>NW_026991711.1:171675053-181675053 GCF_029215605.1 Mirounga angustirostris | reverse complement strand
GTGGCTGGCTGGCTCAGTCATTAGAACATATGACTGGATCCTCAGAGTCATGAGTTCAAGCCCTGTGTTGGGGGTAGAGTTTACTTTAAAAAAATAAAAATAAAGATTTATTTCCCCCCACACACGGATAGTCAGTTGTTCACTCCATCATCATTTGTCAAAAAGATTGTTCTTTTCCCTTTAAATTACCTTGGCACCTTTATGAAAAAAATCAATTGACCGTATATGTATGGGTCTGTTTCTACACTCTGAGCTATTTCGTTGATTTCTACGTCTGTCCTAGGCTAGTTTTACGCTACCTTGATAGTGTGAAATTTCTTTTGTGTACCCATCTTTTTTTTCTTCCCTCCTTTAAGTCCTTTGATTACATTAAATTCATTTGGTCTTTTCCCTTACCTTTAATGGGTATGTTGGAGTTGAAATAAAGATCATGCGGTTCTTAAGTTTAAATTTAAGATAAAGAATTAATACTTTGAAAAGCTGTAAAATTACTGCCATATTTATACTTAGTTGAAAGTCAGTTTTCAGATATAGGTGAACGTAGAAATAAGTTAAAGTTCGAAATTTAGAGTAAAATTAAATTGTAGGCCTATTTTAATACCTGCCTCTGTAGTTCCATTTATGTAATAGATAGAATTAAATGAACATTTTTATGTGATACACCTCAAGGAAATGTTTTGAAACCCAGGTGTTTTAGGTCAGTGGCTAAGTCAAGAGGTTTTGCTCTTACCTGTTTCCAGATATGTCTTACCTAGGGAGTAACCTTAATTGTCAAGCACAAGTTACATGTGATTTAGTACCAAGGATATTGATTAAGCAAGTATTGAGTACCTTACTCAAGTTGTAAGCCTCTTCAGACAGAGGTGGAATTAAATCATCTCTAACAGCTTGACTGTTGCACTCTGCAGCTGCCATGGGTAATATATTTTAAACAAAATAAACTGCTTGATAAATGCTAATGTTGGTTTTCAGAGTCGTGCTTTGTAAAGACCTAGTGAAAGTAATGGGAGAAACAAAAACATAATCTAATTTTCTAAAGCTGTTATTAGAATTACTAGTAATTTTAGTGGTTCAGGCTTACTCTTCCCTTGCCCCACCAGCTTGGGATCACTAAGGCTAATGAGCATCATTACATAGAGGATAAAATTAAGCAAAAAGTTCTTCTAATATTTCACATTTTAGCTAAGTCACAAACCAGATGCCTGAGTGTAAATGGCATATGTAGGATGCTATTCCTGTGGCTCCTAAAGCCTTCTGGCTGCTTGCATCTTGAACCAGGGGCATTGTGAGAAGGCACTTCAAGTTGGTACTCATACCATGTATTTCATTGTACTCTGCTGCGTAAGTTATTATTAGCTGGCTCTTTTACAGAAATCATCTCCACAAATTGGAGAAGATAGTTAAAAGTATTTAATACTTTTTAAAAGGAAGCTGATTTTGAAACTTCAACATTGTTTTTTTACGAGTTCAGTAAAATGGCGTATTAGTTACTTAATGCTGCATAACACATCTTAAAACCTAGGGGTTAAAACAACCACCAACAATTTATTCTCTTTCCTAGTTCTGTGGGTTAAAGATTTAGGTGGGGCTCGGTTGGGTAGTTTTGGCTCAGAGTTTCTCATGAGGTTGTGAAGATGTCAGCTGCGGCATCAGTCATCTAATGTTTGTCTGGGGCTGGAAAACACACTTCTGAGCTATTGGTATACTCTTCCTTCCACAGGGCTGACAAGTTCATTTCGCCTGTTGATAAAGAGGTCTTAGTTTCTCTTCACATGGGCCTTAACCACATGATTGTCCTTGCATCCTGGTGGCTAATTCTCCTCCCTAAAGCAAGCCATCCAAGAGACCCAGGCAGAACCTGAAGTGCCTTTGTGACCTAGCCTTAGAAGTCACATATTGTCACTTTCGGATTTTCTTGATCACCCAAGTCAGCCCTGATACGGTGAGGGGATCACACAGGGGTAAAACATACAGGATCATTACAGGCCATCTTGGAAGCTGCCTGCAGAAGGTGGCATTTATTCATAGTGTCACATTCATCCACATAGGCTGCTAAAGCTATTTCCTTTTTTTATGTATTTCTTTAATTAATAGAAGTTTATATTATTTAAAACAGCTAAAATCAGGACATAGGTAAAGTGGTAGTCTGTAGCTTGGATTATTATTAACTAGCATTTGGTTTTTGAAAGAGGTATGGGTATTAATTATTAATACATATTTTTCTGAATGTTCTTCATTATAGTTCTTAAATTTTTCTGAGAAAGAGTCTGAAGTATAAAAACTAATTATGGACAATAGCAATATTAATGTCGGGCAGTAGAATAAAAATAGAAAATGATCAAGCAACAGTGATAATTGATATTTCATTAAGAAGTTATAACAATCATTAGTGACATAATTTCACATCATATAAAGGAAAATGGTTGAAGTACAAGGTGAAATAGACAATTCACAATCATAGAAGTCCCTCACAGATGTACTGACTGACCAGACAATAAAAAAGAAGATATAGAAGATTTCATAATTAGCAAATTAAAATTGAAAGCTTTACAGAGAACTTTGAACTCAGAAACAAAATACCCAGATTGCTCTTGGGAAATACCTGAGGCTGGCATAACCTTATTACTAAAAGTGAACAAGGAGACTACAAAAAAGAAAAAGCTATAGGTTATTCAACCTTAAATGCACAAATCTTAAATAAAATACTAGCTAGTCCTATTCAGCAGTGTATTGAAAGAATGATTCTGTGTGTCCAAATAGGATTTATTCCTTTAATACAAAGAAGAAATTTGTTAAAATATAGTTAAGATTTTATTATATAATAAGTTAACCAACCACATGCTGTCTTGCCAGACATTTCAAGGAGAAGACCAATTAATGATTTCTACAGATGTACAAAAAGCATTTGTAGAAGTCAAGTCTTCGTTTCGTATTTCCAGGATATGGGGGACCCTTAACCACCTAACAATAGAATGAAATGCCTTTACTGTCATATGGATATATCTGATGAGAGACCTAAAGCAAGCAGTAGTTAGTAGTAAAATATTAGACCCCTTCCCATTAAAGTTAGGAACAAGCTTTAGGATATCTGCCCTTATTACTGTTACTCAGTATTGTTTTATAAGTCCTAACTAACACACCAAGAAAAAAAAAGTTTTATAAAATACCTGGAGTTGACAGAATTTGTAGACCGTGTGTAATCATCTGAGAACATTGAGGAGAGTTCATTTGAAAAATCAACTTTTCTATAAATCAGAGTTAATCAGAAAATGAGATGAGGAAAGTTATATTTTAAATAAGAATCATAATCTTCCTAGGAATCATTCTAACAAGAAAGGTAGAAGACTTCCAGCAAAAGGGCAATAAAAACAAAAGAATATGAAAGGGCAAATGTGCCCTGATGGGAAATTTACATGTTACAGAGGAGGAGGTATTCCATTTATGTTTAACATTAATACCATTGTCTGAATGGGCATGTTCATGTTACATACATGTGTATTTGTATTCCTGTGTGTGTATGTAGATATGTAGGAAAAGTCATAAAGGATGCACGCCGAATTGCAATAGTTCCCTACGGGAATGATCTGTAATTGTAAAATATCACCTAAGAAGGTATTTCTGGTTCTTTGAATATGATTAAGCAATAACATATGTAAATAAGTCACCTTTAGCATGTACATAATAATTATCAACACTCTAATAACAGCACCTATTTAACTTGCTGGAATTAACATTTATAGCATTTGAAATGGCTAACATAGGTAGACATACAGAGATCATTTGAGGCAAAGGAATGTGCCTCATCATCACTAAGTTTCTCTCAATGCTCACTTACCTGACAGTCCTTTAGAGCAACTTGAGCTGTTGCTCAGATTTGTGAAAGAGAGAATGACTCTCCAGATCAGTTACATAATCAATGTCCCCATCTTCATGCCCATTCTTCCTGAGCTGCTTTTGAGAAAGAAATAGCTCTGGATAGTAAATCAGAGTGATATATCCTACTGTGAAGACTTTGTGGCATCATACATCCCTGTAGACGTGTAGGAACTGAATCATATACGTGTGCAATTCTCATAATGTCCTATGGACCTAAGAGGCACATAATGAACCAAAAAATTACACATTCATTCTTCATACTGCTTTTTTTTCAGTATTACATTTTATTCATACCATGATATGTTGCAAAAATTATCACCTGCACTTCAAAACAGATTTCTTAACTGTTTTTCATGTTTTTCTAGAATTATCAGGTATTTAATTTTTTTTTCATTTGGTCATACAGGCAGTAAATACAGTCAACTTGGATTATAAATTTTGATTGTATGATAGAAGGCCTTAGCTCAGGCTCACTTTGCTTCTTTCTATGAAGGAAGTTGCTGAGCAGAAGTAGTGTGGATCAACTTGGGAGGAAGATTGTAGAGTATTTCTAAAATTAGCAGTGCTATGTTGATTAACACTTTATTTTTACCTAAATATTAAAGCAGGTCAGTAATAATCTCTGCTGGATGACATTTTTAGACCAGGCCTTGTATCTTCTGAAACAAAAAAGTACATGTCTTTTCAATATTTTGTAATTTGAATCACCATTTTCTCTATAGTTTCTCCAAATAAGTGAGATTTTAGTGAAGGGTCCTAATTCTTTGTTGTAAAGGGAGTTCTTTGTTGTAAATTATCTTTTTAATACCCTCCTTCCTGCTTGGTCAGTTTTACTTTACTAATTAACTAATCTATAATCTTTCAAAAAGTCTAATAATGTCAATCTGATGGAATTTCAGGAAATTCAACAAGAGACGGATATCCCCGAAAGAGAACTTGTTAGAGCTCTGCAGTCCCTCGCCTGTGGTAAACCAACACAGCGGGTTCTTACAAAAGAGCCCAAGTCCAAGGAAATAGAAAACGGCCACATATTCACAGTTAATGATCAGTTCACATCCAAACTACACAGAGTCAAGATTCAAACAGGTATCTGGAATTATATGTTTCCTCTTAGAAAAATGGTACTTTTTCCTCTAAAGAAATTATTATCTGTTGGATTTCTGTCTTTAAAAAAAATAATGCTTGGGGCGCCGGGGTGGCTCAGTCGGTTAAGTGTCCTGCCTTCGGCTCAGGTCATGATGCCAGGGTCCTGGGATCGAGTCCTGTATGGGGTTCCCTGCAGAGCGGGGAGTCTGCTTCTCCCTCTCCCTCTGCATGCTGCTCCCTCTGCTTGTGCTCACTCACTCTCTCTCTCTGTCTAATAAATAAGTCTTAAAAAAATAAAAAATAAAAAAAGTAATGCTTTTCTGGTGCTGCATGACACATAGGCTTAAGGAATTAAGTAGTTTTTATTCATATGTGTTCCTGTCAAAATACAGTTGAATCCAAGTTCAGTAAGCATTTAAAAAAGTAATTGGTGGTGTGAACAGGGTACTTATTTCTATATGGTTTTCGAGAAGGAAATAAAATTTTGTTAATATATTGGTAGTTACAAAATAACTTTTTAACTGGCTGAGTTAACTAATGACATCTATTTTTAAAACTGATTTACAGATTTCTCAAAGTTGGGGTTATCTATCCAGTGTGATTTTCAGATGCAGCTATTTATGTTTAATAGTCTTTTAAGTTTCAAAACCTTTAAAACCCATATTATCTCTCTAAAAACATAGAAATGATCCTATTGTGAACAATTTTTAGTTTGTTTTTAGTTTTAATTAATAATGAACATCCTACTATATATTTAACATAGTGTATGGTGTGTGTTTTCTATGTACATGAAGTGGAAAAGGCACTTTACCTTTACTGATGTTTAAAATTCTAACACAAGTGGCTCAGTCCTTAAGCGTATGCCTTTGGCTCAGGTCATGATGCCAGGGTCCTGGAATCGAGCCCCGCATCGGGCTCCCTGCTCCGCGGGAAGCCTGCTTCTCCCTCTCCTACTCCCCCTGCTTGTGTTCCGTCTCTTGCTGTGTCTCTCTCTGTCAAATAAATAAAATCTTTAAAAAAAAATAAAATTCTAATATAGTTTGCTCCCTGATTTCAAATTTAGTATTAGATAAACTTCCCAGGGCTGACTTCATCCATTACAGCTATGTATGTAGTCTATGTAGTAAAATAGTATTTTAAAGTAAGTTTTAAAATGATGCAGTTCTTTTGATTTTAAAAAATTGTATTTACATTATACATTAATAAAAAGATGAGGTCTTTTAAAAATTATTTTTATGTCAAATATATAATTGATTGCCAGATTACATTCATTCAGAAATGTTACATACACACTTCTGCTGACCTTTTTGACCCTGATTGGATTTGTATGCCCTCTGAAGCAGAGTGGTGTCTCTTTTAAAGCATTGCCTACTTTGTCCCATGGTTGCAGACCATATCATTGTATCTTCATCACCAAAATGGCCCCATGTTTGGACACAGATGTAAACTGAAAATGAACTAGAACTACATTAAAGAGAGTTATGAAATAAAATATTTGTTTTCCCTAGTGTCAGATATAAGACTTCATAGTTTTAGGCAGATACAGGTTTTGGATTTTAGGACTTATTTGTATCCTAGATTTAGAGGAATCTAGATATGTGGTGATATACATATATCTGAATTACCAAACCTCACCCTGCTTTACCCTAAATAAGTAACTCTTTGTAAGCCCAGATTCCATCATGTCCAGCAGTAATATTTTCAGATACTATTATTGTCATCAAAAAAACAGTCTTCTCTTCATGGATTTTTAATTTTGGGTGGTGGTGGTCTTTGTGTAGTATTTTAGATCTAATTAAAATAGAATTTTTTAAGGGTGCCTGGGTGGCCCATTCGGTTAAGTGTCCAACTCTCAATTTCAGCTCAGGTCATGATCGTGGGGTTGTGAGATTGAGCCCTGAGTCAGGGTCTGTGCTAGGCGTGGGACCTGCTTGGGATTCTCTCTCCCTCCTCCCTCTGTCACCGCCCCCCGCAATCTCACTCTTGCTCACTCTCAAATAAATAAATTTTTTAAAAAAATAGAAAATTTTGATGTTAAGTGTGTGTATATAGTACTTTAAATCTAATTAAAATAGGGGCGCCTGGGTGGCTCAGTCGTTAAGCATCTGCCTTCAGCTCAGGTCATGATCCCAGGGTCCTGGGATTGAGCCCCGCATTGGGCTCCCTGCTCGGCGGGAAGCGTGCTTCTCCCTCTCCTGCTCCCCCTGCTTGTGTTCCCTCTCTCGCTGTGTCTCTCTCTGTCAAATAAATAAATAAAATCTTTAAAAAAAAAAATCTTAATTAAAATAGGAATACAGTTATGTATGACAAGGAATTCAACTAGATGATCTCTTAAAGTTCTTTTCAGCTATAAAATTCTGGAAAGAAATAATGTTTTCATTTTGAAATATTACTTAGATTATCATGACTCTTAAAAATGTTTTGTATACATTAAAATTTTCTCTCTGTGATAAGTATTGTGACCACACAGATTTTCTTAAGTTGTCAAAATATATCCTTGCCTTTTGGCTCATAGTCAAAGATTCAGAGACTCTGTCTTTACCTAATTCTGCCTTTACTATAGTCAGTAATAGAAGTTCAAACAAAGAAGTTAAAAGTATTACTCAAATAACACAGCCTTTGAAAAGAATTAGATTTGTTGTAATCCACAGCAGTTTCCATTGTTCACAGTCCTCCCCGCCACCACCAGTCACGTTCCCCTTGCCCTTTCCTTTTCCCTGATACAGCTAGATACATATGTACCCATTGCACAAGCAAATGCCTCTGTTACCTTCTTCTTAAGGGAAGGGTATGGTGTGAGGCTCTGGGAGTGAGCTTCTGCCCTCAAATTTTAAAAAACATAATTCAGTGTGTATCACCACGGTCTTCCCATTTATCTTGGAAAATACCTCTTTAGGTGGCCAAATCCTACAGAATGAAATAGATTGTTTTAAAAAATTATTTCTTCCTCCAACTTTTTATTTTAAGTATTTTCAAATCCATAGAAAAAGAAATACCATAATGGACGAAGGTATATGGCCATCACCAGTATTTTGAGTCCTTAAACTTTCTGCCCCATTTGCTCTGGTGCCTTTGACCCCACTCTCCCCCTCTCCCTCCATATATGTATATATTTGCTACAGTATTTTAAATTAATCAGCAAACATCACACCTCTCCCCGCCCCAAAATAGACTAAGATTTTTTTTTTTTTTTAAGATTTTATTTATTTATTTGGCAGAGAGACAGCGAGAGAGGGAACACAAGCAGGGGGAGGGCTAGAGGGAGAATCAGGCTTCCGGCTGAGCAGGAAGCCTGATGTGGGGCTCGATCCCAGGACCCTGGGATCATGACCTGAGCTGAAGGCAGACGCTTAACGACTGAGCCACCCAGGTGCCCCTAGACTAAGATATTTTCTAAAGTAATTGTAGTACTGTATCACACCGAAGAAAATTAATAATTCCAAACATATTTATTTGTATAAATAAATATTTATGTACCACCCATATTTATTTGTCCACAGTTGTCTCAGAAATGCCTTTCCAGGAGCACCTGGGTGGCTCAGTTGGTTAAGCATCTAACTCTTGATTTCAGCTCAAGTCATGATCTCATGGTCATGGGATCAGGCCCTGAGTTGGGCTCTGCCCTCAGTGGGGAGTCTGCTTGAGATTCTCTCTTCTCCCTCCCCGCCCCCCTCCTTGCTCACACTCTCTCGCTCTCTCTTTAAAATAAATAAATCTTTAAAAAAAAAAATGTCTTTCATATCTTACTTTTTAAATCCAGGATTCAATCATGGTCTCCCCATTACATTGATTTTTATGTCTTTTTAGTTTCTATTTACTCTAAACCAGTACCCCCCCTTTTTTTAATGACATTGACTTTTTTGAGGAAAAGCATTATTCTTTTTTAGTAGGTCATCTTAATCTAATTTTACTCTTTTTTGTTAAGATATTGATTATCTTTAACTTGGGAAAAGATACTGAAAATAGAATTCTTAACCAAGGGGTTCAATTAGAAACAGCTGAATGGATATGTACACCAGAATGATGTTCTACTAAATTGTACAGTCTGCTATCTTGTGGGTGTGTCCATGCGTAAGTCAGCAATGTCTTATGTGCTTCTTTGTAGTTTTCCAGTTTCTGCCTCCAGAAATTTAATATCTGTCTCTCATTGATGACCAAATAAATGAAAAATCAGTTGCCATTTTTCTTTGTCTCTTACTTCAATTAGAGCAGAGTTGTAAAAGAAAGGGGCTTCTATATTTATTCCCTGAGCAATTGCCTTGAAGACGGTAGGGAATAACAGAGTAAGACTTCTCTTCTCCAAAAGGTTGGAATAGAGTGTGCATTAGTGATAATGAGATTGTGACCAAAAAAAATCAGTAAGATATAAATTTTTAGGTAGTCTGTGACAGGTACAAATAAATTACTTGCTCCTTTAACTGACATCCCAGTGGTACTTTCTGTTTATTGAGCTAACTGCATCTGGGCAACGTATAACTCTATCCTCCTCTTAAAATATCTTGGCATGATGTTAGTAAAATACTAGTTGGCCCTGTAATGAAAATTATTTACTGGTAATTTTACTACTAAGTACATCCAGCTACCATTTTTTCTTCCAGGAGAGGAATCCTTGTATTTTATAAAAATAAAATTGGTTTTATTCTCTCTATAAAATTAAATTCCTAATATTTAAAAATAAGTTACAATTGCAAGATTTTTAGATCCATGATTGTTAATTATTTAAATATTTGTTAAAATGTTGAATTAGGCGTCTTTTGAATGTTTACTTGAATTAATAAATCTGTGTGTATACTCAGGTTGAAATTGGTTTTTCTATGTGGATAATACTAAAGTGTTTATTATAAACTGCATTTTTTCATTACGTGGTAATTACATGGTAAGTGTCTTTTTCTTTTAGTTGCTGCCAAACAAGGTGAATCTGACCCAGAAAGGAAAGAAACGAGGCAGAAAGTGGATGACGACAGAAAACATGAGATCGAAGCTGCTATCGTGAGGATAATGAAATCCAGAAAGAAGATGCAGCACAATGTATTAGTAGCAGAGGTGAGGGTGCTTCGAGACTAGATTAATGTAGGAAAAGCAAAATAATACTAAGAGTTCAAATTTAGGAAATCACTATATTCAAGTTGTTTATAATTTTAAAATGAGGAAACCAGAGTCAGGTAACACTTATCATTCAAAGTATGGCACTTACTTGATAATTAAACACAGCAGGACATCCAAATATGCACACTTTAAGAACTAATATATTTGTAATAAAAAATAATAGAATAATAACACATGAATAAAAAATTTTCCCTGCTACTTAATATTTTTGTGTTAAACAAGCTACCTTTATTTCTAAAAATAAGTGTTGCCATTGAAATAGGTAAATGATTAGGGCTGAATAAAGTATTGGTGGTAGAGGATAGAGAGCTAAGTGAAGACGAATGGGAAGTCGAATGGGCAGGACTTACTGACTGGTCATGGGACACACGGGGAGTCAAGGACCCGTAGGTTTCTGGCTTGGAGGCTAAATGGAGGGAGGGAGGGGGCAGCGTGCTACCGTGTTCTGCATTAGTGGTATTCTGTACAAGCCGACTTTACATCAAATGGCAGAGGAAGAGAATTACGTGAGGGATTGGTCAGTCATTGCAAAACTCACGACATGTTGGCAACTAGGTGACTCATTAGTTTTCCCAGCCATTTTCAGGACTCTGGTAGAGTGACAGTGACAGCAGTGTCTCGAGAAGGAAGTGGAGCTGAAAGGACCAAGAGAGGGCCTTGTCCTTTAGGACTGAGTGTGAAGTTGAGGTGTCCTGGATTTTGTTTTTCTGATGGGAAGATATTCAGCATGTTTATAGCCTAGGAATAAAGAAGGAATACTTGAAAGAAAATGGGGTGAGAGGACTTGAAAGGTGAGAGGACTGTGTAGGGAACACAGGTGGGTTGTAGACATGTTGACAAAGATCGTACTGACTATGCCTCTCTCGAGAACCCAGGGCAGGGTGCAGGGGGTGTGCTAAACAAGGGTGGATGCAAGTGTGAATAAATGCATATGTGCAAGGTGGTGGGAGTGTGAGGAATTACAGACTGAAAAAGGATGTGAGGTGATGGTGCTCAGGAACTTGCTGAACTCGAACACATTAAATTTGTGTTATCAGTGTATACCAGAGATTGGCGGACCTTTTTTTAATGGCCAGTTGCAGTGTGAAAGCAGCCACCGATAACAAAAGAGTGTGGCTGTGTTCCAGTTAAGGATTTACAAAATAGGCTGCGGGGCTATGTTTGGCCTGTGGGCTGCATCTTGTCTCCTAGTCTGCCCTGAAGGTGTAAAAACGACAACTTTACTCAGCAAGGAACTGAGTAGTAGATTCTGAATGATGTAGTAAATGTGGAGCCAGATGTTTGTTGAAGAGAACCAAAGGAATCTGGGAGTTGAGGTACTGCTGAGAGTGTAGCTAAAAGTGATCTTGCATGCAGTCTGGACCCCATCAAGGATGTAAGGTCAAAAGAAGTTGTTAGTAGCTTAGGAGAAGGGTCAGAGGATGAGAGATCTCACCTGGATTGAGAACAAGTTTGTTGATACTGGAGCGATAATACTAGAAGGGAGGTAGATTGTAGCTGGAGGCAGAAGTACTGAAGCTCAGATTTCAAAGAATTGTCATTCCATTGTGGCCTTGGGAAGTGAACTCTCCCAACAGGAGTAAAAGGAAAACTGGCTTGTGGATGGATGGGTGTTCTGTACGAGAGGCAGGGTGGATCAGTAGGAAGAGCATGAACTTTGGGGGCAGAAAGGTTTAGATTCTCATCTCTGACTGCTGGCTGTATTTACTTTTAGTGCATGTCAGTCTTCCTATCTGGCTATTTTCCTCATTTGTAAAAGGAGACAACCTACTTTGCAGGATTAAGAGCATTAAATAAATTAATATATACAGAGGGACTGATACACAGTGCACAGTCAGATTTTGGCTGCTGCTGTAGTTAGAATTTTATTTTTACCAATATCACAGTACCTAGAATCCTGACAGCAGCTGGAGAAAAGAATGACAGCAGTGGTACTTTTACCAGGACCAGGCAGCATCATTAATTCATTTAGCATATGCAGTGACTTGATGACATTCACTTAACTTTCCCAGGGGCCCCGTACTCGTAAATGGGAGAGCTGGGATTTGAATCTAGGTACTCTGGGGTCCGGAGTCTGTGCTCCTTTTTTTTTTTTTTTTTTTTAAGATTTTATTTATTTATTTGAGAGAGTGCGCATGAGAGGGAGGAGGGTCAGAGGGAGGAGCAGACTCTCTGCTGTGAGCAGGGAGACCGATTCGGGACTTGATCTTGGAACTCCAGGATCGTGACCTTAACTGCAGGCAGTCTCTCAACCAACTGAGCCACCCAGGCGCCCTGAGAGTCTGTGCTCTTAAATACATTATGCTTCCTAAATTCTATGAATTGGGAGAGTAACCCAGAAGTTAGTAGATTTAGACCATCAAAATGGTTAAACCATAATGTGCTATTCATTCATGCTAATATATTCCAATTAATTCAACTACTAACCCACTTCAGCACTCATATTCTCATGTGAAGGAGGCATGTTCTAACCCATGTAGAAAATGTATATTACATTTTCAAATAAAGCCTTTTTTAATTTAAAGTTAGTTTGGTAATCAAATTACTAGAGTTTGAGCTGAATCTTAAAATGACACATCAGTTCTTTTCAAAGATAAGAATTTTTGTGTGTTTATATGGAAATGTTACACATTTAAAAAATTTTCTGGTAGGAATTAGTTTTTCTACTTTCTCTTTTAGGTAACTCAGCAGTTGAAGGCTCGATTCTTACCAAGTCCAGTTGTTATTAAGAAACGTATTGAAGGACTTATTGAGAGAGAATATTTGGCACGAACACCTGAGGATCGCAAAGTATACACATATGTAGCATAAAATGCGTTCAGAAATTTGATTTATTCTTGGACTGTACTCTTCCGCATGGACTGAGAAGTTCTTTTAAATCATTAAATATTAAGACGACCATCTCTTCTATTAAATTACAGTACATGTTCTAGACCATTCAGATCAAGCCTTTACTCCCTTTGAGAGTTTTCAACATCAATTGATTGAGCTTCAGGCTTTACAACGTTTATCCCTGTAGAGATCATCTTTACAGTTCCTCGGGAAAATGTGAATGTGCCGCGTTTTGTTTTCAATACTGTATGAAAACAGGAAAAAATAAAACAAAAATTTAGAAAATACAGCTCATTAAAATAAAATTGTTGGATTTCATTTCCCCAGGTCTTCAGTGTTGATGTAAATGTGTTTTTGTAGTGTTGCTTAGCACTTTGCGCATTGTATAAGTTGGGTAACAAAAATGGTAAAAGAAATGACACAGTTCCCAGTTATCTTGCTCTGCTTAAGACACTTCTTTAGCTAGTCTTGTTTAATTTAAAGGTTTGATAAATATACAAAGACCCAAGCATACATTTGAGCATGCTTTATTCTACCACTTGCACTTACTAATCTTCTAGCCTTATGACCAGGAACCTTTATTTTGGGCTCTATACACTCCCTGATTTGGTTTTCCCCTATTGTATTTCGAGATTTCCCAAATTAAGTCCTAATGATTAGGTTTTGTTCTGCATTATCTCTAGAGAGAGAAAATATTTTAGTATGTATAAATTGTACAATATTTTTTTGCTGTTGTACTCACTGCTAATAGTGGATTGTATAGGGCAGTGTTTTTATTTCACTTATTGTAGACAAAAATAAATGATTTAGTATACACACACCCACTAATTCGAGTATGTCAGAGCACAAAGTTGGCAGCTGGTTGTATTTAATTCAGACCCTTTGAAAAGCACATACAGCCGATACTTTGTTTATAAATATCTTAGGTTGCCCCTCTCTTAAATATATATTTTGGTGAAGCTGGGGTGCACTGTTAATTTTCTGTTTGAGATGCATTCTAAAGATGCAATAAATATGATTACCTTGATATTTTTTAACGAGATCTTCAGTTCTTGCAGCTAACTGTGTTTTGGGAAGTGATTAAGCAATATTTTTCAAACCTGATGATTCTTGGGTATTTAGCTATTGTCCTCCAAAGACTCACCGTTTCATGTGTTCAAAGATGTACTTTGTGCTGAAGATTCATGTCAGTTATCCTGTGCTTCCAACTTTCACCAATGTGTTTTACATGATTGATCCACCAAGGATTATAGTTTGCTATAACTTCAGAGTATTTTTATCTTCAATTTTATTTAATTTTGTTTCATTTTGTTTTCGTAAGACAGCGTTTCAGCCATGTAATTGGGGCAAACCACTATAGGTTTATGTTGGATAGAAAAGTGAAGTGTTACTAATGAGTTGGAATAACCAACTCTTGGTTGACTATCAGTACTGTTGATAGATAGATTAGAATGTATGTCTCAGAAGATGGTTTCTGTTTAAATTTATGGTCAAGTTACAACAACTGAATTCTAATATGGATTAAAAACCACATCAATATTTTCCCCCATGCGTCTCTTGGGTTATAATTTTCCTTTTAGACTTGGCAGGTAGGCTCCTACTGCATTTAATTTTGTCTCCATTTGTACTGTAGAATTATAAGCCTTACGCTCTTAATCTCTACATTTTCCGCTTTGACGTGATGCAATTTAGATGCAGGTGAAAACTATCATGAACATTACTCTCAGGATACTCTTACCATACTTGAGTGCTGGTAGGGCAGGTGTAGAATGGAAAGCCGAAGGGTTCCACTCTCTGATTTTTACATAATTGGGATTTCTGTAATGGGAGGGTGTTTGTCTATGGGAAGATACTGGTAGTTTAGGTGGCACAGTTGTTTTGTTGCTCTCAATCCCCAATTAAATAATTATGACACCTTGGGAGATAGAACAACTCAGATTGTCGAGTTAATAAGCGTGAAAGGTGTGAAAATTTCGTATGAGATCTCAGTAAACGCAAATTTAAATGCTACTTTAAACCACTAAAAATCAGTAAAGTTAAATTTATGTTTTGTCTCAAGGGTGGTTGTACAAATCAAATCTAGGTCCAGAGCTTGGAGACGCTTCTTAGTTTGGGGCACAGGTTTCATATTTATGCTTCCAAGTGCTTATACATATATCGAAACACATTTCTGAATTGCAGTTGAGTTGAATGGCCAGAGAACGATACTGCATTGAAAATCAAAACTGGGTCACCTAACACAGTTACATGTTTTAGCTCTTTTTAAGTATTATTGTAGCTCACAAAGCTCATAATGGTACATGTTGACATTGCTTTCTTTTCAGCAAGAGGTCATTCGTGCTGTTTATCTCAGTTTTTTAATGTCTTAATTTCAAAGAAGAATACATCCTAATCATTTAATCCTGTTGATGTGAATGAATTTTGATGACTTACTTGAAGAATTTTGAGGGTGGACACATAGTTTTCTAACTGCAAAAATGATGTAATCTTTGTTCACTTGTTAAGTTGTAATTCTCTGCTATCATTTTCAAATCCAGGACAGTGTTTATTTTGAATTGTTATATAGTTATATTATTTAAAGATTGAAAATTCATTGCAATTAGGGAACACAGCCTCACAAAATAAAATGTGGTTGTGAATACAAGGATTCTTTATGTCAGTGAATTTTAAAAGGGGATGGGGGAAGGGATGCATGTCTCTCTAAAGGATGTATTAGACTCACCTGTGTAGCATTGTATACCTAGACATGTACCACTCCCAAACCCCCAGGATGCTGATAGACCTTCTCCGTAAGAATCCTTGTTCTAGTAAAGCACCGCTGTTCCATTCCCCCAGTGTGTGTGTAAGGTACCAAGAAGGGCTTAGGAGACAGCCAGTGAGTGATCTTAAGATTATGCCTACATCCCCAGAAAACTAGGACATTGGCATCATCTCGGGCTTCTAAATACTATTTGGTTCCTCAATTTGGAAAATAATTTCAAAATGTTAAATCCAGATGATGCTATTTTTGTTACAATTTTGAATAACTGACTAGATACAGGGTTTTACTTTTGCCGATCTACTGTAACTTAAGTCAATTTTTATAGCCTAATTTTATATAAGCTATCTGATGTTTACTGTTAGATTGTCTCCATTTGGGAAGGAAAACTTAGATATGAAAATTGAAGATCATATATTTTACTATACGGTGCATATAGTCAGTAGGTATTTTGTACTCTATGGATATGAATGTTAAAACATTTCAGGTTAGCAGAATTATTATGAATTATTTCTATTCCCCAAAGCAGGAATAATTAAAAGTGTTAAACAGTTAATAACATTTAAGTCCTTATTACCACGTGCCAGACACTGTTCTGAGTGTGTCATGTGCATTATTTAACTTAGTCGTCACATGAGCTCTGTAAGATGGGAATCCTTATGTCGGTGTTGCCTAAGGGTACTGCTTGCAGAGCCGAGAAGTTGGACCTAGGTTTGATACTCTGTTCTGACTCAGCCTATATTCCACACTGTCGCTTGACATGACTTTGTGTTCACAAATTCATTATTTTACTCCATACCTCATTCACAGGAAGGAAAGTTAGAGGACATAGCAGAATTACTCTTTTTTTTTTTTTTTTAAGATTTTATTTATTTGAGAGAGAATGAGAGAGAGCACATAAGAGGGGCAGGGTCAGAGGAAGAAGCAGAATCCCTGCCAAGCAGGGAGCCTGATGCGAGACTCGATCCAGGGACTCCAGGATCATGACCTGAGCCCAAGGCAGTCGCTTAACCAACTGAGCCACCCAGGCGCCCCTAGCAGAATTATTCTTACTACAAGATAATACACAAAGCATTTCAGTATGGAACTTGAGATATTTCATCGTCTTAACTGATCATCAGTTTTGGGTCGGAAGGGAAACGGGAGGTAATGCCTGCTATTCTGGAATCTTAGTGAAAGTTTTACATACTTTAGTGGGTCGCATGGATAGATGCTTGAACTTAAATTCAAATCTTGAATTCTAAAAGACGTTTTCTCCATCACGTATCTTCCTTGTACCAAATCCATTATCTAGCCAGAAGTGAGAGGAGACCCAAGAGTGACAGTGAATTTAATGGGACAATGCAGAGATGGATCATGAAGCTAGCTCTCAGGAGAACGTGAACAGCTAGGAAGTCTTGAAAAGTCCTTGACAAATTTTAGAAATAGCAAATTTGCAATTGTGTCACTTAAGTGTTTGACCCTCATATTAGGGCCTAAATTGAACCTCCAATGAATCATGCAAACGTGGCCTTGTAATTCTATGGGAGGAGCTCAAATAATCTTGCATATTTTTTAGTAACAAATTGTCAAATTTGAATAGTTGGATAACAAAGTACAGTTCAAATACATCAAACTATATAAGAATTCTTGCAGTGTGGGAAAATTAAAATTCGAAGTCTAAAAATTTTTTCTGCAGTTGTGCTTCTTCAATGCCTCAACACAATGTCTGGCATGTGGTGGGTGTAAGCACTCTGGAAGTCTCAGATGAATGCGCTTCTTGATCACCCAAGTGTCTTAGCAGAAAGTTTTAAAGGAATTCGACTTCAGAAGTTAAAATGTGTACTGCATTGGGGCGCCTGGGTGGCTCAGTCATTAAGCGTCTGCCTTCGGCTCAGGTCATGATCCCAGGGTCCTGGGATCGAGCCCCACATCGGGCTCCCTGCTCCGCGGGAAGCCTGCTTCTCCCTCTCCCACTCCCCCTGCTTGTGTTCCCTCTCTCACTGTGTCTTTCTCTGTCAAATAAATAAAATCTTAAAAAAAAAATTGTGTGCTGCATTATTGGAGGTATGACAATATGGTAAAAGCATTATGTTTTTTACATTCATAAGTGGAAATGATTTGGTCTTTGGTTTTCAACTAGGTAAAAAGTGGAAAATGTAGACCAACCACTCCGTTGTTCAGATGATATTTAATGCTGATTTTATTTTATTTTATTTTTTTAATTTATTTATTTGAGAGAGAGCACGAGAGAGAAGAGGATCAGAGGGAGAAGCAGACCCCCAGCTGAGCAGGGAGCCCGATGTGGGACTCGATCCCAGGACTCCAGGATCATGACCTGAGCTGAAGGCAGTCGCTTAGCCAACTGAGCCACCCAGGCGCCCTTAATGCTGATTTTAAAACCCTCTTGACTCTCACAACATCCTATGAAAAAACTCAAGACTTAATGATACAAAAACTCATTCAAGAGCCTACAAATAGTTAATAGGGTGTGGGGATTTGGGCCCAAATCTGTCTGATTCCAAAACCTATGCTTTTAATGAGTGTTAACGTGTCTCCAGTAACTCCATTGATTTGGTAAACTCTGGATAGAATTTTATAAATTGAATTTGAATCCGAAAGTAGATTTTTTTGTGTATTTTGGTGGAAGTTTGTGTTGATTTATTAGAAAGTATTCCTTGGAGAATTTGATATCGTGAAACTTACAGATTGTGCACAAGAGAAAATTCAGTAATACTAGCTGTGTGTATTGGTATATATAGTATATTCAAATTATTGCGTTTACAGTAAGTTTATATAACTGGTGTCTGATATCAATATCTGTAGAATTAATCCTAACTTTTATTTCCTATATTGATGCTATCCTCTGTATTAAAAAATAACCACTAGACCAGTTTTTAAATGGAATGGGTTTGTAGGCCAGAAGAGACAGAAAACTTACCAGAAGGGCATGGAATCCAGTGGGGAAAAGGACAGACTCTGCATTTTGTTCCAGTGTAGCTAAAGCAATAGGCAACCAGTGTATGTAACTATAAAATAGTCTGTCGAAAACCTATTGTAACTTACACATCTAAATAAAGAAGGAACAGGGAGGGGAGTGGCTCTCGAAGTTACGAAAACTTATGCATGCTACGTTCGTCACGTTCTGTAATGTTTGCCTGCAAACCCATTTTGCAATACCCCTAAGTATTCTTAATGATTTTTTTAACCAAAATTGGTATTATCCAAATTTGTAACAAGGCTATCCATATTCACCGAACTGACTTGAGCTAATTAAAAAATAATACAATCCGTTTTCGAAGAAATGAAGGGTTGTAGCATTAAGGTTATACGAGCGTACTACAGAATTTTGAAAAACTATTTCAAAAGCGGAGCATCAAGTGCACTGAGGTTTTTTTTTTTTTTCCTCAGCCTACTTCTTTTTTTTTATTTTTTTTATTTTTATTTTTTTTATTCTTATGTTAATCCCCATACATTACATCATTAGTTTTAGATGTAGTGTTCCACGATACATTGTTTTGCACTGGGGTTTTTAAACCTAACTGCACACCAGGATTTTCTGGGGAAGCCTTAAAACAAAACTAATGCCTCTTGTAGGTTTTGACTTGGTAGGTCTGAGGTGATTCTTTTGTTCAGCTAAATTTGGGAACCATTGCTTTTGATTAGAGGTATTAAAGCATATAAATTCCTGATTTGACTAAGAATAGAACGTTCATTCGATATGCAAGTTGTGAGATTCTCTTTAACCCCTGACACATACTTACCACACCGCAGCTGGTTAAGGCAACATGTTGATCGAGTCAAGAGTTTTGATTCCAAAGTGGGCCAGTTAGTCATGGTCACAGACAACAGTATTAATCACAACCCACCAATTGCAATAGTGGATCCTCTTAAATGGGAGGGAAAGGATGAGTCCGTAATCTCGCCCTCATAGTCAAAGAGCAACCTGTCATCTTCGAGTTTTCATCAGGCAGTCCCACAGGGAGAAATTGGATCCAGAAACCCAAGTGTTCAAAGTTCAGTACCTTTATGCCACTAGTCTAAGAACCATTGGTTGGGAAGCAGTTTAGTGAAATCTGGGTAACAAAAATTGGTATGTTTCTGCAGCCAACTTTGTGAGATCATAAAGTATAAGCCATAGTCTCAGCTATTATCAGTGTGATCCAAATGGTGTGAAGTGTTTGCAGTGAAATTTAGTCTTTTGTTTGACGCTCATCCACTTAATCTGACATGAGCTGACTCCCTTAAGAACATGATACTCCCGGGACGCCTGGGTGGCTCAGTTGGTTAAGCCGCTGGCTTCGGCTCAGGTCATGATCCCAGTGTCCTGGGATCGAGTCCCACATCAGGCTCCTTGCTCGGCGGGGAGCCTGCTTCTCCCTCTGCCTGCCTCTCCCCCTGCTTGTGTTCTGTCTCTCTCTCTGACAAGTAAATAAAATCTTTAAAAAAAAAAAAAACATGATACTCCCAATTCCCTAATACCCAAATCTGACTTTTGGATTATTTCTCAGTAATGAGCTTTGTAGAATCATCCATGTTCTCTCCTTGTACCAGTGATTTAGGAAAATACATGTTTTTAATTGTTTTTCTCGTTCTTGAAAACAAAGTCAAGCCTCCTAAAAATCACTCCATCAGATTGGTGTGTAGAGTAAGTAAGATCTAAGGGTATAAGGAAATCCACAAGCTCCTCCCCAGGCAAACCACATTCTCAAGGTTGATGAAACAGAGAGGGCCCCCTTCCAGCTTGTACTTTGGCCCCTGAAGGTGTGTTGTGCTCGTGACCCTGGCCACAATTATTGCTGCTTCACCCCAAGTGTGGATACACAGCCTATCAATGTTCACTTGTCTTTATACCTTTTACTTCTCCATTGGCCTCAACTATGAATCCAGTGGTAGATCTGGATGACAACCAGCATTACTGCTCCTGAGGGAGATTTTGCCTCTGTAGCTTCTCTTAGAAGATTTGGAGCTTGAATTTACCAAAAGAGCCCCTGGTAGCCTGCTGTCACTGTAACAAGTCTTACCTGCCTATTACTTAGTTCTCAAATAACTTCATTCCAACCTGCTAATAACAACAGCATACCCCCTTCTGTAGAGTTAATAGCCCTGCATATTAACCCAAATTGTTTCATTAGCCTTATTAAATACTTCATGCTCTAATCAACTGAATTTATGGTCTAGAAACTTGCATTTATAAACCAAACTAGTTCATACTATTCTTCCCTCTCCTTTGAGCTAGTGTAACTTCTTGAGATACAGTGCTTATCTAAATTACGAACTTCCTGCAGCCCTTCCTTAAAAGGCCCATTTTTCCTACTTATTTTTTGCAATCAATATGACCAAAAAAATGAGTTTACTGAAAGTTACAATCCAATCACATTGGTGAAATCCAGTTTTGTGCAAATGATCTGCACATGTATGTGTGCATATGGATACGGGAGTACGTGTGCACATGGGTGTGCACAGTTGTGTATGCATGACGAGTGACATTAGATCTTCGGAGTAGTACATAGCTGATATGTAGATTGATAATTTCTGTTCTAAATTACTAGATATATAGTTTAATGGGAAACCACTTAATGAGTTAAACTTGTTTTATTTCACTACCTTTGCTAAGAAACAGTGTATTATCAAATATTAATAAAATTCTATGTTAGGCAAAAAATGTACAGGCATATGCAAGCCTACATAGATGGTACTCTTTAGGAAATTTGTTGACTGAGAAATAAAGTTGTATTTGTAAGTTAATTCCCCATGGTTAAGTGTGTCATTGTCAGACATAACAATGTAAATAACTCCCCTCTTTGGTAAAAAAAAAAAAAACTACTAGAAACAGATAAACATATAAAGATGTCTTCCTATATACAAAAATGTGATATTTAGTGCAACCAGAGATTTACATAATTTATATTCTTTTTATAATTTCAGATGTCAGCTTTCTGCAACTGATACACATGTCCACAGCTTTTCGAAAAGAGGTGGGTGCGTACGTAACCTGATCTGTCTCTAACGATTCTGGGTCCATGGGCATCAACTGCAGTAGTTCAAGTTCTGTGCCTTTTGGGTCGTCTGGCTTCCCTCCCAGTCTGGCTGTAGTTGCCTCCTTTTTTGGGGTGCCCACCTCTGACAGCCCCCTTGCTTCCCCTGTACTAGAGAAGAAACAAAAGAACTGCAGAACACAGTTGCTATCTAGGAGTGAATGAGGCTAAAAGCAAGAGGCAGGGAGGAGGAGAGGACCTGGCTTTGTGAGAGTTTGCCTAGATGTTGGGAGGGAATTTGGGTTTGGGTTCTGAAGTGTAGGGGAAATCCAACCTCCAGAATAATGATGGGTAATGGTGTGTGAAATTGCTTTCTATCCTGAGTTCTAATTCTTCTAATTTCATTCCAGATTTAATAAGAAAACTTCTTTAAAAAGGAGTGAAGACACTGAAAAGGGACCATGGAGGGTAGGGTGACAAGACTAAATCCCACAAAGAACTCTAATTCATTCTTTAATTTGCTCAAGACAGAATGTGTGCAAGCAATTTGTAAAATACACATCTTTTCAGAAGTTACCGGTATTAGTGGTGGGCTGTCCCATTAATCCCCAGGTGGAATTGGGATGTTGTTACAAAATGAACATTCCCCATCTGTTATATAGTGTATCATGCATAACCTACTACATTTAAAGAATGTGAATGTCATGAAATATGTTTACACTATATTGAATGACAATCTTTTCATAGAATTCATTTGTATAACCATTTATTAGGTATCTTTAAATATTTAGCCATATTTAATATGTATTTTCATACGTATTTATCTATACATCTTCTATGTGCCAGGTAGAGTTTTAGGCACTGGAGACTCAGCAGTGAACAAAACAGACAAAAGCTTTGCCCTAAAGAGGAATACATTGGGCAGAATTGCCAATTATGATAAATTTTATAATGTGCAGAATGTACAGGCTGTGAGGAGAAGTAAAGCAGCTCAAGGACATGAGGAGTGCCATGGCGGAGGGAAGGTCACATTGTAATTCTAAATAGGAGGATCAGCGCAGGCCTTCTTCAGAAGGTTACATTTGAGCTAGATACGCCCTGAAGGAAGTGAAGGAGCAAGCAAGCCATGCCACTGTCAGGGAAGAAAGTTCCAGGCAGAGAAGTAGGACAGTTCAAAGACCTGCCTAGAGTGTTCAAGCAACAGGGAGGAGGCTGACATCACTGCTGCAGGGGGGTGGAAGGAGAGAGAAGTAGGAGATGTTGGGGGTACAAAGGGGCAGGAACCTGGAGGGGCTTTTACTGGAGGGGATTGGAGAACTATTGCAGGGGTGTCAGCAGGAGCAGGATACAAATCTCACTCAGGCTGTAGAAAGATCACTCTAGCCTCTGTGTTTTATGGCTATTGCAACAGTCACAAGGTGAAGACAGTGAGAGCTTGGATCCAGGTGGTGGGCATGGCTGTGCTGACAAGTGATTAGATGCTGCATGTATTTCATACATAGAATCTGAGGAATAGGATGTGGGCTCTGAGAGAAAGAGATGTCACCAAGGCTCTGGGTCGTTGGGGTAAAGGGGACTGAGGTGGTTTTCCCTTCCCCTCTCTTTCTTCTGGTTTTTTACTTACTTTTTTTTTTAATAGTCATTTTTTAGGGCAGTTTTAGGTTCACAGCAACATTGGTCATTTCATTTTGAGGAAGGGGTGAGCTGTGGTCAGTTTAGAGCCTGTTAAGTTTCGGTGTCTAGTAGACAACCAAGTGTGGACATCAAGTAGGAGCTGGATCTATACGTCAAGGTTTTAGGGCATGGTGTGGGCTGGAAATACAAATTCCAGAGTTGTCAGTATGTAGATGGTATTCATAGCCGTGAGACTGGAGGAACTCCCCAGGGATGTGGTCAGTTATCAGCATACCCTTCCATCTGTGCCAGCAGATCTGAGTCCTTTAACAGTTTTCTTTTGCCAGGTGACACAGTGTTAGGCTTTGCCGGTAGAAGGTACTGATGAGGCATCGCAAGACGAATGGCTTCCTGTCTTGGGTTTGGTGTTCACCCACCAGGTTTTGGGGGGTGAGGGCACTTTTTGGTTTTTTCATCCACTTGCACAGTTTTCCCAGCTCTTGGTATCCCACGGTCTAGCTCTCCCCAGCATTTGGCTGCCCCACCCCGCCCCAGTGCTTTCCTAAGCCCTTGACCCGGTCGTGGCAATTTGGCTGCAAGCCCCAGACAGTGTGGGCCTCTACTACAACACAGACCACTGCTCCCTCACTTCCCTCCTCAGCCTACGCACCCCCATCACTCATGCTGGGAGGCAGGACTACCCTCCCATACGGCAGTCCAGCCATCTGGGCGGAGTCTGGCATAGAGGGGTACTGGGTCCCAGCAGAGCCAGGCCTTTCCAGCTCCCGCTTCCAGCAGTGCCTGCAATGGTCCCCATTGCCCTGGCACCCAGTCCCCTTTGTCCTACCAACCTCCTGCTATCCCATCATCAGCCCCAGCTCATCCACACCGGGGGATTTGTTTCCCATGGGCTTCCCAACACAGACACCCAATGCACATGTGCCTATCAGCCTCGGCTTACCTGCATCCCAGAGGGTTGTTCCCGCTTGCCCAGTGACAATGGGCCAACAAATTTCTCCTCCTTCCGGTGGGTTGCGGTTTCACCTTCTTCAGTGATGGCTGAACCCCCTTTCGAGCCCGTCCTTCTTCAAGCACTCTCCCTTGGCCTGAGCTGCCCCTTAAAGTTCTCTTGAAATCTTCACAATTAGTCTTCCAAAATGGCTTACTAATTCCTTATTTTAAACTCCTTTCATGTAAATTACTGTGTGATATCCATCACCTGGGTGGGCCCAAACTGACAGAGGAGTTGATAGTAAAGAGAAGAAGACTAGGGATTTGAACTCTGGGGCACCTCACTGTTAAGAGGTTGGGAAGAGGGACTAAGGTGAGACCGAGTAAGCCAAGTAGCCAAGGAAGGAGGAAAATCAAGAGAACGTGGCATTGTATCACTGGAGTCAAGCAAAGAACATGTTTACAAAGAAGGAAGTTGTCAACTATGTCAAAAACTGCTAGTTAGTCATGTATGATGAGAACTGAGCGTGAAACTCAGGATGTAGCAACATGAAGATCACTAGCAGCCTTCACAAAAGCAGAAACGTTAGAAGCAATCTAAAGAGTCCAGCTACCAACCTGTCACCCAAGGCAAGACTGCTTTTGAGATGCCCTTGACAGATCTTCCACCTAAATATAAACATCCGAATTTGCTTGCAATGTCACTATTCAGTTAATTTATTCTATTATGAACTTTAGGACTTTATATAATAAAATTTATATAAAAATAAATTTTTTCAAATGATCAGAGGCATCAGCTATTGTATAGAAAGCCATAGAATATTGAGATGTCCTCAGTATTGTATATATCAACTTAACTAATATTTATTGAGCATCTATTGTGTTGCAGGTATTGGTCTAGGAACTGGGATTATGGTAGTGAAATAGGGAAGCAAAGAGATTGCCATCATGAAGCTTCCATTCTGGTGGGAGACCAAAGTAATAAAATAGTGAACAAATACATAAGCTAGCGTGTTTTCAGAGTGGTATGTACAATGAAGGAAATAGAGTGAGTGCCAGGAACAGTAGGGAGTTACTTTGCAATTGTATAAATGTTTAGAAAAGTCCTCTCCAAAGAAATTTGAGCATTTGAACTGAGACCTAACTGTGGACAGTGGTGAACAAAAATCTGCACAAAAAGCATTCAGATAGAGCGTGTGACAAATGGGAGTTTTGTGTATTCAAGGGGCAAAAAGAGACCAAGACCTCAAGCACAGTGTGGAATCTGGGAAAGAAGTAGAAGATAAGATAAAAAGAGATGCAAGGGGAATTCTAGTTTCTGTCATGATGGAGCAAAAAGGGTGAGATTTACACTCCAGCCCTAAGCAATTAGAGAACTGGACAAATTATATATAAAACAGTGATTTTCAGATTTTGAACAACTTGCGGTTATAACTGTGATTCTTGAGAGAAGGGGAAAAAGAAGGCAATCCCTACAATTGCACTAGGTTATGACGGGGAGATCGTTTCCAGGCTTAAGTGCAGGGAGGGAGGAACCTGGACCCTGGAAGTCTTTCTAAGTTGAAGAGTCCAAGATCAGAGTTTAGGATGGTCAAAGTGTGGATGGAATTTGTGGGTCATAGTCCAGAGAAGAGAGGGCTGTGCCTGGAGACAACACAGGACACCTGCAGAGGTGTCCTCTCAAGTCTTTGGCTGAGTGTTGAGCTCAGTATTCATGAGAGGAAATTACCCAAAGCCAAGGAAAGAGCCACCAGAAAGGAGAAGGCAGAAGAGTCTCAGAGCCTTTAATAGCCAAGTGGAAAAGTCTTATGAAACACAAGGCATTGGATAGAATCCTCAGAAGGGTGTCACCTTAGTAGTGAAGCAAAATTAGCTGTAGACTAAAGGCTGTTCTAGACCTACACCAACAAGGATCGAAAGCAAACCTCAAAAGAATCCAACTGAGTACAAGTACTTTAACTGTGTACCAGAATGTAAAGGAATACAACAAAATCTGCAATCCATGCATAAAATTCACAACATCTAGTATCCAATAAGAAAAAATTACTAGAGGGGCGCCTGGCTGGCTTAGTCCGTGTGACTCTTGATCTCAAGGTCGTAAACTCAAGCTTCACATTGGGTATAGAGATTACTCAAAAATAAAATCTTAAAAAAAATTACTAGACATGCAAGTAAATGGAATATGACCCATAATCAGTAGAAATAGAAATAGACCCATAAAGTGGAGATGATGCAACTAGCAGCTCTTATAAATACAGTCCACGTATTCAAAAAGGAGAGAAAAACAAGATCATAAAGAGGAGAGAAATAGACGATGTAAAAAAGACCCTAATGGAACGTCAAGGGATTAAAAACACAGCATCTGAAATGAAAAACATATTGGGTGACATTAAAGCAGGAAAGCTCAACTTTGAAGACAAAGCAGTAGAAGCTATCCAGGCAGTACGGAGATACTAAAAACAAAACAAAAAAAGAATAAAGCATCAGTGACTTTCAGGACAATATTAAATGATCTAAAATATGTGTAATTGAAGTGCCAGTAGGAGGGCTAAGGAGACAGGGACTGAAAACATATTTAAGAAATAATCAACAGGGGCGCCTGGGTGGCTCAGTTGGTTAAGCGACTGCCTTCGGCTCAGGTCATGATCCTGGAATCCCGGGATCGAGTCCCGCATCGGGATCCCTGCTCGGCAGGGAGTCTGCTTCTCCCTCTGACGCTCCTCCCTCTCATGCTCTCCGTCTCTCATTCTCTCTCTCAAATAAATAAATAAAATCTTTAAAAAAAAAGAAATAATCAACAATATTTTTCAAAATCTTATAACTATAAATCAGTGGTTGGAAAACTATCACTTGTGTGCCAAATCTGGCCTGATGCCTATTTTGTAAATAAAATTTTAATTGGAGGGGCACCTGGGTGGCTCAGTCGTTAAGTGCCTGCCTTGGGCTCAGGTCATGATCCCAGGGTCCTGGGATCGAGCCCCGCATCGGGCTCCCTGCTCAGCGGGGAGCCTGCTTCTCCCTCTCCCATTCCCCCTGCTTGTGTTCTTGCTCTCGCTATCTCTCTCTCTGTCAAATAAATAAAATCTTAAAAAAAAAAAAAAAAGGCAAATTGTTAAAAAATTTTTTTTTAATTGGAACACAACTGTGCTCATTTATGTATTGCTATTTACGTATTATGGCTGCTTTTGAGTAGTTGTGATAGAAACTCTTTGGAGTGCCAAACCTAAATTATTTACTTTCTAGCCCTTTCCAGAAAAAAATTGCCAGGGGATTGGGGGAGGAGATTAACTGTAAGGGACCGGAAAGGAATTTTTTGGGTTGATGGTATTCTATATCATGAGTATATTTGTCAAAGCTCATTGAATTGTACCCTTCAAACTGGTAAATTTTATTATATATAAATTGTACTTCAATAAAGCTAATTTCTCAAAATACAATCGATAAATGACTAGTTCAACATTTTGCAGCCTTTGATAAAGAGTTTGGCTTGTGTTTTTAAATGTAATCAGTGGGAAGCCAATGGAGAATTTTAATCAGAGGAGGGACAATTTGAAAGTTTTTTAAACAGTAGTGTGGTGAATGAGGGACAAGAGCCTGATTTCAAGGGTTTTGTAGTATTCTCCTGAAAAGATGATGGTGGCTTGTGAGCTCCCATGATCAGGTGGATTGGTGTGATGTGTTTTTTAGGGAGATCCAGCAACCTTGCTGATTGAATATGGAAGCCAAACCTGGAACCCCTGGCCCAGACAAAACTTTAAGGTCTTGGACAAGGAGGTGGGTGGTGGTGCTTTTACTGGGATGGGCAAGACTGGGGGAAGGCAAAATCCAGAATGTGAACGTCAACTCTTGTCTGACTCGTCACGTGTATGACAGATGAATTATAATGTTCTACACACATAATCCTTTTGCTATTGCAGTTGAATTCAGGCATTCCTAACTTGGCAATAAGTTCACTTTCACTCTGGTCTAATGCTTCTAGAGAAAAACCAGCATTTTGACAATTGACAGTTGTGTAAAAAATGAAAGATTCCTGTTTTAGATCTAGTTTAGATATAGACCATTGTGAACTCTTGCATAATTCCTCTGCCCAGAAGATATTTAAAATTATATGAAGCAAAATTAAAACATAATCAGCAGGGAGGCATTTTGAATGGCAATTCCACTCACTATAAAAATAATCAGTAAGGAGGGGCGCCTGGGTGGCTCAGTCGTTAAGCCTCTGCCTTCGGCTCAGGTCATGATCCCAGGGTCCTGGGATCGAGCTCCGCATCGGGCTCCTTGCTCCGCGGGTAGCCTGCTTCTCCCTCTCCCACTCCCCCTGCTTGTGTTCCCTCTCTCGCTGTCTCTCTCTGTCAAATAAATAAATAAAATCTTTAAAAAAATAATAATAATCAGTAAGGAGATTAAGTAAGATAATTTCACTGTGTTAATCTTCAACAAAGTCACTTTCCTTTCACACCTCGAGTTCTCATTTCTCCAAATACCTTATTACTCCAAAGATTCTGACATTCAAACTCTACCATTTGCATGCTCATTGTCTTTAATGGTGTGCTAAATTGTATTTGGAAAAACGATTAACCCACATGCGCCTTTTTAATTTTTATCATAAAAAGAATTTTCTGATGAGCTAAATGTACAGCATGTGTCTTATTAATTATTCATGTGTTTAACTTTATCTTGTGAAAATCAATACCAGCAAATCAAGCTCTTAATATCTAGAAGGATCTCTCCTTTATATGTTTGCTCTTTGAAAATGAATCCTGCTTTTCTATCCAAACTTCTCCTGTCTCCCTCCTCTGCAGCAAAACCCTTCACTAATGACCTGTGTCTTCTCAGGGTGTGGCCATATAATATACGTGAAGCAAAGTAGAACCAAGAAAATTAGTTCCAAGTCTGCTGGTGTTTAGAAGTACCTTGTCACCTGGAGGTAGGGCCCTAAATGAATGAGTCTGTTGGGTTCACCCCAGGCTGGCTCCCGCTTGGATCCTTCAATTCCTTTTCTGAGTCAGATGTGTCCTTTCATCTTCTGAGGTTCCTGATTGCTCCTACTACACATCTGGTTTAACCCTCGCAGTATAGTTTCCACACCTAAACTTTCCCTTGTTGCTCCTCTCCTTTCTCCTACCTATTGAACTTGAGGTAATGTATATTTCTTTTGTCTCCAACTGAAAGAAGAAACTGGTGCTTCTTAAGGGAGCGAGCTCCTGGGGTGCCTGGGTGGCTCAGTTGGTTAAGCATCTACTTTCAGCTCAAGTCATGATCCCAGGGTCTTGGGATCGAGCCCCATGTTGGGCTCCCTGCTCAGCTGGAAGTCTGCTTCTCCTCTCCCTCTGCCCCTCTGCCTGCTTGTGTTCTCTCTCTCAAATAAGTAAATAAAATCTTAAAAAAAGAAAAAGTAGTGAGCTCCCTTAAAAAACATCTTCTGCAGGCTGGATTTGTCCATTCTCATCATTCAGAAATGAAATCAAGACTTTACTATGGTGTAAAGGGGACATCTGCCAAATATAGTCTCCTGGTCTCCAGCTCATGGGATTGGACATCTCAGCCACATTTAATTCTTCCACTAATTGGCATTTTCCTTTAAAAATCTGATCTACAAAGAGTCACAAATATTTGCATTTTTCTTGATTTTAATCTAAGTCCAATCATTCTAAATCAACTCCTTTTAGTTGGGCATGAGTTGTTTCCTGATGTAGAATCCAAGACTCCTGGATATCTACTAGTCCTTCGCCAGCAGCATTTCAATTTCCTGGAGTCCCTGGGTCGACTGGACGTATTTTCATGTACACACATACACACACACACACCCTTTTGTTGTTTATTGTTGTTTTCTTCATTTAAAATCAGCTTGTTCCAGAATGAAAACTATTACAAGATGGATTGTCTCTGCCTGGGTGTATGAGTTTCCTATGGCTGCTGTAATAATTTAGCATGAAATAGTGGCTAAAATTTATTATCTTATAGTTCTGGAGGTCAGGAGTCCAAAATCAGTGTCACTGGTGTAAAGTCAATATACCAGCAGGGTTGTGGCCTTGTAGGCACTTCGGGAGAGAATCCATTTCTTTGCCTTCACTAGCTTCTGAAGGATGCCTACCTTCCTTGGCGTTCTTTGAAATACCTACATTCCTTGGAGAGGCTCTCGGTCTTCCATCTTCAAGGCCATCATGGAAAATCCTCAAAACTCTCTCCTCCTCCCCCACTGCCTCTATCAATCACACCCCTTGTCTTGGACTCTGAGCCCCCTGCTTCCCTCTTACAGGGACCCTGTAATCACATCAGGCCTACCCTGATAACCCAAGATAATCTTCCCTCTCAAGATTTTTAACTTAATCGTATCTGTGAAGTTCCTTTTGCCCTATAAAATAACATAACCACAGGTTCCCGAGACTAGGATGTGGACATCTTGGGATGGGGTGGGGAGGGGAGGCATTATTCAGCCTGCTACACCAAGTAAACCATTTTATCTTGTTCTTCAAAATAAACATTATAATTAGTTAAATAATCAATATTTATTTTCTTTATGGATTGAAGCCCAGGGAGTTTAAAGACCTCTACAGTTGTGTTTTGTTTTGTTTTTAAAGATTTTATTTATTGGGGCGCCTGGGTGGCTCAGTTGTTAAGCGTCTGCCTTTGGCTCAGGTCATGATCCCAGGGGCCTGGAATCGAGCCCCACATCGGGCTCCCTGCTCCGCAGGAAGCCTGCTTCTCCCTCTCCCACTCCCCCTGCTTGTGTTCCCTCTCTCGCTGTGTCTCTCTCTGTCAAACAAATAAATAAAATCTTAAAAAAAAAAAAAGATTTTATTTATTTGTTTGTCAGAGAGAGAGAGCTCAAGCAGGGGGAGTGGCTGGCAGAGGCAGAAGCAGGCTTCCCATTGAGCAAGGAGCCCGATGTGGGACTCGATCCCAGGACCCTGGGATCATGACCTGAGCCGAAGGCAGACGCTTAACCCACTGAGCCACCCAGGCGTCCCATCCCCTTTGGGTTTTTTTTTTTTTTTTTTTTTTTGTCGCATTGACCAGTTCCTTTTCTCCTGTCACTTCACAATATAAAACATTATTTCTGAATTATTAAAAGGCCATCCTTTAATTGGGCTGGACGATTCATTTGAAGAAGGCCATGTAAAAATGTTTTGCCAGTAGAAAACTCATGGGAAGTTAAGGCCAACAGGATAATGTTATGTCTTAATTCTTTCCATGCCTGATGGCAGTGTATTTGCTAATGTATCTTCTTTGGGCTTGAGATATCAAAAGTAATTTGAAGAACCGGTATAAGATTAAGTTGATTTAACTAGTAGCTGTCAAGAATCTACTACATGCAAGTTACCTAATGAAATACCTTAAAGAACATGCCGTCCAAATGAAGAGGCAAGACAAATCACCTGAATACTTAGCCAGGTCGGGAGTGCAGGCATTACCGAAGAGACAGCCAATACATCCAGAAAGACTTCTGTGTTCCTTCTTGCTCCTTCAGTATTTCATTTGAATCCGTTTTCACTTGGAAAAATTTGAAGGGCAGGGAGTGGGTAGGAAGGTACAGTTTTGTTCTGTTTTAATTTATAGACTATTTTTCACAGCGGTTTTAGATTTACAAAAAATTTAACAGAAAGTTCAGAGGGTTTCCACATATCCCTTCTCTGCTTACCATTTCCTGATTATTAACATCTTGCATTAGTACATTAGTGTGCTACATTTGTTACCATTAATGAACCAATACGGATGCACTATTATTAATTAACATCTGCATTTTACATTAGGGTCCACTCTGTGTGGTAAGCTCTATGGGTTTTGACAAATGCCTCATGTTAGGTATCCACCATTCCAGTACCATACAGAATAGTTTCATTACTGTAAAAATCCCCTGGGTTCCATTTATTCATCCCTCCTGCTTACCTCAAACTTCTGAGAGCCATTGATTATCTATTCTCTCTATAGATTTGCCTTTTCCAGAAAAATCATATGGTTGGAATCATATAGCAAAAAGGTGGCCTTTTCCAATTAGCTTTATTCACTTAGCAGCATGTATTTAAGTTTCCTCCATGTCCTTTCATGACTTGATAACTAATTAATTGTTATCACTGAATAATATTCCATTGTATGGGTGTACCTCAGTTTGTTTATCTATTCCCCTATTAAAGGACATCTTAGTTGCTTCCAGCTTTTCCCAACTATGGATAAAGCTGCTATAAACATTAGTATACCAGTTTTGAGTGGACAGAAGTTTTCAACTCTTTTGGGTAAATACCAAGGATTTCTGGATCATGTCTTAAGACTACGTTAAGCTTTGTAAGAATCTGTCAAACTGTCTTCCAAAGTGACTGCACCATTTTGCGTTCCCACCAGCAACGAGAGTTCTTACAGCTCTACATCCTTGCGGACGTTTGCTCTTGTGAGTGTTTGGATTTTAGTCATTCCAAAATGTGTGTGTTGGTATCTCATGGTTAATTTTAACTTGCAATTCCTCAGTGACGTATGAGGAGGAGCACTTTTTCATATGCTCATCCGCCACCTGTGTGTCTTCTTTGGAGAGGTGTCTGTGCAGATATTTTGCCCATTTAAAAAGTGGATTGTTTTCTTATTGCTCCGTTTTTAGAGTTCATCGCATGCTTTGGATAGAAGTCCTTTATTAGATAGGTGTTTTGCAAATACTTTCTCCCAGTTTGTGGCTTGTCTTTTCATCCTTTTAACCATGTTGGTTGCAGAGCAAAAGTTTAAAATCTGGTGAAGTCCAACTTACCAGATTTTGTTTTTGTTTTTTTCTCATGGATCAAGCTTTTGGTGTTGAATCTAAAAAGTTCACTGCCAAACCTAAGGTCACATAGATTTTCCCCTGTGTTATCTTCTAGATGATTTATAGTTTCAAGTTTTATTATTAGATATATGATCCCTTTGAGTTAATTTTTGTGAAAGGTGCAAGATCTATGTTGAGATTCACTCTTTTTTTTTTTTGGCATGAGGATGTCCCATTCTGGCACTGTTTATTGAAAAGATGATCTTTTCCCCCATTGAATTGCATTTGCTCCTTTGTCAAAAATCAGTTGACTGTGTATGCTTGTGTGGGTCTATTTCTAGGCTCTCTATTCTGTTCCATTGGTCTATTTGTCTGTTCTCTCGCCCATAGCAGGCTGTCTTAGTTATTATAGCTTTATAGTAAGTCTTGAAGGCAGGTAGTGTATGTACGGGTTTTAACAGCCCACACATGCTTCATGAAATATGGCCATTTAAGTGCAGTTCTTTCCTTGCAATTTTAAATCTTTTCTTTGTTCATGAACACCATCCTGTTACATTTCATCATAGCTCCAAATTCTAGGAGACTTTACTTTCCAACCTCTTTCCCCTGCAGAACAATTTTCAGGTGTTGATGGACTTTGGGTAGGAAATTATTATTACCTAGTAAGGGAAACAAGGATTTCCTCTTTCTAAACTATGACTGCATAAAATGGATTATATAATAATATACTACACTGAGGGTGGTATGCCTCAGTCCCTCCCAACCCCAATTATTAATGATCACGCACTTGTGAGCAAGAGTGCAGCCTAGACACATGTTGTCTCGATCCTCATCCCTTTCCTCTCTCCTCACCCAGGAATCTCAGCTAATGTGGAAGGAGAATACTTTCTCACCACGAAAACCAGAGATGAGCGCCCTCTACAGCTCTGGTGCTTTCCCATCAGTTCTCCTGCAGGGGAAACTTATGTACCCAGAATTCCCTGTGGCATCGTGGGAAGAGAATAATCCCCACAGGCTTCCAAAGCTCAGGAGGATCCCCTTTAGCTCCCAAGAGATAAAATCACCCCAGCATCCTCCCTGTACCTAAGCTAGGGCCTCCTGCAGTCAGACCAACATGAATACTAACAGAGCCCGTATCTCCAACAAAACAACTAGGCTGTGGCATCACATGTGAAAACGGAGGGCACCCGGGTGCAGAAAGCAGAAGACAATTTAACAATATTTAAGCATGTGTCGTCTTGTTCATTTCAGGGATATTGCAGTAATAAATCAATCTTGTCATAAGAAAGGACTATTTACAAAAATAAGAAAGACTTCTTGGAAATAGGAAAAGAACATAATTGTCAAAAATGTTTAACTTATTAGAAACACTGATGGGGAAAACATTCCCCAAAGTGGAAATAATGATTTAGAAGGGTAAATAATTCTTCCAGGGTGCAAAGCAAAAAGACCAAGGAAGGGAATTTCTGAAAGAAGAGACCAAAGAGACCCCATATTCATGAATAGGAGCCCTAGGAAACCAGCAAGCGATGGAGGATAAGCAAAAACAAAACAAATCCCAAAAGAAAATTTCCCCATGTTTAAGAATTCTGTGAATTCTGAGTCAGAATGCCTCACAAATGTTTGGCAGGATTATTGAAAAAGTGGAAACAACTTGAAAAACATATATTTGATTTCTCAGGATAAAATAAGCATTTTCCAAAATAGATACAAAGTATAGTTTGCCTGCAAAGGAAAGAGAATCAGACTCCCATCAGAATTCTCACTTGCAATACCAAATGCCAGATGCAGTGCAGAGCTACGTTGGCAGCGTTTTCTGAGAGCTCCATATCTGACAACCAATTGGCCCTCGTCCCTTCCAGCTTAGCTCAGCAATCCACTCCCAGCCTGCCCCTTGTCTGCTCCTTCTCAGCTCTGCACCCTCCACCCCTTGACGTGTGAACAGGGGTGAAGGCCACAGATTTGGACCCTCCTGTTGTGTAACCACATGGCCATCCCTCCCTAGAGTAGAGCTACTGTGCACCTCAGTCAGGCTTCTTCTATGGCCCTGGGGGCGGGGGTGGCGGGGGGAGAGGCCCCATCATCATCTTAGCATGTTTCTCTCACCAAGCCAAGGCTCCAAGCAAAATCAGACACCCATTTGACTCCCTCCTCCTATGTCCCCATCCCCGCTGGCCTCTTTGTCTTGCTTTTCCAACTGTTCCCCTCTGCCCCAGGACCAGAACAGACAAACTCCTCTTTCACTTCCTCTGCTTAACATCAGCCACCTTGCTGGTTCCAATTTCTTGGCTAATCCCTCCTGGTGGACAAAACTATTTTCTATGAACTTTGGGAGAATTACTGCTTTGTGGTCCCAGCCTAGCATTTGATATATTAAGTAGAAGCAAAGGAATTTAGACACGTCTTTGTTTTCAACGGACTTTCAAGCATATTTGCCTATTGTCTTCTTGCAAAATGCCATTTAAATGTCAGAAACTGAAAACTCTTTGTTCATCATTACATTTCTTCTCCACAAATGAATCTTAATAATTCTCATTTTCCAACATCTCTTGGTGGCAGATGAACACCTTGGGCTTACATGTGCGGAAAGGCAGAAGACAAAGCAGGTACATATTTTTAAAAACATTATCTCCATTATGCTACATAAACTTTATAGTTAAACTTACAGAATTTTCATAAAGGAGTTACGAAGTTTATTTTTATTTTTATTTTTTTTAAAGATTTTATTTATTTATTTGACAGAGAGAGGCACAGCGAGAGAGGGAACACAAGCAGGGGGAGTGGGAGAGGGAGAAGCAGGCTTCCTGCCGAGCAGGGAGCCCGATGTGGGGCTCGATCCCAGGACCCCGAGATCATGACCTGAGCCGAAGGCAGATGCTTAACGACTGAGCCACCCAGGCGCCCCAAGGAGTTATGAAGTTTAAAGGCAAAAAATAATTTTCTTAAATAGGAGAAGCATAACATAAAAATAATTTTAGTAAAATTTTATAGTTCTACTTCCTCTCATGTTCAGTGAAGCAAGGTTAAACATTAATAAGTAAAAAGATAACAAAATTAATCCCATTCGGAAACTTAAGACTGCTCTTCTAAGTAAGTCCTGTCAGCAAGAAAATAAAAATTGAAATTACAAGCTCCTTAAAATCGAACAGCAGTGGGAATATTAGATATTAACAACTACAGAATTTGGCCACAGTCATACACTGAAGAAAATTCAGGATTCAATGCCTCTATTATTTAATAAAAGACAAAGCATTCAATTCAAGCTCATAATAAAAATAACCAGAAAACAAATCAAAAGGAAAGGAAAGAAAATAATAAATATAAAACTAGAAATTAATTGATAAACAAACCGAAGTAGAAGTAATGGATAAAATGAAGAGTTTGACCTTTGGTGGGAGTGAGTGGGTTAATGACAGATATGTTTTTAGCAAAACAAACCGGTTCTCAGGTTCATCTGAGAGAATAAATGAAGACCACCATTAAAGATACCAGATTGGACACACATATCTAACCTCCACTCCCTCCTGAAACCCTACAAAAATGAGAGTAAAGGTGTTTTTCTTTGTTTGATTTTTGCAGAGTTCCTCAAGACCAGAGGGCAGAAAAAGCAATAGCCAATGTTAGGATCGCAAAGCAGATGGATAATGGCAGATGACCGAGCAGCTCCTCGAAATCCTAACCTGGCAGAGGAGAAAATCAAGAAGCAATCTGATTTACACTACAAACCTTTCAAAGTCTCAGGAACTGAACACATCAGGAACCTATAAAAGTGGATGAAAAAATGAAGCTAAAAGCCAGAGAGAATTGGTTCCTAGTCTGTTTAAGAAATTAGAACTCCAATATGCCCTCCCCAGTCTCCACAGAGCCTTTTTACTGCTTTCTCCCACCCCCACCCCCAAACTGGACTAGAGTTGTTTGTTTTCCTGCAGAGAACAAAACAGAAGGTACCAGAACAAGTTGAATGTGGGGATATTTTGCTGAGAACAGGAGAGGTAAATGCAAGTTGACACAACGGGTATGAGACTTTCAGCTTTCTTCTCGAGATGAGCCGCCAGAATGCTGGCAGCCAGACAGACATTCTGAAGGCAAGATAGACCTGACTCCTCCAGGCAGGGAAATGTACCGACCAAGAGAAGAGACAAAGATATTGATGTCAGGGAGTTTCCTAAAGAAATGGTCGGAGTTTCTCAAAGTGAAGACCATGGTTGACAAGTCTCACACAGGCATTCAGAGCTTCCAATCTGCTTTTTGATTTCATATTCTAACAGCCAAAGAGCAAAGTATATAATATTAGAAACCAAGACAAACAGGAAAAAGCTACTTGGAAGGCCCAGGGTAAAGATAATTTCAAAAGAGCCATCAGTATCTTCAGAGGGCTAAGAGAAGATGCAGTGTTAACAGAGTAAGAACAGGTTGCTCTAAGAAAAAGAGCATTTAGAGAGTAAAGAGGATTTCTTAGAAATTAAAAATACCATCACCGAGTTGAAAGACCCGATGGAAGAAGGATTGGAAGATACAGTGGAGGAAATTTACCAAGAAATAGGGAGAAAACAGGAGAGAGAGATGATACGTAGACTGGTCCAGGAAGGGGATCTAACCAAGAGGAGTTCCAGAATGCGAGGCAGAAACGAACAAAGACAAGGGAAGACTATCAAAGAAATAATTCAGAAAAACTTTCCTACCACTGAATGATACAAGTTTTCAGAAGGGACGGCCTTAACCAATTGCTCAAAAGAGAGCCTATCCAAAATACATAATCATGAAATGAAATTTCAGAATGCTGGGAATGAAGAAAAGAGCATACAAGTCTCCAGTCAAAGATAGAAAGGTTTCACACAGAGATCAAACATCAGGATGAATAGTATTTCTGAACAGTAGTATTGAAAGATAGAACACAATGAAGAAGTGCATTCCGAATTGACAGAAGAAAGACTGTTTCCCAATAAATATGAGAAAAGTTGCTCAATATCAGTAATTAAAAAAGAAAAATTAGGGGCGCCTGGGTGGCTCAGTGGTTGGGCGTTTGCCTTCGGCTCGGGTCATGATCCCAGGGTCCTGGGATCGAGCCCTGCATTGAGCCCTGCATCAGGATCCCTGCTCAGCAGGAAGCCTGCTTCTCCCTCTCACACTCCCCCTTGCTTGTGTTCCCTCCCTCTGTGTCAAATAAATAAATAAAATCTTAAAAAAAAAAAAAGAAAGAAAGAAAAATTAAGACAGCAATGCCTTTTGTCCATTTTTTAAAAATCCTGTTCCTGTTCAGTGTTGCTAAAGATAATAGGAAAACAGACACAATGTGCAGTTGCCTGGAACAATTGAAATACCCGAGGGTCCACATTCACCTGTTGGAAGGACCAAAGGTCACTCTGCTGTCAAATTGTCTCATTCTGGATCTGGTATTGGATGTGGGAGCTAGAAAATCCAACAGTCAGGGCGCCTGGGTGGCTCAGTTGGTTAAGCAACTGCCTTCAGCTCAGGTCATGATCCTGAAGTCCCGGGATCGAGTCCCACATCGGGCTCCCTGCTCGGCGGGGAGTCTGCTCCCTCTGACCCTCCCCCCTCTCATGCTCTCCCTCTCTCTCTCATTCTTTCTCAAATAAGTAAATAAAATCTTTAAAAAAAAAAAAAGGAAGAAAAAAGAAAATCCAACAGTCATTTAATTAGTTCACCATTCACCCTCACAAACTTGATGTATTTAATATTTTTGACGTCCCAAGGATTATGCCCGGGCTTGTGATGATGTGATGATAAGACTCGATCTTACCCTCAAGAAGATCTTGAGGTTCCTGTGAGTCTGGGCTTCACTTATGTGATCTGTAAGATGAAGGCATTGGGGCTTTAGAGAATTAGTTGGTTTCTGAAGTGTCTTATGGCCCTACGATATGACATTCTTCAATAGCTAATGTATATTTTGTGAGCACTACGACACCTAGCAAACTTTGCATTGCTGTAGGGTGAGGATGCCATGCGTACAGTAGTCTTAGTCATAGTCAGTAGGCTCCAGGTGGTGCCGTGGAAGTCAGTAGGCTCCAGGCGGTGCAGTGGAGTTCAAGGGATTCCTGATATCCCATCTCTCTCTACTTTTCCAACAGAAGGTCGGCCTTGCTGAGCCCTCTGTGATTGGGAAATACTCTACAGAGAGAAAGTTTGTGTCAGAATCCTGGCATCCATTGAGGAAAAAAAGTAGTCTTCCCTAAAGTCCATATAATATTGACCTCCCAAGTATCATGGGGAACATCCAATGAGAATTCCAGAATCAGGTAATTCCTGTATTTCATTCCCTATTCTCAATCCAATGGAAATATACCAAGGAGGTGCCCGGGTGGCTCAGTTGGTTAGGTGTCTGCCTTTGTTTCACATCATCATCTCAGGGTCCTGGGATCCGGCCTAGTGCAACTCCCCACTCAATGGGAGGTCTGCTTATCCCTCTCCCTGTGCCCCTCCCCTAGTTGTGCTCTCTCAGGCATGCACGTGCTCTCTCTCTCAAATAAATAAATAAAATCTTAAAAAAATAAATATACCAAGGAAAATGAAAGGTAAACTTTTTTCATAAGTTCAGAAATGTTCCTTATTGGCATATTTTTTAAAGAGATTCTAGCATTCAGGCTAAAATATTTCTGGTAATTAAATAAATGAAAAAAATCTAGGTCTTTTAATAAATGACAAGGCTATAAATGAAAACCTATTTAAGAGAATTTTAAGTGGCATTTTAAAAATTGCAAACATTATATTTAAAAAATCCAAAACTTGGTAAAACTGAAGATTTTGAAATTTATGTTTTATATTTTCATAATTTTGGTTATGGAATGAGCACATCATTTAAAAAATATAGAAACAGGAAAGGTGTTGTTTTATTTGGGGACAGAATATTCCTTTCAGCAGTGTTTCTCAGAGTTTCTCGGAATTACCTGTGATGCTTGCTAAAAAGCCCTGCTCCCTAGACTTCTCCTCATATGACCGAATCAGAATCTCTGCAGGGTGGGGCTGGGGATTTTCACTTTTAACAATAGCCACAAGGTTTTCTACTGTACACAAAAATGTGAAGCCACCTTCTTAAAACACCATTTAAGTTTGTATGTAGATGTCATGGGTGTCTGGCATTTGTACATATTAGAGTTTGTATGTCCATGTCTTTTTTTTAAAATGGAGATACTTTTGAATCACTGTATAAAATTTGCATATTTTATTTTACATTTAATAATTTCTCTTAGGCAATTATTTTAAGCCATCAAAAATATCTGCATGTATTTGCATATATATGTGTATGTATATGTGCATGTGTATATTTTTATGTCTGTATGTGTGTGTATACAAGTAATCACTATACAAATATACACACACACACACCAAACTATTTGTGAAATTTCTTATTCTGCCATAAAATTTTGTCGGGAGCTTGAGTGGCTGTGAGTGAGACTCTCAACAGAGAGTAATGGCATATCAAGGGAAGAGCGTGTGAGGCAAGGATCAGAACCAAGAGCCCCATCTTGGCTGGCACTGAGGACTGAATTGGGGATTTGCCCTAGGGGATTTGCACTCCCTTTTTTCACACTCATATGAAGCATGGGGAAGGCTCAGGTTGAGAATATGAAACCCTTTATGAGAGTAGCAGGCAGATTTTCTCGAATGGCACAGTGAATATCAGAAATATGGTGGTTAAGACAGAGGGAATCCTGGTGGGGCCTGGCGCGCTGAAAATCTGTGATTTAACATTGTAGATAAGAAGCCACTGACGTTTTGAGGAGGTACATGACAGATCCTGGAAAAGAATTGGATAAGTAAGTTTAAATCAATAAGAAAAAAACAATAGAATTAAAATTAATCAAAAAAAATTCTTTTTTTTTCAAAATATTCTTTATAGAAATGTAATTTGGATTTTTCCAAAGTATTTGGATAAAGTATTTGGTTCTAGAACATCACAACTCTTGCCACTCTTACATGATTCACTCTTATTCTCTCTAATTATGCTCTCCTGTTAAAAATGTAGCAACTTGAGACTAGTTTCTGATTTTAAATTCTTAAGCTTCAAGTTGACTGCATAAAAAAGCAGAAAAATTTAAATTTGTATAACATTTAATGTTTTAAAATAACAAGTTTCTCTGTACAGTGTCTCAACTAATATATGCACACATGGTTTTTACTTAAACACAGAAATGAACATGAAATTCACTTAAAGAGGAATATTCTTCCTCATTGGGTCTTGTCAACAAATGTCTAACTTGATTTAACATAAATAGCCCATTGTAGCATTGTTGAGTACTTGCTGCATTTTTGGGAAGTAAGAGTGGAGCATGGGAAGAGCATTTGTTATTAATTTATAAACCAAGTTTTAATGTGATTTCCCCCAAGACAGAGGCTTAACCTGTGCTAACTTAAATATGGAAGGTTGGGCCATACTGATTGGCCCAATCAAGCTCTCACTCTGAGTTTCTTTCGTGAGTGTGTGTGTGTGTATGTGTGTGTGTTGCCAACATTTTTTAAAAATTGAGTTTATATGCCTTTGGTGGAGCCTGAATTTTCCAGTTTTACTGTATTTTGGCACCATGATCTATTGTCATATATAGGGTTACTTGATACATTTATATAACGTGACTGACCTCTGAAGGTGTTTGAGTTTGTGACTCCTGAAATAAGATCTATTCCAGCTCCAAAAATTGTAGTAAATAGGCACTTGCTGAATCCACCAGGGGTCAGTACACAGCATTATCACTCCAATATCAGTATGAGTTAAACCAAAAAAAAAAAAAAAAAAAAAAGTTAGAAAAGCCAAATACCTTTTGAAACTTGCATATGCCTGTAAGAAAAAACAAAAAACAAAAAGAAAAGAAAAAAATTCTTTTCAGTCAATTTGCCATAATTGCTTGCTTTGAACTGCTTTGATCCTTCCCTCTGAGGACCAGGAACTCAGTAGCCATTAACTAATTTCTAGTCAAGATAACTCCATAAATTAACCTCTTAACTCATCCCCTTTGCTCCAAACCCATAGCAAAGACAGGCCATAAAAAACAAAAACAAAAACAAAAACAAACCATTAAGATGGATCAAAAACAAAATACATTATTTCATGGACCAGAAATGCAATGCTATGAATAGAGTGAAAACCACACAAAGACCCTCACTGAAATAATTATTACAGAATATACTTCATTCAGTAGGAAGAAAAAGGAGCCTAGAGGAAAAGTATGGAATACAAAAAATGGGGGAAGCAGGGAAATTGATAAATTGTAAGCAAATGTTTATTAACTGTAAAAAAATTCTTAAGTTTTGTGTGTTTTGTTTCAAAAATGAAAAATTAATATTCCAGATAACAATAATTGAAGAGAAAATGTCCAAGACAGTTAAAATGTGCTAAAGGCTTTTTTGGTGTTGCTTTTCAGAAAAAAAAAAAAAAAAAAAAACAATTACTGAGCATTTCAGATTATTTAGAAAAATGTATGGTCTAATATGTATGTTAAAAAAATAAAGATAAGTGGTCAAAAAATGAAAACACCATCACTACTTTCCTAACTATTAAGGGGGGGGGCGAGTATAGAAAGCTTTCCTGGTTCAAGAGAATGCAGGAAAAGGGGGGAAGAAAAGAAACAAAGACAAAGGACAGTGAACAGAAAATCAAAAACCAAGAGATAAGTAATTTTAAATCAATCAATAATCCAAAAATTTGAACCTGGAATAAATTCACTGTAAAAAATAAGAGATTACATAATGAAATTAGAACGTAAAAATCTAGTCATAGTCTTATAGAATATACGCACAAAATAAAACCACCCAGATAAGCTAAAACTAAAGAGGTGGAAAAACTTGACCCATAAAAACAATAAAAAGAATAACCCTGGGGTGCCTGGCTGGCTCAGTTGGTGGATCATGAGACTGTTGATTTGGGGTTTTAAGTTCGAGCCCCATGATGGGTGTAGAGATTACTTAAAAATTAAATCTTAAAAAAAAAATAACCCCAGGAATGGCAGTAATCAATTTCATACAAAATATAAATTATGGCAAAACATTATATGGATAAAGAAGGAAAGAACTCAGTAATAAAAGGAATATATGGTACTTATATATACCTTAAAAATAGCCTTGAAATCCAGGAGGCAAAAATTAATTGAAATAAGGAAAGTGGAAAAACCTATCATCATATTGGAGGATTTTAGCACATTCCTACAAGATACTGATTGGTTACATTCTTTTTAAGTGTCAGGATGTAGAAATAAAGAATAAATTAAGTTTGATATAACAGATTATCTTCAAAAATATCTTCAACAATTGATAATACAATAGGTAGTAAAGTCTAAACAATTTTTTAAAAAATATATAACACAGTCCACATTCAATCCCTGGCTACACTGAAATTAGATGAGAGCTCACAAATAAAAGATAGCAAAAATAAATAAGTAATAAATAGAAGTACAAATAAATAATGTGCACTCACATTTGGAAGCTCTAGAATGCTCTCCTGAATAATTTGTGAATTAATTTAAAAATAGGTCATAATGAAAACTGTAGCATATTTAAAACCAGAATGATAATAAATTTGCTATGTATCAAAATCAGTAGGATGCTGCAAAAACAGGTATTAGGAACACATTTTGTAGACGTATGTTAAATGTGTGTTTTGGAGAAGAAATTTTGAAAACAAATGAGTAAAGCCCTCATCTCAAGAAGTTGGCAAAAGAACAGTAAATATAAAGAGAGTAGAAGGCAGGAATTTTAAAGAACAGGAGCAGAAAGTAATAAGGTATAAAAGAAAGAAATGATATCAAAATCAAAGCCTAGTTTTTTCACTAAATTAAGACAATAGAAAATGATAAAAGAGTAAAAGCATGCACACACATAGACAGAAACACTGTTAGGAATAATAAAAAAAGAAGGACAGAGCTGTAGTTTCACTGGGAATTTTGAAAACCACACGTGAACATTTAAAACTTTGATAAAATATTTTCTTCTCTAAAAAAAATATAAATTTCAAAAACTGACCCAAGAAGAAATGAGCCAATAGCTATGTCAGAAATTAAGTTAGTAATCAAAAGATTCTCCTGGCACTCTCTTTTACCCTTTCAAAAAAAAACCCCACCAGGCCAGATGATTTTCCATAGGCGGGAAGAGTCTTACCAAACTTTCAAGGAGCATTTATTCTACTTAAACTATTTCAGAAAGAGAGAGACAGAGACAGAGACAGAGAATCAGAGAGAAGTTAGCCAACTAATTTTATGAGGCTAATATAACCTTGGTTGCAAGACAGGATAAGGATAGTACAAGAAAAAAAAGTCATAAGCAAATCACATGTATGATTTGGATGCGAAAATCCTAATTAAAATACTGGCCAACCAAATTCAGAATTACATATATCTAAGAGGCCAAAGTAGAAACTTGAATGCTTTTTTTGACCTGGCCTCAGAAGTCACACAGGGCAGTTTTCTCTTGGTTTTGCATGCCAGCCCTGATTTAATGCAAGAGATGCTTGCACCAGGGGTCTAACTTCTCCATTACAGCAGGAAGCAAGAACCACTGGGGACCACCTTGGGGGCTGGCTGCCACAACCAAGTCCAGTCCCCCCGTAAGACTTTAAAGGGCTGCATGGTGTATTCACGTCTCTAAGGAGTGCCTCTGTAAAGTGTTTAATTTTTTTAAGTCCAGTATTTGTTTAATCCACATCGTTGACCATTGGAACCCTTTTATTCACCTAACACCTACTAATTCCTGCACAGTACACTTTGGAAAAAGCTGCTTTTGGCTGTTTAGTTAAAGGGAGTATCATGAGAGGACACTCTGTAAAAACTTGTGAACTTTTTGAGTGTTCCACATATAATAGAACGTCTAATTTGTTTCTTATGGCTTATTCGTGAAAGCCCAACCGTAAGTGACCTGGCTTCCCTTTCTGTTCAGGTTGTAAGGTTCATCTCTTTTAAAGCCAACCCTGGGTAAGATTCTCTAGCCTCCAGGTATAGAGGGAGTGCTGGGGGGTGGGAGGAAGCCTTACCAGAGGCTTCTGGAACTGGGTGGGAAGTAGAGTCAGAAACTGCTAGGATCCCATGATTCCAACTTCATTAATGCCTTTGGGTTCTCCCTTCCCATCCTCCTCTCTTGCATCTGCTTTAAATGTATCAACACCTCGAAGGACAAGCTGGGTGGTCCTCCCTTTACCACATGATGTCACTCTAAGAAAATTAATAACCCCCAGTGAGGCTGGCCGTGCCTTTCATATGTGTAGCATACCTAAGACTTATCCTCATGAAACAAGTAACCCCTGAAGTTAGCTTTCTCCAATTCAGTGCACATTGGACTTGAGATCATCTCAGCAACCACACCTACCGGGCTCTGACTGAGACCCAACCCCTCCTGGAAAGATTGCCGGCCTGAGGGCGAGAACAGCCGAAGGTTTAGGGGATATCTCTGGGTCCAACCTGCAAGTCAGCAAACGGACGGAAGGCCTGAAACCCGAAACTTCTAAAAGGGATTTTTTAATATTGTCATGATTAAAAAATAAAATAACTTTTTTGGAATAAATTTTCTCTTGGAAAACCCTAGCCGGCCTCAACCGCTAAGGGAAAACAATGGGAATGCTCGTGTCTGCCCAGTACCTGGGTGGGAAGAGGAGCCTGGCACGATGGTACCTGCGGGACAGACTCTAAGGAGGGAAGGAGGAAGGAGACCAGCCTAAGCAGAACAAGTGTGCAGCTCGGCCGGGTCCCTGCGGCGCTCTAAGAGTTCGTGCTGTGTGCCCTGAAGCTAGCCCGCCGCAAAGTCCTTACAGGCTATGGAGGCTCGGGGAGGAAGGGGAGAAAGGGGGAAAAACGAAATTGGAGCTCTTTAATGTGGCATTGGCTTTCGTGTTTGGGGGCGGGGAGGCGGTGAACTGCCGGAGAGTTCGGGGGAGGGGGCTTGCAGCGAGGGGGGCAGCGGACGCCGGGTACTCCCCGTGCTACTTGCGGGCTCCGGGGTCGCCCTGAAGCCTGCGGCACCCGCGCTCGCGGCCGGCGGAGGCGGGGGCAAGAAGCCCGAAAGGCAGGCACCGGAGCGGGACCCGAGGGCTTCGGGGGTAATTGCGCCGGCTACCCCGAGCCACGGGTTGTCGTACAGGAGAGGGGAAGGCATGATACCTGCGGTTAGTAAGAAATTCATCATTATAGGGCGCCTGGGTGGCTCAGTCGGTTGAGCGACTGCCTTGGGCTCAGGTCATGGTCCCAGGGTCCTGGGATGGAGCCCCGCATTGGGCTCCCTGATCAGCGAGAAGCCTGCTTGTCCCTCTGCCCCTCCCCCCATTGCTCGTACTCTCTCTCAAATAAATAAAATCTTCAAAAGAATAAAATTTGGGGCGCCTGGGTGGCTCAGTCGTTAAGCGTCTGCCTTCGGCTCAGGTCATGAGCCCAGGGTCCTGGGATCGAGCCCCGCATCGGGCTCCCTGCTCAGCGGAAACCCTGCTTCTCCCTCTCCCTCTCCCCCTGCTTGTGTTCCCTCTCTCGCTGTGTCTCTCTCTGTCAAATAAATAAATAAAATCTTAAAAAAAAAAAAAAAGAAATTCATCATTATAAAAAGGAGAAGAGGGGGCCTACTGAACAGGCTAAACTCCAAATGGACGGAGAGCTGGTGTCGCCCTTCGGGCTCCGCGCCTCCAGGAAGCCCTCCGAGATGCAGCCCCTTCGCCACGGGCTGATCCGGGCCTGGGTGAATCGGGTGCCCAGGCGGCCTCGGCTCAGCGGGGCCCCGGCCCTCGGTCTTGCTCGGGGCGGGGTCTCGGCAGCCTCGGGAGGTGACCGCGAACGGGCGCGGGGACCCGGGCGCGGCGCGGCGGCGCGGTGCCAGTGCGGCGGGGACCGGGCGGCACGGCCCGAGGGGCCGAGGACCGCGCCGAGCGACCGCGGCCGCTGCCCCAGCGGAGCCGGCCTAGGGGCGCACCCCGCGGGTCCTGTGCGGGGGCCCGGGCGGGGACGCGGGGGGCACGGCCGGAGCTGGCCGGGGCGGGCGGCCGGAACCTGGGCCCGCCTTGCAGCGCCCCCGCCGCGCCGCCAGCTCCCCGTCGGGGCGGCGGGACGCGCGTCCGCGGGAGAGGCGGGCTGGAGACGGGCTGGAGACGGGCTGGGGCGACTGGACCCCCCGCGTGCGGGATGCCGGCGCGCCCGCGCCTTTGTCCTTCTCTGTCGCTGGCGCTGCATCCGGGATCTCGGGCTTTGTCTCACCGCCCATGTTATTCTGGTTTCTGAATCCCGACGCCCTGGCTTTGGCGCCCCTGACACCCATCGCGCCCCAGCCTGCCCCATCTTTCACCGCCCAGGGCGGCCCCTTGGCGCCTTACGCGGACACAGAGCCCAGCCCCCGCCCTGACCTCTCTGCACAACCGTCATGAAAAGATCCAGCAGCAGCGTTAGACACCAGGTTCTCTGAGCGCTTCTCAAAGTGGGTCCCTGAGCCCCATCCGTCTTCTTTGGACTGGAGTTTGTACAAAGCCATTCTTTGGCCCATCCCTATTTTTTCCCCTTGCAGTTACGACTTTTCTCTGAAAAGCTTTTTCCTTCTTTCCTCTCTTTGTACCAAAAGGTGAGTGGTGGTGTCAGCTCTCTTGGAGAGTAAAAGTTAAAGAGGCAGCGAGGGTGGGTGGCTGGGGTGAAGGCCTCAGGCATCTGAACAAAGGGCCTGTGGTGGCAGGTGCAGCCCCCCGGGCTGGAATAGAACCTGCCTCTGGAGTGACTGCAATATCAAGGGTGGAGCTTCTCCTCTTCCCTTTCTGACTGGGCTTGTTCAGGTTTTCTTTATCAAGGCCACATTGCTACAGCTTACTTCTGTAATGCTGAGGCAATGAAAAGAAAAAACCAAACGGTGACTTTGCCATTTGCTGCCCAGAGTAACACTTCGGAGAATCCAGGCTGAAGGTAGAGGCCCCCGATGCCCACCATGACTTTTGGGTAAGAAGCAAACTGTAGGAGTGAGGAATGCTCATCCTTTGAATCTTGACACTAATCAACAATGATTAAGTTCAAATGAGCTGGGGAACGTCAAGTGCAGCAGGCCCTTGACAAGCAAATATAATGCAGAAGTGTCATTATGTCACAGCCTGAAGCTGGAGATTATTGGGCAAAAGAAAAAGAGAAATAAGGGGGGGGGTACTCAAAAGCATCAAGAGTTGAACCCAGAAGTGAAGGAAGGCAATTTGGGGTAAACCTAATTCAAGAATTATTGCTTCAATGGATTGGGTAGTTCTTTACAAGCTAAAGATCGGAAATGTTTGTGGCTTTAATACTGAAACATACAAAAATATTTTCTAGACTGAGGATATTGATTCTCTTTCTCTCTTCTCTGGGCTACAGCCTTGCAGGAGAACATGGCAGTTGGGGTTAAAAAAAAAAAAAAACCCCACTTTGAATCCTAATCATGCCTTTCCAAGCTGAGTGGGAAGCAGGGAGAGTATTGACCTCACAGAGCCTCTGCTTTTGGTCTGCTAAATAGGATTGTGTGAGAATTAAAGGAGACACAGGGCCCATGCACACCTGGCGGGTGCTATTAATACATAGGATTGTTACTAAAATTAGTCTTCATCACAGTAAACTATTTTTGTAGAAATCACGCTGTGGCTTTAATAGGCACCCAATAAATAATAATAATAAAATAAATGAATGACCCTAATTCTTAAGTACTACCGTGTCTTATGTTTAGTCCCAGACTTCCTGTTTTATCCTCAAGATAATAGTACACAGACTAATATATTGGCATTTTCTTAGTTTTGATTTGTTCTATTGAAGAACAATAGAAAAGCTTACAGACCATGGCGTAAACGAGCTGGCGACTCCGTCATCAAACGTATAGTAAACTAACCCAAACAAAAGAATGAGAAGGGGGCATAGTCAGGACTGGGCAAGAGCCACAGCTGCTCCCGCGAAGTCTGTTTTGATTTAGAGTGCTTCCCAATTTTTCTTGTCATTCTCAAGGTCAGCGTCGAGCCTTCCTAGGACGCAAAAGTGCTTTGGAATGTTAGAAAGAAGCGGAGGATATTCTTCCAGTCCCTGGAAACCCCACCTCCCAGGGGGTGTTGAAGGGGAAGAGAGAATAATTAAATAGTAGGTAAATTAATATTGCTCTCATTCTGCTTGCAGGGGTCAGATGGCGGGATTTACATTACAAAGGTTGCATTTCCATTATAAAGAAGCCCGTTAGGTATTTTATAACCAAATCCTCTTAGGCAAAGACTTGTAGAGACTTGCCTTGACTAAATGTTCCTTACAAAGCATCCCAGTTCCACATAAAACGAAGTGAAGATAGGATGGATGCTGTTTTGGAGTGAAATCTCCAAGGATTTGGTGGCTGAGGAGGAGGCACTTGGAGAGGGTTGTGCTGTGAGCGACAGCAGTGACCTCTCTATTTAGGAGACTGCTCCCATAGAGCTGGCCAATGGAAGGGTCTGCACTGGGGATCAAAATCAGCTCCCAAGCCCGAAGTGGGCAGGGGGGAAAGGAACGGGCAGCCGGGAAGGAAACTTCAGGCCTTGGACAGGACTTTGGTGTAATGCAAGGAGCAAAAGCCGGGGGAAGAAGGACGGGGGTCCAAAGGGAGTCAGTGTGTCTTCGGGGGCAGAGGCAGAATTTCCAGCGTGGGGGGCGATTTGGGGCAGCTACCTCTTTCGACACCTAAGGGGATTTGTCTGGAAGATCTCTGCGGGGCAAATGCTGATTTGACTTAGACTGCACATTCATTTGGAGTCGGCTGGTCTGGATGAAAGAGATGGGAGTAAGCGACGCACTATCCCTCTCAACCACTGCTTGTGCTCTTTATGTAGTTTTGATTGCCAAAAAAAAGGTTATTGCAAAAATGGGGTTTTATGGCAAAGATATCAGGGAAATGAAGGCCCCTGGTTACCTCCCACAGAAACCCAGCAGCTTTCACAGGGACCATAAAAGAATTAAGGTCGCTGGCAGAGAACAAAAAGACCCAGGAACCTGGTTTCCGCAGGAATCTTGTGTTATCTGCCATTGTGGGGACTTGGGGTCTTTTTGCTCTGTTCCCATGATGGCTGCTCACCAAGGCCATCCATCTTGGGATGTCAAGGGGTCTCCTTGATATCCACTGTCTGTCCCTGCGTTGCCCATTTACACCTCCCTAGAAAGAATACCCAACTGGTCCAATGTAGTCTCCGTGAGGCCAGGAGAGGAGCTTTGCTCCTCAAAAGTGGCAGGGGAGGGAGTCACTCTGGAAGAACTGTCTGGGGCTGCTTCTCCGAGCAGGTGTCTCTAGGAGATACCTCCATAGAAGGGGCTGTGATCTCCTGGGACATTCGCTGTTTTCTACTCCGGGTGCCCTCAGATCAGGAGCATGAGGCCTAGGGAGCATGCTCACATTACCTTTGTCTCAGGACTCACGGAATAGGTGGCCAGGAAAAGGGCCTCAGAGGCTGTGTGAAACAAGCTCTTCTTCAAGAACAATCTCCCTTTACCACATCACTGGTGAGTCATTCAGTCTCTGACAATGACAAGAGCAGCCTCCACTCCTATGGAGTGCTCGGTACCCGCAGGCACGGGGACAGCGCTGAGCACTTGCCCGCTCACAGAAACACGCATATTCACTGCACCTCACCAGTAGGAGCAGGTAGGAGCCCTTGACAGAACTGGCCACATTTTACGGATGAATCATCTATTTTCTAGATAACAGGTACTCCAAAACTTAGTGGAATTAATCATCATTGTATTTGTTCAGATCTTGTGGGTTAGAGATTGAAGTATGGTTCAGCAGCCAGCATCTCTCTGCTCTGTGATGTTAGGGGCCTCAGCTGAGTGGCTGGGAGGGCTGTGACTGGCCGGGAATCTCTCTTCTTATGATGCTGGGGCTGCTCACCTGTGGCTGGAAAATCCAAGATGGCCTTACTCACTCGTCTAGGGCCTCGGTGTGGGATGTTGGCCAGGGGACTTGGGTTCCCCTTTGGGTGAGCGCCCTCTGTTTCTCTCTCTCTCTCTCTCTGGCCTCATCATTCAGTAGCCTCGCCTGACCTTCTGTACATGACGGCTGGCTTCTAAAAGGGCAAATGTGCAAGCTGCAAAGCCTCCTAAGGGAGAGGCTTGAAAGTCACATAATACCAACCTGCGCAGCGTCTGTCGGGCAAAACAAGTCACAGAGACAGCCCAGATGCAAGAAGAGGGAGATGAGGCTGCCTGTGCATGGTGGTGGGGGCCGGGGGGAATGTTGGTGGCCATCTTTGTAGATCGTTATTTTTCCTTTTCAAGGATTAGCTGATGATAGTTTAGACAGAAGAGCTCAGGAGAAAAGGACTTATACACTTTTCTGCTGTAAAGTGGTTCAGGCTGGGTGGTCACTGGGAAGAAGAGAATGTCACAAGGATTCTCCGTGAAAGCCCTTCGAAGACCCTCTGTCCATAGATCCATCTCACATAAAAACGGTGATGCTCACAACACCAGTTATTTTTCTTCTTATCTCTCACCCTTTCGATAATATACTCCATTCCAACTATTTACCTTTTTTCTACCTGGATTCAGTTGATGATCTATCATCCAAAAAAAAAAAAATTTTCACAGAGTTAATGCCTTTCTCATTTTTGTAGAGTATTTCTCATTTTTGAGAAGCATCTGGAAAGTCTTGAGCCACTGGAATGCTTAGCAGTGGGCTCCTGGAGCTTGCAATTTTCTGGTTAACTGAATATTTAGCTCTAGTCATTTCAGCTCCTGTTGGGAGACCTTAGAAAATGTATTAATTTAATTTACCGCCTTTGTAACTAGCATATGAAACGCATTTGAATTTTTGGCTCACAAGGGAAAACCTCTCGGCCCAGAGTCAGCTTTCTGATCCTTGTTTTCTAAGCTGCTGTAGCAGGATCAAGTGGCTAAGCTGGATATGGAGTTCCAACGAAGTGAGTGGTGACCAAGGTTGATTGTTTTAGTATAACTTTCTGCTTCCTCAAAAAAATTAAAGACAACCCTTCTTTTCAAAAAATGCTACCTATGTGGAGATTTTTACCATAAACTTAAACAGCCACTTTTTCAACCAGATGAAGGGGAACTCTTTTGTTATTTAATCATGGAGAGTGTTACTCTTGATTCTTCTGGCTCTTCAAGAGGAAATCAGTAATTAGTAAAGGATCAGTGTACGTCAGCATGGGACCCAGTTCTTCCTAAGAGGAAGGCCTGAACAATAGGGGATGTGATGTTTTATTGGACTATTCTTGTAGAAATCAGACATGTCCATCCAGACATATTCTTTTTTGGATTTTCATTTCTGTTAGACCTTTGACCCCTCACACACAGTTCCCGGTCACACTCTTAATGGTCTCTGCAAGATAAGATTTTGCATTTAAACTATGAAAGTGGTTCTAGGGCTGGGTGATATTTGTATTTGATTGAAAAAAGCTTAACTTGGAAGAAGAGTTATTTGATTTTGATTTTATAAAGGAGCCTCTCCCAACCTAATGACATCATTTGTCTAATCAAGGATGGTTGAGAGAATAAAGACTCCATGGGCAGTTTCCAGCTTCAGGATGTAATGAGGAAGTATGATGAATAGAGATGGTCTGTAGTTATAAAGGTTAGAATTCTGTGTTAAAACAATACATATATATAATGGATGTTTCGAAAGCAGCTCTGTTGCTTTCTTTGCACTTGCCCTTCAAAGTTCCTCTATCTGTTTTTCATTTATTTATGTATTCACCAACGTTTGAAAAACCTAGCAGGTGTCAGGCACTGGGGTTCTAAAGACGAACAGAGCTCTGACCCTGCCCCCGGGGACGGACGCGTAAGGGGAGTGCCAAGTGCTGTCATATGGACGTGGGCATGGATAAGCCTGGGGAGGTCAGGGAAGGCTTCTCAGAGGAAGAGATGCTAAGGCTGAAACTCTAAGCGAGCTCGGGAATTCACCAGGTACAACGCGAGGGTTGGAGGTTGTTTAAGATGGCCCTTACAGGTGAAGGGGCAGGAAGGGGGCAGCTTGAGGAGGAAGCTGCTGGGGGCCCTTCCCTTTGGGAAGAGTAACAGCCTCAGTGCAGAGGCTGTTAGGGACGGGCTTGTGCAGCCCCATGCGGCCAAGTCCAGGAGTTGGGGCTCTCTCCTGCAGGGTGGACAGTGGGAACCCTGAAAGAGTGTAAGTATCTGTGAAGGAAAAGTGAAGAGTGGGTAAAGGTGGGGGAGGGTAGATGCGAAGCAGAGGCAAATAATACAGTGGCCAGAAGCTGGTTAAGACTCTCTAGGTTCTACCTGCTCTTTCTCACTAGCCGTGTGCACCTGCAACACGTTACTTGACCTCTGTATTTCCATTTTGCTCATCTGAAAATGAGGATAATTACAGAGCCTACCTTGTCACGTTATTGGGATGCCTAAGTGATTAAAGCTATGCAGAGCATTTAGAACAGTGACCAGCCCGTCGTAATAAACAGTAGTTGTTATTAATAGTGGTCAGCGATGTGATCAAATATGGACCCAGAAAGCTTGCTTTGGTGGCACGGTAGAGGGAGGAGCTGATGGGAAGGTGTTTGAAATTCACCATAGGAGAGACCAGCAGCGAAATCAATCAGAGGACTGATTCACAAGATAATGCGAAATAAATCCTCCAGTACTTGGCAACTGGTAGGACATGCAGGGGATGGGGCGAAGGGCTGCTGGCTTGGGAGTCTGACTGAGGGGTGAGGTGCTCATAACAAGGATAGGAGGCAGGGAGGAGGGGACTGGGGACAGGTTTGAGATGCTTGTGTGGCATCAGAGTAGGGTACTTGGCTGAATGTACGGATCAGGACCAGGAATCTGGCTTTGGGACTCATCATGATACAGGCAGTAGGAGAAGCCATGGTGTGGGTGAGCAGGCACTGGCCACATGTTCAGAGAGAGAGAAAGGGACACAAGATGGAGACCTGGGTCTGGAGCACTCGAGACATTTCTCTTGCAGGGTGCTGGTAATGTTTTAATGAGTCTGAAGTTAATGAGTCTGACCCATTAGGAGGCCAGCACGTCGGAGGGGCAGTGGCTCCTGGGGACCGTGAGGAAGGAAGAAAGGCCTCAGAGGTGACCGGAAGGGCTGGGCAAGGATGAAAATCAGTTTTGAGAAGTTAGCAGAGGACCATCCCCCTCCCCCCGCCCGCTGTGTCCGTGTTCTCAGGCAGAAGGGGGCAATGGCGGGATGGTAACTGGTTGGCAGTGTCGGACGGATGAGGATGAGTAGCAGAGGACGGTGGCGCCGGTGGGGACTAGGTCCAGGCTGGAGTGCAGCTGTTTCTGGAGAGAACTGCTCTTTCTGAGCATTTACTGTGCATGCTACGTCATGCCAAGCCTCTCGGACGCGTGTTTATCCTCATGGCAACCTTCAGCAGTGGGTACTGGCATTTTACCAAGCGAGAAACAGTTTTAAGGAGATTAAGTTGTTTACCTAGGGTCACGCCATAGTAAATGGCGGTGACCGTCTGGGAAGAACCCACATGTGTCTGCCTCCCGAGGCTGCAGGTGTTCTCGGAGCCTAGCGGTCAAGGCTTCATCATCAGGAAACAGATGGTGCCTTCCAAGTGGGTGAGTGGAGGTCAAATTAAGAAAGGGAGTGTTTTTAAAGGTGTGGGCAGGGCTTAAGGAAACCACAGGGATGGTGCGGGACCTCCGGGCAAGGAAGCAGGAGGCTTGAAGGGCAGCGATGGGCTCTAGGAAGGGGCCGTGACTAGGAGCCCTGGATGTCCCAGGTGGCCAGCCTACGAGGACCCTGCAGGGAGGAGCCTGGGGACTGATATCCTACTCTTGCAGTCCTGCAGTGCTCAGATCCCCTCACGGGCCGAACAACCAGACGCCAAGAGACAAGAGGTCAGTCTCAGGACACAGGCAGAGTAGAGAAGGGTGGACAGGGGATCTGAACAAACAGGTAGAAGCTTCCAGTACAGTCAGGCCACGGGAGCTGGAGAGAAGATGAGGAGCAAGTCCAGGCTGGGCTCATGGTCCAGCAAGCCTGGTTGTATGGCCAGGGCCAGCCAACTGGAACTGGTGACATTAGAACCATCCCCGGAGACCCAGCCCTGGGCATCTTTGTGGCTCCTTTGGCACCACAAACCCCTTAGGCTTCTCCTCTCTATTCCAGGCCTCAGAGGACTGTCAGTGAAACAAAACCCACCCTTGGCAGATCAGTGAGGCTCCCCTCTCCAAGGAGCTCAGCCACCACTCCAAACCACACTCCTCCTCCCCACCCCCGCCCACACCCCCTGCTGTCCCTGCAGGGTACTTCCTGACACTTGTCAAAGGAATGCTGCCAAATTCCCCCAGCTGTTCCCAGGAGTCAAGTGCACTTGGATGAGGTGAACCTGGGCTATGACCTGTAGACCATTTAGAAAGGCCCCTGTCTTCTAACGTCAGGGTAAAGAGAGATGTGTATGTGCGTGTTGATGAGTGCGTGTATGCAGCTGTGTGCATGGGCACACGGGGGGAGAGAATACGGACGGACCGATGGACGGCTGGACGGATGGATATGGACGGGCTGGAAGTGAGATAGGATAAACTGAGTTCAGGGACAGACTGCACTCCTAAGCAAAATGCCCACATAGTGTGTTTCTTCTCAGCATCCCCAGCTCCTTATACACTGTGACCTTGTCCTCGACCCCTGGCTGAGGGCAGGACCATTTGGGGGACACGCTGTAGAATAAGAGTAGAGACGGTGGCTGGGACTCCAGATTCGTCATGAGGGTCTCGTGATAGTGACCATGGCAGTCTTTGGGTGACAGCCTTTTGGGGTACCCTCTGTGCAATTGTATTATGCCTGCTACCTGCTGCCTGGAGCCCCTGAAGAAGTAGTACTTCTGAATTCTGATCTGGGTGGCTGTGAAATTACATTGATTCATGTGTGAAAATTAACGTAAGAGAGGAGTGTTCACTCATGTCTTACAACGAACAGGCAGCTAAATTAGCAAATGGGAACTATCACTGCAGATTTTGGGAGGGGGTGAGATCTGTGATGAATAGTTTCCATTTGCTGACCACCAGTCATGTCCTTGCTGACCCGCACAGAGCACTAATGACATGTGACATGTGACATGTCACCTGTTTCCCCCAGCCCCTCCCAGGAGAAGATGCTCTCTTAAAATCTTGCTCTGCTCCTTACAGTGCCTGGCATGGTGGAATGAACACTAGGAATGCTCAATAAATTTGCTTTTGTTCAGCGAACGTTTACTAATTGTAACCTTTTTGCCCAATATTAGGACAAGCACCAGGAACACAAAGAACACAGCTTTGAAATTGAAAACCCAGTTTACCATCCCAGAACCAAGCCCCTCATCCCCTACATCTAGTTTACCCCAAGCCTGGTTGGCCCCGCCACTTCCATAGAAGATGCCTCCATGGGGGTGAAGCTGGGGGAAGTACAGGGAAATCAATGGATTATTTTTTGCAACTTCCTGTGAGTCTATAATTAGTTAAGAATGAGGTTAAAAAAGACTTGAGTAAGAATGAAGAAAATTATTGGCTTCCCATGGCAACCAATCCAACTCTTTACCACAGCCTGTGGAAATCATTGACTGCTGTGATTCTTGCCAACCCCCTTGCCAATCCTCCCCAACGTCATGCTTTCAATCAGTTACTCTTCCTCAGCCACACTGGATTCCTGGCAGTTGCTTAAACATAGTACACACATTTCTGCCCCAGGACATTTGCTGTTCCATACGCCCAGAATGCTCTGTGCATGGCTGGTTTTCCTTCATCCATCAGAGAAGTCTTTCCTGATGCCTGACACCTATATTGGACCTCCCATTTGACTCTTTTCCTTAATAGAACTGGTTGTCATCTGTTATGAATGTTTGCCTAATACCCACCAGAATAGAGAGCTTAGTGAGAGAACACAAACAGATCATGTCTGTTTTATTAACTACAATATCTTAAGTCCCTAGCATGGTGCCTGACCTATACTTGGTGTCCGATAAATATTTATTGTTAAAAAGAAAGAGCAAACGGGCGCCTGGGTGGCTCAGTCGTTAAGCGTCTGCCTTCAGCTCAGGTCATGATCCCAGGGTCCTGGGATAGAGCCCCGCATCGGGCTCCCTGCTCCGCGGGAAGCCTGCTTCTCCCTCTCCCACTCCCCCTGCTTGTGTTCCCTCTCTGGCTGTGTCTCTCTCTGTCAAATAAATAAATAAAATCTTTGAAAAAATAAAAATAAAAAGAAAGAGCAAACAAACATGGTTAGGGTCCCCCAAACTGGGGATGCCCTTGCCAAAAGAAGCTTGAAGAAAAACTTTTGTACAAGAGCTCATTAAAATTTGAATTAACCAAGAGTATCTGGTTTGATAAATGTTGTTGGTGTGTGTGTGCACAATTAAGATTCTGTCCTCAAAATACGAATGTACATAATGGATATGTATAATTCCATTTATTTACTTTGAACCTTTGCAATCTATTTTAAAACCAACTGCAGGAACTACTCTAAGTTCTAATATTTTAAGCCTCCCCCAACAGCTTTGAATTTATCTTAATTCATTTTACTTGATATTTCTGTGCAGGGTAATAAAGGGAGATGCTGCATTTAAGTTACTTTGTTGAAAAATATATGCATTCATTGTTTTCTTCTTATTAAAGTTCGAAATGCACATTTCAGGTAATTTGGAAAATACAGAAAGATAAAAATGAAAAGAGATAGCACATTTAACCCACTATCTGGAGATTACTATTATTCACACTTGTGCTTTCTTACTGTTCTTTCGATGAATATTTCTTTACCATCAAGAAACACTACAAAAGGAATAGTACACCTTGGCTTTTAAAATGTAACATTAACATAAGCAATTTTACATCAGTAGGTATTATTTGAAAGAAGCTTTTCAAATGAGTGCCCTGATTTATTTCACTCTGCTCCTATTGTGTGGATACGCTCCAGCTTGTTAGTCTATTTGAAATTTAGGCTATTTTTCCCCTACTTTCACATACCTGCAATGTTGTGATTATCTCTGTCCACAAATGTTTGTCAGAGTTTCTAATATTTACTTAGAATCGCTTTTTAGAAGGAGAATCACTGAGTCAGAAGATATTCACTATTTTTTTTTTGAGAGAGAGAGAGAGAGCGCGCAAGAACATGAGCGGAGGAGGGGCAGAGGGAGAGGGAGACAGAGAATCTGAAGCAGGCTCCACCCCCAGCATGGAGCCCAACGCAGGGCTCAATCTCATGATCCTGAGATCACCACCTGAGCCAAATTCAAGAGTCATATGCTTAACCGACTGAGCTACCCAGGCGCCCTGGTAGTCACCTTTTTAAAGCTCTTGGTAATGTATGGGCCAATTGTTTTCCAGAAAAACTGCATTCCTGTGGCTATTACTTTATTTCAGAGCCACTTTGGCATTCCACTTTACACTCTACCAAAGCAGGTATGACTCAGGCCCATGTTGGATCCCTCCCAAGAGGTAGGTGTATTACCAGGGGCCAGCCTGGTTTCCCTCTGGGGTGGTCTTGCATAAAAAATGGTCCAAATGCATGGATAGCCCAAGACCCAAGGACGATCCTGAGCCTCCTGCTTATTTACTTCCTCATTATTCTAGGGAGAAATGTTAGTATTCGGGTCTGGTTTCCTGAGCTTTAATCTGGAAGGAAAGTGGAGGAAGTGGGTTAGTTTAAATTCCCAGAGCATTCCTTTGCATCAGTGAGAAGTTACAATTTTTGAATAGATACCTGTATTCCAGCTGGTCCCAGGGTGCCTGAAGAATTTAGGGCATGATTAAAATAGTTGAAAGGAAGCAGGGTCAAAAGACCCAGAAAATCGAGTGTGTCGAGTCTGAAAACAGGATTTCAAGCTTTTGAATTTCACCAGCTCATTCACAGCTGCACATCCTGTCAGATTTGGGCGACTGGGTAAACATCTTTGGAAGAGAGCCTTTGACATTTAAGATAAAAATATTTTGAACCTGAAGGAAGATGAACAATTGCCCTGACAAGGGGCTGACACATTTTCTGGAAAATAGTTCTTTTTATTCTTAATGAGGTAAAACATGATTGCTCGGAGTAAATGGAGTTATTTTTGGCTCTTCCATCTGCGTCTCAGGTATTTAGTTTCGAAATTGTGTTGACTGAACACAGTGAGGATTTTTTTCAGAGTTTTGATTGTGGCGATTAATAGCAAGGAAACATCTTTGTGTGTGCGTACGTGCGTGTGCATGTACGTCTCTACAGGGAGAGAGTGCTGACGTAGACTCACACGTTCTGTAGATCATGGAATCCAATATATCCAGGTAGGTTGGAAGTTTCTGGTTAGACCTCATAAGCCTGAGTAGCTCCAGAGCAACAAAGCTTGGCGTAAACATTCCTATCTTCAAAGCAGCAGTTCCAGTGAGGTTAAAAGTCCTTTAACTCTGAATTTCCTTTGTTCCGGAGCTTAAGGTTGCTAACAGATGGAGATCACAGTGCATGTGTCACGCTTTCCTTTGAAGGTATGCTAGGGTGTTAACGAATTACTAGGCAAATGAACAATTATTTTAAAGAGGTTTTTTTTCTTTAAAACATGTTTGTTGATCCTCTGATGAGGCTATTTATAGTAATCTTTCACGCAGCTTCTGAGTCTCTGTAAAAGCAAACAGATAAAGTTAATAGAGATGGTAGAGTGGGGAGCAGTGATGTTAACTCTTTTTGTAAGAACGTGGTGCGAATGAGGGCATGATTTCCCAAACACCAGAAAAACAATTCCATCGGTGCCAGCAGAGAATTCTCACCTCCAGCTCTCTCAAACTTGGGTGATTTATCGTGAGAGGAAATGGGTCAATGAGAGAAGATGGGTTAGCACCAACCTCCTAGGTTCCCCTCCCGGGCTGATTTAATCATCATTACCATCCTTGACTATGATGACTTTCTTCTTAGCTAACAGAGAATTGAAAATATGCCTCGTGGGAGGATGGGTTAGTCTGGTGGTGGGTATTGAGGAGGGCACGTTCTGCATGGAGCACTGGGTGTTATGCACAAACAATGAATCATGGAACACTTCATCTAAAACTAATGATGTAATGTATGGGGATTAACATAAGAATTAAAAAATAAATAAATTAATTTTAAAAAAAGAAGCAAAAAAGAAAATAAGCCTCGTGATTTATCTGGGGCTTTCTCTTGCAAATGCCGACCGTCAACTGCCAAAACTCCTACTTCCCCAGGGCAATACAAAGAGGGCATTGATGTGCTCCTGGGAGGGAGGAAGTGCAAGGTGTCCCGAGGGCCCACGGGAGGGCCTGTGTGCCTGCTTCGAACACACCTCCTGTCTGGCAGTCAGGGGCCAGCTCTGGGCATGGCTCTCACCACATCATAAGCACTCAGTAAATATTCATGGCTGAAATCAAGAATGATGAAGGAACTGGGGCGCCTGGGTGGCTCAGTCGTTTAGATGTCTGCCTTCGGCTCAGGTCATGATCCCGGGGTGCTGGGATGGAGCCCCGCATCGGGCTCCCTGCTCCGTGGGAAGCCTGCTTCTCCCTCTGCCCCTCCCCCTGCTCATGCTTTTTCTCTCTCTCTCTCAAATAAATAAATTTTAAAAATCTTAAAAAAGGGCGCCTGGGTGGCTCAGTCGTTAAGCGTCTGCCTTCGGCTCAGGTCATGATCCCAGGGTCCTGGGATCGAGTCCCACATCGGGCTCCCTGATCAGCGGGAGGCCTGCTTCTCCCTCTCCCACTCCCCCTGCTTGTGTTCCTGCTCTCGCTATCTCTCTGTCAAATAAATAAATAAAATCTTAATAAATAAATAAATAAATAAATAAATAAATAAATATCTTAAAAAAAAAAGAATGCTGAAGGCTGCCCTTTCAAAACCACATCAGACCATCCCTTACCTTCCAGCACCATCCCCCCAGCATATAATCCATAACTGGCCTAACATAGGAATGGAATAACGGGGGCTAATGAAGGATTTTTCTGATCATTTCTTAACACTTTAGAGATATACTGTCTAATTTATTGGAAGCTAACTACTGTCGTGTTCCCCTACCCTTTTTTCCATTCTGTGTATTATTACTGCTTGGAACTCTATTATCTCGGACTATCACACAGCTAGAGCCAAGTGCTGCTAAAGACATTTTAAAATTAAAATTAATGTATATTATAAAGATACAAAGATTATAAAGATAAAGTTCTATCTTTATAAAGTTAGTGATCTTTGCCTTTCAAAGGATCCTAATATCCAAATGTAACGTGTTCCCTTTCTTTTAAGGAATATAAAAGAAATACAGCTTCCGTGGTACCAGATAGAAATAGATGGACATGACCAGGGAGGTCATAAAGGATGGCTATTATTTCCCCTAAGGAAATCTCAAGGTCTCTTAGCTAATTCATTTCATCTATTACTTTTACTTAAATATTTAAAAATTATTATAGTACCATGGCATTTTTCCTGTAAATAAGGCCTGTGGATCTCTAAAAAGTAAGGACATTTTCCTACCTAACCACAATACATTATCACACCTAAAAAAATTATTAGCAATTCCCAAGTTGTATTTATATTTTTTTATTTTTTATAAGATTTTATTTATTTATTTGACAGAGAGAGACACAGCCAGAGAGGGAACACGAGCAGGGGGAGTGGGAGAGGGAGAAGCAGGCTTCCCACGGAGCAGGGAGCCCGATGCAGGAATCGATCCCAGGACCCTGGGATCATGACCTGAGCCTAAGGCAGACACTTAATGGCTGATCCACCCAGGCACCCCTCCCTAGTTGGATTTAATACTCACCTCCCCCTCCTCCAATTTCCCCAGTTGTCCCTAAATGTCATTTACAGTTGGTTTACCTGAATCAGTCAAGGTCCACACATTGAACTGGTTATGTTTCCTAAGTCTCTCTTAATCTAGAACAGTCCCTCCCACTCCTTCCACCTCATTGACTTGGTGAAGAAATAGTCCACTGTTTTGTAACAATTAGTCTCATTTTATTAATTGCTAAACAAGAAGCCAACCACAGGGGCAAAATAATCTTGCCAACCTGATGAAACCCGGTGTCTTCATTCCATAAATGATATTTTTGATCTGGTGTTTACTGACATTCAACCTCAAGAACAAGGAAAACAAAACCAAGACCAAAACCAAATCCTGACTTGGACTTGAGTGTGACTCGACATACAGTTGTCCCGTGGCTGAATGAATCTGTGTGATTGAGTTCCATGAGTTTGAGTCAGTGGCTGCTTTTCATGACTTGGTGCCTAGTTTCTGTGAATGCCTGCCAGGATTTCTTTCTACCTTCCCTGATTCTCAGGTCAGTTTTCAGACAGCCAATGATCTCTGCCTGCGGGTCGCCTTCCGTACGGTACGCCATCCCCTGCCAGCTCTATCTTCCTTCCCACTGTATGAAGTGGAAAGATGTTGACTGGATTTTCCTTTCACTTGGTTACATCTGGCTTTCTTCTTTACCCTTTGCTCATCTAGGACGCTAGCAATCCCTCCAGGAACCAGGAACCCTAAACCTTACTGTGTACATGTACTAGGGGTATGGGGAAAGGGTTCTTCCTTTATTCACAATGAAAGGAAATTGCCATTTTTTAAAAATTTTATTTTATTATGTTATGTTAATCACTATACATTACATCATTAGTTTTTGATGTAGTGTTCCATGACTCATTGTTTGTGCATAACACCCAGTGCTCCATGCAGAATGTGCCCTCTTTAATACCCATCACCAGGCTAACCCATCCTCCCCACCCCCTCCCCTCTAGAACCCTCCGTTTGTTTCTCAGAGTCCATAGTCTCTCATGGTTCGTCTCTCCCTCCGATTCCCCCCCTTCATTTTTCCCTTCCTTCTCCTAATGTCCTCTATGCTATTCCTTATGTTCCACAAATAAGTGAAACCATATGATAATTGACTTTTTCTGCTTGAATTATTTCACTTAGCATAATCTCCTCCAGTCCCATCCATGTTGATGTAAAAGTTGGGTATTCATCCCTTCTGATGGCTGATTAATAATCCATTGTATATATGGACCACATCTTCTTTATCCATTCGTCTGTTGAAGGGCATCTCGGCTCTTTCCACAGTTTGGCTACTGCAGACATTGCTGCTATGAACATTGGGGTGCATAATGGCCCTTCTTTTCACTACCTCTGTGTCTTTGGGGTAAATACCCAGGAGTGTAATTGCTGGGTCATAGGGTAGCTCTATTTTTAATTTTTTGAGGAACCTCCACACTGTTTTCCAAAGTGGCTGTACCAACTTGCATTCCCACCAACAGTGTAGGAGGGTTCCCCTTTCTCCACACCCTCCCCAACATTTGTTGTTTCTTGCCTTGTCCATTTTTGCCATTCTAACTGGTATAAAGTGGTATCTCAATGTGGTTTTGATTTGAATTTCCCTGATGGCTAATGATGATGCACATTTTTTCACGTGTCTGTTAGCCATTTATATGTCCTCTTTGGAGAACTGTCTATTCAGGTCTTCTGCCCATTTTTTGACTTGATTATTTGTTTTTTGGGTGTTGAGTTTAAGAAGTTCTTTTAAAAATTATGACTCCAACAGGAAGTATTTAGAAATGGCACCCACTGGTTAACTAGTATGTGTTAGAGGTTATCCTTTCTTACACTTGTGAACCGAAATGCATCCATCAGGCCACATTTTTTTTTTAAATTTTATTTATTTATCTGTCAGAGAAAGAGAGAGAGAGCACAAGCAGGGGTAGCAGCACGTAGAGGAAAAGGGAGAGGCAGGCTCCCCGCTGAGTAAGGAGCCTGACGTGGGACTTGATCCCAGGACCCTGAGGTCATGACCTTACCCAATGAGCCACCCAGGTGTCCCTCAGACCATGTTCTAATTCCAGTTGAACCATATTAAACTTGGTGACCTGAGGCAACCCAGCCATCTTCCTTAGCTGAATATTTTCAATCTAAAAGGTCAAGAGGAGTGGACTAGACATCTAAGGTTCCATCCAGGAATTGAGCTTGATGACTTAATGGTGTTAATAGCTACCTCAGTGTTCTCATTTTGTCTGTTCTCTCCTCCCACAAATAACCTCTCCTGACAGGTACCTGCCTTTGTATGTGTTGGGAGCCTCTGTAATTGTTGGGCAGCCATGAGTCAGAAGGTTCCTGTTTTTGTTTTGTTTTTTATAAGATTTTGTTTATTCATTTGACAGAGAGAGACACAGTGAGAGAGGGAACACAAGCAGGGGGAGTGGGAGAGGGAGAAGCAGGCTTCCCGCCAAGCAGGGAGCCCGATGCGGGACTTGATCCCATGACCCTGGGATCATGACCTGAGCCGAAGGCAGACATTTAATGACTGAGCCACCCAGGTGCCCCAGAAGGTTCCTGTTTTTAAACTTTAAGTATGACTTTGCTAAACAGGTAATTTTATGAACTGTAGGTTTCTCTCATATTGGACAGACTCACCTTTCAAATAAAGACCAGTGAATCCAAACATATTGATGTTAAAAACAAATAATCAAGTCAAAAAATGGGCAGAAGATATGAAAAGACACTTCTCTGAAGAAGACATACAAATGGCTAACAGACACATGAAAAAATGTTCATCATCATTAGCCATCAGGTCAATTCAAATCAAAACCACATTGAGATACCACCTTACACCAGTTAGAATGGCCAAAATGGACAGGGAAAGAAACAACAAATGTTGGAGAGGTTGTGGAGAAAGGGGAACCCTCTTACACTGTTGGTGGGAATGCAAGTTGGTACAGCCACTTTGGAAAACAGTATGGAGGTTCCTCAAAAAATTAAAAATAGAGCTACCCTATGACCCAGCAATTGCACTCCTGGGTATTTACCCCAAAGACACAGAGGTAGCGAAAAGAAGGGCCATATGCACCCCACTGTTCATAGCAGCAATGTCCTCAATAGCCAAACTCTGGAAAGAGCTGAGATGCCCTTCAACAGACGAATGGATAAAGATGTGGTCCATATCTACAATGGAATATTACTCAGCCATCAGAAAGGATGAATACCCAACTTTTACATCAACATGGATGGGACTGGAGGAGATTATGCTAAGTGAAATAAGTCAAGCAGAGAAAGACAGTTACCATATGGTTTCACTTATTTGTGGAACATAAGGAATAGCATAGAGGACATTAGGAGAAGGAAGGGAAAAATAAAGGGGGGAGGAAGCGGAGGGAGAGATGAACCACGAGAGACTATGGACTCTGAGAAACAAACAGGGTTTTAGAGGGGAGAGGGAGGGGAGATTGATTAGCCCGGTGATATGTATTAAGGAGGGCACGTACTGCATGGAGCACTGGGTGTTATATGAAAACAATGGATGGTGGATCACCACGTCAAAAACTAATGATGTATTGTATGGTGACTAACATAACATAATAACATTAAAGAAAAAGAAGACATGATTTGTCTAGGGAGCCCCTGGGTGGCTCAGTCAGTTAAGCATCTGCCTTCGGCTCAGGTCATGATCTCAGGGTCCTGGGATCAAGCCCCAGAACGGGCTCCCTGCTCAGCAAGGAGTCTGCTTCTGCCCCTTCCCCTACTCATGCTCCTCTCAAATAAATGAATAAAAGCCTTAAAAAAAAATGTCTGTCATCGTAGGGGTGCCTAGATCTGGTTGGATTCAAAAAAATATGGAGTGAGAAATATGCTAGTACTAAATAGAATTGTTGAAAATGCACTGCACTCAGTGCCGGCACTAACAAAAAAAAATACATTATTGGCATCAACCCTGCGCCAGGCACACACAGGCTCCTTATCTCCGTAATCCCCACAGGGACCAAGGATGGAGCCAGCCCATTTGGGGAAAGAGCAAAGAAACTCATCCTTTCCCATTAACAGAGCAAGATTCCAATCAAGTCTTCTCCCTCCTCAAACTAATTCTCTTCCTCGTGTTGCAACTCGACTTTTAAAGTCGGGTATTTGAGCAATATTATTGTTTATGCTCTGATCGTGTGCAATTCAAGAGCTGCCCTTATTTTTCTCTTGTGTCATCCCACAGAATGGATACCGCAGACAGATTTGGAAACCTTTACAGAATGATTCATGTTGGGGGAAAAAACTCAACCACAGGACATTTGGACCAGGTAGCCATAGAAACCGCAACCTGAGTTTGGGTCTTCTAAAAGTTCTTTTATGCAGTTGAACAGACCAAAAGTCCTGCTTCTTGGTTTCAAAACAGATTTGTTATTCACGTGTATGGTTATTTCCCCGTCTCTTCCATTTTTGCTGTCTGGTCGATGCAGCCGTGGCCCTTTGCAGCAGCTGGGAAATAAATATCAAGTGGGAACTGAGGCACATTAGAAGCGAGGAACAGCTGAGGAGCACAACAAAGCCCCAAGCTTTGCAGGGCCCGTGGGCCGGTCCAGGCATGTGGGTTTCGGTCTGATTGCCTTGCCAGCTTTGCGCTGAGGGAGCTTTAATGATTTAAAGGTTGGCATGGGAAGCGGTGTTTCTTGTCAGGAGAGAGAATATCCATCTCTATTTGTAACCTGCATAGTAATTAAGGCCAGACTTTTTGATGGAGCATCATCTCTGGGAGAATTTGAGGCTCGGGATTACATTATCTGCCCGTTTCCAGATTATTCTTAGATGCGTACATTATATGTTAGTAAAATGTTTAAAAATGATTGATGGTTCAAAGTGAGTTGTCATCCTTACCAATTTATATGTCACTTCGTGAATGTGAGTCCTTCTGGAAAGAGACTTGTCTAAAACCAAGGTGAGAGTTTCTAACAACAGTCATGATCCCCCTTTTTTTTTTTTTTTTTTTTTTTTTTTGCAAATGCTGGTTGTTTTGTTTTGTTTGTTTGTTTTGCTTTGTTTGGGGTCATTTCTTAAACTTCTAATGAGGAAAGACCCCTTTGGCATATCAATTACAGTTGGCCTACCACCCAAATTGTTGGCAAATAGCGATCATTTCTCTATCAGAGGTGTAGAAATGGTGTGCGTGTATCAGGTAGAAACTTCGCCATATACATTCAGTCAACAGCTAATGCTAGTAAACATTTGTGAAGTACCCGCTAGGTGTCGGGCATTGCGCTGGGCACAGTGGAAGGTCATAGAGATGTGATCTCAACCCCCCCGGGGCATAGAGTTATTTTCTCCAGTTCAGTGAACCCCAAATTTTTTGTGCAATTTTTATATACATGTAAAAATATAGGGGTTTTTTTCTATCACTACTGTAGCAACAACAACAACAAAATGCCAAATAATTAAAGGTTGCTTTGGTTTTACATAGCTAGATGTCATGTGACGGAAAGTGCTCAATAAGTATTAGGAATTGTTGTCATCTGTCCAGTGACTGTCTGCATCTGCTTCTTCTCTGGGTTGCTAGGAACATTCTGAATCATATGACATTTTTACAGAACTCATATATCAAAAACCTTCTAGCCACATCCCAGCCAAACTTGCTCTTTTCCAGAATTTTCTACATTAGCACATGGTGTCACGAGCCACATAAGCCAGTCCTTCACACCACCGTGCTCCTACCTACCACAGGGCCTTTGCATCTGCAAGTCCTTGTCCTAGAATGTCCTTCCCACTTCTCCTGTTCAAACATCAGAGCAACTTTCTGCTGAGGTCGCCTGTCTGACCTCGCTGAGCAGCTCCAATTCTATGCACCACTTGTCTGTAACATTTAACCCAGGTGCCACTTTATATTTCATTGGGTGGTTATTTGATTAATATCTGTCTCTCCCACCAGGATATAAGCTCCCTGAGAACAAGGGCTAGTATTAATTTGTGTTAGTCATGGATCCCCACTATCTAGTCCAGTGCCTGAATTACATAATAGATGCTTAATAAACATCTGTTGAAGGAATGAAGGCTGTAGTTTATGTGTTATTTGAATTGGTTCATGCATGATTTATTACTTAACTATAAATGCGGTACATGGTATTCGTAATAAATACAAATAATACAGAAATATATAAAGAAGTGAAACTGTTTCTAAACCCTGTAACCCCATCTCCCAGAGGTGTCCACTATTGATACACGCTTGATGCAAGCTTGATGAATCCTTCTAGACTTTTTTTTCTGTGTTTATCAATCATACACCCAAACATAGGCACATATATGGTTCTTATAGGAAAATAGAATCATCTGCTCCATAGGCTTCTGTTTTGTTGAACACTAGACTGGAGCTACCTTTCTGGGTCAGTATATAATTGATCTCTCTCATTAAGATGATTATGAATTACTTCAGAAAGTTCTAAAAATAATGCAATGAGCACTCATGCACCCACCACCCAGCTTATTAAATAAAGATTATGAAGACATTGATCACATTCCCCTCCTTCCCTACTACAAGATGAGGCAATCACCATCTTGAGTTTGGTGTTTCTCATTCCCATGTGTTTCTCTGTTCTTTGACTACCTCGGTCTATATCTGTAACCACTGGAGAGGCTTTGCATATTTCCAGATTTTGTATAAAAGGCGTAATTCTGTGTGCATGTTCTTGCAATTTTATGTTTGTGAGATTCATTCAGATTGAGATGTATCGTTTAGGTTCATTCATTTCCCTCGATGTAGTATATTCTACTGCAAGAATATGGTAGAGTTAATTATCCATTCTTTTACTGATATACATTTAGGTAGTTCCCCACTTTTTGTGGGGTTTTTTGCTATTTCAAGCAATGCAGCTATAAGACATTCTTGAATTTGCCTTCTTTTGCGCATATGTGAGAGAGTTTCTCCAGAGATTATACCTGGAAGGGGACATGCTGAAGTGGAGGTTATGTATTTCTTCAACCTTACTAGATAGTGTCAATATACTTCTCTAAAGTTCTCTCATTGTTTATTACAACTTTGTTACACAGTATTTCATTAAAATAATGTACACTTATTTATTTACCTCTTCCCTACTACATTTGCTGAGTATTATTTGGGGAGGGGGCGGTTAAAACAAATATTAAATATAAAATCTTTCACGTTGAGATGGTTACTCTGATAGAGCATTTGAGAACTCTATAACCTTGGGTATTTTAGCTCATTTGATCTGTGGAGAGAGTCAAGTCAGTTACTACCATTGCTACTTTTTATTTTCAGTGGAGATGATGAGAACAAACCTGAGGGATTCGGTATCTCTGGTCCTGGTAGGGCGAGCGGCAGAGACAGGTGGAGCCGCCCGGTCTCTGGCACATGACTCCTCCACTCAGCTTCTCTATCTCCTTACCCAGTTTCTGAGTTGGTTCAGCCATGAACCAGTATTAACTGGTCAGAGCACGGGAAATGATGTCATAGCCACAGACCACAACAAAGAACAAGGAGGAAACACTCCTTCTTTACTGCACCTGTGAAAATGCAGGGTGTCAGCTCATAGCCTGCTGCGGGGCTGCGTTGTCCTGGAAAAGGGGGGAAACAGATGGCAATTTAATAGGAACCTGATAGCATTGTTCTGGGTTGGACAAGGGGGTAGCCTCTGGGGAACTAGGAAAGAGGCTCTCAGCTATGGGGCGTAACAGCTTGGAGAAGGGGCTTGCCGTGGCCACTTCCTCCCTCCTCCTCTGCCCTGGGGGGGTCAGAGGGGGTGGGAGTGCATAGACCTCTGTTGTTTGCCTGCTGTGTGTGTGGTGTGTGTGCACATATGTGCGCACGCATGTCCATCTGTGTATGTACTTGTGTGTGTGCGCGCATGCGCATCTCTGTGTGCACGTGCTTGTGTGTGCATGTGTGTGTATGCATGTGTGTGCATGCCCATCTGTGTGTGTGCATCTCTGTGTGTGTACATGCGTGTGTGTGTGTGTGTGTGTGTTGGGAGAAGGGCCAGGATGGCGAAAGCCAACTACAGGAATGGCACTGGGGCAGGAATGTCTATGATGGGGAAACACGTGTAACCAGTAATGTTCATTCCTCCCGCCTTCCTTTTCCCTTGTTTTGTGCCGGCTGTGTGGCGTGAACTTGAATGGCCCTTATCTGAATAGACACAGGTGATGAATGCTGCTGTGCATGGCTCCTCTTAGGAGTGGTGGGGAAGCGTAGTTTAAAAACCAGAAATCTGGGGCGCCTCGGTGGCTCAGTTGGTTAAGCGACTGCCTTCGGCTCAGGTCATGATCCTGGAGTCCTGGGATCGAGTCCCACATCGGGCTCCCTGCTTGGCGGGGAGTCTGCTTCTCCCTCTGACCCTCCTCCCTCTCATGCTCTCTGTCTCTCATTCTCTCTCTCTCAAATAAATAAATAAAATCTTTAAAAAAAAAAAAAAAAAAAAAACAGAAATCTGGGCTCTGCCACTAACCAGCTGAACAGTCCCTTAAGCTCCCTGGGATTCTTATTCCTTCAGAGACGCCAAATTCCTTCTTCACTTCAGATCTATCCAGTGCCTTCTCCTCTGCAGGAACAGGGCTGCGGGTTGCCATCAGGGGTTAAAGGATGAGCATGGCACAGCCCTTGGCCCTTCATCAGCACCTGTTTCCATTTACTGCCACGGGCTCTGCAATGCTGGCCTCTGGTTAGCAGCTGAGTATCACACAAGGAATCAGAGTTAAGGTTGTTTGGGGATCAAGGGAAACAGAGGTTTGAATGGCTCTGAGGTCTGCATGGTACTTCTTCGGAATTTGCTTAGTCCAGAAGGGAGCATGATTCTGAAACTTGGAGTTACAGTGTTTTTCTAGCTGGTGCCACTCCCTGAAATCCTGCAACCTCAGACACCCACACAGGGTTCAGACAACACACTCGCTCTCCACTTCTCCCTGGATGCCACGGACATGCTACTCGTTCCTGACACTGGGCACCCCGGAGTCCCATCTTCTTACCTTTCCTCTCCTCATCACGTGTTCTCCACTGGGTCACCACTTGCCTCCCCATGTTACCCAAAGACCAATGGTCCCCAACCCATCTTCTCTGGTCTGCTGCCCTGCAGGCTGTCTGGCCACTCACATCTCCACTCTGATGTCCCACAGGCATGTACACCCACCATGTCCCATCTGCACTCCCCATTCTCCCTCCCAACTGCTCTCTTTCTCCGGGGTCCCTTATCTGGGGATGAGTAGCCTCACCTCGGCACCCTGGGAGGCCTCCTGGACCCGTCCCTGCCACTTTCTGCCCATAGCCAACCAACATGCCGTTCATTGACTTTGACTTTCTATCTATCGCTCCTGTCCATGTTTTCCTCAAAGCACTGCCTCCTTTTTCAAGTCAACTTCTCCGGGGTTCTGTTCCCATCAGAAAAACCCCAAACCCTTTGGGGTGACCCGCGAGGTCTGGCTGCCTTTCTAGCCTCTTGCCACCTTCCCCCCTCTCTGTCCCCATCCTCCAGCCGTCTTGAACTGCTTGCCCTTTGGCCAGCGGGTCACTGTTGGTCACGATCCCTACACTCTTCTCCAGGAATAGCCTGTCCCCATCAGCTTCCTCTCCTTGGAACCCCTCCCCCTCCCCCAACCGAGTCTCCTCAGCTGCCTGGCTCCTTCCTTCCAGAAGCATCTCCTCCTCTCCCTGGAGGCTGATGCCATTAGGTTAGGTGCTCCTCCAAAGTGCGACCCGGTGATGCTCTCTTCTCTGCTCCTGGCACAGTGCCTGGCTCTCAATATGTGGGATAAATAAACACGTTTTCTAAGTTAAAGAGAGAAAGAAACTTTCTCAAAGCTTTCTCGGAGTGGCAGTGGGGTGTCAGAGTTTTAATGCATCCCATATATTTATGCGGCTTACAGCAGCTACAAATCCCGGTGGCTGTCCCTGGGCTCCAACAAGTCCTCATAACTAGCTGATTTCTTACCTTTCCTGGCACTACCTGTCACCAGTTCCTCCACTTTGCCAGGAGGAGTTAACCACCTGGCTGCCGTCCAGGGGCTGGTGACTGACAGATACCCGGGCTTCTTTGCCAAGTTTAAGAAAAGTAAGGCAGAGAGCCGAGTGTCAGCTGTCCAGGTACTGGGAGTCAAAGCTGATGATTTCCCCTCGTATATTCATCTGTGCCTTCCGCAGAGGCAGTCTGCAAAAAGAAAGAGCACAGTGGAATAGAGCCGAACAGAGAATCTGGCCATTACGGTGGGTGGCGGGCAGTGAGGAGGAGGGAGGCAGTTACTCTGAGGGTCAGTATTTCAGGTTGTTCCCAGAAAAATAATTGCAAAGGCAACCAGTCAGAAAGGAGACTCATGGTACCCCCTCCCACTCCCACACCTGTATTTCTTGGCACTTTGGCTGCCTTCAGATTAATGAAATCTTTCAGTCCTGACAGAAATGACCACCTCAAGAGGGAAAAAGTATGTTTTCGCACTGGATAAAAGATTAAAACAACACGAAGAAGCAAACCCGTTCCTATATATGGGCTTCAATACTTGCCTTGTGCAAAATGTTGTGAGTTAATATCTTTGTCTCATGGGTATGTTTTTCCTCCTTGAATCTTTAGAGTTATTTCCAGAATTGCAAAGGATATTTCAAAAACCATGTCTGAAGTCTAAAGTGCCGAGTGCAGTCAGTTCCCTGAGTGGAAGGACAGAGAAAAGGGGAGGGTGTCCTACTGAGAGATGAGAAATTTATTGCCTGCAAATGCTACTGTGTAATGTGAATTAAGAGTTGTTATTTTGGGGGCACCTGGGTGGCTCAGTTGGTTAAGCGACTGCCTTCGGCTCAGGTCATGATCCTGGAGTCCCTGGATCGAGTCCCGCATCGGGCTCCCTGCTCGGCAGGGAGTCTGCTTCTCCCTCTGACCCTCCTCCCTCTCATGCTCTCTGTCTCTCATTCTCTCTGTCTCAAATAAATAAATAAAATCTTAAAAAAAAAAAGAGTTGTTATTTTTTTTTAAAGATTGAGCACTATAATGCCTTAAAAAAAACCAAACTAATGATTTTTGGAAAGTGGAAGGCAAATGAATTTAATTACTATGATAATTAAAAAACAATTCATTTGTTATCAACTATATTTATATATTTTTCCAATGCAAAAAGTATAGGATTTATGAACCTCGAATGATTGGAAGTGTAGGTTTGATTTAGAAAAGGAATCTGAATAGAAATGATTCCTTTTCATAGATAACAATATTTGACTTCAAATTTGGTTATTAAACTTTTAAGGGAATCTGCCTACATAAAGCAGAAGTTAAGGTAAGTTATATTTAAAATCACAAAAGTGCTTTCTAAATTATAAAAGATTGTCACAACATGTTCCATTTATAAGCGTTCATAAGTAGCTTATTTTAAGAATTCTGTTTAGAAAAATGTGCTTGTCCACACCTTTTCAGGAGCACAGCTCTCCGAATAGCAAATGATTTTCAAAAGGATACTCAGAACACATTAGGGTGGGTGTTATGTTTAGAGCTTGAATATTCTTATTGAAGATTATTCATTTTAAGATTCAACAGCACGCCGAGTCTCTAGGATAAATACATGTCCTCAACGAGAATTTACTTTGGTGTCCTTTCCCTATCCTAAGGAAGAAAATCCAGACTTCCAGGTCCTTGAGAGGCACCTCATCTTTACTTCTCTGGGGCACCTCTCAGTTCCTGGGTGCAAATCTTCCCTCAGCCACTTTTTCGCTGTGAGACCTTAGGCAAGTTACTTAGCTTTTCTGTTACTTAGCCCTAGGTCATTCATCAGTCATCTGGGGATAAATAGTCTTTTCTTCATAGGTTTGTTGCAGGATTAAATTTATGTAAAGTTTTAGAACTTTAGAGCTGCCTAGTAGATCCTTAATAGATCTAAGAAATCATACTGTCCCTATTGGGAAGCTCTCACTCTTCCTATAGAATCAGCATGAATAAAGGGGGACTTTTTTTCTGCAACATCTTTTTAAAATTTTTTTGCAACATTTCAGTACATACACTCAGTCTTTGCATCAGAGCAAATCATTTTCAGTGAACACTCAGTATTATTTAGATACGGTATCTTCTCTCCAATGCCCTAGCATCAGTTGTCCGGTAACAAAATAAAAAGACAAAGGGGGAAAAAATCCTGGCAAGGGGACAAGTTTCGAGAATTGTTTGAAAGCAGTCATTGTATTCAGGTGGCCTGGCAGGCTACTGTAAACAGGGTGAGATGTAAGGAGGAAATCAGAACCCATTGTGGGCCCATAAAATGGATGTCTTTTCAACTAAACAGATTGCTATCAGCCTAACAGAGCCGACTCATGTTCCTCTTTGCCTGGTCATTTCCTTTACTGAGTATCCGTAAGAACCACCCACTTGGGTGTTTCTCAGGATTATAGGTTTTTAGGTCAAAAAAGAAACCCGGGGGAGTGCCTGGACAAGCCCAAGGCGCAGTTACATTGTGCACGAGCTGGATGACATTGACCCCAAGGCTGTTGTGCCCCAGTTTGTGTGGATGGTCAGGCTGTGTGGCTGCCGGTAGCTAGGGGCCCAGGTTAGGAGCTTTGCTCTGAAGTGGCTGCAGGTTTCCTGGTGGGCTGAAGACTCCACGGGAGAACCGCCCGCTTCTTCCTTCACTGCAGAAGCTTGACCGGTGGACCCTCCGCGCCTGCTTCCTTTGTCCTCCTCGGGCAGTCCGGAATGGACGGGACACCAGAGCCTCTGGCCATGACCGTCCACCTGCTCGCCAACTCTGGGCATGGCTCGCTTCTGCAGCAAACTCTGGATCAGCTCCTGGACTGCATTTGCCCAGACGTGCGTCCCTTTCTGGTGTCAGAGCGGGTCAGTCCAGTGAAATACTATGACAAGTGCCACTGCAAGCGCTCACGGTTCCCGGGGATGTCTGTGTTGCTCTTCCTGCACGAGAGCCTGGGAGAGGAGCGGCTCTTTCGGGTTCTTGACTCCCTCCAGCGCTGGCCATGGCACTGCTACCCCGCCCCGAGCGCTCAGGGGGGGCCGTGTCCCTACGTCCTTGCCAACCAGGAGTTCTACAGTGTGGACAGCCAGATGCCCGTCTGGGGTGTGAGGCAGGTGCACTGTGGCTCCGAGGTCCTGAGGGTGACACTCTACTGCAGTTTTGATAACTACGAGGATGCCATCAGACTCTATGAGTTGATCCTGCAGAAGGAAGCCACCGTGCAGAAAAGCAACTTCTGTGTCTTCGTGCTCCATGCCACTGAGAGCTTCGCTCTGCAGCTCTCCCTGGTGCAGCTGCCCCTTGGAATGTCAGTGGACCCCAAAGAATCTTCTGTGCTGCAGTTCAAGGTTCAAGAGATAGGCCAGTTAGTACCTCTCCTACCCCATCCGTGCGTCCCCATCAGCCGCACCAGGTGGCAGACACAGGACTACGATGGCAATAAGATCCTGCTTCAGGTATTCCGGTTTTGCCTCTGATCTTTGTAGACACACATGGAACTGTGTGATTTTACCTCTGCGATGGGCCTTCGTGACGATTTAATGCAGTGGTTCTCAGCCTTGCTTGCACATCAGAATCCCTGGGGAGCTTGCAAAAATTCCCATGCCACGCTTGCACCCCGGGCCAGTTAGGCCAGCATCTCCAGGGGTGCCTTGGATGACTCAAATAAGTAGTGTCAGGTTCGAGAGTCACTGACCTAATAAAATCCCCTCATCTGACAGATAATGGAGTTCATGCTCCATGAGCTTGTAGCTTATGCAAGTGGTTTGAGGTAGAATCCGACGACACCCCATTTCTCAGATTGTCCTTTAAAACTGTATGCAAATACTTTGCCCACACTTTGGGGTTTGGGAATAGTTAAGCTCTTTCCATCTGACCTAAGGAAGCTGAAGTTGTAATTATGGTTGGGATTGTTAATTTTGTAGTCCTGTTGACTTCATTTTTTTTTTTTCCTGTTGACTTAATGTGTAAGCAGCTTGGATCACTGTCAATTTTTCCCCAAATCAAGTTAGATGGTTAGAATGCCTTTAAAAAAGAAAACCTGGATATGAAAGCCTTCTTTTGTAAGCATCCCATTTAAGCCACGCTCAATCATGATCACTACCGTAATGTGTCGTCTCCCGTGGAGTGTTCTGTGGCTGTTGAGCCTTGTACCCAGTAGCTGCCTGGTTAGCCTTGATTCCTTCATTAGCACAATGGAGGTAATATTAACATCTTCCTAAAGTGTGGGTTGTTATCCACACGAGATGATGTCATGCTTCAAGTGCTTAAGACAGTGCCCAGAATGCAATTTTAGCTATTATTATCTGTTATGGCCTAGACTAAGTGTTATTACATTGATTACTTTATTTAATTCTTACAACAACCTAGGAAGTTTCTGTGGCTTTTACTTAACTCAGCAATTACCAAGGCATCTAAAGTTTCTCCTTCAGCCTTGGTTAATCTCCCACATTTAAAATCAACCTCACTGTCAAACAAACATTGAGTATGTGTGTGCAGCAGGGGGCACATTTTTAACTGTTCCTATTTTTAAGATCAACCCGACCAACTTGGATCAGATGCTCTTCTCTAAACCAATTGCTGCATCCAAGGGAATGGGATTCGTGTGGGTTGGTGTAGTTCTGAGGCAGAGGCTCTGCTCTCCACACTTGGATTGTCTGTGGAGTCAGACCCTCCTGGGACTCCCAGGGGAGAGTAAGGACCCCCAGTGAAGATCAGTAGGGAAACAAATGCGGGGTGGCCCAGATGACGGATGTTGACCAAAAGAAAGAAAATAATACCTATTCAAGGGAAAACCGTAACCACCAATTAACCTCTCCACAAATAACCTTTCCTCAGGGCTGGAACGGACACACGTGTGGGCGTGCTAGACATGGTGAGGGCGCGCGATGGACAAAGCTTCCTGAGGAGCGATACCTGGGCCTGCTGAGGCTGGACAGCCCAGAAGGAAGTAGCCAGATGGAGAAGGGAGGAAGGTGTTCCAAAGAGGAGAGACAGTGGGTGACCTTGTGTGGTGTGACATTCTCTTAGCGGGGCATGTTCAGAAAACTGCCTGAGGTTCCATGTGGCTGGGGTGGAAAGAGGGGGTCAGGGGAAGAAGAGGAGCAGGTGGGTGGAGACCACATCATCAGGAATATGGTCAGTCACTGGAAGGTAAGCACCATGAGGGCAGGCAGCTCTTTCCCCACTTTTGTATTCCCGGTCCCTAGAACAGTGTCTGGCTCATGGGAGTCAAATACATTCTTGGTGAATGAACCAGACCCTTGCTAAGAGCTTCTGTTTTATCCTTACTGATATCAGCAGTCACTGATGGGGCCTGTGAGTGGTACTTACATGTATAATTTGTTATGAGGCTCAAAAAAGAGAATATAAATGAGGTGCTCTGTAAAGTAGAAGCTGTAGGAGATCACGCAGAAGCAATGTGATTATTGTCTACGTAAGAAGCCACTGGCTGTCTCGCCAGATGCACACAGCGAACAGTTCCTTCCCCACATGACCTCCTGTCCATGCAGACAGTCTGATGCTTCTCAGAGTCTCAGAGTTTTGAGTAAGAAAACCCATAATGGAAGTGTGAGGTTAAATATGAACTATAGTTCGGGGGTAGACTTAACAGATTTGGAAATGAATTAGATGTAGGGGTCAAAAAGAGGGAGGTGATGATAAGTCTGGACACATTGGGTTTGAGATGCTTGCAGGTCATTTGGGTGAAGATACTCCCAATCAGGTGGCCTCTGAGAGCTGGAGCTTGGACTAGGGACATAGGCTGGGGTGATGGTTGAAGCCCTGGGAAGAAGTGTTGTTATCAAGGAAGAGAGCATAGAAAGAGAAGAGATGAAGGCAGAACCTACAAAATGTCCACACTCCAGGAGTGGGGAAAGAGAAGAAGAATGAGTGCAGCAATGGGAGAAGGAGCAGCCAGAAAACAGGTGAAGATCATGATGTCATGACCAGTAATGCACTTGGTGGCATGCCATAGTCCCTAAGATGCGATTTCTCAGGTACGCTAGAACACGCCCCTAAGGCTCTTTCACCCTGCTCTCCTCACCAGGCCATTGGTCTCTGGTGGTGTTGCCAGTAACTCCCAGGAGATTGGCTAATGCTGCGGGCCAGCTCGCCTTCACTGGTAACCACGGCCACCACCCTGCACTTATGGGCATGTCCTTGCCAACGTCTCCACAACGCTACCGAAACCAGGCTGTAATTTTCAGCAAGATCTTTCTGAAAATTTGAGGATAAAGGGGAAAACAAGAAAACGTTCTTTACAGGGAGGATAACTTATAAGACTTCTGGGTCTGGGTGTCACCATTCAGAGCTCCTTGGCCGGGACGTGACCTTGAGATCCTTCCCCAGGTCTCCTCCTTGTGTTCTCCACACCCGTCACCAGGAGGTGCTCCAGGCCAAGGATACAGCAAGAACGGGGAGGTTCTCTCTTAGCCCCTTGAGGGTCCACCTTCCAGGTCTTTCTTGACAAGGGTTGACTGCTTCCCAAGATGAATGAAATGGGAAAGTTCACACGCATCTCCGCCTCCTGTCCCACAGTGGTGGTGTTTTGTTCATAGACCTGGACGGGGGGCTCAGTTGCACTGATATATGAACCCAACATCAGTACAACCCAGGATACTGAGTCTCAACAACAGACTCTGGTCATCAGCCATCCTTTCTGGCAGCTCTTCCCAGTTTATTCTGCTGAATGCGCTGGAACTCATGCCTGCATACCCTTCCTCCAGTCTGCGGGCTCACCTCTGAATCCTTTACAATTAGTACTTGAGTTAGAATCCACACAGCTCTCCAAGAACCAGCTTTTGATTTCATTGATTTGATTTCATTGATTTTCTCTACTGATTTCCTATTTTCAATTTCCTTGATTTCTGCTCTAATTCTGATTATCTTTTCTTCTGCTTACTTCAGATTTTTTAAAAAGATTTTATTTCTTTATTTGAGAGAGAGAGACTGCGCATGTGAGTGCGGGGAGGAGCAGAGAGAGGGACAAGCAGACTCTGAGCTGAGTGGAGAGCCTGACGCGGGGCTCGATCTCATGACCCTCATATCATGACCTGAGCCTAAATCAAGAGTCCGATGCTCAACTGACTAAGCCACCCAGGTGCCCCACTCTTGTCTTTTTTTTTTTTTTTTTCCTGATGTCTTTTAGGATTTGTTCTTTATCTTCGATTTTTGTAGTTTGGAAAACGATGTGTCTAGGTGAAGCTTTTGCAGAATTTTTGTGCTTGGTGTTCTCTGAGCTTCCTGGATTTGTGGTTTGGTTTCTGACATTAATTTGGGGAACATTTTCAGTCATTGTTATTTCAAATATTTCTTCTGTTCTTTTCTCTCTTTCTTGCCTTCTGGTCTGCCTACTATGCATCTGTTACACTTTTGGTAGCTGTCTCACAGTCCTTGGATATTCTGTTCTAGTTTTTTGTCTTTGTTCTCTTCAATTTTTAATTTTGAAATTTTCTTCTGAGGTGCTCTCAAGCTCAGGATTCTTTCCTCAGCTATGTCCAGTCTACTAGTAAGCCCATCAAAGGCATTCTTGATTTCTATTACAGCATGTGTTTTTTTTTAAATCTCTAGTGTTTCTTTCTGTTCTTCCTTAGTGTTTCTATCTCTGTTAATATTGCCCATCTGTTCTTGCATGCTGTTTACTTTATCCATTAGAGCTCTTAGTGCATTAATCATAGCTATTTCAAATTCCTGGCATGATAATTCCAACAACTCGGCCATGCCTGGTTCTGATGCTTACTCTGTCTCTTCAAATTGTGTTTTTTTACCTTTTAGTATGCCTTGTGTTTTGTTTTGTTTTTGTTTTTGTTAGCTAGACATGATGTAGCATGTTAAAGGAACTGCTGAAAATAGGCCTTTTGTAATGTGGTGGTGAGGAGTTGGGGAAGGGGAAGCATTATATGATTAGATTGCACACAGTCTTTTAGTGAGTCTATGCCTAGGACTGTGAATTCACAAGTATTTTTAATTTTTTTCTCCCTCCTTTGGCAGGAGAGGATGGCTAGAATGGGCTGGAATTGAATATTTCCCTTCCCCAGGTCAGTCAGGCTCAGGTGAGCTTCTGCTTAACTAGTTTTCTCTGAGAGCAGGCCTTTTAATAACACAGTTTTCTAGCATGTTTAAAAGTGGTGCTTTTTCTCCTTCCCTTCCAGAAGCACAAAGAGATTTATCTCCGATATTTATTGTGAGCATCTGGTCAAGCTCCTGGAGGGAAATCTCACAAGCTGGCGGGGCCCCTCTATGACTGGGTCCCCCTGGAGTTTTTAACCCTCAGAGTTGTCTGCACTGAACCTTCCACCATTCCTCAGTCACAGTTGAGGTTTTCCTCACCTGGCACTGGTTCTTGCTGTGGCTTCCACTTATGAGTCTCCTCTCCGAGAAGCTGTGATTCCCTGTATTTGTCTGTTGTCTCTCTAGTCTTGGAGGCTGCTGTTTGCCCTGCGTGCTCCCCTCTCGTACAGATTCTGGAAGAATTTTTGCTCTAAGGCCACCAGCATCAGTAGATGTTGACCGCCCCTCCCTTGAAAGTCTCTCCGTTGTGGGCTTCCATAACCCAGCTCTTTAACTAAGCAGTTTGTCTTCCCTGGCTGTCCCTTTGCTGTTTTTTCCCAAGGACTCACCTCTTTCTTCTTGTTCCTGAATCAGGTTTGCTCACCCATGGTGGCATTGACATCTTGGCCTAGATGCTTCTTTGTCATGGAGGACTGCCCTGTGCATTGCTGATGTTGGCTGTATTGTGGGCTCTAGATGCCGGTAGCAACGACCCCTATACCCCAGTTGTGACAACCAAAATGCCTCCAGACCTTGTCAAGTGCCTCTGGGAGTTGAAGTTTCCCCCAGTTGAGAACTGCTGTCCTTGACTAAAAGTTTCCCTAAGATTAAGAAATATAGATCATTCTGTGGATTTAATATCATCTTTGTTCTCCTTACTTGTATCTCTAGCTCTTGAGCTTTAGCTTATTTATTTATTTATTTACTTATTTAGCTTATTTCCAGCTTCCTGTAAGATGATTTGAACATAATGTCTCATCCTCATCTTACATTCAGTCCAAGCAAAACCTAAGTCACCATCTCCCCCATCTTCTCCAGCTCTGGTCACTCTCTCTCCATTTGCTCTGGTTTTTGTCACTATTAAAGCCTCTTTTTCCAGAAGCTGCACATTCAATCACACCCAACTGTTGTAGTTTTCCTCTGGGGTCATTCCTCTTCTCCCTTCTTTCAGCCTGCATAGTTTTAAGTATGCATTATTATTATTATGACATTCTAGCTCTTCACTCTAGCTCCAGGCATCCTATTTTATCCAGCACATCACAGATGAATATATTTTTAAATGACTGCTACATTTATGGCTATCCCAACTTTCTTTCCAGAACTCTAGGCTCATTCCTGCACCCAGGTATTTTGTTTATTGTCATAAAATACACATAACATAAAATTTGTCACTTGAACCATTTTTAAGTGTTGGGTTCAGTGCCATTAAGTCCATTTACAATGTTGCACAACCATCACCGTAGTCTGTTTCCAGAACTTCTTCATCACACCAACTAAAAGCTTTGTACCTATTACAACATAATCCACTATTCTCTCCTCTCCCCAGTCCCTGGTAACCTCTATTCTTCTTTCTGTCCCTGTAAATTTTCCTATCCTAGGCACCTCCCATGTGTGAAATCATATAATATTTGCCCTTATGTCTGGCTTAGTTCACTCAGTATAATGTTTTCAAGATTCATCCATGTAGCATGTGTCAGAATTTCATTCCCGTTTAGGTTGAAAATGTTGCATTTTATGGATATCTGCATCTATGTATTGCCTAAGCTGTTCCTTGTCCAGAGATGTCTTTCTCTTCCTCTTTACTTATCCATCCTTCAAGGCTCTGCTCAAATAGCAATTTCTCTATGAAATCTGCCATGAAGCTCAAGTGCACATTCACTCCCATTTGGTGTATGTTTTACATGGAAATTTTGTAACACACGACTGATTACACATTTTCTTGTTGTTGCACCATATAATTTTGGAGTTTATGACTCTCTACCTCTTTTCAGTATTTTGTTGTAAATGTCTATTTCCAGTAGACTAGTAGGTAGACAGCTGTTTCTGAAGCATGGATTGATTGACTGCTTGTTTTCAGGAAATAAGTCTGTCTCTTCCGAAAAGGTATATATTCCAGAAGCTAGTGTGGTGTAAGCAAGCGTGTGGTTCTTTTCATTTTATCAACAGACATTTACTAAGTTCGTCCTTATGTTCTTCATTAGCCATTGAAAAATGAAAGAACATAGTCTCTCATGAAGAAAGTAATTAATTTTCTTCTGTAGCATTTCTTGAGGATCCTTTCTCATTTCCGAATCTCTCAGCTGTGCACACTTGGACTCTATTCCTCCCTCTTTGTTCCTTTCTTTGTTTCTTTTCCATTATCCATCCCCACCCTAATGTACCCCACAGAACAACACACATAGCCACACACACACACACACACACACACACACACTCCAATCCCTGCTCTTCTTCTCACTCAATACTTGGGTTTATGCTGCCCTGAAAAAAAAATACTTGGAGGCATTGCTTAGAAGGTTTTCACTCTTACAGAAAAGCAGGTTAACATCAGTGGCTTTGGTTAATCAGTTGAAGTACCATTAATTTACAGATCAGTTAATTGGAAGGGACTGGTTTCAACTCTTAGGTAAGCAAGTTTGGCATTGTTTTTGGGTTTCTTATTATCTGTATAATTTGTTTCCATTTAATTTTTTTCTCAGTGCAGGAAAAATTCTCTTTTGCTATCTCTTGCAATCACTTCTAGTAAGAGACAATATTATTTTCCCTTCATGATGTGACTCTGTTCTTAAACAGCTTCATCATTTTTCAGTGATGTATATTCTCTTGTTTCTCAGTGTTTAGTCATATGAGTGACAAATGATCTTTCTATTCATCAAGATAACTGCTAACATTCCCTGAAACTTGAAAAAGCTAGCTCTCAATTTGTAACATTTTACAAATATTTCTTGGAAAGATGAGCTCTAAATGATCAGAATTCCTACAAAATGCATTTCATTCTATTTTTGGCAAGAAGCCTTCTTCTCCCTCAAGGGATTTCTCTCAATCACTCAGCATTATGTTTCTCCTAGAAATTTTTCACTCTAACTGCACACATCTGCATTTCTACATTAATGGTGTTGAACTCATTTGTGCTATGTGATCTAAAGATCTTAGACCTCTCTTTAAGAAAGACAAGTTGACATTTCATTCTCTTAAAAAGTTTGCAGAAATGGCCAACCATATAATGAAAGCCTTTTTAAATTTTTTCGATAAGACTTTATATCTACTTACTGTCAAATAATTAGGGGCCCAATACAGAGATTCTGCATTTCCATACATTTCTACATGTAAAAATTTATATTTCTTTTTTTAAAGATTTTATTTATTTATTTATTTATTTATTTATTTATTTATTATTTATTTATTTATTTATTTATTTATTTTATTTATTTGACAGAGAGAGAGAGAGATAGTGAGAGCAAGAACACGAGCAGGGGTAATGGGAGAGGGAGAAGCAGGCTTCCTGCTGAGCAGGACCCTGGATCATGACCTGAGCCGAAGGCAGAGGCTTAATGACTGAGCCACCCAGGCGCCCCAAAACTTATATTTTCTTAGGTGCTAAGCTTTACTTATGTATCCGAAAGACATCTAGTGATTACTTAGCACGTGCTAGGCACTATGTTAGGTATTGGAGATATAACAATGAAGAAGGTGAATATAATCCTTCTCCCAGATGGCAAGTTTAGAGGAAGATACAGATGAGTAAGTGTGCAGGTGCATAACAGTGTGGTAACTACTATGATATGGTGGTAGAGGCTGCTAGAAGAGCTAGTAACAATACTAATTACAATGACAAATACCAACTCATATTTAGCACTACTATGTCCCGGACACTGTTATCATGTAATCCTTTCAACGGCTCTATGATGGTACTTACGATCATCTCCTTTTATAGATGAAGAAACTGAGGCATAGGAAGATTAGGTAATTTGTCTAAAGTGCAACAACTAATAAGTGGCAGAGCCAATATTTAGGGGACCTACCCCAGATTCAGTGATATCAAGAAAGCTTCCAAGAGGAAATGATGTAGAAGCTGGAGTTGGCCATGGGTTTTTAGGAAAAAGGGTTAGAAGAGACATATCCCAGATGGAGGAAATAATATCCACAAACACGGGCACCGGGAAAGAGCAAATAATATCCAAGAAGTTCAATTTTGGCAAGCAGAGGCTGAAGGGGAGGAAGTGGTGAATGACCAGGCTGGAGGAAGAAGGGGCAGACTGTGCGGGGGTGTGATAAGACATATTGAAGGACTTAGATTTTTACTTCAAGAAGAGTAGGGTGCCATCAGAAGCAGGAGGGTGACATGATGAAAATTGTTTTTGAAGCTCCCCTTGTAATGGAGTGGAGAAGGGACTAGAGGGAGGTAAGAGTGTCCATAGGGGGGGCGCCTGGGTGGCTCAGTTGTTAAGCATCTGCCTTCGGCTCAGGTCATGATCCCAGGATCCTGGGATCGAGCCCCGCATCAGGCTCCCTGCTCGGCAGAGAGCATGCTTCTCCCTCTACCACTCCCCCTGTTTGTGTTCCCTCTCTCGCTGTCTCTCTCCCTCCGTCAAATAAATAAATAAAATCTTAAAAAAAAAAAAAAAGAACGTCCATGGGGGCGCCATCACCATATGACCATTGCAACAATTCAGACAAGAGATGGAGAGAGTCTGATCTAGGGTTAATGGCATTGTACATGGAGAGACAGGAAGATCTGAGAGATCTCTAGGAGGCAGAGTCCATGAGAATGGATGACATGCGGATGAAGAAGGGAAAGTGATGCTCTTGCTTGACTAACATGGGGCTAAAGTGTTCGAAGAAAGGAAAAAGACTAAACAGAACAGAATTAGCATGAGCAGGAAAATGAGTTCATTCTGGACATGTTGCGTTTGAGTAGTTGGTGACTGGAAGACAGTAGGATAGATAAGTATGAGGCTTAAAAGACAGATCTGAACTGTAGTTATGCTTTTGGGAGCCTTCATCATTTACATAGTAATTGAGGCATGGGTGTCCCTGAGATTGCCCTGGGAGGGTGTGTAAAGAGAAGAGGACCCAGGTCAGCACTGAAGAAACACAACATATAATGAACTGACAGGGGAAGAGGCTCCTTCAATGGAAACTGAGAAGGGATGGATGGAAAGGGAGGAGAAAATCCAGAAGAATGTGTTGACATAGAAGCTTAAAAAGAAGAAGACTTCAAATGTAAAGGAGAAAGGTCAGCCTTGAAAACTCAGCCAGAGCTGGGGTAACAATGCATGACAAGGAAGCTGATTGCGGATGATCTTGGCAAGAGCAATTTTAGTGGATTGGTAGGAGGGAGGGTCAGTGCCGTGGGTAGGGGAAATAAGGGGGGGGAGGTTAGTAGGATAAATGAGTGTGGATGAATTTTATAGAGAGGGTTGGCTGTGAAGGAGAGGAGAGAGAGCGCTGGAGGGGAGAGAGGAGAAGGAATGCATTATTCAAGATAGATTGGAGCAGGTTGAATTGCTGTTGCAAAGGAGAAGGCAGAGCACCAGGAAGAGAGAAAGATTGGAGAAACAAGATAACCACATGGGAGAAAATGAATCATTGATAAGTTGGGGTGGCCAGGAAGGCAGGAGGCGATGGAATTCAGAGTGCAGATAGACTGGTCCCTTTCCTCGTGGAGAGGATGGTGACGTTGCAGGTGTGTTGGGTGGCAGGCTACTGAGGGTTGCTAGCTGATGATGGCTTTTGTTTTCTCTGTAATCTAGATGGTGATACCTTCTGCTGCGGGGTTGGGCAGAGGTTGTGCCACTGAAGGTTTGAGGACAGTTCAGAAGGTTTTAAACAGCTGCCTGTGGCGAAAGGACAGGTGGCTAAGGAAACAGGACTGCGGGGAGACTGGGCAAAGTTGGAAACCACACCGTTATGGTGATGTCACTCTGAACAGTTTGTGCGTTTCTTTGACAAGTTCAAGGCACAAGTTTAGGGGATGTGGGCATGCAGATGGACCTGGATCTGGGAGGTCTTGAGGGAGGCTTTGACAGAAAGGCAATGGTAGAGGGGAGTCGGATGTATTGGGGAGGAAATGGCTGAAGTGATGATCTTTGGACTCCAGTTGATGTGGAAGGAGGTGTGGATGCTGAAAAGCTGATGTAACAGGAGAACTTGAGTGTTGGAGCAGGAAAGAGCACTCATTTTAACTTTATTCCCCCGGAGGTGGAAGGCCCTTGGGAGCTAAGAATAGTTTTTCCATTTTTAAATGGTTGCGGAAAAATTTTCATGACACACGAAAATTGTGCAAAATTGGGTGCCTGGGTGGCTCATTCAGTTAAACGTCTGCCTTTGGCTCAGGTCATGATCCCAGGGTCCTGGAATCGAGCCCTCATCTGGCTCCATGCTCAGTGGGGAGCCTGCTTCTCCGTCTCCCTCTGCCACTCCTCCTGCTTGTGCTCTCTCTCTCTCTCTCTGTCAAATAAATAAATAAAAATCTTTAAAAAGAATCGCACAAGACTGAAACTCAGCCACACCCACTTACCGCATTGTCCATGGCTGCTTTGCGGAGAGTCGAGTCATGCCGAGAAAGACCATAGGTCCACAGAGCCTCAGATATTGATTGTATGGCCCTTTACAGAAAATATTTGCCAACTTCGATGCTAAAAGAATTGATGGAAGCAGCTTTTTTGCTTTTTGCAGTTTGGTAACAGTCACTCCACCATTTCTATCAGAGAGAAAATTGAGGGGGGGGGGAGGATCCCTTATATAAATAATTTACTCATTTCTAGAACTGCTTTCTTACTGTTCTGATTTCTTCCTTCTTGCCTGGTGAGGTAAATATGTACCATCTTTTTATTTTCTTTTAATAAATTAAAAAAAAAATGAGAGCAGTGTTATGTTCACAGCAAAATGGAGCAGGAAGTACAGAGTCCCACACGCTCCTGCCCCTCACAGACGCAGCCTCCCCCACTGTCCGTATCCCACCAGAGTGCTGCCTTTGCTACAGTTGATGAACCTGCATAGACACATCATTATCACCCAAAGTCCATAGTTTACTTAGGGTTCACTCTTGGTGCTGTACATTTTAATGGTTTTGACAAGTGTGTAATGACTTGTATCCCCCGTTGCAGTATCATACAGAGTAGTTTCACTGCCCTAAAAATCCTGGGCTCTGCCTGTTCATCCCTCCCTCCCCTCTAACCCCTAGCAACCACGAGCCTTTTTATGGTCTCCATAGTTTTGCCTTTTCCAGATGTCATATTGTTGGAATCATACAGTATGTAGACTTTTTCAGATGGGCTTAGTAAATGCATTTAAGGTTCTGTTGTACATTCTTTTTGATATTTGGGCCAGGCAGGGGTGGACCCTGGATACCAATTTCTAAGAGCTACTGACAAGATAGAGAAAATTGTCTTTTCCAGAAATCTTCTTGGTGAGAGTGTTGTGTAAGGAGTAGGGGAGGAGGCTCCCAAGAGTCCAAGGATGGAACACGGGCCAGTGAACTCCATTGTGTGGAGGGAGAGAGCAGTTAACTCTAGGGTGGCAGTTCTGCTGAGTAGGGTCTATAAGTTTGAAACCAGCATGGATCTGCTAGGGATTAAGACGCCGCAGGTCCCATATAGGCAGTCCCCCTCCTTTCTTCGATGTTCTTCCACATGCCTCTACATATGGCCTGTACTATAAATAAATGGTCCCCCTAAATTTAAAGAATATTTACTTGAAAGGTGTCTAATTATTAGTCTGCCTGGAGTGCCCACATGTCTTGCAATAGCTCAAGATATATATCATTAGTATGATGTAGAAGGACTTTGGAAGATTGAATTCTTATTCCAATCTTTATCTTTTGGTGGCTTTTGATTTTTGTTCTTATTTTTGCATAGTTGGTAATACATCATTTGCAACAAATAACACCTGTGAACATCTTGGCATCATTTGAACAACACGACCTACGAGAACTGTGTTGCATTTGATTCTCAGATTCTTCTCCTTGTCATATGTTCTTTTAGGGAGCCTGAGAGAGAGAGATGTTTGGAGCTGATACTGATATATCTCATGATTAGATTGTACTTATTACTTCACTTCAACTGGCTTTATTGAAAGTCTGCTGTGGGCACTGGGTGGCAGAGGATGAATGGGACACAGTCTGTTCTTGGCATTTAGTTAATGGAAAACATCTGCTGAATTTGTTTCTTTTCCCCTTGTCCCTTAGGTCCAGTTGAATACAGGACTTGGTGTCAGGAATGGCGAGCTTTCCTTTCTGAATGGCACCTCGGGAGCTGACACACTTCTCCAGGGCTCCCGGCTCTGGAGAGTCTCCCCAATCTCTGTCTCCCCAAGGAGGACCCTGGAGCCACAATGCCGAAGGAACCGGTCCAGGAGGCTCAAGGTGGGCTCTCTGGAGTGTGCGGAGCCTGCTGAGAGCCCTGTGTCAGACCGTTTTAGTGGCACCTCGTGGAAAAGCCCTGGCTGCTTGTCCCAGGACAAGAGCTCCGCAATGGGCGTCCAGATGCATCTGCCTTCTCCCCACCTCCAACCTGGGGCCAGAAGAAAGGTCCTCAGCCTGCAAGACAGCTTTGGGAAGCTGGAGGCAGAAACAAATGTTGACACGGGGTGCACCGTGGTCAATTCTGGACCCCAACAGTCTTTTCTGAACAGATTTTCAAGGGATGTCCAGACCAGCAACGCACCACCCTGCTTGCCAGACTCCTCCTCAGGGGCAACTGCCTCCAAGAACAATAGAATCTTTAAGGCAAGTACCCATTCTTTGTCACTTGCTGGCCAAAGGGATCTTGGTGCAAGGAAGATAATCTCACAATGTCCCCTTCACCTGCCAGTCCAGGGTGAAGAAAAAGAAGAAGAATTCTTTATATAGCATAAAACAAATGTGGTTTCCTAAAACACAAGATCAGATACAGTGTTCTAGAAACGGAGCACTGACCTAGAATCAGATGGTCTCTTGGTCACGTGATGGGTCCTGAATGTTAGCCACGCACTGATCTGTATTGCTTTTATTTCAAATGTGTATAGTCTAACGGCGCTGTGAAGTATTGTTTATTTGCCATCATGGTCGTGAAGGAACACAGCCAACGGATAGGGAGAAAGCCCAAGGCCCTGTGTCCCTGGAGACACACTAACCCAGCTGGGTGCGTTGATTTCAGCACCTATCAGGAATAATTGCTTTGTATGCCAGTGAGTCGGATGTGTTATGCAATGCTGATGAGTGGATGTAATTTAGTTTTAATTTTTACTTGGGTTGCATAGCTCATCCCCCTGGACAACATGGACTATTTATTCTTTAGTGTTTTTTAATTTTTATGTGACCTCCTTTGGTAATGAGGCCCTGTACACCACATAGCCTCTGGTGATTTTGCCTTTAAAGTTGTTTGCATCTAGAATGAGTTCACATGCGAGGGTTTTGAAAATTACAAACAATTAATTTTTTTTCCTGTTTAATAAGCAGAAACCCCAGAAGTCAAAAGATAGATGAAAAATGAAAGCGAGGCTCTAGGATTTCCCTGCTCCTCCATTTCTCATTTGTTTCCACACTACTCCAAAGGGGCCAGTGGTTCCCGTTTCTAACCAGAGAGGAGTGTGACATGATTGGATGATTCCAGATCTCTACTTGACGTGGCAGGAAGATTAGATTGGATGGGTTGTTGGAACAGGACTTGCTTTCTTCTGGCCAAGTTTGAATTCCTAAATTTCTTTGCAATACGCATTCATCCATTTATACATTCATTCATTCAGCAAATATTTATTGAGCACATACCTTTGAATAAGACGTTGATGTATGGTCCACATACAATCTGTGGCCATCAAACCCAAAAGATATATATGGTCTCCCAAGTAGAAATCCATTCTATCAACACTTGAGAATATGTTGAAATCTTAACTTAATTCCTCTGGGACCCTTTTCCACAGTTGATTTTCACACTTGCTGCACAAGGCTGTAGTAAGCTGGTGGAGACTGGGCATATTATGATTCTAATTATAACCATAATGGACAAACTCTCATTGCTCATGTGCTGTATTTTTCTGTTGGGTCTAAACACACATTTTAAAAATATCTGAGGTCTCTGTGCTGTCGTTACTTTATAAGGTTATTTGACTCCACGAACTTTATTCTCCAGGACAGATGTTACATAAAATTACAAATGCTGATTTAGCTGGGTCTTGTGGTGACCCTGATACTTAGTATACCCACTTGAGGAGAAGGATGAGTTCAGGCCCAAGGATGAGTCTTAGGGCAGGGACGTCCACTGAGTTTGGGTGCCCTTCTGAGCTTGAAGAACTGAAAAGAAGGAGAGTTGCAAATCGACAAAGACGAGACTTCTACATTGATTTTATTTTTTCTGGGCTCACGACCTCAGTACATTCCCATTCTCATTTTCTTTCTCCCTGCCCCCCAGACTAAAGTTAGATTTTAGGAAGTAGAATGAAGGATTTTGGTCTGATTTTCTAGAATAAGAGTTAAGAAAAATGAAAGTCTTATTTAAATGGAACTATTGAGCTGCCTTGAAAAGCACAGCAGGGGGGCAGTTCTGAAATTTCTTTCCCACTTTTTTTGAGGTAACCTGAATTCTTTAACATAATACATGGGTGAGACTGTAAGTACATGGAAATTATGAAGAATACTGGAAAATGTGAAGGAGTACCTTACAAAATTGACTTGTAAAATAATACACTCTTAAAATGGCACTGACTCTACCCCACTACACAGCAATCCAATTTACAACATGGTGGGATGGACGGTCCAATGGGCCAGGGTGCCAAAGGCCCTGCTTTTGGCCTCAGCCTTTAAATTTACTACTTATGGGACCTTGAACTGTCAGTGTCCTTGATCCTCTGTTGCCTTTCCTATTGTAACAAAATGTTGTTAAGAGAATCAAGATGATGCATATGAAAGCATTTGGATATTATTAAGCCTTATAAATATGTGAGATAGTATTATTATTATAAATGGTCCTTCAGACCCATGGTTTTTTTAAATGTCATGCCAACAGGAGGTTTTTTGTTTTTTGTTTTTTTTTGGTTTTTTAGAAACAACTTTTAGTAAGATCAATGATTCAATTTAAAAAAAAAACAGCTCTGTAAGAATTTTTGCTATGTGTGCCATTTATTTATGTTCACATATCTAGGAGGGAAATTATGGATGGAAAGAACCAATATATCCTACAGTTCAAAAGAGATTGTATGTAACAGGAATAAGCTATGAACTAGTTTAATCCAATTTATCAAGTTAGCCAGACTCTTTACTTACTTATGCTGTATTTTTTTTAAAGATTTTATTTATTTATTTGACAGAGAGAGACACAGCGAAAGAGGGAACTCAAGCAGGGGAAGTGGGAGAGGGAGAAGCAGACTTCCCGCTGAGCAGGGAGCCTGATGGGGGCCTCGATCCCAGGACCCTGGGACCATGACGTGGGCTGAAGGCAGATGCTTAACGACTGAGCTACCCCGGTGCCCCTTTATGCTGTATTTTTTAAAATATAAAACATATCACTTTTTAAATCAGAGGGACTCTTGATAGAGTACTTTATATGTCTTTATAGGTACACTAAAAATCAGTTGCATTGCAGTTGTTTGGCTATTTTTAACCTTATTAATAGTATATCATACTTTTCAAGTGTTATTTGGACATTGCTAAACATTAACAGAAATGATAGCATTTGGAAACTTTCAAATGTGTTTGTCTATTAGGGAAAGTAGAGCTGGGGGTTTGGGGTTGGGGAGGGGGAAGGGCGGAACACCCCTCGATTTACAAAAGGAGGTGGGACAGGAGCCTTGGCTGCTCCCCAATCCACCCTCTGCTCTGACGGGACTTTGTAGAGGCAGTCTGGTCCTTCCATGGCCCCAACACTCTGCTCACCCCTTTTCCTTACTTCTGGAGAGAGTCGGGGAAAGGGGAAGGGAAGCCAAAGAGAAGAGAATGGAGCCCATTTTCTGTTGATTAGAAACTCCTAAATTTCACCTCTGTGTTATAAAACCTATTCAGAAATTCCTGAGTTAACTTAATACTGTCTAACTTTCTTGAATCTTCTCTAAGCCCTCATGCTTGGGCTTTCTCTCCCTTTTCCTTCCTTCTTTCCTTCCCTCTCCTTTCCCTGCCCCTTTTGTTCCTCCTTTCCTTTCCTTTCCTTTCCTTTCCTTTCCTTTCCTTTCCTTTCCTTTCCTTTCCTTTCCTTTCCTTTCCTTTCCTTTCCTTTCCTTTCCTTTCCTTTCCTTTCCTTTCCCTTCCCTTCCCTTCCCTTTCCCTTTCCCTTTCCCTTTCCCTTTCCCTTCCCTTCCCTTTTTTTTTCCTCCTTCGAATCCTCCCTCCACCCCCCCGACCCTGCCCAGTGCCCTGCACATGGATTTGATACTCTCTTCATTCTTTGTTCCAACCTCTTTTTTCCCCCCTACTTCACCCCAGGAGAGGACAAAGAGATAATTTTAAATTAACTTATGTTCAGGAAATTTCCCCAAAGGCATCTCAGTAGGAGGCAAAACCACCAAAAACACGACCCACATTGTGTGGGAGTTTTGTTTGTTTTTGTTGTTCATTTTTCATCTCCTTTTCCTGAAGGAAATAAAACTTGTACTGCAGAGTGGTACCTTGAAACATAACAAGGTAGCCAATGGATTTGACATGACAGGTCACATGCTGGCCAGGAGTCCTATCATAGCTGGAGGACCAATACCACAAAGCTAACAGGAGGTAGCAACTGTCCCTAACACCCAGTACAAGCACTTCCATATGCAGAGAGCTTGGCCATGCATTGTAAAAACAGGGTCCCTTCACACCTGGCAGAGTGAGGGGACATGCCACATAGACCTGACCAATCGCGTGCTTTCCTCTGGAATTCTGAGGCTCCTAGCAGGGATGGGAAAGCTCCTTTAAGTGGGTTGGGGGGGGGGGAAGGTAGGCAGCAGAGTTCTGGTCCTGGGGAGAAGTGATGTTGGGTCTTTGGCTAAGCCCTTACCCAGATTGGTTCTGGGGCCTGATTTTGGTTGTGATTCTACCTGTTCACCTTCCTATTGTTCTTGTGCATTTTCTGAGCCCAGTTCCCCAGCCTTCTGATAAATGAATTCTCAGCTTAAATCAGCCAGCATCCCTTCTGTTTATGCACCAAATAACTGAGATCGATACAGAGTGCAGCGCTAATAGGGGTTAAGGCCAAGTACAAAACTGGGGCACTGTATTAGGGAACTGAATTTTCAAAGGGATAAACAAAGATGCTAAAAACTATTCATTTGGGGGTTCGGTGTCTCTTTGAAGTTTTCTTAACTTTGATTCTTTTGACTCTTTTCCTTTTGGATTGCTTCTTTTTTCTCCCTTATGGCTGTGGCAGTAAGACCTGCCCCCTCCCCTTTCCCACGCTAAGAAGGAAGCAGGATGGGGTCCACAGAAGGGGGGGGGGCAGGGTCCCATCTGAGAAGTGCTCTGTCTCTAGACTTTTGTCCTGGCTAGACAAAAAGAATCCAACATGTAGTCGTGCATAGGTCACCAGAACAGGGCCCCGAATTACAACCCTTTCATTCACATGCAAGAGAGACTGAGAACTCATTTAAACAAAAGGGGGAAAAAGGAAAGCTAAAGGAAAGTCACGTGACTAAAAGACTGTCAGGGTCACATCCCACCAGCTAGCTACCTAGTGAATAGAGGGTCCTTTGCCCGCGCTTCGGAAGAAAATTCCCGGAGAGGCCTCTGATTGGCTTGGCCTGAGTCACATGCTCACCCCTGAGCCAATCACTGCGCCTGGATGATGGAGTTCACTGATTGGTGAGCCCATGGTTCTGTGTCTATTTGTGGGAATGAGATTTGGGAGAGATCGGAGGAAAGGAGGCAGCCCCACCTGAACACCTTGGAAAGGGTCCCCACAGGAAAGACTTTTTACTAATCGGAGGAAGTGAGAAGAGATGTCAGCAGACAACAAAAACAGGTGTCCACTCCTGGCCCAAACTGTAGCTGCTAACAAAGGAAAAGCATCCTCTGCGTGGTCCCTCTGAGGAGGACCCCAGAAGCGGCTCCTGGTCACCTCTTTCGTACAAAGAACTTGCCTTTTGACAACGTGAGACCTTCCAGCATCTGGCCTCCGTCAGTCTGTTTTGTTTTCTTTAGAGTCTGTATTAGTTTCCTAGAGCTGTTGTACGAATGAGCACACACGCCGTCGCTTAAAGCAACAGGAAGTTATATTATCACAGCTCTGGAGGCACAAGTCTGAGATCAAGGTGTTGGCGGGGCCACACCCCCTCTGGAGGCCCAAGTGGAGAATCCTTTATTGCCTCTTACAGCTTCTCCCGAGTTCCTTGGCTTATGGCTGCAAAAGGCCAATCTTTGCCTCCACCTTCAGTCACCTTCTCCTCCGCTTTATGTCTCTCGCTGTATCTTACAATGACATCTGTCATTGGATTTAGGGATCACCAGAATAATCCAGAATGATCTCAAGATCCTTAATTACATTTCCAAGACCCCTTTTACAAATAAGGTCACATTTGCTATTTATGTTGTCTGTCACCCTTCCTTAGCCTACCCTACTTCTCTCTCTCTCTCTTTTACACACACACACACACAAATATAACCTCCATAGAGTTAAAACCTGCCTGTCATTGTCATATTTGTATCCATAAGGCCTAAAACAGTGCTTGAACCAGAGTAGACACTCTGTGAATGTTAGTTGATTGAATAAAAGAACAAAAGAGTTGATCTCCTTGGATTGTGTCCCTTAGTGCTTCCTCCATACATTTAGTCCTGTTCCAAACCCGTTCTATTCTGTTGAGTATGCATGTATCTCTGTCCTTCATTAAAATACACACTCTCTGAGCCTCTTTTTCCTGATTGTGGGTGATCATTTTTGCCCTTTAATTCAGAGCAAGGAAATTTAAGTGCCAAATATTGTGCTCGATGCACCCTAGGAATTAACAGGAGATGAAGACAAATGTAAACATATTTCATAGTTTGGGTTTTCCTTTCATTGCTTGTCCATCTGTAAATAATTTTGGCTTTCCCCTTCCTCCCAGTGTTTCTCAGCTCAAATTACAGGTGAAGCTCGCAGTCACTGTGTGCCCAGAGCCTTTGACTATTTCTTTGATCTGCCTCTCCTTTTTAAACTCAGTCACTTCCCCCAATTCTTATTTCCTTAACTTGACCCTGAGCAATTGAGACATGAAAAGGAAGCTTCAGACGGACGCTAAACAGATTTCCATAGGTTGAAAAGCGGGACGCTAACCCTTGTTGACTGCCTTAAATCTAATTTAAAAAAAAAAGTCATAATTAACATGCTCTGCTACCCGAGCAGCTGCCTTGTCAGTCTGAAACACCTACTGGGAAAGGAGTAGTAATGGAGTAATTTCTACTGAGACACTTCACAGCCACAAAGATAATTAAATGACAGCAGTGATGCCCCACAGCTTTGAGGGCTGGCGTGTGACCACCCATGTGTGCGTGGAAGCTTCCCGATCGTTCTGGACAAGGCGTTCTTGAGCCCCCAGCACCCAGCAGCACAGGGCTAGACGCTTAGGGGACATGTGCCTGCTGTGGGGTCAGAGTCTTGTCACGAGAGCCCAGTTCTCACATTTTTGCAGGAAGGAGTCCGTGTACACCAGAGAACCAGGTTTCAATTACTTCACACATTGCTGGGTAAATGAGCGAGCTTTCCAAGGGCCCTGCAGACACCACAGAAATGTTCCCCCAGAGCAAAAGCATAAAAACATAATGGTCTTGCTGTAGATGTTGCCCCACAAGCCCCCACGCAGGACTCCTCAGGAATGAAAACCAGATTGGGAGCCGAGCCACAAGATCCATCGTCGATGAGGCAGCTCCTCACTGCTTGTCACCATGTGGATGTGGGGCTGGGGTCCAGGGCCAGCCACACCCAGGGAAGTCTCAGGGAGGCGGAGTCATTTAACACCTAATTTGACTTGGGGAATATTTGCCGTTTGCATACAGACAGGAGATATGCCGATGGGGTGATTGGAGTCGACTTCACGAGACAGGTTTTTCCCTTTCGTTGTGAGCGTAATTTAGGAAGGAGGCAAAAGCATGACTGTGTCCCGGGCAGTCTGTATGCAGTCTGCAATGTGTCCCTGTAAATTTTGTAGGTTAAATTTAACATGTTGGACACCATGCAGTTATTCTCCAGGCATATTTCTGTCCTCCGTCGTGCTAAAATTAAGATGGTCTTTTCTGTTGCCTGCGTTAGGTTTTGTAAGGTTACTTCTGCAGAAAGCCTACAGAACTGGATGAAAATAGCAAGGTGCGTAGTGAAATAAACGAATATCCTCTCTGTTGTCACATGAGGCTGTGACCAGTTCCCTGGCTCCCAGTGGAGTGAAGAGGAGGGGTCCAGGAATAGGCAATGATAAGAGAGATTTTTAAATTCATTAAAACAGAGGCGCCAAAGCCCAGTTTCCACACAGAGGTGAAGGCTCTGCCTCTTTAAGTCGATGGCTCCATAGTTTCTGCATCATTATCCCTGGGTCACAATCACACGAAGATCCAGAGAGGTCTGCTGCCACAGGATGAGCGAGCACCTCTGGGAGCTGGAGTGATTGTGGGGACAGTTCTGTCCCAGGAGAATGCATGAAGGAAGAAAGGAGTGTGTGTCTCTGGTCAGTGACAGGGGACAGCCAGGGGAGAAGAAAGGGGTGAGTCTGCAGGGACAGAAGCAAGCAACAGGAGAATGAGTAAGGGCAGGAACGAGCCCAGGATCTTGCTCTCGGTGGCTAGTGGCCACGGTAACAGGACTGGACCTTTTATTTAGTGTGGCAAGAGCTGAACCAAGTTCCCTGATGCCCTGGGGATAAGTTGCCATGAGGAGAAGTGTAGGACCCTGAGCATCTTAGGTGTGATGACTTAGCCAACATGGGATCAGTGCCAGAGCCCACTGGCTTTGGGCCTGGAACTCAGGTAAGGCCCTTGAAGAGGAAATAGTGAGATCGGGATGTGTGTGTGTGTGTGTGTGTGTCTGCCCATGGGATGCTCAGGTCTTTAGAAAGATTAATAATAATCATCATGAGTGCGCAGTATGTCTAAGGCGCTGTTCTATGATTTTCCTATTAAGTGTACAATTCACATGCTGAGATTTTTACATAGATTAACTCATTGACACCTACGAGGGAGGTACTATTCTTATCTGCATTTAACAAATCAGGAAATGGAAGCAAACGGAGCATAACTAACTGGAGGTAGAGCCCAGGCCAGCTGACTCAAAGTCCTGGCCCCGCGTTACCTCACTGTGTGTGGTCTGGCCCAACCATGTTCACTCCCCAATCCCTGGCATCAAGGAATGTTAGCTGGATGTGGTAAAAGGGACCGTATAGCTGTGAGTAAGGTGGGATCCTGAGATGGAGAGATGAGTCTGGATTGTCCAGGCGGGCCCTAAACATAATCACCAGCGACCTTACAAGAAAGAGGCAGAGGGATCCTTGACCACAGGGGAGGCAGAGGATGACATGACACGGGAGGCCAGGTGATGTGAAGGGAGGAAGGAGTCAGGAGCCAAGGAGCACAGGCACCTTCCAGAAGGTGCAAAGGCAAAGAAACGGACTCTTCCCAGTGTCCCCAGGAGGGCCAGCCTGGCCAAAGCCTTGCTTTTAACCCTGTCATACCCATTTTAGATTCTGGTCACAGGAATTGTAAGATAATAAATTTGTGTTTAAGTCACTAGGTTTGTGAAAATTTGTTATAGCAGCTGCAGGAAACTAATACATCATGGTTCTCGACACTTCTCACAGAAACACATAGAGATGATGTCCTTGGTCAGGAGGCATGTGTCCACAGACATGCTCACATTTCAATACCATCAGCTCCCACCAAATTAAGTAGTGTGTATGTGTGTGCGTGTGTGTGTGTTTGGCGAAGGCAAGGTATAATAAACATGTTATAATTATGTGAGTCAGAAAATTAAGAAGATCTCAAAATTCATTGTTAAAAAGTTAATATTATAAACCTAACACATGGTTTTAAATCTTATTACTTTGACTCCACAAAGAATATGAACAAGTAAGTAGTGCTGAAGAATAAACCTATGTAAACCTTATTTGAGGGACGCCTAGGTGACTCAGTTAAGTGTCTGTATTCGACTCAGGGCATGATCTCAGAGTCCTGGGATTGAGCCCCACATGGCGTCAGGCTCCCTGATCAGCGAGGAGTCTGCTTTTCCCTCTGCCTGCCGCTCCCCGCCCCCGTGCTCTCTGTCTCTCAAATAAATAAAATAAAATAAAATAAAAACCTTATTTGATTATTCGTAATGACATGTGTTGTTATTTGCCTCATTAGTTTGGCTTGGCAATTGTTAACTGAAACCCCCAGGAATGTTCACAGTGTTATTCTGCACTCCAAAAATGTAGATGCAAGTGCCCCTACTCATGCCTTTTCATCTTCCCTTGTCCCTTTCTTAATAAAAATACATCCACGGTTAGAAAGACAAGGAAAGGGATGTAAAAACCAAAATGAGCTCTCAGCACACGAATCTCAGCCCGCCATTAGGGGCTGAGGTCTGGGGATGTTTCCATTCTGCTAGCGGCAGGGTCCTCCTTTTTGCTCTTGTTCAGGAAGTTGGTCAGGATGTTAAGTGATAGCAAGTGAAGTGATGATTGGAATAACCGGGAATCCTATTTAATTAAAAAAAATGCAAATCAGTCACAAACTTAGGTCCTACGTTACTAATTGTGGAATAGTCCTGGATACAGGCACCCAGTGTTCATTGAGAGGTGCAAGCAGGGTCTCATCATATGGGATACAAGTGTTACGTGTTTGTTAGGACAGATGCGCAGAAGCAGCCCCGAGAGTTGAGAGCAAAGGTACCACTCTTCTCATTCACACAGGGCATGGGATGACTTAGCAGGGACCTCAGGAGCATTTGCAAGGGCCCAGAAGGAAGGGGTCAGTGGATGGCAAGCCATGCCGTGTCAGGGTTATTTTGACCTCAAAGAAGTGGCGGAGAGCAACAGGGACAAAGCAGGAAGGTTACTTGCCATTGGGAGTGAGCCTCCAGCAGAAGTCTTCGCGGGCCACCTAGAAATCCTACACTGGGAATCTCTGCAGTCATCTTATGCAAGATGTTAAGACATCACGAGGACATGCAGATGCTTTATTGATATTAATGATAAGTGAATCCTCACCTTTGTGTAAAACTTTATTCATCATAAACATCACCCTTCGGTGAAAAAAGAGACAATCCATGGAGGCAGTCAAATGATAAAATGGAAGGATTTTAAAAGATCTCTAAATGCTTCTCATGCTCATTGCCAGGTAAACCTGATGCTCAACAGACAGGCGGTCTACTAAATTGTCACCGGGCCAGGTGAGTTGGCAGCCAAATACATGTTGCCTGCCTATGTAATTGAGTGTTCCACGTATAAACAAGTTCTGACGCTTCATTTCTGTCTTAGAGGGAACTGTGTGCGGTGAAGATTCATAAGTTGCTTCACAGCGGCATCAGAATCTTGTCAGGTAGGCATGGTTGCCTTGAATTAATCGAGAAAGTGATCGTCTTTTTTGAAGAGTGATTTTTAAGTCTATCCATCTCAACATTAACGCTGGAAAGGCTTAGTTGTATAGAATAAAGAAAGGCAGAATACGCAACAGAAAATAAAAATGTAGGAGTCCTTCAGCAATGGCAACCTCGTCCTCGAATAGATATTCACTTTTACTGCCCTCCCGTGATGTTTTTGTACCTCTCTAACTGCCGTGATCGTGGTCTGTCCTGTGATTTCTGTTTTTTATGTTGCACCTGCATCACCTTCCTTTAAGAGCTGGTGAAATCAGAAAAGGGAAAGATTGTCTTAAATTATTCCATTCCCCAAATCACACAATAGGGTGTTTGTTTCACAACAGACATAAAATAATAATTCTACACCTTGTATTGGCAATCGTGTTAGATTTTATTCTAACAACGTGGAAAATATCAATATTTCAAGGCTGCCTTGAACCTTGTTAAAATGTGTTTAATATAGGTTTTATTACTATTCAGGGTGGTGAGGCCAACAGACCAGGAGACCCCTGCAACCGAACAGAGAGCTTGTTACTCACAGTCCCCAAGAGGAGGGGACATGCCACACGATGCAGGGCCACGTGGGGGAAGCCCCAGAGTTGGGCAGGGGGGCAGAGGAAGAGGGGGGGAAATGTGGGCAAGAGCCTTTATTGTGGTTTCTGGGGGAAGAAACAGGCAAGGCAGGGTGTGCAGATTTCGGATTGGTTAGTTTGAAAGATTTGAGCAAGCTCTGAGTGTAGGGGCTGTATCTAGCTGTCTGGTCCCTATCTTCGGGGTATTAGGATGGGGTAATAGAGTCCCCCTGTGAGAGCCCTGTGTAAGCCAGGAAAGGAGGTAGTGGAGATGTGGGCTCTGGATTGGTTGGTTTGCATGTGAAAGGCGTGCTTTCAAGTGAGTCTTGAACCCTCTCTAGGAATTGGCCAGCCCTGAGAGGGGCAGTCTCTCCAGGGCCAGCGAGTCCCCCGATGTCAAGGCATCAGAATAAAAAGACATGCTTTATACATATGGAGAAACTCCCGCCAGACATACAGAACAGTAAGAACGTGAACAGTGAACACCTTGGCCTCTGCCACATGTATGAGCTCAGAACCTTTTGAGCTGTTGTAGCTCGGCTAGGTCACTTGCCTGAGAACATTCTGCTGGTAAATTTCTAACTTAGGATTTACCAACTAGCGTGGTTCCAGAGAACCACAGGCGGCTGCTACTTTTTAAGGGAGGCAGCGTGGAACAGTTAAAAGAACATAGCTGTGCTAGAGAGAATGAGCTTGGTGAGAAGGAAGGTGGGTGCACAGTGGTCTATATTTTCTTCTCATTGGAGGGAAAAATGAGAGATTATGTTCTGAATGAATGAAAAATACACACAAAATTTCATTGAGCTAAACAGACATGCAATCTACTAAGTTATCACTAGGCCAGGCGAGTTGAAGAAATATATATTCTTGGGGCGCCTGGGTGGCTCAGCCGGTTAAGCGGCTGCCTTCAGCTCAGGTCATGATCCCAGGGTCCTGGGATCGAGCCCCGCATCGGGCTCCTTGCTCAGTGGGGAGCCTGCTTCTCCCTCTCCCTCTGCGTGCTGCTCCCCCTGCTTGTGCTCTCTCTCTCTCTCTCTCTCTCTCTGACAAATAAATAAACAAAATCTTCTTTAAAAAAGAAGAAATATATATTTTTAATGATACTCTATTCTGGTAGCTGTTGAAAAGGACTCAAGTTAATTGCTTCACATTGAAATGCACTTTAAGAAAATGTAAAAATTTAGGCTTGGCTTCGGCAAGTGGGTGGGCTTCCAGTGGGTGTGCTACGCCGATGTCCCCATCTAACGAGCAGGCTGGGAGCAGAAAGCATGAATGACATTAAGGCAAGTGGGTGAGGAGCTTCGGCCCAGAGGGAAAAGGGTTGGCAGTTCCAAACCTTTTGTCAAAGCATCACAGCCACAAGTCAGGGAGGATATGGAGTCTGAGGGGTCAGAGTAGGGGCACATGGAGGCAGTGTGATGGGTGGGAGGTCGGGGTTCAAGCCAGGCCAGCTGGAGCTCTGTTATTGTCTGCGAGAACAAGAGAGAATGAGGCTGGCTTGAAAGAACCCCTGCCATCGGGGTAATTTGCCACAAAGAGCCCATTTTAGACTATTCTTATCTGGGAAGCTTCCCAAACCATGCCTTGCTGGAGCTCTCCAAGCCAATTCAACCCCAGACGGTGTCAGGGCCCCACTCAAGTTTCCATCTTGAGATCTGAGAGATCCATCTGAGATCAAGAGAAGACTAGATAGACTGTGTGTTGAAGTGATGCTGGGAGGTTTACACTGAAGCCCAGACAGAATCCTCGGGTTTCCTTGAGAGTAACACGAAGTGAATATTCATCCAGTTTAATTCGATTTCATTGAAAAAATCTTGGCCTCCACAGGGAAAAGGTGTCGTGCACCTGCAATATACACTCTCACCTTTTTAATCAGTGTTTGCAAGTTCCCCAGCATTGGCTTCGTCTGTATTAAATGAGTAGGGTATTATTGCCACCTTGTGATTAGAGATAGAAGTGTTTTTATTCTGGGAGCTGATTAGGTAATGCCTCATTTAAATAAGGATTAGCTTCCCTCATCTGCTTTTGGATCACTTCTTTCATTTTCTTTTGTTGCTTTACCTGTGTTTACAAAAACTTGTGCTGAAAATTTTTAAAGATCTGCAGTAGCCTAAAGTGGGCAAGAAAACCCATCCCAAACCATTAGAAGCCGAGGAAGGGGGCCAGTGTTTCTAGAGTCTCTAGCCACACCTATTCTTAGGTAAACTGAATCCTGCAGCTTTGGGGCCAGATACTGAAAATATCTGGCCACCTGTTACATTAAATCACAGGAACTCCTAATTGTCCTAGGCATCCCTTCAAGGGAAATACTAAAAATCCACTCTGAGTTTCATTGTCAGAGATGACTGGAGCTGCCTCCTGGTTTGATTTAGCACTTTTTTTTTTTTTGGATGAGAGGATTATTATAAAATCAGGCTAAATATTTTGTAAATCTTACCCAGAGAGAACATTCCCAACCACCAGAAATTAAAATAAGCAAAATATTACTGGCAGGAAAAACTTCACATTGACTCTAAATGAACATGAACCATTTTTTATGCTTCAGAAACTAGCTTTTCCCCCCAAAATAGGAAGGTCATGGATTGAAATGCCATCCACCTCCTGTGCAATTTTCACTCATTTCTTTCTCATCAGTTGTCTTTGTAATTTGCGTGCTTCTCGAAGGCTGTCTGTGGGTGGCCGTGACACTATTTTCGTGAAAGGCTGTTGTCCTTATAATAGTTCTTCCTGGTCTTTTACGAGCCCTGATTTAAGCCCTGTCCTCACCCTCTGTCCTTCATCTCTAGCACCCATAACTTCTCATGTTGTTAACTAACATTGAACGTTCTTTGCCTGGCATGGAAGGGGTGTGTATTTGTAGGGGGCAAATCCAGGTCTTTTTGTTTTTGTTGGTTAGAAAGATGAATCTAGGCCTTATTCAGATATTCTGAGCAATAACTTAGATAAGTAAGGAATAAACCAGGATCCTAAAATGTATAAGCTGCCTGGCATTTAAAAGGAAGAACATCCTGCTCACATGAGGGCATCTGAACTGTTAGTTTGAATGGCATCCTAAGCAGCTATGTACTAGCCCTCCTCTTCTGGGGGGAAGCAGTGGGGACTCAGCCCGGAAATTACATCCTGAGACTAATGTTAAAATGACTACTTCCTGTTTTAACATGGCTCGTTGGAACCTATGTGGGAACAGAACTGGGAAGATGGGAACTCTTTGGTAGTTCTGTGATGATATTTGGGTAACAGCTTCATTAGGGCTTCCAGAGGACATGGCATCCATGTTCCTGTTCATCTGGCATATCCCTCCGTCAGAGCAAGGTTGATTTCTTGGGTGTGGTTATTTATTTCTGGGTTAGTGCCGGGATAGTATGTCAGAGGCCCTCTCTGAAATCAAAGCCTCTTATTCTGTATAATTACAGCATTCCTTCTACCTTTGAGCTCTGAAAAAAATGCTAGCAATTGAGTGGTCAAAAGGGAAGAAATTCTTGCGCCATTAAAAGCTTCCATGACCGGGCGCCTGGGTGGCTCAGTTGTTAAGCGGCTGCCTTCAGCTCAGGTCATGATCCCAGGGTCCTGGGATCGAGCCCCGCATCAGGCTCCCCGCTCGGCGGGAAGCCTGCTTCTCCCTCTCCCACTCCCCCTGCTTGTGTTCCCTCTCTCGCTGTATCTCTCTCTGTCAAATAAATAAAATCTTTAAAAAAAAAAAAAAAGGAAAGGAGGCGGAGAATTCAGAGAGAGATGGATATCAATAGAACCAAAGGAATCTCAAGAGTGACACAAAGACCCAAGGTTCAAGAACCCTGGATTCAAGCAGGGCATGGCACCTATTGTAATCCTGGGTTAATGATGCCTTCATTTGTATCTAGTCATTTTATGTTTGAGTCTTGGGGTATCTACCAGGAGGCGACAAGAAGTGAGGCCAGATTGTTCATGGGCTAAGGAAAAAGTCAAGGAGTTCAGTAGAGAGCGGTAGAGGACCCTCTCTTCCTCTTCCTCGCTCACCCTGGCTCCCACCCTCAAGGGCTCCCGCAGGCTGTGCTGGAACCACAGAGTGAGTCCCCTCCAGGCAAGATTAGGAGAGAGGTCGCTGTCAACCATATTTGGCTCTTGCTGGTGGTCAAGTTCCAGAATTTTCTTTCCCACATTTGACCCTTTTTACTAGAACATCCCAAAGTCATAGGGGGTGGTAGAGACATCTTAGACTGCTCCCATCAGGAAACCCCAGGGGCCAAGAACAAAGTGTCGCTGCCTGGGGGACCTGCATCAGGGTGGCCGGTGGTGGTGGCAGTAGGAATAGTAACTGGATCAGTGCTATTCTGGGGGAACAACCAGGGCCAAGCTCCTGGGTGGCTGTTGCCCTGGGGGCTGCCTCCCTTCTGTTCTCCCTCACAGAGTTTCAGCTCCAGATGGCTAGGTCAGCTCCACCATCCACTGAGAAGAACGGAGATGACCAATGGTTCCAGAAAGAGCTTAACTATTTTAGCAATGGTAACAGGCAAGTCTGGAACGGGTAAAAAGCCATGAGCAGGGCAAGGAGTGACAGGTGTTGGCAGGTGAGGGATGACGTATGCCTGAGGCCTCCTGGAAGGTGCCACAGAAATCCAGGAAGCATGAAAGCATGGATAGGGAAAAGAACCAAAGTTTTCTGCATGGCTCTCCAGGCCAGGTTCTGAGCTCGGCATGTTGTATCTTATCACACTGACTTATTTTTACGTTTAATTATGCAATATTTTAAAGACGCAAAAGAGTATTGGAAATTAACATCGCGGATACTCATGTAAGTGCATCTAGCTAGAAGAGGTGTCAACATTTTGTCGAGTTTCTTCCCATCCCTTCTGAGGTCTTTCTCAGCGTCTGGGCCTTCAGTACTTGAAGGGGCTGCTTGGGGCCATGGGGCAGAAGACCAGCTATTATCATTTTAAAAACAAATAAGCAAGCAAGTAAAAAACCCATATTTGGTTTCCAAGAAGTCCAGTTGTGATGTGATTCTTGTTTTTATTTTTTTTATGTATATATATATATATTTTTTTTAAAAGATTTATTTATTTATTTATTTGACAGAGAGAGACAGTGAGAGAGGGAACACAAGCTGGCAGAGTGGGAGAGGGAGAAGCAGGCTCCCTTTTGAACAGAGAGCCTGATGCGGGGCTCGATCCCAGGACCCTGGGATCATGACCTGAGCCGAAGGCAGACGCCCAATGACTGAGCCACCCAGGCGCCCCTTTTTATGTATATATTTTTAAGTTTTAATTTATTTAAGTAACATCTGCACCCAACGTGGGGCTTGAACTCATGACCGTGAGATCAAGAGTCGCATGCCCTTCCGACTGAGCCAGCCAGGCGCCCCTGATTCTTGTTCTTAATATCTACTCATATATTGTGTTAGGTCTTATTTTCAAAAGTTTTTGAATGATTTTTTATCACAGGAAATTTTACTCCTCGTCTCCTTTCTTACACAACTGATTCTGTTTCCTTGTGCTCTCATGTATTTTTCTCCTTTTTATGTGGTGGCAATCTTAGTTTCTATGTAATTCCGAGTTCCATTTCCTCTGTCATGGCCACAAAACATTATTTCATAAACTTCCATTTTACTCCACGGTTAACATCCATGGTAAATTGTGGTGCTTGCTGGCTGTGCCGTTGAGCTTTTATGCCCATATTTCCTTTGGGGGAAATATTAATTCCATTGGCTTTCAGTTTTTTCCTCTTTCAGTTTCAAATTATGATCACGAAGATCTATTAGGTGCATAGAATTGAGCCGATCATGCTCCTAATTTCATGGCATATCATCACCATCATTCTCTGCTGCAGTCCCTCTTATATTATTTTAGTTTATTTTATTTTCCTCTCTTTTCCCACCTGGTCCCCAGTCTCATTCCCTTCCTTGTGTCTGGTGTATTTACTATATGCTTTCCCAAGTGACTTTCAGTAAGTTTCTTTATATGTGTGTCTATGAGAAACATATAGTATTGCTTTCTGTTTTAGAAAATGTACTTAAAAGCTTTGTGCCCCAAATCAATTGTTTTGTACTTTCTTTTTCCAGGCAACCCATGGTTTTGAGATCTGTCCATGTTGCCCTACATACAACCAGTTTCTTCCTTCCCCTCTCTTTCCTTCTGCACAGTGATCTAATGTACGGATGATGCACATTTTACTTATCTTTACTTTCACATTTTTTGATGGACATCTTCGTGGTTTCTTTTTTTTTTTTTAAGAATTTTTATTTATTTGTTTGACAGAGAGAGAGAGAGGGAAAGAGAGAGAGTGTGCACAAGCAGGGGGAGATGCAGGTAGAGGGAGAGGAGAAGCAGGATCCCCACCAAGCAGAGAGCCCGATGAGGGGCTCGATTCCGGGACCCTGGAATCATGACCTGAGCCGAAGGCAGATGCTTAACCGACTGAGCCACCCAGGCGCCCCAGATATCTTTGTGGCTTCTAAATCCTAGAGCTGCTAACACTGTTGTCAACCCCCTAGTGTATGGTCTCTTGGGCATCTGGGAGAGAACTGGGGGGGGCTATAGACTCAGGAGTAGAAAAACTGTGTCTGAGGGCAATGATGTGCCCAATTTCACAAATCCTGCCAGATCCTTCTCCAAATGAACACTCAAGCCATAGTTCCACTAGCAATGTGCAAGGGCTCTTGTTTTCCCACATCCCCACCAACAAATGATTTTATCCAAGTTGTGCATTTTTGACAATCTGATGGGTTAATATAGTACTCAGGGTGGTTTACGTTTGCCTTTCTCTGATACTAGTGCGGGGTCAGTTTTCTTCTGTGAATTGCATAGAATTCATCCACTTGTCCACGTGCCCATTTCCTTCTTGTCCATTTTCCTATCGGGTGTCCTGTCTTTTTCGCCCTCTTAGCTGTAGGAGTTCCACTGACATACAAAAAGCACTTAACTTGCCTGATTCTTTTCTAGTCTCATGAAAAATGAACTATGAACAATTTACCTCTGGATAAACTGACCCATATCAAAGATTTGTTGCCCTAAGGTCACCTGTCAATTTCAAAGCCGGGAGAGCAGAGAAGGTCACAAAAGGGGAGATGCTCAGAGCTGCAAACACTTGAGCCTTTATTTGCAAGTGAGAAAAATTGAACTCAAATTAATTTAAGCATAAAGGAGGACTGTATTGACTCACAAAAATTCAGGGCAGTCAGACTTGAGACATGGTGGGATACGGAAGTTTAAAGAGATCATTGTTTCATCTCTTGGTGCCCTTTGCATCGATTGGCCTTTTTCCTGGGCAGAATGCCTCTCTAGTAGCAAATGGCCCTGGGGCTCCAGGCTAGTGGATCTTTGCTGCTTGTGATCTCCATGGGCAGAATGTTTTGATGCCGTTAAGGGGGGTAGTTTGTACTCAAACAAGATCACTCAGAGACTAATTGGCATATACAAAATTAAAATGTGACTTTAGTAAAATTTGTAACTTTAATAAGTTATAAATTCCTTTCTAGTCACATTAGTGACAGTAGTAAGTTGTAAATGTAGAAGCTTAATTCTTCCTTATGCTTTACAAATAAAATTACAAATCTTATCATCTATTTATAAAGCTAGCAAATTCCAACAGTCACTTTTAAGAATGCTTGTATAATCTAATAAAATTCCCTGAAACATTTAAACTGCATTTATAAATTTAATATATTTAATTTTCTTTGAAGTCCTTCAAATGTCTGATTAACATACAAACCTTCCCAAGTTCTTAGATACTACTCTGATAAATAAAGTACATTAAAACTGTACATATGGGGAGAGTCATAAATTCTCCTAAATGGTCTTATACTGTTTACAACATTAGTCAACTTTTCTTGTTCCTTTCATCCTAAAAATGCAAGTCTAAATCAATTACCCAAATGCCTTTTTACTTTGGAGTAGCTATTAATCTGTTAAGTACTCAGATTCTCTTAAGCATTACCAATGCTTAAAATATCCAATGTGTACAGCTTGGTTTTATTTCCATATTTAGTGAAGTTGCATACAACCTGAAGTCTTGCTCAGGGTATAAGATTTGGAGTAGCATGCTGGAACGGTATGTTTCTCACCATCCAGATGGGACAGACAAAGCCCTCTTTAATGGCTGCTAAACCAGGAGAGACTTTAGTCCATGTGTGTCAAATGGGAGGCCTTAGAGCCCTCTTCAAATTACACATTATTTAATTATGAAATCATATTAGAGATATAAGCCCCTGCCCAGATGCTTTCAACATTTGATTGGATTCACTTTGATTCTATTCTGAGTTTTATTCATATCCTCCTCCCCCTCCTTTTTTTAAAAATTGTAAGTATATGAGATGATGGATGTTTTTTAAAAATATTTTATTTATTTATTTAATTGACAGAGAGAGAGATTGTGAGGGAGGGAACACAAGCAGGGGGGAGTGGGAGAGGGAGAAGCAGGCTTCCCACTGAGCAGGGAGCCCGATGTAGAGCTCGATCCCAGGACGCTGGGATCATGACCTGAGCCGAAGGCAGACGCTTAACCGACTGAGCCACTCAGGCGCCCCATCTTCTTCTTCTTTTAAGAGGAAGTAGGGGGAAGGAGAGAGGGGAGAGAGATAGATCGTGGGGGAATCGTAAGCAGGCTCCACACCCAGTGCGGGGCTTGAGCGCACAACCCTGAGATCATAACCTGAGCCGAAATCAAGAGTCGAACACTTAGCTGACTGAGCCACCCAGGGGCCCCCTTCATATCCTTATTTTGCAGGACCAAAACCCTAATAATTTTGTGAATACATCCCATGGGATTCTGTACACCTCTAAAGATTCGGTCAGGCTCTGAAGTCACAAATTTAGAGTCATACTAATGACAGAAAAAGCTTCTTTCCAAGTATAACCTGCAATTCTAGGTGAGAGCACTTACTTGGTTCTGTTTGAGTTGTGTTCACACTTCTGAAATAATTTCTGTATCCTGAGCTATGAGATATTTGGAATAGTCTATCTTGGGAAAGAGGCTTTCTTTTCTTTATGTTCACCGTATGAAAAAACATATATTTAATACATATATTTATAACTATAACTATATATATACACACATGTATGTATATGTATCTCACAGAAAGTTTTATGGTACATAAAATCATGATATGAAAATATTTATATGTTCTTTTTTTTAAAGGACAGACTTGGAAGTTTTTTCAGATGTTGAATTTTAACAATTGCCTTTCAGAAATCATGAAGATGATCATATTATTTTTCTGTGATTTATTAAAGTGGTAAATTATATTTTAAAATGGTAAATTATATTGGACTCCCTAATATTGAAACTTTCATCACCAATATGAATACCACCTGGAATCATGTGTTATTGATTTAAAGTACTAATAGAATCTTCTGGCTAATGAGAGACAATGGACTCTGAAAAACAAACTGAGGGTTCTAGAGGGAAGAGGGGTGGGAGGATGGGTTAGCCTGGTGATAGGTATTAAAGAGGGCACGTTCTGCATGGAGCACTGGGTGTTATGCACAAACAATGAATCATGGAACACTACATCAAAAACTAATGATGTAATATATGGTGATTAACATAACAACAAAAAAATAAAAAAAGAATCTTCTGGCTAATATTTTCTTTTAATACATTGATAATTATAATTGAGATTCTCCTATAATTTTCTTTTCCATGGGTTTTCTTTGTCAGGTTTTGGTATTAACTTGTTAACTCTGATTTAAAAAAAGGAGGATTTTTTTCCTTACTTTATGCTCTGGAACAATTCAAATTACATTGAAACAATCTGTTCCTTAAAATGTTGATAGAATTCTCTCTCTAGTCTTTTCTACAAAAAGAAAAATTGTTTGTCTTTTCTTGTAACTTTCTCTATTTCTTCCATGATAATTTGGTTAGAAGCTCTATGTTTTCTACAGTTTCTTTTGATAATTCACATTTTCCGAGAAAATAATTTTTTAAAAATTTTATTTTACTTTATTATATTAGTCACCATACAGTACATCATTAGTTTTTGATGTAGTGTTCCCTGATTCATTGTTTGCATATAACACCCAGTGCTCCATGCAGTTCGTACCCTCCTTAATACCCATCATCAGGCTAACTCATCCCCCAACCCCCTCCCCTCTAAAACCCTCAGTTTGTTTCTCAGAGTCCATAGTCTCTCGTGGTTCATCTCCCCCCCACCCCTGCCCGATTTCCCCCCCTTCCATTTTTCCCTTCCTTCTCCTAATGTCCTCCATGCTATTCCTTATGTTCCACAAATAAGTGAAACCATATGATAATTGACTTTCTCTGCTTGACTTACTTCACTTAGCAGAATCTCCTCCAGTCCCACCCTTGTTGATGTAAAAGTTGGGTATTCATCCTTTCTGATGGCTGAGTAATATTCCATGGTATATATGGACCACATCTTCCTTATCCATTCGTCTGTTGAAGGGCATGTCAGCTCTTTCCAGAGTTTGGCTATTGAGGACATTGCTGCTACGAACATTGGGGTGCATATGGCCCTTCTGTTCACTACATCTGTGTCTTTGGGGTAAATACCCAGGAGTGCAATTGCTGGGTCATAGGGTAGCTCTATTTTTAAATTTTTGAGGAAGTTCCACACTGTTTTCCAAAGTGACTGTACCATCTTGCATTCCCACCAACAGTGTGAGAGGGTTCCCCTTTCTGCACACCCTCTCCAACATTTGTTGTTTCTTGCCTTGTCCATTTTTGCCATTCTAACTGGTGTAAGGTGGTATCTCAATGTGGTTTTGATTTGAATTTCCCTGATGGCTAATGATGATGCACATTTTTTCATGTGCCTGTTAGCCATGTGTATGTCTTCTTTTGAAAAGTGTCTGTTCATGTCTTCTGCCCATTTTTGACTTGATTATTTGCTTTTGGGGTGTTGAGTTTGAGAAGTTCTTTACAGATCTTGGATATCAGCCCTTTGTCTGTAGTGTCATTTGCAAATATCTTCTCCCATTCTGTGGGTTGCCTCTTTGTTTTGTTGACTGTTTCCTTTGCTGCGCAGAAGCTTTTTATCTTGATGAAGTCCCAAAAGTTCATTTTTGCTTTTATTTCACTTGCCTTTGGAGATGTATCTTGAAAGAAGTTGCTGTGGCCGATGTCGAAGGGGTTACTGCCTATGTTCTCCTCTAGGATTTTGATGGATTCCTGTCTCACATTGAGGTCTTTCATCCATTTTGAGTTTATCTTTGTGTATGGTGTCAGAGAATGGTGGAGTTTCATTCTTCTGTATATAGCTGTCCAATTTTCCCAGCACCATTTATTGAAGAGACTGTCTTTTTTCCATTGCATATTTTTTCATGCTTCGATTTTTCATAATCAAAGATTATTTGACCATAGAGTTGAGGGTCCATATCTGGGTTCTCTATTCTGTTCCATTGGTCTATATGTCTGTTTTTGTGCCAGTACCATGCTGTCTTCATGATCACAGCTTTGTAATATAGCTTGAAATCGGGCAACGTGATGCCTCCAGCTTTGTTTTTCTTTTTCAACATTTCCTTGGCGATTCAGGGTCTTTTCTGATTCCATACAAATTTTAGGATTGTTTGTTCCAGCACTTTGAAAAATGTCACTGGGAGGCGCCTGGGTGGCTCAGTCGTTAAGCATCTGCCTTCGGCTCAGGTCATGATCCAAGGGTCCTGGGATCAAGCCCTGCGTCGGGCTCCCTGCTCCATGGGAAGCCTGCTTCTCCCTCTCCCACTCCCCCTGCTTGTGTTCCCTCTCTCGCTGTATCTCTCTCTGTCAAATAAATAAATAAAATCTTCAAAAAAAAAAAAAGAAAAATGTCACTGGAATTTTGATCAGGATGACGTTGAAGATATAGATTGCTCTGGTCAGCATAGACAGTTTACCAATGTTTATTCTTCTGATCCATGAGCATGGAATGCTTTTCCATCTTTTTGTATCTTCTTTAATTTCTTTCATGAGTGTTCTGTAGTTCCTACAGTATAGGTCCTTTAACTTGTTGGTTAGGTTTATTCCGAGGTATCTTACGGTTTTTGGTGCTATTGTAAATGGAATCGATTCTTTAATTTCTCTTCTACAGTTACATTGTTAGTGTATAAGAAAGCAACTGATTTCTGTGCATTGATTTTGTATCCTGCCATATTACTGAATTGCTGTATGAGTTCTAGTAATTTGGGGGTGGAGTCTTTTGGATTTTCCCCTAAAGTATCATGTCATCTGCGAAGAGAGGGAGTTTGACTTCTTCTTTGCCAATTTGAATACCTTTTATTTCTTTTTTTTTTTTAAGATTTTATTTATTTATTTGACAGAGAGATAGAGAGAGAGAACAGGTAGGCAGAGAGGCAGTCAGAGGGAGAGGGAGAAACAGGATCCCCGCCGAGCAGGGAGCCCAATGAGGGGCTCGATCCCAGGACTCTGGGATCATGACCTGAGCTGAAGGCAGCCGCTTAACCGACTGAGCCACCCAGGCGCCCCTGAATACCTTTTATTTCTTTTTGTTGTCTGATTGCTGTTGCTAGGACTTCTAGTACTATGCTGAACAATAGTAGCAAGAGTGGGCATCCTTGTCATGTTCCTGATCTTAAGGGAAAGGCTCTCAGCTTTTCCCCATTGAGGATGATATTCGCTGTGGGTTTATCATAGATGGATTTTATGAACTTGAGGAATGTTCCCTCTATCCCTATACTCTGAAGAGTTTTAATCAGGAGAGGATGCTGTATTTTGTCAAATGCTTTTTCTGCATCAATTGAAAGGGTCATATGGTTCTTCTCTCACCTCTTATTAATGTGTTCTATCACAATGATTTGCAAATGTTGAACCACACTTGCATCCCTGGGATAAATCCCACTTGGTCGTGGTGGATGATCCTTTTAATGTCTTGTTGGATCCTGTTAGCTAGGATTTTGCTGAGAATTTTGGAATTCATATTCATCAGGGATATTGGTCTGAAATTCTCCTTTTTGATGGGGTCTTTGCCTGGTTTGGGGATTAAGGTAATGCTGGCCTCATAGAATGAGTCTGGAAGCTTTCCTTCTGTTTCTATTTTTTGATCAGGAGAATAGGTATTATTTCTTCTTTGAATGTTTGGTAGAATTCCCCAGGGAATCCATCAGGCCCTGGACTCTTGTTGTTTGGGAGGTTTTTGATCACTGCTTCAATCTCGTTACTGGTTATTGCCCTATTCAGGTTTTCAATTTCTTCCTGTTTCAGTCTTGGTGGTTTCTGGGTTTCTGGAAGGCATTCATTTCTTCCAGGTTGCTTAATTTATTGGCATACAGTTGTTGATAATAATTTCTAATAATTCTTTCTATTTCCTTGGTGTTAGTCGTGATCTCTCTCCTTTCATTCATAATTTTATTAATTTGGGCCCTTTCCCTTTTCTTTTTTTTTCTTTTTTTTTTTTTAAAGATTTTATTTATTTATTTGAGAGAGAGAGAATGAGAGACAGAGAGCATGAGAGGGAGGAGGGTCAGAGGGAGAAGGAGACTCCCTGCTGAGCAGGGAGCCAGATGCGGGACTTGATCCCGGGACTCCAGGATCATGACCTGAGCCGAAGGCAGTCGCTTAACCGACTGAGCCACCCAGGCGCCCCGCTTTTCCCTTTTCTTTTGGATAAGTCTGGCCAGTGGTTTATTGATCTTATTAATTATTTCAAAGAACCAGCTTCTAGTTTCGTTGGTATGATCTACTGTGTTTCTGGTTTCTAACTCATTGGTCTCTGCTCTAATCTTAATGATTTCTCTTCTAATGTGTGGTTTAGGTATCGTTTGTTGCTTTTTCTCTAGTTCTTTAAGGTGTAAAGTTAGTTGGTGAATTTGGGATTCTTCTTTTTTTTTTTTTTTTTTTTTTTGAGTGAGGCTTGGATGGCTATGTATTTCCTTCCCCCTTAGGACCACCTTTGCAGTATCCCACAGGTTTTGGACCAATGTGTTTTTATTCTCATTGGTTTCCATGAATTGTTTAAGTTCTTTGATTTCCTGTTTGATCCAAACATTCTTGAACAAAGTGGTCTTTAGCTTCCAAGTGTTTGAGTTTCTTCCAAATTTTTTCTTGTGATTGAGTTCCAGTTTTAAAGCATTATGGTCTGAGAATATGCAGGGAATAATCTCAATCTTTTAGTATCAGTTGAGACCTGATTTGTGACCCAGTACGTGGTCTATTCTGGACAAATTTCCATGTGCGCTCGAGAAGAATGAGTATTCTGTTGTTTTAGGGTAGAATGTTCTGTATATATCTATGAGGTCCATCTGGTTCAGTGTGTCATTCAAAGCTCTTATTTCTTTTTTGATTTTCTGCTTAGATAATCTGTCTATTGCTGAGAGTGGAGTATTGAGGTCTCCTACAATTAACATATTACTATTGATATGACTCTTTATTTTGGTTAACAGTTGGCTTATGTAGTTGTCTGCTCCCATGTTGGGGGCATAGATATTTACAATTGTTAGATCCTCTTGTTGGATAGACCCTTTAAGAATGATATAGTGTCCTTCTGTGTCTCTAACTACAGTCTTTAGTTTAAAATCTAATTTGTCTGATATAAGAATTGCTACCCCAGCTTTCTTTTGAAGTCTGTTGGCATGGAAGATGGATCTCCGTCCCTTCACTTTCAGTCTGAATGTATCTTTAGGTTCAAAATGAATCTCTTGTAGACCGCATATGAATGGGTCCTGTCTTTTTATCCAATCTGCAACCCTGTGCTGTTTTATGGGAGCATTTAGGCCATTCACATTGAGAATGATTATTGAAAGATAAGAATTTATTATCATCATATTACCTGTGGAGTCCTCATCTCTATAGATTGTCTCTGTAAATTTCTGTTCTATATCACTCTTGGGGTCTTCTTTTATAGAACCCCCTTAATATTTCTTGCAGGGCCGGCTTAGTGGTCCCATATTCTTTCAGTTTCTGCTGGTGTTGGAAGCTCTGTGTCTCTCCATCTATTCTAAATGAAAGCCTTGCCGGATAAAGTATTCGTGGCTGCATGTTCTTCTCATTTAGTACCCTGAATATGTCTTGCCAGCCCTTTCTGGCTTGCCAGGTCTCTGTGGATAGGCCTGACATTATTCTGATATTCCTCCCTCTGTACATAAGGAATCTCTTCTCCCTAACTACCCTTAAGATGGTTTCCTTGGTTCTAAGATTTGCGAGTTTTACTATTACATGCCTGGTCTGTTTTCCTTGATCTTGGGAGGGGTTTTCTCTGCCTCTAGGACATGAATGTTTGTTTCATTCCCCAGATTAGGGAAGTTCTCAGCTATGATTTGTTCAAATATATCTTCTAGTCCTCTCTCTCTCTCTCTCCACCCCCTTAAGGATCCCAATAATTCTGACATTGGAACGTTTCATGGAGTCACTTATTTCTCTAATTCTGTTTTCATGGATTATAAGCTGTTTTTCCCAGGCCTCCTCTTTTTCGTTCTTTTCTATCAATTTGTTTTCTAATTCATTAATTCATTCTTCTGCCTCATTTACCCTAGGTGTTAGAATATCTAGATTAGATTGGATCTCATTGATAGCATTTTTAAGTTCTGCCAGTTCAGCTTTCATTTCTGCCCTTAGAGACTCTATGTTGCCATTAATCGATTTCTCCGTTCTAGCTATTGTCTTCATAACTGTTACCCTGAAGTCCATTTCTGACATTTTGGTTATATCTGTATCCATTTGTAAATCTATGGCAAAAATCACAATCTCTGAGTCTTTCCTATTTTGGGTGTTCCTCCTCTTAGTCATTCTGTTGAGGGGCGGTTGAGGGAATGTACAGAGTCCAAATTATTGACCACAAGCCAAGGAAGATGCATCTGTTTTGTAGGGACGTTAGGGTTGTTGGCCTCTTGTTTTCCCAGGCTGTCTTCTGGGGGAGGGGCCTGCCACTCTCACTCAGGCAACTCTGTTTGGGCAGAGTTGCCCTGCGCCCTGTGGGGGGGTGGGATGGGCTCAGTGAAAACTGGTTTTTTTGGGCTTTTGTTTTCTGGCAGGTTTCCATGTATCTTCTGAGAATGAGAGCCGAAGAGACCATTTCCAACCCTCTGCCTCAGAGCAAAGGGATCACAGTCTGTTCTTCAGTGAGCTCTCCAGGCCACACCGCCTCCATTTCTGTCCGTGCTGCTATAAACTGCAGCGTCCTGGGTTGTGCGCCCCTCAGCAGCGCCCCCAGTCCTCGCCTCCAGGTCGAAGCACATCTCTGCCCTTTGTGCTTCTAAAACTGCCAGCCATCCCCAGTTCATAGGTGCGCAGCCCCACCGCTCCAGGTTCCAGTCTGGGGGGCTGCCCTAAAGTCCTTTCCCCGCTGCTACCGGTCTGCGAGTCTGTGCCCTGTCCCCAGCATGGGAGGCTATCGCTCACCAACAGTGCAGGATCCCAACCGCTCCCTCCCCCCGCCATTTATCTTCGAATAGTGCCTGAGGAAGCACGGCTCCCCGCTTCATACCTCAAAACCAACTGCCTGTGATATTCTGTTTGTAGAGATCCAGATCTATCTTCCTACATCTCAGGCTGATTTCGTGGGTGTTCAGAGTGGTGTGGTAGATACCCAGCTCAATTCCGGGGACTGGTTGGAATAGGGTCCCCTACTCTTCCGCCATCTTTTTTTTCTGAGAAAATCATTAATTACATACAGATTCTCAAAGTGATTGGCTCAGATTTGAGTAACATGTTCTATAATTTTTCAAGTGCCTTTGCATCAGATTACTTCTCCATCCTGATTCTTATTTATATGTAATTCCCATCCTTTTTCGTGATCAGATCAGACCAGGCTTTATCAGCCCGGGCACTACTGATGTTTTGGGTGAAACAGTTCTTTGTTGTGGGGCTTGTCCTGACATGGCTGGCAACCTCCCTCCCTCTACCCACCAGATGCCAGTAGCATCCATTTTTACCCAAATGTGACAACCAAAAATATCTCCAGACATTGCCAAATGTCCCCTGGGGGGAGGGGTGGGCAAAATCACCGATGTTGAAAACTACCAGATTAGATGGTTTTTCTAGATTTTTAAAATTTTATTCTGCACTACCACTCTACCACTAGAAACAACCACTGGATACCTTAAACTTATGAGTAAGGAAAATGACAATTCGGGGTGATATCCTAATCCTCACTGCTAATGTGAGATGAATTTTTGAGTGGGTAAAGATTGCCTCTAAGGTGAGCTGTCTACTTTGTGGGATGCCTGGGAGTCACGATCTGCCCCTCCCCCTTTGACATTGAAGGAGTAGACTCATATGAAGGCAATAAATGAGGATGAGAAAGCGAGAAAGAAAGAAAGAAAGAAAGAAAGAAAGAAAGAAAGAAAGAAAGAAAGAGAGAAAAAAGAAAGAAAGGAAGGAAGAAAAAAGAAAGAAAGGAAGGAAGGAAGAAAGGAAGAAAGAAAAAAGAAAGAAAGGTAAAGAGAAAGAGAGAAAGGGAAAGAAAGAAAAAGGAAGGAAGAAAGAACAATTAGATTCATTCTTTTAGTTCTATCATTTTTCAGTCTTCATTTTGTGTGCTTTCTTTGGATCCATTTTGTTTGTTTGTCTAAATGCCTGGGTTGGCTGCTTCATCTATATCTGACTGTTCTTACCTATTCCCTGCCACTCCGTGGAGTTGAGTGAGACTCAAGGAGGCTTCTGTATCCCCCAGCCTGGCCCATGCACATAGATCTTTTTGTTCCACACAAGAGGTCATTGGCTTTCCCATGGATGTTTCATCATTTTGGAGACGTCTGTGCTTTGCCAGCTCTTCCCAAAGTTCCCAGCTCTCTCCATGATTTGGATATTTAGTGTTTTCTATTTTCCTCGAAGACTGAGTTGCCATTATTGTTTAGTTTCCTTTGTGTGTTTGGTTCATTTCAGAGTGGAAGAAAGGCTAGAGGCGCCTTTGATGTACCATGTCATCCAAAATCCAATGTACTAATTATGTAGGGTTTGAGTTGGGCAAACTATATTGTTGGCTGCTAATTTTCAACAAGTTTGTGCAACTTGTGGGAAAAGCCACTTGCCATGTCACTTGCTTAAACCAGTCCTCAGAACCATCATCCAAATCCTCATTTTTGACAAACTAAACTGCATTACCACTCTACCACTAGAAATAGCAAACAGGGGATGCCTGGGTGGCTCAGTCAGTTAAGCATCTGCCTTCAGCTCAGGTCATGATCCCAGGGTGCTGGGGTCCAGCCCCGCATTAGTCTCTTTGCTCGGTAGGGAGTCTGCTTCTCCCTCTGCCTGCTGCTCCCGTTGCTTGTGTGCTCTCTCTCTCTGACAAATAAATAAATAAAATCTTCAAAAAGAAAGAAAGAAAGAAAAAAAGAAATAGCAAACAGACAATTCCAGTCTGTTGCATTAATGATTTAAAATAATGCTTTTCTCTCCACAGACACATTTCATTAGTGATGAGTTCTAGACACTTGGTGGCTCAGTGTTTCTGATGATTGGAGGTGTAAGTGCCACCAGCAAAACGTGGATGTCAAGGAGTGTTACCTGGAAAACATGAGAAATGAGAGCTCTCTGCTTCCCTGTGGAACACAGATTTTATAGACAAAACCGGCCAACCTCACAGGCTTACGAGTTGTCCATACACTTTTCTAAATAAAATATACTCTTCACGTCCTTAAACTACAAAATCATGTTCAGAATTTAAATTTGAAACGATATATACCCCTTCAGTCTCAAAATTTTCTCCTGTTAGGCTGAGAGGACTTGAAATTAATGAAATATAAACTCTGAAAATGACCTACCACTCGGAGGCAGTAGCGACCATTTTATTAAAAACAGTTCGTCATTGTTAAGTGAAATGTCAAATTTTGGCTTGCAGTGGCAACTCAGGGGCAGGATAAGGAGACTAGCTGTTCTTCAAGATCTTATTCTTCCCACTTAGTATTGTGTTTTGTGTGGTGGAAAAATGCAATTTTTTAAAACCTACTTATAATTAATATATATACAATCAGACAAAATGAATTATAAGATGCTTCTAAAAGCTTTAAGAAGATCAAAAATTGGTGCAAAAAGTTTTACTCTCATTTTAAAAGGAACATGCAATGCTTTATACAACCCTGAGAATGCCATTAATGTCAGTGAAATGATATCTTTATGATATGAGTCATAATTCTTGGTACTGTTGAGCAGTGGGAAACTATTAATAACTTTAGGTTAATAGGATAGGTCTCTTCTTAGCTTCAAGAAAAGTAATTTTGGAATTCTAAGTCACCAACTATTTTATGATGTGACAGTCCAGTAATTTCACTTGTTCTACCTTTCTTCATTAGAAATTGTGATTTGTGTGTGGGTGGTGTCAGAATTTTGTAATTCCTTAAAAAGTTTCAAGACTTAAGTTTCCTATATTGTCCTGAGACATTTTTCAAAAAAGGAAGGACTTGTATTGACCAAATTCACAGCTTGTATTGATGATGTTAGAAAAAGTGATTGACTAATACTCTCCATATAATTAATTTGTAACCCATCAAAGGAATCCAATCACTTGTTTTGGGGTGCAGTTGCTCGTTACTTGCTGGGACAAAACTCATTAGCCCTCAGTGTTTACAGTACTCCTCCCTTCCCCATATGCTACAGAAAATCCTTTATTAGCCAGGTCATTTTCTCCCCATTGTCTGCTCTACCTTCTAATCATGAAGGGGGAGAAGGCCATGTTTTCCAGGAAGGAGATTAAAAACACATAAAGAAAAAATTCTGGCAAGTGGGGAAAGAATGGTGCTTGAGTCGGTGCTAAGAAGAGAGTAAGGGTTTGGTGTATGAGAGTTTTCTCAACAGAATTAGGAAGCAGAAGAAGGGACTCACCTGAGACCTTTAACCCTTTTGATGTGCTTTGAGGTGCACCTGCTAAGAATAGACTTCAATTTTCATTGCTCTTGGTTGTTGGATTGTGCTGCTTTTTTTATTTTTAAAGATTTTATTTATTTATTTGAGAGAGAGAGTACATGAGCTGGGGTGGGGGGGTCAGGGAGGGGCAGAGGGAGAGGGAGAAGCAGACTCCCTGCTGGGCATGGAGCCCAACGTGGAGCTCAATCCCAAGACCCTGAGATCATGCCCTGAGCCGAAGGCAGACACTTAACTGACTGAGCCACCTGGGCGCCCCTGTGCTTCTTTAAACATGACCTCCTATAGTGGACCCTAAGCAACGTGAACCTCCCCCATAATTTATTCAGGGTGTGTCTCTATCTAGAATGGAAATTTTAAGCTGATAGTGATTAAGAAATCACTATTTACTTTTGAAACAGTAATTTTTAAATAAATATTTAAAGAGCAAATTGTTTAGCATGCGTTACTTTGTCCTGGACTACTATTTGTCATGCTGTTGGGGTCTATGACTATCATGTAATATGATAGGGATTCTTACTGTATTAACACTTGCATAACATTTGCAAATCATATAAGCCTCTATTTTTTAGTGGTATTTTTTTGATAAATTTTTTTCTGGTTTTAAAATTGGTATTTTGGGGGAAAGTACAGAAGATAAGAAAGAAAGAAAGAAAAGAAAGAAAGAAAGAAAGAAAGAAAGAAAGAAAGAAAGAAAGAAAGAAAGAAAGAAAGAAAGAAAAGAAGGAAGGAAGGAAGGAAGGAAGGAAGAAAGAAAAAGAAAGAAAGAAAGAAAGAAAGAAAGAAAGAAAGAAAGAAAGAAAGAAAGAAAGAAAGAAAAAGAAAGAAAGAAATGTTACTCATAATTTTAAATTAGAGATACTCGTTGCTAAACTCTTGGCTTACATTTGTTTACTCTTTTCATGTGGCTAAATATGTAGAAAATTTTTCAAAACAAACTGTATTTAAGGTTTTTTTTCCTAATAACATTGTTGTGGCTGAGAAATGTAGTTTTAATTCTATGAATCTAGCAGAATTTTTTTTCTAAGAGAAAAAAGGGAGAATAGATATTTGGGGCCAGCTAATTCTCTGTCACAGGTTCTTAGCAGTGAAATACTGGGTCAAAATCTCCTTTGCCTTCTAGAAGACCCTGATAGAGGTAGCCAGTGTTCTCCTCCAAAATGTTCTACTCTATTCTCTTCAGTAGTACACAAGACCGTCTGCCTCATCTAGCTTGTGCCAACACTTAGTACTATCGTTGAAATGAATTGTTCGACCATTTGATAGGAAAAAAACCCAAATCATCACTATATTTGCTATATTTATGATTATTAGTAGGACTAATTTTTTTCATGTGTTCATTGGCCATGTGCGTTTCTTCTTTGTGAGGTGCCTTTTTATGTCTTTAGCCCATTTTTGATGTGTGCATTCAGCCATTTGGGACATGATGCTGCTTTAAATTAGTATCTCCAGCAAGGAGAGACAGGGCATATTTTGTGCGTGGCATTAAGATTTAAAAACAACCTTAACACAAACAACAGACTTCCTTAGGCTTGTGGAAAAACCTTACTGGAAAAACAACAAAATGGTAAAGTGTTATTTGGCTCCCTTATAACTTAGGAAATTCAAGCTCATATTGGCTTTATCTGGATGCAGCAGGCAAACCAAAAAGACTGGAAAATACCCTCTACATTCCTCTAAATTCTCTAAATTCTCAGAAAGTAGTGAAGCTATGTCCTTGCCAACTTCCCAACCATCATGGTGGGGAAAATGGGGCTCACCAACAATACGTGGGTCCTGTTTTGGTGGTTCTAGGCAGGACCCCTCATAGTATGGTTGAGAATAAAATACACCAATCTGTTTGCTGCAGCTGTGGGCAACAGTGCACCAATCCAAGCAAAAGTTGACATTTCTGGTGAGTATACATTTAATATAGAAAAATATTTCTGTAAGTGCGTGACTCACTTGATAAGTTGGTTGATCACTCACAGAGTCATCCAACTTAAGCTGTGTCTACCCCAACCCCACTGTGTGATACAACTTCATGAGAGATACCCAGGCTTGGGTTGATACACAGTTGATAGTTGTTTGTCCATTTCTAAAGGCAACTGACTGGGTTGGCTTTAAAATGGGTGATCTCAATTGTGACTTGAATAGTGAAGTAAATCATCATCTAGAATTTCCAAATAAGTGAAAGTAAAGCTCTTATTTTTGATGGGTATAACTTTCTAATTTCAGAGTTGCCTTCTGATTCTTCTCTCTTCCATAACTTACAAGAATTAACTATTTGATGATAAATTACATAGAATTACTGTCTTGGGATTTGGGGCTGTATGTGACTAAACACCCATCATTCACATTAAACTGAGAAAGGCATTACACTTCTTCTAATCAGATAAATAATTCCGAAGCAGATCATCTCCGATTGCACTTTAGGTGGGATTTGCTGTAATTTTGAAATGTTTCACTCATGAACAAGTATTGAATAGCAGGGTATTTTCAGTTTCTGTAGTCTTATTACATGTTTATTCTCTTCTGAGCCTATAAAGCCCCCAAACTGAATCTTTATTCTCCTGTTTCTTTTAGACAGCAGAGCTGTGCCCCAGTTGATTAATAGATCAAGACTTGCAGAATATGGCTGTACTTCTCTGCTCTATTATTGACTTTTTGTTCCATCCCAACAAAAGTCATTTAATTTTTCAATTTCTAGATCTCTCTATAAAAAGGAGGTCACAGAGCACTTAAAAGAATTGCATTGTTCTGGTGTTCTGGTGCTCGAATTATCAAAATGAAATAATATTAAATGACTTTGTGTAATTTTTTTTCTACATCCTAGAATACCTTGAAACCATTCAAAATTCTCTGCCTGCACATAATAGGGAGCACCAAGAAATGGTGAGACAGGCTTCCAAGGTCATGGTGGAGAAATGGTGAGACAGGCTTCAAGGTCATGGTAGAGATGCTGGAAAGCCCAGAATCTGATTAAACTGATTAAAGTTTAATCAAGTTCAAGTTTTCAAGTAAGTCAAGGTTTGGGTATGCCAAGAGAGTCTTGGTCATGAAAACTTGACATGAACTTGAATTTTTCACCATTACCAGCATTTCCCTTGGCTAAGACTTACTGCTTTGAGGCAACTTACCTAGGTGTAGTACCACCAAATAATTTTGATAGTTTATCACCATCATGTAAAGTCCCAGCCTTAACAGCTACTTTTGAGCTGGGTAGGGGGGTGAAGATCAGAGAAAGAGATATTGGATTCCACGGTGGAAAGCTCAAGTAGGGCAGGTGAGAGTAGATGCAGAGGGGCACTTGAAAGTCTCCTAGAGAAGGAGCAGGCACCAAGAGGGAAGGGGAAAACCCTGATCACCGGTCCACACAGAATTTTCCTTATATTAACCGTGAGGATTTGGGGCTGTGGAAGCCATGATGTGTGGTTCTAGGAGTCTCTCAGGGGCTGAGCACAAAGATCTTTTCCACTGGAGATGGTTTTTCCTTTTGCACATGAAAGTCTTGTGGATGGTGGATTGCTTTTGAGTGTGGCTTTAAATGAGAGTAGAAGAGGTTTTCCTCAGAAAATAAGAGAATTCTATTGAAGAGAAGAATGTAGAAGGAGAAAATAAGATATAATCACAGGATAGAAAATGATGATTCTCAATGTGTCATTGAAGAGTGATCACATCTGTCTTGTGAGCTAGCCCCTGAAAGGCTACATGTCATTGTATACTTTAATGGGTTGTAGGGTTAAGAAAAAAGTGGAGGGCCTAAGAAGCAGTTTGTTATTTCAAATGCTAAAGAGAGATCAAGGGGCATGTCCGAAACTGTCTGAAGATCTACTTTGGAAAATGAGAATTTTGCTAGTGAGGGAGGGCCCTGAGACATAGAAACCTTGTGTTCAGACTTAGTCAACCGTTAGTTTTGTCCCTCCCTTGGTGTCCCAGTGATTAATTTTCATAATCAAATTCACTGGTGTGGAGGGGAAGGAAGTAGAGTCAGGGGATGTCGTTTCCTTAAATATTGCTTTCTAGGGGGCAAAGGTCACCTGACAGTTAACCAAGGGTCAAATTGGAGGTTCTAGATCATGGCAGAAAAGTGGGAAGTGGGGGCACCTGGGTGGCTTAAAGAGTTTGCCTTGGGCTCAGGTCATGATCCTAGGGTCCTGGGATGGAGCCCCATGTCATCTCATGGGGCTCCCTGCTCAGTGGGGAGCCTGCTTCCCCCTCTCCCCCCCTGCTTGTGCTCTCTCTCTATTTCTCTCTCTCTCTCAAATACATTTGACAAAATACAGCATCCTTTCCTGATTAAAACTCTTCAGAGTATAGGGATAGAGGGAACATTCCTCAAGTTCATAAAAGCCATCTATGAAAAACCCACAGTGAATATCATCCTCAGTGGGGAAAAGCTGACCCTTAAGATCAGGAACATGTCAAGGATGCCCACTCTCGCCACTATTGTTCAACATAGTACCAGAAGTCCTAGCAACAGCAATCAGACAACAAAAAGAAATAAAAATACTCAAATTGGCAAAGAAGAAGTCAAACTCTCTCTCTTCACAGATGACATGATACTTTATGTGGAAAATCCAAAAGATTCCACCCCCAAATTACTAGAACTCATACAGCAAATCAGTAATGTGACAGGACACAAAATCAATGCACAGGAATCAGTTGCCTTCTTATACACTACCAATGCAACTGTAGAAAGAGAAATTAAATAAATAAAATCTTTAAAAAAAGTGAGAAGGGGATTGCTATGTTTTTTTGAGGCTCATGAAATAACCTGGCTCCTGTGGTCAGCTGTATCATACAAGTTAGGGGTAACTAAAAATCTCACAAAGTTCAGGTAAGAAAGTCTACAGTGGGGGTGGGGGGAGGGGAAACCGCACTTTAGAAGATCATTCTCAGGGCACTTCACAGTTGTTCTAACCAATCACTCTGGCACCTAACATGGCAAAATCGTGATGGACAGACAGCCTTTTCTTGTAATCACATGAAGTTCCTCGTTATTTTGTTTTAAAACTTTTATAAACTTTAAAATAGTATCATGACCAATTAAAACTCCCTAGGTGGAAGCAATTTTTAACTTAGGCTGGTATTTAAACCATAGTTTCTAGTTACATTTTTGGAAGTCTTTGACACTTGACTTGATATATTAGAAACCAGGGTCCTATGGAGCCTGTTAGAGACTCATTCTAATGAGATTTAGAGCATGAGAGATGCTCTGTTTTGTGCCACAAAAGAACTTCTAACTCCATCAACTGTAAATACAATGGTGTAAATCTAGCATTCTCTCATTAGAGAATGAGAAGTAAATCTAGCACCTCTAATGAGAAGTTAGCTTAAAATACACAGCCTGTCAATGGTGAGTCAGCAGCCGCAGAGAAACATACCAGGAGAACACACTGCAGGGGGATGAAGGCTTTTGGTAGAAGCTACAAGTCTTTCAGGTGCCGGGGTACCATCCTGAGTCCTGAGGGTCGCTCCCTGAAAGAACCACCCCCTCAGCCCCATGGTCTCTTCTGTCCCACCCATGGCTAATGACCCATGGTGTCCTAGAAGTCAGACTTGGCTGGGATCTGAATGATGGAGTTCAGAACTAAGGAAACTTAGTTTGACTGTAAGATTTGTTTGACTGTAAGATTTCAATATGGCCGATTGGAGGTAAGAATATAATCGGAGGTCAAGGGACACTTTGTTCCACTGTGTGAAAGACATGACATCAAGGCCATTAACTAGGTCATGTTCACCACAACCAAACCTGCATTTAGTATGGACAATCCACAATGAGTAGAGACACCCATAATAGTAAACACACTTCTAAAAGGTACTTCATCTGCTTTCTAGGAGTAAATTATATTCTGGGGAAATCTGGCATCTCCGCGTGTGAAGGATATATGGGCCTTGAATCAGATTCCTGCTCAGGTGGTGGAATGGTCACGTGGTTCAAGCTTTGAAACCCAGACAATTCTGATCCATCCCACTGTTCTGCTCTTGGAGCTGGGGTCACAGCCTGACCACCTGGGTCAGGAGGATCTGGGAGCCTGCAGGTTTATGAGGCGGTGCCCGGGCAGGGAAGCAAATGGGGCCATGGCAGCTGTGTCCCCAGCGTGAGCAGTCCCAACAAGCAAGGCTCAAGACTACAGCAGGCGGGGCCTGCCCTGTAGGTCTCAGCTCATACCCACACCGCTGCCTGGACTAGCCTGGAGCAACCTGGCCAGGTCTCCCAGGGGATCCCTACTATGGACTGATGCACTGGAAGAACACAAACAGGAATATGAAGCAGATGAAAGCAAGCTTTGTGTAGAGTACTTATTAATATGTGAACGTCAGAATTTCTAATACTTGATATGCCATGAATTAATTCCCTTGGCCGAGGGTGTGTCATAATTAATAAATTAGAGTCTCGGGTTTTTGCCTCTTAGAGCCAACGTTTCACTTGCTTTGGAATAAATGGAACGGCCAACCACATAGGGGGAGAAAGCTCTCTGGATGCATTTGTAAAGAAAGCCAATTTGGAAAAGAAATCCCAAACATCATGGTTGTTAAAAGTGTAACACCACTGTGACTAATCCCGAGGAAAACCACTTCTGGGAAACAGGCCAATAGGAGCAAAGCTGTTCAAGAGAAATGTCATAGACTTGAGGAGAATGTTTGTTTTAAAGACCCTTAGTCCTTCATTCTGACTTTTTTGGGGGGTTTCATTTTGGTAAAAGCTGTTTTCCCACAACATTCAGAGGTTTGCTAAAATATGTTTGTCATTTTACTTTTCATTAAAAAATTTAGACCTCTCGAACTCTAATGTCTGGTATCCACAGCCTGAAGGTATCCTGACGTAGAATGCTTTAGTTTTATATTCCAAAGAAACATTTAGAAATGATCCTAGGCCTCACTAGGAGCTGAGGCAATGTTCTGTTATTAAAAAATATATTTTTCTACCAAACTGTTGTAGAAAGAAATTGTAACTACAGTGATTATCTGATTATCAGACCCCTAGTTTTGGACAAAAGACTTGGGCACTTTGGAAAATGTTTCATATCCTCAAATTACCTGCAATATTAATCAGGAAGCTTGCCATTTGGGACAGAATTATGCTTCTAAATCTTCTATAAAAATATACTGGACAAAACAAAGGGATTAACAGAATCAATCCTTGAAATTAAAAATAACATCTGAAAAAAAAATTAGAATTTTGTCTTTGGCTTCACATCTTGTATTACTCCCAATACCATTATCACTAGATATTTATCTCTTACTTTTGACATATATGACCTTGCTTAATCTCCTTCTTTACTCTGCACTGGGTACTGTATTAGTTTACTGGGGCTGCCATAACAAAATAGCATAGGATGGATCTCTTAAGCAACAGAAATGGATTTTCTCACGGTTCTGGAAGCTGGAAGTCCTAGATCAAGGTGCAGGCAGGGTTGGCTCCCTCTGAGGGCCTCTCTCCTTGGCTTGCCAATGGCTGCGTTCTAGTCACTTTGTCGCTGGTCCTTCTTGCAGGAGCACTCTGGAGTCCCTTCTTATAAGGACACCGTCAGAGAGGATTGGGGTCCCACCTTGTCAGCCTCATTTTAACTTAATCACCTCTTTAGCTGTCCTCTCTAAATAGAGTAACATGTTGAAGTACTGGGAGGTAAGATTTAAACATCTGAATTTTGGGGGCGTGGACAATTCAGCCCATGACAGGTGTCATCTCCATTTTATAGATAAGGAAACTGAGGCCCAGGAAGATAACTCACCAGATTCTTACTACACTGATTCTCCCTAAGTATCTAAGAAAAACGATGTTAGATTTAGTCTCCTATTTCAAATCACATAGAAACTATTTTAAACCAATAATGGAATTTAGCTACAACCCTACCTTCCCTATTTATTGAGTTTATAGGTTTTTAAATTATTTAGGGTAAAAGAATCTGAGACTTGAACTCGTCAAAGATAACTTAGCTTCAAGCTGTAGAATTCATTGGAAGCATAATATAAAGCATTTAGGGTATCAGAATTTCTAATATTATACATTCCAATATTATACATTCTAATATTGTACAATCAGTTAGCTTTTTAGTAGATATATATTTTTTCTTGTTTCTTTTTTCTATGCTTATGAAGCCATAATGATTCTTTTTTTTTTTTAAAGATTTTATTTATTTATTTGAGAGAGAGAGAATGAGAGACAGAGAGCACAAGAGGGAAGAGGGTCAGAGGGAGAAGCAGACTCCCCGCTGAGCAGGGAGCCTGATGCGGGACTCGATCCCGGGACTCCAGGATCATGACCCGAGCCGAAGGCAGTCGCTTAACCAACTGAGCCACCCAGGCGCCCGAAGCCATAATGATTCTTGTTCCGCCACTTACTAGCCATGTGACTTGGGGCAAGTTATTTAATAGTGTGATGTGTTAGCTTCTTCATTCATAGAATAGTGATATTAGTAATTTCTGCAGTTGAGGGTTGTTATAAAAAGCAACTGAGTTAATACACGCAAAATATTTAGAGTTGCTCCTGGCATGCAGAGTAAATACATAAGTGTGAACAAATATTATATTATCTATGTACATATATATGCACATATACCATCTTGTTTACAAAAGCAGGATCAATACGCTTTACCGGTATCAATCAATGCATTGTTTCCCACTCTTCTTTGTCCTGCTTGGACATACTGTAGCTCCCCTATAACAACATCTCCTTTGCCAGGTGGCATAATTTTAGGCTTTGCTAATAGGGAGCTCTGGAGAGACAGCACAGGCATGGTAGGGGGACGGGTTTCTGTTTCACTGAAAAGCACAGCAAAACCAAAATAATCCAGTTTAAAAAATGGCAGAAGACATGAACAGACATTTTTCCAAAGAAGACGTACAGATGGCTAACAGACGCATGAAAAGATGCTCAACATCCCTCATCATCAGGGAAATGCAAATCACAACCACAGTGAGATATCACCTCAACCCTGTCAGAATGGCTGGAATTAACAACACAGAAAACAGCAGGTGTCAGCAAAGATGCGGAGAAAGGGGAAGCCTCTTGCCCTGTGGGAATGCAAACTGGTGCAGCCCCTCCGGAGAACAGTATGGTGGTTCCTCAAAAAGTAAATAGAACTACCCTATGATTTAGCAAGCACACTACTAAGTATTTACCCAAACCATACAAAAATACTAATTTGAAGGGACACCTGCACCCCGATAGTTATAGCAGCATTATCAACAATAGCTAAATTATAGAATGAGCCCAAATGTCCATGGACAGATGAATGGATAAAGAAGAGAGGGTATATCTATATACAATGGAATATTACTCAGTGACAAAAGGGAATAAAATCTTGCCATTTGCGGGGCACCTGGGTGGCTCAGTCGTTAAGCATCTGCCTTCGGCTCAGGTCATGATCTCGGGGTCCTGGGATGGAGCCCTGCATCAGGCTCCTGGCTCCGCGGGAGGCCTGCTTCCCCCTCTCTCACTCGGCCTGCTTGTGTTCCCTCTCTGTGTCTCTCTCTGTCAAATAAATAAATAATAATAATAATAAAAGTCTAAAAAAAAATCTTGCCATTTGCAATGACGTGGATGGAATTCGAGGGTATTATGCTAAGTGAAATAAGTCAGTCAGATAAAGACAAATACCATATGATTTCACTCATATGTAGAATTTAAGAAACAGAACAAATGAACATAAGGGGGAAAAAAGAGAGGCAAGCCAAGAAATGGACTCTTAACTATAGAGAACAAACAGATGGTTACTGAAGGGGAGGTGGGCGGCGGGGTGGGTTGAATAGGTGATGGGGATTAAGGAGGGCACGTCTATGTAAGTGATGAATCACTAAATTCTATACCTGAAATTGATATTACACTGAATGTTAACTAACTGGAATTTAAATAAAAACCTGGGGGAAAAAAAGGAGAAAAGCACAGCTTCCAGGCGCTTGCAGAAGACCCACTGGGGCTTACTCTCCAGGGAATTTTGTGGGCACCCCAGTGGCCAGCCTCCTGCTCAGCAGCCCCCACTTGCTGACTGCAGATGAGCTCTGGCTTCTGACGCCCCAGAGAACTTCTCTACCGTCAGTGCCAGCTACCCCAACGTACTGTGTTTTCTGGGGCTTGGTTAGGACATGGCATCCTTGGAAGCCCATTACTCTGCTACCACATTTTTTTAGTTTACTTCATCCATCCTGTTCCCTTGGTTTGTGTCTGCCATCTCCCCTTCGTGGTCTCCTTGGAGCTGTCGTTCTCAGCTGGTTTCTAATCCTGGCTATATTTACATGTCTATGGGAACATGGCTTTTATGGAGGTTGATACTTCATTAAATATTTAAGTGGATCATGCTGCCATTTTTCTAGAAATTAATCATATATTAGATGGAAATGCCAACTAAAGACGTTTTGTTTTTGTTTTTGTTTTTTGCTTTTTGACACGAGAAGAGCTCATGATACATTTTTAAATGGGAAACACAGATTGCAGGGCAGTTAAGAACATAACTGAGAAAAGTGAAATCATTTGTTACTTCAAGCTTAGGAATAGGGACCTTGCTTCATCATCTCTGTACTATTTGTTAAATGTCTACCTCCAGCTGAACCTGAATATTGACATTTTTTTTTTACTGTTGTAAAACAGATATTATTCCATTATAGTTATACAGGAAAAGCTGCAGGAACAAGCTGAAATAGCTCAGTTGGGAGAGCGTTAGACTGAAGATCTAAAGGTCCCTGGTTCAATCCCGGGTTTCAGCAGTGTTTTTGATGCTTATGCTAAATGTACTTTTTGGCAGTCTTAACCGAAATATAAGCTGTAAAGGGAATATTAGGCTCTCATGTGGATCTCTGGGGCGAATCGTAGGCTTTTCAGGGACGGGTGGTATCAGGAGTCTTGGGGGGCCTTTTTATATAAACCCACTAGCACTGTTGTACTTCCTGACTGTAATAGTAATAGCTGACTTTTCTAGAGTACTTGTTAATGTCAAGCTTTCATCTAAACTCTATGTAGTAACTTATTTAAAATGGTCACTAATGGGTACCTGGGTGACTCAGTCAGTTGAGCCTCAGACCCTTGGTTTGCTTAGGTCTTGATCTCTGAGGTCAAGCCCTATGTCAGGGTCCATGCTGGGGTGTGCAGCCTGCTTAAGTGTCTCTCTCCCTCTGTCCCAGCCCCCGCCACCTCTTAAAAACATGGCCCCTAAAATTCTCAGTAACTACTTGTTAAATAAAGTTTGTTCCTGATGCCTGGAATGTAGTAGGTATACAGTTAATGATTTTTACTTTGACCATCATTATTATTTCTATTGGCTAGGAACTTCAAAAGCTAGAACTAAGAGATGTGAGTTATTTCTTCTTTTTGGGGGGTGAGGGCAGTGGCTCACACATCACTTGCAATTGATATGAGTTCTTTCTTTTTTTTTTTTTAAAGATTTTATTTATTTATTTGAGAGAGAGAATGAGAGAGAGAGAGCACATGATGGGGGGAGGGTCAGAGGGAGAAGCAGACCCCCTGCTGAGGAAGGAGCCCGATATGGGACTCGATCCCGGGACTCCGGGATCAGGACCTGAGCTGAAGGCAGTCGCCTAACCAACTGAGCCACCCAGGCGCCCGATATGAGTTATTTCTAAGGACCTTCACCCTGCCATCTGATAAGGTAGTATTAAAGGTCATCATTTTCCTCCTGATTATTTTTAAATTCTGTATTAACAATTCCTTGCTTTTATATGGTCAATGTGAAAGGATATTTTCCCACTGGGCTTTAACTTTGCAGAATGGGATTTAGCTTCTATTCCAAAAGAATTCCCTGAGTTTATAAGCAGCAGAGGGTGGAGGGGTGTCTTTGAAGTCTCTGAAACTGAATGCAAACTTGTGTGTTCATGTACACATTTCCCTGGGAAGAATATCAACAGGTATCAGATTCTAGGTTTGTGACCTAGAAAAGGTTTAGAAAAGTGATGCAAAAGATTTCCTCATCGCAACTACTTGCTGATAATTTATGACCTGACCTTTGAATTTTACCAAGGTGCTGAGTGATAGGACTTTTCTTGATTATTATGTTTGCCCCTTGCTCAACACTGTATCTACTGTGCGGTGGATTTCAGGAGGGAGCCCAGATTGCCAACAAACTTTCCTTCTGTCTGGGTGGTGGTCTTGGAGGCAAATTTCCCATAGTGAAGCAGACTTGACCATTTTCAGAGGGCCCCCTGCTACTTTGGGGTACCGTCCATGACCCACCCCCTCACTGGGTTTAACCTACTGAGGTGGATCTCACTCCTCCTAATTGTCTCTTTTCTGGGGGAGGTTAAGGATGAAATCCCCATATTACCTTTATTATTTGACTTTTTAAAAATCTTTCATTCTTGTTGATGCCATTTGTAGACAATCTGCATGTCCAAAAGCAACACTGGGCAATGACTGCCTATTCTTCCATCTTCATATGATTTAATTTCTATCACCTAAATGACATCACCATAACTTGGCTGTGCTTTGGTCAAGAGGTAATGTTTCCAGTTAAAGCCAGGCATTCTCTAGGCTTTGGGGATTTACATAAAGTACAAGAGCTGCAGGTTATTGTTTTTCAATTCCTCTTTTTCCCCAAGAATTTAACCACACTTCCAGAAAATCTGCCCCCGGAAGAATAAATTAGCTCAGGAATCGAGTTCCAATGATGAGCCTGGAGCAAGGGATAGGGTTCCCATAGAAGTCTGACAGCTGAAGGAGTGAGTCAAGTTCATAGAGAAACATCTAGGGTACAACATCAGAGTCCACTTCCAAACACAAAGTCCATTGAGATAGAGGCAGGATCTGGGCCAAAATGATGAGACCAAGTGTTATAGGCCAAGGTAGGTGGGAGTCTCAGGAAAGAGGATGAGGAGCAAGCCTTAATGGACAACAGGGTTAGAGTGGTATAAAGGGCTCTAAACAAGATGGAAAACACTTGTAATTCTTCCCAGTAATCTCTGCACCATTATTACTTGGGATTTGGGTTCTGTACTATTTGTACATATATACAACACATACACACACAGTAGTGTTGGTATCTAAAGGGAGTGTGGATTGTATTTACCAATATAATTGGAAAGAGAATCAAGTATTTAAAAAAATTATATTGTTTTTATGATTATAAGAAAGTATAAACTACTGAAACATTAAAATTTTTATGGAACTATATTGCTTAAAAAATAAAGATAGGTCTACTCCAATCCCAACCCTGGAGATAACCACTGTTAAGAAGCTAGTATCTATCCCTTTTCTAGACTTTTTACTATGCACTGCTAATATAAAATGAATGTTTATACACATAAATGCACTTCTATTTTATACAGAATTAAACCATTAGGCCATAATATTTTTCCATAATTTCCAACCAGCAAGACTGAATGCATAAAATAATAATGGAAGTTTATTTTCTTTGGTATGTTTTCTTTTCAAGTTTCTTTTAATGGAAATTAAATAAAATATTAAAGGAGGCAAAGACATGAAAACTCAAGCCCTAACTATAGCATAATCCAAATTAAAAAAAATCATACTTCTACAAAATCTTAAGTGAGGGGGACAAATGAGTCTCCTTAGTAACAATGATGATAATAGTAAGTGGAAACATTTATTAAATTTTTGTTCTGTGTCAGACCCCATTTGAGCAATTTACAGGTATTAGTTCATTTAATCAGTGATGAAGAAATATAAAAAGCAAGCAGCAAATAGGCATTTATAGCAATTTTAGAGTTTTGTAGAGGGATCAGTCTATGTTCTATGATGTTCTATGGAGGAGTAGGAAGTTAACAATGTCACAAAGTCCAAGCAAGGACTAGTGGGGACTGGCAGTGTGCACAGCATTTAAAGAAAATGCTGCCATTATCTTTTTAAGGCCAGAGACCATAAATCATCTGCATGAGTACAATCTCTCTCTCTATATATAATTAGATAAGTGGTGATAGCTTATATCTGTCATTTAACTCATATTGATCACAAAAATACCAAATTGTTCTTTTAATTTCTCATTCTTAGTGTGGTGTTTAATTCACAATGATATAAATCACTTTTACAATCTTTATTATTATTAATTATAATTTGCATGAAATCACCTTAAAAACTCCAAAAGCACCTAGAGTCAGCTGGAATTACATTTACAAATCATTCTCTTTGAAAATGTAAAATGTTGGCTAGAACTGATACCTTGGCCAATCTAAACCTGTTGGAAACAGTATAAACTGTTTAAAATTTAGTAATTCTTCCAGCACGAGTTCGTTTTGTTTTTACATTTGGGATCTGTAATCAGCAGAGTGGAAATTAAAATTGGGTTCATGCTTTTCTTTCCCTCAGAGTCTGTGAAACTCCCCAAATTAACTCCAAAATGGATTCAACCTATTTCCTGGAAAGTCTGGTGGGTAATTTTATGGCAGTTTTCAGTGTCATAGAGACAACAGAGCTTTTCAGGTAAAAGCTAATGGAGGAAGAGAAGGACTGCGAGATAGAGAACGAATGGGAAAGAAAAAGAGGGTATCCTCTTTTTTTTGTTTTAAGATTTATTTATTTATCCCAGAGAGAGAGAAAGAGAGAGAGAGAGCACATGTGTGCCTGAGCAGAGGAAGGGGCAGAGGGAGAGAATCTTCAAGCAGACTCTGTGCTGAGTGGGGAGCCTGATGCGGGTGGGGCTCAATCTCACAACCCTGAGATCATGGCCTGAGCCGACACCAAGAGTCAGATGCTTAACCAACTGAGAGCCACCCAGGCACCGCATGAAAAAGTGGGTATCCTCTTAGGAAAGGGCTCAGAAATTAGGAGTAGTTTAGCAAAATTCGGCTGAAGAGTCTACTTTCTCAGGTACAAGGGTGTGGGCTTCTCCTTAGAAAGGAAACAAGGGAACACAGATCTCCAGTCTTGAGAAACTCTAATGGTTTAGTGTAGAATTGGCGCAAATTCAAGGATGAGCACCTCTTTTACTACGTTATTTTAAAATTCTACATGTCCACGTTTTAATCATCTTTTGTATTAAAATCTAAAAGCTAAGGGAGCCTGGATGGCTCAGTTGGTAGAGCATGCTCTTGATCTCGAGGTTGTGAGTTCGAACCCCATGTTGGATGTAGAGATTACTTAAAAAATAAAATCTTTTAAAAAAAATTTAAAAACAGTAAAAGCTATTTCAAAACCTACAACAATGATTACTCTGTTCCAAAATGCAGCCACTTCTTGGTTTAAAAAACTTTAGAAAGTGGTCCTGACTAAATGTGAAACCACAAACTTACTCTAATTTTTTTTTAAGATTTTATTTATTTGACAGAGAGAGACACAGCGAGAGAGGGAACACAAGCAGGGGGAGTGGGCCAGGGAGAAGCAGGGTTTCCGCTGAGCAGGGAGCCCGATGCGGGGCTCGATCCCAGGACCCTTGGATCATGACCTGAGCCGAAGGCAGATGCTTAACGACTGAGCCATCCAGGCGCCCCTCTAATTTTTTTTTTCCTTCCAGGGTTGTCTCTTATTCTGCCTTTTAAATAATTTCTGAAAAAAATAAAACAAGATGAAACAAGAGAGGGAGACAAACCATAAGAGACTCTTAATCATAGGAAACAAACTGAGGGCTGCTGGAGGGGAGGGAGGTGGTGGGATGGGGTAATTGTGTGATGGACATTAAGAAGGGCTCGTGATGTAATGAGCACTGGGTGTTATACAAAACTGATGAATCACTGGCCTCTACCTCAGAAACCAATAATACATTACATGTTAATTAATTGAATTTAAATTTAAAAAAACATCAAAAAAATACATAATTTCCATGTTTGGGTTCCTTCCAGGAGAAAGTTCATAGGAATAATTAGATATAGCCAATGGAAAAGAATTGTGCCATGTACCCAACTCTCTCAAGAGCCTCACTCTAAAAATATAGTTTTAAAAGCTCTAAAATGTGTGAAACCATCTATGTCTACTTTCATTCCAAATGAAATACACCTGGATAATTTTGTGTAACTGATGAAGATCACAATTATTCTCTTTTTTCTTTTAGAAGTAGCCTTAGTATTTTTCCCCTAGGATAATTAAGGGTAGATTTGACAAATACTATATAATTTGCATATTCTTCACTTAGTCTGCATGCTGGGCCTGAGTTTTCCTCTCAGTTTAGAGAACTGAGTTGACTGAATATGCCTTTTTATGGCTTTATGGATATGTAAGATCCATATCTACCATCAGCACCTTTCCCTGTCAGTTACACGAGGGAGGATTCTTCGCTTCTTTTACCCACATATCACTAATTTTATGCCCATCAATCTTGACTTCTGATGAAAAGGAAGGGGGGGTCACTTACTTTATTTCTGGGACATTACATCTCCTGTTCACCTGGCAGCAACTCTCTGCAAAGATGACAATCAATTGAGGACTTACTGGCTAGCCTACAGTGATCTGGAAAAGCTTTCAGAGGTTATTTTGCAGAGCTGACAAAATTGTTCTACCAGAAGACCGAGAATATGCACCTTGATCTTTTGCCAATTTATCGGACTTGTAAAAAGGTAAATTTGCCCAGAAATGAACATTTATGCTCCCTGAATAGTTCCACATAGTTAATGAATAACACCTTCCATAAACCAGGGCTTAGCTAGCTTCAGCCCTATCCTAAGTAGTTTCTGTTCTTTCTCCTATGTAATCCTCACAACATCCCCATGTCAGCCCCATTTTACAGAGGAGGAACCCAGATGTAAGGAGTTTTAGTGGCTTGCCCAATGTCTCACAGACAATGGATCAGGTCAGCATTTAAACTTGTCTGACCTCCAAACCCTGGCTTACTTGCTCTGCGATGTCTCTTCCTGGGTAAGTGGTCTGTTCATCAATTCCACATGTCATCGGATTAGATTAAAGGGTCTGTATTAATTGCATAATTTCATCCTTACCTTCTTTTCCTAAATTAAATGTTCACACTTGTCAGGGAGACAGCATTGATTTACGGGTACTGATTATGTGCCAGGCACTCAGCTGGACAGCGCCACATATTTTCATTTCCTTGTAATGACAGCTCTGGAGGCAAGCATTATGATCCGCAACTCTAGGTATAGGACATTGATGTGCAGAGAGGTAATCCATCCGTGGTCACACAGTGAACTAGGGACAGAGCCAGGATTCAGCCCATCCCTTTTGACGCCACAATAAAGTCTTCCCGGAGCTGATGGTGTCATCTGATGAACCAATGTTCTAATTCACATTGACGCCTTGCCCTTGACCAACCAACCAGCACATGTTAGCTTGTTTTTTTTGTTTTGTTTTGTTTTGTTTTTAACAAACCCACACTCCATGATTCTGGGTGGAGTCTTACAGAAAATAACTAAAAGTGACATTTTGAAGGACTAGACTTTTCTCTTTGATCCTTATTTTTTTTTTTCTAACTTGCCAAGTCATCGTCTTCTTCTTCTTCTTCCCTCCTTCTCCTCCTCCTCCTCCTCCTCCTTCTTCATAAATATACCTTTTGCTTTAGGACACAGAACTCAGAACAGTCTTGAACATGAGTGGGTCAGTAACCGCAAATTTCAAACCTTCCATTTAAAAAAAATAAAAAGTAATCTTTCATCGGAGAACACACTCAAGTTAAATATGAAAGTTCCTCTTGCACTAAAGGGTAGAAAGTAGTTTGAACATCTTACGGTTTTCTTTATCTTGACCTGAACGTGTATTTCTACTCTGAAAATTACCGTTTGTGTTTGGAGAGCCCCAGAGGACTGATGAAATGCCACTTATTCCGGGACACCTCATATAACGTCATTTATACGTTATGTACTCAACAAATACGTTTTTGAGACTTCTTCCCCGTGTTCAATCCAAAACATCTTATCCTGTGCCTTGTAATAATGGGTGTCAGTCATACCTTGTCAACCAACTCTATGGAGATGCCCAGATATGTGAGTTTTGTGGTGGGTGTGAACTTGGCTGGAGTTAGGTTTGGCAGCTGAACCCTCTTGAATGTAAGCAAGCCAAGCGTAGTTTTCAGGGTGTGCCAGACCCTTTAAAACCAGATTTACCCCATAGCTGAAAAGACACTACCCTACTTCTGAGAGGAAACGCGATTTTGGTGCCAGGTCATTTCCTACCTTCCTTCCTTTTGACTGTCTTTAGAACACTGGTTATTCCTGCTGCCAGAAATGTCCTCATTGATCTCCTATGTGCAAAGCCCTGTCAGCAGCTAATTTTCATGTATTATTTGTTATGTGATGTCCTGTCATTTCATCTAGACTGGCTTTCCCTGAGACACGCATGCTACCTTACACTTCTATTATGTGCCACTGCCTTGAGGACATAGCAAATGACAATCCAAGTCTTATGACTTTAGAATATCTTGCAAATACATTATTTACTCACAGGCTAAAAAGCCCAGGGATCCTGTGCCATTGCCAAAGCAAATTAGCAGTGGTCGAAAATCACGCAAGGGGATTTTAAATTTGCTTTTAATACCCCTGGCAGCCCTCTTAGATGAGTTGGGACTTTTGGGGGGTCTTTGACAAGGGAAAAACCAAATCAGTGGTAGTCTTGCAGAGTCATCTTCTAGGCCAGTGATCTGGTCATCTTCTAGTGAACCTGAAATCCCATCCTATAGACTTTGTATTTTGTATTTTTTAAAATTTTATTTACTTATTTGAGAGAGAGAGAAAGTGAGAGAGAAAGAGCATGAGCACGGGGCGGGGGGGCAGAGGGAGAAGCAGACTCCCCACTGAGCAGGGAGCCCAGTGCGGGGCTCAGTCCCAGGACCCTGGATCATGACCTGAGCTGAAGGCAGATGCTTAACCCACTGAGCCACCCAGGTGCCCCTAGACTTTGTATTTTTTAAATTTATATCTTCTTTGAACAATAGACATCACTTTAGACATTTACAAGTAAGTTTCAAATTTAAATTTGGTTTAGACCTGAGACTAGTCCCATGCATATTCTTTACAAAATGTTTTAAAGTTGAGGTAGAATTTAATACAGTAAACTCATATTTTTTCATTTACTATTTTGAGTTTGACAAACAGGAAATCATTTAACCACCAGCACAACTAAGATACAGAACGCTTCCATCACCACTCCACCAAATTCTCCCAGTTCTTTAGAGTTAACCCCTTCTCCGATGTCCAGGCAACCACTCATCGGTTTTCTGTCCCCATAGTGTTGCCTTTTCCAGAATGTTCTAAATGGAATCAGGCAGTGTGTAGACTTTTAAATTTGCCTTCTTTCACTTAACATGATGCATTTGAGATTCATCTATGTCATTTTGTGTATGGATAGGTTACTCCTTTCTATTGCTAAGCATGCATATTCTTTTATGGATTTTTAGAATCTTGGTTTTATAACAAGTGTGGGGATCTGAGATCACTATTTTTTTTTAAAGATTTTATTTATTTATTTGAGAGAGAGAGAATGAGAGACAGAGACCACGAGAGGGAAGAGGGTTAGAGGGAGAAGCAGACCCCCCGCTGAGCAGGGAGCCCGATGTGGGACTCGATCCCGGGACTCCAGGATCATGACCTGAGCCGAAAGCAGTCGCTTAACCAACTGAGCCACCCAGGCGCCCCGATCTGAGATCACTATTAATGACATACGTACAACCATGGCCAATGCCTCCCTCGTTTCACCCTGTGTATGATAGATAGGCAACGGCTGCATGTCTAATGTTTAACAAGTACAACCATCCACGCCAGGACCCAAGTTATAAGAAATACATGGAGACATCAGCTGATCCTTCTTGGGAAGGTCGAGGTGCAGGAGGAGAGGTAAAGTTTTGCCTGGGGACAAATGCCTGGGGACAAAAAGACTACATTTGGGAGTTGAGAAATGTGAGCCTAGGTCACCATGCTCCACATTAATTAATCCCTGTGTGCCTGTGGGGTGGGTATAGCCTTTAAAAACAACAACAACAACAAAACACTGCATTACTGTAGTTTGATTGCATATCCCTGTCAAATTGTACAAATGTAAATATAAAAAGATAATTACAGAGAAGGACATTGACAGGAAAACAAGAGATGCTATAGTGTTCTTAATATACTTGCCACACATCAGTTTCCAAATATGTTGTCTAAGTTAGAGCTGGCGACTTTCTCAAAACTCTGTTCCAAGATTATTTGACCATAGAGTTGAGGGTTCATATCCGAGCTCTCTCTTCTGTTCCATTGGTCTGTATGTCTGTTTTTGTGCCAGTACCATGCTGTCTTGGTGATCACTGCTTTGTAATATAGCTTGAAATCAGGCAACGTGATGCCCCCAGCTTTGTTTTTCTTTTTCAGCATTTCCTTGGCGATTCGGGGTCTTTTCTGATTCCATACACATTTTAGGATTGTTTGTTCCAACACTTTGAAGAATATCATTGGAATTTTGATTGGGATGGCATTGAAGGTATAGACATTTTAACACTGTTTATTCTTCCGATCCATGAGCATGGAATGTTTTTCCATCTTTTTGTGTCTTCTTCAATTTCTTTCATGAGTGTTCTGTAGTTCCTAGAGTATAGATCCTTTACCTCTTTGGTTAGGTTTATTCCAAGGTATCTTATGGTTTTTGGTGCTATTGTAAATGGAATCGATTCTCTAATTTCTCTTTCTACAGTTGCATTGTTAGTGTATAAGAAAGCAACTGATTTCTGTGCATTGATTTTATATTCTGCCACATTAGTGAATTACTGTATGAGTTCTGGTAATTTGGGGGTGGAGTCTTTTGGATTTTCCACTGAAGTATCATGTCATCTGCAAAGAGAGAGAGTTTGACTTCTTCTTCGCCAATTTGAATACCTTTTATTTCTTTTTGTTGCCTGATTGCTGTTGCTAGGACTTCTAGTATTATGCTGAACAATAGTAGCGAGAGTGAGCACAAGGATGCTCACTTTTATTCCTGATCTTAAGGGAAAGGCTCTCAGCTTTTCCCCATTGAGAATGATATTCGCTGTGGGTTTATCATAGATGGATTTTATGAACTTGAGGAATGTTCCCTCTATCCCTATAGTCTGAAGAGTTTTAATCAGGAAAGGATGCTGTATTTTGTCAAATGCTTTTTCTGCATCAATTGAGAGGACCATATGGTTCTTCTCTTGCCTCTTATTAATGTGTTCTATCACATTGGTTGATTTGCGAATGTTGAACCACCCTTGTATCCCTGGGATAAATCCCACTTGGTAGTGGTGGATGACCCTTTTAATGTATTGTTGGATCCTGTTAGCTAGGATTTTGTTGAGAATTTTGGAATCCATATTCATCAGGGATATTGGCCTGAAATTCTCCTTTTTGATGGGGTCTTTGCCTGGTTTGGGGATTAAGGTAATGCTTGCCTCATAGAATGAGTCAAATAATCTTCAACAAAGCAGGAAAAAAATATGCAATGGAAAAAAGACAGTCTCTTCAATAAATGGTGCTGGGAAAATTGGGCAGCTATATACAGAAGAATGAAACTCCACCATTCTCTGACACTATACACAAAGATAAACTCAAAATGGATGAAAGACCTTAATGTGAGACAGGAATTCATCAAAATCCTAGAGGAGAACATAGGCAGTAACCCCTTCAACATTGGCCACAGCAACTTCTTTCAAGATACATCTCCAAAGGCAAGTGAAACAAAAGCAAAAATGAACTTTTGGGACTTCATCAAGATAAAAAGCTTCTGCACAGCAAAGGAAACAGTCAACAAAACAAAGAGGCAACCCACAGAATGGGAGAAGATATTTGCAAATGACACTACAGACAAAGGGCTGATATCCAAGATCTGTAAAGAACTTCTCAAACTCAACACCCCAAAAGCAAATAATCAAGTCAAAAATGGGCAGAAGACATGAACAGACACTTTTCAAAAGAAGACATACACATGGCTAACAGGCACATGAAAAAATGTGCACTCAGTAGCCATCAGGGAAATTCAAATCAAAACCACATTGAGATACCACCTTACACCAGTTAGAATGGCAAAAATGGACAAGGCAAGAAACAACAAATGTTGGAGAGGGTGTGGAGAAAGGGGAACCCTTTCACACTATTGGTGGGAATGCAAGCTGGTACAGCCACTTTGGAAAACAGTGTGGAGGTTCCTCAAAAATTTAAAAATAGAGCTACCCTATGACCCAGCAATTGCACTCCTGGGTATTTACCCCAAAGATACAGATGTAGTGAAAAGAAGGGCCATATGCACCCCAATATTCATAGCAGCAATGCCCGCATTAGCCAAACTGTGGAAAGAGCCGAGATGTCCTTCAACAAATGGATAAAGAAGAGGTGGTCCATATATACAATGGAATATTACTCAGCCATCAGAAAGGATGAATACCCAACTTTTACATCAATATGGGTGGGATTGGAGATTCTGCTAAGTGAAATAAGTCAAGCAGAGAAAGTCAATTATCATATGGTTTCACTTATTTGTGGAACATAAGGAATAGCATGGAGGACATTAGGAGAAGGAAGGGAAAAATGAAGGGGGGGAAATCGGGCGGGGCGGGGGGAGATGAACCATGAGAGACTATGGACTCTGAGAAACAAACTGAGGGTTTTAGAGGGGAGGGGGTTGGGGGATGAGTTAGCCTGATGATGGGTATTAAGGAGGGCACATACTGCATGGAGCACTGGGTGTTATATGCAAACAATGAATCATGGAACACTACATGAAAAACTAATGACATACTGAATGGTGACTAACATAACATAATAAAATAAAATAAAAAGAATAAGAAGTATTATTAATAAATATCAGACAATTAAATGAGAATCTCTAGGAATTGGTCTGGGCATAAATAATTTTGAAATATGTTGGGGCGCCTGAGTGGCTCAGTTGTTAAGAGTCTGCCTTCGGCTCAGGTCATGATCCTGGGGTCCTGGGACCGAGCCCCACATCAGGCACCCTGCTCGGTGGGAAGCCTGCTTCTCCCTCTCCCACTCCCCCTGCTTGTGTTCCTGCTCTCGCTATCCCTCTGTGAAATAAATAAATAAATAAAAATCTGTAAAAAAAAAATATATATGTTAATATGCAGCCAAGGTTAAGAATACTTACTTTATAGGTATCCTGATCTTTCTTTTTCACATTTAGGTGAAGCCCACTGTGCAAAAATGTATCCAGACCAAAATAATGATTCACCTGAACTAACTCACGCACTAGAAAAAATCTTTGAGTTTCTGGAAAAGTAACTAACGAACATAAGAGAACTTTGAGAAGGAAAACTTCTACTACATGTGCAATCTGCCCTCCCATTTTCTGCTAAAACACAGAGCTGCAAGGATGAAGGAGAACAAATGGAAGGATAATTGTTTTAGATTTAGATAGAGTGTGTGCATGTATTATATATATTTTCAGTTTACCTGTTTTATATTTTAAAGAGATTTCATCAGTTTCTTAGGGATGCTTAGAAACATTGAATCATCCCAACACATAAGAAATTCCTTATACTGGAGAATCAGGGCCATAGCCTGTTTGTTGGTTGCCATAGAAACAGACCGTATATACCCTGGTTTTCCTAGGATGGTGTCAATTTCATGTAATTTCATTGTTTTTAATAAAATCCATTCATGAAATGTACATGAGGGATTTGATTGATTCATTTTGTTAGCTGTTTACGTGTGTGTGTGTGTGTGTGTGTGTTTGGGTAGGAAAACACTCTGGGCCCAGGTGTTCCTTTCTACAGTCCTTATACCTGGGGTTTTTGCCATAGATGTCCTGTGACCACATCAGTTGTTCAGAAAATAATGCATAAAGCATACCAGAATCTCCGAGAAACACTGGATCCCAGTCCTCTCAGAGCTTAGGGAATGAACGGCATACATGTCTGTCACACAATCTCAATGATTACAGTGGGAACACTTCATTAACATTCTGTCCAGACTAGCTTATTTTCAGTTCTTCTGAAAATACACTCAGTTAACCGAAATGCTATGAATTTTTCAATTTGTAAAAAAGTTGAATTGTTATAACACATAGCCTTCTACAAAGAGCAATATTTATTGTTAAGTTACATTTATTCAAAATTCAAGATTTAAGAGCAACTCTTCCAAAACAATATGTATGAACATGTTATTTGATTATTATGCATCTTTCCTTGAAGATGCATTTTATCCAAGTTAATTTGTATACTGAAAATAAATGGTCTCTAACCTCCCTGTGAGCTGAGGCCCTCATTCCATGACTTGCCACTGTTTCTGGGATGAAGGTGGACTTTGCTCATCTGGTTTACAGGACCTTGAACACTCATCTCTCTACCGGCCTCTCTTTCCTCTCTGTACACCAGTTTCCCTTTATTTCTTCCTTCCAGTCACACTGTGGGTCTGTCCCTCATGCCCTCCAAGCTACATGGGCCGCAGGACTTCTGCCTACACTATTATTCCACCTGGATGGTTGCTCCTGGCTTTTGTGGCCTCATTAACTCCTATTTACCTTGAGATTTCAGCTCAACTGTGACTTGCTCAGGTAAGCCTTACCTGACTAACCTCACTAGATACAATCCCCTCTCAGATACTCCAGGATCCTTAATTCTACTAACAACCTTAATTCCCTTTTGCAAGTAACCTAATATATTCACAGGTTCGGGGAATTAGGATGTGGACATCTTCAGGGTTCATAATTTTGCTTGTCTACCACAGGTTCCTAGTGTAAGTGGGGTCCTGCTCACAGAGGCTCTCCTGGAGATGTGCTATTTTCATTTCTATTTTTGCATCTTTCACTTTATTGCCAGGTTGGATAACAGGACTACTTACAGGCCTATCTGATTTATTATATGCCAACATGTATTCTGAGAAGCAAATCTTAGATGGACAATGAAAGAGAAAGGTGTAGCTTTACCTAAACCAGTTGACTCTTTGGACCTTGATTTTATTATTTCTGAATGTAAGAATGGAATAAGGTATTTTATAAAATACTTTGAGGTCTAAATCCTAGGAATCTTCAAACATAGCGTAAGAACAAGATTTATAAGGATTGTGAGTTAGTCACCTTAAGAGTTCTAAATTGCATTGTTCCTGAGACCTGGGAACTTAAAAAATGCTGAATGTCTTTCTGACAGAATTCTGTTTTTGTCTTACCCATTTTGCGAATTGATTCATGGAGAAACTTGGTAAAATAAATGAGCATACTTGGAATCTAATTTTTAAAGATTTATTTATTTTAGAGAGAGAGAGAGAGCGTGCATGTGGGCCAGCAGGGGGAGGGGCAGAGGGAGAGAATCTCAAGCTGACTCTACTGAGCAGGGGGTCCGATCCTGAGATCATGACCTAAGGCAAAATCAAGAGTCGGATGCTTAACTGACTGAGCCACCCAGGTGCCCCTGGAATCTAATTTTTAAAACATGCTTAGATAAGCTTCTAAATTAAGGAAGAATTTGGAAAACTTATGATACACAGGATACTGAATTTTCTATTAAGATTTTTTTAAGCCTGACATTAATTGGTTCTTTGACATAGAGGGATTCTTGATCAGCTCCCAGAACCTCCCACCACTAAACCTTCGATAAAAGGGATTCTACCCCAGCTAGCTATGCAAGGCTAGATTTTGTATCTCTTGTAGCAGTCATCAAATTCTCAAGGTTAGGTACTTTTTGCCCACTGTTAGATTTCAAAGAATCTGGAGGTTTTATTCCTCAATGTTTCTCCTATAGACTTTGAACATAAGAGGTGCTTAAGCAAGATTTGTTGAATGAACACATTTATTCCAAATGGTATTTTAGGGAAAGCTGGAGATAACAAAGAGGCACTTGATCTCAACTGGTAGTTAACAGAGGTCACAGCTAGTGACCAACAGCCCATCAGTGCTCTCCAGTGGACAAAGTAAATGAAAATACCCATCAGGGGTTGATCAAGCCTGTAACTTAGTAGATTAAATAGTTCCTACTTTAAGGTCAAAGAGAGGAAGCGTTTCTTCAGTTAAATATCATGAATCATGGTCATTACTTGGTGAAACTATTCCTGCTCACACGTCACTGTTAAACCTCTGTTGGTTAAGCTTTTTCTCCCCTGCAAGTTTGTTCCTTCTGTCTGCAATAAATACTACTCCCCCACCCCCCAGATCTTTCAGGCTGGCTTCCATTCGGATGCTACTTTGTGTTCGGATCAAATATCATTTTTTAAGGGACACTGACCCTCACCACACTATGTAAAGAAGCTCCTGGCCCCAACCCCATATGTGGCACACCATAATTGCTTTTTGACGTTTTGTTTAATTAATGCACAGCGCAGGGTGGGAAAAGGAAAAGGCTCCCACACCGTGGATGCCGAAGGCAAGCTGTGAACCATTTCTACAACTGTCTGGGTGCTGGAGCTCCACCTGCCCTGCCTGCCAGCTCTCTTCCGCTGCTCGTTCTCTGTTGACCTGGCTAGCCCATCCCTTGCTTGCCTATCAGCTCTAAATGGAGCCAGATACACAGCTTGCCTGGCGCCGGGCAAAGTGGAAATGTGGGGGGTTTGCTTCAAAAGAAAGGGAAAGAGATTTTTCCTTTCTCCCGTGGTCTTTCTCCACTGGTCGTGGTGGTTTTGATTTGCTAGTTACATGTGTGATCTCTCAGTACCAGGATACTTGAGGGGTGAGTGTGGACCTCCCAGGATCCCAGGGCATGCTCAACCCTGACCCTGTGGTGCCTGGTTGTCAGCCCGAGCTCAGGTCCCGAAAGGGCAAGGGCAGCAGAGAGATGGCCCCAACACCTGTTCCTGGGAGGCGGGATGCACCTAAATGGAGGCCCTGGCCCTTGTGGCCACACCTGTTGCACTTCCACAAACGCAAAGATAAGGTTATTTAAGTATTTCAAGGAAGTGACTGCAGAGCATCACACCCCAGGCTCAGAGGTCTACTACTGAGCACAGAGCCCCAAGTCCACCAAGCTGGCCCAGACTCTATACTTAATCCAGCTATAAAATCTCCCCATTCTTTCTTTTGTTCCCCCCCTCCCCCGCTTTGTGCTTAATGGTACACTGCATTCAAGGCTGACAGTGAAAATCACTTTCATGGCTTGCATTTCTCATTCCTCCAAGTCACACCTCCTGACTCTTTTTTTTTTAAAGATTTTATTTATTTATTTGAGAGAGAGAGAATGAGAGACAGAGAGCATGAGAGGGAGGAGGGTCAGAGGGAGAAGCAGACTCCCTGCCGAGCAGGGAGCCCGATGCGGGACTCGATCCAGGGACTCCAGGATCATGACCTGAGCTGAAGGCAGTCGCTTAACCAACTGAGCCACCCAGGCACCCACACCTCCTGACTCTTAAGGAAAAAAAAAAGAAGAAGAAGAAGCTTGCAGTCTGGCAGATCCGCGATCCTCACTCTGATGCTCACAGAGAAGAGCTGCCTGGCCCAGGGGGCTGCAGGGAGCCAGGCTTTCCTTGGCCAGGAGATACAGCTGTCCCCTGTCACGTCACTGAGAAAGAGGCTGTTAGAATTCCCGGAACGCACACCATGGCTGATTCAAGTTTGCAGACCCAATGGAAACTATTGTCTGTTTTATATTCCTATCCGAGAGCTTGCGTCTTATTTTCTCCTGCTTCCTGCAGTGGTCTATGAATATCTGTCTTGTTTTGCCCGTTACCATAAGACTAACACTGATGGGCATGGTTGGTGGCGCATTGGTAGGTAAATTCAAGATGACTTCGTTCCCCTGCCCCTCCGCTAGAGAGGGGAGTTGGGTGTTATTTATTATTGTTCCTGGACCTCCTTTTCTCTCCTTTCTCATGCACAAGGAATGGTTCCAAAAGAGCAAGAGCGAAAGGAAGGCAGAGCCTTACTTCCTGCTACAAAAGCTAAAAATTTGAGATGCTTGTTTCCCCCTTCCCTGGCATGGAGGACTGGGGACACATCCTAAACTTGGTGGAACACATCTACCCACTGGAAGAGTGAATCTGGAGCTAATAATGGAACACTCTGAACCAGAGCAGAGTTCTCCCCCGAAGCTGGTCATAGTGGTGTGGGTGCCCGTCCAGAGTGCAGGGCAGGGAGGGAAGCAGACCTGGGCAAGACCCATGTGCAGCCAGGATGGAGTCTCTCCAGCCTGACTCTGTCTGTGGTCCCTGCTGTTTATCCTTGCGTGTTCCGCTGCCTTTTCAAAGGCTTGTTTCCTGCCTTATGTTCTGTGAACTTGTTAACATCTTTTTAAAAAAAATTTTCGGCTTCTGCCCACACTGGACTTCTTACTATTCCTTTAGCAGGTGAGGCACACTCGTTCCTTAGGGCCTTAACCCTTCTCTGTCCTCTGCCTGGAAGGTTCTCTCTCCCCATCCCCCACAGATCCACATGGCCCACTCCCTCACTCCTTTGAATTTGCTTCACGTCCATGTCTCAAAGAAATCGACGCTGGCCACACTACACCCTCTTTAAAATTTGCAAACTGTGCCTCTGCCTGGAAATTCTGATCGCTTCACCCTGCCTTTCTTTTCATTTCCGCATAGCACTTACCAGTTTCTACTGTGGCCTTGACATATATTAGGTCGCGTCACATGAAATTGACAATGTTTTTTGTTTTTTGCCTATAAAACCGGCAATTTCCAATGGTTCAACTTAATAAAATACACTTACCTTTTATTGTACCCACTTGCACGTAAACTACAGAGAAGCAGAGAGATCTGCCTATCTTAACCTTATTGAGGTATAACTGGTACCATAAACTACACCTAATTAAAAGGTATAATTGGACAAGCTTTGACATGTGAAACCATTGTCATCATCAAGATAACGAGCATGTTATTACCCCTGAAGGGTTTCTTGTGCTCTTGTCCTAGTCCCTCTTCCTGCCTTTCTCCAAACCATCACCCTCTCTTGCCCCAAGGCAGCCACTGATGAGCTTTCTGTCACTACAGATGCTTGCATTTTCTAAAATTTTATATAAATGGACTCGTTTGGTATACACACTCTTGTCTGTCTTTTTTCACTCAGCAGAATTATCTTGAGAACCGTTCATGTTGTTCTATGTACCAGCAGCTCACTGTTTTTCACTGTTGGCTAGCCGTCCATTGTAGGGATATGCCAGTTTGCCTACCCAACCCTTTGTTGATGGGGGTTTGCATTGCTTCTAGTTTCTGCCCATTGCAGATAAAGCTGCTAGAAACATTCATGGAAAAGTCTTTGTATGGATATATGCTTTCGTTTGTCTTAGGGAAAATACGTAGAAGTTGGACGGCTGGAGCATCTGGTAGGCAGATGTTAACTTTTTACTAGAAATTGCCAAACTGATTTTCCATCATGGTTGAACCATTTTTCGTTCTCACCAGCAGTGAGTCAGTGTTCCAGTTGCTCTACATCTTCACCAACACTTGATAGGGCCAGTCTATTCTGTCAGTAGTGATGAAGCCCGAGAGCGAGGTTCTTGTCTCACAGAGTCGAAGAATGAATCTCACGGGCAAAGGGGCGTGAGTAAAGCGATAGAATTTTATTAAGCAAGGATGCAGAGAAAGCTCTCAGGAGCAAGAGGGGTCCCGATGGGGTTGCTAACATGGGCCTCCACTGACAGCCTTTTATTTAGAACTGACCAGGGAGGGGCACCTGGGTGGCTCAGTGGGTTAAGCGTCTGCGTTCGGCTCAGGTCATAATCCCACGGTCCTGGGATTGAGCCCCACGTTGGGCTCCCTGCTCAGCAGAGAATCTGCTTCTCTCTCTCTCTCAAATAAATAAATAAAATCTTTAACAACAACAACAACAAAAGAATTGGCCAGGCAGCTTGTGACCTTATCATTTTTGTGATGTCTTGGTTTGAGTAAGGACTGGTGATAACATCCTTAATGGCTTACTTCTTCTTTGGGGTCTGGCTATTCTTTGTTGGTCACAATGTGACTGCCATAAAAAGACCCCACCTCTGACCCCCAGGCAGGGTGGTCTGGTTTCGTTATGCCTCAGCGTTTCTGGGATTTCTGTGAGCCTGATCACATGGTCCCCTACCTATCTCTCCTTACCTAACTCTGCCTGTCCCTTACTCAATGAGACCCTTCAGATGTATATCAGTGAGTCATATACTTGGGGGCAAGATACATGATTGTCAACATGTATCTTGGTGGGCAGGGTAGAGATAAAAGAAGTTTCCAAAGGAATTTTTATATGTTAAAGTAGACTTACAGAATCCTGGGGATCAGGCTAAGATTGCCTTTTGCTTTTAGCAAAGTGTCAACATCCAGGCAGTTGAGTCCTTAGGGGAATGTCACTCTGCCTGTTTCAAGGACTTGTCAATGGACTGTAAGTAGTAAGGAAATTTAATAATTTTTCTTCTGCCTTTGCTTCCCACATCAGTGACACTTCTAGTTTGTATGTAGTAGTCTCTCATTGTGGTTTTAATTTGTATATCCCTAATGACTAGTGATGCTGAGCATCTGTTAATGTACTCATTTGCCAACCATGTATCTTCTTTAGTATCTATTCAAATCTTAAGCCCATTTGTTTTATTAGGCTTGTTTTCATATTAGAATTTATTACAGTTTTTATATGTTCTACATTCAAATTTTATATAAGTTTTTTAAATTTTTATTATATTTATACATTTTATATATAATTATATTTATATTGATATTTATATATTTTACATAGAATTTCTATTTATAATATGTTTATATGTGTTTCATATTTATAATTATAATTATAGACATAATTTCTATTTATAATATATATGTTATTTATAATACATATATGTATAATTATAATTTATATTATATTTTTATATATTATATATTATATGTTCTACATTCAGGTAGGAGATTTGCAAGTACTTTCTCCCAGACTGTGGCTTGTTTTTTTATTTTATTAATAGTGTCTTTCAAAGAATAAAAGTTCTTCATTTTGATGAAATCCAATTTTTTCTTTCATGGCTCGTGGCTTTGGTCATCTCTGAGAAATCTTTCCCTAACCAAGGTCAGAAAGATTTTTCTCTTAACGTTTCTTCTAGAAGTTTTACAGAGTTGGGTTCTGCATTTAGGTCTACGATCCATTTTGGATTTAGTTGTGTGTATAAGACATCACTTGAAGTTCTACACAGGGAACAAGAGCCCTGGAAATGGTAACTATTAAAAATACTTTTATCGTGGGCGCCTGGGTGGCTCAGTTGGTTAAGCGACTGCCTTCGGCTCAGGTCATGATCCTGGAGTCCCTGGATCGAGTCCCGCATCGGGCTCCCTGCTCATCAGGGAGTCTGCTTCTCCCTCTGACCCTCCCCTCTCTCATGTGCTCTCTCTCATTCTCTCTCTCTCAAAAAAATAAATAAATAAAATCTTTAAAAAAAAAATACTTTTATCGTTATTTAAAGTTCTTGTTGAAAGCAAAAATATTAACAATGCAGTATGGTGTTTAAAACAATAGTAGAAGTAAAATTTATGACAACAATAGGATAGAGCCTGGGAGTGAAGATAGAAATGAAAGTACGTTGTTTTGAAGTTCTTATCCCATCCAGGAAATCTACTAGAAGATAGACGCATAAATAAGTGGAAGAGGATACTATGGAAGCCAAAAGGAGTGGTTCAATAACGATATGCAGAGAGATACAGCTAATACCCCAGCGAGAGATCCAAAGGCAGACAGGAAAAGAGGAAAAAGAGAACAAAGAACAGATGGAACAAATGGAAAGCAAACAAGATGGTAGCTTTCAACTACATCAGTCATCACATTAAATATAAGCCACGGTGTCTTTTATAACCTGATGTCGAATATTCATCGTTAACAAGAGGGATGTGGGTAGGTGCGTAGATATGGTCTCTTGGAGGTGGTAGAAGTTTTCTTTTGATTCCTTAAATTTTTTCAGTAAAGTTGGATGTGGGACCATTAGCCAAGAAACTGTCGTCTAATTTATTTATTTATTTATTATTTATTTTTTTTTTAAGATTTTATTTATTTATTTGACAGAGAGAGACACAATGAGAGAGGAAACACAAGCAGGGGGAGTGGGAGAGGGAGAAGCAGGCTTCCCACCGGGCAGGGAGCCCGATGCGGGACTCAATCCCAGGATCCTTGGATCATGACCTGAGCCGAAGGCAGACGCTTAACGACTGAGCCACCCAGGCGCCCCAACTGTCGTCTAATTTAGCTCTCTATCTTCAAGCCAAGCATCATCCTGAATTTACTTTTATTTTCCTAATTTGGCTCCGAGCAGTTGAGGCATAAAAACAAAATTCCAGAGAAACATGAAACTGATTTTAATTAAACAGAAAAACAGGAAGCTAAATTTTTTTTTCCAACTGCCTTCAATCTAAGAGATAAAAAAATTAATAATTAACACACAGCTAGGAATCTCACCTGGTGCAACTGCCTCATTCATTTAAGAATGCTGGCTGGGAATTAATATTAATGGAGTAGTTTTCATTTAGACTTTTACAGCAGCAAAGACAATTACACCACAGCGGCAGTGCCCCCAGCGGCTTGGAGACTTGCGTGTGTGCGTGTCCTTGGGCGGTATTTTGTTTCCAAATCAGCCCATCAGCAAGTACTTCTGGAGCTCTGGCCATGCACGCAACACAGTGCTAGACACTTTTAATATTCCCCTAGTTCCAGATCAGGGGGTGTTAAATGAATTGCTATAGCTTCCTTCGAAGAGAGTATCTGTCACAGAGTCGAAAGTGGTACGTAAACACTGGAGAGGTCTGTTTGGGTTACACGGTACATCCGTCTTTATGAGTCCTAATGTAGCACTCTTAAAGAATAAAAAATAGCAATGGGATCAGAACTCCGAGGAAGGGTGTACAGTTAGTGAGCCAGCCATTTACTGAGTTGACTCTTGGCAGCTGTGATGGGCCAAATTTGCTTTTCACTTACACCCGAGAGGGTTTCAGTCCATTTGGAGCGAAAGTAATTGAACACATCATTTAGCCACAGGAATATTTGCACTTTGCAAATGGAAAGGAGGTCTTCCAACGTGGGTGATGAAGTCTGCTTCTTAAGACCAATTTGCCCTTCATTATGATCCCACAATTTAGGAAAGAAACGAAAGTATAGATGTCTCCTGAATTGCCTCTGTTCATTTTCGCAATGCCCTGTCTACCACCTCTTGGTCTAAGTAGAGGGGACACAACTCCGTTAGCCTCGAATCTGCACTGCTCTATCCCACTGTGTACCAAAATTAAGCTCATAAATATCTTAGGCTTTAGGCAGCGGTGGTGTCCATGTGTCTTCTCCTCTGTGTGTGTGTGTGCATGATTCCTTCTTAGGGAACACAGGCATGAAGAATTTAATAAACGAGTGTTTTTCTCTGTGATAAGAAGCCCACTGATGCTAATGGAAAGGGTCCAGCAATCAGGGAGAGCCAGGCTGTAAGAAATGGGTTGCAGCCTCTCTCCGTTTTTATCTTGTTAAAGTGACTGCTTCCAGGGCGCCTGGGTGGATCAGTCTGTTAAGCGTCTGCCTTCCGCTCAGGTCATGATCTCAGCGCCCTGGGATCGAGCCCCGCATCGGCAGGCTCATTGTTCAGCGGGGAAGCCTGCTTCTCCCTCTCCCTCGGCCCTCCCCCCTGCTTGTGCGCGTTCTCTCTGTCAAATAAATAAATAAAATCCTTAAAAAAATAATAAAATAAAGTGACTGCTTCATGACAGTCTCTAGAGGGCCCCAGGGTGAATGACTGAGAAGCTGGCTGGCCATGGTGCTGTTTGGGTCAATTCTCTCCCCCGGGAAAGATGTAATGGGGAGAAGCACTGAGTCTCTGGCCTGGCGAGTTTCTTCCGTGGGGGAGGAATGAGTGATTCTGTGACTCTTTCCCTGAGAAGAGCAGCTGGGGGCTGAGGAGGAAGCTCGTAGCCAGGCCCCGCCTGGAAGTGGCCTGTGGCTGAGGCGCCCTGTTTTCCATACGGGGAGGAAGCAACCAACCGATGTTCCCTGGGGCTCTGTGGAAGTTGCCTGACGTCTAGACAGCTCGCGCGGTCCCTTCAGGGTGTGTAAACTTTCAGTGGTGGGACACGGATGGCTAGCGTGTCTCCGGCACCTACTGTGTGCCAGGCCACGTCCTGGGCCTTACGGGCTTTCACTCATGCAGTCTTCGCACACAACAGCTCTAAGAGGTGGGTATTAGGGCTCCCTTGCACAGACGTGGAACTGAGGCCCTGAGAGGTCAGATTGCTCGCACGAGGTCACGCAGCTGCAAGAGGGCAAAACCAGGTTTCGAACACAGGATCACAGGACACACAAGACAGGTGGTGTTCACATGAGGAACACGGCCGACCACAACGCCGACAGTAATGGGACCTGCATTTTCCACAAGTGGGGCTCCACTCCAGCTTTACGGATTTTGTCCCCGCAGGTTAAACTGTACTAGTGTTTTTTTTTTTTTTAAAGATTTTATTTATTTATCTGAGACAGAGAGAATAAGAGAGACAGAGAGCACATGAGAGGGGGGAGGGTCAGAGGGAGAAGCAGGCTCCCTGCCGAGCAGGGAGCCCGATGTGGGACTCGATCCCAGGACTCCAGGATCATGACCTGAGCCAAAGGCAGTTGCTTAACCAACTGAGCCACCCAGGCGCCCCGGTACTAGTGTTTTAATGAGTAATATTACCTCAACCAAATGGCCATTATCAACAAGGCTAACAAAAGTGTATTAAAATAAACTTAAACAAAGGCTTTCTTTGACTATTAAATAACACATTGTTATTTGTAATTTTAAGAATATTTTAATGTGAGGAATGACAGTATTGCAAATCTTTTTTACCTCATGGGGCTGCACAGAAAACCTCAGGAGGGTGCTGTGGTAGAGAGTGGCTATTGTAGGTGGGGCATCAGAGAAGACTTCCCGGAGGAGGTGACCTTTTGAGCTATAGTCTATAGTCTATAGTCTGACTATCAAACAACCATGGATCCTGCTGAGGTCAGGAGGAAGGGTAATGTCAAAGGGATCGGCTTGTGCACACAAAATCTTTAGCAAATAAATAAACAAGATACTTACAGAGGATGACATAAATCTTTAACAAGTAAAATAAACAAGATACTTTTGAAGTATCAACCACAGCCAGTTGGTTAATAGAACACGATAATAAAACATTTTCCATGTGTCTGCCCCACTATCCTTTTTAAAAATGTTTCCACACTTAGCTTCTTTTCTCAGCTCTCTGCTTTGTTTACAGATATTAACTAACTTCCCAGCAGGGTACCATCCTTCTGTTCTTCTCAGAGGAGGATCTTTTGTGCAGGGTATGCATTTTTTTTAAATAAGGACTCTAGCCGTGAGTGTCACTCATTAAATCTTTGTGACACCTATGAGATTTTTATCTGTTTATTTTATTGTGAAAAACCTTTGATTTCTTTTGCATTACTAGCCGCATTGTCTTCAACTAATATAAGTAGGTGGGGAAGAGAGGAGGGTGGGTGGGGTCACGGCAGGAAAGCTAAGTATTCCAGGAGATCAAGGAGCTCAGTTTGGAGGCTTGGCTTGGTCCCCCTTGGAGGGGACCAAGGGGGTGAAACAGAGACCAGGGGTTCAAATGCTTAGACTTCGGCCCCGAGGTGCAGCACCGACCTGCACCTGGACTAACGACGCATTCACTTGTACCCAGTTATCCTGGGCTCGCGGTCCTGGAGCACTATGGGAAGACCACAGAGACAAGGAAAAGAAAGGAAAGGGAATCGTTCAGTAGAGGAGAGAGGGAAGATTCGCAGACTCTCCCGCTTTCATTGCTTTTCAGTGCAGCCCTAAAGGGCTCTTGGCAGCCCTATGGAGCCACAGGCTCAGGGTCAAGGTGGAAGCACTCCACTGTTTAACCTTCCTGCTGGAAAGTGCCCATTGTAGCAGGTGAGGGGGAGGTGGCTGCGGCGAATGTTTCTTGCTAAGAGATGCCATCAGGTAGTCCCAGGGCCTTTGGGCCAAGGACCCGTGCCTGGCGGGGTCTCACTTCCAGCCAGTCAACCGTGGCTCTGTTTCTGGGCGGCAGTGCCCATTCCTGCAGTGGCTGTTCCGTTCAGAGGCTCAGCTTCCTCTGCAGACAGATTTGGTCCAGCCTGTTGTCCTCAAAAAGCCCCCCACTGATGGCTGGCTTCAGCCGATGCTCGGCCATTTTAGTAGCCAATGTATGTCTGTCTGGTCACAGGCAAAAAAAAATGAATGACCAGGACAGGTGATGACAGGTGGGGGGATGGCATGAGGCTGAGGTTGCCATGAAATATGTATGGAGATCTGGGAGGTATGCAAGGGGTGGAAGATGGTTTCTTAATGTCCAGGCTTTGTGCGAGGCAGTTTATATCATAGTGAACTTTTTACATATTTTTACATCTTTTATTTGATTATAAGATATCTAAAATATATGGACCTATAGAAACAACCATGTGTGTGCCTCTTGGATTTAACAGCTGGGACCTTTCTGTCATCCTGATTCACATCTCTTCTGTGGTCCTTCCAGGATCTGTGCCTTCAATCTCTCTGGAGGAGGTTGCTTGGGGGCATCGGACCAAAGCCCAAATGCTATCATTTGAGAATAAGATGAGCACACCCATGTTCTGAGCAGCATTATTCACAATAACCAAGGTGGAAGCAAGCCACTGGATAAATAAACAAAATGTAGTACATATATACAATCGGATATCATTCAGCCTTAGAAGGGAAGGAAATTCTGGCACATGCTACAACATGGATGAAGCTTGAGGCTATGATGCTGAGTGCAATAAGCCAGACACGAAAGGACAAAGATCCATAGAAACAGGGGCACCTGGGTGGCTCAGTCGGTTAAACGTCTGCCTTTGGCTCAGGTCATGATCTCAGCATCCTGGGATCAAGTCCCACATCGGGCTCTGTGCTCAGTGGGGAGCCTGCTTCTCCCTCTCCCGCTCCCCCTGCTTGTGTTTTCTCTCTCTCTCTCTCTGACAAATAAATAAATAAAATCTTAAAAAAAAAAAAAGATTCATAGAAACAAAGTAGATGGTCGTTGCCGTGAGCTGGGGAAAAGTGGAATTATTGTTCAATGGGTACAGAGATGGAGTTCTAGAGATGGAGTTCTAGAGATGGAGGGAGGTGATGGTCGTACAACAATGTGAATGTCCTTAATGCTACTGAACTATACACTTAAAAATGGTTAAGATGGTGAATTTTATGGTATGTATATTTTGCCACAATTAAAAAACCAATTAGATGAGGAAGCAAGCTGAAACCCAGAGAGGCTTGCTATAAAAACCAATTATGATATGTTTCTCCATTTATTTTTAGTTTGTGTTTTTTGTCAATATTCATTCTCATATTTGTATTATTGATTTTAAAAAAACTTTTTGTCACTAAAGGTAATTTCATCCATAATCCCATGGGCATCCTTAAGGCCCACAAGATTTGAAGTTTTCTGTGGGTTTTTTATTGTGTGCATTTTTATCTTTTGCTTAACATTTTACTCAGTTGAAATACGATACTTTGCCCTCTCTTTCCAAAACTGGTTCTCCATATATTAATTTGCAACTTTCATTCTTTTTTTTTTTTTTAATTTTATTTATTTGACATAGAGAGACATAGAGAGAGAGGGAACACAAGCAGGGGGAGTAGGAGAGGGAGAAGCAGGCTCCCTGCTGAGCAGGAAGCCCAATGTGGGGCTCGATCCCAGGACCCTGGGATCGTGACCTGAGCTGAAGGCAGACGCTTAACTGTCTGAGCCACCCAGGTGCCCCTTGCAACTTTCATTCTTAACAGTAAGTTTTAATGGCCTGAGAACATTTCATTCAGCCAGTATGCCATCCTTAGTCTATTCGTTTATTTTTGGAATATTTTGGTATTAACTTTTTTTTTTTGTAATTCCAAATCATGACTATCATCACTTTATATGCGTTTTAATTAAATTTTGAAAAAACTGAATGGGTTTCATAACCTAAAAATTATTTCTTCTTGACCTCATCTGAATCTAGTCGGCTATGCTCTTCAGTTTATGACATAACATCAGTCTGTATGTGGCTTTTAAATTTTTAAAATTTTACTTCTCCCTTCATTTATGATACCCAGTCTCATTTCTTCTTCTCCTTCTCTCCTTCCTCCTCCTCTTCTTCTTCCCCTTCTTTTTCTCCTTCTTCTCTCCTCTTCTTCTCCTCCTCTTTCTCCTCCTCCCTCTTCTTCTTCTCCTCCTCCTCCTCCCTCTACCCCTTCCCCTTTCCTTCCTTCTCCTTCCTCTTCCTCTTCCCCTCTTCCCCTTCCTCTCCTTCTCCTCTTCCTTCTTTTTCTTTTTCTCCTCCTTCCCTCCCCCCTCCTCCTCTTCTCCTCCTCCTCCTTCTTCCTCTTCTTTGTCTTCTTTCTCCTCCTCTTCTTGCCATACGCACTTCCAACTGGCCTTCCATCATTTTATTTACATGTACGCATTTGCCTCAAATGCATAGTGTTTTGTGTTTTGAAAAACCTACTTCAATAGCATTGTGCTTTAAATCTCACTTTGTTCCTTTTTCATTCAACATAGTATTTTTGATATCCATCCATGAAGCTAGTTAATTCCCTGACCATTGCATAGTGTTCTATTTTATTGACAGTTCACATTTGGACACACACCTAGATGTCTAGCCCCTTGCTACTGGAAGCAATGCTTTGCCTGCTCACCAGTTTACATCTCCCTTTGCTTTTGTGAGGTAGTTTTTGTGGGGGGTACTTGCACGCAGGCTTGGAACTGCCATGCCCTAGGGCATCCCAAGTCCTCAGTTACAAGAACACTGTCAGGTTGCTCTCCAATGCTGAGCTGTGGCTGAGGACTCTGAATTTCCAACATCCTCACCAGAGCTTAGTGTGTGGTAAGTTTCTAATTACTCAAGACAGTGCGATAGTGTTTTAATTTGCTTTTCCCTGATAATTAGAGAGGTGGAACACCATTCTGGCTAGTTTTTATGTGAATTAAACTATTAGTATCCTTTATCTTTTTTATATTGTATTTCCTATCTTTCTTGCTGACTTACAGGATTTTTTTTTTTTTTTTAATTCTAGAAGTGCTGAATCTGGCCTAATTCCTTTCTAGTCCTATTAGAAATGGGCTAATTAGACCATGATTAGTCTATGCTGAGATATGTCGACATTTGGGTTAGATATAAATCCCTGAACACCAATTCTCTTGACAAGTCCGGTTGGAGTCTACAAAACTTTCAGAGCTTGATCTGTGTCTATATACACAATTTGAAGGTCTGACACTTTAGGGAAGGAAAACTTTTTTCTCAGGAGCCCCAGCAAAAATCTAGGGCCAAGATCTCATTGACTTATGCTGTGTCCTAAACCTTTTCTGACCACCCTGCTCAGGAATATGGGACATTCTGGTTGACCAGGTCTTGAAAGAGGCTTCCCCTTGGCATGTCATCAGATAATTCCTTTTTACAGGGGATACAACTCTGCAGAGACACATAAATAAATAAGCACATTTATGTCATTAAGATGTATATATTTTAGGGGCACCTGGGTGGCTCAGTCGGTTAAGCATGGTACTCTTGATTTCGGCTCAGGTCATGATCTCAGGGTCATTAGATTGAGCCCTGTGTGGGGCTCCATGCTGAGTGTGGAGTCTGCTTAGGATTTTCTCTCCCTCTCTCTCTGCCCCTCCTCCCCCAACCTCCCCCAACCTCTCTCTCCCCCTCTCTAAAAAAAAAAAAAAAATGTATATAGTCTATTCCAATATTAAGACATTCCCCATCTCTCCTTTTCTATTAAATAAATGTATATTGAATTTTATCCAATGCCTTTTAGCACCTATGGGGATGATAATTTTATTTCTATTTCTACTTTGATTTATTAAAATGCTGAAATACATTATTTTACTTCCTATAATGAAACTTCCTGGTATTCCTGCTCTGAATCCCACCTGCTCATCAGGTAATGTTTTTTTAATGTGACTCTAAAACCTGTTCTCAAATATGAATGATTTACTAATTTTATTTTGAGAATCATAATTGAAAGGCTCTTTAATTTTCTTTTTTGTGTGCTGTCTCTGTCAGATGTTAGTGTTATGCTCTATGAAAAGAATGTGGAAGATTCTTACTTATTCCTGCCATGCCCTGGGGTAGTTGAAATAGCGTTGGTGTTAGTGTTGTTTAATATTTTGACGGAATTTAGCTAAGAAATTATCTGGTGATCCCACAGTCAGGTTCTTTTTTTTTTTTTTAAGTTTTAGGATTTTTTCCCACTTGTATCAATTTACTTTTGTTTTCTGAAGATGCAAAACATTAATATAGGTCAAAAGTCAAAACTACTTTAAAAGGTATATTCTGAGGAGCCTTCTGCCCACTCCTGTTTCTTCTGCCTCTTCCCACTCAAGCTCAGAAGGTAACACATTGTATTAGCTTCTGATTTATCTGTATGCAAAAATAAACACATATATAGTAGATTCTTATTTCCCCCTTTTTCCTTTACAAATGGTATATCTTCTGTATCGTGGATTTTTCTTTTGCAGCCTTAACAGTACATCGTTAAAATTAGTCCATATCAGTTTATACAGGTTTTTTCTTTTCTTTCTTTTTTTTTTTCTTTTTTACATCAGCATCTTTTTTCATTGAGTGGATGACCATGATCATTTATTCAATTCCCAATGTATGGGATTTAGATTCTTTCCATCATTTTGCTATTACAAATAATATCACAATGAATACGCTTGTGAATGTGGTTTCTTTTTTCTCCCTGTGATATTCAGGGTAAATTCCCATAAATAGAATGCCTCATATTCACAGGCTTTGAAAGGAAGATGAAGTCTTAGTTTTTATTGTCCAGAGTTTGCTACATATTAATCAGATCTACACTTTTATGTGACTTAGATTTTTTTTTTTCCTCACCCAACCTGTCATGATCTGAAAGACGTATGTATATAGGTCTGCTTTTGTGGATGTGCCTTTATCTCTCGTGTGTTTCGTGTAGATTTTTCTCTGTGTATTTTGATCCAACGTCATGTAGCACACAGCTAAGCACCACTTTAAGATCTGCCTCTTAAAGCACTTTTCTTGGTTGATTTAACATGTTGGTACCTGAATCCCACCTCGTCTGATACTAGGACCATGACCCTTGCTTTCCCTAGTCTGCATTTGCATCTGTGTGCCTTTGATTTTCAACCATCTTGACATAGGCATCATTCTGTTGAATTCCACTTAGAATCCCATCTGAGAGCTTTTCTTTTCATAGATGAGTTTATCCTGTTACAATTTTGATATGATGACATTTATCTTAGTCATGTTATGTTATTTGGTTTTTTAGCCTGTCCTTTATTTTCCTTTATTTTAGTGTATTTCGCTAAGTGAAATATTTTTTCCTGTGTGTGTTCATGTGCACACAGCTTCTAGTAATTCAGAATCTTCATGTGCAGTTTTTAGTTTTTCTAGGGATTACTTTATAATTTTGTGTAATATACTTAATCCTTTAAAGCTTTAATTTTGACTAATTTCCCATTATCATGAAATTAGTTTTTTTCCACTTTCTTCTGTCTTCTCTCTCTTTCTTCCTTCCTCTTCCTCCTCCTCCTTCCCTCCCTTTCTCCCTCCCTTCCATTTTTTCCTTCCTTCCTTCCCTCTATTCTGTTTTCCAGTTATATCATAAAATGATATAAAGACCTTGTTTAAATAAAGATTCAAATAGGATCCATGTATTTCGATGGATTATGCTTTAAGTCTCCTTTAATCTATCAGTTCTCAGATCCGGGCTTCAGTTCTCAAAGTATTAGTTTCATAAAATTTAATTTTGTTTTATAATTATCTGGAGTGTTTTCATGGTCATAAAGCAAGATAATTTAATAAACCCAATTTTGACTGCTTCTGTTATTATTCTTCGTGCCTATTTTTAAGACTTTATAAAAGATGAAACCCTTTTTTTATTTGTACGTTCACTTTCCACTTCCTCCCTGTCTTTACTTGCCTACTTTTGTTTGTGATCATTCTATTTCTCATCTTCAGATTTCATGGCATTGACATTCTGTTTGATAACCAGAATCTCAAGATGGTTTTAGGCTTAGTCTTATAATATAAATAGATTTGTCTCACTTACCTTCTTTTCTTTTTTTTTTAAAGATTTTATTTATTTATTTGACAGAGTGAGTGAGAGATCATGATCTGGGGTGCGGGGGGGAGAGGCAGAGGAAGAGGGAGAAGCAGATTCCCCACTGAGAAGGGAGCCGAATGTGGGGCTGGATCCCAGAACCTGGAGATCATGACCCGAGCAGAAGGCAGACGCTCAACCATCTGAGCCATCCAGCTGCCCCAAATTCAGTTTCTCCTGAGATATCGTCTATCTTTTCAATCAGTAGATTAAATCTCCGTTGTTTTTTTTTTTAAGATTTTATTTATTTATTTGAGAGAGAGAATGAGAGAAGAGAGCATGAGAGGGGGGAGGGTCAGAGGGAGAAGCAGACTCCCTGCTGAGCAGGGAGCCCAATGCGGGACTCGAGCCCAGGACTCTGGGATCATGACCTGAGCCGAAGGCAGTCGCTTAACCAACTGAGCCACCCAAGCGCCCTAAATCTCCGTTTTACAAAAATTTTGCTGAATTATATATTTTTTCTGTTCTGTATGTGGAGTTTTCCTCTTCAAAATCATCAAATATGCATGGGTTGAATGTCCTTTGTCTCTTCCCCACAGCTTTTATTTACTATACTTCTTTTAAGCACCTTTTCATTGATTTTGCTGATTGTCCTCTGGTTTGTCTTCTTGAGTCTTCCCTTTAGTGAATAACTGTTATTTCTATGAGAAGCTTGTTTTTTGTTCTGCTTATCTTCTGAACGTGATCATTGTAGTCTTCACCTCTTTATGTCATTTTTTTCATTTTCTGGAACATTTTACCTGTGCTCTGATCTATTTTTTATAGAGGTGATTTGTCATTAAGTTCTTTTAATTCTTGGGGGAAATATTCGGTCGCACTGATCACGTGCTTGGTAGTACCATTGCTTTAGTTCAACGTAACTTGCTGGTGAACAAGCCCATTCATACACGGCAGGTAGAAATGAAAAATGGCACAACCCCTGTGGAGGGGAATTTACTGACAGTTGTCAAAATTATAACCACTTCCAGGAATCTACGCTAAGGGTACACTAACAAAAACGTGAAGTGATTCTATGCACAAATGATCCATTGCAGCACCCATTAGAATAGACAAGGTGAAAAATGAACCAAATGGTCATCGATAGACTATGAGTTTAATTAATTAATTAACACTAGAAAGTACCATGCATCTGGAAAAAGGGAATGAGGAACAATGCTACATCTTTAAGTACTTCTGCGTAGTGATCTCCAGGATTCATTGTTATGTGAAAATATGCCAAGTGCAAAATGGCACCTTATCTAAGGAAAGACAGAAGAATGAAGTATTTCTATGTTTAACAAAAAATAATGAAAAGATAAATATCAGTACAACTGGTTACATATAATGGGAGAGAGGTAAAGTTGAGGAAACAGAAATGGTATCAGACTTTTCTAAATGTGCTTTTCTGGCAGGTTTAACTTTGAAACCAGGTAATGTTTTTGCATAGTTGTAAAACAATTAAAAATTGAAAATAAAATGAAACAAACACAGCTACTTGTCTATTAGACCTGTGACTTGACCAGAGAGGATTATTTCAAATGAATTGAAAGTACAGTACTTTGACTCTATAGCTCTTATGGGATAAATCCTAAGGACACACACATACACAACTGTACAGAAAAAGTTTCCAATAATCATATTATTAGTCTTAATAATATCTTAATAATACACTTAGTTGTTATTCCAATGTGTATATGTACTATATATTATTGGCATAGAGCAAAAAAATATGAGAAGAGGGAGTATGTGTGGCCAAGATTTGACTTGTGCTGGTGATTGTTGAATAAGTTGCTGCAAACTCGGATTAAAACAATACATTTAGGGGCACCTGGGCGGCTCAGTCGGTTAAACGTCTGCCTTCAGCTCAGGTCACGATCTCGGGTCAGGGTCCTGAGATTGAGCCCCGCATCAGGCTGTTTACACTCAGCGGGGAGGCTCCTTCTCCCCCTCCCTCTGCCCCACCTCCCCTGCTCAAATAAATAAATTTTAAAAATCTTAAACAACAGCAACAACAATAACATCTTTAGTCTCCTACAGTTAGTTCCAAAATCACTTTCAGTGGGCTGAAATCAAGGTGTCCGCAGGGCCAACTCCCTCTGGAGGCTAGAGGCAAGAATCCAGTTCTTGGTCTTTCCCTGTATCGTAAGCACATCCCTTGGTTCAGATCCCCTCCCTCGGTCTTCAAAGCTGAGGACACAGCACCTGTTTCTCTCTGCTTCTCTCACATGACCTTCTTTTCTTTTGTCTGAAGTCCAATTTCTCTCTGCCTCCTTCTTATCAGGATACTTGGGATTACGTGATAGGACCTGCCTGGATTATCCAGAATAATCACTTTATCTCAAGATCCTTAACTTAAGCACATCTGAAAAGATCCTTTTTCTATATAAAGAAATATTCCTGGATTCTATAAACATATAAATATGTATGTGTATATATATGTGTGTGTGTATATCTCTGTGTGTATCTGTGTGTGTGTGTGTGTGTGTATAGATCTACATACACACACACAAACACATATATTTTAAAGGCTTTATTTTTAAGTAATCTCTACAGGCTTGAACTCACGACCCTGAGATCGAGTCACATGCTCCTCTGACTAAGCCAACCAGGTGCCCCTATTTTCAAGATTTTATTTCCAGATTCTATAGATTAAGGACCCAGGTATCTTTGGGGGCTACTATTCAGCCTGTCATATTGGGTGATGGGCACGTGGGAGATTCATTATCTTATTTTCTGTTCTGTAGCATAGTTTGGAAAATTTTCTAATTAAAAAGCAAAGAAATAAATTTGTCCAATGTGTAGGCCCTGTGGCTTGTGCAAGATCATTGATTTAGATGGGATCTTGGGACCCATAACCCAGCTCTTTGCTCTGATAAACCAAATTGTGCTGCCACTCACTTATCAAGCTGTAGGGCTTAGGGAGCTGGTGACCTATAAGAATGCTTTCTTCTTTCAGAGCTATTTCATTTATCATGACTTCTATAAACCTGGAGGCCCAGGGTTTCTAGTGATTGGAGGGGAGATAGCTGCCAGCGGAGGCTCATGTTACCGACCGTTACCTGGTTACCGATGCCAAGACACTGGGAGCCTCCTGCTTACTTCTGGAACACGGATTTTATGGACATAGCCAAACAGTGGGGTAAGTCTCAGGGTTCCTTTTTTGTGGCTGTTCTTGTTGCTGCTGTTATTCTTCCTCTTTTCATGCAATTTAACTCTAAATATACTCCTTTTTTAGAAGCTAAATATATGAAAATTCACATGACAAAAAAGAAAAACTCTAGGTCGATGATGGGGATGGGGTGACTTTCTTGATACAAAGATTCACATGAAGTTTCTTTTTTTGAATAAAATGTACTCCTCTTGTACTATAATTTCATGTTGAATTTTTTCCTGGACATAGTTGAGAAAAATGATATGCCTGTAATTTTTTTTTTTGTATTCAGATGGAATTAACATGAAAATTAGTCTCCCCACGGAAGAAGGGGTGACCCTTTTGTTAAAACAATTTATCAGTGGTAACCGATGTCTTACTAAGTTTCAGCCTGCAGTGGTAGAATGAGAAGCAAGAACACGAGGTCTATTTTTGCCTCAATAGCTTATTCTTGCTTCCTACGTTTTGTTTTTGTCAGTTGAAAGATATATCTTTAGCTTACTTACTTATAATTATAAACTGTTCATTGCATGAAGTCAAGCAAATAGAATAGAGTTTAAAAAGTGTCTCTGAAGGTTTTGAAAAAAAAAACCCATGTAATGTCAAAGTCTTTTATTCTCATTTAAATAAGAAGTAAGGATTGCTCCTTACAACCTTGAGAATGTGATTCGTGTCAGTGAAGTGATACATTTATTATATGAGGCATAATTCTTGGGACTACTTATTATGACAGGCCAATAATTACTTAAGGTTCTACCAGCCTCTTTCTAGCTGTGACTCAACAAAAGTGATTTTGGATTCTAAGTTGCTTAGCTTTTGGTGGTAAGGTAACTATTCCAGTGTACGAGAGGAAAAAAAATCCTTTTTCTTTCTGTTCTCCTGGATTCTGCAGCTGCGGCTCTGTAACATTAGACTGGCAATAGATAGATCAGCAAAAAGAAAACAAAGAGAAGTTTCTCAACATGGATGCTGCACGCACACACAGCAGCACCCAGAGATGAGTAACTCAAAGGGATGGTTAGAACTTGGGCTTAGACTGCCTCTGGCTCAGGTCATGATCCTGGAGTCCCAGGATCGAGTCCCGCATCAGGCTCCCAGCTCAGCAGGGAGTCTGCTTCTCCCTCTGACCCTCTCCCCTCTCATGCTCTCTCTCACTCTCTCTCTCAAACAAATAAATCAAATCTAAAAAAAATAAATAAATAACTTGGGCTTATACATCATCTTAATAAAAACCAGGAAAATTTCGGAGAAGTTGACAAGACAAAGGAAAAGTACTTTAAGTTTCTAGAGTGTCATGGTGACTCCACAGTTGTCTGGGACCCAGGCTACTTCCAGTTTTCTGATCTGACACTAATACAACAAGGAGTTCATCTCCTGGTTCAGGATCCACATTCCAAGCAGCACAACAAGAGGGAAAATACACTTACATCAGTTGTTTTTTAAGGACATTTTTTTGGAAGCTTGCCCAGAATGTTTCCAGTACCTCCTATTGGCCTGAACATAACCAGCAAGTCCCCATCTGGCTATAAGGGTGGCTGGGGCATGTAGTGTTCATTCTGGGCAGCTGTGTGCCCAGCTAAAATTCAGGAATTTAATTACCTCAGGATGACAGAGAGAATGGATATGGGGGGGGGTGCGGGGATTAGCAAGTCAGTTATGGCTTCTCAGCAGTGGAATTCCTGAGCCAAGCTCTATTTTTTGTCTTTTGAAACCCTTGTTACATGAGGAGAGATTGCTTCCAGATAGGTTCTACCACTAAATGCTTCCACAAGTGGTGCACGAGAAAGCCTTCCTCATTACATCCATGCCAACACGGAGTGCGATTATCTGAAATAAAGATCTCTGCCAGCTAGATAGGAGGAAAAAATATCTCAATTACATTTGCATTACTTCGATAATAAAAAGAGCTGAACTTCTTCATATGCTGGCTGGTCATTTGTATTTCCTTTTTGTGAATGTCTTAAATCCTTTGTCTACTTCTAAATTAATATTCAGCTAGTTGTAGAATAGCATTATACAGTTTGAATTGAGTGGGTCAGGGATGAGAGATTTTTCTTTTCAATAATTAGGATTTAAAAAAGAAAATCCTAGGTTAATAGGAAATCTTCTTATGGAAGGAACAACACTGAAAAATAACTAAATAGTACATTATTTAGTTTTTTGTTTTGTTTTGGACTGAGGAAACTCAGATTTCAATATGACTCTGTCTGATGTAGCAGGTAAACCACAAAGACTGGAAAAAGAGCATCAAGTATAATTAACTGTGAGTTTTCTTGACTCTTTTGAAAGAGTTCAATCCCTGACAATTGAGCCCTTTCAGAAATCGGCTATTTTCTGAGTCAGGGTGATAATTTGGTGGTCATGGTTCTGTTGAGGGTATGAGGAAATGTCACCATATGGATGAGATGGGCACTTGAAGCTCCTTCACTCCGGGGACAAGGGGAGAGACAATCAAGGTGAGACTTCGAAAAATGACAATGATTATTGCCAGTCCCTGCATTTACATCTCACTGTCATCCCAATTATCTGAATTAAATTTTCTCGAGGGGCCTGGTAGCAACAGGCTCTTAAAAATCCACATTTTTATTCTGGAACGGAGCCTTTGTCGGGCAGCTTATCATTCTGTTTTGTTTTCCTAAAGAGTGTGTTTGTGCTTTATTTGGAGAAATCTGAGCACCTGCAGCTTTTACCTCAGCAACAGGCAGACCTTGGCCAGCATTGTCAACGTTCGAATGGCAATAGCAAGAGGGCAGGAAGCTCACCCATGACGCGTGGGTGGCTTTGGCGGTTCTTACTAGGATCCCCGGTAGTGTGGTTGAGAATAAGATACACGACCCTCCTCACTGCTGTCTTGGGTGACAGTGCATGGCCCCAAGCGAAAGCTGATTTTTATGGTGAGTGTGCACTTAATAAAGAAAGGAGTTTCTGTCAGCGAGTGAGTTACCGGACCAAGTGGACACAGGGTCACCCCAACTAGAGTTGGGTCTATGCCCATCCCCCACACGAGACTTTCCAGGAGAGAGTCCCGACCTAGTTGTTCTCCATATTTACAGATATTTGATTAGTGATAGCTTATGAATAGGGGAAAGGGTAAGGTAAGTCTCAGCTGCTGATTTGATAGTGAAGGAATCCATGATTTAGCTATTTCCAAAGGAGCGAAGGAAAAAGTCCTTATTTTTTGAGGAACAAAATTTCCGATCTCAAAGTTGCCTTTCAATTATCTGACACGTTGCTAAGCCATTTATAATTAATGTCCTTAGGATTTTCCCATGTGGATAAATACTCTTGACTGGCAATTTTGGCCTCTGCATACATGTTCCTGTCAAAATGAGTAAGGAATTAAAATGACTCAGTCAAGTTTTCCTTGTCAAACAAAATAAAACAGAATGACCAAAAAACAAAACAAAACAAAACAAAAAACACCAAAAACTCAGAGATACATTCTGGGTAATATTTGCTTGAATATTTGAATTTTTCAAAGGTGACTAAGTATTCAACCAGCCTTCCAGGTCTTGTTTCTGTAACTTTGATATAATCTCATCTGTCCCAATGACTCTGAAAGCTGGAACATTGAGTTATTTCTCTCCCTGCCTCTTTTAAAGGATAAAGCCATGTCCCAGTTGATTAACAGGATCAGGATTTGCAGAATGTGGTCAATAAGTCTCTGTTTGCTACTGATTTCTTGGCATCCTGGCAAAATCCTGTGATCTGCAGTGCCTTTGATTTGCTATATTTTTTAAAAAGAGAAAACTGCAAACTTAAAAAAATTACATTTTATAAATGAATACAATTAAACCATCCTAAATGCACTGACCTATTATTTTTTTTGTTATTTTATTTTCTTAGAGTACCTTGAAGACCAGAGGTCTACAGCCACTCATAACAGCGAATACCCAACAGTACTGGAAGAGATTTCAGACACCACTGTGGAGTTGCTGACCTCTCTGGCAAACTTCATAAAGCTTAGAGCTGCTCTCATGTAAGTGGACTAGTGTGTGGGAGGATCTGTGTTGTGACAGTCTTGCTTTTCTTGAATTTGCATCATTAATGTCCCTTCCTTAAGTGAAGGTGACTTTATCTGGGAAGAAAAGAGGATTTTGAACAGTTTGTTTTCTTTTTGATATTGTTTATGCTGAGTAGTTTTATATTGTGTGAGAAGGGGAACTGGGACCATGGTGGATGTTTTTAAATCTGGTGGGAGTGGGTATGGGAGGAATAAACTGTGGGCACAACAGACAGGGCTCACAAGGGACAGGAGAGGGCGGGAGCCATCACTGGGGTCCTCAGGCAGCCAAGAGACACCACAAAACATTCACCCTGGAGAAGGAGCGTTAACCAAAAGGGAGGGGACCCTGAGGATGAAGTTAGCCATGACCATGAACCAAACAATGGTGAGGTTTTCCATAGGATTTGGACAATCAAGACATGATGTGGTATTGGAGCATTTCAAGAACTGAACTAAAAGTGTATTTGTATTTAGATTTCCTTTCTCCCCTTGAATAGGGAGGGCTTTGTTGTTCTAGATCTAGGCTGGAGATTTCCATGGTATGGGTGAAAGTTCCTTTTTTTTTTTTTTTTCTTTTTTTTTGAAAGGAGGACAGTTCTCTGAAAAGTGAATTTGGGAAAAGAAGATAACCTACAAGTGAAGGATAAGAAATTATGGCATTTATCCTTACCTCCAAGAATAAAAGACTATATGTAGCGGGAGACTAGCTTCCAAAGGCATCACATGGTTTTACTCTTACAGGTACTTAGGTTAGAGAAAAGAAGGGAGGAAGTGACTGCCTAAACATGAACAATGCACCCAGGCCAAATGTTAAAGAAGGGCAAGGTGGATCTCTGGAACAGTCAGAGGACCTGTTGAAAAGAATCACAGTTTTGCATGAATGTTTCACATTAACCATGCGATATCAACCATTCCTTTGGCAGGCAGACATTAAGTCCTGGTGTTAATAAAATATACCAGCAGGGGGTGCTATCCCCTCAAATTTCCTTCCCTGGATGCTAAAGGTCATCTCAAGGCTTTATGTCTTTGCAGATAAGTGGAGACTAAATGTAAGTTTGTCAAATAATTGAGTTTTCTCGGGCATGGCACTGTCTAGATTGGGTATTATCCTAATAAGGTGGGAGCAATGGCTTTCATCCCCACCTGCTCTGTTTTGTGCCATGAAGGTCTACCCCAGGCAACTGGCGTGCAAATGTCCTCATTTGGCCACAAGGGGACGGGAGAAGATCATGCGAATGGGTTAATAGAAATCCAACACATTTAATGGAAACCTATCTCAACATATGCCAACGGAAAGTCAAGACATTTGTTTGCTTTAAATCAAAAGCATTTAAATTACTATTATGTTTATAGATATAAATACTGCTTCAGGAAGAAGATCTTTCAGTGTTAACTCATCAATCACATTTTATCTTCAGACTGCACAGTTAAAGCAAGTGTTTATTGCTATATATTCTAATATTCAGTTAACTTATTAGCAGCTACATTTTTTCAAGCCTTTTCAATTGGCTTCACATTAATCGTTTAGTTCTTCCAGTGCATCGGTCCACAGTAGGGCTCCTCTGGGAGACCTGGCCAGGTTGCTCCAGACTAGTCCAGGCAGTGGTGCGGGGATGAGCTGAGACTTACAGGGCAGGCCCTGCCTGCTGCGGTCTTGAGCCTTGCTCCATGGGACTGCTCACGCTGGGGACACAGCCGCCATGGCTCCATTTGCTTCCCTTCCCGGGCACCGCCTCATAACCCTGCAGGCTCCCAGACCCTCCTGACCCAGGTGGTCAGGCTGTGACCCCAGCTCCAAGAGCAGAACAGGAGGGACTAGATCTTTCAGGGCTTCCAGAACCCAAACTCCCAATGTAGACCTGCCTGCTTCCCAATACCTACTTCCTCCGACCCCACCAGAGCAGGAATCTGATTCAGGCTTGGTTTACCCTTCAAAACCCTCTAGGTCAAAAAGCAATGGACTAACGTTCAGAAGTGCCAGGCTCCAGTCCGGGCTCTCCTTGCCTGGCTGAAACAAGGCATGCCTCCCCAGGCCTCACACACGTTGAAACCCTTTGCATGACTTAATCTCCCGATGACTCTAAATGAAACCTTCTTACCTTTTCTCGTTCACATTTACTATTCTCCCCCAAGGTCAGGGCTGCTTTCTCCTTTAACTTCCTTCTATTCTGTCAGCCTTTCCTCCATTTTGGCTAGAATAAGATATTCAAGAGACCCTTGACATACGAAAACAGTACTTCTCAGCCCTACATAGAGGTTAGACTCCAGGATACTTTTCCAAAAATACAGAACTTAACGCTCCCCACCTCCCACCGTGGACTTAGTGGATTAGACACCAGTATTTCTAGAAAGCTTACCAGGTCATTCAATGCATGGCCAGGTTGAGAACCACTGAAGTGAGCAAAGAGGTTCAGGAGGAAGGTAGTTCATGGAAAAGGGAGGCATAAGTATTCAGTAAAGATATTAAAGGAAGGGTAACCCCACAAAGAGAAGGAAAACTGGTAACAGAAGGAATTAAACGTCTTCTCCCCACTGATAAAAACCACACAGATACATCTTTTTCTTTAATATTTTTTCGCTTTGGTGTTTTTCTTTTCTTTCTTTCCTTCTCCTCCTAGATGGAGAGGAGGGGTGGAAAATAAACATCAAAAGTCCGTCCCTTCCTAAAGTTCCCACTTTCCAGAACAATTTCTTCTTTCTTGCGCTTTCCAGAGAAAAACGTACTCGCCAAGACCTCATTACTGCGCAGACATAAGAAGCCTAATTTGACAGGTGGTAAATCATCCCCCAACTTTAGTGTCTTTCTGGATGTGAGTAAATTAGAGCCACGCAGCCCCAGAGATGGTGAGAGGAACGGATGTTGGAGAGATTCACGGGGCAGATCTCAGGGATGAACTGGATCTAAGGTGTGAGAAATGGGCAGGGGTCAGGAATAACTCCTGGATTTCTGGCTTACATGACTGGCACCGAGTTGTCCAAATTTCAGAGAACAGTGCGATTTAATGATTAGGCACTCCAGAGGTTAAAAGATGACTAAGACCATGACTCGAGTCTAGCAAGGTCACCTTATCCTAAAAAAAGACAATAGTCAGAAGACTATAGTAAGTATACCCCTTGCATGTACATATTCTAGAAATTAAGCAGTTAATAGAATATTCTGATTTTAGGTAGTTATAAACCAAAAGTGGGTAATGAGAGAGTTATGTTTTAGGATATATTGGTAAGACACACAAATGTCATCAAATTCTGAATTTGGATGAGTAAATGTTCCAAGCAAAATCACAGATCGAATACAAATGTCCAAAGCAAACCCAACTTATGGGATGGAGTGCTCAGTATAATGAAAGTTTGTTTTTATTTAGATGTATGGAATTGCTAAAGTTCCCTCTTGTGTGTGTCATTGGGAGGGCTGAATTTAGGTCTAATTATGCCCAATTACTAAGAGTCTGTCCGATTCTGACTTTACCTGGGGAGGGGTTGGTGAAATCCCCATGCTTTCTCACCGTGGACTCAGGTTGCAGATTTCAGTGCGTGTCAAGGTGCATTGCAAGGTCACTTGTTTGTCCACTGAGACCTTCTATACACCTCTGATGGAGTTCAGGTGAAATCAGTATCTGTTTTCTTTAATACATTTCAGGACCTTGCCTCTGCACCTTCAGAAGCACCGCTTTTTAGCAAATCTGCAGGTTCATTCATGGCCTTTCCATTGTGCAACCACTTCCTCGCATACTGAACAATACTGGATTCCTTAAACTGCTTATGCAAAGTGACAGACCAGGCTTTTTCTCATCCAAGGTCTCTGATATTACAGCTACTGCAAGTCATTGAATTCCTTTGGGTCTCAGTGTTTTCATCTGTAAAATGAAGTGGTATCTGACGTCACTGCCACAATTCTGGGATCCGATTTGTGCTTTCCAGCTCCTTCTTAACTACTCCAAACTCTGTCTCTAGAAGGTGCAGCCTTGAGTGATTGATTTTTTTTAAATTAGCATCTAACAATTTATGTTCAAATGGGCTTTCACGCACTACACTTCAATAATACATTTTTTAAAATGTGCTTTCATAGAATCACGAAACCGCCGGAGCGTCAGAGTGTTATAAAAACTAGGCATGGCATCAATTCATTGGCTTAGTGTGCCTCCCAAATGGATCAAAATACACGAATGTGCTTTAGCATGCTGATTTCTGGGTATCTCCATAGACCTACGGAGTCAGAATCTCCAGGGAAACAGGAACAGGAATCTGTATTCTCCCTCCAGTTAAAGATGTGAAATATTCATTTTATGAGACTCTATCTTCCTAGTGTAAGTTGATACAAAGCTTGAAAATTTCAGGAGTGTTTACCCCTCAACTGCATCATTTCTGCCTCTGAGTTTGTTCACGTGACACTCCTTGTTCTGAAATGTTCTCTCCCTTTATCTTAACAAAATCCTATCAGTCAAAGCCTTCATCAAACCGTGTCTGCTAATGGCTCATAGCTAAGCATCACTTCCAGCAAGCAAGTGACAGTCATTGGGGTCTGTACACGCTTTGTTACCAGCGTGACATTCATCTGTCACCCTCTATGGAGACCCCCTCCTTGCTCACGGCACAGTACAGCTCCCAAGCATGTCCTTCATCTCTTAATTCCTCCTAAATATGCAGTCTAACCCCCACAAATGAGCACTCACTTATAGGTTTTGCTATTTTTTTCCCATGTGCCACCTATCTGTCCAACTAGATCTGAAATCCAGCAGAGGCAAGGGCCAATTTCTATTGGTTCACACAGTAGCCTCAACTAATATCTGGCAATTGATCAGAGATGGGAAAAACATGTGAATTGTAAATGTGCAAGATGATGTTAGTGTTTAACTATAAAAGAATATCAATTGAGAAGAGCTTCATTCTTTGTTCTAGAAATACATTTTTTTCCTACATGAATTTAAGGATGGGAAGGAGATAGAATGATGAAATGCTGAACACATCAACTGAAAGAAACCCATTTCCCAGTGGCCAGATTTAGGTTCTTGGAGATGTTGGTCCATGCCTTGGGGATCACTCTACTCTAGGGGATTGTGCTGACCCGGAAAATATGAAAATGTTGGTCTTGTAAAATCTTTTTTGGCTCAAATCAATTCCATATGAGCAGAGCAATACGAGCTCCCTTGCAGAATTTATTTCCTGAAATGACATATCCCTAATCTTTTAACAGAGAATTAGGCAGATGGATCTGCTGATCCAGTCACAATTTTGAGTTAGGTTATTTTATTAGATGGATGAAGTAAAGTGCGTTTCCCTTTGTCTTAGGAAGAAAAAAATCATGTATCAGTGCTTACTGTATTTGCCTTAAGAGTAATGTTGGATTCAATATTAGTAACTAAAGTTAAATTTAGAGAGATGTTTTTAGATAGCTTCTGACCTGGAGTAAATTCTATTTGAGGGCATTTAAGTTCTCTTAAGTGGACATTAAAGATAGTTGCCAGAATAAATGTGTGTAGGTTTTGATTGGGAGACTTACGCTAGTGGTAAAAGATGATCATCTTAACTATTCTCTTGTCTTCTCCCATTTTTTACTAGTTTTAAAAATTTACTTCCATAGACACATTAATTCTGGGGAAAAAAAAAAAAAAGTAAGTAAATTACCAGTCTTTTCCCCCAAGCATCTTCAGCATTTAAAATTACGGAGGAAATTTTTGTTTCCACTGCCCTTTGGGTAAGCCCAATGGGAAAGGTAGGATACTAAAATAGATCATTTTTTAAAAGATTTTATTTATTTATTTAGAGAAAGAGCATGCGAGCGCACACAAGTGGGGGGAGGGACAAGGGACAGAATCTCAAGCAGACTCTGCACTAAGTGAGGAGCCCCAGGTGGGGCTGAATCTCACGACCCTGAGATCATGACCTGAGCTGAAACCAAGAGTTGGAGGCTTAACCAACTGGAGCCACCCAGGCACCCCTAAAATAGATTATTTTTTGTTAAAGTTTAAAAAATGAACAACTAGTAAGTTTCTTTGAATTTTTGCGGTGATTTATATTGACAAAGCATCTCTTCCCCTGGAGGTAAAAATGGATTGTGAACTAATGTGGGATTTGAATATTATTTGAATGTTACTAATTCAATTGTAAAGAGTTACAAGTGGTGGCAGTAAACATGTAGGAAAGTCAATAAACAGTCTACATTTCTTAAATTCTCACAGAATTTTGGTTTGAGGCTTAGAGGTAATATGAAGTCATGGATTTATTCAAAGATGTTATACCAAATATAATTTAGGAAACTTGTCTCTCAAGCATGGAATCAATATAGTTGGTTAGATTCTATTAATTTTTCAAAATGTCGTTCAGAAATTAAGATTAATTTCTTGAAAGCCCCATCACTATAGTCTTGAGTTTTCATGCTGTTGTTACTGTCTATTGCTAGACACTCTCTTTTCAGGGTCCAGTGAAAGGAATGTAAAGTCAGGGACAAACTCTAGTTCTTATTTGCTTCTGTCCTGCTTTGAGATGAGCAATTGTGCCTATTCTTTTTTTTTTTAGATTTTATTTATTTATTTGTCAGAGAGAGAGAGCACAAGCAGGAGGAACGGCAGGCAGAGGGAGAAACAGGCTCCTCGCTGAGCAAGGAGCCCAATGCGGGACTCGATCCCAGGACATTGGGATCACGACCTGAGCTGAAGGCAGACGCCTAACCAACTGAGCCACCCCGGCATCCCAGTGCTTATTCTTTGAGTGCCTGTTGTGTATAGGGCGTGGCTCATGCTGTAGGCTCTGAGATATTTTGGGATGATGAATTCACAGAGAATTATTGGAGGTGTCCCCAGTGGTAATTCCAATGTCTTCAACTTTGTATAACAGGGGATTAAGACATGATCGAGGTGTCAGCAGACCTGGAGTTTGTGCTTGAGTAGTCATCCTAGCAGGAGCCACACTTACTCTCAAGAGATGCCATCGTTCAAAACTTTACTCTTTTTAGATCTTACGTGGAACTGCTCTAGCGTCAGTTTGAGGGAACAGAACTCACTGCTTTATGTCTCAGGTAAAAGTGGAATTCTGCAGCTCAATTACCCACTTTATTCACCTGACTTGGAGCTAAGTATCTTTTCATTGTTTTAAAAGTCATCCGAAGGACAAATTGAATCACTGTTAGCGGTAGTCAAAAGAACAAGCAATATCTCTAAAGGCAATTCAAAAAAATGTAGTTTCCAAAAATACCTTGTGTGTGGCTGAGCACGTGTCTGGGATGAGGTAGCATCTCCCATAGGACTTCTTTGAAATAGACCTTCCTACCTGGTATGTTTGTTTTGAAGCCAAACACATCATTCTACACTTGTACTTCATGTATTTAATTTAACTTTGTATCATTTCTCAATCCAGACACATTTCTGTGAATTGCTCTGGGAGCATCATTTGATTTTTAGAAGCATCGCACTGTGCCAACATTTTACACTCCATAATGTGAAACATGGACTTGAGCTTCTATCTTTCTTTAAAAGTCAAGTTCTCTAGGTAAGTTACAGTCCTACAAACAAAGAATAATCAGTGAAAAGGCCCTCAGGAAATAGGAACTCAGGAAAGTGAGTCCTCGGTTGGTACCTGAATGATACTTCAATATGTCAAAATTAAGCTTTGACGAGCTAGACTGGAGATGCATCATAGGATTTAATTAGTGCAAGAGCTCTTAGAGAGCCTCTAGTTACAACTCTTCTAGATTTAAAAAATTAATGCCTAAAAACTTACATGACTTTTCTAAGGCCACTAACAGAATTTTTAGTCCTCAGAAATGCCCAAATTGTCAACCCTTCAGTAGAATACCATTCTACCATCTAACCTGCCTCAATAGTGTCAGGTCCCCGGAGACCATCACAGACATGATCTTTGACATTGTATGTTCGTGAACACGTCTACATTTCTTAAGCTGTCTCTTTTATACAAAATTTCTTGTTGTTTACAGAAACTAATATATCTTACATTTAGGGCATATATTGCATGGAGCACTGGGTGTTATATGAAAACAATGGATCGTGGATCACTACATCAAAAACTAATGATGTATTGTATGGTGACTAACATAACATAATAAAATTAAACAAAAATAAAAATAAAAAATAAAATAAAAAAATAAAAAAATCTATAGATGCCTTGACTTCCATGTAATGTGTATTCTTGACTTTGTACTTCTGATATTGCCTGTTCTCCTAGTCAGCTCAAAGTTGCCTTTTATATAAGTATAGAGTAAGAATTTTGCTCAAGAATTTTCTATCTGTGCAGGAATTGAGTTTTGTTTTTTTTTTTGGTGTGGTCTGTTTCGACCAGAGGAACTCCTTTTGGTCCTTCATGTCTCAGAGTAAGTGTCTCTTCATTGGCGAAGTCTTCTTTGATCTTGCAGACCAGGTGAGATGCATCTATGATTAAACTTGAGCCTTGGACACTTGAGCTCCTCCCTTATGACTCCTAATACATTGTAGTGAGTTGTTCATTGCAGGCTTCCTTGGACTCTGGGCTGCATGAGGACAGAGTCCTCATCTGTCTTAGACTCCGGTATTTCTCCAGCACATAGCATGCACATAGCAAACCCTTCAGGCTAGGACTCTGGTTTGCAAGCTACAGAAATGCAATTCATACCAACTTATGCAAGAAAAAGGAATCACTGGGTCATGTGAGAAGGCTAGAGATAGAAGTGGGTGGTTTCATCCTAACTGTGTTCCTGGACTCAAACTTTGTCCTTTGGGTGGTTTTTCCTTTTATTCTTAGACAGGTTATGCCTTTGTAAGGACCAAGATGGCTCTGGTTGCTCCAGGCTTATCTGATCCTCAGTGCCCTATGCCTTAGAAAGCATATCAGCAAATATCCCAAGGAGGGTTTTCATTGGTCCGCTTGGGTCATAGGTCCATCCATGATTTCGTCCCCATGACTGAGGGATGTGCTACTCTGACTGTCTTAGTCAGGGTCAGGAGACCTTCCAGAAACTAGAAGCAGAGGTTAAACCCATCCCATCCAAACAGACTGAGAATGATTTCCAAAGGGAGAAAAGGGACTCATGTACCACAACAGGAGAAATGAATGCTCGGCAAGCAGAAACATCGATAACAATGTTAATAGCTAATAATTAGTGAGTGCTTTATGTGGATTTACTCATTTCAGGTGTCCACTAAAATGCTCTGACAATTGGTGTTGATGGAATGAACGAATGAATGAAAACAAAGTTTTATGCTTAGGGATTGTGTTTCATGTCTATGACATATTGGTAATACTGTGACTATTACTATTTTTGTCATCATTATTGTTATTATTGATGGCTAGAAACTCAGCAAACTCAATTCCTCAATAACAAACCAGTTATAAGTTTTGTTAAGAGATTTTTCTTGTCAGTGTTTATTCAAAAGCAATTTGAAAGGCCAACATCCCTGTAACTATCTCTCATGACTTCTGTACTTAAAGAACTTTGTATAGTTCTTTGTGTGTATCTTGCAATTTGCATCTCATTTCTGGCTTTTATTTTTCTGATTTTAGCTCAATTACCTGCAATCTCCCTTGTGTTTTCTTGGGTAAACTGGCCAAGTTTCTTTTTGTCATTTTAATTTGTATTTTGGGTGTTTGCAGAATCCACCAGGCTTCTTCCCTCTTCCTACTCCTCTGTCTGTTTCACAGAAGATGGCTTCCCACTCTCATCACCGACCCAAGGGGTCTTTCTGTTGTTCCTTTGAAGAAACATTCAGCTTTACTAGATGACTTTTCTGTTCAAATTCTGGCCCAAAGAGCTTTTGCTATTTTACTAAGCCTATTAATTTTGGCTTCTATTTTGTTATTAATTTTCCTATCCCCCCTCCCCTATATTTTTCTTCCATATTCTAAATTCCACACTAAGCACTTTCTGATTTTCTACTGAGTTTTAACCTTTTCCAAGGAAACTTAATGATTTGAAAGTTCCTAAACAGGGTTCTTGAAATCCCTGAGACTATGCAAACATCTGTGTGAGTGTGCATAGGCACGTTTTCTGGGAGAAAGGGCAATGGTTCTCATCAGAGTTCAAGTTTATGACTCTTGCACATGTGGTCCCCCCACCACAGAATTGTGGTTCCCTTGCCACAATATTGCTGATCATTAATTGCTGGCTTCTCCCACAGAAGGTAAGGGCTGTGGCTTTTCTTCATGACTGTGTCTTAACTTTTGACTCAATTCTTGTATGTATCCGCAGGGAGGGGGGGTGGCATTCAGTAGAAGGGAGCCCAGACTGTCAACAGATTTATCCTCTGTCCTGGGTTGGTGGCCCCCAAAAGGCCAACTTCTCAGCATGACATAGTCCTTGAAGGCTTGCCTGCTATGCTGACGTACCTTCTCAGGATGTGACCCCTCCCCTCCCACCATGCTTTATCTGCAAAGGTAGCACCTGCTTCTTTCCCATGCTTCCCCTATTTGGAAGATTGGTGACACATTGTGTTTGTTGTCTTTCCCTTTCCTCAGTTCATGGAGAACTCGAGGTCTCCCTTTAATTCTTAGACTTAAATACGTGTGTGTTGAACTTGGATGTACAAAAGCCCCACCAGGCAGTGACCTGTTCTTTCTTCTTGAGGTCCTTAATTCTCTCACATAAATGATGTCACCATGCTTTGGTTATGCTTTATCCAAGAACAAGCATCTTCAGTCCCTCTGCATGTTTGCCAGGCTGCTTAACACTTAGATTCCTCTTCTTCCTCATAATTTATCCATGCTGCTAGGCATCTTTTGCCCTGGCTGCTGCTGGCAGAACAGAAGGGCTTGGGGACTGGGAAGAATGGTGTCAGGGGGAAGAATCCCCACAAGGTCTCTGTGCCATAGGAGTAAAACAAGCTAAGGTCTAAACACAACAGACTCCTGGTAAACACCAAGCGCCTGGGACTAGAAGAGAGATGGAGGTCAGTGTTGGAATCCCAAAGGTTTTGAGGCAGACAAAGAGGTCAAAGTGTTAGAAACAGGATGTAATGACCAGCAGCCTTGAGATGTATGGCTAGGCAAGAGATAAGGACAATGCCTATAATTTCCCCCTATAATCTAAACTTTCCTGTGCATAGTTATTGTAGGGTGAGTGATATGCTAATATACACTCGTGTGTGTGTGTGTGTGTGTGTGTGTGTGTGTGTGTGGCGGAATGGGATCAATATCTGCATATTGTTAGCCAGTATGATTGGGAAGGGCATCAAATATAATTTAATCATTATTGATTAAATATTATGGAAACATATTCCTCAGAAAATGAGTCTCCTGCAATTTCAGTCCTTCAGAGATAAGCACTGTTAACAGCATGGAGTCTGTTCTCTAAGATTCTTTCCACGCATATATTAAAATAAATGCAATGTGTGTGTACCCACACACTTATATTTCATCCAGAAATGTGACCATCCATAATCCTGTTCTCTACCTTGTTTATTCAGTTACCAAGTATCCTAAGTACCATCATTTTAAAAATAAATCTTGAAAACAGAATATATGAATGTAGCTTGGAAATGGTACTGAAGAGCTCTAGATCTGATTAGATCTCTAAAGAAACACCGGGGAGAAATTTAAAAGATACTAATGACTAAGTCTGGAACCATGTATCAGAATCAATTATTTCACTTTTAAAAAAATGAAAAATAATGCCGGTACAGGATTAGAGATAATCTGCACTTGATAATTGCATCCACAACCAGCTGACAGCTGATTTAAATACGATGTCACTTTGGGGTGCATCTATGTCACAGTTCCAAGAGAGCTCCATTTTTATACCATTTGCAACTATTTCGCAGGGTTCAAATTAGAGCAGAAATTATTAGAGAGAGTTAAATCAATATTGTATTAAGAACTGAAATTTTGAAGTTCCACGATACATGCTTAATAGTTTGCTCTCTCTGCCCTTGAAATCTGTCCTTCAAAACTGGTTGAGGTTATTCAGATATTCACATCCTGTGATAATGATTTAACAGCTGGTTAAACAGGGGCCACTGAGGTCAAAGGCTGACGCCACATGGGTAGTAGAAATGAAAGAAAAGTCTCTGTCCCATGTCTCCCAGCCAAGTTCTCTTTCTGGTAAAACATGTATTATTTTGAAATTATCACAGACTGACATAAAAATTGCAAAACTGTGACAGAGAGGACCTGTGTACTCATCAGCTAGCTTCTTCCTATGGTAACTAACATCTTATGTAACTCCAGGAAACTGATGTTAGAATAGTGAAACTAACTAGATTGTAGATGTTAGTTGAATTTCACCGGCTTTTGAGCGCACTTATTATTTCTGGGGTGTGTGTGTGCATGGTTCTATTACATTTGATTCCACGTATAGATCTGTGTAAAGACCACAGCCATCAAGACACAGCACTGCTCTGCCACCACTAGGGAACTCCCTAGACTTCTTTATAGTCACAGCCTTCCCTGACTCTCTAGATCCTGGCAGCCCTAGTCTAGTCTCCATTCCTATCATTTTTGTCATCTTTATAATTTTGTCTTTACACCCTCCCTCACTACCTTGCAATCAATATTTTCAGAGCAGTTCTTCTTGTTGTAAAAATACCACAAGCTGATGGCTTAGATAACAGAAATATCTTGTCTGACAGTTCTGTGGGCTACAAGTCTGAGGCCAAGGTGGTGGCAGGGCCATGTTCCCTGGTGCTAGGGAGGGATCTGTTTCGTGCTTTTGCCCAGCTTCTGGTAGTTCCTTGGATGCTGGTACCATAAGCCAGTCTTCACATGGTGTCCCACTATGTGCAGTTCTTTACATCATCTTCCCTGTATATTTCTCTCTGTGTCCAAATTTCCCCCTTTGACAAGGACACCAGTCATATTGGATTAGAGCCCACTCTAATGACCTAGTTTTAATTTGACTACCTCTGTAAAGACTCTCTCCAAAAAAGGTCACATTCTGAGAGACTAAGCCCATGGGAAATAAATGGAGAAATACCAGTAGAAAAGAAAAGTGAGGGATTATGGAAAATACTTCCTAACTTATTAAATTAATAACCTCCGAACCTTCAGGATTTGACCTGACCAGAGATGCTCTGGGGCTCACATGGGCCCCTTAGTGTCATCCTCAGTGGTGACCATATGTCATAACTCTGGGAAGCAGGTGCTCCATTGCCCAGATCTCTAGCCCAACTGCAGCCACAGTCCCCTCCCCTTGGTTTATCTGAATGCAGATAAGGGGGACTCAGAGCAGACTTTACATATGCCAAGGGAGAGCAGAAGAGAAATAAATCCAGAGGCTTACAGATAAAGGTTAAATGCAGCATGTTTCTTAAAGAGTAACTTTCAGATCCTGCCCAGATGTGCCTCTCACAACAGCACAAGAACTTAGAGCCCTGAGGAGCTGCAGAGGGGATATTTCTTACTTGGGCATAATCATGAAGCTGTCATGATGTCCAGTGATGGCTTCTAGGATATTGTTATGAACTGTGTCCACCACTTCAACCCCTTTGTTGAAGCTCTAACTCTCAATATGGCTGCATTTGGAGATAAGGTCTCTAAGGAAGTAATTAAGGTTAAATGAGGTCATAAGGATGGGCCCTGATTCCATACGACTAGTGTCCTTATAGGAAGAGACACCAGAGAACCATCTCTCTCTTTCTCTCTCTCTTTCTTTCCCCAAGTGCATGCACAGTAGAAAGACCATGTAAGGACATAGTCTTGCAGGTGACCATCTACAAGCTAGGAAGAGCGCTTTCACCACAACTGAATCTGCTGGCACCATGATCTTGGATTTCTGGCCTCCAGAACTGTGAGAAAATAAACATTGTTTAAACCACCTGACCTGTAGAACTGTGTTATGGCAGCCTAAGAAGACTACTATAGATGTATACTCTTCCGATCCAAAAAATTGTGGAGGTGCCATCTTGAGATCCGCTCACTTGAGATCCGCTGCCTACATGGTGATATCTGCATGATGAGTCCAAGAAGGATACCCTCCCCGCAGTCCATGTGGGCTCAAAGTTCCTGCTTTGGTCATAAGAGATTTACCTCCCTCCCAGTTAACTTTGGAAATGACCTCACCCTTCCAAGGAGTGGCCCCCTCCTCCAAAGTGGTCCAAGAAAATGAGAATTCTTTACCTCTATAGTAAACATAATCTCTAGACAGCAAAGCTTGAATGCCAAAAACAAAAAAATGGAAGGCCTGGTTTTCAAATAGGATGACTCAGATTTTTGTTTATTTGTTTAAGCTAATTTGCTCTAAGTTAAATAATTACTAACTATCGACTAAGAGACTGGAGGCTAATAGAGGTACACCACATCCTTAGGGACCTTGCTTAGAGGGAGGAGACACTAAAGATTGGAGAATTTTTTAAATCCCTTTTTCTGAAAACTAGTTTTAAGTATGAGAGATTGCTTTGGTATTTTCTCTATTTTTGGTATTTTCCACCTTTGCATACTTTCCTTTCATTAGATTTAAAATAAAACAAAATATTTAATAACATCAAAAATAAAAATTAAAAGTCTAAGCTAAAGAATTTTTTTAAAAATCACACTTCTAGGATGTGAGGGCAAGATGGCTGTGACATCTGTCATCCCATTGATCACCAGGGCTGATCCAGCTGATCTGGCTGGTTAGGCGGGTGACCCTAGCAAGCTCCCCAGGACCATTTGTAGAAGAATGTAGGGTGTCAAGCTTCCAAGACTCCAGACACATCCAAAGGAGGTGCTGCATGTTGCAGCCTGCCTTTCTTTAAAAAAAAAAAAAAAAAATTACACTTCTAAAAGGCATTAAGGGGAGGTGGCAAATAAAACGTATTTATAATTGATTAAGTACTAATGTGACAGAGGCACTATTCTAAGCATCTTATATGAATATGCTTATTTCATCATATAACCAGGGAGTCTTAAAAACAGGAGCTGGAAAGTAAGAATTTATAACATACTTAGAGTTTTGCAGAAAAATGGGTTTTGTGTGGCAAAGTAGGGGGCTGAAATTATAGCAGAGATATGAAAGAGGATCAGAAAAGAATAAGGATCTATAGAGCATCCCGAGAATAATGTGTAATGATTTGAACAACTCTGAGGTACAGAAAAATTTAAAAGAAAATGTGAACAAAGGTAACTTTTTTTTTTTTTTTTTTTTTTTGCTCTTTTGTTGCACTGGGTCACAGAATAAGAAAGGCTTTGAAATGGAAAACTTGTGAACTTTGATACATCTAGAAAAAAATAACAACTCTTTTGGGAGATTAGCGTAGTACAGGGTTTTGAGGAATGTCAGAGATTACGGGGCACGTCCCTGAGACTGGGACAGCTACTCGTCGCAGTCTCACCCTCCCAGGTCGCCGTGTTCTAGCTCAGCCTGGTAAACTGCCAGAGAGAGCAAGGCCAAGGACAGCTATCTGATAGAACAAGGGGGGAAAGTATACAACGTGTACTGAGTTTTGCAAAAAACCTTTTATTTTGAACTAATTATGAACTTGCAAGAAGTTTCAAAAAATGCACGGAGCAGTCCCGTGTTCCTTTGCGCAGCCTTCTCCAATGTTCGCATCCTATGTACTGAGGTACATTATCAAACCCAGGGAATGGACATTGGCAGAACGCAGGGAATGGACATTGGCAGAACGCAATTAACTAGACAACAGATCTTACTTGAACTTAACCAGTTTTTACCTGCACTCTTCTTGTTTGGGGGTTGACATTTACAAGTTGATAATCATTACAAGTTCCCAAAGTCTTAAGCGGCAATGTATCTAATACCATCCCCCCCCCACCCCGCGCCCCCTCCTCCCTTCTTCCTTCCCTCACTCTCCCTGAATTTTAGTCTCTGGCTTCTATCCTCCTACACTGAGAACCAATTTAGTACCGGGCACTGTGCCGTGTGCCGGAAAGTTGGTGAAGGCAGTCAGTCTTGGCTGGGTCCCTCCATTCTGATTCAGACCCCTACTACTCCTGCTGAGTTTTCCTGCCTGCTGTGTGCCCTCAGCCCGCTCATTCCAATACACAGCTCCAGATGAGTCTTCCTAAAGGACAGTACTGACCACATTGCTTCTCTTGCTGAAGTACTTTTAGAAGAGCAGGTACTTTAGCAATTCTTCACCAACAGAATTGACCAGTAGGATATTTGTGCAGTCTACCCCTACAGAATGCCCGCAACTTTTATCCTCACCGGATTCTACAATGAGCTGTTCTGGAAGTCCCCCTACCTGTTTTCACTTCCTGCTAATCTGGCCCTCTGGAAAGCACCTCCTCCAGGAACCTCTCCAGATTGCTCCCAGGAGATGCAACTTCTCCTTTCTTTAACCCTCCCTCAACCCTCATCTCCTGCCAGGGGTCATCGGGGTACATTCCTGCTACTAGATCATATCCCTAGCCTCTAGGGCAGAGGCTCTACATCACTCTTTCAGTTTTTCTTTAATGTCTTGAGAAGGAACATGGATCTGGAGTCAAGATAGATCTTCACAACCCTCCATCCACTCAGCTTCTGATTTGTCATCTTTATGTGTAGCAGGATACCCTATGGGGTAGATATTACTAGCTCCAAGTATCTTGGGGCGGATGTGCCTACATTATGGGGCATTCAATGAAATAATGTACAATTAGTGCTTCACACAGGGGCTGGCATGGGAAATACTTGTAAAAGAAAATGGGTAGAAAGTTACCTTTCTAAAAAAGAGAAAATAGATTTTATGAATATCACTGTCTTCCAATGAATTAGAGGTGCCTGGGTTAGCGATCATTCCAAAACACCTAAAACCAGTGTTGAGTGCAGAATCCTTCGAAAATCAGAGCCACTCTGAGAAAGGAGCTGCCACTAACTTTTGACAACAGGTGTTGGGAGTTACGAGGTCAGGCTTAGGGAGAGAAACTCCCAAGTGCTTCTGGCCCCAGACATTGTTTCAAATGATCCAAAGTAGCAGAATCATGCCTATCCACTTTCTGTCCCCCTCCCCTCCTCACACGTGGATAATTTCATTGCATGGAATCAAATGAGGGTTACAGTTTCTCCCCCATCTTCTTTGGAAGTAATTGGTGGAGCCAATTCTTAATTGTTTCTAAATCAAGAAAAGACTTGGTTTATGATTTTCATATCTGCTACCTAATTTCCATATCCTGTGTAAGTTTTTCTTGTATGGCCCACCTGAGTAATTGAATTGACTCTATACACATTTTTTCTATCTCTTTAAAGGGTATACAAGGCCCACATTTTACCAGAATTGAATGGTTTCTTGTGAGTACAGGTATTTCCCTGTGATTTAAACCATATTGGTTAACTTCTTGCCCACCTTTTTACTCAAGAGGTTGGGGGATTCGCTTACATTTTTAAGGAGTGTGCCAGGTCTCCAATTCAGCTGGCCGGAGCTCTCTGCAAAGATGACAATCATTCCAGGACTTGGAAGCCAAATGCCATGTGGCTGGCCTCCAGTGACCTGGAAAACAGTTTAGAGGTTACTTTTGAGGCTGATAAAGTTGTTCTGCCAGAAAGCCAAGATCATATCATTTGACCTTTTGCAAACTTACTGGACTCGTACCAAATAAGGTTGTCTAGAAATGAACATTCAGGCATCTGGATCTGTTCTGCATTGTTAATAACAATGGATAATAATAAAATAATGGTGTGGAGAATGGCCACCGAGGACCAAGGACTTAACTTGTCCCAGACCTTATGCTAAGTAGCTTATATTTTTTCTCCTGGAAGTTCTCACAGTTATCTTTAGGCTAGTCCCCTTTTTACAAATGAGGAGCCTAAAGCTTAAAAACTTTCAGTAACTTACCCACAGTCACAAGGTTACTAAAAGGCCAAGTCAAGATTTAAACCTGGGTTTCTCTAAAAGCCATGTCTTGGCCACTGTGATCTCATATGTCACATTTTCTTAACTACTTAAAAATAAGACTCTAAATTATTTCATCCTTACTTGCTTTTCTTACTTTCTCCATTAGATGTTTACATTATCATGGCAAAATATCAGATTTACTGAGCATACATTTTATCTCATTTACTTCTAATAAGCACACTTGTAGGTGGACATGGTGATCTCCATGACTAAAGATATGGAAACTGAAGCTCAGAGAGGCCAAGTAACCTGCCCAGGGTCACACAGCCCACGTGAGGCAGAGCCACGATATGAGCTCTTTCTGCAGATATCAGCACAGTAGTGTCTTCCTAGAAGAATCTTTAAAGGGAGCCCATGTGGTCACTAAAATTCAAATCTTACTCTTCACACTCCAGATTCTTTTTCTCAGCACCTATTGGCCTGGTGATTTTAATAAATCATCTCCAGTAATTTCTTGGGGTAGGCTTTGGAGTTAGGAAATGTGGTCAAGGATAGATGTTTCTCACTGAGGTCTAATATATTTTTAAGTTCCCAAGATTATTGTTATTTACAAGAGATTTTATTACACCTTTTTGCTTTATGACTAAAATTTCATAACATTCTTAGAAATATGTGGGTTGGTAACTACAAATTTAAAATCTATACAGCATGAAATTTTCTTAGGTAAAAATCTAACTTACATTCTGAGAAGAGACAAAAAAATCGATGGGGGGTGATTTTTATGCACCGTAAGCTTGAAATTCATGTGGTTCTCTTTTTCCTGAACTAATGTATGGGTTTAGTGTGAAAATGAATACTTGTCCTTTGAAGAGCCTGGTAGAAATGGGGAATATTTGTTAATTCCCTGATACCTACCGTCATGTCATGTACACATCCTGAATTTGGCAAATCATGGCTATTTAGGCTTTTTCCCTCACTCAAGCCCACACTGCTACTCCATGCCTTGCAGTGATAGGGCTTGCATGATACCAAATGGAAATCAAATGCCATGCTGGAAACACCAGCATATAGGCCACGTGGTGGGAGGTGGCTCTGTCTTCCAATACCAGTGGCTCAAGTGGTTCAACTCTGCTAGCATTCCTCAAGCTGCAGATGGAGGGCAATTGCTTCGAACTCAGCTGGCATGTTAGAATGCACATTCCTTGGCCTCCCGTTCCTCTGGGCATTTTTATGCAGAGTGGAGTGTTAAGACCCCATCTTCTATAGTCCCCACTCATGTCCATCCTTACCTCTCACCCCTAAAGGGAAAGTCTTACTGCATGCAAGAGCGCAGATTTGGAAAGGGTGATTACACTTCCTGTCACCACATTCCATTTCTCTAGCAACCCTTTATACAGGTGGTTTCTGATTTTCTCTGCAAAGGTGGCACAAGGATGCCTAAATCCACAGGTAATCCAGCAAGTATCATTCAAACAATATAATTCAGCCAACACTTTTGACCTTCCTCCGCACAAAAATGTTTACAGTTTTAATAAGCAGCAAATCTGCAATATTGTTTTATCACCCCTTTCAAAACGTTCCTACCAAAGCCCTTTATTCTTCTGATGTGGATTATCAACAAAAGCATAAAATGTAGGCATTGGGATGAGAGAGAAAAAGCTGAGGATTCTTTATGCACGGGTCTGTGTTCTTCCTCAGTGGCTCCAGGTAGGAACGCATGGCACTGGGTGTAACTGGACAGGAACTCAGTCTGCATTTCTCTGTCCAAGGTAATTTTCTTTCTTTCTTTCTTTCTTTCTTTCTTTCTTTCTTTCTTTCTTTCTTTCTTTCTTTCTTTCTTTCTTTCTTTCTTTCTTTCTTTCTTTCTTCCTTCCTTCCTTCCTTCCTTCCTTCCTTCCTTTCTTTCTTTCTTCTTTCTTTCTTTCTTTCTTTCTTTCTTTCTTTCTTTCTTTCTTTCTTCTTTCTTTCTTTCTCTTTCTTTCTTTCTTTTCTTTCTTTCTTTCTTTCTTTCTTTCTTTCTTTCTTCTTCCTTCCTTCCTTCCTTCCTTCCTTCCTTCCTTCCTTTCTTTCTTTCTTCTTTCTTTCTTTCTTTCTTTCTTTCTTTCTTTCTTTCTTTCTTTCTTTCTTTCTTTCTTTCTTTCTTCTTTCTTTCTTTCTCTTTCTTTCTTCTTTCTTTCTTTCTTTCTTTCTTTCTTTCTTTCTTTCTTTCTTTCTTTCTTTCTTTCTTTCTTTCTTCCTTCCTTCCTTCCTTCCTTCCTTCCTTCCTTTCTTCCTTTCTTTTCTTCTTTCTTTCTTTTCCCTATATGAAACTACAGGAGATTGGTTTGGGGCACTTTGTAATTTGAGACTCTTTCCCTTGGAAATAATAGGTGTTGACCTTCCTGCTGAATGAGTCAAAATGCTGAGGGTAGAGAGAATTGTGAAGCCTGAAAGTGATCCAGAGCCCCCACAGGGTGTAGCTGGCTCTGTTTTGTGGCATTTGCTGGTGGGAGTTGAGTGGACAGTGACTGGAAATCCAAGCCGTGCTCTGCAGTCAGATCTGCAGCTGGTGTGAGGACTTAGTGGTCAGCTTCTCCAGAATAGAGAGAAGCTAACTTCAGCTGTCGGAGCTTGCCAGACCCAGAAAGTCCTGATTTACTGCTCAGATGAAGAGACACTACACCGCCTCCTAATTAAAATCATGGAATTGGCTTCTGTTAGGCAGGAACATTTTACTCTCAACTCACTTCCCCTCTTTTCCTCCTCAAAAAACCCAACCCAAACCCAACCCAAACAACCACCACCACCCCAGAACTCCAGAAATAGATATCTCAGCATGTCGTAACAACATAATGCCCTTGCTGAAAGAGGTGTTCAGACCAAAAACTCCCAGTCCCTGAATAGTATGCCATTGGAAAAACATATTTTTCTTTCTAATAATAACCAAGGGGCTTTTATGACTTTTAACAAGTGAGGTGAGAAAAGTCACACATTTCTGCCCAAATCTCTTTCCGGGTGAATGATGGCATTTCATAGGGTTATTCTTTCATGAAAGGATGTCTTTAAGTCGATAACTGAGTCAGTAAGAGAGAGAATGTTTCTCACCTTCACCTAAGTACAACCCAAACCTACCTACTGGGTCTCCTTGACTCTTTTCCATAAAGTTATTCACCTGTGCAAAAACTGAGTTCTCATTATTCCTTCTTTTCAAATTTATAGTATTCCATAATCTAGACACATACTATGGTCCATAGTATCTCCCACCTTTTTTCTTGTTGGATACTTCTCTTGATGAAATAATAATGATAATAATTAATAATAAGTATAATGACAATGCTACTTTTTACTGAATGCCCATTGTTCTAGACACTCCTCTAAGGGCTGATTTCACTTAATCCTCACAGAGGATTATCACAAGGTAAAAACTCCTTGTGAGTTATTCTGATTAGCTGATTCTTATCACCTCCAGTGAAGACAGGAGCAAAGTTAGGCTCAGCATGGTTAGGAACGGACTCAAGGTCACACATCCAGGTCTGCCTGATCATCTTGAACACTGCAAATTCCTGCCTTGACTTTTTCAGACATGTAGCTCCTCTTGCCTGAAATGCACTCTTCATATCTCTATTTAAATCTTTCACAGCTTTCTGTGCTCACCTCAGCTCCTGCCTCCTTTAAGAAGCCTTTCCTGATGCTAGCTCTCACTGACCTCCCTCTCCTCAGAATCCCTGTGTGCTTGGGGTGCCTGGGTGACTCAGTTGGTTAAGCATCCGACTCCTGATTTCAGCTCAAGTCATTATCTTGGGATTGTGAGATCGAGCCCCACATCTGGCTCTTTCTCTCCCTTTGCCCCTTCCTGCTCTCTCTCTTTCTCTTAAAAAAAAAAAAATCCTCATGTGGTTCATTAATGTTTTCATATTGTCTGCGTCTCTTCTTCTTTGACCAAGCTCATATGTTCTGCCCTTCCCAAAGGCTCTAGCACTAGCCCAGCAACAAAGTAAGTGCTCAATTAAAGATTTCTTATTTGTAAACCCTTCAAAACCAAATACCTACCGGAACACCAAAAGCCCTTGCTAAAACAAGTGTTTTTATGAGCTATGTGCATGCACAAGGGGTATCACCCTGCTTCCAGTAGACTTCTTCAACCCATTCAGGCAAGTTAATTGTATTCATGCATTGATCTCCAGGCAAGACAGTAAAGAATATTTCACCTTACTTTGATAAAAAGCAATCATTTTAAGCATTTATAATAAGTTTTGGAGCTAAATTCAACTCAGAACCAAAAAAATATATATCCAATGTATATATTTTTAAAGGATATTGGGAGTCTGGGTTTTTGCAAGGAATACTGAGGTCTGAGGTTGACACTGATCTTCTTTATGGAGTGACTAACACCTCACTGGGTTCACCATGTCAGGATTTGCAACAATGGTAAGTATAGTGCTCGAAAAAGATCACATGTCTTTCTGGAAGTTATAATCCATCCATGGAATTCCTGTCTGAATCCTGGAACCAGCAAAATTTGGGAGCAGGTAAAGTGTCACCTGGCAAAAACTGGAGTTTTCCTTTTGGGCTGAGAAATCTGATCATAGAGAACCAACAACATCCATTAAACACTCTGCAGAGTGTGGGGTCACATTAAGCACCATGAGGAATGACATAGAAGCGGTATATAAGGGCTTACACAAGGGCGGTGTCTTTACCAGCTTGGGCAGCTGTAACAAATCCCATAGGTTGGGCAACTTAACAGGTATTTATTTATCACAGTTCTGGAGTCTAGGAGGTCTAAGATCAAGGTGCCTGCGCTTCAGTTCCGGGTGAGAACTGCAGGCTGCCACTTTCTTTGTGTTCTTCTCCAGGCATTAATCCCATCATGGAGGCTCAACCCTCAGGACTTAATCTAAATCTAATTACATCCCAAAGGCTCCAAATACTATTGCATTAGGAATAAGAGCTCCAACATAGGAATTCTGGGAGGACACAAACGTTCAGTCGATGACAGGCAGGCAGAGAGAGTGGGTGAGTCAAGGAGCTGGCCATACACAAATCAAACCCCTTTAATAAGAGATGCAGAAATATCAGATGCTCAGGGGTTCAGGAAGCAGAATAAAGATCCCCACCCCCTTGGTACTTTTCAACATCAATTAGGCATCACTCACGCTGAGAGAATTCTTCACCCCTCTCAAGTTCTGTCTAGAGCAGTTCTCAAACCTGGCTGTCCCCTAGAATGATCTAGAGATAATTTTTTTTAATCTAAAAAACAATGCCTGAAGTCATCCTCAGACTGACTGAACTGGATTGTCTGGAAGGAGTGTCTGGGAATCTGTATGTCTTGAAATTCCCTCTCCTGACTCTGATGCCCAGTGACTGTTGACAATCTCTTGTACATAATTACCAGGATTCGGATACTTTTGGGGTGATACTTAATGCTTCTTCCCTGTGAATTTCTGACATGTGCCACCAGGGTGTAGCTTTGAGGACCTGGGATTAAGCACGTTTCTCCTGGAAAGGCTCACACAGTTTTTAGGTGTGAAGGAGCCTCTATAGCCCAAATCATAATTGGGGTTTCATACTAATATGTTCTTGAAATAGTTTATTCAAAGGGATGTTCAGAAGGGTGTGAGAGTGGGGTATACCCTAAGAGGGGTCCAGGTCTCCAGGTTGGGGGTTTGGAAGTGACGGCTGGACCAGTAGAAGAAGGGATCAGAATTAGTGAAGATGTGTGGTTTAAATTTAAAAAGCCTTCTTGGGACAGGTCAATTTATAGCCCAGAGTTTCTGTTGTCTCCCCTATATTCTATAGGTTTGTGCAGAATATAGTGCTTAATACTTCAGCGCATATAAAATGAACCATTTGTGGGGTGCCTGGGTGGCTCAGTCTGTTAAGCATCAGACTCTTGATTTCAGCTGAGGTCATGATCTCAGGGTTGGGAGAATCCAGCCTGCCCTGCCTCAAGCCCTACATCCAGCTCTGTGCTCAGCTGAGCTCAGCAGAGTCTGCTTTCCCTCTCCCTCCCACTCTGTCTCTCCCCCCGCTCACGATTACTTTCTCTCTCTCTCAAATAAAATCTTTTTAAAAAAAGGAATTAAAAAAAGGAACCATTTATTTACTGCTGTCCTTCTTGCTTTTCTTCCAAGACAATTACATAATTTCAGATAATCAAGTGAGATGAGGTCCTTTTCTTTTGTGAATCTTACCATAAATGAAAAGAAGCTATTTTGTCTCAGAGGTCTGAAAGTTAGGTAAACAATGCGTCCAACAGCATACCTGCTTAGTTCTCAGAGCAGGAAACTCCCTTGGAACACAAGATTTTTCCATATGCTCCATTTTATGTGCTGGGATTACTGAAGTTCATTTCAAGATAATCTCAATAATCTATTTTTAGTACTGGATAATGTGTATTCCCACTGCAAAACCAAAATCTGCTGCTTATTATGCTAATGTGATATTTACAAAAGCCATTCCCGTGGTTTCCAGCCCAAAGTCCCTCAAAGCCTTAAGACCTGCTCAATGAAAAAGTCGGACTTATACACATGCAACTCTTAATTTTTAAAAAAGCTTTCTTGGGCGCCTGGGTGGCTCAGTTGGTTATGCAACTGCCTTCGGCTCAGGTCATGATCCTGGAGTCCTGGGATCGAGTCCCGCATCGGGCTCCCTGCTCGGCGGGGAGTCTGCTTTGCCCTCTGACCCTATCCCCTCTCATGTGTTCTCTCTCATTCTCTCTCTCAAAATAAATAAATAAAAATCTTAAAAAAAAAAAAAAAAAAGCTTTCTTAAAAGAGTCGAAAAGAGGTCCAGGGAAAGACATTTTTGGCAGCGGAAATGTAGCAAATGTATCAATCACTGAAAGAGATTCAAGCGATAACTACGATTGACTCTTAGATGTTTAGTAATATGATCATTGGTAATAGGCTGTTTTATCCCAAAAAGTATATCTGCTCAAAATAATATTTGTTTAATACTTTCTCCATGATTCTTTTTTTTTTTTTAAGATTTTATTTATTTATTTGACAGAGAGAGAAAGAGAGAGAGCACATGAGAGTGGGGAGGGTCAGAGAGAGAAGCAGGCTCCCCGCCGAGCAGGGAACCCGATGCGGGACTCGATCCAGGGACTCCAGGATCATGACCTGAGCCGAAGGCAGTCGCTTAACCAACTGAGCCACCCAGGTGCCCTCTCCATGAGTCTATATTTCATAATAACAACAGTAAGTTGAGTAAAAACCTTCTACTTTCTACCCAGAAATTCTTTGCTTTGTGCTAATATTATTATATTCTCAAGCTTGCATTTGGTTCAATAATATTCTGGGCTGTCAAAGTTTGCAGTAATTTGGGGATCCTAGATCGGACAATTAGTTCTGGATGAAATACCCCCCTGTGCCTAAAGACAGCATTGATGGAGCCATTGGTGCCCACATGGAACTCTGTGCTACCATAGCCAGAAAATTTGCTCCATATATCAAGCTAGCTAACTGGAGACAACTTTCTAGAGGTGGGAAGACAGCAATGACATGGTCTACATTTTTTTCAGCCCTCTGACAAATCAATTTAAGGGTGCTTATTAATTTGTTGATGTTCCTTGTTATGTTGAGACAATCTCTCTGACTCATACATTCTTAACAGGGGTAGTATCACCCCAAAGGGAACCATAATTTGTTCTCAGGGAACAAAAAATTTTACTTTTTAATGCATAAAGCATAGAAATACATGCTATACATAGATATATAGTATATCTGCAGTATTGAAATGTCTTGGGATTGGGGGGAAGGTGAGTAGAAAAAAAATAAAATGGCTCTTAACGGGGCAATAATGAAAAAAAGCCTGCATTCAAAGGGATTAAATTAAGATATCTATATTTGTACTTCTAAGGGAGATACATAGCTGGGAAGTTGTCAATAATGGTTTACTACTGCAACTACTACTGTTACTGATTTTTAAAATTCTTCCTTTCTTCTCTATTCTACTCATTTGGCCCCTTCTGTTTAACTGTGATGGCAGTAGGTCATAGATTACTGTAAATTTATATAATCATGGGTTGACTTCAGAAATCCTTTAATCGCTCAAATTTTTACTTAACTATCTGTAACTTCATTTAAAATTCACTTCAAAATAAATGATAAAGCATGCAATATTGTAGACATATATTTAAGAAAATTCTTGTCTTCTCCCTGTGTCATCTGGATGTTGGTTATTCACTGAACAGGTATTTATGAGATAACTTCTACGTGCTATGTAAAGAGAGTCAGCAGTAAAACAAACAAACAATTTTCTCTCTGTCTTCATGGAGAGGAGAAATGAGCATTGAAATACTAATTTTATAGTTAGTAATTTAATGTGTTCACTTCAGCAGCACATATATCATTAGCAATTTAACTATAATTCTTAAAAGGCTTAAAAGATCAGAGAGTGAAGATTCAAATACTTATATGAAAAAGCATGTATCATAGGGAACTGGTCTTGTTGGGGGATATGAATCCAACACACACACACACATACACACACACACAATTCAGCTGAGATCTGAAGGGTGCACGGGGGTAGGGAGAGGAGTTGGAAGAAAGGGAGGATTAAATATGTGACGATTCTGAGCAGAAATGAGTGTGGCTTTGTGGATGAGCCCCCAAATGGGTGTGGTGGGAGAGAGAGGAGGTAGGGGGAGATGGGCATGAGGGAGGCTAGTGGACAGTGGGCCAGATAATGTAGGGGCTTGTGAGCTCTTTTAAGGATTGAGGACATATCCAAACAGAAATAAAAGGCAATTTTAGAGTTTTATGTAAGGGGATGAATTAATGTGTGTGAATGTTGAGATTTTAATGTGTGTGAATGTTGAGATTCATCTTGGCTATATTGTGGGATTTTAGTTGGAGGAGTGTGGGTGGGGGACACCAGTGAAAAGGCTTTTTGCATGAGCCCAGTAGGGTTGTTCAGATAAAGTGGAAATTGGTGATTGATTGGATAGAAGGGGTGAGGAAGAAAGAAATACAAAATATGAGGCTTGGGTTTCTACTTGTGTTTTGGGTGGACAGTGGGACCATCCCTTAGATGGCATGTGCTGGGAAAGAACCAGTGTATGCCATCTCAGCAGGGCCAGGACTGGGATGGCATGGGGAGAAGGGCATGGAGAGAGATTGGGGATTTGAGGGGACTCTGAGATATTCAAGTGGAAAAGCTGAGTAGATAGTTGGATATACCATCTGTCTGGACTTGGAAGAGAGATTTGAGCTGGAGACAAAATTCAGAGTGCACAATTGGACATGAGGAGCCCCAGGCATGGGTAAGATAGCCTTGGAAAAGAATCAAGGAAGAAGACATTTAGGCCTAGTGGTGAACCTTGTATTATTCCAATATTAAAAGTCCAGCGAAAAAGTCTGAGGTGGGGCAGGGAGGTTACTGGAAAGCCAAAAGACTATTTGTCATGGGGGAAGAAATATTTCAAGATGGTGGGAGTCAATTGGAATATTACTGGGATTCCAAGCAATATAAAAATGGCAAAACAGCCATTGGATTTGGCCATCTGGGTCTCTCTCCCTGAGAACTATTCAGTAGAAGTAGTATTACATGGGGACAGAGCAGGTGGGGAAGCAGAAACAGCAAGTACAGACAACTCAGTCATGAAGGGTAGAACCCCTGGGAGAGGCTGTGGGGTTCCAGAGGAACCACACTGTAAAGGGAAGACTGGAAGAAAACAAAGCCAATCTGAACATGGAGGACTGGCCTTCAGAGGTGGAGGGGCCATCTCTTTATTCTACAGAAAAGAAGATGTTAAGGATGAAGGAAAAGGAAACAAGTCTATAGACTTGGTCGCAGGAATTTGAGAAAGTCCCCCAGTAAGATATTCCCATTCTTACAAATATCCAGCCCAAATGAAAAACACTCTCAAATTCCTACTACCCAGCTCTTGAACTTACCTGGGCCCTCTCCAGAGGCACTGCAAAAAAGGTATCTAACCAGTATCCCTCATCCACTCTCACTCCAGCAGACCCAGCCAGTTTTCTCATTCTCATTCTATCTTGCAACAAGGAAGAAGAGGTTGTTCTGGCGCCCAGTGTAAATGGAAAGAGGTACCATCACTGTAGTATCTTCCAGAGATAACGCCATAAAGCCTTATCCAAAACCCACAATGGTTTTGCTCCTTTTGGCTCAGGGACTACAAATTCAATGCCAAGAAAATCTAATGCCCCATCTTATTTCTGCAAAGAGTACACAGCTTAGATGTCACCCCAACAGAGACAAGATTGACACTTGTTTCTTCCCTTTTTCTTGACTCTGTGTAGATGCCATGGCTTTATATCACCTATTGATGGGAGATGACAATTCCTTTAGGGATTAATTCAATTGAAATATAAAAGAAACTGGGTGGGGAGGATTTTTTTCAGCACCTCAACTCAAAAGAAAAGAAATACTCTTTAAGTCAATTTCTGTTTCAGGTCTGGAGGGCATGGAGCTTTAAGGTTTAAGGGTCAGTGGTGCTTCCAGGAAATGCCAGGCTTTAGAAGGTTTTCGAGTCTTCTGCTCTTTTTCCAGAAGGGATTTTTGCCCTTTCCCCACTAAGATGAATCAGATAATGTTCAGATCTGAATCACATTCCCAAGGACATACTGGGATCAGAGGTGTCCACTAGGGCTGGGACAGGGACATATTTGCTGTGACTGCCATTTCTTTCCTAGGGAGTATCATCGTTCAAGAGCAAGTGATGTATACTAACATAATAGAAACCTTGACATCAGCTCTCAATAACACATTATGTATCGTAAGCTATGTATGTGATTGGCAAATCATAGGCCTGTATTATTCAATGAGACGGTGAGTGCCAAATACTTAGTATAAAGCCTGACACGTAGCAAGTGCTCACTTACTGGTAACTGAGGGAGAACAGACAAATGACACGAGAGAGGTGTCTCTAGTGGGCCAATAACACTACAGAATCTTTCTTATGCACAGAATTATTTCACTGCCCCCACATTAATCTTTTACATCCTGCTGCTTTTTTTTTAAAGATTTTATTTATTTGAGAGAGAGAGAGCATGTGCACAAGAGAGGGAGCACAAACGGGAGGAGGGGCAGAGGGAGAAGCAGACTCCCCACTGAGCAGGGGGCCCAATGTGGGGCTTGATGTGGGGCTCAATCTGGGAATCCAGGATCATGACCTGAGCCTAAGGCAGACGCTTAACCGACTGAGCCACCCAGGCGCCCCTATATCCTGCTGCTGAATCAGTACCCAACATTAAAATTCTATAATGATTCTACATATTAAATGGAAGTAATTTTGTTTGTGCCCAGACATAATTTATTCCAGGGCTGTCCAATAAAAGTATAATGTGAGCTGTGCATTTGAACCATATATGTAATTTTAAACTTTCTAGTAGACACATACACACACGCTCATTCAAACAAAAGATGAAGTTAACTTTAATAATGTATTTTCTTGGATCCAATACATTAAAAATATTCTCATTTCAACATGTGATTAATCTAAAAGGAATACTAACGAGATGCTTGTATTCTTTTCTTCACACTAAGCATTCAAAATCTGGTGTGAATTTTGCTTAAAGCACATCTCAATTTGGAGGAGCCATTATTTCAAGTGGTCGATAGTCATGTATGGCTCATGGCTGTATGTTCAATAGTGCAGGTTCATACTTTACCTGTCTATTCTCATTAAATCTTCTTCACAATCAAGGGTAGTGATTATCACTTTCCTCATTTTACAGATGTGGAAACTGAGCACAGAGAGGTTAAGTCACTGGCCTAACACTCCAAGTGTAGCAAGTGGTAGGACCCGGACTCGAGCCCAGAGAGTCTGGTTGGAAGTCCTGTTCCTTAACTACTGTGCCATATGCCTTCCAAGTTGCTTGGAGACCTAGGTTCTTAAACCTGAGAAAGCCATTGCAAATTTTTCCTTCTCTTTTCTTCTTTGAGTCTTCCTGACTTCTGGTGGCTTCTGGCAATCCTTGCCTTTCTTTGTCTTGCAGCAACTTCACCCCACTCTCTGCCTGTCATCACGTGAACTCCTTCCTTCTGTATGCATGCCTCTGTGTATCTTCTCTTCTTATAAGGACACCAGTCATATTGGATTTAAGGCTCACCTAATTCAGTATGACTTTACCTTAACTAACTACATCTGTAAAGACCCTATTTCCAAATAAGGTCATATTCTAAGGTTCCGGGTGGATGTGAACCCTGGGGTGGGGGTGGGGGACATTATTCAACCTAGTACAAGAGTCTACTTGTATCAGATGTTTTGCTGGGCACTGGGAATGTAATGGTGATTAAGACACATGTAGTCCCTCTCTTCCAAGAGCCACTGGTCATGCTTGGAGACAGAAGGCAGACACTGTTCAAGTAACTGCAGAGAAGCTTTTCTGGGTAGTAGATGTCTGAACAGAACTGAGAAGGAGGAGGAAGGAGAAGGAAGGCTCACCTTTTAGGAAGCAAATTCTGGGACGAGATCCTATTCATCTTTGAATCCTTCATGCTTGGTACAGAGTTGATGTTCAGAGACTGGGTGCTGAATGAAGAATACTACTCACCTCATTGCAGAGATGAAGTCAAAAGAGCCTGGCAAGCATGTTAAATACTTATTTTGAGCTTATTCACACTGGCCCAAAAGAAGACCACTTATTTGTAACTAGAGAAGATTCCAAGCTGTGAGCTAAATTTTGTAGTCAAATATGTCTTTCTCAATTTACTTCCATTTCATCATCTCTTACACCATTTCTGATTGGTATGGTGTTCACTTAGTTTCTTTGTACTTATTGAAAATATAGTGATATGGCTCATTATATTAGATAATAATAAAATCAAGTTGGTATAACTCTGCTTTCTCTTTTATGAATTTATTATTATTTACTCATAAGCTCCATACATTCTAGAATGATTATGCTTTGGGATGTTCAAACTTAACCAATGGCCAAGTTAGGTGCTAGGATGCAATGGGGACCATTCAGTGATTGAGAATTTTTATCTAGGAGGCAGGAGGAACGAAATGGAGCTAGAGTTGTCATGGTAGAGAAAGACTAGTTACTCATGTTAGCAGGGAGAGAAGGATATTTTGTTGCTTTTGTAGTTGCATGGTGTCCTTATTTTTTGTCTACGTTCAGACATGATACAGAATGGTCTTATTTGGGCTTGATTCCATCATGATCATGGTGTGACCTCATCTGATGTTGAAATTCTGTGAAATTGTTTATGTTTATAAGGAACAACTGTGGGTTGTTACCAGCTGTTAGTTGTCAAAGCCTTCATTTGGTTTTCAACACAGAGACATCTTGTCTCTGCTGCTCTATTTCCTTAGCATCCTATTGAGGAGCCATTTTTATTAGGTTCTTGCTTATCCTTAGTATTTCGTTTTTTGCAAATACAATCACGTACATTCTTATTTTTCCCATTGTCAACAAAAGATAGCACATCACTATACTGTTCTATACCTTGCTTGCTTCTCTTATAAATGTACACAGGAGATCTTCCCATATCGGTACACAGAAGTCTCTCATTCTTTCTTACGGATGCATAGTATCCCGTTGTCTAGATGTACTATAGTTTTTCTAGGATTTTGACATCTTAACAACAAATACCTTGTGCCCCTAAAATAATATTGTGTGGATGGATGCTTATTTGTAAAATTATGAGCTTACATTTTAAAGCATTTGCTGTATAGACTGGAATCAAGACAGATATGATAGACACTCTAGTGAACGGACTACTATTCTTGGGTCCACCAACAATTTTCTCAACAAGTCATTTAAACTCTCTGAGCCTCAGCTTCCATATCTGCAAAAACAAGAAGTTGACAAATATTTGAAGCCCAGTCAAATTTTGCCCCTTTGGGGTGCCTGGGTGGCTCAGTCGGTTAAGCGACTGCCTTCAGCTCAGGTCGTGATCCTGGAGTCCCGGGATTGAGTCCCACGTCGGGCTCCCTGCTCAGCGAGGAGCCTGCTTCTCCCTCTGACCCTGCCCCCTCTCATGTGCTCTCTGTCTCTCTCATTCTCTCTGTCTCAAATAAATAAATAAAATCTTAAAAAAAAAAAAGTTTTGCCCCTTTGATCTCACCTTCATAGTTGAAAACCAGTAGTTTACAGGTAGATATTTAACAACTCTCCAGAAGAAATGAAGTCCTGATTTGTAAACATTTGCGAATTACTATGGTGTAAATAGTCCCACCAGGGCCAATTTCAAGCTACTAACAATTTAAGGGCCAGCTAGCAGAATTTCTGAAAACTTTATACTCGGATCTGGGAGCCAGTATGATCTGGGTCCAGCATACAGCTGGGAAAACTTTCTAAAATGAGGCTCACTGAGATTCAGACATATAATTTCCTCAGATGGAAGGTGTATCCCCCAAATTTAAATTATATCTCAGTTGGATTTAAAAAAAAAAAAAATCCCAAACCGGAAAGAACATAATCTTTTAAATCTACTACCTGAAGCATTCCCTGAAGCTTTCATCTGTTTGTAGCACAGAAGGGATATTAAGTAACTAACAGTAACTCACTTTAATACATATCATATATTTACCCAATCTTTATCTACAAAGAATTTACTTCATTGGGTCAAAGCTAACTAAGTTAGTATACATACTATCTAATCCTGATTCTTAATTATGGTTACACATTCGAATCAGCTTTTGAAAACTACTGACACCTGGGCCCCACCCCGAATGAATTAAATCGGAATTTCTGAAGGATGGGGCTCAGACACTGGTTTGTTTTAAAAGAGTTCAGGTGGTCCTAAGGTGCCATCATAGCTAAAGATAGCCAGTTTTTGGATATTTAGTAAATAGATCTCTGATATTTCCCTTTCTCTTTTTAGGTGAAGCACATTGTGCAGGTATATACCCATAAACAGGTATTGATTTAGCTGAATTAATTCAAGCAGGAAAAAAAATCCTTTAGATCCTACAAATATGGCTGACATAATCTCTCTGAAAAAACAAGATCAACAGAACTCACAATCTGACCTCTCATTTTATTGCTCAAATGTAAAACCCACTGCAAGAGTGAAATTTGAGCATACCCCAAAGTCTAATTCCTCTATGTGAGATTTAAGTTTGTTTTGTTTTAAAGAAAGGTCATCTTGTTTCTTTTTTGCTGGCCTTGACAAGCAGCAGACCATCCCAGCACACAAGAAATTAATTACCCTGGAGGGCCAGGTGCAACCAGTTAGTTGGTTGCCATGGAGACAAAAGCTATACATCCCAGATTTTCCACCACGGTCTCTATTTCATGAAATCTTACTCTTTTCAATAAAGGCCATTCACAAAAATGCAAATATAAGTGTGATTTGATTACTTTTATGTGTGCATTAATACATAAACAGAAAAAAAAATATTTTGCCAAGTAATGAACCCTTGTCTTTGTTAAGAAAATGTAAGGATAAGTACAATTTGAACAAATTACAATTTACTCAAATTTTTATTGCATTAAAAAAAAAAAAGTAAATCCAAAGCACTTCAAAATCCTTGGAAAATCCTTTCCAGTTGGAAAAACTGGAAAATCAAATTTCCTGGAGTCATCTGGCACTTAATGGTGCTGCTGTGCCTGTTTTTCTTCTTTAAGGATTTTATTTATCTGAGAGAGAGAGCAAGTGGGGCAAGGAGCAGAGGGAGAGGGACAAGCAGACTCCAAGCTGAGCGTGGAGCCTGATGCAGGGCTCGATCCCACCCTGAGATATGACCTGAGCTGAAAGCAAGAGCTGGAGGCTTTAAACAGACTGAGCCACCCAGGCGACCTGCTGCTGTGTCCCTTAAGTTCAAGTTTAGCCTACAGAGGCACAACAGCTCTCATCCGAGATTTCATTTTAGATTCTGTCCAAATCAATTTACTTTCAACTCTTCTAATAACCCAATGCAAGAGCTAATCTCTAGAACTTAACGGTAGTATTAGCCAACATGCTAGTAGTTTTTCCTTAAAAAAAGCATAGGTTTACACCCACGTGAATAATTTTTGAGTTTTTCCACACAACTGGTGTTTAGTTACTAGTTATGTGCCAATGTTTTGTTCCTTATTTTGGCGCACGTACTATAGGAGTTTATGTAAAAGGTTAACATTAAGGGAAATTATTTTGGGGGGGCTGGTGTATGGGAACTCTGTATTGTCTGCAGTTTTTCTGTAAACATAAAATTATTCTAAAGAGTCTATTAACAAGCAATTTGTGATCATTAATTGTAGCAAATGACTTAATTATACTGGATACTGATATGCATTGTATTGATTATGTTGGGTTGGCAATGAAAATAATTAGGTGAAATTGGGGGAATCTGCCTGTACTTTGGGATATCATACTGAAATTTAACTGTATTCTAATAAATAACCCAAACCTAAAATTTTTGGACTGTTTTTACCCTCTGGTGCAACATCTATAACTTTGGAAATGTCATAACTTTCATTCTGAACAAAGTACTGCGGAGATTTAAATGGCAGAATTAGTCATCTTTGAAGTACTGAATTTCTTAATATAGATACCTGGTACACTAACACTATACATAGTTTACTAGGGGCAAAATATTTCCATATTTCTTTCATTCTTTAAAATCAATTAATTACCATTTAGTTTATGATTAGTTTCAGAGGTAGAGTTTAGTGATTCATGAGTTTCATGTAGCACCAAGTGCTCATTCCATCAAGTGCCCTCCTTAATGCCCATCACCCAGTTACCCCTCTCCTCACCCACCTTCTCTTGATAGTTTAGTGACACATTTGCAATAAACTCTTATTTGCCCTCATTTGAAAACAATCTGTTTTTATTTTTCTTCAACCTCTCAGCGCAAACAGTAACTGAAAATAAGTCTGCCTGCGCCTCACAGGGTTGAAAGGTCTCCTGATGCTTGCTTGCTACCAAGTGTCAGTGATGTACCTTCCTCTGGACATGTGTCAAGTGAAGTGTAGGTCATTCATATTTAATATCAAATGATATTAATTGTGTTCTAAAAAGCCCTAGGCACATAGTAAATGCTTAATATCTTTATTAGATGAAGAAATGCATTAAGTAATTAAATTCAGTTATTTCATATTTAGCTGTTTTTATTTTGTTTTTAATTTGCTTGAACATATAGACCCGACCTATTTCCAGGAGAGTTTATTTCTCGGTGTACATTTATCAAAGTCTCCTCTTACATAGAAATCCAATTGAGTACATGACCTATCACTGTTACACAACTTCCCAATGAGAGAACCAATTTAGCTTATGTCTAGCTCAGACTTTGGACCCATATGAGTTTTATACTTTCTCGGTTTTCTTCCTTTTGACCTGGGCTCCGGGGCTGACTCCACAAAGACAGTTCAATAGAGCCTCCAGCCCTCAATATATAAGAGAGATGAAAGGTTGAGGTTCTTAATATATAAAGTAATTTAAAAATCAATAAAAAGGACACTTTCAGTCAAGATGGAGTGAGAGGAACTATATTTACCCTCCAGCCTGAAACAACCAAAACACTGGAAAACCGCATAGGAAACAAAGCTTTCTAAGACTTTACAACGTAGGGAGATCCTTGTAAAGTGGGAAGCTTTACTGTGTACATAGAGGTTTCAGGATGGAGCCCAGGAGGGGGAACTGAGGCAGAGCTCAGAGGTCGACCTGAGTTGAGGAACTGGAAATAGGAGCTTGGGAAGGCCAAGGTGACTGGAGCTTGCTGGGGAAATTCCCCGAGAGGAGAGAGAAGCACAGACGGGGAGTTCTGCAGAGGGCTCCACCTTAAGTTTTCAGCTGAGTACTGATTAGGGAACGTGTGTGAATAAATTACCTGAGACCTGGAAAAAAACCACCGACAAGATACAGAAGAAATGCCGGCCTGTTCTCATACAGTCAGGAATAGTTCATGTTCCAACAAGCCAAGGTAGAAGAGCTCATAATTCATGGAATTATGGCAGAGTGCCCAGAAGGCCTTTGTCTCAGTAACGTTACTGGGATAGCACTTGCCCTTGGTAGTAGAGAAAAGGTAGGGCCAGACGAAACACTGTTCTGGACCTACTTGACAAAACTTAAAAGTACCATCTGAAAGATTAAAACTGTCTTCAAGTACCTTAACTGTGTTCCAGAACAAAGCTCAGGAATACTTAGAGGAATACAAAAATACCCAGAACCCAACACGTTAAAAATCGCAATGTTAAGCATTTGATGAAGGCATACTAAGAAGCAGGAAAATACAACCCCTAATGATTAAAAAAATGTACATCAAGCCAGAAATGACCAGATGGTGGTGGTGTTATGACTGTATTTTATAAGTTCAAGAAGCTAGAGGAAAATTTGCACCTGGAAGACATAAAGATACAAAGACATAAGGTACAAAAAAAAGAGACACAAACCAAACTTCTCTTTCATTTCTAATGAAAACTATAATGTCTGAGATTAAAAACATACTAGATGGGATTAATAGCAGATTAGAAACTGCCCCCCAGATGACGATTAGTGCCATGGACTGAATTGTGTCCCCCCACCAACAACCACCACCACCATCAAATTTGTATATTGAAGCTCTAATCCCAGATGTGAGGGTTTTTGGAGATGGGCCCTTTGGAAGGTAATTAGGGTTGAGTGAGGTCATGGGGTGGGGCCCCTATGATGGGATTTGTGACTTTATAAAAAGAGGATGAGAGAGGGATCACTCCCTCTCCACCAAGTGAGGACACAGTGAGAAGGTGGCCTCCGCACACCAGGAGGAGGGCTCTCTGCAGGAATCAAATCAGCTTCTCGGCCTCCCACTTGTGAGAAACACATGTTTGTCATTTAAGCCAATCAGTCTATGGCATTTTGTTATGGCAGCCCCAGCTAAGACAATTGGTGAACTTGAAAACACACCAAGGAAACTACTGGAAACACACAGAGAGAATATAATTTCCTGAAAATGAAAAGAGAGCCCCAGGGACGTGATGAAGCGGCGCTATATCTACATAGAACTGGAGTCTGTGAAAGGGAACGAGGGAGCATAGGAAACATATTTGAAAAGTAATAGCTGAAACTCTGATAAAAACTGGAAGCCTGTATATTCAAGAAGCTCAACAATCCTCCAGCACAGTAACATAAAGAAAAATACAATGTCCAACATAACCATATTGTTGAAAAACAGTGATAGAGATAAATCTTAAAAGCAGTCAAAGGGGAGGCCTGGGTGTCTCAGTTGCTTAAGCAACTGCCTTCGGCTCAGGTCATGATCCCAGGGTCCTGGGATCAAGCCCCGCATCGGGCTCCTTGCTCAGCAGGGAGCCTGCTTTTCCCTCTCCCTCTACCTGCTATACCTGCTTATGCTCTCTCTCTCTGTCAAATAAATAAATAAATAATCTTTAAAAAAAAAAAAGCAGTCAGAGGAAGAGAAACACATAACACACAAAGAAACAGGGAAGAGGAGGATGGAAGATTTCTTACCAAAAGCAATTCATGCCAAAAGATAGTGTATTGTATTTAATGTACTGAAAGAAAAAAAAAATCCTTCAACCTCATATTGTATACCCAGGAAAATTATCCTTCACAAACCAAGACCAAACAAAGACATTTTGAGATGCACAAAAACAGAAAGGGGTGATCACCATCAGACAAACTCTATAAGAGATGCTGAGGCAGGTCTCTTAGGCAGAAGAAAAATGATGCCAGCTGGAAATCTTGATCTAAACAAAGAACAATAGAAAGGTAACAAAAGAACACTGAAACATATATATGTGGATAAACATGAGACTTTTTTTTATCATTGAAGTCTCTTTTTTTTTTTTTAAAGATTTTATTTATTTGAGAGAGAGAGAATGAGAGACAGAGAGCATGAGAGGGAGGAGGGCCAGAGGGAGAAGCAGACTCCCCGCCGAGCAGGGAGCCCGATGCGGGACTCGATCCAGGGACTCCAGGATCATGACCTGAGCCGAAGGCAGTCGCTTAACCAACTGAGCCACCCAGGCGCCCTCATTGAAGTCTCTTTAAAAGATAATTGTGCAAAGCAAAAATCATGACTATCTATGTGGGTTTATGACATACATAGAAGCAAAATGTATAGACAAAAGTGGCACAAAGGCCAGCAGGAGAGAAATGTGAAATTTTTACTATATGTGAAATGGCATAGTATCACTTGAAAGTACACTTTGAGCAGTAAAATATGAAAACTATAAACCTTATATTTTAAAGATTTTATTTATTTGAGAAAGAGAACATGAGAGAGCGTGAGAGAGAGAGAGTGCACACTGAAGGGGGGAGGGATAGAGGAAGAAGCAGACTCCCCACTGAGCAGGGAGCCCAATGTGGGACTCGGTCCCAGGACCCTGGGATCATGACCTGAGCCGAAGGCAGCCGCTTAACTGATTGAGCCACCCAGGTGCCCATAAACTATAAACCTTAAGCAACTACTATAATAACACAACAAACAGAGGTAATAAGCCAACAAAGGAGATTGAATGGAATTGTGAAAATATTCAATACAATAAAAGGGAGAAAAATAAGAGAAAGGAAACAAAACACAGAGGGATAAATAGAAAACAAAGGCAAGATGGTAAATTTAAACCCAACCATATCAATAATAACATTAAACATGAATAGTCTAATACTCCAATTAAAAGGTAGAGATTGTAGATTGAATTAAAAAGATCAAATATATATGCCTACAAAAAACACACTTTATAAAGACACAAAGAGATTAAAAGTAAAAAGATGGAAAGATATGATATATATAAATAATCTAAATACACAACAGTTGCAGACTGGTTAAACAAATTATAGAATATTCATAAAATGGAATATTCTGTAGTTATTAACAGTGTTGATGGAAAACTGTATTTATTGACTTTGCGAGATAATCATGATGTATTAAGTGAACTGCACGATACAGGAAACAATTTAGAAAAGCTTTCCTCAAAATATTAGCATGATTATCTGTGGATGCTATGATTTTGGGTGATTTATTGACTTTGTATTATGTGCTACTCACCATTAGTAACCAATTTTGAAAATTAGCGGCCGGACTGACCATTAGGCTACATGTTTTTCCTCTGACTAGACCCCACATTCTAAATACAGAAGGTGGACTGTGGTTTTAGAAGTTCCCATTGCCCTTTGGAAACTTTAGTTTTTTAAAAAAAACACACTTTGAGATCATCAAAGTATTTCTTCCCTCTTCATCTGGCATCTTCTCATCCCCACCTGCAGACACATGGACTAGGATTCTATTTCCTGATTCAGTGTAGACCAGTGCTTCTCAATTACTTATGGTGAGAGACTTTTAAAAAACAATTCTGGGGGTGGCTGGGTGGCTCAGTCGGTTAAGCTGCTGCCTTCGGCTCAGGTCATGATCCTGAGGTCCTGGGATCGAGCCCCACATTGGGCTCCCTGCTCAGCGGAGAACCTGCTTCTCCCTCTCCTTCTGCTTGTGCGCTCTCTCTCCATCTCTCAAATAAATAAATAAATAAATAAATAAATAAATAAATAAATAAATAAATAAATAAGCAATTCTGATCCACCTTCGATTACTTTGGTCTATTTGTAGTTGAACAAGATGCTCCTTGATGGTTAGTCTGAGTTTCGGCCCTAAGACTGGTACCAAAAGTTTTGAGACCACACCTTTAAAGCAGCATTGCTATAGTTATTACTACATAGTGCTACTATAATACTACATTCACTTAGTGCTAATAGCCAGTCCTAAACAATTTAATGATCACGGAGCAATAAATTCACGCAAACTCAGCTTATAGACGTTAGTAAGTGGCAGCAAGCCTTAAAACAAGCCATAAACTGGAAACCTGAATTGGGACAGACTCCTATCCGTGGGAATTAGGACCATATTGGTAAGCCTGGGGTGCTTGCAAATGCCACACCCTCGCCCAGTGGCTTCACATTTCGGTAACTTTCACTCATGGCATTCTTATTTTTGTGTTAATATGCGTAACATAGCCAATTTAATTTACTTGAAATTCATGCTATAGAGGAGATGCGTGGCATTCTTGGGTTCAATTTTTATTTCCTTTTGGAAGTCATTTGTGTTTTGAAGGAGTAGAATGTATCGATTCCATTTTAAGAAGAAAGTCAGCGGAAAAAAGTTTGCTATATAAAACCTTGCTTCACAGTTAACTTTCATATCTGTTTCACATATTGAGGATTTTTAAAATGTATTCTCCTTCCAAAACTTTTCTATAGATTTAGAGAATGTTGAGGGTAGAAGAGAAGGAATGCACATTCTCTCTGGTGAAGCAATTAAACGTTTCTGTTTCCAATTATTTTCATAAGATTTCCATAAAATAGTTGAATAAGAAATATTTTTTTTGCCAATTCTGGTGTCCAATCTTACTAAGTAATATCAACAGAGTTGGGCTAAATCTTATTTTTCCAGGATATTTAACTAATTCTCATTGCTGTTTCTATTGGCAGATATTTTCCTTCTGAATCTGACTCTACATTTTATCTTCAAAGAATGAACTATTTTTCTGTCTACTAAGAACACTATGAGACAGAAAGGCATTTTTTAAAAATTTTCCTTTCCTTATAATCAAAGCTAGAACCTCTCAGGCTGCCAAAATAATTTGTCTCTTTCCTAAATTGATGTTGTTAAAGAGTTATACATTGGGCTTGTAGTTTTTCTTAAACGTTTGAATAGCTAATTTAGGATTCACAAATCAATCATATAGTAAGTGCTAGGAATATTAATAGATACCTAAAGGAGTACCACAGTTGTACAGCTGAATGTGAGGTCAAAGGAAAGATGCTAAATCGGGAAACGGTATATTTCCGAACTTTTGCAAAGGCACTCCTTACTTTGATCTAGGAAAAACATATTTATAAAATCAAGGTCAAGAGGTATCATTTCAATTTCTGATGTTCGGACTGACAATGCTAGTGTGCTTTGCTATAGTGGATTATTGAAAATATTTCAATTGCCTAATTAAGACCTATATCCCAGCAATGATTTAGGGCATCAAGCCCTTTGCAGTATCCTGGTGCCTAACTCAGTTCTTAAGCCTCAAATCTCTTTTTCATCCATTTTCCTTCCGTTAAAAAATTTTATAAGTGATGCGTTTAAATATTTTCCTCCTTATCTTTTTCTGTTCTGCTTTTCCCAATCCTAGACTAAGACTTCCTTATGCTTGTTCCCCTTTGGGTGCTTTCTATTTATTAGTATTTTTCTCTAGTGAGATTCCTTCCAATGACTAGTTAAGGAGCTGCTGACTAAAGACATTTTTATAAATAATTTTTAGTGGTATTTGACTATGGTTTGGATTGGAGTGCAATCATAGGATTTGGAATTTTCACTAACGTCGACTCCCTTGTATGTGCACTCAGGGGTATATCCTGATGTTTGAAAAATGGAAAATAATCGGGCGTGGGGAGAACGAGGAGCACGAGGAAGAGGAAGAAGTTGAAAAAGTGGTAGGAGCCTTTCTTCCAGGCATGTTTCCCAATCCCATCTGCCTTCCGACAACTTCTAGCAACTGAGGTCTAAAGACATAATTTTTAATTAGCCTCCTTTGCTTCACACCCAGAGGCATTGCTGAATTCAGACCCGCATCATTTCTCACCTGAATTTTTGCAGTAGCCTGTTAACTTGTCTTCTTGCCCTGTGGTCTTGCCCTGCGGCAAACCATCTCCTACGTGTCATCAGGAAATTTTTACTTGTAACAAATTTGATCATGCCCAGCCCCCTATTAAAAACTTCTTCAGGGATGGGTCACATCTTCTACCTTCGCCTGTGGTAAAATTGTCTATTATACATGATGAGGTAATCAAGAAACTGGTCAGAGAAGGTACAGCCATTTATTAAAAATCCTCAGCCCAGAAACAACTCATTACTTCTGATCACATGCCATTGGCTAGAACTTGATCACATGGTCACACTTATTTGCAAAGCGGGCTGGGAAATGTAGTCTATTAGTGTGCCTGGTCGTAGGAGATGAGGATGTATTTGGGGGAGAGCTAGCCTTCTCTTCCAGAGTGTACTATTTTTAGAAACCCTCAGCCATCCACAATAAATATTCATTAGTTCAGAATTTCTCTCACTAGCAGAAAAAGAGAACTGACATTTATTGAATGTTTACTGTGTGCTTAACATAGTTTTTCTGGGAGAGAGATTTGGTCTTACTCATCTATTTCCTGAACTTAGCAGATTGCCTAGGACACAATAAACCCCCCAGAAAGTCTTTGGTGAATGGAATTTCATATAAAAATATGAAATTTTTTTAAAACTGAGCTGTAACATCAGGCTTTCAGAGCCTTATTAATTTTTTACTTTTCTTCTACCTTTTTCCCCCATCCCTGTATGTTATGTTTTCCTTTTGTTTCTTATAGTGTTCATCTTGATTATTAATACAGATGGTCCCTGACTCATGATTGTTCGACTTATGATTTGTCAACTTTATGATGGTGGAGAAGCAATATGCATTTGGTAGAAACCATATTTCAAAATTTGGATTTTGATCTTTTTGCAGGCTAGTGATACACCATGTGATACTCTTGTGAAGCTGGGAAGTGACAGTGGCCGCAGCTCCTCATCAGCCTCATGATGACAAAGGTAAACAACTGATACACTTACCACCATTCTGTCCCCATACAACCACCCTGCTCTTCACTTTCAGTATTCAGTAAATTACATGAGATATTCAATGTTTTATCATAAAATGGTCTTTGTGTCAGATTATTTAGCTCAACTGTAGCCCAATGTAAGTATTCTGAGAATTTTTAAGGTAGGCTACACTGAGCTATGATGTAGGTTAGGTGTATCAAATGCATTTTTGACTCAGTGGCATTTTCAACTCCCTATGGGTTTATCAGGGTGTAAACCCATTGCAAGTCAAGGAAAATCTGTACTCTTCTGTTCCGATGCTAATGAAAATGAGCTCTTCAACATCACTTGAAGGCAAGAGTTACTATTCTTCAATAGGTGCCCCAAATGGACTTCTGCTTGGTTCTGCCCTTACTAGAAAGGTGATTCAGATGAGCTCACAATTTTCACATGTTTGACTGCTGATGACTAGGGATGGTTTTTCTGGGTTATTCCTTAAGAAGCACATTTAGAAAGGAAGGGAGAACTGAAGCCCAAGTCATCAGCCCTCTAGGCAAGGAAATTTCTTTCAAATTCCAAAGGAGTACGTGCCCACTCACTCCTCCTCCTTATTGTAAAAACAAACCACAGTCATTTAGAGTTGAAATGTGGCTCTGAGGCCCTGGTTAATCTTGATGCCTTTTCTGTAGAAGTGAGAGTGGGAAGGAGGGGAGGAGGAGTCTCATAAGCTGGAAGGTTTAGAAGAGAAGTTGTATCTGTAGGTCACAAAGGGTTACAGAAGAGAGGATGCTGGCTTGAGAAGGAAAGAGCCTCCTCATAGCCAGCCAGGTGAGCCCCTAAGCAACCTTACAACCCCATCAACCCCGACAATCAGGGAAGAAATGGGTGTTGGAGCCAAATCAACTTCACATCTCAAAGGGAAGTCTTCTGTTTCAAACAGTCACATTCACTCGGTGGTCAGAGGCTAGCCCCAATTTTATCGTCAAGAAAGCCAAGGTCTCACATCTTGTTTCCCCAGTGTCAGTTTAATGCCAATGCCCTTTGTAATCTTGCCTCATGTTTTCTCTCATGTTGTCTAGATTAGGTCAGGAATGGGCTGATTCCCAGGTTTTCTGGGCTGAGGGATCCCAAAGGCTCCAGCACGCCATTCCCTAACTATCGCCACATAATGTGGTGTGCCCTGCTCATCCTTCTGCTGTTAAGCTTACGAGTGGCACCTCCGTGGACCTCTGAGGGCTCTCGAGTCCCATGAGTGAGCCGGGCCAGCCTGAATTTGCTTTGAACAAAGGTGAGACCCTCACACCTCGATACACTCACCAATAACTAACCACTTTGGCCAGTGGTGCTGGCCTCTACCCCACGTTTTTAGAAGGAAGCCGCCAAATTTCATGAGACTGAGAAAATTCTCATGGTAGGAAATGCTCTCTCTCAATAAACTTTATCTACAGCAAATGTCATTTTCCAACTAAGCTCTGGCACTATCTCTACCTTGAAACTTCAATACTAAATGTCTATTTCCTTATCTCTTTCTCAGAATGACTTAGCATTGTCTCAAGTGATTTATTACCAACATGCCAACATTTCTCTCTTCTTTTTTTTTTTTTTAAAGACTTTATTTGACAGGGAGGGAGAGAAAGAGATGGAACACAAGCAGGGGGAGAGGGAGAAGCAGGCTTCCCGCCGAGCAGGGAGCCTGATGTGGGGCTCGATCCCAGGACCCTGGGACCACGACCTGAGCCGAAGGCAGACGCTTAACGACTGAGCCACCCAAGCGCCCCAACATTTCTCTCTTCTTTTCTCTCGTCTTTGAGGTAAGAATCCTACAGAAGGGCAGATCTCTGTAAAGCTGGATTCAGCTTTTTCTGTCTACACCTACCTCTGGGGAGCCCAGAAGGGTTGCTTCCTCTGGTTGAGAATCATTGAGAAAAGCCCAAGACAGGGAAATGGGAAGCCCTGAACTCTGAACTCTATTTAGGGACTCAAGGGATAATTTTGGAGGTGTCATCATTTGCGACAATGTTGAACAGTTTGCTCTGAAGAACTCAGTGTAAGGACTAGCTGTCAAGTAGTTATTTTCTTTCATGTTTTCAACTGCAGATTTTTAAAGCCACTTTATAAGTGTTTCTCATGACTCCACATACAACCAATTAGTTCTGTCTCTAAGCTACATAGTAAATGTTCATCAGGCAGAGAGGTCACACATTACTCCCACTGAAGGTTCTGGCCGTGGACTTGAAATGTTTCCATCATCACTACTTTGGACATTCCCAGAGTGACACTAACCAGCTTGTAAAGCTGGATAAACTGTCTATATTTGAAATAGTTGGTGATAAAATTGGTCAAGGAATAATTACGATGATATCATATCCGGCAAACCTCTTGCAAAAGAAAGTACTTTTAAAGGAAACACAAAAAGGGAATTTTCAAATACTATTTGACTAGTACAACTATGGAAAAAAATTTTTTTAAGCTAACAGGAAATGCATCTGAAAGTTGTTTGCCCTAACTGTCTGAGAAGGCGTGTGGAATGAATGAGTCCTGCTGTTCTCCAGAATTACCTCACCATGGATGCTGGCATGGGTGCCCACAGCAGCAGAGTGCTGGTCATGCATCTAGTATGGGTGGCTGTCTCCCCTCTCTCAAGCTTGGAGCAGAGTTCTTCCTCAAATTTGTCAACTTTGGGGTCACTGTATTGTTTCTGTTTACCTTTTGGCTGGTTTTTACCCCCTGAGGACTAGTCTCTCGGTCTTCAGTCTGACAAAGGTCATTCCAAGGAAGACGATGAATGAAGAGTGAGGCATTCATATGACATTATGTAGGCTTTCTTTCTCTGCCTTTGCGGGGAAAAAAAGGAAAAACAAACCCTGAAGAATAAAAACCAGGTCAGTACTTTTTTATTTTCAAATACAAAGATGAGGTTACCCAAGTTGGCAGTGATCTCTTGTAGTGAAACAATCACAGCCAGAAAAACATGGAAACCAGATTACGGCTCCATTTTGGCTTTCACGCTCACTAGTTGTGTGAATTTGGGCAAGTTGCTTGATCTCTCTGAGCCTCAGCCTCCTCACCTATAAAGTCAGGGGCTATTAATGCCAATCCAACAATGTTACGGTGGAGATTAAATGAGATAATGTGCCTGTCAGAGGACCCAATCAATGTAGTTCTCTAGATCCCTTCATTCTGCATTCAAAAATTCATTTTGCATGGCCCTTCCTGAAACTATATGAGCCTTCTCCTTCCCCTTCCCCTAATACTCATCCTGAGTCATGGATAAAAGAGAAGTGAGTATCTGAGCAGGATAATGCTACACTTTAAAAATGAAGAGCTAAGCTTCTTTTGTATATTCTCTTTTAACTACAAGATGTGCTTCCATGGAAAAGCTATGTTTTATGCACTATACATCTGGCTCATAATTACTGAAGTTTCTTGAACTAGCTTCAAAAATATAATTTATTTTTCCTCTATACACTTCTAAGCATTACTGACTTACATAATTTTTCTCCTCCACATTTTTGACAGACTTTCTTTCTCTACATGGTTGAAATCTTTGCTCAAGCGGATGCCAGATTTTCACAGGTCTAATTAAAGTCCCCATTAATATACCTCACTTTGATCAAGGACTTGGCCTAATCTAATAGAACAATCCTATTACCAGTCAACCGCTGGACTTCAAGAAAATTATTATTAGGGAAAATCCACATTTCCCCTTCTTCTCCCAACAAAGGGTATGTGTAAGTGGCCAAAACTGATGTCCAAGGAGGGCTTAAAATCTGTCACAGCCAGGATTCCATCTGAGCATCTGAGTTCCAATAACATTGGATCCCGGTTCTCATAACATTCCCTGAGCTCTCCATGGAAGCAATATGGAAAAGGATAATAGGAATCCAGAGCTCTGCTTACAGAAAGGTGACTTAGAACGCCTCTTGTGGTAAAGTGATTGAGAAAATGCCTCAGTTCTCCAACCTTCCTTGAATCTCTGCCCTTTGCAATGTGATTTTACCACTTTTCTCATCAAAAGTATGATCTATTTTCCTGTCTCTTGAATCTGAGCTGTCCTTTTATGTACTTTGGGCAGTAGAATGGGGCCTCACCTCTGACCCAGGCCGGGCCTCATGAGGTCTGGCACACCTCTACTCTCTCATGCCTGCACCATGAAAGGGAGCCTGGGCTAGCCTCCTGGAGGATGAGAGACCATATGGAGCAAAGCCAGTCATCTCAGCCAAGACCATCCTATACTAATGAACAATCAGTTGACTGTCAGTTATGGAAGTGACCCCCTAGCCAACGCAAGAACTGCTGAGCGAAGCCCAGCCAAGATCAGCAGAACTACTCAGCCAACTCATAGAGTCGTGAGTGAAAATAAATGTTTATAATTTTATGCCACTGAAGTCTTCTGTGTGTTTTTTTAATGTGGCATAAGTATAGCAATAGCTAACTGATGCATTAACCACCAAAGAAATGGTGGGAGTTCCTGGACTGGCCAAGATTTGCTGCTTGTGATGGAAAAGGAGAGATTCTGGTTTAATCTGCACTAGATGCTAGACCTTCATTTCCTGCTAGTATGCCTGCAGCAAGTCCTGTGGTTGAGGCTTAATGAGGATGTATGTCAACATTTTTGTCCAGAGGGCAACTCTGTTGTATGAGAGAGCAGTCAAGACTTGGAGGCCTGGATTCTCAAACTGGGGCACAAATAATCCAAATGTGGAACTGTAATGCCAGGGGTCAGAAAAAGCTACCCACTATGCATCATGTACCTTACTGGAATGTGAATTATCTTGAGGACTTGGGGGACAAACGAAACCTACTTTTAAAATCAAAGGGTGGGTGGGGCACCTGGGTGGCTCGGTTGGTTGGGCGGCTGCCTTCAGCTCAGGTCATGATCTCAGGGTCCTGGGATCAAGCCCCATGTCGGGCTCTCCTTGCTCTGTGGGGAGTCTGCCTCTCCCTCTCCCTCTGCTGCTCCCCCTGCTTGTGCTCTCTCAATCTCTCTCAAATAAATAAAAAAAATCTTATAAAAAATAAAAAATAAAATAAAATAAAATCAAAGGGTGGGAGATGGGCTAAATGTGTGATGTGCATTAAGGAGGACATTTGTTGTGATGAGCACTGGGTCTTATATAAAAGTGATGAATCACTAAACTCTACCCCTGAAACTAACACTACACTATATGTGAACTAACTTGAATTTAAATGAAATCTTGAAAGGAGAAAAAAAAAAGAAATATATCCTAGAACAGAATGTAAGTTTCCAGTACTTTTTTTTTTGATAAAACACAACCATCCATTTCTCTCTCCTCTCCCAGCCAGGGGTTCACTCTCCTTTGACATCAGATTCATATTTTTTGAAAAGTTTGAAAAGCACTACTCTGGGCAGTGGTTTCCAAATTCTTCTTTTGTGTTTATTATTCTGCCATCATCAAAAGTTTTATTATGTCCTTGCCATGTCAAAAAGACATTTTAAACCTTTTAAACATAATCTGTGTTTGATGATTATCAAACTTTACAAATCAGGGGTTATTTAGCATTAATGTTTTTAAAGATTTATTTATTTGAGAAAGAGAGAGAGAGAGAGAGAGAAAGCTCATGAGCAAGGGGAGGGGTAAAGGGAGAAAGAAAGAGAATCTCAATTAGACTCCACAATGAGCATGGAGCCCATTGTGGAGCTCGATCTCAAGACCCTGAGATCATGACCTGAGCCAAAATCAAGAGTTGGATGCTTAACCAACTGAACCACCCAGGTGCCCCTTGCATTAAATTTTTAATAAAGCATTAGACATGCTTTCATAATCCTTCTGTATTCCTTATGGTCCAATTTATTCCCATTTAGAAAAAACAGCCTATCTAATGAGAAGGCTGGTATTTCACATTCCAGGTAATAAGGAGGCTGGACCCAGTTAGTGGTCTGGCCCTGTGTTCCATTCATGTGTTTCTCACCCTGACCACTGCTGGCAGAGACCCACTATTCCACTGTTCTGAGAACCCAGATCGTTCCTTCAGTCCTTCAGCTGACAATGACCTCAATGGCTATCACAAATGTCTACTCGCTTGTTACAGGCTGAGTTGTGTCCCTACAAAACTTGTACATTGAAGCCCCAATACCTCCGAATGTGACTCTGTTTGGAGATAGGGCCTATAAAGAGGTGATTAAGTTAAAATGAGTCCTTTAGGGTGGTCCCTAATCCAACCTGACTGGTGTCTTTATAAGAAGAGGAAATTTGGACACATAGAGAGATGCCAGGGATGTGTGCACACTGAGGAAAGACCACATAGGACATGACAAGAAGGCAGCCATCAGCAAACCTAGGAGAGAGGCCTCAGGAGACACCAGCCCTGCAGATACCCTGATCTTGGACTTTCAGCCTCCAGAACTTTAGGGAAGTAAGTTTCTTTTGTTTAAGCCACCCAGTCTGTGGTATTTTGTTATGGCAGCCTGAGCCAATGAATAGATCAATCTAGAAAAACAGCTCTAGTTCCTCAGCTGTCTATAATTTTTGGCTTTCTTGAGTGTTAAGAAACAAAAAGGTGCCTTTTTTGTCCCTCATTGGGAACCTTTTCTTAGGTCTCCATTATTTTCATAGTCTCCAGGTTGACCCATTGTTTGTGACCATTTCATTGATCAAAGCTTATTGCTATTGGGTGGAGGATCATCTTGTTCTTAGGGTTCCTAATGATGGGGAGAAAGAATCAAGGCTTAAGTAAACCCAAACACACTTAGCACGGTGTTTAGGAAACAATGACTGGCTGTCTAATCATTGCATGTGTGTGTGTGTGTGTGTGTCCTCACAAACTTCCAGGGGCATTACCTTAGGGATAAAAGAACGGTCTCAATATATTGAGATTTTAGCATGTTCTAAAGTGGGTTCAGGGAGGACAGTCATTGGTAAGCTGTGGAAAGAGGAAGTGAGCAGGGGCCAGTCAGGGAAAAGAGCCACTGGCCAAAGACCCATCCCTTTTTCCTCCCTGCTCCTCTTTCACTGCTGTTGGCTTCTGAGCCAGGGTAGAAATCCAGGAGCAACAGGTCTGGGGAGTTTACTTTGAAAGTGGAAGGCAAAGAGAACAGGAGAACAAAAAAGTGACCGAGGTGAGAAATACTCTCAAGAAGGTTAGTGACAGCATTTTATTTCAGGGGTTCTGGTCTCACTGTAATCTTTTTAGTATAAGTATGTCCCATGCAATATTTGAGACATATTTATGCCAAAATTACTTGTTGTTTATCTGAGATTTAAATTTAACTGGGCATGGGGTGCCTGGATGGTTCAGTTGGTAGAGTGCATGACTCTTGTTCTCGAGGCTGTGAGTTTGAGCCCCATATTGGATTGAAACTTACTTAAAAAGAATTTACCTGGGCATCCTGTGTTTCATCTGGCAACTTCATCCAAAAGTCAATTCTCCATATAACCAGAGAGATATTTGTAAAATGTAAACCAGATAAAACTACTTCTCTGAGCTAACGCTTCTAGTCTGCCTCAAACTAGAGTTCTAAGTCCTTGCCATGGCCTACAAGGCCAGCTTATGCTCATTTTTCCAACCTGCTCCTACTGCCCTCCAGCTTGTGCATTATAATCTGTTCAAGAGTCACCTCCTCAGAGAGGCCTTCCTTGATGACTCTCCCTAAAATAACTGGCCCCATCTGATAATATCTAACTCCTATTCACAACACGTATCACTCCTGAAATATGATGTATTCATTTGTTATTGAATATATAGCTTATCAGAATGTAATTCCTGCAGACCCAGGGACTGCGTTCATCTTTGTTACAGGATACAGGAGTATCCTCAACCCCTAGAACTATATCTGATATTTGATAGGGGCTCAACAAGTAGTTGCGGGAAAAATAAATGAACTCAGTTGTCAAAGTCAATATAGAGCAAAGCTTAGTACTTTGGAGACCACTAGCAATTAGTAAGCTGGGGTCTGTTTATAATTCTTAAGTGGATTAAATAAAATTAATTTTGAGGATTGTTTATGTGTCTAGTCCCTTTGGAGAATCCACAAACACTAGAGTTCAGAAACTGTAGCTGGGTGAAATCAGTAAGGAGGATTCAACAGCCCATGACATTGCTGATGTTCAACTACTCTTTGCTGAATGCATATAAGAGTTTCTTGTTTAAGTGTGTTTATACTAAAAATAAACTACACCCTTGTTTGTTTCTTCATTATGGTAACTTGTTTCAACTCTATTTTGTAATAGAATTTTCTTGTATTTGTATACATTGGGATAAACATAAAAAATCTATTTCTTGTATTTCCAGATGAATAGCTCAAAGCTGACTTTCCAAACCCTGTGCAGCCTCTGTATTTTTCAATGCACTACTTTCTCCTTCCCTGGGCTGGGAAGACATTTCATTTTAACTTTCTCCAGTGAGAAGAAATTCACAAAAACGACTGTCAGATTCCAGTGGGAAGGGAAAATATAAGAAATATTAAAATCTACAATTTGCAGAGTAACAGTAATTCTCATCTTTAAATGAAAGGGGAAATTAAACGGCCCAGTCAAAGCAACATGGAAGAGAGAAGTCCCTTAGGCGATAGGTTGCAGGAGAACCTTTGGAACTGAAATCAAGATGAGCCTTCGGAGGGCAGGAAGTCTGATCGGATCCCGTCTGAATTCTTGTCTTGGAGCCTTTGACTGTAACCTTCAAATTATAGTGAATGAATTGTGTTGCATCACAGAGGGTGTGGGAGGTCGCGGGGGGGTGGAGGATTTAGGGGAAATGTCAGCCTTGAGTGGGAGCTGAGCCAGTGATGGCATTCATTTGCTTCACACAGCTGAAGACAGAAACCAAATGGAACTGGGGATCCACTGAAAGAAACAGGGAATTATATAGTTCTTGTCCTAATTAAATGCTTCTTGTGTTTTCCTTCCTGGCCTTGACTGGTATTTATTTTTCTCTTCTTGTATCAGAGCAGCATGACATTCTCAATGTGGGGGGTGGGGGGTGGGGAGGGAATGGAGTCTCTTATGGTTGTAACGGAAATATTTACTGGCAGCAGACAAGAATATGTTTCTCTAAAGGGAAGGCTGCATTTGTCAAAGATTTGCTTGGATTCTGCCTTCCTTGCTGGGAATAGTTATTTACTCTTAGTTAGCCCTAAATACAATTGAGCAGAGGAAGGGCCTTATTTTAAAACCATCATCGATGTTTTAAATCTGACTGCAATAAGAAAGAAAGATTGACAGTGATTAAAAGGGTGGCTGATGGGCAAGTATTAGAAATCATCGTCAATAATAAAATCCGACGACAGGAACAACATGTATTTTATGTTCCCATAAACATAGATTTAGTGCAAGGAAGCCCACATAATAGTACTTGTAGCATGGGCTGAATTGCTCTGAATTTAATTTGGAACAACATAAAAGATCCAGTATCAGCTGCAGGCTACTAACCTCGGTCTCAGCTTGGGGGAGGCATCTGCTCTGAGAAGTAATGCAATTTCTGAGGTTGTACTGGGCCCTTCCACATAGGAAGAACCAATATCTGGGATTCTCTGAAGGTGATTTCACCTCTCCAAAGTGTCGAGAAGCCCAGTAGATCCCCTCAGCTGCCCCACGGCTGTGTCTTGATCACCTTATCTCTGACACACACAGAGACACACACACACACACACATACGCACACACGACTTCATGGCTGATTGAATCCTTTTATTATGTTCTGCCTGCCAACCTATATATAAACGAATTATCCTGGACATTCTTTGCCCTTAAACTACTTTGGGGGATCGGGAAGGAAATACCCGGGGGTGAGAGTAGCTCAGTGATGGTGCTCCCGTGTCTCCAGTCCTTTCTGACGTCCTGGATCACCTCACCAATCACTGCTCTGGGAAGAGGTACCAGAGCAAGTCTCTCGTGCATCGCTAGACACCTCCATGCTTGCATCCTACCACCTTGGGCCTGGGTGTTTTACGTACGTGACTTTTTTAAACTTCCATACACTGGTTCACCTCCACTTTCCTTGAGGTACATCTCCAACTTGTCTCTATGTTTCTCTGATCAAGACTATGACCCCATCCCGTGACCTCTTTCCCTGAGCTAATAAGGGAGCAGAGGAAGTCCCTCTCCTTTTCAATCCCAAGGGATGCCCACATTTCCGATCCTGGGATGCGTGACATTTCTTTCAGTGGAAATGACCCCTACCACCCCCACCTTCCCCCACCCCCAGCCTCCTTATAAATGCAAACCTCACCCATGCAATTGCTAGCAGCCTCGGTCTAGAGGAGCTAATGAATTCGCTATTATTTAAACCGCCGTTATTTAAATTAGACCTCTATTCAGGAAAGCTGATCTCATCCCCCAAAACCCAGCCTGCCTGGAGGAAGGGAGCAGAACATTCTGGTGTTCTTCAACAGTTTGCCAGCCGGAGTCCCTCCAACACAGTTTTCCTGGGGTGGCCCCTGGCATAAAGTCTGATCCCACCAGAGCGAAGATCTGCATTTTGCTCCGCTGGGTTTTCATACTCTGACAATGTGTGAGTGGAAATAAGGTCATTCTTTTAATTTCAGGAGGAATTAAAAGGGAAGAATTCTTTCACAGAGACATTTTGCAAACAGTGATAATTTCCATATTTGACTCTCAATGGTTGACTTTTAAGCCTTAGAGAGAAAAAACAGAGCTGAATAGCTGGGCGACACTATGTATCTTAGTTAAACCAGAATAACCAGAACCCCCTCAAATTTCCAATGTGAAAGTTTTTACCGTAGTAATTGTTAGAGACTCGCTCTTTGCTACTTGCTGCATGAGATCCTTACCCCCAGGAAGTATATGTGGAGATTTAGGTCAAACCTGCCACCCAACACAAAATTAACTCCAAGACACGCTTTCCCAAGAAAATACAGAGATGACGAATAAAATACAATCACTATTTTGTAGAACAGCCTCCACAAGTCTTGGGGCGCTAGGGAAATGAGCAAGGTGTTCTTTGTGAAGTTCATCCTGATTAAACCCAATGTGTCCAGAGGAACTCTTATGCCTCTTCCATCTTTTCTTTCTATACCCAAACTCCCGTGGATAAGACAGCGCTGCAAATGGCCTAAAATTTACAATCACTATAATTTCAGGAAGTGAAATGTCTGAAATGGCCCTTCGGAGAAATTACAAGTCGAAATAGGTGACTTAAGTGAGAAGCCAAGCCAGTCGAGGGAAGGCTGTTTGGCAGTTATTAATAGAAGAAATTTACAGAACTCAGCTACCTGGTCTCACTTTGCTGAATGGCCAGAGGGGTTAGGTCCCAATGGACTTGAAACAGTGCTGGCAGCTTGTTCCTTGGAAAGTAAATTGGTCTAACTTCTGGAGCTCTCCGAATTGTCAGGCTTAAAATCCAGGATATACAGTTCCTGAATGTTCATGATAGTAAGGCAAAGGGCCAATGCTCTATGTTACCAAGTTCAATGCTCTAAATTCCAACACAGAGGTGTGTGATTTGGGGTAGTACCCATTCCTGCTGACAGCTGAAGTCCTCCCCTGAAATTTTTTTTTTCATTAATTTATGCAACACATGTCAATGGTGAATTCACAGTGCACCAGGACTGTTCTCAGCACTAGAGAGACATCAATGAACTGAAGGAAAAGATCCCTGCCCTCAAGGAGCTTACATTCTAGCTGGCAGAGAAAGACAGTGATAAAGTGAACATGGAACAGCTCACGGGTTGGTCATTGTGATGGGGGATAAATAAAGCAGGGAAAGGGGCTGCAGACTGGTGGGGGTCAGGGGAACAGAGACGTGAAGCAAGCAAGGAAGACAACCACGGGGAAGAGAGGCTAGAAACAGGCATAAAATAATATTAACCCTGTCTCTCATCTCCATATTGTTACAACAAATGGAGGAGCTTAGAAATTCCCTGATGATGATAATAAGCAACATTTATTAAGCCCTTAATATGTGATAAGCATTCTGCTAAGCATTTCTCATGCATCTTCTCAATCAATCCATTCAGCCACACAATAACACAGCATAAGGGAGTTCCTGAGAAGTTAGGTGATTGGCCAGAGGTCACAGAGACAAGCCATAAATGCTGGACTTAGGACCTGAACCTTTTCAATTAACAGCAAATTTGATAGAAATGGTAACAATGAGTATTTATATTATGCAAGGTGCTCTGCATATATTGAATAGATGTTGGGGTTTGTAAGGGAAACCTACATCACACAGCTTTCTTTGTTTCTGATAACACACCCTCTCTACCTTTGGCATATACTTCTCACAAGACCGCACTTCATCCCCAAATTCTCCCAGGCTCATCAAACAAGCTGCCCAACCAGCCATCAATGATGTGCTCTACCTCTCCAGCCTCATCTCCTAACCCCTCCCTGTACTGACCTCCTTTCAGATCTTTAAAAATGCCAAACACAAAAGGCCTCAAGGCTCTTGAACCTGCTCTTCCCTTTACGTAGAACACTTTTCCTAGGATACCCGCATGGCTGCTCCTTTCAATCATTCAGTTCCCTCCTCAAACACGGTCTCAGAGGGATGCCTTCCTTGACCAGCAGATAGAGAAACATGGAGGCTCTGCGATTCGTCCATCCTTTCCATTTTCCTCACCCTGCTTCATTTCCCTTCACAGCTTTTATCATCTCCTGACCTATTTTATGTTTGCTTTCTCTTGTCAACTTTCTTTATGCGAAGCTCTGTTTTATTTACTTGTTTCCTCAGCAACTAGAACAAAGCCTGGCACAGGATATACAATCAATTCAGATTTTTCATAAATTATTGAATCACAGGACTGTACCTTATTAAGAAGACCTGCACATCTGGAATACAATTGTTAGCTTAACAGAGAAAAAGGTGCAGCGGCTTCTATTCCGTCACATTTTTCTAGACAAGGTTAATGTTCTTTACTGAGAGTACAATACAATTCCTTTTGAGACAAATATAATAAATAGCCATTTCTTTGGGCTCCTGTCATCAGAGAGTCATTGCAAGGTGGAAGCCGCTGGTGTACCCAGGCCAGGAGCTTTACCTCAGCATAGTCCCAGAGGTATTCTTAGATGACATTTGCAGGAATAGAGGTTAAGTGGTATGAAAGAGTCAAATGTCCACAGAAATCATAGTTCCTGTTGCTTTGTACAAGTCAGGTGGCTACACGGTAGTCCAGGGAAAAGATTTTAGAGTTTTAGATTAAGGTGAATGAACAGATGAGAAGTAGATGAATTAGAGGTGTATTTTGCAGGTGGAACCAACAGGACTTGCTGAAGGATTGAGGGGGGAGAACTGAGGAAAATGGGAAATAAAGTATGATATTTAGGATTTTAGCCTGAAGAAATTATTGACTAAAATGGGGAAGGCTAGATGAAAATAGGGGAAATCAAGAGTTACATTTTTGAACTTGCTAAATTTGAAAACCCTATCAGATATCCAGGTGGAAATGTCAAAGCTTCAGAAAATGCTTTGGAACTGGAGCCATCAGCATCAATATGAGATTTTAACCCTATTAATGGATAGGTTCGTCCTGTAAGGGAGTCTAACAGGGGAGAGAAATCCCAAGGCAGAGCCTTCATGTACAGTCTTCTAAAGCTCAGTCATAAAATGCTTTAGCCTGGGTCTGTCTCAGCCTCTCTCTTTCTCTTTCTTTCTCTTTTTCTCTCGATGCTTGCCCTTGGAAGCCATCATGTTTTGAGAAAGCCCCATATCCCCAGGACCTACCGCCAGACCTGTGAATGAGTGAACCTCCAGATGATTCTAGTTCCCAGCTTCAAACTGCCCAGCTGACATAAAGGGGAGCAGAGACAACTATCCCTAATGAGTTCACCCAAAGACCTGATTAGATTAGTGAGCGGTTATTGTTTTCAGCCACTGAGTGGGGTGCTTGGTCATGCAATCTTAGATAACCGCAACAAAGAAGTTACCAGGGAAACGTAGTGTTTGGTAAGAGTGCCGTGGTGGAGGAGTGAACAGGAGATGAAAAGATAGAAATGTTGTGCAGACAACTGTTTCAAAAGGTTGAACTGGGAAAGTGAAGACGGAGAGAGAGTGGTAGCATGAGGAAGATGTGGACATAAGCTCCTTTTTCCTTCTAAGATGGAAGATCTTAGGATGTTAAGAATAATTCTGCAGAGAGATGAATACTGATTTATAAGACCAAAGAGGGATAGACCAAAAGACTGGAGTCCTTAGGACATTGTAAGAAGCAATTGTGAGAGTGACCTTCCTCAATGCGAGGAGAGAAGAAACAGAAGATGAGCCTGTGTGGAGGTAGGTTTGCAGATGTGTTGGTGGGATGATGAGGGTTTCCATCCAGGGGTTTCTATTGTCTTAATGCGGAAAGAGGCAAAGCCATCACTGGAATTTGAAGGGGACAGAGAGGTGGTTTGGGGAGAGATGGGAGGAGTTGGAATTATCTTAAAAGGCAGAAATGTGGTAGAAATGATGAGCAGTGTCAAATGCACAATGGAGTTGACCTACTCAGCCATTCAGTCAGAGTGTAGAGAAAGCTAATGACAAGGTAAAACCCGGTTGTTCAGAGTTCTCCTCAGAAGGTACATCAGAGAGAGGGGCATGGAATGTAAGAGTATTTGGAAAGTAGTAATTATAATAATGGACCAGGACACAGACACTAAGAAGAGAAAATAAAACAATGAGAAAGTGCTGGGGTCCCTGGATTGGCAGTCTCTATGTTGCCGTAGAAATTCTAAAAAGTCTAGAAAAATCTGACCGTCATAAGATTGAGGTACAATAGTTTAGAAGAGTGGAAAGTGTTGGGTGAAGAGTTGTGGGTATTGTGTAGGGCAGCTACTGGGGACAGAGTCCAGGGACTTTCACTAATGAAGGAAGCCTGAGTACTAACAAGTCAACGGATTGGCCTCAATGACCAGACACGAAGACTTTTCACTCTATCTTGAGAACAGATTGTATCACTTCAAATGTAAAACTTCCCTAGAAGACAAACTGATCTTTGAAAAGTTCCTCTTGAGAATTTTCTTTTCCAAGTACTGTAAAAAAAAAAAAAAAAATGAGTGCAGTGTTTCTTATATTAAGGTGGCTGGTGCCACTAAATATAGAAATAAATGAAAACCTGTTGAGAATCTGTGGAATGGAACTGATACACCTGTAGTTGGCTTACACAATGAATCTTGCTTTGTTTCTTGGTATCCAGCCTCAGATAAATTGTTGATGTAGCCCATGCTCTGCTGCCTTCCATTTGCTGAGTCTTTGCCAGTACAGATTCATGAAGCTTGTGGAGACGAATATGATGCCCGCCATTACTGAGACAGAACTGGGGCCAGGAGTGCCAATTTAGCACTGAATGCACTGTTTTTCTGTCATTCTTTTGGTTTCTTTGTTTTGGAGGGGTTGTAGGTCATGAACTGACGAGTATCCGGATTGATACATTCTAGGCGTTTGGGAAATGAACTGAAATATCGTTGTTCTGTTGAGACACACTCTGGAAAAACCACGTGCTCATATCCATTTATTGGTGAATGTGGTTGTTAAACTGTGGGTTTCTAGAAGACTCAGCAAAATGAAAAAACAAAACAAAACGAAACTAACCTATCAGGTGACAGTTTATAAATATTATTTATGTCTAAACCAGAGGTGGAAGGGGATTATAGAGCTCCTCTTTCCTTCTGTTTCCTCTCTTCTCTTTCCATCCTATCATCCCAACACAGAGGCACTGAAGAGTCACATGGCCAAGACTATGCGTATTTAATTTGTTACTGGGAGGGAGTGAAAAGTTTGGAACAATAATCGCATCTATCACATCTATACTTAGAACTCCATGGATTTGGTTAGGGTAATATTTTCTTGGGGAGTGAGTTAATCCTTTTCTTCAGTTGGTAGATTTTCCTTCCTCTTCCTGCCTATCCTAATTTCCGCAGGTGGAATCAACTCTCCTTAGTAACAACAAGGAACAGACAGAGCACTCATGGGATCAAGTTGCTTCAGTTTCTAGTAACCCAGACCAAATCACAAAGGCACTATGCAAGGAGAATAAGCCTGGAGAATCCTAGGATCTACTTCCACGCAGCAACGGCCATCATAGAGAGCAGGGAGTCACTGTGGGTTTGCCAAAACTCCCAGTTTAGTGACACTACCTAGGACTATAGAGGGAGAGGAGACATGGGCTCGTAGTATCCTAGATGTCGAGAGGCTTGCAGGCTTGGGACAATCTTGACAACTTCCAAGCCAACTTTGGCCCCTTGTCATCTCATTCGTTGTCAACTCCCCAACCCCTCCTCAGACCTTCTCGCAAGGCAGAACTAGTAGACCTTGCATTGCACCTCTTCTAATTACTGTTTTCTTGGTTTGCAGAGGGGTTTTATTTATTTTCTTTTCTTTTCTTAAAGATTTCATTTATTTATTTGACAGAGAAAGAGAGCAAGAGCAGAAGGAGACAGAGAAGCAGACTCCCCGCTGAGCAGGGAGCCCAATGCAGGACTGGATCCCATGACCCTGAAATCATGACCTGAGCCAAAGGCAGACGCTTAACCGACTAAGCCACCCAGGCGTCCCTGCAGAGGGTTTTTAAATCATTCACTCATCCATTCACTTATTCATTCAACTAATATGGAGTGAGGATAAACTCTGCCAGGCAATACGTTCAGATCTATAGATAGTGCAGTGAACAGAACAGAAAAATGTGTCTGTCCTCTCGTGGCATTTACCTTCTGGTGGAGGAAAAAAATAAGCAATAAGCAACTGGACAAATAAATGGGTGAAGCAGACATGAAGGGGGAGAAATAACAGCCGACACCATAGAAATACAAAGGATAATGCAGGCGATGCTATGCAGGTGATGTTTTTAAAAAGATAAAGCAAGGGGTGCCTGGGTGGCTCAGTCGGTTAAGTGACTGCCTTCGGCTCAGGTCATGATCCTGGAGTCCCTGGATAGAGTCCCACGTCGGGCTCCCTGCTCAGCAGGGAGTCTGCCTCTCTCTCTGACCCTCCCCCCTCTCATGCTCTCTGTCTCATTCTCTCTCTCAAATAAATAAATAAAATCTTAAAAAAAAAAAAAAAAGATAAAGCAAGAAGATAAAGGGCCTGAGAATGACCAGAATGCTGTCTACCTCACCTATGGTGGTTGGGCGAGTTAGCTCTGAGGATACTACCTTCGAGAAAAGACCTGAATGAAGTGAGGAATGAAGAAAATGGTAGCAAAGTGTTCCAGTGCAAGGGCACATCAGTTAGGCAGGGATGATGTGCGAGGCCTGTTCCAGGAGCAGCCTGAGAAACAAGGTGAATGGAACAGAGAAGGTGGGGAGAGTAGGAAGGAACGAGGCTGGAGGCAGATGGGGAGCCAGATTATGTAGGACTTTGTAGGCTGGGAAGTCACTGGAACATTCTGAGCAGGGGAATAACACGAATACAACTCTAGAGCGAGGTGTGCCATCCCAGAGCCCTGGGCGTGGGGTCCGCCTGCGTCCACGTCTCACCGACCTCCCTTCTGTGGGAGCCGGGCTCCAGCCGTGCCTTTGCATCACCCCAACTCAGCATTTCTTCTGCTTCCAAGAATAGAAACGTCCTGTGGTCTCCCCTTCTTAATCTCTCACATTTCCCAGTCTCTCCTCTAAATTCACTGTCCCTTTTCACAGCTGGTAACAGAATGCATTTCCCACATTGAGACAGGAGTGTGGTCAAACCGACACACACATATCATTCACAGGACATATGGGGACTGTACATCTGTGGTGCACACTGTTCTGAACAAGGACCCAAAAGGCTCACGTGGGAATTAAAATGGACCTGGCAGTTCAGGAACTGCCAGCCCAATACAGAGTTTCCCGATTGTTTCAGGTATGCAAGCCTCTATTACCATAAAAAAAAACACCTCAATTTCCTGCCTAATAATACTTTAGTGTATTTAATAGTCATTCATTGAGGAACTATGTAATGACAAGAAGCTATTATACATTCAGTAATACTTTTATGCATTTTTTAAATTAATGCAATGACTTCTATGTAATAGTACGACATAACAGTAATTGGGTGTCTGAAGCACTTTACCTCTTCAGTACAGTGGGAGAAGTAAGTGTAGATTTGCCATAACCTTGTGATAATGCCATCTCCGTGTTATACCTATGGAGCTGAGGAGAAGCAGGGGACTGGAACAGAACCTAGCTGAACCCCGCCCCCCTGCTCCATTACTCTGATCAAAGGGACAGAGCTCAATATAGAGAAATATGTTTATAACTTCTATTACAGAAGCTCAGACATTAAGCTTGTCCCAAAGTCAATGCAAACTACCTACGAGAGTTGGCATGATAGTGGCCTCTGGGTTGCTGGGCTCTTGAATTAATTCCAAAATGTGGGGGAGGACCAGCTACATAATTTGCAGGACTCAGGACAAAATGAAAATGCAGGGCTCCTTGTGTGAAAATTTATTAAGAATTTCGAGGGCACCTGGGTGGCTCAGTTGGTTAAGCGACTGCCTTCGGCTCGGGTCATGATCCTGGAGTCCCAGGATCGAGTCCCGCATCGGGCTCCTTGCTCAGAGGGGAGTCTGCTTCTCCCTCTGACCCTGCCCCGTCTCATGCTCTCTCTCTCTATCTCATTCTCTCTCAAATAAATAAATAAAATCTTAAAAAAAAAAAAAAAAGAATTTCGAGACGGTGACAGGAGAGAATTAAACCAAGTGTGGGGAGCTTCTGGGCATGGGGCCCTATTCGCTCTGTGAAGTCAGCCCTGAATGGGGGCCTGGTACACATCACCGTGCATGCTGCAGACAGCAGACTTTGATGCTAGCCCAACGCAATCTCTAGCCCCTTGGCAATGGCAAATTAAACAGTGGCGCCTGCCCCGTGCCAGGCATTCCCCGAAGTCTCTTGTGTGTGTTGTCGGATGTAACTGATAAAATAGGTATTGCCACTATCCTCATTTTGTAGATAAGGGAACCAAGGCCCGGATGGCTTTAGTAACTTGCTAAGATTGTGCAGCTAGAGAGGTGCCTGGGTGGCTCAGTCTGTTGAGTGTCTGCCTTCGGCTCAGGTCATGATCCCAGGGTCCTGGGATCGAGCCCCACATCAGGCTCCCTGCTCAGTGGGGAGTCTGCTTCTCCCTCGCCCTCTCCCTCCGTGTGTGCACTCTCTCTCTCTCAAATAAATAAATAAAATCTTAAAAAAAAAAAAAAGATTTTGCAGCTAGTTAGGGGGAGGTCCTCCCTAGTCTGACTTCAGAATGTTGGCCTTTAAATCCTAATGTTTCTCTAATGTTGTTTAGATTGTTTGGAGGATTCAAAGAGAAAATGTGGGCAAAATGCTTCTTAACTTCAGAGTATACTTACTGAGCACCTGGTATGTGCCAGGCATTGTTCTAAGCATATGTTAGCTCGTTTAATCTTCAAGGCTGCTGTCCGGTTGTGTATTATTGTTAACTGCATTTTAACACTGAGAAAATTAAAGAACAGAGACACTAAGTAACTTGCCTAAGGACACACAGCAAGTGAGAGATTGAGCCAAGATTTCAACTGAGGAAGTAAAAAGTGAGAAACAAAAAACAGGAGCATTGGTTATTATATAGTTGTATATATACATGATATAGCTATTATATGGTCATAAGAATATTTTGTGGTTCCTTGTAGAAGGGTTCTGAAGCCATTATCTTTAAAATACTTCTCTCATAATAGAAAAGGAATGAAAAACTCTAGTTAGAATCGGAAGACATAATATAAGTAGGCTCTTGCTTAAGTAGTATCCACATTTTATGGAAAAACAAGCAGCCCTTATCTTTTCTGGGTCTGCAATTCACATCTTATTTATGATCTTGAAATTGATTCTCCAGTAGGACATAAATAAGGAAACCTCTGGTTTTTCCCCATGTTCGTCCATTTTCACACTAATTAAATGCGTCATCAGGGGAATCATTCGTCTTCCTTGGCCACCAGCCACCCTCCCCGCTCTGCATTGTGCAGCAGTCCTGCCCTGTGCCAACGTGATCTCGGAAGGCCACACCTGGGGCCAGGAGTGGTTTGTGTGCAGACAAAGAGATCAAGGTTTTTTCCTTGTGAAAACGAACAGCACAAACCCTTCCCGTCTCCTGCCATGAAGCGTGAGTTATTTAATTTGCTAAGACACGGGCCAGAAACCAAACCCCCAATGGATGTTTTCACTTTTATTGCCCATTAGAAAGCATCGACAAGTTGCTGAACATTAGCTGTTAGAGATAATGGAATTACCTCCTTCTAATACCAGGAGTTGATATCACCCTACTTTTTGTGCTGCTTCCAGCATTCCCCAAAACCCCACCAGAGTGTGTTCATTTAGCAAATAGTGATTGAAAACCTCTTAATGCTTTGTGGGACAAACAGAAGAATCAAACCTACAGGGTTGGAGTCTAGTGTTGGGCACAAGACACATAGCCTGAGACATTGGCTGAAACAGTCATCGGAGACATTGATGAACATGCTAGAGGCACAAAGATGGTGTCATGGGCATCTAGATGGGAGTTCAATCCCTTTTATCAGAGGTGTCAAACTAGAAGGAATCCATGAGCTGATCCACGCAGCAGTTAGGAAACCTCATGTCTTATGTGTCTTCTGCACTTCTCTTAATTTTCCTAGATCTTTATTAATCAACTTGAAGCTTACCTAAGTATTTTTAAATCAGATTAAAAAATCACTCATAATATTAAGGCATCTTATCTAACTTCTTCAGGAACCAGTTTACAAGAAGAGAAGGAAAAATCAAAGATCATAAGGAAATTTAGCATTATTAACTGCCAGGTCTGAAGCCCTCTAACATTTAAATTCTCATGGTGACTACAGTAGCCGGCCTCCAAGATGGCTGCCATCAAGGACTTTCATTCATGTGACTCATGCAATTCGCCCATTGAGAGGCTGGGTCTACTTCTTCCCTCCCCTTGAATCTGGGCTGGCTCTCGTAAATTGTCTGAACAATAAAACATGGCAGAAGTGGTGTTCTGGGACTTCAAGGCTAACTCAAAATAAGCCCTGCGTCAGGAGATCTGTCTTCCGTGTCTTGTAAAACTCTGGGAGTGCTGAGCTACCATGAAAGAGATCCAATTACTTGTGACCGCCATGCTGGAAAAGTAAAGTTTAGGTCCTCCGATGACTGTTTCAGCCAAGCGCAGCCCCTCCGGGCATCCTAACCAAGGCGCCAGACATGGGATTTCTGTCTTGGTGCTTCCAGACCCATGCATCTGCCAGTTAAATACAACTAAGTAGATTTTGTCAACACAACATGGAGAGGAGATGTGCCCCAGTAAGGCTTGTGTGAGTTCCTACTTGATAAAATTGTGAGATATCATAAAGTGCTCGTTGTTTTAAGTCATTAAGCTTTGAGGTAAATGATCACAAAACAGTAAAAGCTGGAATAGTGATCAATCAAATCTCTTAAAAAATTTTGGTTTCACTTCATGCATATAAAACAGAATAGATGTTACATTAAGTGTAATTGATCTCTATATTTTACAGATAAAAAACTGAAGTCTGAAGATTCAAAAAACCATCTAAGGTTTCTCTTTCACACTTTCTCTTTCATTACTCTCTCCTTTCATTAATCTTGGTTATTCTCAGAATAAATTAGGAAAGTAATTAATTTTTGTCTCGAATTCATCAATAATGTGAACAAATCTGAAATGACTGGGAAGAGCAAGTATGGAGGAGTGGAAAAGCTCTGCCTTCTATATCTTGCACCTGGCATAGTGATCCACGCAGTTTCGATCACTCAGTGAATTATCATTGAATAAGGGAATGAATGAATGAGTGAGTTAATGAATGAATAAAATGAACTGTCCTCTCTGTGTGTGAATGGAGAACTCCGAAACAAGGTGGCTTAGTGTGTGTGTGTGTGTGTGTGTCTTATTTCATCTACTTTGTTTTTTATAAAGAATTCATCTGACCCACCCCCTTTTGACAGATGACCCCCAGAGAGCCAACTGAAAAACTGGTATTTGTGTCAGAATCTATGGCTCTCTGCCATGGTTTTCTGGAGGCCAGAGAGGGCCTGTTGTCAGATCTTACAGAGAAAATGGCTTTTCTTGGAGGCTATACCTCTCCATATTGTGCGCCATGTTTGCTTTCTATGTTGCCTCTCATTTGGAGGCCCTGCTGGCTAAGGGATCATTCAGATGGCAATGACTCATTTTTTTCTCCTGTGAGTGCATTGGTTCTTTACGATTATTGTGTACCACCTTGGAATCCAGTTATTTGGATCAAAAAGCTTACGGGGACCCAATGGAGAATAGGGTCCTGCCCAGCAACTCTGCAAGTGCCTGGTATGGTTTGTGTCCTATTCGTGTGGTGACTCAACACAGAAGCCAGGACAAGGGTCCTACTTGTAGGGAACTCAGGTTCCTGGCAGAGGAACAGACTGTTTCTCCAAGACGATTGGCCCTTTGGACGCTGAGCAGCACATATTGAAAGCCCAGAGTTCACTGGTCACTGAGCAAGGAGAGTCCCTCGCCCAAGTCACCCTGAGAGATGAGAGAGCTCCAAGCTTATGATCGTTTATGCCATAAATTGTACCATGTGCAACCTCAGAAACAAGCAGCACCCACAGCCTGGGCAGGAAGTTGGGGTTAGGAGTTGAGAGGGGGACAATTATTTGGCTAGACTTCATGGATTGGGTATCCTTCAACAAAAAGTGACCCTTGACCTTTTGACCTTTGGTGCCCCGGGAGCACTGAGTCTGCAGCTGTTGCATCTCCTGGACTCTCCCTCAAGAAGCAGAGCTCTGAAGGCCCCTTGTGAATAGACAATGTGCTCTTATCCAAGAGGGATGGGATTGCCTCTTTGCAGGGAAATGGCCCAGAGCCCTTGTCTTTCAGGAAAATTACTGAACCACAGCCAACCCACAATAATCAGCTGCTAAAATCGCCTCAGAAAGCTTTTTTTAAGGAATGAGTAAATCACTTAAAGGGACATTGGAGTTTTTGGAGCCTGGCTCCCATCCCTACTGGCACCCCCACTGCCAGTGGGAGGCCGGGAGAAGTGCCAGTCCTGTGACTGCTATGATGGCCCTCCCCATGGGGCACAGGGCCTTGGCCAGCAGCACCCTCACCCTCACACACGCCACATCACCACGCAGCCAGTGAAGACCACTCTTCTCACCCATGAGGTAAGTACTTACTGAAATCAGGACTAAATGCCAGACACTGTGCTTTGCTGTGGAAGATAGAGTTTGCATAAAGAACAAATGTGGTTCTTGCCCTCAGAGAACTTAGAGTCTTATGGAAGAAAGGGACAGTGACCAAACAATCCTATGAACACTACGAAATGATAACTGTGATGAATGTCCAGAGAAGGGGATGTTCAGCCATAGAAGAGGATTGATCAGTTAGGGAGGTCAGGTGAGTCTGTTTGGAATAAGAGAAATTTGAGCCGAGCTTTTAGAAAGTCTGAAGAGGAGTTAAGTAGATGATAGATGGAGGGAGTATTATTCCAGCCAGAGCAAACAGTAGATGCAAAGGCCTTGTGACTAACAGAACATGGTGAGTTTAAGGGATGGAAGGTAGCCAAGAGGGTGGGGTGGTAGGCAGAAGGATGACCATGTAGATAGAACCCTATAAGCACATTCACATTTGGGACATTTGAGAGTAAACATATGGTTATTCCAGCCAAGTACCATCTACAGATGGACCCTTTGCCCCTGATACAGCTCATGACGAAAGTGTCTCTTGTACTTGCCCATGATGATTCTCTTCTCTATTCTGGATATCCCCTTGTCCTCTGTTCTAGAAGCAGGAACCTGGAAAAGCCAAAGTCATTCATCACACAAGGACTTTTGTAATAAATCCAAATATAGTCAACACTGGAGAAAGATGTAATACCGAGAATTCTGACTTACTTTTCTACTCCAGGCTCCTCACTCCGATTGTCCAATCAAAAAGCAAGGTCACATCCTGCCCAGACCTCTAGGATGTAGCCCCCATACAAGCTCTAACACTGTTCTTTTCCCCTCTTCATCTGCTTCTCTGCTATACTCTTTTCTCTTCCTGAAATCTCTGCCCCCTCATTTTCTTGGGAATGCCGACCTCCCTCAGGAGCCAGCAAGGTCCCATATCCTTGGGTCTATTTTTGAAGACTTCCAGGGTCTGCGGTGAGTGAACATCATTGGCTTCTCTGCTCCTGGGTAGAGAGAAAGATCAGCTTTAGATCCTCAAAGATGGGAAGGAAGAACATCTGGACTGCTTTTGTAGTTTTCTCCATGAATCTAAAAAACAGACACCAAAAACAAGCAAAAACAAAAACAAAAAACAAAAAACCTCAAAAAAACATTTCTCCCTGTGAAGATTAATGTCTTCCCAAAGATCTTACTGACTCTTTCCTATTTCTATTTGTCTTCTGCACTCAAGTTTGAGCTTATTTTGCTATAGGAGTTTGCCCCATCCTGATCCTCGGCTACAAGACGAAACTTCTTCTTTGAAGTTAACAGGGCTCATTCCCAAGGCTCATCCTACAGGTAGAGCGTTGTCCTTCCATATGCCATGCCTCTCTCTTCATCTCATACCATTACTGCTTTCTCTGTGTACCCAAGCCCTTCCCCACAGGCTGATCCTTCTCCTTGGGGAAATCTTCTTTCTTTTCCTTAAGCTTCAGCCTAAAATCACCTCACTGGGGACATCTCTCTTATCCCCCACGGTCCCTTCATTGACCATGTTCACAGCACTCTGTAAGACATTTCTTCTTTCACAGCACAAATGAAAATTCTAGAAATAATTATTATGTGACTCGTTAACATATGTCTCTTCTATCTGATTGTAAATCCCAAGAGGGCAGAGCTTCTGTCTTCCTCTGTACCTGATTCCCACACCATTAACAACAAAATAATCTTGGTTAACTATTGGATGGTTATTAGGTACCAGACATTTTATATAAATTAGCTCATTTAGTCCTCACAACATCTCTGTAAAGTAGGTACCTTATAGAGGAAAGAAAGGGAGGCACAGAGAGTAACTTATCTAAGATTGCACAGCCTTTATGGTGTAGCCAGGATTGGAACTCAGGAAGCCCGGCCCCAAAGATGTAGATTACATATATGGTGAAATGCACATACATATCACTTTTGAAACTTCAGTTTCTTAATATCAAAATAAAATTGGTATTTGGGAGAGCTGAGAGTTAAGTATTATAGACTTTCTAAGTGGGTTGCCAAGCTTGGATATTTTCTCATTTTTTTTTTGTCTGATTTCTACATAAATTACAGTATTCTGAAACTACTCTTAAAATATGGCTTTTGCTTCCTCGTTCTCATCATTGGTTTTTATTTGCTGATGCGTCCCATTACTGCAGAAACAAGCTGAGTTAATAATTTGCTGATGTAAAAACTTATCTCCAAATGGGACAAAGATGGGATTTTCTCAGTGGTGAGATGGGCGAGATCTTAAATACTTCATGGAAATCACCTTCTTATAGTTCAGAGATGCTCTAAAAAACACATCTGTGTGTGTGTGTGTGTGTGTGTGACTTTCCAAGATGAGAAGGTGTTATGAATTGGTGTACGAACTACCAGGAACTTCAGGATTTAAGAGCTGGCCAGGTCACTGGCTTCGAGGACACCCTTGGTCAGCTTACTTAGCTCCAGAGTGGTTGTCGGGAACTCAGTGGCCTCAGACAGTTGTTTTCACAATAAAGCAAAGATTCTTCAACTCACTGTCACAGAAATAGATGATTAGAACATGTTCTTGGCCAGACTGCCCGAGGGGATTCAATGTCCGTCATTTCATAAGGGGCTCCAGGTCCTTTTGCCCTTTTAGACTAAGAAATGCGTTTAAGTCATGAACATGTAACTGATCAGAGAGGCTCCACGCCACTTCACCACTGTCTTTGTTTCCTTCGTTCAGTGCAATAAGCCAAAAATGAGTATTAAGTTCATCCTCAGTGGATTTAAAGCTCACAGGGAAAGTCAGAACATCCTTTGATGTCAATAGAACATTGTTTTGAATAATTTTCTAAGAAGGCAGCGCTGGTATGTTTTGTGAAAATGACAGCTCAGAGGAGGAGGTTAGGGAGGTGTGGAAGCCAGGCCTTACTTGAAAGGAATTGACGCATATTAAAGAAGAGACAGGGAAGTTGGTGCTTTGAAGCAAGGACACACCACATTCTCAGTGCAGAACAGGAAGAAGAATGAGGCAGATCATAGGGGCAGGGTTTGGAGGAGAGATTTTTTTTTTTTAGAAGCAAGACTTGTGAAGAGACGGGTCCCAGGAACCTCTCTGGGCACTAGAAAGAGAAGTAGAAGAAAAAAAAAATCTACTTTGGGAAATCAAACACTTAGCTGCACTCCAGAGCTCCTAACGATATTTTAAGGTCATTAACACAGTGTTTTGAGGGCCCACGTCATAGCAAATCTCTTTCACACCACCCTTTTTTTCTGTTCTGTCACTCGCTAATCAAGTGTGGAAGAGCTAAATCATTAGAATGGTCAGTGGGCGTGGATGGAACTGGAGGGTATTATGTTGAGTGAAATAAGTCAAAAAGAGAAAGACATGTATCATATGATCTCACTGATATGAGGAATTCTTAATCGCAGGAAACAAACTGAGTGTTGTTGGAGTGGGGGTTGGGGTGGGAGGGATGGGGTGACTGGGTGATAGACACTGGGGAGGGTATGTGCTCTGGTAAGCACTGTGAATTGTGCAAGACTGTTGAATCTCAGGTCTGTACCTCTGAAACAAATAATGCAATATATGTTAAGAAAAAAAAAAGAAGAAGAAGAAGGTAGCGGGAGGGGAAGAATGAAGCGGGGGAAATCGGAGGGGTAGACGAACCATGAGAGACGATGGACTCTGAAAAACAAACAGGGTTCTGGAGGGGAGGGGGGTGGGAGGAGGGGTTAGCCTGGTGGTGGGTATTGAGGAGGGCACGTTCTGCATGGAGCACTGGGTGTTGTGCACAAACAATGAATCATGGAACAGTACATCGAAAACTAGTGATGTAATGTATGGGGACTAACATAAGAATAAAAAAAATAAAAAATAAAAAAATAAAAAAAATAGAATGGTCAGTGGGTGTAATCATAAAATAATACATTTTTATATGACTAATCTGGACATCGGTCCCATTGTGTGGCCTTTATGAAGGAATTCAGTGTCTCTGGAAGGGAAGCCTCAGAGCCCCTGCCTCACGCACTGAAATGGGTGGGGAATGGGGACGCTTGTTTTGAATGTAGATTATTTAAAGACAGTTAGAATTGACCGGATCGGAATCCGGGGTGGGGGGTGGGGCGCCACCTGGGAATCTGCATTTTAATAATTTAACTTTCTCAGGTGATTATGCACATCTACTTTCAAGCTCAGAAAATGAGGCCAGATCCTCTCTTTTGTTGATAAAATTCACGGTTTATCTCGGCGACCTCAAACCACAGGTTACCCCTTGATCAACATCCTCCGATCTGGTTTTCCTTGTCTCCAGGGGTTTCCACTTGCTGGGCAGGGAATACAGCTCACACCTAAGCTCTCCTTGGCCTACTTCACCCTTTTTCCCAAACAACAGAGCAAATTCGTTCTCATGCCCAATGGGCTGAAAGGCAGTTTACACAGTGTATTTCACATTATTGATGTCTGAATCCCACAACTGCAAGTATGAAAGCACTAAAATTGCCCATATTTTAAATCTCATTATAACTCTTCAGTAGTTTCAATATAATAACATAATTCTATTAGCTTTAAAAGGCATAACATTTAGCAATTCTCCTCTGGTCTTTTCTCAGTATATGTGATATGCTTGGGGGATTAAAATATATGACCTGGATAAAAGACAAAGTCAAAATAAATACTAAAGCCCAGCATACATGGTCATGAGCTTTAAGGAAATGAATTTAGATGAAAAGTAGCAGCCTGGGCATTTATACCAGTTTTGTGGATATGGATTTGGTCCTTTCGTTTCTAGCTCTCTCTGGCCTTCTTCCTTTGCTGAGCAAATTTACTTTATCACACTTCGGTATAAGGTGTATCAAGTTTCCTGTTTTTGAACAATCAAGCAGTCTCTTGTCATTTTAAAGCAAACTCTCAGCTGGCAATTTGGCTTTGGTTTCCAGGAAGACATAGTTAATTAGCTTACGAAGATTACTTAGAGTAAAACCAGGCGTGTTTGAGTTTGTATCTGGTTTCCTTGACTGGGGCAGGCAATATTTGAAATGAGGTTGTCGGGGTGCCCGGGTGGCTCAGTTGGTTAGTCAGTTAAGCATCTACCTTCTGCTCAGGTCATGATCTCAGGGTCCTAGGATCAAGTCCCACATCGGGCTCCTTGCTCAGCAGGGAATCTGCTTCTCCCTCTGCCTGCCGCTCCCCCCTGCTTGTGCTCTCTCTCTGTCAAATAAATAATAAATAAAATCTTAAAAAAAAAAAAAAGAAAGAAATGAGGTGTTCATATGTTTTCAAATTTATCTGAGATGCTATCCCTTACAACATCACACAAATGTATTCTGGGAAATGACTATTAATGATGACAGTTAACTAAGAGGGAATTAAAATTCCCTGTGTAATCAATCAAGATCTAGGAAATGCAAGTGTCACTAGACAGAACCAGCCCCCTCAGGGTCCATCTTGGCATCCAACAGAGCACTGAGACGTCTTTAGAGAAGTCTCCAAGAAACAGCGGAGGAAATCCCAAAAAACTCAACATCAGCTATTTCTTAAAACAGAGTGGCTGCCCTGCATCTCTTCCCTGTCTTAAATGCCCCTTATCTCCTTTATCCGAATCCAAGCGTGCTGTCCTTCACCTCCTGCCCCTTCCTTTCATCACCCCAGGGTATCTGCCTGCGACAGTGGCCAAGCCAGCAAGGACTCTTGCACTCCTCCCAGACAGGGTCCACGGCAACAGAAGGAGTAACAAAGCTTCCTTTTGCTTTACTCAGATCTTTATTTTCAACAACTTAGCCTTATTTTCACCTTTAAAACTAAAAAAGTAGTCATTAACAAGGTTAAAACTTCCATCACTACATGGTTACTTTCCTGCATGGATGAAATTCATAATTTTAGTCCCCAAGTAATTAATTTTAGTCCTGAAGTAATTTAACTATCCCCATCCTTGAGAGTATACCAACACAACAGAAGTAGACTTTTCTTTCTTTCTTCTTTCTTTCTTCCTTCTTTCTTTCTTCCTTCTTTCTTTCTTTCTTTCTTTCTTTCTTTCTTTCTTTCTTTCTTTCTTTCTTTCTGTCTGTCTTTGTAATTCTAATGACATGAGAATGGTACCTGTTTTTAATGTTAAAAATTGCTTTGCACAGAAAGCCACCCATGCCATACTCTTTCAAAATTCAACCTGATAGTATTTATAGATGGCCAGACTAAATACCTATTTCCCTTGGCTTGACTATGGGGGGCAGATGGGCTTAATGGCCTCATTTAGCTTGTAGGTACTTCATACTCCCTCCCCAGCACTCACAGCTGGGCACTGTGATGCCTGTCTCTCTCCTGAGTCCTGAGTGCATGTCTTTAGGGTGGTTCCCTCACTGCTAAGTTGGTGTGGTAGATTAGGTCTCTTCTGGGCTGAGATCATTTGTCCTTTTGGTGGCCTGAAGTTTCCTGACTTAAGGAAGATTGAACAAAAAGAACCTGAGTTCCTATAAAAGCAAATCTTCTTGCTAGTAGCAAATGCATTTCTTGGTTTCAAAAGACAAGGCATATGAGACTAAGTCACAAGGGGCATTAACTGAAACTACATCTTTACTAGTTTTCGTTAAGTTAAGCGTAATGGATAACATTAGGTTTCTCAAGAATTATTTTAATACTACACTCTGCTTTTGCATAATACATTTGATACACACGGCATGAACTAAATGAATCAAGATTTAACTACAACCAAAATATAGGGGTCATGAGATCATTATTCTATATTTGATTCATTAGGAAAACTACATCATGACCACAACCAACTTTAGCTCTCAGAACAAGTAGCCAAGGACCGCATAGCAATAGAGAAAGACTTCCTGGAATAGAAATTTTGAATCCAGGATTAAAAATAGACTCTGTTGGGCGCCTGGGTGGCTCAGATGGTTAAGCGTCTGCCTTCGGCTCAGGTCATGATCCCAGGGTCCTGGAATCGAGTCCCGCATCGGGCTCCCGGCTCAGCGGGGAGCCTGCTTCTCCCTCTGACCCTCTCCCCTCTCATGCTGTTTCTCTCTCGCTCGCTCTCTAAAAAATAAATAAAATCTTTAAAAAATAAATAAATAAATAAATAAAATAAAAATAGACTCTGTCACTCTAAAAAGCTTAAACTAGAATAGCCTTATGAGCCCTTTATGGAAAGCTAGCCAGCAACCTCAACCTGTTGGTGTCCTTGGTAATCAGCATGAGAGGTTTGGGAATGTTGCTTCACTCCCCATTATGGGGGCTTCACTTACCTGGTCCTCTTCTAAGCAAAGTCAGGCTACTTGGGGGCCTCTCCTGTCTCTCTTGCTTCCTTCCTTTGCCCCTATGCTTCAGCCAAGACTCTTCAGGTCTGGCTTCCTCCAAGTTCACACTGGCTGTAGAGACAAGGGAGTTTATCGTAAGAATGATGGGGATAGAACTCCAAATACAAAGAAATACTGAGAACCTATGGAATCCCGAGGGACCTCAGGATCCGGATCCAGCATACACTACTTTATTCTGCCTGTTCAACAGGCTTCATCCTCTGCAACCCACACCGGCCTTCTCCATCTCCATTGGGAGGGACACGGCAGCTGTCCATCCCAGGAGTACATTGGTCTGAGGTATAAGAGGAGAGTCCAGTACAGTAGGAAGACCTCACTAAGAGTCTGGGCCATTTGTGTCAGAAGTCTATCCCCCAGCCAGTTACAGAGGCCAGTGGGATGGAGGTGATACCATAAATAATCCTCTGGTCCTGCCCAACCCATTTCAGCCAGAAAAAGGGTTATATTTGTTTTGGGTATATGATTTGTTTAATCTTGCCAAAAGGCTCAGCTGTAGGTTCCATTACTGTTACCATTATCCAGAAGAGGAGGGAGTTTGAATATTCAGTTAGGCAATAGTCTACCCAAGGTCACATAATTGATGAAGAGCAGAGGCAATATTTGAGCCCAGACTGGCTAGCTCCAGATTTAGCCACCCAACTGCTACCCACCATACCTGCCTAGTTCTCTCTTCTCGACTTTTCCTTCTTTGCTCTTCTTCCCCATACTGTAGGATGACTGATAGATGGGTTTGGTGAGGGTCAGGCACTGAGGTGAAACAATTTTTGCCCCTACTACGAGCCCAAAGCACTTCCTCTGGTCTTTCTCCATTTCTTCTAGCAGTTTCTACTGCTATTTCTATTCTATTCAACTACCAGCTCCCAATTGGAACCAAGAACTAGATTCAGATTTCCTAATTTAGACAGAAGACAGTGTGTAATATTCTTCACTAAGACAGAGAACAAATGCCCACTGAACACCAGAAAACAATTTTCCACACACCAAAAAAACATGTGGGGGGGCACCTGGGTGGCTCAGTCATTAAGCGTCTGCCTTCAGCTCAGGTCATGATCCCAGGGTCCTGGGATCGAGCCCGGGCTCCCTGCTCGGTGGAGAGCCTGCTTCTCCCTCTCCCACTCTCCCTGCTTGTGTTCCCTCTCTCGCTGTCTCTTTCTCTGTCAAATAAATAAAATCTTAAAAAAAAAAATGTGGGGCTAAAACAAAGAAGAAGAAGAAAAAACCCATAATATACAGGAATTTCTTCCAAATGATGAATCACTCGTGTTTTATCAGATTACTGTCATACCTTAGGGCTAAATATCTACTAAAATATAATTTAACGCTTGATTGTAAACAGTCTTCTCTTTATTTCACATCTGTGAAAGAGTCAAGACCCAATCCAAATGCCACCTCCTCGACGGGGCTCCCCATCACTGCTTCCCCTAAGGCAGATGAGCGGAATGTTTCCATCTGAGTGTTCTCGAAGTCTGATACACAGGCAGCCCGTTGCAACATCGCTGCTGGTTTCCATAGACTCTTCTCCCATGTATGATTGTGATTTTTCTTAAGAATTGTAACTGGCTTGCAGGTCTATATTTCTCAATCCTCCTTAATAATGCCTGGTACAAAGTAATTGAAATAAATTTTAATTCACCAATCTCTCCTGGTCTCCCTTCAGCCTTTCTAGGACATTCTGCATTATCCTGCCTCAAGGCTTATGGGCTTATTCTAACTGGTTGAGTGAGCATGTCGGACTCGGTGGGGCGCTTTCTATTGAGAGCAACTCTACTCCATCACTCCATTGCCTCTTCAAACCCGCTGTTCAGACCCACTCTGAACAACACCAAAATGAAATCTCAGGCAAGGTTTGCAGTTTTTCTGTTCAGTCTCAGGTAATAGATGAACAATCCCTTTCAGAGGCAGGAGGTTAAATTACTTTGTCAAAATCACAGAGCTAGTAAGTGGTGGAACCAGAATCAGCGTCCATTTGTCCAGGCTCCAGGCTCTGTCCTTCCTGCTTCCAAAATCATTTGTTGAGAAAAATCCTTTGTTTTAAGAGAGACTTGCCTGAAAAGTCAGTACCTTTAGAGAAGGCTTAAAATTTCAACAGAACAGGAACCTGCTGAAGAACTCTTTGGGGCATTGTGCTCTTTGTTGTGTCCTCTTCACATTGGCAGCAAGTAAAATGTCAGCTGGCTTTGGTTCTGTCTGATCCTCGGTCACCCCTCAAGCATACCACGCTGCCCTCTGCCTTTGCACTTACTCTTTCTGCTGGGGATGCCCTTGTGTAAGTTAGGGGCAACATCTCCTCTCCCTCTCTGTGAAGCTTTGCAATCAGGTCCGGGGACTCTTTCCACTGTGCTTTCATTGAACTCTGTTAGACCTTTGCCATAGTGTGTGTGTCTGTGTGTGTGTGTCTGTGTGTGTTCCTGGAAACAAGGATCATGCCTTCTTATCTATATAACCCTAGCATCTAATTCGGTACCTGCTATTCAAATATAAATTTCATCGAGCACCTAACAATGCACCAGGCCTTTGCTGCACACTATGGGTATACAGTAATAGTCTCTGCCCTCAAAAAGTTTCAGTAACGATGATAATTATTGCAAGTTCCCCCTGCTCATTTCCCTCCTTCCCCCCACCATGACTGCATCTAGGTTCTCGGGGTCCTATTTTGTGCCGAGGTATTGGGTTGTTGGGCAGGGAAGGGGGCATCTCATCATCCATTACTGTCCACGAAGGACCCCAGCACATTGCTCCAAAGAGTCTTGTCTGGAAGGCTCCTTGAAGTCAGACCTTCTGTGTCCTTATAGCTAGTGCTTTGCACAAAGATTCATTCTTCTCTCTCAGCCCACCCACCCTGCTCTGCCCCAGGAAGATTTGAGAGGCTGACCAAGATCTTGTCTACCTCTGGCCTCTATAGGGCATGTGGTAGCTGCTCTTAAGCCCCCCTAAATCTATTGTGTGTGTTCCTGTCATGCACCATGCCCTCTGGATCGTCCCTACCCTCCACCCCAAGGCACAAGCGTCCCTCTTTCTCAGGCTCTGAGAACGTCCTGGCCACCCTTCCCCACACTGAGGGAAGAATTTCCCTTCAAAGGTGGAAGGCTGTTGAACTCATCATAAGCTCTTTTTGCCTCAAAGCCTTTTCACTTCCTTCTGCTGCTGCAACGTCTCCCCAAAGCAGTAGTTTGTAATGATAATGGCCAAAAGAGGAAAAGAGGGAGAGTAACAGAAACTACCAACAAAATAAATTTCAAAAATATTACTGACCAACAGCTATAGCAATAGCAGCTAATTAGTTCTTAGTTCTTATAATGTGCCAGGAACTACAAAGAGTAATTCATATGCCTTACATAAATTTATTGTCACAACAACCCATGTAGTAAGTCAAATTGTTATCCTTGTGTTACAAATGAGGTGCAGGCAAGGTTGTGTAGACCCATGGAGCCCACAGGTGTTGGAGCCTGTTTTGAGCCCAGGCCATCTGGCCCCAGGATCCACTTTTACCCACCACTCCTATAACCTCCCTACATCTTGAGGCTCACCCTAGACCCCAAGTAGCTGACAACAGTGCAGTGCTGCTGAGTCCTATCATAAGCCAGCACAGAGCAAGCACCGATAAATACTTGCTGAAAGAAGGCAAGTGAACAAATGCAAAAATGTGGTTAATAAAACCACACGTGGGGGCAATTCATCAGGGAAATTGTCTGGGCGCTGTTCATCATATTCTCCAGTCAAATAAAAATGTGATAAGTTGGACATTTTTGCATATTCTAGAAGAAACAATGACTGTTCTGAGCACAGAGCCCTAAACCCTTCTGTGTCCAGACATGTGATGGACCAGAGCCAAAAGCCAATGTGAATCTGAAAAGAACTCCCTCGAATGAATATATTTACATTTATTCCATAAACTTGTGCTTTCTTTCCAAGCAAGGACATCCATCAGCCACTCTTCAAAGTCACTCTTGCTGAGGTAAGAGAGTGGTCATGCCGGAGCTCTATTTTTAGCTGGCCTGTGGGCTGGGGCTTGCAGACATATTTACATATTTACATATTCTGTTTTGGTCTTGATATTTTTTTCTCCCTTCACTCTGTCTTGGAGCCTATGTTTACTTCATCAGCCGTTTGAACCGAAAATCTCGAGGGCCTCCAGCAGGGAAAATCAGTTTCAAGTGTTTTTAAAGCTCAGTTCTTGATAGAATTGGTGCTGGCTCATCATGAAGAAAATTAAGGTAATAATAAAGATTTTCAAGAGACCTCAAAGTGTGTTTTAACTGCATAAAAATTGGTTTTAAAGAGCAGTGAGCCATAGGATCTTTAAGCTGGAAGAGATTTTTGGATTTTTTACGCTCAGTGTTCCTGCTTTAATATAGCATGAATATTCAAACTATGATGACTTTGTATAATATCTTATTGATGCTTGCCCAGCACTGTAGTGGGTTTGGGGAAAGGAGTGCTTTTAATAAGCATATGGACTTCTTGAAGGGGCCAGCGATGCACACATATGTGAAACAAAACATAAGGCCACGTAAGATAGACACGATTGAGAGACAAGTGAATCTCACAGCGAGTGGGAGGTGGTTCCAGAGGGAGAGATCTCCTGTTTACGGGCTGAGTTGCGTCCCACCCCAGGTTCGTTTGTTGAAGCCTTTATATTCCTGTACCTCAGAATGTGACCTTGTTCAGAGATAGGGCCTTTAAAGTGGTGATGAAGGCAAAATGAGGTCATACAGGTGGGCTGTAATTCAATACGAAGAGGAAATTAGGGCACAGACATTGAGGCACAGGGAAAGTCCAGGTGAAGACACGGGCAGGTGGCTGGGCGGGGAGACAGCCAACAAGCCAAGGAGAGAGAGAGAAGCCTCAGAAGAACCAACTCTGCTGACTTCTTGTTCTCGGACCTCCAGCCTCTAGAACGGTGAGAACATAAAGTTCTATTGTTTAAGCTGCCCAGCCAGTGGTCCTTTGTCAAGGCAGCCCTAGCAAACCAGGACATCTCCCTCAGGGGGAGAACTGCAAGAAGATCCATGGAGACGGAGGAATGGAAATGGGCTTGAAGGACAGGTAGGATCTGTAGATGGGAACAGGAATTCCTAGCATGGGGTAGGAGATACTCATTTGAACCGGATGAAATTGCTGATACTGGACCTCTTCTGGACCATACGGGTGACAATTTCATATGGTTCAGCCCAATATTAGCAAAGGTCCTGGAACAAGAGTGTGGCTCCCTGTCACACTGGTGAGTGATGACACACTGTGATAGAGCCTCATGGTCACAAAGTACCCACCCCACTCTGTGACTGGGGACACGTTTCCTCTCACACCTTCAGTTTCTTCTTCTGTGAAACAAGGACAAAAACTTATACCTATCTCACATGATTGTTGGGAGGTTAAAAGTAGATGATGCCTATAAGTACTTAGCACAGGGCCTGGGACATATTCAGAGAGCTCAATACGTATTAGGATAGCTTTAAGGACTCCCCGTGATGCAGGCAATAAGAGCTAAATCAAAATAGCTTAAGGAGAAAAAGAGGATTGCTAAAAGGACAAGGTGCCTCACAGAACACAAGGAAAGAACTTAGCCAGGTGGTTATCTAATGGGAGCAATTTTGCCCTTCGGGGGATATTTGGCAACGTCTAGAGATATTTTTGGTTGTCACAACTATAGAGGTGGTACTGGCATCTAGTGGGTAGAAGCCAGAGATGCCATTCAACAACCTACAAACCCCAGAAGAGCCCCACAACAAAGAATTTTCTGGTCCCAAATGTCAACAGTATTGTGATTGAGAAACCTCCGGCCAAGAGCTGGGGAGGGACCAGGAGGTGACTCAAGGTTGATGTGTCCTGGCCTTTAAGTTTTTGTCTCCTGGCACCAAGCTCTCCTCTCCCCTCTTCTTCGTGATGCTGGGGTTGAGTCTCTGCAAGTCACATTTCTGCTTTGCTGACTGGTTCCGTGTCAGGCTCTGTCAAAGGCAGGGGATGCTAGAGTCCGGGTGGGGAGGAGCTTGGCCCTGCCACGTGGCTTGCTGCTCAGGACTGTCTTTACCCCAGCACCCAGCTGGGTCCAGTAGTTCCAGTTTCTAGCTTTGTTTTGCACACCCGTAACCTGCCTCATGGTGACCCCTCAGAGATATCACTGCTAGACAGCCAACACCCTCTCCCTGAGGTCAGCCCATGGAGACTTCTCGTGCGTTCTGGAGGCACCAACACTAGCAGGACAGTCCCCCTTTAGAGGTCTGAGTCACAGCTACGCACAGCCCTCTTCCAAACCTGTAGGTTCTGATAATTCCACTTCTTTCGTTCGTTCCCTCGGCCCTAAGGATGTCAGCTACTTCCCGACATTATTCGCTTCGTCTGATTTTAGCATTCCCTTTTCACCTCTAGAGCCTCTGGATATCTTTTAGCCAATGCTCATTACAGGCAGACCTTGGAGATCTTGCAGGTTCAGGTCCAGCCTACCACAATAAAGCAAATATCGCAATAAAGTAAGTCAAACGAATTTTTTGGCTTCCCAGTGCACGTAAAAGTTATACTATGCTGTAGTTTATTAAGTGTGCAATAACATTATGCTAAAAAAATGTACCTACCTTAAATAAAAAATACTTTATCGCTAAAAATGCTATCATCTTCTTTCAGTGAGTTATAATTATTGATCACAGATCACCACAGCAAATAGAATAAAAGAAAATTTTGGAAATATTGTGAGAATTATCCAAATGTGACACAGAGACCAAGTGAGCAAATGCTGTTGGAAAAATGGTGCTGATACAAATTATGGAAGCAGCCCAAGTGTCCATCGATAGATAAATGGATAAGGATGTGATATATATATATATATATATATATATATACACAATGGAATATTATTCAACTGTAAAAAGAATGAAATCTTGCCATTTGCATTGACATGGTTGGAGCTAGAGAGTATTAGGCTAGGCAAAATAAGTCAGTCAGAGAAAGACAAATACCATATGATTTCACTCATATGTGGAATTTAGGAAACAAAACAAATGAGCAAAGGAGAAAAAGAGAAAGAAGACAAATCAAGAAACAGATTCTTAGCTACAGAGAATAAACTGTTGGATACCAGAGGGGAGGTGGGTGGGGGGGTGGATGAAATAGGTGACAGGGATAAAGGAGGGCACTTGTGATGAGCATCAGGTGACATGTGGAAGTGTTGAATCACTATGTTGTATACCTGAAACTACTATAATGCTGTATGTTAACTATACTGGAACTAAAGTAAAAAACTTAACCAAAAAAATAAATAAAATCAAATTAAAAAAAGAAAAAAGAATAAAAATAACACTAAGAGACTTGCTCGATGCACGGTTGCTACAAACCTTCAATTAAAAAAAAAAAAAAAGGCAGTGTCTGCGAAGTGCAATAAAACAAGGTATGCCTAGGGCGCCTGGGTGGCTCAGTCAGTTGAGCGACTGCCTTCGGCTCAGGTCATGGTCCCAGGGTCCTGGGATCGAGTCCTGCATCGGGCTCCCTGCTCTGCGGGGAGCCTGCTTCTCCCTCTCCCACTCCCCCTGCTTGTGTTCCCTCTCTCGCTGTGTGTGTCTCTCTCAAAATAAATAAATAAAATCTTTAAAAAAAAAAAAAAACAAGGTATGCCTATATTAATCTTTTGTTAAAATATCTGGTGTGGTTTCTGTTTTCTTGACTAAACTTGGCTGACTGATAGACACACACATTTACTTCATCCTTCTTTTTCTACAGAAAAGAAGGGGCGCTACCCCATGACTCTACAGTGTAGATATTGCAGGTCCAGCCACCTGAGGAGAGAGAATCTCTCTTAATCCCAATTATAAATTCCCAAAGAAGGAAGTCTAATTGGCCCCGTCATGTGTCCTCCTTTGTTCAACCAGCTGTGGAAGAAGGCAGGGCCATGTTGTACAAATCAGTAGTCCTTCTTCCCAATTCAGGTCAAAGGTTTAGTAGGAAGTTACTTCCCAGGTCTTTGAAACTCCAAAGTTTGTCCACATGCTTTAGTTATTGTTGGTTGTAGTTGTAAAGTCAAAAGGTGCCCTCGAAATGGTTCTCAGTAAACCAGTGTTAATCCTGGGCTTTTGCATTTTCCCTTCGATCTTAGCAGAAAACAGGGAGGTGATACTTTTTAGGACAGACAATACAAACTCATTGGTACCCTAAGATATGGCACATGTGATTTACCTTTGAGCCCTCCTCTTCCTCTTCTAGATCTAGCCAGATCCTAAAGCTACTCTAAACACAGATTTAAAAAAGACTAAATAAAACCTGGTTTCCAACAGACTGAAAAGTCCCAAATATTGAGTTTTTGAAAGAGTTCAAAATTTCAGGAAGAGCTAGTTAGCGATGAGTCCTGTTCTAAAGATTTCCTCTGGCCTTGCGGGTTCATAGAAAAAGCTCTGGATGTAGATGCTGAGCCATGGGTTTAATCATGTCTCCGAAACATAGGCCTCAAGTAATATATCTGAACATCAGTTTTCTCAGCCGTAAAATGGGGATTTTATGCTCAAGCTCACAGGGTTGGTGTCATGATAAAATAAAATAATACTTGTGGGGCGCCTGGGTGGCTCAGATGGTTAAGCGTCTGCCTTCGGCTCAGGTCATGATCCCAGGGTCCTGGGATCGAGTCCCGCATCAGGCTCCCTGCTGCTTGGGAGCCTGCTTCTCCCTCTGCCTCTCTCTCTCTCTCTCTCTGTCTCTCATGAATAAATAAATAAAATCTTTAAAATAATAATAATAATAATACTTGTGAAAGCTCCTAATAGAATGTCCCGAATTTATTCTTCCATAACTGTGACTTATATTCGAATCCTCTGCATTGGCCGTTTGTTCCTAAGCTAAAGTGTTTGAACACAAGTCAAGACTTCATCATAGCACTGAAACATAGGCCCATCACACTAAAGAGAGGTGAACTGTCTCGGCCTTGTTCAGTCTCCAGTCCCCATATCCACAATATCAATGAGACACAGAGACTTCTTGGCAGCCGGGCAGGCAGGTGCCCAGGGGCACAGTAGTGTCTGGCTAAAAACACAAATTCTGGAGTCAGGATGAGCTGGATTTAAACCCAATGTTGCTATATACTAGCTGTAGGACTTTGGGCAAATTATTTCCACTTCATCCATAAAATGAGGCCGATAATGACAGTGGCTGTCTATGAGATAAACCATGTAAAGCTCTTAGCTCCGTGAATGCCTGTTACTTGGGAAACATTCAGTAACAGTTGGGTTAGCTTAGCTCTTATTATTTTCTGTCAGTAAGCCTTTGGGGATTAGTTGGAGAATTTGTAAAGCCTAAAGTCAAAACTGTTCCCATTAGATAAAGAAACCAGGAGGGTTTGAAGGCATATAGACTTTAATTTCAGAGCTCATTCCATTTGTTAACAGTCTTTTCCTAAAGCTGAAAAATATTCCCACTTTTTCTCGCTGGTCATCACGGTGCTCCCTGACTACGCTCTTAAAGGGATTTGAGTTTGACATCAACAAAAATGGCAGGTTCCTCACTTGGCACCTGTTACTTGCATTTATCTTCTTGTGATAAGCTCTTGCGCAAGATTCTTAAGTTTGGGTACCATTAATAGGAAGGTCAGTGCCTGTTCGGAGCCATGTGACCAGCAACCCACAGCAGGCCAGAGAGAGAGTCCTCCATGAACCAAGACCAGCCATTTTGAACAGACTGCATGAGTAGCTACACCAGGACTGCCTTAGGTTTGCAGACCAAACCTAAAATAATCCCCAATGAGATGGGGCTAAAAAATATTTAAAGGAGAAAGGTGATTTAAAAATTATGGCAAATGTTTCATATTAATTTGCAAAGTTAAAACTGTCCAACGGAAAAGAAAGTCTCTGCATATTTAGGATACAAATGGCCTGTCCATGACCACCAACAGGAGAATACATATAGATTGTGACATTTTCTTTTTTTTTTTTTATTCTTATGTTAATCCCCTACATTACATCATTAGTTTTAGATGTAGTGTTCCATGATTCGGTGTTTGTGCACAACACCCAGTGCTCCATGCAGAATGTGCCCTCCTCAATACCCACCACCAGGCTAACCCATCCACCCACCCCCCTCCCCTCTAGAACCCTGTTTGTTTTTCAGAGTCCATCGAGATTGTGACATTTTCTTAAATGAAATAATATGCAGCACTAAAAACAAATGAACAATAGTTTCGTTTTGAATATGGATGACACTTAGAAATCTAATGTGAAGTGAAAAAAGGAACTTGCAAAAAAAATGGAATTCTTATAAAATGGTATGATACAATTTCCTTAAATTCACAAGCAAACAAAACTAAATAATATATTGCTTAAGGAAGCATTCATAATGCAACACATCTATAAAGAAAGTAAAAAGGATGATTTTTTTTTCCAGTTTGAGAAATCTTTTATTTAAAAAAATGAAATGGTGGGATGCCTGGCATCCAACTCTTGACTTCAGCTCAGGTCATGATCTCAGGGTCATGAGATCGAGCCCCACATCCAGCTCCTCTCTGGGTGTGGAGCCTGCTTAAGATTCTCTCTCTCTCCCTCTCCCTCTATCCCTCCCCACCCCTCTTTCCCTCTCTCTAAAAAATAAAAATAAAATAAATAAGAAATGGTGTGATATATTCATACAATGGAATATAATTTAGCAAGAGAAAGGAACCAATTACTGATGCTTGCAACAATGTGAATGAATCTCACAGACATTATTCTGAGAAAGAAACTTGTGCACTGTATGATTCCACTTACATGAAATTCAAGAACAGGTAAAACTAGTCTATAGGGATAAAGATCAATATAATGGTTACCTCACTGTGGAGGGTTGGGGTAGTGAATGGGAGTTTGAGGTATTAACTGAAAAATTCACTGGGAAAGAGCCCGAGGGAACCTCTTAGGTGATTCTATTTCTTGATCTGGGTGATGGTTACATGGGTGTTTATATATGTAAAATTTCACCAAACTGAACACTTCAGATGTATGCATTTTACTATATGTAAGTTATACTTCAATTTAAAAAATAATTAAAATAATTATAATAGTAGAAGGTGATATATATTTTGACTTTAAAGTCCTTTTTGGTAATACAAAAAGTAAGCAATCTCACATATATACCAGAATTTATTTTGACATTATGTTGGCCCGTGAAATCACAAAGAGAAACTCTGCTTTAACCTAGTGACTTTTCCCATAGCACTTAATCCATTCTCCCTTATTTATTTGACTTCTCTCCTCTATCAGACTATAAAGACCAGGGGAATGGAAGCCATGTCCCCATGGTTCCCAAACTGTGCACCAAGACACCCTGTCCTGTGGTATATTTTAAATTTTGAGAGAAACACAGCAACATATCATCAGGCATGACATGAACTTACAGCTTGAAGTAGTTCAGCTTCACATTTACTGTTTACTGTCAAAAAAGGCAAGTAAACATGAGATCAGTACGGGATGGGAAATGAGGCATTGTCCAATCTGATTCCAAGGACTGAGAATTTGTGCAGTGCTCAACAGGTACACACATCTCATTAATAAGTAATTGTGGTTATTTAGAAATGAAATTAAAATAAGCATTTATGAAGTTGTTTTTATCTATTAATTAAACAAAGAACTATTAGTTATTACTTTCACAAGTCTAAGGATGTCGTGAAAATATTACTGAGACATTAAGAGTGCCATGAACAAGGAAGTTTGAGAATCTCTGCCATGACTCTTTATGACATACCCATAAACATAATCACATACCCGCACACCCATAGAAATTACCCAACATAGTGTCTGATGTATAATAATTTCTCAGCAAATGTGTTGAAGAATGAATGAATGAACGAATGAATGAATGAATGGGGAAGCCATGCTTCTCTGGCCTACGTTCTCATGCTTAGAAGTGTATTGAAGTCACTCAAATCAGTGTGGCGCCTCCTTAGCTAACCGAACCCCAGCGTTCCATTGAACAGGTTAGGGGTAAGGGAATGGAACCCAAGGAGGTTCTAAGAGGACAGCGCACCACCTGGGAGGCGCGTCGGAGGGTTTCACCAAGGAAGTGAGTGTTACTGAAATTGCAAGTGTAGGATAGAGAGAGAGGCTGGCATCTGAGATGGAAAGTGTTTCTGCCATAAGGGCTGTCATGACTGGAAGCACCTGAAAAAACCCGAGCACAAATCTACAAGGGCAGCCGAGAAGGAGCCGAGGGAGGGACTGATCAAAAGGGAGGGGAGGTGTGAGATGAAACAAGAACAGGAGGTGCGGGCTGGCAGAAGCCCAGAAGTGACACATGGAAGAATCGGGAGGTCAAGTCACTGAATTTGAATTCATTTAGAATGTACTGAAGAGAAAGAGCAGGTCGGATATTTAAAGAAGGGGCGATATAGTCGGAGACGTGGTGATGGAATGTCATTTTAGTGCCCATGCCTGCAATGAGGCATCGAGGGTAAAGAAGGCCACCTGGTTGACATGTGGCTTTGCAGAGCCCCCAGATGGGCTCCAAGCAGGGTTCAAAAGGTATTCAGAAGCATGAGGGAGCATGCAAAATAGAACCCAGGGTAGGTTCCTTGGGGAGAATAATCAGCTATGTTAGAATGGTTGCAAATGAAGAAAAATGATTAATGTTGTCTCTTCAGGCTAAGAAGTTCCACACTGAACACATTCTCATGAATGTGTTTAGAGAACATGATCTAAGTAAGTGTCACCTTTTGCCTATCATGGAGGCCAAGGGGGATGTGGTTCGTATATCAAAATCTGCTCACACGTGGATTACATCCTCGGAACAAAGGCTCCGGATAGCTCACCAGGCTGGCAGTGGGATCTGCCTGCAAGGCTCGTACCATGTTTTGTCTTGTTCTGTCTTTAAGAGGGCTCATTCATTTTGTATGACAGCTCAGATTTTAATGTAGATCTCCTATCAGCATTATCTCTACATCATCATACCATTTGAAATAAAGTATTTGCATCTGCTTCAACTTGGAATGTTTTATAACTTCATGTCAGAGCTTCATTCTTAGTTGAACCATTATTCTCTTGGCATGTGAGATACACTTATTCTAAAGTGCCAGTTATCTTTTCACTAATTCTTTGAGGTTGAATTGCACTGCAGTCTTCTTAATGCTTCTCTCGAAGCAATGGCGTCTATGTAGTCAGCACCCTTGAGAAGTGCCTGGGAGGCAGATGAGCTTTGTGGAAATTCACTCAACTGGGAAACTTGGGATCAAATCCCAAGTCTACCACACATTTGCTGTGACCTCAGCCCAGTCGTGTTACCTCTTGGAGCATCTGCCTCCCCATCCATCAGATGACAAGAGGCTGTATGTCACTGTGGGCAGAGCATGAGCTGCAGGCTCCCACAAGCCTGGGTCTGAATTCTGGGTCCACAATTTGCTAGCATTCTGAACCCCAAGAAGGGACTCACTTGAGTCCAAATTTTATTGTGTGTAAAATACAAATAACGATCTCTTTCTCATGGGGCTATTGAGAGAAATAAAGGCAATTATAAATAGAGTTGCCAAATATCTTGCTTGGAACCTCAACATCTGGTTTTTGAGCTTTTTTGAGTTTTTGAGTTTGGAGGGAGGTGAACAGGGACACTTTTTTAATGAGGTTTTTATAGTTATATATATTGTCATGGTAAGTGCTACAGCTATCTTGTCATGCTGTGATTTAGGTGCCATTATTCCAGCTTACTCTCTAGGCTTATGCCCACTCTGCTGATTTGCAAATTGGATTTTAAGTACGGGATTGATTCTTTATAAATTCTGGTGTACAAGGCAGAATGGCTGTATGCAGCCAAGCGCAGTTCAGAACTGTGATCAGGCAGGTAGCAATTATGAAATAATGCTGAACGCTTTTATTTTATAAACATACAGTGCAAGTCAGTCTTGGGTTTACTTTCATCTTATTTATTCAGCACTTTTATTTTCTTGAGTCATTGTTCTTAAACTCCATTTCTCTTTAAATTTTTTTAAGTTCTTACTTTAATTCCAGTTAGTCAACATGCAGTGTAATATTAGTGTCAGGTGTACAACAGAGTAATCCAACACTTCCATACATCACCCGGTGCTCATCACGACAAGTGCCCCTTAATCCCCATCACCTATTTCCCTCTCCCCCCCACCTCCTGCCCCTTAAACTTCATTTCGTTTTTTTTTAAGATTTTTATTTATTTATTTGACAGAGAGAGAGGGAACACAAGCAGGGGGAGTGGGAGAGGGAGAAGCAGACTTCCCACTGAACAGGGAGCCTGATGCGGAGCTCGATCCCAGGACCCTGGGATCATGACCTGAGCCGAAGGCAGACGCTTAATTTTTAAAAATTAAAAAATACAGATGACTTTTTTTAAAAACTGTGATGTCAGAGATAACCACCACTAATATTTGGTTGTATAGATTTCTGTGTGTGTGTGTGTGTTTGTGTGTGTGTAGATACGGATGACTATAAATATAATTTGACTGTGAACAGAATGTTGCAATTTATTTTTCTTCAGGTAACATTTTTCTCACTGTAGCAAAATATACATAACATAGGATTTACCATTTCAGCATTTTAAAGTGTACAACTCAGTGTCCTGAAGCACATTTGCAATGTTGTGCAACCATAACCACTGTCTGATTCTAGAAACTTCTTAAAACCCCAGAAGGAAATCCCATACCCATTAAGCAATCACTCCCCATTCCTCTCTCCTCCCAGTCCATGGAAACCACTCATCTGCTTTCTGTCTCTGTGGATTTACCTATTCTAGGTGTTTCATAGAAATGGAATCATAAATATGTGATGTTGTGAGTAGGCATCTCTCACTTAGCAAAATGTTTTCAAGGTTCACCTGTATTGTAGCATGTATCAATACTTCATTCTTTTATCTGATTGAATAATACTCCATTTGTGTATATACCACATATAGACCTGCCTAAGGGACTATATTTCTAACACCTCTAATTCTCACAACAATCCTGGAAGACGTATGGTCTTTTTACAGAGGGAAACATGGATACAGAGGATGTTATACAAGTGCATATGGTATTAATATTGATGCCAGAGTCCGAACCCAGGTCTGTCTGTTCACAAAACCTGTACATTTTCCATTTAAATTCTATTTACAGAACTATTTCCTTAGGAGAAAGTTCTAGAAGCAAAATTTATAAATCACAGGACATGCAAAATTTTAAATTACTTATTGCCAAATTTTTTACTTCTTTTTTTTTACTTTTTTTTATTATATGTTATGTTAATCATCATACATTACATCATTAGTTTTTGATGTAGTGTTCCATGATTCATTGTTTGCATATAACACCCAGTGTTCCATGCAGAACATGACCTCTTTAATACCCATCACCAGGCTAACCCATCCCCCCATCCCCCTCCCCTCTAGAACCCTCAGTTTGTTTCTCAGAGTCCATAATCTCTCATGGTTCGTCTCCCCCTCCGATTTCCTCCCCTTCATTCTTCCCCTCCTGCTATCCTCTTCTTCTTCTTCTTTTTTTTTTTAACATATAATGTATTATTAGTTTCAGAGGTACAGGTCTGTGATTCAACAGTCTTACACAATTTACAGCACGCACCATAGCACATACCCTCCCCAATGTCTATCACCCAGCCACCCATCCCTCCCACCCCCCACCACTCCAGCAAACCTCAGTTTCCTGAGGTTAAGAATTCCTCATATCAGTGAGATCATAATACCCTCCAGTTCCATCCACATCATTGCAAATGGCAAGATTTCATTCCTTTTGGTGGCTGCATAATATTCCATTGTATATATATACCACATCTTCTTTATCCATTCATCTGCCGATGGACATCTTGGCTCTTTCCACAGTTCGGCTATTGAGGACATTGCTGCTATAAACATCGGGGTGCACATACCCCCTCAGACCCCTACATTTGTATCTTTCAGGTAAATACCCAGTAGTGCAATTTTTGGATCATATGGTAGCTCTATTTTCAACTTTTTGAGGAACCTCCATACTGTTTTCCAGGGTTGCTTATTGACAAACTTTTTAAAGGCGAGACACTTTTGGTAACTTCATTAAGCTTGAACCAAGAATTTTAGAGATTTAATTTAGTTCCAGAGTGCCTTTCAAAAATTGATGTTACGATTTTTTGGCATGAAGGCCATATTCAAATTACAGAAAAATGAGTTCTTGTTTATGCATGTCATAAATTGACTGCCAAGACACCAATGTGAATTTAAGGAGTCTCAAATTCTAGAAGGAGTAGTTAGAATTCATGATTTCATGTTCTGAGTCTTTTGCATTTGGCTAATCGTGATCAATCTTTTGATGAGTAATTCAGATCTGGAGGTTGTCAACATGAAAAAGGGGCTCTTTCCAAATTCCCTTAAGGAAGAGAGATGGTATTAGGGACATGATGTTCAAATCCCTTGAGAAAACGTCTTTCTTTGATAAGTGGGAATGTGTTTTCCAAAGGGAACCTGCTGCTCTGTGTAAAAACTAGTTTTGATAATTGCTCTAACTTCTGTATGAAATACCAGATTGAAAATAATTTTGGGGGCTATGAGTAATCTTGGTTTAATGGCTATAACAGAACCAGTTCTGAGTCAGTAGAAACCAAAAGTTGGTTCATTGGAGGTTTTTAAAATACTTTTACTTATTTGGTAAGAAAGAAAGTAGTGCAGATTGTCATCATTAAATGTTCCTTAATACAAATAATTTTTACCTAATAAATTGTTTCCATCTAGTGTTTTGTTAAAATGATATGACAACCTTATTCCAGTTATTAATTTCTATTACTTGCATTAATTTCAAAAAAGTTGTGATACGATTAAAATGTATTTACTTGGGCAACAAATGTTTACTGGAACCTACTCTGTTAAGTCACTAAAGATCTATCAATGAACAAAACAACTCTCTACCTTCATGAACATGGTAGAGTGATGGTTGGATGATACAAACCAGATAAACAAAATTCTATGCATCCAATGGTGATAAACCAAGAAAAAGCAAGATGAGGGACAAAATGTGCCAGAGAGGGTAACTTTTGAACAAGGTCCTAAAGAGAGAGAATATGCTATGCAGTAATCTGGCAGGAAAGATGGTTCAAGCAGGGGTATCAGTAGGAGTAAAGATCCCGGAGAAAGATTTCAGTTGGAGGATTCGTGAACAGCACAAGGGCCAGCAGGACCAGAGCAGAGGGAGTTGGGGAAGGAATGGTTGGCAATGAGGTGACAGAAATCTAGGGCCATGGAGGCCTTTGTAAGGATTTTGGCTTTTCCTCTGAGTGGGAAACTATTGCAGGCCTTGAGTAGATGTGATGTTATTATTAAAAGGTTAACTCTGTTTGCTATGTGGAAAAATGACCATAGAGAGGCATGAGTACAAACAAGAAGAACGTTTAGAAGTCTAGTGAGTAATCCAGGCTAAGATGGTGGTGGCTTGGGTCCAGGGGAGAAAGGGTTAGATTCTGGACTTATCTATGAAGATAGAGTCAGTGGGATTTGCTCATAGATTGGATGTGGAAATGACAGAAGAGCACACTCAGGGATGATTTTGAGGTGTTTAGCCTGCAAAAATGTCATTTATTTAAAAGGAACATTTCAAGAATAGGTTTTTTTAGTTGTTTCTGTAATTGGTTTTTGCCATAGGATGATGCATAAGCTTGATTTGGGACATGCTACACTCAAGATAGTCTAGTTGGAAATGTCCAACATGTCTAGGAGCCAATTGGATGTACAAATGTGAGCAGAAGGTACACATTAGGGACAGAGCAAGTCTAGAGTCAGAGTAAGTCTAGATGGAGAAGAGAGGAAATCTAAGCACTGAGCCCTAAGGAGCCCAAAAGGTTTTCAGAAAGAGTGAACAGAAATCTAGAAATAAGACTGACAAAGCATAACTAATCATGGGGAAGAAGAATCAAAGAATAGTGTTAAGAGAAAGTTAAGAGAAGAAAGTGTGTCCTGAGGGAGAGAGTGGTAGACTGTTAAATGATGCTGTAGGTCATTATCTCAGTCAGCTCAGGCTGCTATACCAAAATACCACAGGCTGGTGGCTTAAACAACAGACATTTATTTCTCACAGTTCTGGAGGCTGGGAACTCCAAGATCAAGGTGCAAGCATATTCAGTTCCTGCTGAGAGCCCACTTCCCAGCTTGCAGATGGCCACCTTCTTACTTTGACCTCAGATGGCAGAAAAGAAATGATGGTATCTCTTCCTCCTCTTGTAAAGTCCCTCTTGTAAGGGCTCCATTGTATGGTCTCATATAAAGCTGATTACCTCTCAAAGTTCCCACCTCTTAATATCATTACATTGGTGGTTAGGACTTCAACTTATAAATTTTGGGGAGACACATTCAGGCCATAACAGGCATAATGTGAAGAACTGAGCATTGGAGTTGGCAACATGAAAGTCACCATTAATGTTGAAAAGGGTAATTTTTGTGGCATGGTGAGACACACCCAATTAGAGCACATGGGAGAAAGCAGGGCCGCCATGAAGAGAATGCACAAAGTCACCCCACTTTGGGGCAAGTGGAGATCAAATCTTTCCAGCTGGAGCTTCACTGGTCAAGTCCTCCACGCTGGATGGGCTGTCAGCCCAGAAGAAAGGATGATTTTTTCTGTAATATGTCTGCCTAGAGTAGACAGAATTTTAAGACTGCCACCCAAATTCTGTTCCTGGGTACACTACTACGTTCTCCCAGTTATTCACTCAATCACTAGTATAAGTACTAAATATTAAGGTACTACCGTGAAATTTGTGGATGTAAGTAAGTTCTCAGATCAGATGGCCTTTAGGGAGATTATTTGGGTGGACCCTGCTTAATCACTTAAGCTCCTTAAAAGTAAGAGTTTTCTCCCATTAATAGAAAAGAAGAAATCAGAGAGACACACTCCAACTTGCCCACAAAAAGCAAACTGCTTATCGGGGCCACAGGGAAGGAACTGTGGGTACCTCTAGGAGCTGAGAGAGGTCCTCCAATAATGGCTAGAAAGGAAATAGGATCTCAGGCCTGTGACCACAAAAATCCTAGTTCTACCAACAATCAGTGAGCTTGGAAGAGAACACTAAGCCCAGATGAGACCACAGTCCTGGCCAATACCTTGATTTCATCCCAGTGACCCTCTGAGCAGCAAATCCAGCCATGCTATGCCTGAATTTCTGACCTACAAAAACTGTGAGATAATTCATTTGTACTGTTTTTACAATCTCTTTAAAATTCACACCATAAGTGCCAGTAGCAGCCCTAAAGGAGAGGAAGCAGAGAAAGCTGGTGTAGACAAATCTTTCAATGAGTTGCTAAAAAGAGAACAGAGAAATGATGATATATAGAGGAGGGGCTCAAAACTGTTTTGTTTTAAGTTGGGAAATATTATTGTATTAAATACTGACAGGAAGGACACAATAGCAAAGGAGAGATAAGAGTGTATGCTACAGGGAGAATAATCATAATGTAATGGCCTGGGAAGAGGGATGGGACTCAGGAGATAGGAGGAGGAGTGGGTTTAGTCTTCCACAAGAACAACCTCATCCTTCCATAGTACTAGAGGGAAGGCAAAGTGTCCCCTATGTGCACAGAGAGAGGCCAGTTGGTTGCTGACTGGTGGGAGACTCCTGATTGTTCCATCTTTCAGTGAAATAAAAAGCAAGTATATCAGGCAAAAAGAGAGAGAGTGTAATAATCATCTAGGAGTGAGGGTGAGTGAACAGACCAGAGAAGTAGGGTGGGCTGGCTTGAGTCATGTGAATTTGTGGCTAGGAATTTTAAATCATCAGGTTTAGGCTTTCAAAATTCAGAGAGTTGTATTAGGCAAATTGGGAGTTTTCAGGCAAGTACAATGAAAGAAGAGAGACACAAGATAGTCTAGGATATATGCGGGGGATTGGTCATGATGCTTGTCATGGAATCTAAGCCCAGGTTAAGAAAGGTATGAGGAAGCAGGAGAATGAGTAAAATGTGGTAGGACCATTGAATTATAGGTCCTCATGGTAGGCTGAATAATGCCCATCCCCCAACAATGTCCCTATCTTAACCTCAGGAACCTGTGAATGTTACTTTCTATGGCAAAACGGACTTGGTAGATGTGGTTGAGTTAAGGATCCTGAGATGGGGAGATTATCCTAGAGTATCCAGGTGGACACAGTGTAATCACAGAGTCCTTAAATAAGGAAACAGGAGGGTCAGTGCCAGAGAGGGAGGCAATGTAATGATGTCAGAGGCAGAGATTGGAAGGATGTACTTTGAAGATGGAGGAAGAGGCCACAAGCCAAGGAACGTGGGTGACTACTAGAAGCTGAAGACATCATGGAAATGGACTCTCCCCTCAGAGCCTCTGGAAGGAACTAGTTCTGATGACACCATGACTTTAACCCAGTGAAACTGATTTCTGACTTCTGTGCTCTGGAACTGCAAAGTAATACATTTGTATTGTTTTAAGCCACTAAATGTGTGGTAATTTGTTACAGCAGCAACTGGAACCTATTGCAGTCCCAACAGAATTGAAGAATGGTTGAAGCTGATACTCGAGGGAGTGAGCTCAAAGCTAGGAGTATGTGGTCAGCAGAGGAGGCACCTGAGTTGAGCATATGGGATTGTACAGTGAGTGGCTGTGACTATGTGACAAGGCTAAGACCATGAGATTTGTGGATGAGGTATAGTAAGGCACAGTCATTTGAGAAGAGACCAAGGGCCTCAGAGACTAGGGGTTAGAAGAATGACCTAAGTGGGGAACAAAATCCTCAAGAATCATGATAAATGTGGCATTGGAGAGTGACAGTGTTCTAGAAGCCAAACTCTTCTAGAAACAAGGGTGAGGAACTCTGGAGTTTATAGATGACTGTAAAAAAAAAGCATTAGCAAGTGATTTAGTCTGATGGAATGAACCTTACAAATGGGAGAAGTGGAGGGAAGAGATAAGATGATGGTTTGGAAGAGGAATAATAGGAACAAGGACAACATCAGCTGCCCCCCTCCAGGCTCACCAGTATGAAGGGCTGAATGAGCTAGAATAGCCGTCACCCAAGAGAGCTATGGGGCAAGCAGTGCCCTTGAGGTGCATCTGGGATTCAGAGAAGGTAAGAGGATGAGGGAAGTGAGTTCCAGGGGGTTCCATGAGTAGGGTTTGCTTTGTTGGAGGGAGTGGGAGATGAGGCCACATAGAGGATGAATAGTGCTGTATGTGGGGGAGAGTCCTAGCTTCCGAATGGTGGCTGATGAAATTTGTCCTGATGGCCTCCTCCTGGCAGATAGTAGTAAAGAAGTTGTGAGGTTTGGGAGGTGAGTGGGAGTCATCATGCTATAGACACCCAAGAAAGTTCTTCATGCCTTCATCCTCTTCATCCTACTTATGGCAGCAGAAGGAAAAGGGCCATTGAGTGTGAATGTGCTTTGAGATACATGATTCAAAAAGGAAAAGATTACATGTTCATCTGATAAAAAAAGTGATACATAAGAAAAAAGAATTTCTTGCCATGGTTGGATTTCACAACAGCATAGCTAGGCATCCACCCCAGAAGTCTGCAATGGCTGTCGGGCCTCCAACAACTCCCACTGCAGGCTGAAGCCTGCCTGGTGAGAAATTAGAGCATGATCTTTCAAAACGCACATCTCTGGCCAACATCAAGAAGGTCCAAGAAGAGACTGAGCTCCTGTCTTATGTTCAGGGGGTTGACCTTAAACTTTGCAGGTTTGGTGCTTTGGGCCCATTTTCAATATGCTCCTAAAATAATAGCTTTATTATAAACACAGAGTCCCAATCAAAGTGTGGATCATGGGGGAAATATCTAGCACCATGTGATTTATGGAAATGTTTGAATTAAGAATAAAAACCTGCATGGCAGGATCAACCTTTCAAAGAGTGAGTGTCACAGCAAATACATGTCGCCAGTTAAAGCTGAGGCAGAGGGAAAGTGAATTGCCAGACGTCTTTGAGTATTATATTATGTTGAAGTCACAATAGCCAAATAGAGAAAAGGTTGTGGACGTACAGGGATGGGGGAGCCCAGTGGGGCAAGAATTGAAAGGGCATCTTACTGTTGCCTAATATTCACGAAGAGGCCTTATGCAACCATGTATGTTAACTTGTGATTCCTGCATTTCTGCTGTCAGGATATTCTGGGGCCTTATTGAGTTCCTTAGCATCTGGCCTCTTACTAAGATCATCAACCAACAGAGTGGGTGACAAAGAGCTCAGGAAGTGTGGCACTCTACAGGGAACCTATGAAGTAACCAGTGCCACAAAGGGCATCCACTTATTAGCTTGCTTTGCAAGTGACTGCTCTCTTGGCCTAAGTGAACATGAGGATATTTGAATTTGAGTTGGGTCTAGGGTGAAGAAGGTGGAGAGAGGAGGAGGATACATTGCCTGTAAAGCATCAGTTTAGGAAGGGGTACAGAAGCAGTATTTGGAGCGTCTGTGGAGCAAAATGAGAATCCTGGGCACCTGTTCAGAGGAAAGCAAAGGTGAAGGAAGACCAAGACAATTTTACCTGCTTTTCTATGTTTTCCTAATTTAGCACGATTGCTTCCCTATTATCCAAGGGGAATAAAATTTTAAAGAAACCCAGGAAGCATTTTAAGGAATGCTTGGTTTTTAATCTAGTTTCCTGGTCTGTTGAAATAATTAAATTTTCAACATCAGCCATCAAACAGAGAATGAGGTTTTTCTCAACTCATCTCATTGGTTTTACACAGGGGTGGTGTTTTTTTGGATCATAAAGCATTTGCACACACTGGAGGCCTTTGCATCTGAGAAGGAGATATCTGGGGCTTCTCCCTCCCCCTATCCCCTTCAATCCTCAGCCTGGGCTGCAGATCACAACCACCAACGCTGTCAGAATTAGAATCTCCTGGGTTGGGGCCTAGAAACCATATTTTCAAAATTTCCCTGGGCAGCCAGGTTTGGGAAGCACTGAAAATTCCCAAGAACAATAGAAAAGATGGAAGGAGAAGAGGTGAGGGGACCATGGGGCAGAGGTCATGTGGGAAGAGGAACCTGGCTGTCTCTCTGCTTTCTTCTGCAACAGAAAGCTAGTACTTCTTGTCCCTTGTTGCTTCTTGTCTTTCCACTAGCTGCTGGAAAGAATGAGGGGAAGCTGGATGGGAAGGCCTTTGGCTGCCCTGTCCTAAGGATATCTGCATTTGGGGCGGTCATAACAAGTGGGGTCAGACTGGCTATTTGTGAACTTCCTGAACTACCTAAACTAACTGAGCCTCAGTTTCCTCACCAATAAGACTCAGTAAATGGCCGCCATCATCAGCTAATGGGCCTGGGGGCTAATCCAGGGTAGGCCATGATTTACAGCCTCCAAACAAATCCTGACATGGCAGCTCTGGCATTCCCAGGCACCAAAGACATGCCAAGGCATTTTTGAGGTGATTTTAAGTACACGCTGGCCCTGATGGAGGCTTGAGCCAAACTGGGAATGGGACCAGTCTTTCCCAGCCTCTTACATGCGTCTCCTCCCAGTTTTGCAGACTCTGAGCTGCCAAGTCCCATTCAAGCCTGCCTTCTCCCAAATGAACCACTATCTTTTTTCGTCCCCACCACTATCTTCTTGTAAACTCCATTCCATTGCAACTGGCCACTGCTAATTATTGGTCTGATTAAAGCAATTATCACCGTCTATATTGTATGGATGATGGATGCATTTGCAACTTTTCAGGGAGTGTTTGTTAATTCAGACACATCTCTGAGTGGTAAAATGTTTTCAGGAGATGGATTGTTATGGTCTTCTGGGCTCGTTGACTATTCCAAGAGACTCCTCACCCCAAGACTGATCTGGCAGCCTCAGATTTACCACCCCAGCCCCTTCACTGGTCAGTTTTGCCTCTACACCACACCCAACTGAGTTAAATATGTCGACACTCCTGGGAGGAGAGAGTGTTGGCCAGCATAAAGAATGTGTGACCCCATCAAAAGCCATGAGAGCATTCACCAGCATTCTTTTTCTTCAAATGTCAAAGTCTTCCTATGATATTTATCTGAAAATGCTGTCTTTTTTAATAAAGATTTTATTTATTTATTTTAGAGAGAGAACGAGTGGAGGAAGGGGCAGAGGGACAGGGAGAGAGAGAATCTTAAGCAGACTCCCCCACATGGAGCTCTATCTCACAACCCTGAGATCCTGACCTGAGCCGAAACCAAGAGTCAGTCACTCAACCAACTGTGCCACCCAGGCACCCTGAAAATGCTTTCTATTCTTAAGTTCACTTTGCTGTTTGGAGATCTTTTATTCCACAAATCTTAAATAAGTAAAATCTTGAATAAGTAAAAATGTTATATTTTCAAGTCCAGGAATAAGGTTAAGACATTAAGAATCTCATAATTTGGGAGGAATGTTGTATAAACTGCCTATATTTCTTATGATTAGATTTGGTTACATATGACCAAAAAAGTAGTTTCAACAAGAACTCTAATTCTCTCTCATATAAAAGTCTGAAATAGGTGTCCCAAGACCAGTATGGAGTTACAAGTGTCACTGACCCTGACTTTCTGTCTCCTTGTGCTTCCCTCAGTGGCCTACATTCATTGTTAGTTCATGGTCCAAGATGGTGGCCCCAGTTCCAGTCAACATGTTCACATTCTAGCCAGAAGAAAGGAGGAAAAGGGAAGAGCACACACTCTACTTAAGGACACTTGACACAAATTTAACACACAGTTTCCACTGAAATCCTGCTGAACAGAATTCAATCACATGACCAGACCTTTTTGCAAAGAAGGCTGTGAAGTGCAGCATTTTATCCAGATGTGTTTTCACTTCTAGGTTATTGTGGGTTTTCCTCAGCCCTCCTGACTTCCATGTACCTTAGCCCTGGCAGCATCCACATGCATGTCACTGCCAAGAGATGCTGCTTCCTGAGGCATAATGCTGTTTTCTTGCCTCAGCTTTTATGGCACCTGCAAAGTTATGGCACATCTAGGTGATGATCTGGGACTGAGTCCCTGAAAACATTCATCTTTTATTAATTGCCCTAAGGCATGGCAGAAGACATTTTCTGTTGACACTGTAGTGGAAAGTGGGGAAAAGCCCCTCAGACAGTTCATTCCATTAATCAACAAAGATGTTAATGAGGCCTCTGATGTGCCAAGTACTGGGCAAGGTATTGAGGATGCGGTGACAAAAGGCCCAGTCTCTGCCCTCAAGGAGCTGCGAGGCCTCTGGGGAGACAGGGATAAATGCGACGTCAGAAGGGAGGGTATTCAGGGAGCTCTGGGTGAGGTTACCTGGACTGTCAGAGCAGAAGGAGGCTTTAGAGGAGAGAGACTAGAGAGGAATAGGGATTAGTCAGGAAAAATGGAAACATGTATTCCACAAAAAGTCTTAGCATTACCAAAAGGAAGGAGAAAGAAAAGAGGGCGGTGTGCTCATGCCAAGTACATGCTATTTGGCATTAATGGAAATGCAAGAAGAGGGAATTAGAAAGGTAGGAAGGCAGGTACCCAACTCCCAGACCATCTTGTATGTAATATGAGACAAGTTTCACTTCAGATTCATGACAATGGGGAAACCATCAAAGGGCTTCAGCCCATGGCACAGTCAACTTTGTGTTTGTAGATAGAATACTCTAGCAACTCTGTGAAAGAAAGTTTCAAGGAGGCTTAAAGAGATGTGGGGAGACCAAATCGGAGCCTACTACATCAATCAAGAGACAGATAACGATAGCTTGAACTAGGGTAGGGGAAGGGAGATGGAGATGGAGAGAAACATCAAAGAAGTCAACCTGACAGGTGTGATGTCTGATTGAATGGGAGAAGGATGGAAAGAAAGCTACCATAGGGCACCTGGGTGGCTCAGTTGGTTAAGCGACTGCCTTCGGCTCAGGTCATGATCCTGGAGTCCCTGGATCGAGTCCCGCATCGGGCTCCCTGCTCGGCAGGGAGCCTGCTTCTGCCTCTGACCCTCCCCCCTCTCATGTGCTCTCTCTCTCTCATTCTCTCTGTCTCAAATAAATAAATAAAATCTTTAAAAAGAAAAAAAAAAAAAAGAAAGAAAGCTACCATAGATGACACTTTGCTTTCTAGTATGGACTTAGCTAGCTGGTCCTGCCAATCAATGAGAGCAAATGTGTATGAGAAACAGATTTAGGGAGGACGCTGATGTTATGTTGTAGACAATTAAGGGTGCTGTGTCTGGAGATATCCAGGTGGAGAAGTCAGATAGATTGTTCTAGGAATCTGAAGCTTCTGGCCTGGGAGATCTAGGTGGCCATCATAAGCATATAAGTCTCAGTTTCAATCGTGAAAATGTACCAGATCACCCAGACAGGGCTTGTAGAGTGAAAAGAGCAGTGATCCAAAAGCAAAGCATTAAGGAGCTTTTCCAGAAGGAGGAGCGCCAGGGTGGAGGGATGCCATGAACATCAAAAGTTGAAAGAGCTCGGTAAGAGGGTGTGGTCCATGGTGTCCTGTTGGATATAACAGAGAGACCCTAGATAAATAGTACTCAGACAGCTTTTGTGGTAAAATAGGGATGCTGTTGGTGACCTCAATGAGAGTTATATCAAAATAGCAGGAAATGAACCACCTCTCAGAGTAAATGTGGCATGAAGAAGGGAAATGCTGGGTTCTGCCTTCTGTGTGGAGTAAAGATGTTGGACAGTTCCTAGCGGTTTTACAATGTAAAGGAAAGTTTTATTGTTTTTGTTTAGGATCAGAGAGATTTGCATGTTTCTCTTGGCTGCAGGAAGGGAGCCAATAAAGAAAGAACCTTGATTTCAAATTTCTCAGTAAAGTAAGAGGCAGGAAATCTGTGACTCAGGAAATGGAAATGAGCAGTGACCTTTGGAATCATTTTTGAGGGAAACAGAATGGAGGATGACCAAAACCAGTAAAGGACTTGATGGCACTCTCTCTTGGATCAGAGTCCTATTCTGATACCTTAAGAATGGAATTCGAGGGGTGCCTGGGTGGCTCAGTTGGTTAAGCATTCAACTCTTGATATCAGTTCAGGTCATGATCTCAGAGTCCTGGGATTGAGCCCCAGGTCTGGCTGCATGCTCCATGTGGAGTCTGCTTAAGATTCTCTCTCTCCTTCTGCTTCTGCCCCTCCTCCTGCTTGCACCCTCTCTCTCTAAAATAAATAAATAAAATCTTTAAAAAAAAAAAAGAATGGAGTTCAAACTTGATACTCCACTTTCTGGATTTCAGTGTCCTTCTGCCTCAGTCTTCAAATATAGTTTGCTCATGGATCCATCGCTGGGTTCTATCCACTTACTGGTGCCCTTTTGTCCATTGTGTGACCTCCTCCATGTCTTGTTGACAGTTTTCTACAGCTGACACTGTTGTCTGTTGTCATCTCCTCCAGATATTTTGCTCTTCCTGCCAAACTTGAAGTTTCTCTTCACCTTGCACACAGGCTCACTCCACCCACAACCTGACAGTCAGTGATTAAGTTCCAGTCTTCACTTCCCCTGGTCTGAGCCAATCAGTCTACCACAGCAAGTTGGTTCTGCAGACAGAAAAATCTAAGCAGTGGGTAAATAAAAGTGTGGTACATAATTTCCAAGAGAGTCCCTAATGATCCTCACCCTTGTGTAGTCCCCTCCCATATTCTACCAGAATTAGAATGAGGGACCATAGAGTATGGGGGAAGTGATGGTATGTCACTTTCAAACCTAGGTCATCAAAAGACTTTGTGGCTTCAGCTTTTTGTCTCTGTATCATAGGCTCCAGGGAAGCCAACTTCCCGGTTTTTAAGACACTTACATAGCCCTATGGCAAGGTCTTGTGGGGAAGAACTGAGGCCTCTTGCCAACAGCCATGTGAATGAGCTTTCCTGGAAGCACATCATCCAGCTCCCTTGAACCTTTAAATGGCTGTAGCTCTAGCCGACCTCTTGACTGCAACCTCACAAAAGACCGAGAACAAGAACCATCCAGCTGAGCCAGTTCTGAATTCCTGACCCCCAAAACTGAGATAATCAATGTTCATTGTCTTAAGCCATGACTTTGGGTGGGGGGGGAATTTGCTATGTGTGCAGCAATAGATAACGAATACAAAAGACTTTCCACCGTCTTCCTCATTCCTCTCTCAGAAGAGGTAATGCTAATCTGATTGGCCAGATTTCAAGACATTAATTAGATTATGTCCACTGGTGAATGGGGCCACTGGAACTTGCTGAGCTTCTGTCAGGAGCCAAGCACTGTTTTAGGTTCTGGAGATACAGCAATGAATAAGACAGAACCCCTGATGTTCTAATGAGAGGAGGCAGGCAATGAATACCCACTTCGTGAATGAGTGCTAGCAAGAATATGAAATAAGCTCCTGTGTGGAGAGGGCCAGGAATGAGGCTTTGGCGAGGATGGGTGAGGAAGAGCTTTCAGAGGAGGTGACATCTGAGTTATGACCTGAAGTTGAGGAGGAAGTGACTTTGTCGGGGAAGATCATTACGAACAAATATAAGATCCAAAGAGAGGGAAGAACTTGGCCTATTTTACAGATGGAGAGAAGGCCGGCAGTGAAAAAGCAGCAGGCTGGAGGAAGATGGATCACAAAATCATGTACCCCCTGTTCCCTTTCTTATTGCAGCTAGCTGGGTCAGGGGAGGCAGAGCCCGAGTCCTTGAACAGACCTAGCCATCTTGTCCTCTGGCCCTCCCCACCTCTGCACTCAGGGGCACTCCAGGCTGGGGCGGGGAGGGGTGACTTCTGAGCTTTTCCAGAGTGCTTCATGGTGGAGAAATTGAGCCCTGGGACAATTTGTAAAATGGTAAATAGGTTCTCATCTGTCTTATTCCCTGGAGAACCCTGTGGGAAAAGGCATGCTTAAGAAGCAAAAAGAATTCAGCAGATTCTTCAGATACTATCAAATACCCACCACCAGTGGTTGCCATGTGAAGTTGGGAAATGATTGATAAAATGTTTATATCCAAATGAACACCACAAGCTTAGAACAGGAGGCACAAAGGGGTAACGGGAAAAGAGTATCATCTAATTCCTACCTCAGGTGCGTATGAACAAATTTCCTGAGCTTGCCTTACACGCTTATACATGGGAATGAAATTCTCAACAGCTTGTTTCATGTGTTTACAAATATGAACATTTCCAGAATGCTTCTTTTTAAAAAGGTGTACTGGCAGACTATGGATGAGACGTGATGTAACAATCCCCATTCATAAGTCCAGGCTTCCTTGGGGAAGGTGAGGGGTTGGGAGGCATGTTAAATCAGCAGTCAGCAATCAATTTGCTTTTGAGAGCAAGAAGCCACACATCTCCTATTCAGGGAATGGACAAATATCAGAAAACATGTCAGGAATTCCAAACTGGATGACCTCGGGAAGATGCAAGACAGCACAGGAAATAACAGGAAATGAAGAATAGAAAAGTAACTTAGCAGATGCTCCTGAGAGCTTCAGCGGGGAGACCACAGCGTTGTTCTTTGGCATTAACCAGAGAGGACAAAAATAGCGCTAACTTCCAGCAAAGGCTCTGGGTGGGCGGCCGAACTTGGGGATAAAATGAGGTGAGAAGAGGCTTCTGTGACCCCTGTCTACCAAATCACTTTGAAGGCACAAAGTCAGAAAACCCTGTAGATTAGAAATAGAATAAGAATTACTTCAGGGAGAAGATTGAAGAAGTAGCTGGCTCTCAGAAGATTTCTAAGCCACATGAAAATGGATAGGCTTTTTAAAGTTCAATGATTTTTTTTTTTAAAAAAAACAAAAATGAATCAGCCTCATCAGATGAGTAAAAAATCCACTGCTTAGAGAAAATAAAGGACTTGCTTAGGAAAGATTTCGTATGTTCTGTTCTTCGGTCTTCTTCCTGTTTTCTTTATAGTGCTTTGTTTTGCACGGGAATCTGATCCCACAATGGGACTTTGATTATATTTGGGGCTAATACGTATATCCCTTTAGTCTGCTGATAAGGGAGTGGTCAGACCCGGGAGAGGGCAGAAGAGCAAGGAGGGAGGAAAGTGAGGGCAGGCATTTTTGAAAGACGGAGTGAATACTAATGGAATTTGGTCATCTAAAAACCAAGGAAATATAAAACAGAAAGTCCTAATGATTAAAATCAGTGGATGACGTTAATTTTCCTTTTAATTTCAACCTCCCACATCCCACCCCAGTTTAACCCATGGTCCCTTTATTTGTTCATGCACAGATAACGTGGGATATGGCCCATTCTGACATGGAACTCCCATGGTTGCTTGCCTGTAGTCCTCAGGACAGGCCTGGATTGGGAAGATAGTCACTTTTAATGCTGACCAAGGCTATACTCAAAGCTTCCTATGGCAGGCAGAATTCTAAGGGTGACTCCCCAAAACCATTGTCCTTGTATTATCTTTTTCCCTTTGAGTGTGAGGGAAGCGGTGAGTATGATAAGGTGTCACCCCGTGACTATTCCATTTATGGCCAAGGAAGGTTGTTCAGTGGACCGGACCCAATCACACGAGCCCTTTGAAAGCAGAACTTTCTCCAGCTGCTCACAGAAAAGGAAGCTATGTGAGGTGATAGGTGTATTAGTTAACTTGACATTAGTTAATCTCTCACATGAATGCCTGTATCAACACACCATGATATATTCTTAAATTATCTTCCTATTTTAAATGTCAATTATACCTTAATAAAGCTAAAGTTTTAAAACCATGGATGGAACTGCAGGGCATGATGCTAAGTGAAGAACCAGTTAAAGATTTCACTTATATGTGGAATCTAAAAGACAAAGCAAGTGAATAAACAAACAAACAACAACAGCAAAAGAGAGAAACAAACTCATGAATATAGAGAGCAAAGTGGTGGTTGCCAAAGCGGAAAGGATGGAAGGATAGGCAAAATGGGCGAAGGGGATTAAGAGGCACAAACTTCCAGTTATCAAATAAATAAGTCACAGGAGTGAAAAGTACAGCCTGGGAATATAGTCAATAATATTGTAATACACTTATCACGGTGAGCGTTTTGTAACGTATACAGTTGTTGAACCACTGTGTTGTTTGTAAACCTGAGACTGATTTAATATTGTATGTTGACTGTACCTCAAAAAAAAAATCCTAATTACATCTGCAAATTTCCTTTTGCCATGTAAGGTATTCACTGTTTCCAGGGATTAGGATAAGGACATCTTTGGAGGTCCTCCTTCAGCCTACCACAAGAGGCTTCCCTCACTTTGCTCTATTTTAATATTTAACATTTTTTGCTACTTGAGAAGAAGTAAGATACTTTAGACTTTCCCAATCACCCATTCATCTGCTCAATATTTTTTTCAGATGCCTATTTGGCAAGATTTCTATGTTGCACAAATCACTGATCTATGTCAATGATATCCCCACGGATGCTATTCAGTCTATACGAACAAACGAGACCACTCTGCTGATGCATGTTAGACATTGAGATATAACAGCAACTAAGGAAACAAATCTTTGCCCTTCTTTATTTACTGCACACCTGCAGGAGGGCTAGGATGACATCTGGGCATGTGTGTTTATTAAAACTCCCGTTATTTTGATGTGCACTGAGCCATAAGACTCACCGAAGCCCTCATTTCTAGAACTATCCAGACCTACCGAATTAGAATTTTTATGGGTGGGTAGAAGCAACTGTCTTTTCTTTGCTGTGTAATTCTGATGGGCACCAAACCTTGGGTTTGCCTACTTGAGACATAATGGTTCACTGACTAGAGCCTGGAGGGGATGGGACTCACAAAGTTGAAAGGTCAGAGAGTGGTAAGCAGGGGTTTGTGGGAAGCCAGTGAGAGGGAGTGGAAAGAAAAAATATCCCCTCCTTTCTAGTAGGAAGTGGAGGCTCAAGGCTAGGGCATAGGCATCCACCAGTAAGCATGGGCTCTTACGTGTCCTTAATAGTTTAAGGGGCCATTTGCAAGGCATCTCAAGGTCACACGGAATCTGTCCTCAGAAGGTTAAAGAAAAACATGTCAGCTGAGGTTATCCAGAGGGACTGTTTATACCTTGTCACGGCTGTTGTCAGCTAAGAAAGAATTTTTAGAAAACTATTTTGACAGAAAATAACATAGGAGGATGGAAGGTCTAGTTCCCACCATCAAGAGTAAAATCCCCTCTGAGAAGCACCTTAGGGCAAGAGTCGGGGTGGGAGGGGAGAAGGCAGGATGCATTCTATTGGGTGAGCTGGGAGGACACCCACACTGTGGCCTCAGGGCTCTGAGCAAAAGCAAGAGCCTCTCAAGGCCGTTAGTGGGAAGTGACTTGATTCCAGGTAACAAGAGGAAGCCAAAGATCAGAGCTCTGTCCTGGACAGGAGAACAGTCTGTGCTTTAGCTCAAATCCCCCAGGCCAGGCAGGAAAATCCCGGAGTCTGGTCAATGTCATCTCATCGGCTCCATGATGAATGCCATGTTGTTTATTGTCAAGACAACTTTACAACAACATTAAAAGAATTTTTAAAGAAAATATGCACCCATAACACCACCCACCTAATCTAACTGCTTAATGAATGAAGTCTTTGGGATTGACTCTTTTGAGGACCAACATTCATGCTTAATAGACATCAAACCCTTATTCTGATTCAGAAATTAGTTATTTTTTTAATGTTTTTAAAGATTTTATTTAGTTATTTTTTTTAATATCTCACTTTCCACATCTAAGTTTAAGTCGCAAAAGAAGAAACGAGTATTAGATCATGACTAAAAACGCAAAATAAAAGTCAAGTTAAAGAACAAAAAGAAACAGTTAACATTTTTAAATCTTAAATATTTTTTTCTTTATAAAGTGATACGTATCTCTCACAGGGCAAAAATTAAATTTGGATAGGTGAGAAAAAGAAAACAAAAAGAACTCCTGATTTCACTTTGAAGGAACAATATTAATATTTTGTGTCTTTGCATATATTTACACTTGCCTCTTCTCCTAATGAGATCATACTGTACATATCATTTGTTACCCTGTGTGTGTGTGCGTGTGTGTGTGTGTATACACACACGTCACTCTATATAGGTGGAACATCTAAGTCATGACATGTTCTTCTGCCATATCATCTGAATGCCTATTTCATAAAATACTGTATGGATGTTGGATTTCTCCAGCTCTCCATAAGCAGGGGATGCATTTCAGAGTGTCCGCAGCTGGGGGCCTTGGTCAACTACACTCCTTGGAGTCAGAGAATTGTGAAGTTCATTCTCAAGGCCACCAAAGATGTATAAACATTTATTTAAGCAGTAAGGTGATACATAAGGTGGGTGAATTGTTTGTTCTTATTAAAAATGCTGTAAAAATATCTCTCGAGTTAAATTTATTTTCTTTTCACATCATGGAATATCTTTTTAAATTAAATTCCCGGAAGTATAAAAGCAAGGTCAAAGGTTTTGTACATTAGATAGATATTAAAAATTTGCAGGTGGAGCCAATTTATACTTCTGCCAATAGTTTGGGAGAGGGCATGTTTCCCATACTGGTATGGTCATTTAAAAATCATGAACATGGGGAAGGAAAAAGAGAGAGAGAGAGAGAGAGAAAGAAGGAGGCACACCATAAGAGACTCTTAACTACAGAGAACAAGCTGAGGGTGGCTGGAGGGGAGGCGGGTGGGGGAGGGGCACTGATTGTGATGAGCACTGGGTGTTGTATGTAAGTGATGAATCACTGAATTCTGCTCCTGAAACCCATAAACCCATATTACACTATACGTTAACTAACTAGAATTTAAATAAAAACTTGAAACGTAAAACAAACAAAAATAAAAATCATTGCCAACTTGAGATGTGGAAAATGCTGTCTCATTTTAAATCACATCCCTTTGATTACTCACTAGATGCATCACCTTCTTCCTAGTTTTTGGCCATTTATATTTTTTTCTTTATGAGGGACTTCTCCATAATGTCCTACGCCTATTTTTCTGGCAGAGGTGTTAAAGTTTTATTTATTGATTTACGTGTATTCACATATAAGATTTGTTTATTGTATAATAACAGCACTGAGATTATAATATATTCTTGCTCTACTACATAGATAATATAATATATAATATATAATAGTATAAGATAATAATATAATAGATAAGAGTATAATACACCTTGGTCTGCCTTAGAAATTGCAAATATTTTCTTAGTTTATTTTTTATCTTCTATTATTGCTTAGGGTAGGTTGGTTTTCCTTTTGCTTTGTTTATTGTGTTTTGAAGTTTCAATTTTTTTAATATAATCAACTCTATCCATATTCCTTTCCCTTCTAGTTTTCTTCCTGTTTTTTATTTTATTTCTTATTTTTATTTTTTTAGAAAGGCCCACTCTACCACAGATCATTTAAATATTGACCTATATATTCTTCTCCAGTTGTTACGGTTCCTAATGCAGCTGGACTTTATTTTGGTGTAGACTATAAAGACAGGATCTAATGCTTATTCCCATATACTTAGCTGTGGTCACAACACCTTTCACCAAACAAATCATTAAGTTCTCTTGCTGAAAGTGCTACTTTTTCCACCAGATAATGATAGCTCACCCTGGGGGAAGGATAACTGTGTTCCAGGAACTCTGCTAGTGCTTTTCATGTATTAACCCTTTCCTCCCCACCCCAGGAGTGCTATTATTCTCTTGATTTCACTGAGAAAGAGGTACAGAAGCATTTCGTGACTTAAACAAGGTCACACAGCAAGCCAGGACTCAAACCCAATCAGGCTAGCACCAGAGCCCAGACTCTTTTTTTAAAAATTTTTTTATTAACATATAATGTATTATTTGTTTCAGGGGTACAGGCCTGTGATTCATCAATCTTACACAATTCACAGCGCTCACCATAGTACATACCCTCCCCAGTGTCCCTCACCCAGCCATCCCATCCCTCCCACTCCCCTCCACTCCAGCAACCCTCAGTTTGTTTCCTGAGATTAAGAGTCTCTTACAGTTTGTCTCTTTCTCTCTGGTTTCATTTTGTTTCATTTTTCCCTCACTTCCACTATGATCCTCTGTCTTGTTTCTCAAATTCCTCATATCAGTGAGATCATATGATACTTGTCTTTCTCTGATTGACTTACTTCGCTTAGCATAATACCCTCTAGTACCATCCACATCATTGCAAATGGCAAGATTTCATTTTTTGATAGCTGCATAATATTCCACTGTATATATGTATGCCACATCTTCTTTATTCACTCATCTGTTGATGGACATCTAGGCTCTTTCCATAGTTTGGCTATTGTGGACATTGCTGCTATAAACATTGGGGTGCACGCACCCCTTTGGATCACTACATTTGTATCTTTGGGGTAAATACCCAGTAGTGCAATTGGTGGGTCACAGGGAAGCTCTATTTTCAACTTTTTGAGGAACCTCTATACTGTTTTCCAGAGTCAGAGCCCAGACTCTTCAAGTACATACTACCCTAGCCTCTCTAATTTTTTTCCATATCCTTCAGTTTATTTCTATTCTCTTTTTTTGTATCTTCCTTAACTATGTCATAGAGCTTTTACAACCTTATAATACATCTCACTATGCAGCTGGGTGAGTCCCTGTGAGTCAGAGCCTGTCCTTATGGTTCCTTAGCTTGCTCTATGCAGTAAAGATGCATTTGGCAGGAGCACATAGCTACAGGTCTATGTGCTGGAACTAGAAGCTTCTCCTCCTGTACTACTTCAGTTAGATCTTCAAGTTGGAAGCATTAGGGGCATTCTGCTCAGCATCACCTCCACTTACTTGCCAGAAGGGCTTTGAAACTCAGTTTGTCAATGCTTATACCATTGAGTTCGTGCTCTACCATATCTGCCTAAAGTTCCTTGACATTTTGGGGATGCAGATGCTTCCTTCCCTTGTTCTGATACAGTCACTCAGTGGTGATTGGGAAGTAAACGCATTAGCTCAGAACAGAGTCTTGAGTTGGACCACAGTTATCATGTTTTTATATTCGTTTTGAACGTACAATATAATAATTCAATGTTGTATATATTACAAAATGATTACTACAACAAGTTTAGTTAACATCCATTGCTACACATACTTAAATATTTTTTCCTTGTGATGAAAACTTTTAAGATAAGCATTACTAACTTTAGTCACCGCACTGTATATTACATCTCCAGGACTTACTTATATCAAAACTGGAAGTTTGTACTTTTTGAATACTTTCACCCATTCTACCCACCACCCACTCCCTGCCTCTGGCAACCACCAACCTTTTCTCTGTATCTATGCATTCTTTTCTTTGGTGTTTTTCCACATATAAGTGAGACCAGATGGTATTTGTCTTTCTCTGTCTGACTTATTTCACTCAGCATAATGTCCTCAAGATCCATTCATCTTGTCACATATGGCAGGATTTCCTTCCTCTTTAAGGCTGAATAATATTCCACTGTGTATTATATATATAATATATATATATATTTATTCATATTCTTCAAAACATTTTACCACGTTACTAAAGCAGGATGTGATACATTCTGAAGGAGGAGATGTCTCAGGTATATACACCAATAAAAGAAAGCTTACGCCAGATACAACAAAATTGCAAACAACCACTCAAAGGGTATATTTTTTCATCAAATGTCCCCAAGGATGTTATGCAGAGATGTAGCCTTCTACCTCCATTGTACTTAATTAAGCCTGTGGTAAAATTAGTTTCTATCTTTTCAGTTCCAATCAGTTGCAACGCTGTGGGTGCTTGCGGGTGACCTGAATAGAGAGAGAAATGTTGTCTGAGACCTTAAATTTCTGATGTGCTTAGTCATTCCCATAAGGTTGATGATTAAAGAAAATTGATAATTAAAAGGAGACTATTGCTAGAATTTATGGGAAGAGCTTTCCAGGAATTGCCAACTCTGCCAAAAATAAGCAAAAAATACCCCACAGCAGTTACCATGGTCCCTGGAACCCAGTGGTCTCTCATGAAATGTTTCTTTAGTACGGAGAGAGAAATATTTTATAAATTCAAAGGAAGTCATGCAGGCCATGTAAAGTTCACGGTTAAGTAACATCTCAGGCCTGATGACTTTTGAAAAAAACTCAACTTTTGATGAAACTAACTGGGAAATTTGGGGCTTCCTTGGTCTTTGTATTATGTTTTAGGGAAGAAACTAAATAAAGAGAGAAATCCAAGTGCTCATCTGGAGCTTTATGGAACTTGTCATTTACATAATTACTCTAAAACCATAATTATTCTAAAACTGCTCACCATAGTACATACCCTCCCCAGTGTCCCTCACCCAGCCATCCCATCCCTCCCACTCCCCTCCACTGGGGAACCATGTCAAGTCTTTCAAGACCTTAAAGTCTCTTTGCCTATGTGCAAGGCCATTTCTTTCTACTTGCTGTGAAATCATGTTAGATAATTGAGGTTGATTGAATGAGGCCATTTCCCCCATATTCTACTTTTCATTGACATTCCTCTACCACCAAAACATATGCACACTCAGACACACATACCCAACATACCAATGTCTCTAGCAGGGCATTTTTATGAACATAGTTGATTGGACTCAACTGAATTTTCTTCTCTTTATAATTCAGTTTGAGAGTCTAGATATGGCCAAATTCAAACTCACTCTCATTTTCACTTATACTCTGTTACATTATTTAGTAGACAAAGGACTGTTGTCTCCTATTGTCATCCTGAGTGAGAGCTGGTGTCACTGCCAGGGTAAGAAGAGGAGAGACCACAGCATTCTCAAGTGAAGTTTCTTCCCTACCGTATGTTAAATCGAGCTTATGCCTAGATTTTAAAACATTTTTTCTCTCTTTTTTAAAAATTGATAATTATCAGAGAAAGGCAATATCATCTACACAGTATCTCAAGAGCTCTCACCACCCATTTTCAAGTGACTTTTCTTGGCAAATGGTCTTTCAAAGGAAGATCTGCTCTATTTAAACTTAATCTGGTTATGAGGACTCAAATCTGTTTTTTTCCTGTAAAGTTTGTGCATTTTAAGCATTGCTAAACATCAACAGAGTCAAAGGCCAGACTTATTTTCTCTTTCTTCACTCTGTGAAATTGTACAGGTTCTGATGATTTCTGATGTCTTTCTTAGTTTTATCAGAATTGTTGGCTACAATCCAATTGTTTATTTTTTTTATTTTTATTTTTTAAAGATTTTATTTATTTATTTGAGAGAGAGAATGAGAGACAGAGAGCATGAGAGGGAGGAGGGTCAGAGGCAGAAGCAGACACCCCGCTGAGCAGGGAGCCCGATGCGGGACTCGATCCCGGGACTCCAGGATCATGACCTGAGCCGAAGGCAGTCGCCCAACCAACTGAGCCCCCCAAGCGCCCCAATCCAACTGTTTAAAGCCTTGACTAGACTCTGTGTATTTCTCACATGTTCATTTTGAATTTAGTTCTATAGTATCCGTCTTTCAAGCAGTAAGGAATTCAATAATTCCTTGAATTTAACCCCTAAAAAATTCATAGCTGGGGCTCTTACAATAGAGTTGTTTTGCCACAATAGCATTACCTTTAGTAGAATATTTTAAGATTTTAATATTTCCAAATTCAGAAATATAACATCCCAAAAGACAATTGTGGCAATGTGTAAACCTTACTCAGTGGAATATATTCTTTAATATATTTCTTCACTGAAGTATACATCTTCATTGACCCCACCATTCCCAACACAAGTGCTACCATCCTGCTCTGGTCACAAGACTGAGAGTTAGTGCCAGGACAAACCATTGCCTGTTGGAGGACTCTGTAAATGATGAGTAGTTCCAGAAACATCTGTGTGAGTCTACCCAGCAGACTTGGATATTATTTGGGGTGTGGTTTTTAGATGGCTGGTGATTCCTACAATGAGTTAAGGACCAGAAGTATAAGGTAGTTTGGCTCCATTTATTGATGAGCTTTTGGCTTTGGTTTTGGTTCTACTGGTTAAGTTCATTGGCATCCATAATCCCCAAAATTAGTGTTTAAAAGGAACACAAAAGAAGACCTTGATGGGAGAGAGCCAAGATGACACCCAGTAAAGTACAAATACTTAATGAAGCCAAATGACAAGACATTGTTTCTGGAATTCATATCATCTGATTTTATTGATATTTAGACAGAAATGCATCCCTTCATCTCCTGCCACAAAAGAAAGACAAGGGTTTACTTATTGCTTTGAAGTATCTCACAAGATTATTACATGTTTTCCCTTCATTCACACAGACAGCAGACAGGAGACAGGAGAAAATGAAGTCCTTTGGTTAGAGAAATTTTTCATCTGATCCAGTAAAACAATTTTGTTTTAATTTTTCTTTTCAAGCACAAATACATTTATTATTGTTTTTGCACCTTTGTTATTCTCCAGATGTTATTTGGTTTTGAATTTTTTGTCACGTTTTACTGGCCAGAAGAGGGCTCAGAAGTGATGGAACTTCAATAGGCAACTCCTGTTATCTTCTTTCTCTTGAAATGATTTGTATATATTAAAAATTGTTTGTGTAAATTATTTTTTAGGATCTTAGGTCTCACTTTTAGCTAAAGTTTTTCTCTTGTTTATACACTCCCAGGATAACAGTATTCAGTTTTGTGCAACTCAGATTTTACGGTTCAGTAACATTTTTTCTAATTAAAAATCTCTTGTGTCTTTTATGCAGTGAGTCAATGATATGTTCAGAGAAATTTGATTAATACAACATTTTTTTAAATAGTCAACAAAATTCCAATCATGTTTCATAGCTTCATTTCAACATAAAAAGTTTAAATGTTTCAACTCTTATAACAACCTCAATTTAACACATATTCCAAATTTTTTAGTACATTTGTCTCCATAGTCAATGTTTAGTTTTATTACTTCCCTTACTTTGTTTTGCTTGTCATTTCCCCCCCACCCCACATTACTTGTAGATCATTTGTAAGAACAGTTTCTACGTCAAATTCAGTACCCTGAGGTTCAAGTTTCCATTATTCAAAGTGACTCATGTGAGAGAAAGTAGATCCTGAAATAACCAGCCCTGTTGCCCTGGGGAAGTCACTTAATCTTTCTGAAACTCAGAAAAACAAGATTGAGGATCTCTAAGGTTGGTTCAAAAACATAAGCTGTGTAATCATCTTGCCAGAAATGCAGGTCCTTAAGGAAAGCATAGGGGTGACATACTTTTCTTGGATACAATTCTCATATAAGATAATAGGTAAATCTCTAGCATCCAGACCCATAAGCTGGAACCAAGGTAGCCATATAAAATACAGGACCCACGGATAGCATGGGATAGACTTATATTAAAAAATTACTCCCTGATTATCTGAAATTCAAATTTAACCAAGTGTTTCGTGTTTTTATTTGCCACCTAGCCTAAACGTTAACCAGAACAAATTCTTCAGTCACCAAGCAAGCTAGCACCATTGCATTAGAAGAAAATTTCATCATCATTTCTATTAGTCAAACATTATGTATCTATAATAGGTAAATTACAGTTGTCTAAAGCCCTGTAATCTTCAGTAGTCTCATCTCTGTTTCCCCATGTGCAGCAGGGAAGCCAACAACATGTAATATAACCAAAACACTACTTCTAAATCCCTTTAGCCTCTAGACCATTGCTTTATAAGCTTTGATATGCACACTAAGCATCAGGGGATCCTGTTAAAATGCAAATTGTTGTTTAGTTTAGGGTGATGTCCAGATGCTGCATTTCTAACAAGGTTCCAGGAAGTGCTGCTGATGGTGACCACTCAGAAGAGTCAGACTAACTAATACCATTCACTAGGCAATTTCTCACCTGTTCAGGGATGGACGAGATACCCAGTTGTTCCAGTAAGGCAAGAGATAAAGTCAAATCACTTAGGGGTATCCATGAAAATCTTCTTAATATTATATTTTTCCCCCATTCCAGCTGCTTAGCAGCTCTAACACGTAGCCTGAGGGCCAATTCAACTAAACCAGTCCTAGAGTAGATTAAATTTCATAATCTCTGACTAGTTAGCACTACATTTATTTACTACTTAAAAAAAATCATTATCTAAAAGATCAACCAGAAAAAAGACAACATTATTAATTTAAATGGCTTCACTTACCAGGTTTTTATAGTTTTCCTATTGATATTCTAAGATTCCCTCACTATTGGGGCTCCTGGGCTAAGGAGTCGGTTAAGCGGCTGCCTTTGGTCAGGTCATGATCCCAGGATCCTGGGATCAGGCTCTGGGTCAGGGTCCCTGCTCAGTGGGGAGCCTGCTTCTCCCTCTCCAGCTCCCCCTGCTTGTGCACACTCTTCTCTCTCTCTCTGTCAAATAAATAAAATCTTAAAAAAAAAAAAAAAGATTCCCTCACTATTAATTGCATAACCTCCTTAATTTATTCAGAACAATGTCATGGCTCTCATATCAATCATCCTGTGTTTTGAGTGCCTATTCTGTCCAAGTCACTGTGCTAGGTCAACGATGAAGCAAAAACAAAAAAATCTGTTCTTTTCCTCCAACATAGGAACATTAAATGCCTACAAGCATTTTTCTTGACACTTTATTTATTTTGCCTCTTTGAATTTTTACAAGAACCCTCTGGAGTGGTTATGATTATAATCTCCATTCTAAAGTTGAAGAACTACATCAAACTCAAAAGGTTCTGCACAGCAAAGGAAACTATCAAAGAAATGAAAAGGTTATCTATGTAATGGGAGAAAATATTTGCAAACTACATATCTGATTTGAGGTTAATCTACAAAATATACAAAGAACTCATGCCATTCAATATTTTGAAAACTTAATTTAAAAAATGAACAAATACTTGAATAGATATTTTTCCAAAGAAGACATATAGATGGCCAACAAGTATACAAAAAGGTGCTCAACATCACTCATCATCGGGAAAAGGCAAATCAAAACCACAATGTGGTATATTACCTCACATCTCTTAGGATGTCTTTTATCACAGGGATAAGTGGTAACCAGCGTTGGCAAGGGTATGAAGAAAAAGGAACCCTTGTGCACGGTTGGTGGGACTGTAAACTGGTATAGTCACTATGGGAAACAATATGGAGGTTCCTCAAGAAAGTAAAAATAGAACTACCATATGATCCTGCAATCCCACTTCTGGGTATATTTCCAAAGGAGATGAAATCACCATCTCAAAAAGAAATCTGTACTCCCACATACACTGCAGTATAATTCACAATAGCCAAGGAATGGAAACAACCTAAGTGCCTGTCAGTGGATAAATGGACAGATATATATATATATAGATGATAGATAGATGATAGATAGATAGAGATATAGATAAATGGACAGATTATATATATATATATATAATCTAAAACAAAACAAAACAAAAGTTGAACTCCTAGAAAAAGAGAGTAGAATGATGGTTGCTCAGGGTTGGGGTGTGGGGGGAACCGGGAGAAGCTGGTAAAAGGGTACAAACTTTTAATTATAAGATGAATAGGGTCTGAGGGTCTAATGTATAACATGGCAACTACAGTTGATAATAATGTGTCGTATAATGAAAATTGATAAGAGAGTAGGACTTAATGGCTCTCATGCACACACAAAGGTAAATATGTCAAGTGATGAATGTGTTAACTCGATATTAGAAAACCTTCCACAATGTATATATGATATCAAATCACCACAATGAATAGTTCAAATATCTTATAATTTTATTTTTCAATTATACTTCAAAAAGCTGAACAAAATTGAAGAAACTGGGGACAAGTTGCTTATTCAAGGTCACGTGGCTAGTAGATGGTGGATCAGGGCTTCAACTCAGAAAGTCAAGCTTCGGTGCCTGGGGTTTTCAAGCAGCGTGTTCTACTGTATGTCTGTCTCATTGAGATAGCCGTAGATCCACCTATTTCTTGGAAAAAATTATGACATATGGAGCTGGAGGTTAAAGAATAGTTTGCCATGCGAGTAAAGATACTGGCATTTCCCTTCCAAGGCCAAGGGCATGGGGGATGGCACAGGACACACTGAGCAAACAGGTGTGGTCCAGACCTAGTGCTGGTACTTCTTGTGTGATCTTGGGCTGGGTATTCAACTTCTTTAAGCTTTAGTTTCCCTTGTGTAAATGGGTCACCTCATACAGGTGTTATTATAGATAAAGAAAGTAATACAAGTGTAGAATACAGGTTCCCTCCAAAATGTTAGCTGGTAGTGTTGAATGACAGCCAAAATCAGGTGCCAGCATGGAAATGAGGGAGGAGAATGCAGACACCTCATGAAGGGATAATCCATACATAACTTGGCAGTTAGATGTACAAGGTGAAAGAGAAAAAAGAGGGAAAATTCCTGAGGTCTCTGTGACCAGGAAAATGGGAATGGCATTGAAGTAGGCAAGGGACACTGTGAGATAGGGTAAGTCTTGAGAAACATGCAACTCATTTTATTCACCATTTACTATGTGCCACCCTGCTAGCTGATTTAGAACCACTGCACCTTTTTCAGTCCTCAACATTAGAAGGAGATACCATTCTCATTATTAATGATATTATCATCCCCGTATTACATATAGGAAAATTGAGACTAAAGAGGGTAATTTAAAGGTGATGCAGCTGGTCAAAGACAGAGCTGAGAGCTGAATCCACGTGTCCGATTCAAAGCCATGCCCTTGGGGCACCTGGGTGGCTTAGTTGGTTAAGTGTCCAACTCTTGATCTCAGTTTAGGTCTTCATCTCAGGGTTGTGAGATCTAGCCGTGTTGGGCTCCATGCCTAAAACTAAACAAACCCAAACAAAGCCATGCCCTTAAGCCCTATGCTGGCTGTGACCTCAGAGGAAGGACTTGAGCAGAAAGGAGTGTGAAGCCATGTGTTTCTCTTTCCTCTATATTCCAGTTATTCTTTTCCTGTATATTTTTCATTGTATATCAAGTATCCATGATATCAGAGTGATGTTTTATTTCCCTTTCTAGATTATAAACTTTTTGAAAGCAGACTCTGAAACTCTTGAATTCTTAGTGCCTTGCACTTAGGAGGTGCTCTCCTACATAGTGAATGAATGAATGAATGAATGAATGAATGAATGAATGAATGAAAAAATAAGAAGAGTCAAAGGACCAGACAGAAGGATCTTGAAGCCATTGTATAGATGCAGTATTTTACATACTCATGAAAAGAAAGCTGAAAGCAAATGGTATTAGAATAGCATGAGGAAAAACACATTCAGACTGAGGTGCATCCCTGAGGTCTGTGAGCATCTCTTATTATTTTCCCAGGCTCCCTAATTTTTCACAATCGCACTAAATCTCTGCTTGTCATTGAATCCTGTGAAGATCAAATTTATGGGAAATGTCCACCATTTGTCAAGATGCCATTTATTGCAATTGTTCATTTCTTTTTTTTTCTTTTTTATCTGCTTTGCCCTCCCATCTGGAAAGTTAAAACAATGCATTTTTTTTCTGTGATATTTGAACTTCAAAAGGACTGTTGGCATCACCCTTCATCCATTTATTATAGTCCTCTTTCTAGTAACAATGATAATTGATAAAGAAAACTTGAACCCATTTCTACTACAGTCTAGATAACTTGTATACAAAGGAGAGATGATAGTACAGAATGGAACGTTAGACTTTCTAGTCATACAATAGTAATCAGCAAATTCTTCAGAGACATCTCAGCTCAAATATCCTCTTGTGTTTAACACCAAGAGGTGGGAAGTAAACTGAGGGAGAAGATTTTGTGCCAGGAACATTCGTCAGTGGGACTCTGACTCACAGTCCAACTTGCCCACTTGCTTGGGACTGGCCAATCATCTTGGGTAGATCTAGACCAAGCTTCCACTCAAATCAGGGCAGAAGGGCCTTATCTTTCAGAGTAAAGACTTTGTCCAAGAGGATAAAAAATGAATGTGATCTTTCACTGCACACAGGTTAATTCCTGGCAAAACAGGCACTTAACAGCAAAGCGCTGAGTGCTCCAGAAGGACCTGCCTTTCCAAACACCTTAGAAGCTTGACAAAGGGCTGCTGTCCACCTACACGGAGTTGCCTGGAAATCTTAAGTTGGAGTCAGAACTTTGGACTAGAGGATCAATGTTAAGCCTTCAAAAGATCACAACACTAAGGACATAGGCTGCCTGGATAAGATGGGGGGTTTTTCCTTCCATCCTTCCTTCTGGATTAAATAAAAAAATATTTTCTATCACTGGAACATAGGCTTATAAGAGTCAAGACCTTGTCAGTTGTGTTCATTTTGGGTTTCCTACACTTATCACAGTGCCATCAGAGAAAAGGTGCTCAAAAAATATCAGGGAATCAGAGCTCAAAGAATATTGTGAAGCAAACCGATGAATGAATGAGATAATGCATTAGCATGTAGGGTATGCCATCTGGTATATGCCTTCTGTGCCTGATGTTATTAATTTAAAGACAACATTCTGTGGGCACTGCTAATCTGTTTTTTTTTCCTTCTGTGGATGCCAGAATCTTACTCTAAAAGGTCAAGTCAGGTCTACTCATACCAGATACCCACTTCTGAGCACATGTGAGGGAATCTTAATTTAAGATTTATGACAAAGATAAAAGCCATTGATGAAGATTGAGGATGACCGATCCCATGCCCCTAATGAGAAAAGTTCCAGTGTCTTGAACACAGTCACACATGAGAAACTATGAAGGAGGGACAATGGGTTTTGTATTGGGTTTTAGTTCCTTTTCACTAACGAGCTGGTTTCCAACTTAACCAGCATGACTATGGCTCTATGTGAGTCCCATCTATATCCTTTCTCGAATGTTCCATATTTTATCTCCCAAGTTCCCTTCTTGCTTGAGAGTCCTTAGTATCATCACAGAGTCTTCAGTCTATGTTAACCTGTGCTCTTTGCCCTGAAATCTTGTCTGCATTTTGTGCCCCCCATGGTCTGATCAGGGGTAGGCTTCCCCAGGGTGCTGGATGATGGGAAAGGCTTGTTAGCCCCTTTTCAGGGAGGCGGGGAGAATCACTTCGTGTTCAGAGATTGCGTTCCCCATTTGTTGACACCATGACATTTTTCAGGCATCACCGGGAAACAGCTCTCAGATGCTGAGACAATGCTATTGTCTTCAATAACTGGAACCCTTGCTTACAGTTTCACATACTACTTCAATTAATCCTGATAGCTATCCTAGGGCCAATGATCATTATTCCATTTTTCAGAATTTGCTAAAGGCAGACTTGCCCTAAGTGCACACCATAAAATACTAGTCACCTAGATGCTTCATTTTGGGGGGGAGAAAAAAGGCATTCATTGGTCAAAGAAGTTTGAAAAAAGATACATAAATCCCCTTCCTGTATATTCTCAGTGCACATTAATCCTGTAGCAAAGAAATTTATTTAACTTTGTTTAACCCAGAATATCCTATACTTGGATCTCTCTGTTCCTTTATAATATCGTTGGAAATGCTGGCTTAAATCACAGTACAAGTAAGGGAGCAGAGGGAGGGAAGGATGTGAATCTGTGGCCTCTTGACCTTCACACAGCATACCACACAGTATACCTTCCCTTACTAGTTCATTAATGTATATAAGTTTATCTAATATACATAATTTATCACAATGTACATACTATACCACACTACCTTCTTCTTTTTACTACTTCATTGAGATACACAACTTTACCTGAATATCTAGGTAGAGTATTGAAGGTAGAAAATATGAGCCTAAGGGAAATATATACAGGACCATTTGAGGAAGAAGGGAGATTAGGGACAAGCACACAAGACAGAGAGAAATTTTCTCCAGGCTGAGTGCCTCTGCAGTGACTTAGGAGAAATAGGGGAAGGCTATAGAAGCAGTCCAGCAGATTCCAGGCTTTGGGTATCACTATTAACAATATCTTTCATATTTATATGGCACTCTATAGTTTGCAAAGTACCTGTAAATGTACCATGAAGTTGATTCTCATAGCCAGTGTGCTGGTAAGTGTGAGGATTCTGCTTTTATGAATGAGGGGCAAGTCCAAGAAAGACCTTACTCAGTGTCCATATGGTTTGTATGATGACTGAGAGTTCTAATCAAATCTTATTATTTTAAATCCAGGGTCTTTCCAGGGCAAGGTTCTGTGACTGATGACAGATGAGGCTAACATGGACAAGGAATAAAATCTGGGGGCCAATTAAGACGTGAGAAAAAGCCAAAGGTCATTCAGTTCACAATTTCTCCTAGAATGGACCACATATTGCCAGCCCATTTAGGGAGTCCCACACGAAGAGCTGGTATCCTATTCCAACACAGGATGCACATTCTTGCCCCTGTGAGGTGTTGCCTCTTCTTTAGCAGAGGCTGGTGGGACTTTTGGGAATGTTAAGAATGACATGAGTTTGGGCAAGAACTTTCACAGGTTGGGATCCCTTCTCCCAGAGCAGGCATAGGGACATCGAAGAAATTGGAGAGGCTGGTGAGCCAAAAGAGGGTTAGGGTTCCTGGGCTCAGAGTGGGAGGATTGGAGGTAATTCTGAGCTGAGAGGAAAGAGGCAGCTTGGCAAGTGGTAAAATTAAAAGTCCACACGTAAAAGGGAAAGAATTCTTCAAAAGAATGAAAACCAAGTGTTCAGACATCCCAGAAGGAGAAACTTCAAAGGAGTCTTAATTAAATCATGATGACTGAGTCATAAATTATTTCCACGGTAAAACACAATGTATTTCCTTCTCTCGTGCATCATTTCCTTAGGATTTCTTTGGTGTGCATTTTCCTAAAACACCAAGCATCATGGCAAGATTAAAAAGTGGCTGGTCCCATTGACCATTACATGAAATGAAGGATAATCACTGAACTTCATGCCAAGGGAGAAAAGAGTAGTGATACCTGTCTTTCTGGGTTCCTGTCTCCTATGTGCCTGCCATCCAGGCTCCCAAACTACATTTTCCCCCCAGAAAATGAAAGATGAGTTTCTAAAACCCTGGCTTTTGAGGTAGAAATAAAATTGTTCCTTTATTAATCATAACCAGATTTCTTCCTTCACATCTGCAGAACGCTAAGGCAACAGCTTCCCATCTTTTCTGGGACTCCTACTTCTCCTGGCAACTTGCTTCCAGAACTAGCAGCACCAGGAATCTCCTGACCTTCCTCCAGTAACCTGTGACACAGGTCAGGATCCACATATGTCTGCCTCATGCCTCCACCCTAAGTAAAATACTTCAGTGGTCTCGCCATTGCCTGCTGGATAAGGTCAGAATTTGTTAGCATAGCATGTAACGCCTTCATGATGTGCCCTCAGTCTACATGTCTAGTCTTTACTGCCAAAAGTCCACTCCCCAACTTGTACCCTGCACCTCAGCCTCACTGAGATTTCTGCCTTTACTCAAGCAAGTCAGCCATGCGCTGACCCACTTCTGAGGTTTGGCTCAAGGTGTCACCCGAACTTGGAACGCTGTCACTGTAAGCTTCCACCCCTGTGTTCTTCATCGGCCCACCTCCTCATAATCAAGGGCTCCATTTAAGGGTCTTTTCTGGAAGTTTTTCCTTATCCTATCTACTCCACAACCCAATCCACAGTAGATGAACACTGGTGTTTACACTGCCATCACACTCAATATTGTAATCATCTTCTGACTTGTCTCCTCAGTCTACATATACCACACAATTGTTTTTTGAGTACTCACTAGATACTGAGTAGTCAATGGTGAGCAAAACGAACATCCAGCTTATAGTCTAGTGGAGAAAATCAACAATCAAAAGATCCCATATAAAAAGGGAAAGGGGAAGGATTCCATTAATGCCTAAAATTATAGGCTGGAGGAGGATTTTGGGGAGAGGTGATTACTGTGCTGAAATTTAAAGTATGAATAAGAGTTAACTAAATGAAGAGAGGAGGAAGCATTCCAAAGAGGACAGAAAGTCCTGCTTTTATTTATCTATGAGCCCTGATGAAAGGAGGCATAAAGCCATTTGTTGGGAGATAGAAAGCATGAATGAGTGAGGGATTTAATAAATAAATGATAGCTGAGACACTGGAGTTCTGAGAATGGCCTCAGGCCTCTATGTTAGCAACCAAAGAATTTAATCTGAAAGTCCTTGGACCTGCCCCATGAGCCTGTTGTCACACCCCCTCTTCCCACTGCTGTAGGATAAGGAAAACTGTTTCCAAAGGACCACCTGCCACCAAAGGATGGTCAAGAGGAAGTCAGTAAGAAAACAGCCTTTTGGAAATGGATACCAAAAGTCTGAGGCCAAATTATCTGAAAAATAAGGTCAACGTTGGGAAAGGAGGAAGGAAGGAAGTACAGATGAAAGAAAAGAGTGGGAACCATGCAAAGATGGTTCTGGCCATAGAAAAGGCAACCATTGAACCCTTTAATTTGGGCAGAAGCCAGGCATAATTTTTAAGAGTATAATCCTGTTCTAGAACTGCTGAGAGGAAATCTGAACCCTTGGGCTCTGTGTAAGTAAAAGTTTGTTTTCCCAGCTCAAAGTGTGTGTTTGCTTCCAAACTTTGGGCTATTTGTCGCTGTCAGACCCCTGGGGGCCGAGGCAGGAGTCTCCATGGAGAATGGGGAAATTTAGGGAATGTTTGTTTATATTTTGATAATATAAAGGGTGTTATTGTTATCCTGATCTCATTAAGTCATTTTCTCTTTCATTTTTCTAATTCACTATGCAGGGAGCCTAGGAATTTATTTTCATTTACTCTTAAGCCTCTAAAGTCATGCCAGGAGCAGATACACAACCGTTCCCCTTGGGAAGGAGCATTGCCTTCCAATCTGGAAAAGCATGAAGGAGCTGGTCTCTATTGATTTTTAGTCAAAGTCATTGTCACTGGCGTAATCATAAGCATCTGCCCCATGTTGAAGGGAGCTGTTTGTCCAAATATCTGCTCTTTCATGTTGTTCTGGACTCAAGCACTAATCTGAAAATTCCTCTTTGGTTTTCTAAAGGGACCCCTTTGTCTTCCAGGAACAAGAGCACGTTCCACTCCTTGGTGTATGCTATAAAGTATCTTTGTCTAGAACCCTGCCACCTGAAATTTCAACTTTATAAGGAAGGTTTAAAAAAAAAGAAAGAAAGAAAAAGTGAGAACCAGGAAGTTAAGCCCCATGAGCATTCAGGAGCGACAGTGTAAGTGTCATGAATGGAACTTTATACACATTACTATTACTTGAAAGAACACATTTCCAGGTCCTCACTGAAGCAAAAAAACAGTAAGAAAAGAGTGCTAACTCTAAAACTAGACAGCCCTCAGTCCAACCCCATCCCTTCCACTGATAAACCATGGGAACTGGAACAAATTTTGGGAATAGGCCTCTCCTTAGTTCTCATTTCCTCCATCCATCAATGGGCAATAGGGAACTTAGCTTAAAAGATTCCTGATGTGATTAGGAGTTAGAAAATAAGATCTCAAAGTTAAAGCTTACTTATTTAGTCTTATTTCCAACAGAAATACAGCACATTTCCTTCTCTGGATTTCTCAAGTCCACCACTGAGCAGGCCTGGAATTCGAAGCAGGAAGAGGTTCCTCTGAGTGGTGGTGAGAAAGGACCTGTGGTCAGCTGATAGCAAAGAAGAGCTGACTCACCAGAATTCAAATAGGCATCCATCTGCAGTGTTTGACCCCAGAGTCGGAGACATTGGTCCTACCTTTCTTAGTAGGCCCTGAGGGCAACTTAAAAACTCAGCAAAATGAGAGTGGTTCAATATAACACTCTCCACCCCCATCCCCAAAACAGTTTATGTTCTTTCAAGAATATCATAGTTAAGGAGGCAGGCAGTAAGGAAGATTTTGGAACCATTTTCATCTGTGATTTTTTAGTTTCTTTCATTCTACATTCACCCAGTTGAGCACCTGTCATGTTCCAGGCACTGTTCCACACTCGAAATGTATCAGGAAACAAAACAAAAATCTCTGCCCTTGGGAAGCTTAAATTTTTTGCAGAGAGAAACAGGCAATAACCAATGAATATAGCAAAGAAGTAAACAAATACATTATGGTCAAAGGTGCTAAATGTGATGAAAGAAATATAGGGCAGGGGTGATGAAAGTCAGAAGGAGAGAGACAGGCTATGTTTAAAATAGAGTAATTGGAGAAGACTCAAAAACAGTTCTGTACTTTTTGATATCTGAAAAACCTGAAAGGAGGCTGGTTCTGGAAAAGCCAAGAAATCACAACTCTTTTTCTGTTACTGAATTTCTTTCTTTTTTTTTTTTTTAAGATTTTATTTATTTATTTGACAGAGAGAGAGATAGCGAGAGCAGGAACACAAGCAGGGGGAGTGGGAGAGTGAGAAGCAGGCTTCCTGCCGAACAGGGAGCCCGATGTGGGACTCGATCCCAGGACCCTGGAATCATGACCTGAGCCGAAGGCAGACGCTTAACGACTGAGCCACCCAGGCGCCCCTGTTACTGAATTTCTAAATTGAAGTCTAAGTTTCTATCTCACTGCCCAGGTAGGCTTAAATTCTTTAACAATGAGCTCCAGTGTGTTCCCACAGTGCCTAGGGAATCAACAGATATTTACACACTCAAGCTATTTTGATGCGTGAATGAATGAGTGATCAATAAGTGGGACACTCTCCTCTGAGAAATCATGGTTTATTTTGCTCCAACAAATTGAGTATCTATTATCTTCCAAGTGGTTCAGCCACCTTGTCCCCCAGACCAAGCATACTTCCTCCTCCCTTCCTCTCTCCCTGGTCAATTTCTCATTCACTGTCCCCAAGAGAATAGATCTCTTGGGGACAGTGTGGCACCTTCACCATGGAAATCTACTCTAGGTAGCATCCAGCAAGCTACTTCATGGCTGGATTTCCTTATAGTTCTTTTCTGTTATGGCAAAGACCAGAGGTCCAGTCTATTGTGAGCAGGGGGCAGTAGGCCGTAGGCAAGGTGAAAATAGAGATTGAACCTCCTTCAGAAGGGGGCAGTAGGCAAGGTGAAAATAGAGATTGAACTGCCTTCAGAAGGAGGCTGCAAGAAGAGCAGGCACACATAGTTTCAACAACAAATTAGAAGACAGGGAACACGAGACCAAGGTTATTAGAGAAGCCCCTGACTTGTGTGAATCTCTATGGTTTTAATATTGATTCATTTCACTGCAAGCTATAATAATAACTTGAGCAGTTTCAAGCAGCTGCACAAAAGCTGGCTCTTAGCCAGGAAACAACTAAAACAGTAAATTCTCAAATGTAGAATATGTTTTATTGTATACATTTACATAGAGCGGTGCTTCTCATATTTAGACTTAGCACTTCCTATGCCATACCACCCATCTGCAAAATCCCAAAACTTAAGAGTCAGTATCATAAATAAGTACTGGGAGAAAGGCCATACTTAAGGAAATGTGACCAAACCAAAACCAAAACCCGAGGAACTGAATTTTATGGAAGTGTTCGCTGACCCACGAGTTTGGGCCTGAATCAGTTCCCAAACATCTGAACTCTATCTACCTTTTGTTGCCTTCGCAGGAAAGTCCTTCTGGGCCAAGCAGGCATCTGTTTTCTCTTTGCAGCCAACTCAGTGCCCCAGACAAGACCTTGGGCAGAACAGCAGTGGGACAGAAACGTGCTGAGCTTGCTCTAGTTACCAAGGGATGTGGTTAGGATGGTGGCCTGGTGCAAATCTACCTGGTTTCCAGAGGAGATGAACACCAACTGCAGCCCTTTGGGTTTCATTTTTAAGGTGTGATGGCCTATAGGACTATGTGTCTGATAATGATCCTGCTTCTTTGTTAGAAAGAACAAGAAGGAGACATTTGCAGTGGGCTTAGATTTGACACTCACCAACCGCAACACTCTTCCCTGACAGTGAGACTTGCTTGGTGCTCCCCCGAGGTAATCTTTGCTCAAATGTCGGGGACTGTGTCAGACCATGCTCCTCAGCAGTGAGAAAAAATTTTGCCCAGGGGTAGGACACAAGTCACATGTAGTTTTGATGGGTCTGCCCAGCCTTTGGAAAAAAAATTGAAGATTGTTTCCAATATTTGAAAACTGGGAGGTTTCATATAAAAATCCTGATATCCAACTTCTCTTGACAAATCAGAAGATTTGGCAGTTGGCAGGAAAGGGGTAGATCTGGGACTGGTCACACACTCTCCGATTCTCTTACCTGATTTCACACATGGGCCTTATCTGTCTTGCCCTTGGAAGCATTTAAATAGGTGACAAACTTTTCTTCAACCATTTTGACAACTTGTCCAAAGCAGAGAATAATGGCCATCATTTATTGAGTGTTTATGATGGCCCAGACACTCTTCTGAAGTCTTTTCACATATGAACTCATTGAACCCTCAAAAAACTCCATGAAGCATATCCCACAGATTACAAGAGGGGAAACCTAGGCAAGAGAAGTTTAGTATTTGCCTGAAGTCACACAGCTAGTAAGTGGCAGAAATCCAAGGAAAACCAGAGGGTTAACTCTGGAATCCCAATGCCTGACTTTTGAGCTACGCTGACTTTCAGACTGGCCAAATGCACTCTCTTCTTAGAATGTTTCCAATTTCATGATCTCTCTCCGGTTTGGTTCTAGCTTCACAATTTTTCTTGCCATAGGCACGTGCACATTGTGCCTATAGGTCAACATTATAAGCCATAAATTTTATAGTTATAATATACGTGCCTTAGCCAGTATATGCACTTGTATATATATCCCAATGATCAGATTCAATGTTTTTCCATCTGTTCAAACTCTGAGGGTCCTAAAGGGGCAGAAGAACTGAGTAATAGTCACTGGAGCCATGACCTGCTCCCGGAGGAGGTGGATGCAAAGGGCGTGGAGACGGGACGGATGTGGCTGTGAGGGGGCCTGGGAGCTTCTAAACCTCCTAGCTCTTTGGACGCCGCATGTGCTGGGGCCCAAACCACACACTGAGCCAAGCTTCTCAGATTGATCCCAGAGCCTCCTTTGCTCAGGTTCCTGGCGACCACTTCAGGCCGGTCCCTCCCAGACCACCCTCCACAGCCAAACTTGGCTCTCCCCCAAACGGCGGCTCCCTGGGGTTCCTCGTATCCTGCCTGCTTCCTCTGCAGTATCTTCGCTCTGTTCTGAAGGCTCCTTTATTAACAAGGCCTGAAGGCCGAAATAATTTTTTTGCTCTTTTGTAACAAAATAAACTACTTCCATGTTATTTGTTTTATTTCTGAAGACTCCCACTTTTGGGGTGATTTTTGTTGTTATTGTGTTCTAAGGGTTGTTTTGTTATTGTTTGTTTAATGAAGCCCAGGCTGAAGACACAGTGACGTCCCCAAGGCCCTGCCTCTAGGCTCTGGAATTTTCCTTCAGCCCGAGCCAGCCACGCCCTCTGCTTCCTGTGGGCCCTGGCTGAGGGCTGCCTCCCAGGGCCCCCTCCAGCTCCGCTGCCTCAGGTTCCTGCCTGACCTCTCTGGGAACCTGGAATACCCCAATTCCCATGCTCCTCCCTGGACACTCTCAGATCCCCAGTCTCCTTGGAGAGCATTTCCCATCTTTATTGTCCAGCACTTCATAATTTAAATAGATCATGTTTCAGGGGAGGTGCAATTGATATCTTCCGAAATCAAAACCTTCTTGGGAAGTCTATAAAACGAACACTCCTACAATGTGGTACCTGTCCTACTTCCCATAATTATTAAATTTTTCCTTTAAGCATAAGGTACTGCTATCAACGCTGATAATCCCTGAAGACTGGGGAATCCTTTGGATTTCAGTATGCTACAAAAGCAGGGTCCTTTGTTTTGTATACTGATACATCCCAAATGTATTTAATAGGCAATCAGGGAAAAGTTTACGGAGGGAAGAAGAAGTCTCATTATCTAAGAACCATTATTAGAGACTAGAAAACCTATGAGACACCGATATGGCTCGTTAAGTTTGAACATTGAAATGGTCTCATCTACACCAAGGTCCCTGTTGAGAATGAGTGTTGCCTTCAACCTGCAATCACCCTGTGAATTTAGGTTAAGATTTATCCCACTCCTTATGTTACTGGATGTCAAATAACCAAGATGCCCCCCAAAAAGAAAAAAACCCAACAACACAAGAGTTCAGAATTTGAGGGTGTTAATTTTGAATCCGAACATTAAATTATATTTTTTAATACTCCTGCAGCCTAAAAATTACCTGAATTTTCAAGGTAAGGGATTTTGTTGATGTTTAGAGCAAATACATATGTAGTAAAATGTATTATTTGCTTAATACCACTAATTCCCAGACATTCCTAGTAAGTTTTCTGGCAATAAAGTCCTCCTCTTTCTTCTAGTAAACCCAATGTTTAAGCAAAAAGGCTGTATTTAATATCTTTATATTTATAGAACCTAGTACATACTAGATACTCAATAAATATTTGCCAAGGGAATGAATTCACTGATATTTTTCAGTAAGGTTATTAGTGCCATATTTTGAAAGCTGAGTTTGACCAAATGGCCAGTAACCTTGGCATGCAAGCACCATGGAGCTACAGTCTACCCCCAGAAGATGTTATTGTCCTATATTTTGAAAGAAGAACTAAATAGTTCAACCTAGTTTATTTTGCAGAAAAAAATAGGGTTGGGAGAAGTCTTCACTTACTTCAACAATCTCAGAGAGGGAGGAGGTTGTGAGTGAAATACAGTAGACTAGAAAGTTCCATAGATCTTTCCGAGAGCACCAGATGGAGGTGGAATTGAATAGAATTCACAACCTTTTGTAGTCTTAAGATGGACATTGGTATCTGGGGCAGGGCCCAGGAATCTGTATTTTTAAACAATCCCTAGAGTATATATATTTTTTCTTTAAGATCCTCAAAACCCTCCATCCTTCCCTGTAGCCATGCGATTTGTAATGTGGCACAGCAGTTCCTCCCGAGAAGATGTGAAGCCTAAATGCGCGCACTGAGTCTGGGCTGGTCTTTGGACTTGCTCTGACCAATAGAGTGGGGCAGAAGTAACGCTGAGTCAGTTCTGAGCCTAAGCCTCAAATGGCTTTGCTTATTTCCACTTGTTCTCTTTCTCCTTGGTAAGCAAGCCCTGTCTAGTCTGCTGCATTATTAGAGACACGTGGCCTCTGTCACCCCATCACTCAAATGACAGCCAGTCAGCCATCACACGTCTGAGACCATGCAAATCTACCTGAGAGCTGACTGCAGACACACAGTGAGCCTGGCCAAGATCAGCCAAGCCAAGCAGATGGGCAGACACACAGTCAGCCCACAGATTTGAAGGCAATAATGGATGGCCATTATAAGCCACTGAGTTCTGGGGTAGCTCACCAATGCACTCTTTAAGTGATCCTTATCATCATGCAAGCTCAGGAATTGTTAGTCTAGAAGATACTTGCAACTTTCTTGGAATAAAGAAATGTCTGCATTCCAACTTCTATAAATCCCTTAGTATTTGGTTCTTCTGCCCCATTAATTGAACACAAATTAAAATGTAATTAGAAAAAACTTATACTGACTTTTAAAAGCTTAAAAAAGTCCGCTGAAAGCTGTAAAAAAAAAAATAAATAACCAAGAATTATGACTTCTGGGGGGTGGGGTTAGGGTTAAGTTATGGAAATAACCACTAGTACTCAGGTATATGATCATCACAAACTGACACGTATTTCAGTTTCCCCACCCCAGAAATGAAGGGCAGACTTGACATATAAAGCAAATAATGGTTCTTAATTGTGTTAATACTGCAGTAACAGGCTATGTATCGTAATGATTTTCAGGTGCATAATTTGGGGACCTGGAAATGGATACTGAATTCTTTGTTTTTCAGCAATGGACACATTCTACACTCCTGATCCCTTGCCTAATGACAACGCTGTATTTTAGTATTAATGATTAATGCCTATTGCTGATACATGCAGATTAATGGCTTGATGACTGGACAGGAAATGCTGTGCAGGTCCACAGGCAAGTTGCCTTAGCTAGTTAATAATCACCAAAAAGTGAACTGCACAGAATCACACCAGCAAGTGACAGAGAATAAAAGCTTGGTTGTATTGATCATTTTGAATTTGCCTTTAGGTCAGCTAGAATGCATAAGGCAAGACATTATAGGAAAGTTATGTCTAGTAAAAATATCAGGAGCCAAGGTGCTTGAGCGATTTCACATTTCCTCCTTCTTCAGAGGCTGATGAATTACAACATGATCCTAATGATCTGACAACAACAAGGAAAATGAACTACTTTTTCAATTAGCACATTGATTAAAGATTTCACAAGTACTTTTATTCTCCTTTTACCAGCTAATTGGTTTTCTTACTGAAATTTAAAAAAAGAAAGGCAGCCTAGCATGGTCTTGCCTTTTATGATATTTTGCTAAGACCTGTGACATTTTGAAACAAGAAGAAGAAAATAGCACCATACAGGTGATCCAAAAAGTAACCCGTTTTTGAAAAAATACACTTGATGACTTAAAAATTCTATGATTTTTTTGTTCAGCATAAAATAGGTTTAGAAGAGAAAGAGTCTATATTTTTTGAGAAATCTCCTTCATGAGCCAGGTTATAAGAGGAAATAACCATCTCACACATGGGAGAAGACTGACGGAGTAAAATAAACCCCAGCTGTGTGTAGTTTTGGGGCTTCATAAAGCCGTTTTGCATGCATGTGATAATTTCCTTTGATCCCATCTAAGTACAAGCCCTGTTTTATTAAACCCATTGTACAGATGAAGAAATTGAAGTCCAGTGATACCAACTTGCTGAATCCACAGGTTGCACATCCTAGAATCAATAATCAAGTACACTTAAAACAAATAGTTAACTTCTGGTTCAAAGTGATGTATTAGACATACATCTATCTCCTCTCCTGCCTGAGCCTCCGCTAATTTATTGCAAGGGGAATAATAATAAATAATAATAATAATAACTTTTAAAGTTATAAACTTACAACAAAGAAGAGAAAGGGAGGACTCTCAGTAGATTTAAGGTGTCAATACATTTCTAAAAAATGGAAAGCAGATGTAGGCATTGTGGACGATCCAAGTGGTCAAGAATAGGCAGAGATGGGTGAGCATCTGAGAAGGAAGACTGACTGCCCTGATTTCAAGAACCACAGGATGTAATGTATGGTGATTAACATAACATAATAAAATAATAATTTTAAAAAAAACCCACAGGAAAGCTTGAACGTGGGAATTCTAGGTACAACAGAGGGTCAAAGTGGGCAACTGAAGTCTATAGCCTAATAGGTCAAGACAACCTTCAGCCCAGGAGTCGATGCCCCAGTAGACAGGCATTTACACCCTTCCAGGAAGGAGAGTTCTTTTCTTAAAAATTGAATGGAAAATTCTAGAGAACCAAGGCCCTTGTGGGAGATGTTACCTTAAAGAGATGATCTGTACATTTTAAGATTAGGTTTTAAAAGCAACACCACTGGAATACTGCTCTTTCACCTAAATTAGACAATGAACAAGCTTCACCCCTCTCCACAGAGCTGCTTTCCTTAGAAACCTTTCTGGCATATTTGACTTTTTAATTACGCCTATTTTTTTTTTTTTTCATTTTTAAAAGCTGTTTTCATATATTTGGAAATAAAAAACTAAAGTAAATGTCTTAGTAAATTCTCTATCATCTTAGAGCTCATTTCCCATTCATGTTTATAATTTCACATTAATTATGAATTATAACATTTATCGTATCTTCAGGCTTAAAAAAACCCCACATACTTTAAAGTAACTTTTTAAGGATGTGAGCTGATTACCAGATTATTCTTCACAGCATTAAGTATTATTACAAAGAAAAAGTGGGGAAAGGAGATAATATGGGAATGATTAAGTAAATTGCTAACATAAAAGGAAATGCTACGAAGTTAGTCACATTCTTAAAATGTCACATTATTTTCATGAAGTTATGTTTATGTTTATCATGTTATTGAATGAAAATGTAAGTTACAAAATATGGTATAAGGTGTTATTATAGTTTTTATTTAAAAGTTATACTTAAATGTGTATGTACACATTGAGAAAAATCTAAAAAGATAGTCAACAAAATAGTAACAGTGCTTAGTCCTGGATGATGAGATTAAACAGAGCTTGTATTTTCTTTCTTTTTAAAATATGTTTTCTAAATTTTCTACATAAACATGTTATATTTAAGTAATTTTATAGGTTTTTCTTTTTTTCCACTTAACGTAAGTTGAAGGTTTTTTATTACAGTCTGCTGTTAGTAAAAATGTTTGGTCTGATACACCCAGACTCTTGTTTTTTAGAGACTGTGTACATAATATTAAATTACTACAGCATAATTTATGTAAACATTTCCCTATTGGATATTTTTGGGAATCATAAATGATGCTAAAAGAAAAATCTTTCTTCAAAAATCTTCATCTCATTTCTGAGTTTTCTAAGAATATTTGCCCAGAAGTAGGAATGTGAATTTTATTAAGGCTCATGGGATATGTCACCATATTTTATACTTATAAATCTTTCTCCACCTCTACTTTTTTCATAATCTTATGTCTTGGATTTAACTCTCATATTTTTGTCATAGCTGCAAGATAAGATTTTAAATTTAATTTTACCTCTAGATGTTTTGTCAGTATTCCCAACGCTGTTGAAAATCATTCTTTATATTAGACAAAATATCGATACATGCACATAGTTGATTACAGAACTACTTGCTTTTTTCTGGTGATTTTTTTTTTTTACATCACTTTTTGGTGCAAAGGTTGACACTGCTTTGATTATCAAAGTTTTAAAGTGAGCTTTAATATCTTACATAATAAGCCTTTTTAAATTCTTCTTTTCCAAAACATTCTAAGTAATTCTTACTATATGAATTTCCTCTTGCTTTGCAATAGATTAAATCACCACAAACTTAGTGGTTGAAAACAACACCAATTTATCATCTCACCGTTTTTGTAGGTCAGAATTTCACAAGGCTGAAGGGGTTTTAAGGTGTCAGTAGGGCTGTGATTCTCATCTGAGGTCTGGCATTCTCTTCTAAGTTCAGTAGCTCCTACAAGATTCAGTTCTGTGTGGTCATGTGAAGACAGCCAGTGATCTGACAAGAAAGATACTCATAACATCACCATTTGATACTCCTCATCAATGACTTATAGGAAGCAAGGATCTGGGTGACTTTACATGGATGACATTATGCTGATTGGACCTAGCAAACTAAGAGTAGCAACTACTCTATATTTACTGTTAAGACATTTGCGTGTCAAAGGGTGGGACACACAAATCCAACTAAAATTTGGGAAACTTCTACTACAGTGAAATTTCCAGGGGTCCAGTGATGAAGAACATGCCCAAATATCCCTTCTGAAGTAAAGAATAAGTTGTCGCTTCTGGCCCCCTCCTACAACCAAAAAAAAAGCACAATACTTAGTGGGCCTCTCTGGACTTCAGAGGCAACGTATTACTCGCTTGAGTGTGTTACTCAGGCCCATTTACTGAGTGCCCTGAAAAGCTGTTAGTTTTGGGTGGAGCCCAGAACAAGGGAAGCCTCTTCAACAGGTATAGGATGCTCTACAGGCTGCACTGTTTGTTACTTAAGCCATAGCATCCAGTAGATCCAAAGGCTCTTAACCATCAATGGCAGAGAGGGATGCCGCTGTAGTCTTAGGCAGGCCCCTATATGTGAATCACAGGTGAGGCCCTTTGACTTTCGGAACAAAGCCCTGCCATCCTCTGCAGATAACTACCCCCCCTTTTGAGAAACAGCTTGTGCCCTGCTGCAGGGCCATCACAGAGACTGAACACTTAACCATGGGCCACCGAGTTACTATGTGACCTGACCTACCCATCATGAACTGGGTGTTGTGGGACCTACTAAGCCATAAAATCAGGCGTGCCTAGCAACACTCCATCATCAAATGGAAGTGGCCTATTCACGACAGGGTCTGAGTAGATCCTGCAGGCACAAATAAGTTGCACAGAGAAGTGGCTAAAATTCTGATGGTCCTCTCCTGCTACACTGACATTTTGTCCCATCCTGCACTTCAGGGGAAGTTCCTTATGATAAGCTGACAGGAGAGAAGATTTAGATGTTTGACAGATTGTTCTGCACAATATGTGGGTACCACCTACAAGTTAGACAACTGCAGCAGTCTGGAACATCCGTGAAGGGCAGCAGTGAAGGGAAATCCTTCCAGAACTTTGAGCAACACACCTGGCTGTTCACTTCACTTGGAAGGAGGAATGACCAGATGTGTGATTTTATTTCAATTCATGGGCTGCAGGCATTGGTTTGGCTGGATGGTCAGGGACTTGGAAGGAACATGATTGGAAAATTGGTGACAAGGAAATTTGGGGAAGAAGTTTGTGGCAAAAAAACAAGAAGATACCCGTGTCCTGTGGGAATGCTCACCAAAGGGTGACCTCAGCAGAGGAGGATTATAATCATCAAGTGACCCCTTCTGTGGATATGAATCAGCCTCTTTCTCCAGCTACTTCTGTGATCACCTAATGAGCTTGTGAGCAAAGTGGGGATGATGGTAAAGATGGAGGTTATGCACGGGCTTAGGAACGTGGCCTTCCACTCACTGAGGTCAAGCTGGCTATGGCCACCACTGACTGCTCAACAGCTAGCAGTACAGAACAGCACCGTGTCCCCAGTATGGCACCATTCCCCAGGACGATCAGCTAGCTGACTTGTAACAGATTGATTACATTCGACCACCTCCATCATGGAGAGAACAGTTTTCTTTTTAATGGAGTAGATTTTTACTCTGGATACACATTTGTCTTCCCTACGTGCAATGCTTCTGTCAGAACTACCATCTGTGGACTTACAGAATGGCTTTTCCACTGTTACGGTATTCCACACTGCATTGCTTCTGGCCAAAGAACCCACTTGACAGCAAATGAAGTGAGGTAGTGGGCCCATGCTCATGGAATTCAATGGTCTAACCGTGTTCCCCCCACCATCCTGAAACAGCTGACTTGGTGGAACAGTAATATGGCCCTTTGAGTATGCAGCACTAGCTAAGACACAGTTCTTTTGAGGGCTGTATATTCTCTGAAACAGTGTCCAATATATAGTGTTGCATCTTCCATTGCCAGGATTCCAGAGTCTCATAATCAGGGGTGGAAATGAGAATGGTACCACCCCCTATTACCCCTAGCGACCCATTAGCAAAATCTTTGCTTCCTGTTCCAGAGACCATAGGCTCTGCTGGCCTAAAGGTCTCAGTTCCAGAGGGAGGAATGCTTCAACCAGAAGATACAACAATGATTCCACTGAACTGGAAGTTAAGACTGCCACCCGGCCACTTTGGCCTCCTCGTGTTTCTGAATCATCAGGCAAAGAAGGGAGTTCCTGTTGTCTGGGGAGATTGACTGCCTGCCTGAAACTGGACCACAACTCCACAATGGAGGAAAGAGTATTACGTCTGGAATACAAGAGATCCTTTATGGTGTCCCTTAGTATTGCCATGCTCTGTAATTAAGGTCAATGGAAAACTACAACCCAATCTAGGCAGGACTATTAATGGCCCAGACCCTACAGAAATGACGGTTTGGCCCATCCCACCAAAGAACCACACAACTAGCCGAGGCATATGCTGAAGGCAAAGGAAATACAAACTAGAGAGTGGAAGAAGGTAGCTATAAATATCAACCTTGATGACATGACCAGTTACAGAGATGAAGACTGTAATTGTAATGGATATTTTTTCCTTATTTTGTTATGAATATGTGTGTATCTTAATATATATACATATACACACATATACATGTATACACACATATATGTGCAAATATAGTAGATATCTCTACATGCATATATGTAAATCTATACATACACATATATGCTTGTATATCAGATATCTCTATTTTCTTTCCTCTCTTATTCCCTTATCATGTAACATAATATTTCTATTTATTATTTATATCATAATATTCAAATACTGTTAATTTTTCATAATAGTATTTAAATTATAGGATATCAAGAAGAGCAAGGACTATACCTCTCCTACTAGTTAGTGTGTTTTTAGTTGTATATAGGATAGTTGGATCATGTTAGGTGGAATTATGAATTTGTTATTGTTTTTATTTGGAGATTAAGTATGGTTCAAGGAGATGCATATGGGTGCCATATGCATTGGACTGTGATGGTTGATTTTTTTGTGTCAACTTGACTGAGTCACAGAGTACCCAAGTATTTGGTCAAATGTTACTCTGAGCGTGTCTGTGAGGTGTCTGTGAATTACTAGGCTGAGTAAACCAGATGGCACTCCTCATGTGGGTCGGCCTCATCCAACCAGGTGAAGGCCTAAATAGAACAAAAAGGCTAAGAGGGAACTGCTCTTATCTGACTGCTTTTGAGCTAGACATTTTGTTCATGCCTTGGGACTCAAACAGAAACACCAGCTCTTTCTGGATCTCCAAGCTGCCAGCTTTCATATTGCAACTCTACCATTGACTTTCCTGAATCTCCAGCTTGCTAACTACAGATCTTGGGACTTCTCAGCCTCCACAATGACATGAGTCAATTTCTTATAATGCATCATATATACATTTTCTTTTTGTTTCTCTGAGGAACCCTGATTAATACATGCACTTACCATTATAATTTTCCAAATAAACTCTTTAAGAGTTTGGTCAAGTTCTAAAACAAAATCCTGTAGGACCAATTCTTTACTTGTAGATGATGTACACATCTCATGAGTACATAACATATCTACAGAAAAGTACACAAGTCACAAGCGTACACCTGAATTTTTACAAAACTAGTACTTTCCTAATTAGTTTCCAAATCAAGAGCCCCTCGTGCCCCTTCCAGTCTTTACTCCTCCACAGTAGTTACCATCCTGTCTTCTAACAGTATAAATAGCTTTGCCTGATTTTGAATGTTATGTAAATGGAGCCATACAGTATGTATTATGTTGCGTCTGACTTCTTTTATAAACCCTATGTTTGCAAAATTTATTCATGTTGTAAAATGTATCTGCTCTTTCTCACTGCTGTATAGTATTCCATTTTAGGATTACACAACAATTTATTTATATATTCTGCTGGATTACTTCCAGTTTTCAGCTACACTTGAATTGTGCTGCTACAGTAATTCTTGGACATGTGCTTTGGGGAACATATACTTATGGGGATTTTAACTGGAATTTTTGTTAACTCTATACATAACTGTGGCAGTAGTTGAATACCTACCCTCTTTGATCCAGGAACATGACAGATCTTCCATTTATGAAAAATTCATGTCTTTTTCAGTAATACCTGTTCCATATTCACCCAGTTCAATGTCCATTGTTCCTGGTCAAAGAGACAGAAAGAAGACAGAAACAAGGAAATTCTGACCTTTCTTTTACCTGCTAATGTTGCACCATCTTGCAAAACATTGTTTTGAGCCCTTTTTCTCATATTCTGTTCTGAGAATAGACACTATGCCTTTTGTTTCCTTCACTTTTCACAGTGTTAATTGAGCCTAGTCATTAGCTTTTACAACACACTCCTTTGCTTTTCATTCTTGGTTATCTCTTACTCATTCAATTTTTGTGTACATGACCTTTTCAAATGTATGCTCACTGGTGAGCTCCCTGGGAGGCTATTTGGTTGCTTTAGAGACTTCCTTTCCTGCCTTATGCAGTCTCACCAATGCCCTTCCCTCTTGAGTCATACTCTTGTTTAGAATCTTTTGTTCACATTTAAGAAATATCTGCCTCAGTAAAATCTTGGATACATGTCTTCCTATGTCTGAAACTCCTCCCAAACAATGAAATGGTCATTAAGGCATGCCAGTAAGTGACCAGACGTCCTACTTTAGGCAAACAAAGCTCCCAGCTGATGGTGTAGTGCTGACACCTCCTGTCACTTTTCTATCTTACTTCTGAGCTGAGCCAGTTTGATAAATCTTCATTAGAACAGTGTCTGTAAAATGGAATAGTCTACAAATGATTAGGTTCTGGCATAGACCATGGCTTGTGTGTTGGGACGCCGAGCCCCCTCCAACATTCCCCAGGGGACATCACCTCCCTGTTACCTGATCAGGACTACAACTCTGTGCCTTCCTCCTACCTCTGTGCTCTTTGACCTAGAGCATCAGGAACCCCGGAGGTCCTCTTCCAAGTTTTCTAGGGGCCGTGGGAAATACCAGTTTTGTCAGGTACCCCAGACCATAGTCCATATTCACTCTCTTGGCTCCATTTGCTCTATTAGGCATCCCACCTTCAGGTAATTCCAGGTGAGAAGGAGTTAACTGCCTCTGTGTTTATCAATGACCCCAGACTCCCCCCAGAACACATTAAACTCTTATAGTTACTCCCTCACCACACTGCCCATTCTGCTGCTGGTCAATCATCTACCATCTATCCAGAAAGCAGATATCAGCCTTCTTTCAATTAAATCCCCCAGCTCTAGGAACAAATCTCTTGGAGACTCTGGGGTCACTTGGTTGGGCTGGATGGTGGTGGGAGTGAAGGAAGTAACTTCCCACCATTGCACAAGGCCAGTAGTTCCGACTCCCCATCTCTCTCCCCATCCCTGTCCATTTCCAGAACCCCCTCCCCAATCTGTTGAGGGTAACAGGGCCATATCTGCAGTTATTTAGTTAGACCCAAGGGAGGGACCTGGGCCTGATCTTTTATGGCAATTTTTAGAATTCAGGGGTATAGAACAACTTACTTGTCCTCAGCTTTGAACCTAAGTCAGCTATTTAAAAATAATATAAAAGGTCTCAGTAAACAACAGGTTACAGAAGGAAACATGCAACATAATGATTTCAGATAGTTATAAATGCTATGCAGAAAATGAAATAGGGCTACCTGATCAACAGCAACAGTGAACCACTTCAGCTATGAAGGTCAAGGACAGGTGGTACCCAAGCACCCACTGGAGTGATGGAAATTGCCAAGACCTTTGGAGATCAAAGGAAGCAACATGTGAAAAGACCCTGAAATGGGAGTAAGCTTGAGAAACAGAGAGAAAGCCGATGCTTCTTACATGCATTTTGCCTGAGCACAGGCAAGACTACAGCCCCACCCTCAATCTCCCAGCCAAATGACACCATTCATTTTACCAAAGAGACTATACTGCAGAGCTTCTCTTCACAATCGAGAGAGGGGAGAGCTGATCCTCAGTGAAGCCATTCTTAAAAAGAACAACCCAGAAGCAAGTTTGACATAATTAAACCCTGGGTTCTTAGATCTCACTAATGTAAAAATCATTCTTGTCTACTTTTTTTTATTATTCTTATGTTAATCCCCATACATTCCATCATTAGTTTTAGATGTAGTGTTCCATGATTCATTGTTTGTGCATAACACCCAGTGCTCCATGCAGAACGTGCCCTCCTCAATACCCACCACCAGGCTAACCCATCCTCCCACCCCCCTCCCCTCTAGAACCCTCTGATATGAGGAATTCTTAATTGCAGGAAACAAACTGAGGGTTGCTGGAGTGGGGGGTGGGGTGGGAGGGATGGGGGGACTGGGTGATAGACACTGGGGAGGGTATGTGCTCTGGTAAGCGCTGTGAATTGTGCAAGACTGTTGAATCTCAGATCTGTACCTCTGAAACAAATAATGCAATATATGTTAAGAAAAAAAAAAAAGAAGAAGAAGAAGGTAGCGGGAGGGGAAGAATGAAGCGGGGGAAATCGGAGGGGTAGACGAACCATGAGAGACGATGGACTCATTCTTGTCTACTTTTATGTGATCTATACACTCCTGCAAACACAATATGGGGTAATTATCCCTGTTGATTTCTGGACATTCTTTAAAATGAAGGAACTAGTTGAAGTCTTCATAAAGGTCCCTGGTACCTGGGAGGCAGCAGTCCACAACTTTAAGTGATATAATCATGAAGGCTTTAAACAACTGGATGAACCAAAGAAAAATGTTTCACAGTATGCATGTTATCAGCAACAAAGCCAAATAAGCCTGTGAACATTTCATTGCAATTTCTAGAAAGAGAAATGATAAAACTATTTCTAGGAATAAGGGATGGTAAAATAGAAATAAATTTCATGATTCCCAGTCTGAGCTAGGACTATAAAATGCAACTGATATTTCCTTAAAAATGAAATTTTTATTAAAATTTTTTTTTAATTTTAAGAAAACCACTCAAACTTATCTCCCCAGTGCAGAACAATCACCGGGATTGATTGCCCTAGACACCACCATTCCCCTGGTGTTCTGAGGGCCTGGAGCTCTGACCACACTGCTGTTCTTCCGTGTACTTTTACACTGGAGGCTAAAGCTAACAAAGGTGTGGAGGGCTGTGGGGTATGCTGAAAGTTTTAGGTCCTCCACACTCTTACTAAAATTCTGAAGTAGTATCCACAGAATCAGTGTGTTCCTAATTCCCTGAACTCAGTCATTTTCTGCTTCTCACGCATGCTCTTTCTTCGTTCTCTGGAGGGGCTCAGAGTCAGTTAGTCCATGGTGGTGATGGGGAATGTATAGGCTAAGTTGTTTTCTTACTCTTTTCCCCTACTTGTAGGCACCCACTGACAAAGACAAGGCAAAACAGAAGTTCTCCTCTTTCTTTCTGCAGTCAAAAAACAAGTCTTGGGGCGCCTGGGTGGCTTAGTCATTAAGCATCTGCCTTCGGCTCAGGTCATGAGGTCTGGGATCAAGGCCCGCATTGGGCTCCCTGCTCTGCGGGAAGCCCGCTTCTCCCTCTCCCTCTCCCCCTGCTTGTGTTCCCTCTCTCACTGTGTCTCTCTCTGTCAAATAAATAAAAATTTAAAAAACCTTTAAAAAAAAAAAAAAAAACAAGTCTCTACGCATATCAGCTCACGTACTCAAATAAAACTCAAGCATAGTCCATGTAGACTTTTGCTTCATTGTCTGGCCCTCCTGCTCCACAAAAAGGGAAGTCTTTTAAAACACTAATAATTGTTAAGTTTTGGTACTGCCTACCACAATTATTAGGTGGTCCCCTCCTCCAAGCCCAATATGTACTCTCTGCATAGTTCACATGACTGTGAATACGGTGGATTTTACTCCCATGATTAAGTGATGTTATATAGCATAGTTGACCTTAAGATAAGGAGATTATCCTGGTAGCGCTGACTTAATCAAATGAGCCCTTTAAAAGCAGAGAGTGTCTCCAGTGCAAAATAGAAGAGAAAGTCAGAGATTGGGAGCTGGAGAAGGATGCCATGTATGCTCGCTAACTGGAAGATGGAGGAGACCATGTGGCAAAGAATGTGGGTTGCCTGGAAGAACTGAGAACAGCTCCTGGATAAAAGCCAATGGGGAAATGGAGACCTCAATCCCACAACTTCAAGAAACTAAATTCTGCCAATAATCTGAATGAACTTGAGTGGATTCTTCTCTAGAGCCTACAAACAAGAATTCACCTTGATTGATGTATTGATTTCAGCCCTTTGAGACTCAGCAGAAAACCCAGCGTGTGCCTTCTGACTTATGACATTGAGAGTTAATAAATGGGTGTCATCTTAAGCTATTCTTTGTGGAAATTTGTTACGCATCAGTAGAAAACTAATTACTCTTCGGGTAACTAAAGTCAAGATTCTAAAATAGCAATGATATCCTCAGTTTAGAGTCCTATTCCCTGCTCCAGGAAGGATGATACACTCCAGCGCTGTTCCAAGCCCTGGAAGGGTTGCAAGAATAGGTTCTGGGACAGCCAGCTTGATCTCAGACAGAGAACTATCAGAAATACATTATTTCAATTTTTATATTTTTCCCAAATCTTTCTTCTTCTGTTCTCTGATATACAGGTAGGTCTGTTTCTCTCTTTCTCACTCTTTTTTCTTTTTTTAAAGATTTTACTTATTTGACACAGAGAGACACAGCGAGATAGGGAACACAAGCAGGGGGAGTGGGAGGGGGAGAAGCAGGCTTCCCGCTGAGCAGGGAGCCCGATGCGGGGCTCGATCCCAGGACCCTGGGATCATGACCTGAGCCGAAGGCAGACGCTTAACGACTGAGCCACCCAGGCGCCCCTCTTTCTCAATCTTATTAGCTATTTCCCTCCTTTATTAAATATTTTCTTAGACATAGAATTTAGCCTTTATTTTTTCTACATGGGCTCAGCATAGGTGTACTGAATGAACAGATGATGGTATGTGAGACAGAAGAGGAAAGAAAGGTAAGAGAAAAATAAATAGCAACTTTCATTGTCCCCGTGTGTTAGACTGACTTGTTTCCCTCCAGTATTCTTATGTTGAAGCCCTAACTCCCAATAGAACTATCCTTGGAGTAAGGGAACAATTCATGTTGAATAAAGTCATAAGGATGGGGACTCAATCTGATTAGTGTCTTTATAAGTGCCCGCTTTCCACCATGTGAAGAAGTATCTGTCTATAAGCCAAGAAGAGAGTTCTCACCAGGAACAGAATCAGCGAGTACCCTCATCTTGGACCTCCCAGCCTCCAGAACTATGGGAAAATGAATTTCTGTTGTTTAAGCCACTCAGTCTATGGTATTTGTCATGGCAGCCTGAGCTAATTAAGACCCCTACCAACATCCTCTCCCCACTCACCTTGCCTGTTTTTTCTTCATAGCCCTTTATCACCACCTGAACGACTGTACATTTATTCATTTGTGCATTGTCAGTCTCTCCCCACCAGACTGCCAGCTCCATGAGAAAAAATTTGGTCTGTTAAAATCCCTGCCCTCTCTCTAATACCTAAAAGAGGACAGCACAAAGAGGCTATTGATAAATATTTGCTGAAAAACTAGAATGAGTAAATTGGATTTTTTTTTTTTAGCATTAGCAAGGATGAATCCGTAGAGACAACACCGTAGTTAAACCTTATGAGAATAGAGTGGAAGAGGAAATAAAGGTCTGAAGATGTGACTTTGGACAGTCCACAATCCAGAATCTCTGATATGGTGGCCATACTTCATTTTCATACCTGTTCATATCTGTATGTTGTACTTGAGTGCCTTGCACCCACAGGAGCCTGTCAGGGTAGCATAGGTTAGGTAGATCTATCCACTGAAAAAAAGTGCTTTAGCTCTTTGCAGACCCATGGTGTGTGTTTTAAATCTATGGCAACACAATCTATGGTATGTCTCAGAGCATCTTCTAAGAGCCCTGGGGGTTTGTTTCCACAGCAGGCTTGCTGCCAGTGCCCACTGAGACTTTGCATCATGAGTCTGAATATTGTGATGCCAGAACATTAACCCTTTGTGGGGTGTCATCACGAACTCTTTAACACCAAAGGATAAATCTGCAACAACCTCTGGGATAGAAAAACTGGAAAGCAGCTGTGACACTTGCCCCTCAGGCTTAGTATATCTCAAGCCTGTGACATTTCCTAAATGCAGACTACTCAATCTTTCTGGCCAATGGCTGAATAAAGCAGCTGATGGTGCAGTCCAGTTTACCAACCAGGAAACTGATATTGATTGCATCGCTTAAGGATAAGCCATAGAAGGAATTAAAGAATAATCAAGATGAGGAGTTGGAGAATTCAAACTAATGGTCTGGGTTTTGGTGCCAGTTTAGACAATTCCACAGTGAGAACATAAAAGCTACCACCTAAGTGGTCACTTTAAGGAATGCATCTTCTCTAGCTTCTGAACCAGAATATCCAGCTCAGTTTCCCTGTTATCAAATCATTTCTCTAAAGAAGCTCCATGAACCCCTGAGAGGAACCTGAGACACACATTTGGCAGGCACTCCATATTGGTTTCGTAGGGTTGCCATAACAGATTACCATGAAGTTGGTGGCTAAAAACAAAAATTTATCCTCTCATAGTTCTGGAGGCCAGAAGTCTGAAATTAAGGCATGAAAAAGACTGGCACCTTCTGGAGGCTGAGGGAGAATCTGTTCTCTACCTCTTTCCTAGCTTCTAGTGGCTCTGGCAATCCTTGGTATTCCTTGGCTTATGGACAAATTACTTCAATATCTACCTCTGTCTTCACATGGCTTTCCCTCTGCGTCTGTGTCTTATTTTCCATCTTTTATAGGACACTCATCTTTAGGTTTAAGGGCCCACCCTAATGCTGCATGATCTCGTCTAGATTTTCTTACCTTAATTACATCTGCAAAAACCTTCATTCCAGGGGCACCTGGGTGGCTCAGTCATTAAGCATCTGCCTTCGACTCAGGTCATGAGCCCAGGGTCCTGGGATGGAGCCCTATATCGGGCTCCCTGCTCCGCGGGAAGCCTGCTTCTCCCCCTCCCACTCCCCCTGCTTGTGTTCCTTCTCTCGCTTTATCTCTCTGTGTCAAATAAATAAATAAAATCTAAAAAAAAACCCAAAAAAAAACCCTTATTCCAATTAAGATCATATTCTAAGTTTCCAGGGTTTAGAACTTGGACATATCTTTTTTTAGGAGGGGCATGTTACTATTCGACCCACTGCACAGTCTTAACCCAAGCTCTCAGCAGGTTCCCAGCCTCATAGCTACAAATAGTTGCATTAACTGGTTTTAAAGCACAGATAGGATGGGTAACATTGAACTCTTTGTAATCTTAATCAGTAACACCCTCTCGCCCCTCTAAAGCTCTTCCATTCTTTCAAGTCTCGTCTCAATTTGTACCTTCCCGAATGCAGTCCAATAATTTCTTAGATTGTAGCCTCTCTCCCACCCCAAAACCCACTTGTTCCTCAAACGTCTCCATGTCTGTAAATTTATATCTAGTTACACAGTATGTTGAAAAGCATATGGGCATTAGATCGGGACTCTGCCACTTTAGCTTTGTTATGGCACCTTGGATGAGGTACCCACTCTTTCTGAAGTTCAGTCCCCTTATCTATAAAACAGGAATTGCCAGAAGAATGAATGACATTGTATATAAAGCACCCAGTTCAATTCCCTGCTCATACACAGAAAGGGCTTATAAGGTCCATGCTAGTCAGTATTACTGTTCTGCTAGGGAACACGTTTCGACTATATGTTGAGTGTCTACTCGGAGTACGACATAGTAACAGGCATTGTGGGAGGTTTTCTGAGGCCAAAGAAGAAACATCAGCACCTTCTGAAAACTCACAAATGGGTTTTCCCGTGCTCCTGAAGTTCTTAGAAGACTTTTAATAATGTTCTTGAATCAGAATGCAACCTGTATGGATCATGGCTCTTTCTGTGTCTAGAAAGGCATGCACTTTCACAATTACTGATGATGGGCATTTATCCTAATTTAAGACCTCTTCCAAAAAGAAATTATCTTTCAATAACAACCCTCTCTCTCCTGAAAACCTTCTTTCTGTAGCAGCTTTCTGGCAATTCCTACAAACGAAATAAGCCTATCTCCTTCTAATTTTCTAGGTGATTACTGATTTTCACCCATTCAGCCACTTTTTAGCAATCTTTTCTTGTTTTAAGGTATGGTGTTTTGATTTGTCCAGAAAATTCCACAGGTTTAATCTCACCACAGCAAACTTCCTATTAGCACTTGTACTATCAAATGAAAAATCCCTACAATAGGACCCCCTTTAAGTTTCCCTGGTACAATGTGACTCTTGGCCAAAATGATGCCCCAAAGCATTGCCAGCCTCTTCCAGTATCTTCTGAATCATTGGAAGACTTGATAATGACCCGTCTTAGTTTGGATGCTAAATATATTTCTCTCTGCCAATTTCATGGGAATGGATCTGCCTATTGTTTTTAAGATAAAGCTGGATTGTAACCATGAATTATAAATCATGATGTTGATAACCCAATTACTTGTTCTCTAATCTTACTAGCTAGCAAAATGCCACTATTTTCTAGAATCATTCTAGCTGTTATTACTGAAATCTTGCCTCCCCTTTTAAGGTCAAGTCAGGGGTTACACACTGTCATGGCTTGGAATTAATTCAGCCCCCAAATAAATTTTGTTTGGAAGACATAGTATAAAAACTTTTTCTTTTGCTTTTAGGGGTCAAGTGCTTCCCAATTCAATACAGTCTCTACCACTCTATATCACATTTTTACCCATTTATGCTCTTGCCTCAAGACATTTGAATTGGTGAGCCCTAGAAAGATTTAGCAATTTCACTGGAAAATGTTCAGTAAGATGTTGGCTAACAGGTCCACTCAGGGTTACTAATAACTCCTGGTCTGTAGGCACACCCATGCAGAGTTGGCTTGGTCATGCTGACTCATGGATTCATATTTCAAGCTTACTCAGACAGTTAATTGTCAGATTGTTCGATTCCAAGAACCACATGCTGAATTTCATTGAGTTATGGCACTTTGGTATTTCCCAAGTCATGCTGTAAAAGGACCAGAAACAATATGCTTGAAAAGTTTTCCTCCATAGAAAATTTAATTTTTCAATTTAGCATTTTAAATAAAATCTAAACTAGACCAATAAAGCCCAGAACAAAGTTAACAATGTACCCAGGAGCCTGTGTTCATGTGGCAGAGAAAACACCGAACAGACATATCAGTCTTTCCTGCATGGAAAACTTGATCTACTCAAGTTGGTGGGTGTTACACAGAACAAGGGTTTCTTGGTCAAATATACTGGGCAAACTCCCTGATAAATATAGCAAACTTAATTTTTTTCTTTTTTACTGTAAAACATCTGGGTCATTAGTATGTTCCAAGAAGAGCTACAGTACGTTATTTCCCAAGTTCATTTGTTTAGCAAGTTCTTTTTGCACGGAACAACTGTTCACCAGTATTCCAATGCACATATTTTAAGAAAGGCTGATGTAGTCATCTGGTGATGGAGCAAAAACTATCAGACCTTTATGAGACCTTGGGCAAATGTCACAACTTCCATGAGTCGCTCTTTTTTTCATCTAGAAAGTGAATAGTTTAAGTTCTCTTCCAGCTTGAATACTTTCTGATTTACCCCATAGTTTTATAATATTATATTTGGTTGTTTTCACTAAATGACTAAAGAGGAAGGAGAAAAAAAAACAAGAAATACTACTCTATAAAACAGAGTTCCACAACTTCCCAGGCCTACTTGACTTTGCAGAAATACAATTAGGTTTCCAAAGCCAAATGGTTATTATTTTCCCAAAGACTCAATGCATTTTCCTTAAGTGGAATTTCAAGACTTTGAGTATTAAAATCACTAAAAATATCTACTCTTGGCTGCTTCATTAATCCAAGATATTTTATGGTTCACCAGAACCCTGAGACAGTCTTACTTGAGCAAGGAAACTTAGAGATGATAATGCATTTTCATTTCCTAACCTTGGTAGAAGTAGTTCTGAAGTTAGGCTCCCCCACCCCGACCTAGGGTTTCCAGTTTATCCATGTGTTGGGTTTTCTTTCTTCACTGTGGTGGATGAGGATGGAAATGGAGGTCATGGACCCATCTCCTCTCCTTCTGAGTCTTCTCTTCCTGGGGTTTAAATCTAATGATTCATCTTCAGGATTGGCTTAAGTGGCCTGGCAACAACCCCACTATTTTCAACAGTGATTTGTCTTTTGATGGTTCAGGAAGATGTGGAAGCAGTTTGTACAAGTCACAAATACAGACCACCAACCTCTCCAATTTATGACTCTTCTTTAGAAATCCAGGAAATAGAAAAAAAAATATTTCTGCTTGTTTCTCAACCTAAGAAAGAGATAGTTTTCTGGTTACAGATGAGAAGAGAGGTTTGTTTGAAAATAATACCTCCAATTATGTAATAGGGTTGTAATAAAGTACATTCAAAAGGAAAATTAATTCCCTAAGCAACTCATTCTTAGCACTGTTTGCTCTTAACACAGATGCAAACATACTCTTTGACTTTTCTTCTGGATGATAATCTGTACTTAAAGAATTGAAAGTCTTCTCTTACAAATTTTGAGTGAGTCCAAGAAAACTACTTAGCTGTCCTACACGAGAAATTGCCAATGTTTGTGGTGAGTGGAAAGTTTACATGAATTTACATCTACTTTATATAGCAAGATTTAGTGGAAATGAAATACACACACACACACACATATATATACACACACACATATATATATACACACACACATATATATATACACACACACATATATATACACACACACTCTTTTGAAGTATATATATATTACTTTGGAAGTATGTATCTACTGGTTGTAAGAGATGTAAATCCAACTCAAACTAGCACTTAAGCCTAAAAGGTAAAGCGTTGTCAGGAAAGTCTAAGAAATGCATCTTGCTTTAGGTATGGGGAGATGGGGGGCGGGGGGCAGGTTGTGACGCCTGAACTTTCTCGCTCCCTCTCTCCATCTCCATCTTTCCACTCACCTCTGAAGAGTGTTAATGTCAGTCTCTTTCTCTACTTGGAAGCAAGGTGTCTGCTCATCATCCTAAACCCATTTTGTCCTTAAATCCTAGAAGGAGAGCATCTCCTCCAGCTTTCACATACCAAAACTGGCAAAAGAGTTTTATCGGCTTTTGCTTGAGTCGTGTGCTCATGGCTAAACCAATCACCATGGCCAGGGTAATGGTCTACTCTGATTGGCCAATCTTAGGTCATGAGCCCACCCTAGAGTCAAGGCAAACAGGGCCAACAACTTAGCAATATGATGGGAGGGACAGTTTCTGGAAGGAAGAGAGGTTAACAGGCATACACAGAGATGGCTAGTACAAAAGACACTAACTTCCTGACCAGCACAGGTGCTGAAGAGCTGAAGATAAGCTTAGAGCTCAGCTAGCCTCCTCTTTCCTACACAAGATATTGCTGACGAATCATGATGGTTGTGGTAGACCATACCACATTTGCAAACCCTCTTCTCCCCAAGTAGTATTACTCCTCTCTGAGATGTTTACTGAAAGGAGACTTGAAACCTGGCACTTAGAAATGTAGTAAGAACACAAAGATGAATGAGAAACAATGCCTAGAATTCAAAGAAAACATTTTTTAATTTACTTAATGAAAAATTGTGTTTTTGGGGGGAGGGTTGGAGGGGAAAGGTAGGGACAGAGGGAAAGAAAGAATCTTAAGCAGGCTCCACACATGGATCTTGATGGGGGGCTTGATGGGGCCTCAACTCAGGACCCTGAGATCATGACCTGAGCAGAAATCAAGAGTCCCACACTTAACTGACTGAGCCACCTAGGCACCCCTAGAGAATTATATTTCATGTAGACCTCAGGAACTTCCTTTTTCCCCCCTCCAGTTTATAATTTCTTAAAGTTAATAAAAATATTTTTTATTTTTATTTTTTTATTTAAATTAAATTAACATATAATGTATTATTTATTTCAGGGGTATAGTTTGTGATTCATCCATCTTATATAATACCCAGTGTTCATTACAACACATAGCCTCCCCAATGTCTATCACCCAGTTACCCCATCCCTCCACTCCCCTCCCCTCCAGCAACCCTCAGTTTGTTTCCTATGATTAAGAGTCTCTTATGGTTTGTCTCCCTCTCTGGTTTCATCTTCTTTCATTTTTTTTCCTCTTTTCCCCTATGATCCTCTGCCTTGTTTCTTAAATTTCACATATCAGTGAAATCATATGATAATTGTCTTTCTCTGATTAACTTATTTCGCTTAGCATAATACCCTCTAGTTCCATCCACATCATTGCAAATGGCAAGATTTCATTTTTTGAAGGCTGTGTAATATTCCATTGTATTTATATACCACATCTTGTTTATCCATTCATCTGTCAATGGACATCTGGGCTCTTCCCATAGTTTGGAAAAATATTTTTTAAATACTATCTTACTATCCTACTCAAGTATTCCTCAGCCCAAGAACTAGTCAACTAGTATGAAAACTATAAATCACCTAATGATGAATACTCAATGCCTGAAGACGTTTGCTCAAGACCCAAGTAGAATAAATGATTCACAGTTTAATATTCTTTTTAAAATTTTGACTTGCCCTCTGAGTCATGGTTTTCACACTTGCTATTCCCCTGCCTAGAGCACCCATCTTCTTATCCGTGTGGTTGGGTCTTTCTCTCCTACATTTTCATCTCCACAGAGAAGCTCTCTTGTCCCATGTATAATAATATGTCACTCAGTTATTCACTATTAGATGAGAGCCCTATTAGATTCCTTCATACAGTTAACCACACTTGATTATAGGTTTATTTATTTGCCTGTTTCCTGTTGATTCTAGTTTATAAGCCCTGGGAAGGCAAGGATGTGTTTTGTGTGCCAAGGCTCATCCAGCAATTAGCATAATGCCTGGCATGTTGTAGAGAACAAAACATGACTGAATAAAGTATACCAGAAGAAAGAAGTAACCTAGGGTTTCTTGGTCATTGGCCAGGCTGAGGAAAGCAAAGGGAGGCTAACCTACTGAGCACGGATCATTTCTTTCTGGCAGAAACTGAGAAGGTGATAAGATGGAATAAGGGGAGGGGGTCAGAGGCTCTCCCTTACCCATTATCTGCAATTCCTCCCATCTTCCAGTTCCCATTTTAGTATGTCTCCTCCACAGTCTGCCCTAGCAAAACTTGCTTTTAGGAAGGAGCAAATAAACTCCTTCACTGGGTTGTATGTGACTAAAAACAGCTTCACATGATAACCTTTTAATACAAATCAAAGCCTCAAACTCCTGGATAGATTTCAGGCATGGGGACTGGAGAGGACAGGAGAAGTACCGGCGTCCTTAGAGTCTGAAAAAAAAAAAAAAGGCAAATATGCAAACTGCACAATATCTTCAATTTATAAAGAAATAACATATTATGTATTTTTCTATACTTAATAGACACCCTATATTTTGTGTATATATATATTATTATATATACATATCTTATATATTATGTATATGAAGGGAAGGGAATCTTTAAAACTCACATTTTTTAAAAGTTCTGAGGCTGAGAGAAATTGGAGTCTTCTTGACTAGAAATAAAGAATGGGCAAGGCAAATAGTTTCACTCTCTGGAGTAATTTTCAAAAAAAGACTGTAAGGGAGGGCAAGGAGGAAATAAAGACAAGAGAGGACTCAAGGCAAAGGAGAAGGAGGAAGAGGAGGACAAAAGGCCTCTTAATCTTAATGAGTTCTAAGAGAGCAGTTGGAAAGAAATATTTTTTGCCTGGGCCAGATTAACCAGGGTTGAAAGTGTGTTTACTTACATGTAGGAACATTGTTGTTGTTGTTGTTGTTCTTATTAAGACTTGAAGCTGAGGCCTGAATAAATCCATCCATAGCCACTGGCTCAAAGATCTGTCTAGCCAATGTCAATGGAATTCAGATTTGAAAGAAGACGGCTCCCTCTGGGACCGCCCCATTGGTTTACAGGTTTCTAATCTCTCTTAAAACACAGAAATGCATTTAATCTCTCTCTGGGTTTAAGTCCAAACCATAGGCCCAGTCACAGTGCACTATTAATAAAAGCACTAGGTCATCCATGGTCACACGGATAAAGTCTGGCCTCTTTGTGTAGGGGCTCTCACTTCTAGGCCAGTCATTCTCAGCTGAGGTGGTCTTTTGAGCCCTTGCACCTGAGCTTGCTTTCAACCTGTTACCTACTTCTTTGACTCAGTACTTCAGTCCTATGAGTAGTATTTATGCCTCCAAGTCAACTAAATACTTGATCCCAACTTACTTAGGAAAATATAAATAATGCTACTAATGATTATAGATGCTGGGACTTGCTTTCCATTTTTTCCTTCTGGAAGCCACCACTAGAGTTTTAAGAGCGACAAAATGAATAACTGGGTACCAGCAAACATCTCAATGCCAGAAAAGACTTGCTCACACCACAGACACTAAAAAAATTAGACATGACTTCCTTCTACTTGTGACACTGATGAAACTGACATCAACCTGTATGAAGGGACCTGAGCCCAATGCCATTTGCTCAAGTGACAACTCATGTCTGGGTCATGTGTTTCCATGAACCCTGATGATCACTTCTCTGTGGTCAAAGAATAAATATGATGGTGATTTAATGCCTTTGTCCTCACCAGTGAGGCTGTAAGGGTATTTCTCAACTTTTCAATACCTCTGTTCTTAGCATGAAAGAACAAATTGATACTCCAGTAAATACTGTTATTTCTTCAAACATTTGAAATATTTTGAAAAGATCACAAATCTTTGAGTTTCCTGTATCATTTGTAATCATTTTGAATGAACCCTACTGCTTAATTTAATTTGTATTGGGGATTTCTACACTGACTGACCATATTCTCTCTGTAAAGTGGTTTTGGAAATCATGAATACTGGAATTTAATTACATGGACATATTTTTCCAATAAGGGCTTGTTCAATTTTGGCTTAGATATGCCTTGGGTCAAAACAAGCCGATCCATAAAAAATAAGGTATATAAACCAATTAGAAAGAGAAACTCTTGAGTAAGACTACTGCGTGAAAACACAAAACTCCAGGATAATCACGATCAGTTTCAGTTCTAGTCACATAACTCTGGAGTTAGGATGAACCTCTCCTAGCCTTGCATCTTATAGATGACTCCCAGAGAGGTTGAAAGTCTTGTCCAAAGTCACAGAATTGGTTAATGGCAGAGCTAAGACCAAGCCCAATACCTTGACTTTAAAATGAAGTATTGCCATTACCTTATGATCCTTTTCAGGACAAACTCTTCAGTACAATTTATTCAATCAATGTGAATTTATTGATTAATCACAAGGTACCAGGCATTGGGATTTGACTGTGAAATAATATAGTTGGTCCCTGCCCTTATTGGAGCTTACATTCAAGTGGCTGAAATAGGTGAACATGTAAAAAAAAAAAAAATTGCAAACTGTGCTACAGACAGCACATACAGGAAACAGTTAAGGGGCTGAGAGAGAGTAACAGGGAAGTATCCACTTTAGATACAGCTGTTATCTGCCAAATGATAGTTCCCAACTTTAGGCAGAAGAGGCATTGAAGCTCAGAGATCTGAAGGATGCAAAAGAGATAGCCATGAGAAGAGTTTGGAGGGGCGTAAGAAAAAGATTCCAGACACACAGAGGTGTTTTCAATGTTGTTGAGCATGAGGCCAGTCTAGACTGTTCTCTGATGAAGGACATATTTCGATGTCCAAGGATGAACCCTGCCTGACCCTGGTACATACGTGGTTCAACTCTTCAATCAGCTGAAGACAATGCTTTTTATATTCATAAGAAGGGGGCTCTTCCTGTTATTTAGAATGAGATCCACACTCTTACCCATCCTCTCCCCATCCATCTGCCATGAACAAGATAAGAAACTGAGGTTGTTCAGTTTCTCCTAGCCTCCTAGACCTGCTCAAGAAAGCTTGACTCCTTCCTGATTAAACTGAGGACACATCTTCCTAGCAGGTGAAAAAATTATAAAACTCAGGACTTAGGAACTGATTCAAATAGTTCATGAGTGGATGAAAATTCCACCTCCTTCATCAGTTATATTTATAACATAATGAGCTTGGTTCTCCATATTTACACACAAAACAGAAAAATGCTCAGAAAGTACAATTGCATTGGATTTGCTGATTTGATGACATGGAAAGTCCTGCTCACATCTGAATCCATTGACCTTTTTCAAATCTGTCCCATCAAGATATCCCAGAGCCACTAATGGTCATCTTCATTTTTTAAAAAATTTTATTTTCCGTTTTGGACATAAATAGGAATATTTTCTCAAAGTTTCAGCCAACCGCCTGTAGACTCCCTAGTGTCAGACCTCATACGCTATGATGTAACTGTTTTGTAGATAACATGAACATAAACCCACCCCATCTGTCTGACTTAGTAAATAACTTGACCTCTTGGATAATTCTAGATTTGACTGCTACAGTCTGCCCGAAGCCTGGTTGTTCTCCAGCCAGTTGATTCAGCTGGAATGATACTAATGAAGCTGGAGCTACAGATTCAGTTCCCCTGGGGACTAATTAGATTCACCCAGAGGAAAAAAACTTCCAATTTTCCCTTATCACCCCAGCCATTATTTTGGAAGTACACTCACTGGGGAAGGAAGGGTATTTTAATTCATTCTCCCCAAATCTACAGAATCCGTCTTCTCAGCAAAGTTTCTTGCAAGAGAGGTTTACACTCATTAGCTCAGTCTCCTAATTTCAGAGTTACTTCTTAATTATCTCCCAACACTCCATCAAAATAATTCCTGCCGAAACCACCAACAAAATGCTAACTGCCCTGAGTAAGGACCATTCAGGGCCAATCCATTCCTCCAGGGAGGAAAAACAATGGCAAACATAGTCCCACTCATGGAAGATAAATGAGCCCCAGTGGATACTGTGCTGCCAGATCCTTCGCCATCTGCTGGGGTAGTTTGGGGCTGAAGGCTCTCAGCTGAATTGCTCTTTGGAAATCCATATCAGCTAAAGGAAGCTGCTTCCCCCCAAATCTTGTGCCTTCCAGGAGACAGCTAGCATCCAATGACTGGTTGGCAGGGGAGTGAATATGAAGGTGCAGCCCTCTTGCCTTAAATAAAGACAAACCTGAGGGCCCATTCTTATTCCCGGGCTCCCTGTGGGATTGACTGAAGCCTCTGTTGCAACTGCTGTGATATGACACCATCCCTTGGTGAGGACTATGCTGGATTCTTTCCACCATGGAAAGGACAGTGATTGATTCTGATAGACATATAAACACATTGTAGAGGGTCTAGGTCTGCCTTTCAGCTAGCAACACTTCAGCTAGCAACACTTTCAAGGGCTTACAGAGCATTTGATCCACTGATATGAGTCCTATATAACATCATATTGAACCAAAGAATTCACTTTACAGAAAAGAGGTATGGAAGTTATCACACGACCTTGGGATCTACTGGTTCTATTACTTACTGGACCACTCATAAACTGCCAGCCTGATAGAGCAACAGGATGGAATTTTGAAGGTGCAGTTAAGGTGCCAGCTTGGAGATGACACCCTGCAAGGGTGCCCCCTGCCCCCAGGATTCAGCATATATTCTAACTCACTAACTGTTATATGGTGTTGGGTCCACAGAAGGTAGAATACATGTATCCAGAACCAAGGGGTGGAAGTAGGAGTGGTCTCATTTACCATCATGCCCAGTGATGTGCTTTTAGTCCCAATAATTCCAGTTTCTGTGGATTTAAAGATCCTAGTTCCCAGAGTGGAAACACTTGCACCAAGGGGCAAAGCAAGAGTCCCATTCAACTTTAAGCTACATCCAGTCACTTCAGTCTTCTCATGCTAGGAAATAAGAAGGCAAAGCATCACTCCAACCTCTGACCCTGTGGTCACATTGCCTTTCCCTCTTCTGTCCCAACATGCTCTGTCTCTCTCTTAAAAGGACACTTGCCATTGGATTTAGGGCCCACATGGCTCATCTCAGCTCAAGATCCATAGCTTAATTACACATGGAGCCACCAGAAGATAGAAAAGGCAAGGAAGGATTCTCTCTGAAAGACTAGACAGGGCACAGCCTCTGGAACTGTGCAAGAATCCATTTCTGCTGGTTTAAGCCACCCAGTCTGTGGTAATTTGTTATAACAGGCCTGGTAAATGAAATTAGGGAGTTTCCATGAATTTGTTTCTGGCCCATCTTCAGAGAATACCACCAGCCATTATAGTAATTGAGTTTTTATTAGAGAAGATAGAGTCTACACTGACTGTATTCCCAGGCTGGTAGAGGTGCAGGAGGACTTAAGACCTAGGCTCTGGTCCCCTCGGTCCTCTGGCTCCAGACTACAAGCATGGCCCTTCTCTGAGGTTCTCAGGCCATTTCAAAGAAGCCACAGAACATGTGATCTCTTCTGTGTTCACTCAGGCAGTCTGAAAAAAAATGAGTTAAATTAAAGCTAATTGATTAAGCTGATTACTCCATTAGAAAGACTTCAAAATGCTTTCTGAGAATTGATGCAAAAGTTGGCTATTTATTCCACAAACATTTATAAGCTTCTCTGGTGTCCCAGGAATTTTTCTGGGTGCTAACTTCCCAGAGGCAAGAATCCCTAAGGAAAAGTAATGGTTGTTGTATTAAATGTACATTCATTGAAGTCCACATTCCTACTCTGGACAAGGGCTGTACATATGGTATGTCAAGGTAGAGAAGATCCACTTTGACTCGGATCAGTGTTCTGGCCCTCTGACCCTTTACTTGGGGACTGATGCTCATCCTGCTGCCCATTCGGTTCTGAAAGTGCTGTCTGGGCTTGGTGTACTAGAGGAGCACCATTCCCAGGACATGATGGAAACAAAGGCCAAAATACCCACCAGAATTCCATCCATATCTTAAAGAACAACACCTGCAGGCTTGAAATAGAAGGAAAATAGGAACCTTCCCCCCATCCTTCCTGGACCAGTTAGTCCAGCCTCCTCCAAAATGCTTCCCAACTTTTCTAGCCCAAGTAATCCATCCACCAATGGTACTCTGGGCAAAACCGCCCATGCTGATCCAAGCATTTATACTGTTACTTACCTGTTTGGTTAAGTGTTATCTCTCCTGGAGAGTGGATGAGGCCCTGGAAAGCAAAAATAGGACCCCAACACTGTCCTACCTCAGTAAAGCTAATAGATATTCAATAATTTGTTTGAATGATTATTGAATGAAATCGATTAAACACTTGGGGGAAAAAAATGAATGAATTTCGACACTTTTCTGCTCAAAACCTCCCACTGTTACACTCAAAGGAAAAGCCAAAGTTGTTACAGTGGCCCCCAGGCTCTCCGGGACCCAGCCACCTGCCACCTCTAGGACTTCAACTCCCATCAGGCTCCTCTTGCTCCCATCTCTGGCCTTCTCAGCATTCCTTGAATACGTCCACCATACTCTTTCCTCAAGATTTGGCAAAGGCTGCCAGATTTAGCAAATAAAAATACAGCATGCCCAGCTCAAGTTGAGTGTTAGGTAAATGATTTTTTTTTTTTTTTTTTTAGTATAAATATGTCTTATGCAATATTTAGGACATACTTATACTAAAAAAATTTAGTTTTTTATCTAAAATTCAATTAAAACCGGGAATCCCATATTTTACCTGGCACCCCTATATACTACTCCCTCTGCATGGGCCGCTCTTTCCCTAGGTGTTTAGGTGGCTTAGTCCCTCACTTCCTTGGATACCACCTCATTGGAGAGGCCTGCCTTTAGCACTCTGTCTAAAAGAGTGTATCTCCTTACCAAGTCTGTTCCTATCCCCATTTCCAGACTAATTCTTCTTAGCACTTATGACAACTTGACAGAGTACATTTTTATAGGCTATTGTATATCTTCCCCCACTGGCTTGTCAACCACATATGAGCTGGGGCTTGTTTCCTTTCCTGATATATTATTCCTCATTCCTGGAACAGAGTCTGGCACAGGGTGGGCCCTTAGTAACTACTTGCTGAATAAATAAATTCGAATGCCTTCTAATTTGCTTTAAATTGTTGATTCCTATGGGTGCTATTTGCAGGTGAAATCTAAGTTTTAAATTTTAATATCACTCCCCTTCAAGAATAATACAGCCTTCCTACCTCCCTTTCATCCATCATGACAGACCCTCTCAATCAGAAAATGTCTCAGAAGAGAAGGGAATTTACCTTGACTCTTGGGATTCTTCAGTTCAGTCTTTTCCCTACTTTGTTCAGTGCTGAATGCCAGCTTGGTCACAGATGTCATTTATTTAGAAGTCACAGAAAAACATTCAAGTTCTCATCCTTTAGTTGGCGGAAAAGTATTGCCCTAGAAGTCCCACTGACACTTAAATCAGAGACCTTGTTTGATCTTGAGTTTTTGCTGAAGTGTTGTGTGAGCCAGTTTATCTGTAACTGACAATCTAGGGAAGGCAAAAATAAACATTAGTAATTGAGGGGATGACCCATGTTATTCCATCCCACGTTCCACTTTTCTATTTGTCCCTTGCCCAGGGATAGGGAGAGAAATTTCCCTCTCTCTTATTATAGAGTTTGGGTAGAAAGAAAATTGTAGCTGTTGTATGAGCTGCCAGGTGAGACATTCTGTTCTCATTCCCATTTCTCAGGTACTTGAAGGACTAGGCATTGCTTGTGAGCAGCAAATAGGCATTACCCTGGTTTCTGCAAAGTTGACAATAAGGGGATCTCAGATTACCCATCCGCTATCCAACAGGACAGCTGTTGCCTTCTGAATCTTTGCCCAAGGCCGAAGTTTGAGCCAGGATAGCACTGGTCAGTCCAGACTAGCTGGGGCTCAGAAGAACCTACAACTCTCTCAAACTCCCATAGTGAAGAGTCCCTGACTTTCTCCTGCCCCTACCACCACCACCACATTGGGCCATGTTCCATCACCATGTGCCTGACTCCCTGCCAGCCAACACTTGATTCCAAGCTCTGCTCGGGTATCTGCAAGTCCCCACCAGGGAGTGATCTTCATGATCTCTTTCACTTAATTAGAAATTGTTAGCGATCTGCCTGTCAAGGGCTTCCTGCTTGGCTTTCAAAACCCTCCATCATCTACTTTCTTCCTACCTGATCAGCCTCCCCACCCCCCATCCCCTTGTCTCTCTAATTTCTACCTTCTTTTCTAATCTACATTGCCCCGCCCCCCCCAGGCATTTGTTCAGAGCAGCTCTTGGCCATCTCTCTACCCTGAGACTGCCTCACCTTCAGTATCCACTCAGCCTTTATCAATCTCCCCTTGAAGGCCCTAAAACTCCAAATTTAGCATTTGATGAATACTTGCTGCATTTCAAAGTTTTCTGTTGCCTTTTGTTCCCAGCTGAATTGTAAGCGCCTCGAGATCTGGAATAACTACATGGAAAATAAAATCTATATCTGATGATTTCTTTTTAATGTTACGTAGCACAGCACCTAACACCGAGCACCAACATCCAAACTGGTAGCTATCCCTTTGTTTCTCTCCTACAAGCAATAATGAGAAGAGAGATCTTTGTTGGTTCAATGGCTTCCTGACCCTGGACTTCAGACAAGCTTATTTTACCAAATTTGGGGAAGCTCTGGTATTTTGACACTGGCTCAGTAAAGGCTGGCCTATAGCCTCTTTTTGAGGAATCAAAGATAAACACTTATATACTCAACACCGATTATACATTATCCCTAATTCTTATAATAAACTCGTGCAAAAGGATTGCTATCCTCATGTTAAGATTTTTAAAAAAGCTCAGTCAGATAAGACACATGCCCAAGTTCACATAGTAGAGTTCAAGTCAGGATTTGGATACAAGATAGGCTAACTTTCAAGCCCTCAAGTTTTGGCTTCTGGGGCATCTCCCTTTCATTCTATAGGGATCATTATAGAATTCAAGCACCAGCACCATTAGGACAGAAATGGGTGAACAAAAGAGTATGTGCTCAGAGGAGCTATCAAACGTTCAAATACACTGGCAGCATCGTATTCTAAGGAATTAGTCAATACATCATTTCTTTACATTTCCATGGGTATTTGGAAAAACTAAAATCACAAAGTCTTCAGAGAGCACTACATTTGCTCAAAATTTTGACATGCTAAACCTGATAGTGCTAAAAAAATATTAAATATCTAACTATGATTGATTGACCTCCTTGGCAGGGAGGAAATCAATGTCTTGCTTTTCCTCTAGTTCGGAAGAACCTTTTTTCTTTTCTTAAGATCTTCCTTTAGAAATCTAAATGTTTAATCCAAGTAAGTCCTGGGACCCCACATAGCTCCTTCTTTCACAGCTGCATGGAAAAATGCATGGCTCAATAGTCAAAAAGTATCTTAATGGAAATTTCATTCTTTATTTGCATCTCTTACAGAGTATTAGAAGGGATCAAATTCCTAAACCATGAAAACACATATCCAAACCCTATTTCCTCTCACACCCATTTCTTTTTCTTTTTTTTTTCTTTTTTTTTTTAAGATTTTATTTATTTATTTGAGACAGAGAGAATGAGAGAGAGAGAGCACATGAGAGGGGGGAGGGTCAGAGGGAGAAGCAGGCTCCCCGCCGAGCAGGGAGCCCGATGCGGGACTCGATCCCGGGACTCCAGGATCATGACCTGAGCCGAAGGCAGTCGCTTAACCAACTGAGCCACCCAGGCGCCCCCCATTTCTTTTTCTATACGGAAGTTGTTTGAAGCCTCTCGTTTGCCAAATCCCCAAAATTCTTTCTGACATTCAAACCACCTGAACTCTCACTCTCCTCCACCCCCTCCTTTCTGTTTATTACCCCTCTCTGCCCATTCTTCCCGTTTGATGTTGCAAAAAATACCAGACTAGCAGAGTTGCAACATTCCTAAGTGTGGGAAATTAATATTGTCCCCAATGTTTTATGCCTCTCTATATCCGTACCTTTTGTAATGTGATTTCATAGCTCCTCCTATTGAGGTAGAAGTGACTGTGTACCAGTTCCAAGCTCAGACTTCCAAAAAAATATTTTGCCTGTCGTCTCTCTCAGAACGCTGACATGGCTATCCGAATAAACAGAGGCCAGCCTGCTAGATGAAGAGCAGAGAAGAACCTCGTTGTTCCCGCTGAGGACATCCTAGACCAGTACACAGCCAACCAACCACCAAACATGTGAGTACAACCAAGATCACAAAGCCAGTCAGGAGCTAGCCCCCCAACTCATCCCTGATTCATGAGCAAGCCCAGCTAAGACCAGAAGAACTAGCCAGCCAACCCAGAAACTCATGAGCTAATTAATGTTTGCTGCTTGGAACCCCAGAGCTGAAACTAGAGCAGAATAGAAAATACTCTTTCTTAAATACATTTTGTTTCCTTTTGATATGTATCAGTGAGAGTTTCTAACAGTCAATGGTACTGGGTTCAGTGTTATTTTCTTCTTCTTTTGGTCTGATCTATCAAAGTAACTCTGGTCAATTTTTTTTAAATATCCATGGACCTCCTATTATAATAGTAGAAATCTTTTCTAACCCCTGAGTGATCATAACAATTTAATATGCAATCTCCCTTATTATCCAAAGGAAAGGTCTTTTGCCACCACGCATATGGCTTCTGGTCAGAGTCCACTGCTTGATGGTTTTGCTGAAAGGAGAGCCTATGTATCAAAGAAACATTTATCATAATCTGAAAAAGGTTTATGTGTAAGTGACAGCAATGGGTAAGTCATTGGTTCCTGGGACAGAGCTATAATAAAATCTACATATTGGCTGCATCCACTTAGGAAATATTCCTCTACTGAGGATATTTGTTTGCCCTCATTTTGGACATAAATTATTTTGACATAAATTGGACATTTTGGACATAAATTATTTTGAAGTTAGGGTGCCTGCTTCTGAGATATTGCCAAAGAACCGTTTTCATCACATCCAAATTCTGTCCCCACAAGACACTCTATAGCTAGGTTTTTAGACAGCAGAACTATAATATAATCATGATGATAAAGCATTTCCTCAAGATTTAACAAACACACACATTTCGAGATAAATTGGATTAGGAAATAATATGTAATGTCACCATCTGGTGACTCCCCCAAAATGTTACAACTATCTCCATGCCAATAATCAACATTTTATTAATGCCTTAAAGCAAGAAAAGATAATATTTAAAAGGACATATGGGAATTGTTTGTTGTTTTTTATAATCTCATAAAGAACAGTGTATCGGAGTGTCTTTGGGGGTTCTCTGTTTACAACACAGAAATCAACCGTAACTAAATTAAACAAAAAGGAACACACTGGGAAGGATATGGAATGGCTCTCATGATCAACAGAGAAGCTAAAAACAAAACAAAACATAGCAGACTCCAGAAAGATAAGGAACAGCAGAGCTCCAGGGATAGGGTGCTAGAAACTATTTAATGTGTCACCTCTTCAAGTTGCTATTGTCATGATGAACAACCTTCAGCTGTTTTCAGCCTTTCTGTACCATTTTGCTTATGATTCCAATTCCAGGAAGAGAGTGTCTACTTGGTCTAACTTGTGTCACCTACTCAATCTTGCCCAAGGGAGGGCTGGGCCACCACAATGGCAGGCCCATGAGGACTGCTCCCAGTAGGGCAGAGAATGTGTGAAGGGAAGGGAGATAGCTACATCAGGGTTCCATAACTTGACTCATGAAAAAAGTGCTGGGAAATCAAACAATAGAAGTCTACACAGAAGTCCAAGCTCAGGAGACTGTGGGAAGTTGAATAAAACCTAAAGCAAAAACCTCTTCCCCTCGTCCTCTATCATCTTCAGCTCTATGCAGAGACTTGTAAATATTGTCAAAAACACTCCACAGACAAGGCCTGGAGTGAAGGTGGAAGACAAAGTACTTTAAGGACAATTTGAAAGGAGAGAGGGTATTAGCTTTCAGCTTAATTGGTATTAAGAAGATCCTGTTATAATAACTAAGGCAATGTGGAAAAGGGAGTAGAGCATATATGGAAAAGGGAAAATGAACACAGACAATGAAAAGCAAAGAAGGAAATAAATCTATTATCACTAACAAATGCCATAATAATTATTATTTCCCTATGAAACCACGGAGACTAAACAGACGCAAAATGGAAGCTTGCCTGTGTTAACATCACAGCATTTCCCATGTGAAATGTGATTTCAAGGATACCTAGAACAATTCCAATTTTTGTACTTTCCAAGCTGGTTCTTACTAGAACTCTCTCTGTCTTCTTTTCTTTGTACCTCAACTGAATCTTTCTTCTTATAATGAATTTAACTTAATCTTATATTATTATTGGTGATGGTGGAGAATAAGATGTCATTACCCTTCCTATAAATATCTTCTCATATACTTACCATTCTTAAACCTATCCCTGATCCCACTATGAATCAAGCTGAATGATCAGACAATCTTTTGCCATCAGTTCTATGTACTCAGCCTTTAACAAGCTATTTGGAAAGAAGAGGTGTCACTTTCACTGTGTTCCCGGAAGAAGCAGAAGTCTATTTGTTCTTCATTCAGAATGGAAATGATTTTTTAAAAAGGAACAATCCTATAGAGCTAACTTGGGTTTGATTCCCATCTTTCCCCATCTTTCCTCTCAAATATATACACATGAACATCCCCTCACACAAGACAAGGACAGTTTACCTAGAGTGTATTAAGGAATCTCAACCTGAAGGTATATTAGCATCTCAGCATCTCAGATTGCTGGAGAAGGGGCAGAAGCCATAAGAAGGAGGATCCAGGGCAAGCTTGGCAAGCAGCCCCAGCTGTAAGATCAGCCCCCAACCAGCTCAGCCAATTGTGAGATATAATAATAAGCAAGTAGTGTTTATATGTGCTGGACCTTGCATCAAATGCTTTACATGCATGATCTCATTCAATTCTCTTATTCACCCTTGCTTTAGGGTTATTTTTCTTACCTACAGATGAAGAAACTGGGGCTCAAAGGGTGAGGAAATATACTCAAGATCACACATGTAGGAAGTATCAGAGCCTGGAATTCAGACAATGTAATCTGGTTCCATGGCCTGGGCTGGAAATCACTGTCTTCCCAGGGGCAAAATCCAATGCTGGAGGTGGAGATGGAGAACTCAGGCTGGTGGGAAGCTGCCTGAGGGTTCTGGGGGAGGGTGGAAGGTGGAAGGGCAAGTATAGGAAATCCAGTTAAGCCTCCTGGGCTTTGCATGGGGGGTTGGGCTTGGTCTTGAGCCTCAGTGGGAACCCATATGCCAAATAGTGTCAGTGCCTGACTGCCTCAGACGTGCTCAGGATGAGGACCGGCGACCTGTTACCTGATGGGTCATTCAGGCAGAGCTCCTGAGCCAATGAGAGATATGCCCAGTGACATATTAGCAGTTCCCAAACCACTAGGGCCAGGCTCAGCGTTTGGCCCTGAACCTAGATAGATGATCACACAAGAGTTCCAGAACCAGAACTAGAACATATGTACTTACTCCCTACCCCACAATAGTCCCACTCACATTCAGTACTTCATGTGCCCAGTCACTATGTCCATCCAGGCTCCTGATCCATCCCCTGCTGGACCAGAACCCTGAGAACCTGCCCAGTTTGTTCCTGTCCCCTTCTTTCCCCATTGAGTGGAACCCTGTTCCTCAGCCTACCAGCCATTTGTCAGTAACACTGTTCGGTTCCAAATACATTCTCCCTGGATTGAAAATGCTACTATCCACCGATGCTGACTGCCACTACTCCTCAGAGAGCTTACTACTGTACCCTCAGTCCCCAAACTGGACCACTAGGGTCCTGATGCCAGTCACATTAAACCTAATCTTTTTAAGATGGCTGGCTCCCTTCCTCAGACAGGATCTCCCAAATGGTCACTCCCCCCTTGTATCAGTCACTGTGACCCCAGCCCAGCTGAGTCAGCTTACCCCCATTCCCTACGAGTTTGTGGGTGGGGACCCCACATGCTTGGGGACCAAGTTTAAACATGTCATCACAACACAGGCTGCAAAGCAGAAGTCCAATTTTATTGACTGGCCCCACGTGGTGAGGGGCAGGCTGTGGTGAGTGCAGACTGATGGCACTTACATGCAATTGCAGTCACGAGGATGGGCTGCTGTGAGCTGTCTGACTCCACACAAGCAGAGCTGGGGGTCACGGGGCCCACCAGCCCTACCCCGTCTCACACACCCTCCCATTTCTTGGCATCCATACGAGACGTTCTGTTACTGGGGACCTGCCTCTTAACTGTGGTCCAGGTTTCCCCTGGATATCCACTGGCTTTTCCCATTTGGAATCTGCATCTTTTCTCTGTTCGTGGAAAAGAATAGTTATGAAAGCCCTTTCTGTGGCTACCCCTTGGCCCATCTCCAGGCAGGTAGGGCTCTGCTTCATTCAAACACTGGGCTGTTGAAGCTGACGGCTTCACTCATGTGGAGCAACATGGAACCCCTCCAGACAACGCTCACAAAGAAGAACCTTAGCCTGGCTGGTGTCCAGGAGCTATCAGAAGCTGGAATGAAGAGGCAGTTGTTCTGGCGGGCTGAAACTACTCCCTAGAACCAGAATTTAAGCTCAGGAATAAGCATGGGTTTCAGGAGTCTGTAACAGGAGTCATTATGCTTATATAAAAATTTTCTGAGGGGCGCCAAGGTGGGGCAGTCAGTTAAGTGTCTGACTCTTGGATTCAGCTCAGGTCGTGATCTCACGGTCCTGAGATTGAGCCCTGAGTCGGATTCCCTGCGGAGTGTGGGGTCTGCTTGAGATTCTCTCTCCCTCTCTCTTTCTCTGCCCTTCCTGCTCATGCTCACTTTCTCTCTCTACATAAATAAATAAATCTTTAAAAAAATTTTTTTTGAATGTGAATTTCACTGAAAATAGGGTCCACAGCTTTGGTCAGATTCTCTCCCTTACCCCCTTCTTATGTCTTATCAGTACTGTCCCTGGACTATATCTGCACCTGCGTTCCTCTACCATCACCCTGGTCCGAGCTCTCCGGACTGTTACAATAGCCTCCCAATGGCCTCCTGACCTACACATGCTCTTGTCTGCTCCCCATTATCAGACTCAACTGTGGCCAGAATGATCTCCTGAGATGCAGATTTGATGGGAACCTATTAACTCATGCACTAAAATATTCTGGCTTTTGCTTCTTAATTTCTTCTCCTTTGCTCTGCCCTATATGGTTGTTCTGCCTTTGCCAGCCCAATTCCCAGGATTGTTGGGATCTTAAATCAAGATGAATGTATGGAGAGATGGTACACATAAAGGTGGGAGAAAAGGTGAGTGCATGATAGAACAATGGCCCTGCAAGCTGGAAACTGGGGAAGAGTAATGGTCGAAGAAGGGAGGGAGAAGGAAGAGGTGACAGGTTCCAGAGCTGCCCTGGAATTGGGGATGATAGAAGTGGTGGCTTTAAGAAATACTGCTGTGTATTATAAATTATATCCTGGGTTAGTTTATTGTAGTGAGTTGAATAGTGTCCTTCCAAAATGTGTGTCCATTAGGAACCTCAGAATGTGACCTTATTTGGAAATGGGGTCTGTGTGGATCTGATTGGTTCCATTAAAATGAGGTCATAGGGATGCCTGGGTGGCTCAGTTGGTTAAGTGTCTGCCTTCAGCTCAGGTCATGATCCCAGGGTCCTGGGATCTAGCCCCACATCGGGCTCCCTGCTGAGTGGGGAGCCTGCTTCTCCCTCTCCCACCACCTCATGCTCTTTCTCATTCTTTCTCTCTCAAATAAATAAATTCTTTAAAGTAAAATAAAATAAGGTCATACTGGATTGAGTTGGGCCCTAAATCCAACACTGGTGTCTTTATAAGGCCATCTGAAGACACAGACAGAGACAGACACACATGGAGAAGAAACCCATATGAAGATGGAAGCAGAGATTGGGCGATGCAGCTACAAGACAAAGAACGCCAAGGATTGCCAGAAGGACCAGAAACTATGAAGAGGGAAGGAAAGATTCTTCCCTGGACCTTTTGGAGAAAGCACAACCCGGCTGACACCCTGATTTCAGACTTCTAGCCTTCAGAAATTTCGGTTGCCGCTCAGTTTGTAGTAATTTGTTATAGCAGCTCTACGGAGCTAATACAGTTAAATTACACCACAGTAACAAAGAAACCCTGAAAACTCTGGGCCTTAAAAGGGGAGGGTCTTATTTCTCACTCACCCAAAGTCTGATCTCTGCAGGTCACCACAGCATTTTTACATCCTGCTGTCCAGAAAGATGACCTCCAAGTTCACAGTAGCAGGTGAAGCAAGGACGGACGGGAAGATCACAAACATGTTTTTAAGAATCAGACCTGGAAAGGATTTACATCATTACTGCCAAACCCAGTCTCATGGGCCCAACCAAATTGCAGGGAAGCCTGGAAAATGGAGAGGAGCAAATAGATACTGGGAGAGCTCTCATACTTTCTGTCAAGGATCCCCTTTAAGAGGCCCAAGTAATGATTAGAATACTCACTGATAGTGTTATGCATTTGAATGCAAGACTATGGCAAGACTGAGCCCAAAGATGCCCAAAAAGAACTGGTTAAGTCATGATTCTCAGAGACCTTCATTATCCCTTTTTCTCTTAGGAGCGAGAGGAGTCCTTATTATGGTCTCCAAGATCAATCCTCTGTTGTCTGGAGCTTGCCAACCTCTTTAGTCTTAGATGTTCTACTCTTTCCCCCATCTTTCCCCTTGTTCCACAGATCTCCTGCAGGTTCATCCAGGGCATCATGCTGCATCCCACCTGGAGGCTTGGCACATGCAGTACCCCATCCTTAATACCTTCCATCCCCTATAATGGCTCTCAGACCTCAGTTCACACATCACTTGCTAAGTGAAGTCTTACCTTAATGCTTCCCTCTTCCCAGTCTAAATTGTATCCTTCAGTTATCCTCACATAGTTCCTTATACTTTCCCTTCTTATTATTTATCATAATTTGTCATTATATGTGCCTGTGATTATTTGCTCAATGTCTCTCTCTCTTTCTCTCTCTCTCTCTTGCTGCCATTTATTAGTATATATTTAGGAGAAGGAAGGGAAAAATGAAGGGGGGAAATCGGAGGGGGAGATAAACCATGAGAGACTATGGACTCCGAGAAACAAACTGAGGGTTTTAGAGGGGAGAGGGGTGGGGGGATGGGTTAACCCGGTGATGGGTATTAAAGAGGGCACATATTGCATGGAGCACTGGGTGTTATACACAAGCAATGAATCATGGAACACTACATCAAAAACGAATGATGTAATGTATGGTGACTAACATAACATAATAAGATAAAATTTAAAAAATAAAAATAAATGGATGGATGGGTGGCTTGGTGAGTTCTGAAAAGGGCCTTGGATCTAAATAAAAGTTAATAATTGTTTTAAAATATTCTAAAGTAGGACATGATTATTATGAGGCTTTTGGCTGTAAGTAAAAGAAATAATTCAAATTGCCAAGACAATAAGGAGTACCTACTATCTTATATAACAAGAGAATCCAGGGTAGGGGTCCCCTTGGGCTGGTTAGGAGCAGATCAATGACATCATCAGAGACCGAGGTTCTTTCCATCTTTTGTCTCTTTGTCCTCAGCATGTTGCCTTAGTTCTTCTCATAGTCACAAGATGGCTGGTGTAGTTCTGGGCAGCAAGTAGAAGGGATCTCTTTCAGTATGAATCTCTTTTCATTATCAAGACAATCTTTCTCAGAAACTGTCCCACCAATTGACTTCCCTGTAAATTATTTCTACCTCTAAACCAAACATTGGCAAATAGAATGGAATTATCATGATTGCCTAAGATTAACCAGGATTTACTTCTGAAACAGCTCTCAGAGAGATAGATGAATAGATGGCTGAACAAAATCCAATTTCTGTGAGCAAGAAAGGGGGATGGCATTTGTGGTTGTCATTATATGTGCATATGACTACTCAATCAATGTCTCTCTCTTTTGCTGCCATTTCTTAGTAAGTATTTGTTTAAAATGAATGAATGAGAATTTTGTAGGTAACTTATGTATTATAAACAACCATATTTGTTACATATTGGTTGGCAACCAGTGTGCCACAGGTATATTCCAGATTTTGACCTGAGTATTGGATTTATTATATGAGTACCTGTCTTGATGTGCTAATAGGTGTCAGAGAGAAATGCTATATTGAGCTGTTTGTACTGCTGCGGTATGGTACAGGAAATTCTTTCCCATGAGTAAGATGCAAGGGGATATCAAAGATTACCAAGCTGTGTGTCCAGGAACACACGAAAATCTTTTCTCATGAGTGAATCAGAGTAAGTAAGCTCTGAGACATAGGGCTAAAGAAGGACCATGTGGATTATTTAATACCTACAGGTATAATACCAAGACTTTAGCTTCCAGAAGCATTCCATGTCTTAGTAGTAATAAACACCCAGAGTGCCCAGATCTTGGTTTCTCAATCCTGTTCTCCAACAGCAGGAACCTGGGCTCTTTGAACAAATGACTGATTCTAGGGTTGGGTAGGTAAGTAAGATGAGCCTGGAGCATCCTGGAGTTCCAGAAAGCAAAAATGTTATCAAAGGACACTCTGGAAAACAGTATGGAGGTTCCTCAAAATGTTGAAAATAGAGCTACCCTATGATCCAGCAATTGTACTACTGGGTATTTACCCTAAAGATACAAATGTAGTGATCCAAAGAGGCACGTGCACCCCAATGTTTATAGCAGAAATATCCACAATAGCCAAACTATGGAAAGAGCCTAGATGTCCATCAACAGATGAGTGGATAAAGAAGATGTGGTATATATATACAATGGAATATTATGTAGCCATCAAAAGGAATGAACTCTTGCCATTTGCAACGACGTGGATGGAACTGGAGGGTATTATGCTGAGTGAAATAAGTCAATCAGAGAAAGACATGTATCATATGAGGAATTTGAGAAACAAGACAGAGGATCATAGGGGAAGGGAGGGAAAAATGAAACAAAACAAAACCAGAGAGGGAGACAAACTGTTAATCTCAGGAAACAAACTGAGGGTTGCTGGAGTGGAGGTGGTGGGAGGGATGAGGTGGCTGGGTGATGGACAATGGGGAGGGTATTAGCTGTGGTGAGCTCTGTGAATTGTGTAAGACTGGTGAATCACAGACCTGTACCTCTGAAACAAGATAGTAGGAAGGGAAAAATGAAGGGGGGGAAATCGGAGGGGGAGATGAACCATGAGAGACTATGGACGCTGAGAAACAAACTCAGGGTTTTAGAGGTGAGGAGGGTGGGGGGATGGGTTAGCCCAGTGATGGGTATTAAGGAGGGCACGTATTGAATGGAGCACTGGGTGTTATATGCAAACAATGAATTATGGAACATCACATCAAAAACCAATGATGTCATGTATGGTGACTAACATTAACATAATAAAATAAAATTTAAAAAAAAAAAGGATGGGGGCATGTCACAGGGATGAAAGAGAACTTGTCAGTGGCAAAATCTGGACAAATCTGAGCAATGAAATGAATAGGGTGATATGATATTACAGACCCAACTCTAAAATAAATAAAAATAAGTCCATATTCATAAATAAATAATTGAATTAAATTCTCCATGGGGAGAAGGGACAAATCTTCACCCATGGAAGATCTCCCATTTAATTGAGTAGATATTGCTACCTCCAGGAGGTGGAGATCCATCTCCTTGTGGGTGTGCCCTGAACTGAGTGACAGGTAGCCAAAGAGCAGGATATGAGAAAATAGGAACTTAACAGTGGAGAAACACAGCAAACACTAGCTTATCCAAGGTTAACTACACCAGTGATGCTATTGATAGAATGCAGTCCTGATACGTTTTGCTGGGAAGGGACCTCACCTTTGTGGTCTTCTCCCCAAAACCCACAACTCCAGTCTAATCGTGAGGGAGACTGCAAACAAACCCAAGTTGGGGGTTTATTCTACAAAGCACCTGCCCAGTATTCCTCAAACAGTCAAGATCATGAAAAACTAGGGAAGATTGGGAATCTGTCACAGACTGTGGATGCTACAGAGACATGACAGCTAAGTAATTTTCTCAGGGGGAAAAAAATGGTGAAATCCAACAAAGTCTGGAGTTCCGTTAATGACAGCGTGGCAGCTACATTTCTAAGTTTTGACCAATGTTCGATGGACTGTCTATATTATCTCTGCAGCTTTTCTGTAAATCTAAAATTATTGTAAAATAAGAATTTATTTTTTTGAAAAATGTGGTTTTTAGAATGAGGAGAGAGGGAGAAAGGAAAAGGAGGGAGGGAGGGACAGAGAGAGGGAGGATCTCTCTGTCCCATGATGCTAGTTGTTGCACAAGTTGGCAGGATTTGTGGAATGTAAAAGGGTCCCATTGTCACTCCACTCAAAAATGTCTGCGTCGCTGAGGGATACAGTGCTTGCTATTTAGGGTTGAAAGACAAGAAAAGATCTCATTAAAATGCAAATATAGGTGAGTGTTGAACTTGATTTATCACCTTAGTTGGCCAGTCCTCTGGGATGAAGCACAGGGCGGGTGACTTTGGACGTGTGGAGAGAAGGGCCCGAATTTACTAGGCTTCCCAGGAGTCAGAGGGAGGAAATCTGTAAGGAGCCCACATGAGAATGCCGGGCGCCCGAGGATGCCTACAGCAATGAGACAAAGGAGGAGAAGCACCCGAAAGCTGAGGACGAGCGTGGGCAAAAGCCTCAGCCTCCTGCACGTTTCTCCAGGGGCTGGTTGGTTCCACAGGACATCACGGAGAAGCCAAGTTAGGGTGCTGGGAGAGCAGGAGTCTGAGAAATCTCCCAGCTGTACCACATTCTGTTTATTTTCTCTGGAAAAATGAGGAAACCCTTGTCCTCATTCTTTCAAACCCTAGAATCTAAATTAGACATAATAATCTCAAAAAGACCGAAGTTACTAAAGCACTATATCTCATTTCTTGCATCCTAGATGGGATGTCTATAAGGCTGCACAGAATCAGGACATCTCAGAATAGTGATCATAAAAGTTGTTTCTGGGTGCTTTTTATGTGCTTTTTATTGTATCTTCTCATCAAGCCTATGAAGTAGTATTACTACTTTAACAACAACTAATTGAAGGCTTATAGCTATATGCAGGGAATTACCTAAGACTTTGGGTTAACAAAGGGGAGAGCCGGGACTAGAACACTGGTCCATCTGACTCCCAGTAAGGGCTTTTACCCAGTTATCTACATGGCCTCCTGGTTTACCTATGTGGCCTGGGGCAAGTCATTTGGGTTCTTGGACCCCAGCTGCCTTGTATATTAGGTAAGTGGATTAGACCAGTATCCTTAAACTTCAATGTTCATATGACTCAAGTGGGGATCTTATTAAAATGCAGATTCTGATTCAGTAGGTTGGGGGCGGGACTGAAATTCTGCATCTCTAACAAGCTCCTGGGTGATGTTGATACTACTGGTCTAAAAATTACATCTTCAGAAGTAAGGGCTCAGACTACGTCGGTGCTTAGATGTGTGTGTATAAGTGACATGTGGCAGGCTTGTTTAAAATACTCAGATTCAGGGGCGCCTGGGTGGCTCAGTCGTTAAGTGTCTGCCTTCGGCTCAGGTCATGATTCCAGGGTCCTGGGATCGAACCCTGCGTCGGGCTCCCTGCTCGGCTGAGAGTCTGCTTCTCCCTCTCCCCCTCCCCCTGCTTGTGTTCCCTCTCTCGCTGTGTCTCTCTCTGTCAAATAAATAAATAAAATCTTTAAAAAAAATAAATAAAATAAAATAAAATACTCAGATTCAGATGAACGCTGAAGGAGTTGATCTTGGGATGGATTCCCAGGTGCATTTTTAACAAGAATCTCTCAGATGATCTTACAGACCTTCCTTGGACTACACTTCTAAAAAAAATGCTGGACGGAGGATCTATAAGGTCCCGTCTTCATTTTAGAATTGCTGAAAAGATGTTCAATGTTAAGATGAGACAGGCATTGACAGACTGTGTTATGAGATGCAGTGAGTCAAAACTCACACAGACCGCCTCACAGCAAAGTTGCTTCTTTCTAGATTCTTTAGAAGTCTGCAGAGGGTAGACTGGAGAGGCTGAAGAGTGTCTCCAAGCAGTCCTTTAGGAGTTATTGCTTAAAAAGTGACTATGGATCTCCGTGTGTGGTGTCACTTAATAATTGTCTTTTATTCTTTAATCAGAATCAGTCTTGGGGCGCTTGGGTGGCTCTCTCAGTTAAGCATCTAACTTGATCTCAGGGTTTTCTTTTTCTTTCTTTCTTTTTTTTTTTTTTTTTTTTTTTTTGAGGGCGGTGGGCAGAGGGAGAGAGAGAGAAAATCTCAAGCAGGCTCCATGTTCAGTGCAGAGCCTGATATGGGGCTTGATCCCGGGACCCTGAGATCATGACCTGAGCTGAAATCAAGAATCAGGCGCTTAAAGGACTGAACCACCCAGGTGTGCCTTGATCTCAGGGTTTTGCATTCGAACCCCATGTTGGGCTTCACACTGGGCCTGGAGCCTACGTAAAAACAAAACAAAACAAAACAAACCAGTCTGTCCTCAGGGTCTCACAGAGATGAGGGCATCATTGTCCTCATTAAATCTAAAATGGTGCATGAGGAGAGGTGATAAGTGGAAGCAGATGGGGGGAGGGGGGACACAGGGTCCTTGCCCGCAGTGGGAGGCTGGCGGCCAGGACCGGTGAGAAGTGCATTGCTGTGGAAGGAGATGCAGCGCATGTCAGCTCCTGCCCAGTAACTAGCCGCGGAGCTGGTTCGGCAGCCTGCAATTTTTAAAAAAAATTTTTTTTTCTCTCCTACTCAGAAGCTATTCTCTCCTACTCAGAAGCTCCTCTTGAGAAGGCTGGTTATTCGCCCCTCTTCAGTCTGAGTGTAATTTGATGATTCAGGGGTCTTCCTGAGCATTTGGAAACAAACCAACACAGTTCTCAGAAAGCGCTGGAACCGGGGGTAAAGGTCAGGACCTAAGGGCACAGACCCTTTCCTCTATTTAATCGCAGAACACTTAGCTTCACTTTCCCCTCCCCCAACATCTGTCCTTAAGGACCGGGAAAACAATAACAAATGCTATCATTTACCGATTTCGGCAAGGTGCCAACCACTACAGCATGCATGTGGAAGGTGCTGGTATGGAGCAGAATCAGCAAGGAACCTAACCGGACTAATGAAGATCAGTCCTGTGCTTCAGAATTAACAACAGCAACGTTATGGGCTGTCTGTTTCTCTCCCTGCCCCCAAATTCATCTGTTGTAGCCCCAACCCCAGTGTGACCGAATTTGGAAATAGGGCCTTTGTGGAAGAAATTAAGGTTAAATATGGTCATAAGGGTGGGGCCCTCATCTAATAGGATTAGTGTCTTTATGAGAAGAGATGCAGAGCTCTCTTTCTCTAGCTTTCTGCATAAGCACAAAGAGGTCATGTGAGCACACTGAGAAGGAGGCCATCTGCAACCCCCCAAGGGGAGAGTCTGTTTGTTTGTTTTTTAAGAGGAAGAGGAGAAACAGAATCTCAATCAAGCTCCATGCCCAGCTCGGAGCCCAATGTGGGGCTCCATCTCACCACCCTGAGATCATGACCTGAGCTGAAACCAAGAGTCGGATGCTTAACCAACTGAGCTACCCAGGCGCCCCTCAAGGGGAGAGTCTTACCAGAAACCAACCATGCTTGCACCCTTATCTTGGATTTCCAGCCTCCAGAACCGTGAGAAAATAAATTTCTGTTCATTACTCCACCCAGTCTATGCTTCACAAAATACTTTCGCTTAAATTATCATACTCCTTTCTCACAAACCCAAAAAAGGTATTGTTATTCTTCTAGTAGACATGAAAAAACTGAGGCCTGGGATAAATCAAAGGACTTGCCCAGGATAACAATGTAGAGGTGGCAACCATGGGACCGGAACCCAGGCTCTTTGGCTCCCAGCGTGCCGTCTTCTGAGTTCCTCCCATGTGCAAGAGTTTGAAGAGCTGGAAGAAATGGAAGACTGAGAACATGCAAACTGCTCAAGTGCCAAACCTCGCTTGGTCTGTGAGTGGCCATCAGTTTTTGGAACACTAAAATTAATTGCGTTGTTGATTCATTCCGCAAACATCTATTATGGCTTTTCCTGTGCCAGGCACTGTATGAGAACTTAAAGATATAAAAAGAACTATGGCCATTGCCTTGAGGCTAGAGCCTACACCAAATGCTGACATCCAGGGCAGGACGTGGTCATGTGAACTAAGCAACCCACACTTAGAGCTGCAGGAGTGCTGAGTGAGAACCCATCAAGGCCGGCCAGGCTGAGGGGGGAAATTGTGAAGGATGGAAATTATTTCAGTGGCGGAGAAGGGTGGTGGATGATGTCCAAAAGTGGGCACAGCCATCCCTCCCATCCTGCATGCGCCTTTGCCATGCAATTTTTCTACTCCTCTTGTTGTCGACTAAGTTGTGTCCCTCCAAAATTCCTACATTGAAGCCCCAACCCCCAATGATTATGTTTGGAGATAGGGCTTTTAAGGAGGTAATAGAGGTTAAATGAGGACATAAGTGTGGGGCTCTAATCCAAGAGAACTGGTGTCTTTACAAGAGGAAGAGACACAAAATCTCTCTCTCCCTCCCTCTCTCTCTCTCTCTCAAAGAACATGCAAGCACACAGCAAGAAGGCAGCCATCTACAAGACAAGCAGAGAAGTCTCACCAGAAACCAACCTTGACAGTACCTTCGTCAAGGATTTCTAGCCCACAGAACTTTAAGAGAATAAATAGCTGTTATCTAAGCCCCCAAGTCTGTGGTATCTTGTTTAGCAGCCCGAGGTGCCTATGACCTCTCTCATCAGGAGGTAGTCTACTTCTCGTTCAGCCTGAGATCGTTCTGTGATCTGCTGTGAATGTAGCCAAAGTGACATCGTGCCAAATCCAAGGCTAGTCCTTATGAGGTATTGCAACTCCTGTTTTCACCCTCTTGGAGTCTTGAGCTATCATGTAAAGAAGTCTGAGTACTGCTGGAAAATCTGTAGAGGGAATGCCCTCCGTCTGAAATATGACAAGGGGAAGAGGCCCATGAAAATGAAAACACTGGAGGAGATTGGTGGCAGAGGGTTCCCGCTGTCCTAGCTGAGCATCCATACATGTGAGTGAGGCCACCTTTAATCCTGCAGCTGCACGAGTGAAGTTGAACATCGGTGAATCAGAGATGAACCATTCAGCTGAACCTTGCCCTGCCAACCCACAGAATCGTGAAATAACAAAATGGTTAAGCGATTAAGATCAGGAGAATTTGTAGTGCAAGAGTCGATAACTGATACAGGTGGAACGAGAGAAGGGAATATGTGGCTGAAAGGACGGTTTGAATGATGGTATAGTAGTGGAAAACTACAGTATGAATTTAGGTGAGTAATTCTGATTAGTAAAGCCTTTAGGACCATCTTAGAAAAAACGAGAAAATATGGCTAGCAAGGTAGGTTGGAGTTAAATCGTGGAGAGCTTTCATTGTAATAATTTTTTATTGAGCACTTACTTAGTTTACTCAGCTAAACCCCTTTCATGGATTAACTACTTAATTCTCACATAAATCTATGTTAAGCTTATACTATATAATCCTCCACCTTACAGATAAGGAAACTGAGGCTCAGAGGTTAAGTTACTTGAAAAAAAAAAATTACAGAGTGGCGAGAAGAGAATTTGAACACAAGTAGTCTAATTCCAGAAGCTGTGACCATGACCTCTACAGAAGATTGCCTAAGCCAAGGTATTTGGACCTTAGTGATAAACATGGAATTATTTTAAGTCAGAGCGGCATGATTAAAGCTGGCAACAAAATCTGAAAGCTGAGGGAATGGCTAGGTGTTACTGGAGTGGTCCAGGTATCAAGTGATAAGGGTCTCCATTAGTAAAAAAGAAGAAGAAGAAGGAGGAGGAGGAGGAGGAGGAGGAGGGAGGAGATGGGAGAATAAGAGGGATTTGGGGGAAAAACTCTTTTTTTTTTTTTTAAAGATTTTATTTATTTATCTGAGAATGAGGGAGAGAACAGGAGAGGAGAGAGGGTCAGAAGCAGAAGCGGACTCCCCACTGAGCAGGGAGCCTGACGCGGGACTCAATCCTGGGAGTCCAGGATCATGACCTGAGCCAAAGGCAGTCGCTTAACCAACTGAGCCACCCAGGCGCCCTGGGGGAAAAACTCTTAATAGAAAGCAGAGAATGACTGGATATGGATGAATAAAGGAAAGGGGAGGAGTCAGAACACATTCTCATCTTTCTGGCTTCAGTGACCAAGAACACAGTCATTCCTCCAAAACACTTAGGGAGTGCAGAGAATAAGTTGGCTTTACACTCATTAGGTGGAGGTGACAACGGGACACTAGGTGGAGGTGTCCACCAGGCATTTGGAGATACTCGAGTAGGAACTGGGGACACAGGTCAAGGTCATCTGTAGATACAGGCGTGGGACGCACTCAGAACTAAGCAAAGCTACACACATCTAAGGATACATCTGTTAGGGGTCCCTGGTTGCAAGCAAAAGAAACCAAATCTAGCAAAAAGTGGACAAGAGCTGGGGGCTCAGGTGTAGAACTCATGAACCATCTCGTCAGGCTGAGATGAGTCAGCTGCAATTACTTTCCCTACTCCTCAGGATTCAAAGTCCTGGGAGGGGATCCTCTTGCCTTGGTCATATACCCACGGCTTCGCTAAAGGAAGTAAGGACACCTTGTCTTCCATTCCCAACAATGTGGCACAGAAAGAAAGCAGAAGTGATTTTCCAAAGGAAACCAGATTCAGCTGTCAAAAGACAGGGAGAATAGACGCTGCACAGGCCACGACCAGTCAACATTCACTCCCCTGAAAGAGTGTGCTGAGGAGAGGGAGCTGACCGCGGCGTTCACAGCAACACGCAAGGTGGAGGAGGATTTGATGAGGGTAACATAAAGGCTGGTTAAGCAACTGGAAGAGAGAGAATAGGCTAAGGAGTTTCAAAAATGGGCAAAACACCAGAGTTAAATGCTGCCAAGAGATCAAGGGTGATAAAGAATGGCGAAAGCCTGCTGGGGCTGTGAGAGACAAGAGGGGGAAGGATGAAGGGCGTGAGACAGGCAGAAGACCCAGTGACACAGGAAAGAAGGTAGATCGGAGAGAGGGGCAGGGGTCAGGAGGCAGCATCCATTGTGTGGCGGTGAAAGGAAGAAGACCTAGGTTGGGGATTGAATGGGGCAGTATCACAGTGATCCTCAGCACCGAGGGCTTTCCATCCCATTTGGCCAAATATAAGGACAAAAGAATACTCGGTGCCGCACTTACTGGTATCTTTTCTCTGAAGCTCTTGTGAAAAGTAGTGACAATGGGAAAGTGTGAATTGATGCTCTGCCTTCATCTGTTTCAGAAATTATAGAAAAAGAAAATTGGATTTATTTAAAAGCCAACCAGTAAGGGAAATAAAAAAGACAAATGCCTTTTGTAAGCTTAAAAAAAAAAAAAAAATTACACCGATGCAAAAGTCCCAGAAACTAATTGTCCAAGTGAACTGTTATAAGCAGCCTCCTTTCCCCCGGTTGAAACAATCTTACATAACAACATTTGCATCCATAATGTTGTGTAACAAGTAGTCTTGTGGTGTAATGTGTTTTAAATAGAGTTTAGATAGCAGAGGAGTGACTATTATCTTACTATCCTGACATTGGTCACTCTTCCAGACAAAACACCATCACCCATTGGGAAGTAGGGATAGTTTTTCCTTAAATACAAGGTCATACTGTTTGGGTGTATGGGGGAGCAGGGGGGTGGGGCAGGGAGATTTTCATCTTCTTCCAAAGCACTCAACACTGGATCTCTTCCAAGAGAGGAAACGAGACTAAATAGATCATTTGTTTTATTCTGTTTGGGCATTTCGTGCGTTTCTCTCAACTGCAGCTTATGGACACAAAGCCAAACTCAGAGACTGGCTGGAGCTGGCTAAATTCCAGGTCACTTTTGAAATATTTTTAAGGAATAAACAATTTGAAACTCTATCTGAGAATTAAGGCAAGCCACACAATTGAAGGACAAAATGAAATTCTGCTGTGAATGTGAATTGCAAAGGAAGAGGCAGGTAGGATAATAATTTGGATTTCTCAAATAAGACCAAGGTAGAGACAGGAGGAAAATGCACGTTGAAAGTATACATCCATGAGAAATACACTTCAAAGAGGGTCAAATACGAGAAGAGAGGCTGTTCCTGGGCACCAACTGAAGCAGGAACACAGCTGCTTTGGGGCAAACCTCTAATGATGGATGTCAAAGTGCCTTGTCACTTGAATGTCATGGAAAGCTTAGGAGATTGCTTCTGTATCCTCTTGCTGGAATCAGGAGGGCCAGCCAACACCAGCCATGCACATTCTGTAGCAAGCATAGTTGGTATTCCCCACATATCCTAGTGGCAGAATGGGTCTTTGTCTTGAATCACTTCCCTTTGGGAGACACTCATTGGCAGTCCCATCCAATGTCCAAGGAGAGAGAAAGGCACATTCGTGGTTGGGCTTAGCTTAGCAGATTAGTTAACACTGCATCCTGTCTGATTTCAGAATTGACAAGTCATGGACAGTATTGCTCAAAATGTTCCTTTGACAGTACTGGGTAGAACAGGGAAGTGAATGGCAGTCATTAAAATGTAAACGAAAGAGGTAAGTCCCAAAGACTTCTGACTGTCTTTTATAGCTGAAGAGACCGGACCCTAATTACGCTCTAATTGGGACAATAAAACGTTTTCTCCCTAAAAAAATGTTGGCTCCATTAAAACAAGAGACCAAAACCCTTTAAAATAGTACCTGTGCATTCCTTCAAAAACTTAAACTGACTCTAAATTTTAATTTGCAAAAAATTAACCAAAGTGTTTGAGATATAAATCAATATATCAAATGTTAATCTTCTGAGATATCATCTAATAGTTTTGCAAACTGTTACTATTGGGGAAAACTGGACAAAGTATACCAGGGACCTCTCTGTGTTAGTTCTTGCAACTGCATGAGAAACTACAATTATCTCAATAAAGATTTTCAATTAAAAAAAGTGATTTGGCCAGAAATGGATGCAGGGCAACAGGCAGGCTTTCCTAAACAGGCTCTACCCACATTTCTTTGTTCTAATTTATTTCTCCAACCGCTAGTTCCCTGAATGACTCCCTTCCATCTGGAAGAGGCTACTCCCAGCTGCTCAAACACAGCTCTGGGCTTTTCTGCTCTTAGCTTCTCCCTCCACTTCATTCCTCCCAGGTCCAGCTGGGCCTCCCAGTCTAGAGTAAGCCCTAACCCGTTGCCTGGAGCAATACTTAACCTTGTCAATAGTCAGCTGGCCCTCGTTCACCTACAACAAATATTTATTGAGCAACTTCTGTACATGTCACATTGGCTCTAGGCACTAGGGATGGGGTGAGGTGAAAACCATGGTGAACTGGTTTCTCTTCCCTGCTTTCTGGGAGTATATTTTCTATTTCTTTCTTTATTTTTTATTATGTTATGTTAATCACCATATGCAAGCTGGTGCAGCCACTCTGGAAAACACTATGGAGGTTCTTCAAAAAGTTGAAAATAGAGCTACCATACGATCCAGCAATTGCACTACTGGGTATTTACCCCAAAGATACAAATGTAGGGAGTATATTTTCTAATGAGGAAGGGTGGAAAAGAACTAGCCAAGAAAAATGTAAAAGAAAAAAAATTCGAAGGATGATGAGTGCTATGAAGAAAGTAGTAAGTTGGAAAAAGTTGGAAGTGACTTTAGGTCAAGTGATCAGGGAAGGTTTCCTAGAGAAGGTGACATTTGAGTTGTGACCTGAGGTATAAAGAGGCAGTCATAAGCCGATCACGGGGGCCGGGGGGAGAGCATGTTAGGCAGACAGAACAAGGAAAAAGCTTTTATATCCTGCCGTGTAATTAAATATCATTATTAGGCACGACTGTAAAATAATGAAACAGGTTTCCTTTTTGTGGACTGGGAGCCAACCCTCCCATAGCATGTTTCCCTGTAAGAGAGTCTGTGAATACCCTCAGGCTGGGCCAGATTTTACACTTTTAAAAGTGACTCCTTCACCCCAACACACACATACACACACACCGTCTAGCATGGCCGCCTATACACCAGTTGTAGATCATCCAAGTTGCTCTCATCAGGAGATGCAACCTTATTTCACGGCTGTGTCTTACATTTACCACATTTCCTTCATACAGTTGGGGCCGTGGGCCTGCCGGTGAGGATTCTGCACTGAGGGCAACATAAATTATGTCATTAAAGTTGTGTCCCCACAAACCCAAGTTGACGCGAAGAAGGACTGCATGTAGGAGATCTGGGTACTACAGCTGGGAGCCAGAGGGTGATATGTCGCCTGCCACCGGGGGCCGCGCCTCTGTTGCGCACAAGGTCCCATCCGTTGTAGTTACCGACTGGGAAGGGCTGGATTCCCAGGACTCTGCGGGTACCTCACGCTGTCACCGCAGCCACGAATCCAGATTTCTAGACTCCCTTGTCTGCCATCCGCCTACGGCGACCAGCCGACCAGGAGAAGACGGCTCCGGGTCACCCTGCGAGGCGTCTCGAGGGGCGCTCTGCCCCTCCCTGGCCGCGACCCGGCACCGTTATCCCCATCACCCAGGCCGGTGGGCACGGTCCCGGGGCACCCCCGTGTCTCCCCCAGGGGGCAGCCAAGACGACTTGCCAGCGTCCCCGGGACGCGCCGCGAGCCCTTGGGTCCCTCCCTGTCCCCACACACGCCCGGACCCCGTCGACCCACGTGCAGCTCGGCGGGGGCTGGCGCCGCACCCCGAGCTCGGCGCGTCTCCCGGGGCGATCCGGGCGCAACCCCACGACGTGGAGGGTTTGGGGGCGGCCGCCGCGAGGCCGCGGCCGGAGCGGGGGCGTCCCGGCGTGCGGGCGCTGGGACGCTGCGGCCCGCTGGCACACAAAGGAGGCGGCGGGAAGGCGGGGCGGGGCGGGCCGGGGGCGGGGGCGGCAGGAAGGGGCGGGGGCGGGGCGGGCGGCGATAAAGCCCCCGCCGCCGCGGCCGCCCAGCCTGCGCCGTGGGACTGCCGGGCTGCTCGGGCTGCGCGGCGAGTGCAGGCGCCGCCGCCTCTCCGCCTCCCCGACCTGCCTCGCCGCCGCCGCCGCCGCCGCCGCCCTCCGTCCTCCGACTCTCCGCCCCGCCGCCACCCGGCTCCGGCTCCGGCTCCGGCTCCGGCTCCGGCTCGGGCCGCTCTCCGCCGCCGCCACCTGGGGATCCCGAGCGAGGGGTGGTGAGTACGGGCTGCGCGCCCCGCGGCCGATCGCGGGCGCCCGGGGCCGGGAGGGGCGCGGCCGGCGTGCCCCCTGCGCCGGCCACGGTCCCGGGGCTCTGCGCGCCGCCCGCTCCGCGACCTTGCGCCCGGCCCGGAGGCTGCGGGGCGAGCGGGGCCCCGGGGCGGCGACGTCGAGGCGGAGGAACTTTCTCAGCCTCCCTCGGGCTGCCTCGGCCGAGACTGCGTGCGCGCCCGGCTCTGTGCCCGGCCCGCGGGGAGCCGGAGGAGGACCGGGCCGGGCGAGGAGGCGCCGCGACGGCTGGGGCGTCCAGGTGTGCCCGCAGCTGGCAGTCCCGGGGCCGGCGTGGTTTGTGCGGGCGCATCCTCGCTGGCGCCGGTGACCCTGAACCTGAGGTACCCAGGTACTAGGCAGGCGTCCTCTACCCTGTACTTTGCGTGTGCGCTGCCTGTTGGGGAAAGACAAACCGACTCTGTGGTTACCGCTGCCCGATCAGGGTTGGGGTGACCAGTGGTTTGGGGGAGAGCCTTCAAATTGGCCTCTGGCAATCAGTTCAACCCTATGGAGCAGATTTTTGCTGTTTTCATCATCTGTAGAAATGGGAATCAAGACACTGGTTAGTGGCTACAGGTAAGGTGAAAGTGTACTCAGAAATTCTGGGCGGAATCAGGTATTTAATTTGCCTACGAACTGAGCGGGGATGGAAGGCTTCTATTACATAAGACAGCACTCCACCTTCAGGTGTTATGGGAGATGCTGCTGAAGGTTTTAATGTTTTAATGAACGAAAAATAATCATGTGTGTCTCTCTTGAGAAATCTCAAATGCTGCTGTGTCTTGCTTTGACCACTTTGCAGAGAACGTTCTTATATTTAGCATCAACATAAAAAGGTGTTTGAAGGTTTGACTGGCTCTTTCAAGCCAGGAAGCAGTTTACTTCTCTGAACTGTTCAGGAACAATTTACGTGATAATTTTGTACTTTGGAGATTTTATATCCCAAGTTGAACAGAGATAACTGGAAGAAATGTAAGCATTGCTAATTTGTATATCTAAAAGCAAACTTCAAAAATTGAAGATACTTTCAATGCTGTCTGCATATCTAAATCAGTAATTGTTGCTGTTTGCAGTATTTCAGCAAAAATTATCTTCAGCTCTGCAAATGAAGGTGTTAGCCTAAATAATCTAAGCATCCTTTCAACCCCCAAATTTTAATTCTAGATTAAAATGATGTTTGAAAATATTGTACAGTGTAGGGCAGTTACTGAAGGTCATAAAGATGTCATCCATCCTTTATTCTAAACAAAAATGAATCTATGCGGAAAATCTCTGCTTCCTATGAACTTCCCATATTAGTGTAATTTTAAAAGAACAAAAATGACTCAGTCTCCAAAGGACATTAGTTTTTAAGTTCCACCCATGGGTGGATAAATACCAGTGGGAGATTGAGGTATTAGAGTTGGAAATGAGCCATGTCCCACCCACCCCTCTGTGTGACCATCCTCTGCCAGCTAGTCATCTCCTTCAGGGACTTTGGCTCCTGGCCTTTTGCTCCCCCTCCTGTCCCAAAGTCCATGTAGGGGATGCTCTCTATTCCCACTTCCTTGACCATCTCAAATCCAGTGACCTCCACCCGCTCTAGCAACTGAGTCCTCTAACTATATTGAAGTCTTGCCCTCGCTCAGAGATGCTCATCTTCTGAAATGAGAAACAGTGTCTCAGTGTCTCAATCACAAGTTCCTGCCTTCCGGGTTGCAAACTGGTGCTCCCATTGCAACTCTTCCTCAACACAAGAGACCTCTTTCCCTCCCTCCTTCCGGTTTAACAGGTGACTTCATGGCCCACTCTACCTGGAAAGTAGGGGCCACTGAATTGAAGTCTCTCCATGTCCTACCCCATTTCCCTCCTACAAACTTCTCCAAATTTACCCCCTCATCCAAGACATCTTCTTAAGTGCCTGCTGTGTCCAGGCGCTTTACTTGGCTCTGAAGTGTGATAAATACAGCAGATCCTTGCTGTCTTGGAACGGTCATTCTTGTGGGAAGAAACAGATGAAAAGCAAACATAATTATGCTATGATAAAATGAATAGGGTAGAATAATAGAAAAAAATCAAGTTGGGGCAGGGAACTCAGGGAAGATTAGAGAGAAGGCCTCCCTTTGGCACTGCTTAGGGTCTCTCCATGAACTCTTTCCTAATTTAACAGTATTTTTAGAATGCCATCATCTTCCTTGTCCCTGCACCCCCACCTCCTCTCTAGTGACCACTGTGTCTCCCGGGCTTCTCAAATGAGTTAACATTTCCCCTGTCGTCTGCTTTCTTCTCAGCTCCTTGTGAGCTGGCCAGAGGCTCCACCAAATAGGAGAAGACCCCACAATTCCTGAACAGTGATCCTGCACATTCTCTCTAGACTTCCCTGTAGCATTGGATATGGACCTTTCCTTCCTTTTGGATACTTTTCCTTTCTTCCCTAGTTGCCGTGTCCCCCTGGTTTTCCCTCTGCCTCCATTGCCTCTCCACTACCTCCTGGGGTTACCCAGGGCTCTGTCCTGATCTCTGTTCTGCTTTATACAGAGTCATTGGGTGAAGCACATTCCCCAAGCCTCAGCTATCTCCAATACAAAGTAAGTCCCAGATTGGTGTCTCCAGCTAGTTACCTACAGTCCAGTGGGCTTATCCATCCAGCCTCGTAGGCAAACAACCCACAGTGAGTCCAAGACTGACTGATTTTAGTTCTCACCATCCACCCCAGACCCATTCCATCATTGGCCAAAATTTGCCTTGCTTTTTTTTTGGTGGCGGCTCTGCCAGTCACCAGGATATTAAAGCAGAAACCTTCCGGAAAGGCTAGACTCCTTCAGCACTCCCCGCATGCAGTCACCAAGTCCTGTTGCTTCTCCATGCTGTGAAATCACCTAACCCTCTGCTCTAGTCACGGCGGCCCGGCCCTGCTTCAGAGGCCAGAACCGGCAAAATGGTGGCCAGCGTGCCATTTCCAGTTGGCAGATGTGTTGTTGGCCTGAACAAAGTATACAAAAATTGAGTTAATATTAGAAATATTAAAATGCCACTTGCATCTATAGCTTCTCTTAAAAATCAGAAGGCCTGGAACACGAGACCTCCAGTCCCGTGTGGCAACACTTGGCTCGCATGGAATTTCCAGCGCCCAACTATGCTGGCGGTCGCTTGCTTCTTGGTTCTCCCTGGACCCGTGGTCTTCATTTACGGTCTCCTGGCTCCCACGGGCTCCTGAGTTAGCACCCATAGGCCGGGGAGGCCAGCGGCAGCCTGTGAATCCCTGGTGCCAGGAGGTTACAGCCTCCTGCCAGATTTCTCACATCCTAGCGTTGCACCCCTTTGAACTGTCTCCCACATCAGTGCTGGATGACTCTCCTCAGTTCCTCCAAATCCAAATCTGCTGGTGTCCCTCCTGATAACCACCCTGCTTCCCTCTTGCCTTTGGGGCAAACCCTGACCCTGTTGTATCACGGGTTAGGCAGCTCCAGTGGAGAGGTAAGCTATTGTCTTTATGAGGTGCTGCCCCTCAGTTTCTCAACACACCTTTGAACTTCTGTAAGGAGAGTGGGGTATACATAATTCCAGTGTTACCTCACCTGTTGAGATGCAGTCTCTGCTGTTTAGAAACCCTTTCCACCGACCTCACCACCCTCCTGCTTCCTCACAACTGCACCCAATGCAGATGGGACAGGGTGGATTCCACAGTAGGGGAGACTGTAAATACAGAGGCAGGGGCTGCCCCAGGAGCCCTCAGCCCTTGGAACATGGCAGGCTCCGTTTAACCCCTGGTGCCCAGAGTCCTAGGGCGTGCTCCCGAGATCATTCTCTGGACCCTCGTGTTGCAGAACTCCTCTGCATTCAGCCAGGGAACTTGCTGCGGTGCTCCACCATCTTCCCAGCAACCTCTCGGGCTGCTGGCCCTTTGCAGTGACCTGACGAAGTCTACATTTTCTTCCAGTCCTTCCACCTCCCCGCCTCGTGCCCTTCCCCAAACTTTATTTTCTTGCAAAACTGAACTTCCTGCAGACTCCTCACACTGTGCTCCTACTGGACCTCGGCCTAGAATTCTCTTTCTCCATCCTCTGCGTTCATTGTCTGGCTCACTTCCCCCTTTTCGAGACTCGGGTCCTGTATCATCTGTTCCACAAAGTCTTTCCTGAAAACCACTACCCCCAGCCCTCCCTGGCACGTGTGTGCACACGTATACGCTCCGCCCCGTGGAGGCCTCCCCGATGGGAGGTACTGCGTTGTAGCTAAGTGCTTTCCCCACTAGGCTCTAAGTGCAGTGAAGACGGACCTGTGTTTTAGCTTCATTTGCACTCACCATGGTGCATGATCAAGGGCATTTAATGGATATCTGAACTGAACCATATTTCTATTTTTCATAAGTTTACTCCAAACTTTATGAAGGAGTGCTTATCTTTTGGGCTTGGAGGGGAGCTTCTCCACCCCCACCCCCCCCCCCCCGCCACCAGGACCTCCACTCCTGTTTTGGTACTTCTGCGTTAAGTATATATATTTTCACAGCAAAAAAAATTTTTAAAAATTAAAAAATTAAAATCTTTTTGATCAATCATGTCTTTTGAGATAGAACATTACTTAGAAAAAAGCAGAAGTCTAACCCAGAAGTACTTCTGTCCCTATATTCACTTCAGTTATCCTCATCTGAACCTCTTTTGGCTTGGTTCTGTCTTCCTTGAGATCCACTGGCTGGGCTGTGCCCTATTTTGTGGTTTGTACAAGGTAGGAGAATTCTCTCTGGCTTCCGTTAACCTTTTCAGTGATGGTGATGCGTGCCTTCTTGCTGACTTTTTTTTTTTTTTTTTTTGCGTCGGTAGTTTTTTGGCTAATATCTTCAGTCAAGTTTGATGGAAAGAGTCCTATGTTGAGAGAGAGTCTGGGCTGTGCTGCCAATGATTTGTATAGTTAATCATCTAGAACTCAATGTTTTATCTATACAATGGGTGTGATGAAATCAAAGATGTCATTTAAAAAAAAAAACAACAAAACCTGGGGCACCTGGGTGACTCAGTCGGTTAAGCATCTGACTCTTGATTTCAGCTCAGGTCATGATCTCAGGGTCATGAGATCAAGCCCTGCATTGGGCTCCACGCTCAGTGAGGAGTCTGCTTGTCCCTCTCCCTTTGCTCCTCCCTCTACCCCTCTCTTTCTCTCTCTCTCTCAAAAAAATAAATAAAATTAAAAAAAACAAACAAAACCTAAAACTTCTTGACTTACTTTCCCTTTTGGTCCAGCTTTCTCATCAAGATCAGATCTAGATGAAATTTTTTCTTAAATGCATTATTTAATGTTTATCTACATGAAATTCTTACCCCTCTCTTTCTCTCTCTTTTTAAATCTATGAAATCACTCAGCTTGGCTCTTTAGTACTCAGAAATAGCATTGAGGGCCAACATGAAGATTTAGTTTGTATCCCCACTTAAAGGCATTTATAAAAAATGTTAAATAAATTGGGTCCCCTATACTTGATCTTCTTTGTAAACCACTGTCTCTACCCATGAATGTGCCTGTCTTATCTTTCCCAAACCATCGGTCCTCGTGAGTAGATTGTATGTCTGATCTGAAAGTCAAAGTTGGGTTAAAAAAAAAAATTACCCTTAGGTATGGAGTAGATTCAAATGCAGTAAACTACATCTTCAGGTTATTTCTTAACTTTTAAGTTCACAGTTCATCTAAGAGCACTGAAAGAGTAGTAGGATTTTATTTCTCTTTTGAGAAATGCTGCCTTTCACCCAACAGGGTGAGTCTATTTACACAGTCAATGATTCTCCCCTTATTCTGCTGTTAAGTTTCTAGGTCTGGATGTAAGCCCAGTCCAGAGAAGTTGGCATTCCTTCTGGGGCTCTTTTTTGTGCGTGGGGATGTACACTGAGCCTAAGCAATCCTCTGTTTGCAATTCCATTCCTGCATTTGGACAAACATGTCCCCTGTTTCATCCTTGAATTCCTTCAAAGGTTGGGGTAGACACCCCAGTTCAAGGTCAGCCCAGGAACACCTCATGCTCTTGCTTCAGGTTGACTGTAGATGTTGCTCTTTGCTTCAGAAGGGATAATTCCAGAATTGGAACCCACTGTGCCTTTCTGTTTTTGTTAGTTAATTCTTGGGAGAAAGATAATGTGGAGGAGATTTTAATATAAAAGGGAAAAAATCCTATGAAAAGGCAGAAAGGATTTCTTGTAGCGACTGCAAATCTTGGTAAATGTACTTTGTTTTGTTGTTGTAATGCCCTCCCCCACTTGCTGCAGCGAGAACTCTGGTAACCTGGGGAATTTCTCTTAAGAGCATACCAAAAATAGCATCAGCGCTTTCTCCCCCCACTTTCATTTCTATTTAGTGCCAACTAATATAGCTACAGAGAAAATAACCACTTGTTTTTGCCTAAGTTTTTATGGACCAAATCTTGAAAGTGGGTGTAGGTATGTGAGAGAGTTTAACACCAAATATGAAGCCCACTTGAAAATGACTAAGGTGACTGCAAATGAAAATAAATTTTTCTTCCTTTTTTTGAGAAAATGCTCTATAAATAATGGCAGTGCTTGCCTCTTCTACTAAATTTATTTTTCATTCTTGAAATAAGGAATCTGCTTAGGAAGAAACGATCTTGAGGGTTTGGTCACTGTTCAGATTATATGAGCTATGAACTACTGCATTATGTTTTGGTTACAAGTGCAGAAACCCAAGTCAGGGTAAGTGATGCAAAAAGATGGGGTGCAAGGGCCGACCTAGTGGCTTACATTGCAGGCCCTGAGATGGGGGGGGGTGCCTCTGGTACAGGAGGTGACTGATGCCAGAGACTCAGGGCTTTAGGGCTCTCTTCTCTCCCTCTGTGTCTCTTTGCAGGTGGTCTTTATCTTCTCAGGGACCAGCTAATGACCCAAGAGGGAAGAGGGGCTTCCTGCCAGTTCCAGTTGGAAAAATCCTAGGGAGGCACTCTGATTGGCTCAGTTTGGGTCATGTGCCTTTCCCTGGACCAAGGGCTGTGGTGAGGGGAATGGGGTACTGTGATTGGCCAAAGTCTGAGTCACATGTTCAAACCTGTGGTCGGGAGGGGAAAGAGTATGGAGAGGGGTGTGCTGGACAGGCAAGTTACCCCAACTGTATTTGTTTTCAGTTGACAGAGGCTCTCTGTTGTCTCCTGGAGCCTCATCCCTGTCCGTAGGACAGATAGTAGCATCCTCCACTCGCTCAGTTGGGCAAGAGGAGCGTGCGGCAACTGAAGTACCCATGGTCCTACATACAGCCTGTATGTGTCAATGCCAGAGCCTGAACCCAGGTGTGTAAATGTGCGAACTGTGGGCTGATGCCGTGAATTTTCAAAGATTTATAGCTCATCAATATTTATAACTTTTCAAAAATAAGTTCTTGTCAAATAACACGCCTCCTTTCAGAAGACCATCTTCTCAGTTGGATGCTTCATATCCTTCAGTACCACAACCAAAACTCACGGAAAGAGGCTAATATTTTTGCCTTCTGTTGGAAGTAAGCTTTTTCGACCTGTTGCTGCCCCACACCCCCGTCCAGTTTATTCCTTAGACACTTGTTTTTTGGTTTTTTTTTTCTTTCCTAGGAGTCGAACTCTAAAATTAGTACTGACCTTTGGACTGAAAAGGTAGAGTGCATTTATCCAGAGTTGAGGGAATAGGTTAGGCTGAGCTGGATAAAAGTCAACATAATCAAACAAGGACTGTGACATGACTTTTAAAAGATGCCTAATTGAGGGGCACCTGGGTGGCTCAGTTGGTTGAGTGGCCAACTCTTGATTTTGGCTCAGGTCATGATCTCAGTCCTGGGATCGAGCCCCGCATGAGGCTCCTTGCTCAGAGTGGAATCTGCTTGAGGATCCTCTATCCCTCTCCCTCTGCCCCCCACCCCACTTGTGCTCATGCATGCTCTCTCAAATAAATAAATAAATCTTAAAAAAAAAAAAAATACCTGATTGAACTTCACAAATGCGTGGAGACTTAGTTTAGAACATTGTTTGAGATATAACTTTTGTTTTTATAGATTTTTATTTGAGAGAGAGAGAGAGAGAGAAAGAGTGCGTGCACACACGTGCACGAGAGGGGGATGAGAGGCAGAGGGAGAGAGAGAGAGAGAGAGAATCTTAAGCAGGCTCGATGCCCAGTGCATTAGGCTCAGTCTCATGACCCTGAGATCATGACCTGGGCCGAAATCAAGAGTTGGGCGCCTAACCATCTGAGCTACCCAGGCACCCCTTACCGTTTTTTTTTAAATAGTTACCTATTTTTTCAAAATTTGTCCTGTCTAAATGGTGTGCTTTCCCCTCCCCTCCCCTGTCCCCCTCCTCTCCTTCCTTAATACAGTGTAGTACTTAAGAGTATGGAAGGTTTGGAGGCCAATAGACTGGTCTGAATCTAGATTCTGTCAGTTACTAGCTCGAGATCAGGAGGCCATAGATGATTTACTAAACTTCTCCAAGCCTCAGTTTCTTCATTGTGAGTTGGACATGAAGGTAACTGTGGTTTAAGTTTGGGAGTATATACTTTAGGTGCTGAGCACAGGGGCTAGAATGGAGCTGCCTTCCAGGACATGACATGGCGGTAGGATTCTGTTTGTCACCGTAGTCCAGGTAAGCATTTCTCTCCTCCAGGACTCATGTTTTCTTTGTGTCTTTGATCTGGTGAATGAGGGACTTGCTCTGTGTGTTCCCATGCTTGGTTTCCAGACCTGTAACACCCTCGGTAGGCAGTACTCCCAGTGATCAGCTCCCTGGTCATCTGTCCTTTCCCCAGGCTTCCAGCTCTTCTAATATTGGCTGTGGAGCAAAGGATGGTCAGTGCGGGGAAAGAAACTCCCTCTCACACCTGTGTGAGGAAATGTAAACAGCTGTGGTACCAGGAGGTCTTTCTCGGGGCACATTGCAGGCTAGCCCTGTCAGGTTGGGTGCTTTATATATATATATATATATATGTTAATTATGAAGAATTAATAAATGTCTCTGCAGCAGAAAAATAATCTGTTTGGTTTAATATTTGGGTCTTTGCAAATGTGGTACCCAGAGTCTTCTCTTTTTGTTCTTGTTTTTCAGACTGTGAAAAAGTCCTGTATCCAGTGATATCCACTGATATCCAAATACCCATAAATAATCATTTTGAACACATACTGAATAGATTTTAAACACACAGTCCTTTAATTATGACTTGATTCCCTCAATATGCAGAAGATTTTCTATGAATGTTGGACTAGCCTCAGCAAACCTTCCTGGATAGGAAATGTATCTTCTGCTGCCATTAGTAGGAGATTTTAGGATTTTACTGGCAAATAGCCACTTGGGATTTTATACAGGACTCAGTGTATGTCCACACCTGAATTGTTGCTCGGACAATGGGATACAAGGTGCCAGGGAGATTGATACTGTGTGACGACTTAATTATAAGGAGAGCTTCCTTTCCCTAAAGGTGTGGATATTCTCTTTGAAATTAATTCACAGATAGACTCATATCATCTTATGCCAAACCTGTGTTCATTTCTTAATGACACTTAATTAAAATAGCAATTTAGAGGATTGGCCAGAGATGCCAAAGTATGCATAGTCAACCTGTCCTTGTGCAGCACGGTGGTAAATCATGAGTATCAAAGTGCTAATCATACTCAACGGTGAATTAATTCAGCAAGTACTGAACACATAGTTGTTTCCATGCATGTATGTTACTCATTAGCCTACAATTTCTTTTAGGTAGGGTAAGTATGTAGTTTTTACATGTACAATGGCAAAATCATGCTTTTTGTCTTACTCTCTACCTTGTGTTGTGGTTCTTTGTGTTTTATCTCCCCTGTTAGGAACCCTCGAGGATTTTTTTGGTTAATCTTATCCTCCTGGGTTACCTGATGCCGAGGAGCCCAAAAGGGAAGTAGGAAATGAAAGAGCGTGGATCTTCAGTGTGTCAAGTACTGTTAGGCACATTTTATACATGATCTTATTGAATCTCAACCACCCTTGGAAGGTTGAAATTAGTCCTAGCTGGCAGGCGAGAAAATGGAGATTGGGGTGTGTGGAGCACCCTGCTGAGAATCTCACCCATGGGATGGATATTCACTCCAACTCTGCGTGTCTCCACAGTGGAGATCTTTCATCCTGAAACATTGTTTTCAGGGAGTGACTGAAACTAGACAGTGGTGTCTGGGCAACAGCGCAGGGCCCCACACATGAGAGGTCAGAGCATGCTGGACAGGGTGAACTTGGGAATCAGATGAACCTGGGTTTAAGCCCCAGCTCTGCAGTTAGTCGTTTGATGTCCACAAAATACTTTCCTCTCTGGGCTTCATTTCCAGAGCTGGAGAATGGAGCTTATGAGGATATTCCCTTCTTTGTAGAGAAAGCTAACATTGTTGCTGATTCACAGACAGGGAGATAGCAAATAGTGACGTAAATCACTTGGCAAGGTCAGGGCTGAGGCAGGTTGAGCACTCGGGTCTCTGCTCCTGTCCCTTGTCACCTCTCCAATCACCAAGTCTGGGTACAGCAGCCAGAACTGCCATCACCTATCATCTGCCCTTGATTAGCCCCCAGAGCACCCCGCTGACTTGGGGACACTCCCCATCCATCCCTTAGAGCCACTTGGCGGATTCATGTCACCTCTTCTCTGTGTTGTTCACCCCCATCTTCTTGAAGAGGATTATTCCCAGAGAGTAAAGAGATTCCCCAAGACTTATTCCTGATGCATCTGCCCCACACAAGACTTCAAAAGTCGCAGCCCTATTGTGTTTGGGTGCATTTGGTTTAAGAATTAGTTTTTCAGCCAGACACTCTGAGAGACCTAGAATTCTCCACAACACAGGTTGACCTTTGAGGATCTTATATGTTTCGATTAGAAAGGGCATATCTGTGATACTTTAACAATCCAAGATGAACAATTTCACAGATCGGTGACCCTTTAACAGTTCAAGAACCATGATACACTGTCGTGGGCGGACGCAACAAGGGGGTACATTTTCTGTAGAGGATTTCAGTGCAGTGGTAAAAATACCTCAAAATTGGTTAGCTTTTTATTATCATCAAGTACCATGGTGATCAACTCTTCTTCCCCTGGAGCAGACCCATCAGCCTGACTGACCCCCAGTACTGCGCTAGGTCAGTAATAATTCACTGCCAAAATGAGTGCTTTGCATGAGATGTCTGGGAGGCCAGACCGGAGGGGTTAGTGTGGGCTCAGTCACTGGGAAGGCTGCACAGAAGCCCTCTCCCTTCCCTCTTTGTAGGGAGGGACTTCAGGAGAGCAAGCAGTGTGTGATCCCGATGACTAGTCTAGTCGTGGTGCCAACGTAAGTCATGGGCTGTGGAAGCTCTTTACGTGCATGGCCCCCCTGCATTCTCTTGACAGCCTTGAAAGGCTGGTGGCCCAAGGTGGTTCTGTAGAGGAGGAACCCGGAGGCTCCATGAGATTCGGGAATGAGGGCAAGTGATGGATAGTCTCCGGGTCTCTGTTTCCTTCTGCATGAAATAAAGGTAGGAATGCCCAGCTTTCCAGGAAGCTAGGAGGCTCAGCAGTGCTAATGCTAAAGCCCTTTACTCATAGAAGGTTCTTAAATATCAGTTACTACCAATGGTCATGCACGGGAGAGGTAAGTCTATGCACAATGTGAAATATTGTCAAGTAGCTGATAAACGCAAATGTCTAGATAGCCCTCATGGGTAATGCAGTCCTTATTTTTTTTCTTTTGCATTATTCTCCACAAAACCTTTTCTGCTCTAAATTTTGTCGATTGCTACTTACTGATTTGTAATAATAATAAGAGTTGGCCATTTAGTCTTTCAAGTGCTCTCCATGAGTAAATACAAGGAGGTAACTCCTTCCTGGAGGAGAGATCAGTTCTCTTAAAAAAAAAAAAGTAAAGAATGTTAGTGGGCAACTTCGAAAAGGTGTGAAGCCTTACAGCTTTTCCTTTCATTGAATGCTCATGAGTACAAGACACTGGAGAATATAAAACTGCATCAAGGCTTGGTCTCTTCCTGGTCAGGCATGCAAGGCAAAAGTAGTGCACAGTGATGCCTTAATAAGTTATTAAGAGGCACCAAAATGTATAATTTTTCTCTGTGAGAAAAGTGTTTTCTAATTTGAAAACTGTGTGCGTGAATACGAAAGGAAAAATTTCCCCAGGATCATTCCTCAGGGAAATTGGGGGTTGCTATATATTAGGGTCCTTTCAAAATCTCCCATTTGCAAAGATCATGATAAGTTCATTAGTCAGAGTTCACCAAAAGCCCTGGATGGATGAGACTTATGAATGAGTCTTGCAAACAAAGGGAGAAGGGCACATAAGCCTGCCATCCCCTTAATCAGTATTTATTCTGAATGTTCATAGAGGTTACACTGTACAAGAGGGTTTAAAAAAAAAAAAAAAAGGCACAGAATTAGAATACAGATTTAGTAATTATTCCTGAGGTCATGACTTCACAATTGCCAAATTTTAAATGCTGTGTTCATTAAGATAATGCTGATTGCTATAATAAATAAACCCAACTATATACCATCTCACAAACTTCCATTTGCATAATCCCAAAATGGGCACGTCTGTTCTAAACCTGGTGATTCAGGGAGCCAGCCTCTTTCCATCTTCCGGCTCCACTTGATTTAGCAGGCAGTTTCCAAGGTCATGATGCTTGTCAGCATCAAGCTGGTGGAAGCAGAAAGATCACAGAGGTTTGCATATGGCAGCTCTTGATGGGCCAGGTCTAAGAGTGGCATACATCACTCCTGTTCCCATTTTATTGAACACGTTTTAGTCTCATGGACACTCCCACGTACAACAGAGGCTAGGAAGTGTAGCCCTAGCTCTGTGTTTGGGGAGGAGAAGGAATGGGTTTGCTGAGGAGATAGCTACTCTCTGTTAAATGAAGTTTCATGAAGACTATAAGGCACTTTAAAAAGTCACACAGTAACATGCCGGGGCGATCATGTATATATTTTTCTTCTATGAAGGCAACTGTCTCGATGGCCTATGAAGGACTTCGTATGGCATTGGAGAGATTTTTCAGTGAAAGTGTGGCACATAGATTTGAGAAGTGCTGTATCATAGGCAACTTGGACAAAAAGGAGATGATGTGCTTGGGAAAGTTGTTAGACAACTTGGAGTGATGACAGGCTTGGAGAAGATGTCTGGGAAACCTCTGAGTTAAATTGCTTCATGGAAGGGGAGAGTGGAAAGAAAAGTACCATTTCTAAATCATAATATATGTGATTTCACATGTTCATCATGAAGTTTATTTAGTCAGGTTGACCAAAACTTGGGTGGGCAGGAGCGGGAGGTGTTGGGGATCTTCTCGTTGGGAAAAAGAGGAAGTCCATCTTAAATGGGAGAGAACCATCTACTCCAGCACATATGGTAATTAGAACTTAATCAAAGAAATAAAGACTTTCACCCTACAAGACGGAGTGTCTTTCCAGTGTGGGAGAGGGTCGTCAGATACACTGGGAACACCATGTGGGAGCAAAAGGAAAGACGAAAGCTGGGGAATGGGATCAATGCCAATGCTGAGTTCTGACTGAGGAAACGAAAGGACCAGGGATTGGACAAGGAAGAGGCAGGTGACAGGAGCAGCTCTGCCCTCTCTGGGAGAAGCCTCTGGCAGCATCTGACTTGTGGGCATATCCGTGTGGTTTCTTGCTGTGTGATGTGGGCAGATTAGTCAGTCTCCCTGCATCTCTGTTACCTCAGCTGTATCCGGAGGGGCTCATGTGAGATTCAATGAGATGACATGTTCACAGGGCTGTGAACGCAGTAGGAGCTCTATAAATGCCCTTCCCTCAACCCATCTCCTGTGCAGCTACTCCCCAGCTCCATTGTTAGTGAACATCGTCTCTGTAGCTGGCTATGAGAAATTGGAGAGATGGTTCTCCCCTATAAAATGTGACTTGATGCTGAAAAGAAGCTCAGCTCCTCCATCCCTAGAGATTCCTCCATGCAATCAATATCTTACAGCAGAGGTTAGACAGAAATAAAGAGAACTTTCATTAAGTCATCGATTTTTAATTCCAGAATTCCTTATTCTTCTGCCTTTGCACCAGATGTGGGGAAGTAAAAAGCTGGTCTTGTGAGGAAAAGCTGTGTGGTGCCTAAGAGTAGTCACATCGTTGTCCAGGATGGTGTCTTATGTGATCCTCTTAGCAACCTTCTGACGTATGGGATGGGAGAGGAGGGTTATCATTGATTTTATAGATGAAGAAACTGAATCACAGTTTGTGCAATTTGTCTGAAGCAATTTGTCTGATGCAGGCAGGCCCGGGACTAGTCTATAGGCCTATCCCACAATTGTGTTAACGTGGACACAGGTTTCTTCTGTGAAATAGCTGAACACGCCCCCTCCCCGCCCCCCAGAATCCCTTCAGAAGCCATTAGCAAGATGCTCAGCAAGAGAAATAAAGTCAGGCTAAAGGAAGAACCTCAGTACTTGGGTAGCTAAAGCCAAGTTTGGAATCATGCTTCCCATTACTTCAGATGGTTTCTGAGCTTTGCAGAACTTTGCTGGTTTGATGGTTGCTGGCTGGAAATAAACACGAAAATATAGAGGGGTCATCTTTTAAAATATTACTTTGGGATTTTGTTTGTTTACAAACTCTTTGTACTGAAAGAAGTGAGCAGAGGATCAGAGATCACAGCAGAGGAGCCTTTCTTAAAGTTATTGACTATTTTATCTTCCCCATCCCTCATTCCCTCTTCCTACTTCAGAAGTATTTCTAGATCTTTTGCCTATAGATAGATACATGTGTATTTATTTCAGAAGATGTCTGCCTCATATAATTTCCCTCCAGAAGTTAAAATGAGGGGACCAGGGGACCATTCCCTGTTATACCCATTCCCAACCTCCTCTGCATGACTATTTCACTTGTAATAAATACCGAAAACTCCCACTGAGAGATTCAGATGGGGTTAGCCTGTTTGGGTCTCCCAAGCCAAGACTGGGTAAAGAGGGGGCTTAGTCACCAGAACTGGACGGGAAACTGAGGAAGAAGAGAGGAAAGTGTGCCCAGGTGTCATAGGATCACTTTCTGGAGGCTGCCAAATTTAACGTCAAAGCAGCCCTATGGCCATCTAATGAAAAATGGAATGTAATGGCTCTGTATCCACAACTGAATCCAGTTTTAATACAATATCATTAATCTATTTAGAGGGAGGATAGGAAAGATGCTGCCTGTCCATTTGCCCTGAGCCTTTCGTTCCTGATCTGTGTCCGTGAACCTACCAGGAGATGGAGGCATATCAGGAGGCTGATGGAGCCATACTGCTCTCTTCCTTCCCCGGCTCCTCAACACAAGTTCAGCCCTATCCTGCCTTCCTCTTGTTTGCCTGGAAAATAAAAGATCATAAATAAGTACCCAGTGGTGCCAAAGGGAGAAGCAAAACACAGGATGGATCACTGAATGTTGTTGTATTTTATTTCCATGATGTCGGAGAAGCTGACTTCTCAGGTGGGCTCCCCTTAGATGGCATCCCTTAAGGGGTTGCACAGCACGCAGCACCAAAGAAAATCTCAGATTCCATCAGGAGCCCCAGGAATGTTGCAGAGCAGAGAGGCTCACAATTACCACACTTGTAAGAGATGGAAGAATGAGAAGATGGTCCGTTAGCTAATTAACCTACTCCCCACTCTAACAAAACCTTCATAGGAAATCCACTTGCCATAGGAAGGTTCTTTGATAAGTATCTCACAAAAGCGCACTGGACAGTCAGTGGTCCAAGTTCTAGAACTCAATCTGGGTCAGTTCCAGATGGCCTGTGAAGAAGTTCCTAGTCCATGAGTACTGGAGGCTAAGTAATGTCAGCACAGTTCCACACGGTAGACGCCTTCATTCTCAAGTGGTGGGGGCTGTCTGTGTCTTAATTACAGATAATATAAGACATTAGCCCTTGGTGACAGGTTATTAAAAGAGATCATTTTTTAGTCCTTTCATTCTATCTAAATTCTATTTCTTAATTTGTAGAACAAAAGCTAGGGGTTAAAGATTTGCATACCTGAGGAACACCACTAATTTGTGAGTGGTACCATCATTTATTGAATAAATATATATTGAGTGTCCATTGTTGCTTTAAATTCCGATGCTTTTAATTCTTTGCTAGTTTGGTTATCACTTGTCAGTTGCCGCCATTGCTGGTCACTCTTGTCTTGAGAGGGGACATTATGGCTGCTTTTCTGGTTTGCATCTCTTCTGACTAATTTTCTGTATAGCGAGATACTAATGGTCATACGCAATACAGTTGCATGTAAAGTAAAGGCTAACTGACGCTTTTCTCATTTGCTTGGAACTCTTAACACTACGTATCAGGTCCACTTGGCTTCTGAGTCCCTTAAGTACTTCTGTCTCCAGTTCACCCAGAGCTCTCGAGGTCAGGCTGTGTTTTCCCTTCATTTTGTCATTTCTACCCTTGTGCATTACTCAGGGCACAGGACCAAGGGAACTGTTTTGTTGACTGAGAAAGCACAAGAGTATTTTTGCAGCCTCTAAAGCTCTGTTAGAAATGGAAAATGATTGTGAATTTTGCAGCTTCCTTTCCCCAGGCCCCAAGAGTCTGGGCACTCCTTCTTTGGTACCTGTTACTTTGACAGCCCCTTTCTTTATGGCCACATACTCTGCCAGCCACCATTTGATCAACCATCGAGAATACTGAAGCATCTTTTCGCACTCCAGGACAGTGCTGTAGGCACTGAAGAGATCACAGTTTGAGTTCCTGAGTGAAGGATGTTACACACAGTCCCTTGCTCCTGGCAAGCATCTTGCTGCTGTTTTGGGAATTTTGTCTGGGCTGCAGAGATTTGAACCTGTCAAGTCTGAGACTGTTTGTTTTCTCAGGAAACGCGGCCCTATTAAAGCCATTGTTTTAAAAGTCGCTGGGAACATTAAAATCCTGTCATCAATTAGTAGTGTGAAAATTTAGAAGTGGCTGGGGCTTCAGGCAAGCAATATTGACTTAAATGTGTAGGGCACCTTAAGACAGCTCTTGATTGTACATTTTAAAATAGGGAATGCAAATTGAAATTCCTCCTGGGTGCTCTAAATCATGCATTATATGTGCAGTATTTTCAATTAGCTGCAGAAAAAATATGTTCCGTGTGACTCTATTTTTACAGCTGGGAATTGCTCTGAGAACACAATTGACTATTGCATACATGTGAGATTTATTTCAATGACTCATGGGGCATTTGCAGTTTAACCAATGATTGAAAATATTGTTGCAGTGTGGCAGGTAAAACTAGGATGTCATTTTGCATTCCTGGAGAGGTGCTCCAAGCTAGTAGCATTACATTAGTCAAAAGGGTGGGCGATGGACGGGAGTCCGTGCAGTATTGAGATTCAGCCCTTCACATTTCATTCCTGGGCTGTGCCACACCACAAAAAGACCAAGGATGCTTGACTGTCAGAGGGTTCTGTGGGTTGTGCACTCATGAAAGACCCCCAGCATGAAGGCGTTGTCTTGTTTCTCTTGTTTCTCTCTCCTGTTTTCACGTACCAGATACAGACAAAAGATCATGTCAGACGTGGGGAACCCCATCCTTCCCCCAACTCTTCTCTTACCTCCCATTCCTTTCCCACCATGCTTTGCCAGCCATTTCATATCAGACATCACCTAGAGTACTGATGCAGAAATCTAAGTTGACTCTCAGGGTGGACCGACCAGCCTCTCCGTGGTCATTCATAAATGTTACTGGGGATTTGGAATGCATGTTCTCACTGAAATGATGTTGTAAATGGTGGTTAGATAATTATTAAAATGCATTGTTGCTCAATGTGATTTAAAATATGGGTTAATTCGGTATTTTATGATCAGCATTAAAGTCCTAACCACCAATTTTTAATTTTTCTCTGGGATCAGTGGTTCTCAACCTGGGTGATCGATCCTCCCTTTCACCCCAGGGACATCTGTCGGTGTCTCCAGATGTTTGTCAATGTCTTGGAACATTTGGTTGTTGCAATTGGGTGGGGGGTGCTACTAACATATAACGGGTAGAGGCCAGGGATGCTGCTTACCATCCTGCAGTACACAGGACAGTCCCTCCCAACAAGGAATTATCCAGCTTAAAATGTAAATAGTACTCAAGTTGTGAAGCCTTGCTCTAGAACTTCTTAAAAAAAAAAAAAAAAAAAAAAAAGACTTCCCCAAATACTTCAGAATACAACCTGCTTTTAAGATGGTGGTTTCTGTAATTGACATTAGTACATGAGGGGAGTTAAGGTCATAGTTGAAAACTTGGCTTTTTCATCAATGCCTTGACATATTGAGCACCTCAGTGTCCCCATGTACTATGTTGGATGCTGGGGAAGAGTGGTGAACAGGACAGACAGGGGCCTCCCCTCACTCACAGGCACAAAGAGAAGGGGAGATGGCAAGTTTTCCAGTCACGGGGAGCATGAGCATGGAGGCCTGAGGCTGGAAAGAGCCTGGCAGCTCCCGTGAACTGCCAAGAGGAAAGTGTCTCTCTAGAAGGAAGCCAAATCCAGACAAGGCAGGTCAACTCATAGGCTGTGGGAGGGAATTTCATTTCATCATAAGAATTAGGGATGCCATGAGAGGGTTTAACGCTGGTCTTGGTGCCGAGGGTCGTGGTCAGCCTTCCTGGTCAGCAAGGTCACTGGGGTAGTACAGACAGTGAGTTGGATATAAGAGACTACTGTTCTATTCCAGGAATGCTGGTGGCTTGACTGGGGGCAAAGGAGGTAGAGAGAGTAGACCATTCAGGAACTGTGTCAGAGGTAGAGTGGTAGAGTTTGTTGTTGGGTCAAATGGGGAAGGGAAGGATGAAGGGTGACTCCCACACTTCCAGCTTAGATTCTTGGATGGATAGAGTACCACGCCAATTGGGTTGTAGAACCCGGAAGAACAGCAAGTTTAGGGATGACTATGTACTTTTCCCCTCCATCTTAGAATTTCTATGAAAATGGGTGAGGGGACTTCTATATGTCTTTCTACTTAATTTTTTTTTTAAAGGAAACTGCTTAAGTCGGCTCTGCTTGCTAAAATGTAAGGTATTTCTCCTGTAGTACCTCTGTTCTCTGCTTACCATCATAATAGCCTTTCCACTGTAGCTCAGAATTGTTTCTAAATGGCTTCTTTGGGAAATCATCAAGCATTTTCTATATTAGATATTTTTCTGTCTAAGCAAGTAGAACAGAGATGAGAGTCGGCTTACCGTCAGACTTGTACCATTGAGGCTTTTGACCACTAAGGCAAGTCTCATCTGGCTTCACTGCACTAAAACTTTTTTTAATTGTTTTAATCTAATCCCACCCTGTTTCAGTTTTAGCTGAACATTTTATCTTGTTCTTGAGCCTGGCAGTCTTAGAAAGAATACAAGCAAGGTCCCCAGAGCCTGAGTCCATTTCCAAAGTCACCCAGTGACCCATCAATCATTTCCTGACCCCATCACCAGGGCCATTTTTGGAGGCTGCATGGACCCTGGCTGCTGCCCCCCTGGAACACAAGGCCACCTTCCCTGAGGACTTGTGACCAGCTGCCAACCTCTGATAAAGTCACATACTAGACCTTTGAATTCCTCCTACACCAAAGAAATGAAGGAAATGGCCCACAACTGAAAAAAGACCACAAGCAAATAGAAAAGACAGCTTTTAAAATTTTGATTTTTAGAAATTAGAATTTGGGGCTATTTTGCAATTGAGAGAACTATGAAGATAGGTTGGTGTGCAGCAGGCCTTAAGAGGCTGAGGAGAGACCCAAGGACTCTTGAGGCACCACAATGATGGTAGGAAGTGGCAGTAATGGTGAAGCCGGCTTTGGTTGAGTTCTTAATATCTTCAAGAACTGTCTAAAGAATCTGAGATGTGTTACCCTGTTATACTCTCCACGACAGCTCGTTGGGCAAGACTGCTATTATACATACCCATTTTACAGATGAAGAAACTGAGGCACGGTTATGTGAAGTACTTGTCAAAAGTCATATAGTTAATTGATAATGGAGCTGGGATTTGAACTTGTGTGGTTTGTCTCAGGAGCCTGCAGAGGCCAAGAAGACTAATCAAAGAATTATGAAAAGGCATAATTATGCAAAAACATATTGTTGGCGTCTTTTTTTTTTAGGATATTGCGTTTTTTCCGCATGCCTATTGGGAAAAGAATTAAAGTAAATTTGGGGCACCTGGGTGGCTCAGTTGGTTAAGCAACTGCCTTCGGCTCAGGTCATGATCCTGGAGTCCCGGGATCGAGTCCCGCATCGGGCTCCCTGCTCAGCAGGGAGTCTGCTTCCCCCTCTCCCGCTCCCCCCTCTTGTGCTCTCTTTCTCAAATAAATAAATAAAATCTAAAAAAAAAAAAAAAAAAAGAATTAAAGTAAATTTTAAAAAGATCTGTCTTCAGGCGCATTTGTTTGCTGACAAAAATTTTTAGATAAGGTTGTTCTGTTTTTTACTTTTTTTGTTTTACTTTTTTATTTTGAGATAGTTGTAGATTCAGATGCAGTCATAAAAAATGATGCAGCGAGATCCTTGTACCCTTTCCCTAGTTCCCCTAGTGATAACACGTTGCATAACTATACACGACAGTAAATACCACAGCTAGGAAATTGATGCTGGTACAAGCCGTCCATCTTACTCAGGTTTCGGCAGGCACTCATTTGTGTGTGTGTGCACTTACTTGTCCGTAGTCTTATCACGTGTAGATTTGTGTGCCCACCACCACAGGGAAGATAGCAAAGAGCTCCACCATAAGGACCCTGCGTGTCAGCCCCCCACTCCCAGGCTCCCTGGCTCATGGTAACCACTAATATGTTCTCCATCTTTTGTCATTTTAAGAGTATTTTATAAATGGGATCATATGGTATGTAACCCTTTGGGAATCGACTTTTTTCACTCAGCATAATTCCGTTGAGATCCATCCAAATTGCTGAGTCCTTCTACCAGTATGAACTACCAGTAGTTCATTCCTTTTAAGCTGAGTGGTATCCCCTGGTGTGGATGTGCCGCAGTTTCTTTAAGCATCCACCCATTAAAGAACATGTGGCTGTTTCCAATTTGCAGCTATTACAAATAAAGCTGCTGTGTACCTTGGTATACAGGATTTTGTGTGAGCATGAGTTTTCACAAATGCGTAAGATTGCTGGATTATATGATTAAATGGTCTTTAGTTTTGTAAGAAACTGCCAAACCATTTTCCAGAGTTGGCTCTACCATTTTACATACCCACCAGCAGCGTGTGAGTTATCCAGTTTCTCTGCCTCTTCTCCAGCATTTGGCATTATCACTAACTTTTATTTTGCTACTCTGTGTAGTGATGGCCCATGGTGGTTTTAATTGGCATTTCCCTGATGGCAAATGATGTTTGACACCTTTTCATGAGCTTATTGGCCATCTGTATATTCTCTTCAGTGAAATGTTTGTCCATGTCTCTGTCCATTTTCTGCCTGGAGTGTTTGATTTTTCTTTTAATGTTGCATTAATATAGTTCTTTATATATTGTAGATACTAGTCCTTGGTCAGACATGCAGTTTGCAGATATTTTCTCCCAGTATGTATCTTGTCTTTTCATCATCTTTGTAGAGTCTTAGAGCAAGTATTTTTAATTTTGATGATGTCTGGTTTATCAGTTTTTCCTTTTTTGAGTCATGCTTTTAGTATCAAGTCTAAGAACAAATAAGGTTTTGATTCCTGCCTCTGCTAATGCAGCGGTCTCATTGTTGAGAAAGAACGCAGTGGGACAGGATGGACATTGGAGTGTGTGTGGTTCTTACAGCTCCTGTCTAGTTTGGCCTCTGGTGTGTGTCATGATGAGCTGGTTGTCACGGTTATGGCCCCAGATTTGACGTCATCTTAGAAACACTGTAAGATAGGGGCACCTGGGTGGCTCAGTCGTTAAGCGTCTGCCTTCGGCTCAGGTCATGATCTCAGGGTCCTGGGATCGAGCCCCGCATCGGGCTCCCTGCTCGGCGGGAAGCCTGCTTCTCCCACTCCCACTCCCCCTGCTTGTGTTCCCTCTTGCTGTCTTTCTCTCTGTCAAATAAATAAAAATCTTTAAAAAAAAAAAGAAACACTGGGCGCCTGGGTGGCTCAGTTGGTTAAGCGACTGCCTTCGGCTCAGGTCATGATCCTGGAGTCCCTGGATCGAGTCCCGCATCGGGCTCCCTGCTCGGCGGGGAGTCTGCTTCTCCCTCTGACCCTCCCCCGTCTCATGTGCTCTCTCTCATTCTCTCTCTCTCAAATAAATAAATAAAATCTTTAAAAAAAAAAAAGAAACACTGTAAGATGATGATGGTGTGAGAAGAAGGATACTTCCAGAATCTCAGTTTCCCCAACCATTTATGATACCTCCTAACACAGACCTTTTTGCACTTGAGATCTGTCTGGAATACTCCTCCTTGCCCTCCACTGTGTCCCCCTTTGTCCCATCATATCCAGCTCACCCTCCGATGTCCCCCCTATGTGGCCCTTCCTCAGAGCTCCCCCTCAGCTCTGTTGACATTCGGAGCAGACAACTCCTTGTTGTGCAGGGCTCTCCTGAGCCTCGTAGGATGTTGAGCAGCATCTCTGGCCTCTGCCTTCTAGAGGCCAGTGGCACCCTCCCCGACACCCAGTTGTGACAACCAAAAATGTCTGCAGATGTTCCCTGAGGGATGCAGCTGCCCACGTTGAGAGCCTTGGCTGCAGGCCCTCAGCTCTGGGAGAGTAGGTGCTGAGTCTGTCTTGTCCATGTTCTCACCTCGGCACCGTGCCTGTCAGCCTGTTGTCCGTTAATGTTTGTGAACAGTAAGTGGACAAACTGTAGCCACCGTCAAACCCCTCGTTATGTGGCAGCCTTGGGAATCCCACCCTGACTGCAAAAGAACCAAGATGTGAATTTGAGCCCTAGAAATCTAGAGTCCTCTCTACACAGATGAATATGGGCTTCCTTGTCCTTCTTCCCATGGGCTGAAATGAGGATGCCTGAGTCTTCCAGTTCCTGCCTGATTAAAGCCCACATCCTCTCAACACTGCCAGGGCCCTCACAGCCACTAACTCTGGACCTCCTTCTGAGAAAAAGAGGGCATCCCTGCAGGCAGAAGGGGAGCTCCTGCGGGTGGCATTTTTGGGTAATGCGGCGTAGGGCGCTCTCGGAGACCCAATTCAGCGTTCACCTGCTGGGTCTCCTTTTCCACTAAGCTGGGCTCTGCTCCCTTTTCATGGGGGAAGGGAGGAAAAGAGGGGTTTGGGCTCCGTTTGGCTTAGCAAAGCACATAACCAGATGTAATTAGTGCAGAGAGGTTCCCAGGGAGTAAGTACAGTGGCCATAAGAATAATTTAGGGTATGTGTGAGTAATTTAGGCTTTTCTCTCTGTACCTGGTAGTTCTGTTCCCTGAGCCGGAATGATAGAGCTGGCTTTGGCTTAGCAAAAAAAGACTGCCATGGGGGTGGGTGGGGGGAAACCAGGCAGCAGAGGGGAGGACAAAGCCTGGTGATCGGCCCCGGCTCCCTGTTGCTGCTTTGTGGGGAGGCTGTCGGACTCCCAGAGGCTGCACAGCATTGCGAAGCTGGGGACTCCTCCTCTTCCTGTGGAGGAGTCAGTGCCTGGTGACTCGGTGACTCGGCCTGCTGGAAACGCTTTCCCCGGTGCTCCTGGCTGGAAGCTCAGTGTCACCCGGGCGTCCCCACACCTCCAGCTGCACAACTCCTTGACGACAGGCCGGAGGTGAACCTGATTTGATGAGGTGGGCCGACCGCCCAGAGCTTTAGTTACTGGTAACACAAACCATCCCCCCTGGGATTGGCAGAAGGGAAGCCACTGGATGCCCTCCTCTTCCACATGGAAACGGCTTGGATGGAGACTCTTAGGGAGAACTACCATGACAGTTGGTGTCCGTGCGGTGTGGCTGTGACCCGAAACCGTCTTTGACTTCAGGCTGAAGCCTTGGTTCCAAATTAAGGAAAGCCGGTGGTGTCATGCGTGGCAGCATATGGGGGAGAGTGGGAAGGGGTGCTTTCTTGTGCGCTAGCAAGGTTCTCTCTCACCCTTGGCACTAAACGCACGCAGCCAGATAATTCCTTGTGTGGGGTGTTGTCTCCCACATGGTGGGATGTCTAGCGACATCCCTGACCTCAACCACACGATGCCAGTAGCACCCCTCCCAGTTGTGACCACCCAAAATGCCTCCAGACATTGCCTAATGCCCCCGGGGGGGGCGGGGGGGCAGTGTCACCGCCCTCCCAGTGGAGAACCACTGCGTTAGAGAAACAAACATTCCGTTCAATTCTTGTGCCTCATAAAACTGTGGTCGCTTGTTTACTCCTAGCATTTGATGACTTAAGCACAGGACAGAGAGGTAGAAAGAAGGCAGTGTTTCTTGACTTTTTCCTTGGTTGACCCTTTAAACTCCATCACAGGATGCAGCATGAACCATTTTCAGACGTGTCTTCACCCCGTACGATCTGGGCAGGCTATTTAATTTTTCCGGGCTTCCGTTTCTTGTCATCTCTAAAGTATAAATACTAATGCCGACTTAAGTTGAGGACTCAGCTGGATGTTGAATATGTACAATTCTAGGTAGGGTGTCTGGTGTGTAGTTGACATTCAATGAATGATGGCCATTATTCTTGAGTACTTAAGAATGTGCTCCACAAGTTTTTTGTTTTGTTTTGTCTTGTTTTATAAGAGAGGAAGGGAGGGAGTGGGGAGGCGGGGTGCAGAGGGAGAGGGAGAGAGAGAACCTCAAGCAGGCTCCGCGCCCAGTTCAGAGCCCAGTTCGGGGCTCGAGCTCACCACCCTGAGATCATGACCAGAGCTGAAATCAAGAGTTGAACGCTTGACTGACTGAGCCACCCAGGCGCCGCTGTACTCTACAAGTTTTAAGCCAATTGGGGTTTTTTTTTTTAATTCGCACTAACAGTTGCTGCTGCTTAAAATAGTGATTGGAACAGGTGATTACCACCGAACTACAATGTGTTTCATAAATTCTGAGTTCCTGCTATATGCCAGGTACTATGGTAAATGCAGGGAATAAAAAAATTAATAAACTGTAATCCCTGCCTTTAAATATCTAATAGGTAGATGTAGCTATATAAATGTGTCAACTCATGTTCATCAAAATAGAGCCATCACTTACTGAAAAAAACTCACCATGAAGTGGTCTGTGGGTTGGAATGGGGTGTGACATGCATCTGAATGTATATAAAGGGATCTCACTATATTTCTTAACTCTTTCTCCTTTTCCAGTAACTACCATTTTTAATCCAGGTCTGTATGATCCTGTGATGTAACCACTGTTCTTGTGCCCTGTAGTCTTTTCTGCTCCCCCTTTCTATACATTTCAGCTGATCTAAGTTCCCACTGCTGTGGCTTTCTAAACAGAAAAAGGGATGCTTGTTTTAACATGATCTGTTCAGTGTAGAAATTTTGAAAAATACAGAACAGTATAAAGAATAATAAACTCCTCTTCCCACCATCAGAATAATGATATAGATAATATCTGGATATCCATCTTTCTAGTCTTTTTTTTTCTGTGCCGTGTATTATTTTTACATAGTTAATTATACCATCGTTTTCCTTTTTCCATTGGGATATATCCAGAATCTATTACCATATCTTTAGATTTTCTTCCAGTATAGTTTCTCAGCAGCTGGTTGATATTGTGTTGAGTGGATGTCATGAACTGACCATTATGCTCTCCCAGAAGCGGTCCGAGCCAAGGAGAGAGTGTGAGTGATTCACTGAGGAAGTGCTCTGGGGTAAAACAGTAAGGGGGAGGTGGAAGTGGGAATTGTAAAGGAAACAGCCAGTTAGGGAGTGATAGCGGTGAGGTCCCACAGCCCAATCCCATGGGGCCCTCCAGAGAGTCACCTCCTCCTTCAGGTGGTCTCTGCCACCTGGAGGCAAAGGAGCTAAAAGCTTTCCTACGCCTCGACCAGTAGTTGGTGGCTGTTGGCCTGGGAGGGCGGAGGGGGGGAGGAGGCAAAGGAATGCTGTAGTGGTGAACTCCAAGCCACTTAAGGCCCACTAAGAAAATGGGCTCCAACTCCCAGAAGCAATCCGCTGAAGGTAACAGTTGCAAATATTAGCAACAAAGCACACAAAGCTGATAAAAGGTCACCCTCAGTGTCCCCTTCATTGAAAATTTAGGTTGCAATGATCATTGTTACTGCAATTATTTATTGCAAAGAATATTGCAGTGATTCTGCTCTTAGAAATAACTCCGCAGTGAACATTTTTAGGCCCAAATCTATTTGATTATTACCTTCAGATTGATTAACAGAAAGGGTATTACTGTTCTGATAGGTATATACATTTGTAAGGTTAGGCGTGCCCCAAATTGCCTTTCAGAAAGCTGTTTTGTTTTGTTTTTGTTTTATCGATACACACTTCCAGCACCTCCTGGTTATTTTTTTACTAGCAATAACTTAGAGAGCATTGATTTCTTTTCTTTTTTTTTTTTATTCTTATGTTAATCCCCATACATTACATCATTAGTTTTAGATGAAGTGTTCCATGATTCATTGTTTGTGCATAACACCCAGTGCTCCATGCAGAACGTGCCCTCCTCAATACCCACCACCAGGCTAACCCATCCTCCCACCCCCCTCCCCTCTAGAACCCTCAGTTTGTTTTTCAGAGTCTATCGTCTCTCATGGTTCGTCTACCCCTCCGATTTCCCCCGCTTCATTCTTCCCCTCCCGCTACCTTCTTCTTCTTCTTCTTTTTTTTTTCGTAACATATATTGCATTATTTGTTTCAGAGGTACAGATCTGAGATTCAACAGTCTTGCACAATTCACAGCGCTTACCAGAGCACATACCCTCCCCAGTGTCTATCACCCAGTCCCCCCATCCCTCCCACCCCACCCCCCACTCCAGCAACCCTCAGTTTGTTTCCTGCAATTAAGAATTCCTCATATCAGTGAGATCATATGATACATGTCTTTCTCTGTTTGACTTATTTCACTCAACATAATACCCTCCAGTTCCATCCACGTCATTGCAAATGGCAAGATCTCATTCCTTTTGATGGCTGCATAATATTCCATTGTATATATATACCACATCTTCTTTATCCAGTCATCTGTCGATGGACATCTTGGCTCTTTCCACAGTTTGGCTACTGTGGACATTGCTGCTATAAACATCGGGGTGTACGTACCCCTTCGGATCCCTACTTTTGTATCTTTGGGGTAAATACCCAGTAGTGCAATTGCTGGATCATATGGTAGCTCTATTTTCAACTTTTTGAGGAACCTCCATACAGTTTTCCAGAGTGGCTGCACCAGCTTGCATTCCCACCAACAATGTAGGAGGGTTCCCCTTTCTCCGCATCCCCGCCAACGTCTGTCATTTCCTGACTTGTTAATTTTAGCCATTCTGACAGGTATGAGGTGGTATCTCATTGAGGTTTTGATTTGGATTTCCCTGATGCCAAGCGATGTTGAGCACTTTTTCATGTGTCTGTTGGCCATTTGGATGTCTTCTTTGGAAAAATGTCTGTTCATGTCTTCTGCCCATTTCTTCATTGGATTCTTTGTTCTTTGGGTGTTGAGTTTGATGAGTTCTTTATAGATTTTGGATACTAGCCCTTTATTTGATATGTCATTTGCAGATATCTTCTCCCATTCTGTCGGTTGTCTTTTGGTTTTGTTGACTGTTTCCTTTGCTTTGCAAAAGCTTTTTATCTTGATGAAGTCCCAATAGTTCATTTTTGCCTTTGCTTCCCTTGCCTTTGGCGATGTTTCTAGGAAGAAGTTGCTTCGGCTGAGGTCAAAGAGGTTGCTGCCTGTGTTCTCCTTTAGGATTTTGATGGACTCCTGTCTCACATTGAGGTCTTTCAACCATTTGGAGTCTATTTTTGTGTGTGGTGTTTCACAAGTACTTTTTTAAAGCATAATTACTTGGGAAGTATCTGTAATACTTGTTTATGTCTAAAGAAGGTGCTACCTTGTTTTAAAGATTGAGAACCACTGGTCAACATCACTATAACATCTTAGGTCATCTCTTGGCTGTCAATTAGGGAATCACTCATTTGAACTGTTGCATCTTAGAAATTTATTAATAAGAAAGTGTACAGAACTTGATACCATAAATAAATGAGATTTAGTGACCTAAGACAACACACAGAAAAACATATCTCAGAACAAGTAAACATTTTTTGGAACATACCCACCTCTACTCCCATCGTAATAGAACCCCTCTGTTCTCTTACAGAGACACAGAAATATGCTAGCATTATCTTACTCTGTCTTAAAATATGTTTTAAAGATACAGGGCTATCTCAAGGTGGAAGTATTGTGTTCAACCCATTTTCTTAGCTTGATTGTTGAGACTTTAAATAGCTGTTGAAATAAAAATCAGATTACTTCAGGTCTTGAGCTTTGAGGAAGACAAGGGGAAGGGAATGAACATTCATTGGGTACCACTCTGAGGTGAGTACTATGCTAGTTACCATCCATGTTTCTGTTCGTGCTTACGGAATTCCCATGACCAGCACTGGAATTTGATTTCTAATATAGCATAGAGGAGAAAGCTGAGGCTGGTAAAGATTGTGACTTGCCTTGGATGTCTTGGTTAGTGGATGGTAAAATTGAAATTTGAAACTTAGATGAATTTCCCTTGACACACTAGAGGAAAATAGAATAAATGTCCCATAATCTTGTATTCTAAAAGATAGACAACTAACAAAGCCCGAGTTGCCTTCTTCCTCCTAGCCTTCCTCTTTACCCCAGAAGAGATTTCAAAACAAATGATCTGTAGATAAAGGCACTTGGATGTCAGGAGAGTACTTAACAAAATGGGTCTCTTCGAAGGAACAGTTTAAACATTGTTGCCATCCATTTCAGTGGCTGCACATTTCGTTCCTGACTACTTTTAAGTTCCTTTTGGTTAAATTCATTAGTGTCATAGATCAATCATGCACTTCGAAGTCTGATAAGAATTTAAGAAAAAAATCCTCAGAGGACTCTGAGCATCTCTCAGTAACGTGAAAGAACATTTGAGAACCACCGGTCTGCTGTCACTGTGGTCAGTTGGCATTTCCGGTTTCTTAAGTTGTAAAAATGCTGACTCATTCTACTAACACTCTGCACACTTCCCAGGGGTATCAAGATGCACTGCAGTGTTGCTTGTTCATCCATCATAAGAGAATGTGGTAGATATTAGGAAAATTAAGACGGGTTTTGATGCAATCCATTTCACTAACGTCAGCAGAAGTCTGAGAGACCAGAGTCGTCCTCTTGCATGTATAGGGCCGTATTTGAGGCTTAACGTCAATTATTCGCACATAACAACCACTATCACTTTGCAGATCCAGTCTTAATCACCGTGGATCAACTCCTGAAGTCTCTAGAATGCCTCTTGCCAAACACCCTCAAAGAGTTAGACCTGTGCCTGTTGGCAGAGTATTGGAGAGCAGGCGGTATTTGGGCCTGACGGCTGGGCGGCACAATCCGAATTATGGCCACTTGGACGGCTCTCTTTGACAGCCCAGCACTTTTCCTTCATGTTTGTTTCTCTGGGGAAAACTGGCAGGAGATGTCACGATTCCATATAACCTGATGTGCAGTGTTCCTCTGCCTCCTGTAGCCCCCGTAGAAGAAGTGGTTGGTCCAAAGGCAGAACAATACGGGGTCTTGGTTCTAAGAATCAGGAGCCTACAAACACAGAGACCAGCGGGATATCTGTACGCTTTCCCAGTCCAAGAGAAAGGGTCAGCTTTCATTGAGGAGAAGGGCCGGTTGTCGCCCCTTCCCACCTGAGATAAACTGGGGGACTCTTCTTGTCATGCTGGGTGCCAGTTGTTCACTCCAGGCACTCTCATTGTTTGGTTCCCACAAGCCATCAGGATGGGTTTGATCCAGGAGACTAACTGTCTTCACATGAGGATGATCCATTTTGATTATCCCAGCCCAGCTTTGAATGCCCAGCTCCCTCCCCCATCTTTTCCTCATCTGTGGCCAGGTAAGCAGTCTCTCTTTCATAATTTGAACTTTAACATTTGGCTATAGTCCAGAGAGTGCGGTCAGTGGATTTTGGATTTTCCACATTGCCCGGGATTCCCACAGTTAATTTGGAGTGTGTTTGGTGAGGATACTCAGATTGTCTCTAAATACCGTCTCCCACTGAGAGGAACCAGAACTCCTTCGGGAAGTGGCTGATTCTACCTAGGGCAAGAAGGGTGCACAAGGAACCTGAAATATCTTGTCAACGCAGAAAACAAGGAAGCTGTTGAGACTATGAGGTTATATGAGAGCTCCACGTGAAGAGGCTCATTTTGAGTATCAGAAAAAAATAATAAAATTTCAGTGGATCAGGACCCTTAAAATATGTAGAAAAGTGGTAAGTTCATAATTATACTAAGCAAACAAACAAAACAAACCCTCTGATCAACTCTGAGATGCAGGGTAACCAACTCATCATTTTAAGAACAATCTAAGAAAGGAATCACGCATTCAACCTGCGCTTGCTATGCAAGCTGAACCTCAGGATAACGGAATTGGTTGGTTATGGAAAATGACTTTTTACAGAAGTGTTCCAACTAATAAAGTTAGAATCACAATAGCGTCATTTGGCAATCCTAATAAATGCACTTAGGCAGTGATCGTGAGCAGCCTCTATCTAACATCACAAAAAAGAGACATGGCCACTTTCTCCTGCTTCCAGCACCGCTACAACACCTCTGTGAAACATGTTTGCAAAAAAGAAATTTGAACCTGATCAGCCTCTAGAGCAGAGGAGGCAAACCTTCTCTAAAGGGCCAGGTAGTAGATGTTTCTGCCTTTGCTAGCGGTATAGTCTCTGTTGCAACTGGGCAACTCTTTTCAACTTGCTGTGGGGGCTCAGTGCAATCATAGCCAAAACAAAAAGTGTGGCCAGGTCTGGCCCAGGAGTTTGCAGACCCCTGCCCTAGGTCTAACTACGAACTAACAGGAAGTACAGAAGACAGAGAAACTTCTTAAGCAGCATCATGTGAATGCAGTTAGCAAAATCTAGACTGTGGGAAACTCTACAAGACAAATAACTTGGTTTCTTCAACAGAAGAGTTCAGAGGAAAAAGTTAAAAATAAAGCAACTGGGGTAAGACTTTTTAAAAGGCCAGAGACCTATCAACCAGTTGCAATGTGTGGAGCTTATTTAGGTCCTGATTCAAATAAACTATTAAAAAATTTTTGAACACTGGCTAGATATTAACATAGTAAAGAGTTACGGGCGCCTGGGTGGCTCAGTTGGTTAAGCGACTGCCTTCGGCTCAGGTCATGATCCCGGAGTCCTGGGATCAAGTCCACATCGGGCTCCCAGCTCAGCGGGGAGCCTGCTTCTCCCTCTGACCCTACCCCCTCTCATGCTGTTTCTCTCTCTCTCTCTCTCTCTCAAATAAATAAATAAATAAAATCTTTAAAAAAAAAAAAAAAAACATAGTAAAGAGTTACTAATTTTTGAGTGGGATAATGATACTGTGTACATGTATATATTCCTTAGGTATAGAATGTATGTTGAAAATATTTCGAATTATATGATGTCTAGAATTTGCTTCAGTACAATTGTTGATTTTAGAAGAAATAAAATAAGCCATGAGTTGATCATTATTTTATAAAGGATGTTGGGTACTAGGGATTTACATTATTTTTCATATATTTAAAATCTTTCATAATATAAAGATTTTGATACATAGGTTTTATAAAATATATCACTTGAAACATTTTAAAGAATGAGAAAGGATGGAATACTTGCCATTTATTCAACACTCCTGGGTCCTCCTAAAACAGATGTGAATCATCTGGCTAAAAGTTGGAGCCAGAAGAGTATTCCAGTGTTTCCCCCAAAACTGTTTACATACATCTTATTTGCTATACTAAATAGAGCTGACAGATATCCTACCATTTATCATTTGAGCTGACAGATATCATTTTATTTATCTTTTGCTCATGTATTATATGTAAAATATATTTTATTTTGTAAAAAAAGACTATTAGGTTGAAAACAAGCGTCATCTTTTGTGACCGGCTGGGTTAATCTGCCCTTGTTGAATCAGTTAGCACTCATTCAGTGCAGGGGTCTGGCCACAAGCTTTCACAGCCTGGAGAGGTGATGTGAGTGGTGGCAAGCGGTGGACAAGGCGGCTGGGAGCAGAGGGAGGGAGCTCACGCCCAGCCCCTAGCGGTGGTTACTGTGCAAGATGTCTGCCCTAGGAAGGAGGGCCCGGTGTTACCAGGGTCCCATTCATTTTCATTCTGCCTGAGAATAACCCTAAATCTAGATCATATATGACATCTTCTAACTTGTAGTTGCTTAAGATATTTTTAGAGTGCCTTTTATTCCAAACCAAACATCTGAGCAGCTGGGTTAGTCCCATGAGTCAACCTCTGATTCAGTGACTAGCAATGACAAGGCCCTTAAAGAAGACCCCGTGGCCACTAGGGTTCTAAAGTCCCGTGGCCCTGCTTTCTGTGAGCCTCCAGTCTAGTTGAGAGGGAGAAGCACACTTGAAAAACAAGATGAAAGGTACGGATAGGAAATACTGTGGAAATTCAGAGGAGGGGGTAAATGGACCCTTCTGGGACAATCTGGGGAAGCCTCCCACAGGCTGTGATCGGAGATGGGAGAGCACTGGTGTCACCAGGTGGAGAGTAAGGGAGAGAAGCAAAGATGTGAGCACACAGGCAAGACCCAGGCCGAGACCCTTTAAGAGGAGAGTTGGCAGGTTTCACAGACCAGTGGCCCTCCATAATCCACCTTCAAAGGATTTTCCAGGCCAAGATAATGTTCTGAACAGGTGAACACAGGCAGCAAATAGATGAAAGTATGAGCCTGAAACTCAGCAGAGGGTTTGAGGATCTGAGCCTCAGATCTGAGCACCGCCTGTGTGGACGTGATGGTTGAAGGGATGGCGTCTGGGGAGGCTGTGTTTCTCTAATGTCTGCCACTGGGAAGGGAGACGGTGCTAAATGTAAGGATGTGCTTCAGATCTGGCGTTTGTAAAACCACCAACTCTGTTATTTACTACACTAAATCTCACTTGAAGCTCAGAGCAGTCCCCAGTTACTGCCCAGACATCCCCCACACTGGAAAGGAAAGGCTTGGAGTAAGAGACACTAGAAGTACGTGGGGAAAGAGAATCCCACATTTGAAAGGTTATGCCTGTGGTGATAGCTTTATTTATAGGTTTATGATCCCCCTCCAGTGATGGCCTCAGCCAGACTCTTGGTGTGTGTGTGTGTGTGTGTGTGTGTGTATGTTTTACTGTTATGAAAAGATTATTCAAGAAATGGAAACATTTAAACAGATTTATAATCTTCCATACTGATGATCTGCAATACATTTGGGCAACAGCTTTATTCCTTCTCTCTTATTTGAAAGTTTTAAGTATAATTTCTCCTAAAAATAAACAGGAGGTTACTATGTTCTTCCCATAATGAGAATCTGCTTATTGTAGAGAGTAAGCATTTTAGAGCCTGATTAACTCCAGCAGTTACTTCACTTAAAAGATTGTCTATTTGCATATGAATACGTATCAGTTAAGAATTTTATAAGCCGGGCGCCTGGGTGGCTCAGTTGGTTAAGTGACTGCCTTCAGCTCAGGTCAGGATCCTGGAGTCCCTGGATCGAGTCCCGCATCGGGCTCCCGGCTCGGCAGGGAGCCTGCTTCTCCCTCTGACCCTCCCCCCTCTCATGTGCTCTCTGTCTCTCTCATTCCCTCTGTCTCAAATAAATAAATAAAATCTTAAAAAAAAAAAAGAATTTTATAAGCCAAAGTAATTTATGAATCAGCACCGCTCTCCTGCCTACTGAACTTTGGAGAGGAGTGAAAGCTTAGTCTCAAACATGTACGTAAGCCAGGTGATCTTAAACTAGGGAGCATTTAGCCTAGGAAACCGAGGCCAAGAAGAAGTCATGCCCAGAACATCAATCAAAAATAGCTCCGATTCCAAGTCCTGCATAGCCCTGACACTGTCCCGGTGCGCTGTTATGAGACTGCACATAGACATCCCTCAAAAGCCTCCCAAATCCAAGAAACCAAGAAAAACACCCATGGCAGCCTTCCGCCACTTCATAATGAAACTGTTCTTTTAGCAAAAAGTCATAACCAAGCAAAATTCTGCTAAATAAGTTGGCTATTTATTTGGGAGATGATCTTTGCTGACTCTGAGACATTGGAGCTGTTAAATTTTTCTCTTGCTGATCCTTTCTACCTGTTTTATAGTCGTCTACATAAATCTGTAGCATGTGGGTGAATCAACTTTAAGCTGTAAGAGGCAAAACCAAGTTGATGTCCTTTCTGAGTGTGCAGATTGAAATATTGTATTCAAGTAGTTGCTAATCCAGGAGGATCTCTTTGGGAGGCTTGGGGAGTAGAGAGTAGGCAAACAGGAGGTAATGTTGGGGTGTACTGTGATGCAAGAGTCAACAATCCAGATTGATGAAGTTAGCACTAGTGACCGGACTTGACCATTTGTAACAAAGATTGTGTGGATTGTCTTATGCTCGTGATGGCTTTGTGGCATATTAAGTTTTAAAGAGGAGATTTATTTCCAGAAAGAGGGGAGGGAGGGAGGCTAGGAGGACACAGAGTCTAATTTTTAGATGAATGAGTAAAGCCTCCCTAGTCAGCATTTGGAAGTGTCCAGCGTCCAGCAGGCTGAAAGAAACTCAGGCGATTGTCATGGTGTTAGAACCAGTCCTAGGTGCCAAAGTCAAAATAGGCCATGCTGGCCATAGGAAAGCCCCAAGTAGGAGCGTATGTAGGTCACTTGCATGTTTTGAATTTAGACAGGCTGTCTTAACACAATTATTTACCAATTAAGCCCTGGAGAAGCCTGTATGTTCTAAATTTTTTAAAATGTGATTGTTTCACAACATATGAGAACATTGTAACATCACCTTGAATGATGGTCTTAGTGGTTCTCCTGTGGCCCTGGGTTGGGGGGTGCAGGTGGGGAACTCTGCACCCAGCGAATTTCACTCTCCTCGGAAAATGTTTGAAGCTCAACTCTGAGGCTCGGGACGGAACACGATCATTTTCTCAGTCATGCTCAATAAATATTATTTTGATGCAGTAAAAAAATAATTAACAAAAACTGAAAGTATATAAGCCATCACATTTAATGTCACATGTATTTATTGAACATTTACTATGACCTGGAGTAGGAAGCAAGACAGATGCATAGAAAAGAAGACAAGGAAAACCCCGAATGCCAATTTTGCCTAACACTCCCGGTATGCTTTTCTGTGGAGCACAGAGACCTTCTTTCCCTGCACTTCAGGTCTCCCGTTTCCTAAAAGGCTCCCCTCTTATTCTTTGCAGACATTCCCATGTACATGCCAGGAGGGCACATTGGCTCCTCTGGAAACTTGTGTTTCGCAGAAGTTCAGGTCCCCAAGGGAGGAACCAAATTAGCCACATCACGAATTCTGCTTTTGTTTTGCCGACTGCCTCTTTTAAGTTCTTATTTAATGACAGTATTTGCTTTTCCGTAAATACATGTAAATCTTTTACCTCTTGTCACAGCTGAAGGAAGTTCAGTAAGTGGTAATCAAGGAAGAAAGCAGACAAATCTTTCAGATCTATTTCAGACAAATCACTGTAATTGAGAATATCTATGTAAACAGTGCCATTCTTACAATTGACAAATTTACCAATTGTTCTGCCCTATTGTAGATCTAAGAGTATCATTTAAGTTTATTTTAATTAACAATCCCTTAATTAAGAAAGTAACATGCTGGGCGCCTGGGTGGCTCAGTTGGTTAAAGTGACTGCCTTCAGCTCAGGTCATGATCCTGGAGTCCCTGGATCGAGTCCCGCATCGGGCTCCCTGCTCTACTTCGTCCTCTGACCCTATCCCCTCTCATGTGTTCTCTCTCTCTCATTCTCTCTCTCTCAAATAAATAAATAAAATCTTTAAAAAAAAAAAAAAAGAAAAGAAAGTAACATGCTTATGGTAAAAAAAAAAAAAAAAGTCTGAGGACATAGGGTTATAAGGTAGTCATAGCGACCCGAGGGATTCACTCCCTTTTTTAAAAATCCTCCTGTGGTTTCTTGTGACCCTTAGAAGGAAATCCAAGAGCCATACATACTGGGGTCTCTGGGCCTTAGGGTTATGGGCCTTTCCTCCTCTTCACGTCCTCCCCCAACTCCCTCCTCAGTGGCCATGTGCTGGGGGCAGGTGCGGGGTTGGGGGGGATGCTGCTTTCTCGTTCGGGACTCATCACAACTGTTCCCATGCTGTCCCTCATGTCGTCCCCACCTCGTCCTTCGTTTGCAGGCATAGTGTTTTATTCCGGGGTCCTGATCCCTCTCTGAAGTTACTTTATTGCTTACTGGCTGATTTCTGTCTCCCCTCTACAATGTAAACTCCAGGAAGGCAGAGGTCTTGCCCATCTGTTTATAGCTGTATGCCCAGCACTTCGAAAAGGGCCTGGCACATGCTAGTTCTCAGTAAATACTGCTTCAGTTGGATGAAGGATGGTTGTAAGATTGAATGGCACATGACTGGGAGCCTGCCAGGTGGAGGCTTCCTTCCACTCCCTCCCCCATCCCGCTGACAAAATATGGCAAAAACTGCTTGATCTATGCTATTCTATTTTAAATAAATTAACAAAGCACTCAATTATACTGAGTACAGTGAATCCTACCTAGTTGAATATAAAGTAGTCCCCCCCAAAGGTGTTCATTTAAGAATTCGCATATTTTTTTAATCTAATTTTTCAGGTCGTCATTGCCGAAAGGAACCATGAATTGGCATTTTCTCTTCTTCCTTGTGGCCACAGTGACGTTGCCCTCCGTGTGCTCCCAGTTCAACCCCCTGTCTCTGGAGGAACTAGGCTCCAACACAGGAATCCAGGTTTTCAATCAAATCGTCAGGTCCCGGCCTCATGACAACGTGGTCGTGTCCCCCCACGGGATCGCGTCTGTCCTGGGAATGCTTCAGCTGGGAGCCGACGGCAGGACCAAGAAGCAGCTCACCACGGTGATGAGATACAGCGTGAATGGTGCGTGCCCCGTGGGCTCTGGCCATTGGGGCCTCCGGCGAGTCCTGCATCCGGAGGGGCTTCTCCGGTGCCATTCTGGCATCCAGGACGGACGTGCCGATGCTGGAAGTGTTTTGACTGTGCTGGTGACCACATGAGTCTGTGTGGGTGAGAGAAGTGCAGAGAGCCACACACACACAAATCCCTGTAAAAGGCATGCAGCGTGCATGAGCTCTGTGAGCTCCACCGCGCAGTCTCCAGGTTGTGATACTATGCTGTAGTCCTACAAGGTGTTACCACGAGGGGAAACCGAGCAAAAGGCACAGGGGATAGCCCTGTATATTGTTTTGCAACTTCCCATGAATCTATCATTATTTCAAAATAAAAAGCAAAAAAAAAATTTTTTTTTGAAGTCGGGCCCAATGGAAAAGGTTTCAGTTGTTGTTTTGAATTATCTGTGTTCACTTCAGAGTCTCTGTCTCCTAGCGGCGGTGCCTCAGGGCTCCTGCTCTGGTTTCATCCCCCAGAGTCTACCTTGCACCCGCCTCTTGAGTGAGGGCCGCGTGTGAGGGAGCAGAACGGGCCCCGCAGCCGTCCTCTGGGGCCACTGGGCACCATGGCCCTGAGCGAGTCCCTCTGCACGTCAGAGTTTGCGCTGCTTTATTGGAAAACGAGGGAGTTGCCCTTTCCATGTTCTTCCACTCCTGTTAGCCTCATAAAGTTCTAGGAATCTTGACTGCATTGATGCTTTTGGCTGGGAGAGGAAAACCAGAGGGACAGGCGGGGGTTCGAGAACGCCGTGCCTCGCTCCATGCCCCTCGGTGGCTGTGTTCAGTGGCACCTCCTGACCTGCCAGCCCCAAGTGCCTAAACTTGCCCCGCTCTGCTTACGTGGCCTTCAGTTTCTCATGAGTCTGCAGCTGGATCACTTATCAGAAGCAGGGAAGGACTTAGTACTTGGGACACACACACCATTCTGCCCCTTGCTTGGACACTCAGAAAACTCTTGGTGATTTGTCGCCTCCCGGTGAATCACTGCTAGAATTTATGGCCCTCACCAGTGCCATCGAGACCCTGTCAGCTAGTACAGTTCCAACGCAGGGACTGGACTTCCGTTGTTCCACGCCGAGCCACATTCATTCGAAGCAGTATTTCTGAAGTTTTGACAATGTTGCCTGTGGGTGGCTTCCTTCCCCCACGCTTGTTTTCTCCCGAACCACTAGCCGTTGTGTTGTGGAATGGGGCTCTGTCAAGAGACAGACTCTTTTAGGGGAGCCCGAGTGGTTTTTCAGGCCCTCTGAGAACTCAGGATAGCGATGCTCTTACCGAGGACAGAGGCAGAACGGTCTGGGGCAGGGGAGGAAGATCTACAGCAGGCTTTTCCCGGCAGGAGACCGAGGCGTGTGGAGGAGGCCATGTGGCCAAAAGGGACAGGTGCTGGGTCTTGGCCTCTGCTGTTCCCTTACTGATAAAGCAGGCCTGCCCCACAGAACAGCACCAAAGGTGGGGTCATGAGAAGCCAGACAAAGGGCCAAAAGGTCACCTCCCTGGGCCGCGGGGCCGACTCACCCTGCCCTTATTTAGTGGGTCTGCAGAAGAGACACTCGGTGTGTGGCAGGTCAGCTCTCCAGGACACCATCACTGTGACCCCTGCAGGCTGTTTTAGGACAGCGTCATTTTGAAAGGACCCCAAGCGAGTAACCCAAGAATCTGGAATTCGAGCTCACTCCAGAAACACATTTCATCCTTATAATTTATTTTCCTCTTCTCCGTGTTCTAAAAGCAAATGGAGTATGTATGAATGGCTCGTGTTAAAATAAAGCTTACATTGCCATAAAATTAGTCCCCGTGCTTTTTGAGCGTGAGATCGGGTAAAAACCACACCATTCTTGGATGGTGGCACCTGGCAATTTTTAATGGCCTTTCTAATGCTTATTTTATTCATCTTTTTTTCCAAAATAGAAAAAAAAGAAATCGCAGTGTTAAATCTTTGGCAGTAAAGAGCACTAGAGATTAAGAAAGAAAAAGAATGAATTAGGAAGATTCCTTGGATTTATTTCCCCATGGCTATGTAAGGAAGAGCTTGCCAGTCTTCCTAGTGACTGGGTACCAAGAAAGTCTCCCAGGAGGACGAGGTCTACGTGGGAAAGGTGTTGAGATGCCTTGAATATGTTGTTTTGGTGCTAAAAAAGCACTACTAACTTTTAAGAACTACTAATAAATTTTACCATCCCCGGGCGCCTGGGTGGCTCAGTTGGTTAAACGACTGCCTTCGGCTCAGGTCATGATCCTGGAGTCCCGGGATCGAGTCCTGCATCGGGCTCCCTGCTCGGCGGGGAGTCTGCTTCTCCCTCTGACCCTCCCCCTTCTCATGTGCTCTCTGTCTCTCTCATTCTCTCTGTCTCAAATAAACAAATAAAATCTTAAAAAAAAAAAAAATTTACCATCCCCTCCCCCCCTTTCTTTTCTTTTTTTTTTTTTTTTTTTAAGATTTTATTTATTTATTTGACAGAGAGAAAATGAGAGAGAGAGCACATGAGAGTGGGGAGGGTCAGAGGGAGAAGCAGGCTCCCTGCCGAGCAGGGAGCCCAATGCCCCCCCTTTTCTTAACACAAGGCTGCTGAGGAAGCACGAGACTCAGTCTCTTGCTACTCAAGCTTATCTTGTCTATACTGTTCTTTATTTGCCATACTAAGAAAGATATTTTTTTAAAAAACAGCTTTTCTGAATTCTCGCGGAAATATTGCTGCATTTTTCCATTTCTCCTCTAGGAGTCGGTAAAGTGTTAAAGAAGATCAACAAGGCCATCAGCTCCAAGAAGAATAAGGACATCGTGACCGTGGCCAACGCAGTGTTTGTGAAGAACAGCTTCAAGATGGAGGTGCCCTTTGTCACCCGGAACAAAGACGTGTTTCAGTGTGAAGTCCAGAATGTGAGCTTTGAGGATCCAGCCTCCGCCTGTGATTCCATCAACATGTGGGTCAAGAACGAAACCAGGGGTGAGTGGCCTCAGTTCCCTGGGGAACAGTTTTGTACGATCTTATACTTGGTGAATGAAAGCGTGAGGGGGACTCTGAGCTTCTAACAGGTCCCATGGCCCTCCCGTTGTGGAACGCCTGGACCCAGCTGGCTGGTGCATCTGTGCTCTCTTGCGGGTTCCGTGACTCCGTCTACCTTCCTTCCCTTTTCTTGCTGTCACCACCCCCCTGTGCTGTTCGGGACGTTTCTCCCTGGGGCCCGGGCAGCAGAGTAGAATTCAGCCCCGCTGACTCTCCCCTTTCCTTGCTACATCTCCTCCCTGGAGGCCTTGCCCGCAGGCCCTGGCCTAGTCTGAAGGTTCAGTGGCTCAGTCCTTTCTATGTTTCTGTGACTGCCCCTCTCCAACGTGCGGGATTCGGGATTGATCTGTCTCCTTGCTTTCCTTCCCTCTCGCTGCCGTCCCCTCCACGAAGTAGGTGCCTCCGCTTGGCTTACAATCAGCATGTGATTATGCGTTGTTTATGCCCCGTTATTGTAGCACTTTCCACGCCGCGTCATGATTACGTGTTTACATGCATTTCTCCTCTCATTAGACTGAGGAAGTATCTGACGTGGGTGTTTTAAACCCGTTAATTTGCAAACTAGAGGTCTAGTTGGAAATGCTCTGGACTAGAGATGGGTCCAGAACAACCAAGGAAAATGAACACTGCAGATATAGGCTGGGGAAGCTTTTTTCACAGGAGGTAGAGTTAAGGTCACAAGAAGGGACCCAAAGACTCAGTTGGGACCCAAGGACAGAATGTGAGGAAATTGGCTTTTCGGGTCCTCTTTCTCCAAGCATGGTTCTGAGGGCGCCTGTATCAGAATTATCCAGAGCATTTGTTTTGAATGCAGGTCACCGAATCCCAACCTCCTGTATCCGAATCTCTGAGGGAGGGGTCTGGCATTCTGCACTGAAATGAGTGCTCCCCCAGTCTGCCTCCACCCCCCACCCCCCAGCAGGCTTGTATACGCAAATGTCTGAGAGCATATGACAGACTAGTGCAGAGATGGACCGGGAGGGCACGGGAGGGTGGAGGAGAGCCAGCGTGGTTTTGGTCAATCCACGGCATTCCTTCTCCATAGGGTCCTGGACAGCAAGATCCAGACTTCCTTCCTAAAACCACAGAACAATCAGGAGACCTGCGAGTGTGGAGGGTTTAGTGGTTCTTTCTGGGCCTAGAGGACTAAGAACATTGGGTTGCTGGCACTCAGAGCTGGATGGCTGGATGACGATGGCATGTCAGTTCCCCGTGCCAGCCTTCTTTACCAATGTGCTGGTAATAGTCAGTCACACTTGTGTGCCACGTGACAAGAGTTCAAACTACCTGGACACACACTGACTCAGTTGCTTACTTCATCTGTGGAGGGGAGTGTGGTAAGATTCAGCGTGTTTTTCAACCCTACAGACCCACTCCCTCTTTATAAACAAAGATTTTTACTATTCACTCTACCATCCTGAAATGAAATTCACAGCTCACGTAACCTGTGCACAAGTACACAAAATTTTTATTCTTCTTTTTAAATTGTTTTCAATTTTTAAAGATTATATTTATTTATTAGAGCATGCGCACACACGAGTGGGGGGAGGGGCAGAGGGACAAGCAGAGTCTCCACTGAGCAGTGAGCCTGACGTGGGGCTTGACGTGGGACTCGATCCCAGGACCCTCGGATCATGACCTGAGCCGAAGGCAGGTGTTTAACCGACTGGGCCACCCAGGCGCCCCACAAGTACACAAAATTTTTAAAAATTAGTATAATGCCAAACTGTAATACAAGGAAAAACAGAACTAATTTATGTATGTAGTTCAGTAGGTAAACCCTTGGGTACCAACTATACCTGGGAACGTTAACAAAGCAGTCGTATTCTTAGAATAATTGCGAACTGACGGCAACAAAAACAGACCGAGACAGGTATGTCATACCAGTGACATGAAAACCACAAGCTGCCTTCTGATATTTCTGAAGCACTTTTTTCTAAAATTGTGCAAAATTCTTGGTAAATTTCAGAACACAATAAGAAGAGTCTCCGCTTGATGTGCACGGCAGTGACATACCTAGAAAATTCAGTGTACAGTAAGAACAAGCCCCCAAACAGATACCTTTGTGTTTATGTGGAAAAAAGAGTGACGTCCTGGGCTCAGGGGATGATAAGCCTGTCTGTTGCTAGCGTGAATATCCACTGGGGGCATTCGGAAGCTACATGGCAAGCAGGACACTTCTTTACCATGTGGGACCGTTTAGAACATCGCAGGACAAGTAGCATCTCTGGCCACCTGCCATTCAGCTGAAAACTCTCCCACAAGTTCCCATGTTGCCCCCTTGGGGGGATCTGCCTCACTGAGGGGCACTTACCTGCCACAAGGACCCTGGAGATGGAACAGTCCACATTTGAAAGACTGCCCGGTGCGGCCCACAGAGATGACCATTCCTGCCCACTGCAGAGGGGGAGAGCCAGACACGAAGGTTCTTTCCGGTGTGAGGGGGCAATGGCCCAGCCAGGGCTGCGTGCCTGGGGCTCCAGCCTCAGCTGCTCCTTCACCTACTCTGTGCTCGCATCCTGCACGCTTCGTCCCTGTCCCTCCAACTCACCAGGCTCTCTCCTGTCACAGCCAGCTGCCCGGGGTGCTTTTCTTCCCCCTTCCCCTTGCTAATGCATATTCATTTTCACACCATCCCAGGAATGGCTTCATAGTTGAAAGTGCAGGCTCTAAGTTTGAATCTCGGTTCTGCCACTTCCTAGCTGTGTAACCTGGGGCAAGTTACTTAATCTCCCTGTACCTCAGAGTCCTCATCTGTACAATGGAGATACGATAATGACAGCTACTAAAGTAGTTATAACAACATTAAGGTTACATTAGGAATTACATTAAGGAATGTAAATAATACGCATTTAGGAAAGTGCCTAGCACTTAACAACTGTTCAGCAAGTGTGGGCTGTTTTTTATAGCTATTAGGTCAAGTAATACTTCAGGGTACCCATCCCTGACCCCACTGACCAGATCAGATCCCCCTCTTATTTGCCCTCACATCCTTGAGTCCTTCTGCTTCGAGGTATTTATTACTATTGCATACACTTTCCTGAGTCATTTATGCCAACCTCCCCCTCTCTCTTCTCCATAGCTTTCTGAGGGCGGGCTTCATTTTTTGTTTATTTATTTTCTTACCTAGAAGAGTACTTAGCATATGGTAGGTAGGTATCCAAGAATGGATGGTGGGGTGGTAGATGGATGGGTGGATGGGTGGATGGATGTATGGGTGGATGGATGTATGGATGGATGAATGGGTGGGTAGGTGGATGGATGGAAGGGTAGGTGGATGAATGGGTGGGTAGGTGGGAGGCTATGTGGATGGATGGATGGATGACTGGGTGGGTGGATGAATGGGTGGGTATGTGGATGGATGGATTGGTAGATAGGTGGGTGGCGAGATGGATGCGTGTTTACTATACATAGTTCTTGATGGCAGGTCCTCTACATGCTTCCTTGCTTCTAAACCATACATTTCTTACCTTTTTATCATTTCTTGTTATTTCTTCATTCCCCCTTCTTGTATCTTAGTCTTGACAGTGTCAATCAGAGGCTTTGGGTCTGGGAAGATTTCTTTATAGACACTTAATGAGCACTGACTGTGTGCTGAACACAGAGATAGACTTGATTGTTTTAAAAGTGAATGACAGGGTCCTTGCTCTTGTGCAGTTTATGGTCCAGTTGGGATAGTGAGACACATTAAATTTGGCTGGAACAAAATACCAGAGGTATAATGGTGGCGCTGAGTGTTGAGCTTTATGGAAACTCCTGGGAGCTTGGGAGGAGGGTCTGAGGAGGTTTATTATAGGTACAGAGCCGAGCTATGTCTTAAAGGCACCTAGGGGTTGGACTGGGTGATGTTTCCAGCAAAGGCAAGATACCATCTTCACTGCCAGGAGCCAACTGTAAGGAGTTTGCTATGGGCTGGAGCACAGAGTTGTAACTTCCTCCCACAGGACAGAAGCTGCCCTTGCATAGAATGATGACCATTTATAGCTTGGGGATTCTCCTTCAGGTCCTGATTTATGGTGGCGTTGGTGCCCTCTTGTATGAGTAAGGAGTAGTGATGAAGCTCTTACTGAGGACCCTGGGGTCTGGACAACCTCTGGATGTGCCTCTTGACCATGATTTAATGCAAACATTTGTTTGTTGGACATCTGAATCTTCTTGAACATCATCTAAAAGGACTTAAAGCTCTCTCACCTGAATTAGACATTCTTGCTTCTTCAGAAACTATTGATGTTACTCTAGCCATTTAAAGAATTGTAACTTGGATTTATATTACGGCACTACATTTTTTTTTTTTTTAATGCTGGGGCCAAAAGCTACAGAAAACTAATTTTTAGTTGTAAACTAATTAGTAAACTAATTTTTAATCGCTTTGGGTATCAGTAATCCCTCATAAACACATACACAGCTGAATCTTCAAAGACTGAGCAAAAGGAGCCTTAATGAAAACCCAAGCCTTCAAGCACAGATAGCATTTGAGAAAAGAGTCTTTGTGGTCTCAAAGAACATTCTGAAACTATCACAGTTGTTTGCTCCTTCACTCCTGACACAAACAAGATGGATGGTCCTTGACATTTTGTGGAGCGAATTTCCCTTCAAAGTCGGGAGGCCTTCCAGGACAGACCCCATTTCTTTTTATCTCTGTAATATTACCACCTCACTCGATCCCTAACTCATAGACACTAATTTTTCATTCTGGCCCTTCCCTAAGTAGCTTTGAGGCCTTGTGGTACCAGGGATTCCAAATGAATGCCCAACATTTCTAAAACCTTCAGAGAAATTAAACATTTATCCTTGATAAAATTGCACAGGCCAAAGAGCTTCATTTTTGACTGGGATTAAGTCCACCCCATGGTTGAAAGAGCAAATGCGTGTCTTGTGCTGATGGCAAACCCTCCTTGGCAGTTGCACGTGTCAATTATTCGCAAAGATAGGGAAATTCATCATTAATTAAGTACAGCTTATTTAGATGAGTAAAATTTTCTAAAACATGGGGTTCATAGGGAATTAATTATAAAATTTCTTTTTTAAAAAAATTTTATTTGAGAGAGAGAGAGCACAAGCGGGGGGGGAGGGGCAGAGGGAGAAGCAGACTTCCTGCTGAGCAGGGAGCCTGATGTGTGGCTTGATCCCCGACTCCAAGATCATGACCTGAGCCAAAGGCAGATGGTTAATCAACTGCGCCACCTAGGTGCCCCAGTTATAAAAGAATTTCTTGATCCTCAAATAGAGGATCTCTAAAGACTTTTTGGATTCAGTGATTTTAGCTTTAATTTTTCAGTTTTCATTTTTAGTGAGGGAAAAAAATGAGAAAGTACCAAAAGGGTGTTGTAAACAGTTCCTTTTTAAAGTCTTTTAAGGGCGCTGGGTGGCTCAGTTGGTTAAGCAACTAACTTTGGCTCAGGTCATGATCCCGGGGTCTTGGGATCGAGTCCCGCATCAGGCTCCTTGCTCAGCGGGGAGCCTGCTTCTCCCTCTCCCGCTCCCCCTGCTTGTGCTCTCTCTCTCTCTGACAAATAAATAAATAAAATCTTTAAAAAAAAAAAAAAGTCTTTTAAAAATTCCTTTGATTTTTTTCACTGTCCATGCTCCAGCACTGCCTTTTGCCCTCAAATGGACTGCCAATCCTGAGTTTTTCCCTTGCCTGTTCTGTGACCTTCCAGGTATGATCGACAACCTGCTCTCCCCAAATCTCATCAATGGTGCGCTCACCAGACTGGTCCTGGTCAATGCCGTGTACTTTAAGGGTTTGTGGAAATCACGGTTCCAACCCGAGAACACAAAGAAACGTACGTTTGTGGCAGCCGATGGGAAGTCATATCAAGTACCCATGCTTGCCCAGCTCTCCGTGTTCCGATGCGGTAAGTGTCCGCGTGGCCACGCCCCACCAGCGCTTTCACTTCATCCAAGAGCAGATCTGACTTTGATTTTTTTAAAAAGGGCAGGGGAACGGAGGGCAGGATTGTTTTAAAGTCCATGGTAAAGTTTTGTATTCTTTACAGAGGTTATGTATTAATATATAGCATATAAGCTTTTAGGCGGAAAATTTAAAGAGTGAGGACAGCTCACAAAATATGAAATATAAATAGGCCTTAAGCCTATGAAAGCATTATCAGGTCATCATAAAAGTAAAAATGTGATTCTTTTCCACTTACCAGAGTCACAAACCTTACGAAGATTGACAAAGCCCAGTCATGGCTCTGGTTGGGGGGGTGGGGAGGTGGGCCCTGATCACGGTGGGTGGAAGGAGCTGTGGGATGGGGGACTTCCTAGGAGCCAGTGTAGTGATCCCACAGCAAGGATTGGAAACTCTGAAGATCATCTCACCCTAGCAAATAAATCAAAGCCAGATACGTATGTATAGTGGAACATATGGGATAAATAGATTTAGATTTACATAGGGCGCTGGGTGGCTCAGTCGGTTGGGCAACTGCCTTCGGCTCAGGTCATGATCCTGGAGTCCCGGGATCGAGTCCCGCATCGGGCTCCCTGCTCGGCGGGGAGTCTGCTTCTCCCTCTGACCCTCCTCCCTCTCGTGCTCTCTGTCTCTCATTCTCTCTGTCTCAAATAAATAAATAAAATCTTTAAAAAAAAATAAATAATAAATAAATAAATGGTGGATTGGGGGCGCCTGGGTGGCTCAGTCGGTTAAGCGACTGCCTTCGGCTCAGGTCATGATCCTGGAGTCCCGGGATCGAGTCCCGCCTCGGGCTCCCTGCTCGGCGGGGAGTCTGCTTCTCCCTCTGACCCTCCCCCCTCTCCTGCTCTCTCTCTCTCTCATTCTCTCTCTCTCAAATAAATAAATAAAATCTTTAAAAAAAAAAAAAGATTTAGATTTACATAAGTAGAGAGGTGACACAGTATAAGGTTGACTTCAGAAAACAAGTTCTAGAACAGCAGATGCTGGTTCATCTCATTTACGTAAAATACTTTCTATATATTCCTCCATCTGTGGAGACACATCTTGGAGGATGTTCAATAAAACGTGAATGGTGGTAGTATTTCAAGGGGCTGTTTTTCTTTATTTGAATCTGCAAATTTTTGAAACAAGCATGTGTCAATTTTACGATCCAGAAAACAATGACCAACCCCTGCCTTCGTTGCCACAGTATTGATAAACGAAGCCTGGTGATTCTTTTTTTAAGCCTGGTTTCACCGAAGCAGCTGTCATGCAATTTAAACTGATGCTTTTCCTCTGTGAGTTAGCCTTTGTGTCTCCGATCTGTCCCTGGACACATGGGCCCCGAGTACTACCTTGGCATATTCAGTCTCTGTGAGCTCAGTGCTGCTCTGCTCAGTGTTTCACCAGCTGCGTGATTCTCTAAGCGAAGGAATGGCTCAGGCCAGGGCTGCAATAAACCAAGTCACTTTCCTTCTTGCTTCTCGTTCATCAAGCTTCTAGGTAAAATTTTGTCATTCCCTCAAATGTTTCTTTACAAGATAATATGTATTTAAAAGCCCTGCAGAAAGATAACGTGCTCAGCAACTGAGAATAATAAAAGGCTCCTTTTGCCCAAAAGTCATCCCTCTTTCCCATGGTAGCCCAGCCCTCCCTACTCCCCACTTGTGTTGCCAGGAAGACCTCACTGGAACGCCAGCAAAGCCACCAGCTCGTATCTGAAGCAAAGCCCTTTTATTTGAGGTCAATCTTTATACACATTCTCTGTTCTAATAAAACAACTAAAGCGAAGGGCCTTCAATGATCGTATGTTTCTGTTGCTGGAAAATAAATGTCAGTAGTGAAAGATTAAAACGCAAGGATCCTGTAGACATTCCTATGAAACACGAATATGTTTGTTTTTACAGGAATGGAACATCTTTTCTGGATTATAGAGTATGTTCCTAGAGAGGGAGTTCCATATCCGGGTAGCTTTTCCATTAAGAACCGGTTTGTCTAAGAGTGTACGTGTGTGTGTTACACAAAGTAATGCACAAACACATTCTTGTTGTCAAGGATTCTAACTGCATAGAACTACAGTAAGCTGGATGCCTTCCCTCCATCTTCCCTGAGTCACGCCCTCCCTTCTCCATCCTCTTCCCCCTTGTTCTGAGGCCCCCCGGAGGCTGCGTCGGGGCTCCCCTGCGTCCCATTGAGTTGGCTGTGGGGTGAACTAGCAGGTGATAGGACTGCGGGAGGAGAGGGTTTGGGGCATTGACTTCCACGCCCTCCCTGCGGTCCCCAGGGCTGCCACACCCCTGCGAGAAAGGTCTCCACTCCTGAGCAGGTGTGGCCAAGAGCACTTTCTCTCTGGGTCACCATGCCGCCCTCCCCCCTCCCAGCCTACATTTGGTAATGTTTGTAGCCCAAGGTACTCTCCCGAATGGCTTCTCTGTTCTCTACCCATGCTTTATAAGAACTCTCGTCATTAAACTCCTTTTCAGTGACCCAGTGATCCTGTCTCTTCCTTTCGGACCCTTCCTGGTCTGCACTGAATTCAGAACAGAAGGAAACCCCAGCTCTCCACTGTTCTCGTTCCCTCGCAGTAAACACAGTGGACAGCCACCGTCCTCCTTGCCCTCCTCCCTGCGCCTTTCACGGGGGTTTACTGACTAACTGGGAATTGGAACCTGTTCTCTTCCTGGGCCGTGCCACAGAGCTCACGGGGGTCCCACGTTCCCTGGTTTCCCTCTTGGGCCAGCACAGCAGCGTCTCAGTGAGACGGGGCGGATCTGTCTTGCTGCGTCTGTGAGGACAGCATAGCAGCTGTTTGTTTTCGTGACCACAGACTGCTTAGCTGGTCACCCCCTTGCTGCCTGTCGCTAGTCTGGCCAACATGACCAGCCAGCGCTCAGAGATGGGCCATTGCCACTGAGCTCAGAGGCTGCCCGGCCCACTCACACGACCTCTGCAGCACCCAACCCACTCCCCTACCCCCCTACCCCCCATCGCAGGTGTTCTGGGCCTCACCACGACCCCTCAGCCCCTTTGTAGAAGCATTGCTATTCCATGTATCTGTCTTCCGGACCATCCCCCCAAGATGCCATCAAGACCTCGGAGAAGATTCACTTGGTAATGTTAAGAAGAGAGGGTGGAAAATGAAAGAGGAGGGGAAAACCCTTCTGACTATGTCCCATAAACTAGAAGCACTTTGAGGATAGAAATTCTTCTAATTAACTAAAAAAAGAAAGGACTTGAAACCTTTTTTTTTTTTTAGAAGAGAAGTGTATTTCTTTTTTTTTTTTTTAAGATTTTTTTATTCATGAGAGACAGAGAAAGAGAAAGAGAGAGAGGCAGAGGCAGAGGGAGAAGCAGGCTCCCCAAGGAGCAGGGAGCCCGATGCGGGGCTTGATCCCAGGACTCTGGGATCACAACCTGAGCCAAAGGCAGACGCCCAACCAACTGAGCCACCCAGGCACCCAGAAATGTATTTCATGCCCATTGCAAAATCTACAAATAAAACATTGTAATGAGGCAGAAAGTAAATGTTCTCCTATAACTCCATTTCCCAGCATAAGAACCCCTATTTAGCAGTAGGTATATAATTTGAGACCTTTTCTATGGATATAGAAAATATGCCTGTGAAACTTTTTTGCATACATAGGATTGCCCTGTAATTTCTATTCTGTAATCTGCTTTATACATTAGATAGTATATCGTGGAAAACTTTGTTAATTCATGTGGATTTATTTCATCCTTTTATCAGCTGTATAACGTTCCATGGCATAAATGTATTATAATATTCTATGGATATTATTATATATAATAATATATATATTATTACATTTTTCCTGTAATAAACACTTCAGCGAGCATTCTTGTACATAAATCTTTAGAAACTCAGAATTTATAAAGGTACTTTCATTGGATAAGAATTGCTGAGTCCAAAGTTGTTATAATTTTTTTGATTTTACAGTTATGAGTTTAGGCATAAAAGACTTTATTTTGAAAGAAGACCACAAAAAATTCCAAATATATGTATATATGTGTGTATATATAAATATATGTATGAATATACAGTATATTTCAAGCTTCCACTCTCCTCTGAGCTTCCAACTCATACCTGCCTATCCAAATTACCTCTCTACTTGGTTGTCTATTAAGTTTTAGTTCCATAGATGAAATATATTATTGTCCTCACCCATCTGGTTCTCCTGCCATGTTCCTTAGCTCAACAAATGGCACCTATCCTCACCCAGTTGCTTAAACTACACCTTCCCCATCAGCTCTCCCCAGCCCCACTTTGCATTTCAGCTAGAATATGGACCACCACTACATGCACTGGATCTGGTTTTTGTTTTCAAATCTGTATTTCAATTTCTTCTGAAGTATAGCTGAAACAATTCCCCAAGAGCCCAGGAAATCCATAAAGCTACTTGTAGTAGAAGGTAATTGGAGGGATTTTCATCTATAAAGTTTTCCTGATGTTCAATATTTAAAATATTCTCTTTGATTTTAGGGGCCAAGAAGAGTTCTTAACATTTCAATGAGCCTAGTTACTTCCTCCCTTGTAGAATTTAAAGAAGGGATCAGAGTCTTTAGGGGGCTTTCCAGAAAATCTGGATCAGGGCGCCTGGGTGGCTCAGTCATTAAGCGTCTGCCTTCGGCTCAGGTCATGATCCCAGGGTCCTGGGATCGAGCCCCGCAGTGGGCTCCCTGCTCGGTAGGAAGCCTGCTTCTCCCTCTCCCACTCCCCCTGTTTATGTTCCCTCTCTCACTGTCTCTCTCTGTCAAATAAAATCTTAAAAAAAAAAAATAGGGGGCGCCTGGGTGGCTCAGTCGTTAAGCGTCTGCCTTCGGCTCAGGTCATGATCCCAGGGTCCTGAGATCAAGTCCCTCACTCCCCCTGTTTGTGTTCCCTCTCTCGCTGTGTCTCTCTCTGTCAAATAAATAAATAGAATCTTTAAAAAAAAAAGAAGAAGAAGAAAGAAAATCTGGATTATCCTCAAAGTACCACTTATAGAAAGTTCCAAATCTTCTCCATGTTTCTGATCCTTGGTTCTTTGCCTGTTACTTCTCATTAAAGGTTTTGTTGATCCCCGTTCATCCAAGAGAAAAGATTTCTCTTCCCTTCTAATCTATTTCCTCGTTTCCAGCATGAATGAATCCTGCTTCGTTCACATTCTTCTATACTCCAGCATCAATCCTCATCCGTCTACTTCCCAGATGTTAAAGCGTGGAGAGCCTGGGCGGGACCTTTTAATGGAAAGGTATCTGGGACAAAGACAGGCTCGCTGCTCTGACACAAGGCTCCAGATGCCCATCCTTGCTTGAGTCTTTCTGCCCTGGAGCTGTGCCCACTGCAGCGGCTGTGGTTTCTCTTGGTGGATTGAGGCTGCGTTTCCACTGTTTGAGCAGTGACCGAGCAACTCAAGAAGAAACGCATTTTGCAAGGCTTCTTCCATCAGTAGACGAAAAGTTTTTACTATGTGCAAGCCTCTGTGCTGAGCACTATACTATGGGTATAGTCTCGTTGAATTTTCACAGCAGCCCTGTAAGCTGGGTACTGTGATCCCATTTTATAGACGAAGAAACTAAGACTTGGAGTTAAGCCACTTGCCCAAGACCCAGAGCTAGTGTGTCAGAAGAGGCAGGATTTGAACCCAGATTCTAGAACTCCAGATCTGGTGTGTTTAACCTCAGCCCTGGTCCTCTGTGAGAAGACACTGAGAGAGCAGCCCTTTAGTGATCAGGTTAGGAGAGGAGGGGGTGTGTACAGAGGCATCCTAGCCAACATTTGCCATCAGCTCCTGTGATCAGAAGCAGAAGTGGGGCCAGGGAGAAACCAATCACTGGGCGGATGTGAGTAGGTACAAAATACTTAACGGTTATTCATATTACTGATCAGTTAGTGGTGTATCCAGTGGAGGGCGCCTGGGTGGCTCAGTCGGTTAAGCGGCTGCCTTCAGCTCAGGCCATGACCCCAGGGTCCTGGGATCCAGCTCCGCATCAGGCTCCCGGCTCAGCGGGGAGTCTGCTTCTCTCTCTGCCCCTCTCCCCTGCTCGTGATCTCTCTCTCTCTCTCAAATAAATAAAAATCTTAAAAAAAAAAAAAAAATGATGTATCCAGTGGAGGCTGGATTCACTGGTGGAGGTAGAAGCTGTCTCCCCCACTGGAAAACACACCCCAGCTCGTAATTTTTCATTATTCATGACCCCGATTCTTCTTATCACAATAGTAAATGTTTCTAGAAGTGGTTAACAGATGCCTCCAGGTCCTTATTTCATGCCCTGGAGCAATCACTTATTAACTGCTTCCCAAACTGCACAGTTTCTAGAACAGCTCTGCCAGAGTCAGGGCCTCCTATTTTCTTTGAAGATTAAAGGGCTCATTAGGAAGTGGTGTTTTTTCTGGCTCTCCCATTGATTTTCCAGTTTCTGCCGAGGCCATTTTATTACACAAGGTAAAAGGAAAGTTAAAGAGTCCCATCTTTGATTCTTAGGCAGCCCTGGGACAGAAGCGACCTTGAGTGACAGTTCCTAGGCATCCGGAGCCAGGCTGGGCCGCTCAGGGTTACTGAGCAGCCCCTCAGGCAAATGCAGCAGATGGGAACGGGATATACTGAGCACCCCCCAAATTGCCCACAGTTTGCTTCCTGAAGGAGAAACTCAAATGTCATCCTGTCATGTCACATATTCTAATAGCGTTGCTATTCTTTATCATATTTTATAGCTAAAAGTGTTCGTTATGTAACAAAGACAAAGAAAGTTCGCCGTCTCTCTCCCTTTTTCCCTCCCCCCCAGCCCCCCCCCCCCCCCCGTGGAGAACTGGCTTATTGAAGTTCCCTGTCTCACACGCGGTGACTGGCAGAGGTCGTCCCCAGAGAAAAGACAGTGAAAACCATGAGAGAAACTCGCTTTCTCTTTTCTCTTTTTCTTAAATGCATTATTCTTCTAGGTCATCTAGAGCAGGGGAAGGAGGTGGAGGAGGCCAGGCCCTGTTAAGCGCCTTACGTATTATTTCTCATTTAATCATCACAGCGACCCTGTGAGGGGTGTACTTTTATTTTTTTATTATTATTTTTTTTTTTTTTAAAGGGAGAGAGAGAATCTTTTTTTTTTTTTTAATTTATTTATTCATTTGAGAGAGTGAGAACGAGAGAGAGTACATGAGAGGGGGCAGGGTCAGAGGGAGAAGCAGGCTCCTCGCCGAGCAGGGAGCCCGATGCGGGACTCGATCCCGGGACTCCAGGATCATGACCCGAGCCGAAGGCAGTCGCTTAACCAACTGAGCCACCCAGGCGCCCGAGGGGCGTACTTTTAATGTCCCTGATGTCTCCACTCTCCATAGTAAGAGGCACACAGAGGTTAAGTGCCTCACCAAGGTCACCGTGTTCTTAAAAAGTCTGAAGTGCTTAATAAACCATTTCAGAGATCCGCCAGAAATCTAGAAATGCTGGCTTTCCATTCACATAGTTAGTTTTAATAAGTCTCTCATTACATGGCTAATGTAAAGGTTTGACCGGCTCCTAAGGCACGCTCCATGGAAGACTCTTTCCCGGGCAGTCGGGGGCCTCCGTGGGCCCCGTGCCCCTGAGCTGGGCCTCCGGCTGGGGCCTTCATGAACACACCAGCACCAGCTCTCACTGGTAGCACATAGTTGTGCTGCTCAGCTGCTGAATGTTTTGAATGTTTTACATGGAATCAAAGGGTTCTAGGAGCAAATGAGATCAGGAAACCTGGGGATAGCTAAACAGCTCTCCTTCAGAACATCTCAGAGCCTTTACAGCACTGCTATATATTAGGAAGCTGCAAGAAGAATCAGTCCAGGGGCACCTGGGTGGCTCAGTTGGTTAAGCGACTGCCTTCGGCTCAGGTCATGATCCTGGAGTCCCAGGATCGAGTCCCGCATCGGGCTCCCTGCTCGGCGGGGAGTCTGCTTCTCCCTCTGGCCCTCCTCCCTCTCATGCTCTCTGTCTCTCATTGTCTCTCTCGCAAATAAATAAATAAAATCTTAAAAAAAAAAAAAAATTAAAAAAAATTAAAAAAAAGAAGAATCAGTCCAGTGCTTCCTAAACTTACTGGGATATGGAATCTCTTTGTCTACTGGGTGACATACAGGTTGTGTGTTCTCCAGACGACCGCCATTTTGAGAAGTGCTGGTCTAAATTGTTTCCAGGTTTTCATTAGTAAGTATAAATATCATAAGGTATCTAAAAGCCATAAGGACAGTTACTGGAATGGGTGAAGAGTGAGTAGGGAGTCGGGATAGTGGAGAAGGAAGGTCATTGTTGGCATTAGACATATTGAGTCCAAGTCCTGGCATTCCACTTCTTAGCCCACATGTCCCTTGGCAAGTTACTTAATTTCTCTAATTGTAGCCTCCCCAGCTGTGAAATAGGACTGCTTGTACTACCTCATGGGGCACGGTAGCTTCTAAATGTGTTGAAGTGGTTGGCGGGGGACCTAAACAATGGAGCTGTTCATCCCTTTCTCGTCACATGCTCACATAGGCTCAGCCAAAAGAACCATTCTCAGGCAGTTCAAATTCATTCCTTTATTCACATGATAAGGGTCAGCTTCTTGCAAAGCCCTGTATTCTAAATGCCTCATGATCTAGTTCAATTCAACTCAACCGAATTAATGTTATTTTAGTGACGCCCAAAGGCATTCTGTTAAGACATGTCAAAATTGAGGGAAGATAATTCTTTGCCAGAGAAAGAAGAAATAAGTGTCTCTTTATCCTCCTAAGGAAACTATATTTGGAAAAAAGTTTTTAAACTGAATCGCCCTCTTCCCTCTGAAGCTACCCATGTGATCAGCGAACACTCATGCCACTTCTAGAAGTCATCAGGGATACACTGAACCTGCCTCTGATTTCTTTAGGGTCTACAAGCACCCCCAACGATTTATGGTACAACTTCATTGAACTGCCCTACCACGGGGAAAGCATCAGCATGCTGATTGCCTTGCCGACCGAGAGCTCCACCCCGTTGTCGGCCATCATCCCTCACATCAGCACCAAGACCATAGACAGCTGGATGAGCACCATGGTGCCCAAGAGAGTACAGGTCATCTTGCCCAAGTAAGTGGTCCCTCTCCCTGAAGAGAAAATAATGGGAGTGCTCAGTCCCTGGTAGCAATACCGGACAGCGTGAGGCTAGGAAAGGCACAGCCTAAATCCTAAAGCTGATTTACTTTCCAGAAATTGCATGGTGGGAATACAGGGCTCTGCTTTTGTAGAAGCTTCCCCCCCACCCCCCAATTCCTGTGCCTCTCATGCAGCAGGGGAATGATAATGGGGATGGAAGGAAAGAAGGCCTGGCCTCTGAGTCTCCACAAGACCTCAAGCTCCTTATACCATTTTGAGGGCTTTTAACATATTTAATTTTCTTCAGAAGACTGAAAAACACACGTATAACTGTATAGTAAAGGTTAGTCATGTTTCTGGTATTTTGATAAGGAGTTTCATTTTCGTCTTCTTAAGTTTTAGCTGGAAGTTCCTGAAGACCAAGGTCCAAAAGCTAGGTGGTAAGGAAATATTTTGAAATCATCCAGGCAGAATTCTTACATTAGTATCATACTATGGCAGTTCTTTATTGCACCCTAAAAGTATAATGTTGGTGGAATTTGAACTGTTATGACTTGAAACCAAGGGGAAAATAATCCCAAATTCTGCCTGAATCCTAAATTTCTAACAGGTGAGAGAATGCTTTATACCCAGACCCGTGAAAGAGGCAGTAAACGTCCCCTGTCTGTGATCGTGTTGCCAGTATCCAGAGCTTTTAACCAGCCGCATCTCAGGGTGGGAAAGATACCTTCCAGTTCTAATAGCTCTTAATTCTCCAGTCACTAAGTTAAGCGTAATCCGACGAGTCCATTCATAGTAAGTATTAGTATCCTCCCAAGATTTTTTTTTATTGTGAAGTGAGCTTTCACGTAGGCAGGGCTTGATATAAATGAACAAAATGGTAGGTTGACATCATAAGTAAAGCACAATTATAACAGTAAAATTATCACCAGAGCCCATCTGTGAGGAAGATCTGCTCACTACCCTGATCCCTCTTCCACCAAGTGGGAGAAAGCCTGGTAAAACATCCTCTGATGATAGGTTTAATAGCTGACTTTTACGTAAGTGTGGTTCTAAGGCCAGACAGGTCACAAGGATCCAAGAAACTCTTGTGACACGCAAATAGAATGAGTGCATTGTCACCAATTCCTAATGTTGGTTCCCACTTTCATAGTAAAACGCTTTCAAGATCCCAACAAGAAGGAGCAGGAATGTGTCTCCTCTCTTTTGACCATCCCCAATGTGACAGCCACCATGATGTTTGGTTGGTTAGAAATGGGGAAGAACTGTAGATATTCCAGTCACTGTTGCATATACCCCCCATCCGCGTGAGGGAAAGTGTTTCTGCAGATCTCCCTAAGAATTGGAAAGGGGGGGCCTCTAGCACATGAGGGTGAGGCCACCCTTGTTTGCTGCCACAGTGTACTGCTCATTTTGCCAGCTAAGTGTTTGAGAGATGAGTTGTTCTCTACTTAGATCTTGGAACTACAATTTCAGATACAATGTAGATTGGTGTTCAGAGCATACTTAAAAAGGAATCAGTTTATCAACACTTCCCCACCGGCACTGATTATCTCATTTTACATTGTTTATGGTATAATGATTTTCCCTTATCTTCTCCTTTCCTGCTAGGTTCACAGCCGTAGCACAAACAGACCTGAAGGAGCCTCTGAAAGCTCTTGGCATCACTGAAATGTTTGATCCATCAAAAGCAAATTTTGCAAAAATAACAAGTATGTTCAATTTAAAACTTTGTCTTAAACTTGAAGACTGTGTTACAAACTGGGTCTCTGATTTGTTCAGAAAGAAAAGATCAGGGGTGCTTGGGTGGCTCAGTCCATCAAGCGTCCAGCTCTTGATTTCGACTCAGGTCATGATCTCAGGGTCGTGGGATCGAGCCCCACGTCAGGCACTGCACTTAGTGGGGATTCTATTTACGATTATCGCTCGCTCGCTCTCTCTCTCTCCCCCTCTGCCCCTCCCCCTGCTCTCTCTTTCTCTCTCTCAAATAAATAAATCAGTCTTTAAAATTAAAAAAAAAGGGCGCCTGGGTGGCTCAGTTGGTTAAGCGACTGCCTTTGGCTCAGGTCATGATCCTGGAGTCCCGGGATCGAGTCCCGCGTTGGGCTCCCTGCTCAGCAGGGGGTCTGCTTCTCCCTCTGACCCTCCCCCCTCTCATGCTCTCTCTATCTCAGTCTCTCTCTCAAATAAATAAATAAATTCTTAAAAAAATAAAATTAAATTAAATTAAATTAAATTAAAAAAAAAGAGTGAAAGAAAAGATCAAAATTAGGAGTATGCTGCCCTGAAACTCTCCCAAGATTTAATCTGATTTATCACCAAATGATGCTGTTCATCCTCAGTCATCTAAATTAGCAGAAATCATTCATCCCTATGTTTCACGTGTACATTTCATATGAGGCCCAAGTGACTCTACAGTTAAAGAAGACGTTCGTGTATCGTCGTTATTACTTAACGAATTTAGCTCCTAAGTAGTCTTTCTTTTTTGAACGCAAACTATTCCCCTGTGTTTGAAGAATCAAGATTTTTAAACTCTCAGACACTTGCTTCCATCAAGCAATAGGCATGCACCATATCCAGATATGTATTTTGGCATTTAATGCCCGTTAATCCGAAATAGTATAAATTCAGAGGGCTCTGATTGGAACCTCTCTTTGCCAAAGCATCTAGGACGCAGCTGGTATCCTGTCGCTTCATCTGACAATATATGTACCTTTTCCTAGAGTTATGTTCCTAGTGAATATAACTCAGTTCTTGGCCCTTTTAAGTTGGAGCATAGCAACCTCCTTCCAAAGAAAAGTCATGGCTTAAACATTATTTGTACTCCTTTTGTGTTGTTCCCCCTTGAAGTTCATTGCTGACCTCGATGGCCCGCAGGTAAACACCTGTGTTCCCGTCCTTGGGCTGCACACGACATGCCTGGTGAACTTGCAGCTGTAGGGATATTCTGATGCTCTTTCATTCTTGGATAACCAAACTCATCCCCAGTCCAGCAGCCTGAGCATCACCTGGGAGCTTGTTTGAAGGGCAGAATCATTTTAGCAGGATTCCTCGGCCCAGTGACGTTAGAGAGCAGTGTGTCAACCTGCACGTTCCCCTCCGAGGTTCTCTTCTGTGGTCCACCTCCTAGACCGCGGCCACAGGGAGTTCACAGGTGCTCGGAAGGAGGACCAGGTGCCTGAAATTCCCCTGAGATCTTATGCTTTACCTTCCGGTGACTTGCAGCTTACAGACATTCCTCTCATTCCCCATTGGTCATATTAGAGCCCAGCATCTGTGCTGTTGAAAGTCCACTTTTCCCCCCTTTGCTTCCAGACCTATGTCCCTCAAGGCTGTCATTAACTTCTGTTTGCATTCTCCTCCAATGCCGTGGCCAGTGGGTATTGCTGGAGTGATAAGGCTTTGCTGAGAAGGGAAGTGAATTCACTAGAAGGTTCCAGGAGGCACAATTGCCGTTCTGAGTCTTGTTCTGAATCCTTCTTACATTCAACACTCTTCTCACTAATACGGCCTTGAGATGACTGGCTTTTGTTGTGAAAAGCCACTAACCAGCCATATGACCTGAGGGCCGATTTCTTCACCCTCTGGGCCTCAGTTTCCCCCATCTGTAAAGGCCATCTGAAATGGCCTTTCTGGATCTGATATGCTGTCCTTTGCAAATAATATTACTGCCTTGCTTCTTCTGGAAAACTGGACTTCCTTTTTAAAGCTCTGCTCTTTTTATTTTTTTATACAATGCTGAGTGATCAGAGTTGATAGAGGTACTGACACGTTCAGGGTCGGTGAATCCCTCCTCAGAAGTGATATCGCAGTTCGCTTAGCAGAGACTGAAATTCACGGCAGGTGACCGTCACCCTACAGCCTTCAATCACCAGACTGTAAGAGGTCACTTCTCCTGACACCTTTTAAGAACTGGAATTTGCCATGGATTTGAAGTTACTTCCCCAGCCAGATGGATGGCCTGCGTATCAAACAAATGCTGTGTTTGTTTCATTTTCTGGAAACAGGGTCAGAAAACCTGCATGTGTCTCACATCTTGCAGAAAGCAAAAATTGAAGTCAGCGAAGATGGAACCAAAGCTTCAGCAGCAACAAGTAAGAACTGGGTCAGGAGCCAGGACGGGCTGCGGTATAGGGGCATGAGCATGCTGTCGCCCACCCAGCCACTCAGCCAATAGGTAGCGAACCCAGTTCCCCTCACCCCCGCTCAGCACTGTGTGTGGGGTTGCCCCTCAGGTGACAGGGGTGAATTCAGACAGAGTGAGGACCTGCCTCCTCAAGGCTCAGAGTCTGTTTCATTAAGGAAGGCCCCTCAGTGCGAGACATTCCAGGACAAGAGTCGGTAAGCTTTCTCTGTAAAGAGCTCGGTAGTGTGTATTTTCTGCTTTGTGGGCGGTACTGTCCCCACTGCAGCTTCTCAGCTCCGCCCCTGTAGCGGGAAAGCCGCATAACTGATAGGGGCCAGTGGGTGTGGCTGTGTGCCAATAAAGCTTTATTTATAAAAGCAGGATCTGACCCCCTCAGACTTGGCCCGAGGGCTGGGGTTTGCTGACGCCTGCCCTCAGAAGGTTAAAGCATATTCTGGCTTCTTCTTGGCAGAAAAGCCCAATCTTCATATTGAAACCTTAAATAATAGCAACTACCAGTAGGAACTAGGCAGGTCAGGTCTATCCGGGACAAAGTGAAGAAGGAGCGAGCAACTGTTGCGTTACAGCAGGATTGCTGGGCCACCTCCTTCGATAAGTAGAACATCCACATCTGCTTTCTCCTCATGGTTTAATAACGAAGGAGAAAATAGAACACTCCTAGATTGGTTTTCGTACCCCCTAATTATCCATCTGAGACTGAGTGGATAGATCTGGCCAAACTCTGAACTCATAAAGGGAATGTCCCAGCTCTGCTTGTACCTGGGTCACATATTTCTGGTCATTAAAAGGTACCATTTATGCTCCAGATAGACACTTTATGGCCTTTCTAGAATAAACGTTTAATTTGTAACCCTTTAAAATAGCATTACAAACAAAAGCCTAGAATACGAGTGCTTCAGATTTTTCAGATGCTTTTGGTGTCTTCTAGGTAATTGTGAGAGCTGAATTTTGCCAGTTATTGACTAATTGTGCCAATTAGTGTTACTGTCGGGACTGGCTCCAGAATTTGCAGGGCGCTGTGCAGAATGTAGCGATGGAGCCCTCATTGAACACTTAATTAAGAATTTGAAGACAGTGGCAGCAGAGCACTGAACCGAGCGAGTGTGGGGCTCTCGTGAGTGTGACTGCCAGGCCACACGCCCAGGAGGCCAGCCCTGCTGGCTCAGTCACCGGGGCTGCTATTATAGCGGGGCCACAGATGGGGTCAGGGGGCGCTTATGCAGGAGAAGTTTATGTCTCATAGTTCTGGAGGCTGGGCGGCCCAGATCAAGGGCTGGTTTCTCCTGAGGCCTTTCTCTGTGGCTTGCCGAGGGCTGCTTTCTCCCTGTGTCCTCACGTGGCCTTTGCGCTGGGCATACACATCCCTCGTGTCTCCCTCTCTTCTTATAAGGACACCAGTCCTGTTGGGTCAGGGCCCCGCCTTCGTGACCTCATTCAAACTGAAATACCTTGGGGGTTAGGGCTTCAACATAGGGATTTTGAGGTGGTACAGTTCAGTCCACAAGACCTGCTAAGTCTTGATTGCTTTCCAATAACCCTGGGTTGAGTGCTTTACCTCAACATAGCTGCAGATGGTTCCTTTGTGACATCAAGCCTAAGTCATTAGTGCTTCCCAGGGTTTGAGGAAGAGAACTGGGCCCTGTGGCAAGAGCGGTGCGGTTGTATCCCCAGCATCCACCCTCCTGCAGGGCCGTGTCACAGGCTTATGAAATTAAAGCCACCGTGAGTAAGCATGGCAGCGTGAGCATGTCTAGGACTGTGGGCTAAGGAAGTTTGCTTTCCGACTCCAGCGTCTGCACCAGCTAGGTTGAACAGCTGCATGGGGTGGTGGGTCCCAGGGAGAGGTCTCCGTGACCATGCAGAGGGGACCCACCAGAGGAAAAGGCACAGACAAAATGGTTGAAAACTAAGCTGGGCCTTGATATACAGGAAGGATTTGGCTAGGCTAAAAGGACCAAGGGGCCTTCATCAGCAAGGCACATGGTATGAATAAAAAATAGCTAATAATAAGAGTAAATGTGCATTAGGTGTTTGTCAAGTGGCAAACACTTTTCTCAGAGTTTATAATATGTTCTATGTCATTGAATCCTCATAAAAACCCTACGGAGTGAGTACATTTATTAAAGACGATGGTACCTGTGTAGACTGAATGAGACACGGAATGGAAAGGGCCTGGCCCATGAGAGGGGTTCAGTAAATGGTGGCCATTGGGCCTATTCTAACCTGGCCAGCCCATGGGACGGGCATTGTGTCCTCTAACTCCAGCATCGAAGATCCTTGCTGGCCTCACGCTGGGTGTACAACACATTTTCTTTTTCTTCCTGTAGCTGCGATTCTAATTGCAAGGTCATCACCTCCCTGGTTTATAGTAGACAGACCTTTTCTATTTTTCATCCGACATAATCCTACAGGTAAGCGGCTCTTCTCTTCCATTGTTCGCTAGCTGTTAGAATTCAGAAAGGTATATGGAATCATAGTTAAATCCAGCCTTGCTCCTCTTAATTCATCTCCCTTGTGTCAACGATTGCCAACACTTTGAATAATAGAACCGCCCACCTGGAAGAGATAGGAAAACCATGGCTGTGTTTACAGAGTGTGATGGAACCTTTTAAACACTGATTTTAGATTTGTTGGTTTGTTTCTTTTTAACATAGAGCCCTGCAACCCTTTTGGGGATTTTTGACAGCTATTGATCTTTTTGTCCACATTTTTGTAAATGCAGTAGTTAAATTTTATAAGAAATTACCTGTCCTCAACCTCTGTAAGCCCCCTCTATTGTTACCGCCCGAGAATTGTTAATTCGATAGATCTTGGCTCCCTAAGTCATGGGTTCAGAGTTGGCTCTGTCCTTTAGCTTCATCTTTAAAATGTGGATAACAGTAGTTCTTACTGCTCAGTACAATTATGAAGAATAAGTCAGATTGTCTTTGTGGAGAGCTAACTAACACAAGCTTGTTCCTTAACCTTTTGTCTCACCGTATCCTTAATGTCGTAATTTGTGTGCTTCTGCACCAAAGTCCAATATGGAGCCTCAAGCCACACGTGGTTATTTAACCTTAACTTTTAATAACTAAAATGGAATATAACTTAAAAATCAGTTTCTTAGTCAGACTAGCCATGTTTCAAGGGCTCAATGGCCACATGTGACTAGTGGCTACCATATTGGACAATGAAAATATAGAGTGTTTCCATCGCTGCAGAAAGTTCTATAGGATAGTACTGCTTGAGAACAATAGGTTAATCGCAGCCTAGAGACTATCCCTTAAATACGCTTTATTATCTTATTTTAAGAAATGTGTTTATTTATAGAGTTACACCTTGTTTCCTTCTAATTCTGTAGGTGCTGTCTTATTCATGGGGCAGATATACAAACCCTGAAGAGTGTACAAGAGAAACCATGCAAAGCAAAGGCTCCTTTGCAATGAAAACAAGACTCCTTTCCTACATCTTTCATAGTTCTGTTAAATATTTTTGTACATTACTTTCTTTTTCAAAACTAGTTCTTAGGAACAGAGACTCAATGATGCAAGCATTTCTGTTCTGGGACATATATCAAAGGGAAAAGGGCAGGATGGCTGGAACACTGTACTGACAAACGAATAGAAAGGCTTCAAAATGTCTAAAAAATCCTTTAAACTACTGAGCTAACCCTCTTGAGTATTTACTGTCCAGTTCAGGAGTTTTGTTTTGTTTTGTTTACATGTGTGGCATTTCAGAAGAAATTGAATCAGTGTGACGGGGAAAAAATTTTTAAAAAAATTAAAAAAAAAAACAACGCACCAACACATTTTATGGTAGCTTTTACTTTTTTATGAAAAAAATATTATTGGCCTTTTTAATTCTTTTGTTTGGGTCCCATCCAAAGTCTCGATAGTAAGTATTATTTCGGGGGTAGAAATAGTGAAATCTCTAGCCTCTTTGAGTGTTTTTGTTGTTGTCGTTGTTTTCTATGATGCATGTATTCACTAAAATAAAGTCTAAAAAACGAATGTCTTGCTAGACAAGGTTTGCTGTTGTGCAGTGTGCCTGTCACTGCTGGTCTTTACTCTTTGGATTTGCATTTTTGTATTTTGTACAAAGTAAAAAATAAAGTGTTATGAGTAGTAAAAAAAAAAAAAAATGCCATTTCTCTGTGATTGAAAATACAACAAAAGAAACAGAGCCTTTTTTTTTTTTTAATTTTTATTTATTTATTTGACAGAGAGATAGCAAGAGCAGGAACACAAGCAACAGGAGTGGGAGAGGGAGAGCAGGCTTCCCACAGAGCAGGGAGCCCTATGCGGGGCTCGATCCCAGGACCCTGGGATCATGACCTGAGCTGAAGGCAGATGCTTAACGACTGAGCCACCCAGGCGCCCGAAACAGGGCCTTTTAAAAAGACTTTAACTTCTTCTACTAAACCTTTGCACTCGGGCACGCAGCAGAAAACCCACGGCCCCTGGCCTTGTCCTCCTGTTTTCCTCTAACGCTGGCAATCAGACACTGTTCCCTGCTTCACCACCTCTCAGCTTCCAAGTCCCCGCCTAGGAGGAGAGGAGGCTGTGCGGGGCCGATCCCAGCCCTCATATCAGCAGTGGCTCCCTCCCTCGGTGCAGGATTCAGAATGTTCCCAGCCGAGAGTAGAGTTTTATAGCAAGTGCACACGGAAGGTGCTGGGTCCTGAGACACTTTGAACTCGGGAGTGAACAGCGCACGTTACATTTTTGGCGCTCGGCCGGAGTGTTTGTTTCCTGATAGGACAAGATTTTTTGTTTTCTTTTGTTTTTGGAGAACTGCTCACAATTCCAAGGTTACCACTTTTTGTTTGCCTAGTTTGTTGTTGTTTTTGCTTTACTAATTTCCTAACGTTTTGAGTCATTTTCTAATATCAGAATGCTTTAAAATATGTATCAAAACTTAAAAACATTTTTTAAGACCCATGAGCTCGACTCATCATTCTTTATACATTAAAACTTTACATCCAACCCTCCAACAAGTTGCCATTTGTGATGCTTATTTGTCAAGAGGGCTGAGCTTTGCTGTTTGTAACTATTTAAGTACGGGTACTTGGGTTAGCCAAGAGAGAAAGGAAGGGGGCGGGTAATTGCTTTCCTTAATTAAGAGTAAATGCCAGAAATTTATTTTGAAGGGTTTACACAGACTACCTGTACTCTAGCGAACATGCTAGTATAGTTATTAATGCCTTTTAGAGGCAGTTTTACTCATTTTCTGGTTTCTGCTCCCATTCTGTTATATTATTTTTAATAGTTTAAGATAGAAATAGTGTTAGCAGTGATCCAAGAATTATACACTCCATTTATTCATTTGGGTACCTACTGGACACCAGGCATTACGGGGTACAGAGATAAATACGTCCTTTCCCCAACTAAGGTAATCATGAAAGGGAGGGCGTGAATTCTAGCTTGGCCAAATACCTAACCTGTGTAAGTATACTTAAAAGATATGCAAGTAGGACCAAGTGGGCATTAGTCCAAAAAAGAAGCCTAAAAGTGGATACAGGGCCAAGACTAAATCCCTGAGTTCTTGGCTCCAGCAGTGCTCATTCCAGAAAAGACCAGGAGAGTTTGCTTTACTTCCCTCCCTACCCCCACCCCGGCAAGTAGGCTCCACACCTAGCGTGGAGCCCAGTGCAGTCCTCAAACTCATGACCCTGAGATCAAGACCTGAGCTGTAAAGATCAAGAGCCAGACACCCAATGGACTAAACCACCCAGGCACCCCAAGAGTTTGCTTTTCTAATATCGCCTAGTAGAGTGGCCCTGTTATGTGTTACAGATAGTCTGTCCCCCCAAAATAGAAATTGGTCACATTTTACTGGGCACATTAAATTTTGAAGTATCTGGTCCCATTTCTGAATGCCTCTTCAGTATATTAGATAGTAAAGTTTCAAATTAATGATATAGAGAACTTGGAAGAATCGCATAGAGGAATCATAAAATCAAGGTTCCTAGACTATATTTCTTCTCAGTTTCACTTGACCTTCCCAGCTCATCTTTAGCCCTTCCTTACCCATCAGCACCCAGATTCTGACCTGACTCTGGTAGCTTCTAGAACATGTTGATAATCTCTGGACTGGGGGAAAGTTCTTCTCAAATTATTACTGTTATATAATTCAACTTTTATCTTTTGATATTCTTCAATGAGTCAATAGGCCTTGTCCTCAAAAAGATAAAATTTAGAAAAACTCCTTTATTTGAGGGAAACTGAAATAAATTTAAGATATGGAGGCTGCCACAAAAAATTGCAGACCTGTCATAAAAGATCACATTTGCTGTGATACTGTGATTTTTTTTTTTAAGATTTTATTTGAGAGAGAGTATAAGGGGGGGTTTACATAGAGGGAGAAGGACAAGCTGACTCCCCACTAAGTGCAGAGCCACACGCAGGGCTCAATCCCAGGACCCTGAGACCATGACCTGAGATGAAGTCAGAGGCTTAATTGAGCCACCCAGGTGCCCCAATATTGTGATTTATAATAAGAGATGTGTATTTGGTTTTCATCCCCATTTCTGGCACAGAGCTCCCCCAACCCTTGGAATTTACAAAGTGATAGAGAGCTATAAAGGTCTCTTGTGTTATGTTAACGGAGTAACTTTTGGCCAAACAAGGCAAGCATCCAGAGAGGCTGGGTCATGGGAGGGAGCCCTTGAGGTTACAAGGCATCTACCTAATTCCAAGCCCTCACCTACATAAATGTGCATATTTCCACAGAAGGCAGACCTGCAGTAATCTGGACTGCCAGCCAGGGCTAGCTCTGGAGGGCTGACCAGGTATCCTCCAAAGAGAGACACCTGGGAGCCTTGATGACTACAGAATGGAGGCTGGTTGCTAGGAGACCCAACCATGTGATTGGAGGGCTGAAACTTTCAGCTCCACCCCCACTGACCTCTGGGGAGGGGAGAAGGGCTGGAGGTTGAATCAATGGCCAATGGCCAAATGAGTTAATTGACTATGTGTTTGTAATGAAGCCTCCATAAAAATCCAAAGGACAGGTTCAGAGAGCTTCCGGGTCAGTGAGCACCTGGGGATTTGTGTGAGTGGTGCACTAGGATGCAGGGAAGCTCCTCGCCCTTCCCCAGACCTTGCCCTATGCATCTCTTCCATCTAGGTGTTCCTGAGTTATATCCTTTTATAAACCAGCAATCCAGTAAGTAAGATGTTTCTCTGAGTTCTGTGAGTCACTCTAGCAAGTTAATAGAACCCAAGGAGGGGGTCCTGGGAACCTCTCTGATTTATAGCCAAAGGGTCAGAAGTACAGATGACAACCTGGGTGCCAATCAGCATCTGAAGTGGGGGGTTGGGGGAGGCAGCCTTGTGGGCCCGAGCCCCTAACGGGTGAGGGTGAGATGCGATACTCCCTCTCAGGAGCTGGTGTTAGATTTGAATTGAATTGTAGGATATCCAGCTGGTGTCTGAGTATTGGTGATGCCGGGGAAAATCCCCAGACATTGGAACTGGGTGTCAGAATCTTTATTTGCTATGTATGTAGACATATGAGCAGACAATTTATCATATGGATTAGATGTCACATTGAGTTTGGGTAGGAGACAGGCTGCAATTTTCCTAAAGTAACAAAATGGTAGACCTGTGGAACCGAGGCCAACAACCAGTAAAATCACTCTTTTGACACTTAATGAAATGAGGATTTTCCATTCTGCCCGAGACACAATGGAAAAAAAGAGTAGGCACTGACCCAAATAAGTCGAAAGCTCTATGTCTTATTGGCCTTTGAGTCTTTGTCCTAAAAAGTTGATGACAAGTAACTTGGAAAAAAATGCCAATCATAAGACACAAGGGAGTGACTTTTGTCCCAGTAACTCTTTGTTCTTCTGAAAGTGAAAAACTGAATGACCCATGAGTTCCACATTAAAGGGTCTAAGAAACTGAAGTGGGAGGAGCAGGGATTTGCTCTGACCCAGCAGCGTAGCAAACACCACTTCTTAGGACTGGTCATCGGTGGCTGCCTGGGGAGAGGAGCAGACCCAGTTAACTAACTGGTGGAGGACTTCTCTGTCCTTGGCCTCCCATGACCGCTGAGAGACCCCGTGTCCCTCAAGAGTCCACTTCAGGCCACCCAAGAGTGGAAGGCGCCACTGGCTGTAAAGCCCATTTCTTCTGATTATTCCCCAACTGTCCCTTGGACCGTCTCCCAAATCTTGAAGAAAAAAGGAGGCAGATGTGATTTAAAGGAGAAATTTGCGAAATGAGAAATCACTGTTTTATATGATAGCAGGTACATTATTAGTGTTTGCAGATTAAATTATTGGATAGGAGGTACCGAAATGGAAGTGAATTATTAAATTTCTCAGCGCTATACCTCCTTCATCTGAAGTTTCTAATCTTAATCCCTTTACCAAAGGTAAAGAGAAGGGTAGTAGGCCTTTGTACTTGTCCCTCATAGACAAGGGAATAATGCGAGTACCCACGGCTCAGTCCCAGAGGCAGGTTTTCAGGAGCCCCAGACACATCACTGTCAGGTTGGTTAATCTGAGGGTGATCAGCTGATTTTATTTTCCTGTATTTGTCTTATTAACTCTATTGCCTACTGATAAATATCTCTGGCCCTGACTGATTTGTTGTCTTGCTGGGTAGACACTGATCAATAACGTACATAGAGGAAGTGTCTTCGGAAAGTCAGGCAATTGCTCTGATTAGGAATATTCTTCTCCAGCACTCCATGACCTCATTACTCATCTCTTCTGCAAAACTCATTAGAACAAACTCATTAGTTCATTTGATGATTTTAATATATAACAGATGTGGTAAAAATGTATTCTGCAAACAAATAATGGAGTTCTTCCTCAGTTGAAGGGGGAATATGTTAATGTTTTTAATTTTCTTAATTGCTTTTCTCCCAGAAATTTCTCTTAAAACTATTAGTCTTCTGTTGTGAGTGAGCATTAACAGGCACCCAGCTACCTGAACGAGAACAAATGAGTGTTAGTGGAAAGCACAGCTACTACCAACATCAAAACTGCTTTTTATCCAGGAGCATGTGTGCTTGTGATTACAATTTCTGATTGCATGAATTTTCTCCTGAAAAAACAAAACAAAACAAAAAACTTGTTCTTAGTTTGCAAGATGGGATTTAATCTAACAATCATTCTTTGGTATTCTACAGAGAGAACCATGGCTTCCAGGTGCTCTGATAGCCATCCACAGTTATAAGCCTCAGCTCTGGGTCCTTGGGAACGATGGTAGACAGGCTTTACACACTAGATTTGGAGATGAAACCAGGGTCAACTGAAGGAAGGAGAAAACCAAGTGGGCTTGGGGATACACACGTTAACTTGCCTACTACAGCAGGGCCTCCTCAGTGGGCGCCCCTCAGCTGGGGAGAGTTGTGAGCTGGTCCCCCACATGGGAAGAACGTCCACATCTGGTTTCATAAAGGGTCAAGATGCACAGAAAGATTCCCTTGAGTCTGCAGTGCATCTTCTCCTACCACAAAAAAAGGGAAGAAAAGAATAGGAAGAAGGGGCCATAGTGTTATCTATGGCAACCCTACAACTTTCCCTCCTTTCAGGAAATATGAAAGAGCTCAAACATCCATACCTTGGCATCTTAGGTGAAGTGTTCATGTATCAGACTCTTAACATCCTAAGGGACAAGGTGAGCTAGTTTCTACAATCACGTTCATAGGATATTAGAGCTCTAAGAGGCCTTAAAAAGTCAGTTTTCGCTGTAATCCTTTGCTTTATCCATCTCTCCTTCCTGTGGAGGGAGAAAAGTGTTCCCCACAAAGGGCACTTTGCATACTAAACTATGAAGTAGGATTACCACACCACCTTGTGGCCAAAGTTTAAAAAATGTGAACACACACAAAAACAGCCCCTATTTGTTCCATTTTTACTTGGAAGGTAGTTTCTAGTAATAGTTCACTCTCTCATGAACACATAAAACACTTTGAGAATGCTGTTCTCATGATATGCTGTTTTATATATGCATATCATAAAAACAATATGGACTAAAAAGAATAAGGCTTATGTAATTGAGTCTATAGACCTCAATCATGCATTTTTGGCTCAATGTTACACTTTGGGCTTAGAGAACTAGCCAGTGAGAAATGGTGGGAAAGGATGTCAGAATTTCAAAGTAAATGACTTTAACATCTTTCAATGGTGCCAGGCCAAGCTCAAGTATTAGTGCTACTGTATTTTTCCAACTTCCTTATGGTCATGACTGTCTTCTCAACATGAATCAGACATTAGTCAAAAAGGCAGTGTTCCACATGGTCACTGAATGCTCTTGGTCACACACTCCGTTGACAACATTCTCACACCTATGTTCCTCTTGCCCACACATCATATTTACACAGTATTTATTGGTCCTTTTTTTTTTTTTAAGATTTAATTATTTGACAGAGAGAGACACAGCGAGAGCAGGAACACAAGCAGGGGGAGTGGGAGAGGGAGAAGCAGGCTTCCTGCTGGCTCTATCCCAGGACGCTGGGATCATGACCTGAGACGAAGGCAGACGCTTAACGACTGAGCCACCCAGGTGCCCCTTGTATTTATTGGTTCTTATACAGCAAATTAAAGTTCTCTAGAGGTTGGTTCCAAGTATCAAGCAATTTCATATGGAACTGCGAAAATGTGTTTTATTTTCTACATTCCAGCCCATCATAGTTTAATTGGTGCCTTTTAAAAGTACAACTTAAATTCAGGGAAGACTTAGAAATGTGTTGAAATCACATTCTTCCTAAGTGATTTGGATCTCTCTACTTGCAAAGTAGCTTTTATGAACTAGAGCTAGATCTGTCCCATATGTATATCTAAAAGCACTCAAGGTTCAGAAGCTCAAAAATCAAAGAATGAGGATAGTTCCCCTCCAACATTGTAGGATGAGGTCCTGCAAAATGCCCTAAACAGAAATTTGGGATCACATTATCAGCACCATTTATGGGGGAAATGAAGGACTACTAACTTTGCAGCTGAATTCTCCAAAGACCCTTGGAAAAAATGTCCACCTAAAATAAAATTAAGAGTATATTCTAGCTAAACCTGACATTTTGCATATACTGGATGAGTAAGTGGTTAGAGGACATTTACTGTCTTTTGCTTCTCAGAAACTTTCTATGATCTCTCTTCTCTGGTGTCCAGGAGATGCTTATCAAATCACGTTTACTTGTGGATGACACACCTAAGTGTGGCGTTTTTTACTACTGGGTTTGGCCCTCTATCCCTGGGTTCAAGTGTTAGGAATTTCTCAAAAGAAAGGTGAAATCATTTAACCTACCAATTTGGCCAGTTAGGTAGTTCTCAAACTTCCCCCTCTGAAAACAGCCTCTGCTTTACCTGATAGCTGAAAGCCCCCTTACATACGACTAAACTCCCACTTCTCTGACCAGTCTCAGGAAAGGGGTTTCAAAGGTCCCTTTTATCCTCTTTTATAAAAAGATTTTATGGCAAGCCTTTTGCCTCCTTGCATCCGAGAAAGCAAGATGGGTCACCAGCAGCTCTATGGGAGCCGTGAAAACTCAGCCAGGGATCTCGTTCTGATCTGGAAATATGGCCCCAGTGTGTCCCACCAGCGTCTTCATCAGTAAAAGGATGCAGGCTTCGGGAAGTTGGATTAACCTATCCCCTGAATGGTTCATCCAAGATATCTACCTTCATGCTAGCTCTTTGAACATAAAAATATTTCAATTAAAAAAAAAAAGATTTTATGGCATAAGTGCTGTCAGGTGTTTTTTCTCTTTTAGATTTTTTAAATTTTTATTTACATATTTATTTTTTTTAATTTTATCCATTTATTCGTTAGAGAGAGAGAGACAGCAGGGTGAGCGGCAGGCAGAGGGAGAAGCAGGCTCTCCACAGAGCAGGGAGCCCGATGCGGGACTCGATCCCAGGACCCTGGGATCATGACCTGAGCCGAAGGCAGACCCTTAACCGACTGAACCACCCAGGCGTCCCAGTGCTGTCAGTTTTAACATTTCTATTCTCAATTCCCAAGTCCCATTTTTCTTGTTAATGCCTGAGTGACTACTGACAAATTCAAATTAAAAATTACCGCTATTGCCAAAGAGCTAAAAAGAAACAAAGAATTTGCAGTTGGAGGATTACTGAATTCAACACAACGACTGAAGAACCAGAAGGACATACTCTTAAGATTTGTCCTCTAGAAACTGAATGTGTTACAGTAAAATACTTAGAACAGTGTTTGGTACACAGTGGCTATGATTATGATTATGGAATACTCAACTGATAAATATATGCCTTATTCTTCCATTAACATTGATACATATTTTTCAGTTAGCTGCTTTCGACTTTCTTTTAAAAGCATAAAGTTTATCTTTTCTGTTATTTGTTTTATAGAAATTGAATAACTATGAGATGAATTAGTACACATAATTTCAAACCTAGACAGAATCTAGGGGTCAGGTAAATACCCATCTAACTGTGATAAGCTGCACTTTTACATTTCTAAAGGTTAAGAGTTATTATTCTTTTAGCTAAAATCCTATTAAAGGGACAAAGTTCACCAACCTGGGTATATCAAATTAAACTACAATAAAATCTTTAGAGAAAGAGTGACTTTTTTATTGGTATGAAAGTTCACGTAAAACACATATGCAAATTATGGTGATACCTCAAAGCTAGCCGGGAATAAAATAGACCTAACTATACATGCTAAATAAAATAATAAAATCAAGGACTTTAGAAAAAACTTACTGGAAAAACATCCAAAAAAGACTTTTGACAAAACACAAAGGAAAAAGAAAAAAAATCAATGACCTGATAAATATCTGTTTAATTTTAGGAACTCATTATGAGAAATAAGGCCTATTTCTTTACAATTTGAAAAATGTCCAGCTTTGTACATCTTTGACATTTATCTCATTCTCTGGCTCACAAATTTCAGGCTGCCATAATTCTGGCAGGTTAGCTGGCAGTGATAGCCTTTTCTGCTCTTAAATTCTCTTTGGGCTTGGAATAGTCCCAGGGCCGTCTGTTCTCAGTGAACCCATAGAGTTTCCTAAGTGCCACTCGAGCCGCTTCTTCTTCTGCAACCAGCACTGTTTCCCCAGGTCCTTCTGCAATCAACTTCTTATCGCTAGAAAAAAACCAAGAGTAGTCCGAAATTACCCGTGATCATAAGACACAGTCCACAAATGGGTTATGGTTTCTAAATCTTGTTTTGGCAATAATATCTACCAGAAGTAACACAAGAGCTTTGGATATAGTATCTTTTGGAAATTAACTAGTTTTGTTGCAAATTCATTATATATAGCAGTTAGAAAAGAAATATTTACATTTCCATAGAAATATAAACAACTCACTAGGTCCAATATTTTTCAAATCAAAAAACCAAGGCACATCTAAGTAAGTATGGGCTTGTTCTGTTATTGTTGTTGATGGAAGAATTTAAAGAATATATAAAAATCTTGCTATAAAGCCTGAAACTATTAAAAATATTCATGGAAACTATAACTACATTATTTTTAATTCATCCTAAATCTGTGATAGGAGGAAAAATTTTATGGAAAAAAGACTGTGCCTTTCTGGTTTCTCATCTAAACTTTAAAATAAATGAGAAATCAGTTCTGTATTTTAAATTAAGAGCTTTAGATCTTTAAAACTTGCTAAGATTTAAAACATTATTTTATATATTATAATCCGCTCTAACTTATTCCCAGAAGATACTGAGGTAGCAGTGAACACTTAAGGTTATCGGTGTTCTAGTAAAGCCAAATTAAACAAAAATGGGTATTCCTGCTTTAGTGAGATTTCTATTATGATAACTAGCAAACTCTCCTCCAAAAAATGTAAAAGTGTTCCCACAGGGAGGAAAGGATGTGCTACTTCTCAATTACATTTAAGTACTTCCAAGAAATTTCCTGACCCCAAACTTTACCTATCCAACTAAAAGAAGCATCTCTGAAAATCTCATAAACAGCAACTTTACTTAGTAGCTCAGATTTAATATAAGTTGACTTGAAAGCCAAGGAAGAATAGAACCAAATTAAAGAAAAATGAGCACAACTACACAGGAAAAAAAAAAAACAACATGGAAGGAATTTGCTAAGAATTATTTTCTGTGGCAGTAATTTGAAATGAAACAAAGAATAATCATATAGGTTAAACTTTACAGTAATAATTCTACACATATATTTGTAATAGTATGGAATAGAGAAAATCATCTAAGTGAATTTCAAGCACAAGATGTATATCATGTTTCTAGTCCAATGATGGTCTTAGTGTATCACGGATCATTTTTTTAAATACCATTACATAAAATCTAGGAAAAATTAAATAATTCTACTACCCAATGACAACCACTGTTAGTAATAGGGCAAACTGCTTCGTTTAAAAATAAGAGAGCATTCTTCAAAATTTCCATATGTCACTAAAAATCCTTTAACAACATCACCTATCCTAGCTGTACTATATTCTATCATGTGCATTTATTATTTCCCTCTTACTGGATACCAAAGTTATTTCTAATTTTCTAACTGAAAAAATGCTATTAGTTCAACAACTGTTTACTGACTACCATGTCCTAAGAACTGTTCTAGGTATGGGGTACAAAGAGCAAACAAATGAACATCTTTGTTTACACATTTTTGATGTAACCTGGAGAGACACACCCAAAGTGAGAATACCAAATCAAAGGACATGAAGAATTTAAAGACTCCTGGCATTTGGTCAAAATTACTGACAGAAATACTATACCACTCTTTTCTTCTATTAGAAATATATGAACTGCTGATAAAGGATGTGTTTAAGACTTACCAAGCTAATAAGCAAAAGAGTACCTCGTTATCTTGCTTTGCATTTCAATTAAAACTAAAGTTGAAACTTTTTACAACATTGTCCATTTTCTCCTTTGTGATGTCCTTCCATTGCCTTTAACCTATAAAATCCTACATCATATAAAGATCAGAAAAATATTGACCTAAATTTTAACCAAGTTTCTTAAATATTCAATCAGTGGGAGGCAAGCCAACTGTTTACTAACAAAACTAAAAAGTCTCAATGTGGGCTGATTTATATATTTTGATGGACAACTAACTAAGTTGTCCACTCCTAGGCTCAGTTGAAGCTGTTACAAGTGTGGATTAGGGGTAAATCTCTAACACTTATGAATCAGAACTTTTATTTGTCTACAGAAATGTTTAGGTTAACATGAAATTCTTACTCATTGAAATGAATGGATTCTACAATGTATAGTTGGTTAACAAAAGCTACTATTAGCCAACCACAGATTACTGGCCTTCCCCTAAGACTGACCAGCAGAAAGGGAAGCAGTATATAGATAATCATGGGAATGAGTTTTTTAAATCTGCTAATGCAATCAGAGCTTATATTAAGGAATTGTGAAAGGTCAGTTGTTAAGGCTTCCAATCAATGTTATGAAGTCAAGATTAAAATTTTACTAACCATAAAATCTTTAAAATAAATAAATAAATAAGATTTTACTAACCAGTATAAGCCAACAAAAAACACAGGCAAAGCTGTGGTGCTTCCAGACTGCCTGGTAAGTCTAGATTCAGGAGCTGAAATATTCCTTTTCTTCAGTTCTTCTACCAGTAGCCCCATGGGATTTATTATCTTCCAAATCTCGAAAAGTTCTTTTCCAGTCATCTGAGTAATTAAGAAGTCCTGCATACAAAAATACAATTTATACAATTAAAGTAGTATAAAGAAAATAAGGATCATATTCAAAGTACACTTTTAACAGAATTTAAAAACTTAATGGGGACTGAAAAAGACAAAATCCACTATTCCTTTTCATGTCCATATAGTTTTTTATGTAAGTTTTATTACAAAAATCATAGTTGTTGCAGATGCCATGATACTCTGGCAAGAGTACTCAAAAAAGATTCCACCAAATAGTTGCTAGAACTGATACACGAGTTCAGTAAAGTCTCAGGATACAAAATCAACGTCCAGAAATCTGTTGCATTTTTACATACCAATAGTAAAGGAGCAAAAGAGAAATCAGGGAATAGATCCCATTTACAACTGCACCAAAACCCGTAAGATTATCTAGGAATAAACTTACCAAAGAGGTAAAAGATCTGTACTCTGAAAACTACAGAACGCTTATGAAAGAAATTGAAGATGACACAAAGAAATGGAAAAACATTCTACGTTCATGGATTGGAAGACCAAATACTGTTAAAATGTCTATACTACCCAAAACAATCTACATTCAATGCAATTCCTATCAAAATACCACCAGCATTTTTCACAGAACAAACAATCCTAAAATTTATATGGAACCACAAAAGACCCCAAAGAGCCAAAGCAATTTTGAAAAAGAAAAGCAAAACTGGAGGCATCACAATTCTGGACATCAAGTTATATTACAAAGCTGTAGTGATCAAGACAGTATGGTACTGGGGCACCAGGTGGTACAGTGGGTTAAGCATCCAACTCTTGATTTCAGCTCAGGTCACAATCTCAGGATTGTGAGATCAAGCCCAGTGTCAGGCTCTTTGCTGGGTGTGGAGCCTGCTTAAGATTATCTCTCTTTTTCCCCCGCTGCCCCTCCCCATCCCCAAAATAAAATAAAAATATTAATGAAATAAACACATAAATAACTTAAAAAAAAAAAAACCAGTATGGTACTGGCACAAAAACACACATAGATCCATGGAACAGAATAGAAAACTAGAAATGGAACAACTCTATGGTCAACTAATCTCCAACAAAGCAGGAAAAGAATATCCACTGGAAAAAAGATGGTTTCTTCAACAAATGGTGTTGGGAAAACTGGACAGAAACATGTGAAAGAATGAAACTGGATCACTTTCTTACACCATACACAAAAATAAATTCAAAATGGATGAAAGACCTAAATGTGAGACAGGAAACCATCAAAAATCCTAGAATAGAACACAGGCAGCAACCTCTTTGACACAGGCTATAGCAACTTCTTACTAGACACATCTCCGGAGGCAAGGGAAACAAAAGCAAAAATGAACTACTGGGACTTCATCAAGACAAAAAGCTTCTGCACAACAAAGGAAACAATCAACAAAACTAAAAGGCAACCTTCAGAATGGGAGAAGATAACTTGCAAATGACATATCTGAAAAGGGTTAGTATCCAGAATCTGTAACGAACTTATCAAACTCAACACACGAAAAACAAATAATCCAGTTAAGAAATGGGCAGAACACACACAAAAAAGAGAAAAGAAATAGGCAGAACACATGAATAGGCATTTTTCCAGAGAAGACATACAGACACATGAAGGCCAACAGACACATGGAACTATGCTCAACATCACCCATCATCAGGGAAATACAAAACTATGAGATACCACCTCACAACATTCAGAATGGCTAAAATTAACAACACAGGAAACAACAGAAGTTGGCGAGGATTCCCACTGTTGGTGGGAATGCAAACTGGTGTGGCCACTCTGGAGAACAGTATGGAGGTTCCTCAAAAAGTTAAAAATAGAACTACCACATGATTTAGCAATTACACTACTAGGTATTTAACCAAACCATACAAACCATACAAAAATACTGATTCGAGGGGACACACGCATCCCAACGTTTATAGTATAGCCAAATTATGGAAAGAGCCCAAATGTCCATCAACTGATGAATAAAGTGGTATACACACACACAATGGAGTATTACTCAGCCATAAAAAAGAATGAAATCTTGCCATTTGCAATGACGTGGATGGAGCTAGAGAGTATTATGTTAAGCAAAATAAGTCAGTCAGAAAAAGACAAATACAAAATGATTTCACTCATATGTGTAATTTAAGAAATGAAAAACAGATGAACTTGGGGGGTAGAAAGAGAGAGGCAAACCGTGAAACAGACTCTTAACTAGAGAGAGTTAACAGGGCTGCTGGAGAGGAGGTAGGCAGGGGGGTAGGTTAAATGGGTGATGGGTATTAAGGAGTACACTTGTTGGGATGGGCAGTATGTGTTATATGTAAGTGATAAATCACTAAATTCTACTCCTGAAACTAATATTACACTATATATTAACTAAATGGAACTTAAATAAAAACTTGGAAAAAAAAACCAAAATTCATAGTTGAAGGTAAAATCTTATCTCATAACTAAGAAATATGCTTTCATCAGTAAGAAAAATATTTTTAAAACAAATGAATTAATGAATAAATAGTAGTAACTTCTGGCAGAAACTCCTATAAAAAAAGTACTATGGGCCTCCAGATAATAGTACTTCACTATTTAAATTCATGATTTTAAAAAAATCATTTAAATAATTTCACATTGTCTTTAGAAACTGTTTAAGACTTGATAATATTTTCAATTTGTAAGACTAAGAAAATGGAAAAATTATGAACATTCAAAGCAGAATTCATTTACCAATAAAAAACATTACCAATGTTGACAGAAAATATGGGAACGTGAATTTTCACAATATATTGCAATTAACTTGTGTTAAAAAACACAGTATATAATAAAGGATGTGTAAATGGAGACATGAGGGGAGAAATGTTAAAAAGAAAAAATAACAGTTCACAAAATAATTTCCTTACAACACTTGCCCAAGCACCAGAACTCTAGTTCAGTTTCGTTAATAAAAAATATTTATCACCTGAAACTAATATAACAATGTATGTTAATTATACTGAATTAAAAAAAAATTTTTTTTAATTTATTAAGTCCTCAGTAGGGGATTTTCAATCTTTTAATGTACAGATATAGAGTTGCCTTATGAGACACATACGGTTACTTACACCTATGAGTGAATCCCTGGATTATTTGCAATATAGAATAAGCAACTGTAGGGTGAAGGAAAAACAATTTTAATGCCTAACGTATTGGTAGGAATATAAAAAGAAATCTAGATTTTTTTGGTGATCACATTTGCCTATTTTTTCCCTATAGATTTCTGGTCTTACTAGTTTATTATTAGAACTTTCAGTGGGAGTGGAGGTTGAATATTCTAATCCCATTTCCCAGAACAGGGAGATAGTATGAAGAAGTATGTTTCTAAAATGCACATATGGGGGTGCCTGGGTGGTGCAGTCGGTTAAGCCTCCAACTCTTGGTTTTGGCTCAGGCTGTAATATCAGGGTTGTGAGATCGGGCTCTGCCAAGGCTCCACACTCGGCGCAGTCTGCTTAGGACTCTCTCCCGCTCCCTCTGCCTGCCCCCATGTGCACACATGCATGTGCGCTCTCTCTCTCCCAAATAAATAAATAAACCTTAAAAAAAAAAAAAAAAAAAAGCTTTAGGTCTTTCTCAGAATTTGGTAGGGAGAAAAATTCACAGATCACCTTCTAAAATCATATAATAAAGAAACGAATTACAAAAAAAGTTGTCGTCCTTTCCACCTCAAGCAGGTCCCAGTATGTGCAATTAAGCATTACCTACCCTGATGAAAAGAGCGGTCCTCTCAGGGCCACTGCTCCGTAGCAGGGCTCCAATCACTGCAAAGAAAGTCTGCTGTAAAACAGGCGGGGGAACTGGAAATTCTGCACTCAGTGTTAACTGCTCCACAGCCAAGTTTCTGGCCACGTGACACACCACTTGCTCACCAGTGAGAAAGTCAACAAGACTTTTAATGCCTTCAGTAGGCAAGTCTGGGTAAGCATCCTCAAATAACTGTGTGAGACAAGTTTTTGAAAAAGATGTCCCTTGTTCAGAGAGTTCTTGATTATCTTTAAGATTCAGAAGAACAGCTTCTTTCTCTATTCCAAGGTTTTGGCGCTTGGCCTCCTCACTTTTAATATAGCAGCTATTAACAAATGCAGTTTTGAGAAGATCTAAGGAAAAGGTTTCCTGTAACCGATGTCCAAATGCTTGTATTTCAGCATGGTAATCCCAGTTGGGCTTCTCTGAACTGAAAATGTAAAACAGAAGACAGTAAGAGATGGTAAAGAGAACAAGATGTTAAAATAACACGAAAACTTTTAATTGTGATACAATTTTATTGATTATGTAAAGGAAATAAAAAAAGACCGAGTTTCATTTTCACACCACGGTTTGATTTTCTGAAAGTTAAAATTTAAGTCAGATGATAACTTGTGGTTCTTTGCTATATTCACTGGTGGATTCATTTTCCCTTTGAGCCAACTGCCACATTAAAGTTCTTCAACGTCAGAGACTAAGCCAGTACCCTACCTTTTAGATTCTTTACTTCTGCTATAACCATGGAATTATGCTTTATACCTGGGTATGAAATAGGAGTTATAATTTCACAGGTTCAAGCTCTAAACAAGAAGTATGCTATATTTATCTCTTATTTTATTAAGTGTTAAAAACACCCATTTAAGTTAGCATCTAAATAATCTAGTATCGGGCGCCTGGGTGGCTCAGATGGTTAAGCGTCTGCCTTCAGCTCAGGTCATGATCTCAGGGTCCTGGGATCGAGTCCCGCATCGGGCTTCCTGCTCCTTGGGAGCCTGCTTCTCCCTCTGCCTCTCTCTCTCTCTGTCTCTGTCTCTCATGAATAAATAAATAAAATCTTTAAATAAATAAATAAATAAATAATCTAGTATCATTACAAGTAGGTTAAAAGTTCGTAATCATTCCCAAGAATGGCTAAAAGGTCTTTTTAAAAAGAGACAATAAATCCAAATAAAACTCTTTTAAGTAAAAATGGATAGGAAAATATAAAGATCGTGGTTCTAAGTCATAAAATGTATGTCAACCTATATAATCCTTAGTTTCCTCCAACCATAAAAGCCAAAAGTGACTAACCTCACAATAATCAAAGAAACGTGAATTAAATACTATTTTCTGCCTATTAGAAAAATAATATTGTTTTGAAAGAGTATAGGAATATGAACAAGTATATTCCTACGGACAGATGTATAAACTGGTTCAATTCTGGGGGGTAATATTAAAGTAGCTACCAAAGTTTCATACTAAATTCCCTAAGGAGTAATAACTTCAAAGCTAATCACTCTTCCATCGGTTATAATAGCAATAATATGGAACTCAAACACCTACGAATGGAGTCAAAAGAATGAGATGCGTCTCTTTTACATCGCCACGACTGCAAGTCAAAGTCACATTATTAGAGAACAAGATTCGAGACCTCAGGTACAGGAGATCTCGTTGGGAGCTATAAAGGTGTCTTTCTCTGCCAGGCTACTGGACTTCTTTGCCAAGCTACCGCCAGACACTACTGGATCAAGATTAAGAAGAAACAAGATTAACTGGGGCAACAAAACCAAAGCTCAACTGTTTTCCTTTTATTCTGGCAAATGCACCTGTAGTTGCACATACTTAATTCTGCTCTTGCGATGCTGTGGAATGCTTTCGGCCCTCTTACCTCTCTTTCCCAAGAATTCTCAGCCATTACAACAGAGAGACTGCAACCCCAAGCCCACATAAAGGTTAGCCTCACAAAGCCTCATTTCTCCAAACTCAGCTGATGGGCTCTAAGTACGAGTTCCCAGGCGTCGGGCGTAGACCCTTGGTCGACCCCGAAGCAGAAATCTACCCCCTGTTGTGCCCCAGCCCACGCGTCCAGGTTCCTCCGGTGTCTCCACCGCAAACCTCCCTAGCGAGGAGCAACCCGCCCGGTCCTCGACCCCCACCCCCGCCCCGACCCCTTCCGAGGCGGCTCCTACCGGCGCACGGGCGGCGGCGGGCACCGGAGCAGACGCCACCGCTCTAACTCCTTCTGGAAGCGGAAGGCGGCGCGGAATCCCTTCTTCACGCCCCGAACTGGCGGGACGAGAGTCGGGGCGGCCGGCGCCAGGAGGCGGCGAGGCCCCCGCAAAAGCAGCCTCCCCAGGCCGGACGCCATTACAGGGGAAAAGCAATGGAGGACGGAAGGAAGAAGGTCGGACCAGTGGCGCGGTAACGCAGTCCCCCCGGAATTGGGCGAACTGAGCGAGGCCCGGGCCGGACTAGTACACGGCGGGGGGGGCGCTGCCGTTGAGTTTTACTGCGCATGCGTGAGCTCTGGTTCCTGCCCACCCAGGGCTTACTTTGGGGTGAGTCAGGACTGTGGGGCCTTGGGATCCGGAAGTGTGTGGAAGAAGTTGCTTCGCCCTCCGTTGCTTTCTTGTTCTTCGCTTTCTCATTAGCGCAAAGACCTGTTTCACTCTCAGTCTAAAGTAAACACGTAAAAGTCTCAAAAAAAGAAAACACTTATTGTCAGTATGTATTTAGTCTTAAGAGTTTCAGAACATCAATCCAGCCACTATTTAGGAGCAAATATTTACCCGACATGTCTCCAGAAGCCTTCTTTTCAGGAGCCCTAGACTAAGGGATACTGACTTAACCAAAATTTAAATTTCTAACAGTACAAACTTTTTAAAGCACCTCCCCCCCCCCCCCGGCCCCTGCAAAGACTGGAAAAAAAAAATACATCAAAATGAGAACAGTGGAATTATAAGTCTTTTTTTCCCCTTTATCTTCCACTCTTTAGTGGAAACTTTCCTACCAAACTGTTAATATAAATGTTTTGATCTAATATTAATTCACAAAGGAAGACTTCTCTGAATTTCCAGTTTTGAGTTGCATGCTGAACATCTAGACCCCAAAAGTTACCTCTGTTGATCTATTTGTTCATGGCATCATTGTCCCCCCACAGTTACCCAGTTGGGCTCCTATGTATTCAATTATTCCTATTTCCACAAAAACCCACTTTTATCCAGGTGCCAAGTCCTTTTTCAATTTATTTCCACAGCGGCTACCTGATGGCAATCCTTACCTCCTTGCCAGGCCTCCAAACACGTGTTGCACCTTCCTCTCTTCCCCAGACACAGTTCATCTTCATCCATTTCCCTGAAATGCAGACTCAGGCATGTTACTACTTAGCTCAAGCATCTCTAATGTTAGGCTCTGGCAAAGATTTTCCCCTTGACCAAACTTGAGTCAGGCTCCCCTAAGCCCTCGTTTCAAAGACGCTCGACCTTAGGCTTTGGTGTCTGTCAGGCCTGCATAGCCCACTTTCAGCAAGAATCCTAAGTCAGTTTAGAAAGGATCCCCCACCCTCAATATCTGATTACCCTTAATATCTAATCAAATTCATCACCCACCACTATCCCCAGGTGGCCTGCCTTCAGAAGAATCCTGTCAAGTTGGTTTAGCTAGACTCCTGCCCCCCACCCTTACCGTGATGTTTCCACTTAGTTCAATGTTCACAGACACCTCCCAGCCCCCATGGCTATAAGTTTCCCCTGGTCCATGCTGTATTTGGAATTGAGCTCAGTTCTATAGAGAGGTCTCTTTTCCCTTATTGCAATAGTTCCTGAATAAAATCTGTTCTTAACTATTGTCAGAATGGTTCATCCAAGCCTAGAAAAGGGTTCTCTTTGGAGAGGGAGAGAGGAAATGGAGGCTTAGCACATACCATAAAACAAGCTGATGGATTTCTGGGTGAAGCAAATTCTCTAAGAAGGGATGAGAGAAGATCATGATTGACCTTTGTGTTTCATTATTTTACACTGCCTGTTAAAAAAAATTCATTGAACATTCATCAAATAAATATATTAGAAGACAGCACAAGGAACTGTCATTAGTCCATTTATAGGGAGGAATAATCTAATAACAAACAATATTATGTTAAAATGAGGTGTCTCTGTATTGAGAGTTTCTCAGTAAATACAACAATGAGAACCTTATTTACGGAACCAAAAATGTAGGGTCTCAGGGAGTTTTTACCACTAACTCACAGAGTTGAGGAATCAACCAGTTTTTAAAATTCAATCATGAATTTGTTTATTTTCAATAAACATATGCTAAGGGGACTATGTGGCTCTAGGACCCAGGCCCAGAAAACAGACCGTGCCCAGGGTGGCCTGGTGCACTTCATTTACGTCCCTTCAAATCCCAAAGTTACGTGTTCAGTACAGGCCTTTCTGCTCTTTAGTGGTGTATACAAAACTCCTGCACCTGGACATCTACTGGCATTTCAAGCTTCATACATCCAAAACCAAACTCCCTGTTTTCTTGGCCAAACACCTTCCCCAGATTGGTCAAAGGGCAGCTCCATTCCTCCAGTTGGTCATCCCACAAATCCTGACTTCTCTTTCTTTCATAACCCACATCCAACAAAGTTCATTGGCTCCACCTTCCAGAAATGTCTAGACTCTGCTGCCTTCTCACCACCTGCACTCTGTGCTAAACTATCATCATCTCTCAACTGCCTTATTTTATTAGCGTCCCAACTGACACCCTTGCCTTTTAAGACTGAAAGCAGATTAAGGAAGTTTTCTGCCCTCAAAATCCTCCACTGGCTTCCCATCTCATTTAAAGTAAAAGCGAAAGTCCTTACCATGGCCTCAGGGCTCGACATGGCCTGTCTCCTGACCCTTCTTCCTCATCTCTCTGTACTCCTCACTCACTCTGCTCCAGCCACAGTGGCTGCCCTGCCAGCCCTAGAAAACCCCAGGCAGGTTCTCACCTCAGGGCCTTAGCACTTGCAGTTCCCTTTCCAAGAGAGGACTTCCTCTATACTTCTACATGGCTTACTGCCTACTCTCCTTTTTGGCTCAAATGTCACCTTCTCTGTGAGGCTTTCCCTCAGGCTGCATTCTCTGGAAGCAGATGCTGAGACAGAGATTGGGGTGCAGGATATTTATTAGGAATCCACAGCTGTGAAGAGAGGCAGCTGTAACAGGAGTAGGCAGGAAAAGTCAGCTGCAGTACAGGCCTGACAAATCCTCATCCAATCTGGGAGAGAGCTCTATCAGCATGTCCTGCACCAGACCGACACGGCCAGACCTTTATATTCCTCTCTCATTTAGTTACCGAATTTGGGCTGCCCCATGAACGGCATGGCTGAGCCATGGTGGCTCTCTGCAGATGAAGCAGACCCTGAAGGAGCTGAAAGCCAAGATTGTCTGCTGACCGCCTCCCTTCTATGAAGGTGGATCTATGTAGTGCGTCTTGAAATCTTCCACACCATCCTGTTTAAAATTGCAATATCCTCTGTCGTCCCTATCGCCCTTCATGGTCTTATTTTTTTTTCACAGCACTTAACACCTTCTAATATACTATGTAATTTAGTTATTTATTTTATTATCTGGTTCTTTCACTGGAATATATGTTCTAATGGATGAGCGATTTTTGTGTCTTTGGAGCATAGCTGCATTTAGAATGGTGCCTGGTTCACAGCAGGCACTCAGTAAATATTTGTTGTTTGAAAACCTCATTCAGTGGCCTGTCTAGTCATCACTCTGTAAAAGCCTTGCAAGAACCATGTCTTATTCATCTTGTCAGCATATGGTCCTTAGTGGGTGTATAATACATGTTTGTTTAATAAAGCCCACGAATGATTATGTGAAACATCTACATAATTTAAAATTCATTATCTATATTAAAAAATAATGAGAAACAGGTAACATTAATTTTTAAAATATCTAACTCAGTATATCTAAATTTTATCATTTCCACATGTAATCAATATGAAAATTATTTTTTTTAAGATTTTTATTTATTTATTATTGAGAGAGAGAGAGAATGATAGAGAGAGAGCATGAGAGGGAGGAGGGTCAGAGGGAGAAGCAGGCTCCCTGCTGAGCAGGGAGCCCAATGCGGGACTCGATCCTGGGACTCCAGGATCATGACCTGAGCCGAAGGCAGTCGCTTAACCAACTGAGCCACCCAGGCGCCCCATCAATATGAAAATTATTAATGAAACATCTTTTTGTTTTGTTTTGGACTAAGTCTTTAAAATTTGGTGTGTATTTTGCACTCATACCATAACTCAATTTGGACTAGTCACATTTTAAGTGCTGGATAGCCCTGTGTACAGTAAATCCTCTATTGGAATTCTGCAATTAATGAGTCAGAATAATACAGTGTGTGTTGGAGGGGGAGTGTGGGTTAGAGAGGGGAGTTCTCTGGAGTCAATGATTTTCTGGGTCCCCATCATGACCCTTTAACTTAATAGCTACTGATGTGTTCCAGCCAAAAGCCACCAGGAACACACTCATAGTTGAACATGTTGGGTTAGTTGCTTATTGGCAGGAGAAGGCATATCATGGGAACTATGGGGCATTGGTGATTGAAAGAACTTATTGCGGGATTTAGGTTTGTATTAGGTGATTTTAGGGAGGGTTTAGGGAAGAAGGGCTTTCCTCTGGACTGGACTGGATGCTGTCAGGAAATGGGGATAATTCTATGATTGGAGATGTTAATTTTGTCTAAAGGGAGGAAAACTAAGCAGAAGCTAAAGCTGTAATTGGTAAAGAAAGAGGAGTCACTTTTATTCGCCAGAATAGAGGGATGTTTGTTCATTTTTGTGGCTTGAACAATTTCATGTTTTGCTGTGTTTATATAGGATTATGGAGTGGCATTGTCTAATGTTTATGTTCCGCAAGAACCAGCTGTGAGCACCGGGCCAGCTCCCAGCAACGCAGATGACTGGCTCATAGTACCAAGCCAGCTCCCGGAGTTCTAGTACTTTTCTCTTTCTAATAGCTGTGCGACCTTAAGCAAGTGATTTAACTTCTCTGTGGTCCAGTTTTCTCATCTCTACAATGAGAATACAAAAGCACTTATCTCTCCATCTCTTAAAGTTGTTATCAGCATTAAATAAGACAATCCGTGTGAAGAAACTGGGATAGTGCCTTGTATATAGTCACCACTCAATGAGTGTCACTGTCTTTCAAAGATTCTAAACTGCACTGTATTTTTTCACACTTCCAACATCTTGGAACGTCTTCCAAACAATGGCTTCTTAGAGTAAACACAATGTAGTATTAGTACTTCCAGAAGGCTCTGGTTTGGGGGACCATTCCTCGTCCCCTCCAACGGCTCAATCCATTCTGGGTGAATGCCTTCACTTTTCAACCTTTATCGCTTTTCCAGTCCGCGGCAGACGCGCTCTGCGACCCTTCTCAGGGCTCGGAGTTTTTCGCTGTGCGGCTTCCCTAGGCAATACGGGCGCGGGCGGCAGCACTCGGGAGCTTACGGCGGCGCGGCGCCCACGCGGCCCCGGGAGCCGGAGCAGAACCGGCGCGTCCCCGCCCGCCCGGCCGTCAGCTGATGGGCCGCCCGCCCGGGAGGCCGCCGCCGCCGCCGCCGCCGCGCGAACATGGCGGCCGAGATCCACTCCAGGCCGCAGAGCAGCCGTCCGGTGCTGCTGAGCAAGATCGAGGGGCACCAGGACGCCGTCACGGCCTCGCTGCTCATCCCCAAGGAGGACGGCGTCATCACGGCCAGCGAGGACAGGTAGGGCTGGCGGGTGGTGCGCCGGGGGTGGCCCGTACTCCCGCAGGCGACGGGGCGTGGGGGCGGTGGGGGCGGCGGCCTCGTCCCTCTCCGCGGGGGGCGTCCTCGGGCCCCCGGGCATCTCGCCGCGCCCTTCCAGCCCGGGACCTTCACCCTCCAGCTCGGGACCCTGGTCCCGCCGCGCTCCCCCGGACCGCCGCGCGGTCCTACTGCGTCCTTCCAGCCGGGGACCCCCGTCCCAGTGCGCCCCTTCAGTCGGGAACCCCCACCGCGCCACCCTAGCCCGGGATCCTACCCCTTCCAGCCCGGGACCCCGGACCCGCCCCACCAGCTGGGGGACCCCCGCCCCCTTGAGCCCCTCCAGTCAGTGACCCCCAGCGCGCCTGTCTAGCTCGGGATCCTGGCCCCTTCCAGCCTGGCAACCCCAGTCCCACCGCGCCCCTTCCAGCCCGGGACCCCGTCCCTGCTCTCCTTTGTGGGGTTTTGCTTGCTCCTCGAAAGCGTCGCGACCTCCGTGGGGTGGGGGTGGGGGTGGGGGTGCTTGGCCCTCCGCGGTCAGTTCCAAGCCTTGGAGCCAGGAGCACTGCGCGGGTCCTGGCGCCAGGGCTTCCCGGCTCTCAACAGACCTCCGGGGGCTTTCTCTCTCTTACTTCTGCTTTACTCTGGGGTTGACAACTCTTCGCCCAACACCGGCTGCCTAGATCGGTTATTTTTTTACAGCTGCTAGAACCATCTGAACTTTTATTTACTACATAGTTGTTGTTTTGCTTTGTTTTTTCGTAAAAGAGACTTATTTTTGAAAAGGTTAGGTTATTTTATTTCAAAGAAAACATTATCTTCCACCGTTAACGGAAAACCAGTATCACTTGCCATAAAGAATTAAACTCATCGCTAAAGCATGTCTCTATGCACCTAAAGTCGTCTCTTTGCAGCTCATTGGTCTGCCCAAGGCTGTGTGATTGGAAGAGATATTATTTGTTTTAAAACTTTAGTGTTTTTAAAACCCTAAACGTTTAAAAGGTTTGTGGCTTTACCGTGGGAATTTGGAGGAAATGACTGATGTTTGCTGAGTGAAATTGTGTTTCCTTGCTACAGTGAGTGATCTTAAATGGTGATATTCCAAAAGTCATAAAGGCCTCTGGAAGGTGGAAGGTACTTGCTGTCCCCTTTCAGCTGACAGTGCAGTCCAGCCTTTTGTAGTCATAGCTTTCGAAGTACCATTGACGGCCTGTCCTCAGTGGGAACAGAAAACCTGAAGTCCCCATATATTTTGCTTTTGAGTCTGTTTATTGTGAGCAGGCAATAGTCTCTCCAGTTCATTTGCATGTAGCTGATCTCAAAGGAGGTGGGGAGCGACTGGAAGGACCTGGGTGTTGGTGTGCAGAAGCAATAAGGGAAAGGGAGAAGGGGGTGCATGAGCCACAGGGAGAAGAAGGGAATGTGGAAAAGAAAAGGCAAAGGACACAATAATGATATTTGCATGATATGAATTAGATGCAGACATTTTATAAAACTTAGCTATTTTATTTGGTAAAATATCCGTGACTCATGCATGTTGCGTAAATTGCTGAATATTTGAGATTACTGGCCAGGAGCAGTGCTGATAAATGTTTTATGGAAAGTGACTACTTAGCTGCTCTGGGACTGAAATGTTCTGGGGGAGCCTTAGATCAGCTCACTTTTTCACTGGGGCACAGCAGGGCCCTTACTGATGACCGGACTAGGTGAGGGTTGGAGCCTTATGTTTCTAATTTGTGTTTCAGGCCCTTGGAGCTTCCTTGAAGGTAGGACGTTTTTGAGCAGGTGCCTTACTTTATGGGATTTATGAAAGCATGTGGCTGTGGGTTTTTGTTGTTGTTGGATGTGGTGGTGCATCTTTACATTGTCATAGATACGTGTCATACTCTTCGATCATTCACTCATTCATACATTCATGTATTCGTTCGTTTATAGATTTGGAATACTGTACCTATTGATTGCCAGGCTCAGGGAATACAACACGGATCAAAAGTCACAGCACCTGCCCTCCTGATTTCTGATTCATTGATTTTTATGGCCCTTGACCTGATAGAACCAACATATTAAGGAAACAGAATACTGACCGCCCTTATTCATCAAACAAGCATTTATTAGACACTGTGGGCTGGACCTGTGGGGTAGAAAGACAGTGACACCAAAATCTGTTTCCAAAGGGCTGGACAGACTGGTGAAGAGATGGCCCTGTGCCCTCAGCTTCTAGGGTGTTGGGGAGACACAGAGGAAAGTGTGTCCTTGAGGGCCAGGGTTCAAGGAAAGCCTCAGGAGATGTCACTGGATAGAGTAGTGGGCTGTGTGAAGGAAGGAGGGTGCACAGCCCTGCGCCAGGCAGATGGAAGGAACAGGAGGCAATAGAGGACCACAGTTATTTCTAGGTGACCAGAGCAAAGGGTATATGAGTGGCCATGGCAGGAAAGAGTCCTGAGAGCTGGAGGGCCTAGTGTTCAGTTCTGGAAGGGCCTTTCTTGTGCACCACTCTTAGAAATTGGACTTTAGTTTGCAGGTAGTGAGGAACCATCAAAGATTTCAAAGCCAGTGACATGATCAGAATTCATACTTTGGAAATAACAACAGCTAACCTTCTAAAAGTCCCTTCTCTCTATCCATAGAGAATTGGACCTATGTACGGGCTGCATCCAGTCCTCACATCCCCCCATGAGGTGGGGGGGTACAGTCACTTCCCTTATCAGTAGCTCCAAAATTAAATGTATTCTAAAAGTCAAAGGTGGGTTGGTTAGTTTGTTCGTTTGTAAACTGGGCCTGAAAACTCTTTGGTGCTAAAACTTGCCCTGAAGAGACAAGACTGTTTGTAATCTTTATTTATCCCGTGCAGCGTGAGTGCTCCTGCGTTTTCCTGCAGAAGCAGCGGTGCGTGTAAGTGCAGGTGCTGTCCCCGGGCCCCGCTGTGGGTGTTTGGAACAGACGGTGGGTGTATGCATCCTACTGCAGTGGGCCTTTGAGGGTTTACGAAACGGAGGCACAAAGGATACTGAGTCACGCCCCAAGGGCTCATAGCTAGTAAGTGATTGGATTAAGATTTGAACCCAGGGCTGATTCGGAGGCTCTAGTTCTTTCTGCCATGCATCCAGGTTTGCTGCACATTTGGAGAAACCAAATGCAGGCAGTATCCGTCAACAATGGACTGTTCTGGCAGCAAGTGTAAAATGCTAGGATTCTGCCTTTTGCTATTATTTAGTTATCCTTCCTTTTAGTTTTCAGGATTTGGTTTTGTTTTGTTTTTTAAAACAAAGCTTGTACGTTTTCTATATAACTTCTGCTTTAATGCTCAGAACAGTAACTTTTAACATTTAAAATAGGCTCCAGCTGAAGTTAATTCATTTTATGAAAGCTAAAAGCAGCAAGAACTGGCTTGAGAGCATTTTGAGAGGAAAGTGAAAGATGAGAGGATCACCTGAAGTTAGTGTCCATTTTTCTAAACTAGGCCAGTGATTCTCAAGGAGGGGTGACTTTGGCCCATAGTGCAATTTGGCAGTATCTGGTGACATTTTGGTTGTCACGACTAAAGGAGGGTATTGCTGGCATCTCGTGGGTAGAGACCAGAGATGCTGCTCAGCATCCTATAATGCACAGGACGCTAAGTACCTCACAAAAAGAATTACCAGCTCCAGATATCAGTAACACCATGGTTGAGACACCCTGGTTTAGGCTACATGTACTTATTTATCTGGTCTCTCTAGACAGTGGTTCTCAAACTTGAGCATGTGTCAGATCCTGATTCAGTGAGGCTGGGGTGGGGCCTGAGAGTTTGCATTTCTTCCAGGTTCCCAGAGATGTTGATGCTGATGCTGTTGGTCCAGGAACCCCACTTTGAGAACCACTTTCTACAAGAGTTACTTGTCATGGTGCTTGCCTGTGTAGGCCCACTGGGAGCGAACACTTTGTCTTCTTTTCTTTCAGTTTCCGGGATATATTTGCCTGGAGTTATTTACATGTTCTCATCGATTTCCCATTAAAACCAAACCGTGTAGGACAAATCTAAATACACATAATCCCCTCAAAGAATATTAAACCCATGTGGAATACCGAGCCTAATACCATCGTACCTGGAGTCACTGGGAATGGTTTGGGTCGTGAGCTTAGGGGTCTGATCTGAAATCGTCGAAGTTCCTGTGCCACAAAGGGTTAACAGAAAATGGCAACTACTCTCTTGTGTGCATTCATGTAGATTTTGTTAGAGTCATAATTACCCCAAACTCTTTTGTTACACTAGACCTGAATTTGTGTTTTTAACTTTAGTTTCCAGTTGCCTGAACTTGGGAACTGGCATTTTTCAGCATGCCAAAAATGCTACTTTTGTAAAGCTTAAAAAAAAAAAAATTCTTGAATCAATAAAGTCAGACTGTCTCTCTAGTCAGGAAACTGTAAAAATAAAAGTACTAACCTGAGTGGTAAGAACTACAGCAATCATTTTCCTGATAGTGGGAACAGAAAAATGACTCAGCTTTCCAAACAGAACTGAACTGTGGTAAGACCACGAGAAAACCATTCCCTGGACACGTTTGCCTTTTGAACTTTTTTTTTTTCCCCTGTGGACTGCACCAAAAATTTAATAAGAGTACGCAGAAGGATAGAATTTTTAAAAGAAAAAACTTTACGAGAAAGCCTTAGAAATCAGGCTGCAGTCCTGCCGTCTTCATTTTTGGAAAACAGTTGGAGGATGAGCGTGCTTACGCTGTTGCATCAGGGGCCTGGAGGCCACGACTGATCTTGTGAGGAACTCAGTTGCCTGGCGTAAGTCAAACAAAGGCAAATCTCATGTGTTTGGAATATTGTAGGATGTTGCACTTAGACTGGTAAACAGTACCAGAGAAATCCAACTTTTTTTTTTTTTAAAGATTTTATTTATTTGACAGAGAGAGACACAGCGAGAGAGGGAACAGAAGCAGGGGGAGTGGGAGAGGGAGAAGCAGGCTTCCTGCCGAGCAGGGAGCCCAATGCGGGGCTTGATCCCAGGACCCTGGGATCATGACCTGAGCCGAAGGCAGACGCTTAATGACTGAGCCACCCAGGCGCCCCGAGAAATCCAACTTTTAACATATTTGGGTAGCATCTGCTTTTCTTGCTGTTATACCAGCTGTTTACTCTGATACACTTGTTTCCTTTCAGACTTTTCTAAGCACATTAAGATAGTTTGAGGGAAAAATTATATATATACTAACTGTTCACGTGGAAGCAATTTTGAATCAACAGCTTGATTTTTAAGTGTTATGCTTAGGAGAAAACCTGGCATAGCTGGAAGCTGTTGGCTTTTACTGAAACCTGGGGTATTAACTGCTGTGTTTTTGTTGTCACGCAGTGCCTAAAAGAAGACTCTTTGATTTGTGTTAGAAAATAAAACGAAGAAGTGAGAAGGCAAGAAGCATTTATTTCTCTGTTGTTAGAGTGGCCCTTCATTGTGAGGATCATTTTCTTTTTATGGCATAGTCGAGAGCAGATTCTGGATCCAGAATGCCTGAGCTTGAATCCCAGCCATGTGACCTTGGGCAGGTTGCTTCTTCTTTCTGTGCCATAGTTTTCTCATCTGCAAAATGGGGACAGTACCTACCTCAGGGTTTTGTGAGACTTGGATTAATTAAGATTCAAAGTGCATTGAACAGTGCCCAACACAGGGAAAGCACTGTGTATGTGTTGACTATTATTATTTCCCATGGAATTATTTTAATCTCATCAGAAGCTAAAGATGTCTGCTTTTCGAATGTGTGTGTGTGTAAATAAAAAAAATTTCTGTATGAAGTAGAACAATAACCATTTTGGGAGTCACTTCTAAACCTAAGTTCTTGTAACTGTTTTTGAGTTGTGTCTTCTCATCATTTCCATATTGGTCACAAGTCATATCAGTCATGAGTTTTCTGTTATAAAATCTTTGCCCTGCTGGAGTTCAGGGGCTCCAGGACCACCCCTCAGTTCAGTGATTCATTAGGAGGACTGCCAACGTACAATCGTATGCATGGCCCTGATTTATTACAGCAAAGGGACACAGACAGAATCGGTGACAGGAGAGGGAGGGGGTGAAGTCCAGAGGAGAGCAGCATGAGCTTTCATGAGCCCTTGCCCTGTGGAGAGTCACTCAAGAAGTGCTCCATTCCTCCAGCATTGAGTTATGACCACATGCGTAAAATACTGTCTACCAGGGGTCCCGTTAGAGACTCTGTACCCACCGCTTTTACTGGGGGCTGTTACTCTCTGCCTAGCGCTTGCCCAAATTCCAGAATCCCAGAAGGAAAGCAGGTGGTACAGTGGTCTCTCAACTGTTAGTTTGAGGGAATCAATAAGCAGACCTGGTAGGAAGAAAGAAGCCTGGAACAGCATTGGAAATGAGGCTACTCTTCCTTACTGCCTCAAACTCTGCTTTTGGGGGGTTAGTTTAACCTTGTGTTTTGAGACATGTAGGCTATGGATAGAGTTTGAACTTTTTTTTGGTAAGTTAAGAAAGTGTTGCATGGACCCTACGTTGACGGCATCCTGCCTGGATTGCTCCTGCTCCTAGAGGTTCTGATGGCTTTTAGCCTTCTTAGTGGCACAGAGGTCACAAAAAATCATTTTGATGCTAACAGTGAACAGAGAACAGCAGGAATGGTTCCTCAAGTAAGAAAAGAAAACATCTGCAGGTAGAAAACCATCCATCTGGCTTCTGGAGAGGCATTCCTCATTTAGGAGCTGTTGGACATGCCACATAAGTAGCCTTCCTCTTGGGATAAAAATCTGCCTGTGACAAAATCAGGAGACCGAGAGTCATCATCATGGGCCGTTGAAGCTGTTCAGAATTCCTTCCCTGACTGTAGAAGGAGATGGAAATTTACATTTTTCTCAGCCAATCTAATTCTCCTCGGTAAAAAGAGGCTGTTTTCCCTGCCTTTCCGTTTAGATAGTCAATTCAATAAAAATCTAGTGTTTCCCCCCTTTGTTACCAAAGGAGAAAGGCTTCTTTCTGCAGCAGGAATGAAGAGGGCAGAGTTCATGAGACTTGGCTGAAAGGAAACTGCTATTTATTTGATAAAAGCAGATTGCACTGATGACCATATCCTTTTCTTTCTCGTGTAGGCTAACATCCTAATGTTAGAGAAAGCACCGAGGCTCCCAGAATTACACCGTGTCTATAGCCCCTGGAGGTAGTTAGAGTAGGAAAAAATATCTTTTGCTGAAGGTAACAGAAATGTTTGGTGATTTATCCAGATATGAAATAGTATCAGCAGCCCTAAGAGTGACTAGAAAATCAGATTTCCTCAAATTTAACTATTGTAAGAGTTTAAAAGAATCAGGCCTTGGGCTTAATTTGTAACATATGCTATCCTCTGTATTTTGTCTTTAATTGGTTGAGTAATCCTGGTATATCAGTTTATAATGTAAAAATGGTTGAATTGCTTTCATTTAGCTGTTTTGGGATAATTAGGGTGTTTTTTGAGAAATTTAAAAAGGGGCGCCTGGGTGGCTCAGTTGGTTGGGCGTCCACCTCTTGATTTTAGCTCAGGTCTTGATCTCAGGGTCATGAGTTCAAGCCATGTATTGGGCCCCATGCTGGGCATGGAGCCTACTTAAAAAAAAAAAAAGATCTGGTTTTAGAAATGCTGATGTGTCAGGCAACACAGAATTTGGCCTTGTCATTTTACCAAAGCACTGGTGTGCTTTTTGAATCTATCGAAGTGTGGGCATGGTTTTCAAGGTAATCATAATGGAAAATAAAATGTATTTAATCCAGATGTGTGATCTCATGGAGTTTTAGGTTTAAAAATGGTATTAATCTGTACTCCCACGAGATACCTTTGGTTTGAGAGCCAGTGCTTTTCACAAGAAGAACCATGCTTGGAATCTATCTTCGTTCCTCCTCTTTCTAGCTTAAGCAGATGAGGCTTTATAGACTTAGTGATTTCCTACATTTTTAACTTGCTTTTAACTCCCTCAAGGAGGGAGTCAAAGGGACTAGAAGAAATGGAAGGAGATTCTCTACCTATTCTGATCATCAGGCATATCTTTGAGAAGATCATAGACTAGTCTTGCTGGAATAAAGACTTCATTCTTAATCATACCTGTGGTTTTTAGTCTGCTTTTCATGTATCTACTGTAGTAAGGTAAAAGAACACGCAGAATTCTGATCCTTGGTAGGATGAAAAATATTGAATAATATTTAATTAAGAGTAATAACTTCATTTATGTTTTACGGTAACTTCTTTAGTTTCTTGGGATTCAAATTGGCATCTGTGCAAAGTGAGGATCCTATATTTCAGTTCAAAGTTAAAGTGGACTTATTTGTTGATTCAGTACTTTTAAATCCTTGACACTCAGTAAATGCCATGTGCTGTTTTTATTCTTCATTTTAAGGTCAGAATCCTAAGTATTCTTTTTTTTTTTTTTTTAGGATTTTATTTATTTGACAGAGAGAGACACAGCGAGAGAGGGAACACAAGTAGGGGGAGTGGGAGAGGGAGAAGCAGGCTTCCCACCGAGCAGGGAGCCTGATGCGGGGCTCGATTCCAGGACTCTGGGATCATGACCTGAGCTGAAGGCAGACGCCCAACAACTGAGCCACCCAGGCACCTCCTGAGTATTCTTAAAGGTATTCTAGGGGCACCTGGGTGACTCATTGGGTTAAGCGTCTGCCTTTGGCTCAGTGATCCGGGGGTCCTGTGATTGAGCTCCTGTGTCAGGCTCTCTGCTCAGCAGGGAGTCTGCTTCTCCCTCTCCCTCTGACTGCCGCTCCCCCCTGCTTGTGTGCGCTCTGTCGAGTAAATAAAATCTTTAAAATAAAAAAGGTATTCTGTTTTTGGAACAGATAGCATTGTGTCATTTAGTTATTGCTATGAAACAAACCGCTTCAAAATTCAGTGGCTTAAAACAGCAAGTACAGTTGGCTCTTGAACAACATGGCTTTGGACTATGCAGGCCCACTTATATGTGGAGTTTTTACAGTATGGTACTATAAATATATTTTCTTTTCCTTACGGTTTTCTTAATAACTTTTTCTCTTCCCTAGCTTATTTTATTGTAAAAATAAATACCCATCAACTGATGAATGGATAAAGAAGATGTGCGTATGTGTATATATATATATTATATATATTGGAATATTATATAACATACATACATATGTGTATATATATAACAGAATATTACTTGGCCATCAAAAAGAATGATATCTCGCTATTTGCAATGACATGGATGGAGCTAGAGTGTATTATGCTAAGCAAAATAAGTCAGAGGAAGACAAATACTTTATGATTTCACTCATATGTGGAATTTAAGAAAAAAAAACAGATGAATATATGGGAAGGAAAAAAAGAGAGGGAAGCAAACTATAAGAGATTCATAACCAAGAAACTCTAAGAGAGAGGGTGGCTGGAGGGAGGTGGGTGGGGGAGGGTCTAGATGGATGATGGGGACTAAGGGGTGCACTTGTGATGAGCACTGGGCGTTGTATGTAAGTGATGAATCACTGAATTCTACTCCAGAAACCAATATTACACTGTATGTTAGCTAGAATTTAAATAAAAATTTGAAACAAAAACAAACAAAGTGCATGTTAATTGAGAGAGGTTTTGTTAGAGTCACTGTTGCTATTTAGCACAGAAGTCAGGATTTTTTTGAACTAAATGAGAGCTTTGAAGTTAGACCTAGACTTTTCCACACTCTAGATTTGTTTGGAGGGAAAAAGTAATTTAATTCTTCATGTCTCCTTATTGTTTAGGGGTTACTGCTTTGGAGGATACAATGTTGAATTTTCTGAAAAGCGTTTTTTTTTTTTGAAAAAAATTTTTTACTTATTATTTACCATATAAAGCTGCTTTGCTTTGAATTACTTACTTTTGTAATGTTTTGAAATGTGAATTTTCATCATCCTCTGATAAAAGAGCAATAAAATTGGACAAAACAACTAAACAAACTGATGTTGGTTTGTTTGATTTTAGGACGTTGACTCCCTTTACTTTCGCCTCCCTAAGTATAAAATGGAGGTCTTGGCTGTTGTCTTTGCCATGAGGATGTGGCATCACGTTCTCAACCGGCAGTAGCCTTTCTTGAATCCTGATGTGTTTTCTAGAATCCGGGAAGTCGCTTTGTCTGCCACTGCAGTTCATTGCTGTGAACTTATTCAAGAAGTCAAGCAGGGACACGTTTGTCAAGAGGCACGGTGTATTGCCTTGTGTCTTTCAGGCCTCATGGCCCTGTGTCTTTCAGGGTCTTCTCTTTCCTGCCTTTCTGCATCTGATTCCTTTACCTGCCCCCTATTCACTTCTCCTGGGGGGTGACATTCTCAAGGTTCTCTCCAGCCATCGCCTCCAGCCCTTGAGTTTCAGTCTGTGGGTCCGTGTCTCCTTGTTAGCTCTGCGTGTTCTTGGCCCTCTGCACTGACCTCCATGGATGCATCAGATCCCTGACCAGACTTGATGGGGGCACGACCAGCTCCAGACTTCAAGGCCTCACCCGTGGCAGGAGCTTCTGTTGAAGACCGTACCAACCTCAGAAGGAGAGCTCTCAGTGAGGGGTGACCAGAGCCTCTTAGGCTCTCCCTTTCTAAAGAGAAGTGGCTGCAGCCTACTTGGAATTGCCTCTGATTATGGAGCCTGCATGTACACTGGGGCTTCGACCCAAGGCCTGTTTTACTCCTCAGCCTTGTTTGCTTTTGTTGGGAATGATTTACCAGACACAGTCTTAGGGAGTGCACAATCTTCACATTTATTTATTTACTTACTTAATTCATTGAAAGAGAGAGAGCACGAGTGGGGTGAGGGGTAGAAGGAGAAGCAGACTCCCCACTGAGCAGGGATCCTGACGTGGGGCTTGATCCCGGGACCTGGAGGTCATGACCTGAGCCGAAGGTAGCCCCTTAACCGACTGAGCCACCCAGGTGCCCCCAGTCTTCACATTTAGATAGCTGCCTTGAGTTGAACAGATACATCCTTGAGTGCCTCAGGACTCGTGAGGAATTGTTCAATTGTTGGTTTGTTCTTCTGCTTACTGAGTGGAGGTTGGGGACCCTGCAGTTCTCTGAGTCTCAAGGCTCCAGGACCGACCCCCCAGCCCAGGAGCTGAAGGCCTCGTCTGCTTTACAGGTGTGTTCCTTCTCCTCTCCTACCTGTCCTGCCCAGCCTTCTCAGCCCAATTACAGTAGTTAGATACATCGGTTTACAAAAAAATTAACATTTCATAAACATTTTCTCATGGATTCATGGTCTTTGCAACTATTTGTAATGACTGCGTAAGCATACTAATTCAATGGCTTATCTGAACCCATGATTTGCAGAACTATTTGTAATGACTGCATGAGCTATTGAATTAATATGCCATTAACCCATTTCATTATTTAACATTTCCCCCCAATTTTTACTCCTCTGAATAATGCTCATAGGAACTTTTTTGTAATGTGTAGTTCTTTTTTTTCATATTAAATAATTTCCTCAGAATCAGTTGCCAAGCGTGGAATTCCTCAATCACTTTGTTGTTGTCATTCTATTAGTAGCAGCAGCCGTATTAGGCAGGAAATGTTTTTCTCGGTACGTGAAACAAATTCTTGCCAGAGAGTTAGTTCTGATTTACAGTGCTGCCAGAAAATTATGAGAGCCCTAGAAATGGCATTTTGTTATTGTTTTCGATTGTTCATTTGCTGAGCCCTGCGCAGCGATACACTTTAAACACGTTGCAGTCTGAAATACTTAAAAAAATACAGTCCCTGGGCGCCTGGGTGGCTCAGTTGGTTGGGCGACTGCCTTCGGCTCAGGTCATGATCCTGGAGTCCCGGGATCGAGTCCCGCATCGGGCTCCCTGCTCGGCGGGGAGTCTGCTTCTCCCTCTGACCCTCCTCCCTCTCATGCTCTCTCTATCTCATTCTCTCTCTCAAATAAATAAATAAAATCTTTAAAAAAAAAAAAAAAAGATTCCTCTCTTACTGATCCATTCACTGCAATATTCTTTTAAGAAGTGACTTATCCCTGGGCGCCTGGGTGGCTCAGTCGGTTAAGCGACTGCCTTCAGCTCAGGTCATGATCCTGGAGTCCCGGGATCGAGTCCCGCGTCGGGCTCCCTGCTCGGCAGGGAGTCTGCTTCTCCCTCTGACCCTCCCTCCTCTCATGCTCTCTGTCTCTCATTCTCTCTCTCGCAAATAAATAAAAATATCTTAAAAAAATAAAATAAAATAAAATATTAAAAAAAAGAAATCACATTTTATTTTATTTTTTTAAAAGATTTTATTTAGGGGCGCCTGGGTGGCTCAGTCGGTTAAGCGACTGCCTTCGGCTCAGGTCATGATCCTGGAGTCCCGGGATCGAGTCCCTCGTCGGGCTCCCTGCTCGGCGGGGAGTCTGCTTCTCCCTCTGACCCTCCCCCCTCTCATGTGCTCTGTCTCTCATTCTCTCTCTCGCAAATAAATAAAAATATCTTAATAAAATAAAATAAAATAAAATATTAAAAAAAAGAAATCACATTTTATTTTATTTTTTTAAAAGATTTTATTTAGGGGCGCCTGGGTGGCTCAGTCGGTTAAGCGACTGCCTTCGGCTCAGGTCATGATCCTGGAGTCCCGGGATCGAGTCCCGCATCGGGCTCCCTGCTCGGCAGGGGGTCTGCTTCTCCCTCTGACCCTCCCCCCTCTCATGTGCTCTCTCTCTCTGTCTCATTCTCTCTGTCTCAAATAAATAAATAAAATCTTAAAAAAAAAAAAATACAGTCCAACTTTGGCTTCTCCTTTATCTGGAAAATAACTGGATCATCCACCTAGCTGAAGAATGACAGACAAATAAAGTGATGGTAGTGGTGGGCATCCAGTGTGGTGATGCATATACAACATTACCATCTTACATAGAAATACCTTCTCTCACCTACCCATGGAAAATAACTGCAGCTATATGTAAGCCCAGGCTTCTCTAACTACGAGGGCAAGAGGAGATTGGTATAGGTAATGGTAGCATGGAGAACTCTGAAAAGATTTTATGTAGCCTCTGAAAGAAATGACACATTTCCTTTCCAAGTACCTTTTGGAAAAATATCAGACTGTTGTTTTAAAATAACTTAAAAATAGAACCTGGCAAAGGTGAACATGTTTCTGAGGTCTTGGTTTTAAGGAAAGACTTTTTTTTTCAGATTGGCATGCTCTTGGAATCTCAAAGAAAACCCATCCATAAAAAAATGGCTAGAATAAGCAGCAAGCAAAGCATAAAATGAGTTTAGGTGAGTGGGTGTAAACTTGTCAAAATATTAAAGGAAAAGTTAAGCTGTGATATTTTAATTTAACTCAGAGAGAGTGGCTGAGACATTCAGTTAGGCAGAAAATATTGTGGTTTTTGTAGAAATAAAACAATCTGATCTTGACACTCAGTGATTATATGGTCTGTTAATAACATGCTAGAGTTTTTAGTAGTTTTGTCCTGTAAATGTTACTAAACTGTATTACTGTGTTGCTTTCAACTTTAGATTTTACTTCCAATTTACTGAATAGTAAATTTTTTTGAGCTCTTGAATTTGTTGATTTTTTTTAATAAGCAGCCCAATTTAAGCCTATTTTTACAACCATTTATTACCCAATTGAGACACATTCTAAACACAGTACAAGGGGCGCCTGGGTGGCTCAGTCGTTAAGCGTCTGCCTTCGGCTCAGGTCATGATCCCAGGGTCCTGGGATCGAGTCCCGCATCGGCAGGAAGTCTGCTTCTCCCTCTCCCACTCCCCCTGCTTGTGTTCCCTCTCTCACTGTGTCTCTCTCTCTGTCAAATAAATAAATAAAATCTTAAAAAAAAAAAAAAAAACAAAACACAATACAAAACAAAGTCTTATATTACTTAGTAGAAATTATACAACTTTGTTTAATACGTAGGTTCTTGGTAGTACTGGAGTTAGGTGTTAAACTTAATGTTGTTTTGATTTAATCTTGGAAATGGGAGATTTCAGCATTGTTGTGGAAGGAAGGGAAAGAGCATGGCTTGAAAGGAGAAGGGACAGAACTCCAGATAGAAGATGTGAATACAGAGAGGTAGAGCTGACTATCAAGGTCAAGTGCCTGTTTTGGAACTTGATTCTCAAGCATGGACGGTCTTCTCTCAGTCTGGATGTAATCGATTTTCACACGAAACATCATGTGAGATAATCTAAGTCCTGCCAGTTCCAGCTGCTATGGCAGCTGGTGCGCAGTAGGTCAGCTGGGCGCAGACCAAATTGTAATACTGATGTTTGTCCTCCAAAGGAAGTAATTGTGTGTTCCCAAATGCTGGTGTCTGGGTAGTTTCCATGTTGACCTGGGGCTATTTTAAATATCATTCTGAACTTCATGAAATAAAAATTAGGCTTTTCGAGGTTAGACGATTGGATGGCAGAGATAAGCTTTAGGGTTTCCCACTCAACGGCCAACTTCTCTGTTACTGAGTATTGCTCTTCTTCCACGAGGGAAGACCATGTGCCACGGAATCGTCCTTTGAGCTGCCTGGGCATCCACGAGGATGTGGAATTACAAACTATAAACATTAAAGGTCCCTTCCTACATGATTTATTCTGCTCTCCCTCTCTCGTTTAATTTTGGATGTGAACTTAGACTTTTAGAACTTACTGTCACAATACAGGTACCTTGAAAGAAAGTCTGCCTATTTATCTTGCCTTGTGAACCTCATCACATAGGAGCTTGTTTAATGATGCTCAACTGAAGAAACTGTTTGGTATTCTTGGTGTCATCAGATGTCCTGTATTAGTACCTGCTTGATTGCCAGCAACAAAAATAACTCAGGCTGACTTAAGCTATTGAGAGTGTTTCTGGTAAGGATGCTGTGGTGTTTGCCTCACAGAACCCCAGACTAGGGAAATAGCTCCGTCTTGGGCATAGGGGACTCTCACCTGGACCCTCTTTAGCTTGCTTCTGCTTCTTTTAATCGGTTGACTTCATTCTTTCCCTTTTTCGATGTGCAACATTCTGCAGTCTAAATTGGAAAACATATGACAAGAAGCAGCCATTTCAACTATTAGAGATACTGATCTATTTTTCTCTCTCTCTGTTTCTGATTTCCCAAGGGAGGAGCTGATTGATCCAGCTAGGATCAGATGCCCATTTCTGGTCTAGCCGGTTGTGATCAGGGGTGGGATGTGGAGAAAGTTGGCAAAGGCTCAGTTGTGACCAATCAGCAGCGGCTGGAAGATGGCGTGTTGTACACATGGATTCTCCTACGCTGAGGCCTGTATCCAGTTCATATACAAAGTAGTAATTTGCCCACTGTGCTGCTAGGTCCTCTTACTTATTTGGATGAATGAAGGTCAACATCTAGTCTTTCTTTATTGCAGGCTAATTATATACAGTAATCTGTATGGATCTGAATTACAGTTGGGCAACTCCTGACGAATGCGGGTACTCATGAAACCAACTCCCCAGAGCCTTATCATTACCCCGAAAGCTCCAGCATATCCCTTTACATTCTGTCTTCCTCCCCCAGAAGCACCACCATTCTGATATTTATCCTCATAGACTAGTCACACTTGTCTTGAATGTCAAACAAAATGGAGACACATAGTGTCAACATTTAGTCTTATGTATTTTAGTTTAAGGTGCAGACATTTGATCAGTGCCAACTGTGTGCCAGGATCCGCGTTGCTGGTAGAAATCCTAGCGTGACTGTGACAGAGCTGACAGGAAGGGGCAGTGGGGTGGTTGGGACGCAGCGCAGGGGCAGAGTGAGCCTGTGCGGGGAGAGGCAGGGAGTGTCCCCGGCATTCGGAGGAGGAAGGGGCCCGGAGCTGTGAGGAGCTTCTGCGAGCAGAGGAGGAAGAGCCCCAGTGTTCCTTATTGTTCTCCGGACATGATAAGCCAGCATATGAAACTTTGGCTATTTTGGTCATTTGCCATTTTCCTGCCTGTGTGCAGGATTTCCTCATCTCCCCGTGTGGGTTCTGATGAAAGGAGAGGCCTGGAGACCTGGCGTGGGATGATTTCCTCCCGGGGGCAGGAAGGCCGGGAATTATCGGGAGCCAGCAGCGGTGTGGGCGCTGCTTTCTACGCACATCTCTCCCGGTCCTCCAGAAGCATTGTCTTCCCGTTGGTGTCTTCTGCTTCCCTCGTTCGGCTCAGATGGCAGGCGACCAAGTTTGCATAGTTTGCTTTTTATTAAGAAAAGCAGCAGTTTTCTTTGTGTATCTTTATATAATAAGATTTTCCATATTTTTAAAATTATTTGAAATTCTGACTCATAGCTACCACATAACTTGCCATAAATGGTCATAGATTTGCAGCTAGATATGGGGCGTGTGGGTGCACACGTGTGCCCGGCCTGTATGGAACGTACTATGTGCTGTGCCTGTGGGCACTGCTGTATTTCTCCAGTTGGTCCAATTGATTAATGTTATAAGGTCAGTTGGGAAATGGGATTGAAAATAAAGTAAATAGTTACGTTTCCCTGGAGCACAAACAAGATGAAATTGCTAAAGACTCCTCTTTCATTCTTTTCTTTTCTCCACAGAACCATCCGAGTATGGCTGAAAAGAGACAGTGGGCAGTACTGGCCCAGCATTTACCACACCATGGCCTGTGAGTAGCTGAGCTGTTCCACTTGAGGGGCGTATGTCTAATGCCTTTGGTGATTCAAATTTCAAAATGCCTGATTAAAAAGTGCTACGAGAGGGGCATCTGGGTGCCTGTCAGTTAATTGTCTGACTTGATTTCGGCTCAGGTCGTGATCTCAGAGTTGTGCGATCGAGCCCAAATGGGGCTCCATGCTCAGCGGGGAGTCTGCTTGAGATTCTCTCTCTCCCTCTGCCCTGCCCCCCAGTAAATAAATTAATAAAATATTTTTTCTAAAAGTGTGCTACTATATTTCAAAATGGGTTTCTTAGTTGCCTAATACTCCAACAGGCTGTGCTAAACTGCAGGAAAACTTTTCTTTGGCAAAGGAAGTCAGGTCTGCTGGCTTAACTGAAGCTGACTTGAGCAAAACTGAAAAAAAAGGGAAGAGGCAGGGGGAGGGGCGTGCCTCACTGCCCCCAGGTTTTCCTTTGTTTTTATTTTGCCAACCTGTATTCATAATGACTGTATACCTGGCGGTGGCTGAGGCTGACACTAAAAAAGAGCCCTGTACTCCCATGCCCTCATAACCAGCCTTCTGCCCAACCTTTTCACAAACTTCCGGGTACTACTGAGAGATTGAGAGATTGGGTCCAAAGTATAACGCGTTCTACATAGAGAATTTTCTCAATAGTTAAATATGTTCACAAAATAAATCTAGAAGATAAAGCTTTTGCATTGAGATTTTAAAAGAACCCTGGGAGGCAGTGACCTAAATTATAAGTTCCAGCCCTTCGTGCGGATGTGACAGCCCCCCCATCCGTCCCTGCCCCCCCTTCTCCTCCTCCTCTCTTGAAAAGAAAGCCCTGGACGGAGGCCTGGATGCCCCACGGGCCCACCCTGGGGTTGGGTCCTGCTACCCCAAATAGCCACATGGAAGGCACCATAGCTCTGCTCACTCCCTCGTGTGGTGTTGGTCCTTAATGAGGAATTTTCCTCAACTAAGGGTTTCAGTATTCAGAGGACCCCTGAGGAGGAGAAAAGAGGCGCTGGGGCCTGCCTGATGCTTTGTTCCTTCTGAAGACCATGGTCAGGTCCTCCGAGGAAGAACTCTTGCTGGTCGTTGTAGACACTGTTGACAGCGTTCCCAGCCTTCTCAAGAGTTAGTCCAGAGGCAGTAGAGTGTGTTACAAACCCAGAACAGCCAATTTTTCAGCATATTCCGAGTAGTCAGTCTGGGTCGTTCTTCTGAGTGCCTCCTTTCTCGGCTGGCGCTTTCTCCTTCGTACATCTGTTCCGGTGTGCATGCACTGTTCGGATCCTGTGATCACATTCAGAAAAATTTAGGAGTCAATCAGGAGCTGGATTTTTCCTGCCTTGCCCGGACAGCTTGTGCAGGCTGCTCACCTTGCCTGTCTTGGTGGTTAAGCAACGAACATGAAGACTCTGTGGACTACTGCTGTGAAGATAACTATTACAAAAGGAGCCATACGGTTCTACAGCATGTACCCTCTGAGAAGCCTCCCTGAAAACCTACCCATGACATTTGGTGCCAGGCAGTCGCCCCTCCTGCTGCCCGCGTCCGTGCAGACGGGGCGCATAACCTTGCTTACTCACTCTCAGTGACGACGACCCGGTGTCTTAGTCTGTGTACTCAGAGAGCCCGCTGAATAAATTTTCAAATCAAACTTTGGTTGTTTCGGAGCAGGGCAGAGCATCTCTCAGATGGATGATTCCTTACTTCCAGTGGCCCAGGGATGGGTCTCCCCGCTGGAAGTAGCAGCGGCCTGAGGAAGTCCTGCTAGTGCTGGGGGGGTGTTTTGTCATCTTTGTGGACAGTCTTGTTCACGCTGTTGCTCTTCTTCCTCCTTCCCCTCCCTTCCTCCACACCTCACGTTTCGGGCATAGCTTCACGTCCTTGCATCCTCAACCTTGGAGTTCCTGCTCCCTGGAATAGAGACTGAGATGGATTTTGTCCTATTTTTAGTTTACTTACTCCTCAGTTTGTATTTAGCCCAGAGAGTTAGTACAGCTGTGGACTTTCTCTCCTCAAATTTAGCAGAAGTGTGCACTCTTCCTTGGCTTTTAGGTCTTGAGCTCGTGGCTTTGGCTCTCAGTTGCCCTCCCTAGCAGTTGCTAACTTGGCTTAAACGTACCCCCTGGAAGCAGTTCCCGGAAGGCTGTGTCTGGAAGGACCGGCAACAACTGGAAAGAACAGGCATAGCATCGTTGCGGGTGGCCGACACCCACGTGTTTGCACCTAGACGTACTCAACTTGTTGCTTCCAGATGCTTCTTTACTGTGCCTTACAGTTCTGTCTGGAACTACACCACTGAGGAGACTGTAAGAACACTGCCTGCAGAGAACAGAATGAATGAAATTATGAGAAATGACTGCTCTACAATGACTTTTAATTGAAAACCGAATTCAAAATATGAGAAGTGTCTTGTTCTAAAAACTGTCTACAGATTATCCAGTTGAGGACATTTTAGTGACTGTCCACCAGTTTTAACTTTTCCTTGTGACCTAACAGAGTGATCAATAAGCCAGACCTTAGTGTATTGCTCTGTGCGATCCAGTTGTTTCATAACTTTGCCTCACGTAACAAAAATAACTTTCAGAATCTGCTTTAGCTGAAGAAGAATGGTAACTCCTAGTTTCTGTAATCTACTCTGTGACTCATGCCTATTTTTTGGTAATACCACTTTATGAAATCACACAGCTGTACAAGGTAGATGATTTTTCCACCATTTGGTAAGTGAGAAAACTAATGGCAGAGGGGTTGAGTCAGTTGCTTGTGGTGGGAATTCGGTCCATGCCCATTGGATTCCAGAACTGGGCTGCCCACCAGTGTTCTCTGCAAAGGGCCAGCCTGTAAATATCTAGACGCTGTGGGCCAAACAGTCTCTGTGGCAGCCACTCAACTCTGCTGTCGTAGCGCGAAAGCAACCATAAACAGTACATAAGTGAAGCAGCCTGGCTGTATTCCAAAAAAACAGAAATACCTTTATTTACAAAACTCGAGTTTGAAGCGTATGATTTTGGATTGCGATGATGCCTTTTTAAAAGGCCGCTGATTTGAAAGATGATTTGTGTTTTACGTGTTTATAAAACTATGAATATCCAATTTTTTTTTTTTTTTAATTAATACTGCTTATCTCATTAGAAGCTTCCTTTCTAGGAAAAAAAACCCAGGACATCTTTACATACAGAGCAAATAAATTAGGGAAGCTTTTTTTTTTTTTTCTCTTTTTTCTCTTTTTTAAATGTGGGAATTCTCTAGCCTCATAAAACTACTCAGCACATTGTAAATTTTACACGAGAGCATGTTACATATTTATGGATAGTTTGTTACAGGGTTGGACATAAAAAGAATTGAAAAGAAGCTGAAAACTAAAGCATTAAGATTTTTGTACCAACCTAAAAGTAAGCAGAAATGGTGACGATGAATCAGAAATCACCAACGCATGTTTGATTTGCCAAAGATAATTTTATGATGGTTATTGAAGAGTACTTTATATGAAGAAGATACATACACCTTTGTGATTATAATTCTTAAACTCGATCATTCTTTTTTAGAGAGAGAGAAAGAGAGGCAGAGGGAGAGGGAGAGAGAGAATCTTAAGCAGGCTACACACCCAGCATAGAGCCTGCCGCGGGGCTTGATCTCACGATCTGAGATCATGACCTGAGCCGAAGTCAACAGTCAGATGCTCAACCGCCTGAGCCACCCAGACGCCCCTCGATCATTCTTTATAGTCTCCCACTTCAGTGTGGTGGGTGAGGGGGTCCAGGCTTCAGTCACGTGTGATTGTTTTGTGTGCAGACCCTGCAGCACCTCCCTACCAGCGGGGTAGTTCTCTGAATGCACCCGAGAAAAACCTCTTTCCATAACCTGATCACGCAGCTCGCTGTGTCTTTGCCTTCAGGTGCGGTCCAGCATTAGTTTACTTTCATCCTTCAGTGGAAAATATCAGCCCTTTGTAGAGAGAAAACTTTAAACTGTTTTCAAATGGTAACGGCATTTACGAGATTTTTTTCTTTTACTTTTTTAGAAGAAGTGTTACCTTAAAGTAAACTCAAGTTTGTTTGTTTCACAGTATGTATTCCCTTGTTGTGGTTCTCCCATAGTCAAACTTCTTTAGGCTGAAATGAACCCAAATATTTCTTTTTCCACATGTTCCATTTTCCAAATCACTTTAATTCTAATTTTTAGCAGAAGGAGATGATCTAGAGTTTCTCCTTTCTGAAACTCTGGCCCAAGCTTTCTGGAAGAAAGACAGGTAGAACCTGGAAGGGGATATGAACACGAGAGGAAGCAGGTACTATTCCAGGCACATAATACTGCTGTGGACAAAGAAACATGCGTGTATACACCTCACAACTCTGCTTACTACAAACTGAGGTTGTGTATGTCATGGGAAAGGGAGCCTTTCCTCACCATTGGAAGAGAACACGTAATCCCAAAGTGGCTTTCCTAGCTTGCTCGCATGTACGGTCGAATGGGAATTCTGGTGCTGGGAACTCCTTTTCTACAGATTCCAGCCACTCTGTTACCTGTGAGGGGGAAGAGGAGTCGGGGCAGGATGGCCTCCTGAGTTTGGGTAACAGATTACTCATTCTAAGCACTGGCCCCCATGCTCTGCAGCCTACAGGTAGGAGTTTCAACCAGATGAGACTTCATGCTGGCTTGCTTCCCTCAAAGTCATAAAAATAATGTAGAACATTTTTTGAATTGGAATTTTAAACTAAAAGAAAGAACGTCAGTAACATTTTCCATTTACATCATTATTTTTTAAAATTTTATTATGTTATGTTAATCACCATACATTACATCATTAGTTTTTGATGTAGTGTTCCATGATTCATTGTTTGCGTAGAACACCCAGTGCTCCATGCAGAATGTGCCCTCTTTAATACCCATCACCAGGCTAACCCATCCCTCCAACCCCCTCCCCTCTAGAACCCTCAGTTTGTTTCTCAGAGTCCATAGTCTCTCATGGTTCATCTCCCCCTCCGATTCCCCCCCCTTCATTTTTCCCTTCCTACTATCTTCTTCTTCTTCTTCTTTTTTTTTTAACATATATTGTATTATTTGTTTCAGAGGTACAGGTCTGTGATTCAACAGTCTTACACAATTCAAAGTGCTCACCATAGCACATACCCTCCCCAATGTCTATCACCCAGCCACCCCATCCCTCCCACCCCCCACCACTCCAGCAACCCTCAGTTTGTTTCCTAAGATTAAGAATTCCTCATATCAGTGAGGTCATATGATACATGTCTTTCTCTGATTGACTTACTTTGCTTAGAATAACACCCTCTAGTTCTATCCACGTCGTTGCAAATGGCAAGATTTCGGGTTTTTTTATGGCTGCATAATATTGCATTGTGTGTGTATGTATATATATACACCACACCTTCTTTATCCGTTCATCTGTTGATGGACATCTTGGCTCTTTCCGTAGTTTGGCTATTGTGGGCATTGCTGCTATAAACGTTGGGGTGCAGGTGCCCCTTCGGATCACTACATTTGTATCTTTGGGGTAAGTACCCAGTAGTGCAGTTGCTGGGTCGTAGGGTAGCTCTATTTTCAACTTTTTGAGGAACCTCCATGCTGTTTTCCAGAGTGGATGCACCAGCTTGCATTCCCACCAAGAGTGTAGGAGGGTTCCCCTTTCTCCGCATCCCCACCAACATCTGTCGTTTCCTGACTTGTTAATTACATCATTATTTTCTAAAAAACATTCTTGCCCTCTTTTTTAAACTTAAATTGTATAATAATGTATTTTGAACGATGACTTAGAATGCTTAGGTTTGCTTGTAATATGGTCTTTGTCTTTCTGGCAGCTCCCTGCTCTGCTATGGCTTACCATCATGATAGCAGACGAATATTTGTGGGCCAGGATAATGGAGCCGTAATGGTAGGTAGTTTTCAGAGTGTATTCGTTATATTGACCACCCTGTGTTCATGCCTGTTGGACAGTTTAAATAAAGAAAAGTGAATGCCTGATTGGCATAAAAAATGTTTAATTTTTTAATTAATTAGATTAATTTTAATTTGTGCTTATTTTTAAACCAGTCATGGAGCTCAGAATGCTTTCATGATTGATGGTTTGGTGTTCAGCCTTCATACAGTGAATATATGGTCTGCAGCAGCCTCGTCCTTGAACCATGAGGGGTTAGCTTGGGCAGGGAGGGCACAGTGGAGAGCCTGTGGGTGCTCGCATGCGCACGTTGTGTATGTGTGTGTATATGTGTAAGTGTAAGTAACAATGGAGGGGGAAGGAGAACAAGGTCAGTGACTAGTCATTCAGCCAACAACTCCTATAACTCTTTAAGGCAGTGCTTCTCTAACTCTGGTGAAAGACCAGATATTTAAAAGTTCAGTTTATTACAGATTGGTAGGTATTTTTGTGGGTCTAATTGTGTGGGTGTGTGAATATGTATGTTTTCTTAATGGAGATGTAATTCACATAAAACTCACCATTTTAAGGTAATGCAATTCACTGGGTTTGTAGTATATTCACAGGTTATACAAACATTAACATTCTCTAATTCCAGAACATTATCATCACCCCCCCCCCAAGAAACCCATACCCATTAGCAATCAGCCCTCACTCCCCCTTCTCCCAACTCCTGGCAATCACTAATCTACTTTCCGAGCCCAGAGATTTGCCTATTTTAGACATTTTATGTGAACAGAATCACATAATGTGTGTTGCCTTTTATGTCTGGCTTCTTTCACTTAGCATGACGTTTCCAAGGTTCATCTATGTTGTAGCTTGAATTAGCACCTCGTTCCTTTCTGTGCTGGAGTGGTATACTGTGATATGGGCGTAGTAGCCCTTCACGACCCTTTGTGTTTCTGTAAGGTCGGGAGTCCGGTCTCCCGTCATTCCTGAAGTTAGCGGTTTGAGCCCTCGCGCTGTTTGTCACTCCAGCATTTCAGTTGCATCCATCTTTTCAAAGAACCAGTTTTGGTTTCATTGGTTTTTTTCTTTTGTTTTTCCTATTCTGTGCTTATTTATTTCAACTCTAATTTTATTATTTTCTTCCTTCTGTTTGCTGTGGGTTTAGCTTGCTGGATTGATGTTTTTAATACTACATTGTTGGATGAGAAAGTCCACAGATTTCATCCTTGGGTGTCATAACAATATGAAATTGCTATAAAGGTTGCTGAACACTCACTGCCTATTTCCCCTTCTCATTGGGACCAGCCATCTGCAGACCACACCGAGTAGCACTGCTTTACAGAATAGAAACAGTAAGAATGAGACTTCGCTAGTGGGGTCCAGTAAGTGTAAGATGACGTAGTAAGTACAGCCCCACAGAGGGCAGAAATTGCTGTGAGTGTGCACACGGTCCTCCAGGCAGAGCATCTGGAGAGGGCTCGCGCAGGCTTACTAACGTGCCAAGTCCTAGAGGATGGCAAGGAGCTCACCGGGCGGGGCAGGTGGAGAAGGACCTCCAGACGCCAAGGAGGCGGGGGGCTGTGTGCAGGGAACAGCAGTGAAGCGCATCACACACCCACAGCTGAAGAGGCAGCGAGAGTGGGTCACGGAACGCCTTGCATTTGAGTCGGTCTTCAGCTCTACGTGTTGAGCAGAGTGCCAGTGGAGAAGAAAGTAGATGCGGTCCTGCTGGGCTGGTGGGGTTGGGGGGTGCTTACGGTCTAGCGGGAAGTTCAGATAATACACAGGTAAATAAGCATCAAGTTGCAAGTTGTGGTAAGCGCTGTGGAGACGTGAACAGGTGCAGTGAGCAAGACCATCCAGAGGGGTTTGCGGCCCCACTGAACAGGGTTATCGGGAGGGCTGCTCCATGACATTTCAGCTAAGACCTGGAGGGTGGGAAGGAGTCGGCCAAGCAGAACCAGAGTAGGTTTTCCAGAAGTGAATGTCCACGTGAAGACTCGAGGTGGGAACATCTCTGTGTGTTTGAGACTTCGGTGGAGGTTATCATGCTGGATGGTGCTGAACGCCGGGGAGGGGCCGAGGGGTGAGGAGAGATGCGGGCTGGAGCCAGGTCATGCCGGGCCTGGAAGGTCTGGGTAGTGTTTTAAGGTTAGTTGTAGACGCTGTGGGAAGCTCTTACAGGGTTTTCAACAGGCGAGTGACATGATAGAATTTACACCTTTAAAAGATCCCTCTGGCCAGTGCTCGGTGCAGAATGGATCATTACGGGGGAGGGAGCAGCGGGAGTGGAAGCTGGATAGTCAGGCTGTTGTGGCCACCTGGATGAAAGGGTGGTGATAGCGAGAGTGGACAAAAGCAGATTGATTGGTGAGGTGCATTGGGGAAAGGTTGGGCGTGCGGAGGGGAGGAAGAAGAAGAAGTTGGGTGATGGCCAGCTTTCTGGCTTGAGTAACTGGGTGCACAGTGGTATCATTTACTGAGAGGAGGAAGACTTGGGAATGTGTGGGGAAGGGGCATTTGGAAGGAAAGGGGACAACAAGGGACCAACCAACTAACTGTACACTTGAGAGACCAGGGGGCTAACCAGTGGCCGTGGGAAGTCAGCATTGGATACACAAGTCCACGGCCCAGTGGGAGCCTGGGCAGGGGGGTCATCAGCATGTAGGGTATTTGTTAAGCTGTAAGAATGGTTGTGTTTACAGCCATTCACATGAATGAGAGGAGACAGGGCCCAGGCCTGTGTCCTGAATAACAGCATTTAGGAGTGGGGTTAGTGGGGAAGCCCACCAGGGAGAAGGGGAAATCATGATCCTTCTGTGTGTGTTAAGGAGCTGACTATATCCTGTAAGCAAGTTACCCCAACTTACATACTCCTACGCATCATTTAGGGAACTAAATGGGATACGTGTTCTCTGGTTCCACGCCAGACCCACAGCTTCAGAATCCCTTGGTGGGGGGTCTGGGAGTCAGTATTTTAGCAAGTCTTCCAGGTGAATGTTGGCTCACAACCTTGGGAGCTTCCCAGGTGAAATCTGAAACCAGCCCCCAAACTCGGAGGGCAGGGAGAGACCGAAGAAAGAGGCAGTCCACTCCAGATTGCTGAGTGGGAGGTTTAATGAGCAAGGGAGCTTATATATGAAGTTTGTCTTGAGTAGCTGCAAGATGAGTAAATCTCTGCCCCCACCCACCAGAGTCTTAAAAGTTTATATAGAGGCCTTAGCTGGGTTCAGTCATGTATATCGTCCAGATGGCCCCAACACCACATCACTGTCAAGGCTATGTGCTTGGGGCAGCCTCTGGAACAGGGAAGGCAAGTGGGACACACATGCCAAAGACGGGGAAGGGTTGAGGAGCCTCTTGACGGCTGACTGCCAGGGCCCAGCTCATGGGTCAACAAGAGAGGTCAGTGACCTCTCTCAACAGTGAACCTTAGGGTCAAGTGCATTAGGGGGGAGCCATTGAAGAGCATTAGGCGGGGGACGACAGAATGGTTGGGTTTCTGTTTTTGTGAGCTTAGTGTGCCAGTGTGTGGAGTTTGGGGGGACAAGGCTGAAACTGAGGCGTCCCAGTTAAGAGTCTGTTTCAGGACTCCCAGTGGGACACTGTGAAACGCTGGGGTAGTGTTGGAGAAGAGGTGTTGGCTTTGAGAGCTTTCTGGGAAGCAGACTTGATGTCTAGTTGGATGTGGGTGTTTTGTAGAGAACAGTGTGAAGATGGCTTCTAGAGTTTTAGCAGGATGGTGGTGGTGAGTGGTCAGCTATGCTCTAAGACAGAGAAGATGTGATGTAGAGGGAAAGGTGACGAGGTCAATATTGACAGTTGGGTACATGGGCCTGAACCTCAGGGTTTGGTCTGGAATAGGGGTTGGGAGTTCTCTGAATGCAGAAGTCCGTGAAAACTGCAGCAGTGGTTGGCCTCAACTAGGGAGAGCAGATAGACTGAGAGGAGCAGAGAGCCAAGGTTACCCTCCCTAGGAATATCAGTATTTAAGGGAAATTCAGAGACTGGGAGCCCATGGGGGAGACGGAGGCAGAATGGGCAGTGGGAGGAGAGCCAGCCAGGACGCTGGGCCACGGAAGCCGGAGAGGCAGTGAGTTTCACGTGGGGGTGAGTCACAGTGTCAGGGGCAGCAGGGAGAGGATGAGGTCAGGCCTGGAAAAGGACCTTGGGAGCGGCACTTAGCAGCTGGTGCTAAGCGAGGGCAGCCCTTTTCCTGCCGTGATGGTGGCGTGTGTGCAGTGGGTCGTCAATGTGGGCTGATCTTTAGAGAAGGAGCTGAGGAAAGTCGTAGAACTGCTAAAAGAGTTGTGTTGTTTTCTGCTTGTTTTGTTTCTGAAGTTAAAGGCTAAGAAGCCTTGAGTGTGTTTAAGTGCCAGGAAGGAAAAAGCCAGTGGAAAGGATAGGCTCTGTGCCCAAGCAGTTCACTCAGCAGTAGGCGGATGGTGACAGATGCAGGGTTGGGCTCGCCCAGCTCTTTGCCATCAGCCTGGGACTGTTATAAATACCGTGGTAGTAGTAGATGCAAGTGTCCTCGTCTTTCTCCTTCTGGAAATTTTATAGGAATATCATGGTGATGTGCATGCACATATATAACCAGAAGCCAAGAAGCAGTTTGTCCAGTGGTTGCACACTTTATTTCTCTAGGGACCCTACTTGTGGCTCCCGAGTCAAGGGTAGACTCTGTGATTATAGGACAGCATATAAAAATTCATAGCTCTTCAGTGCAAAGGGGCAATGTAAATCCGGTGTATCGTTCGTCAGCAATTGATCTTTGATTTTCCACCCAAAACAGATCAGTATATATACAATGATATATATACTGCTATATTTATACTGTCCCCAATATGTATATATGTGTATATATGTATACACACACAGTCAATATATATTAATACATATATATACACACATATATACTGATACATATTTGTACTATGCAATACCAGGATGGAGAGCAAGGAATCAGTATTCCTGTGTGTGTGTGTGTGTGTGTGTTTAACAATTCATAATGTCCATGTTTTTTAGAGCCTTAAGAACTTACCAGTTAGCATTGATCAATAGAATTTAGTGCGTTTTCTTTAGAGTTTTGTCTTCTTGGTTTTATGCTGAAGCTGATTTTTTCATTAAAAAGCATATACTTTTATTTTTTCCTACTTATAAAGTATTACATAGTCTATAAAAATTTTGTAAATACAAGAATATTAAAAGAAGCAAACCACTCACAATCTGTAAATTTCCCTTTTTTGTGTGTTTTCTATATGACATATGTATATTTTCGCCTTTACATTGCTGAGATTCCCAATGCCTTATTTTCACTGTAGCTGAGAACCCTATTTGTAACAGGGTCTTTGCAGTTTTGCTTTATGTGTATCATCTTGAGGAATACTCAGTGTAACCAAGAGAGCAAAATTAACAAGATCCCTCCTTTATAGTAGAAGGAAAGGGACTACAAAGCTTGGGCTTGTGGGGGAAGAACTGAGCAAAAATGCTGTGCTGGTCTGCAGCAACTTTATTCGGTCTGGTCCCCAGAAGAAATCGTGGCCTGAGGACAAGTCTGATGAAAGAAGCCATCCCATATTACTCTTTTTTTTAGCCCTTCATTTATTTTTTTTAATTATTGTGTTAATCACCATACGTTACATTGTTAGTTTTTGATGTAGTGTTCCATGATTCATTGTTTGCGTATAACACCCAGGTCTCCCTTGAGTGACTGTGGAGTCTGAAAAACAAACTGAGGGTCCATATTATTATTATTTTATAGCTAATCTCAAGGTCCTCGTCTGGTGATAGCTAGTCTTGGATTTTACTTTGTTTTGAAAGTTAAGTTCCTGTTTTTAAAACCGTAACTGTTTTCTTATTGCATGTGTTTACTTTTAGGAATTTCACGTTTCTGAAGATTTTAATAAAATGAACTTTATCAAGACCTACCCAGGTAATTATAATACACACACGTACTTGCATACACATGCATGTAGGTAGACACACACAAAATGAGAACACTGTCTCATGATCAAAATTAGGTCTTCACGTTAACTTTGTGGATATGTTTCCCCCAGTTATATAGGATGCTGCCAACTCTTCAGTTATTTACCATCCTTTTCCTGCTTATCAATGTTTAAATTTTTGTATACTATTCCATTGGGTGCATTATCAGATGTAATTTAACCATTTTATTTTTGAGCGTATGTGCTGCTTCCATTTTTTGGTAACACACACTAACATATATGACAATGTATATATATCTGTGAGTGTATATTTCATATATACATACATATGTGTGTACGTGTCCTTGACTCTGACTCTAATCCTGTAACCCTGGTTGCTTCTGTGTCAGACAGATTCCTAAAAGTGGAGTAACTGGGTCAAACATTAAAAAGTTTTTTAATGCTCTAGATTTATTTTACAAACTTCTTCCCAGCATTACTGTGAATTTTTACAGTCCCATGAGTGGTGGTTGAGAGTATTTGGTCATCCAGTCTGTCCAACATTGCTCTTACAAATGTTTTTTTTGCCTGTTTGATAGTCAAAATAGTCAATTTATAAATTATTTAAGCTTTGCTTAATGTCGATCATTTGTTATGTTTGGTGAATGTCTGTTCATGATTTTACCCATATACCTACAGAGTTGTAGTATTTTCTAATTAATTTATAAGAAAGAGTCCCTTGGTTCTTCCAAAGCAACCTATACAGCTGAGAGCAAGGTCAGAAACTTCTCTGCCTAGCCTCTGACTTCATTCATCAGACTGGTGTTTATTAAACGCCTGCTGCATGCCAGGTCCTGTACTAGATGAAGTAGACAGGGTCCTGGTGTGGCTTGCAGTCAGCCTGGAAATGCAGACATTTCAGGAGTTAGGTAATAGAATACCTTCCTCATTCTCAGCTATTATTTTGGAATACAGAACTCTACAAATACTTTGTCTTTATAAATAATAAAAAGTTACACACAAATTGTTCCAGAAACAAAATGCTTACACTATTTTTTTTAATTTCGGAAAATTGAAGTTCTCTTGTTTACAATGCCAGTGTTTTAAGATTTATGTATTTATTTTGGAGAGAGCGATGTGCGAGCAGGGTGGGAGGGGGCAGAGGGAGAGAAGAGGACTTCTCACTTCCCCAGCCCGGGCTCCATCTCACGACCTTGAGATCACAGCCTGAGCCAAGACCAGGAGTCCGCTGTTTAACCGACTGAGCCACCCAAGCGCCCTTACAATGCCAGTGTTTTCTAAAAGGTCAAAGTACTAAAGTGATAGACTATAAAAAAACATTGCTCTTTTAAGAAAAGACTACTGCTTTCCATATGGAACGTATTGATAGTAAGAGCACAGTAAAAATGTTCTCTCGAGTATAGCAAAAAAAAAAAAAGGCCTGGTCTTTGATCAGTTATTGGAATCCCCCTTGAGCATCAGTCTTTAGTGACCTGCAGCTTCTGATTGTCCACCAGGTAGGGAGACAGGGCGGCCGGGAAGCCTGTGGTGGTGAGGTGGGGTAGGGCAGTTTATCTGAAAGCTGCTCACAGGGGACAGGCGTTTCTGTGGTACGACTGTTCAGACCGTGAGTCTCCAGGCCAAGCAGCTGGAGAAGGTGAGGCTCAGTCTTGATTCGGAAGGTCCCATTTCTTCGTGCAGGGCGCAGACTTCCCTTTCTGTCCCCGCAGCTCATCAGAACCGGGTGTCCGCCATCATCTTCAGCCTGGCCGCCGAGTGGGTGATCAGCACCGGCCACGACAAGTGTGTCAGCTGGATGTGCACACGCAGTGGGAACATGCTGGGGAGACACTTCTTCACTTCCTGGGCTTCGTGCTTACAGTATCCTTCCAAGGGCTGGACCTTCTCCTGCCTAGCACCTCCTCGGCTCAGTGGTTGGCTTGGCTTTGAGGATGATCATAAACTGTCAGTTGAGATCCAAAGACTGAGGGATGCCTGTGTATTTCACATGAAATGCAAGACTTCCTGTATCTGCTTTTCTTTGGTATAAAATTGGTGTATTAAAAATAATAATTAGGTGAATTACTGTTCTTATTGGGAGGTACAATCTATTTTTAATACAATATCTTAGAAACCTAAACCTCATTAATGCAAACCCCACCCCTTCGTTCCTTTGTATTTGCATTTTAAGGTGAAAGAAAAGACTTTTCTGTTGAATAAAGAAAGACCAAAAGGAGTCTATCTTTTATTTGGTTATTGGCAGACCCTGAAAGAGAATAGAATAAGGATTTGTGACCCTGGAGTCCATAAATGGGCTTACAGGAGTTTTACAGTTTGTGTGAATGTGTATGGAGAAGGTTCATAATCCTTTCCATATTCTCAGAGTTGCCTCAGGATCCCCAGAATGTTAATGAATTGCTGCTTTCACAGTTTTTTAACCTGTGTATGGAATTTGTTTCATGGAGAATTTGCCCTTGCTTAGGGCTCCCCGTGGTAGCTATCTTAGTGACAGCAAGATTAAGGCTGTCAACAACAGGCAAATACCCCATAGTAGTTTCTTTTTCAGAGTTGGATGTCTGGTGTAGCAAATTCTTTTTTTTTTTTTTTCCATTGAAAGCCTCTGTACAAAAATGTTTGCTACAAATGAATGCACAGCATGAGATATTTAAAATAAGCGTTAAAGCAGTACCATACACTTCAGAATCAAATAAGGGAAAAACACTCAGATATTTGCTAAATAAGTCTTTCTGTTATGTATTAGGCTTTACATATGGATTGATAGAAAAGGGCACAGAATCACAGAATCATGACCCAGCCTGTGATGTTTCTTTTGACCTTTGTTTTGGAATTAAAGCAATGGTTATCCTGATGTGTCTAAACTGCAGATTGGCCACAAATGTCTATGGCCATTAAGTGACTGAGAAAGTAATGAGTTGTTATCAATAGTTAGTTTAAAATTTAAATTTACCACTACCCCAAATAACTGCCTTTTGGATGAGTAAACTCTCCATGGCAATTTAAAATAAACCATGCTTTTCATTTAAAGCTGCATCATCCAGGCCAAAGAAAGATAGGTGTTCGTATTTGCTATCAGTTTTACATTATTTCCAGAGGTAATTCGTAAACAGCCATTTTGTTCCAGTTCTTTCTTGCTGTTTTCATTATTGAGTATTTTACCTTTTTATACTTTATTATAATTTGATTATAACTACTTTTTTTCATGTCTGACTTCTCTGTGAGCTCTTAACCTTTTTTACTGCTAATTCCTAGGGCATTGATTAGAATAGTCCTAGGTACTCCATGAATTCTTGTTGAATGAATGAATGTTAACTTTCCCAAGAAAATTTCCAACTTGAAAGCTTGTTTTCTTAAATATGTACATATTGCCTGAATTTCAGTTGGGTACTTCCTGTCTCATAGTTTTGTGCTTATGTCTTTAAAATGCACATTTTTTCTGTTTTATAACTTCTAGATGGATTGTGTTATATATCCTTGACTGCTTCTCCACAGATACGATTTTGATACTCAGTATGCTTTTGTTGGCGATTATTCTGGACAGATCACCCTGCTGAAGCTGGAACAGAACTCCTGTTCAGTCATTACCACCCTCAAAGGCCATGAAGGTAGGCTGTGTGATCACCCACAGGTTTTTCACCTAATTTGGGCATCCAGATTCAGTTCTCAGCTCTGCGGCTTCATGAATGATCAGCTCCTATGACCTGTCAGTTTCAGTTTGATTGGCCAGATGTGGGATTTAGATCTAAAGGACTGAAAGCGAACTGAAGATCGGGTGTTGGGCTGGGTTTCATGTCGTCAAAATCCCTTCCAGATTACTCATGTGGATAATACTTTCTATTTTGTTTGCCTGTTTAAATTATTTTCAGAGGGTCTTTGAAAATTTCTTGTAAATGGTGAGATCTTTAGAAGAATTTTTTTTTTTTTTTTTTTTTTTTAATTTGTCAGTTTCTAGGATACTGAACAAGACCTGGTGGAGCAATACAATTAGGAGAAATGTCTGGGCTGGTTCTGCCTCTGCTTGGTTAGGGACTGAGGGGGAAGCATGGGTGGAATTTTATTATTTCTACAGTACAGTGAGTTGGCCAGTTTTCATGGTTTTAAAATTCAGTTGGCTGTATTGGGTAACAAATTAGAAGTTTTGACACTGTTTGGTTTAGATTGAAGAATTGGGGATTTGTTCAAAGAATTAATGAATAACTTATTTATGAAAACAGTGTTTTAAGTATAACGAGTTAAAGGTACTCTGTGCTTCCTAGCTAATTTATTTGGGTGAAATCGAGTGTGTCAAATCAGGGACCTTGTAGAGCAAAGAGGAGAGAGGAGAAGAATAGCAAGTTAGAATGTACTTGGGCAGGAAAGCACAGCCCCTAAGGAAACCACTTGTGTTTATGACTAATGGTCTCATGATCCCCAGGCTCCCAAGTATTCTCTGTGTTGCTAAGGACAGGCTGGGTTCTGGTAACTGCTTAGTAGTGTTTATAGCGAAGGCCTATGTTTATCTGCTGTCAGGCCTCTAGCTGAAGTGTATGGGGCACAGGATTAAATTTATGCCTAACTGTTCCCTGAAGCAAGTTTTGCAGAACACTTCTTTTTTCACTTACCTTAAGTTTCTGTGAGAAACTAGTTTCTGTTGTTTGCTTTTGAATATGACTTCATCAGTTTTCTCTATAACCACCAAAAATATTATTAACTTGTGTGACTGGCTCTGTTTTTAAGTTTGTTAATAATTTTTTCTAGGCAAGCAGTAATCAGTAGACTATGAAGAGAGAAATCTGTTGAGAGAGAAATCTGTAGAAAGAAAGATTTCCCAAGGATATTGAATCTGATATAAATTCTCTGGCATAATTGTGTGGTACACCTACAGAGCATTTTTTTTCTGAGACCCTCAATTTAATTTTTTTAAACATGCATCATGAGGTAAAACACCTGCAAGGTCCCGAAGACCTGGAATAATCTAGGTTTTTAGATTACCTAAGTTGACCACAGTAATCTTCACTGTCTTTTCTCATTAGTGTTAGCTTTGTTTTTTTCCTTCAAAAGCTTTTTCTGAACTAACCCCTCATATATAGCTATCGTGTCATTTTTTTGATACAGAATGAAGAAAAATTTCTTTAAACATCTTTGTCTGCAAAGTAGTTTGATGTGCGTTGGAGATCATTACCTTACAACTCTGAGGGATGGATGTGCTCTGTCTTCTCAGTGATCTGTGATAAAGGGTTGGATGACCTTTCGCACAACAAAGATACATTTTTACTTTGGGGCTCAGCTGGTCCTCGTTCAGTCCAGCTGTGCTGGTGTAGGGCTGTACCTAACCCCGCCCTCTCTCTCTCCCCCGCAGGTAGCATCGCCTGCCTCTGGTGGGACCCTATTCAGCGGCTACTCTTCTCAGGAGCCTCTGACAACAGCATCATCATGTGGGACATCGGCGGACGGAAAGGCCGCACGCTCCTGCTGCAAGGCCATCAGTGAGTGACTGTTTTTGGGGGTGGGGACAGAATTGGAGTCTGCGGGGGGGGGGGCAGGGCAGCATTCGTATTCTGCTACTGCTTTCTCAAACCCCCATCTGTTAAGACAACCATTTGCTGGGGCTCACTCAGGCCCTTTTAATAGCTCTTCTGTGAGTCCTGAGTGTCTGATGTTGTAGAGCAAAACAGAGCCCAGGGTATTCTTCCTTCTTAGTCCAAAGAGCACTTGCCACTTGCCTCTCCCGAGGAGTCACCCTGTTAAAATACCTGCCTAGGGCACAGGCGGGTTAAGGAGGGCAGATGAGGACTTTCACCATGGAAGACTGCGTGGAATGCCATGCTGAGCCTGTCTCGAACTGGGTGCCCGACTTGTTCTTTTATTCTGACGTGTGGGTGTGGTTTGACACAGTTACCGGAGCTAGGGCAACATAATGCCCAGGCTCTTGCCTTCTGGTTTTGAGAGGAAGAGGACATTGGCCTTTCCTTTCCTCCCCGTTGGTTAGGCTGTTGCTATTTACCATAAGCAGAATCAGGTTGAAAAGTAGCCAAGGAAAGATTTTTTTTTTTTAAGATATTATTTATTTGACAGAGAGAGAGAGCACAAGCAGGGGGAGTGGGAGAGGGAGAAGCAGGCCCCCCGCTGAGCAGGGAGCCCGATGCGGGACTCGATCCCAGGACCCCGGGATCATGACCTGAGCCGAAGGCAGACGCTTAACGACTGAGCCACCCAGGCGCCCCCTATTTTTTTTTTTTTTTTTAAGATTTTATTTGACAGAGAGAGACAGTGAGAGAGGGAACATAAACATGGGGAGTGGGAGAGGGAGAAGCAGGCTCCCCACGGAGCAGGGAGCCCGATGTGGGGCTTGATCCCCGGACCCGGGGATCATGACCTGAGCCGAAGGCAGACGCTTAACCAACTGAGCCACCCAGGCGTCCAAGGAAAGATTCTTCACCCAAGTCTGCAGGGCAGGAGATTGTTTCGTAGGGCATCCAGAGGAGGAGTCCGACAAGCACACAGGAAGGGGGCAGATTTTGCCCCATCATTTGTGTGTGTGTGTGTGTGTGTGCACGCGCACGAGTGAGTGCACGGGCATGTGTATGTGTATCAGTCTCTGTAGCATCTCATCACCTGTTCTTATGGGTTGTGTTCCAGTAAGGGAGTCGCCCCTCCTTTGTTCTTCGTTATGCACAGGTAGGTGAATCTTGCAGACCTGAAAAGGAGTGGACCACAGCAATTGGCCCTGAAAACGGTAGCCATCGTCTTATCTGTGGCCTGCAATTCTGAGTGACTGACTTGAAAGTAGTGTCTATTTCATAGAAACTATTAAGCTGTATAATAAGTTACAGAATGCTGATTCAAGTTTAGACTAGAAGCCATAAGACCATACCAAATTGTCAGTGATAAAATGCCAGTGGCTGGTTCCAGCAAGGGGGGAGATTAGAGCCTAAGTGAAGACAGAGTCCGTGTTTCTCCATATTGAGACAAGTGACCGATGTGTGTTGTTTGCAGTGACAGAGTGCAGTCCCTGTGTTACCTGCAGCTCACAAGGCAGCTGGTCTCCTGTTCCTCAGATGGTGGGATTGCAGTGTGGAACATGGACGTTAGCAGAGAGGAGGTAAGAGAATGAGCAGGGCAAGGCTGAGAACCTGGCTTCTTGGCTTCCCACCCTGCTGGCTCTCGATGCTGACCAGCTCACAGACAGCCCCAGCCCCTCTCCCTTGTGCTTACCGGTTATCATCTAACAAGGTCCTGCGTGTCACTGCCCCATGTCCTCTCCCCATGTGAGAGTTTCCACAGTGACAAGCATTGCCCACAGACGGAGCATGTGGGCTGTTTTCAGTCTGGAGACAGCCCCCCATGTCACTGGGGCACGCGCTGTGCCCAGCCCCGGGAAGCACTGTCGTGGCCCCATGGCATCCCTGTTACCCAAAGCTCTGGGAGGCCTGCTGTGACTAGTGTCAGGGACCTTGCCAGGTGCCTCACGTTTTCCTGGGGAAGGGTATCTCTGTCCTCTGCTCATGTCGACATGGTGTTCTTCTCAGGAGCCCTGAGTTCTCATTTGTTGGGGCCACTAACTAGTTGTGAGACCTTGTTCAAAGGAGTGTCATTATCTCTCTTGAGTGTCCATTCCTGCATCCATAAAGTGGAATCATTCAGTGACACAACTTCCAAAGCCTCTTCTAGTTCTTGAGACAGATACGCTGATTGTCTAAACAACCTTGCCATCATCTTTTAAATTGAGAAATTTTTGACATATATCATTATATGAGCTTCAGGTGGAAACAGCAATTTAGCATTCGTATGTATTGGGACCTGATCCCCACAGTGAGCCCAGTTAGCGTCCAGGACCGCACATCGTTACAAAACTTCTGTTTCTTGTGATGAGAACTTTTAAGATCTACTCTCTTAGCAACTTTGAAATACACAGTGCAGCTTTACTTAGCATACTGTACTTCACATCCCCAGGACTTATGTATCTTGTAACTGAAGTTTGTACCTTTTGACCCCCTTCACCCATTTCCCCCACCTCCAGCCTTCTCCTCTAGCAACCACCAGTCTGTTCTCTTATCCGTGGGCAACTCGGTCTTTTTTTCTATTTTAAATAGTGCTGCAGTGAGCATTCTTGACCTTGTCATTGTGTGATTGTTCAATTATTTATTTCAGACAGATTTCTGAATATAGACCTTCTGGGACAGGGAGATGTACATTCTTAAGGCTTTTTATAGATGTTGTCAGATGACTTCCAGGCAGGATTTCCATTCTCATGACCACCAGCATGGGTATTATCTGTCTTTTCCAACCTGTGATGTAAATAGCAGAAGAGTTGACTTTTTGTTGATTCAGGAGAGATTTTAGTGTGGGGGACGAAGGACTTACAGTTTAACTTCAGACATTTCCTGAGCCCCTACAGGGTGGCTCACAGGTCCGGAAGCAGGTACATATGCGTCATAAAGGGCTTATGACGCTGCATGGCACCATACACGTGCTGTGACGTCACAGGAACGGTGCAGACCAGGTACGCCCATCGAAGCAAACACCAGGCGTGGATGCGCCATTCCCACCACACTGAGCATACGTCCGTTTTGTGTCACCTCCAATTGCTTGGGAGTGTCATTTTCACTGACTAAACCTCCATCTTTAGCATACCACAGAAGACATAATCCAGGCAACATTACTCATTCCCAGGCTTTATGGCTGCCATGCTCTTTATGCAGATTCGTGCCTGCTTTTTCTAGGCTTGTAATCTCATGAAGGAAATAGACTGTCCTATAAATAATAAAATGAAGTCCATAATGTGGAGAAGTAGTAACTGTTAGCTTTTCTAGGAGCCTTGTGAGACGAGTTAAGTAGAGGAAATCTTGATTACCTGTGTGCTGGCAAAATATTTTGGTAAGACTTAGGTAACTCATTATTAAATACAGACAACATTGGCTTAATATTAATTATGGACACTTTCCTTACAAAGCTTTATTTTAAGTGTGTTTTGCAAAAGCTGCTAGGTACAGGCATGGAGAACAGCTAGTATACTGTTCGGTTTCCTGGACCCTTGGCCTGTTTGTGTTGTTGTTGCTGAGAACACAGAAAACTCAGAGGCTGTGTCCCTGGCTCACATGGGAGGGCGACCCTTGGGGCCAGTGCTGCTGATGGTTCTCCTAAGGGCTTTTACCCACTTGGATTTCAATCCACTGTTCTTATCCTTGGTAAATTCTTTTAGGGGAGAAAAGGGACAAAATAAAAGCAAGATTCCCACCTTCAGGGTTACACAATTGTGGAATTTATTTGTATGTCTAGGGAAAGAAAAGACAGCCCCATCACTCAGGCTGCTTCCTGTGTAGACGATTCTCTTTTTAATTGTTTGTGCAAGATTACCCCAGATCACTCGCGTGCTGGCTGGTAACACATCGCACTCTACTAGCTTTTCTCTCTCGGTAGTTGACAGTGTTGGTGGGGAAGCAGATTATATCAGAAAGATGCATTATTGGGGCACCTGGGTTTCAGCTCAGGTTGTGATCTCAGGGTCCTGAGATGGAGCCCCACATCGGGCTCCGTGCTCAGTACGAAGTCCACTTGTGATTCTCTCTCCATCTCCATCTGCCCCTCCCCCTCCACACGCACTCTCTCTCTAAAATAAATAAATCTTTTTTAAAAATGCATTATTTTTAGTAGTCTTATTAAGTTTTTTAACCAGCTGAGTATAGTGCAAAGGGAAACAGCCTGTGATCTATAAGGTTTTGGCCCTGGGTTAGGGTTTGTACAATTTGTAGGACTTCCTTAGGCAAAGGCATGCAGAATTAGTCCCAAATTCTCTAGCCCCACACTGCTTGCTTGGAATTTCTGAGTCACCTGGAAATACTGATTGAGGCAGTTGCCTCCCTGCCAGATCATAATTAGAGGGGCTCCTTTTTGGAAGTAAGCGTGAAATGTAAATGAGCAAGTACTAATTAGAATGAATCCTCTTTTTTTTTTTTTTTCATTTGAGAGAAATGGTGAGTGAGAGCACAAGCCAGGAGGAGAGGCGGAGGGAGAAGCAGGCTCCCCGCTGAGCAGGGAGCCCGATGCGGAGTTCGATCCCAGTACCCTGGGATCATGCCCTGAGCCAAAGGCATATGCTTAACCGACTGAGCCACCCAGGTGCCCCTAGAATGAATCCTCTTTAAAAGAGAACTTTTAAACTAGTAGATCACAGGATGTATAATGGCATACATTAGTGTATATGGTATACATTAGCACAGTGTAGATTATTGCAGCAATTGCTAATAGCGGGGCAGGGGAATTATTCTTGCTACATCATCTTTGATCAGATGAGGCAGATGGAACAGGATGTAGAAAAGAGTGAAACAAAAATACTTGATTAATGTTCTCTTTTGCTCTTCTTCAGAAAGAACATTTTTTTCTCTGTAGGGAATAAGCATATAACAGGATGGTTCCTGACAGTGTAGAGCATAGCACTTCATCCTGTTAAAAGCAACAAAGTGACGGGTATTTCTTGCAATAAACTGTTCCGGAAAGCCTGTTTATTTCTGATGTTTTTTGTTATCTCAAATTACTTCAAGCATACCTTTCTTTCTTTGAGTCCCTCTCCCCTGCAGCTCAGCAAAGTAATATTCTTGCCGAAACCCCTAGACAGAATGATGCTCCTGAGGCTAAGGACCTGGTTCTGTTGGTGGTCACGCCCCAGAACCACATGTGGAGACCTCACGTGTTCAAACCCAGAAGCCCCACGTGCAGCTGCTGTGTGGAGTGTGGTAGGCAGGCCGAGGGGCTCAGGCGGTGCTGCGGTGTCTCCTGGGGTCGCCACCTACGCTCTCAGCATGCACAGGTGCTCCAGGATCAGAGCCACGGTTTCTCCACCTGCAAAATGAGGATAATGTTGCTCCGTATCTCCTGGGGTTGTGTGGAAGATCGCGTGAAATAAGGCATAGCAGATCCTCAATACGTGGCCTGGACTTAGATGATACTTGGCGTACCAGGCATCGTGCAGAGCACTTTGCCCATATTTACTCATTCCCTCCTCACACCCTTGCAAGGGGGATACTCCTGCTTGAATCTTGCTGCCGTGAACACGTCCTGCGCTTTGTCCCACACGCGTGTGGTACTGTGGGAGTCCCTCCGGCGTGGGTCCCAGACGTGAGACCATGCCGTGGGACCTGCATGTCCTCCCCTGTGCTGTTGGCCACAGGACCCACCGTGGGGGACGTTGTGCACAAGCACTGTTCCCAAACCACCTTCCCTGTCCTGTGGACCACGGAAACAAAGCGGTGCTTCTGCATCCAGACGGTACTCTTTCTCATGGAGGTGCACATCTCTGTTGCTCTTTCTGTCCTCCCTTCTTTCCAGTGTGTCTCTGGTCATTTAAAGGGACATTTCTCCTGTCTCAGCCCACTTCATGCGATTTGTGAGTGCTCCCCCTGCCCCCACCAAGAAACACCTTTGTCATGGCTGTCATGTGTAGAAATATTTCTAGTGACATAGCTAAAATGAGAAATAGGAAAGCCCAAAGTTCTGATGCAATAGGAAGCAAAATAAGGAAGTAGGGGCACTGGTCCTTGAAGTCCCCAGACATCCCGTTTTGAGTGTTGAAAGCCCTCTGTCTTTACTGCCTGTGTTAGAAGCGTTGATGTGATGCACGGTCTCTGCTCTCCCAGCATTGTCTCTTCTTACCACAGATATTTTTCTTGACATCCCAACTTCAAGATCAAAAAAGGATTATTTCGTCATAGTCTTTGGTTTAATTGATAGAAATGCCTGTTTTCCATTGTTACTGCACATACATAATGATAAGTGATTGAGGTTAAATATTAGCTTTGAACAGTTTCATCTTGTAATAGGGAACAATTTGTTTTTTTCGTTTTTTTATTTTTTTAAGATTTTATTTGTGGGCGCCTGGGTGGCTCAGTTGGTTAAGCGACTGCCTTCGGCTCAGGTCATGATCCTGGAGTCCCGGGATTGAGTCCCGCATCGGGCTCCCTGCTCGGCGGGGAGTCTGCTTCTCCCTCTCCCACTCCCCGTTTGTGTTCCCTCTCTCGTTGTGTCTTTCTTTGTCAAATAAATAAATAAAATCTTTAAAAAAAATTAAAAAAAAAGATTTTATTTGTTTTTTTGACAGAGACAAAGTGAGGAGGGAACACAAGCAGGGGGAGTGGGAGAGGGAGAAGCAGGCCTCCCGCCGAGCAGGGAGCCCGATGTGGGGCTTGATCCCAGGACCCCGGGATCATGACCTGAGCCGAAGGCAGATGCTTGTTGACTGAGCCACCCAGGCACCCCTATTTTTTTTGTTTTTTTTGTTTTTAAAGATTTTATTTATTTGAGGGAGAGAGGGAGCAGGAGTGGCAAGGTGCAGAGGGAGAAGCAGGCTCCCCAATGAGCAGGGAGCCCAACAGTGACATGGGGCTCCATCCCAGGACCCTGGGATCATGACCTGAGCCAAAGGCAGACGCTTAACCACTGAGCCACCCAGGTGCCCCTAATCAGGTACAATTTGTAATGGTTTATTTAGAGAAATATTTTCTAAGTTCTTGTTAAAGTAATGCTGAGACTTTAATCATCCTGTTTCAATAAAAATTCATTGAGAACCTAGTCTGTGACAGGCTATCCCTACACAAAGATGAGCGAGCGTGGTGAGTAACAGGTTAGTGGTAGAAAGGAAGTGTGCGTAAAGGATGACAGCACAGAGAGGCAAGTGCTGGAGCGGAGGTCTGGGGGAGGTGTGTGCATACAGGAGACTGTGCCATTCCTGGGAACGGGGGGTTGGGGGCGCACAAATCTGTCGGACACGAGACGCACCTGGAAGAACTCTCCTGTTGGTCACCCTGTGACCTCACAAGACTTCCCAAGTGGTAGTTCACCAGATTCTGTAAGAAATGGGTTTTCACTCAACTGGATATAGATACTAAACAACTCTGGCACAGAAAAGAAATATATGAAGACAACCCTGAGGAGTTCACAGTGGAAACTGAATTACTCCTTCCTGTCTATAGATTAAAAATCGAATAGTCCTGTCAGCATTGCTAAAATGATAGAGATTACTGAAAACACATAATATTGAATACGGCAACAGCTATAACGTATTGAGGGGTTTTTTAAAAATGCTAACAACCAACAAGGTCTGAAATTGTTGTATTAACCCTGAGAAATCCTAGTAAACAAGCAGGTGCTCCAATGGCCTCGACTTTCTCCTCCCCCAGGCTCCTCAGTGGTTAGAGAGTGATTCTTGCCAGAAATGCGAGCAGCCCTTTTTCTGGAATATAAAGCAGATGTGGGACACAAAGACACTGGGGTTGAGACAGGTGAGTAGCCAACACTGAACTGTCACTGGGTTAATCACGTATCTTGTTCTTTGTGGCATTAATCTGTCATTTGTATGGAATCGTACTTTTTCCTGTAAGTGCTGTGAACTCCTGCATTTTTGAGATCACTGTCTCTGTGTAACGAACCATGAGTGGGACCTTTCCTGAGGCCAACGAGATTATTACTTAAGTGTTCCATCCCTTGTCCAGTGTTGGAAAAGCAGGATGCACGGAAAACACTGAGAGCCTATTTGTAAATACATGAAAGATTCTTCAGTTAGGAGTATTGCTTGTTCAAGTCAGTGTTCTGTGCTAAGAGTGAAGCCGGTCATATGATTGTAAACCTTATGCTTTCACTATTTGTTAAAAATGTAACAATTTGGCCCTCACTGGAATACTGTGACACTAAGAACTTTAACTTATTCACAGATTGTTCCATATAAGTGTACCTGGAACATTTTTATTAAGCATGTTTCTGGTACTCTTTTTTTTTTTTTTTTGATTAAAGAAACATGTCCCAAATAGCCTGTAGATTTCAGAGACACCCTTATCACTAGATATTCATGTAATTCTAAAGTTCTACAAAAAACATATTTCTACAGCAACCTTGAAGGTAGCCTACTCCAATTGAATATGAATTGGTGCAGGTAAGTAATAAAGAATGCTAATTTCATTTCTTTGCACCTCTATGAGGGATTGGCCTAAAGTCTGTGTGTGTTAATAAACTTTCTTTAATGTTACTTACAAAGCTTCTGTCCCACAAGGTCTGATAGGAGACCGGCAGGCAATACAGGGGAGATCTTAGCATTCCTATAACATTCTGATGCTCAGAAATGGAACCCGAATTCCATGGTTAGCCCGCTTCCCGCAATGCATGTCTGCTGATAACTAGTGCATTATAATTGGTGGGCCAGATAATCCCTGCTTCTACGGGAAACATGAAGAAATTAATTTCCATCTTATGAATTAACTACTAGAAGAGAGGGGAAAGGTAGGGGTCACTAAACTTTGAGTGTTAAAAGAATATGACAAAATTAATAACTGGACTGTTTTGAAGGTTCTTGAAGCTTATGTCCAGAGTGATTGAAAGATTATAAGAAATAGTAAAACATATGATTATGGATATTTCTTTCTTTTTTTTTTTTTTTTTAAGATTTTATTTATTTGACAGAGAGAGCACAAGCAGAGGGAGAGAGAGAGAGAAGCAGGCTCCCTGCTGAGCAAGGAGCCCGATGTGGGACTCGATCCCAGGACCCTGGGATCATGACCCGGGCCGAAGGCAGATGCTTAACCCACTGAGCCACCCAGGCGTCCCTGGATATTTATTTCTTAAGGAGGGCATACTACATTATTTCAAAACTTTTCTCTGACATAGGAATAGATTTTTTTTCTGCAACCTCTAGTCGTTTGAGCTCCTAAATGAACTTGAAGTTGGTTTTAATAATGCTGTTTGTAGACATCTAGACAGATAATATGAATGAATAAAAAGCAGTGTTGGACCAGTAAGACAAGGGTCTTTGGAAATCCTTGACGAGTGGACACTGCCTTTTGTGTTAACGGGTACACTGAATGGGGTGATTATAATTCAAGGCGACTCCTCTGCACTCCCACCCCCTGCCCTAAAGGGAAGCCGGGAGCACCACAGCAAAAGCTAAACTCCCCCTTTTCCTCCTTCGGTGGTCCTGAAGCATCACTGCCGGAAATGTGGGCAGGCTGTGTGTGGGAAGTGCAGCAGCAAGCGCTCCAGCTACCCTGTCATGGGCTTCGAGTTCCAGGTCCGCGTGTGCGATTCCTGCTACGACTCCATCAAAGACGAGGAGTGAGTGTGTGTGGGTCTTTGTCTTCCTGGGTGCCCGCAGGGAGGAGAGCCTGAGAAATGACAGGATGTATTTCTGCCCACCTGCCGTCTCTTCCCAGCTTCATAAATCGTTCCTGGGGAAGGAATTCTGTCCTCGCTGTACGGCCTCAGCGAGTTTCTCCCAAACAGTGTGAGGAATGACGTTGCTAAGACCGGTGCGGCAGTTGAGCAGTGGGCATCCCTGAGCCCCCGCAGGGTCAGGGCCAAAGCGCACTGATGCAGTGGCAAGCTGGTCCATCCGGTGCTCCAGCCTTGGCTCACACGTGCCTGGGAATTTCATTTTCTTTGCCTTCCCTTTGAATCATCTTAGAAAGCGCTAGCCTGGCAAACCTTGGCCGAGGCCCACCTGGAAAGGCTAGTCAGCATCACTGTGTCAGTCCATGCGCGCTCATGAGGAGGCTGGGGCTGCGGGCGCAGGAGCAGAGCGAGAGCCAATGCCAGGAGCCACTCCCCGAGGGCAGAGAGGCTTCGGGGAGCCTGCAGCCTCCCCGCGAGGGTCTTGCCCATGGAGTAGGAGCTCCTGCGGTGCAGTTCCTCTGCACAATTAAAGGCCCTTGGTTTTTTGTGCAACATAAGGAATAGCATGGAGGACATTAGGGGAAGGAAGGGAAAAATGAAGGGGGGGAATCGGAGGGGGAGATCATCCATGAGAGACTATGGACTCTGAGAAACAAACTGAGGGTTCTAGAAGGGGAGGGGGGTGGGGGGGTGGGTTAGCCTGGTGATGGGTACTAAAGAGGGCACGTTCTGCATGGAGCACTGGGTGTTATACGCAAACAGTGAATCATGGAACACTACATCAAAAACTAATGATGTAATGTATGGTGATTAACATAACATAATAAAATTAAATTAAATTTTAAAAAAAAAGGCCCTTGTCTTATGTCTAGGAATATACCAGCCTTTCCACTGAAAAAATAAAAATCCATTATTTGGAGAGTTTTGTCAAACCTTATATAAAACAATCTTGCAGCTTGTCCTGACAGTTTTCCAAACTGCAGCCACATTTTTAGGAGGAAATTTTAACACTGTCATTGTGTTTCCTTTATGTTGCAAGTCAGCTCTCAGTGGTGTCTCTTTTCTCTCTTTTCTCTTTGTCAGTCGGACTTCTCTAGCAACCTTTCATGAAGGAAAACATAACATTTCCCACATGTCCATGGACGTTGCTCGGGGACTGATGGTGACCTGTGGGACCGACCGCATGGTGAAGGTAACCTGCTCGCGTGTCCCGACAAGCGTCCGTGTATAGAGGGCTCCGTGATTGTGCTGCCAGCAGACGGCCATTCGTCCAGCCTCACTTTCTCATCGGCAGGCTTGCCTTCCCTTTTTATAAGCAGCCATGCAGCCTGAAGCGGGATGAAGACCCCGAGGAACACACTGCATGCTTGCGGGTGTCCCGCGCGCAGTGGCCACTCCTTCCGGGGGTGTTTCCTGCGCCATCTCCATCTCTCAGAGTCGCTGCTGGGGCCTGGCCTGACACCTGGGGGTTGCCATCTGCCCGGCAGTCCTGCCTCCCCAGCGGGTCAGGGCTTAGCCGGCCCCTGTCCCTGGTCATCCTTCCCCGGCTGGTGTTCCCCTCAGCCTGGACAGGTTTCCTAGTTGTAGGAAATAACCACACATTTTTTCATTAAATCCCTCGGGTCACTAATACAGAAACGAAAAGCAAGTGTTTTATACTGAGTACCACTCCAGAGTTGTGAAACTATGACACACTTTGTTTCGTAGTTTTTTTTTAAATAGGGGCTTTTCCCAGTAGGCTTCTTACTAAAAATGAAATTAAATTTATAGTAAAGCATCATTATTACAGCATTTTCAGGTGTCAAGATACCACTCACAAGCTTTTTTCACATTTTAGTGCACTAAGGGGTTCGTCTATAGATCTTGAGAAGGTTTTGTAGTGAAAGAATGAGAGAATGCGTTCTTTTGTCCCCTTTTCGCGTTTAACAGCGGTTTGGTGTGAACTCCGCTTCTGGACCCTGTGATGAGCGCTGCTTTCTGGCGTGTTCTTTCTCTTGCAGATCTGGGACATGACGCCCGTGGTGGGCTGCAGTCTGGCAACTGGGTTTGCCCCACGTTGATCCGGGAGCTGGGCGAGGTCTGCACCTTCCCCGTGGCTCCCTTTACCAACGCAGCCCTTCCCCGTGGCTCCGCGGTCACAGTCACGGGAACGGACAGTAGCCACTAAAAAAACAAAGCAACATTTTTAAAGAGAAAAAAATGTAAGGTGTGTTTGGGGGCATTTGTGGAACTACCTGTGGGGACGAATATGGAAAAAAAAGTTCATCTGTAGTGGTTCCCTGAGGAAAGGAATGACTTCAGCGAGACTTCCTCATGAACAGTGAGCTCACGTGTGCTCAAGGAGTCATTTGGCAAATGGGAGTTTTAGAGGAAAAACTGTTGAACGAAAGTGTTAAAGCAGTTCCCAGTGCAAACACCCCTCCCCTCAGACTTGCCGACCTTCCCCAGGCGCCTGTGGCTCTGTGGTTAGAGCAGGGATTCAGGGGAGGAGGACTTGCTGTCTCTTTCTTGAGGGGTGCAGGAGGACCCCAAGAACCCAGAGATCTCTCCTTCCCCGCTGGCAGTATGAGAATCCTCTCTCCACATAGTGATTCTTCTTGAAGATCTCTGTTCTCGGCAGGTAGCACCATTCCCTGCACTTGGTATTTGGAGTGCTCATTTCCTCTTCCCGGCCAGCCAGTAAGCCAGGGGCCAGCCTTCCCAGTTGTTACTAAGTGAGCCGTAAAATTGCTGCATTAACCGAGGCGGCGCGCATCCTTCCCTTTCCCCCAAGTGTGCTGTGAGGACAGAACGTTTTTATGGTGCTGTTAACGTGGGAGTCACACAAGCCGTCCGACTGTCTCACTGCTGGCAGGAACGACTCGGGGTGGTGAAGGGAGATGATCAGGCTGCTCCATGGGACGGCCCAGTCCCAAAAGGACGCATTCTGTCTGTAGTTCCACGATGATGGGCCCCTGCGGTATTGTGGCAGTTTAATAATAATACACCTCAGAAAAGAACTCCACAACTTTCCAAACTATGTTGACTTTTTGTTGTAAGGAATATTATTAACATCTCGTAGAAGGGAATTAGTAACCCAGAGCAGTAAGCGTTAAGCAGGTCCTGCGCAGTCATTCCTAACTTGTAAATTGCTTTCCTAGCCACTAGCGAATTCTCCTGTAGCAAATGGCATTTTAAAAGTTTTTGGCCACTTAGTACCAAGATGGGGAAGAGGTGGGGAATGGGAGAGCCTGTCTTTTAATATTCCCATATTTATTTCTTTGTTTTTAACCATAGTACACATACCTATTACTTTAGGGCTATGCGAGTGAGTGGAGAGAGGCCTACTTTTCTTAAAGACAAATTTTAAAATAGATAGCAACTGTATTTTTGTTAGTCTTACTAGTGGATATTGATAAAAACTCACTACTGCGTCACTGTGTTGGGATCATATCAAGACAGCATGGTTGTTATGTGTGATACCACGAAGGGATTAAATCTGTTTTTTAACAACAGAGAGGGACTATAATGTTTAAGACAGGTAATTAAACTAAGATATCTTACTAGCCAAGTGACACAAATAATAAGGAAAGGAGGTCAGGCACCTCATATTCTAGAATGATCTGCATTAAAAATTGACTTGCTTTCAGGAGTAAGACTGAAGGGTTTTGTTTCTCTGTGTCATTTTTGTTTTCTGTCATCTGAAAGAGGTGTTTCCTTTAAAAACTTCCTGTCAGCTCTCTGCAAAACGTAGGATACTAATACAGGCTGGAAGGACACTGGGGGGATGGGATCTTACAGGGCAGTGTTGAGTGTTAGCTCTTGTTCAGTTAATGGTCCAGCTTACACAAAGGTGCTATCCTGGGGATTTCATGACATCCTGAAAGGAAAATAGGATATGATCTGTTTCTTGCCATGTTGATGAGTACTGAACTGTGGTTTTGTTTGCCTTTAACTTCTGTAAAATGTGATTTTATAATGTCTGTGGTAGACTGAGCACAATTTCACACTGTAGCTTTTAGCCTTCTTTTATTTTAAAAAATTCTGAATGAAAAACCCAGTGTTCTAGAGAGAATATAAGGTTGTGAGAGCACCTCCTAAGGGGTTAAGCTAATATAAATCAAAGAGGAAAGGCATTATGTAAGGAAGAATTGGAGAGGGGCATCCGGAAAAGGAAAGAATGTTTCAATTAACTTTTCTCTGCACCAGAGCCTCTTAGCACTTTTCATTTTAAGAACTCATGTAGCGGGCTTGTCTTGTCTCTACTACACACAAGGGAGCAAATGGGGTAATATTTTTTATAGAGGTGGGCAAAAATTATTTTCTCAATTCTGCTGACTGGACACATAAGGACGATCCAGTGAGGCTTCTAGTTATTGCCTTATTTTGACTGTGTTACTCTTAAACCGGTCATTTAAAATAGCTCTTCAAGTACCAGTTCATGGTTTTTCCATTCCTGAATACTCAGCTAATTTCTACAACTAGGGATTAAGAAGTACAGAATATTAGAGAAGATCCTTACGTTTTAGATCTAGTATGTCTGCAATAAGGAAATGTCAATTCTTCATTCATGACGTGTTCTCAGATTGCCCTTTTTTTTTTTTTTTTTTTTTAGTGCAAATGATAGAAACACCCCCATGGCATTAGCTGGAAACAGGTTATTCAGTATACTGTAAATCTCTGTTTACAATGTCCTACTTCTGTCCTGCTGCCTGGAGGATATGAATAAAAATAGTGCTCTAGAATGCCGCACTTGGTTCTCCCCTAAAGAATTCAGTTTGCTTGTACCTACATTTTTAAACTGTTGAAACTGGCCTAAATATGTAATAAATTCCATAGTGACTCAGACCCGAGGAAATATTTTCTAAAATGAGGTTTCATTCAGTTACTTACTACTTCCGATACTGGATCTGGTGTCTTCTAAAATGTAAGGAACCAGTTACTATTAATGATAAACCATCTGCTCATTATGAATGTGAGATTTAACAAATAAGTAATACATGCTCCATTTATTCAAGTGTCTATTGCTTAATTGTTAATTGTGAGCAGATTATTGAATGCCTACTCTGTTTTCTGCAGTTTACTATACAGTAACTCTTTGAGTAAATCGTTTCATTGTGCAACAAATTTATATTAGAATACAATTTAAAGTGTTTTACTCTATAGCCTTTTTGACTGGGGAAGCAAAGGGCAATGTTGATTAGTACATTTTGTCTTGTACTAGCTATGTTTCTATAAGATATGGTGCCCCGTGTATCCCAGAGAGTTAGAAAACTGTTCTTTTGCTCCTGTTTGTGGGTTCTGTTTTTGTGTTGTTGTGTTTTTTTTTTTGAGAATATACATATACAATAAAATGTTCCTTGCTTGTTACTCTGTTGCTTAATTTAGCTTTTGTTATGTTTGATACGGACATAGGGCAATAATAGTAACCACCATGTATTCAGCACACTCTGTGCTGAGTGCTCTACCTGCATTCTGCTGTTCGATCCTGGCAACACTTCCGCAGGGCATTACTGTCCCTGTTTTACAGGTGAGAAAACTAACAAGATCCTGTCCGTCTGTCCGTTTATCTGTCTGACTCGAAAGCACTTGCCTTCTCCATACACCTGCTTTCACGTGCTAGAGTGTAGTGAGTGTTTCCTGTAAGGGTTAGGGGTCAGGTATTATTATCTCTTTTGAAGTTTGTGAAGCCCCCCAGTCCAATTGCTCTGGGTGTCTAGGCTCCCCAAGTCACATGGGGACACCAGCATCTGTGCCCCAGTTCTCCACATCAGCAGCTCAGTTTTGTGAATAAACACAGGGTGGTTCAGACCCAGGAGAAGTTATTCCTTCGCTTAGCTGATAGGAAGTTGATTTCTTAGAAACCAGCATGGCAGTTTACTGTGTTTCTTCAAAGCAATATAGCTTCATTTAATAAATAATATGTAATAATATATAATTAAAAAAGAATAAAAAGAAAATGAAAATTAAAAGATAATACCAAAAAGTATTAAAAAGATTTGTTTTAAGCCCTCTGTCCCACCACCCAAAGAAAACACTGTTAAAGCTGGGCTGTATGTCTTTCCAGTGTTTTTCTTAAATGCATGCATGCATCTGTAAAAGACACCTATGGATACAGTTTTAAGGGGCTGTACTTCTCCCCCCACCTGATGTCTTATGGATCGTTTGCCCGCATGAAAAAATAGAGCTCCACGGGAGCATTTTCAGTTGTGGTGGATGCGAGCTCCGTGTGGTCGGACCTGCGCTGAGGCCGCGGGTCTCCAGCGCCTCCAGGGTCGTTGAGGGCACGTGACTTGCTTTAGCCAGTGAAGTGCGGGCAGAAGCGTTTAATGGCAGGTGAGAGGCTTACCCTCCATGGGTTTCCCACCGGGGTCACAGAAGTGCATGTTGATAGAGAAGATCCCGTGGAGCCCGACTGCCCTGGACCCACAGTGGACTTTGCATAGGAGATCAGTAAATCTTTGTTGTTTCAATCCACTGAGGTTGCGTGAGTCTGTGCGTGTGCACGTGCGTGTGTGTGTGCCCTGCGGCATCACCTAGCCTGGACCGCAGTATCCCATCGTTCTGTTGTGTGGCTAAACTGTCGAGTATTTTACCAATTCCATGTGGAAGCTAGACCATGTATTTTTAGGATATTTATAATTTTAATTAAAACACTAGAAATACTAAATTCAGCATGCTTGTATGTTCATCTTTGCCCACTTTTCCAATTATTTTCATAGGATAAATACTTCAACATGGGAATTACTAGGTCAAAGAATATGCATATTTTAAGTTTTTTATTCTTACTGCTAATATCTTCACACCATGCCAGCACTTGAATTTTCTTCCTTTGAATAGGGCATAAAAAGGCACATCTTAATGTCTTAATATATGGAATTCCAGTTTATTAATTTACAATAAGAATTCTGTCTACCAAACAGACCATGTATTTTTTTTTTAAGGTTTGTTTATTTATTAGAGGGCACGAGCAGAAGGGGCAGAGGGAGAGGGAGAGAGACTCTCAAGCAGACTTTGCACCGAGCACAGAGCCTGATGTCGGACTTGATCTCATGACCCAGAGATCACGACCTGAGCTGAAACCAAGAGTTGGATGCTTAACCGACTGCGCCACCCAGGTGCCCCCAGACCACGTAACTTTAGGACAGTCTAGAGAGAACCCAAGTCATCACTGGAAGGCTGCTTAACAGCCAAGGACACAGAGGAGAAAGGTTGGCTAGATGACTGATGCCATCGTGAGAACCTGATGGGCTCATTGCTAAGGTTGCTGGACAGTGGAAATGCATGAGCAAGTTCTTGTTTCTGGCCTTCCCTTTGTAGATTTCATCTGGCTTACCATTCATCTGTAAAATGCATGCTCAGGGGAGTGGTTCAAGTATTGGAGTTCCAGCCTTCCTTCCCTTCACTCTTCAGTTCCTTAAGACTATACCTTAGATCTCTCTCTGTATCTTTGCACTGTACATGCAAACTATCCCTCAGAAGCCCATTACATATTGGTACATACAGTTTCTCATGAGAGCAGACAAACACATTCTGGGCCCACCTTCAGTGTTGTCATCTATAATGTAGAGCTGGGGCCTGAGATGACCTCTCAGGTCAAACCCAACTGGGAGACTGAAGGTTCCAGCTCAGTCTGTCTGACCTCAAAGCCCATGCTCCTTTTTTCTCTTACCCCATCCAGCTCGTTCATATTTGAGGTAATTTTAGATCCTGAGTTTTGACATTCTGGAGAAAGATATAGTAATAGACACTTGGTTACAGCATTAGCAAGGCAATGTGGCGTATTTTCCCACACCCAAAAGTTCCAGTAGACTCTGTGACAGATGTGACATTTAGTATCTTGCTGCAGGAGTCCTAGCAGCATTTATCAAATGGATTCCAAGTTGCACATGTGTGCTGAAAACAGGCAAGCTTGCAGACAAACCTCAGTACAAGCCTATGGGCTCTACCTTCCAAATGTATCCCAACATGGCCCCTTTGCACCATTGAGCTGCTATTACCATGGTCCAGTCCAGTGTTATCTGGATGATTCCATTAGCCTCCCTTTTTTTTTTTTTTTTTTAAGATTTTATTTATTTATTTGAGAGAGCACATTAGCAGGGAGGAGGGGCAGAGGGAGAGGAAGAAGCAGACTCCCCGCTAAACAGGGAGCCTGATGCGGAGCTTGATCCCAGGACCCTGAGATCATGACCTGAGCCAAAGGCAGACGCTTACCCGACTGAGCCACCCAGGTGCCCCGAATTCCATTAGCCTTCCCAGTCTCCCTGCTCCTGCCCCTATCATCCTGTTCCCAACACGCCTGTTAAAACATGAGTCAGATTATGCCATTCCTGTGCACAAAACCCTCCCAGTTCATCCCACTCAGTCGAAGCCCAAGTTCTAAAATGGCCCATCATTCCTTCCCCGATATCTGTGTTCTGGCTTCCTCCTATCTCCCCTCACAGTTCTCACTTTCCTCCTAATTGCTATTGGGATGAGGCAGTTGTTCACACAATAGCATTGAGCTCAGTGTCAGGCATATAGTAGGTACTTAACAAATGATGCTTGTACGTGTACAGTTTGGGTACTATGTGCATAAATGAACTTGTGTGAATTTGCCTTAAGTTTGTGGTGGGAGGCGGCTGCCCCCCACACACCATCACCCCCACCCGTCACACACCACCTACCAAGCCACTTTTAAGTTTCCAGAGGCTGGGGGTGCCTGGGTGGCTCAGTCATTGAGCGTCTCCTTCGGCGCTCGGGTCATGATCCCAGGGTCCTGGGATCGAGCCCCGCATCGGGCTCCCTGCTCCGCGGGAAGCCTGCTTCTCCCTCTCCCACTCCCCCTGCTTGTGTTCCCTCTCTCGCTGTGTCTCTTTCTGTCAAATAAATAAATAAAATCTTTAAAAATAAATAAATAAATAAATAAATTTCCAGAGGCTGAAAGGAGCACCTGGAGGAAAGTGTAGGGAGGTTATAGAGAATACGTTACACAAGGGACATGATGAGATGTTCTTGTCTTCCTGCAACCTCAAACGCCACTTCTGGGTGTCTGAGCGTCCTAAGACCTACTTTAAGACAGCCCCAGTTCGCAGCTTCATGTTTGATGGGTGTAGAGGTTTTAATTATTTCTGCAAATTCTCACTCTTATCAAGTGGTGGGATTTCTGTTCCCCCCCTTGAATCTGGGCCAAACTTAGTGACCCACTGATAGGATATGGCAGAAGTGACTCTACAATGTCTTAGACCAGATCAGAAGAGGCCATGTGGCTTCCACTTGGTTCTCTGGGGGAAGCCAGCCCCCTGAGACCTCCTGGTCAGCAGTGGAGCTGAGCTTCTGGCTGACAGCCCACATAACTGCCAGCCCCGTGAGTGCCATCTTGGACATCGGCCCGGTTGAGCGTTCAGATGGCTGCAGATCCAGCCCACCACTGGATTAGCAGGAGAGGCCCCAAGTCCCAGGTGAGACCCCAAGCTGCCCAGGTGAGCCCTTCCTGAATTTCTGACCCACCAAATTGTGAACAAAATAAAATGGCTGTTATAAGCTGCTAAGTTGTGGAGTGATTTCTTTCACAGCAACAGTAACATGAGCAGTGGGCCACTGGACCCAGGTTCCCATCTGGGAGCCAAAGGGCAGAGCGCTGCCCCCTCCCCACCACCTCCACACAAGAGAAGTGATATGAACTTGAGGCAATAGCGTAGCAGGGAGCTTCTTCAGGAGCAAGTTATTTTCCCATAAGGGTACTCGAAGGGCCTGTAGCCAATAAGTCATGGTCCTCCTTATTTTCTTCAGGCTTCCATGTGTCTGTCCACCATGGCCATCCTGCTGCCTCCACTCCAAATTGTTATTTGAGGTTTTCCTTTTGACCACATTGAATTTGGTTTGAACTAACCCAGCCTGGACTAAGCATATTAGATTCTTATATCGGCCATATTTAAGGGTGCTCACATTTTTCCATGTTTTTGTGCATTCTGTAAACACAAGCTGTACACCGTGACTAGGGCATGGAAGGTTCTGAATTAACAGAATTTTCAGTTTCCAAGCACTGATGCATACCTATACTGTGTGTGATGTTTATTATTTCATACAAAGTGCTTTTATTGACGTAACACCATTCATAGAAAAAATACTGAGTACTTATATATAGGTATTCTAATAGATTCTTAAAAGAACATTAGTGAACAAAACAGAGACCCCCACTCTTGTGGAGTTCACGTTCTTGCAGAGGGAGACAGACAATAAACCATAAGCCTAATAAAAAAAGGTAGATTCTACAGTATTCTAGAAGGTAATGAGCGCCATGGAGAAAAGAAAAAGGTTCCTGGAAATGGAGATGCCTATGGGCAGGGGTGGGGGGCAGTTTGCCAACTAGAGTGATTGGGGTGATACACGCTCAAAGAATTGGAAAGAGGTGAGGAAGATAGTGGAATGAAAATCAAGGAAAGGGTCCCAGGCAGAGAAAATAGCTAGACAAAACGCTCCAAGACAGGAGTGAGCCGGATGTGTCCGAGGAAAAGCAAGGAGCCCAGAGTGGCTGCAGCAGAATGAGGGAAGGCGAGAGTTTTAGCACAGAAGGTGTGAGAGCGTGGTGGGGGCTGGATCTCGTAGGGCCTGGCAGGCCTTTGCAAGGACATTGGCTTTTACTAAGAGTGAGGTGGGAGCCATCAGAAGGCTGTGAGTAGAGGAGTGATCTTATCTGACTTGCACCTTAGGAGGGTATGCTGTGCATACCCCATGGAGGCAAGAGTAGAGGCGTGGAGGCTGCAGGAGAGTCTGTGGGGTGACCCAGGACAAATGACAGCAGCTCCCCCAGGAGCGATGATGTCGAGGGGGTGAGAAGTGGTTGTATTCTGTACATACTTTGATGGAGGAGCCAGCATGACTTCCTCAGGCCCTGAATGGGAGGTACGAGAGAAATCGGCAAGTGAACACGGACTCCAAGGTTTGCCCCAAGCACCTGGAAGAGTGGAGCTGCCGTATAGCTCAGGATTATTACCAGGGATCAGTTGTTGAACTGAGAAGTAGATGCCGTGGAACCCTGGTCTAAATTTGCATTAGAAAAGGAACGCAGCATGTTCGGAACCGACCAGGTACCAAGCCAATACTCCGAAACTCTATACGCATTTTTTTATTTCATACCACATCCATGAATGAGGCTGCATCTGCGTTTTACAGTGAAGGAAACTAAAGGTCAGTGAGGTTCGGAGAAGTTTCCGTTCAGAGAACTTGCCCAGCCTGGTAAGCGGAGGAGCGAGGACAGGACGCAAACCCATGTCACCCCCAAGGCCTGTTATTCTGTCTTGTTACTTCTTGTTACTATTTGCTGGTTTGTTTTCATAATGTGTTCCTTAACTGCCCAGTTGTTGTAGAAGACAAAATTAATTATTGATCAAGGGGTGTCCCAGCTTTCTAAGCCTCCCCTCTCCTGAGTCAGTAGATACTTCAGTATCTTCTACCTACAGACCTATTTGACTTCCTTTACCCTATTTATTCAGTCTGAACGGCACTCTGTTCTTTTGTTTATCATCTGATGCAGCTTGAACATTGCTGCCAAAGACTGTTGAAGGCAGGCTGCTTTTGGTCCTACCTGTAGCTTTCTAATTATTGATACATAATTTCTAATTACTGGTAAAAACTTAGGCTTCCAAGCAGAGGTATGTGAGTTACCTATAGTTTCTCTTCATCTCTGTTGTGCTGACTTGGGAACCATTTTATTGTTGCAATATTGTGGATTCACTCTGGTGCCAAATGATCTGTTAATTAGGAATGCTTGCTAAAACTACATTTTGACATCTCGCTAGGCTTCTATTATATGCAGATATTCCATAGAAGGAGGAAGATTGTGAAATGTGGAAATGCCAGCATCATTGTTCCTGCTCTGTAAATGCTTGTGCCTGTTGGAATGTCCAGCCCTAGGCAAAGGGTGGGGGTGGGAACTTCTCCAGACCATTCTGTTAGATGCCTAGGTCCTCCCGTCTGAGAAGAGGGGGCTGCAGATGTTTTACTGTCCCATTGTGGAATAGCCATTCCATAGACACCATTTTAGATCCATGAAGGGTCCATGGTTCCTTTCTTTTTCTTTTTTTTTTTTTTTAAAGATTTTTATTTATTTGACAGAGAGACACAGCGAGAGAGGGAACGCAAGCAGGGGGAGTGGGAGAGGGAGAAGCAGGCCTCCCGCGGAGCAGAGAGCCCGACATGGGGCTCGATCCCAGGACCCTGGGACCATGACCTGAGCCGAAGGCAGACGCCCAACGACTGAGCCACCCAGGCGCCCCAAAAGATTTTTTTTTAAAGATTTTATTTATTTATTTGAGAGAGAGAGGATGAGAGACAGAGAGCACAAGAGGGAGGAGGGTCAGAGGGAGAAGCAGACTCCCTGCCGAGCAGGGAGCCTGATGCGGGACTCGATCCGGGGACTCCAGGATCACGACCTGAGCCGAAGGCAGTTGCTTAACCAACTGAGCCACCCAGGCCCATGGTTCCTTTCTTGTTACCAACTGCGAGTGTAAGCTCTTTGGTTTGTGGGGTGCATGCAAAACCTCAGGGACTTCCGACTCTGCCTCAAGGCTTTTTAATCTTGGTTCCCTGTTTCCAATTATAATTTAAATTAAAATTGATCATAATTTAATTAAATCGATGCTTGCCTAGCCTGACTCCTTAAATTTTCTGCCCTCAGAGACTCACAGGCTGTACCCTAATCCCATCCTGAGTCACATTGCCTAAATTGTCTTGGTATTTATCATAATCAGAAACTATTTTCTTCATTTATTTACTGAGGTGAATAAAGTGAAATAGTTCTCTCTCTGCCATCAGACTATAAAGCTCCATGAAAATATAAACTCTTATCCCAAACAGGGCTTGCTAATCCAGTAGGTTTAGGAAGCCCAGGTGCCTACGGCCCATGATACTTGCCGGGGCTCACACAAACATCTGAATTTTAATTCTAAAAATCAGAAACGCTATTTTCATACTATTTAATTTTTGTTATACTGTTTATTATGCTCTTTAATTTTTGTTGTCATACTGCTTAATTCTTGTTAACCAGAAAAGGTAAGAAAAGGAATCCCTGTAGTTTTAATTTGCACTTCTCACATTATGAGTGAAGTTGAACATCTTTTCATATGTTTAAGGGTCATTTAAAACATTTGTGTGCACGTATGCATGTGTGTCTTTTGCCTTTTGCTCATATTTCTATCAGATATTTTGACCTCTTCCTCTCTCATTCTGAGGAGTTCTTTATATGTTAGATAACTAGCCCTTTATCTATGGCCAATGTTGCAAATATTTTGTCCCGTTTTTCATTTGTATTCTGACTTTGGCTTATGGTGTTTGTTTTCCTGTCAGGACATTTAAAAAAATTTTTATGGAGTCAAGTTTATCAATCTTTGATTGATTCTGTTTTTAGAAATCCCTTCCCTATACACAGGTGAAGAGGAACTTGCATACATTTTCTTCTAGTACTTGCATGATTTTCCTCCCTTCTTCTTCTTTTTTTTTTTTTTTAACATTTATGATGAGGGGGCAGAAGGCAAGCTGAGGGCAAAGCACAAGCTGACACCGGGCAACGCCCTCCCCTCCCTCCCCACTCCCTGATGGGCTGTGTGTGGCATCCCTCAGGACTCCAGGGAAACTGAGGGAAGGGAAAACAAATGCTTAATTAATAGAGATCACTGTCCTTGGAGACCGAGTCTCCAGCAGTTTACAAACCTATCATAGTGATTGACAAGTTAAAAGCCTTCTTATCAATCACCTAACTTCCAGAGACCCATAGACTCAATTTCCCTGAAGCCCCCCTTCCCCGCCAACATCACCCACCCTTCCACAGTGATGTGGGAAACAAAGATAGAAGGAAATGTAGATAAAATTAAATTTCCTTATAACCTGCAGCCCATGGACAAATACTTGAGGCAGGCAGAGTATAACATTCCTCCAGGAAGCTCCCAACTGTCTTAATGTTAATGCCTTACTAGAAGGAAAAACAACCTTAGTTTGACAATGGCCAGGCCTCCAGGACCCTGGGAGTCTTCTTTAGCACATCAAAGCCCTTTTGGACACCTCCGTTTTTCCTTACCTCCCCCAACTCTCAAGTATTTAATCAGTCACCCCTCACAACCCTGGGGCAGCCACACTCTCTGCCCGCGGGTCCTGTCCCCGTGCTTTCAGGAGATCACCTTTTTGCCCCAAAGATGTCTCAAGAATTCTTTCTCGGCTGTGGGCTCCGGACCTCACCAACATTCCGAAAATGACATCATTTCGCTCCCTGATTCCTGTGGAGTTTAATCCCATCTATGGTGTGAGGTATAGATCTAATTTTATCTTTCTCCAAATGGTAAATCCGTGTCCCAGCATCATTTATTAAAAAGCCCGTCCTTGCCTTGTCCATATTTGAGATACCAGCTTTGTCATGAAGGTGCAGTGCACTCGGGTCTGTTTCTAGACTTTGTGTGCCCTCCTGCTGGTCTGGTCACTTCTGTGCCTGCCACCCTGTCGCAGTTGTAAAGACTTGAGAGTACATGGCCATGTCTAGTAGGCCTGGTCCCACGCTGCAGCTCTTCTTTTGAAATGTTTCCTGACTGTTCTTGCATGTTTATTTTTCTCTATCAACTTGATTTCTACTTGTCCTGCTCCATAAACAATGTCTTGGTATTTTTATTGGAATTGATGCTTTTATATTGTTGAGTAATCCTATGCAACACACGTGTGCCCTCTTATTCAAATCTACTCTTGTGTCCCTCAGGAAAATTTCATTTTTTCTCAAATAAGGTTTTGAACATTTCATGTTAAATTTATTCCCAAGTAATTTTTCTTTTCTATTTTTGTTGCCATGGTAAATAGAGGTCTGCCTGCTATTATTTTCTCTAACTGGTAATGGTGCAGTTGAAGGGTATTGGGTCTTGTCTCGTGTTTGTTTTTTGTCTTTTGAAATTATATACTGCTTCTTGACTGAATTCTTTTATTGTTTGAGTGCTAAGTGCTCTTACAATTTTGTGTTTCCTTCTCTCCCTGAAAAACTATACTTTTCATAAAACCTGGACATCAATGGCTCAGTTATCATGAGTTGATTGAAGACTTTTTTTTTTTTTGGCCACATTTCAGCCACAATTGGTGAAAGTGCATAAATGGAAATGAAGAAGTGTACATTTTAACAGCGTGTTATCTCAAATCCTCGTATTTAATTTTTTAAAAATATCAAAGTCCTAATTATGCAATGAAGTCAAATTTGTGGCTGGTCTCTGGGAATGTGAAGTATACTTTTTCACATGGCTCCTTACAAATTTCTTAGAGAAACTTAAACAATGGTTTACAGATATTAAGCAAATTATACTTGTGTGAATTTGAACCTTTGAAAACTTTAGTAACCTTTTGGGTAGAGGGTAAGGAGGAGCCTTCATACATTTTTTTCTGATTTCCAAAAGCAGTAAGTAGGCAAAAGTAGCTTAAAAAAATCTAATGTTTTATGTGTTAAAATGTATTAACTAAGGATAGTACACAATTAAGCACCTAATTGTATTGAAAATGCAATTGCACGTTTAGGGAAATTCTCCCCAGTCGCAAAGTTGTTTCTGTGCTCACATAATCATTTCAATTGCTCTTTGATCTCCTATTTAAACTATTTATCTACCTCCTAATGAATGCAGTGGAAGCTTCTAAATAAGTGCATAGTGCTGGATTTATTTACATCCATGGCCTAAGTCTCCAAACCAAGTCACAGGCAGGATCCAGAGGGGCACATACATCTCAGAACATCAAATACCATTAGAGACTTGATGTTGGTATTTGCACTTACTGTCTGAAAATCAAATATTGAAAGGAACATAAAAGGAAGTGTGTGTGCCTCGTGCAAGGCTTGCAGCCCTTGCATTTCTTCTGGCATCAGGGGCTTTATTAGAGTTAATTCAATGAAAAAATGTCTCATTATATTTTTCTAGGTATCTCTGATGAAATTTAGGAAAATCGGGTTATTAGTTAGAGCCAGTTTTTTTTTTTTTTTTAAGATTTTATTTATTTGACAGAGAGAGACACAGTGAGAGAGGGAACACAAGCAGGGGGAGTGGGAGAGGGAGAAGCAGGCTTTCCTCTGAGCAGAGAGCCTGACACGGGGCTCGATCCCAGGACCCTGGGATCATGACCCGAGCCGAAGGCAGACGCTTAATGACTGAGCCACCCAGGCGCCAATTGGTTTTTTCAACAAAGTCAAATTAAAAGGTAGAGCATTGAAGAACTGTTTCAAAGAGAATAAATATCGATTTATTTGTTCATTTATGTATTCATTTGAATATTTTTTCTTCACATTTCTCCCCTCTGGCCCTGGTGGAGGAAAAGGATTGCTTACATACACTGAGTGCTTATGCTTTTCTAACCACAGTGCTAAATTCTTCACCTGGGTTATCTGTTTTAATCTTTTTAAGAATGCTCTGTAGAATGACCTGAGCAGAAACCAAGAGTCGAACACTTAACCAGCTGAGCCCCCCCAGTTGCCCCCGTACAAAGCATTTTGAACACTGCCTGCCATGTACTCAATGCCCAGTGAATTTTAGCTATTTTTATTTGTCATGCTGGGCAGAGAAGATCAGCATTTCAAAGACTAATTAAGTCTCAGAGGGCTGCAGGGCACCTAGAGGCCCCTCATCCCAGCAGGTGGAGTCTGGGTATCCTTGTCAAGGCAGAGACGGTGTCAGGCAGCTTCCAGACCCAGTTCCCAGCCCTGCTTGATGAAGTGCTATTGAAAAGCCTGCTTGCCATGGTTTCAGGTCAGAATCTTTCTTCTCTGGTTCCGGACTGGTCTTTCTTACGTCCTTTCTTCTGGGGGCAGAGACCGCAGTGCAGGGAGGCTACTGTAGTCTGAGAGCCAAGCTTGGGGGAGGCCACAGGCTTGGACAAGTTGCAGTGGTGACTCTTCCAAGCCTGTGAAGCTGGGTGGAAGTTTTGAAAGTTACAAGTTTAAAGTAGCCGAACAGAGTGAGTAGAGAGCACTGAATCCTATCCCGCGACCCTTGACCCTGGAACTTGACCACCCAAGCCAAAGGCAAGGTGAAGGCAAGGCTAGAACCCGGGTCCCCAGGTCTTATCATAGGCTCCTGAGAGTTTAGCACTGAAAAGGCCCCTGGACAGTGTACAGTCCAAACTTTCTCTATTTACAGATGATAACATTAAGGCTCAGTGACGTTAAAAGACACAGCTTGCTGACTCCACTGAATTTAAGCTGACTTCTTGTTGATTAAGTTGTATTTGGAAAGGTGGCAACGCATCATAGAATAAATATGTTCCTAAGAATGGCCATGGTGCATAAAGGACATTTCCCCTCTTAACACCTTTAATTTTCTTTGGGTGGGAGGAAAAAGGTTGATGCTAGTAGCTATTACTCAGAATGAACACAGGGGGTCTCCACTGCCCTGTCTTGGCCTTCCATTAGCTCAGTTTTCTGGTCTTCCTTGAAAGCCTTACTACACCTCCACCTCCCAAAAGACTGTTAGAATCTAGTCTGTAAGCCTGGCAGGGTAGAAAGGGTTACGTACTGCCTGGGAGCTTCATTTTACCAGAAATCCAGCTCTGAGCTCATATTCAGACTTTCCTTTTGCCTGGAAGTGTAGGTTTGATGCGAGAGGACTGTCTAGGCAAATGTTGAGGGTTATTCAGTGGGAGCAATGAAAAATATGGAGCACTCCCCATCACCACATTCCAAGACAAATGATTTCTTGTGTGGCACAGGGGGGTTCGGGTAAGCAGATACCACGCTGCCGTGACCTGGGAGGGACGACACCGTGGAACATAGAAACATAGGATTCAGACAGGGGAGGGGGAGTGAACCAGTGTTCCATTCATGAATTCTTTAATCGTGGAAACAAATGAGTGCCATTTTGCTCAGAAAGCTAAAACAAGGAGGTTATTTTTCTAATAAAATTCCAAGTTTTTACCAGAGCCGACCAGGCCTGCCCCATCTAGAGCCAAGATCTTCTTGAGTGTTCTGCTCCCCACTATGTTCCTGCCTTCATTTCGCTTGGCCAACCCCTCACCTGCCCTCTCCCATCCTCTTCATTTGGCTGAATCTAGTCCAATCCTCCCAATCCCCTTCAGCCTTCAGATTAAATGTCCCTTCCTTTATTCCCCCTCTAAGTAGATCCCCCACTATTCTCCATCCCGGTCCCTGGTTCTATCTACCATGGAACTCACCACAGTTTGCAATTATGCTTTATTACTGCTTTTGTTGGTGTACTGGTTTACTGCTGGTTAATTCTCACCACAAAACTGTGAGTTGTATACTAATACTATCTACATTTACTACTCCTCTCCTGGTCTTGGAGGAGACATAGTCTGAGTGAGATCTTTGTTTTTGCCTATGGCAGAGGTTCACAAACTTTGGTATCAACAAAAACAGTTAACCTTTATCAAGCACTTACTAAGTATAGGCTCTTTAGGTATTATCATTGTGGTTAATTCTCACAACAACACCATGAGTTGCATGCTGATATCCTCTCCATTTACAGTTGCGGAAACTGAGGCACAATCAGTCCACGTTTGCAGGGTTAAGAAATGGTGAGGTCACTTATTAAATCAAAGCCTTGTAGTAGATCTGAGCTTGCAACTACCTCATTAGAAGCCCTTGAAGAGATCTTCTGAATCACCATTTCTCTGGGCAGGGCTGGGCATGCGTATTGTTAGCATGTTCTGGGTGATTCTGTGAACACCAAAGTTTGAGGTCCACTGGCTCTAGTGAGAGGGGTCTTGAGCTCTAATGGCTTCCATGGTCTCAGCAGGACTTTTCTCGTAGGTGTGTGAGTTTGCCCTTCTAATCAGGGGGACCCCACCCTGTGTTAAGCGTGAACACAGCTGTGTGCAGGAGACAGAACCCTCTTTAGAATCTTACTCACAAACGCTGAGAGGGTTGGCTAGAATAAATGCAGCCAAGAGAGTTGGGAATGAAGAGGACGAGATAAAGGAAAGATCAAAGTCTAATTAAAACATGCTGGGGGCTGAAAGATAACTGTAGTGGAAAGACAGTGGACTCTGGAGTCAAGGTCGCCCATCTGAATCCCAGCTCTGCACCTTACAAGTGAGGTGACCTTCGAAAGTTTAACCATTCTGAGCCTCGGTTTCCTCATCAATACAAGAGGGATAATGACTTACACGGCGCATCTGGAGCATCTCTTTCCAAAATGTGTGACCAGAGAGGAAACAAGAGGTAAGAGAGGAAAAGAATGTTGTTTAAGAAAATAAAGAGGGGGATGAACCGCTCGGAAACCCCCCACTGTGGAATGGACTCCTGGCCATTGTTTGCTTCACTCAACTCTTAGAATACTAGATCAAAAGGGCAGAATGCTTGTCTTAGAGATAAGATTAATGGCTAGTATTGATTACCTATTAACTCACTAGAGAAAAGCTAATATGTAAGTGGATATTTATGATGGTGTCATATTGTAAGGACAGAAATAGGAGGTCAACGTTCTTAATCTCTCTCAACAGAAGAAAAGAGAGTACTTTCTCACACAAAATTATGAATGTAGGAGACGGCTTGCTGATGTTTTCTCAGGTGAAAATCTCTGCCTTTGCAGATCCAGCCAATAGCCATGTGCATTCACATTACTCACCCTAAAGAACGTCGAGACCGTGTGGTCACCCACACCCTGGTTGTGTGTGCAGATCACTATTCTGCTTATTTCTTGAGTCTTGTGCACCTCACCTGGCATGTGGCTTGCACTGGTGGGGCCAGGCTTGCTGGGGCCATGAAGCTACCTTGCCTTCCCGCTCAGCTTCTCCATTGCTTTGAAACATGCACAAGAAGTCACATTTTAATATGCATTGGAAAAAGTATTTTGGTCCATGAGTATACAAGGCTGCTTTTCAATAAAGTTAACACAAATGAAAACTTAATACTAGTAGTAAGACCAGCTAGAATTATTGAGTACTGGCTTTTAAATCCTGGCAGCAACTTTAGGAGGCATAAGACTAATCATCTCCACTTTACAGATGAGGACATGGAGGCACGATGAGGTTAAGCATCTTGCCCAAAGTCACGTGGCTGATAGGAGGAGAAACCCAATCGGCACTCAGCTTCTGATTGCAGAATCCTCTCCTCTTAGGACGGAATCCCAGCACTCAGCCAGGTCTGTGGCCACATGTCCTGGGCAGGGGTGAATTCTCCACCTTTCCCGTCCCAACTCACTTGAGGGCTAAGGGATTCTGTTCTCCATCACCTCCCCGCTCCCTGTCCCAGATTCTGAATCACTGGCCTAGATGTTCAGTTCCTTGCCCAACATCTACATTTATCTAGGGACTCTGTTCTCATTATGCTCAGCCTACGCACAGCCACAGGATTGCACGGGGAATTCACAACTAAAAGCTACAGAACCAAAGATGGCTCTTCATCAGGAGCACCAGGGCTAACAGTTCTCTGGTTGATGTTGAAATTTAAATATCAACCAGGGATTTCAGCATATTCGCTGTGTGGTACCAAGGTGACATCAAGTTTCAGACCAAACTGAAGGCCTCTCAAATAGGAAGGGGTCTCCTACCCAGCTATAAATCGGGCCCCTCCATGTCACCTCTGTGTCTTTGGGAATTCACCGGTATCACTGCTGGATAAGCTGAGGAGCCTGGAGTGTGGCTATCGTTGGAGTCTGCAGAATTCCAAAGGTGGGTGGATATGAGTAGTGAGGAAATGGCAGCAAAAATCCGACAAAAGTGGAATGCAGCCGTCAGGAATGATGTCAACCCTTTTAAGGCAGGATCCAGAGCAGGGAAGGTGAGCCTAAGAAAATGGACTGATCAAATCAAAGGCTTGTTCTCACACATGAAATGTTTTTGTTGTTTCAGAGGTACTCGGTCTTACCCATGACGCCGATGTAGTCTGCGTTTTTATTTTTATTTTGTTTCATGTTAGTTAATTAGTTAATTTTAATTAATTAAAAGTAGGTTCCATGCCCAGTGTGGATCCCAACATGGGGCTTGAACTCGTGACCGTGAGATCAAGACCTGAGCTGAGGGTGAGTCTGACACTTAACCCATTGATCCACCCAGGTGCCCCCTATTCTGCGTTTTTAATGGTAACTGCCAGCCAACATCGAGGTGCCTCTGCATTCCACTTTCTTTTTGGTGTAGCATCTACCTGCTTTGCTGAAGTATCTCATATTTGACAAGACAAATCAAATGAGAAACACAGGAGCTGAGCTCCTTCCCGTCCTGTTTATCTTCAGTTTAGTTAGCCTTTAACCAGATTACCATTATGATTGGAAAGAAAGACCTGTTCATTTCCTGACACATGTTGTTTGGTATCAGTAAGTCTTATTTACAGAGATTTATGGTTCAGAATTCAATAGCCATCAGGAAGCATTTTGCACAATCACACGGAAAACAGCATACTTTGCACCTTTGTTTCTTCTAAAGAAAATCTGGCATCTACCATGTGATAAAATAACATTTGAATCATGTTAATTGGTGTATACGTCATCTGGATAGATGATTGAAACTCTAAGTCAGAGATGCAGGTTACTGCAGGGATATTTGTCTCATTCTGGAATCATTCACATTCTTGAGGGTTTGCCATGTGTGCATGAATCCTTTAATATGTCCCGAAGAGATGACACAAGGGACCACTCTTGGTACTACGCATATAGTGATGCTTTTAAAGCCAATTTATGGTCTCTAGAGATCATGGACATAATCATGGACCAAAAGGGCTTGGCATTCCAGAACTTACCTGAAGAGGCAGGGACCTACTCAAGGTATCCGCCCAGAAGAACATGCAGGGGTGACGGCAAATCTTCAGCATATGACTTGCTGGCTTTTCCCCCCTTCTCAAGAATCTGTCCCGATCCCACCACAGCTCTGGCTCTGGGGTTCACACCCCTCTTTCCATAAATCCCCACTGCATGGAAGCCATGCTGGAAATATGGTCATGTAGAAATGGAAACAATTTGATAGCTGTGGACTGCCTTCCCGGGTGATTGATTTCAAGAAATGATAAAACCCATAACCTAAAGGAACCGAGTGCTTGTGCAGGAGTGTGTGGGCATGTCTCTGTACGTGTGTGTGCATGTGTGCGCACGTGCATGTCTGTGAATTAAGTTACACGCACACCCTGAGTTTCTTGGCCAGGATTACTCGTTTCTTCTCCAATCTCCAAAAGCACATCTAAGGTCCCACGTGATTGAGCATGTAGCTGTTAGAAGAGTTCCTTCAGACAGCCTGCCCCTCTGCCCTGTAGCTTTCAAACACTTTCTCCAGTTAATCTCCTTCAAGCACAGCTGTGTTCCAGCCACACACTCACCCCTCCCACTGCACTCCCTGCCCCCAACCTTCTCACCCTGCCTGAAAAAAACCAATAGCTCCTCATTGTCCAAAAGTAAGGCATAAATTAGCTGATGGGCGCTAGTGCTCTTCAGAAATTTGTCCATTAGCAGCTTTAAAACACCCACTGTCCGAACTCATGCCGCATCTCAGCTAAACCAGGGAGTGAGTGCGAAGACAAGAGCAGTCTGAACACTGAAGGCAGGTAGGCCAATGCATAGGGGACTGGAAGGTGGGGGGAATTTAGCAAAGGCAAAAATGGACACGGCCAATGAGGTAGGAGAGCCGAGAAAGTGGTGTCCTGGAGGCCAAGTACACAGTTTCCGGGAGGAGGTCATGAGCAGTTTGATCCAACGCTGCTAATGGACGGAGCTGGACGCGGATCAGAGCTCCCCCACTGGGTTGGGCACGAGGAGCTCATTGGTGATCTGGATCAACGCGTCTTGGCAGGCCCAAAAACCTAACGGAAGTAGGTTCAAAAGAATCTGGGATGTGTGGACATGAAGACAGAGTAACAGCGAACTATTCAAAGGCATGTCCAACAGGGGAGCCGAGACAGAGGTGGCAGCTAGAAGGGAATGTGATACCCAAGGAAGTTGTGGGTTGTTTTTCAAGGATGGAGGGAATTCCTGCACGTTTGCACATGGCATGGGAATGCTCACCGGGGGAGGGGAGGAGGTGGGACGCAGAAGAGGGTGGCAGGTGCAGAAGGACATCTTCGCTCTGTGGGGCAGGGGACCTCATGCCCGAGGGGACTAGCTGGGCTGGCTGTCAGGGTGGTCCCAGGAGGGCTGAGCAAGTGGCAGAGGTGGGGGAAGGCGGGAAGCCACGTGGTATTTTAAGGATGAGGCAGTTCTGTTCTGATTGCTTCCATTTTCAGAGAGGGAGGCAAGAAGGGAAGGTGGAAGATAATTTCCTCCAGGAGAGAGCAGCCAAGTGACTGCCCGCAGGCCCAAAGGCCTATTTAAATCTGTGGGCATGAACGTAAAGTGAGACTGGCCAGCCAAGTTGTGAGTTTTCCCCAGCTAAATTCAGCTGGAACTCTGTTTATATTGAAATGCATTCTTAACTGAAGAGTTGTTTATTACTGCTGGGAGTGCGTATCAGTGTAAATTGGTACAATCTTTCTAGATGGATGGGTATATATAGAGAGAGGCCTGAAAACGGTTTACTCTTTTAATTAACCAGTCATTTGAATTTTATGGATTGATTCTGATGTAATCAGAACCTTGGACCGAAACTTTATGTACAAGATTTCCATTGTGATATTTGTCAAATAAAAACCAGAAGCAATCTCAGTATTTAGTTGTAAGGACTTAGATTCCAAGAATTTCATTATGTATCAGTTATAAGGAAATAGAATATGACTAGCCCAAGAATGGGCTATTTCTATGTCCTCTAAGTATCATTTTTTTTTTTAATTAGAAATTGATGTTGAGAAATTCTCACAAAATAATATGAAGTAAAAAATCCATTATAACCCTCCTGGTCGAAGTCACAATATCATCTCTCACTTGAAATATTGCAAAGGCTCTCAAGTAAGTCTCCCTATGTCCTCTCTCGTCTGCCTTCAGTGCGGTTCTCCACACTGCAGCAAATGGGATTATTCATAAACATCCTTAAAACATAATCTGGACAATTCTCTGCTTGTAAGCCTTCAGTGGTTTCTCATATCTTGGTCTCATATTCCGAGCCCCTAAAGTGACTCCCAAGGCTCTACGTGATCTGCCCCTCCCCACACTCAAGCTTTCTTGTTCCAGTATTCTCCAGCTTGCGTGCTATTCCCTCTGCTTCAGTTGTGCTCCTCACCTCCCTCCTGGTCCAAGCCAGCTTCACTCTGATTCAGTCCTCAGATCTCACCTTACACCTCCTCTCCTCAGGAAAACCTTTACATCCCCAATCATCTTAATTACCCCAAACTGTGACAATTCAAACTAGTTCAGATAGCCGCAAAACCCAAGGTTAGCTCAGGCTCGATTCAGGACAGAAGAAGTCACCGGACCTGATTCTCTCTCCACATCTAGGCCCCATTTCCTTGGCCTTGCTTCCACGGCAAAGCTCAACCTTCATGGTGTTAAGATGGCTGCAGCAGTTCCAGCTACCTCATTCACCTTCAAACCCAGTAGGAAGAGGGGATAGATTTCTCCAAGAGGATTCCAAACAGTGTCCCAGAATTCAGTCCAATTAACTTGGGTTACTTGACTCCAGGTATTTGCCTATTTTAAAACCAGTCATTGTCACTGTGACAATGCAATGAACTGACTGACTAGGACTAGGTCAGGTGCCACCCCTAAGACTAAGAGTTCACGTGTGGGTCGGGTCCCAAAGCTAACCTGGGAGTGCAGGAAGCAGGGGGAATGGATCCTGAAGAGGTAAACAATATATGTCCCACCGGGATTTTTTTGACTACATGATTGCATAGCACCTTATCCTTCCCTTTCATAGCATTTGTGATAAACTGTATGTTTATGTATGCCACTGTTTATTTAGTATTTGTCTTTCCCATGACCCTCTGCACTTACTTTGAGAGGGACCGTGTCTCTTTTCACCATTCTATGCCTGGTAGCCAGCATAGTTCTTGGCACGCAACAAGTGCTCAATTAACATTTGTTCAATAACTATGTTACTAAAAACAAAAAACAAAAAACCCACAGCAGACTATAAGACAGTACATATAATAAAATTCCAATTTTTATTTTAAAAACTATCTCTCTCCCTATAGATTGCAAATTTGAAAGGAACTACACCAAATATAACAGTGGTTATTTCTTGATGGTAGAATTAAGAATGGGATTTTATTTTATTTTTTTAAGATTTTATTTATTTATTTTGACAGAGAGGGAGAGACAGCGAGAGAGGGAACACAAGCAGGGGGAGTGGAAGAGGGAGAAGCAGTCTTCCCCGCTGAGCAGGGAGCCCAATGCAGGGCTCAATTCCAGGACCCTGAGATCATGACCTGAGCCGAAGGCAGATGCTTAACGACTGAGCCACCCAGGCGCCCCAAGAATGGGATTTTAAAACAACACTTTTCTTGATTTTCCTAATCTACAATGAACCTGTATGATTTTTGACTGAAAATTTTTCTGAAAATATGCCTTAGAAATATAATGGATAAGGTTCTTCCACTTGGAATAAAAATGTCCTGTTTGACAAGAAAAGGGATTTTCTAAAGAGTGTACAGGCTTAAGCCAAAAGTTTCCCCATGACAAGATGAATTCCTGTGCACCGCAGAAGGGATTACTGGAGATGCTGATTACTTACAACGTTAACCGGAGGGCACTGGGGAACAGGAGGGCCAGGTTTCAATCAAGGACATATGCTGCTGTGGAGGCATTATGTAAGAAGGCTTTGAAATGGGCCTCTCTTTTGCTTCTTTTATTTTTAAAACTTGTAGCTTGACCTCTCTCAATCCCTAGAAAGGCAGCATTTTGGTTTATAGATTATCATAGTTTTACTTTATTATCAGTAATAAATATTATTATCAATAATAAATATCAGGGGGCGCCTGGGTGGCTCAGTCGGTTGAGCGGCTGCCTTCGGCTCGGGTCGTGATCCCAGAGTTCTGGGATCGAGCCCCACATCGGGCTCCCTGCTCAGTGGAGAGCCTGCTTCTCCCTCTCCCTTTGCCTGCCTCTCTGCCTACTTGTGCTTTCTCTCTCTCTCTGTCAAATAAATAAATAAAATATTAAAAAAAAACAAAAAACAAAACAAACCCCCCCCCCAAAAAATAAATATCAGTATTCTCCTCCTCCCCCACCTCCATGGTTGGTGGTGGCTTTCACCGCATTCTCTCTATCTTCTGTTACCTTGTGGTTCTGGAGCGAAATTCATGCCTTGAGTTGACCAATTACCGGCATTGTGTGGTGAGTAAATGTACACACACAGAATCGCTGTGCACCAACTCACAACCTCATCTGAAACACACAGCGCCCTGTGCTCCCTGAGCTCTGCCTAGGCCAGCAGATTCTGAATCTAAAGACCCCCTCGGGATTGGACCAGGGAGCCCCTTTTTACAGGGGAACATCTTAAGCTACAGGGCCTCTGGGTCCCCCCCTTGGGGTCAGCCTCATTGTTGGTAGACCTGCTGAGGAGTTCGAAAGGGAGCAAAGATGGGAGAGGGGAGTGAAGACGCAAAAATGCAAGTTATTCCTCTGAGACATGTGGGCGTTCTGAATACACATTGCTCACCACCCACTGTCGTGAACTGAGTGGGTCTGTCCCCGTGTGAGGCTTCAGGGGGAAACAGCTTGAGCCATGGTGCCGTGACACCAGACGTGCTCTGCCTCTTATTAGCTGTCTTACTAGCTGTCTTATAGCCTGCTTTGGCCTCACTTCCTCTGAGTCTCAGGCTCCGTCTGGACGACGGGCACAGCAGCCCCCTCTCTACAGGCTGTCTCTACAGCCAGATAAGCTAAGCTCTGTGAAGCGTCGAGCCCTGGGGAGGGTGGGGGAATCTGGGTGCAATGGGAGAATCTGGAGGGAAGAACATTCGGGGGCAGAAGCCCAGGAGAACTTCCACTGCCCGTCTCAGCAAGGCTGTGAGGGAAGGCGAAGGATACTAATAGTTTTTAAGTTAAACTCTCCTCATTTTCTATTCAAACGTTCCCTAACATGGGCCACCCTGTAAGGGAATTTTTCCTGCTTTAATCTTTTACGGAACCATTATGGCAAGAGCACTGAGATTTCCTTAGTTTTCAAGCACACCTTTAGTTCCCCAGCTCTTTGCATTAGCAATAAAACCCTTAAAGCAGAGGGCTCTGGATGCTTTTCATAGGCTCAGCAAGGCAGGTGGGGCAGGGCTCGGTCTTGTCCTGAAGTTAGAAAGAAAAAGACACACAAAGGTTAGAGTAGAACTGGGTAAAGTTGAAAGGCCAAAGATAGGGAGAAAACGCACCATGGGGTGACAATTAGAAGTTTAGAAAGCAGCTCTCGTAACTTCACAGTAAATTGTGGATCATCTGTCAAGAGGCAGACTCACCCCATTGCCTGGGGTGTAACTGTTAAGTATCCTCTTCCAGAGCCCTCTGGGAGATGCCGCAACACTGGGGCGGAAGCCAACAGGAGGTGTGTGGCAACACGGAGGTGAACTTTTTGAGGACTTTGAGGCTGTCTTGGGGGCTATAAGTGCACATGATGCCATAATGTAGGGAAGACCCAGTGCCTTCCGACTCCGGCCACCACTCTGGCCTCCTATCGCTTACGTCCAGACACAGAGGCCTGCTTTAGGGTCTTTTGAAAATGACAACTCTCTTCTTTTCCTTCTGAGCACTGGTTTCTCACCTCCGGGTCTTATGTCCCGGCCCTGCCCCCCCCCCCCCCCCCCCCCCCGCCCCCAGCTCAATGAATGTGGCTTTCCCTGAGCCCATCCCAGCCACCTGCACTTACCCTCCTTATAATTTTTTTTTAACACTCATCTTACTTTATAATTATTTCAAAATATTATTATTTATTTACCTGTTTATTATTTGTTGTCCCACAAGAGCCTGTAAGCTTCAGAAGAAAGGCAGCTTGTTTGTTCCCAGCTGGACCCCCATCTCCTTCTGTAGGACTTGGCACAGAGTGAGCACTGATAAATGCGGCAGCGATGCATGGATGGACGGAGTATCCCTTGTTTCCCAACACCTCGGCTGGCCCACACCCCATGGAAATTACACAGTAAATCCTAGGAAGGACTTCCACCAGTTTTGGCTTCCAGGGACCCCCCAGGCAAAGCCTTTTAACCTTTCCACACGGATCTCTTTAGGTATGTGATGAAACCAATGGACTCTCCCAAAAGAACCTGTGTATACACTCAAAACTCTGCTTACCACCTGGGGGTCTGGAGACTTCTGCCGCCCCAGGTAAAAACCCCAGACTTAAGAAAAATCAAGTGGAGGAGAGAGACTGGAGACTGGACGCCACAAAGTCTTAGGAGAGACTTAAAACCGCGCCTGTAGAAAACGATCTATGTCCTTGGTTTGCAGGATTAGAAGATAAAAAGAAAGAAAGAAGTCTAATTGCTTCTAGTTCTGCATCTGCCAACCGCTTCTGCCCTTGGCGGTTTAGGACGAGCCCACCTCTTGCCACTTCCCCTAAGCGTATTCCCAAGTGCCAGGGCGGAACACGTTTCTCAAATAAATGAACGACACGTTCCCCGCACAGAATCCGGAAAGCGGCCCCCTCAGGGCTCCCTGCTCAGCGCTTCCCAGCGCCCGGGGGTGCAGAGGCGCGGGCAGGTGCAAGTGCACCTGCTGCCGCCCGCGGGGCGCTGGGCTGGGAGAGCTGCGGCGCGGGGCGGGGGGCGCGGGGGAGAGGACGCGGTGGAGGAGGCAGAGGAGAAGATGGAGGAGGGGGAGGAGGGGGTGGGGGAGGGAGGGGAGGGGAAAAGCAGGGGAGGGGGGAAGGAGCCCGAGGGAGAGGGGAGGAGCGCGGGGAGGAGTCTGCAAACTTTCAGTTCGAGGGCATTGTGGGAAGCAGCCGTGGTCTGAGGCGGGCACCTCACCTGTCAGCCGCGCGGGCTCCTGCGCTCGCCTCGCGCCCTCGTGACCCCCGCGCTCGCCGCTCGCCGCTCGCCGGGCGGCGGGCGGGGGCGGCGGAGGCCCGGCCACCATGGTGAGTGACCCGGGAGCGCGCGCCGGCGGGAGGCACCTGCGGCGGCCGGGGGGGGGAGCCGCCGCCAAGTCCCGGTCCGCGCGCGCCTGGGGTCGCGCCGCCGGACGGGGCGGACGCGCGGGCCACCGGGGACGCCGGTCCGGGACTCCCGCGGCCACGGGCGTCGCTCCTCATTCATTCGCTCGGTCGCTGAGCGCGTCGCCTGTGCCGGGCAGGGGGCCAGGCTCCGGGTGTCGCGGGGTCCCTCCCGGCGGACCTGTGCTGGCGGGGGGGGCTTACATTCTCGGACGAGGCTCTGGACGGAGGGAGACGTGTCGTCTACCGGGAAAATAAAGGTTACCTGCGCGAGTGAGGTCTCCGCGAAGGCCTCCTCGGGGAGGCGACATCTGAGCTGTTGGAGGTCCTGAAGGGGCGCTGCCCGGAGTGGGCGCGGACAGAGCAAAGGCCCAAGAGAAGACACTCTTGCTGGTAGAGCTGATGATACCCAGAGATCAGAGCCAGTTGAGGCAGGTCCTGGAAGGAGTTGGGGTCTTATTCCAACGGAGTTGAGCCTTGGGAGCGTTTTTCGCAATATAACAGACCTTATTCCTCCTACACTGAAAAAAAGGCCTCTGGCTGTTGGTGGAGAGTGGACTGGGGTGTGTGTGAGGAGGGGTGTCAACGTAGAAGCAAGGAGACGAGTTTCAGTGCCCCAGGTGAGAGAGATCCTGGCATGCACTTGGGTGAAAACTGTAGCTTCCGGGGCCTCTTCCAGTGCCTTCGGTCGGGGGGCTAGTGTTTTGAGAGTGTGGGGGTCCCCCTTGCCCAGGTGAGCTCACTTCCCAAATATAAGCAGGAACAGAAGTGACCTGCACTCTGAGGGCTTGAGCACCCACCTCAGGCAGGAGCAGAGGGCCTGTGGCTGCAGAAAGTTGGTGGACAAGGACTGCAGTGGGGTGCTGAGCCCCTGGACAGGAAGGCCACAGATGCCGGTCCCCGGAGGAGGTTTGGTTGCACAGGCTAGAGGTGCCCTGGTTGTTTGTTGAGGGTTCCTTGTAAGTACAGCACGATGCAAAAAGGAGGCTGTAAATAATGGAGCAGCTCTGTGGGCTTGCTCAAGTTTCCCAAGGAACGCGGTGACAGTGTGCCTAGATTGCTGTTATCATTTGCCTAATGGAGGGTGGAATAAGGCCCTGGAATTGCTGAGTAGCAAAATGCTGCTTCCATCCCGACAGCTGGGGTAGGATCCTTGCTCTAGACAGTGCTCGCTGCAGAGTTTTCTTTTTCCTTGCTGGTGTCATATAATCAGGTAATCAGAATTTCCCTAGCTTTTCCACCAGGCCTTGCCCAACAGAAGTGTTCATGTTATTATTGAGCACTTCTGATAGGCCGTGCGGGATGCTCAACCCTTCCCATTCACTGTCTCAGGCAATCCTTGCAGCAACCAGATGAAGGTAAGGATTATGCTCTTTGCCTTTTACCTGCTCTGACCTGTTTCAGCAGTGTGTTCTTGGACAGTCCTCTTGGCCTCTCTGTGCCGGTTTGCTGATTTGTGAAATGGGGATAATAAGAACGGGTTCTCCAAGTGCTGTCTGGGGACCCTAAGGAGTCCCTGAAACTTTTCAGAGGTCCATGAGACCCAAGTATTTTCATAATAGTTCATAATAGCACTATGATATTATTTGCCTTTTTAACATTCATTCCTACGCAACTCTATGTGGCGTTTGCTTGAGACTAACGTGCCCTGGGATAGCGTGACAGTTTGAATGCAGAAGCAGCTCAGGGAGTCTAGCTGCCTTCTATTGAGCCAGACATGAGGGAGATTTGAAAAACTGTAAAACTGTGCCACTCTTCTCATGAATTTTTTTTTCTTTTTTTTCTTTGGAAAATATTGTGACTGATGATAAGAAAGTTATTTCTGTTAATGTGTGAAACTACTTAAAAAATGAATTAGTAAATATCTAAAATTTTTTTCCCATTGAAATATATATTACAGTACCTACCAAGGGAAGCAACCTACATAAATAAAAGGTCTTGGGCGTTATCTATTTTTAAGAGTGTAAAGGAGTCAGACACAGGAGTCATTAACTCTGTGAGTTAATGCAAGTGAATGCATTTAGAGCAGCTTTGCCCACTGTAAGAGCTCAGGGACTGTGGCATCTCATCTGGTCTTCCTGCCGTGAGGTGACCCTCCCTGTTGCCCAGCAGCTTTGGCTTTTTGGGAGGGCCACTTGGTGACTCCCCGTTTTTCTCTTGCTCTGTTCCTGACTTTTGCCAACTCTTACTCTAGGAAACTGGAAGATGCTTACAGCATCCCACCTGCTACCTCCCCACAGGAAATGGTTCTTCATTCCCTTGTGCCAGTGGTCCAGATTTCTAGCACAGAGACTTTATACCTCCTGACTCTTGGGACTGTGTTTGTATCTGGATTATCTCGTTTGAATCAACTTTGTACTTGTGCACCCTGTCTTTGTTTTTGAAACCTCTGCCATGGAAAACAATGTGGGGTTATTGTGTTTCAGGGATTCCCGTGATTTCTGAGCCCAGTGTACTTAAACATCTTAGTGGGAAGAATTTACTACTGAATGGTTGACAATGTTGATGGAAGAAGGAGGATTTTTCTTTTATTTCTTTATTCTGTTTTCCTGTAAGAAAATAGCAGTGGGGGATTTAGAGGGTGACGTTTGAAAAGCTTTAGGGACACCTTTGGTAAAAATGCAAATCGACTTTGCTTTATGTAGTCCGCATACTTCTGAAAAGTTAAAGTGACTTTTAAAACCACATTGTCAACAAAATAGAGGAATTACCCATTGAAAGAAACTCAAATAGTGACCGGTTTTTTGAAATATGAATCATCATCTTCTTGTGCTACAGATCCAAGTCTTATAACGTATGCTCTTTATCTAAAGTGAGATAGACTTACACACACACACAAAAAAATCCAAATCACGGATTCTTTGGTGTGATTTTAAATCTTCCTTTAGAGAGAGAGACCTTCCCAAGCTGAACTGTGAAGCCGTTTCTTTATGAGAATTGATGTTAGTTTGCAACAGTATGAGTGCACCCTTCTCCTAAATCAAGTAATTCAAAGTTGCCCATGGTCATCCTCATCTTACTGAATTACGTGGAAACAGGAGGGGTGAAGAGGAGTTGCAGAGGGTGAGGCGGGGAGAACTTTAACAAGAACCTGGAGATCCTGCTATGCTCCCCCTCTCCTCACCCAGTATATCAATTTAATTGTCCCAGGCTTGAGTGAATTGTAATAACCGTGTCATTATTTTGGCAGTTGAAGTTCTAGTTCGAGGGTTTAGTAGTTTCTTACAGTGATGAGCATTTTCCTGCTCTGAGGCCTGGTTTGGGTTGCTGGCCAGCAGTGAGTGTGGAGTAGAGGGGGTTGGGAATAGGGGAGGGAAATGTCCCTCTGTGGTGTTCAGTTGTCTCCAGAGGGTAAACCACAACAGCCCTTCCCCAAGGTCTCCCAACAACACCGGTGAGACTTGTATTTACCCCTCTCCGGGATTGTTACTTCTGAGTTCCCATAACTGGCTTCTGTGGCAAATGCCATCAACAGCTTTCAATTTTTATATGGCCTTTTACCAACAGCATTGGAAGGAAGTGGTCAGCAGATTGTGTATTTGCCACAGGGCATTTTCAGTGTGTGTCCTTTTGGGTCCCATGAATGATTTGATTATCGGCTGAGACAGAACGGATAAAGCTAACCCTCCTCCCCACTCCACCCCCCAACACAAACAAAGAAAACTCCTTGAAGAGTCCCCAGAGATAAGCATTTTTAGATATCTCCATGACTCATTCCTTCAATATTGTTTTGTTGTTACAATGGCCAGAGGTTCTCCCAGTGGTCTGAAACTTCACTGGGGTAACTTCTTTCCTGGGACCCTTACTTACCTCTCAGAAAGTCTCCTTTCTGGCATATCTTGTTCTTCTCTGATGGAATTCTTTGTTTTCCCCAAAGTATCCGAGCCATTTACCCAGGAAAAACTCCCTTTTGACCACCCAGATCCCCCAGATCCTGTGATGTGAGAGGCTGCACACAGAAACCAAAGGCAAAGCCCCTTGAATTCTTTCAGGGCTGCACTGACCTGTCTCATCAGCATCCTGACCAGCTGGAGAAAATGTGCTCATTATGTGGCTCCTGATAGGATAAATTGTGATTTTTAACTATGATAAAGGAGTGCTGCAAATTATTTACATTAGAAATGAAATGCTCGCTGCCTCTCTCTGTCAAATAAATAAATAAAATCTTTAAAAAGGGGGGGCACCTGGGTGGCTCAGTCGGTTAAGCGTCTGCCTTCAGCTCAGGTCATGATCCCGGTGTCCTGGGATCAAACCTCGAATCGGGCTCCCTGCTCGGTGGGAAGCCTGCTTCTCCCTCTCCCACTCCTCCTGCTTGTGTTCCCGCTCTCTTGTGTTTCCACTCTCTCTGTCTCTCACTCTGTCAAATAAATAAATAAAACCTTTAAAAAAAAAAAAAGAAAGAAATGAAATGCCATTGACATATTACGACATATTATGAGGAAGCTGGCCTTTGAAAAATCTCTGACAGAGTCCCAGGTCTGAGAAGTCAGATCTGAAATGGCTTTCTCTAACGAGTTTCTGAAAAGTGCCTGGGGGAAAAGAATACAAGCGTTCATTAGTTTCTCAGTGTGATGGGACATAGACCTAATGCACGTCCGGTCAAGAGGAAGGGCATTCAGGATTCCATAATTTAATGTCCTTGATGGATCTTTTCTAGCAGGATTTCAGGGCTGGTAAGAAATGGTGGGTGTGTGGTAGGGTTCAGTGGATACTTAAATACTACAGGAACCTTCTTTCCATACTGGGTCATTAAAGAGGGGAAACTGAGGCCATTGCTTGCAAGCTGCCATGCTTCTACTCATTCTTTTTTTTTTTTTTTTTTAAGATTTTATTTATTTATTTGTCAGAGAGAGAGAGAGCAAGAGCACAGCAGGGGGAGCAGCAGGGAGAGGGAGAAGCAGGCTCCCTGCTGAGCAGGGAACCCGATGCGGGACTGGATCCCAGGACCCTGGGATCATGTCCTGAGCCGAAGGCAGACACTTAACCGACTGAGCCACCCAGGCATCCCACTTCTACTCATTCTTATGGAGAAGGGACAGCAAGGGATAAACGTGACGTATACAGATCATCTTAGATTAAAAAACTTCTCTACACCGAAACACGAATACACTTGGGTCCAAGATGCAAAATTCATACACTTTAAAGATAAAAACCTAAGAAATAGCTTGTTTATGGCTGGCTGCTTAAGATTAGCATACTACATCTCACAAAAATGTTGAGCTGGTATTCTAGGGCAGGGGTAAGAAAAATTTTTCTGTAAAGGGTTGGGTTGGAAGTATTTTAGGCTTTGTTGGTCCTGTAGTCTCTGGTATTGTCATTTAACTTTTCTATTATAGAATGAAAGCAGTCATGGACAAGATGCAAATGAGTATGCCTATGTTTTTTTTTTTTTTTTAAAGATTTATTTATTTATTTGAGAGAGTGAGAATGAGAGAGAGAGAGTACATGAGAGGGGGGAGGGTCAGAGGGAGAAGCAGACTCCCTGCCGAGCAGGGAGCCCAACGCGGGACTCGATCCCAGGACTCTGGGATCATCACCTGAGCCGAAGGCAGTCGCTTAACCAACTGAGCCATCCAGGCGCCCCGAGTGAGGCTATGTTTCAATAAAACTTTATTTATAAAAACAGGTGGAGGGCCAGAACTGGGCTGTAGGCTGTGGTTTGTTGACCTGTGTTCTAAGGTAACTTCCATTAATTCACTGTATTTGACAAATGAATTGGACACAGTGCTCTAGGTAGGACTGGCTATATAATTTGTGGCACCCAAAATGAAAATGTAGGGTCCCCTGTTAAAAAATTATTGAGAATTTCCAGATGACTGCAGAGCATTAAACCAGGTGTAGGATCCTTCTGAACTCTAGGCCCCAGAGGTTGTGTTAAATAAATCAGAAGCTCATACTGTCCCAGAGCCCATGTTCTTGGTGGGGAGTTCTCTAAACTTTCTAAATATTCTGTATCAATTACACAGAAGAAGATATTATAGAGCATTGGTAAATCATCATCTCATTTTTACTTCATGGAATTTGCAGACATTTCTGAGGCGGGTGATGTGGGGACCAGTCGGGGCATGTGGAATTGGGAGCAGTCCTGGCCTTGGTGCCTACTTCAGGCCCTGCCATTTCAACCCTTTGTGGCCTGAGGAAGTGGGTCCCTTCATCCAGCTGACTCAGCTGGCCCTTGGTCACTTCCTGAACCAGTTCTGGCTGGACAGAGAGTTCAGGATCCATATCCTTCTCCCAGGCATTGCCTTTGTCCATGTCCCCATGGAGCCTTGGGTGCCAGACCTCATGGCTTCCCCAGCCCCTCCCAGGTTTGCCCTAAAAATCTGGGTGTGGTATCTTTTGTCAACGTAAATCCTGTACATTAGCTCCCCATTTGTGTAAAATAAGGCAGATATGCCCATACAGAAACTGGGAACTTTTAGCAGGATATGCAAGAAACAGTGATTCTTTCTGGGAAGGGCTCTAAGCATCTGCCATGGTTAAGTTTTACCTTTTATTGTATGTTCTATTAGGCCATTCGGTTTCCTCTATTTGAATGTTATATCTTCTAAATTATATGAAAAATGACTTTTTAAAATTTGTCATTTATATTATTTCTCCAGCAAAACTCTGTTTTGTTTTCCCCCATTTTTTAACTTCTTAAAGTTGGATGTGTCTGGAATTGGGATGGAAACAGAAGTTCCCTGAAAATACACACACACACACACACACACAGAGGCTTTCTCTAACTTGGGCTCTTGGCCAGACTTCTGAGATTCCTGTTTGTACCTTGCTTTCATATGAGAATTGAGAATAGCCGAGGGGGCAAAAATGTGATTCATCTTTCTCGTTTCAGTGAGTCTGAAAACTTCTGCCAATAATGTAGAATGCTTCTAGTCTCTTTGTAGGACTAAACCATTAATGTACAGAGATGGCTGTCAGATCACCTGGGGTTGGCCTCTCTGCATTCAATAGAGAGCCAAGCATTCCAGTGAGATTAAGAAGTCATGTCCCTGAAAAAGTCCAGAAGGCCCCTTCGAATGTGGCATCAGATTCTGATTATCACTGAACTGTTCTGCCCCCAATTTCAGTGTCTGCTGCACACCCCCAACTTCCCTTGCCTTCCTTAAAAAAAAAAAGAAAGAAAAAAAACCATCAACTTTTCATTACGCAGGTGAAACTAGAAAAGACTCGAAAAAAATGTTGTTTTCAGAGAAGTGTCAGAACTTCATCGGGGGACAGGACATGCTGTTGGAAGACACATCTCTGTTGTGTAAGTTACTCCTTCCCTGTGGAAGTGACACACAGGGAGTTTTGCCCAGCTTTCCCCCCCTGGAGACGCTTGCAGAGGCCGGTGTCAGATGTCAGGGCAGTGTGTCCAGGAAGAGAATGAGATGAGGGAGACAGCCCCAGGCCCTGCATGTAAGCTTTGTGATCTTGAGCACTTTGCTTATCCCTCTGCACGGGGCCCACTTCCTCAATTTACCTGAAGATCGAACAAGATAATCCAGTCGAAGCCCTTCACGTGAGGCCTGGCACCTAGAATGCATTCCATCAACCTTAGCTAGGCTATTCTTAAGAGAAACAGGAAAAAAACTCACGAAATGTTTAAAAATGGTTCATAAGTGGGCGCCTAGGTGGCTCAGTTGGTTGAGCGACTGCCTTCGGCTCAGGTCACGATCCTGGAGTCCCGGGATCGAGTCCCGCATCGGGCTCCCTGCTCGGCAGGGAGTCTGCTTCTCCCTCTGACCCTCCCCCCTCTCATGTGCTCTCTCTCTCAGTCTCTCTGTCTCAAATAAATAAATAAAGTCTTTAAAAAAAAAAATGGTTCATAAGTTGTTTTTTTTCTCCCCCTAGGAAACTTATTTGAACCAATGAACTAAAGAAACAAAATATCGTAGACTGTAAACACGGGGGAGGTGGGAGAAGGTAAGGGTTATTGTGAGATCACAGTGTTTTTCCAGTGTGATTCAAAACCCAGTGTATGTCTAGGACATTTTTCTTGTATTTCTTAGACAAGTACTTTCAGTTTCTTTACCAAGAAGCCAAGTCCTCAATTCTAGGTGCACTACCTTTCAAAGCCTGTTCGGCCTCGTGACTTCCATACTTTAAGGATTCAGATAATCTACATCAACAGTCTTGGTAAAATAAGAGGGAAGGGGAGACTTGATTGTATAACAAGGCAGATCCGTCTCTCAGACTGAATCTGAACTTTGAAAGAGGATGATGGATGTGCCATCTCCCGCCTCCTAACAAATTTTGTTCAGGCTATACACATCGTTGTCAAGGTATAAAGGCCCTGGGGACGGATTTTTAATGAGTGCCGGGTAGGCTGCAGTAGGAAGAAAATGAAAGTTCTTAACATTTAAGTGGTCATTACCGTGCAGGGTGCTGAGGTTAGCATAGTAAGCATAGCCTCTCAAACTAAGTTTGTTCCTGATCACAAAAAAATTCACATTAAGAAAGATCAAATAAGCATCACTATGAAATACGGATAGGGTCCCAAGTTATTAATGTTTCATTTGACTTCAAAGTCATAGTGAAATTTGCCTGGAATGTCTACTCTCTATTTCTAGTATCTTTTTGCTCCTTAAATGATTTGAAACAGAACTGAAGGCCAGTCTGCCTCTCAGAAGACTCCAGACGAAAAACCTAATTAGAGGAGTATTTACTATAAGACAAAAATTAAATGATTAACAGGTATTGTTGGTACATTCCAAATTGATTACACTGTCCAGAGGAAGTGATAAATGAAAAAATAATATGTGAATCACTTTTCAGGTTTTTTTTTTTTTTCTTTCACTTAAAACAAGAACTCTTTGAGTTCTTAACTGGGGGGGTTATTAGAAAAGAAACACTCACAAGTGTAAGATCTGTTTCTTGATTACAAGAAACTTGTGTCATTGGGAAGAAATGTCTCACATGCATAGCAAATCTAGATGAGTGTGGGAGTGGATAATTAAGCACCAAAGTATTTTGCTCAGATTATATAATTGCTGTAGGAATTCGTGGAGCAGGACTTGGAAGGGGCTCATGGGAGAGAGAGAGGCATGGGACTGAGTCCAGAAGGGCAGGGCGATCCTGCCTTTAGCTTTTCAGAAGAGAGCATACTGTGCGTGTGCTGGATGTGCGTGTGAGTGGCAGGGGTTAATAAGCAGACCGGAAAGACAAGCAATTATAAGGAAATGCAAATCCTGGAGGAGAGCCTGGTTTCTCACTGATGCCCCCTTGTCTAACTTTGCTCTCCCATCAGCCCCACTAGGACAGGATTCATCCGGTATCGTCCGGGAATGAGAACTCACAAGTGGATTTTCCAGATAGCTCAAAAGGACAAAGTTTTTTTTTTTTAATTTTAGAGGTAAAAAAGATGTTAATACCCTCTGCAAGCATTTGGGGAAGTGGATCAAAAGTAGCTTGAGGCTTGTCCAAAATCAGGAGCAGCCTCACTTCATTCCTTCACTCCACTGCTTGGTTTTGGAGACGAGTTGCGTTCTTAGCAGCCAAGGTGCAGTGTTACTGAAATTGCAGGTGTATTTAAGAGTCTGTGTGTCTGTCTGTGTGTGTTTGTGTTGTCTCCGAGTGGGTTAGTTCCCTGGTGTATCTCTAAAACACCATCTGCTGTTCTTTCCCTCACCTACCCTGCATGTCTGTCCCCAAACTCTCTTCTACCACTTTCATGTCTGTTTTGAGAAGGAAAGGTCATTTTAATGGCAGCATAAGACAGACATCACTAGAAAGACAGAAGAGCATAACACTTGGAAGGATGGCTGCCCTGGAAATAAGGGGACTCCGGGTCATCACCAATAGCTATGACCTTCACCATTCCCCTACCTCCCCAGGCCTGTTCTTGCTGTCCCGTGAGGCAAGCACGGACCTGAGGCATACTCTTAAATTAAAAGTCCTTTCTGGCTCTCACAGTCTGTGATGAGCCACAGGACAATCCTCTGCCTTTCCAAAGCTAATATACACTATTTTCTGTATGTGTCAGAATTGGAGACAGGGCTGGCCTGATGCTCAGTTGTTGATCCGTGTGTCCTCATGTTGCTCTTGATGAGGACTTGGGCTTGTCCTCACTGCAGCGAGCAGGTGGAATTTTCATGTCCGCAACTGGCCGGAAGGAGTGATGGCCGCACCAACACAGAGTGCACGTAACTAGATAGTGAGTCACTGCATTGCTCACACTTCTGTTTGTTTACGGAGTCTAGGCACGGTAGTAAGTGCAATTTTAGCCTCAGTCAGGTGTAAAAGAAACACAGCATTATCATTTTGCTTTAGGTCAAAATTACCGAATACCTACTGTGGTCTAAACCCATACCTGGAGATTATGAAGAGCTATAAAGGAAACAAAAATGATAATGCTTCTGATCCCATGGCGGGGGATGGGGGGGGACATATACATAGAGTAGCTTGTATGCTACCCTAAACTGTGGCTTTCTTCAAAGAATGTTGAAAATGAAGCTGTGGTCAGCAGAGGCTAGGGTTCATAGGGAAGTGGACATTTTGAGACGGGTCCTGAAAGGATGTTACAGACCTGCTCCCGGGAGGAGCGTATTTCAGATATGGGCAGGGGGGAGGAGCCAGGTGGTGAGGTGGGTCCCAGCGGGGGGGGGGGGGGGGGGGGCTCAGGGTCGGCAAGCCCAATGGTGTGGGTGCATAGGGGGCTGAGTTTGGAAAACACACACACACACACAAAACACCCAGATATCTAGTGCACGAGGAAAAGTAGAGGACTTTGGTGGAGGATTTTGAAAGACAGGAGATTTTCTCCATGTCATTCATCTGGAGGACAGTCCAGGAAGGTCTGGCTTTTTTGTCTTCTGTTCAGGACCATCATTCCATAGATGGGGACTATGAGCAGTGTGACAGGCACTGCTTGGGACAGCACCTAAACTAAATCCCTGTCCCTCTGTCTTATTTTTGGATGGTGGAGGGTAGTATGTACACGTACGGATGTTACTGATTTGAAGTGTTAAAAAAAAATGTAAAGTTTTATGTTCACCTTCTTTGTATTAGGTAAGTTGAACAACTACACCCATTTCTCAGGAGAACTTGAGCCTATCTTTGCCTATGATCATTTTATTTTATTTTATTTTTAAAAGATTTTATTTATTTAAGACTTTTTAATAAAACCAGCCTTTAAATCCCATTTTCTGAGCTCCTTCTTATAGCCAGTGAATGTAATTATATTTTTCAGTAAAAGAACAGCTTTGCAATAATCATTATATTTTTAGCAAATATCTACAATGTGAATGCTTCTATGATATACTTCCAATTTAGAATTATATTCTGTAGTAGAGTCTTGACTGGAAGCTAAAAATTTTAGACCTTGAGCAAAAGTGACCCAAAAGAGGTGTAAAGTTCTTTTTTATTAACTGCAAAATAAGACCTTCATAAACAGAGTAGGACTTCCTTTTCTTTACAAAGCATCTTTTTTACCCCCAGTTTTATTGAGATAGAATTGACTAATGCATCTTGGGGTGGTATTTTTTTTTTAGTAACATCATTGAAAGATTTATAATTAAATATCAGTTTTACTGCCAACTCACACATTTATGGGTGCCAATGACTTTATTGTTTATTTTGTAGCTACACATTGCTAAAATTAGATTTGATTTCTGAATTTTAAAATAACGAGTTAAAATGTGCAAGGAAAAGAAGTGAGAAAATAGAGTGTACTTTTCTAACACGGCCAGTTTCTCTACTAAGTGATGTAAAGAATGTTTATTTCCAGCAAAAGTGATCCCAAAACATCTGTTGTATTCTCCCTTAAAAAAAACAACAAACTTCATGCTGTTTGGGAGGTCTAATAAAAGAGAAACAGATGTTTAAATTGAAGATGTTAAATCCATCTTCAGCCCTGTCGACACATGGCGATTGCAATGACCACCCCCGCAAAAGGGTCAGGCTGGTACAGGGCGTGGTCTGGTGCTCCCAGTGCTGCTTTTCCTCGGGAGCTGGAGCCTCCAGGTAGAGAGTAGAAGCACTTTGGCCAATGCATGTTTATGTCATCATCCACCCTTCATCACTCACACTAAGAGTAGAAGGGGCCCAGAAAGGAATCATATAATGAGATTTGAGCAGGAGGTCAGGTTCATTATCAAGTAATGAGCCCTGAAGTGACTTTAATGGCAATTAAGATAGCATTAAACTGTGGACCTGTGACTGAAACTTAAATCTGTGACAATGAAATAAAGTCACCTTAATGGATATAGCATGTATAAAATACCGCGCTGGCGGTTTTTAAAGTTTTCTGGGGTAAGAGCCCTTTTGAAAATCTGCTGAAATTTCTGCACCTATTCCCTAGATCAATTGCTCATAAATCTAAAATTTTGCATAGACTTTTAAGAAGTTTACCCATACCACTCTCCCTTTTAAATTATCCTTAAACCTTGGGCATTTATTTTAAAGGTATAGAATCCTACCTGAATGCAAAACCTAGCACTACCACCTATATCTTGATGACTCAAGAAAAGTCTTTTAAGTGTCGACAACTTTATTTCTTTTATCTTTGATATGATACATCACCTAAGTATGTGGATTCAGTAGTATAATATGTGTAAATGTGCCCCAAACCATGCTCGCCATGCAGTGGGTGGTTTTTATTGATAAATATAATTGTCATGTGGAATACTGTGTTCATATTGGTCAATAGACTGAGTCTTCCTGGAGGAAAGGGTCCCTGAGAAGTTATAGAGGCCAGACAAGGTACCTTTTCCCCTAGAGATGTGTTCACAAATTCTTCCAAATTGTCCTTTTTTTTCAAGGACTCTGAACAGACCACTGCTGCTAACACAGATGTTTTCAGACAAGTTACTATTCAGTGGATCCTGAAGCCACTTTCTGGTTGTCATTCCAGCCATGGAATGACCACACCATGGTTGATTGGACTGTGTCTTCTATAGAGAGCTAATCTTGCCACTATGGGCTATTTTAATTGCCAGGTTATGAGGATTACCTGTAGTCTTCTGTGAACAGTCTACAGTGTTGTGGATGGTAGTGTTATGCACCTGTTGAACACAGACTAGGAAGGCTCAAAACCTGTAACTAGCAGTCTCATGTATGCTCTGCACACTGGAAGACTGCCTCGGATTGGTGGGAAGGATTGGTATGTGGATGGTGGGAAGACCTCAGGCTTTAGAGCCAGACTTATCTGTGTTGGAATCCCTCTCTGTCATTGACTAGCTTTTGAGCTTAGTCACTGACGTGGGTATTCTAGGACCTCGGTCTGGGGCCTTGTATCATCGTTCACTATCTGTTCCTTGCTGGCGATTATCGTGATTTTGATGGCTTGTGGCTACTCACACTTCCTGCTTCTCTTAGCAACACAGCATGTTCATGGCCTGGAGCCCTGACTTTGCTCAGAAAGAGGCCCTGTGATCTCTTGATTTGTTTTTGACAAGTGACCAACTGAAGTAGGCTTTTTTCAAATGTATGGAGATGAAAGGAATAATCATCCACTCTCTGTCATGGAGGTTTATCATCACCTTTGTTACATTACATTCCTAATTTAGCCGATTAACCTAAGATGATGAAGCTCATTCTGGTAGTATTGTGTTTTGTGGAATGCAGAGCAATGTACACATAAGAATGGTTTATGTGCTTGAATTCTTTGCTGTGGAATTAAAACGTTTTTAGATTTCTTAGGAAGCTAGGACCCATTGCTTTAGCTTTTATGACAAGGTTCACATGTTAAGTAGGTTTTATAAATCTGTGCATCATTCATTTTAGGTTGGTTAGTACCATGGTGTGAAGATGGTTCATAAACCTTTAAGGAAAATGATTGTTATCTGAAGGTTAAATCAGAACCTAAAAGAATTGCTACTTGGGTCTTTCTGGAATTAATTAACCCAGTCTCTCTGCTTTCCCTGGATTGAGTCCAAAATCAACCCTGGACAGTTTCTCCCAGACTTACCTCCTCCAGACTCTTCCTCCCAAAGAATATGTCTCCTACACTGGAGCCCATGACTGAAATTTACCACGCAAGGAGAATCAAAGACTGTCCTTAGTTTTATAGCAGAAGATACTCAAACATTTTCCAGTGTGGTTGATAGAACATTTACAGAATCAATGGTATTGTTTTACTAACTCTATCAATCCAATTGGTAAAATGAATTAAAAGTCCAAGTCAAAAATTAAACCATGTTCACTTAAAATAAAGTTGGGTCTTTGTTATTACTGTCAGCCTGAAATCTCTTGTACAGTCTTGGGATTCTTGCTGTATTTTTTAGTTTAATGTTCAAACCTCGTTTTGATTGAAGTACAAATAAGTTTCTGTATTTGAAGCATGAGGCTGTTTTGCAAATGGCGGATGTTCCCATGATCAGTGAGAATTTTGTTCATGAAGTTTGTTAGGGTCTTTGGAAAACTGGTCCTGGGCACATGCGCCTGATTATTTCGGCCTGGAATGGTGACCAGGGAATGGTTTAAGTGTTACTTTTCAAATATATTTGGTTTCACAATTTGGTGATGTCTGAGAAACAGAAAGGCCAACCCTTTGTCATTTTTGCCTCTTTGTTAAACTCAGTTCTGATGGGTGTGGTCTCTGGTCCTAGGCTGCAAGCTCTGAACTAGACAGAGCAGAACAAAGAGCAGAGAATAGCCATTTCCTATTGTTAACAGAGTGTCAGACAGTTGGGGTTGAAAGGAACCGTGGAACTTATTTCAGGTGCCCCACACCGGAGATGCTGGTCAAATTTCCAATCACATGGAACTGGTTCTTGGTAAAATCTGGGATTGTAACCACAGTTGATGCCACTGGGCCGTGTTGTTTTTCCTAAGGCTGTTATTTCACTGACTCAATTGTAAATAGGTAGAGAATAAGCAAGCCTTAAACTACTCACAGGGCACCTAAAAACTACCAAATCACTGGGGCACCTGGGTGGCTCAGTCGGTTAAGCATCTGCCTTCAGCTCAGGTCATGACCCCAGGGTCCTGGGATCAAGTCCCGCAACAGGCTCCCTGCTCAGAGGGGAGTCTGCTTCTCCTTCTCCCTCTGCCCCTCCCCCTGCTTGTGCACTCTCTCTCTCTTAAATAAATAAATAAAATCTTTAAAAAAAACCACACCAAATCACATATTCCAATTTCTATAGCTTATGTCTAAGGGGCCCCAAGACATAAACACAACTCCCATGTTCCAAATGTCCTTCAAACCAGAATGCCCCTAGCATCTACAATTATATCATAGATGGGACTGTTAAAAATGGTGCCAAAATGACTTAATGTAAATACATACAAAGGCCTTGCATAGACATTTCTCCAAAGAAGATATCAAAATGACCAACATGTACATGCTCAGTGTCAACGATTCATTAGGGAAATGTAAGTCAGGATGATAATGAGATAGCACTTCATACCTGTTAGAATGGCTACTATTTAAAAAACCCAGAAAATAACAAGTATTGGCAAAGATGTGGAGAAATTGGAATTTTTAGGCAGTGCTGGTGGGAATAGAAAATGGTGTAGCTGCTATGGAAAATGGGATAGTGGTTCCTCAAAAAATTAAACAGAGAATTACCAGATGATCCAGCAATTTCACTTCTGGGCATGTACTCAAAAGAAGTGAAAGCAGGGACTTGAAAAAATTGTGGGGGCACCTGATGGTTCATTCTGCCTTCAGCTCAGGTCATGATCTCAGGGTCCTGGGATCGAGCCCTGCATTAGGCTCCCTGCTCTGTGGGAGTCTGCTTCTCCTTCTCCCTCTGCCCCTCCCCCCACTCGTGCTCACTCTGTCTCTCTCTCAAATAAATAAATAAAATCTTTTTTTTAAAAAAGATTTGTGCACCCATGTTTGTAACAGCATGATTCACCAAAAAGTGGAAGCAACCCAAATGTCCATTGATGGACGAATGGGTAAAATGTGCAATGTATACATACAGTGGGATATTACTGAGACTTACAAAGGAAGGAAATTCTGACAGAGGCTACACCATGGATGAGCCTTGAAGACATTATGCTAAGTGAAATAAGCCAGTCACAAAAGGACAAATACTGTGTAATTTCACTTGTATGACATATCTAGAGTAGTCAAATTCGTAGAGACAGAAAGTAGAATGGTAGTTGCCAGGGGCAAAGTTTCAGTTTGGGGAAATGAAAAAGTTCTGGAGTTGGGCGGTGGTGATGATTGCACAACATTATGGATGTATTTAATGACACTAAACTGTACATTTAAAAATGGTTAAAATGGCAAATTTTATGTTATGGATATTTTACTACCATAAAAAAATCTTAAATCCTTAAAAATTTAAACCATAATAAAAGGATAAGTCACTTCTTAAAAGAATATTGCAGTGAATGGGTCAGTAAGAGAGGAATCTTTTTTTTTTTAATGATTTTATTTATTTAGTTGAGAGAGAGAATGAGATAGAGAGCATGAGAGGGGGGAGGGTCAGAGAGAGAAGCAGACTCCCTGCCGAACAGGGAGCCTGATGCGGGACTCGATCCCGGGACTCCAGGATCACGACCTGAGCCGAAGGCAGTCGCTTAACCAACTGAGCCACCCAGGCGCCCAAGGATAAGTCACTTCTTAAAAGAATATTGCAGTGAATGGATCAATAAGAGAGGAATCTTTTTTTTTTTTAAAGATTTTATTTATTTATTTGAGAGAGAGAATGAGATAGAGAGCATGAGAGGGGGGAGGGTCAGAGGGAGAAGCAGACTCCCCGCCGAGCAGGGAGCCCAATGCGGGACCCGATCCTGGGACTCCAGGATCATGACCTGAGCCGAAGGCAGTCGCTTAACCAACTGAGCCACCCAGGCACCCAAGAGAGGAATCTTTAATGGTCTATTAAAAATAATAGCTGTCTAATTTATTGGGAATTTTCTATCCTTCACACAGTATTTGTTGAGCATTTTCTGCATAGTATTTCTTTGGTAAGTGGAACAGCAGATCTTTGCATTTAGGTAAGTAGCCATTACTTCACGTGTTATTTCAAGAAAGGGAATAACAATGCTTCTTTGGGCCAGCTGCAAACTTAGGAGTCGTGTATTTCAAAAACTACAAAAGAAAGAAGGGGGTCAGGTATCATTTTTTTCCCCTCTGTCATGTATTAAGCCACTAAGTCTAAATTTTCACTGGGCCAGCTGCATTTTGCTTTGGTCAAAAGACAGCTGTAACCTGGAATTTAAAATAAACACATGTGTGTGTGCATATGCACACACACACACAAACACATGACAACGATATTTGAGGTCAGGATCCCCAGGCAGTCATCCTGACTCAACAGCTTACTACTGATACAGTTTTGGGCAGCAGCTTCTCTTCTAGAACTGAGTTTCAACAGATTGCATCCAATAGTCTATTCAGCTTTAGCGTTTTGTGAACGTTCTGGTCATACATTGGGATTTTTAGTGCATATACAGATTTTAAAACATCTTGCTCTTGGCTCTTGGTCCATATAGTTCTTTTCTCATTTCTCAATCAAAAAAGTCCTCGAAGATTGCTTTTGAAGAAAATGTAGGAAACCCAGTAGACTCAGTAAATAGCCTAGACTTGAGAAGAGCCATGGTCAAAGATGTCAACGCATTTTTTTTTTAATTTTGTTATGTTATGTTAGTCACCGTACAATACATCATTAGTTTTTGATGTGGTGATCCACGATCCATTGTTTTCGTATAACACCCAGTGCTCCATGCAGTACGTGCCCTCCTTAATACCGATCACCGGGCTAACCAATCCCCCCTCCCACCTCCCCTCTAAAACCCTGTTTGTTTCTCAGAGTCCATAGTCTCTCAGGGTTCATCTCTCCCTCCGATTCCCGTCCCCTCATTTTTCCCTTCCTTCTCCTAATGTCCTCCATGCTATTCCTTATGTCCCACAAATAAGTGAAACCACATGATAATTGACTTTGATGTTAGATGGTGTCCTATTATGTCGTTCTCAGTGTTGCTATAGAAACATTTTTGTGAAAACTGCCATTAAGCCCCCTTGACGGTAATGCTGATGGAATCTGTTATCAACTCCCTCTGGAGTCAGCTGGTGGGTACTGCCGCTCTGCCATTCGAACAGGACCTGGAAAAAGCACGAGAACATGAAGGGATAGATGCTGACAGAGGCTTGGATCCCCATTCTGAAAATATTAGCTTGGAAATTAAAACAAAAGTTTTCCCAGGAAAACGAAAAAGTGAAATGGCTACCTCTAATGAATGGTTTTAAGAAAATTTTTTAATTTCCTACTTACTTAAAGTTTCACATGTCCTTAGAGGCTTACTTTCTACTTGTACCGTGGTAATTCACGTAATCTAGGTACATGCTAGGCACAAAGCCTGGTCTACTTTTATGCTGTCAAGATTTTTCCTTTGGCTGTAACTTTTTTCTGATAGTTGGTTGTCTCATTTTCTGGGAGGGGTAATATCGAATGTGCTGGAAGAACAGATATTTTATGTATCCAGTTGAAAAGTTAAATTTTAATCAACTAAACGCCACATCCCTGTGGCGATTACTTCATGATTGTTAGTCTTACCGGTAAATGGGCTAAGGGAGATTTTCTTTGGCTATAGATGATGGATTATTCCTTTTTTCTTTTCCTATAAAATTTATAGGAAGAAAAATTCATAGTGTTCTTATGTTGCTTTTTCATCTGCTGTCCTAGATTTATCTACCAAAGATTGGCACCGAATATACTTGCATGCTGATAGTATATCAACATTGCCCGGAAGAAATTAATTTATCTTCTCTCCCACAGGCAAAATTCTGCCATTAAGATGTGAAGCAGTGGTTGATTTAGACATAATTCAAAACCCATCAATATTATTCTAAGCATTAATCTTGTAAATTCTCACAGCTCTATTGTGAGTTAATTAAATAATTACATTTTACACATTAACTTTTCTTTTTTGTATTATGGAACTACTAATGAGTAAATTACTGCTTCATTGTCTTCATACAAGAGCAGATCTGCCATAGTCATTCATTCTTTCAAAAAGCATTTATTGAGGGCCTACTATGTGCCAGGCACTGTTCTGGAAGCTTGGGATACATCAATACACAAAAGACTACATGACTACCTCATGGAGCATACATTGTATACTGTGGAATAATGATAATAAAATAATAAAGTGGGACGCCTGGGTGGCTCAGTCAGTTAAGCATCTGACTCTTGATTTTGGCTCAGGTCATAATGTCAGGGTGGTGAGATTGAGCCCTGTGTCGGGCTTCATGCTGGGTGTGGAGTCTGCTTGGGGTTCTCTCTCTCTCTCTCCCTCAGCCCCTCAACCTCCCCTGCTAAAAAAATATGAAGGAGAAAATAATGATAGGCAGCAAAAATTATCTAAAACACAGCTAAATGATATAATGTGATATAAAAATAATCAGCTAAATGATATAAAAATATATAGGCAAAATGATATAAAATAATCCTTTGTTTATATCAAAAACTGAAATGTAACTGTGAATTTTACAAGGTGTGCATTTTACTTTACTGGAGTGATTCCTGAGAGGGGTTATTTAGGTTTGGCACATTTAGTAATGAAAGCATGTGGTCATTCGGAACCTGTCTGGTTTCTTTCTAACTTGGCAAGCATGCCTGCTGGAGAGCTATGCAGTTTTTCTAGTGTTTGTAATCAAGTCTGTCTGTACTTTTATTTTTCTAGAAGTTAGAAGTTTGACATTCTTTCTCTCTCTCTAACCTTTACTTCGTACAGTACCCATTCTCCTATAACAAATCTGATTCTGTACTTGATCAGTCAGCGTTAGAAATGGAGATTTTTTTTTTAAAGATTTTATTTATTTATTTGAGAGAGAGAATGAGAGAGAGAGAGCACATGAGAGGGGGGAGGGTCAGAGGGAGAAGCAGACTCCCTGCTGAGCAGGGAGCCCGATGCGGGACTCGATCCCGGGACTCCAGGATCATGACCTGAGCCGAAGGCAGTCGCTTAACCAACTGAGCCACCCAGGCGCCCAGAAATGGAGATTTCTGATACACTCAGACTAGTGAAGGCACAGAGTATCAGATTTAATCTTAGAATCATCATTGTTTGCAAGAGTTCTGAAAAACATTATAACTGAATTGTGTATATTGCTTGGGTAAAAAGCATAAAGCAAAAGGAAAAGAAAACCTCAACTCATTGAAACTTCAAAGCAAATTAGGTTAAGGATCAGCCTACGAGATACCAAACTACATTTTTAAAAAAAATTTTTATTTTTTTTATTATTTCAAGTTTTTACTTAAACTCTAGTTAGTTAATATATAGTGTTTTATTAGTTTCAGGAGTAGAATTTAGGGATTCATACAACACCCAATGCTCATACAAGTGCCCTCCTTAATACCCATCACCCATTTAGCCCATCCATCCTTCACCCACCTCCCCTCCAAGAGCCCTCAGTTTGTTCTCTGTAGTTAAAGAGTCTCTCTTATGGGGATGCCTGAGTGGCTCAGTCAGTTAAGTGTCTGCCTTCAGCTCAGGTCATGGTCCTGGGGTCCTGGGATTGAGACCCACATCAGGCTCCCTGCTCAGCGAAGAACCTGTTTTTCTCTCTCCCTCTGCTTGTGCTCTCTCCCTCTCCCTCTCTGTCAAATAAAGAAATAAAATCTTAAAAAAAAAAAAAAAGAGTCTCTCTTATGGTTTGCCTCCTTCCCTTTTTTCTTTCCCCTATGTTCATCTGTTTTTTTCCTTAAGTTCTACATACGAGTGAAATCATCTGATATTTGTCTTTCTCTGACTGACTTATTTCACTTAGCATAATACACTCTAGCTCCATCCACATCATTGCAAATGGCAAGATTTCATTCTTTTTTATGGCTGAGTAATATTCCAAACTACATTTTTTTTAGAAGTATATAAGAAGGGATATGGAATCTTGAATTACAATAAGGTATTAGCATGTACTTGAGCACGCATTGGTACTCTAAAGTAATTTAGAATGGTATTGGATACACATCTGAAGTATCTTATGGATCACTTACTTGGCAGAATAAACTTTGAGACTAAATGCTTCTGTCTTGACTTCAGAAGCATAGCACTCTATGTTGTAAACTTAATGGTAGAAAACACAATCTCCACAAGTATTTCAGGAAATCACACATAAACCTGTTTCAGTAGTCACTATTTCTTTCTTCCTAAGCCCACTGACAAGTTGCCAAGACTTCTGTTCAATGCTGGCCTTTTCTTTGCTGGGCTATTCAGAGGCAAATTCTTTCTGTGGTGGTTTCTCCATGAATATTGTCTCACAGGCTCTTTTTACTTGACTTATAATTGTGTATGTTTCAAGCCTGTATAATTTCATGTGTTTGGCTGAAGGTGGTTTTCAACTAACTAGCACCAAAATGCCCATTCCCTACAACACTGCACAAAATTAAGTCTTTTCTTAAGATTCAGTGTTCGAGATGGACATACAAATAGAATCTGCAGATTTTACCATTAATATCCTTAAAAACTTCCCTTCCTTCCGTGTGATCCAGAAGATCCTGGTCTTTTCTGTCATCCCATAGTTTGGAATCAGTGAGTTGGAAAACTGGAAGAAAGGGAATTACGGCATTGGCAAAGCAGGTGTGTTCCCTTGAGTGTGCATTGTGACCTTAGTTGGTGGTTACACTGCAGATCTGCAACCACTAATTTGGAGCATTTGGGACATGTGCTCAGCCACTGCCTGATGGCTGTTCTGTCATGCCTGAGCCATGGGGGGGACCTAAATTTAAGAGTGTGAACCTAGGCATCGATTGGGAGGCTCTGCATGTCTAACTTTACCTGGCTGTCATCACAAGAGTTTTTGGGTCTTTTGTTTGTTTTGTTTTTCAAGGGCTGTTGTTTAGCTTATTGGAGGGGGAGATGCAGGATAGAGCAGGTCACAATTCATCATTCTACTTGAACTTGAATAATGACAGCCTTGCATTCCACATTTCTTCTGTCCATTCTACCTTGCAAAGGCCAGGAAAATTAAATTTGTTATTAAATATCTTTTGGAGCTAATACTTCCATCATCATGGCTCTTTCTCTCTTGTTTGAGTTACGTCAACTTTCCCACATGTTTTCTGAACCCAGGCACACAATTTTCACCCCAGTGGTAATAAGTGACCTGCTGTTTTCTTTGAGTACATAGTATGGCTGGACCCATCACCTTTACCCTCATGCTAGGTGTCATGCTATTAGGATAAAACCAGTTAATTGTTGCATGAAGCAAAAAGCACTTACACATGGAATTCTGAGAGGTGACACTTAGTAACACTAAAACTGCATCACAAAATTGGGGTATTATACACATAACAGCATCTAACTTTTGTATGCCATTTTGGCTCCTCTTGACTCATCCTGGATATAAATTTAAAAAATCAACTGGCTGCATTTGACTTTGAATAAAGCTTTAGCTTTCTGAAAGAGGAAGACCTATAAGTGAATTTATGATCTATTTGGGGATAGAAGATCTGAGACCTGGGGTGGATTGTCTTCATTGCGCACCAGTGATTTTTAAGAAGCAAACAGAAACTTGGCTGCTGATAGATCTATTTGTTCGCCATTGGTAACATCATTGTGGTTTAAAGTTGCTTTAAACAGGGTTCAAGCAGGCATGGAAAAATGTTGCCTTCTCTTTACAAAGGGTGGTTCAATATCATAGGGATTTTAAAAGTGGTGAAGCCAGCCCAGTAGGTGCCAATGTAGTGGACTTGTTTTCTCTTCAAGGAGGCAATGTTACATAACCACTTAAAGGGTGGGCTCTGGAACCAAAGCCCAGCTCTGGAGTCTTCTAGCTGGTTGACCTGGAGCAAGGTACTTCACTTTTTTTGGGCCCCAGTTTCCTTATCAATTAAATAGCAGTAATAATAACATTCTGATGAGGATTAAATGAGGTATTGCATGTAAAGTGCTTAGCGTGGTGACTAGCACATGCCCAACATATGTCAACCATTATAAGTAAGTCTTTGATGTTAGCATAAGACTCGCCTGGTTATAATTATTTGCATAAATAGAAAAAATGAGGAAGAGTGGTAATTTTAGCTTTGCTGGAAAACAAAAAGTGGTTGAAGGTACCAAGTGCAAAGAGCGTTGGGCTGGGAGGCAGGAGCTTGTTTTAACTCTGCCACTTACTAGCTACACAACTGAGGGTCCAGCCGTGAGTGTTCTGGGTCTGCAGTTTCTCCTTTTCAGAGGAGAAGGTTTGTACCAAAGCAGCTCTGTTGTCCGTTCTAATGTCAGCATTTTGTGAATCCAGGAATGAGTGATTATTTTGTTTTAAATACCTCACTGTAGTAGACAGTGAATAAATATTTGCAAAGTTGAATGGAATCTGCCCACCTTATCTTTGGAATGTAGATGATTTGGTTTTATGATATGCACTGTAATGGCATAGAAAACAGCAGTGATGCTTTTTGAGATTAAGAAAAAAAAAAAAAAGACACTTCAAAGCCACAGGCAAGCTGCTGTAATAAAGGACCACAAACAGATTGGCTTAAACAACAGAAATTTATCATCTCAAAGTCCTGGAGGCTGGAAGCCCCAAATCAAGGTTTCAGCAGGGCTGATTCCTTCTGGGGACCCAGAGAGAATCTGTCCCATGCCTCTCTCCTAGCTTCGGGGAGTTTGCTGGCCATCTTCGGCGTTCCTTGGCTTCTGCTGCATCACTCTGCCTTCATCCTCCCCTAGCATCCTGTCTGTGGGCATGTCTCTGTCCAAATTCCCCCTTTGAGAATGATACCTGTCATATTGGAGTAGGGGCTCATCCTACTCTCGTATGAGCTCATCTTAACCAATGACATTTGCAGTGACCAAGGTCACATTCTGAACTACTGGGGGGCAGGAGCTCAACATACGGATTTTGGGGTGATGCAGTCCAACCCGTAATAGGCTGCTTGTCCTGTCTTCGCGTGCTGCTACCTGGAGGTCCTTCCTTCCTTCCTTCCTTCCTTCCTTCCTTCCTTCCTTCCTTCCTTCCTTCCTTCCTTCCTTCCTTCCAATAAACACTATTGTGCAGTACAGTATAGGTAGATGGATACGGATGGTTTTATAAGGAATTTTTTTTTTTTTAAAGATTTTATTTATTTATTTGAGAGAGAGAGAGAATGAGAGACAGAGAGCATGAGAGGGAGGAGGGTCAGAGGGAGAAGCAGACTCCCTGCCGAGCAGGGAGCCCGATGCGGGACTCGATCCTGGGACTCCAGGATCATGACCTGAGCCGAAGGCAGTCGCTCAACCAACTGAGCCACCCAGGCACCCTATAAGGAATTTTCTTTACCGAAGGAGCTTTAAAGTTGTACATCAGTGGTCACCAGCTAATTCTCAGCAGTTAATCCCTTAATTTGTGGATTACCTATAACTTTTGTTTCTGATCTCATTCCTCTCTTCCTTTTCTCTTGCTGCCCCTCTGATGCTCTCCCTCTTTCCTCCTCACCTTGTTGGCCTGGCGCCGTGCCTTCTTCACTGGGCATTTCACTTGTTCTAAGCAGACTGTTCTGCCACCAGATGGTGTACAAGGATCAGGAAAAGAATTGAAAGACGTTGGCTGATGGGGCTCCTTTTCAATATTTTAATTCGGGGGCAAAAGGCTGACACAATAAGCCAAAAATGAGATTCCGAGATTGTGTGGATTTTACTTTCTATTTAATGTTATCTTCTTTTATTATAGAAACAGAAACCAGAGCTGGAAATCTTGAAGAAAAGAAATCTATACAATTTGATGAATTAAGTTAATAGGAGATTCTGATTCACAATAGATTTGAAGTAATATGGGGCTGAGATGTGGAAGCAAGGTTCTCAGGTCAGAGGGCCGCTTCCTCAAACAGAGAGAGCCAGAAATCACAAGGAAAGGGAATCCACTGCATGCCCAATGCTACAGAATGACATTAGTACAATAGGGGACTTCAGCTGTGCCCTAATTCAACAGTGTCACATGAGGCCTGCAGCCCAAATGTGGTTCGAGCCCACAGCCATCACAGTGTGCTTTGCTTAGTGTGAGTACTATTTCGTTAGTATTAGTACTAATATTATTTGCCAACATTAAAATAATCCCAATATTTTACATCATCATCCAGATTTCAGGCTTCTTTTGGAAAAAAACCAATCCGAAGACCCAGCAATACTGGCTGGTATTTTTCCCTGGCAATACCTTAGTGTGGCTGAGTTGTGCCTGTCCCTTCAGTCAGGGCGTGTGATTTCCAGTTTCACTCTGTTTCTTCCACCCCCTATTATATTACCCTGAACGTTTACCTTCATTTGAAAGGTTTCCTGCCTCTGTGCCCAGCCCTGGAAAAGTATTTGAGTATGTGACCCCGCTCTCCGGTTTCATAGGGGAGGACACAGGGCCTGGAGTGGGGAGCCGATGGCTGGTTGAGGGCCGTACTTGCCCCGTGGCTCCTGCGAAACCTTGCCGCTCTGGTGAATAGGACCTGCAGGGAAGAGAGAAAAAGTGAACGCTAAGAATTAACACATGAAATGCCATCACTCAGTTGTGGAAAAGGAAAACGGAGGCACACACCCACACACAAAGGTGAAAAAAACAGAGAAGCCTAAAGTAAACACCTTACAGAGAACGTGGAGAGAATTAATAGATACACAACCAGAAGACCACGGGTCAGCAGTCAAAAGAAAGAAAGGGGCTCTGAATGACTTATGGGCAAGTTTGGACTGTCTTTGGGGCAACCTCATTATTTGAGCATTGGGAAGGTAACCGAGGGGACTAGGTAGCAAGCAGGTCGGCTAGAAACTGGATGGTTTATGATTACCCAAAGAATCAGCAGAATGCCTCTCCGTGTCCCTGAGGAATGCCCATCAGAGACTCTTTCCGTCCCAACATGGGAACCAATGAGGGAAAATAGACAGAGGGGCCGTGATTCCAAAGGAGGAAGCAGAGAATGTGTTGCTTGCCTCAGTGAAGAGGAATGACAATATAAATGGGTGGAGCCGACTCCTGGATGACTTATTAGTAACTGCAAGCATTCATTAAGAGTTTACTCTGCACTAGACTCTGCACAGAGGTTGACGTGTGTGATATCGTCGCAGCCCCCCAAGGCCCGGCCTCGTGATACATTTCCTTAATCAAATTTGGGTTGGCCTAGTGGTGAAGGCATAGCAGACTCTGGACCTAATCTGGAACAGTGGTTGAGATACACAATTTTGGTTGGATAGCATGTAGCAGGTTTTAAAGAAGTATCATTTTCATTTCTGGCAGGTAACAAGTTTGTTTCAAAGGGTCACTAAGCTAGAGGACTGACAGATTGTCAGGGAACCTTCATCCTAAAAAGTTACATAAATGACTCTTGGGAAAGCATAGTCTGGCAAATCTTATTTCCACTCAGGGCATGCTGGTAAAATCTATAAAAAGAGTACCTCACTAAAGACTTAAGCAAATGGCCTTTGCAGAGAGAAAAAAGCTTGGCTTGTGGAAGAAGGAGCTCTCTGTGGTTGCAGCCCCATGAGCAGGGGAGTACATGGGGCTGCTAAAGACGCAGTGGATGTCCCTTTTCACCTTCCAGAAGCCTCTCTGATGCTTGAGAGGCAGCAGACCTGGAGGGATGGTCTTGCAGGTTTGAAAGCAGGCTTAGAGGAAGGAGGAAAACAGTGTGATTGTTTAAGTGCTCATCCCTACCTGCAAATACAAACTGGGTAGCCCCGAAGGAATGCGTGCCTAGACCAGTTGTGTGTAACACTTTTGTAATTGATTGTAGAACAGTAGCTGCATCTCTCAGTTTGTGGATGCTCTCCAGCTCTCCGGGCCAGAGGACTATTAAACCAGTCAGGGAAGCTGCCAGAAGATCTGGAAGATCCAAGTGCTCAACTCATCTATTGCATCTGGAGAAAAGTAATTCCAGTTGTAAACTTACGATGCCCAATAAAATCTCAGGCTTTTAAAAGGTCATCTCAAGAAAAACCATAATGTTCTCTAAGCCTTATAGAAAACCCAATTCTCTATGCAACATTATTACAGGGCTCGATGCCATTTCTCAAAATTCAACAGTCCCACCCATATTTACTGAGTCCCTGTGATGAGCAAAGAATAGAACTGGACGTGATTCTGGAGAAAGGTGCAGACTGAGAAGGGCGTGTGAGAGTTTTTTTTCTCCTTGCTTTCTTACTGCATCCAGCTGTTTACTTTCCCCCTATTTGTTCTAAGGGCATGGTCACACCCATGACAGAGTGAGACATTTCCCTCCATTTTACTTGCTTATTTAGTTTGCACTGAGAAAAAGAAGTTTGAGTTCATTCCTACTCCAAAGAGGGCATCTTTCTATTTTTCACAAGCAGACTTAGTAATTTGGCCTGATGTTGCCCTTGCTGAAAGTCATCTTCCTCACTGTTTACGATGTCATGGTTTGCTATACCTGGAGATCCATTCCAAATGGTGGCTTCTCATATTGGGGCAACAGTTATGTTTATGGGAATATTCTTTCTGGTCCCTGGCATTCTCTAGAGCTTCAGTATTAATACTGAGTCAAGAGCTGTTTTGTTCTGTTAACATTTCCCTACTGACTAGCTTTGCATGAACATATTTTTCCCCTGCTTCTTTACCTCATTGTGGACAACCTCTTCACTAGGCTCAGTGTCTTTGTCCTTAACTTCTTTCCCATGTCCTTCTCCCCACTCCTCTCCTTCTTTTAGCCACAATCAATAGCAAGAAATGCACTTTACACTACCTCCCAGTATAAGTATATGCTATAGGAACAAGTTTCTTGAGACACATACCCTCAATATACACGAGAGCTCTGCTATGTTCTGTTCTGTCCTTTTTTAATTAAAAACATACTGATTGTGGGGCGCCTGGGTGGCTCAGTTGGTTAAGCGACTGCCTTCGGCTCAGGTCATGATCCTGGAGTCCCGGGATCGAGTCCCGCATCGGGCTCCCTGCTCGGCGAGGAGCCTGCTTCTCCCTCTAACCCTCCCCCCTCTCATGTACTTTCTCGCTCTCTCAAATAAATAAATAAATATTAAAAAAAAAAAAAAGAAATCACGTCTTCTTCTCAAGGCTGTCTTCTGATTTACGGATGTCTATATTCATCAGCCCACTTTTTCTTATATTTCTAATCTGTTTTCTAAAATAAAATTTGATTTCGGGGCACCTGGGTGGCTCAGTTGGTTAAGCGACTGCCTTCGGCTCAGGTCATGATCCTGGAGTCCCGGGATCGAGTCCCACATGGGGCTCCCTGCTCGGCGGGGAGTCTGCTTCTCCCTCTGACCCTCCCCCCTCTCATGTGCTCTCTCTCTCAAATAAATAAATAAAATCTTAAAAACAAAACAAAACAAAAAAAAAACATACTGATTGTGATGCACTGAGTTTGTCAGCCTGTTTTAAAAGCAATGCTCTAGTTAATGTGAATAAAGCCTAAACTATTGGCTCACGCTTTTGCTCATTCTCCCTTTCTTTATTTCATTGCCAGAATTAAAAGCATTGTTTTGAAGTTACAGAAAAATAACTACCAGGGTCCCCACTTTAGTAGGGCAACAATGACCATTTTTGCATGTTCTTTCCCTACCCTCCTTGTCATTATGCAGGCATGGTCCCATGGCCAGGACACCTGCTGTGAGCTCAGGCAGAAGGGAGGGTGGTGGGGGGCGGGGGGTCCTGCAGGATCTCTTGAATAGCCAGTACTGTGCAATCTCCTTGAGGTATAGTTTTATTTGTTGAAAACACTTTGACATTTACTTAGTATTTGACCTTCAGATAGAATGCTGACTGATTTTTATTGAACTTGCTAATATTCTTTTCATTAAGCATTTTTTTTCTAATTATAAAATCATGCATATGAATTTGGGAAATTCCAGGCGAGTACAAAGAAGAAAATAACATTTATAATTCCACTCTTCCAAGATAAACACTATGAACAATTTCGTGTCTTTCTTTTATATAATGTCTATGTAAGTATAAATTGTTGCTGTAATCCTCCGTGTACTATTTTATATTCTTTTTTTTTAAAGATTTTATTTATTCATTTGAGAGAGCATGAGAGCGAGATTGAGAGAAAAAGTCGGGGGAGAGGCAGAGGGAGAAGCAGACTCCCTGCTGAGCAGGGAGCCCGATGTGGGACTCCATCCCAGGACCCTGGGATCATGATCTGAGCCGAAGGCAACCGCTTAACCAACTGAGCCACTCAGGCGCCCTATATTCTTTTTTTTTTTTTTTTTTTTTGATGTAACATTATACTGTAGGACTTCTCACTTACCGAAATCATTTAACAAATAGCATTTCAAAATTTCTCTATTATTGGTAATTTAGGTAGTTTACAGTTTTATTGTTTGTGTGTTACTATAAAGAACTACAGTAAGCATTAACACCAAAATGTTTATCTGCATTTTAAGGCACATCCTTAATACAGATTTAAACCGTAGGCTTATTGAGTCAAAAGGTGTGGGCACTTTTTGGACTCGACACTGACGGCTGAGTCAAGGTTGGGATTCTAAAGAGGACCGTTGTTTTTTAAACATGAGAGAGACTTAGAATTATTCAGTATCTACATGTAAGAAGTTTCAGAAGAGAGGGCCAGTGTCAGAATGCTGAATCCACATTCCCGAAGACATAGGTGAGGGTGGATGGCCAGGACAGAAGATAATATTGTGTTCTTTGACATAGGGAGAAAGTAAGTTGGCAGGGGTGGGGGTGAGGGTGACTGAGTTTGTCCACGTGGGTGTGTACTGGTGTGGGAGGAGCCAAGGAAACCCTGTGGAATGATTTTTATTCTCTTGACTTTTATCTTCCCAGAGTCAGGGAGTAAGGATGGAGGTAAGGAATAGGAGGGGCTTGGTGGTGACTTCCAATAACCCCTGTGGGGAACAGAAGGGGGAGTTGCTTAGCAACCCTTTACGTGAAGAGGTTGATGGAGAGTTTCCAAGTACCACTGGAGATTTCACTGAGCTGGATCATCGTACCCCTAAAGTAGTACCAATCTGTAGGGTCTTCTGTGATTTTTCTCAGGAGTGCCTGATACCTCGGTAGAGAAGCAGAGATGAGAGTGGATGGGCTGATCTGGGTTGGGAGTCTGTAGAGTGGATGCAGAAGAAAAGGGGCGAAGGCGGTGAGGACTCCAGAAGTAGTGTTATTTAAGTGATGTATCATGAATTCCAGGGCACCAGAGGAAGGGCCTGTCAAGTGGATGGAATGGGAGGAAAGGAACATATTCTGTGGGCTTATATTTGCAGCTCAGATCCTGCAATACAAACCAGCCCTGAATAGGGGGTGTTTGTGAGGTGACAGTGTTGGGGATAGGAAAAGGTTCCTGGATGCCTCTCTTCTTGGAAGCTAGTTGTGGTTCTACAACTCCCTACTCAGGAGCAGGGAGATTTACAAACATTAAGAACCCAAAGTGCTACTGGATGCTTTCACCTTTTATCTTCAATGAGAAGGAAGATGGTAACACTGGTTCAAAGCAGGCTAAGTAGATTGGTATTGGTCTGCTTTGTGCTTCCTGCAAGGCCTAAGGGTATCTCCCGGGACATGCTTCAGAAATAAAATTACAAAAATGCCCAGAGTAGTTTGCATTCTGGGTCAAAGTGACAAATTCAGGCTATACTCAATTAGGTCAAGGATTATACTAGTGGACACTCTGAGAACAAAGAATGCTTGGATTAACCAGACGTGTTTGGATTTAAAGGATCATCTGGTACAGAACCAGACCCCTCAGAAAGGCTTCTGGGAAAGGAATGGGAGATCTTGGTGAAGCTAAGTGTCCACCTGAGGCCAAAACAGTTGGGCTAAATTTAAGAACTTAACCTCGCTCAACATACTTCATTGGATTTTATGGTTATTCCTGGAGTTAGCATTTTCCAGAAGGGTATTACCAGTCAGCCTCTCCATTACTCCTCTTATCTCAGCAGTACTATGAAAGGGGAATGTCTGGGTGTTATTTTCTGAAGTCAGAAGAAGTTTGTTTATGACATCACTTGAATGTAAGTTGGCTTTTTGTAAATATTGAAAAAACCCTTCCAATTGCTTTCTTCCTACTCTTGAGAGTAAATTAATTAATAAATTAGCTAATGCTAATCAATAAAGGTGTTTGATTAACCTCTTGAAACATATTATTCAAATATGTCTTGAATGACTAAACTGATAAATTGGGTAAAATTGCTGGAGGTGATGAACTCTTGTGAGTCACTACAGTTCATTCTGCTGGTTCTCTCAAGCCACACCGCTAACCCTGGACGTGACAGATACCAGACACCACAAACACAAGCTATGTTCTGTCTCGGAGCAGAACTCGAGAGGGCTAAATCTCTCAACACTGTCTTATGCAAGGCAATTATGGGATAAATTTGAATCAATTTGTTGCTTCTTTTGAATTTAGAATGTATTTGTATATTTTATATGGGCTTTACAGATGTGTGTATCAGGTTCCCGATCATCCTTTCTCTTTGAACTCATTGTTAGAATAAAGATTTGCTCTTTGTTCATTGCCCTACATTGTTGATCCACGTTTAAGAGGGGAGGCGCCTGATGGTGAGAGACTGTTGCAATGTAGAAGAACTAGAAAGTAATCCACAATGAAACTCAGCCCTACTTCCAGCCTCTCACTGGAACTTTGGGTATTGATCAGAGTGCCCTCAATTAAAAGTAACATTTAGCCTATGGAGAAATCTGGGAGGAATCACAACAAGCATGATTTTGAGATCTGGAAATAGAACCAATAAGAAGACAACATGAAACCAGGGTTATTTCTCCTGGAAGGAAGACAATTCATGGTAGCCTGAAAGGCTATCTTCAAATATGTGTAGAGTTAGTTATTACTCCTGAGGTTGTGATATCCTGTCTTTTAATTTACTCTGTGGATAAAATCAGGGAAAAATGGCTTAAACTGTAACAGAAGAGATTTAGGTTAGATGGGAAGAAAAAATCTTTTCTGAGAGGAAATGCAAAGTGAGCACTAAGAAAAATGTGTGGATTTCATTTCTCTAGCGAAAGTCTAACCATTTGCTAGACATTGAGTTGAATAGACTTATCCATTGGTAATGATCCAAAGCTGAGCCTTGTTCTCAAGATCCTGAGGTTTTATGGTTCTATCACCATTCCACCTTGTACTTTTATTTATTTTTAATTTTTTTTCCACCTTGTACTTTTAGAATGTCACTTTTAGGATGATCTCTTCTTAGACGTAAAAATACCTTTCTCAATTTAATTCTTAGAAAACAGTGACTGTGTTCCCTTACTGAATTATTTATACCTGTGCTGATAGTGAAATGGGTATTTAAGAAAATGCTCTGTTCTCAGCAGATATTTAAACTTCCACACTGAGGGTGATGTTTCTTAAAGTTGCTAGATGAGCAGAGCTTTCACACTTGCTTTCTCCTCACTTGCGATGTCTTGGTTCTCAAGTCTTTATTCTAAGAAATGTTTTCTTTTTTTTTCTTTTATTATGTTACGTTAGTCACCATACATTACATCATTAGTTTTTGATGTAGTATTCCATAATTCATTGTTTGTGTATAACACCCAGTGCTCCATGCAATACGTGCCCTCCTTAATACCCATCACCGGGCTAACCCATCCTCTCACCCCCCTCCCCTCTAAAACCCTCAGTTTGTTTCTCAGATTCCATAGTCTCTCATGGTTCGTCTCCCCCTCTGATTCCCCCCCCTTCATTTTTCCCTTCCTACTATCTTCTTCTTCTTCTTCTTCTTCTTCTTCTTTTTTAACATATAATGTATTATTTGTTTCAGAGGTACAGGTCTGTGATTCAACAGTCTTACACAATTCACAGCGCTCACCATAGCACATACCCTCCCCAATGTCCATCACCCAGCCACCCCATCCCTCCCACCCCCCACCACTCCAGCAACCCTCAGTTTGTTTCCTGAGATTAAGAATTCCTCATATCAGTGAGATCATATGATACTTGTCTTTCTCTGATTGACTTATTTCGCTTAGCATAATACCCTCTAGTTCCATCCACGTCATTGCAAATGGCAAGATTTAGTTTTTTTTTTTTTTTTTTGGCTGCATAATATTCCATTGTATATGTATACCACATCTTCTTTATCCATTCATCCGTTGATGGACATCTTGGCTCTTTCCATAGTTTGGCTATTATGGACATTGCTGCTATAAACATTGGGGTGGACGTACCCCTTCAGATCACTACATTTGTATAATTTGGGGTAAATACCCAGTAGTGCAATTGCTGGGTCATAGGATAGCTCTATTTTCAACTTTTTGAGGAACCTCCAGGCTGTTTTCCAGAGTGGATGCACTAGCTTGCATTCCCACCAACAGTGTAGGAGGGTTCCCCTTTCTCCGCATCCTCACCAACATCTGGCGTTTCCTGACTTGATATGTTTTCTTTCTAAGACAGGATATAACTTTATTAAGGAAGACCTCAAATTCTATAGGTTTGAGGTAGGAGGAGCTCTGAGGAAAGAGCCTGGTTGCTTTTGGTCCTCAGATATCACCACCTAGTGAGTTTTTATGACCTATGCCCTGATATTCAGAGCCAAACCTCTTCAATAAAAGGAGGTGAATATTTTATTTATAAAATGTTTTTAAAATATTTGCAAAAAAAAAATAAATAAATAAAATGTTTTTAAAGGGGCGCCTGGGTGGCTCAGTCGGTTAAACATCTGCCTTCAGCTCAGGTCATGATCCCAGAGTCCTGGGATCCAGTCCCTCCTCATGGGGCTCCCTGCTCAGCGGGGAGCCTGCTTCTCCCTCTTCCTCTACCACTCCCCCCCTTATGCTCTTTCTCTCTCTCTCTCTCAAACAAATAAATAAAATCTTTAAAAAAAAGTTTTTAAAATTTTAATTATTTTGGCTTCCAGTATATATCATTCTCCCCTCCATAACACACTTAACCCCTACTGAATTTTATTTTTTTAAAAAAGAAAAGAAAGCAAAAACCTGATGAAATAAATTATGATTCTTTTTTTTTTTTAAGATTTTATTTATTTATTTGACAGAGAGAGACACAACAAGAGAGGGAACACAAACAGGGGGAGTGGGAGAAGGAGAAGCAGGCTTCCCGCGGAGCAGGGAGCCTAATGCGTGTTCGATCCCAGGACCCTGGGATCATGACCTGAGCCAAAGGCAGACGCTTAATGACTGAGCCACCCAGGCGCCCCGAAATAAATTATGATTCTAAACTACTTCTCACATGGTGCCTTGAGAAAACTTAATCTCCCATCAAATAAATATTATACCATCTGACAATTTCTGAAAAGCATCTCTGCTGAACCTCCAAGGTACTAAAGTAAATTTCTACATGTTATGGTGTCTTCCATTCATTTAAATCTTTTAAAATGCATTGAAATATAAATCCTTATTTAAAATACACGTTTTGAAACTTAATTGAAAATAAGATTGGGTTGCTTCCAAACATAGCCAACACACTATCTAAATTGTTAACAAATCTATTAGGATGACAAAGACAATTGTTACATGAGATGGTCTATTCTAAAGCTCTCAGCCAAGTTAGCCACAAAGTGGGGTAAAGAGCTTACATTTAAGACTTCGTTTGATCTTCAACAAAGCTGCCAAGAACACACAAAGGGGAAAGGAAAATCTTTCAATAAGTGGTGTTGGGAAAACTGGTTATCCACATGAAAAATAATGAAATTGGATCCTTCTGACACTCCCTATTAAAAAAATCAACTCAAAATGGATTAAGATTTAAATGTAGGATCTGAAACTGCAAAACTACTAGAACAAAGTAGAAGGAGAAAGCTTCGTTCTGGGCAAGGGTATTTTGGATATTACCCCAAAAGCAAGGGGAACAAAAGCAAAAATAGACAAGTGAGGTTACATCAAACTAAACAGCTTCTTCACAGCAAAGGAAACAATCAACAGAATGAAGTGGCCACCTGGAAGAAAATATTTGTAAACCATATATCTGTTAGGAGGTTAATATCCAAAATATAGAAGTAACTCAAACCAGTCAATAGCAAGAAAATAAATAACCTGATTAAAAAATGGACAAAGGACCTGAACAGGTATTTCTTCAAAGAAGACATACAGATGGCCAACAGGTATATGAAAAGATGCTCAACATCATTAATCATCAGAGAAATGCAAATCAAAACCATAGGAGATCACCTCCCATTGGTTAAAATGACTGTTACCAAAAAGACAAAAGACAATAGTGTTGGTGAAGATTTGGAGAAAAGGGAACACTGTTGGTGGGAATGCAAACTGGTGTAGCCATCATGGAAAACAGTATGGAGGTTCCTCAAATAATTAAAAATAGAAGTACTATGTGATCCAGCAATCCCACTTCTGGGTGTATTTTCAAAGGAAATGAAATCAGTATCTTGAAGAGATATCTGCACTTCCAAGTTCATTGCAGCATTATTCACAATAGCCAAGATACGGAATTAACCTAAGTGTCCATCGATAGATGAATGGATAAAGAAAATGTGGTATATATGTGTGTGTGTTTTGTGTGTGCGTGTGTGTGTGTAATGGAATATTTTCAGTCATAAAAAAGAAAGAAATCCTGTCATTGGTGAAATCATGGATAAACCTGGATGACATTATGCTCAGTGAAATAAGCCAGGCATAGAAAGACAAATACTGCATGATCTCACTTATATGTGGAATCTGAAACATTAAAAGTCATAGGGGCATATAGAGTAGAACCATGATTCCCAGGAGTGGGGAGGTGGGGGAAATGCGGAGATGTTTGTTGAAGAGCACAAAGTTGCAGTTATAAGATGAATAATAAGTCTAGAGATCTGCTGTTCATGATGATGACTATAGTTAATAATACTGGATTGACTACTGGAAATTTATGAAGAGATTAGATTTCAGGGGCTGTAATCACACACACACAATGGCAACCATGTGAGGAGATGAAATGTTAATTAGCTTGACTATAGTAATAACTCCACTCTAGATATGTGTATCAGATCCCTCTCTTGTATGCCTTCAATATATACAATTTTTATTAAAAAACAAAAAGACTGAGAATGTAGCCCCTTTCTTGCTTTCTCACCCTTTCCTAGTGCTTTATCTTCCTTTGCCTCCTTTCTCTCCCTTTTTCCCCCCCTCTATTATCACTATGTTGCCATAGTTTTGACATGGAACTGGGATGCAATTTTTAAAGTAAACTCTTCCACTGTTATTAACACTTTATTTTTGCCTTGTGAAGGAAGATTTTATTGTTTTCTTAAAAGAGTTACATTCTTCCTTTATATATTTTTCTGCCTATAATAAATTTGTGACTCCCCAAAGGGATAATTTTTTAAACTCTTATCTTTCCCCTCTAATACCAATAAGCCATGTTTGGGACGCACACATTTCTTTGTTCTCGGATGGGTTAAATGTAATTTTCAAATGAGATAGTTTTCATGCTGGTGAGAATTTTTTCATTTGTTCAGAATTATCATCATTTGTAAACCCTGCCATTTAATTTCCAGTGTCTATGTAGAATGATTTAGCTGATCAAATTCTGTTTTTCTCTGTCCTTTATTTGTTCTAGATACATTTCATATTGCTTTTCAGTCGACAGGGGAAATTACGGCTGCAGAAATGGTACACGACTCTCCCTGACAAAGAGAGGAAAAGGATCACCCGGGAAATTGTTCAGATTATTCTCTCTCGTGGTCAGAGGACAAGCAGCTTTATTGACTGGAAGGAGCTAAAACTTGTTTATAAAAGGTGTGAGTAACTTTATGAAAACTGTCTTTCTTATTATTGCTTTGGATTGTTTAATCCTGAACATTTTTTATTACAGCACCAGTTGCATCACTTACTGAAATCTTTGGAGCCTGGAACCCCAATATTTGTATCAGGAGACTAGCAAAAAAGAACTCTCATTTATTGAAAGGCTTTCCATGTGCCAGGATGGATTCTAGGGATGTAATCTACATGTGGATAATGTACAAGTGCATTCAAGAAATAGCTTCTGGGCACCTATTACATTTCCAGCACTTCTAATGACAGTGGATGCCGTAACAAATGACAGAAACAATGCTGCTCTTACAGGGCATACTCATCGGTTAGGCAAACAAAACCTTATCTGTTAGTAATACATGCTATGGGACAAAATGCAGGTTAAGGTGCTAGAGAGAAGGGCAGCTCTTATTACTGCCATTATTACTCATATTTGCAGAGGAGGAAACTGAAGCCACAGAGAGTTTCTAAGTAATTAGTCTTCAGTCACAGGAACTAAGGGGCAATTGGGAGAGTCAGGATTCAAATCCATATCCTTCTGGCTTTATTATTTTTTTTTAAAGATTTTATTTATTTGAGAAAGAGCACATGAGCAGGGTGGGGAGGGGCAGAGGAAGAGGGAGAGGGAGAAGCAGACTCCGTGTTGAGGAGGGAGCCCGAGTTGGGGCTCGATCCCAGGACCCTGCGATCATGACCTGAGCTGAAGGCAGTCGCTTAACAGACTGAGCCACCCAGGCGCCCCTCCTTCTGGCTTTAAAACTTACATATCCTCTCATTATTGCACCTGCTTGCCATAGCAGGACCATACTGGTGAGCAACTTTAGTTTATGGGTAAGGAAACTGAGACCCTAAGAGGTCAAGCCATTTTGCTCATAGAGGCCCAGATAATTCATGTCTAAGCCTGGACCAGAACCTAGCTGACCTGACCCTGCATTCAACATCCTCCTGCCACTCCCAGAAAGAAAATGCACATTAGGAAGGCTCTTGCAAAAGGTGTTTATAAAACCTGAAAGGCAAAAGCAGAGGCCAGTTGGCAGGCTATATTTAATGGAGTAAATTATGAAGAAGTGCCCGGGCAAAGCTGCTTCCGCCAGGTCCAAGTTTATTAAAGCATTTAGTACTAGCATCCGGAGAGATGTCAGTGAAGGCCCCTTTTAATAAGCATCCCAGGGACGGCAAGGCAGAGTCCCAGGAAGCACTTGTCAACAAGAAGCTTGTCCCTACTCTCTGCCTGCTGGCTTTTTAAAACTTTGAGTTCATTTGTGATTTAAGCCATTGTATAAAGAATAGGCTTTAGCAGTTCTCTCAACAGATATTTGCAGCTCCTGGGAACATGAGCAAGGCAGACTCAGCACCTGCCTTTGGGAAGCCAGTGACCTAGTGGGGCAGAGACAAGCCATGAAATGGGCAGTGAAGAGCACTAGGTGCTCTGTTGGGGGAGGCACAGGTGTGCAGAGCCCGGCATCCAGTCCCGTCTGCGAGGTTAGAGATTTCCCGGAGGAAAGACATCCAAGCTCAGAGCTAAGGCGGGGAGTTGGCATTAACCACACAGATGGGTGTGGGAAAGAGGATTTTAGGCAGGAGGATAGACTGGATGGGCTGAGGGTGGGTCAAATACAGAAGGAGTGTGAGGTGAGAGCCTGGGTCGCGGGCTTGAAGTTTAGAAAGGATGGTTCACAAGCAGGGGAGGGGCATGAACAGACACCCCCATTACTCTGGACCAAGGACTCTGTCTTCCTGATAACAGTTCCTCAGGGTAAAATGGTGTTGAGAGTCTTTCATGTAATTAACTGAAATAACCCAATGGCCACTCTGTTTTTATATATTCTCTTTCACATATTGGGAGGCTATTGGATGTGATGAATGATGACTTCTTTCTTGGATTTGGATGGGGAGAGTCTCTGGAGAAGAGGGAGCTTCGCATATTCCCTGCAGAAAACACCATCTTCAGGTTATTGGATGTGTCATCGTATTTTACTTTTCTTTCTTCGTGTTTTTCCTTTCAAGGTATGCTAGTTTATATTTTTGCTGTGCTGTAGAAAATCAGGACAATGAGCTCTTGACACTAGAGATTGTGCATCGTTACGTGGAGTTGCTGGACAAATACTTTGGAAATGTAAGTGTCCAAACTGGTCTGTTTGGAATTAGTCCCCGTTTCAGCTCTATGTCAGTTCTGTCTTTATCGCATTCCTTCTCTCTCTCAAGTCTAAAATATGAATTGCATTTGCACAAGGATCAGAATATGAGGCATTCTCCCCCTTCCTGTGATTCTTTGTAAACAAAGGTTCCAAAGCTTTCAGAGGCAGGCCGTGTCTCTCTCTGTCTTCAGACACAACCACCCTAGAGAGCTCATTCAGTGAACAAGAATTTAGTTGTGAAGGCTTCCTTGATGTTTTCCTCCTCATTCTTCATCATCTGTCATCTCTCTTCTATTTTGACTTTTTAATCCCCTCTCTGGCTTCTTTTACTAAGCTCCAGGTGTTCTTTAATACTATTTATACGTGAAAAAAAAAAAAAAAGCCAAACAAACAAGGAAACCAAAATCCTTTTCCTTCCTATTGCTATTTAACCTCCATGCATTTACTGCCAAGTAGTATCCTGTATGAGGTGCCCCATCCTTAGAACTCATTCACTTTTACAGCTCGGGCTCCATCTTTATGGCTCCCAGGAAATCATAAAGTTACCACTGGCCCCTTCCTACTGGTCAACACCAGTGATGCTTCTTCAGGCTTCCCCTGCCTCACCTCTCTGTAGCACGGGATCCTTGCTCGTCACTGCTTCCCTTTCTTTTTTTTGGCACAACCCTGAGTTCTGCTAATTCTCATCCTGTTTCTAAAGGCCCCTGCTTGGTTTCTGCCCCGAGCTCTCTTCCTCCCCCTGCCCTTTCTACCCTCCTGGAATCCATGACCAGATGGCTCTCTTCCCAGAAGTCTGCTGAGGACAGTCTTCTCTGGGCTTCTCTCAGCCGTCTCCGTTGTAACGTGTCGAGAACTAAAATAATCTTCTGCAAACCTGTTCTGTCTTGTGACTGAGTTTATTATGTCCCAGGATCCTTCAATGCTTCTTTCTTTGTTCTTCCTCCACCCTTTGCTAAAGGCTGCCTTTGTCTATTCAGATGGGACTACAATCCATCTCTTTCCTTCCACTCCCACCAGTACAGGTTTACTTGGGATTGCAGTTTTGCTTTTCTTTGAAACCTCATCTCTGGCCCTTTATGCCTCTGGGCTCTTCTCTGCTTCCCTTTCCTGGCTTGTTAGTTACCGTCTTCCTTGCAATGCATGGATCCAGGCGACGGTTGTCCTCAGCCACTTTCCATCATCTATAATGAATAAAAGCCCAACTTCTTAGCCTGGCATTTAAGCTTTCTAAACATCAGTCCCAGACCACTTCTCCAACCTTCTCGCTGTTCTTTTTTTTTTTATCCCTGATAGGCTCAGTGCTCCAACCACATGGGACAGCCTGGTATTATCCTTAACTTGTGCAAGATTTGTATGAACACCAAACTTCAAGTGTCTCGAGATCATGACCTAGGATTTAGTTGTTTGATTTTTCAACACTTGTGAGCAACTCTGGGCCAGATTTTAGCAAATGTTCCAGAAACATGCCATCCATTTCATGGTCTTAAGAAATAAATCATTGGATTTGGAATATATTTTCTCTCAGTAATGCTCCCTTCCCTGTTCCCTGGGTCACTGAGGATTTCTATTAAGTGTTGTTGGGACAGTTTGCTTCCACAAGACTTTCTGTGCTCTGGTCAATGGAATGAGTAACATTTGCAGCATCGCCAGGGTTTTATCAGATTACTTGCAACAATTTTCACAAGGGTGAGTACTTGAAAGATTTTTGAAGAATTTTCTTTCCCTCCCTCCCTTCATCCTTATTATTCCCCTTTATTTCCCTTCGTAAATGATGGTAGAAGATGACTTTAAATGTCGCTTCGGAGATTTTAGGTCGTTGGTCAGTATAGAGAGTAAGACAGCCAGACCATTTTTTCTTTCTCTTTCTCTTAGCTGCCCATGTTTATTTTCATCTTTTAGAGAGGGATTCGCAGGTGTATAATTGCATGTTTTTGAACATGAGATTATTTAATTTTATGCTTTCCATTATTCAAAGGAAGCCTGACATTTTGAAATCCACTGCAAACTTGGCCTTTTGTAAAGAAAGACCTGAAGGTGTTTTCCTGAGGCCCAGGCTTTCCCAGGACCTGCCTTCTGCCCCTAATTTCTGCACTCGGGTTTGACCTGTTGTGTTTTCCTAGATTTCCCTGACTGTGATAATGTGAATGGAGGTTAAATTTTTATGTCAGTCTTATCTGACCAAATATTAGATATTTGAGAACACATTGCTTTCTTAAGAGAATCTAAATCACCTTCACCAAAGCTGAGCCCAGTTAAGATATAAAGAGAATCAGAATGAATTCCTATTTCTCTAACATTAATTTTTCATCCTATTTTGGTGTACCTTTAGAAGCTCTGTCTTTCCCATGGACCAAAATTTAATTCACTAAAAAATTCAAGGAATCTTTTATTAAGCTAAGAGCAGCTAAGAGCAATTCAAGGCTATCTGCCCAGTAGGTGTTCAGTTCTTATTAATTAACTGTGATGAGCAAAGCCTACCAGTACTGATTCTCATTGACATCATCTCAGGAATAATATATTTCTCTTTGGCTTTCTTTTCCTCTTGTGTTAATCCTGAAGGTCTCCTGGAATTCTACCCTTAATATTATCGAAGAGAAAACTTTGTCCCGAGCTTCTCTTATAACATTGGAAAATATTACTTTCCTGTGACAGATAAATCAAAATCTCTGGCTACTAATTTATGTGTTTTTTGAGCATTTTTCAATTCCAGGGAGATTTACAAGGATTAACTGGTTAATCTTTTGATCTTCAGTAAACAGCATTAACCCCAATTTATGGAGGCTAAGAAGAAATGTCCCAGAATCTCCCAGTTGATAAAGGTCTGTCTGAGGATTTGGCCACCTGCATATTTTCCCATTATAGACTATAGTGTGAGTTTTTACAGATGTGCTCAGAGAGTATGGGTGTTGCTGCCCCAGAGAGGTTTGATCTTGATTTAGGAAGTTTTCTGGGAGGAAGAGGAGGGCTCTGAGTCCTGCTGGGTCCTGGTGTCCACTCACTCACTAACCAGACTCATGATTTTGGCTCGGGATAGATCTCTAATTTACATATAAGAAAAATAACACTCAAAAAGATTAATAGAAATATTTACTTTGCTAATCTCATGGGGCTATTGTGAGGATCGAAGCAACAGTGTAATTAACAATACTTTACAAACTGTCAATTGCTATGTCATTGTACCTTAAACCGTAATTATTGTATGTATGGTTTTATACATTTACTGTATATAATTTAAACTTTTTGTATTTACTTTAGAACAGAATTTAGTAAGAGAAGGTTCTTAGACTCTATCCAGAAGTATTTAGTTATTGAAATGCCAGAAATAATCTTCTGCATCATGTATTCTGCTACAAGAATAGACCCTCAGGTCAGATTATAGTAAGGCATAGGCTAAGAGATCAAGGGTAAAATTAAATTATCACTGTTTCTGCCTTTTATAAGCTTTCTTCCAGAATAGAGATACACAAGAAATGAGAAAAGAAATTAACAGTCTCATGTGTTTATGAACATGGAAACCACTTGTTTTTGCATAATTAGATGAAATGCAGTCATTTGAGCATCAAGGGCATATTCCTGATGTACCGGGACAGTACCCTTGAGGTGGACTCACAAGTATTTGAGTAATTGCTCTGCATTTGGTCTAAGGTGCTCTGGGAGATATTCCCTGTTCTTACTCACAGATACAGTAACCCCTTGGGGTTAGGATCAAAGAATAACCAAAGAAGTAGCATTTTGGAGTTGCCATATATGAAATAGTTGCTCATTTGTAACTCTCTATAATTTCAATGGAACTTGTGCATCTGTTTCCTTATGATCTAGAGATAGTAATTGTATATCCAAGCTGCCTCTGTGTGTGTATGTGTGTGTATGTGTGTGTATGTGTGTGTGTGTATCTGGCTTTGCATGCCCTGTTACTTTATTCCCATCTCTTGAAACTAGATGCAGTAAATTAATTGCCCCATGGCTGCTGGCCAGCCTGCAGGTTGCCTCTCTGAGAGTGGGGTTTGAGATGGTCCTAGAGAACTAGAGAACTTGCATTAGTATCTGTCAGGTTCATCTTGCAGGATTCTAATTGCTGGTTTCTCCTAATGAGGCTCCTGTCTGTCTCGGACTCCTGGTCTACGCCTGCCTTGAACTCTGAGGTTCCTCAGCTCTTGCTACTATAACTACTGACTTCCTGCCTCTTCTGACCTCTGGTAACTGCTTGCTTCTCGTACCTTCTCTAATGAGCATGGATGCCTGATCTATTGTGTTTTCTTTCTGTTTATCTGTATTATTTAAAACTGTGTATTTTTTTACATATCCTTCTAGACATATACAGTTTTATTTTTAAATGGGATTATGCATATTATGACATTATGCATATTATTCTGCAACTTTTTCTCCCCCCTCCCCCCACTTACAGATGTATCTTGGAGTTCTTTCCACAGCCGTCCATAGAAATCTATCTCATTCTTTCCAACTTCTACATGGAATTTCCATGTCATCAGCGCAGGCAGAGATAGACTGTTGAGGGAGGAGGGAAGTAGCTCTAGATATATACACCCACTTGTTGTTGATTTACCCACTTGATGCTGCTTTCTAATGAATGAGGAGACCATGACCTTTGCAGATGAATTAGGTGAGTTTTTCTGAGCTGGCCATTTATGATAGCGGTATTTACCTAACTGTTTACCTTGTGGAGTCTGCAAGCTTATTGACCTAAATGGTAAATGTATGACCTAAACCCTTTGCTAAAATGTTGACATGGGTTTTATGTAAAGTTATAGTACTCAGCAACATCAGAGAACTGTTGGTCTGGGAAGCCATTAATTCCCAGCATCACAGAAACAAGGCCTAAGTGATGACTGACTCATTTATCCTGCAGATGTGTACTGCGTCCTGTTATGTGCGAGATACCAGAGATAGCGAGATGACTGATAAGATAAGGTCTGTGCCTGAGCTCACAGTACTGGGGGGGCAGAGATTGATCAGTCAGCATACACAGAAAGAGAGAACACAGAGCAAGCGGTGTGAAATCCGAATGGGGGAGAAAGGCTTCGGTGGAATCATTGTGCCCCTGACTTTTGAATCTGGCCTTGAAAAATGAGCTTAATTTTGCCAGCAGAATAAAGAAAAGGCCAACTGGGGGTCATTGCAGGAATTGCTGGGATGGGCAAAGGGTAAAGGCATAAGAGAAGCCGGTGAGTTAGTGGAGTGTGGGTGTAGCATGGGGTGGCTGAGTGCTGACATGCGCAGCAGATAGCCCACCCAGGCTGGGTGGTCAGGAGTCCTATATGCCAGGCAGAGGAATGGAAGCTTTGTCCTTAACATAAGACCCTACTCAGGAGAGGAAAGAGATCGGCACTTCAGCACAGTGTTAATGGTTGTTGGCCTTGAGTGCGGACGGACACCGCCTAGAAGGTCATTGCAGTGGCCTTCATGAGACGCTGCAGGCTGGAGCAGCGGTGGTGAACGGGGAGAAGACAGGAAGGGCTGGGATTTATTTCCATGATAGAATCAATAGGAATTGGAGACCAGACTGAGAGGGATGAGACTGAAGGAGAGAGAGGGATGAGGGGGAGGGGGAAAGAAGTGGATCTGTGGGATGAATTAGATTGGGCCACAGATAGAGGTTGCAGCTATGAAGGAAAACAGGGTCTGCGGGGAAAAGAATACGCTTGACCTCAGTTTGGCACCTGGTGCCTTGGCCTGAGGAATATCCAGGCAGAGAGGTCTAATGAGCAGGTGGAAATATTGGACTCGCCCCAGAAGGAGATCAGGGCTAGACATCTGGGTTTGTTAAGACACCTGCATGCCAGACACAGCTGTAGAGCGTCCTTGGCATTGTCTAGAATATACGTAGGGCTTTCATGAAAAACACCAGCATTAAAGCAGAAGGTGGGTCACTGGAATGTAAGACACATGCAGCCGTGAGGCTGGCTTTGCTGATTCTGTCCCGAGAACTCCATAAATACTTCCTAACCAAATGTGAAGTAGGGGTAGAGATCATCCAACGAGTCTGAGAAGGATTCAGGATTCAGCAGAGATGGAAGACAGGAACAGGCATTGAATGGCATTGCCAAAGTCAGGGAGCAGGGGAGAGGGGATTTTCAGGAAAAAGACTGGTGAAGGGTATCCAGTGTTGCTGAGAAGTGAAGGAGGGGGAGGGCTAAAAACTTGCAGGTGGAAGCCTTCCAGAGGGTGTGGAACCGGAAACAGAAGTGTTGGGGAGTTGAGGAATAAGTGAGAAGGAAAACCTCAGGAGAGTGCCTGAGTGCTGGTCCGGTCAGGGAATTGGAAACAAGCCCTATCTGGATTATTGGGGGAGGGGGGTGCTCTTGTCGCTTGCTTCCCTTACACAGCAAAATCTATCGGACTCTGTTTTGGTCTATGATAGTCGTTCTCCCTGTGTGGTCCCCAGACCCGCCTCATTAGCATCACCTGGGAACCAGTTACAAGTGCAGACTCTCAGGCCTTACCCAGACCCACCGAATCCGAAACTCCAGGGCTGGGGCCCAAGCACTGTGTCCCTTAAGGAGCCTTCTGGGGGATTCGGATACACTCTGAAGTTTGAGAACCACTGGCTTGTGACATAATTTTGAGAAAAATTAGCACAGTTGAGCTAATTTGCCTCTGAAGAGTGAGCTTCTGAGAGTCCTAAAGCTAGGAGCCAAGATTTCCAGCCGGTTGAGTAGGAGGAAGGAGGCGTTGTCCTCTGCCTGACTTGCAGTGGGGACTTGGCTTCTATTCGTGCAGATGGAAATATGAGCTCGTGCTGCCTGATTCCTGTCCCAAGTCTCAAATTTCTTGTTGTGACATAAAGAAATATTATTTAGGGACATGGCCTGCTTAATGGAATGTGGTTTTACTTTTGCTAAAGGCCTGGGATCCCCTCGTTCTGTTTCTCGGTCCTTACGATACCATCTGATGGTTTTATCTTTGGTATGCCACATGGGTGTAACTGTTGAGAAAGCTTGAGACACTGACATTTGTTTGCCCTGATATTCCTGCAAGTTTACCAAAACATTTGTTTTTGTCTACCAGGTCTGTGAGCTGGATATTATCTTTAATTTCGAAAAGGCTTATTTTATCCTTGACGAGTTTATAATGGGTGGAGAAATTCAGGAAACGTCCAAAAAATCTGCTGTCAAAGCCATTGAAGATTCTGATATGTTACAGGAGGTCAGTACCCAGCGTTGGTGCCATGGGGGAAAATGATAATGATGATGGTGGTGATGATGATGATATGTTGGCAGAGACTTACTGAGCGCTTCCTCTATGCTGAGTGCAGTTTCTAAGTAACTTACCTGTTTTAACTCATTTAATTATCACAATACCTCTAAGAGGTGGGTAGCATTTTTTGCCCTCATTTTGAAGCTGAGTAAACTGAGACACAGAGAGGTTAAACAATCTGCTTGATGTGACACAGCCAGTAAGTGTGGAATAGAGATTTGAACGCAGGACGCTGGGCTCCAGAATCTTCGTTCTTTGTTTGGCTGAGTTTTTTTTTTAGTGAGGATACCTAACTGTCAAAAAGGTATCAAAAGCTTGGTGCTAATTTTTTTTCAAGGATTTTACGAGAGGTATAAAAAGATTTTCATTAAAATATCTGCGCTACCGGGGCGCCTGGGTGGCTCAGTCGTTAGGCGTCTGCCTTCGGCTCAGGTCATGATCCCAGGGTCCTGGGATCGAGCCCCGCATCGGGCTCCCTGCTCGGCGGGAAGCCTGCTTCTCCCTCTCCCACTCCCCCGCTTGTGTTCCTGCTCTCACTAACTCTCTCTCTTTGTCAAGTAAATAAATAAAATCTTTAAAAAATATATATATATCTGCGCTACCCTGGGAAAGGAGAATAGGAGTACGTCGTTATTTCATTTACCAGGGATATTAGAGCTTTATTATTGAAGATGGCATTTATCATTTTAATTAAAATTTCTCACACCTCCCGCCTAGGCTGCCTGTGTGCTCCTATTTGCATAAATAAATTGAGAATACTGTGGCTTGCTTGCCAAGGTATAAATGGGCCCAGAAGCATCCATGTGCTCCTGGTTCTGTGATATTTATATAAAATACAGTGGGTCTCGGGCGCCTGGGTGGCTCAGTTGGTTGAGCGACTGCCTTCGGCTCAGGTCATGATCCTGGAGACCCAGGATTGAGTCCCGCATCGGGCTTCCTGCTCGGCAGGGAGTCTGCTTCTCCCTCTGACCCTCCCCCTCTCATGCTCTCTCTCTCTCAAATAAATAAATAAAATCTTAAAAAAAAAAAATACAGTGGGTCTTTTAGAAGCAGGCTAGATTGGCATTGTACCCAGTAAGGGGACTCACCTACATCAGCCCCTTCACTCCTTCCTCCCAATGACACCGAGAAAGAGCACATCACCCCTCTGACCTTTGGCCTCCCTAATGAGGTGAACCCACCAGCTCTGGCTCAAAGCTGAGCTCTGTCCTGGCTTCACCACCCCTGGGTACTTCTTCCTGCAGCGTCCATGGGTCTTTCCGCTTGCCTGTTTTACAGTAGCCGGTCAGGAGATCCCAGAGGATCATAAACTCTCTCTTAAAAATTGGCATTAAAGCCATTCTTACTGCCTTTTGAGAAAGAAGATACTGACTGTGTTAATAAAACAACATCAGGCATGGTTTCCTAGCCCCTTTTTTGTGCACGTCTCTGAACCGACGAGTTGCTCCTGCCCATCCAGGGGAACCGGTCCTCAGGTGAACGGACCCTGAGGAAGACCTCTGTAGGAGCAGTACCCCAGTGTCTGCGCGTGCCTTTTAGGAGGCCGGTGCATTTCTTTCCAGAGTTGTTCTTGCCTCAAGAAATGCACTTAAACTTTCTGCTGTTTACTTGGCTCTCTCCAAATGCCACAGGAAGGGAATTTTACAAGGTGCTTGAGAACTCAGTGGTTTGGAAATTCCACAGAACTACCTTTCTTAAAACATGCCAGGGGTTATTTATAATTCTATCCTCAGGGCCCTGACTGTGGAGTCTAAGCCTTACAGGAGAAAGGGACTTTTTAGCAGGGTCTTTGGCACTCACAGTAATTAAAGCTTTTTGAATTGGGGCCAAGACACACCTGGATTATTTTGAATTCCTCCTCTGTAAGAAATATATAGAGTTTCAAAGAGCTTGCAGTGAATCTGGTTCCATGGAACTCTGGGAAGCACAGATTTCAGGAGAGAGCCCTTTCACAAGTAAACATTAACTGGTAGTTCATGTCCCTGGTGATCAAGTGGAAGGTCTTGATGGGTAGGCCTCCGGATCCCCTCCATTTAGCCCCGGCGTCCCCATAGTGAGCAGGCAATGCCATGACTGCCCTCCAAATCTCTCTTGGTGAAATCACAGCACCTGCCAAATAGAGACAGTGTTATCAGTGCTCTCTTGGGCTCTGGGTACTTCAGCTAAGTCAGTGAATCAGTGAACATTTGGGGAGCTGATTGAGAAATTGACTGTGTATATCTGATCAGAAATGTTTAGAATGAAGGGGTGCAAGTAACATAATTACATAAGGAAAAACATGACTGCTTTCTTTTTTTCCCTGTTCTCTGGACCTGAGCACACACATGTAGCTATTAAAGGTTAAGGGAGGCCTTTGTAATATTGCTTGTGCTTTTAGCTCCTGGAACTTTCCCCGACTCCTACCCAGGAAAGGTTTCTTAGAATAGAAAGGCTGTCCTCACATATTTAGTAAGAAGATACATAGTCTTAAATCTCCAAATGCTCAGGGATTATTCTGAGTGTACTGGGGCTTGACATTAGTAGTACGGATTAAGAAAAAAACAGTTTAAGTGGTTGGGGGTGACTTTAGGAGGTGCCTTATTTTCAGGGGGACAACCTGTGGGCGGTGGTGCGGAATGAGAAGAGAAAAGAAGCTGAAAGGGAAAGATGGTCCTCATTAGCTGCGGGGGTTGCAATTCCTGGCATCGCCAGCGGGGGCGACCGACAGAAGAGGTTCCCCCACAGGGTGAGAAGCGAGGGTCAAAATGTACCTCATTAGCTCACGAAACAGGATATCTTGCCTGTGTATGTGTGGATGCGTGAGAAATGGCTAGGTGCACCCCAACATTGTCACCCTTAAAAGCACAACTCATGTTAACAGCTAAGCGGAACCATAGTGCAGTAAAAAGTTGTAGTGCACACAGTGCTGAATCCACAAGAAATGTGGGGGTACAAGATGGATAACAGATGGGGTCCTGAGGGACAGATCTGGGTCCTCTTGTGAATGGCCAGAGCAGAGCTCTTTAAGGTTGTGTCATTCTTAAAAGTCTGTTCCAACCTTGAAAGTGGCAAGCTCAAGAAAATACGGACCTTGTGTGCTCTTGGTTCATGTAATCTAGGGAACAGCATGGTTCAGAAAGGGCAGTCCGTGCAGTCTTTAGCGGGCTGAGTTAACCAGTGCTGTGAAGCAGGGCCGATAACTAGAGGCCAGTGAACCAGGAAGTCAGTGGAGTGACAATTCCAGAGCCTTTTGCTGGCCCAAGCCCCTTCCAAGGCTGCAGGCTCATGTGGTGAGATTTGCAAAGGTAGGATATCTAACTGCAAAGCATATGTAGCCATGCAATGAACATATTATAAAGTGTGTCAGGTACTTAATGAATGGAAACCATATGCTGTTGTTCTGAATTCTGCGGTATTTGTCATCTTTTAAAAATTTATCATCCGAGGGATGCCTGTGTGGCTCAGTTGGTTAAGCGTCTGCTTTTGGCTCAGGTCATGATCTCAGGGTCCTGAGATCGAGCCACGCATCGGGCTCCTTGCTCAGCAGGGAACGTGCTTCTCCCTCTGCATGCTGCTCCCCTTACTTGTGCTCTCTCTCTCTCTTTCTCTGACAAATAAATAAATAAAATCTTCTAAAAAAAATTTATCATCTGGGGGCACCTGGGTGGCTCAGTCAATTAAGCATCTGCCTTCGGCTTAGGTCATGATCTCAGGGTCCTGGGATCGAGCCCCACATCGGGCTCCCTGCTCTCTGTTTGTCCCTCTCACTCTCCCTCTGTGCTCTCCCTCTCTCAAATAAATAAATAATTTTTAAAAAAAAGTTAGCATCTGTTATTTCTTTTCTCATTCTAAATAAACTTTATACCCAATTTTGTATTTCTTTGTATTCCTTTTTTTTGTGAGAGAGAGAGAGAGTGCAAGCTGGGGTTGGGGGAGAAGCAGAGGAAATCTTAAGCAGGCTCCATGCTGGGGGAGCCCCAGTGCAGGGTTCGATCTCACAACCCTGTGATCATGACCTGAGCCAAAATTAAGAGTTGGACGCTTAACTGACTGAGCCACCCAGGTGCCCCTTTGTATTCCTTTTTTAATGATATAAACTCCAGATGCTACAAAATAGGCATGGGCCCCAGGCCAATGTGATACTCCGGCTAACTTTAAAGACACCAGCAGCTTCTGTAAGAGGAGATACAGGGCAAAGGTCTTAGGGTGTGGGTTGCTGTTGGCCAGTGTGAGGTGTAAGAGCTTTATAAGAAAGTGTGGATGACTGAGCACAAGTATTTCATCAGAGGAACACTGGAATTCTAAACAGAGCTGGTGAAAACCAGTTAGAGCACTGGATTTCTTTTTTTTGTTTTGTTTTTAAAGATTTATTTATTTGAGACACAGAGATACAGAGAGAGAGAGAGCATGAGCAGGGAGAGAGGCAGAGGGAGAAGGAGAAGCAGGCTCCCCGCTGAGCCAGGAGCCCGATGCGGGGCTCGATCCCAGGACCCTGGAATCATGACCTGAGCCGAAGGCAGACGCTTAACCATCTGAGCCACCCAGGCGCCCCAGAACACCGGATTTCTAACTTCAGTACCCTCTGAGCAATGTTGCTTAGCCATGGCCTTGCTCAGTTTGGCCCATGCTGATCAATGTCTTCCCTGGCAGGTGCAAGTGAATCATGTACCCTGAGGTTCAGGCCTAAGAACAGGTTGCACATTGCTGATTGAGCTGACCCTGGCTCACACGGAAAAGGCAGGGGCATTACCCAAGGCTTGGTACTTGCCTTGAACTTCCTTATTGATTCAACCCAGGAACCACTCTGTTAAACAAATATATATGTTTACAGTAGGAAAGAATGCAAGAGAAAGTCCATTCGCCTTGCATGATAAAGGGCTTGCAAAATCACTGTATATTTTAACTCTACCTCTAGTTGCAAATCTGTCCAAACATTTTTTAAAAAGTGCTGGAAAAAAATTATGGCCTTGTGGTGTGTTAGCAAACTTGCCAACTGATGGGGATGAAGAAAGTTTGCATACTTTGGAGGAAAGCGTTTCAAAATACGTGGAAGAAATTCTTTTTTTTTTTTTAAGATTTTAATTTATTTATTTGACAGAGAGACAGCGAGAGAGGGAACACAAGCAGGGGGAGTGGGAGAGGGAGAAGCAGGCTCCCTGCCGAGCAGGGGGCCAGATGCAGGGCTCGATCCCAGGACCCTGGGATCATGACCTGAGCCGAAGGCAGATGCTTAACGGACTGAGCCACCCAGGAGCCCCTACATGGAAGAAATTCTTATGAATCGTAGTCTATCCTTTATATCTTGCCAGTAAGTGTAAAAAGATGTTTTGCACAGAATCTGTAGCAGAAACTGAGATTTCTCTAATACATGTGCCTGGAGGTGGTTCTCATGATCGTTTCAGTAGGCATATTTATCTGAAGTCAACAGTGATATGCTGGCCGCTGATGCTTTAGTATTTTTCTTATCCGACATTCTTTTTATGATCAAGCTCAGCTCTTTGTCTGTTGAAAGTTATTTAGTTCCAGCCATATGGAGATGTATGCAAATTATTCTCAAACTCTGAACCACTGTTCTTGATCAGGATGCAAAGATTTATGTCCATATATGTTTCGGGAACTTCTGTTCAGTAACAGCAAAAAATGAGTAAGTAAAAGAATGAAAAAGGTTTCACCTGCTGCTAAAGGCTGTGGTTTAAGGGGAAATTGTTCTAATTTATTTTTCTCTTTCAGACAATGGAAGAATATATGAACAAGCCTACGTTTTAGCTATGCATCTACTTGAAGAGTCCAAGTGCTACATGCTGGGAGCCTATAAATTAGCAAATTCCTGGTGTCCAGTTCTTTGACAGAGCCCCCGGCATCATGCCAAAAATAACCTAAAAGGGATTCTTTGTTAACTAGCAAAGGGTTGTTTAACATAATATATTTATCATTATTACATATCTGTATTATACTGTATATACCTACTTATTGTAGTCTGGATGTTCAAATAACTGCTTCGTGACTCAACTGACTGAATATTTGTTTTGCAGTGTTTGAACCCGTGTGATATTTTTAAGCTAATTTAAATAAATGTGTCACAATATGTTTTTTGTTGCATTTGATCCTCTACTGACAACTGAAAAGTGCATTGTAATAACCCCTGATTTTGAATGTAAAATATATGTTATATCAATAATTCTTTTCTAAATGTTTAGCTTTTTAAATTTTGTAATAATTCCAAGTTTTGTTAAGAGTTCAGAGCTCATACATAATGCTAGACATTTTTAATATGCTTAGTAAAATGTAACTTCAGTCCAGATACAATGTATCTGATTTTAATGTCCTAAATTCATTTATTTTTTCAGGGTTGGAATTAAGGAAAATAACCAAAGGCAATAAGGGACTTAAATGGTTTTGATGTCTTAGAAGCGGCCATCTAGTTGAAGTTTTAATTTTACCTTTTAGTTGAATATTAAGGGCATTCCGATAAGGCTGTGTTTCCTACAAACTCTGTGTATTTAATAAGGATTTGAGACTTCAGAGATACAGTGTCTGTGACTTCTCTTACTATAAAAATAGTATAATGAAGACTAATACCAATAGTAGTAATTATTATTACTACTATGATTTTAATAATTTTTGAGGTTCCAAGCACTCATTGCTTGAGAGATTTTGCTTCAAATATGTTTTATTGTATGCCTACTGTATTAGAAGACTTATTGTTTATTAGACTTAGAGAATTGAATATTATTACAGCCTATATGGTAGATGCTCTTCCTTCTTTTTTATTTCCTCATGCCCCAAATTTTGCTGCTGACCATTATTATGGTGAGTATGTTGCATTTGTGCTTCCTGGAATGAAAGCTCTATATAACCAGGTAGTAAATGTGATCAGGCATTATAGGAAAATAGTTCGTCATACTCTGTCTTGATGTCCCACTTCTGATGTCCTGTCTGTGCATTTTTAATGTTAGTTTTGAGGTCTGGTATGATTCCTGTTGGAGTGGTTAGGAGCCCCTTAGTGTTTTTCCTATGAGAAGAGTATGCTTGCTGTTGTATTCTTTCTCTAGAAGATCCTATATGGTAGATCTTTAGAGAACATGAAGGAAAAATGTCCTCTTTGAGGGAAAAATGTCCTCTTTGGTTCATCTTGCCAGATAGATTTAGGGGAAAATAACAAGACAAGACCACAAGAACAGAAAAAATAATTGATCAATTCCTCAATAGAGCCATTACTAAAATGAAATAACTCAAATTAGAATGTGAAGGAATTATTGGGCTTTTAATACCTAATATTTACTCAAATTAATCATGTGATTACAATGATGGCATGGCTTGAAGTTTAGCTGTCATTTTTGATCACTTATGTTTATTTTATGTCTTCAGATTTGTGGTTTCACTTTTTTGTTGTCAATATGGTGGAACTCTTTATTTTTAAAAAGTTTTGTAGAGATGGACTTTATATAAATCAACACAGTTTTTCTGGTTCCTTTGAAGTTTTCCACCATTTTGGGGTGAAGGTATTTATTCATGTATTCTTTCAAATTGGATACTTCCACATTAGGCACTGTTGAGCTGTATGGAGGGCTTTTCAGACTCCATGTCAGTGTCTCACCTAGAAAATGAACATAATGATATAGCACACTGTGTAAATTTGAGGGATTTGGGGGACATTTTACGTGGGTCTTGGTGAAAATAATAATTATATTTTCTTTATATTATATAATTATAATAAAACTACCAAGTGAAAGATAATAAATGCTAAATTTGTATAAAACTTACAAATAAAATGTTTTTAAATTTTTTAATGAGAAACTTGAGTGTGCTTTTATGAATATAATTATTTTTTAGTCTGATAGTCCAATTTTATGCATGAAATTGCTACCCATACTTCCTGGTGAAGTCCCTTTAAAGTGATCTCTTTATTTTCTTGGTACTTACTGTCCAAGAGCAACTTCACAAGCATGTGACAGCAGATGAGAGAAGAGTATTTACTGTTTTGCTCCTATTGACTTCTTTCTCATCATTCACCCACATTTTTCTTTAAAGATTTTATTTATTTGAGAGAGAGAGAGGGAAAGCATGAACCGGGGGAGGGGCAGGCAGGGTGAGAGGGAGAACCAGGCTCCCCGCTGAGCAGGGAGCCTGATGGGCTTGATCCCAGGACCCTGGGATCATGACCTGAGCCAGAGTCAGCCACTTAACCGACTGAGCCACCCAGGAGCCCCCATTCACCCCCATTTTGATAATCTGATCTCTTTGCGGGTACTTAGTGATGCAATCATTCTTTAAATCTAGTAATTTATTTTCTTTCATGAACAAATGTAAAGTTGGCATTTACTGTGACAAAGTAAGTGAATCTTCATTCAGACTCATTTTCCAAATCAAGTCTCCTAAAATAATGATAAGGCTTTTTCATCAGCTATTGTTCTTCTAGAAGTTCCTCTCTAGGATTCATATTGTTTGAAACATCACTGTGAAACACCACTGAGGAACTGTGTTTACCTTTACTTTTCTAAGGTTAAATCAATGAACGTAGTTGTTGAATGTTAATGTATTCTTTCACACGGTCTCTGCCGTTCTGGATTAAGTCCAATCAGATGCTATGGGATGTAAGTAAAATAAGCCAATGACCGTTTTTCAGTAATTAACAAAGGAGAGGGCCATTAAATTTTTCTTCAATTCTTATTTTAGCTTTTGACAAACTTGAAAAAACTCGTCCCGGGCGCCTGGGTGGCTCAGTTGGTTAAGCGACTGCCTTCAGCTCAGGTCATGATCCTGGAGTCCCGGGATCGAGTCCCGCATCGGGCTCCCTGCTCGGCGGGGAGTCTGTTTCTCCCTCTGACCCTCCCCCCTCTCATGTGCTCTCTGTCTCTCTCATTCTGTCTCAAATAAATAAATAAAATCTTTAAAAAAGAAAGAAAGAAAGAAAAAACTCGTCCCATAGACAACGTACTTTGGTATTCCAAGTGATAATCTGTTCTGTCACATAGAGCTAAAAATAGAAGGACCATAACAGCTAGGGCTGTATTAGCTTCACATTTTTTTTTTTTTTTTTAAAGTAGGCTCCACACTGGGCGTGGGGCTTGAACTCACAACCCTGAGATCAAAACCTGAAATGAAATCAAGAGTCGGACACTTAACCGGCTGAGCTGCTCGGGTGCCCCAGCTTCGCCTTTTGCTAGTACTATTTAATATGGAATTCAGACAGACAGATGTACTTTTACTTCTGATAAGTTCTTTGTGAATAAATTCACCTATTAACTGAATCTCAGGCTTTCTCCTTGCATCTGTACCATCAGTATTTTAGTTTTGCTCCTAACTTACTTGTTTCAAAGTGTTTGTGTACTATTTTGTTAACTAGTTTGTTCCGCTACTTGATAAAATAATGTTCTAAGCATTTCTCTTCTGGGATTAACAGCCTCCTTCCTAACAAAGGTAGATTAATCTGAGGTGATACACTAATGATTTAATCATCTTCTAGATTAGAATGATTTCAATGTGTTTGACACATCCTCTTATCTGTTTACTGATAGTATTATTCAAAAAGCACTTTTGTCTTTCCTCTGGAAAATGTTGAGAGTTTCCAGGAGGCTGATAAAATGAGCAGTTCTGCAATTGTGTGAGTCTGTGAGCTTTTGCTATGGTTAGCATAACCTTCCAACTAACTCTCTGAGCTACACCTGATGCTGTTATAACTTATATACCTGATACTGTTATAACTTATAAGAGAACGTGGCTTCTTAATACTTGCACATGTTTAAAATACTAATCTTATGCATAAGGTGAATATTTAGTAAAAGGATGCCAGCATAATTGACTTGATAATATTTTGAAGTAAATAGGACATTTAGGCCGAAGCAAAGGAGGTATGAGGTTGCTTGGTTTCAAATGTGAGATAATCCTCATTCTGCTTCAGTAGTAATTTAAACTTTTTTTTTTTTACTGTTTTTTGGAGGGGGAGAAATCTGTTGAATTTGGGAAGACTCCAGTTTTAATAAATTTTTTTCATTATGGTGGAAAAATATCTGCAAAATCTAAGACTATATAAATGTAAAGAATAAAGAACTAGTGGACTTGAAGGGGTTTGTGATTCAAAAATTAAGTCTCAAAAAAAAATTGAAGTCATTTGCAGTTTTTAGAATGGCATAAAACTAAATTAAAAAATGAAAGTGTGATAATATAATTTTGCAAATTAATACAGTCAAAATCGAAAGTATTGAAATACTAGTTTTCCTTTAATAAAATAACCAAACTTCTAAAGACATCTTAAAGTATAAATGTTACTTTTACTTATGTAGGAGTAAATATATTTTGGAGAAACTAATGAATTGATTAAATTATGGTTTTCTGTCTATAGAAATAGGCATCTTTTTATTTCTGGAAAAACATTTTTAATATCCAACAATTTGGATAAATATAACAATTGCACTACTAGGTATTTACCCAAATGATACAAAATATTAGTTTGAAGGGGTACATGAACCCCAATGTTTATAGCAGCATTATCTACAATAGCCAAATTATGGAAAGAGCCCAAGTGTCCATAGACTGATGAATGAATGAAGAAGATGTGGGATTTGTGTGTGTGTGTGTGTGTGTGTGTACACACATGATGGAATATTACTCAGCCATAAATAAGAATGAAATCTTGGGGGCGCCTGGGTGGCTCAGTCCTTAAGCGTCTGCCTTCGGCTCAGGTCCTGGGATCGAGCCCCTCGTTGGGCTCCCTGCTCAGCGGGAAGCCTGCTTCTCCCTCTCCCACTCCCCCTGCTTGTGTTCCCTCTCTCGCTGTGTCTCTCTCTGTCAAATTAATAAATAAAATCTTTAAAAAGAAAAAAAAGAATGAAATCTTGCCATTTGCAATGAGGTGGATGGAACCAGAGGATATTATGCTAAGTGAAATAAGTCAGTCAGAGAAAGACAAATACCATATAATTTCACTCATATGTGGAACTTAAGAAACAAAATAAATAATAGGGGAAAAAAAGAGAGAGGTAAACCAAAAAACAGACTCTTACCTATAGAGAACAAATTGCTGGTTCCCAGAGGTGAGGTGGTGGGGGATGGGTGAAATAGGTGACGGGGATGAAGGAGGGCACTTGTGACAAGCACCGGGTGTTGTATGGAAGTGTTGAATCACTAAATTCTACATCTGAAACTAACATCACACTGTATGTTAATTAACTGGAATTTAAAAAAAGATTTTTAAAAAGCCAAAACTGACACAATGGATGGATGAATGAATAAGCCAAGGCACATAGTAAGAAAAATGAATAAAATCAATTACGTTCTACTCGGAATACCTAATCTCATACGATAATAGTAACAGTTACTAAGAGAGCAGTTTGTACAGACTTTGTGTATTCATTTAAAACTTTATTTAAAATGTAATTAACAGCATAGAGCAGGTTAAGTTGGAAGAAAATTTAAATCTTTAGCAGACACAACCTCCAGAATGATAAATCATAAATTAAAAATGAGACTAACGCAGTAGTTTAGAAAGTGCTACATCTGCACTTTTTTTCCCGCCCTCTGCCTTTTGTCAGTGTGTTCTGTATTCAAAATTGTAGGAGCCAAAACACGTAATTACTAAATATTTCTGAAGTGATTTCTCTGAGGCAGCCATCCAAATACTATCCAAACATAATTTCAACTGTTGTGAGCTTTTGAACTTGTGGGAAATAATGGCTTGATTTTTTTAAATATCTATATAATTTTTTTAATCTCTGTATAATTTTCTATATAATTTTCAGCCCTCAGTCTCTCTGAGCAGACACGCAGACCATCACTCACTGGTTGGGACCATAACTTACTGTTGGGATTTTTTGAGCCATAAGACTAAGTATCGTATTTGTGGTCAGAGCATCAGAATGGACTAGAAATTGGAGACCTTTATACTGGTGCTGGATGTACTGCTGAGAAGGCTCATGAACTTGCCCTTTGGAATGGATTTGGAAAGTCAGAGTCAGGATTTTGGAAGTGAGCTAGTCTCTACTACTCATTACACAAAGGAAAAAAAAGAGTAGTCAGTGCATTAACATTTACACTTTGATCAGGTCTCAGTGCTAAGCAATTGCTTAATTAAACCTGGTCTTTTTCAAAGGTGTTACCTCATGAAAGTATTTGATGAGCTTGTTTTCCTGGGATGAAATACAAGCCTAATGACATTTAAACATGTTTTTCACCCCTTTTAAAGGATACAGACGAAGTATATTGAGTGCACTTTGAATGAGGGATGCCTTTCTAGTAGAAAAAAGCTACTGCTGGAATATAGGAAAAGGGTGAATTGCCAGGTTTGTGTTTGTTGAATTTTGGTGGTAGAACTTCTTACATGTTTCAGAGGGAAGGGAGTACAGAAGAGGAATACTTTTTTTTTTTTTTTTTTTTTTGGCTAGTCTTGAATAAAAGGAACTAATGATCTGGAAAAATCCTTGAATTCAGTGACTGCCTCCTGCATATAGCTAAGACTTATCATTGCAACCCTCTTTGTACCTAACTATGAAAAAAAACCCTTTGCCTTTGGTTCTGAGCTGAGGAGCGGGGGTGGGGAGGTGGGGGGGATGAAACCAAGCACTGCCTGAAAAGGAGGCAGATACCAGCTGCTTATTCTCCAGCTCATTTCCTGTTTCCTCCTGGGCACACAGCTGGACTTCATCTCCTGGCCCCTCTTCAAGTGTGGCTTCTCCACGGCGAAATGACAGCCAGTGGAATGTGGGTTGAACTAACAGACCCCCCACTCTGCAGGTCTGGCTCGTGAAACACTCCCACACGTGACCCTCCATTTTCGGGCTTTCCCTGTTATAGCTGAAGGAAAATACTCCAGGATCCAGAGAAGGCAGAGCCACGAGATGGAAGGAACTAAAAAAGGCTGTCAGGAGGGCCAACCAGGTAGAAACAGCCACACTGGACCTCTCCATGCGACAGAAAGAAACAACTGTGAACTGAACTCCTGTAGTTGATTTGTTTCAGCCACGAGCCCACCCTAACACGTGGAACCATCATGGGCTACCATCGGCAGGATCAAGATAGGGGTAATCAAGTTTATTTTCAGATAATGGAGAAACATAGCCCCCTTTAGAGCTAATACAAGCAACTAATTATCCAGAAGAGGGTGGATAGTAAATCTGATTGGGAGAGTAGGCTGCTGAGAAGTAGAAAGATTTTGATGTTACTACCCACACACTGCACCAGTTTTCTAGAGGGTCCAACTGGGTCCCTCCCAAAGGGTACCCTGAGCCTGCATACAGATTTTGTTTGGCTCTCACTGGGTGAGAAAATTGAATCAATTCAGTGATTGCACATGGAAATTAGATTTTTTTTTTTTTTTTTTTTTTTTGCTTTGCTTTGCTTTGCTTGGAAACTTGTAAGAACTGGCCACTTTGGGCTTGCAGCTCTGCATGGCCAGAATCAGCTGGAGCTGGAGGACATGCACCGCTGCTTTCTACAGTCCTCACCATTATACCTGCCCCCTTCACTGAGTTACAGACTCGCCCAGCTTGGGGTGGGGGGGAGCATTTTCTTTTTGACCCCTGCGCTACATTTTCACTCTGCTTCTGTGGTTGCTGATGCAGCTTCTTAGTTTGACTTTTGAGACCTTTCATGATCTTTAAGTCTCCTATGCCATGCTCCTTCACAGTTCAGCGTGTTATTGGTGCTCGTTCCCTTTATTCCTTTACCTGAAGCTCTGTTTGCTTCAATTGTATCCAGATTCTTTAATACACAACCCGAGTGTCACTTTCTTCATGGCTCTCCTTTCATTCCATCCTTCCTCCCTTTCTCTGTAATCCCTTTGCGTCATGTACATGCTTCCCAGGGCACTTGTCACTTTAATATTATAGTATAGATATTTAAATACATGTCTTATCTCTTGCTGAAAAATACTTGAGAGCAGGATATGTGTATATGTGTGTGTGTGTGTGTGTGTGTGTGTGTGATAGAAAGAGAGAGATCAATCACTTTTTTGACTCTCCTGAAGGGCCTGTTAGTGTCTTGCATACATGAACAAAATTATCAACATCTATCAGATCAGAATATGAAAACCTCCCCTTTAAAAAGGTACATTTTCTTTAACACTCCCTCACTGGAAGGTTTTGAAGAACCATAAGAAGTTTATGAGGCCAGCAAGCACTGCCCATTTCTAGACTATGTCCCCACAAGAGTGTATTGTTGGCCAATGTTGTCTTGAATTCTGAAATAATGTTAAAATCTTACATTTCTGTTGTATGACTGGATCCCGGAAGCTTCAGATGACTTGTTTGATTTCATCTCTTGCTGGGTCCCCGGCGCCCTTAGCCGTGCCTGAGACACAGTAAAATATCAAGAAATGTTTGCTGAATGGGAGCTGAGTGATGAAAGACTGGGTGCAATGTGCCAGTGAATTGGCCACGGTTATTTCGGGGATTGCAGCGAAGTGATTAAAAGTAAAACTGAGCACTTAGCAGCGGTACCAGATGGATATGTTTTGTTTCTTGCGAAAGAAGACACAAGAGAACTAGTGGGTTGGGACCAGAAGGGAAGCCACCACGCTTCCGGGCCAGCCTTCATTCAGCACCATTTCCGTGCATGGCACACCAGGCTTCTATGTTGGAGCTACTCCTCTGGGGGGCAAACCTGTCGTCAGAGTCTTACCAGCGTGAGGAAGGAGAACTGCGTGGTTTGCTGATGTGGTTGTACACAGAGGAATAGCCTCCTGAAACATATGCATTTTACTTCTACCCAACAATTAGTATTTTCTGTATTTTTAATTGGGTCACATGGATTAGACTCTGCTGCATGATTATGACAGAGCATGGCTTTTTGTTAGAATGCAAATTTCCTTTTCGAGGATTTTCTTCTTGTTGTTCTTCTTTTTAAAAGGCTTTATTTATTTACTTGAGAGAGAGAGAGCGCATGGGTGCGAGCACGCAGACCAGTGGAGGGGGAAGGGCAGAGAGACAAGCACACTCCTGGCTGAGTGCGGAGCCTGAGGCAGGGCTTGATCCCAGGACCCTGAGATCATGACCTGAGACAAAGACAGACACTTAACTGACTAAGAGCCCCTGAGGATTTTTTTCTAACTCATGAAATAGAATGCACTGAGGTGCTAAGTCCTCTCTGTCTCTTCATTCCCTTTGCCCTCTGCTACAAAAATGAGTTGACTTGCTTTTTGGGTACCATGTAAGATCTATGTGAATTTAAGTTACACGAAAACAAAGCTATGAAGGCACATCTGTAAACAGAAATGAAAAAACACCTTTTAAAGAAGTTTGCTGTAGCAGAAAGTGGTATTTGCCGTAGGAATGATTGACCACCAGTTGTATATCACACCAAACCTAGCTAAGATAACGCTCATAAGGGATGAGAAAGGCAGTTTCTATTTTAAAAAGATTTTTAAAATTTAGAACAGCTGAGGAGGTATGGAAGAACAGATAGCAGTAAAAGAGAAAATGATTATTTTCTGCTGGCAAATGTAAAGATTCCCCATTTATTGATTCTCTCATTTTGTGCTCCTCTTTATAGATGGAGAAGTCATAAAATAAGAACTTAGAATGAACAGCAATTGTAAAGGAGGTCTGAGAGCCAGATTGGGTTATTTTTCACAAGTGCCAGGATGTACAAAGGTTGGGAGCTCTGCCATAAACCACTTGGTAATAATTAGCCTTACAAACTTTACCTTACAGAGAGGACTTAGAACAGGAGCCTTCACAATACGACAGTCCAGAAACCCCAAATGCACTGAGAATTCCTGTCTCTAATGCATGTGCTGAAGCCTTGACCTGAAATATCTTACCTTTCTCTTTCCTGCTCTGACAGTGCCCTACTCGCTCTTGACCTGGCAATTCTTGGTCACCATCCAGGCTCCAGTTCAGGTGTCAGATCCTGTAGAAACTGCCCCTAGTACTCCCTTCCCCAGCACTGATGGATCCCATGGGTGCTACGGGAGCAGAGAATGTTGTGTGTGGCTCATAGGGATGTGACCACATGCTGACAACATGGTGCCTCTTCCGCAAGACTGGGAGCTGCCTCAGGGCAGAGGCTCTGAGCTTCACACTTACATAATAAATAAATAAATACATCACACTTTCATATTTTAGGTGGAAGGATGCAGCTAAAAACCTTGACTCTGGGGTTCCCACCCACCACATCCTGCTGGACACAGTTGACTATAGACTCAGGGTCCCACTGTCCCTTTTTATTCCTTGATAGTGTGGATGGAATCATTTTAGGAGGTATAACTTTTTCTTGGATGATAATGTGTATAGGAAAGTGTTAACTCAGCAGGTCTGGGTCGCTCCAACCCTGCACATTCGACATAAAAACCTGCCTCCAGAATGGGCTGGCTCTTGAGGGCATAGCCTCTGAGCCCTTGGAATGTTCTGCCTGATAAGAGTGGTTTCACATGTCCGAGGGCATGGGCCATGATCTACCAGTGTGGCCAGACAAGTTTATCCTGACAGTGTGATTTATGGTGAACGCTTGTTTTTGCTGTGGGTTAGGGGCTGGAGCTTGAGTACCTGAGATCAGTCACATGGGCCCTGTTTACCAACAGGACTGATCCCAAATGAAACCTCTGGACACCAAGGCTTGGGGACCTTCCCTGATTGGCAGCACTTGGCATGTGTTTTTGCACATTGTTGCTGGAAAATTCAGTGTAGCCCCATGTGACACCATTGAAAGGGACACCCAGAAGCTGGCGCCTGGTCTCTCTTGGACTTCACCCCATGTGCCTCTTCCCTTTGCTGATTTGACTCCATGTCCTTTGACTGCAACAGTGGTTATAAGACTTCTGAGCCCTGTGAGTCCTGGTACATCACTCTGGGCACTCCCAGCACATAACCCATTCAGATGCTACCGTTGGGTAGGATGGTATGGGAAAACAAATAATTATGGAGATCAGAAAGGGGAGAATCTGGAAGGTGTTTTGGGGGCTGAGTGCCGTGGGTTCTCTGACCGGGTTGGGTCTTTCCACTTTAATGGGAAGACTCTCAGCTTTGTTTCTTTTGACACAAAAAGTATCTCCATGTTCCCAAGGGAAGGAAATGAAGTGAACACAGGGTACGTATATATAACTGGCAATTTTGCAGATTTGGGGGTTCTAACTCTGCCCACGGCAGCCTGTCCATCTAGGACTTCTTCCTCTAGGGAGTGGGAAAGGCAGACCTGCATGGGAGTGAGGGGAGAGGTGGGCCTTTCTCAGCCTTGTAGGCATTGTGTCAGCTCTCTAAGACCAGGGGAGTCTCTTCACATAGGCCATTTTATGAACTCTTGATATTAGCACCCAGAATCTCCGAGTTGGTTAACAAGGTGGGTTTTGCCCCCGGAGTCTCAGAGTTCCTATCCTGATGCTGTCACCTGCCTGCTTGTGACTTTGGGCAGGAAACTTCTGCCTGCCTCAGTTTCTTCATCTGTGCTCAGGACAGGGTCTGGAACCCAGAAAGTGCTGATTACATGTCAACTGCTGCTGTTGGTTTCTCTTCTGGATTTATCTGAGAGGCATCAGGAGAGCTAGGCTAACTGTATCACAGGGAAGAGGGTTCATGTTATTTAAAATAGCTTTCTGGAGCTAAAACAAAGAAAAGGGACTGCAATGGAGGTCGACATTTTGTGAGTTGATTACAGAGATTGAGCATGAATACCATGACTTAGATATTCCATTCAAGGAAGATGATTTCTTTATGGCAAATCAGTTGGGGTATGTTCCCTTGAGGGGGCTTCCTCCTTCCCTCATCCCTGGGGCTCCTTTCCCAACCCCTGCCAACAGCTGGCCAGGACGAATTTCTTGCGTCTCCAGACAAAACAAGTATGAGGTTAATATCACCCCTGAGGCCAAGAGGGGCAAACCGACAAAATAAGAACTTTAATCATAGACAAACTCTTGGTTTAAAGTCTTTTTCTTTGACATATTTAGGATAATCCCCAAATGATAGAGCTCATTTTTGCACACATTTGAAAGGCCACGGGCCAGTGTTTTCTGGAGCATCATATCCTCAGTGTGCTGAGGGTCTGATGTGACATGATCTCCTATGTGATTTGGCGAGGCTGTCCCTCCACAGGACAGTAAAAAAGAAAAAGAAAAAAAAGGCATAATGAGGCATTTTAATTCTCTAGGGTTAGGTGCTCCATTTCCAAATTCTTAAAAGTTTCAGTAAGATTGGCATATTTGAAGAAACGAGTAAGAATTCCTAGCACATTCTTTCACAAAAATGCAAATCGTATTTAGCAGAAAAAGGAACACCAAAAATGATACCCAATGTCGGCTGACAGAGGTGAAGAGCATAGACTGCTAAAAAAGAGTTTGTTAGTGTGTGTAAATAACACTGTCATGATCCTTTGACCCAGGGATTCTAAGAATCGAATGCAGAGGTTGGCAAGTTGGCCCATGCAGATCCAACCTGTGGCCTGTTTTTGGTATGGCCAGCAAACTAAAGACAAGTCTGCAAGGTTTTAAACTATTTTCAAAAGGGACAGGAGAAGAAAGAGGAGGAGGAGGAGCGAGAGGAAGGGGAGACAGACTGCCTGGCCCACAGAGCCCAACATTTTGACTATCTGGCCCTTTTCACAGCCATCTGACCTAAGGAATAACGCAAAACATGGAAAATCTACATGAAAAGGGTGATCTTTGCAGCGGTTAATAGTTCAAAAGACTGAGAACAATTTAAGTGCCCAAGAGAGAAGACTAGTTCCATAACTATTAAGTGATTCACATAAGAGGATATTTTACCACAAAGTGATGCCTCAGCAGGACCACGGATCTGTGTGATGCATTTTGTCCATCTTAGGAAGCCTTTATGGACTGCCAGGCTCACAGACCTTCTTCTCACTCCTAAATGCTTAATGCAGATACGGATAAACAGCACATTTTAAAACTTCATGATATTCTGCCTTGAACAGGAAGGTCTTGACTTAAGGAATGGACCCTGACAGCTCCTGCTACCTGTGTTCTGGCTCTCAGGACCCTTCGTAGCAGGAAAGTTACACCTAGGGTCACACAACCCACTTGGGAACATGTTCTAGCTCAGGACGCTCTCTTCTCCTTACTTCAGGAAGCTTTTCTTTTTCCTGGCAGCCCTCAGTACCCCTTCCTCCATATTCTGCAGAGTATGGTGTGGGTGGGTAGGATTCTTACATTCTTGCGTTGATTTCTATGTCCTTCTGAACCTGGATACCATAGGGCAGGTTGTATATATCTCATTACATGGAAGCTTTGTGGTTATTTCTGTAAAAGTCTGGCTTCAGAGCCTTGGCCAGGAATATGATCACATTTTTGTTTTGTTGAAAGACATCAGATAACATTTACATTGTTGGCTCTTTTCAGAGAAAGAGGCCATGTCGATTGTTTCAGTCTTTCTAATGAAGACTTGAGAGGAATTCTCTAACCCAGGCTCTGCGCCAGCGATTTCTTTATGATCAAACAAAGCACCGCTGAGCTACAGGTCAGATCTAGTCCCCATGTTACCTTTAATCCTATTGTGGATCCCTGGTGCCCGTAAGATAATGTCCAAGCTCCTGGTGTGGAGCTAGGTGTTACCACAATCTCTCCAGCCTCACCCATCACCGTGCCTCTCATTCAACCGTGCCCCCAACATGTGATATGCTCTTGCTTTCTTCTGCAATTTTGCGTGTTTGGAACCTACAGTTTATATGTCACCTCCTCAGAGAGTCCTTCACTGATCACTCCAGTTGTCACTTTCATCTTTTTTTTTTTTAAAGATTTTTTATTTATTTATTTGAGACAGAGAGAATGAGAGACAGAGAGCATGAGAGGGAGGAGGGTCAGAGGGAGAAGCAGACTCCCTGCCGAGCAGGGAGCCCGATGCGGGACTCGATCCCGGGACTCCAGGATCATGACCTGAGCCGAAGGCAGTCACTTAACCAACTGAGCCACCCAGGCGCCCGTCACTTTCATCTTATAACCCCATTTTCTTTTCTTTATAACACATGATTTGAAATTCTCCTATGGCTTTGTTTGTCTGTTGACCTATTTATTTACCTGTGTTTGCATGTATTTATGCATTTATTCTCCCCCTCTTCTCCCTCACTAGAATGTATGCTTTTTGAGGGCAGGGACCCATGTTCCCAGCCCCTAGAACACAACTTTAAAGAGAGCCTGGTGGGCAATGGGTTCCCCAAATTTCCATTTTCCATCATGTGCCAGAGGATACTTCCTCATGTGTAGGACCTAAGGGTCACCTTCCCAGACCTTCCAAGGTGGAGGAGGATGCCTCATCTTCTGTGTTCTGCCAACACAGTTCTTAAGTAGCTGCCATGGTCAGGTTATGCATCAAATCCCCCACTAGACTGTGAGGAGCCTGGGAAGGCAGAGATTGGCCCTTTGTGTCCACAGCTCACAGTCTGGCATTGAGTAGGGAAAAATTTTTATTTCCTGATTGGGCAATGAATAAATTCATAGTAATTTCCCAATTAATACTTGTTATTATGTTGACTTGAGTCTACAATTTCTTGGTTCCTTCTTCTTAAAAAGGAACAAAAAATAAAACACACATTGCTATATCTATTATCCTAATATCATGCTATATTTATTAGCTTAAATTATTATTGTTACTCAAGTTTAAAAATATTGCCTTTATGGAGAATGCTAGCTTGGTTTATATTTGGTTTAGCTTTTATTTTTTTATTTTTATTTATTTATTTTTTTTGCCTCCATCTCTCCTAACTTGACAGACAACCAAAAACTCTAGAAATCATGTGAAGGCATAATACTTCTGGCTATTATTTTGCCATATTCACCTCTTGTCCCCTTTTACAGTCACAGAAAATAGAGTTGGTGAAGCAGCTTCAAAGAGTTCATTTCGTGATTCCATCAGATGAGCTTATATTCAGGCCAGCTACCTCACACACAAAGAAATAGGAATTAATCATAATCAGGGCTGCGCAGTGGTGACATAAGGTCAGGGCTCAGGGGCAGACATTGTTCAAATGTTTAAGATCCAGAAAATATGGGAAGATTCTCACTGATTCATTTCTTTGTTTGCTAATCTGCTTACCCATTGATACACCTCTTATTTAGTAGTACCTCACTTAAGGATAAAAAGAACTTGGAATGAATCATGCTCATGGACAAGAATCAAGGAGTTTGTAATAGAGCAACAAGCTTGGGCTGGGAGAGGTCCACAGGGGACTCAATTTCCGAGCAGGGCTGGTCCTGCCCTCAAAGGAACAACCACAAAACATTCTTCCCTTATTTGCCTGCCTATTCTTCCCACCTATGGTGTGGCATAGCCAGAAGGAAGCCAGCCCATGTGAAAGGCTCAGCAGAGCTGGGCTTGGTAGCCATTCGGCACACCTCTAGTTACTGACTATTCTTAAAGCTGAAATGCCAGAGCATAAGATCCAAATGAATACTGGCCTCATGCTGGAAAGATCTATGGTTAGTCCAGTCTGCTGCTATGGCTCACAACCATGTTGGAATTCCTTTTCCAGAACTCACCTCTAGAATGCCACACTTTCAGCCAGTTAATGACCAAATGAATATTGAGCTCCCACCACATGACCACTGTTTGTGCCCTCACTCACTAACCGAGTCTGTGTTGTTCCAATTTTACAGCTCAGAAAACTGAGGCACGGGAAGTGATTTACCTGAGCATGGTCATACAGGTGTTAGGAGGTAGCAATGGGACTTCTTCCCAAATCTAATCACTGGCCAGCAATTTGATACTTGGAAGTCTTTGGACGTCAGGTCTGGTGAATATGGTGGAGGGTTGACTTAGGTGCAAACCTCTGTTTAGGTGAAAATAAGGCACGTTGATTTAATGAGACCGGTTTTCTTGTGGGAGTCATCAATCGAATTTGAAGGCAATTTCAAAAGTTTCATTCAGAAAGAAAGAAAAAGAGAGAGAAAGGAATGGAAAGAAAAGTAATAGAACAGAGAGGAAAAAGAAAGAAAAGGAGAAGAGGGAGAACAATTGGCTGGCCATCAGAGAGCACACTGATGGGGAGTCCAGGAAATCAGCCGGGGGAAGGGCAGAACCCAACAGAGGGAAGCAGTTGCTCAGAGTCACCCTACTGCCCGGATTGTGCCCTGGGCCCCACATGACAGAGTACAAACTGCCTACAAGGAAATGAGAGAGTTTTGGAGAAGGGGGATGGATCTTGGGCACTCAAGGACAAGCGTTCCAGAGGAATGTCCAAGATGGCCTTGAGGGGCTGAAAGGGAAAAAAATATATCCAAAACATTTCATTGCAACTATTTTCAGAAAGAAAAATGCAATGGGTACCCTTTTATCTGTGTACTAAATTTAGAAAAAACAAGCACAAGGACCACAGACTTTTGGAGTTGACAGGGCTTTAAATATGATCATCTCATAATCCCTTGTCTTTATTGTAAATGAGAAAACTTTAAATAAATGTAAAATAAATTTCTTTTCAGTGAGTGACTTTCCCATTTGGGTAATGAATTGCAGAGTTGGAACTGGAATCCACATCTCGAGATTCCTACTTTGGTGCTGGAGTTGGACTAGAATTTCTTGTTCAATGTCAAATTCAATGGTTTGAATCCCAGGTCTGCCACTTACTTGCTGTAAAATCTTGGATTTTACCCAACTTCTCCATTTTTTCATCAGTAAAACTGGGGGTGGTGGGGGAAAATCTCCTCCTCTTTGTTAAGATTCTTGGGGGAATTACCTGAAGTAAAGCTTGTAGGAGTTTGGTTCAATGCTGGAGAATTAGAAAGTGCTCAATTAAGGTCAGAGCTAAACCCAGTTATGGGTACTTGGATGAGCAGGATGGACCTGTTGCAGTGGCATCGTTCTGAGACATCCATACTGCAGTCGAAAAATAAATTGATTTGTGATACTGGTGAGTGGGTGGATGATAAATGTGTTGAGGAACTTTGCCAAAGAAACAGCTGAGTGAAAGGCCAAATTCCTGGCTCACGATGTTTTTAAAAATGGACTTCTGTGTGTTCCTAGATTGGCCAAGAATATGCTCAAGACAGAAGAATGGAACTTCAAACATAGGAGGAGGGCGAGAGAGGAATGTGATTGTATCTTTCAGGTGCTTCAAGGTTCTGGCTGTTTTTGGAGATACCCAGGTCCTGCATTGGCTCCTCTGTGAACTCGTGACCTGGGAGGAGAGAAAGTGTGGGGGGCTCCAGCTGAGCCTGTGCAACAGGAGAAACAAGCTATTCACCGTTGGGGTCCATCTCTGGCTCTTCTCCCCACATTCCTGCCTGGAGCCCTGTCCTCCCCACCCCTGCCCTCTCCAAGGGGTCTCTACATGTTTGCTGCTCCAGAAGTACCTGCCTTGCACCTGCCTTGGTGCAGTGACCTGTTTCTATCCATTGGCAAATCCATACAAACGTCCTAATCATCTAATCAGTCCTTGCCTCTGAAACACCTTGCTCTTCGTACAAATAGAAAATGCCAAACCAAAGATAGGGGCTAGGCCCTGGGGCCCCAGTTCCATGGTCACAAGGTTTGCCTTGAGGCAAGACTGAACTCCCCCCATCTCTGATGCTCTGTGTTCGACATTCCTCCATTCTCCCTCTTCTTCTAGCTTTGGGGCTCTTAGAGGTAGGGTTCCACCTATGATCTCTGACCTCAGACTCTCTGCTTGCATTGTCCTCCCAGTTCCATGTGGCTCTAGCACCTTCCCTGGCCTTTGATTTCTTGGAGTTGATCTCAGAGTCCATTCCTCTGCACCACCCACCTCCTCCCTTGTCACACCCACTTCCCTCCAGAGAGGTGAGTGGGTTAATGGTTATTTCTGCTGAGTGTTGACCACAGGTGCTTAGGATATGCTGCTCTTACCACAGTACTTCCCAGGGTGTGACACATCCAAGTCATTGAAGGAGATACTCTATAAAATAAGGTCCTGTGCTGAAAACTGCCTTAAAAGTCACAGTACATCTGAGCTGGTTGCAGGCTCTGGAATCCCCAATTGTGAGGAGACATTTTAACTTGGTGTTTTATAGTTGTATTTGAATATAGGAACATTTTCCCAGAAAGTATTTATTAACAACCCAGAGAACTAATATTTCATGGAGAATGTTGCCTTCACTCCATGTGAAGATGGCACCCCTAGGGGAGAGTGTCACCCATGGAAGGTGCTCGCTTAGTCTTGTAGCAACCCTATAAAGTGGAATGATTACCCTCATTTTATTTTACCATTTTGTAAGAACTTATTTTATTAGAACATTTTTAGGTTTACAACAAAACCTAGAGGGAAGTACAGATATTTTCCATACACTCCCTACCTTGACACAGGCATAACCTCACTCACCAGAATGATACATTCCTTTTTTTTTAAAACCAAAGATGAACCTATATTAATACATCATAACCACCCAGAGTCTGTAGTTTACCTTAGGCTTCACTCTTGGTGTTGTATTCTGTGAGTTTACACAAATTTATAATGAGATGTATCCATCATTGTGATAACATACAGAGTATTTTCATTGCCCTAAAAATCTTCTGTGCGGGCGCCTGGGTGGCTCAGTTGGTTAAGCGACTGCCTTCGGCTCAGGTCATGATCCTGGAGTCCTGGGATCAAGTCCCTCATCGGGCTCCCTGCTCAGCAGGGGGTCTGCTTCTCCCTCTGCCCTCTTCCCTCTCGTTCTCTCTGTCTCTCATTCTCTCTCTCTCAAATAAATAAATAAAATCTTTAAAAAAAAAAAAAGAAAATCCTCTGTGCTCTGCCTATTCATTTCTCCCCCAATCACCCCTGGAGAACACTGATCTTTTACTGTTTCCATAGTTTTGCCTTTTTCAGAATGTCACAGAGTTGGAATCATGCAGTACATAGCTTTTTCAGGTCAGCGTCTTTCACTTAGTAAATCACATTTAAATTTCCTCTGTGACTTCATGGCTTGATAGCTCATTTATTTTTAGCACTGAATAATATTCTGTTGTCTGGATGTATTGCAGTTTATTTATCCCTTTGTTTACTGAAGGACAGTATGCTAACTTTTTAAAGAAACTGCCAGACTGTCCTTCAAAGTGGTTGTACCATTTTGCATTCCCATCAGCAATGAATGGGAGTTCCTGTTGCTCCACATCCTCGCCAGCATTTGGTGCTATCAGTGATTACTTCCATTTTATTTTATAGTTTTTAAAAGATTTTATTGATTTATTTCTTTGAGAGAGAGAGAGAGAGAGGGAGAGAGAGCACAAGTGTGGGGGAGGAGCATAGGGAGAGGGACAAGCAGACTCTATGTTGAATGTGGAGGCCAGTTGGGGCTGGATCCCATGACACAGAGATCATGACCTGAGCTGAAATCAAGAGTCAGATGATTAACTGACTGAGCCACCCAGGTGCCTTGATTACTCCCATTTTAAAGAGGTGAAGTAGTTTTACAGAGCTCACACTTAATCTTCCCACTGGCAATCACGGGTGAGGAACACACCATCTTATGTTGAATCTGCTGGTGCCATGAAAGTGGCAGAAGAGAGGCAATGCCCCCTCTCTGGACAAGTGTCTGGGGCAACAAAAGGGACCCACTCTATGTTGCTGTAGGGCTGAGTGGTGAGTTCAGCTTGCAGAACCCGCTTTTGGGTTATCTCTCTCTCATTGACCCACCTCCATCCAGTCCACCTGTGAGACATGGTGGCTTATCTTCAAAAGATTCTTAAAGATCTCTTTTCATCACCTTTGCCTTTACTATCCTAGTTCAAGCCACCAGAATTTATTGCCAGGATATCATAAAGGCCCCTTAGCTGGTCACTTCCACTCTCGCTTCACTGCAGTCTACCCTGTAGTAACGAGTGATCTTTTTCAAATAATAATTACATCATGGCAATTTTCTCAAATGTCTCCAAAAGCTGCCCATTACATCTTATATCAAATCCACATGAATCTGGCTCCTGCCAACATCTCTGTCTTCAGGTCTCTCTCCTCTTTGTCTGTTTTGCTGTGGCCATGTTGGACTTCACCTCTGGTTCGTGAGTCCAGCCAAGATCAGTGGAACCACCTAGGCAGGCAAGCCCACAGACGTGGGGGCAGCACTAGCTCAGTGTTTGATTCCAGATAACTGTGCATGATTTGTTATAAGCACCATTCGGTAAGAAAGAGCCAATGGTCTGGCTCCCTCACTTTGCTCATTTACATTTGAATGCCTGCTAATCAAAGGGGCTTTTCTTGGCTATTCAATCACTTCCTATTTATTTTTTTTTTATTTTTTTATTTTTTTTTTTAAAGATTTTATTTATTTATTTGAGACAGAGAGAGAGAGAGAGCACGTGAGAGGGGGGAGGGTCAGAGGGAGAAGCAGGCTCCCCGCCGAGCAGGGAGCCCGATGCGGGACTCGATCCAGGGACTCCAGGATCATGACCTGAGCCGAAGGCAGTCGCTTAACCAACTGAGCCACCCAGGCGCCCCCTATTTATTTTTTATTAAAATAAATTTTATTTATATTATCAGTTTATCCCTATTTCTTCACTTTTTTTGCTTTAGTTTCTTTTAGCTGTTATCACTGCCTCAATCAAGAATATATATCTGTCTCAGGAAGCTACTGGAGGGCAGGAGTTTTGTCTTATTTATTACTGTCTCCCCAGGGCCTATAACAATGCTTGTGTAGATGAAGAGCTCAATAAATATTTGTTGAATAAAAGACTGATATTAAAGTCTTTATCTCAGTGTATATCATCCTCAGGAGGACTTCTCTGATCCCCACCTGCCCACACTCAGTGGGGATTCCCACCTGCCCCACTCACTGGGGATCCCACTTCCCCCACTCAGTGGGGATCCCCGCCTGCCCCACTCACTGGGGATCCCACTTCCCCCACTTAGTGGAGATCCCCGCCTGCCCCCACTCAGTGGTGAGTACTCAGGCTTAGTACTTTCAAACTCTCTAATGCTTCCCTGTCTTAGCATTTCATATTGCTTACCTATTTATGTGTCTTTCTCTCTAGATTCTAAAACACCCGGGGCTCTGTCTTGGTCATTTTATCCTTAGAGCTTAAAATAAAGGCATGGCAATGGTCACTAAATATTTTTCTGAAGGTATGAGCATATATTCAGCACATAGCCCATTCTGGGTTGAATGACTTTGTCTATTGTGTTAAGAGAGGAAGCAAATAGAATAAAAATACCCCAAAAAGAGAACAAGGTGTTTTTATGCCCACTTGCTTTATTTGTACAGGATCTATTTTATGAAAATTTAACAATTTTACTTTTAGTTGGCTGAACTGTCTACCCACAGATAATTTAAAGTTGTCCCTGGAGAGGGAATGACGCAGAAAAATAAGAATAACTGGTGTTGACATGTGAATTACACCCTGGAAGGCAGCAACAGCTAGTATATCAGTTCCATCAGGCTCCTCTTAGTTACTGTATTTATGATGTGGACTTGAATTCAGAAAACCAAACATAGCAGCAAGAGCCCCAGGCAATTGATGGGAGCCAAAGCCAAAAGTTTATCTCGTGTTTCCCATCAAGCTCCTATTAGAACTTACCCCTCTTGTATTGGCTTTTTATCTGGTTTTATCTGGATAAACCAGGAGCAAGGAACATTTTATTAAAGATATCATTATTTAAGGTTAAAAAGCACCCCTACCTGTGACTTACAGTGTAGAACATATTCAAAGCAGGATTGGCTTTTGTATGTTGTCACTTTTTCTATTCTTTTCTTTCTCTCTTTCTCTCTCTCTCCTCCCTCCTTTCCTCCCTCCCCTCCCTTCCTTCCTTTCTTTCTTCTTTTCTTCCTTCCTTCCTTTCTTTCTTTCTTTCTTTCTTTCTTTCTTTCTTTCTTTCTTTCTTTCTTTCTTCTTCCTTCCTTCCTTCCTTCCTTCCTTCCTTCCTTCCTTCCTTCCTTCCTTCCTTCCTTCCTTCCTTCCTTCCCCTCTTTCTTTTCTTTTCTTTCTTTTTGTGTGTGAAATCTTTTTTTTAATTATGTTCAGTTAGCCAGCATATAGTACATCATTAGTTTTTGATGTAGCGTTCAACAATTCAACCGTTGCATATAACATCCAGTGCTCATCACAACACGTGCCCTCCTTAATACCCATCACCTGGTTACCACACCCCCTCCCCCCTCCCTTCTATAACCCTCAGTTTGTTTCCTGGAGTCCATAGTCTCTCATGGTTCATCTCCCTCTCTGACTTCTTCCCATTCAGTTTTCCCTCCCTTCCCCAAAAGTTTCCAAAAGTAAATTTGTTTGACTATTTGCACAGGGATGTCAGAGCTTTGTTGAATTGTGACCCGGGGGTTATTTGACACACTTGAACCTCTGAATAAGTATCAGAGTGAGTGGTGGCATTGCCCCATGTGTAAACTGGTAAAGCCCTTGGAAATTTGGCAGTGAAAGGCAAACTGGAAGTGGTCACTGTTAATATGTTGTAAGCAGATTGTTACGGACCCCATGTTTGGTCCTCCCCGCAGATCATACATTGATATGTGATGGTATTTGGAGTGGGGCCGTTGGAAGTTAATTAGGCTTAGAAAGGTCATGATGGTAGAGCCCCCACGATGGGATTAGTGTCCTTAGAAGAAAAAGAGGCCAGAGCTTGCTCTCCACCTTGTGAAGACACAGCAGGAAGGCAGCCCTCTGCAAACGAAGAAGGTCTTCGTGAGACATGAATTCTGCTGCCACCTTGATCTTGATCTGCTGGCACCCCCGCCTCCAGAATTGTGAGAAATAGATGTTTGTTGTTTTTATATGGTATTTGTTAGAGCAGCTAGAACTAAGACACAAATCAGTACAAAACACTGTATGCCTTCAGCATTTTCCAAAGGAAAAGAATTCACAACAAAAATGTGGTATCGCTTGACAGGAAGAAAAACTCCTTTTGCCAGTTTTTCAGTCAGCTTCATAATGAAATTGGGGTTTTCACAGTTTAAACTTTCTCTGGATTGAAATCATCACTGCCAGGCGGGGGAGGAAGAAGCCATTATGACCCGCATGGGACTCAGGAGGGCATCTGGGTCATTCTACCCAGGACATTACCATTCCCTTCCTACTCCTCCGAAAGAAACAGAGGCTGGGCGTCAGGTGCGGGTGAGTCATCTTTCCTCTCAGGGGCTCTGGCTCGGATCTGCAGGCTGCCTGGCAGCAGCAACTCTGTTAGTCATTCATAAAAAAGCGTATTGGAAGAGCTGAAGGGAAATGCTGGGATGAACAAGTGATTAAATTTCTATTTTCATGGCTGTGAATCTGCTTGCTTGCTCACAAAAGCAGCTTCATCCAGTACCAGGCACCCTGAGGGCGCTCAGTAAATACTTGTTGATTGACTGACAAAAGGATCTCCCTGGGTCCTGGTAAATTGGGATGTTGAACTGAATTGTCAGATGTGATTATGTAGTTGGTATACAGAAGTTTGTGCTTATTCACTTCACCGTACCGTGAAATGTCAACTCAGATTGATCAGATTTACATAAAGAGTTTAGTAACACTGCTGACCCCACTCTCATGAACATCCCTGAAAGGAAAATGAAAAGGGCCCTTCCTGGAGCTTTATCTGCAAGGTTACGTGCAGGATTCAGCACACGGAAGGTTGAATTGTGTTGTAAGAATTATGCTTTGTTTTGCTCTAGAAGGCCCTCCCCAGTGTTTCAACCTGTTTCAGAACCTGTTAGGGAAAAGAATAAAAATATCTCCTTACTTGCCAGCAATGCAGAGGAATAATCAAGAATGAAGGAAAAGAAAGAGGGTTCCTTCCTCCTGGCTTCCTTCAGCCTGAGGCAGGCAATATCTTTATTGCTTTGCTACCATTTAGCTGATAGGGAATCTGAGACCCCAGGAGGGATGATGAATTAGCCAGCAATGTCTAGGAACCATGGAACATGTTTTTTTTTTTAATTTTTTATTCTTATGTTAATCCCCATACATTACATCATTAGTTCTAGATGAAGTGTTCCATGATTCATTGTTTGTGCATAACACCCAGTGCTCCATGCAGAATGTGCCCTCCTCAATACCCACCACCAGGCTTACCCATCCTCCCACACCCCTCCCCTCTAGAACCCTCAGTTCGTTTTTCAGAGTCCATCGTCTCTCAAGGTTCGTCTACCCCTCCGATTTCCCCCGCTTCATTCTTCCCCTCCCGCTACCTTCTTCTTCTTTTTTTTTTTCTTAACATATATTGCATTATTTGTTTCAGAGGTACAGATCTGAGATTCAACAGTCTTGCACAATTCACAGCGCTTACCAGAGCACATACCCTCCCCAGTGTCTATCACCCAGTCACCCCATCCCTCCCACCCCACCCCCCACTCCAGCAACCCTCAGTTTGTTTCCTGCGAGTAAGAATTCCTCATATCAGTGAGATCATATGATACATGTCTTTCTCTGTTTGACTTATTTCACTCAACATAATACCCTCCAGTTCCATCCACGTCGTTGCAAATGGCAAGATCTCATTCCTTTTGATGACTGCATAATATCATGGACCATGTTTTTATTTCTTTGCTCTTAGGGGATCTCTGTGGCTTTCCAGACCATCTGCATGTCGATGACTCTTAACATTCCCAGCTCTAGCCCTAAGCTCCAACCTCACATATATAGCTTTGTGTTTTACATCTTCACCTGAAGGTGAGAGGTAGCTCAGACTTCACATTCAAACTGGAACTCATGACTTTCCCCTCACGAACTAGCTCCTCCCTTCCCTCCCTGGGGACAGACCACCATTTGTAGTCATCTGAGCCAAAATGTCTAGGAGTCATCTGTGGTTCCCCTGTTCTTCTCATTCTCTACATCCGATGCATTAGCAAGACTTTTCATTTCTAGCTCTATTCCCTTCTCTCCGCATCCAGTGTTAGTACCCTACTATAAATCACGGTCATTTCTGCACTGATGGCAGTCACTCTGAGTTAGTCTCTCTTCTTTTACTCTTGACTCCTTTTATCTATTCTTCAAACAGAAGTTAATGTGAAATTCTAAAAATATTAATCAGATCCTTTTTACCCTGGTTCTTGCTTTAAAATGTCCACTGGCTTCCTGTTGTCCTTCAGATGACCTTCAAACCTCCCACTGGGGCACAGGGTCTTACATGATCTGGTGTATCTCATTCCACTTTCACCTCGTTGTTCTGGCTTCTCTTAGTTCCTCCCACACGTCAGTCTTGCCCTCCCTCGAGATCTGTGCACTTGGCAGTTTCCTCTGCTGGAAATCTTTTCCTTACCTCTTCACAGAGCTCTCTTTTCTACCTTTTAGATTTCAGTTCTAGGACCCCTCCCCTGGGAAGCCATTTCTGAAAACCCTTTTAAAAGTGGTATTCCCTGCTCACTCCCATTCCTTAGGTACCACCTCACTGTTTAATTCCTCTGTAAAGTTAATCGCACATACCAACTCTAGTATTTATTTACTGGTTTATTGAATTTCCACTATGCTCTCTGCCTCTTTCCAAGGAGGATGTAATCTCTATGTGAGCAAGAGCCTTTGTCTGTCTTTTTTGTTTTAAGATTTTTTATTGATTCATTTGAGAGAGAGAGAGAGCATGAGCAAGGGGGCGAAGGGTAAAGGGAGAGGGGCAGAGGGCAAAGCAGACTCCCCGCTGAGCAGGGAGCCTGATGCAACGTGGGGCTCAATCCAGGCCCCTGAGATCATGACCTGAGCTGAAGGCAGCTGCTTAACTGACTGAGCCACCCAGGCGCCCCAAGCCTTTGTCTGTCTTAAAAGAGACAAGATGCAATAGTAGTTAAACTCTCACACTCTAGAGATAGATGTCTTTTTTTTAAATTTACTTTTTCCCAGTTTTATTGAGAAATAATTGACACGTATCACTGTACGCTGAATTAAAAGCCCAGCTTTGCTACGCATGTGACCCTGGGGAAGTTGTTTAACCTCTCTGTCCTCACAGGTAAAATGATGGCAGTAAAGGTACCTGCCTCTTAAAATTGGTATGAAGAGCTCCCTTCCCATATACCATAGCTGTCACAACGGTGTATACGCAGCAACTGTCAGCTGTCAGTATTGTTAATTACAAACCTGCTTCACACGTATTTATTTGTTGAATGGCCAATACATTAATGTTATGTATTCAAGGAACACTTCTGCTGTGTCACAGATCAGTCTGTAGAACACGCATTGAAGGAGGGCCCCACCTGGAGGCTGAGAGAGGAGTTTGGGAGCTGGCTGGGTGAGCAGCCACTGTGCAGAGGCGGGACGTAGCATGTGGAAATGGAAAATGATAGTAATAGAAGCCAGAGTTTATTTAGTACTTATCCTGTGTTAAGTACAGTGACCCATTTGTCCATTTTTTTCCTCCTCAAAATTTCTGATGCATTACTGTGAAGTTATCTTATGAAGCACTTCTGATGGTTCTTCATTGCATCGATCTTCCCCCTCCTACAGAAGCTGGGTACAGTCCATTCCCCTGCATGATTACCCTTCCCATCCCCTGCCCTCATGCCTAGTTACCACATACCCTTCCTCAGCTCTCAACTACAATGCCATTTCCTTAGAGAAGCCTTCTCTGATCCTGATAGAATGTTCTAGATCTCCCTGTAGTACATGCTCATCATGCCACTTACCTTTCCTTTCTTGCATGTACCATTGCTTACATTAATTTACATGATTTTTTAATTAATCTGTCTTCCTGACTAGATTCTATACTTTGAGGGGGCCAGGTCTCTGTCTCATTTTTCTCACCATGGTATCCCCAGAGCCCAGCAATATCATCTGCTGCAATAACTTACTTATTCAGCAAGTATTTCTTATGTGCCAACCACTCCTTTCCAGTGGTTGGCACATAAGAAATACTTGCTGAATAAGTAAGTTATTGCAGCAGATGATATTGCAGCAGAATGAAGTGCCCCCAAATCTAACTGTAACTCTTCTTTGAAGATTAAAAAATGCAAAAGCCAGTTTATTTGAATTGAATTTTTGTGCTTATCAAGTCCCATGCTTCTCTAACTTCCTTCCCTACTGAATTTAACCTGAGATAATGATGGAAAACAAAATTTGTCTTAAGTTCTAGAAGAAAGAGAAGTCACAAAAAGAAGGAAACTGGTGAGAGCTGTGGTAAATGAAGGATAAAACCAGGATACTTTCTAGCATCTTTCAACTTTTACTCTATTGAGAATATTTCAGAAAAAAAAATTTATAAGTGATTGCATTTTCCTCTTTGAAACCTAACAGACACAGTCTCATCTGACTTCTGTACAGAGTATCTGTACATTCATTACAACCCCTCTAGAAGAAAAGCTTGATTTTCTTTTAATTTTTAGGGGACAGTAAAAAGAACTTCTGATATCAAATTTATAAATGAAAAAATAGCATCCATCTGATTAACATTATTCCTTAAGAGTCTGGTTCAACAAAAACCCAAGGAAATTCAAGAAAAAAGAATCATCAAGGAGCAGTAGTTTTAATTATCACTTGATAACAAAGGTCATTCCGTACTTTATTATTCTCATTAAAATAAGAATGACTAATTCAGCATGAACCATACAAATTGTTTACAACTTAAGATTATTCATGTCAATAATTTCCACTAGGGTTGATTATGAAACTAGCTGGAAGCCTGATGGAATTCAGAGAAAACAGAACAGTCTTACCATGATGGTAGTATCTTCAGAGATGGCAAAAGTAGGGAAATTACCAAAAGAAGCTATTGTTTGACCCACTCCCCTACTGGTTCATAAAAGAATGAAACCAATGCTCCTGAGGGGAGAGATCAGAACACTGAAATGACTCCTCTAGAAGTTCAGAAGGAAATGTGACAGATTTGAGTTCAAAGACAATTCATAAGACACTTGTCAAGTCAGACTGTAAAGGCACCTATTTCAAATTTAAAGCCAAATCTCTTGTCTGGAATTTGGTTTTTTCCCTTGCCTTTAACAAATTAATATTTCAAGCAAGGATAAGATTTTTCGGAGGTGTATATGAAAGGTGTATTTACCATTAGGGATTAGGTATAAGAAAAATGAACTGAAATTACATTATCAATGAAGTTACTGGAGATCTCTTAATATGAATTGGAGCCCCAAGGAGAAGTTGATGTAAGAAAATTCTTTCTGAACCAGTGTTCAACCTAAGAAATAGGGACTTGTATGAATGGAGGGAAATAGCAGAAGAGAATGACAGGAAAAAAAATAAAAAAAATCAAAATGTGAAGAGCTACAGAATAGGTGGTCTCTCATCCCCTCTCCATCATTTAAAATTTTTCTTAAAGTTTCTTTCTTTTGATTTTTATTTTTTAAGTTTTAATTTGTACAAGCAATTTAGGAACTGTCTCTGTTTCTTCTACAGAAATTTATCTATGAACTCTCTATCTACTGGGATCAATTTTGGAAAACCATATTTTCCTAGATAATTATCCATTCATCCAGTGTTTCAAGTGTATTGTATAGAGGTCGCAAAGTAGTCTTATTTAAAAAAGAAAAATTCTTCTTTTTCAATGACTTGTTTCCCCCAATGTCATTAATTTTCTGTATTGTGCTTTCTCTGCTTCCCCCCCTCAATTTAGTTAGCTAGTATTTTATTTGTTGTTTTAAGAAATTCATATCTCATTTTATTAATTAGATCTGCTGTTTTTCTGTTGTTTTTCTCATGAATTTGCTTTCATATTGATTATTTCTTTCCTTGTGTTATATTTTGGTGTACTTTGTTACTGTACTGATGGCTGTTTTGTTTGGCTTTTATGAGTCTGGAATTTAGCTTAGTTTTTCATTCTTTTCTATATATTGATAAAGTGTTTAAGGCTATGAATTTTCCCCTACAAACAGCTTTAAACACATCCCATAGATTCTGAACTGTAGTGTTTCAATCATCGTAAAGATTAAAAAGGGACAGCGTGTGAGTCTTCTTTGGGCTTCCCTTGCTGGTAGCTCTGGCTGTCTATCAAAAGCATTCAATCACTCAATTTTGCCATCATAATTCTTTAATAGTATGGCTTTTTAACATTGGTTTTGGTATACAGACTCTAGGAAGGCTAATATATTTTAGAGATTTTATGAATGATAAGTAAGCCTGTTTGGTCATGTCTTACAGAGTAATTAATAAATATCTATATTAAAAATAATTTTTAGAAGGGCTGCTATATTGCTTGTATATTTCCTTTTACTTAATAGCTATTTGAGAGAGTTTTTCTTTTTTTTTTAATTTAATTTAATTTATTTATTTGACAGAGAGAGAGAGCAAGCAGCAGAGGGAGAGGAAAAAGCAGACTCCCTGCTGAGCAGGGAGCCTGACATGATGCTCAATCCCAGGATCCCGGGATCATGACCTGAGCGGAAGGCAGACACTTAACTGACTGAGCCACCCAGGCACCCAGAAGTGTTTTTCAATTTAAAGTTTTCAAAACAAACTTGATTTTGAAATAATTTTATGCTTACAGAGCAGTTGCAAAAATAGCGTGGAATTTCCATATACTCTTCAGACAGTTTCCCCTATTGTTAATAGCTTATGTGATTATGATACATCTGTCCAATCTAAGAACCAATATTGGTACATTACCGTGAACTATACTCCAGACTTTTTTGGATTTCTTCAGTTTTCGCATTAATGTTCTCTATCTGTTCCAAGAATGAATGTAGGGTATCACATTGCATTTTGTTGTCATGTCTCCTTAGTCTGCTTTGGCCTGTGATAGATTCAATAGTAATTTTTAAATTTCTGAGGTGGGGGGGAGGGACTTTTAGCTTTTTAAAAAAATAGTTATTAATAATTATCAATTTTGGGGCACCTGGGTGGCTCAGTTGGTTGGGCGTCTGCCTTTGGCTCAGGTCATGATCTCAGGGTCCTGGGATCAAGTCCTGCATCAGCCTCCCAGCTCAGCAGGGAGTCTGCTTGTCCCTCTGCTCCTCTCTCCCCACCCCCCGCTTGTTCTCTCTCTCTCTCTCTTTCTCTCAAATAAATAAATAAAATCTTTAAAAAATTATCAATTTTATTGCATTGTCATCAGAGTGTTATTTTTTTAATTTTATGTGACTTAGTGTTATTTTCCTGTGACCTAATATTTGATTGTGTTTGTAAGCATTCTATGTGTGCTTGAGAGGAAAGTGTGTTCTCTCTTATCAGGTCAAAGTTCAGCATAGATCATGAGATTTGTCTTATTAAATACGTTTTTTAGGTCTTCTATATCTTTGTTTATTGTCTACTCGATCTATTTTGTGCTGAGGGTGGTGTCTTAAAAGTCTCCTGTTTTTAGTATGTTTCTACCTATTTCTCTTTTTTGGGGTTCTGCTTCATAAAGGTGGTTTCTATTTCCTTTGGTGCATGATATTCATAACTGTTTGAACTTTACTGTGAATTTTAAGACTTAGTATTTCAAATGGTCCTTTGTTACCTTTAATGACTTTTGGCTTGAATTCTATTTATTTGATACATCACAATCTGAAAGCTTGCTGTCTTATTATTTCCATTTGCCTGGTTTACCTTTGCCCATCACTTCATTTTAAACCTTTCTGAATCACTTTATTTGTGTCTCTTGAATACAGCATACAGTTAGGTCTTGCTTTGTGAGCATCACTGAGATATTTTTTTCTTGTAATAGATAAATAAAGCCCATTCACATTTATTGGTATGACATTTGCGTTTGGTCTTTTTCAAATTATTTTATAAATACTATGTGTACTATATTATGTTTTTTGTGGTTTATTCTCTATGTGATGTGTTTTCTTTTTTAAAAAATCGCTTTTGATATTTAGGAAGGTTTTATTTTTTCTAGTAGTTACATATTCTACTTTTCTTTTTTTTTTAGTAGTTATTTTTGTACTTTTTTGGGGGGAAGGGTATCTTTTTTAGTTCCTTTTAAAAATGTTTCCAGTCCATGTTTCCTTGTTTAATCTTTATTATCTGGTTTATGAGTTTTTAATGCTATCCTATGACACCCACCAATTGCCTCTTAACAAAACAGTGAACTCACTCTGCTTTCCTCTTTACCTCTTTCTTGTCCTCTGATGTTTTAATTGCATGATTTATACCTCATCAGAACATACAACATTTAAATATCATTCTTCTGTCTTTTGTTCTCATGTTTGTTGAGTCTTAAATCTACAATTGTTTATTATTAAGTGCTCACCCTCCATTCTTTTTCTGTTGTTTACTTAGTTATCTCTTGGTTCGGTGAAGCTCATCTTCCAGGAGATCCTCAGGAAGGGTGTATGTGTACAATGTACCTGAGTTCTGCCACACTGACAACTGTTTTCTAGAGACACCTGGGTGGCTCAGTTATTAAGTGTCTGCCTTTGGCTCAGGTCATGATCCCAGGGTCCTGGGATCAAGCCCTACATTGTTGGGCTCCCTGCTCAGTGGGGAGCCTGCTTGTCCCTCTCCCTCTGCCTCACTCCCCACTCCTGCTTATACTCTCTCTCCCTCAAATAAATAAAATCTTAAAAAAAAAAAACCCGTTTTCTATAACCTGATAGACAAAGGACATCTTCTGAATATAAAACCTTCATTTCATACTTTCTTTCCATGAAAGCAGTCCATGTGGGTGCATACCTGAGTGGCTGTCAACTAGACAGTTTGCTGGTGGTAAGGGGGTGACCAGAATCATTTGTATTCTCTATGCATATTCTCCAGGTTGGCAAGAAAATCTCAGATGAATATTTAACTTCAGTTAGACTGGCCTAGGTACTTGTTAAATATTAGTTCTCTTATGGGCTAAGTGCTTTAGATAATTTAATCACACAGTCCTCTATGTATGTATAATTATTTGCATTTTCTGGTGAAGCTCAGAATATTATATGTCACAAATGCACACAGCTGAAAAGTGACCAACCTGGCACCTAAGCCCTAGGTCAGAAGGTACCCAAAACTGCACACATACGAAGGGCTAGCTAGTGTAGTGCTCAAGATCACAGACTATGATGCCAGGCTGCCTGGGTTCAGATCCTGGGATGAGGATGAGGATGACTTCAGCTTTTACCCCATGGAGATGCTGTGAGAGGGGCAAGTGCATGTAAAGCATTTAGAACATTTGCCTTCATGAAATAGTTCACCTTCCTCTCTAATATTAATTTCCATCAAAATTCATCCATCTATCCATGAGTCCAACCATCTATCCATCAACCTACCTTCATAGTGATTATCATATTTTACGCAATACCCAAATACACTGCACTCTTTTATATCTCGGTTCTTTTCTCTATGTTCTTCCCACTGCTTGAAGAATACCTGTGCTGTGCTAACTCCTACTTTTCTTTCAAAAAGTCAGCTCTGAGGGCAATTCATGTGAAGTTTTCCTCAGGCCTCTCAGGCTGGGTTAGGTGGCCCTTTCCTACTCAGCCCCTCAACACAATGCTTGAACCATCCCCAAAAATCTAGTCCCAAATTAGTTTCCAGCTTTGTCTCTCCCTGTGGTCCCTCACAAGTTCATAGGCAGGACTGCATAGCAGTCAAGACAGAGGGCTCTGATATCAGATTGCAGGGACTGATACCCTGCTTGTGTGACCTAAGCCAAATCCTAACTCTAATCCTATTTTTTTTTGTCTGCAATATGGAGGTTTTAATAGACCACCACCCTCCTGATATCAGATTGCAGGGACTGATACCCTGCTTTGACCTAAGCCAAATCCTAACTCTAATCCTATTTTTTTGGTCTGCAATATGGAGGTTTTAATAGACCACCACCCTCCTGATAAAATCAGGTATCGTGATAAATTGTCCCACTTACTAAACACTTTCCATATATTAGCTATTATCATTAGTAATAGTACTAGTGTGTCTCATGCTGAACTTTGCTTAGTTCTTCAAAACTGATTGACATTGGAAACTCAAAACCTGAAGAACAAGAACTTTTACCATGTTAAAAGTTCAACAGAGAGATAAGTACACAGAGAGAAGGAAGTCAAGATGTGTATAGTGATAAAGGGAAGGCAGTAGATTCAAGCCTGAGAAAACATACCAAGAATGAGTTAGGACGTAGAAACAAAGTGATTTATGAAGCTTATTCTAGGGGTGGAGAGAATTTCAGTCGGGCCAGAGGAAGCATTGGCATCAACACAGGAATAGTATAAATTAGAACTTTACATAATGAGCTCTTACAAGTTATCCTTAGAAGAGGCTTTGGATTAGATTATAATGAGATTTATTTTAAGGGACTAAAAGAAGCCATCAAAGTTTATTTTATTTTATTTCATAAACCGGATTAGAGATATTATATATTGCATGTATTTTATGTTTCAACTAAAAAAAAAGCAAAACAACCCTCAGGTAATTCACATATTCTGATGAATTTTCTTTCTCCTTACGTCAAGCATTGGCAAAATAAGATGGGTGGATTGGGATGATCTCTAAGGCAGACTATAATCTTTAAGATGACCTCTATCTCTGACATTCTATGACATTTAAAAATTTTTTGTTTTTCCTAAGAAGATTACTATGGTAGAGAAGGAATTGTAATGTAGCCACATCCTTCTTTTAATGAGTTTTCCTCAATGAGATGTCACTTAGAGTTTAATGGGATTAATTTGGCTGACTTGTTCAATTTTAAAAGAAATTTCTGTTCTTGTGCCAACCAGTATGGCTTTTGACAGGCAAAAAAGCTCCGACCCTGCCAATTTCCCCCAAGCAGTGTCTCCTGCTGAAAGTCACTTGCAGACATGGGTTCCTTAGCTGATAAAATTGACAGTTAGATGAGGGGTTCCTGGGCTCTCAAAAAGAGCAAATACTCCTGGTCTTCCAGGTTATCCAGCCCAGTCTCTGGGAGCTTCTTTCCAATCTGTGCTAAGAGGACAATCAGATTTAGAGGGAACAATGTTCCACTACCCCAGGTCTCAGGCACAGTTGAAGATGAACTTCATACCAAGGAGGTTCATTCCAAAGCAAAGGCTCTATCATGGAGGCAGCATGGGCAGCCCTACAGTTTCTCTCTTCCCTTCTGGCCCTTCCCTTTCTGTACCTTCAGGCTCACGCAGAATAGCTTTCTGTTCGTGACATGGGTATTTTCAACAGCAACTACTCCTTTATCTTCCTCCAGTGGAGGCAGGGCCATTTCTCGTTTAACTCCAGCTGCTTTTCATGCATTTTAACTTCTTCCTATGGAGAGGAATGGTCTTAGTGACTGAAGGGCAGGGCAGCTATAAATAATTAGGGCCAACTCAGCAGAAGCTGAAGCCACTGGGATTCCAAATGGGTCTTCCTCTGATGAATTAGCTAAAGTATCACCAGTTAGCTAGGATACATTCCATTTTTATCTATCTTCTAAGGCTGGGGGTGAAGGAGAGCACATCAGAATAGACCAGGGATTGATCCCTGGAACACATTTCTGTGACCACCTTGGTTTTGCACATTGAACTTAGTTGATTTGCGAGGACGTGCCCTGGAGCTGAGGCACAGGGATGCCATTAAGCTGCAGATGGCCTCCATGTCGGCCCCTGGAAGGTATTACTTGCCCTGATTAAGACGTATACTTTAGACTTGGATTTGATTGTCTCCCTTTTAAGAGATGTTCTGAGAATAATCCTATTGGGCTAGAAGCCTGCTAAGCTTATCAACTCCAGACACATTTCTCTACAAAGGGGAGAAAATCCAAATAGAATTCATGTGACAAGTAAATGTTGATAGAAAATATATATTTAACCTCAGAAAATAATCATCACATTATATCCAAATGTCAGTTTCATGACAGGAAAAATTTGAAGACCTTTTAAGATGTAAGCTTTGATAGCATGAAAAATGTTAAAATGAAACATTTTTCATTTTAGATGAAAAATGAAAAATTCAGTCTAGCTTCAAATAGTTGGATCAGTGTGATTCTTTAAATAGTCATATGCATTTTTTTTAAATTAAGGGGAAAATGCCTTTCTATATTTACCGAATATTTACCAATTCTGATGCTCTTTATTATTTCCTGAAGATTTGGGTTTCCATCTGGTTTCATTTCCCTTCAGCCTGAAAAACTTCCCTTAGCATTTTCGGTAGTGCGAGCCTGGAGGTTGTGAACTCTTAATATTCTCTTATCTGCAAATGTCTTTATTTGACCTTGATTTTTGAAAGATATTCGTGGAGATAAAATTTTACATTGACTATTTAAAAAAAATCTTTCAGTACTTTAAAGATAATTACTTCTGATGAGAAGGCAGTGGTCATTTGAATTTTGCTCCTTAGTGTGCAATGTGTTGCTTTTCTTTGTTTATTGTTAAGATATTTTTCTTTATCTTTGGTTTTCACCAAATTGACTGTGATGTGTGTAGGTGTAGGTCTCTTTGTATTAATACTGCTTGGTGCTCACTGTATATTTATGGCTTTTATTAAATTTGTAAGAATTTCAGCCATTATTTCCTAAAACATTTTTTTTTCTACCCCCATAGTTTCTCTTCTCTTCTCCCGGGATTCAAATTGCACACATTGTAGACCTTTTGATATTATCTCACTGGTCCCTAAGGTTCTGTTCCTTTCTTAATTTTCAATCTTCTTTTCTACTCTTTTTTAGATTGGATGATTTCTATTGATCTATTTTCAAGTTAGCTGACTTCTCTTCTGTCACCTCCACTCAGATGCTGAGCGCTTCCAGCAACGTTTTTATTTCAGAGATAGCATTTTCTAGCATTTGATTCCTTTTTAGAGTTTCTATTTTTCTGTTGAGGTATCTGAGTTTTCACACAATATGAGCATATTCTCCTTTATATCCTTGGGCATAATTATAACAGCTGGTTTAAAATCCTGGTCTGCTAATTGCCCAACACCTGTGTCATCTCAGGATTGGTCTGCATTGATTGTCTTTTCTCTTGAGAATGGTCTGTGTTTTCTTATTTATTTGTATGTTGAGCAATTTTGTATTGTATCCTCAACATTGTGGAAAATGTTATAGAAACTCTTGGTTCTATTATATTCCTTTGAAGAATATAGATTTTTTAAAAATCAGGCTGATAACTTGGCTAAGCTGAGATTGAAAATTTTTGTTTCCTCTGTAGCAGGTGGTAGCTCAAATACCAATTCACTTCTTTTGTCCTTGTGACTGCCTTCTATCAGAAAGTTATACAAACTGGAATTTTACCCAGTGTCTGTTTTAATAAATATCATCTCCACTCCATTTTCTACCTGTTTTTGTTCACCCTCCAGTACCTTTAGTTGGGTGTTTTTATATCTTGTCCAGAGTTTATAGTTGTTATTTACTGGAGGTTCAGTCTGATAAGAGCCACTCAACCTTAGCAGAAGTTGAAGTACACCACCTCTTTCCCCACTCTCCTGAAAATGGAATGGCTATTTCCACGAATTCATTGTCTTGAACACTCTCAATTTTTTTTTTTCCATTGCCTTCCTGAAAATAGAGTGTGGTCTTGCATAAGAGAAGGATAAAATGTTTGAGCAGATGACAAGAAAGTATCCACTCTGTTAGTTGCTGTTCTCTACACATCATTAAACTGCAGGGAATTTGCCTATAGCTCTGGGTCGGTAATACCTCAGGAGGGAATGCATTGAGTATATTAGGTAGATAGAAGTAAAATGTAGTGCAAGTCTCAATTGCAGAGATTTGAAATCTGCTGCTTTTCTTTATGCTGGGAAGGCTAATATTATCTCTTTGACTAGAAAACCACAGGTGATAACTATAAGAAAATGAATTTATAAAAAATTAAATGCAATACACTAGTCACTATTATCTTGTATAGCATTTCCCAAATTTTGTTTAGATGAACACATACCCCAAGATATGTCTTTTGAAAAGGGCTATGTGGTTGAATAAATTTGAAAAAAAATACTTGAGGAATAGGAATGTGGGTTTATTACCAACCACAAATTATAAATTTACCAAGATTGAGAGTACAATAAAAGTCCCCTTAGCACTGGTTAACTAAGCTGAACAAGATTTGTTCATTCTTGGATGATTCAGAAAGTACATCAAGATCTTTCTTTGTCTTGTTTTCCCTTTCTACATTCTCTGCCTAGGTGATTTCATCCATTTCCGTGGCTTTAAATGCCATCGATGAGCTGAGGACTCCCACATTTATCTTTTTAGTCAAAACCCCTTCTCTGAGTACATTCAAAGAGCCCTGACAGTTCTTTTTTGATGTTTCATAACATTTAAATATTAACATTTCAATACAGAAATTTTAATTATACCCCTCATCTCCAAATATTCTCCTACCAGTCTTTCCCATTTCAACAAATGGCATCACCATTTACTTATGCTGGTAAGTATTGACTCTTCTGTTACATCTGACCCACTAGTGAGTTCTGTTTGCTATTGATTTTCCTCCAAAATATATCTTGAACCCATCTACCAGTCCAAGACATTACTATCAGTTGTAAATAAGGAGGGAAAAATGTGTATCATGTTATTCTCTGAGAAATTAAAGCCCTATGAATGATTCTCATGCCTAAGATTTACTATTTTATACTTTTCATTTCCTCATTATTACCTGCATTAATGAAGAGTTGGAAATATAAAATCCCCCGAGATAATTTAGTTCAGGTGTCAGAAAACTATGACTATATGCCATATCTAGCCTGTCATAGGTTTTTGAAAATGAAGTTTTATGGGAACACAAATGAGCCCATTCTTTTAAATATGGCCTATGGCTGCTTTCATGTTTCAAGAGCAGAGTTGAGTAGTTGTGACAGAGGCTGTATGACCCACTAAACCTAAAATATTTACTATCTGATCTCTCACAGAAAAGGCCAATTTGCTAAAGCCTGATTTAAATAACTACTGTAATGCTTTCAAGATAGTGAATCTTTAGTATAAAAAATTAGTGAATCTGGGGCACCTGTGTGGCTCAGTCGATTAAGCATCTGACCGACTCTTGGTTTTGGCTTAGGTTGTGATCTTGGGGTCCTGGGATTGAGCCCCATGTCACTCCGTGCAGAATTGCTTGAGATTCTCTCTCTCCCTCTCCCTCTGCCCCTACAGCTCATGCTCTTGCACACACACACTCTCTCTCTAAAATAAATAAATAAATCTTTAAAATAATTAGTGAATCTTTGAGTCATTATAATTTTCTTTCTATATCAGATGAGGTTACATTTCTCAGTGGATGTCAAGGCATGAAGATCATCAATGGAGAAAGAAAATCTTGAGTATCTATTTGATAACCTGTCAAAAGTAACTTGTATATCCTGCCAACACCTTTAGGTGATGATGGTTGATCAAGGGTTTTAAATAAATGTGAATATACTCAATGTTTGATGTTGCATATTGAAGCCAACTTTTCTCTCCTTTTCCAATTATACTTAGGATCTTATACAGCAATAATTGATGGTAGAAAGTGTGTGGGACATGGATCAAAAGATCTACATACCACATTCAAATATATCCCTTATTAGCTAATGACCATGATCACATTTAACTCTTTGATACTCAACTTTTGCATCAGTTAGGTTGAGACTAAAAATACCCAATCATAGGTTATATGAAGAGGTTCTGGGTAAGAAGATATATTTTTAGAATCTTATACAGTTTTTGGCTGCTAGTATTATTTCTCCTAGCCTCTCCCAATTCCTTAGCCATGCAGATCACCTCACTATTCCTCTTCAATAGATCTATTCTCAGATTTTTTGTTTTTTCAGTGGTGTGCTGAATATTCTCTGCTGGACTCCCAAACTCCCACAGAGATACTTTTATCTGTGAGTGAATGTTGAAAGCAACGTTCTGTGGGAAGATGATGGTAGAAAACTCTTATTTTGCCATCTTGCTGATGTCACTCTATAATATTGCCCCTTTAATTCCTAGCAGAAATTCTCCATTTCCATATAGCTTCAGCAATTAGTGTCTTTCCCCAGCACTTTCCTTCAGGGCACTGCCTAGGGAAAACAAAAACTGATGGAAAGATAAAGACTTTCCCAGACAAACAAGAGCTAAGGGAGTCAATTATCACTAGACCTCACTTATAAGAAATGCTAAAAGGAGATCTTCAAGCTAAAATGAAAGTATGATAATTAATAATAAGAAAACATGAAAGTATCAAGCTCACTGTTAACAGTAAATATATAGTCAAATTCGGAGTTTTCTAATACTGTAATGGGGAAGACCTGAAACTATAAGACTCTTAGAAGAAAATCTAGGGAAAAAGTTCCTTAACATAGGTCTTTGCAATGATTTTTTTTTTGGTATATGACCCTCAATGTATGGGCAACAAAATAAAAAATAAGCGAGTGCAAGTCCATCAAACTAAAAACCTGCACAGAAAAGGAAACAATCAACAAAGTTTAAAGGCAACTTACAGAATAGGAGAAAATATTTGCAAACCATACATCTTTTAAAGGGTTAACATCCAAAATATATAAGGAACTCAAACAACTCCATGGTAGAAACACAAATAACCTCATTAAAAATGGTCAAATAAATTGAATAGACATTTATCTACAGAAGACATACAAATGGCCAGCAGGTACAGAATAAGGTGCTCACCCATCATCAGGGAATGCAAACCAAAACCACAATGAGATATCACCTCACACCTATTAGAAGGGCTATTATCAAAAAGACACTAGATAACAAGTGTTGGCAAGGATGTGGAGAAATGGGAATCCTTCTGCACTGTTGGTGGGAATGCAAACTGGTGCAGCCATAATGAAAAATAGAATGGAGGTTTCTTAAAAGATTAAAAATAGAACAACCATATGATCCAGGAATCCATCTCTGGGTATATTTGTGAAGGAAACAAAAATCAGTGTTTCCAAGAGATATCTGCACTTCTATATTCATTTCAGTGCTATTCACATAGCCAAAATATAGAAGGAGCTAAAGTGTCTCTCAACAGATAAATGAATAAAGAAAATATGGTAGATATAGATAAATAGATGATAGATAGATAAATAGATAATAGATAGAATATTACTCAGCCTGGGAAAGGAAGCAAGTCCTACCATTTGTGATAATATGAATGAACCTGGAGGATATAAGTGAAATGATCCAGACAGAGAAAGACAACCTGATATGATTTCACTCATATGTGGAATCTTAAAAAAAAAAAAAAAAAGTCTTGTTAAACAGAAGAATGGTGTTTTTCAGGGATGGGGGAGGGGAAAGGGGGAGATATTAGTCAAAGGGTACTGATTTTCAGTTATAAAATGAATTAGTTCTGGAGCTGTAATGTACAACATGGTGACTATGGTTAATAATACTGTTTGTATATTAGAAATTTGCTAAGAGAGTAGATATTAAGCATTCTCATCACACACACACACACACACACACACAAAAGATAACTGAGGTGATGGATGTGTTAATTTTCCTGGACATGGTAATCATTACCCACTGTATACATATATCAATTCCTCAAGTTGTACACTTTAAATATGTACAATATTATTTTCAATTATATCTCAATATAGCTAGAAAAAAATAATAAACTCTCATTGTCTTCATGGTCTTACTTTGCTTTAAAAAGAGATATTTATTCGTCATGAATATGAATCCAAGTGTTTGGATGGATATAAGAGAACCAAATACAATAGAAATTTAAGACTATTTTCCCCTATAGTATGAAAAATTTGATGTTTTGTATTTCATTGGACAAATTATCGAGCACTTTCTAGACCCCAAGGTGGTATATTTCATGATGTGGCTGCTGCATAGTTGCCATGATTGGATTTTTCAAATAGTTAATTTAACTTCTTTTTAATATATATGAATTTATATGCCCCACAGGAAGAGAGCATAGATTATATAATTGTATTTATGAGTTTCCTGTTATTTTAATAAGTTCCATGATCGATGCAGATGTTTACTTGGAAAAAATAGAAGAAAATCTAAACCTCTTGGCTTCTGAGAGTGAACTTCATTATAAGGTTCAATCCAAAGTTATGAGATCAAGAAATATATTTTATGTTGAAAAATGAATAAACTAACAAGAAAAATAGTATTCAGGAAGTTTACTTCTCAACTATCAAACTGTGTGTCAGATGGGCTGAGTGTGATGCTGAAGCTCAAACAGCTAAATACACCATCTTATGACTCATTTCCTCTAGTTAGGCACTGAGTCATAACTCATCTTTGCTCATCATATCTACGCAAAATGTCTTAAGATGAACTCCAAAGTACCTTATGTTCTTCTTAATGAGGTGGGGAGGTATTTAAGTACATTCCCATTTTTTTTTCAAATATGTATTAAGTTACTTTGATGAGCAACTACATGAGATGCCATTAAACATTGACTAGATGGTTCATGCTCTTTCTCATTTTCCTTTCTTGTAAACTTTTTCTCCTTTAAACTTCCTCTAGCCTTTATATCACCCCTTCTGCCTCTAACACAATCCAAGTAAACTAACTTTGTTGGCTGGAACTGATTTGAAATTTCTTCATGCCTGAGATCAAGTTTGAAAACAGAGTCAAAACTCCCCTCTCTTTCTTATTTACTTATTTATTTAAATTCAGTTAATTAACATATAGTGTATTATTAGTTTCAGAGGTAGAGTTCAGTGTTTCATCAGTCTTATATAATACCCAGTGCTCATTACATCACGTGCCCTCCTTAATTTCCATCACCCAGTTACCCCATCCCCCCACCCACTTCCCCTCCAGCAACCCTCAGTTTGTTTCCTATGATTAAGAGTCTTTTATGGTTTGTCTCCCTCTCTGATTTCATCTTGTTTTATTTTTCCCTCCCTTCCCTATGATTCTCTGTTTCGTTTTTTAAATTCCACATATGAGTGAAATCATATAAATGTCTTTCTCTGATTGACTTATTTTGCTTAGCATAATACCCTCTAGTTCCATCCACATTGTTGCAAATGGCAAGATTTCATTTTTTTCGATGGCAGAGTAATATTCATATATATATATATATATCACATCTTTTTTATCCATTCATGTGTTGATGGACGTCTGGGCTCTTTCCATTGTTTGGGTATTGTGGACATTGTTCCTATAAACATTGGGGTGTAGGTGCCCCTTTGAAAAATCCCCTTCCTTTCAATGGTTACTTTCTTTTAGCTACCTGACAATTATCCCACCCACTCCTTAGACTTATTTTCTGAACCAAAACAATAATTTCTCCCTCTGTTGCAACCTAATGTACCTCCACCAGAGATGGGATGATGGAACCATTCCCAACAGCATGTGGTGATCAGATTCAAACACTAAGGCAGAAGTCAGAGAGGGAGACTACTTGAATTTGTTCTTGTACTATAATCAGGATAATAAAGGCATTAGCTCGACATATGTGCACAGACTTTATTACTCTGACAAATCTCCATTTCCTCTATTGGAGAGAAGGAAATCTTAGAGAAATTTTGAAAGGCCAGGAAAAAGAAAAAATGCGTGCTGGTTTTTATGGAATTGGGGGACCTCAAAAGATGCTAAGAACAGATTTGGACATATTTTGTAACAGTATTTGTGCTTGTTTGTAATGAACAAAAAAACCTGTCTTCTTAATTAGGATGAATGTAATTTGGAGGTAAGAAATAATCTCTGGGAAAGGAAATGACTTTGGATCAATATACCTTAGATCTTGGCTTATTCTAAGAGTTTATACAAAGTCATTTTGAAGAATATATCCTATAGTTTCTCCTTCCTTAGGATAGTCATAACATTATTTAGTTATCACACAAAATCTGTGAATGACAATCAGAAGCATTTCCAGGGGAAGTTCAGGATAAGCAGTCTTTCTCCTTGAGCACATTCTACAAATGTGGTTTTTTGTTCCCGCAACATTTTTATAAAGGGTATGTGCCTAAAGTTAACACTGTATTATACACTTAAAAAATCTGTTAGAAGGGTAGATTTCATGTTAAGTGCTCTTAAAACACACACACACACACACACACACACACACACACACACTAACAACAAAGAAAAAAAAATCCAAAGGGCAGGTGGAAACTTTTGGAGGAGATGAATACATTTATTACCTTGATTGTAGTGATGGTGTCACAGGTGTATGCATATGTCCAAACTCATCAAATTGTACACATTCAACAGGTGCAGTTCCTTGTATATTATTCCAAAAAGCTATTTTTAAAAAAGAATAACATGGTGGCGCCTGGGTGGCTCAGTCGTTGAACGTGTGCCTTCGGCTCAGATCATGATCCCAGGGTCCTGGGATCGAGCCCCACATTGGGCTCCCTGCTCCGCGGGAAGTCTGCTTCTCCCTCTCCCACTCCTCCCTGCTTGTGTTCCCTCTCTCACTGTGTCTCTCTCTCTGTCAAATAAATAAACAAAATCTTTAAAAAATAAAAAAATAAAAAAAATACAAATACAAAAGAGTAACATATTAACTCAAAAGGGACAGCTCTGCTGAGAGCATGGTAGAAAAAGCAAGACTGTGTAATACAAGGTAGTTATGGGGATGGGGGGGGCACACATAAGTTGTTCCACCAACTAAGGACAGATCCCCTGCCCCTCACCCCACCTGATCCCAAGTATTGCTCACCTTAAACTTAGACTCTTAGTGTGCCTTAATGATGATGTAGGTACATAAAGTAATAGGTAATCTACTGCCTACATCAGGAGAACAGTGAGGATCTGTACTCTAGGCACAGGTGGCAAAACCATCCTTGGCCTCCCTCTCAGAATTGACCCTGGGAGCTGCTGTGTCAAGGGAATTACCCTCCTGACCCGCAGGCCCAGGTGAGTGTTGTGCCATACACCTTGGCAGACAACTTCTATCATCTCGTTGTAGATATAGATAGATAGATAAGTAGGTAGGTAGATAGATGATAGATAGATAGATGATGTTAGATGATAGATAGATAGATAGATAGATAGATAGATGATAGATAGATAGATAGATGATAGATAGATAGATGATAGATATAGATAGATAGATAGATGATAGATATAGATAGATAGATGATAGATGATGTTAGATAGATGATAGATAGATGATAGATAGATAGATGATAGATAGATGATAGATGATAGATAGATAGATAGATAGACAGATGATAGATAGATGTTAGATAGATAAATAGATGATAGATGATAGATAGATGTTAGATAGATAAGTAGATTAGATAGATAGATAGATGATAGATAGATAGATGATGTTAGATGATAGATAGATAGATAGATAGATAGATAGATAGATGATAGATAGATAGATAGATGATAGATGATAGATAGATGATAGATAGATAGATGATAGATACAGATAGATAGATAGATAGATGATAGATGATGTTAGATAGATGATAGATAGATAGATAGATAGATAGATGATGTTAGATAGATGATAGGTAGATAGATAGATAGATAGATAGATAGATAGATAGATAGATGATAGATAGATGATAGATAGATGATAGATAGATAGATAGATAGATAGATAGATGATAGATAGATGATAGATGATAGATAGATAGATAGATAGACAGATGATAGATAGATGTTAGATAGATAAATAGATGATAGATAGATGATAGATAGATGTTAGATAGATAAGTAGATTAGATAGATAGATGATAGATGATGTTAGATGATAGATAGATAGATAGATAGATGATAGATAGATAGATAGATGATAGATAGATGGTAGATAGATAGATGATAGATACAGATAGATAGATAGATAGATGATAGATGATGTTAGATAGATGATAGATAGACAGATAGATAGATAGATGATGTTAGATAGATGATAGATAGATAGATAGATAGATAGATAGATAGATAGATAGATGATAGATAGATGATAGATAGATAGATAGATAGATGATAGATAGATGTTAGATAGATAAATAGATGATAGATAGATGTTAGATAGATAAGTAGATTAGATAGATAGATAGATGATAGATAGATAGATGATGATGATAGATAGATAGATAGACAGATGATAGATAGATAGATTTTTTTTTGACTCTGTGAAATGCATTTCTTTTTTTTCTTTTCTGAGTGAAACCGATCTCTCAGCTTCTCCAGGGTTATCTCGATATTGATGAGAAAGTAGTTTGTTTTTTTCAAAACCCCAGGGGCCAGATCATACTGTTCTCTAGACTGAGTCATAAAAAAATGCTAAATGCATTACCTGTTCCTTGATGAAAAGCATGGGTGTGAGATCTCCTTGAAGTTCATATGATTCACAGGAAATGAATGAAAAAGACAGCCTTATGAAACGGTATCAATTCAATTTATCTTTCCCCCTGATAATTACAAGGCCTCGATTTCATTTGGGTTCAGCCGTGTTTAATGAAGAAAGATCAGTTTCTATGGAGAAGCATTTCACTGGAATAGATGAACTAATAACTGTGCTAAAGACAAATATCTTTTAGCTGTGGAAATTATACTTTTCCTTTAGTCATTTCTAAAATCATGCTACAGTCCCAAAAGTATTCAGTGTCTCAAAGTGCTGGTGAGATTGGAAGCCATGATGGATGTTCATCCTTATTTTAGAGAGTGAGAGCCTAAGAAAAAGAAATGTTGGAAAATTTTATCAAGTAGTAACATATTGGGGATGGACCAGGATATAATGACTGTGAATTCCACTGACTCCTATCAGAGCCTTTAACAAGATATGTTTCATTTGGCACATTGCTATTACCTCATGTTGATATTCACAGACCATTTCATCTTGCATTTGGAGATGCCAAGATCATTTCCAAAAGGAAAAGGATTTTCATCACTATAATTAAAATTTTACAATAAGAAATAGACTAAGATATGTAGTGTGTTCTCTCTCTTTTTTGAACAGATAAGCCTAAAATGCTAAGTAAAAAAATGTGGCCGAACACAGCCTCAGCTATTATGCATAATTATGGGGGCTGTACGTCTGTCAGTTCTGAAAATGTGTGAATGTATTAAAAAGTTTCAATCCCCAATACTTGGAGAAGTATTTGTTCATTGTTCATTGAATAGGGTTGCCTATTAGAAGCGGAGGATAAACAATTGGTGGACAAAATAACATGACTTAGTATAGAAACACTAGATGAGTAGACTACTCTTGCCTTGTGCTAAATCATTTATGTTACAAAGATTCTGGAGGAATCTAAGAAGGAACCCACATTTTTTGTGAAGTTGCAAGTGCTTTCCAATTACGTAAAATGAAATCTCAGTGACCAGAGGGCTGGGTAAGTGCCTTAGTCATTGTTTGAATCACTTGAAATGTAACACAGAGAAGAGGAAGAGACAAGATTTCCTTGTTTCATTGAAAGTTGCTGTTCCCAATAAGGGCTGTTCTTCAAGCTTGCCCTCTATGATCTGGGGTTATCAGCCTCGGGTCTTGTCAGACACCCATAAATCTTTAAACACAGATGTCTGAGTCCCACCCAGATCTATGGAATCTGAATTTCGGGTGGTAACAGTCTGGCTTCTGTAATTTGGAAAGCTCCAATCATGATTCAGAAGGGCAGCCTGAGTTGAAAATGGGTCCCTGGAGTTTTATGGATGGATGTGGGCAAAGGCTTACTACCCTCTCCGCTTTGCCTTCTGTCCTAGAACAAATAAGTCTATGCGTTTTTACATTTGGGTTTCCTTGTGTGAGAGGTTAAAGATCATCAGCGTGAAGGGATCCATGCTTTCCCATCCCTTGGTCCCTGCTTAGCTTCTTCCTGCTCCTCTCACTCTGAAGAGAGAACAGAAACAACTCATGAGCATGCGTCCTCCTTGGAGAGAGAGGAGGAACATGTTGGGAAGAGAGAGAGAAGGACATTATGGGAGGAGAGAAGGACTCCAAGACACCTAGATAGTGGGGCAGGGTGAGCTGGTGACACGGTTCTTCTTTTGGGTGGAGGACAGTAGAATGAAAGACTTCCAGGATTAGACAGGGTGATACTGGAGGTGGAGACTGGGTACAAGACTTTATATATTGTTTTGTAGACTAATTCTTGGATGATATTAAATGTTTGAGAAGGAAGACAGATGGAGAACTCTAACTAGGTCATGTTTCTTTAAATGTGTTTTTCCTGGAATGGATTAGGAAGGAGGGTGATTTATCAGTTAGGAATGCTAAAAGCTTTGGTGGGCTTCTTAATGATAGCACTGATCCCGGCTCTTTCTGTTGTTCTACTTTTTCAGCCCTAGCGTGCTGGTCTTTTGTCTTTATACTTGCCCCTCCACCGTCACAAGACAGCATCACAACCAGTTTCAAAGCATAAAGAAGGGCTGAAGCCAGGAGCCTGGAGCTTGCATAAGCTCCTTTTATAAAGAAGCCAGAGTTTCCCAGTCCCACTAGTGAACGTGCCCTGCGACTTATTTGCCAAATTGGGTCATAGTGCCTTGTTGCTAGTAGCTGTGTGGGAGTCTACAGAAGTGGGTATTTAGCTTTCCCGGCATCAACAGTGAAATACAAAAAGGGAGAGAAAGGCTAGAATTTGCTGCCGAGTAAGCCAACCAACAGAGTGTGGCATGACATATCACAACTTCACAGGGCTTACACTTGATGCCAAAAAATAACCAAAAAATGAGACCCTGCAAACGAAATTGGGAAACTACTGTCTTAGAGTAGTTTTCAGAATCATTTAAGACTTGTTGGAAGCAGATGTCTGGACCTCGGTCCCCATATTCCGATTCGGTAGGTTTCAAGTGATGTAGGAAGTCTGTGGATCACACATTCAGAATCAATGGTTTTGAGACATAGGCTAAAGTTGTTTCAGTGGTCCTGAAACTGGCTGAATGTTAGACCCTTTGGAAGCTTTTTAAAAATATCAAAGCAATGCCTTGTGCATGGGCTCTTTTCCCAACTAATTAAATCAGAAAATCTGGGGTTGAGAAATTAGCACCATTCAGAATCTCCCAAGGTGATTCTAATATGCAGTCAGGGATGAGAATCTCTGACTTAAAAGTTCTACAGACCAACAAGCTTCTTGCACAAATAGGAAAGCCAGGGACAGCTGGGTGGCAGAAAGATGTAGCAACCTCTCCATGCTGGCTCTTGGAAATCTTTGAGAGGGATAAATGGAGACGAGAGAATAAAACAGGCTGGCAACCTTAGATAAGGTAAAGAACAACTGAAATGCAAGAAATAATAGCAAATATGAGGTATCTCAAACATTTCAGTCTTTTTTGTCTTTTAATACTGATTTTATTTTTATTCATTTATTTTTTAAGATTTTATTTATTTGACAGAGAGAGACACAGCGAGAGAGGGAACACAAGCAGGGGGAGTGGGAGAGGGAGAAGCAGGCTTCCCGCGGAGCAGGGAGCCCGATGCGGGACTCGATCCCAGGACCCTAGGATCATGACCTGAGCCGAAGGCAGACGCTTAACGACTGAGCCACCCAGGCGCCCCTTAAATACTGATATTAAATACCGGTTTTAGATGTAGATGTAGATTGTATAGATGACAGAAGAATTGGCTATTGTATGAGTTTAAAAGGACAGGAATTGTTCGATGGGCTGAAAGGAACACATTGTTGTACACCTCATTTTCCTCTGTTCTGTAATCCACAAAGCCAGGGTAATAGTCCTGTAGGAGCTAACTCATGTGTTTGTTGTGAAGATGAAATGGGAAGATGCCTGTAATGTGCGTAGAGAATGCTCAAAAATGTCAGGTATTGGTATTTCTGGCAGGACTGGAGGAGCTGGGATTCAAATCCCTGCGTTTTGACTCCAAATTCTGTGTTCTTTCTACCCCTTTGCTCTGCTTCCTACGTGGTATTGATCTGTAACAATAACAGGCTTTATGCTTCACTCCTACTGCTTTCTTATCATTGCTTCTCTCTCCTGATACATGTTACACCAGCGTCTTTCCATGCAAACTCCTCATCCGTGACAGACATTGACAAGACTCAAGGGGCCCTCCGGGCCTCTGTGAGGAGGGGTTGAGAGCTGCCAGTGTGGTGAACGAGCAGGGAGTGGGCAGCTGGTGTCTCACATGGTCGTAGCGTTGATGGATTGAGCTGAACAGACTGCTCTCTAGAAAGGGTATAATCCCAGGGAACTGGGAAACTCTTGCATGCATGCAGCCAGGAGACTACATATTGCTGCAAACAGCATATCCTTGAGTTGCTGAGAGAGGCTTTCTCTTACGGTGTTGCAAGATCTCATCCTGGCAAATGCTAGTAACGAACTACGTCTGGAAAATAAAAACAACTGGGCATCTGGTTAAACATGAAATTTAACATCTGGCAAGAAGCAGATTCCTGCCAGGGGCTCTTCATGTTTGGTTCTGCAAGTGATATGTATAAGTAGAAGTTCTGTGCTTGGTATCCTTGCAGATGGTCCATTGCTTAGAGAGTTTGATATACATAATGACCAACGTTCAGAGAGAAAGCTGTACCTAATAATTCCTTTATTTAAAAGGAAAACATTCTACCATCAATTAACCTATGTATCAGTCAGGAGAGCTAGGTTATACAGCAGTAAAGAACATTCCCCAAATATTAGGCTATGACATATGACATATGTCATATGGCGATGACAATGTAGTTTTATTTCTCACTGTTACTTGGCAAAAATCCAACAAATTTGTAGTTTTCTTCCCCATAGTAATATCTTTTTTTTTAAATTGAGTTTAACGTGGCAATCGTGAGACTAGTACTTTGCATATAATATCTTTTTAAATCTCATATAACTCTACGAGGTTGATGTTATTATTTCCTTTTTGCAGATATGAAATTGAGACACAAGTTCAGCAAGTAAGTGGTAGACTGGTTTGGAATCCAAATTTTTCTAATGCTAAACCTGTTGTTTTTAACTACTCTTTAGCTACTCTTTTAAATATAACCTTCAGGTTTTAATTTTTAAATATAACTTCACTGGGGCACCTGGGTGGCTCAGTCAGTTAAGCATCTGATTGTTGATTTTGGCTCAGGTCATGATCTCAGGGTTGTGAGATCGAGCCCCAAATTGGTCTCCATGCTGGACATGGAGCCTGGTTAAGATTCTCTCTCTCTCCCTCTGCCCACCCCTCCCCCCCCAAATGTAACTTCACTAGTGTCATCTTTCCAATATTTCTGGGGGAAAGGAAGATTCAAATGTCATTATTTTGCTGTATAGATTGGCAAATCAAGGCATAAAACATTATGTGTCAATCTTGGCCAATACCCTTAGTGATAAAGTTAGATATAGAACCTTAAGCAGTGTGCTCACATCAGAATAACTGTGAGTAGCTTGTAAAAATGCAGGTGTCAAGGCTCCCCTAGGGGTCCTGGGGTGAGTCCCATTCTGGTAGTGAAAGAAGGGCACTTGGAGAATTCCTGAGTCTTCAACTCTCCCAGTACTATTCCCACGAGGCCATGTTGTCAACGAAAGTTGAAAAACTATCCAGGAGACATGGTTGAAACTCTGCAGGTCTGCTAATGTTTTGCCCAGAGAGACTGCCTGAACTTGAAGATTGAATCTGAGAGCATTGTGGATTTTCTGATTGAGCTCCATCTGTAGCGTTAGCTATATGGAAATAAACTGCCACTGTTTATAGCATATTCAAATCTAGATTCCTGAGAAGGCAATTAGCCTAATTAGTTCAGTAATGAATAATGTTAACCTTTGTAATATCATTATAGAGTCCGTGATACCAGTTTACTTCTGTCCTTCAATTTTATATGTCATTAGAAATTGAGATGGAAGTGTGTTCATAACTCAAAACATCTGCTCAATTAGGTGGGGCATCTGAGCAACAAAAATGTCAGTCAGGTGATTCCAAGGCAAAAATACCTGACGGATTATTATTATTTTTTATTTTCTACATTTTTGGGGGGGCAGGGGAGAGGGAGAGAGAGAATCCCAAGCAGGCTCCAGGCCCAGCATGGAGCCCAACTCAGGGTTTGATCTCATGACCCTGAGATGATGAACTGAGTCGAAATTAAGAGTCAGACACTTAACTGACTGAGCCACCTAGGTGCCCCCCTGATGGATTTCCTATTTCAAATATGGCTATTTCAGCATGTGGCAAAATTGCTTAAAAGTAAAAATTACGTACTTTGATTTCTTGCTGAAATGTCATTGGATGGTTGCAGATTAGTTTACCAAAAGTTGATTCACTTGTTATTTTTTACTTCCTAAGTTAGTGTTTTTAATTTGGTTTTCCATCAGTTTTTAAGAGCTGAGACACTTTAAAAATATGCAGATTCCCTGGTGCACTTTGGGAATCCGTAGTGTAATCTGCCATCTAGGACAATTTAACCCTCATGCACAGCCTTACCACCCACCTGTAAGTTAATGACTCTCAGAAAGTTGACAGCATCACCCTTCGAGGTCTTGGAATATTTACCTGTAAGGCTTGGGTTAGCTAGAGTCTGTCTCATCATATATGAACTCTCCATTAGAGCAAAGTTTACAGCTTTTTATTTTTTTTATATCCCCCACACTTTAATTTTGCTTTTCCAGTAGTGGTGACCCATTGTAAACTAACATGCAGAGCCCAGCTGCTCCTGTGAATTTAAAAAAGATCATACATTTCTGTACACAGCAGACCAAATAGATTAATGAAGGAAAATTCTGGGAAATGAGACTTTCATCCAAAAGACACATCCCTTACCGGGTGACTATAATAAGTGGAGTAGACATAATCTGCCCAGCAATTTAGCTTTGCCCTTTTACCTAAGACTTGTTAGTAAAATTGCTGCTTTCTGCCTTTTTGAGACTTTCCCAAATTAGGAAGATGAGACATACAGGATCCTTCATGGGGGAAATCAAAAGCAGTTCATACACATAACTTCCCAAATTCTTTCAAGGATATCAGAGGAGAATCTTCAATCACCAGTTTAATAGTTTAGAAGCAGAGTAAGTCACTTCTTCAGACATGGTTTAATGCACATGATTTAATTTTCTTTAAAAGTCAACAGCACCAAAATAATTAAATGACTATTAGAATCTGTGTTTTTTTTATATTGACAACCTAGAGATTATACATATAAAAATAAAATAATATATGTATAATCTCTAGGTTATATATAAAATAACATGATTTCTATAACACAAGGTATACAACACAAAATACACATCTATGTGTATAATATGACATTATTCTGTTCCCAGCATGTTACAGTTCACAGTTTCATTTGCAAGTCAGTTACTTGGAACTTGGAAAAATGCCTGATTTCTGATATTTTATTACTTATTATTATATTATAATATCTGTATATTTTACATTATAAGGAAAGTATGTATTACATCTTAAATTATGTAATAATTTATATTTTTTATAACATATCATTATGGTATTGTTTTCTGACACTACAAAATGTGGCTAACTCCATGGTTAACCTACATAGCTATGGGTTTTTGTTTATATTTGGCAATAACATTTTTCCCATTATTATTTATTTCTACTACCTAATAGCACCATTAAACCACAGGCTAACTATGCTTTGATGTACACAACTAATAGATATTACAGAGTTATAATGAAAAATGTCCTGCAGTAACAAGGGAATGTGGTGATTGGTGACTCTTCCTCTGGAGGGGAACTGGCAGATGTCTAGGTCTTTGGACGAAGGGGGCTCTCCGGGTGGCATGGTTTGGCCATTGGTCTGTGTGGATATTTAAATGCCCTGTATCTATAAACAATGGAGACTCTGCCTTAATTGTAATGATAATGATGAAAATAATAATCATAACAAGAATAACATCTTCCAAGTGTTTAAGATATGGAGGCACCATGTTAAGACCTTAAAATATTTTATCTCCTTAATCACAACTTTATGAGGTGGTTACTGGGGAAACTGAGCCTTGGTGAGGTTGAGTGAGTTGCTTTTTATCCAAAAGTCATTGCGAACAAAGATCATTGAGAAAAGCCAGGGCTTGTGCAAACTGCCTCTGTCAAAACATGTTGCTTCTCCAATGTGCTGTAATATCTATATATACTTCTATTTAAAAAAAAAGATTATGCAAGTTATCCATTTTGTACCAAAAAAACAGTAAATAAAATCGGCATGTAGGGAAAGATCACAATCTTACCATTCATAAATAACTACTGTGAGAACCCTTTCTAACTCCCTGAGATGCAACATTAAATGGAGAATCTCTTCTTAGGGAGTCCATGACAATACGTTTGGCCTGATCCAACTTTGCATTCCTTCTACCATAATCCCACACCCTTAGTATCCATTCCCACACATAGTCTCCAGATTTCTGATGTATACATTAGACAACTTAAGTAGTTCTTTCGGAGTGTAGTGCACTTCCTCACATTTTATACCTCTGGGACCTGAGTCTTAGTTGCAGGTGTGGAAGCAAAGAACGGAGGTGGCAGTGGTTCCTGAGCAGACCGAGCTTTGTCTTTCATCGCAGCTACCTCAGGGGAGGCCATTACTATTTCCTCAGGCAGTGCAGGATTAATCCCTTCAGAGGGAGGTGAAGAGGTCACCTCCTCTGTGGGTGGAGGGGCTGAGACGGCTGGGGGTGGAGAGATTGCTTCCACTGGCAAAAAAAAACTTATCGGAATGTAGAAGAAAGTTTCTCCTCACTCTAGGATGATATACGTTTTCTCCTATATATTTTCTCATAATTTTTGGTTGTATTTTTGACATTAACCTTTTTTTTCTCTTTGGGATTTATTTTGGTGTGGAAAGTGAGGTGGGAAACTCTTTCCTCATTTTATACTTTTCGGAGCATTTTAATATAAATTAAGGCATTTTGTCCTTGTGAGGTAGATGAGAGCTATATTATTTCTTGTATTTTATGCATATGAACTCAGTAATTTAGACATTTCAAGTGATTTGTCTATGATAACATATTCAGCTAATGGCAGAATCAGGACTGGAATCTAGATCACAGTCATCTGTCCAGAATTCTTCATACCCCATTAGCTTACTTCTTGGTATTAGTTACAGACAATTCTCTTTTCTGCACTACTTATATTACTCACTGGAAGTGAATTTGGTCATCAAGTTTCTGAAATCATTACTGAAAGCAGTTTATGACATTATTGTTGAGAATTACAGCTTTTTTGAAGTCCCTGGTCTGTCACTAATAGTATGATTTCAGGCACGTTATTTCACCTCTAATAACAATGACAATAACTGTTGACATATACTAACCTTTTTCATGTGCCAGGTTCCATGTTAAGTGCTTAAAATTGGTTATCATCTAATCCTCACACACCCCTCCACCCCCCAGGAGTAGACATCATCTGAAATGCATAATATACAGCATAGCAACCATTTTCCAAATTTTGGGCTTCTGACACTCCCTTTACCACTCTTAAAACTTCTTGAATACCCCAAAGAGCTTTTTTTTTTTTTAAAGTATCATTCATTCATTCATTCTTTTTTTTTTAAGATTTTATTTATTCATTTGAAAGGGAGAGAGACACAGAGAGCACAAGCAGAGAGAGAGGCAGAGGGAGAGGGAGAAGCAGACTCCCCACTGAGCAAGGAGCCTGACATGGAGCTCAATCCCAGGACCTGGAGATCGTGACCTGAGCCGAAGGCAGATGCTTAACCGTCTGAGCCACCCAGGTGCCCCTCCAAAGAGCTTTTGTTTATGGGTTATATTTATCATTATTTACCCTGTTAAAAATTGAAACAGAAAAAAAGTTAGTATTTATTTACTATTTCCTTTAAAGAGGGAAGAAAAATCACAAACCCATTATTTGTGAACCTATCATTTTTCAAGCAAAAATAGCTATCTCTTCCCAACACATGACATTCTTTTTCGTTTTCCAGTGTTTCTTTAATGGCTGCTTTAATAGAAGGACTGCAGGTTCTCATGGGTTTTTCCCACATTTAATTTGCAGCAATATCACATACCACGTAGCCTCTGGTGTGTCAGTATACTCTTAGTCAAAATATGTTGCTTCTCCAATGTGCTGTAATATCTATATATACTTCTATTTAAAAAAAAAGATTATGCAAGTTATCCATTTTGTACCAAAAAAACAGTAAATAAAATCGGCATGTAGGGAAAGATCACAATCTTACCATTCATAAATAACTACTGTGAGAACCCTTTCTAACTCCCTGAGATGCAACATTAAATGGAGAATCTCTTCTTAGGGAGTATAACTCCCAGTATAACACTCATGACAGAATGAGAGTAGAGGAACAAGTAATATCTTAGTATTCTTATTAAAATAGTTTTGGTGTTGCAGAACCTCTGAAAGGCTCTTGTCTTTCTCTGAAGAGTCACTGTTGTGTTGCACGATGGGTAAGAGGGCTGTGCTGCTGGAGAGCTGGGTTCCTGGGTTTTAATCCCAGCCCCACTGTTTACTCACTGTGGGATCTTGGGCAAGTTATATTGCATTTTTTAGCACAGTTCCATGTCTGTAAAATGGGGGTTACAGTAGTAAGGATGAAATCAGTTAAAGTATCCAAGACATATAAAGCAATGCTTGGCAAAACAATCACTTATATGCAAGAGCTTCATTATTTTATTATTATTATTTTTTTTTAGAGAGGGAGAGAGAGGGAGGAGGGGCAGAGGGAGAGGGAGAGAGAAAATCCTAAGCAGGCTCCATGCCCAGCATGGAGTCCAACCCAGAGCTCAATCCCACAACTGTGAGATTGTGACCTGAGCCGAAATCAAGAGTCAGATGCTTAACTGACCGAGCCACCCAGGTGTCCCTATTATTATTATTATTATTATTATTATTATTATTATTATTATTTTATTATTATTATTATTTATTCTCCCCTTTTACACTGAGAAACCTGAGATTTGGATCACATCTCTGTCAGTTTTTAGCTATGTAATTTCCTCAGCTTTGGGATCCTCGGATTCCCTCACCTGGAAGATAAGAGTCACAAAAGTAGCCACCCTGAGGAGTTAAACTGAGCTTTAAATGAGACAACACATGACAACACATGTCAGATACTTAGCACAGTGACCGTCAGAGAGGAAACACTTACTATGTGTTTGTGGTAACAATTGATATAATTGTTACTTCCTTTAAATAAGACATTTTATATATGTATATGTATATATAAGCCCCCACACACTAAGAATATATCTAGTGGCCTACAGAGACAAGCAAATAAACCATGGCATGGCCAAAACAGTCAGGTTGGTCGACTTAATTAGATTTCCAGCCTCTTACATTGTCATTTTAGCTGGGATGCTTTGAAATCCACAGCAAACCTTGTCTTTTATTAATATTCAGAGGCAGGAAACTATGGATGCATATCTAATAGCAATCTCCTAACAATTACAATTATTTGAATACTAGTAGATCTCCACAAAAAGCTCTTCTCATTTTGCTTTTTATTAGGAATCTCTGAACTGTTGCCTACCGATAATCAAATCTGAAAAATCCAACTCCAACATGGCTGAATGGCTGATGGGTTTTTTGAAATGACAGCCTTTGGATTAATTAGAAATTAAAGCAGCATGTCACTTCACATGTAAAGCTGAAAGTGCTCCATCTAAACATCCTCCTCAGATAATTAAAATGTGATGTGTCATGCCAGTTGGTTGACTTTGATATTTTTATTTTTGTTGTCATAGTGTTACCTCAGGAAGGTTTTCTTCCATGCAAATTATTATTACTTATAAATTTTAGCTTTACTGTTATAGTTTTGTAACAAGAGAAGGGAAATAAACCACAACCCCTTTGTTTTGTGAATAAAATAAATTCTCTATAAAAATATTAAGACTTGTATGGATGGCTCTTTAAGAAAACCCTAGGCTAATATAGAAACTTCTGTAAACATCTAGAGTTTCTGGATAAAATTAAAATAAGAAACTTAAAAAAAAAGCATGGCATACAAGATGTCCATCGACAGATGAATGGATAAAGAAGATGTGGTATATATATACAATGGAATATTATGCAGCCATCAAAAGGAATGAGATCTTGCCATTTGCAACGACGTGGATGGAACTGGAGGGTATTATGTTGAGCGAAATAAGTCAAACAGAGAAAGACATGGATCATATGATCTCACTGATATGAGGAATTCTTAATCGCAGGAAACAAACTGAGGGTTGCTGGAGTGGGGGGTGGGGTGGGAGGGATGGGGTGACTGGGTGATAGACACTGGGGAGGGTATGTGCTCTGGTAAGCGCTGTGAATTGTGCAAGACTGTTGAATCTCAGATCTGTACCTCTGAAACAAATAATGCAATATATGTTAAGAAAAAAAAAAGAAGAAGGTAGCAGGAGGGAAAGAATGAAGGGGGGGAAATCGGAGGGGTAGACGAACCATGAGAGATGATGGACTCTGAAAAACAAACTGAGGGTTCTAGAGGGGAGGGGGGTGGGAGGATGGGTTAGCCTGGTGATGGGTATTGAGGAGGGCACATTCTGCGTGGAGCACTGGGTGTTATACGCAAACAATGAATCATGGAACACTTCATCTAAAACTAATGATGTAATGTATGGGGATTAACATAAGAATTAAAAAAAATAAAATAAAAAATAAAAAAAAAGCATGGCATAATAGTCCTGGTTCTCTAGTGAAACGGGCCCAATAGAATGCGTGTGTGTGTGTGTGTGTGTGTGTTTATTTCTTAAAGAAATGGGTTCAGGCAATTGTGCCGGCTGACACATACAAAGTCTGCAGGGTAGGCTGGCAGGGTAGAGACCCAGGGAGGAGTTAAAGTTGCAGCTTGAATCTGAAGACAGTCTGTTGGTAGAATTCCCTTTTCTGGGGTGGCTGGGTGGCTCAGGAGTTAAGCATCCACCTTCAGCTCAGGTCATGATCCCAGGGTCTTGGGATCAAGCCCACATCGGGCTGCCTATTCAGCAGGAAGCCTCTTTCTTCCTCTCCCACTCCCCCTGCTTGTGTTCCCTCTCTTGCATTCTCTCTGTCAAATAAATAAAATAAAATCTTAAAAAAAAAAGAATTCCCTTTTCCTTGGAGGAAGTCAGTCTTTTCATAAGGCCTTCTACTGATCGGATGAGGCCCACCCACATTATGGAGGATAATCTGCTTTACTCAAAGTCCACTGATTTAAATCTCATCTAAAAAAAAATACCTTCACAGTGACATCTGAAGTGGTGTTTAACCAAATATCTGGGTATCGTGGCTTAGCCAACTTGACACGTTGAATTAACCATCACAATGGCTGACTTTACCAGAAGGACAAAGGAACAGTACATAAACTGGAATTGTAGAGAATGTTGATCGCCACAGCATGGAGCCACATGGTAGGTATGGTCATGGCATAGGGCTATGCAGAGGCAGAGGACAGTGCCCCCCCCTTTTATTTTGCTACTATCACCTTTAATTCCATTTTTCCATTTCATTTTTAAAGCATTTTATTGAGATATAATTGATACACAAAAAACTATACATATTTAATGTATACAATTTGATGAGTTTTGACATGTCCATACACCCATGAAACCATCATTATGATAAAAATAATAAACATATCCATCACCTTCAAAAGTTTTCTCATGCTCACTTATTGTTTTTTAAAATATTTTATTTATTTGAGAGAGAGAGAGTATGCAAGCATGAGAGAGGGACAGAGGGAAAGGGAGAAGTGGATTCCTCGCCAAGCAAGGAGCCAGATGTGGGGCTCTATCCCAGGACCCCAGGATCATGACTGAGCTGAAGGCAGGTGCTTAACTGACTGAACTATCCAGGCGCCCCCATGTTCTTTGTTTTGTTTTTTGGTAAGAACACTTAACAAGAGCTCTATTCTATTAATTTTTTAAAGTGCACAATACACCATTGTTAACTACAGGCATTATGTTGTACATCAGGTCTCTAGAACTTACTCATCTTGTAGAACTGAAACATTATACCCATTGAAAATAACTCCCCATTTTCCCTCCCTCCGACCGTTGGCAACCACCATTCCACTCTCTGCTTCTATGAGTTTTACTATTTAGATTTGTCATATGAGTGCGATCACACAGTATTCGTCCTTCCGTGACTGCTCATTTCACTTAACATAATATCCTTTAGGTTCATCCATGTTCTTGCCAATGGCAGGATGTCCTTCTTTTTTTAAGGTGAAAAAATATTCCATTGCATGCATATACCACATTTTCTTTACCCATTTATCCAACGATGGACACTTAGATTATTTCCATATATTGGCTTTTGGGAATGATGCTACCATGAACATGAGAATGCAGATATCTCTTCCAGATCCTGGTTTCTTTTTCTTTTTTTTTTTTTTTTTAAGATTTTATTTATTTATTTGAGAGAGAGAGAATGAGAGACAGCATGAGAGGGAGGAGGGTGAGAGGGAGAAGCAGACTCCCCGCCGAGCAGGGAGCCCGATGCGGGACTCGATCCCAGGACCCTGAGATCATGACCTGAGCCGAAGGCAGACGCTTAACAACTGAGCCGCCCAGGCGCCCCTCTTTTTTGATATATATCTAGAAGTAGGATTGCTGGATCATCTGCTAATTCTGTGTTTAATTTTTTGAGGAACTTCTACACTGTATTCCACAGCAACTGCACCATTTCACATTCCCAAAACAGTGTATAAGTATTCCAATTTCTCCACCAATATCTGTTATCTTTTTTTTTTATAATAGCCATCCTAACAGGTGTGAGGTGATATCTCACTGTGGTTTTATTTATTTTTATTTATTTTTAAAGATTTTATTTATTTATTTGACAGAGAGAGACACAGCAAGAGAGGGAACACAAGCAGGGGGAGTGGGAGAGGGAGAAGCAGGCTTCCCGCAGAACAGGGAGCCGGAGGCGGGCCTCGATCCCAGGACTCTGGGATCATGACCTGAGCTGAAGGCAGACGCTTAATGACTGAGCCACCCAGGTGCCCCTCACTGTGGTTTTAAGCTGCATTTCCTTGGTGCTTGGGTGGCTCTGTTGGTTAAGCATCTCCCTTCTCCCTTTAGCTCAGGTCATGATCCCAGGGTCCTGGGATTGAGCCCTACCTTGGGCTCCCTGCTCAGTGGGGACTCTGCTTCTCCCTCTACCCCAACCCCATGCTCCCCTCCCCCCCGCTCATGCTCTCTCATGCTCTCTCCCTCTCTCAAATAAGTAAGTAAAATCTTTTTAAAAAAACTTTATTTCTCTAATGAGCAGTGATGATGAGCACCTTTTCATGTAACTGTTGGCCATCTATATGCCTTCTTTAGAGAAACATGCATTCATGTCCTTTGCCCATTTTTTTTTTTTTTAAGTAGGCTCTTCATCTAGCATGGAGCCCAACACAGAGCTTGAACTCATGAACCCGAGATCAAGACCTGAGCTGAAATCAAGAGTTGGATGCTTAATGGACTGAGCCACCCAGGTGCTCCCTTTGCCCATTTTTAAATTGGGTTATTAGTTTTATTTATTTTTTGCTATTGAGTTGTAGGAGTTCATTAAATATTTTGGATATTAATCACTTTCTGGATATATAGTTTGCGAATATTTTCTCCCATTTTGTAAATTGCCTTTACACCTTGTTTCCTTTGTTGTGCCGAGCTTTTTAGTTTGCTGTAGTCCCACTTTTTTATTTTTGCTTTTGTTGACTATGCTTTTGGGGTCGTATCTAAGAGATCATTACCAAGACCAGTGCCAAGATCTTCCCCATGCTTTTTTTCTAGAAATTCTATAGTTAGAGGTCTTATGTTTAACTCTTGAATGTATTTTGAGTTCATTTTTGTATATGTTGTAAGACATGGGTCCAATTTTACTCTTTTGCATCTGGATATCCAGTTTTCCCAGCACCATTTGTTAAAAATACTTTTGTTTCCTATTGTGTATTATTGACACCCTTGTTGAAGATTAGTCGACTGTATGTGTGTGAGTTTATTCCGGGGTCTCTATTCTGTTCTATTTGTCTATATGTCTCTCTTTATTCCATACCATACTGTTTTAATTACTTTACAGATTCAATGCAATCCCTATCAAAATCCCAATTGTATTTTTTTTACGGAAATAGAAAAAAATCCTAAAATTCATGTGGAACCACAAAACCCCTACATATCCAGATCAAGGTTGAGAAAGAAGAACATAGTTGGAGGAGACAGTGTCTTGAGTGGGTATGGGTTAAATATTGAAATTGAAGCTTCTGCATCAATTTGATGAGTGCAGTTCTAAGGAAAGTAGAACTTTGAAAAAGACAAACCATGTCTTCACTCTGGAAGGCCACAACAAAGCTTATCTGAGGTATAGATCAGAGTGGGGAAAAAAATAAGTCTCCCTTGAAATATAAAATCCATGAGCTCATAGATTTGGAGTCTGAATTTTAATTACCTTTGTGTTGAAGAAATCTCAGGATAAAAGATTAACGTAAAAATTAGACTCAGAGCAGAGATTCTACTGGGACAAGAAGTAGAAATAAGACGAAAACTTCTTCAGAGGTACATTTCAATAACCCTGACACTACAGAGAAAAACAAGTGTCCCTTAAAATAAGCGCAAAATAAAAATTAGAAACCATGCAAAAACATTCTATTATTTTTTATCAGATGGCAAAAAATAAAAGAGAGAGAGAGATGTCTCCTCCAGGAACTGGAAAGACTATGAACTGAGACAAACTATGACACATATTTAAAATGATTTAGAGAGAAAAATACAGATAAAATGCCTGTGGGTATAAAGCAATACATCATACATAGTCAGGTTTTAGAAAGAACAAAAGATAAATTACGGAAAAAGCAGATAGTCATTAAAATTAAAAACTCAGTGGGCAGATTAAATGTCAGAGTAGGCACAGCTAAAAGGAATATTAATGAACTAGAATCAGAGCTGAGAAAATTAGCAATAAAAATAATAACAATAACAATAAAAAGACCAACACCTACTGATCGTATACTCAGTGCCAGTCACTGGAACTGCTTTGTGTTTAAGTTTTTTAATCCTTACAGATACTCTTTGAGGAAAGCAGCAAGGATCCAGGTGGGTGGGATAGCAGATGTAATCGTTTTAGCTTAATCTAGAAATATGCAAATATAAATTTGGGACGTATTATGATCCAAAGTAAAATTATAGACGATGAGCAGTAACAACAGTTGTGTCTCAGAAAAGCTCTGTATTTGATCTACCCAATCCATAAGCCTGACTATTTAAATTTTAAGATCAAAAAAAGGGAAAAGATGTATAGAAAAGAAATTCTAAATAATTTAAGGAACAATTAAAAGTTAGAACTCTTGAGTCAAGTTACCTATGTTCTAATTTAGATTCTCTTACTTTTATTCCTTTTATAACCTTAGGTAATTTACATAATCTATTTTTCCTCTCATTTCTCATCTATGAAGTTGGGATATTAACAGAAGTTTATATTTTCAGCTTCTGTTATATTTTCAGTTCAGTTAGGTTTGTCTTGTCCCTTGTCAATTTTTTAAAATAAATTTCTTATTTTGGACTAATTTTAGACTTACAGACAAGTTGCAAACATATCACAGGGGGTTCTGGTGTATCATTTACCCAAGTTATTCTAAGATTAATATGTCATATAAACAAGAAGTTAAAAGAGGAACCATACTATTAACTAAAGTCTTGACTTTCTTTGGCTTCCACCAGTTCTTCCGCTAGCACCTTTTCCTGTCTCAGAATCCAGTGGAGGTTTAGTACACTGCATTTTGTCATCATGTCTCCTTCATCTGTTTCGATCTTTCTTCTAATTTCATTAGAAGCAGTTGACAGCAAACCGTCAATTTAAACCTTGACGGCTTGCAAGAACACTTACTATGCATTTTGTACAATGTCCATTAATTTGTGTGTGTTTTATGTTTTTCTCATGATGAGCCTGGTGTTGTGGGTTTTGAGAAGAATATGACAGAGGTGAAATACCCTTCTCATCACATTGTATCAGGCTACATGATATCATGGGATTTAGGACTTGGGATGTTACCCCCACCCATGTGGTTACAGTGGTTCCTGCCAGGTTTTCCCACTGTCAATTTACTAGTTTTTCCTTTTGATATAGTCAGTTCTTTTGCAGTGAGTCATTAAGTCCGGTCTACACTCAGGAAAGGGAAATTAAGTTCTACTTCCTGGGGGGGAAGAGGGATGTACCTTCATGTATTATTTGGAATTCTTCTGTAAGGAAGATTTGTTCCTTCTTCATTCATGTATTATTTAATAATTTATTTATATCATTGTGGCCCAAACCTTTAGTCAACTTTATGGCAATTTTACCTAGAGGGTAACATTCTGGGGACTAATATCTGGGTTTCTGGCCTTGGTTATTTGATCAATTACCTCATGATATCAACCAAAAATTCTAGACTCTCACTGGCTCCAAATAAAATCGAATACATTTTACCTCTTAATATGGATCTGAAAAGCTCCCATATGTATGAAATGTATATATGCATCTAAATTTCCCGAACTTTTACTAACTTGGCAATTAAAGAGTTGACTTAATAACATTGACTTTAAAATTTTCCAAAAAAATATGGATATTTTAAGAAGTGTTAATTGACTATAGATGCCAATATTCCATTATCTACTCTATTTTGAATTCAGCAGTGACTGAACAAAACGATGAATGTGCTGCTACAAATACAAGTTTGGTTTATTGAATCTGCAAACCTGATTATGAAGCTGTTTAATGCCATGTAGCCTAGTGTTTTTCCTCCTTATTTAGCAGCAGAGATAGCGTGTGTGTGTGTGTGTGTGTGTGTGTGTGTGTGTGTGTGGCATTAGTCTTCTCAACCCAGTTGGAAAAATGTTTAAGATATTTCCCCAAATTATCTTTTTCTGCTTACTGTTTCTAAATGCATGCTTCTGTGAGTAAAGTATTTTCATAGTGTCAAGTGTGAGCATAGCTATCCTGAACACTTTTGAAAACGCCTCAAGATAAATAAAAATACATTATCTGTATAATGATAATCTGCCTTGGTGAGGACAAATACAGATTTCCATCCTTATCTGAAAGGAGAGCATTTCTAGGAAAGCTTTCATAAGTCGAAATGACGTAACACTTTACGTCAAGAAGCACTTAACCATTAATTTATAATTTATATGGAAAAAATTTTGAACATTCTCAGACCCCCAAAATATCCTCTCTTAAGCTTTTCTGGTACCTTAGGACACATCTTGCTAACAGATACACAAAATAAATTGAGATACAGCACAGATGCTCAAAGACACAGTTCAAAGCTCTGGTGGCCGGATGTTGAAATGCTGGGTATAGTTTCCGGGGACAAAGCTCAACAGGGCCACTCTCGCCGTTTGGGGTATGTGGTGTCTCTATAATAGCTCCCTGGAACGATTGCTGAATGCTGGTTTTGCTGCTTTTTTTTTTTTTATAAAAGCAGAAATTCTTTTTTGGATTTCTTTTGGTTAGCAAAAACAGGTACTAACGAAAGTCTCATACAAGCAAAGTGGCCTAGCACAAACTTTGAAGAGTGAGGAATACCTGTATATTCTTATCATAGTCCTTAATGCTATTGCTAATATGGAGGTAAACAGTGCCATCCTGGTCAAGGGGAAATTTGAATTAATAATAATAATGATAATGATAATAGTTCACATGAGCTACCAAGCATTATTCTGAGAAGCACTTGCCCATATATTACAAAATTCAATACTGTTAATAACTTCACACTTCAGGTACTTCTATTTCTCCCATTTTATAAATGAGAAAATCAAAGCCAAGAGAAATTATGTGGTTTGCCCAGAATTACACAGCTGGTAAGTGGCAGAGTCTCTAGGTGTGTGTTCCAAGTATAGGAAATTCTCGGAAGTCAAAGAGAAGAGAGGAAAAGTTGGAAGAAGTGCTGGGAAGGAGGTGGAGCTCAGACACATGGGGAAGACCAGCTTCGCCCTCAAATCCCCCAAAGCCTCTTCAGTTCTGAGAGCTCATTTTTTATCTTATTTGTAATTGGCACAGAGGAGAACTCTGAAGACTCCACAGCTTTTCAGGCAAGTGAACATCTAAGGGACTTTCTCATTTTTGATGAACTGAGTAAGCCTGACAGGGTCTTGCGCTAGTCCACAGCCTCTTTAACATATTGTACCAGTTAGCAGGTCTCCAGCTGCCAGAAACAGACAAATTCAGGTCCAGATAACTTAAGCACGTAGAGGAAATTTAACATCTCATAGAACAAAGAATCCAAGGTACAGTGACGCTAGGGTTTGTTCACTGAGGAGCTCCTTACAGTCACTGAGGATTCAGGTCCATTTTGTTGGTCTGTTCTGCTCTGCTCTTCAAGCTCCTCCACCTCAGTGTTTCAAGATGGTGGCTACTGTTCTATGCATGAGATCCTGACATGACAGCTTCCAAGGAAAGAAGAGGAACTGTCTTTCCTTGATCAACTGATGAGCATATGTCCACCCATAAAAGAATCACTGGCAAAGGGAACAGGATTACTATGGAAGGCTAAGATTGATCTGGATTTACCCTTGGACTAGGGGTTGCGCCATCTTCCTTGAGCATATACACAGAAGAGTGTAGATGCTCCACGAGAAAGAACTGGAGGATGGATGTTGGAGAGACAATCTGTAGTCTGCTACAAATGTCTTCATCTTATATTGGTACTTGTTGAGATTGTTTGAGTGAAATTATTGTATTTTCAGAAAGGCGTGGAATCCTTTTACTAAAAAACAGAGTTATAATTCTTTCTAATGTTCACTGCTACCTGTTCTGCTCTTTTCATCCTTATTTTTCTCATAGCTGTTCTGGCTTCTAACTGTTTTTGCTAGCATGTTTTTTCCTTCATTTTTATTATGTTAATTAATTTTTTCTGATGCATTTACCTGCTAGCTTGAATATATTTCAAAAATATTTTCCCGACCTTAAATGAAGAGTTCTGATAAAAGTAATCAATAGTGTTTGATGAAAGCCATACTGTTTTTATTTGGGGAAAATTTTCAGGTAATCCTGATATAGTCTATTTACAATTCGTATCTTTTTAAATGTTATGAGTGAACATATCCAAGCTACTGAAATGAAAATATATAATAGTCTTGAGATGTTTTCCATATTCAGGTGAGTAAAAATACAATCCTGTAACTTCTGCAAAATTCAAGTGAGTGATAATGAGATATCAGACTGAGAACCCTTATTCTCTAGGAGTTACATTTGAAAGAGACAATTGAATCTTTATGTTTATTGTCAGCTAAAATTTCTACCAACTGCCTGGTTTTCCAATTTTTGGTTATACTTAAAAAAACTAACATATATGCCCTTTGTTGCGCACTGGGAGTACTGAATGAATTTAACATTAATGATTTTTTTCCTTTGCCTTGATCAAAGAAGAGCAGCAATTAAGAGCTGTTTCAAACCCTTAGAAACAAATTCCAGGTATTTTAGCAATTAGCATTACAAGATCTCTTTGAGACCCCCTGCAGCAAAGAGTTAATGTTCAAACTATTTAAAATTCAGTGGTGGTTAATAAGGCAGTTTAAGGCTCTTATTTCCTGACAACATCAGATTTGTCTTACACAGTTTTTCAATTATTCCAGCCATTTTTAAAGAAACAAATTCTAATTTCACTGCAATTTCAGGTGAGTATTTTAGCACCTTAATCTGTGGGCTACATTTGGATTTATGCTGTGGGCCTACCTTCAGATACTGTCACATTTCCAAACTAAAATGTTAGAAACAGAAACCCTAAATTTCCGGGCGCCTGGGTGGCTCAGTTGGTTAAGCGACTGCCTTCGGCTCAGGTCATGATCCTGGAGTCCCGGGATCGAGTCCCGCATCGGGCTCCCTGCTTGGCAGGGAGTCTGCTTCTCCCTCTGACCTTCTTCCCTCTCGTGCTCTCTGTCTCTCATTCTCTCTCTCTCAAATAAATAAATAAAATCTTTAAAAAAAAAAAAAAAGAAAGAAACCCTAAATTTCCTTTATTTCTTAAAACACAAATTCCCCCCGGTCTCTTTTTGTGATCCTTCCGTCAGTCACAAGGAAAATTTGGTCTCTCTAATTTCATTCATTTCTTGTAATAAATGATGTATTCTTAATAGAAATTGCTCCCAGAATCCACAAGCAGTTGTTGAGCTAATACCGTGTGAGAAGCAATACGATATACACACACTGAGAAATCAAACACTTGTAAGCCAAGTCTTGGCTCTGAAGGAGCTCACAAGGAATTGGGGACGATATAGCCCCAGAATCAAAGACAGGCAATACAAGGCTACAAGGAGGTTGATAGAGAAACCAAGATAGGTGGATGGATGCTCTTAGTCTCAAAGGTGAGTGTAAGGGAAAGTCCATGATGGAGGAGATCATCTAGAGGATGTGAAGGCTAGGTGACCCAAGAGCTGGACACCAGCCATCTGGTCAGTATATGTGACTGAGCCCAGCTAAGTCCTCTATATAAACTCTTAAGATTCAGGTGACAAGGGCAGAGATCTATCTTGTGGCCACCCAAGACAAACCTCACAAGTTCCCTTTCTTTTTTTTTCTTTTTTCTTTTCTAAAGATTTTATTTATTTATTTGAGGCAGAGAATGAGAGAGACAGAGAGCACATGAGAGGCGGGAGGGTCAGAGGGAGAAGCAGACTCCCTGCCGAGCAGGGAGCCCGACGCGGGACTCGATCCAGGAACTCCAGGATCACAACCTGAGCCGAAGGCAGTCACTTAACCAACTGAGCCACCCAGGCGCCCCTAAGTTTATACTTAAACTTAAGATTTGTCTGCTCTTCAAGCTCCTCCACCTCAGTGTTTCAAGATGGTGGCTACTGTTCTATGCATGAGATCCTGACATTACAGCTTCCAAGGAAAGAAGAGGAACTGTCTTTCCTTGATCAACTGATGAGCATATGTCCACCCATAAAAGAATCACTGGCAAAGGGAACAGGATTACTATGGAAGGCTAAGATTGATCTGGATTTACCAGTCTGGAATGGTCTGCCTCTTTCTGTCTCTCCATGATCTCTATGTACAGTGCTCGTTTTGAATTCCACCGAGGGAACTCTTGAAGGTGCGAAGCAACAGTTTGCTAAGGAAATAAGATCTCATTTAAGTCCTGAAGAAATTGGAAGGGCTTGCCAAAGAAGAGATGAACCAAGGGCACATAGAGCCATAGGAACTGTGTTGGCTACCAAACTGGTTACTTATTTAGGTGTTTTTCTTAATACCTAGAGGCATTTTGTGAGCCAAAGATTTCCTGGAGAATGTCCCTCACCCTTACTTGTATTTGTTTTATCAGCTTATTTCCCTCTTTATTACTTTTTCTCCCCCACCTCCCATGACAGCAAGTACTTAACACAAAAGCTCCTTAAAATGTTTTTCCCCTGTGCATTTCATTTTTTGTGGTGTGATCTCTGCAGGTAAAATGGCTCCTGATGTCTTCTGCACATTGGAAAGGGGGAAAGGACAGCAGGACTTGACTTCAGCTACCTCCAGGACTGGTACCATCCTCATCCTCATTTCCCCACCCTGCCCCACCCCGCCATGGCTGCAGTCTCTTAAAGCACTCTGATACTCTTCTTCTGGTTGTTTGACCATCCCCAGTGTCTGCTCCTTTGAGTATGTTGCCTGTAATTCCTGTGTCTCCTGAATCTGTTAGCATTGACCAAAATCATGCATTGAGTTTTGAGGATTTAAAAAATGGGTTTGCTCTCTTCCTATGTCATTCCTCTTTTGGGAATTCTTTCCCCTTCCCATTTGGTGGAGTTGCGCTCATCCAATCAATATGCAAATTAATTCTGTTTGTTCTCCTGGGTCCCTAGCAATGCAAGCAAGTCTTGCTTTGTTAATTAGAGGTTAGATTGAATCTCTCCCTCAAAGCCACACAGCTCTCTGTTTTAAAGAAATGTGACTCTATGCTCACAGCAGTTACAGCCAAGAATTCTGAGCCAAACTCAGCCAGTTGTACAGTAAAAGGGACAGGGACTGCTGATGTCTTTCAGAGACCAAAAGAAGATTAGTGGAATGTGCTTTCCAAGTTGTGCTCTTCCCTCCCATAGTGTCTGAATCTTCTGCACTGACTCGAATGGCAGGGAGAGAGCTGTTGACTTCTCTATGAAGACTTTCTTAGTCCTTTATTTGGTTGGGACTCCATCACGTTTCTTATACACAATGCAAGAAACTCCATCTAAATATTCAGTCTCATTCTCATCATTCATATTCTCCACTTCATCTCATTACCACTCCGTTTCTCCATGTTCCAGCTGGACATCACACTCGTTACCCTTCTCCCTTCCTCTTTCCTGAACATATTCCACTACTGCCCTGACTTTTGCTCATGTCCTTTTCATTGCTTGGAATACTTTTTACCCCAAATCCACATGTTAAATACTACCAACTTTTTAAGGCTCAGCCCAAATAGCACTTCTGTGTTCCATTGCTGTTTTTTACTTCTTCTGGCCTTTTCACCTTATAGCACACCTGCTCACATACATACAACTCTCTTCCCTAGGCTGCAAACCCCATACCTTGTGTGTCTCTGCTTCCAACTGACTGGCTCAGAAATGAAGACACTGGAGTTGCTCAGATCAGTGTGGTTGAGTGGAATATCTCTCACCAATCTTTCCAAAAATTTCTCCATTAAGTTCAAACCTTACAGGGGTGTTTGGAGACAGTGGCTTTAATTAGAATTTGGCACTGTGTTGTTTTAGATTCCCTGGGAAGTGTATCATATGAATTCATTTATATATCACTTGGGATTAGTCAGTCTGATTGAGCAATTCTACATTCAGAAACACTCATGTAGAAACCAGACCTTCCTGGGATTATATAAAGTAGGGATTCTCCATACTAGGTAATTAACAAAATCACTTGGGATATGTTAAAAATCTAACTTCCTGTGGGTTCTGATTTGGTAGCTCTACAAACAGGACCAGGAAACGGTGTTTGTAAAAAGATCCCTAGTGGTGCTTATGCCAACCTGGTTTGGGAATGAAAGGGAAACCAGATTTGATGAAAGAACATTTCTCAGAAGAGTTTGGGTAGGAGCAACATAAGAGAACTGAGTACATGGATTTGAGGGATGGAAAGGAGGCGGGAGAAAACTCAAAGAAAAGGTGAAGGGAAGTTCACTTACTCATTGGATAAATCTCCTGAATTGCCCAACCCAGTGGGAAACGCTGGGGATATCATGGTGAGCAAGGACTCCGCTCTTGCTGATGTTGCCACGTGAGGAAGATAAATGATCCAAGCACTACAAAAGGAGCAGTAGTATGTGGTGCTTGTGCAGCAAGTGGAGTGGCCATCTCACTCAGTGTGTGTATGTGCAAGGTGTGGGGTGAGGGAGGACATCTAGAAGACATGGGACCTAGGGGACATTTGAAGTAAGAGTCAGCATGAGACAGGGGCTGAGGAGGGAGAAGAGTGTCAGGCTAGTTAAGGAGGCCATAACAAGCCTGATATACTTGAGAAACAAAAAATTTCCTAAATGCTGGAAGTTGGGGGAAAGCAGGGAGGGGCAAGGGAGAAAGAGAGTGTAAGACTTGCTCAGGGTAACGTTATAAGATGAACATTCTGGCTTCAAAGTGGATGGGCGGAAGGTGGAAGAACAACCTGAGAAGCACGTGGTGCCATGAAATACAAAAGCAGAGCGTTTCGTTGAGGAAGGAGTGAACAGTGGTATACCCAGTGCCGCCAAGAGGTCAGGTAGGAGACAGATTGAAAGGTGGCCTGAATGAAGTGATGAGGATGTTATTTGTGAGCACGCTCAGAGGGCTTTAGTGAACCATGGGAGTAAATGCCAGAGTTAATGGTCTGGGGTCTGAGTGGAGGCAAGGAGGAGGATACAGGAAACTAGTTTTTCAAAAAGTTTCCCTGTGAAGGGGAGAACAGAGGTAGCATGAAAGTGGGTGAGGATGTAGGGTAAAGGAGGTATTTTTTCTTAAAATTTTTTTTAAGTAGAGTTGAGCAGGCTGATAGAATCACATTTTATTAGGGTTAAATTGGCGGTAAAGGAGAATTTGAAAATAGAGTAGAAAGGGGGGCCTACAGGCAGAAGGATCCTGGAAAAGAGAGAAAGGACAGGATCCATAATAGAGGTAAAAGGATTTACTATATGTAGGATGAGGAGCAATTTTTTTCCATCATCACAGAAAGGAATAAGAAATAGCTTGGGGCAGATGTTTGTAGAGTTGATTTAGAAAATTCACAGAGCTCTTGTCTGATTATCACCAATTTTCCCTGTAATTTTCAGGGAGTGAGGAGAGATGCGTCAGGGAATGGAGCAATGTAGAAGTTTAAAATATTCCTTCCCCTGTGGGAAGATATGACTAGATGAACTGTCAGGAGGTATTAGCACCCTAATTGTCAAACTGTCATTAGTGAGCATCCCTTAGAAGCACCAGCAGAGCCTAGCGGTCAGGCTGAAAGAAAGGTGGATGGTAGGGTTGTGCTAAAAGTCCAACATGATTGATTGCTTACATCAGATTCACCACCCTTTCCCCTTCTTCCTTCCTGACAGAACCCTGTTTTTGTTTTGGTCACCACTCTCCTCAGATGAGACATGTTGTTCAAGGGTCGCAGGCCCACCCACTATCTAGCTAGGCTGGCCCTGATTCATCTAAGCCAACCATAATGGTCCCCTTACCAATGACTGATTTGCACAAGGGTGTGAGTGTGTGATACAATTCCAAGCAATGAGGGGGAATCCACAGACAGGGAAATGTTTTCTTGCTTCTAAGAAGAGACAGAAGGAAGAGATGGTCTATTTTCCACCTTGGGATGCTGTCCTGCCGGCAGGTGATGGTTGGTGAACTAGTCCAAAGACAAGGTGAGGTAGAAGGATGCAGGGTTGAACTTGGCCCTTGACAACATAATTGAACTAGTGGTTTTCTTGTTAGGTGGCAGAATTACTTTATTGCTTATGTCATTTCAAGTAGGTGTTTTGCTGTTTGAATCTGAAAGCACTCTACCTGATACATTAAATGAGCACAGTGGAAAGATAGTGGCAAAAAAAAAAAAACAAAAAAGCACGGGAGATATTGGTTAAATCCTGCTTCAGGTGATCGACCCTCCAGTTTAAGATGGAGAGGGAAGGAAATGATGACAGGAGGGAGTGACTCAGAGAGAAAGTGGAGGGCTCTTGACCTGGAAATCACAAAGAAGTCAAAGAAATAATGTTTGGGGAGCAGCTGAGTAAGAAAAAGGGAGAAACTGGAGGGAGGAGAACTGAACTTATTCAGAGTCTTTAGGATTTTCCTAATGTTGTCATTTTTAGGATTTGTTTGGCTGTCTAATTCAGCAACCGTGAGTATCTCTCCGAAGGAATTAGTATAGACTCCTGTCAGCAGAAGGGGGAGAGGCAAGAGTAACTTGGCATTTTTTTAATATGTTTTAGAAATAAAGAAGAAAACGGTATATTTCAGAGCCCAACATTTCTCCCAACATTTGTGGGAGATGCGCTTTTAATAGGGAGCTGCAAATTGTATTTTTTCCCACCCAGGCTCCATGCCAAGTGGAGGAGATGGTAATTAGCAAGATACGCTGTTGTCTATTCTTATGCATTTAATAACCCCAGCTTGATTCGCAGAAGCTGCAACACAGAGTAGTTACTGGGAAGCAGAACATTTCTATGTGGGGCATTTACTTTGAATGGAAAAGTCTGCAACGGCATTCACAGTAGAGCAGCCAGACGGTCCCCGCTTCCCCCATTTCTTTCCACTGATGCCATTGTTATAACAGTTATTCTTCCGGAAATAGTTCCCAACGTTTTGTTCCTACTTTAGGTGAGACAAGGAATGCTGAGTTCAGAGGGACGTTGTGTTGCGTTGCTGACGTGGGTCCTGCAGCCGCACCTTGTGACACAGAGCAGCCTTTTCTGTCTTCCCACTGCCCTTCGGCTGCTTCCTTATAGTTGGCGCCTCTCACGCCCTGTTTCTTCCTCTGGATTTTTCTGATTTGCAAGATGGATAAATAGGACTAGTAATTTTCCATAGACCAAAAAAAAAAAAAAAAAAAAAAAGCATTCAGTGTACTCTTTTGGACAGATTTTGGAATCTTTCTTAACATTGTGAAGGCATTTTGGCTTTCTTCTTTTTAAATCACCTTTCACTTTTGTATCCCCAGAATATATTCATATCCGGGCGCCTGGGTGGCTCAGTCGGTTAAGCGACTGCCTTCGGCTCAGGTCATGATCCCAGGGTCCTGGGATCGAGTCCCACATCGGGCTCCCTGCTCTGCGTGGAGCCTGCTTCTCCCTCTCCCACTCACCCTGCTTGTGTTCCCTCTCTCGCTGTGTCTCTGTCAAATAAATAAATAAAATCTTTAAAAAAAAAAAAGAATATATTCATATCCTTATTGTCCCAAATCCTCCTATTTAAGCTACCCACCCAAGGACCTTGCCTGTTCCCTTAACCACCAAGAACTCAGTAATTTAGCAATAAAGGAGTCCAGAATGTACTCATGTTAAGCTACTCCTGATGAAAAAGCTTATAATGAGTTATTCTTCTTAGGAGTATGGCCATTTAGCAAGAGAATAAATGGAGATAGAAGTACCTGTGATCAAAGAAAAAATTAGCAATAATCAAAGAGTAGAATAATGAGTGTTTGGGGTGGGGAGATATTCTGGAGCTCGTTGATCCCCTAAGGCAGATGATAAATGACATGACTTAATTTGTTCAAAGTACAGTCTAAGTTTATTCAAAAGAAGATGTTGCTTAAATTTTAAAAGGTGTATATAATATAATATATATAATATTATATATATTATATTATATATATATTTCTGACTTAGAAGCTATATCAAGTAGGACAGTCTAGGCTATGCTGCAATAACAAATAACCCCCTCCAGTAATAGATCTATTTCTCTATCAATGGCTACTGAGTAGAAAGTCTCTACTGATCATAGTCACTCAATGACTCTAGATGATGGAAACTGTGCCAACAGCTTTCACGATCACTCCAGTTGGGGAAGAGAATGAGGTATATCATGGCCAGGCTCTTTTCAGTGGTCACAGATGGTCTCGTAACTTCAAGGGAGATAAAATCATGCAATTCTATATGTGTTCAGAAGACAGAGAGCCAGAAAAAAAAAATTTTTTTTTAAAGATTTTATTTATTTATTCATGAGAGACAGAGAGAAACAGAGGGAGGAGCAGGCTCCCAAGGAGAGGGAAGCCCGATGCGGGACTCGATCCCAGGACCCTGGGATCATGACCTGAGCCGAAGGCAGACGCTCAACCATCTGAGCCACCCAGGCGCCGCAGAAAATATTTAATGAACAGAACTAAGAACCTCTACAGAAGAGGGTAAAGAAAACTTAGGAAGAAGAAAAATAGGGGCACCTGGGTGGCTCAATCTGTTAAGCGTCTATCTTCAGTTCAGGTCATGATCCTGGCTGGGGTCCTGGGATGGAGCCCTGTGTCAGGCTCCCTGCTCAGTGGGGGAGTCGGCTTCTCCCTCTCCCTCTGCCCCCCACCCACTGCACTCCTGCTTTCTCTTGCTCTCTCTCTCTCAAATAAATAGACAAAATCTTAAAAAAAAAGAAAGAAAGAAAGAAAGAAAACTTAGGAAGAAAAAACGTAGGTAAAAACAAATTGTCTGCTTGGGCTGCCAAAACCAAATATCATAGACTGGGTGACTTAAACAGCAGACATTTATTTTCTCACAATTCTGAATTCTGGGAAGTCCAAATTGAAGGTGTGGGTCAATTTGGTTCCAGATGAGAGCTATCTTTCTGGCTTGCAGATGGCCACCTCTTGCTATGTCCTTACATGGTCTTTCCTCAGGGCACGTATGAGGGAGGAGAGAGCTGTCTGGAATCTCTTCTTATATGGACTCTAATCGTATCAGGTTAGAGGTCCTACCCTATGACCTCATTTAACCTGATGCCATACATAAAAATCAACTCAAAATTGATTAAAGAGGTGAACTTAAGACCTGAAACCTTAAAACTTTTAGAAAAATGCATAGAGGGTAATCTTGATATTGGTCTTAGTAATAATTTTTTTGACTTGACACCAAAAACAAAGGCAGAGATTAAAAATAGCGAAAATGAATAAGTGGGACTACATCAAACTGAGAAGCTTCTGCACAGCAAAGGAAACCATCAGCAAAATGAAAGGGCAAACTATGGACTGAGAAAATATTTGCAAACCACATATCTGATAAAGGGTTACTATCCAAAATGTACCAGGGACTCAAAAAACTCAATAGCAAAAAAAGCAAGTCACCTAATTCAAAGATAGATGGGCAAAGGATCTGAATAGATATTTTTTTTCAAAGAAGACCTACAGACGGCCAACAAGTACATGAAAAGGTGCTCAACATCACTAACCATCGGGGACAAGCAAATCAAAACCACAAGATAATATCGCAGACCAGTTAGGATGTTTGTTCAGAAAAAGACAAAAAATAACATACTGGCAAGATTGTGGAGAAAAGGGAACCCTTATACACTGTTGATCAGATAATTATGTTGTGTATTCTGAATATATTATAATTTTATTTGTCAATTATACCTCCAAAAGCTGAACAAACGGGTAGAGAGAGAAAGAGAAAGAGAGAGAGAGAGAGAGAATTCAAGGCCAAAGGGCAAGCTTGAAGAGAAACTCATCTCCTAGATATGGTATCAGCCTCGAAGGTGGCCCTAAGGGCTGGGGCTTGGAATTTCATGCCTGCCGGGGAACAGAAGACAAGGCTTAAAGGTAGAACTGTAACTGAGTTCATCTGTGACAAGAAGACAGAAAATCTTTGGCTATCAGACTGGAGAAGTGACAAGGAAACTAGCTATCCACTTGGCGGATGGGAGAAGCAGTTTGCTGTAACAAATGGAAACTTTAATTCTGCACTATAGGCTGCTGTGTGGTCTGATCTTATTACCCTCTTAGTGCAGGACCCTGAGAAATTAATGTAAAATCTCGTCTAAGTCATAGAATCCCTGCATCCCCAACAGACGGATGTGTAAATTACTCTAAGGGACCTGGCGCAATTACCTGGGGAAGCCTCTTGAAATCTCATCATCCAAAGATGACATTGGTTAATATGCTGCTAACATAGCCACGAGGGATTTTTCTACATATAGATTCTGGTTCTTACATCATTGCAGTCCTAATATTTTGTGCAACAGAAAGCAAAGTTTTTTTCCAAAGGAACATAAGTCGTTGAACATAATTGAGTTACTGCAGTCAGTGTTTTCCCCCAATTGCAGCACTCTCTCCTGACACGGGAAATGTTTTGTTTCTCCCCTGTGCTGAAAACATCGGGCTATCTCCTGCTGTCAAAAAGGGGGAATGAAGAATTCAAAGCAAGAGAAGAATTTAGAGAAGGATAGAGAGAGGAAATATGGCTCCATAGGAACCCCAAGTGATGCCGTTGTTCCCGGGGTGGTGTTAACAAGTATGAAATCATTTCCATCCGATTGATTAATGCAGGTATATCTTGCAGCAAAGGGCCTTCTCATCAACTTAACGCCCTCCACGTCTGCGCTTCATGATTTCCTGCTTCATGTCTAATTGGACCAGAAGATGGATTATTTCTCTGGAGTATCTTGTGGGAATTTGTTAAAGAGTTTATACATCTGGAAGTTGTTTGGATTAGTTCTGTGTCAACACTTCTGTTCTTCCTGTGAAGAAGGCATAGTGGAGGAAGATGAACCGGCACACGTAACAGTTTGCTTTTAAGTAGTTTCAGTTTCTTTTCAGAAATGTGAATTGCTCCTCCTTGGTGACAAGGCACAGCCTTTCCCTGGGCAGGGTGGACAACTTTGCGCTGGCCACCAGAGCTAACTCTGCACTTTCTTGCTAGATGTGGATGGCTGGGGGGAGGCCAGACATTCAGCTCACGTGTGTGCTCTCTCTCTCTCTCCCGTGAGTTCTAACCAATGGAGGGCATGCACAAGGAGCCAAGCAGGAAGTAAAATGCAGGATCTACTTTTTTTTTTTTTTAAGATTTTATTTATTTATTTGAGACAGAGAGAATGAGAGACAGAGAGCACATGAGAGGGGGGAGGGTCAGAGGGAGAAGCAGGCTCCCCGCCGAGCAGGGAGCCCGATGCGGGACTCGATCCCGGGACTCCAGGATCATGACCTGAGCCGAAGGCAGTCGCTTAACCAACTGAGCCACCCAGGCGCCCAGGATCTACTTTTTTAATGATAAAGCTGGTCTGAAGAATTCCTCAGAGCCCCTTCTGTCTTAATGTCAGTATTCCAGACTCATAGGACTCTGATGTCCCCAACCAGTTGCCAAAAGAGAAATGAGAATAGAAACTGCAGATTGCTGGCTGGGGCCACTAAGTCTGCTTATGGCGCTGTGGTTGACATTCTTGGTGCTCAAGATTTCCACTTCTCCAACTCTTCCTTATCACATAGAAGGCAGTGTTTCTTCACCCTCTCTGAATTTGTGCAGAACGATAGGACTGGCTCTGGCCAATGGATTGTATGTAGCAGGAACTGAAATGTGTCATTTCGGGGCTGAAGCAGGAAAGGTCCAATTCTCTATGGCCCTGTGGAGTCCAGCTTCAGCCCCCAATCCCACCCATGACACTTTGGCCCAACCACTGGCAATCACAGAGGTTTTCCTTGGGCAGGCTTCGTGCTGGCGGGGGAAGCTGCCCTCCTCACGTTAGCTTGGTGCCCACATAGCCAAGGCACTGTGGTCTCTGCAGGCAGTTGTATTCTAAGACTAAGCCCCCTCCCTACCCCCACCCCAGCCCCCAGTTGGCCTGCTTTTAGGCAAATCTGTGTTCCTAGCCTAGGTACCTCCTTTTGAAAGCCTCTCCAAAAGAGGTCAGAGCTTGAAGATACTTTTCTCCACTCTGACTAGATACTTTTCCACTTCTAGCCCTTCCCCTTCCTAATCCCTGATTCCAAGAGGTAGTGGTAGCCTTTTGTTTAGGGATCTTCTTTCCCCCACTGCCCCCTGCTACCAATCTGTGATGTCTGTCATCTGTCCCTAGCCTGGTGCTGTGCCCCATGGAAAAATGGAAGCTGCACCTTTCCTGTTTGGCCTCTTGCTTATATTCTCGCAGAGAGTGAATCAAGTCTTAATTGTTACTTTCAGTTTGGCTTATTTTAAAACCTCTGTTAACTGGAACACCCAGGGTATGGAATATTCTGTTTACTAAACTTCAATTTACTACTAAAATCTTTCTCAAGTTCATGTGGATAAAAGCATGTGCCCACTTTTCTGCTTTAATATAATGTCATCATTCAAATTAAATCTTTCCTTGATGATTCAGAACTTTATCTCAAAGTAATCTTTTTTTTTTAATTGAACAACTGTATAAATGTAGGTGTGGAAAACCCAAGGTGAATAAATATGAACTGCTAGAAGAGATTCCCTGAAATCTATTTGAAAGAAATATGTAATAACATTTTAGCTGTTACTTTTCTTTAAAAATGCATTTTATAAACAAAAGTATCCTAAATTACCTGCCTTTAGATGACTTGAGATATAAAATGAAAAAAAAAAAAAATTCCCCAAATGGAGCTGACTGGAGATCTGGGTGTGAGGCATCCTTTTTTAAATTATCTTTTTTTTCCTCCCCTCCTCTCCCCTTCTTTCTTAAATGTACAGATACATTTTAACTCCTTACTTGCAGATTTTGGTAAGCCTGTTTTCACAGAGCTACTTTTAGTTTATTTCCAGTGTATTTCTCTTGTTAATTATTGTTTTTCTTTTTTATTGGTCACTGTCAATTTCCTTTGACACAGGTAGGGCTGTTCCAGTTCAAATGCAGAAAGTGTCCTTTCTTCTCCGGTAAGCTCCCGGTTGTTTCATAGTCAGGAAATTTCCCTGGGGGGTTGCCTGTGGAGCTCCTACAAAGAAAGAACAAGATTTAAGAAATTAACAGACGTTTACATTGTCAACGGGAAACTCTGATTCTGTTAATATTTAATAGACTCCAAAGTGATTGATAGACTTTATGGAAAGTTTATTCTTTTAACTTTAAATCGTTTGCATTTCTTAAAACAAAGAAACCAAAATTTTTTGTTCGATACACACTTTTATAAAAGGTGAAATAACATTGATAAAAGAAAGATCAATAAGAAGAGCTATTAAGGTATAACTTGTTTGAGAAAAAATGCAAGGACAGGTCAACTCTGAGCACTATAGCTTTCTACCGCAGGTAGCTGGCCACCCCACTTATCTTTAGGAATCTCTTGATTTATCTTCTTTTATTTTAGGGATCTCTTCTGAGACCATTTAGGCTTTCTCTGGTGTTCTCTTAGACCAAGCCCTCAGCCTCAGCTGAAAACTGCTGGCTCCTAATGCAGCCCTCTGAACCATTTTGTTTGGCCACCCCTGAAAAGTAACTATTTTGCATTTGAACACCCGTAGGCTGGAAAGGCCACTGATGTTCCACTATGGTTTTCAGGATTCCTTTAAATGTTAGAAGGGAGCATTTGAGTTTGCAACTTGTGTTTCTTAGTATGGGATAAGCTATTTCTGGCACATCTTAAAATATGGAACATATGGAATATTAGAGGGAGGAGGGATCTCATCAGAGTGACTGGTGAGTTGGGATCTGTGAGGGAATCAGAAGCAAGAGAAATGAGGCCCAGACCGATTAAGCAAATTAATACCAACGCTATTTAAAAACTTGGTTTTCACAAGAAATAGACTCATTGCCCCATGCAGCTTCCATGCCTAGGACGTATACACATAGTCCTCACCCAGTGAACTTAAACGTCCGTGTCCAGGCGCTCATGCAGTACATAACAGTGGTTAAGAGCATGCATTCCTAGGCCAGCTTGCTTGGTTAAAATAGAGTCCCATCACTTACTATGCGTGGAAGTTTCGTGATCTGACAAATGGGAAGAATAGCTCTATCTGCCCCATAAACTTCTTGCAAAGACAGAGTTAACAGTTTAAAAGTTTCTGGCCTTCAGTAAGTACTAAGTGTTGACTAGTATTCATTCATTCAATCACCCAGTCATTTATCAAGCATTAAAAGAACATTTTCTATGTTCTAGGCACTGTGGGAAATCCTGAATATTCAGCTGTGAACCAGATTAAGCGCCATTCTTTGAGCAGTTAACAATCTAGCAGTGTGGGCACCCTGAGGCTACCAAAGCTCAATGCAAAGGTTAGCTTTGAGCACTGGAATGGGACCCTCTTCTCTTCATGTCTCTTCATACTGGGTGCCATTTCTTTAAAAAAAAAAAACTGTAAAGAAAAGAGTTAAACCGGCAAATATGTTTGTTTTAGTAATGAAATGTATTTTTCTGTGTGTCTGATAAGATAGTTGAAACTGAAGGGATTTTTTGAGAAAATCACCTGACAGCTCAGTGTACATACTGATTTGATAAAGCTCCTATTTCTAAGGACATAGCCTACTTCCCATGTGGAAATGTGAAAGACAGTGAGTGCCTGTTTTTTTTTTTTTTTTTAAAGCTATACCCTTTTTTGTGCAAAGCTGAAATTCGCTTAATTCCAGGTTGTCATATTCAGTTAGGAAATGTGGGATGGAACAGAGACAGTGCTTTTCAAGAGCTTAGCCTGGGTATGTGCTATGGTGAGTACTGTGAATTGTGTAAGACTGTTGAATCACAGACCTGTACCTCGGAAACAAATAATACATGATATGTTAAAAAAAAAAAAAAAAAAAAGAAGATAGTAGGAAGGGAAAAATGAAGAGGGGGAAATCGGAGGGAGAGATGAACCATGAGAGACTATGGATTCTGAGAAACAAACTGAGGGTTCTATAGGGGAGGGGGGTGTGGGGATGGGTTAGCCTGGTGATGGGTATTAAGGAGGGCACGTTCTTCATGGAGCACTGGGCGTTATACGCAAACAATGAATCATGGAACACTACATCAAAAACTAATGATGTAATGTATGGTGACTAACATAACATAAAAAAAAAAAAAAAGCCGGGGCACCTGGGTGGCTCAGTCGTTAAGCGTCTGCCTTCGGCTCAGGTCATGATCCCAGGGTCCTGGGATGGAGCCCCGCATCGGGCTCCCTGCTCTGCGGGAAGCCTGCTTCTCCCTCTCCCACTCCCCCTGCTTGTGTTCCCTCTCTCGCTGTCTCTCTCTCTGTCAAAAAATAAATAAAAAAAAAGTGTTAAAAAAAAAAAAAAGCCTAAAAAAAAGATATTCTGTGTTCATGGATTAGAAAACTTAACTATCATTAAAATATTAATACTCCTCAAATTGATCTATAGATTCAACACAATCTTTATCAAAATGTCAACTGCTGTTGGGCAGGAACTGGCAAACTAATTCTAACACTTATAAGGAAATACAAGGGATCCAGGCTAGCCAAAACAAATTTGAAGAAAAATAAAGTTCAAGGATTCACACTTTCTAATTTCTATATTTATTATGAACACATAGGAATCAAGACATTGTAGTTACTGGCATAAGAATAGATGTATATACCAATGGAATAAAATTCAGAGTCCAGAAATTAAAAAAAAAAATTAAAAAAATAAAAGAGCTTGAGGTCCTTGCTACCTCGTAGAGCAGACAGAAGGCTCCCCTACCCCACTGCAATGCTTGGCACAGACACGTCACGTGACTCCAGACAGGCCAATCAGGGCTAATGGGATTGGATTCTGGAAACTGGTTTGTATTAGCCCAAAGACCCTGGGTCTATAGAGCTAAAAGGTGGGACCTGGTAACATGATCTGAGCCCTGAATGAACACTTGAAATGTTGGGACTGTTCCATTATGTGAGTCAACATACTCTCTGTCTGTAAGCTTATTAGGCTTGGGTCTGATGTTTTTGTAACCAACTTTGGCAGACTCCCTGAACTTCATCAGTTTAAACAAATGTTTTAAAAGTAAACGTCTAGTGGCTCAAAGATAGAAACCTGTCCATTTGCCAAAAGTCAGACTCCCTGGCGAGCAGCTGGATGGACTCTCTCCTATCCAGAGAATAATTTGAGTCATTGGCTTCGACTTGAGTTAAGGAAGATAAAGAAAAACTGTTTCCACTTTTAGGCCTGCTTCACCAAAACCTTGAGTAGAGCTGAAGGTGCAGCAAGAAATCAAGCTTGGAAGGAGATGCTGTGGCCCAATAAAAAGTCCTTCATGGAAGCAACATGCTGGTTTTGGCGTAGTGCTGTCCGGAGACACTGCCTGGGGGTGAATCCTGTTCTGCCACTTAGTGGTTCTGAGACCTTGGACAAATGATTTCACTTTCCTGTGCCCCAGTCTCTCTCTCTGTAAAGCAGGGATAATAATAGCACCTACTCATAAGAGTTTTTACAAAGCACATTTGCAAAATGCCTAATAGGTGCCATATACGTTTAAAAAATTACAAATATATACGGTAACATACTAGACTATAAGTGCCAACATAGCTCTTCCCCAACCTGAAACTATTTGGCGGGCGATGGAACGTGAAGCGGTGAGCCCATGGGATTTGATGCTACTCTGACTCTTCTTTCAGACCACCCGGGCTGCTGAGAGTATCAGAGTTTGGGTTCCTAGGAGGAACAAAGATCGGTTCAAGAGCCCGGTCAACTCCTATCACCACATCATGCTGGTATCTGAAGCCTATATTTTGCAAGGCTTGTGTGCTGGTTGATTACTAAGGTACAGTGGAAGAATCCAAACAGTTAAGACCACTGGTCCTTTTTACCTGGGCCAGTCATGATGACCTGACTTGGCTCAAAAGTAATAAAGTCAAGGCTCAAAAAATGTTTGAAAAGAATATTTTTAAAAGCTCTTTCAAAGATTTTTTTTTTTTTTCTGTTTAGTGTGACTTGGGGGTTAATAGATGTTTTCGTTACCATATACACGTTTTCAACATGTTTTGACATTTTGATTCATTCTAAGAATGAAGAACCCATCTGGCATTTATAGTTAGGCTCTCTTATCTTTCTCTTTACATGTGTCATTTTCCTTTGTGGGTGTCAAATCCCATTTTGTTTTAGCCATTGAAAGAGAACAAAGCATTGGTGCCCATGAAAAGCAGCCTGAAGCTCTTTTCAACAGTGTGTTTTATTCCTGGATTATAATAAAGGTAAACAAAACTCAACAGGTCCAATAGTATTAGAAAGCATCTCATAAGATCAGCTTCTTGTTGGTGCAACATACAGATTTAAACTCTTTTTATAAAGTGCAAAAAAGAAACAATGTGTTTGCAGTTAGGTTTTTGTATTAGACTCTTAAAATCCATATTTATATTTAAAAAAGCTATCAATTTATAAAGTGAGAAACTGTCAAGGAAAATGGAAGTAGATAGCATGTTTTTATTGTTAATAAATGGTTTCAGCTATGGGGTCAAGATATTCTCTTAGTCAAAGTGACAAATGTTAATTTTTCTCTGGTTATTTAGATGGGCTCTCCCAGACTTCATTTTATACTCCTTCTATTTACAGAATTTAGAAAACTGAGAGTATGTTACCCTGACTCTCTTGCAGCTAGGATCTTGAATGCAGAATAAATTCAGTCATCTGATGGACTTTCATGAGGTCTGACAGGCAGGAAGTTGGGGCATGTCATCTGTCAGCAGAGTGTACAGGGACAATTAGATCTAACAAACACATTAGCAATGGCAGGATTCCACAGCCCACCCTGGTCACTGGTTTTGAAATTAGCAGCTGTGGGGACGGCTGTAGTAACTACTGACCTCTGCATCATATTTACAATGATAAAAACTTGGAACCAAACCTCTCCAGTCTTTAAATTTTTTTAAAAATTTAAATTCGATTAGCCAACATAAAGTACATACTTAGTTTCAGATGTAGCATTCAATAATTCATCAGTTGCATATAACACCCAGTGCTCATCACATCATGTGCCCTCCTTAATGCCCATCACCCAATTACCCCATCCCCCCACCCACCTAAACTTTTTTTTAAAAAGATTTATTTATTTATTTGAGAAAGAGATCTCATGCACGAGAGTGGAAGGAGGGGCAGAGGGAGAGAATGCTCAAGCAGATTCCCCATATGAGCACGGAGCCTGAGGACGTGAGGCTCAGTCTCAGAACCCGGAGATCATGAGCTGAGCCGAAACCAAGAGTCAAACACTCAACCGACTGAGCCACCAGGTGCCCCTACACTGTTTTTTTTAAGCACTTAATCTTTTTAAGTATGTAATTTCTGTCTTTTGCCCTGAATCTTGATGTGATAACAAACATCAAGTCATGTCTGTAACCTGTGCACAATTCAGTGCAATATCCTTAATTTGTCCTTCGTATCCTGGAATCGTTACACGAATATCACCTGCCTAGCCATTCAAAATGTCACGAAGAATGTATGAAGCCGCTTCCTATGTAATTCATCAAGAGTGCCCTCCTATGTCTTTGGAACTGATGATACTTAGACCCTTTATCCTTGATTTCATTCACTCCACAAATAACTTACTAATACCTATTCTTTGTCAAGTATTGTTTTAGTGGTTGGAAATGCAGTGGTGAACAAGGTAATAGACTTTGACCATGATCTCATGGGAAGATCCAATGAGCAAGGAATGACACTAACGTCTAGCATGTATAACAGTTACTCCCAGGAGATTCTGATGCAGGTGGTCCACATACCAAACGTCAAAAATATATAATCACTAATCTCAGGGAAGAGTAGACATAGAACCAGAGGGCACTACATAGCATCCTCCACACTGAGCTATGGGATTGTGAAAGAGTATATGGCTGGGATATTGTTGGACATGACGGCTTTCTTTGATGAGCATTTCCAAGCATCTGCTTTCAAAATGCTCTCCCCGTTGTCCCCATGGTGCAAATTTCATTGTTTTTGTTGTTGGCATTTAAGCAGCCATTTTCCTTCTTGATGGCAAAATGTCACTTTTAATTTGAAGAATAGATAAAATGTTTTGTTTGTGAAAATCCATATTTGCTAACAGAAACCAATATTCGGTCTGACCAAAATGGAATTTTACAGTTGATTCTCATATTAAATACTTGTAAGGTTTAATGTATTCTTTTCTTTTCTTTTTTTAAATTTTATTTTAATTTCAGTTAGTTAACATACAGTGTGACATTAGTTCTGGTATACCGTATAGTAATTCAACAATTCCATGCATCATAATGTATTATTTTAAATAAAAATATATAAATAGAGTTTCTAATACTTTCCTCCAAGTGCTAATTGATTGTCTCATAAACACAGTTGGATGTGTCCAGCCATCTTTGGAAACCCATGGCTTAGAGGACAATCTCTGCTGGCCCACTATTTTACCTTTTATATAGTAATTTATGGCTTTTATCCCTACAGAATACTCCTCTTAATAATCTTAATTTCTTACCTCCAAAGACCACTGTTATCTCCACATTTATTCATTCAACAAATATCTCTTAAGACCCAACTCTATGCCAGGAATAATTCTAGGCTCTGAAGATACATAAGGGAACAAAATAAAATTCCCGCCTTCCTGGATCTTGCATCCTGGTGCATGTGGAGGGGCAAACAGACCATAAATACATAAGTATGTAATATGTCAGGTGAGTGTATGTAACTGGAGAGTAAAAAAAGGCAGGGTAAAGGGGAAGGGTGTGCTGAGGGCAATGATATGCTGCGGTCCCGTGCATGGGCTCTTAAGAACCAGTTGTATGCGTGTCTTCCCAGGTCAGTGTTCAGTGATATCAGGTTGGCAACTGGTATTGGCCACAGTGGGGGTATTTACAGCACAGAAATTAACAAATGCTAGAAACCAGGACTTTTTTTTTCAGACAGCCAATAGTTAAACATGTACCAGCACATTACTGGGTGAAAGTGAGGGGCTCTATACTCTATAGGGTGATTGGAGAACGCCTCACTGGGCAGAGAAGTGAAGGAATGAGGGAGTGAGCCCTATGGGCATTGGATGTCAAGACAAACAGCATTGTTGGAGGAGGGAACAATTAAACCTTTGACATATAATTGGAGAAAACAAGCAAGCCAATAGAGCTGGAACAGTGTGAGATGGAGGGCAGCAGGGGGAGTGGAAATAGGCCAGCTACCTAGGGGCAGGGTTATGAGGAGTCTTGCAGGTTGGGATAAGGAGTGTGATGCATCATAGCAATAACTGGCTAATGCTGAGTAGCAAAACCTGCTTTTAGAAGGACATGTGCTCTTCAGTTTGTAGTAGTCCCCCTTCTCATAACTGTTTCACAAAGCCTACCTGCTTCACTGATGTAAGCTTTCTACCTGGCCTCTCTACGTATATGTTTTTCTCACCCTATTCAACAGCATCTCCTTCTCTATATATTATAGCACATATTTTATGTTGCCTTGTTTTGTATTTTATTTGTTTTTTAAGTAGGCTCCATGCCCAGTGTGGAGCCCTAGGTGGGGCTGGAATTTACGACCCTGAGATCAAGACCTGAACTGAGATCAAGAGTTGGACACTCAACTGACTGAGCCACCCAGGCACCCCTGTATTTTATTTTTTAAATCTGTGCAAAGAATTTCCATAACTGAACTAAAAAAAGACTGCCATTTGTCCTTCTTAGTACCTGGAACAATGCCTTTCATGTGATAGGTACTTAAGATGTGAGTGTTGAATAAAATAAGATGAAGACTGTATTTTTGCTGGTACTTTCTCAGGTTGTGCTAACCAATTTCTTTCTGTTTGGTGAAATCCTTGTTTCCTCCCAGCATTCTGAGCCTAAACCTATGATTCAGGTTTCTTTAGCATTTATATATCTTTAACTTATTAGAGTCTACTTTCAAGTGATATTATACCACTTCACACATAGTATAAGAACCTCCCCAAAGTATAATTCTTTTTCTTCCTTCCTGGCCTCTGTGCTATTGCTACATTTTACTTTTACATATATTATAAACTCTGCACTGGGTTGTTGATGTTTTTGTTTAAATATCAACTATCTTTTAAAGAGATTTAAATAACGAGAAAATATGTGTTGTGTGTTTACTCATGTAGTTACTATTTCTGGGCTTATTCTTTTGTGTGGATTTATTCTTCTGCATTTCCATCTGGTGTCATTTTCCTTCTGCCTGAAGGACTTCCTTTAACATTTCTTATAATGAGGGTCTGCTGATGGAAAGTTACTTCAACTTTTGTAGGTGTGAAAAAAAGATCTTTATGTTGCCTTTGCTATCTCTTTTCTTTAAGTGGCCAAGTTTCATCAGTTGCTCTGGTATGAGTAGACTGTTGGATTTTAATAAATTATTGTGGTAAAATATACACGACATAAAACTTACAATTTTAGCCATTTTTAAGCATACAATTCAGTGGCATGAAGAACATTCATATTGTTGTAAAACCATTACCACTACTTCCAGAATTTTCTCATCATCCCCAACAGAGACTCTCTACCCATTAGGCAATAAACACCCATTCTCCCTTCCCTGCAGCCCCCTGGTGAACTTCATTCTACTTTCTGTCTCTATGAATTTGTCTAGTCTAGATATTTCATATAAGTGGGATCCTGTACTATTTGTCCATTGTGTCTGGCTTATGTCACATACTGTCATGACTTTAAGGTTCATCCATCATGTGACGTGTGTCAGAACTTCTCTAATATGGGGGGATGTGTGTGTGTGAGTTACTGTCTTAGTTCATTCGGGCTGCTAAAACAGAATACCATAAACTGGGTGGCTTATAAACAGCAGGCATTTATTTCTCACAGTTCTGGAATCTGGAAGCCCAAGTTCAAGGCAGCAGCAGATTTGGAGGCTGGTAAGGACCTGCATATTCATCGATGCTATCTTTTTACTGCATCCTTACATGGTGGCAAGGGTGAAGGAGTTCTCTGTGGTAAAGGAATTAATCCCATTCATGAGGGTTCTATTCTCATTACCTAATCACCTCCCAAAGGCCCCATTTCCAAACACTGTCACTGGAAACTCAGGGTTTTTTTGTTTTTTTTTTTTTAAAGATTTTATTTATTTATTTATTTGAGAGAGAGAGAGAGAGAGAAACAGCATGAGAGGGGATAGGGTCAGAGGGAGAAGCAGGCTCCCCGCTGAGCAGGGAGCCCGATGCGGGACTCGATCCCAGGACTCCAGGATCATGACCTGAGCCGAAGGCAGTCGCTTAACCAACTGAGCCACCCAGGCACCCGGAAACTCAGTTTTAATACACAAATTTTGTGTGTGGTGGGTGTATGAAGGGATGCAAACACTTGGTCTATAGCATTCCATCCTCAGGCCCCTGAATTCATGTCCTTTTAACATGAAAAATACATTCATTCCATTCTAATAACCCCCAAAGTCTAAACTTATTCAAACATCAACTCAAAAGTCTAAAGTTCAAAGTCTTATCTAAATGTCCTCTAAATCAAAAGTGGGGGAGACTGGAGGTGAGATTAATCCTGAGGCAAATTCTTCTCCAGCTGTGAACCTGTGAAGCCAAACAAATTACATGTTTCTAAAATACAGTTGTGGGAAGGTGCCCGGCTAGCTCAGTCGGTAGAGCATGAGACTCTTAAAATACGGTTGTGGGAGAAGTACGGTAGAGACATTTCCATTCCAAAAGAGAGAAATAGGAAAGAAGAAAGGGGTAACAGTTATCAGGTAAGTTCAAAACTTATAGGGGCAAACAACATTAAAACTTAAGGCTTGAGGGGCGCCTGGGTGGCTCAGTTGGTTAAGTGACTGCCTTCAGCTCAGGTCATGATCCTGGAGTCCCTGGATCGAGTCCCGCATCGGGCTCCCTGCTCGGCAGGGAGTCTGTTTCTCCCTCTGACCCTCTCACCTCTCATGTTCACTCTCTCTCTCATTCTCTCTCTCAAATAAATAAATAAAATCTTAAAAAAAACCAAAAAACAAAAAACTTAAGGCTTGAGATCATCTTCCTTGACTCCATGCTCTACTTTCTGGACTCACTAGGGCTGTGGCCCTGCCTCCACAGTTCTCCTGAGTTGGAAATCTCATGGGGGTGGCTCTACCCATCTGCCCCCATGACCTAATCACCTCCCAACCCAACCACCCCTCCAAATGCCATCACATTAGAGACCAGGTTTCAACATATGAATGGGGCGGGGGCTTGGGGGAAGCACATTCAGTCTATAGCAGGTGCATTTTCCAAGGAGATTTTCTGTTGTCAGATTTTATGTTTTCATCTTCATCATCATCATCATCATCATCATTAGTGAATTACTAAGCCTGAAATAAAGAAAAATCATCCACAAGACCATGCTGTTTGTGTCTTTGCCCATTATTCTTGGAGTATGAACGAAGATGCTCAGACAACCAAGTCAGTAAATGCTACCAAGTGTGACATGTGAAATAGACTGGTTATCTAGTGAATAATAATGTAGACAGGCTGGCATGAAAGAGTGATATAAAAATTTCCCAGTCTTGTCATACCTTATAGGAGACAGTTTGAAGGAGACAAACAACTCTTCAGTATTGAATGCAAGCAGCAGCTCTGAGCTGCCAGGAAAGAGCTTTGTCCACTCCCTGTCCTGCCAGGAGGCTACAGGCTGAGCATATTCCTGTGCTCTCATCATGCCACACAGCCATGGACATAGGCTCTTCAGAGCTGGAGAAGCCAAATGGTGTAGAGGCTCCCAAGTTGGACAGTTTGGGCTCAGGTTCTGGCTTCATCACTCACTATGTGGCCTAGAACTAGTTACTGACTTCTCTGAGCCTCAATTTTCTTAACTGTGTAATGGGGTGATATTCATATTTTCCACAAAGGGTGGTTGTGAGGACTAAGTGAGGGAATCAAATTAACATAGTGCCTGGCATATGTGAAGAGCTCAAGAAATATTAGTTGTGAATCAGGAGTGATGTTTAAAATGCTCTAAGTGGGAGGACATGAGTAGAGACCAATCTGAATTGTCAATGCCTGGAGGTCCCTACTGTGCCAGATGTTATGCCTTTAGTAACTGGATGGTGAGCAGGCCCAGGGGTACTGGGGGTAGGGGTAAGGCAGAAAACCTTCGGGAGACTCGAGGGAGCCACTATTAACCAACTGGTGTGGAAGTATTTAAATATTTTAATAACTTGCATGACCATACCCCTGGGTATCAGGCTTGTTTGTTATTCTGGTGATTATTCTTGCAGAGGAGTATTCTTCTGGAGGCATGAATTTGCTCATCACATTAAATAACTTCTTTATGCTGATGACTCACAAATTTACATCCCCAGCCCTCTTCTGCTCTACTGCCTACTTGACATCTCTACTTGGATGTCTTAGGGGCATATCACTCTTAAATTTCTAAAGAATTCTTGATCTCCCCTGCAGAGATTCCCCTCCTCTCCTTGTCTTTCTCATCTCAGTTAATGGTGCCAGGGACGTGGTATATCTTTGATGTCATGATTTCTCCACATATAAGGGGCTCTATTGCAGAATGAGTCGAGTTCAGTGGAGCCAGACAGAACTAGACTCACTCTCAACTTTGTCATTTGTTAACAATGGCCTTGAGCAAGTCACCAAACCTCCACGACCAAGTCATTTCCCTGCCTAATGAGCAGAAGGACACTGTAGGATTATGGTGTGCATTCAAGGCAGTATATATGAAGTGACCAACTCAGAGTCTATGTTTGTTATTAACACTTGATCGATTTCTTGAGTCAAATAAAAGGCCAGGAAACTCCAGGAGAGTCGGCCGGCCAGGAAAGTGTAGACTCCTACCTGTTTCATCTCTTCTTCACTCATAAACTCTGACCATCTCTGAATCTCTTGAATCTCTTACGTTGTACTTAAGTCCCCTGTGTTTGTTCAGAGCATCCTTCCTTCAAAATCTTCCCTCCCAACTGTTTCTTTCCAGTGTCTTAATTTCTTCACCTTTAAGTGGAACAGATAGTAGTTTCCATTTATGAGGCTGGGGTGTTTGGAGAGTTCAGAAAATTACCTGAAACTTGGAAATAAACAAAAGGCATTTGCTGTGGACTGAATGTTTTCATCTGGCCTGTCCAAATTCACGTGTGGAAGCCTTAACTCCCAGTGTGATGGAATCTGGAGATAGTGCCTTTGTGAGGTGATTACGGTTAGATAAGGTCATGGCGGGGTGCCCTCACATTGGGATTAGTGCCCTCGTCAGTAGAGATTCCAGAGAGCTGTCTCTCTCCCTGAATGCACAGAAAGAGCTCATTTGAGCACACAGCAAGATGACGGCTGTCTACAAGTCAAGAAAACAGAAGAGGCTTCCAAACGAAACCTGCTTTGCTGCCACTTTGATCTTGGACCTACAGCCTCAAAGACTGTAAGAAGTAAATGTTTGTCATTTAAGCTGTCAGTCTGTGCCTGGCTTTGTCTCTTTTCTTTCACTCAACATTACTGAGTGTTCTTTCAGTGAAACGTTGCATGTTTCTACTGGGCCCACCCATCTTGGGGATCTAATTTTCCAGGGCGTTATAGCCTGTTTGACTTCCTATTTACTACTGATTAGGCAATTTCACAACTCTGTAAAGGTAGAAATTAGCTTAAATCAGAAAACTGATAGCAATGCAAATTACGTTTGTTTGGGGGCAAAGCAAATAATTCTCATCCATAAACTAGGTCACCCTAATGGTTACAGTTTATCGACTAGTAGGACATTTGCCAGTTTCACAACTACAAGCAAATACATTTCAGCTTTGTATGGACTGTCAGGCTCGAATTCCCTTTTGAACCACTCTTAATATTTTACCTGATGACTCATTCATTAATGAGTTGAATGGAATATTTGACATGTGTTCATTTTGTATTTATATGAGAATCATGTCTTAAACTGTTTTGGAAATTATACTTTAATGGGAGAATTACTGAGTTAGTGTTTAGAGAACAATACTTCTCTAGGTAAAATATGTTGTCCCTTTGATAAGCATTATAAGAAAGATCCCTTGTAATAGTCAAGATTCCTTCCGAAAGGGGTTCTACCTTTCTATTTTATCGTTTAGTGTCTTTCATGTACCATACTAGAGATTTTCTTTTGAGTAGCACAGATCGAAAATCTGGGTCATTAAGGCATATTCTCCAACGGGCAATAATGTGGATCAGTTACTTTTTGACTTTTGAAAAATCACCTTTGCATCAATGGTTGTTTCTTTTCAGGGCAAATGAATTTAAATTTGAATTAGATTGAATGTACTGAAATAGGACATTCTGTTCACTGCCAATCTGCTAGAATGCTTAACAGATAAAATGTCACCAGAGTAATTTGTGGTTGTTAAATTTTTTATTTCTCTAGTCCCACAAATTAATGGAAACAAATCAAACGTCAGCCACCCTTCAGGTACCTTATTCCACCCCACTCAAGCCATGAGATGCCTGTCAGGATAAATTGCAGAGAAAAGTAGTGCTCGGTGACATGGTAAATTATGATGATCTTAGGGTTTTTTTTCCCCCCCTAATTCTTCATCACCAAACTGAATTTATAGGTTTCTGCTATGTGTCAGAAAAGAAACAAATTTGTGAAGTTAAGGTGGGGCAGTCAATTCCTTAATGCTGCATTTCAGGTTTAGGTTATAGGAAGTCTCTGGAGTCAAACTAATGTCAGAAGGTAATTTATTAATCCTCTGTAAAAAGTTCTCTTTACACAAATATAACTGTAGTGACTTCTGGTGATTAATAGTAAATTAGCTCCTCTCACACCCAGGCTATTCTGAACCAGCACATGAACATCATAACTGTCTATGACCAGAGGCACTGGAGTGATAGCCACGTACTTTCAGTTAAGAACCATAGAGCAATGGAAATGCGTTCCCAAAAATATTGTTTCCCATGCAATCTTAGTCATGATCTTCACCTTTACAGAGGTTGCATTTTAGAAGAAGACATAATCTTCATAATCACTCAACAAATAATTAAAATTGTGAGAAATGGTCTGGATAGAGTGTCCAGAGGGCTAGGGAATATGACCTCTTCTCTCGGGCTCAGGGCTTCTTATATTTTTTTTGTCATAGTCTCTTCCTTTGTCTCTTTTCTTTCACTCAACCGTACTTAGTTATTAAGCAATCTTTATCTAATGCCTACTACGTGATCAGCACGGGGCTGCCTGGGAATTGTGAATGCCCTGATCTTTGATGATTAATAAAAGAGAAACAAAGTCCATAACAAGGATGTCTACACCAGAGGGAATGACAAGGTCGCTAGACACAATGGATATAGCAGATATGTATTAGTTAAGGTACAAAACTCCACCAATTCTATTTGTTATTTGCAGGTAAGAAAGGGAAGAGCCGCTCTGTGCTGATAGGATACAGAAGAGATTCGTGGAGGAGGTAGGGCATGAGCCAGCAAAGAAAGATGGAGAGAAGGTAGCTCCTGGAGCCCTCCACGGGTTCAACAACATTTTATTTAACGAACACTGTTCGTATGCCTATTATGTGCCAGGAGTTGGTCTAAGTGCTTTAGAAATGCTAACTTCATTTAGTCCTTATAATAACCCTATGAATTAAGTATTATCCTGTCCATTTTATAGAGAAGGAGGTCCAAAGCACATAGAGGCTAGGAAGCCTGTTCAGGTCATGTAGCTGCAAGTGGCAAGTCAGAATTTATACCCGGGAGTTACAACTGGGTAGTAAGGCTCCCCTGATGTGCTTTTAACCACTATACCCTCCTTTCTCGCCATCATCAACCAAGGCACAACATTTGGAAAAGAAACTAGCTAGCTGTGGGGAATCAATTAAACCATGGGTATGTTGAGATGATGGGACACCCACGCTGAAATATCGGGTGGCCACTTTGGTGTGCAGGTGGGGGCTTGTACTGAGAGCAGGAACCCGGAGTTACAGGTTCAGAAGTGAGTCATTTGCCAAAGGCCAAGTGAAGCAAGGGGTATCTTGTCTAGAGGGCAAACCTTAATTGTTCTCAAATGGGGTACCTACTTGACAGTCCTTAGGCAGAAAGGAACTTTTCCCCTGTTTCTTAGTGACATGCCACTCATTGAAAAATTGCCAGTCAAAGTGAAGGAGAATGCAAAGATACGGGCAGGTGTGACACGTAGCCGGGTCTCCACTGAATCGGCATACCCAAGATCATCAACACAAACATACACTGCGAGGGAGAGGCTGTCTTGGAGGATCAGAGAAGCCTCTATTTTGGGTATTTCTCATTTTGCTTTGGGAGCAGAGCTTTAAGCTGTCGAAGGAAATGATTTCAGAAATGGCTTTTTCAAGCCGACTGCAAGTCAAATTGTTACGGAGTGTTGAACTGTAGCTATCATTATTCTGATTAACAATTAAAAACCTGATTTTGAATTATTCATGGTGTTTAAATAACTATCAACATGAACAAAAGTGATGTGAATCCACTGCAATTAGAAAAGCTTACTTAACGCTTGTAGACAAACATCCTTAATTAAGTAATATTGCCTGCTGGAGATGGCATTTCTGGGAACCAGAGAGGAACTGGGAAAATGGAAGTCTGGGAGGGCCAAAAAAGTGTGTGTTGGTGTGGGTGGGGGGCATGTTAGTGTAACCTCATGATCTTAGAATGCTTGAGGAGGCACTAAGTAGGAAGTAGCAGTCATAGCCGGTTTACTACTGCCTTAGGAGAGTCCAGTTAGTTAGTTAGTTAAAAAGAAAAGGAAAGAAAATGTGTGGAATATGATGCATTCAGCTTTCAATTTATTTTTTTTTAAAGATTTTATTTATTTATTTGTCAGAGAGAGACACAGCGAGAGAGGGAACACAAGCAGGGGGAGAGTGAGAGGGAGAAGCAGGCTCCCCGCTGAGCAGGGAGCCCCATGCAGGACTCCATCCTAGGACCCTGGGATCATGACCTGAGCCGACGGCAGATGCTTAACTGACTGAGCCACCCACATGCCCCAGCTTTCAATTTCTTGCTGGAAGACTGATAGGAATGGTCATGCTGACACAGATATAATCTAAAGTAGTAGAAAAATTAGGCTAAGGGTGGGCAGGATTGGAGCCTCAAGCCAGCTCAAGAGTGTGGCATCTGAACACCTAGGAAATCCTGAAGATTCTGGTTAGGTTTCATATTCTCAAAGAGGTTTAAGGTAGATGGGAGACCACTCCACTAATAAGCATGTTCAAAAACTTTTATTGTGTGCTACTGAGCTTGAGTCTGAGGCTCCAAAATCAAATATGACCCATTGCTTGTCTCTTAAAGAGCTCAGAGTCATGCTGAGAAGGCAGAAAAGCAGATGGAGGCTAATGGGTGGGGCAGTAAAGCCTTGCACAGGGTGCCAAGGAAGCACAGCACAGGCATAGAGCTCCCTTAGGGCCCAGATGGAGGGAGGCCCAGAGCTGCAGAGATTCAGGGTCACTAGCGTTGGGGGCCCACAAGGGTGGAATGGATAAATGAGTATGCCAGTGAGCGTTCTTGGTTTCCACCAACACAACCAATGCTGGTGAATTTAAGCAGCAACTAATGGACAGCAGATCCATTAAACAATGGAGGGCTGCATGAGCAGGAAGCCTGCTTCTCCCTCTGCCTCTCTCTCTCTCTCTGTCTCTCATGAATAAATGAGTAGAATCTTAAAAAAAAAAAAAAAAAGAAAAGAAAACATTAATGTCAAATTTGTCAGGCACATCTACAGAAGTACTGAGGGGAAATATATAACTTTAAATACATTTATCAGGAAATATGAAATATTTAGTACTTCATGTGAAAGATTTAAAAATAAATGAACTAAGCATTATGACAATGAAAAAACAACAGCAGAGCAAATAAATAAGAAAGGAAAAGCAGCAGGGAAAATAAGTTAGATATCAATGTAATGAGGATAAAGAAAAATAAAAAAAGATAAATGCAAAATTGGTTCTTTGGAAACAATTCGAAGAAGACCTTTGGCAAGAAAGATTAAGAAAAAAGGGAAAACATAAAAAAGGTTAAAATGCAGAACAAAAGAAAGAGAAGCAACTACAGACACAATAGATATTTAAAAATAATAAAAGACTGTTATGCTATTACATCTAATTCATTTGGTAAACTGGATGGAGTCAATGAATTCCTAGAAAAAAATCAAATGCTAAAATTGATAAAAGAAGAAATAGAGAAATTAGTGCACCCATAATTATTAAAGAAACTTCCCCTAGGGTCCCACCCACTCCCTGTCCCCAGTCTTTGCACAGAAGTTTTCGTGGAAGCACGAAAGGAGCACTAGATTCCTAGTTTATGTAAGTTCTTCCAGAAAATAATAAGACAAGAACAACCCAGCTTATTTTTATGAGACTAGTCTAATTTTGACTTCAAACCAGATAAGAAAAATTTAACTCATTTCTCAATAAAATATAGCCTAACCAAATCTAATAATGTATTTTAAAGACATTGTGATCAACTAGGGATTTCTCCCCAAATGCAAAGAAGATACAACATAAAAATCTAATAATGAAATGCCTACATTAATAGACGAAGGGAGAAAAATCTTATAATTATTGCAATTTGTACATTTCCTGAGATTTAAAATTTATTTGTGAGGAAAATTCTTCACAAGCTAGAAATATAACGGAATTTCCTTAATTTGATTAAAGTTATATTCCAAAAACCTATGACAAATATTATATTTAATAGAGCAACTATAATACATTATGTCTAAGACCAGAACAAAGACAGAGATCTTGTTGCCAGCCCTTCTGTTTTCAGAGTATTGGAGGTCCTGGCCCAGGTAAAAGTGATGTAAGCTTTTAGGAAAACAAATAAAACTGTTGTTATTCGCAAGTGATATTACCTCTCATACAAAACAATCTAACAACATCAACATAAAAATTCTTTGAGCTATCAAAGGGATTCAGTAAGTTAAAGGCTATGAAATTAAATCCCTAATAATAATAGAATTTCTCTATACTCGTACCAAATATAATGAAAATTAAGGTATCATTTATAATTGCAACAAAACCCATGATGTATTTAGGCATTAACATATACAAGAAGACATAAACTTTATAACTCTAAGTATATTGAGCATTTGGGTATAATGACTTAAACTCTCATAAAATTCATCTTTAAATTTGATCAACATCATTCAATATTCCAGCTGGACTTTAAAAAGAACTTGATAAGTCTCTAAACATTATTGGGGAGAAGGAAGATCCAAAAATATCTAACTTTAAAAACATTAAAAGAGGGTGCCTGTGTGGCTCAGTTGGTTAAGTGACTGCCTTCGGCTCAGGTCATGATCCTGGAGTCCCGGGATCGAGTCCCGCATCGGGCTCCCTGCTCGGCGGGGAGTCTGCTTCTCCCTCTGACCCTCCTCCCTCTCGTGCTGTCTCTCATTCTCTCTGTCTCAAATAAATAAATAAAATCTTTAAAATAAATAAATAAATAAATAAATAAATAAATAAATAAATAAATAATAAAAACATTAAAAGTAGGAGTAAGTCCCAACAGCAACAGTGAAACCTTTGAGGTGCCAACCTATGAAGAGGCTGTGGTTTTGGAATCCCAGTGCTGTCCCCAAGGGTTGGATCAACCCCCCCCACACCCACACACAGCAGTGTTGTAATCCCCCCAGGACTTGAGGAGGGATAGTCTAGCCATCTAGAGGAGACGGATAGAGCCAGACTAGAAAGGCAAGTGGGCTAAGAGGGGTCTGTGACCCCAAGAAACCCTGGAAAAGCTCAAATCAGCCTTGGCTTTGGGGACCTGGGGTTGTAGGCACTGTTCCTGATCTGCAGAGCTTGGTAGTGCCCCTCCAAAACTGGAGTCTCTTAGTCTACCCCCTGCCTATGACGTCAGCTTTGGTCACCCTGATGATGATGTTTCCACATGGGGAACTTAACATAGAGGGGAGTCAGACTATCATGAGCCTTTCCCAGCTGAGATGTAGGTGGCACAATGTGCGTCTTCAGGTAACATTCAGTGACCTACCCCATATCCAGAGTTAAATGGAGGGTGAGAGGAGAAGTGATCCAGAAAATCTAGAGAAGGAGGAAAAGAAACTTCTGAGTGACCACTATGTTGCTTCTGTTCTGGGTGCTCTGCTTCTATTAGCTCAATTAGGCTTCCCAGCCTTGTGAGGTGTTATTACCCTCATTTGAAAAATGGGATTTCAAGAGGCAGAGAAGTTTAAGTATTTGCACAGGGGCACACTGTTACTAAATAGCCTAAAAATAATTTTAACTCTACTCTTCCGATCCCAAAGCCCATTGTATTCTCAATACAAAGTCATCCACAAATCTTTCAATCTCTGTTTTGGACAACTGCTGGACAGAGGTAGGAGACTTCCTATAGACAGAATGGTGGACCAGTTGTGTCTGCAACCAGTGTGGGCTGAGTGTGGCCGGGAGTGTGCCCAGCCTCTTAGATGGGCAAAGCTAATCATGATAGCCCCTACTCCAGGTAGGGAGCAGTTTCTGCCCAGGGGCTTAAGAGCAGTCTCCAGTGCAGGGTGCCCATCCTATCAGGAAGCAGTAGAGGAAACTGACCCAGGGGAGGGGACTTCCAATTTTGAGATGGGTGGGTGAAGGTCAAAAAGGATAAAACATGAGCTTGGCGAGAGGTGGCAGAGTATCAAAGGCTCCTTCTTGAAACATCTATGAAGTGCTGGAGCCACCTGCATAGTGTCTAACCACGTAAGCCTCACCCCTGCACTCTGACCACATGGTTTTACCGGTGCCCTCTCCCCACCCCCACCCCCCGTCCTGTTTCCTTGCATTCCAACAGAACACCAGATTTTCTGAAATTGTGCTGTGGGAGCAATGTAGGTTTTAGCCACTGGGAGCTGCTCAGCCATCACTGACCCACCCTCCTCAAGGGTGCGCCCCCCACTTAGGCCTTCATCCACTGTGTGGTATCTGCCTGATGCATTCTAGTGCTCTCCCTCTCCTCCTTATCCTGGCCCCAACAGTTCACCTTCAATAAAGTGAGAAGTCTGGCCCAAACAAAAAAAGACCCAAACAAACAAAACAAAACAAACAACCTCCGTCCCCAAAACTCATTAAAAGTATGTGCTAGCCCTTACAGAAATCAAAATAGCCTACAAAGTCATTAAAATAAAAGAGTATGGCATATGTTCAAGAACAGATACATATATCAATGAAGAACTCAGAGACAGTCCTGTGAATACATAGAACTTCATATACAATCAATGTGGCACCACAAATCAATAGAGTATTGACAGTTGGCTTATTAGGTGAGATTGGAAAAAGCAGCTCACTGTATGGAGAAAAATGAAACTGGATTTCTACTAATACCACAACTAAAAGTGAATTTCAAAGGGATTCAAGACCTAAATATAGGTAGTAAAATTATAAACTTATTAGTAAAAAAAAAAGTAAAATATCTTTGTGACACAGAAGAAAAGAAAATCTTTTGAAATGAAACCTTGAATGAATACTTCAGGATAAAATATGATAAATTTCATGACATCCACATTAAGGATTTTTGTTCAACAAAGGATGCTATAGACAAAGTTAATGGATGGTAGAATGGGAGCAGGTAGTTGCAGTATGTGAGACTGACAAGGGATTAATATGAAGACTCTAGAAGAAAACAACCACAAAAGAAAAATAGGCAAAGGATATAAATAGACAATGTAACCAGAAGAGGGAAATCTTAAAGGCCATCAAACATACGGAGGATTGCTCAAATTCATTAGCAATTGGGTAAACACAAATTAAAGAAATGAGATATCACTATACACATACTAGTTTGGCAAAAAGTGGGAGGCTGGAAAATGCCAAAGCATTCACCAGGATGGGAATTCGAGAATAGAGAATCTCTCAAGAACCTCCGGAGAGCAATCTGGCCCTTAGAAAAATAAGAATATGCACAGATGTAAGGGGCCATGCACAAGGATGTCTTCTGCAACATTGTTTGCAATGATGGAGAGTTGGAAGCAATCAGAACATCCATCGCTGGGTCAGTGGCCAGGTAAGGTGTGAGCATCCGTACTGTGCACATCAGATGTACACCTAGCAACTAAACTAGAGAGGTGTAGTGATGAATGACAAAAGACGTAAGAAATGAAACGAGGCATCTAACACAATACAATTTACATAAATTAAAAATACATGCACAGAGAACCACAACAAAGCCCATTTTGCAAGAATACAAACAAGCAAAAAAGATCCACATTAAACACATTAGCATGCTTGCCTGTGGGGAGGTGTTAGGAGTTGGGGAATGAGAATGGAGAACGGGGATAAAAGGGCATTTTTAAAAAACTTGCCTTCCGGAACAGGCAAGCTACTTAATTGGGTTTGGAGAGAGGATCATTTGATGCGATGCTCTCAGGCTGTCAATTAGGAAACAACAGGCGAGGTGTTTGGATGCGTCAGATCCCTGGGCTCATCATCTTCGAGGCTGGAAATAGAATCCAGAGCTCGGGAGCCTGCCTCCCACAGATGGGGTCAGAGATGCTAGATGCTGGGCTTCTAATTGGACACACTGTGTCAGAGAGCAGAGCTGAAGCTTCCAACACAAGGCACAGGATGCATGTTGAGCCTCTGTGACGCATTTTAGAGAGAAAGTGAGAAGCGACAGTGACACTCTTGTATCCTGTGATTAAGCCCTGGGAGTTGGCTATCATCTCAGTGCTGTTATTTTACAGTTATAGCTATGTCAACCATCACTCAAATTGTGTTCCTAAATGCCCTTGGGTGTCAACAGACATATTTCCAGAAACACTCTGTGATGTCCTAAGGGCGTGCTGAGAACACAGATGCCTTCTTTCAGACAAATATGGAAAGTAACCTCCTATTATTGTCAACAATACAATATTATAAACTTCAAAGTTGCTAAGAGACTAGATCTTTTTTTTTTTTTAAGATTTTTTGTTTATTTTTTAACAGAGAGAGAGAGACAGCGAGAGAGGGAACACAAGCAGGGAGAGTGGGGGAGGGAGAAGCAGGCTTCCCGCCGAGCAGGGAGCCCGATGTGGGACTCGATCCCAGGACCCTGGGATCATGACCCGAGCTGAAGGCAGACGCTTAACGACTGAGCCACCCAGGCGCCCGAGAGACTAGACCTTAAAGGTTCTCATCACAAAAAAGAAATGATTATGTGGCTCCATAGAAGTGTGAGTTAAGGCTGCGATGGTAATTACATTGTAATGTACAGATGTATCAAATCAACACATTGTACACTTTAAACTTACACAATGTTATATGTCAATAATATCACAATAAAAAATTAAATAAAAACAAACACATACACACTCACAAAGTTAGTTCCTGACCACTTATAGCTTTCTCCTTGGTAAAGGGGAGTCCCCATTTCCTGCCCCCTCGTTCATGTATAATTTTTACCATTCCTATGTTGTCTAGATGGTTGAGAACCTCAGGTGAAGCAGGTGGCCTATGGAGGCTCACTCAGGGTGGGGTGCACCAAGATGCTGATTCACCAGTCAGTCTGACCATGTCTCTCCAAGCCCCCAGGCCCCCAGATCCTCTCAACAAGTTATTGATGCCTTTGGCATACATACTAGTGACGCAGACCTAACTGGAATTGAGCCTATCTCTCCAGCCTATCTCTCCAGCCTATCTCTCCCCTCTGTTAAGGGAGCTCAGGGTTCCCACCTAGATAGATCTATGTGTCCAGTCTGTCCCCATGCTTGGCTGTGTCAACTTGGTTGTTATGACAGGTTTCCGCCTCCCTCTTCCTGTGTAATTCTGCTAGTCCTCATGGGACTGGGAATATTTGTTCTTTTTTAGGGTGTCTCTTAAGAGTTAGGTACAGGGATAAAAAGGTAAGCACAGACAGATATGGAATCTGCTTTCAGGGACCTCACAATCTAGTGGGGGGGCACATAAAACAGTCATAGAAATGGCTGAAGAAAGTCCTGTGACATTGTTTTAAAGTATATTGGGGATTTGTTTTAACCCAGGTATGGTAAGATGACAGACACAGAAAAGACTTGTCATGAAGGAAGAAGTTTTTTTTCTCCCCAGTTTTGTTGAGATATAATTGACATACAACACTGTATAAGTTTAAGGTGTACAGCATAATAATTTCACATATATATATATCATGAAATCACCACCACAATAAGTTTAGTTAACATCCATCATTTTATATAGATACAAAAAAATAGAAGAAGAAAAAAAATCTTTTTTTTCAAAAATATAAGAAGTTCATATTTTCAGAAAGAGGACATAACACACACCATGCAGGGTGACATGGAGAAGGATTGGGGTCAGTCAGGAGGCAGAGAGAGGGAAAGAACAGAGCATGTCCCAGAGCCTTTATTGGGATTTTGGTGGGAAGGAGTGGGTGAGCAGGGCAGGTATTCTGAGTAAACTTAGGATCAGGTAGTTTGAATAATTTCAGCAGGCTCTGGATGGTAGGTCCCTAATTGTCCAGTACCTGGCCCTGGGGTGATTTGGTGTATGAAAGTTTGATAAAAGAGATAGTGTGGTGTAGGCTCTGGGTTGGTTGCTTTCTGTATCAAAGGCATGCTTGCAAGGCAAGTCATTTACCACCTGCAGGAAAAAGTCCGCCTTGCAAGAACCAGTTACTTCAAGACCAAGGCCTCAAAAGCCAGAGCATCAAGAATACAGAAAATAAGAAAATATAGTCAATACAGTAAGCAATTAAATTCTTCTAGAGTTTGTAAAAAAGGAGCCATTTAACCCAGGTCAGGGATGGCTTCTGTGAGGAAATGATGAGTAAAGTGAAGGCTATGGACTGAATGGAAGTTAATTAGGAGGGGTTAGGAACCACATTTCACATTTAGGAAATGGCATGTGCAAAGGTGCTGGGGTGGTAGAAAGCCCTAAGGTGGACTGAGGAACAGAAAGGTAAGACTGGAGTGAAAGGAGGTAGGACTTGGGAGGCAAGCAGAGACAGACTGATGAGCGCTGGTAGGGATTGGGATATTCATTTGGGAGAAGTGGCTAGCCACTGAAGGACTTTAAGTAGAGAGCGGTCAAGAACCCACACCCCACCTGCTTGGTTGGTCTCTCGCACCTGACCTGGGTATGATCAGAACTCTCCTCTGGGTAAGTGGATCCTGTTGCGATCCCTCCAGCTACTAGGATCACCATCAGTGCTGCCATGTTCCTGATCTGGAGGATCAGTGGTCCCCTACCTTCCCCAGCAAATGGAACTTCCTTAGACAGCTGCCCAGGGGTGCCTGTGTTTGCTCACCCCAGCTGCTTTGGTGGCAGAGCCTGGGCCAGTCCTTCAGTGCCCGCCCTCTAGCTCCGGTCTTCCTCTCTTGCCCATATAGCTACCATCCCTGTGAGGGAAGGGGCATTCTAGTGGAGTTAACTTTAGCCAAATTTTGCAAAAATTTGAAAGATTTGATGAAAAGTGGCTCTTCTGTCAGGAAGCAGACTCTCCTCCTAATGAATGAGAGATTGGTATGCGGAGGGGCATAGAGCTGAAATCAGGCTGGCTTCTTCCCATTAAAAATGCAGGAATAACAAGTCAGCAAGGCTTTAATGCCGGTATGCAAAACCTAATTTGGAGCAATTAGGTGTAAGGCAAATAGCTCCATGTGTCCAATTATGAATTTGTGGGAGAATTAGTTCCACAGCGGTCTTGAGATTAATTTCTTGTTCTTAGAGTCCTGTGTTTAAAATACAGAAGGAACTTATGGAATGAATAAGTCCCAGGGATGAAAGGCACAGCATAGGGAAAATAGTGGTCTTGTACCAGCATTGTATGGTAACAGACTTGAGGCGAGAATAGCATAACCTATAGATTTGTCCAATCTCTATGTTGTACACCTAAACTAATATAACATTGTGTGTCATCTATGCTTCAGTTAAAACCAAAATACAGCAAGAGCTGATCTTCTGCATCTGGTTCACTTGCCTTCCCAGCCTGACTTGTTGCATTTAACTCTTCCCTGGGTACTTTTAGATTACTGGCTTTGGTCCAAACTTGGAAGAAAAAACAACACAAAACAAAACAACCGAGTGGGCGAGAGTGGGAAGCAGTGGGAGCAGTGGAAGGATGCACTTTGAGGTAGCTTGGGGGTGACGAGGGGCGCCGATTACAGAGTAATGAGCGTGGGGAGCTCTCGCTGCTCGGCGGGGCTAGCCCTGCTCCCTGGCCTGGCCGAATCCAGGCGAGGCTGGAAGTGCAGTCCGCCGCAGGCTGCTGGTGAGCTGCTGCTAGTTTAAATAGTGGGAAGTTTAAACCTGAGTCACGCGGTGGGAGGAACACAGGACTTGGAGACCAACGACCCACGTTTGGATCTCAGTTCAGCCACGTTCTGGTTGCCAGGCTCTGGGCAAAACAACTCAGATTTTCTCTTTCCTTGTCTGTAAAATGAGAAGACTGATCTAAATGACTTCGTTTGCGGGTGATGGGGGCGGATTCCTATCCGTAGAGCAACCTTCGCAGGATGCGTGAAGGGTCTCTTTAAATTGATGCTGTTCCCACCCTCAGCTTCATCTGGAAGGTCTTCATTAAAGGCTCTAGTTTGAGGCGGTTAACGTTCTCATTAAAATGCAAATTAATTCTCCACACAGCTGCCCTAGTAGTTTTCCTCGTGTTGTCATTTATTTCCTTTCTCTACTTAGAAAGTGTGACGGTAATGAAGCCCCAACTCCTTAACCTGGCTTTTCAAAGCCCTCTCTATCAAGCCCCCAACCTTGCTCTACACTCTCCAGAGGATAGTGTGGGGGCGTGGTTGGGAGGCGGGGGCTGTGGGGGCGTGGTTAGGAGGCTGGCAGTACGGGGACGTGGTTGGGAGGCGGGGGCTGTGGGGGCGTGGTTAGGAGGCTGGCAGTACGGGGATGTGGTTGGGAGGCGGGGGCTGTGGGGGCGTGGTTAGGAGGCTGGCAGTACGGGGACGTGGTTGGGAGGCGGGGGCTGTGGGGGCGTGGTTAGGAGGCTGGCAGTACGGGGATGTGGTTGGGAGGCGGGGGCTGTGGGGGCGTGGTTAGGAGGCTGGCAGTACGGGGACGTGGTTGGGAGGCGGGGGCTGTGGGGGCGTGGTTAGGAGGCTGGCAGTACGGGGACGTGGTTGGGAGGCGGGGGCTGTGGGGGCGTGGTTAGGAGACTGGCTGTACGGGGACGTGGTTGGGAGGCGGGGGCTGTGGGGGCGTGGTTAGGAGACTGGCTGTACGGGGACGTGGTTGGGAGGCGGGGGCTGTGGGGGCGTGGTTAGGAGGCTGGCAGTACGGGGACGTGGTTGGGAGGCGGGGGCTGTGGGGGCGTGGTTAGGAGACTGGCTGTACGGGGACGTGGTTGGGAGGCGGGGGCTGTGGGGGCGTGGTTAGGAGGCTGGCTGTACGGGGACGTGGTTGGGAGGCGGGGGCTGTGGGGGCGTGGTTAGGAGACTGGCTGTACGGGGATGTGGTTGGGAGGCGGGGGCTGTGGGGGCGTGGTTAGGAGACTGGCTGTACGGGGACGTGGTTGGGAGGCGGGGGCTGTGGGGGCGTGGTTAGGAGGGCAAACTGGCCTGGGATTGTCTCAGCTCCTCTTAGTACCTGAGCTTGGCAAAAATAGGTATTTTGCGCCTTCAGTTTCCTTCTCCGTAAAGAGGGAATAATAAGGGTACTATCTCAAAAGATTATTACAAGGATGAGTGTTATAATTTATTTAAAACACTTAACCCTGTGCTTGGAACAAGGTAAACATTTAATAAACGTTAACTGTTGTTGCGGCAAATCGAATTCCGTTTTCTGCAACAGATCTATTTCCTCCCTGCTCTGCACCTTGCTTATGTCATTCACTCAGTAGACCAGGTTCTTACGTCACCTTTTTTCCTACCTGAAATCTTTTTTCAAGATCCTGTTCAAATGCCACAATATCCATGAAGGCTTTCTTAAGCTTCTGGGAGAATTAATTACTTATTCCCTCTTGGCCCTTTCCTTGTGCCTCTCTTGAGAATGTATTTTATTCTATTTTATCTGACAATGATTTATGCATGTACGTCTTTCAGCCCATCTCCATGCAACCACCCTCATTCCCAACCACCACCCTGTGAGCTCTAGGAGGGCATGGAATGCAGCTCCTTCCTTCTTGAATAATTCAATCAGTTCAGTAAACATTTGATGAATGAGGAAATGACCGAATGAATGCGTGAGTGGAAGGTTACTCAAATGGCACTTTCTGCCATTATTACAGATTGGTTCTATCAGAGAACAGGACTTCAAGTAACTTAAGTTCCAATATGGTTGGTGCTCATCAAGCTAAGGTTTGAAGTTCGCAATGCTGCCATGGAAAGACAGGCCTGTGTGGGGCCAAAGAAGGTGTAGGACCCCTGGAGAAGCGCTACTTCCTTTTTAAAGTAAAAAAAAAAAAAAAAAAAAAAGCTCTGTGGCCTTGGTTTGAGTTGATGGTGACAAGTAATTACATGAGAGATGATGAATAGACATACATAAAATGATACAAATCTGAATGTAGCAAAGCCCATATCCATCTTGCTGGATTTTGCACCTCTAGTTAAAACCCCTTGAGTGATAGTGCCTCTTGAAGGGGGGAATTGCTTCTTTCAAAGATTAATGGAGTCATGTGGGAGGCTGAGGCAGAACACACCATGTAGCCTGTGTAAGACCCACTGGTGGGGATTCTACTTGTTTAAAAGATGATCACCAAATTCTCAAGTTTAAATTTACTTCACTTAAGTGGTCATACCTTCAGGTGGGATAAAATAGTGAGATTATGTGGGTGAAAGCTGTCATCTCAATACCAATAGGGAGTTGAGAGTTCCTATAACTGTCCAGCATGATCACCAGGTGCCCCAGTAGCCCTGGGGCAGCAAAGAGAAGAGAATAGTGGAAGAAGATTTTTGGGGAGTCTTTGGAAAACTTTCCATTGCCATGGCTTCTGGGAAATGGCCATCAATGACACAACCAACAGGATGCTCTTGACATTTTGGCCCTTTTACTTTCTATGTTCTTTTCATGCTCCATTCTAGTAGTTTCTGTCAGCTTCTCAGTGTTCACTTTAATCAAAACTAGCAGGCTCATCCCAAGTCTCCAGAAACCCAGCAAAGGGCTTGCCTCCCAAGTTTCCTGACCTTGAACTCAGTGATTGCTCCAGGTTCTACCCATCAGAGTCTTTTTTTTTTTTTTAAAGATTTTATTTATTTATTTGACAGAGAGAGACACAGCGAGAGAGGGAATACAAGCAGGGGGAGTGGGAGAGGGAGAAGTAGACTCCCCGCTGAGCAGGGAGCCCGATGTGGGGCTCGATCCCAGGACCCTGGGATCATGACCTGAGCCGAAGGCAGACGCTTAATGACTGAGCCACCCAGGCGCCCCTCAAGTCAGTGTTTTACTTGGTAAACATGTTACCCATCAGAGTATTTAGCTACTTACTCAGACTCTGTCTCTTGTCTAGTTCCTTGGCATTCATGATTGATTTAGGATAATTTTTTTTTTTTTTTTGGCTCTAACTTAGCCTTGTGTCTAACTGTTACCTTCAAATGCGTCCATATTTCCAGATTCTGGAACTGGGGCAAACAGGGCCAGATCTCATATTCAACCCAGTGTACCTGGAGGCCATGTCCTCAACCCCAATCACCTGATTGCCTAGGAAATGGGGTCAGTCTATTTGTTTTCTTTTTCCCCCTTAAGGAGGAGCTAAATTGCTATAGAAAATAAAATTATTAAGATCTCATAATGTACCAGGAACTTAACATTTATTATAGTTTTCCACTTAATCCTTGTAAAGGTAGGAAATATTACTAAGAAGTGTAGTCAGAAATCATACCCAGGTGGTCTGAGCACAGGTCACTTGTGTTTATGACACTCTGAGGCTCAGCTTCCTCATCAACCAAATGGTGATAATATTAGTTTGAATCACAGAAAATTGTCTATATTCAACGATTTTCAGTATAAAAATGACAATTTCGGATGGTTCAACATGTAACATTCCCTGCCTTATAAAGTTAGTTGTAAAGACATAGTAATTGTCGAGAGCGTGACACATAGTAAACTTAATTAACGTTAACTATTATAATTGTTCCGCGTGCTTCATTTTCCTACTTTAACTTTGTGTGGTTTCCTGCTTCCTGTGTTGTAGCTACAGTATTGTCCGTAACACTTGGCAGACAGTAAAAACTCCATAAATAATTACTGAGTTGAATTGGATTTGACTGAATTTGTAAAACAAAACAAAACAAAACTTGTGCTGTATTCTATGATTTTCAGAGTGGATGTCATTTGTGACCAATAACCGTATTTATCCCATCTGAGCCATCTTTGCTGGTATACGGTTAATAGGTCCTGCTTTAACTTTTCTCATCCAAGAATTCTGAAATGTGGTTGTCTCATTGTCCTATTATGGCTAAAAGCTACGAGATCCTATATCAAGACCCAAAGACCAGGATATCCAGACAAATAGAGAAAATCTTGGCCTTCAGCAAGTCTCTTTCTTTTTTAAAAAATAGACCCATTCTTTTACTAAGCTTAGTATCTTTGGGTTTGGGAGACACAGCTAACCTCTGGAACATGCAACGTCTTCTGGAGAAGCACAAGTGTGGGGAAAAGGCACTGGACCCTGAGGGTCCAGAACAACTGCATATCTTGTGAGTCACATGTAGGGTGTGGGACCAGTCTGTATTTTGGACAATTGAAGAAAGTGTTGTGTAAAATCTCAGCCCCCTGGGGGACTAAGATGAAACAAATTCTTCTGTTCTTCTCTTGGTAGCTTCCGTCCATCTTAGACAGCCAAGTTCAAAGTTTCCCGCTACCTGAAATCATCTGCATCCCTCCTCTGCAGAATTAATCAAGATCTCATTTCTGACAGCCCATTGCATTTAGGTTTGTATAGATGGTTTCCCCAAAAGCCATTTTCTCCCCCTAGACTCTATGTGGGTAGCCCTCTTATGAGTCTTCTTCACGTTGTAACATTGTTGCCTGATGCAGTGCTTGGCACAAAGAAAATATCCCATAAATGCTTGCTAGTAATAATAGCACTATATTTATTGAATGCTTATATGTTCTGATTGAGTTTGCACAGAACCCATACCCACTCTGATGATTTATTTCTATTTTATGGGGGAGGAAGCAAAAGCAGAGAGAATAACCTGATCAGGCCCCCACAGCTCGTGAGTGGCAGAGGAACGGTTCAAACCCAAGCAGTCTGGCGCCAGAACGTGCCTATTAACTGCATCTCTCTCCTTTTAATAAACGGAGAATTCTTGGCTTTTGGCTAAGATGAAGAGTAATGAAGCATTGCTCAGAAGGAAGGAATTCACTGTTGCGGGAGAAGAACAGGGTTTTATCTCCTGGGCTTTTGATCGCTATTGTTACAAGACCCCAAACCCTACTTGACTGATGGGTACTAGGGAGATAGACGCAGACAATGTAGAGATTTCAGAGTTGAGGGTGGGGGCCGGGGGCGGGGGGAATGCCCAAAGGAAACTCTGAAGAGTCTCATTCACTCAGAACACTCGGATTGGCTCAGCAGCCAAGATGGCTGGGAGCCTCCGGGCTGGCAGCGATTTCAGGGTTCGTTTTGGAGGCCCCCTGGCTCCGCCGACCTGCGGCTGCTGCCTTGAGGACATCTTCAGCAGCGTGTTCTGGACCCCCAAGCGTCGTGACATTTCAGCCTTGTTCCCGAGTCTCATTAGGACAGAGCCAGGGGATGAGTGTAATGAATGCATAATGTGTGCAAATTGCTTCCGCCGTGCGCCTCGGTGCAGGGCTGCGCGGGGAGACTGATGATTAAACCGTGAACCTGGCCTCCGGCGGCGGCGACAACACGCGCCTGGAATGAGGTGTTCGCTTCCATTCAGATCCGCTGCCGATCCGCCCGAGCCTCGGCCCCAGCGGACCATGACTCACGGCTTACTCCCTGTAGCCGCGTGTGTTTTGACTTTCAATGTCATCCGTCTGACGCCACGCCGGGGCTGAAGTCAAGACAGCTTGTGGCAGAAGCAGCTTTTCAGAAGAAACTCCACCTCCGCGGGCTGGAGGCTGGAGAGCGGAGCTTGCTCCCGGCAGTTACGCAAACACTTGTCTCCTTCCTCATTCCAGCGGCGGGGAGGTTGCAAGTGACTTGCCTTGCAGGGGCATCCTGACATCCATTCTCATCACATTGGAATAAAGGAAATTATCTTTTAGCTTGCTTACAGTTTCAAAATTCAGATATGGCTAGCCCTGTTTCAGTGAATTCCCAGGGACTGGGAGGTGAATAATAATCTGCAGAGCGCCTCAAACTTTCCAGAACATTTTCTACAACTATTACATAATTGGACTCTGGCAGCAACTCTCTTAGGCCCTTATCCCAGGTAACATCACCGTCATTTGGCAAATTAAGAAACAGGGGCTCAGAAAGGTTGAGTAATTTCCCTGAAGTGACACAGCCAGGCAGGAGCCCAGTATTGTACCTCCCCGCATAAATAACTGCTGCCTGTTGGATTTGCTCTGGGGCAAATTTTTACTGAGGAAGTAAAAGTTTTACTGAGTTTTACTGAGGAAGTAAAATGTCTTTAAAACTTAAATGATTTTTTTTTTTTTTTTGCTTAGTGAATATAGCATTTTTGGACATGGGAAGAAAGGGGAGATGTGACTTATATAACCAATAGTTCTGGACCCCAAAATGAGGATTAAGTCCCACTCAAGGTTGAACTACAATGTAACACAAAATATCTAAAAAATTAGTCATTTGAAGAATTTTCTTGTTATCCTTAAGCATTATCTGTACTACTATTTTCTTAATATTTTTTCTATATCGAGTCTTTTGTTAAGCCTAAATAAAAGGAGTTTGTATCACTGCCTCAACTTAAAAATTTTATCACCTACATAAATAGGCGACCCAGACCATAAATTCAATAAAAATATGAAGATGTTAATAAATTTCTGTTCAGATCCTGCAGCCTGTAGAAAGCTCTGAGCCTAAGGCCAAAAAGAGAAGATTTTCAAGTGTCGGAAAAGTGTTAAAAACATACTAGCCCCCAGATGAAAATTTCATCTTTATGTAACTGGGAGAATTGTACAAGGAAGAAATTTCAGACTGTGTAATTCAATTTTACTTTTGCCCTGTCTATGCCTGACATCAAATCACTTCCAGTGATGCATTCTATACTTTAGGAGACATAGATGCCTCTGATTAACTCTTTTGATAAAGGGAGCCCCTTGGGGAAAGCAGGACAAATCCTCGTTACCAACTTGTCTCACCAATGACTGTAATTCAAGTTATAGTAATATTTAAACCAGTTGATCTCAATATTTGTATCAGTCAGTTTGAGCAAGGTTCTATGTAGTAACAAACAATCCCCCCAAATCAATTGTTTAAAACAACTTTATTTCTTACTCACTCTGCATGCCACTGAAAGGTCTGGAAGGCAACACTCCACATTGCAGTCAGTCACTCAGGGACCAGGCTGTGTGGGCAGCCACTGTCTCAAACCTTGCCTGCCACTGTAGTGAAGGAAAGTGAACTCTGATATGTCCACCTAAGCTCATAGGCTAGAACCCCATATGAGTCCAAGAAATGTAATTATGTTGTATTCCCAGAAGAGGGGAGAATTAGAAATACTTAGCAAATAGTACTAAGAGTTAGAACAAAATTTTAAGCTTACATACTCACCTGAGCATCTGTTTATATCTCTGGAGCTGTCTGATAAAAAGCATGCTGTAATATAAACATTTGCATTCAATTTCATGGGATTCAGTGGACCTCAGATTAAAAATCTAATGGTCTAATAAATGGAGTAAGTGCATGCAGGGGCTAGGGATTGATCAAGGAAGGCCTCCCTGAGGAGACAAATCAACTAAATTTTGTTTTTAAAGAATCACAGTGGTGGAGAAAAGAGGTAGACCATTTTCTGGGCAAGGAGAATGATATGGCTGAAGATGGACCTGATGAGAATCAGTATAGCTGCTGGTAAAGACATTTATATAATTAAAGCTGAAAATCCAAGAAGTTGGGACTGGAAGGTATGGGAGAGCATTAAGAAAAAAAAAAAAATCAGTGAAAGATCTTGAACTATGTATGGAAAGTCAATCCAGTTGGTTCCAGTTGAGCAGAGGAGCCTCATAATGGAAAAATGTTGGAAGATAATTTGCTACTGTATTTCTAAGGATCAAGCCCCCATGGTTTGTATTTAGTAGACAATTAATATAAATTTACTGTGATTTTTTTTTTTTAATCAAACACTCCAGTCATTCAGGCAACAGTGTTTTCTGAGTGGTGGCTCAGAATAAAAGTAGAAATTATTTCCCTTCAGTTGCTAGCTTCCTGGCGGAAAAAGACACATGAGAAAGATTAGTGATAAACACTGGATAGGGAAGAGATTCCGAGAAAGACCAAACATAAGGGGGCATGAAGAGGCTGTGAAAATGGACAAATAAGAAAGGAGCAACCTGAATAATTAGCAATAGTTAGGGAAGGAGGGGTTGGTGAGGGAATGCAGGAATGAGCTGAGATTATCATTCCATGGTTGGAACGGAGGGCCAGGGATTATAATTGATCATGTGAGGACATTGAGAAGGAGGTAAGAGATTGGGAGGAAATGGGGTCAGCTCGGGTCTTGATATGCTTATTTGTAGATGTGATTATTTTTAAGGTTGGTTTGGATGGCTTTTGCATACAGAGTGAAAGAAACAAAACAAGATCCCTGACCTCATGTCCTCAAAGAGATTATAGTCAACTGGGAAGAGAATAATCTAAGAATCTCACAAATAAATGCTACATTACAACTGCAATATGTATTAACCAGGAGAGATATGTGGTCCATGAGAGAATATTCTGGAGAGAATTTGCTATATCAGGAAGTCAGAGAAGGTTCTTCAGAGGAAATGTAACTGAGCTTCCTTGGAAGTAAGAGCTTCAAAGGGAAAAGCAGGCAATGTAGGGTTGGGGAGATTTTCTAGGCAGAGGGACTGGGATGAATGTCTGTTCTGAGTTAGATGCTGTTTGGAGTTTTGAATTAAGACAAAGAATGTGCTTTGGGGATGGGGACCAGAACCATGACTCATGAAGAAAATTCAGTAGAGCTATTTCACTTAGGAAAAACAGAGTGGGAGTGGAGACATGATTCTGTTCATAGGAAGAGGGTTGAGACCAGCTCCACAGAGCCCTGAAGTTCTGAACTGGGATCCATAGTGAAGCCTACAAGAGGTCATACTTCAGACCACTACAAAGGGGAAAACCCAAAATTTAAGAATAAAGTTGTCCAAAGATGGAATAACAAGTGGCATTAGAAAATAATGAGTTGCTTGTCATTGGAGGTATTTGGTTTAAATATAGGCTGGAAGGCTGTTAGAGATATGACAGAGTAGATGAAAGCAATAGACTAGGGAAGAGTAGATGACATTTTATATACCTTTCCAATCATGATAATCTATGAACTAGTTTGGACTCAGATAAACTCATCTGTGTTTATTCAAGAATCAATTTAAAATGAAGTCTTTTTAGGTTGAGAAAGAGATATTCTTTACAAATGTCAGTAGCATTTCCATAATGAGAATAAATAATGGACTAGCGGGCAAGTCTCTAGAAAAAACTGTAAAAAAAGGTCAGATATATTTATATTTAAATTTGGTTTTATGTTTAATGAACAGTTCTGATATGAGAAAAATTTAAAGGTGTGAGAAAAGGAAAACTTAGTGTTTCATTATGCCGTCTAAGAAAGGCATGGAAATACCGTATCTTTTTTTTTTTTTTAAAGATTTTATTTATTTATTTGACAGAGAGAGAGAGACAGCGAGAGAGGGAACACAAACAGGGGGAGTGGGAGAGGGAGAAGCAGGCTTCCCGTGGAGCGGGGAGCCTGATGCGGGGGCTCGATGCGGGGCTCAATCCCAGGACCTGGAATCATGACCTGAGCCGAAGGCAGACGTTTAACGACTGAGCCACCCAGGCGCCCCGGAAATACCATATCTTTTGATAAAGATAGAGAATCAAATTTACTATAGTGTTGCTATGACTTGTTTTAACTAATCACATTTTTAGTATTCTTCTTTATCCCAGATGTGATGTATGAAATGGCTTTGGAATCACTGCTTCCAGTTCTAAGCCCCTTGGACAGCAATCTGGGGGCTATTTCATTTCCCCATATTTAAAGCTGCTGAGGCAACTTCTCCAAATACTCACAAAGGACCAGTGGTACAGATGCATTTCATTTTGTTAATATTTGCTTGTGGGACTCTAAGGACTTTTGAGTTATTAAGGAACCTTTAAAAGGGGCTGGTTAAAGCAAAACTGTAAATTTATTAGCCATGTTTCTCTTTGTTATTTTTTACTTCATTTTTTGCCCCCACATTCCCCATTGTCAGAGTTCTTATCTTTATTTTACAATCTTTGTTCTGGCCTTTGAAGATTCTCAGGGTCCACCTTATCGCTCTTTTCTCAGGCTTTCTTTCTTTCTTTTTAAAGATTTATTTATTTACTTTATATAGAGAGAGCACAAGCAGGAGGGGCAGGGGGAGAGGGAGAAAAAATCTCAAGCAGACTCCCTGCTGAGCAGGGAGCCCAATGTGGGGTTTGATCTCATCACCTTGAAATCACAATCTGAACAAGAGCTGGATGCTTAACCGACTGCTCCCCCCCGCCCCCAGGCTTGCTTTCTTATGGTGTAACTCTCTGTCAGTCAAAACATAGCATCCATTAGAATCACCTAGAGGGGTCATAGGACCTCAATCACTAGGATCCATCCCCAGAGTTTCTGATTCAGTAGATCTGAGTGGGGTCTGAGAATTTGCTTTGTTATTTTCCAGGTGATGCTGATGTTGCTGATCTGGAACCACACTGAGAATCACTGCTCTAACAGATGCTTTAAATCACCCTACCTGTAGCATGTCCTCCTTTCTTCAGTGTCAAAGTAATAGATGATTTGATTTATGTGCTAATTCCCAGACTGTATACCAAAAGTTCAAAAAAAAAAAAATGCCTGAGATGTAGAATACAGTCTCAGTGGCTTTCTTTGGGGGAGGAGATTTTAGGTTGGGGAGCCTTTTTTCAGCTCCTGACTTCATATTACACATGTGAATACCCTACCTCCAGAAGTGATACACTCATTTTATCAAAATAAGCACTCTAAAATCCCAACAAAGGCTAAGTGAACTGTGAAAGTCATCTGGTGAATCAGTGGGAATCCTGAACACAAAATGCTAAACTTGACCATGAAGATGCTAAGTTTTGACCTTGAAGACTCTCCTACATCTCCTTGGGCTTCTCTTTAAAAGGAGGTATAGAAATACATAGTTGGGAGATTTTCAAACAGAAAATATCCTTGTTAAAATGTTTGTATGTATATACTCAAAATGTTGATTCACAAAACAATTATGCCAGGAGAATCTGAAAGATTGAGACATTCAGTGTTGTTTTAAACAAAGTAATTAACTTCTAGTGCACAAACTTCTTTCTCCAAATCCATTGAGGAAGCAGATGCTCAAACATGCATGGTATTAGATTACAGGAATGGTACTTTCTTTTCTTCCAAGCACCAGATGGTTCTAGAATCCAAAGGCAATGGAAAAGAAAGCCTAAATTTATTCAAGTGGCTCTCATTGAGAGTTTATGAGAAAGATCATATTTTAGTACCTAGTAGGCAAATGCAAAAATAATTTCAAAGTCAAATCCCATTTCACAAAGAAAAAAGGCACAGTGTCCAAGGATTAAAAGGGACCTTACATGTTACCTAATTTATCTAGGGCCACTAGCAACGTGGTACTTTGATAAGAAGAAGAGGAGGAGGAGGAGGGGGTAGGTGAGAGGAAAAGGAGGAGGAGGAAGAAGAAGAACAACAAAACCTTCCCCCAAAACAAAGAATAAACAAATACTAGAGCTATAAATGGCTCATTTTTCTTATGTACAATCTCAAATTTTAACTCAAATACTGGGAAAAATGTTATACAAAATAAGGGAAAGAGTAGAAAAATAGTGTGAAAGAAAATTTTCCTTAAAAGAAATTTATACATAATTTGCTAGCATGCTTGAAGCTCACATACAAAGGCAGTTCATTTGCCTAAAGACACTGAAATGACAAAAACATTCCAAGATGGAGCTTTGACAGTAGAAATGAGGACATGTTAACTCAACTGAACACAAATCATTTTGGCCAGCCATTGTGGCAAGGCAATGGGGTAGGTGTGAGGGTACAGTGGCAGAAAACAGAGTTCCTGCCTCTTAGAATTAGTGGATTTTGTCTGAGGAACTAGGTAGTTACAGTATTAAATGTACCCAGTTCCTGATTTATATGTTCTCTGAAAGCAGTTTGGCAGGCTCTGCCTTTGCAAGGGAAGTAGTAAAACATTTCATTCTTCTATGATTGGGAGTTAAAAAAAAAAAAAGTCATCTTATGACAGGAATGGTTATTAATAAAGAAAGTATACTACAACTAAAAGAAAGAAGTTTAAATAAAATTTGGAAGCAGTGCATCCGGGAGGCAGAGAGTAAACAAGGAGTATAAAGAAGGAAAAGTAAACAGAAGAGAAGGGAGGCAGACCTGAGGAATGAGCAATGAGAAGTAGCCCAGGCCTTTAGGGGTGGGGGAAGACACGCTTTGCCCCTGGCAAATGCTGGAGGACCTCAGGTCATACATGCTGCAGACTGGACTCCTCCATGGGTCTTATCTTCCAAGGGACAGAAGGATGAAGGAGTTAAGAGACAGGGGAGAAGGAGATGAGAGAAAGAGGAAAAAGAAAACACATTGGCTTCTGAATCTTAATTGCTTTCATATAAATTGAAACAAAATGGGAAATGTAATGGCGTGGAAGAGAGATACACTTCAAATTGAGGGATTACTAAGATTGCTTGTACAAATGACAAAAAAATATTCAAAGTCTGGTCTAAATGAAATATGAAATTGAATAACAAAGAATGAAATGACTAAGATTTAAGAAAATCTGATCATAAAAACAAATTAGTCCATTCTAATTACTTAGATTTGAATTGTGAATGATTGGCTTGATCTTAACAGCACATGTTGAGGATTCAAGCTAATTTAGTAAAAACTATTATCATACACAGTACATAATTATTTCAAAAATGTTCAAGATATAGAGCTTTGTATTTCAGAGGCAATGATAGTTGGTAATTTGGACCTAACAGAAAATTAAAATTTTCTAAGGAACATTTAAAATGATTTATCTCAGGCTTAATAATAAAAAGATTTATAGGTTATCTATAATATATTATACATGCTCTAAAAGATTTCACATCAACAAAAATGCTGCCTTCTCTCTATATATTACATTTTAACTTCTTCAAATAGATTTCTATTTCAGAAAATAGTTTCCTTTAGAACAAGTAACTACTGGCAAAAACAATTAATGATTTCTAGAGCTATGTTAAATATAACTCATTGAAAAATCTATAGAACACAGGCTGCTGGTGAGTAGAATTTTCCAAATTCAGTAATTACTCTCTTGTTTGGAAGACATTATAATATGCCACATAGCAATATTAAAGTGATCTAATGTCAACTCTTGTTTTCCATTTTTGCTGTCCCAGATAGGAGTCTGGGCCTAGGCCATCTGGACAGTGACCAAGAAAAGCAATTGGGACAACCTCTGAGGATTTTTGTCAAAGTGACTACATTCTAGACTTGGATCTTTAATGGTTGGATCCATGCCATACTCATTTCTCTATTCCTATAACCCAGCAGAGTTATGGAAATATCTTTGGAAAGAACTAGGTTCAAATCATACCTCTACAAGTTATGAGTGAGGAACCAGTGGCTGACTTATTTATTTCTGAATTTCGGTTTTGTCCTCTGCAAAATGGAGATAAAAATAACTATCTGTTGTAGTTACACGAGGATTAAATTAGATTGTAGAAATTCCAACTACAGTGCTTGGAACATAATGGAACTCACTAAATGATATGTATTTATCTTTGTATCATACAGTAGGCAGGAATTCACTTACCCACATATGGCTCATTACTCTACCCACACCTGTAGCTGATGGAGCCAGTCCATCCCAGCACTGCCTCCTGACATCTCAATTGGAGTTTTTGAATGACGTTTTGTATGGATTTTGGATGATTAACCTCAGGAAAGAGATTGACTTTGGGGCCTTAGAAGCACTATAGCTTCTGGTCCTTGTTAAAAAAGTTCAATTCCTGAACTAGCCTAGTCAAGAGTGACTTCCTTGAGAGCTATTGAGACCTATGTTGAACCAACCCTTCAAGATTAAACTTGCAGAATTTTCTGGGGCAGTATTGATACTGGTTAGTTCAAGTGGCCACACAGAACTACTAGAAAACAAATTAGGTCAAACTCAGAGTGGCTTAAATATTTAACAAGGTTAAAGAAAATGTTATTATGTATATAAAGCTAACAAAAATAGCAGCAAAAGAGCCGACATCATTGAGATAGTGGTTGAGAAATGGGATTTTCAACCTTTTCTCTTTAACCTAGCACTTGACCTTGCTCTAAAAACTCATTCAGAAGCATAAAAATATTAGATGAATTGGCCATAGGGCTTAAGTCTGAAACTATGAGTTCTATGTCAATTCACAGATGATGGTGGTCTGGTCATTTGGAAAAATCAAATATTTTCAATAGGAGAGCAGGGAAAGAAGGGAGGAGGGAAAAATCAAGGGTAATTTTCCCTAAGATTGTTTTTTCCCTAATATTTTAAACTATTCCTATTTCCTTGAGGATTTCAAGAATACCGTGATTTACCTAACATAGCTAGAAATCATTTTAATAAAACGTGATAATGAGATATCTTAGCAAAGCCTTCTTTTCCCAGGAGGCTTTTTTTCCCCTTGAATTTGTAGATGGAACCAAATGGCTCTCCACAGTGCTTCCCAAACACTTCTGGCTAACCTCTTTCTTAGTGCTTTCCAATTTATATCAAAATAATCTGTTTGTCTGTCATCCCCACTAGACTAAAGGATCCTCAAAAGTATATATAGAGAGCCATATATATATAGTCATATACATATGATGTCATAAAAAGCTTTCATACATATATATATGATATCATATATAAACTAACATACATATATAATTCATCTTTGTATCTGGTGCTTAGTAGGCATTGCAACTTATTGAATGGACAAATCAGTAGCTGATTATTCATTTAACCCTAGATATAAAGGGATCTCTTATACAGCAAGATTCTTTTCATACTTAAAGTATATTTCAAAACATACAGTTTCTAGAAAACACATCTTTAATAAAATAGGTAAAAATTTAGACTTGTATGAATTATTAAAATAAATAATCATGCTATCTGGCAAAGCAGAGCACTGGTCATGAATTACAAATCTGAGAGGTTGGGAGTTAACTACTATCTTATTCCCTGGATTGGTCACATTTATGAAAGGTATTCAATTCATCTGATTCCACAGGAAAAGAAAAATATTTATAGCTACTTCCTCTCAATTACAGATGAATTCCCATTACATACGTGTCACATTTTTCTCTAACAGTAAAAGAATCCATTTTTTATTTAATGGAAGTATTTTCATTAACATTCAACCTCTAAGCCTCCTTTTTTGAGACAGATATTGCAAAAGATACCAACAGATTCATATAGAATTATCAACTAGTAGACCTGAAATCTTAGAAATACCTGCTTCAAAATTATATTGAAGCTCTAAAGCAAAATTCCAACTCATTAGAGCCTTAAAGTTTATTCTCATACAAAAAAAAGAGAATACTTTCTTTTTTATTCAAATAAATGGAGTTTAAAAACAATTTTGCTTCTGGTCATGATATGAAATATGACTTTTCGTATTAATAATGTGCCTTCCATTCCTCTTGGAGTATACAAAGGAATGGTAATGTAATTTCTTTGTGGACAATGTAGAAAAAAAAAAGTCCTTGTGTGTAAAACTTTTTTATAACGACAAAAACAACAGCAACAAGAAACACTTATCAGGAGATATTAGAACATAGATGAGGTTATATTTCAATTAGCCATGTCTGTCTGACAGATTTCTTTATTTCTAAGGGAAATTGTGCAGAGCATTTTATTTCAAGCCTCAAAAATTTTGATGAAAGAAAAAACTGCAATTTTTGCCACGAAAAGACAGGTGGCGTAAGCATGCAGCATTTTTTCCCCCCTCAAATATATAAAGTGATTATTTTCTCTTGGGTTCTTTGAAAAAACTCGCTTGTGCTCGGGTTCGTGGCTGAGCCCGGTGACGTCAGTGTGGCAGTGCGGAGTCAGGCGCAGCGGCTCTCTATAAGCCCAGGAGCTGTCCGGGTGCTGAAACGGCCCGAGCAGCTCACCCGGAGCACTGGGAGGAACATGCTGTGGACCTCCTCTGCCATATAAAACGGAGGTAAGACTGCTTTTCTCTTTGATTTACTGGAAAGTTCTAAATTGCGTGTTCTTTCCTTAATTCCTAGCTGAGAAGAAAAAGACCGTTTGGCAACCTTATATCTATAGAATAACTAAATAGCAACCTGCTGCTCTTCAATCAATGTAAGGACACTATATATGTACATATAGAATTGAATCTATGATTTATAGATGCTGTTGGATATTTAGAACCATGATGCTATTTGGATAACCATATGTAAGAAGTGTGAAAAAGTTAAGGATTTTAGTGTCAATACCCATATTAATGTAAAGTTAACTAAGCCTGATTATTTTGTTTCTTTCCTTAATGTATTGTTTCTTCTGTTAAAAACTAGATACAAAGCCAGAGATATAATTTATATGTTCAATATTCTTAGCAGTATGTTTCCAATCATTCAAAGGCTGTTGAATACATTAGTCATAGAGGCAACCAATTTTGGAACTACTTCTTTTTTTCTTTGACATTTACCTTACAAGGGCTCAAAATTAATAAACTATATAAAATTATTTTCTGAATTGATATACTCTGAAAGGGCTTACATTGTTATTTCCTAGTTTTAGTCCCAGGAAAGTAAGATTAGAATTATCCTGAGTACAGTTTTTTTCTTTTATTCAGGGTGCAATATTATCTTGGGTTATAGATTAGATATGACTATGAATTGCAGAGAGTTGTTAATTTTGAATTACCATGAGGAAAACCTTCATAACTGTGTAAGATATTATTATTATGTTTTGATTGAAAGAGGTTATACAATATTTTACTGGACATTTTTGATGGGACACATTTCTTTTTTCTGTATCTTAACCAGTGGAATTGTTCAAATTAGATTAAATATATCCTGTATTTGTCAATGTTCCAGTCTTAATTTCAATAGAAAAGACATTTTTAGCTTATGAAGCACTAGTTCAAATTGTACATAGGATATTAGAGCTGTTGAAACCTTTTTCAGTATATTGAAGAACTGCTACCTGGGAAAGAAATCCCTTGAGTCTTAACTCAAAGGCAATAACTATGTCATCCAAACTGAAACCTTATATATGACCAAAGGGTAGCATATGTTAGGCTGTGGTTTAAATACCTGCATTAAATATTCTGCCCCAATTCCACAGCAAAGCCCATCTACAAGATAATGATTTTAAAGACAAACACATAACTCATATATTAAGAATACCCCAGGATAATGGTTTTGAAGAAAATAAGTTCATTAAGATTCTTAAAATTACTATTTCAAATGCCAATGTTGAAAATAGATAATCAAAGCTAAATTCATCCTGAAATAATATAAAGAAGAAATTATAACGTACTTTTATTTAAATCTAAGAATCTATGAATTAAATTTCTTATAGTAAACATTAATTCATAGTAAATATTTCAGAAGTTTTCTCTGACATGCCTTTAAAGATTTTTTTCTTGCAGTAAATGAAGTAGTCTGATTAATGGGAATCATTTTAATAATTATATGCATTTAAGCTAAAGAAATTTCTATAACTACAACCACTGTTAAGTTCTAAAAACTGAAAGCATTACTTAAATACCAAATGATGAAAAATGATATTTTCTACAATTGATATCTAAGCTAACAGAATATTGTACCCACAAAACTTAGCTTGTGTGTCACAAAATCATGTTGCAAATAAGATATCATGAACAAATTTATGAACTCTCCCCACATTTATTTGCAACAAAAATTGCAAATATTAAAATAGTTTTTCAGTGTTAGCAGCGCTGAATGTAAAACATGTAAAAAAATAATCCCTTTGCTAATTCATATGTGAGATAATAAGACATTGGAGGAAAAAATGAATGAAGATTTTTAAGTAGGAAGAATTCAAAATATCGTCTGTGTTTATCTATATTGGGAGTTACATAGTGGTTATTTTAAGATTTTCTAACAGTATGAGTCATTTAAGATTTCACAGGTCCACACCAAAATAGACACAGACATAAGTCAAGCTGAATCTGAACACTCACAAGTTCAGAAATAGACTGGTTAAGAAAACTTATGTTCTCTCTGTAGCATCTGTTATTATTTACTATGCATTCTTGAAGGCTGATGAAAAATATAACCATGATTGCATTTTGAAAGACAGTCACAAATAAAATGATTAGAAGAAATATGGAGCACAAATATTTTAAAAGTTTACTTTTTCAGTATGTTTATACAGAAAAAAACTTCAGTAGGTTAGCCTACTCGCTGGGACCAGAGAATGTTCTGGAGGTTATTAAGGTATAGAACCTTTAAAATTGTCAGTTGGGTTTGGTGTCAGAGTGAGAACAAAGTTATTTCTGAAAAATGTAGGTAAATAGGACTCATCCACAAGGCAATTCAGTATGATTGACATTAAGATGCTGTATTACTTCATTGTATGTAATGTCACTGCTATAGTGTTTCTACAAAAAATTAGATGGACAATTCAGGAACTTAACCACATGATTTTTTATATAACCTTAAGGAAGTCATTTAGTGTGTGTGTGTGTGTGTGTGTGTGTATGTACATGCATGTTTTAAATTAAGCCAACTAATTTTTTTTTTTTTGCCAATGTTTTCAATAGGAATGCTATACAAGAGAACTAAAAATCAGCTTGGGAATTTTTTATTAAACAGACAATGCATACTAAAAAAACTACATGTTTTGCAAATTAAAAAATAAAATTTGAGAAACCTCATATCAGTATTTTTGTTATTATTTTAACAAAGTGAATGCCATGAAAATTTGATGAAATTGGGTAACAATTTTGCTAGATTCCTGTAGTTAGGTTGTGAGGGTTATATAGGAAATATGTGTGCTTTTAAAAAGAGTCATCCCAAGTTTAATGTGAAATAATCTCTGCTGTATGTTTTCCCTCAATGATCAGTTACTTGTTTTGCCATAGTGTCTTCTAGTTTTTCATTTCTATTAACTCATATTTTCTATGCTTTAAGGACATCTTTCAAACATGGCAGAAGCTAAGACTCACCGGCTTGGAACAGCCCTGTCTCTCATCCCTTTAATTTTCCTCATCTCTGGGGATGAAGCAGCTTCATTTCAGCGAAACCAGCTGCTTCAGAAGGAACCAGACCTCAGATTGGAAAGTGTCCAAAAGTTTCCCAGTCCTGAAATGATCAGAGCTTTAGAATACATAGAAAAACTCCGACAACAAGCTCACAAAGAAGAAAACAGCCCAGACTACAATCCCTACCAAGGAGTCTCTGTTCCCCTTCAGAAAAAAGAAAATGGTGATGAAAGTCACTTGCCAGAAAGTACAAGGGATTCCCTGAGTGAAGATGAATGGATGAGGATAATACTTGAAGCTCTGAGACAGGCTGAAAATGTGCCTCAGTCTGCACCAAAAGAAAAGCCCTATGCCTTGAATTCAGAAAAGAACTTTCCAATCGACATGCCTGATGATTACGAGGCTCAACAGTGGCCAGAGAGGAAGCTCAAGCACATACGACTCCCTCCTATGTATGAAGAGAATTCCAGGGATAACCCCTTTAAACGCACAAATGAAATAGTAGAAGAACAATATACTCCTCAAAGTCTTGCCACACTAGAATCCGTGTTCCAAGAGCTGGGGAAACTGACGGGACCAAACAACCAGAAGCGTGAGAGAGTTGATGAGGAGCAAAAACTTTACACAGATGATGAAGATGACATCTACAAGGCAAATAACATTGCTTATGAAGATGTGGTTGGGGGAGAAGACTGGAACCCAGTAGAAGAAAAGATAGAGAGTCAAACCCAGGAAGAGGTAAGAGACAGCAAAGAGAATGTAGAAAAAAATGAACAAATCAATGATGAAGTGAAGCGTTCGGGACAGCTGGGCCTCCAAGATGAAGATCTCCGGAAAGAGGGTAAAGACCAACTCTCAGATGATGTCTCCAAAGTAATTGCATATCTGAAAAGGTTAGTGAATGCCGCAGGCAGTGGGAAGTCACAGAATGGGCAGAACGGGGAAAAAGCAACCAGGCTTTTTGAGAAACCACTTGATTCTCAGTCTATTTATCAGCTGATTGAAATCTCAAGGAATTTACAGATACCCCCTGAAGACTTAATTGACATGCTGAAAACTGGAGAGAAGCCAAATGGATCAGTGGAACCAGAGCAGGAGGTTGAACTTCCCGTTGACCTAGATGACATCTCAGAGGTTGACGTAGACCATCCAGACCTGTTCCAAAATAAAATGCTCTCCAAAAATGGCTACTCCAAAACACCTGGCCGTGCTATGGCAGAGGCCCTACCAGATGGGCTCACTGTTGAGGACATTTTAAATCTTTTAGGGATGGAGAGTGCAGCAAACCAAAAGCCTCCATATTTTTCCAGTCAGTATAACCGAGAGAAAGTTCTGCCAAGACTCCCCTATGGTCCTGGAAGATCTAGAGCAAACCAGCTTCCCAAAGGTGCCTGGGCACCAGATGTGGAGAACAGGCAAATGGCATATGAAAACCTGAATGACAAGGATCAAGAATTAGGAGAGTACTTGGCCAGGATGCTAGTGAAATACCCTGAGATCATGAATTCAAACCAGGTGAAGCGAGTTCCAAGTCAAGTCTCATCTGAAGATAACCTACAGGACGAGGACCAAATCGAGCAGGCCATCAAAGAGCATTTGAATCAAGGCAGCTCTCAGGAGACTGACAAACTGGCCTCGGTAAGCAAAAGGCTCCCTGTGGTGCCCCCAAAGAATGACGATACCCCAAACAGACAGTACTTGGATGAAGATCTGTTAATGAAAGTGCTGGAATACCTCAACCAAGAAAAGGCAGAAAAGGGAAGGGAGCATATTGCTAAGAGAGCAATGGAAAATATGTAAGAGTTTTCATTAAATGCCCTAATTTCTTCCTCCAACCCCAAGAAAACCCTAACATTTCTCTTTAGTGTGTTGACTTCTATCCTGTTAACACTGTAATATCCTTAAATGATGTACAGGCAGATGATTCCATTTCACTGGGGTATCTGCTTCACTTATTCTGAGCTATTCTCTTGTGTATGGATATGTGTCAATGTTATGACTTCTGGATAAAAAAATTAATCATATCCCTTATTCAAGAAAGATATCTGTGATAGTGTTTAATAGTGTATTTAATGGCTGTGGCATTGTTGATGCTCACATATGATAAAGAGTGTCCTATAATTCTCTTGAAAGTTTTTAATATTTATTGAATTATTTTGTTACTGTCTGTAGTGTTTTGTGAAGTTCTGGAGCAAAAAAAAATAAAGCATTATAAATATATAGTTTTATTCATAAGGCCTTTTCTATTGTGTGTTTAATTGTTGATTAATAAATGTTATTTCTCGACCAATGTGGACTATTCATTCTGGAAAGCCAGAGTCAATGACTATGGAGCCCAAAGAGAAAATCCTTATCTTCCACAGTCAACCCAGGTAAGAAATAATTGTAAATATATTATTATGCTATGTGCTTAGAATGTAACATCTTCTAATAGCCCACTGCTTAACACTTGCCTATGGCTTTTCTCACATATATGATTTATGGAATAAGACTTTTATTGTCATAGTTATACCTTGCACCTTTGATTTATAAATAAATAAATACATTTAAGTGTTCCATACCCATAACCAGCTTTGGAAAAAAAAAAAAGCTGCGTTCAGGGCAATCAGAAATAACGACAGACTTGGAAGTAACCTACCTATTTCCAGATCACCCTGGTCCTCAGAAGACAAGGCTGATGCCTCTTTTATATGATTTGAGAGGGGCTAAGGACCCTCAAACTGTCAGGTAAGTGAATGAGCACAGGCACAGTGGAAAACACCAATTGCCTTCTCTTTTGTCCTTGTAGTTGAGAGAATCCTGAGTGGGCTAGGCAGTGTGTGATTGTTACAGTGTGTGTCATGTGGGGAATGATATCATCCTAACATATCAACAGGGAATCAACAACAGCAAAGGCAGCAGGCACAAGAAAAGATACATAGCAACAAAACAGTAATAGTCATAAAAGAAACAAGGAAATAAATACTTGCTATTTACTGGATGCCTATTACGCACCAGGCACTGTACTAAACACTTTACCTCATTTAGTCTGCACTGTAACACTGTCAAGGGTCTCTTATTATCCCTGTTTTACATCAGGAGAAGCAAAACTCAGAAAGGTTAAATAACTCTCAGAAACAAACTGAGGGTTCTAGAGGGGAGGGGAATGGGGGGATGGGTTAGCCTGGTGATGGGTATTAAAGAGGGCACGTATTGAATGGAGCACTGGGTGTTATACTCAAAAAATGAATCATGGATCACTACATCAAAAACAAATGATGTAATGCATAGTGATTAACATAACATAATAAAATAAAATTAAAAAAGAAAAAGAAAAAAATAACTTTCCCAAAGTCACTTGGTGTTACGAGTTACCAAAGCCTGAGTTCTTCATCACTTCACTACATAGTTTCTAAGGGAAGTGCCCTGTCAGCTAGCTGAGTTGGGACTTTGGAAGTGGGATGGTGAGAGACTCATGAGGTCTCGGGGTGGGTTACTTCCAAGTGACAGCACCTGAGGTATGTATGTGTGTGTGCGTTTGTCTGTGTGCCTGGGGTAGGGGGGGGGAGGAGATCCTTGAATGGTCAGAAGGCAAAGAGAGGGCCTGCATACCTGGGGGAAAACATTGAACGTAGGTTTTTCTACTTTACAATTTTGGCTAGACTCTTTTCTAAATTCAAACACAATTTTGTGGAATTCTAGAATCTGTTAAGTGGAAGAGACCTTAGAGGTAAATTACCTCTACAGTGTTTCTAATTAATACCTAATTAATTAATACTCAATACTTTACTCAAATACTTTCAAAATAAGGACTACCTCACTAGACAATACTATGAATTGAAGATTATGGAGAGATCCAGGATATTTGGGTGGTTTAAGGTCTAGGTACATACTATATGCCATGCTTGGCAGATGTCCACATATATCTTCTGCCCTTTGTATATTCTCTTCAACTTTCTGTTTCACACAAGAAGTCACTTCTAGTATCCTAAGTCAACCCCGTGACTACTTCCATGCCAACCCTAAGGAGGAAGGAGAACTTGGCACATGACTCCACTCAACAGAAATGCCCTCACTGTGATATTTGGACATTCTACCCAGAGGTTAGGAATTGAGCACAAGTTACCGGATATGATACAGCTGAGTCTCCAGGCTGGGATCTACACACGAATCAGTAGGATGTCAAACCCTGCACTCATTCTGCTACAATGTGATACTTTTTTCTTAAAAGTCTCAGACTTGAAATTCCATGATTCTCTAAGGATGACATTGTAGGCATCAGGATTGGCCATTGGGGAGCTTCTTTAATTTGGAATGTATATTCTTTGCCTGACTTCTCTCCAGCATCAGTCAGCAAGCGTCTTTGCCTTTTTGCAATACCACCATATCCCCAGCTACTGAGTCATCAGACTTATTTCAGATCCAATGATTTTTTCTTCATAAGTGCTTTAGTACATTGCTCACTAGTGTAAGACAGAAAGCTCTAAGTACCATTTAAGGATGTAAATGACAAATTAGTTGGGATTAGAGCAACACAGCCTCTTTGTCTGCCCAGAAGCCTCCTTCAGCAGAAGTCAGGGAGTAGCTTGAGCCCTCCAAACAGATGCCCTCTGCAGGCTACCACTGCAAGAAGAAGAATTGCCTGGGCACTAAGACTGCACCCCTTGTAGGAGTGCATGCCTCCATTGGAAGTCAGGTAGCAGCCTAGCAGTCTCTATGCTCTTGCCAAGGTCCCCCACTACCAACCTTCTGTCCCCTTAACACTCACAGCTGTTCCACCCTACCTGCCTCGGGAACAATTAGGACTAATCTGATTGTGCCTTTTATGACAAAATGTCCAAGCTATTCCTCATTTCCCACACTCAACCCTCACTAAACCTTGTATATCACCTTTTTGACCCCAGTTCCCACTCTTTTCCATATTCTATGACATTTTTTATTATGCCCTTTGATACTCAAGGTCAGTCATCAGCAAAATTCCCTGCATCCTGAACCTTTTCTCTGAATATTCTCTTTACCTTCTTGCTCTAAAGGAAACTCACCTCTCTCCTCTGAGGTTGCTGCTGCCCCTGAAACTCTTCCTTACTCCTTTTTGCTGCTTATGGGACATTTATTTTTCAACTTTTTTGGGGGTGGTGTAGTTAATACACAGCTTTGTTATTAGTGAAAATTATCTTAGATGCAGGTGAAAGTAAAACCAATTCAAATGAGATATATTAAAAACATAAATAGAGGGTCACAAAATCCAAGTAAAGGTCAAGCTAAAATGTTGGACATCCAGAACAGCCAGAATAATGGCCTTTTTTAAAAAAATGAAATATATTTGACAAATAACATTGTGAAAATTTAAGACATACAACATATTGATTTGGTACTTTGAATGTCATGCGTCATTCAATACCTACTCATTACCCCTTGTTGTTGCGGTCATCCCCTGCTCCAGGTCACTCACTCATTAAAGATAGTAGCTCCTGCTCACTTCATTCCTTTTAGCACTGGTCCTTCATAATACTTGTCAATTTCAATATCCCTGAAGATCTTTCCAGCCCCTTCCAGGCATCATCCTCCATCAGCTATTTATTTGCAGTTCTTCTTCTTAGCAATAACTGCGACCTAACCTAAATCTAAATCCCAAACATTTTACTCTAAAACTACCTTCTATATTTTCAATGCACTTCCTCTAGCACCTGAGTTCCAATAATCACCCACACCCACCAATGAGATGTTATCCATGGATCCTACCATCTTTCTACTCTCTCCCATCCTCTTAATTCTTCACCACCCACCTTGCCAGTCTTAAATTTCATGGTTCATCATTATACTCCTTGAAAGCCTTAACTCTCTTCAGTCTCTCATTGTAATTAATTGTAATTTATTTGCTAATCTAGGAATTCTAGTTAAGTCCAATTCTCCACCAACTCTTACCTTCTCTCCTACAACTGAACATAGCAGGTGAAAGACATACAACCACACTGACTGATTTCATTTTAAATTCATGCCTACTGACCTCAAGCAGTCCATAATGCTGTGTTGGAATTCTAATATGCCCCATGTCTACTGAGGCTCTTTCCCCTTAGACAGTAATTTCATACTTTCCTTCTGTCCACAAATATTCAACCCTGCCTCCACAACCTATACGCACATGATTATCTTGCTTCCTGTTCACTGAGAAAAATGAAGCCATCAGAAGAGAAGGTCTACAGAGTCTCATCTCCATTTTATTTTAAGATTTTATTTATTTATTTGACAGAGAGAGAGCACAAGCAAAGGGATTGGCCGGCAGAGGGAGAGGGAGAAGCAGGCTCTCTGCTGAGCAAGGAGCCCAATGCGGGGCTCAATCCCTGGACCCTGGGATCATGACCTGAGCAAAAGGCAGACGCTTAACCAACTGAGCCACCCAGGCACCACCCCCCATCTTTATTTTTGTTTGCCTGCCTGCCTCTGTGGTGATACATTCCCTGCTTTCCTGTTCTTGTGGATAACTGTACTTCCTTCTTTATTAACCCCTCCACTTGTGCACTCAGTTCAGCCCTCATGCTTACTTGAGAACCTTGCTTCAGAAATTCTCCCCTTTTTTTGTGCATCAGCTTTGTTCTTTCTACTGGATGATCTTTCTCAGCATACAAATAGTTTGCAATTTCTTTCATCTGCAAAACCAATGAAACACCCACGAAGCAAGCAAGAACCTCTCCTGATTCTGACTTCCCTTACACCAATTCTTCATGCCTATTCTTCCCTTTAAAGAAAGACTCTCTAAAGAGTTGCGTACACTTAACCAAATTCTTTTCTCACATCTAAAACCCCTTTCAGTCAGGTTTTTACTCCCACTTCACAGAAATGGCTCCTGTTGAGATCAGCAATGATTCCACATTGCTAGGTACGATGATCATTCCAAGTCCTTATCTCACTTGTTCTAGCAACATTTGGCACTGTTAAACACCTTATTTTCTTGGTATTCAGGCCACTGCACATGCCTGGCTCTCCCTCTACTTCACTGGCCACTCTTTCACTTATCCTTTACTGTCCCTTTTTTATCTCTTCAACCTCTGAACATTGGAGACTGGCTCTCAGACCTTGCAACCCTTCTCTTTCCTGTCTGCACTCATTCCTTAGGTGAATCTGTATGTCCAGTCCATAATGTTAACCTGAACTCCATACTCATTAATTCAATTGTCTAGATGACATCCCCATTGGATATCCAATAGATACCTCACATGTAACTTGACCATAGAAGAATCCCAGGTTTCCCTCTCCTTGACAAACTTCCAGCTCCTCTCACAGATTTTTCCATCTGACTTCTTCAAACCAAAACCCATGGTTTTGTCCCTGACTCCTCTTTATCTTATAACTCATTCATGAACTGGCATCCAATCCTGTTGTTTCGACTTCAAAATATATCCACAGTCCATCTTCCTACCATCTCCGCTATTATCAACATGCTACAAACCATGATCAGCTCTCACCTGGGTTATTGCAATATCCCCCTATTGGTTTTCTCTGCTTCCACTCTCTTTTCAGTGCAATCTAAATAGAGCAACCAATATGACCCAATTATAATCCAGATCAGATGATACCCAAGACTGAGAGCCAAAGTTACTGCTATGATCTACAGTTGCCTACCTGGTCTGGCTCTGAACTCATTTCCTAGTACTCTCTCCATTATGCTTTCCTTTCTATGGGCACTGGCCTGCTCAGTTCCTCGAATATGCCAAGCATACTCCCACCTCAAGACTTTTACATTTGCTGTTTCCTCTTTCAGAAGTGCTATTTCCCAAAATATCTGCATGGTTTTCTCCCTCACCTATTTCAAGTTTTTGGCACAAATATTGACTTCTCAATGCTACTCCTCCTCAAATTTAAACTCCTACATACTTTTCCTGTCTCCATTCCTTGCTTGACCCTTTCTCTTTACCACATACTACATTGAGCATTCTTTTTTTTTTTTAAGTAGGCTCCACCCCAGCATGGAGCCCAAGCTGGGGCTTGAACTCACCAACCCTGAGTTCAAGACTTGAGCCAAGACCAAGAGCTGGACCCTTAACCAACTGAGCCATCCAGGGGCCCCCTACATCTAGCATTCTTAAGTTACAGTGTTATCTTATTTATTGCCCACTCCTCCACCACTAGGAGGTAGCTACTGTTTGCTTTATCCATGGTTGCACCTCTAGCTCCCTAGATTAGTAACTGGAACATAGAAAGTGCATAGAAACTAGCTATCAACGAAATTAAGGAATTGGGAATAAGAGGCAAAAGTCTTGAACAGTAAAACAAGATAAATCCTTGTTGAAAGAATAAAGAAACAGCAATTTTATTACATCAATACAGATTTAAGATCCACTTAAAATTTTTATAGAATGAAATTCCTGATCCAGATTTCAATATCCTCCTTTACCAAGTCTTCCATCTTTGCCTAAAGGGAACACAGCAGGGGCACTGAAGCTCAATTACCTCTGTGACTTAGCAGGAAGAGATAGGTAGAAATTGTCAGCTTGTGACAAGTGGGTTCAGATATTTCTCCAACTTAAGCATTATCAGAAGGGCCTATGTCATGATTAGGCAATCCTCTAAGATGATGTCGTTTTCCAGCACCACAAAATTATAGTTATTTTGGTATTTTTATCAATATAGGTGAGAATTATAGTTATTTTACTCCATAGAAGAGAAAGATTACTGTTATTAGAAATGCTATAGAAATTAGTCACATGCTGATATAAACTATGCCAGTGGGAATATGTAGCTACTACAGCTAACGCTATTTATGCTGCGACTATTATTCCTGACGGTTGGAAGGCTAAGAAGCCCCGTGGGTTTTGATCAGGGTACTTCTGGAGTTTGAAAAGAACCAGGAACTGAAATGCCAGTGGAGTTTTCCAGGCAAGTTGAAGTCTTTTGATTTGGAACAAAGATGACAATTTGTCTGCAAGTGTTCAGACAGTATCTACCTTCTAGAGGGTTTATTGCAGCAATCTTCAGCAAGTTTTTCTGGAAGTCCAAACCCACATGTGTATTTATCATTAATTTCTATATTATTTACATATGCCCATAGCCACTCTGTCTACTGTTCTCAGGACAGTACATTTCAAGTAAGAAGTGTATTGTTGATACCTTGAGGTTTGTTCTTTTGTCAGACTCTTTTTTCCCTTGAAGTCCTTTCATTAAATCATTATCATTGATGTGACTTCTGGACATCACTGGGGAACAGTGGGTGATGGGGTGGAAGGATTGGGTAAAGAAAGGGCCGTCTGTGCTTAAGACACAATGATGTAATAGCCACCTTAGTTCTTTCTGTTGCTCCAAGACATATTTATATCTCGATGCTTTTGCTTCCTCAGTCTGATGGACTCTTCCAACATTGTAGTCGTTCTTCAAGGTTTAGTGGACATGCTGTTGCCCCCGTTAAGAGTGCACTGATTACTCCTTTTCCTCGGCTTTCACACTAATTTTCCTTTACCTTCACTGCGATGTTTATCTCTCTTGTTGTGCCACATGGCCATGGTTAGTCATGTTGACCTGTCTGCCTCATCTGTTGAATTATAAGCTCTCAAGTCAGGAATCTTCTCTGAATATCCTCTCAATATCCTCTACAATGCCCAATCTCTGTCTCTTTCAGGGGAGCTACTCAATAGACATGTGGTGAATGAATGAACAGATGTTAGCAAGCATACCTTCTTCTTTATTGTTTTGTGCTTTATGAAGTCTGTGCATATGTCCCTGAGCCTTCAGCTCATTTAATAGGAAAGAGTAAAGTGAATCGCCTACTGTGCATCCCACATGGTCGTCTGAAGGGGCTCTTGACCTTGGTGTTTTCAGCACATACGAAATCTCAAATGGTGCCATGGGTTATTCTTTAAAGAATATCTAATTTTTTTTTCTTAAGATTTTTTTTTTTTATTATTTATTTGCGAGAGAGACAATGAGAGACCGAGAGCATGAGAGGGAGGAGGGTCAGAGGGAGAAGCAGACTCCCTGCCGAGCAGGGAGCCCGATGCAGGACTCGATCCCGGGACTCCAGGATCATGACCTGAGCCGAAGGCAGTCGCTTAACCGACTGAGCCACCCAGGTGCCCCCAATCCACCATTTATTTTTTTTTTAATTTTTTAAAAGATTTTATTTATTTGAGAGAGAGAGAATGAGAGACAGAGAGCATGAGAGGAGGAGGGTCAGAGAGAGAAGCAGGATCCCCGCCGAGCAGGGAGCCCGATGCGGGACTCGATCCCGGGACTCCAGGATCATGACCTGAGCCAAAGGCAGTCGCTTAACCAACTGAGCCACCCAGGCGCCCCTAAAGAATATCTAATTTAATATTCAATTTAATTTGAGTTTAAATTGGAGTCCGACTCTAGATTCCCACATGGGCATCCCTTTTTAGCTGGCATTTTTCTAACCCTGAGATCCAGAGACACTCAAGAGTTTGTTGTTTCAAACAATTAAGTTTTCACACATGTATGATAGGGCTAGTGTGGACTTCCACATACTAATCTAGGTTTCTTAATGTTGCCTGGAGTGTCAATTCCTGTATCACAGCTCAAAGACCATTCAGATTTCAGTTCTAGAAAGTCCTCTGACCTACCTAAAGCATTGGAACATTTACATGGAGAAGAGGATTTTGGGCTAATAAACAAAACAAAACAAAACTGAGTCAAATCCTGGCTTTGCTCCTTTATTTTGTCAGGCAATTAATCCGTTTGCATCGGAGGTAGGGTTTATGTTTACCTTATAGGGCTATTGCAAGGATTTATTGGTAAATTGTGTGAAGTGGCTTTACCGTGCCCAGAACAAAGTAGTTTCTAGATACATGGCAGAACTTCCCAATCAATTAATCAAAAACTATTATTAATCATTTGCAATGTCGCAACCTAGTATTAGACATTATGTAAAAAGGGGGATATAAGTGATGCACATAATGTATTTCCACAAAAATAGACCGTGTTGTGAAAGCTCTTTTCCTCCATTTACAAGCAGGATTACTTCTCCTGCTGCAGCTATTTTAGGAAAGGGCTTTGTGATGAAGCAACAAGTTCTGATTCCATCTGTCATGGGTTCCAATTTAACCGGGGCCTTTTCATGGGAATTGAAATGTTCAGAAGTCTGTAGGTGGCATAAACCAACACTTCAGGTTTATTTTAAGCTTAAAATCCCAATTCATGTGAAAGTTCAGGGAAAACTGATGAGATCAAGTTCCAATTTCATATGATTGTCCTTTCTACACACTGCTCTAAATCCCATCTTTTCCTTACAATGAATTTTCAATGAGATGATAAAGGCTTTAATTTTGATTTTATTTGTTCTCTACATCCCAATGATGATGCAATGATAAACTGACTTCTATAGATGTTACATGAATATCTAACAACCACGGTTTTTTAAAATGCAACATAGATTTTAAAAGAAACAACAGAATCATTCCTTCCTGGTTATTCCACTCATACGCACTGCACAGTGAACTGACTAAAAAATAAATAAGGCAGAAGCCCCTCCCCTCTCCCCCTTAATGATAATCCTACGGTCCAATTCATTTTGAACCAACAGGTTGCTATGGTAGCAGGAGAGTCAGGGTTACAGCACTGAACCATTCTGCAATGTGAAATCAGCATGGTGCAGGAGGTGCTTCAGAATTCATGAGACTGGTGGAAGCAATTTTGTGCTTTAAACTTCAGGCTTCTTGCATCTTTAAGAAAATGAAAATAAGAAGGTGGCAGTACCCACCTGAGCCTCTGTGGTGGCTTAGCCGCCTTTCCAAAGTTTTAGATGAAGTAAGCATCATCTGGGCTTTTTATTTATTGAGCTCAAGATTTGATTCTGGTAAGACTCATTATTTATGGAAAGTTGCATGCACAAAAAATGAATTAGAAGAGTTTCTAATTTTGCATTCTATATTTCTATTCCTATCCAGTCAGAGCTAAATTAAAGGTTTAATTTAAAAAAATGTCTATGTTTGGATATACTCAAACTGCGTTATAATTGGAACCAGTGAAGCACAGATTTCAATATAATATAAAATGTTCACCTTTGAGTCTATCCATTATGTGAAAAATGCCTTCTTAATATGATATATGTAAAAATTTGTGGTATTTGTGACAATATATGTGAATATGTTATATACATGTACTACATATATGTGCATTAAAAAGGCATTCACATAATGAATAATAAGTTACTTATTAACATTTTAAATATGTAGAACAAATGATCGGTATGCTTACGTATATTTACATATGTGGACATTTAAGATTAACATACGTGGAGTATATCACATGAGTATTCATTATGTGAATGCCTTTTTAATGCACATATATAGCCGGAGGGGAAGAATGAAGAGGGGGAAATCGGAGGAGGAGACCAACCGTGAGAGACGATGGACTCTGAAAAACAAACTGAGGGTTCTAGAGGGGAGGGGGGGTGGGAGGATGGGTTAGCCTGGTGATGGGAATTAAAGAGGGCACATTCTGCGTGGAGCATGGGGTGTTATGCACAAACAATGAATCATGGAACACTACAGCAAAAACTAATGATGTAATGTATGGTGATTAACATAACAATTAAAAAATAATCTAAAAAATGTTAATAAGTTTAATAATTGCTAATATCACCTAATATGCCCTCTGCATTCTTTCTTCATATGGAATGATTTTCTCTCCTTTACCTGACTGAAATACTAACCTGCACCTTATGGATGAAGTTGTGACTGTAAAATTAGAGAAAAATAGCTATAAAGAGATAGGTAAGCCAATAGATCAGCTTGATTTCTTAAATGCATAGTTTCTTCTTATTTGTGGTAAACTGAAAGTATTTGGGGACTAGGAGTGCATTAGGGCTAGAGATGTGTAGTGTTTAGTCTATTCTGAAATAACATAGTGCCATGGAGATGCTCCAATAGGGATTTCAGTGGAGGAAGGATGTTCCACCATGATGTTTCATACCTTAGTGACCTGTCAGATTCCATTCCCTCTATCTGGATGGTCCTCCATCTTGTCTTTCTACCAAGCCTTTGTTCACTCTTTGAGATCCAGCTTTGTGAAGACTTTTCAGATATTGTTTTATCTTACTTCCCTCCTCGTACACGTTGCCTTCACCATCCTCCCAGAGTTAGACCTTTTTCTTCTTTGTAGTAACTATTCCTTCAATAGCACCTACCACATGTTATTATAATTATCTGTTTATATGTAACTTTATGATGAAATATTGAATTCCTTAAGGACAGGGAATACGTGGCGAGAAACTGTGTATTTTTTCGTTTTTGTATGCTCAGCATCCTACTTCCTCTTTCTTTTGGTCACACCACCACACCTTGCTTTGGTGACTGCCTCTCCCCATTTCCTGTATATGTGTTGGGCCTAATAATTATGGTACCTCCCTACCTGCAGCCATGAAGCCATGTGGAGTTTTGAGTTTGATCAATCATGGTACCCCATCCTCTTGTTTTTAGTGATGGCTCAGGGACAGGCATGTGATCCAAGCCAAGCTAATCAGAGTTTTTCCCCCCTAAGAATTTATATATGGATGCTATGAAATAGAATTTCTTGGGACTTTGTTTGAATATTTCATGCCTGTATATATCTATTGCCTTATTACACTGCCAGGCTTGAGGCCATGAAGGACACAGCAGTCCAGGAAAAGCTGAGATGAGACTGAATTATTACCAGAGTAATTATTAACATCTGAAAAACTTGGAGAGATCAGACTGTGAGTTAGATTAGCCTGGATAACCAGCAGGGCAAGTGGCCTTCAGGTGGACAAATAGCTTTATCCCAGAATGCCAGTAGAGTGCTCTAAGAAGCAGACCCCAAGATGGAGGTAGGGGTGCAATATGTTCACTGGGTGATACTTCTGAAAGAAAAAGGAAGTGTTGGTTTGCACTCTTGGGGGCTTCCTGGGTAAAATCTGAAACTGCCCTCAGTACATGCAGGGCAAGGAGAGACTGAAGAAAGAGGCTGGCCACTCCAGACTGGTAGGTGGCAAGTTTAATAAGCAAGGAAACTTACATACAAGGCTTGTCTTGGGCAGCAAGATGAGTAGGTCTCTGCATCTGCCTGTCAGAATCTTAAAAGATTATATAGAGGCCTTGACCAGGCTCAGTCACATTCAGTCTGGATGGTCTCAACAACACTTAACTCTCTGAAGGTTATGTCCTGGGAGCAGCTCCCACTGTGTGAGCAGTGGGAGCAGTAGGCAAACAAAGTATACATTCCACGAGCAGGGGAGAAAGTGAGGAGCCTCTGATTGCCGGGTCCATTCATGGGTCAACCAGTGGTCACCACCTCTCAACAACCTCCAACAGGGAGGAAGCAAGATGAGGAGGGGAAGCTATGAGACTGAGATACAGATATGGAAGTCACTGCTGGTCCAGTGAGACACTTCAGAGAAAGCCTTCTCTGTTAGAATAGTCCTGCATGGGCAGCAATGGCCAGAACCCCATACCATCTTGCTCATGCACTGGCAAGGGGCCACCACAAGAAGACCACGACTAGGTTATCATATCATAGTCTTGCTCAGACATTGGTCAAAACTACCTAAGAAAAACATGATCCTAGCTTGAAAATTGAAGCAGACTCTGTAGGAGCTAATAGTTGGAGGCTCTCAGCTAATCTCTGACAACTGGGCAGAGAGTCGTTTTTTGAAGTGGGATCTGAGAGTTGCACCTCCATGTCTGCAACATTGAAAAAACCAGACACACCTGTAAAATCCTAGCAGCTTTTATTCAAACTGTCCAGTTTTTGGTGCCCCCCCCCCACCTTTATACATCAAGACTCTCTCTTTACCCTCTTTGAGGATTCTGGGGCAATATAAAAAAATCCTTGGAAGTGGGGTCTTAAAATAACGAGGTGCTGTGTTAGCTCAAGGCTGGTCCTGGTTTCTGTGGCAAGTCTGAGTTACTGCTTGTGGACCTCATCTCTCCCTGTGTCCTGATCTAGTGCTGCTCATACTTTGATGTATACATGGATCACCTGGAGATCTCGTTAAAATGCAGATTCTGGGTCAATATGTCTGGGGTGGTTTCTGAGATTGTACATCTAACAAGCTCCTGGGTGAGGCTGTTGTGGTGTCTGGTCTTGGTGGTTGATCTGCACTGAGTCCTACAGTTTGAATAGCAAGGCCCAGGAACATATTGTTTCTGAGTTGGGTGCGGGAGAGCATGGATGTGCTCCTGTGACCCTGTTACTCCTGCTGACCCTATATTATTCTGAGGCGATTGAGACATAAATGGATTTTTTGGGGTAATGACTAGATTTTTTATTTTTTGCCCTTTCTCCTTCTGGGATCCCTTTCTGTCTTCTATTGGTGCCCATATCTTCTACACTCCCCTTCATCTTCTTTCTCTAAGAACGATGGGTGAGCAATCAGAAGACATGGGTCCATGTCCTGGGCACTTTTACATCCAATCTCTGTTTACTTATTTGTAAAAACAATCACAGACCAGATGATTTATAGACTCACCCACAAGTATTTACATGTCTATGAAGACACTACTGTCATTGTCTGCTGTTGTATCCATTCCTCTCCAGGATGATTGCCCTGGATTCACACTTATCTCTAATGGTGGAATGAAAAGTTTAAATCCCTGAAAATGGATTGCTTTCATACCAAATAGGTAGTGAGTGGGGATAGATGCCCTTCTTAACACCTTTAAATTTTCTGTATAAAACTTCCTCTTCCTCCAAAGGATACAACTGGTGGTTTTGGATGGGAATAAGAAAAAAGGAAACAATTCTACTGTGTTTTCTTTTTTTCAGGACCATCATTCAGACTTCTTTAAGAGCGATAGGGAGATGGTGGGTATGAAAGTGCAAAGGTCCTGAGGACACCTATCCATGGTTCTGGAATGACACCCTGACCCAATGGGAATCAAATCTATTAATTATAAAGGAACAAATAGGTGACTCATGAAGTCTTTGCTAGGTGATAGGCATCAGGAAGCATAGCATTTTCTGTTATAAAGTTCACAGAATTAATTAATCCAATTACACACTGTGAACATGGTCTCTGTCCCATCTTCTCTACCTCATTCTGATGAGCAACTTCCTGAGATCAGTGGGAAAAAATAATTCTTCCAGAGATGAGAAGAGTGAGAATATGTGGCTATCTAATCTGAAGAAATATTGATTTAAAAAGGAAATAAAGGAGGAAGAATTTTTTTTCCATTCTTTTCCCACATGGTGCATATATACTGCCTCCACAAGACATGACTCAGAGCTGCCTCTAGGACCGTGAGTGCCTTATAAGTGTCTTTGAACATATTAAGTCCTTAAACATTTTATATGTAATGAGGTATTAACGGAGGACCTTGATGGTGAGGGCTTATTACCTATGTAGCCTAAGTGCTAGTCATCAAAGAGAAAGCAACTGTAGCTGCTGGGACAGAGAGCCTACGTGTGAAAGTCACCAGTGCTCTTTCCAGTGGCTTGCGTGGCATTTACTGCCTAGTTCTGCTTCCTGCCCCTGGAACCTGAGTCCTTGATCTATGCTAATGGATCCAGAGCTGGGGATGGACAATAGGGGGCTCAAAATGGAAAACCCTATGTCCCAGCTTACTGAGAGCAGTATGGGTTTGAGCCTTTTGTCCTGGTGTCTTTTCTATTTAACATTTTCTCAAATTTTTCTTTTTTTCCTTTCTTTTAAGATTTTATTTATTTATTTGAGAGAGGGGGAGAGAGAGAGAGAGAGAAGCAGACACTTCTGTGTCTGGGAGCAGGGAGCAGGGAGCCTGAATGGGGCTCAATCCCAGGACCCTGGAATCATGACTTCAGCCGAAGGCAGACGCTTAACTGACTGAGCCACCCAGGCGCCCCTTGAATTTTTCATTTTTTAATGAAGTGTTATAATTAGAAGTTACATTTAAATAAGTTGGGATGGATTTCAGTAGACCTCTACTATGTACTTCCAACTTCTGCCACGGTTACAAAGTTTTGAGATTCCTGTGTAGAGAACAGAATTCTTTAACAAATGATTAAATCTGAAAGACAATTAGCAGCAACTCATTTCTCTTTTCCAACCCTTTCTAGATGTAAGGTAACAACTATTTTCCTTTCAAAGACAGCATGGAGGATGCTTGCAGGCAAACCAAATATGCTCACATGAGAGGTTAGGGGAAGTCAACTCTTCCCAGTTTTGGATGGTGGTGAAAGAAGCATTTGAAACTGTTGCCCTTGCTAGCTTTATTTGCACTTCCCAGTACTGCCATAATCTTGGCTGTGACCTGTGACATTCAGAAAGTTGCCAAACTGCCACTTGGTGGGGTTTGGGGTCAGTGGGAAACCAGAAATCATAGGTTAGGTGAACATGAAATACGTGTGGGAAATAGAGACTATTATTCTGCTACAGAGTGTTTAGAAAGTTATTGGAACATTCTTGCTATGATTTATTGTTTATAATTTATTATATGTTGCAAGTCAACAGCTGCTTATTTTGTCTGATGATGTTTTTGTAACATTCACAATAAACCTTTAAAACAGAAATGAGCTGAAGAACAAGAGTGAATGCTTAATAATAAATTAATTGTTGAATTTCTATTTCTCAAGAAAGTTGATAATGAACTTTTAATTTGCTCAAAATTTTACCCACATTTGTCACCCACCATGGGAACTCTAGTAATAAAACTGGCCATAAGAAAGCCAGAATACAAAAATCTTCTGAAGTAACATCAACAACTATTACAAAACTCAGTCATTATTTGGTGGACACTATGACCAAAGACAATGGTTTAATAGGTGTAGCTGTAGAAGACTTAGTTACATATCATGACTTTTCATTTAGATCAAGCTACTGCATTTCTAAATTAATTAAACTAATATTTACTTCCAAGTAATAGTTGTTAATGTGTGAGTTCCATAAACCAAAGGACTTTGCAAACAAATTATGCCAGTTTAACGTCCATATTACTAGGTATTTTGATAGAAAACTAGTTAACTAATCTAATTTAATGTCAGTATTTTTGTCATTTCTGATGCCCATGAGTATTTAAGCCTTTAAAAAAACACTCGTTGTTTTAGTGGGATTTTTAAGAAGGAACAGAGTGAAACACACTGGTCTCCAGAGCAAGGAGGTCTAGGTTTGGAAGTGGCACAGTGTCACATCTGCACCATTCTCTAGGTCAAAGCAAGGCATGGAGCCAGCCCGGGTTCAAAGGGTGGAGAAAGAGGCTCCACAGTTGATGGAAGGTGTTCTAAAGTCACATTGCAAGGGGACCTGGATAAAAAGAAGACAGGAATTGTGTCCATTTATCAAACTGCCAAAATTTTTCCTCCTGAAAGTTATACCTACAAATATTATAGATTCTATGTCCGAAATGTGTCTTTAATTATTATTCCCCTTTCCATTCCCATGGTGCTGTCACAGGTTAGGGAAGCCTCATCATATCTCCCTTTAATAGATTCTTACCTATTCTCCTTGCATCCAGTCTGACCCACTTCAAACCATCCTCTTGAATCTGAATTTTACCTAATCTGAATATATCACTCCATTGTTTAAAAGTCTTTAATGGTTCCTCATAATCTAGGAGATGAAGTTGTTCATAATCTATGAGATATCTTGGCATTGTAAGGTGCTTCACAGTCTTGTGCCTGTCTCTGTTTCCAAATTTCTTTTCTGCCACTTTCCAAAATACTTCTTTGGTCGACAGCTGATTATCCTACTTGTAATTCTCCAGATTTGCTTCTTAATCTATGGAGAGTTTACAAATATCTGTCCTGTTGCCTCAGGGAACAAAAATCCCTTATTAACCCCAACTCCTCACTTCGTTAACTTTTCTGTTGGGCAAACACTTATCCTTCAAAGTCTAGCTCATGTGTTATTTCCTCCAGGAAACCTTCCTTATGCCCCCAGATTGAGAAGATCCCTTCTATGTGCTCAATAATCTTCTGAATAATTGTATGGTAGCAGTTGTCATGCTGTATCACAACTAATGGTTTACTTCTCTAGCTTGCTTACTAGACTATGAGATCATGGAAGTCAGGAACTACATCTTGGACATCTGATTATCTAGTTCTTATTATAGTGTCTAGCTTGAGGGATATCTGTGTTTTCTTTCATAGGGAAATGAAATTAGAATACATGTAATTACACAAAAGGTAGAAAATTTAAATTAACTCTGCTTTGAAGTATACCAACTCTCTGTCCTGTAATTAATTATTGCTTCTAGAAATTCATTCAAAATTTACAAACAAGGTAATAATGCAATTTTTCAACAAAGAAGATTATTACTTGCTTGTAAGTAGAGCAGTAGCTCAACTATTAGTTCAAGTTTTAGTCTACAACATTTAGAATTCAGGTCAGTTCTTTGATTTGTGCACTGAAAGGTTTCTGCTATGGAATAAAAAGTGGGCTCTCTAAAGATGTTCTTGGTGGCAGAGGGCAGAAAATTTCTTATAAATTTTTTATAAGAAAAAGGTGTTATAGGCAAGTTTTAAAATTTTTAATATTAAATCAGGTAATACTTTAAAAAACTAGAAGAAATCATTATCCAGACTTAATTTATGGTGTCATTTTTTATATGTACATCTTAATTCCTCTATATAGAAAATGTTACCAATACACCTTAAATTCTCCCTCATTCCATTCCTCTTATTCTCCCCTAGGTATAAAAATTTATTCATTCATCTGTTTGTCCAAAGATTCCTACCATTTATCAGGCACTCTTCTAGGTGTGGGGAATAGCTGTAAATAAGTCCCTGTCCTCACGAAATATACAGTCTAATTTCTGATTGTAAGCTCCACTCATCAAATCAATGTATGTCATATCTGTGTATCTATATATTTACCATATGTGTATGTATTAATAAATTATATGTCATATGTTACACACATTAAAAGTTATGTTGCTTATTAATATATGAACTTAGCATAAATTATATTAAATGACATATTATACAAATGATATACTATCAGAATGGCTTTTCCAACTTTTCCCCTCATAATTATGTTCTGTGATTTTCCTTGTTCATCTACTTAGTTCATTCATTTTATAGTATTTCATCATATATTTAGACTATATGTAATTTTTCCATTCCTTTCCTGGTGGATTAGTAAGGTTGTTTTTACTGTTTCGGTATCACAAATAGTACATGTGTATCTTTGAATGTGCCTCTGGTTGCATATGAGTACATTTCTCCTGGAAGGCAACATAAACGAAACTGCTTGGTCAAAGGTCATGTACAACTTCAACTTTTAGGAGTTGCTCCAAAAAAGTGGTTAGAACAATTTACATTCTTATTACAATGTATGATTCCATTTCCCTAATCACCACCAAAACCCTAGTGATTTTCCCTTCAATGTCATGGGTGACTTAGAAATACTTTCTTTGTTTACTGGTCACTTAATTTTCTCTTCTGAAAAATTCATGTTGATATTTTTATTCAGTTTCTTATAGGATCATTTGTGTTTTTTGTATTGATTTGTAAGATTTATTTTATTTTAAAAATAAATTATGGATATTCATCTTTGGTGGTTATAAACTTTTAAAGCCTTTTAAGCTGTGCTTTAACTCTAACTTTCCTTATGATGTCTTACATTGTACATAAGGTTTTTCATTTTTAAAGTAGTTCAATTTCTGTATTTTTCTTCTTTATGTTTTATACATTTTGCTTCTTCTTTATTAAATTTTTTAAATCCCTGTCATGAAAATTTTCTACATTTTTTTCCTAAAGTTCCTATATTTTCTCCTAAAAGTGTAAGATTTTTGTTGCTTACATTTAGGTTTTCAGTTCATCTGGATTTTTTTAAATGATGTGTTAGATAGGGATCTAACATTATCCTTTCAATTTAGATATCTACTTACGGCAAATCCTTGACAAATCCATCTTTTCTCCTACACTTTGCAATAACACATTGAATTTTCTTAGGTGCCTCTTTCCCCTCAGTGATCCCAATGTCTTGACAGTTCAAAGTTGAGTCATATTTGTGTTTCAAATATGACAGAACTGCCTGTACTTGGAATATAACTTGGGACTTTGTTCTTTAGAGATTTGGGTAAACTTGGCTGAAATCCTCTGTGTCTGAACTTGGGTATGAGTTGCATCCTCTTGATCTCTTCCCTTTATTCATAGAGGCCCATTTAGTTTTTTCTCTTGTCAATTGTGTGCAAAATTCTATTCCCAAGCCTTGTCCCTTGTTCCTTGTTGATATTTTTACTGGTGACTTGAGAGGTTGAGTAGAGAGGTCATCCTATCCATGTCATAGCACCCTGCTTGCATGGGGTGGGCCTATTCATTCTCTTATCAGTTGATAATGCATTCATACCCCATTCCCTTTCCAAGCCTATGACTTGCGTGACAGAAAATTTTGGGACAGGTTGACCAGTTCCCTGTTCTACCTGATTCCCTCTCAGATGCCTCCCTTAGAATTCTGGTGAATAACATTTAAAAAAAATCACATTAGATATATAAAATAACAAACTATTTTTTAAGTTATTAATTTGCTCCTCTAGAAATTGCTTTTCAACTCAAAGCAACTGGTTTACATGTTTTTTGGATACAACTATTTGAATGGAATTATAAATATTCAATGACTGTGTTAATTTTATATTGCTGCATAACAAATTACCACAAATTTCATAGATTAAAACAATATATGCTTATTATGTCATACTTTCCATGCATCAGAAATCCTAGCATAACAGGGTTGGGTTTTCTGTTCAGGGTCTCACAGGCTGAAATCAAAGTGTCAGCCAGAGCTAACGTCTCATCTGGAGGTTGAGGTCGTCTTCTGAGCTCATTCAAGTTGCTTTCAGAATTAAATTCTTTGTGGTTATAGAATGAAAGCCCCTGTTTTCTTACTGGCTATTGACTATGGTCGTTCTTAGCTCCTAGAGGTTGCCCTTAGGTTCTAGATATGTGGCTATTCACAACACAACTGTTTGCTTTCTTCCTGGTCAATGGCAGCACATTTTTTGAAGCTTCATTTTCTTTTAAAGACCATACTTGATTAGTTAGACCCAGCCAGAATAGCCCCCTTTTGGTCAACTTAAAGTCAGTTTATTAGTAACCTAATCCCAGGGGTGATATTCTATCATATTCACTATATCACTTATATTCAAGAAGAGGGGATTATACGGGGTGGAAATTCCAAGGTGGAGGGAACCTTGGAGGCCATCTTAAAATTCCATATAACACATAAGCTTGCATTCTAAATCCAGTTCCCCCCTATTTTGAATACTTGAGTAAAGTTTATTCTCCCTGGCAGGGTTTTTGAGGAAAGTCCAATAGATAGAATCCTTCCTTTCTGCTTGATTAAAAAAAAAAAATTGAGAAAGTAAACAAAAGAGCCAGCATAAGCAGAAACAAAATGTCATCTTTATTGCTGATAAAGTTGATGGGAAGAATGTAGTTTAGGCATAGAACCAAATGAGCTCACCTAGTTTAGACTTTGGGACTACTTGTCCAAAAGCAAGTTTTAATCTGTAAAGAAACCATTGCCTCAGCTAATGCAGGGTGGAGGAAGAAAGAAAGAAACCAAATCCCCATGCTTATGATAAATTAACTCCACCCATGACCAATGGGTATTGCTCACACATGAATAACTTTACTTCCAAGAGTAAGTTTTAGGACAGGCTTAAAGGGATTAAGAAAAATTCCTACTCATGGAAATCAGAGGACAAGAGAGAAAAGTTCCTCTTTAATATTTATTTATACTTTAAGTCTGTCTCTAAGGGTCAGATTTTCCCAAACTGAATAATTTTTTTTTTTAGATTTTATTTATTTATTTGACAGTGAGCGAGCGAGAGAGAGCGAGCGCACAAGCAGGAGAGCAGGAGAGGGAGAAGCAGGCTCCCTGCTGAACAGGGAGACCAATGAGGGGTTCAATCCCAGGACTCTGGGATCATGACCTGAGCCGAAGGCAGACACTTAACCAATTGAGCCACCCAGGTGCCCCCCAAACTGAATAATTTAAAAAAATAACAATTTATACCTTTTATCTTCCCACTAGAGCATCAGAAACACTGATGAAGGGAGACATAAAAAGCTATTTGGGATGCCTTAACTTCAAAGGGCATAGAAGTCTCACATAAGAACCAACAATTTAGGGGCGCCTGGGTGGCTCAGTCGTTAAGCGTCTGCCTTCGGCTCAGGTCATGATCCCAGAGTCCTGGGATCGAGCCCCACATCGGGCTCCCTGCTCGGCGGAAGCCTGCTTCTCCCTCTCCCACTCCCCCTGCTTGTGTTCCCTCTCTCGCTGTGTCTCTCTCTGTCCAAATAAATAAATAAAATCTTAAAACAAAGAATGAACGATTTAAAGATCTGATGACATCAATCCAAGATGCACTGAAGCACAACCAGGATTTCTTAGGATGTGCAGGAGGTGCTTATGGGATTCACATTTGAACCCTGAGGGGCGAACTAGCTCATTTCATGGAGCTCAAGGTGAAAGAATCTAGGGTTTCATTCTCATTGCACTCCCATCTCTGAGCAAGAGAAACAATCTCTTTTCCTTTTGTAGAAATTTAGTTCCCCAGTGCAAAATGATTTTAATTTATCACCAAACTGAATTAAAATGACATTGGCAAAAAAGTGATGTTTTTTGCTCTACTTCAGGTTGTCAACCAGAGGAAAATTAGATTTCTCTGGACTTAGAGGAAAGAGGGAAAATACTTATGCAACTCTGTCTCACTCATTTTACCTTCCTGCTAACTCTCAGTTTCTTTATTAGTTATATAGAAAAAATATCTTGGATATTCCATAGGTTTATTACAGGGGCAAAAAGAGTTAATAAATATGAAAGTGCTTTGTGAAAAAAAAGGTTATATAATTATAGTTTATTATCAGTTTTTATTTACATGATGACAATCCAAATTTCCAAAATCTTTTATAAAGCATGATGTGTTAAGGAAGTATCAATTCTTTTTTTTTAAAGTGATATATATATATATATTTTTTTTAATATTTTTTTTTATTTATTTGAGAGAGAGAATGAGAGAGAGAGAGCATGAGAGGGGGGAGGGTCAGAGGGAGAAGCAGACTCCCCGCTGAGCAGGGAGCCTGATGCAGGACTCGATCCCGGGACTCCGGGATCATGACCTGAGCCGAAGGCAGACGCTTAACCGACTGAGCCACCCAGGCGCCCAAGGAAGTATCAATTCTATGAAACATTGATTTAGACCCCTTTTAACTTTCATCTGACAAGGTATGAAAATTCCTCTTGAGTTTTGCCAGATACTGAACAGATTTTCTAGAAGTCAAACTAACCTATAATTTGGACTTTTACATTTCTTTATAAGGAAAGTAAATAATAAGGAATATATAAGGAAGGATCCCTCAGTTTTAGTAGTGCAAGACACAGTTGCCTATCAGCCACATTCTCCTACATTCAACAGATTTTTGATTTTCCATTCAAGTTTGTGGCACAAAGTAATGGAGAAATAAAGACAGCTTGGACATGAGAACTCCTGGAAGACTCATGCCTTCTGGATAAGAAAGGAACTTTATTTGCAAAACTCCTATTGCTATTGATGTCAGTATTCACCTTTGTTAAGTGTTCTCTATTCCATTATCCACCTCTCAAATTTTGAAAATTTAATTAAACCCCTTAAAGAATAAGTTTGTTTGGATTATTGCCTTTCCTTTAGCATCATTTGAATTCTTGAGTCATGACGCAAGTGACTTCCAGAATGTCAACAGAGTTCGATAATCTTTGATTAAACTAATTTTTTCCTGAGGATTTCAGAAAATCAAGGATTGGCAGGAAATATTATTCACGAAGCAAATACTTGGGGATGTTTACAGAAGAGCCTCAAGAAGAACAAATGATATACAGGGCTTCATGGTTTTCTCCACTTTTGAAATGAAAAAGGAAGTCCAGGGACATGCAATCAGGCTAGGCAAGACCACAGACCTAAATGCTTTACCTGACTACCCCACCACAAAGCAACTAGTAGAAAAAAATATTAAAATTTGATTGGAACCTGTAGTTAAATTGCATTGTATATTTACTATAAAACACATGCAAATATAAAAAAATAATTTTTAAAAACTACATTAAATCCGTTGTTAAGCCAAATAAGCCATGTAAAATCAAGGCCTTGGATATCTGTTTAGTTAATAATTTTGAAGTTAAACTTGTAAGTTTGTCTCTGTCTAGTTTTCTTGATCTATGAGTGAGAACTGCCTGGGTGTATGCTAATTTTATTAGCAAAGTGTTTTCCTGAGCAAGATTTATTTTGTGCATCACACATCCAGCCAGCATTTATTAAGTTCCAGCTGTAGATAAGGTACCACGAGAAGAGTTTTATGGTGATTTCCATGTGAAAATGTATCGGGGCTCTTTAAAACCAGATTTTATAGAAAGCACAACATCATTTTGTCAACACCAAATCCTGAAATTGTATAAAGCATAGTATGCAAATTTTTAGCTTCCAGAATAAACAATCTTCAGGTGGTCCCACCAATATATATCAGAATGAACAACCTACCTCCTAAAGCAGAATACCTAGTAGGAGAGAGAAAATATTTAGAATCATTCAAACATGAGAATTCCTGTTAGCAGAGGTCATTGAGAGTCACCCACTGGCCAGGCCATCCATTCAATCATTCAATTGTTGATTAACTCAGGAAATATCAATTGAGGCTCCGTATGTGGCAGAGACTGTTGTTAAAAGAGACATAACAGTGACTCAGACACAGCCCCTGTCTTCAGGCAGTCAGGTAAATAGGCATTTGTAAGGCCTTTATAATGCAATCTGGTTAAGTGGTACAACAGTGGTGGGTCTAAGGTATTACAGAGGTGCCCTGCCTGGATGGATGTGGACCCCAGTCTTGGGTCTCTTCCTGAGGAATAGCTAAGTAATAATAAGGACTACCTAAATCAAGTCAATAGTGGTGTAATCCAGGTGATGGGGGAAAAGGGAAAAGTATAGCTGCAAGAGAGAATAAGAAAGTCCCAAACTAAGAGAGAGTATGACACATTCAGACACGGCAAGAAATTCAGGATGCTTGGAACTTGGTATTGGTGAGAAATGAAACTGAATTGTTGGCAAGGTAGAATGAGGGCCCTTTTGAGCAAGCTAAGCTTTTGACTTTTATTCCAAGGGCATCAGGGAGCAGCACTCTGAATACTGTTATTGAATGGCTGGTCTGGCCTCAGTGGGTGACTCTCAATGACCTCTGAATATCACCTTTTTTGTGCCTGGCACTGCTGAGTGCTAGAAATTCTAATAAAGTGGAAGATCTGTGGCCCCTGAAGAACCTTTAAGTCAGCTGAGATGATAGGAGAAACAAACAAAGTTATTAACCAAGTGTTAGGCCAAGTAAGTGGTCTGACCACCAAGAGTTGGCTGCATTGTGGGTGAGAGCTGAAGAGGGGCAGGTAAATGGGGCTGATGGAGGAAGTGGGACATCTATATTTAGAGAGTTACATCCAATTGATTTCCATGTGGTTCATTCTGTTTACTTTTCTTCAAGCCTGAGAGCTTAGCATCCTCCAAATATTTTGGTCTGTATAAAACATGATACCAACTCTGTGCCTCGCTATTTGTAATGCTGCTCATCCCAAGCTGCCTTGTCTAACTAGTCTAACCAGCTCAGACTATGTGAAGTGTTAAAATATCTATTTAGTGTTTTTCTTTCCATTTGTTTTATTTTTAAGTTCTCATTTTCTTTTCATAGAGGGGTGTGCAGATCATGTAGTTAAAAAATAATTGAATTTGGGTTGCATTCACCATGAAGCGAGGGGGTGAAGGACACGGGGTTTAGGAGACCCCATGTTATGCAAACAGCTGTTGAGATTCTCATTAGGGCCATTTGCTTTCTTTTTACCCTGATTCACCACATTTCAATACTATTTTTAAGCCTTTGATTAAACAGAAGCTGTTTTCTGATCAAATTAGTCCTCATTCCTCATGGTGACTACCTAATAAAATAGAACACAAGGAATGTAATTAATCAAAGCCATAGTGGGCGCCTGGAATGCCCCGAGCCATGGTTGCAATGCAGATGCAGTCCTTCCAGTAAGAAGATTATCTCATATGGAGGGTGTGTACTCCTACATCCTTAAATTATTCTGTGCTATTCAAGTAAAAACCACCAAATTGCCTTCTTTGCAATTACTTCAGAAAAAAGAAAATCGTTCCATTAGAGGACATTTCCATAAGCCCTGATTCAACTGCATAGTTTCTTTTTAATCTATTATTTTTGAGGAGGACCTGAGGCATAAGTAAGTCTAAGTTAGAAGACTCTCCATGGTTTGCATTTTATCTTCTTTGGGTACTTTGGCTTCCTGTAATCAGTTCGGGTATTAACCTATTGTTTCATTTACATTTTTTTCTTCATGTACAATTTCCTCATATTTCCCTAAGAAATGCCAATATCTAATTCTGCTCGATCCATGAAAAGTTTTCTTTCACTTGTAGGAGGAAATGGTCTGAAGTTACTGAAATCATTGAACATAATACTAATGAAATCTTGAGTTCATAAAGAAATCTTCCTAGGAAAGGTTATTATGGCCAGGCTGCTTATTAATTTATCTTCTCAACATTACAAGTCAAATAATTTTATGTTGGCGAGAAAACTCATTTTATATAAATTATTCAATATTCCTAATTCTAAATCAGGGATGAGTGTGTACCTATTAGAAGTATAGAGACCTAAGACTCAGCCCCTTTTCTTTCCAGTTCTAGGTGGTAATTTGGGCTCACAAGGAACTGAAAACCCATTAGGAACCTTTATAAATGGCCAAGCAAGTCTCTTTTATTCACCAAAGTGCAGGGTCTCTGGCTGTGTTTAAAAAAAAAGTGGAGGGTCCTCCTTCCTGGCTTCCACCTCAAATTAAAGACAGCCAGATAAATGGGGGCAGAGACAGCCTGATTTACTCACTAGTTTATGGGCAGAGAAGAAGAGAGGAGAAAGGGGGGTGGTGGGGACAGGGAGAAGTTGAGAGAGAGAGAATGGTGGGGGTCGGGGAATGAATAACAAGTTTTTTCTAGAAGGCAGATGGAAAGGCACAGAGCCTGCTCTTTTGTCCTGGATTCTCTCTAAACAATCAGATGAATTACTCTTCCTCCCACACATGGGAAGCAGTGAATAATTGATAAACACAGATGATGGAAATGTCCGCTTTAACATGCCACCTGCAGAGAGAAGAGAAGAAGCTCTATCACCTTTAAATGGAGATCTAGCCCTTTATGGCCCATGTTAAAAGAATTAAAGAATCAGTTCCACTCCTCTGGACCCTGCAGATTTTCATTCTTTCTGCAGGCATGGCAAAGCAAAGGAACAATCCCAATCCCCTTGCATTTAAACAAAAGATTTATTACTCTTACCCAAAAGAATGCATAGTTCAGGGCACCTGGGTGTCTCAGTCGGTTAAGCATCTGCCTTCAGCTCAGGTCATGATCCCAGGACCCTGGTATCGAGCCCTGTATTGGGCTTCCTGCTCAGGGGGAGTCTGCTTCTCTCTTTCCCTCTGCCACTCTCCCTGCTTGTGCTCTCTTTCTCTCTCTCTTTGTCAAATAAATAAAAATAAAATCTTTTTAAAAAAGAATGCATATTACAAATACCATATGTATTATCAACCTGGTTTTGTCAAACTTGATTTTGAATTTCATTTGAATAGAATATAATTTTTTACTTTCTAAGGGGTGAATCTTTCATGTAGCATCAATGAGGAAAATTGTGGAATGTGATGATCCTGGAATTCCCCTGTTTTCTGTCTCTTCTTCCTCTGACTTGAGGAAGGCAAGCAGGTGAAAATTCCAAAATGGAGAAGTAACAATAATTCAAGGGAAACATTACCTAGATTGCCCAAAGTCTATGGTAGCATGAGATGGAGAGAAAGGTGATGAATGTTAACTGTGGTTGAACTAAATAATAGATTTGGGTTCAACTGTAGGCAGAGAGGGGGACTGCCTACAAACATGATTTTAGGACTTTTGTAAAGACCGCTGTGTTCCTTAAACACTACCTCCATCTGTTCACTGATGTTCTATTAGCAACAAAAAGAGCAACAAAGACTTGTTTGGTGCTTATTTTATGTCAAGTAACATTCTAGCAATATATATTATATATGTGTGTGTGTGTGCATATATATTATCATAACTTTGTACAAAGTTATGGTTATTCCCATTTTATGGATGACGCAACTGAGAAACACAACTGGTAAGGGGCAGAACAAAAATTTGAACCCTTAAGACTGGCCCACTTTCTAGGCTCTCACCACCTTGATGTACTTTAAATGGAAATTTCCCCAGGTCAGAGAGCTCTTGGTCTGAGATTCACACCGAGAAGTAAACGACGTACATCAACTTCTTCCCAAAGAGGAGTGGATACAGGGGAGGTAGAGCTCTGGGACATTTGTAGTTCAGTTTCTGTATTTTCTTTTCTTTTTCCTTTTTTTTTTTCCTTCCAGGTTCTGTATCTTCTAATGCCTATTACGATTTCTTGTTTGGGCTATAAGTTATCTAGAAATGTGTTTTAAAATTTTTAAATATTTAAAGTTTTTAAAAAGTTATCATTTAAAAAATTAGATTTCAAACTTTATTGCCTTGCAATGAAACCGCAATTCTTGGGCTTTATTGGAACTTATGCTGTGGCTGAGAATCTTACTGAGAATTTTATTCTTTAATTTTTATAGAGGGTTCCATGCATGTTCATTAGCTCAGGTTTGTCAATCATGTTATGTTAATTGATTATTATGAATAACAATATACATATTAATGCCTATAATTTTGGAAGATATGTTAAGTAGGTCTTTTTGTTTGTTAGCCTGAGGAACTCTGAAATTTAGTTCTCCTTTCATGCATAAAGATGAAATACCCTGATAGTCTGATAGAATCATTATCCTAAAACAATATGTATGAATTATTTTTGTCATGTCAGCATGGAATTATTTTTACTTATCCTGCTCAAGACTTGGAATATTCTGAATCTGGTAACTCACTGTTTTTTTGTTTTTTTTTTATCAATTCTGGATAATTCTCAGCCATTGCCTGTTTAAATATCCCTCTCCCTTATTCTTTCTTCATGTGTCAGACTCCAATAGATAAATAAATGTTAGAATTTTTCTTTTTTCCCTTCATGTCTCTTAATAGTTAAGATTGTAAGCTCCAGAGTCTACTTGTCTAGGTACCAATTCCAGCTTTGCTACTTTCTAGTAGTGTGACTTTGGGCAAGGTATTTCATTTCTTTTTGTCTTAATTCCACCATCTGTAAAATGGGATCAGAAGAGTATCTAACTTACAAAGTTGCTGGGAGTAAAAAGAGTTAATACAGTTAGAAAATTTTGAAAAATACCTGAACCTAAAAAGTACCATATGAATATTTGTTATTATTGAATCTGCACTTCATTATGGGTAAATTCTTCAGATTTATCTTCCAGTTTACTAATTTTCTCTTGAGCTCTATCTCATCTGCTCTTTCAATTATTAAATGCGTTTTTAATTACAATTATTGTATTTTTGATTTAAGCATTTTCTTCTTTTTTTAATTATGCCTGATTGTGGGGGTAATAAAGCTCCCTCTCATGTTTTATAGTTTATTTTTTATTTTTTAGATACTTATATTCTATATATAATCATTCCAATATCATATTCTTGGGGGATTTTATTCTGCTGCTTATTTTCTTTAATTATTCTCACACATGACAACGTCATATTTCCTCTTTTTAAAAAAATTTTGGATTGAGAGCTCATGGGCAGTGCGAATTTATCTACTCTACTATGGGTGTGGAGGAGGTGTATCCTTAAAGAGGGAACTTATTTGTTTTATCCAATATCCTGAGGGATTACCAACATAAGAAGGGGCTTGGGGTTTTTCAGGCCAAGCAAAGAGTGTAAATCTTAACACCAAAGCCCTCTGAGGGCAACTTGTGGTTATGAATTCTCAGAGAAGATTTCCCTCCCCAGTTAACAGCTAGAGCAGGGCAGACACATTTCTTTGGTAAGCAGGTGGGTTTTTCTTTAGTCTGGGAAGGGTTCCTGTAATGGTTGGAAGTCTCTGTTCCAGTTCTGTGTCTTCACAGGGGTCTCATTTGGGAGCCCTCACTTAAAAGGTATCTAACGGGCCATCCTGCCAAAAATAGAAGTTGTTTCTACTATCTCAAAGGGCACCAAAAAGGCGAAACGGGATTCATAAAGAGAGGCTGGAAGTGTCGAATATAATTATCAACTTCTTTATTGAGTCACAGCTAATCTTGATGGTCTATAAATTAAACAGTTCTGACCTTCAAGCACATGAAGCACAGGTAAGGGAATGCCTTGCTCATCTGGTATTTCATAACTATATGTTAGGTAGAATTATTGGTTCTTTGGATGGCAGAACACAACACAAAGACATTCAGAAGCAGAACTTTTTGTTCTTTGCAGCTCTAAACAAGAGAAGGCTGCCACACAGAGGGCTGCCCCTGGAGACAAACTGGAACTGTAGGAGGCATCTTCTGTGGGGAAGTGGGGAAGAGTTAGCCAGGTTTCACAAGAGCTTTTTAGGGATTGGATATTTTGACTAGTTCTGCAGAGCAAAAGAAGGAGACATCCCTCAGGTATCTGAGGGCCTCTGGCAGTTGGGTATGTGAGTATTGTGGCCCAGGAGTATTAGGGCCTAAAAGGGGGCTAATTGGGTTGGAGGCTTGGTAAACTGCCCAGGAAGAGGAATTGAGAGCCTTTAGCTATGACTTCAAAACTGGGTCAAGATAAGCACTGTTGGAATATTATGTTACATCTGGGAAAGCTGGGAAGAGCTGAGGTGCCATCTGAGTCTCATCTTGGAAGATTGTTAGACAAGGACACGCCAGGCAGGATGACAGTATGGAAAAGGTGCAGAGGAATAAAAGGAATGACATGTTTAGGGATATCACAGCTCACTGAAAAGTGTGGGGAAGGAATGGGGAACTGAGACTATGTAAGTGTAGGCAGGATCATATCAGAAAATGCCTTGTGGTCAGGAGTTTACCTTTTATGCTTAGTGAGAACCCAACTTTTCAGACTAGAGCAAGAGATTTCTGAGTGTGCTGTGGAAATCAAAACCAAAGGGAAAATCTGACATACATTTCAGGGCATAAATTTTGGATGAAGATTTGGGAAAGGAAAGCTTTTAGAGATATTAAAACAAACCCAGATATAAATGGAAAAAAAAAAAGCCTATGACAAAAAAAAATACATTCAAAGAATTTCACAATTTCATGAATTTCTCATTGCGTTATGAAATTCCCTTTTCAGGGCCTGTGATGTTTCTCTCCCACCAGGACTCTCCTTTGCCCTGTCATGCTTTTGTATTGTCACATCTACTGAGAAAATCATCAGTGTATCTGTGGTCTCGGAGTTGTTACTTCCCTTATGATCAAGGGCTGACTGGTTGAGAGAAACTCTGTGGAGGATATTGCTTCTTGAAACTCTGAAATCCGTGGTCTATATCTCATTAATGTTTTCTTATTTTCTGTGAGCCTTCTGGCCATGCACCATTGACATTTTATGTCATATCATCTCAATTAATGGAACAACTGACATCTTCCTTTTGCAACTTGAGATCAACTTTAAATCAAACAACCCACATGGACAACCTAGTGTGACAGGGTCCCTAGGGATGAGGGTCTCTGGAGGCTGTAAAAACACCCAGCAAATAAATAATAATGGGGAATAATTACCTTGGGAACAGCTAGGACTCACTGCTCTTTAAAAGCTCTGCACAAGGACTTGTGTAGGAGGAAACATGATGAAGTGGAAAAAAGCTAGAGCGAATAGATCAGTTTTTGAATCCTGGCTCCTTGCTTAACTGATGTACAGTCCTCAGGGAAATTAATTACATAAACTATCCAAACTTTACTTTCCTCATATGTAAAAAAAAAAAGATAATCATGAGTCTCTTGTAGAGTTGAAATGAAGAATAAATGATAAAATATATAAAAAAGCACCTGGATCACATTAGTTTTTTAATTAAAAAACTCTTATTCCAGGATACTCTCTTAGGTAGTTGCATTTCTTTGAGGTGTGTTACTCATTTTTCTAAGCCAATGGATGCTCTGTAAAACTTTAAGGTGGAACTAGAAAATCCATAAGGTCTCTTTTGGCATGCATGTCCACACACACATATATTTCCAAATAGATCTAATGGCTATGACACCATTTTTAGTATAGAGACCTTCATTTTTTCATGATTTGAAATATCACTGAATAGAAATTATCATAGGTATGCAGGCTTGTTTCTCAATTCTCTATTTTGTATACTTGACCTATTTGTTTATTTTTGAATAAAAATTGAATAAAATAAAAATTGAATAAAAACTATAATTTAAAATTTATCACAGCCTTATAATTCTCTTTGGTATCTATTAAGCAAGTGATTACTTGCTTTTATTGTTCCTCAACAAAAATTTCTTGGCCTTTTGTGCACATTTTTCTCTTCTAGGTGAATTTGAGAATCTGCTTACCAAGTTCCACATCCTACTTATAAGCATAGTGTATCTCCTTAGAGCATCTTTTCTACTCTTCATAAAAGTATTGCACACGTTTACTGGGATTTCTTTTCTACGGGTTTCATAGTTTCTGTTATGATTGTGATTGTGATCTTTTTGTTCTGTTGTATTTCCTAACTGATTACTGCTAATTCTAATGAGAAGCAATGAATTTTGTCCACTTTTAAAACTTTCTTATTAGTTTTTACAGGCTTTTTAAAATTATTATTAGATCCTCTTGGGCCTTCCAGGTAGACAATCATATCATCTAAAATAATGAGGTTTTGATTTCACTGTTTCCAAAATGAATACATACCTTTTATTTTTTTCTTATCTTTTTCATTGGCCAGGATAGCCAACAAAATGTCAAAAATCAGTGGTGATGATGGGCATCTTTATTATATTCTCCATTTTGATGAACATGCTTCAAATATTTTACCATTAGGTAAAATGCTTGCTCTCAACTTCTGTTGGGCCACATTTATAAAATAGGTAAGTTTCTTTTTAGTCTTCATTTCCTAAAATTATTTTAAAAAATAGAAACATGTTGAATTGTATCAAATGCTAAATAGAACCTATTAAGATCTATTAAAATGATTGTATGGATGTCTCCTTTAATGTATTAATGGATGTAATTAGTTCCATAGCTTTTTGTTTGTTTGTTTTGTTTTTTCCTGATTCCTATTTGATTTTAGTATCAGGGTTGTGGCAATTTTATTTAATGATTTGGAAAATATTCTATCAAATTTTTATATTGTGGAACAGAATATAGAAATTGATAGAACACAAATATTATGTTTTCTATGAAGACTTGTAAAAACCTAGCTATGAATTTATGAGTCTGATGCCTTTAAATATTCTGTAGTAGTCCTTTGACCAACTTTTCATTTTCTCCAGTATCTATTCCTCTATCCATGTTTTCTACCTCTTATTGAGTTAAATATATATATTTTAAACTTTCTGAGAAGAGCATCCTTTTCATGTGTATTTTCAAAAGTTTTGGATAAAGAAGGTGTGGTATATATACACAATGGAATATTATGCAGCCATCAAAAAGACAAAAATCTTGCCATTTGCAACAACGTGGATGGAACTAGAGGGTATTATGCTAAGTGAAATAAGTCAATCAGAGAAATACATGTATCATATGATCTCACTGATATGAGGAATTCTTAATCTCAGGAAACAAACTGAGGGCTGCTGGAGTGATGAGGGGTGGGAGGGATGGGGTGGCCTGGTGATAGACACTGGGGAGGGTATGTGCTGTGGTGAGCATTGTGAATTGTGTAAGACTGTTGAATCACAGACCTGTACCTCTGAAATGAATAATACATTATATGTTAAAAAAAAGAAGAAGATAGTAGGAAGGGAAAAATGAAGGGGGTGAATCGGAGGGGGAGATGAACCATGAGAGACTATGGACTCTGAGAAACAAACTGAGGGTTCTATAGGGGAGGGGGGTGTGGGGATGGGTTAGCCTGGTGATGGGTATTAAAGAGGGCACGTACTGCATGGAGCACTGGGTGTTATACGCAAACAATGAATCATGGAACACTACATCAAAAACTAATGATATAATATATGGTGATTAACATAATAAAATAAAATTTTTAAAAAAAGAAAAAAGTTTTGGAATAAATCTTGCCATCCCATTTTGTCTTATAATTTTTTTAGGGGTGGGGAAGTGCAGAGGGAGAGAAAGAGAATCTTAAGCAGGCTCCACCCAGCATGGAGCCCAGAGCACGGCTCAATCTCACAACTCTGGGATCATGACCTGAGCTGAAATCAAGAGTCAGATGCCCAACCGACTGAGCCACCCAGGCACCCCTTATCAAATTATAAGATAATTTGAGAAATCTTACCTGAACCAATAGATAAGGTCTTTAAGACCTTGGATTATTCTGTGATTCTGTTGGGAAAACTCCCTTTTTCTGGGGAACCTCTTTTAGAGCTGCATGGGTTCCTTCAAATGCGAACCACTCCATTAGAACCAGAACTGTCTCCCACAAGAATGCAGATTCATAAGGGCAGGGGCATGGGCCTGCCTGGCACATGGGACACCCTCATTAATATTTGCTGGTGAGTCAATATTGCAGATCGGTATCAACTGTCCCATCTTATTCTGACAACTTTTCTCCCTTTTTGGAGCTTCGGTGACTGTACTTTTGTATTTCTTTTGTGATTATAATGGCATTTGGGAAAGAGGAACATGAGTTTAGTAAGGCGTCTTGAACTGGCCATCTGTGACGACCACACAGCGGCTGTGGTATAGCCCATCGCGAACCCTCTTAGGCGGTATTAATACCCGGCCGTGGAGACACCCTGTTCCTTCAGGCAGGATTAGTCTTTTCTTTTTCATTATATTCCTCCCCGTCTCCATGATTCTCACATAGTCACAGAGAAACAAGATCACTCCATTAAAGATCCATTCAGCATTCCTTCTCAACTTAAGCCTCTATGTACAGTCCCTGATCATCTTGACTTTTCTTCGTGATCTTTCTCTCCTTGGAAGTAGGACTCTGGCGTCCCCCCCACCCCCCAGATTCTCACATTATCTCTTCAAATGCCATGCTTCCTTTACAGTGTGATCAGGTCTAGATCAGATCCAAATTGAAAACTTCGTATTGTTGGATGGCCAGTCCTCCTCTGTAGCTCCGTTCTGAGCACTGAGGAAGAAAACCAAAATTCCTGTGTTTAGAGGAAGCCAAAGGCCACACTATTCATAAAGAAACAAGAAAGTAAGCAAGCAAACATACCAAAGCAAAATTCACAAAAATATAACTGGTTAATGAATATAGGCATACTGTGTGTGAGCATTCTCTAAGGCATTTTTACAACTTTCTGTACATTTGTAATTATATCACAATAAAAAATTGCTAAACACAAGTAAGTTAAAATTCTCCAAGCATGTACACATAGGGAAACACTAGAGCGTATCAGTTATGTGGAAGGACTTTTCTTCCTTATCTCCTCAGCTTATTTCCCTGACATTTATAACCAGCTGGTCCAGGGTAAAATGCAGGTTGGTCCCAGGCTTCGGAGGTGGATGGAGTTAGGTATAACTACTTGGGAAGCTATTAGGCTAACACAATGGGATAACATAGTTAATAATCTCTGACACTCTCCTCTTTGACTCAGAAATCTTTCCCTCCATTAAAAGATAGGTTCTGCGAGAATGCTAATCACCAGTGAGAATTGTCTGAAATGAGAGAATGCACTCTTTTTTCCTCTAGTTGTTATTTTTGTATTATAGATCCCTGGGTATCAGAATAAATTCCCAACTGTTCTCGTGTAGTCTTCCTAATGCCAAAGCTGAAGAGTCAGGGTAAATGGCTCCATATGAAGTGTTACAGCCAGTAAAACTCTTTAGCGACAAAACCACCAACAGAGGGGGTAGTGGACGTACTGTAAACTCAGGTGCATCAAGGAGAAGATTGAGGCATCCACCTCCCAGGACACTCAAAATGTGCTGTATATGACCACCACAGAGCCTGGGAAGATGCTTAGATATGAAGAATGATCTTACAAAAGGGCTTTATGACAAAAGAGGAAAAGAGGGGAGAGTGGTCACCGGCAGCTGGGGGCCTTATTTCGGCAGCAGCCCTATATTAAGTCCCTAGAAAGGGGCAGCAGACACAACCATGCCAGCCAACAAGCAAAAGGACCATAGCTATAGTTTCCGAATGAGCAAAGTGCTGCCCTTCTCTGAGGCCGAGCCTGGCCCTCCAGGCCCTCGGTCACATTCTGAAGTGGAGGACTGAGCTGGAGACAGCCCCAGAAGCTGAGCCACATCCAGCTATGAGCATGCTGTCTTCCCATGAAATGCCAGGGAAAGTGAAGATGGTAGGGTGCAGGCTCAGTATTGTTAGGAGATTCCTTTTCAGAGGAGATCAGGCTCCAGAAGAAAGTTTAATGGAAAAAAAAAAATTATTCTTTGAAGCCAGACTAAATGCTGAGGTTCTGTTGAGAGTTTTCTTTTGACCTTTAAAGACAGTCCATCGCTAATGAAGAGCTCTCTTTTTTTTCATGGCAAAAGCAATCTGCTAAACAGGACGTGAGATGAAGAAGAAAAAGATCACTTGAGTGCATATGACTTGCAGAAACAACAAAACAAAACACAGAAGCAAGTGCGCTTAGAAGCTTTTCTTTTTACAATTTTGGAAGCTGGTTGCTCTAGTGGGCGTGAACTAATCTACACCTCATTTGTATAAATTTATCCGCGTTTCACTTGGAATATTTCCCCCTCCCCTAATCTCATTCTTATGAATGAAGGATCAATATATAAAATTGAATTGAGTAGTTGAACAGTTACTCTCCTCTCAGGATGTGGTAAGTTCTTCAAGGGCCGTGTCTCGCATGCCTTCTTCGCTGCTGGGTCTTCAGCTCTCAGAACAGTACAGATGTACACAACTGGGCAAACACGTGCTGATGAGTACCGTGCTTGGGGGACCCCACTGAAGCTCTTCTCTCCAGACCGGAGTCAGAGCCGGGGACTCCTTCATTGCTCTCCTGAGGAGTGGAACTCCGCTAGCCAACAACTTTCAGAAACACCCTTCCCAAACCCTCCATCAATCTCCAGTTTTCTAACGTTTTTTTGTTTTTGTTTCCCCCCTTCTTTATTACACAAGTTTTCAGTTTGAAAGTTTTAAGAGTTGGCTGATCTTAATCACTTAATTAGAAATTTTAACATTGGCGTCTCTTGAATCTAACATTTTCATGCTTTAGCTAAAATTGAGACAGAAAGTCTCATTATAACATAGTATATAGTATCTTAGAAGTTTAATTTGCACTTCGTTAACTGTGAGTGAAGTGCATTTAAAAATACTGATAGTTCTGGGGTGCCTGGGTGGCTCAGTCTGTTAAGCGTCTGCCTTCGGCTCAGGTCATGATCCCAGGGCCTTGGGATTAAGCCCTGTGTTGGGCTCCCTGCTCCGCGAGAAGCCTGCTTCTCCCTCTCCTACTCCCCCTACTTGTGTTCCCTCTCTTGCTGTGTCTCTCTCTGTCAAATAAATAAATAAAATCGTAAAAAAAAGTACTGATAGTTCTTGTGAGTGTGTGTTTCTGAGTGTGAGTGTTTAAAAAATGTCTTTTCATATCCTTGGTTAGATTTTGTGTTTTGACCTTCCCTTACTGATTTGTGAAAGTTTTTATATGTTAAAGAATAAGCTCTTTGTCCTGTATCCAAAAGGAACAGAGACTATTTTATTCACATATCCCTAGGGAGGTACTAGGCACTACATAAATATTTGTTAAATGAATGAATGAATTAATATACACTCAAATATTGTTCACAGGGAGTTTTCCATATATAATTCTCTTCATTCACATCGTGAAACCAGGGCTACTGGCAATATGAGAATAGAGGTAAAGACTGTGTGTACATTTGAATCAATAGTCATTACCAATACACATAAGACAATACACTTTTATTAACAATTTAAAAAATTAACCTGTGAACATACTGTAGGGTTTTGTTGTTGTTGTTGTTGTTGTTGTTTTAGTAGGCACCACACCCAGCACAGAGCCCAACATTCTGTAGGTTTTTGATCATCTGACCCACTTTGAAAAGGCTTGAAGGTGTTTTCTTTTGATCAAATACAGAGCATAGTTAGTTATAGCTGGCCACAGTGCTGAACGTTTTACATGTATAACAAAGAAGCTTTGCTTGGGAGCTTCCCTTATCAGTAAACTGGTTTATCATCCTGTTCTTCATTCACCTTTAGGTCCCGAAGAAGTGGGCAAGTTGAATGTCACTTCCAGAAGGAGGTTAGGACATTGCGATGTTCCAGACAAAAAAGTAAAGAGCTTGTGTGAAGACAACATTGATGGAAGATGATGTTTTTTGAGCTCTCCCTGAACCATTGTTCCAAGGAAGGTCACAGTGAGAAGGGTATTCTATGGGATGAAATAAATTTGAGACAAGGGCTTTGATTTTATTCTCTTTTGAACCCCTGGGAGGAGACTGCTATGTGGTTGGCCCCATATATGTTCAGGGGAATGATAGCATAACAAGAGAATGGATTACTAGCCAGACGAGCTAGCTTTCTTGAGCTGCACTCAGCTCCAGCAGGGACTGCTGAGGACCTAGAAGTTCCTACAAACCTTACACTGGTGGTGATAAGAACAACTCAGAATTTTCTAAGGGTACAGTTGCAAGGACAGAGAAAAATGGGAGTCACAACCAGGTATCACAGCAAACCTACACACTGAAGCAGGGCCCAGTAAAGAAATCCTGACTGATCCAGAGAAACAGATCACAAATAAGTCAGCTGCAGACTTGAGCAGTGGGTGACAGTAGACCCAGCCAGACCCTGTCATTTGTCCCCCCACAGAGCTCAGGCGTGGGCAAGACCAGACCTGCCATAGAGGAAGATCAGTGAATACCAGAGCTTAGTACCTGGCCTTGTATCCCCCTTCCCTGCCAATGTAAGTCTCCCTAGAAATCCATCTTGCAGAAGAGGAGTAGCGGGGAGGATTTGACAAATAATGTTTACATGAAATATGCTGTTACCCAAAAGAGACTTCCAAGCTGGAAAGAATTGAGACCTTTTAGACCACAGAAGTTAGTATTTTATTGTTTTGGAGTTTTCCCCACTTACTCATGCTGCGTGGGGGATGGGGATTCTTAAGGAAGAAGATTTCCATCAGTTATAGAAATAAGAGCACATTTTTCCCAGCATATTGATTAGTGGGGCATGTATGCTTATCTGGAAGCTGGTACACTTAGAGTATCTCATTAAATTCTTACGAAAAAGCCTGTTGGCTGGGTATTTTACAAATGAAGATACTGAAATTTAGAGAGATTAAATGTTTTTTTTTATGGCCACTCAAGCAAGCCAAATAGCTAAATCTCTATTCAAGCAAGAACGGGTAGACTCTTAATCCCTATGGTATTTTGTGAACTGCTAGGTGAAGTTTCTGCAACGGTGGGGAATCATTTTTCTTCTAAGGCTTGGGCAGCTTTTGGGGTTAGCCTGGTGAGAGCGGAGTAACTCAGTCTGTTCAGCTCAGAGGGAGAGCTTTGAGTATGAGCTGGGCGCACCCGCAGTACGCGCTGTGGGGTTCTATGAATTGCTTCTGGCCGGGCCTCAGAGCGGAAACGCGTGGCAGGCACCGCAGGTTGGCTGGGCTCCTACCCTGGGTGAATGTGGCGCAGATGGTCCTACTGAGGTTGAAACGGCTGCTGGGGCGATGTTCAATAGGTTAATTGTGCACGTTCTCCGATGAGTCAGCCATAATTGCTGACACCAATATGTTTGCTATTGCTGCCTCAGGGGCTTGGTGTGTGAGTCAGATGATGGAAATGAGGAGAAAGTTGGCCTTGTTTCCTGAAATTTTAGAAACCGAATAATAAGTTTTTGAACTTGGTCTGTGATCAGAATCACTTTGGGGAAAAAACTGTAAGCCAGAATGAACAATTATGACTAATATCTCTTCACACGTTGTGAAGGTAACAGAACTGAAGAGCTAATTATAATGCAACTGGGCATTAGTCTTTATGAAGGTGAATGCAATTAGCTTAACCTAATTTTCAATCTCAGTTTTTCTTCCCCAAGCACATTTTTTCTATTCTCAGCCTCAGAATGTTCCTTAGTAAGCCAAAGAAGTCCTCAACCCCGCAGGTGATCATAGGTCACCAGTGGTGGAACAGGTGGGTCAATTCAGCGTGCTGGTATCTTGTGAATTTTCTCATCCTTTCTGATTTAATTTTATTTTTTTGAATAAGTAAAGCACCTACGTAATTCAAAAGACATTAAGAAAGGTATACCCATAGGATTTTTATTTCCATCCCCATCCCTCCCACCCCGTTCCCACGCACCCACACAGATAACCAAGTTCATTTGTTTGATCAGGTTTTTTTTAGAAAATATACACAAAAGTAGCATGAAAAAGAATAAATAAATTAATAAAAATAAATTAATTAACAATTTTTTAGCTAAAGAAAAAGTAGCATGGGAAAAATCCAGGTGTCCATCAACAGGTGAATGGGTAAAGAAAATGTGGCATATACGTACAATGGAATGCCACTCTGCCTTAACAAAGAAGGAAATGCCGCCATTCACCACAACCAGGATGAACCAGGAGGGCATTAGGCTAAGTGAAATGAGTGGGTTACAGAAGGACAAATAATGCATGATTCCACTTATATGAGGTATCTAAGATAGTCAAACTCAAAGAAGCAGAGAATTCAATAGTGGTTGCCAGGGCCTGAGTGATTGGGGACACAGGGAATTGTTCCTCAATGGGTAAAAATTTTAAGTCATGCTAGATGAATAAACTCTAGAGATCTGCTGCACAGCCTAGTGCCTATAGTGAGCAATGCGGTATCGTGCATTTTTTTTTTTGGTTTATTTATTTATTATTTTTTATTCTTTCTTTCTTTCTTTCTTTCTTTCTTTCTTTCTTTCTTTCTTTCTTTCTTTCTTTCTTTCTTTCTTTCTTTCTTTCTTTCTTTCTTTCTTTCTTCTTTCTCCTTTCATTTTTGGACTTTCTATTCCCTTTAATTCATATCCCAGGACCATTCTATTTTAAGACAATGTTTAAATCTGACAGAAATTGTCCCCTCTCATGGCCCTTCTTTTTTAGGGTTTTCCTAGATTTTCTTGAATGGTTAAAATTCAGGTAGAGGGACGCCTGGGTGGCTTAGTTGGTTAAGCGTCTGCCTTTGGCTCAAATCATGATCCCAGGGTCCTGGGATCAAGTCCCACATCAGACTCCTTGCTCAGCAGGTATCCTGCTTCTCCCTCTACCTGTCGTTCCCCTCTGCTTGTGCTTTCTCTCTCTCTCTCTCTCTGACAAATAAATAAATAAAATCTTAGAAAAAAATAAAAATAAAAATGCATGTAGACTTGAGAATTAACTTATTTAGTTCCAAAAAAAATAAACTTTTAGTTTTTTATTGAGATCTCATTATATTTATATATGACCTTGGGGAAACATGACAAGCTTATGATGTTAAATGGGTTTGTTCAAGAACAAGAGTGTCTTTCTGTTGTTCCAATTAACTTTGTCTTGTTTGGAGAGCACTTTAAAGCCTTTCTTATTTGGATTTTCCAAATTTTTGTTTGTTTTTCTTCTTTTCTTTTCGCCTTCCTTCTTCCCTTCTTTCCCTTCTTTCCCTCCTTCCTTCCTTCCTTTTTCTTTTTTTAATACTGTAAATAAGGTCTACTCTCCCATTATATGTTCTAGCTGGTTATTGTTTGTATATATGAAGGTTATTAATTTTTGTATTTTACTTTTATATCTTTTTAGCTTACTGAATTCTTTACTGTTTTTATTAGTTTTAGCACTGATTCTCTTGGGTTTTTCCAGGACACTATTTCATCATCTGCAAAAAAGAAATAATGTTATCTCTTCTTTACCAATTTCTGTACTTCCAATTGCTTATATAGTGTTTATTTTATTTTTTTATTTGAGCTTCTCATGATGAGGCATATGCTTTTAAAAAAAGATTTATTTATTTAAGAGAGAGAGCATGTGCAGAGAGGGACAAAGGGAGAGAATCTCAAGCAATCTCCCTGTTGAGCGTGGAGCCTGATGTGAGGCTCCATCTTATGACCCTGAGGTCATGACCTGAGCTGAGATCAAGAGTCAGATGTGGGGCGCCTGGGTGGCTCAGTCAGTTAAGCGACTGCCTTCGGCTCAGGTCATGATCCCGGGGTCCTGGGATCAAGCCCCACATCGGGCTCTCTGCTCAGCGGGGAGCCTGCTTCTCCCTCTCCCACTCCCCCTGCTTGTGTTCCCTCTCTCGCTGTGTCTCTCTCTGTCAAATAAATAAATAAAATCTTTAAAAAAAATAAACAAAAAATAAAAAAAAAAAGAGTCAGATGCTTAACCAGCTGAGCCACCTGGGCATCCCAATGAAGCATAGACTTCTAGTCTGCTTCGATCCCCTCTGCTCTTACTATTAAGCTCAGCCCGCTTCACTCATTTATATTGATAGTCTGGCTCCTGAAAACATTTGAATACGTGACCCCTGTCAACACTCAATAACTTTGACATAACCGGAGCAGGTCCTGCCCTTAGAGCATCATTGTGCATTTCTCCTATCCAATGCAGGATTAGGTGGGTCAGGATGATGAGGGTGGGTCAGCACCATAACTTGGATTAGTCTTGCGGAAACCAACTATTCACTGTACCCTTTAGGGATGGATACTCCAGAAAAGTAAAGAAGGAAACCAAAATTAAGCCAGGGATATTGGAAGCAAAGGCCAAGCCCAAAAGAGAAAGAACAAGATAATAAATTAGAGACAGTCAGGAGTAAGTACTCAAAGAAGTTTGGATCAAAATAAGCGCTGACCAGAATTCTACAGGATGATTTCATTACTCATGGGTAGGTGTTTGGGGTTTTCCTTCTGTAAGCAAGTAGATACCTGGGTGTGTGGGCCTATAGGGCTGATTAGAAGTCTCAAGCTCAAAATGAGTAATAGTTACCACTATAAAATTTTTAATATTGAGTTATAAATGGGTTCTAAAATTTTTTTGCTATATTATTTTCTGAGAACAACAGCATAGAATCTGCCCTCTAGATCAGCACGACCTATAACTCTCTGCGATGAAGGAAATGTTTTATCACGTGTGCTGTGCAATAAGGTAACCTCTAGCCACATGTGGTTATTGAACACTCGCTATGTGGCCAGTACAACTGAGAAAAGTGAGTCTTTAACTGTATCTAATTTTAATCTAAATTTAAACAGACACTGTGGCTACTGACTACTGTATTGGACAGTGCAATTCTAGAACTTTATATTCTAAAAGGACAAAGGGTGAAACGTGTGGCTTACCGATGCCTGTGAGTTCAGCTGTGCCAGCCACCTGCAGCATGCATTTAAACACTAATATGACCTTTCATTTGTAGCAGATTTGTAATAAAATGTAATAATAATATAATGTGATAATAATTTATTGTAAAATATAATATTTTATATGTTATAAAGCTCTTATGTTACAGTAATATGCCCCTGTAAATTATGTTAATCCACATTACATAGCAAGGAAATGAGTTTGGAAAAAAGTGCAATAACTTCCCCAAATCATGAAAATTATTAGTTTCAAATGTATGGCTTGAAATAAGGTCTTTAGATTTCAGGTTTAATCTTCATTCTGTTACACAAAGGTGTACTTTTCAGATGTACAAATGAGTCATTAAACATGTGTTAGTCTAATAATGTTAAACATATGCTTGCCGTATAACCTGGAAATTCTATCCCTAGATATTTACCCAAGAGAAATTAAACCATGAATTTACATAAAAACCTGTGCATAAATGTTCATAGAGACCTTATTCACAATTACCAAAAACTGGAACTAATCCAAATGGCCTTCAGCTACTTAAAGGAAAAACAAATTGTGGTACATACCCATAATGGAATACTATTCAGCAACAAAAAGACCCATTGATACACACTACCACATGGAGAAATCTCAAATGAATTATGCTAAGTGAAAGAAGCCAGATTCAAAAAGTTATGTGCTGTATAATTCCATTTATTGGGTATTCTGGGAAAGCCCAAACTAATGACATGGAATAGATCAGTGATTGCCAGACTACAAAGTGGCAGGAGAAATCTGGGAGGCTAGTGGAAATGTTCTACAGCTTTCTTATGACAATGATTGTGTGACTGTATACACTTGTCAAACTCTTAGAAATGTTCACTAAAGTGAGTGAATTTTATTATACAATAAAATATAAAATATACCTCAATAAACCTGCGGTATATAAAGTATGTTAGCATTCTATTCTAGGGAAAAGGAGAATAAGATTTGATCAGAGATGATCAAGACTTAATCAACTGGTCTGGGGTGATTGGCCAGCAATCTAAAATGCAATGAGTAAGGTGACCTGACCAGATTTCCAAGAAAGCATATCAGGAAGCTGTGGGCCCAGCTGTGAGACTTTCAAGACAGTGATGACACCCAGATGGAAACTTCTCAGTGGGGAATGGGAATGGTACACCTCTTGGTTAAAATAGGACACAGCCAGCCTTACGAACCACAAGAAGAGGGTCTGACCCAAGGGAGGCATCACCATATGTCAAGATCTAGCCCAACTCATGAGACCAAGGCAGGACGCCATTCACTACCCTTTGGACTCTCTGGACTTCCTTCTGTTCTTGCTACATGTCAAGCTGGTTTCTACTTTGGTGCCGATGCGCTGGCACTTCCCTCTGCTTGGAGACACATGAATAGAACTTCACCGATCAAGTTACCTAAATTAGCCCCTATTACTCTCCTTTCATTCCTTAGTTTGATTCTTCATAGCACCTATCGGTATCCGAGATTGTTTACTTATTTGTTCATGTCTGATGTGTGTATGTATGAATGGGTGGATGATTTCCTATCTTTATTTACTGGAGGGCAAGCTTCATGAAACATGGGATCCTATCCATCTCATTCACTACTCTACCCTCAGCCTGTAGCTGAATGCCTGACGTTGGTTGGTGCTCAATGAGTAATTGCTGAAAGCATAAATGGATTGTCTCAGAAACTGGATGGGACTGAGTTAGCTTGTTGCAGGTTATTGTGCCTGAAGCTCCCAGGGCTGAGTAGGAAGACTGACAAGCTCCAATAATTATAATTCCAGCTGGTGTGTAATTACAGATTGAGGTGAGCATCTTTAGACTGGCATCTCCAGTCTGGCTTTCTATGCTGAAAATCAAGCATGATGACAACAGGCTGGCATAGCACTTGATCCCAGTGTGCTCTGCGTATTTAACCAGTGCTCATTTCCCCAGCGTTTCACACATAGGAATCGTTCCTTTCAGGACCACGGGTATTTTGCAGAGGTGCTTCTGTCCTTTCAAATGTTTGCTCATTTTCCTGCTGGTGCTCATCTCTGTTGCTAAGACAGTTTCCATGGCAAAGGCCCACCAGCTAAATGAGGATTACATACAGTAAATATTTTAAACAAATGAACTTGACATAGGAGCAGCTCCTTTTCACCAAGCAGAAGGCAGGAGTGTAGTGGGATCAGATTGGCAACTTAGGCCGCATTTTAAACCTCTGCTATGGGACGCAGTGACTGACTTGGAGGTTTTTGCCATTGGCATTTGTGGTGAAAAAATATTTGAAGTCCGTCCATGGTGAATGTGCATTTATGAATATTCCAATTTACCAAAAGGAGGAATATAGGAGCTATTTTATAAAATGCAAAGTTGGCGGACATTTTACAATAAAAGGATGATGTAAAATCAGCTGGAGTCCTGCTATGGGTTGCATGAAAAGTGAGATTCCTTTTAGACTTTAGATGTTAAGAAAAATAAAAAACCTGTTATGAGGAAGGAATATGGAAAGGCTTGGCTTGGCTTGATGGTGTATCATGCAGACCAAAGGTTAGATTCTTTCCACCAAACACAGGGAACTTGAAGACTTTTCAGTCAGTTTCCCTGACAGTTATGGTCATCATGCATTTGCTAGAGCCACAGACACATCTGTTTATTTTTCTCTATAAAATAGAGATTGTGCTCTTCACCTACCAATTCCACATATTTTTTCGTTGATGCTGGAAGCCGTTTATACATAGGCTAGGCAACCTTTTTCTTGTACAGAAAGAGAAGCTTGTCTCAATTAACATTTGAGAACTTGCAACTTGATGTTGCAAGCATTCAACTGATGATATCCTTCACTGCAGCTTATACATACTAAGCCAGCTCTCACATTCTCTACAATGTTTTGCTTTCTTTTTTACAGTATTGAGATAAGAATTGCTTTCTTTACGTCTTACACTTTCTTTTGGAATCTTCTAGCAATTTCTAGGATGTCCAGTCATCCCTGCTTGCCTTTATTCCAAAGAGTTACACTTTAACCTCCGTTGTATGAGGACATAAAGAGCAACTACTTAAATTTAGAGTCCTCCAGCTCATGGCAAGGATCATATGTTTCCACCTCTCCTTTATCCATTTTCCATCAACAGATATTTTTCGATCACCTACTATGTGCAAAATAGCCATGGTAGATGATACAGAAGAACATCTATGATGGCTTATAATTTACTCACAGTCCAGCAAGTTTTGAAAAATATTTCCAGCACTTAGTATACTTTTTAATCCTTCCAGCATCTTTGCAACTACCCATGTTCACTGCAGCCTTCTCTAGTATGATGTTATGCCACAAGATGCTGTGTGTACATGAGTAAGTGTCAACTTGTATTTTGAGTAAGGTATCCAGGGAGGTTTAGAATCATAGTTTCTCCCTGTCATGCTTCTGATTTTTTTTTTCTGATGCTAGGTTTAAATGAATCCTAGGACATCCATACCATGAAATACAATATAGTTATTTGGAATAAAAATGTAAATGTATATTTAGTGGCATGTAATTTGTATATTGCTGAATGAAGAAACGTAAGTTACAAAATCTATTTCAGGATAATTCCATTTATGAAAAGAATATATAAATAGATGTATGTCCAGTTACATGCATATATGTATACATTTACATTTACTAAAAAGAAGTCGAGAATATTATAGATAAAATATTCATAATGGTCATCCACTGATAGATAGCATCATAGAAGATTCAAACTTTTCTTGACATTTCCCCCAAAGAAATTTCTTTTTATTTTATTTTATTTTTTTAAAGATTTTTTTCACTCATTTATTTGAGAGAGAGAGAGTGAGCACAAGCAGAGGGAGCGGCAGAGGGACAGAGAGAAGCAGACTCCCCTCTGAGCAGGGAGCCCGACTCCAGGCTCGCTCCCAGGGCCCTGGGATCATGACCTGAGCCAAAGGCAGATGCTTAACTGACTGAGCCACCCAGACATCCCCTCCCCAAAGAAATTTCTATAATGAAATTATATTTTTGTGTAATGGAGGCATAAGCAGGAAATCAGGTTAAAGATACGGGGGCACACAGGGATTTGAGAGGGATTCTATGTCCCAGTGAATCTCTCCTACACATATTTGAGTCCTCCTTAAGACCTTATCCCTAGAGGAAGTAAAGACATTAGCATTTCAAAACTTGGCTCTCTTTAATGAAACAATAATATACCCAGTCTTTTCACAGTAATTACCTTTTCTCTCTAAAACCAACTTTTAAAATTCAAAGAATACCACAGTTCTTTCATACTGAATCCTATGCAGGAAAAAAGAAATAGCTGAGTGTGAAATGGGTAAGACAAGGAAATCCCTCTGATGCTCTTCTTGCGAAGTTTTGTTAAGAGAGTGTCTGCCATGCTCTGCCTTGCTCCCAGCTGGGTCTTCTGTTCTAGTAAAGTCCAGCAGCTATGCTAGTTTTCTGCAGTATCCCCAGGCTGCCAGAGGACTTTGAAAGCTGGAAAGGACTCACCAGCTACAACAATGGTGTTCACAGTAGCAAGGTTTATTTTCCCCCAAGACGATATTCCTGGGTTTGCATACATTTGCTCTGTTCAATGAATCATGTACTCTAAATGTCATCTTGCTTCCATTCAGTGTGGCCTGTGTTCTGACTGTCCAGGGGCTTCCAGGAACAGCCAGCAGATTGATGGCTTACTGAAAGCTCCCTCATTATCTTTCACTGTAAATTCCTTTCATGAGTAATCTCTTGTGCCCTGGATGCAGAACTCTTTTGTATGCATGCTGTGAAATAAAATCTCAGATAATGTGTGAGCTAATTTCTAACACTCTCCCTACCATTATCCCTACAATGTGACCTCAGAACTAATTGTTTATTTAATTAGCAAAGCTCGGTTTAAATGGCACTAATTGGAGAAAAATTGAAAAGTAGAGATGTTAGTATGTTTAAGCAAAGGTGTGTGTGTGTGTGTGTGTGTGTGTGAGGAAAGAACACTTTAGAAAAATGAGTACTGAAAAGTATATATTATTATCTTCTAAGAGATTGACTTCATTATCCTTTACTTTTAAAATGAAAGAAAAGTGCTTCTTTTCTATAATTCTTACCCAAAAGGCGCTCCCAAGACCCATATATAATTTTTCAAAAATATAAACCTGCAGGTTATAATCACCTTCTTTAGGGTAACTGCTATTTAAGTTGAATTTGGCATATGCTTCTCCTTACAAAAATCGTCTCCTATGCAAAAATCTTGAGCTCATACCAGATCTTTTTCCTCTAAGTGGTTTCCTTTCCTGCAGTCACATCTGAAGGACTCTGCATCCAAAACACCTTGAAGAAGGCTCTGGGCTCCTCTGTTGTTGTTGCCATTATCTCCTCATCTGCCTCTGCCCCTTGGCCAGGAGAGGCTACAGTTCAGACTGGGGCTGTTTTACTGGGTCACGGTCATTTGGAGAAGAGTGTTGACCACCACAGCAAAGGGCTTTAAACCCAGAGCCAACAAGACTGTGGCTGCTTTGGCTTCCCCCTCCTTTCTCCGTGGATGCTCTCTGTCCCTCCCACAAGGATAATAAACAGGAGTTGAATAAATAGAATACAAATAGAATACTACTCAGCAATTAAAAAGAATAAAATACTGGTACCTGCTGCAACAGGGATGAAGTGACTTTATGTTAAGTGAAAAAAAGCCAGATACAGAAGACCCCATATCATTTGATTCCATTTACATGAAATGTCTAGAGAAAACAATCTATGGAGACAGAAAGGAGATTAGTGCTTGCCTGGGGCTGCAGTGGGAAGGGGAAGTGTTCACAAATGGGCACAAGGGATCTTTTGAAGGTTATGGAAATGTTCTAGAACTGGATGATAATGATGGTTGCACAAGTCTGTAGTTTTATTAAAATCACTGAGTTGTACACTGAAGATGAATGAATTTTAGAATCTATACATTATACCTCTAATAAGCCTGTTTTAAGAAATTATAAATAAATTTCAAGTGGGGTAAAAAAGGAAGACCTGGGACCAATCCTGTGTGAGAGAAGTTCCACAGGGAGGATGCTTGGGACCAGCTTTGCTCTGGCTGGGGGGCAAACCCCAGATCTTGCTGCTTCTTGCTCAACTCATATTAACTTCAGGAGAATATTAGTATATGGTGTCTCAAGATGCTAGATGCTCAACGTAGAGGCATTTGATGTCTTTGATTTGTTTCTCGTACTTAAGGAGGTCTGTCACATGGGAGAGTCAGGTACGTAAACACTCTGTGAAGAACAGCTGGTACTCAGGAGTTCTAAAAGCCTTCTCCAAGGAGGTGATATCTGAGCTGAGAGTCAATGACTGAGAGGTAGAGAAGATGGAAAAGGCAGAGAGAAAAGTAGAGGAGAGATAGGGTTCTGTTTGCTCTGCATGCTACCTCCCCACTGCTTTCACTCCTTGTGGTCTCACACCCTGGCCCCCAACTCACTTCTACAACCTCCTGCCAAGTTTGTGTCATAATTCAAAGTTGATGATGAGGGAAAGTCAAGCCCCTGGCACAGCACTTGACTCAGGGGTAGGTACCAGGCTCAAGCAGTGCCGATCACTGTTCTTACTGAAATTTAATATAATTGGTTCTCTTTTTTAGTATCAGAAGTCAGAATCATGCAGTCTCGTGGGTAGCCGCACACACATTTTTCTCTGCATTAAGAAACCCTGTCTATGGAATGATGTTTAATGACAGAGAGAAGCAGAACAGTGGTATGTAATAATGTAACAGAAAGGGGGGTTAGTTGGTGACATTGTTCAAACTCTGGCACAGCCATGCCTTAAGCAATAAACACCACTCCTCACCACTTTTTTTTTAAAAAAAAAACTTTATTTCCTTTGGGTTGAGTTTCTCTATAATCTGGAATTTTTAACTAATATAAAGGGTTTATAATTGGGAATAACGCTTGGTACAGGAGCCTGCAAGCATGAAAGGCTCCTTATGGAATGGAGAAGTGCAGGTGGACAAGAGGCAGTATGGCAATTGCTTCAACTGGGGTTATGGTTGTAAGGGGCTTTGATATGCCCCATCACTCCTTCTGTTTAACTTCTCTGGAGCCTTCCACTTAAACTACCTTGCAGACTTGGGCCATTGAGGAGGGGAAGGACCTCATTGCCATGGGAAGCAGTGGGGAAGAATATATGATTCTTTCCTGCCTAAGACGTGGTTCTTCATGGTAACTGTGGTACCCTCCATGGTAGAAACAGCAGTCTGCTCTCCCAGGAATATTTAGATGCATATGTTCCCTTTCCTTCATGAGCAGAGTTAAGAGAGAGCTGCCAGGGTTTGTCTTCTCCACAAGCAAGTTGAAAGAAGTGAAATTTTCTTCTTCCTGACTGATCTTGGAGAAGCTCACGGCAGAACTCAAAGAAATGTCTTTTGCCCTTGAAATAAACCCCGAAGCCAGAAGGCATTGTATATTTACTAGATAATATGGAACCTAAGAAACCCTAGAACAAGGTGGTGATAAAGTAGCTCTTCAGGTCAGCTGTGCGAGTGGGACATTTACTCCTTTTATGATCTGAGGGCACAGATATCTTATCTGTTTTCTGGGTTTGCCCTGAGAGGGGTTCCAGGGAGTGTTTTGGATTCAGGGTGGAGATATGTAGCTGGGTTTTGCTGTATGACATTCCCCTTTCTTAGTTAAGCGGTGATGGCAGCTTTATCATAGATTAGTGCAGAGCTGATGAAGAAATGGATCATCACATTCCATCACAGCAGATTTCAGGTACTGCACTGGGATTGACCAATATTTGCCTTCTGGTGCCTTCATCAGAATCATCAATATCCTTATTAAACTATAGGTTCCTGGGGCTTTATCCAAGAACTACTGGGGTGTTCGATATGATTTATAAGAAATATATATTTAGTCATTCAGATTTCTTATATATATCTGGTCTTCATCTACTGTTTCTGGCTCAGAGCTGCCAAAACCCTTGGAACTTCCTGAAGGACATAAGTAACAAAAGCACTTTTAGTCATAATATTTAGTCTCTTGTCTTCAGTTCCTGAAATCACTTCAGGGCCATAAATGTGAAATGGGGGTCTTGCTATTCACAACAAGCCCCTTGTCGCCATGACTGGCTTTATGTTAATGAGGTGACTTTTGGAAAGTAAAAGGACAAGGGCTGATTGCCAGGAAAACCAACTCTGAATAGAGGGTTGGGATTTTCAGTTCCTTACCCCTGAATGGGAAGGGGAGAGAGGCTGGAGGTTGAACAGTCACCAATGACCAATGATTTAATCAACCATACCTATGTAATGAAGGTTCCATTTAAAACCAAAAGTACTGGGTTTGGAAAGCTTCCAAGTTGATGAACAGTAGAAGTGCAGGGAGAGTGGCACCCTAGAGAGGGTATCAGACCTCTACACTCCTTCCCCGTAGCTTGCCCTATGTATCTCTTCCATCTGGCTGTTCCTGAGTTACAGTCTTTCATAATAAACTGATGATCTAGTAAGTAAAATGTTTTTCTGAGTTCTGTGAGCTGCTTTAGCAAATTTATCAAAACCAAAGAGGAGATCCTTAGAACCTCCAATCTATAGCCAGTTAGTCACAAGCTCGGGTGATAATCTGGTGTCTGAAGTTGGGGAGGGGTACAGTCTTATAGGACTGAGCCCTTAACCCATGGAATCTGATGCTATCTCTGTGTAGATGATGTCAGAAATAAGTTAAACTTAACCAGCTGCTGTCAGAGCATTGCTTTGTGGAATAGGACCTCCCCCGCAAACACATATTAGAATTGGTGACCAGAATCTTTAGGTTGTATCTTGAAAATATGGATTGTAAACAAACTCTCCAGGTGATTCTTATGCACACTAATTGTTGAGAGCAACTAGCTGAGAGCCTGATATGGGCTCATGATTCAGGAGAAAGAACTTAAGAGATGTTCTCTGAATAAAAATTTCCTCTGTTCACTCACAAAGGGGACTCTCTAGAATCACACCACACCCCCTTTAGTCTGAAAAGTGTAAGTAGAGGAAAATTGAGATGTGCCCATCATACACCTGTAGAAAGATAGGCAATACTTCTATCTTTCAAATAGGATGAAGAGACTTGATTGTTCAGCAAGCTCAGTCGTTGCTGGGAGCCAGCCAGCTGGTGTGGCTTTGAAAAGCTCACCTGGCATGTTGGCCGTTGAAGAACCACACAGACAGCCAGGATGCAACTATTCTAATACTTCAACTTCAAACCTTGGATATTTGTGGACATTTCTGAAAAGAAATTTGTTACCCTAAACATAAATGCTTCACTTTATCCTTTCTCCTTTTCATATCAGGGCATGCAGATATATAAAATCCAGGAACCAGAAAAACAAGAAGTACTGAGATATTATGTAACTCTCACTCTCTTATGATTAAGCAGATTCACAGTCTTTTCTGTCCATCAAATAAATGAAGCCCTCTCCATCAAGGTAGTATGTAAACAGTAATTATTTTTGGCTTCTCAAACAGACACACACAAGGCAAGGAAACAGCCAAAGAAGCAGCAGCCAAAGTCTGAGAATGAAAAAGGCAACTGAATGGCTGTCAGCACTGCCTTTTCCCCTGAGTTTGCCTGATATGTGTTTGTGTGTGTGTGTGTGTGTGTGTGTGTGAATGACTAATGGAGAGGCAGCTGCTGTAGCAAATAGAATTCAAACCCCCATTAATATTGGTGACTCATCAGCTGGATTCTTTCCCCATGTCTGAAAACGTCAGGAAATTAAAAAGGCGTCGTGGCATCTCTGGGAGACAAGTCCCAAGTCAGAGCTGTAACCACTTCTAAATATTCTTGGCCTCATTTGGAAATCGGATGTCACCTGGGACATGGCCTGGTTTGTAGTCCCATCCACAGGGGTGGGACAGACTATCAATCTCACTGAGTAAAGCACTTGGCTCGCTCTTCAGCAGAGCTGGAATTTTGAAGCTGGAGATGTCGCTTGTAATTAGATGGAATGGTTAGAGAACTACATGTGTCCTGGGCTCAGCTTCCTTAAGAACAGAAGGAAAGAGGTGAGCAGGGAATGACTGAAGCTACACGGACCTCTTGTTTGACTCAATATATTTGTCTTACGCTCTGTATAAGACATAGGTAGAGATGGATATTTAGAAACTGTTGAAGAACCACACAGCCAGCCAGGATGCAAGTACTGAGATATTATGTAACTCTCACCCTCAAATGGAATAATTCCATTTTGATTTTTAGTCTTTCCCTGAAGATTCAGTGCTAACAGTTAGCTTCCCAGTCACTTGAAACAAACCCGATAATCTTATTTTAATTCAACTAGATTTTTCAGCCTACACTACGGGGAGTAGTCGCTTGCTATGTATGATGAACAAAAATGTATCTTTGGAAAATTAAATTTCAAACCCTTATTGCAAAACTGGAATGGTAATACTTAGAATGGTAATGTGGCTTAGATGGTTGTCAGGTTCTTTGCTAAAGTGACTCTTGGCTATAATTCATTTAAATAAACTTATTTTTTGATTGGGGTCCCAACCAGGAGCATGGATGACATGAATCACTAGGGGGGAGTCCCTGTTTAGGAGCATAAAAGATACAGATATTAACATCTGTACCAGGGTTGTGGGAATCAGGGGAGATTTGGGTAAGTCTGTAGCATTTGGGCCATACTTTGATGAAGAGATAGTGTGGGTGCATGTGGAGGTGCTGAGGAAATCTCTCCTGGGCAGAGTGCAGGAGGAGAGGCTTAGATCTCAGAAAACAGGCAGGCTGAGAAGTTTGGTATCTAGTGGGGAAATGTGATTGAAATGATGAATTGTGGAAAGCCTTGAAAGCTGAAAGGAACAGTTTCTATATCATTTTGCAGTCAATGAAAAGTCAACGAAAGTGACTTATCAGGGATAAAAGGGTTCTTGTATTCATTTATTTGAGTGATATTTATTGAGTTCCTACTATGTGCATTAATTATAGGTACTGTTGATACAGCAGTGAAAAAAATATCAAGTACTGTTATCTCGGATTTGGGGAGGGAGTACAAGAGACAGATGAGCAAACAGAAAATACAATATAGCGGAGTAAAGAAGTGTGCTATTTTAGATAGGACTGTAGTCAGGAGAGGCCTTTTGGAGTTATGTCATTTGATCAAAGACCTGAAAGACAGGCTAGTGAATCATATATGTCCTAGGGAAGTTAATTCCAGCCAATGTCATTCCAGTGATTCCAGCAAATTCTAGGCCCCAAGGCAGGAGCTTGTGCTTGAGAAAGAGCAAGGAAACCAGTATGCCTACAATAGAATGAATAGGAATAAATAGAAGGAAGAATAAATGAGGTCTGAGTCGATTAGGACTCAGATCCCTTACAGCCTTTTGATGGACTTTGGCTTTACTCTAAGAGAATGGGAGCGATTGAAGGAGTCTGAGTACAAAAGCCATTATGTCTGGGCTATGTTTCTAAAACATACCTCTAGTTTATCTCTTGAGAACAGATTTTAGAAAGACAAAGATAGGATTAGAAAGACAAAGAGTAGGAGGATATTATCATAATCCAAGAGAGAGGTAATGTGAGTGGAACCTGGGTAGCAGTGATGAAGGTGGTCAGCAGTGATCAGATGCCAGATATACTTTGAAGGTGGAGCCAACAAGATTTGCTGATGGATTGGATGGGGGAAATGACAGAAAGAGAAGTGTCAATAATGACTCCAAAGCTTTGCCTTGAATAATAATTAAATGGGTGCAGTTGAAATGATTGAGTTGAGGAAAGGTATGCAAGGATAGGTTTGGTGGGGGGATGGAAATCAAGAATTTGGCCTGGGAATGTTGGGTACAAGATGACTATTTGCCACCCAAGTAGAGACGTGGAGTAGAAGGCAGAGTATTTGGATCGGAAGTCCACGGGAGAAGTGAAGACTGTGTATATACCTTCAGGAATTATCAGTGTATAACATGGCATTTCAGACATAAGTTTGGCAAGGTTCACCTATGGATTTGAGAAATTAGAAGTTTCCAAAACTGAACTGGCCATATTTCAAAGTTTAAAGGCTGAGGAAACAAGGATTATCCATTCATAGGTCCTGAGAAGGAGAAATGTTTAGGTAGGAGAGGAACCAAGAATAGGGTGCATTCCTTGAAGAAAGCATTGTTTTCATCATCACCTCTTAAAGAAGTGGACCCAAGGTTACATAGCTTGTGAGTGGCAGTGCGCATGCTCTTAACCATATACTATTCTGCCTGTAATAGAGTTAAGGGTTGTCTGCACAGAGTAGAAACACACACAAAAAAACATTTTGTTTTGTAACCAGGTTTTTCAACTCCATACTGTTCCACTACTGCTGAAAAGGAAGAAGCTCAGCAATCCTGATGTTGCACGAAGGAGGGAAGAACTCACCTTCAGGTTCCAGAGTTAAGGTTTTAATAGTAAAACCCATCATAGTATTATTATAGTGTTAGAAAGAAAACCACGGGTCCCAAATAGCCATACCAAGTCACACCAGGGCTTAATACCTAGCCTAATGGGAGTTTCAACCTCCCCCAGAAATGTTGTCTTAACCTGTCAATCAAGAATTTTCTGATAAGCACTAACTCTATCCCTTCATGAGAATGATCACTTCTGTGTCTGTTTGTATCCTACGTCACTTCCACCTGTCAAAGTTCAAACCCAATATGACTCCTCCCCTTCTGCTACATTACTTTCCCTTCGTTATCCCTCCCATATCTCCACAGTCACCTGCTCTTTCCCATACCTCTCCAACATGTCCTGCAGTAGAGGACTAGGAGTGAGCTCTTGATTGGAGGAACTTCAGAGTCATCTGGCAATGAGCATGGAAACAGGGAGGAGTCAGAATTGGGGCCATTTTTTGTAAACAATCTACTACAGAGAATAATTGAATAGTAAAGCCCATTTTGCCTAATGATTTATGACCACTATTTTTCTTACGATCTCTATGTATTCAGAAAAGACACTTCCCATGATTTGATTCTAGTTTCTTGCCCTTTTTACATGTGGAAACCAAGCAGAAAAGACTTCTACTCTATAAAGTTACTGTTTGGTGCTTCCCGTCATTTCTAATGGAAATGATGCTGCATTTTTAAAAACTGTGAAGTGTGAGATGATACAGAAGGAAAATTTTCAAGTTCCACTGGGACTTACATCAGACATACTTCACAGTTGCAATATAAACACAGTGAAAAGTGTACACTTTACTCTTCCCCTTTTGGGGAAGACCATTATTATTTCCATTTCATTGTTTTCAAAGTAATTGAAAATGGTCAGTTTCATATTCCTCCATAGTAAATATACTGAGTGGAAAATTACAAATTTAGCCATTTCTCCTGTTTGATACAAACATGATTTGTATTATAAGTCATTGATAGTAAATGAACTGTTTGGACTATTAAGCCAGAGAATCACAGAATATATGTATCTGTCACATAAGATTTAAATCCCAACTTTTTTTTTTTCAAAAAGAACTCTTAGTTACTTACAGTGAAAAAAGCATATAGTAAGTCCTTTAAAAAACTATAGAAATATAAAGAGGAGGCAAAAGTGAAAATAGAAAAAATCTGAACCAATGAAATTACTGTTAAGTTAGCATTAAATTAGGCTTTATGTTTCATAATTAGAAAGAAACAACTGAAAAGTTCAATTTATTTTCTAGAGCAGTGATCTTATCCAAAGGTTAATAACACAATAGTACAACAAGTAATTTGCTGTTAAAATCGTTGAATTATTTCTTTTTTAAAATATAGATAGAAAGGATACCACTTACTTTTCTGAGTGGGAAAGAAAGGTGTGTGTGTACAACTAGGTTGCTGTTATTTATAGAAGTTTGGCTACATGTAAAATATAAAAGTCATCTGATAGAGGTATCAAAGTGGTAGAAAGCCTGTAACTCTAAATGTTGGGGATTCTTTGCCCATGACTAATTAATGAATATTGATTCTTTGCATTAATTTAAGATCTTGGGAGAATATTTTGAACTTTCAGAATGTTATAGCTGTTCAGGGATTACCTATAAAGGGATGGCATAATATCCAGCAACAGGAGATAGACAAATACTTTAAAAATTAAACTTCATTTTCTAGAGTAGTTTTAGGTTCACAGCAAAATTAAGAGGAAAGTATAGAGATTTCTCATATATCCTATGCCCCCACACATGCATAGTCTAGTTCATTATCGGTGTCACCCACCAGCGCAGGTCTTTTGTTAAAATTGATAAAACTACATTTACACAAATTACCCATTGTTTACATTAGGGCTCACTCTTTGTGTTGTATATACTATAGGTTTGGACAAATTTATAATGACATGAACCTACCATTATAGTATCATACAGAGTAGTTTCACTGTTCTAAAATTCCTCTGGGAGGCATCTATTCATCTCTCCCCACCCCTAACCTCTGGCAACCACTGATTTTTTTTTTTTCTGTGTCCATAGTTTTGGCTTTTTCAGAATGTATATAATTGGGATTATACAGGGTGTGGACTTTTCAAATTGACTTCTTTCACTTAGTAATATACACTTAAGTTTCCTCCATGTCTTTTTATGACTTAATAGCTCATTTCTTTTAGGTGCTGAATAATATTCCATTATCTAGATGTACCACAGTTTATTTATCCACCACGTACTGAATGATATCTCAGTTGCTTCCAAGTTTTCCAATTCTGAATAAAAATGCTATAAATATCTATGTGCAGATTTTTGTGTGGACATAAGTTTTCAACTTCTTCGGGTAAAGAACAAAGAACACAATTTTTGGATTGTATGGTAAGAGTATGTTTAGTTTTGTAACAACCCACCCAACTGTTGTCCAAAGTGACTGTACCATTTTGCATTCTCACCAGCAGTGAATGAGAGCTCCTGTTGCTCCATATCCTCACCAGCATTTGGTATTGTTACTGTTTTGGATTTTGGTCATTCCAGTAGGTGGTATCGATATCTCATTGTTGTTTTTTCATTTCCCTGATGAAATATGATATGGAGCATCTGTTTATATGCTTATTCCCCACCTGTATATCTTCTTTGGTGAGGTGTCTTTTAGAGTCATTGGCCCATTTTTGAATTGCATTGTTTGTTTTCTTATTGTTGAGTTTTAAGGGTTCTTTATATATTTTGGACAACAGTCCTTATCAGATGTGTCTTTTGCAAATATTTTCTCCTAATCAATGACTTGTTTTTTCATTCTCTTGACAGTGTCTTTTACAGAGCAGAATTTTTTAATTTTAATTAAATACAGTTTATTAATTTTTACTTCCATGGCTTGTGCTTTTGGAGTTGTATCTAAAAATCTATTGCCAAACCCAAGGTCATCTAGATTTTCTCCCATGTTATCTTCTTTGAGTTTTATACTTCTGCATTTTACATTTAGGTCTTTCATCGATTTTGAGTTAATTTTTATGAAGGGTATAAAGACTGTGCCTAAATTCTTTTTTTTTTTTTTTTACATGTGGATGTTCAGTTGTTCCAGCATCATTTGTGGAAAATACTCTTTGTTTCATTGTATTTCTCAACTTCCTGGTCAAAGATCAGTTGACTATACTTACGAGGGCTGATTTCTGGGCTATTTTATCTTATTGATGTCTCTCTTTGATAGATTGTCTATTCTTTTGCTAATGCCACATTGTCTTTGTTACTACAGCTTTTTTTTTTTTATATTTTTTTTATTTGACAGAGAGAGAGAGACAGCGAGAGAAGGAACACAAGCAGGGGGAGTGGGAGAGGGAGAAGCAGGCTTCCCGCAGAGCATGGAGCCCGATGTGGGGCTTGATCCCAGGACCCTGGGATCATGACCTGAGCCGAAGGCAGACGCTTAACCAACTGAGCCACCCAGGCGCCCTGTTACTACAGCTTTATAGTAAATCTTGAATTCAGGTAGGGTCAGTCCTCAGACTTTGTTCTCCTTCAATATTGTGTTGGTTATTCCAGATCTTCTGCCTCTCCATATAAACTTTAGAATCGGTTTTTCAATATCTACAAAACAGCTTTCTGAGATTTTGATTGGGATTGCATTGAATTTATAGATAAAATTGTGAAGTACTGATATTGTGACAATATTGAATTTTCCTATCCATGAATATTGAATATCTACTTATTTACTTCTTTGATTTCTCTCATCAGGGTTTTATAGTTTTCCTCATATAGAACTTGTACATATTTTGTTAGATATGTATCCAAGTATTTCAGTTTGGGGGGTTACAATGTAAATGGTATTGTGTTTTCAATTTCAAATTCCACTTATTCATTGCTTTTGTATAGGAAAGTGATTGACTTTTGTATATTAACCTCTTATTCTCCAACCTTGCTATACTTGCTTATTAATTCCAGGAGGTTTTTTTTTTTAAAGATATTATTTATTTATTTGTTTATTTGAGAGAGAGAGAGAGAGATAGCGAATGTGAATGAAGGGAGGGGCAGAGGGGGAAGGAGAGAGAGAATCTCAAGTAGGCTTGGCACTTAGTGTGGAGCCCAACTTGGGGCTGCATCTCAGGACCCTGAGATCACAACCTGAGCTGAAACCAGAGTCAGACACTTAACTGACTGAGCCACCCAGGAGCCCCCAGGAGGTTTTTTTCGATGATTCTTTCAGGTTTTCTACATGGATGATCATGTCACTTGTGAACAAAGTCCATTTTATTTCTTCCTTCCCAATGTATTATTTGTTATTTCCTTTTCTTGTCTTATTACATTAGCTAGGACTTTCATAACAATGTTGAAAAGCAGTGTTTTCTTATCTTAGTGGGCAAGGTTGAGTTTCTCATCATTTAGTATGATGTTCACTATAGTTTTTGTAGATATTCTTTGTCACATTGAGAAATTCCTCTCTATTCTCAGTTTACTGAGAGTTTTTCTCATGAATGGTATTCAGATTTGTTAAATATTTTCTCTGCATCTATTGATATAATCATGTGATTTTTCTTCTTTTTCATCACATCACAACAGATTAGTTGATGTGATGAAATACATTAATTTACTTTTGACTATTCAACCAGCTTTGCATACCTGAAATAAGTCCCACTTGGTCATGGTTTATAATTCTTTCAACACATTTTTGGATTTAATTTGCTAAATTTTTGTTGAGGATTTTTGCATCTATGTTAATGAGAAATATTGGTATGTACATTTTAAATAATATTTTTGTCTGGTTTTGGTATTAGAATTAGCAGGTAGGGTCAGGAAGTTGGAGATTTCTCTTTCCCGAAGTCAGTTAGGCTCTGATAAAACCCCAGTTGTTTAGGCTCTGGTTTAATAGTTTCTTCTGAAGGCAGACCTTGGTAGAAGAACAGAGTACTCTAGTATATGACAAAATTGTTTCTTTTCCCCTCCCCCTGCTGGAAGTATAAAAGGATTTTTCTCCAATATTCATTGTGAGAACATGGTAGATCTCTAGAAGGCAAATTTCACAAAAATTGGGATCCTCCCAATGACTGGGTCCCCTATTTTTTTTTTTTAATCTATTGGACTTACCCACATGGAACTTCCAGCAATTCATTAATCACAGTTTAGGTTTTTCTACCCCAGCACTGGTTCCTGTGGAGGTTTCAGCTAATGGGTTTCTGCTCCAGTAAGCTGTGATTCTTTGTATTTGACTGTGAGTCACTCCAGTTTTGGAGGCAGTGGCTTGTTGTATGAACCATTTCTCTCACAGATCTAAGAAGAGCTGTTGATTTTTCAGTTTGTTCAGGTTTTTACTTGTTGTTAAACAGAGTGGCTACTTCCAAACTTTTTATATGTCAGTCCAGAAACCAGAATATATAAGACACCTTTCAAAAGAGTTCCCTGCTCATTATTTCATCTGAACCTCACAAATTCATAAGCATTTTAGGAAGGCATTTTTAAAAAAATTTCATTAATGATGAATAAGGACCCAAAGAGATATAATAACTTGCAGAAAACAATGTTCTTAGGAATGAAAACCAGTCTGACTATTGGCTCAGAAAATTTCTAGACTGCTCTGAAAAACCTGAATTTACCTTGGTGGAGACCAGAAACCTTCACCTCAGGTTATTCTTGATTGAATTAAACCAACTTGGGATGGAAGTGCCTGTCACACCCATTTTACATGGTTAACCATAAGCTTCTGTCAGCAGCAGCTGGTCATGGCACAGAGTCTCATGGCCCACATTGTCTCTCTGCCCAGGACAATTAGCCATTTGCATACATGCCAAAAGAGATGTCCTGAGGATATGCCAGGACTGGACTGGGAGAGATGAGATCTTTCTCCAAAATGCTCAGTCTTGCCAGAGTAACTGACTCTAAAAGCTGACTAATAATTAAAAGGGACCCTTTTTATGTCACAGTGTATCTAGACTTCATTACTGAGATGTTATTAGCCTGAAGGAGACTAGAGTACAAAGAATTATGGTTTCTCTATTTTGTTTTTCTAATCATTCATTGGTCAGATAATTATTCAATTTAAAGCATTTTTAAAGCCTAAAATGAAAAGCTTCATTTAAAGCAATAGAAAGCAGATGGTGATCATGTACAAGAGAATGAGCTCAGGTTACACACATGTATATTCCTTTCTGTACAGCTTAGAAATTTGATTATGTCTGTGATTTATTTTTAAAATGACATGTCCTTAACATCACAGTGTAACACCAAGCTTTTGGAGATAATGAAGCTCCTCTTTGTCCTGGAAACAATGCCGCCTTCTACTTACTGAGGAAATTAAATGACAAACTAGAATGCGATGTTCTCAACTGGCATCAAGATATTCCTAACTGGAGAAAAGCAATGGGATTAGTAAGTGTCTGTAAAGGTAATCAGTGATACCAGAATGTAATAATTCTGAGATTATATCAATTATCAGATCTGTTTTTGGGTAGAAGTATAGTGTACTGGTTTAAAGGATAGCCTCTGGCACCAGCCACATTTGAATTTAAATTCTTAAGTACTTTGTGAGATCAGAAAACTATTTAACCTTTTCTTCTTCTAAATGTTTATATTAATGTGTACCTTAAAGGACTGTTGTGGGGATTGAGATTTTATAGAGATTATAGAAGTAAATGTCTCACCAAATATCAGGTGTGTAGTAAATTTTTTTTAGGATTTTTAAAAAATTTATTTATTTGAGGGATGCCTGGGCGGCTCAGTCGATTAAGCATCTGCCTTCGGCTCAGGTCATGATCCCAGGGTTCTGGGATGGAGCCCCGCATCCTAGGATCGGGCTCCTTGCTCAGCGGGGAGCCTGCTTCTCCCTCTCCCTCTGCTGCTTCCCCTGCTCATGCTCTTTCTCTCTCTGTCAAATAAATAAATAAATAAATAAATAAATAAATAATTTTTTAAAAATGTTTATTTGAGAAACAGAGTGTGAGAGCAAGAGAGAGAGAGAGAGCACATGCAGGGGGAGAGGGGTAGAGGGAGAAGCAGACTCCCTGCCCAGGAAGGAGTCCAATGCTGGACTCCATCCCAGGACCCTATGATCATGACTTGAGCTGAAGGCAGATGCTGAGCCACCTAGGCGCCTGCATGTAGTAAACTCTTAACAACTTATAGTTTTAAAAAATGCAATGAAATGGTGTGAAGAATATGGATATCTTATTGGGCTATTCTGATTATCACTTGCATAATTTTGAATATGTTAATTGAAATACAAGATATTCAGGGCTATCATCAAAAAACAAGACATAAATGCTGGCAAGGATGTAGAGAAAAGGGAACACTTATGAACTGTTGCTAGGATTGTAAATTGATAACAACCGTTATGGAAAACAGTATGGAGGTCACTCAAAAAATTAAAACTAGAACTACCATATAATCCAGCAATTCCACTTCTAGGTATACATCTCAAGGAAACTAATACCCTATGTTGAAGAGTAATCTGCACTTCCATGTTCATTGCAGCAGAAATATTATTCAGCCATAAAAAATAAAGGAAGTCCTGCCATTTGTGACAACATGGACAGATCTTGAGGGCATTATGCTAAGTGAAATAAGTCAAACAAAGAAAGATAAATACTGTATGATTTCACTTATATGTGGGATCTAAAAAAAAAAATACCTCACCTGAAGCTAATACTACACTGTATGTTAAATAACTGGAATTTAAATAAAAACTTAGAAAAAAATACCCTCACAAACAAAAAACTCAAAAAAAAGAGCTCAAACTCAGAAAAAAAGAGATCAGATTTGTGGTTCGTTGCCAAAGGTGGTTAGGGGAAATTGGAGAAAGGAGGTCAAAAGATACAAACTTTCAGTTATAAGATAAATAGTAGGGATGTAATGTACAACATGATAACTATAGTTAATGTTGCTATATGGTATATTTCAAAGTTAAGATGATAGACCCTATGAGTTTTCAATACAAGGAAAAAAACATTTCCTTTTTTTGTATCTGTATGAGATGATGGATGTTAACTAAGCTTACTGTGATAATCATTTCACAATATATGTAAGTGAAATTATTATACATTATACCTTAAACATAAGCTGCACATCAAATATATCTCAATAAACTGGAAAAAATAAAATTTAAAAAAAAGAGAAGCTCCAAACAAAAAAACAAACAAACAAAAATAGAAGATATTCAGTAATATCATGGTACTTAAACTTAGAAATTATACAATACTCTTTAACACCAGCATATGTTTCACTTCTTGGTATCTCCCAGGGTGCTTTCTTGAGTCAATTAATGATAGGAAATACAAATTAGGAGGTCAAACATGGCAATTACTTTTCTCTCAATCTTTTTTTCTCTCTCTCTCAATCTCTTCCTGATGACAAATGGCATCCCATCCACTAGGTCTGCTTGAACAAAATGCACTATGTCCAAGATTTCAGCAGTTAAAAGCTAAATCTAACAAGAGATGATTAGGCAGCTGGGCTTAGAATTTCAAGCATGAACAGGAATTTCTAAGGCTTGGTAATTATCAATGCCTCAGTATCATGATTTTTTTAAAGGGTGTTTCTTTTATGGAGGTGAAAGGCTGGTATTTCAATCTACTAGTCCATACCAAGATTTTGTCCCCCAATCCTTCCACTGTTGGAGATGGCTCTTCCCCTCTGTCCTATGGTATTTTAAGCGATTACCACAGTTAACAAAGACAATGCAGGTATCTGAGGTCTGCCTGATTTGCTGCTCTGTAAGTGGTAAATATTTAGCAACAGGGAGCTGGTAAAATCTTTTAGGAAAAGCAAGCTCAGATACGGAAGTCAGGAGTCCTGGTTTATATCCTGGCTTTGACACTCATGATTTCTGAGATCCTAGCTTTGTAATTTCCCATCTTTGAATAATAATAACTGGAGTCTCCTTCCTGAAGAACATTTCTTACCACAAATTAGCCATGAGTTGTGTTTACTAGCCATGCACTAGTAAAATTGGGACTCCTGACAAGAAAGCTGGGGAAGGGGAACCCCTGTACTGTGAGTGGAGAAGCGTATCTTCAGACCTCTCTCTCTATATATTGTGACAGACAACAAAAGTCAGTGGGTAGGAAACCTCATATCCTAAGACATTAGGGTTCAACAGATTTCATTGAGAGACAGGGCCAGATATGACCCTCTGAGCTGGCCAAGAAAGTCAGGTGGATGCACCAATGGGTACACCTCCACAGTGCTTCCTCCTTGACCAGCTCAGTTCTGTCACTCCAAGAGTATGCTAGCATTTTAAACCTGGTTGTTGCTTGCTGTTGCCAAATTATCTATTAACACTCTTGGATAGTGTTGGCTGTTGAACTAACTTTCCAAACAATCCCAGATCAGATGGCCGCTGCATACTAAAGGAATTTTAGGATAAACAAGGTAAGCAATGTGTACCTCATTAATTTTCTGTATAGACAAGATGTAACCACGTAGTAGCTGAATCAGCTATCAGCTGGTGGCCTGGAATTATCATTTTATTTTAAAAAATCCCCCACTCATAACATATGTAAACTCATGGAAAATATTAACTAAATCTCATGTAGATGAACTATGTATGTTTAAATAAGCTTTTAGATCCACCACAATCTATTCCCTGATGTCTATATACTTCCTAAAACAATGCAATTCTTCCCACAAGTGTTCAGATGGATTAACACATCCCATGCTCATGTATCTACTTTGCCAAGATCTTACCCTTTTAATAATTTTTAACACAAGAAGAAATCCCCATGTAGAACATTAGTATTAAGAAACACCAGTCTTGGGGCTCCTGGGTGGCTCAGTCATTAAGCATCTGCCTTCGGCTCAGGTCATGATCCCAGGGTCCTGGAAGTGAGCCCTGAGTTGGGCTCCCTGCTCAGCGGGGAGTCTGCTTCTCCCTCTCCCACTCCCCCTGCTTGTGTTCCCTCTCTTGCTTATCTCTCTCTGTTAAATAAATAAATAAAATCTTAAAAAAAAAAAAGAAACACCAGTCTTATAAGCCAAATGCAATATATCATAGCTTTTCTGTATGTACTTGCTAGGTTTCAAGGGATTCAGCTTTAGATGTTATATTTCAAAATACTGGCCATAGGTAATAGAATTATGCATTAGGTTCTAGAATTGTTCCTTTAGGTGAATATAATCACTGAACCATTCCAAAATTCAGAAGTTATCCAGATTGTAAAAAACTAGCCGCATTGACAATATACGGGCTCTTGGGATTGAGGTGGGCTGAGGCTAAGAGCAAATTTTTAATTACCTACAAGTTATTAAACATTGTGGTTATTTAATATTTTTGTAAATTTTCACTTATTTTGTTTTTAATTATGTTGCTTACCATTAATTAGCTATCTGCTAGTGTCTGTTTAAGTCTCCACCTTTCTAATTGACCCCTACAGACGGGATACTTCAGAATAATGAGTCATCGTGTATTAAACAATACTGATGAAAGTTTTGGTACCTAGGATAACCTTTCTGGCTTGAATTGAACAAATAAATAGACATCTTCAGCTGAAATGAAGGTGGGGTTCCTTCATTCCTAGGTACTCATCCTTTAGCAGACAAGCTGTCACATCTTTTGTGAGACAACCTTCTTTTGTCTTAAAGGTTTATATTCTTTCTGTCATTCTCTCTGCCTGTACTAGACCAAAAGAGAGGTCAACCCAGCCAGATATTTGCAGATGGATTTGAAGGACCACTTCCCATTTCTTTGAGAAAGCTGGACATGGCTTGTTTTGCTTGTTTCTTGCAAAGAGGCTGAAGAGAAGGAGCCTGACAGTAGCAAAACTCTGGGAACTTGTCCAGGTATAAAGGCAATAGCCTTTTAAATATTTGCTTCAATATGGAATTACTTGGTTCGGATGGATATTTTTAATCACTGTTTCCAGAGACAATATCAATGGTTCTAGTCATGCTTCCTGTATAAGGATACTGATTGTTATAGCCACAGAGGCACCGTACATAAATGTTTCTGGAATGAGGACAGATATAAACAAACCAAAAGACCAAGGAGTATATAGTTTTCTTGATTGTTGCACTCACTCTACATATAGTTTCCATTACTCCTTTCAAAATTATATTCACAGAAATTACAAATGCCTTCCATTTGAACATATTTATTTAATTCCTATTAGTTCAGGATAGCAAGCTAAATAAAAAAGTAGCATCGTGGAGCCTATTGATAACTGTAATCAAATTTGGCCCCAATAGTAACTCCTTAGAAAGTTAAACAGTAATTGAACCAATTGAAATAATGAGCCATCTTCCTCTGATTAGTAGATGTTAAGGAAAGAAAAGAGAGCTGACAAAAACAGTGATTATATTGGCTTTAGATTAGGTTGGTGCTCTAATCCTTTACCCAAATCAAATCTATTGACCAACCTGTACTTTCTTTAAAAATCACAGCGTGAAATAAAGACAAGACATGAGTCACAGTCGTGTGGTGCTGAACAAACTGGCTTAAGTCACGATTCATGAGACTTTAGCTTTGGGAATTGCAAACTCTTTTCTTCTTTTCAAAAGTTAAAGAGAAAGAAATGGATTCTTAATTCTGATTCTAAGGAACAATAGTGATTTTATATTATGTTGCTCCTTTATATTCTGATTTATATTAAATAAATGATTAAATTTTATATCCTATTTACTTTAAATCTAAAGGAGATAATTTTCTAGTAGTTCTAGCCCTGAGCCAGAAATTAAAAGTTCAGAAAGACTTACTTATTTGATTTTTAAAATAACTGCCTTTCTTGAAAAGCCTAGGGATACAAGTGCTAAGGCATCATTAAGTATAAAAAATATTTAGGCCAAGAGATGACAGTAGTAATACAAAGAAGAAACCAGGACAGTTGAAAAACAGCACTCAGATAATGATGCCTCATTAGTACATTGAAACAGTCAGATTTTTAAATAATGGTCTAAAACAGAAACTAGGCCACTTGGTTCACATTGGGGCAAGAGTTATAAAGACAAGGATCTTCCATAGACAAATGTTTTCGGGGCAAAAATCTTGGCTTTATCTCTTTGTATTGTAAACAAAAAAATGGATGGCACAGTGCCACAATAAGAGAAAAATTTGATTTCTGAGGCTGCCAGCATTACAACTGAAGTAAGGTTTAAATAAAATCAACAACTGCATTGCATGTATGGAGAGAGCTTTTGACATTCTTTGACTGACTGCCCAATATCAAATTCTGATAGTATTGCAATTTCTCCCTGGAGAGTTACCTCTCCCTCATTCTGTGTCTTTTGGTGGGAGAATAATTCCTTCTTCATGCTTTCAGCTATAGAGAGGTCTGTACGAGCAGTCCTCTCCTCCTCCTTGTGTTTCAATGAAGTAGGTGAATGACTTAACATTGACTGGGTGCCTTCTTCCAAGACTTCAAATCTTGATGGTGTGAACCAAGGGCAGAAAAAATGGTTGGATAGAACTATTTATGGTGGCAACTATGGAGAAATTGTCAGACAGATTTTTCTATGAGACATTTGTATGTTTCCAGGTCTTAGCCCTTTTGTGTTCCATTACAATCTGGTTCTTCTATTTTCTTCAATTTTGTGAGACTCTGAATTTCCCAATCACTTCCCTTTGCTTAAGAGTCCATTTCTGTTTCTTGTACTGTGAAACCACAACTGTTCCAATGTGGAACTTAAATATAGCTAAATTGTAAGGTTAAGCCAAATGTTTCCTTGCAGAGTAGGGGTTATTGCATTTTGGAAACTCATGGAGATATTTTAAGAATGAAAGTACTTTGAGGGGTGCCTGGGTGGCTCAGTCGGTTAAGCGTCTGCCTTCAGCTCAGGTCCTGATCCCAGAGTCCTGGGATTGAGCCCCACATAAGGCTCCTTGCTCAGCTGGGAGCCTGCTTCTCCCTCTCCCTCTGCCTGCCGCTCCCCCTGCTTGTGCTCTCTCTCTGTCAAATAAATAAATAAAATATTTAAAAAAAAAAAGAATGAAAGTACTTTGAAAGGGGATACATAGTATTAGTATTCATATACCTTTGATGCCTGATAACACTTCTTATCAGGGGATGAATTGTTCCTGAAAAATTTAAGATCTCCTGACATACTATATAGCCTAGCCTGTACAGGATTGAGAATAGAAACCTACCTTTATACCCCAAGAAGTTTATAGAAGAGCATTGTGGTCTTGATTTTATTGTTAGGTAGGAGCTCTTACCCATCCTTTCCACACCTCTTTATTTAAACATCTACATAAAAGTAGCCGAAGATGAGCAGAATGAATCAATACTATACATCCAAAATTGGCAAAAGTCAAGAAATCATGCAGCTCAGCCAATTTCCTGACATTATATTCCTCCTATAACACCTGATCAGTTGTGCTGTTGATTAAACACCGTTAGTTATTGAGTGCTCGTTACCTCACGAAGACAGTTGCACTTATTAGAATCTTTCTTTTGACTTTGAGTCCAAATATATTTCCCTTTACATTGTATGTATTTTTTGATTATAAAATTGATCTATAAAGAGACAAAAAAATAGCTTACTTCAAATATTTGCCCACAATCCTTTAAATCATTTTTTTCTTTCTATATGTGTACTACTAATTAAAGATTAAAAATGGGGCAGCATGAATGATATACAAAAACTCCTAAGGAAGCCATTGAAACATGATTAAAATGAATAAAAAGTTCAACAAGGTTGTAGGACATAAGATCAATATGCAAAATCAGTTGTATTTCTATTAGCAGCAGTGAACAATCCAAAAATTAAACAAAGAAAACATTTCCATTTATAATATCATTAAAAATTTTGGGCGTCTGGGTGGCTCAGTTGGTTAAGCGACTGCCTTCGGCTCAGGTCATGATCCTGGAGTCCCGGGATCGAGTCCCGCATCGGGCTCCCTGCTCAGCAGGGAGCCTGCTTCTCCCTCTGACTCTCCCCCTCTCCTGTGCTCTCTCTCTCATTCTCTCTGTCTCAAATAAATAAATAAATAAATAAAATCTTTAAAAAAAATTTTTTTTAAATACTGAGGATAAACGTAAGAAAAGAAAGCAAAAATTGTACACTGAAAATTACAAAAGATTGTTGAAATAAATGAAAAAATACCTAAGTATGTCTATGTAGTCTTTTGCCATCTCAGTTTCATGGGTCAGAAGACTTACTGCTGTAGAGATGACAATATACCCCAAACCGATCTACAGATTCAACACAATCATAATCAAACTGTTAGCTGTTTTTTTTTTAATAGAAATTGACAAGCTGATCCCAAAATTCATTTAGAAATGCAAGGGAAGGTAGATAGCCACAACAATATTGAAAAAGAAGATCAAAATTGGAAGACTCATACTTTCTGATATAAAAATGTACTATAAAGCTGCAGTAATCAAGATAGCGTGGTAATGGCATAAGGATGGACATATAAATCAATGAAATAAAACTGGGAGTCCAGAAATAACGGGTTATTGCACCCCTTACCTTTATGGTCAATTGATTTTCAACAAGAGTGCCAAGACAATTGAATGGGGAAAAGAAAATCTTTTTAACGAACAGTGCTCATATAAATGATTATCCACATGCAAAAGAATGAAGTTGGACTCCCACCTTATACCACACAAAAAAATTCACTAAAAATGGCCCATAGACCTACATATAAAATTTTAAAGTAGAAAAGTTTTAGAAGAAAGCATATAATTAGACCTTTTTACCTTTTATTAGGCAATGGTTCCTTAAATGTGAGACCAAAAGCATGTGGGAAAAAAGCAAAAATAGATATACTGGACATCATCAAAATTAAAATTTTTGTGCTAGAAATGATAGCATCGAGAAAATGAAAAGACAACTATTCAATGGAGGAAAATATTTACAAATCATACAGCTGATAATAAACTTATATCCAGAATCCTTAAAGAACTCTTACAACTCAACCTTAAAAGCACAAATAATCCAATTTCAAAAATGGGAAAAGGATTTGAATGTCCATGTCTCCAAATAAGTTATACAAATGGCCAATAAGCACATGAAAAGTGCTTATAAGCCATTAGGGAAATATAAATCAAAACCATAGTGAGATACCACTTCACACCCACTAAGATAGCAATTATCAAAAAGATGGATAATAACAAACATTAGAGAGAATGACTAGAAATTGGGACCCTCATATATTGCCTACGGGAGTGTAAATTGGTGGAACTGCTTTGAAGAACAGTTTAACAGGTCCTTCAAATCTTAACCATAAAATTATAATATGATTTAACAATTCTGTTCCTAGATGGGTATCCAAGAGAAATATAAACATATGTCCACACAAAAACTAGTCCACAAATGATGATAGTGGCATTATTTGTAATAGCTAAAAAGTGAAACAACCCAATGTCTATCAACTGACAAATAGATAAATGTCATATATTCATATGGTGACATATTGTTTGGTCATAAGAAGGAATGAAGATATTTGCACTTCAACGTTCACAGTAGCGTTATTCATTATAGCCAAAAGGGTGGAAACAACCCAAATGTCCATCAAGAGAAGAATGGATAAACAAAGCATGGTATATATATTCAATGGAATATTATTCAGTCTTAAAAAGAAATAAAAGTCTGACACATACTACAACATGGATGAACCTTGAAAACATTATGCTAAGTGCAATAAGCCAGACACAAAAGACCACATAGTGTATGATTCTATTTATCTGAATTGTCCAAAATAACTAACTCTATGGAGATAGAAAGTAGATTAGTGTTTTTCTGGAGGAGTTGGGAGGGAAATGGGGAGTGGCTGCTAATGGGTATGGGTTTTCTTTTCATAGCAATGAAAATATTCCAAGATTTGATACTGGGGTTGTGCAACTCTGTGAATATACCAAAAACCATTGAGTTGTATACTTTGAATGTGTGCATTTTATGGTATGTAAATTGTATCTCCATAAAGCTATTTAAAAATGTATTAAAAACAAACAAATAAGGCAAGACTAAGAACAGATTGTTGGATATAGAAAAGGATAAATATAGAAAAGGAGTATCTCCATCACCCTGCGTGATTCTTTTGCAGCATTTACCATATTGTGTAATTATTGTGCTTGTTTTCATATAATTGCCTGTCTTTTTTGCTAGCCTCTGAATTTCTTGAGGGTGAAGATTACTTCTGCCCTGTTTACCATTGTATTCTCAGCACTAAATACAGTGACTGGCGCTTACAGATATCTAATAAAGATTTATTATTGTTGGTAACCCGACTGAAACTTACTTCTAAGCTGAAACTACTCCATTAAACAAGTCATACAGTAATGTTTTCCAAATGGTTAAGAATCCAATTTGCCAATCTAAACTTTTCTGTGTTGCTCATGAAAATATTTTGAGAGACCACATCAACAGCCATGCAGAAATCTAGTTACTTCCTATCTGCACTGCAACATTAATAAAGTGGAATGAGCTGACTTGGCATAATGTTCTCAGTGAGCCTGAAACAACATAAAAGTTTCACATGAATGAGTTTATTAAGAGTTTAATAGGCTAAGAGTGCATTGGAAAAAAAAATTGCACATAATTCCTATGCTAGTAATTCCCATAGCATTGATACCCTAATAATGATAATACTATCTTTTTAAAAAATATTTATTTATTTATTTATTTATTTATTTATTTATTTATTTATTTATTTATATTTTAGTGAGAGAGAGTGCAAGCAGTGAGAGGGGCAGGGGGAGAGAGAGAGAATTTCAAGCAGACTGCCCACTGAATGCATAGCCTCACGTGGGGTTTGATCCCATGACCTTGAGATCATGACCTGAGCCAAAACCAAGAGTTGGACACTTAAGTGACTGAGCCACCCAGGTGCCCCAATGATAATATTATCTTAAATGTACACAGTATTCTTCTGTTTACAAGGATTTTTCACATGTATCTTCATTTGGTCAATAGTCAAGTGAATATAAGCCCATCTAGAAATCTAGACAACAGTGTGTGGCTTTCCTGCTAAAAAAGATTCTAAAGATTCTTATCACTGTGTATAAGAAAAGGACAATGCTATCTAACGTCAGTAAAAGAACCTGTAGTAAGTGCCTATTTTTTAAACTTCTCAGGGATACTATAGACTCCGGAGGGAAATTCCATGCTTCGTTCATACAGAAACATCCTTTTTGCTGTCTTATACTTTAATGGCTTCTGTGTATGAATTAATTGAACAATGATTCTCTTTTAGCCAAGTCAGTCATTAAAATTTTCTCCTTATATTTAATATTAATATAAATAATAATTAGTAAACAGGGGTGAGAAATGGAGAGGAAGTAGACACTAAAGCAGAGATAAAATTTTTTTCTCTGCTATCTTCATTGGGAGAAAATTAATCAAACTCGAGACAGAACTGGAATGTATTCCCATCTCTTAATGAGAAGAAACTTTTGTGTTCTGCTTTAGAAACTTGTTGATAACTCAATTTTCAGGCATGTCATTGCTTTTACAATTGGTACAAATATTACAATATTGCCATTTGGAATAAATAAGCACGTGAAATGATTAATTGACCCCAACTCTTAAGTGTAAAGGAACAAATGTTGCTTATTCTCAACACCACTTGATTGACTTGGCAAATGTTTCTATGCCCAATGGCTTAACCGGTATAGATGTGTTAGTAAGAAGCTCCACAGAAACCTCCACATTGTCTTAAAACAATAAAGGTTTACTAAATTATTCACTTCTATATAAATAAATGTTCAAGATCTATAGCTGAAACAGATTTCATACTGGTTCCCTCATAATTATTTCAGAAACTAAGCAAGTGCTTTGAATTTCTTGGAAAGTAAAAGTGGAGGTCAGAATCAGATCTCTTCTGCAGTGTGTTGTTTAGATGGTAACTTGACTTGTGTTTGGGAAAAAAGAGATAAGAAGAGTTAGATTTCTTCTTGATCATAAACCTAAGCAGTATAAAGAATACAGCTTTAATTCAACCTAGATCTTCTCCAAACACATAATAGTCAGGTTTCCCCTTGCTCCCCTTGCTGAATGACTATGGTATGAACAGGAATCAAAAAAGTTCTTGCTGAACAGAATTATTGGTTGGGTAACATTTGTTGTTAAAAAATTTCAACAAAGCATTTTCTTTGCATTATTCCTGCAGATGTGAAAATTGCTTGGTTTTATAGAATGTTTCTTTCTTTGCATGGTATTTGACTATACTAGCCCTCCAACATTCTATTTCTCTTTCATGGTATTAATATCTTTTCATTTCTAGAGAAAATGTTATCAAGGATAAAATTACTTTAAGTTGCTCCATGACCTCCAAGTATTAAAAGGGATCTGATGATTTTAGGGCTTGTTTTTGGTATATTGTTGTTTCTTTTCCTGAGTTGGTTATTATATAGGACTTGGGACATTGTTCACTCTTTTCTTTCATAGCAAATAAAATAATGGCATAAGTTGTAGAAATGAACCCTGGATTTGCATTAGAAGGGCAGACCTTGAATTCTTTTTCTTTTTTTTAAGATTTTATTTATTTATTTGACAGAGAGAGACACAGTGAGAGAGGGAACACAAGCAGGGGGAGTGGGAGAGGGAGAAGCAGGCTTCCCGCAGAGCAGGGAGCCTGATGTGGGGCTCCATCCCAGGACACCGGGATCATGACCTGAGCCAAAGGCATACGCCCAAAGATTCAACCACCCAGGCACTCCCAGACCTTGAATTCTACCTCTGGCACTTACTAATTGTGTGGACTTGAAAAATCCACTTTAATTCTCCGTGTTCTGGTTTCTTCATTTGGAGAGTGGAAATAGTCCCTTTGCCCTGCTTAAAAGAGAGGGGTGTTATTGGAACTCAAATGCAGTAATGAAAGTTGAACGTCTGGAAACTAGAAAATGCAAACAAATATTCTATGACTTGATTGTTATGAACAGGTTACCTTTCAAAGATTCATTTTTCAGTTAGTTGTTTGGAACACAGAAGATATTATTCACTATGCAGGGAGATTTTTAAATTTACTCAGGTTGGGGAGCACCTGGAAGGCACGGTGCTTTTGCAAGACACCTTGAAATACTGACATTTAATTCCTTCATAGGAAATAGTAATATTCGACTAATGAGAAATATTAATTAAGTATATGTATGAAATTTCAAATCACAACAAAGAGCACATGTATCCATGAAAATAATTTTTCCATTTAAATATCATGTGTTCTTTGTCCAATCGTCACTGATGCCTTGCCATTTGCTAGGCTTAATTGCAGATAAGAAACAACGGTTGGCAAAGATGTAAGAAATATTAATTTCTTACATATATTCCAAGTATATGGATTCTACTCTGCCTCCCCTCCATCTCTTCATACCACTATAACTGAACTAAATTGTGAATCATCAGTATGTGGAAGAAGAGATTGAGAATCACCATAAAGGGTGATTCTGAACCCAAGTCAGCTTGTCTATTTAATCCATAATGTAGTTGTTCTACCAGTAGTAAAGGTACGAGTCATTTATAAACCCAGTGTTTTTAGATTAGAAAATGCTGTTTTTTGAAATGATGAAGAAGGTAAATTCTAATCATCTTTACAGGTGCTTTTAGGATTAAAGAAAAGCAGCTTATAAAGTTTTTCCTTACATAATAATGAAAAACACTGAGACTGAAAGCCCCAGGAAATCTTCTACTGTTACTCCTGTTAAAAAGAAATATTTTTACTAGTTCAGTGAACACTTGGTTAATGTACAAATTACAGTTTCTCTTCCCTTTTTGCCTACTACCTCATCTAACAGTTAAAATTGTGTAGTATTGCCCGAAACCTGTTGGCCATTTGGTTACATAATGCACTGAAATAGAAGAATCAGACTTAAAAACATGGCCATGATTTAGAACAATTTAATAATCTAGCTTCTGGGTGCCTGGGTGGCTCAGTCAGTTAAGTGTATTCCTTTGGTTCAGGTCATGATCCCAGGGTTCTGGGATTGAGTCCCACATCGGACTCCCTCTGCTCAGAGAGGAGTCTGCTTCTCCTTCTCCCTCTGCCTGCCACTCCCCCTGCTTGTGCTCTCTCTCTCTCTCAAATAAATAAATAAAATCTTTAAAAAAATAATCTGGCTTCTGTCTTCTATTGACACATACCAATTAATTATTAAATCATGAAAGCAAGAAGTTAAAATGGTTTCCCTGGGACTGTTTCAGTTTCCATGGCTTATGCATGAATATTTCATCAAGCTCTACCTTCTCTTCATGACACACACATCCATCATGGCACAAATGTAAAGTTTATAAAACTGGGTGCCAGGAGACTGAATTCTGATTCCAATACTGTCCAGTAGACAAGTAAGTCCACTTCTGTGGACATTGACTTCCTCTTATTTAAAATAAGAGGATGAGATTTAGGGACTCTATCATACTGAGCCAGACCTATGCTCCATCTTACATAAGCATTGGGGCCCTGAACATGGAAGAGTTTAGCTCTCCTCCTATGTATTGTCCTCAAAGGCTGGGGTGCATCAAAATGTTCAATCTTCCCTAAATAATCTACAATCCATGTGTCATTCATGAATTTATCTAATCATAGAAGACACTAGGCGTCTGTGTCTCTCATATGAAATGATCAATTATACTGGGAATGTCAAATTTGCCAAAAAAAAAAACAGCTCTTCTCAGGTGGTACTGATAAGAGGGAGAACTATAAAGGTGGTATCCTAGTCATGGGCAAAGGTAGTCATGGGAACCTGTGCAGGTGAAGGATACAGGGTGTCATGTGTTGTCCTCTCCCCCATCAACCTATTTAGGAGCTGTCAGGAGGAAGACTGGCTCCTGTGATTTTTCTGCAGATGGAAATAGAAGGAAATTAAGAAAAGTAGATTTTTAAAATGTGAATGATGTGGTAAGAAGCTAAGTGTTAAAGCAAAGTGTTAAAACATTGAGTTATTGTTTGAAATTCTTCATGCATTCTCTATATTAGAATTACATATCCATGCCCTTTGCCATATGATTCTGCAGAACCACCCACTAGTGTGGTTGGAATCTATTTTCCCACCCAGTGACGTTGGACTGGATTTTGTGGCTGACTTTAACTAATAGAGTGTGAGTGGAAGTGACAGTGCCAGCTCCAGGTTGAGTCCTGAATTCTGTGATGTGTCACAAGAATATACCCCTCAGTGTCACTGGTCCAAGGAGAATGGAGAATCGTGTGTAGCAGATGTGAACCCAACCTCTAGTTTTTGATCAAATCCAAATGACCTAAAAGGCCAATCCAAAGCTGTACCAACCATTTCACAAATTCCTGAGCAAGAAAAAGAAATGCTTAAGGTCTATAAGCCCTGCATTTTAGGGTGGTTCGCTATTTAGACTTTTGTGGCCACAGCTAACCAAAGCACTTAGAAAACATTATTTAATGTGTTAGAAGATGAAATTAGCAATCAATAAATTAGGTAATAAGCCTACTCACCCTTCCTTTCTTTTTTCCTCCTTGTCTTCCTGAGCTCTCTCTTTTCCGTTCCTTCCTCCCTTCTCTCTCTCTTTCCTTTTCTTCTGCAAATATTTATTAAAAGTCAACTAAATATTCAAAACTGTGCTGGAATGAGAAAGAAGGCTGATACAACTTCTGCCCTTATGGAACCTGACAGATATAATGTGTTTTGTGAAGAAGTGCAATGTGATAGAGAGGCATGTCCCTGAGAAGTTAACTTAGTCTGCAGAATTCCCTGTACGGCAGAAGAGTTCAAGATTAGGGGAAAGCAGTGGAGGGGTGGAGAGAGGAAATTTCCAGGAGATAGAGAAGGCTGCATGAAGATTCTGGAACAGGGAAGACTAGGTTTTAAAAACAAAATGAACATAATCCACAACAACAAAAGTAGAGTACAACAAATGGCAGAGATTAAAAGGGAAAGTAATGCCAGACAAAGGGAAGTAAGCAGTTTTGTGGGTTTAGGTAGGCCTTTTGGACTCTTTCCATAGAAGAATTGGAACTCACTGAGAATTTGAAGCCTGATGTGCTTCAGTTTGGGAGTTTTAGAAAGATCCTCTGGCTCAGAGCACAGAACTGATTGGAAGAAGGAAAGAATGGGCCCAGAGGTTTGCAGGCTTTTAATGCAGTAAGTGAAGTGTCCTTGGCTTAATACTTAAATGGTTATAATTATGTAAACAGTGAGATTGATTTAATCCAAAAGGATAATATAACTCTTTGGAGAGGATGAAAGATGGTAGGATGACTTGTAAAAGAATGAAAATCCCATTAAAAAATTTAATTCCAATACAATTACCATTCAGTGTCATATTAGTTTCAGGTGTACAGGATAATGATTCAACAATTCTCTACTCAGTCTTCATCATGATAAGTGTACTCTTTAATTCTCATCACCTTTTCCCCCATCCCCCCATTCACCTTGCTTCTGATAACCACCAGTCTGTTCTCTTGTTAAGAGTTTGGTTTTCAGAGAGGGAGACAAACCATAAGAGACTCTTAATCTCAGGAAACAAACTGAGGGTTGCTGGAGTGGAGGGGGGGTGGGAGGGATGGGGTGGCTGGGTGATGGACATTGGGGAGGGTATGTACTATGGTGAGAGCTGTGAATTGTGTAAGACGGATAAATCACAGAACTGTAACCCTGAAACAAATAATAAATTATATGTTAATAAAAAATAAACAAATTTTTAAAAAGAGTTTGGTTTTGGCTTCTCTCTTGTTCTCTTTGTTCATTTGTTTTGTTTTTTTAATTCTACATATGAATAGTTTGAGACTAATGGGTATTAACTGTTCTTTAAAGTTTGGTGGAATTTACCTATGGAGCCATCTGGTCCTAGCAAAATTCCATTTTTTTTTTAAAGAGAGAATTTAATAGATAGCATATGAGCCTGGAAAAGAAACACCTTAAATAATTTTGTCCTTAATTTGAAATTCTTGAGGTAGAGACCAGAAGAAATAGCTGAAAGAGGTGATAATGAATGTCAACAAAGAGGAATAGGGAGAGAGGATGGATGTGAAGGATACTTTTTTTAGTCCTAAACCTGGTAATATTTGACTTCTGAAATCATGTGCATGTATTACTTTTGTCTTAAAAACATACATTTAAAAAAAGAGAGACAAAAGCAATTATCAGGCTTCTGATAGGCACAACTTTCTTTTACTAGAATATTCTGGTTGAGCACAAATTTGTAGTTGAAACACTCTGACCATGTGTGTTTTAACTATTAATTGCTTCAGTACAGGAATCAGCTTCTATTTCAGAAGGGAAAACATGATAACCAGGGCAAACAAGATAACAGGAATCTTTCTTAAAAGCAGTCAGTATACCTGCCAGACCAACTGCTGTCAGCCAAACACTGGAGCCCACACATCTCCTGTGGCCAGGTCCAATTTCCTCTTCTTTTTACCTACATACCTGGGAATGTAGCCCAGCTCCTCCCTCACTACCACACCCACTTCTCCACATGGGTCCCACCACTGCCCCACTATTGCTGTGACAAGTGGAAAGTTTCTCCAGTTTCCTGTCTCCCTGCTGTCCCTGAATTAAAAAAGCAAACTCTTTTTGGGAAAAGTTTTTGGTGTTTTGGACTCTTTATATCTTCCTTCTACAAGGAGTCAGGGAAATGACTGAGCTGTAAGCATCTCACAGAGGAACTCCTCACCCAAGTTGTCTTGCTATTCATTAAACAATAACAGAACTAGGCTTCTTCTCCTACTATTTCCTAGGTTCAGTTCTGAGAAGGTCCTAATCTGTGTGCCCTGCCAACCCTTGAGCAGACCTACATCATTCTATTTTGTTATGAAACAAATGAGTTCTTCTCATTCAACACACAATAAGTTATTCATGTGGTTCCAAGTGCACTAGTCTCCTGACTGTCACTAGAACACATTGAATATTCTGCCATCTTAGGGTCCTTTCTACTTGGATTTCTCCTCTCATGGATAGCTATATGATGCAATGCCTCACTTCTTTCAGATCTTTTCTCAACCATCACCTTGTCCATGAGGCCCTTCTTGACCACTCTATTAAAAATTAACCCTCTCTGAACATTTCCTATACCCCACCCTGCTTAACATGTCTCCATACCATTTACTACCATTTAAAATACTTTACATATTTGTTTATTGCCTGTATTTCCCTTCTAGAAGGAAAACTCATGAAAACAGGAAATTCTGTTTTGTATCCCAAGTGCCTAGAACAGTTTTTTTAGCACATGTCCTTAATAAATATTTTTGAATAACAAAATACTAGTTAATAACACATCTTAAACTGATTTCCAGTGAATAGTACAACTTTTTAAGCACTTTCCAATAAGGAAATACTTTGGATAAATTCAAAATATTAATATTTTTAATCTTAGGTCCAAATATTGGATGCTACAAGAGGAAAAATGCTTATGCTTATTTTCTAATACAGTAGTCGGTCTTCAATAAATATTTATTGGATGACACTGTGAAAGGCAAAGAACATATTTCAATGTAAAAATAGAATCTCAAGTTGCCCCCAAAGATCCCTATACTTCATGATAAGCAATGAGTTTTGGAGGTAGAACAGGAAGGTGTGTGAGGATTGATAGGAAGGAGTGATTTAGTCAGTTTTGTGTTTTACAAAGAACTCTTCCTTGTGGGAGTGGGGAAGATGGATAGTGAAGGCCGACCACACTGACCAGGCCAATCAGGTGATCATCATAGTCCAGGTGGGAGAAGATGGGGATCTGAAATAACATTGATAGATGGGGATCTGAGACATTGATAGTGAGGTTGAGAGGACGGTCTGGAGACCTAAATATTCATCATGTCAAACTCTTGTGCATTCCTGATGAGATTGTAAAATGGTACAGCAACTTTGGAAAACTTTGATGGTTCCTCAAAATTGTTAAGCATAGAGTTAGGATTTGATCCAGAAATTCTACTCCTAGGCATCTACCCAACAGAATTGAAAGCACATGTTCATACAAAAACTGGTACATAATGTTATTCATAATAACCCCAAAGCAGAAACAACTCAAATGTCCATCAACTAATGAATAAATAAATAAAATGTGGAATATTCAAACAATGGAATATTATTTGGCATAAAAAGATATAAAATACTGATACATACCATAATGTGGATGAACCCTGACTACATTAGGCTAAATAGAAGAAGCTAGCCACCAAAGGCCACATATTGTATGATTCCATTTATATTGAATATGCAGAATAGGCAAATCTAGAGAGAGAGAAAATGGATTCAAGGTTGTCAGGCACTGCGGGGAGGATGCAGGGAGAATAACTGCTAATGGGTATGGAGTTTCCTTTTGGGATAATAAAAATGTTCTGGAATTAGAGTGTGGCAATGGTTGTGCAACTCTACGAATATATTTTTTAGATTACTGACTTGTACACTTTATTTATTTATTTTATTTTATTTTTTTACTGACTTGTACACTTTAAAAGGATAATTTTTATGGTATATGAGTTATATTTCTATAAAGCTGTTTTTTTTTTTTTAAATATTCAGCAAGAAAAATGGACAGACTTTGGTGATGTATCAAATGTGGAGGATGAAGGCAAGGGTTAGAGCAGAAGGACTTGGAGCTTCTCAGTTTATATAACTGAGGAGAGATGAGGATCTTTTCCCAAAGTAACTTTAGGATACAAAAGGGGGCTAGGCAGGGAGATGCCAAGAAACAGATAGGGAGCTGGACAAAGAATGCCCAGGGGAAGTAAATCTATGAATGGAATGAACAGTGAATTCTTCTTTGTTTTATTAAAATAATTCTCAACAGGAAAGAGACATGATGGAAAGAGTACACTGCTCTTTAAAAATATAATCAAATGAAGTCAAAGTTGATTAACCAGGCAAGTATAAACTGTCCAACTAAGAAATATAAAGACAGAAGTGTCAAACAAAAATGTCATTTGGAAGGAATAGGTTTGAAATGGCACAATTTCAGCATAAGGAATTGTTTTGGCCCATGAAACTCAGTTTTTATTTTACCACATTCCACTGAATAATCTGCATGGCCAAAATTGAAAAAGGAGTTAAAGTAGAATCTGATCTTTAAAGATTTTATGGGGTAGAGGACTAGAAGAAACATTCTCAGACAAAAACATGCAGATCTTATATATTTGGTGCCAATACTATCAACTTTAAAAGCTGATAAGAGTAAGAATCCTTTGAGTAAACCTCACTGCAAGCTGCGTAGTAGCCATTGCTGGCTGTTCCTGAGCCAGCTCACTGCTGTTTGCATCTGCGCAGGGATGGAGCAAATGGGTTGAAGCTTGGCCTGTCTCCAGTCCCAGACTCTGAGGCCAGGCTGTCCTTTCCAGGACTCTTTCGTGTTCACATAGTGTGTTTTAGCCAGCAGTACCACCCCTCAATTCCTTGTAGCATAAGGACAGTTCATGGTAGAAGACTTTGGAGCTGATATTCCTATTTTTATGCAAGAAACCACGCCCCTTATAGTCAGATGAGTTCTTCCATGCACTACAATCCAATCCAAAAGCATTGTGGGAGAACCACATGACTTCAGACCACCATCTGTGCACTGAAGACCTATCTTAAAGGAGAACACAGGCAGAAACCATTTTGACCTCAGCCGTAGCAACTTCTTACTAGACACATCACCACAGGCAAGGGAAACAAAAGCAAAAATGAACTACTGAGACTTCATCAAGATAGAAAGCTTCTGCACAGCAGAGGAAACAATCAACAAAACTAAAAGGTGGCCTACTGAATGGGAGAAGATATTTGCAAATGACATATCTGATAAAGGGTTATTATCCAAAATCTACAAAGAACTTATCAAAGTCAACATCCAAAAAACAAATAACCCAGTTAAGAAATGGGCAGAAGACACAAATAAACTGTTTTCCAAAGAAGACATCCAGCTGGCTAACAGATACATGAAAAGATGCTCAACATCACTCATGATCAGGGAAATACAAATCAAACCATGATAAGATACGATCTCACACCTGTCAAGATGGCTAAAATTAACAACACAAGAAACAATAGGTGTTGGTGAGGATGCGGAGAAAGGGGAACACTCTTGCACTGCTGGTGGGAATGCAAACCTGTGCAGCCACTCTGGAGAACAGTATAGAGGTTCCTCAAAATATTAAAAATAGAACTACCCTATGATCCAGCAATTGCACTACAAGGTATTTATTTACCCAAAGGATACAAAAATACAGATTGGAAGGGATACATGCACCCTGATGTTTATAGCAGCATTATCAACAATAGCCAAACTATGGAGAGAGCCCAAATGTCCATTGATTGATGAATGGATAAAGAAGATGTGGTATATGTATATGTATATGTATATGTATATGTATATGTATATGTATACACATACACACACACACAATGGAATATTACTCAGCCATCAAAAAGAATGAAATATTGTCATATATAAAATATATACACACAATATGGAATATTATTCAGCCATCAAAAAGAATGAAATATTACCATTTGCAATGACAATGGATGGAACTCTAGAGTGTATTATGCTAAGTGAAATAAGTTGGTTGGAGAAAGACAAATACCATATGATCTCATTTATATGTGGAATTTAAGAAAGAAAACAGATGAATATATGGGAAAGGGGGAAAAGAAAAAAAGGAGAGAGGGAAACAAGCCATAAGAGACGCAATGACAGAAAAGAAACTGAGGGTTGATGGAGGGAAGTGGGGGGGATGGACTAGATGGATGATGGGCATTAAGGAGGGCACTTGTTATCATGAGCACTGGGTGTTGTATGTAAGTGATGAATTACTGAAATTTACTCCAGAAACTAATATAACACTGTATGTTAACTACCTAAAATTTAAATTAAAAAAAGCAATATTAACAGTTATCAATGCTTGGATATCTACCACATGTCAAATAGTATCTAAAACTGAAGTTCAGTCTTCAACTTGTACAAGCCACATGGCTGGTGAGAAGTAGAATCAGAATTGGACCGAGGGGTACCCATGCCAAAATCATACTCCTCAGTGCCTCATGCCATTGCTCCACTGGGAATCCCCTTCAGTAATGACAAGCATCTTGGTTTCCCCAGTACATTTTTGCTAGAGCATTATCCCAAAACAGAGCTGTCATTCTACTAAAAAACCTGTGTTGTTCTACACCTCCCAGAAACACAGCATCGGCCCCATTACCCATTAACAGCACTGCCTTTAAGTGCTGTAGCATCTAAACCATTTAAGCAGAATTCCATCCTCAGATAGATTGCATCCATCTTTTGAGAAAGAGTTTCCTTTTCTTTCCAAACTGCCCTTTGGCAACCAAGCCTTGCATTTCTAATACCCTCGATGTCTGGTAAACTGCTGGTAGAGCCGAGTTGACATTTCATTTAAGGCTGATTTTATTCAGAAACGTTTGAACTCAACTTTGTGACTTTGGAGACGTGAAACACAAAGAAGATAACTTGAAGCGATACCTGATTAACGCTGAATAATTCAGAATTAATCAAAGTGTATTTTAAGCAGGATGCCTAAGCTAACACATTCTGAATATGAGCCATATGATTACTCAGAGAAAATGAGGATTTTTTAAGTTCAGATTTAGAATCAGCATTTTAATTGTAGCAGCACTTCACAGTCTTCTCATTTCCTTTGTCTCCCACAGATGCACTTCCTCCCAAATCCTTATATTTTAATTTTTCTTCTGAGGTAGTATTTATTTTAAGCTGTACTTACGCAGTTGCTTCTCATTTGCTACATCAACAGAGAGGTTGAAGCACCGCCCTACACACTAAGGGTAGGACCAGAGGCGCAGTGAGTAGCCGCTTCTAGGAACAGGAGGGTGTGCAGAGGAAATGCAGCTCCAGAAAGGGAGCTGGAGACTGGGAAAGCAACCAGTAATATAGCCTGAGAGAAACTGGGGCCCCACAAGGTCTAGTCTCCGAAAGGTATTACATACAAAGAAGTTCCATCAAGCAAGCAATAGTCATAAAAATAATTACATTATTTATTTACCAGTTGTAATAAAATAATGACCAAGGGAACTAATTTATAATCCATAGCCACACTACATAATCTTCCTTTTCTCACATTACTCCTCATTCTAGAATCCTCTTACTTCCTTCAACTGGACCCAAACCCCCTATTTCTCCTTCTATTCATTCTCTTTTCCCCTCCCAATACCCACAGTGCTTGTCAAATGGTGCTTTCTCTTTATTTTTATCCCTTGTCCTTTCAGTTTTCTAATCCTCTCCTTCTCCTCCTCTCTTCTCTTTTCCCCAGTTGGCATCACACGTCTATTGCAGCGAAGAGCTGTGCTTCTGCAGGGTATGGAGGGTGAAGTCCTTACGTCATGGGAGCTGCCCAGGCTTGAGATGCCTGATACCATAATTAGTTGACTTTTCCCTACGAATGGGCAAGGCTTTGTCCTTGCAGAATCAACAACTCAAGTGCTTCCAATAAAACTTTGAGTGCCCACTTTCCCATAAACAAATGAAAAGTTCAAGGCCCCTTCACTCATGTGATTGCCTGAGTCTGTAGCCCGTTCATCTGGTCTGAAGCAGAGCGGAACTTCAAGTGGAGAGAGATGTAGCTGACCACATTTATAGAAACTGAAGCCTTTCCTGCATTTTCAAGTAACCCAAGTTTGCCAATCCACACCTGCAAAAACTCAGTAATAAGGTGAACTGAGATTTAAAGAAGAAGTTCAAGAAAACTCTTTTTATTCCAGTTACGAGCCCATAACCTTCCGATCTATTAAAATATTCAGAAATTCGTTTAAAATATTTCATATACGTTAAAATAACATCATAAAATCTGGATGAGCATGACTAGGAACTTATGATGCAATTATGATCATGCCCCAAGGCAAATACAGTAAAATCAGTTGTTAAGGAACAGATGAGTCACCCATCAGCTGTGCAAATGTTGGGCCGGTAACTTCTCTGAGTTTTAGGTTTTTAATTTTAAAATGAGGGATTAGATAATCTGGTCTCTGCAAATCTTTTCAGCTATTACATTTTATGATTTTTAACTTACCTGGGTTGTTTTCATCTTCCATTTTCATCTCATCTCTGATAAACTTCTAAAGATTTCCTACTTGCTCCTCTGTGCATTTTGATCAGAAGAGGCAAAGAGAATCTAATCTACATTTATTAAGCCAGAGAGGAGATCCAGAGGCAACTGTAAGATTAATATTATTATCTCTAGTTACTTTAACAAACATTGTTGATTTCCCCTACTATTTTTCTGGACTACCTCTAGCTTTTTATACTTCCAATACAATTTCATTTTAAAGAACCTGACATTTTCTAAACTTCTGAAGGTCATATTTTCTATTTGTGTCTTGAAGAATTATTTGTGTCTTCATTAGGTGTTCCTGCTATTTAGCTGGAAGCATTAATAACTACCTTAACTTTGTATGTTCATGAAGCCTCTGACAAAGGTCTTGACCTTGTAGTCTGCAGACTGATAGATGAGGTTGCTAAAAGCTGAAATTCTAAAAATAAATCTTAGGAAGATTTGCAATACAATTATGTAAACCCAAAAGGGAGGGCTCTAACGGTACCCACCACAGAGGTCTCCTTACCCCAGAAAATGACATTGTATTAATGAATTAATACACTGAATTACTGAAACTGCTCTCCTGTCACTCCTTCCTAATGTGGGGAAGTAGTTTATGAAAAATTGTCTCTCACAGTTGATCAAACTGAAGGAATAGCAATGGTATGCAAATAATTCATTATCTATATTGTTTATATTTTTAAAGAATTGTTAATATTCACTTAATGGCAGCAAACTTATGGATCTCTTTGACTCTGTAGTCACATGGGTTGAATTAGAGTGGATCATAAATACATGCTTGTTTTGGTCCAACCAGTAATTCCACTTACACAATATATTGCTTCACTTTGGACAACAGAATGCAACCAGGTACCAGAAAAATTAGGATATTTTAAGGTTAGGGGACTCCTAGCCAATTTGCAAGATAACCTTTGATGCTCTCCTATCTTGGGGGACCCTCTTTTTTAATCTTCAGCACTCTTTTTTATAATATAGGAATGACATTGAGTGACCTTTAGTAACTTGCAAAAATGACCACAAATTCTTCCCTTGCCTCTGCCTTTACCCTTTGTGATGTGAGTTTGTAGCTCTTTCTAACTAGCGTGGATTCTATTGCTTCAATCTCTGAATCTGGGCTGGTCCTGTGACTTGCTTTGACCAAAGGAATGTTGTGGAAGCAACACTGTTTCAGTGCTCAGCCTAGAACCAAAAATATCTTTCATGCTTCCACTTCTCTAGGACTCCATGTACACCTTTTGAATGAACTGGGGCTAGTTTGCTGTAGGATGAGTCCATATGGCTAATTCAGCCCAGTTGTTCCAGACAAGGCCCCAGAAATGTGACCTAAAGCAGCCTAAAAGTCCCAAACTAGCTTAGACCAGAAGAATCACTCAATCTATTTTGAACTCAGTCTATTATTGTATCACCCACAGAAATATGAGCTCAACTAATTGCTGTCATTTATACTTACAAGTTTTGAGGATGTTTTAAAAGCAGCAAGTGATAACTGACATACTACCCAAGTGCCACACAGAGATGATCTTCCATAGTTTATTTTCATCTAAAGCTTCTCACTTTACAGACTTCTATTTCACATTCGTTGACAATCCAAAATCTCTGAATGAGTTAGTTAAAACAAGCTGAGTGGATAAAGTAAGTTCCTATAAGAAAGGCAAGTTGCATTTAAAACGGAACTCACCCAAATTAATCTTAATTGTTAGAATTTGGAACTGATACCTAGATTGTTCTTTCTTCCCTGAAAACATGTCCAGAGTAGACAGTGTCAAGTGGGAAATGGAAGACATTGGCCTCACTGCCATCTTGTTTTTCACTTCCTTAACATATGGTCTCTAGTAGGGAAGGTAGAATATGTTTATTCTTAATATCCTATTACCTCTTTCACACCTTTTGAAACTAAAGCATCCTCTCAAATTAGTGCATTGTTTTTAATTAAATGTATTAATTTTTTATTGAAAAAGTAATCTATGGTTACCCATGAAAACTAATATTTATCCTTTTTTCACAGATTCATCAAGCACTTATTTTAGGACAGGTATTATTCTAAACTCATATATTTTATTCCATTTATTTCTACAGCAACATTATGAATTACTATTATCTTATTATTAGTAATTATTATAATAGTATTATTGTTACCATGTTTGCAGATGAAGATATGGAGTCACAGAGAAGCTAAGTGATTTATTGAAGGTTACACAGGTCCCAGAACCCAAGCATCAACCCCAGAATTCTATTGTGTACGCTAAAGGGATACCCAGCATCCTACCAAGCAAATGGCCATACTATTAGCAGTTCATATTCACTCATCCTTCATATGCTTTGAATTTTTCTAATTCCATCCCATCATAGATAGAGTTTGATCCTAACTCCAACCCACCATGTTATAGACAATGGATGGGGACATTGTGATTCAGGAGGATCATTAAGATCTGCTTGAAGATTGTAGGGACATGTGTGGACAAGAATGCCATCTTTGCTGTTGGCTCCCTGGTGGACAATTACTTGAGGCTTGTGAGCTAAGCACTGGAGCCTCCTACCTTGTTTTGTCTTCTTCTAGAAGGTGTGACTGTCATACTTCCAGTTGTCCAGAGGCCCAGTCTGGTTGCTATAGGGAAAACAAGGAGGATTTCTCATCCCTGGAAGACACTTGGCTCTTCTTATGGTATTGCAGTCATTTTTAGGGTTTTAACTGCATATTCTAACCATAAAAGGTCTTTGGTTCTCAAAACAAACAAACACACACCCACAGTTTTAGACAAACACAATAAAAAGATTACTGTATTTAGTACATGACCATATGTTTTATACATCCTTTAATAATACAGTTTTGTGTGACCTAGACAGTTTCTGGAGCCATTCTCTATCCACCTTAAAGGTTGATTGTACCTTTAACTGATAGTGGAGTAATAACTCCTTGCTGTGTAAATGTTGGAAGACTGATGGAATGATTTTGACCAGAGTGCTTCTGAACAAAGATACTGTGTTCTATTTCAACAGGTCTTATTCTTTGTACTATTTTTTTTATCACTGAGATTGAGCAGCAGACAGATAATGAACTCACTCTTAAAATGATAAAACTCAATCATATATTTTAGACAATGAATCCGTCAGTCTGTAATGTTCAATGGATAACTTAAATGCAGTTTTCTGCAGAAGGAAACCTCTGCTTTTATGAAAAGAAAAACACTTATCAGTAAAATGGACTTTTTATGCAAGAGCTATAAGGCAAAGAAATTCACCACTGTTATGGCATCATAATACTTCTCATGAGAAAAAGTAAATTTAGCTAATCGGTTGCATTTACAGCCCATGCAACATCTGCACTTAAATTATTAAACATCACTAGTGTGCTAGGACCCCCCCCCCCGAAAGTCAGGAACCAGGCTGCTTTGCCGGCTCTCAGTGATGACTCATCTTAGACCGAATGACAGAGACACAGAAGCAAAAATTTGGTCTCACTGTACCTGCTCTAGCTTCCGCTGCTGGAGTGATCTGTCTGGGCTAAAAGTGATACCCACCACAAAGATTCACAGCAACTGAAGGCCTTGGCAAATGCCATCCACATTTCCTAGTTGGCAAGAGTTTGTGGGAATTTGGAACATTTTAGGTTTAAAACAAAACTCTATGTAATAACAATATTTAGAATGGGCCACATTACATGGCTGTTGCATAATGCCATACCAGACCAGTCCAACTTGTAGGACTGGCTCTGGATGGCACTGGTCTAGTTCTGCTTTGAGACTTTTAAATTCATTTTACTGACCCCTTGGTTAAGATGGACCAATGCAATTGCCATCACTTCTCATTAGATCCCTTGGGTTCCAAAGCCAGAGGTTCTCGCACATATGATCTCAAGTACTTCCCTTGACCTTGATAAGCTTCAGGGACCTCAGTGACCAGCAGTGGTAAAAAGCAAGGACTCTGGAGTCAGATTTCCCGAGTTGACTCTTGGCTTTGCCACTCACTAGCTGTATGGGTTTGGGGATGATGTAAGCTCAGTGTCTGTTTCCTCATCTATAAAATGGGAATAATAATAGAACCTACCTCAGAAAACTACCTACCTTGTTCTATATTAGTGCATGTGAAATTCTTGGAATAGTACCGAGATGTATGAATTGACCATTATTTTTTTTATTATCATAATTATTATGGACAGAGTGAGAGTGATAACTCCTGCATTGCAATGTTGTTTTGAGCATTAGATGAGATAAAATATGTAAATGTTTAACACTGATGCTGAACATGAACTATGGACCCAATGGGAGTGATTAATAACAGCTGCCATTTGCTTTGACCTTACCACACATCTGGCCTGTGAAAGTACTTTATACACATTCTATCAACAACTCTTTGAGGTAGTTATTTGTAATATTACTATTTTATTGAGGAAATAATTGAGGCATAGTAAAGTTAAGTGATTTGACCAAGGTCAGGGAAAAACTGGACATATTTGTTAAGATAATGTGAGCTACTATAGAGAATAAACCCATAGCTCTTAGTGGCTTAACAGAGAGTATTTCCCACATAAAATCCAAATGGGTGATTTGTGGGAAGTCTTTCTCCACATAGGGCTCCCCAAATCCAGGTCCTTCTATGTTGTGGTTCTAGAATCCTTTACATGAAGAATTATGCAAGTTTCATGGGCAAGGCCAATGTACATAGTACTTATGTTCATATTTCATTATTAGACTTTAGTTATGGCCACATCTGAATGCAAGAGAGGCCAGGATATAGAATCTAGTTGTGTGCCAAAAAAGCACAGGGTTTAGTGAAAAGCAAGCCATTTCTGCAATGGTGACAGATATGGGATTCACACCCAGAAATTCTGACCCAAGCAATTGACAGAAAAACTCTCTTTCTGCGTTTATTTCCCCTCTTTTTCCAAAAAGCCACTTGGCAGCTATAAGACATCATAAAAATGCAAGATGTTCCCTATTTTTAGCTCAGGTTCCATAGAGCTGACTCCTTTGACCAACACCATTATCAGGTAATTTGAATTAAAAATACAATTGATCCGGCACCTGGATGACTCAGTCCGTTATGCGTCCGACTCTTGATTTCAGCTCAGGTCATGATCTCAGGGTTGAGAGATTGAGCCCTGAGTTGGGCTCCATGCTTGGCATGGAGCCTGGTTAAGATTCTCCCTCTCCCTCTGCTCCTCCTCTGTCTGTCTCTAAAAAAGATAATAATAATGATGATGATGATAATAATAATAATAATAATAATAATAATAATAATACAGTTAATCCTTGAACAATGCGAGGGGTAAGGGCTCTGACCCCCTCTGCGGTAAAAAATCCACATATAACTTTTGACTCCCCCTAAAACTTAACTACTAATAGCCGACTGCTAACCGGAAGCCTTACCAATAACATAAACAATTGTTTAACACATATTTTGCATGTATATGTATCATAAACTGTTTTCTTACAATAAAGTAAGCTAGAGGAGGGGCGCCTGGGTGGCTCAGTTGGTTAAGCGACTGCCTTCGGCTCAGGTCATGATCCTGGAGTCCCGGGATCGAGTCCCGCATCGGGATCCCTGCTCGGCAGGGAGTCTGCTTCTCCCTCTGACCCTCCCCCTCTCATGCTCTCTCTCTCTCTCATTCTCACTCTCAAATAAATAAATAAAATCTTAAAAAAAAATAAAGTAAGCTAGAGGAAAGAAAATGTTAATATAATCACAAGAAAGAGAAAGTTCATTTATAGGACTGTAATGTATTTGTCTAAAAAAAATCCACACAGAAGTGGACCCATACAGTTCAAATTCATGTTGCTCAAGAGTCAGCTGTACTTTCCCATAGCTGGCATCTAAAATAATAACTTTAATGATCTGTTTCATGAATACTTTATTTATTTGGCTCCTAAAACTACTTAGTATTAAATCAACATCTTCCATTCACCAAAATTTACTCTTTGGATTTATATCTGCCAAATATTAAGTTAACTAAGTTGACCTCATCCAAAATTTCATTTTTTAAAAACTTTAACTGAAAAATAGCAAACAACCAATAGTGACTGAATTTTTTTATTATATATTTTAGAAGCTTGTACTTCCAGCCTATGACATTTAGGTTTGCCCAGAATTAGATTGTCCTTCAACTGAAATCGCTTCTTTAAAATTGTTTTGGCCCCAGGCTGCCTTAGCTTGTTTGAACGTGCAAAAATGTCTCAAATATCATGGACAAACCATGTCAGAAATCAAATAAGAACATAATACTCAGCTGCATCTGGTGCCAAATCTCCCCAAATGAGTTTTACTTAACAAGGCTCTGCAAGATTATCTGGAGACTTGTGGGTGAATTTTCAGCCATCTAATTCCTCTAGCTCTTTTTATTACCTTGTAGGAAGAATCGGGACTATCAGGTTGATATTTTGTTCTTGGTAGAAGGTCCCTTTGTTACCATTCCACATAAAAGAAGAGCTTGGGAATATTAAAAATTGTTCCTCTTTTAGTGTGTGACATTTTGGAAAAGTTTACTCCATATGTCACAATACAGCATAACATTCTCCCAAGGAAGAACGGGCTCAAAGCTCCATCTAAATGATGAATAAAAGTTTAAAACTAAGAGGAATGGTTCCTCATGGTTAATCCTAGTCACTGTGACTGATGAATTTTTTAGAAAAAGAAATACTGATCAGGTAGCATTCAGTCCCACTGAGGAAAGAGATGGAATCATGTTAGGTCAGGAAGACTGTCTCCCACTCAGTGTAGATTAGCTGTTCACCCTAAGTGTTTGGCCCCTGCTGCTACAGGATATTCACCCTCTTCTAGAATGGGAAGGGAAGAAACCATATTAGCTATGCTGGGGCTGAGAGGTTTCCTTCCTGTAGTAGATGAGACCAAGAGAGACCTGCCCATACATAGAACATTGCCTTTAGGAACACTGAAAGAGAAAAAAAATCACCGTGAGGATCAAAGATAATTTTCAGATATACTATCTTTTTTATCTTTAATTGTTGCTACTTTTTAGAAATAATCAAAAGGGAGGTTGGTTGAGATCCAGAAAGGGACATAGCACACTGTCCGTCTATCCTAGAGATTCTGACATGCTCTCCTGAATTGGGCTCTCTGCCTGTCCTTATCCCTGTCATTCCCCACTCTTTAACAAGGTCAGGGTTACTGTCTCTCAGGAAAAGAGGAAAAAGATAGGATGCCTATAGGCAACTCTTATTCACATTGTTAATTCAGAATTTTTCATTGTTTCCCACTTGAATAATAAAATTCTTTAATAGCTAATATTAGCAGGCAATATACTGTGTCTTCTCAGCCACAGCTCATCCTTAGCAAAAACAGGTAGAATGAAAGAATGCATTCATCACCCTTTATTTATCATTCCCAGTTCCTGGCCTGGTTTGGCAGACAGACAACTTGTCTATTTTCAGTACTGGCTATGGTATTATGTGACCTAAATGCCATAAAAGTTTAGGGAAGGGTGGTACTAACTGAAGCACAAATATTTATGAAAAATCAGACAGGAGGGCTTGAGGCTGAGATATTTGAGGGGTACCGTGGGGCAGGAGGACACCTCAAATTCACTCTTCAAGTTCATCTCAACTTCATTTGTTGTTCATGGCTAAGGCCGTAATCTTGAGTGGGTAGCCAACGACTGACTCTCAGATAAAAGCTTTATAATGCTATCTGAAGCTATTATTTAGTCATTAAAAACACAAGACCATGTCACAATCTTATTTTTATATTCCATAAAGTGTCATCCTTGTCATTATGAAAAAAAAAAGCAATTTCTATCACTATGCAAATAATGTCTGGTAAAGACAACTGAGCCAAGCTCTGATTCTCTTTTACCCCCTGTTTTAGAGAACTAAGGACATTCAGATAAGAGCTCCAAATGGCCTGACACTTTAGTATCTTCTTATTAAGATTTAATGATCAATTTTTGATTGTACAACTAAGCTAGAAATCATTGATATCTCTCACTATTAGAAATGACCATTTGTGGGCGCCTGGGTGGCTCAGTTGGTTAAGCGACTGCCTTCGGCTCAGGTCATGATCCTGGAGTCCCTGGATCGAGTCCCGCATCGGGCTCCCTGCTCGGCAGGGAGTCTGCTTCTCCCTCTGACCCTCCTCCCTCTCATGCTCTCTGTCTCTCATTCTCTCTCTCCCAAATAAATAAATAAAATCTTTAAAAAAAAAAAAAAGAAAAAAGAAATGACCATTTGTAATAGATACTGTGGTCATCTGCCCCAATCCTTTCCTCAGGGCTATGTACTCAAGTCCCACTTTTCGGGAATATGGCTGCTGGTAGCTCAAAGTTTTGCCCCTCATTGGGAATTGTACTCAGCTGGCAATTGCCTTACCAAGATTACGTTCCCTCCTGGGAATGTAATGGCTGGTTGATGCAGTTGTACGAAGTTCTGGCTCCACTGCCTGAATTTAGAGTAACTCTGACGGGCCTTTCCGGTTCCAGAACACCTTATGAGGTCAGCTTCTCTAACTATCTAATCCTCCTTCCCTCGCTTCCATGCAGACATATCTGAGAGCATTCCCCGATAAACTTTGTGCAGGCAAAATCTGTCTCTAAAAACTCATCCTTTAACATGTTGATATATTTCCCCAGCATATGTTTTACAAAATTGGGATCACACTAAATATACGGTTTTGTATTCTGTTTATTTTTTACTTAATGTTATATTTTGAGCATTTCTATTTTACTGATTCCTTTTTAAGTATGTGTTACTTAGTAATTTCATCACATTTCAATAAATGATGTGCCATAATTTATTTAACCACTCTTTATTCAGTATGTATATTGTTTCTATTTTTTCCATATTATAAATAATACTATGATGACATCAGAATTTTATACATAAATTTTTGACAATTTCAGATTATTTCATGAGAATACATTCTTAGCAGAGGAAACTGAGTCCAGGAATATGAACGCTGTTAAGAATCTTCACATATGTTGCTAAATTGCTTTCCAGAAATATTTTTGACATTCTATTTTTTCATGGATTTACATTTCCACTATCACTTAGGATTGTACTGGTCTCACCATGTTCTTGCCAGAGTTGAATACTTATTATTATACTTATTTCAACTTCTGGCAGAATTCTTTAACACCAACATTCTATTCCTTGGTTGAAGTCCAAAACTGACCTTTTCATCCAACTGTATGGTCTCCTCTCAGATTCTTACACACTTGGCCCCCACTGTTCCAGTACCCTGTTGGGGGCCATGTCATAAAATGTGCATATCAGTGTCATGCTGAGCAGTTCCCTTTACCTTAGATGAGAGTTATTTGTGCTGACTTTGATTATTAATTTCCTGTTCTTATTAGTCTTTGTATCTTCCCTAGCACCTAGTATGGGTCCCCATACATAGCACGTGTGCAATAAAAATGCTTTTTAAAGTAATTTATTGTCAGTGGTCATTCATCAGCTTGTCAACTCTACAATTTGCCCACTTTGTGGTTCAAAAAACCAGTGTAAGACACCAAAGTAACCAATTAGTTAACTACAGGTCTTCCTGCCTTATAGATGCAACAGAGGCAACTATAAAGGATTTTGATGGGCAAGTCCTTTGATGCTAATGTATTTTGTTTTCTATTTTTGGCCCTGAGGCCAGTTGACTGTTGGTGCTTGAAGAGTTCAAAACAGAAGCCCCAAAGAATATGATTTTCTCCTTTATTTACTTATTTATCTTAGTATATTCATTTCTATAAATTTATGATCCTAAAGCTATGGCCTTGTACTTATATATTAGTAATAATGAATATATTTTCAATATAGTTGAGTAAATATCTAGTGATATTTGTTTGGCAACTAAGTAAAATCTATTTTGAGTGACTCAAGTCTGCCAGTTTATACCTGGATAAGATTAATGAGTTAACTAAATTGTGGTGACTGTGTCCTTCAGGCCACATGGAATTGTATTTTAAGTAGCTCAGACCAGATTCTCCCCATATGTGTTTCTCATTCAAGGGGAAAATCCAAAAATCTGCTCTGTTTACAAGAACATCAAATTCCAATTTCCCACCTTGATTCAGATCTCCAGTTTCTAGACACTTATTGAGCTTTTTGTAGAAAATTCGTATTGGCTAAAATCAATGAAGCAATTCTAAAACTCCTTCACAATACCCTTTGGTACAAAATAATTAACTCGGGGGCTCTAATGTTTCAGTGAGTAAGCAGACCAATTTTCTCATGCAATACTCAAATCTCTGAAAGTGTTGATTAGTAGAAATTCATTTTTGAAAGCCAGTGTTGGATCTAGGGTATTTTTATTTACAAATTTAGCAGTGGCTTATATGGCAGTAAAATGAATTTATAGAGCAAGAATTTCTACTCCCTTCAGTCCATGAGGAATATATAACTCCCGTGGGTCATTTTGTGATAAATTTAAGATAGGTAGGAGTTTAAGAGCAAAGGGAAAGTGAGGAAACTCAAGGATAGGAATTATAATCATTTTCTCAAGGTGACTTCTGTGAGTCTGCAAGCACCAAGATTAAATGCCTTTACTGTAAACCCCTCAAGGCTCTCTTTCTTGATTTCCATGCAAATAGAAACAGAGGCAAAAGAGAAATGAGTTGCCTTCAATAATCAAAACAAATCGAAGTGCTGATGAAAGTAAGGGTAGAAAACATAGACAGCATCTCCATCCCAGAAGTGCATATGGTTGGAATCATAAAATCAAGAAACGATTGCACTTTATTAATCTAGCCCCATCAATAAAAATCTTTCAACAGCAGATGACTGCAATCTAATAAGATAAGCCTTAATACTTCAAACTCGTGCAAGGAGAGATATGAGGTAAATCCAAGATTGTATTATGAATGCTTATATATTTCTGCATATTGGTTAGATTTTAGAAAGATGCTTAAAACAAGAATGTGATATGATTATAGAATGTAAGTTGACTTGCTCTTAGAATCAGACAAGTAGGTAAAAACTGAAGACACCAGTATAAACCAATATAGTATTCTGTGGGGGAGACACCTAAATTTGAAATAATAGTTAAAAGATTGAGTTATTTCTTGGGCACCTGGGTGGCTCAGTTGGTTAAGCGACTGCTTTTGGCTCAGATCATGATCCTGGAGTCCCTGGATCGAGTCCCTCATCGGGCTCCCTGCTCGGCAGGGAGCCTGCTTCTCCCTCTGACCCTCCCCCGTCTCATGTGCTCTCTCTCATTCTCTCTGTCTCAAATAAATAAATAAAATCTTTAAAAAAAAAAAAGATTGAATTATTTCTTAAAGCTTTGACAATTAAGAAATAACTGCTGGCTCACATGGAGAATTTATGATATTATTCAAATGCATGATAGATACTATGATTCATTTAATCAGAACCCTAGAACATGACTTAATTTATTCATAACGTACTGTGTCAGAACACATGAGCAAAATTGTATTTGGTGGGAATGAGTGGCTAATCATGGTGAACTCACTGGAACCTATATGCTAAATTTGGATCCAGTTGACTATCATACATTCTGAACCTAACACATTCTGAATTTATAAAATTTTACATTATAAGTGATTCTTTAATATCATTACTGTCTCTAAAATCCATATAAGCGCATTGTTTTAAGTGTTACTTGTAAGGTAAAACCAAAAAGAAATAAGGGTATTTTAGGTGGGAAAAAAATCTTCCTTCTCTCTTAACCTATCAAAATTATAGTAAGTATCCACTATTTCCCTAGGAGGAGTTGAAAAAGTTATATTGATGAAGAAAAATCTAAGTATCTCAAACTATCTTTAGAGAGAAAGAATTTGGATGATTATAAAAGTAATTTAGATTTTTAGATGTTATCCAAGATGTAGCATTTTCCAGGGATTGACCTTTCAAGAAACCCAGTAAGTATGCTTCTCCAAAGAATCAGAATTTTTACTGATTGCTAGCCAAGATTCAGCTTTCTTTTCTAATTCCTCTCCTCCAAATTTCCTAAGCTCTCCATTACACACATACACAGACACACACACACACACACAGAGGGGGAGAGAGAGAGAGAGAGAGTTTGAGAGATGATGATATGAGAAGTGTCTCAGTATACAAAGGTTATATGTTCCAGGAAACCAGAATGAAGGTTAGAGAGATTTAAATGTGGGGAATTTGGTTGGAGCCCTCAAGTGTCAATTGAAAACACTGTACTGTACCTCCAGGCAGGGCTAGAAAGTTGGGGCTTGGCAAACTTGCCTTGTCAACCCCATCTTACTTCGTTCTCCCCTCAGAATAAAGTGTATCAACCATCAGGAATTAAACTATTTGGAAAGATTAATTATAAGGCATTAATTACTTGGAATTTAATAGAACAGGGGCTGTGGTAGGCAGAAATAATGATCCCTGAAAGATGTTCATTTCCTAATCCCTGGAACCTGTGAATATATTAGGTTATATGGCAAAGGGAAAATAAGGTTACAGATGAAATTATGATTGCTACTAAGCTGACCTAAAATAGTGAGATTATCCTGGATGATCCAGATGGGCCCAAAGGAATTACAGTAAGGTCAGAGTGATGCAATGAGAAGTACTCAACCCCCACTGGGAGACGAAGATGGAAGAAAGGGCCCATGAGCCAAGGAATGAAAGCAGCCTCGAGAAGCTAGAACAGGTAAGAAAAAAATCTCCACTAGAGTCTCTACAAAGGACACATCCTGGCCAAAGCATTGATTTTAGACCAGTGAGACAGTCAGTCTTCTGACAAACAGAACTGTGAGGTGTTACATTTGTATCATGAAGTCACTAAGTTTGTGGTACTTTGTTACAGCAGCAACAGGAATTGAAAATGAATAGTTTTGGTATTGAGTGTGGGATGCTGCTCTAACAAATATCTAAAAATGTGGAAGTGGCCTTGGAATTGGAAAGTAGGAAGAGGCTGAAAGAATTTTGAAAAGCATGATAGAAAAATGCCTAGATTGCCTTAGACTATAAACGGAAATATGGATGCTAATAGCTCTGCTAGTGAATGTGTAGAAGGAAATGAGAAATATATTCCTGGAAATGAGAGGAAAGAGGACCCTTGTTATACAATGGCAGAACACTTACCAGAGTTGTGTCCTGCCATTGTGTGGAAAGCAGAACTTATAAATGATGAAATTCAGGAAACTTCCAAGCATTGCACTAAAGGTGTGGCCTATGTCTCCTTGTTGTTAGCAGTGAAGTTTGAGAGGGAAGACCAAAATGGAGAAACAACTGTTAAACAAAAAATAAGTAAACCTTGATGTTTGAGAAATTCGAGCCAATTTTTCCTGCAAAGAGTCAATGTCCAGTCACCCAAAAGGCTATTTGAAGAGATTGAAATTAGATCCCCTCAGTCATCTCAGCCGAAGCCAAAAACGGAGATAAAATCATCTAGGAAAGATCCATTGAAAAGCCTCTTGTATGATGGAGGGAATCCTTGTGACACATGGAAAACCTACAAGTTTTCTCCCAAGTTTTTAATCAGCAGAAACATTGCCACCTTGGACTGAGAAAGACAGATAATTCAGTGGCTTCAGGCAAGAACAGGCCAGATAAACATTGGAGTAGACGTTTGTTTTAAGTAGAATTCACCTGGAAATGTCATAGCTTAGTTCTTTCTGCAGGAATTGAAAGGTAGAATCAAAGACTCTTGGAAGCAGAAGGAGCTAGTAATTAATAAGAGTTCAATTCCCTTAAAAAAAAATGAGACATTGGTGGGGAAAAAATAGAAAAGTAAGTGAGTTTATAAATGTTTGGCTGATTATGTATTAGTGCTGTTTCAGATAGTAGTGATCATTTATCTATGGATAAAATATCCATGAAAGTTTTTGCTTTAACCAATATTAATAATTTCTTAGGTTAGAACAGACCATCCACGATGGGACTCTTCTATAGTAAGTCCAATATGCAAGAATCTAATATGAAAAAATATTTGTATACATATCAAGGATGTGATGACTTTATATTGCTAAATTTTTCAGTTGATAGACAATCATTTTTAAAAGACAGTTAAGTAGAAGGCAATTCTTTGAAATAGTTCTACCTGTTTAAACCTCTCCCCTTCCACTCCTTGGATTCCTAATATAAAGGCAGCTAACATTTGTGGTGGATTTGTTATATCACAGGTCCTGTGCTTTACACAACTTGGAAAATTATTTCATACATTTTCACAAGACATAAAAATGTAAATACCATTATCATCCCTATTTTTCCGATGAGGAAGTTAAAGCACAAGGGAGTAAAGTAACTTGCCCATGTGGTAAATGGCAAGGCAGAGATTTATTTATTTTTTTTTATTATGTTATGTTAATCACCATACATTACATCATTAGTTTTTGATGTGTTCCATGATTCACTGCTTGCATATAACACCCAGTGCTCCATGCAGAACGTGCCCTCTTTAATACCCATCACCAGGCTAACCCATCCCCACACCCTCTCCCCTCTAGAACCCCCAGTTTGTTTTTCAGAGTCCAGAGTCTCTCATGATTCGTCTCCCCCTCCGATTCCCCCCCTTCATTCTTCCCCTCCTACTATTTTCTTCTTCTTTTTTTTTTTTTAACATATAATGTATTATTTGCTTCAGAGGCACAGATCTGTAATTCAACAGTCTTGCACACTTCACAGCAAAGCAGAGATTTAAATTCAGCTCTATGTCATTCTGGAAACACAGTCCTTAGCTACCAAATTACCCTTCTTTTTAAGTATTTGAACATTAACTGCTCATATTCATAGTTCCCTGATAGGCCTAGAGTGTAGTATGTTTCTTCTAAAGCTCAGGTTTCTCAATACGGTAAATATGTATAGTATCTTCTCTATAATATCCCTGCCTGAGTTTAGGGAAACAAACTGAATTAAATAGAGAATGCTCTAAATTGAGATCCATTGTCTATGTGCCTCCAGAAAGGAATAGTAGTAATAGTTAGTACTGATTGTCCATATATAATATGGCTTAAATACTGGGCCAAGGACTTTCTGTACTTCATCTTGTTTAACCTTCACTCATGAGGGACCCTATTTTATAAGAGGAAGAAATTGCAGCATGGAAAGCTTATCAATCAGCCTAGTCATACAGCTGGTTATAACTGTGAGTCAAGGTTCCAGACCCATACTATGATTTCCTGCCTTAGTTGTAGCTGCATGTATATATTTTTGCATAGGAAAAAAAATGGTGAGTTAAACAATCTGCTCCTTTTTGGAATATTTAGATGCTTGGGTAGGATTCAGGAGAGGAAAAATGTAATTTCTCAGCACATGGAGGGAATGAATGTTTTGTGCCTGAAATATCCTTTGGTAGCTCAAAGCAAAGTCCAGATGGTTCCTGACTGGGCTATCACCTCATAATGTTTCAATGTTAAATAAGTTTTCCTTGCTTCATTTGCCTGAGCCACCTTAAAATCCTGAGACAATTTCCCCCTCATCTATTTTCAACAGGTTGGTGTTGCTGTCTCCCCCATCTGCTATATTGAAGTACAGCTGGTGTCTCAGATCTAGGTGGGCCCCTGAGTCATAAAGAGTGGGTACTTAGCAACCAGATCAGATAAGCACAGGATGTTCTATCTTTAATTGTATGATTTATAGTTTAATATGGCCTTCCATATCATTTGTTAACATTTTAGACTATAAACTGATCTCAAAACAGTTTAGATTAAGGAAGAGACCAGGAAATCATTTCTAATCATGGTCTCACTGACAAATATTATGGTCTGAAATTCACCCGAACATTTTACTGTGGTTTTCTTTTTCACCCTTCCTGGTACTAGAAGTGACTTTAGCTGCATAATAACAAATTTCAAAGGTTGACTGAATGTTTCCTTGGTCTTATTTTTCTCTTCATGTTGAGGGAAACAAAAAATGAGTTGTTGCTAGGAAAATACTAATAGTCACCAACTGGTTTCCTGACATTTGAGTGAGCTTAGGAGTCCATCAATAGTACATTATGAATCAAAGCTGGTTCAGATAATTTCACAGCCACATCAATCATTGACAATTTTTGACAAACTACAAAGCAGAAAAGACTCAGTATTCTACAGTGTATCTTCCAATTTCCCACCTTGAGAACCAGACTTTCTGTTAGCTTAAATGCTATTGATGTGCACCTCTAAGAAGAGAAACCCTGAGAAAATATGAATATACATCAAAACTGACTTATTGAAAAAAAGGTTGTGTTTCATAATCAATAGGTAGACTGGGCAATTTCCTATGTAGTATAATGTAAATGACACCATCAGAGATTCTTGTCCTGAATTCTTTTCCATGGTTTTGACCACAAAGTGTGCAATTTCCGCATTTCCTATTGGATTAAAATATAGAAGGTATTTGTTAAAATGTAAATATCTGAGAGGAGTAGTACATGAAGTCATATAATGACAAATACCTATGGAGAGCAAGTTCTCAAGGGAAGGAGATTCAAGACTGGTAAAAGAATCAGGAGAGATATCTTGTAGGGAAGTGGAGACGGAGGAAGAAACAGAGGTTGGCCTGAAATCATTGGGCAAGTGCAGGTAAAGCCATGGGCTGTGTCAGAGTGGGAAATGAAGAGAGATGGACAACAGAGGGAGAGACAGGTAGAAGGTAAAAGTTTTGGTAGAAACATTAGACAAACTGACAAATTCAATTTTTTGCCAAGAGTTGAGCTTGATTATTTTCAAATAGAGTTGTCAAGTTGACAATATTTATCAAGAAGCTTAAACTTATTTATGCCTTTGATTTATTAATTCCATTTTGAAGATTTGAGTCTGATATAATAATCCCAAATACAGAAAATACATATCATTGTTTATAATACCAAAAACATGGCAGCCACCTAAATGTCCAACCATAAGTTAATCATTGAGTAAGCCATGTCTATCTACTCAATTAGATCTTGCTAATACTTTGAAAGTTATGTTTAAAAGAATATATAATAAAAATGTTTATGATATAAAGTTGAGTTAAATAAGAAAAATACAAAATTGAATACATAGAGTGATTGTTATAATAGAAATGCATAAACATATTGATTGGGACATATCAGAGTGAATGTATTTTCACGAAGGGGATTATAGGTGATTAACCTACCATACTCTTTCCATCAATTATTTCTTGTAACAATCTATATTTTCCAAATACTCTTTAATAAGTCAGTATTATTTTTGTGATGTAAATTATTTAAATATCAACATCACTATGATCCCAAGGCAAGACCTTAAGGCTAGCTAGGCATATATTCCTTTCCTCTGAAAGCCTTAGCTTTAATCAATGACAGCAATCCCAGAGAAAAGACAGATCCCTTGGGTCAAAGATATAGGATTAATTCTTCTTCCCCAGCAGAGTCTCTAAACAAGATTAAAAATTTACCGCCAATGTATGGAAAAAAGAACACATTAAGATTGTTGTATCAGATCAACTAGTTGTGTTCTGTCTGTTGGATGAAAGATATAAATGTAGATTGCAATATCTTCAGAATAATTATTCGAAGTTTGCCTAAAAGTTAGCCAAAAAGATAGGCTCTTTCCTAAGGGTAATGTGGGGACACTTGAATCATCTGTCATCTTGAATAGTCCGATACCGACTGATCTTGATAGTAAGCAGATGAGCAGTTACTGCCACCATAATTGGATTTTGTTAGGATAGGAGACAGAAATAGAGATGGATCTATTTTCTTTCCTTAGAGATTTGACATTTTAGAAGATATCCCTGCCAGTGAGGAATTTGGTGAAGGCTGCTCTTTTATAGTGGAAATCTTAAAGAAAAACATGTTGCATGATGATTCATGGGAGGGGTGCCAGCCTATTTAAATGAGGACAGGGTATTATTTTAATGCTGTAAGGAGCTTAGGAGTATATCTGATATTTCAGAGGAAAGGTGTTTACATTTGCAAATTAATTATTCTTTTCAATACTCAACGATTGGTAGGCCATCATGGAACTGAGGCAGCATGCAGAGGTTGGTAGACTTTGAAATTAGGCAGAGCTGGGTTTGGAACCCTTACCCACTGCCTTGAAAAACACATTCCACATCTTTGAGCCTCACTTTGTTTATCTATAAAAAGTACATAATAGTAATAATAACTAGCCACTATACCACTTTATATTCATTAACTCATTTAATTCATACATTGACTCCATGAGGAAAGTACCACTAGGAATCCATGTAGAGGAGACAGCTGCCACATTTCATAGCACCTTTGGAGGGGGACAATACATCTGACCCTTTTCCCTTAATAAGATTCACGATCTACTGACACATGAATATTGAGTGGGTTGTTAGAGCGGATAACTTTTGTTGTTTCTATCCATTTGGATGAATTTGAATAATTTTGGTTCTACTAAAAGCAGAGCATGAGACAAGGATTTGGATAAAAGTAGTTTATTTGGGGAGTGAAATAATAAAGGAAAAGTTGAATTAATAAGTGAGACACTGCTTAGGGCATTTGGGGTTCAATCCTACCAGGGCCCTTCTGTGAGAACGTTTAAAAATATCTCCAAATCTATTTCCAGGGTGGGAGGTAGGTAGAGAATTTATGTCACTGCTTGGCGGTCACTGGGCCATTGCCTGCCCCCCTCTGCTTCTGGTCTTCTGCATGCTTACTTTGACTGAGCAAGGTCCCACACCCAGAAGGGGACCAGGCCAGTGACCTAAGGGGTGAACATTCACAGGTTCTGCCATAGTTACATAAGAACCTAATGTAACAGTAAAACATCAAGTTTACTCTGGAAGGAAAGGGTTATCAAATTTCAGTAATTCTATATTTCTTCATTTGAGTAGCTCAGATTTCTAAAAGTGTATGTCTTGCACAGACTCAGCAGAAATCACACCACATCTTTGGATTTACATGAGACATAGACACGCAGAGGGACCATTTAACAAATTATTCTAGCTGTTCAGAACAGACAATTAAACAAATAGAACCTGCTGCTTCTTGCACCCAGCTGTGCGCTCCAGCCAAAGACACGGCTCTGATGTATTAAGCAAGAGTGTCATCAAGAAGAGAACAATAGAGAAATGGTAGAAATGAAAGAGAAAGAAACCTACAGCTTAAGACCCCAAAGGCAAATGGAATTCAGGGACCTAGAAGGATCCAGAAAAACAGGCTCTCTTTTAATAACATAACTATCAAGAGACAAATTCACTCTCCAAGTAATGCAATGGCCCTAAGGCAATAAATATTTGGAAACAGGCGGGCGGACAAGCTGAAAACAATGGTTCCTGGAGTCTAACAAACCCTGTGCTATATATGTCCCAGGGCTGATGTGAAAAATAATTTGCCAGGACTTTTTTCTGCAGGAGATTAAAAAATAATATCCATTACATTGGTCTTCTAGCAGACTGGACATTAAGGGCAGATGCAGTGTTGGGGATTGAGAAGTAGTTAATAAGACAACTAAGGGAGAGTGTAGGTCCTGGGGTATGAATTGACAGTGCAATTCATTCACTGGCTCTACATAAAATAGTGATACCAGTCTTGCTTTTATTTATTTTTTAAATTTTAATTATTTATTTGACAAAGAGAGAGCACAAGCAGAGGGAGCAGCAGAGGGAGAGGGAGAAGCAGACTCCCTGCTGGCAAGGAGCCTGATCCCAGGATGCAGGGATCTATCCCAGGACTCTGGGATCATGACTTGAGCCAAAGGCAGACACTTAACCAACCGAGCCACCCAGGAGCCTCTCAGCCTTGCTTTTAATAAGCCCATGTTCTAGTAGGGAAGACAGGTGTGCTAGTGGAAATTTGAATCTCCTCTGATAAATGGCACACTACATTGAAAAAGAGGGTACTTTGGTATGATAGAGGAACAATTAATTAGTGCCATAGAAGGTCTGAGAAAGCACCCTCTTGTTGCTAATGCCTTGTCAGAGATGAGAAGGAGATTCAGCATCAATATTTAATCTGGGATATGGGATGGATGGAAGCTTGGGAAGATAAAGGGTATGAAATACGTGGAGCTGGATAAAATATTTCATTCCTACAGGAAAGGCAAGGACAAGACACGGTAGAGCCCTGTTGGAAGTAGAACAACAGCAGAGTGGCAAACAAAGTTAAACAGGCTAATATGTGCTATCATGTCCCATGGGTATAAAATGAGCCCGCTGTTTAATAAAATTTTTCTTTCTTTTAAGATTTTGTGTATTTATTTGAGAGAGAGAGAGAGAGAGCACGAGCAGAAGGGAGAGGCAGAGGGAAAGGGAGAAGTAGGCTCCCCGCTGAGCAGGGGGCCCAACGTAGGGCTTGATCCCAGGACCCTGGGATTATGACCTGAGCCAAAGGCAGATGCTTAACCGACTGAGGCACCCAGGCACCCCTAAAATTTCTTTATTCAAACATCTAATGGTATGTTTCAAAAAAATTTTGAACATTTTCCAGGGAAGAAAGTTGTTGGTTGTACTCATTATTTTTTTTATATTTAATAAATTCATGAAGGTTGCAAGCTTTGGGAATACTCTGTAGGAACCCCTCTGTGACCTAGGGATGTGGACTCAAGACAAAAAGGGACATTTGTGAGGAACATCCTTCTCTATCTTCAGTGAGCCTGTCATGTAAGTGTGTGTGTTCAGCATCTGGGGAGACTTATCAATCTCTCTTTCATTGAAAAACTGCTCTCCTCTCCAAAGGACACTCCACTCCCAGGACAACAAACTTGTCTTTGTTTAGCCAAACCCACTTTCCCTAATCAGGGAGATGTAAGGAAAGCTGTATATAGGAGGAGGGACACATTGGTGCACACTTTAATCAAATGCATGATCTACTGGGTATTAGGGTGTATTCCCTGGTTGGAGTTTCAGGACTGTTTCTTTGACAAAGACCAGGGAGTATAAAAGAACCAGGAAACATCCTGGCTTCAGCTTGAGTGCATTCTGGTGCTATCAGACCATTCTATGGGGCAAACACAATTATACCTAAACTTCTGTGGGTTTCTGGGTGGAGGTGTGAAACTTCCAGCTCCCACTTTTTCCTTGGCATTGAAATTCAGAGTGGCCCAAGGAACTGGTTGTTCATTAGAAAGAGCTGAGATTGGACTCGAACAGGGAGAGGGCTGACAATATTAACTTAAGGATAGCATAGAACTAACTTGATAACCTCCATCTTGTAGTAATTTCCCCCAAGTCAACTCAGACCTGTATTTTGGCTGTACTGGAATGCCCTAGATGTGGATTTGGAGGGAAAAAAAGCTTGTAAAAATGTAATTGTTTAAAATTTGTTTAAATATGAAAAAAATCAATAATGAGTAAAGCCAACTACTTACTTCTTTGGAAAGTGTTCCAAAAAATTGAAATGTACTCTTAGTGGCTAGAATAAAGGAATTTTATTATTAAAATGATAGAAGACGTATAAAGAGACACTAAGCAAGCTTGGGGAAAAACACAAACCTAGCTGAATTCATTTGGAGACACCCTGTAGATGGGGAAGGAGGCCAAAAACTCTTCAAATGTGCTTTAAAATTCAGTATGTATATGAACGCCTGGACATCTTGGTAAATTCAGGTGGTGATTCAGTAGGTCATGGGTAGGGCTCGAGAACCTGTATTTCTAATGTGGTAGATTTCTAACACTTCCAACTGGCTGATGTTGTTGGTAGAGGGGCCACACTTTGAGTAACAAGGATCTAAGGTGAGAGCTGGTTTCTGCCTCTTCACTAGGGACTTTCACTTGCTGTGTCACTCAGAATGTGACTTTGTGCAGATTTGTCTGTTAAAGATAAAGAACTCTGACATCATTTGGCTAATAAGAATTTCTGCAAAAAAATCAATAGCAGAAAGTGCAAAGCACTTGGCATGTCTAAGATCTGGGATTGATTCCAAGCTCTACACTATTGTGTGACCCTGAATGAGTCATTTGACCTTGCTAAGATTCATTTTCCTCAGTTGTAAGATCTATTCCTACAATCTCTGTCTTCCTACACCTGGGGATAGTTTAAAAGTTCAAATGATAGTGGCTAATATTAATTGTCTGCTTAGTATTTGTCAGTAACTGTGATAAACCCTTTAAATATATTAATTCACTTAATCCTCACAACAAACCAATGAAGTTAAAACCATTATTGGAACCACCCTGAGGGTGTGTGGGACCCCTGTAAGTATTCACAATTTGATTTTTTAAATGTATTACAAAGTTCACAAAGAATGTAGTCGAAGATTCAGAAAAAGGAGTAAAGAATAGGAACTCGGAAAAATAAAAAGAAAGAATAGAAACTTGGGTATTGTTGATTGCCAAATCAGAGCACATGGAGGTTCTTTATGCTGTCTAGGCAATTCTCTTCCGGCTCAGCTACAGGAATCCTCTTTTCAGGTCCTTTATTGTTAGATGTGCCACTCCGGCATTTTAATATCTCCCACCACAGGAAAAGATAGCAATGCCATCTGATTAATTTTCCATGCTGCATAAAAAGTTACCTCAAACTTAACCACTTAAAACAATACCTATTTATGAGGTCACAGTTCTTGAGGTCAGAAGTTTAGACAATGCATGGTTGAGTTCTGTGCTCAGGTCCCACACCCTGCAATCAGAGTGGTAGCTGCACTGTATTCCTTTCTGGAGGATATGGGGACAAATCTGCTTCTATGTTCCTGTTGTGAGGGTCACCCAAAAAGAGTAGTCCTTGTAGCTCCTGGACTGAGGCCCTCATTTCCATGCTGCTGGCCATCAGTCAGGGGCTGCTCTTGGCTCCTAGTGGCCACCCATTCCTCACCATATGGCTCCTTTTAAGTCCTTTTGAATGATTGATTGATCGATTGATTGCCAAGAAGAGTCAAGTCACTTTTAAGAATCACAAGAATTCACTTGACTTAGGTCTGGCTCATAGAGGATAATCTCCCTTTTTAAAAGTCAACTCCACCATATAGCATCTCCTTTTCACAAGAGCAAATTAATCATATTCACAGTCCCAGTGATTATGCAGTGTGCACACCAAGGGGCAAAAATTGGGGTGGAGGCAGTTAAAATTTTGTCTATATCATCATGGTTCTGTGGGACTATTTGTATTAAACAATATAGATCATCTTGCCTTTACATTTCCATAATGTCATTTATTTAATTCTGGTTGTATCATTATTTATTACACTGCATTATCCATGTCCTACCCAAGAAGAGTTACTTCCAATGGTACTCTCAAAAGTTCTTTGCTGACCATAAATATGCAAATACAAGTCTTGCTCATAGTATGTGGGGAAAAAATGTGAATGACAGTTCATTTTCTGGATATGTTCAATTTATCATTCCAATTTATGTAGAATAAATGTAGAAAATGCATCTTTCAACCATGTCTCTTATTGAAGCCTTTATCTTGCAATCAATGTATTCCTAGAATGTGAACTCTTTTAGTGTTGACTGCATCTCTGCTATGTATCTATTATGGAGAAAAAACTATAAACTATGACTTAAGACTGACAAGGAGGACATGACACCACATTGGTTGAAGGCAAGAAAAGACATTGATTGGTAGGATTCATTGGCATTACAGAGGACTTGCATTAAAAGCCTTCAAAAGAGATAGTTATGGCTACCCCCAAAAGCCAGTTTGATATGTGATGTGAAGATTGTAGAGAGAATAAAGTGGTTGCCCAGGGTGCCATCAGTGGGGACACTCAGAGTTAAAAAATACCTGGCACCCTTAGGTGCCATAGACCCTTAGGTGCTATAGACCAAAGATGGTATGATTGAAACACAAATAGGCAAGAACTGATGAATGAACCCCCATACAGAGATTAAAACCAAAGCTTGAGGGGTGCCTGAGTGCCTCCATTGAGTGTCTGACTCTTGGTTTTGGCTCAGGTCATGATCTTGGGAATGTGGGATCAAGCCCCACCTTGGGCTCTGTGCTCAGACAGGAGTCTACTTGAGATTCTTTACCTCTGCCCCTCCCCTGACCCATGTGTGTGCATGCATACACTCTCTCTCTCTCAAATAAATAAATAAATCTTAAAAAAACCCAAACCAAACCAAACAACAACAAAATGAAACAAAGCTTGACAGTGAACCATCCATAGCCTAGTGTCCTTACCTTATCTTTTGTTGGATATGAGTGAGAGTCACCCTAAATGACCATGCCAGCATCATTCCGGTGATCCAATCAAAAGAAAATACAGCTTTAGTCAGTGAGAATAATCTACAGGCCAGGCTGCCATCTGGAACTGGAGGCCCAGATGCCCCCACTGTTGAATTCTTAGAGTTTCTCAAGGTATCTGGTCAGCCCTATATGCATGGCAGTTCCCTGGTAGGGACAAATGGGGTATGGATCCTGGTCTAGATTTGGGATTCTCTGCCTGATAGCACTGTCAGCCCTGGCCAGTTCTAAGCACTAAAGGTATACTCAGAAAATTTTAAAGAACTCACTGGAAAGTGCCTTTCCGTTCCCACCCTACCCAATGCAGAGCACGCAGCAGAGGTTTTACTTGTCTATAACAATAGTACTGCTTATTATCATTCTTGTTTTACAGATGAGAATACCAAAGTATGGAGAAATTAAGTTATTTTCCCAAAGTTAAATTGCTATTAAGTATCAGGATGTAAAATCAGAGAATCTGATGTCACAGCACGTACTCATAACCAATTTGCTATGTGACCTCTGAAATACTGTAGTGCGTGTGAAATCATTTTGTGTGAATGAAAGATGTATTTCTCTACTTTTTTTAAAAAAAGTTTTTATTTATTTATTTATTTATTTGACACAGAGAGAGAGAGAGTGTGCGAGCAAGCACAAGCAGGGAAAATGGCAGGCAGGGGAGAAGCAGGCTCCCCGCTGAGCAAGGAGACAGATGTGGGGTTTGATTCCAGAACCCTGGGATCATGACCTGAGCCAAAGGCAGCTGCTTAACTGACTGAGCCACCCAGGAGCCCCTCTCTACTTTTCATAAAGTATAAAGTGTCCTGAAAAATGCATTCCAGCTTTAAATATAAAATGCTGTGAAGCTAATTATTAAATAATAAAAAATTATGATCATCACAGGTCATTTAATCAATTAAAAAATAAAAACTGCAGGAATTTTATAAGGAGGAATATGCAGTTGGAAGAGAGTCCTTGCATCAAAAACATGAGCTCTGAGCCAAGGCAGGATACTCTGTTTTACCTATGGCTGAGCTCTTAAGACGATTTACAATAAGACTGAAGTCTGCTTAGTACATGGTTAGTGAAGAGCTATAGAGCAACTAGACATTGGTAGTATTCTACCTGTGGAGAGAGAGGGAGAGGGAGAATATGTTAGAAAACCCATTATATGAAAACATCGAAGGTAAAGATGGCCTGAACTCAATATCAGACCAACTATACTCATTGATCAAGGGGTAGTTTCCAGAGAGCTGGTGCACGTATGAAGTTTCAGAGTAGCAGCAACAGATTTCTCTTAACATTAGATACATCATTTTTATACTTAGAAGAGCTACTGGAGGAGGAGTTACAGTTCCAATAATGGCAGAAAGCTTGTATCAAACTAAATGTCACATGGATAAAAATTATCAGCAAAAAATATAAAAGAATATTTCTATAAAGGTACTGGAAAGTAATCCATGTAGGCAAAATTGAAGGGAATATAAGCATTAAAAGAGGGGAAATGCATGAGGTAAGTTTTATATTTGTAATACTTTCCTATGAAGGCTCTGTTCGGTATACATAATGTGGGGTAGCTAGAATTCATGAAAAAAGTATAGTCTTTTTGACTTAGGTATCAGGGAACCAAGTTTAAGCTGTTAAAACACTCATGAAAGAAATTGAAGAAGACACAAAAAGATGGAAGAATATTCCATGCTCATGGATCGGAAGAATAAACATTGTAAAATGTCTATGCTACCCAGAGCAATCTACACCTTCAATGCCATCCTGATCAAAATTCCAATGACATTTTTCAAAGTGCTGGAACAAACAATCCTAAAATTTGTATGGAATCAGAAAAGACCCCGAATCACCAAGGAAATGTTGAAAAAGAAAAACAAAGCTGGGGCACCACATTGCCTGATTTCAAGCTATATTACAAAGCTGTGATCACCAAGACAGCATGGTACTGACACAAAAACAGACATATAAACCAATGGAACAGAATAGAGAGCCCAGATGTGGAACCTCAACTCTATGGTCAGATAAACTTTGACAAAGCAGGAAAAAACATGCAATGGAAAAAAGACAGTCTCTTCAATAAATGGTGAAACTCGACCATTCTCTAACACCATACACAAAGATAAACTCAAAATGGATGAAAGACCTCGATGTGAGACAGGAATCCATCAAAATCCTAGAGAAGAACATAGGCAGTAAACTTTTTGACATCTCCCACAGCAACTTCTTTCAAGATACATCTCCAAAAGCTAGTGAAACAAAAGCAAAAATGAACTTTTGGGACTTCATCGAGATAAAAAGCTTCTGCACAGCAAAGGAAACAGTCAACAAAACTTAGAAAGCAACCCACAGAATGGGAGAAGGTATTTGCAAATGACACTACAGATAAAGGGCTGGTATCCAAGATCTATAAAGAACTTCTCAAACTCAACACCCAAAAAACAAATAATCAAGTCAAAAAATGGGCAGAAGATATGAAAAGACACTTCTCTGACGAAGATATACAAATGGCTAACAGACACCATCATCATTAGCCATCAGGGAAATTCAAATCAAAACCACATTGAGACACCACCTTACACCAGTTAGAATGGCAAAAATGGACAGGGAAAGAAACAACAAATGTTGGAGAGGTTGTGGAGAAAGGGGAACTCTCTTACACTGTTGGTGGGAATGCAAGCTGGTACAGCCACTTTGGAAAACAGTGTGGAGGTTCCTCAAAAATTTAAAAATAGCGCTACCCTATGACCCAGCAATTGCACTACGGGTATTTACCCAAAGACACAGATGTAGTGAAAAGAAGGGCCATATGCACCCCAATGTTCATAGCAGCAATGTCTGCAATAGCCAAACTATGGAAAGAGCTGAGATGCCCTTCAACAGATGAATGGATAAAGAAGATATGGTCCATATATACAATGGAATATGACTCAGCCATCAGAAAGGATGAATACCCAACTTTTACATCAACATAGACGGGACTGGAGGAGATTATGCTAAGTGAAATAAGTCAAACAGAGTAAGTCAATTATCATATGGTTTCACTTATTTGTGGAACATAAGGAATAGCATGGAGGACATTAAGAGAAGGAAGGGAAAAATGAAGGGAGAGAAGTCGGAGGGAGAGATGAACCATGAGAGACTGCGGACTCTGAGAAACAAACAGGGTTTTAGAGGGGAGGGGGAGGAGGGATTGGTTAGCCCGGTGATGGGTATTAAGGAAGGCACGTACTGCGTGGAGCACTGGGTGTTATATGAAAACAATGGATCATGGATCACCACATCAAAAACTAATGATGTATTGTATGGTGACTAACATAACATAATAAAATTTAAAAAAAAAAGACTAGAAATTGGTGAAGCCACAGATATGCATATAAACTTTTCTCAAATATTTGTCTGCCCCAATAAGTATTAACGTCCAGAGGAGAATTCAAGGAGCACAGCAAAAAGTAAAAATTAGATGGCTTAAAAAGCTAAGTAGAAATTTCAGCTGTTGTCCACTACCTGGGTTATCTAGATTATAGTCTGAATGCGCACAAAGAGAGGGTCTTAGGAGTAAATATTAGTTCCCAGATCTGAATTTAAGGGGAAGATTAAAACAGACCTGCATTAGCAAAGTGTAAAATCAAGCTTCCACAAGTCCAAGGTAGTCAGGCTAAATATAATCAAAACTATACTTACGCAAATCAAAAGCAAGTAGCTGAAAACGAGATAAAAAAAAATCTTGAAAATATTTATAGAATGAAAAGCACATCCCAAACTGGAGAACAATGATAAGAATAGGGCTAATATCTCATCATAAACAGTAATAGCCAGAAGATAATTGAGCAACAGGTGCTCAATAACAAGAAAATGGTATCAACCCAGAGTTTAATATCCAGCAAAGATATCCTTCAGAAATGAATGTCAATAAAGACATTTTTGGATATACTGAAGCTGAAAGAATTAACTATCAACACACAGATATATAACACAAGAAATGGTTTAAAAAAAATTCTTTAGGCTGAATGTAACACCAAATGGAACCTCAGATGTGCAGAAAGAAATGAAGAGCACAATAAATCATTTGTATGTGGAAAAATCAAATATGTTTCTTTTCTTTTTTAAAAGATTTTATTTATTTATTTAAGAGAGAAAGCATGAGTGGTGGGGGAGGGGCAGAGGGAGAGGGAGAAGCAGACTCCCCATTGAGCTGGGAGCCCAATGAGGGCCTCTATCCCAGGACCCTGGGATCATGACCTGAGCTGAAAGCAGATGCTTAACTGACTGAGCCACCCATGTGCCCAAAGAATATTTTTCTTTTTAAAATTTTCAAGAAGAAACTCAGCATTTATTGCAAGAATTATAACATCATGTTTGAGGTTTTTAACAAAAGTTGATATAAAATATATGACAATTACAGCTTAAATTGTGGGAGAGTAAGTGGAATTAATTGTACTGCTACATGGTTTTTGTATTTTATGTGAGGTGCCACAATATTAATTCTAAGTAGAGTATGATAAATTATGGACACATATTTTAATCCCTGGAGCAAGTGTTAAATAAACAAAGTTATTGTTAAAGCCCCAACAGAAAAATTTAAATGAAATACTAAAAAATATACAATTAATTAAGAAGACGGTAGTAAAAGAGTAATAAAAGTAAAAAATCAGGTTGGACCAATAGAAAACAAAAAGTGTCATGTTAGATTTTGATCCAACATAATCAAAACTGTCATTAAATAGATGTATTCTAATCATTCCACTTAAAATGCAGAGTGGCAGACTAAATAAAAAAGCAAGATCCAATATATACTATCTCCAAAAAATGCACTTTAAACATAAGGACACAGGTTAAAACTAAACAGGTAAAAATTAATATTTCCTGTAAAGAATAGTCATAGAGGGCGCCTGGGTGGCTCAGTTGGTTAAGCGACTGCCTTCGGCTCAGGTCATGATCCTGGAGTCCCGGGATCGAGTCCCTCATCGGGCTCCCTGCTTGGCAGGGAGTCTGCTTCTCCCTCTGACCCTCCTCCCTCTCATGCTCTCTGTCTCTCATTCTCTCTGTCTCAAATAAATAAATAAAACCTTAAAAAAAAAAAAAAAGAATAGTCATAGAAAAGTTGGAATGGTTATCAAACAAAGTAGACTGTAAATCAAGGAATTTTGTCAGAAATAGAGAGAATTTCAATGATAAATGGTTCATTTACCAAGAACACACAGCACAACAATCCTAAATGTGTGTGTTCTACTACAGAGTTGCAAAGACAAAAAGAGAAAAAGACAAAACTAGGGAGAGAAATAAATCCATGATTGCTGGAGATTTTCACTATTCCTCTTTCTTGTAAATGACAAAGTAGGAAAAAATAGCAAGAATATAGAAAGAACTTTGGTTTTTGACTTTAATGGAGTAACTGGAACAGAACTTGCATCCACCTTAACAACTAGAAAACTGTACACAAAATATCAAACAAATTTTGAATTCGAACAAAAGGTAGCACAGGACTGGGATCACTGAGAGAAGGACAGTCAATGTGATGAGACTTAGAATCACGTGGCTTTGTGCCTGGAGAGGCTTTCTGAATTGGCCTGTGAGGTGGGTTAACTGGAACATTACAATGGTCTCACAGAAGAAACGAGCAGAGTGGGTAGGAATTTGTGGGACAGAGTCCCAAAAGGAAGAAAGCCACAGAGAGAGACGGCTCTAGAAATCTGCATGGGGTTTTCCTCAAATCTGCTGCTAAATACTAAGCCACTTGGGCAAAGGATGAAATACCCTGAAGACAAGCAAAGAACAAGTGGAGAGCTCTAAGCTAAACAATTTCTAAAGCTCTCTCTCACTTAGGCATTGAGTTGTGACTAGCAAGAGCAAGGAGTCCCACTGATCACTTGGGGCACTCAGTGGAGACACCACCAGAGCATCAGTACGAGAATCATACTCGCCCCCAAATAAAGGCTTATCTAGAACCCACCTTATAAAATCAAGGCTTGAAACAATCAAGCTAATAGGCAAAAAACATAATTGCTGGCAAGTACAAAGTTCAATGCTCTTTTAAAAATGCAACCATAATCCAGACACTTAACAATGTAAAATCACAATGTTTAGGATCCTGTAAAAAAAAAAAAAAAATCTAGAAATACCAAAAATCAGGTCATTATGACCTATTACCAGGAGAAAAATTAGTCAATAGCTACAAACCTAGAAATAAGGTAGTTAGTAGAATTATAAGAAAAAGATTTTAAATGGTTGTTTAAATATGCTCAGAGTCACAGAAAAACCTGATGATAATGAGAAAAGAAATGGAGGGTGAAAAAATTATATAGAAATTCTAAGGATGGGGCGCCTGGGTGGCTCAGTTGGTTAAGCGACTGCCTTCGGCTCAGGTCATGATCCTGGAGTCCCAGGATCGAGTCCCGCATCGGGCTCCTTGCTCAGCAGGGAGTCTGCTTCTCCCATTGACCCTCCCCCCTCTCATGCTCTCTCTCTCTATCTCATTCTCTCTCAAATAAATAAATAAAATCTTTAAAAAAAAAAAAAAGAAATTCTAAAGAGGAAAAATACATTATCTGAAATATAAAATTCACAATATTAAAAGCTTTAACTAAACTCAACATTTCTGATAACATTTCTCAGCAAATTAGCAATAAAAGGTACCTTCCTCAATCTGTCTATGAAAAGCTTATAGCTAACATCAGACTTAATGGCGAAGGACCAAATACTTTCCCCATTAAGACTGAAACAGGGCAAGGATGTTGATTGTCCCCACTTTTATTCAACATTATATTGGACATCATAGCATATGAAATAAATAAATCTGTGACTTACTCTTGCACTGCAGCTCCAACTAGTTCATAGTAAATACCAAAAAGTAATAGAATGTTCCATCTAGACACAGAAGATTGTGAATTCCAATCCTCTCCAATAGATGAGGGATCTAGGATGTGCCTTACAGACCCAAGGAAACATAGATCATACATGTTAGGAAGATAATGTTTTAAACCATATTTCAGTGTTTTTTTTTTTTTTTTTTTTTGTATTAGTGTCAGTGTGACCTTCTCCTGCTCCATCCCCATTCTTTCAGAGGCATCCATTTGTCCTGGGAGGATTAGGATCATTAAAGCATAGATACAAAGAGAAAGAGGAGGCATTCAGCTCTTGCATACAAAGTAGAATTTTTAAGTCTGCAACAATCAAATTGTCTTAGAACCCAGGCTTCACAGAAAGTATTTTTAAATTCCTTTGGATATTATTAACATATTAGGAGCTAGGCTTGACAAAGTAGATCACAAGATTTCTTCCATAGTGTAGAGAAAAGATTGATTCTGCCATTAAGACTGCACTGTGAGACCTGATGTCCCAAGAAGATGAATGGTGATCGGTGATATACTTAACTGCCGTCCATGACAGAAGGGGAGATGAGATGAAAACCTGCCTTTATGTGATGGTGAAGTATGGGAAGAAGAAGGAGACAGTGAGAGATGAATTTGCTTTTGCTACATAACAAGCCACCTAAAATTTACTGTCTTAAAACAACAATAATTTAATTAGTTCATGATTCTGCAGGTCATCAAATTTGATTGAGCCCAACTAGGTCATTCTGGTCCTGGCTGGGCTCACTCTTAAGTCTGTGACTGGATAGTAGGTTGACTAGCTGGTCTAAGATGGCCTGAGATGGGCCAGCTTGTCTCTCTTTTCCAATGTTTCCCCTCCTCCAGCCAGATAACCTTGGCTTGTTCATATGGTGGTGAGAGTGTACCAAGAAAAAGGATGGAGGCACATAAGATCCTTTGCAGCCTACAGTCAGAAATGACATGGCCTCACTTCTGCTGCATTTCATTGGTCAAAGCAAATCACAAGGCCAGCCCAGGTTCATAGAGTAGAGAAAGAGACCCACCTCTTCATGGGAAAGACTTCAAAGTCATATTACAAAGGAGCATGAAGGGGAATAATAGTGCCCATTTTTATAAACAATTTCCCACAAGGTTCATGTTCCCCTGTACCACCCTGTGCCTCTTCCTCCTGCTGTTGAAGGATGTGTTTGAATATGATGAAAAGGAAAATAAAAATCATAGAGCCTAGTCCTGATTCATGTTTGCATCTCTAAGAGGAGACCTCAGTGCTGACTTAGGGAGAGTACAGGGCAATAAGATTAGCAGCATGAGCTGCTGAGTCAGAGGGATGTTCTGGGTCTAACCCCCTGAATTCTCTCTTGATTCCTTGGTGACAATAGTGGAAGAAATCCAAGAGTGTAGGTTGCCCTTTGGAAGGATACAGAAGACAGCTGATGGTGCTAGACAGTTCATTGTGCTGGCATCAAAGTGAGTCTGTGCCAAAGACTGCAGAAAGATCAGCAAAGCCAGGAATCAAGTGAGCATCACAACCAGACCTCACCAGCAAGAATCCAGATGGGTTGACTCAGCAGAGAGACCAGAGTAACTGACCACAAGCCCTTAGGCTGCAGAATTTAGCAGCCAATTCCAGAAGGATGAGCAGTGACCAGTAGACTTGGGAAGACTCCTTTGCTACTGAGAAGCTGTGGTTTGACTGTGTCCCCTCAAAATTCATATGTTGACATCCTAACCGCCCCCCCCCCCAGGTGATGGTATTAGAAGGTGGGGCCTTTGGGAAGTGATTAGGTCATGAGGGTGGAGCCCTCATGAATGAGATTAGTACCTTTATAAAAGAAGCCTTAAGAAAGTTCCCTTGCCCCTTCTCTGATGTGAGATTATAGAGGGCTCTGTCAGAGAAGGACTCGGCAAACTCCCTATTCATACATCTTCAGGGGAGTGGGAAGGAAGATCTATCATTTACCTAAAAGTGGCTGTTTAAACCAGAAGAGACTCAGATTTTGTTCCGTTTAAATTTCTTTCTTGCCCCATTCAGAGGAAGCTACAGAGGAAGACTAAATTAAAAAAAAAAATTAAATTATGTTTTCTTTGTGCAACTACTTTATCTAACAACCTAACTGGGTGAGGTACAATTGTGACAAGTTTTGATTTGTCTCCACTCACTAACTTCAACCACATTTGGGTGAATCAACCTTTCAGGTAGAACTTATAGATTTTTTGTTGCTTGCAATTAATAACAAGTCTAATTAAAATAACTTCAGGGTCTGGAGGTGGCAAAGATTTTTTAAATGGGACATAAAACATATCAACCATAAAAAATATTAATAAATTGAACTCTTAAAATTAAGAACTTGATCAAGTTTGTTAAAAGATATTATTTTAAAAAGTGAAAAAGTAATGGACAGGGGGAGAAGATATTTACTATATGCAGTGGGATTGATATGGATTCATAGCTGAATATATAAAGAACTCATCTGAATAGATAAGAGCAAGAAAACTCAATTAAAAATGCACAAAAGATTAAACAGACCCTTCACAAAAGATATGTAATTGGCCAATAAACATATGCAAAGTTGCTCAATTTCCTTATTTATCAGGAAAATGCAAATTAAAACTACCCTGAAATATTTTTACCAACCCAGTAGAATAACTAAATAAAATAGAGACTACCAAGTGTAAAATGAAGATGTGGAGGAACAAGAATGATCACATACTGCTCTTTAGAAAACTCAGATGACTTATCCCCAAGCCAAAGATATGACCCATACATCCTAGTCCAGCGTACATATCCACTGCAAAAGTAAACATGTTTTCACCCAAACATATATACTAAAATATATATTGAAGCACTATTTTAGATATCTCCAAACTGGAAGTTATTCATGTGCCCATAAACAATAAAATTGATAAACTGTGGCATATCCACACAACAGAATACTTCATAGTAATGACAGTTAGTGACCTAACAATATTTGTAAAAATATGAATGATTCTCACACACATAATACTGAGTGGAAAAAGCCAGACCCTAAATAAACTGTATGATTCCATTTGTATAAAGTACAAAAATAGTAAAACTAATCTATGTTGTTCGATGTCACAATATTGGTTACTTTTTGGAGAGCAAACTGCGAGACTAGAAGGGAGGAAGGGGGTATCTTGGAGCTGAGAATACTCTGTTTCTGACCTGGAAGTTGGTAACACCACTGTGTTCAGTTTGTGAAAATTCAGCAATCTATACACGTAAATGAATGTTTTAGTAGCTTTATTATATTTTAGCAAAAGCTTTTTAAAGTCTGGTCTAGACCAATTGAAAACTGCCATCTCATACCTCCTTGTCCTTTCTCCATCCCAGCTTCTATTAATCTGAGCTTAGAAGATCCTGAGTAGAAATGGAGATGTGGTCCACTTTCTCAAGGTACCTGTGCCTCCCTTTCCAGTTCTAACTCTTCTGGAATTGGGGTGAGGGAAGATGAGATGGAAGAGACACAGACACTCTTCCCCCTTAACTGACCATCTGACTACACTATTGTTGAGAGCCATTGCTTTCTGGCCAATGTATCTTCCCTGATATCCTGGCTGCAGTAGGCAAAATACTGGCTCTTATGGACACACGTGTGTATCATTTTGGAGGTGCTGAGTCTGTGGGGTTTCCCAAAGCTCAAATTCCCTGGCACAGGAGATCTAGCTGTGATGAACCTCTTTTCTCTTCCTAGAGGGTTCTTGACTTGCAGACAGATTTTTCAAACCTGGTTACCTCTTGCAGTTCTGCTTAACCCACAGAAAGTAAGCATCCTGTCCATTCCAAATCATAGCGTGCAGGCTGTTCCCCTCTCTAGCTTACTATTCATCTCCAGTGAATCTCCTCCTCTGGTAGCTTAGATTAGATCAGAGTTGTCTAAGCTTATGTCCAATTTGGAAATGATGCCACCCTGTCTCATAGGCACTCCATATTTTGATGAATGGTCTTCTTGAACCCTTCTGGGGTAGACAGAATAATACCTCCCAACCTCCCAACCCCCAAATTCACCTGTGTTCTAATTCATAGCACCTGTGAATATTACATTACATTATAAGGCAAGCGGATTAAAATTGTGGATGGATTTATGGTTGTTAACTAGCTGATCTTTAAGGTAAGGAGATTGTTCTAGATTATCTAGGTGGGTCCAGTGTAATCACAAGGGTCCTTAAATGGGGAAGAGAGAGGTAGGCAATCACTGTTAGAGTGATGTCATGCTAGAAAAACTTGATTGGCCATTGCTAGCTTTGAAGCTAGAAGGGCCCACAAACCAAAGAATGCAGGCAGCCTCTACAAGTTAGAAAAGGCAAGGAAGCAGATTTTCCCTGTAGCCTCCAGAAAGGAATGCAGGCCTGCCAACGACCTGATCTCAGCCCAGTGAGATGCACTGCAGACTTCTGACTTCCAGAACTGTAAGATAATACATTCGTGTTGCTTTAAACCACTAGGTTTGTGGTTGGTTGTTACAGCAGCGAAGGAAACTAATGTACCACCTCTCTTAGCTTGGAGGGAGGGCAGAGATCATCCCCTCCACAAAGCTGTGGACTTCTCCCTAAGCAGGGTCAAGGCTTAGGATTCCAATCATGTTTTTCTCTTCCTCAATCCCACCCCCAAATTTCCTCTCCTTTTATCTCCTGAAGGGAATAGAGAGAAAGAAAGTATCAGACTGTGGTTGGGGGCAGCAGAGTCTCTTTGGCTACATTTTGGTAAAGGGGAGGATATCTGGTGCTTGTTATTTACAGGTCTTTTTAGGATGCCTTACTTCCAGCCTCTCGAGCCTCACTTTGTCCCTCAGTTTCTAATCCCGAGGCAACAGGGTACGTCTACAACATGCTGTCAGATTTGCATCCCTGAGTGGTGGGTTGCACATTACTATTTCTGACTATATACCACATATATGATCTACACTGCAGAGGCACAGATTCAAAGCAGCTCTTCCCTGACATTAATAATTTATTTTTATATTTTAGTGATACGTGTACATAGTTTAAAAAGTCTAATACTATTATGAGGCTGATCATTTGAAATAGGTATACCTTGCCTATTTCCTAAAAAGACTCATTCAGTGTCCATCCTGGTTGGTATGTACCTGATAGCTGGGCAGGGCAGGGGGTTGGGTGTCTGGCTTTTAGGAATTCAGATTTTTATTCATTACCCTGTTTTCAGCCCAGGGACCCATTACTCCCTCAGCTTGTTGTTCCAGGAGAGGTACCTAACTCAGTGTCTGGGTGTAAATTGGGGGATGTGAATGCTTAATCCACCACCACACTCTGTTTTCGGCTCCACGCCATATCCCAGACTTCATTTGGAAGATTTTAGTCCCTTCAATCACTGTGCCTTTGAGGATTCTAGCATGAATCAGCCTGCCTATTGTTGTCATTCCCTCCTCCCTGCAATAGACAGTTTGATTTTAGCATTTCTGCTCTGCTAAATCAGTTATGACTCATCTATCTATTTTCCAACCTTCAAAATTCTGTTGACAATCTGGCCTGCTGTCATCCTTCTCCTGCTCTCTTGTCTTGTATAAAGGCTCAAGATTGTCTATCTTATATTCCTTTATCGTTATTGGAAGGGGTTCTGGGGTGGAGCAGAGATAAGCATATGGGATCTGTCTATTTTATGCATCTGTCAATTTCCTTCCTCTGTTTCCTTAAATCCTGAAGTTGTATATGCATATTACCTCCAGGAAACAGTACAAAATAACAATTCTACTTCCTTGGATAAAAACAAAGCATTTCTCCTGTCTGAACTCGTCCCAAATGCCCATAATCTAATGCAATTGGATAGATCTGTAAAGCTTGTGTGCTTCCAGTAGCAATTTAGATAAAAGTGTAAGTGTGGCCTCCACTGGGGTCAGTTTTTAGCACCTGGTTGCCATGGTCACAGTTCTATAAAATGGAGTAAATAATGAAATACTGTATCCTTCTCCTCCGCACCAGACATTTATAGTATTCAAATATTTACAGATACAATAGACTTACTGAGTTTTCAAAAATATCAAAATGGGTCTGTTTTCTAAAGGGCAGATCTTTGCTACTGGCAGTTAAAGACATAAATAAATGAAATTCTTGCGTGTGAGAAGCAGATACTAAAAGGAAACTAATATATAATCTTCCAGGACTTAATTTTAGTTTACTTTCAGAGATCATTTACTTGCCCACAAAAAAGATGGATATTGTTTTATTAGTTATGGATTCAATCATTTGGTGAATAAAGTCCTAAGACATTTCCTCTGCTTGTTTATACTTCATATTAATGAATATGAGCATCAAAGGCAGATTTATTGATGTCAGGACAGATGGTGACTTCAACTTGGGATATGTAAGACTTAAAATTTATTTTTAATTTTATCGTGATAAAAACACTTATCTGAGATCTACCCTTTCAACAGACTTTTACTTTTTCTTTCTTTCTTTTTTTTTTTTTTAATAATCTCTACACCTAACATGGGGCTCAAGCTCACAACCCGGAGAGCAAAAGCCAGATGCTCAGTGACTGAGCCAGCCAGTCACCCCTGCCCTGTTAATAGATTTTTAAGTATATAATGCATGTTCTTAATTGTGGGAACAATGTTTTATGGCAGAGCTCTAGAACTTATTCATTTTGTATTACAGGAACCTTATACCTATTGATTAGCTAATCCCTGTTTCCTTTGAATGACTTCCCAGTCACCAACCAGCCAATCATTTTTCTTCAAAGATCCTTCCTCTATACTTTGACTCACAGAGCCTAAAAAAATTCTGATGTGATGCTTCGTTAGGAAAATATAATAAAATTTAAATCAGAGCATGTACAAAGATCATTAATTTTAGGGTTCTAGAAGGTACATGTGGAAAATGTAATTTTTCCATGAGTTTTTGCTTGTTTCCAATTGGGAGAGGTTTTGAGGAAGTAACAAATTGGAGAATGAATGTGTTTTTGATTAAAGTTTCTGTGCTGCTTTCAGAGACAACTACAATAGCATAAATCTAAATAAACACTCCAACATTTATCCCAGGCAAAATTACATAATATATTTTAATACGAAAATCAGAAGAAAAAGCATTGTTACTTTGGAGCCTGTTGGTCTCTAGCTGAAGGGGGTATGTGGGCTCCCTCTGGTGGTGAATGTGACAATAATAATAATTGAACAAATGTTGTTTAACCCAAAGACCAGATGGAATTTAATTGTCAGCAAGAGGTCCTCTCCAAATTACCGTTTAGATTCTTCCCCAGGCTCTCGACCAATACAGGGAAATACACCAACATAGAATATTTATCCACTTATTTTACTTGAGTTATCTGCCACTTGAAATAAACAGCAGACGTAGAAATCTAGTGACACTGTTTTGTCATCTAGAGCCCCTCTGAAATTTTGTAGAAGTATTCACTTATCCAATCACTCTGTGTTTCTTATGGAAAAATGTTGGGGTTAGTGGGTGGTAGGGCTGTGGTGTTGAGGAATCCACTATCACCATAGTTCGTTGGCACACATACACATACATAGTATCCTTGCGGTGTTTGGAGACAGCATTTACTGCCATCAGCTTCTCTTCTATTATTTATAGCCAATCCTGTCCTCTTGCCTTCATAGAAAGACACAAAATTGTATGCCTTATATCCTTTACTGTTATTGAAGTGCGTTCTGTGATAGAGCAAAGATAAACATAAGTGATCAGTCTGCCTTGTGTATCTTCTCTCCCCAATTTAATTGAAAGTCTATCTTTATACAATATTACAAAGAGGCTAGGTTTGATGTGCACCTTATGTTTGGCTTTGAAAAGCATAGATCAAAACATCAAATACAGGCAGTCTTACAAAGTAATTGTCTATGGTTAAGTGCTCCTCCCCCACCCCGTACCAGCTTTCCCTTTTTAGTCCCAAATTTAGAGCCTTGAATGCATGTTCCGTCATTAAGTTTCTATATACATAAACAAAAAACTAGAATGAAGGCTCTAAATTCATAATTACCTAAGAATCAATCATTTTATAGCCAAGCTCCTCGGTTAATTTATTTAATTTACCCCAAAGATGTAGTTATTAAAATGATAAGTGTTTTTAAAGATATCATCAAAAGGAAAAAAAAAACAAATTTAAAGTACCAACATTTTTCTGAAAACAAAATGTCATTGAGAAGAACATATTATCTCACAGGGTGATTGTATGTACATAATAAGCACTCAAAAATGGTCTCGATTGTTTTAAAATTCAAACAGCAAAACCATTCTGGACTACCTTGATGTTTCTCTTTCTCAAAACAACATTCTTTAAGTTACAATTTGATTCTGTCTGTATAAATCAAACAAAAGAATATCTGTCTCTGATATTGTTATGATGTGAAGACTTCAGGAAGATGCTATAAAACTGAGACAGATGCATATGGAATCGTATTTTGTCAGAACTATAGAAAGAAAAGAAAAGAAAGTTATTATTTTTTTAAGGTTTTATTTATTTTTGTGAGAGAGAAACAGAGTGAGCGAGTGAGAGAGCATGAGCCGGGGCAGGGGCAGAAGGAGAAGCAGACTCCCCACTGAGCAGGGAGCCCGACGTGGGGCTCCATCCCAGGACCCTGGAATCATGACCTGAGCTGAAGGCAGACACTTAACTAACTGAGCCATCCAGGCGCCCTAAAGTTATTTTGATGAGAATCAAAATGTGGTCTTCCCTTTATTTTCCCCCTTGTCAGAGTAAGGAAAAGATTGAGAGGTATACAATTTAAAATTTTAGATACCACAACATACATGTCAGAAAGGTGAACAGTCAGGGCTTGAAGCTGAAACCAATGGTCCCCAAGAGCTGGCCGTGTATCAAAATAACCTGGGGAGCTCATTAAAATTAGAGAATCCCAACACCACCCCTCCCCCCCCGATATTCTAATTCAACAAGTTGGGGCAAGGTCAAGGTATCTATGCATTTGACAAGTGCCCTCCAATGATTCTGAAGCAGTGGGTTCACTAGGCAATATTCAAAAACCATTCCTCTCCACGGCTACCTGTCCTTGACAACTGCACCTCAAAAAAACAGTAACTGTATTGTTATTGCCACTTTGTCAGAGAGCCCTTCCTTGACCATCCTGATGGAGGGACACTCCTTCGCCCCTCTCTTCTGCATCAGTCAGGACAAGTTTGGCTCTGCTGTGGTAATAAACAACTCCAAATCTATATTGGCTTTAAGCCAACGTTATTTATTTTATTTATTTATTTTTTTACTCACAAAAACTTTCCAGATAAGGTCCTGGCAATTTTTCAGTGAAGCCACCGTCTAAGTAGTGGCTTAGCATCCCAGCCTCCTTCTATCTATCTCATGATACAGCTCTTGATGTGCTTTCCTGATTTGCCACATCGGAGGGAGAAAGAACTGGAGAGTCACAGTCTAGCAATCTGAAACTTCAGCCCGGTAGTCACATAAGCCTTCTACCCACATCTTACCAGCCAGAATTCATCAGATGGCCATGCAGGACTTCGGGACCGTAGAGAAGTACAACCTACATATACCCAGAAGTATAGGAGAACCAGGTACGCATTAGTAATGTTCACCATAGGATACTTAGTTTTTGCCTATCATGATCACATGTTCTAATGATATCCTATATCTCTTATCTATTTGCTTATTTGGTTCTGGTCTGTTCCCATTAGACTGAAAAGATTTTGAGGTCAGAATCTTTATATTCTTTACCATTGGCAATGTTACTCGGTCTGGAACATAGTAAACACTCACACTGTATGAACAAATGAAGACAGAGAGCTGTCTAGAAGGATTCAGATGTGGGGGTCTTTTAAATTAGGTTAGTAGGGAAAAAACTCAAACATAGCAGCTACTTATTCCATTATCCTGGGAGAATTAGATGATTAAATATTTATTGAGTACCTGTACCTTCTAAGGCTTGCAAAACTGATTGTACCAATATAATCACACCTCAGGTTTACAATATCTGCTGGTAAAGAAGATAATAAAATACAAGACTCTTGGCATCTGATGATAAACTGGCAGTGATTATCTGTTTTCTGAAAGCTTCTTTTTTTTTTTTACAAGACTATTCACAGTAGGACTCTTCTCAATTGCAATCTCTCCAGGAGAACCTAAAATATGATTCAATTTACACACAAGCTCTTAGGAATATATCTATAGAGTCGACTATTGTTGTTGTAATGTGTTAGTTCTATAGAGGTTCTTAAAGGGAGTAAGGAAACCCAGCCATAGAACTTTATGAGCCATTTTGGTTCTTTGATGTATTTCATCTCATTTCTAAACTCCCTCTAGTGTCCAAAAAGAGTAAAGTCCATTGACGTTGGTAGTGAATGTTACAACTGTCAATTTGAAAGTAGCAAATGGAACATTTTGAATATGATTTTGAAAAGGACAGGAGGAATCTTTTCATTGTAAACTATATGTTAAAATATTTTTAAGTGTTTTTTCTTTTTTCAGTTTTACTGAGGTATAATTTGACAAATAAACTTATAAGGTATTGGAAGTGTACAACATGAGGATTTGATATTTGTGTACATGGTGAAAGCATTTCCCCCAACAAGTTACCACCTTCATCACTTCACATATTACCTTTTTTTAAAAAAAAAAAATTGGAACATTTAAGTTCTGTATGGTTTTTTTCCAACATAAAAATGTGTCTGAAAGAAAATATATACAATGGCCCACTAGCTCACTAATTGTATACAACTTACGAACATTGTGAGAAATTCATAGACAACAGGAAGGCACAGTATAAAGACAGAGAGCCTCCTTTCTATCTGCCTTTAGTCGTGCTCCTCTAAAGGATTTCCTATTAAAGTCTCCCGGTCAGCCCCAGAAAAAGCAGACAGGGCGCCTGGGTGGCTCAGTTGGTTAAGCGACTGCCTTCGGCTCAGGTCATGATCCTGGAGTCCCTGGATCGAGTCCCGCATCGGGCTCCCTGCTCAGCAGGGAGTCTGCTTCTCCCTCTGACCCTCTTCCCTCTCGTGCTCTCTCTCTCTCTCTCTCATTCTCTGTCTTTCAAATAAATAAATAAAATAAAATCTTTAAAAAAAAAAGCAGACAAAATCTTATGCATTTTCTAGCATGTGTATATTTACATGGAATGTTGATTTTAAGAATTTATATAAAAAGAATCAAACTATACAAAGTGTTTTGCATTTTGCTCTTTCCACCTGCTCTTTGGAATATTTCCAAAATCCCACCTAATTTTTTGACAGTTACATAATATTCCTTGCCGGGAATGGCCAGCAATCCCTGTGCTGACGGATGAAAGCTGACTCCAAACTTTGCCATTAAAGAGAGGAGAAGGCAAGGGGGTCAACTCTCAGAGACGAAGACCCTTTGCTCCTCTTTGCTCCTGCTTTTATTAGTCCTTCAGGATAATCATAAATCCTTATCACTTTTTCTCAAGCACGTGATATGTGACAGGGGTCTTACTGAAACTGGGAGGATCTGTTTACAGGAAAGATACAATATGCTAATCTGCGAGTTCTTCGAGTTCTGCTAAACATAGCCTAAGGGACAATGCATACATCTCTTAGATCACAGGGTGGCTGTTTGAGCTAAGAAAGCTTGGGAAGGCAACTCCCTGTGGCAGCATTCCTACGGCCAAGTGGTCATGCGGACCCCAGCATTCCAAAGGTCTGCGCTCTTCCGAAACCCTCCATAGCCCCCAGGGGCCTCTGTGTAACATTTTAGCAAGCCAGGTATTATGGCTGATTTCATGCTCTACATTAACCCCAATAATATTCCTAATTCTTTATTCTAATTTTTAGCAATTACATAGTATTCCTCCATTTAGTTAGACTCTATTTTTTTAATTTTTAAAAAAATTTTAATTCCAGTGTAGTTAACATACAGTGTTATGTTCATTTCAAATATACAATGTAGTGATTCAACACTTCAATATATTACTCTGTGCTCATCAAGTATACTATTAATCCCCGTCACCTATTTCACCCATCCCCTCACCCACCTCCCCTCTGGTACCCATCTGTTTGTTCTCTATAGCTAAGAGTCTGGTTTTTGGTTTGTCTCTTTTTTTCCCCCTTTGTTCATTTGTTTTGTTTCTTAAATTCCACATATGAGTGAAATCATATGGTATTTGTCTTTCTCTGACTGGCTTATTTCACTCAGCATTATACCCTCTAGATCCATCCACGTTGTTGCAAACAGCAAGATTTTGTTCTTTTTTATGGCCGAGTAATATTCCATTGTATATATATCCCACATCTTCTTTATCCGTTCATCTATCGATGGACACTTGGGCTGTTTCCATAATTTGGCTATTGTAAATAATGCTGTTATAAACCTAGGGATCCATGTTTCCCTTTGAATCAGTGTTTTTGTATTCTTTGGGTAAATATCCTGTAGTGTGATTACTGGATCACAGGGTAATTCTATTTTTAACTTTTCGAGGAACTTCCATACTGTCTTCCACAGTGGCTGCACCAGTTTGCATTCCCACCAGCAGTCCTCGCCAAAACTTGTTTCTTGTGTTTTTGATTTTAGCCATTCTGACAGGGGTGAGGTGCTATCTCATTGTGGTTGTGATTTGCATTTCCCTGATGATGAGGGATGTTGAGCATCTTTTCATGCGTCTGTTGGCCATCTATATATGTCTTCTCTGGAAGTTATATTCTATTTTCATAGTCCCATATTGATGGCCTTTTTACTACTAGAAATAATACTGCCTTGGACATTGTTGTGCATATATTTTTTGAAAACATGTTGGGGTATATGCAAGGATGAATAGAACTTTCTGGGTCAAAGAGTATAAGAATTTATAGTTATTAAAATATTACCAAATTCCCCTTCAAAGTAGCTCAACTAATTCATTCTTCTAGTTATTAGCTTTTTTTCTTTTTTTAGATTTTATTTATTCATGAGAGACAGAGAGAGAGAGAGAGGCAGAGGCAGAGGGAGAGGGAGAGGGAGAAGCAGACTTCCCACTGAGCAGGGAGCCCGATGCAGGACTCGATTCCAGGACCCTGGGATCATGACCTGAGCCGAAGGCAGACACTTAACCATCTGAGCCACCCAGGTGTCCTGGTATTAGCTTTTTATTACCAATTTTGATATGTTAAAAATGAAACTAATGGTAATGGAGAAATAAAGAAATGCCTAATTTGGCATCCAAAAATAAAGATTTTTTGTTTATAACAGATTTCACCTGAAGTTTTAATAAGAGAAGTCTCACTTAGATCATTTATTTAGAATTTAAGTACATTAGCCTATGTAATACTAAGTGGTCTCTTGGTGTGATAAGGTAGATGATTGTCTTTATTATTTAAAGATACAGACATTTTTTATATGAAAAGAAGATTTTTTAACTTTTTAGCAAGTAAAAACATTTGATATTAATTTAATTGAAGATATATTTAAGTAGTAATAAGAAGCACTATTTCCAAATATGTGTTTCTCATTTGCATTTTGCCTTAGATATCAACATATTCTATTCAAACTAAAAATGTTTTGTTCACTGGGAATTTTTAGCCACATAATATCATATGTACCTCAGAAAATCTTGTTTTAGTAGAAAAACCTAACAGCTGTCACCAAATAAAATTTTATAGGGCATACCAATTTAGGTCCAATTACATTTGATGCTTCCCTGGAAAAAAATAAAACAGGTTAGTGTTGTATTTATTTTATTTTTGTTAAAATAGAATGATGATGTAAACTGACATAAACTATGTAATCACTACATTAACATTAACTAAATCAACTATCAAGATTCACAAGTAAAATGAGGCCAAGTTTTATTTCAAACAGCTATATATAATTTTTGTTCAAAAATATCAATATTACCCACCTGATATAATTATCCACTACACATATTGGAAGTCAGTCCCTGAAAGCAGAACACTCTTTATTGTTAGAATTTTATACAGACAATACACACATGGTTATGCTCACACATACCAGTCAGTCGAAATCATCAGGCAATAAGCACTAATCGTAGTTACCAGTTGCCTGAAAAACTCAGTTTTATGGGCTGCATCTCTGAAACTAAAATATTAGAAAATATGTTTTATAAGATACTCATATATGGATCTGTATACACCCAAATTGGTTTTCCAATCATATTTGTCTGCTCAGGCTGTCCTAATAAAACACTGTAGGCTGGGTGGCTTAAACATCAGATATTTTCTCCCAGTTGTGGAGGCTGGAAGCCCAAGGTCAAGGTGTCCTCAAGTTTGGTTCCTCTTGTGGCATCTCTCCTTGGCTCGTAGATGGCTGACTCTTGCTGTGTCCCCAGATGACATGTGTCCTCTGTGTGAGCACATCCCTGGTGTCCCTCTGTATGTCCTGATCTCCTCTTCTTATATGAATGCCAGTCAGATTGCAGTAGGACCCACCCATCTGACCTCATTTAACCTTAATTTCTCCTTTAAAGTCCCTATCTCCACATACAGTCGCATTCTAAGGGACTACAGGTCAAGACTTCGACATGATAATTCAGAGAGGAGAGGGGACACAATTTAGTCCATAATACCAATCTCTCAAAATAACCCATAGTGTTACCAATAATCTGAAGAACGGAATTTGCCTACACTTATTAGGCTTAGCTAATGTCAAAGACCAAGAATGAGCTAGTGTGTACATAAGATGGGACAGGACAGGATAGGATAGGATAGGAATCATCCATCCTTGCTTTTTAGAGTGTGTGTATTATAATATAGTATACAGTAGACTACACTTTCAAAAGTGGCAGAAAGCCCAGGCTCTGGAGTCAGAGTTTAAGACTGTGAGTCTCAGTTACACTATTTATTAACTGTGATCTTAGGCAAAATACCAAGCAAAACTCTTTCTGCCTCAGTTTCCTTACCTTTAAAATAAAATTAAAAAAGGGCCTCCTATTTTTATTAAGAGAAATTAAGGTTAAATGAGGTCAGATGGGTGGGTCCTACTGCAATCTGACTGGCGTTCATATAAGAAGAGGAGATCAGGACATACAGAGAGAGACACCAGGGAGGGAAGTGCTCACACAGAGGACACATGTCATCTGGGGACACAGCAAGAGTCAGCCATCTACGAGCCAAGGAGAGACGCCGCAAGAGGAACCAAACTTTAGGACACCTTGACCTTGGGCTTCCAGCCTCCAGAGCTGTGAGAAAATATCTGTTGTTTAAGCCACCCAGCCTACAGTGTTTTATTAGGACAATCGTTATGAGGATTGTGCAGGATTAAATGAGTTCGTCCATGTACAGTGCTTAAAACAGTGTCTGGTGTTTCGTACAGGCTTCAGGTCTGCTAATTTTATCATCATTGTTGTTGTTGTCAAGAATTAGTTAACCTATACTGGATACTTGGAAAATTTCTAGGGATCAAGGAGTGAATTAAGTGGCAAATGATGAGAAGGGAAGCTAAAGACCAAGCGGTATACTTAAGGCAGTGTTTTCTTTGTCAGATATATGGTGATATTCTGAGGTTAAAATAGTGAAGCCTCCAAACCAGAGCAGTCTGACATGCAGGAGGACATTTTGACTAGGTCGTTTTGACACAGTATTTTGACAACAATGACATTTTGATGTGATCATTTGATCTTAATTACATAAAGCAGCTGCTTGAAAATGTAAAAGCTCTGTGTTAGTACTAAATAAAGTGTGCAGACCAGACATCCCTGAATCCTCTCTACCTCTGAGCAGCTCCGCTTCCTTCCCAAGATGTGCGTTTCAGTGTTGTGGGTATCCTTGTTCTTCCTAATTTAACTGATAATAAGTACTTTTGCCATCGCAATAAAAATAGAAAGACATGTTCAAGATTCTTGGCAGGCTTTTCACAAGGTCTTCTCACACTATACTTTGGAGCAGGAGCATTACTTAGATGTACACCTGGTTCCCCCTGATTACCTTACTTTAAAACAAGGCATCCCAAGGAAGCTGCAGTGGTGTGGGCTGTAGCTCAGTTCAAATGCAGTAAAGCTCTGAACTAAAGATTAATTCTGGATCTAGTCATAAATCAAAACCAAAGACAACCATGATAACTTTTACAGCAGATTGTCAATTACAGTTTGGTACAAGCAAAATCAATCAATCAGCATTCTATCTTCAAAGAAAATATAGTAAGATGCAACTTCAGAAAATGGTACTCATTAGAAATTAGACAAAAGATTAATGGGCAGAATTTATTTAATGATCGATCTTTGGGAAGGCTGTCATATCATTCCTGTGAATTTTTACAGAAAATGATATAGACTACCATGTGAATAGTGTACTCACAGGATGGCATTTTTGAGGTAGTCCTAGTGCAAAATTTCTGCACAATATCTTTAACACTAGATACCTGCGTGTGTCTGCAGACCCTCTCCTTCCTCGTTCCATGTCCTCACGCTCTCAGTAATGGTTTTGAGATGGACAAACTGAGCAGCAGTCTAAATAGGAAAGCAGCAAGTCTCTAGTTTAAGGTGCTGGTAACCCATGTGCTAAGATTTTTCTTTTATATACTCAACTAAATGGGAATTTTTAAAGAAGATTTTTATTTATTTATTTGACAGAGAGAGAGCACAAGCAGGGGGATCAGCAGGCAGAGGGAGAGGGAGAAGCAGGCTCCTTGAGGAGCGGGGCTCCATCTCAGGACCCTGGGATCATGGCCTGAGCCAAAAGCAGATGCTTAACTGACTGAGCCACCCAGGCGCCCCTACATGGGAATTTTTTTAATTAAGAAAGGGATGTTAGGTCAATGTCACTTATTTTTTAAAAATCTGTTGATTCCAGGGTGTTTTTAAAAACTAAAACACAAATGATGTAATGTATGGGGATTAACATAAGAATAAAAAAAAAAACAGAAAAAAAAAAAAAACTAAAACACACCTCAGGACATTTGCTTCTGCTTCTGGGGAGCAAAAAAAGAAAAACAAAATCTCCTCCTTCCCCCCAAAAAGGGCAAGGGGAACAAAGCAAGAAAAAAAAAAAACACAGAACAGGTTGTCCCCTTGTGCTGAAATGGGGCAGCCTTGCTCAAGACCCACAGAGGGGCAAGCAAGTCAAGCAGTTCACAATCTGCACAGCTACAGAGGGCTTGTGTCTTGCCTACAGAAAGAGAGCTTCATCCTGTAACTACAAAATCAGGTCACATTCTTGTTTGATTCTTAAACTAGTGTACCCTAGGCCCTTCCTAACCTAACTGGACAGAAATCTGTCCCTCTCAAATGTGTGGCCCCGCTTTTTCTGGAAGTTGGCCAAAGGTCTGCCCCAGGACCCAGGGACTATTGACACATCTTTCTCGGTTCCTACCTGCTGTCCTGCCACGCACTCCACAGACACCTCTGTGCCATATGACCTTGGTGCAAGCCTTGACTGGTGGGGACCATCACCTCTGAGGGTAACTGTTCTGATTGCTCTGCTACTGCTTCCAGATCACAGGGCTGGCCCTTCTCCTTCTTTATATCACAGCTAAAGCCAGGTGTAACTTCTAACTAGACTTCCTGAAGGCTGGGAAAGAAAAGGAGAGGGGAAGGTGGAGAGAGAAAGAAAGGGATAGACAGAGAGAGAGAGAGAGAGAGAGAGAGAGAGAGAGATGCATGCCACCAATCCCCATATCCCCCCCCAAACACACAAAGAGCATGAGAAAGAATATCCATATAGGCCATAAAAATATCCTTAACAACAAAAAATCCAGTACAACATGGGCCCCATTATCTAAGCATGATAAAATACATTTAGAAATCAGAAATAAAAAGAAATTGAAAAAAATCTCAATGCATTTGTCTTTTTAAAAATCCTCACCTGCTAAATAATCCATGAATTAAATAAGAAATGACTATGAAAATTATGAAATATATAGCACTAAGTGAATAACATCAGAATCAGCATATATCAAAAGATAGGAGAGGTAGCCAGAGTAGTTCTTATAATTAGTGCAAGAAATCCTGGACAATCAGAATGGATCAGGTGGCAAACAAAAACAAAACTTCTGCCACATGACAGAAAGGCACCATGTCGTTAAGAAGTTTTATGGATAAGTTTTAACAAATCTTCTGGAACTAATAATTCCTATTTTATACAAATAGCTTCTGAGTGTATATTACTACCATTTTTTTTTTTTTACTACCAATATTTTTAAAAGGTGGTCTTGAAGCTGGATCAAAATGTTCTCATAGCTGGGTCAAACAGCCTCATCACAATGTCCTTGACATTAAAGCAGTCACATCAAACATAGAAGCATCAAAATGTCATGTGCCTGGTGATAAAATGCTGAGCAGATACCATGGAAGGAATGAACTTTACTCTTTAGTGGGCATGAGCATTTCATGCCAAAGAAATAGGCTCATAATCTCAAGGCAGGTGTCAAAAAGTTTACACATATAAAGTTGTCCAAACTCCTGTTGGATTTGCACAAAGTGCCCCAGAATCAAAGTATCTCCCTTACTGGATTTCCTCCTTCACCTAGAATCCCAATGTTGGTCATTCCTTAAATTACAGGCATCTAAAGAGTTTTTTAGTTGAATAAAGGCAGGATACATGGTAAAAAGGAGGAAAGCCTGGCCCCTGAAGTCAGACAGCTCTGAGTTCAAATCCTGACTCTGTGCTTATTAATTGTATAGTCTATAGCAAAATACTTAACCTCTTTGACCTTCAGTTTTTCCCTTTGCAATAATGGGTGAAAATGATGGCAATAATAACAGCTAACTTGTAGGGTTGTCAAGAGGGATAAGTAAAATGGCATAATGAAAGCATCTAGGAAAATGCAGGTGCCCAGAAAATGGCAGCTTTAGAACTCAAAGAATCTGGGACAGTATATTAAGCTATACAAAAAAATGTTACCCTCCTAGTTTATCAGCTCCTCGGAGAAGGGTATCCGAGAAGCTGGGATAAAACATAAGTATTGAAGAAGGAAGAGGAAAAAACTAGTATGGGACACTTTCAACTACAGGAATTTCTGATTGTCCATTTAGACCCAGGGTTGTTAGAAGACTTGACACCCAGGGCAAAAGGGAAAGCAGCAGAGTACTAAGCATTGATCCAGGAATGAATCAGAATGCTTTGGGGAATGTATGTGAATCAAAACACTCTGAGTCTAAAGGGAAGGATATAAGGCAGAGGGAAAAAAAACAGGACAAGTTATGAGGATTCAGGACTTTTACTGTGGGCAACACAGAACCCAGTGGATTAGGTTTGGATGACTCTGCAAGGGACAAGCTCTTGACTGTAAGTTCCACTTCGAGGTTTTGGCAACCCTGGTCTAGAAAACATGGCACTTCCAGATCTCTCTCTCTCTCTTTCAAGTTCCACACAGGAGAACAGTTAAGATATGTAGGGAAACCTATCAAAAATAGAACCAGCTCATATGAACCAGCTTGTGAATCAATAGGATGCATTCAGGAGATAAGTATTCACTTCATTTCAGATAAACTACCACTCTGAAGGCACTGAACAGAGGGCAGTAGCAACCTGGAAGCCACATTCTACCTCCCCTGTGAATATCCAGATCATCACATATCCTGACATTGCTTGAAAACAAACGCATATTTACAGAACATACCAATATACACATAATATAGATTTACATAATAATCTTGTCCATGGAATACATGTTTTAGAAATGTAGCACTCTATATTCATAATTATTATACAACCCACACTTTTTCCTTGTGATTCAGGATTCTGGCTACATCCTGGGCTTGAGAAATAACTGTAGTGAGATTGCTTTTCTTCTATGGTTGTCCATTTCTTCATCTTTTTTTTTTAAGATTTTATTTAGTTATTTGACAGAGAGAGACACAGTGAGAGCTGGAACACAAGCAGGGGGAGTGGGAGAGGGAGAAGCAGACTCCCCGCGGAGCAGGGAGCCCGATGCGGGGCTGGATCCCAGGACCCTGGGATCATGATCTGAGCCGAAGGCAGACGCTTAACGACTGAGCCACCCAGGTGCCCCATTTCTTCATCTTTAAGGTGAGGTATTTAACACTATATAAATCCCTATCTTCAAACTTACGTACCCTGCAAAGCTGAACTTTGTAGATAGTTACGCGTGTTCATTCCGGTTAGCCATGAAAATACAGAAACACAATCACATACGCCTACAGTTAGGAGCATAAGCCTCCATGTTGCTCTCGGAGTACCAAGGGCACTTCTGTACCAAGGCCTGCAAACACAATTATGTTAGGAAAACACTTCAACATGGTCACACTTTATTTGAATACATCAAGTTGACGTCTGAAGGTCCTTTGAGTGAAAGCACTAAAAAAGGGTTTCATTTTTATTAGAAGAACACAATCTCCCCCAACTGTTCCCCAGAAAAGATGGGAAATGATTCAAAATATCAAATCTTCATCACGTGTGGAAAAGATAAAATAGATTGTATACCTCTTTTTACCTTTGCCTAGAAGAATAAAAAAAGGGAGGGGAGGAACCAAAAGAGTGAAATCATAAAGTTTGAAATAAGGCTTTAGGGAAATCACCTTTCATCATAATTAGTTTCCTCTGAAACGTTTCTTTTGCCAGATATACATTCTTTCCTTCAGAAAGCCTATATATATATTGAGAGGAACTTGAGGTTCTAGGCCTATTTAATGTACCTAGGACAATGACCATCACTTCTTAGGTATTTAGCAAAATAGGATTCCCTTTACATAGACCATTTGACCTTCTTCTTTATACTTTACATTTTTTCAGAATAAAATTTTTGAGTTCCAATAGAAAAGAAAGCTAAGGAATTCAATGTTCTGAATATATATTTAGTTGGTTGCCTACTCCTTAACATTTGTCCATGAAGATCTTTCTAAAAGACTTATGTTAACATCTTAGTAAAACAGTAGTGTGAATTTGAGTTTTAAAACAGAATTGAATTTTGATAACTGAGTATTTCCCAGGGCACAGACCATCACTCCAATCCTTACAACAGTACCTATTAAGGAAGAAATATGAGACAGAAGGATAAATATGCACTAATGTCAGAAAATAACCTAAAAGTGATAGGATTTTTAAAAAATAATCAATATCCTGTGATTTTCTTCATTGTTATGAAATTTATGATGAATTAAAAAGAAATTTTATAAATTGAAGGCTCTGATTAATTACTTTTTAGTTAATTGATGTTTTACTGTATCTCAATGCCAAAATATCTGTTTCGTTGGTAGGCATAGCAACAAGAGTAGAGAATGCTAATTAAATATAAAATTAATTTGGTTTTTAGTCATCAGAAATATTTATTAAGTATTGACTGTGGTTTCTGGAAAAGAAACCAACTCTGGTATCAAAAGAATAGTGTGTATTCAGTTAATGTATTATGTTATTGACTGACTTTTTTTTACTATGGTAGAACTTACATGTAAATAGAAAATGAAAACTAGGACTGATCAAATAGACTGAATAATATTTATAAATATCTCTTAAGACTTCAAGTCAACGGCAACATAGATCTCTAATTCAAACACACACACACACACACAAGGAGTCAAAGTATGGGTGGCTCAATTAACTAAGTTTTTAAAGAGAATCACTTTTTTTTAAAAAGGATTAGAAACATTTGCTTTTCTTCTGTCAGAAGGCTTTGTGTGAACTGGAAACATATTTTTCTATGAATAAATGAACATGTTGCTAAAGAATACAGAAACACCATGGTGTGTTATAGTAAACAAGTTTTTAAGACTCTTCATGTAAGATATTGAGGAAAAGATACGCTTATAAAATGTAAATGGAAGTTTTATTAGAATTGGGAATATCTTATTAAAACCATTTTCTATCCCTAGAGGAAGCAGAGAGGGCTTCATCAGTCAAGGTCTGTTTAATCTACCAGACTCAGCTATGGTTGGGGCGGATCTAAAAGTGGATACAGCAGCATCTCACCATATGTCACTTCTTTAATAACGTCAATTACCTAAACATACATATGAACTAGAAAATGCATCTTGAAAATCCTAAGGACAAGAAATTAAAATAAATCACAAAATCCTCTCAATAAAATTCCCTCATTTTATTATAAGGAAAGGCCCTCAGATTCTATTTATTTATTTTCAATTTGAATAAAATTCTAACAGTCTTCGAATTATACACCATAGGAATTTCAGTGGTTAAATGTAATTACTTAATTTAGAGTGGGGTAAAACAAAACAAACAAAACAACAAAATGGTGTTGTTGATGATAATGATGGTGATGTTGCTTTTCCTTTTCTAATCTGTTCAAAGTTGGTAAACTGAGTTTACAGAGCTGTCAGTTTGCCCAAGGTCATCCAATCAAATACATATTAAGCATCTATTTACTCCATGCCAGATACCCTTCTGAGTGCTTGGGTTTAATCAAAGTAGACAAAAATCCCTGTTTTCATAAAGCTTACAACTGAGGGAAAACAGAAGGTAAATAAGAATATAATAAATAAATAAAATATTTGGTATGTTAGAAAGTAGTAAGTTATATAGAAAAAGGAAAAGTAAAGTAAGATGGAGGGGAGGTCTTGTGTGTCAAGGCAGGTTGTGCTTTTAAGTGGAATATTCAGGATGGGCCACAATGACATTTGGGTAGACTTGAAATTCATGAAGAAGTTGGTCAAATGAAGTTATGGAGGAAGAGAGTTATAGGCTGAGGGAAGAGCCAGCAAAGGCCAAAAGACTAGAATGTGTTTTGAATATTCTGAAAAGCAAGGGCACCTTGGCTGGCATAGATTGTGGGCAAGGTGGAGGAATGGCAGGAATCAAGTCAGGTAAAGCTTTGTTAGCCATTGTAAGGACTCTGGCTTTTACTCAGTGAAATCAGCAGCTTTAGAGGGTTTGGAGCCAAGAAGGGCATGATTCAATTTATAATTTTAGATTATTCAAGGCTGTTGATTGAGAACAGACTGTAGGGGAGCAAGGATAAAATCAGGGAGACTAGTTAGGAGGCTGTCATTGTAATCCGGTTGAAAGATGATAGTGGTGGGGCCATGGAGGTGTTGAGAAAGTGCATGGCTCTGTTTTGAAGTTGGATTGAACAGGATTTCTGGCAGACTGTACATGGGATGTGAAGGAATAGAAGGAGTTAAGAATAACAAAACTACTTTGGCCAGTCAACTGGAAGGGCTGCATTGCTTCCACCTAGATGGGTTTGTGGGAAAAGGTGAGTTCATTTTGAGCATGTTGAATTGAAATGTCTCCAGGACATACAAGTGGGAATAAAAGCCAGAAATTGTATAAGTGAATCTAGAATTGGGCATTGAGGTCTTAGCTAGAGATAGAAATTTGGGGGTCAGAAATTTGAGTGGCTTATTGATGTTTTGTCAAAACAACAACACAGAGAGTAGAAGAAAATATTTACAGATCATGTATGTGACAAAGTACTTGTATTTATAACATATTTAAAAACTTTTCTAAACACAAAAACAAGAAAAAAAATTCAATTAAATAATGGCAAAAGACACAATTCACAAAGAAGATATGCAAGATGGCAAAATAAGCACATGGAAATGTATTCAACATCACTAGCTGTTAGGGAAATGCAGTTTGAAACTCCAATAAGATACCAATATCCTCTTGATGGAATGGCCAAAATAAAAAATTTTGAATAAAAAGTGAAATAAAAAAGTATCGACTACTGGCAAGAAATTGCATCACTCATATATAACTGGTGGGAGTATAAACTGATACAGCCACCCTCGAAAATAGACAATTTCTTAAAAAAACTGAACATACACTTAGCATATAACCCTGGCAATCACATTCCTGGGTATTTATTTTAAAGAAATAAAAACTTAGATTTACACACAAAAATATGTGCATGAATATTTATAGTAGCATTGTCTGTAATTGCCAAAACTGGAAATTACCCAAATATTCTTCAAAGGGTGAATAAATGAACAAATTATGGCACATCTATGCCATGAAATGCTACTCAGTAATAAAAAGGAAAAACTGATATAAACAGTAGTTTGGGATGGATCTCAAGAATATTATACTGAGCTCAAAAAGCACATCTCAAAGGGTTTTTTATTTTACGTTTCCATTTATACAGCATTCTCAAAGTCACAAAATTATAGTGAGGGAGAAGAGAGTAGTGGTTGCCAAGCATTTCAGAAAACATTGTGACTATTAAGGGTTAATATAAAGGAGGTGTGTGTGTGTGTGTGTGTGTGTGTGTGTGTGTGTGTGTGGTGATGGAATAGGTCTCTATCCTGACCATGTTGAAGGTGATTTGAATCTAGGTACAATACAATTTCATGAAACTATACACCAAAATTTTTAAAAAAAAATGCATGCAAAAATGAGTGGATTGAGATCTATATCTGAGGTAATAATATTGTCCCAACACCAATTTCCTGGTTTTAATAATGTACTGTGGTTATGGTCCTGTAAGATATTATCATTAGGAGAAGCTGGATGAAAGGTACATGGGAACCCTTTGTACTTTTGTGAATCTTAAAATATTTAAAAATAGAAGTTACCTTTTAAAAGTTCATAAAGATCGGGGGGCATATGGGAACTCCCTGCACTTTCTGGTCGATTTTTCTGTGAACCTAAAACTACTCTAAAAAATAAAATAAAATAGAGGTAAAAATAAAGCTCCAGCAACAGTTTAAAAAAAGGGTTCAATGAAAGACTTTCTCCCTACAATTTTGAATGTTGATAGCAACATGTTTGTCTTTTGTATTGCTCCAAGAAAAGGCTCAGATTACATATGAATATATGTCACGGTAATAACAGATTGTCTTTTAATACATCATCCATGGCACATGAGCATAAAATTCTTGCCAACATGGCAAGTGTCTCATGTCAGATTGCATTTTCCAGAATATCTGCAGATCGACTTAGACTATCAACCTCTGCGTGGATTAAGATTCAGTGATGCAGTGTGTGGATTCTAAAACTCAAGTAAGCCTTGAGACAGTATTCTTTTCCAGTCCACTCAAATGAAGTCCGAGAATTAGTGTAACTATTTACATAACCTAGTATTGGAGGTCTTGGTTATTCATGTGGTTGTGAAATCCAAATTTATATCCTAGTTAGCCAGGGATTCTTCATGATTTATAGTGACTCCTGAGAAATGGCCACATTTACAAGATTGAAGGCGTATCTTCAATGAGTAAAGTTATCTTTTACAATATTTCTGAAGGGGAACTTTTACCAAGGTTGTTTAGATCTCCATGCATCCTTCTGGATTACACTGATCACAGGGCTACTGGTGTGAGAAGCTGTTTTGTGAGAGTACTCAGCTTGGCATCTTTTCAGAAAGTTTCCACCAGTTAATGTGAGAGGTAATAAAAAAGCCTCTTGTCAAAAATCTGGCTGTCTCAAGATATATTCACAACATTATAGGAGGTTGCCTATCCATTTCCGAAAGAACCTGTCAAAGCATTTCAGATCTAAGAGAAGGAAGTAAAATTCTACCTGGATTCAACAAATAAATCAATTTATTTGAAAGCTAGAATCATAACTTTGCCTAGAGGAGAAAATATGGAACAAAATTTAAGCACATTTATCACGTAAGGTGCCCTTGAGTTCTTACACAGACCTAAGTTGCTATACAAATCATGCTGGTGCTGAAGCTTAATTTTAAAGAGAAACTTTGTGGGAACTACTAAAATCGACACTCGTATCAAGTGTCCACAGTCAATACTGTGCTGGGAAAATGGTCTTAAAGAGCTTAACCCTGCCCAAACTTGGCAGCAGTTGGGGTTTGAGGTTCCTGCTCTACACAGCCATGCAAAAGCCAACCATCAGACAACAAGGAAAGGAAAACATGCTTGGTTCTCAAATCTCTAGCACGTTACATAGACCTGGAATTCAGGGACCCAGGTGAGGTAGCAGTTTCCTGAGTTGAGAAAGCCCTTCAAAAATAGTTCACACCATTTTTAAATATCAGGTTTCTGTAAGAAAAAAAAAGATAAATATGAAGTCAAAACTTCTAGTGCCAACTTTTTCAGCTCTTTCATAGACACTGGAGCAAAATTCCTAAAAAAAAAAAAAAATCAGACCTTTTTAGGAATACTCAGTGTATCCTCTGTTTTTGTTCCCCCCAAAATAGTAGTTACTCAAATACATCCTCATCTGATGGAAAATAGTGCTTCATAACCCTGGAGACACCAACATGGAGATATTTTCTCCCAATATCTAAGTAATTGACTCCTTTCTTAGAATGTAAAGGAGTTGTTGACTTCCAAATATTTACCTCCGTGCTATGATAGACATGAGCTACTCTTTCTGGTTCTCAATACCTCCTCACCTTAGCATATTAGCCACAACACCAGTTAAACTGAAGCACTTTCTACCTCAACTGTGTAAACACATTCTCTCTTTTATTGCCAAAGAAACCCTGATGTCAACATAGGAGCCATAGTAATCCACTATTAACACTCTATCCACATTTTTGTCATCTGTGTCTTTCACTTTAGGATATCTTCCTTTAAAAAAAAAGCATTCACCTGAAGAAAAACAAAAAAGCACTCTGTGTAGTGCTCATTCGTAACTAAGCCTTCGTGTATAATCCGGAATAGCTGTTGATGCTCCAGACATTAGATTGGTTGAGTTATCTTCACTGAAAATAATGACCTGCCTTCTTAGTTGATAAAGTTGAATGACTATTTATCTAGATTCATGGGCCAGATTGGATATACAGGGAGTGCCTGGTGTCTGGTAAGGGCATAGCTTAAGGAAGCAAATGAGGAATATAAACTCTATAAGCAGAAAAGTTGACGCTTATGAGGCAAACATTGTATTAGAGATTTCTTGTGTTTTACATTGCTATCATACCAAATGCGACACATTTGGAAAGTCTTCATAATACAAATGGATTTTCAGTATAGATAGGATCTCAAGATGTTCCAGAACTTCCCGGTGTCTGGAACTAAGGCTGGTATTGAAAGGGCTGTAAGGGAGTAGAACACATACTGAGCCTGCCTCATAGTCCAATGGAGGTACTTCCTTTACCCCAAGAAAGGACTAACAGGCTTTGTTAAGCTTGGCACTGTAAAAATTCATAATTTCTCTCTTAAGGAAATGAAGAGGAGAATAAAATACCACATTTTAATATTAGTCCACTTATTTACTGTTTCTTGTGTTCTTCATTATTTCCTGTATATTTGATTTTCCATGTGGTATCATTTCTTCCAGCTTGAAGAATGTTCTCAACTATTTCTTGCAGTGTGAGTGTGTTGGTGACAAATTCTCTCAGCTTTTGTTTATCTGACAACTAAAGTATTCCACTCATAAAATGAATGATATTTTTCCTGGTTATAGAATTCTGAGTTGATATTTTTTTTCTTTCAGTGTTTTAAAGTTGTAATTCTATTATTTTCTCTCCTTTTATATTTCTGATAAAAAGTTGGTCTTATAATTCAAATACTCTTTTCTCTGTAAGTAAGATGTCATGTTTTTCTGGCTGATTCTAGGATTGTTTTGCTATATGTATTTATGTTATATTATAACAATACATATATGTGTGTGTGCAAATATCAGTGAGGCAAAACATGGCATTACTTATACAGCAAAGAGTATACAATAAATATATGTCAGCGGACTTTATTTAAATATGGAAATTCAAAGGACCTAGCATAGCCAAAATGATTTTGATCAATGAAACAACATTAAGAGTCTGGAAAAAGACCCACATACATAATGATGAATTAATTTTGACAAGAGCGTCAAAACAATTCAGTGGAGGAAAAAAAAATCTCTTCAACACATGTGATACAACAACTGAATATCTACGAAGGAAAACAAGACCTTTAACCCCTATGAAAATTAATTCAAGATGAATCATACACATGGAGATAAAGCTACAAGTATAAAGATTCTAAAAGAAAAAAAAAGTCTGCAACAAACTGTGATATAGTCATATAATGGAATACTTCTTAGCAATAAAAATAAATTGCTGATATATGAAACAGCTTGATTTCACAGATAGTATATTGAGCTAAAGAAACAAAACCAAATAGTACAAGTTTTATAATTTCATTGTAATGGATTATTAGGATAGGAAAGTCATCTATTGTGATAGAAATTATATTCGTGGGTTTAAGAGAAGTGGATGGGGGTGAAAATGTAGTAATTAATTATAGAGTCATGAGGCGACTTTATGGGTTGAATAAATGGCCTATATATTGACCAGGTTGGGGGCTATATGTGTATATGTATCTTAGATCTCATCATACCTTGTACTTAAAATATGTACAATTTATTATATGTAAATTATACCTCAATGTAGCTTAACAAATGAAAAATAAAAATTAATCAAATAATACACAGCACAGAAACTGACACATAGTACTAATAAATATTTATTAATTTAATGAATGCCTTAGGCCTTTTCTAGAGTCTTGGGAGATAAGAAGATGGAAAAACAACTCTTCCTTGTTCTAAGTCTCTCCAGTTCTAAAAGTTTTGGGCACAAAATGTTGTCATACATTCTAGGATGTGCTATTCTCACAATGCAGAGAGTTATAGAGACCCAAAGAAAGAGAAGAGTCAGGAAAGTTGCCAGAACAACCCTAATCCAGATTTCACTGAGAGATGCTACCAAATGCATTAGCAACGATGATTGATTCACCTGGCACAGGTCAGAGAGTCCAACATATAATAAGGCTGATGAATTTTAGTGAATGAATGCCTACCTGAATGAGCGATAGTCCATACAGCCCATATTAACTCTTGGTCTAGTGAAACAAAGCCACACTACATCGTAGGCCAAATTCCCAAACCTTGTTGGGGCATGTGTCTAAGACTTTAATCAACTTAGCTATATTCCTGACTATTCTTATCTATGGCAACATATAAGAAGGGCAACAAAGCCTACTTTTTCCTTTGGTAGATTGTCATGGCCTATTTAATATGGCCCCCATAGAGTATTAATATATCACATCTGTCCTTGTGCTCAACTGGCTTTGAATAATATCTTTCAGAACCGACCTCAAAGACTAATTCCACTCCTTCATTTTCAGATTAAAATCCTTGGCCTCAAAAAGGGACTTGCTTGGGATTACAAAATATATTGATAGAAAATTCACTTCTGTTAAACTTCTTGTTTGGTTCTTTTGCTGACCTAAAACACTCACCAATTAAGAAAAAAAATGATCTTACCAAGAAAGGAGAGGAAAAAAAAGAGAGCAAGCAAGCGAGCAAACCTTTCCTTGGCTTGCCAAGACTCTGTCACAAAGATAGAAAGAATCAAGGGCCCATGGAAGAGAAATGCAGTGGCCACACCACAGTCTAGTTTTCACATATTTTTCTGGCTTCCAGCTGCTTTCCTTTCAGACTAGTCCAAATCCCCTTCAGTCCTATGTGATTGTGCTAATTAATTGTTAACTTGAGCCTTCTATTAACAATCTGCAGGACCAGGAGCCAAAAAGAGAAGTGTTAAAATATTTAAAAGCCCTTAAGCCTGGGGCACAAGCTGATCAGGGCAGGAGGCAGAAAGACTATTTCCTCTGGTGCTGAGTGGCTAAATTAAGGAAACTGAGTTTGCTGCACTCCTTTTGAGACCCTCTTTCTGACTTGCTTCCAGTTTCAAAGGCGGGACGTCAAAGAGTCAGGGCCCATTGGTCAGCGCCATTCTGAATCATCCTGCTCCTTATCATATATACTCAAAGTGTCTTGAGAATGACATGAATTATTTCCAAATGAGACCAAGATTCATTAGATTAAGTGAAAATCTTGGGGTGAGATTTATTTAATGTCACCTTTCACACATAGCGAAAGTACAACTGAAGCCAGGGAAGACCAACTAATTAGGCTCAAATGGGGCCAGTCTAACCAGTGGTGGATATTACTAAATGACAATAGATTGAGTTTGATTAATTAACTAGGAATGCCATTTGTCTTCTTGCTGGCTGGCAAGCTATAGATCAGAGGAAATTTGGGCAGAGGAAAAGAAACAGAAAGTGATTTAGCAACGACAGTTTGATGCCCTTTGTTCTCATCAACTAACATGTTTTGAAAATTGTGTTGGGGACTAAAGGAGATATTTCAATAATATTAAAATGTTGACCGGGGTGAATCATTGTTCTCTGCGTGTCATTAAAAGCCAGTGGGTGGAAATATACAATGTACCTCTTGCCAGACACAAAAGACTTAGAGAACTTAGTTAAGTCCCACTTGTTCTAAAAACAAAGTGGAAAAAGCAAGTATGTGCTATGTTCTCAAAAATAATTTCTACGAGCATTTTAATCACACTTTTGATAATACCTCTCTAATCGTGTTCTGAGTGCATTTATAAATACCCAGTGGATGAAAGCTAGTTTATTTTTCAAATGGAGATGTAGTCACTTTGATTTGGGGTACTGGGATAGAGAGGTGCAATTTTCTTATGAAATAAATTACTCCAGTTAACTATAAGCCACAAGAACTTCTAGGACACATCTCTGAGAAGTATCTTTAAAACATTGTGTGTGTCAGTTTCTAGGCAATAGGTTGTTGGCTTCTTATGGAGTCCACCATGTAATCCATGGTTTGTCATACAATGTACGGCAGAAACTGTTTTAAGTGCTTTACAAATAGTAAGTTATTTAATTTTCATAATACTCCTACGAGATGAGAACTGTTATGATTCCCATTTCACAGACTATACTGAGTCCTGTGGATAATGAACTTACTCAAGTTGCACAGTTAGTAAGGATTGAAATTAGGATTCAGACTAGCCTGACCAGCTCGAGTCCATGTTCCTTTTTTTTTTTTTAAGATTTTATTTATTTATTTGAGAGAGAGAGAGAGAGAGAGAGAATAAGCACAAGCAGGGGGAGGCAGAGGGAGAGGCAGACTTCCTACTGAACAGGGAGCCCGATGCAGGGCTCCATCCCAGGACCCCGGGATTATGACCTGAGCTGAAGGCAGACACTTAACCGACTGAGCTACCCAGGCACCCCTCAAGTCCATGTTCTTAAGTATAACACCTTCCCCATGTTATCTTGGCAGATTAGGAAATTAGGTTGGAAAGAAAGATGCTCCTTGCATTGACAAATTTTGAATACTGAACGCCCATGATGCCAAGTTATTTTTAAAATTACTCATACAGATCTAGATTACTAAATGTTTGAGCTCATGTTTATCCATTGGTAACATAGGATAACAACACCTATGCCGTAATACTATTGAAAAGATTAAATAATTTAGTGTGTATGTAAAGTGCATGGAACTTAATTTATCAAATCTTTATGTTTGTTGTAACCCTACTGGATGTTGGGTATACAAAGCCAAGACAGACAGGGCCGCTAGGAACTTGGTTCCAATGGTCATTAGACCAGCACCAGCAGAATCACCAGAGAGACTTATTAGATAGGCACAATTTCAGATACCACCCCAGACCTACAAAACCCAAACCTACATTTTAACACCACCCCTAGTGGTTTGTGTGCACATTAACTTTTTGGGCAGTACTAGATAATGCACACATAATTCACTGCTTGCCAGATTGGTTTCCCTTTTCTCTATGTGTCCAGTGGCTTCTCAAACAAGATTCTCTGGGAAAGTTCTAATTTCAAATACTTCTTCTTTTGTTAGACTATGGGTGTTGTCAGACCATGTGTTCTGGTCTCGTGTTTGGAAAAAATGATCTGTGTATATGTTTTGTGTCTCAACATTTTCCAATTTTTCTATGCTACAAAAATGCCTTTAATCTTAACTAATAATTCCATCATCTGCTCCATCTGTCTTGGTTCTGCCTATCCACATTCCTGAGGGGTTGTTCTGGGGGCAGGCTGTGGGATGCACTGCCAGATCTCGCAGTGGAGTTGCACAATGCAACGTTCTTTGGAGTATTCATTTCTACCTCCCAGAGTCCCTCAAAGGGGCAGGGAAGCCTCAAATCAAATATAAACAGAGTTTCAAAAGTTAAAATTTAGCCGTAAGTTGAAATAGCTATTCATATCATTAAAAAACACAGTTGGCTAAGAAGATTAAGAGGCAAAAATGGGAGCCATAGAAATAGGTGTGTAATATGGGATGGAATCTTGAGATCATCAGTGAGGCTGCCATAAGACACAGTTTCTTAGGAAAATGAAACAAATGCTGTTTTCTGGTGGGCAAGGATGTAAATCAGAACAAAATGAAAATCACAAGATATTTCTTGGAGGTGAAATTGCCCCATGAATGGGATTGTACTTGGGCTATTTTAGTAAAAAAGAATATCTGAAAGTTACTCTTGGCAATAAGTTGCAATGAATGACAGGTCCACAGATGAATGCACCAAATCCTATAGTCTATCCATGCTTCATTCCCCTTCTTGCACCTTTAAGGTATCAATAAACAAAGCAGTTTGATGTGCAAAGAGCACAGGCCTGGGGGTCAGGGACCTCCATTCATTCATGGCTCTGCCTTCACCTGGCATTCAACTTCTTTAGGTCTCGGTGTTGTCATCTCTTAAAAGTGACAGTTTTTAACAAGTTGATCTACAAGATTCCTCCAGTTCTAAGGTTCTCAGATTTAAAGATTTCAAAATCACCCCTCCCTGCAGGGTGCTCCAGGCCTTGGAGCCAGGAAAGCTTCTTGTTAATGAACTACACCTGTTGTCCACATCTGCTCATTTTCTGCTCCGAGTACTTGGCAACAGAGCATAACCAGCACTGTTCTTTGACTGCATTTCCAGCTTGTTGAAAGACTCTAGCTCCTGTAGCAGGGGAGAAGTGAGAAAATCAGTCAAGTCTTTGGGGAGGGGAGAGAATTGGCATTAGGAGAAGAGAATGAGGAGAGAGGGAGAAAAGTAGAAATAGTAATCAGGGCATTCCCAAGAAGTTTGCCCCTAATCAGGGGAACAGGATTACCTTTGGAAAGAAAGGAAGGGAGAGAGGAAGAGAGGGAGAGGGAGAATGAGAGGGAGGAAAAGGTGAGAGAAAGGAGCGAAGGAAGGAATGAAGTCACCAAATTGGCAAAGAGGAGGGGAGAAAAGACAGGAGCATGGTCAGGTAGGTGCCAGCTAAAGGGAGTAGCCATTTACTTTATTCCATCCTCTTTCCACCCCCACAGCAGACATACACCTCAAACCCAAAAAGTTAAAGATGTTAGAAGACAGTGGCCCAAATAATGATGTTGCTTAATGCAGACCAAGTTGGCTTCTTCTGTCTGATGTTCTGTTCAGTGAAATAGCCCAATTTTACTTTTGAAGACAATGCCAACTTCCTTTCTTCCTCCCAAGAGAATTTGCTGTTTTCATTTGGTATCTTGAATAGTCCTTGGCTGCTACAAAAGGCAGGGTTCACATTTATTCAAGAAAAGTGCTTATTTCATGTGGTTTGACACAAGAGCTGTGTTTTAGCTGGGAGCCTAGAGCCTCAATCGATTTCAAGGAAACCTGGTGCTATTGACAGAGTGCTTCTTGCTGTGCTTTCTAGAAGCAAGAAATTTAGCTGAAAACAACATGTGTCAGTATCTATCAAAGGAGTAGACAGCAAAGAAACTGAAATATGATGGAGGAACCAAGATCTGAGATCCAGCCCATGCTTTGACTTAAAGTTATTGTTTGATCTTGAGAAAGTCAAACTTGCTGTGCATTAGTTTTCACACAAAGAGAAGGAAACATATCAGTACTTCTTTCCTCAAGGATGTTGCAAGTTTCCATCAATCTCCTTAGAAACACACGTTGTTTTAGTACCTATGACTTTCTCCTTCCTGACATTTCCCATCAAATAAGAAGAAATACTTTCCTCACTTTTCAGAGGCTTGAAAATTGCTTTACCTTGATATATCATTTCCAATTCAATTTTAAAAAATCAAATATGGGGGGGCGGAGCAAAAATAAATAAATAAATAAATAAATAAATAAATAATCAAATATATTTCAATACTATAAGGAGAAATTGGGGGGGGGAAGACCTTGAAACTCTACTTGGTCTTCAAGAGAGAGACTAATCAGAATTGATACATTATAGAATCTCAGAGGAAGAAAATTGGCTTTTTTCTTTTATATGTCACTGCCACTAGGATTTGCCCAATAGAATATTCAACTGACATAGAAATAAGAATTTCGTACCTATATTGGTATTTCTAAAATATTTTAAATCAGTTGATTATTTTAAAAATCCTTTACATGATAACTTAGTAAATCCTCCCCCACCCAATTTTCAGACTAAAAGCAGCACAAGGATATCAGGCAGTAGTTTTGGGGGAATTATCATAAATTTTGAATGTAGAGTCTGATTTCATAAGGTTTTCTCACCAAATCCTATAATTAGAGTGGGAAGAGATTTTAGAGAACATTTTACTCAATTTAAATCCATAAAGCCAAGTTAATTGCCTTCAGTTATATGAACAATTAATGGAAAGGTCAGAATTTGAAACCCCTTTTCATTAGATTGTCTTGTCTTTCTCATTAAAAGATGTTCATTATTGGGGCGCCTGGGTGGCTCAGTCGTTAAGCGTCTGCCTTCGGCTCAGGTCATGATCCCGGGGTCCTGGGATCGAGTCCCACATCGGTCTCCCTGCTCAGCGGGAAGCCTGCTTCTCCGTCTCCCACTCCCGCTGCTTGTGTTCCCTCTCTTGCTGTCTCTCTCTCTCTCTCTCAAAAAATAAATAAAATCTTAAAAAAATAAATAAATAAATAAAAGATGTTCATTATTGCTAGTGAGCAAAACTGGTATTTCCACTGATAGTTCCAAGATGGTTTGGACAATACAGTGACTGTAGTCGACTATTGGCATCAACCAGGAGTCAGTTATAGATTACTTTGCTTTGGCCAAGGATAAAACTGAAGAAAAATTGTTTAACGGTGGAAAAAGGATTTTAGTAGGGGAGACACTGTTGGTTCTTTTCCTCATTACTTGCTGCTCCTTCCCTCTCCACACTAACAATGCGGCACTTTGGTTTCTGATATTCATTCCTCTAATGAAGGCAATGCCTCCTCCAGCTGCCTACTTTCAACTTCTCCTGTAGCATCTAGGGCTTCTGGCAACCCACTCTTTTGTTGGAGTCACGCTTTTCCAGATCATCTTCTTGGTAGGGCTTCAATGTAGGATAACTGTAGGCAAGCTCTATTCTAAAGGTCCATATCTGGTGGCAAGGAATCACACATTTAGTCCACTTACAGTAGGTGTACAACTCATTTCATTCCCAACGCAACCTTCTCTTTGTTCAGCCATTACCAACCAGCCTCCCGCCTTTTCCCATCTGGAGTAGAAACACCACGACCTGCATCCCCCAAACTCAGTATGAAACTCTCTGAGCAGTGCTCTTGATGCTTTCTCTCTTACTTAATTTAAGGTGAAAAGGATGCATACTCTCATACCCTTGGGGCAAGGTTACACTGCATGCTGAAAGCCCTCTCCGTAAAGTCCTCATTGCAGACCACTACTGCCTCTTTTTCTTACCGCCTCTGAGCTTCAACTTTCTAGTTTATAAAATGAGAATAGCCATATCATCAAACTTTCAGGAATGTTGTAAGAATTATGTGAGATTAATAATGTGACGGTGCTTTGAAAATCATAACATGCTGGATGTGTTCAGTTATTACTATAACATTAATTATTTTTCAGTGTAGACTCATCTAAAAATTCAGGTAATTTTGAATCAGATACAGACCCAATTTTGCCTCTCTCTCCATCACTTTACTGACTTTCTTCATTCTTGTTTTTTTTTCCCCTCTCTAGAATCCAATCCCATTTTAAATGCATTAGTGGCTGAAGTATAAAGATATGGATGTACATAAATACTCTGTCATTTGCAAATCCCTGCATAAATTTATGATTTCAGGGTTTTCTAACCAAGCCAACAAAATTAGCATACTTATTTGGCACAGTCAGGCTCAGGCTGGGACTAATCATTTTTCCCTTCTTTATATAACATTCATGTGCTTTTAGAATAGAAAAAAATGTTATTATGATTTCAATTGTCACAGATGGTGTTTTCTTCACTCTTTCAAAATAATTTTGGTTTTGGAATTAAAAAAAAACAATATAGCATTACCCAATGTGGCACGATAAAGAAGAAATCTAGTACTTTCTTGTATAAGGTAATAGGTGGGTCAAGCAAATTGAGGAGGAAAGCCAATAATTATATAATGCATTGGTATTTTGCTTTTAAGGAAAACATGTAAGAGAAATTTGTTTTATATTCACAGACTAATCAGTGTTTAACTATACAGAGCCTTTAAAATATAGATTGGGTGCCTTTAGACTCCATCTTAACCACTGAACCCCAGTAGAATAGCTTGTACAAAGAAGCTTCTATTTATTTCTTGTTGACCATCGAAGCTATGGAACCAAAGTGATTATCATTGCCCAGTTGGTGGCAAGCTTCATCCTTTTATTCAGCTGTGGGTAGTGGTTAATAGCCCAGGTTCCAAAGACATACTGCCCGACTCAAATCCTGGTTTACTACCTGTGTGACCTCAGACAAATTCCTTAACCTTTTTGTGTCTTGGCTTCTTTATCTGTTAAATGGGATTATATTATCTGTAAAACAGGATTGCCTTATACACAGTCTATGCACATTAAATATTAGTTATTATGAGTAAGTACTGAGCACTTATGTGCTCAGTGCTGGGCTTGACTTGGGCATAAAATGATGAAAGATAAAACATCAGGCTATCTTTTCCTGGTACTTACAGATAGGTGGGGAGATAGACATTAAGCCTCACATATAAATGTAAAATGTTTAATATTTGCTAAAAAGAGAGGTATAATGAGATAAAAATGGAAAGGATCGGAGCAAGGAAGTTAGGGAAATGTCTTCTGATTATGTGCTGATTTAGCCAAGATTTAAAAGATAAGGAGTTGGAGGAGAAAACATTCTAGGTGGAAGGCACAGCATGTGCAGAAGTTCATCTGTAAGAATGTGAGAATGTGACAGCCCTGCTGAGCCATAACGGACTAAGGTGAGGGCAGGGAGATAGAAAGAAGTCACTGAGGAGACAGATATTTAGAGGTAAAATCTTTGAGACCTGGATTGGGTAAGATTGTATAGGGGAAAGAAAGTCGGGACTTTTTCTAAGACTCTGAAATGTAAACCAGGTGAATGGTGAAACCACTCACAAGATAGTGAAAAGTGGTGCCTGAAATTTTTAACCTATTATTTATTTTTAAAAAGTGTACGTTGAGACTATGCCTCATCTATTATATATGGCCATTGCTACCAGTGGAGGGGACATGATGATTAACATTATTTGAACTTCCTTATATGGCTTGGGTACTATGTTTGGTCTTATCTCATGCAGGGATGCTGCAACTTTGAGTAGCAGAAAATTCCAGAAACAGTGGCTTTCTTAGGTAAGGGACTGATTTCACATAATAAGAAGTATTGAGAAAATGACTCTAGTTTGGCTCCAGCTGCTCAAGAATATCATGTAGGAACCAGGCGCCTTCTAGTTTCCTTCTGTGCCATTGTGGGGTTTTATACTCATAGTTCCAAAATGGCTGCTCTACCTTGAGGCATCATATCTTCTTCCCAAATGAGAAGAAAGAGGTACAAACAAAACCTTAGTTGTTTTAGTTGAGAAGGGAAGCCCTTCCTGGGAGATTTCCATGTCCAAAGGTAAAAGGTTGTCAGAAAAGAAGATTTGGAATAGCATTGGATTAATCAACCAGTAGTTTCTGCCACAGTTCTTTTGCTACTTAATTTAAACTTTAGTATCGTCCCAGTACATATTTGGAAACTGAGGCTTACAGATTTTAAGTCAGTTGCTTGAAATCAACCACAAAATAAGTCAGAGAACCTGGGCTCAAATCTTAGCACTTCTCAACCCCAAGGCCCACATGCTTCCAATCACTCTTCATTGCTCTTTCTTACATCTTAAAAAAAAAAAAAAAATCTAGATCAAGTAAGTTATAAAACAGAAACAAATTATTTTATACCATAGTTTGTGGAGACCATTTATGGGTGTAATCACAAGAGTATGTGATTTTTTTCCCCATAGCCTAAGTGCACACATATACACATTAAGTACAATACATAATGATCCTGAAAAGCTATCAGTGAGGTTAACAAGGTAACTTTGATGACTTCTGTTTTACCATTTTTATTCCATTGTAAAGTCTTAGGGAAAAGACACATTGTTAATAACCCAGCATAGTAAAAAGAACTTAACAATAGCAATTGTGTTTAGAACCAAAGAGCAACTCCTTGAAGAGCATAAATTGCTAAAATAATAATAGCAATAATAATAATCATGTATGAAAATTGGGAGATTTAAAAGAAAAAGAAGACTTATACATGGGAGAGCAAATACATATTTACTCCGTGTGTTTTGTGCTTTTTCAGGATCTGCTTTTTTTCTCAGGTTTCTCAGGGGCTTGCATTTAGCTTCTTTACGTAAAACTTGAAAAGTGCAAATCACATTGTCAAGCTAATGTCTGACTTGAATATATATTTTGAAAACTAAAATTATCTCTACATCTACATGACTGTATTTGTGGTTTAAATCAGATGGAATATTTTGCCCATTTATCCCAGCTGCTATGTGCTGCCATCCCTGCCAGAAGAAAAAATACATATATTATCAGGAATAATCCAATTTGCTTTGCTCCTATTTTTTTTCTTTAAATGAAAGAATTACCAAGTAGGAAACAGGATAGGAAGGGAGATGTGCCAGTTGCTATCCAAAATCAGCTATTCCACAGGTCTGGAATATTTCCTTCTATAAATCTGTGGGCATCTAGAGCATAATCTACATAAGAGGCTGCCCAAACCTTTATCCCATGAAGACAAAGTTTTTGTATGTGAAGTTAGAAACTTTTAATACATGTCTGAAAATACCAATAGGTAAAATTTTGTCACAACAAATATAATTTCAAAAAGTCATTCTGCCAATAAACATTTTTTCAAGTTTTATTTCAAAGTGAAGAAGTTTCTTGCTATATTCTAGTTACAGTAGCTCCTAGTTTATCCCTTTTTTATTAATAAACAAATTGAGTCTGAAGTTATGTGACTTATTCAAAGTTACATGATTCATTTAGCCAAGTACTAAAAATTGAACTAAGGTCTAGATGACTCCAAACCATTTTGTATAAGTCAGCCTAACAAAATTCACAACTTTCCTTGGGAAAGACTGAGAAGTAAACGTTATAAGGGTGAGAGTGAACAAGGCTATGGTATTGGAAAAATGGAACTGGCTTAAGGACGATGGTCAATGATATCTGAGGTCAGGACTCTGGACAGCTCTGGACTGCTTTGGAAGTTTCCTTCTGACTCCACTTTCTCTCCAAACTCAATCTGTTTTGTTGTCTTTTATGGCAACAGCTCTCACTATTGCTTAAATTCTTCAAATAGTATTTGCATATAAATAATTGTATTTGAATATACAACATAAGTGCAACATGGGGTGGCAACATGGTATATTGGATATGGAGTCACAGTTGGGTTTGGGCTTGAATCTCTAACTTACAGTGAGATATGAGGCAAATCACATAACTTTATTTTGTCTCTTCTTTCCCCATGGATAAAAAACATTTATTAATAAAATGATAGTGTCTAGCTTTACGCCCAGCACATATAGTTACTTAGAACAATATTACTTTCTCCTGCCCTCCCCCATGTCTTTTTCAAGGAAAAGTCTGTGCAATAGTCAGGATTCATTTGGTTACAAGTGATGGAAAAACAGAAAGACAGCTCAACCTAGATTAAGCCAAACATACAACTTCATTTGTTCATGTAGCTGAAAAATCAGAAGGGAATATTTTCCTTCAGGCATAGTTCAGTCCAGGGATTCATGGTTCTTGTGTTCTCCATCTCTCAAATAGGGTCATTCCACATGAAGAATCTTTTATGATTGTTCTAGTACAAAAGGCAGGATTGTAATTAGGATTTCTTCACCATCTGCATTTCCAAGCCTTGGAGAAGTTGCTGGTTAATAGTCATTCCTTTGCTCATCATCCATGAATGGTGAGTTATTTTTACCAAGAAGATCAGCAATGCTGGTCCCTGTGTAAGTCTCATAAAATGGGCTCCACAAAGAGAAAAAGTGGGAAGGGAAATTCAGTTGCTAGAGGAAGGGGAAAGAGATGGTGGGCAGATAGAAACAACAAATGATCACTTCAAAGTCTCCCTATATATCTCTGATCCTTTAGAATATGGGTTAGTTTCAGGGAAAAGGAAAATCCATATCTATTGGATATTTTGGATTTAAAAAAATTTACCTGTAATATAGTCAATAAATACTTGAATGAGTAAATTATTTAACTGTGAAGACTCCAGAGCCCAAAAGCACACTGTAGTTTCAGTGAAGTCAGGCCCTAGTAGAAGGATGATGTGAACTGGGTAGGAAGGACATGGCCAGTGCTCTTTCCTCTGAAGTCCCATCTCTGCCCTGTTGCAAGGACCACGTCCAGTGAAGAATTAGGCCCTGATTAATTGTAACCAGTCAAACCATATCAAGTTCTCAACAACAGCCTTCTCTGATGCAAGCTCTTCTCATAACGAACTGCACACAATGATGTCATTTTGGCCATATTCCATAGCAGGAGAAAGTGCAGCCTAAGAAAGTCTGAGATGACAATAATACATAAAATGCCAAGCCTAGTATCTGGCATATAGTTAAGGGCTCAGTAAATTTCAGCTCCTTCTTCTACAAAGCTATGGAAGCATCATAATTTACTCTTGGCCAGCAGTTAGCCTTTATGACATCATAGCCAGAGCAGGCTATAAAGTATGCCTTTGCTATCACCATCTGTGAGTGCAAAGTGTATCTTTCTGGAAGAGACGGTCTTGGGAACAAAGTTCTCACCACTAATTCTTATTTTGGGGGAGCACTGCCTCCATCCACTCATCCAATAAGTCATTATAGCAAGAATACACTTTTTATTTTAACATTTTTAGTCTTCTGTTTTTTGATTGTGTTTTACAAACTTTTTAAAAAAATGTAAGCCAGCCACCGAAGAACAGATATTGCATGATTTCCTTTATGAGTTATCTAAAATAGACAAACTCACAGAAGCAAAGAATGGGATGGTGGCTACCAGAGGCTGGAGGAAGGGGAAACGAAGAAGAATTGCTCAACTGCTATATACTTTTAGCTATGCAAGATGATTAAGTTTAGATGTTTGCTCTGGTGCATAAGGTCTATAGCCAACAATACTATGTTGTGCACTTAAATTGTTAAGATGGTGGAGATCTCGTGTTAACTGTTCTTATGCTCCCTGACCCCCAGTACAAACAAACATATGCACACAAACAACAACAAAGGGACTCAAGGAAATAAGCATAGGTGTGGATATGTCTATTACCTTCATTGTGGTTATAGTTTCATGGGTGTATGCATATGTCCAAACTCATTGAATTGTATACATTAAATGTGTACAGTTTTGTATATCAATTATACCTCGATAAGGCTGTTAAAAATGAATTCAGATACCTTTTTAAAAAGAGTTAAGTACATAAGATTATATCTAGATCCCCATACTAGACAGCTATTCTTATATTACCACTTTGGATATATTTTCAGGTTGCAATTCACCTCATTCCATACTGGACTTGCCCTTTGATGAATTTCCAAAATATCTATCGTTTTCAGGTACTCTTCTTCTGAACCCTTTTCCAATTATCTCTCCACCTGTTAGCCTAGATTCCTAATTCATTCTTGATGGTATTGTTCTCCAAATCTCAGAAATAGAAAATTAGATCCATTTCTCACCATCGATCAACTTGTCAACAGTGTATCTCTAGCCACTGGAAACAAATTAATAATAACACACACATAGTACAGCATTAGATATAGGAAGCTGGAGGCAATCCAAATATTCTCCGATGTCTGTTTAGTCTACTTAGGCTTGAGGTTGTCAGGGAGGTATGTCACTCAGTCTCAGACCTCCTGCAGCTGTGAGGAGGGTACCCAGCAGGCACTTTCCTGCTTTCAGCAACTTCTGCACCGACATAAGAGTTTTTTGTGCAAAGACATATTTCCCCAGAGCCACCTACATCTGACCCAGTGCAGGACACTCTGATGGTCAGTACTCACTCCAGAGACCCCCATCTGCTTGCCAAGATTTTATCAGGTCTGCATCGCTGTTCAGTTTCACCCTCTACCCAATTCTTTCCTTCTCTTCTCTTCTCAGGCTTTGATGCCTATTTTTTTCACTTCTCACTCCCACTCACTGTCTGTTTCTGCTGAATGCAACTGCAGCAAATCTCAGTCCTCTAAGCCACCTAACCAAAACATCACACACAAGGAATCCCTGTAGTTTCCAGCAATTTGCAGCCATAACTGCAAAGGAAAGCTCAAATATCTTTACCCATATTTCTGTAATGATCTTTGTCCAGATATCACCCCAGAGCAACATATTATTATTCCTGCTAGGAATCTAATGTATCTTTTCCAGTTTTCAGTAATGAATACAGAAGTGATCATGTGAAAGCTGAACAGTTTGCCCATCATTAGGCAATGTAAGCCAAACCCATCACACTAAACATAGTAAAAATGGAATAAAATCCAACCAGGAAAAATGATTTGGAAGCCATGGATTATTCATTTCATTAAAAAAAGAGTTGATCTTTGAAGCAAAGGATCCTTGAGATCGCAGGCTTTGGCCACCTAAGAATTCCTTTTCAGCTTTTGAATTGGTTTCACTGTATCATTTAGCCTCTGTAATTATGCTGACTCTGTCCACTCTGACCGTGCTTCTAAACAGTTGTTTAACTATGATGAGCACTGTTAATAATTAGAAGGAAATAATGCTAATCATTTTTATGGGGTTGTGTGATTTATATTTTCACAAACATTACATCATTTGATTTTTTTTTTTTTTGGCCTTGAAAGTTATAAAGCTCCTTGCTTGCTTCACCACAGCACTTATCCAAAGAAGTGATAAAAATATGTTCTTCACGTTCATACAGTTTTTCTAGATCGTGCTGCCTTGCTTCCTTCCCAGAACTACCACAGGACTTAATGAAGGCACAATTTATTCTTTCTTCTGGTCATTTACTTCCTGACATGGTAACTTAAAGGGTATACTGAGTTTCCTCACCTAGATAAACCTAAAAAGGGCAGAACTCTATCACTGGAGACAAGCACAGTGCTTTATAGCTCTTTTCTGTTTATTATTGCTGAGTTCATTATAAGGGCATGGCAGAGCAAAGAGCAAACTATATGGTGAAAAACAGGTTGCTTTTGCCATTCTCTTCCTGAGTGATGAATGTTGTAAAGAAATGAATGATTTTATTATTTGTCATTTGGTGTATTACTGAGCGGAAGTAAATCAATAATTTAGTAGACACATTAAATTTTAAAAATATGTAAAAGTTTTATCTCCCTTGTGGATTTATTACATTTGGTGAGTGGTCTTTTGGGACATGGATTTCAACTGACTTAAGATAGAAAAATATTCAGGAAAATCAAGTTTGTACCTAAAGATAGAAATGGAGAAACGTCCCATAAATGCATATAATATACAATTAAAGTAGGAATGATGATCCCTCCTAAGTGCACATCTTGCTTAGCTGTCCTTAGCATCTGAGGTAGAAGTCCCTCTGGGGGTCTAGACTCTCTGAAACATTCTCCCCATTGACATTGTTTTCTTCCCCTACCCAGCTTGCTTCTCTTATTCTCATCCTTAACTACACCCTCTGGAACACCATTTCACCATCCTCAAACCAATATGGTAACAACCTTAAGTTCTTCATGACACATTCTTCCCATGAAACATGGCGTGCCTGCAAGACTCCATTCTCCAACCTGCCTTCCTTCCTGGAATGCAGCCTTCTCACTGCCCAGGATAGGGAAGGAGCCTGACTTTCCCCTTCCCCAGTGTATTGTGTGGATGGAGGTTTCTGGGATCTGTCCTACATAACTGACCACCCATACCTGCATGTATGCAGGCAGATTAAAGAATGTTGTTTGTGAGACTTGTGCTGCATGAATGACCTCAGGAGCCTGGTTAGTTGACATTAGCTGGCCTCTGAGTCAAAATTTGCCCTTCTGGTCTGGGTGCCATGAGCTGTTAATTTTGCCTTATATCTCCTCCAGCTCCAGGCTAGGGTGGCCCCCCAGAATGGAATCTGGAAGGGAAGGCAAACATACCCAGCCCAGGTTCCTTGAAGATAAAAAGACATGTTAACATAGAAATGCAGCTGGAGTGGTGGGGGTGGGAGGGATGGGGTGGCTGGGTGATAGACACTGGGGAGGGTATGTGCTATGGTGAGCGCTGTGAATTGTGTAAGACTGTTGAATCACAGACCTGTACCTCTGAAACAAATAATACATTATATGTTTTAAAGAAGAAGAAGAAGAAGAAGAAGAAGAAGAAGAAGATAGTAGGAAGGGAAAAATGAAGGGGGGGATATCAGAGGGGGAGACGAACCATGAGAGACTATGGACTCTGAGAAACAAACTGAGGGTTCTAGAGGGGAGGGGGGGTGGCCTAATCTAGAGGAGATTAGCCTGGTGATGGGTATTAAAGAGGGCACATACTGAATAGAGCACTGGGTGTTATACGCAAACAATGAATCATGGAACACACATCAAAAACTAATGAGGTAATGTATGGTGTTAACATGACATAATAAAATAAAATTTTTAAAAAATGCATCTCATTCCAAACTGTACATAGGTGAACAAATGTTTAACTTCAAACTCTGTCATTTGCCTTATAAATATGGCCCTTATGGGGATGGTCAGTTGGAAGTCTCACCTGTGGGGAGGATGCTCAGCTCAGGCCTCTCAATCGGGACTCCAGCCTGGTTGTCTCCACAGGGCTTCCCCAGCTAGTGAGGTTAGATGATGGAAGTACCTGATTTGAGGTAACTCTGTCTTATTTTTTACTGCTTACTATTGCCCTCATCTATGCATAGATTTCCCTTTTCTTCGTTCTGTTTCTATTAGATTTTTATAATATTAATAAAGAGTACCCTTCGAAACCAAGAGTGCATCCACCTGAATCTTTTCTTTAGAACACACACGATGGCTTCCAAACAATTATTCCTCCACCTTCATGTGAAACCCCATATTCCTGAGGCACCTGGGTGGCTCAGTGGGTTAAACGTCTGCCTTTGGCTCAGGTAGTGATCCTGGGGTCTTGGGATCGAGCCCCACATCGGGCTCCCTGCTCAGCGAGGAGTCTGCTTCTCCCTCTTCCTCTGACCCTCCCCCTGCTTGTGTGCTCTCTCACTCTCTTTCAAAAAAATAAAATTAAAATCTTAAAAAAAGAAACCCTAGGGGCGCCTGGGTGGCTCAGTTGTTAAGCGTCTGCCTTCGGCTCAGGTCATGATCCCAGGATCCTGGGATCGAGCCCCGCATCAGGCTCCCTGCTCCGCGGGAAGCCTGCTTCTCCCTCTCCCACTCCCCCTGCTTGTGTTCCCTCTCTCGCTGTGTCTCTCTCTGTCAAATAAAGAAAATCTTTAAAAAAAAAAAAAAAAGCCCTATATTCCTTTTGCTCAGGCCACCAACTATCCCTCAATTGGAGTGTGGGCACCTTGCCAACAGTTTTTTTCCACACCCCAAGTCTTGTCATTTCCCTGGATGCTTTGATCACTTGAATCTGTGGCAATGACTTTTGTTTTCTTTTGGAGAGCAAAATGACATGTATTTGAAATAAAACAGTATCCTTAAAAAACAGTATACAGTATTTTCAGACAGTGAGGTCTTCAAAGCTTTTACTCATCCCAATTCGCTCATGGAATTGATCAATATAAATTGTAGAACTACTGCATTTCAGTTGGATTTGGAATCTACACAGTATCAAAATGAGCATAAGTGTTCACACACACGCACAGACACATCCAGCTGTTAGGAGCTACTCGGTTAACTCAGACTATAAATATTTTATTTGCAAATTCAGGTCTTTCCTGTGGATCCTCTCTACAATCACACTGTACAGTATGGGGGCTTTCAGGATACTCAATCATTTTTGGCAGCAGCCACTCCCAGTCTTTAGAGGATGCCGGATCCCTGGCATTATAAGAAGAATTCTGGCCTCATATCCAAGAAAAACAAGGTCTTCATTATACCAGAGATTAATACTCACAGCAGAAGGCTTTATATACAATGTACCCACAGAATCTCTGTCTTGCTTTCAGACTGAACAACTGTTTTTCCCTCCTTCCCCTGTGGTGTGTTGAAAAACTGCCGTAATTACATGAACAGCTACAGAGATCACACTCAAAATCAAAACAGACAAACCAATTAAATACATTTCACAAACAACTTTCAAAATGAGTCTAATCTACCAAAATGCCCTATGAATTGACTTAGATACCCACATAGTGACAATGACATTTTTTTTTTTCTGATTAAGAGAGCCTTCTTTTTGTTGTTGTTGTTGTTACAGTAGTTGAAAACAATGAAATCTTACCATCTGCAATGACATGGATGGAACTAGAGGGTATTATGCTAAGGGAAATAAGTCAGAGAAAGACAAATGCCATATGATTTCACTCACACGTGGAATTTAAGAAACAAAACATGAACATAGGGGAAGGAATGGAAAAATAAAATAAAATGAAAATGGAGTGGGAAGCAAACCATTAGAGATGCTGAACTCTAGTAAACAAACTGAAGGTTGCTGGAGGGAAGGTGGGTGGGGGGAGAGATAATTGGGTGATGGGCATTAAGGAGGGCACTTGATGTAATGAGCACTGGGTGTTAGATGCAACTGATGAATTGCTAAATTCTCCTGAAACGAATAATACACTATATGTTAACTAAATTGAATTTAAAAAAAGAGAGAAATACTTGATTTTATGCCTGTGAGTGCTCTTGGAAAAAACAGTGTGCTTTATACATTTTTTCAGTTGAATCCTTGCCAAATGCACTGGCCAAGGAAGCATGACTCCTAACTAGGAGTAAAGTGATGGCCCCCCCCTTGTCCTGGCTTAGTCATTATCACTTTCACCCCAAATCCACGTCCAGAACTAAGTCACAATGTCCCACGTGGTGGAAAAAATGGCTAGGAAACCTCTCTCATTATAGAAGACCAAATCTGGTGGAGCATCTTCTATTCCCTCCTCCCCCCCAGAATCATTTTTGCATTATTGGAAAATAGATGTATAATTACCATATTGAAAGGCATTAAATATCCATTTCTAATTCAATCTGAATTCAGAAAACTTTCAATTAAAAACTGGCAGTTTGTACACCCAAATAAATGAATGCATGCAGTTGTTGGAGGCCTTGATAAAACCTTATGTAATGCTAATGTGTTACATTTCCAGGCATGTTGTCTGATATTTCTTATCTTAGCTATAATTTTTCTTTGGCCAGTATGCAGAAACAGCAAAAATCTCACAGTAGGTATATTCAAGATTCTTTTTTTTAATTTAAGTTCAGTTAGCCTACATATAGTATATCATTAGTTTTTGATATAATGTTCAATGATTCATTAGTTGCGTATAACACCCAGTGCTCATCACATCAGGTGCCCTCCTTAATGCAAGATTCTTAGCTGGCAATCACAGTCTACCCTCTGGCCCCAGTGGTTCCCAATTCTCCCACATGCAAAAGACTCTCATTCCCCTCCCAAGATCACCAAAATCTCATCCTGTGCTTGATGTTTAGGATCTTGTTATCTAAATCAGCCCAGGTGTCGATGAGACTCCTCAATGTGCTTCTTTCAATACAGCTCCTTTAGTGAAGCTGTACATCTCAGCCCTGAGAAATTAAGAGACAAGTTCTCTGCTCTCCATACCCTCAAATGCAATGCAGAAGCATGCTGGAACAGCAATGGACATTCCTATTCAAAAGAGAGGAGGAAGACTAGAGGCATCTTGAAGTCACTGACCCATAGTCATTCTAAAATCTAGCTGGGTGTATGTTACTATGTCTTTGATTAATGCTCAATTCTTCTCCCTCAGGGTGATTCTTGGTGTCTCTTAGCTTTGCCCTCTGGTCTCTTGGCTCTGTTTTTCTGAATCATCCTCCATTTTTTTATAAGAAATGAGTAGTTTGCTCAGCTTTCTCTATGCCCATAAAAGGTTTCAGGCATTGAAGTTGCTTTTCATTTTGAACCCTCTTGCTTTTTTGTCAGTCCAAGAAGGAGGTACCAAAAAAAAAAAAAAAGGAAAAAATATTTTCAAAAAATGTATTAAAGTAGGTATCGCAGAGAAAAGTCTTTATTAGATTTCCAAGCCTTTCTTTCAAAGTTTAATGTTATTTATCATTTGTATTTCATACAAGTAAAAACCATAATTTCTTTCTTCTATAAATTATGAATTATTTAGATACACAAAAATATAAGGATATCATTGTTTATCCGCCACTCATTTTAACAAATATTTATACAAATATAGATGAAGCCATCCTCTATTTATGTATTCCCAACTTAATTTCTTGCTTTCCTTATGCACAGTATATGTTAGTAGTTAAAACTAAAATGATTATATTCCAGATTTACCTCTTCCAAGCTGTGTAGTCTTGCACAAATTACATAATCTCTTTGTGCCTCAGTTTCCTTAGTTATAACATGAGAATAATAATAACATTTATTAAATAAATTAATATATGAAATTCATATATATATGTATGTATATATTTATATATATATATACATGGCACTGGCACTCAAAAAGTACCATATAGGTGTCTAAGTATTAGCTGTTGTTATTTTTCAGTGATTAGGACAGCTAAATGTTCCTAAGCTGACCCTGTTAATGAGCTAAGAATTCCTTTCCCAAATAGCCAATGCGGAGCTGGAATGGAGCAAGTTTATTTGTCCTTTACCACTCACTTTTCCCAGTCCTACACTTCATGGTCTGATAGGTGTTAATTACTCTATTGAATAGTTAGAATCACTTCTGAAGTGACTCTTGGTGTAGAAGAGGAAAGTTAGAGCTCTCACTAACTTGTACTTATCTTGAAGACCCAAAGGGAATATAACCCTGACTTAGGCCCATTAGTCTCCACCCATCTCCCTTAGGATGACCTGTCCTTTCCCCTAGGAGAGAACTTTGTCCCTAAATCCATCCTATTCCCTCCATCTTCATGCAAATTTCCAGGTCTGAGTCACTTAATCTAAAGCAGCACCCTAATAATTTATACAGATGTCTGCTAAGTGATGACTATGTCACAAAATAGTCAGTGGGAGGAAGAACTCTAGGTTTTAAGGCCAAGGATGGTGAGGAGCCCCTTGATTACTTTTTCCTTTCAATATGCACATCACTATGGCTTGTAGGAATATCTGTTATGTAAAGTAGTAGATTGATTAGGTTAGCATACATACGCATCTGACATGGAAAGTCAATTTCTGAATGATCTACATCTAAATCCACACTGGAAAACAAAGTTATTTCTTCAATTAGACTGGCTACTCCTTTGATTGGAATTTACAAATAATTCTGGTGGTAATTCACAGAGATAGCATTTCTTGTAAAATTCATTTAATGCATAATTCATGGGCAAACCATTACAGCAAAAAGTTGAGTCAGAAAGGCCAAAATGTTGCAGGATGTCATTGATTTGGTAAATTTTATCAGAAAAATACCTTTAAAACAGAGTAAAGTATTAATAGTGTTTGTAAATGGAGAATGGCTGTGGAAATATATTTCCTACCCAAATATTTGCTGGTTATCACAAGTAGTCTAGTATATTGATTAAGAACAGGGGGTCCAGAGCCATATTGCTTGGGTTTAATCTCGGTTATGCCACTTACTATGTCACTTACTGTAGCAAATACTGATAATGCTACACTCAGATCCTTAGATATTTTTGAAAGGTTTTGTGTACATATCCTCCAGCTTCTCTGGGTTTTTCTTTTAAAGACATGTACCTGAGATTCTCTTCCGAGGAAGGGTCCCATGGGGACTACAAAGGCCTTTTACCAAAACTGATAGAAACTTGCCTGAGAGTTGATCCTTCTAGGTGGCATGGCCATTACTGAGTGGACCAGATTTTTTTTTTTTTTAAAGATTTTATTTATTTATCTGAGAGAGAGAATGAGATAGAGAGAGCATGAGAGGGGGGAGGGTCAGAGGGAGAAGCAGACTCCCCGCTGAGCAGGGAGCCCGATGTGGGACTCCATCCCAGGACTCCAGGATCATGACCTGAGCTGAAGGCAGTTGCTTAACCAACTGGGCCACCCAGACGCCCCGGACCAGATTTTAAAAGCTCAGATCTATTGCCTTGTAGTTTGACAAACTCTGCAATCAATGTTCAAGAGACCAGGCTGAGGCTGAGACTATTCAGATGACACTCCTTGCTTGTCTTCTCTTCTCTTTCCTGCTTCTCCCACTTTCTTACCCATGAATCCTGGGAGTACTTTCTTAATAAATCACTTACACAAACAAATCCTCATCTTGAGGGCCTTCTTTTGAAAAATCTGACCCCAAACACTCTGTAGGTGATCTTGGGTGAGCGACTTAAACATTATGTTAAATCCAGTTTCCTCACTTGGAAAATAAGGATGACAAAAGGGTAATTAGGAGGAATGATACGAGTTAAAGTGTATAACGAACACAGTGCACCCTCTCACACGTGGTTAGCACTAAAAATGTTAACCACTAATTTTGTGGCAAAATACTTAAAGGTTATTGAGCTTAAACATGAATCATGTATTTCTTTTGCTCAAAGTTATTAGTATTCAAAATTTTCTGACCTTTCCTATGATAACAAAAAGCTTCTACCAGTATGTTACCTTGAGGTATTTCTGAAAAATAGAAACACACTTAATCTGTCTTTTCAAGATAAAGATGACATTTTAGGGGCACCTGCGTGGCTCAGTTGGTTAAGCGTCTGCCTTCAGCTCAGGTCATGGTCCCGGGGTCATGGTATCGAGCCCCGCATAGGGCTCCCTGCTCAGCGGGAAGCCTGCTTCTCCCTCTCCCACTCACCCTGCTTGTGTTCCCTCTCTCGCTGTGTCTCTCTCTGTCAAATAAATAAATAAAATCTTAAAAAAAAAGATGACATTTTAACAGAAAGAAAAAAACTTATATAACAGAAAGATCATTTTGAAAAAGAATATCTGAAATATTTTTATCATAATGCTAAAAGTAATGTGAAATGTCACTCATAAAAACTTTCCCATTGAATACTTACAAACTTGGAACAGAATTTTCTGTTTTATAATTTTCCAAAGAGTTTTAGTGGCTTTGCCACTCAATTTTAAAAATTAAAAATGTAATTCCTTCTGATAAGTGCTCAAGAACAACTGATTGACATCATGTCAAAGAAACTTACTCCAGAATTTAAAACAAACAAAAACAAAACCTCTAATTTAATGTGAGGATTAAAAGGAACATCATTATTCAGCAAGCACAATCAATAATGTGTTTTTTCCCCTGTTTGTATCTAAATTTCTTCATGAAATATAATTTTTAACTATATATTCATGAAAACCATTATTATATAAATTTCCAGACTTTAAGTTTTAGTTGCTATATCAAAAGTATTATTCCAAGATTTAAAAAAAAATATTTAGTCCTTTTGCTTTTACTTAAAAATACTTAATATTATTTTAGTGAAAACAAAAATTCTTCTATAATATAAAATATAATGTATCATAAATATTTTATTTAATCTTTGTCCAGTTCTTACTAAATTTAGTTGTTGTATATGGTTTATAATTTTAATATAGTTATATAACTCACATTATTTATACATACAGTTGAATAGATAAAGAGGAAAGACAAAAACACATGCATAAAGTTTTTTTAATCCCTCAAATTTCGTGCGATCAAAAGTTTAGTGAACTAGACTGTTTCTAATATTCTAAAATAATGATTTAAACACATCAGTGAGAAAACTGGGATTGCCAGAGTAGATCATAAAACAAAACCCAACTATATGGTTTCTACAAGAAATGCATTTGAAATATAGAGACTTATATAGTTTAAAAATAAAGCAATGGAGAAAGATATACCATGGCAACACTAATCAAAAGAAATTTGGATTAACTATGTTGATTTTAGTCAAAGCAGGCTTCAGAACAAGAAAAATCATTAAGAATAAGATGACATTACATAATGATAAAGGAGTCAGTTCTGCAAGATTATGTAATAATTCTAAATTTATATATGCCTAACAAGAAAGCATCGAATGTATGAAGCAAAATTGATTGAACTAAAAGAAAAAACAGACAAATCCACTATTTTAGCAGAGACTATAGTAGTTAGAGACTTCAACAGCCCTTTGTCAGTAATTGACAGATCAAACAGGCAGAAAATTAGTAAGGGTATAAATGACTTAAACATCACTAGCAACCAACTTGATTTAATTGACATTTAAGACTACTCCATCCTGTTATAGCAGAATATACAATCTTCTCAAACTTCCATGGGACATTTACCAAGAGACAGCATTCTGGTCCAAAATATACACCTGAGCAAATTTGAAACACTACAAAACATATGAAGTATATTCTCTGACCAAAATGGAATTAAACTAGAAATCAAGAACAAAAAGATAACCTGGAAAATCCCCAACTATTTGGGACTGAAACAAAATACTTTTAAATAACCCATGGAACAAAGAAGATGTCTCAGGAAAAATTTAAAATATTTTTAACTAAGTGAAAATAAAAATACACAAATTATTAAAATTGGTGAGGTGTGCAAGCATGTCTTAGAGGGATATTTATACCATGCAATTAATACACTAGAAAAGAAAAAAATATCTAAGATTAATAATAATCTTTTACCTTAGGAAATCAGAGAAAGAACACTTCAAGCATAACTTACACAAAAGAAAAGATATAATAAAACTAGATCAGAAATTAATGAAATCAGTAAGAGGTAAACCATAGAGAAAATTAATGAAATCAATACGTGGTTCTTTGAAAAGATCAACAAAATTGATAAACTTTTAGCTAGACTAACCAAGAAAAAAAGAGAAGGCATAAATTATCAATATCATAAATGAAGGAGGGGTTGTCACACTTATCCAATAAACATTAAAAGTATAAAGGAGTAATGTGAATAAATTTATACCCACAAATTTGATAATTTAAGTTAAATGGTCCAATTCCTCGATAAACACAAACTGCCAAAATGCATACAAGGAGAATTAGATAACCTGAATAAGCTTTGTATGTATTATGGAAATTGAACCAATAATTAATAATCTTCCAAAAGAAAAAGAAAAAGACCAGATGACTTCACTGGTGAATTCTACTGAACATTTATTGAAAGAAATAATACCAATTCTCTACAATTTCTTCCAGAAAATAGAAACAGAAGAAATAACTTAAAATTAATTTTATAAACCACCATTACCCTAATACCAAAATGAAATAAAGACATTATAAGACAGGAATATAGACTAGTATCTCTCATGAACAAATACACAAAATTCCTCATCAAATTATTAACAAATCAAATACAACAGTATATAAAAAGAATTATATTCCATGACCAAGTGAGTTTTATTCTAATTTGAAAATGAATGTGATCACCAGAAAAATAGACTAAGGAAAAAAATCATATGATCATATCAATTGATGCAGAAAAAGTTTTTGACAAAATCCAACATCCTTTCATGATAAAAGCTCTCAGAACACCAGGAATAGAGGAGAGCTTAATAAAAAACATCTACAGAAAAACCCTAGAGCCAACATCATTCTTAATGGTGCAAAGCTGGACATTTTTTTCCCAAAGATCAGGAACAAGACAAGGATATCCTTTCTTAACATTCCTATTCATTATCATGCTGGAAGTCCTAGCTAGTGCAATAAGACAAGAAAAATAAAAGATATACATATTGGAAAGAAAGAAGTAAAACTACCCTTATTCACAAATGACATGACTATTTATGTAGAGCACCACAGACAATTAACAACAAATCCTGGAAATAATAAGTGAATCACAGGGTACAAGGCAGAATCACAGGATACATGTTTGTTAAACAAAAGTCTATTGTTCTCTTATATATCAGCAATGAATAATTGGAATTGAAAGCAAACAAAAATTTGCAATAGCATCAAAAAAACAAAGCAAATCAAAAGAAAGAAAGAGAGAGAAAGAAAGAAAGAAAGAAAGAAAGAAAGAAAGAAAGAAAGAAAGAAAGATATTTTTAGGTATAAATCTAGCAAAATACATACAGGACCTGAATTCAAAAAACAAAAAAACAAAAAAACAAAACCTACAAAACAATGATGAAAGAAATCAAACAAAATCTAAATAATTGCATAGATATTCCATATTCACATGAGTTGGGACAAGAATATTTAGTCAATAGAAGACTAAATATTGTTAAGATGTCAATTTTTCCCAATTTGATCTGTAGATTCAAAGGAATCCCAAAGTTTCAGCAAAAAATTTCATAAATATCATCAAAATGATTCTAAAATTTATGTAGAAAGGCAAAGCACCAAAAATATCCAATGCAATACTGAAGAACGAAGTTGAAGGATTCACAATAGTTGATTTCAAGACTTAATATTAAGATTATATGATAAAGACAGTGTGATGTTGGCTAAAGAATTGGTGCATAGGTCAATGCAACATAACTGAGAGGCTAAAAATAGCTATATACACTGACTTCTTTCAAAAGATGACAGTTTGGAAATGAGGGGAAAGAATAACTTTACAGTGGAGAAAGCTGACAAACATTATCTCAGCCAGATGATAAAAGTCAGCATGAACAATAAGACATATTGATGGTATGCACCCTTGATATGCTGTGATAAGAATGGCACTTTAACTTGGTGGTCTTCTCAAAAATAAATAATCCTCATCTAATCCTGAGAAAAACATCAGGATTTTGATTGAAGTACATTTTGATTGAAGTACATTCCACCAAATACGTGACTGGTACTCCTCAGAACCGTCAAGTTCATCAAACACAAGGAAATCTGAGAAACTGTCACAGCCAGGGAGAGGTTAAGGAGACATGGAGACATAATGACTAAAAGTAATGTGGTATCCTGGATGGAATCCTGAGACAGAAAAAAGGCATTAGGTAAATACTAAGGAAATCTGAATAAAATGTGGATTTTAGTTACTAAGGTAACAATATTGTCTCATTAATTGTGACAAATGTACCACATTAATGTTAGATGTTAATAATAGAGGAAAGTGGCTATGGGATATGTGGGAACTCTTTATGCTATCTTTGCATTTTTTCTGTAAATCTAAAACTATTTAAAAATAAAAAGTTTGTTTAAAAACTTAAAAAAGAGCTAAAAACAATAAGTAGAAAAATACTTTTGAAAATTAAGCAAAATACTGCTAAATAACTCAAGAATAAAGTAAGAAATTACACTGGAAATTCAAACACATTTTGAACTGACTAATAATGAACATAGCTACATAACTACCATTGTAAGATGTAAATAAAGCTTTGCCTTATATGCTTGTAGTTTTAAAAGAACAAGAAAGACTGAAAACAAATGTATGATCTAAGCATCCATCAAAAACTCTATGTAGAAAACCTTAAAGACTCCACCAAAAAATTGTTAAAACTGATACATGAATTCAGCAAAGTTACAGGGTATAATATCAATGTACCAAAATCTGTTGCATTTCTATACATTGATAATGAAGCAGAAGAAAGAAAAATCAAGGAATCAATCCCAATTATAATTGCACCAAAACCCATAAGATACTTAGGAATAAACCTAACCAAAGAGGTAAAAGATCTATATGCTGAAAACTATAGAACACTTATGAAAGAAATTGAAGAAGTCACAAAGAAATGGAAAAACATTCCATGCTCATGGACTGGAAGAACAAATACTGTTAAAATGTCTATATTACCCAAGGCAATCTACGAATTCAATGCAATCCCTATCAAAATAACACCAGCATTTTCACAGACCTAGAACAAACAATTCTAAAATTTGCATGGAACCAGAAAGGAGCCCAAATAGCCAAAGTAGTTTTGAAAAAGCAAAGCAAAGTGAGAGGCATCATAATTCCAGGCTTCAAGGTGTATTACAAAGCTGTAATGATCAAGACAGTGTGGTACTGGCAAAAAACAGATACATAAATCAATGAGACAGACTAAAGAACCCAGAAATAGACCCATAACTGTATGGTCAACTAATCTTCAACAAAGCAGGAAAGAATATCCAATGGAAAAAGGACAGTCTCTTCAACAAATGGTGTTGGGAAAATTGGACAGCCACATGCAAAAGAATGAAACTGTACCATTTTCTTCCACCATACACAAAAATAAATTCAAAATGGATGAAAAACCTAAATGTAAGATAAGAAACCATCAAGATCCTAGAGGAGAAAACAGGCAGCAACCTCTTTGACCTTGGCCACAGCAACTTCTTACTAGACACGTTTCCAGAGGCAAGGGAAACAAAAGCAAAGATGAACTATTAGGACTTCTTGAAGATAAAAATCTTCTGCACAGTGAAGGAAACAATCAACAAAACTAAAAGGCAGCCTACAGAATGGGAGAAGATATTTGCAAATGACATATCCTATAAAGGGTTAGTATCCAGAATCTATCAAGAAGTCTTCAAAATCGGGCGCCTGGGTGGCTCAGTTGGTTAAGCGACTGCCTTCGGCTCAGGTCATGATCCTGGAGTCCCGGGATTGAGTCCCACATCGGGCTCCCTGCTCAGCAGGGAGTCTGCTTCTCCCTCTGACCCTCCCGACCCTCCCCCCTCTCATGCTCTCACTCTGTCTCTCTCTCTCAAATAAATAAATAAAATCTTTAAAAAAAAAAAAAAGAAGTCTTCAAAATCAACACCCAAAAAATAAATAATCTAGTTAGGAAATGGGCAGAAGACAAAAACAGACACTTTTCCAAAGAAGACATCCAGGTGGCTAACAGACACATGAAAAGCTGCTCAACATCATTCATCATCAGGGAAATGTAAATCAAAAGTATGAGATACCATCTCGCACTGGTCAGAATGGCTAAAATTAACAGGAAACAATAGATGTTGGTGAGGATGTAGAGAAAGGGGAACACTCTTGCACTGTTGGTGGGAATGCAAGCTGATGCAGCCGCTCTGGAAAATGGTATGGAGGTTCCTCAAAAAGTTAAAAATAGAACTACCCTACAACCTAGCAATTGCACTACTAGGTTTTTATCCAGATGAAATAAAAATGCTGATTCAAAGGGGCACATGCACTCCAATGTTTATGGCAGCATTATTAACAATAGCCAAAATATGAAAATTTTTATTATTAAAAATAGCTAATGTCCATTGACGAATAGATAAAGAAGATGTGGTGTGTGTGTCTGTGTGTGTGTGTGTGTATATATATGTAATGGCATACATATAATTGAATATTACTCAGCCATCAAAAAGAATGAACTCTTGCCATTTGCAATGATGTGGATGGAACTAGAGTGTATAATACTAAGTGAAATAAGTCAATCAGAGAAAGACAAATACATGATTTCACTAACATTGGAATTCAGAAAACAAAATAGGTGAGCATAGGGGAAAGGAAGGAAAAATTTAAAAAAGGTAAAAACAGAGAGGGAGGCAAACCATAAGAGACTCTTAACTATAGGGAACAAACTGAGGGTTGCTAGAGGGGAGGTGGGGGGGGGGATGGGGTAATTGGGTGATGGGCATTAAGAAGGGGACTTGATGTAATGAGCACTGGGTATTATATGTGGGTGATGAATTACTGGATTCTGCTCCTGAAACCAGTGCTGCACTGTATGTTAACTAACTTGAATTTAAACAAACAAACAAAAATAAAACAAATACCCATCAAAAAAGCAAAAATAACAATAGAAAAATAAATATTGAGTAGAAGGGAGAAAAATAATAATAATGGCAGAATTTATGAAATAGAAAATTAACATATATTAGAGGTTCAATAGAGCCGCTGTAGAGGTTCTATTGAAATAGACTAATGAACTCTCTAAACTCAACAAATCTAATCAAGGAGAAAAAGAGAAGAAACAACAAAAATCATAAAAGGCAAACATCACAGAAATTCTAGACATTAGAATTGTAAAAAGAGACTATTCTGAACAACTTTATGCCAATAGCATTAAATGAAACTGTACCATTTCATGTACATGAAATAGACAAATATCTAAAAAAAAAAGCACAATTTGTAAGATGGAAACAGGAAGAGAAAGAAAATCTGATTTGTTCTGTAGCTATTAAAGAAATTGAATCTGTAATTAGAACTTTCCCACAACAAAGCACCAGGCCCAGATGGTTTCCCTGATAATTTCTACAAAACATTTAGGGAAAGAATAACTCAAACACATCCAAGGAATAAAAAAAAGAAAAACTTTCTCAATTGATTTTATGAGGTCAGGGTAACCTTGATGCCAAAAGCTAAAAAACTTTTCCCCACAAAAAATTAAAAACAAAAATCTTAAATGAATATAGGTACAAAAATTCTAAACAAAAGGTTATCAAGTATAATTCAATGATATATAAAATCATCACCAAGTTGGCTTAATTTCAGATATTCACAATTCATGTAATGTTTTTAAAAGTGTATCTATATATTTGATCACATTAAAATGAAAGGAGAAAAAACAATAAAAATCATAGTAAATGCAGAAAAAGCATTTGGAAAATTCAACAAAATTCAATATGACTTAAAAAAAACTCCACATAAACCGAGAAGGAAATTTTTTAATCTGATAAAGAAAGCCTAGATTTAAAAATCTACAGCATTAACAATGAGTTATCCAAAAAGAAAATTGAGAAAACAATTTCATTTATAATAGCATTTAAAAGAATAAAATACTTAGAAATAAACTTAACCAAGGAGGTGAAAAATTTATTCACTGAAACTGTAAAACACTGAAGAAAGAAATTAAAGCAGACACAGATAAATGGCAGGATATTAATGGGAGAATTAATATTGTTAGAATATTTATACTACCCAAAGCAATCTACAGATTCAATGTAACCCTATCACATTTCAATGGCATTTTTTACAGAAATAGAAAAAAAAATGATAAAATATTTATAAAACCACAGGAGACCCCAAATAGCCAAAACAATATTGAGCTGGAGGCATCAATCAAACTTCCTGACTTCAAATGTATTACAAAGTCTCAATATTCAGAACAGTATAATACTGGCATAAAAACAGACATATAGACCAACAGAGGAGAATGGAGAGCTCAGAAATAATCTGATGCATACAAAGTCAACTGATCTTTGACAAGAATGCCAAGAATACACAATGGGGAAAGGACAGTATCTTCCATAAATGATGTTGGGAAAACTAGATATCCACATGCAGAAGAATGAAAGTGAACCCCCATCTCACACTATATACAAAGATCAACTTGAAATGAATAAAGACTTAAGCATAAGACCTGAAACTTTAACACTTCTAGAAGAAAACAGAGAAAAAAAAAACTTCTGGACTTTGTCCTTGGCAAGATTTCTTGAACATGACAACAAAAGCACACAGAACAAAAGTAAAAATAGGCATCAAGGGCTCCTGGGTGGCTCAGTCGGTTAAGCGACTGCCTTCGGCTCAGGTCATGATCCCGGGGTCCTGGGATCGAGTCCCGCATCGGGCTCCCTGCTCTGCGGGGAGCCTGCTTCTCCCTCTCCCACTCACCCTGCTTGTGTTCCCTCTCTCGCTGTGTCTCTCTCTGTCAAATAAATAAATAAATAAATCTTAAGAAAAAAAAAAATAGGCATCAAACTAAAAGCCTCCTAAGCAGCAAAAGCAACAAACAATAAAATGAGAGGCAACCTATAGCATGAGAGATAATATTTGCAAACAATATATCTGATAAAAGATTAATCTCCAAAATACATAAGGAATTCCTACAATTCAATAGCTGGAAAACAAATCAACTGATTTAAAAAATGGCAGAGGAACTGAATTGACATTTCTCCAAAGGAGACATACAAATGGCCAATAGTTATATGACCTAACAGGTATATGAAAAGGTGCTCAACATCACTAATCATCAAGGAAATCCAAATCAAAATTGCAATGAGATATCACCTCATACCTATTAGGATGCCTTTTATCAAAAACCAAAAGATAACAAATATTAGTCAGGATATTAAAAAAAGGGAACCCTGTACACTATTAGTGGTAATGTAAATTGGTGCTGCGCCCATGGAAAACAGTATGGAGGTTTCTCATAAAACAGAAAATAGGACCACCATATGATCTAGCAACCCAACCTCTGGGTGTATATCCAAAGGAAATGAAATCAGGATCTTGAAGAAATAATGGCACTTCCATGTTCATTGCAGCCTTATTCACAATAGCCAAGACATAGAAACAAGTAGCATAGAAAAAAATCCAAGTGTCCATCAACTGATGAACAGATCAAGAAACTGTGGTTTATACACACAATGGAATATTATCAGAGAAATAAGAGAGGAGGGTCTCATGGAATTTGCACGACCAGCAAGCACGTCTTTGAACTTGAAATGCACACTTGTCTATCCGCTCAAAATATTGTTGACCTCTTTTAATTGTATCTGAAACTTGAAGAACTTGTTCAAAGCTGGAAGCTTGACCACATGTTGAAGAGCCAGAGTTTAAGGCTGTATGTTCAACACTGGCTGCATATTAAAATCATCTGGGGCCCCATTGCTAGAAATTCTGAATTCCTTGGTGTGGGGTGAGGCATAGTTCAAGTATATTTTAGAAGGTATTTCCAGTATGCCCTCAAAGTTGAGAACCACTGGTCTAAAGGTGCTGTCATCTTTGCCCAGGCTCCCCCCAGTAGACATGTGCTACAGGGACATGGTGAGTGCTTATTAATAAGTTCTTATGCCACTTGCTTGCAACTGCTGTGCTTCTAGAATTATGTTTTTATTCTTTTGTTCTACCAAGTATTTCTCTATTAACTTAACAGAGAAATAAAGCCATAAAACAAATAGCATTAAGGTAACTGCATTTTTTAAGTACATATATCTTTAATTTCCCAAGTTTCTTAAATTGAAACTCCTCATTTTATTATTTATTCATTTCACGGTCCTTTTAATGTTTATTATGTCTTATTTTAAATTCTTTTATAACCTCCTTATTTCTTACTATCTAGTGTTTTTATTTTCTCTCTTAACTCAACTTTATGCTTTCATTATTCAACTTGGGCCCCCTAACTTTTAATATCTCTGGTTTTAGCTTTCTGTCTCCTTTTTCATTTAAATTTTATTCTATTCTCATTTTTCTGCTGTTTCCTCTAATTACCTTTCATCACAGTTGTAACCATCATGTCAATATATTCTTTAAAATTTTGTTGGGGTGCTTGGGTGGCTTAGTTGGTTAAGCATCTGCCTTCAGCTCAGGTTATGTTCTCGGGGTCTTGGGATCGAGCCCTGAAGCAGGCTCCCTGCTCAGTGGGGAGTCTGCTTCTACATCTCCCTCTCCCTCTCTCTTGCTCATGCTCTCTCTATCTCAAATAAATAAATAAAAATCTTTTAAAAAAATAAATAAAATTTTGTTGATATAATGTCAATTTTGAGGATTTTCTCAAAGGAGCACTGACTGGCCAGCTAGGATCATGGAAAAGTGGAACACCTGCTCAGTGGTGGTCTCAGTGGAATGGCCCTTTTATATGAAACACAACACACATGTCTAAGTTTTACTGTTCTAACATTGCCTTCTTTATTCTCTATCATTTTAACGGTCAATCCTTATTTTTTTACTTTATAAACTTGAATGAATTAAGGTCTTAGTGTTCTGAATATTTTATCAGATAGATTTTTTATTTTCTTCTGCAAATCCATTTTAATATTTTATATTTTTTATTTTTTATTATTTTCTAAGTTATATTTTGTTTTAATTTTTAGTTCATTATTTGTCTTTCTGCTGGTAGGTAATGAGGATAGTCAGAAAAAACAGCCATTGTACAAGCCCACCCTTCTCACACAAGGAAGGATAGCAAACTATCCCTTCATCTCCCCTTTATAGATTTCCATCTCGTCCAATTTGGCTCTATAAAATATCTTATTCTCCATTTCTCAGGATATTTATGACAATTCAGTTACTCAGGACATTTGTGATTCTACCTTGTTTGCTAAGTCCAGAAAATACTGGACTCCTTGACATTTTATATTTACCAGCCTTTTTATGTGTTACTAAATTTTGGAACCTATGATTTCAACATTTAAAACTATTGAATTTAGGACAAGGCATGCTACCCAACAGGAAGGGGAAGAGGCAGCAGTTTGCCAATAAGAATCCTCAGGCAAAGTCCCTGTACTGGCTTTCATGGAGATTCCTAGCTGTTACATTTCCCCCAAGAGAAGAGCAGTATCCAGTTCCTCTGCTCTGCATTCACCTGCCCTTGCTACACATCTTATTTAGTTATTGTCCTTTCTCTATGGAATTATAGGAAAAGCTTTCTGGTCTGAGTCTTCTCATTTCCTGCCTCCAACACTGATGAGCTGGGAATGCTGGTGAGAGCTGAGGTCTTTGCCAGCAGGGTGTGGCTTTAGATGGATCCAGCTGTATTTCCACTTCCAGGTGCAGTTGTACTTCTCATCACTCCATTTTCTCCTTAGTGAAGATTCCATGCTTTATTAGGCTGCTGGAGTCAAGGGAGAAGGGAATGACCATCCTAGCCTTTGGCCCTGGATCTTTTCCTCTAGTGGAAAACATCAGGGGACTTCCAGAAGTGGCTGAGTTGGGCTTCTCCTATCTGTTGCCTTCTTCCCAAGAGAGAAAAGAATGGTATGTGGGAAACATTAAAGTCTTTGAAGGTAGACTTGGTCATTCTTCAGGATTCATGGAACCATTATTATTACTGATATATCACTTTGGTTCAAGTTATGTTACAGTCAAGAATACACAGCCCAGCAACCAAAAATAATTTTGAAATACCTGAAATCCTTTACTTACATTTCATATAAACCACAAAGGAACACAAACCCATGGTTAACAGCAACATAGCAACACTCTTACTTTATCCCCCTTTTCATACCTATCATATCCTACAGATGCTTGGACCAACTCTCTCATGGTTTCCCCAAACCTTCTTGCTACCTCTCTTTACTCATTCTTGCCCTTTCCCCCACTCCTTATCCCCATGCCTTTATTATGTGGAAAGGCTTAGCCTCCCTTTTAAGAAGGTGGTGGCACTGGGGGCCCAGGGAAGGTAGGTTAGGAACATTCAAACCTGAGTTATTTTTACCTTGTTTCAGCTGTCTTTGTAACTGCAGAGTTTGTTTATTCCATATTGGTAGGCACATATGAGTCTTTTTCCCCCTTCAATGACATTTTCTCCTCAACTACACAATATGAGGGATAAGACAGAGACATATCTAAGACCTCTCCCCTACAATGTGGCTGATTGGACCCTAATGGTGGGATGGCTCTTCCCGTTTGAGGCATACTCATTGATAAGGCATTTCAAATGGAATATTTCTATGGATTATCCCAACCATTGAGGTAACTCAATATGTATTATTGTTATTCCCATTTTCAGATAAGAACACTGAAGCCTAAAAAGACTGAATAACTTGCCCAAGATTACGTAGAAGTCACAGGTAGCAGAGGAGAAATTAAAACCTTATCAGTCTGACTCAGAGCCAACATTCTTTTCAACAACCTACACTGAACAGGGTGGCAATCCTGATCTCTGAGAGCCCAGGAGGTTGCCTGCAGGCTCCTAAGCTGCAAACCATTCTTTCCAAGTCTGATTTCTCTCCTAAATTGGATGTTATTTTCCTCACTACTCCATATGCACACTTTGTCTTCTTCCAGTAACATTTCAATGACCTTTATTCTCCAAGTTGGACTTAATTTCAGTTCTTTTAAGATAATCAATGAGGGGGTGCCTGGGTGGCTCAGTCGTTAAGCGTCTGCCTTTGGCTCAGGTCCTGGGATCGAGTCCCACATCAAGCTCCCTCCTGGGGGGGAAGCCTGCTTCTCCCTCTCCCACTCCCGCTGCTTGTGTTCCTGCTCTCGCTATCTCGTCTCTGTCAAATAAATAAATAAAATCTTAAAAAAAAAAAAAAGATAATCAATGAGGTAAAATTTGAGGGCACCAAGAGACCTAGACACTGAAGTGTCGTCTCTTATTCTCTATTAAAAACAGCATTACATGATGTTCAATTAATGCCATACAGACTTTAACACTTGCCTTGCTTAGGAGAAAGCTTTTTTCTTATCTGAGAAGAGATGGGACACCATACTACTGCCCTACTTTTAGAGGAGGAATACAAAGAATTTGCCTTCAGCTGGATATATTCTTCCAAGGTGGGACATAGTGTGGCCCCTTCAATAGCTTCCATCCCAACTCCAGCAGAAATGATTGGCAGTGAGGTGGCCCAATCACAATGCCATTGGCTCTTTTGATAAGGATTCTTTAGGCAGATCCCTTTCTGGTTACCTAGTTACAACATTTTTAAAAGCAAGCTTGCATAATTCTTGGATAAAGATTACACACAGGAACTTTGAAGTACTGGCATTCCATTCATTGAAATTAAAACTTTCATTCTGAGTGTGAATAAATTGAGAACAATACCTAACAATCTGTTATTTCCATCTTTTTTCTTCTTATAAAGGAACTTGTAAAAATCATTAAATATCTGGCAAGTGACAAAGGGACTTAATGCCTGTGACTAAAAATTTGATCAGAGTCTCCCTGAAAGAGAATCATGGAGAAATTATCTCTAGATCCTGAATCTTAGTATCTTGCCAGACATTTTGAGGATTAACTTGAAGCAACAACACAATGGATCTCTGATTTTCTGGGGACCATTCCTCTAGAGCAAAGTTACTCAAAGTGTGATCCAGGGAATATCCACCTCAGAATCATTTAAGAGTCTTGTTTCAAACATGGATTCTTGGACCACCCCCACATCTTTTGAATCAGAATCTCCTGGGAGTGGATCTTGGGAACCTACATTTTTAGCAAGCTCCTTAGGTGATTCTTTTGCACACTAAAATCTGAGAAACCTTTTTTTGAGGGAGGATAGTGGTGCCCATTTAATGGAAAATGCTTTATTTCACGTACTAATAAGAAAAATGTGATGGTGAATGGAAGCACATTTGGGGGAAAAACTTGGAAGACATTGTGTTTATTTCTCTAAGCTTCAGGTTATTGTCATAGTCCATGGTTAGGGTAAATATTTTGACTTGATAGAAAATGATTATTTTCTGCAGACCTTAATCCTTACTGTTAGTATTGATGGTGAAGAGTTGAGAAGAAGGAAGTGACAAAATATGTATTTTAACTTGACTGGTAGATTTTTTGTCTACAGAAATTTTAAACTTGGTATAGTAAGAAAAAAATTTCCCCTCTTACATCTTATTCATGAATTTTGTAAACATTCTTATGCATTCCATGTTTGGCAAATGTGGGGTCACCTGGTTGGTGAGAACTTTAGAACATCTGACATAAACTCCAGGCTAGGTAAAGAAACATTTGCAAAACAAAATTACAGAGAATTTCCATAGAAATTCCTCAATTTAAATCCTGTTGTAAAGTCACTATTGGCTGGTCAAACTCAAGTAAGAAATATTGTAGAAGAATCTGTCTTAACTATCAGAACTAATAATGAGACAAATTCTGGAATGTGTGTGCCTATTTATGACTTTAGAGAGTAGAGTTTATGGTTGTGTAAGGAGAAACCTGTCAAAAATATTAAAATAATGCAGAAGTTTCCAAACTGTTTTAATCCACCATGTCCTCAGTGTCTCAGTAATTCTTTCACGGTGTCCCTAGGTCAAAAGTAATATTTAACACTTCTATTTATGAAAGAATCGGGCCCAGACACTTGGTGGCAGTTGTTTGACAGCATTTGACAGGTATTGCTGTATTACCCTTGAAAATGTACAACATCTTGCAGTGTCCCTGTGTGTTTGATGTGACACTCCAGAACCCCTCATATAGATAGGGGAACTGCAATAATCATGTTTATAGCATTTATTGCTCTTTTATTGGCTCTGAGGAGTAGGTGAGTATGATCAAGTCCACATGTGCTCATTATAGACACTTGGTTGATGATAGTTTATAGAAATTTTTCCTGAAATGCACCCTGAGAATCAAGGTTCATCACAACATTGAACAGTATATGATCCTTCTGCTTTCCTATTGACTTGAAATATTTTTAATGATTACACTCTCCTTTCTCCCCCACCTCAGGAAACTCAACATATTCAGAAGTGTCTTGCTCTTTGGCCTACATTTATTCCTGATCTTGGTCAACCATCCACATTCAAAGCTGGAAACCACATGGTCATCTATGCCTTCCCATCCCTGGCATATTCTACACTAGTGGCCTGGTCTTTTGATTCACCTTTCCTTAAAATGCCCTACCCATTCCCTTCTTTTTACCCTTAGTGGTTCTTCCTTAGTTTATCCCCATATGGACTAATGTAAAAATTTCCAGTTTTGGTGCCTTCCTGCAGCCAATTTTAGCTCTTTCTAATATGCCTTTTTATTTAATTTTTTTTAATTTAAATTCAATGAGCCAACATATAGAACATCATTAGTTTCAGAGGTAGAGTTCAGTAATTCTTCAGTTGCATATAACACCCAGTGCTCATCACATCGCATGCACTCCTTAATGCCCGTCACCCTATTACCCCATCCCCCCACCTACCTCCCCATCAGCAACCCTCGGTTTGTTTCCTAGAGTTAAGAATCTCTCATGGTGTGTCTCCCTCTCTGATTTCTTTCTATTCAATTTTCCCTCCCTTCCCCTATGATCTTCTGCACTGTTTCTTATATTCCTCATATGAGTGAAACCATACGATAATTGTCTTTCTGTGACTGACTTATTACGCTCAGCATAATACCCTCCAGTTCCATCCACATCAATGTAAATGGTAAGATTTCATCCTTTCTGATGCCTGAGTAATATTCTATTGTCCAGTGTGCCTTTTTTATTGCTGGGATGAATCTTCCTAAAAGCACAAATCTGATGATCTCACTCATTCTCTTACTTAAAGTCCTTCAATGACTCCTTGCTATCTCTCTGCTAGTTGAGATTAATTTCTTCAGCATTAGCCATGCCATCTCTTAGGCTCCATTTCTAAGATCTCTGTGCACTGCGCCTCCTTCCATAACTTATACTTGTGCTATGACCCCACTTAAACCCTGCTGCTAATTACACTGAAACACTAATGACTATTATCAGAGACCAGGCCACACGATCTTCTCATTTTTGTTCATTTTATTCCTTGTTAAGGTGCTTCTTCCTCTACGTGCTTTCCACTTTTCCACTTATGATTCTTTCTTTAAAATAGTCAGGTATGACACAACTATTTCCACAAGTCATTCCATGTCTTTGGGAAATAAGATGGGTTATAAATAATAAACCTAAATGCTCTAATTCATGACTAATTACTATTATGACAAAAGAAAAAAAATGGACACTGGTAGCAGCTATGAATATTGACCAGAAAAAATAACATTTCCAATTTATAAATTAATCAATTGGCAATCCTCGTCCTAGGAATTAAGATGTAGGAGAACAGCTTCATACTGACACTGTACCCCTGGACCACAGGAGCCTCTCTCAGGGTCTGTAATCTGACTACACATCTTTGTGTCTCTCAAGTCATCCAAGATGGTATAATGGTCATTTTCAATTCAATAAGAATTTATTGAGTGCTCATGCTTTGACAGGTACTCTGCTAAGTGCTGATGACACTAATCTAAGATGGTGCTTCTGCCTTCAGTGAAGTCACATGCTATGGGAAAAAAGACATGTACTGGTCAAAGCAACCTCAGCTTGGTTGTTAGAAAGGACAATCAGGGCAAATAAAGTCCTTGAGAAATGCTAAAGTTAGTTCAAGAAAGTTCCAAAGCATTCTATTACCCACGAAAAAGCTGTTAAACCTTTCCATTAGAGACCTGGACTTGTTTGTACATTTTGTAATGAAGAGTCGGAAAGAATATCCATTTGTAGTTCTATTTTTATAAGCAAAACTCAAATGCAAGTTAACAAGGGTTGTCGCCTCTGTGACTCATTTATCTATGCCCTTGGGAGAACTTTCTCTCAAACCACAAAGGTCACTGATGTCCCAGGCCCCAGAGCACCTAGGAGGAAATAGCCTGAAGTATAGCCTTGCAAACTGAAACTGCAATGTCACACCAGAGGTCATAGATCCTCAACATCTGCGCCAGCTTCCAATGTTTATTCTTTACACCACCGACATCAGCCTAAACTCTGATTATTTTAACAGTAATTCAGAGCATTTGTCTCACTAGGATTAGATTTAGAAAATCAGTGTGACTCAACAAGTAGGAGAAAGAATTTTATGTAATTTTTTCCTTATCCTTCTATAATGTTTGATAGCTCATAATCTGTGAACCATTCCCCTGGACTGAGCTCTCTCCTCTTGGGGTCCTTGCTGTCAGACATGAGTGGGTGTTTTTTATTTTCTTTATTTAAGGTGAGACTCTGGAGAGAATGAGAGTCACAAGTTCCTAGCCTGAGGCTGATGAAAGGTAGAAGAGTAGAGTAGAGTGTCACAGTGAAAAGGTTAAGGGCAGATTATCATCAAGAGGTGATTGCGGGAAACCAAAAGTTGGCATCATCTATCACATGAAAGGGTCTTGCTCCTGAGGGCCCTGTTTTCATCTGTCTTAAAATTCTGACTTACCCACAATAAGACTTCTTTCAGTCTTTGAATCAGTGAGAGTTTACATTCTTATTAATAACTGAAGTGGAAGGAAAGAGATACTGATTCTAGCTTCATATCATGAAGTAGAAAAAGCATCAGTAAGAGTATCGAGTATAAGATCTTTAAAATATTCACTGTTAACAGACCTAAGGGAAGAAGCTGGGATAACCATAGCAACACTGAAACATTGAGGCCATAAGTTCTGTGAAATAGATAAACCAGCAGGAGCTGATTACAGTGGAGAGGGAAAAAAGCACATTATTCTAAGTTATACTTTTAGCATGAGATTCTAGTGTCAATTCTTTGAATGTAGTGATTAATTTAAAAAGTAACCAGGTAGAGTATATATTATATGAATTTTTTTCCACAAAGTAGTGACTTCACAATCTATGTGGCTTAAGGAAGAGACATGTACATTAGACACTTAAGTTAAATTTAAGTTTGTTTTCTCAGCTAAATAAAGAGGCTGCAGTTAGGAATTAAGAACTCAGTTTAATACATTCATCATCTTTGTGTCCTTCCAGATTGGGAGATGTGGGTAAACAAACCTCATGGAAAGATTAAATGAAGGAGAAATTGTAAGCATTAAGTTATTTTCATGTTGTTTACAATTTCTCTTTCATTTAGGCTGAAGAATGTTTTGCTCACTTCTCGTGCCTTTTGAAATCTTTCACTATCTTTCATTGTCTGAAATCCTACCTCTTACATGAAACTTTCCTCAATTCAACCAACCCACCGGAGGCCTCTTCTCTCTAAACGCCCATGGTATAGACAGTCCATTCCACCCAAGACAGCATTACCTGCACCATACTTTGGGTTGGAGAAGGCTGCAAAGAAATGGAATGAGGGCACTCAATTTCTGGGAGTAAAAGGATTCAGAGACTATCTCAAGCCTCCCTCAATATCACCTCCACTCTAGACTCTTGGTTGGGCCTGAATTTCTCTCCCTTTTGTTCCCAAAGAAGTATTTTAGGGTGATTAAAGCACTTCCAACACCCTATATTTTTTTAAATTTTATTTTATTATGTTATATTAATCACCATACATTACATCATTAGTTTTTGATGTAGTGTTCCATGATTCATTGTTTGCATATAACACCCAGTGCTCCATTCAATATGTGCCCTCTTTAATACCCATCACCAGGCTAACCCACCCCCCCACTCCTCTCCCCTCTAGAACTCTCAGTTTATTTCTCAGAGTCCATAGTCTCTCATGGTTCATCTCCCCCTCCTATTCCCCACCTTCATTTTTCCCTTCCTACTATCTTTTTTTTTTTTAACATATAATGTATTATTTGTTTCAGAGGTACAGGTCTGTGATTCATCAGTCTTACACAATTCACAGTGCTCACCATAGCACATACCCTCTCCAATGTCTATCACCCAGCCACCCCATCTGTCCCACCCCCACCACTCCAGCAACCTCAGTTTGTTTCCTGAGATTAAGAATTCCTCATCTCAGTGAGATCATATGGTACATGTCTTTCTCTGACTGACTTATTTCACTTAGCATAATACCCTCTAGTTCCATCCACATCGTTGCAAATGGCAAGATTTCGTTTTTTTCTTGATGGCTGCATAATATTCCATTGTATATATATACCACATCTTCTTTATCGGAAGATAAATTATTATCCATTCATCTGTTGATGGACATCTTGGTTCTTTCCACAGTTTGGCTATTGTGGACATTGCTGCTATAAACATTGGGGTGCACATACCCCTTCGGATCTCTACATTTGTATCTTTGGGGTAAATACTCAGTAGTGCAATTGCTGGTTCATAGGGTAGCTCTATTTTCAACTTTTTGAGGAACCTCCATACTGTTTTCCACAGTGGTTGCACCAACTTGCATTCCCACCAACAGTGTAGAGGGTTCCCCTTTCTCCACATCCTTGCCAACATCTGTCATTTCCTGACTTGTTAATTTTAGCCATTCTGACTGGTGTGAGTTGATATCTCATTGAGGTTTTGATTTGGAGTTCCCTGATGCCGAGCAATGTTGCGCACTTTTTCATACCAACACCCTATATTCTTGATGAAATTCTGCCTCCTGTTTGAAATTAGAAATTGTTGTAGTCTTAAGCATGATAAGCATAAAGGCAGAGATGGAATTTCTGATTTTCTCTTTGCTTGATCGGAACTATGCATCTAAGGTGTTTGTCTTGTATATTGATGCCAGGTGATGGAGAGGGACAGAGGTCTGCCAAGAGACATCATTGACACCAACGTGTCAGTGGCATCTTGATTAAGATGGAGGATTCTCTAATCTGATTCGCTAAAATAACAGATCTTTACCCTGATTATATCAACAAATAACAGATCCCCAGATTATTCCAACAAATCCAATCCAGTGCTTCCTTCTTCCCTTCTGGCAAAGGCTTCTATCGTTTTTTATGGGATGTGGGTCATTACCTAATGAGCAGGGGGAGTTAGTTTTTAAAAGATTTGTTTATTTACTTTAGAGAGAGAGAGGGAGGGAAAGGGAGTTCATGTGTGGGGGGGAGGGGCAGAGGGAGAAGGAGAGAGAAACCCAAGCAGACTCAGCAGTGAGTGCAAGCCCTAGGCTCAGCTCTGTCTCACAACCCTGAGATCATGACCCCAGCCGATTCAGATGCCCAACCAACTGAGCCACCCAGGCGCCCCTGGCAGGGGAAGTTATTAAATTGGAAGTGGAACATGAAGCAAGTTATGATGAAGAGAAAAACTTATCTTATTAAGAATTCTAAGGTTTATATATCTGTAAGTATTTTGTATTCTTCATTACCTTCATCTTGTGACTAGAAGATTATCACCACTGGGTGACAGTACAGAGGTGGGAATGATGGATGTCCAGTGATCAATGGCATTTTTCAGCATCTTACAAATGTTCCTATTGTGTTTGTTGTGTATGATACACCTTCCTACTGTGATGATAAGCTTTAAGGACAGGGATACTCTCTCTGTTATTTTAATAAATCTTATCCTTAGCAGAAGCAGGAAATAAGGTAGACACCCAAGAGATGGCTGAAGGTAATAAAAGATGAGATGATAAATTCTTAACAACACTAGCAGAATTTTAATCTGAACTCCAAGTCCTCATTTTAAATTTTTCATATACTACAGTTAAAACTTTAGAAATGTTTAAATATGAGATGGACCTATATTAGGGAATGGTCATAGTAGAAAAATCTACCCCATTGTCTCCTAAAAGGGCTCTGGCTTTATCATTGAGAATGGAAGAATCCTTACATAAAGATAAACTATCAAAATATAATGATGACCCAGAAGAATAAAGATTGATAGAGGATCTTGTCAAAATCCAAGTAATTAAGAAGATTAAATGCATAGCAGGGTAATTTTTTCACCAGATCTTGGAGGAACAGAACTCTATAATATACTCCCATTAAGTTTGAAAAAATGGGATTTTAGGAAAAATACAGAGAGATATTACTTTGTAGAGTGAATGGAAAAGAGGGTTTGATATTTGTTAAACGTTTCATAAAATTTTGCATTTAATTACACAACATCCCTAAAAGTTCAGAAATTATTTTTCCCATTTAGAAATGAAACAACAGAAATACATAGAGATTAAAAGACTTGTCCAAGCTGGTAGTGAAGAACAATCTTGTACCTTGATTTAGTGATCCTAAGTCTAATTTGTTTTGTGACATGCATGGCTACCAAACTTCATTATCCCAAAAGATGTTTCACCCTAATGATGTAATTATGTGCAAAGAGGTTTTGGATAATTTTCTGAAAGACAATTCCAAAATGGATTCCTAAGGCAATTTAAGAATATAGTGTTAATATACATCCTTATGATGACATAGAGGAAGCCACAAATTCTCATAAAGCAGACTTTGTTGCTACTAAGAAAGACTTTGTAGCGTGACACCATTGGTCCATCACAAGATGACATTTCTGTTCTTAGAAAGGATCCTAAGAATGACCTTTAGAACTTTTTCTAGATGGAGTCAGAAATCACTTCATTATTACCTTAGAGAAATTCCAGGCCTAAGTCTGATTGTCAGAAGAAAGGGCAGGGAAGTGGCAAAGTAAGAACTCACTTGGAGGGAAGGGTGTACATTTGGAGGAAGCCTCTCTGCTAGATGTTCATTTGTGTTTGCTCTTTAAGGCAGCATGGGGGTGGGGGAGCCCTCCTTAATATCTATAATAGGCTTCTAGGTTCCGCATTTTTGCTACCATTTCTGGTTGTATGTCCTAGAGCCTCCTGAGGCCATGCAATTTGCAATCATCTTATTTCTGCACTTACCATTTATCTTTGGTGTTTCCTTTAAAAAACTTCCAGTATTTGTCTTTCAAAGCCTTCATTCTTGTTATATTTGGAAAATCCTGACAGATGGTATTATAAAACCTAATGTAATGCAGTTAGTAGTTGCTCCACTATTAACACTCACAAGATTGCCTTGGGGGTTCCCTTCCTGTTCAGAGCTACTCCCCATCCCTAGCTCTTGTTCAAGGAACACTCCAGTTACAAATAACCTCAGGTTTACTTGTCTTTGAGCCTGGAGGAGGCCAGGGATTCCTGAATTGGCCAGTATGGAGCCCACCTCCCACAGGGTCCTGAGAAAATAATGTCTCCTTGTCATGAGCCCCTTGGAGTCAGAAAATGTCATAGCTCATTTAGTGCTATTTTCTGGGGTTTTTTTTTAAATTATAGAAATAATGCATATTCATGAGAACATTTTAGAAATACTAAAAATGAAAATAGGAATAAAATTAAAACCATGCATAATCTCACCACCTAGAGATAATTACTGAGAGGACGGATGTTAATCTGTATTTTTATTGTATATAACATATTTTTTTAAAGACTTGAAATTCATCTCACATGCCATTCAGTGTTCTTCTACAATGTGAATTTTAGTGATATATAATATTATACTATGTAGAAAACATACATTGTTCATGTAACCAAGCTTCCTAGTATAGACGGTTGGTGTGGCAGGATGCCATTTTAACTCTATGACCTTTCCCAGCAAGGGTTTGCCAGATACGAGAACAAAAGTGCTGTGTTTGAGATGACTCAGTTCAACAGCCTCAGGCTAGTTACACAGAGCCCGTAGTAGAATGATATTGAATGAAATACTTGCTGAGTCTGCTTTTTATTTTCATTCCTACCTCCTCAACACTCCTCTCAGCCCAAGAAAAGCAAAATACACTTTTAGACTTGAGAAGGAAAGTGCTAGATGCTGGCAAGAGTTGAGAAGGGTCCCCACCTCACAACATGTCCTTAGCCTCAAACAAGGGAAGCAATGGAATCCAGGAAAGTTTGGGGATCTGAGAACTGAGGAGTCTCTGCTCCTCTCAGGCTAGAACTCAGGAATGCACTGGTGGGTGGAATTCCTTGAGGTACCCTGGCTGTAGAAAGGCCTGAGGCAGGTGTCCTCAGCCTCAGAAAGATAAAGGGACATAGCTTGCCCACTAAAATACTGTTTCTTCTCTGCAGAATGCCAGAATTAGGCTTATTTACAAAGGACAGAGACTGGCATGAATTCATTAGCCATTATTAGGCTCAGGTTACCAGCTCTTACCATACCTTCTATCCTCAAGTGATCTGGATTCTTTCATCAGAATTCCACAGTACCAAGACACCTTGAGCACATATTAAAAAATAATGATTAAAAGAACAAAGAGAAGACATTTCATTACTCTTGATGATGCAAGAGTCATCAATTCTTTGACAAATGACCTGGTTGCCAGTGCCTCTGACATATAAATAATTCACAAAGCAATCCACAACAAAATCCTAATCTGTAATATTATCTCCAATGGCAACTTTAAAAAGATATTTCTCTGTACATCTTTGGGCTGTAGAGTCAGACAGACCTGAGTGCAAATCCTGACCCCACTACTTACTATTTGCCTTTCAAATGTTTAAATGAAAAGCACATAGCTCATTATCTGGTCTTCAGAAATGCTAAATAAATAGTAACTATGATCATCTTTATCCTAACACTAACATGTATGTGGCTGCATATATAACACATACCATGGAGAAAGCTAAGTTCTGTGATATAGATGTCATTTAGAAATGGTCATGTGCCTCAAAACCCATTTTATAAAAATGAAAGGAAATTTACTAATGTGCTTTTTCCCTTAATAAATGAAAACCCAGACCTCAACCTCCTCCCCTCCCAAATTAAAATAATGGAAGATAAGGTGCCTTTCATCTAAAATAGAACATTAGGAAAATGGATATCCAATTTGATGGGGCAATTTTTCTCTAATCTTCTTCTAAATAGCAGTAGTTATTAGGACCACAAAGTAACCATTCACTGGGCAGAGAAGAGGTTCCTGAGCTAAACTCACTAAGAGCTTGAATATCAAAAATGAGTCATAAGAAAAATGCCCATGTGGGGGCGCCTGGGTGGCTCAGTCGTTAAGCGTCTGCCTTGGGCTCAGGTCATGATCCCAGGGTCCGGGAATCGAGCCTCACATCGGGCTCCCTGCTTGGCGGGAAGCCTGCTTTTCCCTCTCCCACTCCCCCTGCTTGTGTCCTTCTCTTTCTGTGTCTCTGTCAAATAAATAAATAAAATCTTTAAAAAAGAAAAATGCCCATGTGGCTGCTTGCATTTGAGCCATTTTGTCTCTGCTTAGGTTTGAACCTCTTTGAATGTCCTTAGAGACTGTAGTATCTCTATTCACACAAGTGGTTCCTGCAGGAAATCGTAATATTTGAGTCAAGAAAGACACCCTACTTCAGCTTTTTTCATTTTCTGGATGAGAGAAATAAGAAATTAAGAAAGTTGCCCAAGGTCACACAATTAACTCCAAAATATCTCCCCTATCACCCCCACGAAGTAAGCAGCAATTCACTTTTAGAGTCTTTCCGTTAGTCCTCATTAAAATGCAGGCATGCTCAGGATATAGGACAGCTGCAATTTGCATAATTGAAGGGTGAGTATTCAATGAAACCCTCATGGAATGAGCTACTGACCACCTTGGCAAGGAGAGCTGCAAAACTGGAGAGGACGTGACTCTGAAGAAGTTAGAGTATGGGAAGATGCACAACCAAAGAAGACAAGCCAGAAACACTGCATCTTCTTTGCAAGTTCCCTAGGACTGACTCCGGTGACTTGCTAAGTCACTTGGTGAATAAGGACTTGCTAGGTCACTCCGGTGACTAAGGACATCCTAACATTTTTGTACATAGTTTAAAAGACTGAATGACTTTACCTTTTTTCTTAACAATGGCTAAAGAAAATGCAGAGATATATTTGCTTTTTCTAAAACAATGTAAAACATAGGATATATGCTGGTTAAGAGTGCTGGCACTGGAATCAGGATGCCTAGGCTCAAATTCCATATATTAGATATTGTGGTAGTTTTAAACACACTTAAAAAATTGCTTGATATGTGTCCCATTAAGAAGCAAGGTTTATGTCCCCATCCCTCTTAATCTCTATTGCCTTCAGTGACTCCTTGTAAAACATAGACTGTAGTGGTAGTCACTGTGTGTAACTTCGGAGGCTAGGTCAGAAAATGTTGTGCAGCTTCCATTTGATTCCCTTGGGACACTTACTTTGTGAGGAATCCACCACTATGTAAGAAATCCCTCTAAACAGACTAAATCCAGAGGAGATCACATGCAGATGCTCCCCCCGCATAGCTCCAGCTGAGCTTCCAGCCCATAGCCAGCATCAACTGCCTGCTCCATGAGTGCACCATCTTGGATGTTCAGCTTCATGGAGCCTTCAGTGACTCCAACCCCAGTTGATATCTAGCATCAACAACATGAAAGACCCCAAGTGAGAACTGCTGAACTGCAACCTTCCTGCATTCCTGTTGCACAAAATTATAAACAAAATGAAATGGTTGTTTAAACCATGTTTTGGAATATTTTTACTACACAACAACAGTAAGGGAAACAGACATGTTTTATTAGGTGAGTATGTCAGTATTTCTAAGTCACTGTGTCCTTACACACATAAGAAGGATGATCACTGATGGACAATAATCCCTCACATGTTTTCATTTGGTCCTCTCTTGGGCGGCTCAGTCAGCTAAGTGATAGACTCTTGATCTCAGCTCAGGTCTTAATCTCAGGGTCGTGAGTTCAAGCCCAGTGTTAAGCTCTACACTGAGAGTGGAGCTTACTTTAAAAAAAAGTCAGTTCTCTACATACCATGCTTTCCATTCACAACAAAGCAAATAAAGAAATGAAAAAACCATCAAAAGACTAATGTAACCAACTTACCTTGAGATGATAAGAGGAAAAAGAATTTTCAAAAGAAAGAATCTAGGAAAGACTGCCTAGAATTTCACAGCATTTCATCTGATGTTTGTGCATTCTGTAGGCTATGCGTTGAAAACCTCAGCGTGGGTATAGATCCCAGGTAATGCTGATGTGCTGGTCCCTGAACCACACATTGAGTAGAAAAGTGAGAACAGTGCTGTACAACAGACTTTCAGCAATGATAGAAATATTCTATATCTGCACTGCCCTGGGAAAGGGGACAGCATTCTGCAGCACAACCTATAGACTCTCCTCTGGCTTCATTGGTCGTTCCGTGAAATGAATTGAGTACCTGTAGTAGGGTGACCAACCATGCCATCTTGCCTGAGGTGGAAGGGTTACCTGGACTTAGGGACTTCCAGTGCTAAAATTGGGACAGTTCTGGGCAACCAGGGATCTTTGGCCATCCTAAATGTCAGTGTGCCTCACTTTGTGTTGGGCACTAGAAAAACAACTCAAAGGACAGTGTTTGCTCTCAAGGATCTCATAACCTAAAATCTAGTTTTTCCCAAATTCTCAAGATTTCCCTATTATTCTGCTTTCCCCTGACAGGCAAGAAAATTGATTTCATTTTACTCTCTATAGTTTATGTTAAGAAAAAGAAAAAGAAAAAAAGATATGTCCAGCCTTTTTCTTTTCAAAGCATACCTTCTTGCCACTTAGGAATTATATTCAGCTCCTGATTACAGAAACCAGAAACTTTAAAATAGGAAAAGTTGTCTTTTTCTCATGTAACTAGCAATCTGGAAGAAGCCACTCAGGGCTGTTAGAATAGTTCCATGATGGAATCAGGGATCCAGGCTTTTTTTCTCTTTCAATCCAGCCATCTTTGCCTGTGTTTATCTTCTCGTGTTTATAAAGGGGCGGATCCATGTTCTTGTTCCAGGTGGGAGAAAAGAACAAGGGACAAAGGCGTATGCCAGCCAAGTTAGCACCCTTAAAGAATTTTTTTCCCCAGTGCCCACCCAACAACTTCCACTTATACTCCATTGAACAGAATTTGTTTAATCACTTCTATCTGCAAAGAGGCTTGCAGATATAGTTTGTTTTTTTTTTTTAACTGGGCACATTGTTACCAGCATCATCACCAGTGCCAATAATTAATTACATAATTGAGAAAAAGCAGGGGATTTGATATTGGTTAGTCAGCTAGCTGTCTAAACCTGACTCTTTCTTAAGGAGACCCTACCTACCCTAAGTTATTTCTGTTCTTCCCATGAAATCTCTTGTTTGTCAACCACCTTATCACTTCTCTGAGCCTCAGTGGCCTCATCTCTATAATGGGTTTTATAATATCTAGAAATATCAGTAGTAGTATCTATCATACAGTTATTGATAGAATTAAAGAAAGTAACTTCTGTGAAAGACCAGGAAAATAGCAGCTATTCAGTAAATATTGTGTGAATTGGGGGGAAAGAGAGGTAAAGAGATGGAAACAACATTTACAGAGTTTATAATTAAATGACTTGCATTTAAGTTACATATCAGGAAAGCTAACATAGGGGAGGTTAATTTATTTGATTAACTCCTTAACTGTCATCAGTAATGTCTAAAAAGAATGGGATTTGAGAGAAATGAGTTCTATTGGGACAGTGTGGTATAATAGAAAGATCATAACCTTTGTAATTATTGGGTAGGGGAGCCAGGGTTTGAACTTCATTATGAAGTTCATAGGATGGTAGGGCACAGGGTAACAACATAAAGGTGCTGGGGACCAGGAGATTTGGAGAGAATGTTGTCCTGAAAGACAGTATAAAGAAACACCAACTTTAAAATATTTTTTAGAGGCAATGGAGTCAACAGAGTAGGGATCTATCAAAGTCTGGGCTCTCCAGAAGCAGACACTGAGATAGAGTTTGGGATGCAAGCGATTTATTAGGGATCAACACCAGTGGAAGAAGGGAGAAGAAGCAGGATTGAGAAGAGGATGAAGTTGAATTGGGTTCAGAGTGTTGGCAAACTCAACAAGCATGGCTTGCCATGTTGTCTCACATCAAGCAGAAGTGGCCAGGTCTTTACGTACCCCACCAAATAGAAACATCCCTGGAAGTCTGTGCCTCATTTGAGGTGGTCCTTTATAGACCTTAAAAGAGTTAATGACTGAAGGTAGCCTTCTATTATAACAAATCCTTCCTTGAGTGGAACCTGAGCGGCGTATCTCAGGTTCAACCTCAAGACCGTATTAGGCTTTGAACTCATGAGACCAGGAGGTTAATAGTACTCAGCAGGGATCATGAGATCAGATATGGAAGTCTAGATGCTTCTCCATCATTCTGCTATCTCCGACTTTGACTGTGTCACTTGGAGATCTATGCCTTGACAGTTTTCCTATCTATGGAACAGGGGTTCAGTTTCGATCACCTTTGAAATTCATGTAGTCTCTAATAATCCACAGTTGTATGGCTCTACTCATTCAACATGTATTTACTGACAACCACAACTGTACCAGCCACTTCTAGGCATGTAGGCAAATTGACAAAGCCCGCTCCCTGATGGAGTGGACATTCTAGTGGTTTTAAAGTTCTCTTCATTATATGAAAAAGCAATGAAGTAAAGATTTAATTAGTAAAATTCTTTAAATCACTGTAACATTCCATGGTACTGCTTCAAAGCACAGGAATTTTATATTGAAGGTGCAAGGGAAAATAAATCACATTCTAAAAGTTATTTGACAATTTATTTACTGGGTCATATCAAAGCTTCCACACACCATTCGGGCAGTAAGATATTCTTTCCACGTTTTGACTATGAAAGCTCATAAAATTATTGACAATCTTTCCTTATGGCAAAAGCCAGGAAGAAAATTAAGGTCCAGAGGGGGGGAAATAAAATACACTTTCGGAAATTTGGACTGAAAACATGTCATTGCTCTTCTCCGTGATTCATCCAGAAAGTTATTAAAACCACAGTCATAACACAAGATATGGCAACAAATAAAGAATATTTCACTTCATCTCATATGTGCTTCAATATTATATTTTTCTTTTCTGCTGTTATGATGGGGGGGTGTGAAACTCTAATTTTAACTGCAGCATATCCCTTTTAAATTCAACCAACAACCCTATATGTGTTAGCTAGCTGGGTTACAGTGTTAGTTGTAAAGCTAAGAATATATTTGGAGGGAAACGAGTCTTGATTTATGAGGATTTAATCACTCAGATGAATTTTAAATTAACAAATGGTTTTTTGACAGCATGATTGTAATGTGTGATTCCACAATATTAGTCTGCTCCTTTTTTCAGAGAAAAGATAAAAGCTCATGATCTCAAGTTATGGACAAGATTTAAGAAAATCATGATAGTGGGGCGCCTGGGTGGCTCAGTCATTGAGCGTTTGCCTTCGGCTCAGATCATGACCTCAGGGTCCTGGGATCGAGCCCCGCATCGGGCTCCCCGCTCCGCGGGAAGCCTGCTTCTCCCTCTCCCACTCCCCCTGCTTGTGTTCCCTCTCTCACTGCCTCTCTCTGTCAAATAAATAAATAAAATCTTTAATAAAAAAAAAAGAAAAAAGAAAATCATGACAGCATATTTGAACATTATTGAGTTTTTGTTTTCCTACTTGGAACAGAGGAGACCGCATAAACACTCACAGGAATCACTGCTGCTTCCTTGGTATGTGTCCCAGTGAAACACATCTCATCCTCTAGGCCCTAAAGAACTTGCCTCAGGGCCAGAAATATGCCCTTCTCTGGCAGAAGTACAGCTAGATCTGAGGCTGAATGGGTCTCCAGTCCTGTCCATGTAAGTGGAATGCATTAAGATCGCACATGTTGAGGAACCCACTTCCCAAAATGACAAACTGGGTAATCCAGACTGGTTTTCCTCCTGAAAACTAGCAAAGTTGAAAAACAAAAATCTACTTAAAGGTATTAAACAGATTCTGGGGCACCTGGGTGGCTCAGTCGGTTAAGTGGCTGACTCTTGATTTCCGCTCAGGTCATGATCTCAAGGTTGTGAGATCAAGTCCCGCATTGGGCTCTGCGATGAGCATGGAGCCTGCTTAAGATTGTCTTTCCCTCTCCCTCTGGCCTGCTCCCTTCTCCTGCTCTACAAATAAATAAATAAATAAATAAATAAATAAATAAATAAATAATAATACATTAAGGTATTAGGTATTAAATGGCTCCTAAAGCACTAAAGAATTATGGCACCAAGGGCCAAGACAAGAAGAAAACTCAGAGAAGTGAGCTAGGCAGGGGGGAGCTTGCACCTAGAGGTTCTGTGATGATGATAAAAGCACGGGACAGAATCACAGGCTGGCATACCAAAAGTGAATTTCAGGTTCCACTGAGGAGTGGGGGCCTGAAAGAAACACCCAGGATTGTGGCTGGGACCACAAAGGGCTATCACCCAGGAGTAAGAGAGAACCATAAATAGAAGTCCGCAGTCCACTGTGTAAAGACCAGCTGGGAATGATTTCCAACTCTGATTGGATTAGGTGATGGGAGATTGCCAATGGCTCTCAGAAACTCCTTCCAGGAAAAAACTTATACCATAGAATACACAGCGCAAGATTTCATTTACATAAAGTCCCAAACAACTCATCTACTATGTAGGAAGTCAGCATAGTGATTATCTTTGAGGAGGAGCAAGGGGTAGTGATTAAGAGAGGGGAAAGGGGCAGAAGCTGGGGAGCTATTTTCTGCTTCTTGACCTGGGTGGTGGTTACATGAGACCAAGAATACTGCGGTAATTCTTGAGCTTCTAGATCTCACTGACATGAGCATGAGTCTACCCAGCTGAATCAATGAAGCTTTCTACAAACCACTTCTACTTAGAGTAGCTTTGTGCACAGTTTCTGTCTGCCTTACCCATGAGGTTAGAGCCTCTCAGACGTCCTGACACTAATAGTCTCTCCTCCTTTGTCCACTGTTTCTGGGCTCAGAAGCCCAGAAACTGATCTGAAGCCCCTCCCCCAGCTAGCGTCCTTCTCCCCATTTCAGATGTAGCAACTAAAAATTGAAGATGCCCCTTAAATTTAAATTTCAGGTAAACAACAAATAATGTTATAGTATAATGTGTCCCAAATATTGCATGGGGGACATACCTCTACTAAATATATATATATATATATATATATATATATATATATATATATATATATATATATATTTATATTAAACTTAACTGGGCAGTCTGTATTTTCTCTGACAACCCTACTCCTGACCGATTTTCTTTGCTCTTTGGATGGAGAGAGGTGGGCACAGAGGGAGAACAATAAAGCAGCTACAAAGGAACCATGCACCACTACAATCTGGTTTTCCTTTCCAGTCTATTGAATTAAACATTAGTTTAAACAAACATTAGTTTAAACAAATATGGTTTTGAGATTCAAAACCAGTGACATGGGTTTCCATCAGCATCATGACCCAATGCAGCAGAAATCCCCTAGCCCAGAGAGAAGAGTGCTGTTTCTGCTTTTCCCATTTTTCTAAAAATGGACAAGATCCCCTTGTAGTCTGATTTGTGCTGTCCAATATGGTAACCACTAGCCACCTGTGGCTACTTAAATTGAAATTAATTAAATTCAACAAAGTTAGAAATTCAGTTCCTTGGTCTCATCAGCCACATTTCAAGCACTCAGTGGCCATGTGTGGCTAATTCTACCCCGTTGGACAGTGCTAACTGGAAAGCATTTCTATTCATGTGGAACATCGTCTTGGACAGCAGTCCTCTAGATTATCTGTCTAATTAAGACCTGCCTATGAAAAGAGAAGTGACAAATGGGGTGCTGTGCACTACATTTTTGAGGGTGCCCTGGGAGGAAGCCTTGCCATGGAGCAGCATTTAGCTGAATGTGGCACCTTTCCTTAGCACTTTCCTTTATCTTTTGTGGTTACAAAGCGTTGTCTTGATTTAACATATATTAGAAGCATTTTTAACTGAGCTTTCCTTGTACCTCACACATGTATTATCAAATTACACACCTCGATCTGAGGCTTCAAACAAGGTGGGAAAACCTCTGGGGCGGGAGTCAGGAGATGAGGGTGCTAGTACCTTCTCTGCCATTTTCTATCCTGAGAACTGGATTAAGGCACTTCGCTCTCTGCATCTCCTATTTCCTTCTATAAAGGCACATTTTGTTCTCATTAAAATAAAACTCAAAACTGAAACTTGAAAAAAGCGATACTATTATCTCCAGAGTGAAATTCAATCTAAGTGACTTTTCCATTGTGTGATTACCTCTGAAAACAACAAGCTTCTCCCGATGTGAATTTCCCAAAAGTAAAACGATATTCACTCCTCAGGACAGTAATGGCCGCAGAATTCAGAAACCGAGGATGACACTTTCAGATTTGGATTTCGTTTTATTATTCCAGTCTGGCCTGAGTTTCCTGGAAAAGAGCCTGGAATTGAAAACGAGAAGACATTGATTTAAATCCTGACTGTGAAATATTGAGTAAATTACTTAACCGCTTTAGACTTCAGTCTTCCCTCTAGTAAAACAAGGGTAATAACAGCAGCATTATACAGTTATTAAGATGCTTAAATTAGGTAACATATTGAACATGCTAATGGAAATAACAAAGGAGAAGAAAATATTAAACAGAATCTGTTACTGATAATGACTGTTCCTCTATTTTTTGAGGAATAAAGATAAAGTAGTATTGGCTCCATTAATTTTTAACTCAGCTTAAGGGCTGCCCAATATTATATATTATTTGCTATCTAATTAGGAAAACACTTCTATATTTTTGAAAGCACTATATTTAATATTGACCAGAAAGGTACATACAGTATCTGTTTATCCACTAAAGTACATTGTAATGAGAATTTGTCTCCTTTTAAAAAGTCCTCAGATGAATATTATAATTATCTGCTGCAAACAAACCACCCCAAAACTTAGTAGTTTAAACCACAATGTATTATTATTTTTCACAGCTCTATATGTTGACTGTCTCAACTGGGAGATTCCCACTTTGGGTCTTTCATGGTCTTGCAGTCAGCTGGGGTTACAGTCATCTGAAGGCTTAACAAAGTTGTTAAAACCAGAGCCTGATAGTAGTTAAAGTAAAAAAAAAAAAAAAAAATTTTAACTAAGGAACTGTTGCAATAGGGGAAAGGAAACCTCAGTGGAGAGTTAGGCTCAATTCCAAACACAACAAGAACAAGGGATTTGTAGTCAAATAGCAGGAATGATGAATGGAGAATTAATAAGAATAGACATCAAGATCAGGGGGAATTTTTGCTGAACTGACCAAACAGTATTTTTTCTGAGGACAGACCAGAGTGGTCAACTGTTAAGTGTTGGGAATGAGACAGGGCGCCTGGGTGGCTCAGTCGGTTAAGCGTCTGCCTTTGGCTCAGGTCGTGATTCCAGGGTCCTTGCTCAGCGGGGAACCTGCTTCTCCCTCTCCCTCTGCCTGCTGCCCCCCGCCCCCTGCTTGTGCTCTCTCTCTCTTTGTGTCAAATAAATAAATTTAAAAAAAAAAAAAGAGTAGGGGATGAGAAATTTGATTAGATATCACAAGCGATCAGAAATCAAAAGGGGGAAGGGTTTTCTCCAAACTGACTTAGTAGGATTCTTGCTCTAGCTGCGCTGGGCAGGTCTGGGAAGGATGGGGCCACGAGGGAAGCCTAGTCTAGAAGAAGGCTCTGAAGACCCTGGCTTAAGGAGAGAGTCTTTGTCAGTGTCCAGGATGAGTCACTTGAGTGTCTGTCAGTTGGTGCTGGCTGTAAGCTAGGAGTCCAAGAGGGGGAGTTACGTCACCAAATATGATGTCTCTGGGTGACTTGAGCTTCTTGCAGCATGGCACCTGTGTTCAGAGAGAGTGTCCCCAAATCAAGCATTCCAAGAGATGTGCGTGGAAGCTGTGAGTGTCATTTCCAATGTGTGTTTTTGGTTGACACGTCACTAAGACCAGCCTAGATTCAAGGAGAAGGAAATCATCCTCTCCGCCTCTTGACTTGAGCAGCAGAGGGGAAAGAACTGATGGCAGTCATCTTTGGAGACTACCACAATATCCACACTTCGGGCTGTACAATGTTCAGTGACTTCTACAACATAAATGTCTGAAACGTCATAAACAAAAGAGAGAGGGAGCTCAGGCAGTTCATCTATACCCATACAACTTGAAAGTATTCTACAAATCATGTTTCTTTTAGTAAATGGTTGTGGATGCTCCAGTGAAAGCTGGAAAGGCAAAAATATTAATAGAGCTATTCACTGCATCAGAGACATCTTTCCCATATCTCTGGCCAAGTTACAAATATATCTGCTTAGTCCAGAGAAAGACTCAAACACATGACCAAGACATCACATTCCTTGTCCTGATATAGAAAATGTATCTTAAACATTAGATCTTCTTATAATTTTTAAATTTATTTATCTCTTAATAACACTGCCAGATAAAATACACTTTGCCCACTTGTATTTGAATTTCAAATCAACAACACATCATCTTTTAGGATTAGTATGTCCCAGTTATTTAATGGGACGTGCTTACACTAAAAACCACTGTATATCTGAAATTCAAATTTAACTGGGCATCCTATAATTCTATTTGCTAAACCTGCGACCCTATTCCTGAATAATATTATGATTTTATTTCAGACTTTTTTCTTCAAGCATATCAGGTTGAGACTACCTTTTGCATTTGGTTCCAAAATTATAGTATTTTACTTAAATCCCCAAAATAACTTAATCCTTCCCTCTGCATGTAGGTCATCCATACCTCTTTACAAATATTCAAAGGCAAATTGATTATGGGCTCTCTGTAGGAATGAGGACAGGTAGATAGATCACAAAGATACACAGAATGCTTTCTTAAAGATATTGAGATAAATATGTTATTTAATATTCCCCAGGACTTTAGCATCATGGCATCTTTGCTGATTTAGTACAGACTTATTCTTCCCTTGACACCCACGCAGTCTACCTTGTTACAATTAATGCTATTTTCTTCTCTTTGGGGTAGAGATGAAAACAGTTGGTCACCGCAAGAAAATGCTGCATCTATTTAAAGGCAAACATTATCCCTGAGCTTTCTCTTCTTCAGGCCATTTGCTTGTTTTTCTTCTTTGGTTTTAGTTCCAACCCTTTTACCATTTCTGTTTCTCTTTGCTGGCACCTGATAAATTGTCCACATTTCTAAAACTGTACAGATTGAAAGGAGATTTAATATTCTGATAATACCTTAATAGTACATATAACCATAAATATTGCTTTGATTATATAATTCTGATTGTAAATGTGTAATTTCAAATGCATAAAATATATTTTAAATGCATGGACCAAATATAGCTAAACGCCAATAGATAAAATGGAATTCTAAAAAATTCAAGTAATACAAAGCAAGTGAGAAAAAGAGAAATAGGGGAACAACAAAAAAGTGATGGTTGAAAATAAATAATTCACCTAAAAAATAATAAAATAAGAAGGCCTAAATCCAATCATATGAATAATTACATAAATGTTAATGGACCAAATGCTCCAATTAAAAGGTAGAGATACTCAAAATGAATAATAAAGCAAGACTCAACTATATGCTGTCTACAAAAGATATTTTTTAAATACAAAGACACAGGTAGGCTGAATAAATGGATGGAAATACTATAGAGAGAGACTGTGTATACTATATAGCCTGCAAACAGGATGCATAAGAAGGCTGAAGGGGCTATATTAATTCAGATAAAAGTATTCAAGACAAGGGCACCGAGGTGGCTTAATTGGTTGGGCATCTACCTTCAGCTCAGGTCATGATCCCGGGGTCCTGGATCGAGCCCCACATCAGGCTCCCTGCTCAGCGGGGAGTCTGCTTCTCCCTCTCTTTCTGCCACTTTCCCTCCTCATTCTCTCTCCTCCCTCTCTCTTACTCTCTCAAATAAATAAATAAAATCTTAAACAAAAGTATTTGAGACAAATATATGAGATATAAAGAGGAATATTTCATAATGATAAAAGGGTTAATTCCTCACAAAACCTAAAAACCTGAAATGTGTATGCACCTAAAAACAGCCTTACTATATATGCATCAAAAATTGACAAATTAAAGAGATAAGGAGACAATTTTCTGCCTATAGTAGGAGACTTTAACACCCATTGCTCAGCAATTTATAGAATTACTAGACCAAAAGCCTGTAAAAATATAAGACGACCTAAGCAACACTACCAACTATCTTGGCCTTACTGATATTTACAGAGCACTACACTCAACCGAAGCAGAATACACATTCTTTGTGCTTTCACCGATGTAGACCATCTGCAATACTTCTGAGCCTACTTTTCCATTTTAATTTCTTGCATTACCTCTACCTTCTTATCTCATGTCACAAATGAAAGCTGGTTATTTACAATTTTCTGAGGATTACCTTCAATGCCCTCTCCATTCTTTGCTTGCACACATGCTATTTGCTCTGCCTGAAATACTCAAATATCTACTCTCTCTCCAAGGATCATAATAAATGCACCCCCCTTACCTACTTCAGAAAAAAATTTGAAAGAGATTACTAGTGCTCACCTGTATCTGGTTCTTTTTTCTTTCTTTTTTTTTAAGATTTTATTTATTTATTTGAGAGAGAGAGCATGAGCAGGGAGAGAGGCCGAAGGAGCGGGAGAAGCAGACTCTCCGTGGAGCAGGGAGCCCAACATGGAGCTTGATCCCAGGACCCTGAGATCATGACCTGAGCTGAAGTCAGCCACTCAACTGATGAGCCACCCAGATGCTCCTGTTGCTCCTTTCTCTCTTGGACAAGAAGGAACGATATACTTTCCAGTCCCCTGCCCTTAAGCAGAACTATATGACTAGTTCTAGCCAAAAAAATGTTAAGTGTAAGTGGCACACGTCACTTTTGAATTGAGATTTTTAAGACTCTATGCATGAGTCCCCTATCTCAATGATCTTGGAAGTTATATGTCCTAACTAGCAAAGCTACAAGATGGTGGAGGCTTCATCACACTGGATCCTTGCGTGACTGTATAGCAGAACTTCTCTTCAATCCACACTGAGCATAGAAGAAGGAGAAATAAGCCTTTGTTTTGGTAATTTTTTTCGTGTTAAATTTCTAAACATAGTTTAACCTGTCCTTAATAATACAACTTCCTAAATCTTCTTTTTCCAAGTATATTTTTTCTCTCCTTTAAACTCAGAAATTCATTTATAGTTTTCTTATAACATGCCTCATCCCTTGTATGCTAGTTATTTGCTACTTATCTAATCCTTTCTATGAACAAGCCCCTATTAGTCAAGGGGCTGCCTCTCAATCACTTCTTATTGAATGTCTACTATTTGAGAGGCACTAAGCTCAGTGTTAGTGATTCAGTGTCCATTATATGAATAATGCATGGATAGTAGGTACTTAATGAATGCTTCTCAAATTGGAAATAATAAGATACTTGGGAGAAGACAAAGGAAGACCTGTAATTGAATCAGGCAAAGTTGTTGTAATCTCAGCAAATTTAAAAAAAAAATTGCTAATTTATGTTCTAGGCTGTGACATAGTCAACAAAACAAAAGGAATTACAGACCTATCACTGTTTTAGATATAACAATATTTGACATTATAAGTTTTGCATACTACCAAACTCAGGAGCTCTACAATGTCAAAATCTTTCTTTTACTCTCTAGAATTTAACCAATAATTCTAGCTATGATTATCACCTCAGGTGCCATGTACATAATTAGAGAGCAAAGACAGAACTAGATAATGAACAAGAGATAATAAAACCAACCAAACCACTCTCTAGTTTGATTGAGATCCTGATGTGAATAAAATGTGTATGTGTTGTCCTTTTAAGTGGCCTGAATGAGATTGATGGCATTCATTTCTGTCTTATTCTCAGGGTTAGATGTATGGAGTGAAATTAGGTGTATTGGGTGAGATTCAGGGCAGAAGCTAATAGAATTTGTGACATGCCAGTTCAGTCACCCACTGCTGTGGTTGTAAACATTCATCTGTTTTGAATTGCCCACAATTTATTTAGCTGTTAATAAGAGATCAATCAACCAAGAAATACTTATCCAGCATTTGCCATGTCCGATCTCTATAGGAACATTGACTCCATACAATTAAAAGGAATTGATGCATTACTAGTCCTTGAAGAAAAGGGCATAAAATATTGAAATAACCTGATAAACAATTTTCGAGGTGAAGAGAAAATTCTGAGAATTGAGAACACGGTGTCCACAAAAGTTAAGGGTTACATTTTCTGTTAAGGATAAAACTCTCCAGACTGAAGTGTTGATTTGACCTGTTACCCCAGGAATGAATCACAATTTTAAGATATTAGGATAAGGTGAAGACCATAAAGAATTAATTATACAGTATGTCCACAAAGCTCTCTTTTTAAAAAGTAGAGGAAGTGTGTTTAGTTCAGATCCTTGAGAATTAGGCAGCAGGTTTGTTCTCCCCGCTGACTGACTGTGGAGCACTAGGAACCTCAATTTAGCTATGCTAGGTGCATTGGTCAGGTTCTCTGTTGGGAGGCACAGAACTTGACAACTCTGGAGGCTTGTAAGAAAAAAAAAGAAATTGAGTAGAAGGATACTGACTAGCTCCCAGAGTCAAAGAAAAGCTTGAGGCATCAGGGTTCAAGAGGAAGAGGACTTGAGGGCAGCTGCCAGGGTCACAGGATCAGGAACTCAGAAGAAGTCTCAAACTCTGACATGGAAGGGCCTCCAACCAGCTTCCATGAACCTCCTATCTCCCCGGAATAGAGTGTCTCTACAGCTCCACTTGGGTCTAGGCTTGAACAGGTAGAGCACCTAGCTGATATCCCTCTGGATCTTCTGTTTACCAAAGAAGGACAAAAGGGGAAATGCTGAGCTCCCCTAAACCTTACTGAGCCTGAGTTTCCTCAGCCCCTTTAAAGCAAGAAGTCTGGACCAAAAGAACCCTCAGATCCCTTAGAGCTCTCATGTTCCTTGATTCTTTTTGCCCATTAAGGCCCCAAACTCTCATACATCTAAGATCTAATTTAGAAGGTACATTAATCGTGATGCCTGGGTGGCTCTGTCGGTTAAGAATCTGCCTTTGGCTCAGGACATGATCCCAGGGTCCTGGGATTGAGTCCCTTGTCAGGCTCCTTGCTCACTGGGGATTCTGCTTCTTCCTCTGCCTAATGCTCCCCCTGCTTGTTCTCTCTCCCTCTCTCACAAATAAATAAATAAAATCTTTAAAAAAAAAAATAGAAGGTACATTAATCAATGGCAATTGAAGGAAATATCCAGATTTGAAAAGACTAAAGATACCACACACTACATATAGTGATGTTTGTTACTAATTAGTTATAGGATCATGGGTAAGTCCCTTACGAATTTCAGTGTGTTCAACTAAAGTATGACTATCCTAAATAGATTGATATGAAGTGCATTACTCATCCGTCTCAGATTCTACATAGCCTTAACCATAAGTATTTGACTTCCTATAGGGTAGTCTCGAGTAAACATTTTACATCCTAAGTCATTTTTTGTCTTGATTCCAGATTTTAAGCACTGTTTTTTTACACTATTGGTTAAAATTCTGTAAGATCAGGGATGCCTGCGTGGCTCAGTAGGTTAAGCATCTGCCTTCAGCTTAGCTCATGATCCCAGAGTCCTGGGATCGAGCCCTGCATTGGGCTCCCCACTCAGTGAGGAGCCTGCTTCTCCCTCTCCCTCTGCCTGCCGCACCCCCCCCCCACCGTGTACTCGCGCGCTCTCTCTCTCTCTGACACATAAATAAATAAAATCTTTAAAAATTTGTAAGATCAGACCCTTTTTTCTAATTAAATGATGAATTAATTGCTTCTGTAGGAAAAAGTTATGATCTACACAAGCAGAGGTTTTAAACCCAAATGGGTTTTATGAGAATATAGCTCTACATAGAACATGCGGCCTTAAGTATATGACAGCTAAAAGTAGCATTCAGGTGCACAAGGGTAGAGGTTTAATATTTGGTGGTGAAACAGAATATATTTTGAACTGTATAATGCCATCTGTTCTACATCAAACAATCATAAAACATAGCATTTTGGTGTTTTTATATTGTGTTCACTCACCTTTCCTCTTCAAACTGTCTCAATTATAATGTTCCTTCCAGAAGCAGGGATTGTTTCTCCTTTCAATTCTGCCAGGCCTATTTTAGGCACTGTCTCCGTGTGAAATTGTCAGGCTGCTTGTATGCTCAAGGATCATTTACTGGTTTGGAATTAGCCTTCAGAATAGTGCTTTATATTTTTTGTTTAAAGAATAAATGATGTTTATTTTCATGATCATAAAACACATACTCATAGAAAATTTGGAAAGTACAAGAAAGAAAAAAAAGATCATCACCAGTATTAAATACTATTTATAGTATTTTTATATTTCCTTCTACTAATGTGTGTGTGTGGGTGTAATATTTTAAAGTTTAATCATATAGAAAATAGTGTTTATGGTTTTAATGGCTACATGGTACTCCTTCCTGGGAATTATTTAGTAGTTTTCAAATATATTCTTTTTCTCAAACAAAGAAATGTCTCTATAGTCTTTTTTGGAAGACTATCCTTGGCAGTATGAAATTATAAAACAAGCATTATTCCTAAAACATGAGCTGAATACGTATTGAAATTAATAAAGCAGCGTATTAAAATCTTCCCCTACTCCTCAGTGAGTTTTGCAATCTTTGCCTAGTGACTAAATGTCTATTCTGCTGGTAAAACTTATGCCAAAATTCTGGCCAACTTTTATTGTAAAAAGCAAAAGCAAAAAAAGACCATGAGTATTTCTTGTAATTTCTTTAGACAGCTACCATTGGATGATAAGCTGACACTTTTAAATGGATTTTGTATGGTGACCTGATTAGAAATAAAAATGCTGGGTATTTGTACCATTTCACATCAGTCTAAAGCTACTTACAGATGCTTGTATAAGAGAGAAAAGGGAAAAAGAAAAATAATTTCTGATCCCAAGAATTAGGAGAAATGCAGACACAAACACACACGTGCACACACACACACATACACACTTGCAACAAGAATTAACTCAGCAAAACCTTCAAGGAATGAAAACCAACATGTAATTACTTCTGTCCAGAGGTGTGTACTAAAGCTGTGAGTGATATTAACAACCATTTCACATGTGACACAGACAAACTATAAATTTTGACTATAGACATTTTTACTGCCTTCGCCTCTTCCTGCTACTTCTGGGAAGGATTATTGGTTGCCTTATTTGGCTGCAAGGATAAAGGAGATATTTGGGTAGGGTTTTGAGTTGATGTTTGGAAAACATGACTTTAGAGAGGTTTTGCTTTTCATTAGGTGCTGTAATTCTCTTCTCCCTTTGCTTCCCACCTAAGCCAGATCTTCACTAAAGATCTACATCATTCCTCAAAACTTTTGGATTCTGGTTGCTTTTCCTATGAACGCATTGATACACTGAGAACTGACTGTGGGGCAAAAGCAAGTGTCCTCTGCTTCTATATATTTTTTGAAACTTGAATGGTTGAGAATTTCCAGTAAATGTGTAATTCTATCCCCTGGGAATGGTGCAGTAAAGTATAAACAGAAGTCAAAAGTAAAAAGCACTGAAAAAGAAGTTAGAAACTGGAAGAGCCACCATCTTTGGGCATATCACTTAAGCTCTCTTTGCTTCAGGTTTGTTACCCATAACATAGTGAAAATAATCTTTGAACCTTGTTTTACCTACCTTTTTTGTGAGTATTCAATAAGAAAGCATTTTTAATTTCTTCACAGATTACCGAGGGTCTCCCAAGTATTAATGTTTATTCGGTTGACCCTTGAAAGTGACCCTCCATGCACTTGAAATTCTGCATATAACTTTTGACTCCCCCAAAACTTAACTACTAATACTGAGAGCTATGAGAGATCACTTTTGCTCTGATACACAGTTTACTGGAGAGACTATACAGAGATGATTAGCATCACATATTATTTTTACAGAGATGATTCAGGTCACATAGTCTTTTAAGCCAATACTTGCAACACTTGAGCTCACTAACAACAGGAGGTGGCTATGAGATTATTATGGTAGTACAGGATGTACTATAGTTAATTTTATGCAGTTAGGATTTAATATGGCATCTTGACATTCCTCATGACTGCAAATGGTACAAGGTATAGCCTGTAAGTGTGTCCATAGTTTTGATAAATTTTAACTTTTTTTAATAGATCTGTGTATATTTGATGACAGTCAATGATAAAATAGACTAGTATCTACATATATTTTATGCATTCATGAACCCTGAACTTTTCCTTATTTTTGTATTATTTCTAGGCAATTTGCAAGTTTTTTCAAATCATCACAAATCGCTAAAAAACCTTCCAATATAGTTACTGAAAAACCTAAACAGTTCCAACAAATGTTGTTCAAAAGTCAACACTGTTTAAAATGGAAAATTTCTGTTGTTAGCATTTCCCATTTGGAATCTCATTACTTTTCTGATAGTCTACTCTAAGGTCTTCTTTAAGGTCTGCCATCTTATCAGTTGGACTAGAAATGTCTTGGCTAAATATCTTCTGTTTGCAGCCCCCTTTCCCCTCATTGATGCCTTACACTCTCCGTCTGTTTCATGTCCAGGCAGGTTGAATCATATGGATCATATCAATGTGCTTCCTTGCCTTCTCTTCAATTTCTCTGATTTTCTGGGGCACTAGCAGAAGACCAGAGGGTGGAAGGACAGCGAGATGACAGTATTCATTCCATGCTTTGCTCAGATCTGGTCACTGTGGACTGGCTGTGTCTCTTCATCAAAAGCCAACTTCTGTTGGTGGAGGGTCCTCTCCACACATCTACCCTTCCCAGGTTCCAGTCACTGCTTCCTCCACTTGTCCCTTCAGGCCTAGCAGTGTTTGCTGCCCCTCATTCTTGCCAGCTCTGAGGCACTTCACTGTACGTTTTTTCCTTCAAGCTTGCCCAGGCCTTTGTAAATAGTCCCTTTATTAAACCTTGCTGAATTACATGCATACCTCATTTTATTGTACTTGCTTTATTGTCCTCAGATGTTGCATTTCACAGATATTGTGTTTTGGGTTTTTTTTTGTTTTGGGGGGGTTTTTTTGTTTTGTTTTTTTACAAATTGAAGGTTTTTGGCAACTCTGTGTTGAGCAAATTCTACCAGCACCATTTTCCCAAAAGTATCCACTCACTTTGAGTCACATTTTGGTAATTCTCATAATATTTCAAACTTTTTCATTATTATCTTATTTGTTATGGTGATCTATGATCAATGATTGTGATTTGCTGAAAGCTCAGATGATGGGTAACATTTTGGAGCAATAAAGTATTTTTAAGTTAAAGTATGTACATTGTTTTTTTTAGACATACTGCTATTGCACACTTAATAGACTACAGTGTAGTATAAACATAACTTTGATATGCATTGGGAAGCCAAGCTATTCATTTGCCTCACTTTATTGCAATAGCCACTGTATCATAGTGGTCTAGAACCAAAACTGCAACATCTTCAAAGTTTGCCTGTACTTCATTTAAATGCACCATCTGTGTTCCTTCTCAAACGCTGACTGGTTCAGATCTCATTGCCAAGCACATTTATTCTTCCACCTGTTATTTCCCCCTCATCATTTATTTTCTCCAACCAGAATTTATATTTTTTTCCAGCTAGTGTTCTGGTTTTGATTTCCAAAAATAGACAACTTTGTACTCATTTTGTGATGAGAGAGTCAATGCTTTTGTTCCTTATTATACAGAAGTATATGAGGTAAAAGCTATAAAGACCCCAAATATGAAACATCACACAAATGCAAATGATCTAGATTGTCCCCCCATATCCCTCCCATTGCTTCCTCATACTCACTATCACTAGTGCACCCCCCCACATACACACATACACATATAAAGTCACAGACACACCTGATTCAAAGTAGGTGATGGGGGACACCTTGGTGGTTCAGTCAGTTAAGTATCTGCCTTTGGGTTAGGTCATGATCTCAGGGTCCTGGGATGGAGCCCCACATCAGGCTTCTTGCTCAGCAGGGAGCCTGCTTCTCCTTCTGCCTGCCGCTCCCCCTGCTTGTGCTCTCTCTCTCTCCCCTTGACAAATAAATAAATAAAATTTATTTTAGAATAGTGGCCTTACTAAGTCGGAACCTTGGTATTTAAGGAATAGATAATAAGACTGCTGCCCACCCAATCTTTCCAAGTGCTCAGAGAACAAGAAGAAAAACCCTTCCAACTAGCATGCAAATGCACAGTTTGGTGTATAGGAGAAAAGCATACAAGACAGGAGGAAAGTGGTGGGTTCTACCTGTTCGTGGCTTTACATGGAACATCCACTAGAAATTCCTAGGAACAACTAGACAGAGTGGTTTTGTTTTTAGGGATCTGGATTTTCTGCAAAATTAGAAAGTTGACACTGTAAAAATATCACCTTTTTAAAGAACTGGGAAGACACAAGTTATATAACTTTGAAATGGCAGAGGAAAAATAATGAGAACAAAAGAGAAGAATAGAATGTCATTACCCCTTGGTACTAAAGACCCTTTAGAAAGAAAGTGGCAGACGTTGTTTTATGATCGGTACTGAAATGGGCAGGACCTTCCCCAATGTACGTTATGGTGAAGGTAGAAAGGCATATGTTTTTTTCAAAGCCCACTGATGTATTCCCTTTAGGCTTAAGATAGACTCATTCTCATGGCTGATTTAATGATGAGTCTACAACTATTTAATATTTTCATTACATTTCAAACAGTACAAAAGTTCATCTTTCTTAAAAGGCCAAGGGTACAGAGTATGTCTACAACACAATTATGAAAAGGACAAAATGGGGATATTTTTAAAGCTATAGAGAAAAAAGAAGTTAACAAGGACTTCAAATTGCTCTATCAAAACTCCAGGGCATCATTTTTCCTAGTTAACAGAAGAATAGAAGACAGATCACCTTCAATCTTTCTTCTTCTACCTGGTAGATACGGATAATAACTGAAATGATGTTCCAACTACCAAAACAGAAATAAGCCCCAACAAACAGATGTTATGTAAAATGGCAAGGTAATTGAGAATGAGAGAGAGCATCTCTTTCAATCCTCAGAATTTTAAAACCAATTACTAAAATCACCATGAAGGTACTGAAAATACTTTTTTCCTGCTCACATGTATCATATGTTGCCTCATTTTACATGGATATTGTGTATTGTGCGTGGTACCCTATTCAGAGTTGACCCTGACGTCACTATTTACTGTTGACTTTAGCCAAACACCTTCACATTTAAGCCCCTTTCAAAACACATCCCCAAATAAAGAGGCTCCGTGCCAGAAATTCCCACCTGCAGGATCCAAAGCCTTGGGCTAAAGACCGCATCTCCAGGGGTTTCCAATTCAAATGCCCCCTGAAGCCCAGGGCAACATCTCCCACCCCACCCCAACAAAATCATTGTCATACGGTTGAGAAAAACAAAGCTTCACTTGTTAATGAAGGAACAGGAGACCCAAGGCTTTCTTTCCCTCCCGGCCCCCATCTCCCTGCTCTTACCTCAGCAGAGCTCCTGTGGCTCACAGCTTGAAAATCACTTTTCTAAATCATTAAACTATTGGCCTCTCACATTGTCCAAAGAACTATCAAGGACCTGAGGCTATAGCATAACAGATAAATGCATTAGCAATTAGAGATACAAAATAGGGAGAAATATCCACAAGAAAACTAGTGTTTTTGCTTTCCTAACATATGCTAACGATCACACTACTCACATTACATGCATGATCTCATTTATTCTTTTTTTTTTTTTTTTAGATTTTATTCATTTATTTGAGAGAGAGAGCACAACCAGCAGGGGGAGGAGCAGTGGGAGAGGGAGAAGCAGACTCCCTACTAGCAGGGAGCCTGACACGGGGCTTAATCCCAGGACCCTGAGATCATGACCTGAGCTGAAGGCAGACACTTAACCAACTGAGCCACCCAGGAGCCCCATGATCTCATTTATTCTTAATCTTAACCTCATCAAACAGGGATTTTTATCTCCATCTTCCAGGTAAAGGAAACAAACTCAGAGGAGTTGGGTAAATAGCCTAAAGCCCACAGCTGGTAATAAGCAACTAGAAATTGAGCTCAGGCCTAGATCCCAAAGCCTCTGTTTTTTCCATGGAAACCTCGGATTTCCCAAACACTTTGCTATTATGTCTAGAGACTCAGTACACACATACATACATACATACTAGTTTCACCGTAAAGAATATTCTTATCTGATTCTTTAGTTAACTGAAAATGAAAATGTTTGTGGTTTCAATATGTATTAGATTGTAGTTTAAGAAACAGCACCAGACCAAGAGCCAGAGACTGGGACTCTAGTCTATCACATACAGGTTGTGTGACATTGGATAAGTAACTGGCTTCCCCAAACCTTAGTTTTGTATATGAAAAATGAGGAGTTGGACTATCCTAGAAGAATTTCCTAAAGCTGAGTGAGCCTGATTCACGGCTGTAGGTGCAGTGGGTGTCACAGCAGGCTTCAGAAACCCAAGAAATGACTTTCAATAAATCCAATGCTTGTTTAGGAAAACATCAGAAAGGCCAATACAATGGTGTATGGATAAAAATACATTTATTATACCAATCTTTTACATGTATATAGTAGAATATAAATTCCAGATTGATTTGATATACATCATCCATTTTCATCTATTTTAAATACATGAAGAAACTTTTCTTTAAAAGGCAAAAATATTATGTAGTTCCTTTATATTTTTGACTCTTTTAAAAAAGAGAGGGAGAGAGAGAGCTAGTGAGCAGGAGTGCTGGGAGGAGGGTGGGGGGGAGGGGAAGAAGGAGAAGCAGGCTCCCCGCTGAGCAAGGAGCCCAATGTGGGACTCGATCCCAGGACCCTGGGATCATGACCTGAGCCTAAGGCAGATGCCTAACCAACTGAGCCACCCAGGCACCCCTTTATATCTTTGACCTTTATTTCCATCTACTTCCCATAAAAATTTTATCCCAAAAAAGTTTATTTTATGCTTAGAAATCTTTTGTTGATCACTGTATAAATATCCTCTATAAAACAATATGTACATAAATTGAAATTTATTGTTTCCAGTGTCTCTAAGGCTCTATGTGTTAAAATTTTTTTCTTCTTGGGGCACCTAGGTGGCTCAGTTGGTTAAGCGACTGCCTTCAGCTCAGGTCATGATCCTGGAGTCCTGGGATCGAGTCCCACATCGGGCTCCCTGCTCAGCAGGGGGTCTGCTTCCCCCTCTGCCCTCTTCCCTCTCGTGCTCTCTGTCTCTCATTCTCTCTCTCTCAAATAAAAAAAAATAATAAATAAAATCTTTAAAAAAAAATTTTTTTTCTTCTGGATTGAATTCTCTTTGCAATCATTAGAAATGAACAACTGACCAAAACAACATAATCACATTATAAAATGTGATAATTTGTCAAGACATAAATTTTTATTCTGAATGCATTTGCTAATGATACATAGATGAAGCTTTTCCCCCAATTAGTTCATGTATTTGTCAATGAGAATTGTTTAATTGTAAAATTAATTGTAGTTCAGCATCAATATTACTTCAATTCTTCATTTTTAGGAATGCAAGCCCTGAGAAATAATGTTCTCAGAAATACGTGGCTGAGAACAGAAGTTTTAATAGGACAATTTCATCCAATTCTTTAAACTTTCTCATAGTTCCATGCTAACATCACACAGTGAGAGCTCATCAAAAATTGCTTTCATGTTCAATCAATTGGCAACTCAGGTCCTCCTTCAAGTTTGTTGAAATATTTTAAAAATTGGGAACAAATAAGTATGCAAAATTATTTGTTATCCATCTTTGGCGTCCATTGTTTTCCATTTCTTAGTTTACCCTAGAACATTTACTAAGATTTGTAAGATGACTATTAATTATATTCGTGACTAGAAGTGATATCCAAATATTAACTTACAGTAAGATATGTGACCAGCCAATCCAACTGGGCTGGATGCAGGCCTTAGTGTTAGAGCAGGGTCCTAAAATCCCTAGTTGTACAAGGTATTAACCTTATAGTTGTTGGATTATAAAGAATTCTTATAGGCCTCAGGCCCAGGGGAGGGTCTGGGGCTGAGATAGATCCACTCCAGGATTCAGGGAGATAAATATTACCAGCCAGTGTAAAAGTATGTCAATATTTTAACAAAAGAATGACTTCCTGTTGTGTTTTCCTTGAGGGAAAGGCTCTTTATCACAATATACTCAGGAAGGATGGAGGAAAAGCAAAGTTTTCATTTATTTCACCTTTACCAGTCCAATATTTTTGATAAAACTCTTTTATCTTAGTCTGTGTTTTAAATATATTTTCATCATAAGTTTGGAGCTGCTGATTCAGCTTGTTCATTTAGTAGATAACATCCATCATCTAATCTAATTGAAAAAGCCAGCCCTCATTATTAGCAAAATCAGACTAGTTTTCTGGCAGGAAAAGTCTAACCTCTTTTCAATTTAAATACCTGCAATGAGATGCCTTCCCATGGCGACCATCTCTTTTTTTAACACTAATTTTACCACTAATATGTAAAACATGGCACCTGGCCATGATGAAATAAAGCACAGTGCCCTTCAGTACTTTTCATCAGTAATCTTGTCTTTCCTTTGCTCTCGAAAGAGCCTCTCCCCACAGGGACACATTGTGTAGCAATAGCCAGGAGATAGGAGAGGAAAGGTTATTAGAGAAAAATGGTCAGCATTCTTGCCTTCTCCTTCTTAAGTATATATGAATTCTGGATATCTCAACATGAATCAAGATACCCATTATCTAACTCCATGCTTTTCTCTTAAAAAGAATCATGTATAAGACCATGAAAAACACAAAGCCAGACATCAATTTTTCAAATGGTCCATTTGTTTTTGGTCTAGAGGTTTGTACATCCAAAAGTACAATGTAATTGTAGAAAACATGACAGATGGATGGGAGGTATGCCTTTCTTTTGCAAAGTGGTAGGAAGGGGACTGTGAAAAGGGAAGGTAAGAAAGGAGAAACCACCAGTAGTTTCGACTGCTACAAGCTTGTTCTCAGGCAGATGTATTTTAAGACACAAGTTAAGGATCTGGAAAGTAATTCCTTTAAAATTATGCAGCTCAAGTAACTGTTGTGTAGTTTGTGTACCTCTCAAGTTGTGTGGGGCTATCAGTTTGGCAGCTATCAGACTAGACTTTTCCTTTTTTGGATCATGTTTTATTTTTATTTATTTTATTTTTTATTTTATTATGTTATGTTAGTCACCATACAGTACATCATTAGCTTTTGATGTAGTGTCCCATGATTCATTGTTTGCATATAACACTCAGTGCTCCATGCAATACATGCCCTCCTTTTTTTTTTTAAGATTTTTTATTTTTTATTAGAGAGAGACAGAGTACAAGCAGGGGGAGTGGCAAGTAGAGGGAGAGGGAGAAGCAGGCTCCCCGCTCAGCAGGGAGCCCGACTTGGGGCTCAATCCCAGGATCCTGGAATCATGACCTGGGCCGAAGGCAGCCACTTAACCGACTGAGCCACCCAGGCACCCCAATACGTGCCCTCCTTAATACCCATCACCAGGCTCCCATCTGAAACCCTCAGTTTGTTTCTCATAGTCCATAGTCTCTCATGGTTCATCCCCCTCTGATTCCCCCCCCTTCATTTTTCCCTTCCTTCTCCTAATGTCCTCCATGCTATTCCTTATGTTCCACAAATAAGTGAAACCATATGATAATTGACTTTCTCTGTTTGACTTATTTCACTTAGCATAATCTCCTCCAGTTCCATCCATGTCGATGCAAATGGTGGGTAATCATCCTTTCTGATGGCTGAGTAATATTCCATTGTATATATGGACCACATCTTCTTTATTGGATCATGTTTTACGTAAGATATTGGTCATTTTGCCTGATGTAATCATAACTAAAAGATTAGAGCAAAAAAATTTCATTAATTGTTGTGTTAGCCAAATAAGTTAATGTGCACGTGTGGATTTGCACCAGTTGGGCTGATGCTGTGAATTGCTTTCAGTGTTGGAGACAAGTTTTCCTTGGGTCATTCCACTCTGTCCCTTGACTTCTTCCAGGCACACATTTGTCAAGTGCTGATAAAGGGAAGGATAACCTCTAGAGTACAACAAGACAAAGCTCTATGGCAATTTTAGTGGGACCATGGGTCTCCTGATATTTTGGATCAGACACATAAACATGTAGAAGGTGCTGTGGGATCTACAAGTTGTAGACTTAGCCCAATGGGAGATGTCAGGGAAAGAGCCTGCTGAGTCTCAAAGGATCACGAAAGGAGTTAGCCAGGTAACAGAGATGGGGGTGGCTGAAGATAGTGTGTGTGGGTGGGAGAGTAGGTCTCCATAGGATATGCCAAATAAGGCCATGGTAAGTCTATTCTATTTTATTCTTGGCTTCATAAATCCAATAAACCCTGATGGGCCACTAAGGTCCTAGGTCAAAAATCCAAGTCTTGCTTTCTCAAAATCACTTCATTTCTGGTTCTTTGAAAGTATTAACAAGATTGATAAACCCCTGGCCAGACTTATCAAAAAGAAAAGAGAAAGGACCCACATAAATAAAATCATGAATGAAAAAGGAGAGATCACAACCAACACCAAAGAAATACAAACAATTCTAAGAACATATTATGAGCTACTATATGCCAGCAAATTAGATAATCTGGAAGAAATGGATGCATTCCTAGAGATGTATAAACTACCAAAACTGAACCAGGAAGAAAGAGAAAACCTGAACAGACCTATAACCACTAAGGAAATTGAAGCAGTCATCAAAAATCTCCCAACAAACAAAAGCCAAGGGCCAGATGGCTTCCCAGGGGAATTCTACCAAACATTTAAAGAAGAATTAATACCTATTCTTCTGAAACTGTTCCAAAAAATAGAAATGGAAGAAAAACTTCCAAACTCCATTTACGAGGCCACCATTACCTTGATCCCAAAACCAAGCAAAGACCCAAAGGAGAATTACAGACCAAGATCCTTGATGAACCAAGCCAGTAGGATCCAACAGTACATTAAAAGGATTATTCACCATGACCAAGTGGGATTTATCCCTGGGCTGCAAGGTTGGTTCAACATCCACAAATCAATCAATGTGATACAATACATTAATAAAAGAAAGAACAAGAACCATATGATCCTCTCAATAGATGCAGCAAAAGCATTTGACAAAGTACAGCATCCTTTCTTGATCAAAACTCTTCAGAGTGTAGGGATAGAGGGTACATACCTCGCTGGGCGTGGTGGCGTGCACCTGTAGTCCCAGCTACTCGGGAGGCTGAAGCAGGAGGATCGCTTGAGCCCAGGAGTTCTGGGCTGTAGTGCACTATGCCGATCGGGTGTCCGCACTAAGTTCGGCATCAATATGGTGACCTCCCGGGAGGGTACATACCTCAATATCATAAAATCCATCTATGAAAAACCCACAGCAAACATCATTCTCAAGGGGGAAAAACTGAGAGCTTTCCCCCTAAGGTCAGGAACACAGCAGGGATGTCCACTATCACCACTGCTATTCAACATAGTATTAGAAGTCCCAGCCACAGCAATCAGACAACAAAAAGAAATAAAAGGCATCCGAATTGGCAAGGAAGAAGTCAAACTCTCACTCTTTGCAGATGATATGATACTTTATGTGGAAAACCCGAAGACTGCACCCCAAAACTGCTAGAACTCATACAGGAATTCAGTAAAGTGGCAGGATATAAAATCCATGCACAGAAATCAGTGGCATTCCTATACACCAACAACAAGACAGAAGAAAGAGAAATTAAGGAGTTGATCCCATTTACAATTGCACCCAAAACCATAAGATACCTAGGAATAAATCTAACCACAGAGGCAAAGAATCTGTACTCAGAAAACTATAAAATACTCATGAAAGAAATTGAGGAAGACACAAAGAAATGGAAAAATGTTCCATGCTCATGGATTAGAAGAACAAATATTGTGAAGATGTCAATGCTACCTAGAGCAATCTACACATTTAATGCAATCCCTATCAAAATACCATCCACTTTTTTCAAAGAAATTGAACAAATAATCCTAAAATTTGTATGGAATCAGAAAAGACCCCGCATAGCCAGAGGAATGTTGAAAAAGAAAAGCAAAGCTGGTGACATCACAATTCCAGACTTCCAGCTCTATTACAAAGCTGTCATCATCAAGACAGTATGGTACTGGCACAAAAACAGACACACAGATCAATGGAACAGAATAGAGAGCCCAGAAATGGACCCTCAACTCTATGGTCAACTAATCTTCGACAAAGCAGGAAAGAAGGTCCAATGGAAAAAAGACAGTCTCCTCAACAAATGGTGTTGGGAAAATTGGACAGCCACATACAGAAGAATGAAACTGGACCATTTCCTACACCACACACAAAAATAGACTCCAAATGGTTGAAAGACCTAAATGTGAGCCAGGAGTCCATCAAAATCCTAAAGGAGAACACAGGCAGCAACCTCTTCAACCTCAGCCGCAGCAACTTCTTCCTAGAAACATAGCCAAAGGCAAGGAAAGCAAGGGCAAAATGAACTATTGGGACTTCATCAAGATAAAAATCTTTTGCACAGCAAAAGAAACAGTCAACAAAACCAAAAGACAACCAACAGAATGGGAGAAGATATTTGCAAATGACATATCAGATAAAGGGCTAGTATCCAAAATCTATAAAGAACTTATCAAACTCAACACCCAAAGAACAAATGATTCAATCAAGAAATAGGCAGAGTAGCAGGAGGGGAAGAATGAAGGGGGGGAAATCAGAGGGGTAGACAAACCATGAGAGACAATGGACTCTGAAAAACAAACTGAGGGTTCTAGAGGGGAGGGGGGTGGGAGGATGGGTTAGCCTGGTGATGGGTATTGAGGAGGGCACGTTCTGCATGGAGTACTGGGTGTTATGCACAAACAATGAATCATGGAACACTACATCTAAAACTAATGATGTAATGTATGGGGATTAACATAACAATAAAGAATTTAAAAAAACAATAAATCTAATTCATATAATCGAGTGCCAAATTGCAAATGAAATAAAAGAGCTATCATTATAATCACATAAAACAAGATCATATCCTTGGGAATAAAACTAAGAAAATATTTTCATCCAAGATGTCTACCAAGAAAATTATAAAGTATTATTGAGAGACATTAAAAAAGAAAATGAAATAAGTGGAGAGAAACACCAAGTTTATGAATCAGAATAGTCAGTTTTTGGAAGATATCACTTGTTCTCAAACTGTTATAAATTTAATGCAAACCTGAAAAACTTCAAAAAAAAAAAAAAAAAGAAAGAAAAAAGAAAAGAAATAGGCAGAAGACATGAACAGACATTTTTCCAAAGAAGACATTCAAATGGCCAACAGACACATGAAAAAGTGCTCAACGTCACTCGGCATCAGGGAACTCCAAATCAAAACCTCAATGAGATGCCACCTCACACCAGTCAGAATGGCTAAAATTAACAAGTTGGGAAATGACAGATGTTGGCGGGGATGCAGAGAAAGGGGAACCCTCTTACACTGTTGGTGGGAATGCAAGCTGGTGCAGCCACTCTGGAAAACAGTATGGAGGTTCCTCAAAAAGTTGAAAATAGAGCTACCATATGATCCAGTAATTGCACTACTGGGTATTTACCCCAAAGATACAAATGTAGGGATCCGAAGGGGTACGTGCCCCCCAATGTTTACAACAGGAATGTCCACAATAGCCAAACTGTGGAAAGAGCCAAGATGTCCATCGACAGATGAATGGATAAAGAAGATGTGGTATATATATACAGTGGAGTATTATACAGCCATCAAAAGGAATGAAATCTTGCCATTTGCAATGACGTGGGTGGAACTGGAGGGTATTATGCTGAGCGAAATAAGTCAATCAGAGAAAGATATGTATCATATGCTCTCACTGATATGAGGAATTCTTAATCTCAGGAAACAAACTGAGGGTTGCTGGAGTGGTGGGAGGGGTGGGAAGGATGGGGTGACTGGGTGATAGACACTGGAGAGGGTATGTGCTACTCACGAAAGTAATTCCCAATATAGATGGAGTATGTGGCTGCTAATAGGAAGCAATTAGAAAACAAAAAATAATAAAACCTGTGCTGATAAAACTGCTGCTTCAAGTCTCTTTGCAAGAGGAGTATGCCTTCCTTTTCTGAATTATGCATGCATTCTAATACAAATGTTTCCAGAATAGGTCAGACCTTGTAGCCAAACTAATGTGCAAGCACCTGGCTGTCAGATTCTCCACGAAGCAAATTTGATAGGGGAGGCCCCTGACGTGGTGGGAAAAAAGGAAGAATAAGGGGAACCTGGATGGGTTGTTATTTCCTCATCATTGCAAAATAAGGATAACAATAGTAATTTACTGTGGCTGGCAGAATAATGCCCCCCACCCCCAAAGATATGCATACCTAATCCCCAGAATTTGTGACTATTTTGTCTTACATGGCAAAAGGGACTTTTCAAATGTGATTAAGGATAAGGATCTTGAGATGTGAAGATTATCCTGTATGATCTGGGTGGGTCCAATGTAAACACATGAGTCTAAAAGTGGAAGAGTGGGACAGAGAGATGCAATGGCAAGAGAGGCCATAGAATTTCAAAGCATAATGTTGGAGGAAGAAGGCAAACACCAAGGAGAATGACTCCAGGCGCTGGGAATAGTCCTCAGCCCATAGCCAGCAAGGACATGGAGACCTCAGTCCTACAACCAAAGACACTCAATTCTGCCAAAACCCAAATGAGCATGGAAGTGGCTTCTCCCCTAGAGCCTCCAGAAAGGAACATAGCCCTGTAGACTACGATTTTTCACCACCTGAGATCAAACTCAGACTTCTGACCTACAGAATGTAAGATAACAAATCTGTTGTTTTAAGCTAAGTTTGTGGTAATTGGTCATGGCAGCAATAGAAAACTAACATCTTTAATCATAGGATTGTAATAAGAATTTAGTTCACTAATATATGTTCAGGGTTGTGACCCTGCAACCTGGGAGTTCTTAGTTTATAGACAGAAAATCATGACCCAGGGGTGCCTGGGTGGCTCAGTCGTTAAGCATCTGCCTTCGGCTCAGGTCGTGATCCCAGGGTCCTGGGATTGAGCCCCACATCAGGCTCCCTGCTCCGCGGGGAAGCCTGCTTCTCCCCTCCTTCTCCCCCTGCTTGTGTTCCCTCCCTCGCTATGTCTCTCTCTGTCAAATAAATAAATAAAATCTTTAAAAAAAAAAAAAAGAAAGAAAGAAAATCATGACCCAGCTGAAAAATGGCTTAAAGAATGTCTCCACATACTGTTTATTTCCAAATCAATCCCTTTTAGTGATCACATATGCCATGTAATAAGCTGCAGGTTCCTGATGCCAGAGCCCTAAAGGAAAGGTGAACAATTAACAATATTTTTAATGCTATCCAGTAAACTGAATAAATGCCCATCTTTATGTAACAATCTATTTTTTTTTTCATTCTGGTAATTTCCTCTGGATTTACTTTAATTCATTTAGCAGTGAAATAAGATTGGAACCATAGGTCAAATCCTAGAATAAGTTTATATCATGATATGTGTTCATCTTAGTATGGCCAGGTTATCTTTTTTCCCTCCTCTTTTTCTGTTCATTCACCACTGTATGCCCAGCACTTGCAGTGCCAAAACCCAACCAGCACCTACCACAAAAGTGTTGCTCAGTGTTTGCTAATTCAGATGGAATCACTGTAAGGAATATTAAGGTATTTTTTACCCAACTTATTTTTCGAATCAGATCCCATACTTATTTTTTATTATTCATTCATTCATTCATTATTGAAGTATAGTTGACATGCAATATTATATTAGTTTTAGGTGTAGCTCCCATACTTATCCTTGGGATCAAGAAACTTGCAGGCAGTAAGGGAAACCAAGATCTTTGTCCCACTTCTATCATCAAGAGGCTTACTAATGCCTAGACATAACTGGCAACAGAGGGCAATGCATTATAAGACGGAGGTCTCAAAGTGTGGGATAGGTACTCTCTGACATGCAGGGTGATTTCAGGTTGTGCAAGAACAGGGTGCTAAATAACATTGATTCAGAAAGCTACTCTGCTTTCCATCCTTCTGACTACTCTCAGATAAAAACCTTAGTTTCATGCTAGGATGTCCTTAACATCCTTCTCATACTTGGCTTGTCTCCCTCTACACCTTCAAGAGAGGGAGCTTCAGGCTGAGAGACCCAAGCTGGCCCAGTGAAGCTAGAATTTAATTACATTGTTTGGCTCCTGATGAATTTATTTCCACGGATACCTTCTGTTTGTGGCAAATGAAATGTTTTTCTATTTTCAGTAGTGGTATAATGTTGTCTTTTAAAATTACTTCATTTAAATTTTTAAAAAGTGAGTCCAATTTAAGTTTTTTTAAGAAAATAAATACTGCCCCAGATGGTTCATTGATATGGCAACAATTATAAAAGACTTACAATAATAACTGAAGTTTAGGAAATAGTATAATAAAATGGAGTGTGTAGCAGAGGCTTAAGTCTAGTATTTGAGAGGAAGGAGACACTATTGTCAACTGAGTTGGTCAGGTTCTGATGGACCATCATGGAGGAAGTGGAATTTGGCATGGGGCAGTGAGAGAGGAATAGGGTTTGCCATGGTTGAGAATAGGGCATGTAGGCCCTGGGATGCAAAGCTTGAACCAAAGCAACCAAATGGCCTCAAAACAGAGCAAGCAGAGAACTTCCACTGAAGTAAAGGCATGTGTAAGGAAGTAGTGACAGATGAACCTTAATGAGGTTATAGAAAACCCTTCATGACAAGCTTTCCTCCCTTGGGTCAAGTCTACAAAATAAGAGTCTCTTGTTTCTGCCCAGGGGCTGGCCCAAGCTAGCTCCTAGGGGCCCCATGATAACACAGTATAAAGAGGCCCTGTGGGATCCTGTGTCCCTACACTGCTGTGGTTGTTGCAATTGCTGGGGGCTCTCCCACACACCCCAAACCTTTTGATGAACAGCCCATCAACAAAGGCTACATATCCCACCAATACTCATTTCCTTTGTAAATCATTTTGACCATTTGCAATATGAAGCTAACAGGTATTTCTCTCATTTTTGAAAGACTGCAGCTCTAAGAGATGCCATCCACTGAGTTCAACCTGAGTATTCATGGTTTGTTCAAAATTTGTGAGTTAAAAAAAAAAAGTCGTCCTCTGTATCTAAAATCAAATAGCCATTCTAAAGTTAATAATGTATGCCCCTCTGCCTGAGCTGAATAGTAATGGAAGAACAAAGATTCATGGGGCAAAGACTTGGAGGCAGCTGGTAGTCATAGGAGCCTTTAAGTTTTATAAATTTTAGATTTCCTATATTTAAAGAATATACTCCTGAATGCAAGTGTTAGACTTCAAATCTGATAAACCTCAGCTGGTTTAGTGTCCTGGAAAAGTAGAATTTTGCTGACTGGTTTGTATTAGAAGGGCTAGAAGAAACCTTTGAAACCAAAGAAGTATTTATTGTCACCTGCTATTATTGTGCTTGACATTATCACTGATCATCAATGACTAAAGTATTTCAATTCAGGCATCAGAACCCCAATGTTTATATCCTTGGTAAAGTATCACAAGAAGCCATTGACATATTAGCATGAATCAGAAACCTCTTAGATTCATAAGGGGACACAAAACACACAACTTTTGATAGAAAAGAGGCTTAAAGAGAACCAGTACATTAGGAAAAGAGATTTTAGTGGGCTTACACTGAGTACCTGGTGAAGAAGAAGCAGGAAGCAGGAGTGGCTCATGTAATAATTTATAATGTATATTATAAGCACTGAAAGGACTCTAGCCCAATCAGAATGGGCACAGGCCCTCACCCACAGTTAGGGCTGCAGTGGTACATTCTGACTGAGCATCCATACTAAGAGAGGCCATCATGTAAGAGGGCATCCCAAAGACAAACTCTCAGAGCTCCTGTAATGTTCACTAATTCAACAAAGAGAACACTTCTGAAGTTCCTACTGTGTGCGATGTGTTATACCAAGTGTGGGGGTGGGATTTAGGAAAGGACTGCCCTTTATTTCTAACCACTCTGCATTGCCATAACAAATAATGTTTAGAGTGTTTTTCTTTAACTCCATATTTTATGGCATATTTTAGTGATTAAGAAAAAGCAATAGTAATGTTATGTCACTGTAGGAAACTGGCAATAGTGTATGGATCCACTACATCTTATGTTAGCTCTATGAATATCTGTGTTCTATAACCATGATAACACATTCTCTCAGGGGTTCCGTTTTGCTTGAGCTACCTCACACTTACCTCATTAGGTCATGAGCCTCATGGAGACTCACTAGGCAAAAAGACTTCTCTGACTCCACACGATGTGAGAAACAAGTGACAACCTGGCCTTCTCAGACAAATTGCTTTGTCTTAAGCTCTGCTATTTCCATCTATTTACTGCCACTTGTAAAATTAACAAGCAGTTGCCCTTTTAAGCTATCATTTGTAGCTATTGGCCTGAGGAAAGCTGATGTAGAAATGTGACAAATAACACAAGGTTTAAAAATTACCAACCATGGTAGAATGATACACTAAAATTGCTATTAAAATGTCACATTTCTCCCAATGGATGATTAAAAGCATGTTGTTTTCTTGGGACACTGGAGACATGATGAGCCAGGGAATTTTTTATTTCAGATGATCAGTCAGCTGAGAAAAAAAAAATTATTTCAATTGAGCTACTAGGTTGCAGAAGATGGAGGAGAAATCTTTGAGGCTACAAGGTTATATAGTAGACATCCACTATTTTTGCATGCCTAGCATCTCCTACCCATTCTTTTGGTAAAGGCACCTAATTTCCCTTGGGGTCTATTCCTCCCCTACTTTCAAGTCCAAGTTTCTCCATCTCCTGACTTCAAAGATGGGCATATGACTCAAGCCATGCTCATCAAAATGTTTCACCCACTTGGGCACAAACATTGCTATCAAGATGGGAAGATGAGTCAAATGAAATCAATAAAAGTCAATAAAACTCAACCTTGAATCTTTTTTAGAACAGCATGGTGGGGAAGTCTTCATTCCACTGGGGTTACAGAATGGAGAGAATGTAAGCCTAGCCTCACTGGCCAACATCCTGCCACCATAAGGAAAACCCCAAGTTTGGGTGAAAATGAAAAAGCCCTAATGAAAACTTTTGAATCCCTGGACTGAATGCTTAGAGTAGTCACTTGAACTGAACACTCCTGTATTTAAACTAATTTGAAAGGACTTTCTGAAAAATTCAGGTAATTCCTCCCAAGGGCATTTGTATCTGTTTACTCTAGGTAACAAATTGAAAAATCTTTGTTTCATAGTAAAGAAATGACAGATTTTAAAATCTGAAGGATGGAACAGTCCCTATGGCCCTGAAATTTTTCCTCAGGCAACAACCAACTGTTCTGGTCCTGAGCAGGATTCAGTGCCATAAGGTGCTGGACAAGCAGACTGAAATACCAGTCATGAGAGTGGCCCATAATCCTAAAGAAGGAAAGTCTAACTATTCACACAGAAACATCAAGCCTAATTCAGCAAGGCCATCTGTGAGTTTTTCCAGTCTCTAGAGCAGCACAGAACAGTTGACTATCCTGCAGATTACTCCTTACTACATTGCCTTTACAATTTAATTTTATATCCTGTCTTTTTCATTGGTAAACTCTATCCTGAAGAGCCAGAAATACCACCATCACTGTCCATCAAGGGTTCTGGTATTTGGGAAAAACTTTAATAGCTTGAGAGAAAATTAGAGATGTTGGAAAAAGAAAGTATTATCCTACAGCTGTTAATTAAGAGTCTGACTGAAAGGAAAAGATTTCCATGTAAACACAGTCTTTTCAAAAGACAGAGTTCTATTAGGAAGATGAGGGTGACCATAAGAAATTGAAATTCTGATGGACTGCAGGGTCATCAATTACAAATATAAATCTTCCTGTGGTATAAACTCACTGCTACTAGAAAAATAAAAGGACATATAAATGTTTTCTCTTGTTTTCTGTCAGTTTATCTTGCTTTAGGATTAGACCATCATGGAATTAAATGAGATCATTGGGATCACCAAGGAAGCAGTAAATCAGTAGTGTGAATTCTGGAGGTAGATTAACTGATCTCAGCCAATTACCAATTGTGTGGATTTAGGGCTCAATAAATGCTTATTACTACTACTGTTCTCATTGTTATCAGTCCAAACCCTTCATGCAGGAAGCTGATATCCCAAGGTGGCTTAAGCGTTTTAGCCCAGAGTTACCCAGATGAGTTGTACATACAGGTTTGGAACTCCTAGATTCAGAAATCTGCATTTTCCACCTTCAAAATGGCAAGTGATAGTTCTATTTGTATCGTATTTTTAAAACTATGGTCAAGGAAGCTTCAGATATTCTTAAAAAGAAAAGGTTATTAAAAACTTGTGGGAAATAAAAATAGGAGTGGTTATTTAAATCTGTTAAATTGTAAAGAGTCATCAATGAATAAGAGTGTCTAAAACTGCAATTAGTATAATAATAAATTAATTCTATGCCATGCACCAAGGAGATAATCAATTATGAATTCCCCCAGACTGACTGATAAGAACAGCTTCTTTGCTAAAATTATGGAGACAAATTTCCCTGGAACAAAGAAATTACAGGAAGTGTAACAAGACAGAAGGCAGGCAAAAACCTTAATTAAGCGAAGTTTTTACATGATGTTCTATATGCAGTTTTGTTATTCAGTTTGGCTTGTTAGCTTCTTAAGAGCTCTCCACCAAGGCCTATCTTCCCATAAGAAACTTATTCTCACACTTCAACGTTTCCTCTCCTTATTCCTCTCCCATTCCTCACACTAAACCCACAAATGAGCTATCCTATTTTCTCTGGACCCTGTTGGGTGATAACTCTTCAAGCTGATCCACTGCTCTGGGTTAACTGTGTGACAAGGAGCTAAGCATGCCATGCTCTTGGGATATATCTACATTGTGCATAAGTCTGTCTTCCAGAAGCTCAAGGTCTTAACTCAAAGGAAGGAGGTTAATGAGAGAAACTCCAATAGGTATGAAGGAGAGAGTGAAGACAGAGTAGCTGGTGGTTGCCACTCTTTAACAACAAAGATCCCTTGCCTGGATAAAGTAGACAGATGCTTACTCCAGCACCTCATGGAGCTTGCTCCAAAGATGGGTTTTTATCTTTAAGTTAACCCCAGAATTTGTATATTTGTTCTCATATCCACAAACAGAATTCAGTTTGTGCCTAGGGCCCTATTTATAAAAAATATTCTTACCTGGAGCTTAATAACTCTTAGCAAAAATTATACTAAGCTCAGCTGATTGGCTATGAGTATGAATACTATTTTTATTCTTTTTTAAAGCAGATGAATATTTTCTTAAAATCTCTGAGATTTGTTTAAAAGTGTTCAGAAACAACATTTAATGCTCTCAACCAAAACTCTCATTGAGATTCAGATATATAAATTCATACCAGAAACTGGTCAGCTGGGGACCAGATGTGTGTATAGATTCCTAGCCCTTCATTTTTACAAGGGGTGGATGAAAGTTTATATAAAAGAGGGATAGTTTCATTTACTTACTTTTTATCATACTTGCAAGTGTAGAAAGTTAAATTTTTAGTTTTGGAAAATGCAGTCCAAGGTTAAAATTGAACAATCACATTTAGTATAGACTTTCAAGCTAGTACATGCTGGTATTTTTTAAATGATTTCTTTAATAAACAAATTAATAAAATAAAACCTTTACAAAGTTAAACAAAGATAATATTTTCCCTTTTCATACCACTGGGATCTTTAATACACAAAAACAGTCTGCCCTGTCAGATGGGACAGTGCTGTCCTGAGAAGTTACCAATGAATTTGGAAAATATTTTCCAAAATATTTTCCATACAGCAAGACTAATTGATAAAGCCTAACCTAGATTTTAACTCATCATGGGACATAGGCTGTGCATTCATTGCCAAGAGAATGCCTTTGGGATGTTGGAGCAAAGAAACTGTTTAATTCCCCAATTTAACCAGTAGGGCATAATAGCTCTGAGATAATCCCTGCTCTATAAAACAAGATGGAAGACATATCCATGTAAGTTAGCATTTTCTTTCTTTTTTTTTTTTTTTGGCTGAAGCTCTCAGATGTGGCCAGACAATTATACTTGAAAATCCAAGTTTATTTAAAAGAAATGCTAGTGTTCAAAAGAAGACTCTCCACTTTCTTGGGGCTGATGGAAATCTTTTGTTTCTGATAAAATATTTTTCTTGCATGCCTATTGGGATCTCATAAATATTTATGATAAATTCCTCTGGTGGCTTAAAGAGAATGATAGTATATTTCAGAAATCTAGAACTTTATATGGGTTTGTATAAAAACTTTTGACCAAAGAAGTTTTGCAATAGGCTTTCAATGATGAAGACATCAAATTTAGTTCCTTAATCCCAATAGTTCTAAAACAGAATTATAGGAAAGTAAAATGATAATTTATAATTTCTCACTCAACTTTGCATGTGCCTAGGTATAGAGAACAAGAATTCAATCAACTAAGGAGATGCTCTAGGTGATCTTCATTTCATCCTGGGTAATCCTTGGCATTTCAGATCAGTAAAGACTGGGTGAATCCTGAGGCAGAGTAAGTAGTATAGATCTCTTCCAAAGATAATCAGATGGCTGGGAACTTCTAGCTCAGTGTAAGCCCGCAAGCCCCAGTCATGTGCAAAAATTCAGCCATCAGCCAGAATAAAACTGGACTCCCCTGGGTTTGATTCAGGTTAGAATCTTAGGAGTTGGTTGACTCTGGATTTAACCATCCATGTAAGTAAGCAGAGTTTCAGCTCTTCTGAATTCTCAGTCAGCTCATACTGTGAGTACTGTGTATGGTAGACACCTTCTGGCTCCTATTTGTTTGGAATCCTCAGCATTTAAAGCATACACACATATATAGATACTCAACCCAGGAAACAGATTCATCCTCAGTGGTGAAATTGCATAATCTTCTTCCATACACACCTGTGAACACGTGACACCAGCTTGTGTTTCAGTCAGAATTTATTTTTCCTCATTTGTCTCTCTTAAGATCCATTCTCTCTCTTTTAAAAAAAAATATTTATTTTAGGGAGAGAGACAGGGAGAGAGTGAGTGGGGTGGGGAGAGGCAGAGGGAGAGGGAGAGAATCCCAAGCAGACTCCTCCCCAAGCATGGAGCCCAATGTGAGACTCAATTCCACAACCCTGAGATCATGACTTGACTAAAATCAAGAGATGGATGTTCAACCAACTGAGCGACCCTTAAGATCCATTCTCTTAAGATCAGTTCTCTTTCCTTTCTGGATCTCAAGCAGCTGACCCTTATGGGCTGCATCCTTATTTTTTATTGCACTGGCTTCCAACTGGGTTTGACCCTAGTGGGAGGGAGATATTAAAGCTGGAGAAAGCAGGGTTAGGTACCCTAGCTAATGCCCGCTAAGTCCCTTTCCACATGCCCTGTTATCAGGGCAGTTCCAGACAGACTCTCATACTCAGATGTGTCCAGATGTCATCTGACACATATTCCTGCAGCCACCCTTAGGAACATATGTTTTTCCAAGTATTTTGACTAATGCACCCCTCGTTGAGGAGGAGAGAAAAACCACACAGTGTTTCAATAAAAGCTGTCTTCAAAAATGTTCCAACAGCAGTCTACCTCTGAAATGAATCTTTCACTTTTGTTTTTATAAAACCTGGGGCAGATGATGGGCTTTGGTTGCAGAGCTAGTTGTAGGTGATCTCCTTGACAAAAGTGCTGCATTCATGACCTAGTACTCCATTTTAGAATGTAGGAATTAGCTTGTTACCATTTTTCTCAGCTTTGGATTCACAGCTAAAACATAAAACCAAAGAGTCTCATTTCAGTATTTTGTTACAAATGTGACATTTCCTTTGGGCTAGATGTGCCATCCTTACAGAAAGAGAATTTTGAGTTGGAAATTCACCCTAAAATTTTTCTTCCACACATTTCTGCTTATACTATGGGGTTCTTATTAGGATCCAGTGAAGTAAATGGTGTGAATATAATAAAACAGAATACAAATGTTTTAATATGGTTCAAAACTAGTTTCCAAGTTCCAAAAGTAAAACTAAGAGTAAACTTTTTCCCTTTAGGTGAACCCTTACACAAAATATATAGATATCAGATAAGAGAATAAAAAAGAACAATCTCTAAAGCCACCCCAGAGCTCAAGGAAAAGCAGAATTCTCATTTTTACCACTCCAGGCAGTAAACACATAGAATAATGAGAATGGGTGGAGGCTATTAGATATCACCCCAGAAACCTGTCAGTAGAGCAAAGGCAATCCCGATGTCAAAGACTGCAATGTAAGTTCTATGATGCCAGGCTGCTGCCTGAGTAAAGACCCGATTTCTCCTTGCTTTTTGGGGTAATTGAATGTAGTCTTGGCTCTTATCAAGGGCAATTACACTTGCATGAGCCAAGAAATCCAAGCCCCTCCTTTGTACCACCATAACCAATTATACCCTTAAAACTCAATCATGGCATTTTCATCTATATTCCAGTTATTGCACTATAATGAAGTTGTATCATATACCTGATAATATGAAGTCTACAATCTTCATAGAAGTTAGGAGTCAACCTGGTGACTAAAGGAAGAAGGTCTCATATCAAAGCAGCATTTTTTTTTTTTGAGACCTAGTCTTTGAAAAGGAGATATTTCAGAGAAACTGGTCAAACCAACATGTAGGTAGTTCATGTTGCTCTGGTACATTTTTAGTGCCTAGGTTATCTTATCTAAAGTAGCTAATCCTACTTTCTTGGAGTCAATATGTTCAATGTGTTCAGTGTATCTTTTTCCAGCGGTAGTAATGGTACTTAATATGAACATATCTCTCTGTACACATGTATTTACAATCTCTAAAATGGCCCTACTTCATTCAATCAAAGAAACATTGCTTGAGCACCAGAAGTGGAAGACACTATTCCAGGTGATGGTGATACAAAATTGACTAAGACATGGCTCCTGCTCTCAAGGAACTCATGATTCCTCTGAAGAAACAAATACTCACTCCATATATTATAATGTGATATGTGGGTATATTCATAGGATACTAGGTTTAAGGTGTCATGAAAATTCTGTGTATGTTGTGGCCTTGTTATCTGTCACTTGAAAAAAAAAATCAGTATTTCTCTAGACAGGGATGAGGGGAATGGCATCCAGGGAGAAGTAACATGTGTACTCAATGGTAAAATTCCTTAGAAATCCAACACTGAAAGTTTTGGTGTCATAAAATAGGGTTTCAACTGTTTCTGTGCCAGGCATACGTTTTAGTCATGAGAATTCTCATTTTCACATAATTTAAGAAACTTTATCATGTTTGATTATTGTTTTCCCCTGCCAACAAAATGAATAAATTATTTATTCTCCCGGATTTTCTTGTAAGAAGTCTCACTGTATTTCAGCCAGATTTTTCCTTTTCTGTTCCAGAGATTTAACAATTTAGATACTTTCCATACTTCCATGCTTTCATTTGGGTTGCTCATTCTTCCTGATACCCTTCCTTCAATCCATTGCATACCCTCTATTTTTTGCACATTTTATTTCCATTTATTCTTGTAGATTCTTATCAAGATTCCTATTCTAAGAAGTTTTCCTTGACCCTTCTCTTTCATATGATTCAGTGCCTCTACTGGGTACTCCTGCACCACCTCGTACATATACTTTTCACAAGCCTTAACACTCTGTACTGTTACCAATGGTTTGTCTATCTCCTTTACACTTGTTCTGCTACAGTAAAATCATATTCTTCATCTCTGATTCCATAGTGATTAACACAGGGCCCAGCAAACAGAAGGCAGTGATATTTGTTGATGAATGAATGAATGGGTGAATGATGTGGAAGAACTAAAATCAGAATCCAGTATTTCTCACAAGTCCAATGCTCTTTTAATTCTTTTATAATAAACTAAGTCAAAAATGAATGTGTTCTTAAGCACCAGTGTACTCAAAATATATCTTGATTATTGAAATTAAGGATTGTCAGATCCTGGAGCAATGTTGCATTTTTTAGTTCCTAGGAATAAATGCCCATGCTCTTCAAATGTTATCTCTGTGGGATGAACACAGAATCATAATCCAAAAGTATCTCAATAGACTTGAGGAAAGCCTGAATCTAGACTTGATGAAAACTGATGGAGATAAATTTAAGCTTTTGTACAGGCACATGATAGGGGAAGGACATAACTCAGCAAGAGCATAGCTGAAAAAGACTTAAAAGTTAATTTAAAGATAACTGTGGGCTTTGTATAAATCTGGAGTATGATTTGGCCCCTGAAAATGTGATGTAGTCTTAAGCTGTATCAATAAAAGTATTGTTTCTAAAGTAAGAAAGAGGGGCGCCTGGGTGGCTCAGTTGGTTAAGCGACTGCCTTCGGCTCAGGTCATGGTCCTGGAGTCCCGGGATCGAGTCTCGCATCGGGCTCCCTGCTCAGCGGGAAGTCTGCTTCTCCCTCTGACCCTCCTCCCTCTCCTGCTCTCTGTCTCTCATTCTCTCTCTCTCAAATAAATAAATAAATAAAATCTTTAAAAAAAAAAAGTTTAAAGTAAGAAAGATAAAAATCCTATTCCACTGCCTTTTGACACTCTGGAGTAATGGTCTTCAGACTGGAATATAATTACCCCAAGAATATGCAGAGACTTGAAAGGGAACAAACACATGGATATTTTAAGGGGAATTCATTTCCAGATCATTACTATCCATACTTATTCTTTTCTAACCTGATCCCCCTGAGAAGGTGACTGTGGTCAAGATTCTTCTTACTGCCCCTAACACCCATTGTCATTTTCCCATGATATTAAAAGAAGATATAGCTCTCACTCACCCACAGTCTTGGTGTGTTGCTCAAAGTTTTAAAACACTACAGAGAAAGAAAAAAGAAAGAAAAGAACAATTATATAAATCCTTCAATTAAGGGTAATTCATCCAAATACCCTCCCCATCTAACTTATTTAAAAAGTACTAACAACAAATATTTACCTTTTTGTTTCTTAATTATTTATCAAAATTTATCATGGGTTCATGCTTTGATAAATTATATACTGATATTATTATACTGTATGCTCATAAAAATTTTTAACACATAAATCCTATCATCACAAGAAATAAATCAAATTGGTTTTATCATTACAGAGAATAATTAGTGTCATTAATATATGGCATTAAGTAAAATTTATATTACATTCGGATAAAGTTCTGTGGGAGAAATGAAATAAAATTATGATTTCAGGAAGAAATAAGAGTGAGTCTAAATCATCAACAAAATACAAATGTATGTGTTTTTTCAAAATGGGTAATGGTGAATATTAAATCACCTTGATGTTTATATTCCTTTGGATACATTAAAAAGAATGATGCAACACTTTTATTTTTAAAATCAATGTCTCCAATATAATGGAAATTACATCCACTACAACTATTTATACTTACAATGAAACGTTTTAGATGCCTACCCAAAAATTTTCAAAGGAGTACATAGTTTTTCAGTTCTTTTAGGGAGTACATGAGTAAAACTAACTATTGCCCAGTGAATCACATTTAATACTGAGCCTAACACTTCAAAAGGGGTAGAGAGAAAATAAGATGGTCAAGGAAGAATCATAGGATGGCAAAAAAAGACTTGAAATCATCTCCTATAAGAATTCTCAAAAGCAAGCAAGCAAACTAACTAACAATGAGTACTTATCTAAGGGAAGAAAAGAATCTATAGGCCTATAACAGTGATCTTTAGCTCCTTGGGAAGCTGTGTTTATAGCCCACAGGACAGGTCAAGCAAAGACTAGGGGTGAAAAATAGCAGTATTTCAGCTCCTATTTGAATTTTCTTCAGGGTAGAGGATCTTTCGTTTACCCCTCTATACACAGTACCCTGATGTAATCCCTGGCAAATAGGCACACAATAAATATTTGTTAAATGAATGAGTAAACTTAGTATGAGAAACAATTTCTCAGCATTAAATCTGCCCAAAGATTAAATGGACTACCACAGGAGTACCCTTCAGGGAGGTATTCAGTTTCAAGTTTAAAGGGGATTGACACAATAGAGTGTTTGTTGGCTGAGATAGATCTTTAGAGTCACCTTCAATTTTCCTCTTCTGGAATTCATGATATCATTTCTTCTGTATCAGGAAGAACTCTATATTGGGAACTTAAATCATTACCAGAAAAAATAATTCCACTTTTTACATACATACATTTAAGAAACAGAGATTTTTTTCTCTGCCCAGCATTAACAAGACTAGTTTTTGTATAAATAAGAGTAACTTTAATATTGTTAGGGAATGTTGAGTTTGAGGTGGGCATCTCTAATTTAATTGGGACAACTTCAATAACCAGAATCAATTAGAACCTTAACAAGAGTCAGGTGCCTGTGTTAATTTCTTTCTAATCATGTCTGTGACTCACTAATTTAATAATTATGGCCAATATATTGAATTTTCCATCAGGGCTATCTTAACAGGATCCAATTAAGGAAGGCATCTGGATGCCTCTTGAAACAAGCAGCAGAAATTATATTGAAAGAGGGCTGTAAATGCCATTTTTCCAGAAGACTTAGAAATTCTTCTTTCATTTTTATATGGGAAAATTCTCCTAAACTTCTTTAGTAAGAACTTGTTACATTTTCTATAATAAAGAACAAAGTGAGACAAATATCTAGGTAATATAATTCAAGATGATAGAAAACCACATAACAACCATGGCCCTTTGAAATCCATCTTTGTCCATCCACTCTGACTTATTTTCATCTATATTTAACCCTGGCTTCCTGGTCCCTGGACTTCTATAACCCAGTGTGGAGAACCTATGCTGGTAGAGATTCTTACTTATCTGATACCACGGACAGTTCCTCCTCCTTTTCCCAATAAAGAACCAACAATAAAATCCATTTTGTTTTTCCCTGTTCTAAAAAGTAAAATTAGGTCTTCAACCAAACCAACTCTCAATCTTCAAGAGTCCTATGTCTTTAGTGAACACTTCTAAGAGGCCATAGATTTCTACACAAAGCTTTAGTGGCTGTAGACCAGTTGGCTCAGGCAATCACCTCTCCAGATATCTCTCTGAAGGCTCCATTTTGAAAGCTAATACCTATCCAATACCAGGGTAATACTTATCATAATCTCTCTCACTCTATATCATATCACTACTAATTTTTTTTTCATTTAGTGAAGAGATGTTATTGAAAATTGTTCCTACTCTGCCTTTGTAAAAAGCAATGTAATGTGAATCTAGAAGTCTGGGCCCATGCCCCAGTTTATTGCTGACAAATTGTGTTTCTCTCACTTTTTTGGATCTCAGTTTTATGTAATTTCATAATAAGAGGATAATAGTCATTAAGTACTATCCACACAAGAACATTACATCCCTGATACCTATGATAATATAAATACTATAATACAGTTACAAGTAAGAAATGACTAAATTTACTCTTGACTTCTGCTCCCCTCTTTCTTTTCACTCTTTTCAGCAAATCTTGCAATTTAAAGTTCATATTTAAACTAGTCAATTGTTCCTTCCCTGTATCAGAACAAAACTATAGTTTTTTTCGTTTTATCCCTTCCACCCAGTGATAATTACTCTGCCCAAATCATCTGCTATTCTGAGCATCTGATTTCTCATCTGTCAGTAGTTCTCTTGACATTTGTGTTCCTTTTTAAACTTTTCTGCCAGATCAACACCAAATAGGACAGGGAAAAAAAAAACAAACAAACAACAAGCCCTGAGTGTACCTGGCCCCACATCCCAATCTCTGAGAGCACAAGAGCTATTAGTCTTCTCTTGAAGACTTTTTGTTGTTCTCTAGTTACTTCATGAGCTTACCTTGACTGAAGTCAAGTTGTTAGAATGAGTGGTTACTTTTCTAGCTCAATAATGGCTTTGTTCCCCTTTCTCTCCCTTCCCTGTTTCAACTCCCATAGTCTTTTCTTAAAAGGAAGCATGTTGAAGATGAAAGGACAGAGATAGTGGAGCCAGAACAACAAGATTTGAATCCTGTCTCCACTATTTACCTGATAAGTGACCTTCCTGAGCCTGTTTCCTCATTTGTATAATGGTGATAATAATAATAACTAAGAAAACAAAATAGTAACTGAAGACATCTTTAAAAACTAGAAGGTAAACAATAAATGACAGTTGACTTTGTACCAAGTGTGATTCTGAGTGTTCTGTTGTCAAGTAGAGTGTTACTGAACAATGTAATATATAGTAAAAATAATAATTTATTTTGTAGAAGCTATATGCTTATAATGTCTCCACTCCCTTTATAAGCAGTATCTTATGAGTAAAACATGAAACAATGGTAGTGACAATATAATAAAATGAGAGAGCAAATCTGGAAAAATATTTGATGCTTTATTATATAATTTTTACTAATTATATCCTAAAAAAGGACAATATTATTTTTTTTAAAAAAGTAATTTTGAAACTCAGAGAAAACAATGTAAATAATTTTCCCATTTTTTAAAACGTATTAATCCTCAGGCTTTTTTTCTCCTTTGTTAGCTCTTATAAAAATAAATTACCATGGGAGATATTTTAGACATATTACTACTCAACTATTCTAAGTCAATTGCTAGTATTATCCTTTGAGAAATAAAACAGGAAGTGTGTAACCAGACTACAATACTAGTAGTTAATTAAATTTTTACTTCCTTTGTAGAGTAGTCAGTATTAACAGTATTTGATGGCCTTTCCACTAAGTAACACATTTATTAATAAGTTCTGCCTTTTTAAAAATCAGTATTTTAGGACCTCTGAACATGAGATATTTATTAAGCACTCACTCCCAAGAGCATATACAAAATGTGTCCATTAACAGAGCTCTTGAATATTTGCTTCTATTCAGTAAGCCAATTTTTGCCACTTAACATAACTTATCTACAGCTTGAAGTACTCCCACATTTCACACACACTTTACCAATAATTGGAATATTGGTATATAAACATCATATGCAATGTCGGATGAGGGCAAAAGCAGTTACACACAGTTACACAAAAGCAGTAAGAGAATGTGTGTATGTATGTATGTGTGTGTGTGTGTGTATACACACATATATATAATTTGAAGTGGAATAATGCAAAAGGCAAATACATAGATGAGGAGGTGTAAATGTCTCAAATGGAGGGAGACACAATGTTGAATTTGGATGTCTATATAAACCTATTCCAGCTGTCTCAGTCAAAATTATACATCCTTATAAAGATGTTTAATGTTAATTTAAAGTAACTTAGAAAAGAATTAATTCCTAATTCATTCACACTGTTATTTGCCACCTGCAGCCCACACATGCCCAACCCTTCAGTCTTACTATTCGGTCTCCACCATACTATACTGTGGTAAGCTGCAAAGGCACTACAATCTCCATTTAAATAAATTTACAAAGTAAAAAGATAATTCACTGGCATTCTGGTGTGTAACCAGACTACAATACTATTAGTTAATTAAATTGCTACTTCCTTTGTAGAGTAGTCAGTATTCTGGAAAGATAACAACTTTAACAATAGTGCAGGGAAATTTGCCCACCATAACATGCATCCTGAGTTTCCTCCAAGATAGGTATTTCAGAATATATAACTCAACATTTTTCTTTTTTTTTTTTTTTTTAGGATTTTATTTATTTTTTTAACAGAGAGAGACACAGCGAGAGAGGGAACACAAGCAGGGGGAGTGGGAGAGGGAGAAGCAGGCTTCCCCACGGAGCAGGGAGCCCGATGCGGGGCTTGATCCTAGGACCCTGGGATCATGACCTGAGCCGAAGGCAGATGCTTAACAACTGAGCCACCCAGGTGACCAACATTTTTCAAACATAAAGAAAATGTCAGGAAATATATTGCTCCTCTATTTTATTTTAGTTATGGACACTCAAGGAAGCATTTAGTAATCTTTGCCTGGGAGTGCTTAGAAAGATTTTATTTAAAAAAAAAAAAAAAGGAAGAAGAAGAATCAATGGGAAATAAGATCTAGAAAAAGTGGAAAAGATATGTATATATTCTCAATTAGAAAAAAGTAGAGGAAATTGGTGCTAAGAATTCCATCAGCTTCCCTGTGAATGGAATGTAGCCTTTCATGCACTGAATGAATGGATGCAGTGATATGCCTGAAGAAATGACACATATATCTGCCACTGCCTATCCCCATAAGTCTAATGTATCCCTTCAGCTCTGTTTAGAAGAGTCCCACTGAATACACCAATCCATTCCCTTTTCTGAAATAAACACCACAACTTATAAAACAGTAAGAAAATCTCTACATCCTTGAAGTTGCTCTCAACTCTAACTTTGTCTCAGCTGCTATCCTCCCTCTCTGAGTCACTTTTTTATGCTCATGTTTGCCTGTGAACTTCTCACCTACGTCATTTTATGGTCAGGTGCTCCAATTATTCAACTTGCTACGATAATATTCCTTATTCCAAAGATAATACATATTAATTATGGAGAATTTTTAAATTAGAGAAAGGGACAAAGAATAAAGTAAAAATCACCCGTATTCCCACCATATAAAAAACTACTATCAACAATTGATGCGTTTTCAATTATATTTTTTCTACCGCCTTAACAGGCGACCATGATATAATGCAAAAAGCTTAATTTGGACTTCAAATTTGTCTCCTTTCCCAATACCGTAGGATGCTTTTATAATGTAGATAAATGAATAAGTCTGATCTACAAGTTTAAGCAGGAATATGTCAAAAACCTTGTGTTGAGGAGGGAAAGCAAGTCAAAAAATATATTCAGTAGGATAGCATTTATGTAAAATTTTAAAGGTTATTATTCAATATCTCAGCATATTATCTGTGAGTACATAATAGGTTAAAAAAAGAGAACCACTTAGGAAAAATAGCTTCAAGGTAATAATGAGCTCTGGGAAGAAGATGAGAACAGAGTATCGGTGCTTAAACTGTATTGGAAATATTTCACTTCTGGAAAAAGTGATATTTAGATGTGATAGAAATGCTCATTATCTTGATGGAGGTGATGGTTTCGTCGGTAACTACGTACATCAAACCTTAACAAATGGTACACTTTAAACTTGTAGAGATATATGTGACATATGTCAACTAAACTCAGTAAAGCTGTTTAAAAAAAGCAAAAGACAAAAGTGATATAAAGAAAACATGACAAAAGACAATGTAACAGATCTGAATTATGGCACACGGCTGCCTGTGATATCTTTCTCAACACTCCTTGGTACGCCTTAAAGACTGTAAGTAAATAGAAAAAAATACTACTTTGTCCAGAATGCAGAAATAAATATTAAATAATAAAAGCCTCTTCTTCATTTTTTTAATCTGAAAGCACTTTACAAAATGTTATACTTATGTGTGGTGGCGAAGAGGTGTTTCTAGAATGCAAACTGAGGGACAACATCAGGGGATCCAGAAGAAATGCAGAGCTTTCTCTTCTCTGTCAGTGTTACCAGAAGACCCCTTGGGGGACCTGTTTCATGCTACAAAGAAGAATCTTTGCCCTTTTTTGTCAAGGGAAGGAGTTACCTTATATGTTTCTGTATACTTTAAATATTTAACTGGGAAGTTTCCCTTGACATTCAACAAAACATGTCAGACACCACCTTGTTCATCTAAACTCAGCAGCTTGTCGCCATGGTCTGGCTGTCTTTACCGCTCCTGCCTCAGTATCCCCTCCTTTGCAGCTTCTCCCTATTTGATCTCTTTTTTTTTTTTTAAGATTTTTATTTATTTATTTATTTATTTATTTATTTATTTATTTATTTATTTGACAGAGAGAGATAGTGAGTGCAGGAACACAAGCAGGGGGAGTGGGAGAGGGAGAAGCAGGCTTCCCGCCGAGCAGGGAGCCCCATGCGGGGCTCCATCTCAGAACCCTGGGATCATGACCTGAGCCGAAGGCAGACGCTCAATGACTGAGCCACCCAGGCGCCCCTCCGTATCTGATCTCTTACGTGCACGCCCACTGGGTGTTGTGGGTAACTACCGCTAGGATTGTCGTATGATTAAATAAATGCCTGTGAAGCGCTTAGAGCAGTGCCCGGGACCTGGTAAGCACACGATAAATGCCATTTATCATGCACATTATTGTTTTGTTAGACTACGTGTGCATATGTCACCTGCTCCTTCCTCACGCTGAGAAAACATTCAGCAGTTGCTCACTGTCTTCAAGGTCAAGTCCAACCTCCAGATTCCTCCATCCTCTGCTTTAATGACTTTTTACCAGGTTTCTTGGCAAAAACTGCTCTAGTCAAGTCTATTCAACTTTCATTCTAAAAGCTGTGTGTTTCTGTACTTTTTCTCATTTAACCTTTCTGAAGCCTCACCCATGACCATTCTCAGGTTGCCACAAACCTTAGAAACACTTTTTCTCTAAATTGTACTTGCTTCTGGTATCTGAACTGCTCATGTTGACATTCAGAGCACACATAAAAGAGAGAAGCAAAACTAGGTGGTATATCATATTTTCCCCAGTAGACTGTAAACTCCATAAGAGAAAGTCCTCTCTTCGGCATTTTATGGTTTCTTGTTTGACACAAAGCTCAAGAGGTAGTTGGGATTTGGTAAATGATGGCTGAAAACCTAGGGGAGGAACAATTGTTTGAAGAGTGAGGTTACTTCATTCCAAATTAGCGTTAGGTTACACTTGGAATCACTACTTAGCTCATCGTTTCCAATCCTCTTTACTTTATTTAAAGTCAGGGTTCTGAATTTTCCTCCAAGGCTGCCTGGTGGTCTGGAGGGAAGTCAGCCTCTGTTCCTGGCCTGTGTGAAGTCAGGTTTGCTTATGCCCTCCTAAGAGAATAATAAATCAGTAATTATATATATAATATACATATATATTTTATAATATGTGTAATTTGTGTGTATAATTATTTATAATATATATAACATCTCAAGTAGCAGTAAGTATCATGAAGAATGATACACCCAGGGTGAGGGGGCAGGGAGAGATAAGCAGTGCATTTGTAGGAAGGGTGATCAGGAAATCTCTCTTGAAAAGGTGGCATTTGAGCAGAAATCATGAAGGAAGTGAGAGGATGAATCTTTTGTGTATCTTGGGGGATTGGAATCATTTGGGAAAAGATGAAAAAGCGACTGCAAATGTTTTAGGGCAGGAGCCTGCAAGAGAAGCCAGTGTGGCAGGAACAGAGTCTGTGAGGGAGTCTGATTAGGCTGGACAGGTATTAGGGGACAGATCACATGAACCTTGCAGGATAGGGCAAGTAATTGGAATTTTACTCTGTGTGAAATAGGGAACCACAGCAGGTCTTGAGTAGAGGCATGACATGATCTGACTTACATTTTAAATTGGTTACTGTGTGGAGAGTATGAGCAAGGGGGGAGTGGGGAGCCCATTGGGAGGGTACTGCTGTAGAACAGGTGGGACATGGTGGTGGCTGGCTCTAGGGATTTGCTGCTATAGATAACAGGACATGGTTAAATTTGGAATCTATTTTGAAGGTAGATCCAGTGGGATGGGTTAATGGATTGGACGTGGAGTACATGAAAAAGAGAGAAACCAAAGATGTCTCCAAAGTTTTCAGCCTGAGAAACAGAGCACGTGATGGTGTATTTTACTGAGAGGGGTACCATCTTTAATTTCACTTTTATTGAAAAATACCTCCCTAAGATGTACTACGTTTGTTACTGCAGTAATAACCATGAGTACAGAGAAAATGTCACTCTCTGCTCTTTATTTGAAGATCTTACAAGAGGCTCGGAAACATGGTTTTTTAAAAATATCATCAACATATATAGAGTGTGATGCCTTGTTGTGAGTTACTTTGAGTCAATTTGATGGTATAGCAGTCATGGCCTTAAAAAGAATTCTAAAAAATAATATGCTAATGCAAGGTTGTTTTGTAGTCCTTATTTTTTCCCTTGAAATGGAGAATAGAGAAACAATTAATGTGTGGTTCTGTTGAGTTATACTTTGTGTTGTTTTTTAATGATACTTGTGATACTTAGCTTATCACTGACTAATTCATCAATGTATAATAAATCTTGATATATGACCAGGATAAAACAAAGGAGACTCTAATCTAACAGTCACTAGGGCAACAGTCTTCTGAAAATTAACATTCCTGCTTTAGAGTGAGTAATTTCAGCCATCTCATTTTTTGCTTTGTAGGATTTGCATCCCTTCATCAAGAGCTAAATATGACAACATGCTATTAAAATAGCAGGAGACAAAAATCATTAGTAGGAGAAAAGATCAAGAAAATAGCCACTAAAAGCACCTGACCACCTTGGTCTGGTTTATAAGGCTACAGCATATTACCTGCCATGCTTGAGGAAGAAAAATTGAGGGAGGAAAATTGACTAGAACTCTTGTCGGGCTCTTGTTGAGGTAATAACACATTATCCCTTTCTTCCAATATTCCTTGGCTGCTGAGAAATACCCTAGTGAACCTTGGCTAGGGCTCAGCATTGTAATTTTCACAGTGGGAACAACATTGCTTGCTTTCTTGAATATCTGCAGTGACCTCTTCCCTATGGAGATGCTGGCTACTTTATGGGTCTGCTTATAAGCCCTGTATTCTCTCACTGTAGAAAGTTCTCCCATAATAATTTTTACCACCTGCCTCTGATATTCAGGCTGAGACTGTCTGACTAGAGAGCATGACACAATATTGAAACAACTCAGCCAAACTGCCCCTACATGCTTTGCTGACTCCCACATGCCTTACTCCTATCCTCAAAGTAAAATCTGTTCTCCCTTCTTAGCCCTCAGGGAAAGAATTACCCAGGACATAGGGATAACTATGAACTTTGGCTACTTTAACAGAAATACATTTTCTGTAAGGCCAAACACATATATTTTCATCAGTAACATTGATCCAAGGACAATGGAGAGCCAGCCAATTCACTTAAGAAATCAAGGAGGATTTAAATTCAGATTTCTAAACACGTTTAGCTTATCCTAAGACCTACCAATGCACAAAGATGGGTGCAATTTTATTTTACTGAAACAATATTTGACAATATTGTCAAATCATTGATACAACACCTACCGTGTGCAGAGGGGCTGTGCTAGGCTTTATGTGGGTAGAGACGTGCAGTTTAGTTAGAGAATTATTAATTTTTTATTGCTGCTGTAGCATATTGCTACACACAGTGGTTTAAAACAACTTAAGTTTATTATCTGATAATCCTAGAAATCAGAAGACCAACACAAGTCTCATTGGGCTAAAGTCGAAGTGTCTGCAGTGGGACTGTGCTCCCTTCTGGATGTTCTAGAAGAAAACCCATTCTCTTGCCTTTTGTAAACGGCAGAGGCTGTATACATTCCATAGCTCTTAGCCACTTTCTTCCACCTTAAAAGTCAGCAATATTGTACCTCTCTCTAACCTGTCCTCCCTTGTTACATATACCTCCGACCTCATCTGGAAAAGATTTCTACTTTTAAGGAATCATATGATTAGGTGGGACTCACCTGAATAATCCAAGACAATCTCTCCATTTCAAGGTCTTTAACCTTAGTCACATCGACAAACTCCCCTTCTCCATACTAGGTAATATATTCTCAGGTTCCCATAATCAGGGTGTGGACTTCTTTGGAGGGCCATTATTCTGCTTCCATAGAGAGACATGATAGAGTGAGACGGGAAGCCACTCTTTATATGAAATAGTGTTGAGTCCTCAAGTTGCTTTGAAATTATCAACATTTAATGGAAATAGAAAAGAAAATGCATAACATTGTTCTTACCCCAATTTGCTTAGGACTTCTAAATCTGACATCCATAGTTTGTCACTTAGTATTTGATCTGAGAGGATAAAAAGAATGTAATGAGCTTCTTTTATGCAAACCCATTTTAATAGACTGAAGAAATCAGTCCACTCAAGTACCTAATTTTCCCACAAACCCATCTGTTATGGTTTGAACTGTGTCTTCAAAAATCCGTATGTTGAAGTCCTAACCTCCAAAACCTAAAAGTGTGACTTTGCTTGAAATAAGATCATTGCAGATGTAATTAACTAGACCATGAAGGCAGAGATCAGAGATATGCATCTATAGGCCAAGAAAGGCTAAAGATGGCCAACAAACCAGTTGGAGCTAGGGGAGAGGCCTGGGACAGATTCTCCATCACAATCTTCAGAAGGAACCAACCCTGCCAACACATTGATCTCAAACTTCCAGACTCTAGATCTGAGGAACAATAAGTTTCTGTTGTTTAGGCCACTTAGTTTGTGGTACTTTGTTATGGAAGCCCTAGAAAATTAATATACCATCCAACTAAGAGAAACCACTTAGGAGACATATGCTCAGCAAGTCCCTGTTAGACTGTGCTAGGATTGACAAAATTGCCTCCCCCAAACAAGAATATGAACAAATGGGCCCAAGTCAAAGTAACTTAAATCTTTTATTTCTGTGCATCTGTATATATATATATAGTTGTTTCATAAGATCTTACATGGAACATAAAATGGGGTAAGGATAATAAGCCAAGGACCCAGCTAAGTCATGCTTAGATTCCTGACCCACAGAAACTGTGAGATAATATTAAAAAAAAACTAACTTTGTGGTAATTTGTTACCCAGCGATAGATAATTAGCACAGGCAGCAAGCCTTTTGAACAAAGATGACCATGTGTTTTTCTCACCTTTTATCTGCAGCACATAGCTTAGTGTTACTTGGCACACAGTAAATATTGATGGAAGGAAGCCAGGGAGGGCATATTCTATGCTAGGATTAGGAAAGTTGAAATTTAGCTGAGGATATGCAACCGAAATGTTTGAAACAATGTGGAAATAACTCTATGCTGATTTGTGGCCTTGGGTGTTTGAAGATGGAGCCTGAGCTACACCTGGGAAATGTGGGGAAATGCAGGTGGGTGAAAGATGGGGGGTAGGGAGCAATGAATAAGGCATGCCCAGGATAAATAATGAACATGGCTCAAGGGAAGGATGAGATTGGGTTGAGAGTGAGAAACAGCCACCTTAAAGAAGTGGTGACTATGAGGGTCTGGTGGTGCTGAACATGTCTGATATTTTTGGGAAAGGAGATTCAGGTGGTCAAGACGGCAGGGCCCATGGTGATCTGCATGCAGCTCTGGTGTGTGGAACAGTGAGGGAGGTTACTGCAGAAACCAGCACTCTTCAGAGCATATCACACTCCTCTCTCAGAACCCTGCACCAGCTTTACATTTCATTAAATGAAAATCAAGAGCATAAATCACCTGTGAGATTCTGTCATGTCTGTGCCTCCCCACCTGCCACCCTCCCTCCCACGTTGTTCCTGGAACACAAGTCTCCTTTCTGTCCCTCAAACATGCCAGACACCCACCCACCCCCATCTTAGGGCCTCCATAGTATTTGGAATGTTCTTGCCCCAGAAAACTGCTTGGCTAACTTCCCCTACCTTGTAAAATATTAGCTATATGTATCTTTTCAGAGATGCTTATTGGGACTACCGTATTGTCTGGATATTCCACTAGAAAGCAAGCCCAGTGAAAGCAAAGTGTTTTCTGCCTTGTTTTTGTTTTCTGCTTTATTCTCAGACTGCCAATACAAGAGCCTGACACAGAGTGATGCTCAGTAAACATTTGTGGAATTGAATTGAATTGAATCACTAAGGGTGAATTCAGGAAAGGCCATGGCACACTCTGGTCTAAGGGGGTAGAGCCACAGGGAAGGCTGTCAGTCACTTGAGCGCAGAGCTGGCTTTTTCTAGCTGACCTCTGCAAGGCCCTATTCCTGGTGGGGGGTGATGGAAGACAGTAGCACTGAGCTGTGTCAGAGAGAAAGCTTGGAAATTCCCAGGTTGCCTCCAGGGCAGGCCAATCCCAGAGTGCAAATGATGGTTCTTTTGCATTGAGGCTGATCCCACTCTCTTCACAGAATACTGGCCTGGCAAAAGGGAAATTTCAGCTGAGGGACAGATGGCCTTTCCAGGAAGCAGCTTTCAGCAGCAGTGCAGACCCTGAGGCCTGAGTCCACCCAGAAGAGGCCCCCCCCACATGGCTTGGCATCAGACTAACTCTGTTCTTTCTCCTTTTGTCTCCTTACCTCTCTTGAAGTCCCTTTGTCATGAGCTTAAAATGCAAATGGAAGAATGAGCATCACTGAGGCTCTGCACAGGAACCATGAGGTCTGGAGAGGGGAGGAAAATACCCTTATTATTCCTTTTTTTTTTTTTCCAACATGAGCTTGATATGACCTATCTATTTATACAAAATTCCTGGGTTTTTTTACGTTTCACTTTTTCCTCTCCTACACAGCTCCTAATTCTCCCAAGACCACAACTAAGATGTCAGTCAGCACCAAGGTCTCATCAGCAGACTCAACTGGGGAAGGATCCACTTCCAAGCTTATTAAAGTGGCTGTTAGTAGGACTGAGTTCTTTGTGGGTGTTTGGACTGAGGGCCTCAGTTCCTTGCTGGTTGTCAGCTGGAAGCCATCCTCAGGCATGTGCAGCCTATCCATAGGGTAACTCACAACATAGCAGCTTGTTTCATCAAAGTTGTCAAGGGAGAAGGTTTGCTTACAAGACAGAAATTACAGTTATATATAAAACACGATTATGAAAGGGACATTTCATTACCTTTGCCATATTCTGCTGATAAGAAGCAAGTCAGAGGTCCAGCCCACCCTCAAGGGCATGAATCCCAGGAGACAGGGGTCATTGGTCCATCTTAGAGTCCATCTCCCGCACAATCTAGACTGAGTTAAAGACGACATTCCTCAACAAGACATTCAAATAAGGTGAGACTGCAAGTGTGACAAAGCCCATGAAGGAGAGGTCCATGGTGTTGTTGCATTTTCTTGTGGGGGATGTGAAGTAGATAAATTAGAAGAGAAGCTTTTTCTGAGAAAAAAACAACTGGACTAGGAACTGAAGTGGGAGTAGGGGTTAAGTAGTTATTTTTTAAATCATTTCTTCTCTTTTATCCCTTCTCTGCCTCTGAGTCACTCACTTAAATCACGAAGTTATTCAGGGAACAAAAGATATAGAGAACATTGTATTTTACTTGAGATGAGCTCGCTCTAGAAATAGGCAGAGCATATGTCACCTTCTTAACAGTAATCAACCATTTCTTCAAAAGGAAAGGGAACTGAACAGCTACAATTTCCAACATTCTCATTTATGAACACATCACTCTGATGATAACAAAACAGAAAAACATTTTAAAGTAGAACATATTGATTTTAAAAAACCTTGAAATTAAAAAAAAAAACTTTTATGACTTTTTTTTTCACAGTTGCAGAAAGGAAAACTAAATAGTGGAATAAGGCATCTACGCACACTGAGCAGTCCTGGCCATCGAACCCATTCTCCTCCTGTTTTTTTCCTTACATATTAGCCCCAAGGACATGAGTAAGCGACACCTCTTTTAATTCATCTCATACTGAAATCAGAAACTCAGGATATGTGAATTGATATAAATACACATAAAAATACAAAATATTCCCTAGTAAATGAAACCTATAAAAACATCATTTAACTGTTTTTTGAAGTTATAAAAATTAGGAAACCATTTATCATTCTTTTATAACATTTATTCTTCTCTTAAACCACTTACTATGTCTTTTATAAGACAGTAAGGGAGCAGTTCCCCAGTTTGCTGGTGTTTGTTTTATTTCCTTCTATAAGATCAGGTATATTCTCTCTTTATTTTGCTTCTACAAACCTTCCTCCCACTTTCCACTGACCCCTCTCTAATTTTCAATTCATTACAACCTAAGAAGATTGGAAGTTCCCTAAGGAGAAACTAAGCTCAGTATGTGGAGTTGGTAGTTAACACCATATAATTTCTAAGTCAATACTACGGATCTGGAGAGGATTTTATTTCTCTCTAGAAGAAAATTTATGGGCCATGTTATAACCCTGGTTACTTCTCAGAACAGTCTTCATTTATTTCTGTATTTAAAATTACATTCCAGATAACTGAAACTGACAAAGATTAACCACCAAAAGAACAGGTTGTGACATTGTGTGTAAAACTGAGGTGAGACATTCCTATTCTCTGAAGCAAATTGCATAGATTTTATAATGGTCATTTTTCCCTTCTCAGAGGCTTTTATACTTTTGTGTGTATACACACACACACACACACACACACACAAGAGTAGGAAGCGGGACATTTGTCAACTGGATCTGGTGCAATATAATAACTTGAAAATTTTATTTTCAGTGTAATGATATCAAAGATTCACAAACTGGACTTTGTCAAAATTTAAAGGTACTATCAAGAAGGTGATCAAAAGGTACTATCAAGAAAGTGAAAAAGCAACCCTAAAATGAGAGAAAATATTTGCAAATCAATATATGAAAGGGATTAATATAAAGAGTATGTAAAGAACTCCTACAGCTTGACAACAAAAAAAAGAAACAATTCTATTAAAAATCAGGCAATACTTGAATACACATTTTTCCAATGGAGGTATACAAATAGCTAATAAGCACAGAGAAAACATTCAATATTGGGTGCCTGGGTGGCTCAGTCACTTAAGTATCTGCTTTCAGCTCAGGTCATGATCCCAGGGTTCTGGAATTGAGCCCCACATTGGGCTCCCTGCTCAGCGGGGAGCCTGCTTCTCTCTCTCCCTCTGCCTGCCGCTCTGCCTGCTTGTACTCCCTCTCTCTGTGTCAAATAGATAAATAAATAAATAAAATCTTTTTAAAAAACCACTCAATATCATTTATCATTAGGGAAATGCAAATCAAAACCACAATGAGATACCACTTCATATTCATTAGTATGACATTTATTAAAAATACAGAAAATAACAAGTGTTGATAAGGATATGGAAATATTGGAAATATTGAAACCCTTATACATTGCTGATGGGAAAGTAAAGTGGTTCAACTACTATGAAAAACAGTGTGCAATTCCTCAAAAAATTAAACATAGAATTACCCTGTGATCCAACAACTTCACTTCTGGTTATATACACAAAAGAACTGAAAGCAGGGACATGAGCAAATGTGTATACACCAATTTTGATAGAAGCATCATTCACAACAGCCAAAAAGTAGAAACAACTCAAATATCAACCAATAAATGAATAAAATGCAGTATCTATCTACAATAGAATAGTATTCAACCTTAAAAAGAAATGGAATTCTTAAAAAGAAATGAAATAAATGAATAAAATACAGTATCTCTCTACAATGGAATAGTATTCAACCTTAAAAAGAAAAAGAAACCTTGGAAAGAAATGAACATGCTACAACATGGATGAACCCTGAGGGCATTATAATAAGTAAAATAAGCCAGACACAAAGGGACAAATATTGTATGATTCCACTTATATGTCAAATTCATCAAGAGAGAAAGTAGAATAGTGATTATTATAGAGGCCAGAGAAGGGAGAATAGAGAGTTATTGTTTAATGAATACAGAGTTTCATTTTGGGATGATGAAAGATACCATATATTTCACTCATATGTGGAATTTAAGAAACAAAACAAGTAAGCAAAGAAGAAAAAAAAAGGAAAGAGAGACAAACCAAGAAACATACTCTTAACTATAGAGAACAAACTGATGGTTGCCAGAGAGGAGGTGGGGGGATGGGTGAAACAGGTGTAGAGGATTAAGAATACACTTACCTTGATGAGCACTGAGTAATGTACAGAATTGTTGAATCACTATATTGTACACCTGAAACTAATATAACATTGTATGTTAACTATACTGGAATTAAAATTGAAAAACAAAAAAGAAAGATACACTATATAGACAGTGACTCTTAGCAAAGTATATATAACTTCAAGCTATATTTATATTTAAGGAATTAACTTTTTTAACCTTGTAAGTTATTTATAAATCAGGTATTATAAACATTAGACTTAATGCTAAATATTGTGAGCGTTTCTTCCGAGTTCAAAAACAGGGCAAAGATATTTGCTATCACCACTGGTATGCAACACTGTATTGGAGGGTTTTTCCTTAGTTAATGAAGTTAAAGCATTGTCAATTTTGTTTATTTTTTGTTTTTGGAAAAACTGGCCATTACTTTCAATGTTATGTTATTGCTTATTCTGGTCTCTAGTTTATTTATTTCTGACTTTTCTTTGTTATTTCCTTTCTCCACTAAATTTCAGCTAAGTTTCTTCTTTTTCTAGTTCCTGAGGTATAATGTTAGGTTGTTTATTTGAACTTCTTTTCTTAATACAAGCATTGATAGTATGAATTTCACTCTAACATCTGCTTTTGCTGCATCCCATAGGTTTTGGAATATTGTGTTTTCTTTTTCTTTTGTTTGAAGGCATACTTTGATTTGCCTTTTGATTTTTTATGTAGCCCATTGCTTGTGGAGTAGTGTATTTTTTAAATATTTATATATTAAATATTTAATATTTATGTATAGATTTTCCAGCTTTGTTTTATTGTTGATCTTTCATTTTATACCATTGTGGGTGGAAAATATACTTGGTATGATTTCAGTCTTCTTGAATTTGTAGTATTTGTCATCTCTCTTTTTATGTGATTTATCCAGGGGATTCTTCAGTGTGTATGTGAAGAAAATGTGTATTCTGTTTTTCCTGAATGGAATGTTTTATATATACCTTTTAAAACCATGTATTCTGAAGTAGGCTTCAAGTAAAAAATGTTCTTGTTGAAAAAAAAAAACTCTAACTGAGGGTACTTATTTAAAATAAAACATACCAGAGGGGAGGGGGGTGGGGAGGAGGGGTGAAATAGGTGAAGGGGATTAAGAATATACTTATCATGGGGCACCTGGGTGGCTCAGTCATTAAGTATCTGCCTTCGGCTCAGGTCATAATCTCAGGGTCCTGGGATCAAGCCCCGCATCGGGCTCCCCGCTCCGCGGGAAGCCTGCTTCTCCCTCTCCCACTCCCCCTGCTTGTGTTCCCTCTCTCGCTATGTATCTCTCTGTGAAATAAATAAATAAAATCTTTAAAAAAACAAAGAATATACTTATCATGATGAGCACTGAACAATGTATAGAATTGTTGAATCACTCTATTGTACACCTGAAACTAATACAACACTGTATGTTAACTCTGCTGGAATTAAAATTAAAAACTTAATAAAAAATAATAAAAATTTAAAAAAAAAACAGAGCAAACATATTTGCTACCACCAATGGTATGCAACATTGTATTGGAGGTTCTAGTTAACATGATAAAGTGTGATAAAGCAAGAAAATTATATATGCATATATATGAAATATGAAAAAATATATAATAAAATATAATATAAATATATGTAATGAAAAAAGAAATAAAACTATCACTATTAATGGAAGATAAAATTGTGATTGTAAAAAATCCAAAAGAATGTATAGCAGATGGTTAGTATTAATAAGGAATTCAGTGAGATCACTGAATATGGGCTCAATATTTTTTTAAATATGTGTTTATATCTCAGAAGAAAAAATAAAAACAAACACCTAAATTCTTAAAAAGATATCATTCAAAATAGCATCGGGGCACCTGGGTGGCTCAGGCGTTAAGCGTCTGCCTTCCGCTCAGGTCATGATCTCAGGGTCCTGGGATTGAGCCCCGCATCGGGCTCCCTGCTCGGCGGGAGGCCTGCTTCTCCCTCTCCCACTCCCCCTGCTTGTGTTCCCTCTCTCTCTGTCAAATAAAATCTTAAAAAAAAAAAAAATAGCATCAACTACATCAACTAGCAAGGAATAAATTTAATAAAAGATGTGTAAGTCCTCTACCCTGAAAACTATAAAACGTTGGTGAGAGAAATTAAATATTTAAATCAATGGAAGGATATATCATGTTCTTGTAAAGATATCAATAACTATGAAATTGATCTATGAATTCAATGTAATGTTTGTCAAAACCCCAACAGTTAATTTTGGAAAGTTAACATGATATTACAATTTATATGAAAATACAAAAAGCCAAAAATAGCCAAGGCAATGGTGGTATATTCATATATCAACTCCTGTTCTTTACTCTCCATAGTAATATTATATATCCACACTCTTCTGCTAACCTCACATGAACATAATTTACTTTCTGGACTCTTGACTTTGGGGCTTGGCTATGTGACTTACATAGGACAATGAGATATTAGAGGCTGTCATGAAAGCAGAAGCATGAAATGAGTTTGTATGGATGAGTTTTATCTCTAGTATTTTGCCATTACTATGAGAACAAACTCTAGGTAACCACTACCTCTTCAGCCTGGGTTCCAGAATGAAATCAATGGAGCAGGGCCATCCTAACCCACCTACTTACCTGCAGGCTGAAGGAAAGCCATCAAATCCAATCCACAGACCCATGAGCACAAGAGCAAATGCTTTTTTTTCTTTTCTTTTTTTTAGATTTTTTATTTATTTATTTGCCAGAGAGAGAGAGAGAGAGCACAATCAGGGGGAGCAACAGGTAGAGGGAGAGGGAGAAGCAGAGAGCCCGATGTGGGACTTGATTCCAGGACCCTGGGATCATGACCTGAGCCAAAGGCAGATGCTTAACCGACTGAGCCACCCAGACATCCCAAGAATAAATGCTTACTGTTGAATACCACAAAATGTTAGGGTGGTTTGTTATCCAGTACTTTTATAGAAATAGTTCACTAAAACAAACCAAAACAATATATAAATAAGGAAGAATAAAATAACAGAACCATGTATCAAGACCCGATAAGATCTATAACAAAGACAGGTTGGCACAAAGATAGACAAATAGATCAATGAAACAAAGTAATTTAGAGAAAGATTCACATGTAAATAATGAACTAATTTATGACAAAGTTGGCACTGAAATGCAGTGGGAAAGGAACAATCTCTTCCATAAGATGGATACCCACATGGAAAATAACAGATCTTGATTGACATCTACTTCAAACCATACACGAAATAAATTTCAAGTGGATTTAATGTCTAAATGTGAAAGAAAAAGCAAATATGTGGATGAAAACACAAGAAAATATCATCATAAATTTTGGTAAGTGAAGATTTCTCAAACTAGGCACATAAATTTCTAACTATAGATGAAATAATTGTTAAGTTAAACTGCATTTAAAGCAAAAACCTCTGTTTATCAAAAGATACAACTAAGAAAACATAAAGGCAATCCACAGAGTAGGAGAGTATATTTGCAATACATGTATCTGAGAAGGACTTTTATCCAGAGTATATAAAGGACTAAAAATTAATTTTAAAAAAGACCTCCAACATAAAATGAGCAAAAGTTTTGAACAACCACTTCAAAAAGAAGAAATCCAAATGATCACTAAATCTAAGAGAATATATTCACCTTTTAAATCATCCAGGGAAGGAAATTTTAAATCAGAATGTGCAACCCATTCAAAAGAGTGGTTAACATTAAAAAGGCAAAGAACCAAGGGTATGCTTGAGCAGGACATCCACATCTGTTCTCAACTTTCATTTAGTAATGTCATGTTGGTAGCTTGACATTGGCCATGTGGGAGAATTTACATCACAAAATTGGCAAACACTACAAATCATGGCTCTTTTTGTCCCCAAAGAGCTGATTTATCAGCACACCACTATATCCAAGGATATAGAATGATTGAAACTTCCATATAATGCCCAATGTAAATGTAAATTAATAATTATTTTGGAAAACTGGCAATATTTTCCAAACATGAACATTTGCAATTCCACTACTATGTATATATCCAACAGTAATGCACCTAGAGTTCACAAAAAGACATGAGCAAGACTATTTGTAGCAGCATTATGCATAATAACACCAAACTGGGAAGAATCCAAATGTTTCCCCAAAACCGATTTTTTTTAATTGATGGTATATTCATACAATGGAATACTGAACAGAAATATAAAAGAATAAACTACAACTATATGCATAACATAGATGAATCTACCAAATACAGCTCTGGGTGAAAGAAGTCAAACACAGAAGTGTAAATACTCTGGTTCCATTTATATAAAGTTCAAAAACATGCAAAACTGATCTATGGTATTAGAAGTCAGGAAGGTGGTTAGCCTTGACATTGAAGAACTGACTAGAAGGGGTCTAATGGGAGAACCTAGAGTGCTAGTTATGTTATTCTTGATTCTGGGTGCTGATCACTTAGATTCTGGGTGCTGGTTCACTTAGTAAAAATTCAGTAAACACTTTATTGCATGTTCTATAATTCAGTTAGACATTTGACTTTTAAATAGTAAGAAGCCAGACACCAAGGGATAGATATTCTGTGATCCCGTTTATTTATTCACAGGCAAACAAAATGAATGTATGATGAAAGAAATCAGAATGTTGTTGATATTATGGGGAGTACTGACTGGGCGGTAGAAGATGTGGGCTTCCAGGTGCTGGAAATGATCTACATCTTGACCTTAGTGGTTACATGGGTATGTACATTTCTGAAAAAGTCATTGTACTATAAAGTTAAGATTATGCACTTGACAGTTGTAAATTGTAATTCAATAAAAGAAGTTGAATTATAGTAGGGAGTAAGTCTAATCAACCTCACATACCTTATTGAAAAAGCATTGCTTCCTGTTTGGCATATTCCTTATGCTCAAGAGTTAAATATGTGCCTCATTTCTCTGCTCACTGATGGATTCAAGAAGATGATAATTCAATGAAAAAAGATGAATGGATTCCATTTACAGGTAAAAACAGTGAGTAAGAGAGAGTTTATTGACTGTTCAATCAGTAAATACAGGGACTAAATAAATATAGGAACTATACTAAAATCTTTGGAGTAATACCGACATGATAAAAAGCTCTCAAAGAGTCTACAGTCTAGTTGGAGAAAAAAATACACTGAAATATATAACACATTTACAAAGCAACATAAAAGCAAATTAATAAAGTGTCATGAAACTAGCTTTCTCTGAGGTATGGCCAACTTTAAAATACAGTTTTCAGGCATAGGAAAACTTAACATCTCTCTTACTCCTCCCATTTTCTCTTTTTTTTTTTTTTAAGATTTTATTTATTTATTCATGAGAGACAGAGAGAGAGAGAGAGAGGCAGAGGGAGAAGCAGGCTCCCAAGGAGCAGGGAGCCCGATGCGGGACTCAATCCCAGGACACCGGGATCATGACCTGAGCCGAAGGCAGACGCTTAACCATCTGAGCCACCCAGGCACCCTTACTCCTTCAATTTTCATTTCTACTGCTAATTCTACCTGCTTTGAGGAACATATAAACGTACCTGTAGTAAACACATTAAAACATTAAGTGTGTTTCTATTTTTAGAGGTTTTTTCAATCACATGACTTAACTTCCTTTTTGAGTAAAAAAATTTTTTAAAAGGCTGAGTTAAAGTTATCATAAAACCTGTAAAGCAAAGCTCTAAATCATCAAGCTGGGAAGAAGCCAGGTTTTATTGTTCATAAAAAGCTAAGAAAAAGAGAGAAGGAGCCAAGTCACTATTCCTAAACTGAAAAGGCATTTAGGAGAAGTAGAGAAGTAGGATAATAGGAGCCAGAGGGGAGCAGGAAAGTGGCATGGATAAATCACTTATGTCTACCTCAAACACATGTCCTGCTTCTCTGACACAGGCCTGGTTAACTCCTGTTGTCCCAAAGTCCTGTTGTGTTTAGCATTTGTCCCTGATGTTTTTGGTTGTATTGCAATAAGCTAGGATGAGTACTGAGCATTGAATTTGAACAAGAGTTCAAAGTAGAACTCCCCTTTGAACTTGAAGCTTCTGCCAGGGTCTTGTCCAGCAGTGTGTGAGAGACAAGTGTGCAGTGAGAATGATGCTCACTTGAACATGTGGTTAAATCAGAAAGACAATCAGCGAGAACCCATCTCTCCTCTCCTAATCCCACCCAGACACTATGATTAACACCTCCTGGTCAAGAATGCTTGATGATGTAATGAGGCTTGTTCAGACAACATAGCCTGGAGATGGATGGTGGTGTGAGGACTGGGTGATGCTTCTTCTGCCTGCCATTGGGTGTGCCAGTCAGTTATGCTGAGGTCTGCTCTGTAGCCTGTGAAATACAGGAACCTAGCAGGCTACCAGTTGGTAAGGTCAATGGGATTTGTGGGAAGTTATAACTTAAATGAACACAGAAGAAGTAGAGGAAATAGAACCTGAGCAGTTCTGCTATACTGTGTATACAATTGTCTGATTGTTCTAGGATACTTTTATTACTTTGCTTTATGATATCAATCAATAACTATTTATATTATTATTTGATATTTTTAGTATTTTTCATTAAAGCCTTCCCATAGTTAATGAGTTCAATAAAAAAGTGCATGTTTAATCAATTGAACCAAATTTCCATATCTTAAGATGGAATGTGTGACCTGTGCAAAATGTTTCTCAATATTGACCGCCCACATTGAAGACCATAGAAATAACACAGACCACATAACTACAAGACTCAAATCTACCATATGTCAGCATCAACTTTAAAAGTTATTTGTATTTATTTCAAAAGACTGCCCCACAATGATGATTTAATAAATGCATTTGTAGGTACTGGAGTATATCATCACTCTGTGAAGCATGACTTTTTATTCAAATCAAATGATAGTGCTTTCTAAGTTAATTTCACATCTTTTCAATACCAGGTTTTCTTTGCATATGAAAAATAGCAAAGTGATTGTTGCTAATGTCTTGGCTCTATTGACAGAAGAACATTGAAAACAATATGGAGCCAGTTTTATATCAACGTCATTGGATGCTTCAGATGGAAAATCAATGAAGCTGATTCCAATAATGTTCAATTTTTTTGGACATTCTAATTCATGGAATCCAAATGAAAGTTTTGGAAATTGATTCAGTCAAAGACAAAGCATTCAGTACTATTATGAATTTAGTTTAAAAATTCAATGCTGAAGGCAACGTTTTATGTTTGATATTCTTTTTTACAGTGTGTGTGATTTATTTTTTTACAGTGATAATATGATATGATTTTCGTGGAGCATAATGCCATGGTAAAAATGTTATTTCTAAATTAAGAAACCTATAGAGCTGAAATGTGCTTGGAATTACTTGTGTGGTGCACACAAATCTTAACTGTAGCCAAACAAGTGACAGCATTCTACGAAAAGCTATAGATGTCAAAATACACAAATATTTTTCTATAAACACAGTTAAAGCAATTACTCTCCAAATATTTTGTGATGAAAATACGCTGAATTTTTAAATATACTTCTCTTTTTTAATCAATCATAATTTAGATTTTAAAAGGTTTGAATATTGGAAGAATTTCTTCATAAATCTACCTAAGTACAGTTGACCCTTGAGCAACACAGGGGTTGGGGTGCCGTTCCCCACACACAGTCAAAAATTCATGCATAATTTTGACTCCCCAAAAAACTTAACTACTAATAGCCTATGGCTGACTGGGAACAGTTGATTAACACATATTTTGTATGTTATATGTGTCATATACTGTATTCTTGCATTAAGGTATGCCACAGAAAAGAAAATGTTATTAAGAAAATCGTAAGGAAGGAAAAATACATTTATAATACTGTACTGTACTTATTGAAGAAAATCTTCATGTAAATGGATCCATGCAGTTTACACCTATGCTGTTCGAGGTGGTGAGCTCTATCTTACAATAATATTAAGCATTTTCTAAATGAGTTATCAAAATTTAGGTTGTATTTTGTTGAAAATCGTGTATCTTTAGTCAAACTATTCAATGGATGATATATCAATAAAGTTTGGCATCCAGAGAATTTCAATTTTTGAAAACAAAACTATAAACAAGAAGTCATTGAGGATTGCGAGCAAGATGGCAGAGGAGTAGGACACCTAAATTTCGTCTGGTCCCAGGAATTCAAATAGATAGGGATCAAACCATTCTGAACACCTGAGAAACCAACAGGAGATTGAAGAGAAGAATAGCAGCAACTCTCTGAACAGAAAAGCGACCACTTTCTGGAAGGTAGGATGTGCAGAGAAGCGAATCCGAGGTGATATTCGGGAGGATAGACGGCGGGGGAGGGGCCTCCGTCGGCCGCTTCTGGCAAGTGATAGAACCACGGAGCACAAAATCAGAACTTTTAGAAGTCGGCTCTGCTGAGGGACGTCACTCCAGTGGCTAAGCTGGGGGTGGAACCCTTGTGGGACAGTGTGGTCTTAGGACCCTCAGGGTCACAGAAAGACCGGGGGTGCCTGAGTGCAGCAGAGCTCCCAGGTATCGGAGCAGGGAAGCCGGCTGCAGAGACAGAGCTGAGGAGTGGGCTCTCAGCTCGGGGTGGCCATAGACCGTGATCTGCGGCCCAGTTGGGCCACTGCTCTTCCAGCAGGGACCCAACAAGTGGCAGATCTGGGGAGACTCCCCTTCCTCCCCCTGAAGGAGCAGCACGGGAGCGCACCGCAGGGATCTGCAGGGTTTGGGTACTCCACACTGAGTCGGTGCCAGAGATAGAAATGCTCGGTCACAGGCCGGGTGAGCACGGAGTGCGGCCAGAGACTGGGGAGACGGGAGTGACTGACTGCTTTTCTCTGGGGGCTCACTGAGGAGCAGGGACCCGAGTTCTCGGCTCCTCTGGGGTGGAGATTGGGAGGCTGCCATTTCATTCTCCTCCTCCAAAGCTGTAGGGAAAGCTTGCAGGGAACAAAAGCTCCCCAGAGCAAACCCGAGCAGATTACTTAGCCCAGACCGGCAAGGGCAGGGCAATTCCGCCTCCGGCAAAGACATTTGGGAACCACGGCAACAGGCCCCTCCCCAGAAGATCAGCGAGAACAGCCAGCCAAGACCAAGTTTACCGATCAATGAGAACGGCAGAACTCCAGCGCTAGGGGACTACTGCACATAGAATCCATGGTTTTTTTTACCATGATTCTTTAGTCTTTCAAAGTTAATTTTTTTAACTTTCTTTTTCTTTTTTTCTTTTTGAATTTTTCTTTTTCCCTTTTTCAACCGAATCTTATCAATCCCTTTTTTAAAAAATCGTTTTTATTTTTTCATTTTTAGAGTCATAGTCTATCCCTTCATAGTAGTTAACCTTACTTTTGTGTATATATATATATAAGTTGTTCTCTCTTTAAAATTTTGGGATACAGTTTCTTCTAACAGATCAAAATATACTCTAAATCTCTAGTGTATTGCTTTGTTCTAGTCTCCTCCCTGATCACATTCTCTCCCTTTCTTTGTTTAAATCCTCTTCTTTCTTTTTTCAACCAACTTCCTATCTTATTAATTTTCATCTTTACAGCCTTATTTTTGTACCTATATAAGTTTTTCTTTCTTTAAAATTTTGGGAGGCAGTTTCTTCTAACAGACCAAAATACACCCAAAATCTAGTGTGTGGCACTGATCTATGCACCAGCCTGATCATATTTGATCATATTCTGTTTTTTTGTTTTGTTTTGTTTTTGTTTGTTTATTTTTATCTTTTTCTTTTTCTTTTTTCTTTTCTTTTTTCTTTCTTTCCCTTTCTTTTCCCCCAGTTTCAGGTCTCTTCTGATTTGTTTAGGGTATATTTTCTGGGGACATTGTTACCCTGTTAGCATTTTGTTCTCTCATTCATTTATTCTCCTCTGGACAAAATGATAAGGCAGAAAAAAAATCACCTCAAAAAAAAAAGAAGAGATCTGTAACCTACAATGGTAGAAACAATAGATTGGCAACAGACCTATCCACAGAGACCTGGCAGGCCAGAAAGGACTGGAAGGATATATTCAGAGCACTAAATGAGAAAAATATTCAGCCAAGAATACTATATCAAGCTAGGCTATCATTGAAAATAGGAGAGATAAAAAGTTTCCAGGACAAACAAAAACTAAAGGAATTTGCAAACACGAAACCAGCCCTACAAGAAATATTGAAAGGGGTCCTCTAAGCAAAGAGAGAGCCTAAATGTAACATAGACCAGAAAGGAACACAGACAACATACAGTAACAGTAACCTCACAAGCAATACAATGACACTAAATTCATATCTTTCAATAGTTACCCTGAATGTAAATGGGCTAAATGCCCCAATCAAAAGACACAGGCTATCAGATTGGATAAAAAAAACAAGATCCATCGATATGCTGTCTGCAAGAGACTCATTTTAGACCCAAAGGCACCCCCAGATTGAAAGTGAGGGGGTGGAAAACCATTTACCATGCTAATGGACACCAAAAGAAAGCTGGGGTAGCAATCCTTATATCAGACACATTAGATTTTAAACCAAAGACTGTAATAAGAGATGAGGAAGGACACTATGTCATATTAAAGGGTCTATCCAACAAGAAAATCTAACAGTTGTAAATATCTATGCCCCTAACATGGGAGCAGCCAAATATATAAGCCAATTAATAACAAAAGCAAAGAAACACATCAACAACAATACAGTAATAGTGGGGGACTTTAACACCTCTCTCACTGGAATGGACAGATCATCTAAGCAAAAGATCAACAAGGAAATAAAGACTTTAAATGACACTCTGGACCAAATGGACTTCACAGATATATTCAGAACATTCCATCCCAAAGCAACAGAATACACATTCTTCTCTAGTGCCCATGGAACATTCTCCAGAAAAGATCACATCCTGGGTCACAAATCAGGTCTCAACTAGTACCAAAATTGGGATCATTCCCTGCATATTTTCAGACCACAATGCTTTGAAACTAGAACTCAATCACAAGAGGAAAGTCGGAAAGAACTCAAATACATGGAGGTTAAAGAGCGTCCTATGAAAAAATGAATGGGTCAACCAGGAAATTAAAGAAGAATTTAAAAATTCATGGAAACCAATGAAAATGAAAACACACCTCTTCAAAATATTAGGGATGCAACAAAGGCAGTCCTAAGAGGAAAGTATATAACAATACAAGCCTTTCTCAAGAAACAAGAAAGGTCTCAAATACACAACCTGACCCTACACCTAAAGGAGTTGGAGAAAGAACATCAAATAAAGCCTAAACCCAGAAGGAGAAGAGAAATAATAAAGATCAGAGCAGAAATCAATGAAATAGAAACCAAAGAACAGTAGAACAGATCAATGAAACTAGGAGTGGGTTCTTTGAAAGTATTAACAAGATTGATAAAGCCCTGGCCAGATTTATCAAAAAGAAAAGAGAAAGGACCCACATAAATAAAATCATGAATGAAAGAGGAGAGACCACAACCAACACCAAAGAAATACAAACAATTCTAAGAACATATTATGAGCTACTATATGCCAGCAAATTAGATAATCTGGAAGAAATGGATGCATTCCTAGAGATGTATAAACTACCAAAACTGAACCAGAAAGAAAGAGAAAACCTGAACAGACCTATAACCACTAAGGAAATTGAAGCAGTCATCAAAAATCTCCCAACAAACAAAAGCCAAGGGTCAGATGGCTTCCCAGGGGAATTCTACCAAACATTTAAAGAAGAATTAATACCTATTCTTCTGAAACCGTTCCAAAAAATAGAAATGGAAGGAAAACTTCCAAACTCATTTTACGAGGCCACCATTACCTTGATCCCAAAACCAAGCAAAGACCTCATCAAAAAGAATTACAGACCAATATCCTTGATGAACATGGATACAAAAATTCTCACCAAAATACTAGCCAGTAGGACCCAACAGTACATTAAAAGGATTATTCACCACGACCAAGTGGGATTTATCCCTGGGCTGCAAGTTTGGTTCAACATCCACAAATCAATCAGTGTGATATAATACATTAATAAAAGAAAGAACAAGAACCATATGATCCTCTCGATAGATGCAGCAAAAGCATTTGACAAAGTATAGTATCCTTTCTTGATCAAAACTCTTCAGAGTATAGGAATAGAGGGTACATACCTCAATATCACAAAATCCATCTATGAAAAACCCACAGCAAACATCATTCTCAATGGGAAAAAACTGAGAGCTTTCCCCCTAAGGTCAGGAACACGGCAGGGATGTCCACTATTACCACTGCTATTCAACATAGTATTAGAAGTCCCAGCCACAGCAATCAGACAACAAAAAGAAATAAAAGGCATCCGAATTGGCAAGGAAGAAGTCAAACTCTCACTCTTTGCAGATGATATGATACTTTATGTGGAAAACCCGAAGACTGCACCCCAAAACTGCTAGAACTCATACAGGAATTCAGTAAAGTGGCAGGATATAAAATCCATGCACAGAAATCAGTGGCATTCCTATACACCAACAACAAGACAGAAGAAAGAGAAATTAAGGAGTTGATCCCATTTACAATTGCACCCAAAACCATAAGATACCTAGGAATAAATCTAACCACAGAGGCAAAGAATCTGTACTCAGAAAACTATAAAAATACTCATGAAAGAAATTGAGGAAGACACAAAGAAATGGAAAAACGTTCCATGCTCATGGATTAGAAGAACAAATATTGTGAAGATGTCAATGCTACCTAGAGCAATCTACACATTTAATGCAATCCCTATCAAAATACCATCCACTTTTTTCAAAGAAATGGAACAAATAATCCTAAAATCCTAAAAGACCCCAAATAGCCAGAGGAATGTTGAAAAAGAAAAGCAAAGCTGGTGGCATCACAATTCCGGACTTCAAGCTCTATTACAAAGCTGTCATCATCAAGACAGTATGGTACTGGCACAAAAACAGACACATGGATCAATGGAACAGAATAGAGAGCCCAGAAATGGACCCTCAACTCTATGGTCAACTAATCTTCGACAAAGCAGGAAAGAAGGTCCAATGGAAAAGTCTCCTCAACAAATGGTGTTGGGAAAATTGGACAGCCACATGCAGAAGAATCAAACTGGACCATTTCCTTACACCACACACAAAAATAGACTCAAAATGGTTGAAAAACCTAAATGTGAGCCAGGAGTCCATCAAAATCCTAAAGGAGAACAGGCAGCAACCTCTTCGACCTCAGCCACAGCAACTTCTTCCTCAAAGAAGAAACATCGCCAAAGGCAAGGGAAGCAAGGGCAAAAATGAACTATTGGACTTCATCAAGATAAAAAGCTTTTGCACAGCAAAAGAAATAGTCAACAGAACCAAAAGACAACCAACAGAATGGGAGAAGATATTTGCAAATGACATATCAGATAAAGGGCTAGTATCCAAAATCTATAAAGAACTTATTAAACTCAACACCCAAAGAACAAATGATCCAATCAAGAAATGGGCAGAAGACATGAACAGACATTTTCCAAAGAAGACATCCAAATGGCTAACAGACACATGAAAAAGTGCTCAACATCGCTTGGCATCAGGGAAATCCAATTCAAAACCTCAATGAGATACCACCTCACACCAGTCAGAATGGCTAAAATTAACAAGTCAGGAAATGACAGATGTTGGCAAGGATGTGGAGAAAGGGGAACCCTCCTACACTGTTGGTGGGAATGCAAGCTGGTGCAGCCACTCTGGAAAACAGTATGCAGGTTCCTCAAAAAGTTGAAAATAGAGCTACCCTATGATCCAGCAATTGCACTACTGGGTATTTACCCCAAAGATACAAATGTAGGGATACAAAGGGGTACATGCACCCCAATGTTTATAGCAGCAATGTCCACAATAGCCAAACTGTGGAAAGAGCCAAGATGTCCATCAACAGATGAATGGATAAAGAAGATGTTTATTTATTTATACACACACACACACACACACACACACACACACACACACACAATGAAATATTATGCAGCCATCAAAAGGGATGAAATCTTGCCATTTGCAACAACATGGATGGAACTGGAGGGTATTATACTGAGCAAAATAAGTCAATCAGAGAAAGACATGTATCATATGACCTCACTGATATGAGGAATTCTTAATCTCAGGAAACAAACTGAAGGTTGCTGGAGTGGTGAGAGTAGGAGGGATGGGGTGGCTGGGTGATAGACATTGGAGAGGGTATGTGCTATTGTGAGTGCTGTGAATTGTGTAAGACTGTTGAATCACAGACCTGTACCTCTGTAACAAATAATACATTATATGTTAAAAAAAAAAAGAAGAAGAAGAAGAAGAAGATAGCAGGAAGGGAAAAATGAAGGGGGGGAAATCGGAGTGGGAGATGAACCATGAGAGACTATGGACTCTGAGAAACAAACTGAGGGTTCTAGAGGGGAGGGAGGTGGGGTGATGGGTTAGCCTGGTGATGGGTATTAAAGAGGGCACGTACTGAATGGAACACTGGGTGTTATATGCAAACAATGAATCATGGAACACTATGTCAAAAAAAGAAAGAAAAAAAAGAAGTCATTGAAATTTATCCTGATAAAATTTTGGAGGAACTGAACAAATTCAACAATGAGAACTCAGTGTTGAAAATTAAAGACTAAAAATTAAATCACTATGCTTTGAAGTATCTAAACCAATAGGAAGAATCATTTGATGGAGCTACTTTTAGCTTAATACATTTATTTTCTGAACCACAATGGAATGAAATTCAGAAGGCCTGTTTTATAACATCTAAAATTGATAAAACTTCAAAAAAAAAAAGGTAGAGAGAACTTATTTAGTGAGATTTTTCTTGTAAAAATACTTGTTGAACAAAGGTTACCTAACTAGAGTCAAAATGACAAAAGTTTGGATGGAAATATTTACACATTTTAATATGAAAAATTACAATTGAGAATAACTTCCACTTGACAGAATTTTCTCTGCGCTTACCAGGTACTTTAGCAAGACAGAGTATTTTCTCAATTGAAAATTGAGTTAATTATGGTATCAGCAAATAACATTTATTAAACAAGACAATTAATGGTACCAATGAACCACTTTTATTAACCATAAAATGACACTTCAGAAATAGAAACAAAACATATTGAAAAAGTATATTTTTTAGAAAATACAAGTAACATAAGCAGTAGAAATAGCCAAGGAACTGAACAAAGTACATGAACAGGTACCATGAAAAATTATTCTGCTTGTGATATTTTCTAGGATTTAGGATTTAGGAGTTTGAGGGGGGAAGAGAAGGTAGTTGACCACAGAATCCATTAGAACAATAATAAACATACATTGAGTATTTACTCTGTGCCCTATGCTTCACAAGCATTATTTTATTTCACCCTTGCAGCAACACCTTGAGATAGAAACCATTTGATTTATGAGGAAAACTGAGGCTCAAGCAATTAAGTAGCAGGAGTTGCCATAGGTGCATGTAGCAAAGCTTAGATTCCAATGCCAGCAGCCCTTCTGAGGTCCTCTGACCATAATTACTACTGAATGGGGCCATACAACCAAGTTGATCAAAGCAAACATGGCCTCTGAGTAGAAGAATCTTTTTCCCTTTACTCTTGGTAGTTATTTTTTATTATATTTGATCTCTCGTATTTAAAAAGAAATTTACAAAAAAAAAATCTTGTGGTTATAAACATGAAACTCTTTAGTCAACTGATTTCTACCATATTGCTTCCAAACAGCGCTCTTCCCCACTCTCGCTGCATCACTCTGCCCCCATCTGGTGTCAGCATACATACACAGCAGGAAAGAAAAAGATGTTTAAAAACTACATTTGGTGATAAACTTGTGAAATATCTGTCCTTTTTGTTATTATTTAGGACCAATAATTCACCTAATAGTTCTTGATCTCTAGATAGAGACCCTTTCATTGCAGTAAAAAGATCATGCATTGTTAGCATGAAGTAGTAACAAAAAAGAAAACTTCACACTATTCCATGTGTGTTCACAGTGAAATTACCCAGGACTTCCTGTATTGAAGGACTGCCTTGAGAGCAGTCATAGCAAGCCCATCTTACATAGCCACCAACAGGGATTTAGAAAGAATTGAAAGTTTTCAACGATGCGAAAAAATGTTCATGACACAATATTAAAAAAGGATGCAAATTATAGTGAATGATAACAATTAGAGATGCATGTGTTTCATGGATAGACAAATATTTAAAACAAATGTTATAGAAGGATAAGGATGACTTCTATTTTTTCACAAATTTCTGCATTTTCTAAGTTTCCTAGAGTGACAACGTATTGTTCCTACTATCAGCCTGGAAAAAAAAAATTTTAAATACTCAAATTAAGTGTTATTGCCCAAATTATGAGATAATAAAGTCAGCTACAAAGCAGAGATAATTAAACGTGTGTGTGTGAGAGAGAGAGGGACAGGGAGAGACTGAAAACAAGAATGAGATGGCATTTTAAACTAGGAGAAATAAAAGATATTAAAACAGTAGAAGACAGTCTATGTACATAAGGGCCTTAAAACTTGGGCGATTGTAAAAAGATATCTACAAAATGATTGAAATTAATCTCACAGACGATAACTGTTAGAAAAGAACTCTAATAAAGACGAAATATTTGAAGGCCTGCGGGACCAGAGAAGGTGGATCCATCTAGGTTTTAAACGACAGGTGGGATAAGGTCAGAGGAGATAAAAGGATGCCGGAATGAAAGCACGAAGGTGGGAAAGCATGTGGCAGGTTCAGGGGAAAACGGGAAATCAGATTGGCTCAAGCAATAAGTTTGGGTAAAGAAATAGCATTAGGAGAAGAAGCCTGGGGCTGGACCAGTTGTTCAAGGCCAAGATGTCAAAATTTGATCACAGGGTATGGGTAACATATAGGACTAGGGAGATGTGAAAGATTTTCAACCTCGTTTAGTAAGACAGAGAATGAGATGATCAGAGAGATGTTCTATAAAAAATAATTTGATGTATTTGCTAAATGAGGACAATCTAGATGCAAGAAGCCCATTTAATCTCATGGTGATAAGCATGTTTTAAGAAAGGATATAGACATGAAAACGAAATTGATGAAAGAGTAGCAATTTGAGGAAGAAAACTACATAGAATGCTCTATTCAAGTGTGAAAAACAAATTCAAGAAAAAAATTTTTTTAGTAAGCCCATGGTTTAGAACCTGCAGGGCTGAGAGAAACCGCTGAGGAAAAGAAAGATGGGGAGAGAAACTGATGGAGGAGAAGAAGAAAAAGTTTATTTTTAGATACCTTTAGTGACAAACCACTCAAAAGGAGATGCCCATCAGATACAGGGGGCTGTGGGAACAGATGTGGGGGTGGGGATTGGAGATATCATTTGGGAAGGCGAGAGCTGACACTGCTGAGGAGGTGTAGAGAGCTCCGAGGACAGGGGCTCCATATTCTGTCTGAGCTTAGAGAGCAGGAGGAACAGATGCTATGGAGAGAAGGGGGAGGGCCAGCCTCTGAGTAGGGGAAAAACCATAAAACAACCAAGAGGAGAAACTGCAAGTGTAAAATATGCTGAGAAATCAAGACAGAGTGTCCTGAGTTGAGCCATCAATAAGTCACTGGTGTGCTTGACACAGACAGCTCTAGTGGGGGGTGCAGTTATCAGACCGAGGGCAGGAAGGACTGGGGGAATGCAGAGGGAAGGAAGTAACATCTCCTCTGGTTGCAAACCTTGTAACATTAATGTCGTTGAAGTAAGAGAAATAGAGCAAAGATCAGGCCTGCTACATTTTAATTGGGACAACTGAATGGCTAACAGAAATGTTAAAAGCAAATTAAAAGCTGCATTAAGAGAATAATGGTGAAGTTGCATCACAAATGGAGAATTCTAGAGAGATGGAAAAGCCTTTTTATCTTTTCCTTTGAGTTGTCTGATTATTTTTGGACAGAGAACATATGGGTTGAGTCAAACAGTCATCGGCAAACCTGCTGTATCAAAATAATTTTTAATACATTTAAATAAAATTCATTCAATTAATAAAATCCCAAACAGCTATAAAAAAGCATATAGACAACATGTCTGATTTTTTTGTAGTGTGTTAAAAGTAAGTCTTAACAGAGGAGTCTCATGGTACAGTCTGAGCTGCCCTTTCATTCAATAAATAATTACTGAGTACTTGCTGTGTGCCAGGCACTGGGGAAAAAACAGCTGAACTACTAAACAAAACAAAGCCCTTGTTCTAGGAGGTTTGGACTCAAAGCTGGAGGTGCAGACAGCAGCGAATAGACAATAAGAAAGTAACATGCCAAGTCATGATCACTGCAATGAAGAAGAATGAGCTGAGGGAAGGGGAGAGAGAGTGATAGGGGCTATTTTTATAGAGGAGTCAGAGAAAGGTTCAGGTGACCTTTGTAGACGTGAAAAGATTAAGAGATGGGAAAACCATACAAACATTCCAGGCAGAAGGCAGGACTGGTGCAAAAGCCCTTGGATGATAAACAAAGAGGTCAGTGTAGCTGGAGCAGAATGTGTGTGAGTGTGTGTGTGTGTGTTTATGATAGAGAGTCAGGGCAGAGGTGGGAGAAGAGAGTGGTAGAAAATGAGCTGAGGCATCGGGAGGTGGCAGATGATGGAAAAGTTGGCGGGATCTTTGTCTCTAACCCTCAGTGAAATAGACATCCATCCATCTCATGAGGGATTTTAAGCAGAGAAGTGGCTTGACTCAGCTTTCAAAGGAGCATCCGGCTACTATATGAAGAGTCCATTGTATATAAGGAGGGGCAAGGGTGGAACCAGCCAGAGGGCTATTGCTGAGACCCAGGCAAAGGATCATAGTGTCCAGAACCAGGATTACGGTCATGGTGGTGGTGAGGAGCAGCTGGATTCTGATTGTATTTGGAGGGTAAAGCCAATAAGACTAGCTAATGAACTGGGTTTTAGATGTGAGATGAAGAGCGCAGTCACGGATGGCTTTAACTTTTCCGAGACTAGAGTTGTCACCCCCTTGAATTTGGAAGATGGAGGGACACAGGTTTTGGAAGGGGTGGTGTATTCGTTTTCTGTGACTACTATAACAAACTACGTGGCTTAAAAATATCGGAAATTTATTCTTTCACAAGTTTGGAGGCCAGAAATCTGAAGTCAAGAGTTGCTGGGCCACATCCTTCCCAAAGGCTCTAGGAGAGAATCCTTTGCTTCTTCCAGGTTCTGACAGCTCCTGAAAGTTCTTGACTTGTGGGGGCAAAACTCTGATCCTACTTTCATCTGCACATGGCCTTTCCCTATGTCTCGGTATTCTTCTCTTCTGTCCCTTAGAAGGACACTTGTCATTGGGCTTAGGGCCCACCTACTCCAGGATGATCTCATCCTAAGTCTTTACCTTAATTACATTTTAAAGTCTTTTATTCCAAATGAGGTTACTTTCTGAAGTTCTGGGTACACATAACTTTGGGAGGGAACACTATTAAACTACTACAGGTGGGACATCGATATTTCTACTTGGACATGCAACACTTAGGATACCTCTTAGCTATCTTAATACCCTGGAGAAGCCAAGTGGACTGTTGAATTTATGTTTCCAGTTCGAGAAAAGGGTCTAGAATGGGAAAAATGTTAGAAGTCACCAGTGTATAAGTGTTATGTTATTTCAATAAATTGTTACCAAAATATCTGAAATTCATTAGCCTGAAACCTAAGTCAGAAATTCATTTTTCTAACTTCCCAATATAAAAGTATTTTCTTAGAAAAGGCCTGAAAAATAGAAGCAAAGCAAATTTATAGCAAGTAAGGTACATAATATTAGAAAGCACCTGCACTTGAGGATAATACTTTATGAAGCTAGAATCTTTATGTCTTTGCTTGGAGCCATTAAATAAAGAAAAGGACATTGTGAAATCAGCAATGTACATATTCTTGTGCCCAGAATTGCATATTGCATAGCATAATAGATTCTCTGATATTTCATTGCCATAAAGTTGTGTTCTAGATTCACATTGCTCCATTTCATCTCCTATCACTTATCTCTTAAGAGAAACAAATTAAAGCTGAGAGAGAAACTCAAATCTCAGGCCTTCAGGCACAAAAAAAAAATTGTCTCTACTAGAAATACCTAGGAAGTTGAAAAACAAAACCTTCTCTCTTTAATAGGAAAACAGTCACAGAGTAGAAAAGGAAAAGCCTATTTGTATAAGAAGCAAAATAAACACAATTGTTATCAGTTTGAAGTTCAACGTGCTGAATTTTGCAAAAGGTGAAAGTTTTATCATGTTATGCAGAAAAACTTTTAAAAATAGATTCTATGCTATTATATAAGGTTTAGAATAACTCCACTTGACCTAGCATAGAAATAACCAGTAAACTCTCAACTTGTCTTGTCAAATTGTTCTGATTAATCAAATAATCTGGTTTTCATAAATGTTACCATGGAAATCATCCGAGATTTTACATTTCAAAGTATCCAAGTAGCATAAAGTCAGACAACACAAAAGCATGTGCTGAGTGTAATTTGACTTTCTTAGTAATATTGTAAGTCCTTTAGTATCTCCTAGTGGTACCACGGCGAACATCAGTCATCACTGTATTAATGAAATATAGAAATAAATAGTGATTAGAGTTCAGAAGATGCCAGTCTAATAGAGCCTTCTGCATGTCCATATCATACACATCGTGATCTCAAAATGAATCCTCTCACTTTTCCCCCCCCCTAGAGAAAGGGATTCTGGAAAGGGTAGCTGTTTGCCATGCTTCTTTAGCCTAATTTCAGCACAAGATCACCTACTTCTCCTGCAGGGGTCACAAGTACATGGGGTCCAAGGGTACCAGCAATAGAACCATTGCAGGGCTCTTTCCTCTGTGGGTTTGGTGGGAAACTTAGGAATAGAAGAGACCCCTAAGATTTGAATGCCATGATGCTCGAAGAACTTGGTCCTGGAAGATCCTGGACGCTCCAGAGGAGGTGAACATTCACAAACTAGGGAGACCAGGTCTTCCTATCAGTTGAACAATTGGTCTGAATTTTCTCTATTCCCAATACAGAAAAAAGGGCTGCTTTTTGTTGTCCCTGCAGGGACAGCCACTCTAGAAGTACCTTTCTAATACATGATACATTGGGTCTTTCTAGTTGGAACTGAGCCTGGATTACCAAGTAAGAGTCATACATCCAAGGGACCTTGACAACCATGGAGAAGAAGAACAAATGAAAACCTGAATTTGTCCCTAATGTAACAGAGCTGCTGGAGGAGATAGAAATGACTCGAATAATAAGAATACTTAAGGCAAACTGAGATAAGAACAAAGAGATTTTCTGGAATAGAAAAGCAAACAAAAATTTTGATTTTAAAATTTGGAATTTTTAAAAAATATCAGTAAATAAATTGAAGGAGATAGTTGCTATTACGACTCAAATTTTTGTCTCACAAATCAAATGGGGCAAAACAACAGAGACATTAAGAGGTCAGTGGTTGACAGGGGTGGGGGCTGTAGAAGGGAAATGAGGAAGCAGAGCACAGAGGATTTTTAGAGCAATCCAAATACTCTGTATGACATTATAATGATGGATATATGTCCTTATACATTTATCCAAACTCACAGAATGTACAACACCAAGAGTGAACCATAAGGTAAACTATGAATTTTAGGTTATTATGATGTGTAAATGTATGTTCATCCTTGTTTAAAAAAAATGGTAATATTCTGGTGAGTGATATTGATAATAGAAGAGGTCATGCATGGGTGTGGGGGGCAGAGAATATATAGGAAATCTATGTACCTTCCTCTCAATTTTTCTATAAACTTAAAAGTGCTCTAAAAATTGTCTTTAAAAAACATCACATGAAAGAAACACAGAAATAGAAGTCATTAAGGGTGATTTAAGGGGCTTGAAGGAGATATCCAAGAGACCTATTAGATGAGCAACACTAATCCCCAAAGGAGAAAAAGGAATAGCTATAGAAAACCTAGTAATTAAAAATACATTCTCTCATCTGAAGAAAGACAGGATTTCTTTCATTTCCTCAAACATGAAATAATCCTGGTCTTCAGCACAACCTGCAGGTTTAAAAACAGGAGCTCTCAAGACAGTCTCTTCAACAAATGGTGTTGGGAAAATTGGATAGACACATGCAGAAGAATGAAACTGGACCACTTCCTTACACCACACACAAAAATAGACTCCAAATGGTTGAAAGACCTCAATGTGAGACAGGAGTCCATCAAAATCCTAAAGGAGAACACAGGCAACAACCTCTTTGACCTCAGCCGAAGCAACTTCTTCCTAGAAACATCGCCAAAGGCAAGGGAAGCAAGGGCAAAAATGAACTATTGGGACTTCATCAAGATAAAAAGCTTTTGCAAAGCAAAGGAAACAGTCAACAAAACCAAAAGACAACCGACAGAATGGGAGAAGATATTTGCAAATGACATATCAGATAAAGGGCTAGTATCCAAAATCTATAAAGAACTCATCAAACTCAACACCCAAAGAACAAAGAATCCAATTAAGAAATGGGCAGAAGACATGAACAGACATTTTTCCAAAGAAGACATCCAAATGGCCAACAGACACATGAAAAAGTGCTCAATATCGCTCGGCATCAGGGAAATCCAAATCAAAACCTCAATGAGATATCACCTCACACCAGTCAGAATGGCTAAAATTAACAAGTCAGGAAACGACAGATGTTGGCGGGGATGCGGAGAAAGGGGAACCCTCCTACACTGTTGGTGGGAATGCAAACTGGTGCAGCCACTCTGGAAAACTGTATGGAGGTTCCTCAAAAAGTTGAAAATAGAGCTACCATATGATCCAGCAATTGCACTACTGGGTATTTACCCCAAAGATACAAAAGTAGGGATCCGAAGGGGTACGTGCACCCCGATGTTTATAGCAGCAATGTCCACAATAGCCAAACTGTGGAAAGAGCCAAGATGTCCATCGACAGATGAATGGATAAAGAAGATGTGGTATATATATACAATGGAATATTATGCAGCCATCAAAAGGAATGAGATCTTGCCATTTGCAATGACATGGATGGAACTGGAGGGTATTATGTTGAGTGAAATAAGTCAAACAGAGAAAGACATGTATCATATGATCTCACTGATATGAGGAATTCTTAATCGCAGGAAACAAACTGAGTGTTGTTGGAGTGGGGGGTGGGGTGGGAGGGATGGGGGGACTGGGTGATAGACAATGGGGAGTGTATGTGCTCTGGTAAACGCTGTGAATTGTGCAAGACTGTTGAATCTCAGATCTGTACCTCTGAAACAAATAATGCAATATATGTTAAGAAAAAAAAAAAAGAAGAAGAAGAAGGTACCGGGAGGGGAAGAATGAAGTGGGGGAAATCGGAGGGGTAGACGAACCATGAGAGATGATGGACTCTGAAAAACAAACAGGGTTCTAGAGGGGAGGGGGGTGGGAGGATGGGTTAGCCTGGTGGTGGGTATTTAGGAGGGCACATTCTGCATGGAGCACTGGGTGTTGTGCACAAACAATGAATCATGGAACACTTCATCCAAAACTAATGTTGTAATGTAAGGGGATTAACATAAGAATAAAAAAAAAATTAAAAAAAAAAAAAAAAAACAGGAGCTCTCAGATGGAATCTGTCCCTGCAGGTGCTGGTTCTGGACATACATGATATTAATTATTTACATGGGACATGCTGGAGCCTTCTTCCACAAAAGTAATTCATACACAATGCACAGACCATGTGTACAGTTCCTAAAACTTCCAGGAAATTAAGAATTCTACATACATAACTTGCTTCTGAGCAGCTTTACCTGGAATCCTTTATCTGGATATTGTCTCAGCTGTCTGGAAAGTTGAGTGCTGTCTGTCTTACCAACAGAAAATAATAATAATAAGTTGTTTAAAGCCTCAAAAATTGGGGCACCTGGATAGCTTAGTCAGTTGAGCTTCCTACTCTTGGTTTTGGCTCAGGTCATGATCTCAGGGTCATGGGATCAAGCCCTGCGTTAGGCTCCCCTGAGCCGGGCCCCACAGGAGTCTGCTTGAGATTCTCCCTCTCCTCTGCCCTCCCCCCGCTTTCTCCCTCTCTCTCACTCAAATAAATAAATAAATAAAATCTTAAAAAATAATAAAATAAGGCTTCAAAAATCATGACAGTGATTTTAGTTCTGGGTTGAATTCCAAGAAGGCTATGGACCGTGTGCTTCCACCAAGAAACTGCTAAGGTCAAGGTGTTGATACTATGGACTTCATCACTAGGTTTGGGGAATATCCAAGGACAGCTGGTCTGAAGATCAGAAAGAAGCCCGAGCTCCATCCTGACAGTGGCTTCATAGTTTCTTGGTGGTCCACAAAAGGCAAAACCAGGGAGAGCTGGCTTTTAGTGAGGATTCTACAGCATTACTTTAGCCAAATTTGAAAGAAAATGTGTAATATTCACATTCAAAGTTTATGTTGTTCTTTGTGTTCACTCTTCCAGTGTGTGGTTACTACCCAGTTGCAACTGATTATATTAAGTTAAATTTATAAAAGCAATATATTTTAGCCTTTTTGTATTGTTTGCTGCATATATATCTTATCTGATGCAGAATTTTTTAGAAATGAAATTGTGTCTGGCTGTTGAAATACACAGAGAAAATAGATTTTATCTTTTTCTGTAACAGTTTAAAGCATAATAAGCTTGACCGAGTTACATTAAAAAAGAATCTTATTGTACTGATGCTGGATAAAGATTGAAACAAGTAGATTTTTTTTTTTTGAATGAACACTGCTCTGGTTTTTGAGTGAGTGTTTTTTCCTCTCTGTTCTGTAGTATCATGGAGAGAGACTTTTTCAAGATAAACAGGGTTTCATAAAACTTTCCATCCACAGGGAAAAAAAAAAAAAGGCTTCCAAAATATCTTTGAAAAATAATGTTATAGGAGATTAAACCACATGTTTCCAGAAAAGAAATCTTTACTAACCCTCTGAACAAGGAGAAAATATAGATTTTTTGTTTAATTTAAAAACTGCCCCATAAATCAGAGCTTAGATTTAGGACTACTTGCAGGCTCCCAGGTCAGATGAATTTTCAGCACAATTAGCATTTCCTCACCTGGTTTTGAAAGGCAACTCTTCCAGCTTCAGCCTATCTTTTTTCTTGTCACCTAGGGAAACATAACCCTCCAAAAGAAAGAGAACATTCTGAAGCTTCATTCTCAGTCAGACTAGGTATGCTGGTGACCAGTGGAGCTTTCTGCATCCCCAGGGAGACACCCATGACATCATTGAGCAAAACACCACAGACTTCATGATGGGGATCATGACACCATGGTTGGACTACAAGCAAGGAATCCCACACAAACTCTTCAGTATATTTTTGGAGGGGATACTAACTTACTTTATAATCAAAAATCTCACTTTTGTTTAAACTCTTTAAAAATCACATTTAAATGTGTTCATTGCAGAGATCTGGAAATACTAAAAAAGCACAAGGAAGAAAATGTATGTAGCTTCTACTCTGATTCTCCAAGGACAATTACTTTTAACACATTAGTAATACCTACCCCTCGTATTTTTATACAGATAGCTACAGCTTTTATTAGCAGAACTGAGCTCACATTGTATGTATTGTCCTGTAAACTTGTTCCTCTCTTTTGCCAGTAAATCTGAAACATTTTTCCATGTCGTTAATTCAACAACACAGCATTTTAAGTTTTTACAGGAACTTAAAAGAGCCTAACTTTTGGTTAATTTTTTTTAAGCAACTCCCTATTTTAGTATGTTTTTTTTAAAAGATTTTATTTATTTATTTGACAGAGAGAGACACAGTAAGAGAGGGAACACAAGCAGGGAGGAGTGGGAGAGGGAGAAGCAGGCTTCCCGCGGAGCAGGGAGCCCAATGCGGGGCTCGATCCCAGGACCCTGGGATCATGACCTGAGCCGAAGGCAGACGCTTAATGACTGAGCCACCCAGGCACCCCCTATTTTATTATTATAAACAGTGCTAAAATAGGCATCCTCGTAGATACATTGCATGGTATATTCATGATAACTCGTCGTTATTTGACTAAATCACTTCCCCTTTCAGCCCCTTTATATGGTCCCCACATCATACACTCCTGGGTTCCTTTGACGTTCATGCCATCCTATGTTACTGCACCATTATCAGTCAGGATGTTTAGTTGCAAGCAGAGAATGTAAATTCTGGCTAACTTATGCCATAAAATGAATTTATAGATAGCTTACAGAATCCCCAAGAAGACTAGAGAACTCACTGGAGGCACAATTCTGACCCAGTGAACACACCACTGCCCCCACTGCAACACACAGAACACCCAGCTTCTATTCCCCATCTCAGTAAGACTGGAAACTGGACATTGGTGCCACTGGAGACTAGAGGTAGCTGCTGTCATCATTTATATCTAGAATGGATGCAACATCCCTATGCTTCTTCATTTACCAACTTATATCACAATCTCTAGCAGGTGTGTCTGATTATCACAGACTATGGGTGCATATCCCAGCTTCTAGGGAAGCTGGACAGTAGGTATCCTGGAGGTAGTCCCTACCTTCTGAGGTCAGAGAGCTCCCACAGTAATGAGGGGCTCATATGCTGGGTAGCCAGGACTCTTCCCTGTTACTGTCTTCTACTGAGGGCCCAGTCACTGCTCTTCATCAATTGACTGACTTAAGATTTCAACAGTGTTCTTTTCCACTTCTCCTGTCACTACTTTTGGTGTTATCAGCATCCATGCAAATCTAACACCTTGACCTCTAGGTTTTTGGTCTTCTAACTTCCAAGGATCTATTCCTCCACCCCACCCCAGCCACCACCTCTGTAGTCATGCCTTTGACCTTGAGCTTGTAGTCATGCCCTTGACCTCATTATTGCTATCTGCACCACCTCTGAAATCCTGATCTCCAGCACTCACATCTCCCTCTGTGACCACCACTTCCTGTCCTCATCTACTCTAGTACAACCTTTCCGCCAGTTCTTTACTCCCCCCACCAAAGCCTCTGAATCATTCATTCCATCATTATGCCACGTGTCAGCTTTTTACTGCTTCACAACAAATTATCCCAAAACTTAGCAGCTTAAAACAACAAACATTTGGGGCACCTGAGTGGCTCGGACAGTTAAGTGTCTTCCTTTGGCTCAGGTCATAATCCTGGGGTCCTGGGATCAAGTCTCATGTCAGGCTTCCTGCTCATCGGGAAGCCTGCTTCCTCTGCCCCCCCACCCCACCTGTGCTCTCTCTCTCTCTCTCTCTCAAATGAATAAATAAAATCTTAAAATAACAACAACAGCAAACATTTGCTATTTTATATTTGCTATGGATGAGGAAGCCGGGTGGGCATGGCTTAGCAGGGTCCTTCAGCTCAGGATCTCTGACAAAGGCTTCCATTAGGAAATTGGCCATGGCTGTGGCTTCTTCTAAAGGCTTGACTGGAGAAGGATCTGCTTCCAGATTGTTGGCAGGATTTGCTTCCTTGCAGGCTGTTGGACTGAGGACCTCAGTTTCTCACTGGCTGCTGGTCAGAGACCAGTCTAAGTTCTGAACGAGGTGGACTTCTTAATAGCCAGCTCACACCATGGAAGCTTACCTTTTTAGAGCAGGAAAATGAGAAGAATGCTACTGAGATAGGAGTCAGTTTTTTGTATCCTAATCTCAGAAATGGCATTCAATCATCTTAACCACATTCTTTCCCCAGAAGCAAGTCACTAGGTCTAGTCTACACACCAGATAAGGGAATCACACAAGATTGTAAACATCAAGAAGTGGGATAGTTAGGAGTCATTTCAGAAGCTGCTGACCACATACAATCATCAGCCATTCCTTCTGTGGCCTCACGCAGCTAAGATTGCGCTGCCATTCCCATTGCCTGCCCCTTTCTCCCAACACTGGCAAAGCCCCAATCTTGTTTAAACCCAGCTATCCCAGATGTACACGTGTTTGTGATGCACCCAAGTAGCTGATCATTGGTGAGAAAAATACAAAACTGTGGTGTCTGGTATCCCTTATAATTTATGATCATGAACCTCAAAATATCAATCAACATGGTCCAGAAATCATGTTATATTTCTTTAGTTCATTTGCTTTCCCACTCCCTCAAACTATTTCATATCTTCTCCTCCTTTCTGCTTATCTTTAAATAACATTTAGATAACAATGACTTCCAGCTTTTTATCTCCAGACCTGACTTTTTTTTTTATTCTTTTTTTTTTTGGCAAAATTTTTTAAAATTTTTTTATGTTATGTTAATCACCATACATTACATTATTAGTTTTTGATGTAGTGTTTCATGATTCATTGTTTGTGTATAACACCCAGTGCTCCATTCGATACGTGCCCTCTTTAATACCCATCACCAGGCTAACCCATATAATTCTTAAGTCATATATTCAACTGTCTCTTTGATGTCTATGCATGTACTCCTAAAAGGCCATCACAAATGTAAACGGGCTAAAACAACTCTTAATCCCCTCCCCACTGCCTCTGCAACTGCTCTTGCTCTAGAATTGAGGAAAATCATCCAGCTGCCCAAGTTAAATGTTTAGTTGTTTTTTTAAATTCCTTTGGTTTCCTCATGTCAAATCCATCAGTGTGTCTTGTCCACTAGGCTCTGAAACATATCCTGTATCCTTCTATTTCATTGCCACCACGCTAGTCTACGTCATCATCACCTCCCCACTGGGCCACTGTAATAGCTTTCTAATTGATGTCTCTACTTCCTTTCTTGCTCCCCCTACAATGCATTCAATAGATAATGATCATTTTTCTCAAGAAGTAGAATTACAAGTTCAAAGAATACAACAACACCTCTAATACAAATCTTCATTTCAGAGAATCTGGTCACTTTCAGCAAACAAGCACTTTTTCTGAACTTCCAACTGGAGCATTGGACAATGCAAGGAAGGAAGGTGATGATATCCATCCCTGACACAAAGTACTACCACAGCATACTGTTACCTGATGCACAAATTCTCTCACTTTTAATTCCTAAACTGATTCTTCCTTAGAAGACTAATGGGACTCTAAGCACTTGCTTTAAAATGTCTAGGGAAGATTTCTTCCATCTTGTTTTCCAGCATCCTTTTCCATGGCCCATTTTCCCCTGAATTAAACTCAATGTTTTGCTCCTTTGTAGACACAGAAAATGAAACAAGCATAAGAAGCTAGAAGAATTCTTGCATTTTAAAAAAAATCATCAAAAGGAAAAGAAGAATTCTACAGAAATAATCCTTTCATTTATTCAACTAACATTTTTGAGAACCTACTCTGGTCTAGAACTTGACAGCGACAGTGAAGAAAACATGCTCACTGTTTCTCATATCATTACATGATTATAAACACAGGATTTCACAAATCGTATCTTTTCAACCTAAATTGTGTAGTTCTTTCTAACAGAAAAGGACTTCCTCTTTCTGTAGTCCTACTAAGTCAACAAGACCTAAAGCTATCATTGACTCTACATTATTCATTAAACTTGCGTTTGTATTAAGAAATGAGATCTAAACATTTAATGACTTTAAAAGGCTTTTGTTTTATTTCCTGAGGACAGAGACAGGTCTCATACTCTATTCTACATAACATAGCCTAGTGTCATGTGGAGTTGCTTAACCCATTTGCACTAAATTGTTAAATGCACATTTTTAAAATACATTAGTATCTTTATTATAATGTATCTTTTAAAATTGATGGTGTCTTACAAATATAAATTGTGGTGGGTTTTTTTTTTTTTCTTTCTTAGTGGTACATAAAAGGAATAGTGCATCTTACAACCAGCGGTGTCTTAGTTTCAATGAAATGCTATAATAATTCTGAGTGATTTGCATTTAAAAAGTCCTGGCAACCCGGATGCTAATAGACTGAGTGGCTGATACCCTTGGGCTAAGGGACAGGAAACTGTTCATGAGAAATCTCTCTTGGTAGGGTTAGTTGTACTTTCTGCCCTGAATGTGAACATAAAGTGTTCCAACCGGCTTCTTCGCCTTTCCTGCTTTCTTCTAGGAAGTAACACATCTGTGTGAGTCCAAGCCCTGGATCCATCCAGCATCATGACCTTGGCAAGTTTCTTAACTTTACTGTGCCTTTATTTTCTTTATATGAAATGTGGAAACTATTTCAAGGAATTGTACTTAAAAGTAAGTGAATTAAAGCATGTAAAGTACTTCAAACAGTGCCTGGCAGAGGAAACCATCAATAATTATTTTTCCTCTCTTTTCTTTTTGGAAGCATATCAAGTTCTGCCCTCACCTTTTCCACTTCCCAGGATCCTTGGAAACCGAAGATATATGGAGGGAAACCATCTCTTTTGCAACGTATAGTGAGCAGGCTTGGTTACAAAGTCAGAGAAGTTGTATCCAAACAAAAGTTCTAATGTAGGGTTTCTCATCGTCACCAATATTGACATTTGGGGCCAGATAACTTTTTGTTATGGTGGGAACTGTCTTGGCCTTGCAGAATGTTTAGCAACATCCCTGGCCTACACCTGCAAGATGTCAGTCATACCACCTCTCCAAAGTTGTGACAATCAAATGTATCCATCATTGCGGATGTCTCCTGGAAGCAAATTTTTCCCCTTCTCCACTGACAACCACTGTTCTAGTGTTTGCCAGCTGGTCACTTGGGCTTATTCTCTGTCTTTTGAAGAGGAATGACAATGTTACATCGCAGTTCTGAAGATGAACCACTATGCAGGGAAATCTATTTGTGAGCTCTGGGGCCACTATAAACCTAATGGGGATTCAGCTTCTCATTTTCTAACTACAAGTGTAGCTTTAATGCGTACATTGAGGGAGAGTTAGTGCTCCCATGAAACTGAAATGAAACATAGCTAAAAAGAATGATCACACTGCAGACAGCTGGGAAGAAGTTGTCATTAATCGACAAACCTTAAATACTCTGCCTTCAAGGTTATAAGTTGGCAGGGTTGAAAAATAATTATAGAATGATAATCTTTGTCATATTTGCATATTATGTACAGAGAGGGGTGAACAGAGTTGATTTGGGCAAAATGGTGACCATCAGCCTTCTATTTCCTTTTTCAGTACCCATCTCCCCACTGGGATGCCTTATCCCTGTCTCTGGAGCCCCATGTTCCTGTCCACCCTGACTCAGAAGCCCTCTTTTCTCCACACTTTTCCACAGCACTTCCTTGAGGTATCTGTTAGGTCAAGGACCTACCTCAGAGGATCTGATGTGAGCTCAGTGAGTTACACTGCACCCTTTCTCAAGCAGTGCATTCCTTTTTAAAGCACACCATTATTCGACCAACAGAAGAGCTTTTCATGGATAATTTGCCCCGGAGGAGGAAGGAAATCACTTTGCAAATCAAAAGACCTGAATTTATCAATACTTTTCTATGGCTCTTGAGTGTGAAATGTTGAAGAAGTTCCAGCCTATGGCACTTACATTCCAGGAGGGGAGGTGGTATGATGAAGAATCTTTAAAATTTTGTCGTCCTTCCTTCTCTACTCTCTCCTAACAAAGCAAGCTTGGGGTCTTCAATTCCTTTCTTGATTTTCATAGAGACGGAATCATCTAGAACATCCTTAGCTTCTTCCATTCATCATTATATCTAGAAGAGTCACCCAGTTGGATGTTATAAAATAGCTTGTTCTTTTTTATTGCCGTGTGGTTTCCTAGTGTGTGAATATACCACAATTTATTTATCTCTTGTACTATTCTGTACATTTGGACTGCTTCCGGTTTTTTCTTTCACGAATACGGCTCCTACGAGCATCTTTTCGCTTCTTGCTAGCATTTAATAAGAATGTTTAGGTTTCATTGTATTCTCTATGGTTACTTTTTATTTAAGGCAAGTAATGCTGGTTTTCTATTTATGAAATAGTGATAAAACGTTTCCTCTTAAATTTAATTTTTAAAAAGACTAAATCTATATGAAGTAAATATTTAAATAAATACTTGTACTTCAAGGAATATATTCGTTCACCTTCATGAAGGAAGTAGCCCCACGACCGAAGTTTGAGAAACTCTTCTAAAGACAATACTAATAGGTGGCTGGAAACAGAAAGGTTTAGAGAATAAGCACTGTGTTAAGTTAGCCAATAAAAGGATTACAAGGGGCAGGAGTGAGCACGAGGCCTTTGGATTTCACTGGAGTGGGAATGCCTTGAAGGGAAGAAAGTCGTCTTACTCACACTGATGTGCACTGGAAAAGTGCCTGATCCCCAAATTCGTCCCATAAGCCCTGGCTCTATCTGCACCTGAGGAACAGACTTCTCTCCAGAGAGATCACGGAGTACATCCCAGGGGGAGGAACATTGTGAAAAAGGATACGCGGCAGGAAAGATCAAGGAATGTTCGCAGAACACTAAAGAGAACAAACGGACTCAAGCAGATCCTTATAGGGTAGCAGCAAGGGATCAGAGTCGAAGGGAGGGGTGGGCCCAGACGTGGGTCTGGGGAGGCGGGAAGTTGAGTTGCAGAGCCCACCTCTGGAGGCTTTAGTCAGTTAATTTTGTAGACTACACACTTGAATGTTTTCCTCACTATGGGAACTTGAAAAACATGAAGTAGCTTATCAGTGGAAAGCAGCTCAAAGGAAGCCTCTGAAATTTCCACAGTGAATAGGGGCGTAGTTGGCTTTATCACCTTCGCTTTATTGGAAGAGTTCTGTGCAGAGTCCCAGACGTGGGTTGCAGTTTGCACTCTGTTCTTCACAAGCAGGAATGTTTTCTAAATGAAGTACAAACTTCCACCGCCTGACTCACAGGTTCCAGGAACTTTGCTTCCAGACATGGAATTTGGTCTTTGCTTTCTCTTTCTTACAGCCCATGCACATGTCCTATTTTATCTGAATGGCAAAATTCTCCAAGAGTCTCCTCCCATAAGGCAGGTGACATTGGTTTAGAAGGGACGAATTAAGTTTAAAGTTAGTCAGAAGTATATAAAGCTTTGGACTGTGAAATATCTTTTCATCAAACATCTATTTAGCAAAAGCAGAGAAGCTGCAAAATTCCACATCTCTCATCAGAAGTGTGCTTCATGGTGTAAACAGAAATCTTATTTCCCAGCAATGGTTATTCTTATGGGCCTTACGTACGAGTCATAATCAGCTTCATCATCTCTGTAAGTGTAAACTTGAAAATGTAATAACTCTTGTAATAAACTCCGTAACCCGATGAGAGCACGTCTCATAAAATGCATCAGATCTTAGGAGCAGCACAACCTCACCCTGATTCAGGGTATGCTCAGAGCAGGGCGGTGCCCCACACACCAGCTGGGTGTTAGAACCCAGGCTCAAAGCAGCCACAGATAATGGCTGTAAGGCAGAGCAGGCAGGGTTTAGAGATAGGAAGCTGGATTTTTCCCACTCTGAGATATGTGGCCCCGGGGCAAGACATTTCACTCAAGGGCACCTGGGTGGCTCAGTCGTTAAGAGTCTGCCTTCAGCTCAGGTCATGATCCCGGGGTCCTGGGATCGAGCCCCGCATCAGGCTCCCTGCTCAGCAGGAAGCCTGCTTCTCCCTCTCCAGCTCCCCCTGCTTGTGCTCTCTCTCTCACTGTGTCTCTCTCTGTCAAATAAATAAATAAAATCTTTAAAAAAAAAAAAAGACATTTCACTCAATGCATATTTCACTGCACAGATAAGGAAACTGAGGCACAGGAGATAATCCAAGGAGCCTCGCATCTTTAGTATTCAGTTTCTAGACCCTCTGGTGTAGTGAGGAAGTGGACACTTCCTTTCACTTAAGCAAACATAAATCCTGTAGCGGTATGTTTTTGAGTAATAATAATTATCATCAGCAGGGGTACATGGGTGGCTCAGTGGTTAAACATCCATCTCTTGATTGCAGCTCAGATCAGGATCTCAGGGTCCTGGGATGGAGCTCCACGTCAGGCTCTCCGCTCAGCACGGAGTCTGCTTGTCCCTCTCCCTCTGCTCCTCCCCCTGCTCACACACACTCTCTCTCTTTCTCTCTCTAAAATAAATAAATCTTTTTAAAAAAATCTTCAAAAAAATAACAATTATCATCACCACTTCATATTTCACAGACCAATGATGCTCCTGATGCACCATTAGTGAGACATGCATTTGGAGCTGACTTTTCAAACAGTGCATGAAAGGTCTGCACTGGTCCATCCTTACTCTTTACCACCATTTGCTTCTGCGTATCACAAATGAAAAGAGGTGAAAAAATGACCTTGTGATAGGGGCGCCTGGGTGGCTCAGTCGGTTAAGCGTCTGCCTTCGGCTCAGGTCATGATCCCAGGGTCCTGGGATCGAGTCCTGCATCAGGCTCCCTGCTTAGCGGGAAGCCTGCTTCTCCCTCTGCTTCTCTCTCTCTCTCTCCCTGTGTCTCTCATGAATAAATAAATAAAATCTTAAAAAAAAAAAAAGTTAAAAAAAAAAAGAAAAAATGACCTTGTGATAAAAATACATTTGGGAAAACTTGCATATTATTTTCTGCTTCCTGGAGAGTTTCTCTGGACATTCATAGAGTAAACGTTCTGAGAAACACTGAAGCAAAGAACCCCTTTAATCCCATTTCCTTTCAATCTCTTGAGCCAGGAAAATTCCATCTTTTTTGCCCCTTTCTTTGTCCCACCCCAACTTGGAAATATTATTACTGTCCTGTCACATTTTGAAAGATGTGGTTGTTTTACATTTTATTGAAAGACTGAAACACAAGATGTCAAAATGGGTTGAAAACGTCAGCATCATATGAAAGAATTTTTTTGGATGAGTGTTAGGCTCCTAATATTTTTCTAAGGATTAGACAAAACCAGATTTAAATAAGGTGAAAAGATGAAATATTGGGGCCAATTCCACACTGACTCACATAGCCAAAAAGTAGTCTGGATTCTTCCCTGGAATTGCGAGATAACCAAATGGGGGAATTCCAAGAGGAGAAATGAAAACCACTGATAAACATATGAAAATATGTTCTACCTCACTGGTTCTCTGAGTAGCACATATTAAAACAATATTGAGAAGTCATTCCTTCTTCTATCAGATTGACAAAGGTTTAAAAGAATGCTAACGATCATGTTTGAAAGAGTGTAAATTGGTATCACCTTCCTGACGGGCAATTTGGTCATAAAAATAAACAGCTCCAAAAACACTTGTTTCATTTACCTTGGAAATTCCACTTTTTGGAATATGTCCTGAAGGAATCAATAAGACAAATGCACAAAGATGTATCTACAAGTTGTTTATTGTAGAGTAATTTATAATAGTGAAAAACAGATATAGAGAAAAATGGAAAGCCATTTAAAGGTTCATTTAAAGGCAACTAATGACGTGGACCATCTGGTTCCATTAAAAGTTACTATAGAGATACATATTTCCTTGTGGAAAGTGTTTAGGATATATTATTTAATAACAGGAAGAAGATTGTGAATGGGGGTACTTGGGTGGCTCAGTTGGTTAAGCGTCTGACTTCAGCTTAGGTCATGATCTTGGGGTCCTGGGATCGAGACCTGGGTTGGCTTGGGCTCCCCACTCAGCACAGAGTCTGCTTGTCCCTCTGTCCCTCCCCCTGCTCTTCTCTCTCTCTCAAATAAATAAACGAAATCTTAAAAAAAAACATTGTGAATGTTTTGATAAGACTTTTGTAAATGTGTGTTTTGACATATGCTCTGCTATTAACGGTGGTTGTTTCTGGGTGCTAGAATTATAGCTGACTTTTTTTTCCAATTATCTAACTCTTCCAACTTTTCTAAAGTAAAACATATTACTTATATGGTAAAAGAAAGGCAAATTTTTTTTAAAAAGGTCAAAATCCTATTGGGAGGTAGGAGCAGCACTGAGAAATTCCTTAAGAGTTTTCCAACCCAGGGGCGCCTGGATGGCTCAGAGGGTTAAGCATCTGCCTTCAGCTCAGGTCATGATCCCAGAGTCCTGGGATTGAGCCCCGCGTCGTGCTCCCCGCACAGTGGGGAATCTGCTTCTTCCTCTCCCTCTGCTGCGCCCCCTGCTTGTGCTCTCTCGCTCTCTCTCTCAAAGGATAAAATCTTTAAAAAAAGTTTTTCAGCCCCAAAATGTGAATTTTCTGTGGCTTCCTCAATTATACCACATAGAATATAAGCAGAAAAAAAAAGATCCTAATATTTTTATTACAAGTTTCTTGAGGTTTCTTTTGAAAATTAATCTCATTACAAAATAAAATTAAGAAGCTTTATTAGAAACTAGCTAGAGCTTGAAAAATCCTTGGCCAATTCTCTCAGTTTACAGATTAGAGAAAGGCTCTAAAGCTAGTTAATGGCAGAACTACAGTCAACTTGTTCAGGCTTCCTCAACTATCTTCCTACAGACCAAAGTAGCTCATATATATATATCAAAGCATACCCAACATTTAAGAAAAATATTCCCATGAGAACTGTTCAGAACAACAAGTAAATAAGCATGTAATAGAAAAATTGTAAGGTGTCAATACAGCATCAGGCTTTGCTCACATCTACATCATGTTAGTGGTTGTATTTTTCATTGTTTTTAAAAATCACTTTTTTCATGAATAAAAGTTAAGTTACAAAAGCAACATATGCTCATTGTATAGAATTTAGAAAGTACAGTTAAACATCAAAAAGAACATCAGGATCACCCAAAACCTCATTTGAGGTTTTTTTAAAAGATATATTTATTTATTTTACAGAAAGAGAGAGAGAGAGAGAGAGAGCATGCGTGAGTGGGGAGGTGGGGAAGGGGTAAAGAGAAAGAACCCCCAAGCAGACTCCCTGCTGAGTGTGGAGCCCAACCTCAGGCTCGATCCCCGGACCCTGAGAATATGACCTGAGCCAAAACCAAGAGTTAGACACTCAACCAACTAAGCCACCCAGACACCTCTGAGTGCTTTTTTTTTTTTTTTTTTGGTATATATTATAGTATACATATTTATTTTATTTATTTTTTTTAAGATTTTATTTATTTATTTGACAGAGAGAGACACAGCGAGAGAGAGAGCACAAGTGGGGGGAGTGGGAGAGGGAGAAGCAGGCTTCCCGCTGAGCAAGGAGCCCAATGTGGGGCTCGATCCCAGGACCCTGTGATCATGACCTGAGCCGAAGGCAGACGCTTAACGACTGAGCCACCCAGGCGCCCCTACATATTTATTTTAGAAAAATAGGATTATATTCCACCTTCTTTTTGTAACTTGACTATTTTACTATTGGGAAGTTCACCTTTTTGGTTTTGATTTAAAAGACTCTACAGGTCTAACGAGAAGGATTCTTGGTCATGTTGCAAGTGTTTTTCCCGGTTTGTTGTTCAGCTTTCCATTTTGTTTATGGGTTTTGTTTTACTTTCTTTTATGTAGTAAATATCCCATTATTTTCATATAAAGTTTCTGCCTGTTTTCTCAAGGCCATTTACTTTTAGAAAAAACATCAAGCTTTTTTAACTTTCTGATATTATCACTAATGTTGATCAAAATCGCTCAAATGATTTGAAGCCCAGATGTAGCAATGGCCCCAATCTTAACATGGGAATGATCCATAGTTTTGCAAATATAAAGTGAAAACTTGCTAGTCTAGTGATCATGGAGGGGACTTAGGGACTGAGGCATGAAATGAGCAGGAGTTAAGAAATACAGTCAAATGTTAGGAAATGGGAGTAACATAACTGATGTACAAATGCATGTTGCATTATGTGTGATACCAAGCATCCAGAGTAATTCTAAAACATTTAGTTAAAAACCCTAATATTTTCAAGTAATCGAATGTTTTTCAATATAAAAAACTACTTAGATGTGCAATTTTTTCAATTTTATTTTACCTGTTGGAAATTTTTAAACAGTGAAGATTATATCCACTAATTTAGGAATATCTGTCAGCAATCAACATGTAAACTGAATGTGAATCTTCAATTCATACCTGGGCTGAACCATATTTGTGCCCCAGAAAGTTTAACTGAAACATTTAAAATATATGTTCAGCATTAAGGGAAGGAAGCTGGGTGATGTGTCCGGTTAGGGTAGACAAGGAGAACTACAGGAGGCAGCCTTGATTTTTCCACCTTCTCTAATGTTCAAACAATTCCAGTCTGGCCCCACACTTGCATTAACCACTGCAGTTAACTATATGCAACCTCCTGGGATGGCAATTCCCTCCATTTGTCCTTTGGAGAGTCTCACTGCCCATACCAAGTATCTAAACTTTCTGAGAACAGTTTGGCTAACCACCATTTTCTCCAGGGGTTTTTGGACTCCTTATCAATCAAGGCTATTTGACCCACCATGCAACTTCATTCTATTTCAAGCTAAAACCATTTTTTCAATTTGTTAGTTTTATGGAAGCTGATACATTCATTAGGAACCTTTAGCACTGCATGACCTCTTTTCTGACAGGGGGGATAACATGCTTTAGAGATCCTTTGGTTCCTAGCATTTTTTTTATCATCAACATCATCATTTATTTATTTATTTTTCCATTCTTTGACTTTATTTTTTTTTAGTTTTTTTTATTATTATGTTACGTTAATCACCATACAGTACATCATTAGTTTTTTATGTAGTGTTCCATGATTCATTGTTTGCATATAACACCCAGTGCTCCATGCAGAACGTGCCCTCTTTAATACTCATCACCAGGCTAACCCATCCCCCCACCCCCCTCCTCTCTAGAACCCTCAGTTTGTTTTTCAGAGTCCATAGCCTCTCATGGTTTGAGACAGGAGTCCATCAAAATCCTAAAGGAGAACACAGGCAGCAACCTCTTCGACCTCAGCCACAGCAACTTCTTCCTAGAAACATCGCCAAAGGCAAGGGAAGCAAGGGCAAAAATGAACTATTGGGACTTCATCAAGATAGAAAGCTTTTGCACAGCAGAGGAAACAGTCAACAAAACCAAAAGACAACCAACAGAATGGGAGAAGATATTTGCAAATGACATATCAGATAAAGGGCTAGTGTCCAAAATCTATGAAGAACTTATTAAACTCAACACCCAAAGAACAAATGACCCAATCAAGAAATGGGCAGAAGACATGAACAGACATTTTTCCAAAGAAGACATCCAAATGGCCAACAGACACATGAAAAAGTGCTCAACATTGCTCGGCATCAGGGAAATCTAATTCAAAACCTCAATGAGATGTCACTTCACACCAGTCAGAATGGCTAAAATTAACAAGTCAGGAAATGACAGATGTTGGCGGGGATGCAGAGAAAGGGGAACCCTCTTACATTGTTGGTGGGAATGCAAGCTGGTGCAGCCACTCTGGAAAACAGTATGCAGGTTCCTCAAAAAGTTGAAAATAGAGCTACCATACGATCCAGCAATTGCGCTACTGGGTATTTACCCCAAAGATACAAATGTAGGGATCCGAAGGGGTACATGCACCCCAATGTTTATAGCAGCAATGTCCACAATAGCCAAACTGTGGAAAGAGCCAAGATGTCCATCGACAGATGAATGGACAAAGAAGATGTTGTGTGTGTGTGTGTGTGTGTGTGTGTGTGTATATATATATATATATATATATATATATATATATATACACAATGGAATATTATGCAGCCATCAAAAGGAATGAAATCTTGCCATTTGCTACGACGTGGATGGAACTGGAGGGTGTTATACTGAGTGAAATAAGTCAATCAGAGAAAGACATGTATCATATGACCTCACTGATGTGAGGAATTCTTAATCTCAGGAAACCCAAACTGAAGGTTGCTGGAGTGGTGGGGGTTGGGAGGGTTGGGGTGGCTGGGTGATAGACATTGGGGAGGGTATGTGCTATGGTGAGCACTGTGAATTGTGTAAGATTTGAATCACAGATCTGTACCTCTGAAACAAATAATACAATATATGTTCCTAGCATTTTAAACATCTTTTGAGATGTATCAGATGCTAAAAAATCAGTTAGCTAGATACATTTAAAAAGAGGAAAGAAAAAACATTTTCGTGGACCCTAATTTGCTGTGGGTTGGTGGGCACTCTCCTTCTCAGGACTGGTTGCTCCCACATCTCCCCTCAGAATATCGATGCCTCCTCTGGAGGAGAAGTGGAGAGAGGATGTGCAGGGCTTTTTTCTTCCTTTGGCTCTTGTTACTATCCTGAACTACTTTCTGACTCAGCTTTCTCTGAAAACAGAAATTAATTCTTCTTGATCAAAGTTACACAACTCTTCCTTAAACTCACTTTCTCTCTCAGCAATATTCAGACAATGTTATTTTAGCTGTGTCTTATGTGGTTACAAAAAAATGCCCTCCCAATATTTATGTAGAAAAAAAACTTCAATAACAAGAGAAGGATTTTTTTTTTTTTTTTTTTTTTTTTTTTTACTCTGCATATGATTTTGATCCTCTCAGAGTGGGGCCCTTAAGAGGAAAATGAGTTTGGTGAATCAGAATCAGTGAATGTGCCATCCTGGGTCAGTCAAGTTTGACTCATAATGGCCCTGTCCCCAGATTATCTTTATCCTTATTCACACCTTCCACATTATTCAGAATCTTTAAAGTAATATTTGCATTGCTATAACAGCTAAATCATCAGAAAGCACAAAATATCTTATAAATAGTGGCATCACATTTCTGTCACTGAATGATGCCTACTCCTATGACCTATGTCTATCTCATATAAACTCCAAAAGCTCAAAAAAATAATCTGTAAGACTCAAACATTCCATCAAAACCAAAACACAGAAGAAAAATAAGGCCAAAATATTCCAGGCCAGGAGTTCCTTGTTACTAGAACTTTCTTGCTGTTTTTTTGTTTTGTTTGTTTTTAAGTAGGCTCCACACCCTGCATGGAGCCCAACATGGAGCTTGAACTCAAGACCCTGAGATCAAGACTTGAACAGAGATCAGGAGTCATTCGCTTAACCATCAGAGCCGCCCAGGCGCCCCTCTTGCTGTTTTTTTAAAGGAAGACTTTCAAAACCCTTCTATTGGTTTAAGATCAACTTAATCAGACCATTCTGACTGATCTTTTATTTCTCAGGGATGAATTCAAACTTGCCCTTCCATTTATGAAGCCTGTGGGATTTTCTAGAGATTTGGCCCAAAAAAATCAGTCCAGGAAAGAGAAAACATTCAGCCAAAGGACATAATGCCAAGGATCAGGTTTTAGGTTAGTTTTGCCCAAAAGGAAAGTAAGTAAAAGTTGGATTCAAATAATCTTTACTCAGAAAGAAAAAATTGAATTTTAAATCTTCCAAAATTAGTTTTAATATGTAACAGAAAGATTCTTATTTTACAAGTCAGCAGACCTGTGTCCTCGCTCTTATTTAGCTGACTGAACTTCAACAAGAAATTCAGTCTTTCTGGGTCTCAGTTTCCTTCTTTGTAAAAGAGGAAAGTGAAAAATTACTCCACAGTATGAGAAGTAAATAAGAGTTAATATCAACTCCCTGTATCAGTTATCTATCACTCTAACGAACCATTTCTCACAGATCTTGAGGATGGTTGGGTGGCCTCACATGGACTTGCTCCTGTGGCTGTGTTCATCTGGTGGATAAGTGGGAGCCTGGAGAGTCTGTGAAGCCTCATCCACATGTTTGAGGCCTTGGTGTGATGACTGGAGGACTGGGACCTCCCTCTTCACATGGCCCTTTATTGTTCAGTAGATTAGCCCATCTTTCTTTATATGGCATGTAGATCCCAAGAATGTGAAGGCAGAAGCTTCAAGGCATCTTGAGGCTTAGACTCTGGAGCTCCTACAACATCATGTCAGTCACATGCTACTGGTCACAGCAAATTGCAAGACCAACAAGATTCAAGGCAGAGAAATATTATCTACCTCTTAATGGGACACACGACAGCATCATACTGCAAAGAGTGTGAACATAGGGAATGGTTATTCATTGGAGTCATTATAATGACCTTCCTCCTGCCTCATAGTCTAGATGTCTTATTTTCAGATTGTGTACAGTTTAGCAGAACCTTTTACAATTCTGTCGATTGAAAACTGTGGTAAATTTTTACAGTAATGGTGCCCAGTGAATCACACCTCCCTATATCCATGTCTTTGTGTATTCCCCGACCACACTGATTCTAGGCTTGGCCACAAGACTTGCTTTGGCCACTGAAACCTCAGCAAATAGAATGTGAGCAGAAGCTTGATAAAACTTGTGCACCAAGGCTTGTTCTCTTGGACTACCACCTGGAGACTGCCATGCCATAAAGACAGCTGAGATGCAAGACCACATGGCAAGAGGAGTTCAGCTGAGCCCACGTCACAGAAGTTCCACCAGCTAAAAGCAGCTACATGTGTGAGCCTCAGTAAGACCACCCAGTCAATCCACAGAATCATAAAAATAATAAAATTCACTTGTGTTAAGCCACTGAGTTTGGGGATATCTTGTAACCTAACAACAGATAGCTGAAACACAAACCAAAAATATTCTAACTGAAGGGTAGCTTATAATCACTGAAAAACACTAGCCTCACTACAAAATCACTAACTTGTTTCATGATTTTAAACATATCATAGAGTCATGTAATTTCAAAACTTGACAGACTCGGAAATAATATAATCTAGTGGTCTAAAAAATATCTTTTAGCTACAGAACTCTTTAACAACTCCTTACTTGGATATTTATAATAAAGAAGTATCTTATTAGGATAAATTCATTCTATGGTTCAGTTTGCTTATAAAGCAAATTCATTCTACTGGTTCAGTTCATTTGCTTATAAAGCCACTTAATGAAAAACAATCTCCTTTTCTTTAACACAAAACTATAAACCCAGGCTCATAGATGGCAGTAAAAGAATTCTTACAGTTTAACCTTACAATTAAGTGAGATAGATATATTTATTTAATATTTTATATTATTTTAATATATTTAATATATATTTAATATTTATAACTCCTTGTCTGTCTTGAATATTGTTGGCAATATGATATAAAGGAAATCCTTATTCAAGACAGACAAGGAGTTGTAAATATCACTATTTGCCTTACAAGCTCAGGTTAACAAATGGTCAGGAGAAGCATTACAATTTATTCCTTTTCAGAAAAACACAAACCCGTCAGTCCAAATGAATACTTGATCAATGGCCTCCATAAGTTTATATTTAAAATACATTACATTTGGCTATGTAAATATTGCAATCTTGGAAGAAGTTAAAGCCTAAAGAATTCAAATCAAACGTCTGTGGAGCCCTCGAAGAACCTCCCTAGTACTCTGCTATTCTTTGGAATTCATTTTAGAAGCTAACACTTGGAAACTGGTTTTGCTCTGTTGGTGCTGTAGTTCAAAGATGAAGGAAGCTGACTGAACATCTTTAAAGAATGACCGCTTCCATGAATCAGGTGTCAGTACATCCTCAGAATCATTGGTTGGGCTTTTTAAAGAACGTTTCTGCTATTTTTCCTTTTTTTTTTTTTTTTTTGTCAAGAATAAACAACAACACACTGAGGGAAGGAACTGCCTAGCAAAAGAAATGTCCGTGTTAAAATTGAATGGTATTTTTCAACTCAGTTGTGTGAACTGGCAATGGCTAGAGGCCTCAGGGCGGTGTCTGGAATTCTCCAGTTCAGCCAGTGAGAACGCGCTGCTGTCTTGAAAGCTTTGGTTTACCTTCACCCCTGTTTTTGCCAGGGCTGAAGCTGTAGCAGCAGGAAGCTGTGTGCTCTTCACCCAATTTTAACAAACCCTGTGCTTTCAAAAGGAACAGAGAAGTCTTCCGCCATTTGACTAGCTATTGGAAGGAGTAAAATAGTTCTGCCGAGGGCGTGCAAAAATCAACGTGGTCATTGGTGTGCTATTTCAACACAAAGTCCAGCAGCACAATGGGAAGAACTGGATTGATTTCCATTCCAAGACATCGTTAAGAGTGAGACACATCACAAAAAATGTGGATGAAATGTACATCCAGAATCTCGGAGCCCCAGAATTTTTTAATTACTCCTGCCTGAACAGAAAGGAGGGTAGAAGGAAAGGCAGAATGGAAGATGTCAGGGGTCATTTACCACTGGGCATGTGGTTGTACAACACAGACATGGTCCCCACCCTCCTGTGGGGGTTATATACACAAAAGGACAAAGCAAAAGAGCAAACACACCTAGAAATTTTTCAAAACTCTGAGATCAGCCCTGGATGACATCTGCACCGGACTGTTGGGGACACATTCTTAATCCTGTTTAATTCCTTGCTCATATTTACAGTGTATGGAAAGTTGAATGGAAGTAGTGAGGTGAAGTCATGATGTCCTTGAGCTACAGCTCTCTGACCTTCTACAGGGGGACCCCCTCCCACCAAAAAAAAAAAAATGGGTGGCATCACCTGGGTGAATTCATCATGAGAGGGCTTGGGCTAATCACCCTGAATTGTTAGCACACTGAAAAGGAAATCAGCCCCTAAGGACATATCACAGGGCTGGTGTACAAACTAGGATGTCAATTTATAGTTTACACTAAGAAATATAACTACTGGATAAACCAGCATAAATAATTATCTTGCAGCAGGCAGAGATACATAGGGAACTAATTATGAACAAAAAGGTGATTTTAGGCAGCATTCTTCACGAAGATAGTATGTGCCCGACATCTTTACCAAGCTGATCTTGCCTGTGAGACCATGTGGAAGCTCTTGGTTTGGGTTGTCTATGATGCTTCTGTGATTAACCCACCTCCAATCTGGTGACAGAAAACACCTCCTTTACCATAAGGGTTGGTACAACCAGGTTTAGCTCATCAGGGCACACCTATCCCCTGGGCCAAAGTGATTGGTTCAGCATGGGCACATGACCCAAACCTAGCCAAGCAGGATTCACTTTCAGGGTCTCCTCACTAAGGCTTGGAGCATATACCTCTGACTTCTTAGGAATAACTCATAACTGTCCTCTATACTTGCTCCTCACCCTGAGTAACTCTTAAAATCCTTTAATATAATAACATTAAGGAAAATGGCTCTTCAGAGACACTTTGCAATATTCTGTATACCTCTGTACTATTTTCTGTTCTTTTATTATAAAGGATTTTTTCAGAAACAACAGGAATCTTGTTCCTGTTGAAGGACATTTTGCACAATGATTTGAGTAAAAAAATTCCAAAAGCATTCTATTATTGACTATCTGCTATATTCTAAGCACGATGCTAGATCCCTGCAATTCAGGGGTAAGTGAACACAGGTGCTGAAAGTCCTTGCCATCTGAGACCAGAAGGTCCAGTGGAAAGATGAACATTAATTTTCTAAAGTTTACAAAAATAAATATGCAATTATAAATCCTAATGAGTACTATTTTTATTTATTTTATTTATCTTTTTAAAGGTTTTTTTTAAAGATTTTATTTATTTATTTGACAGAGAGAGACACAGCGAGAGAGGGAACACAAGCAGGGGGAGTGGGAGAGGGAGAAGCAGGCTTCCCGCCCAGCAGGGAGCCTGATGCGGGGCTCGATCCAGGGACCCTGGGATCATGACCTGAGCTGAAGGCAGACGCTTAATGACGGAGCCACCCAGGCACCCCTAATGAGTACTATTTTTAAAAAGCTTCAAGGTGCAATAAAGGCATGTAAGCAAATTGCTATGGTTTTGTGGTCACATTACTAATTCCCCTTTGCTTTGGTTTCCTTATTTATAAAATGAGAACACTAGAATATACCTTAAAGTGTCGTTGTAGAGAGTAAATTTAAGATGCTTCCATGGAAGCCCTGGTTAGGGGTCAATCAATTTTAATCATTTCTAATACAATAATCATCAACCACAACAACGTTATTGTTATTAGAAGGGGACTAAGCCTGATCTGGGGGAGGGGAAGCCTTCCCCGAGGAAAAAACTCTTGAGCCCCAAAGGATTGGCAAGAATTTACTCAGCAAAGGGGTAGAGAACAGCAGTGTAGGCATAGGGAAAGCCCAGTGGTGATAGGGCATATGAAATTTAGAGAAACGGGAGAGGACCAGTGAGGTTAGGGCATAGTATGTGATGGGAAGAGGCCTGCCTGTGGGTCATGCATGATATTGAGGTGATATAATCAAATTTGCATTTTCTAAGATCACTGTTATATACTAAATGTTTACATCCTCCAAAATTTATATGATGACCCCCCCCATGTAATGGTATTAGGAGGTGATGCCTTTGGGTGGTAATTAGGTTGAGATGATGCCATGAGGGTGGAGACCTGTGATGGGATTAGTGCCCTTATAAAAAAAGGAAGAGACACCAGAGCACATGTGCATTCTCTCTCTCTCTCTCTGCCATGTTGAGGATACAGTGAGAAGGCAGCTTGGTCCTCAACTTCCCAGCCTCCAGCACTGTGAGGAAAAAATGTCTGTTGTTTAAGCCACCCAGCCCATGGTATTTTATTATAGCTGCCTGAGCTGGGCCAGTGCAGGTATGGAAACCTTTGACAAGATATAATGATCACCTGCAAAGGCCAGTGGCAGTGGGTATGAGAGAGGGATTCAAGAGCTGGGTGGGATCAAATCCCTCGGACTTGAGGAGGGTTAGCTATAGGAGCTAAGGGCATGGGATGTCAGGGCCAGCTACTATGTTTCAGGCTTATTGGTGGAACTGAGTAGAGAGCAAAGCCATTGACTGAGAGGAAACTGGAAGAGGACTGGGTGGGGGAAGGCACAGGGAGCCGCAGAAGTGTCTGGAAGAAGGACAACGGATGCAAGGGAGTTGAGAGTTGAAGGTCAAGAAGACATAGAAACAATGAACTCTCTTCAGATCCCCCACCCAAATCTTGGCCCTGATAGAGCACTACAGATGAACTCAAATCTAGTTGTAACTCTTCCTAGACACCAGCATTGGGTCCTCAGAGTAACTTCCCATGAAGAATGCTTCCTGTCTCTGCCTCCCTGTGGCTTCACTTACATAACAAGGCATTCCTTCAAGACAACTGGTGTCCCAGATTCCATGGAGCAGCAGGAGACTGTGTGAAATATCCTGCTCTAGGACAATGCTATCAGACAAGATGCTGTTGACCCAAAGGGACCTTTCACTGGCCAAACCCATGGCTGGCCTATCCATATTTTCGCAGCAGTCTCCACGCACCCGGTGCCTCTGAAAGTAGAGTCAGAGCTCTAATTCTCACTCAGGGGGAAAACTGAGGCCAACCGGATTACTAAAATGATTGACTATAAAACCTTACTTGAAGACATGCAATGTTATTATGTTCAGGTACAAATCATTTACTTATTCTTTTACAAGAATAAGTTAACAAAGTATTTCTAGGTGGAGTCCCAGAAAGAAGGCTTTAAGGAGTGGAAAAATAATTATGAGTTTAGCACATCAAGGTTTTAATGAAGTAGAAATTATGTACAACATCTGCCTCAAACTGGCAGCCTTCGATAGTTTTGCCTCCAGATGTTTTTTAAACAATTTGAATGGATTGCCAACATTTAAAAATGCATAAATTCCAGGTAAATATCAGAGCTTTGAGCTTTTCTTTAAAATGGAAAGTTCTGGCAAAGGTGGACCCAAAGACACACATGATGACAATGAGCTAAAGCTCCTTACTTTGGGTGTCGGCTTCCAGGTTCATTCCAGTGCTCACCACTCTTTGGGATGTCCAGATACCGAGACCAACTCACTCTGCTGCATTTTATCATTACACTGTTGTTTTTCTTTAACTTAACATTAAAACAAACATTTCTTCTACCTCTATCTCTATCAAAAGAGGGAAAAGTAAAACTAGATCAAATTTCAGGAAAATTGAATGATCACATGTTTCTTTATAAAAGCTGACATTATGTCATTGCTTAAATGTGTCTATCTAGAAATTTAACTGGTTCTTTTCAACCATTTTCATCACCTACCTGATCCCTGTTGCCATTTGAGTTGCCACCTAAGTTGGGGTCCCCAAAAGCAGAGCCTGAGACCAGAACTCAAGTACAGGCAGTCAATCTGAGATGTGGCCCCTGGAAGCTGGAGTGAAGGCATGGCGAATAATGAGAGACAAGAAAGGAGGAAAGGTCACTGGAATTGTGCATTAGGGACGTCACTGCTGTAGGTTAATAGGTCTTTGAGACACAAACAGAATGCCTCCCAGAGCTGGAAGGCTGAGAACTTGGGGGCTAAGAGGATGGTTCCTGGACCCCACTGGCTGAAAGCTGCCCAAGGGTCATCAAAACCCCCACACTTATAGGCTGCCCTCGCTCCCAGGCCTGACAGTCATCAGCCCTGGAGTGCAAAGTAGAGAGGCACTCAGTGCTCACCAGAGCTGGGACATAACAGCACAAGTGCATCTGAGCTGGAATGGAACCATCCAATGGCTAAAGCCAGAGGTCTGCCTAGATCTTATCTTAGATGCATTGCATCATCTCCGTCTAGGGAGATGATGCAATGCATCTAAGATACCTACAGAAGTTGTAAGCCCTAGAATTAGCATGGCCACGACTCTTGGGACTCCTTTGATAGGAATTTCAGAAGTTTAAACTCCCAAAGCTGAGAGACATGACACAGTGCTTCTAAAAGGACGGACACCAGGCCCAGCTTCTCTGGGTTTGAATACTGGCCCTAACACTTCCTGGCTGGGTTACTTTGGGTCAATTCCTTAACTACTACAATCCTCAGTCTCCTCACCTATAAATCAGTTACAGTACTTACCTCATAGGGTAGTCACTGTGTACTTGGATATTACATTATCATCAATAATTTTAAGAAGAATAATAAACATTTTGTGTTAATATTACTGTGTCTATTTTCTCTTGCAAACTTTTTCTTCACCAGCAATGTGAAGCTAATGTTATCCCCCAGCTAACTTACAACCAACTCTCTTGTAGAGGCTGAACGGTTTTTTTCTGTACCTAGAAGTACCTGATAATCTCTTCTGCAAATTCCAGAAAATAAACTAAGTGCAAACTATATATCTGAGTTCTTTTCATAATTTCTCAAATAATGTTCTAAATTCCAATTCCTAAAATAGGGGTTAGAATAGTGTTTTGATTTAACAGCCACTGTGAAAAACAGTACAGAGTTTCCTTAAAAAATTAAAAATAAAACTACGTTATGATCCAGTAATTCCACTGCTAGATATTTACCTAAATAATACAAAAACACTAATTTTTTATTGTGCACATGCACCCCTATGTTTATTGCAGCCTTATTTTCAATAGCCAAATTATGGAAGCAACCCAAGTGTCCATCAATAGATGAATGAAAAAAGATGTGGTATACATATACAATGGAATATTATTCCACCACACAAAAATAATGAAATCTGGTAATTTTAAACCTGGATGGATCTAGAGGGTATAATGCTAAGCAAAATAAGTCTGTCAAGAGAGACAAATGCCATATGATTTCACCCATATGTGAAATTTAAGAAACAAAACAAAGGGAAAAAAGGAGACAAACAGAAAAACAGTTCTATTAACTATAGAGAACAAACTGATGGTTACCAGAAAGGAGGTGGGTGGGGGATGGATGAAATAGGTGAAGGGTATTAAAAGTACACTTATTGTGATGAGCACTGAGTAATGTATAGAATTGTTGAATCCTTATATTGTACACCTGAAACTGATATAACATTGTGTGTTAATTATACTGGAATTTAAATAAATAAATAAATAAATAAATAAATAAATAAATAAATAAATAAATAAATAAATAAATAAATTATTTTGACTTAACTATAAATGACTGAAAGTGTCAAAAACATCTGATATTGGATTTCTCCATCATCCCAAACAAACTAAAAGCATTTTTTAAATCTGAAGATTAACTCAAGGCTCCTTCATCTGTCTTTCTATTCTTGCATTCTGGGAAACTTTCACTTCTAGCAGTGCTTCTAGATGGGCGGGGTGAAGAGACCACCTAGGGATCTTTTTTTTTTTTTTTTAAAGATTTTATTTTTTAGAGAGCGAGCAAGAGAGAAACAGCATGAGAGGGGAGAGGGTCAGAGGGAGAAACAGGCTCCCCGCTGAGCCGGGAGCCCGATGTGGGACTCGATCCCAGGACCCTGGGATCATGACCTGAGCCGAAGGCAGACGCTTAACCATCTGAGCCACCCAGGCGCCCCTAGGGATCTTGTTCATAAGCAAGATCAGTAGGTTCACAGTGGGGCCAGAGTTTCAGCATTCTCAACAAGTTCCCAGTCAGATACTGCTTATCTTTGGATCAAACTTGGGACCTCTAGATATGTCAGAGAAAAGGAAAGCCTTGGACTGTCAGAGGGCAGCCTCACATGTGTCTGGGGAGCTAGGCTGGAATTTGGCAGGCAGAGTGGCTGTAAGCCAAACAGAATGTCTGTGAAGGGTGCAGCATCATGGGAATCTGCCTGCCCTGTTTTGAGGAGGTTATCCAATTTTGTCAACAGGACGGCTAAGAGAACTTGAAATCTGGCTTCATGCAGTCCCAGCAAAACCCAGAAAGATGGCTGGATAATCTCCTGAAGTCCTCCTCCTACACACAATAAACATTCTTGTCGAACTTCGAAACGCAAATGCAGACCTGCCAATACCTACCTGCAGGACCACTGGGCCACTGACTGATACTGCAAGCTGGCCTCAAGTATTCTCATGGTTTCTTCATCATCATCAGTTTGGTTGGAAATATCAAAAGCTCCAAGGAAACAGGCAGAAGGACCATGAAAGGAAGTCAAAGTCAGCCACTGCCATGGAAATAAAACCTTAGATTCAAGCCCCTTTTCCTTTCAAGCTTCCTGCTTGAGTTTCTAATCAAGCACGGATCACCTCCCATCCCGCAATGGGACCACCCCACCTGTCCCTCTATATACTGCATTAGGATGATCCCAGAAAATAGCCAAGGGTTCAGTTGGTCCTATATATGCCCACATAAGGAAAATGCCCTATGAGAGATTGGCTAAATAATTTTTCTCCTTATAATAGAATTGGCACTGTAGCCAAGGAAGTATGTTTTCTAACTTCATGAGGAAACAAATCATACCAGTTTGCAAGGAAGAAAAAACTTTGTGTGGTTTTCTTTAATGATAAACACACATTTAGTATAAGTGATACATTATTTTAACAAGTTCTACCATAGTTGCTGGTTCAGAAGTGATTGGCAATGAGGATATAAGTGTAAACAGAGAAAAGGAGATTTATTTGTCTATGAATTGTAGTGTATGATTGGAAAAAAAGGAAGCAAAGATTATCTGAAAGAAAAAAATTCTGGGATGATTATTAAATCTAAAAACTACAAATAGTGGCAAGAAATCAAATTTTGCACCTCTCCCTTTTACATTCAAGGCAAAGTATAAAATAAAAAGTTTGGGGCGCCTGGGTGGCTCAGTTGGTTAAGCGACTGCCTTCGGCTCAGGTCATGATCCTGGAGTCCCGGGATCGAGTCCCGCATCGGGCTCCCTGCTCGGCGGGGAGTCTGCTTCTCCCTCTAACCCTCCCCCCTCTCATGTGCTCTCTCTCATTCTCTCTCAAATAAAATAAAATTAAAAAAAAAATAAATAAATAAATAAATAAATAAATAAATAAAATAAAAAGTTTGGGGAACTAGGGACACCTGGGTGGCTCTGCCGGTTAAGCATGCCACTCTTGATTTCAGCTCAGGTCATGATCTCGGGGTCCTGGGATTGAGCCCCACTTCTGGCTCTGCACTGAGCAGGGAGCTGGCTTGAGATTCTTTCTCTCCTTCTCCCTCTACCCCTCCCCCACAAGCTCACACATTCTCTCTTTTTCTCCCTCTAAAATAAATAAATAAATCTTTAAAACAAATTGGGGGAAATAAGGCAGATACATTTTGGCAATCTACAGGGTGCCTTCAAAATAAACCTTCTCTTGGGAAAATTAAAAATTCCTTAAATTTTAAAAAAGTAAACTCTAACATACACTCAGAAAAATGCATAAATCATAAGCCTACAGATCAGTAAATTATTACACAGTGAACATACCAATGTAGCCACCAATGTAGACCAAGAAACAAAATACTAACTCCTTCCTCCTCCCCAAATGTAACTACCTACCTGTCTTTTAACTCCTTAGATTTCTCTTGCCTGGTTTTTGAAGTTCAAATGAAATCAGGTAGACTATGCCCTTATGCATATGGCTTCTTTTGCTTAATAATATGTTTGACAGATTTATTCATATTATTATGTGTACCTGTATCTTAATTTTCACTGCCAAATAGTATTCCATTGCATGAATATACCACAGCTCATTCATTCATTTTAATATTGATGGATCTTTGGGTTTTTCCCAAATTGGGGCTATTATGATATAATGCCACGACAAATATCCTTAAACAAGTTTCTTGCTTCACCTATGCATGCAGATCTGTGGAGAGTCAATTTGCTATGTAATGAAATTTATGTATGTTCAGCCTTAACAGATAATGCAGTGTTCCAACGTGGTGACGGTGCCCCCATTGCTCCATACTTGGAACTGTCAGTCTGTTTAATTTGAACTATTCTGGTGGTTCTATTGGGGTATCTCATCATGGTTGTCTTTTGTATTTCCCCTGATTGTTAATGAGATTGAGCACCTTTTCAAATGTTTATTGGCCATTTTGTTTTTTGTTTTGGGTTTTTTTTTTTTTTTTAGATTTTATTTATTTATTTGAGAGAGAGAATGAGAGAGAGAGCGCATGAGAGGGGGGAGGGTCAGAGGGAGAAAAATACTCCCTGCCGAGCAGGGAGCCCGATGCAGGACTCGATCCAGGGACTCCAGGATCATGACCAGAGCCAAAGGCAGTCACTTAACCAACTGAGCCACCCAGGCGCCCATTACTGGCCATTTTGATACCCCCTTTGTAGAGTGGCTGTTTGCATCTCTTTTCTCCCACATTCCTTTTTTTGCTTAACCTTAGATTGTTTTTCTTTTTTTATAAATTTGTAGGAATTCTTTATACATTCTATATAAAAGCACATTGTCAGTTTTGTGTGTGGCAGTCATCTTCTCCCACAGTAGTTTACCTTCTCACTCTCTCAGTGGTGTTTTTAAAAGAACAAAAAAAATCTTTATTTTAAAATAATGTAATTTATTAGAATTTTCTTTTGTATTAGTGGTGTTATGAAAATAGTCTCCTATATTGTCCTTTACAAATTTTATTGTTTTCCTTTTCATAATTAGATTTAAACGCATCTGGAATTGATTTTGTGTATGGTGTAGGGTTCATATTTCCTTCTTTACTTAAGGATATCCAATTAACTTAGCAAAATTTATTGAAAAGAGCATCTTTTTTCCATCATTCTGCAGCACCACATTTGTCATAAATTAAATGTAGATTAGTTTTAATTACTCTAGTTTATATTAAGTCTTTATTCCAATAGAATAAGTTTTTCAATTCTTTCTTCTTCTTTAAGTTGATCTTATATGCTTGGCTCTTTCCATTTCCATGTATATTCAAGAATCAGCTTGTCAATTTGCAAACACACACACGTTATAAACATACATACACACAATCTGCTGGGATTTTGACTCTGCACTGAATATACAGATTTGGGAAAATTGACATTTTATGATTGATGTTTTTATTCTATTGCATATGGTATTTAATTTTTTTTATTTTCTGGGGCATATGCCTGGCTCAGTCAGTAGAGCATGGGACTCCTGATCTCAGGGTTGTAAGTTCAAGTCCCATGTTGGGTGTAGAGATTATTTAAAAAAATAAAATTTTAAAATTTTTATTTTCTAACTCTCTGGGACCAGTATACAGAATATAACTAATTGTTTGTATTGATCTTCTATCCAACAAAATTTCTAAAATCACTTATTAACTCTAATAATTTATCTGTAGATCTTTTAGATTTCTAGTTATACAATCATGTAATCTGCAAATTATGATGGGCTTATTTTTCCTTTCCACTCTTTATGACTTTCCTTTTATCTTCTTGCCATATTGCTGTAGCTTGGACCTTCAGAACAATGTTAAATAAAGGTGTTGATTGCGACCACCTATTCTCATTACCTTGTCAAAAGGAAAGTTATCACTATCTTACCATTAAGTATGATGGGCACTCTAGTTTTTTGGTAGATATTCTTTATCCAAATAGAAAATATCCCTTCTGTTGCTAGTTTGGTAAGGGTATTTTTCTTTTACAATGAATGGATGTTGAATTTTTTTCAAATTTCTGTACTTATTGAACTAATGTAGATACTTTATTCTGCTAAGGTAGTGAATACACCAGTTAATATTCAAATGATAAATCAACCTGCATTCCTGGAATAAACAATACTTGGTTGTGATGCATTTTTTTTTATATCATGGAATTTGAATGGCTAAATTATAGGTTATTTTCAATCTATATTCATAAATGATACTGGCTTATAATTTCCCTTTCTTACTATGTCTTTGTTAGGTTCTAGTATCAAAGTCATACTGGCCTCATAAAACAGGTTGAGAAGCTATTTCTTTTTTTTTTTTTTTTTCCTGTTCTAAGACTTTGCATAAGATTGATGTGATTTGTTTATGTGCCTGGAGTTTTCTTTGTAGAGAAGTTTCTAAGTACAGAAATAGTTATAATCTTCTCAGATTTTCAATTTCTTCTGTGTCAGCTTTGGTAAGTGGTGTCTTATAGGAATTTATTTCTATTTCATATAAATTCATCTAATTTCATCTAAAATTTCATCTAAAATTTCAAATATATTGGTATAAAGTTGATTATAATATCCTCTTAAATCTTCTGAATGTCTATGGGTTCTACAGTGATGCCCCCCTTTTAATTCCTAAAGTTGGTTTTCTGTGCCTTCTCTCATTTTTACCTGTCAGTCTCATCAAATATTGATTAATTTTATTCTTTTGAAAGAATTGATTCTGAGCTTTGGTGCTCCTCTCTCTTTTAAGATTATTTTCAAATTCATTAATTTCTGATCTCATCATTAGCATCATCTTCCTTTTCTCTACCATGGGCCATGGGTTTCATTTACTGGTGTTTTCTTAGTGGCTTCTTGAAATGGAAGTCTTTTTGTTGCTTTTTAGCAGAAATTATCTTTTCTCCGACTTCTTTTGAGATTTTCTCTTTAAATCTGGATTTCAGCATTTTTACCGAATACTTCCTTTGTGTAGTTTTTTTACTTACTTTTTTGGGGGTATATCTCTTGAATATGTCATGATATTTTTCATCAATTTTATAAAATGCTCAACAATTAACTCTTCAAAATCTGCTGTGCTCTGTTCTCTCTCTCTCTCTCTTTCTCATCTCCTTTTTACAATTTCAGTTATGCATATATTAAATGTTTTCACTATATCCCAAATGTCTCTTTGTCTTCTGTATTTTCCATCTTTTTGTCTCTCTATACTGAAGTCTACATATTTTACTTTGCTTAACCAACTGAGTCACCCAGGCATCCCTGAAGTCTACATTATTTTATTTTGATTTATCTTTCATTTTACTAATTCACTTTTCAGCTGTGTTTAATCTACTGTTAAATCATCCATTGAATTATTTCTTTTTGGTATTCTTCAGTTCTGAAATGTCCATTTTGCACTTTTTTACAATTTCATGTTCTCTGCCAAGATTTCCTCTTTTCTTTTATTTCCTTGACATATTAAACAAAGCTTTTTTAAATGTTTGTGTATGGGTCCATTATCTGGATGTCCTGTGGGCCATGTCCTTTCATCTATTATTTTTTATGATTTGATGTAATATTTTAATTTCCATTCATATAGCTGGTTATTTTTTTATAGCTAGTAATTCTTATTTGGGTGGTGGATGCTATATATGAAAAATTGAAAAAATAATTTGAGGCTCTGGATGCACCAGTTTATTATTAGTAATTCCAGATCACCTTCAATTAATCAGAGATTAGCATGATGTAAAGCATACTCCAGCCCCTATTAGAACTGGTTTATGTTCAGCCCATTCTGATTCTCAGCATATACTTCTTTAAAATCCCAGCAAAAGCTCTGGTAGTTTTTTAGGGCTCTTTTTTTTTTTTTTTTTTTTTTTTTTGCCTTGGCAGTCCGTGGCCTCCAATCTTTGCCTTCATTCCTTTGAATATTTCAAAAGTTATTCTGTTTTCCAATTTTTTTATCATCTTCACTGGAATTGTCAGGTACCTTTAGGGGAAAAATAGCACCTTGTCTCACCTTTCTGGGATTTCTTCCCCTCTCAAATCTTGGCTCTCACTTCCTTGGGAAGTCTCCTGTGCTTTCAACCAGATACTTTTTTTTAAAGATTTATTTATTTGAGAGAGAGAGAGAACAGTTGGTAGGGGCAGAGGGAGAGGGAGAGAGAAACTTAAGCAGACTCCACAACAAGCCTGAGCCCAACACAGGCCTCAATCTCAGAACCCTGAGATCATGACCTGAGTGGAAACCAAGAGTCAGAGGCTTAACCAACTATGCCACCCAGGCTTCCCTCAACCAGATACTTTAAAGAAATATTTTGTTCTACTTGTCTGCTTATTGTTAATCAAGAAGGTTGTTCTAGGGGCGCCTGGGTGGATCGGTCGGTTAAGTGGCTGCCTTCGGCTCAGGTCAAGAACCCAGGGTCCTGGGATGAAGCCCCACATCAGGCTCCCTGCTCAGTGGGGAGTCTGCTTCTCCCTCTCCCTCTGCTCCTCCCCCTCCACTTGTGTGCTCTCATGCTCTCTCTTTCTCTCAAGTAAATCAATAAAGTCTTTATTTAAAAAAAAAAAAGGAGGTTGTTCTAAACTACTAATCAGGACCTTATGGAAGCCAGAAGCAATGTTTGTAAATGCAAATATAATATTTTACATAAATACACACATTCAGTCCACAATTGCTGTAAAAAATATGTCTTCAAGGACCTCCTTTATCTACTAGACCTTGAATTCTTCTCTTGATATTAATAAGGCACAGGACCTTGGGGGTGAAGGATTAGGGGATCTAGATTTATATGATGACATTATGGCTATAAAGATTCATATTTGGGCCATTACATAGGTAGTACGCCAAACATAATTTAAAAAAATTTAACAACACATATACTTATTATTTGTTTGTTTACATGTTCCTCATCTATGTTTTCCTACAAAGATATCAATGAAATGGGGCCAATACCTTGTGTGTCTTATTTAACACTATTCCTGATACCTTTTAAGTATGTGATATATAGCTGTTAATTAATAAATTAAGAAAAATAGAAAAACCTAGATTCTTCTATAATGTTCCACAGTCAAGAAATCAGGACAGTCTTTTGAAGACATATATTGATGATGCTTTGTATGACATGTCAAAGACCTCAGATAGTCAGCAATGGGAAATGCAGCTGTTGCTACGAACACCACCTTTCTGTTCCATCATTTCCAACTCTTCATCTTATATCTGGATTATTCTGTTATTCTCCAATTAGTCTCCATACTTTGGTCTTGTTTCTCTCCAAATCCATCCACGTGACTTCCACCAACTCTATTTTCTATTACACAGACATAATCAGATCACTGGTTTTGGACTTCAGCATGAAAGTGTGGGGTCTGTTCTCCAAATCCTTAGTATGGCACTCAAGGTCCTCATAATCTGGGATAGAAACATAGCTGATAGAAAGTATTTAATACATATTTGCTGCATGACTAGCTTCAACTTACTTTCAACATACCTAATCTTTCCTACTTTCCCCTGCCAAGAACCATCATTGCAAGACATCTCACTCTTCCCCCACACAGTTCATTCCCTTTTACACCTCTGTTTTTGTTGCTCATGCCCAGAGAGTGCTGACCCAGCATTTCCACCTGCTCAGTCTTCAAGGCTACATTATGTGTTCTGACAATTCATCACTAGCTCCCCAGTTGAGATTAATCATTGCTTTATTTGAACTCTTTGGACCTTTTAACTATCTTATGTTACCTTCACTATCCTATGTTAACTATCACATCTTACATTGCACTTATTTGTTCAATATTTGTCCCATTTTATTTCCAAGATATTTCAGAGTTTTTACTTTAGAATTACTAGAATGTTTAGAATTTATGGATCTACTCCCTCCCTATATTATTAACTCTCTGTATACACTCATATACATTTTATTTTATTATGTTATGTTAATCACCTTACATTACATCATTAGTTTTTGATGTAGTGTTCCATGATTCATTGTTTGCATATAACACTCATATACATTTAATGAATAGTTGTTGAATAAATCAAAGGAAGGTCCCACACAGCTGTTTTCAATCTTATGCAGGCAGTGGAGCCCCTGAAATATACTATTCTTTGCTGAACATCACAAAATATTGTTAATAAAATTAAAGATTACAAAATATATCACATGGTGGTAAGTTGGAATTATTAGATTGATAGTCCTAATTAAAAGAAGCAGGACATTTGAAAGGAACAAATTATGAGAGAAAATGTTAATGGAGAAAAACTTTTTCTGGTAATCTGATCTTTCTTAGGTCAGGAAGTAGCTCCCATTATTAGTGTCAGGAGTAGGGTGTATGGGTCCTATGTTCCAAGGTCCCATCTATATGACTTTTGTGGCTGTTGACCTTCTAAAGTGAGGGACAGTGTTAGTAAAATGAGAGATTTAGCATCCACTGCTATCTACAAGATAAATAAATCTCAGGGAATGATCACCCTCACAAAAGAGTTGTTGTTTTTCTACTTGACTTTAGGCTTCAAGCCCTTTAATGTCATTGCACATGACCGTGGACAACTTATCAAACCACATCAAATCAATATGGTCAACTAAAGGTCTTTGAAAACTCACATATTTAACATCCATCCTAAATCAGTCTTAACTCTGCAGATAAAACTCAGGCAGAAATGGTCCTCACACAGACAAAAGAAGCACAAATACTGAAAATCTGGCTCAAACACCAGCTCACCGCCACTTCCACCACCATAAACGTGGCTTTAGGAAACAACCAATTCAGTGGGGCATCATGGGAAGGAGGGCTTAAGAGTGTCATGTCAAAAAAACTTATTGCCCGAGGATCCCCTCCTCATTTCTAGGACCTTTCCTTCAGGATATACTCTTAGACTCAGGTTCAAACTCACAGCCCTGAGGGCCCCAGAGCTAGACATACATTGGATATTCTGTGGGAGGCAGGGCCATAGGAATGAATAAACTCAGAGTTGGAATTGATTTTAGGGAATTTCCAATCAACTTTCATCAGATGCATCTAATTCAGCCTCTGTTTGAATTGTCCCATCAAGGAGGACATCATCACATCCCTGAAACCTACAACTTTGTTGAAGGACCCTAAATGGCAGAATGTTTTTTAATTTTACATCAATATTTGCCCACATTAATTTGTGTGTGTTGGTCTCTGCATTTATGCAGATTGACCCATCAGTCCGTTTTTCTGATGACTGTCTGATGGCTTCATTCAGCCATCTCAGCCTGGGTCAGTTCTTAATTTACTAGCAACCACTTACTAAATGTTGTTGAATGAATGTCAAAGATCTTTCCTCTCTTGGCTAATTACTCCACATCCCTACAAAAACATTTTTCTGTCATCCATCTGGGCATGAGGCGAGTTAGGGTGTTTAATTTTCAAAGCATTTCACTGATGTATCCCAAATGCCCAGAACAGTGCCAGATATATCGTATTGTACATGCTCAGTCAATACTATATGTGAATAAATAATAAAACATTATTTGTCCCCAAGCCTATTCTTTGTTTGCTAATAGCACAATATACCAAAATTCTCAATACTTTGCAGAGAATTTCATCTCAAATTAAAGGTTATTCAGCTCCTTCCAAAAACTTCATTGAGATAATTTATATTTGAAAACTAAAGGACATATTAACCATTCATTCCTCCTCTGAAGTTACCCAGTCCTATCCCAGTATGAATGGAGCAGCAAAATCTACTAGACTACGTTACTCTAAATGACCCCCTATAAATGTCTTCTCAGAACAAGAATTAACATAATACCATCGCTACTAAGTAGATTTGGAATATGAAACAACCATAGCAAAATGTGTTTAAAACTTGTGTAAAATTGTCATTGAAGAGATTTTCAATTAAGCTGTTAATTGTAAACAAACCCACAAAATAAATTTCTCTTAGAATAACGTGGTAAAAACAAAACAAAACAAACAAACCCTGACTCTCCTAGAAAATGGTATGCTTTAATTATCAGACAATAAAAGTTATATAAGCCATTATATTTTGTTTGCTTGCTTGCCAGGCTGCCAGCTTTACTCCTGTTTTAAAGATCCCACTGCATATGTGTCTCTATCATTAGTCTTGGTAAGTGTGTTTCTTACAGGAGATGGTTTCCTTTTGATTAAACTCCTTCTTTCATTATATGTAAAATCCTGCAATTAATCACAAAAGAGACCTCCTTTTCCTTTCCGTTCTGTACCCTTTCCCTCCTGTTTTGTGTTCCACCTCAGGAATTTAGTTTCCTCACTTGGCCTTATTCTGTCCACTCTTCTGGGAAACCACCAAAAAAGCTGATTCACAATTGTGTTCATAATTTATTAACTTTTCTCGAGTCACAATCCAGTGTCCCAAGTTCCAAAATGATTATTTTTTCACATTTTCTGTTTCTTGTAAAACCTATGAGAGCCCCTCCCCACTTCTCACTATCATCTGGTGGTTTTGCTTCTTCTTTCTCTGAGGAAATAGATGACCTCAGAAAGAATGACTACCTTTGACCATCAAATCTAGCCAGCCTTCAACGTCGGCACCCCCAATCTCTGCCTTCCTCCATATTAAAGGTTTGAACTGACCCTCTGCTGATCTAAAATACTCAGTTCCTTTACCTAGGACTCAGCAGTCTTATTTACTTGAAGACTTTCCGTGTGTCATAATTACCTTTCTCATATGCATCACCAGCGTTCTCTCTCTCCCTAATGAGTATTTTCCTATCCATGAAAACATGCTGAAATATCTTCCATGTTAAAAAAAAAAAAAATGTAAGCCCACCACATTTCTTTCAGTACTGCTCCATTTCTCTGATTCCTTTTATAGAAAACTCCATAATTGTCTACACTTGACTTATCCATTTTTTTTACCTTCCATTTTCTCCTTAACCCTCTTCAACCAGATTTTGTTCCAACTACTCCTCATCATTAAATCCAATGAACCCTATCTTCCTGATCTTGCAGCAGCGTTTGCACACTTGATCATTTCTTTTTTGAAACAAGTTAGTCACTTGGCTTTAGGAACATTATACTCTTTGGATGTATTCCTATCTCTGGTCCTTCTCCAGCTCCTCTTTTGGAACATCATTCTATTTTCAGCTGTAAATGTTGCAGTGCTCTTAGTCTCAGCCCCCAGACTTCTTTTATCTACTTTTTACATGCTTTCCCTAAGTGATCTCATCCTGTTCCCTGATTTTAACTACTATCAATATGCTGGTAACTGCTGAGTTTTATATCTGAACTATCTCTTCTCTTAACTCCAGACTGGCATATCCTACTGCCCACCAACCATCTCTTCTTGGATGTCTAATAGACATCTCAAGCTTAACATGTCCAACCAAACTCTTGCTGCTTTTCCCCAGACCAACTCAATAAGCTCTCACTTAAGGAAATAACACCATTCCCCCATTTTCCAAAGCAAAACACTTTGGAAACATCCTTGACTTCTCTCTTTCATTCATACCCCACATAAAATCTTTCAGTAAATACTGCTTTATCTACCTTCAAAATACCTTCTGGACCCAAGCCTTTTCTCCCCACCTCCACCTCTACAATCCAAATCTAGGGCACCATTATTACTCACCTGGATCTGTACTGCGGCCACCTGACTGGTCTCCCTGCTTCACTTTTGCTGTCCTACAGCTCATGCTCTACATAGTAATCAAAGAGATTCTTTTAAAATGTAGATCATAGGGCGCCTGGGTGGCTCAGTTGGTTGGGCGACTGCCTTCGGCTCAGGTCATGATCCTGGAGTCCCGGGATCGAGTCCCACATCAGGCTCCCTGCTCGGCGGGGAGTCTGCTTCTCCCTCTGACCCTCCTCCCTCTCATGCTTTCTGTCTCTCATTCTCTCTCTCGCAAATAAATAAAATCTTAAAAAAAATGTAGATCATAAAATGTCACACTTTTGCACTCAACTTTCTAATGGCTACCCATTGTTCTTAGAATAAAATATTGTTATGCTGGGGCACCTGGGTGGCTCAGTCGGTGAAGCACCTGCCTTTGTCTCAGGTCATGATCCCAGGGTCCTGGGATTGAGCCCTACATCAGGCTCCCTGCTCAGTGGAGAGCCTGCTTCTGCCTCTCCCCACCTCCCCCGGCTCATGCTCTCTCTCACTCTCTATCTCATATCTTAAAAAAAGATTTTATTTATTTATTTGAAAGTGAGAGCGCACAAGTTGTGGGGGAGAAGCAGAGGCAGAGGGCGAAGCAGACTCCCCACTAAGCAAGGAGCCCGATGTGGGACTCAATCCCAGGACCCTGCAATCATGACCCAAGCCGAAGGCAGCCACTTAACTGACTGAGGCACCCAGGCACCCAAATAAATAAAATCTTTAAAAAAAATGTTGTTATGCTTTGAGCAAACTTTCATGATCCAGCACCTGGATATTACTCTTACTAATTTCCTGAAACTCCTCTCCTTGTTCCCTCCTTTCTGGCCACATGACTCTCTTCTGGTTCCTATAATAATACAAGCACACTGCACCATGGAGCTTTTACCTCTGCTATCCTTAGCCCAAAACAGTCAACTGCTATTTACTTGAATCCATCTATCACTTTCTTCAGTCTCTGTTCAAACGTCACCTCTTCCAAGAGAGCTTTCCTGACCACTCTTTCCAAGTGAGCATGCCAGTAATTCTCTCCTCTGCCTGCCTTAGTTCTATATGAAGAATTGTACATTGATTTGTTTGCTCATTGGTTGGTTTCCTGTCCACCCAAATAAGCAGAAAGCTCCAGGAGTTGAAGGTATGCTGCTTCAACAAGGCCCCAAGCTACTCAAACTAAATACTGCTGAAATACAAAATTATCCAATAACATGAAATCCAGTGACTTTTTCTCAGCTTCCATTCTCCTTGACTTTTCTCCCTATCTGGCAACACAACTAACAACTTCTCCTTTTTGAGAAAAGACTCAGTTGCTCCTTGGACCGTTCTCACCTCCCTAAGTGGTTTCCCTTCAGGATTCTATGGCAGACACTGATACACTGATAAATGCCTCCCAATATCCACTTTCCTCTCCTTTTTACTTTGTAAGAAAACTTCCAATTTTTAATTGATCACATGGATCTCTTATTACTACCCAGCCAAAACACCACATTTGCCAACCTCCCCTGAAGGCTCCCAAGTGACTAAGTTTAGGCCAATAAGTAAGATAAAACATTGTGAAACTTCCTGGAAGTCTCCTTCAAGTGAGCATGTGTGCCTTTCCTGCTTCCAGGAACTCAAATGTCATGGTTAGGGCTCTAGCATATATCTTGCATAAAGACAATTGAGAGCCACACATTAGTGATAAGGAACCATAAGCTGGAAGAATTCTGGGTCATTGTTTGTAGAGCCACCATACTAGGTCTGGACTACCAACCAATAGCCCTTCATGACATGAGAGAGACATAGTCTTCTATTTTATTTAAACAACCTTTTATTTTTTCCCAATTGATATATCTCTCAGCACACTTAATGCATTAACATTCCCCCTCAACAGAATGATCTTAACTTTCTTGGCCCATCACAAGACTCTCTTCTGAGTTCCAGCCCTGCATATCTTGAGTCCACTGACTAGAACTTAAGTCAACATGCAACTCATCCTCTTTACCCTCACCCACAGGCTTCCTATACGTCAGTATTTCTTTAGATAGTACCAGAAGCCCCTAAGCAGAAGCATGCTAGCGAGCCAAGCCTGATTTGCTTTTATGACTTATATGGTTCAAATACAGATGTGTGTAAGGTGGTGGAATGTGAGATTCTTTGAGGAATTGTAGGTAAACAGTTCATAATCAGAGATGATGTTCCTATATCCAAAAACTGAACTTATATCAGTGGAGGTAGGGGAACACAGGAGTTTCAGAAATAGTGAAGTCTATGCTAAGCTGAAGCCATATTAAGATGACAGACTAGATTCCAGTATTTATTCTTCATATGCCAACATTAAAATATGATCTGCTTAGCAGAGCGACCAAGACTTAAAATGGACTATTACAAATAACAGAGCTGCTGTGAACTGTTGGCTTAATACACAAATGCTCTCAAAGCTTGGAAAACATGCTTAAAATTAGTGCTGGCTAGAGGCCCAGAGGCTTTATAATCTAGTAGTAATCCTATTTGTAATGTTGTTTTAGGCATAATGGTATAATAGATGAAGTGGATTCCTTGCTCTACCTTCATCTTTTCTCTGAGACATTCTACCAACACACCTGCCTTCCATCAAGCACCTGACCTATGGGTCTGTGTTTCAATTGCCTCTGCTAAAAATACCACCATGAAGCACCCTTCCTCAGAGTCAGTCTTCACAGGTGGCCAGGCACTTACCAAAATCTGGTCTCTACTTGCCTACTCCCCTTCCTACCCCATCCCTGACCACTCTTACTACATGAACCTCTGCCTCCCTAAGTCCTATGCAAAATAACCATCTCAGTAGGGTTCATGGGAAAGCAAACAAACAAACAGATTCCTCAGATCATCCCTTTGCTTCCAGTTAGCACTTGTACCTTTTGCCATGGTATTTTGGAAACAATTTTCCCTGCCCTTCCTGCCTAACTCAGAGAAAGGCCGTGAGGGTAGATGGCCACAGGAGAAGGGAGGCATCTAACACTAGTCAGGATAATCACTCAAGCTGGCAGGGTCTCATCAACTCTTTTAGGCAAAGGGAGTCTACATAAGCCTTCAGCTTGATGTTTAAAGAAAGAAACACCAAGAATTTACTCTAATCAGTGACCACAGCCAAAAACGAAGACTAAGGTAGAAATAATGGCATCAAGTCCTCTGGAAACAATGCACTCCAAAAGTCACTGCCAGGGCTAGAGTCTTCACTAACTTTGAAATCCCTCTGCAACCTGAGTAAAGGACTTGATAGCACTGATCTTACACACTCCAAAGGATAACTGCCTTATACCCATATAACCAAAGTCGTAAAACAAGAGTTCCTGAATCCTGAGTGCCCTATCTGAATTGTTAGCAGAATATATCAACCACCCAAGTACAAAATAATAACTCTTATTAAGATTTTTCCAGAGGTCAGAATGAGGGGAACATGAATTTAAGAGCTTTTTTTTTTTTGCTACTTAGCATTTCTTAAAACTATAAATTATGCAAGTGTCCTATAATTAATAGGCTTTTTTAGAGTTTTATGAGCTCCTACCATGGCTTTTTAAGCACCTATCAAAGAAGAATTAACTTCTGAGAGATAGTAAATTAATTAAAAACCTTAAAAAGTGGAATGGTAGTTTAAGGATGTTTCTTTGTGTTTCCATAGATTCTTAAAAAACAAAAAGAGCTAATAAAAAATACTTAACAGAAATGTTCATTTCAGGGACTTGACCAATGTCAGTAGGGAGCAAATTCTGACAACGATGTTAATACAGATAATAAGAAAAATATTTAAAGGAGTATGTTGAGGGGCACCTGGATGACTCAGTTGGTTAAGCGTCCGACTGTTGTGGCTCAGGTTATAATCTCAGGGTCATGAGATTGAGCCCCATGTCGGGGTCCACACTGGGTTTGGAGCCTGCTTAAAATTCTCTCTCTCCCTCTTCCTTTGCCCACCCCTGGCTCATGCACATTCTCTATCTCTAAAAATAATAATAATAATAATAATAAAATTAAAATAAGGGATTACGTTGAATTATAGTAACACTTAGGATGCTTGCCCCTCCTGGTGGGGAGATCTATATTATAGGTTGCCGTTGTGTCACTTCATTGTCATTGTTTGTTGCACTTGGTGGTGGTGGTGATAGTTTTGGCATATCTTTGTAATTTTCGGTATTGGCTTTGGGAATCATTGCAGCTCCTTCTAGAGACATACAAATGATGGAGGAAATATTTTAAGGAGTAAGTATAACCACTCCACTCAAGTGACCCATAAAAGCTACCAGTAATTTTTGACCTATCTAAAATATTTACACAGAAGATCCTGGTAGACGTGGGAAAAATCCATCTGTCAAGAATATCCAAAAAGTATGTAAAATGTTCACATAGAAAGTCTTAATATTCTGATAGGGAAATATGAGGAGATCCTTGTATAAATGGTTTTGTTTGGAAATCCAGTGCTGTGGCTGGAATGATATGGGTGGAATGTTAGGAATTCTCTCCCTGGTAGTATCGTATGTATATTCCAGCTAACGGTGTCTATTTGCCCAGAGGATTTATATCTATATTAAATATTAATATAAAACAAAACAATTTCCCTCCTGGCAACCCAAATGTGAAAAATTTTCTCTAGCAAGAGCCCCCAGAAAGGCAAAATGCATTGAATTATAGCTATGCTCCTCCAATTGTTTCCTCCCTCAGAATGAGCACGATCCAGTCCGTTCTCTGTTCCAAGTGATGTTCTAGGTATGATAAAGGGGAAATGGATCAGTGATCTGTACCTGCAGTTTAAATAGTTACCTCAATTGGCAGCTAAGTTAAATCCTTACTTGTTGTCCACCAAAGGAGATGAATTTAGAACCACATAAAGGATCCAGGGAGAGGCTAGCCAAAGCAGGACTCACTTGGCTCGTTTGAAGCACTGATTATTCAGGGAACTTTTATAAAATCCAGAGATTTGCTCTTCTGTCCTTTGCCCAGAATCTCATTGCACCTGACATTTCAGTAGATTTAAAAGTCTTCAGGGAGACCAAATGCTTATTCTAGCTGATATTTACTTCCAAAAAGTCAGAGCTGTGTTTATGCTCACTTATTGCTGCACACTAAATAATAGCCTTGTGAAAAGCGGTGAAATCAGATAGGAAAATATGACACTCAGTCAATGTTGTGTCAGGGACCCAGCATCCCAGAGCTGCCAAAACCTATCTGCTTTGTTTTGTGACACATGGTAGGCTGAAGGGAGGTGCCAAATCTCTGGGTTCATCTAGGGGTTAGAGCTACGTCCACACAGGTCTGATGGAGGCCATGACCACTGGGGATGGGGCAATGGCACATAGGTCCTGCCATGTGCAGGGAGCTTGTTGCCTCAGACTCTGGAATCAAACGATCCAAGCTTTGGATCTAGCTGCAACATTCGGGGGTCTGTGACCTGGACACACAGCTTAACTACTCTAGACCCCAATGCCTTTCATTCAAAGGAATATCAGTGCTCACCTGCAGTGTTACATGAAAGTCAAATGAGAAAATAAGTACACAAAAGGAACACTCAAAAATGTTTATTATTGTGCTTTAAACAAAAAAGGAACATAAAAATTTTATATAAATTTTCCGTCTTAGGCTTATAGCAGCGATCAAGGAAAACCAGAAGTGAAATTTTAGCATTGCCTCAACTTTTGAGGTCCAAGCTTTGGAAATGAACCAGTCATTCCCAGCAGTTCATTTAGCCTCACAGAGTCAAGCTTTCACCTTAATGGCTTGTGCATTATTAAAATACTTTCATTTATGTTTGCTTTTCCAAAAACAAAAACCCCATCCAAATGAATGGGTAGTATAGCACTGTATCCAAGATTAATCAAAGAAACCATAAAATTACTGAAGTCCACGTCCTGGTTCATTGGAAGTCCTTGGTCAGTTGCTCTCATTAATGCTGGTTTATAGGCACCACTGTGTCTGGGTCAAAAGGACATCAACTAGCAATCAGTAAGCCTGGATATGAATCATTTGGGTAAGTTATGAATTCAAACCTCAGTTCTTGCATCTGTGGAGTGGGGATAATCATGTGTTCCCCACGTCCTAGAGACAGCATGTAGCACTCTCTCACGTGTGAGAGTATAACATTAAAGGCCCTTGGGTACTGCAGTGCATATTGATAATGTAAAACCTTATCATCCATGCAGTAAGAATCCAGAAAAAGGAGAGACTAGTTCAAGATCAGACCAATCCCTTAGCTATAATATTGTTTCTCTCTTTAACCCCAGATCATCATAAACATAGCATGCACTGCATTTGACAACATTTGGGTGCAAACTTTGGATATCATCAAGGCTTGAATTCCTTTCCTAGGACTGCAGTTATCAGTGGTTTCAAACAATGAAAATGTATTATAGCACAGTTGGGAGGGCAGAAACCCTAGATCGAGGTGTTAATAGGGTTGCGCTCTCTTCAAAGGCTCTTGAAGAGAATCCATTTCTCGCCTTTTCCAGCTCTGAGGACTCCAGGTGTTCATGGCTTATGGCCACGTCCCTCCAAGTCACTGACTCTGTGGTCACATTGCCTCCTCTTCGGACTCTCCTCCGTGTGTGTCTCTCCTAAGGCAACTTGTCATTGGATTTAGGGTCCACCCAGACAATCCAGGATGATCTTGTTTCCAAATACACTCCCATTCACGTGTTCCCAGGATTAGGACCTGGACATATCTTTTGGGGGGGGCCACCATTCAGCCCACTACAAGGCTCGATTACATACTTAAAAGTATTAAGCTGCTCAGATATCATCTTCTTAGCAAGTGAAATGGCCATAAGGCAGCCAGTCCTTTCCCTGTTCTCCTTCGTTAAGGTCTGATCTATGGTTCCCCATCAGACAAAACAAACAGGAAGCAGTTCTGTTATCTGAAAACAAATGCCAAGATATTAATGGCAAGGATGGCATTGAAAAACACTGGAAAACAAAGGACGTTCTAGGGGGTGGTGTGCTAGTTTGCCAGGTTGTAACAACAAAGTACCACACACTGTGTGACTTAAACAACAGAAATTTATTTTCTCACAGTTCTAGAGTCTGGAATTCCAGGATCAAGGTATCAGCACAGTTGATTTTGTCTGAGGACTCTCTCTTTGGCGTGTAGGTGGGCGTCTTCTCCCTGGGTCTTCTCATCATTTTCCCTCCATGTGTCTATGTCCAAATTTCCTTTTTTTATCAGGACACCAGTCCTATTGGATTAAACAACCCCCCCCGCCCCAATGACCTCATTTTATCTTAATTACCTCTTTAAAGACCCTATCTCCAAATACAGTTACATTCTGAGGTGCTTGGGTTAGGATTTCAACATATGAATTTTAGGGGGACACATTTCAGCCCGTAAGAGTCAGCAAACTTTTTCATAAAGGGCCAGAGAGCAAATATTTTCAGCTTTGGAAGCCATTCAATCTCTGCCACAACTACTCAGCTCCACCACTGTAGAGTGAAAGCAGCCAGAGAAAATACAAACAACTGTGTGTGGTTGTGTTCCAATGAAACAAGCAAAGCAAAAATTAAGAGGATGAGGTTCAAGAAGCAAAGATAACTGAGTGACTTTCTAGCTTTCGTATTCTACCCTTCAGATGGGATTTCTGACTCCTGGTGACACTGAGTTCCCAGGCACGGGGGCCTCAGGATGACGTAAAGCGAATGCTCTGGTGTTGCTTTGTTCTTTGTTTTTCCTTTTTTAAAAACTTGTTTAGTGTGGTAAAAACACATAACATAAAATTTATTATCTTAACCATATTTAAGTGTACAGTAAATTAGTGGTAATGATGTGTATATCGTCGTTTCACAGCTCTCCAGAGTCTTGCAAAACTGAAACTCTGAACCCATTAACCAACAACTCCCCATTTCCCTGTCCCTCAGCAACTGACAACCACTGTTCTACTTTCTGTCTCTATAAGTTTGACAACTTTAGATACTTCATATAAGTAGAATTATACAATATTCTCCTTTTGATGACTGGCTTATTCCACTTAGCATAATGTCCTCAAGTTTCATCCATGTTGTAGCATAGATAGGATTTCCTTTTTTTTTTTAAGGCTGAATAATATCCCATCATATGTATATATGTATATAAGCCACATTTTCTTTATCCATTTATCTGTTGACAGACACTTGGTTACTTCCACCTCTTGACCGTTGTGAATAATGCTCCAATGAACATGAGTGTGCAAATATTCCTTTGAGATCCTGTCTTCAATTCTTTTGGATATATACCAAGAAGTGGAATTGCTCCAGTGTTGCTTTTGGATACCCCTGATTTTTATCAGCAAGGAAAAAATGCTTTCATACTGTTATTTGGGAGATGGGGTTATTTCTGTACATTCTTGAGTAATAGTTGTCGTGGTCTGTGATGCTGGAGAACAGAGAGGGCAGAGCAAGAAACAAAGAGAAACATCCTCCTAGAAACTTATTTTTCTTCCTAACTTCTTCTAAATGCCAGTTAACATTAACAGCTTTTAAATGTGGAGCAAATTTACCTTTTAAGTAGAAAAATATCATTTTAGGGAGAGCAAGAGACTGTGAAGGAATTGGCTTTCTAGGACCTTCTTAAATGAGCTTGAAATTTTGCATAGGGGCCTAATTTAACTTTCCAAGGTCTTTGGAGATCTTTACAATAATTAAACTGGAACTAAAGATACAAGTTCAAGAAGAAAATAAGAGCTTCCCTTTGCTGGATGAGAAACTGAAATAAATAGAATTTCAATTGGCAATGGTATACAGTATGAGGTATTGGAGAAGTCCTCATGTAATAACTGAGGGCCTAGTTATGTTGCCTCTGAATCCTACAGTGGCTAGGGAGCAATGATCATCACTATTACCTATTGAAAGAGTAGAAATGAGAATGATATCTGCATTATTAAGACTCTTTTTATTACAACGGAGAGCAACCCAAATCTAACCAGTGTAATTATGGTTGCTATGATGAAAAAGTCCAAAAGCACAAGAGGCTCAGGCACAGTGGGATCAAGGTCTCATCTGATGTCACCAGATCTCAGTCTCTCTTATGACCTCTTGCAGAAGAGTTCTCCATTTGGGGAGCAGGATGGACACTAATGCTCCCAACATCCATTCAGTGACTCCACAGAACAGGAGCATTTGCCCTAATGGCTCTGGCATAAAATTTCCAGTGGCAGCTCCAGTTAGTGTGACGTGGGCCATGTGTCTGTCCCCAGACCTATCATGGGGACAATGGCCAGGGGAGGAAACAGGAGTTCTGTTTCAGAAAATGAGTAAGGAAATATTAACTCCCAGAAAACAATGAACTTGCAGTGGTTTCAGTAAAGAGGGTAAGATGGGCTGCTCTCTGTAGCTTCTTCCAGGGCAGGCCTACCTTCCTTAGTGAAGCTGCTCAAGATCTACGTCCTTGACCACCATTATTCTGTCACTGAAAGGGAGTGTTTGCACAGCTTGTAGCTTCCACTTGGTGGGAAAGAAAAAAGTAAGCCCCTTGTCAGAGGAAGTGAATTGCTTTAAATGAAGGTCATTGGGTTTTGCACAATACATGTATTTTCTTACTGTTGACAGTTTTAATTTCACAAGCTAAAGTGCAGCAATGTGGGGGTGGACTGGAGTGATGTGAAAAGTCCTCTCCAAAGAGGTGGCATCAAAACTGAGGTCTGCAAGAAGAAAAGAGGGAGCTACAGCATGAGCTGAGGAAAGAGCTTTTCAGAAACAGCCATGTCCAAAGTCTGAGATGACCCTCCCATTTTCAGCATCAGAGAGAAGATATGGCCTCCAGCACCAAAGGAGACACACTGTGCCACGCGTGGTCCCAGCTGATTGGACCCCCTTACCTTCTGACATCATCGCTTGCTATTCCACATGCATCCTGCATGCAAGTGCTTTAGTCCTCCTAATACTCCAGGCATCTTCCAGGCTCCAGGCTGTTCTACTGGTTCTTCTCTCTGCCTGGAATGCTCTTCCATTGGTATTTGCTTGTCCAACTCCCTCATTCCTTCAAGTCTTTGCTCAAATTTCACCTTTGATCTGGGCGCCCCAACTACCTTATTTAAAGCTATATCACATGCTTCCTCCCACAGCTTACCCCCACCCCCAGTAGCCTTTTTTGCTGTTTTGTCTTTCCCACGTAACTCCTTCTAATGCACTGTATGACTTGTATGGTTTATTTATTGCTTATTGCTTCTTCTGTCAATGGCATATAAGCTCCACAAGAGAAGTTTTTGTTTTGTTTTGTTTGCTGATGTATCTCAAGTGTCCAGGACTGTACCTGGCATACTGTAAATAAGTTTTAATGGAAGAGTGGAAGGAGAAGAGAAGAAAGATTTGTCTTAGCAATGATATTTTCTTACAGTGGAACAATCGTATACACCTTTGTCTTGAGGCCTCACAACTGCCTCCAGTCCCCGAGTCTGGTATATATTTTAAAGCCTCATGCCTTGAATATTAGGCTTGAATATAATTGCAATAGATTGCCCTGAGAAGAGACCAAATCCCTTTGTAACCACTTTCAGGGACTGCCCCATTTCTTTTGCTGCCCTAGAATCACAATATGCATGCTACTGAAAAAAGTAGGCCATTGGCCAAGGATTGGAAATACTTTTATTGTTGGCCTTGTTGAGCTGGGAGGTTTCCATGTGATAGCACTGACCATGAAAAGATCTGAAACCATTTTTTTTTATTAAAAATGTTATTTGGGGATAGTTATTCCTAGCATCTGTCAAATTTATATGAAATCTGAACACTGAAGCCCTGGGTTTGCAAACAGGCCATAGCTATGTTCATTCCTTCTTATAGCTCCATGTGGCTTATCTCTTTGACTTTCCCTAATGTACAGGATATGTGTTCCCTAGAGAAATAGGACAATTTTTATCCACCCATTACATTAATGGGGAAGAGTAGATCAGAAGGATAGATCTTACATTATTACAAGATTTAACCTAAGATCAATCTTTACAACATTTTATCCAAAATTCCCTGAGGAGGTCAAGAAGAAAACTCTAGATTTTTTTTAGTGTGTATTAGGGTTGGGGCAGGGGGTTAGCATAAAGTACACTTGTAAAAGCTAAATGCTGTGTATATGTTGATCATGGTGGGGAAGCCAGAAAACAGATTCCATGATCCTCAAGAACAAGAATAAAATGCAGGCACATGGGCTTCCTCATTCTCCAAATTGGAAACATCTGTGTTGTCCAAGTTCTCACTTTTTCCCATAATCAAAGGGACAGCTCCTGAAACAATGGAGTCTTTCAAAAGTGTACCAGGTTTTTTGAAACAATAATGTAGGATGTCATGAATTTATAATGCCCTAAGTATTTTTGACTCTTTGTGGATATGGGACCAATTTTAACTTATTGGTGGCCCCCATCATTTTGGTTGTAGAAATTGAATCAATACATAAGTACTGGATTTTAAGTACAATGCCATAAATTATTTTTAAGAAAGAAAAATATCTACTAATTAAACTATGACCAATGTTTCTAATTGCTTAGGATATTTACTTTATATGTGTAAGTATAAATGTTTATCATACATCATTCTTATGTACTTATGTGTGCATACGTGAAATAAAATGTAAGTAAAATAAGTTGGATAAGTTATTCCTAAATTTTTTCCCAGAGTTCAGCCTTCTGAATAAACCTTCCATTTAGAGTGTTGGTGGCACTATATTCTCAGAGTTTCTCCACTACTATCTGTGGATTTTCTGCTCATCCTCTGACATCCATACTGAAATCTTTGCTGTTGGTACTTTCTTCATTTTACCAACTTGTCACCTGAAAGTTCTCAGACAAGGAGGATTTGGTCCTCTGTCAAATGGTCTATAAGCAGTTTGTTGATGTCAACCTTCAGGGACTCCAGTTGTTTCTCACCCTAAGAGTTATTACCAAGTTTGCTCATATGCAAGTAATGAAAACCATATCCCTTGATTGACAACAGTTGTAAGACACTCTCAACTATAAGACACATCCTTATTTCAAAGATGTTTAAATGTAATAAAATAATATTGAAATAACTTTTGATGGTGAGAGATGGTAACTAGACTTACTGTGGGAATCATTTCATAATGTATAAAACTATCGAATCATTATGATATATATTAGAAACTAATAGGATACTGATATTAACTATACTTCAACGACAAATTTTTTTCGTATATTGAAATGTAAAAGAAAAAAGTGTATGTTTGAATTAATAAAAGACAATCATTTCCCTCTCATTCTGTACTATCTTTTTTTGTTTTTTTAGTGAGAGAGAGAGCGCATGTGCCTGTGAGTGGTAGGGAGGGGCAGAGGGAGAGGAAGAGAAATCTTAAGCAGGCTCCACACCAAGCACAGAGCCCAACGTGGGGCTTGATCTTACAATCCTGACATCACGACCTAAGCCAAAATCAAGAGTCAGACACTATTAATGACTGAGCCACCCAGGCGCCCTTCATTCTGTACTATCCTAATCAAATAAATACCAAAATGAGAATAAAAGATCCCAGGAAAAAATGCCATCCCCCTTTCCATTGTTTCTCCATAAAATCAATCTTCTAAGAGATGTTTACTGAATTTTAAAAATTTAAATAACATAGCATGGCCATATTCACACAAGTACATGCTTCATTGTATACAAATCCAATGCTAATGCTTTAGAATCTGTTTTCTCAAAACTGCAGTTCTCGAAAGCATTTGTATTCATTTTCTGAACCATCAGTGTTGATGAAAACTATGTGAAAATGAAGAAACAATAAAAGAACTTATAAATCCTAACCAAACAATGACAGTTTTAGCCCATTAAGCTTCCATTAACCAAATCACCTCCAGCACAGCAGAAATGATGAATTTCAATTGCAACTCAAATTTCTTAGTAGCTTAGTCACCTCAAATCCATTTCAGAAGTAGGTGGGAATAAATAAATTAATTAATTAAAAGGCTTATCATGCTTCCTCATAACATTCTTCAGAAGTTTAAGATTCTATTCTACATTACTAAAATTCAGCCTGCTTTTCTGTTAAATGTGATCAGTTTTAGAAGGTAAGTACTAACATTTTTATCACAATTCTTGACCTCAACTGAATTGGCAAATGGAATTTTGGCTCAAGAGACATATTATCCAAATGGAAAATTTTCCTTGATCCCCGAAGTGTTATACCACTTATTGGAGTCTTGGAAACAAATGGAAAATATTTACCAGCCCATAATTTTTAGTAGCCTGCCTTCCCCAAAGGAGTAGGTACATAGTAATTGAAATAAAGCACATATTCCTTTCCACTCTGGCACAAAATGTACTGGTATTTAGATGAGCAATAATATTCAATGATTTCCTCCCTCAAACATGTTGTAAATTACGAACAGAACCAAGTAGGGAACAAAATAACAGTGTCGCTTGGGAGTGGAGTACTCTGCAAACACAAACCACTATAGGTACCTTATATTCTCTAGTTAATACCTTCCACATCTCTCCATGAGTGAAGAATGGCTTTGTTTATTTTTCTGTCTATTGTTGTTGTACATTGGGACTGCCAATGAGCCATATTACTATGTTGTCAACCAAAATAGCTAAGGAATATTGGAAATTACATAGAAAATACAATTCAGGTGGTAGTAATTACCAGGACTAATAAACCCACAAATACTTCTATATATTGAATATTTACTATTACAGGCTACAATATTGGATTCTCGAAACATTGTGTAGCATGGAAATGGATGAGATTTTTAAATTTCTTGAACTGTAGAAGCCCAGAGGAAAGCCTGGTCATGGACTTCAAAGCTTAAGTGATTAAAAGGTCTTGTCAACTTCTCTTATTTTACAGATAAAGAGGCTGAAGCTCCAGAAGACTGAATGTTGCCCAAGATGATATGGTTGCAGAACTGAAACCAAAAGCAGGTTCCTGGGCTCCCAAACTAGTACTCCTGCCCCTTCACCCTATATAATATGTGATGGCAGAACCTCAGAGATACATGCATTACTGAAGACTTCAATTTCCTTAAAGGCCTAACTTGATTCACCCAAAAAAATTCTAGAATTGAAATTCCGAGGACATTGGATGCCTAAACACTGAACGTCAGAATGCATCTGAATCAAATTATTCTTGACAAACAATTAACATTAATTCAGCACTCACTGGTAGCTTTCGAGTTCATTACTGACACTAATTAGCAAACCTACACAATATCCTTTTGAAGTAAGTTAAGCATTATTAGCTTTGCAGAACAGATGAGGGATCCAGCCATACATTTTATGTGTTTGTTGCCAAGTGCTGTGGCTACTAAAACTCAGAAATGTGCCCCAAATTCAACCAGTTCTAGAAGAATTGTGGAATTCTAAAAGCACTGATTTCTAAATCTGGTTTTCCAAATCAGTTTATCCTGATGCTGCAATGCTTGTCCATGGTTAACTTTAGGTTAGCAATCATGTCCAATTCATTACCTGCAAAGCCAGTCACTCAATAGATACCTATGCATGCCTTACAGATGCTGTGCCAGGTAGAGGCTAGCCACCTAGGAAAGAACCCATTAAGCCACACCCTGACTGCCTGCAGCTTCCCAGAAAACCCTGCCTTTATCATCTGTCAAACTTTTCTTGGCACTAACATATAAGGAAGAGAGATGATCAAGTGGGAAATATGTGATTATGACCTATTATTATCTTCAATCTTGACCATGAAACATCCAACCAAGATTTCCCATTCAAGACTATGTGCATTACCCTGTGCAATACTAGAAATAAAGCAGTGTCTCCTGGGAGGCTGACAGCCTGAGGTGGTCTGCCTTCTACCAGAAGTTTACTTGGGACAAGGTAAAAAAACAAAAACAAAGGAAACAGGGAGTCTGAATTGCACTGATGATAACATCTCATAGTTACTATTTACTGTGTCCTAGGAAGTTTAAATAGATAATTTTATTTTATCTTCACAACCCTATGAGGTAAATACTATTGGCATCATTTTATAAAAGGGGAAACTGTGCAGAGGAGTAAAATAAATTATTCAAGTGATGGGGTCACGATTCAAACCCAAGCCTGCTGCTACCAAAGTCCATGCTCTTATTCATTGCTACTGCGGTCATGATAACAAAGACAACAGAAAGAAAAACAAAGATGCACACTGCCCCCACCCCCAGCTCCTTTACTAAAACCAGACCAGGTGCCTCTTAGATAAAACCAACTAAGAGATGAACAAAAATAGAAGTCAGATTGAGTCTTGCCACCCTAAACAACACAAATGAGATCCATTCTAGAAACAAAATGGTGGAAGAGAAACCAGATGAAGAATGTAATAATATGCTACCAGGAAAGCTAAATAAGACAAGAGAAGAGTTGTTGCCTATAACGATTTTTGTAAACCCGCCAAATATCCTAAATGGGCCAGTGGACCTCTGTCTATTAGCTCCCATTTGTAAGTAAAACTCATAGGACTTTTAAATTAATGACATCTTTTTCTAAGTCTGGACTTATTAAACAATTTATTGAGTACATGTTGCAGTTCACATAGAGGTTAAGAGCCATAGCTTTAGGTTTCAGCTCTGCCTTGTGGCCTGGCACAACTTAGTTAACCCCTCTGAACCTCAGTTTCTCCTCTACAGTGAGTATTGAACCCTACATCACAGAATTGCTATGGGGATTCAATAAAATGATTCATATAGGGCGCCTGGGTGGCTCAGTTGGTTAAGCGACTGCCTTCAGCTCAGGTCATGATCTCAGGGTCCTGGGATCGAGCCCCGCATCGGGCTCCCTGCTCGGCGGAAAGCCTGTTTCTCCCTCTCCCACTCCCCCTGCTTGTGTTCCCTCTCTCGCTGTCTCTCTCTGTGTCAAATAAATAAATAAAATCTTAAAAAAAAAAATGATTTATATAAAGCATCTGACACCCTGCCTGGCACACAATCTGCATTTCAATAAATGTTACCATTATTATTGGCCATTGTGTGTCCATATACAAAATGCTATAGAGAGAAACAATAAACTATAAGAAGTGGTCCTTTCCATTAAAGAACATATAATCTATTTGATAAGATGAGCCCAACCGACAAATCAGTTTGTGAACTATACCAGACCAAAATACAGGGAAGTGCTAAGCAGTTTAAGTACTGTAGACCAGGGCTCCTCAGACTTGAATGTGCACACCCAACCCCTGGGGATCTTCTTAAAATGCAGCTGCTAATTCAGTGGGTCTGGGGTATGGTCCAAGACCTGCATTTCCAATAAACTCTCCCATGCTGCTCCCATTACTGGTTCATGAACCACACTTTGAATAGTGAGACTGTAGATGTCCAGGTGTGGGAGGGGCTGCATAGTAAAGGATGGGGCAGTAAGCTTTGTAAGAGGGTTGGAAATTGAGCTAAGGCTTGAAAGATAAATGGGACATGACCCTCAGAAGGGGAGAAGGTACCTCGTAGGCACAGGGTATGCCATGGTTGAAGGTGAGAAGGCAGAAAAACAAGAGGGACAAAGAGAAAACTTTCAATTGGTTGACAGTCTCTACTCCCCTCTATGGAGTGTAGAGCTGCAATACCTTTTCTCTTAGACAGTAGCTCTCAACCCTCACTGGGCACCAGGACCACCCGTGCAGCTTACAAAATACAGATATCTCAGCCCCACCTTCAGAGATTCTGATTTAGCTGTTCTGCCTTACTTGAATTTTAGGAGTTAACATTCCAAATGTGGAGCAAGAAAATATTGCATGCAAGCAATAAGTAACCATGCATTACAAAAATCAGTCGTGCTGTTAACTTCATGAGTACTGTCAATATCCCAGAATCTCTTAACTAGCTTATGAGTTATGAGCTATGGGAAAATTGAAGCAAAATATTTCTTCTGCTCTACCTTTGTCTGCATGGCCCACTAGTACAGCATAAATAACTACTTAACTTCAGAAAGATTTATTAACACCAAAGTTATACTTTCAGATTTCTAGTCATCTGTGCCTCTGCAAGTCATGGATAATTTATTTTAAAAATTCTTTTAATAAATTTTAGGAGACCTTTTTTTTTTCTTAAATATATGTGCAACACTTTCCCTTTGCTGCTCTGAAAGGACATCAACCCCTTTCCAGAATTTCTTAGAAATATTGGCTGGCTGCCCTGAAGTTCTTGGAAAAATCTAAGGAACAGATCACTAGACCCTACTGATCTGAGTGCCCCAGGTTTTCCAGATATTCCCTAAGAACTTTGTTCCTTCCTCTCTTATTCCTTCAAAACTGTATCAGTCCCCAAACAATAATCCATCTCTGATCTTTCTATGGAGGATAAAGCAAAGAAGATATTAAGTGTGTCTACCTCTAATTCACCTTCTATAATTAGATTTCCCTTCCTCAGTGTGAGAGATGTAAATTTTTATATAATTACTCTCTTCTATTTAATAGTCTAAATAGCTTTGTGAGTCTTTGATATCCTTTACCAAATGATCTCTTAGTTAGCTGGAGCACTCCTAAAATAGCACAATTTCTGTGACCCATGAAAGTCATTGAATACATATTTCCCAATACACTGCCTTGGGTAATGTTTCTCCAAAGTCTTTTTGGTTCTCTAATATGAATGAGACAATAGGGAACACATAGGGAGAGAAAGATATGAAGTACTGAGAGGGAAGGAAACAGGGAGAGGAGAGAAGAAAGAAGGAAGGGAGGAGAGAAAGAAGATCATAACCCCCATGTTAGTTGTTTGAGAGCATGGACCTGGGGAGAAATCTTGAGTAAAATATTTCAGCAGAAAAATAAGTGTAGACTGCCAAATTATACCTATATTTTCGTTATATTCATTTGTCTTTCTGACTTTAAATAGGGCTAACAAATAGCTATTATTCTTTAAGTTTCTGGTGAAATATGAATGTGAGTGAGCAGGACTGCAATACTGTGATGTTAGAAATTATACACTGGAATATTAGAAAATGCATTATAGGAACCACTAAATGGGGGATCTAGATTCTAAACATGGCTCCTAATGTACATGTATATTGTACATCGAATGCTTTTTTTCTATGAAAAACTATCATGTTGTAATTCTTGAATCAACATTTCCACAAAAATATAAGGACTTAAATTTGGAGACAGACACTAATTGTTTCATACTGTCCTAATCCATTTGGGCTGCTGTAACAAAATACTGCAGACCGCTGGCTTGTAAACAACAGAAATCAAGGCTGGACGTCTACTATCAAGGTGTCAGCATGGTCAGGTGAGGGCTCTCTTTCAGGTCACAGACTTCTCCTTGGATGAGCCAGCTCTCTGAGACACTAATTATAGGGGCCCTAATCTCATTCATGAGGGCTCCACCCTTATGACCCAATCATTTCCCAAAGCCGCCTCCCTCCACCCTCCTAATACCACCCCCTTGGGCATTAGGTTTTCAGCAAGTGAATGGGACGGAGGGGCACAAATATTCATACCACAGCAGGTATACACAAAATTTTAGAAGATTTACAAACTTTTCATGCCCTCATTTTTTTCCATTTCAAAGGAGAAAAGGTAGAAGAAAAGAGTTCCTTTAAAAAACAATGGCAATTGCTAACACTTACTGAGCATTTCCTTTGTACCAGGCTTTACTTGTATTATCTCATTTGACCTTCACTACAGCCTCATGAGACTAGCACTATTTTATTCTCATTTTACAGATACAGAAAATGAGGCTAAGTAGAAATATTGAACAATTGGACCAAGATCAATTATTTCATTAGTTAGGGAACCAGAATTTATTCTCTGGCTGCCTGACTCCAGAGCCCTTAATCTTAACCAACCTATTAAATTAAATATATAGACAAGAGTTACACACTTTATATTTCAAATACCCTTGTGCGTGATGCTTATTTCTTTACACTCTTTCAAGCAGGAAATACAAATAAAATCTATCCAAATAATGGGGCTAATCTATTTGGAGAAGCACTAATCAGTGACAGAAAGAAAAAAAAAACCCTTTGTTTATGTGAATTTATGTCAAAGCTATTAGTCAAAGCAAAGGTCTAAGGTTATTTTGTTTGAAGTTCACCTTTCTATTAGTTGAGGATTAAAGTGTCCTCTAAGACAAATTTAGAATTCCTAGAACAGCCTGACCTTTAATATTCATGTCATAACACAAGTGTACTTTGGTGTCATTATCATATTATCATTGATATATTTCCGTTATTCATTCTTCCCTGTTCATTAATCAGGCAAACATCCTGTAAACAGCTAAATTTATACAGAAATATAAATAGGATGGAATTCATTGGTTATTCACCAAAATATCAAGAGACCCATGGGGAGAAAATTACGTTACAAAACTGTGGCTTGGGGGAGTAACCTTTCACATTTGCTATCATTTTATCTCACATTAAATTTTTTTCCTTAGATAAACCGTGAGGTTAAGAGTTTAAAAAGAAAGAGTTCTAAAGAACAATGAATCACTTTATAATATTCAACAATTAGGAACTTTGGGGATGAAATAGAAGTAAGAGGTTATCTAACTAGTAATTTTTTATTGGCTTTGTTTTGTTTTTGAGTGTTTGTCATGTGCTAAATCCTTTACATGGATTGTTCTTAATTTGGGTTAACCAGAGAAGAACTCAAAAACAAAATTCAAGAGCATGTGGTTCATCTGCAAGGTGTAGGGAAATTGGAAAGGGGTAGAGAGATGAGACAGGGAAGAGAAGCAGGCCAATAAAGTGTGCATTATCAAGTCAGTTACCATTGAAGGGAAAGTGAGCCTAAGTCTGCAGGAAAATGCCAGAAAACATTATTAAACGCATGCCTCCCAGTTATCCTGCCTGAGAAGTGAGGGAGCTGAGGTATTTATACACCCATTCCCTTCCATCATTATTTGTGAGATGCTCCTTAGGCATGAATTCCCTAGCACCTCAGAGCTGTGGTCTCCTACAGATTCAGAGAAAGCCTCAGGAAAGAGATGTAGGCAGGGATCTTTGGAAGTGGACCTGCAGGCATGAAATAGAGAGGCTCAAGACCTTTAGGTGGTTCACCTATTATACAACTGCTACAGATGATCTAACTTAACTTCTTGTAATAATACCAATAACTCTATGAGTTTGGTTGTGTTTTTATCCCCAGTCCAAAAGTGAGAACACTGAGGTGCAGAGACATTGAGTAACTTGCTTATGACCACACAGCAAGGGACAGAACTTGCTAATTACTAATTACTCCAGAGCCTGTAATCTTAGCTATTACTCTGTACCATCTTCCAAAAGTTACTATCTAAAAAGATAACTCCACTAAATCCCCAAAGAAAAGATATGTCTATATCCTGATTTCACGAGCCAAGATCTGGTAAAGATTTACATTCAAGATCTCCCATCATGAAAATACTGAGTATTTTTTTCCAGAACAATTTCTGGTCCTCAGTAAGTACTGAATGAATGATGAATGAGTGCATGAATGACTATGATGTTAGGCATAAATACATGTGTATAGCCTTTATTCCCAAAGAATCCTACCAGCTTCCAGTTTAAAAGGAGATCACATAAATTCCGTGACTTATTTTGCTAACTATTCCTCCTATTTGCTGGACCACAGCTCTCTACAAAGGCTCCCAAGTATTACTAAAATCCTCAAGAAAAATATCTTACACGGACTCTGTGACAGCCACCATTTTTCCTTGTCCATCCTTTCTCTACCAAATCCTCCACATCCACCAGGTGCCATATTGCTTCTTCCAGGCATTCCCAGTGTTTCCACTGGGCACCACCATTAATGTGCAGCTTCCCTAGAAGTGGTGCTCATGTGGAAGCAGGAGAGGAAAAAGCACTACTGCCCTGTTTGCCAGTATCTTGTATGGGGTAGTTAATGGGAAATTCTCTGGATATTTACTCTGTTTTCTCTTTCCTCAGGACCTAGAAGAGATTCCATAGAGTATTGAGCCTAATGGGAAGATTCCAGGAAGATTCTGGATGACTAAGGATTTGTTCCAGGGCCAAGGTTGGCAACTTGGCTCTCCTTAGCAGGAGTCCTCTCCCTTCCTGTCCTTCCAAATTTTGGGGTGCTCAGTCAACCAGTTCACCTTTGTCTAACCTCAATGTTGTAATAATATTCTAGCTGGGACCCAAAATCTCCATTCATACTTGTTCAAATGAACAGGATTAATATTTTATGCATAATTTACATATGCAACATTGTATATAAGGTTAGGAATATAACCTCATAATGTTATTGCTGACTTGTCTTTTCCTTAGTCAACCTCTAACCTCTAACCTCTTAACCTGCCATTCACTATAGACAAATATACTCAGAATATGTGTGTAACAAAGAATAAAAATTTCTGAGTTTAAAAATCCATTTTCAATATTTGCCTAAAACCTATATTATAGAGTCTGGCAAACCCATGGAATTGACTTTTTTGATCAAATGGTACAATCCTGAAGTATTTTAATGAAAGGTACAAAGAGAGATTATGCCTTAACCCAAAGGAATGTATCTCAGTGATGAAATTTCAAGAATTGAGTCAAATACACGGGGGTGACATTTTGGGTGGAAGAACTTTCCCTGACATTTTTCAAATGTGTAGCTAAACTCCAATTTCAACTATAAGTAAAGCTTAATGTGAATGAAGAGTCCTATCTTAAATGTTGACCTTTTCAAATCAAATGACAATGTGCTCTTTTGAGTGATGATCTTTTAAGTGCCAAAAATTAAAGAACATTCACAAAAAGTTTTCAGTTTCAGAAAGATTAGTCTCCCATAATGTGTGTATAGTTGGGTAAATACAAATATAATTGCATTTAGCTATTCATTCATTTTTTTTAAAAAAAGTAAAATTTAAATAAACATGATGCAAATGCTATTTAAAAATATAAATCATACACATAAAAGTTGTGTAACTCAGTATTATGAAAAAATGGAGTTTTAAATGATGGCACAAGTTTAAACCAGCATATATAAGACAATATACAGTTAAGACAAGCAAAATTTTAAAAAAGAAATCTCTGAAATCAGGAGGCATCTTAGGATCATGATTAGACAGGCAGAAACTGTGGTGACATTACATCATTGCCTGTGCATACACATCAAACCTTATGGTTTTGAAAGTCCTGGAGACAATAATAGAGCACCTTTTCCAGAAATACTGTATTACCAACACTCTTGTTTGCAAAGAGGCAAACTCAGGCTTCCACAACTCTGAACTGAAAAGTGATTCAGGGTGCCTGGGTGGCTCAGTCGGTTGAGCGTCTGACTCTTGATTTTGGCTCAGATCGTGATCTCAGGCTCATGAGATCGAGCCCTTGGCTCCAGACTCAGTGGAGAGTCTGCTTGAAATTCTCTCTCTCCCTCTCTCATCTACCCCCTTCTCTTTGTAAAATAAATAAAGAAAATCTTTTTAAAAGAAAGAAAGAAGAAGAAGAAAAGAAGAAAGAAAGAAAGAAAGAAAGAAAGAAAGAAAGAAAGAAAGAAAGAAAGAAAGAAAGAAAGAAAGAAAGAAAGAAAGAAAAGATGATTCCAAATAGTATGAGTGTGGGTATAGAGCAGGTTTAAGTGGGCCTTGGCCAATTTATTTTGCTTTTATTTTCCTTTTTTGTGTATGGAAAAAATACTTTATATAATAAAAATTTATGTTTAAAAACAGTGAAAGCACCTTTTAATATGTATAAATGCAAAAGTCAAAGTGGTAACAAATCATCGTATCACAGTTTAGTTGGCAGTACTCTTTCCTTTTTTAAGGGTACACAATCCTTTTTTAAGGGTGCCTTACAATCAATGGCATTTTAGATTTAGTGAAATCCTGTACTGGACATTTTAAATAAATTATCTCATGTGATTTCATTTTTTAAAATATTTTTTAAGATGTATTTATTTATTTGAGAGAGAGAGAAATTGGGTAGGGGAGTAGGCAGAGGGAGAGAGAAACTTAAGCAGGTTTCCCACTGAGCACAGAGCTCCAGGTGGGGCTTGATCTCACCACCCTGAGATCGTGATCTGAGCCGAAACCAAGAGTCAGATGTTTAACCAACTGCACCACCCATGTGAATCCATTCTTGAAACAATTCAAAGCTGCATAAAGTAACAGTGAATTAGGAATCCTCTGGTTATAAGACCAAACTATTAGTCCTGAATGCATAGCAGAACTCCAACTCAATATTGGTTTCAACAATAAAAGAAACATAAAATTTCATGTAACTCCAAAGTCCAGAAAGCATCCGGGGCTTCTGCCAAGGTTTAATCCAGCAGTTAAAATAACACAAATCATGGGGCGCCTGGGTGGCTCAGATGATTAAGCATCTGCCTTTGGCTCAGGTCATGATCCCAGGGTCCTGGGATCAAGTCCCACATCGGGCTCCTGACTCAGCGGGGAGTCTGCTTCTTCCTCTCCCTCTGCCTCTCTCACTGCTCATGCTCTCTCTCTCTCTGTATCTCTGTGTCTCAAATGAATAAATAAAATCTTTAAAAAATAAAAATAAAAATAAATAATAAAATAAAATAACACAAATCAAAGGTCTGGTTTCTTCTCATCATTCTGCTGAATCAGCTGTAGATGAGCCTCATCTTCAGGTTGACTTTCCTCAAAATAGTGAGATGAATGCAGTAATTCTAGACTTTATATTTTCACACATACCAGTCAAGTGGGATGGGCTGAATCACGTCCCTCCAAAATCCATATATTGAAGCCCTAACCCCCAGTACTTCAGAATATGACCATATTTGGTGACCAGGCCCTTATAAAGAATTAATTAGGCTAAAATGAAACCTAGATGATGGGCCCTCATCCAATCTGACTGCAGTCCTTAAAAGAAGGGAATTTGGATACATAAAGAGACAACTGACAGGTGTGCACGCAGAGGAAATACCTGGTGAAGACACAGTAAGAAGGTTACTCCCTGCAACCCAAGAAGAGAGGCTTTAGGAGAAACCAAACTTGCCGACACCTCGAGCTTGGACTTCTGAACTCCAGAGCTGTGAGAAAATAAAATGTCTGTGTGTAAGCCACCCCACCTGTGGTACTGTGTTCCAGCGGCCCCAGCAGACTCATGCACAAGGGAAGAGAGACACTCTTCTGGAAGCTGCTACAGAAGGGAGGAAATATCTCAAGGACAGCAAATATCTCCATCAAATTACATTGGTTCTGATTAATTAGCAAAGGATGGGATTGATCCATTTGCTTTGGCTAATCAAGGCTCACCTCTAGAGCAGGGGTAAAGTCAATATCACCCAAACCATGGTATAACATGGTTTCCCCTGGATGGTTCCCCAAATGAAATTCGTACTGGGTACAGTTCCCAGGAAGAGACACAGATGCTGAGCACTGAGGCTTAGCAAGACCTAGTGTCTTTCCCAGCTTGTAAGTCAATAACAACAGTCTTTCAACCTGGCTTTGCTTCGCTCCATGACTTAGTGTTTGCCACACCTTACAGCATCTTTCCTGTGTGAAGAAGAATCCTCTACTTTCCCCCAGTTTAAGAAAGCTTTCTCCACAAGGAACTGACCTTGGAAGGAAACAGGCTTATGAATGGAGAAAGGTGGATTGTTTTCCCTAGCAGCATCCAAAATTAAAAATAAAAACAAAAAAACCTAGAAATTATTAAAAGAAAAAGAAAGTAACCTCATCCATTGATCACAATTAAGCGTTTTCTTCCCTTTTTTTTTTAAAGATTTTATTTATTTACTTGAGAGAGAGAGAGTGAGAGAGAGAGAGAGAGTACATGAGAGGGGGTAGGGTTAGAGGGAGAAGCAGACTCCCTGCCAAGCAGGGAGCCCAATGTGGGACTCGATTCCGGGACTCCGGGATCATGACCTGAGCTGAAGGCAGTCGCTTAACCAACTGAGCCACCCAGGCGCCCTTTCTTCCCGTTTTAAAAATCCATACCATGCAACAGGATACAAAGCAGTTTTTAAAATTGCCATCTGAGGATGTAATGTCCACAAGTGGTCCTGAGATCAATACAGCATTTCCTTTGTGTTTTTCCCAACCTCCTTTCTTTCCATCAGTAGAGGAAGAATAAAGTGCTTTGGTCAGTTTATATTACAGAGATAGGTAAATACATTTCTTTGATCCACACAGCTCACAAACCTTCTCAGAACAATTTTTGGTCAAGTGGAACTTCTCATTTCTATACTGACAAAAAGATATTACTGATGACAGCCTGGAGGACTTGTTGGACCTTAAAATGTTGGGAATTATGAAAAAGTCATTCATCCCTTTCCTGCATGCTTGGATTGTCTAAAAGCTAGCTCGGAATGAGAACCCACATGGAGGGGCATTGAGCTTCGGCGCCATCCCAAGGAGGGTGAACATGTTGTCGTGCTTTTGTGGGAAGTGATATTAACCCCTAGACACTGTGTGAGTCCCATTGTGCCACAGCTGCTTTTAGATTTCAAGGTGTATATAATTCAATCTCTTCATGTCTGACAAATCAGTTTTCTTACCACTGATCACAAAGCTTTGATTTGTTCCCTCCTATTTTCAGTAACACCCATTCTTCTTTGAACACAGTCATTAACTATCCATCAAGCAGGTCTCAGTAATGAGCATTTTTCTCAGTCTCTCTGCAAACTCTAACCTACCTACAGATTCTTTATGAGACAAGCTAGAAATCCTACTGCTATGGGTGGTGGGGGGAAGGGTGGGGGGAGCAGTCACTGAGGAAATATGAAGAGTAACGTTGGAAACACCCAGTCTATATGACAGCAAAGGCTCTACCAAGGTCCTTTGCTTTCTCTGTTGAACATCGAGTGACATTTGGGCAGTGTGCGGTGGGGAGATTTTATTGTTATCCAAGATAGGTTTTTGTCCTTACATCATAGCACAGTTGAAATATAAAACTGCATGAAACAGTGGCAAGAGATCTAGAATAGAAATCCAGAAGTGTGATTCTAACATGGCTCTGTTCTAATCAGCTGGCCTCAGGTTCTTTTTTTTTTAAGATTTTATTTATTTATTTGAGAGAGAAGAGAGAGTGTGAGTATGAGCAGTGGGCAGGGGCAGAGGGAGGGGGAGGGGCAGAGGGAGAGGGACAAGCAGGCTCCCACTGAGCAGGGCGCCTGACCCGGGGCTCGGTTCCTGGACCCCAAGATCATGACCTGAGCTGAAGTCAGATGCTTAACTTACTGAACCACCCAGGCACCCCGTCCTCAGGTTCTTTTTTGTAAAATGAGGGAGTCCATTCTGGCTTTTAGTCTATCAAATAAATGTTTATTGAGTCTCTGTTTCATGCCAGGCACCATGCAAGGTGTCCTAACTGAGAAAACACATGCAGCACTGATCTCAAGGAGCTTACAATCGTATGGGAACAGGTAAGTGAGCAGACACCTGTGGCATGAAGGCCTAAGTGCTGATAGCATTTACCATAGAGCCCTAGATGATAAACGTCACATATTATTAAAAATATTATTCACATATAAATAAAACTTTATATAGTCTATTAATATCTTTATTTTAATTACAGATAATCCGAGTATAGAACCCCAAGTTTGTAGAGACCTTTGGTTAGGTACTATCCAAAGTACTATCCAGTACTTCAGTGCTATACAAGGTAGAACTTTCTAAAGACAAATAACATTAAAAACTAATCAGAATTTTTCAAAATAAAATGCTTATCAAATAAAATTCAATATATCAAAATATGATAATAATTAAATCTTTTAAAACTTGAAAATGTATATGTTATACTTTTAAACCATACCCAGAAAGTAGAAACTTTTTTATAGATTCATGCCATTTCCAGATTGAGTGCTTCTAGAACCATATCATAAAAGACACTGGTTTTTCAACTAAAACACTTTAATTGTAATACATTTTTATTAAAATTCTATTCTGCAAAACATTTACTTAAAGCCTTAGCTATTTACTTTTACTGTAGAAATCCGAATTCTGACATGGAATTAAATATTCCATGCCCCTAGTTCCCAATTTTTCATTCTTTAGTAACTATTTATCACAGGGTAACACACTCACATGTGTGCGCGTGCGCACACACACGCAAATACATTCTTTAGATGTTAGGTACACAGTAATTTTTCCAGTTTTATTTTGCTGTATAGTTTGTTAGGATTAGCTTTTTCAATTTAAATGCATGTCCCCACCTCCATCCAAAAAATTCCACAAATCTAAGATAAATGTTATGGCAGGAGAAAAAAAAAAGAAAACTCAATCTCCCATCTTTCTAAAACTTGGGCTCTTGCTATTTTGTACTGTTTTAAACAGTTTTTTTAAATAGTCCAATCTCTGGCACAATCCTCTTACCAATTACTTTGGGTGTGGTTTCTTACCACAAGTTAAACTTCTCTTTTTGAGTTTACTGTTCTATAGGTAGAGAAATAGGAAAAACAGGAATTGCTTTAAACAGTTAGATGCATTTTTAGTTATTCAGTTTAGACATTTGGTATTACCCTGAACTGTAGCTAAAAAATTAAACAAACCATATTCTATCAAAATCTTCAAATATAAATTAGCAATACTTCATATTTTTCCCATATATATCTTGTTTGTTTGGAAGGCACATTTCCAAATAAGTGGGTTTTAAGATTATACATTTGAGATACTCCAAGCTAGCTCTTTTTTTTTTTTTTCAGATAATAAAATCTTTTACCTGAAAGCCAGAACAAGTTAAGACAGAGTTGCTTAAATTCCAACATCTACTTAATGTCTCCTGTTAAATTAAGATTCTTTGCCTGAAACAGCAATAATTCTTCTACCTCTGGCTTCTTGATGATCTCAGCTTACTATGAAGAAAGAGAGTTATTCCATTTTGATCTATTTCCAACTGCTCAAAGGTTAAGAATTGGAAAGTGGAGGAGTTAATTTCAGTAAACAGACTTTTTCTGGGAAGAAATCTTTGGTCCAGTTACTGTAGGGGGGCAGCCACAGCTGGTTATTTCTAGGAGAGCCCTGCTCAGGGCTCAGACTTCAGTGATAATGCTCTGGGTGCCTAATCTGATACTGAGGCAGTCTGATCAATGATCCCCTGCCACCCCAGAAAAGAGAAATCTGGAGCTTATGAGAGCTTGTTATAGAGGTGACTGAAAGTAGAGGAGCAAACTAGAATTTTCTGAGGTTTGTATGAGCATTCACCTTCTTAGTTGCCAGGGTTTTGTGTGTGTGTTTATTTGTTCTTACTATAGTTATATTTTCATGATTGTGGTTGTAGGGAGGCTCTGGGACATGTACCTTCTCTAAAGTGTAAGGATTTGGTCACTAGCTCTTGAGCTATTTTTCTGAATGTCCCTGAGTTTCTTTTTCTGATTACGGTCTTTAATGAGTATGTTTTTACAACTTCTCCTAAATACCTATTAGTTCTCATAACAACCCTCAAGGTAGTACTGATTTTATTCCCACTTTACAAATGAAGAGACTGATGCATATATTGCTAATTAACTTTCCCATGGCCCCACAAATGATAGTGATAGGTTTGAAAATCCAAGAAATTCCAGAGCCTGTCACTTTAAGAAGTAAGAATAACTCTGATTAGAGGGACCATTCTCTCCACTCTGCTCCTAGTACATCTCAAGATATCCACCCTGTTCCCATTATATGCTAAGATATCTAACCTGTTCGCAGCATATCCCAGGAGTCCAAGACAAATAATGGTGGATCCTTCCCTGGAAAACCTAAATGGCCCTAAATAAAAGTCCCTTATAATAGGACAAATTGGCCAATACGTAACCTTGCATTTGGGGGCTCTGCCCAAGCTCAGAGAGCTGCACATTAGTTTTGTAGGCTTCACCCTTAAATATGAACAGATAACCAAAGATCACCAGATATTTGAGGAAATACACAAATTTGAAAGAAAAATATAAGATCCAGAAAAAGTAAAATCAATATTTTAACTAGAAGAAAACTTCAAAAGTATAATTAATATTCTCTGAGTGATAACAGAAGATATTGCATCTATAAAGAAAAAAACAGTGCTATGCAAAAGGAATGATCATACCAAACAACATGAAAAATATATATAACCCAGTATAAGAGAAAACAAAGACTATGAACCAATAAATATTTTTTTAAAAAAGAAAATATAAATGGCTAAGGTCACTAGTGATGAGAAAAATGAGAATTAAAACCTATACTTATTGGTACAACTTCACAATCATTAAATTGGAGAAAATTCAAAAGTCTGACAATATTAAGTGTGGGATGGGATGGGATGACAAAAATGTCACAGTAGGAAAGTAAATCTTTAAAGCAGTACCTTGCCAACTTCGAGGTAAGCTTATCCTATGCCTAGCAATTCCACTTTCAGGAATGAACCCTGGAAAATCTCTTAAAGATGTACACAAGGAATCTTGAACAAAATGTTCATGGTGACATTATTTGAAATAGCAAAAAAGAAAAAAGAAAGAAAGAAAAAGAAAAGGAGAAATAACCAAAATGTCCATCAAGAGGAATACGGATCAGTCAAATGTACTACAGTCATGTAGTACATGGGCTCTCTGAAAATGAATAAATGAGAGCTACATATATCACTATGAGTAAGCCTCACAAACACAGTTTTGAGCAAAAAAGCAAGTTACATTACAGTTGTTATAATATGATGCCATTTATATAAAATATTTAAGAATATAAAATATATAGGGAAAAATGTAATAAAGCCATAAAAAAAATATCCATGGCAGTCATAAAGACCAATACAGTTACCACTGGAAAGAAAAAGAAGGTGCTATAATTAGGAAATTATTTAGAAGGATTTCAACTCTATTTGTAGTGATTTTTTTTAATTAGCAGTGTGTATTATTCATTTTTCTCTCTACCTCTTTATGTGTCTGTAAGTTTTTTTAAATAAATAATTACAAAATAAGAAAATCTCTTAGAAATGAAAAAAATACAGTTAAATTAAATATAAGGATTTAAAAATAAGGTAAAGATCACTTCCCATAATAGTGATAAAAAATAAAAATAATGAAAATTTTTGAGTTTAGAAAACTAAAATTACAAAGTCCAACATCTATCTAACAGGAATTCCAGAAAAGAAACAGAAACCAAGAGGAAGAAGTTATCAAAGAGATAATACAAAAAAACAAACTAAAAAATCCCAGAACTGAAGAACATGGATCTTCAGCATAAACAAGTTAAGTGAGAGTGTGGCAAAGTTCATGAAAAAGATTCACACCAAACATCTTACTGTGAAATTTAAGTACACTAAAGATTAAAAAAAAATAGCACTAAACCTTCAAATGATTTTCAATGAAAATTCTATGCCACAACTGCTAACCAAATGTCAGAGTGGAACTTCAAGAACTCAAAAAATTAACTCACATGAGAAAAAAAAAAATCTTAGTGAAGTAGCAATCATATTAAAAAGGCAAAATAATGTAAACAAAAATCGTAATACAACGTATTGACAAGCTATAGGAAGATGAACTGGGCATATGGGTGGCTTAGTGGAGCTAAATCCTTAGCCAACATAACAGAAATCTTAAAAGATAATGTCTCTTGTTGAAAATTTATCAAATGGAAAATTTGAGCATTTTATTTATAAGTTTGAAGGAATATAAAAAATAATTAGCTAAAAGAGTTGAAAACAGTTACCCTTCGGAGTAGAGCTGATGAATTGGGGAAAAGTAAAGAAAAGGACTGCAAATTTTTTCATTGTAAGTTTATAAACATTACTTGACTATTTGACTATATGCAGATATCACTTGTATTCAAATTAAGTTAAATTTAATTCAATTATAATTAATTAAACAAAAATACCCATAAAGAATTTTTTGCAAGTAATTTTAAAGGATTTACAAATAACTTAAAACACATTCATGGACCATACGGTCCAGTTCAAGGAGAAAGTTAAAGGAGTATCAGAGGAGACTGAAGGAGATGGAATCCAGGACACAGGTGGAAGGGTTTTTTTTTTTAAGATTTTATTTATTCTTTTGAGAGAGAAAGAGAGCACGAGCAGGGTGAGGGGCAGAGGGAGAAGCAAACTCCCTGCTGAGCAGGGAGCCCAATGCTGGGTTCGATCCCAGGACTCTGGGATCATGACCCAAGCCAAAGGCAGACACTTAACTGACTGAGGCACCTAGGCGCCCCCCCCAGAAGGGTTGTTTTTGACAGAAAATGAGCACAACTTCCATGGTAACAAATGAAAAGGGAAAAGGCTGGATATGGATATGGCTTTGATGACAGAAGTTGAGGAAATCCCCATCTAAAGATAATGTCAGAGAATGAGAGTGAAGAAGGAGGGAGGGAATGGAGGTCTTGAGAGTATAAAGGAAACCTTGACCTTAGAATCGTCCTCTGTCAGAGTTTTGTACTGACTGTCATTTGTGCTGTGATAACTATGGTAGCAAGACAGAGCAGGGTGGTGGGAAGTGAGGCTCATGCCCCCTTCAACAAAATCTCTCTCTGAAGCATCCCTAAAGAAACATTCAAATAATCACCTGCACCTTAAAAAATTACACTGTCTACACCTTCAAGACAAGATTTCTAGGCCACCCTTTCAAAAAGACTGTTACCCCTAAGCCATCCTCCTGTTCAGAAATTTGAGAGTTCCAATGATTAATACAATAAGAAATTGAATACATATGATCAAGAAAGGACTCTGATCTTTTTGAACACTGGCAATGCTACGAGTTTTAGCTCACACAGAGCCACTCTCTCCCAGATTATCCAGTACAATCAATCCACACCCTGCTGCCAAAAGAATAAATATTTCAGCTGTGAGAAGGGGGCTAACTAGAGCTTTGTTACTTGGCTACCAGGCAGCAGAAAAGGTCCCAGAGCATGTCCCAGTATGTACTGACAAATCTCCTTCTGAGAAGGACTGGTTACAATCAGCCCCTGAGTAGATCAGTCCATCTGAGGGATCTCTCCAGAGACACTCTGTCCCCTTAGGAAAAACCCTTGGCCCCTCCTTTAATTGAAGACTCTTCACCATCCCCGAAGAGAGGAAGTAGAGTTCAATGTGTTACAAATCTTCTTGACACTGATTGAATTAGATAGGAAAATAGCTTCGTCACTGACCTTTATTGTGACTCTCGGTTGAAATGTTAGATGAATATAAAGTCAACTGAATGGATTAGAAAATAAATGAAAATGAAAGACTTTATTCTAGGTCATGACATACTAAGAATAGAAACTATCCTTTTTAAAATCTTTGTTCCCCTCCATGCCTTGCATACTGCCCAATATGGAGGAGGAGTACCCAGGAAGAGCTAATTCATTAATGATAACCACAGGGTAGGCATCTTTGCCTCCTGATGGCTGAAATGCCAAAAAGGCTCTGCATGTTGGATTTTCTGGCAGAACTGACTGCTAACAAGTGTTGGAGGAGATGTACTTTTTGAAAATCACTGCCATGGCTGATGGAAATGCTTAAACATAACAAAAACAGCCCTGAAAAACAGTTGAACTCTGGGAAGCTACAACAATCTGCCTACTGACTTCAGTTTCCAAAGGCAACCATCCAATTACAGTTTGTGTACTCTTATTTCACAACTCTTCATCTTTTTGTTCTTGTTGTTGGGACTTTTTAAAGAAATAATGAATTTTAATCAACAAAATAAAAGCTGAATGATTTTAATTCAAGGTCTTACAAAATCATTTAGAACATTAAAAGGCTAAATGGATTTCCAAAGACAGTGAGAGAAAGAATATAAGAACAGGTGAATATAAATTTTTTTCCCAATGCATTTAATCTGTAAATGTTTGTTAAGCTCTTACCGAGTTCCAGTCCCTATATTAAGCACCAGGCATTATGTTAGTTTCTTGACAATAAGATAAACTGGATCTATACCAGAAAACAAGCTGAAAGACCTATAGTGGAAAAAATTAACAAATATTTGTATTTCTGCCATGTATTTCTTTGCAGTTGCTGTATAAACCCTAGTCATACAAAGTAAGCAGGTTGGAGGTATTATGCTCCCTGGTTTCAAACTATACCACAAAGCTATAATAATCAAAACAGTATGGCACTGGTGCAAAACAGAAACATAGATCAATGGAGTAGAATGGAGAGCCCAGAAATAATCCCATACATATGTGGTAAATTAATCTATGCCAAAGGAGGCAATTATACAATGGGGAAAAGACAGATTTTGAAAAAACTGGACAGCTACATGCAAAAGAATGGAACTGGACTATTATCTTACAACATACCAAAAAATAAGTTCAAAATGGGTAAAAGACTTGAATGTAAGACCTGAAACCATGAAACTCCTAGAAGAAAACAGGCAGTAGGTTCTTTGACATCAGTCTTAAAAATATTTTTCTTGGACTAGTGTCCTCAAGCAAGGGCAACAAAGCTAAAATAAACAAATGGAACTACATCAAACTAAAAAGCTTTTGCACAATGAAGGAAACCATAAACAAAACAAAAATACAACCTACTGAATGGGAGAAGATATTAGCAAATGAGACATCCAACAATGTGTTAATATTTAAAATACATAAAGGACTTACACAACTTTATATAAAGAAAGCAACATGATTAAAAAATAGGCAGAGAACTTGAATAGACATTTCTCCAAAGAGACATGCAGATAGCCAACAAACATGAGAAAATGTTCAAAATCATTAATCAGGGAAATGCAAATCAAAGCCACAATAAGCTATCACCTTACAGCTGTTAGATTGGCTGTTATCAAAAAAAAAAATATTGAGGATATGGAGAAAAGAGAACCTTTGTACATTGTTGATGGGAATGTTACTTGGTGCAGCCACTATGGAAAACAGAATGGAGGCTCCTCAAAAAATCAAAAGTAGAACTATCCTATGATCCAACAATTCCATTTCTGATTATGTATCCAAAGAAAATAAAATCACCAATTGGAAGAGATAGGTACACCCTTATATTCATTGCAACATCATTTACAATAGCCAGGATATGGAAGCAACCCAAATGTCCATCAATAAATGAATGGATAAAGAAGATGTGAGACAGATATATGTGTGGAATATTACTTAGCCATAAAAAAGAATGAACTCTTGCCATTGATGATAACATGAATAGACCTAGAAGGTATTATGCTGAGTAAAATAAGTCAGACGCAGAAGGACAAATATTGTATGATTTCACTTATATATGGAATCAAAAAAACAAAACAAACAAACGAAACAAAAGAGAAACAGATTCAAAGATACAGGAAACAAACTGTTGGTTACCAGAGCAGGGAGTGTTGAGGGGCAGGTGAAATAGGGGAAGTGGATTAAGAGGTAAAAATTCCAGTTATAAAATAAATCAGTCAGGGGATTGTAATGTACAGCATAGGGAATATAGTCAATAATATTGTAATAACTTTGGTGACAGATGGTAACTACACTTATCATGGGGATCATTCTGAAATATATAAAAGTATCAAATCACTATAATGTATACCTGAAACTAACAGGATCGTATGTCAATTATACTTCAATCATACTTCTAAGACAATAATTGTAAATCCTCCACCTCCTCCTAAAAAATCTAGGCACCTCAGTGATGTCACATTAGGGGGAGCAACAGGACTCTTGGCCATTGATGAGCTCTTCTGGCTCTGGAAATTCTTTTGATCTGAATCTCAATTTCTCCTGTAGTAAATTCCAAATCATGACTTTTAAATCTTCTTAGTCAAACTAGCTTTAGACACATTCTCCAGGAAACATCTAGAGATCCTCTGCTTTCTGACTAGAGTACACTGTGCCATCTCTCAGCACTCTCTCGGTTATGAGACTGACCCCAGAAGAGAGGAACAGAAAATGCAAGCTGACTTAAGGACTGAAGGTGTTATTTGTGCCTCGTTGCTGATTTCCTTCTTCCCCCACCCAAGCACCCGATGAAATCGAGCCCTCTAACTGCTTCCACTCTTTTTCAAGAGATTTACCCCCTTAGTAAGGAGGGGCCAGGAGGTGATCTGACAGCAACCACTGGAGTCTGGTCCTGGTGGCACTTCTAGGGCACTCAGTTACTGGGATTTGGAGTAACTCAGGCTCATCTTGAATTCTAGTTCTATTTCCTGCGGCTGTGTAACTGATAGGAAGTCAGTTGACCTCTCTGAGACTCACTGTCCTCATTCATAAAATGTGACTAACAATGCCCAGATCATAGGACTTCTAAGAAGACCCAGTAAATGAATGCACATAAAACACCTATCACAATGCTGAAGTTATAGTAAGTGTTCGGATAATTTCTATCTCTTTTATTCTCCACTTTTATTTCCCCCTGAGTCTAGCAGCTTCTCTGGGGTAGAGGAGACTTCACCATGAGTCAGGTTCATCTTCATTTCTGAGAAGTTTGTGCTCCAACCACTGATCATGTAGCCTGTAAATCTTCATTTCCAAACAGTTGTGAACATAAAGAACCACAGTGTTGGGACACTTATCTCACTCTAGCTTTCAGGAAAGACTGAGAAGGTCTGTAAGACCCTGATGTTTATAGCAGCATTAACTACAATAGCCAAATAATGGAAAGAGCCCAAATGTCCATCAACCAATGAATGGATAAAGAAGATGTGGTATATATAGGTGTGTGTGTGTGTTTGTGTGCGTGCGTGTGTGTGTATACCATAAAAAAAGGATGAAATCTTGCCATTTGCAACAACATGAGTGGAGCTAGAGAGTATTATGTTAAGCGAAATAAGTCAGTCAGAGAAAGACAAATACCATATGATTTCACTCATGTGTGGAATTTAAGAAACAAAACAAATGATCACAGGGGGAAAAAAGAGAGAGGCAAATCAAAAAACAGACTCAACTATAGAGAACAAGTTGGTGGTTACCAGAGGGGACATGGGCAGGGGGATGGGTTGAATAGCTGATGGGTATTAGGAGTGCACTTGTTGTGATGAGCACCGAGTATTATATGTAAGTGTTGAATCACTAAATTGTACGCCTGAAACTAATATTACACTGTATGTTAACTGGAATTTAAATAAAAACTTAAAAAAAAAAAGGTTTGTACAAAATCAAGAAAGAATATGTCCAAAGCAAAAGGGAAATGTGGAGATTTGTATTCATTGCCTGTTATGCTTGGTTCATGAGCCCTGGGCTGACATGGAACGTCGGATCCAAGTGAAGGTGTCATCTCCGGCACACTGGACATGTGTAACTAAGGTAGCTAAACTAAAAGAGAAGTCCCAACCCAACCCAAAGAGGATCACTGGTGAAACTTAAAGGCCCTAAATATGCAAGATCCCAGGAAACCCAAGTGCACAAAGGTAGGATGGTAACAAAAGCAAAGCAAAAGCAACCTCACTTTAAGGGGGACATAAAGCCCTGGTTCCACTTGTCCTTCACATGCAAGTATCACAGTGCATTATATGCACCTTGTCCTTACTGGCTGGGCTTACAGCTGCTACTGCTTCTCACACTTTCCCTGGCTTCCTGGGGCATCGACCTCCCCCTGTCATGGACAGTTTTACTGCTGAATCCCTTTCCAGAAAGGCTAGTCTCATGGTATCCTCCAAGGCCCTACACTCAAAAATTCCCCTTGAGGTTGCAGTGAGCAGCCCCAAGAATTTCTGGATTCCTGCTTCCTTCATGGTCCCAAGACAGCACTACCTGGACTGCACTAAGGAGCAGAGGCAGCCTTAGCTTCCAAAGGCAGAAATCCTCAGGTTCAAAGGATGATACTGCATTTTAATATGTGACCCCAAGCAAGTTAAGTAACATTTATAATCTTCATGATCTGTAATAGCAAGGTTAAAATTTTTCTCTACCTCATGTGTTCAATTACTGATTCAAATGAAATTAAATGACATAAGGCATGTAAAGCTTTATGCTCAGTAGAAGCTGGATATTCTAATTATTATTGTTGCTGCTTCTACTTAACCCACGTTAAGTGAAGTAGCTTCTACTTAACCCATGTTAAGTAGCTTAACTTAACTCCTTTTCCAGGTATCATCTTGGCCTTCAAAATATGTTGCCTATGTTTCCCATGCCACAGTATACCCAGCAAATAAAGGACTTCCTAGTCCCTCTCAATTATTTTACAGAATCCCCATGGAGTTCTCATGAATAGGTATTCTTGGTTGTAATATGGCATCTGCCATTTTCCTTCTCCCTTATTCAGGCCCCTCTGACTTGTCTGTTCTTGTGTTCTCCAGGCTTATTATCAAGGATATCCATGCCAAGAGAGCTGTCTTCCTTCATCCCCAAAGCTGCCAGAGGCATCCTCCATCCTGCCAGTCAGGTGCCCTGTGTGCTGAGACTTGAGTGTGACCGGTGTGCTTAAACTCTTATAATGCTGATAACACTCCATTCCTCCTCAGCCTTACCTGCTCATTCCCTGTGGCTACCCCAATGCCTGAACCACTGGCATTCATTGCCTCTGGGTGAGAGCAGGTACATCCTGCAAGAGGTCATTTTTCAAAGAGATCAGCAGCAAATCTGAATTCTTAAAGCTCTTAGCAAGCAATGTTCCTGAAATGCAGATTTTCTAAATCCCCTTTTCATGTCATGAACAAAACCTAGAAACCTGATCATAGAGTTTAATAAAAGCTACCTTGTGTATGGGAATGAAAAAAATGACATAAGAACAGGCAGTCCTTTGTTTATTCAGATGTTGTGCTGTAGGTTGTCTTACACTGTTACATAAGGGAAGCTGAATTCATGACCCAGTGACTTAAACAAACAGCTTCAGGGCTAACTAACCAACTAAGGCCAAGTTCCCAAGTAGTATCTAATCTGATTATCCCTTGTGCTTTTAATATGGGATAGATTCCTCTGTTGGGTTTTCCTTTCCTCCCTTGTTAAACCTCACATTTCCTTCTTCATTGCCATTCAACATAAGAGAAATAAAAATTATTTTGTTGTTAAATTGTTTTACTGCAGAGCCTGTCTTTATCCAAGGAAAATAAAAACATTTACGTTTGAGTGTATTTGAAGCATATTTGAATAATTGTGGGAAGTCATAAAACATGTGATAAAATTTCATGCTTAATACCTATGATTTATCACTTCAGATATAACTGAACTGAAAGGACAGAAACATAATTTTTTTCTCTTTTTCTATCTTAGACTGAAGTTTTTATTTCTGATCCACCATAAAAATCCAGTACAACTTCTAGAATTCTGAAATATTGCTTGATATTTCCTGTCTCCTGCCACAACTATTTATAACAAGTTTGAATTAAATAAAAGTGCCTCTGACCATTTCTAAACTTAAAAACAGAATGCAGAGCCTTTTGTCTTCCATATAGATCTTTTTAAGTTTTGAAGATTGTTGGTCTAGACATTTGAATCAAGAAAATAGAAAAAGAACAGCAAAGTAATTAAAAATAAAGTAGAAGAGATAAACACAATAGCAGAAAGAAATGAAATAAAAAATGTTTTAAAGAATAGTACTTATTTTTTTTGAATTAGGGTTTTTATGGAAAGATATAATATGGGAAAACCTCTGGTAAAACTGAATGAGGGAAAGAGGTACAAATAAGCAATACTGGAATGAAAAATGGGTCAAAACTCATACACAATAAACAATTTTGAAATAATGAGATTACTATGAAAAACTATAGTTCAGTACTTTACAAATCATAAATAAAATTAGAATTTAAAAAAATATTAGTTAACGAAAAGAACTTAAGACAAAATAGAAACCCCCAAAGAAACCAGAATCAAACAAATAAATTAGATTGGTAGTCAGAAACCAACTCCCAGAAAGCACTAAGTCTAGAAGGTTTTGGAGAAGAATTTTCAACAAGGAAGAAAAAAATTCAATCTTACACAAACCATACCAGCAAGTTGAAAAAAAGGAAGATATACACAATATATTTTATGTAGATAGTCTATTCTTCAATGTAGAAGAGAGAGAATATCAATAACATGAAGGCAGGATCTGATCTGTTAGGGGAACCTGCGGGCGGGGGGAGGGGGGGCGCAGTTAACCAGTTATCTGTCACAGGTTGTGAGAAAATGGAGGAGGTAGGAAAGGGGAATATTTCCTCTTAGTTACAATCTGGATTTCCTTTAATTTTTTTTTTGAGAGTCCCAAATAAAACATTCAACTCTATTTTAATAACTTTGGTAACTGGAATTTGTTCTTTAAAAAATGACTGTATATGCTAAGTGAAATAAGTCAGACAGAAAAAAAAAAAAACCACATGAAGTATGATATCAATTATGTGTGGATTCTGAAAAGCCAAACTCAGACTTTGGGGAAAGATGGCAGTGTAGGAGGATACTGGGCTCACCTCATGCCATGTATGCAACTAGATTAACACCCATGACAGTGTAAATAAACCAGAAAACAACCCAAAGACTAGCAGAACAGACTCTCCACAGTAAATGTAGAAAGAAGAAGCCACATTGAAGAGACTAGGAAGGGCAGAGATGTGATCTAGATACAAATGGACCTGCAGGACTGTCTGTGGGATGGAGGGATGCTGTGGGCATGGAGGGGGGTACGATCAGACAGAGGGACCTGCCCTGGGAAGCTGAATCCCCATAATATTTGGCTTTGAAATCCAGAAGGGCCTGATTTCAGGAATTTTTACAATCAATGGGGCTTGACACCTAGAACTTTAGAAATCAGCAAACTCAGCTCTGGGAGAGCTGGAGGGTGATAGGAAACTGAATCTGTGCCCTTCAAGAGACAGCACAATAAATGACCCTACTGGGATACACCACAGAAGCAGCAGTTTGAGAAACACTGGGGGTATATGAGAAGGAGATTTATTTAATAATATCAGAGGGATGCCTGGGTGGCCAGGTCAGTTCAACGTCTGCCTTGGTGGATCCACCCCTCTAATTTGGCTGGCATCAGCAAGAGTTTTCCCAGAAATAATAGCTGAAAACTTCCTGAATTTGAGAAAGGAAACAGAAATCCAGATCCAGGAGGCACAGAGCAACTTCAACAAAATCAACCCAAGGAAGTCCACATTAAGACACATACTTAAGATGGCAAAAAGTAGTGATAAAGAGAAAATTTTAAAGCAGCAAGAGTAAATAAAAGAGTTCATACAAGGGAACTCCCATGAGGCTATCAGCTGATTTTTCAGCAGAAACTGTACAGACCAGAAGAGAATAGCATGATATATTCAAAATGCTGAAAGAAAAAAAACCTGCAACCAAGAGTAATCTATCCAGCAACATTATCATTCAGTATAGAAGGAGAGATAAAGAGTTTCCCAGACAAAGTTAAAGGAATTCATCACGACTAAACCAGCTTAAAAGAAATGTTAAAGAGGACTCTTTGAGTGGACAGGAATGACAATAAGCAGAATCAAGAAAAGTAGGAAGCATAAAAGCAGTAAAATTAAGTATATCTATAAAAGTCAGGGGATTCACAAACTGAAAGGATGTAAATTATGACACCATATATCTAAAACATTGAGGGGGGAATGAAAATTTAGTGCCTTTAGATTGGCCTTAAACTTAAGCAACCATCAACTTAATATAGACAATATAGGAATCAGGAGGGCGCCTGGGTGGCTCAATCGATTAAGCGTCTGCCTTTGGCTCAGGTCATGATCCCAGGGTCCTGGGATCAAGTCCCACATCAGACTCCCTGCTCTGCAGGGAACCTGCTTCTCCCTCTCCCTCTGCCCTCCCCCCGCACATTCATTTTTTTTATTATGTTCAGTTAGCCACTGTGTAGTACATCATTAGTTTTTGATGTAGTGTTCAATGATTTATTAGTTGTATATAACACCCAGTGCTCATCACAACACATGCCCTCCTTAAAACCCCCCTCGAGTCATGTTCTCTCATGCTTGCTCTGCTCTCTCTCTCTCAAATAAATGAATTTTTAAAAATATTTAAAAAACAAAATGGAATTGGGAAGAAATAGAAAATTTGAACAGATTGATTACCAAGAATGAAATTGAATCAGTAGTTTAAAAAAAAAACAAAAACCTCCCAACAAACAGAAGTCCAGGACCAGACAGCTTCACAAGTGAGTTCTAATACATTTAAAAAAGAGTTAAGGGGCACCTGGGTGGCTCAGTTGGTTAAGCATCTGACTTTGGCTCAGGTCATGATCTCACAGTCATTAGATTGAGCCCCATTTTGGGCACCACACTCAACATGTAGTCTGCTTGAGATTCTCTCTCTCCCTCTGTCCCTGACCCCACTGTTCACATGCACTCTCTCTCTAAAATAATAATAATATATAAACAAATAAAAGTGAAAAAATTTTTAAAAAGAGTTAATACCTGTTCTTCTCAAACTATTCCAAATATAGAAAAGGAAGGAAAGTTTCCAAATTCATTCATTCTGAGGCTAGTATTACCCTGATACTAAAACCAGATAAAGACAGTACAAAAAAAGAGAACCACAGGCCAATATCTCTAATGTACATAGATGCAAAAATCCTCAACAAAATATTAGCAAACTAAATCAACAATACCTTAAATCATTCACCATGATCAAGTAGGATTTATTTCTGGGTTGCAAGCGTGGTTCAATATTCAAAAATCCATCAACATGATACAACATCCAGATCAACAAGAGAAAAGATAAAAACCATATGATTGTCTTAATAGATGCAGAAAAAGCATTTGACAAGTACAACATCCATTCGTGATGAAAACCCTCAATAAAGTAAGTTTAGATGGAACATACCTCAATATAATAAAGGCCATATGTGAAAAACTAACAGCTAACATCATACTCAATGGTGAAAAACTGAGGACTTTTCTCCTAAGATCATGAACAAAACAAGAATGTCCATTCTCACCACTTTCATTCAACATAGTACTGGAAGTCCTAACCACAGCAACCAGACAATAAAAAGAAATAAAAGACATCTAAATCAGTAAGGAAGAAGTAAAACTTTCACTATTTTCAGACATTATGATACCAAATACAGGAAACCCTAAAGATTCCACCAAAAAAACTACTAGAACTGATGCATAAATTCAGTAAGGTCGCATGATACAAAATCAATATACAGAAATCTGTTGCATTTCTATGCACTGATAATGAATCAGCAGAAAGAGAAATTAAGAAAATAGTCTCATTTACAATTGTACCAAAAATAATAAAATACCTAGGAATAAACTTAACCAAGGAGGTAAAAGACCTATACTCTGAAAACTATAAAACACTGATGAAAGAAATTGAAGATGACAAACAAATGGAAAGAGAGTCCATGCTCATGCATTGGAGGAACAAATATTGTTAAAATGTCCATATTACCAAAAAGCAATCTACACATTTAATGCAATCTCTATCAAAATACCAATAGCATTTTTAAAAGATTTTATTTATTTATTTATTTATTTATTTATTTATTTATTGACAGAGAGAGAGCACAAGCAGGGGGAGACGGAGAGCAGGCTCTCCCCTCGATCCCAGGACCTTGTGGGGCTCGATCCCAGGACCTTGAGATCATGACCTGAGCTGAAGTCAGACACTTAACTGACTGAGCCACCCAGGCACCCCACCAACAGCATTTTTTCTTACAGAAATAAAACAAATAATCCACCATGCCAGCACCAAGAGCTACTACAGAAACCAACCAGCTGAGAGAAGTCCTTCTGAAGGACTGAACAACAAACAAAAATAATTAAGCAGACTTTTATGCCATCACAGTATGAAAGACCGTATTTTCTACCATGGTCCTATATGGAGACTGTGTGAAGTTTGAGGTCAGGATTTGTGGATAAAACTTGTGCTTGTGGGGTGCCTGGGTGGCTCAGTTGGTTAAGTGGCTGTCTTCAGCTCAGGTCATGATCTCTGGGTCCTGGGATTGAGCCCTGCATCAGGCTTCCTGCTCAGCTGGGAGTCTACTTCTCTTTCTCTCTCTCTCTCTCCCTCTGCCCCTCCTCATTGCTTGTTCTCTCTCTCTCAAATCAATAAATAAAAATCTTTAAAAAACAAACAAACAAACTTGAGCTTGTGTCTGTATACCTTGGGAAGAAGTTCAATAAGAAGACATCTATTTCCCAATGTAAAACTCTGTGGTATCTATAAAAAATGACACTTTACAGAATTAACATTTCTGTATGAGGAAAACCTACATTTCCTGTCCATTTGAAACTCTCAATTAGTAGAAGTTTATTCTCAAAAGCATTTATATTTCTCTACTTGTATTTTTAAAAAACTAAAGTTGAAAATCTTGACATTAGGGAAAGCAAGACCTAAAAAAAAAAGGTTAATTCTGAACTGAAATACTTCCCAAAGTCATTATATCAATTTTCACTCCCATCCTTGGTGATTAAGTTCCTATTACTCCACCTTCTCACAAGTCTTGGGCGGTCTGGGCAACTCACTTACCCCGTCTCCACAGGTGAGGAATATTTCCCTGTAGTTTTCATCTTCTTCTTCACTAACAGAAACAATGTTATGGGATTTAAATTCTGTGTGCTACAGATTACTATATGCTTTTTCTGGTAGCTTCCCAGATACAGCAGAAATGGGTTAAATAAAAGCAAGAGAGATGAGAAGCCTAAAGAAGAAGATGGAAACTAAAGTTTAGTAAGCACCAATTATGTTTCATGGGCCTGGCGATTTATTTGCATTATTGAAGCAACCCTCATAGATCCTGTATGTGAGATACAGAAACCCCCATTTTAACAGAAAAGGAAACTGATACTCAAAGAGCTTAAGAACTTCCCAAGGTCAATGGAGGTCAATGGCTTTCTTCTCACTATCACTGTCTCTAACACTAAAGATCACCCTTTTATGATGTTTCCTTCTATAGGAAATCCTTAATACATCACAGCTGGTGTTTGCAAAATGAATTGAGATTCTTATGGTAAAGATGCTAAGAGACAAGAATTAAATTTTTTACAAGAAGAAAACTAGAATTCAAAATTGATTTTTTTTTTCTGTTAATTTCATTGCAAGCAGCAATGGCAAAAAAATACCATGCGAAGTCATCTTTGGTCAGATGTTTTCCATGTTTTCTTATGTTTCTGAGTTTTGATCAACGGTCAGATGCACAATTTTTGAAGTAATGACCTCAGACAGCTTATTTAATCAATTATAAATGACAGAATGACATATTTTATAATAAACATTTTCTAAGGTATACAAAATAAAATTAATGAGATAGTAGAGCAATAAGCAGAATAAGGCTATAATTCATGTGCTATACAGTTCTAGCCTTGTATAAGAGGGTACAGGATTCTAATCTTAGCTTGTAATTCTAATTTTATTATTACCTTAAAAAGATAATATGGAAAAATATATTTATCAAGGTGAAGGAATTCAGAAACCATCCTTGAAGAAGCTAGGGGTAAACTTGTTGACATTGTATCATTTTTATAACAATGGATGTGCAGCCCTCCCTTTCAGCATTAATTTCTATTATACATGTAAGTGCTATGAAGCCATGGTGTTCCTGTTTTAAAGACTAGAATCCATTTCCTCAGAAATTGCAACTGTAGCTTTAATTGCTCATGTGTTTCATTGTTTTAATAATCTGGCTTATGTTTTAATGCTTTTGTTCTTCATGTAAGATTTTCATTAATCAATTTTTTAAAAACGAGAAGTTCAAGAGAATCTGCTTCGGGAACTTCTGACAACTGGCTGGTCTCCACTCAGATTTGCTACAAGGCTGATAAGATCATCAAAATCCTTATTTTATTACTCTAAAAAGTCTAAACTTTGGGCGCCTGGGTGGCTCAGTTGGTTAAGCAACTGCCTTCGGCTCAGGTCATGATCCTGGAGTCCCAGGATCGAGTCCCACATCGGGCTCCCTGCTCGGCAGGGAGTCTGCTTCTCCCTCTGACCCTCCTCCCTCTCATGCTCTCTGTCTCTCATTCTCTCTCTCGCAAATAAATAAAATCTTAAAATAAATAAATAAATAAATAAATAAATAAATAAATAAAAATAAAAATTCTAAACTTTGATATTTCACACACTAGGGTAAAGCCCTTTATGTGAGTAGTTAGGTATCTAAATATAGACTCTGTACTGGAATAAATCAGAACCAAATGTTAATTAAATATGAAATAATGGAAGATTTACAGGTGTCTAAGTATTTATCTTAAATAATCCATAATTAGAAATGAAAAGTCCTTCGCAGACCTATCATAAGAATTATCAAGAAAACTTGGTGACCAACTATTTCCACATTCTGCTAGAGCAGAGTCTATGCAAAGACTTACACATGCATGCATGTGCCCTCAAGGCCCTAAAATAGAAAAGGTAGACCGACATGCAGAGGCAACACAAATAAAAGTAAGTAAACAATCTAATCAACTTACAGTAAGAGTGCTTTTCTTACATACAGAATATATATATATATTTTTAAGATTTCATTTATTTATTTGTCAGAGAGAGAGAGAGAGCACAAGCAGGGGGAGCGACAGGCAGAGGGAGAGGGAGAAACAGGCTCCCCGCTGAACAGGGAGCCTGATGCGGGACTCGATCCCAGGATCCTGGGATCATGACCTGAGCCAAAGGCAGAAACTCAACTGACTGAGCCACCCAGGCATCCCACATACCTAATATATTTATATAGTAATAAAATTGTCTCTTTTAGCTATAAGAGATTTAATAAATAAAAATGAATATTGTCCTCTTCAAACTTGGGAATATGTGTGTTTACTGCAGTGATAATTGTCTCAGCGGAAAGCACTCAACTTTTCAAACTGCTTTTGAGCATGGGTGTGCACATGCCTGTGTCCCTGCCCATGAGCACATGTGCACCACACAAACACACACACACACACACACACACCCCTAACCTCCCTTTATAGTGTTCTTTATAGCGTTACCACCCTTTTGTTCAAAAAATTGATCTTTCTGATCAGAACCTAGAACCAAGTCCAACATAAATTTCTAAAAGTCTAATCTATCCTCAAAAAGAAAAAATTTACACTATTTCAAGTATTTTAGGATGGCAACTAATTTCAAAAGAAAAACTCTAAGTGTTTTCATGTTTGGAAACAGATTTTGGATTGTTGGTATAAGCCTCTCAAAGTTCTTAAGGAATGCTTACTTACACTTAGACGTTCAGACAAGCTAGTGAATTTTTTTCAGATGTTACAAAGCATACATTTTAAGAGTTGATAAAGTAAACCGTATCTTTGTGATGAAGAGGGATGGGAACAGCTCTAGGAATCTTTTCTATGACAAGTTTGGACAAAGGAATTCACTGTCAATGGGTAAAATGAAATCTACTGAGATTTTTAAACACAAGCAATTCTAAGTACAATTAGCTGCATGCATAACTAGGCAGTAAAAAGGAAAAGGAAATTTTAGTAATCAAAGGAGATTTGTATGCATAGTTTCTATTGTGTCACTCAACCAGTGGGTGTATACTGTCCCTATACTAACTCTACAAATGTTTTTTTTTAAAGATTTTATTTATTTATTTGAGAGAGAGAATGAGAGAGAGAGAGCATGAGAGAGGAGAGGGTCAGAGGGAGAAGCAGACTCCCTGCTGAGCAGGGAGCCTGACGCGGGACTCGATCCTGGGACTCCAGGATCATGACCTGAGCCAAAGGCAGTCGCTTAACCAACTGAGCCACCCAGGCGCCCTAACTCTACAAATCTTGTTCATCCCATTGTGTGTAGGGAAGAAACCAAGGTGGTGAGATTTCATCATGTTCATATCTTTAGTCATCATTGTCAACTTAAAGAACATTTTAGATGAGGTTGAAGTAGAATACAAAATTTTAGCTTATGTTAATCTAATCAGATGGCTAAATTCTGAAATTCCAAGAAATTCAGTGCATTACATACTTCCTTTGATGAAGAGCCCTTTGGCCTCAAAGACTTTGGAAGTAAAGGCTTCTGGAGACCCACCCTGTGAGCCCCTCCAGTAGCTGATGTGATTCGTTTCCAAGCATCCATTCAGCATACATTCACCATGTTAAACAACCCCAACCTCTCCGGAGAATCCTAGATTTGAGGCACTTCAGATCTATCTCACCATTTCAGAAGAGGTTATGCTAAGCAAATACTTGCTGAATGTGTCACTGTGGATCAGGCTTTAATTTTCTATGGAAAATTCCAAGAACACATCTCAGAATGTGTTCAGATTTTCAAGCATCTTTCCTATCATTATAGCTCAGTTTCAAGAGAAATTAATTTTACTGGGGAAAAAGCCTCTGCCCATGCGTAGGTCAGGACTCATTATTTTGCAAGTGAAAGAGGATGAGGGGAAAGCAAGGGAGAGGAGGATTCATTCTCCTTTAATTATTAAAAAAAAAAAAAGGCCTGGGCTCTACAGCAATTGGACTTTTACTTACCCACCCAGATGCCAACCACTGCAGGGAGGGAAGTGCCCTGTGCTTCCACCAATCAGGGAGAACCCCTGAACCTGTGGGTGGTAATGGTCCAGCCCCACTGAAGGCTAAAAATGCAGAAGGGCTTTTCTCAAATGGAAATTTGGGTGCAGATAAAAAGGAGACTAAGATGAAAATGAGTAGGAAACAACAAAGTGTTCCACTGATCAAGAAAATATTTCTCTCTTATAATTTCTTCTTCTGGGCACGTGTGTGGCTCAATTGTTTGAGTGGCTAACTCTTGATTTTGGCTCAGGTCATGATCTCAGGATTGTGACATCAAGCCCTGCAGGGGGTTCTGCACTCAGTGGGGAGTCTGCTTGAGGATTCTCTCTCTCCTTTTTCAGCCGTTCCCCCTCCCCGTGCAGGCTCGCACTCTCTCTCTCTCTTTAAATAAATAAATCTTTAAAAATTTTTTATTTTTTACAGGGCTGTCTTCTAAACAATGTTTAGGATACCTGGGCTTCTTGAAAGTACCTTTGCTTTCTTGAAGCTGCTGAGTTAAAAACTAAGAGCTAAGAGTCATCCTCTGAGATTTCGGCTTGGAATTAAAATGGAGATGCATTCTATGAGTTCATAGTCCACACCTCAAGAATGGTTTAATACCAGTCATCTCAGTAATTCTTTCAGTAATTTGTTCAGTAATTCTCACTAGACCTACAACTATGAGCATTTCTACAAATAAAGTTATTAAGCTTTTCTAGGCATGTTACTAAAATTCCACCTTTTATTAGTTAATAGACTGCATTTCACTCATGTTTTGAGTAAATATCTCAGACTTGGACACATACTTAAAACATGGCTCACAACGGACAACAATTCTAGATTCCAGCAAGTTCTCAGGATCTCTGACTACTCAGGGAGCTTCATGGAAAGGGGACATTTTCTATAGCAGTGATTCTGATCCGACCTTAAAAATGCCTGTGGTTAAGCATTCTATAATCTGTTTCATCTGGAAAAATTTGCCAGAGCTATTTGTAGATTCTTCTTTCCTATGATTCTGAAATCCGGCTGGGGTGACTTAGGCAGATTTTACCAATTCCATACTCACTGAAGAGCGGGAGACAGAGGATCTGAAGAGTGGGGTTTCTTATTATTATTAGTTCAATGGGAAGACTGTCTTGAGGCTTCCCACCATTCAGAGAAGCCCATCCACGTTCCTAGGTTGACATAATAAAAAACTGTGAACCTGAGGAATAAAGAGGTGGTGATGTCATGGATCTCATTCAGTAAATCTGCCTCTCTCTGTGGTCTCATCTACAAAATAAATTTGAAGACATAGAGATTACTTCTGTCTGTCAGAAAACATATTTTTCTCCAAGAAAATTTCCTAATAAATTCTTCAAATATGAATTTAGTTTACTCGTGTATAGCTTGCGGAGTCAGAGATCATATTATAGACCCTTGGAAGATTAGACGAATGGGACACAGCGATGTGATCATCAATTTCAAGCTAGCTGTTCCACTACATAAACACATTCTAATGGGAAGAACTAACCTAACTCTGGTTAAATTATGGGCCAAAATCCCATTTCCATGATGAAGATGCTTGTCTAGGTCAGTATCTAAATCCTCAGGAATAAAATATAACCCTGTTTGGTAAGGTTTGAATATGAAAGGATCCAAATACCATTATGCAGCAATATAAATATGCAGTAACAACTCTGAACATCAAAACCAAGCATTCTGAGATGATGTAAAAGAAGAATAAAGGAGGAATTCAGGCCTTGCTAATCTGCCAATTTTCTATGCATACCATTCTTCATAATTTGAATTTTCAAAACTTCCTTACCAGGGAAATAACTTTATAATGTATCAGAAAATTATATATAATATCTGTCCTAATATATATCAGAAAATTACATAAATATATATTTATATAAATAAATCACATTTCTTATAGTTAACATAGAGAAGGAATTCCTTTATCAGTTTTTCTAGGCCAAATTATTTCTTCATTTCCCTTCTACTTTTCACAAACCAGTGTGTGTACAGTGAAAATTAAAAAGAATAGGAGAAGAAGTTAGGATCCCAGGATTCTGAGTTCTTTTCCAACTCTGCACCGATTGATCAGCTGCGGGACAGCTACCAAGGCAACTAAATTTTTGCCCATCAGTTTTTTCCACCAATAAACTGGGGGGTGGGGGGGTGGCTAGATTAGGAGCTCTAACTCTTCTCAATCCTTGACATGTTCTTGGGCTACAAAGTCCATCTCCCCAGCACTGAAGTAACAACATAAACCCATTGTGTGTAGGCGTTTCTTCTCCATGAGCACATAATGCAACCAATCCTAGACCTTCCTGTAGGCATGTCTCTGACTGGAGAGAGAGAGCCATGAGTTTACTCCCATCTGTCATCAAAAGACCTTGAAAATTAACACCATGCTGCTGTGGATTTCACGGAAGGGACACAACATATGAAAAGTTTATAAAAACTCACTCAAACATCTCTCCTTTTCCCCAAATTCCTCACCACATAGTAGCTGCTTCCCTCTCTCTTCTTTCTCCATGTAGCTCAACCATTAGCATGAGGCACTTACACTCATTTCTTCTATTTCCTGCTATGTAGCTTCTGCCACCTTCTAAGAACTCATGCTGTCAACACACACCCCTCCTCACAGCATGAAGTTGTTCTGAATATTAGCTCCAACTCCCCTTTTCTTTTAGTGAGCACCCTGAATTCTAGCAAATAAAAATGTCCCATCTCCTTGTATCTATATAGACCTCCATGTCTTATATCTGTTCACATGGATGCTATGGAGGTGATTTGGCCCCTTTGAAGCCCTTTTTACCTGCAAAGCTCCCAGGGAAAGCACTTATGGTTGGAGGAGGTCATCAAGACGATGTGACTGCCAGTTGGCCTGCAAGCTGGACTCAGGCAATCAATCAGAGGCTCCTCACCCCTCGCCTTGGAAAGTATGCTCTGCTCACAGTTCCCATAGCTGTGGAGCTATTCTAAAGACATAGCCTTGAGAGAACATGGTATTGTTGAGATCATCTGGACTGAATGTGTGACTAAACTCAGTTAAGTTCTCTATATAAACTTTCAAGATTCTGGTGGGTAGGTGTAGGAATCTACTTGCCACCTTAAGATGAGCCTTGTAAGTTCCCTTGCCTGTTAAAATTGCCATCTACTAATCTGGAGTGGTCTGTCTCTTTCTGTGGTCTCTCCTTGCCCTCCATGTACAGGGCCAGGTTGTGAAACAACACTTACTAGAAGTTTCTGCTCCTAGGATTAGTTCAGTGTAACAAGATTTGCTAACCTAATAGAAATCAGTGTCCTGATTCCTGAATAAAGGAGCAAACTTTTATCTGTTGGAACAAGGAAAGTTAATATTTTAATTTTGATTCTGGTTTTCCTATTGAGTGGATATAAATGTCTATCCCCATCATACATAAAAAAAAAAATACCTAAACTGAAAACTGGTGATTCTGTTTACCATAACTGTCACTCTCTATAACTACCTGCCTTTGTGATCTCTATGCACATATAAAATTCTACTGAAATTTATCTAAAATTCCAGATAACACATACTCATTTGGAAAATTTTCAACTCCTTTTAGGTTTTAGGAGATTGGATTTCATGACAAGTTGAATTGAAGATGTTCAGGTGTGTTGTCCTCTGTTTACGCAATTTTATCCCCTAGTCCAAATCCTTCTGATGAGAAAACTGAAACCAGTGAGATGTATTTTCAAGTAATTTATTTAAGATTTTATTTATTTATTTGAGATTTATTTTAAGATTTTAATTAATTGATTATTTATTTACTTATTATGTGGGCAGAGGGGCAGAGGGAGAGGGAGAAACAGACTCCCTGCTGAGCAGGGAGCCCGATGCGGGCTCGATCCCAGGACCCTGGGATCATGACCTGAGCTGAAGGCAGACGCTTAATGACTGAGCCACCCAGGCGCCCTCAAGTAATTTCTAGTTAAAAGAGCATTTGATGCTATCAGTTTTCTTCTATGATTTTCTGAAACAAACCACTGAATGAAAAACTTTATGTGGAAGAGGAAAAAAACAGACCTCCTCTCATTCAGTCTCCAGTAAGGTACCTGGCACATACTCCTTAATAAATATTTACTAAATGGATCAGTTCAATCCGTCTATCAATGAACACTTTCTCTTCAATGACCCAAAATTCATATCGTTAGTAAAAGATCAAACATGGAGATTTTTTCCCACAGTAGAAGGAAGAAGAAAGTAAATCCACCTAACTTAGAAAATGGCCTTGGACATCATTAACACTGCAACCTCAAAACAAGAGGACAAGGTTGGGCTTTAGGCAGAAGAGATATCCTGCACCTGAGATGCCCCTGCCTGGTCACCTGCTGAAGTCCTGGAATTTATGGGCAGCTTGCTGCGGTGAAAGTGCTCAAGCTTGGGCTCAACCCTGCGTGCAGCCCTGCCTACAGATGCAGGTTGGGCAGGTCCTTTCATTTCGTCCTGCCTGGCTAAGATGTCAGTTCTGGAAAGAATAATGAGAACATGAGTTTTCTATCCTCTAAAGTGCTATTGAGACATAAACATTATTTCTTTGAAGCATTAATGCAGATACATTCCTCCACGATTACAGTATCCTCCCCCAAGCAAATTAAAAAACCAATACTTTTTATTTATTTTTATTTTTATTTTTTTTAAAAGATTTTATTTAATTTATTTGACAGAGACAGCGAGAAAGGGAACACAAGCAGGGGGAGTGGGAGAGGGAGAAACAGGCCTCCCGCGGAGCAGGGAGCCCAATGCGGGGCTAGATCCCAGGACCCTGAGATCATGACCCGAGTCGAAGGCAGTCACCTAACAGACTGAGGCAACCAGGCACCCCAAAAACCAACCTTTTTTAAAGGAAATTTTTATCCAGTCACTGGTTTCTCGGTGAGTAAAATGCGAATGCCAGGAAAGTATGCAGAGTATGATTGTGGGGCTGAAGACAAGTTCTACTAGCTCACAAGTTTGACTCAGGCAGATCCTCTATGGAAAACGATGGTAGGTGGTCCTGCTTTGATTCTATCTGTGGTGGTTGTTTCAGTAGGCTGCCCAGAGCCCCTTAGGGATCATTCCCCAGCTGCTGGAAGTAACAGCTGCTGACCCAAGTGGAATTTTGGAATTGCCATCCATCAAAGGGAGGCCCTGCCAAGGTTCTATTCCCTCCCCAGGAGCCATCCACATCCAACAACTTGTAGATACCAGGAAGGGAAAGAATAGAAGCCTCCTTATCCCAAAGTGCAACAACAAAGAGCCATCTATCTCAGCTCCTCAACTCTAATGGGCTTGGCTAAGCCTCTGTCACGGCTTCTTCAAAGCCCACGTCCTCCCTCTGCCCAGCCCTGCTTCCCTCACTCTCTCACAGGTGTTGCTGCTGAACATAACCCCAATGTGTATAAAGTATTACTGCCAAACACACTCCCCGATAAAATTTGTATATGCAAAGTTCAGTTGCAGAATCAGTTTCCTTGAAAACGCAACCTGAGGCACCAAAGTAGATGGAGGTCATCTAAAGATGAATTGGATTCTCAAGGATCCTCAACAGAATTCTAATGGCAGCATTATGAAAAAGTGGCAGTGTGCTTTATATGTTCATGTGAAAGCCACAGAGGATTCAGAAAAGTCATTATATCCAGGATCTAAAGACATCTTGGCACATAGTAAGTGCTCTGTAAACAATTGTAGAATGATTGGATTAATACCGTTTTCACCAAATCAATGGGCTAAAGGATAAGCTGAGGTTAAAACCAGAGAGCCTTGGCCAAAGGCTTTTAACTTTCCTCCAAGTGCTCCTCAATCCCTCCCTCCCCCAGGGGACTAGGTCAGAGCAGAGGCTGAGGCATCAGAATTGAATCCCGAGGCCAACACCCACTGCTACGAGAACAATTGCACCACCAACTTGGGAGTCACTTCTGACTCCAGAAGGAGCTCTTTTTCAAAAAATTAAATTATTTAAAGAAAGTATTTTGTTTTCTCAAATAATAGTACTATATCTTTCTGAATGTGTTTGTTTAAATCCAGAAATATAAATCTAGAGCTTTGGAGGGGAAGGGGACAAAGGGGGAGGGGAAAGGGAAATGAGGTTCTGGTGGTGTGCATCCCTTCTTTTTTATTATTTGGTTTGGACAGGAAATGCATGCATCTAGTGATTGGAAGCAGCTGTGGACTGTGACATCTGGGGCAAGAATCAAGCAGAGAAGTTCCTGCAGATGCAGTCCTTGAAGTAGCTCCCCAGCTATCCCCGGTTCTCCTCTAAGCTCCCCCAGTACGCTCTGCGTCCCCTCCCCCTCCCATATTCCTGGCTCCTCCCGCTGAGTAGCAAGACTATGTGTGAGTAAAGCAAGTGTACAGGAGATAAATTTCACTTAGGAAAATTTCAAAATAAAAAGAACATGGCTGAAGGGATGATGTAGGCTCAGGTGGGTCCTGAACAGGGGCAGGGGGTGGAGATTACAAGGAAGTGACCTTCAGACCCCAGTTGTAGGAGATCAGCAATACTGTAGGACAGTGTATACCTGCAGTAATACACACTTCATCAGTCAGGACACACTGGCTTATGCCGTGGCAACGAATAACTCCAAAATCTCAAGAGTGTTTTCTTCTTTCATGATCCCTGGCTATCAGGTGACAGCTCCCACCTCCTCCACCCTGCCTTCACTCCTGGACCTCAAATGAAGGAGTAACCCATCCTAGGGACAAAGTTGGGCTTCCAAGAGGCAAAATGGAGAGAGATGGCTGACCAAAGGGCAAGGTCTTGACGCTTCCATGTGGAGGTGATGTGGGTCACTTCTGCCCATTTCATTGGTCAAAGCAAATGACGTGATGACATCAGACTTCAGCAGGATGGGAATGTGTGATCTTCCCCTAGACAGGGCCCCCAAAGTCACATGGTCAGGCCACCCAAAGAGTAAGTGGCAGAGTGAGGATTCTCACAAGGTCTTTGTCAGATACTGTCCTGGCACAAGGTTTTCATTCAATAAATACTTGCCTGAATGAATGAAGTAAACAAATAAGTGAACAAATTACAGAAGAACTGTGGAAACTCGACTCTGCCGAGGTTTTATCTTAGCCATGTTAATTTACAGAAAAGACCTACTGGCATAATTAAGTCAGAAAGGGTCATTTGCAAAATAACCCTCTAAGTATCACCTTTCACAGCTTTCATGAGGACAAGTTATCACTGGCAAAACTGTCAACACAAATAAGCCAAAGAAACTGTGTCAACACTGAGAAGCTCCATTTTTATATTTAAAAAGAGGCACCAGGGAGGCTGGCCAGCCTACATTCTGAACTGGAGCCAAAAATGATTGCAGTAGCATGTGCTGAGACTTTGTGTACTTTTCCATTGTGAGGGATCGAGCTACTGTGTAATATTTCCAGCCTGGCCTTCCTGTGACAGCTCAAACCACAGTTGAACAATTTGCGAGAAAAGTCCTAAGTTACATGTCCAAGGTAGACCACGCTCCCCTCACCCTTGACCAAGAACAACAGTATCATCTTGCTCAAGTACTGAGTCAAATGAAAACAAGATTCTCCTGAGATAATTTGCCCAGTCTTTCAGCGAACATACGTAAAATACAAAGGCAATTGAGACTTACTTTTCAGTCTGTTCTGAAACTATTTATTTGGGCAATTTCAACTCATAAAGAAAGATTTAGAACTTTAAAATAGTAAAAACTGGAAGGAAAAAGTATTTTGTTATTTGCATGTGAATGTTTCTTCTTTCTCTGAGAAGGAAAGAGGATGAAAAAACCCACTGGAATTTTGTATACCATTATACATGGGCAACAAGTAACAAAGTGGATAGAAATCTGTTATACTAACTGAATCGACTTTCCACAACTCTAAAAGAAATACCCCAGTGATTTTTATTTAAGCATATGAAATGAATTCTACTCTCATTAAAATTTTATATGTGTTACAGGTAAATATTATAAGCTCCTTAGTTGAGGAGGTTAGGTCTTGTGTTTTGTATATCACACACGGGGTCCCCAAAGTGGGCTTACAATAATGGGTGCTCAGTGCAAATGAATCAGCAATATTGTCCCCATGAGAGGAAAAAATGGCAAATGTGTTTCCATACAGTCTATTCTTAAGGTTCATTATTTATTCATCTTCAATCTTCTTCCAAGCTTTGGACATGTTAACAAATAAAGAAACAGATCAACTTCACAAACTTGCCTTTCTCATTTTAGGGGCCAGAGCCACTAAATCTTCTTTCGGAAGGCATACATCAAAAGAAGCCACATCTTTCTAGTACGGATTACCGAAGGAGAAAGAGAAATGCAATTCACGAGTGGGTAACTGTTTCAAGCAGTTAGAAATCTAAACTGGAATTTTGGTCAGTATTGAGATATACTATTTATTCAGTGTTTGTTCCTGTTTTCAACCAGACAATAACAACAAAAACTGTAACATTTAATGTGTTTCTTCTATGTGCCAGGAAATCTTCTGGGGACCTTACATATATTAATACGTTTGATACGACCTTTATGCCCCAGCCCATGGTTTTCAATTTTGCTGGACACTAGAATCACCTAGGGAGTTTTTGGGGGGTCTTTTGTTGTTGTTTTTCTTTAACACCAAATACCCAGGCCACACCCCAGGCCAACTAAATCAGAATCTCTGGGGAAGGACCCAGGCATCAGTACTTTGTAAAGCTGCCAAGATGATTTCAATGTGCAGTCAAGGTAGTAAGGCTAAAGAGTTTGACCTATTCTAAAAACAGGGTACAAATAACAGTCATGCAGCTTTGGTTAATCACTTAAGACTAGTCTCTTAGTGGGAAATCTGTTTCTTCTTGAAACATGCTCCCCCAAAACTATAAAAGTAACTGAAGACTCATTTGGTCCAGATCTGGGAGTAGTTGAAAGCAGTATTACTTCTAAATGCCAGGCAGAGAGAGACCCGCTGTGTCAACTGTCCATTGTCACCGTCCTTCTCATTGCCATAGGGTGCCCCTGCTTCGAGGGAGTTCAGCAGCACTGTGTGGGGGCAGTTCATCTGTTCCTGGGTTGACCTTGCTGGCCCAAACCTGTTGAGAGTGGCATCTCAAGGTCGGGTTATTTTAGAGATCTCATTACCATTCCCTGCCACTGAATTTTGGCTTGGACCACACAGTGCATCCTGGGATTATCCCAAACTCCAAATCTTACCAAGAGGGAAGAAAATAGGTGGGGGGAGGGTGCAGTGGAAGTTATACTTTCCTCATACACCTTTTTTTTTAATGTTGCAGTATTTATAACATGGTATTATTTGTATAGTATATTCTTTTTTGTTGTTTTTTATTGTGGTAAAATGCACATAACACAAAATTTGAGTGTACAGTTCAGTGGTATTAAATATATTCACATTGGTATGCAACCATCACCACCATCCATCCTGATAACTCTTTTCATCTTATAATACTGAGACTCTATACCCATTAAAAAATAACTCCCCGCTCCTGACAACCATTCTATCTATGATCTCAACACTTTTAACATGTGCATGATTCAGTAATTATTTGTGATCCTGATGGTAGGTCCTTTAGAGCTTTTTGAGTGTGTTTTCTCCCCACATTACACATGGAAAAAAGAGTGGTACCTTGTGACCAGTGTTGAGTGATATTTCTCCCTCCCATGCTCAGTGCAGAGTCTTCTTGAGATTCTCTCTCTCCCTCTCCTTCTGCCCCTCCCCCCTTAAATAAAATGTTTTTTTAAAAATTAAAATAAAAGATGTGCATAGGATTTCCCCTCAGTATGTCCAAGACATACCTACAAACTGCTCACCATTATCATCCTACAGGGGTAGAAAATAAGAGCTGGCTTCTGCAGCTCCTGATGAGTAGAGAGACAACAGCATGATTATAAATTGCACTCATATGTTTAAATTTGGGTCGTATGCCAACTCTCTCAGAATGAGCAAAATTAAGAAAAGGAACCCAGAAACACATTCATGACAGCTTAATAGGATTTAGAAGGCTCTACCTCACTAACTTTGCAAGGGAACCCTGGCAAAGTATGAAATTAAAGCATCCTACCAGGCTGAATGAAAACAGTTGTCTTCTATTCAAGTCGCTGCACCTGCCCTCAATTCCAGAGATACAGACCACAGCTGTTTCCCCCAGATGTGTCCCAGAATTTCTCAAGAGTTTGCTGACACATAAAAGGTGGGCACTTTGGTAGTATAGGGTTCTCCTTTTGAAGCTGTGTGGGCAGTACAAGTACCCAGTTTTTATTTATTTATTTATTTATTTTTATTTTTTTAAAACATTGTGTGTTTACTATCTCATTCCCCCCAGTTTTATTTAGATTGTATATTTATTTGAGATGGGACTGATGGAAATTCCAATGAGGCTGAAACCCTTCCAAGCCATACCTTTACTCCAACACTGGTGTATTTGAAATGAACAAGAACATGAATGGCTGAGTGAAAGGCAATCCATTATGCTCTGTGGAAATGTATGATGCTTCTTTTTTTTTCTTTATTTCTGCTTCTTTTTTTTTTTTTTTTTTTCTTGCAGAAGAGGATGGTGAGGAGAAGCGTGAATTGGGAATCTTCTATTATAAAAATGTTATATAGAAAATCCCCCAAATTCTTAAGTTGTTTAAATGTTGTGAAAGAGATTTATTCAGAAATCCTTTTTTTTTTTTATTTTTGGTATTTATCAGAACAGATATGCTTTCAGAGAATCAAGAAATTTTTATTTCCCATTCCCAAAACTTTTGTGTGCCACCAAAGCATTTTCCTGAAGGGGAAACCAGAAAAAGGTCATGAGTTTATGTATTATTGACTTAGATGTGACTTATTTGATCTCCTGAGAATGAAAAGCAATTAATCCATCTTACCAGCAACACAATTTGTGAATGAAACCAGTATGTGCCTCTCGATGAGATTTGTGTAACACCATCTGAGAAAGGGTTAATGCAATCACCATCTATTTTCATAGCTATCCTGAAATAACCCCGTGGGAATGTTGTGAACCTGACACAGGTCACCCAGTGAAGAAAGTCAAACTGCAGTTCCCCTCACAAGGATGATTTTGGCTACTTGGCAACAAGAAAGAGCTCTAGCAACAGGACTCTGCAGTGAGGAAAGTTCGTCAATTACCAGAAAGTCATCAGAAGAGAATGGTTCAGAGAATGTGGTTGGCAGAGTCTATATGAACATATCCGTAGGTGAATTCCTATATGCATTACTCAATGGTTTTGCCTCTGCTCTTCAGCAAGGAAGATATCAGCAGACATGGAATACGGCTACTGCTTTTAATATTCAACTTTGAAAGTTTCAACTTTACGTATATCATCTCGTAGAAGTTCTCATTCATTTTTTTTAGTGTTCCATAATGAAAATATGACTTCATTCATATAAAGCCCCTCACTACCCACCCTTTGGGGACTCAGCTCAGGCATCACCTGCTCCAGAAATTCTTCTGTGATGCACCCTTCCTGCCCCCCAGGCTTCATGTCTATCCTTAAACCATATCCATGGTCACCCAGGCTTCCCTGCATCACGGGTCTTATCACTATGTAGAGAAATTTCCTGCTTAGATACCTGCTTCCACATGGACTGAAAGCGTCTCAGGGCTGGGATCTGTGTCTCCCCCTTCCTGTGTCCATCCAGAGCACCATGCCTAGCACAAAGCAGGTTCTCTGCAACTGTTAGTTGAGCTCAAGTGAACTGAGACCTTTGGGATGGGATTTCCCAGTGCAATAAATGGGCTATTTTAAGTCCCCTTCCTATGCGAAATAAAAGGGGGCTTTTCACAGCCATTAAGTCTCCTATGAGCCATTTCTCAAAACTAAAATATGTTTATATGTATTTTAGGCTATGCTAACCCCTGGTGTTTTCTGGTCTTCAGCCAGAGCTCTTCTGCATGCTGGGACCCATTCCTTTTTTTTTTTTTTTAAGTGTCTTGATACTTGTTTTTTTTTTTTTCATCTCCATGGTGTTTTTCCTTCTACAAATTATGTTTCCCTTCGGACTCTTTCCTCTGGCAGTGTGCAGGCCCATGAAAGTAAAGTTTGCATAACATTCCTGATTTTTACAGGAAGCTCCAAGGGAAAAAACAGAGGAAAATTCTCCATGTTTTAAATAAGGTTCATTTGTCTGGGGATTATCTACCATTGCAGTATCCCGCTAAAATTAAATATAAAAGTTTTGACAGCATACCTTGCCTTTTTATGAAAATACACAATTTTATTTAAATGTCTGAAATTCACTAAAGAAAATTTGGATTGAATATTTGGGGGAAGTAATCTACAGACTCAAAGGTAAACAAGGTACAAAGGGGAAAATGTACAATAAAGTCAAAATATAATCACAGCTGGAGGTTACCTTGCAACTACAGATCTCAAAGAGTCTTCTTAAGATTCTTGCTGTTCATATGGTATTAAAGTAGGATTTTAAGTCCCCTGAAGGCTGGAACCATGTCTGTCTTGTTCACCACTCTCCCTTGCTTTCAATACAGCACCTGGCTCATAGGGGGTCTTGGTATTTGTTAAACAAATTAATGAATATTTCTGAATAATTAAGTAGGTGGGGTTAAGAGAAGTAAGTGGGTTCAACTAATTGGAAATACTACCTCCCTCCTTCATATACCTCAGCATAGCACTGGTCCTACGGTTGGTCAGTGCTGTCACTTCCAGAGCTCCACTGAGCCTCTTAATAACTTGGGAAATATCATTTTTATCCTCAGCTTATCGATGAGAAAATGAAAGTTCAGGTTAAGTAACTTCCCAAAATTATAGAGCACATACCAGCCATGCCAAACCCTGACTTTTTCACTACAACACAGTGCCTCTCAAATGCCAAGTACATGTCATCATTCTGTCACAAAATTCTGGGAAGGCCCAGGCTTCCAGAAAATCGTGGCCTTCAGGATGCTCACATGAACTAAAGCAAAAAGAACTACAGTTGCAGCATGCTGATAGCCTTTTTTTCTTTTTAATTAATGAGAAACCATTTTCTCCTTCTACATCTCTTGCAATGCCTTCTACTCTTTGGCATCTGGGCCACTCAGATCTTTCCTATAGGTTTTGATACACTGATAATAAGTGAAGAGAATTAAGCAGTGTCTCAGGAACCCAGTGAACATCAGGGACCGTGTCTTGCATTCCAGTGGCTGTCTCAAATACAAAGAATTTTTGGTAATCTCCCCTCAGAGGTTTTAAGTCTTTAAGTTCTTCCAGACATCACAAAAATCCATGTGGTTTACTTTTTACATAAATCACATCATGGGGACATGATAACATTCCAGTTACTCTTTGTAGCATCTCAAAGAAATGAAGTCCCTTCTGAAATGCACTAGCCAAGAAAAAATGTCATGTTTTGGTGAGGTTGGCTGAAGGCTGCCATGTGATTTAGATAAAGGATTTCCAATGAGAATCCGAGTCACAAATCATTCATTTAATCATTTAAAACTGTCAGGAAGCATCTGCTCCCCCAACCCAAAATGTAAAACACTGATAAACCCTAAAAAAAAAAAAAAACAAAACAAAACAAAAAAACCCAAGTCAAACATGATGTATTAGATTCATGTCGTCTTATTAATTTTGCAGTTGTCATCATCAACAGAATTAAATGATGGCTTCCCAGAGTACTGGGAAAAGAGGAAAAGTAAAGACAAAGTAACTGATCTCAAAGACCTTGTACTACAGCAGACACTATTCTTTCTACCTCAGTTTTCCTACCTGAGAATGTTTCCCTAAATAAGAAGGTTAGATTGGAGACTGTTCTCCAGGGTCCTGTCAGGGTTCTTTCAGGTTCCTCCAGAGAAATGGAACCAACCAAGAGAGGACAGAGAGATGGAGAGATTTATTATAGGAACTGGCACATGCAGTTGGTTATGGAGGCTAAGAAGTCCCACAGCTGGCCATCTGCTAGGAGAGAACCAGGAAAACCAGTGGTATCATTCATCCCTAGGACAAAGGCCTAAGAACCAAGAGCTCTAATGTCTAAGGGCAGGAAAGACAGATGTCCAAGCTCAAGACAAGAGAGAAAGAGTTTGCCCTTCTTCCATCTTTCTGTTCTATCCAAGCCCCCAAAAGACTGGATGATGCCCATCCACATTGATAAAGGTGAATCTTCCCTACTCAGTCTACAGATTCAGATCTCTCTAGAAACACCCTTACAAATTCACTCAGAAATTACTTTTAATCAGCTATCTGAGCATCCCTTAGCCCAGTCTGGTTGACACATATGATTAACCATCATAAAGACCATATCTAAAGGGTCTTAGTTCAAATTAAGTCTCCAGAGACTCTTCCACTAGTCAACTTCTCTACTCCCTGCTCTCCAAATCGCAGTCTTTTTTTTTTTTAGAAATATGTAACGTGAAAGGTCCTCAAAAGATCTTCAGCTCCAGTCTTCTGTTCCACAAAGGTTTGGAATTTATCTAGTGTTTGAAGATCCTGAGAACCTATTTCATAATTTTCTTTTACTGATTAGGTTACTTATGTGGGCTTCAACAGTCTAACAAAACACTCTTTCCAGAAACTTAAATCATGCGCTGTTGGATTCTATACAGCTCAAGAATAGCATTGACTTTTTATATCTCAAAAAACAATCATGAAGTTTTCACTGCTTTTTCTTTCACGGCCAACAACTGTCTTAGTTAAATTTCTTCTGTATGTAAGTAACAGAAACCCACTTCAGCCACCTTCACAAGGAATTTATTATAAGGATGTGGGGATATTACATACTCTGTAGGTGTAGTGTTGCAGCTGAACATCAGAAAAGCACTGAAATTATGAAATGGAAAGACTCTAGAACCAAGATGGCCCTCCTATCAGTAGCAACACGGAATGGAAACCAGACTCCCCAGGTTCAAGTCCCTATTCTAACACAGGCCGGCTGCTTTCAGAGAAGGACCTTCATCACAAACCAAGGCTTCTCTCTCATAATCACATAATTTACTGTTTCTGAACCCCCTACAGGTCCACTGCACTTCTCTAAGTGCTGTCACAAAAAGTATAGAACAATCTCCATGGACAGAATGAGACAAATGCACTATTCTTCACCTGTAAACCTCAGTACTTTACATGTAATGAGAAGTGCCCATAGTTTATACATATACCTAATGTCACCACATCTACCAAATAACTAGACTACATAAGAAAGAGAGGGAGCTAATATCTACTGAGCACCCATTATGCCAGAGACTATACAAAACATTACCTTTTTTTAGTATTGTGAGGTAGGTATTGTTAACTTCTCTAATGTTTAAATTTCTTATCTGAAAATTGGGGCTAAATATTTTGCCATGGCTATCCCTTGCTATGGATTAAATATTGGTGTCTCTTAAAATTCATATATTGAAGCCGTAACCTCCAATGTAAGGGTATTTAGAGATGAGATCTTCATGAGATAACTAAATTTAGATGAAGTCATGAGGGTGGAGTCCCAATAATGGAATTGGTGCCCTTGAAAGATCTAGAGACTAGAACTCTCCCTCTCTCTTCCATATGAAGACACAGCAAGAAGATGGCCATCTGTAAACAAAAGGGCCTTCACCAAGAATTCCACCTTGCTGGTACCCTGATCTCAGATTTCCAGCCTCCAGAACTATGAGAAACAAATGTTTGCTGTTTAAGCCACCCAGCCCACAATAATTGGTTAGAGCAGCCCAAACTGACTAAGACATCCATTAACACAGACAGGAACACAAACCATGTCACCATCTCTTGCAAGTTCCTGATTTCCAATCTTTGGGTTGATAAATACTAAGTATTACAAGGCATAGCACTGACTCCTGTTGTTCTATATCCTCCTCCCCATGGTTGAAAAACATCTTAATTATCAAACTTTTTTGTGTGCTTAAGGTAAGGAGAGGGAAGAATGTTCCAGTATAACTCCAGGTAGCTCCAGCCACACTCTGATCCTAACAATGCTAGCCAAACAATGTTCTGGACAGGAAGTACCTTCCCTGACATTGTTCAGGCAAGTCTTCAGTCTTTCCTACAACTAATCTTTTATTATCATAATCTTGCTCTGTTCCTCAATTTCCTCATCCTATAAAGTAATAACTAAGAGAACTACCTCACAATGTTAATAATGATGATTAATTCATCTAAGCAAAAGGTTTAGGATCAGCATTGGGATATAGTATGCACCTAATAAATGCTGCTCTTCTCATTGTTAATGAAAAAGAACACTTATTTCTAAGCAGCTCAATGGAATATATTATTGCCCCAAAGGGAGGGATACAGCAAATTTCCCTTTTCATTTTGTGATCACTATAAACTGTCTTTGAGATTCATATCCTCTGGTCACAGAGCCATCCACCTAAACACTACTCTACATACATATTGGTAGACCAGTAGGTCTCACCCTTACCATCCTGTAAACTCACTGAGGTCCTGCATGATTCTATAAGCCCATCCCCTGTCCCTTTCAGAGAGACAGTTTTCTACAGGACTCTTGGCACTTCTGAATGTCCTGAGGCGTGGCACTAACTCCTCTTTTGTTCTGGACTATCTTTTCAAGGATGTTTGTTTAATAAAATGTCTTGGAATATAGAGATAGTGATGCCTTCCAGAGCAGAGGTCAGATTTGCCTGCTGTCCAGTGTGATAAAGATGTTTCCCTCCAGGGCAAAGAGTAAGTTGCTTAAACCTACCATAAAAGATTCAGGTTCCGAAGCTCAGAGTTCCTCAGATGTGATGGAAGACCACTACCTGCCCAGTACCCACCTGAACCTTTCTCCATTATCCTAATGGATTTGGGGGACAGGTGACCAAAGTAAATATGACACCCATGATGCTTGCTCTGCGTGAGTGAATAATAAAGTCCTTTGTCTCTGACCTTGGTGTCTCATGTCTCTTGCCATCCTCCATGACACTGTAGCAGACTAATTTGCTAACTTACAAGTAGGATAGAGCCTCTAGTCCTGAAAGCCTCTGAAGAACAAAGTAATAAGACAGACACAAACATAATCTTCCCATCTCCACCATAACTTCCTATAACCACTGAAGGCTATTAGGAAGGGTGTCTGGGTACAACAGTCCAGGGGGTAAAGGAGCTAATTCACTGAAGGGAAGTGAAGAGCTGTTGGGAATTACACAGTTTTCTATCTGGGGACATCTTGAAAATAGCATCCACTGGTGTTAGGGTAACAGACCCTCAATTGCAGTGTTTTAGAATTTGTTCCACTCTGACACATGGGTACTTTTGTGTTCCTTCAGATTCTTCAAGAGCTTTTCTGTAGTTTTCAAGAATCCTCACAATTAAGAAGTAACTAAACTAATGTATACCAGCAACTAAAGTACCCTAGTAAGTAGTTCATCCTCAGTGATATGAAACAAACTCCAATTTTTAAAGTTTTCTTAACTACTAGCCACTACTAGCCAGTCTAGCATGACTTTATATTCATTTAATGATTCAAGATGCTTTCAGGGATGCCTGGGTGGCTCAGTTTGTTAAGTGACTGCCTTCAGCTCAGGTCATGATCCCAGGGTCCTGGAATCGAGCCTTGCTTCAGGCTCGAGCAAGGAGCCTGCTTCTCCCTCTCCCTCTGCCACTCCCCCTTCTTGTGCTGTCCTGCTCGCTCTCTGTCAAATAAATAAATAAAATCTTTTTTAAAAAAAAGAGAGAGAGAGATCCTTTCAGCTCAGATAATAAAACACCATGATTCAAACTGTCTAAACCAATAGGAAATTTTATTATCTCACACACACAAAGAAAAGTTAAGGTGCATTCCAGATGTGGTACATTAGGATTCTCACTCTATTTTTGTGTAATTCCCTTGGCTCAGCCCTTCTCCATCTGGAGAACTTAAAGCATCATATACAACTAACTTTATATCCAGAGAAGGGATTTTTTTTCAGGAGAAGAAAGAATTTCCCAGTGGCACCCAACAGACTTCTTCCTTGCCATCCAGAATCAAAGCACTTTCCCATTCTTAAACTAGCTAGTGGCAAGTGGAATGGGATGCCTTTGGTTTAGACCCATCACTGTGTTATATTTGCTGGATTCTAGGTTTAAGGGGAAAAAGAGAGTAAAAATCAACATTGAAGACTGATTTTAAGAATTCTATGACTTTCCTTTAAGAATTAATAATATTCTGTACCATTCTTATTGTCCTTACCACATTTTCTTCATCCATTCAGCCAGCCAGCCATCTATCCATCCATCCAAAAAGTATTTATTGAATGCCAAGTATGGGCCAGGCATTGTTCTAACTGTTGAGATACACAAGTAAACGAAACAGAGTCCCTGCTCTCATGAAGCATACATTCTTCTGCCTAGTATTAGAGTTATTTTGATACTGTATGAGCCAGAGTTATCCAGAGAAACAGACCCAATAGGAGATAGATAAATATTTAGACAGGTAGATACATAAATAAATAGATAAATTTTAAAGAATTGGCTCACACAACTGTGGAGTCTGGCAAGTCTGAAATCTGTCAGGTAGGCCAGGAGGCTGGAAACTCAAACAGTTGGTACAGTTTTGAGAAAGAATTTCTTCTTATTTTTGGAAACCTCAGTTTTTGCTCATAAGGCCTTCAACCAATTGGATGAAGCTCACCCACATTATCAAGATTGATCTCCTTTACTTAAAGTCAACTTATTGTATATACTAACGATGTCTAAGGAATACCTTCACAGCAGCACCGAGATTAGTATTTGTTTAAACAACTGGGTACTATAGTCTAGCCAAATTAATACATCAAACTAACCATCACAGATGCCTTGCTTATCTCCTCAACTCCACTACCAGCTTCTCTCAAAAATGACTGTATCATATATCTGGATGTCTGTAATCCCCCCACAGAGCTTCTCACTGTGCTTTGCAGCTAGTAGATGTTCAAGAAATGCATGATATTGGAGTACATAAGCTCAACTTTATGGCACACACTTGTCTGCATTTCTTCAAATGAGAAGGGAAGTTCAAATCAAAAAGAATCACCTAGAGCTGAAGCAAGATCATGAATCATAAAACAAAAATGACAACCTCCTCATTCACTCAGCCTAATCTGAAGATTCTGACTTTCTTTCAAGCCACACAGCATCTTGACTCAAGAGCACACTCCTAACCATCACACTAACGTCAAAAATTTACAGTCTTCGAAAAAAATGCTACTGAGCACACCACATGCCTTTCTGGGGAAACGAATTTAAGCCTAGAGCTTAAGAGATTCCATTTTTTCCAATCTGATTTTGATCTTTCCTTGAGCCATTTGATCTGCTTCTTTCCATAAAGCAGATGTTCCTGGAGAGATCACACAGGGAGCCAGGAGCCAGAGCCAAACCTCTGATCTGCATGCGTCTCCACTGGCCACCCATGAGGCAGGCAAACTGTGGCCTCTATGAGTCAGAATCTGGGCACTTCCATGCATTCCATACACCTGGTCTCTTACTGCATCTCTCCCCAACCCCCACCCAGGCCTTAAGGAGAAGGTGGTACAAGTCTGGTTTTTGCTGTAGTTGCTTCTTTTGTGGTTTTTGGCTTTGTTTGGTATTCAGAGGCCTGATCCACATCTTGTATAAATTGTTTTCTCCGTGGAGTTAATCTAGACACACCTCAAGGTTTGACCCTCTGCACCCCAAATCAAGAAAAGATAAAAATTAATAAACATTAATTGAGCACCTACTCCAAGCCAGGCACTGAACAAGTCACGTACACATAGTTAATCTTCCTTAAAACTTTACAAGGTAAGTGCTATTACATCTGTGATACAAATGAGGAAATTGAGGCCATCTGTAATTTGGGGCACAGACTGCAAGTCAAAGAAAAAGGCAAAACTAATTAAGTGTGGTCACACACCTTAGTTCTCTCACTTATCAAACAAACTAATCATAAGATAACTATTCACACTTACCAGTTAAACAGAATATAATGCAATTTGACTCACAATGTTCTCAAGTATCTAGATTTTCCAAAGGAAAAGGGACAAGTGGGTTTTTAGTTTTTTGTTGTTTTTAAAATAAAAAGAATAATTTATGTGTAGAATGGAAAGTGAATACAAACCTTTTAAATAAAATGCTTTTCCAAAAGTGTATCAATCTATCATTAAAATATAAGCAATACTGAAGTCAGTATTTAAAAGGATATGTTGACATGTCTTCCAAAGCTACATTCTCTTCTGAGGCAAAGTGCCAGGCATGGCCCCATGCTTCAATGCACAAGGCCCCATTAAATAAGGATTAATTTAGTTAACTAGTGAAAAACATTCCTTAGTAAGTCTTCAATTAAGATTGATCATACTACAGAAAATCCTCCTGCTTACAAGCTGAAAAAGTAAATCAATCAAGATTTGGCTTATCACCTCAGTGAATTGTTGGATGGATGGATGGATGGAATTCTGAAATCATGGAATCTATAAAATATCATGGAGTGCTGCAAAAAATACCACCAAGAAAGCAGAAAAACAACACACAGAACAGGAAAAAATAAATATTTGCATATCATATATCTGATTAGGAATTTGTATCCAAAATATATGAAGAACTCCAAAAACTCAATAATAAAAGATAAATAACCCACTAAAACTGAACAAATGATCTGAGCAGGCATTTCTCCAAAGAAGATCTATAAATGGCCAGTAAGCAAATAAGAAGATATCCAAAATCACTGGCCAGCAAGGAAATGAAAATCAAAACCATAGTGGGATATCACTTCATATCCACAAGGATAGTTATGATCAAAGGGACAATACAAGTGCTGGAGAACATGTGGAGAAATTGGAACCCTCAGCCACTGTCGGCAGGAACATAAAGTGTGGTAGCCATCTTGAAAAACAGTTTGGCAGTTCCTCAAAAGGTTAAACACAATTACCACATGACCCAGCAATTTCACTTCTTAAGTGCTTACCAACAGAAATTAATACATACACCTGCACAAAGATACAGAAATGTTCATAGCTTCGAGATACAGTTAGAGATACAGAAAAGTTCATATGTTCAAATTATTCATAATAGCTAAAAAGCAGAAACATCTCAAATGTCCATCAACCGGTGAATGGATAAATAAAATGTGCTATATTGATATAATGGAATATTGTTTGGCAATAAAAAGAAATGAAGTACTGATACATGCTACAATATAGATGAACCCTGGATAAGTTGAAGTCACAAAACACCATTTATTTTATGACTCAAGATTAGATAGATAGATAGATACAGACAGATGGATATGAAATGTCCAGAATAGACTAATTTATATAAACAGAGAGTGATCGGTTGTCTAGGGCTTTAAACAAGAGATTTGGGAAGAAATGAGGAGTGACTACTAATAAGCACAGGTTTCTTTGGGTTAATGAAAATATTCTAAGATTGATTATGATAATGGTTGCAAGCTCTGCAAATATACTAAAAAACATTGAATGGTATATGTTAAGTGAGTGAGTTGTATGGTGTATGAGTTCTATCTCAATTAAAGTTGTTTTTAATAAAAGTCATTGAACAAACTGAGGACAAGTTGGGGAAAAAAAATGTATCCTGAGGATCTAAATAAAATTTATTTTATCAGAGTAGAATATAGCATCCTTACAATTTGGCTATCTTAGGGTGGTTATATTATTAATAGTTTTTGAATGAAAAGTTAGGTCAAATACCACCCTCATTCTCAATACCATAATCTGTAGAAGAAAATATGGTTGTATTCTATAATAATGGATTTATCAATGAATTTCTACAGGAATGTATTCATACCAACTAGAAACCTTACTATTATCTACTTCACATATTTTTAAACCAACTTACTTTCCTCTTAAAAATACATATATTTAAAAGGAAAATTATTTCCTTATTAAAATTAGAAAACTAATTCACTTGCATAAATAAAAGATGACTTAAAATAAGCACAATAAAAATAAATCTACATTTTTAAACTCTAGGGAGATAGTATTGCTAACCAGAAGACTTTAAGCCTGGAACCTGTTATCTTTTTTGTTAAAATGAGAGAATAGCAATATTAGAGAAGTATTAAAATCTGGTACAGTAGAATGACACTATTGAAGAATTAAAAAAACATGAAAAAGGAAATAATCTATGCAAGCCAATGTTATTTAACTCTGTATTCATGAACCACCTGAAACTATTGCTACACCACATCTACCTAGCAATCTAGTGGTGTTACTGGTTGGTCAGTATCTCTTCTCCCACTAACCAGTAACTCCAGGCCCAACTCCAGCCAACTAGTGGCAACTCTGGGCCCAGGTGCATCCCTTCTTGTATTGTGACTCCAATAGAGTTCTCTTTATGCAACTGGAAGGGTGATGATGGAAAAGCCACACCCACTTCCTAAAAATCCTGGAAAATATACACCCACTTCTGTTCATGTTCCACTGGTGAAAATTAATAATATTGTCGTTCCTAGATGCAAGAGGAGCTGGGACCTACCTGGACTATCATTTTCTAGGACAAAACTCTACACCATGGAAGGGGAGCAGATATGGTGGTAGGCAGCTCCCTAGGCCACAACCCAGGCTAACCCAGGCATTCTTGTAAAGTTAGGCCATTATTTATGGCTGAAATGGCTGAAACTTTTTTTTTTTTTTTTTTTTTGCCTCATGGCCACAGAGACTTCTTTCAAGACATGTCTCTAAGGGCAAGGGAAACAAAAGCAAAAATGAACTTTTGGGACTTCATCAAGATAAAAAGCTTTTGCATAGCAAAGGAAACAGTCAACAAAACTAAGAGGTAACCCATGGAATAAGAGAAGATATTTGCAAATGACATTATAGCTGAAACTTTAAAGAATGCCATGGTAGCATATGCCTACTCAAAAACTGAACTTGAGGAAATAGATTTATTCTGTGGGATACCACTTAAAACTAAATGGCTATTAAAAAAAGAAAAAAACAAACTAAACCAAGCATGCAATTATAGATCCTTGGAGTTAAAAGAGACCCCAGAGAGCATCTACTTATCACGCAAAATATTTCACCTAGAACAAATGCTCAAAGTGCCTCTCCTTTGAGACGAATCTTCTCAGTCTTCACTATCATGGAGGCAGGTGCCTCTCGCCTTTACCACCACCAACAAAAACCATCTTGTGGCTAAACTGAAGCAGAGAAAAATCAAAACACACAGGCTGCCTCACTTAGCGGTAAACTGTAAAAGTTCTCAGACACCACTACTTCTAAATCAATATAAAAGCATTTCTAGGCTATCCATTATCCTCAGGAAATTGGTCTTGGGGGAGAGCTCTTCCAGTTAGTGAAATTTATCATTTCTACAATCAAAACTTGTTTTTAAAAATTATAATAGTGGGCTCCCTGCTCAGTGGGGATCTGTTTGTCCCTTTCCCTCTGCCCCTCTCCCGCTCATGCTCTCTCTCTCAAACAAATAAATAAAACCTTTTAAAAAATTAAAATTGTAGGAACTCTATAAAATGTGTTATGTCCTTCATACCTTTTCAAACAGAAAACCATGGGGCAGCAAGCAGTCTTTTCTTGACGTGGGGATTATCAATAACATACATGTAGGGACGCCTGGGTGGCTCAGTCAGTTAAACATCTGCCTTCAACTCATGATCTTGGGGTCCTGGGATCAAGCCCTGCATCAGACTCCCCACTCAGTGGGGAGTCTGCTTCTCCCTCTCCTGCTGCCCCTCCCTCCCACTCTCTCTCTCTCTAATAAATAAATAAAGTCTTAAAAAAATAAAAGAACGTACATGTAATGCAGGATCTTTTGACCTTTGTGTTAAATGACTACAACTGTTGGGTTTGAGAACTCTTCTCTGGCTCTTCTCATGTTAGACTCCCCAGTTGCTCCTCACTTCTCTCTTTCCCGCTTGGAGCAGCTCCTTCCTTGCCTTGAGATTTGCTCCTTCTCTGCTACAAATCTGAAAATAAAATAGCAAAATTGCCGAGAGCATTTTAACTCTAATTTCACATACAACCCTAAAGAAAAGATTTGCCTTTGAGTCCAACCCAGAATCCATAGCACAATCACGTTCCCTCAAACTCAGTTTACGCCTTTCTTTGTTCCACATAATCAGGCAATTGGACAACGGAGTTCTAAATAAATGATAGTTAACTATATCTTGATCTATTAATTAAGAATGTTTCATTATCAAGTAACCCCAGACCAAATCAAATTGACTCAAGCAAAATAAAGAATGTATTGACTCATACAAATGAAAAGTCCACCTGCATGTCCAGATCCAGGTGCTTAAGTAATATTGTAAGAGCTCCGTCTTTCCACATCTTTGGCTCTGATTTTTGCCACATTCCCTTTGTTCTCAGGCAGAGTTGGTCACCAGCATCTATGTGCTTGTATTCTCCCAGTGTAGCAACCCCAACAGAAACTAGGTACCTTTGCTCCAGTAACTGAGCAAAAGTCTCAATGCTGATTTCCACTGGCCTGGATTGGGTCATGCAATCGTGCCTGAGCCAATCACACTGCCTTATTGGACAGACTTTGATCATGCCCAACCCTGGAATTCAATCCCTCTGAAACTACTTGGATTGAGAATAGGGACAGTTATGTTTAATTCCTTAAGAGGAAATCAAGGTTTTGTTGCAGAAGAAAACAGATAAAAGCTGGACAGGCAAAAAAACAAGAGATGTCCACTGAAATTATTACAGGCCAATTAACCTAGGTTTCTAGAGGTTCAAATGCAAGGCAATTTTTGAATCATCATTTGACTGTACAATCATTCCTATTCATAACACTCCTGAAAGTTTTCTGTATGCAGGAAGATAGACTTGGCCCTGAAACCATACAATATACCTCTAACATTAGGCCTTCCTAACTAGAACATATTTCTGTTTCCTGATTACAGCATGTTTCTATCATCACCCTTATAATAATTTTCACACTTTTTCTCTCACTTGAAGTAAAAATTTCAGTGTGAAATTTATCTCCGGTCTTCAATGTCATTATGTTAGCAGTTTTCCAGTCCTTGTAAGTCTTTCTGGAGCACCATTTTCTCCTAAAACAGAAAGTATGAGAGCCAAAAATAATCTTTCCTGTTAGCCTCGTAGCTCTCCAGTAAGTGTTGCTGGAAGCTCTAATAAAAAGCACTATTAGCAGCCAGGACACTCCAAACTGGCATTGCACAGAAGGCATCCTTTAAATGCCTTTGGGTATCAGTCTCCCAAGCAGATGTCCTCTCCCTTTGAGGAGATTGCATTTCCCCCAGAGAATAGGCGTGGCTTTGCACTTGGCATCAGATAAGGGCTTCTCGGATGCCGAGGGGATGCACAGAAACAGAGCAGCGCCACTCAGGGCTGCCGCCAACATGCTCACGTGGTGAGAACTGGCCACGCAGTGCCCCCCACACCCTGCCCACCCACCTCTATAAATCCTCCTGTGGTGTAGAGGCCAGGAAACGGATCTGTTCTCTATTCAAAGGCCATGGAGCCAAGAACTCCCAAAGTTCTTGCGTCAGAATCACCATTCTCCAACTCTGCTGGGCGTTCTTCCTTGACCTCTCCTGGAAAAGGGCCACAGCATGTCTCGGAGTCATCCACCTCCCTGTGCTTCTGGAGGAAGAACACTGCACTTGCCGTAAGGACACCAGGGTTTGGAACGTGATCTCGCCATTTGTTCAGCAGAGACCTTGTTCCCATTCACTTCCACAGGGCCCTTCGCTCCCCTTTCTGACCACAGCCCCTACTGTCTTTTGGGACTCCTCCCCATCTCCTCACCACCACGCTTGTGGTCCAGACAAGGCTCCACCCAAGCCTAAGCCAGTCAGTGCCCCTGCAACCACCTGGCTACAGGGACTGATTCAGGGACAGGCCCTGGTTCTAAGACAGTTGGGCATGTGCAAGTCAGAACAGTTTGCAAGAGCTACTCAAAGAAGCATTCTCTTTTCCACTGGACTTGGAGCTGAGATAATGCCAAGGACCTAGGAATTTCCTGGTTTGAAAACTGAAAGTCCCCTGCCCGGGGATTCTCCCTCAATTCCAGGCAAACCGGGGCAGTTGTTCACCCTAAACAGATGTCAGAGCTGCATGTGAGAGGTGGGGTGCTGCAGCCATGTTGTTACCACATGAAACCTGACAATAAAACCAGCACAAAGCAGGAGGAACTGAGAGATGGAGAGAAGTCAGTTCCTGGTCACATCTTCAAACTCCCGGATCTAGCCATGCCTGTAGCCAAAAGCCCTTACAATCTCTCATCATTATAAGAACCAATATATTCTCTTTTTGCTTAAACCAGCTCAACTTGGATTTCCTGAAACTTGTAACAGGAAGTCTGCTCACTAATGTATCAGTTGCATGGTATTGCAGAAGTTGATTCACCTCACTAAGCCTCATTTCATTCATCTATAAAATTGGAGTGTTATTTTCTGAAGACCAGAGGAGTCAAGTATCTGTCTCAATGGTCAGCATACAGTTCTCTTCCCTTCCTTTTTGTGAGCTAGAGCACTCATAAACCATAGACAGTGAGGGCTGGGAGGAAACAGAGACATACTTGTTCTGATGGCTCATTCTACAAATAGGGAAACTGAAATAGAGATGAAAACTGGATCAGCTAAAGCCCTTCCGCTAGTGGCAGTCAGAACCAGAACCGGGGCCCCTGAGTTCTGCCTAGTGCTTTTCCCATCCCATCATGAACCCGACATTTCATTTTCTTTTCTGAGAAGAAGAGTCTGCTGATACAAAGGGGAGGGCTAGTCTTTCACAGCGCAGGGAGACTCCACCTGAATGTGATGACATCAGGGGAAGTGCCAAAAACTGGTCCAGAGCAAGGACTCACCTGTCCCATCTTCCTAACTGGGTATCAGTCCAGTGTCCTCACAGGTTATTACCAACAGGGTTCTTCTCCTGCTCCAGGGGCTCTTCTCCACTTGTCCTAACCATGAGAAGTCTCTCCCCTGAAATGCAGACTTGAATGCAAGCATGGGGACCTATTCTTCTGCCAACCACTTAGTAATGAAATGTATTAATAGCCATCTGGTCCTCACAAGATTCAGAAGTTCCTTCATGTTATTCTCTTCTTAAGAAAGTAAAATTTATTCTCAAAATGAAGCCCCTCGTTGTGTTTGTGAATGCCTTTCCCAAAGCAAATGATACCAGGGGCAAAACAATGAAGAAGGGAGACTAATAATTATTCACCACTTGGATTTGGGGTAGGGGTGGGAAGAGGACAAGGAAGTTCCCTGTTGTCACCTGAGGGGGCTGCTCTGTGCTCAGCTGGCCCGCTCTCTACTGCAGTTTGGAGGCATGGCCAGGAGCCCACCAGACATAGGGAGGTAGAGCCCAGCTGGCTGCTGGCTGGTGATTTATTCGCCTTGTCCACAGCATCCCCTCCTACTGCCTGGGCTGGTTTTAGTCTAAGCTGACTTGAGATCATAAAAGGAATATTCTCCTTGACGGCCACACGTTAGGGAGGGAGACTGGGACAGAGTGGCCAAGTGATTCCCCCTGGACTGCTGGGCTTGAGTCTAGCTGCTCCAGAAAATCTTGGGAGAATGTACAGTACTGAACTGAAGGCATGTTCCTCTCCGTCAACTAATGTTAGAACCACTGTGTGTCCAGAGTCAGAAGAGGGTGCTTATCCCCTGGGATGCACCAAAATCTTGGGGGTCTTTATTGCTTTGCTCACCAAGTATCACAAGGCTATGTGTCTGACACATAACAAATATAAGTGAGAGTTTTGTGTGTGTGTGTGTGTGCAGTGTTTACAGATCCATTTCATCACATTTCTCAACACTACAGGTTCTGAACCAATTGATAAGTAGACAAAAGAGTCGGGAATCACGATCCCAGCTTTATCCTTGGTCCAGTTGGATTAGAGTTCTCAGATTAAGCCTGGACTAGCAAGGAGCTCTCTTCTCCTTCCTGTCCCCCTCCCAGCTGAGGCTCCTGACTCAGGGAGAGGCAGAACAGTTGGACACCTCCCTGCCTCACTCCCACCAGCTCCTGCCTCGGCGAGCCTTTTACAAGAAGAAGAGGCCTATGGGCATGCAGCTCTGAAGGAAAGAATCCATAAAGGCCTGAGCATAATGTGCTCCATGATTCCCTTTCCCATCCCACCAGTTAGATAAATCACCCCTAATCCCAGGGGTAGGGGGAGTCATGAAAAGAAGGGCAGAAATTTATGCATTGCTTTGTCAAGAGATTTGACGACATTGTCTTTGGAGTGCAGAAAGCAGACCCACCTTATAGGCAAAAATGACTTTTTTTTTTTAAAGATTTTATTTATTTATTTGAGAGAGAATGAGATAGAGAGAGAGAGAGGATGAGAGGGGGGAGGGTCAGAGGGAGAAGCAGACTCCCTGCTGAGCAAGGAGCCCGATGCGGGACTCGATCCCGGGACTCCAGGATCATGACCTGAGCCAAAGGCAGTCGCTTAACCAACTGAGCCACCCAGGCGCCCCAAAAATGACTTTTTTCTAGGACTCTAGGTTCACCGAAAATAAACTCCCTAAAAGAACCCTCAAATGAACCCACCTTTTTCCAAGGTCTAAATGACAGCAAAGGGTCCTAGAGCAAACTGGCTACACCACCTTGTACTCTGCCAGGCCTTCACTACATGCTTTAATTTTCATGGGTTCAGAATAAACCAAAAAAATTTTTTTCATTTAAAAAAAAAGGTAAAGATTAACAGCTCCGTTTCAGAACACAGTCAGCCCAACCCAGGCACCAACCTTCAGAGGAGAGGCCAATGACCTCAGTTATGGAGACACCTGCTGGGCCGCACACAGGGCCAGAACTATCGGAAATCTGAAGGTGCTCGATAAAGCTCAGGAGCCCTCACTCACACAGCCCTGGGGGAAACACTAGCAATATATTCATGTAGTGGGGGGTTCTTGTAAAACTTGCAAAGGTAAACTAATTTAACCCCAACTAGTCAACACCATTGCTTATTTCTGCTTTGATGTCCCTTGTCACACTTCCCTCCATGTTGGGTGGTATTGGAGAAGCATTGGGCATTTTGGAATCTGGCTGGGGAAAAACTGATTTAGAAATACATCGGTTTGGGGGCACCCGGGTGGCTCATTTGGTTAAGAGACTAACTCTTGGTTTCAGCTCAGTTCATGATCTCAGAGGTCGTGGGATCCAGCCCCACATTGGGCTCCAAGCTCAGCGGGGAGTCTGCTTGAGATTCTCTCCCTCTACCCCTCCCCACTGGCACTTTCTCTCTCTCTGTCTCTCTCTGTCTCTCTCTCAAATAAATAAATAAATCTTTAAAAAAAATACATTGGTTATGGCTTTAGCAATAATAGGCATATATAATTTGCAGTCACTTCTGTGTATAGTTATTAGAATAGAAATAACACCCAGAAGTATTTTTAAATTTAGTTTTAATTGAAATTTTTACTGAGGTAATTGTAGATTCATGTACAGCTCTAAGAAATAATACAGAGATCCCTGTACATTTTGCAAGACAATGCTATAATATCACAACCAGATACTAACTTTTATATAATTCGCTTATCATATTCAGACTTCCCAGTTTTATTTGTATTCTCTCTCTAGTGTGTGTGTATATGTATGTGTGTTAAGTTCTATCAACATTATCACCTATGCATATCTATGTTATCTATTACCACAGTAAAGTTACTGAACAGTTCCAAAGCCACAAGGATTTCCCATGTGGTCCCATTATAGCCACACCTGCATCTCTCTGACCTCTCCCCTTCTCCCAATCCCAAATCAACCACTAATCTGTCCCTCATCTCTAAAATTCTGTCATTTCAAGGCACTTGGGTGGCTCAGTCAGTTAAGTGTCTGCCTTCAGCTCAGATCGTGATCCCAGGGTCCTGGGACAGAGCCCCACATCAGGCTCCCTGCTCAGTGGGGAGCCTGCTTCTCCCTCTCCCCTCTGCTTGTGCTCTCCCTTGCTATCTCTCTCTCTCTCAAATAAATAAATAAAATCTTTAAAAAAAATAAAATGAAATTTTGTCATTTCAAAATGTTATACAAATGAAATCAATAGTATGCAACCCCTTGGGATTAGTTTTTTTTTTTTACTCAGCATAATTCCCTTGAGATCCATCCAAGTCATTGCACATGTCAATATTCCATTCCTTTTTACTGCTCAGTAGGGTTGTCCCACTGTTGTTTGTACACAGCCGGCCTGTTGAAGGACATCGGGGCTGATTCCAGCTGCTATGAACTTTTCTGTACAGGTTTTTGTGTGAACATATGCTTTCATTTCTCTGGTATAACCGTGTGGTCAGGCAATTGCTGTATTGTATGATATTCACTTATTTACTTTTTCGCAAAAAGTGCCAAAATGTTTTCCAGGGTAGCCATACCATTTGACATTCTCACCAGCAATGTATGAGTGGCCAGTTCCCCTGCATCCTGAACAGCGTTTGCTGTTGTCACTACTTTTTATTTTAGCCATTCTGATAGTGGAAGGGCCCAGCCCACTGTGGTCTTAATTTTCATTTCCCTAATGGCTAATGATGTTTTTTTCATGTGCTTAATTATCACCTGTATATTCTTTTCAAACAAAATATCTGCGTATGTCTTTGGTTCATTTTTCATTTGGATTTCTTGGGTTTTTTAGTGTTGCATTTTGAGAGTTCTTTATATATTCTTGATACTAACCCTTTTTTCAGATATGTGGTTTGCAAATATAGTCTTTCAATCTGTAATTTATCTTTTTATACTCTTCACGTGGGTTTTCATAGAGCAAGTTTTTAATTTTGATGTGTTTTCAATTTATCAATTGTTCTTTTTATAGATTGTTTTAGTCCACTTGAGCTGCTATAACAAAATATCACAGACTGGGTAGCTTATAAACAATAAAAATTCATTCCTCACAGTTCTGGACACTGGAAGTCTGAGGCAAAGGAACCAGAATGGTCATGTTCTGGTCAAGTCCCACTTTCCAGTTCAGTCAGCACCTTCTTGTGTCCTCACATGGTGGAAAAGGCTAGGCCACTCTGTGGGATCTCTTATAAGAGCACTTTCTTATAAGAGATCCCACATTGGAGAGGGCTCTATGCTCATGATCTAATGACAACCTAAGTCCTCACCTAATACCATCACCTTTGGAGTTTAGAATTTCAACATATGAATTGGGGGGGTGGGGCGGACACAAGCGTTAAAACTATAGCATGGATCAAGCTTTCAGTGTCAAGACCAGGAATATTCTAAATACATATTCTGCCAGTTAATTCACCAAGAAGCGTGATATGAACGTGCAATGTGACAGGTCATAGGACAACACAAATGTGTCCCAAGCCACCAGCACTGGTATATAAGTGGGTATAAAAGAAAATGAGGCTTGAAATATGGTGCGAGAAGCTAAACTTTAGAAAATTCTTATAGTCATCAGATGTGCAAAACTGTAATTAGAAGATTCAGGTTTCAATAATGTCCAGTAAAATTAGTAAAAACTATTAAGAATAAAAGTAAAATCTGGCTAACCATATGAGTAGAAAGACCAAATTTTCTTTCTATTATTTCTATATATCATATTATAAAATTGTTGCAATATAAAGATATCAAAGAAAAAGTATGTAGAAAGAAAAGTTTTATGACATTTTGAAGTATAATTAATAAAAGATATTGTTATGTTTCTGAAATTCTGCAATATTTGTGTTATTTATCAGGTGTTCAAAATTTATTATGTGTTGTGATTTCTTTTCTTATTCTACATGTCTGTTTGTGTTTGTACCTAGCATTATGCTGTTCTTATTAAAGTGGGGACCCCAAATCAAATAAACTTAAATCAGGCCCTAGCCAGGTGTTAACCCTGTAGTTGCCAGACAATAAGGCATTCTGTAGTGTCCCAAGGCAGGTAGCCATTGGGTGGGGGGAGGGAGAGAGATGGTCAAAGAGTACCCACTAGGCTCAGAAGAGTAGTTATTTACCAACTAGTATGGAAGTATTTCAATCTTTTCATTGGTATGAAGTCCAGCTAAATATATGTTCTGTCCCTTGTATTTATGTAAATACTTTGTCAGGGTAGCAGAAACTGGGCAAGGAAACAGGCCTTCAACATCAGGCAGTTCTTGAGGAAAACAATTAACTTCCCCCTTAAAGTGTTAAACAGAAATTCATAGGGGGAAAAAATCCCCCCAATTTGAAGGTCAGTGGCCCAGAAGAGATTACAATAAGAACATTATAAATCACTAATAGACATTAAACTAGAGGGTTTCAGCTACTATTTTTTCCCCAAGACTCCGTATCAGGCATGCCTCAGAATAGAGATGAATTCCTGCTTGTATGGGCTATGATTGCTGTCCATCCCACCACTCCAAGTCTTTGGAGAGAAAGCCAAAGGTGATGATGCAGCTTGATTCAACTCCAGGCATTGACTGTGGTCAGGCAGTGAGGTAGGGGCTATCTCGACTTAATCTCATTTAAGCTCCTGGGGATGCAAAACCCCTCAGGTCAGCTATGGCTCTCACTTCTTTTCAGAGTCCCCTAGAGATGACCCACAGAATTTAAGACTTGTATAGAGCAGTTTAACAGCCAAAAATCTAAAGGAAACAGCATTTAGCTAAAGGGCGAACTTCGACAATTAATTACACTGAGATCCTTAATAACATAATTTTTTAAAGTTTTAATTTAAATTCCAGTTAGTTAACATACCATGTAATAACTAGTTTCAGGTATACAATTTAGTGCTTAGTAACGTAATTTAACTTCTTGCCTCAGTTTTTCCATAACCTAACCTAATGATGCCTCTTTGAAGGATTCTGAACCCACCCTCTTCACTTTCTTTGAAGCTCTTCAGATGCAAAGTCAAGATGGAATCACAGTTCTGCCATGCATCTGTTATGCAACCGTAGGCTACTGCTCTCCCCATCTGTAGCTTGCTGGTTAGTGACACCTGTGTGATTCCACAGCTCAAAGAAAAACATGAGAATGGAGCCTAAGTAGACAACCTAGAGCCTAGAAAATTCTCAATAAAAGTAACTGTTGCTATTAGAAACAAAATCTTGTACAGTTTTAAACCACCAGCAAAGAGAAAATGACATGCAACATTGAGATTTCTGACATTTATTGTCTACAAAGTAACAGTGCCTTTTAGTCATTCTTATCAGGTGTTTGCTATTAAGGGACAAGACCAGTACTGGAACTATATGAATGCTCGAATTTTCATTTCCAGTTCCTTATTTATCTTCAAACTTTTCTCTGTACTAGAGAAAAGTTTTTCACTTTGCCCCATCTGATATGAAGAATTTTAGAGAGAGAGTAAATTTAAAAGGGAACAAATTAATTTATAAAGTTCTCAAAACTACAAAGATATATTCACAAATATGTAAATGCTTTGTTAAACCCAGAGTTAAAACATGAAATCAGCAAGGTTATATAGTACCCTTTCCTGTATTTATGAAAAAGGGCTTAGTAGGCAAATTAGCAATATAGATAAGATTTCAAGGGAAAAGCTTGCATTTCAAAATATTTCTAAGTTTTGGGGCGCCTGGGTGGCTCCGTCGTTAAGCGTCTGCCTTCGGCTCAGGTCATGATCCCAGGGTCCTGGGATCGAGCCCCTCATTGGGCTCCCTGCACGGTGGGAAGCCTGCTTCTCCCTCTCCCACTCCCCCTACTTGTGTTCCCTCTCTCACTGTCACTCTCTCTCTCTCTCTCTGTCAAAATAAATAAATAAATAAATCTTTAAAAAAAATATTTCTAAGCTTTTAAAGTGATAGTATAATCTAAGCTCTAATCATACTTTGTCAAGTCCTTTTATGAGAAGAGACCCAGAAAATGTTACTTTGACACTTTTTGTCCCTTTTAGTATGAAAACCTGAGACGAGTAAAACTGCTTTGAGGAAGTGGATGTGTCCAGGGAAACAAAGCATGGGCTTTGTAATCTAAGACACAGATTCAAATCTGTATTCAATAACCTATTTCTTTTTTAGCCTTTTAATTTCTCAAACCCTCAGTTTTCTCATCTGTAAAATCAAAATAATACTTCATATCAGAATTATAAGAAATCAAGGTATATCCAGAACCCCAACATTTCCTTATTCAAATAATAATATTTTTGAAAATATTTCTAATCCAATCATACTATTTTAAGAATATTTCACTATTCATATTATTTCATATTATGTTAATTAAAAAGTTTTATTTTATATAGTTAGCATATAACACATCATGATGATCTGGACAATTTCTTCTATTAAAACCTTGGAAAAGAATAAAATTTATTTGAAAAAGATTCTATTGAGATATTTTGGGCCACAGTTAGCTACTTTAACTGCTCTCTTGAAAATAATGTTCTAAATTTGATCTAAAAAATAGTTCCCTTGATAACTATAAACATAGGAGCCCAACCTATATTTTTTTGTGGAAGCAAAATTCCTGCCAATCTCTGTGACACTCTTGCTTACAGAAAGTCTGAAAAAAATCAGGCCAATATTGCTTCACAATATTTTTTTTCCATTTCTTTATACAATCCAGTAGAGTTTCAGGGAAGGAAATGAAATATAAAAAGTAATCATCATAAAGATTTATATTTTAGCTTGGGAATGATGTCACCAAGATGGCCACAGAGGTTGCTCCTGATTTTGCTCTCCATAACAAGAAAAACCAACAACTATTCAAGAACAAGACACCACTGAGAAAATCCTAGAATGTGGGGATGAGGCTGAAATATCCACTGCACACAGAGGGTAAGAGAGACCTCATGAGAAAGGTAAGAGTCACAGGCACACAGTGAGTATATTGCCCCTCCCCCATGCCAAAACTGCACCACAAGGAGAGGTCTCCCTGAAACTCTGATTCCTCCAGTGAAAAAGAGAACCTGGAAGGACAACAAGCCCTTTTGCCCCTGCCTGGCATTGTGGGTCACTTTGCAGGAACCCCTACTCTGATCTTACACCACAGGGAATCTACAGGGCTCAACCACTAAGAATCTGGTTGTGATGGAGAAGGTGAGAGGGGCTTGCAAAAACCAGCACACAGATCTAGGCAGAATAATACTGACAGTGTCCAAGTAGTAATCCCAAACAGCAGATTTGCTCATCTGAAGAACTAAATTGGGGCATACTTTGACCAGGGAACTTGGCAGAATGTAGATCTGCCTGATTTTTTTTTTTAACTTTTTCAAAGATTTTTATTTATTTATTTGAGAGAAAGAGAGAGAGCATGCACAAGCGGAGAGAAGGGCAGGAAGAGAGATAAGCAGACTCCCTGCTGAGGACTGAGCCCAATGTGGGGCTCAATCCCAGGACCCTGAGATCATGACCTGAGCCGAACTTAGATGCTTAACTGACTGAGCTACCCAGGCACTCCCTGCCTGATTTTAATTCTCAAATGAGTTCGGCTGACCCTAGAGCCCCATGTGTTCACACCCAGGCAAGGAGCTGAATCATAGCCCCACCCACTATACAGAGTGCCTTTCAGTTCCATCTGACCATGAGGACTGGTGATAACTCCTGGGAGCTAGAATGCCCAGTGGTACTCAAGCCAAGAGGTAGGCAAGCAGCGTTAATCACCCCAGACCAAAATCAGTACCAGGCATACTTTCAAGGTATTGAAAGAAAATAATAGTCAACCAAAAATTCTATACCCAGTGAAGCTGCCTTTCAGAAACAAAGGAAAGATAAAAACTTTCCAGAACAAATAAAAGCTGAGGGACTTCATTACCATGAGTCCTGACTTACAAGAAATGCTAAAGGGAATTCTTTGTGTGGAAGTAAAAGAATGCCAATTTACATCATAAAAACAAATAAAAGTAGTATAAATATCACTGGTAATAGTAAATATATAGTTATAGTTAGATTCTGCAATATGGTAATAGTGCATAATTCACTTATGACTCCAGTTTGAAAGTTTAAAAAATAATGTAGTAAAATAACCATAACTACATAATCTGTTATTAGTTACACAACATAAAAAATATGTAAATTGTAACAGCAATAATCTAAAATATGAGGGGAAGGAGAAGTAAAATTGTAAAGTTTACAAATTCTATTGAAGTTGTTATCAGTTTAAAATAGGGTTTGTAAGTTTAAGATATTTTACATAAGCCTCATGTTAACCACAAAAGAAAATACTGTAGTAATTACACAAAAGAACACGATAAAGAAGTCAAAGCATGCTGATTCCAAGATATCAAAATACACAAAAAAACAGCAAGATAAGAAACAAGGAACAAAGGATAAACAAAATAACCAGAAAAAAATTTAACAAAATCACAATTGTACATCCTTATCTGTCAATAATTACCTTAAATGTAAATGGATTAAATTCTCCAACTAAAAGACACAGAATGGCTAAATGGATAAAAAGAACGAAAAAAAAACAGATCCAACAATCTGCTGTCTACAAAAGACTCTTTTAGCCTCAAAAACACATATAGAATGAAAGTGAAGGGATGGGAAAAGACACTTCAAGCAAATGGTAACAACAACAAAAGCAGAAGTATCTATATTTGTATCAGACAAAATAGACTTTAAACTAAAAATGGCAAAAAGAGACAAAGGAAATCATTATATAATAATAAAGAGGTCAGTATATCAAGAAGATATAACAATTGTTAATATTCATCCACCCAACATTGGAGAACCTAGATATATAAAGCAAAAACTAACAAAGCTAAAAGAAAAAACAGTAATACAACAATGTTGGACACTTTAATACCCCAGTCTCAATGACGGATAGATCATCCAGACAGAATCAATAAGGAAAGAGCATTTCTGAGCAACACAATAGACCAATTGGACTTAACAGACATATATAGAACATTCTGTCTAGTGATAGCAGAATGCACATTCTTTTCAAGCACACATGAAATATTTTCTAGGACAAGCCATGTTACACTACAAAACAAGTCTTAACAAATTCATGAAGACTGAAATCATATCAAGGATCTTCTTTGATCCTAATGACATGAAACTAGAAATTAATAACAACAGGAAAACTGGAAAATTTACAACACTCTCCTGAACAACCAAAGAATCAAATTAAAAATGAAAGAGAAAGTTAAAAGTTTCTTGAGACAAAAATGGAAACACAACACACCAGAACTTGTGGGATGCAGCAAGAACAGTTCTAGGGGGAATAAACAATAAACACCTACATTAAGAACAAGAAAGATCCTAAATAAACAACCTATATTTACATCTTAAGGAACTAGAAAAAGAAGAACAAATTGAGCCCAAAGTTAGCAGGAGAAAGGAAATAATTAAAATTAGAGCAGAAATAAATGAAATAGAGGACAGAAAGACAATAGAAAAAATGAACTAAACTAAGAGTTGGTTCTTTGAAAAGATAAACAAAATTAGCTAAAATAACCAAGAAAAAAAAGAAAGGAGACAAATCACAAAATTGTAAATAAAAAAGGAGAGATTACAGCTGTTACCACAGAAACTCAAGGATCATAAGAGGCTACTATGCATGACTAAATTGGACAACCTAGAAGAAGTAGAAAAATTCTTGGAAACATACAAGTTACCAAGACTGAATCAGGAAAAAATAGAAATCTGAACAGACCAATTCCAATAAGAAGATTGAATCAGTAATAAAAAATTTCCCAACAAAGAAAAGCCCAGGACCAGATGGCTTCGCTGGTGAATTTTACCAAACATTTAAAGAAAAATTAACACCTGGGGTGCCGGGGTGGCGCAATGGGTTGAGCATCCAACTCTTGGTTTCAGCTCAGATCATGATCTTGGTGTGGTGGGATCAAGCCCCACATCAGGCTCCCCACTCAACCTGAGTCTACTTGAGATTTTCTCCCTTTTTTTGCCCCTCCCCCTGCTCACACACTCTCTCTCTGTCTAAAATAAATTTTAAAAATCTTCGAAACAAAACAAATTAACACCAGTCCTTCTCAAACTCTTCCAAAAAATCAAAGAAGGGAAACTCCTAAATTTATTTCATGATGCCAACATTATCCTGACACCAAAACCAGAAAAATACACAACTAGAAAAGAAAACTACAGGCCAATGTCCCTGATAAATAAAGATGCAAAAATTATCAATGAAATACTAGCAAACTGAATTCAGCAGCCCATTAAAAAGATCATTCAAGTGGGATTTATCCTTAGGATGTAAGGATTGTTCAACATACACAAAACAATCGATGTGATACATCACATTAACAAAGTGAAAGGAAAAATCATACAATCATCTCAATAAATGCACAAAGAGCATTTGACAAAATTCAACACCCATTCTTGATTAAAAAAAAACTCTTAACAAATTAGACATAGAAAGAATACATCTCAAATCAATAAAGGCCATATATGACAACACCATAGCTAACATCATACTCAATGATGAAAGATGGGAAGTTTTTCCTTCAATATCAGAAATAAGACAGTGGTGCCCACTGCCACCACTCCTATTCAGCATAGTACTAGCAATACTAGTTAAAATGATCAGACAAGAAAAAGAAATAAAAGGTATCAGAATTGGAAAGGAAGAAATAGAATTGTTTCTATCTGCAGATGACATGATTTTATATATAGAAAAACCTAAAGATTCAACCAAGACACTGTCAGATCTAATCAATGAATTCAGTAAAGTTGCAGGATACAAAATTAATGTACAAAAATCAATAGCATTCCTATACACTAACACTGAATTTTATGGAAAAAAAAAGAAATTGATCCCATTTATAATAGCATCAAAAACAATAAAATGCTTAGAAATAAATTTAACTAAGAAGGTGAAAGATCTATACTATGAAAACCACAAGACACTGATGCTGAAAGAAATTGAAGAAGACACTAATAAATGGAAAGGTATCTTGTGTTCACATAGTAAAAGAATTGATATAGTTAAAATAGCAATACTACTAAAAGCCATCTACAGATTCAATGCAATCCATATCAAGAGTCATGGCATTTTTCACAGAAGTAGAACAAACACTCCTAAAATTTATAAGGAACCACAGAAGATCCCAAGTAGCCAAAGAAATCTTGAGAAAGAAAAACAAAACAAGAGGCATCACACTTCCTAATTTCAAGCTATATTGTAAAGTTATAGTCATCAAAAAGGTATGGTACTGGCATAAAAACAAATAGGCCAATGGAACAAAAATCAGGAGTCTAGAAATAAACCCAAGCATATATTGTAAACTAACATTTAACAAGAGAGCCAAGAACACTCAATGGAGAAAAGACAGTCTCTTCAACAATTAGTCCTGGGATGATTGGATATTCACATGTAAAAAAAATGTAAATGGACCCATATCTTATACCACTCACAAAAATGAACTCAAAATGGATTAAAGACCTAAGTGTAAGGCCTGCAATTGTGAAACTCCTAGAAGAAAACATAAAAATAAAATTCCTCGATATACGTCTTGGTAATGAATTTTTGGGTATGACACCTAAAGCACAAACAACAAAATAAAAAACAAACAAGTGGGACTATACCAAGCTAAAAAGCTTCTGCACAGCAAAAGAAACCATCAACAAAGGAAAAAAACAATCTATGGAATAAGAAAAAATATTTGCAAACCATATACCTGATAAGGGGTTAATACCCAAAATACAAAAGAACTCATACAACTTAATAACAAAACAAATAATCCAATTTTATAAATAATCAAAGTACCCAAAAGACATTACTTCAAAAAAATATACAAAAGGCTAACAGGTACATGGAAAGATACTTAACATCACAAGTCATCAGGACAATGCAAATTAAAACAGAAGTGAGATATTATCTCACTCCTGTTAGAATGGCCATCATAAAAAGACAAAAAATAACAAATGTTAGCATAGAAGTGAAGAAAAGAGAAGTCTTGTGCACTGTTTGTGGAATTATAAATTGGTACAGCCACTCTGGAAAACAGTATGAAGGATCTCCCAAAATTTTAAAATAAAGCTATCATATGATCCAGCAATCTCACCTGGGAATATATACAAAGGAAACAGAAACACTAACTCAAAAGTTATCTGCACACCCATATTCATAGCAGCATTATTTGCAGTAGTCAAGACATGGAAATAATCTCAATGTCTATCAATGGGTGAATGGGTAAAGAAATCATGATATGTATATATGCAATGGAATATTATTCAGCCATTAAAAAATGAAGCTATGCTGCCATTTGCAATAACATGGATGGGTCTTGAAAGCATTATGCTAAGAAAAATAAGTGAGATCTCACATACATGTGAACTCAACAAAAAATAAAACAGGGGTGACTGGGTGGCTCAGTCGTTTGAGCATCTGCCTTCAGCTCAGGTCATAATCCCAGGGTCCTGGGATCTAGCCCCATGCTGAGCAGGGAGCCTGTTTCTCCCTCTCCTCCCTGCTTGTGCTCTCTCTCTCTCTCAAATAAATTAAATAAATAAATAAATAAATAAATAAATAAATAAATAAATAAATAAATAAATCTTTAAAAATCTTAAAAATATATAACAGAACAAAATAACCAAAAACAAAAAAAAATAAAACAGCTCATAAAAAGAGATGCAGAGGGTGGAAGGAGGGGGATTTAGAGGAAGGTGGTCAAAGAGCACAAACTTGCAGTTACAAGATAAATAGGTTTGAGTTACATAATGTACAACATGATGACTATCACGAACACTACTGTAAGATATGTAGGAAAGTTGTTAAGAGAGTAAATCCCAAGAGTTCTCATCATAAGAAGAAAACGTCTTTCCTTCTTTTCTTTTTTCTTTCTTCTCTTTTCATTGTGTCTGCATGAAAAGAGGGATGTTGGCTGAACCTGTTGTGGTAATCATTTCACAATATGTGTAAATCAGACCATCATGCTGTATGTCTTAAACTTATACAGTGGTGTATGTCAATTATTTCTCAATAAAAGTGGGGGGGGAAGTTTGCCAATTTAAAAAATTAATAATGAAGGTAGCAGGAGGGGAAAAATGAAGCGGGGGAAATCAGAGGGGTAGACGAACCATGAGAGACGATGGACTCTGAAAAACAAACTGAGGGTTCTAGAGGGGAGGGGGGTGGGAGGATGGGTTAGCCTGGTGGTGGGTATTGAGGAGGGTACATTCTGCATGGAGCACTGGGTGTTATACGCAAACAATGAATCATGGAACACTTCATCTAGAACTAATGATGTAACGTATGGGGATTAACATAAGAATAAAATTTTAAAAAAATAATGAAAAAATGGGAAAAAAAGATTTACATTAAAAATTTTGTTAGCCAATTTCAAGGACTTGGTTTATTTTGAACACTTTCAGCCACTTTCAAAGACATACCAGAAACATCGAAGGCATCCATCTATCTGCCAGTTTCAAATCCTCACACAATGATAAGACAATGGAATTCTTAAATAAACCAAATTTGTGTGTGTGTGTGTGTGTGTGCCAAACGTTTTTTTCTGAGTCATGTGAAAATGTGTTTAATGCAATTGACCAAGGTGGTTTTGGTTTTATATTTGGTTTCACCTTCTCTAACGACTGAATGGGAACTGGGTTTTGACAATTTGCCCAACAGGATTTTTAGAGTGTAGTGTCCCCAGCAGGCAAACTGGCACTCAGCAGCCTAGTTAACATAATTCTGATATGCATGTCCCAAGAGGCAGTCCTTCCAGTCAAGGGTGGAGTCAAAGAAGTCAGCAGACAAAAGTCAAAGCCAGATGGAAAATCACAGACTCAACAACACGAATGTCCATTTTCTCAAGAATAAAGAAGGTGCTAGGGCACAAATAAGTTAACTTTAATATTTCTCCTGAGATATACAACAGGTTCTACTCTAGGTAATGGGAATAGGGAGTCATTTAGGGTCACACTATCTTTCTTTCAGGAAGTTCACCAGGAATGGCCCTTTATAAATAAATTTTGAAGCAAATCCCTTTCAGCAGCTCTAGGGGAAAAGTTCAGGAGTGTTATTGGGTGTCACAGTGGTCTTGAACTCAAATTCTATTGCCAATCAAAGTATATGTGTCCTTCCCAATTAACCAGTTTGAAACTATGAATTTATTCAGGGTCTAAGCACTTTTCTGAGATAGGGCAGTGATTCCAGACACCTCTCTTTTAGGTTCAAAGATTTAGGCTCACTGTATTTAGATTGAGACCAATGGTAAGAAAACAAGACAACCAAATAAGAAATTTCCCAGGAGTAAGAAGGTGGAGGGCCTGGGTTCCACACTAGAGCCCCACTATTGGGAACATCTCATGGCTGATGACACCATGGGACCCTTCCCAACTAGTCATTATGGTACCCTGAGCTAAAATATATGTCCGTACTCTAAATGTCATTCAAAAATATAATTATACTAAACTGTAAAATAAAGGTAAGAAAGTCCAAGAATGAAATCTAGCTCATAATGCCTACTTGATACTTCTATTGCAATATCAAATCTTTCAAAAGAACTTTTTACTGAAATTTTGGTGCCCCATTGTAGTCTGGATTTAGAGTCCTGCCTTGAGGGAAATGGTTGATTGTTTGGAAACTCGAGGATCTACAGCTTTGGGACTCTGGACCTATTTTTACCTACAGAATACAGAGGTAAATGGATACTTAGTGATCAGGAATCCTCTCATTGCTGGTGTGTCTCATAGCCAAAGTACTTCTTAGGTTCCTCAGGCTTGCAATGGGTCACCACATTTAATGTTTCCAGCAACACCACAGAGACAAAGAGGCCAGAGGCACTATTCCAGGCAAGACAAATGTAAGCAGAAGCTAGGGGAATGAGATGAAAAGAAGGCACTGAACAGAGAAATACTGTGAACAAAAAGTCAAAAGAAGTTTATGGTGAGTTGGGGTTGTGTGTGATGGGAGCAGTAAGAACAAGGGAGGAAAACTTTCTCACTTGGATTACAAGGATGATGATAATGCAACCAATCAAGGTAGAAAGTCTAAGAGGAGAAGGAGTAGATAGTTAAGGCAAGAGGATGAAGAGAGACATGATGATCCGGGTTTGTGGCAGGTTGACCTTCCTGGCTGTCTCTCCCTGTAGAGCTGGCTATCCCTGGAGGAGGAAGCATAGATGTGGATCTAAAGCTTATAAGGAGGCCTGGAGGTCACCCAGGTGGTTGAAGATAAGAGGCCTTAGTAGAACACCTTTAGTGTAAAAAGGAATTCAATGTAGTGGGAGCAATAACAGAAAGGTGGCCATGAGGAATAAGGAGGAGAAAAGATTAGAGCACAGATGGAGGAGCTAACCTGAGAGGAAAAGGAGAAATCCTTTCTCTGAGAAGAAAGAGGAAGCAGAAAATACCAGCTGAGGTGGCCATATCTGAAGTAAAGAGGAATTGAAGAAGTTGACTTCAGGTAGCCTTGCCCTTCTCAGAAATTAGGATGTCATTCCTGAGCATGATAGGACAAGAGAGAAATGAAGTGCTCAAAGAGACCAAAACTGGAAATGCATGAGAACACAGTAGGGTTCAAGGTAGAAAGGGGATAAAAACCTGAGGATCATGAGAGCAGCATCCACTTAAGAAGGGTCTCCAGAAGAAAAAGAAGCAGAGATCAATGGAAAAAGTCAGGTAGAACAACAACCAATTGCATACCTTTGGATTTATCTTCAAATATTTTGAGTAAAACTCAGAAAAAATGACTACAGACAGCCTAAAAATTGACATTTTTCTAGAGAATGGGTTCTGTTCATATTTCAAATCTGACAGATAGCCTTTTCTCAAATCACAAATAAAGTGACCCAGACATTTCACGTAGGAAGAAAAACAAGGCCCTTAAATCAAACAGACAAGAAAATAATTAGGTATTTTAAAAGTTCTGCGTACATAAGATCAATTTTCTTTTTTCCAGGTTTATTAAGACATAACTGACATATAACACTGAGTAAATTTAAGGTGTAAAATATGTTGATTCAGTACACATATACTGCAAAATAATTACCACCATAATAATAAACCATATTTTTAGCATTTCTAAAGAATAAGTTGGTCATTAGAATGTGATGTTGTCTTTACTATGTATTCTTTTCTTCCAAAAAAGTAAATCTTATGGAAGGGGATTGCCAGAAATTAATCATGAACTTGAAATTTATGTTGTACTTCATGTCCACCTTTGGCTCTGGTTGCTCATAAAGATCCCCAATCAGCCCTAACACCAAGAATAAATGGGTGCAGCTCTTACCAGCTTTCTCACCTGTAATGAGATGTTAAGAGTCCCAAGAAAATGCAATTCAGCAAAAAGAATTGGATCTGCCAGAAGGGTATGTAAGGTCAGGAAGTAAGTTTCATCATGCCAACTTAGCATGACAAATATTCTGTCAATTAATGACATCTCTCTTTTCTAAGCCAGATACATTATAAGGTACTGGCAGTTCTCCTCTCAAGCAATATTTTACAGTTTTCATGACACAAAATTTTTTTCAAGCACACTTCTTTCTTATTTCTAACTCAGGGTACCTAGCTAGGAATTTTATCTGTCTGGATCTGTTTCCCCACGGACAAAATATAAAGACATTAGGGAAGGTGGCTTGAACAGTATTAAAAGTTAATGTCAAAGGGGCATCTCTTTGGTAAATGGATAACTACAGTTTCATAATCTATTTAGGGTCTGCTTTCCTTGTTCTTTATAACCAAGATGTCAGATGATACCTCCATGTGCCTTGAGATCTACATAATATTGAATCAAAATCCCAATTCCAAACCCTGTGAAAGTCCAAACCCATCTTTCATAATTTCTGCAAACTCCTGGTGGAGCTGTTGGTCTCAGGAGATCTTCTGGCCCTAAACTTGGCTTGCCCAGCTGATGTACTATCTTGCCATTTCGTAACTACCCCGTGGACCTAGATGTGAAACTCAATTCTTCCCTCCATTTCCCAATTTCTAAAAGAAAGAGGGATGGGCAATGTTGACTTTACTACAGATTTGAAAGGGATGCAAAGAATATAAACAACCCATTTAAAATCAGGCATCCCCTTCCTGCTAGGGAATGGAGCACTGGGTGTTATACACAAACAATGAATCATGGAACACTACATCAAAAACTAATGATGTAATGTATGGTGATTAACATAACATAATAAAAATAAATAAATAAATAAAATAAAATCAGGCATCCCCACCCTCAGCCTATTTAAACATTAGGCCACCTGCCTATTGGGTGTTTCCACTGGCCACTTCACCCCTATGGTACCCAGTTCACTCTGTTCCTCTGACAGCAGAATAATTTTTATTTTCGTGTTCTGAGTACTTTGTCTCTTTTATTGTTTTGGCACTATTTTATTGACCTCAGGCTCTTTCTCACCTGCTATCCCAAATGGCTTAGTAAAGTGTTATTATAAACAAAGACAGTTTACTCCCTAAGAAGAATTTAAGTGCCAACCGCTAAGAGAATATATTTTTCACACAAATTCTCCCAACACACACAACAGTAATGGCAATCATCCTGCTGTATTAAGAACTGTCATATTTCCATATCTCCCACACACATTCCGAGAAGCTCTCATGCTCTGGTTCACAAAAATGATACCGGCCAGAGCCTCAGCATCAAAGATGTAAGGGCCTTGAAATTTCTAACAGTCCAGAAAGGGGTTGATGTTCCCCTCCACAGAAAGTACGAGTGGTCTTCAACAGCACAGACCTCCCAGCTGGGAAAGACACAGTTCACACTTGTGCTGGGTGACTTTATAGGGAAAAAGTTGTAGAATGTTAACAAATTAAAGATCATGTTTAAAACCATTCAAATACTCTCAACAATTGAAGAGATATTGGAAAACGATACGTGTGGTTCTTTCTATACATTTCTGAAGTCAGTAACTACTATTCTGGTGCATTTAGGGGCTGGACCAAATAATATCTCCTCCTGACCATCCTGGCAAATCATCCCTGTTAAGTCACTCATTTATCACCATTGATGAGTTTCCTTTGGGGAATGCATGTAAAATTTTTTATTTACCTTGTTTTTCATAATCTTTTCTACAAATAAAGAAGCCATACTGATTTTTGTTCTTGCTATTGTTATCTGGTATTACATGTTCCTAAATAGAATAGAATTGTTTTTATTTTCTTAATTGTTTCTTCTTGACTTTTTAGTTAATAATTGATACTGACTTTTGATGTCAATAATTAGCTCAAGTCTGGTTCTTTTTTTTTTTTTTTAAGATTTTATTTATTTGTCAGAGAGAGAGAGTGCACAAGCAGGGGGAGCGGCAGGCAGAGGGAGACGCAGGCTCCCCGCTGAGCAAGGAGCCCAACACGGGACTCGATCCCAGAACCCTGGGATCACGACCTGGGCGGAAGGCAGACGCTTAACCAGTAGAGTCACCCCGGTGTCCCTCAAGTCTGGTTCTTGATAGAATTTCATTTTAAGTATTTTCTAGACATAAAAATGATGTTTATTTCTGAAAACAAATAATGTTTAAACATAATTTAAATAAATATGTTCTAAAGGCTATTGTAGACTTTTATGCTTCAGAATATCAATTTTCCAAAATATATTTGAGCATACATAAATGTATGTAAAATTAATATCTTGTGAAATGTTAGCTTATTGACTGTAGGATTAAATAAAAATTTATATTTGAAACTTGCTCTTTTGCTTACAAAGACTTAGTTTTTCAGTATTTTTGATGCAATCTAGTTTTTAATATTCTTTAAAATACAGTTGACCTAAAAACTTTTTTGAGAAACCAATTTTTCTGAAACCAAAGAAGGGTTATAATCCTCTTAAGTATCTTACATTTAAGTAGATTTAAATTTTTCTGACATTTATTTTCTCATCATAACAGACAAGATTTTGATTAAAGCCAGAAGGCCATCAGACTCACCAAACAAACAGAGAAGTCCAAAAAATGTTTGAGGCCCCATTTAAGCAATCTACTGAGGATTATCACTAATTCGAATTTGTGAGACCTGATCCTTCTTCTCCTCTGCTTACATGGCTTGTTTTCATGCTCAAGCTTTCAAGAAAAGTGCCAAGTAAACTGAGCCTTCATTTTGCAAAAACATCCATCTCACAGAGAAAAGGATTTGACCATTTCTCAGTTTCTCCAAGTGCAAAGAAAGGAGCAAAGTCTTTTTATGAGGTCAATCACAATACTACTAGGCAGAGTACAAGAAGCTACTAGTTACAACATCTCACAATTAACAGCTAATGCCCAAATCCTCCACTGTATGGTACATCCCTCATTTGACCAGCCTGTCTGAAAACCCTCAATACTATGTTTGGAAAGTAATTCTAAGAGTAAACTCATTGATATCATGTCACATGACATGGCAATAACTCTAATTTACAATAGTATTCAATGTAAAGCATCTCATTACAGAATGATGGTTTTATGGATGTTAGTAGGCTGGGGACACGAGACATAAGAGTTTGAGATTGGACAGCAGTTTTAAGTGAATTAGGAAGCTACAGAAGTGCTCACGATGTCATTCAGGAACCTTCTACCCAGCAGAAAAGGCATGTTCAACATTGCACAGGCAATGACTAATGAAAAATAGAACAATGTCATCCTTACACCCCACCATTTGAGAATGTTCAGTAGGCTGATTCTATATATAAGATGGTGGGGATAGCAATAACACCTTATATGGATCTTCTAAGTATTGAACGAGGGACTGTCTAGCAAGCGCCTGCCACACAGTACATATAAAGGAAGGAAGTAGTGGGAGGAAGAGCGGGAGGGTTGGGAGCAGAAGAAAGAGAGGAGTTTGATACAGTTAAAATTATTATCTGGGTGTGTGGAATGTTCTGTCAGGGGTGCTGTGGGAGTACGCACTGCTCTGTAGCATGGATAATGGTTTAGATTGTGAGCTTCTCTGCTAACCCAGGCAGGAATCACCATCTCCTTGCAGGGGGCCTGGTGCATGGTGGCTGCTCAGAAGATGTGACTGAACAGGTGGCAAATGACAGCCCAGACACACTCACAATGCCCAGCGGCTCACAGCCATCCCACCAGCATTACTGGAAGATCTCACTCCCTGGGCCCTGGCTGCCCTGCTTTCTCCTTCTGTCAACCTAGGAGATGGGTTCCAATGAGACACCTGCAAATATCAGCTCTGTCTCTTTAAACTTTTCTGGCCTTTTTAAGTCCCTAGATAACTGCCACTTTATCCATGAGAGAACTGAGTAAAATTTATCTTTCAATAATTCTAGAAGAGGTTGGGAGCAGTTTCTGGCTAATTGCAGCGCTCAGTAACTCCTGTTAATGGTGACTTTCCTGTCAGACACGCCGTGAGTAACAGGACATGACAATGTTCATTACCCAGTCTCAGCACATCCACGAACAGTGTTGTGAGGTCACTCAACCTTCAGCCATCTGCCCTTCCCTTCCCAATATCCACTTTGCAGACATGGAGGTGAGGCCTCCAGCCTTTCCAAGTTTGATCTTTCAAGGATGATGGTTGAGGGCAAATCCTCATGGCAGTGTAGAGTAGTGGTTAGAGGCATGGGGATGGGGTCTAGATTCAAATAACCTCTCCACTGCTTATGAGCTGAGGGGCTTTGGGCAGTGTTGTAAACTGAATTCTTATTTAGAAGTCCTAGCCCCCAATGTGACTAGATAGGGTCTTTAAAGAGGTAATTATGGTTAAATGAGATCATGAGAATGAGACCCTGATCCAATATGACTGACATCCTTATAAGAAGGAGACATCAGGGATGCAGTTATACAGAGAAATGGCCATGTAAGGACACAGAAGGTGGCCATCTAGAAACCAATGAGAGAGGTCTCAGGAGAAACCAAACCTGCCACACCTTGGAGGTTCAGGCTTCCAGAACTGTAAGAAAAAGGTCATTTCTGTTGTTTAAGCCACCCAGTCTATAGTATTGTGCTATGGCTGCCTGAGCAGTCCAATACAGGCAGGTTTTTCCATCTCAGCCCTAGGTCCCTTCTGCAAATAGAGATCATCATAGACTCTACCTCAAAGAGCTAGTGTGAGGACTGGATGAGATAATGCCTATAAAATGCTGGGTCAGCATCTGGGACAAAAAAAAAAAAAACAGGGGCTCCACACATGTGAGGTATTAATTCTAGTAACTCAACTCATCAATATAAAATATGCATAATACAAGGGCCAGAAAAATTAAATCACAGCTCAAAAGCTGTTAGTCATTTGACAAGCCTGATTTGGGAGCCAGAATCTTCAGGGTCAGGATTTAAGAGAATGGGCTTAATGACTGTGTACTCATTATCTAAAGCTACCTAGCTCATCCTCCTTCCAGCAGCTGCCTGCATTCCTCATTCCTAACAGCACTGTAAGGTAATGGTTAGGGACACAGGGTCAGGGCCTACACTGAGTTCTAACCAAAGGCCAGACACTGTTCCAGGTGCTGGGGATTCAGAGGTGAATGAGAAAGACAAGGTCCCGGCTGTCATGGGGCAAAGGTTCCACCAGGCGGAGGCAGAATTTGACTAAAAATACATAAGCATGATAATTTCAGAGAGAGAAAACTAAGGTGTCCTGCTCATGTGTGACCACTGGGATGGTGAGAGGAAAGACCCCTCCTAGGGAAAGACACTCCAGCTGAGACCCAAATATTGAGAAAGAGGCAGGTTGGACAAAATCTAGGGGAAGGGCATCCAGGTTCAAAGAACAGATGTACCAAGGTCCTGAGGCAGAATCAAACCAAGACACCTCAGGAATGGTAAGAAGTTGTGATGGCTAGTTTGTCTCTAGCACAACTTGTTGCTATTCTTCTACTCAAAAACCAGGCTTATTTTTAGATTAGTGCCTGAGAGCTGTTCATTATCATGACAGAAAAGAAAAAGAATCTATGTATCCTTTTCCAACCCAAAATGAGGGCTGATTTGAAAGGGAAAAATCCAAAGGCAGTTCAAAGGGAAGGTGGTGGCAGAGGGGAGCTGAACAGAGACAAAAGTTGTGAAAACACTTAGTGCATCAGAGCTGGGGAGGACTTTGGAGACAATCTGCCTCATTTTAAGGATGAAGAAACCAAGACCATGAGCATTCAAGGGCTTGACTACAGGCCCACAGTAAGACAGTAACAGAACCATGACCACAACGCAGGGCTCCAACTCCGAACCCACACAAGACACTTCATTATATGCATGCATATATAATATATATTAGCCATTCTTATGCTAACTTGTTAGAAATTCCAAATCTATTCCAAGTTAGAGATAAAGCAAAACATCTCTTGGGAAAAACCAAGGCAATCAGAACTTCCGACATGAAACAAAAGTCATTGGAACACAACATCCTGACAGCTGTCTACCGCACAGCTGGGCTGTGACTATTATTGCCTCCCATGATGCCTCTTTACTTTTTAACATTCACGGCCCACGAGTGCCCACCAGAAACAAGGTAAAGAGCTGCCTAGAAAAGAAATATATATGACGATAAAAGGCATGGGTACTCCTGAGGCCAAAGGTTCTCTTCAGACTCTAATTCAAAAGTTGGACCATTGTAGTTCCCAGTGGGAAATAAAGATCCAGATTATAAGTAGCTTTAGATTCATACTTTAAAAATCCTCAAGAACCACGCTCTGTTTCCACAGCTCTATTTTACATGCTTATTTTATGAGTCTCTTGATGGAAATCTAAACCTTGAATGTTCTTCCACAAACCATTAATCTTTAAAATATAATTCAAAGAAAGGCTGTGTGGAGATCAAATGCTAGTATCCAGAATTGATGCAAAACAAAGGAGGCGTTGGGTTTTTAGAAGTGCCTGCAGGCTGGGGCTCTAGGAAATAGCTCCTTCTGTCACTATGGCAACATAGTGGGGAGGGGGCACAGCATGGTGAGCACTTCCCCTCATTTCTCCTCTGAAACTGGAGGTCATTTAAGGTTACCTAGGACAGCATAAAAAGGAAGAAATTAGTGAAGGAAGGAAGGAAGGAAATTTTAAAGGTATGTATCATTCCCTGGAAGTCAAGACACACCATGGGAACTCATGGTTCTCTAAGAAAATTTCCATCTCTTTGTCCTCTTTTGTGGATTCTCTCCCAAGTGAAAAAGTCAATTACTCTTCCCACACTTGCTCGAACTTGGACCTATTGTATTAATATCAGCTTGGCAATATCTACTTGTTGAGTGTATGTTATTTACAGAGCACTATGTAGAAGTCTAAAAGATAGAGAAAATACATTATCCCAGGATTCAAGGTGAGTGCAATCTAATTGAGAAATAAAATAAACATTCTTAAAATTATTTAAGAATATTCTTGTGCTAGATGGTTTCCAAAGATGGTTCCATCATTGCCCTCACTTTCTACATCCATGCTGCTCCGCCATTTGAAGGTGCAGTCCATTTCCCCTCCCCTTCTAACTGGGACAGCTTTGTGACTTGCTTTTGACCAAGATGGTGGAAGAACCACTTTAAGAAGACAAGAAAATCTGTATCAAGAGGCATGAATAAGAGTCTCAACCAACTGGTAAGAGTCTGAAAGTCAGGCTAAGGATTTTTAGATGAGACTTTGCCCAGTTGTGATTTGCCATCCATTTTGAGGCATAACACTGGTGTTCTACCTTCTACCCATTGGTATTTTAGAGCAGTGGTTCTCAAAATTTGCTGCACATTTAAGCAACACCTTGGGAACTTTTAGAGCTCTCAATTCCAGGCTACACACCAAACTGCTTACATCAAAATCTCTAGGAATAGACCCAGGTATGTTTTTAACCTTCCTAGATGATTTCAATAATGTATACAAGTTTAAGAATTAGTTTTAGACAGTTGCCCTTTTCAACTCTAGGCATAAATGACTCAAATGACAATGATCCTTTGAACTGCTCAGCAATATAATAACACCTCTCCTAATATGTGCCATCTCAGAATGCCCAGAGTAGGGACTTCTACGTATGACAGTGAACCTGAGCCTTGAGAGTTTTTTATCTCACTTAAAAAGGGCATCTGTTAATGGCACAGTGGATGATTGACTATCCATTTTGATTATGCCTCATTATAATAGCAACACAATTAATGATAATCAGCCACATTTTATTTTTTAAAGCACAGTGATGAAAATTAATCATGCTACAGGCAGGTTCCCAGCTCTCACCCCTTGAACAGACTAGGCAAGAAAGCACAATATCCATTATAATCTCTTCTTAACTGACTTAACTTTCAAATAGAAACCAGTGAAGATAGAGAGAAAAAAAGAAAAGATAAAAGAGAGAGAGAGAGAAAGGATAAGCAGAACCCAGGATTTTGCAACAGAGGAAGCATTAGAAACACACACACACTCAAAATCTGACCCCACCATTCCCCTCCTAAAAGCAAAAGTGTTGGGGTGCCAGGGTGGCTCAGTCATTTAAGTATCTGACTCTTGATTACAGTTCAGGTCATGATCTCAGGGTCATGAGATCGAGCCCTGTGCTGGGCTCTGTGCTAAGCATAGAACTTGCTTAAGATTCTCTCTCCCTCTCCCTCAACACCTCCCCTCTGCTCATGCTCTCTAAATAATAAATAAATAAATAAATAAATAAATAAATAGAATTTTGAAAAAGCAAAAGTGTTTTAGAAATAAGATCTTGGTGGGATGCCTGGGTGGCTCAATGGTTAAGCATCTGACTTCCGCTCAGGTCATGATCTCAGGGTTCTGGGATCGAGCCCCTCATCGGGCTCCCTGTTCAGTGGGAAGCCTGCTTCTCCCTCTCCCTCTGCCCCTGCTTATGTTCCCTCTCTCTCTCTGTCTCTGTCAAATAAATAAATAAAATCTTTTTTAAAAATTTAAAAAAAAAGAAAGAAGATCTTGGGGAATTAGGTCAACATAGCTGACTGTAAAACTACCTTCCTTTCCTCTTGCTCAGTTCCCATAGTATGCAGAAAAGATTTTTTTTTTTAATAAAAAGGAAATCTTAATAGCTGTAGAAAAAAAAAGAATATCATTAGTAAATCAAAAATTTTGAGGAATTTATTAAAGAAGAAAGACATATGGTATTAGGTCAAGAATAAAAAGCCCAGAGAAAATCAAATCCACGTGTAAGAGAACACTGCTCTGGATTGGTTCTATGAGTGCTCTAAATTCAATCAATAGCTATAAAGAGTTGGAGGAATCCCAGACATCATTGGGGTAACTAATTGAATAACTACATATAAAAATAGGCACTTACCATCCCTCATCCCATTTCCCCGAACATGCAATGAAACAGGAGGTAAGATGTGTATGCACATAATAAGTAAAAATTTAAAGCATAGCAAATATTTATCAATAATCATAATAGAGTGAACAGGTAAAATTTCCCATATTAAAAGAAAAAAAGCCCAAGTTGAGTTTACAAATATTTTTCTCCATTTACAAAAAACACATCTGAGCACAATAAAATAAAACCAAATGTTGAAGAATGGAGAAAAAAATTATATCGAAAGAGAAGCAAATGTGGCAATATTAATATCAAATAAAATAAGATCAAAGTAAAAAAACATTAAAAGGGAAAAATATGAGCTCCATTTTATATTTATTTTTTAAAATATAATACACTAAGAAACCTTAACACTAAAGTCAAGGACCTTTATGCAATTACCAAAATAGCTTCAGATATCATGTCTTCAAACTGAAATTTTTTCTTAGTGAAACCCTGAATGTGCACATATAATTTAATCTGTGCACTTGGTTTCCACTGAGTATAGGCAAGGTGGTTCTGAGGGACCCTTGAGAACACTGTCTGCCCTGCCTGAAAATAAAAGAAAAAAAATTGACAACAGGAATCAGAATGTTTTTCTAAATAGGATTTTTACTTACATGTGTCCCTGATTCAGAGTCCAAGAGGACTTTTGTCAACTTCACATATTTGGAGACTGTGTAAAAGCCTCACAGTCCCCAAACATGAAGTTGCTCAGTTCTGACTTTGGAGGAAATTTATACTGGTCTGGCCAGTGGTTGAATGGGCCACCTCAGAGAAAGTAAGCCCTCTCCTTTTTGGGAAATCTGAGCTGAGGCTGGACATCTTCCTGCAGTGGTGGTAGAGTAAGGACACGTGCATGAAATGAGTGATCAGCTGGACTGTCTTATCCAGATATTTTGTTGTAAACTCACAAACCCCTGAATCGTATCAATATAAACTGAATGACCACATCGAAGTTGGCAAATAAAACAGGGAAGAAGGGAGTAATCTCTTTCGGCTAACACGGAGATTTGATTAGTCAACTTCTGGAGACAAGGGAAATCCAAGGTCTGTCTTCTAGTCCTCTGACATTAGCAAGATGGGTATGTCTAACTGCAGTGGCTTGAGCTGTATTTTGCAACCATTCACTCCCCTTGCGTTGCACCCCCACAGGAAAGAGCATATCGCCCAGCCCTGATCATGTGACTTGCACTGACCAATAGAATGTGAGTGGACATGATGCCCTATCCAACTAGGAGAAGATGTTTTACCCATGACTGTGGTTTGGCTAGGCATCTTGTTCCTACATCACTCTTACAGAATGGTTGTCTTAGTTTGCTAAGACTTCTGTAACAAAGTACACTGTGTCACAGTTCTGGAGGCTGAAGTCTAGGATCAAGATGTCAGGAAGGTTGGTACCTTGTAAGGGTGACGAGGGAAGGATCTGCTCTCGTCTTTCTCTTTGACTTGTAGGTGGTCATCTCATTGTGTCTCTTCACACGGCGTTCTCCCTAGGTGTATGTCTCCAAGTCTCCTTTTTATAAGGACACAAGTCATATTGGATTAAGGCCACCCTAATGCTCTCATTTTAACTTGATGACCTCTGTAAAGAACATATCTCCAAATAAGGTCACATACTAAGAGTCAGGACTTAAACATATGAATTCTGTGGGGATAAAACTCAACCCATAACAAAAAGCATATATCAGATAGAAGCTGATCATTCAGTATGGAAGGGAGAGACCATGTGTAGCAGACCTGCTAGAGACCTGTGACCCTTATATTACAGGAGCAACAAATAAATGTACATAGTAAGCCACTGAGATTTAGAGATTGTTTATTATGCAGCATAATTCACTAAAATCTGACAAAGGTACTAATTTACTTGCAAATCTACTAGCAGTTAACTAGCAAGTCCCTTGAAAACCAAAGCCTCTCACCCTGTAAGAAAAGGAACTCCACCAACCATTTTCAATGAGCAGTTGTATGGCATCAATAAATCTGGGCAGCTCAGAGGTGCATAAGACACAGAGATAAGGAGAGCACATGATGAGTGATGGGAACCCCCCAAAAACCTCCTGGCTGGAATAAGAAGGCACTTGGGTACTCAGCCTTGCCTCTTCCATTTCTTATGTTCAAAGCTAGTGGGATTTCCAAAGAGCAAACTGTTGAGATAATCATGGTGTCCTAAGGGGTTCTTATGAGGAAGACAGAGGAATTCATAGAATTCATAAGTAAATGGTGTCCAACATTCAAAGTACCAAGAGTAAAGAATATCCTACTCTGGGTTTATTCAATGTAAGAATGTAGATGATGTCAAAAGAAAAATGAGTTCAGAACTCAAGTGTTAACTTCAATGTCTACGTGCTTATAACAGAAAGAAGTTTAAGAAAAATTTTCTTACTCAATTCTTTATTATCTTTTGGACTATTTTTTCCCCTTTCAAGAACAGAGAGAAAGTCTGCCTAAAATATTTTACTCTCCAGACAGATAGGTAACACGTTATGGAAAATTCTGCTATGAACTCCTAGCCACTGTACTTCAAAGAAAACATCTCAAAGCCATTACATGTTTTCCAGGCCCCTGATTTTATATATATATACTTCTCTCTACCTTGGATTTGCTTCCTGACATTTCACTGTAATCTCTGCTATAGCCCTCCAATTACTTCTATTCCCAAGAACTTTTTCCCTAAGTCAAGGTAGGTTTCAGACTGTTTGAGTCAGCCTAGGGAAGGTGAAATCCAGGTCTGGTTTTGGTGGGCCTCAAGACTTCTTCTTCCATCTGAAGGATGTGTGTAGCTCTGGTCAGCTCACAAGGCCATATAAAGGGCAGATGGTCAGACAGTTAAGAGCATGGTGTATGGAGTCAGACAGCCCCAGCTCCAATACTCATCAGCCATGTGCCTCGAGTGACTCCTTAACCTCTATAGGCTTTACTGTCTTCATCTGTCAAATGGGGCCAATAATAGTACCTCACTCCCAGGGAAGTTCTAAAGTGATCTAATACATACAATGCCTGTGGAACAGTACCTAACAAGTTGTTCACCATTGGTCAGACATGCCACTAAGTTTTGGTTTGGGAGCCCTGGGAAACTTGGCAGCTCTTGCCAAAGGTATATCCAGTCTGGAAGAGCTGTAGGGTTGATTCTTGGCCATGATAAGAAGGTAAAGTTTGCTTTCTCTCCAGCAATACCCATTCACAGAAGAAAACAGGGGGAAATGTTCCTGTTCCAGTGTTGAGTATACCCTCACATTCATCTTATTCACAGTATTGACTGAATTCTCACTGTGTGCCAGGCACAGTACAGGAGCTGGGGATGCAGCAGTGAAGAGAAATATAAGTTTTTGCCATTTGGAAGCTTACATTCTAGTTGTAAGAGACTTACAATAAATAAAATAAGTAAATTATTCTTAAAACTATGAGTCACAAAGAATTACAGGGCCTGGGACCCTCCCATAACTCTGCACCAGCCTTTGTTTCCGACTAGATTCACTCTTCTCTTCTACCAAACACATTTCCTGGCCTATAATGTCTTACTGCCATTGATTGCCATACCTTTTAAGGCCTAAAGATGAAACAAGAGGATTCCTCTTTCAAAGAGATTATTTTGGGGCACTTGGGTGGCTCAGTTGGTTAAGTGTCTGCCTTTAACTCAGGTCATGATCCCTGACCTGAGGGTCATGGGGTTGAGTTTACAGTCTTTCCAAGTTTGGGGGTTTAAAAAATATTTTGTGTTTTTTCTCTCTTAATACTCTCTTTGTGTTATAGATATGCTTGATTCCACTTCATAAGCTAATTAGTGATGGTGACTTCTAGCCTTTTTCCTGTAAATCCTCTCAAATTTTGAGTGCTTATTTTTCATATTAGCTGCATATTAACAATGCCTGCTAACACAGAATCTCTTTCCCTTGGGGTTCTCCAGCATTTCACACAATGTGAAACAAATATCCTGAACCCCTTCCCCATAAGGAAGTGCGCTGCCTTTAAAACAAGAAGTGAACATAACTCAGCAGGACAATACAACCACCACCACATGAGATGAATGAGGAGCAACATGAAAAAGAGGAACTTCTAGCAGATACTGTTAGCCAGAGTGCCCGGGGGGAATCCAAATAAGACATAGGTGTGATACAGTTGCAACTTTTCTTTTACTGTTTCTGAGTATTAAAAAAAATAAATTTTAAATTTTAATCGAAAAGCTCTATTCCCTTTCCATACTCCCAGCACTTGGATGTCGATTCTTTGTCTTTCCCAACAGTGTTCCCACTACCTCATTCCAAGTCATCATAGCCCCATGCCTGGCCCACTGCTATGCTTTTCTGAGTTGCCTTCTGTTTTTCCAATGAAGACTTGATATTGACCAATTTTGCTTAATGGGTGGAGTCATACACTGGTTCAGGAAGGACATTTTAGTATTTCAAAGACTCTTGAGGGTGGTCCACCAAGAGTGGCTCAATGTGACAGATCAAGAGCAAATAGTGCCAAAGTTTCCATATACTTTCTCTTACAACTTTTCATTCTCAGAATAGAACTGAGTTTTCCAGGAATATTCAGATGGGATAACTTGGATGTATGTCAGTCCAAGCTACCCTGTTTGAAGGCAATCTTTTTTAGTCGTCTGGGGAAACATTTTTGTTTGTAAAGTGGATAAAGTTTCAGAGTAAGAACCCATTCATGCACGGCTATCTCATGGAAGCTATAAACATATTTTTAGTCGTTTGTTTACTTGTCCTTAAAGATAATTTGGCAAGGAAGAAGCTAGCTCACTTTAGGACCTAAAATTTACTGTGGGTAGCTTGGCTTTATTTGCATAATGTTAATATTCCACAGAACTCTCTGGCTCCCAAAGCAATAGAAAAATAAGATATGTTAACAAAACTGCACAGACTAGCAGTAACTAGAATCAGGGATTGTGAACTTAATTATGAAAAGTGACATCCAAGAAATTAATGAATCAACTATCTCAGAATATGGTCAGCAGTGGTGATGTCGAGGTCAACATCATCACAAATGAAACAGATTAACATTTATCAAGAAATCACTTTCAATCACAATAATATATATTCTCGTCTGAAAATTGGATGTGAGGTTAGACTAACTGTTCCCTGAGACCCTTCCAGGCATAATATTCTAGTATTCCATGATTTCACAACATCTTTGAGGTAGAGCTGATTATCATCCAAACTGCCCGTGAAGATCTGTTAGCCTAGATGTTATATGGGTTTCCAAAGTAGAATCCAGAGGACCAATTCTAGGTCTATCTACTCAGTCAGGGTTTTGCTACAGCTACAAATAATTACAGTTTTATCAGAAGTCTCAAAACCTTTATGAAATGTGCCAATAATACACAAGCAATCAGCAAGTACTGGAGAAACACAAGACATTTATTAAAGAACAATTATTTGGCTTGTAAAATCATTCATATGGCTCTGGCCTGCTGAACAATGGTGTGAAAGACCTCATAAAAAAGGGGGAGAAGGAGGCTTGAAAAGGAACAACTAATTGAAAATGTCCAAGTGCAGACCAATTCCCTGGCAAAAACTACTTACATACTGTGATTTATGGGATTCTGGGAAAAGTCAACCATACCAAAAACACAACCTACCCTAATCAGTCTTTCATCCCCTCAAATTCTTTTTTTTTAATATTTTTTAAATTTTTATTTATTTTTATTTATTTATTTGAGAGAGAGAGAGCACAAACAGGAGAGAGGGCCAGAGGAAGAAGCAGACTCCCTGCTGAGCAGGGAGCCCGATGCAGGGCTTGATCCCAGGACCCTGGGATCATGACCTGAGCCAAAGGCAGATGATTAACCAACTGAGCCACCCAAGCACCCCTCATAGCCTCAAATTCTCCTGTTACTTGTTCTTCCCTTGATCCTACTCCTTGGATTAGATACTTATGAAAACTTGGAAATGTTATCAACCATTGCCACCTTAACAGAAAACTATGTTTTATCAGATTAGCTGCTCACACATTCATCAGGACTCTATGAGAGAAGAATACAAACAGGTAAATGTTAGAACAGAGGAAGAATTCATCTAAGTCTAGAACTTCTAAAGGTTAGGAAAGATGGAGTGACATGGTGAGGAATCCTGGGATCCTAAAATAAAGGGAGAGAAGTAAAGCAAGTTTAGGAGTAAGGAGAAAGAAAAGGAAACTGACATTAGATGCATAACTACTGTGTGTTAGGCACACTTCTAGACACTTTACATTTATTTTCTCATTTTATCTACAAAATAACCTACTGGTTAGATATTATTAACCCCATTATATTTTTATAATAGCTATGTTATTTTACAGCTGATAAAACTATAAACTCAAAGGAGATAATAAATTGTCCAAGTTTATAGAGCTAACTAATGGCAAAATCGGGATATAAAGTCAGATCTCTGTGACTCCAGAGCCTGGGGATGTTTCTCTACTCCAAGGCTTACTAAAACTCAGAAACCTTATCTCTAGGACTTGTGCTCCCCAAGCACTTCATTACTTACTGTGTGGGCCCTGAGGAAAAAAGGACTGGAAACACCAAAAGACACATTTATCTCCTTCCCAATTTTGCTTTAAACCAATGGTTTTCAATTTTTGTTTTTAGCCATGAAAACTTGTCTCAAAATATTCTTAAGCAAAATCCAATCCACCCACCATGGTAACCCCAAGGCCTCTTCATGGAATGACGTGGGTGCCACATAGAAGCTTCGAAACCACGGCAGAAAAAATGGAAACAAAAACTCCACAAATAAATGTATATGAATGGTCACTAAGCACATGAAAAGGTGCTCAAAATCATTAGTCAAGAGGAAAATGCATATTTTTTAAAGATTTTATTTATTTATTTTGAGAGAGAGACAGTGAGAGAGAGGGAGACAGCACAAGTGGGGAAGGGGCAGAGGGAGAGGGAGAAGCAGACTCTCCACTGAGCAGGGAGCCTGATGCAGGGCTTGATCCCAGGACCCTGAGATCATGACCTGAGCCAAAGGCAAACGCTTAACAGACTGAGCCACCCAGGCGGCCCCAGGAAAACACATATTAAAACGACAATGTATAACCACCACACATCTACTTGAAAAGCTAAGATTTTAAAAACTAGGTTGACCAAGATATGGAGCAACTGGAACTCTTAAATATTGCTAATGGGAATGCAAAACAGTAGGTCCACTTTGGAGAGCAATTTGACATTTTCTTATAAAGTAAAAACGTACCATACCACACACGATCCAGTAATTTCACTCTTAAGTACTTATCCAAGAGAAATGAAAATATATGTCCACACCAAGAATCGTACATGAATGTTCATAGCAGCTTTAATCATAGAGCCCAAAATTGGAACACAGCCCAAATGTTCATGAACCAGTTAACAGGTAAAGAAATTGTGGTTTTCCATACAGTGAAATGTGAATCAGCAATGAAAAGGAAAAACTACTGACACACTCAACAACATGGATGGATCTCAAAAACATGCTGGGTAATAGAAAGAAGACACAAAAGAGTATACTGGGATTCCACTTATATGAAATTCTGGAAAAGACAAATCTAATCTACCGTGATTGAAAGCAGATTAGTGGTTATGTTAGGTTAAGGTGTGGGATGGAGAAGGACTGTGGAGGAAGGACTGGGTTTGGGGCTGACAACGGTATTCTATATCTCAGCTGCGTGATGGTTTCGTGGGTGCAGAAATTCACTGAAACTCAAGGAACTGTACACTTACACAATGTGTGCATTTTACCTCAGTAAGGTTGGTTTATTTTAAAATACCCCTATAATTACCAGTGAATTGTTGAGAAAGATCTGGGCACAATTACATCATCACTCAGATGACATTTTGGTCCTTTCTTCTCATTGAATTTTTTTATTTCTTCCAGTCTCTAACTCAGCTCTGCTCTCTTCTACAGCCACATGAAAGATGGCAACTCCATCTGTCCTGCAAACTTTCAGCCGACTTCATTGCAAAAATACCCCAGGACCAAAGCCAGAGCTAATGAGCATCTTAGACCACTTGGAAGAAGAAAGGCTATTTTTTGGCTGAGGATAATTGAGCTTCACTTCTAATCAGAATCTAAGCTATTATTTTCTCTGTACAGAATCCAAATCACTCAAATTCCTGAAGTCTGTCCATAGTTATTGTCCACCTGATGCCAAAATTTTCTGATGAAAAGTGAAACATTCAGCCAGTTGTGTGAATTCTTTGTCCTGAAAGCTAAAAGCTCAGCCATCTGGCAGGTTAGCAGAACAGCTGAACAGTCAACTGATGCTCTGCTGTAGATTGAAAAGCCATAGAATTGTGCAGATAAGAACTTCTGCAAAAATCAAAATGCAAAGGCCCAATGCCAATGCCCCTCATTATTGATAAAGTGGGATCACAGCATTAAAATCATGGAAGTTTGGAGTAAAAAGGAATCCTGCCCAGCTGCCTCAGTTTACAGGTAAAGAAATTGAGGCAACTGCCACCCATCCTTTAAAACTTTGATCAAATGCCATCTCCTCTAGGGAATATTTCTCCACCTCCCCAGGCTGCTATCTACTCTGGCTCCCACAGCTGACTACTAATACTTACCCCGTCACATACAATTTATCTGTTTATGCATCTGTCTCCTCCACTTTTACTGTAAGTTACCTAAGAATAGGACCATAAGCTCTGTACACTCGAATTCTCGCACATAGAGTATTCTCAAAAAGTAATTATTAGATGAACTTCGGTTGAGAATCTGAATAAATTTGCACTCCAAATAGATTCTTTCTCCAAACTTGTGTTGAAATGGTGGTAATGAAATTCATTAGAAATTCTAGACTTACAGTTAGTCCTAGGCCCTGAAATCTGAGGTTTTGTGTTCTTTGGACAAAGAGAATACTAATAAAGCAAACTGTAATAAGCCAGCGCAGTTCTTGGTATATAATACCAATACTATAATTTAGAGAAATTAAAATACAATAATAAATATTTTCTGTGTTAATATCAACTTAAACATAATAGTAATAGTAACTAACATTTGAGTATTTACCATATACAAGGAGCTATTCTGAGATATTGTGTTGTACTTTATGTTTAACGTAATTTTATTTTATGTTTATCACTAAAACTATATAGAACTTGATGTTACATTTTGAGACCTATCCTTACGTCTCCCCCACCTGTGCCTAATGAAAACGAAGATGATGGATGCTAACTAAACTCATTGTGTTGATCATTTTGCAATATAAGCATATATCAAATCATTATACACCTTAAATGTATACAATATACATAGGTCAAATCATGTTATATCTTAAATTTATATAATTCTATGTGTGAACTACATTTCAGTAAGACTGAGAAAAAAAAATAAAATGGATTAATAAGCCAAAAAAAAATTTTAATTAAAAAAAAACAAAGAAAGGAAAAAGAAAAACAATTTTTTTAAATGACAGTTGTAGAACTTTCCCTAGCAATCTTTGTTTTCAGATTTCATGCCCACGGCCTATCATGACTTTACATTTTTAAAAATTAGACTTACTTAAAAAAACTGAAAATATTCTTCAGACGTCAAATTCTTCTATAATGACATTTTGATTAACAGTGTGAGGAACTAAAAGCATGCGGGTTACATTTCTTTCAATGAAAACATGCACTTTAAAATCCTGAAGAATGAGCTTAGAGAGAATTTATATGAGGCACGTGTTCCCAAACTTTGGCCCAAAATATTTTCCCTCTCTGTTGTCTGTCACCATGGAGCTGGAGAAGATTCGGTAGATAAGGCAGAGTATGAACCTGACAAAATGAAATCCAATCAGGATGACTGGACTGGAAATTTCCATAAAAATGAGAAAGAAAAACAAAGGAATTTCCATGAAAGGCTTAAATTCAATTGAATTTGTTCAATAGTAAGCCCTTTGGCAAACAAAATTAATGAAGATCCTTTTTTTAATTAAAAAAAATGTACGTGGGGCGCCTGGGTGGCTCAGTTGGTTAAGCGACTGCCTTCGGCTCAGGTCATGATCCTGGAGTCCCAGGATCGAGTCCCGCATCGGGCTCCCTGCTCGGCAGGGAGTCTGCTTCTCCCTCTGACCCTCCCCACTCTCATGCTCTCTGTCTCTCATTCTCTCTCTCTCAAATTAAAAAAAAAAAAAAGTACATATTGAAGCATTTGCAAAGTAGCATCTAGTTATTAGGTTCTTAATATTTCCAACCCTAGAAGAAAAATTGTCTTGTGTTGCTCTGAATCATTGAGAGTATTAGAATAAAATCTTGGACACAAGATCTTGTACACAAGACTCAAAAATGAATGCTTATTGAATTAATGAATTAATTCAAATTATTTTTCCCTTTTTTCCAGCCACTTTTCTACATCTACACTAAGTCCCAAGAAACTATTTCCCACACAGTCTCTGCAACTCTGTTCAAGCCACTCAGGCAAGCATCTCAGAGCCTGCCCTCTCTCTCTTCCCTCTATGACCCACCTCGTTGCTCCTCTTGACCTCGGTCTTTATTCCCACCACAGGAAAACCATCTTAGGGACCCACAATCTCAATTCAGGGCTTCCTTTCATTTCCAATTTGTATTACAATAGTACTGTCCTTCTTCTGTTGAATGGTGTGGAGAAAACATTCGAGATAATTGGGATGCGGGGGCAGGTAGGATTTTAAAAGGTTTCATAGCTTTCCCAGCTGATTGTAAGTGTTCAAACTCATGAAGAAATGTGAGCTTTAGGTGAAACCTCATATGAATGCTCTTAAAACAGAGAAAAAAAATAATCCCGTGATTTTAATATTGTGGGAAATGAGGCAAAATTATATAATGTAGAGTGGAAAAAAAAAATACCTGTGTTTGCATCCAGCAGATGTGAATTCAAATCCTAACTATGCTGCTTACTGGTAATTTGAGTTTGGACACTTCCCAGAGCTTCAATCTCCCACATGTAAGAAGAATGTCAGAGATCCATTGAAGGACTGAATGAGATTGCTATTTGAAAGGAACTAGAGACACATAATGAGCATTCAGGAAACATTAACTAGCCTACCATACATATAATTTAAGAAGCAAAAGAAATAATCATTAAAATTATAAACCCTAAACTCTATGACATCTCTGGTTGAGTTTGGGGGGATGCCTCAGAAAGCAATTTTGTTTTCCTCCTTGGTAATACGTTCTTGTCACAACTATGATCCGGACAATGGCTGGTATGTAGTGCCTTCTATTGGGGAGCACAGAAAGATACATTGAAGTGTAATACGGATTGCTTTTAGGGCAGAAAACAGTCACAACACAGAGACATAACTCACCTATTTTATAGCAAAGTCCAAAATAGGCACACTACATTTGTGGGAATTCAAGTGTGTGTGCATGCATGTGTGAGAGAGAGAGAGGAAGAGAGAGAAAGAGAGCGGGAGGGCAACTATTCAAAGTTGCCCTTAGACTATACTACCCAGGGACATGGAGGCCATGACCAAAGCACTCTGAGAAACCACAGAAGTTTAAATTTTAAGAGCAATTAGAGGACTTTCAAGGATAATTTTGTCTTACACTCTGATTTTAGAACTTCATCCCTGAAGTAAAATCAAACCCCACTTCCTATTGAAAATATGGATTCCAATAGTAAAACACAAACATTTGACATTCACATGCCACTTTTAGATTTTTTCCCTGATTTTTGTCTTTGTTTTAGTAGTATCATTTGATTTATCTGAAGACCAAAATTACATTTTATCTTTTTAATTGAAATATAATGATACGCCGTTACCCTTCTGATTTTCAGCTAATTTGAAACTGTCAAAGTCCAAATACGGAATCACTATTGCCACAAACTGAGGCCATTCATTAAATTACAAAAAAAAAAGGTCAAAATAGCTTGACTTTGCCATTCCTGGTGCAGCATGGTTTCTCCACCATCTACCTCTGGGAAGCCTCAAGTCATCTTCTTATCCATGTTGAAGATGATCGTATTGTTTGTGTGTGATTTTGCAGGATGATGATGCCTCTTCACGGACCAAAAAACACAAAGAGGATTTTAAGCTAGTTACTGTTAATGTTGCTTTTTATCATGGTGGAGGTCCATGATGTAACCATGAATCTTGTAGTACTACCCACTCTCCACCAGAAAAGCTTTCTCTCATTGTCCACTCCTTTACTCAGAAACCTGATCTTTTAAAGGGAATTTGATCATAAGCAATATACATAAATTACACAACCAATCAATTTTCAAGCATCTAGAGAAATTGAGTTCCTGAATAAAAATCACTTTGGAGAAATACAAAATTCAGGGCAATTCTAGTTAAAGGGTCATCCTATAATCTTTGGTGCTTCTCCATACAACCTGAAGAGAAAAATCATGGAAACGCAGAGATCTGACAGCAAAATATTTGTGTTCTGCTGTCTGTGGTGGAAAAAAGAAAGTGGTGTTACTTCTACTTCCGTGAATCAGCCCTTCTTTTGGGAGGTGAATGGTATGCTGGTATCCCCCAGCAACTTCTTCAGGCTGGCTTAGTACCGTCCCTGGATGGTGAAGGAGATTTATTATTGTATAATGTATAGAACTATTGAATCACTATGTCATACACTTGAAAATAATATACTATTGTATGTCAACTATACTTTGATTAAAAATAAATAAACTATAAGATTTTTTTAAAAATGCAGATTCATTATAAACCTGGGAAAACCTCAGCCCCTGCAGAGACACACCTAGAAAGGAACTCAGCCTATACTACTAAAGAGAGTGAAAGTAGATTTGCAACCTACACTGAGTAGCAATCAATGGCAAGTAAAAGAGAAGGAGGGCTCTGAGTAGTTCCAACTCCTTGAATTGGCCACACTGTACCTTGCATTTCGCAGCCAAACTTCCTGAAGGAGTTAGTTTGTAATGAGAGTGCCCTATTCCTCAACATGCATTAACTTTTTACACCTGTGATATCTCCCATCCCACCATCATACATATTCTGCATATTATAGATACTAATCATCTATGCATCGTCAAAAGGAAGCTTTTTCCCCTCCATCTCTCTGTGGTTGACCTTCTCTTTCTGGAGAACCTCTGCTGGCTTGGCTACTGGGCATTCTGCCATTCTGATTTTACTTCTTGGACTGCTCCTGCTCTTTCTGCCTCTCCTCCTCCAGCCCCAAGAAGTAGCTGGTCCCTGAAGAAATGCTCTTTGCCCTCCTCTCTATTTTCACTCATCCTTGCCTATTTCAGCCATGCTCAAGGTTTCAAGTCCATGTATTTGTGTGCATGGCTCCCAAGTCTCTCTCTCTAGCCCCAACTTCTCTCAAAAGTTCCCATACTGATTTATCCAAATGCTTTCTGGATATCATGTCAACACCTCCAACTCAAAATGCACAATGCAATAAATCATTTCCAGGATTTACTACCCATTTTATCATTTGCCCTTCCGCTCTCTCAGTTACGCAGATTCAAAACCTTAGAGTCATTCCCCATCCCACTCTTTCCTTCATTTGCTATCCTCACTAAGTGTGAGAGCTTGTCAATTTCAGCTCCTCAGCATTTCTAGCTGCAGTGTCTCCATTGCACCTGCCATTGGCCCAGTCCAGGCACTTCTCTCCTGCCACCAGGAATCCTGTTTTCTTTACCTCCCTCTTCTATTTTCTTCAATTCAGCTTCTACAGTGGGAAAAATCATAAGTACCGTGATGACAAAGGCTGAGTTTTTATCATTGTACAGTCAGTGCCTAGCAGGTTCCATCTTAAATATGATTTTTTAATTTATGTAAGCACAGCCTTGATCATTTCTTTTCTTTTTCTCTGGTCTTCAGTGTTTTCCTGGAATACTCTTTTGGATACATAATGACCATATTAATGGAAAGAGACCTCAGAGAGTGACTGGTGACTTAAAGTAAGAGAGAGAAGCTTGGGTTCTACCTGCATTTCTGACACCTATTAAATATGGAAGGAGACAGATTTTGGAGAAAAGATAATGTGTTTGGGTTTTGACCTTAGGAATTTGAAATACTTATGGGATATTGGGTAGAAATAGCCACAGGCATTGGGGCTCATGAGAAAAGTCTAGGCTAGAGCTGAAGGATTTAGAGATAGAAAGGCAGTCCATTGAGCTGTCAGGTGTTTTACCTCTGGAGCCAGTTTGCCACATTTGAATCCCATTTCTCCTGCTAACTAGCTATTAGAGTCTCTCAATGTTCTTCACTTCATGCCTCACTAGCCCTCATTTTTAAAATGGCTTTAGAGGTGCCTAGGTGGCTCAATCTGTTAAAGTGTCCAACTCTTGGTTTCAGCTCAGATTATGATCTCAGGGTCTGGGATCGAGCCCTGCGTCTGACTCCATACTCAGCTTCGTGTCTGCTTATCCCTCCCCCTCTGCGCCTCCCCTCCCCCACCCTGCTCGTGGGTGCTTTTTCTATCAAATAACTAAATAAAATCTTTAAAAATAAATAAATAAAATGCTTTAAAACCCCTATTTCTTCATTTGTCATGAGAATTAAATATCATGAGGACTAGATAGGTGTTTGTTATAGTCCTTTACATAATAATTAAAGATTTGAGGGTGAATGAGATGACCCAAAGAGAAAATGTAAAAAAAAAAAAAAAAGGGGAAGGAAGAAAAGAACATGACAAGAGACTATCCTGAGGGATTCTGGCCCAAACTAGGTACTAACTACAGAAATAATAATACATAGCTCTGAGATTTATGATCCTATGGGAAAAGGCATAGCTTCTGTAGCTGAGACATGAAGATAATGTAATGGGAGAACAAAAAGGAGAAAACTTTGAAAAAGAAACAGAATCTCTCTATCCAAGCCCCATGTCCAGCTCTTGGGCAGAAGGTCTAAGTAAAGGAAGTACAACATCAGGAAGAAAGCATTCTTTTCATGTTAGGGCTCAGAATATAAAAATAATGAGATCGGTGTCGGTTTCTTCATCATCTGAAACCCCAAACTAGAACTGAACCTCCAGCATTTACCAGCAAGGGTCCTTGCCTGGAACCTAGGAGCATCAGTACTGAAAGCATCCTGTACTGAGGGGCTGCCTGTGACCCATTCTGGGGCTGGGGCTAGGCTAAAACATGCAAAACAACCACCAACCCAACCCAACAACCAAACAGAAGGCCAAAGCCAGTAAGCTGCATACAGGACAAGTACATTCAACCCTGTTTGAATATTTCCCTCCTCCTATTTACAGCTTCTTCCCCTTTATTAAAGTTTGAAGTTTCCAGTGATGTCGCATTGCACTGCTTTGGGGGAATGTGTGTACTTCTGCCAGCCCAGATCCATCCCCCCACAAACAGCAGTAAGTACCAAGGTTTGACCAGGAAAAAAGAAGCTACTTCCTGGCACAGTTCATGGGACCAGCAAATAGAGGCACACCAGTGACTCAGAGCTGCTCAGGGAAGCTCAAAGTGAGAAGACCCCTAGGTCCTTTGTTTTCACTAAGCCTTGGCAGAGACCTCCATGGTTATGCCCACCATGGGGATCCTGAACCAAATGTCAGGAAATCTGAGTTGTGATCCCAGCTCTGCTCCTGTCTCCCTCTATGACATTGAACAAGTCACTCAGCCACTGTGCACTTTGATTTCCTCATCATTAAACAGAGGGGTTGGGTTAGATGGTGTACAAGGCACCTTCCGACATTCTGTGTCTCTCTAATATTGCCGTGCCCTGTATAATCTGATGGGTGAGGTTCTGCTGCAGGAGAAAACCCCCAACTTCTCAATATTTACCATAGCTTATGTTATTATTACTTCACACCAAGCCAGCTGCAGGTTTAGGCAACTCTCCAGAACAATTGCCTTCCGTGCAGTACCATTCCAGGCCAATTCAGGCTCCAACTATCATTTGTACCACCTGGAACATATGGTCTCACTAGTTACCCGTAAGTCAGGAGGGGACTGAAAATATCACTGACTGAGCTGATATGTGACATATGTCTTATCCACTAAGTTTACATTCACCAGAATGAGTCATATCCCTGCCCCAGTGTTAGAGGAGGAGAGGGAGAAATTTCCATGTTCCCAGAAGGTGAGAAGAGCTGGATATTGCTGCATGCTAGTCATGTGTACACGCAGTCCCTTATCAAGGATAAAGACTTTTTACTTTTCCAGCTGCTTCGTATGCAGTTCTGACAGTGTTTTGAGGTCAAAAGAGAAGATATAACTCTCTTCATTTTACTAAGGAGGAAACTCAGAAAGGTTGAGCGATCAGTGCAATGTCACAGAGCTGCCTAATGTCTGGGAAGGGACTAGATTCCAAGTCTCATGCTCTCTGCTTCCCAGCGGTTTAAAGAATACCAGATTTATATCAAATGGCCTACATTGGGATCCCGATCACTCATTACATTAGTTGGCAACTACCATCCCCGAGCCTCAACTTTCATACCTACATTAACAGTATCAAAGACCTAGCTCAGAGTCTGCTTGAGAGGATTAAGATAATGAAAGGGAAAGCACCTATCACATAACAAGGCAAATATTAAGTAAGCAATACATTTTGTCTATTTAATTATACCAGAGCGTCCTCAAACTGTTCAAAGACATAAGCTATGTATTCTTACATCCAGAGAGCCCTGCCTTAATGTTATAAATAAATCAGAAACAGTTATTTTTTTACTGGAAATCAACTATGGGGAGACTTTGACCTCTTTGGAGGCCAGGCAGATGTTACATTTTTCCCAGCACCTAGAGAAGTACCTAGAAGAAAATAGTAGGAACACAAAACACAGGCTTGTAACAACTGGGTGATGTATATGCTTGACATGTAATAAGTGCTTAATAAGTATAATGCATCATGGCTACTGTTTCCTTTTTGTTGATTTCATTCCTGTTTAGTTTTTTGTTGTTTTCATTCTTTTTGTGAAATGGAAGGAAGTGAGTGAGGAAAAGGAGGGAGGTTGGGGAAAGAGATGCTATGGATGGAATACTTGTATGCCTTCCCCCAAATTCACATGTTGAAATCTGCTCCCCAGTGTGATGGTATTTGGAGGTGGGGCCTTTGGGAGATGATTAGGTCATGAGGATGGGGTCCTCATGAATGAGATTAAGTGCCCTTATAAGAAGAAGCCAGAGAGCTAGCTTCCTGCCTTTTCTGCCATGTGAGAATATAAGAAGTCAGCCACCCACACACCAGAAGAGGGTCCTCACTAGAACCTGATCATGTTGGAACCCTGATCACAGACTACCAGCCTCCAGAACTATGAGAAATAAATCTCTGTTGTTTATAAGCCACCCAGTCTATGATACTTTGTTATAGCAGCCGGAACGGAGGAAGACCAGAGAGAACATGCCACTCACCATCTCTGAATAAGGGATGGAAAACAATTAAGGACGGAAAAGGCTATGGCCATTGATGTGAAGAATTCTTTAATCATGTTCCTTAGCAAGAAAATGCACGGTAAAAAAATAAATTCCTAGAGGTGGGAGAACAAAACAGCCCTATATTGAATGGGGCAGAAGAGATGCAAAGAGGAGGAAGACAGAGTTGTACAGGATGAAAGGACAATGTTCTTGCAGCCCCTCCTCTACGCCATGAATGGAGGTTGCCATGGCTCAAAGTTTGTCATTGCCTGAGTCAAGGACTAAATCCCAACTTCATAAAGTTGCTCTGATGATCCAGTGCCGTGGGGCCATGGGCTCCTCCTTCAAACAAGTGACCTCGGCTAGTTAACTCCATAGTAACAGCTCACATCCCAAACTGTTCTTTCCTGTGTGGGAAGAAACATTTCAGAAATGGGGAAAGGCAAAATTGAACAGTGGTTTTTCTCTCTTATGACCTTCTTCTTTGGCAAATCATATCCTTTTCCTGAATGTTGCCATCTCCTGAGGAAACCGTGCACAGAAGAGAAGGTTCGGTGACTTTAATTTGCAGATGTCTGTCCAGGATACATTTTAAAAAGTAGAAGCCTGTAGCTGCTTTTCCTTTAGTTTCATGCAGCACTCAATATTTCGCAGGTGGTTTCACCATTCTTCTTTTTTTTTTTTTTAATTTTATTTATTTATTTGAGCGAGAGAGAATGAGAGATAGCACGAGAGGGAAGAGGGTCAGAGGGAGAAGCAGACTCCCTGCTGAGCAGGGAGCCCGATGTGGGACTCGATCCCGGGACTCCAGGATCATGACCTGAGCCGAAGGCAGTCGCTTAACCAACTGAGCCACCCAGGCGCCCTGGTTTCACCATTCTTGTCATTAGCAGCTCCCCCACCCCCAAAGAGAAAGGCCAGCATGTCTCCCTCATGGTGAAAGAGAGAGACTGCAGATCAGAGAGGCTGGGTACTTTCTGCACAGCTCCAGAGCAACAGAGCCACAGAGGTTTTCTTCTAGGCTACTAGAAAGCCAGACAAAATAAGGCTGAGTCTCTACTGAACCCCATCTACACCCTGCCTTCCTGCGGTCCAGCCCCTGCCCGAGCCACCGTCCTGGTCAATGAGCTGACATATCTCCCTCCAGCCCTAGGCTCCACCTCTTGTCCCGTAACCCGTGACTCCCTGTAGTTTTCTCCAGCTGGCTGCCTAGATTGCGGGTAAGGCAAACGTAGGCTCTGTCTCTACCTGGAGTATCAGATGCATTGTAAGCTCAGTGTTCTGTCTGTTCCAAAATGTCTATGACTGGAGTGACATTTTACAGGATGATAAATGACCCTTCTCCAGCTGGGCCCTGGAAGTGCGTGCCTGACCACAAGCCCCTCCAATTGCAGCTCTCAAATGTACCATGGGGTCTACTTTCCAACCAGAATCATGAGCCAAGAGTACTCTTTCCCTGGCCCAATTCCAGCCTTTCCCAGTAATTTGGATCCCATGGTTCTGTCCATGAAAGAAAGCTTTTCCTCTGCAGCATCCCCGCCTGACTCTGACGTACAAAGGTGTAATTAGAACAGCATGGAGCAAGCAGGATGATCCATTTACCTCATCCCTAACATTTAAGTGCTTTAAAATATGTTTCTAATATCCTAGGTGCGTGGGGCCAAATTTCCTTCTCAGATTTTCACATGCATGAGTAAATCCACACAGACTAAACCCCTTGGGCCTTAGGTTCTGCTTAGAAGTTCTTTTCTTTTTTTTTTTTAAAGAAAACAAATATTCCATTAAAACGACATAGTGTACTCTGCATATTTTTAGGACAATTAGAGTTTAGAATTCCCTCTTCTTCCGCCCCTGGTTTAAAAAAAAAAAAAAATGTTTTAACTCTTTCCTCCCCAAGAATGGCGTATTAAGCCCGGATAAACTGAAAGGCTTTCTTGTCTTTTAAAATCATGTCCTCATCTCTCATTGTCAAAATACCAACTGGTGAATTGGGATCCTGGATGTGCTTTGGGGAGCATCCAGGCTCCGCTGTACGTTTGCCAGATAAAGACTTTAGGGAGACAGTTATTTGGGAACCTAATGGAAACATTTGCTTGAAATTGAAAAGCTAAACTCACAGGAAACGGAGAAACATAAAGGTAAGGCCACCCTCTACCATCTGCTTGACTCAAAATGGGTCACTGGTTTCGGTCATTTTTCTTCAGCACTTCCGACTGTGTAAATAAAATCATAGAAGAGGCCGCAGCGGGCTGGCGGGACCTCAGCCGGGGGGGCGGAGCGAAAGCAAGGCCAAGTGGGAGGGGCGAGCGGGTCAGGTGACCGGGAGGGGGCGGGAGCGCCAACCCCGGCCCCGCCCGCGGGCTCCGATGTGTCCGCCGCTCGGCTCCCTGCCCGTGAGTCTGCGCTGCCATGGCCACTTGTGGGTCATATTTGCCCAGCCAACATGCAAACCAGCTGTGTCCTTGCGACCAAATTTGGGGCAGCATCTTTGCACCAGGTTGCCCTGTCCCTCTGCATGTTCACATTCAAGGGCCCCAAAGCCCCCAAATGTGCAAGAGAGGAGGATGTCAGACCCATCTGCAGCTTGGGTTGGTTTTTTTTTTTATTATTATTATTCATTGCAAAGCATATCAAAGGATGGAAAAGCCCAGCCCCGCTCCCTGCATGACTCAGGCAGAAATAAGATACACCTTCCTGGGAGTCTGACCCGGAAAGATGACCCGGATCCAGAGACGGCTTGGGAAATTATCTGGGATGTCCTGGAAACTAGGAATCATACTGAAGAATCGAAGAGAGAGCGCATAATTTCTTCGGGAAAATGTGTTTGTTTATTTAAATTAAAAAATAGTGTGAAAATTACAAACTGTTAAATACAGAAGACGATTTTATACAACTTAATAGAATAAGAAGGAAGTATATACATCACTTTTTTAACAGGCGCAGATAGACTTGCACCAAACTTCAGGATTAAGCAATGGAAAATGTGACAACGCACATGTCCCTCGCAGTAAAGCTTCAGAATTCAAGTGATTCCAGGCAAGGGGCCAAACTGAACTTGGCTTCTTTCACCTCAAACAGCCCCCTTTGGAGTAAATCCACACTCTGAATTTTAAAGTGAACGGAGGGCCCTTTTCCCCCAAAACATAAATGTCCTCTAGCACTGTGTGAGGGCAAACTGATAAACCAGCTCATCTACTATTAACCCTTATGGGAACAGTAGTTACTGCTATCTTCAATCAAGGAAGAGCGTGTTTAAAAAAAAAAAAAAAAAAAATTTTTGTTTTTACTAGAATTAAATTTGACCTTTTGGTGTGTTTCTCTTCCTGCTTGCCTTTAAGGGCCTAACGGGTCCGCTACAAAGCTACTGTCAGCAGGAATACATGGAGATACCAGCAAGCATTCCTGAACATTTGCTTTTAGATTTCTGGTTTCTCGGCTGAAGTATTAACATTCTACCACCCAGGGAACTTTGCAGAGTAAAATGTGGTATCTGCCTCCCTAGTTCACTGCTGGGAAAATGACAGCATGAACGGGGTGGTGATTCGTCCTGAATTTCCCAGTTACATGTGTTCTGAGTCTCCAACTGCAACTTTAAATAAGCAGATCTGTTCTCAGACTAACTGGCCAAGTGGGAAATATTTTGTCCAAGCTTCCTCACACCAGGCCATACAGGATTTATCAGAGTCTTAAAATCCAAAGACATCCTCTCAGCCCCCTGGGGATGTAGATTCAGGAGTCTCATGAAGGCAGTAAGCCTCTTGATGACATGCCCAGGACCACACAGCATATCAGTGTCAGGGCTCGGGATCGGAAAACAGAACCTGGACCCCCGCTTTGTACAACCTCCACCTGAGTATGCCCTTTTAGGTCTCGGCTATGTGACGAAATGCCATATCGTGGAGGCCCACTTTATGTCAGCTCCCCGCTCAGAAAACTAGGCTGGGAAAAAAGCAGCAGCAGAGCTAACGGCTTGGCCTTGTTCAACCCCACCATCACCCCTTCTAGAAAGATCAGGAAGAGTCCCCAGCACAGCTATTCAGAGTACAGGTTCGATTCTGGGGAAGCCCTTCCAACCAAGAAAACGTCATGCCAGCATGCGATGCTGGATGGTCTGAGGTCAGAGTCCAAGGTCATAGGTTAGACAAAGGCTCAAAATAACAGATTCTGTTTTATAATCCCAGCTAATGTTAACAGGTTGTGAAAGTTGCTTTTTTTTTTTTCTTACAGTATGCAAAAGAACCAGGTTTGACTCTCCAGCTTTCTGCCATCAAAAACCCTCCATCAGACATCCCCCTCTAACCCAAAAGACCTCCAAAGGAAGCTCTGTAACCTGCCAGGAACACCATAGGGGTACTTACAGCCCATCAGATCTAGAGCAAAGCTCTAGGCAAATTAGCAGATCGGAACCAGTCCCTCCGCATGTCCTAGGCATTGGGCAGCCCTGGAGTGGGCAGATGCCCCAGGGGTTACCCAGGGCATCCAGCGAGAAAACAACAGCAAGCACAGCGACCTGCCGAATTCGGAACTGGAACCCCAAGCCCCAGACCCCAAAGTCAAGGTGCACACTGCACATCTTCGGGGCTTTTCAGTGGCAGGTCTGCACCACAGGCCCGGCGTGGACTCCTGGCTGCTGACTCCAGCGGAGTCTTGTCCCCCACCGCCCCACGCAGGGGCTCGCCAACGGTCTCTTTAAAGTGACAGCTGCCCTGAAAAGCGAAACCGGACACGGGAAGTGTCCTTCCTCTCTCTAAGGGTGCTGGCTGATGGGGCCGCCTCCAGGGGCCCTGGGGGTGCTAGGAATTCTGATGGATGTTCTCTGAGGACCCCTCGCTGCTTTCGTTGAGGAGCATCTCTGAAGTCTCCCCCAGCTCATCATCTGCCCCCTCCTCCTGGATCGTGAGGTGCACGTCTGGGGAGGAGGACTCGGAGCTCACGCTGTCTCCTTCCATGGAGCAGAGGGTACAGGACAGGGCAGGCGCCACACTCTCCTGCAGCATGTTCAGCATCATGGGCACCTGCACCGACCTCAGGCCCGACACCATGGGCAGCGGCTTCATGGCCTCCCCCCAGAGCCTCTCCTCATCTTTGTACAGCAGTAGGAGGCTCGACTTCTTCTCCCGCCTCTTAGATTTCATATAGCCCAGCATGATTCCGATCAAGAAAATGCCGTAGAAGGACATGACCACCAGAACGTAGAAGTATTCGTTGCCGTTGCCGCTCTCACTGCCGGGCACGTGGGACACCAGGTGGCTGCTGGGGGCTGCGGTGCTGGGGTGCGTGCTGTTCAGAGGCTCCATCTTCAGCATTGAAGCGCCACGCACACAGCCAGGGTCTGGGGAGAAACCTGCAGGTTAGACCTCTCCCACGGGCCCGCGGTGCAGGGAGGAGGCTGAGCAGGAGGTTTGTGGGATTGCAGCATCCAAAAAGCTGATAACTGCATGGAGAAATCCTGGTAAGAAGGCCCACAAAACAGCTAACAGAGGTTAGGTATGAGAGGCCAGGGTGGATGGAGGGAAGGGAGGGGGGGATAGGGAGACATGCGACAAGGACTTTCCTTTTTTAGGATATATGTGTCCTCTTATCTGCACTTCATAAAGCGAGCGTGTAAAAAGCATTGCTTTGATCATTTTAAAATCCAAAGGGGAAAGTCAGTCTAAGACAAGGGAGCATAGAGAAGATAAATCACATTTTAGTCGCTGGGAAACTTTTTCTAACTGAGCAGAGGAAAAAAAAGAAAGCTTACATGTTGCTTCTCAAACGTAAGCTTATTTTTAATTCAAAGCCGAGTTTCCTAAGAACAGAGAAAGGGAAGGAAAACCTCATCTACTCATTGCACAAAACAGCCCTCTCTCAAATGTTTCTGAAGCCCAGTTGCATTGCTAACTTACCCAAGGCTGGCAAATTCTTCCAAAGTCCTGGGTTGCTAAATGGCCAAGTCCGAGGGCGTCCTTCCTCTCTGCGGGACTCCGCGCTCTGACAACTCTGCTTCTGCTGTTGGGATATATAGTCAAGAAATGCATCGTCACGTGTTCTGGGAGGAAGATTTACAACAGAGGTTGGTCGTGGCAGAGTGAACAGCCCTGCGGTTCAACTCACTGAACTTCGCAGCTGTGAAAAGAAAGAGACTGGGAGTCGGGGATTGCTCCTCACCTCCGCCCCCCCCTCCCCCAGCCCCGAGCCAAAGTTTCCAGGTGGCCCTGAAAACGAGTGGAAAGAGGAGAAAGAATGTGCCCAGTTGGAACTGTTATCCCAAGGTCCGCTCTCATTCAAAATGAGTTCGTGCTTCATTTCCCTCTTGGGGAATAACCATGATGCCTTCTGCAGGTTTTCAGAGACAGTCAAATACCATCGACTGGATAAAAGACAGTTGGAAGCAAGTGCAGGGTTTACTCTCAAGAAACTCGGGCTTATGTTTCAGTTCTTCCACTAACAAGGCAAATGTCATAAATCCTTACTGAACCTTTCTGCGCCTCAGATGCCTGATCTGTAAAATTGCTGGATGTGGGAGCTTCGACATGGAGAATTAGATGAACCGTGTGAACTTTTGAATCCCTGTCAGCTTCATCATTCTAAGATTTAAGGCTGCCTGGTACAGGGCAGCCTTTTTAAAACATGGAGAGGTTCTACCCGTCTTTTGCATCAGGCTCATACATTTATTTTTTATAATTAAAATATATCTTCCAGATTCTTTCCAATCACCCGTGTGAAGTGAAAATGGGTTATGGTGCAAGACACTGTGGGCAGTTTGGGCTCCTGTTTGATGGCATATCACTGCTCCTCCGTAGCGTCCCACAGAGACCATCCACGCATCTCTTTGCTGTCTCTGGCGGGTCAGGGGAGGAGCAGAAATTCTTCTGGTGACCTGCTGAGCACAGTTCAAGCTTTTAAAACCTATGCAAACCTTGTGTTAAAATGGTCGCTGTGATCAAAATTGAAAAAAGAATGGAAGACTTTGATGTCATTCCATCCGCTCCCCGGGATGCTTATTCTGAGAGGCTATTATTCTAAGTTAAAGTAAACTGAGAGGGATGCTCTGTTTCCCAGTGGTCTGGTGGCCTATGAATTGCAGCCAGACTGTCTTGGGGAATCGACTCTAGAGAAAACATTTCTCGTGGTTCTGCTGTTGTTCAACTGAAGCTGGGGAAGAGCATGGCAACATCTTCTTCCGCATCTGGAATGTACATAGCCCACACACTGGGACATTCACGGCTGCTACAAGAACCCACCCAGGTTAGCGCCTGGCCCTAAGTCTGTTGGGATACCTATGGAAAGAGCAGGCTAATGAGCACAAGATGCTCTTTTCCCCACTGGTCTACTTGTGTTATGGTTTAGGCTGTGTTCACCTGTAAGTCCACAACTGGCTTCAGGGTATAACCCCTGACCATTCCAACACCAAGATCATCCATACACTGGACTTCTGCTCACACCAATAAAGACACCCTTACGGTTGTACCAATACTTGAAAAGTTCCACAGCTACCTTGACCAAGGTAGATTTGGCCTTTTCAACTTGTATTTATCGTAAGTACCTGACAGCTTCCATCTTCCACTATGCCTACAGTGGTTTGTCAGGGTCATCAAAACTAAGAGAGACCTGGGAGAAACATGTCTGTTGATTGTGAATCCCCATATGGTAGAGTATGTACTTTGGGACATACGAGTTTAGTAATCACCCAAAAGTGGCCAAACACAGCAAACTGGAAACTTTGAGGAGGCAGAGAGGAGATGGAAAAAAGGGAGAGCAGATTTAAGGAGCAAGGAAGCATGAGCCTGGTGCCAGGAAGCCAAACAGAGGCCAAAGTTTCAAATAAGAGAAATCCCCCAAATCAAGCCAACAGTCCCAAGACAATAAAACCAATAAAAGACAGATGAAGAGCGAGAATGGAGTCCAAAAGACAAAGCAATTCTGAGACTTAGGAAGAGCAAAATCTTTTTACAGGCATAAGGGAGGGAACAGCCCAGATGAAACTCTGCTGGATGCCCGCTTGGTGTCTCTGCTTCTTCTAGGACTCCATGCTGACTTGATGTGTAGCTGTTTCTCCTAAGCTTAAGTGAAATGAAGCAAAGCACTTGGCGCCTTATCTGCCAGAATGTGTGTGCTCCATCTATGCTTTTTGTTGTCATCTTTGAGAGTGCTTTGTTGCTAATAAGAGCTTCAGGTGCCTGACTCCAGATTTTTTTGTTGTTGCTCTTTTCTCTCCCACCAAGAATACAATTTAAGTTGTGGGGCTTGCAAACCTCAGTACACATAGCTCAATCTTCTCTCCAGCTCTCACTCATAACAGTATTAGGAGAATTACGACAGTGGATAATGGCATAAGTAGTGAGGGAGGAAGGAAGAGCCTCTACAAAGTGCACTGTATCAGGGAGAGGATGTCGACACATGAGCATTATTAATTATATCTACTGTGAGCCAGTTTCAAGAGAGCAATGTTAAAGAAGTAAATCCATTTTCCAGATATTTTCTCCTATTCTGTGGCTTGCATTTTCTTTTCTTAACAGTGTCTTTTGAAGAGCAAAACTTTCTTTTTATTGATGGAGACCAATTAATCAAAATTTTTTATGGTTTGTGTTTTTTTGTATCTTAAGAAATTTTTGTCTGACCCAAGATCACAGAAATTTTCTCCTTTAAATTTTATAGCTTTAGCTCTTACACTTAGATCTATGATTCATGTCAAGTTAATTTTTGCATGTAATACAAGGTGTGGGTCAAGACTCATTTTCTTGTTGCTTATGGTTGTCCAATTGCTCCAACATTATCTATTGAAAAGACTGTCATTTGCCCATTGAGTTGTCTTGAAAGCTTGGTCAAAAATCAATTAACTGTATAGAGTGTAGGTCTATTTCTGAGATCTTTATTCTGTTCTTTTGATCTATCTATCTTTGCATCAAAGTCATGTTGTTTTGATAAATCCATTCTTAAACTGGCATTTTAAATAAGTATGCAACCCATACTTAGCTGAGCATCTATTGTCAATCAGGCATTTGGTAAAGGCTTTGCTTACCTCAATCCTGTGAGGTAAGAATTACCACCATTCCATAGATAAGGAAACGGAAGGTCAGAAAGGCTAAGCAAATTGCCCGAGGCCAGACCAATAGTAGTAGGCTCAGGATTTGAACCCAGGTCCATACAATTTCAGAACCCATTCTCTTTTTCCTACCCTTTGCCTCATTCAATGGGAATCAGGAAAGGGACTGAGAAAAAGTAGAAAATAGAAGATGGGTATTTTTCCAACTTTTTTGAACCTTCATAAAACTTTTTTAAAAAAAGTGAATTCCTGGGGTGCCTGGGTGGCTCAGTCAGTTAAGCGTCTGTCTTCATCTCAGCTCATGATCTCAGGGCCCTGGGATCTGTGTTCAGTGGGGAGTCTGCTTCTCCCTCTATCCCTCCCCCTGCTCCTGCTCTCTCTCTCTCTCTCAAATAAAAAAAAAATCTTGTAAAAAAATATAAATAAAAAGTGAATTCCTATGTGGCCAGACATAAATACTAGTGTGTATTTACAAATTGACTCAAGCATAAATGCAAATTTGCAACTGCAAATTGTTTATTCTGAATTCATGCTATCAAAAACTTTGGAAGCTATACCAACCTTAGTATGTTCTAGAAGTTATCAGTGAAATAGTCATATTTTTATCCTATCTCCATATTGTCCGTAGTAAAACAGTTTCCCTTTTGTTTATATTTATAGCTGATTTCTGGTCTTGTTTGACTTTTTTTTTCCCCCTACACAATCCTGACCCACAACCTTCTCCAGAGCTTTGAGTATTTCAACTTCCTGGTAACGTCATGTTCACCAAATGACCCTGGCCACACATCTCTGAAATTATGTTAGCAGCTTCTGTGACTAAACAAAGTCAGTGCTGGGATAAGAGCGTGGTGGTGAATCTCATCAGATTAAACGTAAGCCTGGAGCCCAGAGATCTGACCCGGCTCGGCCTCCCCCATGCTACGTGACTGGCTAAATTACATCATTTCTCTGTGTTTCAGTGTTGGCCCCTCAGGCATGTCAAGCCTAGGATAATTAATTGTCTCCAGATACTCAGAAATGTCCCATAATCCAGGAGGATAGCCATCTTCAGAGTAAGGAACAGAACAGAACAAGATACGGGATAACCAGGCTGCAGGACTGGCAGAATATTGCCAAATGCAACTCTCAGTGTCCACCCCTGATGTTGCTTTTCCCAGAAACCCTTTCTGAAAAGTTGTGTCTGGGAACTCTTTCTGTGGTCTTCCCTTGTAACGCCCTGAGTCACCCTCCCTAGACACATACTTTGTAGCATTCCTAGCACTTGGAGTAAAACAAGACTGGGTATCGGCTGGGGCTCAGTAAGACCCCCAGACCCCCCTAGAACACCGGCTGTGTCTCAGGGGATGTGAAGAGTTAAGATGCAAGAACTCAGAACTCTTAAAATTGGAGAATGCCTGATAAAGTTGTCATTAACTTGCCCTTGTTATTTAATCAAACTCTTTTTCTCCTGGAACTTAATTAGCAAATACTTACATAGGGCCTGAAATGTCTCAGGAACTGCTATAAACACTTTACAAATTTTTTCTTACTTAATCTTCCTAAAAATCCTGTGAGATAGGCTCTAAGATCATCCCTATTACATGGATAAGGAAACTGAGGCATGGAGTGGTCCAAGTAACTGCCCCCAGGTCACCCGGCTAGTACATGGCAGAGCTGGCCTTGGAACCCAGAGCTGAGATTTTGAACACAGAGTCTTTGAGTCTCACCACCACACCACATGGCCCGTTCTAGTTACTGAGTGTCCCAGGCACAGCACTATGCCCTGGATCAGTACGAGGTGAGAAAAGAGAGAGAGAGAGTCTCAATGTCTCCTGCAGCCTGCAACTTGTTGGACAGAGGACTGGGGTCATACCCACACCTGGAAAAATCTAAAGGGTGAGAGACTGTGTCCAGTTCTGGCTCTGGAGAAAGGCTGTTGAGTAAGGAAAGCTCATGCTCCCCGAGTTTTTCAGGAGAAAGATCTGGGAGTGTTTCTGATAGGCCAGAGGTGGGCCACACAGGAGGGAAAACACAGACCTGGGATATAGGCTAGTTCCTGCCCAAGATGGTGGCCCAAGGGCTGAGGGAAGAGATTCATTCCCCTACATCCAAAGAAAGTGCCTGGAATGGGGGCAGAGCCCGTGGTCCTACCCAACAATGGCTTTTAAGTCTTCCCGAGGCCCAAGGGGAGGGGAGCACTCAGGGAGAGGGAATGACAGAAGAAGTTTTAACTGTAAATGAACTTGAGAGGTTCTGACCATCATGTGGGAATGAACATTTTAATTACCAAACTGAGGCTGCCTGGGGAGACTAGAACAGCCAGAGGATTTTTTGTTACCTAAGAGAGACCAGAAAGGTCGTGGGATCTGCTCCTAGACTTCCACCCTGGGGCAGGGGAGGAACTGGCCCCAGAGAGTGAGTCTGAAGAAGTAACGGGACTCATCGTAAGGGTTGCCTTGTGATGACACCCTGCAAGCCTTGCCTGTTTATCAGGAAATTACATGTGCAGAACGCTGGCCCCAGTGACCGCAGCTAGCGAGTGTCTGCTTATCACAAATATTAAACAATGTTAGAAAAACACAAAAAGACAACATTTGGGGAGCTCCACAGCAGGATCTATCTTAAATTTAAGTTGAAGAACAGGAAGTGATTGTTCACTGTTTCATTCCGAGCACCTAGAGTGGAATAATAGCAAGAATGTGCCAGGGACTCTTCACAGACTTTCTTATTTAGTTTCCACAAGAGCCCAGTGCGGGCTGTTCTGAGCAGAACTGTATAAATGTAGAGAATGGAGTCTGAGAATGCGAGTAACTCGTCCTGCTCCCACAGCAGGACATAGCAGACCTGCAATGGGCCATCCTGCCTTCCACTGAAACCACTCCAGACACGTACTCCATTCCTGGAACACACACTGCTTGGCTGTCGTTTGTCACTTCCTGGGGCCCTAGCTAATCAAGGGGTCAGGACAGGCTTCGGAACACCATGGACCAAGGGTGTTCATGAAGGGCTTCGGCGAGTCCAACTGAGGAAGGCAAAGCTGACAGTCCTTTTAAAAAAAGTTTTGGGGCGCCTGGGTGGCTCAGTTGGTTGAGCGACTGCCTTCGGCTCAGGTCATGGTCCCGGGATCCTGGGATCAAGTCCCGCATCGGGCTCCCTGCTCTGCGGGGAGCCTGCTTCTCCCTCTCCCACTCCCCCTGCTTGTGTTCCCTCTCTCGCTGTGTCTCTCTCTGTCAAATAAATAAATAAAATCTTTAAAAAAAAATTAAAATTAAATAAAAAGTTTTGAAGCTCTTAAAAGGTTTTCTTAAACCCTCTAAGTAACAGATTATAACATGGGGCCCAATAAAAGCTGAGAGGTGGACTATAGTTAATAATACAGTATTATATACTTGACAGATGCTGAAAGTAGATCCAAAGCATTCTTACCACAAAAAAAGAAAAGTTAACCATGTTAACTATGTGAGGTGATGGATGTGTTAATTATCTTGCTCTTGGTAGTCATTCTACCATGTGTATGTATATCAAATCATCACGTGGTACACTTTAAATATATATTTAATATATATATTTGTTTAATTTAATTTAAATATATCTGTCCGTTATTCCTTAATAAAGTTAAAATAAGAAACCTTAGAGACAGAGCTGGAATCTAAGTCATAGGACAGCCCAAAGCCAACAGGCCATGAGAGTCTATCTTTCCACAGCCCTAACTGTGCAAGCAGTCAAGGTGAGCCGCTGGGCTTGGAGAATGGGCAACTCATCAAGTATAGCTCACCTGTTGAGATCCTATAGACAGGGTTTGCCTATAGGATCACAGCTGGAACCCAAAGAGACCAAAGCCAGCTCTTCATGCAGGGTAGCAATTGCAAAGAATGGCATTCTGCTTCCCATAAGAGACCAAGAAATGAAGACCTGGACACAGGGATGTTGAGTTTGATACCAAGGGCCATGCTGAGAGAGCAAGCATTCCTTCTGAGCTCAAGAAATAATTCACTCCTGCACACAAGCAGGAAAGGAGTGTCAGAAATGTTGATTCATAGCAAACAGTGAGCACGAGGAGAGGAGAATGTACCCCTGCCCTGCCCCAGGATGGTGGGGGGTGATGGGGAGGGGGTCCTGGGAAGTGAGATAGCCACACGATAACTTGGTCATTGACCTTCAGTTGGGTAGATTCAGAGCTTGGTGTTTTGGATCAATATTTCCAGAAATTTCAACCAAACTCCATCTCAGTCCTGGCCCCATGCTTCACTGTGCATAACCTAAATAAGTGATACATTCATTTGGTCTATATCTCTTTATTTATTCATTCACGGATTCATTTATTCAAATAAATACATATGTCCTGCAACCTAAACCAACAGATATTTCATGAATTAAAGAATCAAAACAACAACAAAAAAAATGATTGAGTATAAAGAAAAGAAGTCAAAAATTAGCATTGGACAACAAGGGCTGGCATCGGGACTTTGTCAAATCCTAGTTTCCCACATAAATAATATTAGCTTCCTCTTGGAAGGGGACCAAACATTTGTCTGCAATGGATCATACGCCTCCTGGCAGCTCAGACATGGCGTTGTGATCCCCTCCTAGTACTGGATCACCATGGCGCTGCTCCAGCCTCCAGCGATTGCCTAGTGTGAAAGCAGTCAGGCTCAGCCCTGGGACGATTCTATGACACAGGTACAACCCATGGAAAGCCAGGACCTCAAGGGAAGTCTCCTGGGCAAGGACCTCTTTTTTTTTTTTTTCCTATAAGAGGCTCATTTGACAGTAGATACACTATTGTCTTTGCTTTTATTTCTAGCATAAAAAAATAAAATTTTTCATGGAAGTGGAAAGGCAAATTTTACCTCTTCCATCAGTCTAGAAAAAGGTTGGTTAAATTATCCAAGCCACCAAGGCATAAGAAGAAAATTAATAATCAACATAGCAGTGAGGAATGGGTAAGAAAGCAGAGGGATTAAAAACACAGGTTCCAGAATCAGGTACCTGCACTCAAATCCCAGTTTCTGCCACTCACCAGCTGTATGGTCCCAGGCTACTTATTTAACCTGGTTGTGCCTTGATTAAGGTCGTCGTAAGGACTAAATGAGATCGTATATAAACTTCACATACTGTCTGGCAACTACTAAGCACTGCATAACTTAGCAATGATCAGTGCTTACAACGGCCAGGCAATGTTCCTTACATTTTTTTTAATTGAAATAATAATTGCCACACCACAAAATTCATGATTTTAAAGTGTACAAGTCAGTGGTTTTTCATTTATTCACATTGTGCAACCATCATCACTATCTAATTCCAGAACATTTTTATTATCCCCAAAATAAACCCCATACCCATTACCATCACCGCATTTCCCCCAATCAAGGGCCTTCTGTCTATATGGATTTGCCCACTCTCAACATTTCATAGAAATAGAATCACACGGGGTACCTGGGTGTCTCAGTTGGTTAAACATCTGACTCTGGATTTTGGCTCAAGTCATAATCCCAGGGTCGTGAGATCGAGCCCCGCGTGGGGCTCTACACTGGGCATGGAGCCTGCTTGGGATTCTCTCTCTCCCTCTCCCTTTGCTCCTCCCCCCTGCCCTCTCTCTCTCTAAAAAAAAGAAAGAAAGGAAAGAAGAAAGAAAGAAAGAAAGAAAGAAAGAAAGAAAGAAAGAAAGAAAGAAAGAAAGAAAGAAAGAAAGAAAGAGAGAGAGAAAGAAAGAAAGGAAGGAAGGAAGAGAAAGAAAAGAAGGGAGAAAGAAAGAAAGAGAAAGAAGAGAGAAAGAAGAAAGAAAGAAAGAAAGAAAGAAAGAAAGAAAGAAAGAAAGAAAGAAAGAAAGAAAGAAGAAAGAAAGAAAGAGAAAGAAAGAGAGAAAGAAAGAAGAGAGAAAGAAAGAAAGAAAGAAATGGAATCACACAATATGTGGTCCTTTGTGACTGGCTTCTTTCACTTAGCATAATATCTTCAAAGTTCGTTCATATTGAAGCATGTGTCAGCACTTCCTTTTTATGACTGAATAATATTCCATTGTGTGGATTCACCACATTTTGTTTATCCATTCATCAGTTGGTGGATATTTATGTTATTACTGCTTTATGGTCTTTGTGAATAATGTTGCTGTGAATATTTATGTACAGGATTTTGTTCAAATATATGTTTTCAATTCTCTTGGGTATATATCTAGGAGGAGGGTTACTGGATCCTATAGGAATTCTATGTTTAATTTTTTGAAGAATCACCAAACTGTTTTGCACAGAGTTTACACAATTCCAGATGCTTGCCAACAATTTTGAGGGTCTCCTTGCCAACACTCGTTATTTTCCTATATTTGATCATAACTGTCCTACTTCATGTAAAATAGTATCTCGGTGTGGTTTTGATATGTATTTCCCTGATGACTAAAGATGTTGAGCAGCTTTTGTATGATCATTTGTGTATATTATTTGAGAAATGTTGTTCGAGTCTTTTGCCCTTTTTTTTAATTAGGTTGTCTTGTTATTGTTATGTTGTAAGAATCCTTTATATATTCTAGATACTAAACCCTTATCAGATATATGATTTGCAAACATTTTCTCCTAGTTTATGAGTTGCCTTTTCATGTTCTTATTAGTGTCTTTTGATCCACCAAAGTTTTAATTTTGATAAATTTCCACTAATCTCTTTTTTTCTATTATTTCTTATGCTTTTGGTGTTATATCTAAGAAATTGTTGCCTAGCCCAAGGTCACAAAAATTTACACCTATGTTTTCTTCCAAAATTTTATAGTTTTGGCTTTTACATAAAGTTTCTTGATCCACTTTGAGTTAATTTTTATATGATGTGAAGTAGAGGTCCAAATACATTATTTTGCATGTGGATATCTTTTCCTCATTGAATGGGCTTGGTACCCTTCTGGAAAATCAGTTGACCGTAGATGTTTGGCATTATTTGAGAGCTCTCAATTCTATTCCATTGATCTATATGTCTAGCCTTATGCCAGTACCACATTATTTTGAATTCTGTGTTTTTGTGGTAAGTTTTAAGATCAGAAAGTGTGAGCCCTCCAAATTTCTTTTTCTTTTTTAAGATTTTCGGCTATTCTAGGGTTTTGTAATTTCATTAAATTTTAGAATCAGCTTGTCTATTTCTAAAAAACAAAGACAATTGGAATTGTGATAGGGATTATATCAGTTTGGGGAGCATTACCATCCTCATAATATCAAGGCTTCCGATCCATGAACACAGATGATTTTCCATGTACTTATTTAGAAATATTTGCTTTCTTACAACAGTGTTTTGTACTTGTCAGTGTGCAAACCTTATACTTCATCTGGTAAATTTATTACTAAGTATTTCATTCTTTTTGATGCTAGGGTAAAAAGAATTGCTTTTTTCATTTTATTTTCATATTGTTCATTGCTAGTGTATAGAAATACAATTGACTTCACATATTAGTATATTCTGCAACCACACTGAATTTGTCTATTAGTTCTAACAGGGTTTTTTTGGTAAATTCCTTAAATTTTTTTGTGTATAAGATCATGTCATCTGCAAGTAAAGATAGCTTTACTTCTTCCATTTTAGTCTGTGTTACTTTTATTTCCTTTGTCTAAATACTGTTTGTTTGTTTACTTTTCTGGACTAATTCTGTACCATCTTATTCTTTGTCATGTGTGTCCGAAATCTGTACTCGGTTTGTTTAGCAGTTAGCTAATGATCACACAATGATTCGTTTTACTTAACTCCTAGAACCAATAAATTTCCTAGTCTTTATCATGGGATTCTGTGTGCAAGTTGGTGCACACCTTCAACACTCAGGCAGTTTATAACTCTGCCTTAGCCTTCACTTCCCACTCACACAGAGCTTCAATTTTAGCCAGAGGTGACAGCTTATGGTCTATTCAGATCTTTCTTGAGCATGCACACCCCCCATGCAGGTGTGTCACTCTCTAGGTTCCCAGGAATATGTCAGAGCTCTTCAGAACCTCTGTGAGAATCTCATTCTTCAGTTTTTTCTTTTAAGTGTTCATTTTTGTTTTTCTTGTAAGTTTATTGTTGGCCCCAACCATCATCCACCGCCTCAGCTAATCACAAAGTTAATCAATTGCCTCTAACTGTTTCAACAAGTGCCCTGGTTTTCCTCAATAGACAAAATTGAGTTAAGCAAATAAAGATAACTTTGCAAAGAGTGTCTCCCAGGGAATAACTAGAAAGGTAAAATAATGGCAATACTCTGAAAATGAGGTTTTAAAGGAGTTCCCATGCCATTCTGCTCCCTCTGGTGGCTGCCAGACTACGGGATTTCAGTGTGATTTCATTTACATGCTGTTAATTTTTCAGGCTACTGCGGAGCTGAAAGGCAGAATAGGAACAGGGTAACTTAAAACACCATAAAGCTTGTTGTTCTCACTGAAATTCAGTCATTTTTCCTGAATAAACACGCCCTAGATTGTGGAGAGCCTTTGGTTAATTTTCAGGGTTCCGAAAAAGTCAATTCTGGCCATTTTTGCCAGTTTTCTTGATGCTTTTATCGAAGAGAGGATCGTCAGAGGTCTTTATTCTGCCATTTTCACCATCACATCAGCCTAGCATTCTGAATGCATCATAGCATTGTGTGGTCAGAATTTGGGCTCCAGCAGCCAGACTGGATTCAAATCCCAGCTCTACCAGTTACTAGCTGCGTCACCTTGGTCAAGTTCCTCAACTTCTCTGTGCCTCATTTTCCTTCTCTAGGAAGTAGAGATATAATAATAGTATCTACTGCATCGGATTATATAGTAAAAACTAAGAATTAGTACATGAGGGCACCTGGGTGGCTCAGTCAGTTAAATGTCCAACTCTTGATCTCGGCTGAGGTCTTGATCTCAGGGTGGTGAGTTCAAGCCCTACACTGGGATCCACGCTGGGATGAAGCCTATTTATTAAAAAAAAAAAAAAGAATTAACACATGAAGAAAGCCTAGTACAGTGCCCAGCATATAGTAACAATTTGATAAATATTGATAATATTGGTGCTGTTATTGCTGTTATTGTTATTATGTCCTCTAAGCATTGCTAGGGGAAGGGCTATTATTCTATCCATTTGACAAATGGAGAAAGGGGAGAGAGAGGGGGGAGGGAATTTGTCAGGAGTCACACAGTTAGAGGTCCTGACTGTGTTGCCACAAACCAAGATGTAAGGTGACCTCTAAGTTCATGTCTTCTTATGCCACTGATTCACCATCAAAGAAGTCAGAGCTTGGAGGCAAATATAACAGAAACTGAGCTCCATGCCTGCAAACACTGATCCCCTGAGGACCGGAGACTCCCACTGTACCTCTTCTTAGTATGCCAGCAGAGAAGGGAGAGTGAAAGGCCATGCGCACAGGTGGTACAAAGCAAGCCCTAGGGGGAACAAAGAGAGGGAAATGTGCAAATGGAGAAAGGACTCTGGGAATAAAAATCAGTGAGATAAAACGTCATGTTCTCCACATTGATTTTCACCCTTACTTACCATTGACAAGAAGGCTATTCCTTCATCAGTTCCAATTTATATTGATATTGGCTGCTTTCTAGGGTCTGGTGGCATCCTGGAGATATGGCCAGCCACCCCAAATTTCTTGCCTCCATGAGCACCCCACTAGGGGGTGCAAAACCCTTGCAGCCCAACTCCCTGTAATTGCTGCCTCCTGCCACCTGCCCTAGGCAGTTCCATTTATCAAACAAATATTAAGCATCCTCTCTGGGCAAAGGACACCATGGGGTGCAGGGGGTTCTTCATTAGTGGAGGGGAGTCCAAAGATAAGAAGCAGCCTCCAGCTTCAAGAAGTCAAGAGCCAAGTATAAAAATAAGACAAGAGCTCAGTCAAGTGGAGAGCCATTAGCCCCAAGGGCCACCAGTGAGATAGAAACCATGGGTCCATGTCGTTCTAAAGGAACTGTTCCTTTAGCCTGGGTGGATCGGGGAGACTTGGCCTCAATGCATGGCTGGGAGTTAACGGGAGTTCAGTAGCAGGAGTCTGGTCAAGGGGGCTGGAACTGCCTCATGAAAGCAGAGAACACAGGACATAGTCAGGCACAAGCTGGGAGAGTGGGAGCCAGAGCATGGCCCTCGTGCCATGCCAGAGAATGAGGGCACAATGCAAGTGTGACTAGGGAGAGCCTCTGAGAAATTAGAGAAGGGGAACTCCAGGGTCAAGTGTGGGAGGTAGGTTGCCTAACAGAGCAGGATTTTGAAGGAGGACCTGGAGGGTGTGGACTTCTTCAGAGTACAGCATGGCAGTGGAGGCTGGACACCCCTTCCCAGTGGAAGCAAGACTGGAGGGTCACCCACACTCAGGCATCCTTAGCTCCTCACCCATCATGAACCAAAATGCTCTTCGAGCCTGGGCAGCTAGGAGACCGAGTGGGAATGGTGCAGCAGCCATTCAGGAGCTGGCAAGGGTGGGATACTCTTGCTCTTCAGTCACAGGCAGGGCGTGTGGCCCAACCAGGAGTAATGAAGGAGAGAAGAAGGCCGGGAGGCTACTGCTGTACTCCTGGGGGGAGAACCGGGATGGCAACAGCAAGAAAGGAAGGGAGGAACTGGATGTGAATGATATCATGGGGATGTGCCAGAGGCGGATACCACCCACTCCACTCCACTCCCTCAAGTGGGCAAGTGTGTGGCATGAGAGCATCACCTTCAGGGCGTGGAAGGTAAGCTTCCCAGAGATGGGAGAGGACTAACATGGCCTGTCGTGTTCCGGCTTGGAGAGGAGTGCAGACCTCGGGAAATGAAGGCACCAGGGTCTAGATGTCCGGGCTCCAGGTCACCCTTTCCCACACTGGGGCGATGGCCAACATCTTAGACAGTGCCTGAGGGGAGGACCAAGGCCCTGTGAAGAGTGGTGAAGAGCATCCTGCCGTGTGAGTGTCCACTCGAGGAGCTGAGGGGCACTGTGGGTCAATCCAACACCATAACAGCTCAGGCACAGGCTGCCCTTTGCTTGACGGGGAGCATGATACTTCCAGACCACCCTGGTACCCCACATGCTGTCTAGTGAGAGGTGGGAAAAGCCACCTGCACCTGAAAGACTTTTTTTCCAAATCACTTAGCCAGTCAGGAAGGCCTCCACAAACTACCTCCCTCCCCCACTGCATACCTGGAGCCAGTTGGTGTGGTGTCGGGGTGGGAGGAATCATCCATCAGCCTACAGCGAGGCTGGACTGGGGCACATTAGGGCACCTTAAACAACGTGGGAAGACAGAAAGAAGGTCAAAGGAAGCATTAACATCTGCTAGCCTAGGTATAAGGTGAAGTTGGAAGGATATGCTAACTTGGAAGAGAAAAGATGTGTTCCCTTTGGGAGCAAGTGCCAACAGCACATTGATATAATCTGCCCCCTATTGCATGGAAGCTCTTAAATAGTAAAGCTCCTCTGAGCTACCATTTCCCTGATCCCCCAGCTGTTCACTCTGGAACATTGTCTCTCTACCCCCCATCTCTAACACCCTACATCTTCACCTTCCCTCTACCTTCAAGACCTGATTCAAGTGCCACCCCGACAGCTGCTTCTACCCTTCCCTCACCCTGAGGAGACATCTCCTCGCTCTGTGCTCCAACACGCTTGGCTTATGGTCAAATCTGCAGATGGGTATCTAATTATCTTGCAGGGATGCCCGGGTGGCTCAGTCGGTTAAGCGTCTGACTCTTGATTTCAACTCAGGTCATGATCTCAGGGTCGTGAGATGGAGCCCCACATTGGGCTCTGCACTGGGCATGGAGTCTGCTTAAGATTCTCTCTCTGCCTCTGTCTCTGCCCCTCCCCACACTTTCACTCTCAAAAAAAAAAAATTATCTTGCAAAACGGAACATGGTATGTGTCCAGCACGCTATAAGCTCCTGGCTATGGGGATGATATCTTATTCATGTTTGTTCTCCCCACCCCACTGAACCCAGCCCAGGACCTGACTATATTTATATTATCTATTTATTGACCTAATTAATCACTTAGGGTTTGATACTTTTCTGGACAAAGAGCTTCCTCACAAGATGGCTAGAATTGTCAGAAAGTTCTTATATCAGCCCAAAACTGCATCCCCGTAGCCTCTGACCATTAGAGGTCATCACTTTCCCTGTTATGACTCTCTTAGAATATTTTCCTCCATCTCCTCCATGATAGCCAACCAATATTTGAAGTCAGCATTCATCCCTTGCCTGCCCTCTCACCACAAAGCTCTTCTTTCTCCTCTTAAACAGACTCATAGTCTGAAAGGGGCCATAACGTAACTAGACACTAGAGAGAGAACAGGAAAAACGAAGTTCAAAGACAAAGAGTGCCTTGTTTTGGTTTGAGGTTTGGATGAGATCCAGCTCCCCAGTTCCATGATTCATTCTCAGGGAAGAAAGACACATGTCCCTGGAATGCTCAGGGAAAATGGTGGAGTTCTGTCACCGCCTCAAAGGGCACCTAAGGAAGGATAAGCTGTACCTGGACACGGCCATCAGGTGATGCTTTCAGCTCCCCAACACTTGCATGTAGTTTTTCTGGAGACCAATACTACCTTCACGGACCCATGGAGACCTACAGAAGCATGCATTTTACTCAAGAGACTATGGGACCGCAGGGATCATCGAGCCCATCTCTTTCCATTTGCAGGTAGAAAACTGAGGCCCAAAGAGAGGAAATGAATGAACAGTTATCTAAATGTATCCTCACAGAACTAGATCTCCATTGTTTTTAACTGGGCTCACCTCTGTCCTCAGCAATTACGATTTCAGGCGAAAACAGAATGGTTCCCCTTCACCTGTCCCCTGATACTTCACATCATCACCAAAGTACAGACCCTAAGACTAGAGCTAACAAATGCTTTAAATGATGTCAACTCCAAGATGTCACATGGAGCCAGTAGTTGATGCAAGTTGTCCTGATGTTCAAGCTCTCAGGTTGACGGATTAGCTTCATGAATATTGAGTATGTTCATTTATAACATATGCATACATTGTATATTTTAATAAGTATCAAATGTAATATTTCTAAAAGATCATAAAGGAAACAACCTGTGAGTGACTTCATCTACATTCTTTTCCTTCAAGCAAAGAGGAAAGAAGGAGACAAAACAAAAGCACCCTGAGAACTTTTACAAGGGTTTGTCCTAGCAAAGAAGGGCATTTTGAGAAGGCCATTCAAACACTATCTTTTATTACCGCAATGTACACAATAGACATTCAGGACCCCTACTCCTGATATCTTTTGCAAATGTTATTTAGTAAAATGTTTGTATGCCTGACAGGTTAGTGACATGTCTTTGAACTACATCCAAATACAATGTATCCATCAGAGAGATCAGAACTGTGTTCTCATAGGTCAGCAATGAGCCAAAGGTGGCTTTTCCTGTCTTCTTTTGCCTGGGCTGCATCTCATTGCTGGGGTGGGTGAACAGGAAGGGAGAGATCTAAGAAAAGAACAAATGGAGTAAAGCAGGGCAAGAGGAGGGAAGGCTAGAGAAGGAAACTCTGCCAGGAGAACACAAGGAAACACATGGAATAACAGTTAAAATGAACACACTGGAGATACGTGTCTCAACATAAATGTCAAAAATACAATAGTAGAAAAAATATAAATAAATTTAAAAATTTTAAAACAAAAATATATATTAGAAATTGAAAGCAAATTGCAGAAAGCTACATAGAGTATATTATTTCCCTAAAGTTTAAAATCATGCAAAACAATTTGTTTTGGATGGATACGAACATAACAGTGAAAGTATAAAAAACTGCACAGGAGCGGTGATCACCCAGTCAAGCTGGTGGTAACTTCCCAGCAGGAGAAAAGAGAGGAAAGACAGGAAAGAAGACTAGGAAAGAGGATGAGGGTGGCTTCAGTTGACTCTGCATGGTTCTGCTTCTCAAGCTGCATGGGTAATATACATGCATTTGCTATATTATTAGCAAATAATAGACCTTTCTGTATGCCTAAAGTACTTCCTAGCCAAAAGAATTAAGTCAACATTACCCCAAAAGAATTGGAATACCTCTCCCACTGCCTCTTTCTTTCCTCTCCATCTCTCTTTTCTCTTTCTCACTATCCATCCCTATACAATACATAGTTTACATACATATATAATAGAGAAAGGAGAGAATAAATAGGTAGATAAGACATGTGATAGATGATGATGATGATGATAGATAGATAGATAGATAGATGATAGATAGATAGATAGATAGATAGATAGATAGATAGATAGATAGATAGACAGAAGATAGGTATGGATGGATAGGATCATTATTACATGCCAAGTACTTTTCATGAACTATCTTATTTAATCCTTACAGTGACCCATCTTACAGATGAGATAACTGAGGCACAGAGAACCTATCTCATAAAGCTATCAGGTGGCAGACCCCCAAATCAAGCCCAGGTGAGTCTGACCCCAGCACTTACTGATTTCCTGAGCCATGATGCCACCTGGACTAAAGCAGTCAGGGGCATTCAAGAGTTCCTGTCCTGGGGCTCCTGGATAGCTCAGTCCATTAAGCATCTGCCTTCAGCTCAGGTCATGATCTCAGGGTCCTGGGATCAAGCCCTGAATCAGGCTCCCTGATCAGTGGGGGAGTCTCTTCCTCCCTCTCCCTCTGCCCCTCTGCCCACTTGCACTCTCTGTCTCTCTCAAATAAATAAATAAAATCTTTAAAAAAAAAAAAAAAAGAGTTCCAGTCCTTGCTCTAGAAATCCAGAGAGAGGAGAGCTTGAGAAATAAAAAAAATAAATAAAAAATAAATAAATAAAATAAAAACAAGTAAATAAGAATGAATAGGATGGACAAAATAAGGTGTTCTTAGCACAGATAGGAAAACTATCCCCCAGGATCCATCCTCTGTCTTCCTGATTTCTGGCCATGGCTGAATGAGGTCCAGCCTTCTTCCTCACTGCTCCAAGGAAGAGACGTGCTAAAGAAGAGACCACATCTCTTCCAACATGCAAATAACTGCAGATGCATCTTATTTGTCCCAGCCATGCACTACAAATCTTCTCTCCTGTTTAACTCACATAGTTGACACTTGAGCATCAAAATCTCAATGCTTTCCTGCATTTACAAACCCAGAGTGTTGTGAACAGTGATAAAGTAAGCTAGGGAGGTCTTCTTTAAGGAAAAGCTGCTTCCCCAGGGCCAGAACGAATAAATTAACTGCATTGCCCCAAAGGTTCAGGATCAAACCCCACCATGAGCAGTGATGCAGTAGGAAACCTCACCATCCTGGTACCTTTGCAACTATGTGTCTTTTTAAAAAACCAACAGCGACATAACATAGTAGGAAATAAAATCCGTTCTTAGAAAAATTTGATATGAAACTGAAATTCAAATAATAATTCTTAACATTCATATTTGTGGAGGCTTAATAGGTTTATTCTTATTTGAAAATTGCATGTGTAGGTTGTAGGGATTAATACTTTAAAATACATGACGCTTAACCATCTGCTTTGTGTTTTCTCTTAACATTGAAGTTGTGGTTAAATGATACATATTTTACACTTAAATATTTGGAAACATGGCGAAGATTCATTAAGAAAAGCAAACATTTAGCTCCCCATTTCCTCTAATTTTCAGAACACTTTTGTCTATGCCTTTCCATGGAGAGCAACCGTTCATCCCTCCAAAGACAGATATGTTCATTTCAATGATTTCAAATAACATAAGAAATGAAACTTATAGTGCCAGAATATAGGTATTACAGATGATCCCTGGGGCACAGAAAAAGGAAGTAATTCTCTGGACTACATGGAAGAAGCTGGGCTCGCTTGGGCACATTCTCCTGCTCACAGAACAAGTCTTTGCCAGTAATACCGGGTTGGATGGATGGGACCTTTCTACAAGCATCAAAATGTGTCATTTCCTTACACATTTCCTTTCCTCCTCTTGCTTTGACTAGGGTCAATAAAGGCCATCATCCTGACTATTTGGGACTTAAGCAGTCCAAACTGCCTGCTTAGCTGATGATTATCCAACAAGTAAAGGTTTGTTGTTGCAGGTTGTGGCGAAGATAACTAGCTGTCCGCCAAAGACTTGTGCTTTCCTTCTGTTGTACAGAGACTCTGGGGGGAAATGGCTCTCAATCCAGAATGATATTCTCCGTCTCCTTTACACTTGGTGGGGTCAGTTCTCATCAAAAGAGCATGAGCAAAGGGATGAGGATCACATCTCAGAATACAACGGGTAAGAAGCCAGTGTGTGTTATCCACAAGGTGGAAGGGAGCTGGATCCCTGAATCACTCACTGCATGGAAGGCAGGATGCCCAAAATCACCTTGGACTTCATAGGAGTGAGCAGTAACTTCTATTGTGTTAAGCCACTGAAGTTTGGGAGTTCCACCGTAAAGCAACTCATATGATTACTAACATGTGGATCAAATGAGAACCACCTCAAAACATAAAAATATCTCCCAAGCCAGTAAGTTACCTGGACACCCTGTCTACATGCTCTGCTTGTTAATGAAATGATGAGATTGCAGATCCCAAGGCTGTGACCTAAGTGCCCCCTCGCCTAAGAAAGAGCAACAATCCAACTCCGATCAGCCCCAAGAGATCCCCAGTAGCCACTTTGGACAGTTCCGCTCAGTCACCCAAGACACAGCACCCAGATTGTATCAGAAGAACAGCCCCAAAATGATTTCTACCTTTTCTTAAGTAGAATAAAGAATGTGAAGAATATTAAGATACACAGGTCATTCTGTTTTAAATTTCTGGAAGTCCCTTAAGCCCTCTGTTTTATGGCACTAAATAATGAAAGGCTTAGCTAAAAATGTCCTTTGCAGAAAGGTTCCCCATTTTTTTTATGTCTGGACTTTTCAATCTGTTCCATCAACTTAGTCAAACAGGTCACAATTGAGATCAGAAGGAAAAAAGTCAAAAAGCCATTGAATTCATTTGGCACATAACCCATGAGGAAATGGCTTTGTAAATACAGCCCTAGCTTAAAGCCGTCTGTTTGCTCAGCTGTGTTTATTTAAATTAAATATTAGCCCTAACTAGGTCCAATATTTACCATTTAACCTCCATTCTGCTCACCTGAACTTGGGGTTCTAAGTTGTGGGCAAGTAGGACCAAGAAATTAAATGCTTATGATGTGCTTATTTTCACCTGAATTCGGGTGAATTGCCACATATTGGGACCAGGGGTTCCAGAGATACTAGCCTCAGTGACTTGAAGACTCAGGCTGCTTTGAAGCAAAGCCCAGTGCCTTTCAAACTTTTTTTTTTTAGTACTAGAGCCCGTATTTCTCAAGTGAGCCTACACAGAACCCAAATAAACCAAGGAGGCACATTCCGAGCTGCTGTAATTAAAGCCCCCCCCCCATTGTTCCCCCTTTCTCTCTGGCATCCATGGGGCTCCTCTGCCAAACCCCTGGGTTCCAAAGATCCAACTCAAAAGAAACTGAGGCACTGTAACATGCCCATAGCCACTTAGCAAGTTAGTGGCTGGGTGAGGACTGGAAAGCATCCCGATTCCCAGCCCCGTGCCCTTTCCACCTCATGGGCAACTGCTAGCTTCTTCTCTAAATATGTTCACGCCATCTCTGTGTCCTTGAGTTTCCTGCCTAAATTGGGAGCATTTCCAGAGACACTTATCTTCTGGTTCTGAGGTCAATTCATGTAGCACCTCTGTCATAGACACCTTCCCCTCACATTCTTGTCCAATGAAAGCAAATATTCAAGGAGTTAAATCATTCGTGGGATCCTAGTTGTCTTTTATTTGCTACTTGCGGGACCCAAGCTGAAGGGAGCAGAGAGATCCTCAAAGCCTCGTATCTCTTTTACCAGATGAGAAATGGAAATCTAGAAGGTAACTTGCCCAAGGTCAGCCCAGCTAGTAACTGGCGGAGCCTGGGGTGACACCTGCTAGGCATCACCCCACCCCTGCCCAGGTGTCCCTCCCCCAGCGCCCACTCCCCCTCGCCCCTCCCCAACCACTGAAACCACCCAGGTCAAAACACGTTTATTTCTATTAAGATGCAGTTTAGGTAGTGGGGACGCACAAGCCAGCTGAATAGGTGTCCATGTATACGCAGTTACGAACAGCATTCCCTTTCATGGTCAAGTGTCCCGTTTTGAACGTTACGTGAGTTGGTCACCCAAAGCTTGAGGATCTGCTTATAATTCTCGCCATTCTCCCTTGGTGGGAAAAAACGAGTCTGTTTCTGATACTTAACAATTTCTTTCATGAAATTTAACAACTTCTATGAACACGGCTTGCAAAGTGGCTATCCACGGGCCAGACACTGCTTGGAAATGTATCTGGGGACTTGGCACTTTTTTAAATGATCTTAGATGGTTATTGGGCATTTTTTAATTTGAGAAATTTCACCAAAAAGCCTGGATTGGCAGGTTTCTTTTGAAAAAACTCTGCATCCCGAAGGCCACATTTCCTCCTGACAGTCATTGCCTAGCCCTGCCATGTGGCCTTGAGTCTGTGGTCTCTCCGTTTATGTAAATATATGTATACGTGCTACGGTGGAATTCATATGTTCAAGTCCTGACCCCAGTACCTCAGAATGTAACCCGATTCGGAAATAGGGCCCTTGCAAATACGATTAGTTAAGGGAAGGTCATGAGCGTGGGCCCCTAATCCAGTAAGACCGGTGTCCTCACAAAAAGGCGAAATTTAGACACAGATTTGGACAGGCCAACACTGTGTGGAAGGTAGAGATTGCGGCGACATGTCTACAGGCAAGGAAGACCAAGGATCACCAGCAAAGCACCCCACGCTGGGAAGAGACATGGAGCAGAGCCTCCCTCGGAGCCTCTGAAGGAATCAGCCTTGCCAACCGACGCCTGGCTCGCACACCCCTGGCCTCCAGAGCCGTGAGACAAGAGATTATCCAAGATGCTGCTCAGTTTGTGGCACTTTGTTTGACAGCCCTACTAAACGGATACATTCACGTAAGTGTATAGAAATCTGTGATTCCCAGTCGGGGACCATTTTGCCCCTGGAAAGACATTTGGCCATGTCTGGAGACATTCTGGGGTGTCACAAGCCGGGGGGGGGCAGGGGCCCGGCTCTCATCTAGTGGGCAGAGTCCAGGGTTGCTGCTAAGCATCCAACTACGCACGGGAGTGCCCCCCACAATAGAATTATCCAGGCCCTCATGTCAGCAGTGCCGAGGCTGAGATACCCTGACAAACTCAAAGGCCACGAAACAGGAGTGTGCCACATAAACCAGGCGTCAGGCCCTCAGACTTTGCCTCAACTCACTTCATCCACCCCAAGGCCTTCAGGACACGAGGTCGTTAACCCCACTTTGCACATGAGGAAACTGAGACTGGCATCGAGATTAATGAACTTGGCATCATCCAGGTCCTGGAGTTGGGGCTCAGAGCCCTCGTTTTCACCCAGACAGGTGGGTCAGTGGGCTGACGCCCAGAACTAATGTTTCCTCTTTCCATCCTGTTACTTATCCCGGGGAGCATCTCAGAAAGCTCTCTCTTTGGTCTCGACACGCTGAAAATGCTCATTATAACCTCCTGCGTCATGCTGAGCCCAGCGTGGGACTAGATGCAATCAAGACCCCCTCCTTCCATGAAATCACCAGGCTATTCATGCAGCTCGTCATGAAGCTGGAAGTCGCAGAAGTGACTCCCCAGCTTTGAGCCTGATGTGTTCCTTCCTTATGCAAATCCGTGTTATAAATATTTGAGAAATGGCGCAGTCAGCTGGAAGTGAACATGGCCTTCATTTCCCGGGTTCCCTCAGTAACCTAGAGCATCATGTCCTGAGGCACATTTATATGTAAGTAACAGCTGTGATGCCGGACTCCCAAGGGCAGTCAGCAGAGACCCCCTCTCCAAATAAGGAGCAGAATCCCTTATACCACCAACCAGGGCTACAGATCGGGGCTCTTCTGTGCAACGTGAAGCTCGGTGCTGCCGTCCCTGCCCCGTCAAACACGGGAAATAATCATATGAACACAAGTAAAACCTTTGCAGCAATGCCTGGCACCTAGTAAGGGTTCAGTAAGTGTCAGCCATCGTGAGTGGTGGCACACTGCTTTCTCCCTGGGTGACCTTGATCAGTTTTCTGATCTGGAAAATGAGAACCATACAAAAAACCCGCTCTGCCAGCATCCATAAATTTTTGTGAGACTTAGAGGAAACATGGATTCCAAATCGCTGTGTACATTGCAGGTACTATACAAATGTAGAGGTGTCCCTGTCCTGCATCTCTGTTGGGGATGAGGATATGGGCCTGTCTCCCCCCAAATAGGCATTAGCAGGAAATTCGATACCCAGCTCTCTCTCTCACCTCCCAGGGTAAGTCCTGGGACTCACCAGGTGCATTCCAGAGCCTGCTTGGCCTCTCGCATCAACCCTCCTACCACCTGATTTGGTCAAGTCTCTTTCTTTCTTCAGCATGATTTTGTCCCAGGACCCTACCCTGTCACTGGGCATGACTCAGAGCCATGCCAGTTCAGTAACTGCATCTCCAGCAAATGTTACTAGAGCCGAGGCTTTTTTTTCCTCTCCAAAAGCTCCATGCAAATATTCCTGTTCTCCCCTGGAGCTTCCATCCTCCGTAAATCATTAGTTTCCTTCACCTGTAAATAAAGGATGGATTGTCCTGATACCCTGCTTCACACTCGGACCAGAGAAAGACATCTCAGTCCCTTACAAAGATGGTCACCTCCCTCCACCACCTTCTAAAGATGCTTCCCTGGAAGACTGGCAACCCCATAGCCAGGCCATCTCTTAGTCTGGGTGACCCTACTTGTTTTTGATACCTGGGGACCCCAGATTAACTTTCATGAGAAAACACTATTTGGGGAGGGCTTGTGTGAGGCCCCAAACACCCCAGAAATGATGTAAGTGAACCTGAATCCTGACTTCCAAGGATTCATTCAAAAGGACTCAACGTTGGGGCACCTGGGGGGCTCAGTTGGTTAAGCATCCAACTCTTGGTTTCAGCTTAGGTCATGATCTCAGGGTCATGGGATCGAGCCCCACATCAGGCTCCACACTCAGCAGGGAGTCTGCTTGAGATTCTCTCCCTCTCCCTATCCATCCCCCACCACCTTGCTGCTTGCTCTCACATGTGCTCTCTCTCTCTAAAATAAATAAATGAATCTTTAAAAAAAAAAAAAAAGCTACTCAACATATTTTTAGAAAACCACAACTCTCAAACTCCATGACCACCTGACCCCCTACTCACCTTGGTTCTACCTAAACTCTTAGTGAGGAAGAGATCACTGCACAGGGCCACCATTTGGAAAGGAAATACATGGAACTTGGCACAGGAAAGTGCTTTGACAAACAAGATGCATTATTATTAACATTATCTGTTCATTTTGCCTTCTAGGTTGACTGTTCAAGAGAAAGCCACAGAGAGTATTTATGACGTTTGGTGCATTGCCTGGTTTCTTCTGACAGGATTCATCTAGGCGCTCAGGGCCTCCCTGTGAACTAGGACTATGCAAGGGTCTGTACCATTACCTTTGGCTTGTGTCAGAGCTGGGAACCTTGCAGCAAGATTGCTGCAGGAGAGATGGAATTCCAGTCCTTATCCACCTAGAATTGGACGAGTTGGCATTCATCCAAATGTGCCAGAAATTTGTGTGAGAAGGATTATTTTTAAAAACACTTTTTAGAAGGGCGTCTGGGTGGTTCAGTAGGTTGAGCATCCGACTCTTGGTTTCAGCTCCAGTCATGATCTCAAGATCATGAGATTGAGCCCCGCATCAGGCTCTGCATTCAACATGGAGTCTGCTTGAGATTCACTCCCTCCCCCTCAGCTCCTCTTCTCTCTCTCTCTCTCCGCCCCCCCCCGCCCCTCAAATAAATATATAAATAAAATCTAGGGGTGTCTGGGTGGCTCAGTCAATTAAATATCTGCCTCTGGCTCAGGTAATGATCCCGGAGTCCCAGGATCGAGCCCTACATCGGGCTCCCTGCTTAGCCAAGAGCCTGTTTCTCCCCTTGCCCCTCACCCCACTCATGCTCGCTCTCTCTCTCTCAAATAAATAAATAAATAAAAACTTTAAAAATAAATAAATAAATAAATCTTAAATAAAAACACTTCTTGGAAATGCAGAGTCTAAGATATGAACTAATCAGGCAGCAAAACAAATACAGGTATCTCTACTCCTGTGTCCTTTTAACCAATGTACTATGTGGCCTTTACACTAGGGTTGGTTAGAATTTTTCTGTATTGGACTGATAATTGCTTCTCCCCCCATTAACAAGTTAGAAACAAATGAGGCCCGAGAAACAGAACTCCTAGGGAGTCCAGCAGACTCCTGTAGTCTTACCAGAGCGAAGAGGGGATGTGTCCCATCCTAATGGGATCTGGAGAGCAAGGTGAGGGCACAAAGGCAACTCTTTAATTCCATCAGAGAAAGGGCTTTGCAAATACCAACAAAGCTTGCTCCTGTTTTCTATTGCTATGTAACAAACCATCCCAAACAGTGGTCTCTACAATAACCAGCATATATTACTACCTCTCGTGGATGCATGGGCTCCACTGGGCAGTCCTGCTCTGCTCAAGGTCTTCGCTGGGGAGCAGTCAGAGATCATCTTGGAGGCTTGTGCACTCACATGACTGGTGCCTGGGCTGGGAAGAATCAAGCAGCTGGGGGTTAGCAGCTAGTATTCCTCAGATAGCTCTCTCTGCCTCTAGATGGTCTCTCCCCATGATCCCTCCAGTGTGGTGGCTTCAGTGTAGGTCATTCTTACGCGGCTGCTCTGGGCTGGAAACACAGGAGAGGAAGAGAGACAGAGAGCCAGGTGGACACTGTGTCGCCCATCTGATCTAGCCTTGAAAGCCTAGAAGCAGACTCCCCGCTGAGCAGGGAGCCCGATGCGGGACTCAATCCCAGGACCCTGAGATCATGGCCTGAGCCGAAGGCAGGCACTTCACCGACTGAGCCACCCAGGTGTCCCTATGGCATTATTTCCTACAGTCACCATGCTGACATCTCCATGACTTATTTATTTTTTTAACTGGAGGTTTATACCTTTTGGATCCCTTTACCCATTTTGCCAACCCCTTGGCCCCCTATAATAAATATTCTTAAATGTCTTCTTTATGTTTTCAATTAAGATTCATGGGGGGCGCCTGGGTGGCTCAGTTGGTTAAGCGACTGCCTTCGGCTCAGGTCATGATCCTGGAGTCCCTGGATCAAGTCCCACATCGGGGTCCCTGCTCGGCGGGGAGTCTGCTTCTCCCTCTGACCCTCCCCCCTCTCATGTGCTTGCTCTCTCTCATTCTCTCTCTCTCAAATAAATAAATAGGGGCGCCTGGGTGACTCAGTCGTTAAGCGTCTGCCTTCAGCTCAGGTCATGATCCCAGAGTCCTGGGATCAAGCCCCGCATTGGGCTCCCTGCTCGGCGGGAAGCCTGCTTCTCCCTCTCCCACTCTCCCTGCTTGTGTTCCCTCTCTCGCTGTGTCTCTCTCTGTCAAATAAATAAAATCTTTAAATAAATAAATAAATAAATAAATAAATAAATAAAATCTTTAAAAAAAAAGATTCATGGGTAATATAATTTGCCTATACAATTTGCCTATTTGCCTAAATAATTATGATAATATATAATAAAATATAAATGCAATATATAATAATAAAATAATAACTCACCTATTTCCCAAAATATCAATATATTAATCTGACTACCATCAAAGGTAAAATACAGAAAGGTAATTTATAATATAGTAATAGGAATGTCATTAAGCAGTTGCTCAGGCACCACAGTATCATGTATAATGTAGTCAGACTGTTGCCCTACGTGTAGAATCCCCAGGAATGTGATCACTACAATTGCACATTGGCGTGGATGTGTCGTGCTGGGGACTCAAGTGCAGTGAGCAGCTTTAATGTCATTGGTCGATTTTTCCAAACCTAAAGCAACCCCTATTAGTCTCCTCATGCTGCCATAATAAAACACCACAGACTAGGGGGCTTAAACAACAGAATTTTATTTTTTCACAGCTCTGGAGGAAGTGGAAGACCAAGATCAAAGTGTGGACAAGTTTTGGGGCGCCTGGGTGGCTCAGTTGGTTAAGCGACTGCCTTCGGCTCAGGTCATGATCCTGGAGTCCCGGGATCGAGTCCCACATCAGGCTCCCTGCTCAGCAGGGAGTCTGCTTCTCCCTCTGACCCTCATGGTCTCTCTATCTCATTCTCTCTCTCAAATAAATAAATAAAATCTTAAAATATATATATATTAAAATAATTAATTAATTAATTAATTAAATAAAAAAAAGTGTGGACAAGTTTGGTCCCTTCCGAGGCCCCTCTCCCTAGCTTGCAGATAGATGGCCGTCTTCCCCCCGGTGCCTTTCCCCTATGTGTCTGAGTCCTAATCTCTTCTTCTCATAAGGACACCATACTGGGCCCACTTTAATAATCCCATTTTAACTTAATTACCTCTTTACAGGCCCTGTGTCTACATAGTCACATTCTGAGGTACTGGGGGCTGGGGCTTCCACACATGAATGGGGGTGGGGACAGGACCCAATTTGGTCCATAATAGTAACCAGCTCTGGGAAGGTTCTAAACAAAGCAAAGTAGTAATCCTCCATCAATTTTCAAAGTAATTGTGTTCCCACAAAATGTATTATATATTATTGAAACTGTGCCCCCACCAACAAAACCAGCATTAAGTTTATATGTAAAATATAGATTCTAGGCTCAGTTCATTAAAAACAAGTTTTAGGGATGCCTGGGTGGCTCAGTCGTTAAGCGCCTGCCTTCGGCTCAGGTCATGGTCCCAGGGTCCTGGGATCGAGCCCCACATCGGGCTCCTTGCTCAGTGGGGGGCCTGCTTCTCCCTCTCCCTCTGCTGCTCCCCCTGCTTGTGCTCTCTCTCTCTCTCTCTGACAAATAAATAAAAATCTTTAAAAAAAAAAGTAATTAAAAACAAGTTTTACACCTACATGGATGTCCCATTGGGCATGTGACGACTGTGAAGGCTGAGAGACAATTCACGTGTGTGGGACTCAGGCCTTGACAAAGGCACCACCCGCTTCCCCCTGCTAAATGCCGGTGACCCTACTTCAATTATTGTGATGCTCGGAACGCCCCCTAGGGGCCAGAACTGGTTTGACTGAGGATGTTTGATTTAAAGGAAGCCAAGAATAAATCACAATTAAATATTTCTCTTGTTAGTGAAAAACCCTACCCCCTATTTTATTTGCTTAGCAAGTTTTGTTATTTTTTTTTAAGATTTTATTTATTTATTTATTTGACAGAGAGAGACACAGCGAGAGAGGGAACACAAGCAGGGGGAGTGGGAGAGGGAGAAGCAGGCTTCCTGCAGAGCAGAGAGCCTGATGCGGGGCTCGATCCCAGGACCCTGGGATCATGACCTGAGCCGAAAGCAGACCCTTAACGACTGAGCCACCCAGGCGCCCCAGCAAGTTTTGTTATTAACATTTCTAAAATTGGGGGCAAACTATTATTGTGTTCGATACTTGAGCTTAACGGCAGGACTGTATGACTTTACCCAATGGAAATTACCCAAGTCAAAGGGAATCCCAAACAAAAACTGTTTTGGTTTTAGTCTATTCCAAATTGGCCACAGCAGTGATGCTGTCAGTTGGCCTAATAAATAGCTCAAAGTTGACAGCGTGCAATAAGAAGTTTTTCCCCTTGTTACATTCTTGGGAAAAAAAAAAAAAGAAAAAGAAAAACTAAATTTGCCATTGAGCAGATTTTCTAAAAATGTTTCAAAGTTTGAATGTTCACTTTGAATTTGAGGTGGTATGTGTACACACAATTTAAAAAGAATAGAGAACATTATAAAGAAAAAGCATTGTTGTTTAACGAGTAGCAATATTGTGCCCCAAATCCCAGAGTCAGCAGGCAGTGAAGCCACATATCCACTACAGGTCTGTCTGACTCCAGAGCCATGTTCTCCACCCCTACTCCATACAACAAGGATGGGATATTTGGGAGAAGGACAAACACAACAGGGCCACACACTGTGGAATGTGCAGCATTTCTCCAACAAAACAAGAGGGCTTTGCTGTCAGGTAGAGCATGTGGGATGCTCCCTTAACTCACTTCATGACCCATCACCTTTAGATTCTTATTTATCTTTGGACAAGACCTAAATGTCACTCAGACAATCACTGTCTAAGTCTAGAGAAAAAAAAAAAAAAAAACAGACATTCTAAAACATACATGCTTCAAGTACTTGGGCTGAACCTGAACTTAAAAATGTTTTAACATTGATGGGGCCCCTGGGTGGCTCAGTTGTGAAGCGTCTGCCTTCGGCTCAGGTCATGATCCCAGGGTCCTGGGATCGAGCCCCGCATCGAGCTCCCTGCTTGGCGGGAAGCCTGCTACTCCCTCTGCTTGTGTTCCCTCTCCCGCTGTCTCTCTCTCTCAAATAAATAAATAAAATCTTTAAAAAAAAAATGTTTTAATGTTGAAATGCATTATTGCCTTAATGGTTAGATTTTATTTATTTATTTATTTGAGAGAGAGAGAATGAGGGGGGGGAGGGGCAAAGGGGAAGGAGAAGCAGACTCCCTGCTGAGCAGGGAGGCTACGCAGGGCTCAATCCCAGGACCCTGGGATCATGACCACAGATGCTTAACTGACTGAGCAACCCAGGCTCTCCTTTAATGGTTAGATTTTAAATGGCCTGAAAATTAAAACATTATTATTCCATGTTTGGCTATTCCCTTTCCCAGCACAGGTAAGGGTTGCTCTGTTGGGTACTTTGAGATATGCCAAGGTAATTATACTTTTGCATAGCTGGAGATAAAACTGTCCCACATGACTAGGTAATGTCCATCAAGACCTGGTCTGTCCCTGTTCTCAGCATTCAGGAGTTTCTTCCACAGAGAGAAGACAGAAGGTAGCCAAAGTCTTAATGTTGTTGTCGCTTTTTAACTGATTTTCCTTTGATTACAGCTATTGATTCTTTTATAGCATGAGAGAAATCGTTTGTGTTCAAGTCTATATGTTGAAAAATAACAGACACCTTCTAAAATATTAGCCAGAATAGTTTTAGTAGTTTCCATGGCCAACGTGAATCATAGTACAAGTGATGACAATAATAGTTTGATACACACCTGTTGAATTAACGAATGGACGGTATGATGGTTTAGAGCATGTAATCACACTGGAAAAGTCAAAAACACCTGGAATGGTCAATATGGCGACAGACGTGACAAGAGTCCCATCTGAATGTCATCTTCTATGGGACAGAAATGGGATTTTACTTTAGCCAAGGCATTCAAAACCATGTGTTTTGGATAATCTTCTTAGACACGATCATTATTTGTATTTTAAGTCATTGAATGATTCTCAAGGACTTCATTCTGGCAAGAAAGAGATATTGTTCATAATTCATTAGATGCATGTTACAGTATTTTGTATTCTGTAATTTTAACCTGAAATCCCAAGAGTCCCTACCACAAACTCTTTCCCTGTGGTACTGAGAAGTTTGTAACAGTGTAGGATTAAAGAACAGACTCTTCCAGGGGCGCCTGGGTGGCTCAGTCATTAAGCGTCTGCCTTTGGCTCAGGTCATGATCACAGGGTCCTGGGATCGAGCCCCGCATCGGGCTCCCTGCTCCGCGGGAAGCCTGCTTCTCCCTCTCCAACTCCCCCTGCTTGTGTTCCCTCTCTCACTGTGTCTCTCTCTGTCAAATAAATGAATAAAATCTTTAAAAAAAAAAAAAAAAAGAACAGACTCTTCCAATGGCATGTGACCACTGCTGTGGGAGATCCCATAGCTTTTCCTTGTGACTTATACCCATAGGAGCGCCATGTACACATGTTACTAGGTATGGGTTATAAATCCATAGAAGTTCAGAAAAGATAGTAATCAATTAACATTGGATTTAACTAATCCTCCTTTTTTTTCTTCCACTTTCATCTCCTCTGAACACAATCAGGGATGCCTTCCATGATTGATGAGATCACGTGTGCATGGTTGATTCATCTAGGTCAACGTCATGAGAAAAATACCCAAAAGGTATACAGTTACAATCTAATCATTGTAGTCATAATGTATTCAGACAATTATGCTAATTTGACAACAGCCAAATGGAATCTGAACAGTGCAACTAATCTTCCTTTCAGGTCATTCCTGTTATATACCACCCTACTGCCCGTCTGGCAATTGATTTCAGGGAATTATTGAACATTATTTTATAGCCCGCCTGGAGACCACCAAGGGAATTTGACAAAAATGGAAATATAATGATTCATTTGTGGGCCTAACATTCATAGATTTCTAAGACTTTTAAAAATTATTTTTCCTCTCAGCACACATTTACTCAGCTGCTATGTTCCCTGCATGGGACAATATATCAAACATCAAAAAATGAATAAGGCATATCCCTCAAGAAACACATCACTGAACCAAAGGAGAGACAGTATACAATGACCTATGACATAACGCTGACTGTTCATTATGGTAGCCCCAGCCAAATGTCGCTGTGAGCACTTGCAATGTACTTAAACTGAGGTGTCCTCTAAGTGTATGATACACACCAGATCTCAAAGAGCTTGTTAAGTCTTCTTTATAAGTTTTGCATTGTTGCATGCTGAAACGATATTTTTAGATGTATTACGTTAAGGAAAATATGTAATTAAAATTAACTTTGCATTTTTTTCACCTTTTTTAATATGGCTACTGGGAAATTTTAATTATATATCTGGCTCAGGTTATATTTCTATTGGACTGCGCTGAAATGATGTATGTTCTGTGGAAAGAAAATTGTGCACAGAGGAAAAGGCAATAGATTCTGCCGGGCAGAGATTTTGAAATTTAATGTTGGCCTTTAAGGGATTACTTTAAAAGAAGTTTGAGGAGAAAACCAAAATGAAAGAAGTATGGGCAATGTCACAGAGGCCTTGAAATACTTGGCGAGTCTGTGGAATGGCTGGTAGACCAGTGTGGGAGAGAAGAAGGAAAGCCGGTAGCAATAGACAAAGCTGGGAAACATATGGAGGCCCACATAGGTAGGGTCTTGTCTGTCCTAACAAAGAGTCCAGCTTGATCCAATGAACTAAGGAGCATCATCAAAGGTCTTTAAGCGGGTGATTGACATGATCAGGTCTTGCTTGTTCTGGGAGCAGAGAAACCAAGAGAAGAGAGACCGTTAGAAAATCAGGCCAAGAATAATGAGAGCTTGAATAAGAGCAATGATGGGAAGAGTAGCCATGAATGAGACATGTCAGCTCATTCTCAAAGCACCAAACGATATGGTGCTTACCTTGAAGTCAGAGGGACAGATTTTACCCTCCAAGCTTATGCTTATTTTCTATCTGCTATATGCACTTATTCTCACTGTCAACCAGTGAGAGAGGATAAAATTGCTGAGAATCATATTTTTTTAAAGATTTTATTTATTTATTTATTTGACAGAGAAAGGGTGGGGGGAGAGCACAAGCAAGGGGGCGGGAGAGGGAGAAGCAGGCTCCCCGCTGAGCAGGGAGCCCCGTGCGGGACTCAATCCCAGGACCGTGGGATCATGACCTGAGCCAAAGGTAGGCTCATGACTGAGCCACCCATGTGCCCCTGCTGAGAATCATACTGATTTTCAAACAGATTCTCTTGAATTCATAGCATCTCTAGGTTCCTTAGGGCTTCCTTCTCATTCATCCTGAGTCCACACAGGACGATAACAGCAACTTCATGCTCAGTCATTCCATGTGGGGCGCTTCCTCTTGAGACAGGCCCTTCCTTTATCTCATACCATGCCACTGTTGCTAAAGACTAGTCTTCGAGGCCAGGCTTGGACTTGACTTGCTCTCCTTCCACTTTCCTTTTGCACAAAGGCCACTGAAATCTGTCCTCTCATTCCTCTCTTGTTTACATGATAGCTACTTCAGTCTTCTGTCATGTTTTCATTTTCCCTTGGGGAGAACAATGCTACTCTCCCCAGGATTCATGAGAAAAAATGAAGAGTATAGTTCAATTAGCGCTCGTCAGAGGCAAACATTGGAGTGTTCCAAGTAAGTAGCAAGACATGAAGCTAGCAGAAAAGTTAGTGGAGGCTGAGAAGGGGAGATGGAGTGCAACAGGACAGCAACAGTTCAGCCTCGTAAAGAGAGCTTGAAAGAGAAAGTGAAATATTTCATCTTATTGGGAAAGAAATTAGTAGATGAGAGGAGATTAAAACCCACAAATGCACACACACACAGACATACACGACAGCCACTGGCTATCGCTGTAAAAGTAAGAATCTTCATTTTTTTAGTCAATACGTATCTTCGATCTCAAGAGTCTACTGGATCATTGATATCATTTTCAAATCTTCACAGCAGCTTTCTGAATGGAACCTCGTAGACAGTCATGTGTAACAAAACGTGAAACTGACTCATAAAGTGAAACATTCGATTTCCAGACATTTCAGTGTATGACTCAAATAGCCAGACCACATGATCTGCTAGTAAGAAAGTGTAGGGGATTCCATTCTCTAAAGTAAACACTCGAAAGTATTCTGTATTTAGCTACTGACCAGCCAGGATATCCTAAAATACTGGTGGGGGCTGGGAAGCTGGAAAATGTCTAAATCAATCAGGGTTTCTTAGCTGCAAGCAACAGAAACTGACTCCGGCTACATTAAGTTAAAAAAAGAAAAATATTGAAAATCTATGGAATAATTCACAAAAGTGAAGGAAAAGCAGAGCAATCAAATTTCAGAAATCCGGGAAGCTCTGAAGAACTAGATAGCAGGAACCAAGGGACAATCTGTTTAGGGAGCTAACATCAGGGTTCATCAGGTCACCCTAGAATCCTCTGCATTACTCCATGGGATATCCACATTCTAGGGAGAGAGCTTTTTATCAGTGCAGCTTGAATCACCCATACACTTCTTGTCTAGGGAAGACAAGGTTCCTTGATTGGCAGTCCCTCCAAGCCTGAAAGCAACAGAGAAAGTATAGTTGAGTCCTCTGAAAGTAAGAAGAAGGGGTGCTGGGCAGGCTAAAGTAGCAGGTGTCCTCTACAGGACCCATATATATGCTATCCACTATTCTCACCCGCCCATCCACACAGTCCACCTTCAACCCACTTTCCCCAAGAAGCCTCTTCTGAATTTACAACCCCTATCGACCTCTTTCTCTTCTGAACATTTACAATACAACTAGTCATTCACACAGTCATTCATTCAACAAGTATTTTCAAGCCTACACTATGTGCCACATATTTACTCCATGGCGTACCCATTCTTCTTCTGATGTTCCACTCCTCTCCATCATGTTTCAGGTATAATTGTTCATATATGGGGGGTGCCTGGGTGGCTCAGTCATTAAGTGTCTGCCTTCGGCTCAGGTCATGATCCCAGGGTCCTGGGATCGAGTCCCGCATCGGGCTCCCTGCTCAGCGGAAAGCCTGCTTCTCCCTCTCCCACTCCCCCTGCTTGTGTTCCCTCTCTCACTGTGTCTCTCTTTGTCAAATAAATAAATAAAATCTTCAAAAAAAATTGTTCATATTTGGGAACTCAGTTAAGATAGTGCAGCATTTATTGGTCATTTATCAATCTTTGTTACTATGATAAGTCTCAACCTTGGGCCAAATGCTCCAACCTAGATACAAGCTCTGAAATTGTTTTAATAACCTACACTACTCAACTACTGATAAAACCAAAGAGCTTGGACATACTTGCAGGACAGATCAATTCTAACTCTAAGTGATACAAGCAGGGATCCTGAATTTACACTTGATTTGTAGTTCTTCATCTAGTCAATAAACAAATACCATCAAATGTCTTTTTGTATAGGACACTTTCCTAAGCAGAGCTGACATACAACAACACACTGGTATACTTGTCTCAGTTTTGTTAAAATAGTGAAAATTCCCATACTGGCTGGTAAAATAGTCACTGTCCTGAGCCTCCAAGTACCTTATTACCATGCTAGCCATCCATCCCCTTTGCTATGACCCCTCCTCCTGGACCCCACCTTCCCACAGTCCACTGACCAAGGGTTCATCTTTGGCACAGGACCTTGCTCCAGCCCTCAGGCCATGTCTGCTCTGTTAGGTGCCCTCACCATCCCTGTTGATAAATATTTCTAATATCACCCTGGTTCTAAGTACAATGCTGGGTATAAAGATGGGCAGGCCCTGTCTTTAAAGACCTTGCAGATAGAGTACTACTAGCAATAAAAAGGAACAGAGTAGATGAATCTTAAAAACCTTGTGTTGAACAAAGGGAACCAGACAAAAAAGAATACATATTGTATGATTCCATTTAAACAATGTTCTAGGTGAGAAAACAAATGAACTATGATAATATAAACCAGAACGGTAGTTCCTTGTGGTGAAATGGGAGAGGAGGGTATGTCTAATGGCTTAAAATCCGTTTACTTTGTGTTATGTGAATTATACATCAAAAAGAGCTTAAAGTCCAATGAGGAAGATAACACCTCCAAAAATTAGTTTAATGCTCATGAGAAAGCCAGTCCCACAAGAGGCAAAGCTAGAACCTGCATAGACGAGTAGTTATGACCATTTTCTCTTGGGTTGCGCACAGCTGTCCGGATTTAAATCTTGTTCGGTGTGACTACAGGCAAGTTATTTTAGTGCTCCAATTTTCTCATCTGCAAAGTGGTCACAATAATAGTAACAATCTAGAGGTTGTTGTGAGAGTCAGATGCATTACCCACTGAAAGCATTTAGGACATTTGGTACATGGGGGGTACACAATAAATGTTTGCTATAGATGCGATATTATTGGACTTCACAGGAGGAGGTTGTGTCCCGCTGAGAGAGCACTGAGAAGCGGCATTTGGGCCGAATTTGAAGAACTGGTTATAAAATGTGGCCATGGGGAGAAAGGAGGACATTTTATGTGTGTGTGCTCATTTGGCCACTCCAATCCAAGAATCCCCTGCAGTGTCACTTCCCCAAGAGAAGAAGTGATCATCATCCCTTTGGCAATGTTACCACCCTCTCTACATACGTTCTTATGCAGCACTTACTATGCTTGCATTTATTTTTTTTAATATTTTATATATTTATTTGAGAGAGACAGGAAGCAAGAGAGGGGCAGGGCAGAGGGAGAACAGACTCCCCGCTAAGCAGGGAGCCTGATGCGGGACTCGATCCCAGGACCCTGGGATCATGACCAAAGCTGAAGGCAGACGCCCAACTGACTGAGCCACCCATGTGCCCTGACACTTGCATTTAATCAAAAAAATCAATTAATATTTAAGGATTTATTTCATATTTATCAGTCTTCTTCAGGAGACTAGAAGCTGCAGGTGGCCAAGATGCTACTTTTATATCCCCAGGTACAGGCACAGAAACTTGCAGGAATTATTAGTAGTAAATGAATGAATAATAAATACATCATTTATTTTATATAAATCAAGTAACAATTTTACTCTATCCAAGTCTATTCAAAGTACGTTTATGGGAGGATCAGGTGAATCCTGGGCAAGTGAGTGAAGTTCCCTATACGCCAGTCTCCTCACATGTGGACTAGGGTAGTAAGAGTTCATCTACGTCGATTTGCTGTTGTTACAAACAAGGGAACGTTTGTAAAGCGTTTTTCACTGTGCTGATCCCATGGTAGATGCTCAAAAAATGGTACTGTCATTATCATTCCCTTTACCCAACCTGGAGAGCTACGTCACTCCACCCAAGATGCCGTTATGCCAAACATCAAAATGTATTAAAACACTCCAGACTATATACACATCTTCTATCCTTCTTCTCAAATTCCTCCCCCAAACCCCAACTGGCAGAATGTGGAATAAGGCTGGTATGCTTTGTCTTCATTGTATGTAGCTGGCCCAAGAATATATTGCAAAGATATTTATTCCAATATCAACCATTTGGCTCCTTTTTCTTTTTCCAACCCCAAGATCATATTTTCTTTTTTTTTTCTTTCAAAATTTATTGTTTTATTTTAGAGAGAGAGGAAGTGTGAGTGGGGGGAAGGGCAGAGGGAGAGAATCTTCATGCAGACTTCCCGCTGAGCGCAGAGCCAGACATGAGGCTTGATCTCACAACCCATGAGATCATGACCTGAGCCAAAACCAAGAGTCAGAGGCTTAACCAACTGAGCCACCCAGGGGCCCCAAAATTATATTTTCTACTGCTTTCCAATAGTGAGTTTGTGAGTTTTACTGAAGTATTTAGAATGTATAGAAATCTCACACCTGCTGTATCTCATTCCACACTTCCATCAACCTTATTATAACATCTTTCAAAATGAAGTTAGAAAATGAGAAATTGATGACATAATCTGTCCCTAGCCATACCTAGAACAAAGGTTAGGGCCAGGTTTCCAAATCCAAGTTTTCTGGCTCTGAACCTGACTTTCTTTAGCTTCTGGTCTAGAAGTAAGTTTCTGGAAATTTCTATAGTAGGAGAATAATGACCTTTCTGAGTGTCTTTGGATCTGAGTATGATGAGGCTCGATGCCTGACTTTGTCTGACCCCCAGGTCTAAGCTCTGGGGAAATCAGATTGTACGTGATAAGCACAGCCTGAGGCTTTGAGATTTTAATTAGCCACTGGCCTAGTATGAATTTCCTGGAGTAACAGTTCAGCTGAATAAAGTCCAATCACCAGGCAACAAACATCATTGGAAAAACTTCTGCCTTGAAGAGGTGGTAAAATAGTCCATCGCATTAGTAGAGAAAAATAAAAATCCTAGATGTGACAGCTCCCAGGGTGGACTAGCTCAGATGATCCAACCATCTGCTGGGCTCTGCTTCCATTGTTTGGTTTGGTTTTTGTTTTGTTTTTTTCCTGCATCAAATTATATTCAGCTTTAATGCGATGATGTCATTTCTTTTTTATCCTTTATTAATTATCTGCTTGGGTCACAAAATATAATAGCATGTTTTACATATACACATATTCAAGTGTAATTGTAAGCAGGTTTTTTTTAAGAGATTTTATTTATTTATTTGACAGAGAGAGAGAGAGAGCACAAGCAAGGGGTACAGCAGAGGGAGAGGGAGAAGCAGGCTCTCTGCTGAGCAGGGAGCCTGATGCAGGACTCGATCCCAGGACCCTGGGATCATGACCTGAGCCAAAGGCAGACGCTTAACAACTGAGCCCCCCACGCACCCCATAAGCATTCTTTTTTCCTTAATAAAGATACTAAATTCTTCAGTGAGGAAATCAATGTGAAAGCTAGTACTTTTCAAGCCATGTCTGGGCACCCAATAAATGCTTACTAACCCAGAATCTGCTGAAATTTCTTTCCAGGTGCCTTTCAGGGCTTCACAACATGGCACCAAGGCAAGCTTTCCTCCTAACCCCACCATGGTACTAAATATACCCACAATGCCCGGCTCTTTCGAAGCCCTAGTCCCTTGCCTACCCGATTCTGATGCATCAGAATACCATTAAGTAGAGTTTCAAAGTCAAAATAATCAGACTACTTTTCACCACAAACCCTGGAGAAATAAAACTGCAAACAACTCATTAGAAAGGTTGAGAAAAAGCCATCCTGAGGGCTGTCCAAAATACTATATCACTATTTAACATTTTCTCTGGGATGCTTTCTCTCTAAATATTGCAGGGAAAAAAACTCTTGGTTCTCTAAACATGGATATGCATAGGGCCATAGGCTTGAATTTCACACACGGAAGCACTGACAGGTCCCTCTCGGAAAAGAAGGCCCACCAGGCTGATGCTTCCTCGTTTGCATTTTCTCTCCCCAGCTGCCTGAGTAAATGCCATGATTTTAAAATGAAGTCTGTTTTTTTGCCCAAATCCAAAATGTCTTGATTTGCACTCTGGAAATGCTGAGTGCAATTGCCTTACAAATCCGGGGTGGGGGGGGGCATCCCAGTTAATTGTAGTTGACAAGATGGTAGCATCTCTAATAATGGTAGGCACAGAGCTTGTTGGCACGGTGTCCATTGCCATAGTTACTTGTAAGGTAAGACAACTGCAACTCTAGAAATTAAAGTGTTACGGAACAGAGAGTGACTGCGTATCACTCAGCTAAATGATCCCACGTGGCACCTTAGTGATTATTCGAGAGGGATGCTATCTTCCTCCAGGTGAAGCTAATAATTGAGCTCAATGGCCTCTGTGAGACCAGTTTTCTCAGGGCTTTTTCTTCTAGATCCCAAAAGACTGGTGAAAAGGATCCCTTGATAATTCTTCAGAGCAATTTTTCAGGCTTTGCTTTTCGAACAGTTTAGAAATGGAATGTCACAATAACTGACCACTTGAATCACTTTAGACTAATACCGGCTGCGACCACCGCCAAAGAGGGAAGAGCCGAGTTCGTAGTGACTCGTCCCACCTGTCCCATAGCAAGCAACCACATCCATGTTTTCCCTTAAATGGCTGGATTCCAAACCAGTTGTGTGGGGAATCAAAGTGTATATGTTCTTACCTAAGTATATATTTTACCAACTTAAACAAATGAGACAAATTGATGAGTTTGTTTAAACCATTTATAAACTGGGGCGCCTGGGTGGCTCAGTCAGTTAGGCGTCTGCCTTCGGCTCAGGTCATGATCCCAGGGTCCTGGGATGGAGCCCCGCATTGGGCTCCCTGCTCGGTGGGGAGCCTGCTTCTCCCTCTCCCTCTGCTGCTCCCCCTGCTTGTGCTCTCTTTCTCTCTCTGACAAATAAATAAAATCTTTAAAAGTAGGTTGAACGAGCTGATGGATATGAGCCACCAGTCCAAGAATCTGTTTAAAATTCAGACATTTAATGGTGACAAATAAAAAATCTTATTTGTGATGTTTAAATAAATAAATAAATAAACAAACAAATAAATAAATAAACCATTTATACATGTACATGTGTCCACAATTTAAGGATTCTTGGTAGTGTTTATGGAGCGTTGATGCTCCCTTCCATCAGAGGAGAAAACGAAGTCAGAAATAATCCATGTAAGGTTGCCCCAGCTAGTTTCAGATGGCTCACAGAGCTGTTCTCAGCTCCTTGAAGGCTTTTGTAAGGCAAATAGGCATAAGAATCCAATCTCTTTAGAGAAGTAATGTTAACTCTATTATATAGCAAGGAGAGAAGGAGTTAAAGTCTTAATGATAGAAATAATGCTCTCCCTATGTAAGCTGTGTTGTGAAAAAGAAACACACTTTCTGTGGTGGAATATACTAGAAGGCAACGAAACAGACTACAAAGTTGGAGTACAGTATTCAACCAACATGTGCAATGCTACCCTAATCCCACTACATTTCCCAAGAGAAAGGGTCTCTGCAAAAACTAGAATATAAGAATATAGGGCGCCTGGGTGGCTCTGTTGGTTAAGCGACTGCCTTCGGCTCAGGTCATGATCCTGGAGTCCCGGGATCGAGTCCCACATTGGGCTTCCTGCTCGGCAGGGAGTCTGCTTCTCCCTCTCCCACTCCCCGTTTGTGTTCCCTCTCTCGTTGTGTCTTTCTCTGTCAAATAAATAAATAAAATCTTAAAAACAAAAAAGAATATAAAAAAGATGGAAAGCCTAGATTCCCCACAAAATCCTGCCCCCAAAAGGTATGGCGTTTTTGCTTTTTATCCAGAAAAACAAATCTAATGCAAAGGAACTATTATTCTTTCCTATCTGTCTGGTACAAACTTTTGGGGAGAAAAATGCACATCCGCAAGCGTACACACAAATCTACATATGCATGATGTATTCATGAACATTAGCATATCGCTGCGGTTTGGGTCCCAGGATTCAGCAAGTCTAATATTTTTGTTTCTGTCAATATTTCTCAGTCGCCTGGGATAACCTGAAAGTTGCTTGCCTCTTTTCCCTAGTGGTTCTGTGTCAGAGAAGATAAAGGAAAAGGAAATCAAAAGCCCTAATTGCATCAGCTGACGCTGGAAGGGACAGCAGAGGGATCACAGGCGAAGGCTGCCAACCAGCCCCTTTTCTCAGAGGAAAATTCCCAGGGCTCGCTGCAGAGTGGACTAAGAGCAGCCAGCACCTGGTGCTCTCCTCTCACCTGAGAGCAGACGAAGCTCTGTAAACAAGACGCCAGAGGGAAGCCCGGGTTCCACCCGCAGGCCAAGCACACCACCTCCGAGCAGGTGGTCCCCCCCTGGACAGTGGACGGACGGACAGAGGGCATGAAACACTAACGGGCAAAAGCCCCGCAGGTGTTTCCTAAAACAGCTGCAACACTGGAAGTCAGCAGAAAAGCCCTCGTGGCGTGGGTGGGCACCGGCTTGTTCCTAATATGGTTGTGGAAATGGAAGCCCCCAGGAAGCCCCGTGGCTTCTCCAGGCGCCTGGAAGACTTGAGACAGGGTAGAGGCGTGGTCATCCCCGACGCAGCTGTCAGACCCACAGGACTGCCATGACTGAGGATAGAGGAAAAACAAAAGCCAACTGAGATGTTGTGCTGTAGAGATAATAGAGATTTCTATCTGTTTTCCAATAGCACATTCGTTAGGAGCCTCATGAAGGTAAAGACCCTCTGACTTATCTCCTGCTATATTCCAGCTCTTAGTAGAGAAACTGGCTCATAAGGGTGCTCAAACATTTTATATGAATAAATGAATGAACGAATGAATGAGACATTGCCTACTTTTCCACCATAAAGAAGTTGAATGCAAGGAGCCCCTGGGTGGCTCAGTAGGTTAAGCGTCTGCCTTCCGCTCAGGTCGTGATCTCAGGGTCCTGGTATCAAGTCCCTCAGTCTGCTTCTCCCTCCCCCTCTACCACTCCCCCTGCTTGTGAGGCCTTCTCTCTCTCAAATAAATAAATAAAAATTTAATTTTTTTTTTAAAAAAGCTAAATGCACACACATGTGGGATGCGTGGGGGAGGGGGAGAGTTACATCCTGGAGGAAAATATGATCTTTGTCTATATTTCACCAGTTAGACCATGAACATAGAATACAGTCTGGTGAAAATGTTCTACTAACAAAATTTTTTAGTCTATGGCCATACCACCCTGAATGCACCCAATCTCGTCTACTAACTAGAAATTTTTGAGTCTATCAGCTCCGTGGATAGACTACACATTTAAATATTTTACTATTTAATTCTTATCTTCCCTTTGTGGGTAGGAACCTGAGCCACCCCTAGGAAAAGGCAAAAAGGGACAAATGGCACCAAGATTAACACTCGAGGGGATGGAGTCTTAAGGCACAGTGGAATGAGGGAAGCAGGCAACAACCAGTTTGCCCATATTCCAATTTCAGGAATGTCAGTCTCTTCGGATCTAAGGCCCTAAAAGGAGAGAAATTTGTGTGGTTATTCTGGAACAGAGAAGAGGAAACACTGTACACCTTTACCCCTTCCCAAGCAGAAGCTACTGTGAGTGAGGTAGCTTCTACTTCCAGAGCGAAACCTAGTGGCACAGCTTCTTGGAAAGACCTTTTTCAATGCCTGGGCAGCCAGTTCCATGAGCTTTTGCCTCCACCGCAACCTTCTCTTCTTTACAACAAATCATGTTCCAAGAATACTTTTCCAGACTCTATTCACACATAAAGGGCAAGAAAAGAGACAGCTGGGTGGCTCAGTCTGTTAGGCATCTGCCTTCGGCTCGGGTTATGATCCTGGGGTCCTGGGATCAAGTCCTGCATCGGGCTCCTTCCCCAGCAGGGAGCCTGCTTCTCCCTCTCCCTCTGCCTGCCGCTTCCCCTGCTTGTATTCTCTCTCTCTCTTTGACAAATAAATAAGTAAAATCTTTTTTTAAAAAGGGGGAGGACAAGAAGACACAGCGCTAAAATGTCGCCACCTAACCTCATCCCCCAGTTTAGGCAGATCGACGTGCTAATCCCCCACATGGGTGCTAATTCACCCACGTGCATGGCCACCCAGTCCTTCCACTAGAAAAGCTAGCATATTTCCATATGGCTAATGAGCTCAGCCAAGACACTGGACACTTAGTTCTCAGGCAAAATGAGTCATCCGTGGAAGACAATTAAATTCTAGCTCTAGGATTGGGAGTAATGGAAGGCTGATTGGGCCCCAAAGGCCCTTTGCATTGCCAAGGTTGTGTTTTCCAGCAGTCTTCGGCTAAACAGTCTAAAAGGGAAGGTTCCTAAGTGCTGGGAGGGAGCATGAAAAGGAAAATAAACAGAATGGAGAGACAGCTGGAGTGTGGATGCCCGAGTTCCTTCTGAACTTTGTACAGGGAGACCTCACGTGTTCTCTCTTCCCATGGAAGCAGGGACAGACGGACATTGCCCTGCCACATGGCCAGACTGGGAACTCCACTCGCTCTTTAGAAATCCATGGGAATTTTTCTCTCTGGTCCTGAACCCAATACACGAATATAAAGAGGGATACCCTGTTTTCCCTTCCTTTCAGTTCCCATTATCAGTTTCGACACTTGAATTTCTTCTATTTTCTCCCCCTCTCTGTTGTTCATAGCTCTGCTTAGCTGCTTAGCCCTCTACCCTGTTCGCACCAAAGATGGGAAAATAATTCTCAGGAGGGAAAAAGTATAACTTTCTCATCACAAAAATAAACTTTTGGAGTTTGTCCTTAGGGCTTATCTTAAATAACATAACACGTTTTTACAAATTTGATAAGTATTAAATATCAACTTCATACCCAGCCCTCTGCAGAGGATATCAAGGTGGACAAAGTACAGATCCTGCTGTCCTTGGAATCCCAGTGTTATAATAATTTGTTTATGTGCCTTAACGTTTTCATACAGATAGGAGCAAGGCATTGTGGGAATACAGTGGAATAAACCCTTAGTTGTCCTTAGAGATATCGAGGAAATCTTCTTGGAAGGGGTGACATTTGAGCTGGCTCTTAAGGGATGAATAGTAATTCTCTATGCAGTCAAAAAAAAGGAAAGAGCTTAGGAGGCTAAAGTAAGATCATCTTAGAGCAAGAGAAGATGAAAAATCACTTTTGTCTTCAGAAGACTGCATTCAACAGCAATCTAAGAGATGAGACTATGAAAGCATGTAGAAGCCAGGGCAAGGAGGGTCTTATGCTCTCTATTTAGAGCCTTGGACCATGTCTCTAGGAAATTAGGGAAATGGAAGGGTTTCAAGTCACCAAGCAACCTGATCAAATTTGCATATTAAAAAGATTTCTCTAGCTGTGGTGATGGGGACAACTTGGTCAGGGCAAGACCAGAGGCAGGGGAACTGGTGAGGAGGTACTGAGAAGTCCAGCCAGAGATGGGGAGCGTCTGTAGGGCAGTGGCGTGAGTTTGGAGAAGAGACCTTCATCTTATTTGTGGTTCAGTTCCCAAGGTAACTTTTTCCCCTAACATTGGGATGTGGAATCAGACAAGAGGATATCTACATCCTAGGGCAAGGATTGTGTGTTTTCTTGGCTTATCTTTATTAAAAATTATCTTGTCCTGAGCCTGAACTAGGCTCTTCCACGCCAAGTGAGTGGTGGTGGTGATGGTTTGTCATTGTTGATGATGATGGTGATGACAGTGATGGTGAAAACCCATGCAGAATATGAGAATAAACTTCAAACTATCCTGAATTGAGATTGCACACCAGTTAGTCTCTCAAAAGGTTTGAGGTTATATCTTCAGAGATAAAGTTACCGTTATTGGTTGAGGCTATTCTTGCCTTCAACTGGAATGTCCCCCAGGTGGAGGAAAGAAGGACAGAGCTATGGGCCTGACATGTACTTGGTAGGGCAAGAATGAGATTTGACAGTGATAACTCTATACCCCTCTCAGATGGCCTGGGAGTTTGCAGACTTGACAGATTTTTATAAATGGAATTCAATCTCCCTCTACTTCCATTCTGACTGCCAGCTAACCTTTCTTGACCATTTACAATGTGTCACAAACTATTTTAAGCTCTTCATATGCACTATCTCCTATAATCTTTTTAATGATCTAGGAGTAGGTTTTATTACTATCCCCATTTTGCAGAGGTGGAAGCTGAGACACAGAAGCATTGACTAACTTGCTCAAGGTCACACAGCTAGTCATCCATGATTCCCTGCAGGCCTGTTGACCCCAGACATTTGGCTCTTTTCCTCAACACCAATACCACTGCTCCTCTGTGGGACAGAGGTAGGAGCAGAATCTTTGTACAATCCACATTCAGATGACGAAGCTGTAGGATGGCCAGCCAAATAAACAACGGTGAAAGTTCAAGGTTGCAGAAAGTCAGCGGCACACATTAGCATCAAAGAGAAGGTCATTGCTCTGTGAAGAGGGGTCTTCCCCTGGCCACACAGAAATGGCTCACACTCTGGCAACTGGAATTCTGTGAAAAGTCTGCTATTTTAAAGCACTTTGCTGAGAGAGGGAAAAGCAAAAAACTCCTCGAATGAGGCATTCAGAGCTACTGGAAATTCCCAAAGAATCATGAGTGAGATGAGTATTTCTCCACCCCTGCTCTTCCCCCTTATGAGGACATGAGGCAAAGTCAAGTTATTAATGGAGCAGGTAGAGGGAGAGGCAAGCGGTGGGGACAGTGACTAATATGAAAGCAGCTGAAAAGATCAGCTGGGAAGACTAGAAGGAGCAGGAGACAGGGGGCAGGCATCCAGAGGAAGTGGTTTTGTTAAGGCTCGCTAAGAGCAACAAAGGTTCTGGGAAAACTAAGGACGCCGTGGGAAGGTGAGTGACCCAGAACTTACAATATGTGCTTCTTGAGATCAGAAGATGTCTACTGGCTGTAACATTTTTCAGATTGGAGCCCTAGCAGATAAACAAGGCTTCAAAATCTCAAAATCTTCACGTTAGTCAAAATAGAGCCTGATTCCCTTGAAGGTGATCTGTCATGGCTTCGAGACTCCTTCACTCGTCTGGACTTCAAAGCACAGATGTCAGGTTTCCAAACAGGCCAGTCTACCTTCGAAGACTAGAAGAAAAAGCAAGAGCAGAAGAGGTGGAAACCACAATTGGTGTCTTGCAAACGGGAATTTTTTGTGTAAGGCACGGGGCTGTTCTCAGTTCTCTGGGTTGCATGTGAAAATCAAAATGATTACACCAAGAGCAAGAGGCTGACTTGTCCTCCACCGGCCAAACAGGTGGCCTCTGGCTTCCCCACTGCCCTCAGCCTCACTGCAGAAACGGAACTTGAAAAGACGAGAGTTTTCTGAAGTCGTTCCATCTTAGCCCCTGGGGTTGAAGTTGTAGCCAGTGGGAGAAAACTAGCTGGCAGTGTCGCTTTCTTTAATCTGAGTTTTTTTACTTTACATTATATGGGAAATTCTCTTTAATCTTACAACATAGAGGTTTATTTTTAATCTTTTGAAAATCCCTTAAATTAATATTTGAGCCATAGGACCAGAAATAGAAACATCCTATGTTCAAGAAATGATGGTAGATTTGTCCTGTATTAGCTTGTCTTGTTTTCTTTTGTTTGTCTGGGTTTTTTGTCCCCCTTCCTTCTGAATCTCTTTCCTTGCAACTTTTATTTGCAATCTGTTTCGTAAAAGATGAAAACAGCCCACTTTTGCAGATGAAGCTGAAAGCAGACTCTTTTCCCCTGGTGCGAGTATGTCCTCACTCCATGAACACTGGCTCAGCAGACCTGAATAGCAAACGGAGGGGGTAACTGATGTCATAATTTACACCTTTTTATATTGTCTATCCATTAGCAAATTTTGAAGTTAGAGACATTCTTAATTCTTTTGCCTTTTAACTTTCACACTAAAATTAAGAGTGATTAACATACAAGCATTACACTAGTACAATATTCTGCATCTGCCTTTATATTTACCTTTATAAAGTGAGTTTTAGGGGCGCCTGGGTGGCTCAGTCGGCTAAGCGTCTACCTTTGGCTCAAGTCATGATCACAGGGTCCTGGGATCAAGCCCCGAAATGGGCTCCCTGCTCAGGGGGATCCTGCTTCTCCCTCTCCCTCTGCCGCTCCCCCTGCTTGTGCTTGTGCTCTCTTTCTCTCTCTGTCATATAAATACATAAAACCTTTAAAAATAAATTAATTAAATAAATAAAGTGAGTTTTACACTTTTGTATGCATATGTCCAAACTCATCACATTGCCTACATGGAATCTGTGCAATTTTTTGTTTATCAATAAAGCTATTAGAAATAATAGTTATCAAAAAAAATAAAAATAAAAAAATAAAAATAAATAAAAAATAAAAAATAAAAATAAAGAAATAATAGTTATGAAAAAAAAAAGAGTAGAGAGAGGAGTCTCAGGCCACCTCCTACACCCTTAAGCATATGGAGAGGAAGGGGACAGAAGGTATTAGCACAGGAGAGAGCATGAGCTCACTACCATGGGTGGAGCCCAGCATGCTCTTCAGGGCTGAGTTAGGCAGAGGGGTGAAAACTGGGTTGGAGGTAGTCCCAGAGCCTTGGAACATTTGCAGAAGCCATGTGTGTGGTCACAACATCTCACAAGGACAAGCTTCACAGGTCAGGGAGCAGCAGTGACTTCCAGCAAGGGATACAGCATCCGCAGTGGCTGGAGAACAGTTGTGTTGGGTCAGGCTGCCCCACAGAGGGGGCCGGTGGGCTGCCCCTTTCAAGGCATGAACTGGATGGACTCAAGGCTGCTTGGCAATTACAGGATTGAACTGCCTGGGTACAAATAACACTCCAAATGTCTCAACTCAAATGACTAAAAAGCAGTCACACTATTCTATTTAAAACATAGCATTTACTCCTAAATTCTAACTTCTGCACTATGACAAAATGGTGTCATCTTGTTTTCAATCTGAAGTCTTAAATCATCAGTGGCTTACTGGAGAATGTGGTGTCCAAGTGAAAAAGCCTAATGACAAAGACCCAGACATATAATGGGCTAGGGGTTGGTCCCCAGGAACCACTCTCCACACAGAACTTTAGGGTAAAATCTAGACCTTCCTGGGGGTCATGAGACCTGATGTCCCGGGCAGTTTTTCCACCAGCTGCAACCAGACGTTAATCCAGTCACTGCCTCTCCTGGGAGCACCATCTCCTCATCCAAAGGCACATCTGGAGCCCTAACCATTCTCTAGGTTCAACAAGCTAGGATGTCTTCCAAACTTTTTGGGTAGAAAAGACCATATCTTAATACCAGAAAATGTTCAAAGCCCTTCATTTTTTTTAAAACTATCTAAATGGCAGAAAGCAGTGACTCCATGGTCCTCTTAAGACGCATATTTGCAAATTAGAAGATCATCTACACAGATCAGAAAAGTAGCAGTCAATGCATCTTCCAGATGCAGGATTCATGAGTCTAGTTTCTGGTGCACAGACTGATCCACTGGTCCCTCACAGGGACTGGAAATTCTCGGGGCCATAATGTCCAATCTCTGCTCAAAACCTGCTGTTCTGGTCTAGGCGTCCAACAGCCCAACCACATTACACCAAAGCACCGGGGCGCTGGACACTGTGATGGGGACATTGTCACTCCCCCAGGAAACACTCTCCCCCAAATTTTAAAGTACCGCTAGACTCAAAGGGCCAGCTGGCTGGAAACAGTCCTGGACTATATTTTAACTCCCAAAGACTCATCACTACCTGAAATAGTCTTAAAGTCCTTAAAATACCTTGGAATTCCCATAAGTAAATACGGCGTTATGTATATTTCTAAGTGCCACTGACCATTCTGTGATTTCCCTCTTCCCGTTTGCTGCAGACTTTATGCTTGTGAAACACTGCCTCTTTCCTTGCAACTTTTATTTGCAATCTGTTTTGTAAAAGATTGCTCAAGGTCACATACAGCATGGGTACTATTTGAAGGGGCTTCTGCAATTTTCTATCCACCTATAATGGTTCCTCTCCTCTCTCTCTCTCCTGGCCCTCCTTTCCCCCTGCCCTCCCAGTCTTACTCCAACCACAATACGTTCTTACTCTTCTCACTCCCCCCACTTTGCCATTCTCCAGGCCCTAGATCTTCTAGTAATACCATAGCCACTGCATACTGGAGCTCACATTCGGGATCAAAGAGGCTTCTGAACCATACAAAATTCTAGAGATTTTTCTCCCTGCACAGTTTCCAGCAACAATGCAGGTTTCTTGGTAATAGAGATAAATAACCCAAACTGTGGAAGCAGACAGAGCTGAGCTCAAATATTGCTTTGTTCATGTTATCATGCTTGCATGTTTTCAGAAGTATTTGTTGAGCAATTTCTATATGTCAAGCCCTGTTTTCGGTCAGGAGGACTCATCAGGGAGCAAAACAGATTCTGTCCTAATGCTCTGGAAGTTTCTGGTGGAACTGAGAAGGCAGATTCACCAAAGAATCTTACAAATAATTGCTGAAACTTGCAATAAATAGTATGAAGATGATGTGCAGGTGGGATAAGAACATTTAACAGAAAGATGTCACTTAGTCTCTCTAGAGGGAAGTAAAGTACAAGCTGACACCTCGAGAGTGAGTACAGTTGGCTGGGTAACAAGAGAAGGAAAAACTGGTTGTTTGGGAAAAGAACCTAAATGTCCATCAGTAGTAGAATGAAGCAGAGAGAACAGTGGTGGTAAAGGCCCTGAGGCAGGGAGGAATGTGAAGGAGAGACAGAGGGGTCAGAGAGCAAAGAGAGGGTGAATGGTACAACACCTGGTTGAAGTCACGGGCAGTGCCTGAGAGGCTGATGATTTTGGATTTCATTTAAAAAGCAATAGGACACTCACATCCAAAATACATATTTTAAAAAAAAAAACACAACTCAAAAAGAAATGAACAATTACAAGGCAGGTAAAAGGCATTAACTGACATGCCACAAAGGATGTCAGAATGGCCAACAATTACATGAAAGAGTGCTCAGCATCATTAGTCATGGAGAAATGCAGAGTAAAGCACAATGAAACACTACTACATATCCACCAGAATGGGTACAGTCGAAAATGCGACAGTACTTAGTGTTGGTCAAAATAAGGCAACTGGAATTCTCTTACACTCCAGGTGGGTGTGTAAATTTGCACAATCACTTTGGGAAAATGTGTGGCGATCCTACAAAAGTGACAGGTGTATGTACCCTATGAGTTACAGCTGGGCACACACCCCAGAAGGCTCGTGTCCACCACAAAGGAACGTTCACAGCCACTCCGGGTAGAATGGGTCCAAACTGTTAACAGCCTTAAATGGCCATCCACTCTAGAATGAATAGATAAATTGTGAAATATTAGTATAATAGAACACTACACTTAGTGAAAAGAACAAGCTAATGATACACACAACGTGGTTAAAGCTCACAGATGTAATGTTGAGTGAAATCAATTAAACGGGGGGGAGGGGCGCTCAGTCTGGGGGGCTCAGTCGGTTGAGCGTCTGCCTTGGGATCAAGTCATGACCTCAGGATCCTGGGATTGAGTCCCATGCCCGGCTCCCTGCTCACAGGAAGCCTGCTTCTCCCTCTCCTTCTGCCTGCCATTCTCTCTCAAATAAATAAATAAAATCTTTAAAAAAAATTTTTTTTAAACAGAGAGGGGGGAAGCAAGCAATACAAGGAGGGATGTGCAGGCCAGCTCAGAGTAAAGACTTTAGATAAAGAAGGATGACGACCGCGTAAGGGGGAAGCATCTCTGGCCCCACAAGTGGGCATGACCTACACAGAATAGTCATGTTGTCGTCTGGGGTTTAGAAGTTAGGCAGCCGATCTAAAACCAGCTGGAGAAGCACCAAGTGTCCATTCAAGTTGAGCGTGAGTCCCACACAGGCAGCATGCTCAGCATCCGGGGCAAGCTGGGGGCTCATTCTTCCAGGCCCTTCAGAAATAGCCCCCCAAGGGCCTGTTTCTGCCTGGCCATGTTGCCCCCTGATCCAGACAACGGGGTGACTTTCAGGGGCACCCGGGCAAATGCAGAGAAGAGAGGAGCTGAATGGAGGAAAAGGGATACTGACAAATGCCTGAGGTTAAGTGAAATGACTGAATTTTCAACAAACCATCACTCACAGCAGAGAATTCCAATCAGGTCTTCAGGGCCAATGGCGTACTTAGCGCTGGGCTGAGTGGCAGGTTTCTGGAATGCATCTGAGGGACATGGCTTCTGTGGGTGTACATTCTCCTCCTCTTGATTTCTGTAGCACTTTAGCGAAAAGCTTCCTGAGATATCCATTCATTCTTCCTTGTTTGGTGTTTACTGGTACATTTTTGCTCCCCGTTGGGGTGCAAGCTTCCCGAGGGCAGACCCCAGGCCGGTTCATGTTGTTTCTGCTCTCACGGCCAGTGGCTGCGCCCACCCAGACCCCCCGAGCCGCGGAGGGGTTAAGAAGCTTAATTGAGGCTGGTGAGGGGCAAAGTGAGACGAGTGGCTGCGGGACAGACCCTGACGGGGAGTCCACTTTGCAGACACCCAGTCACACTGAGTCCCATCATCTGGAGCCTGGGGCATCACTGTTTCTCTGAGACAGGTAAAAATAAAGTGTTTAAAATTCAAGAAGACATCTCAGCGAAGCAGGGACTCGGTGAAGACAGCCCTTGTGGCCGTATCAACAGCAGAGAGCAAAGGATGGAGACGGAGCACCAGAGAAGAGAGGCAAGGTCGCCTTACCCTTGGGTCTCATTAGTGGAAATAAAACTTGCAGGAAAGTCACATCGTTTAAAGTTGTTTGGAAGTTTCCTGGGTGATCATGAAAGTGCTGGTGGCAGCGTGAGGTTTTCAGAATATACAGAGCCTGCCCTGAGAGCAACTGGATTGGCAATTAGGACAATGTGAGGTCAGGAGCTCTCTTCACTTCTTTAGCTGCTAATTAAGAAATCAGCTACATGTCAGGGGCTTGATGCTACCTAATGGGCTAAAGCCGTCCATGGTGATGACTAATAACATTGGATTGTTCTGGAGTTAATCTTGAACTGGATTTCCTGCGGTGATGAGATTAGATCATGTTATTCCTTGACAGAGCCTCTCTATGGGTATACGGAGGACACAGCTGAACAAGAGGAATAAAGGTTTTACCCTCTTGCATTCTCCCTCCGTTCCCCCCTCCCCACCAGCCCAACAGCCACCATGTACCATCAGCCGTCTTCACCTGCACATGGGTGTTCTTGGTACGATGTGTAGGAATCACAGGGCCGGGCTGCCTGTGGACCCACGACCTTCACTGTCATGATCATGTCAAAAGCTCAGAAAGGGCAGCGTCGCAAAGATGTTTTGCGAATACAAATTGAGAAGTCCAGCAGATGTGGTTTGACGTCTCACTTTGCCCCTCACCAGCCTCAGTTAAGCTTCTTAACCCCTCCAAGCCTCAGTTGTATTCATCTGTAAAATGGGAGTAATGGTAGTGCCTAGCTCATGAGTGTTTGGAGAATTAAATGAGATAAAGCATGTATCAGGTTTAGTGTAGTATCTAGTTCCGATAAGTGCAAATGGAACTATTTTTATTATTCCCTGAAAATGTCTCTTTATTTAACCTTCTTTCTTTTACAGAGTATAAACCATTTTGCAGTCATTCCACCACCCAGGGAGAGAAGGGATCTCGGCTTATGGAGGAAACCACAAATAAGATGGTCATATGTACAGATTTCTACCTTCAAGCTTAGAAGACAGCACTTTGATGGAGGCTAGTTAGGATCTCACAGGAGACTCTGAGGCCCTACATAGGACACACTCCTTTAAATATCACATACCATTGGGGTGCCTGGGTGGCTCAGTCGGTGAAGCATCTGCCTTGGACTCAGGTCATGATCCCAAGGTCCTGGGATCAAGCCCCAGGTCAGTCTCCCTGCTCAGCCCTCGTGCTCTCTCTCTCTTGTTATCTCTTTTTCTCTCAAATAAATAAATAAAATCTTTAAAAAATATATCACACACCATTATGTGTTTACAGTTCCAAAGTAAACCAAGATCTTTGAAGAGTGCTTTTCCATCAGTCTTGTTCTTTCTACTGCTAATGGAGAAGGATCTCTCAGATTGGTGCCAGCATGTTGCCTTAAAAACAGACAAGGCAGATACAAAGCAGTCAAGGAATATCCTCCAAGCTGAGTGGGGTTTTACAAAGTTTGCATAATCATTAATGAAAAAGGGATGGAGCAGCAGTGACCATAACTCTTGGCTTTATCCATCCCTGATGAATGGAGTTATCCATCCTTACCAAGGATCCAAGGATGCTCTGAATGGTATGATATGAGAGATGGGCATTTCTTTGGGGCTGATCAACCTCAAAAGAGAGAAGACATGAAGTCACCTCACTGTAGGTGAAGGACGGATGCACATCAATATGTATAAGCCTCTTTGGTTAGCAGAGTCCCAGTGACTGGTTCTGACCTAGGCCCCAGGGTCATTTGACACAAAGTCATGGACCAAAGCACAAATAGTGCTGGATGCCTGTGTTCACGGCCAAGACAAAGTGGAAGAATAAAAAAGAGGAAAGCAGAAGTTTGCCACATGCTCAACAGAAGTCATCTTAAAACAAAGAACCAAAAAATCATTGTTCTCAGCTGTACATCTGCTCTCATCTTGTCATCTTCATTTAGATATCAATTTGATTTTAAAAAATGGAAAGTCATGGTCACCAAGTTCCAGAACCTCATCCTTGTCTAAGACCTAGAACTCCTTCATTTCTATGAAAATTGGGCAAATAACTCCCAAAAGCCAATATGGAGTCCAGGGCTGGTCAGAATTACCTGGGGAATATTTACAAATTACAGATGCTATGAGGTTACCTCATATGGACTGACCTAGAAGTATAAGGGTAGGCCCATTGATTTAAGCACCCCTGGTGATTGTGATGGGGGACCAACCTTGAGAACCCCTGGAATGGGCCATTTCCATGCCTAGCTTTACGGAATTTGCACCTGAATGCCATCTCCTCATTAATGGTCCTCCTTATAATTCACCACTGGGAAGCTTGCCCAGCAAGTTCCAAGAAGATAACGTGACACCAATAGCCAGTTTCTTCTACTACTTATCCAGGGGTTTTCCTGCCCCTCTGCTGCAAAAAGTCCATTCCAACGATCGACAAAACTAAAAAGCAATTTACAGAATGAGAGAAGATATTTCCAAATGACATATCTGATAAAGGGTTAATATGCAAAATCTATAAAGAACTTACAAAACTCAACACCCAAAAAACAAATAATCTAATTAAAAATGGGCAAAAGACATGAATAGACATTTTCCCAAAGAAAACAAACAGATGGTCAACAGACACGTGAAAAAATGCTCAACATCCCTCATCATCAGGGAAATGCAAATCAAAATTACAATGAGATATCACCTCATACCTGTCAGAATGGCTAAAATCAACAACACAAGAAACAATAGGTGTTGGCAAGGACGTGGAGAAAAAGGAACCCTCGTGCACTGTTGGTGGGAATGCAAACTGGTGCAGCCACTCTGGAAAACAATATGAAGGGTCCTCACAAAGTTAAAAATAGAATAAACCTACCACCCAACAATTCCACTACTAGGTATTTACCCAAAAAATACAGAAATACTAATTCAAAAGGATACATGCATCCCAATGTTTAAAGCAGCATTATCTACAATAATCAAATTATGGAAACAGCCCAAGTGTCCATCGACTGATGAATGAATTAGGAAGATGTGGGGTGTGTGTGTGTGTGTATATATATATATATATATATATATATACACACATATATATAATGGCATATTACTCAGCCATAAAAAAAAAGAATGAAATCTTGCCATTTGCAAAAACATGGATGGAACTACAGAGTATTATTATGCTAAGTGAAATAAGTCAGTCAGAGAAAGACAAATACCATATAATTTCACTCATATGTGGAATTTAAGAAGACAGACAAGCAAAGGGGGAAAAAGAGAGGCAAACCAAGAAACAGACTCTTACTATAGAGAACAAACAGATGGTTACCAGAGGGGAAGTGGGTGGGGGGATGGGGAAAATAGGTGATGGGGATTAAGGAGTGCACTTGTCATGAGAGTACTGGGTGATGTAGGGAAGTGTTGAGTCACTGTGTTGTACACTTGAAACTAATATTATACTCTATTTAACTAACCAGAATTGCAATAAAACTTTTTTAAAAGTCCCTTCCAAAGTCCTAACACCTTCCACTTAAACTGGCCTTTACCTTCATCTGTATCTGGACTCCCCCCTCTCAAAATGGAATCCAATGACCTATTCTCTTTTTTTTTTCTTTTTTTAAGATTTTATTTATTTTTTAGAGAGCGAGCGAGAGAGAAACAGCATGAGAGGGGAGAGGGCCAGAGGGAGAGGCAGGCTCCCCGCTGAGCCGGGAGCCCAATGTGGGACTCGATCCCAGGATCCTGGGATCATGACCTGAGCCGAAGGCAGACGCCCAACCATCTGAGCCACCCAGGTGCCCCCAATGACCTATTCTCATGCTGAACACTTTTCCTGTTGAGAATCTTGTAAATGCAACGTGAATTTGTCCCTGAACGTAGTGGTTAAATGTCCAGAAAAGAATCACTCCCGTAGGTGCTCAGAGAAATTCCTAATGAGCCTGTGGAGTACTACTTAAAAAAAAGAGAGAGAGAGAGCTATATTTCAACTCTGAGTGTGTGTGTGTGTGTGTGTGTGTATTGTAGGAGAGGAGAGATTTTTAGTCAGATTTAAGCAAAGCAATAAGTTAATCTTTTATTCCAACAAGGGAAAATAAACGATCTGACCTTGTATCTGGAAGCTGGGGAAAAGACAAGCTTCTCTTTTATCATTTTGGAAAGACTCCGGGGTGGGGAGGGGGAGAGGTGAGGAGGGCGGAGGAGTAGTTTTTCTTTTTTAATCACAGTTTTTAAAATGGTATACCATGACTTGTCAGGCCTAAACCACCCTAAACCATCTTTCAGAGGAAAAACTCCTGTAATCTCCCGTCTTCCTCTGTGGGGAAGAAAGATGTCATGGAAACCATGCCTCTGCCTAAAACAAGAGATGGTGACAGTGATAACATAACTGTTTCCATGACTCCAAAAGGAGATGCTTGTCTCTACATGGAGGCGTTTTATCAAGCATCAGGCACTTTCCCCAGGCTGAGACGCCTGTGCCCACCCTGCCCCAGTTACTCTCTGTCAGTAGTCTATCCAAGCTTTAAAGTCAAATTCTCCAGAAGCTTTTTCTTCTCCCCTTGGTTGGAAGAGATCCCGCTTGCCCTGAATGTGAGCTCTTCAGACCTTGAGCAGTGGTTCTCATCAGAAGGGTAGGACTGTCTGGAGACATTTTGGTTGGCGCAACTGGGAAGGAAGCATCTAGTGGTGGAGGCCAGGGGCGCTGCTAAGCATCCTACAATGCACAGGAGGACCCCCACAAAAAAAGGATTGTCGACCCCAAACCTCTGCAGTACTGAGGTTGAGAAACCATGTTGGGCAGTGATCTGTGTGCTGGCCCAGCAGCAGGACCTGACACAGCCCATGTCCCTCCCCCTTGGTTTCTAGGACACTACACTCTCCAGGTTTCCTCCAATCTCGCGGATCTGTCCTCCAATCACTTCCCATCTCCCCGACTTCTAAACGGAGGGGCGTGCCTGTGCTCCATCCTTGGATTCATTCTCACTCCAGTCCATGCTCTTAAATATCCACAGACCCACCGGCCGCCTCCCCTGAACTGCACTTGGACATCTCCACTTGGCCGTCACCAGTGCATCCCTAACTCGGCATATCAAAAACATGAGTTCTTGTTTCTCCTCAAAACACCTGCTCCCCCAAGGCATCTCTGCTAATGGTCATTCGCTCTGCCTAGTTGCTCAGGGGAATAACCTTGCAATTGTCCTTGATGCCTCTCTTCCTCTCAAACACTCAGCCAATCTACCATCAAATCCTGTTGACTCACAATCTATCCAAACACGCCCACCGCTGGCACCACTGATGCCTCAGCTACCGCCTTCTCTCGCCTAGACCATCACACTGGTCTCCTTGCGGGTCTCCCTGCTTGCATCTCTAGCCCCTTCTCGGTACAGGAGCCAGAGTGATCCTTTCGAAATGTAAGCCAGGTCATGTCACTTCTCTATTTGGAATCCCCCAAAGGCTCCTTCCTATCAATCCCAGGGCGGAAGCCAAAGTTCTTACAGTGTCTTGACAAGGTTTTATATAATCCATCTGCTTCAAAATCCCCTAATCTACCCCAACAGTGCGTCTGCGACTCATAGCCTACCACTCTCCCCCTCTCTCTGCATCCACACTGGCCTCCTTACTCTTCCTTGAATCTGCCAGACACAATCGCACCTCAGGACCCTTGTCTTTGCTGTGCCCTCTGCCTAGAATGAGCTTCCCCTCAAATTCCCATAACTGCCCCATTGATCCTTCAGGTCTTACTGAAATGTCACCTTCTCAGAGAGGCCTCTCGTGGCCACACAATTTACAATTGTAGCCACGCCCCCATCCCCACTTACTGGTTTTAATATTTTTTCCATAGTGTGTATCACCATCTGGCATGCCACGTATTTTACTTAGCTAATTTGTTATCTGATCCTCCCAACAGGATGCAAGCTGTCTAAGGGCTGGGATTTATTTTTCATTGCTGTTCCCACAGCACACAGGTAAGTGCTGTCCATAGTAAATGCCCAAAGTGATGAATGAGCAAATCCCCGGTTCAGCATCGAGATTGTCTAGGAACAGGGGGTGCCTTGTTGCATCCCCTGCACGGGGTCGTGCGCACCCCTCCTTTTGCTTCTCTCTGACACTGATCCCTTGCCTAGACCAGGCACTGGACGCGGAGCTTTTGTACAAATTAAATGAAATGGCTAATTTCATTTAATTTATTAGGAACTCAATCTAGTTTTAATCACATTTTCAGTCTGAATGCGTAAAATGTCAAAAAGCATCTTTGCCTCAGTGAAGGCTTCCTCCTGCCTTCCTAACCGGTTTATCAATCCACCAGGACTCTGGCAGAGGCTGCAAATCACGCCTGAGGACAGGCTGTGAGCAGACTTTCTGCACCATCTTGTGGTCAGTCTGCGAACGACACCTCCTGGCAGCGATCTGGGTCCCCGCATGCCTGAGAGGCGTCTGTTGACTGGTCTCCTCCCAGCCCCAGAGCCAGACTGTTTCTCTTCTCCTTCCCATTCCTCCACTTCCCAGACTGTCCTTACCTGGGAGTGCTTTAGCTTGGTGAGTCTCACTCTTTATCGGGAAAAAAATGAATTTCCTCCTGGCCCCACAAGGAGAGCACTGAAGGTTACTTGCGCTCTTAACTACTCCCACATTGCTCCTGAATCAGCAGCTTCACCCGATTCAAGTCCCCGTGTCCTGAAACACCATGGGTAACGGTCTCTAATAGCCATGTCCTGAGATGCAGGAGTTCAGTGGCATTGCGAGAAGCTGTCCCACCTTCATCTCCCAAAACTCAACCGTTGGGAGTTTCTTTTTCTTTTTTTTTTTTTTTTTTTTTGTAAGATTTTATTTATTTATTTGAGAGAGAGAGACAGCAAGAGAGGGAACACAGCAGGGGAGTGGGAGAGGGAGAAGCAGGCTTCCCGCTGAGCAGGGAGCCCGATGCGGGGCTAGATCCCAGGACCCGGGGACCATGACCTGAGCCGAAGGCAGACACTTAACCACTGAGGCACCCAGGCGCCCCTCTGTTGGGAGTTTCTGATATGTGCTCTTTATTCAACACTCCCAGAACTCAGGCTGTAGGTATAAATACTCCTGGGAGAGGTAACAGCTTCATTTCCAATCATACCAACCTACAGACAGGTGTTGAAGGGTAAGGGCAGAGGAGAAAGGCCTAGGAGAAAGGTCTAAAGGTGGACACCCTAGGGGCAAGGCCTGTGACAAAGAAAGGCAACAGGGCCTCTAAATTCGACTTTACACATCTTCACTTTGCCTCCTGTTCAGCCCACCTGTGTCCAGCAGGATCTCACTACTTCTGTTCCGTGTATTTGGGATTAGGGAGGGGAGAGGGGGCAGATCAGTCTTCACTGGTGAAAATTCTACATGATCTATAAAGCAGCTCTATTACTCTCAAGAACCCCCAAACAATATTAACTACAGCCACCAAAGTCTGCTTGGGAAAAGATTATAGACCAAGAACAATGACCTGAAATGAGCACATGAATTGTTAGAAAGGAGCTTGCACTTCCGAGGTATGAGAAGTTTCCTGAATCACTTTGGCCAAGAGATTGTTTTTGTGATATCGATAAAGAAATGAAAGAAAGAGTGTGGAATTTTAAGTAAATTTAGACTTTAGGCGCCAGTACCCGAATTACCATCAGGAGGAGAAGGGAAGAGACTAACATTATTAAGAGCCTATTTACGGGAAGCACTATTGAGGAACATTACATAACTTTTCATCTAAATTAACAACTCTCTTCTGAGGCCAGCTCTGTGACCTTGGGCTAGTAACTTAACCTCTCTGAGCCTAAGACTTCTCCTCCATAAAAGGAAGCTGATGCTGTGAAAAACGGTTTGATGGTTCCTCAAAAAGTGAAATATGGAATTATCATATGATCCAGCAAGTCCACTGCTGGGAATGCACCCAAAAGAATTAAAAGTCGGAACTCAAACAGATATTTGTTTTTTGTTTTGTTTTGTTTTGTTTTGTTTTAAAGATTTTATTTATTTATTTGAGAGAGAGAGAATGAGAGAGAGCACATGAGAGTGGGGAGGGTCAGAGGGAGAAGCAGGCTCCTCGCTGAGCAGGGATCCCGATGCGGGACTCGATCCAGGGACTCCAGGATCATGACCTGAGCCGAAGGCAGTCGCTTAACCAACTGAGCCACCCAGGCGCCCCTCAAACAGATATTTGTACACCAATGTGCAAAGCAGCATTATTCGCCAACAAAAAGGGAGAAACAACCGAAATACTCATCAAGAGATGACTCCATGAACAAAATGTGCTATAAACATACAAAAGATCATTGTTCATCCTTAAAAGGGAATGGAATTTTTTTTAAGATTTTATTTATTTATTTGTCAGAGAGCACAAGCAGGGGGAGCGGCAGGCAGAGGTTGAAGCAGGCTCCCCACTGAGCAGGGAGCCTGATGCAGGACTCGATCCCAGGACCCTGAGATCAGGACATGAGCCAAAGGCAGACGCTTAACTGACTGAGCCACCCAGCCGTTATAGAATAGAATAGAATTCTGATGCAAGCTACAACATGGGTGAACCTTGAAGACATGATGCTACGTGAAATAAGACAGACACAAAAGGATAAATACGTACCATCCCACTTACATGAGGTACTGAGAACGGGCAAATTCAACTCAAAGAGAGAAAAAGTAGAATAGACGTTAGTTACTAGGAGCTGAGGGAGGGAAAATGGGGAGTTAGTGTTCAGTAGGGACAGAGTTTAGTTGGGGAAAATGCAAAAGTTCTATATATGGATAGTGGTGGCAGTGGCTCGTTGTGAATGTGCTTAATGCCACTGAATGGTACACTTAAAAATGGTTAAAATGGGGCGCCTGGGTGGCTCAGATGGTTAAGCGTCTGCCTTCGGCTCAGGTCATGATTCCAGGGTCCTGGGATCGAGTCCCGCATCGGGCTCCCTGCTCCTTGGGAGCCTGCTTCTCCCTCTGCCTCTGTCTGTCTCTAATGAATAAATAAATAAAATCTTAAAAAAAAAAAAAGGTTAAAATGGTAAGTTTGATGTTATACGTATTTTACCACAATAATAGATAGAAAAGGGTGCTGAGTGGGGGGGGGAGGATGTGTTAGCCTGGTGGTGGGTATTGAGGAGGGCACATTCTGCATGGAGCACTGGGTGTTATGCACAAACAACGAATCATGGAACACTTCATCTAAAACTAATGATGTAATGTAGGGGATTAACATAAGAATTAAAAAAAAAAAAAAGAAAAGGGTGCTGAGTTACCATTCAAAACCCAGTCTTTCTTAGACCACCAAATCAATGTCCTTTCTACAGGATCCTCTCGTGCCAAATGTGTTGAATTGTGGTCTTGTTAAGTATTACTTGGCAAAAAGTGTGAGTAGATGTTGTAAATTAATTGGGTAGTTTTATTGGCCCCTGAAGCACAAAAAGGAAAAAATATTGCAATGAATTTTTCCAAATATGAAATATTACTTCCGGCTTTCCTCCTGAGCTGATTCCATTCTGGACCAGTTGTCTCCCTTGGGGGTGGAGAGGGGGGAGGGGAGGGCAGGCAATTTCTCTTCTTCTATAGTCTTGATGAGAAAAGTCTCCACAATGTACTTTTTTTTTTCTATTAACAATGTAAAAGGATGACTTTTTTCCTCCAATTTTAATTGAGATGGAACATTCCAAGACCAAGAAAATGTCATGCATTGGATGATGAGTAAGCTGGACATCATGGGAATGATAGTTGCAGGACACAGCTATTTGCCAAAAATGTGACCTATGGGATTTAAGGACCATGTCACGCTGCTCTGCTTGGATGGTTCTTATTTGGATGAGATTAAACCACCAATTTAGCTTTCTTTTGAGAGGAAAAATGTCCAGAGCAAACCAGGGTATGGAGAGGGGGGATGTACACAGCCATGCGGAAGGAGGGAAAGGTGTCCCCTAACTCAGAGAACTCTGGGACTTACAGAGGAAATAACCTAGTCTCCCTAGTGAACACAAAAAGAAGAGATAAAGGGATAGTTCGACACCCACGTTATGCTTTGACCTGGAAGGAAAGTAAGCCAAGAAGACTATAACTTTGAAGATAAGTTACAGAATATGAATCTCTCCACATGGGGCACTCACTCTATTTTCTTATGACTTTCAAATCCTGCCAAAGAGCACAGTCAAGACTAAAAATATAAAAAGCCATAAAAGGGAGGCCCAAATGGCTCTCCAGATGTGTGTGTGCGTCCATTCTATGAGAAATCACACTAGCAAAGACAGATAAAAATGTGATGGGCTTCCATGCTAAAGCTGACTCGACTGATAAACATATATTGAGCACCTACCACATAAAAGGTTATTGGGCCAGGCTCCATGAAATACAGAATCAAACCTGATCCCATCCCCATGCTAGATTATAATCTAGCTTTACATTTTTAGGAATTTAGTCCCATCAACAGAAAACTATCCTGATAGTTAATTAAATAACTAGTAGAGAAAGTAGGAATTCTGGTCTCGATGGAGAGTTGAATATGTGCGTTTAACGCCTCCTCCTCCTGGGTCCTTGTTAAAATGGTAGCAAGAAAATGTCGAAGGACATAAGCCCCACCACAGTAAAGAAAATAAAAGAAGGGCTATTGTTGAGGGGAAGTCAACAAAGTTCTGGAAGACAGAGGCTGGATGGAGGGATGTTAAAATGAAGATCAAAGGAAATCATGACCTAGAGTCTGCGTGGAAGGGAATACATTCCAGAAAAGAGCCAAACCCCCTGAGGAGGTTCAGGACTCAGACACAGCAGGAATGTCGAGGTAGTGAAATGAAGGTGTGTACACGAAGGTGAGCTGCTCTGCCCACCGCACTCACTTGAAACATCTCCCCCATGCCCCCTGCCATGCTCCAGTCTAATCATTAGAGAGTGCTCCTCCACACAAATCATATGGTACCACTGGAAACATCGCTGCCTTCTGGCATTTAGGATGCCCTCCATCTTGCAGAGGCAAACCCCTCCAATGGACAGGTCCTGCCCACAGGATCTACATACAGCCTCTTTTTATTGCCTCACACTCCAATCTGAATGGACACAAGGATGACGTTTCAGGATAAAGATTGTTTTTAATAGTCATTTTTTTAATGACTCCTGCCAATATAAAGAAAAACTGGGTTATAGACAGGAACTCAAAAAAACAAAAACTCTCATTAGCAATTGTACCCATAAAACGAAAATAGGATGCTATATAAAGAAAATCATAGACCAAAACAAGAGCGATTGAAAAAAATTTTTAATTATTGCAAACAGAAAATTCATTACAAGGGCTGGGAAAATAAAATCTACATGACTTCCCCCCAAAATCAGGTCCCAAACTCAAGAGATAAAAAAGATGATAGAAAAAATAAGAGACCTATAAGCCTAATCCATGGATCCAGTATTAGCTAATAGGAAGTCCAAGTAAAGAGAAATGGGAAGAAAAGAAATTGTCAAAGAAATAATACAAGACAGTGAGAAGTCAGAGGTGGGAATGAGGGTTCAGGGAGTGAGGAAAAATGTCACAATGAAGTAGAGTTTTTAGCTCAGCCTTGAAAAATGTATGGGATTCTGACCAATGGGGAGAAGCAAGGATCTCAGTACAGAGCCTAGCAAGCAGAGTCCAGACTGGAAGAGAGCATGGTTTGGCCCATGAAACTGCATAGATTCAGGTCCAAATACCATTTCCCCAGTCTGGGCATCTCCAGACACTGATCCATGTGGTATCTGATGGAATCCTCATAGACAGGCCGGGGGTAGGGGGGGCGGTAATCCCTCTGGGACTACAGTGGGGGTCCGTGTTGCCATAGGAGTCTCCATATTGGAGGCTGTGGTGAAGTTGTCAGGGAGAAGCTGCAGGCGTCTGAGGTTCCCCACGGAGGCGCCAGTATCAGAAGCCACCCTGCTTAAGAGAACCTGCGTTAGCCTGGGTGGCTCAGTCGTTAAGCGTCTGCCTTCGGCTCAGGTCATGATCTCGAAGTCCTGGGATCAAGCCCCGCATCAGGCTCCCTGCTCGGCAGGGAGCCTGCTTCTCCCTCTTCCACTCCCCCTGCTTGTGTTCCCTCTCTCGTTGTGTCTCTCTCTGTCAAATAAATAAATCTTAAAAAAAAAAAAAAAAGAGAGAACCTGCGTTAGATACCCCAGCTGGAGCTAACAGAGGAGGAAGGCCTGGGGAGTCCACAGTGCAAGTTCTGCCCCTCTCCCCAGGAGAAATGGTGTAAAAGCCAGAACAGGGGGCAGAAGGGGGCAAAAGAAACCCCAGAGTGACTAAATAGGCATGAGGCACCTTTTGGGGGTCAGGGAAATGTTCTAGAACCAGATTGTGGTGATGGTGGCCCAACTCTATAAATTCACTACAAATCACTGAATAACACACTTAAAATAAGTGAATGTTATGGTATATCAACTATACCTCCATAAAGCTGTTTTTTTAAAAAAAAAGAGAAAGGAGGGCACCTGGGTGGCTCAGATGGTTAAGCGTCTGCCTTCAGTTCAGGTCATGATCCCGGGGTCCTGGGATGGAGGCCCACATCGGGCTCCTGGATCAGTGGGGACCCTGCTTCTCCCTCTCCCTCTGCCTCTCTCCCTGCTCATGCTCTCTCTCTCTCTCTCTCTCTGTATCTCTGTGTCTCAAATGAATAAAATTTTTTTAAAAAATAAGTAAAAATAAAAGAGAAAGGAAACCGTTGCATGGAAAGACATGGTCATAATGTTCATGGGTAAACAGAAATTAGTGGAATGACTTAGGCGTCAGGAGCAGGATAACTAGGTGGCCTACTCTGCGCCAAAGTTAGCAAAACTCCCTTCGTGGCATATTGCAATCTTCCTGCTTGCATATATCCCATGTGTGCATTTCTACACGGTCACGTATAAAGCACCGGGCACAGTGCCAGGCACACAGCAAGCCCAGGGCAGGTGGGCAGTGCCATGCTTGGCCTCCAGGGCAAGCCCACAGCGGAAAGGTGCTGGAGCAGGTGGGCAGAAGACTGAGCATCAGGGGTCAGCAAGGCAGGGATGGGGCAGGGACGAGAGGTTGGGGTTATTACTGCCAGTCAGGACCAGCGGGACGGCTCCGAACCAAGAGAGTCTGGAGTGGAGGAGGTCGGAATCCCCCCAACTCGTTTGCAATGTGCTTCAGACTGCCTGGGTTGGGTTCCTCTGGCACCTAACTCATTGAACGGGTGCAAGCTTCAGCTTCCTCCTCGGTAAAGCAGGGTGAATAAGGACACCCATTTCTACAGCACTATCACAGGGATTAACGGAGGTAACACGCATGACATCCTTGGCAAATTCTCAGTGTTAACTATTATAATTATTATTCCAAAACTCCCAAGCATGAGAATTTTTAGTGTCTCACAGTGCCTGGTTTCTCAAGAGGTTTTTCTAATAAAACTGCCATCATTTTTCTGTATCTTCAAAGCAAAAGAAAGAACAGGAAGGATTTGGGAAGAAGAAGGGGAGACCCAGCATAAAATTCAAAAAGCAATTCTTGTTCCTCATACTGCAATCCAAAAACCATCTTTTTCTTCCCCTATCCATAGTCCGTTTTGACATCAAGGGCGTGTTGGTGACCAGGGATCGTGGGTGTCTTGCTGTGGTGAGTCTGCGTCTGTCACCTCCCCTACCTGGGAAAATAGCCTGTCCTACTTCACCAGGTTCCCATGATTCTGCAGGAGAAAGGCTCTGGGTCTGTACCACTTTGCGAAGACAGGAAGCTGCGGAGCTGACGAACGTCAGCATGCACGGTGGACAGCATCACAGGGCTGGTGATTCACAGGAGGGGAATGGGTGGCAGTCGCTGAAACATCCATTGTCCCCACACGGCCCCTGCTGCTTCCTCTAAATGCTGCAGAGGAGGGAGGCAAGATCCACAAAGGCAAGGCTGACTTCGGGGTCCCCACCGAACGCCCACGTGTCTCTGTTTGATTAATGGCACTGAATACATTTTTATTTCCCTCAGTTATCAGTGTATTCCTGGGAAGGGGTAGGACAAACAAATGTCACAAGAGACTCAAAGGCATATGAAATTATTCTCTCTCATCAGGGAGGAATGGGAGGGAGGGAGGGAAGGAATATGTGACAAAAAACCTAACAGGTCACATTGCACACCAGCTTTCTCCTTGTTGCCTGCCTTTTAGCCTGGGTAAAAGCTAACTGGTGAAAATAATACTATAGCAAACACTCAGAATCTCTTAGAAGAAAGACATATTACGCTAGACTTGAGGAATAAAATGAATAGCTAAAGCCCCCGTGTCTTCGGGAATTTAAATGTGTCCCGGGAGTCAGGATATATACATTCAAAACAAAATAACAATTGGATAGCTTGCAAAACTTCTAAGGTTTGACCTAGCCGGTCCACTATTCGGGAACTGTCCTATACATGAGTTTCCACTTATGCCCAAAATGATAGTAAGGGCTCTTTGCTGTCACACTGATTCTAGTGGTGAACTTTAGAATAACACAAATGCCCAATAATGAAAGAATGATTAAATACGTTATAATACGGGACACCTGGGTGGCTCAGTCGATGAAGCATCTGCCTTCAGCTCAGGTCATGATCCCAGGGTCCTGAAAGCAAGTCCCACATCAGGCTCCCTGCTCAGTGGGGAGTCTGCTTCTCCCTCTACCCGCCCCCCATCCCCGCTCGTGATCTCTCTCTCTCTCTCAAGCTCTCTCTCACAAATAATCTTTTTTAAAAAAATAAAATAAATATGCATAAAAATTTTTAAAAGCTGTATGGGGGCAAAAGTTCCACATAAACAGGAAAATTCCAATTGAGTGTTGAGGCAGTCAACAAGAGAACTGATAACATGAAAATAAAGATACACAGAAAAGGGAAGGAAACACAAGAGAAAAAAAATGTTTAATGCAAGAAGACAGGAATAGATACTCAAATATCACATTATAAAGATAGAATAAACAGAACAAAATTGATAAGCAAAGAGTATAATTGGAAGAACGCTTTAAAAAAAATGGGTTATGCGTTGAAGGGCATCCCCCAAGAGAGAGATATTGAAGTCCTAACTCCTAGTACCTCAGAATGGGACTTGGAGGTAAGGTTATTGCTGATGACCAGGTTAATAGGAGGTCACTAGGGTGGGCCCTAATCTGACTGTGTCCTTATGAAAAGGGGAAATTTGGACACACAGATGCACACAGAGGGAAGATGATTATGAAGACACAGGGAAAAGCCATGTGACGGATTGGAGAGATGAATCTACAGGTCAAAGACTGCCACAGATCATGGCAAGCCACCAGCAGCTGGAAGGAAGCAAGAAAGAATTCTCTGGTAGGTTTCAGAAGGAACATGGCCAAGCCAACACACCTTGATTTCAGACTTCTAGCCTCCAGAACAGTGAGAGAACTGATTTCTCTTGTTTTAAGTCACCCGGTTTGTGGTATTCTGTGACAGGAGCCCTAGGAAACTAACACACTAATATAAATACAATGAGATTAGAAAATAACAAGTTTCTGGTTTTTACCAAAACATGAGGCAATTTCAAGGTATTTTTTTCTTAAAAATTATTAATTTGGGGGCACCTGGGTGGCTCAGTCGTTAAGCGTCTGCCTTCGGCTCAGGTCGTGATCCCAGGGTCCTGGGATCGAGCCCCGCATCGGGCTCCCTGCTCCGCGGGAAGCCTGCTTCTCCCTCTCCCACTCCCCCTGCTTGTGTTCCTGCTCTCACTGTCTCTCTCTCTGTCAAATAAATAAAAATCTTTAAAAAATATATTAATTTTGCCAGGATAAGAAAAATAAAGTCTATTCTCCTAAATTTGATTTGGATTTTTAGGATAGCAGTAATGCCATTGTAAAATAATAATAATAATAATAAAGAAAAGCATGAAGAGAAAAATAAGTTAACCACAATTTCACAACCACCACCATGTTGGCACATTTCCTTCCAGGCTTTTCTCTATGCAATATATGTGCACCCCCTACACACACACACTTTGACCTGAAGTGCCTCTAAATTTTGATTCCAACTTTCTTCCCCCAAATAATTCATAATATGAAATAATCCTCATGATATAAGAAGTTGTGTAAATGCTTCTGTTGCCTGTATGATCAATCGAATGGGTGTTATATGACATTTAGCTCTTTAGGTATTAGGGTGCATAGGGTGTTTCTAATCTATGGTTACTATAAAAAACTTCACAGTGAAGGTCTTTGTTCAACCCGGCCTGAGCGCCCCCCTCCTGACCCACACCCGGCCTCCCATTAAAGCCATCCTGATCCCATTCTGACCTTCAGTCTTCCTCCCATTTCAGACACGGAGTCCTTCTGAGGCTGGACAGTGTCTAGTACAGGGCCATGAGGGTAGACAAAGTGTAAGGGCATTGGAACTATAGGCTTTACAAATAGAATTTGGAAAGCTGGGGTGTCACATTGTTTGGGCAACAGAGTGGTGGGTTTTTCATTCCTATTTTGATGAAGACTGTGGAACTCTGCAGTATCACAGAGCAAAAATTTCACAACTGTGATGTTTTTCCCCCAGTGGGAAGCTGGGACTCAGGGATGGGAGAAGGTACATACATACACCCCTCCCTATGGACCCCTACTCATGCCTCTCATTTAAAAATGTTTATCTTAACATGACTATGGTGATTAAGGAAAACCAAAGCAAATGATTTTAAAACTGTATACATTTCCTGGTAAAGCACAAACACTTGTGAAAAAAACTCCATGATTTAAAAATATTGAGATGTAAGCCACATAAATCAAAGCTTTCTAGGGTCCTCTAATTTTGTCAGTAATTTGTTTCAGATTGTAAAGAAGTCTTGAGTTCAGAAAGTTAGAGAACTGCCTTAACATGTGGAAAATCATACAGGTATGAAATCCTCTGGTTGTAAAAAACTGATGAAGTCTTTAGGGACTGCCCCTCCCTTATCCAACATGTGAGAGTTCATGCAGGTTAAAGAACAAAATGAATGTGAAGAAAGTGGGGAAATCTTTAGCTATAATGTATCTTGTAGTCAACGTCAAGGACTTCATAAAACTCCGCAAATGTGGTCATTATAGGAAAATCTTCACTTATAGCTTGCCTTTGATTAAACAAGAAAGCTCGCACTGAGATTTCTATGAAGAAACCCTGTAAATGCAGACAGTGGGGGAAAGCTGCAGGTCATCCCTCTCTTACCATGAGAGGGCATTTTCTTCTTTTTTTTTTTTTTTTTAAAGATTTTATTTATTTGACAGAGAGAGATACAGCGAGAGAGGGAACACAAGCAGCGGGAGTGGGAGAGGGAGAAGCAAGCTCCGCGTTGAGCAGGGAGCCCAACGCGGGGCTCGATCCCAGCACCCTGGGATCATGACCCGAGCCGAAGGCAGACGCTTAACGACTGAGTCACCCAGGTGCCCCGAGAGAGCATTTTCTAAAGAGAAAATCTACCACCAGCATTTCTCACAGAGCTGGAGCAATTCTAAAATTTGTAAGGAACCAGAAAATACCTTGAAGAACCAAAGGAATGCTGAAAAGAAAACCAAAGCTGGAGGCTTCACAATTCCGGACTTCAAGCTCTGTTACAAAGCTGTCATCATCAAGACAGTATGGTACTGGCACAGAAACAGACACATAGATCGGTGCAAACAGAAGAGAGAGCCCAGAAATGGACCCTCAACTCTATGGTCAACTAATCTTCGACAAAGCAGGACAGAATGTCCAATGGAAAAAAGACAGTCTCTTCAACAAATGGTGTTGGGAAAATTGGACAGCCACATGCAGAAGAATGAAACTGGACCACTTTCTTACACCATACACAAAAATAAATTCAAAGTGGATGAAAGATCTAAATGTTGAGACAGAAATCCATCAAAATCCTAGAGGAGAACACAGGCAGCACCCTCTCTGACCTCAGCCACAGCTACTTACTAGACTCGTCTCCAAAGGCAAGGGAAACAAAAGCAAAAATGAACTATTGGTACTTCATCAGGATAAAAAGCTTTTGCACAGCAAAGGAAACAATCAACAGAAGTAAAAGGCAACCTACAGAATGGGAGAAGATACTCACAAATGACCGATCAGATAGAGGGCTTGTATCCAAAATCTATAAAGAATTTATCAAACTCAACACCCAAAAAACAAAAAGTCCAGTCAAGAAATGGGCAGAAGACATGAACAGACACTTCTCCAAAGACGACATACAAATGGCCAACACATGAAAAAATGTTCAACATCACTTGGCATCAGATCAAAACCACAATGAGATACCACCTCTCACCAGTTAGAATGGCTAAAATTAACAAGTCAGGAAATGACAGATGTTGGTGAGGATGTGGAGAAAGGGGAACCCTCCTACATTGTTGGTGGGAATGCAGGCTGGTGCAGCCACTCTGGAAAACAGTATGGAGGTTCCTCAAAAGGTTACAAATAGAACTACCCTAGGCCCAGCAATTGCACTACTAGGTATTTATCCAGAGGACACAAAAATGCTAATTCAAAGGGGCACATGCATTCCAATGTTTATGGCAACATTAACAATAGCCTACATATATATATAGGCTAACAATGTGTATATATATCGTGTGTGTACACACACACACACACACACACACAGAGGAATATTACTCAGCCATCAAAAAGAATGAAATCTTGCCGTTTGCAAAGACGTAGATAGAACTAGAGGGTATTATAAGCGAAATAAGTCAGAGAAAGACAAATACCAGGGAAATGATTTCACTCATGTGGAATTTAAGAAACAAAACAGATGAATATAGGGGAAGGGAAAGAAAAATGAAATAAAAACAGGGAGGCAAACCCTAAGAGACTCTTAACTCTAGGAAACAAATTGATGGTTGCTGAAGGGGAGGTGGGTGGGGGATGGGGTAACTGGGTGATGGGTATTAAGGAGGGCACGTAATGTGATGAGCACTGGGTGTTATATGCAAGTGATGAATACATTATATGTTAACTAAATTGAATTTAAATTTTAAAAAAATCGAGAAAATCTGTAAATGCAGAAAAACTTTCAGCATCAAAAAACTCATACTGGAGCCTGGTGATGGGTATTAAAAGAGGGCACGTTCTGCATGGAGCACTGGGTGTTATACGCAAACAACAAATCATGGAACACTACATCAAAAACTAATGATGTAATGTATGGTGATTAACATAATAATTATTTTAAAAAACCATACTGGAAGGGCGCCTGGGTGGCTCAGTTGTTAAGCATCTGCTTTCGGCTCAGGTCATGATCCCTGGGTCCTGGGATCGAGCCCCACATCGGACTCCCTGCTCTGCGGGAAGCCTGCTCCGCCCTCTCCCACTCCCCCTGCTTGTGTTCCCTGTCTGTCTGTCAAAAAAATAAAAATCTTAAAAAAAAAAACTCATACTGGAGAGAAACCCTATTTTTTTTTTTAAGATTTTATTTATTTGCGAGAGAGAGAATGAGAGACAGAGAGCATGAGAGGGAGGAGGGTCAGAGGGAGAAGCAGACTCCCCGCTGAGCAGGGAGCCCGACATGGGACTCGATCCCAGGACTCCAGGATCATGACCTGAGCCGAAGGCAGTCGCTTAACCAACTGAGCCACCCAGGTGCCCAACCCTATTTCTACAAAGTAATCCATGCAGAAAAAACTTCAGAGACTCCATCTTATTGCATAACATATAACTCACACAAAAGAATTTCTCTTCATAAGAACTGGGATTAACTTAACAAGGAATCACCAAATGGAGAAGTTGCTTCTGAATGAATCCCACGAAGTCACCACTATTCAAAAGTATCAGTAAATAAGGATGCTAATGGGGAAAGATTTGAAAAAGCCTGAGCTAGAAAAATGCATGTAATATTAGACACACATATGCCGCCTTGTGGTTGTAATTTTGTTAACATTTTAATCAGAAAAGTTATTGAATGCCCACTCAGAGGACCATGGACCATTACTAAGGCACTGGGGCTAGAGGGGATTTCCAAACAGATGTGCCCCTGGAGTCTACATACTTGCAAGACAGATTAGAATCAGAGATAAGTTTGGTTTTGTTTTTTGGGGAGAGGGTCAGATTGATGACAACACATTACTTAAATCAGGCTATATATAACATATAAAACATAGCATGTTTTTCTATCTTTCCATGACAATACAGACCTGCCTCATCCTAAAATTACAGGTGTTACTGTGGTAGAAATATTAAGCTACCAAAGTTTAAAATAATCTGAGCAAGGTTAGTGAGAGAGAAATGAGGCACAATTATATCTAAGTTGATGCACAACACAAGAAGCTGCTAGATGCCTTTTGTTACAGTTGCCAGGATTCCATACAGTGACCTGCTTTTATAAAAGTGTTCTTAGTACAAAAGTACATATACCTGGTTTTGTCATAAACAAACATCAAGTGGTCTTGAAAGCAGGGATAGGTTGTTTCTGAGATATCATGGCAGGATACAATTCTTCCACAATTAAAGGATTAAATGTAGGCATAAAACCTAGATTTATGGCTGCCACATTGCTTTGAATTACTCCCACGAATTTTATGTTCTCTAATTCATGCTATGTGACCATTTTAAGTGTAGAAAACCATCTTAATCAGCACTGATTTTTAAATGCTGACAGCAGAGAATCTGTGTAGTCAAAATCAAAATAGAAAGGAGGCATCAGGAAGGGTTAGAGAAAGGGAGAACAGAATGCTGTCGGAAATAAAGTAGATTAAGAACAGAATTTTTAAAGTAAAAAATTCCCCTTCAAGTGGATTGGCTAGGCCAAGAAAATTCCCCGAACTCCTTTTTCAAAACAAGTATTTCAGGAATGTCAATTCAAGTTTGACTTTATTTATAGAGATTTTTTTAAAAAACAAAATAGTAGAGTTTTAATATCAGAAACTTTTTACATCTTTATTCTTCAAATTCGATGTCAAGTTACAAATAAATAGTCCATACCATGTGGCTATGTTGCTTCTTTATGATGTACACTTCAGGCAGAAAACAGCAATAACCAAGAATACATCAAAAATGAACTCGCAGTGAATAACCAATTGTTAAGTGTAGAGAAAAGACGCATTACATTTCAGTGTGGTCCAGTATGTACACTGTTTTAAGTGGATCCCCTTTAAAACATCACAGATGCATGTAATTCTCTTACAAAATAAAGAACTCACACATCAGGATTTCAAGTTTTAAAGTATCACAGGGAATAATTGCTTTAAAAACTGTAAATAATCTTGTGTATTTTAGCAGCAAAAAAAAATATTCCAGGGTAATCTTTAAATATTGCTGAAAAAATTGCAAGCTTTAGAGAACACCATGGGTATCAGATTCATTACTTAAAAAACAAAGTAGTACTTATAAAGAAGAGACCACTTTAGGTTTTGTTCTGCTGTTGGTAAAATAAAGTTGAAGCTAAAAAATCCCAGCCCAGGGTGGGGGGAAGCCTGCCAGAGAGAAGAGCGGAGGTAGCCGCCAGTCAGGCTCTAGACTTACTGTCACGGGAAAAGGCCGAGAAGTCTTATGTAACTTATTTCCACAGAACAAGTTCTTAGGAATTCTTTTGAGGATCTATAGTCTATTTTCAGATGTATTAGATTTAGCAACTGACCGACATTCTTCTAAGTTTTCCTCCCCAAGCGTCTTCTGGCTAAACCAGTATTTTAATAAAATCATCGTTGTTGGGTGGTGTTTTGGTTTTGGTTGTTAAACCAACTGTTTCTTTTGAAAGATTAATAGGAAAAGATACCATTTTTCAAGTCATTAAAGATGGCCTGGGTCAGAGAGTAATTTGTTTGAAAGGGGATGATACTTTATGTAATAGTTTCATACTCTGCATGACATCTGACACGTGGCATCTAAGATTTTAAGACTGAAAGGAATTCTAAAAAATGAGAAAAATGGAATTAGACGCAAATTACATCAGCCTTATTGGATGCTTCTGAAAAGAAACAACTTGTATCCACAATCAGTGGTAAACTGTCACTGTTTCAAGTCACCATTATATTGTTCTCTCTCCTTTGAACACTAAACCTTCTTTTTCTAAATATAACTTCTCAAAAATCATTTGGAAGCAAACGATTATTCTAAAGAGAAAGCATCAGAAACAAATTCTCCACCCACCCTGACTTAATCTTTACATCACAACATCCTGACAGAGAAGCGGTTTACTTTCTTTGTTTTACTTCTTGGCAGTTTTCCCAAACTTTATGAAAATTTAAACTATGACAAGGAGAAACACATTAAAAACATAATGCAAATATACAGAAATACAAGAAATACTCAAAACCGAACACCATATTGTGGTATCTCCAAATATGGTCTGTGCACAAATGACCAAAAGCTACAGGGCCCTGGGTCTCAGCACTCCCACTATCCTGCACAGATCTACATTCTTAACTTTGTTTTTGCCTTTTGATGCCTAAACCAACTAAGAATCAAGAAAATAACTGACAGGACATTAAGAAAACATGGTATCTACGATTTTTTTAAAGTCTTGATTTGAACACATCTTCACTGGAGTGCAATATTACTCTTGATAATGCTCAAATAACAAGACAAGCAACACGTATGAAAAGACTTACTATGTACCATACAAGCAGTGTGTTTAGAATCATAAATAACTTCCACAGTAACATAAAAACCTACAAATTAAATCTTAACTACTTCAGTATAAAGTTAAATTCTCATTATCTTAGTAAGAATGCCAGTATCAGAAGCATTCTCCATGTTTCTGTATTCTAGCGTAGAAAGGTTCTGTTTAGAAAGGATAAGGTGCTTTTTTAAATAAGTTGCCAACACACACACACACACACACACAACCAGTGCGAACTATCAAGAGAAAAAATCCTCATTTTGAAATGCGATAGATTACACATCTAGACTAAAAGCATCGGAGTGGATAGAATATCTTTCCATGACTGAGGTGCTGTAAATATAAACATTAATAAAGAACAGCTTTCTATCCTTTGCTTCTTAAATCCCACCCTAACTTTTAGAACTGCTTCCAACTTTAAAAAAAAGTTTGGACATTTTCATAGTTCAAAGCTAACGAGAAGACCCTGAATACCCTGAGGGTAAGCTACTGGAGACTACCCACTGGTGCTACATTTGCTGTGTTTTCTTGTTTACTATTGAACATAACCCTCTAGTGCTATCTTGTTTCATGCAGCACCAACCAAACTTCCATTTTTTCCCTAATAAAAAATAAATATATATAGAAGACGCTGTCAGGCATATATTCACAAGGTCTCAATTTCTTAAAACATAAGTACGGGTATATTTATTTCTCTCAAATGCATACAAGACAATAATTACACAGCAACAAATCTTTTGTTCAACAATGATTTGATTCATAAGCGTTTGAATTTACATAATTTCACATCCATACCCTTGCATTTTTAAATACTGTAAGTACAAAAGCCCCCCAAATAACCAATTCTTATATTTCCTATTTATCCCTCTATACATCCGAACTTTAAAAAGTTACAAACTGAACATTATACAGAACATATAAATCATGTTTAAAAACTTGAGGTTTTAAAATCACTGTTCCCCAAAATGATTCAGAAAGTCCTCATGCTGACAAGTGCAGTCCTAGGTGGTAAGGTAAGTTGGAAAGGGGGAGAGAAAGAAGAGACAGACACCAGTTTGCTGTCTTAATGTTTTACTAATCCTGTCAGTAAAAACGGCGACGTCATGAGAAGTAACAGTTTAGGTTTACTATGAGGAACGGGGTTTGCCTCACAGTTGGAGACATGCACTTCAAGTATTTTCCTATTTGATCTGAGCTCCCTGTAGCAAACGATGCTGAAAGAGAAGAACTATTTTCTTCCATACATTCGCTCAATGTCCGCCTGGTAATGTGTTTTAAGCTCTTTACGTTTCAGCTTGAAGGCATCTGTCACCAAACCAGTTTCAGGGGTCCACGGTTCTGGGCTCAAACGAATTTTTACTGGAATTTCGAATTTTTCTAGACTCGCTGAGACAGGGGAAGGAAAAAAAATGTAAATGCAGAGGCATGAAAAATGTACAATTAAAATTCTTAGCAAATAGTAAACTTTTCTAGTCTTAGAGCACCCATCAAAATGCACAAACATCCCATGAATCTCACTTCTAAATAATCCATCCCTCAAAAATGCTACAAGTAAAAATATATAGAGATATGTATGAGAATTGTAATAGCAAAAAAACGGTTTTAAAAAATCTACATGGCCATCAATAGAATGGGTTAGATTCAGTTATGATGTAGGCATAAAATGGAATATAATTCAGTCATTAAAAATAAGATCTATGGGGCGCCTGGGTGGCTCAGACGGTTAAGTGTCTGCCTTCGGCTCAGGTCACGGTCCCGGGGTCCTGGGATCGAGTCCCACTTCAGGCTCCCTGCTTATCTCCCTCCGCCTGCTGCTTCCCCTGCTTGTGCTCTGTCAAAAATAAATAAAATCTTTGGGGGGAAAAAAAAAAAATAAGATCTACATGGTACGGTGTGTGAAGATATTTGCAATATATATTATTAGGCTTTTAAAAAAAAAAAAGGGTTTTTTTAAATACCAGATAAATTATACGCATCTAGATGTGTAGGACAAGTATACACCAAACTATAAGCTGTTTACCTCTAGGAGCTAAGATCCACGATTAAGGAAAAGCAAATGCCACACACCTATTTGTTTTCAGTTTATTTTAAGGAGATTACTTTAGAAACTAAAAAATAATAAAGTTTAAAAAGAATCTTGTCATTGAACCAGAATATTCAGCATAAGCTTTGAGGACAGAATGTCGGCTCACTATCGTGTTCCTATACACTGCTGGGTACCAGCAGATTCTCAATAGCAGAGGGTTGGAGACGGGGAGAGGGATGGAGACAGGGAGAAAAGGGAGAGGTTTTTCCAGCATTCATTCAACAAATATTTATTGAAAAAAATTACTGTGTGAAGTGCTGTACTAAACATTCTTAAACACTCTTTAAAAAACACAAGAATAGTTTCTGTTCTCAAGTGGAATAAAATCTAACAATGACAAACAGGTAACCATGTAGCCATGATCACACACACACGCACACGCACACGCACACTTGCTCACTCAACTGAAGGTGTCAGTACCTTGGGAGCAAAAGGGGTATATTAACTCTAACTTATAAACATAGCCACAACAAGGTTTTCTCTCCAAAGACTGAAGCTATTTCAGGAGTGCTCCCCTAGAGGGAAAACCACTGTGAGCAAAAGCAGCAAGGCCTGGACCTCAGGACTTATGGAATAGTTCCTTTCTGTTCTGTTGTGTTTATATGTTAGAGCAAGTATTTTTTTCTTCCCTTTTATTCTCTTATCTATAATAATAGGTATTAATAAGCTAACTGCATACAGAATAAGAGCCAAAATCGCTCAAGAGCTCTGCATCCTCTTCTGCAAAAAAGGTCACTGCATTTTCAGCTGTGTGCTAGGCAGCTTTACTGCATTAGGCAGGAGCCTTTGTTACTGTCCTTACTTAAAAATCAACTATGTTCTCAGGAGATGTACATGGGTGCCAAGCGGACAAGCGATGATGGACTGGGAAGTCAGTTTTGTGTATCAGCTGGGCTAGGCTGGAGTTCCCAGGTACTCAAACACTAATGCAGGTGTTGCTCTGAGGATATTTTGTAGACAGAGGATTATGTCTATAACCAGTTTACTTTATGTGAGGAAAACTGGCCTAGATCATCTTAGTGGGCCTGGTTTGGCCAACTGAAAGGCTGTAGGAGCAGAGCTGAGGTGCCCCCAAACAAAAAGCAATTCTGCCTGTGGTCGGCTGCTGCCAGCAGGCTGCCCTCCCGATTTCCAGCTTTGCCTAAGGCAGCCCCCAAAATCACATAAACCAATTCTTCACACTGAGTCTCTCTATATACTACTAATTCTGTTTCTCAGGTGTAAACCTAATACAGATTTTGCCTAAGAATGAAGTTGGATCCCTTCTTCACATCATATGAAAATGAACTCAAATGGACCAAGGAGCTTTTAAATATAACAGCTGAAACTGTAAAATTCTTAGAATAAAAAATAGGGTGTATCTTTGTGATAGATTAGGAATGGTTTCTCAGATAGGATACCAAAAGCACAAGCAACAAAAGAAAAAAAAAACCTACCTTTTGTAATTCAAAGGATACCATCAAAAAAGTAAAAACACAACCCACAGAATGGGAGAAAATATTTACAAATTGCCTATCTGGTAAGAGCCTTGTGTCTAGAATATATAAAGAACTTGCACAATTCATTAATAAAAAGGCAACCCCATTTAAAAAATGGGCAAAGGGGCACCTGGGTGGCTCAGTCATTAAGCATCTGCCTTCGGCTCAGGTCATGGGATCGAGCCCCACATCGGGCTCTCTGCTCGGCGGGAAGCCTGCTTCTCCCTCTCCCACTCCCCCTGCTTGTGTTCCCTCTCTCGCTCTGTCTCTGTCAAATAAATCTTTTAAAAAATAAATAAATAAAAATTAAAAAATGGGCAAAGGATCTGAATAGACATTTCTCTAGAGAAGACATACAATGGCTAATAAATACAAGAAAGGATGCCAAGCATCATTAGCCACCAGAAAAATGTAAATCAAAACGAGATACTCTACTTCATACCCATTAGGATGAGTAGAATCCAAAGGATGAACAGTAACAAGTATTTCGAGGACGTGGGGAAACTGGAAACCAACACTGGTGGGGATGATAAAATGATGCTACCATTTTAGAAAATAGTTTGGAAAATTTGGGGAAAAATATTCTGGAAAATAATCTGGTACTTTTGTCTCAAAAGATTTAACATAAAGTTGACACAGGCCTAGCAGTTCCACTCTGAAGTACCTACCCGGGAGAAATGAGTACGTCCACACAAACCCTTGCACGTGAGTGCAACCAAAAGCAGAGCAACCCACTGCAGCCCCCCCAACACACACGCAAAAAGGTGGATAGGACATATCCGGTGTAGAAAATGCAGAGAAGAGTCTTGGACAGTTCTGGGTGGGCCGGGGTGGCCAGGACCCAGCTGAGTAAAGAGAGAAAGGGCGACCCGGAAGACAGAAGCTGCAGGGACAAGGACATTCTGACCGGTGCCCGCCGCCACGGGAGCCCGTGACGGGCGAGTCCTGGGGAGGAGCCTGGATGCGGGCCTGAGAAGCGTGTTCTTCTATCCAACGGCAGGAGACACAGTTGGTTTCCGAGCAGGAAATGATGTCCCCTAAGCCTTGTGACAGCAGAGCAAGTAAACGTGAGCCTCGGTCCTCAGTCTGCTTCACAGCCACTCACCTGAAATAGCAGCTTCAGAGAGCACTTTGAGGACCTCGTTTTCCATTTCACAGCTGTTACACAGCTCCTCCCAAGTCCCATGAAGTCCTTTCTTTCGAGCGAGTTCTGTTAGTTCCTTTTGATTTGGCACAACAAACCCAATGACGTAAGAATGATAACTGAAATACATAAAGGACAAGCGGGCTAAGGGTCTAAATGGCACAGCGTGGGAGTGGGTGTCGGCGATACGCTGACGCCGTCAATTCATGACCACTTGAAAGAACATCCGTGACGCGCATCTGGTACAGAGCACTTACCTCACGGAACAGCCACTTCTACCGTATGATTCATAGTATGTTCAACGCTCAACAGAGTCCACTGCTAAATAAACCTTCATCTGATATTTAATGGCAAATTTCAACTAGGTGTTAACTGTTACAAATACTTCCATGTATACATTTTTTAAAAGAAAATTACAAATATCAGAAAATTCAACTTCGGAAAAAAATCAGTAATTCACATTAACAGGTTAAGACAAAAATAAAAATTCATGTAAATAGAAATTGTATCTGGGTGGCTCAGTCGGTGAAGCATCTGACTCTTGATTTCCGCTCAGGTGATGATCTCAGCGTTGTGAGATCGAACCCCGTGTCAGGCTCCACACTCAGTGCTGAGTCTCCCTGGGATTCTCGCTCTCCCTCTGCTCCCCCTGCCCTTGCTCATGCACTCTGTTGCTCTCGAATGAATAAATAAAACCTTTTAAAAATATATTTGAAAATTTAAAAAAAAAGAAATTGTATCTAAAGAAAATTGGCAGCAAATCAAAGTAATGTGGTTGCATTTATTTTCTTCTTTTGTTATCACGAGAACTGCGAATGAAAGAGCTTTAGGTACGCCTGCCAATGGCAGTAAGAAATAGCCAACAGCATCAGGAAGAGAAGGGCAGTCTGGTTAATATCACACAAGTAAAAGCCAGAATTGTAGCAGCACTAAAGAAAATATCTCATAGCTAATTAAAGGGCTGAATGATTTATGGTTCAATGTAGTAAATCTTTAAAGTCTGTTTCTAAATTGGTTCTTCTGATACCAGATTTTAAATTTCACAATAACTATTTTATGTCAACTGCTGCAGTAAGGTTCCTAGGCTGGCCACCAAGTATCTGATCGTTAACACTGGAGAATAATTAATACATATAAAACTCTTAGGGGAAAATGTCATCAGAGTGCCGATCTAAATTTCCAACACATTTCCCAGGACTACATTTCTGGGATTTTTAACTTTAAACTCTCCTTCCCTCCTTTCCCAGCTGCCTCTATATCATTATGGACTAGAGATACTAGGAGTTCAGCCACAGCTTAACATAGCTTAAGGCAGAGCTCCCAGCCCTGGCCAGGGTCTGAAGTAGGTTCGAGTCTAGAGCGGGGTAGCTAAGTGCTGAGCAGGGTTCAGCTTGATGACTCCCATCCTCAACTTCCTTCTTTACTCCCCTTTGCTCTGGACTGGTTCTGGGATGCTTCCCTGTGCAGCGGGGTGGGTCACTGGGGGTACCGAGGCAGCAGGAGGGAGGACTTGACTTTCTTCCCCTCCCTACCACACAGGACACCGCAGTGAGATGTAAAGCAGAAAACAGGGACACAGAGGAGGACGAGGAGGGGAGGCATCACAAGGACAGAATCAGTTACTGGTTTTTCCTGAGAAGAGGACTCTCCCAGAGACAACGGATAAGAAGGAAGAAGAGTTCTTAGTATAGTTTTACAAAGAAGATTCATCTAGGAAGGAAATGCCAAAACCACACAAAATGTTTGTTTGAAGTAAAAGTAACAGAATTCTACTTTCTTACCTGTTTGCATATGCGCAAATGTTATCTATAAGGGAGAGGTTCTTCAGAGCTGCCTCTACTTTCCCAAGAGAAACATATTCTCCCGCCTGCAGTTTCACAAGGTCCTTCTTACGATCTGTGCAGAACAAAGGCCGGGAGGGGCCACATGGGAGCATAGAAATACCTTGAATACACATGAATATTGCCCATTCCCTAAGTAATTTGCTATCAGTTAAGTCTATTATTAACAGTTACACCAAAACTAAAAGTACACAGTATATTAGGCCCTAATTTTTGTACCATTAAATAAATTCTTTCAAAAAAAGAAAATCAGCTTCTGGTCAAGAGCCCCCACCATCAGGGCTTCGGTCATGTTCCGCTGAACAAGTGTGTTCCTGCAACCCATTAACACCAGGAAGCTGAGGAGTTCTCAGGGACACGTGAAAGCTCACATTCTATCTGGAGAGAAGCACATCCCCTCCATACAGAACAGTAAGGGTAAAGGTCAAGCCTGCCCAACCTGCTGATCTGGAAAGAATTCCTGTAAGTGAGGCCTGGGCTGAGTCTTGAGGGAAGACGGGCGCTGACCAAGTGCAGCAGCCGTGGAAAACGACAGACCGGTCCGCCTGAATCACCGCAGCATGGTGCGGGAGGGAACGGCCGGAGGCGGAGAGGTGGGGCTGGGCTACAGGACAGAGGCGCAAGGAACCAAGCCCTTAGCTGCCACTGGAGTTTTCTAGCAGCAAAGGGGCCCAGTGAGATCAGTGCTGAGGACTCACATGGCCTTTGAGTGTGTGTGTTTAAGGGGGGACAAGTATATCCCAGGGAGGAATTTCTTGCAATAGGGTGACGGAAGGTGCAGGCCTGACCTATGGTCATGGTGGGGCAGAGAGAAAGAAGAGAGTATCTTGAGGCATGTTTCACATGATAAATCAGTAGAAAATGGGTAAGACATGGGGAGTGCACTAAACAATCTCATCTCCCCCAGGTTTCTAGGTAGCATGACTAGGACAGAAATTCTATTAACCGAGAAAAAAAATGTAAGAAGGAAGGCAGGGAGCTATTTTTTGCCCCCCTGGGTCCTAGTACTCCAACTGCCAGGCTTCCTTATTCTCACAGGCAAGGCCAGGACATGGTTCCAACAGGAGAGAGCCTGTCCAATAACCTCTAGATAGCAAAGAGCACACAAAAATAAATATTCCCTACTGAGAACTGGATTCTTTCAGGGTTATCTAATAATTAAAAATACCACTCCTGTTGAACAGATTTTGAGATCTCCTAAAATGTCAGGCCTTAAAACTTCTTCACAGTTTATTATAAAATTTTATATTCCAGGGATGATACAACAGACCCTATCAACACTGCAGAGAGATACATTCTTATATTATTAAACAGTTTCCCTAAATATACAGTTATCTCTTTTGTAAAACTATTTCAGAAACATCCACTGTCAGAAAACATATGTATATGTATTAGTTGGCTCACCGATAATCTTTAAACAACCATCGGGGTCAAACTCCCCAATATCTCCAGTACAGAGCCACCTCTGTCCATTTTCATCTTCAAAGAAATCAGCTGTCGTTTTTGCTTCATTTTTGTAGTATCCTATTGTCACATTTTGGCCACCAATAAGAACTTCACCCCTCGGGTGTGGTTTATCGGTATTAAAGTATCCACCTAATAAACACAAAATAATTAACAGTTAATTCAAAATTTTTATCCCTATATACAGTTGTGTGAAAATGTGAAACTATTGGTTTCTAAATAGGGACATCTGAATTTAATCCAATTAGTTTCCCAAAGGAAATGAGGCAGACAGTATGAATGAACAAAAACTCATTAATGTAAAACTAGGTGCAAAATATCAGTTGCTTACCCATAAGCACTGATGCTTTTAAACTACTACTCCAAGCAAAAATTACACTTAAAAATCCAACATCTGTGGTATAAAATAATCATGTGTACTACATAGGTAAACTCCTTTAAGGAATCTGTAGAGATTCCTATATATCTGATAAAAGTATTAAATCACGTAATTCAATAAAACACATCTCCAAAATCAAATTACACAATGTTTACAAGATTTATGACTGGCAGATAAGTTCAGAATGACTCCAAGTTTAAATTTGTGAAACATTTTCACTAATTATGCTAAAAGGTAAATGAAAAATGGCAGCGAACCCTCAGAATCTTTACTCTGTATAAAAGAAGAATTTAGCCAACCAATCACTGATAATGTATATGCAGAAAGAATCAAATAAAATTTTTAGAAAGTGATTAGTATTTAAATGGCACAACAGATTTGTATGAAATTATAGTAAAAATTTCCTTCTGATGATTCTAGATTGAAGCCATCAGGGAAAAGAAAGAAAAAAAGAAAAATCCTCAGTTTCATATATTATGTTTTATGATTTTGCTGCTACAAAATAAACTTATGATCATTCCTAATTTACTGACATCATTCATTTAGATTTCTCAAGTTTTTGCCGTAATTCTTACTTGCATTCATGTAATAAAATAAGCAAAATAAAAACAATTTTAATTCTTCAGAATCATTCTTGAAATAAGCAAAATAAATGCATTCGTATAGCTCTAGATAAAATAGTTCTATTAGACAAAAAAAGCACTTGTGGGTGATTTTATATTCTAAAGTAAGAAAATGAAGCACAATTCTAATTTTAAGGTTTAATATTATACAAATTAATGGTCTGTGGTTAAAATAGGTTATTACCTTCCTCCCAGTTCTTTAATTTGATTTCACAGCAAACTAATGGTGCTCCCACTCTGCCAGTATTGTAGTCCCATACTAAGATGCAAATGAAAAAAAGTATTTGATTACAGTGGTGAATAAACAGCTTGATTTTTCTAAATTACCAAAAATGATGATTTATCCCAAAGCTTTGACATCCCCAGAGAATCTTTAAAAGCTGGAGTCACAAACTGGTGAACCACAAGCTGTGTGGCCCACACAGAGTTCTGGTTTTTGATTCTGAATTGGTTATTGACACTTAAAAATCAAGACAATTTCCCCAGAAGTGTGGCATCTCCAGGACCAACAGGGCTGGCATTTCCAGCACAGCAACAAGTGTAGGCCCCATTAGATGGGGCGTGCCTGCTCCAGCTCCCCCCGATTCCTGCCTTACACCCACCGCGGATCTTCGTACCTCAAGGCTCACTTCACTCACTGAAGTAGCTGCCTGGCTCATGTGTCTGGAGCCCCTATCCTTTTTATTTTATTTTATTTTATTTTTTTTAAAGATTTTATTTATTTATTTGAGACAGAGAGAATGAGAGAGAGAGAGCACACGAGAGGGAGGAGGGTCAGAGGGAGAAGCAGACTCCCCGCCGAGCAGGGAGCCCGATGCGGGACTCGATCCAGGGACTCCAGGATCATGACCTGAGCCGAAGGCAGTCGCCCAACCAACTGAGCCACCCAGGCGCCCCTGGAGCCCCTATCTTAAAGGATGATGGATCACAATGGCTTCCCCCCATTCCGCTTTCTTATTAGACCGGACGGCTCTGCAGTACAAAGAGCCTCTCCAATCTTCTCCCATCTATCACTATTACAAAGTGAGACCTCTAAAGCCTCCCCGACATCAGCTGGTGCTATCACCCTATTTAAACTCATACACAGGAGTTCAGAAGACCAGGCTGGAGATTAACTTTCGAGGATCTGGGAAAAACACACACCACTATTGTGAATTACTACTGCATTATGTTTCCTCTTCAAAGATCATTCAAGTATCAGAAAAGGCTGATATTTAAAATTCACAGAATGTTTTGTTTACAACATGAGCTGTAACTGATGAATCACATTCAATGCAAATCTTAAAAACAGAAGCTATAAGGATCATCAGAAGAAAGGAAACATAGATGCACATATTGAAGATTGCTTTTTTATTTCCTGCAAAACAAGACTTAGAAGTAGCTTCCAAAATACAGAAAACTGGAAACAGGAAAATACAGAAGAAATGTAAGTTAAACCTGACATAAGAATGGTACACAGCAACACTGAAGGTAAAGAGGGGAAAATGATCAGTTAAGAGGTTTAGTACCTGTCAGTATCTAGAAAATACAAAGTAGCTTCTCCTAGTACTGAGAAGCAAAATAACTTTCCTCCATAAAAGGGACACATGAGGCACTTTGGGATTCATCCAGGAACCACTTGGGTAGTGGATCACCTCCTCAATCATGTCACCATGATAAACACTAGAAGTTACATTCTATAAAACTGAATCTGGTTTCTCTCTCATTACACAGACCACCCCCATAAACCACTTCCGAGTTTGAGCTTTAATACACATACCTAAACAACTGTACAAAACACGTTAATGTTTTTCACAAAAAGACATTTAATAACTGATAAAAGAAAATAAATGTATGTAATACAGCCAATGCTTGTTACTAAAACTTCTTTTCCAGACGCTAAGTAGCTTTTAATATGATGTATCATAATCTAACATGAAAGACTCCTTTAATTGGCTATTAGATGTACCCAATACTTAAAAACTTTATCAATAATCATAGTACTTAGAATTTACCATTATTCTGCTACACAAATACCTTAACCACTTTTATCCTTCGTACTGCAGAAAACAACCCATGACCAAAGAATACAGGGAGTCACACCCCAGGCTCTGTTGGACACACCACCCTGTGGAGAGCACCAACCTTCTGTAATTGTTCCTGCACCACAAGATTCAGTCAGTCCGTATCCCTGACCGACGGGGCAGCAGAAGCAGATGTTCATGAATCGCTGTGTGGTTGCAGAAAGCGGAGCGCCTCCACACAACAGAAGCCGGATACTTCCACCGAGCAAGCCTCGAACTTTTCGGAAAATAAACCTAAAAAAGAGAGAGAGAGAGAGAATCAGAGGATTTGAAGCTGAATGGGATTTTCCAGATCATTCAGACTAATCTCCCAATTCTGATATGTGAGATTTTGAGAGTCACGCTCGCCCAAAGCCACACAACCAGGTCAAGAGATTCTCTCACTTACTATTTAAATCTTAATTTTTTATAGTTCGACCAAGTCAAGAACGTATGATTTTCTCTTAAGAACTTTTCAAGTTAATATCTGAAATCAAAACGGTCAGGTTTAAAATTTTGTACAGTAATGGCAAACCCATGTTTATGGCCACAGAGCAATTAGTTTTATATTATGTAATACACATATTAATACTGAATAATCCCATTGTATCTTTATAAAATTTAGCATTAAAAGCAAATTTTTTTTTTTTTTTGCTTTTGTTTACTTCATTAGAAATATGCACATACTTGGGGCACCTGGGTGGCTCAGTCAGTTAAGCGTCTGAATCTTGGTTTCGGCTCAGGTCATGATCTCAGAGTCATGGGGTCGTGGAATCGGCCCTGCGTCGGGGTCCATGCTCAATGTGGAGTCTGCTTAAGATTCTCATTCTCCCTCCCACTCTACCCCTACCCCTGCATGCACACACACACTCTCTCTCTCTCAAAGTGTTTTTTAAAAAAAGAAATGTGTACATATTTGTACAATCTCTTTTTAAAATAAGGCAGAAAAAATATAGTTTCAAATAATGTGGAGCATCTGGAAACTCTATTAATATTCCCATAAAACAAATTAAATGCCATACATTGTTTTCTAATTTCTAAATTATAATTAAATCTACTTACCCAGCACTACAAAAACAAAAGTATCAGGTCTGTGGTAAAACCTATCATTTAACACTTTAAACACTCATATTTAGTTGCCATTTTATATTCATATTGAAATAAATTTAAAAGCAAAGAAAAATTATTTCTAAAAATAACTAAAATCACATACGTGTCCACAGAAAATGAAAGCAAACTATTAAATACAGTAAAACTGTAAGTGAAATGTTTTTTCAAATAACACTGCAATCTTTTTTAATTGCTCATACTCTTATGCAAGGTGGATTTTTAGAGTCCCTTTGACTTTTTAAAACCAATTCATTTCTTGTAACTATCTCAATTACCTGGGCTAGTGATATGAACAAAATGACTAAGTCACCAAAGAAGAGGGGGGAGTCATCTGACCTGTCACACAGTGGAGTGCCACGGCCTTTGGAAAGCTGTTCCATTTTGTAATTATAGGCCAGAATAAACAGATTGCGTTGGAAACTACTCATTTCGTTCACTTTATTCATAACGTTTTTGTAGATTCGATCCATGATTTCCTAGATATATAAAAATGAGTTAATACCGTCAATAATGCTATCAGCTGCCTTCCATATTATACCTGAACACCAGATAAATATTTCTATCAGTGTTGAGGCATTTTAGAAGATATAGTCTATCAGGAATAAACTTTTAAAATAGAGCCACAGCTAGTTTAAAAATGAGGTTTCTGTAAAAATAATTTTTCGTAACACAAATATACCTAGATGCTCATGAGTGGGGGGAGAAAGAAAGAAAAAAATAAAAGCCTTAGGGCAGTAACAGAATCAGTATTGATTCTTTACATGGCTTGCTTGTCTTACTTATTTTGGAAAAACTAAGCTCACTACATAAATAACAACTGTATGAAATGGTTTTTAAAATTCTCATAACCTTATCTTATAAAAATACAGAGAGTCACATTCTTTGCTCACAAAAGGACCGAAGGGTTATTTTGGTTGGTTGGTTGTCTTTTAATGCTGCACTCAGGAAATTTTCCTTCTCTGCACTACATTTAGCTTGCTAGGACCATTACTATGAAGTATATATACTTCAATGACTTGAAATGGTTTTCCCTTTACAAGTTTAAATTGTATTTCATTTTACATGAACTGAAGATTACATGAACTAAAAAGTAAAATATTACACTACAGAAACTATGCACCTACAGAAACTACAAAGTAACTATGTAACTTTGCTTGGATGGGGTTACTCAGGGATCTGGTAATGATTCCCAACACTTTCAAACAACATCAGAAGCCACATAAAACTCACACTAAGGAGACAGAAAATCGTTACTCTGCCATTTCCACTCAATTCCCAGGCCCCTGCCCATGTCTGGTACATTAAGATACAGAATGTTTCTCAGGTAATTCAAAGGTGCACCACTTTTCTGTCACTTTTTTTGGCGACTAGGCCAGACTGTTCCTGGGGACTCAGGAGGTAATTAATTACGCAATTTGCTCAGAGGAGAAGGAAGTGCTATCAAACCTTCCCCCCATCTCCTGCTGGGCTTCAGGTTTCTACTAATAGCAAACATACCATGAAAAGGATCTGAATAAGAAGCGACTTTAGGGAAAGGATGTGATACTATCACAGGGAAACTGAAACTGAGTATTTAGTAAATTTAAAAAATGAATAAATAAAAAAGTTAAAAAAAGGAAGACTGAATCAGTCCCGCAGAGCATAAGGCAATATAACCAGTAAGGAACAAATCGTACATAAACTACCCTGCCAACAGTTAACTCTTCCACTAGCGTTCAGGCTCTGTGGCCGGTGACCCTTCTCTAGTACGCAACATTAACTAACGGTCGATTCTTACCGGAACAGCTGCCATCAATGTTGGTTTCAACATGGTTGTATCCCCTTTGCTTCCTTTTTTTATTTTTGAAGACTAGAGAGAGAAAAGGTGATCTGTATAAACTGATCCTTATTTTAGAAATCCGGTGAAATTCTTAGACCAAAAAGTGTATTATAAATTCATCATTTTAATTTACTTATTGTAAAAACTTAAAAACTTAAAAGTAATTATTTTTAAATGATTAACTGCCACCTTACATTGTCATGCTGATACAGAAAAATGTGTTAAAAAATTACAATTTTTTAGTATCTGAAGTCACAAGACATCTAACTTACCTGATCTGCTAAAGTCTGTGGTGAAGAGTAGCCAATGCGGCATCCGTGAGAAAGACAAACAAGCTCAGCACTTAATTCTAAAACATGGGCCAGAGGCAGATAGCCAATGTAAACATCTTCCTCTCTAAAAGAAAAGGATATAAAAGCATCTGTCAGGTGTCATCTCTGCTGGAAGAGACTGCAAAGCGAGCCCGCCCACATGGGGAGAAAGGGAGACAGACACAGAGAGAGTGCACACGCATGCCTGTGTGCACGCATGGGGGGGGGGGGGGGAGAGGCAGACAGACTCTAGGGAGTGTGTGTGGCGGGGGGGTAGTAAGAAGGCTACAGCTCAACCTAAAGCCCAGAGGCTGTCTCCAGTGCTACATGAAGGCACTCACAGATTAAGAGTGCTACAGGAACAATGTGCTAAGAAGAAACGGGGGCTGAGGGGCCAAAACAAGAAGGGGTCTTCTGTAGGACAACAGAAATCATCCAAAGAGGAATGGTCTTTAAAGCTCGTGGGCTCCCAAACGGAAAGTTCCAACTGAATCCACAACTGCTGGCCAGGAATTTTACAAAAAAGATTCCTGTTTTGAAAGTTACTTAGAAATAATAAATTATACTGTACGTAAGAAAATGTGTACGTATGTGTGTGTATGTATTTCAAGAACTGCCCCCACCCCAAAAAAATATGAAGGGCAAAGACTAACCCAGGAAACTACTGCTCTTAATTTTTTCTGAAAAGTTATCCATTCATTCATAAGAGAAATCTCTCTCTCCATCCCTAAATTCAGTTCCATAGTAACCTGTGTGTGAGTGTAATTTCTGTGCATAAGGGCATCAAAAATACCCAAGCACTATCACGGCCCCTCATCAGTCATCAAGTACTGACTCCTCTACCACCTTCCTGGTCCCATCTGGCTTCCCCCGCCGGTCAGTCTCTTCCCCGCAGTATGCCCACCCTGGCCCTGTGGCTGCTGGAATTGGTCTTAAAAAGAAAAATCAGAGACTGAATAAAGCTCAATAAATATTGGAACAGATGAAGCTATTTGTTCACCTGAATTTTAACATGTTTAGGTATAAAAAGGACTATAGCAGCAATACTACCAACTGATTAAATTAAGGGATTTAAGTCAGATAAAATTTACACTTTTCAAGTAAAAGGTAAATATTAACAATGATATATATGAAACTGTATTTTAAACCTTACAACTAAAACTATTTAATTTTAAAGTTCCTCTTATTTTTTTGAAAGAACTGCCTACTGTAAACAGACTCTGAAAGACTAATTTAGCCACATACCACTAAATGGCACAAACAACGTTAACGTAACAACCAGCATCAACAAGGGACTACTTCATATGCATTGACCATGTGACATACCCCAGTCCTGGAATCCGTTCCGCCATCCCAGTTATACCAGCAATAATGTTACTGTGGGAGATCATGACTCCCTTCGGAAGTCCTGTGGATCCACTTGTATACATGATTACTGCAATATCTAAGGGCCCTGGTTTGCTAAGAGGTTTGTTTTCTGCATTGGAGAAAAAAAAAACACACACACACACACACCATTTCTGAGAAATGTAGTCATATCACCCATTTTTTTCATCATCATGTTTGATAACTCAATTCAACGACGGTGAATTGTATTCACTCAGAGGTCAACAAAACAGATCACGTCCCCGCACATACAGGACACATGTTCTACTGAGATCAACAAGCCATGAATCTATAATGTAATACGAGCTATGAAGAAAAATAAAGACAAGGTGAGGGCGCCTGGGTGGCTCAGATGGTTAAGCGTCTGCCTTCGGCTTAGGTCATGATCTCAGGGTCCTGGGATCGAGTCCCGCATCGGGCTTCCTGCTCCTTGGGAGCCTGCTTCTCCCTCTGCCTCTCTCTCTCTCTGTCTCTCATGAATAAATAAATAAAATCTTAAAAAAAAGAAAAAAAAGAAAAAGAAAGACAAGGTGAGATGATAGTAGAAGGTATTTAGATGGAAAAGTCAAGAAATGCTTTTCTGGCACGTTGGTATTTTAGTAAAGACCTGGATATACAGTGCAGAAGGGAGCCACTGAAACCCTGGCACTGGGAGAAGATTGTCTCAAGTAAAAAATAAGCGGGAGCAAAGGCCCTGACGCAGCAGCCAGGACCGTATCATGCAAGGCCTTGGAGGCCATGCTAAGGACTTTGGATTGCACCTGGAGCAGAAATTTGAACAAGGGCTTGTTAATCACCAGTGAAGAGGGTCACTTTGGCTGCTACGTGGCTGCCTAACTTAGGGAAGCAAGGCAGTAGGGAGACAAAAGGCTATTCCAGAAATTCCACTGTGAAATAGGGTGGTTGGGCTAGGGTACCTAGACACTTGCTAAAAACTGTTCTCTGCCTCACAGTGGTGAAGTGACCTGGCTACAGTCCGAACCCTGGATTCAAAGACAGTGTCCTCCAGTTGCACAAACCTAAGGGCCACAGCCCACATCCTGGAGGGGACACGGCAGGAAAGCAAAGAGAAGTGGGTCACGGATGGCACCCCCTGAATTAATCCTGGCCCTCCCCTAAGTGTGGACTTCTTAAATGTGGGGGAAACAATTTTAAACATGTTGCTGAGTGAACCCTTCCTTTCCTACATGAGGAGATAAATTCCATGACAACGGTCTTCATTCCAGTCCTTACTTCCTAGCCTTTCGTTCACTCCTCCATCCCAGGGCACCATTCTCCACCACCTCCTAGAAACTGCCCTGAGGTGGGCCTCCTGCAATGCCTGTGGCACCGACTCCTGCAGGGCACCTGCTCTTGCTGCTGACCCCTGCCTCCGGGAGAGGCCCCTTTCACGCGGCCTCCGTGAAGCACACACTGCGTGCCTTCCTCCTGCCTCTGACCCACCCTCAGTTGCTTCTTTAGAAGCACCGCTTTCCATGGGTGACCTCACCTCCTTCCACAGCTATACATAACATCAAACTTCTAGCTTCTAACTCCAAACTTAACTCCAGAGTATATGCCACTCCCCACTAAATATCCACATCTGAATGTCGCACTAGCACTTAAAATTCCGTATGCCCAACATTAATGTCAGCAGAACCCCATTCCCATTCCTGAGCTGAGTGCTTACATCTAGTTAATCACTGAGTTTCCAACTACAAAGGAAATACAGTCCCAGCACCCTAGCAGCTTTCGGGATATTCATCAACACCCGTATACTTTCGAACATTTCCTGACACTTATTTGAGAGCAGGAGTTTTTGGCATCACCATGCCGAAGTGTTCAGGTGGGGGATAAAAAGATGTTCCCTCAGGAAAAAACAGAGTTGGGGCAGGGAGTGAAAGAGGGGATCTAGCTTTAGCCACTCCAGCTATCTGTTTGTACTTATAGATAATCCACACAGGACTAGTTTAATGGCATTATTTAGAAAACTAACTTTGAGCCACTGAGAACTACCACTAAACAGAAACAGGAAGCCTGTATAATGTAAAAGGTATTTGAATAACTACTCCTGTTATTTAGAACAATAAATTAATGTGTGTATTCTCCCTTAAACCCTACTTTAAAAGAGTAGAGGAAAAGTATAGAGTGACCTTACTTCCCAAAGTGATGGTCTAGAACATGATTTGTCCCTGATCTGACTTCAGGGTCTGGAACCACTGCGGAGAACACGGTCACTGCAGAACGACCCTAAGGAACTGGGAAGGTGCGCCGTACCTCTGCTGGCCTTGGCTCCCAGAGCCTGCACTGCAGCCATCGTGTGCACGATGACGCCCTTGGGGAACTCGGACCACGTTGGTGGCTTACCGTCCACAGTGATGATGTGCCGCAGGCGCGGGACTAACGAAACTATATCCTGGAAAAACACAAGCATTCATTACGTTCTTCGTCGCTGTTTCAAAACAGCTTAGCAAACAGTCCCGGACACAAGAAAAGCAGTTTACCATAATCCATGAATTATTAATTTCTTGCCTCCAAAAAAACGGTGAGGGGGTGGGCACTGGTATGAATACTACTCCTTTCAGATGGAGAAATACGGCCTGAAATTTAAATTGCTATTTTATAGCACTAGATTTACTGTGTGTGCCCATTCTTTGGTAAAATCCTAATCAGCAATGTCACTTCCTCACAAAATAGGCATATAAACACAGGCTGCCTGAACTACAGAATAGCCACAAGTCCTATATGTTTTTAAGAGGCTCATAAAGATACGGGGGGAGGGAGAGGGAACTCACTTATAAATTTGGGTATAAAAAAACCCAGCAGACATTACTGGTTTCACTGGGAGTCGTCTAGGGACTTTCAAAACCTTTCTCCAACAGTTTATCATAAAGTCTCTTTTTTCCCTTTAAAAAATTCTAGAAACTCATAATGACTCAATGCTTCAGAAATAATATAAAGGAATTACTATTTCAGAAACCCTTATAATTTATAAATTTACTGAAAATAGACTAGAAAACAAATGAACACAATAAAGAAAAAAGGTAATCCCTTTACCTTAGACACGGGCATACCATGTTAATGATCTGTAACCCTCTGCACTACTCATTACACAAATATGTATGAAATCTACTTTTTCTTTTCTAAAGGAAAGGAAGAACGTATGATATTCCTAAAAGTTTACGAAGATATTCAGGATTTTAAAGATCGTAAAAGTATCAATATTAGAGCTCATGACACTGATAGTTCTGGAAGTTCTGGACAGTTATAAAAATAACCACAGTCCTCACCTTCAACTTTGTTTGCAAGAGTTCTTTACTAGTAATGATGTTGGTCACCTCTGTTTCATTCAATCCATGAACAATAGCTGGACCTCCTAGAGTAGCATACAACGTAACAACTACAGAGAAAAGAAGGGCAAGTCAAAGATTCCACATTTCATGGAAGTACTAAATGTAACTGAAGTCTCTGAAAGTGGTCATGAATCCTAATGGTATAAAGAACCCTAAATCGTCAGATCCATAGTTTATTATGTAACTGTTCTATGATTATCTAAATTATTTTAATATACTAATAAACATTATGCCCACTCACTCACCCGCTCCTAATTTCCCCAAAGATTTCTAATATTTTAAAACGAAATTTTTAAGTTTTATTTCACCTTCAGATATTACTCTGGGATGCCACAATGGAAGGAATTATTTCTGACTCCTAAAATATCAGACCCTTAGTTGTTAAATACTTGGTACTAAAATATGAAAAAGAGTATGTACCAGTAAGATAATGCACTGAGTATCAGGTTGAAGGTGTCATATATGTTAAGGAAACAACATGAATAGGTGGCAGTACTGCTTTTTCTAGTAGAAGACTCAAGAAAAACATTCTTAGCCATGTTGAAATTTAACAATCATCATCTTGTGGACTTTTATTTGCTTGCTGCCTAACTCACAGAAGTCAGACTTAAAGTGACTTTAAGAGATAATTATCTCGAAGCTTCCCAAAAGAAGCAAACTATAAGCCCACACCCATGAAAACAAAAAGATACGACAGTTCTAAAAACCAGTGGAGCATTTACAGCAAGATATCTGGTAAAAGTATCTCTTCTGCTCCATCTGAAAGGTAAGAGAATGTCCATACTTAACATCCCATTTTGGCACCAAGATCTATGAACTAAGCTTCCAGAACTACCTCACAGTCTGGGGCATCCAGATTGCCACTTAAATAACAGTATAAATATTCCCTGTCCTTTCACCTGGCTCGTGGCTCCGAGTAGTGCAGTTTTAGATGTCAACTGCTGCTACCAACAGAAGTGGGGACGAAGTGACACTAACTTCACAAGAAGATTCCTGAGAGAACCAGCAGCAGAGTCCGCGAGGCCCCAAGGCCCCTATTAACAGGTTCCAGTCCCCTTACTACACTGACTACACAATTTGTTCCAAAGCAGACCTCTAACTCGAAGTTGTAACAGAGCGGTCCCCTGATTAGATTCAAGGTAGCAATTAACTTCAGAATTTTAAAGAGTGAAATATTTATAATAAACAGCATCCTATCTCCCACACAGAAGATCAGAAGGCCCACATACGCTGAAAATTATACATAAAGCACGCCTGCGCAGCAATCATCCATTCGGCTCTGGTTTCACAGAAGATGGCGATATTGGTCTTTGGTTTCTGACCCAACATCTGTAAACCATTTCCAAAATTAAAAGCTCTAACGAAGACATCTTCATAGGAGAGCCAATTATAGTTTCCAAGAATAACCTGATAAAATAAAAAACATACAAATACCTTTTAATATAACCAAAATATTATTTTCCAGAAAGAAGCCAAGATTCCAAATTTTATGACAAACCAGTTATGTTTGCACATATGTAAGTATTTTTTCCTAACAAAAAGCCAGAAAGTGAATTTCAAGTGAAAAAAATCTATTTTGAAAATTAGCTATTTTGCGGTAACTTCTATGACAAATCTTATGCTACATCTTCAATTGTAATGGGGAGTTTTTTAAAAATCTTCAGGGTTTGACAGGATCTTAAAGGTCAGCTTTTTTGTCAAAAGCTCATATACTGGTAATTCATTTATACATCATTTACTTAAACAATTTAGATGTTAGCTTAAAATTTAGCCTAGTATCAAGTACTAATGATACCAAAAATTAACTTTCCCTCTACTTATGAATTCCCAGATTTCACTATCAAATGGTAATATGATTTACAAACAGAAACTGGCTAGATCCAAGGTAAAAGACATACTTATGGCTGTTTAATTTGAATTGCCCCCTCCCATACTGAACTCTAAACAAGTCTATTTACGCAACCAGGACTAGTTTTATTATTCATCAAAGCCTTTCCGTTGAAGCCTTAAATAACCACTGGCACCACTGGGCTTTCAACATTTCATTTGTGCTTACCATAAGTACAGGTTACATTAAGTCTTCATTGGTAATAATCATGTTTTTAAACTGGCTAACTTATTTTTCTTTAGGAACTTTCTCCAACTTAGATTAGACCATAAATCCCCAATTACATACAGACTGGATAAAAAGCTCCTCGTACTCCAAATACATACATATTTTCCAACCGTGGCTGTTTCACTCACGTCTCATACACCTTAAAACTAACCACATTCATTTCCAAAAATGCATCCAACATTTCCGGGAGCTCTTGAAATAAGAGACTGGGTGAAGATAGAAATGGGGAGGGGGGGGGAAAAAAGGATAAATACTGCCCTCTAGTGTCCTATTCCATAATGGACTTAGGGAATAAAGTCTTACTTTGATGGTTAAGGCAACTGGATTTAAAATATTTATTTAACTTCACTGGTCCCAAACTCTCACCTTGCTCTGCACCCCCATGAAATGCTCAGCACGGGGAGCTCCAATGACTTCAAAAGGAGCTCTGTGGGGGTGAGAAGACAGATGAGAACTTGGCCAAAACGTGCACGAACTGGATTACAATTAAGAATTTTACACTCCAAAGATTAGCATGAGCTACCTCTTAGATTCTAGAATCTAAATGATGAGTTTTGTTAAGTTTCAGAGAATGTATATATTCCGAAAGGTATTATTATCTACATAATCCAGATCTTTAAACCCATGTGATACGGCCACCATGTGGCAAAAGAAATCAAATCATGAGCTTAATTCAAGTGTAACTAAACTGAATTTCACTTAATTCTTTAAACCACTGAATCTCCTAGTAGTGATCTTTCCCATAAAGATTACATTTCAAGGCCCCTATCTACCCCATAATTTTGACTTTTGCTGGAAAAAATTCCCAATTCTAACTCTGTCCCCATGGTTAGCTTAAACCTGAAATTAAACTCGTTTACTTATTCCCTGTCCATACTGCTGAAGAATACCCAAACTCATTCTCTATCCAGGATCACAGATCTCAACACCCAGCAATCCTATAAGGACTCCCTGGGTCTATTCATTTTCTCACCCTCTGAAATGGCTACTTCTCTCTACTCAAATATCCTCCAACCCTCCCTCCCTCCATCCCTTATCCCTGTCCAGGTGATAAGGTGATAATACTGTATCATACATTACTGAGAAATTAGAAATTCAACGGAAATGCCCTTATCTTCTTAGCACCAAGTTTAATAACCTACATACATCTGTACTCATATTCTTCGCAGTTCCCCTCATGGTATTACAATGGTTGAAGTGTCCCTAACAATAGCCAAACTTACAAGGACTTTACTTCGAAGCACTTCCCAAATTTCTATCTCCAGCCACCTCTACTTGCACATCCAAGTTCAAATACCTTACGCTGGCCTACAAAGCCCTAAGGGACCTAGCCATGCCAGTGTCTCTGTGCTCCTATCCAACCTGCTTCTCCAGACTCACCTCCCCTAACTCATTACTTCCTGTAAATACAACTTTGTCCTTTCTGTCCTTCAAACAGGTTGCGCCAGGGCAGGAACTAGGATGAAGCAAGACAGGTGCCAAGGGCACAAGATTTAGAGAGTTACTCACTCTCAGCATTTGAATACCTTCTTCAACTTTATACCCCAAGTGCCTCACCCAACTGGGCTCATTCCAGTTTTAGAGCCAGTGGGCACACACCCTATCCCACTGCACAGAAGGTTCATTACCCAGATCTTTGCAAAGTTGGCTCCTCTCTTGTTCAGGCCTCCACTTAGCCATAATCTACCAAGAGAGGCTATCCCTGATCTCCAATCAGCTTTATGTCTTCGTAGTAGTTATTAATCTGTTTACTTATTATTGTCTCTCTTCCTCCCATACAAATATAAGACCCATGAGACGAGTAACCTGTGTGTCCTGTTCATGACTGTCTCCCTAGCACCTGGCATACAGTCGGCACTCAGCAATTATTTGCTATACATGTGGAATGAACAGTGTAATTAACACAATTTCCATTCACTTTGGACCTTGAGTCTTCTGACCCCTTTCTGCTCCAGGAGCCTCATTTTTTTTTAAGACTGTTTGAAAAAAAAAAAAAAAAAAATCCACATCCGCCTAATCATTTAACCTCTAGAGCTACTTTTCTTCTGTCTCCATTCCAGTGCACACATCCTTTGCCTACCACCTCTTAAATATTCTCACCCATGACCCATGAGACACAAGTATGTTCAATTTTCCCGACTCTGAGTCACGCAAGGGAATGACTAGTGTGGCTACGGAAATGACGACTGTGAAGCCTTTGAGCAGCTTCCTCATTTGCAGAGGTAGCGGGAGAGTTAAGACTGGCCCTATGGTTGCTTTCATGTCTCACATTTAATTGGCTGTATTGTTGTTATTCTGGAACAGGTGTGACAAACACATGGGTAAACATCAACGTTATCACTCAGACCACCACTGCTCAGAACAGAGGAACTTAATCATTTACTTTGTTCAGGAACAGATGAAATTAGATGCTTTGATGATGCTAAGGATGAGGGCCTCTTATCTCAGAAGATAAGCTATAAAAATAAAACGGAGATAACATACAGAACATTCTGTAAAATAAAAGCACACAAATACTCCACCATTCAGGACCCTGAAGAAAGAGACAATCGAGTAAAAATCAAGTTTTCAGGTAGCTGAAGTTAACCAGTGCAAGTCCAGGACTTTTCTTTTCCTTTAGCCACTCAGAAGAGAAATATTTCCAATTACACACTTCCCTGCCTTCTTCAACAAAGTACACCCGGCTTCACAGAACCTTTCTCTCTGCGAATGAAGATTATTAGAATGTACTGTGAGGGAGCCAGGGAGTGAAAATCTTCAACAGGTCTGGATGGCTGGTGGTGATCTTGAGGAGGAGGGCGGCTAAGCTTTGCCAAGTTCACTCTGTGCTAAGCACGCTGCAGCAGTAGCTTATGAGACTCTCTCGTAACTCTAGACAGAGTTACTCTTAGTATCCCTACTGTACAAATGAGAATACTGAGGCATCGAGAGAGTCAGCAGAACGTGCTCAAAAATCACACTGCGTAAGTAAGAGACAGGACTAGAATATGAATCCGGGCAGACTCATTCTGGAATCGAAGCACTAAATCACAAGGCTCCAACCGCACCACAGAAAGGAGACGGGGTGTTACTGGGCAGGTGAGGAAGGTGGCCCGAAGGTCTGGGTATCTTTGATTCAACCATTATCAGATACCTTCTGGGGTTAATCCCTAAGCTTAGCCCCCAAAACAGGAAGGAAGGAAACTTGTAGATGCTGCTATACCATTAGCTGGCTTTTTCAGTTCAAGGTTATTTTCAAATATGGAAACCACTAGTGACGATACATTCATGGGAAACACGTGTGCACACCAGTTGGTAAGCGCCCAGCGGAAGCCACACCAGTCCAGGCAACTCCACTCTTACCTAAGCACGAGTTGTGCAATGTCCCCTTTTTACTCTCGAATCAGGGCAGATGCTGCTTCTGCCGCAATACAGTGGGTGTAAACAAGAAACCAAGGGGGGGGCGAAGCCTACTTGTTTATAACACCCAGCTGAGGTACCCACCGTCCAGTGTGCAAACCACCGCTACCACTGCAACACAGACCAACAGAAACTCAAGTCACGCTCTTCTTGGGTAAGGCTGACGGAAAACACGTGCTTCATGTACTATACAGGAAACCTAAAAATTTCACTTTCCCAATAAGCCTAATTTCAAATAGGAAGAATCTAATATTTTCTGTATCAGAATATAACCGATTCTATAAAGACTTCCCCCAAAAGTCTGACGAATCACAAATGCCAATTTGAAGGCAAATGTCAACAGTAGAAAGACTGAGTGAGATCCTGTAGACAGAAAAGGCTAAGGAGTTTTTTCACCTTCTAACTTTCCTATTTGAGTTCACATATTTCCTTGTTGAATAAACAATGACTACAACAAAGCCACCATGGGCAGGACAGGAAGGAAAAGGCCATATATGCAAACACACAACAGGGAAAACCCCTTTCCTTGTGTACACTGTGTTATCTGGCCACATTTAAGGAACAACTGTGAAAGCTCTAGGATTTTGTCCTAATTACACTGATAAACTGAATTAAGAAGGAATTTCATATTGACCATACTGATCTCCTTTTTACATACTTGGAAGCTACTCTGTTGCTCTAAGTACTGAATGAGGACTGAGAAATAGTGCCAGTCCCATAAAAAGCCTGTTAACATGCAATTCTGGAGAAAAACCTCCTGCTAACAGAGGACTTCTGTTATATATGCTGAGATTAAAAACAAGGGAACCCAATCTTTGAATTCAAATAGCATTAGACCAAGAAACAAAAATGAATGTTTTTAAGAGGCGGCATACGAGTGGAAAACTTTAGCCCTCAAAAACTGTAGTGTTTTGGTATCTTTTATAACTACCAGATCTCTCAAAGACGAAATCAAGGATGGTATACCCTAAAAAGTAGCAACTAACTATAACAAAAACTCAGACACCATTATTTTTTTTTTTTAGACACCATTATGATATAATGTTTTGCAAGTTATAATCTATAGGTTAGGGAAGAGTAAACAAACATGCTTAACTACATGACTTCAATTTCAATAAATGTGCTATTAACTCTCCAGATAGACCTAAAGTTAACAGAAAAAATTCACTTAAGTGAGGCAAAACTAAGTCAACAAAAGAAATAGAGAATATGCCTTAAAAGTCAAAGGACTGTATGATTTCCCCAAGCCACTTCTGAGACTGTAAGGAGGCACTGTTAATGTGACAGGCAAAGCGAGATAAACAAGGACAGTTTCAGGCAGAACAAGATACAACATCACTCTATATAAAGTGGATGGACACTTACAGATTTTTGTCATCTACAATTAGAACAATGTGTTTTTAATTTCTAGGAGTTACTGGCGTTAACTTGCTTGCCATCTCCTTTACGTTTGAAAGAAAATGACTCTGGAATTTGTGTGTATGAGTGCCAAAATTAATGGGCCATTAAGTTAAATAACACCTTCTCCTGCAGTCACAGGAGAAGCTCTGAGTATTTCATTCCATGGTGTGATTATTTGAACATTCCTCTGAGACCTGAGAGTTCCTTCATGACTAAAAGGAAAAAGGTGGCTGTAGTCAGGATGCAGCTGGAAAAAGGAAAGAGAAAAACAACTTTGCCTACACACGTAATAAACTATAACCTGACCAAATTATCAAAGATGATTACTGATCATCTTACTGCCTCTAAAAAATTTTATCTTCAATTTTTACCTACTGGAGCTTAGAAAACGGCTTCTAAGAGAGTCATGAATCCAAGTTCAAAAACAGCATTTTCGTGCCATTTCTATACTCACTATCCTTCAAAGCGTTGCACTACCCCCATGTCTTTGTAGTCACTCATATAATTTTGCCCACCCAATTCCCAAGACAACGATACTATAAAAACTAGAGCATTTACACTAGACACCACAGCTGTTCTATGGGGGGGGGGGGGGGGGGGGGAATGTGTGTGTTTGTGTACGGAGCAAGACAACCTAGGGTCTAGTCCTGGCTTTACTTCTTCTAGCTGGAACGTCCTTGCCTAAGTTAACCTATCTGGTGCCTCTGGGCCGTTATCTGCAAAATAACAACGATAACACGAATTCATAGCGCTTTTTAAGTCTTAAGTAAGTTGGTACATGTAAAGAACTTAAACAGCCTGGCTCATAAGAAATGCTAATGTAAATATCAGCAGTAATCATTATCTTCGTATTACAGATAAAGAAACTGAGGCAAATTTGTTAAATTACTTTTCCAAAGTCACACAGCTAGCTAGTAGGTAGCAAAGCTGAGATCTAAACCTGTAGTCTGGATCTGGAATCCAGGTTCTTAACCACTATTTTATACCACCTCTAAGGATGTCTTATCCCCTATTTCAAATCAACAATGGCAGCTGATATATAATGGTGAAAAGAAATTCTTAAAAACTATGCAACTGCCACTACCAAAATACCAAGACATTAAGCACCCAACCTATGATAAAATCAGAAACAGCAGGCCTCCCATCTCAAAACCCAGAACCATCTCAAGCACACATAGGTGCTTGTGGGACCACCAGGGAATACAGTTTCAGACCCAAAACTGCGCTAGACATTTTATTCCAAGCCATGGCAGACACTCGGGCTCAGGGGGCATTCTGGCCGGTCTGTGACAATTCAGAACAAATCCTTACAGGAGAGTACAGGAGATCAGAGCATGGTCCCTTGCCCATCCTGCTTCTCCTGCCACACCAGCCACATCCAGAGGCAGCAGGCTGTCCTTGTCCCCTGCTGCCATTTCTGAGAGAACATTTTACTCAGAACAAAGACAACAGCAATTAAAGATCACCTTACCTTTTTAAAAATTTTTCCATTTGGCTGTACTTCATCTTCCTCATTTAAAATTTCACGTGTTCCCAACAGTCTTTTGTCCTTAAATTTGTTTTTTGCATACATAAAAACTTTATCTAGTGTATCACATGCAGGGTATAATACTGAAGCCAAACCATCCAAACTGTTAATAGATCTGTATGCAGACTCGGGTTTTGAATCTACAGGCTTTGCTTTAATTTTGTTTGCTTTTTCTTGTCTTGTCTCAAACAAAAAATAATATGGAATGTACGTTAAAACAGTATAAAGTGATATTAGAAAATGTATGAAATACAAAAGAATGGGATTGATGGTCTGTTTTAGCTTCATGGTAGATGTTTTTGAAGACATGTGGTTATTCATAAGTGCTCAAAGAGTGGAATTAACGGATTTCCAGAATCTAGAAGGGGAAAAAAAGAAGATATTAGTTCAAAGTCATTTTAAAATAACTGTAAAGAAAAAATCTTATTAGATAGGCAAATGAGGATTTTTTTTTTTTCCCAATCAAGCAGCACCTGGTACTGGCCTCCAGCGATGTCCAGTCCACTCCGATATGGTCGAGTGCATCTCTTATAACTATTAGCAATGGAAATCACCACAGAGAAGTTTCTACACCATTCTGTGAACAGGTGGCTTTTCCAACCTAACCCCAAGTGCCCACAAACACTTCCCGGTGGTGAGGAGAGAGCAAGCCAGAAGACCGACATCAGAATCAAGGCCAAAAATATACCAATTTCCTGTTCATCCCTCAGGGATGGCAAGTGCTTTGCAAATACACCATTCTCCTCCCTCATGGCCGGCAGCCTGTTCCAATAATCACTGCATTCTTTCCCAGTGGACTCCATTCTCTCACTCTAGGGAGTAACAAGGACCTGGTTGTTGGTAAACAACATAGAATTCCCTTCCTATAGTGGTATTTTTCAGTTTGGCAGGTTAGGTTGTGAAGCAAGAAGGCAGTAAATTCTGGCCATTTCTACTTTGCATTCATTAGATTTATTGACCATCTCCTATGTGTTAGATCCTGTTCTAAGTACAGGAACTACAACAGTGAACAACAGTCTCTGTTCCTTCTCTCAGGGAGCCTACACCTTCACTGGGAGAAGGTGATGAACAAATATACATATGCATGCCAGGTGATGGCAAATCCTCTGAGGAAAAATGAACCCAGGAAAGGGAAACACAAAGTGAAAGGGCGAGGCCGGAGAGACACTCTAGTACAAGAATGGTCCACAGGAGTCTCTGGCCAGGCATATCTGAGCAGAGACTTACAAGGAAGAGGCAGAGTGGGCCATGTGCCTATCTGGGGGAAACTGAGCACTCCAGGCAGAGGAAACAGCCTTTGTGTGGTGGTAGTACGTAAATAATATTGGCGGGGGGGAGCTGAAGCAAACTACTAATTATTCCAATCAGCTCCAAATCCAGGGTTTTGATTTCTAGCATTCTCATCTCCTACCCCCACCCTCCATATTGGAGAAATTCTATTCCAGGCACATGCAGCCAAGAAATGTGAGGAAACTCTACTGTAGGCACAGCAGGCCAAGAGTACTTGGCCAGTCTGTCCTTGCCTCGGCTTGCTCATAACGTAACTGCAGAGGGAGGGAAGCTCCAGAGAAGAGCAGAGGCGACAGCCGCAGGCCGGGACCCCACTCACAGAACAGAGGACAAGCTGCCGTCCCTGCCCCCGGCTCGGCAGCAATGGCTCGCAGGTTCTGTATGGTCCAAGGCAGGCTGCAAGAACAGACACCCCTCAGCAATCCCTCAGTGGACTGACTTTAGTTGGAACAGAGAACAGGGAAGCTCGAGCCGCGTGGCACTATGGAAAACAATGGAGACTTTGGCGATGAGCAATTAAGATGAGGCTGGCAGTTCCATGATAGCAACAAGGAAAAGAGTAGACCGAACAGAAGTTTAACAGAATCAGGGAAAAGAGAAAAAAATAAGAGCCCTTCCAGAGTCAGGGCAGCTCAAAGACTGGCCTCAAAAAACTCCTACAAAGGCCATCTAATTTAACTGAATCACACTGTGGGGCAATTTATGGCCCAGGGCTCTAATACAATAACGCAATCAGCTAGCTATCAGTGGAGAATAATTGCTGGGTGTGAACCAACAGAGGCTGACTTAGCAGTTTAACAAGGAGATCAGAGAAAGAAATGGTCAAACAGTCCTACTAAAACCATGCTGTCATCCCCTAAAGAGGGCACTTCAAGGGAACTCTGTTCCCAAGGCTGTGCCCACTGAGGAGCAACATCAAAGGATGCACACTGGGGCGCTGGGTGGCTCGGTTGGTTAGGCGACTGCCTTCGGCTCAGGTCATGATCCTGGAGCCCTGGGATCGAGTCCCGCATCGGGCTCCCTGCTCGGCAGGGAGCCTGCTTCTCCCTCTGACCTTCCCCCCTCTCATGTGGTCTCTCTCTCTCATTCTCTCTGTCTCAAATAAATAAATAAAATCTTAAAAAAAAAAAAAAAAAAAGGATGCACACTGGTTGGGGGGGGTGTGTAATGTGTGTGTAAAATGCACTGAAATAGGCCAACCAAGTCACTAAACAAATAGACAAGCAAGTAACACAAGAAGCCAGGGAAATGGGGAGGGGGTAATCAGCACTAAGAAATGCTATAAAAGATCTTAAATGTGCAGTTTAAACAAAAAATTATGAGACATGCAGATAAACGAAAGACCCAAACACAGGAGGAGAAAGCAGGAAAAAGAAATCGTCCTTGAGAGGGCCCAAATGTCAGACTCAGACAAGACAGCAAAGCAGCTATTATAAACATGTTCAAAGAACAAGAAAATATGCTTAAAAAATTAAAAGTCCAGGGACACCTGGGTGGCTCAGTCAGTGAAGCATCTGCTCAGTCATGATCCCAGGGTCCTGGGATCAAGCCCCGTATCAGGCTCCTTGCTCAGCAGCGAGCGAGCCTGCTTCTCCCTCTCCCTCTGTTCCCCCTGCTTGTGCGTTCTTTCTCTCCCTGACAAATAAGTATTTTTTAAAAATTAAAAAAGATGAACATTAAAAAACAACAACAACAACACTAAAAGTCCAGGGGCTCCTGGCTGGCTCTGTCAGTAGAGCATATGACTCTTGTTCTCAGAGTTGTGGGTTCAAGCCCCACGATGGGTGTAGAGATTACTTAAAAATAAAATCTTTAAAAAAAATTGTTTTAAGTCCACTGTTGCAATTTAACAAGATAAGATTACCTCCAAATTTGCCCATCCACAGCTGGTGAGAAGTCAGGACTCCCAACTAATCCCCGGGTTCTGTTCACCATTCCATGCTGTTTTCTTTGACAATGTATTATGCAGTAATTTGGAAAAACAGTCCAGGGAATCTAGATTTGTGCCATTAAGGGGATGGGGAGCCATTGAAGGTTTCTATATAGGAAAATGACACCATGAAAACAAATGATCCTACTACTTCCAAGACATCAGAGCTGCAGGGAAATAGATGTATTTTAATAACTCAGGAGAATGATGTAATCTCATGTAGTAATCTCCCTGAAATTTAATTTCATGTATCTGTGTTTTGAATTTAAAAATAATGTAATAAAAAGACTTTTATCTGCAGGTAATGATTGTATAAGATGATGACTGTATAGAAAATCCCAAAGAATCCACTAAAAAAAAAAGAACAGTTCAGCAGAAGTTGCAGGATGGAAGACAAATATATAAAAAAATCAACTGTATTTCTATACACTAGCAATAAAACAATTATATTTACAACACTATCAGAAATAATACTTAGGCAACCCTCTCAGGTCCCTCCTCCAAAGGAGCTTTGTACTATCACTTTGCTATTACTCAGTAAGTGTTGCTTTGCTGCCCACCACTCTGGTCTACCGTTAAAAAAAAAAAAAAAAAAAAAAGAATACATAGGATGAGATAACAAGAAGTGTAAAATTTGTACTATGAAAACCATAAAACATTATTTAAAGGTATTAAAGATCTAAATAAGTAGAAAAACATCCCATTTATGGATTGTAAGACTTAATACCATTAAAAATGACAAAGTTCTCCAAACTGATATACAGATTCAGCACAATCCTTACCAAAATCTCTACTGGTTTTTATACAGAATTTTGTAAGCTGATCCTGAAATTTACATGGAAATTCAAAGTAGCCAAGAACAGCCAAAACAATCTTGAAAAAGAACCAAGTTGGAGGGCTCATACATCTCAATTCCAAAACTTAATACAAAGTAATAGTAATCAAGGCAGGGTAGTACTAGCAAAAGGTTGGGGGAGGTGGGGGCCGGGAGAAGGGAAATTCTGAATAGTTGACACCACATCATTTGAACAAGCACCCAAAGCAGCAGGTGTTCATCAGGGAACCATCAACCACTAGTAGAGCAGGGTGGGGGTGAGGAGATGAGAGTAGGGCATTGAAGTCAAATTGCTGGTGAAGAAACTTCATTTGCATTTCAATGCACACCGCATCCCAGTGTTTTAGAAAATAGCATTACGCTAAAAACAGCAGGAACTGGAGGGGAGGCAATCAGATAAGAGAAAGTGGAGAGACTCCTTCACTCCTAGGAGTAAGGTGGCTAAGGTGTGGGGCCCAAGCCAGCAGCTAGGATTTCCAGCTCCCGACTGCCCAGAGGGTGGCAGCAGCAGCTACTCCTCCAGTCCTCCCCAGCAGCCGAAATCTGTCTTAATACAGCGCAGTGGCTTCGGCATCCGAGTCCTGGAGAATAAAGGCACGCATCAGAGCAGCTGCAGTGAAAGAAGGTCAAACAGTCTGGGTGCCTTCAACCGAGACAGAAATGTAAGCAGTAGCTGGTCAGCAGTAGCAGTGGGACGGCTGGGGAAAGGAGATGAATACAAGTCTTGAAAATGAGTATGAGATGCCTGTGAGTCATCCATATATATAAGCTGCGAAGGGTAAGAGGGATCAGAGCTAGAAGCACACATTTTAGAGCCATAATCAGAGGAAGGATGAAAAGGTAGGAAATCTCCAAAATCAAGTTCAAGGACAGAAAACTATGGAGGGAAACCAAAGCCCAGACTGAGCAGGAAAATCCCACTGGCAAGACCAATAATAGCAGAACCCCGAGAAGGCAGTGCTGCGAGGCCAAGGGCTGGGAGAGCCAAGGAGAAGTGTTCAGTAGCATCAAATGCAGCCTACATGTACCAGCCACATGCAATTACGACATTTCATTGTTCTAAAAGCCTTCTAAAAAGCTCTACGCGCTTCTAAAACTGGGTAAAGTACAAACCTCTGGCCAACTGCATTTGCTGAAGGGGCTGTGGAAAATCTAGAGAACCAGTAAAGTCACGGTGCTCTATTATGTTGCCTCATCTTACAGTGAGCATCACCTTTCAGAAAGCAAACCTGAACAACTGAATCTGTTCATCATTTCCTTCATGACTTCTAGGTTTCCAGTCCATGTTGAGAAGGCCTCATCCATACCAGGGTTAAACTAATGGGCTCCAATATTTTTTCTAGTATTTGCATAATTTTTACATCTAGAACTTTAATCAACATGGAGTTTATTTTTCTATACTGTGTAAGGAAGAAAACTAACTTTTGCTTTCGGATGTACTACCTGAACTGCTTATTAAATAAACCACCCTTTTCTCAATTAACCACAATGTCATCTTCAATAGTAAGTCCTCGTTCACAACTGGATCTGTTTCTAGACATGATTCTATTCCTTGGATCGGTCTACTGCTTTGCCATGCCTCCAAACACAGTAGATTTACAGCAGTGCTGCTCAACTGTGATCCATAGACCAATCATATCCAGAATTACCATGGAGAGTATTTAAACAGAAGACTCTTCAGACATGCCATCCCCCCCTTCCTTACCTCCCCAATATCTATAAATTGAAAACTCTTAATAGCAGATCATTTTTTAAACAGCAACTACGTAATCTTATGTACAGTGTTTGAGAAGTACTCCACTATGCATGTTTCTCAAATTTTTCTTATCAATTCTTTTTTAAAGAGTTAACATTTGGGGGTGCCTGGGTGGCTCAGTCGTTAAGCGTCTGCCTTCGGCTCAGGTCATGATCCCAGCGTCCTGGGATCGAGCCCCACATGGGGCTCTCTGCTCTGCGGGAAGCCTGCTTCTCCCTCTCCCACTCCCCCTGCTTGTGTTCCCTCTCTCGCTGTGTCTCTCTCTGTCAAATAAATAAATAAAATCTTTAAAAAAAAAAAAAAAAAGAGTTAACATTTGTCTGGTGAAACAATTTGAAAATCAAAAGGAAAACAAGACTCAGGGAAAAAATAATACATGACAAAATATACAAAGAGCTCTTATAAATTAAAAAAAAAAATCAGCAACACATAGGAAAAAAGAGTTTGTACAGAGAAGCTATAAAAGAGAAAAAAAACACAGATCGTTTATCCAAATAGACAGTATGTTCTCCTTAAACTTAGGATTAAAATTAAAATGAAGCCTTGACGATTTTCATCCAATAGTTCCACTACTAATGACTTAAAGACTGTAATATCCAGAGTCCATTAAGCCATCTTGCAGTACTTAAAACCCACATACAAACCCACACTTGGAACTCTATTCTACAGAAAAGCAAGTGCATATTAAGTACATATGAATAAGGACTCAATCATTCGTTTATTTCTCAATCATTTATTGAACAAAGAATTAACACCAATTACTCTTGTGGATTACTTGAGTCACAGTCATGAACAAAACACAAAACAGACCATGAACAAGTAACTAAATACCATCAGGATGGAACAGCTACAGAGACACATACGCAGGCTAAACGAAATGAACAACACTGGTGGGGGGGGCGGGGGTGGAGAAGGCTGTTGCTTTAGGAAGGTAAAAAAAAATAATGAAAAACCACTCAGCTACATCACTTACTAAGGAAGGGAAGACTGCAGGAGGAACAGGTTTCATTGAAGGCAACTCAGAACAGTGACAGTATCTTCAGCCATGAGACTGGCTGGCATGCCCAAGGGAGTGAGAAGTGCAAAGAGCAGATCCTGGGCAGATCAAAATTGAGAGTCCTGGGGCATGACAGAAGGAGTCAGTGTTAGCTAAGGAAAATCGGAAGGGTAGAGTCACAGGAGGACACTGATCAGCTCTACATATTACCTACAAGTCAACAAAGATGAGGCCTGAAATGTGAATCGAAGCCTCAGTGAGAAGAGACTGCACACTCATCAGGATGGCTACTAGCAAAAAAAATAAATAACAGTCCTGGCAAGGATGGCAAGGATGTGGAAGTGGAGACACTGGAACCCTTAAGCTTTGCTGGTGGGAATGTGGAATGGTGCAGCAGCTACTGAAAACAGTATGGCAGTTCATCAAAAAATTAAACACAGAATTACCAGATGATCCAGCAACTGTACTTCTGGGTATATTTTCAAAGGAACTAAAAGCAGGGGCTCAAACAGGTATTTGTACATCAAGCTTCATAGCAAAGTTATTCACAATAGCCAAAAGGTGGAAGCAACCCAAAATGTCCACTGGCGGGTGAATAAATAAACAAAATGTTGATAGAGCCACACAATGGAATATTACTCAACCTTAAAAGGGAATGAAGTTCTGACAGTTCTGATATATACTACAATGTCTATGAACCTTGAAAACATGACACTAAATAAGGCAGACACAAAAGGACAAATACCTAATTCCACTTATATGAGATGCATAGACACAGCCAGACTGGTGACTGCCAGGGGCTGAGGGCAAGGAGGGTTGGCAAGATGTGTTTAATGGGTATAGAGTTTGGAATGGCAGGAAAGTTCTGCAGATGGATGATGGAGACAGTTGCACAACAATGTGAAATCTCCTTAATGCCAATGAACTGGACACTTAAAGATGGTTATGCTGGTAAATTTTGTTCCGCATATTTTACTACAATAAAAAAAAGTGTGAAGGTCATTGTTGACCTGGAAAATAGCTATGATAAGGATTAAAGCCCAACTGCAAAGTGCTTAGGAAAGAACAGTGGGAGCACTCTAAAGAGGAAGAGAGAAATGGATACTGGGACAGGACAAAGCATTCTTTTGTTTTCAAAGAGATAGTTATAGCTTGTCTGCATACTGATAGCTAGGAACCCAGTGGAGGAAAGGAAAAGATTATACAGAAGAGAGAGTGTGACACAGCATCCAAGTGAAGAGGTTGGCCGTACATAGGAACAGGGACACAGATGCATGTGGGTGGTACCAGGAGCTAGTAGAAAATTCTGAGTGCTTTTATTTTCTCAGAGTAATAGGAAGAAAAATCACTGACTGAGAGAGGAGGAAAGGAAGGTATTAGAAAATTAAGTAGAAAGAAAGTATCAAACAGTCATCTGAGAGAACAGGAAAATAGGAGACAGGAGAATCACCTGATAGCTGATGAGGTCCACCCAAAGTCTGATTCCTGGATGTAAAGGGAGACCCATCGAGCTGGTTGTGTGCTTCCCAGCCAAGTTCAACTGGTGGAGCAGAAATGGGAACCGGCAGAGAGCTGAATTAACTAAGGAAAGGGTTTTACCAGGCAAGTACCAGAACAAAACATGGGAGGGGGCAGAAAGACAAGGGAATGAAGACTACTTCCATGACTGATCAGGGAGATTTAAGTTGAGGAAAGAAGGATGGCCCATAAGAAGGGAAAGGGTTTGTGATAAGGAGATAGGATCAATGCATTCAGATCCTGTGTGGTGACAGACTGTTGGGTTAAGGTACTAAGAGAGTAAAATGGAACCACAGGAGGTGATGGTCTGAGTAGAATGCTTGAAGCTGATATGTAGAAGGCATACAGCTATTGTTCATGGAGAAACAGGTAGCAAAGGCAGACTGGGGTATGACAGCGTGTAAGGACAGGAGGTCAAGAAATACAAAGACCATAGTATTGGAAAGATATTAAAACCACTAAGAATCATGACAAGACAGAAGCAGTCACAGAAAACTTGATGTTCAAGTATTTCAGGAACAGGGAGACAGACAACTGCACCAAGAAGGAATAGTAAGCAGTACAATCTTAAGGCAAAGCTTGGAGGACATGCCAGTATTGTTTCAGAGGCAACTTAAAGTAACCAGATTAGGCCCAAGATGGAGTGACTCATGCTAAGACCCAAGTCAACAAACCAAAACTTAAGTTTCCATGGTTACCTGGCAGAGAAAAGGAAGACCCAGGTCAACCAATCACCGCTTGCCCACTAAGCATATGCTCCATCTAAGGAATTTAACCCTGCTTTCACCAATCAGCAAGTGTCCAGTGTAACTTCCTTGTTCCTGCTCACTTTGATCTATAAAAACCTCACCTTTGGAGTTCCTTTCTATTTACCAGATTGGATGCTGCCTGATTAATGAATTGCTGAATAAACCCTACTATATCAGTAAACTGTCCATGGAAAACATTCTTTCAACAACTGAAAACAAAATGATCTAAATCAACCCAAGAATAGCTGAAGAACATACACATCCACAGTATGGACAATAATGCAAACATTAAAAACTAGTTATATGTACTTGCAATTGACCTGAAAGGACTTCCATGTACCTTGCTAATTCTTAAAAGGAAAAAAAAAAAATGTATATACAGGCCTGCATGGTTTTATGTCTGACAACAGTATGGACAAGTCAAGGTTTTTAAGCAATTATTTCTAAATATTTATATGAGGCTACAATGGGTCAAATACATTAATTTTCCACCATAAAAAATATAAAAATTTCCAGAACACCTGGGTGGCTGAATCAGTTAAGTGTCTGCCTTCAGCTCAGGTCATGATCTCAGGGCCCTGGGTCAGGCTCCCTGCTCAGCAGGTAGCCTGCTTCTCCCTCTCCTTCTGCCACTCCCCCTGCTTGTGCACACACACACATCCTCTCTCTCAAATAAATAAAATCCTTTTTTTTTTTAATATTTGAGAGAGAGAGCGCGCGCAAGCGGGGGGGGGGGGGGGGAAGGGACAGAGGGAGTAGGACAAGACTCCCCACGTGGAGCCAGATGTGGAGCTTGATCCAGGAACCTGAGATCATGACCGGAACCAAAGGCAGACGCCTCACTGACTGAGCCACCCAGGCACCCCTCAAATAAATAAAATTTTAAAAAGAAAAGAATATAAAAATCTCCATCTTTACCATACTCTCAGAATTGCTAATTAAAATAATAAGTTAAGTTTAACAACATTAAAAGAAAATGACCCATCATTATTTACACAATGATAGATGAGCAAGTATCTCAAAATGTGAAATTGTGTGATTATGACTAGCTAGACTCAAACACATGTAAATGGTCCATTGTGTTAGGTCAAAAGAAATTATTTACATCTTGCATCTTTTAATTAGCAAGTAGTTTTAAATCATAATGATCAAGTTTAAGGAAAATCCTTCCCTGAGTGGCCTCTACTACTTTAAAAGAAGAACACAGGACACCTGGGGCGTAAGAGAAGGAGGTGGTGGAGGAGGAAGGGCAGATAAAATTTTGCATAATTGTCAGAAAGCTAAGGGCAGGAATTGAAATAACTCTGCGCAAAGTAATACAGATTAACGTCCACCTACAAATCTCTCTCAAATAATACACTTAGGGGACATATGAAATTCTCATGTTAGGATAAACTTTTAGTTTTTAAATAGTTACTGAAGGAGTATTATTATCATAGTCATACAACCTATGTTAACTCCCACTTTCTTTAAATGCGGGGGGCGGGGGGGGCTGCAAATCATATGAAAAACTTCCACAGACAACATATATTTTAGTAACAGGAAACTGTAAATGCCTGTACTGTGGGGGAGGGGGAAACCAGTAGGTTGCCACAGGGACCATGTTCATACTAAGATATTAAAAGGTTTTACCTGCTTAGATCTGGTTGCAGCTATCTAAACAGAGAAACTTCAAGAACCTCACAGGCACAGGAGAGACACAACACAGTAGTATCTCAATCCATTAACCTCCCCGAGCTGGAGGACTGAACAAGGGAAATGGGAGTCTGGCTCAGAACTGGAGACTTCTGTGATGTCTATAGGAGGGAAGAGGCCAGTAACACCAGTACATTACTATGCTAGGACAGTAGGTCTTTCTGCCCCCCCTCCCACTCCCAGCCAAAATACCACCTGAAAAGCTCCACTTCCAGAGCAGGGCAGAAACCCAAAACTTGAATTCTTCTACAGATCCACTAGGAGCAGAGAGAATACCCAGGAAAGAGAGGAGGCAATGAGAAAATGCTCCAGAGGGATATCTGGATTCTCCCCAATTTATTTATTAACTTGCCCATTACCCATTCATATTTCCTCCTGTGTTTTTCTTGTAGCCTACAACACCCAAACATGCATCAGCACTATGTAACTTCGTATCTGGGGGAAAAAAATACAGTTTAGCATGTTACCTCTAATGAAGTACAAATAAGTGGATTGCACAGAGATGGATATCAAGAAATCTGTGAGATGTGCCTAGAATTTTTCACCAAGCTTGCAATAAATGGGAAGCAATTCTGAGTACCAATAATGCAAGCACTGTGTAGGGAGCTTTTAATCACCTCTATAAAAAAAAAAAACAACCTAATTTCAAACAGATCATGCTCAAAGGTACTTAGAACTAACAAATGAGGTGGAATTTTAACCTATGTGTTTGACTCCCACCCAAGCTTTTTAATTTCTCCACAGTCCCTAAACTCTAGGGTTAATATTTTATTGTTAAAAAGAAAAAAACTGAAGAGTCCTTCACAACTTTAGAGACAGACACTCCTTTCCACAAAAGTCACATTCTACACAAACCAAAAGAGTCCCTGAAAAATTATCTAAATTACTTGTTTTGAAATAAGAAACTGAGTCAAGAAGGGCAAAAAGAAAGATGTCTTTCCCAGACTGGGGTCTAATGAGTTGTAATGAGAAATGCAACTAGCAACTATGATTTGCTATCAGGAAAGTTTCTTTAGAGGCAAGTCCCTGGCTCTGATGAACATGCTCACTTCTAGGCTTCCCAAGACTAAAACCATAATAGAAAGATGAATACGTATCTGGCTCAGGAGAATGGTTTAAAACATTCACTCTATTACGCACTGCTCCCCGCCCCCAAAAAAAAAAAAAAGAAAAAGAAAAAGTAAAATATTTTAAAAAGGCAGATTCCACCATAGGAGCTTTTCCTAATTCTTACAAATATCAACATAAAGCTAATTTATTAGGTTGCCTCAGTACTGCATAATATGGTGGTTCTCACTCTTCCTTTACTGGAGGAAACACAAAGGATTTGTCCTTTCTAAAACTCCAAATATTAACACAGTGCTTAATAACTCTGAAAATTTCAACTCTGACCCCCACAGTTGTTACTGCTCTATGACTTTATTAGAGTGTATGGCTGAAAATTGATGCCATTTATCCATGTAAGTACTTCCTTAATACAACAAATAAAGAGGTTAAGAAATTCTGTACCAGAAAGTCTACTAAAAGCATTGTTAGAGGCTTCAGTCATATTATCATCTGAATTAGATTAACTTCCAAATTCACAACTAGGAAATTTTATGAGGAAATAATAGTTATGTCCTTTTCTTTTCAAGAAAACTACCAGGCTTGTTTGTTCTAACCAGAGGAAATGAAATTTTGGCCCCGAAGACCTATTTGAAGGGAGGGAGGGAGGAAGGGGAAAAGGGGAGAAAGAGGAAGGGAGGAAAATTCAGCAAGTCTTTACCATAAACGTATTTACATTAAAAATTGAAAAGCAGGGGCGCCTGGGTGGCTCAGTTGGTTAAGCGACTGCCTTCGGCTCAGGTCATGATCCTGGAGTCCCGGGATCGAGTCCCACATCGGGCTCCCTGCTCGGCGGGGAGTCTGCTTCTCCCTCTGACCCTCCCCCCTCTCATGCTCTCTCTCATTCTCTCTCTCGCAAAATAAAATAAAATAAAATAAAATAATTTAAAAAAATTGAAAAGCAGCTGACAGAGCCAACTCACTTTACATAATTTCAGTTATTCACTGTAATTTTTAAACTTTTTCAATCCTTTTATTATAATAGTTGAAATAACAATAGGACTGGAATATTCTCTTTGAACCACAAATACACTCCCCTGACTTCCCTAACCCTGACTGAGACATATTCTTTAAAAATCTACTTTCAACCCACCTTCCTTTTCTACAAGCCAGATGTTCTTTTTAAGAAGTGTTGAGGGGTGCCTGGGTGGCTCAGTCAGTTAAGTGTCTGCCTTTGGCTCAGGTAATGATCCCGGGGTCCTGGGATCAAGTCCCACAATGGGCTCCCTGCTCCACAAGGAGTCGGCTTCTCCCTCTCCCTCTGCCTGCCACTCCCCCTGCTCCTTTCTTTCTCTCTCTGACAAATAAATAAATCTTAAAAAAAAATGTTTAAAAAAAATGAAAACAAAAAAATTAAAAAGTATTGTCTTGAATGAAATCAAATAGGAAACAGAATTTAAGCAAGGGAATTTATATGTTTCTCAGCTTAATACAGAACAGGGTTTTGGGGGAGGTGGCTGAATTTGTTGTTCTTGTTGTTACCATACAGTGCATTATTGGTTTCTGGAGTAGAATTCAGTGATTCATCACTTACATACAATACCCAGTGCTCATCACAACAAATGCCCTCCTAAATGCCCATCACCCATCTAGCCCATCCCCCACCCACCTCCCTCCATCAACCCTTAGTTTGTTCTCTATCTTCAAGAGTCACTTATGGCTTGTTTCCCTCTCTCCTCTTTCAGAAAAGGGGTTTTAAAAATGCATACACAAAAACACATGCATAAAAATACATATATACTAGTCTTGGCTCTGCCACCAGTTACTATGAGACCTTGTCTAAGTCAATAAATTGTCATTTTCTCATCATTAACGATGATGGAATTCACGTGAATCTATTGTAAGACTAAACTGTATTGATGCCAAGCGCTCCCAAATCAATTCTGGAGTACTGACAACCACCAAACACTGAAGAAGTAAATGACCAGAGGAACCCATTTCTATCCCTGTCTTCTATACAAGACACTCTTCCCCCTTGGTGGAGGGTGGGCGGTGGGTAGAGCAAGAGTTCCCATGCTTTAAAAAAAAAAAAAAAAAAGAAAGAAAGAAAGAAACTCAACAGGAAGACTTCTAAGGTCCATTTCTAAAATTCTAACGTTTTCCAATCAGATCAGACTGTCTCCATAGTGGGCAAATGAACAGGTCCAAGAAGGGAGTAAGGAAAACCTTTACTTCCTTTTCAGTTTGAATCATGTGAGTCCACTATTTTAACAACAGCAAAAATACTTTTTTAACATATAGTCGAAAGACAGTATGGATGGTCTGTGCGAATGTGCCAGTGTTTGACAGACCGATCCAACAAAGATAGAATGGGCTCATCTCTGGGTTAAATTTCCTGCCAAGTACAAAACTGCTTCAAACCAACCAACACACACACACACATGCACACGCGTGCACCCACATGCACACACCAGTTTTAATGCACTGAGTGGCAGATTTGATTGATTTCATATATTCATCCTGACCTCTTGCATCTCTACCCACGTAACTAAAAGAACAAGAGTCAAGTACTGCTAGATGGTACATTTATTTAAGCAGATAAATGTATAAAGCCTAAGGTCTACATAAAAAAGCAGCTAAGTGATCTTTTTACACATCAGAATGTCCCTTCACTCTTGGGACAGTCAGGCTTAACAAATAAAAACAGAAGATAGCCAATTAAAGTTGAATTTCAGATAAACAATGAACAAATTTTAGTGTACATATGTCCCATACATATATATGGAACATGCAATAAAAAAATTATTCAATGTTTATCTGAAATTCAGATTTAATTGAGTGCCTTATGTTTTATATGGCAACCCTAATCCCATCCCCAGGCCCCCACCAAGTGTACAATTATTAGGAATGACCAACCACTCTGGGTTGCCTCAGACTTTGGGGTTTCCCAAGACACAGGACTTTCAGTACTAAAACCAGGAAAGTTTTAGGCAAACCTGTCACCCTACAATTAACCATCTCATGGAATAAGCGAATTGTAGCCTGGATTCTACCACTAGTTAATTTTGATCTTTTGTTTATGAAACAACTTTTCTGTGCCTTATTTTCTCATGTCTGTCATCGTCTGTCATCATTTATCTAACGCACAAAATTTAAAGTGAGGATAAAATGGAATGCAGCAAGTAATAAAGGACTCTGGAAAAATGCAAAGGCACTATAAATGCTAGTTATTAGTATAGTTGGTTTGGGTACAAAGTTCTGTTTATGCAAAATTTCAAAGCAGTTTTACTTAGTTTTATTTACACACTTTAAATAATCTAATGAAGGTACTATTACTTGCAACACTAGTTTGACTGCATATAAAAATGTCCAATAGACTTGCTCCTTTTAGAACTATGGCAATAAGCTCTTGGTGTGATGCTGGCCTCCCCACTTACTCACTGTGTAACAGGGGACAATTCCCTTAACATTCCAGAGCTTCAAGTTCACTATACAACTGGGGTGGTAATAATAAATGCCTCACAAAACTCCCTTTGGGAACAAAGAAATCAGGTGAACATGCTCTACATAAACCACAATATGCAATGCACGTGTTCGTAGCATTTTAAATTCATTCATGCCAAACTATGTATACCAATGCCAATACTTTTCTTTCATCGTGATTATTTATTTATACCCCCACTGACTTTGAAGATACTGAAGTCAAATGTATGCTTACCGAGAAGCGAGGCCAAGGAGCCAAACAGACGGAGTCCGACATTTAGTTCTACTACTTACTAAATGTCACCTTAGGTCAACTAATTTCCTAAGCCTCAATGTCCTCACCCGTAAAATGTGAAGAGGAGTAGTATGTGTATCAAAGAGCGTTAAGAGGACTCAGCAGCCAGCACGCACCAAGGGTGGTATGTCTGCCTCACAAGAAGCACTCCAGCCTCAGCCGCAGGTTATCATCATTTCAGGTTTCAGGCATTTAAGATTCTAAAGGTTAGAAGCAGTTGAAATCATAGATCCATCCATAAAATTCCTTATAGAATAATAATAAGAGAATAAGGATACTTAACACATCTTGTATTTGGAATTGGTACTATTCCATTTAGCATTTCTAGTTCACTAGTCAATTTTGGGGATTTCTCTCCATGAGCTTCAGTTAGGTGATGACAAATTTATCTTTAAGAAAATACATATATGAAGAATATTTTTTTCTCATGGCTACTACTCCATGCTCAAGTTTAAATATCCTTGGAGTTTATGACACAGAACTATCGGATCCCACCCTGTGGGTCCCACTCCTGTCCCAAAGGTAAAGAACGCAAATGCAATATAATTCGGGACCAACTCTTTTTAACCAACTCAACTTACTGGGCCTCCATACGTCTAAAAAAGTTGATCCGCAAAAAACTTCCCTAACTCTCAGGGTTTTTATAGTATTACGCCTACGGCTAATAACTTCATGCCAAGACCCAGCAACACACAGGGGAGTCCTCAGAGGCGGTTCTGTTGTCCATTCATCAATCCTGTCATGTGGTAGACCCCCATCACCCCCCACCCAGACAACTCACACATCTACATGCGCTCAGGGTTCTGAATCATGTTGCTTCACCTTCCTCATCTAAGGGAAAACCTATTCCTCCTCTGCTTTCTACTCACCTTCCAAGCCACATATCTCCCCTTATTGTCATATCCAAAAGAAGTGATATGAAATTCTCTATATACAAGTGCAGCTTTTTATCCTAGAATTTTGTTTACAGTTCATCCATAGAAAGGAAATGGGGGGAATGGCATGTTCAGTCATCATTATATTATCCAAATGGTAGGGCAGAGAAACTAAACCTTAGGAGCCCTACTTCACAGCACTGTTTTGACAAATTCATCAGTGTGTCCTAACCAGCCAAGAATTAAATGCCCTGACTGTATTATAACAATACTGAATAGGACTACTTACCCCACCCCCACCCCACCCCCCGCCCGGCCGTTAGTACTAATTCCTTACTTATTCCAATTATCTCCAAAATGGTTAATGAGAGCCACCTATATAAATATTTCAGGAGAACATGATTAGATTATATAATGACATCAGCCTGGATGGTTGGTACTTGAGGGTCTTAGTAACTTCAACTCAATCCAGGTAAGTACTTTATTTAGTATTACATGAACCTAAACCTAAGAGAGTGGATTGGTTGGTAGTTCAATTAACAATTTCACTTTTGAACTTAACTATTTTCTTCCCTACAGCAAAAACAGAAAATGAAATTAAAGAAAATTCAAAGGCCAGAGGCTAAATAGTTGCAAACATATGAAATATGTCAACAAAAGTAATGTGCTTAAAATAAGCAAAATAAAGTACACGTTTGAGAAGATAGTTCAGGTAAATTTAGCCTTTGAGAATGTAAAGAGATTAACTTGTCAAAATTAAGATTTTCAAGATAATTTTAGTCTACACCATCTAAATCTACCCAATCTAAATCTATACCTTTTAATTTTAAGAATTTATAAACTGGGGTGCCTGGGTGGCTCAGTTGGTTAAGCGACTGCCTTCGGCTCAGGTCATGATCCTGGAGTCCTGGGATCGAGTCCCGCATCGGGCTCCCTGCTCGGCGAGGAGCCTGCTTCTCCCTCTGACCCTCCCCCCTCTCATGTACTCTCTCTCATTCTTACTCTCTCAAATAAATGAATAAATCTAAAAAAAAAAGAAAGAATTTATAAACTGTTCAGTAAGATTCCTTAGGTATTTCCTATCTTTTCCTCCATATCCTTCCTCATCCCAAAAGCCCTTTATCTGTATCTCGGCATATCAGTTAAAAACAAACGAAGGTGGGGCCTGGGTGGCTCAGTCGGTTAAGCTTCCACTTCTTGATTTCAGCTCAGGTTATGATCTCAGGGTTGTGAGATCAAGCCCCGGGTCAGGCTCTGCGCTGGGTGTGGAGCTTGCTTAAGATTCTCTCTCCCCCTCTGCCACCAGCCCCCCAGCTCTCTCCCTTTAAAAAAAAAAAATTAAGAAAAAGCAAATAATATATATAATAAGAACTGTAAGTATGTTGTAGAAATATGTAACTACAGGATAAATAACCTGCATCACAACCAACATTATATCAAATTCATTATTTGTATTATCTAAACGTTAATTAAGAATAAGGTTTAACGGGCACCTGGGTGGCTCAGTCCTTAAGCATCTGCCTTTGACTCAGGTCATGATCCCAGGGTCCTGGGATCAAGCCCCTCATGGGGCTCCCTGCTCAGCGGGAGGCCCGCTTCTCCCTCTCCCACTCCCCCTGCCTGTGTTCCCTCTCTTGCTGTGTCTCTGTCAAATAAATAAATAAAATAAAATAATTAAAAAAAGAATAAGGTTTAAACATGCAATACTTCCTTCAGTAAATACTTAAAAGCCTTTTACTGTATTTCACTTTATTCATATAATCTTATTCTATTTTTCCTTAACTTTTTACATAAATTTTCTTCTTCCCATAAACTGTCTATTTTACCATTAATAAAGCTTTTCTGAAACAAGAGTTTTCAAAATTAAAGCTGTGAAGATATGGTCTTCCCTCTCTTCTCCACCATTCTCCAGTGTGCCCAGCTTTCTGGCCTCTTGCAGCTTTGCCATAAGTGTTCAAAACCTAGACTGTGTTTTAAAACTAGAAGGCACAAGAAAACGGAATCTACCTTCAACAGCTATGAGAAATATCTGGCCCTACTCTAGGAAATTGTTTCGTGATTAGCCAAAAGGACAGCAAACCTGCTGCTGTTCCCATCTCCTTCCAAACTTCAAACCTAGATCACTTTCACATAGGAACGACAATATTCTGAATAATTTCTCTACTGCATGGCTATATGCACAGATAACCTTTTCTGTTACCATCTGAATGTGGAATAATGGATCACCAAGTTGAGTGAAGGCCATCAGAACTTGTCTACTCTAGAAAATACTTAAATGTAAATTACTAGAATCATGGACAGAAAATACTTTAAACCAATATAACTGAACACCAAGAAAAAAAAATAAGAATAATGGACTTGCTGTGCATCTCTAACAGAGTTAAGACACTAGACAATACCTATGGTAATGGGTCTACATTTATTCATGTACAACTCTATTTGTTAATGTTCTTCTACACACCCTTTTTCGATGGACTAACACCAACTGCATTAAAATAAAACTCTGTAATCACAATTTGCTTCTCCAGATTTTTTAAGGAGCTCAAAATACTTCACTCTGACCATCACACAAAGGACAAGTTCACATGCGAATCAGTTCAATTCTTCCATCATTTCAGAAGTCACAGGCCTTCTGAATATGCACAGTTCCCACATGTAACACCATGGGGTTCTAACTTTCACAATACAAGACACCAGGTTCCTCAAACCGTCTGTGACATTCTGTTTACTTCCTAATATACTTAACCGGTATACAGTGACAAATGTCCTTTCCCTTTTTGGGTACCTGATCAAGTCTAGACAAAATAATGAGAGACAAAGTTACTTTTGTCACTTTGCTATAGCACTTTATCCCCAGGCACCACTCACCACTTCCTTGTTCCCTAAGTAGGTGTACTAAAACTCCATAACCATTTCCCTGTCTACCCCAATCCAGCCAACCCTCTATAAAGGCAATACTAACTGCAGTCCTCTATACAAATGCCTTACTATTTAACACCCACTGTTTAATACACAGTAAGTTTTATATATATACATAAAATATATATATATATATATTTTCTAAGTAGGCTCCATGCCCAATGTGGGGCTTGAACTCAGGACCCTGAGATTGAGAGTCACATGTTCTACCAACTAAGCAAGCCAGCTGCCCCTACACAGTTAAGTTACCTTTGCAATTTCAATTTCTTTGTAAATCTAAACTCTGTTGGGCCATTCTTAGCCAGAAATTCAAAGTCTGGAGTTTCCAAAACCCACTAAGCACTAAAAGAAATGTGTAGAGAAACTACTGTGTACTGATGTATTCACTTAGTGACTTCAAAGCACTCCTCCTGTGGCCAAGTATACGATCCAAGAAAATGTAGGCACCGAAATATCTAAAATAAAGTGAAGGCACATCAACGGACAAGGAATATTCCTCTTTCCATCACACCTGCTTCATTACAAGACGGTCATCTTGGATATGCACATAAAAGGTCTAGAAGGACACACTACAAATTGGTAAGGGGTAATCCCCTTGCAAAAGAATCATGGGAACAGAGAAGTTACCCTTTTACTTACAGACTCCTAAACTGTTTAGTTTTTTATTAATAAATATAATATTTATTTGCATTCTTTTCAAAATCCATAGAAAACAAAGATTAGTAAATTCGACCAATATGGGCAAAGATCTGTGTGGGGGAGTGGGAAGGGAAGCAAAGATTTTGAAATGATCTTCTGAAACAGAAGATAAATGTCAACACTCATGATTCTAATTGATAAAAATGCTTACTGCTTTTATATTCTCAAAGCATTCTTAAAGCATTTTATCAACATGGACTATTCCTTGTAGCAGTTCTAGCCAATTTTACTTGTACTCAGATGCTAGAAAGTTTCAGTTCACTTGACCCTCAAATTCTTGCCCCAAAATTTCAAGAAACTAATTCACTTCAGGAGCCACAGTAAGGAAAGACTACAACTTGCCACATTCTAGCCCACTGCAACTATGAGTAACATGTAGAACTTGCTGCAGGTTAACAAAAAGCCCACTGCTGTTTTCCAGGCCTGCAACCAACAACTTCTGTTAAAATGTCCAGTTAGGAATTTCAAATAACACTAACACAAATTTAAAATGACTAGCACATGCTGAAATGGTAATACCACTCTAATTAGTGCTAAACTTAACAAAATAAAGAGGTTATTGAGTTCACAAACGCTCACACAAATACTTAATTGAAATTCAATTTGAGAAAAGATCAGTGATATTGGTGAATAACATGGCTTAATGTTCTAATGCATTTGTATTGAATTAAAATTAGTAGGAAAGGGGCGCCTGGGTGGCTCAGCTGGTTAAGCGTCTGCCTTTGGCTAGGGTCATTATCTCAGGTTCCTGAGATCGAGCCCGGCATCGGCAGGCTCATTGTTCAGCAGGGGGCCTGCTTCTCCCTCTCCCTCTCTCTAATAAATGATTAAAATCTTTTAAAAAAATAAACAAAATTAGTAGGAAAGCTACCTTCTCCTTTCGTAATTCTACAATCACAAAATGGGAAGAATTAAAAAAATGTTTTTGACAGTTTGGATACACTTGGTTTTAACTTAATACACTGTATGCTTAACAGAAGTATTTTGTAGTTAACAAAATTAACATTTTACCAGTTGACAATGGTAGGAGGTGCCAGTGCCTTCAAGATCTACGTCTTTGTTTCAATACCTGTCGAAACAAACATAAGACAAACATTACTACTTGTAGTCTAATCAATCAGAGCCAAATATCAGCCTCTTCCTGGAGATGTTTTTACTTCCAAAAACTCACAGAAAAATTTCTGCTTTTTTTGAAAACATCATCTATCACACTAGCAAATGACATCTTATCATGTAACCTTTCATCAAAAAAAGCACGTTATGTATCATTACACACCTATTAGAATGGACAAAATCCAAAAATACTGACATCACCAAATGTTGGCAAGAATACGGCGCAAGAGGAACTCATTCGTTTCTGGAGGGAATGCAAACTGCACAGCCACTTTGGAAGACAAGTTTGGCAGTTTCCTAGAAAACTAAACATATTCTTTACAGTATGATCCAGCAACTGAGCCTCCTTGGTATTTACCCAAATGAGCTGAAAGCTTATGACTAATGGAAAAAAAAAAAAAAAAACTACATACAAATATTTATAGCGGCTTTATTCATAATTGCCAAAACTTGGAAGTAACCAAGATGTCCTTGAATGCATAAACTGTGGTACATCCAGGCAATGGAATATTATTCAGCACTAAAAAGAAATGAGCTATCAAGCCATGAAAAGACATGGAGGAAACTTAAATGCACATTACTAAATGAAGTCAACCTGAAAAGGCTAATACACTGTCTGATTCCAACTCTACAGCATTCTGGAAAAGGAAAAGCTACTGAGACAGTAAAAGGTTGCCGAGGGTTAAGGAGGAAAATGGGATGAACAGGCAGAGCACAGAGGATTTGGGGGGGTGGTAGAATCACTCTGTATACTATTACAGTAGATAAACATCATTACATATTTGCCCAAACCCACAGAATGTACAACACCAAGAATGAGCCCTAAAGGTAAAATAAGGACTCTGAGTGATAATGATCTATCAGTGTAGGTTCAGTGACTGCAATAAATGTACCATTCTGGTGTGGGACTATTGATATATAATGAGGTCAGAGGTATATAGGAAATCTCTGAACCTTCTGCTCAATTTTGCTTTCAACCTGAAACTGCTCTAAAAAATAAAGTCTATTAAAATAAAAAGGTACATCCAAAACTTTTAAAAAGGCATATACTGAGTTTATTCTCTCATAATGGTAATGGTCAAGAAGTATAATTACTAAGATTTATAAACAGTATTTCACTGTGTATACAACACTTTTATCCACTATCCCAATGACTTTTTTAAGATTTATTTATTCATTTGACAGAGGGAGAGAGAGAGAGAGCACAAGCAGGGGGAGAGGGGGAGGAAGAAGCAGACTCCCCGCTGAGCTGAGGGCCAGACGTGGGGCTCAATCCCAGGACCCTGGGATCATGACCTGAGCCGAAGGCAAACAGACGCTTAACCATCTGAGCCCACCCAGGCGTCCCTCAATGATTTTTTTTTTTTTTTAAAGATTTTATTTCTTTGACAGAGAGAGACACAGCAAGAGAGGGAACACATGCAGGGGGAGCGGGAGAGGGAGAAGCAGGCTTCCCACTGAGCAGGGAGCCCGATGTGGGGCTCGATCCCAGGACCCTGATATCATGACCTGAGCCGAAGACAGACGCTTAACAACTGAGCCACCCAGGCACCCCCCTCAATGATTTTCTCAAATGCTTGTGAAGCAGGCAGGTTGCGATCATTATAGGCGTTTAAATAAATAATAATAACAATTTAACATGAGCCCAAACACACAGAGCCTGTAAGTGGAACTAACAGTTAAGTATTTTGACAAAATTTAGCATATCACTACTCATTCTTAATTTCCTCATTCCCTGTGAGGCAGCCAGATATACTTTAAAAAAAAAAAAAGGACTAGGCCTTAAAACCAGATATCCCCAGGTCCATAGCCCCCACTCTTTCTCATTAGCAATGACTCTAAACAAATTCATTCGTTTATTCATCCATTTATCCATCTGTCCATTTGGGTGGGGGGAAATCTTACAAATTTACCTGCTATTTCTTATGCCAGTTTCCTCATACGTAAATAGGGACGACAACATATACATACAATTCATATCCAGAATATCTGTTGAATTTCTATAAATAAAAGACAACTCAGTAGAAAAAATAGGCTACATATGTCCATGGGAAAAAAACCTAAACGTCCATTAACTATGAAATAGTCAGCCTCACTATCAAAGAAACACAAATGAAAACATTATCATTCCCCCCTATCAAATTTTTTTAATTAGAAAAAACATCACAAGCATTGGCAAGGATAGAGGGAACAAGAGTGCAGCCACTTCAGAGAGCAAGTAATTTGGCAGCATCCAGCAAAAGCTGAAAATGTAAATTCCTATGACCTAGCAAATGCCTCCTTAAAAAATTTGCCCTGGAGAAATTTTGGCACATGTGCATACTTACTTTACCACATTTTGTTTTGTTAATTAAATGGCCCAACATGACAGGTCCTGGTATTTAATTGGCCTTTAATAAATGTTGAATCTCCTCAACAACTAGTTAGTGAATGAATGCCTACTCGGCTCCATACCCAATGCTTCCCATTCTGGAAATGTGCCCACAGGACTCAAAAAGCTCCCGCTCCAGAGATAGAGACCGACAAGACAAACAGTACTGACATGGCCAAAACTACTGGATAAGGAGATGGGCTGTATTAAGGAAAGAGACAGGTAAATGCAGTCCTTGGTCTCAGAGGAGGAAAGAAGGTCAAGGAAGGCTGACTAAGAACTGAGCGGATCCACAGATTTTTGGCAAAGACCGGAGAGAGGAAACCACAGGCTGTAATAATAGCATCTGCAAAAGCACAGAAAGCACTGGAGAACTCTTAAGTACCCAGAAGCAGGCTGATAGATGACCCCAGAGGTATCAGGCCCTAATCCCTGGAACCTGCAAATGTTACCTTACTTGAGAAAAGGGTCTTTGCAGATGTGACTGAATTGAGGATCAGGGGATGAGAGAGCAGTCGGGATGACCAGCTGGGCCCTAATGCCATCACAAGCGTCCTTAGAAGAAAGGTGGCAGATCTGACACTCCTTTTGAGAAGGCAACGTGAGGACAGAGCAGAGAGGTACCGGTGGCCTGGAAGGCTGGAGCCAGGCCACCGAGTACAGCAGGCACAGCGACTAGAGAGGCGAGAACAGATTCTTCTCTGGAGGGGGCACCGCTATGCCAACGCCTGATTTCAGCCCAGTCAACTTCTGGCCCCTTTTAACTGTGGGATAATTGATCTCTGTTGTGCTAAGCCATCGAATTCGTGGTGTTACAGCAGCTCTAAGAAACAAAGGCAGTATCTCACCGGCACTGCCCTGTAAGCCCTGCAAAGTGCTAAGTGGTTTAGATATTACCCAAATTTCTGAAGAGCCATCCAGATTTGTACGCAGAATAGCCTATCAGATCTCTCATAGTGTTAAATCTCATGCCAATGTGGGAAATTTATAGATACGGTGGGGGGTGGGGGGAGTACACCTAGAAACAGAAAAATAAGAATCAAAAATCCAGAGAGAATATGAAGTTCTGGATCACCAGATATTTAACAAAAACCCATCATGATGGAAGACACAAATGAAAACTGAAAAAGGGGCGGAACTGGATAGAAACAGACGATGCAGAAATAGAGGGAATACTTCAAATACATGTGACTAATCCTTCAAAAAGATATGACACTCTTGTTGATGAAACACGAACGGGGCACCATACAGGACTAAAAAGAAAAAACTTGTTAAAATTAAGAATAGCACCTGATATTAAATTTAAAAATCAACAGATATATTAGAAAAAAGGTTGAGAATATTTTCCCAGAAAGGAAGCAAAATCAAAGAAGTAAAAAACAGAAATCAAAAAGACTTTTAAAAATAAGGTTGTAGCTGGGGGCGTAGGGCTATAGAGGCATAGGGGTTCTGGGGTTTCCAAAAGTCCAGGGTCAGCCACTCACCAAAGGCAGAGACACAAGTGGTGGGGAAATGAAAAAGGAAATGTATTTCAGTGAGGCCCACACAGGGAACAGAGTGGACTGATGTTTTAAAGACTGCCTCCAGGGGCACCTGGGTGGCTCAGTCGTTAAGGGTCTACCTTCAGCTCAGGTCATGATCCCAGGGTCCTGGAATCGAGTCCCACGTCCAGCTCCCTGCTTGGCGGAAAGCCTGCTTCTCCCTCTCCCGCTCTCCCTGCTGGTGTTCCTGCTCTCGCTCGCTCTTCTCTGTCAAATAAATAAATAAATAATCTTTAAAAAAAAAAGAGAGAGACTGCCTCCAAAGTGCTGAAAATACTTCTAGGTTTATGCAAGGAAATGTGGGACAAGGTCAGTGGGTACATGCAGGTGGGCAGTGAAGTTCAGGTGGATCACTGTCTTGGGATCAACCACACACACAAGTCTGGCTGGCTCAGGGCACTCCTGATTGCTTGAGGGGGTAGTTTCGGTTCCCATCACAAGATGTTCTGTGCAGGGTCTTTTGCCTGAGTTGAAGAGATAAGCAGGAAAGAAAAACTTAATTAGAAAGTCTGAGGTCACAATGGAGGTAGTCGAAGTCCTTTTTCAAGGTGTTGAATTAATCCAAAAGATCAAGTTCCACTAAAAGGAGTTTTAGAAAGAACCAAGAGAATGAAGAGGCAGGAATTACTGAAGCACTCGGCAGTAAAATATCCCAGAGCTGACGGATGCTAGTCTTCAGTTTGGAAAAGGCCCCACGGAGTGCTGAGCAGATGAATGGGGGCAAAAATAAGTGACCTCTAGACACAACCTTGTGAATTCTCAGAGTACTAGGTTTAAGACTACCCCAAAAGCTTCCAAAAAAAACCAAACAGTAGGTCACCTACAAATAATTATATAACTGATCAATACAGAAAGTGCTCCAGACAAACCAGGATGTATAGTCACCCTTCCTTTTTTTTTTTTTTTTTTTGAAGATTTATTTATTTGACAGAGAGAGACACAGAGAGAGGGGGAACACAAGCAGGGGGAGGCAGAGAGGGAGAAGCGGGCTTCCCGCCGAGCAGGGACCCCGATGTGGGGCTCGATTCCAGGGCCCTGAGATCATGACCTGAGCCGAAGGCAGACACTTAACGACTGAGCCACCCAGGCACCCCTATAGTCACCCTTCCTATAAAGGAGAAAGAATCATGCTGGCCTCAGATGTCTTTGCAACCCTGGAAGGCTATCAACAATGCCTTCAAAGTTTTGAGGGAAATGAATTTTAAATTACAACTCTACTCCTGGCTAAATTCCTGATCAATTGCCAGGAAGAATAAAGAAATATTCTGAGATGTAAGGTCTCAGGAAATTTACATTCTGCAAACATACTCTGATAAGAAATTACTTTAAAAATTCCTCCACCATGTGCACACATTGATAGTACTTTTAAAGACAATTTTATTAAAGCTAGAACTGACCTACAGTTTTGTACTATTTTACAAGAGCTAGATCCCATAGGTTAAGGGCTTAGTCCCGCCAAGACTATTCCCCACTTGCTAGTCACGAGTCACCAGCTGGTTACAAGCCAGGGATTCCCACAATCCCCTCCTCAAGTTCAATAATTTGCTAGAATGGCAACTCAGGAACACCCATTATTTATGTTTACTGGTGTATTATAAAGAATACATCTCCAGAACAGCCAAAGGGAAGGTGTGCATAGGGCAAGGGACAGAGAGAGGAGACACCGCAGAACTTCCAAACCCTCCCCAGGTGTACCACCTTCCCAGCACCTGGCCCAGGTCACCAACACGGAAGCTTGTTCATCGTTCAAGAGTTTGTTATCTCCAGCCCCCTCACTCCTCATAGGAGGTCGATGGGTGGGTCTGAAGTTTAAACTATCACTGGGTCTTTCTGGTGACCAGCCCCATCCTGAGGCTATCTAGAGAAACCCAACCTAAGTTGCTTCATTAGCATAAACTCAGGTGTTCAAAGGGAGTGTTTATGAATAACAAAAGACTCCTATCACTCGGGAAATTCCAAGGGTCTTCAGGAGCTCCATGCCAGAAGTGGGGACAAAGACCAAACATATTTTTATATTATACCCCAGGATTCTGTTATCATTCTCTATATTAGCAGTTTAAATGGGAGGGAAAGGTGTGATCATGTCAGTATATGTATTTTAAAAAAAAAGTACTTAAGGAAAGTAAATATCAATTATCAACTTTAAAAGGAACTTCATATTACAAAGCCTTAGTACAGAAAAAATGTAAAACATCTCACTAATAATTTTTATATTGATTATATGTTGAAATAATACTTTGGATACAAGTATTCCCCCTCCCTTATCCCCGGGGGGGGGGGGGGGGACGGAATACATTCCAAGATCCCCAGTGGATGTCTGAAACCACACACAGTACTAAACCCTACAGACACTATGTTTTCTCCTATACATACATACCTATGATAAAGTTTTATTTGTAAATTAGGCAAAGTAAGAGATTAACAATGTTAAAAAGAAAAATACAGGCCTGAAATGGCATCACTTAAGCCAAATCACCATATATGGACTTAATACCTAATCTTGCAGTTTCAACCTCCCCAAGAAATGTAGTCTTAATGGGGTCAGCCAGGAATTTTCTGATCAGCATCAATGAAGTAATATGTCACAGGGACCTTCTCCACACACCCCCAAAAGGAAGATGATTTAATTTGCATCAGACCCCCCTGCCATCCCCATAAGGGAAGATGATCTTGAATGAAACAATCCTTTTTTTTTTTTTTTAAAGATTTTATTTATTTATTTGACAGAGAGAGAGACAGCAAGAGAGGAACACAAGCAGGGGGAGTGGGAGAGGGAGAAGCAGGCTTCCCGCTGAGCAGAAAGCCCGATGTGGGGCTCGAACCCAGGGCCCCGGGATCATGACCTGAGCGGAAGGCAGACGCTTAACGACTGAGCCACCCAGGAGCCCCTCAATCCTTTTCTTTTTTAATAACTTTCTCACCCCATCCTCTTCCATTTTCTACAACTCCTTGGAGCTCCCCCGTACTTGCTGATGGGATGCTACCCGAGTCATCAATCATTTAATAAAATCTATTAGGTCTTCAAATTTACTTGAACTTTGTTTTTAAACAGCAATAATAATAAAATAGAACAACTGTAACAATATACTGTAATAAAAGTTAGGTTAACTATACTGGAATTAAAATTAAAAACTTAATATTAAATTATGTGAATGTAGTCTCTTAAAACATTTTATCTTAATGTACTCACCCTTCTTGTGCTAGATGATAAAATGCCTAGGGGATGAGATGAAGAGAGGTGAAGGTGGTGAAGTTGTGGACCAGCCTTAGGTTCCTGCTGACCTTCTGAGGAAAGGTCAGAAAAAGAAGAGCATTTGCTTCCAAGGCCACCGTTGACTTGAGGGTAACTGAAACTACTGACAGAGAAACTGCAGATAAGAGGGTACCTACTGAATGCTGGATTAAATAAAATATATTCAAGTTACCGGTTTCTTTTTACTTTATTTAATATGCCTACTAGAAGTTTAAAGTTACATATATGGCTCATATTTGTGGCTCTCATTGCATTTCTTTTAGACAGCACTGCAGTTTAGCCAACGCAATGATGAGAAAAAGAAGTGAGCATGAATACTGGAAAAGGAGAGGAGAAAGGAATCTTCATTGTTTGCGTATGATTGCCCTTCTGACAAGAACATCCAAAAGAATCATTTGAAAGCTATCCAACCAGAGACAGAATTCACCAAGTTATCTGGATACTAGGTAAATAATAAAAATTGATAGTTTCTCTATATACTTGCAGTAACTAGTTAAAAAATGAAAAGAGGGGTGCCTGGCTGGCTCTGTCCATACAGCATGCAACTCTTGATCTTGGGGTCATGAGTTCAAGCCCCACGTTGGGGGTAGTTTACATTAAAAAAAGGGGGTGTGTGGGTGGCTCAGTCGGTTGGGCGTCCAACTCTTGATTTCAGCTCAGGTTATGATCTTGGGGTTGGGAGATGGAGCTTTGCGCGCTGTGCTGGGTATGGAGCCTGCTTTGGATTCTCTCTCTCCCTCTCCCTCTGCCTCTGCCCTTCCCCCCCCCTAAAAAAATGAAAAGAGAAGATCTTTTTTTCTTTTTAAAGACTTTATTTATTTGACAGAGAGTGAGTGAGAGTAGGAACACAAGGAGGGGGAGTGGGAGAGGGAGAAGCAGGCTTCCCGTGGAGCAGGGAACCTGATGTGGGCCTCGATCCCAGGGCCCTGGGATCATGACCTGAGCCCAAGGCAGATGCTTAACAACTGAGCCACCCAGGTGCCCCAAAAGAGAGAAATCTTAGTCACAATAGTAAAAGCAACTTTAAAATACTTCATATACACACCATCTTATTTAAACATATGTATGTAGGGACACCTGGCTGGCTCAGTAAAACATGCAACTCTTATGTCTGGGTTATGAGTTTGAGCCCCACGCTGGGTGTAGATTACTTAAAAATAAAATCTTTTAAAAAAAGAAATAAAAATAAACATGTATATAAGTATGTATGTACATATGTATAAAATGCTACTGACAGACACTAAATTAAAAAACAGACTAGTTCCTGGGTATAAAAGATCATTATAATTCTGCCAAAATTAACCTACAAACCAAATACAATCCCAATCAAAATCCTAGTAGGACCTTATTACTTGTTTGTTTTGTGTGATTACCTGATATTAGTTCCAAAGTTTATCTAGAGGAAAACATTTTAAGATTTGCTAATAAAGGTGTTCAATAAATGTTGATTGACCAAAAACTATATATATATATATTTGCTAATAAAACTTGAAAACAAGAATACTTAGTGCGTACTTGCCCCATTAGATGTCAAAACTAACAACTAACTGTTCTGGTACAGAATTTTTTTTTTCTTTTTTATTGTTATGTTAATCATTAGTTTTAGATGTAGTGTTCCATGATTCATTGTTTGTGCATAACACCCAGTGCTCCATGCAGAACGTGCCCTCCTCAATACCCATCACCAGGCTAACCCATCCTCTGGTACAGAATTTTAAAGCCAGAAAACAGTCGTGGGATTTTTATATTTGACCACAGTGGCATTTCAGATCAGTGGTTAAAAGATTATTGAATAAATTAAGCAGCATTAAAGAAAACTCAGAACTGAGCCAACAGCTGGATTTAAGTCCTAGAAAGATGAGGAGGAGATCCATGAATCAAACAATCATCCTGGCAATACCCCTCTTCCACAGCTGTCATGTCCCAAAAACGATCTGTTCCTAAGTCTTTTTTCTGATTATAAAATAATCTCCAGTGCTAACATGGTAGCCTGCACAGCCCATGTTGCCTGGCCTGCAACTTTCGGAAAGAGAATCACTGGTTCTGTCGAAACTCTGTGATGGGGGCGCCTGAGTGGCTCAGTCGTTAAGCATCTGCCTTCGGCTCAGGTCATGATCCCAGGGTCCTGGGATCAAGCCCCGCATCGGGCTCCCTGCTCTGCGGGGAGCCTGCTTCTCCCTCTCCCACTCCCCCTGCCTGTGTTCCCTCTCTCGCTGTGTCTCTCTCTGTCAAATAAATAAAATCTTTAAAAAAAAAAAAAAAGAAAGAAAGAAACTCTGTGATGCCACTTGGCTCCCATCTCTACCCCGGTGGACTATGGCAAACGTGACATCCACAGGGGCCCAGAGCTTATGACCTAGGAGGCCTGTCTCAAAAATATGGACGTATTGATTCAATAATATTCTCTCCAGAACTTAGAACTGGCACTGAATTAAAAAAATTTGAGAGAATTCAAAGAAGCTAAAAAGACTGCCAACATAAACGTGTCCTTCGAGATTCAGTTGAAGCTTCTATGGGAGGTCCTCCTCAGTGCCATAGACAGAGCTGAATCAACCCCTCTGTGCCAATACCCCATTCCTGTTTAACACAGAGGCATGAACAAGCACAGAATGAGGAAACTTAAGTAGCTTGGCAGATGCAGCACAGGAAAATAGGAGGGAAGTTAGAAGTGAAAATGAAAAATAGAAACATACAACAGACAGAATGAGACCGCATTTTAAGCAAAGCAATTGACCAAATTTGTTTTTTCATAATGATCACTTGGGTTATCACAGAAAAGAAACCAGAAAGGACTCCAGGTATGTAGTTATTAAAATAGCTCAAGTGAAGGATGAAGAAGTCCAGAGTTTAGGGCAGTAGTCACAGAAAAAGCAGGACCAACCATAGAGACTTTTCTAAGATAAAACCAAAAGAATATGGGGTGATGTGAAGATTAATCTTTGAAAATTACTATCAACGTTTCTAGAATGTTGGGTGACTTGCAACAGATATGAGGAATGTAAGAGAAAGGTAGACACATAGAAGAGTGCATGAGGATAGGGCTGGATATTAAGTCTGTGGGAATGGACAGAAGAGAGATTCAAGATATTGTCAGAATACAGGACTGGGGCTCCCAATAAAGCTATAGATGTAGATTTTAGAGTCATCACTGACCCTATCCCTATTAGAGTCAAAACCACGAAATCCCTCAAATACAGTATATTCACTTACAAAAAAAATAAGGACAAAAAAAAAAAAAGAATAAGGACAGACACTACAAAAGCCAATTAGAAAGGTAAAGAAACCAAGAACAGTATCCTAGAAACCAAAGGCAGACAATGTTGAAGAGGACATTGTCAGGAGTGTCAAAGGCTTTTAAGAAGGCAACAAGTAGGGTGCCTGGGTGGTTCAGTCGTTAAGCGTCTGCCTTCGTTAAGGCGTCTGCCTTCGGCTCAGGTCATGATCCCAGGGTCCTGGGATCGAGTCCCACATCGGGCTCCCTGCTCGGTAGGAAGCCTGCTTCTCCCCGCTCTCGCTCTCTCTCTCTGTCAAATAAATAAATAAAATCTTTTAAAAAAAAAAAAAAGGCAACAAGTAGCGGCACCTGGGTGGCTCAGTCGGTTCAGCATCTGCCTTTGGCCCAGGTCTGGGACTGAGCCCCGCGTAAGGGAGTCTGCTTCTCCCTCTCCCTCTGCCCCCCCACCCACTTGTGCACTTCCGCACTCTCTCTCTCTTTCTCGCTCTCTCAAATAAATACCTTTTCGGGGGTGAGGGGAGGAGAGGCAACAAGGAGTTATGATAAGAACTCGGCTTGGCCTGAGACAATCTATCACACTTTTTTTTTATCTTCTTTATAAGGAAATTTCTAAATTGTTATTCAACTAGCTAGCTATTCAAATGCATATTTTATCAACATTAAGTCTACTCTTTCAGAATTCCTGAGCTCCCACTAATAAGCACATACTGGTCATTTTGTATCAGGTTGTTGGCCTTCCAAAACTTTTTGGTGTTGTGTTCAAATATTTCAACTCAATTTAATAAACGCCATCTCGTGTTCTTTACTGTGCAGGGATACGCAGACTGATTCATTCAACAAAACAGGAGTATCTTCTATATGCTGGGCCCTGGGTGTAATCAGTAAATAAAACACAAATATACTTGTCCTCAGAGAGCTCTCTTTTCTCTTGGAGGGATACTTAAATACAGCTACTGTCCCTAAGGAGCCCAAAAGAAACACATCTAACAAGATAACAAACGTATTTATTATCTCATGAAGCCAATTTGAAATTAATAACAAGAAACCCAAAGTTACAATTAATCACCTACAGTTAACATGCCTGGTCTGCCGACATCACACAATATAAATAAACACTATTAACTTAAACATACATACAGTCAAGCTCTCAGTTATCTGTAGGCAAATGACGCATCAAGAGCAATTCCCTAATACGGACTCATGTTTCTGGGTTATATACCATCCAAATTTCTGCCATATAATCTTCTAACACATGACATCGTGTAAAAATACACAGTTTAAGACTTTTACAAACTAACTCAAATCATTATACATGCCAGTTTTACTATGTCCCCCATTTTTCAAATGATCTTGCAGAGACATACTCCCTAAATCCAATACCCTTCCATCCATTTCCCAGAGCCAACTAACCCAAGCTCTTCAAACTCATCCCATACTCAATTCATCTCTAAACCTGCCCCCAAACTAATAAGCCTCCAAGTAGGGCCTAGCTTTTTATCTAGGAGCCCAGTTTCTAAACTTTAAGGATCACAACAAGCCCCTTTTCGTAAAAACTATTGGCATATTCCAAACACATGTAACCTTTAATATTGTGTGTATGTATTATGGTCCTAGCATATTGTAAACACTATGAATCATGCATAAAATGTAGAAATTCTTAGAAAGAAATAAAGTTTCTAACATTTCCTTCCTGCACTCTAAAGATGGGCTACAAACACAGCTGGAGCACAAGTACCCTGCAAGGCAGATTTCACCCTGATCCTAAAGAAACTAAAGCTCAGAGGTTAAGGAATTTGCTGTGGTCACAAAACTAAAATGAGGTAGAACTAAATTTGGGGATCCAAGCAACAGTGTGGTCACAAAGCTCAAGCCCTTCGTCACTCCTCTCTACCATGCCAAACTCCTTCCTTACACCGGGGGTACCATGAGCTCCCTCTCTGACCTCACACCCCATTCCCAGCCAGCTACTACCTCCCACAACCCTCCCACTCAAGATGCTACTGGATAAATAGGTATTCCTTTTATGCCTCAGAAAAGTGACATACAAACTAAACACTGAATTTCTAAGAAGAGTGCTATGCTATCGAAATAAGCATCAGTCTACAAAAGATAGGCCCAGTTTCAGGGTAAATGATGAATACAAATTCTTAAGACTCTCACACTAGCAATATGGAAAGTTACAATACAAAAGGAAAATGACTCAGGAAAATATTCACTATGGATATGTAAAAAAATAATAATAATAATGACCAATGTATGTAATGACCATGTGGTATAATTTCAATTAATGTGAATCCTGCTTACATTAAAATGATGCCATATACAGTTCTGAGATTAATTAATTGTAGTTCACTCTGATCTTCTATGGAACTAAAATAAACTCCGTATTTCAACTTAGAGAGCAAAGATTAAGTCCAGGGATCAAGTCAGTCTCAAATGGGAAGAGAGGAATTTCTGGTTGTGTTAGTGTTACAGTAAAAAATCCAAAGTCAAGATCCAGCATGAGGATTACTGCAGGTCTGATGAAAGTAAAATGAATAAAAATAAACTTCTGTGGTTGAAGGAGAACTTTTTATAATGTTGGCAAAGATGATATTGAGTATTTTACAACCCAGAAACATCAATGCAGAAAAATGAGCTGTTACATATCTACAAAATCAATTTAGAACTAAAATAATATTCAAAAGGTTAAGAACTATCCATTTCAGCAGTTAGTATCTAATAAAAAACCCATGCAAATACCCCAGTGAATTCCAAGTAGTAAACATAAAATGAACAGAGGGAAATGCACAAAGCTAACTAATAAAGTTTCAAAGAAACGTAAGAGAAATATGGCACAGATAACAAAAATCCTGAGGCAAGTAAAAAGAAGTGGAAAGAAAGGTAAAAGAAAAAGAACACTGATGGAGAAGCAGATCTAACACTAACTACTGAGCAAGAAAGGTCCACAGACAAGGAAACCAAACTCCAGAAAGGCTAAATGGTGTGGAGAATGCCACAATGCCAGGCACAACACGGGCAGTGCCAACCAACAGTCATGGTGACAGGGTTGGAAACAACTTGGGCCAGATCCCCTAATGGCCACATCCCCAGTAACAACTCAGAACCCAGATGGTTCTCTTCACTTGCTGGCTGCTCAGTCTCCCTTCCCACTCGTAGAACCATCCATGCATTCAACAACTACCTTCTGAATTGAAGGAATCAATAAATAAATGAGTTTATACAAGTTCTTAACTGTTTCTGTTCTCCATGCCTGTTTTTTGTTTGCCCTCTGGGATATGATTTATCCTCACAGCTTCCCTAGACCCCCCTAAACCAGTCGATGCCTCAATTTTATCTGCCAGGCCCGCTCTTCCCCAACTGCCCTGGACATCTCATTTGTGTACCTTCCTCAAACACAACTCTTTCTTCAAATCCAGCTCATATCTCCTTTCGCTCAGCTGACCTTTCCCTGGTTACCCTGGCCAAACATGACCATTCTGTCCTCTGTATTGCTCACTCAACATTAACCACATCCTGTATGTATCTTCCTATAGAGTCAACATTCTTGTCCTTAAGAAATTAGAATTTCTATTCCCCCTTAAATGATGTACACTTTGGGGGTGCCTGGGTGGCTCAGTAGGTTAAGCGTCTGCCTTCAACTCAGGTCATGATCTCAGGGTCAGCCCTGCATTGGGCTCCCTGTTCAGCGGGGAGTCTGCTTCTCCCTCTCCCTCTGGCCCTGCTCACTCGCTCTCTCTCTCTAATAAATAAAATCTTTTTACTTTTAAAGATCTTTGTATTTTCTTTTTTTTTTTTTTTTTTTTTAAGATTTTATTTATTTCGGGCGCCTGGGTGGCTCAGTTGGTTAAGTGACTGCCTTTGGCTCAGGTCATGATCCTGGAGTCCCAGGATCGAGCCCCGCATCGGGCTCCCTGTTCGGCAGGGAGTCTGCTTCTCCCTCTGACCCTCCCGACCCTCCCCCCTCTCATGTGCTCTCTCTGTCTCTCTCTAATAAAATCTTTAAAAAAAAAAAAAAAGATTTTATTTATTTATTTGACAGAGACACAGTGAGAGAGGGAACACAAGCAGGGGGAGTGGGAGAGGGAGAAGCAGGCTTCCTGCTGAGCATGGAGCCTGATGCAGGACTCAAACCCAGGACCCTGGGACCATGACCTGAGCCAAAGGCAGACACTTAACAACTGAGCCACCCAATAAAATCTTTTTTAAAAAATGATGTACTTTTATCATATGATGGGTTCCCTCACACACTGGATTCAGAATACCTCGTTACTGCTTACCAAAAAAAAAAAAAAACTGCTTCTGAAGGACAGAGAAGAACATAACAAAACAAAAAACAAAGAGGCACAAGGAAACTTCTGGAAGTGATAAACATGTCAATTACCTTGACTGTGGTGATGGTTACACAAGTGTATGCATGTACAAACTTAAATTGTATACATTAAATATGTGCAGATTTTTCAATTAAAGAACAGAGAAAGGAAGAAGAAAGGAAGAACAAAGAAGAAAACTGGGGAAAAAAGAGAGAAGACAGAAGGAGGCAGAGAAATAAGGCAAGCAACCAACACAGGAAGTCACCTATGTACCCTGAACCACCATCTGTTGTCTCCCTCAGTGCTCATAACTTCGTGAGGTGAGAATTAAAATATTTATGTTAAAGAAACTGAAACGAAAGGGTTAGAAAGGTTAAGGAACCATCTCAAATTTACACAGCAAGTTTTTAAATATGGTTGGCAATGATTCCTTCTCCACTCAACAGCAGAGAGTTGATGATACAGGATAATCAGTGTATTTAGAAATGCTATCTGAATCATTATTAAGATCCTATTACAAAAGGTATTTACAACAAGAGGGACACCTGGGTGGCTCAGTTGGTTAAGCATCTGCCTTCAGCTCAGGTCATGATCCCAGGATCCTGGGATCCAGCCCCACATCGCCCGCTTCTCCCTCTGCCTGCCACTCTCTCTCTTTCTCCCTGACAGTTAATAAATAAAGTCTTAACAACAACCAAAAAAAAAAAAAAAAAAAAAGGTACTCTCAGCAGCACCTTTCTGCCCACAGGTTTTGTCCCATGATTTAATAAAATCACCTTTAAAAAAAAAAAAAAAGGCAGAAACTCTTAAGTTACTTCAATGAGAAGTACACCATGTCAACCTTTCAATGTGCTTTATAAACATTTCCAGAAAATGAAAGCACAAGATAAATCCTAAAGTACTGACGTTAAAATATAATGAACTGGTTAATGTCCCTCCATTTTCTACAATTTACAATCTCTTCCCAATCTCCATTAATAAGACCTTACAATACATCAGACATTTCTTTGAAGTATATGTAAAGATATTTGTATATGTAAAAACATTAATGCTGCTTCAGAAGAGAAGGCAATAATAAAAAGTGGAAAGACTTAGAAAGAATATATTGCATACTCTAAAATTAGCATTAGTTAATATTTATTGATCGTTGACTAAGGGCAGGCACTAACCACGTATAAGTCCTTATAACAATCTACAGGTAGATTCCATTATGATCTCTATTTTATAGAAGAAACTGAGTCACAGAGATGCTAAACAAACTGCCCAAGGTCACACAGCTATCAAGAAGTAAATCCAGGACTCAAATCCAAGCAATCTTAACTCCAAGTCCATATTCCTACTCACCAAATTACAATGGAAACAGACACATTTTAGAGAAAAATTATTAAATACACACTAAAATACAGAACTGGCTAAATCAGAAATAGACTGACAAAAATTTCCCAAGAGGAAGGACACATGTTAATTATCCCTACAGTCATTTATGGAATTTAAAGTGAGAGGATACTAGGTATGTATCTGCAAAATTGCCTAAGAACAAAAAAAAAAAGAAAAACAAAGTCAAACAAGGTTAATTAAAAGAAAAGTTACTAAAGAGAACTTTAGAAGAAAAGCACCCACTGTGGTTTCGTACAACTATGACAGACAGAAACACCTTAAGTCAAATAATGACAAGATTAGAGGAACCTGAGTTAGGAATGTACAGAACAAAGAAAAAGGAGCGCGGGGAGGACTACAGTGTCAAAAATGGAATTAGACAAGGAATGGTGTTTAAGAATACTTATGCTAATATTCATAATAACAAAAAAAAAAGGAAACAACATAAGGGTCTACCAACAGAGCAAAGAGGAAATAAAATGTGGTCTAGTCCTAAAATGTCATATCATGTCACAGCAAAAATAAATGAGCTAAACAGACATGTGAATACCCACTTTATAAAACTCAATTGATGAAACCACAATGATTAAGTGATAACGAGTGAAAAAAACTATGTTGCACAATCATACAATACTATTGAAGTTTAAAAACACATAAAACAACACTATACACTGCCTGGGGATAATAAAACTGTAGAGAAATGACTACAAATAATAAAATTCAGATCACCAAATTCAGATTAGTGGTTAACTGGAGAATTTGGGGGAAGGGAGTGGATTTAACTGGATTAAATATTATGAAATACTTTTCAGACATACAGAAAGCATGTCTTTTTAAAAGAAGGAAAAGGAAGCAAATGTTATTAGATTATAGCATCCCAAATTGCTTTATACTCCCAATCCAAAAAATTCTAAAAGGGCAATGATAATGATCTCTGAAGGAATGCTAAAGGAGGATATATCCTTAAGTAGTCCCATTCAAGTACAAGTAAACTCAAACTCCCTCAACTTAGGTTGTTACTCTTTATTTATGTACCCCCTGTAAGAAGAGGGCTTTTGGGGGGCAGTAAACAATGTGTAATTAAAACAGATAAACATTGGGATGCCTGGGTGGCTCAGACGATTGAGTGTCTGCCTTTGGCTCAGGTCATGATCCTGGGGTCCTGGAATGGAGCTCAGCATTGGGCTCCCTGCTCAGTGGGGAGCCTGCTTCTTCCTCTCCCTCTGCCTGACAAATAAATAAATAAAATCTTTAAAATAAAAAACCGATAAACATTGTCCCGAAATGTCATCACAGCTCCTTTCCTGATACAACTGTGTTCAGAGGTAAGAACTGCAAGCCTGTCACCCCACAGGAGGTGCAGTGCCCAGGCTAAGAACATGGACTCTGGAACCAAACTACCTGAGATGAGATCCAGCACACACAAAGGCAAGTCACGTTAGATCCCCTGTGCCTCAACTGCCTCATCTGTGAAGAATGATTAAAAAAATAAATCTATATCTCCATCTATTAAAAGTGAGAAGAAAGTAGGAGCAGCGCCTGACCAGAGAAGTACTGTAAAGGTGTTGGCTCTTAGCCTTATTCCAAAGACCAATTGTTTTGAAGAAAAACAAGGCTTTGTACCAGAAAAGTGTAATTGTGGTTACTTTCTAAGTCAAGTAGGGGATAGAAAAGCTGACCATGACAATACAGAAAAATGGACAGCTTTTCACCTCTTGGGCAATGTTTAGGATAGCAAGATAAGCTTTTTATTTTCCTAATATTCTTTGATATTATAATATCTCCACTATGTACATATTTGTAGACATACACACCTGGACCAAATTCAAGATAAAATTTTCTATTCCCTGGCTCCCTGTCAGCCCAATTCATCTTGGAAAACCAGGCCATCCCCTCCACTGCGAAAGTCTCCCCCTCTTCCTCCCCTGCTGTAAGGATTATACCATACTGCAATACAGCTGCCCTCACACCTTCTTTTATAAGGTCCATACCATATAATGTCCATACGACTCCTTCCTTTCATGAACCATGAAGAGCTCTCTGAGAACAGAGACTATCAATCATTTTCAAATTCCCAGCGTCTTGCAAGATAGGCATTAAATATATGAATGAATAAAGCAGTCTCCCTATATATCTTATAACAAATACAAGAAAGGCAAGTAGAAACCTGTAATTGGAGGTGGCTTATCCAAAAGGTTATTTAGGTATCTTCAGTTCTATTTCAGAATTAGCAGATCAGTTGAACCCACTGAATCATCCACCAATTCTTTATCCCTCAGAGTGGGAAATATTAGAAGTATGTAAGTAAAGATATTCCAGTAAAGACAGAAGCTAAACTTTTTTTTTTTTTAAAGATTTTATTTATTTGTTTATTTGACAGAGAGAGAGAGCACAAGCAGGGGGACCGGCAGAGGGTGAGGGAGAAGCAGCCCCCCACCCCCAGCAGGGAGCCATATGCAGAGCTTGATCCCAGGACCCTGGAATTATGACCTGTGCCGAAGGCAGACGCTTAACTGACTGAGCCGCCCTGTCACCCCAGAAGCTAAACTTTTAAATAAAAAGAATTAAGTCATTTAAAATGTCAGGAAAACAGAAGTAGTCTAAAAACTGTTTCTTATGAAACTAAAAATAGCATGTAGAAGAAATCACAAGATTTAATGTTTATAAGGTCTCCTTTTTCAGGAGAGAAACAATAATCACAAGCCAGATAAAAGTATATACCCTATTAAGGTGGATAAAATCAAAACTAAATCACATATTAAATCAATTTCACACAATGCTTCTATAGTAAGGTTCTATAAAGACCGTATCAGTCAGCGAAAATTAAGCTAATTTTTTGGAACTTAACAGTTCTTGGCAATTTTTTGAAAAGGGCCAGGGCTCCAGGATCAAATACTGATTAGTGTCCGATCAGTTACAGGGCTGTCTTGGGTTACTACAGAAGAGGTGTCCCTCCTCCCAGCTAAGGTACAGGCCTCACTTGGATCCCACCCCCTTCCATCTTCTCAGAACTTTGCAAAAATAAGCAAACACTTTACTGATCTGTATTCAACCTCTCCCTTTCAACAAACACCTTCCCAACAGCATTTAAACTTAAGTGATAAAAATCAAGACTCATAAAGTTTCCTATTCTTGCTATCTCCATTTTCTTCACCTTCTACTTGCTTCTGCTTCCCACCCCATCAACAGCATCTGCAAAAGGGCACCCATCACCTCGGAGTAGCTAAATCCATAGGACGGTACTCAATTTCCCTCTCAGAGGAGCTCCCCCACTGGCTGCAGGAACACCACTCCAGCTATGGCTCCCACTTGAGCGAGGTTCCCTGGCCACTCCTCCCTCCCATCTCTTTTGCCAAGCTCAGTCCCCTCTACTGAGCTCCACCCCAGGCCTCCACCTGTTCTCATTCTAGTCTCTCCACAGGCAATCTCACCGAAGCCCAGGAGTATCACCTCTATACCAATGGCTCCAAGATGGTAAACTAGTGATCCCTGGACATCTTCTCCCAACTATTAATCACCATGTCTGGTAATTTTACCTCCAAATCTCCTTTTTCTCAGTATCTCCGCTGGTGATATAAGGCTCCCAAGAGGATCAAATGGGTTAACATTAGAGTATTTTGAAAAGGGGGGGAGGGGGGCAACTTAAATCTGATTATTAGTATTCATTAAATTTAAATCTCCTTGAAAACCGGGACTTTGTCAAATTCACCTTTTTATTTATTCCACATGGTACACCTAGCAGTGCTTTGCATGCAGATGGCATTCAGTAAATGTATTGCAATGAATTATTTGTATTGGCTTAGTACACATTCAACTGAAATACTCATGTACTTAACAGCTTGTATTTCCCAAACTACATAATCATTTTGTCTCCTAAGAGGTGAGAATTTTAAGTTAAGTCTAACTACCTGGGATACCTTTGATAATTATGATGCTACTTATCTCAAGGTAGGAAAACCTGTCACCTTTTTGGCCTGGCTTTCCTGAAAACATCCAAATCCTATCAAGTCCCAAGCTCACATAAAGATTTTTGGTTCCCAAATGTTCACGTTGAGAGGGGAAAATTTAAGTGTTACAGAACAGTTAGGCTGTAAGGCGGAATGACTGCTTCAGAAAGTTCCTTATCTCATTTTTCCATCTTGTAACGTGAGCTAGAGTGATATTCTGGGTAGGATCAGACACCATGGAATGAAAAGAACATTACTGTTCAAAAGTTCTCAAACTCTTGCATTAGGTATATTTAATTAGACTCAGAATGCAAGATTGTAAAACCTCACCAGATCAATTCAAAAAACTCCCTAATTTCCATCTAAATCACAATCCTCATTATAATCTTCCTTCACACACTTTTCCCTCACTGCGCTTCTCATAATTTGTAATTATGTATTTATCTGTATGATTTGCTTCCTATCTGTTTCCTCCATGAGGGCAAGGATCACATCAATTCTGTTCAATGTATATTTCCAGCACCTTACATGGTACCTAAAATATAACATGAGTTAAAAGGCTCTGGCTGAGCAATTAATTGAATGAGGAATGGAAATAGTCATTTAAGCAGAACCAGACAGCAGGGAAGCACATAAGCAATGAGAAAGATCCCGAGGCTTTAAGATCTGACACCCACCCCCAACCAGACACAGTATGATTTTCCGCTCATAATTTATCCATCCTTCATTTCTTTCAACCCTTTTTCCTTCCTTCTTTCCTTCCTTTCTTTCAAGAAGGACATTTTAAACTCAAAGAATATTTCAGCTTTGGGCGCCTGGGTGGCTCAGTCGTTAAGCGTCTGCCTTCGGCTCAGGTCATGATCCCAGGGTCCTGGGATCGAGTCCCACATCGGGCTCCTTGCTCGGCAGGAAGCCTGCTTCTCCCTCTCCCACTCCCCCTGCTTGTGTTCCTGCTCTCGCTCTCTCTCTCTCTGTCAAATAAATAAATAAAAATCTTTAAAAAAAAAAAAAAAGAATATTTCAGCTTTAAATCCTGTCCAAATATCTTAACGAATCCAAGTCACCAGGTGACTTGTCACCTTGACCCTTCTTGTAAAAGGTATCTTGGAAAGTCCAAAGAACATGCCACAGTGATTACAGAAGTCTTAGTCATCCCTAAGGGTAAGAATTGCAGAAGATGAAGCCAGAAAACCAAAGAACAAAGTCTATGCAAATGACTACCATCTCTCGACACCTCTTCCCTTCAATAACCTTACACACTTTTGGAACAACTCCGCAACAACCTTCAGCTCCCAGGACTAATCTGGGGAAACAAAAAAGGTTGTGATAATCATGAATGAAGATCATCAAACTACAGCTCTCCTGGCCCACCCCACCCCCCAAAAAAATTCACAGTGGCAACTATTCAGCCAACCACCAAGGAGAGGCAGCATAATATGGTGGTTAGATTCAAGAGCTCTGGGTTTTCAGACAAACGTGTCTGAATCCCGGCTTCTCTTACTTGCTGTGATGCGGGGCACGTTAATGTGTCCAAACTGCAGTTTCTCCAGCTGTAAAATGGGAATAAGCATCACCCCAGAGGGCTGTTAACTGTGTGAAGGTACCATGCATAAGGCACTCAGTACGGTGCCTGGCATGTAATAAAGTCTCAATAAATGTCAACTACTTGTCACTGTATTCGGCTGTGATCGCTTTCACAGGGCCTATTCTTCCTCTAGCTTCCATATAATTTTAAAGATGTTGTCCTACCCTTTCTATTTTTGAGGGGTCATATATACCATAGCTTAGAGCACCTTTTCTAAATCCAGACTGGATAAACCAGTTAGAGGTCCGTGTCTCAGGATGCTCACCTAGGAAGCGGGCGTGATGATTCCTCCCCCGCAGGACTGCTGATAGTGAGCACGACCTCAGCGTTACACATTCTATTACTGATGCATGAAAACGCACTTACGGATAAGTAAACCTGCAGCTCCCAACCCCAACCATCGGTCAATCGGACCGTGGCCACAACAAACATCAAGGTCGACCCTGCTCACCCGCCCAGTTTCTCCCCACAGCCGGCAGCAAGACGCCCCCGCCGGTCCCTCCAGCAGCGGTTCCCGGAACCGCAGGGCTCAGTTTCCTCGCAGGGACCGCGTCAAGGCCCACCCGAAGGAAGATGCCAGCCCCCCACCCCGTCCGCCCCCACAAGCGCCGCGAGGGACCCGGGCACCCTTCCTCCCCTGGAATGCGCGGCCGCCCGGGCTGTCGTTCCCCCGCTCACGTGGGCCCTTCGGCCCAGGCCGCACGTCACCCGCTTCCCGGACCCCACTGCAGCGCCTCCCACCCCGCCCGGGTGTCTCCCCTCAGGCAGCGGGCCGCCACGCGACCCCCGGCGCGCACATGCCCGGGGCCCGGCTCGGCGGCCACATCCGGCCCCCGAGTCGGGCCCAGCCCCGCCGCACGCCGACGCCGCGCCGCCGACCGACCCCCGCCGCTCCCACAACGGGCACCGCACTCACCGCGACGCCGGAGCCCCGGTTCCTCCAGCCTCGGGCCCACGCAGGCCTGGCCGCGCCCCCAGAGCATTCACGCCCCGTGCCGCCTCCTGGGGACCCTGGCGCAGGCGCCGCGGCCGCACTGCAAGGGGGCGACCGTCTACTGTCCCTGCCGCTGCCGCCGCCGCCTCGTCCCAGCCCCGGCCGCGGAGACAACCGCAGCGACGCAAGCCGGCGCCGGCAGAGCAGCGTCTGTTGAGCCGAACCGCCCGGGACGCGCACCCCCGGCCGGCGCTCGTTGCATATGCAGCGAGGCCGCCGCCCATTGGCCCGCGGGCGGTGGCGCGTGCGGGGCTGGGCCTATCGAATTCCGGCCGGGGAGCGCGGCGCGGTCGGCCAGGGGCGGGACGGGGTTACTACGGGTCATTCGCGGAGCAGCCGCGGACGGGACCCAGCCGCCACTGGCGCGGGGTGGGGACCTGGCCGACGGGAGGGATCGGACAGCGGCGGCTGGGGGAGGGGAGGCGGGCTCGGCGGCCGCGACGTGGGCGGAGGGCTGGAGGGTCGTCGGGGGGGGGGGGCGGAGGAAGACCGCCCCTCACGCCTACCCAAAAAATAACTAGAAACGCAGTTACTGCTGTAGTGTTTAAATCTTAACATAGATCATGAAATAATACGCGTATTATTTTCATCCTTAAGTGGATCATTTATCCTGCCCTTGCACACATTGTTGTCAAATTCTGTAAAATAAAATGATTTTCGGAAATACCCGAATCGACAGGGGCTCAAAGACTCAAAGCAAATCCCTCTATTATTTCTCTTGCTATGGCTTCACCTAACCCAGCAAATAACCCATCTTCTTTAAATACACGCACTATTCATACAAGATTGATACTTGTTTTCAAAGGCTAAAGTTTACTCCAAACTACTGTTTTTAGACATTCTTCTTTTGAATCTAGAAGTGTTTCTGTATTTGAAAGAGTTTATCTCATTTTAAACACTACACAAGGAAAAAAGACATGAGTGCAAGGTACACTGCCTCCCCACAAGCAATCAAATGCAAACCATAACACAAATGACTCACAACTGCAGTGCTCTATAAAAAAGACGACTCTCATTACTCTATTGGTAGGAGGGTTGGGCTTTTTTTTTTTTTTTTTTTTTTAACCCAACGAAATATTTAGTTGGTCTGTGAACAAAGTTACAACATTAAGTCAGATTTGATACCACAGGAAATGAAACTGATTTGGAGAGTTTGGGTTTTCTTTTCTTTCTTTTTTTTTTTTTTTCTCTCTCCTTTTTTTTTAAGCAGTGGAGCTAGAAATAGCTACTTGAATAGTAAATCTCCCTGCCATGCAAAACTTTTCTTTAAGTAGGTGAAAGGTGACGTTTCTGAGCCAGCCTCAGGCTAAAAGCAAGGGCACCCTTCCCAAGAGAATTTCTAAAATCAGTGAAGGCGTCTGAACTTGAACTAGGTGGAGTGATGATGCACGGAGCAAAGAAAGCTCACTCACCTTGGGCCCCAGGCCAATTTAGCGACCTAAAGGAATGGATACCTGACTCAGGCAACCTGTTTTTCCAAGAGAAAATGTGTTCAGTTGCTGCTAATCTATAGAGATGCTATCAAAGGATAGGCCCTGAAGACTAATGGAATGCAGAATTATCTAAAAAGATCACCATTTTTCTGCATGCAGAGGGAAGTATAGTAGAAGGGGTAGTTCCAAAACCAGGAAAAGCCTCTAGGAAAATAAGTAATTTCCAAGTGAGGAAAGCAAATATAAATATATATGTATATATATATTTTAGGAAAACCAATATTAAACCTTTTTTCCCATCAATAAGCACAAAGCAAACTAATAGAATTCCAGCAACATCTTAACATCTTCATTAGCTCTTTCTATATCATAAAATATGTGCGTATATACATACATATATATGACATTTTTAAAAGAAAATATTCCTTGCAATTAAAATTCTAAATTCTCATCTTGTTAGCTTAGGCTAAACAGAAATATAATTTTTCTAGTCTCTAGAAGTTTTGCTTTTTAAAAAAATAGTACATGCACAGTTGCTTTTCTTTTAGAAAAGTTTTCAGTTTATTTTTATTTTTATTTAGAGCGTTTGAGAGTTATGGAATTTGGCTTCACTTTCCCTCTTTTTAGAAAAACTCAGTTCAGAAACTATAACGGCCAACTCAAAAACATCCAACAGTACCTTTTATAGTTTTGTTATTTTACCAAATTACAGGGGAATTCAGGGAGATGTCTTTGTAATTCTCAAGAACACTTAATGATCTGTTTTATGTGAAGGGTCGCAGAAATAGTCTGTGACCGTGTGGCAAACTACTGCTAACATTTTCCATAATCATTATAATGTAAAACCAGGGCCAGCCAGTGTTCAAAAGTTTAACAGAAACCTTTTTGTTCTTTCATTTCTGGGAATTGAGGAGTGGGGGAGCTGAGGTAGCAGAAGTTACTCTATGCTTGAGTCAAAATGGTTCTGACTTCAAAGAGCAAAACACTCAACAGAAAACCATGGCATTTATTTGCCTCACATAAAGATAACTCAAGAGGCAGGGCAAGTCCAAGATGGATCCAGAGACTGCCATGTGACTGAGGATCTGAGCTTTGACCATCTTTCACTCCATCTCAGCATATCGGCTTCATCCTTAAGCCATCTTAGTCACAGATGGCAGTCGTGGTTTCAGGTGTCACATGAAGACACAACAGCATCTGGCCAGAAACTAGGGGCATGTTTCCTAATGCCAGTTCTTTTTTTTTTTAAAGATTTTATTTATTTATTTGAGAGAGAGAATGAGAGACAGAGAGCAGGAGAGGGAGGAGGGTCAGAGGGAGAAGCAGACTCCCTGCCGAGCAGGGAGCCCGATGCGGGACTCGATCCCAGGACTCCAGGATCATGACCTGAGCCGAAGGCAGTCGCTTAACCAACTGAGCCACCCAGGTGCCCCGCCAGTTCTTATTAAGGAGGAAATCCTTTCTCAGATGACTGGCTACAGACTGATCCTGAAGTCCTATTGGTCGGAGTTGGGTCACATGTTCACATCCTAGCTGCAAGGGATGCTGGGAAAGTGTTTGCAGTTTTGGCCTACCTCTCTAATGGAAGGCAGGCACCGTCAACACGGAAGCAGTCAGGGGAAGGAATAAATATGAGAAAGAAAGCCTTATCAGCAGTGTCTGCTACAGCTATCACCTGAAAGTACCCATCTCTGACTAAAAGTGCTCAAACAATAAAACCATCTGTTAATCTCTCTTAAAATGCCCAGAGAAAGGCAATTCCAGGGTTGCTTCGAAGGCTCACTGGTGTTATCGTGAGGAACTAGCTCCTTCTGTCTCTTCGCCCAGCCATGCTCAGCGTTTATGTTCTCTCCCTTCGTGGTTACAAGATGGCTGCACGGTTCCGAGCATTATGTTTACACAATACTTCCAAACCCAGAAGGGAACGGCAGCTTCCCCTACGTGTCAGTATGCGTTTCTCGGGGAGCCCCATCTTTCTAAGATGCATTCAGCCCACTTCCCCTAAACCAGTCACTAACAAATGAAATTGCCCTGATAAACTTAGCTCACTCATACATCGTCTACTAGGGCTGGGAGAGGCTCGTCTAGCAACTGGAAACACAACATTGTTTGTCCTCTCGTTCAAACTATATGAAGGGCATTTTGAAGGACAGGGCCCCACTCCAAAAGAGGATCATCCTCAAGCTGGCTCTTAAGCACCGCTGAGACCTTTAAGAGTTTTATCAGGCAGGGGGTACCTGGCTGGCTCAGTGGGTAGAGCATACAACTCTTTTTTTTTTTTTTTTTTTTTTTTTTTTATTCATGAGAGACAGAGGCAGAGGGAGAAGCAGGCTCCCCTCGGAGCAGGGAGCCCGATGCGGGACTGGATCCCAGGACCCTGGGATCATGACCTGAGCCGAAGGCAGACGCTTAACTGACTGAGCCACCCAGGCGTCCGAGCATACAACTCTTGATCTCAGGGTCATGAGTTCAAGACCCACATTTAGTGTAAAGTTTACTTAAAAAAAAAAAAAGAGTTTGATCAGGCAGTACTTATTGGGAATGAAGTATTATGACAGGACCCATGGATCCTATAGTCACAGGCCCATCATTGCTACTCTGCCATAAAATGAGTCCCTTGATGGCAGAACGATGTTATGCAAGATTCCACGATGGCAAATCAGACACTCTCTGAGCTCTGAGACTGTGGTACTGCCAAGACTCAGTGGGCAAGATTGGCAAATCCATACCCAGATTTTGTATTAGCCCCAGTAAAGACAAATAACTGCCTTACACACTGGTAAGGAGAAAGCCCTGGGGTGGAGATTCACGGTGTCATCAGCATACACTGAACATATGAATATGATATGTGCAGAGCACCAACAGCATCTGCTACAGGTGGGCAATCAATTGTCTGCCATTTATCCTTTTGTTAAAAAAAAAAACTGGAATGTATTTCAAGGAATTTTCCAGTTACTGAATTTTAAGGAAAGAATCAAGAAAATTCTAAAAGGTCCTGTGTGTCCAAATCCTGTGGTCCTGTCTTTCTAGAAGCACTTCTTTGCAACACAGACATCAGATGCAGGAGGAATATGCATGGTAATCATGGGGTGAGGTATCACAGTGGGATACCCTCATACCCACTCTAGCCTGTAAAGATCTCTAGGGATTGAGATTTTTAATGTCTGTGTCCTCAATGACACTGGACTGCATCAACACTATCAGTACATTCTTTCTTCAGTGTAAGCTAATTTAATTTTGTTTCACTTTAGTGATTAAGAACCTACTACTTTCCTTGTAATAACCCTTCATATTCATGAGATACTTTAAAGCCCTCTTTTACTTTTTCTTTTCCAGGCCAAACAATCTTTTTTTTTTCCAAATGCCCTATCTTCTATCCCTTTTACCATTTTTATGGTTTTTCTCCATTCTTCATCTTTTGGGGGACAAAACATAATACCTAAACTTTAATGGGGGCCTGACAATTGTAAAATACACTGAAAGAATCTATTCCCAGCCCTTACTCACCAGAATTCCATTAAAATAGGCTAAAATTAATTAGCTTTTTAAAGTAACAACACATACTTTCTCATTCCTAGCTCATTTTGATTAATGATAAGTTCCGGTTAAGGCAGTGAACATTTATTAGCTACACATTTGTATATGTCTAAAAGTCTCTTCAAATACATTGTTGGGCTTGACTGCGCTCTATGTGGATGTCTCTGCATAGATAGTCTTCTATATTATCTTTATTAAACTTTTTCTGTAATTTGTCAATTCTCTTGAATCTCCTTTCCATTTTATAGATGTAAAGAACTCTGAATTCAGGCAGTTATAGTAAACTTTCCAGAACAGTTGGTTTTCTATTATTTTTTAAAGGTATTTTGGAATAGAGACTTGATGTATTTGATTAAAAAGAGATAACTGAGAAATAGCAGTTAGAATTAAGTTTGGCTACATGTAACTGAGAATGCAAAATAATAGTGGCTGAAGCATACAAGGACTTTAATTCCACATAAAAGGAGAATGGCAACTCCATGAAATCATCAGGGACCCAAGATATTTCTCTCTTTCTGCTATTCCTCATGTGTGGCTTTTTCATGTGTGACTTCCATGCTCAAGTTCATAAAATACAAAATAGCTGCTGGAGTTCCAGCCATCACATCTACCTTCTAAGCATCAGGAAGGAAGAAAAGAAGAATGTAAAAGGCACGCAACTCCCAGTAATTCTCTTTAGGCAATTAAAAGAATTGTGAAATTGTTTTTCCCACACATCTCACCTTACATCCCATTGACCAGAAAGACTGGAATATGAAATTTCCTAGAAGCACACATTACCATCTATATGAAATCATGATTCTTTTACTAACCATGAAGGGAAGAACAGTTATTGGGTAAGCAACTTACAGTCAGCCCCCTTGATAGGGGTGGGGCAACTGATGGAAAGCACAATATGGTGAGCACTGAAATACACACCTTTAACCTGATGTTGCTCAAGTTCTTCCTAGGACCAACAAAAGTGCTTCTGTTTGTTTCCACCTTTGATTTAGAAGTTTGTGACAATCAAGAGCAATGGTTCTACATTTTTCTGATAAAGAGCTTTCATACAATTGTGAAATGAATAAATAATCCCTGAGCCTTCTCTTCTTGGGAACCATCTGTCTTAATTTTTTTTTGCAGTTCCTTACTGAACTTACTTCTCGTTCCTTTCATCCTTTTGGCTTCTCTTCTCTGGCCCTACTATAGTTTTTTTATATCATTATAAAATATTTGGAAGCAAGGCTGGGATTCAATGCTCTAATTAATTGAACAATTGTTCAACAGATATTTACGTGCCACCAGATGACAGGTACTGTGCCAGATGCTGCAAAGATAGCACTTACCAAGACAGAAAACATCCTGACCTTTAAGGAGCTTATATTCTAAGATAGGATCATTACCATAAATAAATAAAAATAGTAAACAAAATAATTACAGAGTCAAAGGTGCTCTTCAGAGCTTTGCGGGATAACTGGAAGAAAGGAGGAACAGACACTTTTGGATGGAGAGGTCAGGGAAGACAACTCTTGGGAGGTGACACTTAAGCCCTAAGGAGGAAACAGCTGATATTTTTGGCAGGAAAATCGTCTTTCCACTCTAGAGCACTGCTACCAGAGACTAGGAACACATTCTTGTATCCCGTGGACTTGACCTGGCCTTTTTAGAAATTCTGTCCAGTTTGCAGAATCAATAAATATAACAAGGAACACAGTCCTATCATCTAAAGGTTCATTAGATCTTGCTTTGTCATTTAAGGCATTTAACTTAAATGTCAAGTGCTCTGTGAAGCTCCCAAGCGAAATTACTTGTCCCATTTTCTGTGTTTTGTTTGTGCCATTGGTTTGTCGGTTAGGCTTCTTAAGGTTCCGAAGAATAGGAAATGGAAATTAAACTTGCTTAAGCAAATGGAACTCATTGGCTTACAAAATTAAAGGGAGTTTATCTGCCCTCAGGGACAGCTTGATAAGGAGCTATAAAGAAATCAGAAAGAGCAAATTTGACTCTCTCCATTCCACAGGTCGGCTTCTATTGGCGTTGGTGTAGGTGTTTGAGGACCCTGGGGCAGCAAGACGGCTAGAGGCCCTTGCAGGCTCCTGGCTCACTGGAAATTCTATCTCTTCTCAAAAATCTCATTTCCTCCTGAGATACTACATGTCCTTCCCTGCCCAATCTCCGTGCCCAGAACACTCTGCTCTGGCCTGACCTGCCTGACTTGCTCCACCCTGAGATCCTCAAGTGGAGTTCAGGAGTCCACACCTCAAAAGCGCTGAGGAAGTGTGACGGGGAGACAGACGGAGATTCTCCACAGGGAAATCAGAGTGCAGTTACTAGTAAAAATGAAAGGAAACCAAGAACACCACCAGGAGCTTAGCGCCTCTTGGGCCATAGTATGGTCAGTTGTGTCTTCCTCTTTCTCTGACTCCACGATGAGCTGTTTCAGAAGAAGCACATCTTCAGCTTTTCATCCCGAAAATACACACAATGTGTTGGTAGATACACCTGTACCACGTTAGTAAATATTTGTTGAATTCAACTACTGAATACCGTACACATGTGGGTAAGTTTGGAGGGCTCCATACACAAATGCTAGTTTTTATAGTACCTTTAAATTTCTCACAAGACATCAAACTGTTTCTTAGCAGTTTGACAGAAAGGCTGTCTTCACACTACATTTATTTCCATTATTTCGTCTGTGATAGCTTGAGTTTATCTTAATATTCATTCCTTCCATAATGAATTCATACCTACACATTTTCCCCCCACATTTCAATCCACATTTGATTGACCATTTCATAAGCCTTTTAATCCCTTCCAGTCTGCTTCAAAGGATGCTGTGTGCAAAGGTAGCATCACCTGGGAGCTCATAAGAAATGCAGCGTCTCGGGCGCCTGGGTGGCTCAGTTGGTTAAGCGACTGCCTTCGGCTCAGGTCATGATCCTGGAGTCCCGGGATCGAGTCCCGCATCGGGCTCCCTGCTCGGCAGGGAGTCTGCTTCTCCCTCTCCCGCTCCCCCCTCTTGTGCTCTTTCTCTCTCTCACTCTCTCTCTCAAATAAATAAATAAAATCTTAAAAAAAAAAAAAAAAAGAAATGCAGAACTCAAGCCCCAGCCCTGACCTACTAGAACCAGAGCTGTATTTTAACAAGATTTTTCAGGAGATTCATAGACACATTAAAAATTGGGAGTCACTGGTCTCCTACTCTTAACTAGTGCCTTCCATTAGAGATCTAATGGAAGCCACATATGTGATTTTATATTTTCTGGTAACCACACTTAAAAATTACCAAGAAAACAGCCAAATTAATTTTAGTAACATATTTTATATAACTCAATATATCCCACAATATCATTTAACTTATAATCAATATAAAAATTATTAATGAAATACTTTCAGGGGGTGCTCTTTTAAATCAGATGTTCATTTTATACTTAGAGTCTACCTCAATTTGGATTAGCCACCTTTCAGGTGCTCAACAGCCACATATGGTTGGTTAGTGGCTACCGTATTGATCAGCAGAGCCCTGGAGAGTAAGATGCATGAAAACAATACACCATGTCTCTTTCACTCTCCACTGTATCCCAGGGCCTAGCCCGGTGCCAGACAGGTAGGAGATACCCAAGGTTTGTTGAATTAATAAATTGACAGGAGAAATATTTAAAATATTTAATAGCACAGCAAAAGCACTGACCGAACAGTGTAGGTCTCTGGACCAATCAAAAATGAGAAAGACTGTCAGCAATCAGTACTGCTACATTGGTGGAAACTGATATACTATCAGCCAAGATTGTACGTGACCTGGTCCAAACCCTTCCTATCTCAAATGAGAACAGAGTCCAAACAGGTTAAGTGATTTCTGCACAGTCACACATTCTTTATGGCAAAAACTAGGATTAGACAATCAGGTCTCAACTTCCAACCCAGAAAGGCTTCTGTGATATTCATTCATTTGTAAGCACCTACTGTGTGCAAAAGCACCATGTTGGGCCCAGTAGGAGAAGAAGCATAAAAAGAATGATATTCATGTGCTTCCAAGAACACCCAGCCAACTAAGATCATTTTCATCTTCAGGGGGCCAGAAACTTCAAGTCAAGCTTATTTAAATTTAAAAAGGCATTTATTCAGTCCTGTAATTGAAACCCTGAAGGTAGAGTTTCCTTCTGGAAACTCTTAGTGTTTCTATTTTCCTCCTTCTTATCTTGACTTGAAAACATTTATTATTTGTATTTGTCTTACTACTGGGGTCATGACCTGAGCCAAAGGCCAACACTTAACCGACTGAGCCACCCAGGTGTCCCTTACTTATTTATTTGTGAGAGAGAGAGAGAGAAAGAAAGAGAGAGTAGAGGGAGGGGCAGAGGGAGAGAGAGAATCTCAAGCAGACTCCCCACCAAGCGTGGAGCCTGACGCGGGGCTTGATCTCATGACTCTGAAATCATGACCCACGCCAAAATCAAGAGTCGGACGCTTAACCGACTGAGCCACCCAGGTATCCCTCTTTCATTCTCTTAAAGATGGAAACACCAGGCAGACAGAATTGAGAGCTACGGTCAAAATCAAAACAGAGAAGTCATTTTAGTGTTTCTATTTTCCTCCTTCATATCTTGACCTGAAAACCTTTATTATTTGTATTTGTCTTACTATAATAGGGAGTTTTAGTCCAGAAATTTTTCATGAAATAAGACCATGCCATCCATCTGACTTAAAAGAAAAAAAAACAACAACAAAAAACTACAGGTAAAGATTGTTTATTTGCATCTTGCTAGTTTATATTCCTGTTTATACCAGATCTCTAATGATCTTGTATACTTTTCTAGGCTCCATAAACAAATATGAAAACATTTTATATGTTTTATATTTTATCTGTTTTATATACTTTCTATGTAATTTCTAAGCCACAAAACTCTAGTATTGATTATAACATCACACCTTGCTTAAAAGCTTATTTCTTTTTTTTTTTTTTAAGATTTTATTTATTTATTTGAGAGAGAGAGAACGAGAGACAGAGAGCAGGAGAGGGAGGAGGGTCAGAGGGAAGAGAAGCAGACTCCCCGCCGAGCAGGGAGCCCGATGCGGGACTCGATCCCGGGACTCCAGGACCATGACCTGAGCCGAAGGCAGTCGCTTAACCAACTGAGCCACCCAGGCGCCCCCTAAAAGCTTATTTCTTAATCTAATATAATTTGTGGAAGTATCAAAAGTTAACTGGAAGTATAGTGAGAGTACCTAATTTATTTAGGAAAGCCTACCTGTGACTTTAATACCTTGTTACTTAAAATATGTTTCCATGGACTGGCAACATCAACTTCATCTGGGAGTTTAGTGGAAATGCAGACTCTCCCGTCCCCTCCCAGATCTACTGAATCCAGAATCTGCATTTTAACAAGATCCCTAGGTGATTCCTGTGAGTTTGAGAAACACTGATTCACCATTGGTGTCAGCTCATCCACCACCAGTTGTAGATGTGCTTGTCACTGAGCTGAGAGCCGGGCACCGAAAGAAGAAAACCACTGGCCCAGAGAACAAACAGAGCATCTCCTGATTTCTAGTGCCTTGGCCCACCAAACAGGGACATAACGGAGCTGTCCACAGATGGAGGAAAGCAGGCATAAAGGTAATGGAAGGACAGACCTCAAGTTTATCATGGTTGTTTGCTACTCATCGAAAAACCAGAAGCTCCCAAACCCCCTGAGCTGCACTAAGAAAAAAAACTGTGTGGGTGTAAATGTTTTAAAGAACCATGTTTCTCCAAAAGTGACCCACAGCTGTCTTAAAGACAGCCTTCCTGATTCCCATGCCGACATGGCCCTGAGTGACCCAAGCAAATACCCACATTGTCCGAACATGCTTCCCCACCTCGTTTTATACCAGTGTTATTAATTCAAGAAACTCAAAGTGATCCACTGCACCTGTGTTTTAACTACAAAAATTACAAATTGGCATTTACCCACTTTTTAATCAGCTACTTCTAGCAAGGGCAGAAAGAAGTAAAGCACCACATGGACAATTAGTGAGAATGTGTTGCTTTTGATGAGCTATCCTGATATAGCCCTTCCTTTTTTTTTTTTTTTTTAATAATCTCTATGCCCAATGTGGGGCTTGAACTCGTGACTGCAAGATCAAGAGTCACATGCTCTACTGACTGAGCCAGCCAGGCGCTCCATCCAATGTAGCTCTTACTGCCACTATCAAAGAATCTCTGAAAAAGAATAGTTTCCTTCAATAGTTTAGGATATGTTTACTAAAGGTAATGATGTGACAAACATACTCTCACAGGGGATAAAGACCTTGATACATAGAATGTCAAAGCTCTATTTTAATCCACACGATCGCAGTAAAATTCTAGCTAGATCATTTATAAAAGATTACCTCTAGCATAAACATTTGTCATATTGTCTTTCCAGCAGCCCTTCCTTTCTATTAAAAGCCATCACTTCCCTTTGGGGAAGGGCCCCGCCTCACTCTGTGTTTCTGGCCACAGGGCTTGTCACCGAACCTTCCCCACACTGGCCTCGCAGGGACTACAAAACCCAACCTGCCAATCAGAACAATGTGTCCCTCAAGCCATAGGTATTGGCTCAAGGCAGTCACGTGATCCGGGACCAATCAGAGTCCATCCCTAGCATTTTTTCCATCTTTATCCAGAGAAAGAGGCTGAATTGGGATGGGTTGAGCCTAGAGTTTACCAAGTCCAAGTCAAGTTTCTCTCAGAAGCCCTCAGGCTAACACAGCTTAGGGAAGAGATGGGAGTGAGAAACCCCAAATCTGGTGGTTCTTGAGGTCAACTCCTGCCCACCACTATTTTGACTGGTAAAATGAGTCAGTGTTTGTGTGTGTGTGTGTGTGTGTTTGCCTAAGCTAGTTTTGGATCATTCACAACCTAAACGTCCTAGTATACAAACAAGAAAATGAAAGGAGGACTTCAAAATGAAATTCATTGAAGCTTAAGAAGGTAGCTTGTTACTACTGTGAAATTGAGGTTATATCTTTTGTCAACAGAATCATTTAGCCTTTACCAGGAGTCTGCATACCTTCTATCTCCCCATCTCTGTAAAGTAGGAATCTTATTTCCAGTGCTCCTTTTCTCCCTGCACTAGGTCAGGCAAGCTCAGGTTTCTGAGTCAACACAGCAAAAAAGAAGTGGAAAGCAATGTTTCCTTTTAGACAGATCTGCCTGAATTGCTCTCTCCTCCTTTATCCTGATTAACTGGATGAATGGTGTGAAATTTCCATTGTCTACTCTTTAAACCAAAATGTTAAGATGGAAAAATCACATTCATGTATTGAATCAGTGTTTTACATACATATTTTGTTAATTATTAAAATAAATACCCCGATGACACTAACACAACCATCCTCCCAGTCACCAGGATTTGAGCAGCAGGGATGGAAAAACCGGGAAGTCAGTGAGGTGTGCTTGTGACGTGGCCCCACTGAGTGCTTTGTCTCACACGTACTTTCAATACCCTGGCAGCCCAACCCTCCCTATTCAGGCTTGTGCACAAAGATTTCCTGCCCATCCTCACCCTTTGAAACTTGCTTATCCTGCATCTCATTACCTGGAGGCATATTCTCTGTTTGTGTCATAACTTAATCCTTTAATCTTATGACCCTGACATGGAAAAGTTTCTAAAATATATTGCTGTTTGGCAAGATACATAATGAAAATGCAGAGAAAAGGACTGGGAATGTATACAACATAATGAGGGGGAGGGAATGGCGAGGGGAGATTGTGGGATGAGGGTGGATTTTCACCTTTTGTTCCTTGTATTTCTGTATTTTTGGAATCTTTTACATGAAGCCCATATTTGTACATTAGATACATAACTTTTAAAAAAAATGAGTGAGGAAAAACATGAGAAAAGCCATAGTTTTGCTCATCCTTTTTTTTTTAAAATGCTGAGTTTTGTGGGGGTTTTTTTTAATTTTATTTATTTGAGAGAGAGAGAGCACAAGAGGGGGTAGGGTCAGAGGGAGAAGCAGACTCCCCGCTGAGCAGGAAGCCCGATGCGGGACTCGATCCCAGGACCCCGGGATCATGACCTGAGCTGAAGGCAGTCACTTAACCAACTGAGCCACCCAGGCACCCTTGCTCATCCTTCTTTTCCCAGGATGCTGTTCAATAGCAACCTTTTTTCTTTTTTTTTTTAAGATTTTATTTATTTATTTGAGAGAGAGAGAACACACACAATTTTGGGGGGGGGTGCGGTGCAGAGGAAGAGGGACAAGTAGACTCTTCACTGAGCAGCAGAGCCTGACTCAGGCTCAGTGTGGGGCTTGATCCCACAGCCATGAGATCATGACCTGAGCCAAAATCAAGAGTCAGATGCTTAACTGGATGAGCCACCCAGATGCCCCATCAATAGTGACCTTTCAGAGAAGATTGCTAAACACATAGAAGGGATTGAAGGAAAGTGCCATTTCAGATATCCCTAGGATTGGGTGACAGAGTGAGAGGAGAGGTGTTTCTGCAGTTGGAACTTTACCTTTAGCATGGATGTGGGCAGACCTTTGTAATCACAGTCACATCATATAGCCACCAAGTAAAACAATCCTTGATGTTCTTCTGCGAGTTCATAGTGAGTTATAGTAAGTGTTTAAAGAATGCAAGCTGAATAAAGGGTAGCCTCTGGAGGGGAATGGTCAAGTAAAGTCAAGGGGACTTTTTGCCTTTTCTATATTTCCATTTTTACATGAAGAATGTATTAGTAATTAAAATTAGTATAAAACAAAGTCCATTGTGAAACATTTTTTGGCAAGTGAGAATGGGATGGGGACTAGATGTGCCCCATCTAAGTGCGCCATAGTTTGAGATCCACCCCTCCCTCTAGGGTACTCTTTCCTCTGCTACATGCCTAGAGGGTCAGTGACCTTAAGCCCAGAGGGTCACTGGGTGAAATGATTTGGATGGAAGGAAACACATCCTTGTCGCAGGACCACAGAACGGGAGGGGCCTGTCTACTCACTTTTCCCCCGCTGGATTTACTAACTACCCTGATTTCAGTACTAATAAAGCCTTTTTGGGTTGCAAGTGACAGACAACCAAATTGAATTACCTTGTTCAAAAAGGAGAATTTATTTTATCATGAGAAACAAAACAAAACAGGTTCGGCTTCATGCAAAGTTGGATTTGGCACATTATCATCAGCAATTTGATTTTCTGCCTTGCAGCTCTTCCTCCTTTTGCCTGGGCTTCATTCTCAAGTCTTTTCCCACATGGAGACCAAGCTGGTAACCAGCCACAGCAGGTTTATAATTCTGCCTTGTATTTGCACCAAGTAACCTCAGTAAATACAGAAAATCTCAGTTTAGCTCCAGAGAAGGTCCTGGTGTTTAGTGTCATTGATCTGAACCAATTGGCGAGGGAAAGGAATGGAATGCTCTGATTGGACAGGCCAAGGGCATGTGTCTACTAATGGTGTGGAAGCCTGGGATCAGCCCCACCTGAACCACAGGGATTGAGTTGGTGGAGAAGGGTTGGTGTCCCAAAGGACATACCAAGATACAAAGGGAAAAACTGTGCTGGAAAGCAAAAACGAGAAATGTCTACCAGTTTCCCTGATATGTAGTCACACAGAGTAATCCAGTTTCATTATCATTACTCTCTTTCTTATGACTCTAATGTCTCTCTAACATGCTCTGATTTTTGGTTCTCAACCAATTCATCTTTTCTTTCCAAACTTGGAGTCTCAAGGAGCTCTCAGGGCATTGTTGTTAATGCCGGGAGGGATTGCTTACCAGTCCCCTATGATCTGGACTGAGAAAGAATAATTTTCCAGGCGAGGAACATTCATTCAACATGTCTTTCATTCCTTCTAGGTATCAAATTGTTTGACCCAGATCCTACCTACAATAAGTAGCCTCGTGATGGTGCTATCCAAGAAAATCAGTATTAAGACAGCATGATAAGCAGTAGAGTTCTGCACCCTACTGATAAGGCTGATAAAGGAACTTTATGAAGGAGAAGCTTCAAAATCAGCCCACGGCCATCAAGACATGCTTCTAAAAGAAGATATGCAAACTATGTCCCTAAGGACCCATAAGCATTCAGCAGAGGGGTGGAAGATGAGGGGGTACATGGACCTTCCGAGTGGAGAGAACAGTACGCGTCAAAGCACAAAAGCAAACTGGGCCATGGTGTATTTTTGGAATTATGAGCTGGCCAGGATAACCACAGCTCAGGGGGTGTGTAGCAAAGTGGCCTGAGACAAGGCGGTAAAAAACACAAATGAACTCGTCACCCATGTCAAGGCTGGATGTTTGAGAGAGATCTTGCAAGCAAGCATTAGCCACTGAAGACTTTAAGGCAGAAGAAAAATATGACTAAATGTGGTTTTGTTTGTCCACTTTCTGGAGAACAGATTGCAGAGGAATAAGCCTGGAGGCAGGAAGACAAATACAGTCTACTTCAGTGGTCCTGGTAGGTTTTGATAAGGAGGAATTAATTAAACAAAGCACAGTGAGATAAAGAAAATGGGGAATGATTAGCAACATGCAGGAGATAGAGTTGACAGGACAGAAAAACTAGGGTGGGGGGGAAGAGAGAGGAGAAAAGGGGAGAGTCCAGGAGGGTTCCCAGGTTTCTAGCTTGGGTGACCGGTTGGTCGATGCTGTCATTCCAGCAGAAATGAAGGTTTCAGAAGAAGATGATGGATACAGTTGGGGACATCCAGGTGGAGAGGTATAATGGGTCTAAGAGCTGTCAGGACTGGAAATGTAGATGTCATCAGGGACTGGGGGTAGCTGAAGCCATGTTTGTGGATGGGTCAGTCAAGGGGATGTATAATATGAAAAGGGAAGTGGGAAGGACAGAACCCCGGGTATCACCAACATTTAAAAGTCCAGTAGATAAAGAGGAGTCAAAAAGAAGACAAAGGGGAAGGGACTAGAGGATGCAATAAGGATGCTGCTCACCAGGAGGGGCAGGTTCTCTTTTTGATAGCCATTTGCAATTCTCTTTAGGAAAACCGCCCCATCTCCTCCCACTCCACCTCTTCACCGCTGAAGCTGCAGATTGGGACTCAGGATAAGGAAAGGCTTTGGGGTACCTGGCTGGCTCAGTCAGTACAGCGTACAGCTCTTGATCTCGGGGTTGTGAGTTCAAGCCCCATGTTAAGTGTAGAGATTACTTAAAAATAAAATCTTAAAAAAATTTTTAAAAGGCTTTGAAGCATATGCAGAAATGCTGCAGCCCCAACACAATAGCCAGCTTGTACTGTGACATCATTTTACTCGTTTCTGTCCTCCCACGTGTTAACAGGTAATTTTTGCTCACTTCTGGATTTTTGACTGTCTTCCAGATGACTGAGGTCGCAAATATATGAAGCATTCCAGTGACACTTTCAAGGCATAACTTATCTTTACCAATAGTCAACTGGACTGGAGAAAACTCTGCTCAGTTTCCCTTCAGAACCAGGAAATTCACCTTTATGGGACCCACAGGCCCTTCTTCCCTACTCACCTGGATCTGTTGTTATAAAGAAAGGATGGATATTGGTGTTTGGGTTATCTTGGTAGATCATAGATAGAGAAATCTATGTATTGTCTACTTAGCTCTGGGGAAGGACTAGGACTTGAATCCCAACCCAGCTCTGTCAGTTAGTAGCTATTGGCCATGAGCACCTCTCTGAGCCTTACTTTCCTTAGTTGTCAAATGGAGACAATAATTTTTCCCTCATAACACTGTGCAAAGATGAAGACGACATGAGATCATCCAATGGGTGTAGAGCTCCTTGTTTCATGTCCCAGGTTCCGCGTGAAAAGAAGAGAATAATTATAAAATTGATTCTTCTTTCTTTTTATTTTATTGTAGTAAAATATAGATAACGTAAGATCTGCCGCTGTTAGGTGTACAATTCAGTGGTGTTAATTACATGCATAATGTTGTACAACCATCACCACTGTCCATTTCCAGACATTTTCCTTCACCCCAAATAGAAACTCTGTACCCATCAAACAATTAACTCCCATTCTCCTCTACCCTTAGCCCCTGGCAACCTAAAATCTACTTCTTGAGCCTATAAATTTGCCTATTACAGATATTTCATGTAAGTGGAATCATACATGTGTGTCCTTTTGTGTCTGGCTTATTTCAGTTAGTACAATGCTTTCAAGGTTGATCCATGTTGTAACATGTCAGAACTTCATTCCTTTTTATGGCTGAGTAATAGTCCACTGTGTGTACATAGAGCATTTTGTTCATCCATTCATCTGTTGATGGACACAGGGGTTGTTTCCACCTTGTGGCTATTGTAAATGATGCTGCTATGAGCATTGGTGCACAATGTTTGAGTCCTTGTTTCCAGTTCTTTGGGGTATATACTTAGGACTGGAATTACTGGGTCTTATAAGAATTTCATGTTAAACTTTTTTGAGGAAACACCGAACTGTTTTTCACAGCATTGTACCTTTACATTTCCACCAGCAATGTACAAGGATTCCAGTTTCTCCGTATCCATACCAACACTTGCCATTTTCCTTTTTTTTTTTTTTAATTATAGCCATCCTAGGAAGTGTGAAGTGGTATCTCACTGTGGTTTAATCAGGATTTAATTATCTCTGTCAATGAATGAAAAGAGTTCAAATAATAAAATCAATATAAATAATATTGATTGAATATGAATGAAAAGAGTTCAAATAATAACATCAAACCAATGGTCCAAAGACCATCTATATAAAGTGTTGTAGCACTTGGGTATTATTTGAAAGAGTCTGTGTCACACAAACCAAGGATAATTATCTGGTTTTAAAAATACATTTAAAATAATAAAGCCCCCTTCTCCTTTTCACCGCCATCCTGCTATGTGTGGCTGACTGCTCCTCGCCATGTCTTCTCACAAGACTTTCAGAATCAAGCAATTCCTGGCCAAGAAACAAAAGCAGAATTGTCCCATTCCCCAATGGATTCAGATGAAAACTGGTAATAAAATCAGGTACAGGGGCGCCTGGGTGGCTCAGTTGTTAAGCGTCTGCCTTTGCCTTGGGTCATGATCCCAGGGTCCTGGGATCGAGCCCCTCATCGGGCTCCCTGCTCAGCGGAAAGCCTGCTTCCCCTCTCACACTCCCCTTGCTTGTGTTCCCTCTCTCGCTGTGTCTCTCTCTGTCAAATAAATAAATAAAATCTTAAAAAAAAAAAATCAGGTACAACTCCAAGAGGAGGCACTGGAGAAGAACCAAGCTGGGTCTACAAGGCATCACACATCATGAGATGACACACCTAATTGGCACACATATTCAAGCTGCACAAAGATCATATGTTCCTATCCTGTCACTTTGTAAACATCCCTCCTACCTGGCCAATAGGCATGTTTTATCAGGGAAATGATTTTTCTGTGTTACTATGCTTCTATACCAGTAGGTTGGTTCAATAATAAATGTGAGACCTTCCAGCTGAAAAAATAAATAGAATAGAATAGAATAGAATAGAATAGAATAGAATAGAAAAAATAAAATAAAATAAAATAAAATAAAATAAAATAAAATAAACTCTGTGTACATATCTGGCTCAAAAGAGGTTGGAAGTCGGTCCCTGGCGGTGACCCACACTGCTAATTAATTTACGGTGGCCCCAGACTGATCCACTATGGCATGTCAAGAAAGGTTGGGTGCTTGCTCTAAGGTTGTTGTCTTTCTGGTTTATGACTTCTTCAGTACATAAAGATAATTATTTTGTTTCAAGAGACTTAACAGTTTCAATCATTGAGACTTGAAAAATAATAGCAGCAATATTAATAACAGGCAGTAATGAACAGAGGAAGTGATGCTGAACTTGAAACTCTAAGGGGCATAAAAATTACAAGGATCAGACTGACCATTAATCGATTTATAAGCATTTTTTGGGAAGATAGCCAGTTGGACTTATATGATGCTCTTGAATTTATAACACCTAGAAAGGAAGGATCTTATCTATTTTAGCTCATTTCATAGTCAAAAGAACTCTACAGTAGGTAATATTAATGTCCTTATTTTACATGATGAGAAAATAGTCTTAGAGAAATTAAGTAACTTGCCCAAATGATTGAACCAAAATCAAGTTCATTTGACTTCTGAGTTGCCTTCACGGAAGAAGGAAACATGAGCTGAATGGAGAAGGTGCTGTTGGAGTAGCTGTGTTGGTTTCCTGGGGCCCCAGTGACAAGGTACCACCAACTATATGGCTAAAACAACAGAAATTCATTATCTCTTAGTTCTGGAGACTAGAAGTCCAAAATCAAGGTGTCAGTATGGTTGGTTCTCTCAAGAGCTATAAAGGAGAATCTGTTCTGTGTCTTCTCTCCCAACTTCTGGTGGCCTTGGGCATTCCTTGGCTTGTAGATGGCGTTCTCCTTGTGCCTTCACATAGATTTCCCTCTATGTCTGTTTTTCTCTATGACCCTAACTCTCCTTTTTATGAGAACACCCTATTGGATTATGGCCCACCCTAATGACCTCATTTTTACTTGATTACCTCTGGAAAGATTCTATCTCCAACTAAAGTCACACTCTGAGGTACTGGTGGTTAGGACTTCAGTATATCTTCTTTGGGGAGTTAGGGAGGTTACACAACTCAACCCTTAACAATGACTTAATATTGAGTTGTTCATACCTCCAAATGGGCTTGCAGACCTGTCTTCATGTAAGTTTATAATGTCTGAAGGACGTGTTAATGTATTTTAAGTTATAAAATGTATGAATGTAGGGACGCCTGGGTGGCTCAGTCGGTTAAGCGTCTGCCTTCAACTTGGGTCATGATCCCGGGGTCCTGGGATGGAGTCCCACATTGGGCTCCTTGCTCAGCGGGGAGCCTGCTTCTCCCTCTGCCTGCCGCTTCTCCTGCTTGTGCTCTCTCGCGCTCTCTCTGTCAAATAAATAAATTAAATCTTTAAAAAAAAAAAAGTATGAATTTTTTTTAAGATTTTATTTATTTATTTGACAGAGAGAGACACAGCGAGAGAGGGAACACAAGCAGGGGGAGTGGGAGAGGGAGAAGCAGGGTTTCCGCTGAGCAGGGAGCCCGATGTGGGGCTCGATCCCAGGACCCTGGGATCATGACCTGAGCCGAAGGCAGATGCTTAACGACTGAGCCACCCAGGCGCCCCTGAATGTATTTTTAAGTTCGGGAAAAAAAATGTATAAGTTTGTAACTGGGAGTCTGCACAGTATTCTCTTAGTTACTTAAAAACCCGGCCATATACTCTAGGACATCTGTCGTTACAATCTTTTCAAATTCTGAACTCTTAAGAAGTTTGGTTCACAGTGCCTGTGGGTCTGCTTAACTTTTAGCATCCGTTCAAAAGGAAGGTCCTCTTTATTTTCAAATTGCTTCAAGGTTTATTTTGGGAAAAAAGTTTCTATTTCCTACAGAATTCACAAATTTAGTGTATCTGGAAAAGAACGTCTTAGGTTTCAGAAATATATTTTGGAACATAGACATTCATTTCATTTACCCAAAACAAAAAAGATTTGACATTTCAGTTTTTGTTTTGTAAGAGAATAGGACTATCTTGTGCCACAGTTTTTGTAGGTTTTTCTGCTTGTTTTTTAAGATGTAGCTGAGTCTTTGATTTTCACCTGGAAGATCTGTAGACGGAGGCTAGGGCTGAGGACTTGCAGGATGGCTGGTGGAAGAATGAGGGATTGTGGGGGATGCACTCTGCTCCCCAGATCCTCCCCCACCCCGCACTCCCTTAGGGATGAAGGATTTGTTTCCACAGCTGCTGGGAATGTTGGCAGCCGACAGCCCTCAGCTGTCAGCCATCTTTAGGAATCGGCTGGACTGAGTCAAAGCCCAGTTACTATCTCTTCCAGGGCAGCCAGCATCCAGTGACTGGCCTGCAAGGAGATAATCAGGGCCAACTCAACTCAGGACGACTCCGAGGAGCTTTCTCTGCTTCAGGACTCTCTGTGGGCCAAGGCCTTGTTGCATCTGTGTGACAGCCCGCCTTCTCCCTCTGCCCGCTTCCGTTCCTCCCCGCAACCCCAGGTGTTGATCTCAAGGACGTTCCCTAAAAAACTTATTGTGTAATAATCTCAATGTCTGCTTCTGGGGAACTCAGCCTGCCCCAGGGCCCCGAATATCCAGACTCTCAGGAAAAGAGGCAACCGTGGGAATAAAAAGGGAGCCGGATTCCAGGCCTGGGCTTCAGTGAGACTAAAGGAAAGGCTGTGTGGGAAGCTGCTTCCAAAGGGATTGTCTAATCCAGCACCTCAAGGAATAGTTCTGGAATGTAAATGGGAAAAAAAATATTCCTCCAAAAACACAAAAGGAACTCGATAGCAATATCCCGAACAAAAGAAAGATGAGGAAGGTGATCCAGGAAAAACTTATGGGTCAGGATGCACAAATAAAGGCATTGGCTAAAATGGAGAAAGGATAGCAGTAAGTGTCAGAAAGTATTGTTTAACTGCTCAAGGTTGGGATAAGCCAACCAAGGAACTTGGAACTGTATTTGTAATTCAGCTCAACAAAGACCTTCACATTTTCTCCCAGGGTTAGGAGATGTCGTCTTGCACTTGAACCAGTTGTTGAGTGTAGTAAACAGGACAAGTTCAGAATATAGCTGAATAAGCCCAGGGGGTAAGAAAAGGCCAGCAATCAGGGACATGGCTTTGATGGAGACGTGGTCTTTCTTTACACCCTTAGGTGGTGACAGTGAAACCTGGTCCGAGGCAATGACCAGGAGCCTGACGTATGTGCGCGATTGTGTGTATGTATCTATATGTACATGCATGTGTATGTATGTCTACATGTGTGGTTGTGTATATGTATCTGTATGTGTCTGTGTGAGTATATGTGTGTCTGTGTATCTGCGTGGGCACACATGTGTATGTGGGTGTGGGTGTACGTAATATGTCTTGTGTATGGGCATAGGCTGGGATGGAATCACCTACCACAAGGAAGGAGGAGCCTGCCCCTTCTGGATGGAGTATATCCTCTTTTGTCATTACCTTGGTTTGGGTCTCTCCAAAGACAGAAGCAGGATTCGAGGGCAGGTAGTTTGATTGAGAGGTGATCCCTGGAAGCAGGAGTGAAGGGCAGATACAGGAAAAGAGGAAATGCCAGTAAAAGGGTGTACTATCTATTATTTCTGTGGGATAAAAGCAGTCAGTTCCCCCTTGAACCTCTTGAGCAGTGTTCTAAATGCCTCCCAGAATTGCCCAACCATGGGTGCCTGGGTGGCTCAGTCAGTTAAGCATCTGCCTTCGGACCCCAGGGTCCTGGGATCTGAGCCCCGCATTGGGCTCCCTGCTCAGTGGGGAGTCTGCTTCTCCTTCTCCCTCTCCCTTTGCCTCTCCCCACTACCCCGCTCCTGCACATGCCTGCTCTCTCTCTGTCTCTGTCTCTCCCTCAGAGAAATAAATAAAATCTTTGAAAAAAAGAAAAGAAAAGAATTGGCCACCCAAAGGACAGACAGACATCCAGAGCATTTCTTCACAGACTCAGCTCCTTCATTGCCTGAGGGTTGCCCCTGTGGGCGTTGGCTCCCCCGCAATTGCACGCTGTGCTTGCAGGCTGGGTGAGCAGCCTCCTGGCTTGGGAGAGGACTGTGGGGCTGAAAATGAACAACACAGGGTACCTGCCTGAGGTGGTAGAGTTTGATCCACCTCAGCTGTGGCCAAAGTCAGAGGGGGTGGAGGGCAGTGATGTAGGCTGCCATGCACCTCTACCCCACAGTCATAAGCTGCCACGGGCCCTTGGAAAAAGCAATCACATGTTTTAAAAAGGACATCTTGGTAAATTACTGCTGAGCACTTACAATGCAAATTGCAATATTAATAAGATGTTTTACGCTGAGTTTCGACTCAGTAATAAGCCATGATGGTTGCTGAATTTTAAATAAAGAAGGAAATGGATGATTTATATTTAGGGAGGTCAGTAAATAATAACACCTCTTTCTTCCCCTATGGAGATCTGAAGCATCTGAGAAATGAGACACAGGAGACCAACGGATGGAGGTGAAAGCGGCAGTTTTCGGCCAAAAGGGCAGGGTTGGCTCACGATCTGTGCCCACACCACAGTGTGAACTATGGAGCCGAGCACCTGAGCAGATCCGCCTCTCCCAGATCACTGCCTTGCTCCGGTCTGGCAGAGAGGGAAGAGCGTCGATCTTTGATGTTTTGAAGCCTGGCAAATTTTAAACCCCATCAAGGAATGCGCACCATTTACTGTGGGATCCATGTCATTTACCAATCAGATAACTCGCTTCTAATGCAGGCACATTATTCTGATGGGAGTTCCTCCATGTGGAACAGGGAGGCAGGGCAAAAAAAAAAAAAAAGATTTCTTCCAACAATGGTGAAAAGAAAAAGGACTGGCTGGAACAGCATAAGCTCCAGGTTCCTCCTGTAGTTCTCACTGTTGACCCCATTCCATTTGACCTTCAACTGTATTTGTACAATTTGCTTTGATGACCAAGGGAGAGTTGTCTTCCATGAATCCTGTTCCCCAACTGTAAATGTGAACTCAGGAAGGGTCTATGTCACGCTTTCTTTTGTGGGATCCAGAAAAGAACTCTGAGGTGGGAATCAGGTAAACCTGAGTTCTACTCCCAGGCCCCAGTAAAATGCAATTCCATCGCATGGTCTTGTAGACCCATTCCAGGTCCCGATAGCAGTTTCAGAATAACTAATTGAACTGAATAGACACTGATATGATGAATTGGGTTAAGTGTGACCTAAGAATGATAATAAGACTTGATATTTGCTAACAGGGTGCAGTGTACCTATGGAAAAGAGAAGCCCATGGAATAAGCATGGCTTTGGCATTGGGCAGATTTGGGTTTACATACTGGTTCTGTCACTTTATACCTTGAGAAGTTTACTTGACCACTCTAAGCTTTCATTTTTTTATAGGTAAAAATCATAATTCCTACCTTGGAGATTTGTTGTAAAGACTTAATAAAATAATGTAAGTAAAATAAATAACATACTGTCTGCTAGGTGTTCCAATAAATGACAGTGATTACCTTGTTATCTATGAGAGAATTTTAAAATACCATGGAAAGATACTTGGTTTGAACATTGGAGCCTCCCAAGGATCATCTTTGAATAGCTAACTAACAACCTTGGAACCCCCAGGCATTTCTAGATAAGAGCGGGTGGAGTTATAAGCCCATTAAGCCAACCTTAGCAGGCCTGCATAATAGCAAGGAAAATTTCTCACTCCCCTCAGCTCCCATAACCTCTAAGCACACTGCGTGCATGGGTTCAGCTCCTCCAATGAGGCCCAGCACCTTCATTCGGTCCTAAGAGAAAAGATGGGGAAAAAAGCACAATATCTGGCATGTAAATATATATTGAATGAGCAAAGGAATGAATAAAATAATGAACTGTTGGCTGAATAAATGACATCAACAAGAAAGAGTACAGACATCCTTTTTGCCCTGTGCAAATGGCCAGAGACAGCAGGCTACCTTGGAGGACCCCCCCATTGGAAAGCAGTCAAATTGGCTGTCAAGATATGGGAAGCTGTTTTCTACATCTATGTGTCTCCTACTAAAAGGCGATGAGAAAGAAGGGTGTGGAGAGGAAGGGCATCATGAATATCTGATGATTGCCTCTTCTACATTCATTATACCATCTCCTACCATCAGGGATTTCACCCCTGCCCAAAGGATCAATCTCATCTCTGGGAAGGAGAGGGGTAATTTAAGACTATGCACGTGTTTCATACCCTTGGCCACAGAGATTGGTTCAGGGATGGACATGCTGCATGATTTTGGTCAAAGATTGTGCATCCCACAGCTTATCAAGGAGCCAGTTACCCTGGAAGGCATGAAGAGGTGAGATCTTAAAATGCTGCTTCCATGCTGCCACCTGGAGCTCCTGGGGTGGGTGGAGGGTAGTGGGATGCCCTGGAGAACCAACAGGAAGATGGTCTCCTTCTGGTGACATTGTTTGAATTGTCAGCTCAAACCTTGTCTGAAGATTATGGGTCTTGGGACTTTTAATTATGTGAGTCAATAAATCCTTTTCATTGTCAAAATTAGTTAGAGGTGTTTTTCTGTCACTTACAAAAAGTTCTAAAGAGTGCAAAGAATCTTCTTCCCGCCATGCCAGATGATATGGTGCTAATGTGCTGACTCTGCCAACTGAAGTCAATGTCTGAGGGTACCATATGTTTGGGGTTCTGACCTTGAAAATGAACTTCAAAAACATTTTGAAAGACCTTGGTTAAGGTAGACTTAGTTACCAGGGACACAATTTCTACTGGAGTGGGCTTCCTGCAAAATCATATGGAAATTTTTCAGTTTTATTGGTTCATTACTTAATAAATACTTAACAAATCACTAGAAATTGTATATAAAGTATTCAGAACTACACACATGGTATTTCCCAGTGTTTTATACTACATCGAAATCTAGAGGCATGTACATAAAAACAATATGTACATTTCAAACAACTGTTTAATTTCTTGAAACCCGAAAGGAGACTCCATCAGTGACTAGAAACAGAATGTCTTTGTTCCCATAAATAAGATTTTAAGTTAAAAGTTACAGGAGAAAATAACTTCCAGCTCCAATGATTATAGAGTATAAGCATAAATATTAGGAGGAGAATAAAAACCAGACATGTGTTTTTTTTTTAGACATGTTTTTTTAAGAAAATATATTTAAAAGCCCCTATCATGAAGATGCAGAATCTAAAAACATCATATTCAGTGGGAAGATAACTAAAGAGGTTTTTGGTTTATTTGATTTTATTTGATTCAGAGATTAAGTCTACATCTGATTATGGTCAGACTACCAAGGGTTGCAGAGCATGAGGGAAATAATCAAATTGTAACCCATCTGCAACAAATTCATATTATTTCTTATGGAATTTTAGTCAGATAACTTAGATTTGATTCATAATTTTCTTCCAAGAAGAGAGCCTTTGAAGTTGAAAAAGGATTTCAAAAATACAAGAAGTTAAATTATGAGAAATGGAAAGTTAAGAGCTATTTCTTGGCTGTATATACCATGAAATACATATTTTAAAGCCATAAAGGTAGCCCCATTCTTTGTTCATGAGTTAATGAGTGATATTAAAAAGTTCCTTCATCCAGGGATACAGATAATAAACCCACACGCTTGGAAGAAAGTAATGGTAGTACAAGAAAGGGTAGAGTGATAAGCTGCTCTTGAACTCTGGTGGACTTTGTATATTGTTTTACTGCTCAGTGCTGAATTTAAACTTACCTAGAGAGATTGCCATTCAAATAATGTTGGTTCCCTCTCATCCTAGATGGTAGTAGTAAATAAATCTGAAGCATATTTCCTTGATTTAAGGAAGCATTGCTTTTTCATTTTTGTTTTTATTTTTGGTTGAAGTTGTTTTGGTTTTGGCCTACTAAAGTATGCTCTTCCAGTACCGCATGGTATTTTGAGGAGAAGGTGGGCAAATTTGCATGAAGAACTGGGAGCTTTGGGGAACATGGAAAGGCTTACAGTTCCTACCCTTTGGGGGGTTCCTATTCTCCCTAAGGGATTGAAATGGTATGCAAGGGGAATCTTGCCAAGAAGGAAAGGGCAAACTTGCCTGGACTCCCAGGCCCAGTATCAGGGCCTAAATTATTGAGAGTTGATTCCAGCAGAATGAATGGCTTATCCTGGCAAGAAAGCTGTGCTTTGGGAACTATGGCTGAACATATAAGCATAAACCAGGGGCATTTGCAGAAGCAACAACCACAGAAAATGTGAGATCCATCAGTGGACTAATCATATTCTTCAGATTCTGTTGGCAAAATGTGTGGAAGCAGGACTGGTCCTGCTGGGCTGTGTAACCCGTTGGTCTTCTCGAGAGAGGCCCCCAAGGGAGAAAGCGGACTCCTTGCACAACTGAGCAAATAGGGCCCCATTGATTAAAGGGAGATATGACCTTAGTTGATCCTTGAACATGATAGAGGAGGTCATACGAATTAAAGTAATACAATGCTATGATCTCAGCGGATGCTGGATACTCTTCAGCTATCATTATGTTAGATCCATAAATGACCAAATGGGTATGTTTGTTTCAATACCACTGTCCCCTCTGTATTTATGGCCAGACTACAATGGAAGGCAGTTAACCTTTAAATACATATAGACTTGTCCAAAAATAAATAAATAATTAAATAAAGACTTGTCCAAGTTAGTATACTTCTGTTTGTTTCTTTTTAACTCTAATAAAGACATGATATGTGCTGTCTTTATATTACTATTTAAATACCTTAATATTTCTCCCCCCTTAATGTTTTAATATTTCAACTAAATGTTTTAAGTTTTTGCTAAGACAAACTTTAAAAATAAAACTGCTTCATGTCCTATTTCTTTAAAGTGATTTATTTAACCTCTTATCCCTCTTGGATAGAAGCTTCTAGAACTTTCTTCCTGCAGGATAAAACTATATATTAATTCTCTTAAAAAGTAGTGCTAATGTATTTTTAATCACAGTGAGTTAAAAGTACAAAGAAAGGATAAGTTAAACTTTATTAATGTGATATAATAATGGAACAAATTCGTGTAACTATATGGCAGCATATTATTAAGTCAAAAATTAGTTTATTTAATAGTTTTAATCAATTTTCCCTCTGGTCTCCTATATCTATTATTCTGTAAGTCGTTATGTTGCTAATATTTTCCAGCATTTGAAGTAAATTTTTTTAAATTTTAAATGCTTTTTCTTTTTTAGAATTTATTTTTAAGCCATCTCTACACCACTGTGGGGCTCGAGCTCACAACCTCAAGATTCAAGAGTTGCACGCTCCCCCACTGAGCCAGCCAAGTACCCCTAAATGCCCTCTTATTAAATTCGTACATTTAGGGGTGCCTGGGTAGCTCAGTCGTTAAGCGTCTGCCTTCGGCTCAGGTCATGATCCCGGGGTCCTGGGATAGAGCCCCTCATTGGGTTCCCTGCTCTGCGGGAGGCTCGCTTCTCCCTCTCCCACTCCCCCGTTTGTGTTCCCTTTCTTGCTGTGTCTCTCTCTCTCAAATAAATAAATAAAATCTTTTTTTTTTAAAGATTTTATTTATTTATTTGAGAGAGAGAGAATGAGAGACAGAGAGCATGAGAAGGAGGAGGGTCAGAGGGAGAAGCAGACTCCCTGCTGAGCAGGGAGCCCGATGCGGGACTCGATCCAGGGACTCCAGGATCATGACCTGAGCCGAAGGCAGTCGCTTAACCAACTGAGCCACCCAGGCGCCCTAAATAAATAAAATCTTAAAAAAAAAATCATATCCCTCAATTTTAAACTTTTGTGAAAAGATGCCTCACTTGATAACATTAGATTATCAGGGTGACAAATTCATTTTGAATGATAATTGGGCTTTTTTGTTATAATTTAAAAATTTTTTTAGTCATATTTCGTCAAAATATTACTTTTCTTGAAATGATTCAGTCACAGATTTGATCTCCGAAGAGATGACTTCCTGCGAGGATAGTAATATAAGTGTCTGAACTCACACGTCATTAATATTTCATTTCCAATTCAGAAAAAGTATAACCAATTTACCCAAGGGGCTTTATAACTGAGTTCCTATTGTGTTTAAAAAGAAAACCAATGTTGGGTTAGGGAGATATTTAGACAGATGATAAAAAGACAGAAGTCCTCCAGCAAAATACCAAAGTCATATTTAGCACTTTGAGGCCGAGCTGGGAAGAGGAGTAGGTGAGTGAAAATGGACACTCAAGGAAGACAGGAAGAAAAGGAGAAAATTCTGCTGGGCGCCAGGCAAACTTCACTTTCCCCCACAACTCAGACGCAGGCACTCTAATCTCTCTGCAGTGTGGCTTATTAGCAAAACAAAGACACTGCCTTTGCGACCTTAAGGTCCCCCAGTAGGGGACATAATCATGTGAGTATATAAAGAAAGATAAGGACAGAAAGTTAGTGAGAGGTTTAGCCTGGGTGGGCTGGGGGCAGGGCAGTCTGCCCAGAGAAGGTGACTTTCAAGCCAAGAGAGAAAGAGGCAACGCTCCAAGCAGAGGATTGAGCCCAGAAACCCAAGCAGGCAGAAGCCTGTATTTCTTTGCCAGTATTAGTATCTTCGATCCAGTCTTTCGGGCTTCCCCTTAAGGACTTGCCCTCCCCGGGGCTCCTTCTCCCTCTCCCCCTTCCTCCCTCCCTTCCTTTAACTCCACTGAAAAATGAAAGAGTAAAGCAATTACATATCTAAAATGAGTCATAATTTCAGCTAGAAGAGAATGAGGTTAAGAGCCACCGTGAGCTCCATTCAACCTGAAAAAGTGACTGTTACATAAGGCTGCAGAGAAAAGCAGGACCCGTTTATCTCCCATGCCAGACCAAATGAAGGCAAATGTCCCCACATCCTTCCTGTAATGATTCCTATGTAGTTACTGCGGTGATTTCTCGATGGTTTCTCTGGTCTCTTTGTCTTCCCCGGCTTCTTGAAATCAGGCCTCTTGAAACTTGTTTCTGATGGGCTTTGCCATGGAGAGTGTTTTCTGCTTAGTTGTGGGAAGCGTGCAACTGTTGATCGATCCTGAGGGGAAAGGTCTACTACAAACACAGTTTTTGTCTGGTTCTAGGTCAGCGTTTATTTTATCAGAGATTCAGTCTTTCCTTGGGTAACCTCCCTAGAAAATTCTCCTGCACTTGTAGTTGTGAGATCTATAGATTGTAAATTGCACAATTAAGCAAAGCTGCAAAGAGACAGCAGAAATAGATGAAGGCGACAAGCCCCACTTCAAGGAAAGTGAACATCCAGAAGATAGGCTTTTTTGGCTTGTGACCCTGTTTATACAGCAGTCTTTCTTGTTTGTTTCTGTCTACTGAGGGATAGAAGGCAAGTCTGTTGAAGATGTGGTTAAAGCGTCTGCCCTGATACTCCTGTGGAAAATAAAAGGACATGAAAATCGACCTTATAGGTAAAACCAATGTGCTGGATTTGAAATTCACTACTTCACTTGGTGATACAGAAATTACCTAAAGAAGAACAGAGGGATATACACACACACACACATATTAAGCATTAATTTTATATATTAAGTGTTAACTGTGACCCAGCCTATATTAATAATACAAGTAACTCCACACAAAAAAACATAATTCTATATGCTTGGGACTTCTTCCTCTTACTTATTCTAAGCAAAAAAACCTAAATTGCTTTGCTAAAAGGAGAGTACAAAAAAGCCTATATCGCTTTGCTAAAATAAGAGGACCCATAATGGAAATACTATTTATCCACTTTAGGAGAGGTATGAGTCAAGATATGAGAAATTAATATCAAACATCAAAGGGACAGTTAAAAGACTGGATCAGGAGACATTCTTGGTGTCATACTTTGTGTTTTGAAGCAAACTTTAAGCCTGATCAATATCAGCAATAAATTATAACATAATCTTGGAAAACAAGAGTGTCTTCAATGAACCAGAAAAGTTGAAGAATCACTGACAGAAATCAGCAGTATGGATTAATCAACAAAGAAAAACGAAGTTGAATGTTGGGAGCAATCCCAGAAGAGCACCCAGCTCAGAGACAATGGATGTAAGGAGCAGCATGCACAGAGGGTGATGAATGGGAAGACGAAGGGGGAGGAGGTGGGCTATTTAGAGAACTGACTGGAGGATTTGCCCATGGACAAAGACTTGCATGTGGACACTGGTGCTGGAAAGGTATGATCCGGAAAATTATACATCCCCATGGGCACTGGAAGTGTCTGTACTCAGAGGAGAAGCTAACGGTAAACTCCTCTTGCCAATATGGTTTCTCCTCTCCACTCTCACGTCTCCCCAGAACATGAGATATGACTGGCAGGTGGCCAGAAAATTTCAATACAAAGATCAACAGAAACCAAGTATCACCAAGTTTTTAGGAAGAAACAGTACCATAAAAAGGCACCAAATTGAATAAAAATAGAATAAATACCTCAAGAAATTCTGTTATAAAAATTAACATCCATTTTCATGGGGCACCTGGGTGGCTCAGTCGTTAAGCATCTGCCTTCGGCTCAGGTCATGATCCCAGGGTCCTGCGATCGAGCCCCACATCGGGCTCCCTGCTCGGCGGGAAGCCTGCTTCTCCCTCTCCCACTCCCCCTGCTTGTGTTCCCTCTCTCGCTGTCTCTCTCTCTGTCAAATAAATAAATAAAATCTTTAAAAAAAAAAAATTAACATCCTCAGAAAGATTTGAGAGGATATCATAGGAAAAAAATAACTACATATCTTGGAAATTTTAAATGTAATAGATAAGTATTAGCAAAAGGATGGGGTACCTGGGTGGCTCAGTCGTTAAGCTTCTGCCTTCGGCTCAGGTCATGGTCCCAGGGTCCTGGGATCGAGCCCTGCATCGGGCTCCCTGCTCAACAGGAAGCCTGCTTCTCCCTCTCCCACTCCCCCTGTTTGTGTTCCCTTTCTCGCTGTGTCTCTATCAAATAAATAAAATCTTAAAAAAATAATAATAATCTAAGTATTAGCAAAAGGATTGAATAAACAAAACTAAAAAGTGAAGTATATCTAGGAGGGAATGAAAATCTGATTTGCAATAAACTTGCAATGCTATTTAGTGTTGGCCTTTGAGGATATGGTACATTCCCTCCCTTTATTTACATCATTTACATTTTTCAGTTAAAACTTGCAGTTTTCTTTTTAAAAATAAAACAGTAAAAGAAATAAAATAAAAATGAGATTTCCAAAGGAAACCATCTTCTCATAAAAGAAGGTATAAGTCCACTAACTCACTGTTGAACATCCGCAATTGATACTTGTTAAAACTGAAGGAGAAAAAAAAAAAGGAAGAGAAGAAAAAAAGGACAGCAGCAGCAGCCAGACTGTGCCCATGGTCATTTTGGAAATAAGAGCATGATTTTATAATAGAAAGCTCTTTCGTATTCTGGGGCTTTACCAGTGGTGACTTGCAAACTTTTGACCCATAACCCACAGAAAGAGACGTGTGCAACCCGGTGCATATATCCACATATGTACGAACAAGGGTGTCATAGAACAACACTTGTTTTCTGATCTTTTCCATTTTGCCATATTTTCTAAAAACCTTAGTTGTTTCTTTTTTTAAGATTTTATTTATTTATTTGAGAGAGAGATCACGAGCAGGTTCCCCGCTAAGCAGGGAGCCCGATGCGGGACTCGATCCCAGGACCCTGGGATCACGACCTGAGCTGAAGGCAGACACTTAAGCGACTGAGCCTCACCCAGGTGCCCTGGTTTCTCTCTTTATGCCTATTAGATTTTGAGTTATACATGACTTTTTAATAAATCTGCAAAGACCATCTACCATAGCAACATTCATTTATGATACAAGGAAGCTTGTCTCTGGATCTCACTCCTCTGCATTGGGACAGCGAGCTGGCCTGGATAGTAAGCCTGCCCCTTAACATAGGGAAGGGTTTCTTCTCCCACTCCAGACGCAGCTCTCCGTAACCCCTCTATACATGTGCTACTGGAAAGAGGAGGTCGTATAAAGTGGTGCAGCTTTAACACAAGCTAACTGCTACTTTGGCACCTAGGGATGGCAAGGTGAATGGCCTTGTTTCTCTGTCCCAACAACTGCATCCATGCATCCATTGGTCATGCCCAAAGAATATAACACTTAAAAAAAAAAAAGTGTGCAGCTAGAATGGGGTGTGACCTAATGAGGCTTGTTCACCTCAGCAATCATGAAGGTGTTTTGCTGATATCCTTATTAGAATTAATAAAAACCTAGATCCCTCAAACTTCTATGGATTGCCTACTTCTTGGAATCGCCGATGTACTGTCCTAATTCAGCACAGGGCAGTGGTATCCAGGACTAGAACTGCCTGCCAGAGGTCCATATGCATGAAGGGCTGGGAGCCTCCTCCTGAGAAAGAGCCTCTACTAAGGGAAGAGGGAACCATGCCCAAGAGGCTTGACCCAGGAGCAAAGTCCTCAACCCTGGGGAGGAGGAGAGGAATGCTCCCTGGGAGAGTACCAAGCCTCTTGCTCACATTTCGGTCTGGAACAGTCTCCGTGGTGACTATCCATCTTATAGAGGCGAGAAGGAAGGGGTCGGGTAGAGAGGGGCTGTAAGTTAAATACAAAACAGGCAGTTCAGTAAAACTTCCTTGAGACAAAGAGGCAACACTGCGCCAGGTAATTCTGGTTTTAAACCCCAAAATACCAGTTCAATCAGTCTTAGCACTTGGTCAGGTTACTTTAAACCTCCTATGCCTCAGTTTCTTCATCTGCCAAGAAGCGTTAGTAATTGTACCTACCTTGTTGAGTATGATTAAATGAGATACGAAAAACAAGCACAGAAAATCATTCCGGAGGCGGTATCGGTCATGATTAAGAATCATATGCACTGGGGCGCCTGGGTGGCTCAGTTGGTTAAGCGACTGCCTTCGGCTCAGGTCATGATCCTGGAGTCCCGGAATCGAGCCCCGCATCGGGCTCCCTGCTCAGCGGGAAGCCAGCTTCTCCCTCTCCCACTCCCCCTGCTTGTGTTCCCTCTCTCGCTGTGTCTCTTTCTGTCAAATAAATAAAATCTTAAAAAAAAAAAAAAAAAGAATCATACGCACTGTCACAGGTCTCAAGCTAGTGCCAACACATAGAGGGAGAGAGGTACCTCCTCCACTTTCCAAATGAACACTGGTCTGGGGAGCTTTGTCACCTCAATGTCCACATCTGCAACAGGAGACAAGCAAACAGGGTCCAGGAAAAGAGAAGAGGTATTAGAAGAAATTTAGTGTCATTAGGGGGGTTGTCTTATTCAAAACTGTATCTTGGTATCTAGCACCGTATATATAGCATCCCAGGAACTCAGAAAGTACTTGTTAGATAAATAAATGAGTGCCTAGGGGCACCTGGGTGGCTCAGTCGGTTAAGAATCTCCCTTCTGCCGGGGTCATGATCCTAGGGTCCTGGGATCGAGCCCCGCGTCGGGCTCCCCACTCAGCGGAGAGCCTGCTTCTCCCTCTCCCTCTGCTGCTCCCCTTGCTTGTGTGCTCTCTTTCGCTCTCAGTCTGTCAAATAAATAAATAAATAAATAAATAAATAAATAAATAAATAGTCTTAAAAAAAATAAATGAGTGCCTAGGTGAATGAACCAATGGATGAATGAAAAGTCTGAGACAAGCCGTGGCTGGGAGCACGTGGGGAAGCCACCCTGCATCCTTGGGGGGTGCTTTGCAGGGAGCTGGCGTTGAGTGGCAGCAGATGCACCAACGCTGCTTCTGGTGCAGGAACAGCAACAGTGATTACAACGGCAATGACTTTACATTTTTCTACCCTGCCTTTAATCTCAGGTGTGTAAGCCATCATCTGCATCAGCATCAGTCGTCAGCATCGACACTTCTTTGAGGTTACCTCAGTGGGTAATTTTACCATCCTTTTTATGGACTGAGAAGCTACAGCAAAAGCATAGTGAGATGCCCAGGGTCACACGACAAATCAGAGACAAAACCCAAGACTCCTAAATCATTCTGTCAGGCTTGCAGGCATTCATCCTCCTGCTAATTAATATTAGGGACATTCAGGTCATGGGGAGCATATTTTATTAGGTTAGCATTTATGCACCCTCATAAACATTTTTTGGGGGGGTAAGAGAATGGGTTCATTAGAATTAAAATTTAAACAGCCAATGTATTCTTCTCCAATATGGATATATCATGTGCTGTCTGTAACATTTTCTTTTTTTTTTTTTTTAAAGATTTTATTTATTTACTTGACAGAGACACAGTGAGAGAGGGAACACAAGCAGGGGGAGTGGGAGAGGGAGAAGCAGGCTTCCCACAGAGCAGGAAGCCCGATATGAGACTCGATCCTAGGACCCTGGGATCATGACCTGAGCCAAAGGCAGACGCTTAACGACTGAGCCACCCAGGTGCCCGTCTGTAACATTTTCTTACATTCTTTTTTAAAAATTTACTTTCTATCCACCTTTCCTTTTTTTTTTAAGATTTTATTTATTTGTCAGAGAGCGAGAGTACACGAGCAGGGGGAGGAGGAGGGGCAGAGGGAGAAGCAGGCTTCCCACGGAGCAGGGAGCCCGAAGTGGGGCTCGATCCCAGGACCCTGGGATCATGACCCAAGCCGAAGGCAGACGCTCAACCAATTGAGCCACCCAGGCACCCCCATTTTCTTACATTCTATCCTCATGTTCATTTCATTTTTAATTGGGCACAGAACGTCAGTAACTGATATCAGCATAGATAACAAGGAGTAAGAGGGCGAATGGAGAGGCAGCCTGAAATTGAAGAAAAATTTCCTTCGGGGGCTTTGGGCTGAGCCACAGGAAGAATGGCATCCTCCTTGAACAAGGATCTCCCCCTCTCCCTTCTTTCCTTCGTTTTGTTCTTCCTTCTAGTCAAGATGCAGCCTATGAACTGCTGGGTTCTTTAGTGTATTTTATTTCAAGAGAGGTGAGGCGTGCGGGGAAAAAGCCTCAGCTGGGTAAGTCACATTAGTTCTTGGGGGTTTCAGTGTCTCTAGCTTTTTTTTTTTTAAGATTTTATTTATTTATTTGACAGAGAGATAGAAGAGCACAAGCAGAGGGAGTGGCAGAGGGAGAGGGAGAAGCAGGCTCTGCACTGAGCAGGGAACCCGATGTGGGACTCGATCCCAGGACCCTGAGATCATGACCTGAGCCAAAGGCAGACGCTTAACCATCTGAGCCACCCAGGCGCCCATCAGTGTCTCTAGCTTTAAGATGACGAGGCTGGTGGGATGATGTCAGGGGTCCCTCTGAGCTCAGCCAACCCTCCCTTTATCTCTTCTTGACATCCACTTACGTGCCATGCTTCAAAAGAAAGGTGTATTTTATCCATGTCAGCAAAGATACTTTGCCTGTATATTCATTTGAATGTTCCTTGAAACCAAAACTTTGTCTGACGGCCCATGACTTATTTTATTTTCACTTGTTTATCTCTTTCTTCCCCTTGTTCATGGAATTCCAACAGTCTGAGAATGCAACAATCAGGACTCTTCTCAGATGTCTGCATTGTACCTAGTTTATATGAAATATAATCAAATAGGGATTTTTAGGTGAAATAATAGAGAGGTAAACAGACTGGTTTCCTCCAGGGCTGTCCTCATCAGTTTTGTCAGGGTCCAGACTGAGTTTCCCTCCAAGAGTATTCTTACAAATGCCACAACCAAATTTCCTTCTTTCTGATTAGGATTAACTGCTTCCCTCCTGTAAGTGCTTTCTAGTGATTCTCAAATAGCAGTATAATCATGGATTTTTTTAATATAAAAAAGAACTATAGAAAGCAACGTCTTTGTAATTAATCCTGATACAAAACTGTGAATGGCTTAAATAAAATTTCGTGCATTTGGACAGTTCTAGGAACAGATCTCATCTACATTGCTCTAAGTAATTTGCAGAGGTACAAAAAGATTCCATCCAGCCTGTTAATTACCCCAAACTCCTGCTGCTTGCTACTCTCTCACCAAACGGGCTAGCATTTCTGAGTTCCTTTCAAGTGCCCTTTTGAAGGATTATTGTGAAACTACAGACTTTTATGTGAAATCTGTACGGATTTCTGCATGGGACATACTTAGTTAATGTTCTAAATCCACCTAACACAGTCCATTAGTTATGTAAACAGAATTAATGTTAAAACAATGTTCCCTTGGGTAGACACTAATGACATTTCTTCTTCTTAGATAATAACCATGCAATCCTTTTTTATTATTTCTGCAAGGTGTTTTTTGTTTGTTTTTTTTTTGTTTCCAATCTGGCATATCTAACATGCCTTTAAATATGTAAACAGGGATGCTCCTGCTGAATTTTTCAGGAGACCTAATTGTCCGGGAACAGATCCAATACATCAACCAGGTTTGTGTTTTATGTAAGCCAGAGGCCAGAGCTGGAGGGCTTAGGCTTTGTTCTCTAATCTCTTTTAGGATCATATTACCTAGCATGGAGAACCAACCATCTCTATCACAAAACATCACAACGATTGAAATGCCCTCCGCTACACCCGGGGACAGTCTGGACCAGAAAAAGCTAACGCATCCGTGTCCAGTGGAAAGGACAGACAGGGAGAAGTGTGTAAACAATTGTTTAGGGAAGGCAGTGAACTTCTGAGTGAGACAAACCTGTTCTTTGTTCAACAGCGCCGAGAGGAATGTGTGCTTCCAAAACAGTGAACTGAGTTAGTTCCTGGAGCCAAGAGAACAGACGAGCCTGATATTTTACAAACTGCATCACTAAATCAAGAGGACACACAGTGCAGACTCCCGCCATACGCTGCTCTGCGTTCCCTTTCTCCGGGGTTGCTGTGAGGACGGGGAGGATAACTCAGCCCTCCTCCCTCTGTTTTTCTCCCAGTACCAATGAAGTCAAGGGCGGCGCTGACAGCCCCAGGAGGCGGGCAGGCCGGGCACGGTCAGCGAGGTGCAGGAGTCCTTCCGAAATGTTATAAAAGAAGCTCTGACACAAGATGAACTACCCAAACCAGGTGGGACTTGTTTTTCCTCACACGACCAAGCACGTAGGAATTTCACTTGGGTTTATGAACCCAGCGCATATATTGATTTATTTCGTGGAAAACCAACACCTTCTTCTCTGTCACAGTCCTTTTTCGGAGCAGGTTCCTATGAATTAACGTCACTCTCGTGGGCGCTTTTTCCTTTTCAAGCTGTGTTGGATTAGAAACATGCACACTCAATAGAAAGCAGCGTGAAATAATTCATAGACGTACAAAGAAGGAAATAAAAATTGCCTTTACTATTCTCACACAGAAATAACCACTGGAGGCCTCGGATTTGTTTTCTTTCTCATTTATTCTGACTTCTTCAAAGGCTTCCTATAGTTTAACTTCAGAGCATCCCCTTGAACGTATGGAGGTCAGGAATTATGTCCATTTCACTGATAAGGAAACTGAGGCCCACAAAAATCCCATGACCTGGCTAGTGGGACCGCAGAATACCAGCCGGAGAGCCCAGGCTGGCCCCACAAGGCCCCACAAGGCCCCTCACGCCTCTCTCCTTGCTTCTGTGGTCGGCTGTGTTCCTCACAGGGAGAGAGGACTTTTTGTCCCCTCAGTGATGACAATCACAGTCACTCCTCAGTCTTCACAGGTGCCCTACTTGCTAAAATTTATTCTAACCCCGAAGTCAATACTTGCCATGCTCTTGGCACACGTTCTCAGCTGAGCTCAGACAAGGGGACACTCTGCTTTCTCATTACAGCTCTCAGACTGCAAACAAGTGTCCTTTCCGTGGTCCATTTAGTGCCACATCGTTTGAAGTTTTGCGCTTTTCTTGTCGATTTTGCTGTTTAAAATGGCCCCCAAGTGTGGTGCCGAAGAGCTCCCGAGGGTCCCTAACGCACAGAGGACTCCTGTGTTAGGTGTGGTTCCTTCAGCCGTGCATTATGGAGCCGTTGACTGTGAATTCACACATAAAACTGGTCACATATTGGTTGGTTGATAAAAATCTTACCAGAAGCTCACAGATTACACCTGGGCGTAATGGTCCAGGGTTTGCCAACTCGAAGTTTACAGTGACTTTGTAGAACGACCATGAGTAAGTAGAAACGGCTGTATTACTATTGTAGCTACTGCCGCCATTGCCTAGTAATAAATGCTGTGGCCTCTCAGAGAATTCCAGCTTACTTTTTAGCCTTACACAGGAGGGTCGGACCTTCAGTTTCTACTTCTTCCTGCTGTGGATGCTGGGGAGCTACCATTCCACTCTTAGCACCCTCAAGAGGACTGCTGGCCCCTGCTAGCAATTAATCATGGTTCCAAACTCTGACACCTGTTAACTGAAGCGCCCCTGTCTCATGCCTGGTCTTCTGGAAGCACAGGCCAGCCCACTTACAAGTTAAGGCAGGCTTGTTTCTGGTTTTGCTTTGAGAGCGTTAATGTGAGGACCCTGAGGGCCGGGCCATCGATCCTACTTTCATCACTGCTCCTCTCAGGAGATCTAGGGTCTACCTACACAGGAGTCCCTTAGGCAGATATGCAGGTTAGACCTCAAGCCAACAGTCGTCTTTGAGAGACCGCTGACCCACTGCCAACGATGTGGATGGAACTAGAGGGTATCTTGCTAAGTGAAGTAAGTCTAAGAAAGACAAATACCACATGATCTCACTCATATGTGGAATTTAAGAAACAAAACAGGTGAACATAGGGGAAGGGAAGGAAAAATAAAATAATATGAAAACAGGGAGGGAGGCAAATCATAAGAGACTCTTGAAAAAAATATATTTTATGGTGCACCACCCACTCAACGCCCTGCCGGGCATGGCGGAGCGCGGCGATTCCGAGCCCACCCCGGGCTGCAGCGGTCTGGGCCGGGCTCGGTGCCGCCCACTCATGGGCCCCGGAGGACGCCTGGATGGGCACCCACCCAAAGTATTTAGAAATGATGGAATTAGATATAGGAGATGCCAGCCAAGTTTGCATAGCATTCTTGGTTTACCTGGACCTCCTGGAGAGTAAAAGTTGGCATGAAGTAAATTGTGTTGGATTACCAGATCTCCAGCTCATCTGCCTTGTCGGTACTGAGATAGAAGGAGAAGGATTACAGACTGTGGTGCTTACACCCATCAGTGCTTCCCTCAGCCATAACAGGATAAGGGAGATCTGAAGGCATCTCGAAAATTGCAAGGTGATCCAGATTTGCCAATGTCTTTTACTTTGGCCATAGTGGAGTCCGATTCCACAATAGTCTATTATAGACTTACTGATGGATTTATGCTGCCAGACCCTCAGAATATTTCCCTTAGAAGATGACATCTATACTTCCTGATGCTTACTGTGAGAGTGGATTTGAGATCCGTCAGCCTGGTTCATCTTTTATCTCAGAGATAGTTAGGGTTGACTTAGCTGGTCCTATTCCATAAGTTTTTCTTTTTGAAGACTAAAACTTTCCCAGATAGAAGAATTTTTTTGTTGATAAGTATAGGGTAGTTGCTCTAGAACTTTCTTACCTGGAGATAGTTTAATTACAGTTAAGTACAAGTTGATGCTTAGGATGTGTTCAGAGGGGTGGCACACGTGTGTTTCTTCTGTCGTCCACCACTCATAGCTGCCTCGTTGTTCATCGCTGCCCCTGCTAACACATTGTTGAGACTCCCCTTTCTCTAATTCAACCCTCTCAGTGCGTTTTGGCTACTGCAGCTAGCCTGCCGTGGCGTTTCATGGACACCTGGACACTTGGAGAGTTTGCTCGGTCTCCTTTTAAATCCCCAATAGAAAGTAACAGTTTTCTTTCTATTGGTTTTTATGTGGCATTTACTGTTGACTTTAAGTCAAAAGTAAAGATACGCTCATCCAGAGTATAAAATTACATACATGTCTAGATTAATAGGGACCAGAGAAGTGCTACCGATTAGTTACTTCCTACCTAAGTAAAGGAAGTACTGGGCCTTCCTTTCCATTCTTATTACCACCACCCTTATTATATCATAGTTAGAATATTATGTGAGATAGTGAGAAACGGTGTCAGCTTTAAAGACATCTTTATTAAGTAGACCTAGTTATTCCACTTTTGTTAATACCTCTCAATTATGTTGCCTAAAGTATAAAAAATTATATGCACAAAGATTCCAAGTGACATTAATTGTTATAGCCAAAATAATAATCACTTAAAAGTTTTAGGAAGGGGTCATCAAACTTTTTCTGTAAAGGGCAGAAAAGAAATATTTTAGGCTTCACAAACCATACGGTCTCTCTTAAAACTTCTCAAATGTGCCGTTTGTAGTACAAAAATAACCATAGACAATATGTAAATAAATGGGCATGGCTGTGTTCTAATAAAACTTTATTTACAAATGCAGGGCCATAGTTTGCCAATCCCTGGAATAAGGCAATAGTTAATAAACAGATATAGATAGTCAATGAATGGTACATTATGTACTCATTAAAAATTAGTAATGAATAAATGAAAAACAGAAAATATTTAATAAAAAAATATTTTATTTATTTATTTGAGAGAGAAAGTTAGCAAGAGAGAGACAGCACGAGCAGGGGGAGGGGCAGAGGGAGACACAGGCTCCCCGCTGAGCAGAGAGCCTGATGTGGGACTCGCTCCCAGGACTCCGGGATCATGACCTGAGCGCAAGGCAGATGCTTAACCGACTGAACCACCCAAGCACCCTGAGACTCTTAACTCTAGGAAACAAACTGAGGGTTGCTGGAGGGGAGAGGGGTGGGAGGATGGGGTAACTGGGTGATGGGCATTAAAGAGGGTACTTGAAGTGATGAGCACTGGTGTTATATGCAACTGATGAATCACTAAATTCTTTTTTTTTTTTTTAGATTTTTATTTATTTATTCATGAGAGACAGAGAGAGAGAGAGAGAGGCAGAGGGAGAAGCAGGCTCCCAAGGAGCAGAGAGCCCGATGCGGGACTCAATCCCAGGACTCTGGGATCATGACCTGAGCCAAGGCAGACGCTCAACCATCTGAGCCACCCAGGCGCCCTGAATCACTAAATTCTATCCCTGAAACTAATAATACACTATATGTTAAATTGAATTTAAATTTTAAAAAAGGAAAAAAATACATAAACCTTGTGCACAAGTCTCAGAACTTCAGTACATTACATGTTAAATAAATCAAAACATATATGCCTTTGGTTGCCCTTTAAAGAAATCTTAGTTCCAAATGGAAACATTTACTTGATAAAATGTCTAATGAAAAGGGGAGAATATTCAGAGAAACAGCTTTTTTTTTCCCCTCAGGAAATACTAGAATCTATTTTTCAGAGAAATTCCAAATGGGACTGTTGATGGGCATCTAACATATAATAAAGTAATTCTATTGGTTATAAATAGATGTTTTGTTTTTATTTCATGTGAGTTGCAGTTTCATGATAAGGACAGTCATGTTGCTAACCAAAATAACCATCGCTAGTGAAAGATAATTTCTTATTCAATTAATCTAAAAAAAAAAAAGGCAAACTAATTTGGAAATAAACAAATTACTGTGCTCTTGACACTCGTAAAGATAATTACTTACGCTTAAAAATATATATCTTTAGGGACTCCTGGGTGGCTCAGTCGTTGGGCATCTGCCTTCAGCTCAGGTCATGATCCCAAGGTCCTGGGATCGAGCCCCGCATCGGGCTCCCTGCTCAGGGAGAAGGAGAAGCCTGCTTCTCCTTCTCCCACTCCCCCTGCTTGTGTTCCTGCTCTCACTATCTCTCTCTCTCTGTCAAATAAATAAATAAAATCTTAAAAAAATATATATATATATATCTTTATAATAACCATCAGTACTAAAATGACCAGATCCTTGTGGCAAAATACAAAATATGTGGAAAGCAAACCTTTGTAGGAAGCCACCCCAACCATCCCTCTGATGAAGCCAAGAGAATGTAGTTCAAACAAGGAACTCATAAGAGGTGTCATTGTATATGGATATCAGTCTTAGCCATTGCATCTGACGCAACGCCATCCATGCCTCACAAGAGCCCAGCGCAATCCTCAGCCCCCACACACTGTCACCCACATGTCTGCTGGCTGTGACCTGGGAGGAAGACAAGGGCAGTGACACAGGGAACAGATCTACCAGGCGACAGTGCTTTGAAGCACCAACAGCTCTGAGTTTTGCTTCCTGCCACACTTAAGAAAGAGTTACAAGTCACAGATTTCAAAATATTAGTCCAATCCCAGCTCTTTCAGACGAGGAGAAGCTGGCACTGCCTACTCCCACAGCTACTCGCTGGTGAGAGGCAGGGACGGCAACTCCATCGTTAACATGGCATGGTTATTCTAGAACTATGACCCAGGAGTTATTTTTTGGTGTGTGTGTCTCTCTAGGTGTTCCACTGGATTCTCTGTCTTCAAAAACACTAGCTCTGTATGCCAAAACATGTCATTCCTCTTTGGTCACACTCATTAAATTGTCCAATTCCTCTACGAGGTTGGGATCCGATAAAAACAAATTCAAAACAATTTTAATAGGAATAACATCTTTTGTTTTTTTTTGTTGTGGTTTATTTTTTCTTTTCTTCTTTTTTTTTTTTTTAAGATTTTATTTATTTATTTGAGAGAGAGACTGAGATAGAGAGAGCATGAGAGGGGGGAGGGTCAGAGGGAGAAGCAGACTCCCTGCCGAGCAGGGAGCCCGACGCGGGACCCGATCCCGGGACTCCAGGACCATGACCTGAACCGAAGGCAGTCGCTTAACCAACTGAGCCACCCAGGTGCCCATGGTTTATTTTTTCTTAAGTAGACTCCATACCCAGCATGGTTGAACTCATAAACCTGAGATCGAGTCACATGCTCCACCGACTGAACCACCACCCAGGTGCCCCAATAACACCACCCAGGTGCCCCTTTTATTTTATTTATTTTTTTAAAGATGTCTTATTTATTCATTTGACAGAGAGAAAGAGCATGAGAGAGAGAGCACGGGTGAGGGGCAGGGGGAGAAGCAGGCTTCCCACTGAGCAAGGAGACCGATGCAGGACTCCATCCCAGGACCCTGGGATCATGACCTGAGCTGAAGGCAGACGCTTAACCAACTGAGCCAACCAGGCACCCAATAACATCTTTTATATTTAAAAAAAATGCATTGTAAGTGCCAAAAGACTAAATAGATAAAATCAACTCTCATATAAAAACTCACTTGTACCCTAATGCTATTAGGGGAAAGAAAGGAAACTCTAGGACAAAAACACTGTTGTCATTTTTAATTTATTCATTCTGTTTTATCCAAACTGTACCACAGGGTCTGAGAAAAATGCACTGTTCTTAGATTAGGGAAAATCAACATTAATTTTGCCTTTATATTTTTTTATGTTACTGTGTCTAAACATTTTCCTGCCTATGTTCATCTCAAAGGTCAAAATATTGCCCATTATCTGAGTGTCGTAAAATAATTTAGAGTGATACATTTATTCCAGACAAATTGACATGGAAAAATGTCAAATGAAAAAGGCATTATGTTGGGACGCCTGGGTGGCTCAGTTGGTTAAGGGTCTGCCTTCGGCTCAGGTCATGATCCCAGGGTCCTGGGATTGAGCCCCGCATCTGGCTCCTTGCTCAGCGGGGAACCGGCTTCTCCCTCCCCCTGTTGTACTCCCTCTCTCTCTGTTTCTCTCTCTCTCTCTCTCTCTCTCTCTCTCTCGGACAAATAAATAAAATCTTAAAAGAAAAAAAGAAAAAGGCATTATGTTATTTTTAAAAAGCATGATTTTTGTTATGCTTGGAAAAAAGACTAGAAGGAAAATACATATCAAAGTCTTAACAGTGATTACCTTTGGGGATAGGATAATTTAACTTTATTTCACTTATCTGCATTTTTTTTTAAAGATTTTATTTATTTATTCATGAGAGACAGAGAGAGGGAGGCAGGAGGGAGAAGCAGGCTCCCAAGGAGCAGGAAGCCCGATGCGGGACTCGATCCCAGGACCCTGAGATCATGACCTGAGCCGAAGGCAGACGCTTAACCATCTGAGCCACCCAGATGCCCTGCATTTTTATAGTTAGTATAATTCTTTCTACAGTCTCAAGAAATCAAATTTTGGGGCGCCTGGGTGGCTCAGTTGGTTTAAGCGACTGCCTTCGGCTCAGGTCATGATCCTGGAGTCCCTGGATCGAGTCCCGCATCGGGCTCCCTGCTCGGCGGGGAGTCTGCTTCTCCCTCTGACCCTCCTCCCTCTCGTGCTCTCTGTCTCTCATTCTCTCTCTCGCAAATAAATAAAAATATCTTAAAAAAATAAAATAAAATAAAATATTAAAAAAAAGAAATCAAATTTTATTTTATTTTTTTAAAAGATTTTATTTATTTATTTTGAGAGAGAGAATGAGAGACAGAGAGCACGAGAGGGAAGAGGGTCAGAGGGAGAAGCAGATCCCCCCCCCCCCCCCCCCCCCCCCCCCCCCCCCCGCCGAGCAGGGAGCCCGATGCGGGACTCGATCCCAGGACTCCGGGATCATGACCTGAGCCGAAGGCAGGCGCTCAACCAACTGAGCCACACAGGCTCCCGAAGACGTGATTTCTAATACAAATGGTCTTAATACAAAATGTTCTCTTTCGAGGTCTTTCCGTCAGAATGGGTAGTCAGTCATGCATGAGTGAAGCTAAGAGCTAGGCGTGGCACGCTGATGACTGATTTCTTGTCATTATTTTTAAAGAGCAGTTTCAAGAAATCAATTGATTGCATTCTGATATACAGCAAAGGTAACTGACAGTTGGGCAATTCTCAGAATAAAAATAATAAATGAAAATATCTGAAAGCATTTCCCAGGACTTTTTTTTTTTTTAAGATTTTATTTATTTATTTGACAGAGAGAGACACAGCAAGAGAGGGAACACAAGCAAGGGGAATGGGAGAGGGAGAAGCAGGCTCCCCGCAGAGCAGGGAGCCCGATGCGGGGCTCCATCTCAGAATCCTGGGATCATGACCTGAGCCGAAGGCAGTCGCTTAACCAACTGAGCCACCCAGGCGCCCCACCCAGGACTTTTTTCTTAACATTTATGTAATGCCACAAAGTTTCCTAATGGTTTAAATTTCCTAATTACATTAAAATCTTAATACTTTGTATTCCAGACTACAAACACTTCATTGGAGATACTTAATTGTTTTCTTAGGTAAAAAAAAATAGAGTTTATCCAAAGATAACCTTTGTTTCGTCTCCTTGGTTAATGTGCATTAAGTACATTAACCTCCTAGGGTTCTAGAAAAATCTATTTTGTTTTAAGATTATTTATTTATTTATTTGATAGAGCGAGAGAGCACAAGCAGGGGGAACAGTAGAGGGAGAGGGAGAAACAGGCTCCCCGCCAAGCAGGGAGCCCGATGCGGGGCTCGATCCCAGGACCCTGGGATCATGACCTGAGCCGAAGGCAGATGCTTAACCATCTGAGCCACCCAGGTGCCCCAAAAATCTATTTTTAAAAGGAAGATTTTTTTATGGGGAAAATGTTTACTAAAATTGAAATTAATTTTCTAGTGGCTGTGATTTATGTACTGCAAGACTATATGTCTAATCCTTTATGTTTGGTCTGAGAAACAACAATGCCATGCTGTCCTTGATGAAGAGTAAGAAAGAATCCTTCAGTTCATAATGTACTATTCAATTATTAACTCACCTAGTTAGCTGTTGAGCACCTGCTCTATGCCTGGCCTTGGAGATAGAGTGGCGAGCAAAACTCTTCCTGTCCCTTATCTTTGAAGTAGGCCATCCTCGTGGACTCTCTGGTCCAACTCCTTTTCCGGCCACTGGCTGGAATATGGACCCTGAGTTGGCTCCATGTGTCCAGCCTTGCAGTCAAGGGTAAGGAGCCAGGTGAGGGAGTCCTCACTTAGGCTTCTGGAACCCAAGCACTGCCTTTGGGAAGAGCTTTGCACTGGCGAGAAGAGGCTCTTTGTCCATCGCAACTGACTAGCTATTTTATTCCCATTCATTCAAGGGCATGTAGGAAGCCCTAGGAGGAGTTTCAGAAGGGACAGGTTTGAGGTTATCTTTGGATAAACCTCACCCCCATCCCCTAACTGCTGTGGGCATTATCTTCATTACTGTCTTTAATGGTGTTTAACTTCATACCAGTCGAATCAAAAGCTTTAAGAGGGCAAAGACTATGCCTTATATTCCTTTGTATTCCCCTAAAGAGCTTACTTTGTACGTGGTTTTCACATAGCAAGGGTACAATGAATGTTTGTCTGTGTGATTTGCCTTCTTTTGGAAAGATAAAAGCCACATGTCAGGCAAGATCAGCCAACTGCATGAGTTAAGGGTCAGAATCATGCAGATAAGTCTAAAGAGACTTATATTTCATCCTACTGGAGTTGACTGCTTGAGCACTGAATTATACTTGACCTCCTCTGTGTGCCTCTCTCATAATTCCCCCCACTCCCACCCCCACCAGTACACAAACACACAGATACACATACAACTCCCAGCAGGACTAAGAAAACGGTACAAGGCCAAATTTCCAGGTTAGATCCTTTATAACCAGCTTATTGTACCCTTAAAGATACAACACTTAAGAAAATATTAATTTATTATTTCCCCTTAAATAAACTTCTTTTTAAGTTTTTTATTTATTCATTTGAGAGAGAGAGATAGAGAGAGAGAGTGAGCGAGAGAGAGAGAGAGAGACCACAAGCCAGTGGGGAGAGGCAGAGGGAGAGGGAGAAGCAGACTCCCCGCTGAGCCGGGAGCCCGATGCAGGGCTCAATTCCAGGACCCTGGGATCATGAGCTGGGCCGAAGGCAGATGCTTAAACAACTGAGACACCCGGGTGGGGCGGGGTGGGGTGGGGGTTGGGGGGATGGCATAAATAAACTTCTTAAGCCTTTCTTGAGTGATGAAAATAACTAGTTTCTCTTTGTTAATACGACAAAGACTCCCAGAAAGTAATCACAAAATTGCACACCTGTAAGACCTATAAGAAATGTCCTCCCTATTAAGAATGCAATCGTCTGGGGCGCCTGGGTGGCTCAGTTGGTTAAGCGACTGCCTTCGGCTCAGGTCATGATCCTAGAGTCCCAGGATCGAGTCCCACATCGGGCTCCCTGCTCGGCGGGGAACCTGCTTCTCCCTCTGACCCTCCCCCCTCTCATGTGCTCTCTCATTCTCTCTCTCTCAAATAAATAAATAAAATCTTTAAAAAAAAATGCAATCGTCTGATATAGTGCTATGATTTCCAAAATTACATTCACATTGTCAGGCGATAAAATGAAGCCACATCTTAATAAATTAATCCTTAAATCACTTGAACATACAGCAGTATGATTATCTGACTTTAGAAATGGGAAAGTCTGAATTGTATGGTAGAAAAGAACTTTTCCATGGACAGCAATTTGCCAATAACTTCAAAAGGGTGTGTATAGCCTTCATTTCTGGAACATGGTAATAGGGATTCCTCTATGGTGCTTGCTACCTTTGAATATGAAAGGCTTTTGTGAGCCCTTGACTCTAGAATGAAGGCCAGCAGGCTTCATGAGGCCATGGACCCATCCTGCCCAACATCCAAATCCCACCACACACCAGAGGCTCCTGGATGGGGATTCAGACTGGATACAACTGTGCACCTCCGAGAGACTCCCACTACAGAACCAAGTGCCTTCCTGCTGCAGTATTCTTCAACCAAGTGGTAGGTCGGTCCTGAAAGGAGCAGATACATCAAGTGACGGGGAACTTTGGTCCAATGAGCTACACCCTGGACCAACCTACACCTCCGGACTCGCTGTGGATCCCAAAGCTCCTGGTGACTCAGGGACAAATGGAATAGATGGAACACTAAATCCCCTGTCACCATGTTGAGTCACCTCCCAGGGTATCAACTCAAAAGGACTGGCTGGGCAGTAGACTGTCTGCGATTTTCATTCAGCATACCAATAGAATATCAATCCACCCCCATTCTTTGCGTATTGTCTAGAAAGTTGGAATAATGTAAAAGAAAAGGAGGAATTACATTCCTAAGTGCCATTCAGAAACAGGAAGTTTACAGTCTTTTAGTCACCAGAACTAAATTAAGTCATTAATCATCCTGTTTCTAACCTAAGCCTTCTTGTCTTTAAGAACTATAATTATTTTAAAGCAAATAAATGGCAGAGATAAATAGGTGGGGAGTGTCACCGAAGCACTAGAGTTTAGAGTTTTGCGTATGTGTGTGTATTTCAACAAGGCCAAAAACCCCTAGCTTTTAGAATTTTCAAATAATTCCTTTCAAAAGCAATATTTGGACAATTCTTTGCAGAAGGCAGATGGCACTAAGTTCAAAAGGAAGAAACACTTCAGTGGGAAACTTTGCCTCCTGGAGCCAAAGAAGATAAGCTTTGGGAAAGATTATTTTGGGGGAGGAAGGAGCTTAGGGGAAAGATGATGACCATCTCTACGTTCGAGGCAGTATTAATTGGAGTAAATGTCATCTGCATTTACTCGGTGAGCATTCAGAGAACTTAGCGGTGGTCACGGGAATCCATCCTAACAAGATTAAGCATTCTTGAAAATGATCTCTGAAGCCCGGATCCTCGACTTAACGTTAAGTACAGGAACTGCTTGTCAGTCGGATTCCTGTTTTAATACATTTTGGTCAAAGTTTTCCCAACCAGAAAAGACCAAGGCCTTTGACAAATTAAAAGCAGATTCAAAAGCTGAGGTTCACCTGCAGTGTTTCCAGAGGCTCCCCGGGGCCTGATTACTGGGCATTGAAGGAGCAGGGCTCTAGCTTTGCAGTTCGGCAGCTCAGGCCACTGCCTGTCGGTCCTGGATGACAAGCAGAGCATCCTTGCCATCTCCTGGGGGTCTGTCTTCTGGGGGACCCCGCGGCCAGCACCTAAGCCTGTTTCCCTCACTGCTGGACTCTCACACCCAGGAGAGTGTCTAGCACAGAGGCTGTACTCAGTAAATATTTATTGAAAGACAAGGGAATGAACATCAGCTCTTGGGCAGCCTGGAGCCCCTTCTGAGCTATCTGGTTCAGTATCTCCAATACCTTTTCCAGATGTTTCTCAACGTCTAGGTGTCAAAGACAGCAGTGCCGGTGTGGGAGAGATGTCCTTCCCCAGGGCAATTCTCACACCTGATGGCATAACCCATACCTCCCTGTGGGTGTTTTGGCAGGTGAACATCACACCTTCTTGTCCCTAAGCAATTTTCCTAAATGGTAAAGCTGATGTTTTCACGGTCATTTCATTTATGGTGCAGAAGGGAAAAAGTGGTCGGGACCTCATCCTTAGACTGAAAACTTTGGATCCATGGAAGGGAAGGCTCTCCAGCGTCATCATCATCGAGGTAGCTTATCATTACAAGGTCAAGGAGTGCCTAGAATTTGCCCGTTACACAAAACCCAGAAAAGAAAATACAACACTTGGTGCCTATCAAACAAAGGGCATGTAAAAAACGGCTTTTCATTTGTCAGAGCACTAATTATCCTTTGGATTTATCCTCAGAGCCAAGTTCTGCTTGTACTACAAATATTGATTCTAGTAACAATGAGCACAGCAAGATCGAGGACCAAAGAATACTGTGCACCATGAGACTTTGTTGCAGAAATGGAGGATGCATCCAGGTAAAGTCTAAATGTGATAACAAATTCGCTGATAATAAAACATTTCCCTTTTCCTCTGGACAAGGTGTCATTGGGGGAAGCGTGGTAGAGGTTGGAATAAGCCAGGCTGCTTTTTTTTTTTTTTTAATTCAAACTAGCCACACTTTATTTTTTTTTTTAAGATTTTATTTATTTATTTGAGAAAGAGAGAGCATGAGCAGGGGGAGGGGCAGAGGGACAAGCAGACACCCTGCTCAGTGGGGAGCCCGATCCCAGGACCCCGAGATCATGACCTGGGTCTAAGGCACTGAGCCACCCAGGCGCCCCCTAGCCACACTTTACATACTTGGTTGTCAAGGGACATTTCTATCACTGCAGAAAGTTCTATCTGACAGTGCAATGCATGATCTGACAGGAGGGGGAGTTCAGTACTTCACAAATCAGAAACACAGCAGTAGTAGAGACGAAAGGTCTCACATTTATTCCTGAACCAACCTACTGGTGCAGGGGCATAGTAACAGAGAAAAATCATTTCAATGATAAAGCATGTGTATGGCCACGTAGGAAGGATGTTTACAGAGTGATAGGATAGAACACATGATCTTCACACAACTTAATTGAATATGTGGTGCCAATTAGGTGTGTCATCTCATGATGTGTGACGTTTTATAGACCCAGCTTGGTTCTTCTCCAGTGCCTCTTGGAGTTGTACTTGATTTTATTACCAGTTTTCATCCGAATCCACTGGGGAATGGGGTGATTCTGCTTTTGTTTCTTGGCCAGGAATCGCTTGATTCTGAAAGTCTTGTGAGAAGACATGGTGAGAAACAGTCAGCCACACAGAGCAGGATGGCGGCGAGAAAGAGAAAAAAGCTCCAGGCTGCTTTTTAATCTTTAATGAAAGTGCCTTGAACTGGGACCAGTTCCAGCTTGCTTACAGATATCGCTGACTGATGGATGGAAAGTTTCATACACTGTCCCACTGATACACTGAGCCCCTGACGGCCCAGGAGACAGAAATGTTCTTAAGCCATAAATGTGGAAAGTGAAGACTACTTTCTTGAGTACATGCTAACACAGCCCTAAATCAGAGGGAGAACAGAAAAAAGGAGAAGAGGAAAAATCGGGACATGAAAGCAAGAAGAACACCAAGAAAGTAGAGAGAATGAGGAGCACGTGGAACAGGAAGAGGAGGTTATTGGGAGGTAATTCAAAGAATGGATTTAGCCTAGAAGTACTAGACTTCTGGTGTTTGGTACTTCATGATGGATAATCAGGCTGGAGTCTAAGACCCAAGATCGGATCAAATACACGTGTAAGCTGTACCATGGGTACACATACCTGATCCAGACAACCAGTGGAGGTCAAGTTCATGGATGGAGGCAAAGGACCCCAGAGACCCAGATATGCCTTTTGGGAAAGACAGCTGGGGCCCCTTGCAAAGACCCGGATTCAGAAACCCTGCAATACTGTCAGACGTGAGCCGGAGTGGGCAGTGAGGAAGGCCCTTGCATCAAGGTCTGGGTCAGCTCTGAGAGGAGCCAACAGGCACATTGACCTTGATACTAAGCCAGCCTCTTCCAAAGCAGGCACTGTTAAGTCAGTTGTGGATACGATGGAAGACACTCCGAGGCTCACTGAGATGGAGAACTATGGAGACCCTCTGCAGACAGCTCCCGTGGAAATGGCGGAGGGACAAAATAATGTTGAGTCTGACAGACGTGGTTTCCAGTCCCTGATCCACCATTTGCCAGCTGTATGAGCTTGTATATAATTCACCTAATCTCTCCAAATCTCCCCTTTTTCACCTGAGCAATGGAATCTTTTGGGGCTCCTCCTCAGCCCTCAGGCACTGGAACATAGTTTATAGTCAGTGTTCATTCTGATTGGTCAGCACTCAAACCGGATCAATCGTTAAGTATTACTCCCTGGGAGTAATAATGCCTACCTTGTGGAGTTATTTTGAGAACTATAAATGATATGCACAGAGCAAGCTGTACATTGCCCAACACAGAGTAGGTACTTAAATAGTCACTGCTATTATTTCATTAAAATAGTTATCACCATTAGCTAATGGTCCACCATTGTCGTGGACTGAACTGTGTTCCCCCCAAATTCATATGTTGAAGCGCTCACCTCCAACGTGACTATGTTTGGAGACAGAGTCTTTAAGGAAGTGATTAAGGTTAAATGAGGTTTTAAGGGTAGGGCCCAGGTCTGATAAGAATGGCGCCCTTACAAGAAGAGAAAGAGACACAGAACTCTCTCTCTCTCTCTCTCTCTCTGTCTGCCCACACACAAGGGAAAGACCACAATGAGAAGGCAGAAATCTATAAGCCAGGAACAGAGGCCTCGCTAGAAACCAGTCCTGCCAGCACCTTGGAAAAAAAATAAGAAATACATTTCTATTGTTTAAGCCACCCAGCCTGTCCTATTTTGTTATGGCAATCCAAGCTGACTAATGCACTGGCTGAGTGATTTACATTTGTAGACCAACGACAGACTCCACGATGATGCTGCTGGCAGAATCCCTGACTGGTTTGTGCCCCACAATTTAGAACAGGAAATACTCTGAATGGATTTTATTTTATTGAGTCTAACCTCAGCAGGGTTGGAGTCTGTCTTTTGATCTATGGATCGTAAGGACTATCCTTCTGTAGAGAATTCTATGTGAATCAGAAAATCTAGGAGGGAGCCTCACAATCTCACATAATCCACATAATGATCACCTCTTTCTCTTTGGGCACAACGAGGACGGTCTTTTTCTGGGTTGTAAATCTTGTTTTATTTTTGCGGGGCTCAATCCATAATGTCAGAATACACTCATATATAGACTATCTCTGGAAGTATACACAAGAAACTAGAAATAATAACTTTCTTCAGAGGTGGAATTGAAGACAAGGTGAAATTTTTTTCATAATGTGTCTATACTTTATGCTTTAAGGAGAGTATTTTAGCATTTTAATCTCAGTAAGTTTTTTTTATTAAAGTCTAATTGACATCCAACATTGTATTCATTTCAGGTGTACAACATAATGATTTGATATTTGAACATATTGCAAAGTGATCACCATGATAAACCTAGTTACCATGCTATTAACATATTGTTTTACAGTATTTCTTTTTATACCTCTTGAATTCAACATTGACCATATCCAGAAATAACATTTTATTGAAGAAGAAGAAGAAGAGAAGAAGAAGAAGAAGAATGGGGAGGAGGAAGAAAGGGAGAGGAGGAAGAAGAGAGGGAGAAGGAGAAAAAGAAGAAGAGGAGGAGAAGAAGAGAAGGAGGAGGAGAAGGACGAAGAGGAGAAGAGGGAGGAGAAGGTGGGGGGAAGCTTTATTTTGGAAATAAAGAGGAAAAGGAGGGCTTCCAAAAAGTGACACAGCAATTTTTACTCTGGGTGCACATTTTTCACATAAGGGGATTCCTCCCCCTTATTAGGGAATCTTTTTTGGAAGAGCAAAAAAAAAAAGAAGGGAAACGCAGCTGGCTGCCTGTTCCATGGATGACCTGCTTTCCTGCCCCTGCTCAGACTCCTGCTAATCCTTCAAGCATCCTCACGCCATCTTCATCGGCTTGACATGTTCCATCCAAAGAGTCATTCCTTTTTCACATTTACATATCTCCAGGAGAACCTTGTGCTGAATCCACACATTCTCCACCCTAAGACAGACAGACTCTATTCAGAAAAGGAGGAGGGACTGTCACTGACGAGAGAAATCCTCCGGTCAAGGCCACAGCCCCGCTCACTGGCTATAGGATTGGCTGCAAGAGGTGGGCAGAGTGGTCCGTGGAGAAGGAGCAAGGGCTCAGAATTCCCCCTTTTTGGTGGTTAAGACAGAGTTTGGACCTGATTCTAATACTTGTCAGGAAAGGCCTGTGATAAATTAAATGATCGCAAATAGAAGTTGCGGACATTAGGAATTTGTGTTTAATTGGCTGCAAGTGTTAAAGATTTGGCAGAAACTTCCGCGGACAACAAATGTACACAGTGGGGAGCACACAGTGTCCACGCACCGCGTTCCCGGTCAAAGACAGCAGCTCTGTGCTGCCCAATTCCGCTTGAAGGCGGTGACAGGGCTAAGGCACCCACTGTCCTACTTACAATGATCAGGGGAATGGCCTGGGGCCGAACAAAGAGAAAGGGCGGTCCTAACCAAGGACTGGCCCCTTTCGTCCCATTTTCTGTCCAAGTCACGTCCCCTGTTAGGAAATATTCATGAGGAAACTCCTTGTCTCTCTTTGAAAATTTAACACAAAAATAGAACATAAAATAGAGAACAAAAGAACAACATCCACAGAAATATCCATTGTAGGGAAATATAAAGTTGATTTCAGGTGACTTTTTTTTTTTTTTTTTAAGTGGGAAAATAGGAGCTTTCGTTTTACTGAACAAGAGATAGAATAAAAACAGAATTCTGTAAGACTGACTTTGGAATCAAAACATGGCATACCTCATTAATTTGGAACAAATTGTGCTAACCAATTTAATTTTTAAGCCAACAAGGAAATACAGTTTATAGGTTATGAGGTGATACACAAACATGGTTTTTTTTCTTAAAGACTTTATTTGAGAGAGAGACAGCATGCAAGAAAGAGAGAGAGCGAGCGCGAAAGAGAGCATGAGCGGGGGAGGGGCAGAGGGAGACGACGGAGAAGCAGACTCCCTGCTGAGCAGGAGCCCGATGTGGGACTTGATCCCAGGACTCTGGGATTGTGACCTGAGCCAAAGGCAGACGCTTAACTGACTGAGCCACATAGGCGTCCCCAAACAGGTCTTGAGCTGCTATTCTATCCACCTTACGTGTGTTTACAAAGTCCACATGCATATCCCTGCAGGATTCTGTGCTCCAGTGCTCTAACATGCTCTGGTGAGGCGATCTTGGGCAGGTACTTCAGCTCTCTGAGCCTTCGTTCTCCCCTGTAGAATAAGGAAAATAATACACCAACAAGACCATTGGAAAGATTCCCTGAAATAATGCTTGGAAGCCCCAGATTCCTATGGGGTATGAATTATTATTACTGAAAACAGCGACTCAGGCTCACCCTTCCTAGGAAAGTTCAGAAAATGTTGCCTTGACCGGTGGCTTCTTGACCGGTGGCTTGTCTCCGCCGATGGACGGCAGCGCATGAACAAATGGAGGAAAATCATCTAAGCAAGGAACAGAAGAGGGTACGGCACTGTGAAGGCCAACCCCAAACAACCAAGATGCAAACCTGTGGGGACAGAATATGGAAATGTATTATGGGAGTGTCAGGGGGATGTGACATTGGGGGGGTGAGGGACCCAAGTCAAGCCAAGCTCTCGGCCACTACTAATGTAAAGATTTGCCTATTTGGGATACTTCATATAAATGGAATCAGACAGTATTTGTCCTTTTGCTTTTGCCTTATTTCACTTCTCATGTTTTTAAGATCCGTTCGTGTTATGGAATATATCAGTACTTCATTTCTTTTTATAGCTGGATAATATTCCATTACATGGGTACAATACACTTTGTCTATCCATTAATCAGTTGACGGGCATTTGGATTATTTCCACCTTTGAGCTATTACGAATAATGCTGTTATGAACATTTGTGTACAAGTTTTTGTGTGGACACATGTGTTTTCTTCTCTTGAGTATATATACTTGGGTGTGGAATTGCTGGGTCATATGATAAATCTATGTTGAAGCATTTGAGGAACTGACACACTGTTTTTCCTCTAGGGTCTCTTCTCTAAGGGCAATAATTCCATTCATGAGGGTTCTACCCTTATGTCCTAATCACCTCCTAAACACACACTTCCAAATACTGTCACATTGGGGATTAGGTTTCAGCATATGAATTTTGGGGGGACACAAGCCTTCCATCCATAGTAGGAGCTAAATCAGCAGATGAAAGTTTTACTGTGGCTCAGAGTCTGACACCACAGGAAGGTTAGAGACCAGTGAGTCTTTTTTTTTTTTTTAAGATTTTTAAGTATTCATTTATTTGAGAAAGAGAGAGAAAGAGAGAATGAGCAGGGGGGAGGGGTAGAGGGAGAGCGAGAAGCAGACTCGATCCCAGGACCCTGGGATCATGACCTGAGCTGAAAGCACTTAACCGACTGAGCCCCAGGCACCCCAAGTGCTTATGTTTTTTTAATCAGAAATAATTTGAGTTCTTCTTATCAGCCCCATCTACAGGCCACAGTAAGTTTTAAAAGACCCGAGACTGTGTTGGCATTGGAGGCATCACCCAACCAGGGATACCCAGTGCCGCTTCCAATCAGAGTCTGATCAACTAGGAGGTCCTTGAGGTCTCTTGTTTTGCAGCATGATTCTATTTTGTAGGAGTACTCCAAAAACAATATGTATTCAATCAGAACTCTTCATTCCCCTCTTTTTTTTTTAGGATTTTACTTATCTATTTGTCAGAGAGAGAGAGAAGAAGCAGGGGAAGTGGCAGGCTAAGGGAGAAGCAGGCTCCCTGCTGAACAAGGAGCCCAACACAGGGCTCAATCCTAAGACCCTGGGATCATGACCCAAGCCAAGGCAGACGCCCAACTGACTAAGCCATCCAGGCGTCCCTTTATTCCCCTCTTCATCAGAATCTTTCCCCTCTAGAACCAGCATCTGTCAGTCCGTTTCGGTAAATTTTTTCTCCTCCTTCTTCCTCCTCCTCTGCTCCTGCCCCAGCTTGCGCTCTCTCTTTTTCTAAAATAAATAAATAAATAAATAAATGATCTCAAAAATAAATAAATAAATGGATAAAAACCAGAACAAAAACAGAGAATTTGTATCGGATTGAAAGGAGGAATGTTGGAACCAATGATCAAAACTATGGAAATGGAGCTAAAGAATGTTCCAGAAAATAAATTACTATTGATGAGAAAGAAGGAAATAAGAGCAGCAAAAGAACAAACAATTCTTTCACTGAATAAAGTATGAACATTTGTGTGAGCCAAAAGAGCAATAGGAAACCAGAACATGTCATTCCAAAATCAGGACACATTTGTTTAATTAATATTGGTCGATGCCCTGAGTCACTTTGCTTCCTGTTAGTTTAATCATAGAAATGAACAGGATACAAAATGTTGTGAAGACTCTATTATTCAAATTAAGTATCTATCTAGGCAGTGAGCCTCTTAATCAGTGGCTTTCAAACATTTTTTGACCCTCAGCCACAGTAAGAGATGTATTTTACATCAAAGGCTGTCTCTCACACACACACAAAAGCTTCACATTACCTTTACTATAGGCAATGTGCTCTGATATTTTCTTTCTGGTCTATTTTATTTTATTCTATTTCTTGTTTTTAAAATGCTGTCAGAGGGGCCCCTGGGTGGCTCAGTCGTTAAGCGTCTGACTTCGGCTCAGGTCATGATCCCAGGGTCCTGGGATCGAGCCCCACATCGGGCTCTCTGCTCTGCGGGAAGCCTGCTTCTCCCTCTCCCACTCCCCCCACTTGTGTTCCCTCTCTTGCTGTGTCTCTCTCTGTCAAATAAGTAAATAAAATCTTTAAAAATAAATAAATATTAAATAAATAAATAAATAAATAAATAAAATGCCCACTAAGTCTATATCATGATTCACTCATGTGTTGCAGTTCACAGTCTGAAAAGTATTTATCAAATGGCCTGATCTGCAATGTCCTAGTTTCTTAGGACCACCTGGGACTGCGGCTGCAGAGAATCTCAGACCTGCCTTACAAAGGCAGCTTTCTCCAGCTCAGACCCACAGCCAGAGTCCCTGGAATGTGTGCCAGACTTCCCAGCTATGTTTCCAGTGGTTTTCTCCCATCTCTTAGGGGGATGTGGTTCCTGTCCCTCCTCCAAATTGCTTGGGAAGCCAGTGCTCTTGGCAAAGCAAGACAGCATCCTCAGGATAACTGTCCCTTCTCTTCACCCATCTTCCTTTGGTGTTGCTGCCCTTGGACACTACCAAGACACCAGGATGGTGTCTGTTTCCACTTGTGGCCCAAGTTGACCTTAGCCATGGTTCCATTCTATCAGACTTGCTCCCTCTGGTTGCACTGCTGACCCGGGCATCCCTGCTTGCCCAAGACACCCTTCCCAGTAGCTTCTGGGTGGCATTCCCTCTCCCTCCTGGTGAAAGAGATGGGTTGACCGAAGTGTGTGGGATCTATTGGAAATCCCCAAAACCCTCTTCACGGGTCCTGGACCAAGGAACATAAGTCCTGGTAGGCCATGAGCAGTGAGCATTTGGAACAAATATGAATGTGGGTACCATTAGTTGCAAAATTGTATTAAAATTGCTACCTAAAATTGATTCACAAATAAAATCACCTTTCCTTACAATGGCATTGTTGAGAAATTCTAGGGTACTGTTGAACTCTTGTCACAAAGTTAGAGGTTTGGGTAATATACATATACATAGTGTGTTTAGTTTTTTTGTTTTGTTTTGTCGTTTTGTTTTTTTAAGATTTCATTTTATTTCATTTTATTTATTTTTAAAAAGATTTTATTTATTTGAGAGAGGGAGAGTGCACGAGCAGGAGAGGGAGCAGCAGAGGGAGAGGAAGAAGCAGGCTCCCCACAGAGCAGCGAACCTGATGCAGGACTCCATCCCAGGACCTGAGATCACGACCTGAGCCGAAGGCAGACGCTGAATGACTGAGCCACCCAGGCGCCCCATAGTGTGTTTAGTTTTAACATACCACCATCTACACAGTGAGTCCTCAGAAGGATACTTATTGGTTAAATATAGAAAAATTTGAAAATATTAAGTTAGCTTCTGGACTAAAAAATCTTTTATTTATTTATTTATTTATTTATTTGAGAGAGAGAGACTGAGAGAGAGAGCGCATGAGAGGGGGGAGGGTCAGAGGGAGAAGCAGGCTCCCCGCCGAGCAGGGAGCCCGATGCGGGACTCGATCCCGGGACTCCGGGATCATGACCTGAGCCGAAGGCAGTCGCTCAACCAACTGAGCCACCCAGGCGCCCCTGGACTAAAAAATCTTAAGGTTGGAGTGACTCTAGAGTTAATCTAATTTGCTTCCATTGCTATTTGCATTCCATGTTCCTAGATTAGTTAGGAGTACATTTGGCTGCAAGTAACAGAAAATCTGACTGCTGTGGCTTGAACAAATAAGGATGCATCTTTCTCACGCAGCAAGGTATCTGGAGGTAAGCAGTTGCGGTCAGACTGATCCTCCCTGACTCTCTTGGCCTTTTCCTTATGGTTTCAAGACAGCTTCTGCAGCTCTTAGCATCACATCCGTATTCAAGACAGAATAAAGGGTGGAGGCGGCCACCAGCCTTATCTGTTCCTTCTTACTGGGAGATCAAATCTAACCCAAATGCCCCAGCAGGAATTTCTCCAAGGTCTAAGGTACTGTAAGGTTAGAACTGGGTCACCTGTTCACCTCCACGTACAGCTGAGTTGTGGTTAGAAAGGAGGAATTTCAAGTGTGGAGATTCAGTAAGCGATTGGGAATGATGGCCAGATTTCTTCAACCGGGGGCCCCTCATCCTTGCTTGAACATCTTTGTACCATTTTTGGTAGTTCCAGAATGTTCTTTTTGTTTTAACCAGAATCTGCTTCCTTGTAACTTGTCCTATGGCCTCTGGTTCTGCCCCGAGGACCTCTGCAGACAAATTTGAGTATTTCTTCTTGGTGACAGCCATACAAATATTTGAAGACAGCTGTCATATCTCCTCAGATTTTCCTCTTATCCACATGAAACATCTCCATTATGTGACATGATGACTGCAACTGTTCTCACTTTTTGGTGTGCTCTTCTCTGATTCTGTTTCAGTTTATCGATGTTGCTTATTAGACTTTGTTGCCCCAAATGACATCATTGGTAAAGGGGTGGCCTGAGCCAAGCCAGAGAAGTCCCATGATTACCTCCATTGTTCTGGGTTATTGCTAAGTCAGCTCAAGTTTGCAATCTCTTCTGTGCACTTCCTGCTGATGATTCAGCCAACTAAAGATCATAAGTTTTTTCCGTCTTTCTACTTCCTTTCCTTATGCATGTGCTCTAGGGATCATAGAACAGGATTTATATTTATTAATAGTATTTTATGGCATTTGATCTGACTTGTATTTCTAGTTTATTGGGTCCTCTTCAGATTTCAATGCTATGATCCAGGGCATCAGGTATCCCTCTCAGAATCTTACTATCTGCAAATGAGACAAATTTATGCTGTTCTGAACTCCATATATATCTCCATTAGGTATTTTCAACAAGAAAGTCAGGATAGACTCTTTCAACCTGCCACCACTGAATTCTTTCTTTCTTTCTTTCTTTTTTTTTTTTACCACTGAATTCTTTCTAAAGTGGAGCTGACTGCCATTTAGTTGGGGCCCTTCAGCACATGGTGAATTCACCTCGTGATCATTCTGTCCACACATCACCTTTTGTCTTAAAGATATTATGAGATCCTCTTTTAACTACTTTGCAAAAATTCTGATCTACGAAAGCAGTCTCCCGATCAAATAACTTAGAAACTTAGTGAAGTTTATAAGCAAGGACTTTTACCAATGAATCCATACTAGGTCCTAGAGAGCACTAGCTTCCTTTCTGAGTTCCTCAGGTTAACCTTTATATACTCTAGTCCAGAACATTTTATGACCATGTTGCCTTCCTTATACTGGGTAATTCGATGCAAAATTTGGAGCTGAATCATAGCACAAGCTATGAAATTTCACATTAAACAAGGGGTTAGCACAAAGGCAAAAAGTATGTGTCATTAATCTTTGAAAATCTCTTATGTGACTCACAAAGACTAGTGTGCATGGTGTGCCTTGTAGTAATCCTTCCCTGCATCAAAGCTTGAGCACCACTGAGTTCAACTAATGAAAGGTGCTAAAGGAAGCCCATCATCAAACATTTTAACAAATCCATAAAATAACATTTTAGCAAATCCATCTCTAGCAGTGAATGAAGATTAGAAGAATCTGAAGCACCCTGCTTATGAGCAAGGTTTAATTTGTGCTATTTTCATATAAACCCTTTATAATCTTAATGCATAGTTATAAATTTTTTTTGTTGGTATGAGGATTAAAGTAATTATGAAATTATCTAAAGTCATTATCCATGAAATTATCTAGTACAGGTTCTGACACCTAGTAGATTTGAATTTAAATCTTTCTAGATTAAATATTAAATACACTATTCTTTGAAAGGTTGGAGAAAAGATCTTGGCCACTGACATTTATTTTTCTGAAGTGGTTCTTCTCTTCCATGACCGTGGGCATTGATCCTATGATGACCCCTTACTATAAGTTGATCCATGTAATTAATGCTTATAGTAATGAATTTGTGGAGCTGAAAGGTGGACTTTATTTTAAAATGGCAGTTAGCTCCCCCCCCTCTAAAAAAAAGTGGGGGAATTGGGCGCCTGGGTGGCTCAGTTGGTTAAGCGACTGCCTTCGGCTCAGGTCATGATCCTGGAGTCCCAGGATCGAGTCCCACATCGGGCTCCCTGCTCAGCGGGGAGTCTGCTTCTCCCTCTGGCCCTCCCCCTCTCATGTGCTCTCTCTCTCTCTCTCAAATAAATAAAATCTTTTAAAAAATTTAAAAATTTAAAAATTTTTAAAAAAGAAAAAAAATAAAATAAAATAAAGTGGGGGGTGCCTGGGTGGCTTAGTCAGCTAAGCACGTGACTCTTGATTTCAGCTCAGGTCATGATCTCAAGGTTGTAAGATTGAGCCCCGAGTCAGGCTCCATGTTAGGCATGGAGCCTGCTTAAGATTCTTTCTCTTGGGGCACCTGGGTGGCTCAGTTGATTAAGCATCCTCCTTCAGCTGGGGTCATGATCTTGGGGTCCTGGGATAGAGCCCTGCATTGGACTCTCCGCTCAGCGGGGAGTCTGCTTCTTCCTCTCCCTCTGCCCCTCTCCCCCAACTCCCTACTTGTGCTTTCTGCTCTCTCTCTCAAATAAATAAATAAAATCTTTCAAAAAAAAAAAAAAGATTCTCTCTCCCTCTCCCTCTGCCCCTCCCCCTCTCTAATAAATAAATAAATAAATAAATAAATAAATAAATAAAATGAGAGTTAGTTGGCATGACTAACTTCATCATTTATTAGTTAAATGACCCTGTGGACTTATTTGCCTATCCTCAGAAAAGGTTATTGATAACTGTGTCAACAATTTAAGTCCTATGTGTAAAGTACCCTGGTGTTTATGTTATACGTTGAAGTCATGTTTCAGGAAGAGATAGTTTATTTCAAAGAGTTATAAAGGGAAATTACTCTATCAGGATTAATATAAAAAGTCCATACAGGGACTGAGCCACCCAGTGGCTTAACCGACTGAGCCACACTAACTAATCATGCTTAACCGACTGAGCCACCAGGTGCCCAGTACTGTTTTTAAATTAGATATTTTTTGTCTTTTTTTTTTAAAGATTTTATTTATTTATTTGACAGAGAGAGACACAGCGAGAGAGGGAAGACAGGCAGGGGGAGTGGGAGAGGGAGAAGCAAGCCTCCCGCAGAGCAGGGAGCCCGATGCGGGACTCGATCCCAGGACCCTGGGATCATGACCTGAGCCGAAGGCAGACGCTTAACGACTGAGCCACCCAGGCGCCCCGATATTTTTTGTCTTTTGAAACTTAAAAACTTTTTATCATACAGATTTTAAAAGTAGTAATATGGTGGTTCAATAACACCGATTCTGTCTTTGATCTTTTTCTTCATGTTTTTTTTTCCATTTTCAGCCCACATTGCTCGTTCGAAGGCAGGAGGAAAGATCCAGAGGTTAAGTCTCTGCCCAGCTCAGGTCATGATCCCAGGGTCCTGGGACTGAGTCCCGCATCAGGATCCTTGTTCAGCAGGGAGCCTGCTGCTCCCCTTGCTTATGCTCTTGCTCTCTCTCTCTCTCTTTCTCTCTCTGACAAATAAATAAAAATTAAAAAAAAAATTTTTTTTTAAGTCCATATAGATAACCAGAAACCCAGCATTTAGTTCTTCGTATCCATTAACATTGTCCCTAAGTAACAGTTTAAACAAGCAACAGTTTAAAATGAATTACATATAAGGGCGCCTGGGTGGCTCAGATGGTTAAGCGTCTGCCTTCAGCTCAGGTCATGATCCTGGGGTCCTGGGATCGAGCCCCGCATTGAGCCCCGCATCGGGCTCCTGGCTCGGTGGGGAGCCTGCTTCTCCCTCTCCCTCTGCCTTTCCCCCTGCTCATGCTCTCTCTCTCTCTGTATCTCTGTGTCTCAAATGAATAATAAAAAAAAAATCTTTAAGAAAATAAAATAAAATAAATTACATATATAATAAAAAGTAATGAAATGTTCTGTGTAATCATCCTTTCCTTTAAAATGCTGACTTGGGGGCGCCTGGGTGGCTCGTTGGTTAAGCGACTGCCTTTGGCTCAGGTCATGATCCTAGGGTCCTGGGATCGAGTCCCGCATCGGGCTCCCTGCTCTGCGGGGAGCCTGCTTCTCCCTCTCCCACTCCCCCTGCTTGTGTTCCCTCTCTCGCTGTGTATCTCTCTGTCAAATAAATAAATAAGATCTTAAAAATAAATAAATAAAATGCTGACTTGGGGTGCAATCGTTTCCAAGGGCTGCCGTAACAAAGTACCAAAAACTGGGTGGTTGAAAACAACAGAAATGTGTTGTCTTATAGTTCTGGAGATTAGAAGTCTGAAATCACAAAATAGGCAGGGCCATGCTCTCCCGACCTCTAGAAGAGGATCCTCCTTTACCTTTTCCAGATTCTGGTGTTTGCCAGTGATCTTTGGCCTCCCTCAACTTGTAGACACATCACTCCAGGCACATGGCTGTCTTCTTTCTGTGTGTCCTCACCTCTCTTCCCTCTCTGTGTGTCTGTCTCTGCATCCAAATCTCCCATTCTTATAAGGACATTGGTCATATTGAATAAGTTATCCTTATAATTAATTACCTTTGTAAAGATCCTATTTCCAGTGAAGGTCATGTTCTGAGGTATGGCTTGGGGGAGGGGCAAGGGGGCTAGAACTTCAACACATCTTTTTTGGGGGACAAAATCCAACCCATTGCATTGGACTTAGTGAAGAATTGTGGCATTATATTGGCTGCATGAACACGGATAACGGCCACAGAAGCTGCCTTCAGGAGGTGGGCATTGGGCAGACGGGGAGGGTGGAAAGGAAGAATTTTCCATGCCCACTTCGGCTCACACGATATTTGTAGGGGAACATGGAGACCCTCATGGAGGCTGAGAAGTGGCAGCTTGTTTAAGGCCTTACGGTCTTGCCATATTTTACCCCTTTCATAGTAAAGAAGGCTTCAAGTATGCATTGCTTTTTATTATGAATCTCAGTGTTTACAATAAATAACAAGAAATAAGACTTTTTATATCTTGGGGCGCCTGGGTGGCTCAGTCGTTAAGCATCTGCCTTCAGCCCAGGTCATGGTCCCAGGGTCCTGGGATCGAGTCCCGCATCGGGCTCCCTGCTCTGCGGGAAGCCTGCGTCTCCTTCTCCCACTCCCCCTGCTTGTGTTCCCTCTCTCGCTGTATCTCTCTCTGTCAAATAAATAAATAAAATCTTTTTTAAAAAGACTTTTTATATCTTTTCTAGCCCAAGTCACAACATAGCCAAGCGCTGATGGATATCTGTTCTACACAAATTAGCTAAGGAAGTGGATTTTAACATATAACAGTTGGACACATAATGAGCACCTACACCAATACTCAATGAATATTATTTTTCTCCCTTCTGTTGACTGTTAACTCCTCAAAAGCTAATTTTATCAGATTTAGCATAGCAAAGAAAAACACCACCTTAATAGAATACACAGTGTCTCAGAAGGAGGATACCAAGGAAGGCTATTTATAGGATTTGGGTTTGAGTTGGGGCTCAGATGGTATAGAGATGGTATAGAGATGGTATAGAGAGTACAGGGAACCAATTTACAGTGGGCATAGTTTATGACATGATAGTTTAGGATTGGTGGACACCGCAAGGTCAGGGTTTTGCTGAGTAAGTTGTTGCCTGATAGGTATGCTCTTTTTCACAGGTAAGCAATCTGTTTCCTGATAAGAGAGCTGTTTCCCCAAATAAGCAAACTATTTTCTTGGATAAATCAGTTTGTAGGAATCTCCTGAAGCAAATAGTTAAATTATTTACTGGTCTACACTTACTTATCTTCCGGTGCAATAATTTCCAAAACATGTTAACATGGAGGGGAGCCTCCTCTCTCCTCCCTCATATTCTTGGACACAACCCTCAAACTATCATAGTTGTGGAACTTAAATTCAGTAATCTTTAAGAAGCAAAATGATTAGTATTCTGTTTTTTTAAGATTTTATTTATTTATTTGAGAGAGAGAGAGACACATGCCTACAAGCGAGAACACCAGTGTGGGGGATGGGGGAAGAGGGGCAGAGGGAGAGGGAGAAGCAGACTCCCCGACTGACCAATTCGGGGCTCGATCCCAGGACCCCGGGATCATGACCTGAGCTGAAGGCAGACGCTTAACCATCTGAGCCACCCAGGCGCCCCTGATTAGTATTCTTTAGAGAACTATTTTCAGTAGGGGAGAGAAACTGCCTCTTTTTGTGATAGAAAGACCACAGACATACCTTTAGGCTTCCTAGAAGAGGCACAATCATGTGGCCAGTACATGGTGCTAAGGGCATCATGGTCATAGCTGGGCAGGCCAGGGAACCTTTTGCTGTTTTATGATTCTCATTATAGCTATAACCCCCATTCATTATGAATGCCATTAATCGTAAGAGACAACAAATGTAAGAGACAAAAGAATTACTGGATGAGGAAAATCTATCTCCATAACTATAAACAGAGTTCAAAACATACAGCCTTCCAAAGAAGCTTTTTCTATTTCTTAAGAGCTCAGCATATTGGCCAAAACGCCCATATATTTCTCATCTGTTGTCAAGGTTTACTGTAGACCGTGTAGGTCAACTGAGTTCGGAAATACTAATATGATTGCATTGAAAGAAATCTCCATTATCAGTCCTGGATATCAAAATTGAAGTATGTGGGAAGCAGGGCTAAAAGACAGGTGTGAAGCTGCCAACTTAGGGAACTTTTCTCTAAATAAACAGATGATGCTGAAACTGCAACTTTCCCCCTGATGGCAGATCAGCATTTCTTCAAATCACACTGTCGTATTTTCTGCAATAGCAATCACTACTTTGATGACATAAACATCATTCCTGGTTTTTGTTTTGAGAAGAGTTATATTCCACTGGAAAATTTCTAGCAGGGGAGTGTATTTTGGTCTAATATTTTGTTGCCACTGAGACTAAGAATAAAGACCAAAGAAAACCAAAGTCTCTCTTGAGAGAACTGCAGTAACATTGCCTCCCAGCTTTACGGAAGTCTCTTGAAGAGCATCCCCAAAAGCTTCCTTTTCAAGTAATCACATCATTAAAGCTTAATGTTCAAATATGGTAACATTCTTATACTCTGGTTTCTCTTCAGATCGCATAAATCTTTCGCCTTTTACAAATATGGTAACATTCTGAGGTCCTGGGGGTTGGGATTTCAACATGAGGATTTGGGGAGGGGTCATACGTCTTTCTGCAACAGAGCCCAAGGCAAGATGTTGTAATGGGGAAGACCAGTTTCTGCATGAAACACACAGGGAGAGGTAAAGGGCAAGGGGGCACTGAGCAGTGAAGCATGTGGCTAGGACAATCCTGAGAAGCCCAGGCAGGGTCTAGGGCAAGAAGAGGTCGGAGAATAATGGGCTCTGCTGTTTATGGCGAGCCAGCGTCAGGATCCCACTTAAATTTCAGGCATGGAATGTGTGCGGAAGGATAGCTCAGCTGCCCACAGGAATTGGGCATGATGTGTCAGTTCACGTGTCTATCCTAGATGTTGAGGCTCCTGGGACCTGGGGCTGTAATTCATCCATCTTGGCATCCCCAGAATCAGGGGCCGGAAACAGGGAAGGAACACAGCAACGCTTGTTAAAGGAAATAATGAGCCTCTTAATGGAGACTAGGAATGAATTTTCAAGCCATCTGTGAACTGGGTCACTTTGCAGGTGGTTAATGCCATCTGTTATATGTCCATTTTTCTCTTATTCTCAAAGTCAGGTTCTTGTCGCCACCCCACTCCCAGGTGTGCATGCGCATGCACACGCACACACATACGCATGTGCTTGCTCACACACTCACAACGTTCCTCTGGCTTGAGCAAGAACGAGTGGCAGAATCTGCATAGAAGGGGTACACACCTGTTTGTCTAAAGGTAGGTCAAGTCAAATCTCTATTGGCCTGTGAGCCTTTGTTTATGAATTGTTAATACCAATGGGTTAGACTTTTACCTAAAAAACCCAGTGCTTATTCTGCCCTTGCCTCCTACCTTCCTTAACCCTGCCTTGCCTCAACAACTGTAGAGGGTTTGGGAGGTGACCATCTCAGCTACTCTCAGGACCTGTGTGCAGATCACTCTCTAAGTGTTTCAGGCAGCACTTCCTGCCTCTCTGCGTTAGCTAATCACAGATTTCCATTTTTTGAGTCAGTGAAGTCTCTTCCCTAACTTATAGCGTAGCCAGAACACAGGATCAAAAGTCATTGGGTGGGAATGACAAGATGAACTCTTTTTGTGATTTCAAGGATGATAGAATGACTTAAGAGGAAACATGGTGTCCAAATGAAGTGGGCAGGAGGAGGGACAACTGGTTGGGCATATTTGGCCGGGTGTTCTCTCTCAAGTCTATCTATACTGGGGAGGCTGACAGCCAATCAGGTAGCCAGCCAATCATCACATAGCTATGATGGAGAGCAAATTATTGCTTGTGAAGACCTCCGGTCACAGGAGGAAAGAACAGTGACTTCACAGCTGTATATCCTCAGTTCCTAATGTTTTGACCTTTACAATTGTATAGCTTAGTTCTTTACAGTATTCCCAATGTCTATACTCTGAACAACACCTAGAGACAGGAAATCAAGTATCATAATCCTCATGAGTATGGGCTAAATTGTGTCCCCTCACCCCAACTCATACGTTGAAGTCCCATACCCTAGTCCCTCAAAATACAAATACTGGGTTTATGGAGATAGGACCTTTTAAGAATGAACCCATTCTCTTACCCCCCCAAAAAATGTTTATGAGGGTGCATAAATGCTAACCTAATAAAATATGCTCCCCATGACCGAATGTCCCTAATATTAATTAGCAGGAGGATGAATGCCTGCAAGCCTGACAGAATGATTTAGGAGTCTTGGGTTTTGTCTCTGATTTGTCGTGTGACCCTGGGCATCTCACTATGCTTTTGCTGTAGCTTCTCAGTCCATAAAAAGGATGGTAAAATTACCCACTGAGGTAACCTCAAAGAAGTGTCGATGCCGATGACTGATGCTGATGCAGATGATGGCTTACACACCTGAGATTAAAGGCAGGGTAGAAAAATGTAAAGCCTGACTCCGTTTCTCTCCCAGCCAACTGGCCTGGGCCTGAGGCCTCTGGTCGGAGAAGTGAGAACAGACGAGAGTCTTAGAAAAGACTCTTTGAGATTCTGAGCGTGGCCTGGCCTGCTTTGCCTCACAGGTAGGAGCCAGGGACACAGTTTTGGGGAGAAAACTGCTCTTCCCACATCCGCATGGCCCTGGGCATGACAAGGACCTCTGCAGGGGTCCAGGTCAGAGCAGGGGGCAAGGCTCTTTTCGGCACGTTCTTGGGCAGCGGGCATTGAGAAGATGGAGAAGAGACACAGCGCAGGGACGTTCCAGTGACTGCCACCCAGAGTGTGGCCTAGGGGTACGTGTTTGGATGCAGATTTGGGACTCACAGAAATAACTGGATCATAAATGGGATTCAAGTGTTTGCCTGGGCTGGCGTGGGACTTCACGTCCATCCTGATGGTGGCCTAAGTGAAAATGCCAACGTTTGTTTCATTTTTCTCACAGGTGGGGCAAACCTGTGTCTGCTCTGGTAGGGGACTTCAAAAGCCCACCTTTCCAAATCTGGCACATCCGGTCCACCAGAGATTTTTTTTTTTTTTTTTTTTTAAAGAAGGGGAAAGCTAAAAGGGGCGGAGGGTAGGTAGGCGATGAGCATGCTCTTGGGGATAGAATGAGAGACAGGCGGTGGGTAGGAAGAGAAGGGAAAAGTAAAGCACAGATACTTCTCAGCTACAATGTCTTCTCTGGGGAAGCAACTGTCCTTCAGTAAGCATGGTGGGGTTGGTGGGGGGGCAAGTAACCCAAAGGGTGCGGGTCCATTTGGGAGGAGGAGCACCCCATTTGGGACTCTGCCCATAGGGAGATCTCATCTTTGCTTGTTCCCTTGCTCCTCTAGCCAAGTGGTTGGGAGAGGTTTGGGAGGCTGAAAGAGAGGCCAAGTCCACCTCCACAGGATAAGCCAGGGCAGGGAGGGAGAGAGGCGGGTAGAGAGAACATCCTCAGGGCCGAGTCTTAGCAGCCTGGGATATTGAAAGATGTAGAGCAAGAGAACTGAGGAGTGGAGGAAAGGCCGTGAGGCATGGGAACATGATGGTAGATCGGATTTCCTCCCATGTTCTTAACAAGATGAGATAAGATAATGATATTTATCTTTTGTTACTTTTGGATCCTGACCTGGCTTCAGTAATGTGAATGATTCTTTTTATTTTTTATTTATTTTCTATTTATTTTTTATCTTTTTATTTTTTAAACGATTTTATTTATTTATTTATTTATTTTTTAAAGATTTTATTTATTTGACACAGAGAGACACAGCGAGAGAGGGAACACAAGCAGAGGGAGTGGGAAAGGGAGAAGCAGGCCTCCCGCTGAGCAGGGAGCCCGATGTGGGGCTCGATCCCAGGACCCCGGGATCATGACCTGAGCCGAAGGCAGAAGCTTAACGACTGAGCCACCCAGGCGCCCCTTTATTTATTTATTTGACACAGAGAGAAAATACCAGCAGGGGGAAGGGCGAGCAGGAGAGGGAGAAGCAGGCTCCCTGCTGAGCAAGGAGCTCAACTCGGTGCTCAATCCCAGGACCCTGGGATCATGACCTGAGCCAAAGGCAGCCGTTTAACCAACTGAGCTGCCCAGGCACCCCATGAATGGTTCTTTTAATGTGAATCTGCACAGAGCCTGACCACAGAGAACCTTTAGCTGAAGTAGGTAAATGGTTTAAATCTAATAAATAAATAAATAAAGGGGCGCCTGGGTGGCTCAGATGGTTAAATGTCTGCCTTCAGCTCAAGTCATGATCCCAGGGTCCTGGAATCGAGCCCCACGTCTGGCTTCTGGCTTGGCGGGGAGCCTGCCTCTCCCTCTCCCACTGCCTCTCCCCCTGCTCATGCTCTCTCTCTCTCTATATTTCTGCCTCAAATGAAAAAAAAAATGAAATAGGTAAATGGTATGATCAATACACACAGAAAGAAAAGATTACTTACTAATATTTTAAAAATGCAAATCAAGATGAGATGCTTAGTTCAGCAACCAAATTGATCCAGCCAGAATGTAGGGAAATGACCCTTCACATGCATTAGTGGTGCCATAATCCTGTGGGGAGCAATTTGGATTGTTCACCTTTCCAAAAGCCTTAAAAGTCTGCATATCATTTTATTGTTTAGGTAGTTCCTTGTGTAGAAATTTATAGGAAATGTATTAGTGATGAAGGCAAAAATGTACCTCTAAATGTCTGTATTACAAAAATTAAAAAGAATTTTTTTAAATCTAAAAACAACTTAATTTCCCCAAACAAGGTATTCAATAAATAAATTATGGCATAGCAATATAAAAGAATAAAAGACATTTAAATGATGCTAAAACCATCACATCAGCATCATGTCCCACAGGATGCCTAGGACCTGGTGTAAGGAGAGGGAATGAATGCTTAGGAACCAGAGCAGAAAACTTTTTAAGGTGAGGAACTGTCCTCTATCTTGTGCATGGTGATAGTTATAAGACTGTACACAATTACCCAAAGTCATCAAACTTCACACTTACAGTTGGCCAATTTTATTTTAAGTCAATAGTACCTTAAAAAAATAAAACAGAGGGAAAATGATGCTATAGAATAGCTAATGGAAAGAAAAGATATCAGTAACCTATTAAGTCTGAAAAATTAAGTTTTAAACCAATTTGTATGGCATGATTTCACTTTTATGTTAAAATTCTCATATATAAAAAGAAATAATATGAATAATATGAAAAGTGTCCACCAAAATGCTAAACAGTTATTACTGCTAAATGGATGAAACTATAGAGTTTTCTTTATCTTCGTTCTTTCTTTCTTTCTTTTATTTTTAAATTAACATATGATGTATTATGTATTATTTGTTTAGTTTTTTATCTTAAATTTTTTTTCTATATTTTACTTTTATAATCACTTTTTTTTTTTAAGATTTTATTTATTTATTTGACAGAGAGAGACACAGCGAGAGAGGGAACACAAGTAGGGGGAGTAGGAGAGGGAGAAGCAGGCTTTCCTCTGAGCAGAGAGCCTGACACGGGGCTCGATCCCAGGACCCCGGGATCATGACCCGAGCCGAAGGCAGACGCTTAATGACTGAGCCACCCAGGCGCCCCTATAATCACTTTTTTCTTTTTTTCTTTTTATTTTTTTAAGATTTTATTTATTTATTTGAGAAAGAGAGAGAGCACGAGTTAGGGGAGCAGCAGAGGGAGAGGGAGAAACAGACTTCCCGCTGAGCAAGGACCCCCCCCACCTACCCCCCTCCGCAACTTGGGGCTGGATCCCAGGACCCGGAGATCATGACCTGAGCTGAAGGCAGACGCTTAACTGACTGAGCCACCCAGGAGCCCCTATTGTTTCTTTTTTAAAGTTCAGTGCAGAAGAATTCCCTTAGTAACATAGACAGAAGTTTTAGTAACTGGCATGGCTTGTGATTTTCAATCAGAAGAAAATTTTCTGAATATGGGAAATACAATCAGGAAAGGGTAGCTGAAGGCATTTGAGCCAGTTCTGCTTCCCATTCAGCTGGGACAATCCCCATTTGTCTCTGAAAGCAGCAGGCTGGTATAGACAGTGAATGTAATGAAGATTATTGGTTATCTTCCCTGGCTTGTCCTCTTTTCTCACATACTAACTGAAGCTCCATTTTTCACTTGGGCACATGGCCATCCCAAATCAAGATGATATCATCCATTATTCTTAGGTAGGTATGGAGTTGTGATTAATTTCAGAACAGTGAGATACAGTAAAAGTGACCTGAGAAGCTTTCCAGTTTTTCCCGTAAAGGAAAGAGTTGTTGCTGTGTTTTCTATTTCTCTCCCGCTGGCTGGGATTGCCGGAGTTGGAGCATGGCCATGGACTTGAAGTCTCACAGTACAAACAGCAGAGCAACAAGGTCGAAGGAGCCCGGTTCCTGATGATTATGGAGCCACCATGCCAGTCATGGACTATATATCCTGACTCTTACGTGAGCGAGAAATGACATTTCATCTTATTTAGTCACCACTGTTTTGAGAGTCTCTGGTACAGCATTAGAGCCAATATTCCCAACCAAACGTTCAGTCAATCAGACTCAATTGAAAACAAGGACATGTATTAATTGAAGGTCCTCAGAGTTAAAGATCTAGGAGAATTCATTCCAAGGAATTTCAGAATATCATCTATATTCTTAAGGAAGGTTATTGTTGATAGAGAGTGACATCCCATTACTTAGTCCCAGAGATCTGATAAAAAAAAAAATAAGTTTCCTTAAATCTTTTGTTTTCCATTATTGAATTTCTCTAGAACCCCAAGTTCAGACATGAGGATGGTCAACCAGGTCGACTGTGGGCAAGCCTGTGGCTTCTCCAGGGGATCCAATGAACTCTGGAAAGATTCAGACCTGACTCAGGATATGCAGGACTTTTACTAATATATTATGGTGATTGTGATGTGAACTATCGTAATTGCTACCATTTATTGAGACCATACTATGTACAAACGTTGTGCTAAATGTTTTTATGTAATACCTCATTTAACCCCAAAACATCCTTGGGAATGGGCTTGTTTTTTTACTGAAAAAAACTGAGGCTCAGATAAGTGAAATCACTGACTCAGGGTCGTACTGAAGGAGTCTGCCTCCAAAGCTGTGTTCCTAAAAAGTTCTAGAAGCCACCTGGGCCTAGAATAGAATCCAAAGGCCTGGCCAAGTAGGACAAGGAAATCAGCTTCTGCCCAAACTCAAATCCCAGCCTCAAATTGCCCCTTCGGATTTGGCTGGGAAGGAGAAACAAACAGTAATTTGTCCCATTTTTGTTGAAATGTAATTGAACCGGCTCATTGGTTTTTTTTACATCCAAGTCCCCCTAGGAGCCAACAAATTACTAGTTCACAATTGAAAGCACTACTAATGCAAGGACTGAGGAGTTTGTATGATAATAAGATGGAATGGTAGCTGGTAGGAAGGACTTAAAGGGCAGTCTTGCAATCTTAATTGTCAATAATGATAATGAGTTCATATAAGGACATCGCCTTGCTCAGAATTCAGCATTTGTTTTCTCTTCTGAATCACTCAATTACCTATTTTACTTCCTGGTATTTTACCATTTCCTTAAAAAAAAAAGACTATAATTTCAGTAGATTAAATATTTTCTTTAAAATGTTTATTATTTTGGGGCGCCTGGGTGGCTCAGTCGTTGGACATCTGCCTTCGGCTCAGGTCATGATCCCAGAGTGCTGGGGTCGAGCCCTGAGTTGGGCTCTCTGCTCAGCGGAAAGCCTGCTTCTCCCTCTCCCGCTCCCCCTGCTTGTGTTCCCTCTCTTGCTGTCTCTCTCTCTATATCAAATAAATAAATAAAATCTTTTAAAAAATTTTTTAAAAATAAAATATTAATTATTTTATATGTAGAATTGCTGATTTTTGCTATTTTTATTCAGCATCCTTATGCTCCAGATAAGAAATGGGAAAATGCATGTATAGCTGTAGTTCTCTTGACCAAACTATTAGTATTAAGGCTCGGAAGTCTTCCCATCCCTCCTCTGCAGTGCTCCTGCTGTGAATTTTGGAGTATCTTTAAAACTAAAGCACAGTCCAGCATCCCTCCCAGGTAAAACCAAATACACTTATTACAACATTATCAGTTCAAACGTCACCTTGGGGGCTTGGGAAGTCCATGGCTATATGTTCTCCTTGTTGATAAGGTCAAAGCAGCTACTTTTATGCCATTTTACTCCATCCACCCCTTTCCCACATAGCCCAATTCTACAAAACATGAATAAAAGAGAAAAACTCAATATGGTTGTTCTCCATCGTTTTGACTTCAATTAAAATAGTAGGATTGTCTAGTCACCCAGGATCAAAGAACAGTGAATAGTGTTAAGCACAGAAAGGAATGAAGCCAAATTTTAAAGAGACAACAAAAACTGGTCATCACCAATTGTTAAAATGCTACGGTCCAGAATGGCTCCACCAAGGGATAGATACACCTTGTTCTCTAATTCAGTTACGGAAGCAAATTCATCAATTCCATAAACATTTAGTAAATCCCTCTTCCTGTGTGCTAGGCATCAGAGATTAAAATACAAACAAGCAAAAGTAATACATAAAAGAAAGTCTTGACTTCCCACACTCAGAGATCTCATAGTCTCGCAGGGGAAAGTAAGGAGCAGTCAATGATCCAGCCCCACCCCACCCCGGATAAACGCCATGAAGGAAGTACGGTGCTGTGGGAACGGAGATATGGGACAAGACATTCCATCCACCCTGAGATTGGTTGATCAGGAAAGATTTTGCAGAAGAGAAGCACTTGTTTTTTTTTTTTTTTTAAGATTTTATTTATTTATTTGTCAGACAGAGAGAGCACAAGCGGGGGAGTGGCAGGCAGAGGGAGAGGGAGAAGCAGGCTCCCTGCTGAACAGGGAGCTCAATGCAGGACTCGAACTCAGGACCCTGGAATCATGACTTGAACCGAAGGCAGACGCTTAACCAGCTGAGTCACCCAGGTGTGCCACCCAGGTGTGCCAAAGAGAGGCACTTGTATGTGATGGGCACTGAGGGGCTTTGTAGTAGTTTTCTGGGAGGCTAAGGTAGGGAAGGGGAGGGAGGGTCTTCCAGGCAGGAGGACCTGTATGAACTGAGGCTCGGGTGCAGGACAGGGCTGGCCTTATGTGTGCCTCTGCCCAGGGCAATACTGGTAGGAAATACAGATATATGACACTGATTACCACTTAGCTCTGGAATTAGAGGTAAATCAATTTCATCTTCATCATGCTCTGTCTTTTCCAAACTATATAAAGAGACTGCTACGTTTTTTAATAAGGAAAAGCCACTTTTTAAACAGTGCATGGCATTTGGGGGAACATGGATAGAAAGTGAAGAGGGCAAGATGCGGAGGAGGAGCAGTAAGCCTGAAAAGGATGCTTGGGCAGGATGGCCTCAGACTCCCCCTGAGTTAAGGAGATTGACCTATATCTGAGAGCCGTGGTTCTAAACCCTGGCTGAGGAGCTTGGAAATCACCCCTGTCCAGGCCACACCCAGAGCAACGCACAGAAATTGTCTGGGGATGGGACTCGGGCCCCAGTAAACTGGGGGAGATACAGCCAGATGTAGACAGTCTAGACTGAGTGTGCCAGTGGGGGTGGGGGGTAGATCCTGGAGGCTGGGAGAGGAGTGGGAGAGGGGGAGCCCCGAGGACGCAGTGCCTACTGACATTTTAGGGTTGGCAGGGGACTATGGCAGAAGAAGGAGAGGGGAAAGAGCATTGCCTGAGAGCCTGGAGCATCTGGAGGAAGGAGGAAGCAAACTTGCAATGAGAACAAGGTGCAGAAGGGAGACAGGAATGGGGAGGTTGATGATGGTGGGTTTAACTTATTTTAAAATATCTTTCCCATGAAACCCTTGGTTTCTTATGCAATAGGTGGTGATTTTTTGTTTGTTTGGGCCACAAACTGTTATGTGCATGACTATTGAATTACTGATTTTTATTTATTTTTTTAAAATATATATTTTTAAAGATTTTATTTATTTATTTGACAGAGACAACAGTGAGAGAAGGAACACAAGCAGGGGGAGTGGGAGAGGGAGAAGCAGGCTTCCCGCGGAGCAGGGAGCCCGATGCGGGACTCGATCCCAGGACCCTGGGATCATGACCTGAGCCGAAGGCAGACACTTAACGACTGAGCCACCCAGGCGCCCCTGTGCTGGATCATTCTTTTTCAGTGTGGAGGACCATCCTGTGAATTCTAAGGATGCTGGACAGCATCCCTAGCCTCTACCCACTAGCTGCCAGTAACATCCCGCCTCCTCACCATCCCCAGGCGTGACAATCAAAAATGTCTGTAGTCTTTGCCAATGTCCCTTGGGAAGTAAAGTTGCACCCCACACCCCACCCCCAGGTGCGAACCACTAGTCTAGAGTCTGATTCTAGACCAATTCTTCTCAAATTCTGTGTGTGTGTGTGTGTGTGTGCGCGTGCGCGTGCGCCCACATGTGAATTCCCTGGGAATCTTGTTAAAATGCAGGTTCGGATTCTGTGGGACTGGGATACAGAGCCTGACATTTTGCATTTGTAACCAGTTTTAGTGTTCCTGCTGCTCTAGGAACAACGCTTTTGAGAAACCAGGGTTTGCACCCTGCAAGGAGCACGTGCTAAAGTAAGTGCTGATTTCAGTGGGAAATGGCAGCTTCCCACTAATGCATTTGAGAATTGGCTGGGACCTCTGCATATTTACAGCATCACTTTGTACTGTTTTATAGAATTCATGAATATGGGGATACACAAATATATCGAATGCCATGACCCTGTAGCCTGCTACCTCTGTTACTTGATGTGGCAGTACGATTCATCTGGAAAGCTTTTCCTTTAATTGCCACATTGTTGTTCCTTTCTTTTTTTTTTTTTTAAGATTTTATTTGTTTATTTGACAGAGACAGAGACAGCGAGAGCAGGAACACAAGCAGGGAGAGTGGGAGAGGGAAAGCAGGCTTCCTGCCGAGCAGGGAGCCCGATGTTGGACTCGATCCCAGGAGGCTGGGATCGTGAACTGAGCCGAAGACAGATGCTTAACGACTGAGCCACCCAGGCGCCCTGTTATTCCTTCATTGCAAGAAGTGCAATTGTAATTTGATCTTCATTGGAAGCCAATGTTTCCATTCGATCATGTAATACTCTTATGCTGATCACTCTCTATTATCCAGGCGAAGTTCCTTTTTGGATCATGGGTAAAATGTCCCTTTAAATAGCCTAGGAGTCTATCTTAGAGCTGATGTATCTGCAAATTGTCCACCCAGATGAGCCTCACATGATGGAACAGATGTGATTTGTAAGAGTTGAACTGGAAAATAGATTTCTCAAAATTAAATCATATTTTCCCCAATGTACATAACTGGAAGTATATTTCCCTTGAAATTATACCCTTAGAAGACAATGTCCCAGAGAGTGTCACTGCTAAGAATCTGTTCCCCATTCCTCCAGCCCACAGATACCTACGTAGGGGCCAGACAATTGCAGGAGCTGGTGGGAATGGTTCAGCAGATTCCTGGAAGAAAAACAGCGATGTGATGATGACATGGGGGTGGCGCAGGCGGCCAGGCAGGCCTCTCTCTCGGGAAGCGCTGCATGGCAGGGGAGGGTCACACGAGAGGGAGACGGCCCTGCAGAGATCCGGAGGGAGGCAAAGCCAGATGTAAGAACAGTGAACTGGGAATTCAGGAAGAGTCAAGTGCAAAGTCAAGAGGCAGAAGAAGTCAAGGGGCCTTATGCATAGGGACTGTCAACAATCCCCAGGTGATTCTAACGTACACGGTAGCTGGAGGGCCCTGAACCGATTACAGGTGAAGTTCCATCCCACCCACCACCACCTGCAGATATAGGACCGATCCATGGTGATGTTAAGTGACCGCAACCAGCCCCGACTCCCTGGGCCTCTGTGCCTCCAGCTGCTGAATGTGGGCAGTTGACCTGGATTTCTCTCTCCCCTTTCGTGTTATTATTATTCTATGACACGGTTAGATTGTTTGCTTACTTAACCACAGGGCTGAAATCCCATCTTGGGCCAGCCTGTCTTTTTCCCAGCTGGAGGGGGTAATGTGATATTCCCTGTAGGGTTTCTTTCTATTTCTTCGCTTCTCCAGAGTAAACGTACTTTTCCATCCCTTTCAGCTCTTGCATGAAAAGGGGACTACAGTCATTACAGGCATTTTCTTTGTACGTGGAAGCAAACAATGCAAGAGCTCTCAGCTCACTACTCAGGTAAACTCGGGACAAATTTAGAAACCTCAAACTTGGCCTGTCATTTGATAAAACCGAGTGAGAATAGGTCTGTTTTGTTCCTTGACTATTTCGTCCCAGTCCTTTTTAAAAATTCCGTAAGATATAATCCGAAAAGACAGGTAGTGTTTTCAAAGGCCAAGCTTCCTCAAGGGCTTAAGTCTGTTAATGACCGAGGCCGCTAATTTCCCTGCTAAAGCAGATTAGCCGCGTTAAGTGTGAGGTATTAGGGTCCCCTCTAACACCCGGGCCCGCTGAGAAGCTGTCGGCCCTCCTTCCACAAATCCTCCTTAAACTTCCAGTAATAGCAGCTTAATCTACGAAGAAAGCAACAAAGAAGAGATCTAAGTACAGCCTGGACTGCTGAGCTGTCCTTTAGAAACAGAATGTGAGCTGCGGGGGTAATTGAAATTCTCCCGTAGCCACATTAAACAGGTACGAAGAAAGAGATGGAATTAATTTTAATTAAATAAAATATTAATACCTCATATGGCCATAATATCATTTCAACACAAGACCGATAGAACAACTTCATTAGTGAAATGTTATCTTTTTCTTAGCAAGTTTTCAAAATCCCATGTGTATTCTACAGCCCATCTCAAGTCAAACTAGATTGGTTTTAAGTGTCAGCGGGGCCCTGGCGGATCCTATGTGTTACAGCAGGGGCAAGGGGGAAAGACAGGTTGCAGGCGAGAGCCCAATAAACATTTTTTTTTTTTTATTTTTAGGTAGGCTCCACACCCAACCTGGGGCTTGAACTCACAACCCTGAGATCAAGAGTCGCAAGCTCTTCTGACAGAGCCAGCCATCCCCCACCCCGTACATATTTCTTTAAATAAATATAAGACATAGGATCCTCGGGCGCCTGGGTGGCTCAGTTGGTTAAGCGACTGCCTTCGGCTCAGGTCATGATCCTGGAGTCCCGGGATCGAGTCCCTCATCGGGCTCCCTGCTCGGCGGGGAGTCTGCTTCTCCCTCTGACCCTCCCCCCTCTCATGCTCTCTCTCTCTCATTCTCTGTCTCAAATAAATAAATAAAATCTTAAAAAAAAAAAAAGTTAAAAAAAAAAAAGACATAGGATCGTATCCAGAAAAACATGGTGGCAACGTTATTTATTTGTTACAGAGGTGGTGTGGTGAGCTGGAATGAAAAAAAAAAAAAAAGGCTTTGGGGTCAAATGGATCCAGGTTCAAATTCTGCCTGTTGAAGTTAAAGTCATGGTTTTAGGCTAGCTGTTTGCCTTTCTGGCCCTCGATTTCCTCAACTGTAAAAGGGGGGAATTCCTCCTTATCTGACTCCTATGAGAAGCCATGAAAACATCCAGCAGAGCACCTTTCACAAATGTGTCACTGAAATGTGGACAACCACCCTCCATGAAGTGTGCGTCCCTCGGGGTCTTGCATCCAGCCCGTAACCAGGAAAGGTTTGTTGAGTTCCCTATAAAATTGGGGCATGAACAGAAGCAGCAGCTGCTGATTCTTTTTTTTTTTTTTTAAAGATTTTATTTATTTATTTGAGACAGAGAGAATGAGATAGAGAGAGCATGAGAGGGGGGAGGGTCAGAGGGAGAAGCAGACCCCCCGCCGAGCAGGGAGCCCGATGCGGGACCCGATCCCGGGACTCCAGGATCATGACCTGAGCCGAAGGCAGTCGCTTAACCAGCTGAGCCACCCAGGCGCCCTGCTGATTCTTACTAATAGAAAAGTCGGGAGCCTTCAACATATATGTGGAAATAAACCTAAACTCTGTTCATCTCCACGTGCTTTCCTGTTACTTCCCTGCCTTTCACACGGGAACTATTATTTGGAGCAAGTTGCCACATCCGTTGTTACCATGGCTCCAAGATTTAGTGAAAACTTGAATTGTTCTTTAAATTTTTACTTCAATTTTGCTTTTCCATGATTTGTCTTTACTAAGCCAGAAGGCTGTCATTTTCTTTTCTTTTCTTTTTTTAAGATTTTATTTATTTATTTGACACACAAAGACAGCGAGAGAGGGAACACAAGCAGGGGGAGTGGGAGAGGGAGAAGCAGGGTTTCCGCTGAGCAGGGAGCCCGATGCGGGACTCGATCCCAGGACCCTGGGATCATGACCTGAGCCGAAGGCAGACACTTAACGACTGAGCCACCCAGGCGCCCCAAGGCTGTCATTTTCTTATCTCTTAGGCTTGATGAAAACCAACCTTCCTCCACTCTCCATTCGCAAAAAGTCCCCTGATCCTTCTGGGTGCCAGTCCGCTGAGCCCTGAGGTTCTTTCCTCCTGCCTTCCTACAAGGAATGCAGGCAGAGAGTGGAAAAACATGAAGAAAAAGATCAAAGAATCAGTGTTAGTGAATCACCATATTACTACTTTTAAAATCTGTATGATGTTAAAATGTTTTTAAGTTTCAAAAAGATAAAAAATATCTAATTTAAAAACAGTACGGGGGGGCGCCTGGGTGGCTCAGTCATTAAGCATCTGCCTTCGGCTCAGGTCATGATCCCGGGGTTCTGGGATTGAGCCCCGTGTCAGGCTCCCTGCTCAGAGGGAAGCCTGCTTCTCCCTCTCCCACTCCCCCTGCTTGTGTTCCCTCTCTCGCTGTGTCTCTCTCTGTCAAATAAATAAATAAAATCTTAAAAAAAAAAAAAAAAAAAAAAACAGTACTGGGCGCCTGGGTGGCTCAGTCGGTTAAGCAGCTGACTTCGGCTCAGGTCATGATCCTGGGGTCCTGGGATCGAGCCCCACATCGGGCTCCCTGTTCAGCGGGGAGTCTGCTTCTCCCTCTCCCTCTGTCACTCCCCCTACTTGTGCTTTCTCTCTCTCTGTCAAATAAATAAAATCTTTTGAAAATAAAAAATAAAGGGCGCCTGGGGGGCTCAGTCGTTAAGCGTCTGCCTTCAGCTCAGGTCATGATCCCAGGGTCCTGGGATCAAGCCCCACATCGGGCTCCCTGCTCCGCGGGAAGCCTGCTTCTCCCTCTCCCACTCTCCCTGCTTGTGTTCCTGCTCTCGCTGTCTCTCTCTCTCTGTCAAATAAATAAAATCTTTAAAAAAAATAAAATAAAATAAATAAAAACAGTTCTAACAGTGGGGGCATTGGTAGTCTTTCTTTCTCTTTCTCTTTCTCTTTCTCTTTCTCTTTTTCTTTTTCTTTCTCTTCTCTTTCTCTTTCTCTTTTTCTTCTCTTTCTTTTTCTCTTCCTCTTCCTCTTCTCTCTCCTTTTTTTGAAGTAAAACAACTCAAGCTTTGTCAGACCCTCACACCTCGCTGGGAAGAACCTATGCATCCAAATTGGCTCACCACCACCTGGTGGCAGCTTCTGGGATTGCAGGCAAAGAGCTTTGGTAAATAACAGCTTGGGTACAATCAATTTATTTTTTTTATTTTTTATTTTTTTTTAAAGATTTTATTTATTTATTTGAGAGAGAGAATGAGAGAGAGAGAGCACCTGAGAGGGGGGAGGATCAGAGGGAGAAGCAGACCCCCTGCTAAGCAAGGAGCCCGATATGGGACTTGATCCCAGGACTCCAGGATCATGACCTGAGGCGAAGGCAGTCGCTTAACCAACTGAGCCACCCAGGCGCCCCTGGGTACAATCAATTTAAATCTGATTTATTTCCTTGAAGAAAAAGGCCGCTGAAATGAAAGATGAAAATAAAGGCTTTTGTTATGGAATGATACTTTGTGTGGTTACAGGAATTTTTCTATCTTTAAAAAAAATACTTTATTTATTTATTTATTTATTTATTTGACAGAGAGAGACACAGTGAGAGAGGGAACACAGGCAGGGGGAGTGGGAGAGGGAGAAGCAGGCTTCCCGCTGAGCAGGGAGCCCGACGCGGGGCTCAATCCCAGGACCCTGGGATCATGACCTGAGCCGAAGGCAGACGCTTAACGACTGAGCCACCCAGGTGCCCCTCTATCTTTTTAATAGCTCCAGTTTCCTAATTTGTAAAATGATACCACACAGGAAGGTGAATGAATTGAATGATTGCAGCATCATGAAAAATAATCCATATTGATGAAGATTAATTTTGAGGGCCATGAGGAGATGGAACTGAAGTGAAATGAAATATTTTATAGATCCAGAGCAAATGCCATAGTAGCACTCCCACTGAGAACATTGAAAAATCTTTTCTTTTATTATGGGACTTAGATGTATACTGGGAACTTGCCGGGAGGGGATTTGGTCTGCAGGTTTCCAAGGATTGGTAGTGGGGTCAGTCGACAACTCCTTACCAGTGGTCTTTATGTCACTATCTGGGAATACCTGGCCTATATAATACCTAAAATACATTTGAAGCAAAACTTTTCTTTGCTTTATGAGAAGACAAAGAAGTTCAAAATATGCATCTAATCTTATTTCTGCATATATATATATATACAGAAAAAATATATATATATATTTTAAAGTAAGCTCTACCCCCAAACTGGGGCTCAAACTCATGACCCTGAAATCAAGAGTCACATGCTCTACCAACTGAGACAGCCAAGCACTCCTATTTCTGCTTATATTTTTAAGAGTAATCATTTTTTTTTTTTAAGATTTTATTTATTTATTTACTTGAGAGAGAGAAACAGCATGAGAGGGGATAGGGTCAGAGGGAGAAGCAGGCTCTCCGCCGAGCCAGGAGCCCGATGTGGGACTTGATCCCAGGACTCTGGAATCATGACCTGAGCCGAAGGCAGTCGCTTAACCAACTGAGCCACCCAGGCGCCCAAGAGTAATCATTTTTAAGGTAAATAAAGAACACTTGTTTACTCAAATTTTACTGTTGCATTGCATGTTTTATTTTTCATTCTTTGTGATTTTTAGAAACCATACAAATAAGATAGATTAAAACTTATCAACCAATAGTTGATAAACTGGGCATGGCTTCTTCACTTGACTTTAACGTTTTTCGTCTCACCAGATCTCAATATCTTACTCTTTCTACATAATCTAACCACCCCATTTTGGATTTGAAAAGAGAAGAGTAACTGAAGTTCTGTTGTTGTTGTTGTTTTTTAAGATTTACTTATTTATTTTAGAGAGGGGGAAGGGGCAGTGGGGAGAGGGAGAGAGAATCTCAAGCAGACTCCCCACTGAGCATGGAGCCCAATGCAGGGGCTTGATCTCACGGCCCTGGGATCATGACCTGAGCTGAAACCAAGAGTCAGATGCTTAACAGACCACGCCCCCCAGGTGCCCCTGGAGTTCTGTTTCTTACAAATAGTGGAATCTATAAAGTCTATACTTAGCCATGGTCTTACCTCTTTAATTTCAGAGGCTTTTGAGGGGGAAAGAATTGGGGCATAGGGTTTTCCTGGCATAGATTGGGTCCCCGTTTACAGAGGTGAAACTAGACCTAAATGAATTTGTCTTCCACAATTTTTTATTAGCAAAATAGTGGTTTTAAAAAGAAATAAATTAGGGTACTGAACTATACACTTAAAAATAGTAAAAATGGAAAATTTTATATATATTTTACCACAATAAAAAAATTTAAAGGAACGGGATATTAAGGACAGGAACTTTAAAACATTTAACAAGTCGCTAGAAGCCATAAGCTATCCAAACATATCAAAATTCATTTCCTTTAATGCAATTGTACTTATAACATCTTAGAGGGGTTCCTTTTCTCTCTTTCTTCAGGAAAAGATGTTTTAATAATCTAGTAAACCAAATCAAAAAGACTGTCACATTACTAGATTCACGGGAGACAAGTACTTTGTAAACATGCTGACTGGTTAGTATTTCCATCTATTTGTCATGCCTTGAGAATTCACTTTTAAAATGTCAAGTGGTTATTAATCATCCTGTCAACTACTGATCAAGGGGAATGAAGCTTGTTTTGATGTGTGTGCCTAAAAGCAGGTCCACTGATAGAGCAATAACTTATTTTAATGTCCAAAATCCATGGGCATGAGATTGACTGATTTATCACATTGCCTGGAGAAAATGAAAGTCCTGTTTCAGGAAATACCCAGCCTGACCTAATTTCCCTGTGGAGCTGGGAGAGTCTGCTCGGTATAATGCGCTAGTGATGTGCTTGGGAAATTCCAGGGCCAGGGAAATTCCCCAGAGGTGCAAAAAGAGAATGGGCTCAGGACTCAAGGAGCCCAACTCCAACCCACTGAATGGCTCCGACTAACATCACTAAGATGTTCTTAGTGATCCAGAAAGAAAGGACCAGTGTTGACGATCAAACGAGACCCCGGGAGACCTTTTGTCTCCGTCTTTCAGATAACCACCTGACTGTCTGAATAATAGTGAGTATTGGGGCACCTGGGTGGCTCCATCAGTTAAGGGTTTGCCTCTTGATTTCAACTTGGGTGGTGATCTCAGGGTCAAGGGATCAAGCCCCGTGTCCGGCTCTGCGCTCAGTGCAGAGTCTGCTTGAGATTCTCTCTCCCTCTCCTTCTGCCCCTCCCCCTCAAATAAATAAATAAATTCTAAAAAAAAAATTACTATTATTCGCCATTGTTAAACAATTCTCTAGCGGTCCTCAGCCTGCACATTCAGATTTACATGGCTCTAAGCTGACTTGCACCTCACAGAGTCTGTTATGGTTCCCTTCCAGAACTTTCGTCTTGTTCTGTGCAATGTCCAGTTGCAAAGAGGAATTTACAATCTGTCTCAGGAGGCATCAGACTCATACTCAGTACATATTTGACACATATCTAGCCCTTTCCATTTTTGTTCAGAAAGACCTGCTGATTTTGCCCGTGAGTGAGGCCGTTCTCCTTGGTCAGGTCAATGAATAAATTCAGCTTTGTTTCAAACTGTTATATGGTGATCTTCGTTTCTTTCTTTCCTCACCATACAATATCAGGACACCTAATGTGAAATCAAAGACCAGCTATTGTCAACATTTTAGGGGCACTTATACTAGTGGTTGAAAACTCACATACCTTCAGGGGCCAGGCCAGTTAACAGAGACAAGACGCAGCCGCAATACCAAGAGGATGGAGGGAACTCTGCAAAGGGCTAAGTGGGTACCTCTTCTTTTTTTTTTTTTTTTTTTTTTTTAAGATTTTATTTATTTATTTGAGAGAGAGAGAATGAGAGACAGCACGAGCGGGAAGAGGGTCAGAGGGAGAAGCAGACCCCCCACTGAGCAGGGAGCCCGATGCGGGACTCGATCCCAGGAATCCAGGATCATGACCTGAGCCGAAGGCAGTCGCTCAACCAACTGAGCCACCCAGGCGCCCAAGTGGGTACCTCTTCTAACGAGGAAGCTGATTTTCAGTTCCAAGAATTACAGATCCCTGCTAACGTGGCTGTTAGTCTACTGTTGCACCATCTTATGATTCTTCCAGAAAAGCTGTGAAACTCTATGTTAATGTCAACATCCTCAACGTTTAAAAGAGCTAAATAAGACATAGCCACAGGCCAAGTAAGGTGTGTGGCCTGGCAGTGTGCGACTTTAGGCTTAGGATATTTTAGACACTGTGTGGGGCAGTTATGGAACAGAAAATCTTTCAGCCTACAAAGGAAACCGAAATGCAGGTGTTAAGGAATAAGGTACAATGCTGTCATAAAGGACTGTTTGAAGTTAGCAAGAGGCACAGAGGACTTAGGAACCCTCATAAGATCTAACTGTTTCATCTTGCCTTTGCAACAGGTGTCAGACTGTTGATTAGAAACTTGAAGGCGTGCAGGCTGGGCTCAGGTGGACAACATTAGAACAGGAATAAAGCGTCCCAGTGACGTAAGCCGACAGTCCCTTCCTGTTTCCCACTAGCACATTCATCTTGCTGGCCTTCCGTTCCCCATGAGCAAAGTCGACTTTGCTAAAGATATAACACAGTGATCCTCGACCAGGGATGATTTTGCTTTCCAGGGGGACATGTGGTGATGCCCAGAGACATTTTTGGTTGTCACAACAGATGGAACGGGGAAGATGCTGCTGACGTCTGGTGGTCAGTGGCCAGGGATGCTGCTCAGCCTGCCACAGCGCACAGGACAGCCCCCTCAACAAACAAGTATGTGGCCTAAAATGTCAACAGTGCTGAGGGTGAGAAACTTTGGCCTAGATTTTGCAATCATATACCTTACAGCAAATATTAACTCTGTCGTTTCCATCTGCCCTTTGATGTACCATGGCTGACAATTGTCTTTCTCTCTCTCCTTCCTCTAGCAATGCCCCACCTCGCCTGGTCTTCTCTTTCTATTACACGGAGAAATTCTGCTTTCCTCTTGTTTCTACTCTCAAACTGACACACACAAAACCATTCATAACTCAGCTGCACCCCTGGCCTCCTGTTAACAGAATTCAGGCGCCGTAAGAAGCAGTTGACTAATGTTATTACAGCTATTTAGTAGTGTTCTTGGGATCCCACCCTCCCAGACCAAGGTGCTTATCAAAATCTTTCTTTCCAATAAACAAAGTGCTTTCCCAGGAGGAATTCTGATGAATACGATTTTCTTCGACTTCTCACTGGTTGTTCCAACGGACTGTTGTAAACCTCGAAGTCATATTTAACACAAAATCTAGCCCATCGTTGTGTGTGGACCTTTTGTTAAAAAGCTGTTATGAATTTCTGATTTTATTATTTTAAAATGTAGGAATTTCAATACATAAAACTTATTGTAAGGATTAAAACAACATCACCTCACACAACTACCCATCAGATTAAAGTGAACAAATGCGCTAGTTTGTCCTGTGTTTCTAAACAATGCCGAGTCTTGTGAAGGTGCCCCAGTTTTTCTCATTGCTCTTTGTCAGTTTTTGACTAAGTGGAGGTTAGGAGGATGTGGGCAAGAAAGGGACTCTGTGTGTGTGTGTGTGTGTGTTAGTTTTCTGACTGACGAAAGGAGGTAAGACCCGTTACCTCCGTGGCTGACAAGACTGAGAACGTTGGGCATATAGTTTATATAATATTAAAACAAAGCATTCACAAGTTAGGATTCAAGCAAAGAGTCCAGAGATTCATCCTGATCTAGGTTTAGAGGACTGGCCTGAGGGTTACAACTGTCAGCCAACAGCCCACCCCAGCTCTTTCACCGACGGTCCTTACATCCCTCCTGTTCCTGTTGTGCCTTCCACTCCGTGAGTCTGTGATATGAAAGTACAGACTCGTCCCTCCTCACCTGGGAGGATGGAAACCAATGGGATTTCCTGTGCCTGTGTTAAACAATACTGGGATGGGCCATATTGTCCCCATGGCAAAAACTCCAGTAAATAAACACTTGCTTCTGGAAGATAAGACTATGAGTGAACTAGAAGAGCTTACTCATCAAGACCAACGGCTTTTTTAGGAAGACCAGCTTCAAGACCCTCACTTCATTGTGCCCACCAATCCAAAGTTACCAATGCCAACCCGTGACTCAGCTTCCAAGACCTGCCTTAAAGTCGCCAAGAGCAGGCATATCCACTGACTTTACCTTTCCAGGGCTCTGTTAAAACCTTTCAAGATACAGTAATCCATCTTTCTGTAACAGGCTTAGTAAAATGGCTTTGATTGGTCAACAGGTCTCTCTGGTGGTCTTTTGAAAAGCCAACAGGGACATGTACTTCTTTTTTTTTTTTTTTTTAAGATTTTATTTATTTATTTGAGGGAGAGTGAGAGAGAGATCACGAGAGTGGGGAGGGTCAGAGGGAGAAGCGGACTCCCTGCTGAGTGGGAAGCCCGATCCAGGACTCAATCCTGGGACTCGGTCCTGGGACTCTGGGATCATGACCTGAGCTGAAGGCAGTCATTTAACTGACTGAGCCACCCAGGCGCCCTAAAAAGCCAATAGTGTCTTGTGCTTCTTAAGAAAAACGGGGTAGAACAATGAAGTAAATACGACTCTCTTCCAGTTGAATACGATTGGTTGTTTCAAGTTCAGAGGTAGGAATGTAAAATGATGTGGTCACCATGGAAAACAGTTTGTGGTTCCTTAAAAAGCTAAACTTAGAATTGCCAGGTGATCACAAGTCCATTCCTAGGTATACATCCTAAGGGATGGAAAGAGACTCGAACAGATCTTTGTGCACCCATGTTCAAAGCCGCACTAGTCACAAGAGCCAAAAAGTGGGAGCAACCCAAGTGTCAACTGATGGATGAATGGATAAACAAAACATGCTATATCTGTACGATGGCATTTTATTCAGCCATGAAAAGGAATGAAGTATGGACACCTGCTACAACACGGAGAAACCTTGAAAACAACTTGCTAAGTGAAATAAGCCAGACAGGGAAGGGCAGACATTGTGTGATTACACTTGCATGAGGCACCTAAAATAGGCAAATTCATAGGGACAGAAAGTAGACTGGAGGTTACCAGAAACTGAGTGAATGGGGAGGAATGGGGAGTTCCTCTTAACGGGCACAGAGTTTCTATTTAGGGTAGTGAAAAGTTTTGGAAATATAGTGATGATGGTTGCACAACACTGGGAATGTAATTAATGCCACTGAATTGGGCACTTAAAAATGGTTAAATAACAATTTTTGTGTTGTGTATATTTTACTGCAATTAAAAAGAAGCCTAGAGGGGCGCCTGGGTGGCTCAGCTGGTTAAGCCTCTGACTTCGGCTCAGGTCATGTTCCCTGGAGTCCTGGGATCGAGCCCCACTTCCGGCTCCCTGCTCAGCGGGGCGTCTTCTTCTCCCTCTCCCTCTGCACCCCCCTCACGTGCGCTTGCACACTCTCAAATAAATAAATAAAATCTTAAAAAAAAAAAAAAAAGAAGCCTAGAGTGTCTTCTCTCTGGTCCTACTTTCCTCTACACCCCCTACCTTCATAGTCCTGCAGAACAGCCTTTAGGGAAAGGAGAACACAGATCTCCTGAACCCAAATGCTTTCAGGGGACCAGACAGGTAACATAAATAAGTGACGTCAGCCAAGTGTTTACAACAGGAAGTAGCAGGGATGGGGGTAAAGTAGAGAACGTGAGTGCCCTTTCTAGTAAGTACACCTACAACCCATCTCCTGACAATCATTGCCATGAAGAAATATGGACCCAGTATTGCCAGGTTTTCTCATTTTTCAAGAGACAGTAGGAACTGGGATTTATATGAGCAAGTTTCCATTTAAAATCCTTGGGCGGCGTACAACTTGTGGGGCAGGTTTAGATGGAGGCTGCCTGTTTCCTACTCCTGCTCTTCTGCCTACTGACCTGACCCTCAGTGGGCAGCTGGTGCCCACATTAGAGGATCATCTGAGTCGGGAAAGTGTATTTTTCTGAACGGGATGTATCAAAGTTACCAAACTGGATGACAGGAAGCTCCTTATATTTTTTTAACAGCCCTCATTCTTATTTCCTCTTAGGCTTTGCAGATGAAATGGTCAAGAAGGGTCCTGCTCCATTTCCACCATCTTTTCTGATGAGAAATCTACAACCATGTTTCACAAGTGACATGAAGGAAAGTCTGCCATGCAGCCCATAGGAGAGGCCAGTCAGGAGGAAAACTGAAAAGGGGAACACGGAGAGGGAGGTGGAGGAAGAGAAAGAAGAGAAGGGGGAAAAGGAGGGATGGAAAAAGACAAAAAGGGAAAGAACTAGAAGAATCTGGAGTAGAGTGTGAATATAGCTCCCGGATAAAGACCTTTCACATATATGGTCTCAGCTGTTACAAAGGCTTGGAAGGCAGAACTCATCTTCAGTTTGCAGATGGAGAAAGAGAAGCTCCTGGAAGTTGCCTCTATGGCCCAGTACTTAGTCGGTGAACAGTAGGGGCACCAGGTGCATGCCCCATAGTACATGTATGAGTAAGAGAGAAAGAAAATCTGAGGCTGGAAAGGCAGAAAAGAAAGTACATGTTTGTTGGAAGCTGGGAGCCTGCCACCAACCACTGCTTTCAGAGCCTAAAGGGCAAAGGGCTATTGACCAAATTCCTGTAGTATAATGATTAGCCCCTATGAAGGCTCCACCACCAGCTCAGCTTCCTTATTATGAAGGTCTTGATGCCATTGGTTGGATCATACAGCAAAACATTGTTTCAGAGACTCTTAAGGTTAAATTACACAGTCAAAACCTCAAAGGGCGTGGGCAGTGTGCTGGGTTTCACGCAGCTCTTCAGGATTCGGCCCCAGGATGGCGTGACAATCATGGTCCTCTGAAGGCACTCTCCATGACAAATGAACATCAAGAGTCGCTATTCTTCTCTTCTGCTAAGAGACATACTGGGAATGGCTCATAATATTGATGTGGGACAAAGAGTGAGTTTTCAGATTCCTTAATGTTAGAAGTCTCAGAATGAGAGGCGGAGGAAGGAGATGGAAGGACGTGAGTAACTACACTGAGTGCCTGCTCCGTGGCAGGCATCTTTACAGACTTGGTGAACATTTCGGTGGCAGAGATTTTTATAAACTATCCTTGAATAAAAGAAAAGGCTTTTTTGATTCTCCTTCCCTGTGCTTTATTTTTTTTTTCTTAAGATTTATTTATTTCAGAGAGAGAGAGTGGGGTGAGGGGCAGAGGGAGAGAGAATCTGAAGCTGACTCCCCGCTGAACACAGAACCCACCATGGGGCTCAATCCCATGACATGAGCTGAAACCTAGAGTGGGATGCTTAACCAACTGAGCCACCCAGGCGCCCCTCACCTCTTTTTCAAATTGCTGTAAGGATCCCATTTCAGGGAATGCGTTGGATGCTTTTTATGCCTCATCTCAACTTGGTCTGCATCTTTGCCTTACTGTTGCTGCAACCACCTGATACCTAGCCTCAGTCGCATCATGCCTTTCCGGCTTTCTGTCCCAACTTCTCTGCTCCACTTGTGCCTATGGGACTCCTCCTGGAGTCCACTTGCCAATTTTGGTGCATGAACAAAACTGAAAGTGTGAGAAAATTAACACTTTCCAGTATGGTCCTTGACCAATGGAGGATGTTGGTAATTTCCCCTTTTTCAGTTGGGCAACATGGTGACCCAGCCTGCAAGGTTCCCCAGAGGGTTCTCAGTGGGATGAGCAGCAACCAACTCAATGATGCACCCTTACGTTAACTTTCATCTTCTTCATGCTCCTCTTCCCTGGGGCCAAATCCCCAAATAAACTATCTGCATGAAAGTTCTTGTCTCAAGCTCTGTTGGGGGCAGATTGGGCCAAAAGAGGACCAATTAAGGTACTTCTTCACAGCTGATATTAAAAGAGGGTAATTGTGCCTCTTGATAACCTGAGTCACTGAACTTTTTACAGTCACAATCAAGTGTTTTAGATCCTTATTATGTCCCTATAAAAAGAAAAAAAAATCACCCAAAGAGAACTGGTTCTTAAACTTGAGCACGTGCCTACAGAGTCAACTTGAGGGCTTATTCACACATGCTACAGGCTCCAATTCCAGACTTGCCAATTCAGTGGGTCTGGGGTGGGACCTGAGAATATTCATGAGTAGCAATTTCCCAAGTGGCCCTCGGATCTCCTTGGAGAACCACTGATCTAGAGTAGCACTATCCAGTAGAACATTCTGTGATGCTGGAAATGTGTTATATCCACGCCATCCAGTATGGTAGCCACTAGTCACATGTGTCTATTGAGCACTTGAAACATGGCCAATGAGACTAAGGGATTGAATTTGTTTATATAATCGAATCTTCATTCAATTTTAAACTTAAATATCCACATGGACAAGGGGCTATGGTGTTGGACAGCGCAGGAGTAGATTCTTGCTACTCCTAGATGTGCTCTTGGACTAGCATTGGCATTCTTAGTAGTACGTTAGAAATGCATATTCTCAGGACCCCCTCTCAGACCTACTGAATGGGAAACCATGTTTTAACAAGGGGTTCAGGGGACATGTATATGAACCAATTTAAGAAATAGTGGTTTGGGGCACCTGGGTGGCTCAGATGGTTGAGCGTCTGCCTTCGGCTCAGGTCATGATCCCAGGGTCCTGGGATCGAGTCCCGCATCAGGCTCCCTGCTCCTTGGGAGCCTGCTTCTCCCTCTGCCTCTCTCTCTCTCTCTGTCTCTCATGAATAAATAAATAAAATCTTTAAAAAAAAAAAAGAAATAGTGGTTTGGCAGTCAATATTTTCCCAATGCTGCACCAGATTTCCTACCCAACCGTTAGGGGTTAAGTAATGTCCCCTCCCCTCCAACTCCCCCCACCCAAAAATATCGTGAAACCCTAACTCCTGTACCTGTGAGTGTGATGTTACATGGGGCCTTTACAGATGTACCCAAGTTAAGATGAGGTCATTAGGGTGGTCCCTCATCCAATATGACTGGTGTCCTTATAAGAGGAAGGAAATCTAGACAGAGACATACAAGGAGATCAGCATGTGATGACAGGCAGAGATCAGACTGATGTTACCACAGGCTAAGGAACACTGAGGATTGCTGGTCACCAACAGAAGCCAGAAGAAGCTCTCCCCTCTAGGCTTCAGAGGGAGCACGGCCCTGCCAGCACCTCAATTTTGGACTTCTCACCTCCAGAACTGGGAAACAATGAAATCTGTTGTTTGAAGGCACCCAGTTTTGTGGTACTTTGTCATGGCAACCCTGGGAAACTAACACACCAACCTGGAGTCAATCCCTTAGCTCTTCTGAGCCCAGAGATTTCTATCTGTGCCAAAGTTGGGCGGTCTTCAGTTATCTACCAAACCAGATGCTTCAAGGATTGAGGAGAACATCAGTGATCTCTGGAGGAACGATCTCCAAGTGTTGTTACAATTTGACAGAGAATATGGAATTGGAATATGTCACTGTGAATTCAATGCACAAATTAAATAGCTATGAAAAGAGGATGCTAAACAGGAAACCACAACTTTCCTTGTGTTCTCAGCTTTGTTTCCTAGTTTTCTAGCATGGGCAATCATGGCAGGTGTGGGTCCAAAGAGATGGAAAATGCACAATAACCACAGCTAATAAAGAGAAATAAACTTTTCCTTTAACACTCTCTGTTCTGTGATAGTCTCATTTTCCCCCCATGCTAGCTTGACCCAGCAACTCGTGTCACAAAGGCATGAATTTCATACTGTTCTGGTCATCTCAAGTTCAGCAGACTCATCTCCCAAATGCTTCATCACTGGCAATTGGAGGAGCAGTTGCAACAGATGGTTTGCCTGACCAATGGGCACACGAGCCCACTTGGAGAGGCGGCCTTCCTGTATTAAAGGAACTGATGTGATGAGAACAAGAAGGAACTGTTACTTACCGGGAAAAAAAAAAAAAAAAAAAAAAAAGGAAAAGGAAATGACTCAAGTCACTTCTGCATCACAATTGCAATGGGGGGGAGTTCCCTAAAAGGGAGTGGGTAGTGTTTTCCACTAGAAAATCTATCATTTGTGCCCTACTGATGAAGAAAAGAAATGCTTTCCTGGGCACGGTCTGGAGGAAGAGTATTACGTTAAGAAATAATAAAAATTTAAAAATGCCATCTAATAAAGTAATAGATAATCCTGGAAATAAACCATTTAAGAGGTTTTAGAACTGGGCGCCTGGGTGGCTCAGTTGGTTAAGCGACTGCCTTCAGCTCAGGTCATGATCCTGGAGTCCCGGGATCGAGTCCCGCATCGGGCTCCCTGCTCGGCAGGGAGTCTGCCTCTCCCTCTGACCCTCCCCCCTCTCATGTGCTCTCTCTCTCCTCTCATCCTCTCTCTCAAATAAATAAATAAAATCTTTAAAAAAAAAAAAAGAGGTTTTAGAACTCAGCAAAATGAGAGATGGAAAACATGTCTGGCGAAAAGTGGATCACTGACAACATGATATTTATTTATTTATTTATTTATTTATTTATTTATTTATTATTCTGCTCCCCTCTACCCCTATAAAATGATTTTTAACCAACTGAGCCACCCAGGCGCCCTTAAAATGATTTTTAAAAGATTGGGAGGATCTCTGACACTGAAGGAGCCATAGTAGTAGGTAAGAAAAGGCCTAGAATATGTATTTAATATGTAATTTGAGGGCCTGGATAGTGGAGATGCCTGCCCTTGAAACACAAATACCTTTTTTTCTTGCTTAAATAAAAGTAAAACACTCCCTCAGTTAAGTGATGGGTGGTTGGGCTGTTACTTCTCCTTTCAGCAAGTTCATAGAAGTCAGTCGAGGTGATCTGGAAGGGACAGAAATGTCAGGTAGATATTGAGTCCTTTAAGAAGTACTCCAGGGGTGGGGCGCCTGGGTGACTCAGTCGTTAAGCATCTGCCTTCAGCTCAGGTCATGATCCCAGGGTCCTGGGATCGAGTCCCGTCCCTGTTCAGCAGGAACCTGCTTCTCCCTCTCCCACTCCCCCTGCTTGTGTTCCTTCTCTCGTGTTGTCTCTCTCTGTCAAATAAATAAATCAAATCTTAAAAAAAAAAAAAAAAAAGAAGTACTCCAGGGGTTCCTGGGTGGCTCAGTCGGTTAAGCATCTGCCTTTGGCCCGGATCATGATCCCAGGGTCCTGGGATCGAGTCCTGGCTCCATGTTCAGCGGGGAGCCTGCTTCTCCTGCTGCCCCTCCCCAGGTTCTCTCTTTCTCTCTGTCAAATAAATAAATAAAAATCTTAAGAAAGAAAAAAAAAAGAGGTGCTCCAGAAAGAATATATTGGCAGAAAGTTAGTAATAGCCTAACGCTACGTGCGTCGAAGTGCCTACATCATTCACATCACTTTATCTTATCAGGTAGCCTTTTCTCATCTGGCACCATCACAAGAAGGGTGAGGACTGGACAATAAGACATTCTGAGAGAAAGAGAGACCACAATCACATAACTTTTATTACAATATATTGCTATAATTATTCCATTTTATTATTAGTTATGTGGTTAATCTCTTACTATGCCTAAGTTATAAATTAAACTGTATAAGAAAAAACAGTGTATATATAGGGTTTGGTACTATCCGTGGCTTCTGGAATCCCTGCAGGTCTTGGAACATACACCCTGGGGATGAGGGGGGCTGCCATATATTCTATTGGTTCTGTTTCTCTGGAGAACCCTGATATATATATATATATATATATATATATATATATATATATATATATATATATATATATATATGAAATCTCTCTGGAAGGGCACACACCAGCTGGGTGGCTGAAAGTAGAGATAAAGTTTTCACTGAATATCCTTTAATATTTAAAATTTTTGAATGTTAGAAATATACCACCTACTCAAAATATTAAAAAAATATAAAATAAACATGTAAGTTTAATAAAATTTGTTATGTTCAGTTATTAGTTAATATTTTGCATTACAAGCCCATAAAGAATGTATTGCTAAAATATGCATTTCTGGAAATACAAAAAAACTAAAAAATCAAGCCAATTTTTTTTTATTTTTCAATTTTTTATTTAAATTCCAGTTACTTAACATACAGTGTAATATTAGTTTCAGGAGTGCTCATTACAAGTGCCCTCCTTAATGCCCATCACTTATTTAACCTGTTCCCCCACCCAAATCCCCTCCAGTAACCCTCAGTTTGTCTTCTATAGTTAAGAGTCTATTTCCCGGTTTGCCTTTTTCCGTGCCCCCCATGTTCATCTGTTTTGTTTCTTAAATTCCACATATGAGTGAAGTCATGTTTCTGGTGTTTTCTCTGGCTGACTTATTTTGCTTAGCATGATATCTCTACCTCAATCTATGTCATTGCAAATGGCAAGATCTCATTCTTTTTTATGGTTAATATTCCATTGTATATATATACCACATCTTCTTTATCCATTCATCAGTTGATGGACATTGGGCTCTTTTCATAGTTTGGCTATCGTTGATAATTCTAAATCAAGCCAATTTTTAAAAAATTTTTAACTTTTTATTTTGAGATCATTTTAGATACACAGAAAAGTTACCAAAAAAATAGAGAACTCCTATGTCCCCTTCATGCAGCCTCCACTTACACTGACATTGTACGTAAATGGAGTACTATTACCAATGCCAGAAAATTAATATTGATACAGTATCATTTTTTTTTTTTAAAGATTTTATTTATCTGCGAGAGAGAGAATGAGAGACAGAGAGCGTGAGAGGGAGGAGGGTCAGAGGGAGAAGCAGACTCCCTGCCGAGCAGGGAGCCTGATGCGGGACTCGATCCCAGGACTCCAGGATCATGACCTGAGCCGAAGGCAGTCGCTTAACCAACTGAGCCACCCAGGTGCCCCTTGATACAGTATCATTAACTAAAACTTTTAGCCAAAGTATTAACCTTGATGCCCCTCTAAGCATTTAGAAATTTCTTTGCTGATGGCAAAAAAAAGTCCAGAAGTAAAAAAATCAACCAGAAAGTTTCTAAAAGTTTCTCTTTCTTTTTTTTTTTTCCACTGTAGCATTCAAAGAAATTTCTGTAATTGTCTAGGTGGGAGAAGGGAGCATTACGGTTATCAATTATACTTTTTTGTTCCCCCACTTTGCTTAGTCGTCCAACTTCTCTGATTTCTTGTCCACTCCTTGGTACATGTGCTTTCATGATTTCAATCTTCAGTTTGTTTCCAGCAGAGCCCAGGGAAAGTGGTTCACCTTCACCATCGCTCCCCCATCTTTTTTGTTCTGTGACTTTCCAGTATGAACTCCATCCAGGCATACCACCTTCTTAGGGAAGTCTCAGGATGGATGCTTCTGCACCCCACCTAGACCCGTCCTGTTCCCCAGCTCCCACACACCCTTCCAGGTCAGTCTGGCCTAGCCTCTGCCTCTGATGAATAAATATGTGATAAAATGTTGGTGCTGGATTAACATGCTGCTCCATGAGGAATCCATCTGCCATATGGAAATTCTATAGATAGCATGATACCCTGAGATAGTGCTGAGGGGGGAAGGGTGGTGACGATAAGGAAACCTGAATGTCTACAGAACTGTCACCAATAAGCTGGGTGGCCTTGGCCACATCACTCAACTGCTCTAAGTCTCATTTTCCTGTAAAACAAGGGAATGAAGCTAGATGCATTTTTAAAAAAATATTCTTGGCATTTAAGGTAGCTTTGAAAATTGATAAAATAAATATATAGGCCATATCCTCAGAAAGGTAAACATGGTGCCTACGTATTTTTGAATATCCCAAAGGGACAATAATATGACAAAATAGGAGGTCACAGACTTTCCTCCTCATTTCACACTCTGAAGAAGACAGTGTGTTTGTTCTACTTCTCTTGGGGCCTTTGTTATACAGATCAGGCTAAAGTGTAGAAAGAAGAATTGGAAGTAACAAGAGAGGCTAGGTTGACTTACCTAAGGGTCAGGGTGCTAATGTGGAAGGTAAGTAAGAATAGATCTGGGTGGATAAAATGTATTTCACCAAAATTACAAACTTTTTTGCTTCCAAGGACATCATCAAGAAAGTGAAAAACAACCTACAGAATGGGAGAAAATATTTGCAAATCATATCTCTGACAAAGGACTTGTATCTAGAGTATATGAAGAACTCTTACAATTTAACAACAAAAAGTCAAATAACCCGATTTAAAAATGGGCAGAAGACTTGACTAGAAATAGCCCTAACAAAGGTATACAAATTGCCAATGAGCTCATGAGAAGATGCTCAGTATCATTAGTCACTAAGGAAATGCAAATCAAAACCACCATGAGATACCACTTGACACCCAGGAGGATGGCCATGATAAAAAAAAAAAAAAGGTGGACAATAGTCACTGTTGGCACAGATGTGGAGAAATCTGAAGGCCTCTAACTGATGGTGAAAATGTAAATGTGTTTCAGCAGCTATGGAAAACAATTTGGGAGGAGTTTTCTTATGCTCAGCAATTCCACTCTTAGGTATAGTCCCCAAGACAATTGAAAACACAGAAAAACCTGTTCACAGAAAAGCTTGTGCATGAATATTCATAACAACATTATTTCTAATAGCCAAGGAGAAGAAACAACCCAAATGGCCATATTCTCATGAACAGATAAACAAAGTGTGGTAAATCCATACAATGGAATATTCTTCAGCCATAAAAAGGAATGAGGGATAGACACACGCTACAATACACATGAACCTTGAAGACGTCACACTGACTGAAAGAAGCCACAAAAGGCCACATACCGTATGATTCTATTTGTGTGAAATGTCCAGAAGGGGTAAACCCAGATAGAGTCAAGAGATAACTGGCTGCCAGGGGGCTGAGGAAAGGGATAATGGGGAACGACCGCTTATGGGTACCAGTTTCTTTATAGGGTGATGAGAATGTTCTGGCATTTGTGGTGATCATTGTACAACCTTGTTAGTATACAGAACCCACTGAATTGTACCCCTTAAAATAGTGAATTTTATTGTGTGAGAATTATATCTCAGGTTTTTTTTTAAAGAATAGGCCGGGGTATAGAGAGGGGAGAGAAGAAATGAGGAAGACGAGGGAGGCAGTATGGGTCAGAGATTGGGGAAGAAAGAGAAAAGGAAGTTCAAGACCCCTGCCTTGTATAAAATGTGGGACAGATGAATGGGTAAAGAGGGTTTTGGGGACGTTTGATGTGTATTTGGGATATATCCCACTCTCTTTTGTTACAATCTTCAGAAATTACACATTTTTAAAGAATTTGGAATTGGATTTGTGGGTTTGGGGATGGGATAGTGAATGAGATTGGTTCCAAAATAATCAGCTTAGTTTTGGTTTACACATTTATTCAGTCAACAAATGTTTATTGAGCAACTGCTGAGTGCCAGGCCCCATTCTGGGGACACTGGGGTGCACTGGTGAACAAGACAGAATGAGGTGGTCTCCTCCTGGAGCTTATAGTCTAGGGGGGTGTGTGTGTGCGCATGTGTGCAGCTCAGGCACAGACTTGATAAAAAAATTAAAATGTCTAATAATTTCAAGAATGATAGTGCTTTCAGTAAAAGAAGGTAGAGAAAAGCAATAAAGAGTGGCAGGATTTTAGGGGTTCATAGAGCCCTTAAAGCCCATGGGTTTAGACACCTCAGATTCAGAATCCCTGGCTATGATAATCTCTAGATGTCCCTTTTATCTAAAAACAAAACAAAACTATAATTCATGGAACAGGTATGAGAGATATAAAAGTGATAAGACCTCCAAATTCAATATAATGTGGAGATCTAGTTTATAGTATCATTAAAGAGTTTGCAAAATAAACAATGTTGAAGTCAAACACTGAGACAGACACAGACAGCCCCACACTTGCTGGATGCTGAAACTGGAAGGAACTTTGGTGATGACCTAATGTTGATTTCTTTTTTTTTTTTAAGATTTTATTTATTTGGGCGCCTGGGTGGCTCAGTTGGTTAAGCGACTGCCTTCGGCTCAGGTCATGATCCTGGAGTCCCGGGATCGAGTCCCGCATCGGGCTCCCTGCTCGGCAGGGAGTCTGCTTCTCCCTCTGACCCTCCCGACCCTCCCCCCTCTCATGCTCTCTCTCTCTCTGTCTCTCTCTCAAATAAATAAATAAAAATCTTAAAAAAAAAAAAAGATTTTATTTATTTATTTGACAGAGAGAGAGAGAGCACAAGTACGCAGAGAGGCAGGCAGAGGGAGAGGGAGAAGCAGACTCCCTGCTGAGCAGGGAGCCCGACGCTGGACTTGATCTCAGAACCCTGGGATCATGACCTGAGCTGAAGGCAGCTGCTTAACCAACTGAACCACCCAGGCGCCCCCTAATGTTGATTTCAATCCCTTCATCGTATGGCGGAGGAAACTGATAAGCAGAGGCTCAAGTAACTTGGCCAAGTTCCCCCAGTTTGTAGTCACAGAGCTGAGATTATAGTCCCGACGTCCTGATTCCAGGTTCAGTCAGGAGCATTCACTTAAAAATAATGGATGTGTTAATGGAAGATTGTCTATTTACTCAATCAAGGACCTATAGTTCCCTCCGACACAATATATTGTTCTTTATGCTGTCCCTACCAGTTAACAATAATGAAACACCATTTTGTTTGTTGATCTTATTTCATTCCTTCAGTTCTCAATGAAACAATGCATTCCTTCTTAATTCTGTCTTATCAGTTAACAATGATTGATTTTTTCATTCACTCAGCAAGCACAATCTTAGGCACCATGAGGAATGGCACCATTATTCAGAGAGTCCTGACCTCAAAAAGCTAAAAATCTAGACGAGGAAATAAGACAGAGTAACAAATAATTATGATGTGGGGTAGATCTTGGTGACACCATTACATGTCATGAGCTTCCAGAGTGAAGTTACGTCTGCTTGGGAGAAAGGAAAGCAGGAAAATATATTCTGACTTCACAAAGCTTCAGAGAAAGAACTTCTGGAGTTCATGGAATTTGTTCAAGTCTTGAAATGCAAGTTTTCTGTTTATTAAAAAAACATAAACTATAACAGAAAATCAGCAGTTTCCTTAAAACCACCCAAACAAACTGTCTCTAACCACAGGACACTTTTTTTTTTTTTTTTTTTTAATTGGCTGCTGAGGCTTTTTGAATACTTAACCCATCCTCTGGGCAAATATATATAACTGCACCCACATTGACCTCAGTTGGTTCCTACTTACAATAAGATGAAAGTACTTAAATTCTGTTCTAAGTTGATATCTTTATCCTTCATGTTTTAAGTTGGCCCCCGTAACTGTGTAAAGGCCAAATGATAGGGTTAGGGGCACCTGGGTGGATCAGTTGTTAATGCATCTGCCTTCGGCTCAGGTCATGATCCCAGGGTCCTGGGATTGAGCCCCAAATCGGGCTCCCTGCTTGGCGAGAAGCCTGCTTCTCCCTCTCCCACTCCCCCTGCTTGTGTTCCCTCTCTCGCTGTGTCTCTCTCTGTCAAATAAATAAATAAAATCTTAAAAAAAAATAAATGATAGGGTTATATGATTTTAATGGGACTTGATAGTTTAAAATGGAATAAATGCCTTTTTTTTAAAAAAAAACCTCACATGTATTAAGTTATAATTTCGGTGTAGTAAAAATCACACTTTGTTGGGTATAGTTCCATGATTTTTGGCAAATGGGATGCTTTTTATTGTGATTCCCACAGTTAGATTAGCACACTAAAGAGGTGCAGAACTGAATGGAAAGACACAGGCTAGGAAGCAGTATGAATGTATAGCAAACATTGCCAGCATGCTCTTTATGTGCATAATCTCAACTACGTCTCCTATCCCTATAGAAAACGTTCTTTTATAATCTCTACAGATGAGAACGCTTCAGTATGGAGAAGTCAGGTTTCTTGGCCAGGGTCACAGACCCAGGAGTAGCAGGCTCCCCAGCAGGGACAACTTCTGGCCTCTGTCGTTCAGTAGTTTAGGGATTTGCGGAAATTCCTTTGGCCCGTTAGGGCTTTGTTTTTCTCATATGTATAAAGAGAAGTTTAGACCGGCCTTCTGGTCCCCAAGCCCCATTCCCTACCAGAGCCCCACCATCTTGGTTCACAAGTGGAAATAAAACGTCTGGCTAGCCGTGGCCCCAGAGCTGAGGGTCTCAGACAAACAGCCCCAGAAGTTAAAGAAACAAATAGAAATGCCACACACGTTTGGATGGAGCCCAGCCTGCTCCCCACACAGACTCTTCCCCGTTTTCTTGCCATAAGCGGCTGGCACAGCGGACAAGTACGATGCCATCTAGTGGAGTTCAGGAGGCCAAAGAAACAAATGGTGCAGAAGCACACGGGCCCTCAGTCCGGCAGAACAATGTGCCCACTGTCTTCTGTTCTGGCTTTTCTGGTCTCGTCACATCTCCACGGACCACAAATAAAGATTTGAGCTGGCCGAACCACCCTCATTCTGTCAGCTTTCAGCTCTGTGGTCGCCAAAGCATCCTTCCATCACATCACCCCATTCGCTCCCTCCTCCCACCACCCCCTCTGAGCAAAGTTCATTATTGTCCAGTAGACTCGGAGGGAAGTGTGAAATACGACTGGAGAGCTGGGGATAATGAATATGGCCGTGTGCATTGGGACATTCTACTGTTTTCTGTTTCTTTTTAATTGGGACTGAAGTCAAGAAGTAAATTTTATTTCCTGTATAATGATAGTTTTTGGGGGCGCTAATGCTGAAAGATCTGGGGAGGAGGTTTACGTCTTTCTGGCCATTCACCACCCCTGAACTTCACTCTCTTTCACTGTTTAAAGCAGCCTTTACCCATGTGAACCAACAGGATATCACGCCAGGTAGATGGGTCCCATATGGTAAGAATTGAGAGGCCAACCTAATAGGCTTAACCCTTTTCTCATTTTTGCCTATTTCTGGGCTGTTTTTTGGGGAATTTCGGTTAGCATGTTCTCCTCTTAGGCCTTTAAGTGCATAGCAAGTACTCAGCAAGTGCTTGCTGAGCATTTGTCAAGGGAATCAATTGATTAAGTGAAAATGGCCCAAACCCAGAATGGGAGATTAAATTTTAAAAATCAGGTTTTATAGGGTAAAGTTCTTTTTGTAGTGGTACAATGTCTGACTTTTTTAATCCCCAAATATCTAACTTATCCAGGGACTCAGTTTATACCGAGGATGAGGATTTGGAGGATGAGATTCAGAATAACTTCACAATGTTCCTGCAAAGACCGAGAGAGAGAATGCACATAAACGCTATGTGTAAATCCTAGAGCATGGTTTCCTGGCACATCATACTCAATGGCACTCAGAGTTAAGGATTGTATTTGTAGAGGGCATTGAGGGTAAGTGGCCAAGGTGGCCCAGAAGGAGTTCTCACTGCCCCAGGGGCGTCAGCAGTCCTAGAGATGCCTACCACCCCAGGCCCCTCTAAGCAACCCCCAGGGATGAGCAAGTCCCTAAGTCATCACACCTACAATATGTGTGTGTCAAGGAGCACTTCTTGAAAAGCTGTTTTAAACTTTCATACAAGTGTACAAATGTCACGGAATGATCATGTTGATGTGAGTGAGTCATTTTACCTTCCTTCACTCAATTACTGTAAGGGACACTGCCCTATAGTAATTAGGGAACTGCCCCACTGAATAGGGGACACTGAAATCATAGTGTTATTTATAGATATAATATGATGACATACTTGGACCAATGGTGAAAACAGGACTGATTCTGTCGCACAAAACAGAAAACTTTTCTTTTTTATTCTTGCATAACAGGGAGGCTGGCGTTCATTACTGGTATTGGTTCACAACATTTGTTGCTGCCCTGGCTTTGGATCCGTGCCCTTGGAAATTCCTTTGGCTTTGCCCTTATGGTTTCAAGATGCATGAGAACTCCAAAATGACATCATCCCGTTGTCCAAAGGCATCACGTGGAATCTCTCTTTCACTGCACCAACTCCTTATGAGGGTGAAAAGCACTTGCCAGAGGCCCCTGACCAGACACCCTTAGAGTTCGTTGGCCAGAACTGGAACACGTGGGCACTCTTAGCTCAGAGTAAGACTGAGAAAGCAAGTCTCTGACCCATTTAGCAGTGCCAGTCAGCGAGTGCTCGTCAGCGAGACAGAGTTTTGAGAAGTCAATTAGTATGTGTCTGACTTATTGCTCTGCAAAGCATTTCTGGTTATAGCTTAAAGGGAAAAACACGTCTTCATTTCCCAATATTATCCAAACAAAATGACTTCCTATTATTAAAATATATAAACAAACATTTAAAAAAAAAAACAGCATCTATGATTTCTACAACATCTGCCAACTCTCTGTAGATATTTGGCAGTTTGGACTATAATGGTTTGCTCAGATTTCTTAAAATAGGAATTCTCACTTTCCCTCCTAAAAGTTCCCAGACTCTTTCAAATGCCTTCATGTCTTAAGTCGGTGAGCTCCCTCATAAACTGCCTCTTCCCCCTGGCCCATCTGTGTATCTTCTCACTAATTATTCCACATAGAGGCTTCTCATACATTTATACGTCAACATCTTGTGAAGAAGTAATCTTTGCGATATGAGATATTAACATTTTTATTTATTTTAAGGTATATATAAACCATTCCAGAATAATATAAAAACTAATAAAATTTTAGAATGTATTTTACTGTTGTCATATGCACGGATTCGCAAATCAAATCAGCAAGCCAAGTACTGGCTTATAACGAAAAGCAGCAGTCTCCTGCCTCACCTCTCCCACCCTCCATTCCCACTTCTGGAGTCAATCATTTTCAGCTCATTTACCTTTTCCTTTATGTATTTATATCTACATTCTAAATTACATGCTTTTAAAAAAAATTTATTTTTATTTATTTACTTTTTTAAAGATTTTATTTATTTATTTATTTGAGAGAGAGAGAATGAGAGAGAGAGAGCACATGAGAGAGGGGGGAGGGTCAGTCAGAGGGAGCAGCTCCCTGCTCGGCAGGGAGCCCGATGTGGGACTCGATCTAGGGACTCCAGGGTCATGACCTGAGCCGAAGGCAGTCGCTTAACCAACTGAGCCACCCAGATGCCCCTTAAAAATTTTTTTAAAAGATTTTATTTATTTGAGAGAGAGAGAGTGAGATCGAGAGCATGAGCAGGGGGGTGGGAGGGGCAGAGGGAGAAGGAGAGTCCAGACCCGATGTGGGGCTCGATCCCAGGACCCTGGGATCATGACCTGAGCTGAAGGTAGACGCTTAAGTGACTGAGCCACCTAGGCGCCCCACATGCTTAAATTGCTCTTTCTTGATTTGTTACCTTAAGACTTCATCTGTTGGCTCTCTTCTATGCAGTGTGAGGATTTGGCTCCCTGACACATTCTGGTGCCTATTTTTGTCCTCCCCCCCCATCATGCTCTATAGTTATGTCACTTTCTTTTCTAAACGCTCTTCTTTGCACAGCATTCTGTTCTTGTTTATTGTTACAAAATTTTCTCTTATCTCTCTCAAGGTATAAATTACCGTTTTCTGAAGTTTTCTTCCGCTGGTTCCCTCTCTCTCACGTTCCTCATTTGTTATGTCTCCTGTTGAAGCCTTTCTTGAAAGTTCTGGTGACTCTTGAATGTCCGTTACTGACACTAAAAAGCTAACCAGCAGCTCTGTGTAAATAGACAGTTTATTCATTGGTAGACCTCAGTATATTGTGGCAGATGGAGAATCACAAAAATTGGAATCTGTGGTCTTCTGTCTTGGGTTGGTGGGTTTCCCTGCAGAGAAATCATCCATTCTCCTATTGGGGTGATAGAAAGCTGGCTGCTGAGGATCATGGGAACCTCGTGTGGGAAGGGGGGATGGGAATTACCATTCAAAATGGAGGCTGTCCCTCAATCTGCTTTAGCGGCACCTCTCCACCCCATCTCTCTCTGTTGGGCCTGGTATTCTAGAGCTTAGAGTTTCTCAAGAATTTCCAAGAGCAAAACTCTTGTGCTCTGCTCAGGAATCGACAAGCTGCTAGAGTTAGGGCAGGGAATCTGAGAGTCTGCTCCTTAGAGATTTTTTTTTTATTATGTTATGTTAATCACCATACATTACATCATTAGTTTTTGATGTAGTGATCCATGATTCATTGTTTGCATATAACACCCAGTGCTCCATGCAGAACGTGCCCTCTTTAATACCCATCACCAGGCTAACCCATCCCCCCACCCCCCTCCCCTCTAGAGCTCCTTAGAGATTTTTGATGACCCTCCTTGGTTTTGATCCCCTCCACACCTGACTTCAGATATGTGGTGGCCCCCATGCTTGGCCTTCCTGAGATCCTGCAATGCCAATCACTTGCTTTTGACTGGACTCTCCCCCCTCGACTCTCTCTGTCATACAGTTTCTGCTTTTTCTGTGCTGCCAAGTCACTTATCACTTGTCCATCTGTTTTTCATTTTGCAAAATAGTGTTGACATCACTTTCTCCTCTTACTCTTCCCCCGTTTTCTTTGAGTTTTCACCTCTTTTATTCCTTTATTCTCACTTCAGAGGAGTTTCACGAAGAAGTCAAGATTAATGCAATTCAGCTTGTCACGTTTAACTGAAAGTCATGAATATTTCATCTGTAGGTGTCCAATTCTAGCTGGGCATATGCCCACCTAACTACTTAAGTAGATATGGGAGGGTGTGTTTTTAGAAACAAGAAAGAAATATATATTGATATCTTAGGTGAGAGAAAGACCATACTTTCCAGCTTCCCTTGCACTTGCTGCGCCATGTGACTAAGTTCAGGCCAATATAATGAAAGCGGAGGTGATGTGTGCACTTTGGAGCCTTGGCCTTCACAACTGTGCTTCTCTGCCCTCATTTTGTTCTCGCCGCGGGCTAGCATGGACGTGGCAGCGGCCAGCTTCCACTGTACAGACAAGGACAGCACCGGAGGGGATGGCAGAGCAACAAATGGAAGGACCTTTGCTTTTGTATTTGTTTTTTGTTTTTTTTAAAGATTTTATTTATTTATTTGACAGAGAGAGACACAGCAAGAGAGGGAACAGAAGCAGCGGGAGTAGGAGAGGGAGAAGCAGGCTTCCCGCGGAGCAGGGAGCCCGATGTGGGGCTAGATCCCACGACCCTGCGATCATGACCTGAGCTGAAGGCAGATGCTTAATGACTGAGCCACCCAGGCACCCCGGACCTTTGCATTTGAATAAACATGGCCACCATCCTGGACTGTTCACCTCCAGACTATTATGTGAGACTGAAATTAACTTCTTCCCGCCTCTGTACTTTGTGGTCTTTCTGCTACGGCAGCTCAGCCTGTGCTCTAATGCAACCTTGTTCAGTAATTCCCAAAGCAAGTCTATGAATAAAGCTGCACATCTACTGCCTGTGGTGGTTTACAAAGAGAACAGAATCCCAGGGCGCCTGGGTGGCTCAGTTGGTTAAGCGACTGCCTTCGGCTCAGGTCATGATCCTGGAGTCCCGGGATCGAGTCCCGCATCGGAGTCCCGGGATCGAGTCCCGCATCGGGCTCCCTGCTCAGCGGGGGGTCTGCTTCTCCCTCTGACCCTCTTCCCTCTCGTGTTCTCTCTCATTCTCTCTCTCAAATAAATAAATAAAATCTTTAAAAAAAAAAAAAAAAAAGAGAGAACAGAATCCCAGACCACGTTTTCCCAGATTCTGCTTCAGTCTGTCTGGCGTAAGGTGCAGAAATCTGTTTCGTTGTTTTGTTCTGTTTTGTTTTTAACCACTTCGATTTTTCTGATACATTGCCAAGATTATGAACCACTGACCTTGCCCAGTTTACTATAAAACACTTCCATCACATTCCCATGGTTTTCTCATTTCTCATCCATTTCCTCTGAGTCTCCATATTCTCTTCCTGATTCCTTTGTTGAAAGTCAAATGTTAGTGTTATCGTAGTAGACAATTATTTTTTTCTTCCCGGAATCCATTCACCCTGATTTCCTTTGGGGAACCACTTATCCTTTATTCTCTGTCCATGTGGTTCAGAAAGCCAGCGGGCCCCACAACCTCCCCACGTCTAGGGGAGGGGCACTCAACCACGAAGCCCAGGCGAGTCAGCGTATTTCCAACTTCTTGACCACAATGATGTGTTCAGGGATGGACAGATGATCCAAGTCAGTACAATGAGACCCAATTCTAGGGAAAAGAGTTTTTTTTCCTTTGGGAGTGCTGACCTGGTAGGATGTATGTCTGCAGCTGCTGGTGCCCATCTTACGACCATGAAGGGAGTCGGACAGTGGAGTCAACACAGTGGAGAGAAGAGAGGTGGAGCAGGACTGAGTTCTGATGATTTCATTTGAGCATCTGGATTGATGCCTGAATCCCTAGACTCTTTAGCTGCACGACTCAAATTTCTTTTATTAGGAGGGAGTGCTGACTAATATGTATATATATGTATACAGTACATATGTATAATTATATGCATATATTATATGTAGTATAAATGATATATATGCTTTAGTTGTATTATAGGTATACATATGTACACATATAATACTTTTATATTTACATACACATACATACAGCATAATTATAAAATTAACTGTGAAGTTCAAAAGAAAACATACAAAACATTTCTAAGGGGATGAAAAGGTAATGTTTTAGAAATAGTTTCAAAAAGAATAATCATTAGATCAACATACCTAAGATATTGCTCTTCTGTTTTAACTAGTATCTAAGGTAATATTATCTCTAAATTTTCATTCCGAAGCTCATACAAACAGACCTTTGAGCAATTGTGCAAATGTCTGTGTTATGGAGTCAATAATTTTCTGGTTACAGTTCTAGACTCCATTCTAGAGTTTGTTCATGTAGATCTGATCCAGTTTCGCAGTCATTATAGGGCAATTTAAAAGAAAATATGTAAAAAATAGAAAGATCTCTTGGATCAGATTTTCTGAGTTAAAAGCACCTGGTAGATTTAATGTATTCATGACAAAGAACATGAGTTGGAAGCAGAATCTGCTTGCTGATCTCAGGAAAATTAAAGTTGGCTGGATGGGTTGAGCTTGTCATCACTTTCCAATGTTCTATATTCAAGGTACAGAGCCTATTTGCAGTAGCACTAGGGTGTGCCCCCCACCCCCAAAACCATTCTCACCCTCCTCTGGGGTCCACAAACTGAATCAGGTCAGCCTCCTGTTTTTATATAGCCTGTGAACTAAGAGTGGTTTTAGCTTTAACTGGTTAAAGAAAGATCAAAAGAAGACTATTTCATGAAAATTACATGACATTCAAAACTCCATGTCCATAAATAAGAGTTTTATTGGAGCTCTGCCACGTTCATTCATTTACAATTATCTACAGCTACTTTTGCACTATAAGAGTCTAATGCTCTACCGACTGAGCTAGCCGGGCGCGTACTTTTGCACTATAATGATGGAGTTGAGTAGTTATTGGGTAAGATATTTCTTGTCCTAGTCTTGACTGAAAAAGTTTGCTAACCCCTGTTAAAGAGAATGGAAAGTCAGTAGTCACTTTCCCAGCCCTATTTGTAGCTGGGTGTGACCCATGGGACCCATTTCTGACCAATGAGATATCGAGCAGAGTTTGCCCGAGGGATTCTGGGAAAGATAGCAAGGTTTTTAATAAAGTCAAAGAAGAGAGTGGACACCTTTCTCCTTCCTGCCTTAAACTACATGTGGTAGCTGGAGGTGTGGTGGTATTTTTTGCCTCCATGATAAAAGAAGCATGAAGTTGACATTTCTATCTGCTCTTTAACTGGCTACATTGGTCGAAGATCTAATGCTTTCTTGAGTCTTTGGAGTTGGAATTGATTTGAAGCAATCTAGAGTTTTTCTAAACCTAGTCTCAAGAATAGTTACTGTGGAAAGAATAATTTTGACAGATGCTTCCCATGGGAAACTTTCTGTGTCTTTAGGAATTTGATTGTGGTCACGTAACCCTGGACCCCAATTGAGGGGAGTTCAACTTTAGTCTAAGCTAAGTCTGCCAAGGTACTTGGAGTGGGAAAGATATAAAAACAAGTTTTAAAACTGTGTTTAAAGGGGTGCCTGGGTGGCTCAGTCGGTTGAGCGTCTGCCTTCGGCTCGGGTCACGATCCTGTGATCGAGTCCCGCATCAGGCTCCCTGCTCAGTGGGGAGTCTGCTTTTCCCTCTGCCTCTGTCTCTCCACCTGCTCATGCTTTTCCCCTCTCTCTCTCAAGTAAATAAATAAAATTTCTAAAAATCCTTTTACATTAAAAAAAAACCCTGTGTTTCAAGATTAAATGTGCTCATTTAACTGTGGCAAAGATGTAAAAGTATCAATGATTGCTAGTTTCTTTTTGTTTGCTTTTTTTTTTTTTTTAAGATTTTATTTATTTATTTGACAGAGAGAGACAGTGAGAGAGGGAACACAAGCAGGGGGAGTGGCAGGCAGAGGCAGAAGCAGGCTCCCCGCTGAGCAGAGAGCCCGATGAGGGGCTCGATCCCAGGACCCTGGGATCATGACCTGAGCTGAAGGCAGACGCTTAACGACTGAGCCACCCAGGCGCCCCTGTTTGTTTGCTTTTAAGCAGGCTCCATGCCCAGTGTGGAGCCCAACGTGGGGCTCAAGTTCACAACCCTGAGGTCAAGACCTGAGCTGAGATCAAGAGTCAGATGCTTAACTGACGGAGCCACCCAGGAGCCCCAAAGATTGCTAGTTTCTACTACTCAACGGCTCTTCCATGTAGGAGATAATTTTATTATTGTAAGTGAATACTCAAAATTTTATGCTCTGATATTCACTTCTCATTTTTATTAAGTTTCATGTGATGAATAAGATTCTCAAATCTCTAACAGAACTATTCCATCTATGGTCCTTCCGGGAACAAGGCATAAAAAATAAATAAGATCTAAATATATATGTATGTTTTTAACAAGTAAAAGGTAGGGAAAAAAAAAACAAATAAAAACTTAAAGTTTATGTAAAGATTAGGGCATTTCCTAACATTTCAGATTTCAAAGTTTATCTCCAGTTTCAGAAGTTCTAGTGTCTAAGCACCCCTTTGTTAAAAATATTTTAGAAATCCGTTACAGGAGAAAATAACTTCTCCTTGAAGAGAAACAAACTGAAGCCCAGAAGAGACAGTCACACATACACACAACCCTCTCCATAGGACCCAGACTCTTAGGGAATAGTCACTGTCATTAGTTCGAGGCCACTCAAACAAGACAGTGCATGAAGGAGAATTCATGACAAAACCTCCCTCAAATGTATGGAGACCTCCCAGAGCCTTAAGACTATCATTCACATGGAACTCACAGAAACAGACATTTCAGAGTATCATAGGATTAGAGAGCCGAGTTGGATATCCATTTTCTATAAATTCGTTTAAAAGCTGCTCTCTGGGGGCGCCTGGGTGGCTCAGATGGTTAAGAGTCTGCCTTCGGCTCAGGTCATGATCCCAGGGTCCTGGGATCGAGTCCCGCATCGGGCTTCCTGCTCCTTGGGAGCCTGCTTCTCCCTCTGCCTCTCTCTCTCTCTGTCTCTCATGAATAAAAAAATAAAATCTTTAAAAAAATAAAATAAAATAAAAAAGCTGCTCTCTGGAACATTAAAAAAAAAAAAAAAAATGCTTCCCTGTCATCTCTCCCAGAGGTAGACAGAGTGCCTCGCTGTGCCCTCCACACCAGGGCCATGTGGCATTCTGCCTTCCTGCCTGGGGGGTCCCACTTGGCCTAGACGTAGGGGGCTTCCCAGGATGGGAGCTTTCACTGCTAACGGCAGGAAAGTCCGGGGCCAACTGAGACCAGGTGGTCACCCTTATCCTGACTCCTCTGCCTGAGCTTTCCCTTGGTGCTCACCTAAGTCTTCCTTATCGTGCAAGCCTCAGTGGATTCTGTTCCCAACAGAGCTCCCCCCGGATTCCCAGCTGGAACGCATCTCTTCACAGGGCCAAAGCTCTGGGCTGATGCTCTTCCTGTGATACTCATTTCCCTCTCTCTCCAATGAGATAGTTTTCTAATTATGGGCCCGGCGGGGGGGGGGGGGAGGGGGCCAGCACACGGGGCCTGCACCTTGGTTCTTTTCACCAAGTCAGTGCTTGATCACGATCATCCAACTGAGGGGCACCTGTGTGGCTTAGTTAAGCGTCTACCTTCGGCTCGGGTCATGATCCGGGGTCCTGAGAACGAGCCCCACGTCAGGCTCCCTGCTCAGTGGGGAGTCTGCTTCTTCCTCTGCCTCTGCTCTTCCCCCTGCTAGTGCTCTCACTCTCTCTCACTCTCAAACAAATAAATAAATCTAAAAAAAAAAAAAAGATTGTCCAACTGACTGGGAAGATGTTCAGAATGACTAGGCCCTGAGCATCTTCCTCCTCACAGTCCCCAGACTTCTTGGATTTACTGGCAGAAACACACCTTGCAGCCCCGGCCTCCACCCCCTCCATGAGAATCTTTGAATCGCCAAGAGATGCAGGAAATTCCAATTGAATCTAGTAACCACAAACAAAGCTGAAAGTAATTCTTCAGTGGATTCTTGCCAAAGAATCCTGGCAGAGACTATCCCTGATGGAACTCTGTGAATGAGCAGAAAACACATTACATGCCCCAGACAGAGGATCAGACCGAAGCCTCTGCATCCCTGTTTCACAGAAACGAGAGCCCAGAGCAAAGAGAAATTACAGGCAGGATGGAAGAGAGAGAAATTTCTCCTTTGAAATAATGGCCCTGGGGCAGTGTCTAAGCCTATCAAGATGTGGAAAAGGAAATAACCCTCACAATGAAGTTAGGCCAGAAGGATGTGGTAAGAGCTTCTGAGCGATTCCAAAGTTCAATCCCCAGAGCTCCTTCTGAAAAGCGTCTTCTCTGGCCAGAGGTGGTCAGCAGGGCATGCTGCTTGGCATACACTCTGTCATCTTAAACATGGAAACTCAGCTTTGTAGCCAATCATCCTAATGGTATGTTTCACAGAACTCTCAACAGGAACAGTGGGAAGAGACAGGTGTAAAGGTCACGATGCCTACGCAGATTTGGACAAACACGATTCTACCAGTCTGTTTTCATTTGCCTATTTGATCTGTGGAGCGTTGCTATAATGTCATCTGTCAACTTGGCACAGTAATGGGGGCAGAAAGGGCTTTCTTTCCGCGAACTTTCAGCTAAGGTCTTTGACAGTCTAGCTGTCTATGTAAGATGGAGTCACGACAGTAATCAGGCATCAGCAAAGATCCTAATCATAGTGGCCTGGTTGGGCTAAGAAAAGTGTGGACTCCTAATTCGGGACTCACTCCCTCATTACCAAGAAGGGGCCCACAGAGGACATAGCCTCCCTCCGGCAGAATACCATTTCCAAGAGAACTAAGTCAAGGCCTGGATAGGCTTGTGTCCCGCTTTGAAACTGTGTTGCTTCCGGTGGAAACGTCGTGGACTGTCACTGTGTCACATCTTCTGAGTTTCTTTGCAATAATGGCACTAAGTTCAACGGCCTATATATTATTCAAAATATAAATCAAATTCATCTTTAAAAGTATGGCTAGTTCCCAAATGAATCACATTTGCTTTTCTTCCCCACGATTTAAATTTTCCTTTATTTGGGTACTATTATTTCAATAACAGCAATGCAGATCTATCCACATATCAACGTCTCTACAGATGGACTATATAAACCCTCTGCAAATCCCACTAAAATTATTTAATAGGACTTAACATTCTATATTTACAGGTTCAATGTTATTTTAAAGTTAAGTGAATTTGAAATGACAAATTATATGATCCTGCTCTCATGAATTCAAGCCATGGAAGAGCCATCACAATATTCCTTTACTTCAGCATTACACGTAAGATGTCATGCCAGGTCAAACTAAAGATCACATTTCCTGTCCATCTAGAGTTTTTAAAGATTTTTTTTTTTTTTTTTTTTTTGACAGAGAGAGAGACAGGAGACGGGGAACACAAGCAGGGGGAGTGGGAGAGGGAGAAGCAGGCTCCCCGCAGAGCAGGGAGCCCCGATGCGGGGCTCGATCCCAGGACTCTGGGATCATGACCTGAGCTGAAGGCAGACGCTTAACGACTGAGCCACCCAGGCGCCCCCCCATCTAGAGTTTTTAAAGAGTTGTCGATGAACTGGAAGAGGCAGGTAAGGAAAGGTCAAACCGAAGACGTTTCTTCTTAAATCCGAAACATGAGGCAACTGTGGTATGAAGAAAGCTTTTAAGGGGTACTTGGAAACAGACACATACATATACACGTGTGAGAAATAAAATGAAATTTTTTAACAAGGATAGTTTTTAGATTTTTTCTAATTTATTTTTGAGAGAGCGAGAGAACGCGTGTGCATGTGTGTGCGTGCACGGGCAGGGGGTGGGGAGTGGCAGAGAGAGAAACTGGCTTCCCGCTGAGCAGGGAGCCTGATGCAGGACTCGATCCCAGGACCCCGGGATCATGACCTGAGCCGAAGGCAGACGCTTAACCGACTGAGCCACCCAGGCGCCTGAAATAAAATGAATTTAAAAATACGGTTTGGAGAACCGACCTTACCCCAGCTAATGCTTCATGCAGTCACACCTACCAAAATAAACAAACAAACAAACAAAGACTTTTAGCTAAACAGAAGTTCTTTTTTTTTTTTTTTTAAAGATTTTATTTATTTATTCATGACAGACAGAGAGAGAGAGAAGCAAGCTCCCAAGGGGCAGGGAGCCCGATGAGGGACTCGATCCTAGGACCCTGAGATCATGACCTGAGCCGAAGGCAGATGCTTAACCATCTGAGCCACCCAGGCGCCCTAAACAGAAGTTCTTAAGCTAACATTTTAAATGTTTAACTTTGACAACAAATATTAGCCCACTTATGAAACTTTCTTACTCCGTCCTTCTAACGGCGGCCACAACACCTTGCCATCTCACAACTGGTTCTCAAGGTTGTTCTCAGTGCTCAGGAAGGCTCCTGTGCCTATTGGGTCTATGGGGGTACGTGTGGAGGGGGTCGGGGGGGGAGCAGTGTTCGGAAATGTAGATGGCTTCAGAACAGAATCACCAGTAGATGGACCCATAAAGAACCTTTGCAGTCATGTCCCACCTTCTCATTCCATAGTCAAGGTCACCTACCCAAGTTAGTGACAGAGATGGTAGATACCCTAGGTCTCCTGAGCCCTACACCCAAAGCATGGGCTCTGGCCAGAGGACCTGGTATCACATCTGAGCTCCACCACCCCACCATGAGGGTTGTCTTGAGCAAAGTTCTTCACCCCTCTGAACCCCAATTCTTTATGGGATAAAAATATTACTGACCTCACAGGGCTATTTTAAGAGTTAAATGTCATAATGTATGTAAAGTTCCTAGTCCTGTATCTGGCACATTGTAGGTGGTCAATAAATATTAATGGTTTTTATAGGATAATATTTACTTAATATTAACCAGTTTTATTTATTTATATTTATTTATTTATTCTAACTACAGTATTAAGAAGATACTGGGAAAAATTAAAGCCAAGCAGTATTTTTACACAATAACAACTCAGCATGTTCTTTAGCCAATAAAATATTTTTAAAGAGTATTGACTAACATAACATAATTAAATAAAACTTTAAAAATAATAAAATAAAATAAAATAAAAATTTGCAGTGGAAAAAAAACAATTAACTTCATATTCAAAATAATATGTGAAGGTATTTATTTCTGTTCTCTCTGAAGACAGTAGGTTTCAAGGATGTTCTGAGTATTTCCAAATTCACAGAGCTAATAAATGGCATGCTCAGGATTGAATAAATAAATAAATAAATAAATGAGTATTGAAAACACCTATTTTGATAACGGACACCAGAAACACCAACAGGTCTCAAAAATCAAAGCATAAACTGTTGTCCAAAATGCCTGCATCCAAGGGAGGTGATTCCACTTTTGACACATAAAAAAAAAAGAAATTGGGCGCCTGGGTGGCTCAGTTGGTTGGGCGACTGCCTTCGGCTCAGGTCATGATCCTGGAGTCCCTGGATCGAGTCCTGCATCAGGCTCCCTGCTCGGCAGGGAGTCTGCTTCTCCCTCTGACCCTGCCCCCTCTCATGTGCTCTCTGTCTCTCTCATTCTCTCTGTCTCAGATGGGTAAGTAAAATCTTTAAAAAAAAAAAAAAAAGAAATTTAGTTTTTAGCTTTTTCTGTTATTTTGCCAAGTGTATGACTGACTCGTGTGGAAAGCTGCTTTATTGAGGTATAATTCACGGTATCGTAAAATCCTCCCATTTGAAGAGAAAGAATTTGGGAGTTCTTAGTATATTCGCAGCGTGTGTAACCAGCCACAACCGAGTTACAGAACACTGTATCAAAAACTAATGAGGTACTGTACGGTGACTGACATAACAAAAAAAACCTTTTTTTTCATCACCTGAAAAGAAACCCTGAACCTATTAGCAGCCATTTACTTGCTTTGGAATCCATCCATTTTTCTACCGGTGTTTGAACATTTCCATATCTGACAAGTTTCACGCCTATTTCAACCGCAGCCCCTCCCTGGCTTGTTTCCTCTTCCTGCCCTCTGCTCCTTTCATTTAGCACATCTGCACTTCTCGGTTAGCCCTGCGCCTGCTTTCTGTTTCGTCTTTTCTCCCGTTGAGAGCAATCTCCAGGCCTGGCTCTTCAGTAGAGAATCTTCAGTGCTCACAGTACCACCGCAATCCCCTTGCCTGAGTCCATCCCCAGGTCCAAGGGGCTCCAGCCTTGGCAAGGCGTGGTCAGGAAAGACATCCCACTCAGCTACAACACCATGCCCACATGGTTACGACTTGGGCATAAAACACATTTATTGGTCAAAACGTTATAAACCGAGAGCATTTAAAAAGCACACAGCAACAAGTCCAATACAGAAAGTACAAAAATTCGCCATCTCCTATAAAGATTTTAACAAGAAATAAACTGTTATTTCACAGTTTTGAGCCATATAAAGAAGGAAACCCCTGGTGACGGGTATTAAAGAGGGCACGTTCTGCATGGAGCACTGGGTGTTATATGCAAACAATGAATCATGGAACACTACATCAAAAACTAACGATGTCATGTATGGTGATTAACATAGCATAATAGAAAAAAGGAAGGAAACCGCTTCGATAAATGTCTCCAGTTTTTATTTAGAGAATGAAACGGTTTCTTAGGAACACCATGCCTAAAGGTCACTGTGCAGCTGGAGAAATCTCTAGCAATTTGTTTTCCATATACTAAGAAAGGGAGACAGTCATTTGAACACTCCGCATGCCCAGAGGAAGACAAGGGACGGTGGCAGAGGAAAAAGCAGTCTGCAGATAAAGCTCCATCTCCCACTAAATGTCATTACCATGAGAGAACAAGGGCCAGGCACAGACCATAGAGATAGAGCCAGAGGGGACCTCATAAAGATCATTCACTCCTAAGAGGAAGGAAAGAGCCCAGGGCACCCAGCCAGTTAGTGGAGGACCAGAGGCTAAAGGATTATTTGAAACAGAAGCCCATGGAAGGTAGAAAAGAATAGCACAGCTGTGTTTTCTGGTTGTCTCCGCATGACTGTACCCCACATGGGACAATTGGAAACCAACCAGACCGAAGGCTCCAAGTGGGTCTGGAAACGGAGCAGGGGAGGATTAGACAGCCCTTAGGAATACAAGATCAGATTTATCTTTATTCTCAAGAGAGCCTAAGATAATTCTTTTTTTTTTTTTAATTTTTATTTATTTATTTGACAGAGAGAGACACAGCGAGAGAGGGAAAACAAGCAGGGGAAGTGGAAGAGGGAGAAGCAGGCTTCCCGCTGAGCAGGGAGCCCGATGCGGGGCTCGATCCCAGGACCCTGGAATCATGACCCGAGCTGAAGGCAGACGCTTAATGACGGAGCCACCCAGGCGCCCCAGCCTAAGATAATTCTTAACCAGAATCTAAGAGCTGTTAAAAAAAAAAAGCAGCTGTAACAACCCAGCTGGATGAAGCTAGAGCCAGAATGGGCTTAGGGCTGTCAGTATGGTGACAGATTTGCTTCCACTTCTGAGTAATGGGACTGCCTGGACCTGTATTAATGGTCACAACGTGACAGAGAGGGAAGATCTTTCACTCACCCTGGGCATAAAGCACTTTGCCTTATCCTGCTGCTCAATAATATATAGGCTCTAGTGGCTTAGCTTGTTGTTGAACAACTTGGACGTCCCCCAGTGCACATCACCAAAATAGCTCTTGCAGAAGGAAAAAATCAACAATGCGGTGTACCGGTCTCAAAAAAGAAAAATGTTCTAGGTCCCAAGAAGACAGAGCTCGCTTCAGAGCTGTTAAATCCCTTACATTTCAGGAGTATTTTTAATCATGCTCTGTGTTTGGACACTTGAGTTTTATAGAAGGATTCACAGGTTGATTAATCAATAATTATGGAAGAGCCATATCTCCCTCCTCCTGTTCCATCAGGGCAGAGGAATACGAATGTGGAGTGGGTGCCAATCCACATAAGCTGCTGCGGTTCAACTGCTTCATCTGCAGAAGGACTAATGCCAGACACGAAGCCCCTTCTAGCTCCAGAACTTGGCTTCTATTGACACAGTCTATTGCACTTCCAGCTTAGCGCCATAAGCGTTCACCCTCCCAACCCCCAGAGAGCGTTGAAGGCCCACACTCCATTGGGGGCAGGATCAAAGGCACACAAGATGCAGATTCTACTACCTCAGGATCCATCATCCCATGAGCAAACAATGGATGGAGTTAGACCTTCTTCGCCTTCCCATATAAGATATGGCACTAGGCTGTATCTGGGAAGGATTAAATCAAATAACTGATATATAAGGTATTTGACAAATTCCTTGGTTTTAAATATAAAAAGCTGCTTCTGTATTTGCCATCCTAGAGAAACTGGCACAACTAGGTGGTTATATGGAAGTTGCCTTGTTTCTTTTTTCCTTTGAAAAGATATACAAATTCTATTTGAAAGTAACTCTCCCAGCCCCAGAAATAGGCATTCTATCACTTAGTTTAAAAAAGACAAATACAGTATGAGAACTGGCCATCTTGGCTACTGGGGAAAAAAACCCAAAAAACAAAAACCCACCACCAATCAACAAATCCCATCCACGTTGTCTCTTGTCCGAGGAAAAGAAGACAGAGTAAATGCACCCAAAACGTGTTTTCATATTTGTCACAAACCTTGGTAATTTGCATTGTGGGTGCGGTGGTTTGGAAGAATTGCCAAGTTACAGAAGTGTGGACATTGCATCTCGATTCTACCTTCTGTGCTTCCCAGGACAGAAGCGTACCTTCTCCTGAAGGCAGGGATTGTACTTTTAATGCTATGCACACAATAAAGGCTTACTCATCGTCCCTGCAGTATATATACTTTGATTGTCTCCCTAGTCCCAGTGAAAGGTTTTCATAAATCATGCAGCATCTCTTGCCCTGGTTCCCGTTGGGACACAGCAAAACTGGCTGGCCCTCCTAAGGACCAAAGCTGCAACCTTCAATGTGAGCATAATCGACTTAGCTGGATATGGATAATTTCAATCCTTCTAGCTGCGAGACAAAGGAAATGACTCAGCTTGTGCCCAGTATGCAAGAGAAACAGGAGACAGAAATGTCCAAATTAAATCATAAGTGCACATTTTCTCAAGGCAATTAGCTCAGTTTCTCTTACTGTGTCCTGGGGTTATTTTTCTTGCTGTTATTGTTAGGCTTTGCTATTTAAATTTTATGTGCAATTACAGAGTAGATGAGAATCTTTAAAACAGAGGCGATTTCTGTCACACTATATTAGTGAATACAATATATGGCTCACATTTGTGCTGTAGCAAAAATTCATGTCCACATCTTCATCTGCAATCTGTAGGACTATAAGGAGCTTCCTTGTACACTCTGACTTTATGAAGGGACTTCTGGCTGGATTAAGACCTCTGGAGACCCAGAGAAAGAAAAAGAGATAAAATCCCTAATTTGTACCTAAAAATAAGATCTTTACAGATGCCAAAATTAAAGTTGCTGATGTCTGGATTTCTGAAATGGCAAAATTTGAGATAAATTCATCAGAGCAAAACTTTTTTCATTTTTCAGTGCCTCTGTTTTACTACATGTGGGCTTTAACTGCTTCCTAGATGACCCAGCTGATGTTGGGGGGCTCAGCTTGGCCCCCACTACCAAGTACGAGATTAAAAATCATACCTTCATGAAATCACAAGAGACTATGTGTTGTGAGTTCTTAATAAGTTTCCCTAAAGGAATGAAATTCATGGGTTTTATAATAACTTAAAGGTCTTTACTGTTGTGGTTATGTGGCCTTCACAGCTCTATTCTGAAGACTGACCCCTGACCAGCGGGGGTGCGTCATTTTCCATAAATAGTGCTCCTGGATGCCTGGCTGGTGTCGAGTAATACCAAAAAAGGATTTATAGTCAAATTTTCTCCATCTATGAAAAATAGGTTGTGCCCTATTCCCTGCTTCGATTACAAAATTGATCTAATTTCAAGGCCATGGGTCAGTGGACTCCTGGATTGCTCAACCAGCGTGAAGCCAAAGTGATGCCGGCCAAAACAACCTCAAATGGAAGCATGGAGGAGGTTTGCTTTTTCCTGTGTGAAATGCTCTCCTACTCAAGGCATTCCCCAGCATGGTTTTGTCTGGCTGATGCTGAACTCAGTCCAGGCTCTAGCCCAAGGCTTGATCTTTTAAAAATCAGAGGTCTGAAGATATATTACTAGTAAGTTAGGACAACTCAGGGAAGATGCCCCCAAATACCTAGAGTGGAGGAGGGAGAGAAGCAACAAGCAGCAATGGAGATCATCTAGAAACTACACATTCTTCTTCGTTATGGTAATTGACAAGTAAGTCTTGTCGATTACTGTCCTGAGACAAACAGACCCAGCACATTCTCTCCTTCTGAAAGAAGGTCTTTTCTTATAATAGGTTCATAAAAATTCTTCATCTTAAGGCAAAGGTGGTTTGTGGGTTCATCTATAAATACATTCACTAAACAAGTACTTATCTTGTGCCTGGCCCAGGCACTGGGGAGAGATCAATGCAGAGGAGGAACAGGGTTCCCACTCTCGTGGACCAGACCGCTGTAACGGGCACCTCACAACCAGAGAGTGCACTTCCTCTCATAGCTGGTCTTACTCAAAGAGGCCATTTGGGAAGAAAATTAAAACCATTTCTATTACCATGAAAACCTTGAGGGATTTTAATGTTCTAAAGCATGTCTCCCAAAAGACCTCCTTGTCTATATAGCAAATGAACATACTTCTGAGCAAATGACAAGCATGAATATTTCTAAGCATGAATAGAAATGAGGAGACATACTCTCCTCCACATGGGTTTCCAGATGGTAGATTCATCCTATTTCAAAACCTGCATGAAAATTCTGCACTATTGTATAAAAATGCATTGGTTGATGTGACCTAAAGGATCAAATTATCTAACTCTGAAAAGTAACATTATTCACCAAAAAATGGTCTGAACGTTCAAGCAGAAAAAAAAAAATGATCTCCTCTAGCTCGGTATGGAAAATTAGTTTACACACCGTCTCCTAACTGTTCCAGCTGTGCTAAATAAGAGCTATCATATTTAGTGAAGACACCACCTTAAATTCTTGTGATTTTGGTAAAAGGGTCTAATTATTTTTTGAAACTGTCATTTTTTTTTTGAGCAAATAATCCTAAACCTTTTCTTACCCCGAGAAATGCTTGCACCTTCCCAAGTGAGGAGGATTATTAGAAGGGTTATAGTCATCGCCAACCTTCTCCTACAGTCACCCACTGTATTTTTATTTCCCACGGATACACATCAACATCTGTCACCATAAATAATACTTTTCATTTGCCACTTTGATTCCAGAGTCAAAGAAAAAAGTCCTTAGTTAAAATATGTATCCTCCAATGGGATGTTCTCTCATCCTCTCGAATGCCTTCTAAGAGTATAGTTACTTAAAAATGAGAGTTTCGTGCTCGGGAATACCGTACTTCCTTTTGTGTGCCTCATATAGTTTCCTTAGCTCTTCCATGTAGGTCTGATGCAACTCCTCAATCTGCTCCGGGCTTGGGTGCAGAGTCTGATGAACAGGGATTGGGCGGCCAACTGCAAAAAAGAGAACACAGCCGACGTAAGAAAACGAAACCACTCCACCACAAACGGCTACCTCTCACGGACGGCTCTGGAAAGATCTGCCAATCAGACTCTGTCAGGCCTGCCTGCTCCAATCCCTTGCTCATTTTACTGGCTGTCTCCAACAGTCACACCATCCCATTTGAGAACCAATAAAGAACTTTCCTTCTCTACAGTTGCTGGAGTGGAAGGCCGCTGGTGGTTTTGACTTGAGTCAAGCGAACTACTGGGCTGACCACAGCTGTGAGGTAAGAGGACATAGCTGTGTGCGAACATCACCAGCCCTGTCCCTCTCGTACAGCTGATGGCCCGGCCACAGTACCCTATTGTGACCCACTCCGAAGTCTCAAGTCGTGAGGCATCAGCCCTCTCCTCTGACTCTTAAAATTTCCTTCTAAAAATTTAAGGAATGTTTATCTTCACAGCTAAGAATCTGTATTAGAAAACACACACAATCACAAGAATCCCACTGTTAAGAGTGGAAAACAAAACTAACCAGAAGTCTCAGTAGAAAATTTATTAAATAAACCGCGGAACACTCATGCAACAGAATCCTAGGCAGCAATTTTTTTGAAAAATGAAATTGTATGTGTACACACACACACACACACACAGCGAGGTCTAAAAGGTATGAAGGGGGGGCAAGTTGTGAAATAATACAGTATGATCCCATTTGTGAAAAGATATTTATATTCCTAAGTGCGTAATAAGCTTTAGTGCATTTAAAAAGTCTAGAGACTTTTTTTTTAACACTGTATTTTATTTTTTTATTTTTTTTAAGACTTTATTTATTTATTTGAGAGAGAGAGAATGAGAGAGCACATGAGAGGGGGGAGGATCAGAGGGAGAAGCAGACCCCCTGCTGAGCAGGGAGCCCGATGTGGGACTCGATGCGGGACTCGATGCAGGACTCGATGCAGGACTCGATGCAGGACTCGATCCAGGGACTCCAGGATCATAACCTGAGCCGAAGGCAGTCACTCAACCAACTGAGCCACCTAGGCACCCCAAGTCTAGAGACTTTTTAACCATTACCTCTAGGAAGGAAGGAAGGTAGAGATGGGGGACTTTTCAATTTATCTGTATGGTAGGAGTTTTCTACAATGAGAATGCATTTGTGTTTTACCTGTAATTAAAAATGAGCTAATTGGGCACCTGGGTGGCTCAGTTGTTAAGCGTCTGCCTTCAGCTCAGGTCATGATCCCAGGGTCCTGGGATCGAGTCCCACATCGGGCTCCCTGCTCGGTGGGAAGCCTGCTTCTCCCTCTCCCACTCCCCCTGCTTGTGTTCCTGCTTTCACGATCTCTCTCTCTGTCAAATAAATAAATAAAATCTTTAAAAAAAAAATGAGCTAATTATTATGTAACCTGGCAACTTCTATACATATTTAAAAAGGTGTTTAGATTGTGTCTCAGACTGTTTGAAACCTTGTTACAAGATACACGTAGCTTTGGCACCTGCTTTCCTGGGTCTTCCCAGCTCACCGCGCCCCCTGCTGCTTCCTGATGCCAAGAGTTGAGAACCTACAGGATATTCGGTGACATGCTGGGCAGCAAACAGCTTCTTATTACCCTCTATTAACTTGGGTATGAGGTCAAGTGGGGCCATAGATAATGGAATGGAACTCAGAGGGCAGAGAGGAGGTTTCCTCTGGCCTACTCTAGGTTGTTCCATGCTACATCCAAGGTTCAAATCCATGTCAGTAACAGAAGGTGTTGAGTTAAGGGAAAACCAAGCAAATGTTAATGCAGAGAGAAAGAAGGAAGTAATAAATGAAATCAGCATGGGAGGTAAGGTGGCACGGAGAAGAGAGGGAAACACACAAACACACATATGTAACAGAGTGTATTTTTTTTTTTAAAGATTTTATTTATTTATTTGACAGAGAGAGAAAGCACGAGCAGGGGGGGTGGGAGAGGGAGAAGCAGGCTCCCCGCCGAGGAGGGAGCCTGATGCAGGACTCGATCCCAGCACCCTGGGATCATGACCTGAGCCGAAGGCAGACGCTCAACCATCTGAGCCACCCAGGCACCCTAACAGAATGTATTATTAAGAAGATTATCTATCTATCTAACGCTGCAGTAAGGAGATAAATACAGACATACATAGTAGATACATACCACCTTACTGCAGTATTAATATTCTCCAATTGCTAAATTTTTCATCAGATACAGCCTCAAGAATCTCACATACAGTTCTCTTTTGATAGCCTGGATGTCAAATTTACATAGAGCGGACATCAGGCCTTTGTAACTCAAAAGAAAGCACAGGAACTGTCTTGCTGTCAGTTGTAGTTGGAAATACAGATGAGGAGAGGCTAACGGGGTGATGGTATAGAATAGGAGCTGGTGCTCGACAAAGGGCGCTAGACTAGACCAGTACACTGAGCTAGTAAGTACTTTCCTCGCTGGCCTTAATTCTGACATCCATAGGATAAAAAAGTAGAACTCCATGATCTTGAAACCTCCTCCTAACTCTGACCTTTTTGTTTCAAGGGAAAAAAACACACTGAAGAAATCTACATGTGAATTGAGACTCTATTAGGCAATGACAACAGGCTAGCAAATTCAGTTTTACAGAACTAGCTCCTGGTAAGTGAAATTGACTAAAAAGAAAGGTCAAGTGCAACCATTCAAGGTGGGTGGGGGGGACTCAGAAAGAGACTTAGTGGTCTGAGAAGCTGAAGTGTGTTGTTCCCAGCTTAAATTAAGACTCGTGAAATCTGAATTATTAAGTCTTACTTCCTATCAGCTACACTACAGCTAACTTCAATGCTGTTCTTATTCACGGGCTCACTCTATTTCACATGGTTCTTCTGGAGAGCTCAAACATGCCCGTGACTTCTCCCTTTAAAGTGGGAGATGGGCAGCTTCATCCTTGCCTTTTTCTTGTTTACCTGTACAGAAACAGAGATGCTGGAAATTCCCAAACTATACAAAAAGAACGGGAATTTAGGATGTAAAGCCAGTTCTCCTGCCCCTCCTACGAACCCAAAATTGGATTCGAGAGTAAGAAATCGTTCTCAATTACTTGTTAGGGATAAAGACAGAGGTCACAAAACAAAAACTTGCAAATCTGAGAAGGGTCCCCAGAGCCCTAGAAGACCAAAATTCATTCTCTCTCTCTCTCTCTCTCTCTCCCCAAAAAGATTTTTTACTACTAAGGAGAAGAAAACAAAGCTAAGACTAGTTAGTTGCAAACTGCCCTGTAACTCTCTTTTTACAACACAAAAGAAAAAACCAGCTGCATCAGGCTGCTCTTGCAAATAGAACTCCTTGCCCTGGAAAAATCAATCATCATCTCCTTGTGGCAAAGTCAGGAATCATAGTGCTCCTGTTTATGTTTCGGGGCTTTTTATAGCTGGCGTGCATGTTTGTTCCATTTTCCAATTCCATCCAGCAATTCAAGATTAGTTATGCACTTATGGGCTCACACAGCAGTCTCGCCCTTTTTCTATGGTGCTGTGTTGTAGTTAACCAAGATGAAGAATGAGCAGCTTCATAGGGCACTGCATACATGACTGGAGAGGAATTTGGAAATGGGCATCATTTTCTTCTCGTTGAGGCAAAGAGTAGATCTTTTGCAATAAGAAGTCTTTACTCTATTTTTCTTTAATTATGAAAATTCCACAGAGTTTATCGCTCTAACAGTCTCACACAGGAATTAGCCTTCCTCTGGATGCCACACGAGAGAAAGGCCAGCCTGTTGGCAGAGGCGGTTGGGAAGAGTCAAAATGTGGGTGCCAATGAAACCTGGGTTTACTGAACCTGTGACTTATGGTGGAGGCTCAAATATGCCGGATGTGAGGAAAGAGAGAGAGTGTGTGTGTGCTTCCATACATTTATTGAACACTTAATGGGTTGTATTGGGCACGATGTTAATCCCCTTAACGTTTTTATCTCCTTAAATCGCTACTTTACATTTAAATTTAAATTAGGTTCCCTTCCTTTCTTTGTATTTCAGAGAATCCCTTAGCCTGCCTTCCCCACCCCCCATCAGGATATAATAATGACTTGAAATACAATGGACCACTTTGTCCTCAAGTGCTTTCAAACCAGTTTTATTTTATTAAAGTACATTCCTTTCCCTATCTTTATGTTAAAAAATTCAAAATTAGGGCGCCTGGGTGGCTCAGTTGGTTAAGCGACTGCCTTCGGCTCAGGTCATGATCCTGGAGTCCCGGGATCGAGTCCCGCGTCGGGCTCCCTGCTCGGCAGGGAGTCTGCTTCTCCCTCTGACCCTCTTCCCTCTCGTGCTCTCTGTCTCTCATTGTTTCTCTCAAAATAAATAAATAAAATCTTTAAAAAAAAAAATTCAAAATTATAGAAAGAATAAGCACTTGCATACGCTTCCTTAGATTCACCAGTTTTGAACATTTTGTGCATACCCCCGTGTGTATTTACATATGTTTTTTTTTTTTTTAAGATTTTATTTATTTAATTAAGAGAGAGAATGAGAGAGAGAGCACAAGAGAGGGGAACAGGAGAGGGAGAAGCAGACTCCCCGCCGAGCAGGGAGCCCGATGCGGGACTCGATCCCGGGACTCCAGGATCATGACCTGAGCTGAAGGCAGTCGCTTAACCAACTAAGCCACCCAGGCGCCCCTATTTTTATTTTTGTAGACCCGTTTGAAAATAAGTTGTAGACATCAATGGTTCAATCGCGTTACCATCCCTAAATATTTCGGCACAAAGTACCTGAGAACAAAAACACTGTCCTTTTTAACAACACCACTATCATACCCAAGGAACTTAACCTCTATATGATATTATTTTGTACTGAATCCACATTCAAACTTGATGAGTTGTCTCAATGATATCCTTACAGTTGCTTCACCCCCCTCCCCCCACCATGACAGCTGTTGTGTCTTTGAGTTCTCTTGTCCTTTTGGTCTTTCACGACATTAATATTTTTGAAGAATCCAGGCCAGTTGTTTAATACAATGTCTCACAATCTGAATTTGTCTCCTCATGATTTGATTCAGATGAACACTTTGGCAAGAATACTTATACAGGGAGATGGAAACACATTTAATAGCTCTCAACAATCTGGCCAGGAAGTCTCCTAGCACCTGGGGCCTAGGGAGCACTTTCCCACGTACCATGTCATTTGATCCCCAGCATAACCCTAAGACAAGACAGGACAATTGTAATAGTTTCTAATTCAGAGTCATAAAATCTGAGGCTCAGGGACGAGAAATGAAACCACCCAAGTCACTCAGAATCAGACCCCAAGTCCACATTACTTCCTTCTGTAAATTTAGTCGATGCATGATATAAACAGCTTCTGGATGTCAATCTTGGTTTGTGTGGCTGGCGCCTGAGGGGTAGATGCTACCATCATGTTGGGCCTACAATGCAAAGAACCAATTTCTTAATGGCAGTGATTCTATTTTTCAGTTTTGTCATAAATGTAAAAATGAAACAAACACTTCTACCTCATTCATAATCAAAAGGCAGGCCAAGGAGTTACGAAGTCAGCCGAAGTTGTGAGGCTGGACAGAATGGGATGGGAGCCCTTCCCCAGGCCACATGCAAACACAGCTGATAAGCCTCTCTGGATTATCCAGAATTCAAATAATCTAACACTGCGCGAGGAGGGAGAGACAACTAATTAATACAGAAGGAATACTAGAGCTAGGAAACCATCAGTTTGCAGCCGTGACTGCCTTAATCGATTCAGGCAAGAATTATCAATGGATATTAAAGCCATCGAGTCAAGTCTGATGAACAGAATAATTACACAGTGTCTAAGTAACACTATCCCCAGGTTACTTGTTAATGAAAAGGAAAAAGCCTTTATAAATATAATGCATATAATATATACTTATGTATATAAACATATAAAGATTTCTGTAGATAAATCTTTGTGATTTAACTTTATAGTAGAGAAACCTGGTCAACACCCCACTCAAGTGATCAAAATGAGTATAGCCAACGATGGGACGAACTGACATCAAAAGCCTCTTGATATGATGTACTGAGGAAGACACATCATTTCTGTGGAATTCTTGCCACAAATGCATAACTGGAATATAATCATGATGAAACAGACCAACCCAAGTTGACCTACAAACCACTGACCTATACTCCTCCAAACTGCTCATGTCATAAAGACAAAAGCAAGTTGAAAAACGAATCCAGTTTGAAGCAGGTTGAAGAGATGTGAAAATTAAATGCAATGTATGATCCTGTTGAGGGAAAAAACACTCGACCCCTACCCCCAATACCCTCCAAAAGCACAGCTAACAAGGAAATTATTGTGGCAATTGGTGAAATTTACACTGTACCCTGGTTAACAGTACTTTATCAATGTTCAATTTCCTAAACTGCACTGACATTATCGAGGAGAATCATCTTGCTCTTAAGAGAGATACAAAGGAGCAAAAGTCATGATGCCTGCACACACTCAAACAGTTTACTTATAACAATAGTAAAAAGAGTATTTATTACACCATTAGAGAGAGAGGAAAAACTGTAGCGAAATATTACCAACTGGTGAGTGTGGGAGAAAGGCACACAGGAGTTCATTTTCTACTCATGAAACTTTTCTGAACTTTGAAATTTTTCTTTTTCTTTTTTTAAAGATTTTATTTATTTATTTGACAGAGACACAGCGAGAGAGGGAACACAAGCAGGGGGAGTGGGAGAGGGAGAAACAGGCTTCCCGCGGAGCAGGGAGCCCGATGCAGGGCTCGATCCCAGGACCCTGGGATCATGACCTGAGCCGAAGGCAGACGCCCAACCACTGAGCCACCCAGGCGCCCCTGAACTTTGAAATTTTTCAACATAAACTTTTAAAAATTAAAATCCACACATACCATGACACATGAAACCTCCCCCTTTCAACGGCAAATTCCCTTGTCTCTTACTTTATGGAGCTTCCCATCATACTACCATACTGACTCTACAACTTGAATTTAACATTAGCTTCCCTTAAAATTTTTAATGGGTACTTGTTAGATATTTGAAAACTTACAACTTACAATCAGAAAGGCATAACTAAAGAATGAATTGTTTACAAATGTGTCTTGAGTCCCTATCCTGTGGGCACTGGGAATAGAGCAGAGAACAGTAAGACAAAATCCTTGCTCTCCCGGAGCTCTGTATTGTAGAAACAAACAAAGCAATTCCAAGGAACTGCAATTCTTTACACATTGTTCTTAGAGTCTAAACTTCTTTCAATTACCCATCCTGGGTATCATGATGGATGTGATATTTAAATCAGTTTCTCTCTATTATTTATGTAATGAAACACAATATATGTGAACATTTTATTATATTTTGATAAACTGACAATAACAAAATATATAAATTACATACTATTTGTGAAATGTGTAAAGAAAATATATGGTATCTTCTTTTTTTACTTTTTTATTAAATTTTTTACTTTAATTCCAGTATAGTTAACATAGTGTTATATTAGTTTCAGTTGTACAATATTCAGCACTTCTATACATTACTCAGTGCTCATCACAAGTGTCCTCTTAATCCCTATCACTTATTTCTCCATTCCCCCCCACTGACCTCTCCTCTGTCCATTCTCTATAGCTAAGAGACTGTTTCTTGGTTTCTTTTTTTTCTTTGCTTGTTTTGTTTCTTAAACTCCACATATGGTGAGATCATATGGTATTTGTCTTCCTTTGGCTTATTTTGCTTAGCATTATACTCTCTAGCTCCATCCATGTTGTTGGAAACGGCAAGATTTCATTCTTTTTTACAGCTGAATAACATTCCACAATATATATACACCACATCTTCTTTATCCATTCATCTATAGATGGATATGTGGGCTGCTTCCATAACTTGGCTGTTGTAAATAATGCTGCAATAAACCCAGGGGTGCTTGTATCCCTTTTAACTAGTGTTTTTGTATTTTTTGGGGTAAATACCCAGTAGTGCAATTACTGAGCCATAAGGTAGTTCCATTTTCAACTTTTTGAAGAACCTCCATACTGTTTTCCCCAGGGGCTACACCAGTCTGCATTCCTACCAACAGCACAAAGGGTTCCCCTTTCTCTACATCCTCACCAACACTTGTTGTTTTTTGTGTTTTTTATTTTAGCCATTCTGAAGGGCGTGAGGTGATATCTCTTTGTAGTTTTGATTTGCATTTCCCTGATGATGAGTGATGTCGAGCACCTTTTCATGTGTCTGTTGGCCAGTTGTATTTCCTCTTTGGAGAAACATTTTTTTCATGTCTTCTGCCCATTTTTTCATTGGATTGTTTTTTGGGAGTTAAATTGTATAACTTCTTTATATATTTTGGAACTAACCCTTTATCAGAGATGTCATTTGGAAATATCTTCTTCCATTCCAGAGGCTTTTAGTTTTGCTGATTGTTTCCTTTGCTGTGCAGATGCTAATATATGGTATCTTCTTTACAAATTATTTCCAGTGAGTGACCCCCAGCTAAGGGGAAAGATGGGTGGTCAGTCAGTTAAGCATCTGACTTCAGCTCAGGTCATGATCTCAGGGTCCTGGGATCAAGCCCCAGGCTCCACGCTAGTGAGGAGTCTGCCCGTCCCGTTCCCTCTGCCCTTCACCCTACTTGTGTATGCACGCTCTCTCTCAAATAAATAAAATCTTAAAAAAAAAAAAAATAGGAAAGATGGTTTTGATGGAGGATGCAGAGAAACCTGATGGTTTGGCCAGGTGTAGTATAAGAAATATGAAGAGAGGGTTAAGTGTGACCTGATGATGGCACTTTGGATTCAATGAGAACACATTTTTAAGAGGATTTAATTAGTAGGGTATTAACAGACAAAACCCTTACAGTGTTAGTGATTCTCACTGTATTTGAGAATCACTAACACTGAAATGAATGCTCTGAGGTCACTGAGGAAGGGAGGTCTCACAGCTGTGGGGGGAAGCTGTACGATGGAGAACCTGAGCATCTCCAGACAGCTGTGGGTGCAAGGATTATAGGTGAAATGATGATTTAACTAACTGAACTAATATTAACTGAGTTCTTATGAGGTAGAGTTAAGTTCACAAACTCTTAATTAAATGGGAGGGGAGCAGAAGGACCACAAAATAACTCGCTGGTCTCGACTCCACCTGATCTGCCTGGGCCGTGTCAGCAAGTCAGCAAAGAACTCTGAGTTTGAAGTGCACTGATTTAAAACAGAACTGAACATAGTAACTTAGATCACTGTCACCATATCGCATTGCACTGGATTGATATGTAGCTTTGCTTCTGTTTATGGAATTGTCTATATTCTATCCTCACGTGTGTTATTCAAATAAAAGTCTTCATTTTATTTATTTATTTTTTAAGGAGGCTCCACACCCAACGTGGGGCTTGAACTCCTGACCCATAGATCAAGAGTCGTGTGCTCTACCAACTAACCAGCCAGGCATTCCCCAAATAAAAGTCTTTAGATGCACATAGTCTGTGAGGGTCTGGTTCACCCAAATCAGGTTGCTCTTAATCCGTCTGACTCCCACTCTGCCACCATAAAATCAAACTCATGGTAGCTGAGATTTTATATAAATGTTCATATTCTCAGATTGGTTTTTTTTTTTATTGATAAACCACCATTTATTTATCAACTTCCTTATTAGAGATGTAGGATATAATTTTTCACTATTACAAATATTATTATATTGAGAATTTGTGTGGGGGGGGTTGTTAATTTTATTTTATTATGTTATGTGAGTCACCATACATTACATCACTAGTTTTTGATGTAGTGTTCCATGATTCATTGTTTGTGTATAACACCCAGTGCTCCATGCAATACGTGCCCTCCTTAATACCCATCACTGGGCTAACCCATCCCCCCCACCCCCCTCCCCTCTAAAACCCTCAGTTTGTTTCTCAGAGTCCATAGTCTCTCATGGATTATCTTCCCCTCCGATTTCTCCCCCTTCATTTTTCCCTTCCTACTATCTTTTTTTTTAACATCATGTATTATTTGTTTCAGAGGTACAGGTCTGTGATTCTCAGGTTGCTTTTTTTGTTTTTGTTTTTTTTTTTAAAGATTTTATTTATTTATTTGACAGAGAGAGACAGCACAAGCAAGGGGAGTGGCAGGCAGAGGGAGAAGCAGGCTCCCCGCAGAGAAGGGGGAGCCCGATGCGGGACTTGATCCCAGGACCCTGGGATCATGACCTGAGCCGAAGGCAGTCACTTAACCAACTGAGCCACCCAGGCGCCCTCTCAGCTTGGTTTTTAAAAGGCTTCAAATAACAGCAGGATACTGAGGATGCTAGAGACTAGATATGCTATTTCTGATGTGATCATTTGGGAGGTAGGCCGAAGAGCGGACTGAAGCAATTTTCTCTTATTCTAAGTCTTGAAGAAAAACGAGTTAGACAGGCACAAGTGAAGACCAGAGTTCTAGGTTTTCTAGTCGCAACAACAAATTCCGATTCGGTCATTTCCATTTGACCCTTGACCAATTAATTGTCAGTAGAGTTATAATTAGGCTGTATCATATGATGACCACTTTACTTAAAACTACAGTTTACCCCCACCAGGCGATAACTATAATCATTTAAATCAACAAAATACACTTGGCTTTCAACATCGGCAACTTACTTCATGTGTGTATGAGTTATACTTAATTAAACTTTTAGCTCCTAAAAATCATGTCTTTCAATTCTCCTCATATCCCCAAAAAGGCCAACTACAGTACTTTGCACATAAGGGACCAAAAATTACTACTTAATATTACAACAAAGAAAAATCATGGTCTAACCCATGTGGATTATCTGGTTAAAAAATATATATTATGCCAGGGGCGCCTGGGTGGCTCAGTTGGTTAAGCGACTGCCTTCGGCTCAGGTCATGATCCTGGAGTCCCGGGATCGAGTCCCATGTCGGGCTCCCTGCTCAGCAGGGAGTCTGCTTCTCTCTGACCCTCCCCCCTCTCATGCTCTCTATCTCATTCTCTCTCTCAAATAAATAAATAAAATCTTTAAAAAAAAAAAATATATATATATATATATATATATTATGCCAAAGAAATATAATCAGCTTATCTTGGAAAAACACAATTGCAAACTCATCTCTGGGTTCCCATTACACTAACTAATCAACAGTCTGTTAACATTCCATTTGAATTAAATACCTCATTTAAAAATAGTGTCACGTGGGGTGCCTGGGTGGCTCAGTTGGTTAAGCGACTGCCTTCGGCTCAGGTCATGATCCTGGAATCCCTGGATCGAGTCCGGCATCGGGCTCCCTGCTCGGCAGGGAGTCTGCTTCTCCCTCTGACCCTCCCCCCTCTTATGTGCTCTCTCTCTCTCTCATTCTGTCTCAAATAAATAAATAAAATCTTAAAAAAAAAAAAGTGTCATGTGACTGCACGTGACATGCAAAGCTCTCAGAAACTGACAGTAAACAGTAAAATCCCATTCTAATGAAACAGATCTAAAAACATTTTGAATGTCATTTAATGGACTACCATGGTGAAACTTTTACGTCCAGTTTCAGATGAAGTATACAGTTTGGTTAACTGTGCTATTAGGATCTGGCTCTGCACTTTCTTCTGCTCAGCAATCCAGGTCACTTTCTGTGTGAAGAGCTAATTACTCTGCCCCTCAGTCCTTCCATCGACAATCTGTCACCTTCCTCCCCCATCTCAATTCCCCCCAATGTACCACTTTTTAAAATAAAATCAGTTCATGTTAGAATACATATAAAAACAGCGAGAGGCCCCCCAAAATGCTTTTGCTACAGAAACTAGTGCCTAGGTGAATTGCACACAATGAAGATTTCTATTACACAGAAATCTGCGTCGATTAATAGACTGATGTAATGTGTTCATCAAAGAATTGCTACGTTACAATCTGCTGGTACAGAGAAATAGATTCATATAGAATACTAGGAACTTTATGTCTAAATTGGATTCTCCCTGTTGTAGTTCAATAGTAGTATTCTTGAAAGTAATCAATTTCCAAGTGGAAAATACAGTCATTTCTAGCTAAAAGGCATGCCATAAATGAAGCTCAAGTCACATCTACAGGATTCTTATTTTAGGAAGTTCTTACTCAAAGCCCCTTCCCTTGCATTAGCCCTGCAATCAATAACAATAACATTGCTCAAAGTAAGGTAATACTTTTACTTATTCTAAGAAGTCTTTAGTCTTCGATATACATACCAACAGTGTGGATAGGTTTCCTATAGGGCATCAGGCCAAAATTGTATTGAAAAATTCCTCTGGCGTGGAACAGCGGCAAAGCAAACCCCATGACCTTCTGTAGCTTCTCTTGCACAGTTCGAAGCCATGAGCCTTGAGGGTTGTTAACTTGTTTAAATAGCTCATTTTCTCCAAAAGAAAACACTGGGACCAAGGAGGCACTACAAACAAAGCGGAAGAATACAAATTTTTAAGGAAAATGATTTAAGTATTTTATTCTGTTCAGATGACTTTTGCAACATATCCCAACAATTTTTCTTTTTTTCTTTCAATCTTTTTATTCATTCATTTATTTTAATTATTATGTTCAAATAGGCAGCATATAGTACATCATTAGTTTTTGATGCAGTGTTCAACGATTGGGCATGCGTTGTGATGGGCACTGGGTGTTGTACGGTACTGATGAATCACTGAGCCAAGAATTTTTCAATGTTCCCATGTCTCCCTATACTGCTAATTTCATGTTCCAATCAATGAAGCTGACTTATACTTGAAATCCTTTGGGGCAGGGCGCCTGGGTGGTTCAGTCGTTAAGCATCTGCCTTTAGCTCAGGTCATGATCCCAGAGTCCTAGGATCGAGCCCTGCATCGGGCTCCTCGCTCCACGGGAAGCCTGCTTCTCCCTCTCCCACTCGCCCTGCTTGTGTTCCCTCTCTTGCTGTGTCTCTGTCAAAAAATAAATAAAATCTTAAAAAAAAAAAAAAAAGAAAGAAAGAAATCCTTTGGGGCAGTACTTCAGCAGCTTAGCAATTCGTGGTATTTTATTCCATAGAAAAATCAAGGCTCCGGGAAGCTTCCTTTCCACCTAGAGTCCAGACCATGATTTGTTTGTTCATTTGGCTGGAAATTTATACTCTGTATATAAAATTTTGTACTTTTTATTTGTTTGCTTTTTAAAATTTTTATTTATTTTTAAGATTTTATTTATTTATTTGACAGAGAGACAGACAGCGAGAGAGGGAACACAAGCAGGGGGAGTAGGAGAGGGAGAAGCAGGCCTCCCACTGAGCAGGGAGCCCGATGCGGGGCTTGATCCCATCATGACCCGAGCCAAAGGCAGACGCTTGACGACTGAGTCACCCAGATGCCCCTGTTTGCTTTTTTAAAAAAATATTTTATTTATTTACTTGAGAGAGAGAGAAAATGCATAGGAGGGGGAAAGGCAGAGAGAAAGGGAAAAGCAGACTCCCTGCTGAGCAGGGAGCCCAATGTGGGGCTCAATCCCAGGACCCTAGGATCATGACCTGAGCTGAAGGCAGATGCCCAACAGACTGAGCCACCCAATTGCTCCTGTTTGCTTTGTTTTTAAAGGTGAGTTTAACTTCTGGATGCCATGGCACTGCACTACCTTAGGGGGAACGCTGTATGCCATTTCCCATGAACATCCACATCTGCTTTTATTTGAAGGTCAGCTAAGAGGAAGTCTGTGTTTAAGGACTGGAGAAATTACTTTATTTTTTTGTGTTCATTTAATAACATCTTAACTTCTCTGACCCAGGTACCTGAAATGAGAAGCTACTTACCCATGGGTCAAAGCAATTTTAACAAATCCTTTCCGTTGGCGGATGAACAGAGTGAATTTTCCAGGATGGGCATCCAGTGATTCCTCTGCACCCCCAAGAACAATGACTGAAATGTTTCCACCTTCCTCCTTGCTCAGCACATGGGACACACTTTTCTTAGAAACTGAGACTGACCCTTAATGAATAAAACAAAAGGGCTAAGTATTTATCTTAAAAATTAAAATATTTCTCTCCTAATATTCAATGGCATCAGTGAACATTTAACAAAACTCCCTAGAACATCTTGCTTAAAATTTTGTCACAGCCGGATCTTTGGTAATATATTCCATTCATAAAATATAACATTTTGTCAGGTGATTGGGTTAGGTCTTTAAAATGTCATTTGTTATTAGATCTACCACTTATTTGGGTAAGTTGTACGCTGCTCAACTCTATGGATTCTATTCATATTGCACTATAAGTGAAAGGTGCCCTCTGCACTTGTTCAGTGCACAACCTGCATAGCTGTACGTGGTGACCTTGATCACTACCCTGGTGAATCCTGGCTCAGAACCAAAAAGCATATCCTTTAGAGGAGGTTTCACTGGATCTTCTGAACACACAAGGGCCTGTTTTCAGATATTTTGTGTGGATTCTTGTTTCCCAAACCTAGATTTATAATGTAAATGATTTATTTCAAAAATTCAGACATTTGACAAATAACCAGATCTTTACATGGTTCCAAAATGTCTAGTCTGACTTTGATAAATTGTTTATTTAAGATAGTTATATAATTGTTTGGTCTTTGTACCAGGCTTTCCCACATAAAAATAACTTTAAAGATTCCTTTTCAGATTTTGAATGTACTATGTACTCTTGGAGGAAAAGGCCATGAACTCTTACAGGGAAAAAAATATGAAAATACAAGCCACTCGTGACCTGTATTAAAGAGATAATTGCTTTTTAAAGTTTTATTGTTTCCTTTCATTCATGGCTTTATCCATTTTTTGAGTCATAAGAGAATGTGTCAGACAGGCTTTATTAAGACACAACATACCTCATTTCTCAAAGGACAATTATATGCTCATTTTACTGTAAGTGCCTATTACTGGGGGAATATAAAATAATGCAGGATTCTGAGTGAGCAACCACCTACTAAAGAGGCAGAGGGTGGTGGGTTAGAGGGTAGAGTACCTGAGTCTCAACGGGTTTGAACTTCTACTGGGTTCAAGGCATGGCCATTCTACTCTGCATGCCCTGAGTGGGAGCTGGAGGCATAACTTCCATTGGAAAGAGGGCCTTCTGAGTTTCCAGACACCGGCCCTCCTCTGGCCACTTCTCAGTTCCTTCTCTGAGCTCCCTTTACTAACTGCTACTATGTCTTAGGGCTCTAAGAACTACATATTTGTATTCCTCTAAAATGTCTATGTTGAAACCCTAATCCCCAGTAGGATGGTATTAAGAGGTAGGGCCTTTGGAAAGTAATTAGGTCATGAGAACGTAGCCCCCAAGATGGGATCAGTGTCCTTATAAAAAGAGGAAGAGGGGGAGGGTGCTGTCTCTCCGTCATGTGAGGACATAACAAGATGGCTGCCCGCAAGCCAGGAAAGGAGCTCGAACCAGACACCAGATCTGCCAGCGCCTTGATCTTGGACATCCAGCCTCCAGAACAGCGAGAAATAAATGTCTATTATTTAAGTCACCCAGTCAGTAGCATTCTGTTATAGCAGGCTGTACTAAGACAGGCTCCTTCATAGTCTCTAACACCTTCTAATGTTATCTACATACATGGATTCAAATACCACTTATGTGTGCTGAGTTCTCCCAAATCTATCTCCTGGGACCTCTTCTTCCTGAGGCTCTACACCCACACTTCCCAATGGCCCAATGGACGTGTCTACCTTGCCAACTCAAAGACACCTCAAACTCCATGTTTCCAGACCCAATGCACTGTATTCTTCCTGCAACATTACCCCTCAAGGTGAGTGGGACCATCATCTACCTTGGCACGCAAGTCAGAGGTGTAGGTTCCTCCCAAACATATTCCCGTCTTCTTAGCAACCATGTTGACTCCACTCATTCCTTCATTCAAAACACTTGTTGAGCACCTGCTCCAGGCAAGGCACTGGGCTAGATGCTGATCATACGACATACACAGTTGCTACCTTCCTGAGGCCGCAACAATCACTATGTCTTGTCGAATCCATCAGCTGTTCTTCATATCGACCTCCTCTGGGCTCTACGTGGCTGTTGTGATCTGATCTCTGCTACCTGCAGAGCCTTACTGGGCACATGGGAAGGAACGTGAGCCTCAAAACACAGAATGTGCCCTGGCTGACAGCTGATGAGTAGAGAGTCGCCAAAATGGACCAAGAGAAAAAGTCTGGAGGGGGGACTTACAGGGACTTAGAGTGACGGAAATCCCATGGGTAAGAGCAAAACAGGCACTGGTCAGCAAAGGACCTCTGAAACTCTATTGCTTCTTTACTACATGAGGTTTGGTACACATGTCTGTCTGTCTTTCATACCCAGAGAGGCAACCACCAAGGAAGGCACAGAGTAAAAGGGCAGCCTTGGGCCAGCGCCTGTCCTGGAAGCTGGTTCTAGGAAAAAATTGAGAACTCTCCAAATTTTGAGATAAGGATGCCCTGAAACTCTACCAGCTACAAATGTGGATATTTTTATTTAGCTTCTAGGATATCTCAGGTTATAGTGAAAAGGAAAAGATCTCATGATATCAAAAGCCAGAAAGAACAGACAAGTTTAATCTCAAATGCCAGCTCAAGCAAATGGCAATGACTCTGAGGGCACTATATATAGAGAGAAAGACTCTTAAGGTTGATTATATGTATCTGACGTGGCCACGGAGAGGGGTGTACCTACATCTCTTGTACCATAAATTTGCCACACCTACTCTCAGTTACCACTACCCAACCTCACTTGTGGCTGGAATCAGCAAACAGTATATTGTAAATGTATTTCTGTGCTTTTCTGAAATTTAAAAAATTTCCCTTTAATTTTTTTCCTTTTATAAAACTAACCCAATCGATGTCGGCAAAACAAGGAAGGGTTTTTTGGTTTTTTTGTTTTTGTTTTTGCCTCTATAGTAGTTTGGAGGTTTGGTGCTCCCTCTAGAGGTCAGACGCAGTGACAGCCAGACTGGACCAAGAGCCGAGGGCCATATGGGTGAAGGTCCATACACAGAACCTTGAAAACCCAGCCAGGGATCCTGGTCCTCTGGTGCTTAGTGATTTCCTATCAGGTATATAATGACAACATTATGTCATTCTCAATGACAATAATTGAGAAATTAACAGGAAGTAATGAAAACCTGGAAGAGCCTGGAAAATTCTATCTCTGAATATCTACTTACTCATCCTGAAATTGTAAATTTTTTTTTGAAATTACAAATTTTCAAAAAGAGACTATCCACTTTTCTTTATATCCAAGAAATGCAAGACAACAATAGTTAATGTAGACAATAAACATAAAGCACTTTGTAAGGTACTGCAGTTCACGCTGAGTCAGTAAGTAGGTCAAGTTAGAAAACCAAATAAGCTGAACCCCTCAAATTGATGTGAGAATTGTTAACACAAGCTTAGCCTCTGTGGACACTCATATAGTGTCTTTATAGCATTTCAGCTAAATTTTGTTCTTGGAATTGGTAGAATTATGGTTTCATTAACCAAAGAGTCTTCCACTAGCTCAGAGGAGCAGAGTAGAATGAACTCATTTCTGAGTCAAGTTCTATTTAATCTGGGAAGAAAGAGACAGATTAAGTATGCTTCATTTATATACGGCCATCACTTCAAGACATATTGGAGGACATTTTCCATCTCTAATGCTCACAAACGCAGGCAAAGTGCTTTTCCAAAGGTGCAATCTATCACTTGTTTGACCCAAGATTCTTTCTTCCACATCTGGATACACAAAATTCATTCATCAATTTATTCTTTCATTGAATTAACATCTATTGAATATTCCTATATCCCAGGCCCTATGCTAGAAAGGGGTGGGAAAAAAAAAAAAGAAAAAGACATGGTCTGTGTCGTCCTGGAACTTCCAGTCCAGTCGGGGAGGCAAGAATCATCCAAGCAGCATGGGAAGTATCAGACAGGGATACAGACACAGGGTTGTACTAAGAAACTGTAAACCTGTGTTTGGGAGGTGTGGTCCTGCCACCCTAGAACACTGGAGAAATAACGATTTGCCTTCACTTACCACTGGTCATCAGGTATTCTCGAAAGAGAGGACAGCGGAACCAAAATGGGAGCACATGAAGATATGCGGTGAAGCCAGGAAACAGCTCCTCGAAGTCCGAATAATTTGTACAAAAATTTCCAAAGGCTCCAGCAACAAGCACTCCATGGGGGTGAAACCCAAATATATAGTTGTGACTTGGATCCAAATCCCAAGTTTTGATGAGCTACAGTATATAGTGGGATTAAAAAAATAATAAAATGGTCCAGATTAGATTCCAGTAAGAAACCAAGAAACTCATGATTAGTTTTTATGTCACAAGGAAATAGAGGGGCGCCTGGGTGGCTCAGTCAGTTAAGCATCTGCCTTTGGCTCAGGTCATGATCTCAGGGTCCTGGAATCGAGCCCCACATTGGGTTCCCTGCTTGGCAGGGAGCCTGTTTCTCCCTCTCCCCTCTGCTCATGCTCTCTCTCGCTATCTCTCTCTCTCAAATAAAATATTTTTTTAAAAAAAAGGAAATGGGAAACATGACTTGTTTAGTTCTCTGCATTAGAGCTTTTTCCAAATTTTCAAACTATTTCCTGAGCCCAGAGCCCCCCACACATAGCCTTCGAAATGGTGTCAATTTAGCTTAGATCCTATTTAGTAATTTGGGCTGATTTGCAGGCTTTCTCTCTCTGAAAAGAAAAAAGCTTGAATTACCTGTGATGAAAACAAATTTCCATTCTTCTCCCAGCTCCAGATACTACAACATAAAACAATTCTACTCACGTGAATTGGAAAATAGTCCTTAAAATACTTCCAAATGGTCCAGCTTCTGACCCACTTGGATCTCCTGCCTCCTTGCTCTGGGGTACTCCAGTCAAAGTAAAGCCATGTCATATAAGGGACATAGAGGAACCAACAGTTGTATATGATCAGTATCACGATGATTCCAATGCACACCTGTGCTGTAAGAAAGGGAGAGACCTCAGGAATCAGAGTTAGTTAGCATCTGCTCACTGTACTATATAATCAGTGGTCCATGGCAGGGGGATTTAATTAATACAAAAAGTGCGTTAAACTGAGCCTCAGTCCAATATGACAAGACAGCAATGATACAGTATTATTTAACATTTATTGAATATTGACTATATGCCAAGTACTGTATTATGTACTCTGCCAAAATATTTTCATGTAATCCTTATATAGCTACAGTATTAATGAAGCAGCCATGGTCCTTTTCGTAGAAGAGAAAATGGCATAGAGAGGTTAAATGAACTGACCAAGCCCCACAGAAAGGAAGTGGTTGATCTAAATCCATAGTCCACTCTCAAAGTCCCTGGCGTACAGCGCCTCCCTGACATGATATGTGGAGGAATCACTGCTGAAAGAAGGGATGCAGAGGAGTTCCTACTACAGGTATTTACCTTGCTGAGCAGTCATTATTTATGTGCCCACAAAGAGGGAACATTCTAGCAACAAACTCCGTTTTCAGGAACTCTGTTGCCAGAAACAGAAATAGCGTAGGAGCCTTAGTTCATCTTTCACTACTTGCAACATTTCATTATGACAAAGCAAAATCCAAATTGTTTATGCACCGAATGACATAGCTTCAAAATACATGAAGCAAGAATGGAGAACACTTGACCTGGGTAGTAGTGACGAGAATGTTTGCCTTAAAGTAACACATTAAGCTAAGCTAGACATTTTTTTTTTATGTCTGTGCTATGATACTAAAAAATATTTATAAGAAGAGAAATATGGGGCGCCTGGGTGGCTCAGTCGGTTAAGCATCCAATTCTTGATTTCGGCTCAGGTTCTGATCTCAGGTTCCTGAGATTGAGCCCTGGGTCTTGGGCTCCACGCTTTGTGGGGAGCCTGCTTAAGATTCTCTCCCTCTCCCTCTGCCTCTCCCACCCCCACTCACATGCTCTCTCTCAAATAAATAAATAAAAGAGAGGGAGGGGCGCCTGTGTGGCTCAGTCATTAAGCGTCTGCTTTCGGCTCAGGTCATGATCTCAGGGACCTGGGATCGAGCCCCGCATTGGGCTCCCTGCTCAGCGGGAAGCCTGCTTCTCGCTCTCCCACTCCCCCTGCTTGTGTTCCTGCTCTCGCTATCTCTCTGTCAAATAAATAAATAAAATCTTAAAAAAAAATAAAAAATAAAAAGAGAGGGAGAGAAATATTAATGAGAAAGGAGGAGGGGAGCATAAAGTCATAAAGCTTGGCACACAGTAAGCGCTCAGTAAATGCCACCCATGACTTCAAGGAGTGCCACTGGGTCTTCCTCTTCTGTTAGGTGCTGCAGTCTTGGTTTTAGAGCTGACTTCAGTCGCCCAAAGTCCTGTCTACTCCCTATCAACTTTATTACAAAGAGTTTTGTCCCCAAATCATCCATTATGGTATCTGATTAACAGCACCTTGATCTATCACAGTTTTGTAGATACAATTTTTTTTTTTTTTTTGGCCGAAAACAGAACATATATTTATATTTCTGGAGACATGTAAATCAGTAAATATCCCAGTATAGATTTAACCTAAATATAAAATTGACCCCCATAAGAGGAATGACCTGCTCTCTCCAGGGTAGGTTAAAGTTTGTTAAAGAAAAGCACATGAAAGGTGAAGGAAGTATGTGCCCTCTACCCCTTCGTGGAGTGTTTTGTTGCTTTCTGGAAAAGCCAGCATGATTCCAGAAGCACGGCCAAAAAGAGTGTCCTCTGCCCTCATTCCTACCAGGATCATTTCATTTTGCTTCACCTGCTTCCCTCTACCCAGGTCTGAGTGCTGACAATTTACCGCTGTTGGTTAATTTTCTCTTTATTTTACTAAAATGTGTCCAAAATGTACAAGAAACTTTGGTAGGTCTCATTACTCTGTACTCTACTCTAGGTCAGGTGAGCTGAGATGGAGCAGAGACGGGAGAGGACAGTTGCTGAGTGGAGACCAACTGCCAGGCAATGTCATTTTCTCTCCTCACAACCCTCAAGGTACATAGTACTGTCCCCATTTTGCAGATGTGGAAACTGAGGCGCAAAGATTCTGAGGGTCCAAAGGACTTGAACCTGGATCTGCCTAACTCTTAAACCCACACACTTTCTTTTTCTTACAAAACCAAACTAGTCTTAGCTCATGGCAACAGCACCATAAACTTACAAATATTTATTACAAGCACGTAGGCAGGCTCATAAGCATAAGAAATCAGGCAAATGGGAGGTTCTGTTTTCCTTATTATAATGATGGAGAAACTGAGAAAAAAAGCACAGTAACTTAATTTGAACCACAGAAGGAGTCAAGAGCAGATCCAGAAATAAAGTCCCCAGACTACTAATTCGGTATTCCACTAACCCAACCACACACGCACTAATTGAATACATACTGCATCTATGTTTAACAGCCACTAAGCGTTCTGCATGGATGATGGTTAAAACATGGATCTGGAATTGGACTGCTTATGTTAGGAATCTGCCACCAGCTAGCTGCCTAACCTGGGGCGAGTTCTTTTACCTCTTGAACCTTAATGCCTTTACCTGTGAGATGAGCTAAGGAAAGCAGCCGCCTCCAAGGACCGTGGGGAAATAAATGTAGACATGCCATCGTGCCTGGCACACAGAAAGCACTTGACAAATGGAAGCCATTGTTAGAGCAATTGTATTTACTATTAAACGTTTAGAAAATGCAAAAAGTAAAAGCAGATAAAATAGCACCCACATTCTTGTCACTCAACAAAAGTATTGATAAAATTTTCTTTGTGGTCTTTTTTTTTTCCCCTATGAACAGGTTATGTTTCCTTAACATGGTTGATCACATTTTTTTTTTAAATTTCTGTATTGTATCTCTTATGATGATCTCACACTAGCTGTTTTATATTATAAATTTCGTATTACAACCTCTTCAAAAATGGTATTTTTGATGACTGATTCACATTCCATTGAATGGCAATACTAATTCAACCATCCTTTTCTTTTTGAAAATGTGGGCTTCTAACAAATTTTCTCTATAAACATAATCCTGCATAACATTTCCCCTGCATTTTAATTTACTTCTAGAGGACAGTCAGTAAAACCCTGGATCACCAAGCAGAAACACCTTTGTCACTTGATACACTTTGATTCCTTACGATCCAAAGGAGTTGGTCTAATTTAAACTCCCACTTCATACATTGCATACATTCTTTACTATTTCATATCATAAGCAGCACCAAAATAGCTTTTTAAATCCCGTGATCCTAAATTAGATTGAAAGAAGAAAACACTAAAAAAACTAGGTGACCGGATCACCTCTCTTTTCTATTTTTATCCCACTAAGCAATCCAAGGTAACATGATTCTTCTGAATTGGAGGTCAAAGAGAAAAGATACAAAAGTCTACTCCAACATACTGCGCAGTTCTCAAAACTGATGCTGATACTTTTTTAAAATTGTCTTGATCCACAAACCAAGTTGCCCGGAAGGCCTGAATTTTAGTTGCTTCGACCGAGGTATATGTTGAATAAAAAATCACAAGTCAAAAAAAAAATTAAAATTAAAAAAAAAAAGAAAGAAAACCACAAGCCAGCCTTTATCATTCATACTCTATTATAACTTCATGCCCACAGATTCTACTTCCTCTACATCATTAGGAAGCTGCCTCCCCCCCTTTTTTTTATTGAAGTGAAACTTACATAACACAAATGAACCATTTTAAAGAAATCAATCCAGTGGTGCTTAATACATTCACAATGTTGTACAACTACCACTTCTACCTAGTTGCAAAATACTTACATCACTCAAAAATAAAACCTTGTGTTATACACAAATAATGAATCATGGAACACTACATCAAAAACTAATGATGTAATGTATGGTGATTAACATAACATAATAAAAAATAAATTAAAAAAATGAAACCCTGTACCCATCAAGCAGTTACTCCCCATTCCCTTCTTCTTTGCCCCTGGCAACCACCACTCTGCATGATATCTATGGATTTACCTACTCTAGATACTTCATATAAATGGAATAATCCAATATGTAAGCTTCTGTAGACTTTCACTTAATATCAGGTGTTTGAGGTTCATCCATCTTGAAGCATGTATCAGTACTTCATTCCTGTTTAGGGCTGAATAATATTCCCCTCTATGGCTGTATCATATCTGTTCGACATTCACCATTCAACATTTGGGTTGTTTCCACCTTTTGGCTACTGTGAATAGTGCTGCGATGCTCCACGCACTTCAACAGTACTAAAAGTCAGAAACAAATAAGGCTCAGCCAAAATGCATGGCATTGTCATTAAATTTAGCATCACCAATAAAGTGACAAAATGACATGATGCCTCTTGATATGATCTAATGGAAAATAAACCCCATCACTTTTGTGGTCTTTTTGCCAAAAATGCTCAACCTGACTCTAATCATGACAACATAATTAGGCAAGTCCAGACTGCGGGACATTCTATAAGTAACTGGGGCTGTTCAGAAAATATCAGTGGTATAAGAGATTAAAAAACAAATAAAAGGTGGGACGCCTGGGTGGCTCAGTTGGTTAAGCGGCTGCCTTCGCCTCAGGTCATGATCCCAAGGCCCTGGGATCGGGCCCCACGTCGGGCTCCCTGCTCAGCAGGGTGCCTGCTTCTCCCTCTGCCTCTGCCCCTGCTCATGCTCACTCTCTCTCTCTCTAATAAGTAAATAAAATCTTAAAAAAAAAAAAAGGTGTAGAAGCTGGTCTAGCTTTAAAGGAAAATATGAGGACAATTAAGGAAATTTGAATATGAACCATATATTAAATAAGATTATTATATCACTAACAAATTTCTTGGGTATGATAATGGGACTGTGATTATGTAGAAAGTTTTCAAGAGACACATCTATAGTATTTAGCATGAAGTGCCATGATGTCTACAACTTAATTTCTTTTCTTACTTTCAAATGGTTCAACAGCAATTATAATAACAAAGTGTGTGTGGAGGGAGAGAGGGAGAGAGAATGTGCTCACACATGCAAATGTGGAAAAACGCTAAGAGCTGGTGAATCCATGTTAAAAAAAAAAATGTTTACTGAACTATTCTTTCAGTACTTCTGTAGGTTTGAAATTTTCCAAAATTAAAAAATGGAAGGAAATGTATGAACCACACATATAACTGATCATAGCAGGTTAAGCACTGCTGCCTGGCTGGGAATGAGCTGGAACCTCATAGAGCCTGTCCTGCATCTGCAAAAAAATCTTGACTTCCAACCTCTCACATATAAAGGGAATGAGACTGATTCGATGACCCACTTCCAGCTTCAAAGCTGCCTGTAGGTTTCCCTAGCTTTATAGAAAAGAAGTGTTCTAGCAAAATCGGGGATGAAGATTACATTTTTTCCATGAACTGAAGACTTTTGGCAAGGAGTGGTGGCAAGGTCTACGATTTGGGGTGGGGAAGGGTCCTTCAGTGCTTCCGTGGACACATGCCGTTCCTGCAGCATTAAGTAATGATCTTCCTCTGCTGCCCTCACTCTTTCTGACTCCAGTGCTCTCACCTGGATGCTGAATATCAGTTCAAGGGCACTGAACAAGAAAGTACAAATGCAAAGGCATAGTACAGTGTCTAATCCAGGACAAATGCCCCATCAGTGTTAGCAGAATTGGAAAAGGCCATGAATCCTAATAACGTGTTTTACCTATGCTCACTTCAAAGACCTGATGTACATAAATTGATAAATTCCTTTAAGTTCTAGGTTTAACAGTTTTTCAAAATTTAAGACAGTAATATTTATAACATGGAAAAATAATTGGTTAATGAAACTTAGATAACACACAGAAAGCCTTTGGAATAGAGACGGTGTACGGGAAACTCTCCGTAAATGTTATTAGCCCCTACTGACTGCTTGAGACCTTTAAAAAACCAATGGCACACGGTTCAGTCCAAAATGTTATTTGATTTGTTCTCCAGTGCAAATACTACTTTAGTAAAAATAAGTTTTAAAAACAGGTAAACAGGAGGAAAAATATGCCAAAATACTAATAATTACCTCTGGATAAGAATATGGAATTTCTCAAGGGTCTTTAAAAGCCCTTCTACCCTGCTCAGTTTTTCTAATTACTAATCTGAATTATCGTATAATCAAAAGATTATTTTTAGAAAAGAAATAAAATGACTCCACCAGAAAGAAATAAGAAACAAAACTGGAGAACAAATCTACTTAGGTAAGAATATTCTCGTCTTGAACATGATTCTATTAAATTTCCATGAGCAAACAGCATCAGAAGAATATTGCAAAGACTACTTAAGTTTTATTCATTTGGATTAAATAGCGACCAATATTAAGAAATAATTGAAAATATTTAATTTGTATGTGTATCCTTCCCACTTCTATCAAAGAAGTTTTCATTTCTCCCCTATGAAAATTGTTTCTATACTTATTTTAACCATGCAACAAAGTGCACACACAGGAAGAAAATGGAATTCAGAGTTTAGCACATCACATTCTTTTCTTTCCTGTTCCTGAGGCATTGTATTTCAAAACACAATCAGAGCCATCTGTTGATTATAAGAATGTAAGCGTAACATTCTTCTGATTTTTAAAATTCCTGTTTTAAGGGAACTTACCTCCCAGAGTTTCTTAGGATGGTGCTAAAAGATAAATCTCAGACCCCTCTGCAGAATTTTGCAGCTCAGTACTCCTCGTGGGTGGGTCTGTTCCACACTGCTTTTAAAAAGTTTTAGGGAGAGGGAACTGCATTTTTCTTGTCTAAAAGCAAGTCATTATTGGACCCACTTCTTCACCTAATGAATGCACATAAATTACCAGGATCCAGTTGAAACTAATCCCATGTTCTTAATATTTCTAAATGTTTCCAATCTGAAGGACAAAATAAGCACAGCTATTTGGTATAGCTACAAACTGAAAACCATAATTAAAGAGAGACATAACTAAATACAACATGTGGGTTCCTTTGCTATAAAGGACATTTGTGGGGCAGTTACCAAAATGTGAATACGGTCTATGTATGGATTCTATGTATGGATTAGATTGCTGAACTGTATCAGTTACTTTTCTCATTTGGATAATTGTACTGTGGTCATGTAAGCGAGTATCCTTGGTTTTAGGAAATATGCACTAAAGTACGTAAGGATAAAGAGAAACCATGTCTGTAACTTATCCTTAAAAACTTAAAAAAAAATAGTAACTGTGTGCGTGTGTGTGGGGAGAGAGACGGACAGAGAAAGAAAGAAAGAAAATATGGTAAAATGTTAACATTTGGGGAATCTGATGAAGGGATATTGGAATTTTTGTAATTTTCTAGACCTTTTCTTTTTTTTTTTTTTAAAGATTTTATTTATTTATTTTTGTGAGAGTGAGGGAGCACGAGCAGGGTGGGGGCAAGGGGGCAGAGGGAGAAGCAGGCTCTGGGATCATGACCTGAGCTAAAGGCAGACACTTAACCAACAGAGGTACCCAGGTGCCCAGAATTTTTATTTTCTACAATGAGTATTTCTGAAATTATTTCAAAATAAAGAGTTAAAAAAATAAAATGTAATGGCCCTCCCTGAGACCTACAGAATCAGTCTCTGGGGAATTTATATTTTAACAAAAATCCCCAAGTGATTCTTAAATAGGCTCTAAAGTTTAAAAACTTTTGATATAAAAAATACAAAAAAAATCCCACACACAGTGGAAGACTCAATATTTTTGAGATATCAATTTTCTCCAAATTCATCTATAGACTAATCTCAATAAAAAATCATTTTCAATGAAAATCCCAGCAGGCTTTTTTGTGTGTGTGTGGAAATAGACAAGCTGAACCTAAAGTGCAAATGGAAACACAAAGAATCTATATGATAATCAAAACAACTTTGAAAAAAAAGCACCAAGGTCTGAGGACTAATGAGATCTGATTCCAGAAATTATTATAAAGCTACAGCAATCACAACAACATTGTACTGGCATCAAGATAGACAAACAGATGAATGGAACAGAATAGAGAGTCCAGAAGTAAACCCACCCCTATACAAATACCTAACTTTTGACAAAGACACAGGGCACTACAGTAGAGAAGGGATAGATTTTGTTTTTGTTCTGTTTTTTAAGACATGGGGCTGGAACAACTGGATTATACAATACGTGGAAAAAATGAACTTAGACCTTGTAGCATATACAAAAATTAACCCCAAATGGATCACAAACCTATATATAAAACATAAAACTATAAAACATGTAGAAGAAAATATAAAAAATCTTTCTGGCCTTGGATTAAGCAAAAAATTCCTACATAAAACACCAAAAACACAATCCACAAAGAAAATATGGATAAATTGGACTCCATCAAAATTAAAAACTTCTGCTCTTTAAATGACACTGTTCAGAGAATGAAAAGATAAACCCTAGAGTGGAAGAAAAATCTATACAAAGTACATAGCTGATGAAAGACTTGTATCCAGAAGAACACAACCAACTTTCTAAACCCAATAGAAAGAAAACAAGCAACCCAATTAAAAATGGGCAAAAGATTTAAGCAGGTACTTCAAAAGGTAAGATACGCAGATAGCAAATAAGCATATGAAAAGATGCTCAACATCATTAGTCACCAGGGAAATGCAAGCTAAAACCACAATGAAACACTACTACGCACTTATTAAATTGCAAAATTTTTTAAAAAATGGCTATATCAAGTGATGGCAAGGATATGGAGCAACCATGCACTGCTGGTGGGAATAGAAAATGGTACAACCACCCAGGAAGAAAGTTTGTCAGCTTCTTAAAAAGTTAAACCTGGGGTGGCTCAGTCGGTTAAGCGTCTGCCTTGGGCTCAGGTCATGATCTCAGGGTCCTGGGATTGAGCCCTGTCTCAGGCTCCCTGCTTCTCCCTCTCCTCCTGCCCCTCTACCTCCTCCCCCCAACTCATGCTCTCTGTCTCTATCTCAAATAAATAAATAAAATCTTAAAAAAAAAAAAAAGAAAGAAAGTTAAACCTGCAACTGCCACACCATGATCAGCCATTCTGTTCCCAGGTTTGGAAATAAAGAATAAAGAAAGCACATGTTCATACAAAGACTTATAGGCAGAAATTCACAGCAGCATCATACATAATAGCTACAACCCAAACATTCGTCAACAGATGAACAAATTGCAATGTATCCATTCACTAGAATACCCCTTCAAAACAAAAAAGACAGTGAACTATTTATATACACAAGATCCAATCAAATAATGATGTTGGGTTAAAGAAACCAGACAAAAAAGAGTACTGGGCGCCTGGGTGGCTCAGTCGTTAAGTGTCTGCCTTCAGCTCAGGTCATGATCCCAGGGTCCTGGGATCGAGTCCCACAACAGGCTCCCTCCTTGGGGGGAAGCCTGCTTCTCCCTCTCCCCGTCCCGCTGCTTGTGTTCCTGCTCTCGCTATCTCTGTCTCTGTCAAATAAATAAATAAAATCTTTAAAAAAAAAAAAAAAAGAGTACCTATGGTATGCCTCCATTTATATAAAACACTGCAAAATGCAACCTAATCTGTAGGACAGAGAGCACAGTGTTAGAGATGAAGAGCAGTGGGGATGAAGGAATTACAAAAGGGATATGACAAAATTTTGGGATGATGGCTATGTTCATTATCTTAATTGTGATGATTTCTTGGGGATATATATGTCAACTTATCAAACTGTATACTTTGTGTATGTGTAGTTTACTGTATGTCAATCATGCTTCAAGAACACTGCTCAAGTAAATAAATAAACCCATACAATAAAAGATCATGGTCCAATCCAATGCCATCCTAGGCAAGATACAACCTCTTGAGCTCCAGTTTTCTCATCTAAAAAAGGAAATGTAGTCATCTTTGTCACAAGCAGTTATAGGTAGAAGATGGTCAACAAATGCTGGCGCTCTCTTTGTCAGCTTCCTACTTTCCAGTTAGCAGTCTGGAGGCCCACAAGCTAGGATGTAATGTTTCAGTTTCTTGAATATTAAGATCAGATGGCAGGTGATCCAGCAATCCCACTTCTGGGAATTTATCCAAAGGAAATGAAATGAACATCTCAAAAAGAAATCTGCCCCCCTCCATGTTCACTTAAGGATTGCTTACAGTTGTCAAGACATGGAAACAATGTAACTGTCCATGGATAAAGAAATGTGATTTTCTATAATAATACATATATATTATTCAGCCATAAAAAAAAGACAGAAATCCTGCCATGTGTGATACTACTGGATAGACCTTGAGGACATTATGCTAAGTGTAATAAGTGAGACAGAGAAAGATAAACACTGTATGATCTCACTTGTGTGTGAAATCTTAAAAAGAAAACAAAACTAATTCATAGGTGTGCCTGGGTGGCTCAGTCGGTTCAGCGTCAGATTCTTGGTTTCAGCTCAGGTCATGATCTCAGGGTTGGGAAGTTGAGCCCTACATCAGGCTCCATGCCCAGCGTGGAGCCTGCTTAAGATTCTCTCTCTCCCTCTGCCCCTCCCCCCCAAAAAACACAAACACAAAACAAAAACAAAAAACTAATTCATAGATACAGAGAACAGATTAGTGGTTGCCAGAAGCAGGGGGGTGGAAGGGTGGGCAAAATGAATGAAGGGGGTCAAAAGGTACAAACTTCCAGTTATAAGTAAGTCCTGGGGATGGAATGCACAGCATGGTGACTATAGTCAACAATACTATATTGGTTTTTTTTTTTTTTTTAAGATTTTATTTATTTATTTGAGAGAGAGAGCGAGCGCGCACAAGCAGAGGGAGCAGCATGCAGAGGGAGAGGGAGAGGGAGAAGCAGGCTCCCGCTGAGCAAGGAGCCCAATGCGGGCTCCATCCCAGGACCCTGGGATCATGACCTGAGCCGAAGGCAGCTGCTTAACTGACTGAGCCACCTAGGCTTCCCAACAATACTATACTGTATTTGAAAGTTGCTAAGAGAGTAAGTCTTAAAAGTTCTCATCACAAAGAAAAATATTTGTAACTATGTGTGGTGATAGACATTAACTAAATTTATTGTAGCAATCATTTTGTCATAAACACACGTATCAAATCATTATGTCATCCCCCTAAAACTAATACAATAAGACTGGATGACAGGTATTTAACATTTATCTCAAGGAAAGAGTGTTTGATTTCATGACTAAATGAAACATTTTGCGATTTTTAAAATTTCAAAGGCTAATAGCTTAAACTCATTTCCTGGAAAGAAAAATGCATTCCAAGATTTTGATTTAGAAATCTTAAAATACACAGTAATAAAAACTCTCTTGACGCCATTGAAAGTAGCTATTACATCAATTCCTTCCTTCAAGATTGATAATTGAATGGAAAGAAATAAGTAAGCTCTTATCCTACCTTTCCAGTAAGAATTGAATTGTAGGGTAATCAAATGGCCCTAGATGATGGAAAATTACTCTTTGCAGAAATTCTAGCTAGTATGCGAAGAACGAATGACAGAAAAGAAAACTACCAGTTTGCAGTCCCAAACAGCAGTTGATTCAGGCAAGGATCATTAACGGAGACCACTAGGTGAAAGGGCAATGGTCAGTGGAGAACTTCTGTTTGCACATGCCAATTACCAGCCCTCAGATTACTTCCTATCTGCACCCACCAATCATGCTTAGACACTACTAATGGGACAACTCGACACTGTGTACATCCTGACATGATGCAATGTGAAGCACACAGCAGTGCCTGGGAAGAGGCCTTGCCACAAAGGTTTCATCTGAATCTAATCAAGCCTTGGGGCACCCGGGTGGCTTAGTCAGTTAAGCATCTGCCTTTGGCTCAGGTCACGATCCCAGAGTCCTGGGATCGAGCCCTGCATTGGGCTCCCTGCTAAGCCTGCTTCTCTCTCTCCCTCTGCCACTCCCCCTACTTGTGCTGTCTCTCAAATAAATAAAATATTAAATATAAATAAATAAATCTAATCAAGACTTAGACCTAACTTCCACTGTAGAAGAAATACAGGGGGTTGAAGAACAAGTTAACATTACAAAGAAGCAATCAGGAAAACCCTGAAAGGGAGAATCTTTGCAGGATAGATAACCTGATTTCTTTAGTGCTTCACTGACAAACAGGGAACACTGTTCTAAATTAAAAGACATGTAAAGACCGGGCGCCTGGGTGGCTCAGTTGGTTAAGCGACTGCCTTCGGCTCAGGTCATGATCCTGGAGTCCCTGGATCGAGTCCCGCATCGAGTCCCACATCGAGTCCCACATCGGGCTCCCTGCTCGGCAGGGAGTCTGCTTCTCCCTCTCCCACTCCCCCTGCTTGTGTCCCCTCTCTCGCTGTGTCTTTCTCTATCAAATAAATAAATAAAATCTTTAAAAAATAAAAATAAAAATAAATAAAAGACATGTAAAGACCAAATGCAACACAAGGGTCTTGTTTGGAACCTGGTTCAAATAAATCACCAAGAAAAGTGTATTTTTGACACAGTTTAGGAAATATCAACTTAGTTTAAATGATTTTAAGCAATGATTGTTAATTATGCTACATGTGTACTATGAGTATGTAAAAAAATACTTAATTTTATATATGTATACCAAAGTATTTAGGATTAAAATATACTGTGACTTGTTTTTTATTTATTATTTTTTTCCTACTTGACACAGAGAGACACAGAAAGAAGGAACACAAGCAGGGGGATTGGGAGAGGGAGCAGGCTCCCCAATGAGCAGGGAGCCCGATGCGGGGCTCGATCCCGGGACCCTGAGATCATGACCTGAGCCAAAGGCAGACGCTTAACGACTGAGCCACCCAGGCGCCCTACTGTGACTTGTTTTAAAATGTTTGCAAAAACAATAGATAAAACTAATATGGCAAATTGTTAAAATAATTATAAACACAGGTAATGGGTATATGAGAGTTCATACACTTCTCTCTACTTTTTGCATTTGCAAAGTTTTCAAAATAAAATTACTGCTATATATAGTACAAAATAATATGCTTCCAGCAACACAAATGTCAAATGCATGCAATAAAAGCATTTAAAAGGTCTGCAAGCCACTCTAGTCTGACTCAAATTAAGAATCATTAGTCAGGGGCGCCTGGGTGGCTCAGTTGGTTAAGCGACTGCCTTCAGCTCAGGTCATGATCCTGGAGTCCCGGGATCAAGTCCCACATCGGGCTCCCTGCTCAGCGGGGGGGTCTGCTTCTCCCTCTGACCCTCTTCCCTCTCTTGCTATCTGTCTCTCATTCTCTCTCTCTCAAATAAATAAATAAAATCTTTAAAAAAAAAAAAAGAAAGAAAGAAAAGAAAAAAAATCATTAGTCAGACCTAAGTCACTAGTTCACTCACATTTGACACCTGTGGCTCTCCCACCTACTTAGAGCCATGTGACCTTGAGCAATGGACTTCACCTCTGAGCTCCCTCATTTGTAAATGCGTACCGGGGTAGTTCCTATATCACAGTGTTGCCGTGAGGATGACGCAGGTTAATACAACTAGAGACACACGGGGTGGAGAGCCTCCCTTCCGGGTGACAGAGTGGAGAGAGTCATTCAACCAAGTATTTATTTTTGCCTTCCAGGGGCCAGGCATGGGCTGAGTACTCCTTCACTGAGCTGGTGGACAAGGCTGGTCATACAGAACTCTCTCAAGTAACCGCAGGCATGAGTAAATACAAGCGATGATGAGTGCCGTGAAAGAAAAGGACCGACCGTGGGCCACCAGAGATGTGCGACTGATCGGCAAGGAAGACAGTCTCCAAGTTCAAGCCATTGGAGTGGGCGGCCCAGCAGTGAAAGCAGGGACCCTGGGCAGAATACTTGGGTTTGCGGCCAGTTCCTCCAACTGTGACCTTGAACAATTTACTTCACCTCTTAGTTTCCTCATCTGTCCAATGAGTGCAGGGATGAACACTACTTGTCTCATAGGGTTGTTGTGAAGATTGCCGGGTTAATAGTATATGGTGCTTAGAATAGGACTTGGCACACACTAAGCCCTCAATAATCGTGTTTGTTATGATGTCAATGGTCCTTTGCTCCTTGGAGTGTAACGCTACCACACCTGTCTCACGGTTTGTCCTGTGAGGACTTAATGAGTTCACGGTTTGAAGTTCCTTTTTCAGTAAACCCTAGCTGTACCGTAGAGTCACTTGGAGAGTTTGTGTATATACACACACATTTATATGGTTACATACATACAAAATATGTATGGGGCTCCATTCTGTAACGAATGAATTAGAGATTCCAGGGGTAGAGCCTGGGCATCTGTATTTTTTTAGAAGTTCCCCTAGTGATTCTAATGTGCAACCAACCAGGGTTGAGAACCACTGACCTAAGCATTCAAAATGTGAAACCATTTCAAAAAAGCGTAGACCTCTACAGTGCAATGAGTTTATTATTACTGTTATTGTGGCTTCCACAGCGTACAACCCATGATCTTAGTATAGCATACAAATGATGTTAGCCTTCAGAAGAGTGCAAGTTCTCAGTAATTCCTCCCTCTTTTCATACCATCATCCCCCATTTATTCCAAGAGCTGAACAAACATCCAGGGAAAAAAGCGCTCAGGTAAACCACCCTGCTCCATCTAGAGACTGCCTCAAGGTGCCTTTCTCGATAGGATTAACTTGGGAACAAGCTAGAACACACCTGTGGGTCGAGTTACTTACATATAGAAGCCACCCAACCCAAACGGATGTTTGCTGCAGCCTTCCTCGTACAAAGGTGCCTTTCTGCACCCGGATGATCTTAAACACGGAAAAGCTAATACGGCTATTTGTCACAAGGGTGGGATGAGGAAGGAATCAGGCTGTAAATACTCGGGCATTGGTTTTCTATGAATTCAGGAAACAAGTTTACTAACATTTGCGGGGCCATATAGTGCAATGTTCCATGGCTTGATTGGATTGTGGTTACATTTGGGTGTATTCATTTGCCAAAAGTCATGAAGTTGTATAATTATCATCTGTGCCTTTTACGGTAGGTAAGGTACGCATCAATTAAAAAAAAGCACAGGGGATGGGGGCGCCTGGGTGGCTCAGTTGGTTGGGCGACTGCCTTCGGCTCAGGTCATGATCCTGGAGTCCCGGGATCGAGTCCCGCACTGGGCTCCCTGCTCGGCAGGGAGTCTGCTTCTCCCTCTGACCCTCCCCTTTCTCATGTACTTTCTCGCTTTCTCAAATAAATAAATAAATATTAAAAAAAAAAAAAAAGAAATCACGTCTTCTTCTCAAGGCAGTTTTTTGATTTACGGATGTCTATATTCATCAGCCCACTTTTTCTTATATTTCTAATCTGTTTTCTAAAATAAAATTTGATTTCGGGGCGCCTGGGTGGCTCAGTTGGTTAAGCGACTGCCTTCGGCTCAGGTCATGATCCTGGAGTCCCTGGATCGAGTCCCGCATCGGGCTCCCTGCTCGGCAGGGGGTCTGCTTCTCCCTCTGACCCTCCCCCCTCTCATGTGCTCTCTCTCATTCTCTCTCTCAAATAAATAAATAAAATCTTAAAAAAAAAAAAAAAGCACAGGGGAAACAGCTGCCAAAGAGTTGCTCGCTACGAGGTGCACGTGCGGAGAGAAACCAAAAGAGTCCCAAGTTAGTTCGAACTCCCTCTTTGACCTGCGTGTTCCGACTTACACGGGAAGAAGGGCTGGAGGATCTACGCATGTCCTTGGACAAGGACTGTCCGCGAGGGAGACGGAGGCCCCCTGCACCGCGGGGTCTGGCCTGGATCTTGAGCGCCCGGAAGCGCGCGGGGCCCTTACCGAGCAGCAGGAAGGACAGGACCCACTGCAGCACCGCGGCCGTCTGCAGCCGCCGCGCCAGCGGGATGTTGAGCGGCGCAAACTCGACCTTCATGCTCCGGCCCGGGAGACGACTGCGCCGACTGCGGGCGTCTCGAACGCGGTGGCTCCGCGGCGCCGGGGAGGAACGCGCGGCCGGAATCGGGCCCCGCGCGGGACAACCCCGGGGCAGCGAGGGGGAAGCGGCGGCCGCCGCGCAGCGGGCGGGGGCCGGACTTTGTCGGAGGGGGTGGGGCGGGAGGGCTGAGGCTGGGGGCTGCCAATCGCGCGCGCCCGGGCCCGCGTGCAGCTGGCGCGCCCGGGCGCATTGGCCCGAGCGCCGGGGCGCTGGTGAGGGCGCGCCACTGTGGGTACTAGGGACGGCGAGAGAGGTCAGCTGGTGGCCTGCCCGAGGTCGGCAGCGTGGGCTTCCCCAGCCTTGCTCCACCGGGATCTCCACCGGGATCTGACCACTGCTCAGGGGATCGATCACCTTCAGTATCCGCCCTTAAACCCACCCCTTCCTCCGAACACTCTGGGGAAGGTTTAGTTCAAGGAATCGCCCACCAGCTAGAAGGAGGCACGGGACGTAGCTTCTTTGCACGCAGGGTACTCTTGTGTTTATTGGTCTGTGTCCCCAACACCACTCTTTAACTGCAGGGGGAGAGGGGAGGCAGGGATCTGGCCTCCTCTCTTGGGTACTCAGATCCCTACACTAGTCCTGGAAACTTTTCATTTATTCATTCATTCAGCAGATACTGACTGAATACCTACCGCAGGCCAGGAACTATTCTGGGCCCTGAGTATATACCTGGTAACCTAGTCACGCAGTACAAATTATGGGCGGAGACAAACATTAAGCAAAATAACCACACAATTAGGTGTATAATTGCAAAGTGAAATCCTACTCTGAAAGAGTGAAGGAAGGTTCTAGGACTTAGGCTGGAGGTCAGGGAAGTCTCTGAATAAGTATATAACAGCTATATATATGTATAGCAGTATATAACAGCTTATAACAGCTATAAAGGTGAATCTAGTTAACTGAGGGAGTCATCCAGACAGCGAGGAGCACATGTGCAAAGGTCCTGTGGCTGAAATTCAAAGAAAATCTATTGGGAGTTCAGGGAACAAGGAGGAGATTGGGGTGGAATGAGGCAAAAATGGTGGCCAAAGGCCAGATCCTTGCAGGCTGTTTGGGGTTCAACTATTTACCCTAACACCTGTCACTGAAGGGTTTCAGTTATGATGTATTAAATGGATAGATTCTGAATAGTTGCCTAGTCCTTGTGAGCACCGCTACATTTTTTAATACTACCTACTGTATAGTTGAACAACTCCAAGTGGCAGGTGGCTGTTAAGTCATTGCTAGAAGGGATCTGCAACAGGGCAAAACAAAGTTGACTAGCCATCCCACCACCATGCTCCTTTCTCCAACAATTCTAATAGAAAGTTGGATACAAATGAACACTTAAGGCAAGGTAGTTTAGGGAAGTTGTGACTTTTTATATGCAAAACTTGCTGGTTTGTGTTTCTTGTTTGTTTTTCCTAGTTGAGGATTCACTTTCTTCTTTTAGACTTCTTCCCTGAGCCTTCCCCCAGTGCTAGTAGGGATACTATGAGTACACATTATTTCAGATGTCATGCAAAGCCCTTTGCTCATCCTAGAGCAACCCTGTGAAATAAGCATTAGCTCATTTTGCAGTTAAATCCAGTCTCAAAGTCACACAGCTGGCAAAGTGGGAAAGATTCAAATACAGTTTTGTCTAAAACCCAGAGAGGAGAGTCATTCCTTCATTAAATGAATCTCACATGGAACAAACGACTGAGTGCTCGCTTTGCATCGGCATTGCCCGTGGTGTTGATAACACAAAAGTAAGTTAAGACATGGTCTCTGAGCCTTTGAGCATTCATTCATTGATTATGAAAAGGCTTCTTGTGCTAGGCACGAGCTGGGGCGTGGGTATGGGCTATAATAGTGAACAAGAAAGGTCTCTGTCCTCATGGGGCTCACAGTCTCCTGGAAGAAACAAAATAACCACATGGGTATAGAACCAAATGTATGATAGTGCCTGAAAGAAACATGCTCGTTCCAGTGATGGGGAATAATGAGCATCTATTTAGAACAGATTGGAAATAAGAGTGGAAGTAGGCAGACCCTAAGGAAGCCACCCTAGGGTGAAAGTAGGAGATGGTGGTGTGGTCTACTGTGGTAGTAAAGGAGGATAGAGATGGATTTGGGATATGTAAGGGAAATATAAATGGTAGGATTGGCTGATTGGATTCACAGTTTCTTGGTAAATAAGCCATCCAGACTTCTCCTAATCATGTGACGTTTACTGTACTGAATCATGCTCTTGTCACTTTTCCAGGCCCTCAGCTAGTAGAAAACGCTGTTAGACCCTAGCACAGCACACGGAAGCAAAGCATGGCCCCTCCAGGGTGCAGCCAATCACCATCTTAAGCAACAATTAGATCACTCATTTAATATTCAGCATGTCTCTGTGTATGTATCGTGCCCCAGGTTATTGCCGCTAAATGATTACTGAAATTAAATGGTGAGAAAGCTTTAATTTATCAAGCTATTCAAAACCAACTCTTCTCATATTTCCAGAACTAAAACTTACATGAAAACATGAACCGTAAACACTATCTTTCCAAACTACACATTTCATGGAATGGGGAGCTGAGAGCAGAGAAGTTCAGTGATTTGCCCAAGATAACCCAGCCAGTTACTGGCAAGGAATAGACCTAGCTCTCTTCCTAGCCTACTAAAATGGATGAGGAGAAGCAACATGGTATGGGATCATGGTTTCAAACTTTGACTCTAGCAAGGGAATTTTTTTCAATCTTCAAAAGATCTCCGACTGATAAAAAGAAATCCAAGTGAGCCTGCTCTTATTGGAAAAGAAGGTGGGGAACCCACTTTCTCCGCATTTCCCCCCTTCCCATAGCGACTATATTTGTAGCAAAATGAAATTGACATTAAACAGTTTCAGAAGCTCGGACGGTTTGGCAAAACCCAGTTTGGAAGCTTATTTGGCTTTTTTGTGTGTGGGGGCATCCTAATATTTGGAGAAGTCCAAGGTCTGAATGGGGTTGCAGTTAAAAAAAACCCCATCATATATGTCAATATTACTTAGTGCTTACCACCTAGCAAGTACTGTACTTATGCTTTATGGTGCTGTGTCTGATGTAAACCTCCCCCCACCCCCGCCCACAACTGCTCTCCAGTCTAGGTACTGTTATTCTTGACCAGTGAAGAGATCGAGACCACAGGTGAAACGAATTGTTCACCTATTAAGTAGTAGAACTAAGTGTCTGTGTTTTGAAAATAGGTTTGTCTGTTTCCAGAGCCTGAGCACATAACTGCTGTTTCTTAAATGATAGCACAAGGAAGGAAGAGAACATCATCAAAATGGGGAAGTCATGGAACAGTGAGCAGAAGAATGCAGAGGACCAAATGTGTCATAGTTTGGGCTGGGATTATTCATTCAATCCACAAATATTTACCAACCACATACTGTGTGCTTGGGCAGTGGGTATATGTGAGTGAATAAAACATACATAAATTTTCAAAAATTCAACCACAATATATCAAATACCTGTGCTGTGGCAAGTCCTGATGCAATCATGAGGATAGGAAATCATCGCTGTCCTGCTTGGAGATCTGAGATTCCGCCAACCTAGGGTGGTTCCTCTTTCTAAGTCTCGGCTCTAGTTAAGGAATAAGAAGATGACAGTTCAGATTGCCTCATAGGTTACAAACCCTACCCGTGGAAATGACTAGGGTGGTTCCTCTTTCTAACTCTTGGTTCTAGTTAAGGAATAAGAAGATGACAGTTCAGATTGCCTCATAGGTTACAAACCCTACCCGTGGAAATGACTACTTCAAAGTCGCTTCCTTGGGGCGCCTGGGTGGCTCAGTCGTTAAGCCTCTGCCTTCGGCTCAGGTCATGATCCCAGGGTCCTGGGATCGAGGCTCTCATTGGGCTCCCTGCTCTGCGGGAGGCTTGCTTCTCCCTCTCCCACTCTCTCTTGCTTGTGTTCCCTCTCTCGCTGTGTCTCTCTCTGTCAAATAAATAAATAAAAATCTTTAAAAAAATAATAAATAAAATCACTTCTTTGTTTTATTTATTTATTTATTTTTTAAAAAAAGATTATTTATTTATTTATTTATTAGAGAGTGAGCAGGAGAGAAACAGCATGAGAGGGGAGAGGGTCAGAGGGAGAAGCAGGCTCCCTGCTGAGCCGGGAGCCCGATGCGGGACTCGATCCTAGGACCCCGGGATCATGACCTGAGCTGAAGGCAGTCGCTTAACCAACTGAGCCACCCAGGCGCCCCTACTTCTTTGTTTTAGTTTTTTTCCTGTGCATTTCACATCAGGTAATTTCAACTAACAGGAAGAGAATGTTTTGCCATAACATGACATTTTATTGCAGCCTAAGCTAATATGTTCCCGTCTTTTTTTTTTTTTTTTATGTTCCCATCTTCAAGTTGAAAAGGAAATAGTATTCTTCCCAGATTGAGAGTTCTCAGAGGGGATAGTTTAGGACAAAGGTCACCGTGCCAGTTTTCATAAGGTGCATTCATCATAAAGGCAAATATTCTCCTTCTCTCTTGGACACACCCACCCACACATTCATGAAACTCAAACATCATGGTTACCATAATTCACTGAGAGTGACCAGATCTGGTTAAAGTCAATGGAAGGCCATCATAATGGTAGTTTCAATGGAATGCCCTTTAAGAAGTCCTGTTTTCAACACTCTTTTGAACTAAGTTCAAGAAATTTGCTCTGGCCCCTCTGTTTTCTTATTGTCCTTTCAATTAACTTATTTTATCAATCTGACAGGGCTTGAGTATGCTTGCTCTGGGCAGAGTTGCAGGAGTCTTGCCCAAGATAGCCACCATGATTTCTCTTCTCATGAGGCTTTGTAGCCACCATGATTCCTCTTCTCATGACCCTCACCCACACTTTCATTTGTACTTGGTCTGGAAACCTACTTGAGGTTCCAGCAACCCAAGCGAGGGAGGAATGAGGAGAAAGAGACTGGAAAGGTCTATGGCTACCGAGCTGGGGCCTGGGCCCGCTCTTGAAAGAGGCAGTCAACAGTATCCAACAGCAGTGTCCTTGGAGGTATGGCACAAGGCTCCACCACTTCCAGTTTCCAAGAAGGTCCAATCCAATGGGTTCGCTTGCACTCATGTTTGTAACTTTCTGGTTGTTTATAGCTACTTGGTATATGACCTGTTGATTCTTCTGGTCTATTATTATTACTTTTTTTTCTTTAAACACATGCCATTTCCCCAGTCCTGGCTGCTATCATTGCTCCCCTGGATTGTTGCAGCCTCCTAACTGGTCTCCTTGCCTTGAATTTTGCCCTCTGAACTAACACCCCTAATTCCTCTCCATAATGTCCCAAAGTGATCTTTCCAAATTACTTCATTGATAATGTTATTTCTTTGCTTAAAGTCTTTGAATTTCTTCTCATTGTTCTTAAAATAAAGTCAAAACTCTTTAATGTAGTTTTGGGCCCCGCATTACAGAGCATCTGCTTACCTCTTGAGTCTCAAGTGTAGCTCTCCACCTCTCACACTTTAAGCTTTAAGCCATCTGAACTTCATTCAGTTGAGCAACCAAATTTCAGGAAGAAGGAGACATCTGGGGCTTAAGAACAGCCATTGAAATGCTTCCAGGTTTCTCTCCACTAGCTTTTTTCTTGGTGTTAGTATCATTTTATCTCTTTGCAAATTGGTTTCTCTAAGTGGTGGGAAACATGGCCACCAATGACTCCAGACTTGTACCTTACTGCTTCCACCATTGAATAAAATGGAACTCAAGTTCCCTATGGTCCCAGGTCCAAGATCCAGCTTGGATCAGGTGTTTACCCCTGGTACACTGGCGTGGGATACAGGGTTCCATTGCTTTAGCATGGTGACTCAAAGGTTTACCTCATGCAGAGAGAAATAAGGCATGCTGGGCAGGTTGTCTCAAGTTAACTCAATCATAACCAGCTAGAAGAGAGAGATGAAGGAGGAGTTAGGTCAAGTGAAGTATTTCTGGCCTGGGTGACTTGGCAGATGGTGGTGACTTTGAAAAGGATAGGAAGCACACAAGGAAGAGTAAGTTTAGGGGAAGCGGAAAGTTCAGTTTTTGAGTTGAACGTGCCGGCCTGTTGGACATCCATGTGCAGATATTCAGAAGTTGGTAAGAAAGGTGCACAGAAGAGAGAGATGGGCTGGAGTTTAGAATGGGCACCGTCTGCATTTAGGGAGTGGTAGAAGCTGAGACTGTTGGGGGAGAAGATCACCAGACATAATTCCAGAGGGTATCCTACACTGAAGGTAGGGCAAGGTAGTGTAGGGGGCAGAAGAGGCTGTGAGAGTTAGTATGTATCAAGTGCCAAAATCTAACATGAACTACTCTTTTTTTTTTTTTAAGATTTTATTTATTTATTTGAGAGAGAGAGAGAGCACATGAGGGGGGGGGAGGGTCAGAGGGAGAAGCAGACTCCCTGCTGAACAGGGAGCCTGATGCGGGACTCGATCCTGGGACTCCAGGATCATGACCTGAGCTGAAGGCAGTCACTTAACCAACTGAGCCACCCAGGCGCCCATGAACTACTCTTAAAATTTAAATAACCATCCTATGGCATACCTATGGTGTGTGTATTATTATTACCTTCATTTTACAAGGAACTGAGCTCTATCAGTAATCAGTGATTGGTCCAAAGTCTCAGTGAGCAGTAAATACAAGGGTTTTTTTTTTTTTAAGATTTTATTTATTTATTTATTTGATAGAGAGTCACGGCGAGAGAAGGAACACAAGCAGGGGGAGTGGGAGAGGGAGAAGCAGGCTTCCCGCTGAGCCAGATGCAGGGTGTGATCCCAGGACCCTGGGATCATGACCTGGGATCATGACCTGAGCTGAAGGCAGACGCTTAACAACTGAGCCACCCAGGTGCCCCTAAAGACAAGGTTTTAATCTGTTACTAACTTACAGAACTCTTTCCACTACAGTATATTGTCTCTCACATAGCAATAGTAGAAAAAATCCAGGGAGCTATATGGAGGAGTCTGGAGTCAGGAAAACTAAGAAAAGAGAATTTCAAGAATGAGGGGATGGCTAATAATATAAAGTGTCTATCAAGTTTATTTTTAAAATACAGTTTAAAACAGCCATTGGTTTGACAATTGGGAAGTCAATACAGATCAACCTGACTCTTGGCAGGTCTAGCAAACCTTGGTTCCAGGTAGATCCATCAGTAGAAACCTAAGAAGAAATATGGACTTTGGCTGTGTCCTAAAAGTTTCTGGGTGGGAGCCTGGGTGGCTCCGTCGTTAAGCGTCTGCCTTCGGCTCAAGTCATGATCCCAGGGTCCTGGGATCGAGCCCCACATCGGGCCCTCTGCTCAGCGGGAGGCCTGCTTCTCCCTCTCCCACTCCCCCTGCTTATGTTCCCTCTCTCGCTGTGTCTCTCTCTGTCAAATAAAAAAAAAAAGTTTCAGGGTAATCTACAAAGGGGTTAGAGTGTGCTAGAAATTTATAGGAAAGACACACAAGGTTTTAGCCAGAACAGAACCAGTTTTGGATATACTGCAATTAAAACTAGACCAGTTATGGTAAACTGTATCATCTATTACCTGAGCTTACAGCCCTCTCATCCTCCTGGAGGCATCAGCCCACATTTTACTAAGCTTAATACCAGAGCAAATTTATAGTCTCAGATCACTGGGTTGGTACCCTGAATATCGATATCTAAAATTCGCAGGGTGCTTTGCTGGTTTCAAATTGTTTCCAAGTACTTTATCCTCACTCAGCCATCCGCTGAGGTTCTGTTTCCATTCTATGGATGAAGAACCTGAGGATGCGGATGGACAATGTTTGTTTCTGGCGTACCACTTTCAACTCTCTGCTGTTGGAGTGTGAAAGTTCATTAGACACAATACTGCATCTTTAGGATCTGTGTTGGAAGGATTTCCGACGTCATAACATCTCTTATCCAGTTGCTGCCCAACCCCAAAGCAACAGAAGGTGGTACAGTCATTTCAGAAACTTTCACTATGCGCACTACACATTTTAGAGGCAAAAACGATCGAGCTCCCACAGGTCTACACAGGATCTCATTTCACGTAGTCATGAAATAGGTGAATAGTTTACACCTGTCTGATTAGGTAGGGAATGGCACATGACTGTTTTATAACAACCTTGGTTTTTTTCCCTCATAACACAAGTAGTCTTGCTAATTACAATTCTGTTAAATACAAAAGGTACAATGAAAGAAATAATCTCACCATCTAAAGATAACCGCTGTTAAGAAAAATATTAAGGAATTAAGAAGAAAACTTTTAAAGAAAAAGAAGAAAACTACAAAGGACGAAGATATCACTTGTTAACACTTTGGTGTAGGGGTGCCTGGGTGGCCCGGTCGTGGAGCATCTGCCTTCGGCTCAGGTCATGATCCCAGGGTCTTGGGATCGAGCCCTGCATCCGGCTCCCTGCTCAGCCGGGAGCCTGCTTCTCCCTCTCCCTCTGCCTCTCTCTCTCTCAAATAAATGAATAAAATACCAACACTTTGGTGTATATCATACCAGCTGTTTCGTTTTTATTCACACTCACATGCATTTTAAAAAAACCAAACTGATCACTCTAGGTCTTTTGTTCAGTCTATTGTTTAGTAACTTGATTTCATCTAATGAAGACTTTTTTCCATGTTAAAAAATATAGTTCTCCAATATCATTTTTTTTTTCGAGTAAAGCGATAGAAATTTATTAAGTGAAGTTACAGAGAAAGCTCTCAAGAGAGGGATCCCAACAGGGTTGCCAAAGAGGGTCTTTAGGGTTGTCCTTTTATAGAAGGCTAACAGGAACTTAAATCCTTTTAACATCTCCATTGATAACACCTTCAATGGCTTACTTCCTTTTTAGGGGCTCGTTAGTCTTTGTTGGTCTCAGGTGATTATCATAAAGACACCCACAGGGGCAGGGTAGTCCTCCACCCCTCCAATATCATTTTTTTTTTTTTTTAAGATTTTAGTTATTTATTTGACACAGAGAGACACAGCGAGAGAGGGAACACAAGCAGGGGGAGTGGGAGAGGGAGAAGCAGGCTCCCGGATGAGCAGGGAGCCCGATTCGGGGCTCGATCCCAGGACCCTGAGATCATGACCTGAGCCAAAGGCAGACGCTCAACGACTGAGCCACCCAGGGGCCCCTCCAATATCATTTTTAATGCCTCCACACTATTCTATTGTATGGTGGTATCAGACTTTATTAAATCAAGCCCATATAGTTGGACATTTAGGTTGTTTCAAGACTTTTTATATTACAAACAGAAGAATACTCGCTTACTTCCTTAAAATAATTCCAAGAGTGGAATTTCAGGATCAAAGAGAATGCATATTTAATATTCTGATTCCTAGTGCCAAACTACTATTTATATTCCTGACAGGTGTGTTTAATACTGGCCGCTTCCTACATTGTTGCCAACACAAGTTGGTGTCGTTTATTTCTTTAACCTCTGCCAGTGTCTTTGGAGAAAATATCTTTGCTTTCATTACTGTTTTAATTTGGTTTCTGTCCCCTTCCCCACTTTTTGTTGTTTTTTTGTTTGTTTGTTTGTATTAATGAATTGGTTGTTCATTTCCTTTGCCCATTTTTTCCTATTGCGGTATCTATTTTTTTTTTAAATATACCTTAAGGAAACAGCCCAAGTGTCTGTTGGCTGATGAATGGATAGAGAAGATGCGGTATATGTATGTGTGTGTGTACATATATAATATATATATACATTATATATATTGTGTATATATAACTATATATAGTGTATATAGTATATATGTTATATATGTATATATTGTATATACACACACACGAATAATATTCCATTGTGTAGGTATGTGTATATATATTGACAGTCGGGAAGTCATATATATACACATACACAGTGTATAGACATGTGGAATGTATATAACATATACACATTCCATATACATATTCCATATACATACATATACATATACATATACATGATGGAATATTACTCAGCCACAAAGAATGAAATCTTGCCATTTGTAATGACGTGGATGGAGCTAGAGAGTATCATGCTAAGCGAAATAAGTCAGTCAGAGAAAGACAAATACCATATGATGTCACTCAAAGGTGGAATTTAAGAAACAAAACAAATGAGCGAAGGGGGAAAAAGAGGCAAACCAAGAAACAGATGCTTAAGTATAGAGAAAAAAACAGATGGTCACTGGAGGGGAGGTAGGTGGGGGCATGGGTTAAATAGGTGACGGGGATTATGGAGAGCCCTTGTGGGGAAGTGTTGAATCACTATATTGTACACCTGAAACTAGTATTACACTGTTAACTAACTGGAATTGAAATAAAAACAAAAAAAAAAGAAAATACACCATGCATTTCTATCACTAAAAGAAAACTTCAGGGGCACCTGGCTGGCTCAGTTGGTGGAGCGTGTGACTCTTGATCTCAGGGTTGTGAGTTGAGCCCCATGTTGGGTGTAGAGATTACTTAAAAATAAAATCTTTAAGAAAAATCCTTCAAATATTTATTGTCTGCTCTGTGCCAGTCACTGAGGCTCCTGGCATATATCAGTGAACAAAACACAAACATCTCTGTCCTATATAAGTTATGTTTTAGCAGGGAGAGATGTTTATATCTAATAAGCATAATATATAGTATAGTCAGGGGTAGATCCTTCTGAGAAGACTTGAAAGAGCAGAGGAAGCTACCTCTGCAGGAGCCTGGGGTCAAGAACCTTCTGGCAGAGGGCACTGCTGGTTCAGAGGCTCTAAGGTGGGTCACTGACTGGCAAGTTCAAACACACATGGAGTCTGTTCTTGGATAGAAAGTTCCTTAAATTAATCCGTAAATTACAGTTGATTCCTAATAAAAGAGCAGAAAAAAAAGTTTTTCAGAACTTGACAGAATTCTAAAGTTTATCTAGAAAAATGAACATGAGAGATAGAAAATTGTTGTGAAAAAAAGCAATGGATGTAGGAATGTTGATAACACTAACTCCATCTTTGGCCCTTTGTTTTGTTCATGTCCTCACAAGACCTCCCTTGGAAGTTAACGTATGCCCTGACCCGAAGGCGGGCGGGCTTGTTCTGATCTTCAGAAGGCATCACTGGAAATAACCGGCAGAGATGACAGAGGCGGTCCCACTTGAGGTAACTAGTAGAGAGTCCCTGGCGCACAGATGGTATCATTTTGGATAACTACCCTCTGACCCTGCCATCATGCCCCTTGCTCTATAAAAGCTGTGGCTGAAGGCGCGAGGTGGGGGAAGAGGGGGAGGAGGGGAGGAGGGGAGGAGGGGAGGGGGGGGAGGGGGGAGGGGGGAGGGGGGAGGGGAGGGGTGGGGGAGGGGAGGGGTGGGGGAGGGGAGGGGAGGGGAGGGGGAAGACTGCTTTGCGCTGGGACTGCTTGCTCTATTCCCTGCTTCCCAGCAAGGTAACCTGATTAAAATCCTGCGGGAATGGTATGGATAGCTTTGTTTTTCCATCTCAAAGTGCCTTCTCAGTCTGGAGAATACTGACCCTCCTTCACCTTCTAATATTGATGATACATTAACTCTTCCAAATATTAAAATGCATTATAAAGCTATAATAACTAAAACTTTGGTACTGGTAATGAACTAGAAAATTCAGCAGTAGACCTAAATATGTATGGAAATATAATATACGCTGATGAGCAGGGGGTGTTTTTTGCACCTGATGAATAACTGAACTCTACATCTGAAACTAATGATGTACTATGTGTTGGCTAATTGAATTAAAATTAAAAAAATAAATGTAATATGCTAAAGAAGTTATTTCAAATCTGTGGGGGGAAAAACAATCTTATTTAACAAATTCTGTTGGGCTAACTAGATTGCTGTTTGAAAACAAAATAAAGCTGGTTTACTCGCTCTAAAACCTAAATAAATTTCAAAAAGATACAAGATTTAAAAAAAATTCCAAGCCCTTTAAGAAGCATACGTGATTTTTATAAAACAATCTTTTTTTTTTAAAGATTTTATTTATTTATTTGAGAGAGAGAGAATGAGAGAGAGAACACATGAGAGGGGATAGGGTCAGAGGACGAAGCAGACTCCCTGCCGAGCAGGGAGCCCAACGTGGGACTCGATCCCGGCACTCCAGGATCATGACCTGAGCCGAAGGCAGTCGCTTAACCAACTGAGCCACCCAGGCGCCCTTTATAAAACAATCTTGAGGTGGTGAAAGACTGTATAAAATGTAACCTAAAGCCCAGAATCTATAAGGCAAGAGAATTATAAATGAGACTAAAACTTTTTTTTAAAGTGCTTTATGAAAAAAAATAAAACATCAACTATTCCTATTGTTTACTTAAAGGCCACCAAGCATTTGTCCCCCTCACCCCCAAAAAAGTGCCACAGTTATCTGTTTCTTACCTTCATCTTTAATTTCTTAAAATATGCCCATGAAGGTATGCTAGGTAAAACAGAACATAACCAATATACTTTTTAAAGCTCTTATTTATTAGAGAGAGAACTCATTCGAGAGTGAGCATGAGCAGGGAGGGGGAAGGGCAGAGGGAGAAACAGGCTCCCTGATGAGCAGGGGGGCTCAATCCCAGGACCCCTGCATCATGACCTGAACCAAAGGCAGCTGCCTAACCGTCTGAGCCACCTGGGTGCCCCCAGAACATTACCAATATTTCTGAAATGCTTTTGAAATGCTCCCAGGCTACATCTGTTCTATTCCACTCTGAACTAACTACTCCCATATTTTATCATCCATTTTCTTTAGTTTTACCGTCTATTTATATATGCCTAAACAATACACTCTCTAGGTTAGCCTGTTTTTCGTTTTTATCTACATGACACCATACTGTGTAGATGCTTCTGTGATTCACTTTTTCTCTCAATATTCTATTTTTATGACTTAGCCAAGTTTATACATCAGCTGTAGTTCATTAACTTTCACAGCTGCATGGTGTTTCGTTGTATGGCTTTATCCTCATGCATTCTAGTATTGATGGACATTGGGTTGTTTCCAGTTTGGGTTGTGTGGTGTTTTTTGTTTTTTTTAATAATGAACATTTTTATTTGCTCTTCCAGGGCACACGGGTAAGTTTCTCTGGGGAATATTGCCGGGAGTGTAACAGTAGTCAGGTATGCACGTGTTCTGCCTTTCTAAGTAAGGCCCTATTTTCCAAAGTGGTTGTATCAATTTATACTCCTGATTCTTTTTTTTTTTTTTTAAGATTTTTTATTTATTTATTTGACAGAGAGAGACACAGCGAGAGCAGGAACACAAGCAGGGGGAGTGGGAGAGAGAGAAGCAGGCTTCCCGCTGAGCAGGGAGCCCGATGTGGGGCTCGATCCCAGGACCCTGGGATCATGACCTGAGCCGAAGGCAGACGCTCAACGACTGAGCCACCCAGGCGCCCTATACTCCTGATTCTTGCCAACATTTGGTTGGGTCGGACTTTCACATTTTTACCAGTCTGGTAGGTATGAAAAGGTATTTCATTATGATTTTAACTTGACTTTCCCTAACTCCTAATGCAAGGAGAACTTCAGCCCATCTTTCATTTCTAGGAAATGCTCCCATTTCCTTCTTGCTCTCTAGCTGGCCCTAATATTAGACAAAAGTAGCACCTACCTTCATTGTGTGATATACTATCTCAACGTTTTCTGACTATCATTCCTATCAGTCAGCTGAGCACTTGTGATGAGTACTTGTGGTCTAGTTTTCTCTTTTCCTTTCGAATCCTCTAATTCTTCAGTACTAGAGCAGGTACAAAGATGAAAAGCAGGATGGATGCATTGGGGGATATGAGGAGAGGAGAACAGAATGTCCCTGCTAGTTTGAGACCAGCAGGAAACCGACTAGGATAGATGACTGACAGCTGCCTGATTTTGAGGACCTAGGACATAAAAACTATATTAATCATTTATGAGGATTTGTGATCCTTAGGATAATTCTCTAAGGTGTATATTACCTGTTTTATAGATAAGGAATACTTTGGAGTACCCAGAGGAGAGCAGGTCAGCATGCAGAAATTTAAGAAGTCCTTTATTCAGTAACCGAGATGTGAGTACCAATTTGGCAAAAGATTTTATTGGGCATTGGAGAGGTTTGCCATTGATGGGGCCTCTGCCAATCTGTTATATTGGGTACTGGGAAGGGATTGCCTGCAGTCATGGAGGGAAGTTAATATAGTGCAAACCTGCTTGAATGGTAGTCGAAAGGCCTAAGTTCCACCCACCTACTGCCCCACACCTGAATGGCTTTGGAGGCCCTCAGTCACTGTATACTAGAAAGGATAAGGGCAAGTCTCCCCCATGAAACTGCCTCAGCTCAGCCTTGAGAGTTGAGTGACTCAGCTTGTGCCTTGGTCTCACCATCTGTAAAATGGGAATAATGATCACCTATGTTGGTGTATTTCCTGTAACAAATAATCACAAACTTGGTGGGTTAAAACAAGTTTAAGTCCCAAATCCATTTCACTTGGCCAAAATCAGTGTCTCTAGACACTGTAGGTCTGCTCCAGAGGCCAGGGGGAGAACCCTTCATTGCCTCTTCATTTTCAGGTGGCTTTTGGCATTCCTTGACTTGTGGCTACATCATTACAGTCTCTGCCCTTTTGGTTATACTGCCTGCCCCTCTTCTGTTTGTAAAATGTCCCTCTGCCTCCCTCTTCAAAGGATGCCTGTGATCGCATTTAGGGTCCATCTGATAATCCAGGATAATCCCCCCCATCTCCAGATCCTTAAATTAACCTGCAAAGACTGTTTCCACATGAGGTAACATTTACAGGGGCCAGGGCTTAGGACCTGATATCTTAGGGGGCCCCATTCAGCCCATTACATTCAGGGTTGTCAGAAAGAGGAAATTTGCTAATGCCGGCAGAGGCCTGAGCTCAGCCTCTGCCAGCAGATAGCACTGTCTAAATATCAGTTTCTTTCTTCTCAAGTCTCTAAGGAAGCCTCCCTTAAAAAGGGGCTGCTGCAAGGCTCCAATCCAGGTATAAGACTTACAAGGGTACAAGGGAGACTATGTAAGCACGAAGAATGAAGCCCAAACTGCGGTCCCTTGGTTTCCCTGAGCTGCTCTCACAGCTCAGATGTGCACATTTTCCTCCAGTAGGATGCCTCAGACCCCTCCTGTCCGCTCACCTTCTCCCCACCTCCTGGAGAGGATGCTCCACCTCCAGGCCCCGCCCCACCACATGTCGTCACTTGTCCCCGCCCACTAGTTTGGTGTCCTCCGCCCTTAGCGGGTTAGAAGCGTGAGGGCCTTTGCAGTCTGTCCTTTCTACTGCCTATCAAATCGTAGCACATTCTATCCAATTTTGGCTCCTTTCTCAGCCTGCGCGTCATTCGTACAACGCAGGTGGATTTACAGAGTTTAATTGTGACAATTTACTTGCCTTTAGATGAAAAACGAGGCAGAAACTATTGGAAGAAGACTGGCAATATTTAAGAGAGCCCATGCAAGAGCGGGCCGGGTCCTACGTGCCTCGTGAGCTGAGCGCCGGCCGGTTTACGGCGCAGGCGCGGTGGGGTCTGACTCGCCATGCCGACTGTCAGCGTGAAGCGGGATCTGCTCTTCAAAGCCCTGGGATGGACCTACAGTAAGTGCCGGCCCCATAGCCTGGCTTTGTGCCTCTCCTCAGAGGCCGGGACCCCGTTCAAAAGGGCTCCGTGGTAACGTTCATTCTGCCCGGCAGGTTTTGGCCTCGGGTGCCCCGGGTATAGACCGGGATGGCTGGCTGTCTAAGCGGCGGGGCTGAAGTAGCCTCTCGCAACCAGTCGTGCCAGGGCGGTCTTTGCATCCGCGCCTGTCCAGCTCGCTGTGTCATTCATTCAGCAATCTCCCATGGAGCGTCTTCTGCGTGCCTGGTGCCAGGGGATAGAGTAGGAATGAAGCTCTAGGTTGCATCCCGAGTGCAGCTAGTGGAGTGCAACAAGAAGAGCTCTATAGAAACTCCATTTAAGAGGGAGTGGAGGGAGAAGTTTGAGCGGGAAGGGGTGGTATAATGTATTAGGTGTTACGTGCCAGGCACTGCTCTAAGCGCTTTGGGAATACAGCGGTGCACATGACACAAGGTCCACGGTCACATTCTAATGAGGGAGGCAGACAATAAGTAACCAGCACATTAATAAAATGATTCTGGATTAAGTTAAAGGCTATCAGGGGAACGAAAATACTGTTCTAAGGACAACATTAGATGCAGTAGTAACATCTGAGCTCAGACCCGAATGACAATGAGGAGTCTTTACTGGGTGGGCTCAGTCTTCATCTCTTCTGTTCTAAAAACATCCCCATTTGGAGAAGAGGAAATATTAAGTACAATCATCTGGGACCATATGGATGTAACAGTTGAAATGGTATCTGCCTTTCGTAGTTATCAGCTTATATAAAAGCTGTGGCAGCTGGTTTGTGAGCTGTTTTTGGCTTTTAGGGCTCAGGACGATAACAGAGCCCTAGTCTGTTTAAAAGGTACTGCTTCCTAGAATAAGATATTACCTGAAAATAGTTAGCTTTTAAAATGTTCCTGAGGGGCACCGAGGTGGCTCAGTTGGTTAAGCGTCTGCCTTGGGCTCAGGTCATGATTCCAGGGTCCTGGGATCGAGCCTGGCACGGTGCTCCCTGCTCAGCGGAGAGTCTGCTTCTCCCTCTCCCTCTGCTGCTCCCCCTGCTGTGCTTGCTTTCTCTCTCTTTCTCTGCCAAATAAATAAAATCTTAAAAAAAAAAATTTTACACCTTCAGAAACATTTTAGGTACTACATATTCTTTTAAGTATTCTTTGTAGGGTTCTGCCTTTAAGACCTTGAAAATAGAGGTAATACTCTTGACCTCTGAATTCAGCTCTAATTTTCTTTTTTTTTTTTTTTAAAACAGAGGTCTTTTTTTTTTTTTTAATTATTTATTTATTTATTTGAGAGAGAGAGAGAGAAACAGCATGAGAGGGGATAGGGTCAGAGGGAGAAGCAGACTCCCCGCTGAGCAGGGAGCCTGATGCGGGACTTGATCCCGGGACTCCAGGATCACGACCTGAGCCGAAGGCAGTCGCTTAACCAACTGAGCCACCCAGGCGCCCCTCAGCTCTAATTTTCTACACCTTTTTTCTTTATACTTTTTATAACATGCTTATTTTCTTTCTTTCTTTTTTTTTGGCGTATTTATATTTCTTCACCCATTCTTCTAAACCATATTCTCACTAATGGTATATGATATGCCTGAATTGCAAAAGATGGTATGTGGCAAATATTTGTTCAAGATATCTGTGATTAGTTACCACCCAAGTATACATTTCTGGGAAAGTAAGAAATTAGGTTTGTATTTCCTTTTTAAAAATTTTTATTTTTTTAAAGATTTATTTGAGAGAGCACGTGCACAAGTGTTGGGGGGGGGCAGAGGGAGAGGGAGAAGGAGAGAAACTCAAGCAGACTCCCCACTGAGTGTGGAGCCCATCGTAGGACTGGATCCTACCATCCTGAGATCATGACCTGAGCTGAAATCCAGAGTCGGTCATTTAACTGGCTGAGCCACCCAGGCGCCCCTATTCTAGGTTTTTAAAATGGTGAGATTTATATATTTACTGTCATTTGGTGTTTTAATATATTCTCTGGCTGCCCCCCCCTTTTTTATTGAAAGCGATCAGGCAAGCTTGATTGCCCACCCCCCCAAGTATCCATCAGGTACTGACTCTAAAACATCAGAAAGATTGATGTTATTGAGATGTACTTAAGACAGGTCAGAAATAATATTCATCATTAGTTTATATTTCATATGTTGTTGAAACTTAACTGGGTTGAGGTCAAAGTTGGAAAAACATGTTTAGCAAAGTATCCAGTTTCCAAGTAGTATGAGTCCATCTCGTTTCTTACCCTCTCTCTTTTAATCAGTCTTCCTCCTATTTTTTTAAAGATTTTATTTATTTACTTGATAGCGAGAGAGAGAGACAGCGAGAGAGGGAACACAAGCAGGGGGAGTGGAAGAGGGAGAAGCAGGCTTCCCGTGGAGCAGGGAGCCCGACGCGGGACTCGATCCCAGGACCCTGGGATCATGACCTGAGCCGAAGGCAGACGCTTAACGACTGAGCCACGCAGGCACCCCCTATTTTTTTTTTTTTTTGAAGATTTTATTTGACAGAGAGAGACAGTGAGAGAGGGAACATAAACAGGGGGGAGTGGGAGAGGGAGAAGCAGGCTTCCTACCAAGCAGGGAGCCCGATGTGGGGCTTGATCTCAGGACCCTGGGCTCATGAACTGAGCTGAAGGCAGACGCTTAATGACTGAGCCACCCAGGCGCCCCAGCCTTCCTCTCTATTTTCAGATAATATCTCATTCACTCTTTTGGATCTCCATTCCCTCTTCAGTCCCTCCAAGGTTTGCTTTTTGTCCTAAATTCCATTGTTTCTACCGGTTACTGCCTTCCCCTTCATCTCTTTGCTTACCAGGGATATTTCTCAATATCTATTCTACTCAATATCTATTCTTCTATTGTTTTAGTCATTTTGCTTCTCTGGGGCAGTTTTATCTCCGTCTACCTTTTTTAATTTTTTACCCCCCAAAGAATCTGGCATTATCTTTTTTTTTTTTTTAAAGATTTTTTTGTCAGAGTAAGTGAGCAGGGGGAGTGTCAGGCAGAGGGAGAAGCAGGCTCCCTGGTGAGCAAGGAGGCCGAGGAGATGCGGGGCTCGATCCCAGGACCCTGGGACCATGACCTGAGCCCAAGGCAGACGCTTAACCAACTGAGCCACCCAGGTGTCCCTCTCAGTCTACCTTTTTAATCCCCTTTCTCAGGTGTTTTCCTTCTTGTCGTTCATTTTCTTGTTAACTGATTTATTATCACTGTTGAGTTCTGGTCCTGCTCTGCCTCGGTGTGATTGCTGACAGTACTGTCAGAGGCACCTGGGTATGTCCTACAAACCCCTAGGATATAGTCAGGTGTGTCATTTTGTTAGGATTATTAATCCTGATTTTGTTGGTTCTTCCTTGTTTCTAAGCACATGAAATACAGCTAAAAGGAATAAAACAAATTGTATAATTAGGATTCATTGACAGATTCAATATTTTATTTATTTATTTATTTATTTATTTATTTTTTAAAGATTTTATTTATTTATTTGAGACAGAGAGAATGAGAGAGAGCGCACATGAGAGGGGGGAGGGTCAGAGGGAGAAGCAGACTCCCCGCCGAGCAGGGAGCCCGATGCGGGACTCGATCCCGGGACTCCAGGATCATGACCTGAGCCGAAGGCAGTCGCTTAACCAACTGAGCCACCCAGGTGCCCCCAGATTCAATATTTTAATAACTAATATTTAATAACTAAATGGTTACCAGATTGTAATCTATTACTGCATCATGAATTACCCCAAAATTTAGCCCCTTAAAACAGTCATTTGTTAAATGGCTTCTGAGGGTCCAGGATTGGGGAGTGGCTTAGTTGGGTAGTTCTGGCTCTGGATCTCTTACTACCTTGTCATAAAGGTGCCAGGTCTGTAGTCATCTCAAAGCCTAAGTGGGGTTGGAGAATCTAATTCCAAATTCACTCAAGTGGTTGTTGGCAGGCCTCTGCTCCTTGCACATTTTTGGTCAGACTTCAGTGCCTCCCACCTAGGACTGCTTGCAGTATGGTGGCTTGTTTGTCCCAGAGTGAGAGGACCCAAGAGAGCAGGTAATTGAGTGTTCAGAGTTACAGAAGCACAATTTTCAGTAGTATCTCAGAAGTGACATGCCATCCCTTCCCATCATCTTTAGGTCACACAGACCAATTCAGCACAGTGTGGAGGGGGACTGCACAAGGATGTGAATACCAGGAGGCAGGTAGTCTGCCCCTTTGGCCCTCAATGATTCATGTTCCTCCTGCATGTAAAATCTACTCACCCCTTCCCAAGGATTCCAGAAGTGTCATCCCATTAGAGCAGCAGCTCAAAATCCAGAATCCCCTCTAAATCAGGTCCTGGTGTGGAAGTGTAGTTTCTTAAGTACAGCTACTTGAATATAGTTACTCTTGGTCTCAGAGACTAAAGAGATACATGATCTGCCCCACCGACAGCTAACATCCATTGGGGAGACAGACATAGGGTAACTGCTATACATATTCCTATTCAGAAGGGAAAATGGGAGACACAAAGGAGTCCTTGGTTCATGGCAGATCTGAAATGGAGCTGGCACATGTTGGACCTTCTTGATTAGGTCTCAAGGCCTGGGATCATTCTCCATGGCTTTTAGCCCTAGCCTCTAGGCTCTTGGCTGCACTCTGAGTGATCCTTATTATGTTTTTGTGTGTGTGTGAAAGAAAGCAGGTGCTTTACATCTGATTAGTTTTTTTCAGTCTATTACTTGCTAATAGAATTTTGGCGGTTTGAAGACTTCATTTTGTCCTGTCTCTGTCCCTTTCAGCTCAGGCTTAACAATGTTTCTGCATATTTATTTCTTTTAAAAACATTGCAGGTCTTCCTTGAATTTTGCTAGTTTCCATTTCATTAGTGGACGGCCACACCACTCACAAATCTCTCAAATAAGGTGTTTTGTACCTTGGGCTTTTTCTGATACAGTGCCCTTGATTAAACTCAGTTGTGTGACTGAATTTGTGAGGCACACCCTTAGAGTGCCTTTTATGTGAATGAATAGTACCTTTAATCTTTCTGAGTCTTAAGATTTTACAATCATATCCTTAATTTCATCTTTGGACCATGCTTTCCTGGCATTGCCGTGGATTTGCTCTGCTCAGAAGTCATTTCTTAATTTTAGCACTGTTTTACATCTTAGGAGGCTGAGAATTTTTAAAACCATCAAGTCGTGGCTCCTTTTTAATGGCCTTTCGTTTCTCTTCTCTTACATTATAAACGGCAAGAATAAAACCAGGCGACACAGCACTCGATGGGAATCTTAGTTACATCGCCCAGTTGAATAGGTACATTTTCTACAGTCTGCATGACTTGGCAATAGCCTTGCTTGCTAAACTTCTGCCTTTATATATAAAGGATTCTCCTTTTCCAGTTTCCAGTAACACTCCCTCAGTTTCCTCCATGTCCTCACCTGCATCCTTATTAAAGACTATGAGGCTTCTTGTATCAGCTTTTCCAAGGCATTTGAGGTTTTGATTTACACTTTGCTCAAAGCCCACCTCCTGATTCTAAAGCCATTCCCATGTTTTCCCCATATTTTGTTAGGGCAGCACTCCACTTCCAGGGACTAAAGTCTGTATTCTCTATTGCTGCATTACGAATTACCCCAGTACATAGGAGTGTAAAATAAGTGATTATTTCACAGTTTCTGAGAGAGGAATAGAGGAGTAGCTTGCTGGGTGGTTCTGGCTGTGGGTCTCTGACCAGGTTGTAGGCAAGCTGTCAGCTGGGCCTGCAGTCATCTCGAGGCTTGGCTGGCTGAAGAATATGCTTCAAGGATCACTCCTGTGGTTGCTTCAGAACTCCGTTTACACAAGGATGTGAATACCAAGAGCAGGGATTACTGGGCACATCTGTTGTTCCTGGCCCTAGTTAATGGTACCTACGCTGGAGACCTGGGAGACCTAGACTCTTTCTGCTCCCACCATTCCCACCTCCCATCCCGTCATTAAGCCTTACAGATTCTCTTTGACATTCCTCACATTCTTCCTCCCTGTACCCAGTGCTGCTCCTTCAGTCAGGTCCTCACTGTGCTTCATCTGTACTGTTGCAGAAGCCTCCCTGCTCCGGTCCATCTACCACTCTGCCACCATTCTTTTTTTTTTTTTTAAGATTTTATTTATTTATTTTTTAGAGAGCGAGCGAGTGAGAAACAGCATGAAAGGGGAGAGGGTCAGAGGGAGAAGCAGGCCCCCCACTGAGCTGGGAGCCTGATGTGGGACTCGATCCCAGGACCCTGGGATCATGACCTGAGCCGAAGGCAGACGCTTAACCATCTGAGCCACCCAGGCGCCCCCTCTGCCACCATTCTTTAAAGTGCAGAGCTAATCCCGCTTTTGCCCAGCAGAAAATCCTTCAGTGTAACCCCCACTGCCTGCAGGCAGGACAGAGCAAGGCCCTTGGCATGTGGGTTTTTTCTGCTTGCTGCATTGTATCTCTTCCTGACTTTATCCTTATGCTTCATCCGTATTGACCTTTGCAAATTTCCCATGCTGTTGTCCCATTCCCCACAGTCTCTGCCTAAAGAACTTGGCCTTTGTGTGAAGCCTTAGCTGACTCTAAGTGAAGCTAATTACTTTCTTTGTGCCACCTCTGTACCTTGCACTTAACATAACTATATTTACACATCTGATTTCCTTATTAGAGTAGGAATTATTTTTGTAGCCTTGGCACCTAGTATAGCACCTGGCATATAGTAGATAACTCTTAAGTGTTGAGTTGAAGTTCATTGTCAGGGTCAGAATCTTAAGACCAGCTTTTCACTAGAATATACCAGTAGTGATGGTTTGTGTTCAATTTTTGATAATGACAGAATCCCCCAAATGCTGTATGAGGTAGCAAATTAGAATATAACTTCAAGGAAGAGAATTGTTAATTATTGGAGACCTACTGTGTTTTGGGGTGCTATGCCAAGTCCATTACCTGCATAATATCATTGGAATCTTTCCCAGAGTTCCATGCTAAAAATAAATAGCTGTAAAATGCTACTTAATGGATGAGACCTAGGTATCAGGAAGTTTACATAAGGTGCCAAGCTCTCAGAACTAGTAAATGGAATAGTCAAGAGTTCAAACTCTGTTTGGCCTGCCTCCAAAGCCCGCTATCAGGCCTCAGAATTTTAAATGATAGGACTTACATGACATTCTCCCATTGTGCAGGATCTGTGTTTTGGAGCCTACTTTACATTTGATTCTTACCTAATAGGTTGTTTTTCTAAGTAAATGTGAGCTTCCCACTGCAGGTAACCTAATTCTGTAGTTGATATAAAATGAATCAGCCCTTAGATAGTTGTTTCTTTTGAGGGCTTTTTTTTTTTTTTTTTGGTCCCTTTTGTTGGTTTTAAAATGGTGCAATCTGTTGCCTGATACTAGCTTGGTGTAGGGCAGTTATTAAGAAAATGCAGTTTACAGGGGCGCCTGGGTGGCTCAGTTGGTTAAGCGACTGCCTTCGGCTCAGGTCATGATCCTGGAATCCCTGGATTGAGTCCCGCATCGGGCTCCCTGCTCGGCAGGGAGTCTGCTTCTCCCTCTGACCCTCCCCCCTCTCATGTGCTCTCTCTCATTCTCTCTCTCTCAAATAAATAAATAAAATCTTTAAAAAAAAATGCAGTTTACATACCATCATTTAAGCTGAGCAGATTAAAATTAGCAATCTCCTTTTTTTTTTTTTTTCCAGCTGACGAAGAATTTGATGAACTATGTTTTGAATTTGGTCTGGAACTTGATGAAATTGTATGTATTGAATATTTTTTAAATCATGTATAAGCGCATTTTTCAGAGGTTTACTATATTTTGTTACCTTATAGTTAGACTAAGATGGAACATTTGTGGGCTCTGGTGATTTCTGTGTTCTTGGTGTTAAGGGGCTAAGCTCCAGTTCTAAGAGTATCTGTTGCTTTCTTTAAAATCTCAAAGGGCGGGGCGCCTGGGTGGCTCAGTCGTTAAGCGTCTGCCTTTGGCTCAGGTCATGATCCCAGGGTCCTGGGATCGAGCCCTACATCGGGCTCCCTGCTCCGCGGGAAGCCTGCTTCTCCCCCTCCCTCTCCCCCTGCTTGTGTTCCTTCTCTCACTGTGTCTCTGTCAAATAAATAAATAAAATCTTTAAAAAAAAAAAAAAAATCTCAAAGGGTTCATGTGTTAAGTTGTATGCAGTCACCTCAAGTTACCGGGCTAATGCTGTGGAGATGGATAGACCATCTTGAGTAACCCAGAATGAGTGTGTGCTCCCTGGCAGTGAGGTGCCTTTTTACAAATCAATTATGGAAAGGGGCCTGGGGAGCAATGGAAATGTTACTTTAGCCAGAGTTCATGTGGCCTGTGGCTTCTCCTCCTTCACTTCCTGTTTCCACTATTCCTATTTCACCAGTGTTAATTCATTCCTAATCATTACTGTTTACATTGACCTTGTAAAATGATCTTTTAGTTTTTGCATTTGATCTTAGCCAAAAGACCGAGAAGCGATGATCTAGTTTTGGTGTTTTTGTTTTTTTTTTTTAAGATTTTATTTATCCATTTGACAGAGCAGGAGAGCACAAGCAATGGGAACAGCAGAGGGAGAGGGAGAAGCAGGCCCCCCACCGAGCAGGGAGCCCCATGCGGGGCTGATCCCAGGACCCTGGGATCATGACCTGAGCCGAAGACAGTTGCTTAACCACATGAGCCACCCAGGCGCACCGATGATCTAGTTTTTGAAGAGTTGCTTACAAAAATTGTTATGGAGCATCTTCCTAGTCTTTTAATTGTATAATTAAAATACCTTTAAAAAGTTCATTTGCAAAATATATTACTAATGATCACTTAAGACCTTGTATTTATCACTAAAATGATGATTTCACATTTTTCTTGTAATTAGTGTTATTTTTTTTTTTTAAGTCTTTTTCCTTGATCTATTCGGTATTACAACACTAGGAGGTTTAGGCTGACAAAAATGTACATTGACTTGCCTTGTTTTTCCTGCCGTTTTACTGATGTTACAGGCAGTTTTTTTTGTTGTTGTTAATGAGCATCTTTATGCTTGAAATTGGCTAAGATTTCTCCAAGTTGCTATTAATAATTAGACTTCAATAATGTATGAGGCTGTATGATATCTAAGAACCTTGGACTGGGTATCAGAAAATCTGAGTAATAGTTCAAGCTCCCACATTCACTAGCTGTGTAACCATGGACAACTACATCGCTTCTCTGGGCCTCCTTTTCATCTATGAAATGGGGGCTGTGGATTAAATGATCCCTGTAGATCCCTTCCAGCTCTGAAATTTCTGTTAGCTTTTATTTCTATAAGGATTTTGTTAGCCCTCACAAACCCAGCCTTCAGATACAGTCTTTTTATGAATTGAGATACTGAAAGATTTAAGCTGGTGTGTCTTTTTGCAAAGGGAGTAGGCATTTTTTCTTTTTTAAATTCAGATGTCTTAATTTCTCTACTTACCACATTTTCTCCCCTTCTTCATATGGGTCCCTCTATGATGGGGGAGATGAAAGCATGACATGAAAGGAGGCAGGAGGAGGAGGAAAAATTAGAATTTAAATAGAGCTCAATCAAAGAGGTCAATAGAATTGCTGCTTTTTTAAGTTGAAGTATAAGTGACCTACAGTATCTTATCTCAGGTGTATATCATAGTGATTCTTTCTTGCCAAATGGTTATCTTTAAGAAAATCTGTTACTCTGATTGAAAGTGAGGGGGTGGAAAACCATTTACCATGCTAATGGAACCAAAAGAAAGCTGGGGTGGCAATCCTTATATCAGACAAATTAGATTTTAAACCAAAGACTATAATAAGAGATGAGGAAGGACACTATATCATACCTAAAGGGGCTATCCAACAAGAAGATCTAACAATTGTAAATATCTGTGCCCCTAACATGGGAGCAGCCAATTAATAACAAAATCAAAGAAACACATCTACAACAATACAATAATAGTAGGGGACTTTAACAACACCCCCCCCCCCCAATGAAATGGACAGATCATCTAAGCAAAAGATCAGCAAGGAAATAAAGACTTTAAATGACACACTGGACCAAATGGACTTCACAGATATATTCAGAACATTCCATCCCAAAGCAACAGAATACACATTCTTCTCTAGTGCCCATGGAACATTCTCCAGAATAGATCACATCCTGGGTCACAAATGAGGTCTCAACCGGTACGAAAAGATTGGGATCATTCCCTGCATATTTTCGGACCACAGTGCTTTGAAACTAGAACTCAATCACAAGAGGAAAGTCGGAAAGAACTCAAATACATGGAGGCTAAAGAACATCCTACTAAAGAATGAATGGGTCAACCAGGAAATTAAAGACGAATTAAAAAAATTCATGGAAACAAATGAAAATGAAAACACAACTGTTCAAAATCTTTGGGATGCAGCAAAGGCAGTCCTAAGAGGAAAGTATATAGCAATACAAGTCTTTCTCAAGAAACAAGAAAGGTCTCAAATACACAGCCTAACCCTACACCTAAAGGAGCTGGAGAAAGAATAGCAAATAAAGCCTAAACCCGGCAGGAGAAGAGAAATAATAAAGATCAGAGCAGAAATCAATGAAATCGAAACCCAAAGAACAGTAGAACAGATCAACGAAACTAGGAGCTGGTTCTTTGAAAGAATTAACAAGATTGATAAACCCCTGGCCAGATTTACCCAAAAGAAAAGAGAAATGACCCAAATACATAAAATCATGAATGAAAGAGGAGAGATCACAACCAACACCAAAGAAATACAGTTATAAGAACATATTATGAGCAAGTATATGCCAGCAAATTAGATAATCTGGAAGAAATGGATGCATTCCTAGAAATGTATCAACTACCAAAACTGAACCAGGAAGAAATAGAAAACCTGAACCTATAACCACTAAGGAAAGTGAAGCAGTAATCAAAAAATCTCCCAACAAACAGGAGCCCAGGGCCAGATGGCTTCCCAGGGGAATTCTACCAAACACTTAAAGAAGAAGAATACCTATTCTTCTGAAACTGTTCCAAAAAATAGAAATAGAAGGAAAACTTCCAAACTCGTTTTATGAGGCCACCATTACCTTGATCCCCAAACCAGACAAAGAAACCATCAAAAAGGAGAATTACAGACCAATATCCCTGATGAACATGGATGCAAAAATTCTCACCAAAATACTAGCCAGTAGGATCCAACAGTACATTAAAAGGATTATTCACCACGACCAAGTGGGATTTATTCCTGGGCTGCAAGGTTGGTTCAACATCTGCAAATCAGTGTGATACAATACATTAATAAAAGAACAAGAATCATATGATCCTCTCAATAGATGCAGAAAAAGCATTTGACAAAGTACAGCATCCTTTCTTGATCAAAACTCTTCAGAGTATAGGCATAGAGGGTACATACCTCAATATCATAAAAGCCATCTATGAAAAACCAACAGTGAATATCATTCTCAATGGGGAAAAACTGAGAGCTTTCCCCCTAAGGTCAGGAAAACAGCAGGATGTCCACTATCACCACTGCTATTCAACATAGTACTAGAAGTCCTAGCCCCAGCAATCAGACAACAAAAATAAATAAAAGGCATCCAAATCGGCAAAGAAGCCAAACTCTCACTCTTTGCAGATGATATGATACTTTATGTGGAAAACCCAAAAGACCCCACCCCAAAACTCATACAGGAATTCATAAAGTGGCAGGATATAAAATCAGTGCACAGAAATCAGTGGCATTTCTATACACCAACAACAAGAGAGAAGAAAGAGAAATTAAGGAGTCGATCCACTTAAAATTACACCCAAAACCATAACATACCTAGGACTAAATCTAACCAAAGAGGCAAAGAATCTGTACTGAGAAAACTATAAAGTACTCATGAAGGAGTACTTCCATTTCCAAAGAAATGGAGAAACGTTCCATGCTCATAGATTGGAAGAACAAATATTGTGAAGATGTCAATGCTACCTAGAGCAATCTACACATTTAATGCAATCCCTATCAAAATACCATCCACTTTTTTCAAAGAAATGGAACAAATAATCCTAAAATTTGTATGGAACCAGAAAAGACCCCGAATAGCCAGAGGAATGTTGAAAAAGAAAAGCAAAGCTGGCGGCATCACAATTCTGGACTTCAAGCTCTATTACAAAGCCGTAATCATCAAGACAGTATGGTACTGGCACAAAAACAGACACATAGATCAATGGAACAGAATAGAGAGCCCAGAAATGGACCCTCAACTCTATGGTCAACTCATCTTCGACAAAGCAGGAAAGAATGTCCAATGGAAAAAAGATAGTCTCTTCAACAAATGGTGTTGGGGAAATTGGACAGCCACATGCGGAAGAATGAAACTGGACCATTTCCTTACACCACACACAAAAATAGACTCCAAATGGTGGAAAGACCTAAATGTGAGACAGGAGTCCATCAAAATCCTAGAGGAGAACATGGGCAGCAACCTCTTCGACCTCAGCCGCAGCAACTTCTTCCTAGAAACATTGCCAAAGGCAAGGGAAGCAAGGGCAAAAATGAACTATGGGGACTTCATCAAGATAAAAAGCTTTTGCACAGCAAAGGAAACAGTCAACAAAACCAAAAGACAACCGACAGAATGGGAGAAGATATTTGCAAATGACATATCAGATAAAGGGCTAGTATTCAAAATCTATAAAGAACTTATCGAACTCAACACCCAAAGAACAAATGATCCAATGAAGAAATGGGCAGAAGACATGAACATTTTTCCAAAGAAGACATCCAAATGGCCAACAGACACATGAAAAAGTGCTCAACATTGCTCGGCATCAGGGAAATCCAATTCAAAACCTCAATGAGATACAACCTCACACCAGTCAGAATGGCTAAAATTAACAAGTCCGGAAATGACAGATGTTGGCAGGGATGCGGAGAAAGGGGAACCCTCCTACACTGTTGGTGGGAATGCAAGCTGGTGCAGCCACTCTGGAAAACAGTATGGAGGTTTCTCAGAAAGTTGAAAGTAGAGCTACCCTATGACCCAGCAATTGCACTACTGGGTGTTCACCCCAAAGATACAAATGTGATCCAAAGGGGTATGTGTACCCTAGTGTTTATAGCAGCAATGTCCACAATCGCCAAACTGTGGAAAGAGCCAAGATGTCCATCAATAGATGACTGGATAAAGAAGATGTGGTATATATATATATATATATATATATATATGTACACACACACACACAATGGAATATTATGCAGCCATCAAAAAAACCCACGAAATCTTGCCATTTGCAGCGATGTGGATGGAACTAGAGGGTATTATGCTAAGCGAAATAAGTCAATCAGAGGAAGACATGTATCATATAATCTCACTGATACGAGAAATTCTTAATCTCAGGAAACAAACAGGGTTGTTGGAGTGGTGGGGAGTGGGGGATGGGGTGGCTGGGTGATAGACATTGGGGAGGGTATGTGCTATGGTGAGCGCTGTGAATTGTGTAAGACTGATGAATCACAGACCTGTACCTCTGAAACAGATAATACATCATGTTAAAAAAAAAAAAAAGATAGCAGGAGGGGAAGAATGAAGAGGGAGAATCAGAGGGGGAGACGAACCATGAGAGACTATGGACTCTGAGAAACAAACTGAGGGTTCTAGAGGGGAGGGGGTGGGAGGATGGGTTAGCCTGGTGCGGGTATTAAGGAGGGCACGCTCTGCATGGAGCACTGGGTGTTCTACGCAAACAATGAATCATGGAACACTACATCAAAAACTAATGATGTATGGTGATTAACATAACATAATAAAATAAAATTAAAAAAAGACAAAAAGTAAAAATATAAAAAAAATCTTATTCTCTGCTATAACGTGGTGATTGAGATATTCTAAGCTTTTGGCTACTGCATTAAAATTATTCTAGTGTTTCTTCTCTCTTTTTGGTTGCCTTTATTCTTACTGCTCTCTATACCTTTACTGTCATTAGGTCGCTTCCCATTGTGCCTATAATCTCTCCCAATTTACACCACAGTTCTGATCTCTTCAGTTTTTTTTTTTTCTCTTCTTTTTTATTTAGTGTTCCTCTCATTCTCATGTTGCTTCTAGGCTTGGGTGCCTACTGGATTTAAGTTTTAGAGTCATTATAAGAAGTCATATTTATTTGGTGAATCATCTTTACTTTGCCTCTTTGACACTTTTCCTTGTTGCTCTTTGTACTTGGTGGTGGTATTTTCTTTTAAATCTGGGATGGGTAAACTCTTTGTAGAGGTCCAGATCGTAAGCCTTGTAGGTGGTGTACTCTCTATCACAACTCAGCTGTTATAGTATGTAAGTCACAGTAGATAACATGTAAACAAATGGGCCTGGTGATGTTCCATTAAAACTTAACAAAAATAGGTGGCAGGTATGATTTTGGCCAGTGGACCATAGTTTGCTGACCCTTGCTTTAGAGGAGTTAGTGCTGTTCTGAAATGACTGAGTATGCTAGATGTCTGAACTCAGCAGAACATTGAGTATTTTTTGTTGCTGTGATTATAACATTTAATGTTTTTGTTGCAGATATAATAAACATGTTTTATTGCAGAAAAGAACATGTATAATGTAGTTACTCCTTTCTTTAAAAAAGATCTATTTATTTTACTTGAGACAGAAAAAGATCAATCCTGACCTTAGCTGAAACCAAGACCCTGATGCTCAACCAACTGGGCCACCCAGGAGCCCCTGTAGTTACTACTTTATAGCCCTGTCAACAACTTTTTCCAAAGAATTTAGATTTATTTCGCTTTATTTTTTTGGACTTGTTTTAGACTTCTGAGAAAGAAATCATAAGTAAGGAACAAGGTAATGAAAAGGCAGAGGGAGCCTCTGATGTTGTTCTTTACAAAATTGACGTCCCTGCCAATAGATATGATCTCCTGTGTTTGGAAGGATTGGTTCGAGGATTTCAAGTCTTCAAAGAAAGGTAAGAGAATATGTTTATTAAATACTTTGCTCAGTTAGATTTCTTTTGCCTTTTATTATCAGCAGTCCTCTTTAAGTCCTTAGAAAAGAACTTGTTGGGCAGGTACACAGCTTTAGCTTTGCTTAGAGGGAGGGTTGGAGAGTAAGATTCATGCATATTTTAGCCATTTAAAAATTTGCATACTGAGTCCTAGCCTTCCATCTGGGGAACTTTTTAAAACAGGAGTGGTTAAGGATTTTATGGCTTATAAAATTTTTTAGTGCGTTCATGTGAACATCCTCAGTAATCCAATAGAAATAGATGACTAGTTGGATTTGTTAAAGGTTGGGAGGAAAGTAGAGGTGGCAAAACTTTGTATGCTGTTTGCTTAAGAACTCTAAGGAAGCTCAGGAATGGAGCTTCCTAGCTGGAAAACTGAAAATCTTATGATGGCTCTCTGATCTTGGAGAAGTTAATTGGCCTCTAGTTTCAATCTTCTAATTTTTTTTTTTTTGAGAGAGAGCATGCACCTGCTAGTGCTGGGTAGGGGTAGAGGAGGGCAGAGGGAGAGAGAGAATCTTAAGGAGACTCCATGACCCTGTGTGGAACCCGACATGGGGCTCAGTCTCACAACTCTGAGATCATGACCTGAGCCCAAATCAAGAGTCAGATGCTTAGCCGACTGAGGTACCCAGGCATCCCTCAGTCTCCTAATTTATAATGAATATTTTTAAGTCCCCTTCCAGCTATTCATGAATACAGAAAGTAATGAATATATGAAGTGAAAAGAGGTGAAACATAACACCTATCAAAAATAATTATTTTTGCTTTCGATGACACATCATCTGGTCAGTTGCAAAAGAATGAGAGCCTCTGGCCAATGGGCTAGACTGAACCTGTGAGGTTGCAGGTGACTGATGGGTATGGGTGAAAGGGTGATAATTAGGCATTTGGTTGAGGTGGTTAAAATTTGGAAGGGGGCGCCTGGGTGGCTCATCGTTAAGCACCTGCCTTCAGCTCGGGTCATGATTCCAGGATCCTGGGATCGAGCCCCACATCGGGCTCCCTGCTCGGCTGGGAGCCTGCTTCTCCCTCTCCCACTCCCCCTGCTTGTGTTCCCCTCTCTCGCTGTGTCTCTCTCTGTCAAATAAATAAAATTAAAAAAAAAAAAAATTGGAAGGTGACTCAGTTGGTTCTGTGACAATCAGATCCTCATATTTTAGGGCCAGGGATGATCCCTTAGAGTGCATGTTCCAAACCTGCTTCATTAGAGTTTTCTACTCCTCATTTTTAAAAATGATCAGACAGGATTAGGAAAGTGACTTAACCCTTTTGCTACTCAAAGTATGGTCTGTGGATCAGCATCCTCTTTATCACCTGAGAGCTTGTTAGAAATGCAGAATCTCAGCCTCTACTCAAGACCTATTGAATGAGTCTATGGTTTAACAAATTCCCCACTTGACTGTGAGCACATTAAGGTTTTTGAGAAGCACTGAATTGAAACAGTAGTTCCCAATCTCTCCTGATAAGAATTACCTGGACTATGCCTTCAAAATGTACCTTTCCTTGGCCTTTCATTTGAACATCCTGATTCAGTAGGTCCAGATGGGACCAGGCAATCTGTATTTTTAATAAACCCTATTTTTCTTAGAAGCTCAGAATCTCATGGTTGGAATAAAGCTTTAAAGGTGATCGAATCTAAAAAAAAAAAAGTTAACAAATCCAGCCCCTCAGCTGAATTAAATACCCCCTATATGGTTGCTTAGTGGTTTTCTAGCCTCTGCTGATCCTCAAGTGACCGGACACTTCTTACCATGAGGCATCCTATACCATTTTTGGACTACCTTAAGTGTTAGAAAGTTTGCATTTTGTTTTAATATTCAGCCTAAATCTGATTTGCTGTAACTTCAGCCTATTTATTGTCTTAGCTCTATTCATTTTTTGTACTTTTACACAGAATGGAGCTTATTAAATGTTTTGGTTAAAAATCAAGTTTAATTTCCTTTTAGGATAAAGGCTCCAGTGTATAAACGGGTAATGCCTAATGGAGAAATCCAGAAATTGATCATCACTGAAGAGGTAATAAGACTAAATTCTTATTTTCCTTTTTAGAAAGTTTCCTTTGTGTATATATTTGTAAGGTGGGTAGGGAACAGGTACAAACCTGATCCTTCTGCCAAATACAATTTTCTTTGACCATTTGCGAAAAATGGACATATATTTAGCCTCTAGCTCTTAAAAACTGTCAATTTGTTCCCTTTCATTTATTGGTGAAAGCAAAGCATTTGTTTTCCTGGATAATTTTGGAAAATAACACCAGGTGTTTATTTAAAAAACTTTGAGATAGAATTAAGTGGTGGTATATTAATAAAGTTTAAAGAAACTTTGGGGGAACATTATTTTGGTAAAATATCAACTATGAGCAAACTACTTACAGGTTAATTTTTTCTGGTTAGTAAATTTTCAGAAATTTTACTGAAATGTACATTCCATGAGAAGGGTGACTTTGTCTCTTGTCACCACTATCTGATTAAATGAAATATATATGCTTTTTTGCAAATTTGCAATAGTATCAAGAGTGCAGCTAACTTTCTTTCACAAGATGTTATGAGAAAAGCCCAGGTGTGGACAATCTCTAATGATACAATGAACTTCAGACAGCTAAAATACGTCCTTATGCTGTGGCAGCAGTTCTCCGAAATATAAAGTTCACTAAAGATCGATATGACAGCTTCATGGAACTCCAGGAGAAATTACATCAGAACATTTGCAGGTTTGTGGTTGCATTTTTCCTCCTTGCCTTCCTCTGTCCCTTCCCCTCTTTTTTCCCTCCCTTCTTCCTTTCTTTCTCTGCAGATTTTTTCAGAGCATTTCTAAATTAATATGTAACAAGAGTTTAATTTGCTTAACTAAATTTAAATAAGTTTACATTTTACCAGATAGCTATTTGTTACTATTACTAACAGTGAATGCATGGAGAAATAAGAGCTCTATTTGGAATACTGCATAGACAAGAAATAGCTATTCCTAGAGATTTTCTTGGTTTTTATGTTTGTGCTTTTGTTGTTTGGTTCAAATTATTAGTAGTGGATTATACTACTAAATGTTAAATGATGGTAGTTTGAAGTATGACCTGTCATTTTAAAATGGAAAAATTTTTGGCTTGTTGTCACTTTTTGAGTAAATATAAATTTACAGATGAAACTTGAGATTTTTAAATAACTCAGTTTTCTTACTCCTATTCAACATTACTATCCATCGTTTCCCATGGGCTCCTTTGATGCACTGATCTTCAAACATATAATTCCTGAACTCCTAAAGGTCAAGGAAGGTAACAATGGGAGTCTTTGAACTAACCTCATTATTTAAGAAATCCTGAAGGAAATTATAGATTTACTGATAAACATTAAGCTTTTAGCTAACATATCAAGTTTTTTTTGTATTGGTCCTGAAATACATCAGCATATCTCATGCTGATCAAGAAGTATGATTAACTTTTATCAGTATCTTGAATAAAAATAGAGTTTTTATTGTAGTAATTGCAGTTTGGTATACTGGAGATTGAAGAGGCTTCTATGTAAGTGATGGCCTAGGGACAGGGTTGGAGGGGACCCTGGACGTTTTCTTCTGGGGTGGAATGTTTTAAAAATAAAACATCAGTAGGCCTCCATTTCCAGAAACATCTTTATGTGGTAAAAGAAACTTTTTCAGAATCTAAATAATATTTATTCCTGTTCTTTTATAAAAATAGTCTATTTGTTAGCTTGCTAATAAGCAAAACAATAAGAATTTAAATACCTCAAATGAACAAAATAGATTTCTGACAAGCTAATAAGTGGTTGAGGCCGATTATCTGTTCTGGACTTTGTTAATTTGAAGAATCTATTTTTATCTAAATTGGAAGGCATTTCCTCACTTAATTCAGCTTTAAGGTCTGTTTATATGGTATTTGTGGAAATCATGAGCTTTTTGAAAGGGGAGAAATAAATCCCTGCCTAACACTGTGGTGTGCCAGAGTCCTTACCTGCCAGTAAATCCTAATTAATCTCTTGCATGAGCTTTGGAAACTTGTGTTTTTCAAGGAATATATTCATTTTGTCTACATTAGCAAATGTATTGGCATAAAGTTGTTCACGATGTTCTCTTATTAATCCTTTTAATATCTAGTATTAGTAGTGATACCACTTTTTTCACTTTTTTCCCCTTGATCAAGGGAGGGTGGCTGGAGTTTTATCAGTATATTGATCTTTTCAAAGAACCAACTTTTGGTTTTATTGACTTTTTTTTCCCTCCATTGATTAAGCACTGTTCTGAGCACTATTCTGTGTAGGGCTAATTGCTAGTATTGAGGCAAGACCCTTCTGCCTACTTGATCCATTCCCACATGAAGTAGTGAGGTTTTCAGTCTGTGTGAACATCGTTCCTCTGTTGAGTCTTTCCCTGGCCGCAGGTAATTTCCTCACATGCATGCACTGATCAGTACTCAGCCAAACACTTGAGGGGTACCCTCTGCAGATCTCCAGAATTCTCATAGCTCTCTGCACTTCAGTATCGTTTCCAGTGAACCCCAGCTGTCTTGGTCTCCCTAGACTCTCAGTTACTTCTCTCAACTCAGGGAGTCTGCCGATCTCCAACCTTGTCCCTCTTTCCTAACTTAAAATGTGGAAACCCCTCCAGGCAGTAAGCTGGAGCAGACGTGGGGCTCACTTCATTTATTTCCTGTCAGGGATTGCTACCTTTCATTGCCTGATGTCTAGTGCCACCCATGAAACTTTCCTGTATTTTGTCCCTTTGTGGTGGTTTCGGGCAAGAGTGTAAATCTAGTCTCTTACTCCATCTTGGCTAGAAGTGTCCAATGAATTTTTTACTTCAGTTATTTTGCTTTGCATCTTAGAATCCATTTGGTTTCTTTTTACAAGTTTCTTTTTTTGCTGTTATTTCCTCATCTGTTCATTATGTGCATATTTTCCCCATAAGTTTTGATTATTTTTTATGGTAGGAACTTTAAAATTTGTGTGATGATTTGAAAATCTGGGTCATCTTAGCATTGGATTTTAGGGACTGGTTTTGTCTGGAGTAGAAATCACATTTCCCTGTTCTCATGTCCAGTGCTTTTTTTTAAAAAAAAAAAAAAAGCTTTTTTAAGCAATTTCTACGGGGCTCGAACTTAGGACTCTGAGACCAAAAGTTGCATACTCTCCTGACTGAGCCAGCTGGGTGCCCCTCATGCCCACTGCTTTTTGATTGCACATAGAATGTTACGTTATGGATAAGGCTCTTTATTTTCTGAGGACTGGTTTTGTCTTAAGGCAAAGACTCTTGAATACTTAGCTAGACTCAAACTTGAAACACTAGGCTAGGCAAGATCTCTGCAGTTGGCAATAGCAGAGTGTTCTCAGTTCTTTCAGCTTTCTCCTGCTTTTTCACAGCAAGACTTTAAAATTTTTTGCCAGTACGATAGCTTAAATCTTGATTTCTAATTTTTAGTTTGTGTATCTTCATATGTCTGGGATATTAGTCCTTTTCTGTATGTAAATTATAAGCCTTTTCTCAGTTTGTCTTGACTTTCGGGGTCTTTGGATGTATAAAGTTTCAGATTTGGATAGTCCCATTTATCAGTCTTCCTAGGACTCTTTTATTTTGTGTCAAGAGGTGTCCTCCAGTTTTACACATTGTTGTCCTATATTTTCTTTGAATAATTTTTGTGGTTTCTTCTGTGAGTATGTGTACATTTGTGTCTTATTTTTCAAAATGCATAGCTCTTTAATTCATCTGGAATTTATTTTTGTGATTGGTTTGAAGTTGAAATTCAGTGACCTTTTGTGGGAGTACTGTTTTAGGATTAAGGGACCATTACTATCTTAAAACAAAACAAAACATGGACCTTCTTACTTGTGGATTTGTCGATTGTTAATTTATCTACACAACTGTATATTTCAACCTCTGGTATTTCTGGAGTTATCTTCTGTAAGCACATAAATCATTGAGTAATGTAACACTTCTTTTGTGCTTGTTAACAGTTCTTTTGAGTTAATCCTATTTCTTAAAGTTCTTGTTATCAGTCTTGAGGGATGACTAAGAATTATTTCTTACAAATTTTGAAAATATTTCATAATTCATGTAACATGGACTTCAATAAAATCCTTGATTACTAATGCATTTTATCTGTTTGGTGTATATATGCACTTAAGCATAAATACTCAAATATATTTGTACATACATTTAAAACTAATTCTAAGAAATCTTTTTTTTTCTTTTTTTTAATTCTTATATTAATCCCCATACATTACATCATTAGTTTTAGATGAAGTGTTCCATGATTCATTGTTTGTGCATAACACCCAGTGCTCCATGCAGAATGTGCCCTCCTCAATACCCACCACCAGGCTAACCCATCCTCCCACCCTCCTCCCCTCTAGAACCCTCAGTTTGTTTTTCAGAGTCCATCGTCTCTCATGGTTTGTCTACCCCTCCGATTTCCCCCGCTTCATTCTTCCCCTATTCTAAGAAATCTTAAGAATGCCATAAATTCTGACCAAGTTTCTTTTTGAATTGTCTTTTAGAAAGCTTAGAGCCAAATTTGTGACCCACTGTGCTAAGACTGTAGGCCTTTAGATTCTAATTTAGTATTAACATTGTTCCTGGTTCTGTATTATATCCCTACTTTTTCTTTCTCTCCTAATCTTAACTTGCTGTAAGTTCCTAAAATTACCTTAAATCCTTTGCACAGAAACTGTAGAACAAATGAAATTAATAGCTTTTGAACTTCCCTTACACATTAAATTTTAAGTGTAATTCACTGTTCTTAATTTTTTTCCATGATTAAAGTAATACAGCTTTGTGACAGAAAATTTAGGAAAATATACAAAAGCCACAACAATTTGGTAGTTTATTCTAATAAAACATCTGTTTACTTGAGGACTCTGAGAGGAAATGGGTTAAAAAAAGCAGGGGGGCGGGGAATGTTCACTTGGAAAATGTCCTAGTTAACACAGTACTTGGGAGAGCATAGTGGCAAGGAATTTAACTGTAGCTACTGAAATAATGTGTTTTGAGTAGCTTTAGAATTTCTCATTACTTTCAGTGCTGTGAGAAGTTGTTCATTAATCTCTTCTGAAGTTGCCTTATAGTAACAGGCTATTTTAGGGAATTGTCAAAAATCTTTTTTTTTTTTTAAACATAAGGTCTGTTAGTTCTAGAATTTCTGCTTTGGAATATTCAAAACTTTTTTTTTTTTTTGGTCTCTTTTTCTCTCTCCCTCAACATTTAGGAAAAGAGCCTTGGTTGCTATTGGTACTCATGATTTGGACACTTTGTCAGGCCCTTTTACATATACAGCAAAGCGACCTTCAGATATCAAATTCAAGCCTCTAAATAAGACCAAGGAGTATACAGCCTGTGAACTGATGAATATATACAAGGTAAATTTTTTTTTATATTATGCAAATAGTTCTCCATAAATCAAGAAAATTTCTTCAGAGTCAAGTCTTGAAATTAGGGAGATGTAAGTGAGTACTTTTTAAAAACTGTCTATGCTCTAATCAAGAGCTACTGATGCATTTGATGTAGAGTGGGGCCTGGGCATAGTTTTATTACTTTTTTTTAACCTTTTGGATGCTTTTAATGTACAGCTAGAATTGAGAACCACTGAAGTAGAACATAAGCACATTATAATATTCATATTTGGGTATAATTATAACTCATGCACCTTATAAAGAATAAGATTTAGGTAGGGTTTTTTTTTGTGGGAAATAGTATTACAATGTGTCGTATCTCCTACTGTTTAGCATTTTAGATTCCAGCAGTTAAAATGATTCTATAGTCACTTAATGGTGCTTAAAAAAAAAGTAGTATCATTCAGAAAAAATAAAGCTTTTATCCTTGGCCTGATTTGCCAGTGTTTTCTTCCTATTTATGTAAACAGTTTTGTGATGGTTTGTGTTTTGCTTGAGACAAGTTAGGCTTACCAGTGCAAATCTGTTTTCACTCTTGGAAAATGACTTGGCTGTGTTCTCATCTCTCTCCAGTAGGAGATGAGGTATATAAGGATATTAAGATATTTAGAAAATCTGACAAATGTAGGACTTTCTGTAATACGGGGCTGTTTTATTGTTTTTCTAACTTTTCCCCTTTTTTTATACTAGATAGGTATATAAACTAATTAGCATTAGAAATACAAAATAAATTTTAATTTTTTCAGACTGACAACCACCTTAAACATTATTTACATATCGTTGAAAATAAACCCCTGTACCCAGTTATCTATGATAGCAATGGTGTCATCCTTTCAATGCCTCCGATTATCAATGGTGAGTTATTTCTTAAGCATCAGATTTTTTTTTTCTCTTATCCTTCAACATTTCTGTAAGAATTGAACTCTAGACTTGGTGCAATCAAATAAAATAAATCTTAATCAGGAATCTCCGGTTTTTGTAGATTTTATTGTAATAGTTCTTTTTATTAACATTTTACTGGTGATTTTTTTTTTTTTTACTGGTGATTTTTATATAACTTTTAAATGTATAGATATTTATAAGTACATAGATATTTACTGGTGCCAGTCTCTGGATTCTTTTATTTTCCTCTGAAGAGCATTGATATTTTGGTTTTAGCCCGTGGCTCAACTTGGTGAAGCTCAAATTCTGCCTTGCCTGCTGTTTTATAGTTAAAACTTTTAAACTGAATTTCATTTCTGAAGACTCTTTTGAAGAGGCAGCTTGGATGTATTTACAAAATTTAATGATGTCATAGCCATACATGTTGACCCTTCTGGAGGTGAGGAGGGGGTTTAGTTGATTCACGATGGGAAGAGTCTCTTCCTCCTTGAGGTGTTGAACTGTAGCTGTTACAGTGGTTCAGAACCTGAGCTTCAGAGTAGCCAGATCCAGACCCAGGTTGTAGCCTTGCTGCTTAATAGACTGTGATCAGGGTCAGCGAGCGGAAGCTCTGAATCTTCGATCTGCCTGCAGCTCTGTCATAGGGTTGTGGTGGAGAGGAGAAGAGACAACCTCTGTTTAGTGCTGGGCACTGCAGCTCTGACACACTGAATGCAGTAAAGACTTGTTATTATTTTATCTCTGTTCTCCTGCTTGTAGTGGGGGCTTAAAATAAATGTTGCATTATCATCTTACCACTGAGATGTCTGTTTATATTGTACTTTAAGTGAAATGTAGAAACAGATTTTAGAGAACTTTTTAATGCACCTATGTTTCTGAAACTGATTGTTCTATTATTTTGTGTTTTTTGTAGGAAATCATTCCAAAATAACCGTAAATACTAAAAATGTATTTATTGAATGCACAGGAACTGACTTCACTAAGGTAATATTTCCATTTTTGTATGGTCAGACAGGACATTTTAGTTCTGGGCCAAGACTAGATGGCTGAACTTTAAAGTACTTATTTTGTAGGTGGGAACATATTTCAGAAACTTAGAAAATTAGAACGATACAGATATTCTGTACTTCAGTTATGGTGTGTTCATTTAATCAACAAATCTTTAACGAGCACCTCCTGTCTTTCCAGTGCTGTGCATTTAATGAGTTTCATGTTTCTTGACTTGAAGGAACTCATTCTAGTGGGAGAATTAGCCATATACCTGAATGGAGTAAATGCTGTATAAATTGTTTATCTTAGTTGGCTTAATTTAAATGCTGAGTAATTTGGTACCTGTGTGTACTTGGTAATAAGTGTTTGAAAATGAAGTGGCTTATAAAGAGGTGTTATTTAGCAAATTGATAAAGGGTTTGTGCACACGATATCTAGAATATGTAGAATACTAGTTCATTCACTTTTAGTAACTGCGTGTATTGGATTGGATTGCTATGAAACTTTTTTTTTACAGCATAAATTTCTTTATACGTGTTAAGGCATATGGTAATGTGGCAATTAAGCAAATTAATAAGATAAGCTTGAATGGCAGGAGAAGGCTGGCCTATAGAAATAGGGCCATAGGGTGCCTGAGTGGCTCAGTTGGTTAAGCGACTGCCTTCAGCTCAGGTCATGATCCTGGAGTCCCGGGATCGAGTCCCGCATCAGGCTCCCTGCTCAGCAGGAAGTCTGCTTCTCCCTCTGACGCTCCCCCATCTCATGCTCTCTCTGTCTCTATCTCATTCTCTCTCTCAAATAAATAAATAAAATCTTAAAAAAAAAAAATAGGAATAGGGCCATAAATGGCATTCAGTACATCTTACAGGATTGGACACCACTGTAAGGTATTTCATTTATAACTTTTATGGGCTATATTTGCCTTCAGAAATACTAGAGTAATATAGCTTACAATATTTACAAATTTTTAAAAAATTCATATGTTAACAGGCCTTAGATATCTTTGCTGAAGCTTATATTTAAACAGTGAAGTATATATAAAAGCAAAGCCTATATATATCCCAATAAGGTTACTGTATTTTTTCCTAAGAATATTTTTTTCAATTAAAAACTTGAACAAATCTGTATGGTCCTTACAATGTGCGAGGCATTGCTCATATATTAATACATTTTATCCTTATAATAACCAAATGAGATATAGAAATATTTATAACCTCTACTTAACAGATGAAGATGCTAAAGTACAAAGATGGTAAGTAACTTGCCCAAAGTCAGATTACTAGTAAGTGGTTGAGCCAGGAGTCCGGCAACTGGCTGCAGAGATCTAGGAGATTGATAAAGTTTACTCCCATAGTTAGCCATTTGTCTCTCTTAAAACTTCGTGAACTCAAGGGAGAGGGCCAGGGGAAGCAAATGATTTGTTTCAGTCATGGATTGTTAACTCTCAGAGAATCGAATAAATGCAGACCACCTGAAGATAAGGCTAGGCCTACTTTAGCTCACAAGTTTTTATTCCACACTCCCTTTTTTTAGAAGGTATATATACAGTTTCATTTTTAGATGTTTGAAGACTAAAGTTTTCACTTCCATCTGAGTGAAGAGAATATATTTTTAGACTACAATATTTGTCTTTTTTCTTTTTTGCAGGCAAAAATAGTTCTTGATGTTATTGTCACCATGTTCAGTGAATATTGTGAGAATCAATTTATGTGAGTTTATTTGACAACTTTATTGAAGCCTGTTGCTCTGAAGGCAAAGCTCTAGGGCCTTGAAAAATGTGGCTTCTGTGACTAGAGCATATCCTTTCTTTGGGGGGCTAAGACCTATGCATAACTGTTTAAAATAAAATGTGAGGGGCGCCTGGGTGGCTCAGTCGTTAAGTGTCTGCCTTTGGCTCAGGTCATGATCCCAGGGTCCTGGGATCGGGCTCCCTGTCCCACATCGGGCTCCCTGCTCAGCGGGAAGCCTGCTTCTCCCTCTCCCACTCCCCCTGCTTGTGTTCCCTCTCTTGCTGTGTCTCTCTCTGTCAAATAAATAAATAAAATCTTTAAAAAAATAATAAAAATAAAATAGATAAAATAAAAAGTGAGAATTACTTTTAAAAAGTTTCAGTAATGTTTGGGCTGTAAGGGCAAGTTATTGCTAGCTGCATTAGTTATTGCAGTTGCGCAGACATTGTGGAGGCAATGAAATTTAAGCTGTGTTTAAAGATATTTGGATTTGAGGATGTAAACATGGAAGGACAGACAAGGACCAGCAAGTAGGGAAGGGATATATGCTTCCCTTATGTATCAATAGGATATTGATATGTATCAATAGGATATATTCCCATATATCCCTTATGTATCAATAGGATTACTGTATTTTTTTCTGAAGCTTATTTTTTAATTAAAAAGATTTAACTAAATGGTCTTTGCCATGTATTGGCATCATAGTTTATTCTAGAATGTTAATTGTAATTCACAATAGCCGTATCACTGCAGGGCACAGGACTGAAATTGTATGGCAGGGTCTGTTTTTTAAATTGATTTGCCTATTAGTGATTGCATAGTCAAGCTTTCATGGTGTAACATAGCACCCTGGTAAAGCTTGGAATGTGTATATCCATGTTGGCAAGGAGTAATAGAGGATGCATGCTTTGCAGCACTGAGAAGTAAACATCAAATGTGTGCTGCCTGAAGAGATGTGGGAGCCACAGGGGATGGAACAGTAGGGTGGTGTTGTGTTTAGGAGCATTAATCCAGACAGCAGTGTTGGAACGTGAACAGATTGAATGTGTTGAGGTTACTGTTGTAGAACAAGTGAGAGACTTGTTAACCATACACATTTTTAGAATTTATGGCCCTTTTTGTTTTTAATATTTCTGGCTTTTTGTTTTCTTTTAAGGGTTGAAGCAGCTGAGGTAGTTTTTCCTAATGGAAAATCCTATACCTTTCCAGTAAGTATTTAAGAAATGGATTTGATGATAATACTAGTAATAATAATGGTTACAGAGTGCTCGTTGTATGTCTGTCCATCATCCACCCACATGCCAGGCATTATACTATGTGCATTACATGGATTTAATCCTCACAGTAACCCTATGAGGGTGGGTGCTGTTCGGCCCTTTCCCAGATGGAGAGATCTTGCGATGTTAAATAGCTTGCCTGTTACTATTAAGTGGTGGAGCTAGGTGATAGTCTGGCTTCAGCTCCCAACATGTTCCATTATACCACTGCATTAGATGGCCAGAATTCCTCTGATTTGTTCTTTTTATTTTATTTTTTATTTAAATTCAATTAACATATAGTGTATTATTAGTTTCAGAGGTAGAGTTCAGTGATTCATCAGTCTTCTATAACACCCAGTGTTCATTCTATCACATGCCCTCCTTAATGTCCATCACCTAGTTACCCCATCCCTCCATACACCTCCCCTCCAGCAACCCTCAGTTTCCTGTGATTAAGAGTCCCTTATGGTTTGTCTCCCTCTCTGATTTTGTCTTGTTTTATTTTTCCCCTCCCTTCCCCTATGATCCTCTGTTTTGTTTCTTCAGTTCCACATGAGTGAGATCATACAATAATTGTCTTTCTCTGGTTGACTTATTTTGCTTAGCATAATACCCTCTAGTTCCATCCACGTTGTTACATATGGCAAGATTTCATTTTTTTGGTTAAAAAAATGTATACTGTATATGTATACTGTATATGTATACTATATATGGTTTGTATATATTACTATATATATACACACACACACACACACGTATATATACACACACACCACATCTTCTTAATCCATTCATCTGTCGATGGACATCTGGACTCTTTCCATAGTTTGGCTATTGTGGACATTGCTGCTATAAACATTGGGGTGCAAGTTCTTATTTATTCTTATTAACTAGTTTACTGGGTGATTTATAGTCTCACCCATTTTAAGATTACTCAGCCCTCCAAACCTGATTAGTCTGTTCACACTTGAATTAACAGTCACTGAAGAGCCATCACTGTACTAATAATTCCAGATGTATTAATAGGACTAAGTAGTAAGCACAAGTATTGTCAAAACATAAAATCTTGGTAAAAAAAAAAAAACAAGAAAAAAACCCAGCATTATTCTTAGTCGGGTTTCTTTCTTCCCCTAAGATGATTTTATTAATATAAATATGGCTGTTCCAACACATTACTGTATTAGTCATTTAGTTGTGGTTATGATTCAGTGAGGCCATTTTTAAGCACTTCTTCTTTATACTATTCTTCTGTCACTTAAGTGAATCATAGCCTGGAATAGTTTCTACTATTTAGTTTTTAAAGTAGATAAAACCTGCCAAGATCAAAACCTTCCCCTTCCTGAAAACATGAGCATTTAGCATCATACTTTAGAATATTGATTATAATTCAAAATAAACGTATAGCTGTAGAAAACTTAATTGAAATTATGGGCAGTCTCAGTTTTAAAAAAATTTCTAGTGCCTGTTAGCTTTGTTATGTAACAAACTGATATCACAAAACTTAGTGACTTGAAACAACAGTGATTGTTTATCATGATTCTGTTCATCAGCTGGGTAGTTCTGGTCTGGTCTGGCTTGGCTGACCTCTCCTGGGCTTGCTCCTCTGTAATCAGCCAGTTGGTAGACTAGCATCTAGATGACCTGGGATAGCTGCACTCACAAGTCTTAGAGTCACCAGGTCAAGTGTCTATCATCATCCAGCAGGCTAGCTTGGTCTTCGTTACATGGTGGTGGTTGCAGGATTCCCAACAGCACGAGAGCAAGTCCAGTGCTTAAGTATTTTTAAGCATGGTGTCCTGTTGGCCTTGGCCAGTCATTTTGCTAGATTCAAGGAAGGGTAAAATAGACTCCCATTTCCCAGTGCGAGGGCCTGAAGTGCCCCATTGTGAGGCCATGGATGCAGCAGAGAAGGCAAGAATGTAGCCATCTATATGATTTACCACAGTAGTAATTGGGATTAGCCAGAGATCGCTTTTTAGTCTGTTTTAAAGTGATGTCTGATTTGAGGAAATTTCTTTTTCTTTTTAGTATGAAGAATTGTCAAATATTAACAAAAGTGAAATATGTACTTTGGGGAGGAAAAAGATATCTTAAAATTTGGTTCACTTTTCTCATGTAGATAAATCCTTGAAATCACTTGCCTTATAAGGAACTTTCATAAATTTGAAATGGTGGGATTTCTGAAAAGGAGTACTGTATCTGTGTTGTCATTTGTTAATCTGTTTCCTGCTGAACATAGAACAGCTCTCCTCAGGTTGTCCTCCCAAAGGAGAATGATCCTCTGAGGAACTGATTCTTCCTCACATGAAATAGCTTATTTTTCTAAGTACTTTGATAGTTCTTTCCTAGTCTGTTTTTTCATATAAAAGAATGGCATTTGGAATAAGAGGACCAGAGGAGAGAAGTGGAAGGTAGTCAGACCAATGGTTAATGGTGTGAGCTCTGGAATTAGGCTGCCTGAACTTGTTAATTCATTAATTTGTTCATTTGTTACTTTACGCATTTACTCATTAACTACATACCAAGTGCTTAGGATCTGACAAACATTGTTGTAAGCACTGGGAATGTAGCAGCACCAGGGCCCAGCAGCTAACTATTGTTGTGATCCGGGAAGAGTTATTTATCTACAACTTAACTGTTCTCATTTCACTGATAAGGAATCTAATAGTTATCTGTAGTGAGGGTTAAGATTATCCTGAATGTGTCTGTACTGTTTAGTTCATATTAACTACTCAGTAAAGGTTTGTTTCTGTTGCAGTCATTAGCTTTCTAGTTTTGTGCTTCTTAAACCCTATGTGCAGTCACATCACCTCAGGATCTTGATAACCTGCAGATCTGGATTCAGTAGGTCCAATGTCACTGCTACCAGCTATAAAGGCCCTAGAGCCTGCATTTCTAAGAGGCACTTGTGTGATGATGATACTCCTGCCTGAGAATTGCATTTTAAATGGCAAGGCTCTGGTCCATTGTACTTACTTGAGTCCAGCCAGAGTTTTAGGTTTATAGCCTTTTTGCCAGTGGTAGTTATACTTTTGACAGTAATTTAATGATAAATATTCATAGATTATGTCTGCAGAGGTTTTTTAGCAAAAGCCTGGGTTTTATACATGTTTGTTCCTACCTAACATGGTAAAGTTATATATTCTTTGAAGGAGAGGACCAATTTATGAGATGCTCCCAGTTTTACCGTCTTTTTGGAGCAGATTGATGATAGCTAGGACTGCCTGGGGGCCTGGTTGCATTCCCCCACCTGGATAAATGATAAGAAAGGAATTTCTTCGAAACACCTGCACTTAGTATAATAGTGATATTTGATAGTACATGGTGATATTTGAATTATTCTTTCTTGGTCATAAACACCTGCTGGCTTGCGAGGAGACTGAAAATCCTTAGCATTTATAAGCATCTTAGAAATGATGTAATGCATCAGGGTTTTTTACTGCAGAGAATGGTGATTGGCCATCTGAGAGAAAAGAGTTTGGCATTTTCTATCTCTGAGCAGGTCCAGTTGTCTAGCAAGTAGAATGTTCAGTTATGAACCTGTGTAGCAGATTTATTCCTCCGTAATGTTTTGAAACAGTACGTTTATTTTGAGGGTCTCGCTCTAACCATAGTTTTTTTGGGAGGGCAGTGAAACTACCGAACAAGACGAGGTAAAGTTAGAGTCTAACGCTATAGCTGACAGGCACTCACTCCAGCTTCTCAAACTTTTTCTCTTTAAAGGAACTGGCTTACAGAAAGGAGATAGTGAGAGCTGATCTAATTAACAAAAAAGTTGGAATCAGGTATGCTTTGAAAACATTTTTTGCTGTTGGAGAGAATTCAAGAATGAAATACCCAGGGGCGCCTGGGTGGCTCAGTTGTTAAGCGTCTGCCTTGGGCTCAGGTCATGATCCCAGGGTCCTGGGATCGAACCCCACATTGGACTCCCTGCTCGGTGGGAAGCCTGCGTCTCCCTTTCCCACTCCCCCTGCCTGTGTTCCCTCTCTCGCTGTGTCTCTCTCTGTCAAATAAATAAAATCTTTAAAAAAAAAAAAAGAATGAAGTACCCACAAGACTTTAATTTTTCCTGAAAGAATGCTTATGCTTAGAGAGGGTTTTGATATCTTTCAGAGTAAGTAAGTGATTGTAAATCATCTGTTATGATGTCTGGTGTCTCATGGAACTCAGAAAGGAAGGTGATATTTCAGATAGGATATCTTAAAATATAAGCATGTTTTAAGTACTCCAGTGAAGTTTATGGATTGTACACTCCTGTTTCAGAGAAACTCCAGAAAATATTGCCAAGCTTCTAACGAGGATGTGTTTAAAGTCAGAAGTAATAGGTGATGGGAATCAGATTGAGATTGAAATCCCACCGACCAGAGCTGACATTATCCATGCATGTGATATTGTAGAAGATGCAGCTATTGCCTATGGATATAACAACATTCAGATGACTCTCCCGAAAACCTACACCATAGCTAATCAAGTAAGATTGCACCCTTAAATACTTGTTGTTAGAAACTGATTATTGAATGCCAGGAAGGCATTCGAGAAAAACAGCACATAGGAGTTAAGTAGTATTTGGACATGCTGTGCTATGGGAGGCATTCGCTATGGAGAGGATGCAAAACAGATGCCCAGTGGATTAGAGTAAGTTCAAAACCTGTGATGACTAGTAGTTGAAGAAAGACAGGTTTTGAGTTTGGAGCCCTTTTGAATCTTGAACTGGGAGATTCATTTTTTCAGCCTGGCCTGAAGGCAGAAGAAGTTCAGTGTGGGAGAGGTGAAGTGGGAGGTTTGTTCATCTGTGTAGGAGTATTGGGGTAGTGAGGCAGTGGGGAGGGGGCAGGGAGTGAAGTGGTGGTATGGCAGTATTAGTAAGGATGGAAGGGGGTTTGCCTTTTCATGACCTGTGTAAAACTTTTGTTGTAGGAAATTTTATTGAGGTGGACTAAAGTTAAGTATCTTTTTTTCAGTTTCCTCTTAATAAGCTCACAGAACTCCTAAGACATGACATGGCAGCCGCTGGATTCACGGAAGTGCTTACCTTTGCTCTGGTATGTCTCTCTCCTGTGCTTTCTGTGCAGCTGATGGTTGACACTGAATCTCTGAAGTTTTGTACTCCAATTCCTTACATGAATTTATAAAATCTAGGCTGCTAAAATTTCCAGGTTCTAGAAGAATAACTTTTTTTACTTGAGATTGTATAATTTCTAGTAAAAAAATGTTTCTTTTTTGTCACAGAAAATCATGAAGGACAAAAGTCTTAAATGACAGATAACAATGTATTTTGTACTTTTATGGAAGTGTTGAGGGTTGAATTCACAACGTATTTCATAACCAAATTGATTAAGTTAGAATTTTTAGTCTTAATTTGGTTATGTCTGTGCCCACTAGATGCCGCCCTAGTTAAGGATTTGTGGACTGTTCCACATTAAACTTTGTTGTCTTTGAACATGTTCACAACATTTGCTTTGAGTTGGAAAGCTGACATAAAAGGCCTGAATCAGGAAATGAATTTTATTACAAAATAGAAGGAAATGCCCTTCCCCCACCAGATTGAAAAGAATAAAACATCTATGCCGTTCATAGTTTCCTCTTCTCTTGTTGAGCATTTGTGTGATGCCTACAGTGTGTAGTTCTGGAGTCTTCACGTAGATATCAGCTTAATGATGGAGGGCAAAAACCAAAACCAAACAAAAACAAACGACTTCATTTTCTCCCCCCAACTCAACTCCAGACAGACTTCTCCATCTTATGTTTACAGAGAGTGCAGTAGTGGGGTTACATTACTACCAGTTTGTGGGGAGAGGGTGGTCGGAAAGGAGATGCAGCCCCTCTCCCTTTATTGAGCATTTGTCATTCATAGGATGCTAACCTGGGAAGGGACTTTACAGATTTTCTAGTTCAGCATTGTCACTGTTTCTGATTCAGGAGTCCTTTATTCCGCATTTACAGAACATCTGTTGTATGCCAGGCACTGTAAGAATGAAGAGGCCTGAGGTCAACAGGACAAGTACCTAACGAAGTGTATACAGACAGGAGAACCAGGACCAGAATCCTAGCCTTTTGGCTTTTAGAGCAGTGCTTTTCTGTTGTCTCGGCCCGTGTATGCTCGGTTTGTAGTACAGGTCATTCATATATGCATATACACTTACACAGTTGTGAACATTAACGAAATGCAAAAAGTAGCATTGAGAAACGTATTTCATTTTTAAAAATTAAGTGGCATGGGATTGATCTGAAACGATTCAACCTGTACAGAACCATGTAGAGTAAACCGTTCCCCTGTTTCCCTTCAGATTTCAACCCTATTTTCCTCCCCAGAATTAACCGAGGTTCAGACTTTGGCCTGTGAATTTCCCTGCCCTTTTATAGAAGTAATGAGTTTTGCTCTTGTAACTGTGTAGCCCCATGTGTCTCAGGGGAGCACATACTCTGCCCGACCAGGGCTGCTCTGCAGGGAGAGTTTATCCTGTTGGTCTAGGCCTTTCTGCCTGTGATTCCCGCTCCGTGCCACGCTCTGAAGTAGGTGTTCCAGTCTTACGTGGCAGTAACTTGTCCCATTCCATACAGCCGGTCGGCTGTCGGCCAGGGATTCCAGCCCAGGCCTGTGACGGAACTGTCCACCAGGAGTGCCAGAAACAGTCTGTTCAGCTGTCCCAAGTCACTTCAACACATTATCACTGGGGGAGGGGAAGGAGTGAGGTGCTAGAGTTTCAAATATGTAATGACAGTTTTCTAATAGGAATTTCAGCGTCAGAGGTATTTATGTGACATAATTAGCAAACCTAAGTATCTCTGTGCCTTATATCTAGTTTTGCATGAGAGAAACAGAGCCTTTTCTAAAACCTAGCTCTTGTTTTTCCGAATACAAGTAATTGTTATCTCATCATTATGATTTTTACTATGTCTGCATACTAGTTGTACTAAGGTTAAAGTAGATAGTTTTAAAAGTGAGTTAATTTAAAATATTACAAGAATATTCATAAAAATCATGAGCTTCATTTACTTATATTTTTCTAACACTTTAAACACATTAACATTGAAAAAGATATTTAAAAAAATTTTAGCTACTGCCACTTCAGGTTGCCTTGATTTAAAACTGCTTCTAATTTCTGTCCCGTATCCTCCATTGTCATGATGAAGTACAAGGCCACTTAGATACCTCCGCTGCCGTGTGTTTGTGGAACAACCTTTCTTACACATACACACACACACAGTACTAGTTCTGTTTGACAGTTGATTGCATTATTTAAATTGTATTTCCTAATTAATCACATTATATCTTGTTATAAAAACTTCTCGTGCTGAGAAGAAATTCTGGTTATTTCCAGTGTGCCTGCCACCATTCTCTGCCTCTGCAGACATCACAGATCAGGGAGCTCTTTTGTGCTCTGCTTGAATGTGGCTTTGGTATCCTTCCCAGGAGAGCATGGCAAGAATCATTAGAGCTGGCATTGACATAAAACCTAAACCCATTTGTGTGTGCGTGTGTGTGTGTGTTACTCTAAGAAATACAGACTAGTCCTTGAAGACCACTTTGTAAAATAGTGTAGTAAGCAGCGTCACCTAATGTTGGAAAATCGTTCAGTAACCTGCTGGCCCATCAGTTTTCATGTTAAGTTTTAAACTCCTTTGCAACAGTTAGCATTAATATACATGATAAGTTTTAGTACTTATTAATCATCATTGTTAATATTTTTTTGAGCACTTAGTTTGTGGCAGGTACTTTATTTGCATTATCTTGTTAACTCATTTATTAGATGTGGTGCATCTAATAGTTTTATTATCATAACTTCTGTTGGTCATCCTGGTTTTTGAGTATGACAGGTATCTTTCTCTCTTTGGAGGGTGAGTGCTTAGAAGTTTATTGCTCGGAGCTTTATCAAGCACCTATGCACAGAAGTTAAATGATCAAGTAGAAATAACATTGGGCAGAATTCAGGCCACTTGAATTCTGCTCTTAGTCTTACCATTCTACCACAAGTCAGTATGGATTTAGCAGGGATTATAACGGTAATCAAAGCCATAGGCACACTTAGCGGGGAGAGCAAATTTGACAGGAGTCATTAGGAATATTTTTAAGGAAGCGGTAGAACTGTCATTAAAGTAGAGCCTTGAGGGATGGGAGCAGGTAGGGTGGGGAAGGCATTTCGTAAAAGAAAGGAAGAGTGTAAGATTCAGGGAATGGGCAGCTAATTGTAAGAGACTAGACTGGTAAGGTAAATGGGAGACTAGCTTAGGAAGGGCCCAAATACAGTACCACCATCAACATGTGAAAAACTTACTTTGCCTCTGTATCATGGATAGAATTCCTTGTAAGAGAATTGTTAACGTTAAACTGTATCTGCTTTGGCCCTGAGTTAGTTGATATATTTATTATTTTTAACTTATTTATATAGAGAACCTACATTGCTATGAGACCATAAGTTGACTTACAACATTAAATACTTTGTATATTAAGTTTAGTCATTGTTTTTCTTTCTTTATTTTGCATGTACTTCTTAGTGCTCCCAAGAAGATATTGCTGATAAACTTGGTTTGGACATCTCTGCAACAGAAGCAGTCCACATAAGTAATCCTAAAACAGCTGAATTTCAGGTGAGATTTTTAAGTAGGTTAGAATTTAGATAAATACTGAGAGGCAGTACATAAGTTATACTTAAGATGACAAAATCTTAGCACTTTTTAAAAAATCTCTTCTTGGATAAGATTATAGTTGGTTCTGGGATGCCTGGGTGGCTCAGTCAGTTAAGGGTTTGCCTTCGGCTCAGGTCATGATCCAGGGGTCCTGGGATCCGAGTCCAGCATCAGGCTCCCTGATCAGCAGGGAGCCTGCTTCTCCCGCTGCCTGCTGCTCTCCCTGCTTGTACTCTCTCAAAAAACTTAAAAAAAACACCAAAAAAACTTAAAAAAAAAAAGATTATAGTTGGTTCTTACATAACTTTGTTGATGAATTTTTTTTATTAGATATAAGATTCATTAGACCGTGCAGGGGAAGGGGCAGAAATTTTATTACAGAGCACGCGTGCGCAAGCGAGAAAGAGCAAGAATTGGGGCGGGGCAGAGGGAGAAGGACAAGCAGAGTCCATGCTGAACAGGGAGCCTGACTAGGGCTTGATCCCAGGACCCCGGATCATGACCTGAGCTGAAACCAAGAGTTGGATGTTTAACTGACTGCGCCACCCAGGTGCCCCTTGTTGACGAATTCTTAACACTTTTTAGTCTTTTCTTGATTGGCCTACAGTTGTGTTTTGCTTGCTTTGCTTTCCCAGGCTTGTCTGAACTTTCCGTTTCATTCACTTCAAATCAGTTGACTTTAATACTATTTTCAGATTTCATCTTTTCTACCCATTTTGTAATAAATGAGTCAGCAACTGTTCCCAGTACCTCCATTAAGTCACTGACTCTGAAAGTAGTTGTTACATCAGTTCTTGACTATGCTGCCTTCATTTTTTTCATGGTAATCCTCTAGTTCAATGGCAGTTTCACATAGAGTTCAGGAATATTTCAGTGAGAATACTATCTTAGTAAATGTTATCTTCGTTTATTAATGACTTCAGACCATCTCCTCTCTTTCTTACTGGTCAGTTCTCATTCTCATTCTGTTTTTCTTGCACATGCAATTCTTTATGATTTTCTTCAACCCTGGCTTAGAATCAACCCTGGAATCTTAGAATTGGGAGGAAATGCTTTCAAGAAAATTAATGCTATTATAATATGTGAACTCTGTGACTTGAGATTGTTTCTGTGAATCTTGATTTTCATTATCTGTAAAACTATGGGAGGGAGTCTTAAATTCTAAAAATTTTTGAAGTTCTAAAAATGTTAAAAAATTTTGGATTTTTTTAAAGTTAGATTTAATCTGTACCACTAATGTGGTAGATTAGGGCCAGACTGCTATTTAAAGAACTAACTGGTAATAATATTCATCAAGTACATAAATTGTTTCTCTCTATTCAGTGTCAGAACTTTGAAGAATTCTTATGCCAATTGGAAGGATTGTGATAAGTTCCACTAGCTTTTCTGCTGTTCTTAAAAGATGCCCATGGTGTTCTTTTCAATGAGAGACACTCAAATTCATTTGGGTAGAGGGATTTTTCAGTAAATCTTACTGGACTTTTATTTGAGTTTATTCTAAATTTTCCTTTTTCTCCCAGTTTCATTTATCAAGCTTGATAGATTTCTTAAGATGTGGTAATGTTCTGTAGGGTTTGCATCCTGTTTTCTCTATTCTATCTAAGTGGGAGGAAAATCAGAAACACATTAAATATCACTGTATATAGCTGTGGTTTAGCACACTTTCAGAATCAATATTTCTGCATGAAATACATTAGATGAGTCCATCTTTTAGACAGGACAGATTCTATATTTTACTCCTGCTTTACCAGTAGAAATGTCCTACCAACACTAACGTGGCTAACAGGTTTTTGTTTATTTATGGTTAAATGTAAAGTTATTTATGGTCTTGTAACTCAGTTTATTGTTTAAGCCCATTCTTTTTCTTGGATAATTCTTAATTTTGGACTATTTTCTAACTGTAGATGTGTTAGAGAATGGATAAAAGAAGAAAAATGTTAGTTAAAACATGTAAATTTTATAATTATAAACAAAATTACAGAATACTACCACATTTCCCCAGATTAGCAATAGCATTCCTTAATATTTTTAAATGTCCAGTCATTGTTGAAATTTTCTCATTTGTCTCAATTTTTTTAATAGTTTGTATGAACTTCATGTCAAAGTCGATGTGCTTCTTACGTCTCTTTTAATCTACAGATTGCCCCTCTGTCCATCTCTGTCTCTCTTCCTTCGCTTTTTTCATTGAAGAAACTGTGTCCTTTGTTCTATAGAGTTCTCACAGTTAGGATTTTGTTAAATACATTCCAGTAGTCCCCTATATTTCTAGTAAATTGGTAGGTAGATCTAGAAGCTTGATTTGGAGTCAGGTTTAATTTTTTGTATTGCTGTGAATTATTAAGCAAATAAGGCTGATCTATAAAATGGGGAAGAAAAAAAACCCACTGGGAAAAGCTATTTACAAAGGTAGGTTGTTTATATTCTGGTAAGTTAAGCTTTCTTTTAACATTGTACTTTCATTTCTATGAATGGATTGGGCACTTTCTCTCCAGTGTGAAATGAGCGATATTTACAAAAGCACGGAATTGAAGGCTACTAGCAGCAGGTGGCAGAGTGAACGTGACTGGAAAGGTTTTCTCTTTCCCTCAACACACATTCTACCAGCAAGTCTTCATAGGGGCTTCCTGTTAATGCCCGTAGGATCTTGGAGGGGCTGCCATTTTAGCCAGGATGGTCAGCGCAGGCCTCTGTGGGCCAGAGCATAGAGCTGAAGAAAGTAAGACAGCCACATGTGAATCCAGAGGAAGAATATATGCGGTAGAGGAAGAGAGGTGGCTCAGAGGCCTGAGCCAGAATGCTGCTGGGGGGTGTCCTGAAACCCAGGAAGCCTGGGGAGCAGCAGGCATGGAGGGTAGAGAGGAGGCCAGGGCCAGATTCAGATAGGACCCCATGCAAGTCATGGAGTTTATTCAAAATTTGATGGAAACCTGTTAGATTTTTGAGCAGAGGAATTTCATGATGTAGGCCTTAAATCATCACATTGTGTGGAGAACAGGCTGTAGGCAGCAGGAGAGGAAGCAGAGAAACCAGCTTAAGTAGTCTGGGTCAAAGGTAGTGGTGCTGGTATCTGCTGCGAGCCCTGGATCTTAACGATGATGCCCTACCACTGCTCATAAAACTCTTCTGGAAACATGCTGTGTTGAAACCTAACCTATCTCATACAGCTTGGAATGAGAGATTTGAGACAGACGTAGGGAAGTTGTTTTTAGTTGTTTTTATTTTTATTTATTTTTTTCTTTTCCTAAAGATTTTATTTATTTATTTGACAGAGAGAGACATACAGTGAGAGAGGGAACACAAGCAGGGGGATGGGAGAGGGAGAAGCAAGCTCCCCGTTGAGCAGGGAGCCCAACGCGGGGCTCGATCCCAACACCCTGGGATCAGGACCCGAGCCGAAGGCAGACGCTTAACGACTGAGCCACCCAGGCGCCCCTGTTGTTTGTTTTTAGAACTAGGATGTATGTTTGTATTTCTTTGGCCACTAAGCTGAAAACTATAGTCACAGCTTGCCCGTAGCAGCTTCATAATTTTTTTAGTGCTTACATATTTGTGTTCTGTTTTCTCATTGTTGTGATATTTTAATTGCATTTACATTTTCCCTAGTCTTGGTTTTTAAGAATTCGATTAGTTCATATTTAATCTATTTAAATATTTGCATTTCTTGTAATCTCCTTCATTTACTTTATAAAATAAAACAGGATATTAAAATTTACATATTTGCAATCTTAGAAGCTAATTTTAATTTTAAAAATAATAGAATAACTAATCCTAGATACAGGCATTGTATTTATATTTGTTTCTCAATTTTTGATCAGATTTTATGATTTTTCACTTTCTAAGTTTGGGAGCCAGAATATTTTCAGTTTTTTGTTTTGGAATTGATAATTAAAGATGATTTGGACATTTTGCATTTTCCAGAAGAGTCTTACTACTGTGAAGCTGTTGAGTTCTTTTGGCCTTGTCTTATAACCAAGTCTGTTTGGGTTCTTATTTGGTCAGTGCAATTTCATGTTTTCTCCTGTAGGTGGCACGCACTACCCTTCTTCCTGGCCTCCTAAAGACCATAGCTGCAAATCGGAAGATGCCCCTTCCTCTGAAACTGTTTGAAATCTCTGACATCGTAGTAAAAGATTCTAGCAGAGGTAAGAACAAGTCATCTTTGATTTGTACACTTACAGCATTTTATTATGAGAATCTCAGCTCTGTATAAAAGTGGACACTATGACCACCCCTGTGTATCCAGCACCTGCCTTCAGCAGTTATCAGCACATGGCACTCCCCCTTGTTAGTTTGATGTAATTCTGAGACATCCTACCATTTGACCAGCAAACACTTTAGTATGTATTTCTAAAAGATATATATATATCTAAAAGATAAAAGATACCACTTTTGTTTTTGTAAAAATAACCTAACACTATTTTATCATCAAACATCCAGCTAGTGTTTACATTTTCCTAATTGTTTTATAAATTTAGTTTTCATGATTGATTGATATGAATCCATCCAAGCAATATATTCAGATATTTGGTTGCTCTCTCTTATTTCTTTTAGTAGAAGGCAAATCGTAAAGAACTTAACATTTATGAAGAACCCTGTTAAAACCTCAGCTTGAAAAGTACTGTGGAACATTTTTTTTTAAATCTTGTGATATATGTGCATATCATTTTAAGGTACTTTGATGTCTTGTCATTCTAGTTTAGCATTTAGCTATTCATCACTCTTGTATTAGTCATTATAAATGTGTTTGACCAGTTTTTGCCTCGAGAATAGGCTGGACTTGTTAGTATAGTAAGTTGCCTGGTCCACCATTTGGAACTCAGAGGTTATTTAATAAACATATATTTAGATAGTACTTAAACCTGATTGCCAAGGATGTCTGTCTTATTCAAACTTCTGTCTTCAGACTTAGACAACAAGTCTGTTTGGAGCTGCATATGAGGTCACTTCTCGGTAGCAGGGCCATCAAATGACTGAATTCCTGGTGGTATTTCTCTGGTTCTCTGAATTTGACAATTCCAGTCCTAACGATGTTTATTCAGGAGTTTTACTCCAGACTGTGAAACTCAGAGTGTGTTCTTCTGAATCACTTGACAACAGCAAAGGCCTTTTCCTCAGTTACTCCTGAAGAGGATAATATGGCATTATTCTGACTATCCAGAGTAGTCAAGAACTATTGACTGTAAGTCAACCTGTCTTAGGAAATAGATATTATAGAGGCATGTCCACTTGACTGTATATGGACTTCCATAGCAAGCTTTGCAGCCAAAGCTGGATTCCATCTGCTCTCCACTGTGCAGCCTTGTGTTCAATTAACAGCATCAGCTTGCATTTGTATAGTACTTTATACTTTTGAAATTTTTAAAAAAATATACCTTTTCTTTTGTGATTGTTAATCTATGACTTTGAGGCAGATGGGACCAAAAATATTGTCCCCACTTAATATGTAGGAAAACTAAGACAGAAAAGTAGTAATTTGCCCAAGGCTGCATAAATTTTGGACTTAGAACTAGGGCCAGAATTTGGTCTCTGTGCATACATCCTTAGAGAATAAAAGTTTAGTTTAATACCAGTCTATGTAGAATTTTCTTTGGGTGGTCAATCTGTGGTAGGAATCAGAAAGCATTTTCACTGCCAGCTATAAGTAGTTCTGAGGGTTCTTGTGCCTCAAATCCTCCATTGGTACAGATACCTAAGAATTTGTTACGATTTTAATGTCAGATTTTTTTTTTTTTTTTTAAAGATTTTATTTATTTTTTTGACAGAGAGAGACATAGCGAGAGCAGGAACACAAGCAGGGGGAGTGGGAGTGGGAGAAGCAGGCTTCCCGCAGAGCAGGGAGCCCGATGTGGGTCTCGATCCCAGGACCCTGGGATCATGACCTGAGCCGAAGGCAGACGCTTAACGACTGAGCCACCCAGGCACCCAATGTCAGATTTTTGCTGTTAACTTTGACTCCTTTCCTTTCATCTTAGCTCTTTGAATTGTAGGTTTTGATCCTTGGTGATCCAAACATTTACAAATACAGGATTAGGTTAATTATACCAAGTTTCCTCAAAAGTTTTATATATTTGGGTGTTCCTGAGTTGGGGGCATAAAGATTTACAATTTTTAGATCTTCTTGTTGGATAAACACCTATACTATGATATGGCACCTTCTTCAGCTCTTGTTTACACTCTGTGGCTTAAAATCTAGTTTGGTGTTGGGGCGCCTGGGTGGCTCAGTCGTTAAGTGTCTGCCGTCGGCTCAGGTCATGATCCCGGAGTCCTGGTATCGAGTCCCACCATCGGACTCCTTGCTCGGCGGGGAGTCTGCTTCTCCCTCTGACCCTATCCCCTCTCATGCTCTCTGTCTCTCATTGTCTCTCTTGCAAATAAATAAAATCTTAAAAAAAAAATTAAAAAAATTAAAAAAATAAAATAAAATCCAGTTTGGTGTAAGTAAGTGTGGCTACTCCGGCTTGCTTTTGTGATGTCCATTAGCATGTTAAATCGTTCTTCATCCCCTCACTTTGAATCTGTTTTTTTAGGTATAAAATGAGGCTAAGTTTCCTCAAAAGTTTTATAATACTATTTCAGCAGTAGGCCTCCTCCCTAATGGTAAGGACTCCCTGCAGGGCTCTGTAGGGCTGGGCATGCTTGCAAGCAAGCAGCTCAGAGTCTGGAGGGTGAGGAGCTGTGGGGTTCCCCACAATTGCCACAGGAAATTTTCACTGTAAGCACGGAGCACTTGACTGTATTGCAGTCCTTGTTAGGGATATCTTCACAATGGGTGAGGAGCTGTGGGGTTCCCCACAATTGCCACAGGAAATTTTCACTGTAAGCACGGAGCACTTGACTGTATTGCAGTCCTTGTTAGGGATATCTTCCACTATTTTTTCTTTCATGTGTCTTTTGAAAAGGCCCAGACATAGACTCCACTCTGCCCCAAGGCCCATACTTGGAGATAGCCTTGCCTGTTGAGAGCAAGCTCTTGTGCAGTACTAGGCTATAGACCATCATTTAATAAGTCACCCTGGTGATAACCCCAGAAAGCCAGTCCTATACTTTTTAATTCACATATGGATTTCTGCTGCACTTTGTTTCATCAGAAAGAATAGTTTTCATCTCTGTAGCAGTAGCAGACCTCTCTTATTTGGGTGTTTAGTTGTGATTATTTTGCTGTTTTCCCTATGGGAACATTTTTATCTGACCCTACTTTTGCCTGTTGTCTTGCACTTATGGTTTATTTTCTTCCAAATTTTCTGTCCCATCAATGGGATTTGAGGAATGAGAAGAGGTGAGTGTGCTCAATAAGTTTACCATCTTGAAAATCTAAGTTTGCTTCGGAGTGGGTTTTCTCTTTAGTTAGGCCTGGATTTTATGTCCTAACAAGTAGCTTTTCTGATGGATTATTCTACATATGTTCAAGCGGACTCCCTACTTGGCGTTTTGTATACATAGAGGGTTCTATGGGAAAGGCAGTGTAGCACCGTGGATTCAAGACTGTATAGCCAGAGTAGTTTTGAGTCATGGTTCTGCCACTTATGAGCTGCTGAACTTTGGGCAATTTATGTAATCTCTCTGTGCCTGTTTTCTCATCTGTTGCAATGGGGATGACCATAGCACTTACTAGATTTTTGGTAAGGATTAAATGAAATTGCATTTTGAAAAGTTCGAGCCACGTAATCACTGTTTGGTGTCTGCTCTTACCGTTAGAGTATTAGTAGTTCCTAAGGCCAGATGTGTAACATCCCAGTCTATGGTAATTTTCTGTGAGAATGACTTGGAAACTTTTGGCTATTAAAGGGTTAATGTCACCTTGCTGACACTAAAGATGAGGCACTTGGGGCTCATTTTTATCCTAACTTGATTTAATTGGCTTTTCTTTTGTTGTGCACTATCTCTTTTAGGGTATGAAAACCAAAAAGTACTGATGGGGAAATACACTGAAAAACAGGAATGTGGTTTTTGTTGTTGTTGTTTTATTTTGTTTTTCAGGAATGTTGTGTTTTCAGTAATTCATCACCCCCTTTTCTTCAATGAATTGAGCACAAATGGTTTTACTGCCTTTTAAGCCAGTAAGCATTTTTCTATTGGATTTATATTAGCCATTTCCTCCTAAATATTCAAACTGTTTTTGAAAAAGAAAAATCTAGACCATTAAAAGTGAAATGGTAGAGGAGTTTTCCAGTCATGTGTAGCATCCTAGATTTTCATTAGTGGGGGCCATACCCAAAGTACTGGTTCAGAAGGGGCAGAGATGTGTGCAAGAGTGAGCAAGACAGTCTCATTCATTGCATTGGTAGAAAAGTCTTTTTGAGTTCCTTTCCTTTGCTAGGGTCTGCTTGTAATATGAGAGAGACAGTTTCCAGTCTTGAGGGAGACTCACTGGTGAGCAGATTTTTATAGGTAATACTCCAAGGGAGCGCGCAAGGGGCCCTGATAGCACAGAGAAGGAGTGACAATTGCCACTGACTTGTTTTCTAACATTAAGGAACACCTCGACTCGGCCTCCTGTCAGTTTTGTGTAGGCAAGCGTATCTTCCACAATGGAAATGAAAAAGGAATCTCTGCTGGATTTCAGTATGCCTCCCACAAATTTTGTTTGACTTACATTCCTGTAAGAGTAAATGAAAGCCTACTAGCCCCTGTTTTTATGCTTGACCTCATTGGACAGTTTTTATGCTCTTGTGGACCTTTTGACTGGCTGTCCATGTTGTGAGACCGTCAGGCCCACTGCCTGTTTAGTGACTAAGTCAGGCACACTTCTCAGATAGTAAGACTTCCACTCGGAGTCCAGCACATTCCGGTTCTTTAAGGCTGAGCCAATCACTGCATTTATTGAGCTGTAAGATCCAAAGTTGCTGCCGCACTGTTACAAATTAGTCATGAGTCCAGCATCTAAGCTGATTTGTCCCTTTTGGGCAGAGTGGCATGTGTCTTTGGAACGAGAAGTTAAATGCAGACTCTGCTGTGGGGCACATTTTCAGCTTTATGGCGGAAGTCAGTAGAAGCGGCCCTGGAGCTATCAAATCAGGCTGCTGTGTGAGTTCTTGATTGGTTTCAGTTGTTCCTACTTTTGTTCAATGTCAAGAATAACTAAACTGTAAACAAAATAGTAAATTACTGTAGAGGAGCAAAGGACCGTACTTGTAAATTGCTAATCTTTGTGCCCAGAAAAGCAACTGTATTTTGCAAAGGCCAACATTCGGGCTTTTTATTAAAAGCACATTGAATTCTGCCATCACAGTTTATTCCATGATGGTCCCTGAGGCTGCCAGCATGCCTAGAAGCTCACTGAGATGGCAGGAGAAAACACATCACCGGGTTGAGTCTTAAAAGTTTAAAAGGAACCAGAGCTTAAGGAAGATGACTTAGTTTGGCTTTGTAAAGGGTACTTAGATTTAGCATGATGCAGTCATCCAGTTGTCAGTTTGACATATATCTGTAGAGAATCTTGAAAAATCAAATCATCATGCACTTTAGTTTGAACTAGGCACTTAGAGACTTTTGGGTTTTAATACTATAGTAGATGGAGTAGGTTACAGGCCCTTGACCACTTGGAGGGCTCCAGCTACCTCACTTGCCGTAGCTCACTTCAAGCCTTCACTTCTTGCTCAGACCATTCCTACTTTCTCCAGAGCATTGCTACAGGCCTGGTACAAGCTGCATTTTCTCTGCCCCCCACCCCCAAAGAGTTCTACTAGTTTCTAAAATTTCACATACTTCCTGAAGTTTTTCTTTTTTTAAAGATTTATTTATTTGAGAGAGAGAGAGAGGGCCCACAAATATGAGCAAGGGGAAGGGCAGAAGGAGAGGGAGAGAATATCTAGCAGACTCCCCACTAAGCCCAGAGCCCAGTGTGGGGCTGATCCCACAAGCCTGAGATCATGACCTGAGCCTAAATCAAGAGTCAGATGCTTAACCGACTGAGTCACCCGGGCTCCCCTTCCTGTAGCTTTTCTAAATCAGAAGGATCTACTTTTTACCCTGACTTATTTAAATGCGGAAATTCAGAACCTCTTTTAATGTTAATCACAATATGTAAGATTCTTGTTCCTTTTTCTTCCTTGGGCAGCCACCATAGCTGTGTAGAACATAAATAAGTCACTGCTCTATGATTTGATTTGTTCTTCCAATTTGCTCTCTGTACCATTCATGGATCTGTCTTGTTTTGTAAACTACTGAATTTAGGGGCCAGATCTTTATAGTTTTTTCTATAATTCTTTGCTTGATAAAGAGCTCAGTAATAGTGTTTTCATTATGAGCTTGTGAAATACTTAAGCTCTGAGAAATTGTCCATTAATTCTGTAGCCATCAAATAATGGGAGATTATCTAGCATCCACATGTGGAATGCAGTTTTCTGAAGAGAGCTTATGTCATCAGTCTGGATTAATTTAATTTTACTACTTCATATTTTTGGCATGTAGAATTTCCAATTAATAATTCAAAAAATATGGGTGTAAGGAACATTGACATTAACAATATTTGAAGTATCATCATTCTCCTATATAATGGCATCTTAACTGTAAATAACATCATTTTTAATATGGAAAGTTATTTTAGTACATTTGGTTTCACACAGTTAAAATCTGCAAATGTGAGTATAATATGCTCTGTCATGCATTGCATACCGTATTTTTTTAATAGATAAAAATCTATTCCAGGTTTATGTTAACTAAAAGCCAACCCATAAGGTTATAACTTTTTCCTTCATGCATTGAGAAGGTCATAGATTTTTTTTTCCCCCCTCACATTAATTTCTTGGCTTTCAGCATTACCTTAAAAAAAAAAAAATCTGTACTTTGGTGTTACAGTACAGAAATTTTAAGGAAAATTTTTCTTAAGTTTCATGTTCATAAAATTTATTTGTACTACCTTTAAGGACTTTATAGATATATATTAAGAGCAGTTCTATTCTTTTCACATTAAAAGAATCACATATCCAATTTCTCCCTAATCCTACTCTTACAGTTAGTTGCCAGATATTTTCTATGCATATGCAACCATATGTTTTACATTTCTCTGTATAGCCGTAGATACAGAAAAATACTTTCTAAATTTTTTTTTTTTTTTTAAGATTTTATTTATTTGCGAGAGAGACAATGAGAGAGAGCATGAGAGGGAGGAGGGTCAGAGGGAGAAGCAGACTCCCTGCTAAGCAGGGAGTCTGATGGGGGACTCGATCCCGGGACTCCAGGATCATGACCTGAGCCGAAGGCAGTCGCTTAACCAACTGAGCCACCCAGGCGCCCCAGAAAAATACTTTCTAATGTTGGGGTGTCTGAGTGGCTCAGTTGGTTAAGCATCTGCCTTCGGCTCAGGTCATGATCCCAGGATCCTGGGATCAAGCCCTGTGTCGTGCTCCCTGCTTCTACCTCACCCTCTGCCCCTCCCCCCACTTCTGTACTTGCTCTCTCTAATAAATAAAATCTTTACAAAAAATACTTTCTAGTGTTTACACAAATGGGATTATGCTTTAGCTGTCCTATGCTTTATCTTTTCCCTGTGAACACAGTCTGTCCATCTCATTCTTTTTAGTGGCTGTGTAATATTCCATCGTATGGCTGCATTATAATTCAGACTATTATGATGAATATTTAGATTGCTACCAGGTTTTTGCTAATATGTCTGTTGTAATGAATATCCTTGTACACTTACACTAATTTGTATTTGTAGAAATAGAATTGGTCAGTCCATAGGTAAGCATATTAAATGCTTGCTGTCTTAAATTCTCTTCCAAAAAGGATTTTTTTTTTTTTTTAACAAACTTGCAGCCCTACCACCAGTGTGTAAAGGTTCCTGTTTCACACATTAGATAGTTTTTAAGGTATAGGTCTTCACAGGATTCTTGTAGCTTTTGTGAATCATTTAATACTACATTGAAATTCTTCAGGAGATACTTAAAATTTGCCACATTAGCTATATAGTCTCTTGAGTACTAATATTAAAGAAATGTATTGGATGGAATGGATTAAAAATTAGGGTGATTCATTTTATTTTCTCAGTCTTGGCCAGACTACTAATCTCATGCTCCATATCAGCCACTGATTACTTTGGAAGCCTTCTTGGTTTTTCAGTAGGCTTTCTCCTAGCATCTATATTTGGGCCTTCAGGTGAATATGAGAATAGAGATGGAGTCATTTTCTCGAAGACTCTGCCCTCTTCCAGGCGGCCCATATATAATAACATAACCTAACACCGTAATTTGCTTCTTATCATTGGTGCTTTGGTGAAAGAGGCCCTACACCAAGCAGGAGCCTGTTTGAAAAATTTGAGTTGTAGGCAGTAGTTTTACTTTACTGAGGGACATCATGTACCATTCTTTTTTTCCCTCCTCTTTAAAAAAAAAATCATTTTGCATTTTTTTTTCAGCTTATGGAATTGTAGCCACCCCACCCCCCCGCCCCCCTTGGGTGGTTTAGATCAGCCTCTCCGGGCAGTACTTTGAAGTCTGCGAAATACACTGGTAATTTAGGCTGACATACTTGGCAGGCCCATTTAAAAAGCAGAATTGTTTGATGGCATGACACAAGAGGTCTGTTAACTGAGTTATAAAGAACTAAGGCATTTCCAACAAACCCTTGTTTTTGGCATGAAATTTAAATAGTTCTTACTTTGTGGCATGCAGTGAGTGAACTTCCTGTGATGTAATGTGGTCCCTCAGTGCAAAATATGAGGAAATGAGAATTTTACTATATCTAGCAGTTTCTCCAAGGACGAATGGGTGGAACTGCATATGTGGTTATTTCCTCCTTTAATTCAGTTCGGGTACAGCAAAGGGAATATCTTAGCGAGATGGGAGGAAGCAAGTCTAGAGGGAGTGGTAACGCTTGGGAAATGTGGAAAAAAATGGCCAATCAGTGATGGGAGTTGGAGGGGCTGCCTAAATAGCTTAATTCTTACGTGGGTTTAGTACAAGGCCCTACAAATCTGCGGCTTTTCTTAAAAATATTGCGGAATCGAATCCAGGAATACATAGCTCATTTGTGTATGTGTGTTATGCAAACATCCTGAAACCTTTCTTGAATAGAGTACAATTTAAGTCCTGTATTTTTTATTGTAAGTTCATCATTGTAATTATCAGAATCACTCAACTTGTTCTAAATTCTAAGTCTTTAAACCAGATGTTGCTCCTCTTATCAGAAAGGTAAGTTTTATGTAGTTTGGAGATCAGGAAAGAAGTATTCCAAGGCACAAAGGTTACCAAAATAAAGCTTCCAGTTTATGTTGCTAAGCTGTCTGAATGTTGGCATTACTGTTGGTCTCTTCTCTCCCAGCAAAAATGGAACAACAAAGTAGTTTGAATACATGTTTGTATATTAAAGTGGAAGCATGTGACCCCAACAAATGGGTACCATATGGCAAAGATACCCAGGAGCAAGTCAGTAATATGAAAGGGATAATTTAGTTCTGTTTCATTTCATTTTTTCCCTTCAGGGAGTGTGCGTGTATATGAGAGCATGTGTGTGTGTTCCTGCGGAGAAATCAAGCCCCTCATTTGAGTTTATGCATGTGGTTGGTTTAGTGAGGTTTTATGCCTGCCTGGTTTTAATATTAATCTTTATTCTTACACCTTCCATTAGAGCATTTAGACACCAGATTTCCTTATTCTTGCAAGTGGAAACGAGAGAGAGAGTGACAGTGGTACAGAACTCCCTTTCCTACATCAGCGGGCTCTTGTGCTGACTTAGAATGTGGCCCACTGGCTGGGCCTGGTCTTGTGTAATAGCTTTATGTGTGTGTTTACCTCCCTCTCCAGGCTTTGTTCATTTATTCAGAAATTAATTGTTGAGGGCTTAGTCTGTGCAGGCCCGGAGCTGGCTTTGACCGTACCCCTCCAGGAATACCTAGAGCCAAGGGCCTTGAATGTAGAAGGCACTAAGAAATGTTACAAGGCTTATTTCTCTACATGTGTTCAGTCAGAAGTTTCACTCCGAACACACTTTCCACGAATTACAATATTGTTGAATGCTAGAAACTTTAGTTTAAGGACTTCAAAAATAAAACACTTGAGAATACTAAAATATGTGTCCTATCAAAACCATTTCAAGAATGTACATCTTTGACTATATTAAGTAGGTGTATATCTATCCATAAGTTTGCTCTTATTTGTTTTCATCTAAGTCCTTCAGGGATTTTCTCCTCTAAATCCTTTAGAGAGGGGCACCTGGGTGGCTCGGATGGTTGAGCGTCTGCCTTCAGCTCAGGTCATGATCCCAGGGTCCCTGGGATCGAGCCCCACATCGGGCTCCTGGCTCAGCGGGGAGCTTGCTTCTCCCTCTCCCCCTGCTCATGCTCTCTCTCTCTCTCTCTCTCTCTATCTCTATCTCTGTGTCTCAAATGAATAAATAAAATCTTAAAAAAAAAAAAAATCCTTTAGAGACTTAGGGATTTCCAGTGTTTAGTAAAAGAACATGTGTTCTAGAGCCAGATGATACTGGTCCATTTCTGCTTTTATAACTTATTAGCTATGTAATTAATTACAGTTAGCTCTAGCTAGTTGGCTTGACCCTGGGCAAAATCTTTCTGAGCCTTTGTTTCTCCATCTTACTTTTCCTATCCTATTTTATAGGGATGATAAAACTCACTTTACATGATTGTCTTGAAAATTAAATAAGATTATAGATAGAATGATAGGTGCTAAGTACCTAGCACATAGTAGATAATCAGTTGTTAGTTTCACTTTTTGCCCCATTTATGTGCTCCCTTTTATATTACTTTAGTAGTATGGTGTCTTAAAATACCCGTGTTTTATTTGGATATCTGGAAGGTAAAAGACATTTTATATTTTGTCAATGGAAATGGCTATGGGAATAAATCTGAGGGAGAACTTTTGCTCAGCACATGCTAATATAAAGTAGATTATTTTTAGTTCCCCCCAGATATTATTTTGTAATTCTTTCTGTAATTTGAACAGCAAAATGAAGTCCATATTCATTCAGTATTTGTGTCAGAGCAGTTGTCTCCTTTGGAATTAAAGGGTCACAAGTGTATATATCTGTTAAGATTAAATGCTCACTGTTGAGTTTAAGTTTACCTTTATACGCTATACACTTTTTTTTTTTTTTATGAGACTCACGCGCTGCCTACTGCGCTAAGGAGGCAGGTCACTTTTTTTTTTTTCTAAAGATTTTATTTATTTGAGAGAGAGAATGAGAGACAGAGAGCATGAGAGGGAGGAAGGTCAGAGGGAGAAGCAGACTCCCTGCCCAGCAGGGAGCCTGATGCGGGACTAGATCCCGGGACTCCAGGATCATGACCTGAGCCGAAGGCAGTCGCTTAACCAACTGAGCCACCCAGGCGCCCTACACTTTTTTTTGAAAAGGAGTTTTAATAAAGTTTCAGATCTTTGTAACCATAACTACAAAATACAAAATAGCTCTGTCATGACCAAAACCCTCCTGTCACATTTTTCCCCCACATCTAACCCCAGGCAACCACCGTCTGTTCTCTGTTGCTATTGTTTTGCTTTTTCCAGAATGTCCAAAAAATGCACTTATATGTAATCTTTTGAGACTGGCTTCTTTCATTCAGTAGAATGCCCTTGAGATTCATTCAAGATGTCAAGTCTGTTAATAGTTTGTTCCTTTTTGTTGCTGAGTAGTATTCATTCCACTGTGTGGATGAACCACAGTTTGTTTATCCAATCACCGGCAGGGTTCTTTTGGATTGCTGCATGTCTGTCTTAAAATAGTACATTTTGGGGTGCCTGGGTGTCTCAGTTGGTTGAGCGACTGCCTTTGGCTTGGGTCATGATCCTGGAGTCCCGGGATCGAGTCCTGCAACGGGCTCCCTGCTCGGCGGGGAGTCTGCTTCTCCCTCTCCCGCTCCCCCCTCTTGTGCTCTTTCTCTCTCTCACTCTCTCTCTCAGATAAATAAATAAAATCTTTAAAAAAAAAAAAAAGTACATTTTGTAAGTTCTGATTTTCAAAGTAGAATAATACATAATAATCAAGGAACAATTGGAAAATAGATGAGACTTAGAAAAAAATGATCTCTGCTCAAATATAACCTCTGTTGACATTTAGGTATATTTCTCTTCAGTCTTTTTCCTGTTTGTAGAGGGTTTTTTTTGTTTTTTGGGGTTTTTTTTAGCTTATTTTTACATTGGTGTGATTCTTACCTTCCTATTGTAATTGTATTGTAATTGCAAGGAGTATCTGTGTATATGGTTTAAGAAGATTGTAAAGCAAATACTACTGCGGCCATCCAAACTAATAGAATATTGCCAGTATCTTAAACTTCTTGTAAGGCTCTTCCCCATCATATCACTTCTCTTAGAGTAATCACTGTCCTAACTTTTGTGATAGTTATTCCCTTCTTCACTTCATGGTTTCCCAACCTGTGTGTGTTCTTTAAACGATATAATTTAATTTTGACTTTTTTTGAACTTAATGGTCTCTCTCTCTCTTTTTTTCCAATTTACTATAAGTATTTGCTCTAGCTCTTAAGTTTCATAAAGATGCATTTTAGGCCCATAGTACTTTCTTAAGTAATGGTCACCGTGGTCTTGTGGCCAATTCTTTTATTTTTTCAGATGTAGGTGCAAGAAACTACAGGCATCTCTGTGCTGTTTATTACAACAAGAATCCTGGGTTCGAGATAATCCATGGGCTACTGGACAGAATCATGCAGTTGCTTAATGTGCCTCCTGGTGAAAAGAAGGGCGGATATGTGATCAAAGCATCAGAAGGTAAGACTGATCAGCCAAATCCAGAGTTAGTGATAATGTCATGAAGAGTCCAGGCCCTATTTTTGATAGTTTTTTCGGTTTGATTGGGGTGGGGAGGTGGGAAATAGAACTTCATTTCATTTAATTGTTAGTATTTTCCAGAAAACATTCCTTTTCCCTGCAGCATCTTAGGAAAATGCTTGTAGAGTCTTCTAGTTTTACACAAAATACTTCTGTTTCAGCTGAGTGTGGTAGCCCCTAGTTATTGGCACCATCAAGCCCCTAGCCCCATGGTGAGACTTCTGAACTCAGGAGTCCAAACTGGAAGCTGGGAGAATCTAACCTGATGATGTGCACTCAGAAGCTGCCCGTCTGAAGCCTTTACGGCAAAAGAAAAACCTGACAAGTTATCCTGAGAGACTTCACATGTTAATCAAGTCCTAAGGTTGACTGAGGAAGAGTGAGATTCCTCCTGTATGAAAGCCCAAGGGCAGTAAAATGCGTTGGGGAGTTTCAGTTAGGCTAACCAGATGGAGTCTATATACTACTGATGCGCCTGGGTTCTCCTGATGGGAGGCATTCTGGAGTATCCCTGTAGTTTGAATCTGAGTTTGTTTTATTAGACTAGAGATCGAGAAGGAACTTGAAATATTTGACCACTTGTTCCTACTGCTTGCCTGACAATTTTTTATCATTATTTGGCCTCTTAAATTTCTAACAGAACATTCATTTTTTTAAAAAGTGTTATTTGGCAGTTACATATAGTGGAAGGAAGCAAGGCAGGCCACATGAGCAAAGACGAATATGACGGCATATGTGGCCTAGTGCAGTTTGGTTTGACTATATGGTGAGGAGGAAGCTTAGGACTATATTTAGCATCCTGGATGCTAGAATAAGGGATTTTAGCTAATAGAAAAATACTGAAGTGGGTTTTTTTTTTTTTTTTTTAAAGCAAGTAAGTGAAATAACTTAGATCTGTGAGTTCAAGGGATTAATCTGGCAGCAGTATGGAGGTTGGGTAGCATAGAGAGTAGAGGTAAAGAGGATGATTGGAAGGTATTGGGGTGTGTACACTGTGATAGAGTATACACTAAACTATAGTAGTGAGGTTGTGGACTTGAAACTTGAACTTCAGTGTTGGGCGTAGCTATTCCAAGAAGACTGATTTAAGAAACTTCTGAAAGGTAGGAGCTACAGCACTTAGCATTTGGAACATTTCATGGTATGTGCCGCTTGGAACTTTTATAATAACAGCTAGTATGTGTTGATCTTTTTAAAAGTCAGATTTTTATAATTCTAAACCTGTGGCAGTATTTAAATCCTTTATTATTTTGGTGCTAAAATATGTAGTGCTTCGTACTTAATTTCTCTGATATGTAGGTATCTGTTTTGGTTTGGAGTTGTTTTTTTTTTTTAATTAGAAAATGCATTCATAAATTGTAACCTTCTCATGTGGTTGTAAATCTTTATGTTCAGTGTTTTAGACCAAGTTGTTACTATATTTTGATTTAGTATGAGGACAGAGTCAATATTCTGTTCCCTTTTGAATTTATTTAGGCTTTCATAGTAAAATATTCTAATGTTTTAAAGTTTTGACGCCTATGAAATATCCTAGATTTATGAATTTGAAAGGCTTTGATACAACCTCTTTATGTATATGGGTGGCCTGGACCAGTACATATTTCAGTATATCTAAACTGGCTATTTTGGGAAAATAAAACAGGGTATTTACTTCTAGTGTCCCTATCACCAGCATGAGCCACATCTTTTTTTTTTTTAAGTGCTTTCTATAAGAGCCATCAAGCCAAAGAGAATTACTGTCATTTTAAATAATAGTTCCTCATTTCTCGTAGGCATGTCTAAGTCTATTTTGATTAATGACAAACATGGTCTTCTTTTATGGTTAAAGAAATCAACACTTAAAGTAAGTGGTTTGTCAAAGTAAGTCAGTAGCAAAGCTGGTATTCATCTAAAATTTCACATATATATTACATAGATCATATAGGTATACATAGATATCTCCTAGGTAAATATGTGTAAACACAGGATTTGGTAGTTGGAGCGTGTTTAGCTACATCATTTCTACCGATTTACTGTTATTCTGCATATAGCTTTTTCTGCAAAGAGAAGGTCTTGAGAGTATCAAAAAGAATAGAAGCAGATTAAGAGCTACCATTTCCTACCATTCTTGATTACTGAGTTGTCTTCTGTTACTCTGGCATATGGTTTACTTTTTAATAATTAAAAATCCCTGGTGGCTTTGCATTTATAATTGAGCTAAGTCTGTTCACCAGAGATTCCTGCTAATGTCAGTTCATTGGCAGTTATACCTAATTTCTTCTGTCTTTTCTAATGAACACCACCGACTTCCTTTTGTGCTGTGCTGTTTGGTGGTAGTGATGAGTGGAACAGAATTTGATTCCCCTTTGAGAAATGTGGCTCTGTCCATTGTGAGAGAAATCTGGAAGCTCATTTGATCCATCATTGCATCGATCCCAAGGCGTTCTATTGACATTGGATGTAACCTTGTTTAGATGAAGGCAGCAGCTCTCTGCAGCCTTGAGGAGTCTGTGCTGGAGCATGCTTGGCTCACAATTGCGGCCAGACTTAGAAGCCACAGTCGCTTAGTCTTAGAGTTTTCACTCGCTGAGCACCTTTGCATTTAACGTAGCGTGAGCTAGAACATGGAGTTGATGATCGAATAAGGGCAGTTAAGTGGGAGGGAGGAAAAAAACCTTTAACGTTTTAGCAGACTGTAGAGCCTTTGAGGGTTTCAGAAGGGTTCAGCTCAGTGTTTTAATGGCATTTGGTCAGATTATTGCAGCATATATATGCCTTCCCCCCTCCCCCAAGCTTCTCCCTTTTGTGGTTTGTTGCAAACTAAATTATGTATGTCAGAATGCATTTATCCTTTTCAGAAACCACTTTTGGGCAAGAAAAAAATCTCAACGTTTTTGTGTTTAGGACAGTTATGTGGTTGCTGGGCATATCAGTGGCAAAAATAATTTCTTGTAGGAGGTGGTAGGCTTTGTGTGCAGTTGGCTGCATTGACTTTAGTTTGTAATTTTTCCCCTTTTTAAATTTTTTTTACCGAGTTCAGTTTTGTTTTATTTACAATTCTCCAGAAAACTTCAGTTTAACTTGAGACAAGATCCCTGAGAGAGAGACAGGTTTTACAGCTTTTAGTTTTGACCATTCTAGTTTTCATGCTGCTCAGAATTCATCTTGTGAAATGAACAATAACCATGTAAGTAATATGCACATTTTATCCTGCACCATATGTACCCCTAGTGGTTATTTAGATACCTTCTGTTACAGCAACACCTAATGATCATTGACTTGACCTGTAGGTCATGACCTTTTCCTCTTTTAGGACACCTGTGAAGGCTTTCAGATGCTAAAAAAATACGGGTGAAACTGTGAGGGTTTTCCTAGTCTTCACACTGGTTTTTAGTGTAACTTGAGCTTGGAAATATATGAGAAGATCTGTTGAACAACTTGTTGAAGTAAAGGTGTTCCATTTATGGTTTGACTTACACAAATGTTCTGGACTCGAATAGAGGCGGGGGAGATCCATATGATGTGTCCACACTTAGTTACCACCAACAAAGGCATCACTCTCCTAAGGCATCGAGTTTAAAAGAAAAAAGGTTTACATGTTTTTAAGCTTCCAGACTTTACTACCCTGCGTAAAAACAGTACTTATTCCTCTGCTTCTCTGCTTTTTCGTGTTTCAGGCAAGCCTTCAGATACAGTTTTTGTTACCTTCTTGGAAGGGATTAAACAACTCAAACCAGTTTTGCAGCAGCCGTGATCCCCACGCAGGGAGCAGCCCTGTACCGGGCGCCACGGTGTTTGACGCTCGAGCCGCTAATATGCGGTTCACTTAGCCCTGTGGTTTTGTTTGTTTTTGCCTCCTTCTCTTCTGACTCCTGTGCGTTTCACTTTGTGTGTGGGGGGGGGGGGGCGGGGGGGGTACTTACTTGATGTTCCAGTACTCAGCAGATTGCAGTGACCCTCCACGTGGATGACTCCGCTCCATTTCCCATCTGATACATGTTGTAGTAACTGTTTCTCAACTTGCTTTTATTGTCTCTCCTCTGGGGAACCTTTTTAGACTTTTTCTGATTGCCCCTACATATTATGTACTTTATGTATAGCTGTGCTTCATACATAAAAAGAGTAAGTATGAACCTTCTTAAAATTGAAGGTTAAAAATAAAGTTCTAGGGCGCCTGGGTGGCTCAGTCGTTAAGCATCTGCCTTCGGCTCAGGTCATGATCCCCGGGTCCTGGGATCGAGTCCCACATTGGGCTCCCTCCTCGGCGGGAAGCCTGCTCTCCGTCTCCCACTCCTGCTGCTTGTGTTCCTGCTCTCGCTGTCTCTGTCTCTGTCAAATAAATAAATAAAATCTTTAAAAACAAATTTAAAAAAATAAAGTTCTAACTTAAAAGTTAAATCGTATCTACTGAATAACTTTTCATGTTTATTTACTTATACAAATTATAGTGTGTCAAATTATATATGCCAATTAATCACATTTTGTCATTTAAAACCTTTTTTCAGCAAAAGTAAAACAACTGAAATAAATTTCTTAATCATTAGTGAATTTACCTTTTTCTTGAGAGAAAATAGCTGGTAGTCAGATATTGTCATGGTTTCTTCTTTTTGGCACATGATGTAATTAATGGTGTGCTGAATAACTTTTCGAATTAGAAACTTTCTTTTTCTCAAAGCCTGAGCCATCACAGAAGCTCTTGGAGTCCAACGTGAACGGCATCCCCGGGGCAGCGGACAGCAGCCTCTGCACATGTGCGGGCCAGCCGTCCGCACGGCTTCGTGAGCTGTAGCGTCTTCAGTCAGAGTCCCAGCCGTCCGTTGCCGTGGTTTTGTACTCGCTGGCCTTGCGTACACTTGCTTTCTCCTCCATGTCCGTGCTGCCCCTGTGACGCCCAAGACAGCCTAGTGAGGGGAACTGAGTACCGAGGAGCGAGATGGTCACATTGGGCTCGGCTTTGGAGGGCCACAAACAATTGTAATTTACAAGGTTTTTTTCACACCTTTTCTGCCCCCAAGAACTGGTATTGAGCATGGAGGCTGTAAATGCCTGCAGTCTTTGGAGTTACTTAAATTCAGCTATTTATAGTGGGCAAAAAGACTTTGTCACCCTGTACTCCTCTCCTTCCTGCTTCCCAACTAGAACCTGGCTTCTATAGAAAAGGTCATGGCCCAAATACAAAGAAATTCATTTTTAGCTTTCAAGTGCCCAGATGCCGAAAATTTAGAGGATTTTTAGGGTGACTTTTACTATTCCATTTTCATCTTATATATAAGACGGTTCTGCTTTCCTCGGGTAGTAGCACGTTTACACATTGGTCAAACTTGGGTGGCACCTGGTTTTGGCACATGGGTGTGCTGTGGCGTGTTGGTTAAGAACACTGTCCGGTAAATTCCTAGGGAATGATGTATTCTGGTAAACTAAATTTCAGCCCTCTCAGTGGCCAATCCAGAAGATTAAAACAATGGATGGATGGATAGGTGGGGGTAGGTGCATAGAAAAGAGGTGAACATAATGAATAAATCCCTAGGTGGGGCTAATGTGGAGTAGTTAGCTGAACACATGGCCATTCAGAATAAAGGCCTATTTCCCTGGAGCACTTAACTCTGCCTTTGATACAAACTTCTGTGTTCTTTAAGCCATTGGTATTTGGAGTTTTCTTTTCTCAAAGATAAAACCAATCCTAACTTACAAGTTATATTTTAATTTCTACCTGCCTGAACTCCTCGGCAGAATTGAGTGCTGTCCAGCTTTAAGATTATGGAACCAAGTTTCAAGCTAACTTCTAAGTCATTTTAAAATTAACTCCTAGTAAGATCATTTTTTCTTTCTCTCAGTTGTTGTATCCCTTTACTTTAGACTTTTGAGCACAATTTTGATGACTCACTCTCCTGTCCACATATGGAGTGGTTTCATTTCCGCCACCTTCCTGGATATTCGTCTTGTGGACACACTTGTGTCTTGTTGCCTTGAAGGCTGTTGTTGCTCACCACTGGCATTTCTTTCCAGTGTGCGTTTTTTTTTTTTTTTTTTTAAGATTTTATTTATCTGACAGAGAGTGCACAAGCAGGGGAGGGGCAGAGGGAGAGGGAGAAGCAGACTCCTTGCTGAGCAGGGAGCCCAATGCGGGGCTCGATCCCAGGACCCTGGGATCATGACCTGAGCCGAAGGCAGACACTTAACCGACAGAGCCACCCAGGTACCCCATGTATGCATGTATTTAGATAGGTTGTTTCCTTCTTTTTTTTTTTTTTTAAGATTTTATTTATTTATTTGACAGAGACACAGCGAGAGAGGGAACACAAGCAGAGGGAGTGGGAGAGGGAGAAGCGGCTTCCCATGGAGCAGGGAGCCCGATGTGGGACTCGATCCCAGGCCCCTGGGACCCTGACCTGAGCCGAAGGCAGATGCTTAACGACTGAACCATCCAGGTGCCCCAAGTTGTTTCCTTTTTTTTTTAAGATTTTATTTATTTGACAGATAGCGAGAGCAGGAACACAAGCAGGGGGAGTGGGAGAGGGAGAAGCAGGCCTCCCGCTGAGCAGGGAGCCCGATGCGGGACTCGATCCCGGGACTCCAGGATCATGACCTGAGCCGAAGGCAGTCGCTTAACCAACTGAGCCATCCAGGCGCCCTAAATAAAATCTTTAAAAAAAAAAAAAAAAAAAAAGGTGGTGTGTACTAAGCTTTCCTGCAAAGTTACTCCTTCCTCCATTATTATACACATTTTGTGGGAAGAACTTTGAAATTATTTAAGTCCTGTTCTGAATGTGTCTTCCTAACTTATATCAGTATGGACTCATTATTTCTTATTCAATATTTTAATCCATTATAACCATTTCTTGTGATGCTCACATTGTCCCCAGTTTGGCAAGTGGCTGTTGCTTCAGGCTGGCTTCTGTGTCCTTTTAACATGTTCCTATTTCTTATTACCCTTCCCTTGCTTTGGGCACAAGAAGATATTCTCAGTCTTATCTGGAACTTTCCAGTGCCCCATTTCTCCATCCTGGTTCTATTTGTTAGGGAATGGTGAGTAAAAGCCAAGATTTAGGGTGTGTTTATTGCTATTGGGGGTAGGATTTATTTGCATGTGTATGTGTGCGCACACACATATTTTCTTCCCTATATGTATATCGTGAAGACTGTAAGTCCATGACAGTGCTTCCATTTCAGTTTTCTCTTGTTCCATATTTGTATGTGGAACATACAATGTTTCTCTTCAACAGAGAAAAACCTGGCTCCCATTATTCCTAGCTTCTTTATTTACTTGATCAGTGCCCCTGTTTGTAACCTGACTCCGTCTTTCCTCTGCATGTTTGCTCTGCTCATCACTCTGCCTCCCTGAGGTTGTCCCCTGCTCACCTGTGGATGCCCTTCCCACCCTCTTAGGCTCTGACCTCCTTGCTGAACTTTCTCTTTCTTGATCTGGGGGGCACACATCTCTGGGGTGGGGATTTCTGCCTTCCTCGGCCTCTTGAGGGCTGAAGAGTTCTGGAAGATAAGGGAAAAGACTTCATATATATTTTCTGTGGCACACCTGGAAGCAAGTGTATCTCCAAGTGGCCCTGGTTCCTTTTAGTGAGAAATCTAATTTAGATTGCAGTCTGGGTGTTGAGATTGCTCACTGCTACTGAAGAAGTTGTTTGTAGGACTTTTGTGTATAGAGCTGGGGAAATTGTTTTGTTTTGTTTTCTCTTTTAAACGAGAAAACATTGAGTTCATATGGATATTTCTAATTTATATTTAGGATTAGAGGATATTTACTTAATATGCTTGGCTATATATTTATAGCTCTTTTCTTTACATTGAAAATCTTGGTTCCTAATGAGCTTACGTTATTTGCTCACTCTACATGTTTTTCTTTTTTTCTTTTTTTTATTATGTTAGTCACCATACAGTACTTCACTAATTTTTGATGTAGTGTTCCATGATTCATTGTTTGCGTGTAACACCCAGTGCTCATTATAACTCGTGCCCTCCTTAATACCCATCACCAGGCTAACCCAGCCCCCCACCCCCCTCCCCTCTTAAACCCTCAGTTTGTTTCCCAGAGTCCATAGTTTCTCATGGTTCATCTCCCCCAATTCCCCCCCCCATTTTTCCCTTCTCCTAATATCCTCCATGCTATTCCTTATGTTCCACATACAAGTGAAACCATATGATAATTGTCTTTCTCTGCTTCACTTATTTCACTTAGCATAATCCCCTCCAGTTCCATCCATGTTGATGCACATGGTGGGTATTCATCCTTTCTGATGGCTGGGTAATAGTCCATTGTATATATGGACCACATCTTCTTTATCCATTTGTCTATTGAAGGGCATCTCGGCTCCTTCCACAGTTTGGCTATTGTGGACATTGCTGCTATGAACATTGGGGTGCATGTGCCCCTTCTTTTCACTACATCTGTATCTTTGGGGTAAATACCCAGTGGTGCAATTGCTGGGTCATAGGGTAGCTCTATTTTCAACTTTTTGAGGAACCTCCATACTGTTTTCCAAAGTGGCTGTACCAACTTGCATTCCCACCAACAGTGTAAGAGGGTTCCCCTTTCTCCACATCCTCTCCAACATTTGTTTCCTGTTAATTTTTGCCATTCTAACTGGTGTAAGGTGGTATCTCAGTGTGGTTTTGATTTGAGTTTCCCTGATGGCTAATGATGTTGAACATTTTTTCATGTGTCTGTTAGCCACTCATATGTCTTTTTTTTTTTTTTAAAGATTTTATTTATTTATTTGACGGAAAGAGACACAGCAAGAGAAGGAATACAAGCAGGGGGAGCAGGAGAGGGAGAAGCAGGCTTACTGCCGAGCAGGGAGCCCGATGTGGGGCTCGATCCCAGGACCCTGGGATCGTGACCTGAGCCGAAGGCAGACGCTTAACTGACTGAGCCACCCAGGTGCCCCACCACTCATATGTCTTGTTTGGAGAAGTGTCTGTTCATGTCTTCTGCCCATTTTTTGACTTGATTATTTGTTTTTTGGGTGTTCTCTATGTGTTTTTCAAAATGACATCAGTGTGATTATTACAACAATTTAAGTGTTATCTGCAGTTCTGTTTGTACTTAAGATACAGCTTACAAAATGAAGTGTATTTTAAGAATTCCAGCTTCCATTTCTATTCCGATCACACTGTTCCCTCACTGTTTGGATAGGTTATGATTTTTATTAGTTTTCAGTTATCCTTATATAGTTTTTTTTTAATGTGTGTGTGTATTTTCCACCTTCTTAGCTGGGGAGTTGATACTTTGCATACTGTTCTCTACCTTGTTTTTTTCACTTAATCTACATTGGAGCTCACTGCAGCCCCATAGGGAGATCTGCCGCTTTCTTTTTGCAGAGCACTGCTCTGGAGTGCCACAGTTGATTCAACTAATTCCCTAGCGATGGACATAATTAGGCTCTTTCCAGTTGTTGCTGCTGCAAATAATGTCACAATGACCAGACCTGCGCATATGTGATCTGGTATTTTTGCTAGTGTTTCTTTGGGACAGATTCCTAGAAGAATGGGATTGTTGGGACAAAGGGTAAATTCATATGTTTGTTCGATACTGCCAAACACCCCTCTAGAGGACTTGTGTTCTAACATTGTACAAACCCAGCAGCACCAGATGAGAGGACCTTTTTTTTTCTGAACCTTGTTCACAGACTTGTCAGACTTCTCTAAGTGGGGGGCAGTCTTTCAGGAGGAAAATGGTGTCTACTGTAGTTTTAATTGGCGCTCTCTTATGAGCAGGTAAACATAGTTTCATGTTTTAGGACATTTTTATTTCCTTTTCTGTGAATTGCCTGTTCATGTGTCTTGCTTATTTTTCTTCAGGTATGTTGGTCGTTTTCTTCTTTTTAAAAATTTTTTATGCATTTAGGGATATTAACCCTTTGTGATGTACATCCACCATTCTTTATAAGTTTTTAAATTATCTTTTTTTTTCTTTTGGTTTTTGCCATGTAGACTTTTATATAGTAAAACTTGCTAATCTTTTTCCTTATTACTTCTGGATTTTGAGTCCTAAAGTTTCTTCCACTCCATGATGAGGGAGGAATTCCCCGTGCTTCCTCTAGTGCTTAAGTGTTTCATTATTTTACATTTACACCTCTTACCTGTTTGTAATTTATCCTGAGTACATTTGAGGAATAGATCCAGTTTTTTTCTTTTTCCCTATGCTTTGGAGATTCTGATAACATGCTATTTTCCAGTTACTTCCTTTTTTTTTTTTTTTTAAAGATTTTATTTATTTTAGAGAGAGAGAATGAGAGAGAGAGAACACATGAGAGGGGATAGGGTCAGAGGGCAAAGCAGACTCCCTGCTGAGCAGGGAGCCCGATGTGGGACTCGATCCAGGGACTCCAGGATCATGACCTGAGCCGAAGGCAGTCGCTTAACCAACTGAGCCACCCAGGCGCACCCCCCCTCTTTTTTTAAATATATATAATGGTACTGTTTAACTTCCTAAATTTAAGGTAAATGCTTTTTGGAATCCATAAAGGAATAGAAGAGATCTAAACTTTTATCTTTGCTATCTTTAAAAGATGGAATGATTTTTGGAAATCCTTTAGTTAGATTGAACAGGTGCGGAAGAAAACAGGATATCTGAATGGGTCAGACTCTTTGAAGAAAAGAAAACTTCTATTGTTCAACTCTTGGGAACTATTTCAGGAAATTTGCAAGTGCAATCAGAGTTGGCATGATAGTCTCCTTAATCAGCCCAGCCCCCTTAGTCCATTAGCAGTCTTTCCCAACATTAAAATAAATGTCTTATTTATATGTAAAGGTAGGTAATTAGAAATTGAGGTGAGACCTTAATCATGTAATATTGATAAGATTCAGAGAGATTCCAAAAGGAAACATCTATGCCATAACTGGGGAGTTTATCAAACCTTTAGCTGATTGTGTATTTATAAGTTGGGTTTATTTTGTAACTGTTTCAAGAATACATTATGTATCGGGGCGCCTGGGTGGCTCAGTCGGTTAAGCGTCTGCCTTCGGCTCAGGTCATGATCCCGGGGTCCTGGGATCGAGCCCCGCATCGGGCTCCCTGCTCGGCGGAGAGCCTGTTTCTCCTTCTCCCTCTGCCTGCCTCTCGGCCTACCTGTACTCTCTATCTCTGTCAAATAAATAAATAAAATATTTAAAAAAAAAAAAAAAAAAAGAATACATTATGTATCAAAGTTGAGGACTCTGTATATGGTCCCATTTACCTAGGAGCTGGAGCATATGTTGATATCCATCATCCTTTCAGAGCACTTTGCAACTTAACCAGGTTTCCCATCCAAGGATTTTATTTAGAGTGATGTATTTGTGGGGTTGTTGGTTTTTGGTTTGGTTTGGTTTGGGTTTTTTGCTTCTGTTCTTTTAGAATAACAAAGTCATTCCACTGGATGCCAATACCTTTTTCGCGATCTTGGTTTTGCTCCCTTCTTGCTTAGTTGAACCAAAGGTATAGTTTGATGTAGTAACTCCCACTGCTTGGTAGCTAATAGCTTACCATCTATTATGGTTTAGGAAATTAGAAGGTTGTTAAAAATCACCAACATCTTCCTTTTCTTTCTTTCCTTTTTTTTTTTTTTAAGCAAGCAAGCCTCTGGGATCCTTAATAACTAATGCTTGCTGATTTTTTTTTTTTTAAAGATCTTATTTATTTATTTGAGAGAGAGCACATGAGAGGGGGGAGGGTCAGAGGGAGAAGCAGACTCCCTGCTGTGCAGGGAGCCCGATGCGGGACTCGATCCAGGGACTCCAGGATCATGACCTGAGCCGAAGGCAGTCGCTTAACCAACTGAGCCACCCAGGCGCCCCATGCTTGCTGATTTTTAAAAAAATATTAATCCATAATCTCCTTTGATTAAAGATGAGAAATGCATATTTGACTGTCACTTTGGGGCAGTGGGGAAGCAGAACCATAATCATATGTTCATTAGATAGCTGTTATCTGCCAGCACCTTTTCTCTCTCCTTCCCATATTTTGTTTAGAGAGACTCCTTTCTGCCATTTAGCTTTAGTCTTTATTACATCGTGGCAGGAACCCCACAGATCGACATTCAGCGTGTTCCCAATGCTTATATAAACGATGGAAGGATAGATTAACTTCATCGAGGTCCCAGTTGAGAGCTTGGATCTTGAGGAGTTATTTTGCTTTACACTGGTGTTGAAAAGCTCTGGTCTAATCTTGCCCTGTTTGAGAAAGCAATGCTAACGGTCACGAGGGTGACATAGGTATCCTCTCCTCCCTCCTGGAAACACCTCTGAGAACTGCAGGCTCAGGTGGGTTGGGGGTCAGGAACAGAATCTCCCTGCTGGGGGTTACTCTAGGCACGACGGGCCAGAGGTGAGGTGGGCAGCTTGTGTTCGGGACCCCTGGCCCTTGCCATGCTGCAGCCCCTGCAGCCCTTCTGTGTCTCAGGTGTTCTTCCCACCCAGCCTCCTGCTCTTGTCTCCTTCTGTTCCCTGAAAAACATTTTCTTCTCAGGAAAGGATCTGACTTCAGTTCAGTTGATGCATATCAGTGTGAACTTAAGAGATGCTTTGATTTTTAGCTGCCTTTCTAATTATGAAGGAAGAGAAATGTGGTCCCTTTATAACAATTTCAGGTATTAACACAAAGAATGGGGGCTAATTCAGTGGAATAGAAAAATCTCCCCGCTCTCTGAAACCATGCCATGGTGACAGCCATGCTGTTACGTGAAAAACGCATATTCAGGAAGAGGTGGGAGGAGAAATGTGGGGAATAGCAACACTGCCCAGTATAATAGCAAATACAGGCTGTTATTTACTGCCTTACGGTAAGCGAAAACCGTGTGACTGCAGTTACAGGATTTTTATTTCTTCTGAGTTGATACTGAAGACCATAAAGAGTAAGCACTGGAGGAAAAATAGATAAAATGCTTTGCTCTAAACGGCTCCAGAACTTCCTGTTTCTATGGTAAGACCTGTTTTGAATTGTCTAATATTCATCAGTAGCTGGTAGGTATTTTATCAATGCTATTACCTCAGCCACTGTACTTTGGCACTCACCTTCCAGAAGAGAAAAGTTTCTGATTATTCTCTTAATTCCTAAAGGCTCCTAGCTTGTTTGAATTATATTCTCTGGACAGAGACTTTCTCTTGGAATTATTTTCCTTGGCTGCTTTGAAGCATTTTTTTTTCACCCACCAGTAGAACTAAAAAAGGTAGTAGTTGGTACCATGCAAGGGAAAGTATTTCTTAATTGCTGTCATACAAGATGGGATCAGCATAATCCTTATTAGTGTAAGTGTGGCTTGTTGCTACTACCATTGCTAGAAGTCTGTTGTTTAACACTTTGATATATAATGAGGTAGACAAGGATTCGTAATTTTTTACTTGCGTGGCATTACTTTTGGCAAAGGGAAAGAAACCAGGAAAGAGCAAAAAGCAATATATATTATAGAAGCCCTCTGTATAACAGTGGATAATTGGAAACAACTCCAACATAAAATACTTTAAGAACAGTTTGGCAAACGATGACGCATATAATAGAAATGTTAAAAATGTCTTTAGACATATGAATATAAACTAAGTTGAAGTGCAGATCCCAAGATGGTATAGAAACCATTTAAAATGATAGGAAAGAGTTCATTTTGTTAGACCCTGGGTTGCGTGGTCAGCTGTGGTGCAGTAAAAACAATACTGGATGTTGCTTCCAGTGATTTAGGACTTCCTCCCTTCATGCCAACTTCTTCATCTCTCACGTGGGAATGGTGGGATCTGTCCATCTGTACCACAGAGTTGTTGAGAGGCAGGTAAGTTTGGGAAAGCATTTTGGGATAGTCTCTTTCAACTCTACCCTTCAGAAAATTGGCACTGGATAAAAAAGTCTCCGCTCTGCTGTTACCTGGCTCTCTGGTTTTCTTAACCTCTTTGGTATCCATTTTCTCATCTCTAAAACAAAGGCACAGACAGGATCTTCTCCAGAGTCATTTCCAGTGTCAGATTCTGCAGGAGTTTCAGTGCTTCAGAAGCAGGCTCTGCCACAAGTTCTAACATACGTGCTTTTTTACCTCGCCTTTATAGATGGTGTCACTGTGGTGCTGATTTATCTGCTCATGTTATTCTAGCTTTGTCTCAATCTGGAATTTATTTTTTTTTAATTTTATTATGTTATGTTAATCACCATACATGACATCATTAGTTTTTGATGTAGTGTTCCATGATTCATTGTTTGTGTATAACACCCAGTGCTCCATGCAATACCTGCCCTCTTTAATACCCATCACCAGGCTAACCCCTTCTCCCACCCCCCTCCCCACTAGAACCCTCAGTTTGTTTTTCAGAGTCCATCGTCTCTCATGGTTCATCTCCTCCTCTGATTTCCCCCCCTTCATTCTTCCCCTCCTGCTGTCTACTTCCTTTTTTTTTTTTTTTAACATATATTATTTCTTTCAGAGGTACAGATCTGTGATTCAACAGTCTTACACAATTCACAGCACTCACCATAGCACATACCCTCCCCAATGTCTATCACCCAGCCACCCCATCCCTCCCACTCCCCACCACTCCAGCAACCCTCAGTTTGTTTCCTGAGATTAAGAATTCCTCATATCAGTGAGGTCATATGATACATGTCTTTCTCTGATTGACTTATTTTGCTCAGCATAACACCCTCCAGGTCCATCCACGTCGTGGCAAATGGCAAGATCTCATTCCTTTTGATGGCTGCATAATATTCCGTGTGTGTGTGTGTGTGTGTGTGTGTGTGTGTGTGTGTGTGTGTACACACCACTTCTTCTTCTTCCATTCATCTGTCGATGGACATCTTGGCTCTTTCCACAGTTTGGCTATTGTGGACATTGCTGCTATAAACATCGGGGTGCACGTACCCCTTCGGATCCCTATATTTGTATCTTTGGGGTAAATACCCAGTAGTGCAATTGCTGGATCGTGTGGTAGCTCTATTTTCAACTTTTTGAGGACCCTCCATACTGTTTTCCAGAGTGGCTGCACCAGCTTGCATTCCCACCAACAGTGTAGGAGGGTTCCCCTTTCTCCGCATCCCCGCCAACATCTGTCGTTTCCTGACTTGTTAATTTTAGCCATTCTGACTGGTGCGAGGTGATATCTCATTGAGGTTTTGAATTGGATTTCCCTGATGCCAAGCGATGTTGAGCACTTTTTCATGTGTCTGTTGGCCATTTGGATGTCTTCTTTGGAAAAATGTCTGTTCATGTCTTCTGCCCATTTCTTGATTGGATCATTTGTTCTTTGGGTGTTGAGTTTAAGAAGTTCTTCATAGATTTTGGATACTAGCCCTTTATCTGATATGTCATTTGCAAATATCTTCTTCCAATCTGTTGGTTGTCTTTTGGTTTTGTTGACTGTTTCTTTTGCTGTGCAAAAGCTTTTTATCTTGATGAAGTCCCAGTAGTTCATTTTGCCCTTGCTTCCCTTGCCTTTGGCGATGTTTCTAGGATGTTGCTGTGGCTGAGGTCGAAGAGGTTGCTGGCTGTGATCTCCTTTAGGATTTCGATGGACTCCTGTCTACATTGAGGTCTTTCAACCATTTGGAGTCTATTTTTGTGTGTGGTGTAAGGAAATGGTCCAGTTTGATTCTTCTGCATGTGGCTGTCCAATTTTCCCAACACCATTTGTTGAAGAGACTGTCTTTTTTCCATTGGACATTCTGTCCCGCTTTGTCGAAGATTAGTTGACCATAGAGTTGAGGGTCCATTTCTGGGCTCTCTATTCTGTTCATTGATCAATGTGTCTGTTTTTGTGCCAGTACCATACTGTCTTGATGATGGCAGCTTTGTAATAGAGCTGGAAGTCCAGAATTGTGATGCTGCCAGCTTTGCTTTTCTTTTTTAACATTCCTCTGGCTATTCGGGGTCTTTTCTGGTTCCATACAAATTTTAGGATTATTTGTTCCATTTCTTTGAAAAAAGTGGATGGTATTTTGATGGGGATTGCACTGAATGTGTAGATTGCTCTAGGTAGCATTGACATCTTCACAATATTTGTTCTTCCAATCCATGAGCATGGAACGTTTTTCCATTTCTTTGTGTCTTCCTCAATTTCTTTCATGAGTATTTTATAGTTTTCTGAGTACAGATCCTTTGTCTCTTTGGTTAGATTTATTCCTAGGTATCTGATGGTTTTGGGTGCAGTTGTAAATGGGATCGACTCCTTAATTTCTCTTTCTTCTGTCTTGTTGTTGGTGTATAGGAATGCTACTGATTTCTGTTCATTGATTTTTTTTTTTTTTAAAGATTTTATTTATTTATTTGAGAGAGAGAGAATGAGAGAGAGCACATGAGAAGGGGAGGGTCGGAGGGAGAAGCAGACTCCCTGCAGAGCAGGGAGCCCGATGCGGGACTCGATCTAGGGACTCCAGGATCATGACCTGAGCCGAAGGCAGTCGCTCAACCAACTGAGCCACCCAGGCGCCCTGATTTCTGTTCATTGATTTTATATCCTGCCACTTTACTGAATTCCTGTATGAGTTCTAGCAGTTTTGGGATGGAGTCTTTTGGGTTTTCCACATAAAGTATCATCTGCAAAGAGTGAGAGTTTGACTTCTTCTTTGCCAGTTTGGATGCCTTTTATTTCTTTTTGTTGTCTGATTGCTGTGGCTAGGACTTCTCATACTATGTTGAATAGCAGTGGTGATAGTGGACATCCCTGCCGCGTTCCTGACCTTAGTGGGAAAGCTCTCAGTTTTTCCCCATTGAGAATGATATTCGCTGTGGGTTTTTCATAGATGGCTTTTATGATATTGAGGTACGTACCCTCTATCCCTATATCTGAAGAGTTATGATCAAGAAAGGATGCTGTACTTGTCAAATGCTTTTTCTGCATCTATTGAGAGGATTATATGATTCTTGTTCTTTCTTTTGTTAATGTATTGTATCACGTTGATTGATTTGCGGATGTTGAACCAACCTTGCAGCCCAGGGATAAATCCCACTTGGTCGTGGTGAGTAATCCTTTTAATGTACTGTTGTATCCTATTGGCTAGTATTTTGGTGAGAATTTTTGCATCCATGTTCATCAAGGATATTGGTCTGTAATTCTGAGAACTTTTTGATGGGGTCTTTGTCTGGTTTGGGGATCAAGGTCATGGTGGCCTCATAAAACGAGTTTGGAAGTTTTTCTTCCATTTCTATTTTTTGGAACAGTTTCAGAAGAATAGGTATTAATTTTTCCTTAAATGTTTGGTAGAATTCCCCTGGGAAGCCATCTGGCCCTTGGCTTTTGTTTGTTGGGAGATTTTTGATGACTGCTTCACTTTCCTTAGTGGTTATAGGTCTGTTCAGGTTTTCTATTTCTTCCTGGTTCAGTTTTGGTAGTTGATACATTTCTAGGAATGCATCCATTTCTTCCAGGTTATCTAATTTGCTGGCATATAGTTGCTCATAATATATTCTTATAATTGTTTGTATTTCTTTGGTGTTGGTTGTGATCTCTCCTCTTTCATTCATGATTTTGTTGATTTGGGTTATTTCTCTTTTCTTTTGGATAAGTCTGGCCAGGGGTTTATCAATCTTGTTAATTCTTTCAAAGAACCAGCTCCTAGTTTCATTGATTTGTTCTACTGTTCTTTGGGTTCCTATTTCATTGATTTCTGCTCTGATCTTTATTATTTCTCTTCTCCTGCTGGGTTTAGGCTTTATTTGCTGTTCTTTCTCCAGCTCCTTTAGGCGTAGAGTTAGGTTGTATATTTGAGACCCTTCTTGTTTCTTGAGAAAGACTTGTATTGCTATATAGTTTCCTCTTAGGACTGCCTTTGCTGTATCCCAAAGATTTTGAACAGTTGTGTTTTCATTTTCATTGGTTTCCATGAATTTTTTAAATTCTTCTTTAATTTCCTGGTTGACCCATTCGTTCTTTAGTAGGATGCTCTTTTTTTTTTTTTTTTTAAAGATTTTATTTATTTTTGACAGAGAGAGAGAGAGCACAAGCAGGGGGAACAGCAGAGAGAGAGGGAGAAGCAGACTCCCTGCTGAAACAGGGAGCCCGATGCGGGGCTCGATCCCAGGACCCTGAGATCATGACCTGAGCTGAAGGCAGACGCTTGACCGTCTGAGCCACCCAGGCACCCCTAGTAGGATGCTCTTCAGCTTCCATGTATTTGAGTTCTTTCCGACTTTCCTCTGGAATTTATTTTTTTAAGTGTGCCTGTGTTGTGTGAGATCAAAAAAACATAGTTCTGTTTTCCCTGGAAGGCTCTAGGTTTTGTACCATTTTGTCAGTATTATGTTGTATTCACAGTTTTACAGAGCATACCTGGGTATGTCCTAAGGTTAGAGGTTGTCAGGTTTGGTGTTTTGTTTTTTTTTCCTCTCAAGTTTCGTTTATTTATTTTATTTTAAACCAGAAGTTTGCAAACATGAATGGACAGCTTGACCAAAAGTTTAAAATCATTATCCTGTAGGCCATCTGCGCCTCTGGGCCACACACAAAGGGCCGCCCATGTCAGTGGCCGCCGGCACCTTCAGCGCGCTCTGTGGCCTATAGTATTGCTTGCCTTGGGCAAGTCCCCTAATCTCCTTGTGCTTCACTTTTTCCCATCTGTAACTTGCCTGTCCTCAGGGGCTCGGACAGGGCTGTGCTGGGACTGAGGCACTGCCTCTCCGGGGGATGGAAGGAGAGGAGTAGAAGGCAGAGGACTCTGGCTTTAACAGGAACACTACATCAAAAATTAATGATGTAACATCACATAATAAAAATAAAAAAAAAACGAACAGTCTCCGTGTTCTTTCCTTTTTCTCCTGCATCCCCTACTTGTCAGCAGTAATCAAATTCTGCAACTAAAGCCCACCCATCATAATTACACATTGGAAGTTCTTTTTACTCCACATTGGCCAAAGGTCTGAATTTGAATAGTAAGTTAACTAATTGTGAAATTATAGATACAATCTTATTTACTCCGTATTCCTATTCTTTCCCCAATTAGCCCTACAGTAGTCTCTTTATTATTATTATTATTATTATTATTTCATTATAATTGTGGAGAAAGTAATAAAGTTGTTCATATTTGGTTTGAGAAATTGTCTCCTTAAAGGATTTTATAGGTGAAAACTATTGGCCCAGGAAGGCAGGTGATCCGTACCTTTTATTTCTGAAGTTGTTATTCTAAAACCGTCCTATGAATGTTTAAGAAATGTGACAATTTGGGGGAAATGATTTACATGTCAGACAAATCAAGACAATGGCATTATTATAGAATAGGAATTTTCAAAGCCAGTAGAGACAGTGAGGGCACTTTTTAAACTAGAGTTAAAAATACTTTGGTCTTATACAAGTAAATGTTGAGACTGATTTAAAATTGGAATTAGGGGCACCTGGGTGGCTCAGTCGTTAAGCATCTGCCTTCGGCTCAGGTCATGATCCCAGGGTCCTGGGATGGAGCCCTGCATGGGGCTCCCTGCTTGGCGGGAAGCCTGCTTCTCCCTCTCCCACTCCCCCTGCTTGTGTTCCCTCTCTTGCTATGTCTCTCTCTGTCAAATAAATAAATAAAATCTTTAAAATAAAATAAAATTGGAATTGGATGGTTTGCACTTAAATTCTTCTAACATTGCTGACCTTCAGGTTTTAAATATGAGTGTGTATGAGAGGCACATAAGATTAGACTTTGAAGTAGATCTTTAGAAATGTTAAGTGATATCCATGGAAATAAATTACAAATTCGTCTATACAAAGTAAAACTGGGAAACTTTGGGGTTCTGATTCTAAAAACTTACCATAAGGTTGATTGTGGTGATTTTTTTTAATTTTTTATTTATTTATTTATTTTTTTAAGATTTTTTAATTTATTCATTCCAGACACAGAGATACAGAGAGAGACAGAACATGAGTAGGGGGAGAAGCAGAGGGAGGGGGAGAAGCAGGCCCCCCACCGAGCAGGGAGCCCGATGCGGGGCTCGATCCCAGGACCCTGGGATCATGACCTGAGCTGAAGGCAGACGCTTAACCGTCTGACCCACCCAGGTGCCCCAGTGGCGATTTATTTTTAAAAGGTTCTTTACTGAAGACATTTCTCCTTTTTATTAGAAGACTAGAAAGTCTGGGCTCTGCTGATTACTTTTTAAGGATAAAGTCTCCAGGATCCAGTCCTTATTTGCAGTAGGGGTTTTGTCTGCCATGTCTCGATAGGATGTTGCCGTGAGCACTGGAGTCCTCCCCAGTCCCGTGCTTTGGGGTTAAGTACGTACCCGGTCTCCTCACGTCCGGTTGCCTTCGCTTTAAGAGTTAATGATGTCTGCAGGTGTGTTGGGATTAGCACTGTAAAGTTGTGTAAGGGCTTTTTCTTTCTTTTGATCTCCCGAAAGGGATGAAAGATAGCCATTAAACTCAAGGGATTAGGTCCCCTCTCTTTAAAGACTTTAGGTACCATAAATATTTCACTTCAGATGTAAGGTGAAGAATTGTATACATCTGGGGGAAAATGGGTGTTTTATATTACCAGTTGGAAATTATTCAGTCTCTTCTTACAAATTAAGTGATCTTTGTAGAGATATTTTCTCCCAGCCTGTAGTGGACTGAGATCGGAAGAAAATGTGTGGGTGTCTATCTCAGACTTATACTGATTGTTTTCCCTTCTATTCTTATACCTTTTTCTTCCTTTTTTCGAAATGTGTTGCCTACATCATGCCTCCCCCTGCCCCTTCGGTTCTCCCCACTTTGTATAACTGCTGGTACGCTCAAAAACTCCTGCCTTGAAAACTTGGAGAACAACTACCATGCTCCCATGTTCGGTTTAAGTGTGTGCCCAGTTTTTGAAAAGAGGCCCTTTATTTTGTCCTTCCTCTTCCTTTAAACTGACACAACTCAGAAAAGGAAAGGGAGGTTGAGGTGCTGGCAGCCAGAGTTAGACCATCATGGTTACTCCATGATCGGAGAGCTGGTGGGAAAGCAGGAGAGGAGTCCTGCATAGGGAGACAGGGTTTCAGCCCTTCCACTCTGCCCTGCGCCCCACTCTGCCCGTTTCGCTTCAGAATGGAACGCTGGGGACTTTTTTGTCCTTTGTGTTTTTCCTAGGATGGACTGTTGCACCATGGAATGGATTATTTTATATATATCTAATGGTATTTGGAACTAGGGACTTAGAAGAGGAAGGGGTAGGGTTTGGTAGTGCCAGCCCTAGGATCAGACTGTTAAATGATTATTCCTATTCTGTTACCCATATTACATAATCGGCCATTTAGAACAGATTTAAAGCACACTCAGTTGGCCCAGTGGTCTACTGTATCTATGATTATGCAGTTTGTATTTTGTCCCTGAATTTAGGAGAGTGTATATGGGTTATTTGTGTTTAAGCTGACAGTGATGGGTTCTGTTATTTGCTATGACACATGAGATATACACTCAGGCCTTTCTCAGAGTTCCTTGCCCCTTTTTATTTTGTTCTTACCTTTTTATTGGAGAAAATTGGGGTGATGAAGTACCAGATTGCAGGCAGTTAACAAACAGTATGTAGATTTGAACCCTGCAGCATGTCTTAGTGATGTGAAGAGAGGGAAAAATAAAATTATGAGTAGATGGTTATTAGAGATGGTAAACATCAGCACCAGATGAATTAGTTGAACATGGCCAGTGGCAGGGGGTTGAAGATTAAGGCATTAAGGGCCTCATGCTTGATAACATTGTCCTGCGTTCGGATTAGGGGCCTGCTCAGTTACCGCCTTAAACCTCTATTTCCGATTCTTCATAAAATTATGGGAATGACTCGATGTGGAAAGCTTACCAGATTTTGGGCCTATAATATGACTCTAAAAGAAAGACAGGGGCAAAAAGAAACTGTGAAAGGTGTTTGGCAACGAGCAAGCGCGGGAGCTCACAAACTCTTTGAAGGTCAATTAGCCAGAAAATGTGCTAAAGACTGGGTGCTGTGCTGCGTTATGGCCGAGAATTACCCCCAAGGTCCTCAAAGTGGTCCTGCCGCTTGAGCGCAGAGACAATTACAGACCTGGAGGAGATGCTACAAAAGCTTTAATTAAGGGACTTACTTACACCCCACTAAGTTTTGGAAATTAAATTCTTGCTTGTGCTTAACTGATGTTTCTTTTGTCTGGGCTTCCACATGGATTTCAGCAAGAGAGCACTATTTTCCCCCCGGGTCTGTTTCATGTTGGAGGCCGTTTCGCTGTGATGGATACCAGCAAAGCGGGGCGCTTAATCCGTGTCAGGAGCCAGGTGAAAAAGGGGGCTGAGGGGCTTTGTGCCAGGGAGCATTTGGGGCACAGGTTGAAAATTGGAGTGTTTACAGCAAACCAGGAACTCTGGGCTTAGAGACCTGAAGAATAGGCGGCTGTATTTTTTAGAATTTGAATTTTAGAATTCCCGTTATTAATAGGGCAGTAGGATTTTCTTTGAATTGGCAACTTTGTCTCTAGGCCAGCAGGCTGCTCTTTCTCCAGAGGCACCTGTTTGGTTTCTGTTGAGGAGGTTAGAGTGGCCTCTGACTGCCATCCGGGGCTGGTTTTTCACAAGCCCAGACCCAGATTGCGGCTCTGTTTGGCTGTGACTTCCTCTGGTTTAAGTTGCATCCAGTCCCAACTAGAGTGTTAGGATCCATTCATCCGCCTGAGTCACTGAGCTCAACCACCCTGCTGCTGATGGGAGATGCCCTTATCTTTGAACTCGGGCGGAATTGCTGCCTTAGCTGGGTGCATGCCCATTGTTTCGGTGGCGAAGCAATGCGCTCCTGGCTGCCTTCTTTGGAGCGGTTTGTTTCTGCTGCGAAGTTTGCTTACAACCACACAGTCTTTATATTTTCTTTCAGGATTTCTAGTCCATACCCATCAATCAAGAGGTCCATTCTTTAGGTTCTCTCTGTACCCATTGAAGTCCCTTTTGTGTGCCTCTCAACTTGTGTATGTGAAGAACAAACTTGTAGCCTTGCTCTAACTGAACAGAAGAGGAAGCAAATCCTAAGTGCTTCCGATCATAATCTGACCTTGTGAGAAATGAAAAGTGGCAAGAAATTGATCATGGCTGTCACAGGCTAACGTGTGCGGTTTTCAGCAAGGTTTATACGGAAATCCGTTCGTGAACGTCATTGTTACATGTAGGTCGGGAGGAGAGGGTTAGCACTGTGGATGAGAGGCCAGAGGACCCCTTTGGTGCCCGCTCCCTTCGGAAGCAGCTCCTCCTCGGCAGCGAAGGCCCTGTGGCCAGGGGTGATGTAGGGTGTGTGGTCGCGCCTCATATGGATCTGTGTGCTGGGCTGAGAGCTTTTGATACTTACGTTTGTTAGAATACTCTCATACTTACGTTTTAAATAACATATAATATGAATTTGTTTTCTTTGCTTTTCTTTGGAAAGAGGAAAAATTGTATTTAGTGAAAGGAACGTTTTTGTTTGAGTACCTGACTGGTTAATGAGCTAAAGCCAAGTATGGTCCAGACTTCTGGGGAAAAGGACAGGATGGCATTATCGTGCTTGCTCATTGAAGAAGAATGTAACTGAATTTTGCTAAAAAGTGCTGATTCAAAAAGTTGTTTTACGAAGTAAAAATCCTAAGTTCTTATCTCCTGAGCTTTATTTTGCTAACATTGTTAGAACTAGCACATCTGGCTTAGATTCTAAAATATTCTGGTTTTGGGCACCTGGGTGGCTCAGTCAGTTAAGCGTCTGCCTTCAGCTCAGGTCATGATCCCAGGGTCCTGGGATCGAGTTCCCACATCGGGGTCCCTGCTCCGCGGGAAGCCTGCTTCTCCCTCTCCCACTCCCCCTGCTTGTGTTCCTGCTCTCACTCTCTCTTTCTGTCAAATAAATAAATAAAATCTTTAAAAAAATAAAAAAATAAAAATAAAATAGTCTGGTTTTATGCTTCAGTTAAAATGAATCCAGTCAAATTGGAATTTGTAGATAAAAAGGAAGGATTTTGATACACAGTGAGGATTCTTAAACATGGCAAAGTTACCAGTGAAGGTCTTAAGCTTCCTTTCTGGATGGCCTTTAAAAATAGGCTGGTGGTTTTTTGTTTTTTTTTTTTTTTTCCCCCGAGTTAGCATAGGGTGTCCAGCTATAATTCTGTAAAAAGGGGTGACGCATAGTGGAATGAAGGTTCCCCGATTCTTGGTTACACTGCTTAGCATCAGCACTTTATACAAGCTTCACTTTTTGTCATTTGAAGATTTGGGCAGTGGGGGGAGGGGGATAGTTTTGTAAATTGGGTTTTTGTTTTGATAGTGTTAAAATACACCATCCTTATTAGATTTAGTGCTATTCATATCTCACTAAGGCTCTACATTATCAATCTGGTATGGTTTCTGTGTTTTTTGAGTCTCTTCTCTGCCCCTGTCCCCAAGTGTGGATTAATATGCATAGCCCAACACTTCAAATGCAGTTCAGTGAAAGTCTTGCTTTAATAAGACAGTTTAGTTTGGGGGGATGTGAGGAACAGGCCACCTTCTGTTCCAGCCCAGGGTGCTTTGGGGGTTAAGAAGGACAGTTAAAAATGTTTTTCAGGAATGTAAACACCCATCCTCCCAGACTGACTGGGAAGTACGTGGAATTGTCCTGTGTCTTTATGGTGTAGCTGGTACTGACTTGTTAGCAGCCCCTCCCCCCAGGGCTGTATTTCTTCATCATGCTGACCTTGGAGCCATTAGTAGACTCAGCAGTTTATTCTTTCATAAATAATGCACTCTGAAGTGGCAGGCTGCAGGCTTGTGGCCCAGCCCTGCTGGGTGTTTATAGTTCATGCCAGTAACCATTTTGGTTGAATCAGGCAGGAGCTGTGGGCCTGATCCCTTTTCAAGTTGGTGGCAAGTGAAATGAGTCAGCTTTTTGTTTGTTTGTTTGTTTTAAACTTAGTGGGGGAATGAGCACTGATGAACTCTTGTGGCTCTCGTCATAGTGAATATGGAGTGGGCCTGGTCGTTGCTTGTTTTTAGCTGTTTGATCCTCCACAACAGTTCCTGGTTTGGTGAGCCCTAGCTCTGTGTATTGATACCCAAATGAAGAGAGCACTTTCTGCCTGTCTTGAAGTAACTCAGGGGTCATCCCAGGCTGGTTTGTGCTGGCCTTTTACAGAAGATGCTCTAAAACTGCTGAGAAAGTTCTTTCTCCAAAAGGAATGCGGGTTGCGTTCTGGTAGCAAGGCCTGAGCCTGCCGGTGACCGTGCAGCTTCTGCTTCTCTGTGTAATAAGGTAGAAAAGTGAGTTTTGAATAGTAAATGAATTCAAGGGTGGACTTTTTATCCAGCAGGTAGGACTATGGAAAAACCTGTTTCAAACAGGTTCTTCTCTTGCAACGTCATCAGTTTTACATTTCATTTCTCCCCTTTGTCCTTCCTCCCTGTGGAGCTCACCGAGGACTTCTCCAGCTGTGCTCCTCCAAGCCTCCTTTTCTTGATCCTGCCTGCCTGAAGCCCTGGGATTAAAACAAACAAACGGAAAAAAACCCACAAAAACAAAAACCCATGCAGGGCCCTGATTTTCATATTTGCGCTTAACCTTTTCCTTGTAAGAGTTCCTTGCTGTAATATCAAATATTTCGTTTTAAGGTTAGAAAGTATGAGGACAGCACTCTCATTTCCTAGCCAATGGTTTAAAGACATTATTTTTCCAGCATCCTAGTGAGCCTTAGGTGTTAAATGTCTGTTGACACTTTTGCCAGAAGAAACGTTGATTTCTCTCCTCTTTTTCAGGCCCTGCTTTCTTCCCTGGGAGATGCGCAGAGATCTTTGCCAGGGGTCAGAGCATCGGGAAGCTTGGGGTCCTTCATCCTGATGTCATCACCAAATTTGAGCTGACTATGCCCTGCTCCTCCCTGGAAATCAATATCGAGCCCTTTTTGTGAAGATGGGTCTCTGCTGTGTGACTCTCTCCCCGAGTGTCCCCTTCTCCTTCCCTGGAGTCCTGTAGACATCTCCACAGGGACCGCCCGTTTGCGCTTTAATGTTTAATAAAGTAGAAAGCGATGGCTGGCTCCGTGGGTCAATGCTGCCTGCTCCCTGCATCAGGCCAGCTTGTGGAACATGGTGTCCGTGAAGCTGCATGGTTAGGAAAAGCCCAGAGGAGCGCAGGATCGGAGCCTGCTGATGAAACAGGGGAGTGGATTCAGAGGCCGGGCACACGAGTACGAGAGGATGGAAGATTTCCAGTTAGTTAGTGCTCACATTAGACATGCATTCAGCATTGGGAAAAGGTATTTTTAGGAGACCATTAGAAAGCAATGACGGTCTAGCAGTTACAGCCTTTGAAGTCATTTTTTTTTTAAAGATTTTATTTATTTGACAGAGCACAAGCAGAGGGATCAGCAGGCAGAGGGAGAGGGAGAAGCAGGCTCCCTGCTGAGCAAGGAGCCGGATGTGGGACTTGATCCCAGGACCCCGGGATCATGACCTGAGCCGAAGGCAGCCGCTTAACCGACTGAGCCACCTAGGCGCCCCTGAAGTCATTTTAAAATGGAAGAAAAATCTGTCACAAGTATTTGAAATATTTGAAGGTGCGGAGGTGTTTGCATTCCATGATATCCTAAGACTACATGCAACACAGCCGTGTTCTGCCAGCCAAGTTAAACATGATGATAGCAGTACAGCGTGAACATTGGGAAACTGTGAAAAAATTATTTTTGCCCTAGGCCGTACATTTTATGTAATCAATATTATAAAATCATGGTTTTAAATATTTAATTGAGCAACTAGGTTCTGTCTTACTTTATAGGGAAGTATTGGATCTCCTCTGAAGCTAAGTTTCTGTCAATTTGCCTTGTCTTGCCTCCTAATTTACTTTTCTACTTTGATCTAGACTCCTCCAATAGATATCGAGAGTGAAAAAAGCTAGGTCTAATGTTTGAGATAAGTTCTCAGTTACTGTTAAGATGACATGAAACACAAAATGTAAAACTTTAAGTGCTAGTAGAAATAGCTAACAAAGTGAGAATTATGTTTGTTTATGGAGCTTTGCTGAGCCTGCTATGAAGAAACCCCACCCTGTTACTGCCTTGAATCAGGGCAGCAAGGTCCAACCTAGCAAGATCTTTGAACATTCAGACTGTCCTGTTCCTTCCCAATTCTGTTGTAGGCAGATCCTAATAGCATTTAAATGAAGTGAGATATGCTCACAAAAAGATATCAAAAGGTTTGTATTCAGCATACTTAAAGATATTTCCCCAAAGAAGATACAAGAAATAAGCATTTGAAAAGACGCTCAAGTCATTAGTCATCAGGGACATGCACATAGAAACCACAATACAAATTGAAATGGCTACAATTTGAGAGACTGGTTCATACCAAGTATTGGTGAGACCAGAACTGTGGGACCTCTGCTCTGCTGGTGGGAACAGAAGAAACAGTATTATTTATAGTAACTACCACCCAAAAATGTTCGTCAGCAGCTGAGTGGATAAATTCTAGTACATCTATATGACGAGTATTTCTCAGCAATAAAAAGGAATGAGCTACTGGGCGCCTGGGTGGCCGTCAGTTAAGTGGCTGACTCTTGATTTTGGCTCAGGTCATGATCTTAGGGTGGTGAGATTGAGCCCCGTGTTGGGTTCCGTGCTGGGCCTGGAGCCTGCTTAAGATTCTCCTGCCCTCCCCCCCGCCCCTGAAAAAAAAAGGCGGGGACGAATGAATTACTGAAGAATATGAATGAATCCCAAAGCATGCGCAGCAAAAGAAACCGGACCCAAGACTACCTGTGATTCCACATATATGAAATTCTAGAAAAGTCAGACGCAGTTTAGTTGGCTAGAGCTCATGGAAGGGAAGGGACTGCAAAGGGTAAAGAGGAAGCTCTTGGGGATGACGGAAACAATCTATTCCCTAATAATTTTACACGACGGATCTATGCATAGGGTAAAAGCATGAATTTTAGAATTGGTATGTCTGCTCCAAGTGGCTTACTGGTCCACCTCTACTAAGCAGATACTCTCCCCAGTTTCAGGTTCGCTGTGGTTCAAGTCCTGGTTCGTGGGCCACATGATCGCCGTTGTTGGAGTGAGTGGAGCCATTTGCTCTGTTAGCAGCCAGCCACCTGGGTGTTTTTTGGTTGGTCAGAAACTGCTTGTAATAAAAAACCCACTGATACCTGATTGCAGATCCCAGCATGAAAGGGGAAAGATCAACTCCATCCATCATGGGGAAGTTTCTGCCCTCTGAAACAGGAAAGCGTAGGAAGAAAAACAACATCGGGTACATGAGAAGAAATGAACCTCCAGTTCAGGACTTGAGGCTCCACAGGCAGATCAGGTTACCCTTGTCCCGACTGAGGCATCTGAACGGGAGACAGGGCAGTCCGTGGGCACTGCCAAAACCTTTGTTGGAGAAGACACATAGGTTCATAGGGAAAACTGGGAGCCCTAGTATTAAAAGGGAAATTAGATATAATTGATTTCTTGTTCTAGCTTACAGATAACTTCTACTGAAGCCTGATACTCCTGCATTGCTCTCCGGTTTACAAAGTATTTTCACATGTGATCTTGTTTCAACATTTAAATTTTTTTTAACAATCATAGGAGGTAGAAATAGGAATTCTCGCTGATTTATAAGAACATTCAGCCCTCAGAGATTAATTATGTGCCCAAAAGTCCCATGGGTAATAAATGGGTTTGTGACAATGAGTGACAAGGATTCCATAGATTACTCAGTGTTTTGTGTCATTTACCTACTTTTCCAAAATGTTGAAGTTTGAGTTTTCTTATGTAATATAAAATACTGAAAAACATAAAAGGTTAAAAATCTTACCTACTTTAGGAAATTGTACAAAGTAAAACCTTCCCACGCTAATCTCCCCTTCTTCGCCTAATCTCCTACTAAAGTGACTAACCCCTGTTAATAATTTAGCATGTGCTCTGGCATTTTTCTTAGTTTAGACTATCAGCCACACACACACACACAGGCTCACAGTTTTTGGGTCATACTCACTGATTTGCAACACGTTTTGATTTCTATTTTACATAGTACATCTCATGATATTTCACTTAACGTGTCCTATTTTTCTAGGTCAGTACCTATAGACCTAGCTCCTCTTTTAAAATGAATGCAATACTGTGTGGCTGTAAGCAGGTTTGTTTTTGAACAACCCCGCCTTTTTTTTTCAGGGGCGGGGGGGGCAGAGGAGAATCTTAAGCAGGCTCCATGCCCAGCACGGAACCCAACACGGGGCTAAAAAAAACAAACCTGCTTATGGCTGTCAGCTTTTCCTCTGTTGACATTCTGTTGTTTCCAACTCTGCAATTACAGTGACCAATGCACTTCCATATGCCTCCCCCTAAAATAGCACTAGCATGGAGTCCATGAAAACCCAGTCCCACTGGCTGTGTAAACCTCCACATTTGGTGTTTGACAGACACATTCTGAGAGGCATGGGGCTACCTGGATAGTTCTTAGATGGGACTTCTGCACTCGAGCAGTGTCTTATCCCAGTAGGTTAGAGTCCTGGGTGTAGAGGATGCTCATTTACTATTAGCTGAGTTTAAACTAGGAACCAGGTAGCCCAGCTGCCCCTCTTGCCCTCAGCAGTTAAGGAGCTTATCAGGTTGGTAGAAGAGCACTGCTTACGATCTTGTGTCTCAGTCTTAGCTTCTATTTGTGCTTGATGTTTTCTGTAAATATCACAAACCCCAATGCTTGGGTCCTGAGTTGGCTCTTTGGTCCATTTTATCAAAATTGGCAGACAGGTGGCCTTAAAGGGACACAAGTGCCGTCAGTGAAATATGCCTCTACACAACAGAAGCATTGGACACATCTGCTATTTTCCAGGTTGTGGCTTATTAAAAGGAGCTTGAATAACATTACTTAAAAAAAAAAAAGGTAGAGGCTGGTACACATAATGAAATTCGCTGCAGCCCTGCACCTCTGGGACAAGCTGCGAGCAGCTCCCTAAGGCCCCCGAGCAAAGTCAGCTCTAGGAAATCGGCCTCCTTGGATAAAGGTGGAGGAACCAGACAGCCAATCCTTGACAAATAAGTGGGGCCACAAGAAGGGCAAAGCAGACCCAGAGTGATTTTAGTTTCCACCACTAGTAAACAGAAGGGATGACTGGAGACATTGTAGCTCCACTGTGGGTGGAACAAGTATCTCCAGCAATGGGTTCAATGGAATTATGCCAAAGCCCGGTATGAACTCTCCCCCCACCCCCCGTGTGACTGATGCAGCGTGGTAAGAATATGCTCAAGTTCTCCATTCAAGTTTTACACTCATCCATAAGGTCTGGCCTCGATCGTCTCTGTTTAAGGAACAGGATGTGATTCTACATTAGAAAGTATTTTGAACCCCCCCCCCCCCCCCAGCCCCTGTGGTAGGAGGCACTTGCAAGAGATAACTGCTACAACGTTCAAATTATAGGACTTACCAGCCACACAGAGCAAATCTGTCCTTAAGACAGAAAAGTGAAGATGTTGAGGAAAGGCACTTGTTTGATACCAAACCTGTTATCAAAAGAAATTTCCTGCATTCCACAAGTCACAACTTCTGGTCATGAGGCATGAAAATATGTCTAAAAAAAACAAACCTGCTTAGGGCTGGAAAGCAGTTGTAAAGGGTGCAAATGTGATAAACACCCACATGGATGCTGGATACATACAGAGTAGAAGACCAACCAGAGGGGCACCTGGGTGGCTCAGTCGGTTGAGCGACTGCCTTCGGCTCACGTCATGATCCTGGAGTCCCTGGATCGAGTCCCGCATCGGGCTCCCTGCTCGGCGGGGAGTCTGCTTCTCCCTCTGACCCTTTCATGCTCTATCTCATTCTCTGTCTCAAATAAATAAATAAAATCTTAAAAAAAAAAAAAAGAAGACCAACCAGAGATGGATGGGAGTAGGCATTTCTCAGCTGTGGTAGGCAGAACATCTAAACAGAGTTTGGGCGGGCCCCCAAGGCGGATGAAACACGATCAGCCAGATGGAAAGGTACCCTATGAACACATTGCACGGTAGGGAAAAGAGGGTCCCCGTAGGAGAGATGCCTTCAGGAAGTCACTGGACATAACCCCTGTCTGCAAAGACCCCCGAGGCTTGAGGTGAGTACCGGTCAGCTTGTGCACGTGAGGGCACCGTCTGTGACAGAGGAGACCGCCTCTAACCATCCACAGAGAACGGAAGGAACTGAAGGAACCATGCCTGGAGCTCACTGAGGCCAGCCAGAGCTAGAAAACCTCAGAAATCATAAGGCAATGGGGAGAAGCCCCGGAAAGATTTTGCCTCAGTAGTGGAGAAAACCAACTCTAGACTAAGCACCGCTCTAGTTCTGCCTCATAAAGCTTAAAGACCCGAAGAAACTATTTGCAAGGAATGAACTGCATCCCAGAACAAAGCTTAAGAATATAGTATTACTGAATATCCACCACCCAACAATGTAAAATTCACAGTATTTGGCATCCAATCAAAAATGACCAGGCAAGCCAAGAAGCTGGGAAATACAACCAATATTGTGGAAGGGAAAAAAAACAATGAATCAGAAACTGACAGGGCAGAGATGATAAAATTACTAGGGAGGATATTACTGTAACTGTAGTCCATTTGTCCAAAATGCTAGAGGACAGATGAACACGTTGATAGAAGATACAGATTTTCACCTTCTAGAGACAAAACCTAGGAGATAAAGGAATAAAGTGAAAAAATAGTACCAACGCCTATGTAGTAACAGCAGAATTGACTTCATGAAAAATTGACATTAAGCTATGGTTTTCCCCCCCACCACAAAAATAGCTTTCCAGCCAAGTGACCGAGAGACACTGCAGACCCGAATCCCAGGAGGCCTCAGCCCCTTCGGATCGCAGATGCAGGCCCAGGGCCCGAAGGCAGCCGCCGCCGGCCCCCTGTCCTGGCCTCAGCCATTTGAGGCTAGCTTTGTCAAGAGGCACGGACAGTCTTTGAACACCTCCACTGGGGAAGAGTCTGGCTCGTGATCCCAGCAAGGGGACCCCGCTGTCATAGCAGGGAAGAGCAAGGCCAGCAGATGTGTTGAGTGTGGGCATGAAAGGAGCGTCACAGCCGGAACTCCTAGCTGCATCCTTGCTTTTCTTGTTTGTTTTTGCATGCCATATAGACAGGCGTGGAAAAGGAAAAAGGATTTTTGGCTTCATAGAGCTCCCTGTCTCATGTGGCTACAGTTTTAAGAATTTAACATTCTATTCATGGTCCACATTCAACTCTCATTCTTCTTCATATGCATCCTGTAAATAGTCAAGTCTGTACTACAGGTGTGCCCCACTTTAAGAAAACAATGGACACATGGCGTATCCCAAGGAATCCATTGAAGAGCCTTATGTTTACAGAAATGAAGAATTGCCATATGATTAAAAATGCTATTTATGAACAGCAAACCCCTGGGTGCACTTAAAATTCAAGTTAAAAAGAAAAATCAAAACAGGCAGCTTTTAGGAAAACATCTATCCTCTAAAACTAGATACATCTACACCACTTGGTTCTGGTTAGCCTCTTATTAGAGAACAGGGGCTTCATTCTGCAATAGTAGAGGGAGGGGGAGTGAGCACAGGTACAGGTCTCTCAAAGAGCCAGGATCAAGGTCAAATACTTTTAAATCAAGTTCCACTGGAGGGCGCCTGGGTGGCTCAGTCGGTTAAGCGTCTGCCTTCGGCACAGGTCATGTTCCCAGGGTCCTGGGATCGAGCCCCTCATCGGGCTCCCTGCTTGGCGGGAAGCCTGCTTCTCCCTCTCCCACTCCCCCTGCTTGTGTTCCCTCTCTTGCTGTATCTCTCTGTTAAATAAATAAATAAATAAAATCTTTAAAAAAAAAAAATCAAGTTCCACTGGAGAAGTTCAGGGAACTGAACCAAGAGAAGAGGGGAAATGGGCACCAAGGACACAGACAGAGGTCCTAGCAGCTGTCACCTCTGCTGAACACTGAACAAGTGGCCCCGGGAATGAAGCTGTGCATGAGGGGCCAGGTCCCAAATGGTGGAAGGGGAAGGTGCCCACTGCGGACTGCTTAATATTTGAATAGGGAATGATAGATGATGGAGGAGACTAGGAAATCCCCTCTGCGTGTCACCTCCTCTGGAATGGTCCCACGTGGACGTAACAAAATGGACTAAGGGGCTTTCTCACCCTTCCTTCCTGTTCTTGTGATTGGGTTCTGCAGGGTCAAAGCCCCTTGCTCATCCTTTGTCCCAGCACTGTTTTCCTACACACAGTCGCCAACCTGGGTTTGGTTTGGATTCTCCTAAGAGCTGCAGGTGTTTGGGGGAAGTATCTCTGGCAAGCTGTGCCTCACCTTGGAGGATCATCTCCTACTTCCCATCACATCCCTGTGCAAACCCCATCTGTTCTGTAAGCCTGGCTCATGGACTGCTTCTCCCCGGAGCCTTGAGTTGCTGTGGGCCTCAAGCAGGAATTAATCTCCCCTTCCTCTCCTCTTCTCCATTTCTCTAAGCCAGAGTCTCCTCTCTCCCGGGAGAACTCCACAGGGCAGATTAGATCCCATCCAACGTCACATGTCCATGGTACCCAGCATAGCAGGTATTAAAAATACAAATAGGGTCCTAGCTATGACCTTGCCAATGAGTGTCAGCTCTCTGTACCATTTCAAATAGCAAATTTGGAATGCTTAAATATAGAGCATAGCATTGTAACCATGTGAATATGAAATAGGGTCATGTTCATTTGGCTCAGCAGTGGACTCATTCACGAAAACCTTTTAGTTACCTTAACCAGCAACACCAGTAACATTTACTTTCCGACACAGTACCATTTGTCTCTGACTAGGGTGAGATGATTCTTTTTAGTATCAAGGAGTTAGGGGAGGCACACGTACCACTTCCTGTTCAGCACATCTATGGCGGCCACGACAGTCACCAACACCCGTACGCAACTGAAGTAGGGACAGCAACAGAGAATTCGATAGCCTGTCCTTTCTTTTTGCCACCTCTTTTTTTTTTTTTAAGATTTTATTTATTTATTTGAGAGAGAGAATGAGATAGAGAGAGCACGAGAGGGAGGAGGGTCAGAGGGAGAAGCAGACTCCCCGCCGAGCAGGGAGCCCGATGCGGGACTCGATCCAGGGACTCCAGGATCATGACCTGAGCCGAAGGCAGTCGCTTAACCAACTGAGCCACCCAGGCGTCCAAGGATAAGTCACTTCTTAAAAGAATATTGCAGTGAATGGATCAGTAAGAGAGGAATCTTTTTTTATTTTTTTAAAGATTTTATTTATTTATTTGAGAGAGAGAATGAGATAGAGAGAGCATGAGAGGGGGGAGGGTCAGAGGGAGAAGCAGGCTCCCTGCCGAGCAGGGAGCCCGATGCGGGACTGGATCCCGGGACTCCAGGATCATGACCTGAGCCGAAGGCAGTCGCTTAACCAACTGAGCCACCCAGGCGCCCTTGCCACCTCTTTTCAACTCAGGTCCAATGAACCCTGAAAGGTCTCGGGAGGGGGTGGTTATCCAAAGGAGCACAACACTGGCCTTTGAAACATTTAAAAAGGAGTCATAATCAAACACAAAATGATTTTATTTTAAAAAGAATAAATTTACATACAGTACATAAGCAAGACAGCTGAAAGCTTCCAAAATAGAAACCCAGAGCATATGGCCCTGAAACAGCACATGCTTTGATTACACCCGGGAAGCACGAGTTGCCTACTTGGGGGGAGAAAAATCCCATGTTACCGTGCAACCTCCAGGCATGTTGTAGAGTGATTTCGGCCACCGCCATTTAAGGGCTTTTAGTTCAGGGTCCCTTCTGTGTTTCCTTCTGCGTATTCTGTAGCGGTGCGGGTCTGAGCAAAACCAGCCTGCAGTGACAGCTGGTTGGAAGGGTGCTGCAGGAGGGCCTGGCCCAGAGTGGGAGGGGGCTGGGGGAGGCCCATGAGGAAGAGGGCATGCTCTGCTGGGCTCCCAGAGGCTCCAGTCGTCCTGAGGGCTTTGGGGCCACGGCTTCCAAATGCAGACCCCAGGTCCCAAGCTCATCTTGGATACATCATGGTGAGCTTGACTTTTAAATTCTTGATCTTCAAGTCTCCTGATGGAGAGGGGTTCTGGACCACAGCTGAGGCTACACCAGCAGGGGGCAGTCTCTCTCCAGAGAGAAAATCCAAATGTCTCCAAGGAGCCAGGAGGCCAGCTCTTTGAAGGGACAGGGGTGGGGTGTGTGAGACAGCGGGCCTGGGAGGGTGTGAGAAGTGCCTGAGGAGGGGTGGTGAGCGAGAGTAGGAAGCTGGTAGTGACTTTTCCAATCCGTTTCTGCAGAGCAGTAGAGCTCAAAAACTAAAATGGTCTTCACCAATATACACTTTTTATTTTCCAGTTGCAAAACGAGACACTTCAAAAAAAAGTGACCCCTGTGACAAGCCCTTGGGTCATTCTTTAAGGTGATATGGCTAATCGCCCTCCACCCAATCGTGTAAATACAGCCTTAAAAACATTCATACAGCTGATTGCTGTCCTGTTGTTGGGACTTAAAAGGACAGCATTAAAAAATCACACACACACACACACACACACACACTTGAATGAACTGCCAACACCCACTGCCATGACAGTTACGGCCCCTCCTCTCAAAAGATACAAATGGAAAAACCCGATCCTTTGCTAATTAGCTTCAGAAAAATCAACTAAAATCATCTTGCGTAACTATCATCCAGGGCTGCGGGGACATGCCTCATCCGCCACACTGGTGGGGCTGGCCCAGGGCAGGGGTGCCGCTAAGTTGGGGCTCCCCCCTGCCTCCATCCTGCTGCCACAGATACCGGTCAGAGTTCGCTGTAAGAACAGTCAAATAAATGGCAGGTCCTTCTGATTCCTGCCTTCTAACTATGACCAATGTCAGAAGAATTTGAAGGAAAGGCAGAATGGTTTCCTCAACATCGTTCCCAATAGACTGGAGCACTAAGCCGAATAGCAAAGGTCATCCCGACAGAAAGATCAGGGGACATATTTGAAATCAGGACAAACGGGGTTTTCAGTTTTCACACTGGAGGCAGAGGGAAGAGCCTAACCCTGAAGTGTGTGCGTGGAAATGACGTGTTGGGATTCAAGTCATTGGGTTCGGTGGTTCAGGTACCGCACAGCAAAAGATGCTTCTTTTTTTTTTTTTTTTAAAGATTTTATTTATTTATTTGAGAGAGAGAATGAGATAGAGAGAGCATGAGAGGGGGGAGGGTCAGAGGGAGAAGGAGACTCCCCGCTGAGCAGGGAGCCCGATGCGGGACTCGATCCAGGGACTCCAGGATCATGACCTGAGCCGACGGCAGTCGCTCAACCAACTGAGCCACCCAGGCGCCCTCAAAAGATGCTTCTTAACTACGCATTTATGCCAACTTTTCAGAAGATTGTTGATGCATGTTCCTTATCCTTAAGACCTGAAGATGTGCCCTCAGAGGACGTGTCCCCCTGTCGTGGCCTTCCTATGCCTCACGAGGACACGCGCGGGCTTAAAGGCTGTGTTGTGTTTGGTCAGCTTGTCTTCCCAAGAGAGGCTGACCCTGTTCTTGCATTAATTACCCTTAAAATTGCCAAGAGATAAGGTAGGGGGGGCGGGGGGGATGGAAAGGGAGTCTATTTGGTGGGTGAGAAAATCGGTTTACAGAAAGTAACAGAAATGGAGGAGCAAGGCCCCGGAGGTCTGTTCCCTCCCTGTCAGGCCCCAGGGAGGACTCAGTTCATCTGTTCTGTTGGGCCACTCTTGCAGGCACAGGACAGTACCTCCCCAGTTTGTACAGAAGCATAAAACACCCAAATCTGGGCCGAGGGCTGGTCCCGAGTCACGGTGAAGCAGGAGAGAGCAGGACACACCGGGAAGCCCCGACGAAGAGAGGTGGGACAACTAGTGGGTTTCAGGGATCAGAAGAGTGTGGCAACGTGACCTGGAGTTCTGCAAAATGCACAGACGAGTGGACCCCCCCGGAGAGTGGGACCGAGGAGGGAAACAGGCTCCTGTCCACGATCTCCCAGGGTCGCCCTCATCCCTTACCGCCCCACGGTGGGGTCCACGGTGCTCTTGCCACCCAAGTGGGCACAGTCTAGTGTGATCATAACAAAAATGTCACCCTGTCCAAGGAAGGCAGTTCTACACGAAGCCACCCTTTCTCCGGACTCAAGTTCCAAGTCTGGACGTGAGGCCCCGTGATGGGCGAGGTCATGACAGAAGAGAGACGCCTGACCTCCAGCCTCTCAGATCATGTCTGTCTCTCCTGGATCTCCCAAGCCAGGCCGCAGTTCCTGCCAGCCCGCGACGAGGTCCAAAGGCCGCGTAACAGGGTGGGGGACCCCTCAAGAGCGGACTGTGGGTTTAGCCTGGCTTCCCCCGCAGCCCGACGCTTACGGACTGATGTCCCTATGAGACAGCATGTCCTTCCCCGCAGTGGCAGCACTGACCTCTGCTCTCAGCAGCACAGACACGTGGCTTAAGGATTTTTTTTTTTTTAAGGAAAATGTATTGTCAACACCTGCCCACCCCACCCCATTCGTGTTTGGGCTCCCTCGTGCAGGGGGCTGCCCTCCAGCTCCTTTGGGGTTCAGAGCAGCCCCAAAAACCTGTGTAGCATTGGCACAAAGGTCGTAGCACAGAGGCCCACGGACGTGTAGGTGACGAACTTGTAAGGCACTTCGATCTCTAGTCTCCGCCTGGCCTCCTTGTTCCTGGTGACCACCTTGAACCACGAGTAGAGCACTTGCAGGGAGAGGTTTTGCACCAGCTGGCGCACTAGAAGGATCAACACGATGCCCACGGTAAATTTGGTCAGCCCCACGACCAACATGCCGGTGGTGAGCGGCGGGATGTCCCGGACGACAGGGAGAGGCTCGGTGGGCGCGGACGCGAGCTGGAAGAAGTGATTGACCCAGAACCCGAGGCTCACCCCCGCCCCTGCGGCCAGGATGGTGGTCGTGTCGGCCCTGGTTGGACTGTAGCAGTCAGACACGGGGTAGTGGTAACACAGGAGGAAGGGCACCACGATGACGCACACGGGGAAGAGGGGGCTGGCCGAGTCCAGGCGGTCGATAAGCGTCCAGGCCGGGTAGGTGAGGACGATGAGGACCGCAGTGACCAGGATGCCACCCAGCACGTCCTGCGGGAAGGAGGAAAGAGAAGGATGTAAGCCGGTGAGCGCCTCCCCGGGGAAGGGGCAGAACTGTGAGTCAAGTACGGCCGGTTTGACATTGAAAGTACAATTTTGGCATCGCTCTATCTGGCATTGCTTTGAAAGGTGTAAAGCTGCAAAGAGATTTGAGAGTAGGAAAAACAGCCGTGCCATTCACCTTGTGTAATTTTCTTTTTTTTTTTTTTTATTTGTGAGAGAGAGAATGAGAGACAGAGAGCATGAGAGGGAGGAAGGTCAGAGGGAGAAGCAGACTCCCCGCTGAGCAGGGAGCCCGATGCGGGACCCGATCCCGGGACTCCAGGATCATGACCTGAGCCGAAGGCAGTCGCTTAACCAACTGAGCCACCCAGGCGTCCAAGGATAAGTCACTTCTTAAAAGAATATTGCAGTGAATGGATCAGTAAGAGAGGAATCTTTTTTTTTTTTTTTAAAGATTTTATTTATTTATTTGAGAGAGAGAATGAGACAGAGAGCATGAGAGGGAGGAGGGTCAGAGGGAGAAGCAGACTCCCCGCCGAGCAGGGAGCCCGATGCGGGACTCGATCCCGGGACTCCAGGATCATGACCTGAGCCGAAGGCAGTCGCTTAACCAACTGAGCCACCCAGGCGCCCCCACGTTGTGTAATTTTCTAGTTTTCCTTTCTGTCCTGTGGATTATATATTCCATGTTTTCTTAGTGGGCAGCTCTAATCCCATTTTCCCCCATCTTCTATCATTTTGATTTAACATTAGGTAGCAAGTGTTGTCATCATCTTTCAGGGGTGACATCATCCTTTCTTGGCAGGTCGGGGCTGCAGGCTGGCGGGGGGTGGGAGTTAGCTGCTGGGGGCACCCCGTGCACACCCCAGCTGCTGCTGTCCCTTCTAAGGTACATTTATTTGGGGTGGTTTGAGAAGACATTCTGGGTGGGCTGGTGCCAGAGCTCCACCTGTCTTGGCTCCGTCTTCAGAGACGGAATTTCAAACCGCACGCAGACCATTTCCGTGAGCGGATGTACCATGCTTGTCTTCACTGATCCCTTCTTTAAGACATTTTAGATTGTGGTCTTCTTTCTTCTGTTCCTCCCTTTCTCTTCCACACCCCCCCATCCCTCCATTCCTTCCTTAAGTGCCTATTTAAAGTATCTTCAATATCCTGGGGCGCCTGGGTGGCTCAGTCAGTTAAGCATCTGACTTGATTTCGGCTCAGGTCACGATCTCCGGGTCATGAGATCAAGCCTTGTGCTGGACATGGAGCCTTGCTTGAGATTCTCTCTCTCCCTCTGCCCCTTCCTCCCTCTCTAAAAAAATAAAATAAAGATATATATCTTTAACTCCTTAATGTCATCCATTTTCTCCTTCCCTTAGTGTTCTCACTGCAAAATTCATCAGAAGGTGAAGTCTCACTGTAATGAATAGAGGAGTACATCAAGTCAGAGAATGAGGGGCTTGCTGAGGTTTTGCTACAAAGTTTCACATGGTTTATTTTGAAAGTTTACCATTGAAAAATTAAAATATTTCCCCCAGTGCATTGGAAAATCTGAAAAGCACCAAAAAAAGCACTACATAGGCATTACAGAAAATCTGAAAACCAGGGAAAAGTATAAGAAATAAAAATAGATCCTTATTTTTACCACCTAGGGTCAACCCTGTCTATATTTTGGCATGTTGCCTTCCACTTTTTCTAGAATTCATTTTGGCTGAGAATTCTTGGAAAGAGATGTTCTTTCTTCTTCTGAACATGGTACCCTGTGGTTACTTAGCAGGCCTCCGGTGTTCAGCTTTTACTGACGTCACCCTGCACCGTCCTGACTCTAGAGAAGTCTCTTTCTTGGTTTCCTCCTTTCGAGCTTCCTCCTCTTTCCACATCCTAAACACAGGCATTTCCACAGACCCTGTCTTCTGGCCGTGTGCGTTTTCTCCCTCAGAGAGTTTGTGTGGCGCCATGGCTTCCTGTCTGTCCTCTCAGGGGGGCTCTCAAGTTTGGGTCTTCCCATGTCTCTCTCACACTTTAGCCCCACGTTTCTTAACTCGACGCTGGACGCTGTCACCCAGACGTACGGACGGCCCCCCAAACCAACTTGTCTAAGAGAATAATGACCAACAACCAAAAAGAGACAGGAGTGAAGGGGAAGGAGAAGTTTACAGAAAAGGAAATAGGAATGCCTCTTGGACATACACAAATATACGGAAACTTACTCATAAGTGGAAATTAAACTAGGCTGAGGAGAAATGAGAAGTTACGTTCACCTAAAAGTCCGTACATGAATGTGGACAGCAGTTCTACTTATAATCCCCCCCAAACTGGAAACAACCCCAAAGTCATTCAGTGGGTGAATGGGTAAACAAGCTGTGCTGCATTCATAGGAAGGAATATTTCCCAGCCATAAAAAAGCAACAAACTACTGACGCATACAAGAGCGTGGAGGAAATCTCCAGGAAATCATGCTGAAGGGGAACAGCCGCTCTCCGAGGGTTACACACTGTTTGGCTCTATTTATATGACATTCTCCAGAAGATGGAACTGTAGTGACAGAGAACAGGTCAGTGGTTGCCAGGGTCGAGGGGTGGGGGAGGGTATTTTGGGGGGTGAATTTGTTCCATGTTATGTGCATGCTTACTGCAGTCTATACAGGTGTTAAAATCTGTAGAACCGCACGCCCCAAATGAAGTCAATTTTACTGTTATTAAAAATTACACTCCGGGACGCCTGGGTGGCCCAGTCGGTTAAGCGTCTGCCTTCGGCTCAGGTCATGATCCTGGAGTCCCGGGATCGAGTCCCATGTCGGGCTCCCTGCTAGGCAGGGAGTCTGCTTCTCCCTCTGACCCTCCCCCCTCTCATGTGCTCTCTCTCTCATTCTCTCTGTCTCAAATAAATAAATAAAATCTTTAAAAAAAAAAAATACACTCCAAGCAAAAAAATGAAAAGCCAGGGCACCTGGGTGGCTCAGCCAGTTGGGTGTCTGCCTTCGGCTCAGGTCATGATCCCAGGGTCCTGGGATTGATCCCCGCTTTGGGCTCCCTGCTTGGCGAGGAGCCTGCTTCTCCCTCTCCTCCTGGCTTGTGCTCTCTGTCGCTCTGTCTCAATCTTTCAAATGAGTAAATAAAAATCTTAAAGAAAATGAAAAGCTGGTGGACTTTTTTTTTTTTTTTTTTGCTTTTACTAAATGACATTGTTGGGCATCTGCTGCTATGTGTCAAGCAGAGCTCTGGACACCTACAGGTTCCCAGTGTGTCCCTCTCTCTGCCCACCCTCCCACACAGTGTGCTGGGAACGCACCCCTTACCTACAGGCTTTCACAAAACCCAGAAGTCTGAAAACATTCTGTTGATGAAGCGGTAGAAAGAAAAGGGGACTCTTGTCCACTCAATCATATGAATGCAAAATGGCACAACTCTTGTGGGGAGAAAGTTTTTAATTTAACCTCTGACCCATAATCTCGCCCTGGGACTTGACCATAGAGATATACCTGCCCGTATCTGAAATGAGGTGCATATTTACAAGTGGTCTGTTGTGGTAGGGTTTGTGTTAGCTGGAGACTAGAAAAATGTTCTAGAAAAAAGTTCCACCTATAGGGACCAGTTAGATCTAACCATGGTATATTCACATAATGGAATATACTCTGTCACTGTGAAATGGATGAGGAGGTTTCATTTGGGACATGGGATATTATTTTTTTAAAGACTTTATTTATTTATTGGAGAGCGAGCGAGAGAGAAACAGCATGAGAGAGGAGAGGGTCAGAGGGAGAAGCAGGCTCCCCGCTGAGCCGGGAGCCCGATGTGGGACTCGATCCCAGGACCCTGGGATCATGACCTGAGCCAACGGCAGTCGCTTAACAAACTGAGCCACCCAGGCGCCCGGGATATTATTTTTAAAGACTTATTTATTTAAGAGAGAGAGAGAGAACGAGTGGGAGGGGTAGGGGGAGAGAGAATCTCAAGCAAATTCCACACTGAGCACAGAGCCTAATGTGGGGCTTGATCTCACGACCCCAAGATCACAACCTGTGCTGACACCAAGAGTCAGACGCTCAATCAACTGCACCACCCAGGAGCCCTTCTGACATCGGATTTTTAAAAGCACAGTGCAGAACAGGGTATATAGTATGCTACCATTTCCATTTTTAAAAAGATGGGAGAATATATAGATACATTCTTACTTGGATACACCAAGAGGTTCACTTGACTGGCGGAGGACACGGTTGGTAAGGAGACTTTTCACAGGATACCCTTGTGTGCCTTTGGAACTTCATTATCATGTAAACGTATTGCCTCCTTAAAAAATTTTAAGTGAAATAATTCAGTCTCTCCTCTTCCCAACAGGATCTGCCTTCAATTCCCATATGAAGTGGTGATCCCAGGTGAGCCCAGCTGTGTCCTCCACGAGGTACTGGGCATATCTGGTGAACGATGGGGGGGAAATCGCCCGCCGAAGTGTCACCTGCTGAGGACCGAGAGTACTTTGTGTGTTTTAAAGGAACACATGTTTTGAGGGAAGGAGGAGACCCAGGTACAATGAACTCATTGAACTCAACACCCCAAACAAGCCTTTATTCTCAGTGGGGGGAGAAGATTCTACCCCTCAGATGGTCTCCTGGCAGCCCCACGTCCCATCTGAGTTCTGAAGAAGTCAGAGAGGACGAAAGAGTCATTTTGCCTCAATTTATAAGACTCAGAGCTGAAGAAGGCTGTTTGGGGACCCCTCTGGCAGAGGGCTCTCCAAAGGGCAGAATCCATCCGTCCTTGTACCTCCAGTCCCCAGTGCCCTGGGTGGGCACTGGATGATACCACCTTGCAGGAAGGACATGGTTCACCATGTCCCGTGGAATCCGTCTCAGGCACGGACCTGCTGGGCCTGGGGGAGCCGCGGAGGAGACGTCGGTGCCCGGCAGACAGCAGGGAAGGGGGCTAACAGGGTGGGGCCACGGTACTCAGAGCAACACCCGCCTCTCCTAGACCCGCCATGGGGCACTTACTGCCAGGATCAGGGAGCTGCTGAGCCCCGAAGCAGTGGGCAAGACCAAGGCGCCCAAGCTCATGGCCTGGCCAGAGAGCAAGGAATGTAGCCAAGCCATCCTGACACCACCCTGTCTGACAGCAAGGAGGCGCTAGGGAGCTCAGACCCGTTGATGAGCACCTGCCAGGCTCTTTGAAACTCCAGAAATACTTGGTGGGTGGCATTTTGGTTAGGGGTGGGGACAAAATGCAGTTTTGCGGGGGCGGGGGGTGAAGATTTGGAGTGATCCTGCAGGTGTCAGGGAAATTCACGTGTGATCCATATCGCTGCTGGGGGCACCCGTCTCCCTGGCTGCGGAAGCTCAGAGTCCTGCTGGCCGTACCTGATGGCTCCCTCCTCTCGCCGCCCATAACCCCCATCACAATATTCCAGAGACTCCTTCTTGGCACAAAGCCCTGCTCCTGCTGTCACCACCCAGAGTTTGGACCTTCATTTCGCCTCTTGCCGGCCACTCTCCCGCCCCCAAACCTTCACTGACCAGTGTCCCGATGGCTGTTTCGATAGCAAATGTTTTCTGATCTTCCCGTGCGTTGCAGATTTCAGGGGACTGAAGTGGGCCCAGGAGTCTGCATTTAACACCCGACCTAATGCTGAGGTAGCAAGGCCCAGATAAAAACCCTGAGAAATACTAGCCTACAGATTGAGAGAGTCCAGCGTGATATGGGTTTGATTAGTCTATCATTCTAGGGTTTTCGCTCACTGCTTTCCCATTTGAACTTTTCCACTGCAGTCCGATAGGGCTGCTTGCTTTCCCCAAACATGCTCAGTACAATTCAATCCCCTAGGTTTGCATTCCTTGTATGTACCGTACACTTTAACCATCTCTATCAAGATCATATCAGTGCATCGAAGGCTTGGCTCAAAAGCTATTTCCTTTCCCAAATATCTCGTGTATCACCGCAGTTGGAAATAACCTCTCCCTGAACTGAATGTGAAGGCCCTTGCTTAATATCACTCAGAAAGCCCTTCCCTTCTCTTGCCTTTGCTGTGGTCATGTATCTGCATGCTTTTCCCCCAAGTTGATTACAAGACTCTGATCAGCAAGGGCACATTCTCTTGCATCTTGGCATTATCCTCAAGGCTTCTACAATAGAGATTCTCAGCAGATACTCAGTTCATAGTGATTAGGAGAATTCAGTGTCTTTCTCTTAACCTGAATATCCATAATAGTTAATACCCATTGTTTCAATACATGGAAGAAAATTTGCTTGCCTTCCTTCCTTCTGTCTTTTTTGTAACTGCAGTTAGCAATTCCCAGACATCTGGTTGGAATGTTCTTCATAAGCTAATTCTGTTCCTCTCCAATGCATCAGGAGACTAGACTCTTAGTCCACAGCCCTAGCATTTGAGGCAAAAATAATCTTAGCCAACATGGCTGCTGGCATAGAGTTTGTTCCTTCTAGCCACATGGTTCGATTTTCTGCCACAAAACGTGATATTGTAATTAAGACATTTAGATATTTTTTTAAGGAAAATACTTGAACCATCTCAAGTGAGCGTTCCAATTTGCGGCTCTAAATTTCTAGTAATAAAGTGATCCTAAGCAGCTTCTAAAAATAAGGTCTCTAATGCTTGAAAATTCAAGAACAACTTTTTATATTACTTTTCTCAAGCTACTGAAACTACAGGAACTGACAAAAATCTCCATCTCAGAATTGCATCTGCTGTTTTGATTTGGGCGCATTCTAAATGAGGAGGTGATTTCTTTGGAACCTCTACCATTCGGCACAGTACACGGAGCCAGAGAGAAAACAGTTCCCAGGTCTCTGGCAAGGCGAAGACGGGCCATGGGCAGAGGTCAGGGCAGAGGGCACAGGGCAGAGAGCACAGGGCAGAGGTGGGGAGCCAACAGCCAGCCCCGGGACAATGCTGTCCTGAGCAGGTGGACGTGACAGGCGGGGCAGAGAGAAGAGAGGGAAAGGCATGTGTGGTTTAGAGGGAGATGTGAACGGCACAGGAGATCAGGAAAAGGGAATGGTGCCGAAAGCATGGTAAGGAAAGACGTGAGGACAAAAATGGCAGAAGAGATATTCCTCACTATGGGAAAAAAAAAAAAAAGGCTTAAAACTCCTCACCATAGTACATAATTAGACTGTGAAGTGTACAAAATATTCACCACCTTGACCCAATTATTCCACTCCTAAGAGTTTATTCTACAATAAATAAATAAATAAATAAATAAATAAATAAATAAATAAATAAATAAAAAAGCTGTTCACAAAGACTTGTGTAGAGGGATGACTCTTGTTGGGTTAGTTCAGTTCATTCCAATTAAGTTCAAAAAGTAACAGGTGCTCCACAACAATCCAGAAACACAAACAAGCAAAAATAGCACAAGGAATGGGGCATGCATCATAATAAGAATCTAGAAAGACATAAATCAGGCATAAGATAAAAATATGTAATAATATAGCATGAACATTTTACATTTGAGAAGATACTTTTCTGGAGCCTTATTTTTTATGGTTTCAAAGTAACCAAAAGTGAGATAATATTAAGCAGAATACAAACTTTGCATAAAGGATGCTCCTAGTTTTATAGAAACACATACTTGCATGCATGGGTAAAATACCACAAAGAAATCAACTAAAATGTTAAAAAGCGGTTTTTTTCTGTTTGCATATTACAGATGATGATTATCTTCTCCATGCTTTGCAGTATTTTGTAAATTTTCTAGTCAACACCTGTTATTTTATTATAATAAAAATGTAATCCAGGTGAAGAAATCAGGATGTTAAAATCAGAATGTTTCAAAATAGATGAAAACAGAAATAATTAACTGATGCTTATAAATGTTCATATCATGCCAAAAAGGGAAACACCCCCAAGCATCTATATGGTAGTCAACCTACCATTCCTCCAGGATGTAGCTACCATTTAAAATAAAGGCACATAAGATCCATAGTCAGGGCTACCTGACCGAGCACATTGTTCAAAATATAATGAACCTTTAATTCCATTTACCATCCCGGGTTTAAAGAAAACTTTTGAAATTATTTGGAAAAAAATCATTACACGAGACTAACATTTTCCAAAGTTAAAATGCAGAACAATGATTTTTGTACCTATTCCCATTTTCAGTTATAAAACTTAGTACTTAGATAAAAGCTTGCGCTTTATTATGTCTCATTACAGAAAACAAAAATAAAGACAGGCAATCTGGAGCGTTCAGGAAAGAATGCTAATCAAGCTAGCCCAAGCATCAGGACAAACTTCAGCGAGTGCTTATAGAAACACATCAAACAGTGTTTTTATTCTTAGCCAAACAGAAACACTCCTCCGGGTCAACATCTCCAGATATTTCAGCCACAGGCCCCCACCCTGAGAACGGCCAGTGTTTGTCAATTCTGACCCTACATCCCGATCCTATATGCAGCTTACTGCCACAAATTCACATTCCATTTCCAAACATCTTCACTGAAGAATGCTATTGAGCAGACCAAGACAACACAAGGTTAGCTAACTAGAAAGAAGGGGGGAGAAGAAACCCATTCATTCAATTGTTAGGAAAGAATGCATTCAGATCTTGGAACTATTTATGCCGAGAACTCTATGATTCTGGCATCTTCCCCTCAGCCAGGTCTCCCGCTGAGAATGTGAAGGGCCCTCTCTGCCCTTGGCTGCCTTCACAGAGCAGGCTGCAGCCAGGAGCAGAGGAAAAGCCAAGACCCACTTCTTTGTACACGCCCTGAATGCTCTCAATGCGAGCAGACCCTGACGTTAAAACAAACTGGGAAAAAAAAAAACAAACCTAAACTCCTACAGTTATTCTAGAAAATAACTTGTAGTTATCGATCAATGTTTCCTAGTTAACACACTCTGAATACTTACTCACTTCCATGCTGGCTCACAATTAGTTCAATTTCTGAGAATCATGCAGATGAGATTCAGTAGAAGCCAAATGGCAAGAGGGAGGCAATGCTGTTCATGAATGTGAATATGAATGATTACGGAGAGAAACCTACATGTTATGTGATTAGCATATGTATAGGGGAGGAAGAGTGAATGCATAAGTTCAAAAAATATTAATTTCCTATTGAGACACACCAAAGCTCACAGGAATCAAGCAAAAGCAGGGAGATTTACCTTGCCACATGGGGTGAACATAAGCGGTCGAACCTCCTGATCTTTGTGGCTCTTTGCGTGGGCACTCTGTCACTGATGCCCCTCCTTGCCACAACTGTTGTCTAAAGCCACCTGATATCCAAGCAGAAGTCTAGGACTAAGGATCACTAGGCATGGGAATCTATGGCCATAAAGAGAAAGCTTTGAAAAGGACTTTTTGAAAACTCATCAAGCTCAGGAGTGACTACAGAGGTAGAAGAAAGTATGCCACCTTTCACCTTCTGCAATTTTGAAATAAATGCTCACTTTCTAAGTGAGCACATTTAAACCTTCATTAGAAATTACATCGAACTTTTGTAACAGAAAATGGCTTTCGGTAAGTGTGTTAAGAAAAATGACATAAAACTTGGACATGAGGCAAAAAAAACTTCATTTCAATGTCATATGGGGGAAAAGGCCACCCAAGGATTATAGAAGGGATAGCACTCTGTTCACTGTTTACTACGGATTAGATAGAGGTCTCAGACTTCATAACGTGACAGGCTAGTTGATAGATTTTTCTTTGGTAGAGACGCAAACAATTTCTGTCCAGCGGAAATGATAACCCCAAACTGATTACAGTTTGTTGCCCTATAAGACAGTAACCAATTCTGTATATAACCCCGCAGTCTCAAAGTAATATTTCTTTATTAAATTATCTATAAATACTTAGTTCTACTAACGAGGCTATTCTATTAATGAAGGCTATGAAGGCCATTTCCTTCATTAATTAATCGGTTGAATAAAATCTTAGACACATTTTTTGTTTGGCCAAGAGTTAGGATTTTACCATTTAAAATGATACCCTAGCAAGTAAATAATTATTTCAATGTTTGGTCATTTGACTAATTATCCTGGATGACTGAATATGTATATTCCATAAAACGACCACCACTGTTACCTTGTTTTTCTGTGTATATCTCTTTAAATGGCACGGCTTTGCTCAACAAGTAAAAAAGGCAGGTGTTATGTTTCTTAATGTGATGATATAATAAGATACTACTGCGTGCTTTTTACAATATCAATATTAGCTAAATAGATACTTAGGTATATATTTCTAAATTTTAGTCCATATGCGGCATGATTTAGGAAACAATCACTTGCTTGTCTTGGCTTCACAGAATCTAACAAGTCCAAACAGGAGATCTTCACAAAGCAGACAAAATTCCCCCACCCATAAATTCGCATTAATATGCACAGCTCTAACCATAATGAATCACAAGGCTTGGCAGGTCAACGGGCTTATGATAGGAGATCAAACAAGCTTTGAGACAGGTTAGAACATCATTTTTGACAACTGCTAAGCAGCCTGTTAGAATGACAAGTATAGGGGAGGGCAATCTGCTAGAAAACACAAAAGGCACTGTCAAACATTTAAGCGATGTTTCTCCAGTCTGGGTGGGCAGAGGGGCCTCTGAGCAACAAGAGAACAGAAGAAAGTCATGTTCAATGTAATGTAATTGAACAGGTCCATGCAGGTTGAAATTTAATTGGCACTGTCCCCATATTTGCTGGGATATTGTAGGTAGGCCGTTTCGTGCCTTTTCAAATTGTATCTTGCATTAGAATCTGCTGGGAGGCTTCTTAAAAGGCACGTTCTGATTCAATGGGTCTGGGTGGGGCCTGAGAGTCTGCATTTCTAACCAGCTCCCAGGGGATGCTGAGGCTGCTGGTCAGGGGACAATCTCACCTTGCTAAACCCCTGAGGCTGACGTGGGCTTTTCATAGTGAATATGGCAGGTCATAGCTGCTGGAGGGCTTCTCTGAAACACACACAAAGGACTAAAACTTCTGGATTATAGGAGTACCATACCTGAAAGTCATAGTACAGCTTTTGAAAAGTCCTAAGGTGATACTCTGATGTAGAAACTCTTGTGTACAAAGAGGTACAAGAGAAAGATCTGAGAATTCTTTGTTGGCCTAGTAACAGGGGTGCTCACATTTAGAGGAAAAGAAAATCTGTCCCAGCCCTTTGTCATTGACCTTAGGAAACGCTGGCTTGAACCCTCGAGTCCTGGCTCCCTGTGCAAACACAGATCTTCTGGAGGGCATAGTCGGCGGCCCTTACGTCACAGTAGGAACTAGAGATCAGGAGACCGGGAAAATACCAGTCTTGCTTTGCGGACTGTCTTGGTGATGTCAGATATGGCCCTGCGGTGTCCATGATGAGGCTGCACGATCCCAACTACAGGATTTTCACTTCCTTGTCACTAAGTGTGTGCCAAGTGAGAAGGCAGCAAAGCCAATGCAACTTTATTACAAGCGAGAGCCAGGATACAATGAGGCAGAAGATTGTGGTACATGGGCGACCCTCTTGTTTTCACAAGTGCGGGTAGAGCTTGGGGTATGGTGTGGAAAGCAAACTGTGCCATCAATCTATGCACATGAAATAATTTTATGGAGGTTTCCAGGTTTTTCGTTTGTTTGTTTTTTTAAGAACCAAGTCAATTGCCACACTTACGGGAAGACTTGTGTGCATTGAAAATATGATACATGAAGTATTTACTTCCTTTCCCAAGTGAGCATGTTTTTTTTTTTTTAAAGATTTTATTTATTTATTTGAGACAGAGAGAATGAGAGAGAGAGAGAGAGCACATGAGAGGGGGGAGGGTCAGAGGGAGAAGCAGGCTCCCCGCCGAGCAGGGAGCCCGATGCGGGACTCGATCCCGGGACTCCAGGATCATGACCTGAGCCGAAGGCAGTCGCTTAACCAACTGAGCCACCCAGGCGCCCGCAAGTGAGCATGTTTTAAGGAACATTCCCACAGACATCTATAAACACAGACCTCAGTGGTGTTTCGAGATCAAAATTAAATTCTGGAGCTTATGGTGATTTTCAGAGGACAGGACGCAAGGCAGCTCCTCGACCCCTCTCCATCTGTCTGCTGTGCCCCAGTTGGGTCCGTCAGATCAGCAGCAGGGCAGACTTGGGTAATCAAACCAATTCTCGGGCACTTTTATGGCTGCAATGGATAAACAGTTCCTTTGCCCTTTGTGGCTGGAGAAACACTGCTGTTGCTTCCTGCAAGCGTTGTGGTTCAGCCCAACTCAACTCTTCGAGGTGGACTTCTCATTTTGAAATAGCACCACAGGAAGGGATGGACAGATAGTAATTTTGCTGAGAACTTGCTTTCCTTTTTCAATCAGGTTCGGGTGGTAGGATTACAGCAACTATGAGGGATTTTGCTAATCAATGGTTTGCCAATTTGATTGATTCTCAAAGCCCTTTGAAACTCATGTATTTGTGTGATTGCCAAAATCCATATTGTGTTGTTTCCAAAAAAAAAAAAAAAAAAAGGGCAGTTCAGGGGAATACTAAGAAATGCAAGTACCCAGTCCAAGAGGAGTTATTGTTCTATTGTTCATGACAGTCCAGTCTCAAATCTTCCTTGTAGGAAATCCTCATGTAAATAATAATAGAGCTCAAATATTTATTAATTCATCCATTCAATAGCCATCATGTTCTTTTATTTTCAACTGGTTATACCAAGAAATATAGGAGGATAGAGGAAGAGGAAGATGCAGTCTCTGTCCATTAAACAAAAATAGTTTTACTGTTTTTGTCAAAAACAAGTCAGGCTCACTATTACAAGTGCATTGCCGAGGCCTCTGTCCGTAACCACCTCCTGACACACACAATTTCACAACTAATGGCGCCATACTCTATGAGCTGTTCCATAGAGTTCCAAAGCTTTTTTTCATTGACAATATGTCATCCAAATCTTTTCATGATTACAGAACTGTATTACTTTAATGGCTATAGAACATTCCACTCTATGGAAATACTATTCTTAACTAGATCTGATTGATGGACATTTAGTATATTCACATTGTTTGCTTTTAAATGCATTAATAACATCCTGGAGGGGTAGTACAGAATGGTAATTAAAAGCATGAATTCTGAAGTCAGACTGCTTGATTTTCAATCTCAGTCCAATCTCTTACCAGCTATAGAACCCTGGTCAGGTTACTTGACCTCTCTATGCTTCCTCTGTAAGCCTGGGATAACAATGGCACCTCTCTCGTAGAGTTGCTATGAGGTAGTCAGCTGCCTTATGAGGTAGTTAATGCATGCAAAGCATTTAGAATGGTGCCCAGCAGATCACTTTATAAATGTTTGCTGGGGCATCTGGGTGGCTCAGTCGTTAAGCGTCTGCCTTCGGCTCAGGTCATGATCCCAGAGTCCTGGGATCGAGCCCCGCATCGGGCTCCCTGCTCTGCGGGAAGTCTGCTTCTCCCTCTCCCACTGCCCCTGCTTGTGTTCCCTCTCTCGCTGTGTCTCTCTGTGTCAAATAAATAAATAAAATCTTTAAAAAAAAATAAATGCTGTTATTTTCACTTTTACACTTGTGAAATTATATGCTTTAGAGCAAACTCCTAGAATTGGGCTAGAAGCCCAGAAGACTAAGAATGTACACTTCAGACATCCATATATTCTGCAAAATGTCCTCCAAAAAGCCTAATCTGATGGATTATCCATATCTCTAAGAATAGTCATCCTTGCTTGGCAGACATGAGATCTGGAAACTGCTACCTGACCAAGCTGGCTACACTGATTTAGTGCACACTGTGGGCAAGTGGAAATGGCAAGAATCCAGTTCAGGGACACTGAAGGAAAGGACACAAAGAATTCTATACCTAGCAAAAATACCCTCCAAAAAACAAAGTGAAACAAAGCCATTTCCAAAAGAAACAAAAACTGAGAGAACTCATTACCAGCATAAACATGCTAAAAGAAACACTAAATAGACAATTTAAGCAGAAAGAATGAGATGCCACATGGACGAACAGAACTGTAGGAAGGAATGAAGAACAAAAGAAAGAATAAATACATGGACGAACCTAAATATACATTCACTATAAAACAATAAAAATAAGTTCTTGTGGGCTTTAAATATATGTAGAATTGAATTTCATTTAATGACTCACTCCTCCCAGGGAGTGGTAAAGGTCCTAGTTTGCATTTGACTCTCATAAATCAAGGATGCATGTTGTAATCTCTTGGGTAACCACTAAAAGAACTGTAAAGATTTTCTAACAAGCCCATAGAGAGTTACAATACTTGTAAAACCAGGAGAGTTACAATACTTGACCAAAGTTGGAGGACTTTTACCACCTGACATCAAGACTTACTACAAAGCTACCATAAAGAAGGAGGTGGTATTGGCATGAAGACAAACCGACACAAGAGAGTAGAGTGTATATACATAGGGAATGTCAACAGTCATTTGATTTATGACAAAACTAATGCTTCAGTAAATGGAGAAAGGACAATCCTTACAAATGGCGCTGAGCATATTGGGTATTCCTATAGAACACAGATGGATCAAAAATCAATTCCAAGTAGACTGCGGATCTAAATAAGAAAAGCAAAATAATAAATCTTCTCAAGAGAATATCTTTAAGACCGTGTGATAGGCAAAAGTATCTTAAACAGGACACAAAAAGTTGTAAACATAAGTTTGATCATTGGGCTATGTTAAAATTAAGAACTTCTCTTTACCTAAAATTACCACTAATAGAGCAAAAAAGGCAAGCCACAGGATGGGAAAAGAAATTTGCAATACTGTACATATATCCAACTAGTGACTCACCAATACAGACGAGCAACCCAGAAAAAAAAAAGGTCAAAAGACAAATAGGCACCCCACAAAGGAGGATACATAAATGGCTAATAAACATATGAAAAGGGGCTGTCATGATTCATCAGAGAAATCAAAATAAAAGCACAATGAGCTACAATTACATACCCCCTCACACGACTACAATGAGAATGGCTGACATCAGGAGGGAGGGCAGAGATGCGGAGAACTGGAAATCTCATATACCACCGATAGGAGTGGAAATCGTCATAATTCTTCAGAAGACACAACAGTGTATCCTAAAGCTGAGCCTACCTTATGACCTAGCAATTTTACTTCTACATTTATACTCGATAGCTAGATGTACGTACTCGCACTAACAGCCACGTCAAAGGAAGTTCAGAATAGCATCATTTACAATAGCCTCAAGCTGGAAACAATCCCAAATATCCATCGGTGACAAGACGGATAAAGTGTGATATAGTCGTACATTCTAATACTATCCAGCAATGAACATTAATGAAGTAAAGCTACCTGCAACAACATGGGTGAATATCACAAAGAAAATGGTAAGTGAAAGGAGCCCAAGACAGAAGAATGCCTAGTGTATAATTCCATTTACCAGGAGTTCCACTAAGAGATGGGGTCAGAGATCTGGGGAGGGGGTACCTGGAAGGGGTACGGTGTAGAGGACGTGGGGGGCACTTCTGAGGTACCGGTAATGCTCTATGTACCGTGACCTGGGTGGTGGTTACCTGGGGGCTGCTTACTTATCTCTCCCTCTCTTCTAGGTACCACGTACACACCTATATCCAGGCACCAGGTTCTCCATGAAATTCTCAAGTCCGTTAGGAACTACAGAACCTTCTTCCTCATCCCTGGCTGCATCATCATCCTATTTATTAAAAGAAACGTGTGAGGTACTGAGTGGCCTGTCTTCAGACACCCTTCCTTTAAGAACTGGGCCCTCAGGGAGCCTCAGCTTCATGCTGCTGATGCCCACTCCATGGTCCCTTCTCCCACAGCAAGACGCCTGCCACATTTGACTCTGGGAGTTCGAGAAGCTCGAAACAGAGCAGCCAAACTCACACGGTATTTACTGTGGCAGTGACACTTCTAGCCAAAGTTCACGAGTTTATTCTTTCAGGCAGAGGGAAATAATGTTGAACACGTATCAGACGATGTGAGCCAGCCTCCTCCTATGGTGAATGCAGTATGCAGACTAACAGATGAATCTTGTCAAATCCAACTCGATAAAGCACAAAGAAATAAAAGAGAAAATGCCGATTTGTGAACAGATTACAGATGATTATGCATACCACTCAGTTTTTACCGTGCACTTACTATCAGGCACTCTGGTGGGAATTTCGGAGAATATGAAGGTGAGGAAAGTAAGATTCTTAGCCTCAAGAGCCTAACAGTCAAAGGGTGACTACAACCCACCACACGCCTGAACCATAGTTTGCTCTTACTGCTAATCAAGTGGTCTTCACACATGCAAATGCACAGTCACCTAAGAGACTTTGAATGAAAATCTCTCAAGCGTCCTTACATCTACTGAAATAGAAATATTTGTCAGTGAGTTAAAAGAAAGAAAGGTCAGGAAATTCACACTCTTGCCTTTTCTGTTGGCAAAACAGGTTTCCCTAGGAGACCCGCTTCTTGGAAATTACCGTGAGCAGAGTTTTTCAGAGTCTGCTTAGAAGAAACTAGATGACAATGGGAACAAGGATCCCAAAGCCTGATGGAAATGGTCAGCTGGTCCCCTGTGTCCATTCCCACCTCCCGCTGAACTGGGGACATGGAGAAGTTAAAGACGCCGTTCCCGCCGCTCCTCCGGAAGGCAGGTCCCCCCATCCAGGCGCAGTCGGGGAAGCCGCCTTCCTCTGCTTCCTCTGTGTCCTGGTGAAGTCCCAGCAACGTGAATTGCAGCATCTTGTCTAAGGATTTCGGTGTCTGTCACGGGCTCCTAGCTTTCTAGAGGCATCTGTGGCCGCGGTTACAGTGGCTGGACTCAGCCCAGCATCCGTTCATGCGGTTGGTGAGTGTGAGGGGCGGGGATCACGAGGGTGGGGGGCACTGGCCCTTAGGGCTCCTGGGGGCCAGCAGCAGCCACGGGCTCTCTCTGCCTGTCAAGCCCTTCCCGCAGTCTGTGAGGACCACATTCCCCGTGTTTCAGTTCCCTTTGCTAAAATACCTAGAGTTGATTCTATTTTTTCCCTCCAATCTAGAGTCCTAGGTTGTGTTTTTGTTTTTAATAAAATTCTATTGTTTAATTGGCATTTACTAAGCGCCCGTCAATAGATGTCAGGACGGAGGCAGTCCAGAAACCTACAAAGCGGCAAAAATAAATCATAAATCAATTTGAGATCAGAAATTTTCTCAGCAGGAATTGAGAACTGGCCAGAGGCACACCTATAATGCATTTTAAAGCAAGCACTTAGAATTTCCTTCACGGTAGGGGCGCCCGGGTGGCTCAGCCGATGAGGCGTCTGCCTTCGGCCCAGGTCATGATTCCGGGGTCCTGGGATCGAGTCCCACATTGGGCTCGTTTCTCAGCAGGGAACCTGCTTCTCCCTCTCCTACTCCCCCTGCTTGTGCGCTCTCTCTCTCTCTCTCTGGCAAATAAATAAATTAAAAAAAAAAAAAAGAATTTCCTTCACTGTATAAAATGGGATAGAGCCTTGGGTGGGTGAGCGACGTTACACTGGTTTTACTTTAAATGTTTAAGAACCTCGGGAGACTCTTGTGTATCGGGGTCAGGAGGAGCAGAAGGCCTGGCACCAACTGCTTCCAGGATTTTTTTGATTCTTACCAGAGAATCTCATGAGACAACTGTTCCATGGAACTTTGTGCAAAATGCAACAGAGGGGAGTACCCTGCTTTTTTCACCTGATACATTTTAACAGATTTCCGAGTTCTAGAACTTCTTTAAAAAATTGGAGTCTCTTCAGCTTTTATTCCTCTATGAGTTATATTTCTCTCCCTCTCCCCCTAGTCTGCCTTTCTCTCATATTTCGGAGCGCAATTAAATCTTTAAATTTACATCTACTAAAATTCACCTCTTTCAGTTCACAGTTCTGAGTTCTGACACACGCCCAGGTTGCGAGAACCACCACAAGCTTCAGGACATGGAACAATGGCGTCGTCCGCCAGACTCCTTCATGCCTCTCCTTTCCAGACAAGCCCTCCCACACCCCCAACTCCTGGCAACCACTGATCTTTTGTCCCTCACTATAGTTTTGCCTTTTCCAGATGTCATAGAAATTAATCATACAATACACAGCCTTTTGAGTCTGGCTTCTCTCAGTGAGCATAATTCACATGAGAACCAACCGCTAAGAGTTTGCTCCACATTACTGCGGAGTGTAATCCATCCTGTGGAGGTTTGCTTATCCATTCACCGGCTGAAGGGTATCTCTCTGGGTTGTTTCCAGAGTTTAGAGATTATGAATAACTGCTTTATCAATAAATACTTAATTACATAATGTTAAATAACTGAATGTTGTTCCAGGTCTTGATGGATAGTTTAATTGGGCAATCCCTTATTGTTGCACATTTAAGTTATTGTTCATGCTGCACTATCTTTATTTTTATTAAATTTTTTAAAAAAGATTTTATTTATTTGAGAGAGAGAGAGATAGCAAGAGAGAGCATGGGTGGGGGCGGGGGAGAGGGAGAAGCAGACTCCCCACTGAGCAGGGAGCCCGATGCGGGGCTCGATCCCTGAGATCATGACCTGAGCCCTACGGCAGACGCTTAACTGACTGAGCCACCCAGGTGCCCAATGCTGCACTATTTTTAAAGAACATACCACCAATATGTTCAATGATTCTTTAGGATAAATACTTGGAAAAGGCATGCATCACACATTTTACTGTTTTTGATACATATTACATCAAAAGGTCCCCTTATGAGAATATCCCTTTACTCAACTCCTTATCATCAATGATTGATTTTATTTTTCACCACTCTCACAAGCAAAAATTTTAAAATGGCATCTCACTTTTACCTGTCCTTCATGACTTCTATTACATCCCTGTAAATACAGGTAAGATTGATTCTTTATGCTTACTGGACATTTTAATTTTTTTCTTTTGGGAATTGCCTGTTCTTGTTATTGCCTGCTCTTGATTCCTTATAATAATTGTCTATCATTTATTACATTTATGTTTTTAACGATGACTTTTTTTAAAAGATTTTATTTATTTATTTGTCAGAGAGAGAGCACAAGCAGGGGGAGTGGCAGACAGAGGGAGAAGCAGGCTCCTTAGGATCCCGATGCGGGACTCGATCCTAGGACTCTGGGATCACGGCTTGAGCCAAAGGCAGATGCTTAACTGACTGAGCCACCCAGGCGTCCCTTAATGATGACTTTTGATTTTTTTTATAAACAGAAGTGAAAAAATGTATGTAGTCAGCTCTTCTAACTTTTCTTTGTGGATTGTTACATTTCACATCATGCCTTTTTCTATTTTAAGCCTCCATAAATATTCATTAATGTTTTCTTTCTAATTTTTCCAGTTTTTGAGGTAGCGTGACAAGTAGAAGAGGCTTCCTGCCTGAGTCCAAGTCACCTCACCTTGAGCACACTGGATTTGCTTCTGCCTCTGCAGCTCTGACCTACTGATATTAAATGTGTAGGATTCTTCCTTTCTACATCTGTCATCTGAAGGTGAATAATTTATTGAACCAAATTTTTTTTTCTTATGACTGAATTTGATTTAAAAATAGGCTCCATTTTCAGGTTTCAGTGGTTAGTTGAGGATCATAGCAGATCATTCCACCTCTTCTTCCCTTTGGCCCACTGGTAGGACAAACCAGTAATGATGTAGAAAGTTGCAACAATAAAGTGCATTGGCAAGTGCATGCCAATATTTTCTGGAATGTCATAGCAGAAGTGAGTATTATGGGAGAAATCTGTATATATATTTTCCCAAGGGGCCAAAGAATCTCTTTTAAAAATCCTGTATATAGAGGCACCTATTTCTTTACCTTGAAATAGTGGCTCCTTCAGTTAAGCGTCTGCCTTCGCCTCAGGTCATGATCTCAGGGTCCTGGGATCGAGCCCCGCATCCGGCTCCCTGCTTAGCAGGAGTCTGTTTCTCCCTCTCCTTCTCCCTCTCCCTCTGCCTGCTTATGCACTCTCTCTCTCTCTCAAATAAATAAATGAAATCTTAAAAAAAATCATGTAAATAAATGGGAAGGTCTGATTCATTTTACAAAAGTTGATCACACAGATTTTGAAGACAGCGCATTTTCTCTTAAGAGAGGCATACGATTATAAGCTTATAGAAACACTTCACCCTTCAATGAAACTGTAGCACACTATATCATCCCAAAGGCAAATACCTAATAAAAGAAACAGGTGGAGACTGGGCTTCTGTGGAAGGTTTAATCCAATCTCTTGCCCTTACATTACGAGTAACTGGAACTCACCTAAAACACAAGTATAACCCCGTGGGGCTAGATCTCAACGCTGTGCTCCATCCCTGGATGTGGTTGTTTTTATTTATTTGGCAAAAGTGAAGGCGTTCTCGACACAATCTAGACTTTAAGCATTTATCCAAGCTCCCTTTTCAGCAGTCCGGGATTTAAGGACACTTCTGGGAGGTTGTCCCTGACCTGTTTTCCCCATGGCCACCGTGCCTGGCTGACTCCACCTCAATGGACCATCTCACAGCTGCTGGCCTCACCCACTTGGCTTGGCTGCCCAGCCATTAGCCTTGGAGAGTCGGGCTAATTGTCAGTTAATTGTCACACGCCCTCAGGTCTGACAACCTACAACACTGGAACAGCTTCTGAGGCCAACCAGTTTCTACTGCAGCAGGAAGGATGGACGAGGCTTCTGGTCTGAGACCAACTGGCCCCATACTAGTCTGTGCCTGCCTGCTGCGGCCCTTTACATTTTGGCTCACTGCCCACGAGGGACCTCTGGCCTCTGCACGATTCTAGTGCGTGGACCACCTTCTGTCTTTGCCAGTCTTCGGCGGGCTGCATTCAAGGCTCAGTCTGGCTCCCCTCCTGGATTCAGAGCACTTCGGGCTAGCCTGCTCACCTCCCACTTGCAGGACAGACAGAAAACTGAGCCCCAACTGTGGCTTTTTGGACAGTGTGGAGAAAGCAGATGAAAAATTAATTTACCTACTTTTATTGTTAGGAATACATACCACAAGCAACTCTTGCTGGAAATGCCCTAACTTCAGTTTGATTAATATAGAAGCATATAACATCTTCAGTTTCCCTTTATATCATCCTAACAAACGGCTGTCGGCACTTCTCCTATGGTGGTTAACAAATAATGATTTATTTCATCTTAAAAAAACACAACAACAACAACTTTAAAAACAACAGAGGATGAATGTTCTACCATGAGTCCTTATTACCTATGAAACCAGAAATAATTCTCTATTTTAATAAAAGAATAAAAATATGTCTCTCCAAGGTAAAGAAAAACCAATGTGCATAATAACGGAGTGCTCAGAAACACAACCAAATTCCCTTTTTATCTCAGTAACTAACTTACCCTATAACGGAAAGTAAGGCTTGGTTGGGTAGAATTCATATTACAATTAGCTTTTTTTCCATATTAAGAAGGGGAGTTTGAAGTAAGGTTTTTTTTTTTTAAAGTAGTTTCAAAGAACTTGGAAAAAAAAAAACACGCCAAGACTGCTCTAGTCCAAAGCCAGAACAGAGTTTTGTATGGGCTGCAGATAATTTAATATTTGAGAAGCCTTTTCAACATTCTCCAACTGCAATCAAAACTAAAGCAATAGTTAGGGGAAAAAAATAAATGAGTAAGCAAATAAAACCCAATATCTATATAATTATCCACAGATCAAACAATTTAGGGACAATAAAATAGAACAGCATTTCAGCTAATTCAAATTCAAAATAATGGGACAACCATTCACTAATCTAGCAACAACAATTCCGGCTAATTTTACCGTTAATATATTGGGGATAATTGCCTTATCAGTCAAAAGACTTAAAATCAATTCTGTACAAGTTGATTAATCTCAGGCACCAAAAACTGAGCATGAAACCTTCTTGATTGGCTCTAATCCTCTTTCCCCACATAAACAAGCATACTGCCCAGTTTCTGAGTCCTTGGAAGAGCAAGAAAACGAAATAATGTCAATGTAGAAAGGATACCACTAGGGCTTTGTCTCCCCTTTTCTTCTGACAACAGACCCATTTCATTTTGGAGAACAGCTCCTCCCACAGGCCAACCCTAATCCCAACCCTAACCATCACTGCCCATCACGGCCCCTGCTCACACAGGCTGGCTCCTACCCCGCAGGACCAATCGCCGTCCTCGGCACCCTCCCAGAGCATTTATTGCAGCAATGGGCTCACTGTCCAGGTCAGGCCATTAGACACTTTCCCGAAATTCTCTCTACTACAGTCCTTTCAGGAACAAAACAGAATTTAAGCCCAGAGCTCCTTGGATCTAGCCTCAGAGAGAAGGCAGCCCAAGAGCACGGATCCACCATGTGAAGAGATGTACAGAGAAGCTTAAGGATGAGTGGGGAGACTTCCAGCAAAGATCTAGCCTGCAAGTCCTGTTCTCCCAATGGCGACCTGCCCTCTGCCCTTCCTACAGCGTGGCTATAAAAACCAATACATTTTCCTTTAAGCTTAAGTGAGTTTGAGTTGGTGTCTGTTATTTGCACTCTAGGAGTCCTGACCTGTGCAGATGGTAACTTCTTAGGTTTGGGAATTCTGGGTTGTCTTTCTACTCCTTGTTCTCGGGGCACTGCCTTTGTAGCCCACAGGGGTGACTCCTGGGGTCTTGTTTCTGCTCTGGGACCTGCTCCTCTTCCTGAGCCTCACTGGTCCAAGGGTAGCACACAGGGCAGTCAAGGTTTCACCTCTGGAAATTAAGGTTTTGATCTGAGAGAGAGGTTGTGGGGTTCTTCAAACAGTAGTCCTCCAGAGGGACAGGAAGGCATTCTCGGAGACACTGTGGTTCTGGGTCTTTCAGAGGTTTTGTTGCTCAGCCCCATCCATACTGAGTTCCATGAGCTGCCCCAGGCCTTCCAAGACATTCTACCCTGTCTTTCTTCCTTCCCCACCACTCCCCTTCAGCTGACTGCAATTGGTTTCCTCTTCAAACCAAGAGAACATGAAATTATACACAAAAAATTGTTTCTGTAAATCATTGGTTAGGACACTTTTCACTATGGGAAATGTAAGACTTCAATAAAAATCAGTTGAGCAATAATGAACTTTTTACCTTGAACAACAAGCCTAGAGGCAGTGTGGCCCCAGGCGTGGTGGATCAGCCCCTCAAGGATGTCATCAGGGCCGCCATGTTTTATTTCCGTGTTTTGCCAAGAACGGGACTGACTGCTCTCAAAGGTCAGTTCCCCTGGGGTCCCCAGATGGCTGCCACTCACAGTTGGGTCTACCTGGGTCATCCTTCACATCCAGCAGGAGATGGAGACACTCCTAATATCCTGGCGGTGGTGTGAGAGCTGCTCTAAGAAATGTTTAAGAGTCAGAACTAATTCAGCTTGGTGACTGCCTGGCTAAGGACTATGGGAAGGGAGGAGCTAGGGTGGGGCCCAACTTTTCTTGCTGAGGCATCTTGGTGGATGAAGACACCCTTCTCTGAGGTGCAGCCAGAGCTGGTTTGGCAGGACAGGGACCCCACGTGTGGGTTCTCTGCCTCCTCAGGCTTCACTGAGGCCTGCCCAGGAGCCGGCTTGGGGCCTGTCCCCAAAGCCTTGACCTTGGCAAGCAAACCACTCACCTCTGACATGGAGTGATTTCTCAAGGGGTGAGATAAGTAAATTTCTTTTCTCCTTGAATTGCTTCTGCTTCATGGGCAGAGAACCATTTGCATGAAGCAGGCAGCCCCCTGAATGACGTGTGAGCTGTTTGTGTCCTTGCTGCGCACCATTAGAGAATTCATGCTATGGACGTGGTGGGTGTCTACACAGCATCCGTCTCCACCTGCCTGCCACCTTCCCGCTCCAGTTTGGTTCAGGCACAGGTTCGTAGCCAGTTCTAAAGGATAATTCGTTTAATCAGGCTCTCAACCCTGGCTGCACATAGAAATCTACGGAGGATCTTTGAACAAATACCAATGCTTAGGATGTGTGTGTGTGTGTGTGTGTGTGCATGCGTGTGTGATTTCCACTCTTCAGCTATTGCGAATAATGCTGCTGGTATGAATGTGGGTGTCCAAATACCCCCAGGGATATTTTTACAAAGCTTTCCATGGGATGAGAATACACAGTCAGGGTTGAGAACCATTAGCTCATGGCAGTCCCTGGCAACCGCAAGGGGTCTGGGGGAGAGGCATGCCCCCTTAGTCGGCCTGATCAAGCTGCTCCAGGCTAATTATCAGCAGCTCATATACCTCTGTCACCATCAACACTCAGAGACCCAAAAGGGTGAGGTAGGCTTTGTTTTACTTCCATATCTCAATGATCGAGCTCCCAGCCTGGCACCCTGCAGCAAACTACTGAGCTGCTGTTGAAGGAAGAAGACTTCCAGTCCATTATTTAACTGGATCTTACTGTTAAAACCAACTGCCCCCTTCAGTTACTAGAAATTATGTGCCATCGAACCCTGGGCCATGCGTCTGGCTCCACTCGGGCCTGGGCCTGGGCCTGAGTCAGGGTCTCAGACCTTTATAAAACAAAATTGCAGTTATGGAAGGAGCCCTGGGGGGGTGGGATGGGGGCACAGGGTAGGGGTGGAAGTTGCTACAGCTTGGCTCCAGTTTCTTCTGGGACAGATGCTCTGAAAGGAGCTGCTGTGCCCATTCCCTGCAGCTGAATGAGAGGCTTAAGTAATCTTCCCCACAAATACCTGCTTCCCTATCCCCATAACCCACTTGAAAAAGAAAAGCCAGACATGAAGCTGTGTTTTTCTTGAGGTGGCTTTTCTGTGCTCTCTACTCACGTCTGCAGCCCCACGTCCTCGTGTTTACACTGCTTTTCATGTTGACCTGAATTCTCACGATCATTTTTTTTTTTTTATGACAGCCTATGGAAATTTTAAAAAGTAGCCCCGGATAAAAGAAATGCCAAAACACCCGCGAGACTTCTGCCTGGTTCCATTTTTAAGTCTGTGGACGTATTTGGAGAGAACCTCTTTCTAATGTGAAGCAGTAGTGTGGCAAATCGAGAATGCTCTCCTATCCGTTCCCCTGTGGGCTCAGAAGCCAGATGCGCCGGGTGACGGGACGGGGACAGCAAGGACGCGTCTCGGGAGGGAGAGGAGCCAGGCGCCTAACTGCTCCTGCAGAATCTTCCAGATCTGGTCAGGCCGGGGTGAGGATGGGGCAGGAGAAGCAGCAGCGGGCAAATTCAGGGGCAGAGCTGGACTTTATTTGAAATGTGGATTTTTTTTTAAAGATTTTATGTATTTATTTGACAGAGAGAAAGAGAGAGAGCACAAGCAAGGGGAGCAGCAGAGGGAGAGGGAGAAGCAGGCTCCCCGCGGAGCAGGGAGCCCGATGCGGGGCTCGATCCCAGGACCCTGATCATGACCTGAGCTGAAGGCAGACGCTTAACGACTGAGCCACCCAGGCTCCCCAAATATGACATTTTTAAAAAAGATTTTATTTAGTTATTTGTCAAAGAGAGAGAGAGAGCAGGGGGAGTGGGAGAGGGAGAAGCAGGCTCCCCGCTGAGCAGGGAGACTGGAGCCTGATGCGGGGCTCGATCCCAGGACCCTGGTCATGACCTGAGCCGAAGGCAGATGCTTAACCGACTGAACCACCCAGGCGCCCCAGATGTTTGGTTTAACATGGAAACTTTTCACATTCATTTTTGATTTAAGCACTACATTAAAATCATTTACCTTGGTTGCGGGGCTGTCTGGCACACCATTTTGTGCCTTACTTCCCTCACCGAGGCCCAGTCCTGACTCCACTGGCTCTTGGCTCGCCCTTGCTTTTCTTTGAGTTAGGGTGTGCGTTTTCAGGAGGGAAGCAAGATGTCTCTCCGAGTCTCGTGTAGCCATAAGCTTGTTTCCTCTGGGCTTACTTCCTCCCAGGCCTTTGCCTCTGCGCATTCTGACAAGCTCTCTCGCTACGCGTTCACCTCTGCTGCTTCTGCCCTTCCCAACCCTCCGCGCCACCCTTCTTGCAACTGCCAACACCAGGCACCGGGAGGAGAAACAAGAGGGCGGCCTTTCCCTCAGGGGTCTTTTGCTAACAGTTTTTGAGCTTCATATGGAGAGTGCCACAAACAGCAAGGGCCCATTCCTTTTTAGAGACATCTTTCTTAGGCCAGTTATGATGGTCAGTAGGCCCTGTGGTAAACCATGGCCAGCCCTGTGCTCTGGAACCTCAAGGCAGCTGGCTAGTACACCAGGAAATGGAGCTCTGAGGTGACTTTAACTGTGCTAACCATAGCAGCCCTGGAAATTCTGAATATGGTAAAAGGGTAGCCGAACCTTTATATGCAGGCGGGCGTCTCTGTGCCCACCACGGCCCCCAGCCCAGAACAGTACAGAAGGAAGCGAACCCATGATTCTGGGCTCTTTTGACCCAGTGGGACCCTTTCTCTAAAAGGGCAGCCGAGATCCTTAAAAATCCAGGCCTGTCTGTGTGAGGGCCTAAGCGGGGAACCCTATCCACCCGCTCGCCTCCTTGACCCTGGGTGTTTTTCCTGCACTGCTTCTGCATCATCAGTAAACCAACATGAACCTAAATGACTGAGCCTCTGTTGCCATTCTAGCCAATCTTCCAGATCATGAGGGTCTAGCCCAGCTGAGCCTCCTTGATATTATCTTAATGATTCATTATTATTATTATTATTATTATTTTTTAAAGATTTTATTTATTTGTTTGACAGAGAGATAGAGAGAGAACACAAGTAGGCAGAGGGAGAGGGAGAAGCAGGCTCCCCGCAGAGCAGGGAGCCCGATGCGGGACTCGATCCCGGGACTCCGGGATCATGACCTGAGCCGAAGGCAGCCGCTCAACCGACTGAGCCACCCAGGCGCCCTCATTATTATTATTATTATTATGATGATGCAGGGGCCACAAAATAATAATTACTTACCTCATGGGCCTGATGGGAAATATAATTACACATGCAAACAGCTGTAGACATAATACAGTGTGAAGAACACACTGATATGTCGGCCACAGCGTTACTGGGACGGTCACCTGAAGACCTGACTGCAGGACTTACCAGCACCGTGTGCATCCCGGTGTAGAGTCTGCTGAGACACACCAAGGTGGAAAACACCACAGCCATCAGCAGTCCCAAAGCAAAGGGATACTGTGTGGGGAGAAGGGAAAACAAGGCAATGAGATCGTGCTCACACGGTTCGACACGGTGGGAGGAAAGGGTTCCCACCCAACGACTGCTAGCCTCGACCTCAGTTTCCCCAGAGCGGCAGTCTGATGGTCTCAAGCCACTTGAAAAGTGGGAAAAAGAGCAAAAAGAAGGGGAAGATGCCTACAACATCGTTAGAACTCGGCTTAAGGCCTCATGACCACAGACATGGTGCGGATAGTTTTCGTGAAGTAAATCATTCTTTATTTCGACCTATTCTTAGCCCAACGTGTATGAAGTGTAGAGTATGGAGTGAGGGGCGAGATAGATGGACAGCCCCATCACCTGGAAGCGCAACTGACGACTTCCTCTTCGAGCGCTGGGTGGTAAAGCTTGGCAACCACCGGCTTCCTAAGGAAGCCCAGCCAGGCTGAGAACGGGCACCTTTACGTACAGGTGTTGAGGCAAAAATCCAGACTTTACTACATCTCAACATTTGCTGGTGGTAACTACAGCAACCAGAGGAATCTGGCTACTGCTGAGTCCTATAAGGAGCATAGGGGTATTCTGCTTATAAATGAAGACGTAGAGACATAATCCATGTACTTCAAGCACCAACACCTGTGGTGTCCCATGGTGAAAAGAATAAAGACGACAGAGAGCTGTCTACACTGTGTGAAGCACTTTAGAGTCACCCCCTCCTCGCATCGGACACAACCCTATGAAGTGGGTTCTGTCATTAGCTCCATTCCACAGCTGAGGAAACCCTTAACCTAGATAATCAGTTACGTCGCTATTAAACTTTAGCGCACAGACGCTTTCCCACCCATCATCCCATTTGATCCTCACAACAGGAGCTGGCCCCAGAGAGGCCAAACGACCTGCCCAAAGTCACACGGTCCGTAAAGGGTAAGAGTCAGAACCAGAAGCCCCCTCTTCTGAATCCAAGACCAGCATGTTCTTTCTGATGCAAGATGGGAGTACAATTATACATGGTCGTAGGTCTTTTCTTAACATTTATCATTAACCGCATGCTGGATTTTAATTTAGGAAAAAGTGTTAAAAATGAATGAGTTAATGCTTTCAGAAATTAGAGTCTGGGCATTAGCCTGCACACATAGTCATATAAGTAAGCCATATTTAGAACTGTTTACAGCAAATAACCCAAATAGCTAAATATATTTATCATTAAAAATTGAGTAACAGCTCAGGCTGAAAACTGCTACATCATATGAGCTGAAAAGAGTTTTTTGAGAAGGACCAGGAGGCCTTGAAATGAGTCTATAAACAGTGGCTGTTGCTGTGTTCTTGCAGTCAGCTGCTACTTGGGGCTTTTTTCCTGCACAGTGCCTCTCTGGATGCTGAGAGCAGCCCGAAGGGGGCTGGCCTTGGGCCGCCCGTGTCCTTCTGGGGCAGATGCCCTGCATACGACATAGCTCCTAAGTCTGCATTAAGTGAACTCATACAGTACTGGAGATCTCAGAAATTTCTGATCTTGGCATGACACGTAAGGAAGTTACGATAGATTATACTATACCTAGTTGGACATACTCCTTAGACCCATCCCTTTCCCATCCAGGAAACTGAGGTCTGACCCCCAGGTGACCAGGCAGAAGACCATAGACGTAGAGCCAGGACCCAACACTAATTTTGTCCTTGTCCAACCACATCAGGCGGACTCCCCTAATTCTGCACAACCTGGAGCACAGAATGTGCTCCTGTGTTTTGAGGGTGAAGGGACAAAGCGAAACAGTACTGTCTTTTACATACACGACGGTTAAGTTTAATGAAATCTGAATTGTCTGGAGAGTAAAAGGTACAATTTATTAAATGAAACACAAACTTGGAGCAAAACTTCTCAGGCAAAAAAAACTTCACTGCAGTATTAGTGTAACTTGTAAAAGGTCTGACTGTAACTGGCATCTAAGCAGATTATTAATTAAGTGACATTCTTCTATTTGCAACATTTATCAACCTGCTGTCCCTTAGAGTACTCTAGAAAACATGGAGCCATTATTTCTAGTGGTTGAGCCCCAACCAGGGGCAGAGGCATCCTTGGGAGCCAATGGGGGGCCCAGACTCTTTCCTGCCCCGGGCCCTGGGGAGTCTAGCAGGAGGATTTATCTGGGGGAATCATCTCAGTCCTGGAGGACCAATAATGAGGATCCTAAGCTCCTCCCGTCTGCTGCAAACAAGAAGATGAGAGAACCGATAATGTGGGGTCTAGTCAGGCAGCTCAGGGTGACGATGCTCTGCTGGGGAGACTCCACACCCTGGTTCCTGGGGCAGTCCATGTTGTCTCGTGGTGGGGGTGTTGTTCCTGGGGGTATCACTTTCACTATGAGGCACGGCCTCATTTGGACGCTAAGCCATATGTCACTTTCTCTATGAAGAAATTGTCACTGATGACTCAATACATTTCGATCCCCCGTAGTCTTCATTTCATAAACCTCAAAGTCCCTCAAAAAGGAAAATTCTGAAGCAAAACCTCTCTTTGCTACCTCACTGCGTGGATGAGGTTACGTGGGAGGAAGAGGAGTCAGGCCTCACCTGGTATCTGTCCATGGTAGAGATGAGGAGGGTGAAGGATATGACTGTGGCTGCCATGGCGTGGGTGGACGGCATTCCGTACTCATCAATCACCCTTTTCTCCAGCTTTACCACAGGAGGGGAGAGAGGACGAGGCCACTTCAAGATGTCCTTGGCCACCTGGCCAATATACATCACCAACTGCAAAACCAAAGGACTGAGGTGAGTCCGACCAAACAAGTAAAACCCCTAGATGGTGTGAATTTATTTTGGGGTTCCCAGTCTGTTGGCTGAAATCACCATCCTCTCTGACCCAGCTACTAGCTGGGAAAGTCTTGTAGGATGCTATTTTAGTCAGACCTTTTGAATTCCAGAAGACCACTGGGCCAGTAAGACATGACATTAACACATCTTTTTTTCTTTTCTTTTTTTTTTTTGAGATTTATTTTAGAGAGAGAGAGAGTGCAGATGTTGGGGGGGCGGGGTGGTAGGGCCGAGAGAGAGAATCTTGAGCAGACTCCGAGCTGAGCGTGGAGCCCGAGGTGGAGCTCAATCCCACGACCCTGAGATCACGACCCCAGGTGAGACCAAGAGTCAGACGCTTAACCGACTGCACCACCCAGGTGCCCTGACATTAACACATATCTAAATTTTAGTGATATACTTAACAAGCATTTCTATACTTCGTATGCATGCCAGGTACTGTTCTAAGAGCTTCACAAATATTCATTCACTTAATCCAGTAACACCAGAGAATGCAGATCCATTTTATGGAGGAACAACCACTGTATATAGTAAGTGGAGGACCAGATTCGAAACCAGGGAGTTTTGCTTCAAAATCTGTAGCTGACGCCTACCATGGTAATTCCTCAAAACCCAGGACAGTTCTCAAATCAGAGTCTTTGTTTTCAAGTTTTAACCAGAAAAGCGCCTGTTCTTACAGAAGTTCTGCTTTAAAAAGTTTTGAATGCCACTGTTATTCCTGATGCATGTAGGTAACATACTGGATAAAATTTAATTTCTTTCAGTCATCAGGAGTAAATGGTATCAGTAAAATAAATGGCATGAGTATTTTCAACCCTAAAATCAAGACAACTCAATCTACAGTTTTTTCAAATGATTTTTCATGATGGCATGAACGAAAAAACTGCCCCCCCCCTTCCTTTTTTTAGAACACAAGATAGAAATCAGAATTTGGCTTCTGTATCCTTCAGAGATGAACAGGACTATTAACCACAGACTCATTTTGTCATGGGACTTTACAGGACGACTTCAGGATCGGTGATAAAGAGGGAAGAGCAACCCATTCCCCCAAGTCTGCATTTGCAGCTCAAAGTGGGGTCTGAGGGTGGGCGGCGTGCGCACCCCCTGGGCGCTGGTTTCAAAGGCAGAATCTCAGGCCCCGGCCTCCTGGACGGACGGAGTTAGAGCCCCATTGTCACAAGACTCCCAGGTGGTTCGTGTGCACACGAGAGTCTGAGGAGCCCCGTTTGACACTGTTCTTTTTTTTTTTTAAATTTTTTTTATTCTTATGTTAATCCCCATACATTACATCATTAGTTCTAGATGAAGTGTTCCATGATTCATTGTTTGTGCACAACACCCAGTGCTCCATGCAGAACGTGCCCTCTTTAATACCCATCACCAAGCTAACCCATCCCCCCACCCCCCTCCCCTCTAGAACCCTCAGTTTGTTTCTCAGAGTCCATCATCTCTCATGGTTCGTCTATCCCTCCGATCTCCCCCGCTTCATTCTTCCCCTCCCGCTACCTTCTTCTTCTTCTTTTTTTTTTCTTAACATAGATTGCATTATTTGTTTCAGAGGTACAGATCTGAGATTCAACAGTCTTGCACAATTCACAGCGCTTACCAGAGCACATACCCTCCCCAGTGTCTATCACCCAGTCACCCCATCCCTCCCACCCCACCCCCCACTCCAGCAACCCTCAGTTTGTTTCCTACGATTAAGAATTCCTCAGATCAGTGAGATCATATGATACATCGTTTGACACTGTTCTTGCACAGGTTCGTTTGTCATGGGCTTTAATCATAAACCTAACCCTATTGATTTTACGGGGGCTTTATTTACTTGTGATGGATGGAGTTACCTTGCTTTAGAACAAAACCCCTGATGAACGACTATTTCAAAATAACGTTCATTAGTCAGCCAGAGTGCTTCAGGGTTTCCACGTTCTGGTGCTTTCTTTTAACTCGTTTATTTCAAGCATTATTCTAGCGTTCGCACATCCCCCAGAAGGCGCTGCTTATGTTTTCTGCTCCGCTGCCATTTTGCTCTGGGTTAACAAACCAAGAGCTACCGTCTGTGCACAGCAGGCCAAATCCACAGGCTTTTCAGTGACAATCACTGAATTCCATAGCTGTGATTTCTAATCGGACTTTGAAATTCAACCTCTTTACCATCCCCTTATTACCAGGAACTACTGTCCTGGAAACCAACGCACTCTTTCATGTTTCTGCCTCCCTCCTGTGAACCTGTAAAAACCACATCAGACTGACAATTATGTGTGCAGTTGGAAAACTCACAGCCATCACTGACTACCAGGAATGTCGCAAAAGCTTCTTGAGATGGATTTCTCAACACTGTCCCTTCCCCACTCACCAGCAAAAATAAAACACGGCTGGCGTAATAACTCTAGTTTGTTCAGAAATTCTTGAAATCCTCAGACAGGGACCCTTAATATCATTAGGTGAAGACAGCCCGGGAGGTCTTCAGACAAATTTTTAGATTTCCTTGAAGTTGACAAATCCCTCTGACTTCATTTCTATTCTGCCTTCCATGTTTGAAGGATGTTCTTAAGAATTTGGACAATTGTTCATTTTCTTTCAACAATATTACCACAGCATCACATTGTATCTGATCAATAGATTTCAAGTAACAGTTACCGTAGTGACAGCTCTCTTTAAACAGATTGGGTTATATTTTTCAAGTCATCTGTCAGCAGACAGATTAAAAAAAAATTTTTTTTTAAGCTGGAAGAATGTTGGATAGGTTTATAAGTGTTGGAAGAATGGCAAGTAGAAATTATTTAAATAAGAGAGAAAAAACCCCACAGAAATTGATGGACTGGGAACCCAGAGGTGATCGTGTACTTGGAAATGTTTAAGTTCAGAAGAGCTAAACCACTGGTCCTCACAAGGGACGTATGGTTTCCCGGGAGACACTCCCGGTTAGCTCGATGGTGGTAGGTCCTGCCGGCATGAAGAGGGGAAGAGGTCGGGGTTGCGGTGTGCCAATCACACACAAGATGGTGTCATTCTCCAACATCGTTTTTTGTCTCTAACATGACTCTGGAGGGCTCCGCCAGACATCCTTGTAGATGAACACCTATCTGTAATCCTCTGAACGGAGAGCCTAAGTCTCTGATACAAGTCAGCACCAAATATTTTTTTGCAAGGTTTGAACATGCACTGAAGGTTCTGAGAACATCAACACCAGGTAAACGGAGGGAAGACTGAAGTTTGGTTTGTTTGGAACTGTATCTAGAATGGCTCACCGTTCGGAGAAACGGGGTCACCAATGGAAATGCTGCTTGTTGTGTTTGAGATCCTAATGCCACACACCCATGTCCACAGCACTGTAGGTGACACAGGGACACTGTGTACAGGTCCACGGATCCTACCACCCTACGTGGACAGGCCCCAGAATTTGCTTATTTCAAAAGCCACCTTCTGGGGCGCCTGGGTGGCTCAGTCGTTAAGCATCTGCCTTCGGCTCAGGTCATGATCCCAGGGTCCTGGGATCGAGCCCCACATCGGGCTCCCTGCTCTGCGGGAAGCCTGCTTCTCCCTCTCCCACTCCCCCTGCTTGTGTTCCCTCTCTCGCTGTGTCTCTCTCTGTCAAATAAATAAAATCTTTAAAAAAATAAAAAAATAAAAGCCACCTTCTTATTACAAGGCAGATTTTTAGAAATTATGTAAGTAGGTCATATTTTCTATGAATCTCATTTAAGGAAAGCAACAGGGGCACTACAAAACATTTAGAATATGAAAGGAGGTGATACTATGCGAAGTTTAGGAAGACAGACACCAAAGAGCACATATTGCATGATTCCATTGATATGAAATATCCAGAATAGGCAGATCCAGAGAGACAGAAAATAGATTAGTGGTTGGCTAGGCCTTGGAGGCCAGATGCCTGCAATCAAGGTGTCAATAGGGCCACACTCCCAGGGGTTCTCGGGTAGAGTCCTTTCTTCGCCTCTTCCAGTTTCTGGTGGCCACAGGCCCTCCTGGGCTTGTGGCCACATTCCTCCAATCTCTGCCCCTTTGATCACATTGCCTCTTCCCCCTCCTTCTGTCTCCTGCTCTTCTGTCCATCTCAACTCTCCCTCTGCCTTTTTCTTATAAGGGCACTTGCCATCGGATTGAAGGCCCACTCACATATCCAAGATAATCTCCTCATCTCAAGATCCTTAGCAGAATTACCTCTCCCATTATTCTTTTTCTTTTTTTTAAATTTTTTAAATTTTTTATTTTTTTGAGACAGAGAGAATGAGAGACAGAGAGCATGAGAGGGAGGATGGTCAGAGGGAGAAGCAGACTCCCTGCCGAGCAGGGAGCCTGATGCGGGGCTCGATCCCAGGACTCCGGGATCATGACCTGAGCCGAAGGCAGTCGCTTAACCAACTGAGCCACCCAGGCGCCCCCATTATTCTTTTTCTAAAAGAGATAGTGTTCACAGGTCCCATATAACTGGATGTAGACGTATCTTTGAAGACTGCCATTTAATCCTCTGTATTCAGCAAATAGTGTGTGAATGACCAGGCACTGGGCTGGATTGGGGATCACCATGAAGAACAAGGTAGACGGGATCTTTGTTCTCATGGAGCCTATGAATCGAAACATTAGCAGAAAGTATGCTTAGCTTCTTTGCATTTTATTTGCTTCAATAAAACAGCATTGTCCTGCTTAAAACAACAACAACAACAACTGTGCTGGGCCTGACAGAATCAAAAAGTCTAATATATTAAAAACATTACTGCAGATATAAGCATCAATGTCATTAGGGAATTACAAAATAAATCAGGGAGATATCATTACACATCTGTCAGAATGGTCAAAATCTAAAACACTGACAACACTAAGTGCTGGTGAGGGGGAGTAACAGGAATGCTCATTCTTCGCTCGTGGGAACGCAAAATGGTGCAGCCACTTTGGAGGACAGTTCGGTGGCTTCTGACAAAACTAAACATTCTCTTACTGTAAGATTCTGCAATCATGCTCCTTGGTATTTAACCCAAATGGAATTGAAAACTTATGTCCACACGAAGCCCGGTACATGAGTGTTCACAGCAGCTTTATTCATAAGTGCCAAAACTTGGATGTGACTAAGAAGTCCTGCAACAGGTGAAAGGATAAATAAACCGTGGTACATCCAGACAAAGGAATATTATTCAGCGCTAGAAGAAACGAGTTTTCAAGCCCTGAGAAGAAAATGGGAGAAGCTTAAGTCCACACTACTAAGTGAGAAAAAAAAAATCTGAAAAGGCAACATACTATAGGATTCCATCTATATGATATTCTGGAAAAGGCAAAACTGTGGAGAAGTAAAAAGATCAGGGGTTGGCAGATACTGGAGGCGAGGAAAGATGAATAGGTGGAGCACAGAGGATTTTTAGGGCAGTAAAACTACTCTATGTGATACTGTAATGGTGGATACAGGTCATTATACATTTGTCCAAACCCAGAGAATGTTCCGCACCAAGAGTGAACTGTAAACGACGGACTTTGGGTGATTATCATGTGTCAGTGTAGGCTCATCAATTGTAACCAATGTACCACTCTAGTGTGGGCTGTTCATAATGGGGAAGGCTGTGCATGGCTGAGGGCAAGGAGTATATGGGAACTCTCTATACTTTTTGTTCAACTTTGCTATGAGCCTAAAACTGCTCTAAAAAATTAAGTCTATTAAAAAGAGTACTATGGGGCACCTGGGTGGCTCAGTCAGTTGGGTGGCTGGCTCTTGATTTCGGCTCAGGTCATGATCTCAGGTACCTGGGATTGAGCCCCGAGGTCCTCCCCGGCCAGTGGGGAGTCTGTTCAAGGATTCTTTCTCCCTCTCCCCCTGCCCCTCTGCCCCCCGACCCCGATCTTGTGCTCTCTCTCTAAAATAAATAAATCTTTAAAAAGAAGAAAAGAGTACTGTGGCAGAAGAGAACTATTTCTCCACTTAATTTGCAGTTCAAGAGTATAATGATTAACTTGACATGGCTTGCCCTAAATGGAAGGCTTCGCTCTGTATTGTTGAAGGGCCCTCCTACCTAAAGGGACCAAATTAAGTTTCATCATCCATCATGTTCCTTTGGGCTGAGGCCCCAAAGGCCTATATGTGAAGGAAAAATCCATGAGAGGCGGCAAGGCAGGAAGCAATTATAGATCATTAATGCCTTAGCAAGCTGTCTGGGTCCCCTGCACGGTGCTGGGGCCCTGTGGCATTTGGTGATGAGGAATTAGTCCATTTTTTTTTTTTTAACTTTTGCCCTGATTACAAGATAAAGGAAATGTATAGGTCGGGGGTGGGGGGGTATCCAGTTTTCTGGATAGTCTACTGTTTATGCCAAGCAGATAAAAGGCTTTTTCTGGGAAACCAATTCTGTCAACACAAAACATGTCTTACCGGCATGGAAGGACTTCCAACTTGGGGTCCGTTCTTAATGTCTGGATTTATCTGAGGCAGTCAGAGAAAACAGTGCATGTTCTCTTCGCGTGGTTGCCCTTTCTAGTTATTACAATCCCACTGACAACTCCATGGTGTCTAACACATCTCAGATTAACAAGACTTTACTTTTCACACTAGTATAAATAAAACCTAGATAGTTTCGAAAATAGAGGATCCTTGCAAGAACATTATTACTAGGAAGGCAGTTACTCATTCTTTTTTATACAATGAGATTACCAGCTGTACCCCATTTGTCCTCCTCCCCCCCAAAGCATCCCCACCCCCATGGTGTAAAGACTCCACTGTTGTTATAATAAAAGCTAAATCCTCTGTATGATACAGGGACATAATTTCAAATTACATCCCCTCACCATCCTCCATCCACACATACATTCTGATAAACTTTAACATCTTCCTTCCTTCTGGCTATACCCATAGCTCCCTCTGCCATGAGGGAGTCACAGTAACAAAAGTGTGTCCCTCAGTGTCATGGGGTGGAAATATTGTGAGTCACTGGGACTTACAACTAGCTTATCCATGGATTTATTTTTAAGAAGTCAGGAATTTAGTTATATCATTCTTTAACTGTTGGAGACTAGAGAACACTAACATGTAATCCAAAGACCACAGCTTCTCTGCCCGTACATACCCATCTTGTTTCTTAGTCCAACCAAATTAAGCTCATTCCTCTGCTTCTCAGGTTACTGATCTGATAATTTGGATAAAGAAAGATCAGACACCCAATCATTCCACTTTTAGGTACGTACCCATGAGAACTGGAAACCTATGTCCTCACAGAAACTGGCCCATGAATGGTCTTAGCATCATCCTTCACAATAGCCAGGAAGTTTAAACAACCTAAACATCCATCAGCTGATGAATGGAGAAACAAAATGCAGTATATCCTTATAATGGGATATTATGTGTCCATAAAAAGCAATGAAGTACAGACAAAGGCTACAATATGGATGAACCCTGAAAACAGTATACTAAGTGAAAGCAGCCAGAGGAGAAAAGGACAAATATTGTATCATTCCATGTGCAGGAAATGTTCAGCTTAGGCAGATCCATAGAGACAGAAATTAGGTCAGTGGTTGTCTGGGGCTGGAGGGGAGGGGAATGGGGATAGGAGGCTTCTTTTGGGGGAGATGAGACTGTTCTGAAGGTAGATCGGGGTAAGGGTTGCACAACTTCATGAATACACTAAAAACCATGGAATTACATTCCTTAAAAAGGTGAATATCATGGTATGTGAATTTCATCACAAATTGAAAAGAGAGAGAAATGAGACATCAAAATGGGTCCTCGAAACACCTCCTCTTTGTGTCCTTGAAGTCCTTTGCTGCAAAGTGTTACTGACAACACCTTCCAGTATTGATTCCAGAGGAGCCGCTAGGGGATTACTAATATTCTCTGCTTCAGGAGCCCCGCCAAGCTCTGCCCTAACCTGGTTCTGTAGGGCACCCAGGGAGTGATGGCCCAGGCCACAGAGAAAGATGCTGAAAACCCACTTACTCCAAACCAGGAGTAGAGGACTCATTTTAAAGCAATTATTAGCTGGGTGGAGGCTTTTCAGATCAACACTTTCCTAAGAGACTGGCCGCACTGGACTGAATTCTTGTTTACCCTGCATACTGTCCTCTCTTCTCCCTGGAAGACATGGGGGTTGGGAGATGTGGGGGGGGGGGTGGCTCTGTGGCAGCTTGTTTGGCAGCAGGGAGTGAATTAAAAGCAGCTCTTTGTTATGGTTATTCGGAACATTCTAGAAGCCACAGCCTACCAGCCAGTGAGAGAAGTTGTTTTCAGTTGGTGAATGTCTTCTCATACTTGTGGCATGACTTTATTTTATTTACTTTTTAAAATTCTGAGCGCATTTCCAGTGTGCCGTGTGTTTGTGTGTGTGTGGGTGTGCGCACGGGGGAGGGGGTTGATGAGTCACTGAGAGAAGCAACTGTAATTTCAAACTAATAAGATTTCATTCCATGCCTGAAGCACCAAAACAAAGAAATTACAGAGCAAACACCATAAATCACAGAAGCCTGACAGAAAACTGGTCTTTACATATTCAAGTTCCCGTGGAAATGGAGATATAATAACTAAAGCACAGATGACAGGTGAGAAAAATAAAATAATTAAGTTACAACATTTGCTGGTTCTTTCTAATGCTCCATTTTTTTCAGGCTCAGATCTGCTTCTGGACCTTTTGAAGACATACTAAAGGTACAAAGATTAATAATTAAGTCATAGATGTATGGACACCTTTAGGAAAATTACTTACAACCAATTGAGCCTCCTTTTCATTATTAAGAAGGAGTTGGGTTCAATAATAACCTAATATTTGTGCAGTGATTTTTTTTTTCAGTCCATTTTCATAGAACTTACTTATTTTAATGTTCATATCATTCCTATTTTACAGATGAGGAAACTGAGAAGATGAATGTCTCACTAAAGATAACAATCAGAGTAGTGGAGCTGGACTTGAATTTTGTTTTCTGATTCCAAATCCTATGGTCTTTTCACCATATTCCACCATCTAGCATCTGACGATTAATATATTCAAACAGATATCTTTCCTTAAGGAGCCCAAATGCTATGATCCTAACCCATTACATGCATGTAGCACTCAATAGAGGTCACTTGACTGCCCTTGGGACTAAGAGATTAAGATGTCACCGCTGATGAGAAAATTTCCAAATTCTTATCTGTACCATTCCACCAATGAATCGTCCAGCGGAAGGCTGGGACCACAGTATCCTTTACTCACTACTGGATAGATGTCACATCCAAAATGGTGCCCACTGAGGGAATGGGTGTCTTCAGTCCTAATAATTATAGAGCACATACAAAAGCTAAAATCATGCATAAGCCCACCCTCCTTCAACCAACCAATCACAAAAACCTGGAAACAACTCTAAATACCCATGGCAGGCCACTGGTTAAATAAATTATGCAACAGTTCAAAAAGCACCGTGAAATATATGGTTAAATGAAAAAAAGCGAGAGGCTACAAGAGTATATGTTGATCCCATTTGTATTTTTAAAAAAATATATTTACATATAAATGCATGTAGGTACGTGGGAAATTGTGGATGGCAGAATCACTCGTGGGGGTAGAACTGAGGTCTGGGGTGGGTACCTTGTGTACTATTTGAATTTTTCATACAAATAAAAATTCACTTCAGATAACAATGTAACCATTGCAAAGAAAATTCCTTTTTATGACACTCCTCTCTCACATTTTTAAGTATTTTCATTGTCAGTCCTGCTGACCACAGAAAAATAAACTGCAAAATAATATTGAAAGATCAAAACCTTTATTTTTATAGACCCCTGAAAGCAAAAATGCAATAGATGTTAGTCACTCACCATGTTCAATTTTCTCATCTGATTAAAACCACAAACTATCTGCATCTCCAAGCATGCGCTAAAAATCTGTGTGTGTAACCCAGCCAGCCAGCCTAGGCTACAGCAAAAAAAGAAGAAAAAAAGTCTCAGAATTTAAGCTGGAAGGAAACTCCACCTTCAGTCTTGGCTGACTGACGACTAACCTAAGACTCTTAGTGCTCTTGCCTGCATCAAAAACAGTAAAACCTGCAACAGGACTTTCCCACAGGTTAGAAACCCAACAAATTCAGGAAAATCACTCCAAGCAATTTGAGCCAAGAGCCTAAATGAATTCTTCGCCAATCAGCCTCACCAATTAGCCAAGCATCATCCCTGGTCTCCATGGGGCAAGGATAGCCTAAATGACTAGCTTTTTAGTATTTTCAAGATTGAGTCAGCATAGTTTTAACTGGAATGTGTCTGGACCTCTGGTGGGACCCTTTCTGTGGCCTCCTACCCAACTGGGTTTGGGGTCCCCTCCAGGTCCAGCTCTCATTAGCATTTTTTAAACTACAGTCAGTCACAAAACATCCTTCTAGATTCTGTCTCATCCATGGACGACTCATGTTATTAGATAATATTGGTCTTCAGATTGGTTTACTCCTTTCTAGTACAGTATTTGTGAAATCATGACCTGATTGTTGGTTATATTTTACAACATAAGTAGAACCCAGATGTACATTTAAAAAATAAAAACTCACCTCACGTACTAGGCACTCTGGGAATCACAGTTACATAATTATGTGGTTATTGATCACCACTCATTTTCATATGAATACCTCTAGGTTAGGCTATGCTTTTTTTTTTTTTTAATTTTATTTATTTGAGAGAGGGGGGGCGTGTGCAAGAAGGGGAAGGAGCAGAAGGAGAGAGACAAGCAAACTCCCCACTGAGTCAGGAGCCAGATGCAGGGCTCGATTCCATGACCCTGAGATCATGACCTAAGCCAAAATCAAGATCAGACACTGAACCGACTGAGCCACCCAGCCACCCTGGCTATGCTTGTTTTACTCCCCTGGCCCCTGCAACAAGCCTAGGTCCTGAATGCATGCATGCATGCAAGCAAGCAAGCCGGCAGTCAATATGCATGTATCCCTCGCTATCCAAATTCTTATTTCCTGAAATCTGAAGCTAAAGAGATTTAGGTAAACATCTGGATAAATTTCTTGCTATCAAACCTCATGTCACTTGCCATCTGGAACTCAGGAACCAAACAGATTTGAACAACGCATAGTCCATGCTACTCAACCTTGCTACCTGTACTTGGCCTAAAATGCATGACTTCCTTTATCATGTTTAAAACTCATGCAACTCTCAGTTCCTCCCCACTCAAGAGAAGCCTCACCTTTTTTTTTTTTTTTTAAGATTTATTTATCTATTTTAGAGAGAGAGTGAGCAAGCATAAGCAGGAGTAGGGGCAGAGGACAAGGGAGAGAAATCCTCAAGCAGACTGCCCCCACTGACCCTGAGCACGGACCCCGACGCAGGGCTCGATCCCAGGACCCTGAGATCCTGACCCGAGCTGAATCAAGAGTCAGCCTCTCTTGGGGTGCCTGGGTGGCTCAGTCGTTAAGCGTCTGCCTTCGGCTCAGGTCATGATATCAGGGTCCTGGGATCGAGCCCTGCATTGGGCTCCCTGCTCGGTGGGAAGCCTGCTTCTCCCTCTCCCACTCCCCCTGCTTGTGTTCCCTCTCTCGTGGTCTCTCTCTCTCTGTCAAATAAATAAAATCTTAAAAAAAAAAAAAAAAAAGAGTCAGCCTCTCTACCTACTGAGCCATCCAGGTGTTCCCAAAACTTCACCTTGTTATGTGGTGCTGGCCACATCCTTGTCATGATAGTAAAAGTTGGATTAAGGGGATTTGTGTATATCAGGTGCCTTGTGACCAGGTGCCTTGTCACCAGCCTGCTTCCAAAGTGGCCATTGTGGTCATTAGTAATTCCTTCCCTTGACCTGGATAACACGGACTACATGTTAATAAGTGATTCTACCCTTAGCAAGTTCAAGGAACCATCAAGGCTGAGAATGGAAAGCTGACAGTGAATGGGAATTCCATCCCCATTTTCCAGAAGCAAGATCCCACCAACGTCAAATGGGGTGAGGTGCTGAATACCTCACAGAGCCCACTGCTATCGTCACCATCTTATACAGGCTGGTGCTCACTTGAAAGGTGAAGACAAAGGATCATCATCCTGAGCCCCTGATGCTGATGTCACAATGCTCAGAAAGGGAGACAACTGTGACAATGATAACTGCTTTAAGATTGTCAGCAATGCCATCTACACACTGAGTGCTTGGCCCTCCTGGCCAAGGTTATCCATGATGACCTTGGCAATGTGGAAGAACCTAAGACCATGGCCCATGCCATCACTTCTCATGGATCATGATGGTTCCATGATGATCATGGATGAGGATCATAATGGCCCCTCTGGCAAGCTGTGGTATAATGTCCATGATCAGTATTCTTGAATCCCTAGTCCAACCAAGGCTGTGTGCAAGGTCATCCCCGAGCTGAATGGGAAGCTCACTGGCTTGGCCTCAGTAGAGATACCATTTCTAATGTTAGCTTCCAAAATGAGCTATCATCTTACCCCAGAGCTCTTGTGTTTATCAACAGCAAGCTAGAGCTTTTCAGCATAGTGCATTAATAATAAGCTGCTGCAGGCTTTCTCTAAATCCCCACTTGCTTATATATACATCAGCTTGGGAGCCATTTAGACGTTACTAATCAACATTGCTAACAGCAGCCTATAGATGGTACATATGACAACAAAGCAAATATGGGATATGCTCTGGCAAGAAGTCAGGAAAGCACTGTTTTCTACCTTCAAAGCACCCTGGCAAGTCACTCTCTTATTTTTCTCCAGAGATATAATAAGAAGGGGAGATAGTAGGTTAAATTTAAATTACCAATTGTTGATCTCTAAATTTTCCCAAGACATTTTCATGTACATACCCTAATTCCCAGTGATTTTTTTAAACTTAATTGAGCAATTCTCTCACTTCACCTCGGCCAATTTCTCTGTTCCATTCATCTTTCACAAATGTTCCCACAATTCTATCAGTTGTGTTCTAGAAGTGGGCCTAGCAAATGGGAAAACTTAGGAGAGTGACACAAGGAACGTCTGCCCAGACCCTTCTTCAAGCTCAGGCCATCCTAGGGGCACCCAGTAACTTGTGCTTCACCATAAAGCATCTGTCTTAAAAACTGCTGGTCATAAAAACAAATGTTCTGACATGTCCCCTTTCAACTCCACCCAAACCCAAACATTTCATAAAACAAAAACAGCTGTGTAGACTAAAGCATTTGCATTTCTGTAATGTGTGTCAGAATTTTCTGAAGAAAAAAAAAATCAATTGGAGAAAGCATAGATACTATTTAAATGGGACTCAGGCTCAGTAGATCTTGAAATATCTCTAGCTCAGAGAGAGTCTAGTCTTGAATTACTTGGAGACAAGAGAGTGCTCGCTTCGGCAGCACATATACTTGGAGACAAGAGAAAGTGTCTATGTTCTATGGCAGTGTCTGTGGAGGAGGAAGTCTCTGGACGTGGGGAGGTTGGGGCTGCCGTCATGCTCACTTGACAGACCCTGAGCCTGATTTTAGGCTAAAGGTCTGATACTGGACCCCTAATTTTTCAGGCCATCACAGGCTCTCCTCACAAAGTCAGGGTTGGGTCATTTCAAGTTGGCTTCCTGTAAAGAGAGGCTCTTGAGCGTTAAGAACATTTGGAGTTAGAGGTTGCTTCAGTGGGTCTGACAGCCTATGTTCTTACACAACTCAGAAAAGCCCTGAATGGTGGTCACTCAAGGGAAATTAAAAAAAAAAAAAGATCTCTTTCTGGAAGGATTAAAGACTCCAAGGAGTCAAGCCATGCAGCCTCATCCATTCAAGTTCTGAATCCCAGTCAACCGCATCTCGGAGGCTTGCCTTTCACAGGCCCAGTGAACCGCGCTGCGCAGAAAGATACATGGTTAATGGCAAGGGCTCTTGTAACTCCTGGTGTAACCCGATTACAACCATCTTTAATCCGGAAAGCAGTGTGCTAATGGTCCTTCTTGGAGGAAATTCAAGGGTCAGGGGCCTTCTGCTTGCCCAGATTTGTTCCCTTCACATATGTCCAAATCTTCCCCTTTCTCTTCCTTGGCAAGAAATTTAGCATTGAGCTAACTGTGATAAGAACAGCGGATGACAGTCCCCAGACCGTTAGGTCTGGGCGCTCTCCATCTCTAAAGGCTGATAGTGCCAGCTACATTTCCTCATGCTCAAACAACTGCACATTCGTGGGGCAGGCACGCGTTCTCCATGAGGTGCTTTCTCGTGCTGCAGTCCCTGAGCAAACGAAATTACCAGCTAAAAGGCTGGGTAGGAAATGGAGAGCTGAGGAAATGCATAAGAATAAAAATTCAATATGCAAGCTAACAAAATTAGGGAAGCCATAATCATAGGATGTAAGGAAGAAAATCCACTTATGACAATGTGGATGATGTCAGTTTGGGGTGAGGGCACCCTGGCTATGTATCTACTCAAAGAATTAGGGGGGATGGCCAAATGGGCTCTTCTATTTTTTTTACACGACATCTATTTCCACTCTCAGGCTGACATCACAGGCTGTGCTATCAGCACTGGGCAAAGCCAATTTCATACTCATTTTTGAACAACTCTCATTATTCTGAGTAACTATGAAAGTTAGGACCACACAGTTATGACTCCGCTGCTCCCCTTCCCCACCATCACCACCCCCAGGAACAGCAACTTCCCATCCCACTTGTAAAAGCAATGGGCCCTGGTCTAAGACTTAACCCCACTCCTGGAAAACATCTGAACCTGGGACAGTCTCTTCTAGAGGAGAGAGTACCTGAGCCCTGACATCCAGGTGGAGGCTCTCCTACCTCAGGCACGAAACCAGTCAGCCAGACGGACTGGTTTAAATCCAACTGCAGGTGACACCTTTCTGCCAACCAAACGGCTCAGACCTCCTCTGAAAGAAGTTTTGAATTATTATGAATTATTTTGAATTATTATGGGAGAATATTTAAAATTCTCATCTTGGCCACCAGCATCCTGATCCTTCAGGCTCTCTGCCAAGAGACCTCTGGTTCTAGTAAGCTCTACAGAAGGGCTTGCTTGGTATAAACATAATGACACCAACCACAAAAACACAACTCACCACCCCCTAAAAACTGAGATGCCACTGCATTTGACAAGGGGTGGTAGACGTGGAAATATTCTCGAGCCTGTCATCTCTGATAATCAAGTTTCCTTTTCATTTTGGCTGCAAGAATGTCTTTCCTCCAAAAAACTGTTTTTTTCCCCCTCATGCCCTGTCTCTGCTGTTTCCTCTGCATCTCTGGCAGGATGGCTTCATTACAACGTCTCTCCCAGGCAGAGAAGAATTGGCTCTCCTCCCCTGGAGCTAGATGACTCTCCCGAAAAGCCAATCTTTGAGCAGGAAGGGACAGGAATCCCAGAGGGTCCCCTGCCTGACGCCTGCTCTCTGCAGGAGGCAAAGGAGGGAGTCTGGAGGAGGACAGGCGTGGTGGAGGGGGTGGGGAGCAGGGCACCACTGATTTTCCAGTTGCCCAGTGAGTGATTAACTCTATTAGGAGGGGCTGGGGATCCCACAGTCAGCAACCCCCAAGTGGGACTGTAACCGGGGCTATAACCTCCCTGTGACCCTTTGTAATGGGAGAGGCTTGACTTGAGCCCGCTGGTGTCTGCTTTCTGGGCCAACAGGCGCATCCATGTTCTTCTCTCTGAACCCTTTTCCCTCCCTTGCCCCCGCCGCTGGAAGGCCACGGTCCACACGGTGGGCAAAGCCAGCCTTTGTGCGAAGTTCCTCGAAACATCCTACAGATTTGAATCACAGCCCAAGTTTTGTTTCGAAGACAGAAAAGACCAACTGCAAGGTGGCTTCACACTTTAAAAAAATCTACCTATTTTCTAGCTGCTTCTTAGAGTCTTGCTTGCAAGGGCCGTTCAGACTTCTTGGGAACACCGGTTTCCAAGTGAGTACAGACATCATGAATATAGAAAGACTGCTGATAAGTGAAACATTCTAGATTTGCCACAAACAATTTACACGTGAGCTATAAGTAAACTGTATGTCAAGTCAGCCCTGTGCCCAAATGCCACCGTCTCGGAAGGGCCTTCCCTGACCACCTTCCCTCACACAGCTACCTCTCCCCACATCTCTTTATGTTTCTTCATAGAATTGTACCCTGCCTCCATTTAGACTACGTATTTTTATTTTATCGGTCCCATCCTCACCCTGAGCAGATGCCCCGCCCAGAGTCTGGAATAGTGCCCTGGGCAGCTGGGGAACCTTGCTCTTTCCACCCGTCTCAGCCTGGAAATCTCTCCCCCAGCTTCCCCACCTGGCTGGCTCCCCCTCATCCTTGAAGCCTTAAGTTAAACGAAACAGCACAAAGTGTTCTGTCTTGATCACCTTCTTTCAAGTAAGTCTCTGCTCTCACCCTGGTTGTGGCCCAAACAATAATCAGACCATCTTTACTGTATCAATTTCTTTATTACTGTCTGTTTTGTCTCCACGGAAATCCCAGGAGTGCAGGATGGCATCTATCTTGTTCGTTGCTTATGCCCAGCACTTAGGGTAGTGTTGTCAGATGTTGGTTAAAAGAATGATTGAGTGACTAAAATTTGAGTTGTTGCCCAGCAATATCAGGGTAAGAAAGAAGGTCGGACACTCTTTTTAAAAAGCAAATAAAATCTGGTTTCTGATCCGACTATTTATCAGCTCAGAAAAAAATAGAATTTTTACTTTCATACTGAAAACACCTTGACGGAATCTCAACCAAATGTGGGTTCTGACTTTCCATCAGGGACACTGGAGAACCATTCCAGATGGGGGCGGGGGGGTGGGGGGTGTGGATTCCATTTTAAAAAGCTCTCTAGGGCGCCACCTCAGGACTTTGTAGATTTTTCTAATGTATCTTTAGCACCCTGAACTGTTCATTACTTCATTGCCGGTCTGTCCCCGGGGGACAGCTCTTAAATCATCTTTGTAGAAACAGCCTGCATTTATTTTACCCAATTATTTGAATTGCTACTATGTGGGAGCTGCAGGGGACAATAAGGAGCCATCGAGTAGGGAATGCAGATACAAGATCCGGGGTGGCTTTTCTGAAGATGATGCCGGTGCTGAGTCTTGCAGGGGACATCACAAGGCAGTGGCAGTTCTGGGAAGGAAGCATAAAGCGGAGCATGGCATGCCTAAAATGCGTATCATTGAAATGGGAGTGTGGATCATCATCAGGAGTTCTGTGATTCCAGAGAATGGATAGGAAGAAGAGCTAAAGGTAGAGATTTAGGAAAGAATCTAGTCGTGGAAGGCCTTATAGGTAGTTTTAAGGTGCTTGGACGTTAACATGCTTTAAAGTGTGTGGTCAGATCTGCAGGAGAGAGGTCACGCTACATGCCGTGTGTGAGTGTGTGTGTGGGGGGGTGCATTTGAATAGCTGATAGGAGATTCATTAGAAAGTTAATGCAGTAGTGCTAAATAAAGATGATGCAGGCTTGCACCGAGGGAATGTTTCCAGAAATGTGGGAAATATAAAATTACAAGGACACAGTATAGAATAAAAATCTGTACTAAATGAATAAATGGACCATCCATGGCTCCCCGGAGAACGGCTCTGCTCACTGCTTCACAAAATGGATCAATCTGAGAAGTGAGGACCGAGGGGACATGAAATGTTTTAAGGCAGCTCATGTTTGTTTTGTAGCTTTTCTGTTTCACAGCTCCCTGTGTGAAGGGAGATCATTCAGATGTTTTGATTTAAAAGTCCTACTCTTTGGATCTACAAAGCTCATGAAAAAATAAAAGTCAACAAGTCACTTATATCGGTAAATAATTTAGGATTGTAGCTTGTAGCTGGTACCCTAGGACACAGTGGAGAATCTGACGTAAAATACTATGTAATACCTTCTTTGATACTATGTAACTTATAGGCTCTGGCCTTGTCACAGATAAACAAGGGGAAAATCTGTGAGTGTTGAAGTCAAATGGGGAAGGGTGGGTCCTTGTAGTGAGTCATTTCCTGGAACACAAAAGGGGGGGGAGGATTATCTTCAGGGTTTCAGGTAAAATTCAACAGATATGCTCTTGGCTTAAAAACAAAAGAAAGGGAAGAAGATATTGAGAACTTTATCTAAATGGGTTTTAATTTGTAGGAGAAAGTGTAGGTTTAAAAAAGACTTTGGTGAAAGTATTTTAAGGTCAGCTCTGACATGCCAAACCCCTTCAAGGCCCTCAAACCATCATCTAGATTAAGGACAAACTGAAGAAAACTGCCGGGAGCTTTCCAAGAAGCTGACACAAGGCAAAACCAGGACTTGGGTCACTGAGTGAAAAGGTGCAAACTTTCCTTTAGAAGAAAAAAAAAAAAGACCCAGTCTTTACTGAATGCTTAGATGTCTCTAAATCCTGCTCTTATTTACCCAATATATGTGATAGTGACTCATTATATGATTGTTTTTCTTTGAACTTTCCCGAAGGGTGCCTTTGCCCATCCACGAACATTCTCTCTACCACCTACACACTAACCCACTGGGCCCATTCCAAAGACTTCATTTCCTCCAAAGACACCCTTTATTTTAGGCTGGACACAGCAAGAGGACGTAGAAAGACGGTGGATAAAGCAGGATTATCAATATCACACCCTCCATTTTATCATACGTAAATAAGATATTAAGTATCTTACCAAAATGATGTTAGATTGAAATAAGAATATGTTTGGGGGAAAAAAGGAATATATTTGGAAGTGCTGTGCCATCTGTGGAGTTATAGTCTTTTTTTTTTTTTTTAATATTCTTTTTAGAAACAATGACTCACACGGAAATTCTATTTCATGTGTGGAACTTACCAACATCATATTTTAGATACAGAAATGCTACAGTTCCTATTTCTACAGGCTTTGCTGTGTCCCTCGGTTTTCAGAGTAGCTGCGAAGAGCCCGCATGAGATCAATTACACTCCAGCACCATCTCATCATCTTAAGAGACAAGCACATTTTAATCTTCTTTTACTCACCCCCCCCCCAGCTCGGCAGGGGTCCGCCTGGATGCAGTTGAGGACCAAAGTGTTGGTAGCAGTGACTATTGCATTAAGTTTATGGTTACAAGATCCCCAAACAAAAAACTAAGGTGGAGACTTAAGCCTGATGTCTCTGCAAGAACCCAAGAGTCAGATGTTTTAGGAGATGCCTTCATGCTTGTCTTCCCGCTTGTCTCAATGTCTAGTGTTTAAATGCACATAATCTCAGCGTTTCAGGTTGCAAAGGGTGAAAAATGGCCAGGGGACTGCAACAGAGTATTTATCATGGGGTTTTGATTTGGGTGTCTGTCCATTCACCTTGGCTTTTGTAGGGTAATCTCAATCACAAAAGTTGCTGTTCTGTTTTCCAAGGATATTTTCTGAACCAGGATCCACCTCATGAAAGGCTCTTTAGGTTTTAATCTTAAAGGCGACACCCTAAAAAGGCTCTAGGTGTGTTTATATTCTTTTATAGATTTCCTTAAACTGTATTCCTCATCAGTGTATAAAATTACACAAAATTAATATCCATAAGAGAGCTAGGTAACAGATTAACACACCTTCAACACCCTTGTAGGTAACGGAGAGGTTTTTAACTACAGACAGGCACCTGGTTTTCTGAAACTCAGGCTCTTGACAGCATTTTAATTATTTAATCCATTCAGTGTTAAACATACCCTTTTAATTGCCCCCAGGGAAAATAGTCAAACATTCTTTGTAGATTGGCATGCTTTTTTTTTTTTTTTTTAAGCATAAAATCCAGTCTTACACATTCTAAAAGCTCTTTCTACAGTACAAATTTAGGTTTAAATTTCTGAATCCAGGCCCCAGTAAGCAAAAGCCTCAAAGGACATTTAGCTTGTTGGGAATGCTTACCCAAGTGAATGAGTCCCTGATTTTTTTTTTTTTAATGAGTTCTAATGAAACAGTCACGTTGTGATTTTTGTTGGCTAGAGAAAAATGGAGACTTTCAATCTATACGCCCCCCTCCCCGTGTCCCCTCTTTCTAGCTAAATGTTTTCCCCAATTACGTAGACAAACACTGGAAATTGCTCAACCTTGATCTAGTTCACGCACCCCTTATTTAAGAAGCCCTGTGGGGGCGTGGTCAGGCTGGGACGGGCTCCCTTCCCTCCGAGGGCCCCATCCAGGTGTGCGATGGATTGTAGCGTTACTATTACATGCAGAGGTTCATTTTCTCCTTTGCCTGAACCTTCTATTATGGCCTCATAAAAGAAATCAGCTCTCTTATTTCATTCATTGAGGTTTTATTTGTATAGCAGTGTTAGTTTAAAAGGAAGCCAGCTTACTGCTGCCCACAGCTTGCTAATTTCCAAGTTAGAGTTTTTGGGAAAACCTTCAGAACGTCATTTCCCAACCTCTAGAGTAAAACTGCTCTGTATTTGAAAATTGAACAAAACATTTTGTCCCCTCTGATTTCAGTGCCTGTGAATGCCAGAAGAAATTTAATTTTGAAAAGAACAAAAACTAACATCTTTTCCTAGTTAAATCTGCGCATATCCAATACAATGAATTTATATGGGCGCGGCTGCGCACTCGCGCACCCCGAAGCTCAGCGCAAGATTTGCGTGCTTGATGTTTGCCTTTGCGCCTGAACTAGGGTGAGTGCTGAAGCTTCAGTGAATCCCTGTACCCCCAACTTGGCTTGAATTTGCAAGGCCAAATGATTCCTAGTGACTCAGACTTGCGGTGGGTCCAACTATCTTCCTAAGGACCTTTTCCCAGGGAACCATTGTTACTCTTCATGGGGGACCCCAAGAAAAACTGGTAGGAGCTAACCCAGTCAAGGTGGAGGGGGTGTCACTCCAGGGAAATTTTATAGGGCCAGATGCATTGTTGAAGTCAGAACATAGGACTAAAGACTATCTGGAAAGACCATCACCATCAATATTTTTAATAATTGCAAAACTCCCAAAATAAGAGGGGCCCTGGGGTTATTTTGTTCAATTCCATATTTCATAGAGGGCCAAACTGAGGCCCAGAAATAAATGCCATTTGGGTAATTATTAGTAAACTCTGGTCTACCATGAGTTGCATGCCTGGGACATCCAGCAAGCTAGGAGCCCATCCCAGCTTGCTGAAACACAGGCTGTGTTAAACAGGGAGCAATTTTCACTTGGATTAGAATCCGAGTCTCCTAACTCTTAGGCGAATCAAACCATCCTTTCATTCGATTATTCCTTTTAGGCTGAAAGATTCCTGAGTCATCCTGACCCCACTTCCCTCTTTTTCTTATGTATTCATGCATGAACTCTGAGTCCTGTTTAATGTTCTAGCACACCATTTATCCCCAAGCAGTATGCAAACCGTATGCTGTGATCAAACATTGTGTAGATAGGCCGGCCGCAAATAGATGGAAAAGGTGAACTGCCTGCAAATCAATAAAGGAGGTAGAATTTAGGGAGCTTTTTCTTATTTTCTTGCTTTTTGTATTAACGTGGTTCGCTACTTGCAAAATGAAAAAATAAAATTAACTGAGCATGTCAAATACATAAAAAAGCGGGGGGTACCTTGAACATAATTAAGGGAAAAGGCCAGTGCAGAGCGCCGTGGTTCGTGGCCAGGATTCTTTTTTTTTTTTTTTTAAAGATTTTATTTATTGGGGCGCCTGGGTGGCTCAGTTGGTTAAGCGACTGCCTTCGGCTCAGGTCATGATCCTGGAGTCCCAGGATCAAGTCCCGCATCGGGCTCCCTGCTCGGCAGGGAGTCTGCTTCTCCCTCTGACCCTCCTCCCTGTGATGCTGTCTCTCATTCTCTCTCTCTCAAATAAATAAAATCTTTAAAAAAAAAAAAGATTTTATTTATTTATTTGACAGAGAGATAGAAGAGCACAAGCAGAGGGAGTGGCAGAGGGAGAGGGAGAAGCAGGCTCTGCACTGAGCAGGCAACCCGATGCGGGACTCGATCCCAGGACCCTGAGATCATAACCTGAGCCGAAGGCAGACGCTTAACCGTCTGAACCACCCAGGCGCCCCGTGGCCAGGATTCTGGGATCAGATAGTCACGGGTTCAAATCCTGTCTCTGTCTCCTACCCGCTACGGCTGGTCTGCTCACAGTGCTTTTTGCCTTTAAAAGGAGAATAACAAGAGTGCCTCTGTTGCACTCAGTAATGTCTGTGAAGTCCATCGCCCTGCATCTAGTGCAGGGTCGGGACTCGACAAATGATGGCCGTCACTGCGCTTAGAGCCATCATGGCCTTGAAAGGCGGCGCGGAGGCTCTGCTCCTCGGAGGGACACTCAGGCTGGGCCTCATGAGCACTTATACTGCGGCTCCTTGAGAATTATACATTCGCTCCTCGTCACGGCGGGGCAGACTAAGAGCGGGTGACTGCGAGGACAGTGCTGGAGCTGGGGTTCCAACACCAGCAGATGGACTGGACAGAGGGCTGGTGCCTCTGGAGTCCGTCGGGCCAGCAAGCCTCAGTTTCCCAGATTAACCCTCGGATGACTGAGGCCCGACTCCCGCCAAGCAGGCCTAGAGCCTCCGGGCTACTGTGTGTGCCCACGGAGGCCACCAGGGCGAAAGGGCCCGGTGGCAGGTGGGCCTCTCACTAAAGAGGGCCTCCCGTGTTGTCTGCCCCGGGGGGGAAGAGCCTACGAAAGGCCCCTCTGGGGAAGCTCCGCGTCGGCTGCCCTGGTAAAAGGACAGGGAGGAGGAGAGAGGACAGCCATTAGGGAACCACTATTTTTTTTGTCTAGTAGCTCTCAAGCTTCCAGAAAATTCCGGAGGCCTAACTAAAGCATGACCTCTTCAGCTGTAAACGGGCAGAGCACTTAACTGCTAAAGGCCTTTCCTTCCCCTTCCCAGCAAAGGGGACACTTCCTGAACCTCAAAAGCTATAGGAGAGCTACTGAGCAAAGTAAGGCTCCTCAGCCTCACACTGTGGGGCCCACAGGTGCAGAATGCAGGGCAGATGAAGATGAAGGGACCAGAAGCCTGGGAAATGCAAGCCATGGTGACAAGAAAAAGGCCGGCCTTCCCCAGGAGGTTCTGTCTCCTCAGGCAAGGATAGTCCCCTGTGGGTCAAATCACCACCTCCTCATGGGACAAAGGGCCACTCTTATCCTCGCTCCTCCTTTTCCACTTGGCTGCTCTGCAAACAAGCGGAAGGAAGTGGAGGTTGGGCCCAGGCATGCAAGCCCACAGCATCAGCAGGGAGCGGTCCTCGGGCTTTCCATCCTTGGAACAAAGCTACCAAAACCCTTCTCCACCGTCCTGGGTTCCTGGCATTCGGAGGAAGTGTAACAAGTCTGGGGCACACAGTCTGACCAGGGGGGTACTCACAGGGACCCCTGCACAGAGAAGTGAGAGACAAAGGTCATAGGTAGAGGGCACTTGCAAAGGAGACGTTCCACCCTCACAGGCCCAGCACTCCTCTGAAGGACTGGATTGGGGGGTGGGGTGGGGGAATGAGTAACGTGTAGCCACATCTTAAGCAAGATGAGAAGGACCTGGTGTCGGGAGACAGAACCAGGGGTGCACACTCCCTGTTACTCACTGGTTCTGTCCCTTTGGGTAAGTCACTTAAGTCCTTGGGTTTCAGTTTTCTCATCTGTGAAGTGGGGTTCTTCGATGTAAAGCACCTGGCGTGGAGGGAAGACTCTGTAAGCAGACCCATTTCAAGAATACAGCTTTGCAAATGGAATTGATTAGGAGGAAAAAAAATAGAGTTGTTAAGATTTTATTTGAAAATTTTATCTGAAAGACCACTCCCCCCACCCCCCATGGCCTATGGATTAGCTCATTCTCCTTTGTTTTACAAGTGACAGGGAGGGAATCTGGGACAAAGGAGGGTGTTTTGTAAAGCCCTGCAGGGACTGTCCCCAAAGCAGAGGGGGACGGCAGCCTGCGACCCCCTTCCCGGGCCACTCCTGTGAATTCAGAGAATCCCAAACTTCCTTTTGCTCCTCCCTGCCTGGCTGCTTCTCGCTTTCTGGTCTGGACAGGACTTGGCAAATGCTATTTGTTTTTTGTTTGTTTGTTTGTTTTTTATATAAGACATGAAAAGCTACCATAAAACCAAAGGGAGAAGAGAAGGACTAACTGCACACCAAACTCTATGAAATGTTCAGCGTTCTGTATTATTTTAGAAGCTCCAGAAAGGTATCCTGCCTCCAGGCCTCCGGGGTTTCAAACGACTTCATACTTAGCTAAGCTCTAAAGCCATCACACACCCACGGGCTAAATTAAGTGACGCATTTAGAAGGGATACTTGGGAATGGGGTCCGCTCTCTGGGAGGATTACAACAATTCTGCTCAATCAAAACAGAACCAAACCCAAATCCAGCACTAGAGTCTTATGGGGTTGGGAGCAGGGACAGTATGGGAGGGGGTGAGGGGGATAAAGTGGGCAGGAGGTAGGGAAGAATGTGGGCACATTTTCCAGTCATCATCATAAGAGAGAGAGGGGGAGATCATGTTTCAGGTAATGAGAGCAATCCACAGAGAGACCCAAACTATCTGTTCCACCATAATGAGTCTCTTTTAAGCTTTTTTTTTTTTTAAACCCAGACTAAAACCAAACTATTTCCTTATTGTGTTTCAAAACCAAACCAATGCAGTTTGCATAACAAACCCCCTAGAGCCATTTACTTAATATTTAACTAAGACTAAATTACGAGATGCTACTTCAGAGAAACTAGGCAGAATCTCTGCCGCCTAATTCTGTTTCATTCAATGCAAGTTAGCATGGGTTACAATCTGGCCAGTGTTGAATACTTTTCAAGACTCATTAATCTCAGGCAAGAACCAATTTAATGAGCAGGGCAATCTTTTGAAGTGAACAGTGGTAGTGGTTTAAGCAGAAGATTAGGAGCTAATCACATTTAAAGTCATCTTTGGGCACTAAAATTGACCCCGGACGAGGTGGGTGAATTATAGGGACCGGGCAGCCCTTTCCCCTCTCCTTCCTTACTCCCCTGTGGGACAGCCAGATGGCAGCCTGCCCACATCCAGAGACACCACTCCATTCTGCCCACCGTGACAGGTTATCACAAAGTTTGCCTCTTAACCAATCGATGGGTCAGCTTTATAAAATATTACTCTAGACTCCACAGCAGTTAGACACTGTCTAGATCACGGGCACAGTTTAAGTGTAAATTCCACGTCTGCTTCGTACCGTTGATACCAGCTAGCTAGTGTTCAGGCATCAGAATGTGAGCCATGTGAAATCCATCATTTCAAACTTGAGCTCTCTCTCCGATGTGAGTTAATTTGACTGGGAAGACTAGGAACAGAAGGGCCTGGCAAAAAGAAATCTGCTCCTCAGATTCCTTTGATATTCGCCAAGCAATTAAGCATTTTCCTTTAAGGTGTTCCTTCGATCCTGTTGAACACAAACAGCACGCAGTCTAACAATTATTCGGCAGTGGATTGGATCTGGGTGTCAACTGTACTCCCTGATATTGAGGGGATTCACCACACAGAGACAAAATTAGTAAAGCCACCTTAGCGTTCAGTCTGCGAAAGAGAGGACGTGGGTTTGGTTTTTGTTTTTTAAATGCGATCTGGCCCAACGTTGGCTCTTTTGCTTCTTACTCCACGCCAGAGATGAATCTCTTCTAAAGGTCATGCAGCGAACATATAAAGAAGACTCAGGACCATGTTCCGTTGCAGGCGTCCAAGGATCCTCTAGCTGCGTCCTTTCATTTGAAAGCTAGGGGCGCTGCCGGCCAGAATCCTCACCTACCTCGAGCTGGTTTCACTGCTAGGATTAAGTCCAAGTCTTGATATTCCAACCTGGCCCGTGGCTCTGTGCCCCCATTAACTGTCTAGCCCTACCCCCAAAACAGCTGTTTGGAGCGAGTACAACCAGTGCATCCACTGACACCAGATGGCTGGAATCATGAGACTTAATGAGCTGGGTCCGATGGTCTTGAAAATCTAAAGGAAAAGACAGCTGGGAGGTGACCAGCAGGCACCCGGGGTCACAGCTTCATTGAGCAGAGGACCACACTGTCCACCAGCGTCCGGCCCCGTGACGTTCTGGCTCTCGGATTCCCCGAAACTTACGCCAAATCCCCCCCTTTCCTGAGCGACTTTGAGTGGGTCTCTGTTTCTGGAAACCAAACAGCACTACCTACGAACATCAGCCTGGTGTTCCTTTCATGGTATTACAGGACTAGGACCTTCTGACCAGGCCACAGAGCTGCGGACAAGGTTGGAAGCAGCCTCTCCCCCTCCCCTCCCTCCCCCCTCGCTTCCAATCAGGGAGGTCAGCGGAAGCCGTGAATCCTCCCTCCGAAGAGACATGAACTCTGCCTGAAAACGCTCAGAAGCAGCCATCAGAAAAACCGTCAGAATAGTTTGGCTAGGGTAATAATTTCTTAAAAATAATCTCCCTTAAGTGAGCATGGTGGGGAACAGATCTTTTGATGTTAGGTAAAAAAAAGTTTGCAAATTTTCTCATGCGCATATTTGCCATGTTCACAAATGAGAAGAATGTTTACAAGTAGAAAAAAAGGCAAGGAAAAACCTGAGACACATTTTAAATTTATTGGAGTTCAGGCAGCAGGAACCAGGTTTTCTAAGGGCTGGTCACTGGAGCCAAGCTATTTGTGGCCAGGGAAACTACAGGCCAGAAAAACTAGGTGCCTGAAAATAGGAATCCCAAATTCAAATGCCCGAAAGGGGCCAGGGCAGTCACAAAGGGTAAGACACCAGGGAGTGGTGAGGTCTGTGCCCAAACTAAATGCCCAGTATAAAAGCACTGAAATTCAATTTTTGTAAAAGATTTATTTATTTTAGAGGGCAGTGGAGGGGCAGAGGGAGAAAGAGAGAGAGAGAATCCCCAAACAGACTCACCGCTGAGCAGGGAGCCCTGATGTGGGGCTCAATCCCAGGACCCTGAGATCATGACGTGAGCGAAAATCAAGAGTCAGACACTTAACCAACTGAGCCACCCAGGCGCCCCTGAAATTCAATTTTAAAGGACTTTAAGTCACTAATGATACCATAAAGTTAAATACCATTTCTCGAAGTCTCAAACTTCTAAAGATCTTATCTATAAAGATACATGGTCTCTGATCCATGGACAAATCAATAGCTCAGTATCATTTTATAACTGAAGAAAAAAATCAATGAAAAAACTAAAGCCCCTTAAAAAAAAAAACCACTCAAAAGGCAGACTAACAAGTCACAGAAGAGTTCATACAAATGGCTAATAAAAGTCTGAAAAATGCTTTCGTCTTCACTAAAACTATGAAATGAAAATTAACTGAGATACCATTTTTTCATTGGTGAAATTAGCAGTGATTAAAAAATGAGAATGCACAAAGTTTATGAGGAAAAGTCAAAATGGGTACTCACACATGATGGGGGTAGTGATTCCAAACTATTTCTAGGAAAATAATTTAGCAACAGAGCTCAATGATTCTATGAACTCTGCGTGTCAGAAAAAGTTTTGCTCCCTTAGGAGAAAGCCAAATGTTTCCTAGTGGATGTAATTGAATCTCATTTAGGTTTGGTCAGGACAAAGTCAAAGACAGATTTGTGGCTCAACTTTGAATTAGCAGGCTACATTTCATTTCAGACTAGGCCTTTATCTCCTAATTTATCCATATTTCCCCAAATTTTGCTTTTCCCATTTTTTTCTTGTACCTCGTTCTGAATGCCAGGAGGTCTCTTAAAAGAGGCAGTATATAAATAAGTAAAATATCATTAAGAACAGACAAGAAGGAACTTCCCAAGGATCCACTGTGGTATCAATATTTGCATTGCTATTTTACTAAATGGAGGATAACCTGATTGGGCAAGAAGTGAGATTTTGCCTCATGTTACAAAGCCGACCACCATGCAATTGCAATGAAATGACCGCTCACCTCTTGGAGACACAACAATACTATTTTAAAGCTTTTATTTTTTGGTAGGGCTGCCACCACACCAAAATGGGAGTCAAGAGATGGGATAGTCACTCTGGACAGTGACTTTTCCTAAAGCACGGTCTACCATGTCTTTTCATGAGAATCTAGGTTGATAACCATTCAGTCATCTCTGCTCAGTGAAATCCAATGGTTGAATCCAATGCCAGGTTAAACACCCTGATAAGTGACAGAAGAGGGAAATGATGACTTGACTGAGGTCTTTCAGCTAACTGAAAAGGCTCGCTTGTCTACATTTTCTGGGATAAAATACTTTGACTTGTCAAGAAAGTTACATAAAAGACGCTTAGATAGAATACAGAGTTCATAAATGTCATATGGGCAAACCTGAAACACAATCATGGCGAATATGCAATAGAAGGTAGCTCTGGGGGGCACCTGCCTGGGTCAGCTGGTACAGCGTGTGACTCCTGATCTCGGGGTTGTAAGTTTGAGCCCCAGGTTGTATGTAGAGATTACTTAAAAATAAAATCTTGGGCGCCTGGGTGACTCAGTTGGTTAAGCGACTGCCTTCGGCTCAGGTCATGATCCTGGAGTCCCGGGATCGAGTCCCGCATCAGGCTCCCTGCTCGGCGGGGAGCCTGCTTCTCCCTCTGACCCTCCCCCCTCTCATGTGCTCTCTCTCTCTCTCTCATTCTCTCTGTCTCAAATAAATAAAATCTTTAAAAAAAAAATCTTAAAAAAAAAAAGAGGAAGAAGAAGGTAACTTTGGGCAAGTCATTTTAATGCTTAAAGCCTCAGTTTGAACATCTCAAAAGAGAGAGAGAGAGAGAGAGAGAGAGAGAGAGAGAGAATGCTCTTCATGTCATTTAGCTCTGTTCTCAGAAATGACTGCAGCAGGTGTCTCCACCCCAGGAGGTCCTGGGAGCCAGGATCAAATCCACTTACTCTAATGTGAATCTGGGTGAGTTATTTAATCTTTCTAGGCATCAGTTCCTGATCTGTAAAATGGGCTGGCAATCACCACTTCTCAGGATCGCCGACAGGATTAAAGGAGGTAAAAATACGGACAGCATCATCACAGTGAGCGGTAATACACACTGACCCACTCGACATAGGGGAGGGCTCGTTATGATTTGAAGCATTGCTAGCCCGGTCCTTAAAATGATGAAAATGATACTCACCCATTGTTAGGAAATCAAATAAGATAAGGAACACAGACGCCAATAAAAGCAACAGAAGACAGACAATGTGTGTGCGAGTGGGTGGGGGGACAGTCAGGATTGCGACGAGGAAGTGCTTAATAGAACCATAAATTCTGCTGAGCTACCTCAGATGGTATGAGTCACCCGCACGATAATTTTAAGTGCAATAACACCTGTTGTGATTCCATCCCAGGACAACTGTTGACTAGATGTAGAATCTCACAAGAGGATTGGCACTCCTGAACACAGTGGCCTTTCAAAGCCTTTTGGGCGAGATAAGCTGTTTAACACTAGGAGGCTTCAGCTGTGCCTCGGGTAATTAGCGTGGCTGCATCCTCACTCCCTGAAGACCCATGTCCCTTCTGCAAGAGAGGCTCCCTCAGAGGAAGGACCTCACTGTGCTCCACCCTGCCTTCCCTCCCCCCCCCCCCCCCACACCAGGGACTCCCTTTCCCTTCCTGCGGAGCCAAACGAAGCATCTCTCGTTATCTCTGCAGCCAGCACAGAGCTCCCTCGTACCCACCTCTCAACGTGCCTCTCCATCTATGCCTTTCTGGGCCGCTCTCTCTCTCTCTCTCTTTCTCCCTCTCTCTGTCTCTCCCCATCCATCTCTGCTTGTCCCTGTCCCTCCCTGTCCCTGTCTATCTCCTGGAATGGCTTCCACTGTCTGTTTGCACAAGGAACTACTAGGAATTTACTGCTCTGAGGATCCGGCTGACCCTGCAGGACATGGAACCTTGAGCCCGGGTGCCTGTGGACCTGAGCACACACCCATTTTTAAAAGCAAGGAACTGGTCACCAGAGCGCAGGACAATCTGCTACTCAAAGGTTCCTCTTTTACTTTCTCAGGCCAAGATCTGATTTGCTCACTCTCCGACAAAAGACTGGTAATTCACCTCACACAGGAAATCCTTCGAGCACTTTGGAAGGAGGACTCCACGGTGAAACATAACAACCAAAAGGACAATCAGTTCCCTGGCTACCATCGGGTATAAAGATCCTCTCAGCCCCTCAGGAAAAACGGCCCACTCTCGGTGAGGGAGACAGCTTGCCTTGAGCTGACGGTACACATGAACAATTATTAAAGTGCTTTACATCATTTGCCTCACTCAACCACCGTAAAATTTGGAAAACTGATATATATTCATATGCACACACACATAGAAAATAAACAGCAGGGAGGAAACGCAAGCTTTGTGTACCTTTGCTGCATTTCAGAAATGCTCCCTGCCCCCATGCACTCTCCTTGCCCTCCAAGCTGAGCCAGGGACGGCCCTGCTCTGCAGGTAGGGAAGGGACATCAGAAAGAGACATGCACAATTGATTACACGAAATTTCGCCTTTTGCAAGAAGGCTATGCTTTTGCAGAATCTCAGGTCATACTCTCGCTCATACAGGAGCTAGATTGCAGAAAAAGACTGGTTGGGGACAGGGATGGGGAAAGGAGCCAGTGGCTTGTAGTCTTAGAGAGAAGAGGAGGAAAAAAAAGTCAGGAGGAATTGGGGGCCAAGTAATCATAACCATAAGCCCTAGAGACCTTAGTGGTTAAAGCTCTAGGCTAGAGCCTTCAAACCAATCCTCGTACATGTGGACTGCAAGGATTCTTTGTTCAGCTGACACATAATGTCTTAAAGATGTAAGCCCACATTTAAAAAATGGGAGGCTTCCCACTAAAAACAAATCTAGCAACTCCAGCCCATTTGCTTCACGAAGGTCACAGGTGGAGTGGAGGGGTGACTGCTCCCCAGTGCTCCTAGGGGCCACACCGTGACGCTCACAGACACCCCCTCCCCACCATCCCCGCCCAGCACTTCACTCTTTTACTCCCCTTCCCTTGCCTTAAAGGACATGTGAGGTTATGGCTTCTGACAGAGGCTTCTGTAGACCCTTGAACTTGGTCTACAAATGAGAAAAATAAAGCTCAGAGTGGTGGAGTCATTTGCTTAAGACCACACAGCTTCTCAGGGGCGCCTGGGTGGCTCAGTCATTAAGCGTCTGCCTTTGGCTCAGGTCATGATTCCAGGGTCCTGGGATCGAGTCCCACATCGGGCTCCCTGCTCCGCAGGAAGCCTGCTTCTCCCTCTCCCACTGCCCCCGCTTGTGTTCCTGCTCTCGCTATGTCTCTCTCTGTCAAATAAATAAATAAATAATCTTAAAAAAAAAAAAAAGACCACACAGCTTCTCAGAGCAGAGCTGCACAAGAACCCAGACTCCTTTCACACAGCCAAGTGCTCCCGAACCTCTGTTTTCAGCGCAGAATCTTGAGGTGGGGAAACAGTGTGCTGGCAGCCTCGCCCTGATGCTCCCCCTCCCAAGGAAGCAGTCTGACCTCTGAACTGGGTGATCATTAAAACTCCCTCGCCTTCACAGACTAGTCACTAAGCTTTACCACGTTTAAGCAGCGACTGGTAGCGTCCTCCCAAGTGCCAGGGCCCCAGTTCCGAGGTTCTAAGACCACTTGGAATGATTTAGTCAACGGCTTCGAGTTTCAGTTTTGCGTCAAATTGTACCAAAATTGGCCTCTTGGGAGGATACCTTTTACGCCCCTATACATGGGTTCTCAGAAATGTCCTTTCTTCCCTGCACCTCACATCATCTCTCTTCTGGGTTTATTCCCCCAAATAGAGGTATGTGCCAATGTACATGCATCACGGGCTTGTTTGGTTTTTGCAAACAAAACAAGTTGTGTTCATAGCTTTTTATTATTTCCAAAGTAAACCATATAAAAATTCAACTCTAAGTGATTAAAAAAAAAAGAAGACCACATATGCAAAGTACTCGAATGCCAAAGCGGGTAGTTGTCGTAGGCGTAGTCATGGTTAGTAAGTAATAAGCATACTTACAACCCATATGATGATCAGTCTTCTGGATAAATAAGGATCAATGTTCCAGTGAGTGAACGGAAGAAATGTGATGTAGAAGACTTCTTGACCCAGAGCGGCGGAAAATCGGAATAGGTAATAGTAGAAATAATTCTTCACAATGTACTTCTGTACATAAGCCTAAAAGACAAAAGTTAGAAGACTCTGAGTTCATCCCACATGTCACCATAGGGCAAGTTTTAAAAAACTTCTGTCTAAAACTCACAGGCTCTCAACTGCCAAGGTGCCAAGGTAATTACAATAGCTTGGCTATCCTTGTGCTCAACCCCGTTTTGTCCACACAAATACAGAAGAGGTTAGTTCTTCATAAAATTAAGTAACATCCAAGACAGGCTATCAGGCGAAGGCACACAAGCCGAAATCTTGTCTCCTTTGTATATTCAGAAGGTAAATTCTGTGAAGACACTTTCTGGGTCTAGGATTATGGTAGGTAGAATAATGTGCCCAAAGATCTCCCCATCCTAAGGGATCTGTGAATTTGCTGCCTTACATGGCAAAAAGGACTTGGCAGGTGTCATTAACGATGTGGAGATGGAGAGATGATCTGGTTGGGCTCAGTGTGGCCACAAGGATCCTTACAAAATGGGAGGAGGAGGCAGGAGGGTCAAGGAGAGGGTGATCTGAAGATGGGGCGAGGGACCACGAGTCAAGGGACGCAGGGCACCTCTGGAAGCTGGAAAAAGTAAGGGAGCAGATTCTCCCCTTGAGCCTCCGAAAGCACTGTAGCCCTGGCGAGGCCTTGGTTTTGTCTGAATAAGAACCATTTTGGACTTCTGAGCTCCAGAGCTGAAAGAGATACATTTGTGTTGTTTTGGGCCACTAAGCATGTGGTGATTTGTTGCAGTAGCCACGGATAATGAATATAGAGACTTGAGAAAAATCACTCACCAATGAATATTTTTAGTTTACCTTTATTTTTTTTTAAGTTTTACTTATTTGAGAGAGGGATAGAGAGAGAGAGAGAGAGGAACAGGCTCCCCACTGAGCAGGGAGCCAGACTCGGGGCTTGATCCCAGGACCCTGGGTGAGCCGAAGGCAGACGCTTAACCGACTGAGCCACCCGGGCGCCTCTTTAGTTTACCTTTTAAATGGGACTAGTACAGTCAACCCAGGGGAGGGATGGTATAAGAAACACATCAAGAACACGCAGGGTCTGCTAAAATGCAGTCCTATTTTCAACCATCCCTTCACTCCCTCTTATCCTGGCAGTTGGCAGGGGAAAGAAAAAAAAAAAGACTGAAGGGGGTTAAAACAGGAATAAGCAATCTATTTTAAAATATGACAAATGTCCTTAAATTATGGTAGATTAGTAACGAGTTAACAAACAAAAACATGGTCACCCTGTTTAATCAGTCTAAAAAATAGTTTTCGTGCTACTTTTTATGGTAGTTATAAGCTTTATAAAAATAAAATGAAAGCAAAATGAAAATAGGGAGAAGAGGCAGCCCTATGGCAGGGGCAAGAGTGTAAAGGGGCTCTCGTAGGTCTGCATTTTGGCTCTGCTTTGCTTTATACCAAGTCTGGGGTGCTCAAATCCTCAGGGAATTTGCGACTAAGTCGCATGCATTTATTCTGCAAATATTCATTCTGTGCCTACTGGGGCCCAGAACCTGTGCGGAGCGAGGAGAATATTCAGATGAGCCAGGCACGGTACCTGGCGTCAAGGAGCTCTTGTGGGGGGCGCCAGAGAGTACTGTTTGGGGGAATGAAGTTTTAAAGGACCAATACTGTGTTTGAGGCCTTGAAAACAAGCCAAGATTACTTTTATATTTAAGGAATAATAATAATAAAAAAAAAGACCCTGGAAATTGCAAGAATATTAACTGACTTGACATTGTTGGCTGCGTGCCAAGTACGCATTCCTCTCTCCTAAAAGGTTCCCAACTTTATTCCAGCATCTCTACCTCCCCCTCCCCCAGAGTCCTGTGAGTCAGGGGGAAGTTGACACTGTTCTCAGCTCCAGTCATGGGAAGTTCAAGGCTTCAGCCTCAAGCCAAGAAGTGCATGGCACGGCCCCAGAGAAAGTCACTGGCGAGCACGTGCTGTAAGCTAAAAAGGCATGTCTCTTCGGGGACGAACTTTACTTCTAAGTAAATTCAAGTTAGGATGGCGATAGATCCATCCCAATTAGGAAAGACAGTAATGCCCGAAATGAATGAAATAAGGAAGCGTATAGAGTTTTACCTCTCTGCCAAGATATTAGGGCTGGATTTGCGGAACAAGAACCAATAAAATTGTGACAAATAAATGACAAATTCCCCTCTCTCTCTGATCTGAGGACTAATCGCTGAGTCTTCTGGTTTATGAATATACATCCTACAGGCCCGTCCTTGAAGCAAAGCCTGTAAAAAGCCCCTTTGTACATAAAGATTCGTTATTTTAACCCACCAGCTACCAATATACCCAGGAATCTGTCCTGCCTTGAAGCTTTACAGGGAGAAATTTCCCAAACTCTGAAAAGGGTCGAACTCCTCCCTTGTGTCATTTCATGATACCCAAATGTTATAGGACATTATCAACACTCAGAGACAACCATTTCCTTACCCTAGAGATGTACCTGAGACCAAGTGCAGTATCTTAATCCTAGTAAATAATTGAAAGACTGGCAGGGATGACAGCAAATCACTTCCGTGTGACATACTACTAATTAACATATTTCGATCTGCTTTTTACAATCTCTGAGGATTTCTCTCTTTTGGAGGAGAGCTAGATATTCTTTAAATCTTCTTAGGAACAGAAGAAGCAAAAATGAAACTAAAAATATCAGCGCATATATAGGACACCCAAAGGAGTTTTTAGATAACATCTCTGAATATGTAATTAAGTAGCACGAAAGCCGATATCGGTCTCCAAACTCTTGGGAATTAGATGTACTTAAATAAAAGAGTTGGGTGCTTGTCTTTTCAGAACCAGAATCTACGTTTCCTTGTAGGAAATCTCAGTGTAGGACTTCAATATATCTTTGGAAATAACCAGAATGCTAGTATATATGTTGGTCCCAATGGGAACAATTAGAGGGAGCGGAAACAGGGGTTAGAAATAGAAATGGTAGATAAAGCCAATGGCAGAGAGGAGCAGAGTCGAAGCTGGGAGAAAGGAAACCAGGTCCCAGGACTCTGCTTCTCTATTTCTTGAGAACCAGCCACACACGGGGGCTGACAGGCCAGGCTGTGGGCAGGGTCTCCGGACCACGAACCCAGGAGGCAGGGATTAGCAGCTGAGTTTTTGGACAAAAGATCATAAAGGCATTGAATATTTAGATGGGTGGAGAGCTATTTGTAGAAATCAACTACTTCTCAGTGAGCTTCTAGTCTGTCACAGAGCCAAATGAAGAAGTTTCTAGTAAACAGGGAGGCTAAGATGGAAATGACCACATATCCATTATTGCTAGCAGCAGAATGTCATTGCCATTCGTATTTGTCTGTTTGGCTTATTGCTTTATTTTCCTGAAAGTTAGAAAACAAAAAGTGTTGGGCGCCTGGGTGGCTCAGATGGTTAAGCGTCTGCCTTCGGCTCAGGTCATGATTCCAGGGTCCTGGGATCGAGTCCCGCATCGGGCTCCCTGCTCGGCGGGGAGCCTGCTTCTCCCTCTGCCTCTCTCTCTCTCTGTCTCTTATGAATAAATAAATAAAATCTTTAAAAAAAAAAAGAAAACAAAAAGTGTTTCCACGGGTGAAAACAATTTTTCCTTTCAGGGCATAATTTCCTCCTAATGCTGTCTCCCAAGACAGGGCTGTTGGGAACGGCCTTTGGGTGGAGAAGAGCTGCTCTGGGTTCCCTGCAAGGCTGGCTACAAGGCATAAATAAATCAGCAGGAGGGGCAACCACACAGGCCGACTGTACCTCGAAGAGAACGGGCACGGCACAGGATTCTCCACTCAAATCCGCCCCCCCAACACACACGCACCTGAATGGTGTTTCGTTTTCCAAACACACCCGGAGGAGTCCTACACAAAAAGGAAATCTGGCCAGGTCAGCACCGCTGGATGGAAGAAGGGCTGACCCAGACAGCAGAGGAACGAACTCCGACAGACTTGGCAACTGGCCCAGCATTTGAGCTTTCAAAGGAGGAATACAAGGAATTGCTTTTAGCTGAAACAATATGTGACCTTGGGGAAGTGAATTCGCCCTTCGGCACCTCAGTGGCCTCAGAGGCAGAGGATGGAGTCGGGTTAGCTCAGTTGCTTTTTAATATACAAAAAACAATTACAGGTAGGGAAAGGCCCCTTAAATAAAATGTGATCCCAGGGCTTATTCTATAAAATAGAAACTGAAAGACTGGACTAACTGGCTGAAAGTGAGGGGAAGCCTAGGGGACCCCTAATTTCAGGCCAGGCCGCCCTGTACCTCCAAGTCTTTTTCTGGAGTGTCTCCTTGAAACATGTCAGAAATCAGCTTGAAAACCATTGACCTTCATCTCTGTCAGACCTCACATACCTTTCTGTAATCAAACTTGGGCCGGGAGGACACAGGCTATGGGTCTGCTGACCTTGAGGTCTTTATTTAAAGGATTTGATAAACTCGGGACCAATGTCGATGCGAGGTCATTTCACTTATCTTTTTTTTTTTTTTTTTTTCAGATCAGAGCTGTAACTGTGTTTTCCAAAGGTCAAGTTTGAGGAAGTCCTCTACCTCAGCAGAGCCCGAAGGGATTCACGTCTGGGGCGATGTCGTCTGCAGCTGCAAGCAGGGCACTTTATTTTTTATTATTTATTTATTTGAGAGGGAGAGACCGCGCACGAGCAGAGGGAGCAGCAGAGGGAGCAGCAGGCTTCCTGCTGAGCAGGGAACAGGATGCAGGACTCGATCCCAGGACCCTTGGATCACGACCTGAGCCGAAGGCAGACGCTTAACCGACTGAGCCCCCCAGGCGCCCCAAGCAGGGCACTTTAAGTGGAAAGCAGTAGGAGGTTCATCTTCTAGGGCCGAGGGGCATCACATCTCTCCCGGGTATAGCGCAATCTTACTTACAAAGAAGTTTAAGGCCCAAAGCTCTTTTATAAAACACATTGAACTGCCTCATTCCCTTCACCTGATGAGAAAGCAGCCACCGAACACAGAGGGGATGGCCTGGAGAGAAGAGGCCAGGGAAAGGGAAGGCCACCAAGCCCGGAGGTCAGGAACACGGGCTCTGGAGCAAAGGACCACCATGCATGACCCGCATAGTCTCACACCAATGAGTTTCCCCTTCTGTAAGTGGGAATAATAACAGTACCTACCACCTAGGGACATTGGCAGGATTAAATCAGTATTGCTGATGACGCAGAGAAGCCACCGAGCTGCCGTCTACGGATGGTGAGGGTAGCAGTAAAGATTTCTCAGAAAACGCTTCGCAGTTCTAACGGACATGAGCATCACCTGGATCTGCACCTGGATGCAGCGTTTGATAGAGTTCACCTGGGGCAGGGCTGCGCGTTCCACTGAGCTCCCAGGTGATATCTGTGCCACCACGTTGCCCAGCCGTGGACCAGGCTTTGAGTAGAAAGGCCAGCCCACTGAAGAGTTTTTAAAGACGAAAGTCAAGCTCTCAGATTTAACCCTCAGCGTCAGAGGAAGTCTCAATAGGAGTTTAGGAGCATAAGATAGCATGATCAAAGCAACAGGTAAAAATGCTGGTGACAAACCAGAAGGGGACGGTTAGTGAGGTCCATGGACAATCCTACAACAGAGTCTGAATGCAGGAACTGAGCCCAGACAAGCACCTCGATGGCAGGAGGTACCAAAGGGAAGGCACGTGTAAGAGATGCCCCCTCCTCCCCCCCGCTGAAATAGCAGCCAGATCGAATAACCAACTGATTATGAAGGAAGAAAGAAGCCATCTTCTTGGGCTCCTTGCCTTTGTTCGAGAAGAGTTTACATAAATTCCCGGATGGACCTGCTTGCCCAGGATTATTTTTCAAGATAGGCTATATCTTCATGTGCTTGGGATTGTAGGGGAAGAGGGGTATCAGCCTATGGTGTCCAGATTGTTAGCCATTTATGGAGACTGGGGCTTCCCCAGAAAAATACCTTCCATGGTTGGGGCAATGCCCCAAAAGGCAATAGATTCAGGACTAAAACTCCACCTTGCCTTGCTGTCATACCCTGCATATATTCAGCCAGAATTTCTAATCTAGAGCCCAGAGATTGGGAAGGGCAAATTCAAGGAACTTGATGCCTCTTTCAATAGAATCTCTGATTTGCAAGGTTTGGGTCCTGCCATCTCTCTCTGAAAGACTCGGCTTGGGTGGACCTGCCATTGCACCCTGAGGAATATTTATAAAATAAACACTCTCTTAAGCTATTACGAGATGCTACCTAGCATGTTAACACACAAAGTACAAACCAAGCAAGGCTCAACCTTTAAAAAGAAAACTGAAAATGGCAAACCTTTTCTACACAGAGGCCATGTCTATGTAGACTATTCATTCATCACTTACACTTTAGTGATGGAAGATTGACAATAAGCAAGATTATTTCAGTCAGCAATGTGATGAAATTAAAGCAGACTAATGTGATACAAAGTGATATGTGTGTTTTGGGGATTGCTCCCCAAGGAAGACCCCTTCAAGTTGAGCCCCAGACGGGGAGGTGAGCCGGTTCCTTTGGGATCTGAGGGTTAGAGAGACCACTTACTAAAAGACCCTGAAAGAGCAACCAGGTCTGTGAGCTGGAACACGGCGGGCGGGAGAGAGAGAGATGGATGAAGAGCAGAAGCCGGATCAGGCCAACCTTTGGGATTTAGGTTGGCAGCAGCGTAACTCACTGGGACAGTTTCAAATAAGAGCATGATTTGATCTACTCTGACAAGACTAAAACAAATTTTGGCTCAGAAACAGTGAGAAGTCCTGCTTTAATTCTTTGGGTTTTTTTTTTTGATTTCTTAAACGTCATGGGAAAATACCATTAATTAGCTGCGCTGAACTTAAATGGGGGGGAGGGATCCCATTGTTTCCACAGTCAGGTAGACACATGGCATCCTGGATTCACATCTGCTTAAGAATATGCTCCCATCACTTTTAATTACTCATTATTATTATTATTTTTTAAGTTCAGGGGATCAAGACCGTCCAACCTACAGAGACAATTAAATGATGATTACTTAGCAAGCCTAAGAAAGATTGGCAGTGTCCCTTGAAGGGGAAACAGAAGGAACAAGAACGAGCTAGGGTTTCTCCTTTCATCTTGAAGTCCAGATAGAATTACAAGTTGGGTGAGCTCACCGATGTCTGCTCAGTGCTCGGTGATTAAAATTTCAGGATGGTGACACTGAAAGTCAATAAAATAGAAGGACAGCTTCTTTGAATAAAAGAGCTTGAAAGGGAATTGCCCATGAACCCCTTTCTTCTGCTTGGCTGGCATTTGTCGGGACCCCTCAGTCTGTGTCCGAGAATAAGAGAGTGGCTGGAGGGGACTGAATCCAGAGTGGTTTTTATTGACAGTGGGGATCTATCGGGGTTTGAACTTTGTTTTTTTTTTTCCCTCCTGCCAATCCGTCACCTCTCAGCTCATCCTCTGGGCATTTGATGTCTTCTTTTTCTTTTCCTCAAGAGTTGGCTCTCATCTGGGGCACCAGCAGAAAGGGTGGACCGATAAGTATCACAGATTGTGAAATTCTTTTTTTTTTAAGATTTTATTTATTTGAGAGAGAGAGAGCGTGCAAGCGGGGGAGCAGCAGAGGGAGAGGGAGAAGTAGGCTCTCCACTGACCAAGGAGCACAAAGTGGGGCTGGATCCCAGGACCCTGAGATCATGACCTGAGCAAAAGGCAGACGCTTCGCCGACTGAGCCCCCCCAGGTGCCTCAGACTGTGAAATTCTTGAAATTGTGACAGTGACCCGCCGCGGGAACAATGCCCCACCTGAAGCTAGAAATGGGCCCTATAACTTGAAAGAACACAGTCTCATCATCACTTCCAGAACCCTGTGCCTGAAACACACAATTATCTGCTTAGGAGGCAAATCAAAGAACTGGGGAGAGAGAAAGAGGGTAGGACAGTGTTTTGCAGAGCCGAGAGATGTAGGCCTCTGCTGAGAGAATTCCCTTCCCAGACAGTAAGGGCAACAGGAGTTGCCACAAAGAACAGAAATAACCATTCCCATTTTTAAAGGGGTGGCGGGGAGAGCCAGCTGCCCTTTAAATTCTCAAAATGTGTTAAGAACTTAACTGTTTTTCAAAACATTTTGGATCTGCTAAAACCTGAAACACATTGTACCAAACATTCTTCCACTTAATTGGTAAGCCCTTGCGTATTCAGGGGGATTTTTGGTGCAGATGTTTCTGATTCATTTATATTAACTTATCAAAATGACATTTGGAAGAGCTATATGTGCAAGAAGGAGTCTTATAAACTTGGAGTTCATTAGTTTTAATCCGGGAATTTCACCCCTCCCACCCCGATGCACACATTCAGAATCCAGAACTTGGACCGGCTGATTCCATTCTGTTCTAACAGGCAGCATGAACTCACCCTTTCCTAAGTCCCTTCAAAAAAAAATTTTCTACAGCGTTAAAGGCATGGCTGAAATGTAAGAAAATTACTCGGGCCCATAGAAGGTTTTCTTCTTGGTGATCTTTTACTTCTAAAGATTTAAAAACACATTTAAATCAGACAGAAAGGAAAATAAAGGCTGACCGGTTGGCCCCCGAAGTCAAGGCGGTTTTATCCAGAGGCTTTTCTGCTCCTTTCTTGTTTCTCTGGGCAAAACGGGGCACAGCATTTTTAACTTGGGAGTTTTCTTTGTCCAAGGCTATCATGGTGGTTCGGGTGTGTGTGTCCATGGAGAAGGAGAAAAACAAAAAAAGCCTTCTCCGTACTTTTCCGCCCTGCTTCTTAAATCCAGCCCTCTACTTTTCAGAGCTCTCCAGGAATCCAAGATGGTAAAGATAGTACTTTGGAACAATGTTTCTTTCTTTTTCCACCCCATTCCTGGGGCACTGTTGGTAAGTGGCAGTGGGCAGGAGAGGGAGTGGGATGGGAGAGATCCAGGAAGGACACATGGGCCGGGGAGCAAGTTTCCCCAGAGCCTGGTTCCCTCCACACTCCCTCTAAGCCTTGTCCAGGGATGGGGTGGGGGGAATGCTGGGGACATTCCATCAATTTCCACCATGTTTTCAAACCGCAGTTCCCTCTGGAAGGTTCTCTCTGAGCCAGTTTAAAGCCACCGGTCACAAAAATAAACTTAGGAAAAGCTTTGAAATTGTGTGCACACCCATGAAAGGACATGAAGAAGAAAGCCATGCTGGGTCCGAACAATGGTCCTCCCCACCCAGGTTGTCCCTGGCACACTCTGGTTTCTTTGTGGCTTGGGAAGGCTGGGTTTTTTTTTTTTTTTTGGTCTTGTTTTACTTTTAATATTTTTGAGTTAAAGTTCTGGACTTTTTTTTATATCACTTTTTTTTTTCCTGATTATCTGATTATCACTTGTGGTTTTTTTATGATTAACACATATTACTGGAGAACATTTAGGAGTCCAAAAACTATATAAAAACAAAGTAAAAGTGACCCCTAATCCCACCCCTGAGACTCAACCCCTTTGGATATCTCCGCTGGTCTTTTTCTTATGCGTAAATGAGATCATGTGGTGCCACGTATTTTAACAAAATTGAGATTCTGCTCTATCTTAAATTTTTTTTTAAAGATTTCATTTGTAAGAGAGAGAGAACACTAGCAGGGGGAGCGGCAGACAGAGGGAGAAGCAGGCTTCCCCGCTGAGCAAGGAGCCCGATGCAGGACTTGATCCCAGGACCCTGGGATCATGACCTGAGCCAAAGGCAGACAGACGCTTAACAGACTGAGCCACCCAGGCGCCCCTTAAATTTTTAAGTATTATTTATTGTATTGTATTTCCCTAGATCCCTAAATATTATTTGAGATCACGATTTTGACTGTCAACTTTTTACAAGTGTTCACTGTGTTCCACTTTCTCACTCACCGGTTCCAACGGCAGATCCCCGTACAGACCAGGACAGCAAGCAAGTCTGCAGGTTGGCCTTTGTGGATGTGAGCAGGAATCTCATCAGCCTCAAACTTTATGGAGTTCCTTGCCCACTTCTTGCTGGGGCACCTGGAGGCACCATTCCAGAGGACTTCTCTCTCCTTCGTTCATTTCTTAACCTGACCAAATAAGCATCTACACCGATGACATTCCCTGCAACCCCGTTTATATTTTTTTGGTATTATTGTTTGCTTGTTTTGTTTTCCCAACGACCTAAAGTCTCTTTGCCAGATTATGCAAAAGCTGCAGGGATACCCTTTAAGGCCGTCCAAGGGCCACAAAGCACACTGCTGAAGAAATAAAGAATGAGGGGCAACTGGGTGGCTCAGGCAGTTAAGCATCTGCTCAGGTCATGATCTCCCATCCTGGGATAGAGCCCTGTGTCAGGCTCCCTGCTCCGAGGGGATCCTGCTTCTCTCCCACTTCTGCCACTCCCCCTGCTTATGCTCTCTCTCAAATAAATAAAATATTTAAAAGAAAGAAAGAAGAAAGAAAAAGAAAGAAAGGAAGGAAGAAAGAAAGACCCGGAGATGGGCATGAGCCATGACAGTCACTATGCTAAGGCTGAGAAAAAGTTCCATAATCCATCTTACAACAGGTAAAACTAGGCTTCCATGGCTTTGGAAGTCCCAGGGGTTTGCACATGACCCAGAGCCCTCCTTCATCAGCTCCAGCTCCCTCTGATTGAGATAAATGGATATAAATGGAACCTAAGAGGGGCTGGGTGTTAGTCAGCCTTGAGTCCAATGACAGATCTGCTGGGGCAACTCTGGGGAGGCATGAACTTTCTCATCTCTGAAGTGGATGTGTATCCTCACCTGTGCAGTGGGTATGTGTTCACCCATGAAGTAGGTATGTTCTCACATGTGTGGTGGGCGTGTTCTACCTGTGCAGTGGGTCTAACACCAGCTCCCTTGCAAAGATGTTTGGAAGAGGAAATGAAGTCCCTTATATAAACCACATCATACCACATCAGACAGTCAATATGTATTCAATAAATGATAGTTGTATTTGCATTGTTTTTATTAACAGTATAAAGAATGAGAAAATGTCAGAAGTATCCAATTATAGTGGAAGATGAGGAGGGAAAGAAGGAAGACGATTTAAAAAACAAAGACATCAGGGGCGCCTGGGTGGTTCGGTTGGTTAGGCGTCTGACTCTTGATCTCAGCCCAGGTCTTGATCTCAGGGTCATGAGTTCAGGCCTTGTGTTGGGCCCCATGCTGAGCATGGAGCCTACTTAAAAACAATAATGAATAAATAAAATAAATAAAAAACAAAGACATCATAGAGGAGGCAAGTAAGCTGTCCCAGGAAGGATGACTGGGGCTGAGAGAGATGACAAAGGGCAGACAGGCCTTCAGCTGAAGGGGAGAGCATGAGGAGAGCTACGGGGGCAGCAAGCCACAGTGTCCCTGAGCAGGACACATCCAGTAAGAGGGAGCTGCCGGTAGCCGCGCCAGAGGAAGACCAGAGCCAGACAGAGGAGTCCTGAGAACCTGACAAGGAGGTTGGGTCCAACACGTGGGTGACGGGGGGCCTCTGAGAGTGAGCCACGAAGTGACCAGTCAGGGATGCGCTCTAAGTGGCCACCACGTGCTTGCGGTCCTGCCCTTTCTCAGTGAGTTCCTATCTCTTGCAGACACAGAATGTCCAAGGGTTGGTCACAGACAGGCTGCCCCGGGCCCACCCAACCACACCCCACGCTGGGCTCTTAGAGGGCATTATACCCGGCCCTCCTCCGCCACCCAGAGTCCCACAGACCCACGTGAGCCTCCCCGTGCTCCCATTTCGCATCTGAAGTACAAGCTGGACCCTCTGAGAGTCTCCACGGGCCATCACGGAAGACAAAGAGAGCCTGGTTTCTGTTTTGGGCCTTGGCTTAGTCATGTGGGATCTGATGATACAGTAATTTAGCAAGAAACCACAAGAACAAAAACAATTTGATGAAACCCAGAGAAAGTGAGTTCTTCCATCGACGGCGACCGAACGCCACGGGCCGTGCGATGCCCCACCCTGAACAAGGCCAGGGGCTCTGGGTTTCAGCTCTGCTCTGTCACCCGGGGCCACGTGCTCCAGATAAACAGGGACCACGCTTCCTACACCCAAGGACGCAGAACTCGCTGAAAACACCAAAGCGCGGAAAAGGTGGTACTCATTTCGTATCATGGAACCCAATTTCCAGAAAGTGCCACCATGTGCAGAACCGATGACCCTGATGCATCAGAAACGGTCAGAGAAACGTGGCTTTGCAGCCTTGATAAGCCAGGGCACCAGACCAAGCTGAACCCCCCGCGGCATCTCTGCTGCTTCCAGGGGGCCCGGGATAAAGCGGGGAGAGCGCAGATTGGAAGACAGGAGAGAGAAAAAGAAAAAGGTTGGGGAGGGGAGGGGGGAGGGGAGGGGAGGGGGGAGGGGAGGGGGGAGGGAGGGGAGGGGAGGGGAGGGGGGAGGGGAGGGGAGGGGGGAGGGGAGGGGGGAGGGGAGGGGGGGAGGGGAGGGGAGGGGGGAGGGGAGGGGGGGAGGGGAGGGGAGGGGAGGGGGGAGGGAGGGGAGGGGAGGGGGGGGAGGGGAGGGGAGAGGGGAGGGGAGGGGGGAGGGGAGGGGAGAGGGGAGGGGAAGGGGGAGGGGAGGGGAGGGGGGGAGGGGAGGGGAGAGGGGAGGGGGGGAGGGGAGGGGAGGGGGGAGGGGAGGGAGGGGAGGGGAGGGAGGGGAGGGGGGAGGGGAGAGGGGGGAGGGGAGGGGAGGGGAGGGGGGAGGGGAGGGGAGAGGGGAGGGGAGGGGAGGGGAGGGGGGAGGGGAGGGGAGGGGGGGGAGGGGAGGGGAGAGGGGAGGGGAGGGGGGAGGGGAGGGGAGAGGGGAGGGGAAGGGGGAGGGGAGGGGAGGGGGGGAGGGGAGGGGAGAGGGGAGGGGGGGAGGGGAGGGGAGGGGGGGAGGGGAGGGGAGAGGGGAGGGGGGGAGGGGAGGGGAGGGGGGAGGGGAGGGAGGGGAGGGGAGGGAGGGGAGGGGGGAGGGGAGAGGGGGGAGGGGAGGGGAGGGGAGGGGGGAGGGGAGGGGAGAGGGGAGGGGAGGGGAGGGGAGGGGGGAGGGGAGGGGAGGGGGGAGGGGAGGGGAGGGGAGGGGGGAGGGGAGGGGAGGGGGGAGGGGAGGGGAGGGGAGGGGAGGGGGGAGGGGAGAGGGGAGGGGAGGGGGGAGGGGAGGGGAGGGGAGGGGGGAGGGGAGAGGGGAGGGGAGGGGGGAGGGGAGGGGAGGGGAGGGGAGGGGAGGGGAGGGGAGGGCCCTCCCACTCTGATTTCGGAAGGGTAGATGGAGGCCCACGTACGCCCAGCCGCGTCCACTGCCTGACGCAGACGCACGCACGCACGCACGCACGCACGCTTCCTTCCGGCGGCTGTCCGGGCGATGGTGGGCACCTGCCCCGCTAAGACGGTCCCTGCCAGACACAGCCTGACATGGAGGCTGCTCCGGTTAAAATCGTGCCGCCAGCGTCATCCGTATCCTTCTTCTTCACCAGCAGCGTGGGGCTCCCTCGTTTGAAATTTAGGATTTCAGGCCCCATCCCAGGCCTGCAGAATCACTGGGACTTTTGGCCAGACTCCCCAGGTGATCTGCATGCGCCTTAAAGGCTGAGAAGACTGATGTTCCGGGAAGCACTAATCTTCATCGATTGAGAAAACGAATAAAATGTTTGAATGTACTGAAATTAATTATACTGTTCTTTCTGGGCTAGGCACCATGAAAGAGGAAACCGTTTGAAAAGCACAGAATCACCCCGTGAAGACGAGGCAAATGCGTTGGAACAGAAAGTAGATTGGGGGTCGCCTAGGCTGGCACTGAGGGGAGAGACTGCTGATGGGTACGGATTTCTTTTTGGGGTGATGGAAATGCTCCCAAGCTGACCGTGGTGATGGCAGCATAGCTCTGTGAATATGCTAAAAACGAATGAAATCGGTGAACTGCATGGTATGTGAGTTTTTTCTCAGTAAAGCTTCAAAGTCTAAATAAACGCACTCAAGAGGCTTGGAAATCCCAGCCAAACTAAAACTTTCTGATTTCTGTAACAGAGACCACGTGGAGAACCGGATCTTGCAGGGTAACTCAGGAGAGACTGTTCTACTGTCCCCGCTTCCTGCGGTTGAAGGGGTCTGTTAGGGAGGGGAGTTTCTTTCAACGCAGAGGCACTGAAATGGTTAACTTGCTCTTAAAAGATTCAGTGCTGTCCTTAGAGCTAGGCCACCAGGGCCCATGCCCTGGACTCTGTGATTTAGATGCCCCACTCTGACCCTACTTGAGCCATGTCCTTTCTCACAGAGCAAGGGAAGAGGCCTAGTCTTCTAGATTGTTCTCCAGGCACTTGGAAGCCCAGTATTCTTTGCTCAAATGCCCAAGCCCGTGCATATTGGGCTTACATAGGTCTCTTCCGGAGGTCTGTCCTCCCTAGTGCGGATGGGAACACCAGTATGCACTCCCCAGACCTGAGGGCTGGCCACTGGTGGGGGGACATGCGCAGAGCTCAAGCTCGTGCGGGGGGAGGGGTTCATCGGGTAGTCCTGGGTGGGTGACAGGCTGGCTCCCTGAATTTGCAACATTCCAGCATGGAACTCTGGGAGCCTGAGAATTTGAAACATGAACCCGGCTTTCCAGGTCACAGGAAGATATATATGTCAAAGTAGGTCACAGCGTTTCATATTTAATGCTTAAATTAGTTAAAGAAATAACTTTAGAATGTGTTGATCTATGGGATCCCTGTCTCCATTTGTGCATGTGTCCTAAAACCCTGCAATTTTAAAGATTTTTTTATTTGACAGAGACAGAGAGAGCAGGAACACAGCAGGGGGAGTGGGAGAGGGAGAAGCAGGCTTCCCGCTGAGCAGGGAGCCAGACATGGGGTTCTATCCCAGGACCCCAGGATCATGACCTGAGCCGAAGGCAGATGCTTAACGACTGAGCCACCCAGGCGCCCCGTAAAACCCTGCAATTTTAGAGGTCGATTATTTTTTTTCTTCTCTAAGTTTATCAAGCAGTATTTCTCATCTCCCCAGCATGTCAGATTTTATAGGTAAATATTAAATATTTATTAAAGGCCATCTCATCTTTTCATAACTTCATACATAATAAATACCAAGGATTTATTTTTGCTCCAAAACAGTACAGGAAGCTTTAGGATAAGAAGCATCTTAAATGTGTATGCCTTATATTTGCAAAACGTGGTGGTTAAACGAGAGGGGAGGGGACCCCCAGGAAATAAGGAGAAATGAAAACAGGCACTCCTGAGCTACTTTTCTTCTTCTGAAGGATGGAAAAGCACATCATCAAAAAAAACAAAAACAAAAACAAAAAACAAGCTGCTGGAGGCTTTTTTGTTTTTTAAATAACAGAAACAGCTTAACTGGAACTTTGGGGAGGGGAAGAAAGTAAATTTACACACGAGAGTCTATAGAGTCTCTCATGGCTCTCTGATTCTTCTTAACTGGTAGTTTGGTGACAGAATCCTAGAAGGGGCAATTTTATTCTTGTCACACACAACCCACAATCTGAGCAGGAGAAGCAACCTTACTTTCATGCCCTCCAAAATATTCTGGTTTTGGAATTACTTTTATTCCTTGTGAGCTGTGAAGCCAAGGCAAAGCTCACAACTTTCCTCTGCCCTCCTGTGAGTGTACAGATGTCACCCATGCCTGGTGCCAACTAAATTGACTCCCACTCAGATGTATTTCTAGAACAGGCTCCCCTATCCCTTATGCCTTTCCCCCACCCTGTCATCTGGATTCCTTGTGGGAGCTCTGCAGCTTTTTCTTTGTAGTGAGGATTAAGTTTAAATACAACAATTTGTATAGCATATGTTTGAAAATTTCAATCATTTTGGAAACTAGGGAGCTAGGGGACATGGGGAAAACGATCTCAGATAAGACTGAATTTATAAGTCGCCATACAGCTGCTCCATCCAATATGGCAACCATATGTGGCTATTTAAATTTAAATTTAATTAGATAAAAATCTAGTTAGCTGTACTAGTCACATTTCAAGTGCTCAACAGCCCCATGTGACTAATGGCTACCAATTTGGACAGCACAGATATAGAAAGTTTCCATCGTTACAGAAAGTTCTATTGCATGTGCTGAACGGGAAGAGTTTTCCAGAGCTTTCTCTCACTCACTCTGTTGTTGGTACTGTGATTTCTTATACTGTCACATTTTTGCAACTTAAAGCAAATGATTCTTAAATTCTAAAAGTAGATAGTGGTGATATATTATCTCCAGAGCTGTATGGTTGCTTCACAGCTTTGTGAATATACGAGAAACCACTGATCTGTACATTCTAAAAGGGTGAATTTGCTGGTATGTGAGTTATTCTCAATTTAACAAGTAAAGCCTAATTGGTCAAATATCAAGTAATAATTTCATAAATCCTCCCTGTCAGGTCTCCTCAGAGCAGCCAAAATGACCTTATACAAATGTAAATCCCAGAGAACCCATTCATTTGTGAAAACTAACAAAACAAACTATGGCTCCACCCCCTCCAATGGCTCCCCAATGTCCCCCCATTGCACTTGGAAGTCCAAATGCATGTTCATGGTCAAGGCTGGAGATCTGACCGCTGCACATCTTTCCTACCTCTCTAGAGGTTCACCTCCTTTTTATGCTCCAACCACTCTGGCCTTCTTTTAATACTTGCTCCTCGAGCATGTTGCAGCCTCATGGCCTTTGTACTGAGCATGGCTCTGCCTGGCTGGCTCCTTCCCATTTCTGAGAAGCCTCCCCTTAAAGATGCCTTCTCCAGCGCCCCGCTCAGTGGCTTCACGGCATGACCCTGCTCCATTCTCTTCATAGCTTATCCTACCTGGGATTCTCATTCTTGTACCTGCTTGCTTGTCTGCACTAGAGGGCAAGCTCTTTGAAGGCAGTGAGCCTCACCAATGCCTTCCTCTGGGATCCCTGGCACCCAGCAACATGGCCGTTGCTCTGCCTACCCCATAACAAGCATCCGATAAACGCTTGTTGAATGAACAGACAGAGTAATGAAGGGCGAGCCTGCCATCAGCACACACCCTGGATAGAAACGGCCGTAGAACCATCTAGAAGTCCTTAATGGCCACCCAGAGAGCTGAGGAAAACATACATGCCTGGACTTCACCCCTAGAGTCAGTCTGATCTACCAGACTGGGAGTGAGGCCCAAATTGGTTTATTTTTTAAAAGCTCCACTGTTTGATCAAATTGCCTTATTTTCAGAAGAGGTAACTGAGGCTCAGACTTGATGGAGTTTCTAGATAGTCAAACAACAAGCCTAGATACCAAGTCTGAGAAGCTCAACTATCCAGGAACAAGTCTACATGTGCTTTGGATCCCCCAGGCCCGTGAAACCTCTGTGGCTCATGGTAGGGAGAAGTCTATTCTGAATCATGGACTGGGAAGCCCTTTCTTAACAGGCCACCTCAAAGGTTATCACAAAGTAGTCACATTAGCCCCAAACTCACTCCTTTCTCTCCCACGTTCTCCTGGCATCAAGACTTTCGCCCTGGCAGAGCCACAGCCCAGGTCACCTTGGCTGCTTTTCTCCAGAGTCTGACCCCCCGAGAAGGATATAAAGCACGGGACCTCGGCAAACAGGAACAGTATCCACTGAGAGCCAGCAGGGATATATTTTTCCTTCTCTCTGTTAGAAAGATAAAAGCAACCGGGTTCTCCTCCCTTTCCCTTTAGACTCTTGGCAGGTTTAAGAGAAAACTCCCTGACTGCATTGGCAAAAAAGGCACGAGGTTGAAAAGGTTTCATTCCTGGAGGTTCCAAAGGGACCTTTATGGAAGAAAGTTAAGTAGAGCCACATGGTCACAAAATGCATGCTCTGTTTTGAAATAACCAAATGGTCTTTGGTACCCTGATCAGAAAAGGCAGGACAGCACCTTGGCTAAACACTGGGGTGTCATTCCTTCCCCTGCCACCCACCAGCGGGGTGGCCCTGGCTCTGTGCCTGGGTCCACAACTCTAGAAACTAAAACATCAACCTTCCAGAGTTGCGAAAACGAAATGCATCAATTCGCACGAAGTGTTTAGAACAGTGTGTGCCCTGTAGAAAGTGCTGAGTGAATGTCAGTTGTTGACGATGGTAATGACCGTTCGCCCCTCCAGGCACTCAGCAACCGCTGCTAGGCACTACATCCCCACTCACCCCTGCTACCACGCTCACCGGTCGCAAGGATACAGTTTTAAAATCAATGGATCACTATTCTTTTTTTTTTTTTTTTTTTTTTAGATTTTATTTATTTGAGAGAGAGTGAGTGGGGAGGAGAGGGAGAAGCAGATTCCCCATTGAGCATGGAGCCCAACACTGGACTCGACCCCAGGACCCTGAGATCATGACCTGAGCCAAAGGCAGACGCTTAACCCACTGAGCCACCTGGGTGCCCCCATGTATCACTGTTCTTTTCCTTCTCTTCCTTCCTTTCATTCATTCATTTAGAAAGTTCCATATTCATCTTCTTTGACTTTTAGTGCCTTTGTCGGGTTATCAGTCTGAAACCTGAAGCTAAGCTGCTAAGACATGACAGTCACTGGGCGAACATAGCAGGCACTGGATTCTTTGCCCTCAGATAAGAGAAGGGGTGCTGGTTATCAGAGGGGCCAGTGCTTCCCAGGACAGCTCAGGGCTCAGCACCTCAGCCCCCCGGACATCTGTTCTGCATTTCCAAGCCAGCCACAGAAAACTCAGAGGATTTAAAGAGGCGGCTGGAGAATGCCATGTACTGTCACAGGTGTCTTCTAAATATTAGTATGACTGTCAAAGTATTCTCCACCAATGTGGTGAGGAACAGATTATACTTTTTCTTTTTTTAGGTCACATGAAGAAAATATTCTAGTCATTTTATAGGGCACTTTTCTCCCTTCAAAACATCCCCCAGATGATTGATTTCATCGGTACTCTGAAAAATTGCTTCTAGAAAGTTGTTTTAGAGCAGAGTTCTGTTTTTGTAAGTCTCTGATTCCGGCTTTTCCTCCCACTCTTCTCTTTAGTATGGTTTCTATTCATTTGCTGCTTCTTATTAGAAGAAATTGGGCAGGAGGATTCCACTTAATTATGAGAACAAGAATGCATTCTGCATTTGGTCAAAATACATTTTTTTTACGTTATGAAGAAAATACACAAAGAGGTTAATATTTGTAAATCAATTCAGGGTAAATCTTAAGTGGTTAATTAAAAAAAAAGAAGAAACATGTCACCCTATTTATCTAGAGGACTCTCAGAACTGGCTGAAGAAATCCTCCCATCAGAGTTTGAGTTCTGGGACACATGGGATGACAGGAGAGAGAAAAGCAGGGTGTTCCTCTCATGTCCCTCTTTCTGCTCTCACACAGCCAAGGGTTCAGACACGTACTCCCCACCTCCAGGAGTCCGTCTGGGTGCTGCAGGGGACACATGGCCTCAGAGGTGGACCATCCCCTCCTGGGTGGCTCAGTTGGCTAAGCCTCTGCCTTCGGCTCAGGTCATGATCCCAGGGTCCTGGGATAGAGCCCCACATCGGGATCCCTGCTCAGCAGAAAGCCTGTTCTTCCCTCTCCCACTCCCCCTGCTTGTGTTCCCTCTCTCACTGTCTGTCAAATAAATAAATAAAATCTTAAAAAAAAGAAAAAGACAACAGTAAGCAATCTGATTTCCATCTGAACCATTGTGGGTCCTGGATCCTGGCTGCTGCTGAACTCACCCTGCTTTGGAGTGGGAATTTCTCCACCCGCCTGTGGATAACAATTGTTTTATCCTCAGGGATGTCCCATGGATTTTAAACTAATTGTATTTGTAGAAAATGGCAGCCTAGAAGTACGTGGAAGATGGGAAGAGAAGAGAAGGATGGTCTCTTCAAGAAGTCTCCACAAATGCCTCTACTATTATAAAGAGAGCTTCCACAATGGCAAAGCCATCAGTCCCGGGAAGGGCAGGCTCTCTATGTCCGCTGCCTGGCATAATGGGATGTGGATGCGGTCCATGTGACTGCTGACACCATCTTCATCTGCCAGGGCCTGGTTCGCTAGGGAACAACATGGGGCTCTGGGGTATTCTAGTCTCAGAGGAGGCTGAGATCTTGATGCTACAGGAGAGAACACGGGTTATATTGAATATCATTTTGTTAAGTGGTGAATGATTCCTTTTAGATCGAAGCCTACGAGATTGACAATATTTGATAGTTATTGATCTACAAAACAGCAATTCTTCGGGTTCAAACTGTGAATACAGAGGTTTGCATTTTGAAGGAGGTATTCTGCTGCCTTGAGGCCGTGTTTAGAAGTTGGAGAGCTGCTCATCCTTCTCCTTGCCAACAAGGCCAGGCAGAGCAGGGGTCACAGGAGAGCCCCCTACACTCAGAATTATGGCCCAGAGATATGCTCATTTTAGCCCACGTGTAACTGGCTTTTAAAAAACGAGTGGTCAGAATTTTCAGCCTCCCTACATTTTGTTCTTCTTTTGAGAATCGAAGGCTGGCAACAGGGTGAGTGAGTGCCCACGGGCCTTGTGAGGAGCATCGCCGATCCTCGTACGGGGCTGCCACGTGTCCTCCACGTTCAGCCGAGAGTCCTCGACGTGACCATCTCTGCCTCTCACCTGGCCCAGGTGGGCTTCTCAGCGCACGGTGAACTAACCCAATTTGTGTTCATGTGTCCTCCCCCGGAATACCAAAGTTGGGCTAACCAGGAGCCCCTTGTCTTTTCTGCAGACCAGCCTTCTCCTCCCGCCTCGGCTTTCAGACAAGGGTCGCTTGGTTACAAGCACCACATGGGTAGAAAGGGAGACACAGGACCAAGAGCGCAGCTGGAAGACTCAGTCAACAGCAGTCACACACACAAGAACACGTTTGCAGAATCTCCACAGCCGGGAATCCTCCGACCCCTCTCTCTAATCTGGCCCTAATATTCAGCAACCTTCACTGTCAGGAAATTTTGCCATAAATAACCCAAATCCTTCACGCAGCTTAAACCCATTTCCTCTTTACTCTCTGTTCACTGGAGATGGGGGACAGCTGGTCACCGTTCTCTCTGTACCAAGTTCTTTGTCAACGGGATGATTGGATTCTGGCTCTGGACCACTGTCATAATTAGGAGTCTGACCAGTTCCATACTGTGCCGCCTGCAAAAGCATGTCAAGCGGGGAGTTAAAATTTTGAGCATGCTGGGCTTCAGAAATGTGCCATCAGGAGAACACGATCCCTCGCCATGCCACCAGGATGCTTGTAGTTTATAAATTTGTGACTGTGAGGTCTCTCATATGGAGAAAAAAGGATGTCTTTCTGAGGCTTACTCTGCATTGTGAGTATAACGTCGGAGGGTGCCAAGATTCTCTAGAAGCCACCACAAGTGACAGGACACCCAGTGAGTGTGTATTAAGTGCCGCCCGTGTGCCCGTTGCCTGCATTGTTTCAGGTGCTCTGTGCAGCAAGGCACTAAATTTAGTTGCAGAGAGGGCTAACTCACCCAGGTGTATGCACCTAGCAGGGCTTGTTCAAACCCAAGTAGTTGGAGTCCGGAGACTGGGATCCCTGAACCGTGTCTCCATCCTGCCCATAAACTGGTGCCGGGGCATCCAGGCAGCTCACAGCAGGGATTGCGGTCCCTTTGTTTCTACAACTGCACTTGGCCTTGGCTGGTGGAGCCCAGGAAGTCACGGCAAAAAGCGAGTTCCCAAGGCTGTGCTCTGGAGCCTGACCTGGATCATGGTCCAGGCTCTGCCAAATACCACCCAGTCACTGTGGACAGTGGCCCGCCTACCTAGGTGTCCTCGGCGGTAAAGTGGGGTGTGGGAGGCACATCTCTCCCCTTGTCCAGCTCTGTGTGTCCTCACGGCACGATTTCTCCCTGACATGATCTGCTTCCCTGGTTGGTATTCTGCCTCCTTCACTAGTCTGTGAGCTCAGAAGTGCACGGGCTTTGCCTGCCTCATTCGCCACTGTATCCCCAGTGCCCTGCTCAGCACATGGGAAGTACTCGGTAATATTTGGAGAATGACTCCATTATCATTAGGAGGATGAAATCGTAAAATGTAACAAAGATGAGTTCTTCCCACTTCTCACAGTTGGCTTCTTCAAGCTGAATAATCTGCTCTTTAACTTTGTCCTGTGTGTCTGACTTGCCAACTGGGGCTCCTTCTGTGGTTATGCAGTGATCTTTCTGATCTTCTCTTCCACCGTGCAGCCTCAGCCTGGAAACCAGCGTTCCTCACTGCCCCCAGCAATACTTCCTGAATGTCGTAGTAACTCAGCTTTTCAAAGCATAGCATCAGAGACATCATGAATTGCTTACTAGATACTGCCCCATCCCCTTCGTCTTGTTAGCAGAACCCAAACTCAGGCTGAACCTCAGGCAATGGGGCAAGTCGATCAGGACAATTCTCCTTTCTCCTTTCTCAAACTTACTTGCAATTAGGGGTGGCCACGTCACCCACTCCAGCCAGTGAGAAGTAAGGAGGTGGGGCGGAGCTTCTGCTTTCTTTATAAAAAGGACAGAGACAGCTGTCGTTACCTCCACCTCCTCTCTAACTTGAACATGGCTAGATGCCAGGAGCAACAAAACAGCCTCCTTAGTATCATGAGACAAGAAGCCAACAAGCTAAAGATGGAGGAGCTAAAAGAAGCAGCATGAGTCCTTGATATTGGGAAGCAGCTGAACAAATGTTGGCATTCACCAACCCTAGACTTACTGTTACATGAGAAAAATAAAAATTTCAAGCAACTATTATAGGGCTTACTGTTACCTATAGCAAAAAAAAAAAAAAAAAAAAGAAATCTTGACTGATCTACTGTGTCTGTCTTCACAACTGTATTTCTTCCTTTTTCCATATTTTCTCATTTATGTCAATAACACAGTCATTATGCTCCAAATTCCTCAGGCTCAGGATGCTGTTATCTTTGGATACAAAAGGTAAAGAAGGCATCCATCTCCAAGTCCTGCAAATCCATTCAGAATGTCTCAGTCAAATCCATAAGGATGTGCACACAGGCATCTGTTATAGTGTTTACATTAGCAGAAAAAATGGAAATGATCTTAATGGACTGGCAAAAAGAAATCATGACAAATAACAGATAGAAAATGGGATATTACATAGTCATTACAATATTGTGAACAAATATTTGTTGATGTGGGACAAAGTTCTAGATATGTCAACTGGAAACTCAGATTGGAAAACAGCACTTTTTTTTTAACAGTATTTTTATTAAAGATGTATATAATATATGCACAAGAAAAGTGTCTAGAAAGTTATACCCCAAAATAGTAACAGTGAATATCTCTGGGTGATCTGGGTAATGAGATTGACCATTTCATTTCAAACTTTTGGTTACTTATAGTTTCTATAGTAAATACACACTGCTCATGTAGTAAGAAAAAAAAAAAACAAGTTTTGGTGCCTTTGACTCATCCCAATGTCTCCCTACCCAGGTCATTACCAGAATCCAGGGAAAACACTTCAGCCACTGCCTCTAGCATCCCCCCACCTCCTGTCTCTCACCATTTCAGCCCCCAAATTAACCTCGTCATCTGCATTCTTCATCCATCCCCCTGTTTAAAGTGAACAGGGACTAGTTCTCTAGGATTAAGCCCCCGGGGTCCTCAGCCCGGTATTCAAGAATAGATCGAGCAGCCAAAGAACCAACTTTATTTTCCCCTTTCTCCCCTGTTTTTGTGGGTCTGGTTTCCTAACTGTTCCTTCCACATGGCACATTCATTCCCACATTGATCCATGGTTCCCTCCTTCTGGAATGTTCTCTACATCTCCTCTGACAATCCAAATCTTCTTCATTCTTTAAAACCCAACAAATCGGGGCGCCTGGGTGGCTCAGTCGTTGGGCGTCTGCCTTCGGCTCGGGTCATGATCCTGGAGTCCTGGGATCGAGCCCCGCATCGGGCTCCCGGCTCAGCGGGAAGCCTGCTTCTCCCTCTCCCACTCCCCCTGCTTGTGTTCCCTCTCTCGCTGTGTCTCTCTCTGTCAAATGGATAAAATCTTAAAAAAAAAAAAAAAAAACAAAAAACCCAACAAATCCTTCCTCTCTAGTCTCAGAATGAGGCTCCTGGGCCAGTATGTGGATGAGGCAGGTGGTGGGTCCATCCAAGCCTGGTGCCGGGAAGATTCAGAAAAGCCAGAGCTCATCAGCCTTTCCACCCCCACTCCCCCCAATAGCAGTGGATTTGCACAGCCTAATCCCTCCAAAATGATTCTACTTTCTGTGCCACTTCAGAATGGCTTCCACCCTAAAATAATAATGCTCTCCTGGGCCAGGGGTTTGGCCAGGAATAGACAGGAGTCTTGACACTCACAGGCTCAAAGCTTTACCATATTACTCGTGCACACATGGCTTTTCCCATTTTTAAATTCTCTTAACTTACGATACTCTAGTCTTAAGCATGAAATCTGTACATAATAAAAAAAAATCTCCAGGAGTATTTTTCCATACGACATCACATTTACTGTTGTCTAAAGTCTGAGACCGTCAGCTGTCCTAATTTTAGATTTGGTAAGTTTTGCATCCTCTTCATGGGTCCATCAGAAATCTTAGAAGCAACTTCTTTCAAAATGTTCACTTAGAGTTTTCTTAGGAGGAATGAGGAAGAATCTAGAAAGGAAGACCTTGTCCAACTGAACCTTGATAATCTTTGAGAATTTGTCCTTTCCCACCCCATGTTATGTTCATCTATTTACCTGTCTCCCAGATAGACTGACAGCTCTTCAAGAGCAGGGGAAGTGAGGCAGATCCATTGCTGAGGGCTCTAGAGTACAATCCAGGGCCTGGCACACTGTTAGGTGCTTCGTGTATTTGACTGAGCATTGATAGCATTATCTCAAAGCAAAAAAACACTCCATGATACACTTTCCATAACTCAGTAAGTTCAGAGGAGGGGGAGCAGGACCTGGGAAAGCATTTTTATGGCCAGTGATTGGATACTACAAACTGTCAGAAGGAAGAAATACAAAACTGAATATACTTCAAGACAATTCAAAGCACATTTGGCCCAAATTTTAGGGTAGAAGCCATTCTGAAGTGGCACAGAGCGTAGATTTGATGACCTGTGTGGTCCAGCATTCCTCCTGCCCCATCACAAGATAGGAAATGTATTCCAGAAAAGACCTGTTGGGAAAAAATTGCAGTAGGGGCATTAGGACTAGTAGGAGCACTGGTGGTGTAGACAGCTAGCGTTTGAGGGCTCACTTGGGGTTCCTCAGAACCCCAGGAGGTCTATGTAATTATTTCCCCCATTTCACAGATAAGGAGAGCAAGGTGGTAGAGCTTACGTCATATGCCCAAGGTGACGGGGTTTGGAAGTATAAGAAGTAAGGCACCATCTTGGTCCGTTCACTACACTGCCTCCCACCAAAGCACAGCACAGACACGGAACACACAGACCTTTTACCAGGGGCGTGTGTGGCCACGAAGGGCTCGCCACAGCCAACATCCTTGTGGCCCACGACTCACGTCAACACCACCAAACCAATGGTGAAAAACATAAGAACAGCAGAATTATTGCGACACCTACTCCTGGCCTAGCACAGATCTCCCAGGAACCACAAGGAAGAAGAAATGGTAAGAGGGGCAGTAGGAAAGAGCATTGCTGGTTCTCCTTCCCTCCCTCTCTGCTGGCCCCTCATACAGCCTTTCTGTCAGTAATAAAATAAACTGAAATTAAAAAAAAAAAAAAGATTCACAGAGCAAAGCCAGGGATACTTTGATTTCATGATGCGGTACTTCTACTTCACAAGACAATCAGCATGCGGATGCTATATTTTCAGTTTTAATTCTGTGACTCTTTAGGGGAGAAAGCATGAACAATGTCATTTTCCTTTGAAGTGTGGGTGTTTTATAAAGGTCACTACATGCAAATGTGCCAGTTCCTTCTGAGGTGGTCCTTGGTACAATACTGTGATTCAATATTTGGTCACTCGGAGTTCAGGTTTGTTCGCCCAGGCTCCACTCCGAGGGATCTTGCTGTGCTTGTGGGAGGAGTCTTTACGGCTCTGAGCGCCACAAAACGGTGGCTGAGCTGGGGGAGGAGGAAGCGAAGGGCCCCCTGAGTCACATCTTTCCAATGTGGATTCATAAACTGCTACACACTTCAGAGTTCAAATACTCGTTCAGAAACACAGTGCAAAAAGAAACTACTTTTTAAAAAGACAGTTTGGATTCTTAGCCGAGAGACACTCGTTTTTTAGGTTCCAGGATATTTACATAATTAGGCAAATTTTATGATACATATCCAATGTTCATAGACACATGAAGATGAACTACATAATTAAGTTGTCCAGTGTTTTTCTGTGCTTATGAAAAACATCACCCAATAAAGTCAAAAAAGGTGGGAGAAGGGATTGGAGGAAGATGCTTTTAAAATACACTACTATAAAAAGTCTATTAGATAGTATTTTTATCATATTTGCTACAGTAACTATTGCTATTGATTATATCATGACAAAGACTGAGTATATTCCATCAATGGAAGTTTAGTTCAACAAAGAAAATCTCTTTTAACTTACCTTTTATAAGTTTAAAGGAGCTTAAAAAAAAAACCAAAAAAAACTCTTGTATGATCCTCTCATTAGATACAGAAAAAAGAGTCAATACAATTTAGCCATAATTCACGAGTATATCACTGGGCAAACAAACTCTAAAAGGGAGGGAAAAACTACATCAAATATAATACTCTATGGTGAAATGTTAAAACCATTCCCTTACAATCAAGAATAAGACAAGAAAGTGGGCTATCACCCCTTTTACTTGACATAATATTGGAGGTCCTTGTCTGTGCAATAAGGTAGAAAAAAAATAAAGAAATAAAGGGAATAAGAATTGAAAAGAAAGACAAAAAAAATCTGCTTTTTGACTGTTTTCATTGCAAACACAAAGAAATGAGAGACAATTTGTTAGAATTAATAGAAGTTTGGCAAGTTTGCCCAATCAATACACAAAATTCAATTGCATTCCCATATGCCAGCAGAAAACCAATTTCAAAATATTGTTTTAATAGTAACAAAAACATAAAGTGTTTAGGAATAAATCTAGCAAAAGAGGTGCAAGATTTTATGGAGATAATTATAAAACTACTGAAAGATATTTAAAAAAGACTTAAGTAAATGGGAAGTCCTAACATGTTCAGGGATTAAAAGACTCTGTATCATAAAGATGTTAATTATCTCCACATTAACCCATAGATTAAATACAACTCCAATAAAAATTACATTAAAATTAATATTATGTAAAAGTTATTTTACATTTCTTTAGGGAAGTAAAGAATTTCATTATTTTTAAAAAGAAAATATCCATTCATTTAAGTTTTTGAAATTAGTAATTATGCTTTATTTTAAAATGAAAACTGATAAATTCTTACATTATTCAATTAGGAACCACACCAAACAATGGACAACGGTGGCTGTGATGTCCCTACCCTACACTGAATCCTACGTTAGGGTCCCTTCACTTTAAACACTGTCATCAGATTAGGAGGAACCAAGTTGCAACACAAAGCATGCGCAAGATACTGCCCGCAGGTGACTTGAGAACTAAAACCACTCACAACTGTTTGGATTTACGACAATAAAAAGTGATCTTCCCAAACACCTTTTAAAGCAACAACAAAAACTACTTGCCAAAAATTGTCTGAAGGGTGAGGTGGTAACCACAGCATCTGCTTTCCTTAAGATCTTCCTGGACTCTCTAATAAGACAACTTTGGCCAAGTAGAGGAGAGATCTTTTCGAGGCCAAACTCTTTCTTTCTTTTTTTTAAAGATTTTATTTATTTATTTGACAGAGAGAGACACAGCGAGAGAGGGAATACGCAGGTGGAATGGGAGAGGGAGAAGCAGGCTTCCCACGGAGCAGGGAGCCTGATGTGGGGCTCGATCCCAGGACCCTGGGATCATGACCTGAGCTGAAGGCAGACGCTTAACGACTGAGCCACCCAGGCGCCCCAAGGCCAAACTCTGTCAGCACATTAAGGAATTCCCATGAGCTCAGAAGAACATTGTGTTTTAAGCTCCAGGCAATTCATGCGGTTGTTTGCACAAAGTAGGAAAAGGTGTACTGTAATTTCTCGTGGGGTCTTTATGCAGACATGGAGGGAGCCATTTTGTTTCATTTAAGAAAGCTTTGGAGTACTTCCAATGCTTTAATAAATATCCCCTCAAGGTAGGAACACAAGCAAAACTGCTGATATTTGGAACTTTGCTCCAGAGATGTCCATGGTAATTAAAAAAAAGTTTTATGTGGAACAACCTTAGTAATCTTAGTAACTAAAATTCCTCAAAACTATAAAACATCCTCAGGGGAAATTTTTTTCCAATAAAATGAAAATGGTTTAATTTTCTCTAAACATAATACCTTTTTATTGTATAAAATATGCAGAAAATCAAGAAAAGCATGAACAAAATAAAAAGCATAATTAAGGAAATATTTAAAGATATTCAGAAAGAACCACTGGTAACATTTGGTTCATCATTCCAGATCCTTTAAAAAAAAATACATTCAAATATATGCTTATGCAGTTTTTGAAATTTGGGTTATATTATGGATATCATTTTTAAAATTTGCTCCTTTTTTTGCATTTCCATGTCTAGAAATATATGGAATTTTAATTACTTTCAAGATCTCCTTTGGATGTCATTATTAAGTTTTTCCCTTGTAGAACACAGTTGAAAGAAACCTTTAACAGATATTTGATAAATACTTTCTAGTGACGAAAACCACCTGTGGGAGAAGGGCATCCATCTACCGAACAGATACAATGGGTTTACCACTTGCGGAATGGCTTGTTGATCTTGTGGTTGACCTTGAAACCAGAAAAGGCAGCTATTAAAATATGCGTTTGTGCTTCCACTCAGCTCCCCTGGCCATAACTTCAGCCATGGCCCATTTGGAGTACAGTTGAAATAAAGAAGAAGCTGTTTTACTTTTTGTGTGTATTCAAAGGGACTTCTCTTTTACAATTTTTAATTTAAAATGAGCTGTTCTCAGTGAAAGGACCCATGGGCAAAGGAAACCTCAAAAGTTATATCTTCCGCTAAGTAGTCTCTCCTGGTTTGATTTCACTGTAGTTTATACTGTACCAGCTGAGGCCACACTGCCAGAAAAACATGGGCGAGGAAGCCGAAAGGAGGGCAGACCTCAGATGACTCTTTGGAGATGCTTGTGGTGAAGAAAGGCAGGAATGGTAGCTGCTAGGGACACTGGGGCTGAAAGCAGATGTTCTGTGGTGTGTAAAGAGGGGGTTGAAGATTTTCAGCATGTTTACAGATTGAGAGAAAAAAACGACAACTGGAGGAGAGACTGAAGAGGCCGTGTGCCAACTTGACCTACTGGCAACACCCACTGGAAGTGGCTTCACAGAACAAAAAACAAAAAAAATTTTAATGCAAAAAACCTGCAGCTATAAAGCAAGTGAGTTGAAATAAAGTTAAGGATAGACGTGCTTTCAGACCTGCAAATATTTCTCTGTGCTCTCCTGAGTCAGGAAGCCGGCGTCAAGGGCAGGGTTATAACCCAGCCCTGCAGTTCTGGAAACAGATGCAGCAGCATGGCTGGCTCAAAGTCAGGAAATCTCCCAAATGCTGCTTTGCGTTTCCTGGGTTTCCCGTGGGGTGCGCAAAGAGGGCCTACAGTAAAAGCCGTGAGAAGGGTGGCAGAACCAATTTTTACAAGGCAGTAGTACTGATTTTTAAAAAAATAATTACTTTGAAATAACTATAGATTCATAAGCATTTGCAAAGGTGGGGCCAAGATGTCCATATACCCTTCTCCCAATGGTTCCATTTTACATAATTATAGCGCTATATCAGCACCAGGAATCTGACATTGGGACAATGTATGTACAGTTCTGTGCCATTTTACTACACCTGTGTGGACTCACTAGACCCATGTGACCACCACTGCCATCAAGTTACAAAACTGCCCCATCACCACAAAGATCCCCCTTGTACAACCCCTTTACAGTCATCCCCTCATTCTTAAGCCCTGGCAACCACTAATCTGTCTTCCATCTTTATAATTTTGTTATTTCAAAAATGTTATATATAAATGGAATTACACACTATGTGATCTTTTGAGATAGGCTTTTTCACGCAGCAAAATACCCTTGAGATCCATCCAAATTGTTGGGTATATCAACGATCTATTCCTTTTTACTGCTGAGTAGTATTCCACAGTATGGACGTACCACAGTTTATTTAGCCTAGCAGGGAGATTTTGGTTATTTCTGGGTTTTGGCTATTACAAACACAGCTGTTATAAGCAATCATGTACAGGTTTTTGTGTCAATAAGTTTTCATATCTCTGGGATAAATTCCCAGGAGTGTAATTGTGGGCTGCAAGGTAAATGTATATTTAGTATTAACTTTTAAGTTCTTAAAGTTTAAATAAATAAGTCCATGATCTATGCATATATACCTGTCTACACCAGGAAGCACTCAGGATGAGTGTGGGAAGTCCCATTTCTATCCCTGCAGTGGTCCTAGGGAGGTAAGAAGAAATCAGGGCTAGACCATTTATAACCCAACATGTTGGAAAAATTCAGATAATTCCTTCAGGGTCAAAATTTTTGGATGATAAAATATGACTGAGGCATTGGATGGAGGCAAAATTAAGTGATCAATGGACATTAGTCCCTCCTTCCCAAAAGTAATGGTTATCAGAAATATGCTACTGAATAAATATTGGGGATAGTAATCCATTCCTTCCCTTTGAGGACATGTGTGATATAATAACTGAGCATGGCAGGAAAGCAGCCGGGAAGCCTCCTCAGGAACCATCAAGAAGGGGGAGACCCAAGGCTGGGAGGACTCAGAATTGTCTGTCACCCTCTGCAGTGCACAACCGAACTATTTCATTTCCTGCCTCACTTTCGCATCATCATAATATGAGAGAAACACCCTCTCAGCTACTGCCTTCCCTGCTGAGAGTTGTCAGGGACTGTAAGCTTTCCCTGACCCTTCCAGAACCCCCAACTCTTGCCCAAGGCTACTGAAATGTTACAAACATTTCACAGGATGGGAATAATGGGCTTTCTGGACCTGGAAGTAACAGGTAAAAGAACAAGGAAACCAAACATGACTTTTCTAAGCCCACAGATACCTAGAAGGAAGTTATTACTCCCTCTCTATCTCCCTTCTCCTCCTCAGACTCCAAAGGTTTCCTCTTTACAAGGAAAGATTAGTCACAAATTGGTTGTGAGCTTATGTTAACTGATGTATAGTGGAAGATTTTGATGTACAATGGATAAACTAAAAAAAGACCATCCAAAATCAGTAGGAAAAACACCCCCACTAAAATCACAGAGGAAAAAAGTAGATAAAGTGTCTGACCAGACCATTCACAAAAAGGGTAATACAAGTATCTGCTAAACAGAAGAAAAATACTCAACCTCATTAGAGATGAAAGAAATACAAAATTAGAATAATGAGATGCTCTCATTCTGCTATCAAATTGGCTGATCACTTTTTAAAAGATAATGTCACTAATGGATGACAAAATTTATGGATGATGAAAACATGCCAAGAAACAAGATATCTATAATGTGTCTGAATACTGGTCTACAGCATACTTTTTTTTTTTTTAAACAGATTTTGTTTATTTATTTGAGAGAGAGAGCGCACAAGTACAAGCAGGGTGAGTGGCAGAGGGAGAGGGAGAAGCAGACTCCCCACTGAGGTGGGAGCCTGAGGCAGGGCTCAAACCGGGGACCCCAGGATCAGGACCTGAGCCTAACTGACTGAGCCACCCAGGTGCCCTACAGCATACTTCGTCATTACAAAGAGAAAAACATTTACCTGGAAGAAACCACTTAACACACTTTTAAAGGTGTTTGAAGTTAAAATCACTGGTAATGGAATAAATCAGCATTTTGTGCCTCTTAATATGATGCACTAAGAAGAATACAATATCTTGCCTGTGGTATCTCCCCCCGTCCCACCCCCCCACCCCCCCACTGCCCAAAATACAGAACCTGTGTCATCATGAGGAAATATTGAACAAATCCAAATTGACATTATACAAAATAACTGGTATGGACTTTTCAGAAGTCAAGGTGAGGAAATGCAAAGAAAGACTGAAGAACTTCCAGAATGGAACAAGGTCCACAGATTGCATACTATTTCCTGAGCTGTGGTTATATATGATGCTAACATTAGGAAAACATGGGTCAAGAGTGCATAGGAATTTTTTTTTGTAGTATTTTTGCAAATTTTCAAAAATCAGAAATTACATCAAGCTGTAAAGTTAAAAAGATTTTTAAAGTAATGCTTGAGGATGCCTGGGGTGGCTCAGTCAGTTAAGCATCTGCCTTTAGCTCAAGTCCTGATCTCAGGGTCCTGGGATCGAGCCCCGCATCAGGCTCCCTGCTCAGCGGGAAGCCTGCTTCTCCCTCTCCCTCTGTCTGCCGCTCTGCCTACTTGTGCTCTCTCTCTATCTCTGTTAAATAAATAAATAAAAATCTTTATATAAAAAAAAAGCAGAAAAATTCCTTTAAAAAAGAGTTGAAAAGTGCAAAAATTAATTTCAAAATATTTGTTATCTTCCTGGCTGAAAATCCATCAAAAAGATTAAAATTCAGAAAGGAGGGGGAAAAAAAAAACCCAAACCCAACTTCTGACAGAGCCACTTTTCACTTCCTGTATCTTTGATGTCTATTTCATGGCTACTTTGTAAATCACCTTTCAAGAGAGGGTGATTTTTTTTTTTTTTTTAACTGCAAAAAAACCATGTTCACCTAAGTCCTTTCTCCACCAATTAAATCCTGGCTTCTCAGCTCCCAACACTCTATCTGAGGAACCTTCTTATTCACCACCATTCCCTCTCCCTCCTACCCATAGGAGCCCTTGGTTTGGTGGGCTATTTCCCATAAAACCCTATGGGAACAAAGATTTTGCCATTTAGAAAAATCAAAACCTACTTGGAGATTACAGAGAGGGCATTTCTCCAGCAGGCACGCATACCAAATAAACAGCATCAACAAAAGCAAGAATGAATCTGATGGTTTGTTTTGTTTTATTAAACAAATGGGTATAAAAATGCCAGCGAACATTTGGCGGCCTGGAGGCAATATTCAAAGTGGTTCAAGGAAACCATTTACTCCCTTTCCCCCCGCCCTCCTTTCGAGATCTCAGGTGGCTATTTCCTTCCTCTTCCTTCCACCTTGGCTTGCGCTTAAGGATTGCTTTCTTTGATTTTTAAAACACTTGGCTAATTCGTCCGTACTGTGTTGGAAGCAGGAGTGAGGAGAGAAAAACGTGCACCGCGGTCTCCACTGGATTTTTCAATATCTCATTTTCTTCCTATGTTCAGTGTATCTCACCAGGCAAGTAGAATAATAAAGGCCAGTGGATGCCCCCAATTTTAGCATTTTCATAGATTCCTAACACAGACAGAAACACTCTAAACGTGTTGCCAGGAAACCGTGACAGTATTTTCTCCCAGGAAAATTCTGTGCCAAACAAAATGCAAGAATGCATTTTAGAGACATAATTCTTATCAGGACAACAGAGGATTTATTAATAAAAACTGTAACAACAGAAGTGAAAGTGCCTTTTTTTTTAAATTCAAAAATGTTGACATCTTAATTATAAGTCAAGGAAATTAGAATTAGACAAGGCTTGCTGTCAACAGCTTTCCTAAACATAGTAGCTTAATCACATTTTTTTAAGTTGACAGGTGTCTGTTTCACCCTCACGAACTTTTATATCCCTAAACTCCCTTCACGGTGTCCAAATGAAGAAAGCAAACTAAGAAAAAAGTTATTCATTAATCAAAACCCTTCATCAATTTCCCGGATAAAAAGGAAGGAGCCAACACAGAAAAAAAAGTTAGGCTAAAAGACGACACAGCCAAGTAAAGTCGTGAGGGATAAAGTGAGCCCAGTTGTGACAGGAGACAGCAGGTGATTATGTTTCTGCCAAGAAAGAAGAGGCTGAGTTTAGCACACCCTTACTTACTTGCTTTGTGCATAGGAGAAAGAGGGATCCGGCCCCTGCCCCCACCCCCATTCCCAACTACACAAAAGTGAGAAAAACTCATGATCTGATTGCAGTTATGGGCACTTAACATGCTTCTGCTTTCCTACTGCTTTCTCGGTCTCGTGGGTTCTGCCTGTGGCCTCCTCTCTCTCTCTCTCTGAAGTTCACCACCACTTTCCGTTTCCGTCCCTATTTGCGGGTCTTGCATTCAGACTCTCTCAGGGAGCAATGCGATGGTCCCATCACTCACTCTCCCCTGTGCAGTATCCCAACTACGGGAGGTCCTCACACCTGACCATGTCATCAGATGCTGACCAGCCTATTGAAGGCTGCCCTTGAGTAGAGGGCTGCTCCCCAATCCAGTCAGCTTGTAGCCAAAATGATGGAGTCCCAGCATGGGTCCCCTGGTCCCAAACGATGGTATGAAAGTTAGTGAAAGGAAACCTCCTTTGGAATGGAACCGGCGGCCAGCAGGGGGAGCTCTCACACCCTACCACTCCTCAGCCAATTGCAGACCCAAACCAAAACAAACTTGCAAGTCCAGACCCACCCCAGCAGGAGGAAGGTTTTCTCCTGACCCAGCAACAGCCCAGCCAATGAGAGCTGTCACAAGTCAGCCAATGAAAAGCCACTCTACTTCAAACTCCTAGTTTATTCCAACGGACTTTTTGTTTCTAACAGCCTTCCCAACTCCCCTCTTCCTTCTATAAAAGACTGTTCCTCTCCTCTGTTTTGTTGTAGTTTGTTTTTGCTGGAGTTTGCTTGTCCCGAGCTGCAATTCTTTGCTCTTCCTGAATAAACCCATTTTTGTTACAAAATTACTGACAGGTTTATCCGTAAGATTAACAAGGCAAACCCATGTCTTAAGAAACCATTAGTGGTCTCTTTCCTCCTAAGAGTTTGCGGGTGAGGGTGCCACTCAAGAGTATCACGAAGAACCCCAAACAGATATTAAGGCTTGATTTCATGTTAGTGCTGTGTCTGCTCCTGTTTGAATAGAACATCGCCATTTCTTACATGCTTCAGCACCAGGTTCCTGCGATGCCCCCCAAAGGCATCGCCATTCAATCCCACACTTTGCTATTGGGCACAGTGACACCCCAAGAACCTTTCTTATCATGATGTCCCCATCACTAATTCTGATTCAACACATGGCATAGAACTGATCTGCCATCCCTCTGTCTACAGGCTGAAAACCAAATTCGGCAGGAAGCCACATTCAGGCTCCAGCCCCAAGCTCCAGCTGGTATTACATACCACCCCAATTTCTTTATGCTACCTGGGCTGGATACTTTCCATTTGTCCTTCCAGGTCCACTCTACACCCTTCTCCATGGAGGCTGACCTTTGTGTGCGGCATCAGGCAGGCTCCCAGACTCCTTGGCTTCTGATTGAATTTGGCCCAAGGAAGGCACTGGCAGCATGCAAGAGGGCACGTGGAGAACGATTTGGAGATAGAATTCCTCTACTCCTCCTGACCGGCTGTAGCTGTGTATCTCTACTAAAGGCCTCAGCTCCTGTCAGGAGTCTCTCTCTGACAGCTAAGCGCTCACTGGGGCCAGGCTTGCCAGAACCATATCTTCTCTTGCCTTTTTAGGTTGAAAGTCATCTGCTCCAAGATGCTTATCCTCCCTTGTTGGTTTCTCCAACACCACATACACCTTTGTAAATGATCCCATCTTTGAACTCCCTTCAATTACCTACTCCCTTTTAGAAAAATTTAAATAGACTTTATTTTTTTATTTTATTCTATTTATTTATTTTAAAGATTTATATATTTGAGAGAGAGAGAGAGAGATCATGAGCAGGAGGCGGGTAGAGGGAGAAACAGGCTCCTCGCGAGCAAGGAGCCTGAAGCGGGGCTTGATCCCAGGACCTTGGGATCATGACCTGAGCCGAAGGCAGACGCTTAACCCGCTGAGCCACCCAGGTGCCCCTAGACTTTATCTTTTAGAACAGTTTTCAGTTTGCAGAAAAATTTACTGATGCATACTTTATTCCTTACTTTATTTAGACTTCCGTAGTTTTACCTTTTTTATCTATTCCAAGGTCCCATCCAGGATTCCACAGTTACCTTTAGTTGTCATGTCTTCTTAGGCTACTCCTGGCTGTGACATTTGTCAGACTTCCCTTGTTATTTATGGCCTTGGCAATTTTGAAGAACATAGGCCAGGTATTTTGCAGGATGCCCCTCAACTAGGATTTGTCTGGTGTCTTTCTCATGATTAGGCTGAAGGCTTTGAAGAAGACCACCCAGGTGAAGTGCCATGTTCAGCCTGTATCAAGAGTATATACCATCAACATGACTTACACTGTTGATGTTAACCATGATTACTTGGCCGAGGGGGTGTCTGTCAGGTTTCCATACTGTAAAATTATTCCTCTGTGTAGCCCACACTTAAGGAGAAGGACATTATGTTTCTCCTCCTTGAAGTAGAACCTACGGATATTTTTTTTTTTTTTTGAGGCAAAATGTACAGAACATAAAATTTGCCATTTTTATTTATTTATTTATTTAAAAGATTTTATTTATTTATTTGTCAGAGAGACAGAGCACAAGCAGGGGGAGTGGCAGGAAGAGGGAGAAGCAGGCTCCCTGCAGAGCAAGGAGCCCGATGCAGGACTCGATCCTAGGACCCTAAGATCATGATCTGAGCCAAAGGCAGATGCTTAACCAGATGAGCTACCCAGGTGTCCCAAAATTTGCCATTTTAACCATTTTTAAGGGTTCAATTACCCTTTAGTCTCTTTCCTGCTGGGAATCTTACTCTACCCAGGTTGAATGTTTTACTCTTCACCAAAAATGGCAAAGTGTCTTCATGTTTTATCACTTAAGATTTCTAGGTAAAGAGATTCTCATATTTTCTTTTTTTTTTTTTTAAGATTATTTGAGAGAGAGAGTGCAGATGTGAGCAGGGGGAGGGACAGAGGGAAAGGGAGAAAGAGAGAGAGAATCTCCAGCAGACTCCCCGCTGATACAGAGCCAGACCCTGAGATCACGACCTGAGTCAAACCTAAGAGTTGGGTGTTTAACCTGCTGAGCCACCCATGCTCCCTGGGATTCTCACATTTTCATCTATTTGATTCCTATTGCTCTTTTAGTCCCCACTCAAGACTTCATGAGCTCCTCCAGGGATGGTGAGCTACTCCTGCTATTGTCTCCCTGGCCACAAACTTATGCTGTTATTATTATCAGCCTTTTATTATTATTAGCCTACATAGTCTATCCTAGTATTTTTTGCATTGCTTCATTTTCTCTGTGACTTTCCCAGGACAGGAACTAGATCTTATTTATCTTTGTATCTTTAAGGATGAGGACTAACCCAGAATCACAGTAGCTGATTAAGAAATGTTGTTTGGCATACAATCTCATTCGTATGTGGCATTTAGGAGAGAAAACAGATGAACATAGGGGAAGGGGGAAAAGAAAAAAAGGAGAGAGGGAAACAAACCATAAGAGACTTAACACAGAGACAAACTGAAGGTGGCTGGTGGGAGGTGGGTGGGGGAGGGGCTAGATGGGTGATGGGGATGAAGGAGGGCACTTGTGATGAGCACTGGGTGTTGTATGTAAGAGATGAATCACTGATTTCTACTCCGGAAACCAACATTGCACCGGATGGTAGCAAACTAAAATTTAAATTAAAAAAAAAAAAAAAAAAGAAATGTTGGTTGGAAATAAAGGAAGAAAAGATGAGATAGAAGCAAAAGTGGCCTGTTAAGCACCTGGGTGGCTCAGTTGGTTAAGTGTCTGATCTCAGGGTTGTGGGATTGAGCCCCACATTGGGATCTATGCTCAGGGCAGAGTCCTCGTGAAATTCTCTGCCTCTCCTTCCGCCCCTCCCCCTGCTTGCACATGCTCTCTCACTCTCTAAAATAAATAAATAAATAAAATTAAAAAAAAAAAAAAAGAAGCAGAGGTGGTCTATTTTTTCCAGAGATTAAAGAGGGTATTAATACCTACTAATGGCAAGGGGGTGGGAACACCCACACTCACAGTTAGATATCCTAGCACCCTGTTCTACAGGACAGCTTGGTATTGAAAGCCATAATATATATTTCTACCCAGCAGTTCCATGACTGGAAATTTAAATTAAAAAGACAATCAAAGACTGAAATCTGTCTTGGCAATGATTTTTTTGGATTTGACGCCCAAAGCAAAGGCAACAAAAGCAAAAATAAACAAGTGCAACTACATCAAATTAAAAAGCTTCTGCACAGCAAAGGAAAACATGAACAAAATGAAAAGGCAATCTACCAAATGGAAGAAAATATTTGCAAATCATATATCTGATAAGGGGAATTGTTTTTCAAATAATCCCATTAAAATGGGCAGAGGATCTGAATAGACATTTTTCCAAAGAAAACATCCAGATGGCCAACAGACATGTGAAAAGATCTGCAACATCCCTCATCACCAGGAGAATGCAAATCAAAATAATGATGACATATCACCTTCACCTGTTAGAAGGGTTATTATCAAAAAGACAAAAAATAACAAGTGTTGGCAAGGATGTGGGGCAAAGGGAATCCTTGTGTCCTGCTGGAGGGAATGTAAGTTGGTGCAGCCACTACGGAAACAACATGGAGGTTCCCCAGAAAATGAAAAATAGGGGTGCCTGCCTGGCTCAGTCAGTAGATCATGCAAACCCTTGATTTCAGGGTTGTGAGTTCAAGTCCTATGTTGGGTGTAGAGATTACTTAAAAATAGAATCTTGAGGGGCGTGTGGGTGGCTCAGTCAATTAAGTGTCGACTCTTGATTTTGGCTCAGGTCATGACCTTGGGGTTGTGGGATCAGGCCCCACTTGGGGCTCCATGCTCATCAGGGCATCTGCTTGGGCTTCTCTCTCTCTCTCCCTCTCCCTCTGCCTCTCCCCCCTTGCTCTCTCTCTTTCTCTCTCTCTCATAAATGAATAAGTCTTAAAAATAAAATAAAATCTTTTAAAAAATTAAAAATAGAAATACCATATGATCTAGCAATTCCATTTCTGAGTATTTATCTGAAGAAAAAGAAAACACTAACTTGAAAAGATATCTGCTCCCCCATGTTCATTTCAGCATTATTTACAATAGCCAAGATTTGGAAACAACTTTAGTATCTATGGATGGATGGATAAAGAAAATGTGCCCCCCCCACACACACACTGGAATATTCAGCTATTAAAAAGAAGGAAATCTTGCCGTTTGTGAGAATATGGGTGGAACTTGAGGGCATTATGCTAAGTAAAATAAGTCAGAGAAAAACAAATACCGTCTGATCTCATTTATATGTGGAATATAAAACAAACAAACAAAAAACCGGAACTCATAGATTAAGAGAACAGATTGGTGGTTGCCAGAGGCATTGCGGGTGGGGGTAGGTGAAATGAAGGTGGTGACAAAATACACACTTAAAGTTACAAAATAAATAAGTCATGGGGAGGGGCGCCTGGGCGGCTCCGTCGTTAAGCCTCTGCCTTCGGCTCAGGTCATGATCCCAGGGTCCTGCTCAGCGGGAAGCCTGCTTCTCCCTCTCCCACTCCCCCTGCTTGTGTTCCTGCTCTCACTGTCTCTCTCTCTCTCTGTCAAATAAATAAATAAAATCTTTAAAAAAATAAGTCATGGGGATGTAATTACTGCATGGCAACTACAGTTGATAACGTATATTTGAAAGTTGTTAAGAAGGTAGATCTTAAAAGCTCTCATCATGGCGTGCCTGGGTGGCTGGGGCAGTTAAGCATCTGACTCTTGGTTTTGGCCCAGGTCATGATCTCAGGGTCTTGAGATTGAGCTCCTTGTAGGGCTCTGCACTCAGCTCAGCTCAGCTCAGCTCAGCTCAGCTCAGCTCAGCTCAGCTCGGAGTCTGCTTGAGATTCTCTCCCTCCCTCTTCTTCCCCCTCTGTCCCTCCCCTGGGTTGTGTGCACACACACTCTCTCTCTCTCTCACTCTAAAATAAAGAAATAAAATCTTCTAACAAAAAAGTTCTCATCACAAGAAGAAAAACTGGGTCGTGATGGATATTAACTAGACTTACTGTGATCATTTCACAATACAGTATTTACAAATATTGAATCATCATGTACGCCAATAACTAATGGAATGGTATGTGTCAATTATATCTCAATTAAAAAAGACAATCAAGATATGTGGAAAGATACTTATACAAAGATGTTGTTATTTTCAATGCAAAACCAGAAAAAACCTAAAAGCCCAGCAATAGGCCAACTAAATTATAGTATATTCATGCTGTGGAGTAGGGTATAGCCACTAAAAATCAGGTTGAACATTTACTCAGTGATTACCTTTGGGCAGTGGTATAATGGCCATGGATTTAACTTTTTCTTTGTATTTTTTCAAGTTTTCCTATCTAAACAATATCTGTAACTAGAAAAAAATGATCAAAGGTACCCTTTCAAAGTGGCTTATTTTGCCATTTCAAACCTGAACATCAAAGAAAATCAAAACGTGAAGTTCGGCCTGTTGGCCAGTGGAGTTACAAACAAGCCAAAATGTCCCCCTGGCCATGACCACAGCCTCCAGCACCACCATTCTCGTCCTGAAAACACTAAGCATGGTAGGCCCCAGGAGAAGGGGATTCAGAGCTTCCCACCTCTGTTTGCCAGTTTCTCCAGACCCACTTCTCACCTGGACTCTGGACATTGGTTTTTTGTTTGTGTTTTCAAAGTTCCTCTAACAGGTGGAAAACCCACAGTTCTATTCCACTCTGCCCGTTCTGCAGATGAGACCCAGAGAGAAGTTCAAGGTGACATGGAGGTGGAGTCAGATCCAGGTTTGATTGCTAAGATGGTTCTTTGTACTGGAGCAAGCCAATAAAAGGGAGCGTGGGTTTTTGTAGATTGACAGACCTGGAGGGCCCCAAATGTTTCAAAATAGGGGTGTAAAGACTTCTCTAAATAACCTATCTTTGGTCCCTGCCTCAACTCAACTGTAGAACTATGTCTGAACAAATAGTTATCAGAAGGTTATTTATGGAGCACTGTACAATTTGGAAAGATCACTCCAGTCTAAAGTAATGACAGGGAAAGTCTCTGCAAAGTCTTTTTTTAAGATTTTATTTATTTATTTGACAGAGAGAGACACAGCAAGAGAGGGAACACAAGCAGGGGGAGTGGGAGAGGGAGAAACAGGCTTCCCACTGAGCAGGGAGCCCCATGCAGGGCTCAATCCCAGGACCCTGGGACCATGACCTGAGCTGAAGGCAGACGCTTAACCATCTGGGCCACCCAGGCGCCTGCAAAGTCTGTCTTAATGCAACTGTGTTGAGTAAGCAAAGACGATAAAAATCAAAATACCGTTCTATCCAAGGCTGGATTTACCCCAGAACAAATAAACACAATTCTAACCAGGCCTTTGCCCTCCTCCTCGGTCCCAAGATCCCTGCCTCTTGATCTTGGCTACTGCCAGGAATGTCCTCCTATGGTTATCCTTGCAAACCAGTTACCATTGCACTGAAAGCAACCTGTTCTCCTTCCATCCAACCTCTGCCAGGCTCCCAGCCAGCCCCAATACCTCACACCTTCACAGTGAGACAGATGAAACGGAACCCTGGAATTTTTCCCTGGAAGGTCCACAGAAGAAAGCAGTTTAGACTTGAGCTCAGAAGATCTGACTGCGGATATGTGGGAAGTCCTCAACAAAGCCTTTAAACCTTCAGGACTCAGACCTCTTTGTGAAAGGCATGACTACTGGGGCATTCTCGAGGTCCACTCTGATTTATTCAATGACAGTTTTGTGCAACCCCAGCCCAGCCCTGGTTTGTAAAGGATGTAGTTAATCTGTAACTTAGCAGTGCTTGGTGTTGCATGAGAATCAGTCAAGGAAGTCCTTCATCATTTCTGCATTTGTTCTGTTTTAAGGATTAAAATAAATACAGCAAATGTGGGAGGTGAGAAAAATTAGATGTATTGCATTCTAAAGCCACCCAAATGAAGAACACACTTCTCTATTGTTTGGAGGGTCTTAAATCAGTGTCCGAGTGCTGCCTGATTTCTAGGCTACGTGGAAAACATTTGATTCTCCATAGTTACTCTTCAATTTAAAAAAAATCTTTAATCTCTTATTTTGAATTTTTAGCTCTCTCTTACTTTTTCATGATCTATAGTGAGTGAAGTCGTCTTTGGGATGAGAAGGGGCAAACCCCTACCATTCTGCTTGCTGAAGCAGCAAGAAGACAAGTCTTTGCAAGAAATCTGCTTATCTTGCTTTTAAAGGGCAGATTTTATATTGCGGTCTGCACGCATTTATTCACAAAATTCACTGAGCTCCCATGTGAAGAAAATAATGAGCACACCAGGCAAGTTTCCTGCATTCTCAGAGCTTTTCACCCACTGGAGCAGATTGGCAATAATCAGATACCGCCCCGCCCCCCCCCCCAAGGCCTATTTACGCAATGTGTTAAATGCTGTAATGAAGAATCACCAGGAACAAAGAGAACCTCTAAAAGGGGGAGCGAGACTCGAAGGTGAGCAAAAGTGTCTCTTGAAGAACTGACCTTTGAAACTGAAGGATGAGTGGGGTTATTTGGAGAAAGGACAGGCGGCTCAGGCCAGCCATGGGCTGGGCAGAGGCCAGAGCCCACGGGGAAGAATAGCTTGTTGGGTCCCTGGTGCCAGTTACAAGAGACCCACTGGGCAGAACGGGGATGGGGTTTCTGCCCCGGTGCTGGTAGGGGGTGCAGTTTGTAGATCTCTCCAGGAGCAATTAAAACTGTCCCCTTAGAGTCCTATTAATTATGCGGGACAGGTATGCAATGTTTCCTTTTGAATTCTCCCTGTATTTGCAAAATATTAATCTTCCCAAGTCACCTGAAACAGACCCACCTTTAAAAACATTCATTAAGCTCTCATGTATCAAATGCTCTCCTGGGCTATTTTTCCTCCCATCATACACCAATACGATGACTTCTTACTGTGAATTTTTAGCTTCCTCTTAGTATTTCATGGTCTATAGTGAGTAAGGTCGTGTGTTGGATGGGAGGAGAGAAACCCCTACTATGTGGCTGAGTGCACAGGCTTTTTAAGCAGGTGGAAGTCACCTCTCTGCAAAACATCTGTTTATCTTGCTTTTAACGGGCAAGAGGATCCTTTTCCAGAACTGAGTTTCAGTACCACAGGTCATGTTTAAAACAGTCTGAAAAGTGTTAGTGGGAAAATGCACCCTGCTTCAGCTTCCTGAATTGGAGGAACAGAGGAAGAGTGTGGGGAGAGGGCATCAGAAAGCAGCCCGTGCATCTACCCGTGTGTTAAACAGTGTGTACGTGCAGTGTGCACAGAAGATGCTCTGCCACATTTCAGGTATGTGACTGGTTCTTAGCTCCTCACTCTGTCCCATTTTTAAGACAAGGCAAAAGGGAACTACTGGGTATTTACCCCAAAGATACAAAAGTAGGGATCCGAAGGGGTATGTGCACCCCGATGTTTATAGCAGCAATGTCCACAATAGCCAAACTGTGGAAAGAGCCAAGATGTCCATCGACAGATGAATTGATAAAGAAGATGTGGTATATATATACAATGGAATATTATGCAGCCATCAAAAGGAATGAGATCTTGCCATTTGCAACGACGTGGATGGAAATGGAGGGTATTATGTTGAGTGAAATAAGTCAAACAGAGAAAGACATGTATCATATGATCTCACTGATATGAGGAATTCTTAATCGCAGGAAACAAACTGAGTGTTGTTGGAGTGGGGGGTGGGGTGGGAGGGATGGGGTGACTGGGTGATAGACACTGGGGAGGGTATGTGCTCTGGTAAGCGCTGTGAATTGTGCAAGACTGTTGAATCTCCGATCTGTACCTCTGAAACAAATAATGCAATATATGTTAAGAAAAAAAAAGAAGAAGAAGAAGGTAGCGGGAGGGGAAGAATGAAGCGGGGGAAATCGGAGGGGTAGACGAACCATGAAAGACGATGGACTCTGAAAAACAAACAGGGTTCTAGAGGGGAGGGGGGTGGGAGGATGGGTTAGCCTGGTGGTGGGTATTGAGGAGGGCACATTCTGCATGGAGCACTGGGTGTTATGCACAAACAATGAATCATGGAACACTTCATCTAAAACTAATGATGTAATGTATGGGGATTAACATAAGAATAAAAATAAATTAAAAAAAAAAAAGACAAGGCAAAAGGGAAAGGGGGTGGGCGGGTCTCAAACTCACCTAAAAGTTACTAGATGTCATGTGGAACAGAGAAGGAACAATAAAGAAAAAAAGGAACATTATAGAGGACTTCTCTAGAATGGAGCACACACCCCACCCTCACCCTCTCAAATAAATTTTGTAATTCAATGCCGGCAATATGCCATCCCACACTGAAGCCAGGTTCTTCGTAATTCCTCAGTTAGGAGATCTGGAAATCTACACGTAAATGAATGCCACCTTCCTGTCACCAAAACGGCTCTTCATTCCCCCCTCCCTCAACAAAAGGAGCTGGAATCGTCAATACATTGCTTCCTTCCTCTGGTGCCACACTTTGAGCTCTCCCAGGGCAAGGGCAGCTCCTGTGGGTGGCCAGGGCCCATGCGGAGAGCCCTCCCGCAGCCCTGGCGCGCTAGCGTCTGCAGCCTGTCCCTCCCGCCCGGAGTCCCTGCACCGCGATGACAGCCAGGCCGGCTCCCCAAAGCCGCAGTGGGTTGTATAACCACCCTCCGAAAGCCTGGAGGGGAGCGCGGCGAGCTTCTCTCTCGACTGCATCTGTCAGAAGTCCCTGGTGCCAGTTACAAGAGACCCACTGGGCAGGACGGGGATGGGGTTTCTGCCCCGGTGCTGGTAGGGGGTGCAGTCTGTAGATCTCTCCAGGAGCAATTAAAACCTAAGTTCCGTCCTCAGAGCTGGAAATGCAGGACAGTGAAGGGCACAGCGAGCCCTGCTACACCCCTCGAGTGCGGATCAGGCGAAGGGGGATGGGGCGGAAACTCATGAATCCCGCGGGAGTCCTCACAATTTCTCCCCGGAGAAGCCTCTCGCGAAAACGCCAAGGACATCTCCCCTCCCCTTTTCAATTACGTAACTCTTACACATTTGGGAGAAAGCTCACGAACATAATTTCACTTAGGAAGGGAGAAAGTCTTTAGATGCATCTAAAGCTCCGGGTGCATGTGATGTCGGAACGGACGGGGGTGCTACCTGGCAGCGGCAGAGGTGGCATCCTGGTGACTGGACTCCCCGCCCCCTCCGCCCTCCGAACCCCGCGCCCGGAGCCGGGTCGCCGCCGGGGATGGCGCTCGCCCGTCCCCGCGTCGCGGACTCCGCGGGACCCGCACGTCCGCGGCTGCGGCGCGGGCTGCCCCCTCCCCCACCCCGGCGAACACCTGGCCGCGGTTACCTGCGGGGCCGCGAGTCTCCGCAGCCCGTTGGCCGGCCCCCGGCCGCCCTTGCCGTTGGCCGCGGGGAGCTGCGCTGGCCCCCGCGCCGCACCCTCCGCCGGGCCCGCGCAGTTCGCGCGGGGGCCTTCATCCGGCGCCGGGAAGAGCCCGCAGCGGCGCTGGAAGCGGGCGACGAGCTGGGAATCCTGCAGGCTCCGCAGCAGCTCGGCCATGGTGCTCCGGGGCCGCGCGCCAACACCACCACGCCGATGCCCTCGGCTCGCACTGTCCCCGCCGCTCGGGCGCTCGCCGGGCCGGGCATTCGGGGCGGAGGGCGGGCGGGGCCCGGGGCGCCGGCCAACAGGTGCGCCGCTCGGGTCCTAGCGCCGACCCGCGCGCGCGGCCGCCCAGGTGACCTCCTCCACCTCGCGCGGGGCACGTCCGCCCTCCTTGCCCTCCCCGCGGGCTCGGAAGGGCTCGGGCGGTCCCTGGCGTCCGGCCTGCTTGCAACTAGGCGGAGGCGCACAGGTGTCTAAACCGCGCCTCTCTTTGTGCCACCGCGCCCACCCCCCCACCCCCCGCCGGTCCCTTCGGGCTGGCGCGTAAGTGCCACTTAATGGGGAGCGGCCGAGCACGTGTAGACCAACGGGAGTCCTTCCTGCCATGCGCGGGCTGGTCCCGGAGTGACCCCACTTTCACTCTTGAGCCCAAGGTGAGGTCGGATTTCTTTCCAGCTTCCCGCACCCAGGCGTCTACTCCTGTCTTTCTTTGCCTGCTTCCTGGAAGAATGAGCCCTCTAAGGAAAATCCCCAAGTTTTTCCCAAACTGTGATGCAACGTCTCCCCGAAGCACGACCTCCTCGACCTTGCTCAAGAACCGAGGAGGTTGAAGTATACATGAATCATCCTCTGAGTCCTTGCGCCTGCTCTTGTGATTTGGCAAGTGGTGAACACTTTTAGACGGGTGTGGAGGAAACGCTACTCTTTCTCAGTTTTCTGCATTGGGAAAGATGATGCTGCCCCTCCCTTCTTTTTTTGCTCTGCCTCTGATTACAAAAGGGCACTGGAGAGGCACAACAAGGTCGTTCACGACCTTTAGACCCTAATGGAACCAGGTGAAGGGCGGGGAGGAGGATGTGACATCCCACCGCACCCCTCCCTGCCTGCTTTAAAGATCTCAGAAGGCGAGGAGCAAAGGAAACGTCCTGCAGGTGCCCTTGGTTTTCCTCCCTCCCTCCTGAATCTCCTAGGAGCGCTGAGATTCCCCCCACGAGGGTCTCTGCACTTCCTGACAAGGAGTGAGATGCACAGTCAAATTAGGAGGAGCTGATCAGCCTGCAGCAAAAGTGCAATCCTTCTCTTTCTGTCTTCAGCTGACAGCAGGAGGTTGCCTGTTACTGGTAGCTCATGCAAAGCCTACTGAGTATTTGGTTGCACAAATGGCTATGAACAAACACCTGCCACTTTCCTGTTTATCCAGCTGTCCTTTTGGATCAGGAAGTCTTTAGGATATAGCTTTCAAGGATGGTTTGGTCTCCCTCATGCCTTAGTTTCTGCTCTCCTTCCCAATCCTGATGGAGAACAAGATCAAAGTGACAAAGAAAGCAATGACACTTGGGAGATACTTAGTTTACAAAAGAAGCGCAGGGCTGCTCTCACAATCCAGCTGTGTGACACACAGAGCTATCCTGTCCTGGAAGCAGACATCTCTTCTCCCCAACGTCGCTGTCATTTACAGCCCCTGGGACAAAACCCTACCGTTTAGTTTTAAAAGCTAAAGTTGGACTAAGGCAGGACCTATTCTTTTTATGTGTGAAAGAAATAGGTTCTCCCATGAAGACACTTGAGGGGTGTAGCTCTGAGATTTAATGCTTTAATTTTCCTTTCTCTCAATTAGAAAAAAGAAGCAAGGGGCTCCTGGGTGGCTCAGTCGTTGGGCGTCTGCCTTTGGCTCAGGTCATGATCCCAGGGTTCTGGGGTCGAGCCCCGCATCGGGCTCCCTGCTCGGCGGGAGGCCTGCTTCTCCCTCTCCCACTCCCCCTGCTTGTGTTCCCTCTCTCGCTGTGTCTCTCTCTGTCAAATAAATAAATAAAATCTTAAAAAAAAAAAAAAGAAAAAAGAAGCAAAGCAAGCATGGCGCATGTAACATAAGACCAAAGACTTGCACATTCAGATAATGTACTTTATCTCCTTGGAGGACCAAGTAATGGCTCCAGCCTCCAGGGACTTGTGATATCACAGTGTGCTTTGATTTTTTTCCCTGTGATAAAATAATAATCTGTGCTTCTTGTCTTGTTAAGGCTATTGTGAAAAATCTTTAGATAAGCTCTATAAGGCAACCTGGTGAGATAGCCGTAGCATTCTGTATTGGGCCAGAGCCATTCAATTTAGGAAGGAATCTTCAGGAGGATTTGGCTCTGAACAATTTGAGCGAGACTGAAAAGGCAGTGACTTCTGGCAGTGATCCGCATGCTTCCCCTGATCCTCTCTTTTAGGGCACAGGCTGATGTTCTGAACATAAACTTCACAACCAATCTAACAAAAATCAATGTCCTCGAGAAATGGTACGCTGAAGGACTGCTCTAGCATAACATTTAGTGGAGAAGTTACAAGGTAGCCTGAAGTCATGCATTTAATAAATAAAGTTGATTCAGGAAAAATAACCTGTAGTTGTTTGGACAGTTTAACACTAGCCATGCCTGGGAGAAATAGATTTTGCTGGCTCCCCTCCTTCACCCCCAGGGCAGAAATCCAGGTATTTGTACTTTGCTTAATTGTGTATATATAATAATTACTAAGTGACATATTTTAAAGGAACGGCAATGGAAGTATTCATTAGAGTAAATGTTAAGCTACTGTAACAAAGAGACCCCAAATCTAGTGGCTTAAAGAGCACAGCTTTTTATTTCCCTTTCATATAAGAGTTCCAAGGTGAGAAGTCTGGGTTAGTAGGAGGCCCTGCTCCATGACAGTACACAGTAACTCAGATTCTTTTCAAGATGACCCTTGCCCCACCCCCCTGGGACCAAGCCCAAGGTCACTATCGTCTTCTGCATGATTGAAGCTGGGTGATGGGCACATCTGAAATCCCTGAGTGTCCTGAGCAGTGGCTTAGGTTCCATTAGTAAGAACACAGTCACATGGCCCAAGACAGGCTTGCAAATATTATCTCTAGCAGGACAGCCTATGTCCAGCTTTAACTATATTTCTGTGAAAGCAGGGAGGACAGATTTTTGGTGGACAATCAGGTATGGAAATCAAACCAATGTTGGTTTAAATGTTGTAAAATATAAATCTATGTTATAATTCCACCCATCATCTGCCCAATTTTATCTAGGCAGTCTGTCTTTAATTTGACACATTCTAAATACTCATGTGCAGATACAATTTTTTTTTTTAAAGAAAGCACTAAAAATAAGTAAATTCAAAGGGAAACCTGTCATCTCTTTGTTGAATCAAAATGAGGAATTAAAAGAAGTCGATGCCAAAATGCCTTTTAAATGAAAAACTTTGGTATTAACTGCATTATTTTAAATTCTGATTTAGAGTTCTCTCTCTACAGAGCAGGTCACTTCCACATTTCAACCAAACCATTCAGTTTTCAACTTGGCAATATTTCCTAGATCAAGACATATCCAGGGTTGGGATTCTGTATTGGTTATCTATTGCTGCATAACAAATTATCCCACAAATAGTGGCTTAAAATTGGAGCATTTATTATCTTGAAGTTTCTGTGGGGCAGGAGTCCAGGAGCATCTTAACTGGGTCCTCCGGCTCTGTGTTCCTCACAAAGTTTCTGTAATCTCAAGGCTCAGCTAAAGGGGTAGATAGATTAGCTTCCACAATCACGTAAGTGGTGGTTGGTAGATTTCCAGTCTTTGTGGGCCATTAGCCAGAGGCCACCCTCTCTTCCTTGCCATACGGGTGTCTCCATAGGACAGCTCACAACCCAGCAGCTTCCTTCATCAAATAGAGAGAATCCGAGACAGAATCAGAGCAAGACAAAGTAGCCATCTTTTATGATCTGATATTGGAGGTCACACTCTAATACTTTTGTCACCGTCTCCTTACTAGAAGCCAGTCTGTAGGTCCAGCCCACATTCAATGGGAGAGGGTATAAGACAAGAGCATGAGGGTGCCTGGGTGGCTCAGTCGTTAAGTGTCTGCCTTCGGCTCAGGTCATGATCCCAGGGTCCTGGGATCGAGTCCCACATTGGGCTCCCTGCTTGGCGGGAAGCCTGCTTCTCCCTCTCCCACTCCCCCTGCTTGTGTTCCTGCTCTCGCTATCTCTCTCTGTGTCAAATAAATAAATAAAATCTTAAAAAAAAAAACAAAACAAGAGCATGAATAGTAGGATGTATGGATTACCAGGGGCCATTTTGGACACTGCCTACTATAGGTTCTCACACCTACATTAACTTTCTAACCTCATCTCCACAATATCAATATTTATCGTCCCAAACAGATATGATACAGAGCCTTGGCCTCAAAGAGCTTCCATCTGTTGCAGAAATAAGATGCACATACACACACAAAAAATGTGCAATGACATGAGAACATGTGTAATGGAAGACCTAGGGCATCAGAAGACTAATTTCTAGTAAAAAACTACATGTACCACAGCTGTAATTCTCAAATCTGGGATCAGAATTACCTTACAAATCTGCCAGTTACAGACACCTTAAAGACAACTGAAAGCAAAAATTATTAAGTTGGAAAAGAGAAAAACAATGAAACTGATAAATAAATCCAAAAAGAGTCTTTGGAAAAAATTAACAAAATCGAAAAACCACTAGTATGACAAAGAAAGAATAAAAGGAAAAAAGATGAAAGCTTAAAATTAGAAATGCTAAGGAAAAATAATCACCAAAAGCAGAGGAAATTTTAAAAGTCTTTAGAGGGTACTTCCCATGTCCCTGTGCAAACAGATCTGAAAATGCAGATGTAATAGATAATTTTTTAGAAAGAAACAACTTACCTAAAATTGGCCCCAGTAAAGAATGTCTAACACGGCAATTATCACAGACCAAGATAAAGGGGCTCAAATTCTCCCCCATAAAAAGAACTTAGCCTAGATAGTTTCACAGGGAAATTCTACCCAACCTTTAAAGAATGGATAATCTCAAAGCTACTTATTCTAGAAGAAAGAATTTTTCAAAATTCCTGTTATTAAAGCCATTATGATATTGATCTCAAAACTGAAAGAGCACCAAAAGGAAAAAAACAGAAGACTCTCACTTGTGAGTAGGGTTCAAAAATCAAATATCAAATATCAAATATCAACAGCTGAAATCCAAAGTCCATTTAAAAAAGAATGTATTGTGGCTAAGTGAGACTGGTTCCAGTCATAACATGAACAAGCATCGTTAAATAACAAAAAAAATCCACCAATATGATCCATTGTATTAATAGTGCTAAGGAGAAAAGTCATATGATTTGTTATATATGTTGAATTGTGTCCCCTTCCCCCAAAAGATATGTTGAAGTCTTAGCACCCAGTACCTCAGAATGGGACCTTATTTGGAAATAGGGTCACAGCAGGTGTAGTTAGTTAAGATGCGGTCATACTGGAGTAGCGTAGGCCCCTGATCCAATGTGACGAGTGTGCTTCTAAGAAGATGGCCCTGTGAAGACAGGCACACAGGGAGAACACCATTGAAGATGAAGGCAGAGATTGGAGTTACGCAGCTGTAAGGAAGGCCAAAGATGGCTGGCAAACCACAAGAAACCAGGAAGAGGCAAGGAGGGACTCCCCAAAGGGGTCTGGGAAGGAGGTGGCCCTGCCAACACCCAGATCTCAGGCTTCCAGCCTCCGGAACTGTGAGTTAAAGAATTCTATTGTTTGAACCCACCCAGTTTGTAGTACTTTGTGACTGTAGCCCTGGGAAACTTGGACAAGCTCATTTGGACACATGCAGAAAAGTCATGTGACAAAAGTCAACACGCATTCTTGTCAAAACCCTTCAGTAAAATAGAAATGGCGGTTGTGTCTGGGGTCAGTGAGCACTTGTGTTTGGTTGGAGGGGAGAGTTCCCGGACTGTGTAAGGGAGTGACATGAGAAAGAGAAATTGTGTCCCTATGTAAGCAGGGGGCCCCAAATGGCAGATTATAAAGTTTGTGGTAGATGTTTGAGGTCATGAAAAGCCATTGGAAAGCAAACGAAGAACCTGAGAAAAGCTGTGTTTCCAGACAATGACTGAAGAGGCTGGCTATCAGATGAATGGTACGTGGGGGCAGGGAGAAGCTGCGCGGCGGGGGTGGGGTGGGGGAAGGTGGGGGGTGGGAGCGTCATCACAGGACCATGTCAGTAATTCAGATTTCTTAAAGGACTTTCTCAAGTGGAATTTTACTTCATTGCATAGACAAACAAATGTGAATCTACTGTTTGTTTTTTTGAATACAAATGGTCACATTCTTTACATAATGTTCTTGGTCTTGCTTCTCTTACTTATGATATAATTAGAGATTGTTCCGTATCAGTGGAAGAGAAGCTATATTTTACCAGTCACCCACTGATGAACATTTGGGGTGCTTCCAAACAATGCTATTCTTGACTTGGATGTCATGTTCAGGCAGCTCCGGTCCAGTGTTGGCCAAGGCGCCAGACAGAGCTGATTCTGGTCCCGGAGTACCTTTGGAAGCCCACAGGACAACCATGTGGGTAGAGAAAGGGACCAAACCTGGTCTGGAAAACCTGTCCAACCGAAGGTGAACTGGGTGGGTGTGTTCTCAGAGCGGTGGAGAATCCCAGTAAAGGCAGTTATATGACGACTGCTCGCCTTGTCTACTGAGGTTATTGTAGTGAGAGCTACATTCTTAACACAAATAATGATAACCTCCATGGATTGAATAAGTACTGTGTTAGTTTCCTAGGTCTGCTGTGACCAATGACTATTAACTGGATGGCTTCAGACAACACAAATTTATCCCCTCCCAGTTCTGGAGGCCAGAAGTCGAAAATCAAGGTGTGGACAGGGTTGTTTCCTTCTTGGGGGTTCACAGGGAGGATCTGTGGTGTGCCTCTCTCCTTGTTTCTGGTGATTGCTGGCAATCCTTGGTGGCCCTTGGCTTGTGGGAGTATCGCTCCAATCTCTCTGTTGTCGCATGGGGTTCTCCCTGTGTGACAGTATGTACCTTTACTAAGAGGAGGCACTGTTTCAGGCTGGGGCCTACATAAGTTTAACAACAACAACAGAGCCCTTGGATCATGAAACTTATATTTCAGTAGGGAGCATAGCTAATAAGAAATCAAGTAAGATGTAGTTTTAGGGAGGGGTAAGTGCTGTGGTACGGAGCAAGGTGCTGGGAAGGGGGAAGGCATATTAGGTGAGAAGGTTACCTCTGAGAAGGGATATTTGTGTAAAGACCTGAAGAAAAGGAAGGAGCCTGCCCTACCAAGATCCGATAGGGCCATGTAGGCTGTTATAAGGAGTAATACTCCCACTTTACAGATGAGAAGATTGAGGCTCAGAGAGAAGAAACGTGTCCAAAGCTCACAACTGATAAGTGGCAGAAGGAGGATTCAGTGCAGGCCAATGTGACTCCAAAACATACTCTCTCTCTTACTACATTAGCATGCTAGTCCCCAAATTTGTCTTTACTATCTTTGTGTTTGTGTTAGAAAGCGTTCCCATGTGAACGAAGTGCTCACTATATACTCATTCAGTGAAAGGTGACCTAGACTAGGAGTAAAATCTCACCATTTCTAGAGCTTTCAGAGTTTACAACTCATTTTCAAATTGTTGCAGGTAAATTCTACCACTCTGAGAGGCAAGTGGTTTTCTCTCCATTTTAGGTGAGGCTCTGAGATGTGATTTTTTCCCCAAATTATAAAATGTATTAGATACTTCGTGCAGGGTCTGCGCCCAGGCTGGCTCCCCATGGGCAGGCAGAGGGATGAATTGGAGGGGAGGCCAGCAGTCATGTTTGGGCCATGTGACCTGGCCCCCCGAGCCAGAGCCGGCTGGCCTTGGGCTGGACACTTGACCCGATTGGGACTCACCAAATGCTTCCTCTTTGGGAATTTAGATTCCAAGACCCCAGGCAGCATCTGCTGAACGAAAGAGAAGAAAACTTAGAAACCAGAGCTTACAACACGGAGCAGACAACTCCACCATGTGCTGGTGAGGAAGAAATGAGACAGGTGTGCAGGGAAGCAGGCAAGGCGAGCAACAACCCCCCCTCCCCGCCCCCGCCCAGGCAGTTCGATGGTGTCTGTTACAGTCATTGTGAGGTCCTTTCCTGTGCCATCTGCAAATCCTTGGTATTGGATTCCCCATTTCTATTACTCATGGCCTGAAGAGGCCCAACTCGGACATCCAGGAATTGACAGAACACGGAAACTGAGGCTCTCGGACTCAGACTTGAACAGTTGCCCACCTTTCTGTCCCCTGGCAGGGCATCACCATGGCCCCACCCACCTCTTGCTGCTGGAGGCGGCTTCTTGCTGCCATGGAAACCACCGGTCCCCACCCTGCTTCCCTAAACCCCCACCCCGCCCTAGCCCCCTGGGGTGTTGGAGAGGGCAACACCATCTGGGCTTCCTAAGAGATTCTGGAATTCAGTGACTCTACCAATAATATTTCCCCTCAAAATGAATCAAATTGCTTCCTGGGCTTTGCTGGAAATCTAGTCACTTTATATGGGTAATGCATTCTGAGATCCAAGCAAACTTTTGGCACACCACCCTTTCAGAATTTGCAAACTGCTACATATGAATTTGATTGCTGGCAGGGTTTTTTTTTAATGCTAATGTATATCTTTGTACATACACTATGTAAAGTATGATTAATAGCCTCAGCAGACTAGAGACATAGCATTTGTTGATAAATTGACCTAAGCCCTAGGCTCCATGGGCTCTCCGGTTCAGTAACATTTTGAACCAACCATAAAGCACAGACCCCATCTTGTGTTGTTCATGGTGCTACTCTTTTCTTCTAACTAATGAAAACCATTTTTTCTGTTTGGATATTTTCAACGAATCATCAAACATAAATTCTCTTAGGAGGGGAAAAAACCCTTTCGGCCTGGGAGAAATATCAGCTTAAACCTTGCTTTAAAAGAAGACAGTTACAGGTGATGTTCCTGCAAACAGGAGGGCAGAAAGAGGGCAACCAGTAAGAAGAAGGCTAGGGTCTTGGATTTCCCCTGCAGCAGATATTTGAAGAATGGTCCCGTGCACATGCTCTCACAAGCATGAGTATTGGTTAAGAGTTTGATTTCAGTCAGGACTTCTTGGTTTGAATCCAGTTGAATCAAGCCATATCATAAAAAACACTTTTTTTTTCCTAATAAGTTTTGGTGGATTTTGAAGACTTTATGAGGAATAGTGTAAATTTTAGCATGCTATACCTACGTATAGAATCCAAAGGAAGGGAGAGATCTTTCGTACCAAGGAGGTTTCAGTCCTTCTCTTTGTTTGGCTTATGCTTTGATAAAACATGTCAAAACATCAAATAAAGAAAAGTAAGTAATTTCTTCCAATTCCATCAGGCTTGCACTGGGGTTGGTCAAGCTCATGTACTGAGTGCTCCAGCGTAAGACAAAAAAAACTGTATTTGACTCTTTACAAGTGGCATATTAGGGATGGTCATTTTTATTCCTAAAGAGTTTTCCCTATGTATATCACTCATTGTTGAATTATTTCCAATAACCAGTTTCCTGGACATTTTCTAATACGATTCAATGTACAAATTCAGCTAACATAACACTTTCTAAGACTATGTATTACATAGATCTGGGTAGAAATATCCCACTTGGTTATCAAAATTTTAAAGCCTCTAAATAAGCTTCTGAATTCAAGGAAAGCATTTTTAGTTATACTTCATGCATATATTCATGAATCATCTACAAGCTTTATAAAAGTTGGTTGGAAAACTTCACAGATACTCACCTCCAACACAGTGTCTAATAAACAAAGCAGGTCCCAGAATAATATGGAACAGTATGTACAGCATTTTGCTATTTACCCTTAAGATATTAAAATGCACAAAATACATATTTGTGTGTGTGTGTGCATGTGCTTGTGTGTGCACATACAAAAGAACAGAAGAAGATCGGGGATAAAAACACCCACGTGCTAATGTACACCTCCTGGCATTAGAGAGGAGCAAACAGGAACTTTCTGTTTTTACTCTATGCACCTGGGATTTGTTTCAGTTTTTCATAGCCATGAATTACTCTTGTGATTTAAAAAGATTTGTTTTTCTTTCAAAACTCTTCTAACTGGGGTGCCTGGGTGGCTCAGTCGGTTAAGCGTCTGCCTTCAGCTCAGGTCATGATCCCAGGGTCCTGGGATCAAGCCCCACATTGGGCTCCTTGCTCAGCAGGGAGTCTGCTTCTCCCTCTCCCTCTGCCTGCCATTCCCCCTGCTCATGCTCTCTCTCTTTCTCTCTGTCAAATAAATAGAATCTTAAAAAACAAAAACAAAAACCTCTTCTAACTGGTCTGGCTTGGCTAGTGAGAGAAGTGGTTTCTAAAACACTTATATAAAAGAGATTATTGTGAGTAATTATACCAAGCGGTGACAATTATGGAAAAGTGCCCACAAACCACCAGATATCACAAGCTCGTCTTTCTCACACAGGCAACCATTCCCCTGTCACACTCACCTGATTGACAATAAAAAAATTTTGAACATGAGGTCTAGAGGCTTTTGGGTTTTCAATTGGGTAATGTAATACGTCATATTGCAGAGAGAAGGACCTTGGGCAGTGAGGGGGGAAAATGGGGAGGACATAGAATCCCTCAGGCTCTCAGTGTTCTTTATTGTTGAGGGCAGCTTAATAACGATCCTTTAAACCCAAGCATCTGTATTTCTATGTCTATAGTGGGCAGGTGACCAATCTGGAACCGGCCCGAGCACACAGGACCAGCACCCACTCTCTCCAAAAGCCCCAAGCCTCAGGCTTGCCAGGATAGGTTCTCAGAATCAGGGCTATGGCCCGGCTTCAGCACAGTCTACAGAAAAAAGTCAGAGCTAAGGAAGTGAGTTCGAGAGCCTTCAGAATCTGGCCGTGATCTTAAAAATGGACTTAATCGCCAACCTTTAAAAAAATCAGATGGGGGTGCCTGGGTGGCTCAGTCGTTAAGCATCTGCCTTCGGCTCAGGTCATGATCCCAGGGTCCTGGGATCGAGCCCCGCATCGGGCTCCCTGCTCGGCGGGAAGCCTGCTTCTCCCTCTCCCATTCCCCCTACTTGTGTTCCTTCTCTCGCTTTGTATCTCTCTGTCAAATAAATAAATAAAAACTTAAAAAAAAAAAAGTGAAACTGACTTACAAGTTTAAAAAAAAATAAAAAATAAAAAATAAAAAGTAAATAAAAAAATCAGATGATTGTATGGACAATAGACATTTTTAGCCCCTCTTTAAAAACTGGAAACTCTGATATCACTGGGCCCAGATTCATTGTTGGCAACGCTTACCTGAGCTGAATATCTACTGCTCTCTCTAGATGGGGCACCATGCTGGGGTTTTCTACAGTTCTCCTCACTCTGTATTATTTTGCATCCTTTCCTCATTGCTCATTTCATTGCTAGCTTGGTCCCTGAAGCATCTGGGTTTACAGTCACTGCATGTAAATCAAGGAAGGCCAATGCTGCTCATTAACAATGCTGTCCGTTGGAATACCGTCTCTCAATGGCTGATACAAAAAGAGATCCCCATCCCTTACCTGAAGGAATCTGGAATGCAGTAGAAGAGACAGGACAGGCAGCTGTGTCATTAAATCTAGTAATAAATGTGGCGCCCAAATCTTCTCGCCTTCCTTAAGCATAGCTGGTAACAAATCAGTAAGCGATCCTGTATTTGAATTTCCTTGATTGAATTTCACCCATCTGGACCTTTGTGGAACTTCACTTGAGGGTATGTTTACACGTCGGCAATTTTAATAAGGATATTGTCTTGTTCAAATAACACTTATCTCCCCAGAAAAATTAGCCAGCGTGCTAATTTATAATTTTGCTCATCATGCTTTCTCATTGCTAATAGCCTTCTTTACTGAACTCCCTCTCCTGTTGCCAGTAATTCTGGGAGGCAGAATGATCTGGCATATCCCTCGTTCAAATCCAGGCCTTTCATTTAGTCTTCGGTCAATTCTCTTAATTCTCTGAGCCCAGGTTTAACCCTCTGTAACCATGGGGAATATCATTCCATAGCCTACTTTTTTTTTTGAGCATCATAGAGTTTTCTCCAGATGCCCCAGTTTTTTCCTCTCTGCATTATCGTTGACTCAGCTTCCCCTACGTCGTCATTTGGCTAATTCGCTCTGTGAGGTGAGATTCAGAGCTTTGTTGGAATACGGCGAAATGGCCTCACGCTGACATGCCTGGCCGACGTGAGGTTCAGAAGAGCTGTCTTCGTGGTCAGTGAGGGCAATGGCAGGAGGCAGACGGAACAACCAAACACACTTTGATCTCTGAACAGTGCTTGTCACCTGTGAGTTCGAGAGTCTCAAGTACTAACCGCTTCTCCAGTGGTTTTTATCGTTGATGTTATGTCTCAGGAAAATACCAGCGTATGACTTGGGTAACAAATACCCGTGGAGACGTCAATCCACATTCTGGTCACGAATGGAATTTATGAACCAGGGTAAATACTATTTGTAGAAATGAGGTCATTGGTAGCTGTGGGTTTGTCGAATCGTGGAAAGAATGCTGGAGAGTTCTTTCAGTTGGTTGGCGGATTGCTTCCACACCCGTGAGCTTTTAATTCATACGAGATAGGAAGTTGCCCCCCTCTTTTTGGTGGGCGCGAAATCCTCTCCCGAGCCTGGGTTAAACAGTCAACTTCCTTTTCTGGACTCGGTTAACCTTCACTTTGGTGACTAGTTTTGGGGAGTAGCAGAGCTCCCAGTGTCCGTGACCCATGAACAGTAAACATCACCCACATCTTGCGGGCTTCTAGGAGAAAGTGCCAGAGCCAGAGTCCAGGGCCAGGAGGGCCCATGGCGCCTGCCAGCACCTTCACAGCTAAAATCGTGGGCTTTTGCTGGCCTTCGCTGTGTGGAAGGAAGAAGGAGAACAATTTTTTGGTTATTGAAGTTAATATAATTTCACCTTATAGATTCATGTCTTCTCTCTGATTTTTTTTTTTAAAAAGAATCCTTCTAAGCTCTCCCTTTACCACAGGGTTGGAGGCCTCAAGACAACATTTCCCAGACTCACGGTCCCTGGCAGAGGTCCAGTTTAGAGTCCTCCCGCAGGAGCTGCTGGTGTGATATTTGAAGCGGGAGTCGTCTTGCTCCCGTGGCATCAGCTGCCTAGTGTGGAAGGTTCCACAGACGACAGATATTTGGCCAGCAGCTTCTGGGTGCCTTGCTATGAATCACCCACTTCTTATGACTCACCACACAATCCTGCGATTCCAGGCGTGGATTCCTGATTACAGCTGAGGCCAGGAAAACCAGTGGTATAGTTCTGGTCTGAGTCCTAAGGCCCCAGAACCAGGAGAATCCATGGTGTAAGGTGGCACTTTACAAACATTATCTCTAATTATCACAGCAACTGAGAAGTTTAAAGAAGTTCCTACTACTCTACTTGACAGAAGAGAACACTGAGAACTGGGAAGGTTAAATGACTTGCTATAAAATAGAACTTTATTTTATTTTATTTTATTTATTTAACAGAGACAGAGATAGCGAGAGCAGGAACACAAGCAGCAGGAGTGGGAGAGGGAGAGCAGGCTTCCCGCGGAGCAGGGAGCCCCATGCGGGGCTCGATCCCAGGACCCTGGGATCATGACCTGAGCCGAAGGCAGACGCTTAACGACTGAGCCACCCAGGCGCCCGACTTGCTATAAAATAGAACTTTAATCCATTATTAACTAGCATTATCAATTCATGAGTGGCCTAACCATTGATGAACAATCCTGTGTTTTAGGGGAAAAACAAGTTTCTTTTCCATTAAGCTGCTGTTGGGGGGGTGTCCCATTTAATCCCTTTTCCCAGCAGCCACCTATGAAATCACCTGGATGGCCAACATTATGCACTGGCATGGTAAATAACTTTTAGCACAGGGTGAGGAAGGCAGGATTGGACTAGTCCATTCTGCAGGGATGTCAGGCTGACAAATAGAAATCCGGGAAGGATACATCAGACAAAAGACAGAAGGTGCAGCACAAAGAAAAGCAGAACCAGAATGGTGTGGGAGGAAGTCAGGGAGCGATGTGAAGGGGAAAAGTTAGGTCACAGGTTGAGGGAAGAGATTAACAAAAATGGCCTGATCATGATCTACAGAGGAGGCCAGCAACAGGCCTTGTACGGATGAAGTTAAAATAACAAACCATCTAATTCTAGACAATAATTCAAATATTTTTCTGATTAGTAAATTTAATTATGAGGTCAGACTGACAAAATTTTACTGAATATTAACTTACTAAGTAATTTACTAAATATTAACTTATTAACTAGAAAATATGTAGCTACTAAGTGCTAGCAGAGACATTGAACTACATGTATTTGTCTTAAAAAAATGAAAGTGAAACCAGTTGTCATCTTAAGAAGTTATAGGTCTCCATGCAGTGCTTTAATATTTTAAAGAAGAATTCCATTATGTTTAGAAGCCAGCAGCACTGGATGTTTGTCACATACACGGGGTATGTTTTTTTTTTTTTTAAGATTTTATTTATTTATTAGAGACAGAGAGCACATGAGAGGGGGGAGGGTCAGAGGGAGAAGCAGGCTCCCTGCCGAGCAGGGAGCCCGACGCGGGACTCGATCCCGGGACTCCAGGATCATGACCTGAGCCGAAGGCAGTCGCTTAACCAACTGAGCCACCCAGGCGCCCGGGGTATGTTTATTTTAATACAAGTAGTTAAATGCTGGGTTCATGACACCATTAAAGTGGATTAGGATCTTTTTTTTTCTCAGATGATTTGGATCTGCATATCTTCATTTCAAAATATAAATGGGGCACCTGGGTGGCTCAGTTGGTTAAGCATCTGCCTTCAGCTCAGGTCATGCTCCCAGAGTCCTGGCATTGGGCTCCCTGCTCAGCGGAGAGTCTGCTTCTCCCTCCCCCTGCCTGTGTGCGTGCGCTGAGTATGTGCTCAATCTCTCTCCCCATCTCAAATAAAATATTTAAAAAAAAAAGAAATATAAATGAAGAAGAAAAGATTCATGGTACCAACTTTAGGTGGACAAATATTAGATTAGTAGATCATCTACTAATATTATTTATTATTTGGGGAAATATTATTTGGTAAGACTTGTGTTGCTTTAGGAGAGGGTATAGCTTCTCTAAAAATGAGCCAAAGGAAGAAACCCGTGACTGATGACAGCAGCAGAGCTCCTATGGCAGGCTGGTCAACTAACGGGTCCTTGAATTGGCCAAGAGATCAGCTTCTGCAGATACAGGAGGAAGAATAATCATGTTGCTAAAAATACACATCAGTGTTTGGCTCTTAGATATCAAATGGCTCACCCAGTACCAAATGCATGAAGCTAAGAACACCTTGCAAAATAGCTGTGAGGAGGTGCCCAGAATAGGTAAATCTATAGAGACAGTCAGTAGATCAGGGGTTGGCTGGGACTGGAGGGCAGAGTAGACGTGGGGAATGACTACTAATGGGATTTCTTTGGGGGATGATGACAATGTTCTAAAATTAGATTGCAGTGATGTTTGCAGGACTCTGTGAATATATTATAAGGCAATGAATTGTATGCTTGCAATGGGTGAACTTTCTGGTATGTAAATTATATTCCAATAGAACTTTTTTTTTTTTAATCCTTTAGAAAAGAGAAAATCACAGAGACACCAGCCCACAACCCTGATATTTAGCTGCTGAACCAGCGTCAGCAACGGTGTACCTACAAACAGCTTGTTGGGTAAAAAAATAATCCTGGCTTTAGTCAGGTTTTCTGTGTCTTGCAGTTAAAAGTATTCCTAACTAATGAACCTGAAGTTTTCATTCAACTGATATGTATTGAATGCATTCTATATGACAAATTGTGCACATAGTTGAGAAACAGATCGACAGTCACTGCGTTCCCATAATGTGCCAAAGGATTTATATACTTAGGGTCATCGGTGCCTCCTGGCAGCTCTGGAAAGAATGGGCTGTCCCCTCAAGGCACGTATAGTGTCGAGAACTGTTTCTCTCCAGTGGTCTGTGGACCCCCCACCTCCTAACTCTCCAATGGTGCTGTGGAGAAATGCAGATTCCTGGCTTCACTCTGGACTTGCTGAATCAGATCCACTAAGGATATATCACCGCTGACACTCTGCAAAGATGGCCCATTAAACACACTTGTGCCTCAGGTATGTGACAGAAATCTGCAATCACTGAAATAAACTCATCTGAACAGAACTTCAGACAGAGGGAAAACATCACAAGGACCTTGTGATAGGAAAGATAAGGAGTTGAAAAATATGTGTAAGGCCCAGCCAGTCTCTGTCCTCCAGAAGGTGTGCCGGGCAGAATTCCCAGCCCCTGATGTACACACACCTCCGAAATATCCAATCAAATGCTAACCAGGTACTGCTGGGAAGGGATCTGAAGATGTCTTTAAGGTTGCAAATCAGTTGACCTTAAGATAGGGAGGTTGTCCAGGTCTGGGCCCAAATCTGGGTCTAGAGAGACAGAGGAAGTCAGAGATTTGAAGCATGAGAGGGTTTGGGTGTGTGAGAAGTTGTCCATTGCTGGCTTGAAGATGAAAGGGGGCAAGAGATGCGGGCGGCCTCTGGGAGCTGAAAGCAACCCCTGGCTTATGACCAACAAGGAAATGGGGGCCCCAGTCCTACAAATGCAACGAATTGAATTTTGCTGGAACTGTGTGGGCAGCCCAGCTGACATCTTGATTTCAACCTTGTCAAACCCTCAGCAGAAAACTTAGTTTAGCAGTGCCTAGACTCCTGACCCACAGGAACTGTGAGGTAATGAATTGACGTTTCAGACTGCTAAGTTTGTGGTAATTTTTATGGAGTAACAGAAAACTAATGTAGAAGCAAACTTGGGGAAGACATACTATAGAGGGAAAATCAGTGAAGTCAACAACTAATGGAATACTCAAAATGAGAGAGTGGGAAGAACCAGAAATGGCTTCTCTATATTGAAGTACTTCTATGTCCTTTAATGATAAACATTTAAGGGTGGTGTCGGTAAGGAACGCTTTTGGCTGTTAAGTAAGTGGAATGCCCAGCTACTACTATTGAACACCGAGTAGCACAAGCAATTTTTCTCTCAGAGTTAGTGTGGCCACTCAGTGATGCTGGCGTAAGTCCTTTTTATCTTTCCGAGTTCCCGCCATTTTTTATTTGTTGGCTTTTTGTCCTCATGTGCCAGTGATGGTAAGATGCCTCTGGGCATCTCATGTTTTCTTGTCAGGAAGAAAAGGATGGGCAAAGGGTTTTCCCGACTGAATCTGATCTTTCATATTGAGAAAGCAAAATGTTTTCTGAAAGCCTACTTAGAAAACTCATTTACATCTGGATTACATGGCCACCCTTTGAGCAATACTGGCCAAGGGGAATGAATTTACCAGCACTGGTTTAGACCAATCACAATTCATCCCCTTGCTTTGGGAGAGAGACACCTATCACCACCAACAACAAATCAAGGTTTTCTTCACAAGAAGGGCAGAGATAAGAATGGATATTGAGTAGGCAACAAATGGTGTCTCAAAGGGCAATTCATCACTAATTCAACAAATATTTATTGAGCACTTGTTAGGGTAAGGCCCAAGGTTTACAAAGATGGTGTGTGTGCATGCCCATATATACGTGGGTGTGTGGGTGTGTGAGTTGGGGAGGGAGGAGGACACAGGCATGTAAACAATAATCACAGTGAGAACTGCTTTAATTGCAAAATGAAAAGTCTCTCCTTCTGTACTGACCATAATGTACTCCTGACCATAGATACATCGGGTGAATCACAAAAACAGCAATAATAGGACCCAAGAAAGCATCTATTGATTTGTGCTTTTAAAAAAGAGAAAATGTTTTCATTGGTAGAAAATATATTTAGAGCAAACTTCTAAGAACTATCGAACTAAGTATGAATCAATACCTTGAACTAAATCTGGCAAGAGACATAGCTCTCATTTAAAATGCAAAAGTATGAGCACATAGGTGTGCAATGCTCTCCGAATGAAGTATTGCAATCTGTCTCTTTTATGGGAACTGTAATACTGAGTTTTAATAGAATTTACACAAGATTCTCAGGTGCACCACCCCTTTTAATGTACTTTGTTTAACGATTTTATTTATTTGTCAGAGAGAGAGAGAAAGAGAGAACAAGCAGGGGGAGAAGCAGGCAGAGAGAGAAGCAGGCTCCCCGCCGAACAAGGAGCCTGATGTGGGACTCGATCCCAGGACCGTGGGACCATGACCTGAGCCCAAGGCAGACGCTTAACCAACTAAGCCATCCAGGTGTCCCAATGTACTTTGGATATATATATCTATCTTTTTAAATATCAAATATCAAAAATCTTTTTCAAATATCACTATATATATATCTTTTACAAATATTTAGCCTTTGGTTCACCAACTTCATTCTTGTGTAATGTCTTTATGGAAACAATAATTTTTCCCAAACCATAATTTGAGGATATGGAATGTGACACTTGAGCTTACTCATATTAGAGAAACTAATTCAGTAATTACTCATTCTGACATAAACTTGACTTTAATCATGAAAACTGGTTCACACTAGCATAATTAACCAGATGGATTTTGCTCTGACATCCTAAGCCCCTACAGTGACTGGAGATGTACTCTAAGAGACATGCTAGTGTGCTTTCCTACTCCATGGTGCTCTTTAAAGAATTGTGTAGGGGCGCCTGGGTGGCTCGGTTGGTTGATTGGCTGCTTTCGGCTCAGGTCACGATCCTGGAGTCCTGGGGCTTCCTGCTCAGCCGGGAGTCTGCTTCTCCCTCTGCCCCTCCCCCTCCTCATGCTCTCTCTCTCTCTCCCTCAAATAAATAAAATCTTTAAAAAAAAAAAAGAATTCTGTAAAAATAAAACTCTTTGTTAAAATAGCTGAGCTTGGGCATTGTGGTGGTGCTCTTTGGGTCTTTCTGATTTTCCACCCCGGCTATCTGCTAACTGCCCCATTCTGCCTTCTCTCCCCTGTGCTAAGCACTGCCTCACTCTCTAGGACAAGTCCTGGCTCCAAAGAGAGGAATCAGCATCAATAGCGATTCAGTTTTGCTGTTGGTTCACACATCCCCTTTGGAGACCATTTCTCGCAGTGACGCACTCTTTGGTTCTGGTGGCTCCATTGGCTGGGCTTCCAAACCCTCCTTCCTGCACCCTGTCCCAGCCTGCAGCTTCTGGCCTCTCCAGATGGAGATTCACCGGAGCGCTTGAACTTTCTCTTTTGTCAAGGTAGTAGACTGCTTCTTAAAGCGCGGGTATTTTTCGTCCGTAATGCTTGCATGTAGGAAAACAATCCCATCATTTATCTAACTAGCCCACATTGCTGGCCACCTGGAGCTGTTCCTAGCTCTCAGAAACCAGGATGCAGTGAGCATTCTATGGTATTCAGCTTGGTGCAGAGCGTCTCTTAACGTCTTCGGGATCAACTCCTGGGGGTGAACTTGCTGGGTTAAAGGGTTGTGCATTTTTAATTTTGAAAGATAGTCCAAAATTATCCTGCAGAGAGCCGTCACCAATTTCAAGGCCCTCTAAGAACATATGAAACTCCTTTCCTACTCAATCGCTGCTATTAAGCATTATCAACATTTTAAATATTTGCCTATTTGGTAGGTGAAAAGGGCATCTCATTACTTTAATTGCTTCTTTGTAATTAGAAGGGTTTATGGCCCTAATGTATCTCCTTTGTTATGAACTGTCTCATCATTTTCCTTTGCTCATTTTTTTCTATTTTTTCCATATATTTTTTTCAGTTGCTTATGGATTCTTTGTACTATCACAAAAATGGCTCTTTTTCCATAGTACGTATGGAAATTTCCCCCGTTTCATGTTTTTACTTTGATGTTATTTTTGCCATGCAGAACTTTAAAATTTTATATGGTCATGTTTAGCAATGTTTTTCCATCATGGAATTGGTTTGGGTTTTGTAATATGCTTTAAAAGGTCTTCTATATGCTCATATTATTTTTTAAAAATCCACCCACATCTTCTTCCAGCACTGTTATTATTTCAGTTTCTAAGTTTAATATGGATCCATGTGGAATTTATTTTAGTATAGGGAATGAAGTAGGGATTTGGCTCTCCCAACCCAATTTGGATTTATCTTCCATACATTTCTATTTCTTACTATCTATCAAGAGTGGGGTGGTTCCTATAAGTTAACTACCAAGGGCAGAAGCTGAGACGACTAGGATTCAACTGAATGAATGTATTAACCGGCTCCTTGTCCATCCCTCCCCCCTTCTCTTTCTCCATTCGCTTCCCATCTTCCTCCTCCCTCTCCCTCTCTGCCCCCCCCTTCCTACCCCTCCCTTCCTCTTCCTCCTCTACCTCATCTCATTAGTTGCTGTCTCTAAGTGAGAACTGATTTTTCCTTTATGCTGCAAATCCATGATTCTCAAGCTGCAGTGGGTTGGAGGAAGCACACAGCCTAGAGTCTGGGTGGGACATGGCCAAATGTAGATTAGAAACAAAGTGAAGAGCTCCACCCACTGATTTCACTTGTCTTGGTCCTAAAGGAGGGATAGAAGCTTTATGTTTACAGAAGGGTGTATGACTTTCAGAAGAAACATCGCTTTCTAGAATACCTACATCACAGTATCTACTTCCGTGCTTGATTGTGTGTCAGTGGCATTCATGCAGCCTGAGTGTCGCTGGCTCTTATGTCCCCTTCCCTTTCAGCATTGTCCTCGAGCTCCCTTTCTCTATCAGCTTCTCTCCCTCTGCCTTTGAGATTTCAAAGTTCTCCACTACAAAAGTAAGACCTTGTGAATCCTGCTGCCTAGTTTGGTATCTTACCAATTTCTTCCATTGTCCAGTTTCCCGATTCAATGTCCTCCTTTGCTGCTGCCTATTGACTCAGCCTGTTCTCTGTTTACCCTACACTCTGACTTCAGTGTCCACTGCCATATGAAAAGTGTTTTTATTTTCCTTACACATTCTCCTTTACCTCTTTGTTTCCAATTCCCCCCCCCTTTTTTTTTTAAAGATTCAGTTTTTTTGTTACCTTATACCCAAGTGGTTCTCAACAGGGAGGTGGGATTTTGCCCCCAGGGGACATTTGGCAATGCCTGGAGATATTTTTGTTTATTACAATGGGAGAGGGGTGCTCCTGACCTTGACCGAGAAGAGGCCAAGGATGCGACTAAACATCCTACAGTACACAGGATGGCCCCTAGCAACAGAGGACCCTCTAGCTCAAAATGTCAATATTGCCAAGGTTGGGAAATCCTGCCATAACCAGTAGTAGAGTGCCTGGAGGGGCATTCAAAAATGTGAGGAGCAATGGCCATCACTTTGGTGGTTACAATGGCTGAATAACTGGAGCTAAGAATGCAAAACATCCTGGGGAGCTGCCCAGCCCAACATGCAAAGAGCACACTTTTTTTTTTTTTTTTTTTTTTGGAAATGAGCAATCCTGTTGTACCTCTACTTGCTCTATTTCCTTTATTGGTCTTCCCCTCTTGCCAAAATTGTGAGTGTTATTCAAGCCCTCAGTTTCTCTTTCTACTTCTGCAAGCTCATCCTATCTCTTGATTTACTCCAGCTTTAACCACCTAGCAATGACGTTGGCGAGATTGAGCTTCTGTGGATGACAGCACGAGTTTGGCAGTCAAGATAAAAGCTTGCAGTTATCTTTCAGTGCCTGAAAGATGTCACTTGATTGTGTTCTGGCCTCCATTGTTTCTGGTGACGTCATCCACTATTTGTATTGTGTCCACTATTTGTATTGAATGTGATGTGTCTTTTTCTTTGCCTGCCTTTAAGATTTGCCTTCATTTTTGGTTTGGTTATGCTGTGCTTACATGTGGATTTCTTTGTACTTATTGTGCTTTGATTTTAGGATCTGTGAATTTATATCATTCATCATTTTGGAGTGTTCTTGACATCTTTTCACACATTTGTTTGCCCCATTCTATCTGCCCCCCATATCTGGGAATCACATTTCTCATGTGTGAAGCTGAATGATATTGTCACACAGATCTTGAGATATTCTCTGTTCTGTCCTCTCCCCCCACCAGCTTTTCTGTGTTTCAGTTTGTGATTCAAATGCTCATCTCTTCCAGATACATCCTCACAAAAACATCCAGAAATAATGTTTTACCACTATCTGGGCATTTCTCAACCCAGTCAAGCTGATGCATAAGCTGAATCAGCACATCACCACCAGACCCCATACAGTACATCTTGTGCCTCCAACACCATCAGCTCTGATAATTGGATGCTGCCTCTGGAAATTCCATACAGTTTTCCCAACTGCCTCCCCTTGCCAGGATGGACTCTGCATAGTATTCATTTATTCAGGTGACAAATATCTACTGAGCATCTATCATATGCCTCTTCTAGGGGCTGCAGAAACCCCAATAAGCAACCAAGACTCCTGCCTTTGTAGAGCATATATGCAAGCTAGATAAACAACTTGCCCAGTTTGCCTGGACTCTCCCAGTTTAGTCCCAACCCCAGGAAATCCTTCAGTTCAATGGATACCTGGAGGAAGAACGTTCTAGGCAATGGGAACAGTAATGACCTTGAGGTGACTGAGGCTCTGTTATTAGAGGAATGGCAAAGACCACAGTGTGGTTCTGGTGGACTGAGAGAGATTTATATATTATATATTAAATTAAATAATTTATAATAATAATAAATTAATAGTATCTCCAAGTTTTGGTTTCTTCATTAGTAATTTGGAAAAAATAGACAGTCTTTTGCTAGTTCCTGAGAAGGACCAAAAGATCATTATATTCAATTACACAGAAGGCTCTTTGGAGAGATTAGGCATATGGCTCAAGGATCCCCTTGGTCATCTCACCAGAAGCCAGGAATAGATTTGGGATCATTCAGGAAAGATTTGTGGAGGAACCTCTTGTCTAATGGAGTAAATCTCTGTGACAAATGACAGAGACCCACAATGTGGTTGAGAATGTTATACCATCACAAACACTGCCAATTTGGATTGTAAGGTATAGAGAGGACAAAAGGAAAGAACGCTGACACACTTCTCAAATTCTACAGTCAGGAAACGGACAGATAAAACATTTAAGCTACAAATATGTGTTACCTTTCATGAAAAAGGAAGGACTACTTCCAGTGCAGAGCAGTGAGCCCAGAGGGCAAAGTTGTTTTTCAGAACACTGGGGAAATGTCCAAGTTGTAACAGTGTTTTAAGAAATGAAAACAAGATATGAATACATACCTGTTGAAGGCAGAGAAAACTTTCAGCTTTAGCTAGAATAGACACATTACATTCTATGTCATAAAATCTGCAAATGAAAGTTCTCAATTTCAATAATATAATAATAAAATGTACCCCACCTTATTTTAAAAAATCCTTTTTTCTCCATAGTTTAATGTGTATGATATGCTTGCCAGAGTATAAAAAGCTGTCTAGTTGATACTCTTTTGTCTTTATTTAATAAACAAAACATTTATTCATTAATTAAAAGAGCACGTACTTTTCATCTGCCATCTTTAGTTTAAGTGGGTAGGATATGAACCTTGCTTGTAGGAATGAATAATTCCTGAAACTCTATGAAGCTGACCCTAGGACCAACTGAACTAACAAGAAGTCTTGTCCATGTTCAGTTATGACTGAATGATTTTAAAGTAGCTTCAAAATGACTACTGAAAAACATTCTGCAGGAAGAGACATCTCAAAGCCTACAAGAGAGAAGCAAGCAAGAAAACTCTAATTTTAAATATAATTTTTTGGCAGCTGGGTCTTATATCAGTTGGCTTTCTTTTAGTTATTATGGACCTCAAAAGCCAACCTAAATAAAAGATACTAAATTAATTTGAAGTGATTCATGTTTCTAATGCATATGGGATATAAAGAAACCTAATTGTCTAAGACTGGTCGAAACTACTAGGCTGCTTCTCATCGTAGGAAAAATAAAACCAACATCCTTGCAAAGAAACTTTTGGAATATGCTACTTAACTCCTCTACAACAGGAAAACACCCAATCTCTGATGAACTTTGAAAACCCTGAAATAATGCATTGCTCCAACTCACAATATTACCAGCCAAAGGGAAGAGGTTTAGGCCTTATGCTCTACAGAATATGTTAACAAGGGAGAGAAGTACAAAGAAAATAAAGAAATCCAAATCTGCTTTCCAAGGACTAAAATAGAACTTCTCCAAAAGATGGGAAGGATTTCTCCATCTCATGGAAAGGCAGTGGTCCGTGGCATTGCCGACTTTGTGGGGTTGAGGAAATAACTCTAGTTTATTTTAATGTACCGTGTAATCTGGCTCATTTCCCATATTGTTCTGTGATCTTAACTATGCAATTCAAAGGAAAAGTTGGGCCAGCGTTTCAAATGTCATCTTGATACAACCTTTCCCATTTCCAAACCCACTTCAGTAATTTATTTGCTTTCCTTCCCCCCCCTTTCTTATTGCTCTTAGAAAGTTAAGCCAATGATAATAAAATAAACAGAAACGAGCGACAATGAAATAAGTTAGCACAGTACACAAAGAGCAGGGGTTGGAAGGCAGATTCCTGGCCCTTGCGACACGCTTTCCAGTACATGAGGGGCATTTTACTGGGATTACTTCTTGTTGGTAAATGCTTCACTTCCAACTCCTTCTGCTTTTATTCTGTTTCTCCCTAGAGTGTCCAGGTGTGTTGTACCCCTTCGGTATTTGGGTGGGGTTCTCTCTGTCTCCCTCCCTCTCCCAGCCCCCACAGCAACTTCTACTGCAAAGTCTCTGGTATGAAGGTTACAGTTGACACAGTTCGGGCTCTAACGGAAGGTCATTTTCAACAAAGGAATTCTGGCTCGTGTTTGTGTACGGCAGAGCTCCACTTAGGAACATGCAAGGTTGACATAAGTTTGCCATCCGCATGGTCCTCCGTTCGGGCACAGTAAGCCTTGGCAGAAGAACACCCCAAAACCAAAAACGACTCCTGGGAATGGAGTCTATCCCAATAGGCTGTGACCTTGGCCAAGAAGGATAAGATGATCTCTAAAGCCCCCTACTGGGCATTTCTATCTATTTTAGACATAAAGAGATACCCTTAATGCGGAGAAAGGAGAACCCTCCTACACCCTTGGTGGGAATGCAAGCTGGGGCAGCCACTCTGGAGAACAGTGTGGAGGTTCCTCAAAAAGTTAGTAATAGAACTACCCTACAATCCAGCAATTGCACTACTAGGGATTTACCCAAAGGATACAAAAATACAGATTCAAAGGGGTACATGCACCCCGATGTTTATAGCAGCATTATCAACAAGAGCCAAACAAGGGAGAGAGCCCAGGTGTCCATCGACTGCTGAATGGATAAAGAAGATGTGGTGGTATACATATACAATGGACTATTACTCAACCATCAAAAAAAATGAAATCTTGCCATTTGCAATAATGTGGATGGAGCTAGAGGGTATTTTGCTAAGTGAAATAAGTCAGTCAGAGAAAGACAAATGCCATATGATCTCACTCATATGTGGAATTTAAGAAAGAAAACAGATGAACATAGGGGAAGGGAGAAAAGAAAAAAAAGGAGAGAGGGAAGCAAACCATAAGAGACTCTTAAACATAGAGAACAAACTGAGGGTGGCAGGAGGGAGGTGGGCAGGGGAGGGGCTAGACGGGTGAGGGGGATGAAGGAGGGCACTTGTGATGAGCACAGGGTGTTATGTAAGTGATGAATCACTGATTTCTACTCCGGAAACCAACATTGCCCTGGATGGTAACTAACTAAAATTTAAATTAAAAAAAAAGAGAGATACCCTCAGATGGATAAATGTCCATCCTCAGACATAAGAAATGGGGTTCTGTGGTATGAAGATAATGACTATCCCTAAGCCCCCAAACTCTTTGCATGAATCCTTGCCACAATGAAGTCAAAGCCTTTTCAACATCAACGATTTGTCTGCCATTATAATCAGGTGATTTGACAGAAATTCTCATCTCTCTTGTAGTGGTCTAGAAAATAGCGCGCTTCCAAGCTCTAAACTGAAGAAACACTTTTCTCTTAAAGAAAAGAGCCTGTATCACATGTTCTGTTTCTTCGTCAACATAAACTACAGCCCCAAATCATTTCCCATATTCGATTACAAGAGTCAGGATTTGGTCCAGCTCTAATTGACTCCAGGAATATTTCATTTTTTCATTTAAAAGATAATTTAATTCACCGCCATATGTTTGCTGGAGTCGTTCGCTGGTCTTGGCCTCAAGGACGCCTCTGTCCTCATTGCCAGGTGTCGTTCCAAGGAACTCTGAGACCCCCTCTTTGCTCTGGTCTCCACAGTTTTCACTGCCTAATCTTCTCTGAACGGCATTTATTCTTCCGTGGGTTTTTTTTTTTTTTTTCCCTCTAGTGTCTTTTGCTTTTTTTTATTTTTTATTTTTAAAGATTTTATTTATTTATTTGACAGAGAGAGACAGCGAGAGAAGGAACACAAGCAGGGGGAGTGGGAGAGGGAGAAGCAGGCTTCCTGCCGAGCAGGGAGCCCGATGCGGGGCTCGATCCCAGGACGCTGGGATCATGACCTGAGCCGAAGGCAGACGCTTAACGACTGAGCCACCCAGGCGCCCCTCTTTTGCTATTTTTTAATCATGAAAGTATCCACGCTTGAATTGAAATAGTGAAGTCAGCTTCAAATGCTTAACTCAAAATATCAGAGAGGAGCTACCAATTTCATGGTTCACAAAATAATGGTATCGATCTGTACTGTTTAAGAGATACCAGAATCTTTTGACCCAAATGCAAACTCCAGTGGCCTTGAAATAATTTTTCTCATATCTGATAACGGAAGAGTCATATTAAGGTTTTGCTTGGAATTTTCCAGGTCAATGACTATCATCACTGACCTTCATCCTTAAAGGGGTAGAATTGGGGGGTTTTAAGAGAATACTCATTTGAACCTCAGAAGATTCAGAATTACATTTTTCTGGAAAAATCAAGTGCCTTCATCCAACTTATAAGTTCATGTAACTCACTTTTGTGCAGAAATAGGTTGGCCCTCGATTAATTTAGGTGTGGGATTCATTTTCCCCTCTATATCAGTCAACTATTGTTTGTATAATAAACTATCCCAAAACTTAATGGCTTAAAACAACAATCATTTGTTACTTCTCTTGAGTCTGTAGGTTGGCTCTGTAGTTCTGCTGATCTGGGCTTGCTCATGTGTCTGTGGTCAGCTGGCTGGTCGGCCAAGGGCTGGCTGGTCTAGGATGGTCTCAGCTGATGATGGTCCCCTTGCACATCTGCTCACACTCCTGCAGCAGGCTAGCTTGGGCATGTTCTCCAGGTGGTGGCCCAATTATGAGAAGGAGGGCTCAATTGTGCAAGAGAACAAGTGGAAACCTGCACCACTTTTCAAGCCTATGCTTTGTCAAGTTAGGTCTTGTCCCGTTAGCCAAAGAAAGTCACATGGCCAAGTCCAGGGGCAGCGTGGGAGAGTATGACCAATGGCCATGGATAGAGGAAGGCAGGAAAAGTTGGGGCTATCAATGCAATCAGCCTGTCATCCTTACCCAGATATAACTAGAGAATGACAGCCCCAAAGGCCAGATGTGCTGCTGATGTGCAGGCATGGGGGAGGAAGGCAATGGAAGTAGAGTCTAAGGATGCCAAAATAAAGACCTGGACGTCCAAGTCCAAATCAGTCGGTCAAACAAGAGGTGAAGGACAAAATTGGCGTGTGCTTCTATAACGAAGGGGTCAAAGAGACAGAAAAGCCTAGAATGGGGACATGGAGTGTAGCCAGCCATGAGACATTTTACCTTGCCCGGGGGCAGCACATTTGGAAGAACCTAAATGCAAAACCTTCGCATATTTAAAAGCATACAGGACATAACCTACGCAAAATGGCCATTAAAAGATTCCAACACCTACAGGCGACAGAAATTGTGAAATTTCTATGCAAAGGAGTTTTTGTTTGCTTTGAAGAAATAGTTGCTACTATGCCATTTAGAATATATATTCGGTCAAAGCCACAATGTGAACCATTCTACAGGACATGTGACCAGGTTTCTTGAAGAAGTCAATGGTCCAGAACAAACAAATAAAAGTGGGAAGAGACCATTTCAGATTAAGAGTCAAGACAGATCTAAGATTATGAACAGCCAAGTACAATGAATGGACCTTGTTTGGATTTTGAGATGTACCATTTTCTTGATATGCACAGTTTTCAAGATGTTTTTTAGCAAATAGGGGAGATTTTATTATGGCCAGGGTATTAGATAGCATTAGACATTATCATTAGCTTTATTGTGTGTGGCCATGCAATGCAGTTAAGTAGGAAACTGCTCCCTTCCTTTTTTGAGATTCGTGCTATAGTATTTAGGGCTAAAATAACCTGATGTCTGACATTTGCTTTAAAAACTTGAGAGAGGAAGGATAGAGGCAATTAGTGTGGAAATTAATGGTGGACATTGATGGCGGCTGCAGAGTCCTGGGATGATTGCATGAGTTTGTGATATTCTCTACTTCTGTGTACTTTTTGGAAGTTTATATACTACAATATAAAATTCGGCATAATTTTTTTAGTGTAATTTTGAAATATTACATAGAAAAGAGCCTAAAAGGACACAATACTTTCTTTTTTCAACTTTTTTTTTTTAAAGATTTTATTTATTTATTTGACAGAGAAAGACACAGCGAGAGAGGGAACACAAACGGGGAGTGGGAGAGGGAGAAGCAGACTCCCTGCCGAGCAGGAAGCCCAATGTGGGACTCGATCCCGGGACTCCAGGATCATGACCTGAGCCGAAGGCAGTCGCTCAACCAACTGAGCCACCCAGGCGCCCAACTTTTTTTTTTTTTTTAAGATTTCACTCATTTATTAGAGAGAGACACAGAGAGAGAGACACAAGCAGGGGAGCGGGAGAGGGTGAAGCAGGCTTCCCGCGGAGCAGGGAGCCCCATGTGGGGCTCGATCCCAGGACCCTGGGATCACGACCTGAGCCGAAGGCAGACGCTTAATGACTGAGCCATCCAGGCGTCCCTCTTTTTTCAACTTTCAAATATTCTTATTAACATCATTTGCTGTTTTGTTTCTAATTATGAAAGTAACATATACTCAATATTTTAAAAACGAAACAATACAACAAAAAGCAAAGAGAAGATGAAAGTTACATGAAATCATATATAGATGATTTGAGGAGAAACAAAAGAGATCACCTGAAGAAATAACCATAAATTTCCCCTCTGGTCTTTTGCAATTATTATTGTATTTACTTGTTTAAAGAAGTAGCTTTGGGGTCAGCTATGTGTCTAATAAATTTTCTTTTACTCATGGGTGGGTTCTATTCAACGACAAGCCGTTGGCATTTGATAAGAACCTCAAATGTTGGATCATTTCAGTGATGTGGCTTCCCCACTGTAGCAACTGGGACCATTTCCAACAAGAGGCCCAGAACATTACAGATGATCAATAAAAATGCTTTCATTCTTCTACTTCTTCTCTTCACTTTCTTTAACTTTTCTTATTCAATTTCAGCTTTTTTTTTTTTTTTAAGAGATTTATTTATTTGAGAGAGAGGGAGAGGGAGTGCACGAGCGGGGGTAGGGGCAGAGGGAGCAAATCCTCAAGCAGACTCCCCGCTGAGCACGGAGCCCACTACAGAGCTCCATCCCATGACCCTGAGATCATGACCTGAGCCCAAATCAATAGTCAGTTGCTCAACCGACTGAGATACCCGGGCACCCCATCAGTTTCAGCTTCTGATTAAAACAATGCCATAATTTAGTAATTTCTTTGCAAGTGGTAATGGGTGGAAGCGCTCCTTTTATTTTGTATTAAGTAACTACCTACTTCTTTAAAATGGGGAAGAATGGAGTAGTTACCAATTTGGTCAGCAGAAGTTATATATTAGCTTGATTCTGCCTATACAGAAGGCTACTGACACAACTCCAAAGCTGGGTAGAGCAAAGTCGTCAGACTGATGATACCTGTTAGTGTTAAAATTTAGAACAGACATATGTGGCTGTAATTTGGTGAGATAATCTCCCCGCAACCAATGTGGGTGCTGCTGGTGGGTGTTGGTCAGTCTGAACATGAGGGAAGGTACCACTTACTACCCATAGTGTCTTACAAACCCTGACGGCTGAAGGGTGACCTGACATTAAAATCCACGGGAGATAGCACCTTGAGGGATCCCCTTAGCAGGAATCTGTCTTCTTAATCCACATTTAATCAGGTTCAAAAGTCAGCCCTCTATTGACGTGATGGGCTTTCTGTTGTCGCTGTTTTTTTTAAAAGATTTTATTTATTTATTTGACAGCAAGAGACAGGGCACAAGCAGGGGGAGTGGGAGAGGGAGAAGCAGGCTTCCCGCGGAGCAGGGAGCCCGATGTGGGGCTCGATGCCAGGACCCCGGGATCATGACCTGAGCCGGAGGCAGGCGCTCAACCGACTGAGCCACCCAGGCGCCCCAGGGCTTTGTGTTATCATGTGATGGAAGTACCCAGCATCGTCTATGAAGTTTTCTTGCCAAAACATGTAACCTGAATTTAATCAAGCCTCTATATCTGCATTACCTGCTTTTGCTGCAGAACAGATCAGCCCAAAACTTAGTGGTTTAGAATAACCATTTATTATTTCCTATTGTTCTTTGGATCAGAGAGATGATTCTGGGCTGAGCCAGCCCGATAGCTGAGGATGGCTTCACGCTCGACGTTGGCAAGGGGTATGGAGATGTTAGCACACGCCGCCCTCAGCCAGCAGGCTGGCCCACTCAGTCCCAGGGCCCCCAAGGGCAGCAAGGACTGGCAAGTCCTGCCGCACAAGCATATTTCAAGTCTCTGCTCCTGTCACATTTGCTTGGACAAAGCAAGTCACATGGCTGGGCCTGGAGTCAAGGGGAGGAGAAAGAGACTCTAAGATGTAATAGAAAAAATACTGTCAGTTCTACAATCTAACCACATCTAACTTCTATTTATATAAACAGAGTCTGGAGAGGAACAAGTTAAATTAGATCATAAGGAAATAATTGGTCAAATCTAAAATGTGAAGCATTCTATAGACAACCTGCCAGTGTTTTCAAAAAATTAGTGCTATATGGGGGGTGGGGCAGGGAACAAAGATGCGATGGGTGGCAGGGCAGGATAGACTATTCTAGATGTTTTTTTTTTTCTTTTCAGATTTTATTTATTTGAGAGAGAGAGAGAGAGAGAAAAAGCACGAGCAGGAAGGAAGGGCAGAGGCAGAGGGAGAAGCAGGCTTCCTGCCAAGCAGGGAGCCTGATGTGGGGCTCCATCCCAGGACCCTGGGATCACGACCTGAGACGAAGGCAGACGCTTAACGACTGAGCCACCTAGGCGCCCCAAGACTATTCTAGATTTTAAAAGACTAAAAGGACATAAAAACCAAATTCAAGTATGAATCTTATTGGATCATTATCTAGGAAAATAAAAAACAGTCGTAAAAATTCTCTGGATAATTGGGGAAAATCAATATGGATTAAATACATAGAATATTTTAAATTTTCTCAAGTGTGATAATGGTATTAAGGTTACATAAAAACCCAACATTCTTATTCTCAAGAGATGCAAAGTGATATATTTAGGGGGCACCTGGGTGGTGCAGCTGGTTGAATGTCCGACTCATGGTTTCAGCTCGGGTTGTGACCTCAGGGTCATGAGATAGAGCCCCTTGTCTGGCTCTAAGCTCAGTACAGAGTCTGTTTAGTATTCTCTCTCCTTCTGCCTCCCTCCCTCCCCACCGCCCTGCTCAAATAAATAAATCTTTTTAAAAAGTGACGTAAGGGTGCTTGGGTGGTTAAGTGTCTGCCTTTGGCTTAGGTCATGATCCCAGGGTCCTGGGATCGAATCCTGCATCGGGCTCCCTGCTTGGCAGAGAGACTGCTTCTCCCTCTCCTTCTACTGCTCCCCATGCTTGTGCTCTCTCTCTCTGTTAAATAAATAAGTAAAATCTTAAAAAAAAAAAAAAGTAATGTATTTAGGAGTGAGACGTCATAATGTCTGTTACAGATTTCAAGTGGATCATCAAATCAATACATCTATATATTTATATATGATAGGAAGAAGTGGGCTGAATTATGACCCCCCACCAAAATTCATATGTTGACATCCTCACTCCTAGTACCTCAGAATATGACTGTATTTAAAAATAGAGCCTTTAGGGGCACCTGGGTGGCTCAGTCGGTTAAGTGCCTGCCTTCAGCTCAGGTCATGATCCCAGGGTCCTGGGATCAAGCCCCATATTGGGCTCCCCACGCAGCGGAAAGTCTGCTTCTCCCTCTGCCTCTCCCCCTGGCTTGTGCTCTCTCTCTCGATCACTCTCTAATAAATAAATAAAATCTTTAAAAAAAAATAGAGCCTTTAGGGGTGCCTGGGTGGTTCAGTCGGTTGAGCTTCCAACTCTTGGTTTCAGCTCAGGTCTTGATCTCAGGGTCATGAGATCAAAGGCCCATGAAGGGCTCACGCTCAGCCCCTCCTTCTCCCTTTCTGCTCCTCCCTGCCCTACACTCTCTCACGCTCTCTTTCTAAAACAAATAAAATAAAATCTTTAAAATAAATAAATAAAATAAAAATATGGTCTTTGAAGAGGTGCTTAAGTCAAAATGAGGCCCTTAGAGCAGGCTCTAATCCAATCTGACTAGTGTCGTTATAAGAAGAGATTAGGATACAGACATATCCAGAGAGAAGGTCAAGTGAAGACACAGGGAATATGGCCATCCATACAAGCCAAGGAGAATGGCCTCAGAAGAAACCAACTCTGTCCACACCTTGATCTTGAACTTCTAGCCTCTGGAATTGTGAAAAAATAAGTCCCTGTTGTCTGAGTCACCCAGTTATGCCAACCCTCGCACACTGATAGTCACAACAAAATGCCGTCAATTGTTCAATCTGAATGTGGGATACACAGATCTTTGTTGTGCTACTTTTTTCAACTTTTCTGCATGTTTGAAAATTTATGTATTAAAAAGCTGGAAGGACAAAACCTTCTAGGACATTGTCTTTAGTCAACTGGCTCTTAAGAAAACATTTTCAGTCAATTATGATTGAATTCTGAAATATAGAGGTTTGGCTGCAACTTTGCTTATAGAAGAGCTGAGGGGTTGGAAGTCTGACAAATTAAATGGGAAAGCCATTTCTCCCCAGTAGCAGTTCCATTGTTTCAGATTTCAGGCCATTATATCCAGAGAGACACCTAGTGAGATGATAGATTTGGGAAATTATTTTATGCATCAGAAGAAAAGCAGTGGTAGCTTTGAGTTCCAGCTCCAAGTTCTTCCAGAATAGGAGCAATGGTAGCCAGCAAACCCTGGGACACGGTGACATGGATAAACGTCAAGGCTGGAATTATCCAACGGGTGCATTAACTCTGTCAGTCGGCCAGCAGCTCAAATATTTCCTGATAAAGTTTTATTGCTTCTTGAGTAAACACTTTGGAGGTCTTGGTCATCAGATTTGATCGAAGCAAAAAAGGAGTTCATTTTGTATATGAAGCCTGTACTTTTTCTTTTTTTTTTCTTCCCTGCACCTTCCAACAATTGCCCAGACGCCCATTGTCCTGGCTATTTCGTTTCTCCTTGGGATCAATGAAATGTAGAAGGTGTTATTATTATATATTATTATATATATTATTAGCATGCTATTATATATTTAGGTGTTACTATTCTCGATGGGTGTTGGCTTGCTTAACAGAAGGGTTCTCGACTCTGGCTGCACATTAGAATCACCTGGAGGATTTAAACAAAACAAAATACCAAACAAAGACAATGATGCTAAGACAGACCCCTAAATATTCTGGTTTAATAGTTCTGAGGCAGGACCTTGGTATCAGGATTTGTTGTAAAACTTCCCAGGTGATAACAACGGACAGCCATTCTCTAACCTATAGAGAATTCCTAAACACAAATCCAGGCACTTCTTGGGGAGCTCTGAGGAACCTTTGCAGGGTTCTTTAAATCTTCTCCAAAATGATTTTTCTTTGATTTTAAAATTCATTTTGAAAAAAAAAAGTTATGCCTAAGTATGCTATTAAAGTAGAAATTCACTCAAAACAATTTTAGAGTATTTACCAGCCTGGGATGCTGTTGTGCATAAAAGGGTAAAAAAGGTCTAATGACTGTAGTTGCCAGGCTATAACATCTAAAATATTTTTCCCCATTGACAATGTAGACTTCTAGAGAGCCCAGACTTTGATTTGTAAATAATATTTTCTACTAAAGGGAAGCAGGACTTCTTAGAGAAATGAGCCATTTCAGGTCTGGAGCATGGAAAGTACATGGCAAGGCGAACATCTGTTTGCCCTAAGGCAAGAAAGTGCTCAAAGTCTAATGGGGATGTTTCAAAAGGGCCCCAAAGCCAGAATGAAGGAGCTAAATTTAGGACAACTGGAGCATCAGAAGGAATAATGACTATACAGTGATGGTAAAAGTAAATAAATAAAAATCCCTGGTCCATATGACATTCAAACTTAAAAAGAAGGAAAAGAACGGGGTAAAAAAGAAGAAATTCATTTAACACTATTGGAAGTGATTATTAATCATAAGGCTTTATTCTGGGAGGAGAGGAAGAGACTGTAACTCTTACCTTATAGAAGGAACAGAGGCTCATCTCCAGGTGATGAAAGAAAGCTCTTCTTTATAGAGAGATGCTACCTAATAAAGAAGAAATGGAGAAATTGTCAGCTATGCCCTTAGCAGGACCTACCATGGGATCACTTTTTGATTTTCCTCCCTTGTGTTGCACTACCACCATCAAAGAATACCTTTTATAATCCCCTTTTAGATATGCAGAGACCACTGATAACTTTAGAATGGAATCTGCAAAGTAAAACTGCCACTAGAAAAACCATCTCAATATTCTCTATAGAGATGGAGCTCTGTGATGCTTTGCAGAACATCTATACCTCCAGCTTTGGAGAAGAAATGTATGTGCTTCATGGCTTTCTACCTAGGCAAACACTGATGGCAAAGAAAACTGCGAACTTTCCCGTGTTAAGCCTGGTGGCCCATTTTCATGGAAGACATCCACTTCAGATCCTCAAACCACCACTTCTTGAGGAGTTAGTTTGAAACAAGAAGGGCAGCAGAAAATAATGTACTTTTCTTATATACAGAAATTTGCTGGCTTTCTAGAAGACAGGTCTTCAGCACCTGAATGATCTTCAGGAAAACAAATATGTTACAAGTAAAGGAATATTTACTTAGGACAACTGGACATGGATGACTTTATTCATGGCTTATTGGTGGATACTTCTAATCAAATCAACGAGGTCATTCTTTCCATTCAAATCCTTACATTCTATTAGGAAAGCTGCTAACCCTCTCTTCCATGCAAACTGCTCCTCTGGAAAAGAAGGCAGGAAGAGGCAATCACATTGAATTTTCAATGCTAGAAAAAAGTATTTCTTTAGGCTGAAATAGAGAGTGATTTTTTTTTTTCCAATTTTTCTGCAGGCAAAAATCTGTAGGCACCTGGAACCCTACAGAATCCTTTTGATGGTTATTTCTGCTCCAGTGATCTTGAAATTAAATGTGTGTTCATGACCCTTAACTTGCTGACATCAAGCATGCAGGCAATGCCAAAAATGACCTCACAAAGGAACAGATGCTACATGGATTAACCCAAAGAGTCCTGGAAAAATCTGCCTCAAGCCTGCCCTTGTCTCAAAAAGCGTGCTGTGGGAGCTCTGATTCTATTACTGCGTTAGTGAACTATATTTGTGAACAAGAGTTTTTCATCACTTGTCGGCCAAATCAAAAGCTAGAAACCACTGAATGTCAAAGATGGCATTTCTGTTTTATCACATAGCACTCCACAATTTCATCCTCTCATTCAAGCTCAACAGCAGCAACTTTGCTGTTAAATTCACTTTGAACAGATGAAAGAGTATCTTTTATTTGTCTGTATGGAACACTTCACATTTGCATATCTTTGTAACAATTTTGCCTCTTTTTCAAAAAATGGCCATTAATTTCTGCCTGAAAAATGGCAGTGAAGTACAAGCATAAAGATTGTTTTTATATTCTGTACGAGCGTAAAAAATAAATTTCCTTTGTTGCAAATGGTGTGAAACATGCTTTTTCCTCGGATGCATCCCACTCCTTCCCTTAGTTTCTGAAGTGATGCTATAACCTGAGGCAGTAAGGAACTCTGCTAAAGGAATGGAGCTCTGACTGGAATTCCAGGCATTGGGCAGTAGCCAGGACAGAATTCGTCAAGGACCCAGCTCTTTCCAGTGGCCTAAAATCTCACCATTAAGGGGGTCTTCTCCATCATCTCTTGCACAGTGTACTTCAAGAAATTAACAAAGAAAGAATATGGAAAGCCAACAGCTGATCGTTAAAAAAAAGAAAAAAAATCCAAATGTAACCCCTTGCAAAAGTGACTTAGAAATACTATGTTTGGGGCACGTGGGTGGCTCAGTCAGTTAAGCATTTGCCTTTGGCCCAGGTCAGAGCCTGGGGTCCTGGGATCGAGCCCCACATTGGGCTCCCTGCTCAGCCAGGAGTCTGCTTCTCCCTCTCCCTCTGTCCTTCCTCCTGCTCATGTGTTCTCTCTCTCTCAAATAAATAAATCAAATCTTAAAAAAGAAGATTTAGGGGTGCCTAGGTGGCTGAGTCAGTTACGCGTCTGCCTTCAGCTCAGGTTATGATTCCAGGGTCTTGGGATCAAGCCCGTGTCAGGCTCCCTGCTCAGCGGGGAGCCTGCTTCTCCCTTTCCCTCCCCCTGCTCCTGCTCTCGCTCGCTCGCTCTCTCACTCAAATAAATAAATAAAATCTGTTTAAAAAAAAGAAGGCCAAGAGGCTGATAATGTTCTTTTGGAAGTAATAAGAGAAATTGGTAATGTGATTAGGTACAAGATAAATATATGAAAAACCCAGAATAATAATTGTATCTATAATAGCAATAACCAGTTAGGAGTAGAAATGGAAAAAAAAATTCCATTGATATTAGCCAAACCAAACCAACAAAACAAAAGCCCACAACACAAGAAGGGCATAGGACCTGTATTTGGAAAACTATAATTTTTGTTTAGGGGTATAAAACAAAACATGAACTAATAGAGAAACATTTCCTGATTCCGTGTGGGCAGTCTTAATATTAAAAAGGCCAATCATTTCCCGATGGTTACAATAATTTAATGCAAATGCAATCATAATACCGATGTTTTAAAACCAGGCAAAATGAACATAAAGTTTATATGGAGGGATAAGTATCTGAGAATAGGCAATAATTTTAAAGGAAGATGTGTGTATGCGTGCATGAACAGGTGCACACGCATACATGAGCAGAGCATGGGTACCATCTTGCCTTGCTAAACATTAAAATTTATTACAAAGCTACTGTGATAAAATGGTATTCCTGCCCATTAGCTTAAAACATTTTATATTTTAATGTCTATGGGGCAATACCGAAAGAATGGAAGAACACTATGTTCATAGTAAACAAGTCAACATAATTATTTTAATTTACTTACTCCAATAGAGAACACTAGCATGATATATCGTAGTTGAGGTCTTACTAGAGCAACGAAATAAAATAGAGACAACAGGAACAAATCCAAAGATAGGTAGTAGCTTGATATATAACCAAGCTGACATTTCAATTCAGGGTAATGTATGACTATTTGAATAAATAGTCTTGGCACAATTTACTTTCCATCTGAAATACACCTCCCAAACAATAAAGTTCCATACTTAGTTTTTTAATTATGTGAGAAAAGATATAATAAATTAAGTTGAAAAGCAAATGGTAGATTGGTACAAAATAATTGGCATAGTGTGTGACAGGGCAAGTGTCATTTCCCCTAATGTACAAATTCTTCCTATTAATTCATAAGAAAACAAACAACCCAGCAAAAGGATGGGCAAAGATATGAACAGGGTATTCACAGACAAAATGCAATCATCAACAAACACCTGAAAATATACATAACTCTATTAATAGTATGGAAATGCAAGTTAAGCAGGACAATGTTTCAAGTTCAGATTGTCATTTATTAAGAGCAACTGAATTTGATGTTATTGAGGGTGGAGCTGCAACTGGCAATTTCACACATAGCTGTCAATTGCTACAATCTTTTGTGAAATTAATCTGGAAATATCTCCTGAAAATTGAAATATCCATATGCTTTAGGGATTCCACTTAGAAGAATGTAGCCCATAGAAATAAAAAAGCAATGTATAAGAATATATGTTGAAGAATCTTTATTATGGCATTATTTGTAATGTAAAAAAATCTACCTCTAAATGCCCTGAATGTACACTATTAGGAACAGTTGAATAAACTGCTATACCCATACCATGTACTATTATGCAGCAAGTAGAAAGGGTGTTAGGTGTATATTATTGCTTTGGAGATACCCATGATATATATATTACTAAGTGAAAAAAGACATTGTAGAATAATGTATGTGGTGTAATGATATGTTTTATTTTTTTTTAAAGATTTTATTTATTTATTTGAGAGAGAGAGAAAGAGATTCAGAGAGCACGAGAGGGAAGAGGGTCAGAGGGAGAAGCAGACCCCCAGCTGAGCAGGGAGCCCGATGCGGGACTCGATCCCGGGACTCCAGGATCATGACCTGAGCCGAAGGCGGTCACTTAACCAACTGAGCCACCCAGGCGCCCTGTAATGATATTTTTAAATAACAAAATATCCCAAGCTCCCCCTGTGTATGTGTGTGTTTATGTATATATATCACATATCACTAAAGGATCATGGTTATATACATAAACATGAGCATAAAGACACAGAAGGTTACACAGCAAACTGTTACATTTATCTTGGGGGGCAGGAGTAGAGGGCAGATTGTTACATTTCTTAAATGTTTCTGTATTATATGACTTGTTAAATCATGTCACTTTTGTTATTTAAAAAATCTAATAGGGGCACCGGGGTGACTCAGTTGGTTAAGTATTCGACTCTTGACTTCAGCTCAGGTCATGATCTCAGGGTTGTGAGATTGAGCCCCGTGCCCAGTTCTGTGCTGGGTGTGGAGTCTGCTTACAATTCTCTCTCTCCTTCTCCCTCTGTCCCTCCCCCCCTAAAAAAATCTAATAAAGTTCAAGCAAAACACCAATAAGGAAAATATTCCAAATATTACACTGAATCACTTTACCCAGACAGTTCTCAGAGAAATGCCTCCAAAAACCAAAATACATTAGCATTAGTGACTGAGTCCCTGAGAATATGATCACAGAGACTCTAGGAACTCCCAAACTGTCTTCAAACAAACTAGAAAAACTCAGAGGAGTGACTCTTTAGCATTTTTTTTTTTTAGTAAATTCCTTTGCGTCTTAAGTATAAATATCTAAATTTCCTATGAATTAAAAAGATCTATCGTGAGTGACTCTTTGAAACAACTAAGCAGATTTAAACAAGTAAAATACAGATACTAGAAAGATGCTCCTACATTCTAACAAAAACTTACTTTAAAATATTCAAAGAATAAGCATTAAAATTATTTGGAAAGAACTTAAATTTCCACTTCCAGATGATAAAGTTAATGTACGATGAAAAACTGTGTTAATAATGAATTACATTTAGGAAGACCTCATGAAAATTTGGAAAACGCTAGAGATATTATATTATCTTTAAAAAGTACAAAATTCTATATGCTTACAATCACAATCAAGGAAAATGACAGCAACAATAATACAACTTTCGTGTAGAAAATAGATCAAAAGGAAATAGACTAACACATCAAGAAGTGATAGTTTTTGGGAGTTGTGTAATATGGGATTTTCTGTCTCTTTTTCTATCCTCTTTTTTTTTTGGATGTTTCATCCTGAAGCCTTTTTTTTTTTTTTAAGATTTTATTTATTTATTTGACAGAGAGATAGTGAGAGCAGGAACACAAGCAGGGGGAGTGGGAGAGGGAGAAGCCCGCTTCCTGCCGAGCAGGGAGCCCGACGCGGGACTCGATCCCAGGACCCTGGGATCATGACCTGAGCCGAAGGCAGACGCTTAACCACTGAGCCACCCAGGCGCCCCTCTTTTTCTATTTTCTATATTTTCCAAATATTCTGAAATAATTATTATATAGCACTTTATTTTTATAAGTGTATGAGAGCTTTATTTTCAAGTATTTATGTATGTGTATTTATATATTTATTACTACATCTAGCTTGTTTTATACCTAAATAATACTAATTATTAGCAATAAGTGATTAGTTGCTAGGACTACTAGTACAAAGTACTAACACTACTATGTACTAGTAATTAGATAGGAGTAAAGTGTTATATATTGTAATACAATGAACAGTATATGAAATGTAGATAGTAGATATTTGAATCAGCATAGTAAGTTCTATATGATATGTATAAATAATGACTTTATTTATAATAATTATTATTACATGTAGTACTTTACTCCTTAAAACTAGTAATAGTTATTTAGTAAATAATAATTATTGAGGGATAAAGAGCTAAATATTATAAGGCAATAAATAATATTTGGACAGTTAATTTTTTTTTAATTTGGACAGTTAATTTAACCTTGTAATTGTATAAGAGATTTACTTCCTAGAGCTCAAGGCTGAGACCTCATAGGTAATTTGCTTCAGCTCTTAAATATCACGCTTCATTAGCAGTGTGGAATTTCAGCTTCCATTCACTAAGCCCTGCAGGTTCTGTGCCCAACATTCCTGTGCCTTAGCTTAAAGCAGTTTCTGTCAACAGTGTTCAAGACTTTGGAAAAAGTCATATTAATAGCGATTAAAGAAGGGCCATTATGTTAATCCAGCGTAGCACACCCCAGCAGGACAGGTCATTGCAAAGAGGCTATATGGTACCGAATAACGGCCACAATAGAGAAGAGAGTTGGGGGAAAATGGGCATTTGTCTCTTGCAATCTTACTGGACCCTCACTTAGCATCCTGGAGCCTTTGTCCTCCAAACTGTCAACAGGTTTCATGTCTCTAAGTGATCATGTTAGTTAGAGGAATAATGATATATCAATATAGAATATTCCTATTTCTGGGGCACCTGGCTAGCTCAGTCAGAGGAGCATGTAATTCTTGATCTTGCGGTCGTGAGTTCGAGCCCCATGTAGGGTGTAGAGATTACTTAAAATTTTTTTAAAAAAAGAATATGCCTATTTCTGACTCTTCCTTTCTGTACCTACTTGAATGTTGGTGCTGCCCTCATCATGTCCATTTGCCAACCAGCAAACTTGGTAGCATTAAACAAATGGGGGAGGTAATGATGCCAAGGATCAAAGTCCCATACCACTAACTCCCCCTAAATGTTCCTTTTTTGGGAGGATCACCAGAATAAGAGACACTGATACTGGTATGATGTTTTGACTCTCACTAGCTTCAAGGAAAGAGTTTCCACCCTGAGTCAACAGGAAACCCAGGAAAGTTATGAACTCCAAAGGAAACTGTTTTTCAGCATCCACTATGCACCAGGCTCTTCTCTTGAGTTGTAAGGCATGGAAACCCATTTAACCAAGAGTGGGTACAATGGGGAGGGAGGTGGCAAAAATTTAGGGTATCAGGGAAATCTCCCAGAGCCAAAGGGTCATCGGTGTGCGTGAGTCTAGAAACAGAATCAGTCCTAATCAAGGCCTTGCCCCCATCTGGCACCTGTTTCTCACTCATGTTGGCTCCGGTTCTCACTCTCTCCCTCATCTCCCTCCTTCTGCATCCTTATCTCCTGCTTGGCCCAATTTAGCTGTCTCAGCCTTGTTCTAAATGACCTTTCAGCCTCCCATGGATTAAAATTTCCCCTGGGTCTTAATTCAGATTCTGGACAGAGGGAATGTGAACACTGAATCCATGACTGAATACAGTCATGAATGAATCGATCAATAAATTAGTAAATTCAGCATTCCTCTCCTTTGAGTTAGAACCTTTATAAACAATCTGCTGAACTCACTTATTTGCCCAAAACATCCACAGGTAGAAATTTGCAAAGATGACTCCAGGTAAGCATGTTAAGCCATGCATTTCATCAGGAAGGAAATTTTGTATTTAATATTTTGATGTTTCTGTTAAAGTCCCTTGTATTTATGCTCCCAAACTGTATCTATTAAAATAGCATCATGTTGAATAATTTCCATTAAAATGTAACAAAAAATCTTGTATCTTATAAGTCAGGCACTTATCAAGTACTTTATTTCATTTAATATTTATAACACCTAAAGAATAGGTACGATTATTAGGCCCCTGAATGAAGAAATTTAGGCTCAGAGTGTTTAGAAATCATTTTCACGCTGTCAGAGCAGAGGTAGGATTCCCTTAGGTCTCTCTGACTGTAGCTCGTGTGCTTAGCCATTGCCCTATGAATTCTACTTTTTACTCCTCGGTGAAAAAAGACGTTTAAGCCCTGTATTACATAAATCTACTTAATACAGACATTTTGCTAAACTTTTAGCAGTCAAGCATTGTGACTAGTCAGCAGCTAATTTGAAAATATAGTAGAGTTGGAAAAATGAAAAGCTGATATTTGTCATCTTTAAAGTTTCTTTTAAGCACTTGAGATGTTCTAAACACTGGCAATTGATTCAGAACTCTGCATTTTGCAGAGTTCTGATGTTCATATCAGCCCCCACACTGTTATCGGTCAGCATTAGTAGGACAGAGCTGAAGTTATTCCTTATTCACAGTGAAGGTATCCTGTGGAATTGTTCCTGACTTGCAAAGTTTAAAATAGCATTTCTAGATTCCAACTCTAATTGCCGTATCATTTAAAAATCATTAGCTTCTACTTTAAAATGGACATAAATTCACATAATTTAAAAAGCCAAATCCAATATATCATGTTTTATGTGTACTTTCCTTCGGACTGTGATTATTATATATTTTGGTGCTCTCAAGTATATACTACTCTGCTGTTTATCACCAATAAACCACCATGTCACTGTGTATCCAATTCTGCGTTACTGTAAAGTAAGATGTCCTTGGCCTTATTACATGAGATCACAGCAGCTCATCTTCAGTGCATCCTCTTGGCTCCATATAGCACTTTTACCCATCATGGCCCAAAGACCATCTTACCAGTCGTCTAAATCTCCAACAAAGAAAGATGTGCCTTTGTTATCTACACAATGGCCTCAATTCTCCCTTGCCCTCTGGGTATAAACATTGTCTGGAACGGCTTTACATCAACTGGAATTTCATGTTTCATTTCTTCAGTAAGTTGAGCTCTAGATGCTGCATAGGGGCTGGTGGAAGGTTCTAGTAAGCCATACTTCAGTTCTCCTTTCGTTCTGCTTTTCTGCCCTGCTAGGATCTTGACTCTAAGGGTCATATTCAGGTCTAGCCTCTCATATCATCATGGTATCTTACACCACTGAAGTTTTCTTCTCTCTCATAAAGATGATTTCATTGGCCAATATTATCTGGGCATGAATCTGGCTCTAATACCTTTCCCAGGCTTACAGGTTCTTTTATTAACCTTGCTTAAATTTCAAGTATACCTTGAGTTTTGTAGAGCTATTTCAGAGAGAAATCAAAGGCAAATGTGGCTTAAATATCTGAATACAGGGCAGAGGTTTTTGCAAAATTGTCACTGGTTTGCCTGCCTGCTTGCCTTCCTCCCTCCCTCCCTTCCCTCATTTTTAACCTTTTGATCCCCTTCTCCTACTAAAAAAAAATTGGGGGGCGCCTGGGTGGCTCAGTCGTTAAGCATCTGCCTTCGGCTCAGGTCATCATCTCAGGGTCCTGGGATCGAACTCCGCATCAGGCTCCCTGCTGGGCGGGAAGCCTGCTTCTCCCTCTCTCACTCCCCCTGCTTGTGCTCCCTCTCTCGCTGTGTCTCTCTCTGTCAAATAAATAAATAAATAAAATCTTTAAAAAAAAAAAATTTGGCAGAATGCAGGCAGAACTCATCTGAATTCATCATTCAAATCTTTCCATTCCAATCAACTGCAACACAAATCTATTTTGCCAAGAATTTCCCTTTTTTTCTTTGAATAGCACAGGCAAAATACCAATACTCAGCCCATAAAGCACAAAAAGAGAAATCTTAAAGATTAATTGGCTCAGTAGAAAAAGATATATTGAGGAAAATAATATTAGCTGATAACATTTCCCCTAGGTTAGGTGTTTCTATCAACTTGCTAAGAAGAGAAAATCAGAGCTAGAGGACCTTTGTGAGGGCTCTGTACTTCCTTGCTGCTGTACCTATCTCAAGGTTTCTAGAGATGGCAATTTCACTTCCAGCAATTAATTAAAACAATAATTAAAATAACGAGACAAGCTATATCCCTTGTTCCTGACTCCCTTGCAAATTGTACCATATGAAGCAGTGGCTCTTTGCATTTGCCTCACTGCATTCTGACTCCCCCACATACGTCAGTTATCCTATAAATTAGGAACCAGCCATAACCATTAAGCACTACATTGTTATTCCTTATTTTGATTAATTCTCTTCCTCCAGAGCACATGTCGAGATGATGTGCATCTGTTCTGAAGAGCTTCCATCTGGAGAGCTACAGTTCTCATTTCTTTCCATCTGCATATGTACAATTCATTGTCATGAAATGGGTTTTTAAAAATAGTATTAAATATTTGATTTAATTAACCCGCAGAAAATGTCAGTCTTTTAAAACTTCAAACTGAGGAAAGGAAACATGAGATTAGTATAATTAAAGCAGTTCCATCCTTTAAAAAAAAAAAAATCACATGCCTAATGCTGTCAGTATGGTTTGGATTTGTAGCAATAATTGATTAATGCAGGGTGCATATGCTGCCCTTCCCAGAGTGGAATCCTACTACTATGGGTGTTCAATAATGTACATTGTAATTAATGATTTTTTTTCTCCGAAACTGAAATGCCAGTATGATTGTAGTGCATTTGCTGAGGACAGAGTTCAGCAGAGCCTCTCAAGAAGAGAACTAAAATAAAAGACAACAGCCTGCTTACCACAAAAGACTTGTGGGTCAATTAAACCTGCTCCCTCGGAATGTTCAGTCTTAGGCAGAGAGAAGAGTACCTTCTCCTCACAAAGAATTTCTGGTCACCTTTGTTGTACACATGGACTGTGGCCACAATCAATGGAACTAGATATTTAGGGTCTGTATTTTATGCTCAGAAGTTGCTTCTGTTGGCATCCTTCATACTTTGTATCAGCCTATGCCCCCTCATAGGCAACATGCACCGTGTAGGAAGCAGACGGAACTAGGTTTTGAAACTGAATTGCCACTCGCTAGTTGTGTGGCCTTGTGTAAACTGCTGGACTGGGCCTCAGTTTCTCCATCTGTAAAATGAGCATTCAAGGAGGCAGTACCTGTCAGGTATTAGACACAAGGAGTTCTCATTCATAATGAGAACTTAATTGTTTTATATTCAAATATATATATATATATATAGATATAGATATATATATAGATATAGATATAGATATAGATATAGATATATGAGGAAGTTTATCCTTATATATAAGGAAGTTTATCCTTACAGGGTCCTCAGGAGAAACATGTCATAAACTGGCTAGCTTTTCTACACGTCTATAAGTTTTTCAATGAGGGCAGAATGGAAAATCCTTACTTTTTTTTTTTTTTGATTCATGATGGCATCTACCTGCTGAGCACATATTTTTGATTCTCTGTAGAAATCCCATTAAAATAATAGTACAGGAATAAAAACAGGAATAAAAGCAAGCTATTCAGAGGGTGACCTTGCAGATGACAGATGTAAGCAAATTTCTGGAAGACAGCAACAGATAGAAGTTTAATAGCTGAGGAGGTGGCAGTTTAGAATATTCTAGGAGGAAGCTGCGGTGGAGAAGGGAACCAATCGTCTCAACAGAGCTCCAGAGTGGTTCTGGGTTCAGGTATGACAGACAGGTATGAGAGAGGAGCTAAAAATATAGGGATGGGGCGCCTGGGTGGTTCAGTCAGTTAAGTGTCTGACTGGCTCAGGTCATGATCTCGGGGTCCTGGGATTGAGCCCCATGTGGGGCTCTCTGCTCAGTGGGGAGTCTGCTTCTCTCTCTCCCTCTTCCCCTCCCCCAGCTCATTCTCTCTCTCTCTCTCTTTTTTAAAGATTTTATTTATTTGAGAGAGAGAATGAGATAGAGAGAGAGCATGAGACGGGGGAGGGGAAGAGGGAGAAGCAGACTCCCTGCTGAGCAGCGAGCCCAATGCGGGACTCGATCCTGGGACTCCAGAATCATGACCTGAGCCGAAGGCAGTCACTTAACCAACTGAGCCACCCAGGTGCTCTCTCTCTCTCTCTCCTTCAAATAAATAAATAAAATCTTTCAAAGAAAGACATAGTACTCATAGAAAGTACTTATATAAGGGGACCCTCAGAAAGCAAGAATGAAACTTCAGGTCATAGGCTAAGTACTGGGGATGCAATATACAGCATGGTGACTATAGTTTACAACATTGTATTGTGTAATCTTCAAGTTGCTAAGAGAGTAAATCTTAAAAGAAATCATCATAAGAAAAAAATTGTAAGTATGTGGTGACAGACGTTACCTGAACTTATTGTGGTGATCATTTTGCAACACATACATATATCAAATCATTATGTTGTACACTGTAAACTAATATAGCATTATATATCAGTTATATCTCAATCTAAAAAAAGAAAACAAGAATCAGCTCTTTGAAATAAGAAAATTTGGTAATAAAAAATTTAAAATCAAAGGAATAATTGGAAGATAAAGTCAGAGAATTTTCCCTCCCAAGAAATAACAGTAACAACAAATCCTCAAAGAAATAGATAATAGGGGGTGCCTGGGTAGCTCAGTCGTTAAGCGTCTGCCTTCGGCTCAGGTCATGGTCCCAGGGTCCTGGGATTGAGCCCTGCATCAGGCTCTGTGCTCTGCTGGGAGCCTGCTTCTCCCTCTCCCACTCCCCCTGCTTGTGTTCCCTCTCTTGCTGTCTCTCTCTGTCAAATAAATAAATAAAATCTTAAAAAAAAAAAGAGAGAGATAATAGGAGAAAAAAAAGAGACACAGAGGATCAATCCATTCCACTAATAAAAATTCTAATAAGGGGGACCTTCGCAAGCCAAGGAGACTAAATGAAAAAAGCATGTCCAGTGTTTTATTTCCATTATATTATTCTTTATGCCCCTTCATATGTCTTAAATATTTCCTAATTTTTAAAGACCCAGGCTCAGATATATCACTGTGAAATTTCGGGGCACCAAGAATAAAAGAATATTCTAAATCTTCCAGAGAACAACAACAGGTCACCCTCGGGAAATAAAACTCAACTGCATTAGCCTTCTCAGCAGCTAATTTCTGAGGAAAAATAGTTTTGAATCAAGGGTACCATACAAACTCTATCAACTTAGAATGGGAAATGGTCATTTTCTTTTTATGACATGCAAGAACTCACAGAGTTTAGGTTACACTATTTCTGAAGAATTTACCTGAAGGTGAACACCAAGACAAAGAATGATAAGGGATCTAAGAAACCATGTCACTAACCAGGCATCTAATGAAAGCACACTTCAAGGTGACACTTGAGCAGCTATTCTGAAAAAAAAAAATCAGTCCATGTTAGAATGTGAAACCAGAGCACTCCAAGGGGACACTCTCCAAGATATAGGAGAAGGAGAAGAAAAAATTCAATCAACAGAATCAATAAGATATGCAAATAACAGTGAATAAAGCCCATTATTTTTCATTCGCCAGCAACAATAAGAGAGAAAGCAATCAGAAAGTAGGAAAAAAATCAATTAAAAAATCACAATTCAGGGGCACTGGGGTGGCTCAGTCGGTTAAGCATCTGCCTTGGGCTCAGGTCATGATCCCAGGCTCCTGGGATGGAGGCCGCATCGGGCTCCCTGCTCAGCAGGGAGTCTGCTTCTCCCTCTCCCTCTGCCCCTCCACCCTGGCTTTTGTGCTCTCTCTCTCTCTCAAATAAATAAAATCTTAAAAAAAAAAACACAATTCAAATCTACAGCAACTAAACTGGAGTGTGGTTCTGAATAACGGACAGAATATAAGAAAGGAGAAGACATTTGACCTTGATGCCTAGAACATTTCCCTTGGGGAGGTTCAAGTTTCATGACAATGAAACCACAAGGAGGTATGTTCGAAGCACATGACATGGGTCTCTGATAAACCAGTCATGACTCATAGAAGAGGGAACGCTGTTTTTTTCCATTTCAATACGTAGAACCAACCTTTAGACAAAGTTAATTATGATTACCACAGAATAGAAATTTATCAACATTGACATAAAGGTTAGAGAACAGTGAACAGAGGTCAGGAAATAAGGGAGGGAAGAGATGAGGAAGAAAGGATAAGGGTGTTAATATTCTCATCATAAAAGGAGCAATCACGAGAGCCTTTGAAAACCAATGGAATAAGACATAGTTTTTAGCATATTATTTACAGTTACAAAGAAACTAAAAATAGAAATACAAAAATACAAATTGGGACAATGGAGGAACTAAATCTTTACCCACGATAGCAGAAAATCCATATTTAATATCCAGAGTTGACAGATCAAGAAGTGGCGATGTAAGTATGTAATTTAGAGATGCATTAGGTAACCACTAACAGAACTTACAACGTAAATGATTAACAGGGCTGCTTCAGGAGAGACAGGCTGGAAGTGAGGAGCACTGATGTGGGGGGTCTTTTCTCATAATAAGTTGTTCTGAGCTATTTCAATTTTTTAGCTGTGTGCTTTATGGCTTGGATTAAAAAAATACATTTTAAGGGCGCCTGGGTGGCTCAGATGGTTAAGCGTCTGCCTTCGGCTCGGGTCATGATCTCAGGGTCCTGGGATCGAGTCCCGCATCGGGCTTCCTGCTCCTTGGGAGCCTGCTTCTCCCTCTGCCTCTCTCTCTCATGAATAAATAAGTGAAATCTTTAAAAAAAAAAAATACATTTTAAGAGTCTAAATTATGATATTTTACTCCCTTTTCAGAAAATAATTTAACAGGGACTCTAAAAACTCTAGGCCTCTACTAAGTACATACTCTCCACAGCTGTAATGAAATAAAACCGAGGTTCAAAATCATTCGTATCATTGTTTTGAGATACCGATATGCCTTTGTGAATGAAAAATAACACTGTGTTCTATGGGCGCCTGGGTGGCTCAGATGGTTGAGCGTCTGCCTTCGGCTCAGGTCATGGGATCGAGTCCCGCATCGGGCTTCCCGCTCCTTGGGAGCCTGCTTCTCCCTCTGTTTCTCTCTGTCTCTCATGAATAAATAAATAAAATCTTAAAAAAAAAAAAAAAAAGAAAGAAAAATAACACTGTGTTCTAAACAGTCTCAATGTTGAGTTTAATCTTATTTTTATTAAAAAAACATTTTATTTATTTGACAGAGAGAGAGCACAAGCAGGGGAATGGCAGAGGGAGAGGGAGAAGCAGGCTCCCCACTGAGCAGGGAGCCCCACATGGGGCTCAATCCCAGGACCCTGGGATCATGACCTGAGCCGAAGGCAGACGCTTAACCGACTGAGCCACCCCAGCACCCCCTTATTTTAATTTTTAAAATTTTTGATTGAAAACATCTGACGAAGACAATGACTCCTTCCTACCCAAATATTTAATTAAACTAGAAGATCTTTTTCCTTACACAACTTCTTGTGAATTTACAAGGTCCTCAAAGTTTGGCAAAATCAAAGAAAATGTTTCACTCTGATTCTTAAGAGAGGCTAATAAAAAGAACTGAGGGGGGAATCTGCACTTTTTATTTATTTATTTATTTATTTATTTATTTATTTATTTATTTATTTATTAAATAGGGAAGGCTTCATGAATTTACGTGTCATCTGCCGCAGGGGCCATGCTAATCTTCTCTATATCGTTCCAGAAATCCTCACTTAAAAAAAAAAAGTTATATAAGAACTACCAACTTAGAAAAAGCATTCTATTTTATTATTATGCAAATACATGGTTTAGTTTTTTCAATGTGATATCCATATTTTAAAATTTTTTAAAAATCCCTGTATAATTAAGTGTTGTATTAGTTTCAGGTGTCACAATATCTTGTTTTTTTAAGGGAGAGAGAAGGAGTCCTAGGTCTTTTTTTTTTTTTTTTATGAATTAAAACGTAGTTTGCAAGTTGCAGGTTTCTTCTTACTTCAAATAGGCCGATTAAAATGTAACCTAATGATACTTATCACAGGGTGGGTTTTCCAGAAGCAGATACTGAAACCAAGTCTGGGGTTCAAGATGTTCACTGGGGATCAATATTGGTGAAAGCTTGTGGGAAGAACTGGGCAGAGGGGGAAAAGGAGCTGCAGGCCTTATAAAGCCCCTGGACGGGTGGAGAGCTACAGAGCAAGCAACGGCTATTAAAGTTGTCCCTCAGTGGACTGAACTAGCCGGGCCTTCATACTCCATATCTAGATGCAGGCTGCCTAGGGCGGGCATGATCTCAGACCCAGCTGCTGTTGGCTGCCCAGGTAGGCCCTGAAGGAGCCATCAGCTGAGATCTGTGCCATGACAGACCTCTCCACAGCTCAACAGTGAACCTTCCTTGAGGGGGATATGGGTGGCCCATCTCTGGGTCTGCCTTCCCACTGACTTGTGATAGTGTGATAGTTAATGCAAAAAAGCACCTATCTCATTACGGAGAAACATGTTTGGTGAGCGGATCGTGGGGTTAGCTGTTCTGGGCCCCCCAACAGCTGCAGGAGATGGCCTTGCCAGTTGTTCTAGCTGTCCTTGCTTCTGTTCCAAAATTACCTTCTCGCATGCACACCTCCATGTACTTCGGAAACATCCTGTTGTCAACCTCTGTTGACTTTGCCTCCTTTGGCTTTGGATCTTGACTCCACCTCTCCGCTTAGTCTCCTCTGATTCACAACCTCATTTTGGACTGTTGCAAAACTGCTTGCAGGCACCTCACCCAAACAGGAGGTAGACAGCCGCAGATCACCAGACAGGTTCCAGAGCACCCCTCCCCATCGCCCCATGGCCCCAGTTGTCAGGAACAGGGCATTAGACGTGCACGGCACTGGAGCTGGGCAAGTCTGAGGCCTGAGCAAAGACAAAGCAAGTCTGCCTTTAGCTGGAAGTGGCTCCAGAGGTCACTGAGCCAACCACCCATTCATCAGTTGTTTCTGCCTGCAACCCTGATTTTCCTTATAGGAACAACCACCCCCTTTCTCAGGTCCCATGGGTCAGTGAGGCTGACCAACCCTGAAGGCCTGAGGTGGTCCTCTGGCTCAGGTCTGGCCAGTCAGATGGTCTGGATGTAGCGATTGGGTCAGAAATAGACACTTGATCCAGCCAGGGCAATAAGACTCTCTTCCAAGACTCATTATTGAAAGGGGTGCTTTCTCTCCATGGGAAATGCTCTGCGGAAGGCTATGTGAAACCTCAATTCAGCCACGCCTGAAAGGGACACTGGCCACAGGAGCCCATAAGTTCCTTTCGATGCCTAAACTAGTTTGAAATTGGAATTTCTATTTGCACCCAAAAGAGTCTGAGCTAATATAAAACCTATGACAATCTCCTTACTAACTGCTGGTGCAGTTGACTTGATGGTGAACTCACCACTCTTGCTTGCACCAAACCAAAAGCCTCTTTGTAAGTTCACCCTTTATTTTGTACCATGGAACTGTGGCAGGCAGAGGCATTCACCCAAATATTGTGTCTACATCAGTGGTTCTCAAACTTGGCAGCACATCAGAATCAGCTGGGAAACCTGAAAATTGGAGATTCCTAGGCCTCACCCTGGGTCTACTGAATTAGAATTTCTGGGTGTATTGTGTATTGTATTTTTAAAAAGCTACAGAGATGATTTTAACCTCAGATTTAAGAGCTACTGATCCCATAATGCCAAGTAATTGTTCTATTAAATGTAATAAATTGGCCAGCTGAAATACGGCCATGTGCACTTCTCCTACACGGTTGTGTCATATTTTTGACAGATCTGGTCCTTCGGTTCAACAAGCAAACATGCATCCTTTCTAAAGAACCTACAGCAGCTCCACCAAAGAAAACTGGAGTGGACAAAAATGAAGAAGTGGATTTACCATGAAACCAATAAAGCTTAAGTTTCATGGCTCCTCAAGGGGAGCACTTGTAAGTGCTTCCATGGCCATGTGTTCTTATGAAATTTATAGGAGTACAATATTTTGGCCCCACAAATGGCTGGGGCCACTGTTTCTTTCCCACTGCAGCTTCTCCTCATAGTTCCCTTTGTGTTGGGTTCTATAGGAGGAGCCATGGGCATTTTTGGATCATGACTAAGGAAGTTGATGGGTTACATCTAGTTTTGGTTTAGTAGGACATTTATGTGGTTCACAGACTCTTCTGTGTATAGGTTAGTTATTTCTAGCTGCACCCTCTACAGGAACAATTGTTAGTAATGGTTCTAACACCCACTCTACCAACACAGTCCACCATGATAAATGAAAGTGCAGGGTCTGACGTGACCCTCATAATATGCCACAACATTAGGGATCCCGAAGACAAGCTGACCCATGAGTGTTACCAATTCAGAAAGTATTTAAGATTCACTTCTGCAACAACCAACCTCTGAAATGCCTTGAAATCATACAGCTCGTCTGTGAAAGACACTTGAGAGAAGTTTTCCTAAAATTGATAACAATCCTAAAAATTGTACCAAGAGTAAGTTGTGAAGCCAAAAGAAATCTTTCCACACAATCAATAATAAAAAAACATCCTTTCACCCATGGCAACAAAACAAAACAAAAATATCACTTCATCCACCATCGTGATTCACCACCAATCCATTACTGGATTGATCCAATCAGAGGAAAGTCTGATTTCTCCTTCTATTCTCTCCATAGAAAGCAGGACAAAATCACTGTTGCAGGAATAGGCAATCAAGCATATGCAGACAAGAATTTTATTGAGTCGTGTATCAGATAGCTAAATATTAAATATGTGGTTTTTTTCCTAAATTTTGAGATCTTTCCAGAGTTCGTCAGCTTCAAGTATTTTGTTGTTATGGTGGTCATTTACATGATGATTCTAAGTGAATATTCAATGTAGTGTCTAATAATTTGAATTATTTAAAAAGGGCCCCCAAAAGTGTCTGAGCTGCAGGCCCACACATGTTCCCCTGGTTTGAAGTTAGCACCTCGCCCCTGCATGCTGGTAATGGATGTGATACCACCTCATGGGTCTGTCCTCTACAGCCACCTGAGTCTCCCGAAAACCAAATCTGCTGATTATTAAGTCAGCAAATGCGCCATTGATGGATTTAATGACTCTGTAGGAATGAGTCAGTAATGACTCCAAAGGAATCTGTGTGGCCAGAGAGATAAATAATACATCATTTAAAGGTTTTTGGACTCTTAGTGTTTTGGAAGAAGCCATTCTTTCAAAGAAATTAGGAAGGAGAATATATCATGGCCAGGGAGAGAAATATATAAACAATCAATATGATTAATCATGCTGGATGAAAGGTAATTTATTTTGCTCTATAGGAAATACTCCAAATCATCATCATGTGAAGAGGGATTAAGTAGATCTCATCTAACAGATCTCGTCTGGCCTGGCTCAATATAACTTCAGAATCCATTTGCTCTTTTTCAGCAAGGGTATTGCTGCAAATAGGATGGTACACCCTTTCATGTGTATAGCGTATGGAAGAAATGGTCCAGTTTCTTTATGACAAACACACCCAGGTCTCCATGCATGCCAACTGTCACCCCCAGCTTTAGCTCCTTCTAGGCATGAAGGAAGAAATCAGTCCTGTGCTGACTGATGTGCTCCCTTGTCCTGTGCATGAAATAAGAATTTCCTGTACCACTGTGAACAAACTCAATATTTGCAATGCAGCATTTAAAAACTGTTCATTTAGGGGTACCTGGGTGGCTCAGTCGGTTAAACGTCTGCCTTCAGCTCAGGTCCTGATCTCGGGGTCCTGGGATCAAGCCCCATGTTGGGCTCCCTGCTAAGTGGGGAGCCTGCTTCTCCCTCACCCTGTGCCACTCCCGCTGCTTGTGTTCTCTCTCTCTCACACTCTCTCAAATAAATAAAATCTTTTAATAAATAAATAAATAAATAAATAAATAAATAAATAAATAAATAAAAACTGTTCATTTAAATTCTCTGCTCTGAGTGCCTTTAGTCATACCTTACATTCATGGGACATTAACAAAGTTTACTAAAAAAAAAAAATTGTAGCCATAACAGTTTGGTAAACACTGGTTTATATAAAACTGAACTGATTTCTTTATATATCTGCAGCAGGACTTCTCATAGCTTTTAACAATGAATCCCTAAGTGCAGAGTATAAAAGAATGTAGTTTGCAATGATTCCCAGGAACCAGTATTCCAGGGATCATAACTTTGGGACATGCTGCTTTGGACTAAAATAAAATGATATAATGAACTATAATGCTTTATATAAAATAAATGCTAAACAAATTATATGATCATGGCAATCACTACTATTATTGTTATTATTAAAATTACTATGTTCTTGGGATGCCTGGGTGGCGTAGTTGGTTAAGCGCCCGACTCTTGGTTTCAGCTCAGGTTGTGATCTCAGGGTCATGAGATCAAGCCCCGCACATCAGGCTCTGCTCAGTGCAGAGTATGCTTGAGATTTTTTCTCCCTCTCCTTCTACCCCTCCTCCACTGCTCACTTGCTCTCTCTCTCTCTAAAATAAATAAATCTTAAAAAAAAATTACTGCTCAAAGGAAACAACTGATTCTCTCTTCCCTTTCTCCTAAGGACCCCCATTTAATTTGTAGAGATCTGAGAAAAAGACATACTAAGACAAATACATTTACTGGTATAATTTTCTGCTGTGATAGTTTTATTTTACAAAGAGGTTGAGAAAATTATACATGCTTCTAGCTATCAAGCTTCTGTCTGCTGCCTTGGTAACTTTCACCACTTTTTTTGAGATTCTCCATTGCATTTATTAAAGAACAATGACTGTCAGGGCAATTTCTATCAAAAATCCCAGGGGCATTTTTTGAAGATATAGGAAAATTCATCCTAATGGATGGAATCTTAAGGAACTCTGAATAGCCAAAACAATTTTAAAAAAAGAAGAAGACAACTGGAGGACCCACACCTTCTGATTTAAAAAAAAATTACAGGGGTGCCTGGGTGGCTCAGTCGGTTGAGCATCTGACTCTTGATCTTGGGTCAGGTTTTGATCTCAGGGTCATGAGCTCAAGCCCCGTGTTGGGCTCCATGCTGGGGTTTATTTATTTTACTTAAAAATAAAAAAATTTTAAAAATTACAAAGCTACAGTAATCAAAGCAGTGTGGTACTGGCATAAAGACAGACCAATAGACTAATGCAATCGAATATAGAGCTCATAGGGGTGCCTCGGTGGGTTCAGATGGTTAAGCATCTGCTCTCAGCTCAGGTCATGATCTCAGGGTCCTGGGATTGAGCCCTGCATCAGGCTCCCTGCTCAGCAGGGAGTCTGCTTTCCCTCTTCCTCTGCCTCTCCCCATTGCTCATGCTCTCTCTCTCTCAAATAAATTAAAGAAAAAAAAATTTTTTTTTTTTTAATTCAGAGCTCAGAAACGAATCCTCACATATATGGTCAAATGACCTTCAACAAGGGTGCCAAGATCATCCAATGGGGAAAGGACAGTCTCTTCAACAAATGGCGTTAGAAAACTGGATATGCACATACAGAAGAATAGAGTTGGACTCTTATTTTGCACCCTATATAAAAATTAAATAAAAATGGATTGAATCGTTAAACATAAGACCTAAAACTACAAAACTCCTGGAAGAAAATGAAGGGAGAAAGCTTCATGATATTGGATGTCACAAGGATTTCTTGGATATCACACCAAAAGCACAGAGAACAAAAGCAAAATAGACAAATGACACTACATCAAACTTAGAAACTTGTGCATCAAAGGACACAATCAGCAGAGTGAGAAGGCAACCTACAGAACGAGAGAAAATATTTGCAAATCATATATCTGAAAAGGGATTCATATCCAGCGTATATAAAGAACATCCATGAGGCACTTGGGTGGCTCAGTCAGTTAAGTGTCCAACTCTTGATTTTAAGTCTTGACCTCAGGGTCGTGAGTTGAAGCCCCATGTTGGGCTCCACACTGGGCATGGAGCCTACTTAAAAAAATAAATAGATTTGTAAAAAAACCCCCAAAAATATGCACAACTCAACAACAGGAATCAACCAATTAAAAAATAGACAAAAGACATGAATAAACATTTCTCCAAAGATGACCGTATAAAAATGGTCAACAAGAATGTGAAAAGATGCTCAACATCACTAATCATCAGAGAAATGCAAATCAAAAAAATAAGATATCATTTCATACCCATTAGGATGGCTACTATCAAAGAAAAAAAAACACCAGAACATAACAAATGTTAGTGAGTGTGTGGGGAAATTGGAACCCTTGTGTACTGTTGTGTGTGTGGGGGGGGGGGGGGTTGTAAAATGGTATAACTGCTATGGAACACAGATTAAATTTAAAAATTAAAAAGAGAACTACCATATGAGCCAGCCATCCCACTTCTGGTTTATATCTATAGAATGGAAAGCAGGATCTTGAAGAGATATTTGCACATCCATGTTCATAGCAGCACTATTTACAATAGCCAAGATGTGGAAGCAACCCAAATATCCATTGACAGATGAAATAGATATACAAAATGTGGTATATCGGGACACCTGGGTGGCTCAGTCGGTTAAGCTGCTGCCTTCAGCTCAGGTCATGATTCAGCTGGGATCGAGGGTCCTGGGATCAAGTCCCGCATCGGGCTCCTTGCTTAGCTGGGAGCCTGCTTCTCCCTCTGCCTGCTGCTCCCCCCACTTGTGCTCTCTCTCTCTCTCTGACACATAAATAAATAAAATCTTTAAAAACAAATGAACAAACAAAAAACCCCACAAAAAAACAAAAAACCAAAAAATCAAAATGTGGTATATACATACAATGGATTGTTATTCAATCTTAAAAGGGAAAGAAATCTTGTCTATGCTACAACATGGATGAATCTTGAGGATGTTATGCTAAGTGAAATAAGCCAGTCACAAAAATACATATACTGTATGATTCCACTAGTATGAGGTATCTAAAGTAGTTAAATCCATAGAAATTGCAAGTAGAATGGTGGTTACCAGGAGCTGGGGGGAGGGAGCAGAGGGAGAGCTGTCTAATGGGTATAGAGTTTCAGTTTTGCAAGATGAAAAATTTCTGGAGATCTGTTTCACAACAATGTGAATATTCTGAAAACTACTAAGCTGGACACTTAAAAATGGCTAAGATGGTAAACTGTGTGTTACGTACTTTTTGCCACACAAACACAAAAGAACAGCGACTGTCCTAGGACTACTCACAGATGAATCGAAGTCATTTACATCCGACATTTTTCGTGCTTCTTCTGTTCACCTTTATTTTTGTTCTAACCAAAGGTAGAAGATCTTTTTAAAAATTTGTCTTGGAGTCAGAAGACTTAAGAGATTATAAATTGACTATACAGGTATGCAAAACAAAAGAGCTCAAGAGTGAGAATTTCACAGTGGGTCTGAAATTCTTTTAATTCAATTTAATTTAATTTAAATTCAATTAATTAACATATAGTGTATAATTAGTTTCAGAGGTAGAGTTCAGTGATTCATCAGTTGTATATATTACCCAGTGCTTATCACATCACGTGCCCTCCTGAATGCCCATCCCCCAGTTGCCCCATCCCCCACCTCCCTCCCCACCAGCAACCCTCAGTTTGTTTCCTATAGTTAAGAGTCTCTTATGGTTTGTCTCTCTCTCTCCAATTTCATCTTATTTTTCCCTCCCTTCCCCTATGATCCTCTGTGTTGTTTCTTAAATTCCACATATTTTCATTTGAAATCCCCTTTCCTTTTAAATTTTGCAGTTGGAGATTAATCACATCAAGGAGCTGCTTGGCCATCCAGCGTCTGGGAAGACTTTCACTACCCAGGACTCTGCAAAGAATTCAAGACACTAGAGTCTCAGAGGCTGGGCCATCTCCTCAACACCTGTGGTCCACTAGCACCCACAATCCCTCTTCTTCCAGTTGAAGGTATGGTTAGATATTTTGTGTACAGCCTTATATCATCTTTGGCCTTTATTCTCTCTAGAGGTCAAGACAACCCCTGGTGTCAGGCTGGGAACTCCATTGCCTTATATTTTCCCGCATTTGGGCAGCCTTTAGTTTTGGGATTCATAGCAGCGATAGAAGCATCCGCACAGACACCAGTCAGAAATGCAATACAAGGGACGCCTGGGTGGCTCAGTCGGTTAAGCGTCTGCCTTCGGCTCAGGTCATGATCCCAGGGTCCTGGGATCGAGTCCCGCATCGGGCTCCCTGCTCCGCGGGGAGTCTGCTTCTCCCTCTGCCTCTGCCTCTCTCTCTCTATCTCTCATGAATAAATAAATAAAATCTTTAAAAAAAAATGCAATACAATCGCAGCTGTCTTTTCTCCTGTGTGGCATCCAAGAAGCTGCTTATCTTTGTATTAAAAATACTGCACTTGGTTTTTGCCTCTCAAAGAGAAGATTCATAGCTCAAGGAGAAGAGATTTTCTATCTTTAAAACACATTTTCTACCTAATTATTTTTATAGCATCTAATCAAAGGGCAGATTTAACAAGAGGGGAAAATTTTTTTCTCCATCAACCATACAGACTTGATTAAAAGGGTCAGGCTGCAAAAAGGCCTTTTGGAGAAATGTACATTGCATGCATGTCCAGTTAATTTTGCCTTTGTCATACAAAGGATACCAAATGATTGGAGCATGGAGAAGCTGGACTAGAACTGAGCCTGCAGCTGGTTGGCACATGAGGCACGATCTCTTGGCTCCCAGAGATGAAGGTGGGGCAATTTTAGCCTCATAGACTTTCTGAGGTGAGGAGAGGACCCACCTGCAAGACCTGCATCTCTCTGAATCTTTTAAAAGATCTGAGTAACAGGGCGCCTGGGTGGCTCAGTTGGTTAAGCGACTGCCTTCGGCTCAGGTCATGATCCTGGAGTCCCGGGATCGAGTCCCGCATCGGGCTCCCTGCTCGGCAGGGAGTCTGCTTCTCCCTCGGACCCTCCCCCCTCTCATGTGCTCTCTTTCTCATTCTCTCTCTCTCAAATAAATGAATAAAATCTTTAAAAAAAAAAAAGATCTGAGTAACAAAGAGCAACACAGACCATATATGGTCACTGCTTAGGAAGCTCTAGTTTTTCCATTCTGCTCATATAGCATTCATTGATAACCTCCTACACATCCTCTTCGTCTCCCTTGATCCACTCATTCCGGGTTTTGGAGCAATGACTCAGAGATATCTGGAATGATAAGGGTAGGGCTCTGGGCTCTAGTGATGCCTGAGCAGCCTGTGGGAGAAAAGATAGGAGAGAAGAACCCATAGGACTTGCACTGGGCAGTGATCCCGTAAAGACTTGGTTTGACATCCGGGTTCCCCAACCCTCCCCTTAGCTCTTCCTTGATTTCTTAATGAAGGCTGAGAAAAGAGTCAAGAAAAAATAATGAATGAAAGAGCTGAATTCAAGATGATTTTCTCTAGTCCCTTAAACCAAAGTGCTAGTGGGACCTTCAAAGATGTGAGCCATATTAGGGCTATTTTAATAAGAATGTTGCCAAATTTGAGTCTGTCTCTAAGATTAACAACTGATAGGAACATTTTCAAATATCACAAAAGAAAGTAGTATAATTAATACCTGAATTCCTATCATCCAGCTTGAACAATTTTTATACATGGTGACAATCTTATTTCTTCTATTCTCTCACTTTAATTTTTTTTTTTAAGATTTTATTTGTTTATTTGAGAGAGAGAGAGCACAAGCAAGGGGAGGAGCAGAAGGAGAGGGACAAGCAGACTCCGTCCTGAGCACGGAGCCCCACACGGGACTTGATCCCTTGACCCTGAGATCATGACTTGAGCCAAAATCAAGAGTTGGACGCTTAACCGACTGAGCCACCCAGGTGTCCCTCTCCCACTTTTAAATGTATTTATCTATATATTTATTTTTGCTGGGGTATATTAAAGCAAATTAAAGATATCATACTCTTTCTCCTATATCACTAGACAGAGAAGATAAGAACTTTTTTCATAATCCCACTGTTATTATTATACCAAACAAAATCAACAATAATCCCCTCATATCACCTAATAACAAGTTCTGAGGCTCCACCTCACCTGTTGGGGTTCATTGGCCAGAAGGAGGGAGCCGAGACACATTTGTCTGACACCTTAGTCTCCTGTCCCTTCTCTCTGCAGACCCTCCCAGGCTAGCCTTACCTGAGCTCTTCATGAGGCCTCTTTCCCAACGTGGTACTGACCCATCCACTTCCTTAGAGCCATAAGGGCATAGCAGTTCAGGGGAACGTGTGTGTGTGTGTGTATGCACTTGTGTGTGAACATTGAAAAATAAATTGGTTTTAGTTTAATACGTTTATGTTATTCCATATTATCCAGTTAACCTGTGTTTTCCTAGGGTTACTTTCATGGTGCCACATGAACGGTGGACCACAGTTAAAACACATAATGGGAAATGAAATATCTTCTCCAGTGGCAGGTGTAATATTATATGCTCCTGAATTATAACCCCCCCCCCAATTTTTCTTGAGTAATAGCAAAAGAACAAACTTAATTTTGCCAAAAATTTGGTCACTTCTTTTCCAGTTTACAAATCACCTTTTTGGGGTAATGGTTCAGTCAGTTCAGGACTGTGGCCTTCTCTCTCCTCTTACTCTGGATGGCATCTGGGGCCAAGGAGGGCAGAGGCAGGAGGTGGGGAGGCACAAGTGGGTCCTTGCTGGCCTTTGCTCAGGTGACCATCATCCCATCTTGGTCCCTGGTGCACCTGATGCTCTGTTGCTGGGACCTCCCCTCTCAGGTCCATCTGCCTCTTCCCTCTCCCAACCACGACCTACCTCTGGACTGTCTCAGACACATCTGCTCCCCACTCAGGCTCAGGAGGCTTTGTGTGCTCTCCTGGAGTGCACTGGGGCATCAGGAGACTCGAAACTGGGTGGTGGAACGAACTGGGTCTAATTCTCTCCCCATGGAACTGCCCCTACCGCATTGCTACAATGTACTCTGAACCTTTGGGGTGCTTCTCTCAGCGGCTTGGAATCACCCCAGGACACGCTCTAGAAGTGAGAGACAAATATTCACATCCTGGAATCCCCTAAAATATATCTATGGGTTACTATTACCCCCACTCCAGTTTTTAGTTCAAGAAAAGTTCAACAAGAAAAGCTTCTGCAAACGTGTCTGAGCATTTTTTTTCTGCTCTCCCTTCTTTTCAAAGCTTTTCCCCACATCCTAACTGGAGTTCTTCCAGAATAGGTGATCCCAAGGGAACACCAATTAGGGAGGTAAGAACAGGAAGCAGGAAAGGGAAGACAGCCACTGAAGGGCACCCTGTCAAGCCAGCTCCCACTGTGAATGTCTGGAGCTTAATTCTGCTGGGGAAACTCTGAGAGCAAGGAGAAAACACGTGCCCCAGAATTCACTTGCCTGAGGAGGGATGAGGGAGCTGGGATATGAATACACCAGCTCTCATTAGTCCTTGGTTGAGGGCTACTCCTGGGGGCATTAATTCCTCAATACTCCAGGCAGCAAAGGGGACTCTCGTTGCAGGAGAAAGTTCTCAGGGATGGAAATGTGGGTGCTGGCACTCCTATGACAAAAAAATCTGCTTTTACATGATTATATTTTATAGAAAAGTTTCCTAATTGGTCTACTGCAGCCCACTGGTGGGCCATAATGGGCTGAGAAATATTGCTTCTCTCAGCTCTTTTACAAATGAGTAGGCGCTGGGGCAGATGCAACATAAGGACTAGTCACCAGCTGTGAGCAGCCTTATTGGGGCCGCAGAGCTTATATGGTCAAGAAAATAATGGCCCCTAAAGATGTCCACATCCGCATCCTAAGAACCTATGAATATCTTACTTTATATACCTGCAAAAGGGACTTTGCCAACGTGATTAAGTTACAGATTTTGAGATAGGATGGTATCCTGGATTATCTAGGAGGGCCCAGTGCAATCATGGGGTCCTTTGTGAGGGGGAAGCAGGAGGGTCAGAGTCAGAGTTAGAGGAGATGTAAGCTTGGAGTGAGGTGGCCATGAGGCAAGGAATGCAGGCATCTTCCAGAAGCTGGAAAAGGCAAGGAAACGAATTCTCCCCTACAGCCTTCAGAGAAATATAGCTTTGGATTTTAGCTGAATTTACCCCATGGCCTTGGGTAAATGATTTGGACCTTCATGGTCTATATTAGCACCATTATTGTAAAATGGAAGTAGAAAAACAAAGAAATTGCAAAATATTGCTGATCTACAAATTTAAGAGCAGAAAAGCATTTTTCAAATTCCTTACATAAAAGAAAAAAAAACATTTTAAGACACAAGGGTCTATGATGCTCTGACTTATCTCCCATCTTGTTTAGGCCTGATTCTGTTTTGTGCTGGGGTGTAGACACTTGACAAGCCTTGGTGACAGCCAGCTGACATAGAAACCAACCACAGTACCAATCACTCCACCAGCTGGGATAAGCTCTGGGACATGAAACACTTCATAGGTTTGCATAAGCAATGGCAAAGACATGGGATTCTGAACCCCGGAAGCCCCAAGCTTCTCTCTTTTGGTGGGCAACTCGAATAATTAAAGAAAGTGAAAACTCTTAAAAGCAACTACAAATAGTCCCTGGGGAGCATAACAGACATGCATCTTCTTACATAAACTAGAGTTTAAGCAGAGTATTAAAACACCAAAAATCAGGGCGCCTGGGTGGCTCAGTTGGTTAAGCCACTGCCTTCAGCTCAGGTCATGATCCTGGAGTCCCAGGATCGAGTCCTGCATTGGGCTCCCTGCTCAGCGGGGAGCCTGCTTCACCCTCTGACCCTCCCCCTCTCATGCTCTCTCTCTCTATCTCATTCTTTCTCTCAAATAAATAAATAAAATCTTAAAAAAAAAAAAAACACCAAAAATCCGACGAGACAAGAAAATATATGAGGAAATGGGATGAATTTATTATGTTAACTACAAAATCTATCTGATTATTCCTTCTTTACTCATATCTTGCTGAAACAAAATTAAAGCAAGCAATAGGACAAGATATGGTTTTATACTTGCACTAAAGTTCTTGAAGAGAAAAAAGTTATTCTTTTTGAAAAAAAACTCTTCCTTTCATAAACAGATATTAACAGAATGAAAGCATTTTCTCAGGTGATAAAATGTGTTTCTAAATAACAAGTCAAATTGTCAAGGATAATTAATGCTTAATATGATGTAAAGTCATCCAGCCAACACATTTTGCAAACTGCATTTTTCAAGGACAATGGTCTATAAAAATTTCACTTCTGAGAATCAGTCTTAGAGAATTAATCCAAAATATAGCAAAGGCTATATGATGAAGATTTTAATTGCCACATGATCTATAGTAGCAAAATATTCCACCCAAATACCCACTGATGAAAGAATGCTCAAGAAAATTATGGTAGAGGGGCACCTGGGTGGCTCAGTGGATTAAGCATCCGACTTTTGATCTCAGCTCAGGTCTCGATCTCAGGGTTGGGAGTTCAAACCCCACATTGGGCTCTATACTGGGTCTGGAGCCTATTGTAAAAAAAAAAAATTTATGTGAGAGTAATTGGGTAAAATGTTAATCAGCCATTTGAAATCACTTATTCCTGGGGCATAGGTGGTTAAGTGTCTGCCTTCGGCTCAGGTCAAGATCCCAGGGTTCTGGGACTGAGCCCTGTGGGAGGCTCCTTGCTCAGCAGGGAGTGTGCTTCTCCCTCTGCCTCTCCCCTTCCCCCAGCTCGTGCTCTCTCTCTTGCACTCTCTATCTCTCTCTCAAATAAATAAATAGAATCTTAAAAAAAACATAAAATCACTTATTCATTCAAAAATATTTTTTGAGTGTCAGTTATGTGCTAGGTGCTATTCTAGCCATTGTGATAGGGCAGGGAACAAAACACAAGAACCTTATCCTCCACAGACTTATGTGAATATGAGGAGGGACAGACAGTAAACAAAACAGCTAGTTAAACATAGGACATGTGTATGCAGGGCTGGCTTCTCAGGTTTGTGACAGGGCCCTGTACTCAGAAGGGCCTCCCACTTGCGTTAATGCTCTGCTGGCAAACTTCTTGAAATTCTTTTTTTTAAAAGGTTTTATTTATTTATTTGAGAGAGAGAGCCAGAGTGGGGAGGAACAGAGGGGGAGGAAGAAAGAATCTGAGCAGACTCTGAACTGAGCACAGAGCCCGATGTGGGGCTCTATCCCCTGACCACGGACGAGATCATGACCTGAGCAGAAACCGAGAGTCGGAAGCTTAACCAACTGAGCGACCCAGGCGCCCTAAGCTTCTTGAAATTCTTTTTTTTTTTTTTTTAAAGATTTTATTTATTTATTTGACAGAGAGAGAGAGACAGCTAGAGAGGGAACACAAGCAGGGGGAGTGGGAGAGGGAGAAGCAGGCTCCTGGCCGAGCAGGGAGCCCGATGCGAGGCTCGATCCCAGGACCCTGGGGATCATGACCTGAGCCGAAGGCAAACGCTTAACAACTGAGCCACCCAGGCGTCCCAGCTTCTTGAAATTCTTAATAATTTTTTAACGAGTGTTCCACATTTTCAGTTTGCATTGGGTCCCGACAATTGTAGCTACAGAATGAAATTCAGCAGGGTAAGAAGGACAGGAAGTGGGGAGGAGGTTGCAATTTTGGATTGGATGGTCAGCATCAAGCATCACTCTTACTATATTTGAACAAGGAAATGAAGGATGTCCTGATTATAAAAAGTATTAATATCATGGAAAAATGCTTATTCCATAGTTGTTAAATTAATGATTGCTATTGACTAAAACATGTAAGCTGGAGTTTTTGGATTTGGGACAAAAGCCCTGGAAGCCTCCTTGGAAACTGATCTCAGTCCCTCACTCCCCACATCAGCGAGTACTGTCAGCCTTCTGTTCACGTACAGAATCCAAGCAGTCCCAGAGAATCTGAGCACCTTCCTCTCTCTAGTTTGCTACTCAGAGCCACCTACCCAGGTTACCTGTTTCTAAACTTGCCCTCTAATCTATTCTTCACCCAGTAGCTATAGTGATTCTTTTGAAACCTAAAGCAGATCCTGTACTTCTCTGCTCGAAACCCTTCAATGGCTTCTCATTTCATTCTAATTAAAAACCAAAAATCATTAAAATGGTGTGCAAGACCCTATATGATCAGCTCTACTCTGACACCTACTGTGACCTCATCTCCTATCCCCTCCCCTACCTCACTCTGCTCCTGCCATTGGCTTCCTTGCTGTTCCTGGAACACGTCAAGTATGCTCTTACCTCAGGACCTTTGAACGTGCTCTTTACTTTGCTGGGGCACTCTTGGAGTACCACATGGTTCTGTCCCTCACTTCCTTAATGTCTGTGCTCAAATATCACTTTATCTGATGGGCTTGCCTGGCCTCTTCATTTAAAATAGCAAGCTAGGGGCGCCTGGGTGGCTCAGTCGTTAAGCATCTGCCTTCGGCTCAGGTCGTGATCCCAGGGTCCTGGGATCGAGCCCCGCATCGGGCTCCCTGCTTGGCGGGAAGTCTGCTTCTCCCTCCCCCACTCCCCCTGCTTGTGTTCCCTCTCTCGCTGTGTCTCTCTCTGTCAAAGTAAATAAATAAAATATTTTTAAAAAATTGTCTTTCCTGAGGCACCTGGATGGCTCAGTGGGTAGAGCATTTGACTCTTGATCTTGGGGTTGTAAGTTCGAGCCCCATGTTGGGTGTAGAGATTACTTAAAAACAACAACAACAAAATCTTTAAAAAAAAATAATACGATGGACTCTGAAAAACAAACTGAGGGTTCTAGAGGGGAGGGGGGTGGGAGGATGGGTTAGCCTGGTGGTGGGTATTGAGGAGGGCACATTCTGCATGGAGCACTGGGTGTTATGCACAAACAATGAATCATGGAACACTACATCTAAAACTAACGATGTAATGTATGGGGATTAACATAAGAATTAAAAAAAAAAGAAAAAAAAGAATAATAAAATTCTCTTTCCTGAATTTTCTTCAAAGTAGTTGAACAATTTCTATACATTTTTAAAAATTACTATTATTTGCACATTGTAAAAAGTATTAAGATACTCTAATGGAATAAATACTAAATCAAATGTTTCCTTGGAAGGTTTTCCAAATCTTGCTTACTGGATTTTACTTGAAGTGATATAAATGCACAGTAAGCAGATACGTCTTAATCCTAAGGAACGTTAGTGGCCTTGTGATTGCAAGTTCCCATGAATTGGCCACATTTAAAAAAAATAAACTTTTCATTTTAGAATAGTTTTAGATTTACAGAAAAATTACAACTATAACATAGAGAGTTCCCATATACTCCTTACTCAGTTTCCCCTATTATTCACATCTTATGTTAATAGGCCACATTTATCATAACTAATGTGTCAATATTGATACATGATAACACTAAAGTCCATGCTTTATTCAGATTTCCTTAGTTTTCGCCTAACGTCTTTTTTTTTTTTTTTTAAGATTTATTTATTTATTTGACAGAGAGAGACAGCAAGAGAGGGAACACAAGCAAGGGGAGTGTGAGAGGGAGAAGCAGGCTTCCCGCTGAGCAGGGAGCCCGATGCGGGGCTTGATCCCAAGACTTGGGATCATGACCTGAGCCGAAGGCAAACCCTTAACTGCTGAGCCACCCAGGCGCCCCCATTTTCGCCAAATGTCTTTGTTGTTGTTCTTATACCAGTCTCCCATTCAGGATCTCCCCTCACATTTAGTTGTCCTGGCTCCTTACGCTCCTTTTGGCTGTGACAGTTTCTCAGGCTGTCCCTGTTTTTTGTTTTTTTTTTTTAAGATTTTATTTATTTATTTGAGAGAGAGAGAGCACATGAGAGGGGGGAGGGTCAGAGGGAGAGCAGACTCCCTGCTGAGCAGGGAGCCTGATGCGGGACTTGATCCCGGGACTCCAGGATCATGACCTGAGCTGAAGGCAGTCGCTTAACCAACTGAGCTACCCAGGTGCCCTAGGCTGTCCCTGTTTTTGATGACCCTGACAGTCTGGGGACATCCTGGTCAAGTGTTTTGTAGAATATCCTTCTATTGGGATTTGTCTGATGTTTTCCCATGTTTAAACTGGGGCTACAGGTTTTTGAGAGGACTATCACAGAAAGTGCCATTCTCCATACATATCAAGGGTACACGTGATCAGCTTGACTCACCACTATGGAAGTTAACTTTGATCACCTGGCTGAGAGAGTTTTCCTTATGAATTATTTTTATTTACCAAAAAAGAAATGATAATTCTCCTAGAAAAAGAATCTTTTGGGTCTTTTTAAAGATTTTTAAAAATTTATTTACTTATTGGGGCACCTGGGTGGCTCAGTCAGTTAAGCATCTGCCTTCAGCTCAGGTCATGATCCCAGACTCCTGGGATCGAGCCCCTCATCTGGCTCCCTGCTCCGCGGGAAGCCTGCTTCTCCCTCTCCCACTCCCCCTGCCTGTGTTCCCTCTCTCGCTGTGTCTCTCTCTGTCAAATAAATAAATAAAATATTAAAAAAAAATAAATTTATTTACTTATTTATTTATTCTTTTAGAGAGAAACAGAGAGCGCATGCGCGCATGCTCAGAAGCAAGTGGGGGAGGGGCAAGGGAGGGAGGGAGAAGAACAAGCAGACTTCACGCTGAGCCCCAAGCCTGAAGACCTTGAGATCATGACCTGAGCCGAAATCAAGAGTCAGATGCTTAACCCACTGAGCCACCCAGGTGCCCCAGAAAAAGCATCTTTTGAATCACTGCAGATTGGGCCTGTTTGGTTAGCTTCTTTTCTTACCATGTACTAGGTAGGCACTGTTTGAAGCTGAACAAATATTAACTCATTCTGACCCTACAACAACCCTCTGAAGTAGAGAACACTCTCTCATTTTACAGGAGAGAAAACTGAGGCACAGAAAGGTTAAGTAACTTTTCCAGGACTACACAGCTAGTAAGCAGCTACTAGTATTCTTAACCACTAGACCATACTGTCTCTACACAATGGGAGAAAACTTACCACCATAAATGGAATACATTAATTCTTTTAGAAGTTATATCTTTGCAGGATAGAGCAATGAGATCTAGTGCCTAAAGTAACTTTTTAATTGATATGTACCACTCCCAAGCTCAACCTCTCACGGACACTCCTGCCCTATGCTGACCTTCGACCATCCAGCTGTCTACAGAATTAAGCCCAACCCTCCTAGTACAGTGTTCTCAGTTTCCCCTGACACTGTCCTACACACTGCATGCTCTCTCTGAAGCAGGCCACCTGCCATGCCCTCAACACACCGCTTTCCCTGCTGCTGCCTTGAATGTCTTTCTCTCTGCATTTTCCCAAATCCTCTACAATTCACTGACCATGAGTCTGTGGAAACTTCTTACCTCCCCAGAGCAGAAATAACTTCTCTCTCCTCTTTATTCCCACCAGACCTTGTCCCTGGACCACAAACTTGCCTCATTCTGCCTCCGAGTTTTGCACAAATGTTTAATATCCTCTATTAAAGTCTTCGTTTCTGGAGGCCAGGTACCTTAGCACACAGCAATAACGCCTGCCAGAGTAGGACCTCAATAAATGTCTCATTGAATCAACCCAGTTTCTATTTTTAAATGTCAACTTTTTGATTGACTCATTTACTACTTGCTTCTGAGTGGCATTATCTGACTATACATCTATTCTTCCAATATTACCAATGAGACTTCACTTTGTCCTCGTATTTTATATAGGGCTTTATTTATTATGGCTAACAGATCAATAACACGTGGTTAGATTCCTAGGTCAGGGCTCCTCCTCCTTGTCTGTCTGACTGAGATGCTAAATGTGTCTCTATCTCTGAAATAGTGGAAGACCTGGGTTAGAACCGCTCTGTCTCTATTGGCTTGTCACCTTGGGCTGGTGACACAAACCTTCTGGGCTTCTCTCAGGGCATTTGTGAGGACTGCTGAGGTCAGGAATAGAAATGCCTGATAGAAACAATATTGAGTGTTAACAGAGGGCGGGAACTCTGTGTGTTATGTGTAGAATATATTTAATCTTCACAACAGACTTAGGTCACTACTCATTCCCATTTTAAAGTTTGGAAAACTGAGGCACAGAGAAGCTAACTAGCATATCTAATGCTATAGAGGAGGTGAGGAGGAGACCTAGCGTTTGGACGCAGGACAATTAACCCTAAAACTAAACATTCTCTCTCTTTAGACAGTCGAAGGAGGAGATATATATAAAAGATTTACCCGAGACCACTGGTGTCTTTCATTTACTCGAAAAGAGTCTTCAAAAAGAAAACAATTCAGCCAATATTGAGTACCGAATATATTCAAGGCTTGAGCAGGATTCATGAGCAAAGCCAGTTCAAACCCTGATGTGAATATTGAGTTCCTTGTTTCTGACTTAAGAATCCCTTTCAACACAGTTTTCACCACAAGGAAAGCCTAATTCCTACACGAATGACCAAGCTTCACTACTTACTGCTGCAGACGACACTGTGAGCGCTGGGCCTTACAGCTCATCAGGGCGGACACCTGTGGCCTGCGGCACCCGAACTCACACTCTTCAGGCACGTCATGGCTCCTCACTGCACTCTCAAAAACCCCCATGTGACACCTTTATGAGTCCTAAAAATGAGTGACTGGCCCTAGGATATAAATGATTGGAGATGCTAGGTCCTTTTAAAAGCCATCCACACACAGAGAGTGAATTCCAGCATTGCTAACTGAATCCTGGCAATTGTTTATGATCCCACCAATAGAAAGTATGGACCTCTCAAAGAGGGTGCTAGGGTATTGAAGCGACCATGAGCTGTAGAAACAATGCTGGTAGCGACTAAATAATTACTTCTGACTACCAAGGCTATCTTTGCTTGTACCAATTAAAAGCTGGGAAATGTTTTTGCTTTTGGTTTCCCCATAACTAAATCTGTGACTTTGGTAGAGACCTGTGATTCTCCAGCAGGGGTAAGTATACCCCCCGGGTGGGCTTACCCCCCCCCCCCCATGTCACCACTGGGGAAAGGGTTGAGACTGACAAGTGGGTAGAGGCCAGGGATGTCACTAAACATCTGACAATGCACAGATTAGCACTACAACAAAGAATTATTCAGTTCAAGATGTTAATAGTGCTGAGGCTGAGAAACTCCGCTTTAGCCCCATGCTCCATTTCTCCATTCTTCCATCCAATACTGAGAATCCATAATCGAGTGAAAATTCAAAACCTTCAATTGTTTTGCCCAGCGCAGACATGTGGACTTTCAGAACTCTTTTTCCATCCCCTTTTGGCATGGAAGCTGCATATGTCCTAGGAACTGGGTGGATGGGAAGGACAAGACATAAATACACGCTAGCTCTCCTATTTTTGTGCTTTTTTCCCCATGCCCTGTTTTTAAATGTTCCTACATCAGCTTTATGTCTCTTCTCAGTAAGGGCCAATCAAGGCTTAAGTAGAAAAGGGGCGCCTGGGTGGCTCAGTCAGTTGAGCATCTGTCTTTGGCTCAGGGTATGATTCCAGGGTCCTGGGGTGAACCTGAGTTGGGCTCCCTGCTCAGTGGGGAGTCTGCTTCTCCCTCTGCCTCTCCCCCTGCTCGTTCTCGTTCTCTCTTAAATAAATAAAATCTTAAGAAAATAAGAAATAAAAAATTTTAAAAGGGCTTAATTAGAAGAACTCGGTTTAAAACTGCAATAAAATGCATGATTCCAGGCTATTCACAATCATACAGCTCAAGGAAAGAAAGAGAAGGACAGGCAGCCAGTTCCTTCACTGAGAGGCTGGTATGCATAACTTTGTAATATTCCAAGGCCAGATGAGGGCCTTCTCCTGATGTCCATCACCTTGCCCTCTGCTCATCACAGCCCCTATCACAAAATGACATACTTTAAGAAGAAAGAGTATTACCCCAAATCATATTTATAAAATTTGAAACTAGGAAATGGAAAGCTAAAGGGGTCTCTAATGAGTTTTCCTAAGATCCCTCACACTTAAGACATCTATCACATTCACTAGTCACTGACAATAAAAAGTAAATTTACTTTCAAATGTCATAGAAACTTACTAGTTGTTTATGACAATTCCTGCATTGGTGGCTTCTCCGTTTCTTTCTGTCCTTTTCCTTCAGCTGCTTTCCCGTTCATTCATCCTTTCCACAAACATTCTCTGGAGCATCTTACTGCCTTCTGCAGAGAACCCGGAGAAAAAGTGGAAACATTCCCGTCTCATGGGAACCCAGAGAACCATCCTCTTTCTCTCCCTTGCTGTGGTTCTCTCTTCATGGGGGAACGTCCAACCTGGAGAAAAACAAGGGAACAGAACTTTGTGGTTAGGAATATCTGAACAGCACCTTTTGGATGGTCCCCCAAAACCACTAGTCCTGTATTCTACTGGGTGTTCCTTCAAGAAGTGCTGCTTCTTGCTAACCTGCCCAGTGGGGCTTCCATTAGTTTTCATAAATCAGGAAGATCTGTCCTAGGTTACTCACGGAATTTTTGGCTCTCTACATTTGCGTATTAAAAGTTTAAGTGGAGGAAGGTGGTGAATGGTGCCAGGGGCTAGTTTAAGCCGGACTTTGAAATGGCGTGAACCTGTCTGACGATAACATTTCCCCCTGCTGCCTCTGTAAACGCCTGCGCACCAACGAAATAGCTACCTCCTCCCTTGTGGTCAGCGCCAGAAAATCAGCCAGACCTGGCTAGGAGTCTGTGTCTTCGTGCCTCCTTAAATCTCAGCAGGAAATATTTCAAGGGGAAAGAAAGATACTGTTTAGCTCCAAAATTTCCTCCAGATGGTGAAATGAAAATGCCAGCCCTCCGCTTCCAGCCTGTGAATGAATGCCGCAGGGTTACCTGGGCTTTGCTAACGCAAGTGGAAAGTGTAAATGGCTGGGTGATCACTGGCTTTCGCCCTTGGACGGAGAAATGAGATCACGATTTTCACGAAGGACAGGAACCCGCGCTGCTCATCAGCTGCCCAGGCTGCCGCTGCCCCTCCCTGCGCGGGTCCCGCATTACATCACCGGTGAGCTCTTGCTGGTGGGGGGAGAGGAGGCTCCGCCAGGGACTCAGCCCCAGACCAAGGGCAGTAAGCGCGGAATAACAAGGATAAAGGGAAGTAGGGCGAGGGAGAGGAACAAGGAAAAAGCAGGACCAGGATTCCGACCACCAGCCCCTGCCTGTTTGCCGGGAAGGGGGAGGGTGTGTGCGCAAGGGCTCCACATCCTTAAGCAGCCGCACCCCAAATTTCGTTCCCGCACCGCCCCCCAACATCCCTCCACTTCCAGTTCCAAGTCCAACAAAAACCGACATCCAAAGGGGCCAGTACAGTGGCCTTGAGAGGCTCAAGGGGGACCGCAGAGAAACGCCAGGGGACTGGGAGGGACCCAGGCGCCCGCGCCTTGGGGCAGCGGCGGGGGGGTGGGGGTGGGGGTGGGGGCGGGGGGAGGCGGTCGACGCTGCGCCCCCGCCCGGCCCAGCTAGCGGTGCCTCCCCCGCCAGGCGACAGCAGCCCGAGGGGGGGAGGCAGAAGCGCCTCCTCCCCGGCGGGAGCCGAGGCGGCGACCGAGGGGGAGGAAGGCGCCTCACCTTGCCCCCGATGAGGGGCGGATCATGCCATGGCAGCGCCGGCGAGCGACAGCGGCGGCGGCGAGCGGAGCCCAAGCAGCAGCCCCGGGAGCTCGACAGGAGCCGGGGTCCCCGCGGCGGGAGCCCGGGACAGCGGGGACGCGGGAGCTCGGAGCGCCGCGGTGACGGTCCCCGGCCTCCCTCCGCTCGAGGACTACGAATGCAAAATCTGTTACAACTACTTCGACGCGGACCGGCGCGCGCCCAAGCTGCTGGCGTGCCTGCACACCTTCTGCCAGGAGTGCCTGAGCCAGCTGCAGCTCCGCGCCGCCGCCGCCGCCGCCGCCGCCAGCGCCGCGCCTGAGCGCCCGCTGCGCCCGCAGCCCTGGCACGGCCCGCTCGGCACCATCGCGTGCCCCGTGTGCCGCCACCGCACGCCGCTGCCCGACAGCCGCGTGCACGGCCTGCCCAACAACACCAAGCTCGCCGAGGCCTTCCCGCTGGCCCTGCGCGCCGCGCACGACCCGCTGCCCCAGGACCGCCTCCCGCCGCTGCCGGCGCGCCGCTCCGCGCCCGCCGCCGCCCCGCCGCCCTCCCCGGCTCCGGCCCCGCGGCCGCCGCCCGCCGAGGACGCCGCCCGCGGGTCCCGCGCCCGCGCCGGCCTGCGCGCCCCGGGCGCCTACGAGAGCTGCCAGAACTGCAAGCGCGCCGCGCTCACCGCCGGCTGCGTGTGCGTCGTCTTCTCCTTCCTCTCCATGGTGGTGCTGCTCTTCACCGGCCTCATCTTCGTCAACCACTACGGCGGCGGCGGCGGCGGACCTCCCGGCGGCGGGGCGCCCCCTGGCGCTGCCCCGGCAACCGGGTCGCCCTCGCCTTCGCCCGTGGGGCCCATCTGCCTGTCGGTGGCCAGCATCCTGGCGCTCTTCTCGGTCGTCGTCACTTGGGTCATCTGCTGGCTCAAGTACCGGCCCGAGGGTGCGGCCGCGAGCTCCGCTGGGGGCGGCGGGGGTGGCCCGAGGGCGCGGGCGGCGGCCGGCGGCGGCACGCGGAGGAGCGACACGTAGCGCGGCCGCAAGCCGGGCCTCCGCCAGCACCTCCAGCCCCGCGCCGCCGGGGAGGAGGGGGTCTCCGGCTCCGCGGGCTCGAGCTTCGCCCTCTCCGTGCGGCCCCCGGACGCCCGGCCACCGCCGGGCCGGGGTGTTGCGCTCTCCGGCCTCCCACGCCCCGCCTGCCCCGCCTGCCCCGCGCGGGGTCGGAGAGGGAAACCGAGGAGCCGGGGATGCTGCTGGGGAGTCCCGTCTGCACAGACTGTGCAAGGTCAACCGCCGCTTCACGCACCACCCTCGTCCTCGCCAGAGTGCACGACCGCCCCTCCCCAGAGTCCGAGGATTTGCAAAGAGAAGGGGAAGAGGAGTGGGACCCCCGCCGCCCCGCCTGAGAGCTGGTTTTCTGGCGGCCGCGACCGAGAGTTTGAGGGGAGAGGTGCGCGCGCACCGCTGCAGCAGTCGTGGAAGGACTTGAATTGTCCAGAGCAAGGATGAATGAGATGTCAACGTGAGAGAAGGCTTTCCCTGCTTCCTGGCGGTCCTGAAAGGCGAAGGAGCCGGGGCGCTGAGGGTGACGTCCACCGCCCGGGGGCAGCGGTGTCGGGGAGTGGGGCGGCGGCGGGGGGCGGAGGGGGCGGCGGCGGGAGCCAACCGCGCGCAGCTGGGCGCCACCGGCAGGTGCGCAGCGCGCGTGCGCGCCCGGGCTGCCCGGGACTCCGCGGAGTGAAGAGGTGGCGGCGCGCGCGAGGCGGTGGATCCTGAGGCTCCCAGCCCGGCGGAGCGCAGAAGTCCCATCTCCTGGAAACTTACGGTGGTTTTATTCAGTGTTACTACTAAGAAGTCATTTCATCTTCTGTAACTAGACTCAGGGAGCTTAAATAGCCGGTTCTCTCTTCTCCTCTCAAAACTGACTTACTGTTGCCCCCACCTGGAAGATATTGAAAGCTTTTCACGCAGAATATAAGCTGTAGGCTTCCTCCGCCTTTTTTCTTCATTTCATTTTTTAAAAAATAATTTATTTTAGGATGTATAAATCTGGAAACTTTGTGCGTTGAAATTTCCAGGGAAGTGTTTGATAAGCAGTAATATTTCTCCCATACCTCCAGTCCAAGTACATTTCAAAGTTAGGAGCAGAAAATAAAGGCGTGTTGGTAATTGATTCAAGATTTTATACTGTGAAACAACTACTGACTTTCAGTAATCTGATAAAATAGAAAGTAGCTCCCAAAGACGAAACTGACAAGTCTTAACCGACAAGTCTTTCTTCCTTTGATTATAAATATATATCACACTTATCAGGAAAATATTAGTTTGAATTTAACTGTTTGGTATTGTTGGAAATCACTGAAATGTTCACATCAGTCACATTAGATGAAAAAGAATACATATCTACCTGATTTTGTAACTAAAAAGCTGAGTTGTGAGTGTATGTTGCAGGTGGATTAGATGCCTTTTTAAAGGAAAAAAAAAGCCTCACTGTTCCAAATGTATTTTATATGAAAACATTCTTTATTCCATCTTTTGAAATTTGGAATAGGACAGAGTTTTCATGTCTAAAATTCACAGAAGCTATTGAGAGTATGCTATTATTCCTCCTGTATTTATGCAAGCTGTCTGCATGATATCCTGTGATATCCTGACACTATTCTATTAACTGAACTTGAATGGAGCATTTGTATCTATCCTAGAGTGAAGTAATTTATTGATCATCAATAAGTGGTATGGCTGCAATTTAAGAACTGCAATATGGTGTGTTTTATGTCTGCACTGTCTTAATAAAAACAAGAAGCATTTATAGAAAAACCTGTTTTCATGCTCCGAGTTATTTGTATGGCACTTTTCTTGAAATACACATCCCCATCCAAATCCTAATTTCACATTTTGAATGGGGCTGAGAGAAATAACTCCCACATGGGAGGAATGTCCATTGCTAGGGTGGGCATTTTATGGAATTATCTCTAGGGTTTAACAGGACTCCTGAAGGCCAAGAGAGATCTGTTGTATTTTGAAGGGAGAAGCAGCTTACCCACCCACTAGTATAACATCCACTAAAACTAAACTCTGTTGTTAGATTTTGTTCTCAGTTTCTGCTAAATGTTTTCAGGGTCCTAATGGTTTAATGTTCCCAATACTAAGAGTCATATTTCAGAGACTAGTTTTGAGTTGTTTATACCTCCAACAAGTAACTTGTGTTACTTCTGTATTCATTTTTCTTTTACTTTTTGTTTACTTCCAGTGCTGACATTGTTTGTATTCACAACTGTTTAGTTGCACAAGTCTATCTGCACATGTATGTGTGGCATGTGTGCTAGTAGCAGAACTTGACTTTGTGGATGTAACAATGTGTACATATGTGCACACACATGTTTGTTATTTCACTCCCTCAAATTGCCAACCTGGAAGTCTGTCTAAAGTTACTTGGGGTCCAGCTTGCTTCTTAGAGAGTTTATTTATGTTCCTTGGAGGGAGGTACACCAATGACCTAAAGTGAATTATTCCTCATAAATGAGAAAGATATCTGAATTGCCTCAGTCACAGGCACATTTTGCTTCTTTCATAGGTTGCACATGTAAATTTCTTGTAATGAGAAATTTGAGTTAGACTACTTTAAAATAGATACAATTAGTAGTTCAGTACCTAAACTGGGTGAGGGGTTTTGTTTGTTTGTTTTTTGTTTTTCTTGGCTGACTTTGTATTACTGCTAATTTCTGACTTCCTTATCAGGAATTAAGTGACGGGATAGAGTAATGGAAAACTTTTGTTTGATTTCCAGTGGTTTTCAAGTGTCCCCCGTCTTGTGGATGTGCTTTTCATTCCTACATCATGTGGGAAGTCCTGGTACACCAGCGCCTTAGATAGACAAAACAGGAGTTTAAAAAGTAATTGTTGACATGGTCAGTGAGTTGTAGAGAGGGCTCGTGGTGACAGTGGAGGGCTTTTCTCCCTTCTCGTGGAAATTCTCATCTTCTTGTAAGAGCTTTACTCAATTCTGGACTCATCTCCAGCTCAGTGTTAACTGCCAATAAAGTCACTGTAAAAAGCCAGCCCTGGTCTGGTTTGCACACCTGCTCAAGAACTCAGGGTTTCCATAGCCCAGGTTCTGCTTAGGTTCTGGAGCTGAAGGTTAGAGTTATCATCGTGATTCTATAGAGTCTAAATTTCAAGTGAAAGAAACTCATCTTGCAGGCAATAAATTAAATACTCAGCCGCTGAATGCAATACGATTTGGCAAACGGTGTCCATATCTAGAAAGAACCTTGATGTGGGGTCTAAAGACTAGTAATGGCACCCAGGAGATGTGAATCAATATGAGCTCTCTCCTTTCTGGGAAAGACCTTGGCAATAATTTAACCTCTTTGAGCCTCAGACTCGTCGGCTACAAGATGGGAACACCAAGTATCAGCCCTGCTTTACTTTATGAGGTGAGTTCCAGGACTTGTACACACAAGAGGGCATATAAGTGAAAATGCTTTGGAAACTGAAGTCCTGTGTGGATCTATGGCCTTGTTTTCCTTCAGATTTCCAAGGGTCTAATATCACCTCCCAAGAGAGGTCTGCCCCGACCACTCTATTGCAAGGGACTATCTACCAGTTTTATTTTCTTCTTAGCATTTATTACTGTCTGCAGAGGTCTCATTTCATTGTTACATGCTTTATCTCAATCTCCCGCAAGCAGAATACAAAAAAAAAATGAGAGCAGAAACCTAATCTGGTCACAGACTTTACCCACAAAACCTTGGTCAGCCCTCAGCATATGGTAAGTGGCAGATAACTAGTCTGTTGAGTTGGCTGAATGGGAGTCCCTGGACTAGAATGTTAAGCAACTTGGCTCCCCTTGCTCATACTACCACTTAATAACTCCCAAGAGCCTGGGGGGCTTAGGTAAACAGTTGCTTTTCCTGACTTCATAAGGATTTTTGAAAGGTGAAAAAATATACCAGAAAACCACTTTGATTTTTGAGAAAAAATCAGTTCATCACAGTGAATATCTTCAGTGCATTATATTTAGTGACAGAAGGCACTGGAGAGACTGAAGGGCATCTGGCCTTGATTTCCATTCATTTTATGCATTTTGAGATTTTGAGGTACGACTCCTTTTGGCTTCCTTTCTTTACGAACATGACTATACAATCTCTTCCAAAGCTAGCAGCACCTGCTTTGGTGGGACACGTTTATATTGCAGTGAAATTTCCCACGACATTGAATTTAAATTTCTCATCATTTGTTGCTTTCCGTTTTAATTCTTCAGTCTTTGCCATTTTAAATAACTTACCCTTCATAGACTTGCTAAATTTATAATCTAAATAGCTGAGTAATCCCCCATTATTCTGTGATCCAGTTCATCCTCTTTAATCATTTATTTCCCGTTAGCTAATATTTTTGTGTTTTAAATTTCTGCTATGATACAAAGTTGATTAAATTCATATCTTAGGCAATGAACTGCATCCTGCTAAGCATGCATTTACATTTTTTCCCTTTGAAACAATGTGTTTTTATTGTATGCGTTACAGTGTAAGTTTGGGGGATATCTAATATTCACTCCAGGAACTATTTCTGTCTAATGAAATAAATGTTAAAAATGAGTGCAGCCAGATCTTAGTTTGAAGTCCTATGAGTGAAGAAAGTGTGAGAGAGATTTTATCTATCTTTTGCTAGATCTCTTTTGATTGTCCATTTAAGAAAAGCTTGGTATGGGGCACCTGGGTGGCTCAGTCGTTAAGGGTCTGCCTTCAGCTCAGGTCATGATCCCAGGGTCCTGGGATGGAGCCCCGCATCGGCGCCCTGCTCTGTGGGAAGCCTGCTTCTCCCTCTCCCACTTCTCCTGCTTGTGTCCCCTCTCTCGCTGGGTCTCTCTCTGTCAAATAAATAAATAAAATCTTTCTTTAAAAAAGGAAAAGAAAAGCTTGGTATGTATACCATAAGCATGTTTCTCTCCATCAATCAAACTTGGGGCTTCTGTTCTTTTATGCAAAACTAAAATGTGCAAGTTTTTCCTGTGATAAATTTACCACCATTCCTGATTATAAAACATATTCGGGGAAGTAAAAGTGTTCAATATCCAGTTTCCAAGAATATTCCTAGGAGCTCAGGAAGAATGTGCACACTTCCTTTAGGAAAAAAAAATGTCTTTGCATGTAAAATTGGATTATCTTTGGTTTAGAAATACCACATCTCCATGGGGTGGAGTGAGGGAATGTTGAAGTAAGAAGAAAGAGGATAGAAAGGATATGCAGAAAGCTTCTCCTAGCTCCTAATATTTAAAAAAAATTTTTTTCAAAATAAAGAGGAAAGTGTTTAATCACTGCAACAACAGAACACTATTATTTCGACAGTTACTATTTCAAAAACCACAGCAATTCCTGGGCAGCTCAGCTATCTCTTACAACAATGACAGAGTAATCCACATCATATAGAAATAACACATTTATATGTCTACTGTGTGTGCATTTGAAAATATTTTATAGTCAAACTTGAGTGGTAGAGAACAATTGCGCCTGACTTGTAGTTTGGAGGAAGGATTAACTCCAAGTGAGAAGTAGACAATTACTGCTTAGGAAGAATGTTTGGGACCAATCTCTGCAAGGCAAATGATTTGTCCATAGAGTCCATTTCTTGTTAAATTCACACACAGCAAACTTATTGCCTGATGGGAACCTTAGCAGAAGTTCTCAACTCTGACTGCAGGTTAGAATTACCTGGAACTTGAAAAAAAGAAAAACAAAAACAAAAACCCAAGCACCCGACCAGCCCCCAGAGACATATATTTAATTGGCAGGGAGGGGAGGCACATCAGTATTTTTAAAAGGCACCCCAGGTGATTATACTATGCAGCAAGATTTGAAAGCCATTGTATTTCACAAGGTTTTTATTGAAATGCGACCTTCTCCCTAATCTCACTTTAATGAACTAAACCCCACCAGGTTTCTTAGAAACTGGGAGATCATGGAGAAATGCTTGGATTTCCAAGTGGTCATAATTTAGATAACTAGTTTGGATAACTATGCAATCGTTGCTTTGGTCGCTGACTCTCCCCTCCCCCCCCCCACTCCTGTGGACTTTGTGTTCCTTGGAAAGTTAAGTAAATATTTGCATCCCCATTTGGAGTGCTGTGATCTCTCCTAACGAGTGCAGGGTGACGGCTGCCCCTCCCGGCCATGCAGGACTCATCTGTGAGCTCCCCTCCTCCCTGCAATATAGGTAAGTGCTTTCCAAGTCCCCAGAGTCATGGAAATTCAGTGACAATGTGGGGATTTGGGGGCGGATTATGTGGATAACCAGGAAAGTCGCGAGGTTAAATTATCAAAACCTTGCCCGTGACAGCTGTAGATGTCACCGCCAGTGACAGCTGAAGGAGAATCTGCTGGTCGCCAATAGGACGGATGCGCAAGCAGATCTAGCAAGAGTCATGTTTTAAAACATTCACTAGGAGAACTATTAAATGCTTTTAAAGGACCCTTCTGAGCAGCCGTTCAGCGTGCAGATTAATTCCATGCTCTTGGATCCAGGTGTAAATGGATTTGCTCTGAGACCCAGTTTGCCCAATGTAGGTGGAAGGCGCGGGATCACCTCGATTTCTCTTCCTCTGGACGCGGACGCCCGCGGTGGCTCCCTACTGAGCCAAAGGACTCTCAGGGGAAAAGCGGGTTCCTGGGAGCGCTGATGGCTGTCCCGGCTTACTCCGCAAGGACCGCCCGGAGCCCGCCACCAAGACAAGTTTCCCTGCGGGTGGCTCCCGGGGCGGCAGGTGGAATCCCGCCTCCTGGGTCTGGCCTATGTCCCTTATCTTCCGCAGCCTCCTGGGTTGGAGGGAACTTGAGGCAGCTGCTCGGGTGGCAGGCTGATCCCCTGACGGCTGGGACTGTCCCCTTCGCGGTCCCTTGCCCAGTCCTCCGCCCTGCAACCCGCGCACTTGTGACCCAGAAGGGCAGGCACCGGCCGGGGTGGAAATCGAAGGCGCAAGGACGCTCTCACATGGCCCACTTGTGTGGCGTGGGTGGGATGGGGACCAGCTTGCACGGCATCTTGTCAACCTCACCCCGGCACCCAACATCTCCGCTCAGCTTGTTTTGTTTTGAGTTTATCTGGAACCTGGTCTTCAGCCCTGACGCCCTGGATTTTGTGACTACTTCGCCCCCCCCCCGCCCCAGGGTCTGTGATTTATGATCCGATGGTGTATTTACAGTCCCTGGGTGCCCACGGGACTCTCCCCGCGCCCGCCTCAAAGCTCTGAGTTCTCAACTATTCTTATTTTTTAAAAAAATTTTAAAAAGATTTTATTTGACAGAGAGAGACACAGAGAGAGAGGGAACACAAGCAGGGGGAGTGGGAGAGGGAGAAGCAGGCTCCCCGCGGAGCAGGAAGCCCGATGCGGGGCTCGATGCGGGGCTCGATGCGGGGCTCGATGCGGGGCTCGATGCGGGGCTCGATGCGGGGCTCGATGCGGGGCTCGATGCGGGGCTCGATCCCAGGACTCTGGGATCATGACCCCAGCCGAGGCAGACGCTTAACGACTGAGCCACCCGGGCGCCCCTGCAACTATTCTTAAAAAGAGCGGAGAAGCCCCAAATACAGAGGTAAAGAAGAAAAGAGACGCAGAGTGCGGTGGCTGTCGCAGCCTGCGGGGGATGCGGAGTCACTTTAGTTCAGCCCTTCCTTCTTTCTGTGCTTTCAGGGATCTGGAAACCCCAACTCCCCCCCCCTCTTTCAAAGACACAAAAAGTGTCCAGACAAACCCTGCCCTTGTCCGGGCGGTGCGCCAGCTCAAAGTGGACTGGAGCGGGGGGGGGGGGGGGGGGGGGGGGGGGGGGGGGTTGGAAGTACCTTAGGAGTCCCTAGCTTTCCCTTGTCAATTCCTTGGAGTTCCCCTGCAGGCACCCGGCCAGCTTCCCACCCCAGACCTTCCAGGACCACCTGTCCAGCAGAAGATCAGGTTTGCCACTGGGCTAGACACCTGGTAGGACTTCAAGAAACCCCAACGATGATATGTTCCAGAGATAGAGCCAATCTTCAGGGAGTCAAGAAGATTTGGATTCTTTCTGCAAATCTTCAGCTGGCCTACGACTTATCCAGCCAGAATTAGAGGCGGATGGATGATGCCAACCTGTCTCAGGTTCTTTTCTGCATGGAATATGGGCTAATAAATTCCCCACAGGGGGTAAAAAAAAGGGCGGTTTGTTTAGAATAAGCAAAAATTTAAAAGTGGGATTATATCGTTGAGTGTGGTTTAAAGGGGGGACTGAGGAGGAGTAAATTTCCAAATTCTTTTCAGTAGAGATAAGATAGATCAGTGCCTTCCAGAAACATTAAAGGTAACTTTAGTGGAAATTTATTTACAACCAGAACAAAGCAAACAACGGGGAGATGAAGTATTTGGGCAGCTCCTGGATCTCTAATCAGAGTGGTGGAAACCTAGGGCTTTTTTTTTATTTTAATGTTATTTTTTAAAAAGTAAACTCTAACCCTAAGGTGGAGTTCAACCTCACCACTGGGAAATCAAGAGTCACATTCTCTACCCTCTGAGCCAGGTAAGCAACCCAGAAACCTAGGGCTTTCTAACTGAACAGGACTGGCGATATAATGTCCTGGGTTTAAATCTTAGCTCTGGGGACACATGGGTGGCTCAGTTGGTTAAGTGTCTGCCTTCAGCTCAGGTGGTGATCCCAGGGTTCTGGGATGGAGCCCTGAGCTCCAAATGGGGTCCCTGCTCAGTGGGGAGTCTGCTTCTCCCTCTACCGCTCCCCCTTGCTCATGACCTCTCTCTCTTGCTCTCTCTCTCAAATAAATAAAATCTTTAAAAAATGTTTAAGAAATAAATCTTAGCCCTGCTGCTTCCTTACTGTGTGACTAGGGCAAATTAATTAACCTCTCTGTGCCCCCTTTCCCTCATTTTAACTAGATATAATCTGGTTGTTTGGAGAAGTAAGTAAATTGTAAAATTGTAAAGTGCTTTGAACGGTGCCAGCACCTTCAAACTGCTCAATAAATATATGCTATTACTATTATATAATACATATATAACATTAGATAACATATAATAATACTCTCCTATTGTGGTAATATAATAACCATAAAATAGTAACCTAATGTGATTATGTAATATTACTATTATATATTCATGTGATGATAATGTGCCAGTGTCACTGGTCATAATCGACTTATGTTTTCCCAAATATTTGCAATTCTCCCAAAATAGCTTATTCAAGATTGGGAATCCAAGCAGCTGGCTCAAGGTACACCAAGCCTTCTGAGCTCTCATACTGCCAATCCCAAGACACTGGACATGTCTTCAGAGAAGTCTCCTGGAAAGTGTGGTCTGAATCCTGGGAGGGAGACTGAGAGATGGCATAGCTACGTGTGGTGGTATGTGGAGGAGGTGGAATCCCTTTCTCTGATTGCCCCACCCTGGACTTTAAAAGGGTTTATCTCAAGGGTTGATTTTATTTATATCCATCCTTTCTTCCATCACCCTGAACTTCTTCAGTGTATAAGCTGGCAAAACCCAACTTCTATTTCATTTATTTTTAACATAAATGAAATTGAAAACCTTGAGAGCAAACCACATAGAATTATTAAGTCAATATTAAGTAAAGGTATACGTGCCATTCTGGCACACGGTAGGGTTACAACTATTGTATTTTCCATCCTAATGTCCTTTTCTTCCTCTCAATCCCCTATATCCTGCTATCCCCCAATATACAAGTATGTCCTCCAGGCCCACATATTCTGGAACCTGTGAAATGGGGATTCAGATTACTTCCAGTACAAATGTGTCCTTCAAATCAGAAACAGTCATTCACTGTTGTCTAGTATGGACCCACCTTGACTGACATCAACTAGGTTTCATTTTTTTCAGAAATATCTTAGTCATACTGTTTCTTCTGTATTTGGTCATATTCTTTTTCTCCCTCCCTCCCTCCCTCCCTTTCTATCCCTCCTCTCCTCTTGTCAGTTTTAAAGCAATCCTCTCTCTTTCCAGGAGTTTTCATTTTCATTTTCATTTTATTTTATTTTTTCTGCCCCAAACCTTTCATTCTGGTGGCACTTCCTTCTTTTTGAGCTCCAAAAGCTTCTTTCATTTCTCCCTCCCAGGGTGACCTGCCACTCTGTTCCTGAATGCCCCAGGGTCTGGCTCCTGCCTTCCTGGGTCATCCATCCCTATGAAACCACACTGTTTACTCTTCTGAAATTGGGGCTTCCTCACCAATCAGAGGAGTAGAGTGCAACCCCTGCCCTCGCCCCAGGGAAATGTGACCTTGTTCTGAGGGACCTGAAAGTATCATTTCTATTCCAGGGGTGACTCTTATGACCCCATCATGACAGGGCAGCCTGGGCTTTCTGAGAACCTTCTCAGCCAGCTTTGGAGATAGAGAACTCAGGTCTGGAGATGCCGTTGGGATTCCCTTTCCCATGAGCCTGCTCACCTCGGCCACAGCTACACAGTTTCTGTTTTCTCTTCGGCTAAGGAGCTCCAACGTCTCGTCCAGTTTCGTCCAGTTTCGTTTTGTCAGTAGTTTTTGTGACAAGTGAGAACTGCTCCCTTTGGCTGGGCAGTGCATCTGTACGCCGTTCTGAGAGAGCCCTGGCCTCTTTTCAAGCCCCCACTGCAGGGCAACTGGCTGTCGCCTCCACATTAGGTGTTGGGTCCTGGTCTCCAATCTCCTCAGGGAAAATGTTTTCAAAGCCTTTGTATTAGTAATTTGTGGAGCCTTGTGAAGACACTCTCTCCTGAATGTCCCTGCTTTCTTTTCCATTTATCTCACAAGAGCCACCAGCTGGAAAGTGATGACTAGTTCTCTAGGATCTGGAAGTCCCAATCCCCTGACCTCCTACGGTGACATCTGCCTTACTCCCAGAGGCAGAGAGACGGTTGGTCTCTAAGAAGCCTCCAGGTGTTCCTGAGAAGACTCAGTCCCCCTGTCACTAGTTTGGTACCCGGAAGGAAGTGTCTTCAGAAGGAGGACAGTGGGAGAACATCCAGAGGGACGTTGAGCCTCAAGAAGACCCCAAAACTGCCTCTTTCCTGGCAGAGCATATCTGTAGGTTTGGCTGGCCAGGGCCTGCCCCAGTTTGCCAGGACTTCAGGATGTCCCGTGGACAGTTGTCTCTCACTACTGTAGTCAATGTATATGGCTCCTTCACTCCATCCCTTTGGACTTCTCCACTGAACGCTCCTTCCTGCCCTCCCCTCTCTTCAGTGAGCTACCTCAGAGGAGCTGCCCAGACTTCTCTGGCTGAAATAGCAACCCGCCCCCGACTCCAGCTGTCCATGCCCACTCCTCCCCCTCTCCTCCTCCCCCCAAGTCCTTCAGCTTCTCCAGAGCTGAGCCTCATCCTTGCAACCAATCTCCTGATCTGTGGCATTTATATTCTTTTCAGTTATTTTCTGGACCATCCCCTCTGCCAGGAGGAGGATTTTGGTCTGTTTCCTTTACTAGTGCAGCCCCAGCTCTTGGAACAGCACATAGTAGGAGCTTAATAAGTATGTGTGGAAGGAATGAAAGTCTTTGCGGGCCAGCCCTGTGATCTGCTCTGAGGACACAGCAGAGGGCAACTGACCATTTGGTTGGAGATAAGGGCTAGAATAAAATAATCAAAACTTGCCCAGGGAAAGGCTTCAAGAGCCAGCTTTGCAGGTGTCTCAGGCCCTGGAGGTGACCCCCGAGCAAAGGAGCCTCAGCATTTAATGAGAATTTTCCGAGGGGTTAAAGGATGATCGAGTGGGATAATGTTGGACACCAGAGTGTGCCCAGCTTGAGCATGAAGGATGCCGTGGGGAACAGGGCGATGCTCCAGGCGCTGCGAAAGCCAGAGGGAGGGTGGTGCTAGCCCTCCACTAGCTCCCACACCTCTTGGCTGGGCCACAACGGCCCAACACAGCGAAACAGGTCAGGCCTCTCTGCAGGCCATTGGGTCCCAGGGTTAATGTGACTTTCCACTTCCAGGGGAGACTTCCTTGGGCCAAGGGTGTCCAAGGATGCAAGGGTGGTCAGGCCAGTGCTTTGGGGCCCAGTCGACTGAGGGCCCGACCTCCGATGCCAGGCTTGACACAGCATGTATTTATTTATTTATTTATTTATTTATTTATTTATTTATTTATTTATTTATTTTTAAAGATTTTATTTATTTATTTGCGAGAGAGAATGAGAGACAGAGAGCACGAGAGGGAGGAGGGTCAGAGGGAGAAGCAGACTCCCCGCCGAGCAGGGAGCCCGATGCGGGACTCGATCCCGGGACTCCAGGATCATGACCTGAGCCGAAGGCAGTCGCTTAACCAACTGAGCCACCCAGGCGCCCATTGACACAGCATTTATAATTGGGCAGCAAAACCAAGAAAGGTAACTAGGAATGGACCCATTGTCCCTCCAGGTCCGATCCTTGCTGTCAGAGCACAGAGCGCTCAGAAAACCCATGAAGAGGCTTGCGCAGCTCCTAACTCATCTGCTACCGCCTCAGAAATCACTGTCCCATTAGATTTGTATCCCAAAATGCCCACTTTTTTTTTTTTTAATCCAGGAGAATCTCTTTAAGGGGATCCATTGGAAGAATCCCAGCCCCCGATTGTCCAGATTCAAGGTACAGAGAGGACAGGACCCGCAAGTTGGCGTTGGAGGGATGGGGGTGAGAGGGGCTCTTGGCTGAGACCAATCCCGGGCCACCTCGGGAGGGGTGGTTGCACAAGACACCCCTTCCTAGGGCACTCTGCAGAGTGAGCACAGCGTCCTTGCCCTCAGAGGGGGCTGCCGGGAAGGAACCTGAATTAGTCGACCCCCATCTCCAGTGAGCTTTCCTACACATGGTCTGGAGGCTTCGAGCTTTCCGGGGTTTCTCTGCCAAGGACTGGAGTTTTGATATCCCACCCCCGCCCCACCTGCGCAACGCAAGCGTCCTGTGGCACCCTTGGTATCCAGGAGTAGTGGACCACCTTGAAGGGCTTCTAAGATCTTCCCCACTGTGCCCTCAGGACATCCTCCGTCCTCGGGGTCACTGGACTGGGTTTTCTGTCCCCCACCCCTGTCGCCTCCACGCAGGAGTAAACTGATGGCCCCAGGATTGCTGCTCAGCGGGGATCTGGGCTCCGCAGAATCGAGTTTTGTCCGGCTCCTCCTCGGAGCGTCAGAGGGAGGAGGGTGGGGAACTGTGTGGGCCTGGCTAGGAAGTGCAGGCTGAGGGCGGAGAAAAGCAGCCCTGGGGCGGGTTGGCACCAGTACGAGTCAATTTCCGTGCGTGTATACGAGTGAGTGCCCGGATGAGGGAGGGCAGGCGTGGGGGACGTTCGGGCGGGTCCGGGCTCTGGGAGCCGTCGGGCTCGCGCGCAGCGGGCTCTGGGTTCAGGGAAAGACCATCTCACGCGGATCAGCGAGCCGCCACTGCAACGCGGAAGGTGGACGTGGCGGAGGAAACGCCAGCTTCTCAGCTCCGTCTCCAAAGGCGCTCTGTGAAGGGATTAGGCGCCCCCTGTACTTTCGCTTTGGGCGTGATTGATGCAAACGGCGCTCTGAGGGCTGCGTAATTAATAAAGATTACGGCCGTTTTGTCGAAACGTCCCTCTTAATTAACGGAGAGAAGGGCGCGAAGGGTGATGTATTTGCATTTGCCAAATGCTTTCGGCCGCACGGGCTTCGCGGTGGGGGCGGCTGCTGGGACCTAGGACTAACTGGCAACCACCCAGTTGAGGCTGTTTAGTTCCGGATCGAAATATCCCCCATCCTGCTCCCCTCGCCTCGCCGTCTACGGGACCTAGGGACCTACTCCCTGCACCTTATACCTCCACACCCTAACTCCGTCGGAAACCACCCTAGCTCTGGGTGCGCTTGCATCCCCTCAAAGGACGAGGGGGGCCATGGCGGGCACTCCCGGCCCCGCACGCTCCTCACTGCGCCTTTTTATCACCCCCCCCTTCTAGCACCAGAGGGGACCTCCAGGAGATGTGATCGCCGACCCCTGAGCGCACCCCGGCTCCAGTCGGTGCTGTCGGGGGGGGGGGTGCGTGATGGAAAGAGGCGCTAGCTCCGCGTCCCTAAGGCCAAAGGCTCTCAGGAAACGCTGGGAACCTACCCCCTGCATGTGAATGTATGTGTGATCTTGTGTCTGAAAGTGTGTGTGAACGTGTGTGACTGTGTATGTCCCTATGTGAGTCTTATGTGTCCGTGTTTCTAAGTATGTGAGGGGAGAGTTTTACCAAAACACAGCTCTCTCCGGTCTTGCTGTCCACCTGTTCCAGCCCAGGAAAAAAGTGCCGCCTTTCCCTTGAGCGTCGCCGCGTTAAAACACTCCGGCTTCAGGCTGAGACTTTCTCCCCCTGGGGGGGGGGGGGGGAAGCAAATGCTTCCCACCCAGCAGGGGCTGGGGGCGGGAAGGTGGGGGAAGCCGCGTGGCCGCGTGGAGGGCCCAAGAGCCAGGAAGAGGCTTCAAAGGTTTCGGTAACGACTCTTCGGCCTTTATTTATGCCCCTATTAATACAATATCCATCATGTAGATATCGATCTTTATCCTTTAAACTGATACGCTAGGAATCAATTAGCCATGCAGATTACATTTCCTACATATCCAAATGTTAATCTTTCAGTCCCTGGGCCAGTGATATATATATATTTGCAGCCAGATAGTATTAGATTTCGTTTAGAAATGGTAAGAAAAAAAGGCTCTCAAGCGCATTCCTCTCGGGGCTACTTGTCTTAACTCTCGGCGCGGGCTAGGCGTTGGGGGTCTGGGGGCCGGGATACCTCTCTCGGAGTTTTCCGGAGGAAAGAAGCAAGACCGCGAGGGTGACCGGCGCGCAAGGCCACCGAGGGGACGCGGGCCGGCTTTCTATGATAGGGCTCTGCGCAGCTGGTTAGCCCCAGGTCTGCACTTCTGTCTGGGGCTCCCTCCAGTTAAACTACCCGGTCTGGCAGGCTCCTTTCGATCGCTTTTGGCGTTCTGGATGGTCAGTTTTCATCTTTTCAGAGTTTCCCCTCCAGGTTCCTCCCATCTCCAAGGTTCTAAATAAAAATTATTCTTCCACTCCTCGCCCCCAAACCCAAGACTCGTTTAAAGATCCATCTCCAGAAAGAAACACCTAATTTAAAGCACAAAATAGCTGCTTTCCTGGGGGGGGGGAGGGGAGGGCGATGGAGAGAAAGTTTAAGATCTAGGAAGGAATGTAATGGAATTAATGATGTGTAGAAATTGGAAGGGCTGAGGCGTCCTGTTTGGCTTGTGGTGATTTATTTTTCTTTTCTTTTCTTTTCTTTTTTTTTCTTTTCCTTTCCTTGCCTTTCCTTTTCTGTCTTTTCCCTCTCCTCTCTTCTCTTCCATCTCCTCCTCCTCCCCTACAAAAGGCTGGTGGGGTCAGGAAAGGGTGCATCCCAGGGCGGGCATCCCCTCCTCTTGTCTGAGCACGGGGAGCCCACAGGGTCCGCTGGGAGGAAGGGTGCGTGTTGCTTCCTACTATTTTCCTCGTGTTCCTGGCCCGTGCCAGCTCAGCTCTGGGAGACTCAGCCTCTTCCACCTCCCCCCACCTGTTGCGCTTACTACGTGGAGTTGGCTGTGCAGTCTCTCGCTCCGGGCGAGTTTTTAATCCTTGCGGATTGCGGGTCCTGGGTTTACTCAGAGCTCTGCTGACTTGGGCTCCCGTGCCCTCACTGTCACGTGCGTCCAGGCTTAACTAGAGACCGGGTCTGAACACTGTTCTCCCAGATCTCTCTTTTCTTGCTCCTTACATCCCTCCCTCTGAAATCCACCTGGGAGGAAAATTTCCTTGGGGGTTGAAGATATCCAGGCTGGGAAGCAGCGGCGGCTCAGGGCTCTGGCTTGGGCACTGGAGCCGCATGGATTCAGAGACTGGGCCTGATCCAAGCGAAAGGCCTGTTAGCTTTCGCTGACCCCTTCTACTCCTTTCATCCCCAACCTCCATCTCCCCCACCCCATCCCCCACTCAGGGTTCTGCCAGCTGAACCCCGTTAGGGCTCTTTTTGTCCTAACGTGCCCCCAAACACCCTGAGGCAGGGGTTCCTGGAGTGGTCATTTGCCTTGCTTATTGCTCCAGACCTCAAAGAAACCCAACAGACCCTCGCGTCTCCCCCAGCACTCCCATCAACGTTCTCCAGCTCTACTCCCCCCGTCTCTTCCCCAAGGCCCAGGCTGCCCCCAACACCGGACATTGCCTGGGCAAGACTCTTCAGTCATTACCCCACAAAAACATAGGACTCCGCCCCCCGAAAAGGCACACAACCTGCATTCTCACAAGCAGAGCAGTTGTCGAATCTCTCTTCTAAACTTCAAATCTCTCCACCCCCGTGGATTCACTGAGTTGGGCAGAGCATTTTTGAAGATTAGAGAGGATTTATTCTAATTTTTTTTTACAAGACGCTTTATTCCCCGGGAGAATTGGGCTCTGGCATCTTGTCTTTCTCATTTGCATAAAAATAATTTTTGCAGAGCCAAACAAATGTCTGTAGGAGACAATTTGCCGCGAGATTCATTCTCTCCCTCCCTCGCTGCCCTTTAAAAAATTTTTTTCTTTTCCATCTCTCTTCTTCCCTTCTTCTTTTTCCTGTCCTCATTTTCCTTCTTTTCTTCCCACAAACCATATGTTCTTTATTGAGATCCCGCTCACACGTTCTCAGCCCACTCCCCCAGCTGCGGGGGCACCTTAGGGGCACGCAGGGGCAAAAATCACTGGGGCTGGCCCACACCACATTTCAGTGAGGCGCCCAGATCCCCATCCAGTCCCTAAATCCGACCTCATCCCGGCTGATTTTCCAGTGGGGAGAATAGCGGCGCCAAAGCTTTTGACAAAACAGCTGCGGGGGGCCTAATGAAGGTCGCTTCGTCCTGGCGCTGCTCTGGGCCGCGGGTTTAACCCAAGCATTCACCAATCCGGTATCATCGCATCCGGCCAAGAAGCGCGTGGTCAAGGACTCGGTCCTTTGATTTCCTTCGCGTGAACACGGAGCAGCCTTTCTGCGGAATCGAGGGTTTCATGGTGTTTGCTCAAACCGCAGAGTGATGCCTGGGACCCGGCGACCCGGCAGGCGCGTCTCCGAGGGGCTACTGCGCCAGGCCTTCCAGCTGGGGCAAAAAAGGCCTGGGTGGCAGACGTCCCCCCACCCCCGCAAGTCAGGGATATTATTTTACATTGATCGTAATTTCCTCTTAAGACCTGTGTCTGGCTGGCTAGAACTGAGGTCACCTCTTAGAGGCCACAAGAAGTCCGTGGACCATGAAAGGCTGAAGCCTGGGTCCACAAGTGCGGAAGCTGCGCTCTGAAGGGCGTCCTGCGGCCCAAACAGACGCCACTCAACAACGATGGGACTGTTGATCCACACATCCAAACCCGGGAGCGGAAGAACCTTCAAGTGAATGGGGCATGCTCGCCCGGCTCGAACAGGCAGCCGGCTGTCTATTTCACCCGAAGTTCCTCTGAAATTATGGGCGGAGGAGGCGTCGGCAAGTTATTCCGCCCCCCCCCCCCCCGCATTATCTTACTATTGCCTTCAAGGCTTCAGTCGTTTTGCACGTGCACCGATAGCGCGGATGGACAAACTGTGGCAGAGACTCTCCTGCCTGCTTTCTGGGTAATTTGTCAGCCTGGGGAAATGATGCTGCCTCCCAAACCTGTGTTCAGGGCTGCAGGGCGGGGGTGCTTGCATTCCAATCCCCACTGTGGGGCCACTCCTCTGTTAATTAGCGCCCGCATCGTGCCCGGATTCGGTACGGAGACTTTGGCTCACAGGCCCGGGACCGGGGAAGGGGCCTGGGTGGAGACTCCCTTCCTGCTCTGGGGAGCGGGGAGGGCGGTGGTAGCTTCTCCTTCCGGAGAGACTACGGAAAGAAGGGGAGGCACAACCTTCAGAGATAGGGAAGGAGTGGCTGAAGTGTAGAGCCGGGGTTCGTTCTCAAAACCAATCTGGAAAACCGGGAACCGCCCCGCCCTCCCGTGCGACCTGTTGCGCTCGACTTTGTCCAGCCTCCGGCTCTGGGCCTGGTCTGGTTTAGCAGCGATTGGGCGCCGTAGGCCCGAGAGCCTCAGCCAACATCCCCGAAGTCTTTAGATCCAAAGTGGTCCCGCAGCCCCACTGGCCCAGCACCGGGAGACTGAGGGTGACTTCTCATCCTGCCCTGGGTCTCTGGGGTCCTCTGACGGCCGCCCGGCTGGAGAGGGGCCGAGCTGATCTCTGGCTACAGAAGAACCTCAGAGCCCTCTGGCAGGGCAGGGGAAAGGCCGAGAAGGAGAGACCCCGGAGCTGCAGGCCCCCAGGCCACACACACACACACCCTCGTGGTCTCTATTTGTACTTTTTTTTTATAGCAAGTGGTGGCTGGTTTATGGATGCTTGTACTGGACTGGCTCCCATGGGTACTCCAGATCCAGTTCAAGCCGCAGGACTTCCATTCCGGGATCTCCCTGGCCCTGCTGCTCACGGTGGCTGGACGCGGAACCCGGGAGAACGAGTCTGCGGCGAGCGCGTCCCTTCCCGGATCTGCCAGCTCTGGGGAGGAGAGCGTCGGGTCACCGCCCACAGGCTTTGGAGACCGAGCCTTCAACACTTGAGACTCAGGCCTGGATGTTTCTGGGTTCCTTTCAGCGGCGAGTTAAGTCTGCATTTGCCCTCTGAAAATACACTTTGGGCACCTACCTCTCCCAACTACCGCGGCCCCTAGAAAATGCCGTCTGCTCAACTCAAGCAACCTTCCGAAGACGGAAAACTTGAAAAAAAAATCCTAGCTCCCGAGAGGCAATCCTTGAGCAGTGGCTTAGGAGACCAGGACACAGACTTGGGCGGCCACCAAGTTTGCAGAAAGGAAATGAGAAAGTTTTCCCTCTGACAAATTGAATCGTTTTACGTAAAATCAGGTTAAACAGGGCTTCATTCTAAGCAGCATCTCTCCTTTGTACTGTGAATGCACGTGGCCTCCTCCCCCCCCCCTTGGGTGGGTAAGGAGATGTCCAGACTTTTCCCGTGTTTCCAGAGGCCTGTCTCGGCTGCTCCGGAGGTCAGTCAAACCTTTTCATGTTGAAGCCCAGCGGAAAGCTGCCTGCTTTTCCCACTTGCGAGTGGATTTTTAAAGGGCCAACTCTCGGAGGGTTGAGCAGCTATACGCTCCCAGCCACCCCCACCCCCACCATCTTCCCTTCGGTGTTTGCCTTAATTAGGGGGTGGGTTAGTGGGGTTGGGGGCCGAGTTCACGTAAAAACTGTCAAAGGAGTTGGGGGATGGGAAACCGAGAGAGAGAGAGAGAGAGAGAGAGAGAGAGAGAGAGAGAGAGAGGTGGAGAACTCCCGGCACAGGAAAAATTCAAAAATCGTAAAGGGAAAAGGGGGAACTTGAAGCCCAGAAGTCATTGTTTCCTTTATTTCAAAGGGAAAAACCTGCCCGATTCTCATCCTTTTGATTGATTAAGGCCCTGAATACCTCGCAGTCCTGGAGTGACAGTCCCTGAATAGACTCCAGCGAATAAAGCGCAGTGCAGAGCGCGGGGCTGGCACTCGGGGGTGTAAAGGAGGCGAGTTTGCTGGCACTTACCAAGTTATAAATAAAAGGCTATGCACAATGGTACCTTCTCTAAGGACAGACAGTCTTTACAACACTCCTGGCGTCATATCCTGCTGGGGACACTTCAGCTCCTAGCCAAGACTTCGCTCCTTTTATTTTTCCAGCAGTTTAGTCTGAATACCATAATAAATTCCTGAGAACAAACGCTGCAGCCGGGCAAAACTTTAACATATAGACACATCTCTGCCGCGGCATTGGGGATCTATACCTCGAGATTTAGAGCTGCGGCTTCCCAGAGTGGGTTTTTCAATCAAGAAGAGACAGTTTTCTTCTCCCTCCGCCCCCCAGACTTCAACTCGTGAGTCTTAGGGCCTCCCCATGGCTGCCTAAGCTTCACACTACTCCTGCTCCCAGACTGAGAAGACAAAAGCACTTATCAGCACACCCTGGACTCCTCCTGGGAGGAACCCCACCGGGAGGCCCCCTACAACAAACCTAGGCCAAAGGGACATTGACCAGAGGAAGGAAGGCTACACACCTCCGGGGGGCTCCCAGTGCCTTCTTATTGGAATTGCGCCCCCTCCCGTGGTAGTGAACCAAGAAAGATGAGAGAGAGAAAAGTCACAAGTAGAAAAATAGAGACATAGACAAGGAGATGGGATGAGAGCAATAGAGTCAGAGACCGAGAAAGACACAGAGATACACAGTGAGAGACAGAGACAAAGAAATAGGAAGTCAGGGAGAGAGTGACACACGTAGAGTGAGAAAGAGAAATAGGGACTCCTCTTCTCTCTGCTGTTGCCATCTCCCTCGGACGGTCTCTCCCGGTTTCCACGGGTCTGCCCTTCTCTTCCGGGGAAGGGGCGCAGCGTGGGTCCCTCTCCGGGCCGGCCAAGGCCTTGGCACCACCGCGGATGGGAAGAGAAAGTGGCCGCTGTCGCCCAATCAGCGCGTGTCTCCGCCACCCGGGACGGTCTCCCCGTCGGCCAATCGCAGCTCAGGGCTCCTGACCAAGCTTTGGGTGAAAGAACTAATAAATGCTCCCGAGCCCGGATCCCCGCACTCCGTGTCACGACGGGAGGAGACTCAGGCCGGCCGCGCTCCCGCCCCCACCCCCCCTCCCTGGCTCGTCGCGGCGCTCGGAGCCCCCTCCCCAGCGCCCCCAGCCTCAGGGCCTCTCGCTCACACTCGCACCAAACTTTTCCGCCCTGGGCTCGCGATCCTGGACTCTGGGGCCTCCCTGCCCGCCCCTTTCCCCGGTTCCCTCTGGAGCCTCGCTCTGGACTAGCAGTCCTCCTCCCCGCGTCCCTCTTTCTCTCGCCAGCCTTTCTGGGGAGGGGCTCTCCACGCTCCGGGGAGTTTCCAAGGGTCGCCAGCGCCGCGCTTGCCTTTCTATTTCGCCTTCACCTGGATATAATTTCCAAGCGAAGCTGTCCCCAGGATGACCACGCTGGCCGGAGCTGTGCCCAGGATGATGCGGCCGGGCCCGGGGCAGAACTACCCGCGCAGCGGCTTCCCTCTGGAAGGTAAGGGAGGGCCTCAGCGCCGCTCGGAGCCCAGGGCGGTAGCCGGGCTGCTCCACTCTACCCAGGGTCTCCACCGGCTTCTTCAGCGTGCCCAGGGAACCCATTCCCTGGGCACTCCTACCCCAGGAGGTAGCAGTCGGGGCGAGAGCTCCACTCGATTTACTCCCTGCAAAGAGAGCGCAGTTCTTTCTGCAAAGCCTCGCGGAGCCTGGCGGCCAGGCCTGCTCCAGGCCGGTCCACTTTCTTCTGCTGTTTTGGAAGTGCTCTGGTGGGGAAGGGATGAACCAGCTCCTGAGCACCAGAAAGCAACTTCTCCGCATTTTGTCCACCGCGAGGCATCTCAGAACTGCCCCGGCAGCAACCATATTTGCTAAGCTCTTGTTAGTTCCGACAGAATCTTCTTGCCGCTGCAACGGGTAATAGCAGGCACTCAGTGGCATCGTGCTTGGAATTTTTAGTATTAATTGATTAATTAATTAGAGTTCCATTCATCTCAAGTGGCCTCTCGAAGTTTCCATAACTCTTCGGGGGTTAGTCATCCAGAAGGGACTCCCAAGGCAGGAAGCCTTGCAAGCCTGCTCGAGCCCTTCTGGAGAGTTTAGGAGGTTGGAGCGCCCGAAGGGGATGCCGATCCACCTGGCTGGCCCTTCAGGCTGGGTCTAGAGTAGAATGTCAGAGCCAGAGCGTGAATGGAGGTGAAGGGGTCTGTGAGCAGACCTGGCTGTCGGCTCTGTCCCAAGGTGTAACAGGTGACATGCGCTGCCACCTGAGGCCTCCTTTCGGGACCCTCTTGGACCTTTGGCAGCTCCACTCTTAGCCAGATGCCCCAAGGGCTGTCAATTCCTGCAAGTCCCTTAGTAAGGGAGCGGTTCCAATTGAGCAGGGTTTGGTGGGAGCGGAGTTTCAGAAGGCCAGCGTCTGGGTAAACTTTTCTCTCTGCCAGGATGCTGTTTCTTGAGCAAACCTCAAGATACTGGCCGCAGGGTCTCCCCTACCCCCCAAATTGCCACTTTCTCCTCACCCAAAAGGAAGACAGTTTCTCTGGGGCAAGTTATTTTGCCCTTGTTGCTCCCTTCACACAAGATTATGTGCCCCGAAATTGCTTAATAATTTGAGCAGATGTGATTGGAAAAGCGTCTGTGGGTGGCAGCCGGTTGTCGAGCAGTTTCAGTGCTGGGCTGTTACATGCCGATTGTGGGAAAGAGTGCGAAATTAGGTGGGCTCATGTTTCCCACTGCTCTCTGTTCTCCCGCAGTGACTTTCCCTTTGCCTCTCTTTTCGCCTTCTGCTCCCAGTGTCCACTCCCCTCGGCCAGGGCCGTGTCAACCAGCTTGGCGGCGTGTTCATCAACGGCAGGCCGCTACCCAACCACATCCGCCACAAGATCGTGGAGATGGCCCACCACGGAATCCGGCCCTGTGTCATCTCCCGCCAGTTGCGTGTGTCCCACGGCTGCGTCTCTAAGATCCTGTGCAGGTACCAGGAGACTGGCTCCATCCGTCCTGGTGCCATTGGCGGCAGCAAGCCCAAGGTGAGCGCGGGGGCCTGGCCCTGGAGGCCTTCGGGCCTGTGGTCTCCTGGGTTAGAGAAGATGGGGCAGGGGACAAGGACTATCATCTGGGGCCTTCCAAGGAGTTATTTTTCAAGGGGCCTATGGTGTGTGGGGGTGTGTGGTGGGGGTGGGAGGATTCGGTTGCTGCCTGGCCCGCTGCTCCTCCATAAATGCTAAGGGAAAACTCCAGCCTTTTTGCAAAGGAGATATTATAGCATTTTAAAAAATGTGCCGGAACCCTAGAATACTCATCGAATTATTTTAATAAGCAAACCCCTAAAGCAAGCAGCTGTATGTGCCCACCTGTTGCTGGTTTCTTCCCCAAGAGTCTTCCCAGCTCCCACCCACTGCACTGCCCTTGCCAAACCTAATCTAAGGAGCCACTTTTGGTTTTCTAATGGTTTCTCTCCCACCTTCTGTCCCCAATCTCCTCCAGTCCAAATTGTCTTCAGGGAGTCAAAAACTGGGTGATTTGTTTTCTTTGTAATGAGCGGAGATGACTTGGCATTTAAAAAGCAGTTTGGTACTATCCTCAAATTATTTTGGTTCCTTTTAAAAAATGAAAGAGTCACACTGGCTAAGGCTCAGTGGGAGGGGATTACACAGGGTCTGTCTTTTCTTCTCCATGTGGGGAAAATCCAATATAATTTTCTAGTTGCCACAAGGCAAAATCAAAAGGTTCTGGTAAACTAAAGACTTCCAAACACCCTGCTCCCCATCCTCCCTCCCTCCCTCCGCCCCAGATCCCCTTGCAACCTCTCCAAGAATCTCTGGGCACTACTTTTATTGAAAAAAAAAAAAAAAAAGAGCTATTCTCTCAAATTATCCATATTTGTTATCCACTCTGATTATTTTTTTTAAAACCCATATAATCAGCTTTTGCATTTCATTCTGTTCTTCAATTTAGCTAAAATCTTGTGTTTTTTGGGGGAGAAGTACAAGTTGCAGATCTAACTTGAATATTGCTTCTCTTTCAAACACTCCCCTTTTTAGTTTCGTTTTCATGTTATTTCTGTGTAAGGAGTTGACTTTCTTTCTTTTCAGGGATCAGAAAGTACACCATCCCCCCCACCCCAAGTTGTTATAATTCTTCCTTTTTTATCCTGATTGTCCAAGCTTAACTAGGGAGGAAGAGGGTCCCCAGGGGTGGGGCGATCTCACTTCTACCCCTTCCTAAAAGTATACTTCAGAGAGTTGGGGTCCTTTTGCTGACAAGGGGGTCTTCCCTGGGGGTGCAAGATGGAGCATCCCAATCTGCCTGGAGGCGGTGGGGCCACCACATTTGGCCCAGAGTACTGGGTACCAACGCCTGCCTGCCTGTTCTCTTAAAGCAGGTGACAACGCCTGACGTGGAGAAGAAAATTGAGGAATACAAAAGAGAGAACCCGGGCATGTTCAGCTGGGAAATTCGAGACAAATTACTTAAGGACGCTGTCTGTGATCGAAACACTGTGCCCTCAGGTACCAGGCCCATTAACGTCTTCCTGAGGTGCGGCCGTCAGACGCTATTCCCCGGGCGGGTCATCCGAGCCACAATCACCCCAAGATCGATCTGGGCGATCGGGAGGCAGCCCCTCCCGGGGCCCTGAAATAGTCACGAGCCAGACGCGCTCTTGGTGTTTTACCGAGAGGGGGCTGAGCTGCTGGTCCTGGGGTTGAGAGACCGCCAAGGGCTCCCCAAAGAGGATTTCTGTCGAGGAGGCAAAGGCAGGAAACGCAAGGCAGAGGCCAGGCGTCTATTAATATTGATGCTCCCTTTTAAAGAGAAACAAATGTTTTGGTAACCCCAACCGAAGGAAGATGGGGCTGCGCCAGCTGAGGCTCTGCCTTGTGCGCAAAGGAGGGGAGGTTTCGGCAACGGCCCGGATTTTTCCCGAGAGTCCCAGGGACCATCCGGCGCCCCCGGCGGCCCGGGAGGGAGGAGGAGGCGGAGGGAGAAGAGGGGCGAACGCAGGGGCGAGCGCGAGGGCGCGCGGGAGAGTTTGTTTTTAATTAAAAGGAAACTCCCTTTCCCCCCTGCGAGAACGAGATATTTCAGAGTATGGATTTGTTTACCAGACGGGAATCTGGAAAAAATAAATGGGGGAGAGTGCATTTTCTTTTGATTTTTTACAATAGGAAACGATTCAGCAGTTGAAATTTAAACCCTTTATAGCCTCAAAAAAAAAAAAAAGTTGAATTGCAGGGGACGGGTCTGCTGTGGTTCTTCTTCCCTTAACGCGGACCGCGGAGGCCTAATACCCAGGTGGTGGTAGGGGATGCTGGGTGGGCTGGCGGGAGAATTCTCTTAGATTGGAGACCTAGAGCCCCGTCTGTAGGGTGAAAAAGGGAAATGCTTCTCGCCGGGACGAGAGGGCCAGAGACCGCAGTTGCCGGGTCTAACTTGGAGGTGCGGATTGCGGGGTGGGGGGTTAGAGTGGGAGGTTGAAGGGGTGGTAGAAGGTCGAGGATGCCCCAAGATGCAGGAGGAGACAGGCGAGTTGTGCAGGGCAGCCGCTCTAGGGTCCGGGCTGGGGGTTCGGGGGCTCCTTCCTGCACAGCCTGGTAAGGCTCAGTCGTCCGCGCTCCCACCCTCCTCCCGCCTCCAGTGAGTTCCATCAGCCGCATCCTGAGGAGTAAATTCGGGAAAGGCGAAGAGGAGGAGGCTGACCTGGACAGGAAGGAGGCCGAGGAGAGTGAGAAGAAGGCGAAACACAGCATCGACGGCATCCTGAGCGAGCGAGGTAAGCCGCGGCGCGCTTGGGCGGCGCGCTCCGGGCCCCGCGCCTCGGCGACATCCGCGCTCTGACGTCGCGGGCCTGAGCGCGCGGGCCAGCCCCGGCTCGGGTCAAGGTCCCTCCTCGCTCGTATCCACTGCACCCGGGGAAGAGCATTCAAGTGAAAGACCAGAGACGCACTTGAAATTAAAACAAAAATCTCTTTTCTTTCTTTTTCTACTTTATAAGTCTTTCTTCTGCACCAGCCTCAGCCCCTCGGAGTCTAGAACTGCGAACTGCGGTTTGGTGCAGGGCTACCCTCTTGCCCTCAGGTGTACGGGACCGGGCGCTTGAGGGGCTGGGGACAGTCTGTGAGCCTCCGGGAGTTGAAGGAACTTTTGTGCCCTAAGGAAAAGCCCAGATCTTCAGAGAGGTTCCCATTATTAGAGAAGGGGTGGGGAGAGAAGGACTCAAAACTCTTTGCGGGGAGTGGGGCCCCAGAGTTGCACCACGTTGACTGCCTTATAAATACATACATAATACATCATACATACATATATGTAAGTTGGTTGTTTTGTGCTATAAATTGGTTTTCAAATGCGATGGGGCTTGATTTCTGTGTGTGTGTGTCTAGGAAGGAAAATCAGCCTAAGATGTGGGTTCTTGGGGCCGCGGTGTTGGTGCCCTGTCTCCACCCAAAGGTGCGGGCCACCTGCTCCTTGTTGGCTGTGACCTGTCATCATCAAGAGAGAGTCTCTCCTTTGGAGGCGTAAAGTGCAGCCTACTTCCCTTATACCTGCCACACATGGTCTGGAGAATCTAAAGGTGTCCCCCTCTCCCCAAAAGGAAAGCCAACCCGTGAAAGTTGAACTGGAAAGGGATCCCGGCAGCAGTTTTCCACTCTGCAGTTTTGGCCCTGGGGATGGTCACACCTCTTCCAAGTCACAGAAGGTCGGGAGGCGCCTGGTGTCCCTGCCACACCTTGAATTGCCCCTTCAGGGCCCGGGGCTTTGGTGGGTGGAGTTGAGTTTTGACTTGCCCAGGAAGGGTAGGTGGCTCTCCAGGTGGGCTTGGACACCCTCTGTGACCAGCTGGGTCTGTACCCTCAGCAGGTGGCCTCCAGAGTAGGACTGGGGGTGGAAAGCTGGTCACTTCTTTTGCTTTCATTGCCTGACCCAGTGGCTGGCCGCAGCTTTACAAACCAATGCAAAATCTGTACCCGACCTTGAAGAGACACTTAGATTTAGATGTGACAAACCCAAACAGCTGATTTCAGGGATCAACAGAAGCATCGATGTTCTGGGACACACAGGCAATCAGGAAGACACCAAAAACTACGGCAGGCTGGGCAGGGAAATACATAGGCTGTTGCTTTCCTTAAAAGCAGGGGACTCACAGGGTCTTAGTTTAAGCCCCTCCTTTGGGAGGGGTGCTTTTCTGCTCTAGTGTCTTAGGCAACACCCCGGCTTTTATTCCAGGCCTAGATGCAGCAGAGAGGTACTGGGGAGGGAGGAAGGAGAGAAACCAGCCAATCCCAAACCCAACGGGCCCCTGTGGGCAGAGGGGCAAGAAGCCCAGAGCTATCGGAGAGGCTCAGGAAGCAGCATGGGGGTAGCACGGCTCTGCTACTTGTTGCTGGAGGCGCTGGCGGCAGACCGGCTGCTCCCTGGCAGCACAGGCAACCGAGGCCCAGGAGACAAAACACCCCAAATGAGCTGGTCAAACATTTGTACAACTTTTCCAGCTTTTACAAAGAAGGCCTTCTCTACACAATCTACACTTGGAGATGAACTTGGGAGACAAAGCCTGGAGAGTCCATTGAAACTCACACTTTAGCTCGGCCTAGACAAAGCTCCAGCTCGCAGCAGCTTGATGTGAACAAAGGAAGGCAACCTTTTTATAATTCAAGGAGAAAAGAAGAGAAAACAGCTCCACAAAGGGCCGAGAATAGACATTATGGGCTTGCAATGAGGGATGAATTATTCAATGAGCTCCAATAGCTTCTGCGCCAGGAAGTTTTATGGACTCTCCAGCGTGGAAAAAGTGGCTATTTCACCTACAAAATGTTTCTAGTCTTTTGGGCCGTCTAGCTGGGCCGGCTGCCATTCAAGGGCAATTGCTACCATTTTTAAAATCAGAGTATTCTCCCCAGCGGGGGCTGTACCGTTGAAAACACACACTCCGCAGAGGCTGAAGCCTAATTTAATTTGGGGTTGTCAGAGAAGATGCAGTGTCCCTCTTTTTAGCGGCTCTAGCTCCTTTTCCAGATAAGCCCTGGAGGGCAAGAGGGGCACAGAGAGAGGACAGAGTGAAGTGTAGTTTAAAGGGAAGTCTAGAAACCTCAAAAAAAAAAAAAAAAAATTACCTCTGTTGTTTGGGCACCAAAAGTCACCGGCTGCCCTGCTTGTAAAATAGAATGAATGTTGATAAAGCAACCTGAGCTCCCTGGCCGAGAGGGAAGAGGCTGGCCAAGAAAGGACCTTTGGGTGTCCTGAGCAGGGCAACGCGCTCTCTCCGGAGGTTCCAGCTTCCTTGGGAGGTAGAAGGGGGGGGCGATGTTAAGACTGGCTTTCCGGGGGACATCTTTCTGCTTGTCAGGCTGTAGGACACAGGAAGAGAGGCACCCTGAAAGACGTCAGAGCCGCTCTCATTTTTTCTCTCCAGTGTTTGGCCTTTCTCCTAGGTGACCCCTTTTACCTTCTCAACTTTCCCTTGTCCCTTGCCCAATCCAAGAGCTGCTCAGCGTGCAGACTCGGTGCGCTCAGGCCTTTGAGCCCTGGCGCGCACTAGACGCTGTGTACCCCTCCTGGGTCCATCCTTCCAGCTCCTTTGCCGGGGTGGAATGAGAAGGTTGGGAGGCCGGGGACAGCAAACCACCCCCCACCGCCCCCCGCCGGCCGCCCCCCGCGCCTGGTCCCGGCCCTCCCGCCAGCACCGAGATCGGAACAGGCGCAGTCGGAGGAGCCAGGCCCCGGTCGCAGCATCGGGGGCCGTGGGCACAGCCTCCGCTGCGGCCACTCAATGGGCGCCTCTGTTCCTCCCCCAGCGCGGCGGAGCGGGCCCGCGGGCGCCGCCACAATGGGTCGGCCCCCACTCCTGCGCCCTGCGCCAGAGCGCCGCGCCGCCCCCTCCCCTGCGCTCCGGCCGGCTCGAAGCTTAGCTCGCCGGGCTGCAGCCGACTCAATTGCCTCCTTTATGTCCTTCTCACTTTCATCTAGACACAGCCCGCCTCCCCCCACCTTCTCCTTTTTTTTTCCCTCTTGCCTGAGGCTCACATTAGTGAAATTTCTGCAACCTCCCCCCATTTTTTTTTATTTTAAAGAAAGCCCTTAACACAAAAGCAGTGACTAATCAATAGAAACTGCTCCTTCATCTCTTCCTCCTCCTCCTCCTCCTCGTCCTCGTCCTCCAGCAGGGTGACGCTTTTCCTGTTTGTGAGTTTTAGGAAACATTTTTGCTTTGTGCCGTAATGGAATTAGAGGACAGATGAGGACTGTAAATGGGACACGCGACGGCAAGACTCTCGCTTAAATATTTAGATGCAACGTTACAATTACTGACTTGTTGCAGCGGGCTTTGAAGTGGTAGCTCGGGAGTGCAGGGGGAGAGAGGCCAGATTGCCCAATTGATGTTTTGATTGGGGCTGGAGATACACGTTCATAGGACTTCGCTGTCCCCCTTTAAAAATCACTAGTGAGCGTGGGAGGTTTGCAGCAATTTCCAAGATTGGGCTAAAAGACCCCAAGCGTAGGTCGCTTCAGGCTTCTACTCCGTTCATATCTCTCCCTTCCTATTTGACATTTTTGAAAAGCAGGTCTATTTTTTTTTTTTTTTAATTTGAGAAGGTAAAAGTGAGAAAAGTTTTGCTCGAGTCCCGTTTTGTTTGTACACGTGTGAGCTTTTCTGAAACAACTAGGCCGACGTCAGCTTTTCAGCGGGGCATAAGAGAAAGCAATTAAAAACGCAGAAAACTTTTAAAGACCCTTGAAATATTTCATTTCCAACGGAATCGTGAAAGGAGCACTTTATCATTAACGGGGCGCCTGAAGTCGAAAGGAACGGAAGGCCGTTTCTTCCCCCCGACTTAGCAGGGAGGGACATTTTGGCGCGAGGCAAAGCGGGGGGGGGCGGGGGAGGAACTTTCCCACAGACTGAAATCATGGGGTTTAAGGTCTTAGGTTTGTGGCGTCGGAACCTTTATTAAAGTGGACAGCCCACTCTCCAAGTCCATTTGTCAGAATCCCAAATTTGACCCCCATGTCGCCTCTAGTCTTTTGAGTGAATTTTATGTTTTCTGAAGCCCTTGCGATACTCAGCAAGCAAATAGCACCCATTTAAAAGTGTACTGGAAATATCAGAACCTGAAATTAAAACGCTGCGCTGCGTTTTTTTCAGGGACGTAGCGGTAACGGTTTTCTGTTCAGATGATAAAAAAAAAGAAGGAAGGAAGGAAGGAGAGAAAGAAAGAAAAAAGAAAGAAGGAAGGAAAGAAAGAAAGAAAGAAAGAAAGAAGGAAGGAAAGAAAGAGAGAAAGAAAGAAAAAGAAAGAAAGAGAAAGAAAGAAAAGAAAGAGAAAGAAAGAAAGAAAGAAGGAAAGAGAGAAAGAAAGAAAGAAAGGGAAAGAAAGAAAAGAAAGAAAGAAAAAGAAAGAAAGAAAGAAAGAAGGAAAGAAAGAGAGAAAGAAAGAAAGAAAGAAAGGGAAAGAAAGAAAAGAAAGAAAGAAAAAGAAAGAAAGAAAGAAAGAAGGAAAGAAAGAGAAAGAAAGAAAGAAAGAAAGGGAAAGAAAGAAAAGAAAGAAAAAGAAAGAAAGAAAGAAAGAAAGAAAGAAAGAAAGAAAGAAAGAAAGAAAGAAAGAAAGAAAAGAGAAAGAAAGAAAGAAGAAAAGCAAACCACCAGAATTCGGGTCTTGTAGGTTTTTCCTTTTTGCTTGTTTTGTTTGGTTGGCTGCTGTATGTTTGCTTTCTAGCCTTATTGAAAACATGCAGATTTTCTAATTAATGCTTGAAATCGTATGTTTATTTTGGGGCTTGATTTGATTGTTGATAGCACCGGAACAGGGACGCAGGAGCTTCAAGTGCGTAATAATTACTGAAGGGTCATTTAAGAGTCCCCAGGGCTTAGCAATAAAACCCGCCGGGGCGGTGAGGCAGAACCAGCAAGTGCGCCTCGGTTCAGGAGAGTGGGATGTGTGGAAATCAATCAGGAGAATAGGAGCGTTGCCACTGAGCCCAGTTGCAATATCCACGAATAAATATATTTTGAAGACCAAAAAAAAAAAAAAAAAAAAAATCCTTCCTAACCATGAGGTTAAATGTTTAAGTCATGCACAAGTAAATAGCAAGCGAAAATTAGAAGTCACAACAGCGGCAACAAATAAAGAGTGAGAGCTTGTCCAGGACTGGGGACAGAAATATTCAGTTCGGTGGGGTTCTAGACAGGTAACTTATTTATGCGGGTAAATAAAGATTAAGGAACCATTAAGAATGTACATATATAACTAACACGACACTAACAGACAATTAAGCAGTCAGTTTAATGCCTTATCTCACTGGCTGCTCTGGGGTTGTTTTACAACTAGGAATTAAAATCTGAAAAGGAAGTTTTCAGCAGCTCTGGCCAAATATTGATTAAGTAGCTGTTTGTTGATAGCATTGTTACGCATTAAAAGGCCGGGATCGCGGCCCCTCAGTGGCCATCTTCTATTGTGAGGGATTCTTAACCACAGAGATCAAAGCGGGATCATTTCAACTTATCTGTCTTGGAAAATCCTCCTTTTCCTCTGAAACCTCTAAGGAGGATTGACCAAATTCTCTTTAAGAAATAGGAACCCAAACCAGTTACATGTCGTAGGTTTGTAGAGAAGAGATTCATGGGGTGTTTTTAATTATCCTATGGTGATTTCTTGTTTAGAGCTTAGGCTAAGATGGTGAATTTATCATCAAATAGATTCTCATTTTTGGAGGGTGGCCGGAGGCAGGGAAGCTACTATCCGCATGTCCCTAAATTTTTAAATATGGAACTTTCTTTCGCCAAAGTTGCCTTCTAAGCTGGAATGATGTAAAGGAAAGATGTCAGATTTTTTATCTAAAACTGAGTGGGGAATAATTAAATACACGGGGAAACTGGGAGTTATACTGACTACATTTCTCTACATGTGTTTCTATATTTTTGTGTGTTTATAGATGGTTATATGAGTCTCCTGTATATTCTTAACCCCCTACAATGTAGGAGTAGACATGTATTTGTGTGTATAGTTTGTGCATCGTTAGAGTTTATTTGTAAGTTCGTCACTATGAATTATGCTGGCAGTAAACTTTATCCCGTTGCACAAAATAAAAGCTCATTTGTCCAATGGATTACACTTCTAGAGTCATCAGAATTTGAGGTAACAGCATAGCCTCCCAATTCTTACTCAGTCCTGCTGTTGAATGCTAGGAAAAATCTTTCCCTGAATGATTTTATGACTTTTCGGCTGTTGATTTTTAGATGAACTATTAGCCTTTTTTTTTTTTAGCTTAAGAACTCAATATATTTGGATAGATTTTTTTTTCTTTTATTATGAGAGCTAAAATTCCTGCAAGGGCTTTTTTGGAAATACCATCTCTGTGCTTAATTTGCAAATGCCAACAAATCACTGAGGTGAAATTTATGCCAGATTCAGGCTTTGGATATTCAAATGTGCATCATGGATCTGTCTTCCTGAATCCCCTCCTCTGACTGTGCTCATTGCACTACTAAATAATTGTGCAAAGGGCTGTATCTTTATTTCATTTTATTTTTATTTTTTCTTGTTCACTCTTGAACAAGATGAGTCTTGACGTACAGAACCACTAGTGGATATTTTCAAATATATTCTATTATAATCTCCCAATTAATTAATATTCGACCTATGCTCAAATGTTCTTTGATATAGTCCCAATCATTTCTGTGTAGAGCAACTGCCTGAAATGGATTAAGCTGGAAGGGTGAGTCAGCTCAGATCTGTTTTGGTTACCTTGTCCTGGGTCCAGATGCAGCATTAGAGAGTTCTTTGTTGCATATTCCACATGTACATGTATATTTCATATACATATGGAGTTAAAGTAACTTTCCCCCCTTGGGCAACAGGCTATGTGTTCATGTACTGACAGGGAGGGCAGCAGAATCGAGCTCTAAATTGGGCCTGATCTCAGCACCAAGGCAGAATTACTGACTCAAGAACTGGCTTATGCCAATTATTTCTCAATAAAGTTGGGAAAGATTAAATACGATTTTGATATTATTGTAAAAAAAAAAAAAAGAACTGGCTGCCTTTAGCTGAGGAACTGTGATCAGAGAAAGTGAAAGGGAATTTTAGAAGTTGCCCTTCTTTTGGAAGATGCACACCAAGGTGGGAACAGGGGACCATCTTCTGCTCTGTTGGGAAATATTTTCTTGCCCCGTTGCTGCTGGTCTCTGGTGGAGAATGTCACAGTTCAGGTCTCAGCTCTGTCTTACAGTGTTGGGCCAAACACTGAGCCCCAGTAGCATTGAACTTTTGCTGGAATCAGAACATCTGTCTTCTAAGAAAGCTTTCTCTCAAATTATCTGTGTTAGGATTATGCTCCCAAATAACCAGAATATATATAATTTCAGTTTGTAACTTGGAAGGAACAAGCACAGTTATCAAAACGCCCGTTAACATTACAAAACATCTATTTGAGGGAGATGAGTTAGAAACTTTACCATTGTTAAAAGAAAATATGAAACCCATGGAAAGTAGTTGCTGAGGATGCTTGAGGAAAGGTTCAATGAATTCTTACCTTCAATGTCTGTTTTCCTAATCCTTCCTGATAAAAACTAAGAAAAGACAAACAGATAACTTCTGCTACAGAAGTGGCCACTTCTCTTTAAAGAAGAAAGTGTATATTACTAAAGGGTGATGTAAAATTTAGAATTTGATTTGATGCACATTTCTCCTAGGAAGGAAAATCCTGAGAAAGAGTTTTACCTTGTACATTGCGTGCAGCAAAGTTTGTAGCATTTAGATTTTTGCTGCAGGATTTTAAGTAAACAACAGCAACAACAACAAAGAATCTCTTCTCTTTGGGGTGAAGCAGCTTGATCAAAGTAGTCTGAGTTTGTATGCCCTCCTTACTGCAGTGATTGGGAAGTCAATCTTCCTCAGTAAAACAAATTAGAACTCATGACAGGCAATAACAACCTAGCTGGATATTTGTCTCCCTCAACCCATTTAGGGTTTAATGCGTCTACAGCAGTATAGTAATAACATCTCGGTTCTAGGAGCCAATCGATGGATTCCATTTAAAAATAGCTAATCAAAATGCTTTGTGAACAAGGTGGGAGACTCTTCTTGGCTGACCAACATGGAACTGAGGGAGAGGAAATACCACTGATTTTTAGCATTAAAAAATGTCCAGGGTCGTATTGTGAGTTCAAACAGTATAGTTTTATGGAGGCTTAAATGTAAATTTTTAGAATTGTTTGTAATCGGCTAATAGGCATATTTCTGGAGACAACTGCAGATTTAAATGTCCCTGCCTTTATGTCATTAGATGGAAGCAATAAATAAGTCAGGGTAGAATAGTGAAGAAAGGAAAGTTAATTGCTTTGCAATTTATAGTGTAACATGGGATCGGTTTAATTTTTGTGTACTTTCCTGGTGAATACTTATATGGTGACATACAAATTTTCATTTTTAATAGAAAGCCTACATTTGTAGGCTGGTGATTTTATAGGTACATAGATTTGCCAACATACCCCTTTTATCTTTTTTTTTTTCCTTTGGCAAACCCTAGAATAGACATAACTTATCCAGTCAACAAGCAATTGGGCATTGTATAGAGATATTAATATCTTCCTTATTTCCCTTACAGGGCCTATCTCTTTAAAAATACATTTTATTTTAAACTAATTGTAGACTTATAGAGTCTATCTTCAAATGCATTTTAAAATTCTTTCAATATTCAAATATATTATCATGATTAAGAAAATCTTGGCCAGTGGGGGTGAGTATTGTGGGTGTGTGTGTCTCAATTACCATGGTTGAGCTTAACATGAACTAAAGAAAATTAATTGGTCCAATTCATTTTATTATAAGAAAAGCAACAGGTTTCTTCTTTCTGAATCCCTACTTGGCCAGTTTCCTGATTGAGGTTCACTAAAGCATTTGAGTGTTTCTTGTCTGTTCTGATTTAAACACGCCCCCAAGTCCCTTTTCTTGCCTTTGCTTGCACTGTAAGAACCAGTACCCAAGGCAAAAGTGGCCTGTTCTTGCAGATCTTAATTTATTCTAAAATTACGACCAAGCACATCTCAGTTGTGACCCCTTGAACTTTAGTTTTGACATGTATAAGATGGGGCACATCATACCAACTTCCCAGGGCGATATGAGAAGAAAATGAGAAGATGCAAGTTGTGCACAAATTACATGTATCATAGGAAGACTCAAAATCCTGGGGGAGAAAACCCTCTGAACATGCAGAAAGTGACCAGCCTGCTGGCAGATGGGCTCTGCCCAAAGGCAGATAAAAGCTTAATTCAGGGCTTAGGAGCAACAATGAAGGAACACACACACACACACACACACACACACACACACACTTCACTTTCACTGAGTCAAAAAATTGAGTTTGCAAGCAACTATTTAATATAATAGATTTTATTGACTTACCAGATAAGAAAAATAACAAAATTCTAAAGCCATTCACTGAGATGTCAGAAGATATTTCTAAGTTATTTTTCTCCCAGTTTTCGGCAAAGATTACTTTTCTCTCTTAGATTAACTTGGCTTTTTCAGAGTCCTCCAAATTGAACTTCTCTCTTTCTTTTGTTCTTTTGTTCTTTCTTTCATTGTTTGTTTGTTTTTCAACAGGTTCTTTTTGCTCCATCAGAGATTGACAAACAGGTTGCTTTTTGAAAATAGGTCTCATGCATGCATGCCTTCGTGCTCCTGAAATTCTTTGCAATGCTTCATTTTACAGAATTGCTTTTGCACAATTTCTCATTCTGTCCCCTCTTGAGGCTACTTCATTGTCCTTAAGTATCTTCTTAGCTTCGCACGTGAGACTGTGTACATTCCTCTTTCTTTGTGCATGATTCTACTTAACCCCCCTCCTATCAAATTTGAGTTCACAAATATTAAAGAAACTTTCCAAAGTAGCATTCATTAAGCTGGAGGATACATTTCAAAAGCTGGTGATTTTATAGGTACATAGATTTGCCAACATACCCCTTTTTCTATTTGATTTCCCTCCATCCAGTTCCCAAAGCTCAGGACTTGTGTGTTATCCGGGGTGCAATGCAAGAGTTGAAAACAAATAGCCTGGCTTGTGAGGCTTTCGGGGGTCTGGAAAGCTCCTGCCCCGCGTTTCCCCCACTGGAGCAGCTTGCTGGTACAGCCACTGCGGAGAAGGAAGGTTGTTTTCTTATCCCCGCATGCACTGGTCTGACCTGTCTCCGAAATAGGTCAGGCTGGGGCAAGGCAAGTTTATGCAGCTGTTGGGGCTTAGGCAGCCCGGCAGGCAGCCAGGGCGCCTTGGTTGGCGGTCCCCAGTGAACAGATAAAAACTTGCTGGCCAGCCATGGGGCCTTCCTTCTGGACCCTGCTGCCTCCCCACCCCCACCCCGAAGGCTTTGAGATGCAGGAGGACTCCTGGATTATGGGGGCCAACTCTCAGCCTCAAAAGGGAAGTGTTCTTTGATTCCAAGGATTGGCCTCTTGTGGATGCAAACATTCAGATGAAATATATACTTTATCAGATTTCATCTTTAAATCATCCTACTTATTTTGGCGGGGTAAAACATTCACTCTTACATAATTCCGAAGATACAGAGGGATAGACAGTAACAGGTTTTCTTCCCATCCTTGTCCCTCAGTATCTTGGTCACCTTTCTAGAGAGTCTATGCATAAATAATTATATTTCCCTCTCTTAAAAATGTTCTCTCCTTTTGCGCACATGGTAGCCCACTATAGAAACTGTTCTGTGCCTCGCTTCCCACTCCCCCTCCCTGCCCCCTTGAGACTGTATCTCAGCAATTACTCTGCATCAGGGTCTGGTGGCCTCCACGGCCTGTTTGTACAGCTGTATAGTATTCCATTGCATTGGCAAATGATTTATTTAGCATTAGGTAGTTTCCAATCGAACGACACCATTTGGCACATGTGTGCGTTTCTTTGTAAAATAATTTGTCCATGGTAAGGACAAAGGGAAGGCATTTGTAATTTTGATAGCTTTGGTGGAATTTTGGTACTGCGTTGAGGACAAACAGGGGAATGCTTAGCAAACATGGTGCAGAAGCGTGTTTGCCCGTGGCACGTGCACGAGAAAAATGAAACACTCTTCTCTACCACTGTACATTTATTAGAGCATAGGTTTTGAAATTTCTGCTTAGGGAGTTGTTCTGCCAACAGTGACTACCCTCTGGAAATTCCTCTAATCTGTTATTGCTCCAAATGGAACATTCTCTAAATCCAAGGAAAGCTTTTTTTCTTTGACTTTTCGGTTCCTCTTTTTATTTTATTTTATTTTTTGTCTACTGTTCATTTCACTCCCTGCCCCCTCATCATATATTAACATATTTATGATAAGCATTCTTAGCTATTTTTCTTTCTGTGCTGGAAAAATTATGGACAATTTTATAACAATTTCAAGGCAACTTACTCTGATTGTTTAGTTACAAAAGAGAAGTTGTCTGTCAGGGTCACCAAATCAGGGTTGAACTAGTAAGAGAGCAGATCATGAATAATAAAATAGGGTCTTATATTTCTAATTTTTGAGAAGGGCTGGCCTGGTGTTCTTGGGGTTTCTTGAGTTTGGTAAAGGCTGATTTTTAATTTTACAAACTTTTAAGGGGCATGTATCCATTCCCTTCGATGCACAAAGGACTTTCTATGTTTTTGCACATACCTTGCCTCCCTCAAATCATTTCGGCCTATTTTCCCTTAAATCTGATGCCCAGGAATTCAGTTGTTGATGCGCTGAGTACCTGGCTTACCTAAGCTGGGAGTCCGAGTCCGTGAAATGAGCCAGAAAGAACCATGTTCTAGCCATAGGAGAAAAACAACCCTCTCCAAACCCTCTTGGGAAAATGGAAGAGGTGAACGCCAATAAATATTATGAAGTAAATGTTTCATGTCATTCCTTTTTAGGAATGAGCCTTTCAGAAATAGGAGTATGAGCTGGGAGCTAAGGATTTATTTTTGAAAAGCAGGATCTTGATTTGGTTTTAAAAAAATAACAGAAAAACAAAACCAGTCTTCTGTCTTGACTCTTCTCGCCGCCAGTCTTCGAGCACACTTGTGCCAGGCTAAGGCAGAAGGTCCACTCTCCTCATACCAGAACTTTCATCTGTGCTTCCTTAGAAGGCAGCTAGATGGGTGCTCTGCGTTCTCTCCCTGTTTCCCCTCTGACTTGCTTATGGAAATCTGAAGGAGTCAGTTTGGACATGTAAACAGGCCTGGTGTTAAGAGCATCTGTAAAGAGCTGAGAAGAATCAAAAGCAGCTTTCCCTCCCCCCGACCCCCAGCTCTGTGCATAATTTGGATTGAATCAGGCCCATAATTTGTGACATCTGATTACTACCTGCACAAGTATGCAGCTCTCCACACAAGAAGGAGGGCCTAGGGAGGGTTAATTTGGAAGAAATTTTGATTTGTTTGTCAGATTGCTGTGATGTTCTCAACAGAAATTTAGACCGGAGAAAATAATGTGGTTTTCAGACCCATGTCGGCGGAGTAACCAAACTTTAGATTCTGACACATCCCCGCATTGTTCTCCCCCACACAGGTAAAGGGGGAGCATTGACCATTGAGCAGCTCCCTCTCCTGATTTGTAGATTTGTCGCTTTTTAAAATAAAAAGGGACCCATGGGTTCATTGGGGGAAATAACTTTCCATTTCATGATTTGCAAATGAATGGGATCTCAGTGTCTGGAATCATTGGTTCTCTTTGAGAAAGATTGGAGCTTCTAACGTTTTCTCAGAGCATTTCTAAAAGGGGCTGGGGGTCCATTGCAGGAAGTCCCGCAAATAAACGAGGGTCTCCTCACAGCGCCTGGGGGGGTGGGGAGACTAGCAGTACACCAGCGAGGAATATGATTTGGGAAGCTAGCCAGTGTGGAAACTTTCCAGGTGGTAGACTCGCTGGGCTTTTGTGCAGACAGGGCACATCCGGGGCCTGTGTGAGCACGACACACATTTATCAGAGGGTGGCAGAGAGCAACTTCTATAATTTCTTACTGGAAGCCAATGTCTGCTTGTGGTCACTGGCCCTGCCAAGCTCTGAATACTTGCTGAATTTTTGTCTGAGAAAAAGATGGCAAATGGGAGACTGGGATCTCAGCATCAGGTCAGAAACTGCAGAGAGCCGGCCTGAAGAGTCCAGGGGCTGGAGGGATGCTGGGGTCTTGGCAGGTCCCCCATCATCCAGGGGATGGGTTCCAAGATGGAGGCCAGGGTGGAAACTCAACTGGCCTATTTGGGATTCAGCTTCTGGGCTCTTCTCAGTGAACTTTTTGGGCCTCGACTCTTCAATGTCTTCTTCTTGCCTGTGGAAAGTATCAGCTGGTGTGTCTCAGGGCATTCCTGAGCTGAAAGCCAGTTGGTGGCTGGGAAGACCACCTCACCTTGTTTTCCTCAGAGGCTCAGTAAGTGGTCAGTGGGAGGGTGGGCACCTACACATCTTCTGCAGGTCGCAGCAAGGACTCATTACTGGGCACACTCTTGTGTCACGTGGTCTCTCCTTTTTTTGGGGAAATTGAAACTAAGTCACTGTGCAGGCTTTTCTTTGTAATGGAGTATTAGCATATACCTTGGGCAGATAAGAAGAGGACTGATTTCCTTATTACAAAATACAGATGACATAGAAAACCAAATTCGGTCTGAATTTTGTTTGCTGTCTAAATTTATCATTTTATTGAATTACTATAATTTAATGTTACTGGTTTAAACTAACAATTCTTCCCCTGAAATGAATCCTTTTTATTTTTTTTTTAAATTGAAAACCCAAATTAAATTCATTAGGAAAGACAATGGCTATCTTTCACATTGAAATTCCTGGTACTTGGAAAATCCGTTTGGAAAAGCTTTAGGAAAAATAGAACTGTCACTCAAAGTATAGTTTATAGGAAATGATATTACCAGAAGAAGTTTGGGCTTTTTCTCCCTACCCCCAGTGCTCCACCTTTCAAATCCTTTGAAAATATCCACCCCCCAATTTTCCTTTCACAAAGGCCTCTCTGGGCTAACCTTGGGTAAAAAGAGGGAGGTCTGTCTCCCATGTTCCCTGTGTCCCCCATCGCTATCCTGCTCCCATCTGGCTTATCTTCCTCTTGTGCACCCCTACTCCACACACACACATAACATATGCTTCCACCAAGCTCTTCCTCATTCACATCAAGACTCGACTGGTTACCTCTCCCTGGGATGTTGGCAGTTTCCAAGAGGACCCTTGGAGCTGATAACCTAACATGGAGGAATGAATCCCTAATGGTAGAATTCCAGGTATCCACGTAGGAAGGAAACCATTGGGGGGGTGGGCAAGGAATAGGTTTCTGTTGCCCCTCAAACACACCCCTGTAGATCCTATCTTTACGATGAATGGCAAGACTAGTTCTAAAATAAGGGAGCTTCTTGCTGGTGAGTATGATCTCCCAGGGCATGGTACACCGGTGAGCTATCCAGGAAGAGGCAGGTCCAGGTGAGGCCAGGAACATTCTCCATCACAGATGGATTTCTAAACTTCCTGGGTGCCAGAGAAGAGCCTTGGCTTGTGTTCTTTGGGCTTCTTGGCAAAGAGCAGGGCCAGAAGAACATGAAAAGTCTGGGAGGGCACTGTGGGGCCCATCTTGCCTCAGAGCTCAAAAACCTCCCCAAGGAACAGGCATCTGATCTGAGCTCTCACACTTTTTTTTTTTTTAAGATTGATTGATTGATTGATTGACTGATTTTGGAGAAAGAGAAGGAGGGTAGGGGCAGAGGGAGAGAATTTTCAAGCAGACTCCCTGCCGAGCACAGAGCCTGATGCAGGGCTTGATCCCACGATCCATGAGATCATGGCCTCGAGCCAAAACCAAGAGTCAGATGCTCAACTGACTGAGCCACCCAGGTGCCTGAGCTCTCACACTTCTAGTGCCACCTGGACTGATGTCAGAGCTCAGAAGAAATGAGGCTCCCCTCCTCAAGGGGACTAGGGTCCAAGGGGCAGCCAGGATGGATCTGCGGGCTGGAAAAGCTTCTGGAAAGTGCACTGAATCAGTTCCAGGAGTCTTCTGGAAGGCCAGAGACTCCCAGACTCTCAGTGCTGGGGTCCTGGAGAGCCTCAGCAACTTTGCTTTGGAGGATATAAGCCATGAATGTCCCCGTGGAATAGCTGGGATTTATTCCACCTATGATATATGGGGTTCTGAAACAGCCTGTCATGTTTGTGAACTATCAAATGATCTTGAATTCCTGCTGAGCCCCCAGTGTTGGCACTTAGACCTGATCAATGTTTTATAAGTATTAGGAAATGACAGCAGACACAGGTATGCAGCAAGAGTGTACATCTCCCCTAGGTCCCCTCAAGTGGAGGATGAAAGAGGAGTCCTTGTCGGAGGGGAGCTCACCATAGAGGGAATGGACCTTTTGTTTCAGGGATCCTCACCTGTGTGAGCCCTTCTAGGCTCTGGAAGGGACCCCACGCATCTTCACGCCTATAGGTTTTGGCAAATGTGGCAAAATGAAGATACGTTGGTTTTTTACTTCTCAAGAGGGGCTCCCTAAATTATAAAAGCTTCAGGTCCCGCAAAACTGCATCTATCCTTGTCCTTGTTCAGTTTAAGGTAGGAAAGGTAGAGGTGAGGAGAGATGGTCCCTGTGCATGGTGAAGGCCTGGCACAGATGTGTGAGAAAGCAAAATAATAATAATAATAATACTGATAATAATAATAATAACAACAACTGAGCTTCCCTCCACTGTGTCTTGGATGTTAGAGTTGCCGGGATGCTTCTTCATTTCTCATGCCTTGTCCTGTTTACTTACAGAGCCAAAGCCTGGGTTTGGCAACCCGGAGCTACTGAGAACTTACCTGTGCGGTCCTTATACTGCATAGCATCCCTGGTCCTTGCAGGGAGCCCCTAGAGGGATCCTGGATGGATTCCTTAGCAGAACATGAGGAACATCCATCCACTCATGGGATATGGGCAGGTGGGCAAGAGCCTTAATTTGGCGGCGGAGGTGGGGGGTGGGGCGGGCTTTGGTTTCCTCAGCTATAAAAGTTGGGTCCGGTAATTTTTAGGTGTTTCTTGTAGGTCTCCCAAACCATGACTATGACCAGGTTGCTTTTCCTCTCCGGGCCTCACTCTCCCTTCCTCTGGGAAACAGAAGCATTGGTGAGGTGAAGGCTATGGTGTCTCTCAGCTCTGGCAGGATGTGGCAGCTACGGTTATGTTCTATTCTCAGCAGACTCTTGGGAGCCCCAGGCAGCTGTTTGAAGAAACAGCGGGGGCTCCAGGCAGCTGGGGAATCAGGGCAAGAGTGGAGAGGCCTGTGGCCTCTCTCTATGTCTTAGTAGATGAAGAAATTCCTACCTGTCTCGTCTTTGGAAGGAAGGACTTCAGGTGCTGGAACAGTGAGGGTGAGGACAGAAGCTTGCTGTGCTATTGGACAGGTGGACACACTGCCTCTTTCCCCATCCACGCTGGGCAATGCATGGTTTCTTGTACCTCCTGTCAAACGGGTGGCTTCCAGAAGAGTCTGAAAACCCCTGGGGGTATTGTTTAGAGAGTTTCCTGTTAAGTTAGAGTTGCTTAAGCAGGACAGTAACAGCCCCTCTTTCAAATCATCTGTGTCTGGATATTTTTCCCTATGGCCAGAGAGGGACACACGAGATTTCTGGGAGCTGACCAAGTCAAAGCTAGAAACTGGGCTTGAGGAGAGAGAATCAGCATTCACTTCATCTGTTTCTGCTGTTGTATTTTAAATGTAAATTAACTCCCTCATTAGTAGTCGTCAAAAACTGAATCAGATAAATAAGTTTTTTGGTTGTTGTTGTTTTTTTTTTTTCTGCCTCTGGTTAAAAGACACGCATAGACAGGAAAAAAAAATCAGATTTGAATCAATTAAAAATTTCCATGAAAACCAGAGTTTGAGAGAAACTTCTAACCAGTAGGTAATTTCAAATCTGAAAACCTACTGTTTTTGCAAGGACTTGGCAATTAAGCATTTGAGAGACTTGAATGTAAGATATATTTTTGTTACATTGAAAACAATTCAAGGCAAGATGTCATAGCCTATCAAGAAGAGATTTTAATAATTTTTTTCTCTTCACTTTTTTACTCTTTTATTTTTGCGGAAGAAAATTATTTCAAAAGTCAACATTTACATATTGACTTTTTAGGGTATATATTCTGAAAATAGACTATGAATCATTCAAATACAGTGAACCTTAACTGCAAAGACCAAATGACAAAATTAACAATGTAAAATGCCTTGTGAAAATTTATTTTTTGAAGAATTTTTAGAGCATATAAAATATCCAAATTAATCTTTGCGTACATAATTTTTCTTATGTGTCTGATAATCTATGGCTCAAGGTTTGTTGTAGCTTTCTTTATCTTAAACAAATAGATTTGTGGAAACACGTGAGCAAATATTGCTACAAAATATCTACTAATCTTTTGAGATAGAAGCTGAACATTATAAAACGAAAACATCAGGAAGAGGAACGATACCCCTTTATACATTCAGAATAATAACTATTACTGTTTACCATACGAAAGCGTTTGTTTCTATTTTTCTTAGTGATTATCCTGTACTCAGATCAAATGTATTGCGATTTTGAACTTTGAATTGCAAATTAAAATTTTTATTTGATAAGCGAGAAAGTCACTACTTGACCAGTAGATTAAAGAAGAAATCTGATCCCAGCTACTTTTAGCCACCATTAGAATTTTTGTCGAGTAACTCCATACAAATCAAAACAATTCGAGTTGTCGACTCTCCTTTCTGTATCCATAAGCAAACCTATGACTTAAACCCGAATTTGTGCTCCCTCGACACGTTTGAAAAGGGAGAGCTGGTGAGAGTTATGGCATACATTTGTTTAATAGAGTTCAAATAGTAGGATAACAATATAACTTTTAGAACGGCAGGCGTTTATAATGCTTGGCCAAGTTTGGGATGGTGAGCAGTACTCGATCTGAGTATTCGATTTCCTCTACTTACTTTTTTTCATGTTTTTTTAGGGAAGTGCTAGTGGAGATTCTAAGAGTTGCCATTCTATTTAACTATATAAAAACATTAAAGCATTTTAGGGAATGCAGAAATACATATGCTTCAGGTTAAAATATTGAGACATGTTGGGTATTTTAATAACATTTCCACTCTAAAGTAGCAAGAGCAGATTTATTTTTTAAACTTCTTTTATACGGGAGGTTACATTTGCTGATTAAAGTAATTTGAACACTTAGGAAGAACACTTCAACTTTCTAGTGGTGAGACATGGACTATTCTCCCCTCTTCTATTAAAGGAGGTGTTTTTTATTTATAAGTAGAGTGCTATTAGGATTATTTTTTGCAATTGTTCAGAGGGATTTTAAAGTCAATATGAATACAGATTTATATGCATTAAAGAAATGAAATCAAATGCTAAGGCTAAACTGTAGAATGACATTCTATAAAATTTAGAGATGTATTTCACTGAAATTATTTATATTAATGACGCTTTAAGACTTTGTTGTACAGTTCATTTTGGATGTTTGAGATAAAAAATATCCCTTTAGAATTTGGAGAAAGTGGAAGTATTGCTGTGTGCAAGGAGAAGGGCCAACAGAGCAGAACACATTCTAGAGAGTATTTACCCTGAACTTTCTTCAAGCGCTAAGGATTCCGTATATTTCACTTCTTAAGTCTGTTGTGAAGTTGATTTCTCACATTAGGATTAAAAAAGTAATTTCCCTAGAAAGCACATAAATGCCAAACTCCAAATTCACTAGCAAGGCAGATTACGATTTAGACTTCCTTTTATTTGAATGATGGGAATTTTCTAGAAGGGAATAAGTTGACAAACAAATTTAAGAAATTGTAGCACCTACTTTGTCATATTGTGGTTGACTTTTAATTCTCTTATAGTCCCAAGGGCTACCATATTATCTAAAAAGAACAATGAGTTTCTCAACAGAAAGAAAAAAAAAGAAAAGAAAGAAAAAGAAATTACCCAGGGATGCTGTATCTTACAAAACAATTGTTCCTGCTAAGCTTTGTGCAGCTTGAAATACAATTGAATATTAATTCTATCAGACCTAGTTGACTTAAAAGCTAGGATGGATCAGGAGCTGATTTTTGGCATTCCTTCATTTTTCCACTCTTTTGTTCACTTGACACACAGCTTTTATACACACTGGCTTTGCGGGAACCACTGGCGTGATCTCTGAACAATCTGTTCGAGGAGGAAAGGGCTCTTCCAACCAGCAGCCAGAGTTTTAATTAAATACTGTTCATCCTGTCTATCTCAAACAGCTGCGGAAATAGCTGTTGGCGTAAAGGTATCAATGAACTTATGTTATCTGGTGTTAATAGGGCAAAGAACCTCCTTGCCGCTTAGAAAGCAAAACAAAACAGAACGCACACCCCCGCCCCCCCACCCCCAAATCATGTCATTATTATTTTTAAGTTAAGAAGAATCACATCGAAGCAACGGTCCCATCCTGTGGAGCCAGACTCAGTATCATGTTGTAAGACACATGCAGGTTGAAGAAATTATTTTGTTTATTAATTCAGGTTACATGTCCTGCCTGGCTGGGTGGAAGAGAAAGGAAAGAGAGGTGTAACTTTCAGCACGCACTGATTTGTTCTTATTACATAACAAAAGTCTATTTCTTTATCATGTTATCATTCAGTTAATAAAAATTAGCTACAATAACAGCACCAACTTAAAAACCCCTCAAAGTCCAGGGGATTTTCTTTCACAATGAACATGAATACTGTTCAGAAATACAAACAGTCAAAGGATAACTTTAGGTCTGAAAGAGAAACCTGGCAAGGGTAATTGAATAAGCCTGGGTCCCTTGACTGTGTCATGGTGAGGGCAGTCAACATGTCATAATTAGGTTTATTGAGGGCCATTCCAACAATCTGCTTCTATTCTTCCTGCCTTATTGTCCACAGCTAGGCAAATAGCCAAGGGACAAAAGGAATCAAGTGCTGACAAAACATGAAAGAGGAAAAAGATTTAGCTGCTTTTATCAAAGAAACTGAGAAGGACTTTGTGTAAATAAAATAAGTGACTGGCCATCCTGCATTTAGGCAATGCCGTTTTCATTAGAATTAATTCTTGACATATTGGAAGAGTTCCAAGGGAAGGATTTCTACTTCTGACAAGTTTAATTTGTAAATTAAAAACAGTTGGTTAAACATGAGCCTCCATCAACAAAACTTAACCAAAGCCATACACGGCAAAGGCCTAAGCAGGTGAAAAAGAGAATGACTTTGAAAACAAGTCTTCCCCCCAAATTATGCAAATTCTTATTACTTCATAACAAATGTTTCCCATTGAAGCCTACAGCAGGATGTCTGCTCCTAGAGGTTTGTTTAGATCACATTTTCTTCCCCTTTTAAGCCTCTTTAGTTGACATAACACTTACTCCGTGCTGGTTCTTGGGAGAAGTGTCAGCAAGAGCGGAAGAGATAGACAGACTGGACATTTTTTTAAGAAGCCAAGCGAATACGACTTTTGTTAAGTCTGCACATCTCAGGACAGGCTGCTCCGCTTTTTCTTCACTGAAGGTGAGAGCTTCTTGCAAGTGCGCTTCTGATTCCTAACGGGGAGAAAGTGTGGAAGGTGCAGGGCGGTGGTGCCCGCGCTAAATATTCATCAGCTCTCCGGTCCAGGTTGTCTGGTTGGAGGCTTGCGCACCACGTCAGCAGCTCTGTGGTTATGACTTGGTGATAGAGACAAAGTGAAAACCTCCGGTTCGGAGGTCCAGCTGGCCTCTGGACAAGACTTTCATTTAAGTCTAGGGAAGCCCTTTCATAAAACAGCTGCGTGTGCAGTGGGGACACCATCCCTGTTGCATTTTTGCAGTTTGTGGGATCATCAGCTTCAGGGAGGGATCTTTCGCCGGGACCTGGATTTCAGAGGCACTTTTTCAAGCTGTGAACGGGAAGGGGGCTAGAGGAGAGAATGCTAGCCTGATCGATTTGTCCCTTGGGAATATAAATTTTGCGTGAGTATCAAATGCCCCTCGGTTTTATTGAGAGTTACATAGGAAATAAGAAACCTATTACTCGGGCAGCTTCAGGGACCAGGCTGTTTAGATTTAAGAACTTCACATGGCTTTACTTCACCTGACACCAGGGCATATTAGAGATGTGCATTGCTTTATTCCTAGGCCCTTGAAATTAAAGTGAAAACATTTATTTCCTCATCTCAAAAAAAAAAATCACATCATTCCATCAGATAGTGGGTGTGCTCACGCTTGACATGTAAAGCCCTGGACAAATGCAAAATATAATTATTACCATTGGTATCACTATTATTGCTTTGTTTGAATGGAGCTAATCGACAGTTGAGTTTATATCATGGTAGTAGCATCCTGGGAAGCATTGAAATATTTGGTCCAAACGTTTCTCCTGTGGCCCATTAAGCTGAATTTTCAGTGCCTTGAAGTTTACTCCACTTGTGGGTTTTGGAACAAACCAGATCACACTGGACTGCCCAAGTCTAGTTCTGCACCAGATGGAACTGTGATTTTCTGAAAGGTTTTGGGGTTAGAAGACTTTTACTTTTTGCCCCAGTTTTCTCTCTTAACTAGCTGTGTGATCAAGGGAAACTCACCAGCCATCCTGAGCTGGATTCCTCTGAAGTGGGAGTGACGGTATTTGCCTGGCTACCTCAAAGGATTGTGGTGGTATATAGTGGCCCAGAATGCGTTCGAAGTTCTGATCGAATATGGAGTGTTATTTACTTATAATCTGCTCACTGCTTTTGTACTTAGTGAAACAAGATTTGGGAGCCGACTGAGTTGTCTTGATGGTTTCTCAGAGTACAGTTTAATAAGAATTAAGTGGATCTTCCTGTGGTCAGTCCAAAACACACAGAATTCCTTCTGTATCCAGGACGGAAGGGACCTCGTTGCTGAGATCACGTTGCTTTCCTGGAAGGCAGCAACCTAGTGCATATCTGGTGGATAAGTGGGTTTGGGGGGAAACTGCTGTTAGGGGTTTGGACTTGGGCAAAATAAGGCTTTTGATTTCCACATTGTTCTGATGCCTGTTGGCTCATGTCACAAGATTAGAAAGCCCAGCAGGCCAGGAAGGAGTTTCTCGGGAAGGAGTTGGAGATTTATGCAGATTGGCTGACTCTCTGACATTTATTTGCTGCCCTTTTCTCCCTCTGTTCTGGCAACTATGAACCAGATGGACAAGCTCGTGGAAAATAAGGCCAGTGGAGAGAAGATGCTTTTGATTTCTTCAGAGATAAGGGAGAACCTGGCAGGTGGCAATTTTCTGTGCACGAATTCAAAATGGGCACCTTAACTTTTGGAGACGGTTTGAAACCTTTGAACAAGGACCTTCCTTGGTCCGTCACTGAGAGTAACATAAACTCTGTTGATCAGGCATCTACTGAAGGCAGGAAAGTCCAGGGGATGGGCCGAATGTTATGTCTACCGGAGGCCAACCGTCCACTTTGTAGTGGGGCACCAAGGATGTCGTCTGAGCTTTAGCTAAGATGATAATTCACTGGGACTGGAATCCTTCCTTAATCACCAACCTCTCCAAAAGGAGAATGATGAAGAGAGGAAGCATGGCTTACTATTTCACTCTGTAATCATTTATGATTTGAGCTGTATTTTACCTTATGTTGACCCCTGGTGCTGTTGGTGTCCTCATTCTGTTGTTGCAGCTACAGTATTACGAGGGGACAGTGAAGACAGCGACCACCAAATGCTGATTTCCCTGGGAGAAATCTGGCTTACGTATATGGATGATTGATAGATAGATAGATAGATAGATGTGTTTTACTATGTTAGACTCAAACTAAATTCTCTGTGTTGGAAGAGTTCGTAAAGCATCAATAATTTAAACACAAGTGTTCATATCCCAAGTAATAATGTCTTGAGCTCTGGGACTTTTTTGGGGGGGGAAGTTACAGTTTTTCATACATTTTAGAGTCCTAACAGTTTCCCTCTGTGTTACCTATGGTGCAAAATTTCAGACTGAAAATACTCTATCTCAGGCATGTTGTTGAGCCCCGCCCTTGGAACTTCAGTGTTGAAATATGGGATTAAAAATGGTGAATGGATTTGCTAATTACATGCAGGTTTTTCTGTTTTTTTTTTTTTTTTTTTTTAAGGAAGTATGGGAGGGGGATGTGCGGCTCACGAAGTTAGCCTTATTATTTATTTTATGTGGTCGCTGTTTGTTGTAGACTTTTTTTTTATTTGTTTACTCTAGTTTGTTTGAACTAATCACTACTTAAGGAAAAGACCTCTCCGGACAGTCTCCTCTTCCCCAAGCCTTTAGCCGGGGTGACCATTCAGGCATAAAAACGTGCTTATCTGCAAATGAATGGCAGCTCTTCGCTTCATTAAAGCCCCTTTCTCTTTTGGCACTCGCATTGTGACCCTTTGATATTAATTCAAAGGGCAATTAAAGAATGCGGCCCATCTTTGAAGTAAGGCATTCAGAGCAAGGGTAAGGATGAACCTGGGCCTCTGATGGACTGTGTGTATTCAACAGGCCTTTTCAAGGCAGTTTGAAGTGAGTCAAAGAAAATGGGCAGGAGAAGGTCAAAGAGAAAAAAGGGGCTAAAGAAACAGTCTGTATTTGTTCGGAGTATTAGCCAAGCAAACTGCAAATAGCAACAAAATGAAACAGTTAATAGAGCAGCCAGACAGAGCCATGTCAATCACTTAACTTGGACAGCATTAGGCCCACGGAGGCTCCCTCGCTGTGTTACCTAATTATCTTGGGAAAGGCAGTAACTGGAAGTAATGGTATTATATTTCTTTCTGCTTACTGCCCAGAAAAGGTGATAAATACTCACTGCTCCATAATTATGCAACATATATACATAAAGGAGGAGGAGGGGGGTGGGAGGGGGCTGGAAGGGGGCGGGGGCTGCATTGAAGTCGAGTTCCTAGTAAGAAGTCCAAATATGGCACAAATATGGCATTTTCAAACATTAGCATGCTGGAGAATCACTTAACTCGTTTCATCTGGAGCTGGCTGAAATATGCAGGATTTCTTCTTTAACAGCCCTTAAAGACAAACAGGTTTACCCATCTAGGAAAGTTCGTTTTTAGGAAAAAAAAAAAAAAAAATTTAGCCAGCAAAAGCTGTGCTTGAATCATATGAAGGATTTGGCTAATGCTCCACCCTGCCCCCGTGGAGAAGAGGAGATGCAGAGTGAAGCCGGATTGTCTCTGAACTTTCCCCATTGTGCCTGACTGTTGACACACCCTTGGGGGGGAGGCGGCTGGAAAGCCATCCTCGGTGCAGACGTCACCTAGACGGGCCAGGGGAGAGGCAGGGTTGGGGGTCTGATTGGAGGCTGGATCGGTTTCTATTAGTATGTTGAGGAGGGATAATTTTGGATTCCACTCTTATTGGTCATTGTGAAAAACAAAAAAACATTCATTAACCAAGCACTTCTTTGAAAGTGTGAGCAAACTGATTTAAAAAAGATTTCCAGGGGCGCCTGGGTGGCTCAGTCGGTTAAGCGGCTGCCTTCGGCTCAGGTCGTGATCCCAGGGTCCTGGGGTCGAGCCCCGCATCGGCCTCCTTGCTCCATGGGGAGCCCGCTTCTCCCTCTCCCTCTGCTGCTCCCCTTGTTTGGCTCACTCTCTGTCAAATAAATGAATAAAGTCTTTAAAAAAAAAAAAAGATTTCCAGGCTTCTGGGCTGGGGGCGGGGGCGGGTAAGGGCGGAGGCTAGGTAAGAGACGGGGAATATACCCCAGGCCCCCATATAAATGTCTGCAGATAGGTCGAATGGTGTCTCTGAATTACAAAACACAGAAATCGGCTTCTAAAGAGGCCCCTGAGGACTCTGTTTAGATTATTTGTAACATGGGCTGTTGGAGATTGTTGTTTGATGTTGCGTTCGTGCATAATGGATTTTGTTTAGAGGGACAGTAATAGATCTGAAGGATCTGTTACGCAGCTTTTTGACATACTGTTCCAGAATGTAGCTATTAATATAAAAAGTTTCTGCCTTTGTAAAAAGTCCATTATTGAAATAAGTATGCAATAACTGCCTTTTAACACACTAATCATACAAATCACCCCCAAATCAGGATTTTAAAAAAAAACTTTTTTATTTTATTTATTTATTTATTTTAAAGATTTTTATTTATTTGACAGACAGAGAGACAGCCAGAGAGGGAACACAAGCAGGGGGAGTGGGAGAGGGAGAAGCAGGCTTCCCGCTGAGCAGGGAGCCCGACACGGGGCTTGATCCCAGGACCCTGGGATCATGACCTGAGTCGAAGGCAGATGCTTAACGACTAAGCCACCCAGGCGCCCTTATTTATTTTATTTTTTTTTAAAGATTTCTTATTTATTTGAGAGAGAGAAAGCGAGAGACAGAGCATGAGTGGAGGGGGAAGGGCAGAGGGAGAAGCAGACTCCCCGCTGAGCAGGGATTCCCAACATGGGGCTTGATCCCAGGACCCTGGAACCATGACACCCAATTGGCTGAGCCACCAGGTGCCCCATGCTGTAAAAAAAATCCTGATTTGGGGGTGATTTGTATACATAACTAGAAAAACAAATTAAATGGTTAATTTTTCAATCTAAGAATAACTTCAGCTCTTTAGTAGAGTCAACCTACCCATTCTCCCTCCTGTCCTGTTTAATGCTACAACAGAACAATGTGGGAGGGGGTAAGAGGCGTTTCTACCACAGAAACAGAGCCATAGCTGCTTAACTAGCAGAAATCCACTACGTGAATTTGCAAATTCCCTTAGATGTCTTGGGAGGAAAGTACTACAAAATACCCCAAATAATAATGAAAACCTAAGTAAACAATAATTGTAAAATAAGGGAAGCATAGGCAATAGAAATCGAATAAATAAGCTAGGACATTTTCATCAGTAGTAACCATGGAAACTTTTCTACTTCTAGTAGGAGGGCATTTCTTTTTTCAAAGTAACTTATTCAAAGGACTCATTTTGAGGTCCTTTTTCAGGGTGACTAAAAAATCATAGAATCCGGAAATATTAGGAAATGTCCATGATCCTAGAATATCGAGAATACTGACGTCCTTTCAGATCAAAATCAGCTCTAGTGGGAAGACTGAGAGCTTTTGCTTTCCCTGTGCTCTCCCCACTTCTGGGTGATTTACAAATTTCCACCCATCTGTACCCTTCTAGCCTCTTTTTTCTTCCTTCTTTTCCCCACACAACCCTCAAATTTTTGTTTCAAGAAGTGAAGGCTTGGGAACTGTGAAGATGAAGAGCAATTTACGTTCCTGTTTTCCTCCCGTTTTAAATTTGCCCAGCTGCCTGAACTGTCAGAATGGCGTGCCACCTCTGGATGAGACTGGCTTTGAAAGTGAAGATAAATTATATCACGTGCTCTGCCTATTCCTTGGTGAGTTTAGATCGAAAGGGCTGAATCTAGCTTACAGAGCAGAGTTGTACTTATTACACTTGTAGTTCCTGCTAGACACAGGTTCAAGGCCATTTGCTTTCTTAGCGTTGGGATGCTTCCAACCCACTTCTCTCACTCCAAAGCTGCTTCCTAGAAGTACGTCGGGAATTCCTGGAATCTGTATGATCTTTGGGATCTTATGGTTTTAATGGTTCTCCCAAATTACAATTTATCCTTGAATTGACAATCAGCCCTTTAGGGCCCAGACTGATAACAACAAAGCAACAGTAAGAATGTACTTCCTAGGGGCGCCCTGGTGGCTCAGTCAGTTAAGCGGCTAAGCATCTGCCTTCAGCTCAGGTCATGATCCCAGGGTCCTGGGATCAAGCCCCACATGGGGCTGGCTCCCTGCTCAGCAAGGGAGTCTGTTTCTCCTTCTCCCTCCCCCTGTTCGAGCTCTTGCTCGCTCGCTCTCTCAAATAAATAAATAAAATTTAAAAAAAAATGTACTTCCTACTTATAGCTAAAAATGCAGTTTAGAGAGACTGAGGAGTGCATCTTGTAAAAGCAGAGCTGGGCTCAGGATCCAGGTTCCAACTGCCACCCTATGGAACTGGCTTGTGGCTTCTGGGAAGACAAGCTGCATTAAGCAAATATTGAGAAGTAAGTCTGTTTTCAGGGAGTGTGCCTAGCGCCTCCGCAGCTGGGAGGTTTATGAAATGGGACTGATAATAGTATTTGCCTTATAGAATTGTGATTAAAAATTATAGGAGAGAATACATAGGGTGTGGCTCAGAGGTGAGATTCCCAGGAAGATAAGTAAGTTTAAAGTTTAGGGCTTGAACCCCTGAGAGTGCTGGGAGTTTGCTGGGCATTGTAAAGTGTTCTAGGTGGGGAGAGGAAACCAGGATGCAGTCACCAAATTTTTATTTAAAGATTTTATTTATTTATTTGACAGAGAGAGAGAGAGAAAGCTGGAGCAGGGGGAGGGGCAGAGGGAGAGGGAGAAGCAGGCTCCCCGCCTAGCAGGGAGCCGGATGTGGGACTTGATCCCAGGACCCTGGGATCATGACCTGAGCTGATGGCAGACACTTAACCAACTGAGCCACCCAGGTGCCCCAGTCACGAATTGTTTCTGCGTAAGCATTCCTTGTAAACTGCCTGGACAGATAGACACAAAAGGGAGCTCCAGTAACTTACTGAGATTTTTTTCCCATTCTAAGCAAGTATTTACTTTGTACCTGGATTTTGTATTTGTAAATCTATTTTATTATTTTTTTTTCAAGTTTTTATTTAAATTCCAGTTAGTTAACATATAGTATAACATTAGTTTCAGGTGTAGAGTCTAGTGATTCATCACTTACATACAACACTCAGTGTTCATCACAAGTGCCTTCCTTAATGCCTATCACCCATTTAACCTGTCCCCCCAACCCAACTCCCCTCCGGTAATCCTCAGTTTGTTCTCTATAGTTAAGAGTCTGTTTTCTGGTTTGTCTCTCTCCTTTTTTCTCCCCACTGTGCTCATCTTTTTTGTTTCCTAAATTCCACATATGAGTGAAATCATATGGTGTTTGTCTTTCTCTGACTTATTTCGCTTAGCATAATACTCTCTAGCTCTATCCATGTCATTGCAAATGGCAGACTTCATTCTTTTTTATGGCTGAGTAATATTCCATTATATATATATATATATATATATATATATATATACACACACACACACACATATATACACCTCACATCTTCTTTATTCATTCATCAATCAATGGACATTTGTGCTCTTTCCATAACTTGGCTATTGTTGATAATGCTGCTATAAACATCGGGGTGCATATATCCCTTCAAATCAATATTTTTGGTATCTTTGGGGTAAATACCTAGTAATGCAATTGCTGGATCATAGGGCAGTTCTATTTTTAACTTTTTTTTTTTTTTTAAAGATTTTATTTATTTATTTGAGAGAGAGAGAGACAGCGAGAGAGGGAACACAAGCAGGGGGGAGAGGGAGAAGCAGGCTTCTCGCGGAGCAGGGAGCCCAATGCGGGGCTCGATCCCAGGACCCTGAGATCATGACCTGAGCCGAAGGCAGACGCTTAACGACTGAGCCACCCAGGCGCCCCTATTTTTAACTTTTTGAGGAACTTCCATACTGTTCTCCAGAGTAGCTGCACCAGTTTGCATTCCCACCAACAGTGTAAAAGGGTTCTCCTTTCTGCACATCCTCGCCAACACCTGTCATTTCCTGTTTGTAAATCTTAAATCTTTGAGTCCCTCAAAACCTAGGTCAACTACTGGATCCCTCCAGCACTATTGTGTTGGTCCTGCCTTTAAACCCTTGGAGAGTTACCCTCTGTTGGCACCAGGGAGCCAGGATCTGGAAGGAGGAAGGAGATGGCTTACTTTTCTGATTGGTTGATTCATTCACAGGCATGAACTGAGAATTCTAGCTGTTCTGTCAGATTTTATGCATACGTGCATGAGCTAAAGAAGTCAAAACCATCATCCCGTTCTGGAATTGTTTGAAGTCTCTCTTGCCAAATGTCCTAACTCCTGGTATTCTGAAAGAGAAGAAAAAACCTTGCTCCACATATGAAGGGTCCACACGGGGCTAACTGAGAACTACTGGGAAAACAGGACCTGGAGAATCAGAATTCATTGTAAAGCAAGGGTGACAACCTGTGTGCATGAGGAGAGACTAGAACTTGTCCAGGCACCAATTTAGATTGTTTTATGAGAAACATACAACAATTTGCATAAACCAACTACGCTTATCGAATGCCTGCACTGCGATACTTACTGGAGAGAATAATGATGAACAAGATATGCCCCCTCCTCTTCAGGAGCCTATTACCTGGTGGGGGGGGGGAGGGGAAGGAGGTCATATGAGCAGATCATGCCAGTCACATGCTTGGAAAGTCCAGGGTGCTGTGGGAAAGCAGGGGAAGATCGTTGGCCATCCACAGGTAAAGGGATGCTTCATGGAGAAGATCTCAGAGCTGAATTTTAGAAGATGACTAGGAGTTGACCAGAGCAAAAAGCACAAAAGAGGAAAGGCATTACAGGCAGAGGGAACAGCATGGGCAAAGGCACGGACGGAGCAGCCAAACCCATAGCATAAGTGGGAATTGGCAAGCGGCTGAAGACAAAAAGGGGTCTTGTCACCAGAATTCCTCAGTCTTAAAAGGCAAAATAAGCTCCTCTCTTTTTATCTCTCTTCTGTTAAAAAACAACCACATTTTCCAAAGGCTAGGCCAGTCACTTTTTGAAATTGAGAAATAATTGACATCTAACGTTGGGTAAATTTAAAGTGTATATCATGATGATTTGATACACATATAAGTTGCAAAATGATTACCACACTAGCTTAGCTAACACCCACATCACATCACATAATTAATATTTCCTTTTTTGTGGTGAGAACATTGAGATCTACTTTCTTAGCAACTGTCAAGCATGTAATATAGTATTATTAACTATGATCACTATGCTATACATTAGATCCCAGAACTTATTCATCTTATAATTGGATGTTTGTACTCTTTGACAAATATCTCTCCCCTTTCCCCTCACCCTCCAGCCCCTGGTAACCATCATTCTGTTCTCTTTCTATGAGTTTGGCTTTTTTAGATTCCGCATTAAAGTGAGATCATAGGGGCGCCTGGGTGGCTCAGTCATTAAGCGTCTGCCTTCGGCTCAGGTCGTGGTCCCAGGGTCCTGGGACTGAGCCCCACATCGGGCTCCCTGCTCGGCAGGAAGCCTGCTTCTCCCTCTCCCGCTCCCCCTGCTTGTGTTCCCTCTCTCACTGTGTGTCTCTCTTTCTCTGTCAAATAAATAAATAAAATCTTAAAAAAAAAAAAAAACTGAGATCATATAGTATTTGTCTTTGTCTGACTTAGTTCACTCAGCATAATGCCTTCAAGGTCCATCCATGTTGTTCCAATGGGTAAGTCAGTTTTAACATTGGTTATGAAGTGTTGTTTGAAAAGAAAATGAATTTCTTAAGTTGAGCTCTTTTTTTTCTTTGAATTGGACAAAAAATTCTCCCACTACGAGTGACCATTTTGCAAGAGCATTTTCAGGAAGAATGGAATCTAATGCACAGATATGGGAAGTCTCCTACAATGTAACAACCTTACTCTGACTCTTTTATACTTTGTTCAAGGAGGTAATCAGAGCATGGAGTAACAAACTCATTAATTTTTTATTGTTTCCTTCTTTTTGTGACTTTAAATTTATTTTTTGAAATTGTCATATAGTAAAATAGACTTTTTTTGATTTCTTGTATTCGTGAAATTCAAATAACATAAAACTATTCAGTGGCATTTAGTACATTCACGATGTAGTGCAACCACCAGCTCTGTCTACTTCTAAAACATTTTCATCACTCCAAAAGGAAACCCTGCACCCTTTAAGCAAATGTAAAAGGAATAGGTCCCTATCCTCTAGCAACCACCAGTTGTGTTCTCTCTCTATGGCCTTAACTATTCTCATTATTTCCTATAAATGGAATCACATGACATATGACCTTCTATGTTTGGCTTTTTCCACTTAGCATGTTTTAGAGGTTCATCCATATCATAGCATATATCTGTACTTCATTCCTCTTTGTGGCTGAATAATATTCCATTGAATGTATATACCACAATTTGTTTATCCATTCATTCATTGGACATCTGGGCTGTTTCCACCTTTTGGCTATTATGGGTAGTGCTGCTATGAACATGTGAGTACATGTATTTGTTCTTTTTTGGAATTTTGACACGCGTATAAATTCATGTAACCACCATCTCAGGTCAGGACAGCAAGTAGTTCTGTCACCCCCCTCAAATCCCCCTGCTATCCCTTTCAAATCACACCCTCCGATGACCCCTAACTCCTGGAAACCACTGATCTGTTCTCCATCAATGTCATTTTGTTCTTTTAAGAATATCCTATAAATCAAACCAAACAGTATGTAATTTTTGGGATTGGCTTTTTTCACTCAGTAGAGTTATTTTGAGATTCACCCAAGTCATGCATGTGTCAGTATTTCATTCCTTTTTAATGTTGAATAATATTCTATTGAATGGATATGTCATAGTTTGTTTATCCAGTCATACCTACTGGGGAACATTTGGGTTATTTCCAGTTTTTGTTCCTTATGAACAGAACTGCTATAAACATTTGTGTGAAGGTGTTGGTATGAACACAAGTTTCTTTTCTCTTGAGTAAATGCCTAGAAATGGAATTGAATTGCCAGGCCACATGTTAAGTGTATATTTAACTTTATAAGAAACTGCCAAACTGTTTTCCACAATGTCTGTACCATCCTGCAAATCTACCATCAATACATGAGCATTCTAGTTGCTCTGCATTGTGCCAGCCCTTGGTATTGTCAATATTTTTTAAAATTTTAGCTATTCTAATGGATGTGCAGTGAAACATAATCATGTTTTTTTTTTTTTTTTTTTTTGAGAGTGAGCAGGTGTGGGGAGGGGGTGTGGGGGAGAGGCAGAGGGAGAGGGAGAGGGAATCTTAAGCGGGCTCCATGCTCAGCACAAAGTCCAATGTGGGGCTCGATCCCACGATCCTGAGATCATAACCTGAGCAGAAATCAAGGGTTGGACGCTTAACTGACTGAGCCACCCGGGTGCCCCTCATCATGGTTTTAATTCACATTTTCCTAATGGCTAATGATCTTGAACATCTTTCATGTGCTTATTTGCCATCCATATATCCTCTTTGGTGAGTGTCTGTTCAGCTTTTTTGCTCATTTTTAAATTGTTATTTTGTTTCTTATTAAGTTCTGAGAGTTCTTTTTTACATTCTGGATACAAGTCCTTTGTCAAATATGTGATTTGCTAATATTTTCTCTCTGTCTCTAGCTTGTTTTTAAAATTCTTCTAACAGTGTCTTTTGCAGCACAAAATTTTTTGCTTTCAATGTAGTTCAGTTTGTCAATTTTTAATTTTATGGTTGTGCTTTTTAGTAACACATCTAAGAACTTTTTGCCTAGCCTCTGGTCATGAAGATTTTTCTCATATAAAATACAGATTTTACATTTAGGCCTAAGATTCATTTTCCGTCAATTCTTGCATGTGGTTTTATATTTAGGGCAAGGTTTGTTTATTTATTTTTTGCATCTGTATGTCCAATTGTTCCAACACCATTTGTTGAAAAGACTGTCTGTCCTTTCTTCACTGAATTGCATTTGTTCCTTTGTCAAAATCAACTGGCCATATTTGTGTGGGTCTGTTTCTGTACTTTATTCTGTTCCATTGATTTATGTGTCTATTCCTTTACTAGTACCCCAGTGTCTTGATCATTATAGTTTTGTAGTAATTCTTCAGATCCAGTAATGTGATTCCTCCAACCTTTTCTTCTTTTTCAAAATTGTTTTTAGCTATTCTGTTGCTTTTCCATATACAGTTGTCTGTATCTACAGCAATTCCTGCTGGGAACCATTTATTTAAAGCTATTTTGTTGTAGTTTTGAAGAGTTTTAGAAATCAGAGAGTGATAATAAAATGGATCTACTTCTATTACATGTAAAATTAATAAAATTATCTACCAAATTGGGGATGTCGTTCTAGTATCAATTCTTCCTCTATATAAGTGCTCAGTTTTAGTGTTTGGCTATAAGTCAGAGAAGTTGAGGAAAGTCATGTCTACACCAGAGATGAACTTTGTTTTCCTTTTTTTTTTTTTTTTAAAGATTTTATTTATTTATTTGATAGAGAGAGCGCGAGAGCAGGAACACAAGCAGGGGGAGTGGGAGAGAGAGAAGCAGGCTTCCTGCAGAGCAGGGAACCTGATGCGGGGCTCCATCCCAGGACCCCCGGATCATGACCTGAGCCCAAGGCAGACGCTTAAGGACTGAGCCACCCAGGCGCCCCCAGAGATGAACTTTGAATCACCACTCATTTCACCTGCTTCCTGCATTTGTCATGCAACACTTAAAATCAGTCTCAGAGAACAAGGAAGGCATTTGATGTATGTTCGTGAAGAACAGGTTAATCTGCCCTTGGCTTTTTTATCATTTATTAAATTTATATGGCTTTACGTCTTTGGGTCCTTTCAAAAACATTTGCAAATGTGCAATATTATAGGGTTTCCAGGTCAATGTTCTGGCCCATGAATTAAAAGCTAAAATACCAGGAATTCAGAGAGGGAAGAAGGTAGGAAGTTTTGCTTTTTTTCTCTCTCGCTTTGAATGAAGAAAGAAAACCACCCCCTGCTCTGCTTCAGAAGGGGATGATGAGAAAGATGTTATAATCTTCTTGGTATCTTTCCCTCCAAGTCTAGAATTTCATTGCAGAGTTCCAATGAACTTTGAATGCCCTGTCCTCATGTTTTATAGAAACTAATGGGTATTTAGCATGTTTTCTTCCTACCCATTTTCTAACATTTAGAATAGAATTAACATTTATTTTTTATTTTTCTAAAATATTTTATTTATTTATTCATGAGAGATAGAGGGAAGGAGGCAGAGGAAGAAGCAGGCTCCCTGCTGAGGACCTCGAGATCTCGATCCCAGGACCCCGAGATCTCGATCCCAGGACCCCGAGATCATGACCTGAGCCAAAGCAGATGCTTAACCCACTGAGTCACCCAGGCATTCCTAGAATTAACATTTAACATTTACCAATGAGTCAACTCATGAATCTCAAATACAACCAAAGATTCAACATGTGAATCTCAAATTGGCAGATACTGCCTATAAAATCCCTGGGTTTTCGAGGGAGGTTTTTAAAACCAGTCATCCTGGACATCTTGGCAGCTTCTTCTATGCATACCAGGTCTGCCAGAATAGTTCAGTTTGTCAATCTAATTTTGGAAACGTTGGAGTAAATAAGTCTGCTTAATTCAGGTGACTCCTTAAAAACTGTATATTGAGATGAATATCCAAGGTTCAAGTTTATCGGTTAAGTAATGTTAGGAGTTTTGCATTGAGATTGTCCATGTTTGTGGCTACCTGAGTTCGTTTTCATTATTTATACAAAGTCTAGGTGGCTCTATGTGATTCTTCAATGGTCCTAAGAAAAGTATGACTCTTAAATTTTATGTGGCCAGAAACACTTTTTTTTGTTCCTCAACTAAGACCTTAAGGTGTTAAAATATAGCCACATATATAAATGAAAAGTAGTTATTTGATTTCTTAAACAGAGACCTAGGAATCTAGCTCAGTAAAACTATCACAATTCAGCAATGATAATTCCAATGCTTTATTTTTCTGTAGTTCTCTTACATGTAATGTTTATGAGCCACTTCAGTGTTGTGATAGGCTGCAGAAGGGCACTGTTTTCCCGTCTCAGAGATGAAGGAGGCAAGGCTCAGAGGACTTCAGTGACTGATCCAAGGCCACTGAGTTACTAGGAAGTAGCAGAATCAGGATGAGAACCTCATTCTTGAGGCCAACATGAAATGACATTTTACTCTTAGATAAAACAAATTTCTACTGAATATCTGTGAGAATAATGACTCCAAAGTACTGACCTTCTGATTCTAAGGCAAAAGTTATTTGATTTCCCCACCCCCACATTAAAACAAAAAGGGAAAAGACGAAAGTGCTAAATTTTGTAGCACCAACTCTGGCTTTGAAAAAAAAATTTTTTTTAAATGGGCACTTGCATCTTTTGTTCTCAAAACACAATCAGTGTTATTTCCCAGCATAATTTCTCTGTTTGGACTAGTAGTTATAAACCCCTTTTATTTTGATGTTCTTAATAGATGTTGATTGGTATCATGCTATGCCTAGTCTTTATATTCAATATATCATATATTACCGGCAAAGTGCTTATTTGCTTTGTATAATCTTTTGGCCTTACCTTTTGATCTAGATATAAAACAGGCAGAAGCAATGTGATTCCTGTCTTTAATGTAACACGATTCCAGAAATTTGAATTTCATGTCAGAATGCAGCCGGAAGTGGGGAATGGGTTTATTCAACAATGATGTTTTGTTGCACAAGTTGGGGTGGTTGCTTCCAAGTGTGTGTGTGTGTGTGTGTGTGTGTGTGTGTGTTCAGCTAGAAGCAGTAAGAGCAGGTTTTTCCCTTCCAACAAATCATGCTTGGAAAGTAGGTCTCAGATCTGTAGGTAAAGTAAAATATAGAATAAATTTAGTTTAGGAAAATTTAAAATTTGAGATGAATTTTTTAAAGGAAGCTACAGAAGTACAAATCTGCGGGAAAAAGTTGCCTGATTCCAGTTTTCTTGTCGAGGTCATATTAGCGGCTCACTTCACCGTATGCCTCAGGGGTTGAGATTTTTATAGTGTGTGTTAAATCAGCACCATGCAGTCAATCCCAGATTTGACCCAGGAGAATAAGACTCAGGAAAAAAAAAAAAAAAATCTAAGCATTACCAGTAAGAGATTTTTTTTTTTAAGAACTGAATTTCAGATCCACACGTTAGAAAGATATAGTCAGCAACGCAATGCAACTTAGAATGAAACAAATTCTCCATCTGCCCAAAATATTCTCTCATTGCAAACAATATACGAGGTTTAGGAATCAAGTCTAAAGGTTAAAGGTTCTTGCTGGCAAGCCAAAGAGGGAGGAAAGAGGTATATTGAAGCATGTCAGTTTCCAGATTCTGGGGTCAAGCTGTCGTTCTTGAAAGGAACAAGGCATCTTCAGAAAAATGTGATTATCAAACAAAGGGTCAAAGTTTATCTCTAGGTCAATGAAAAGGAGGGCGGGGGCAGGGGGAGGGCCATCCTTCAGGCTCTGAATATAAGCTTTGTATTTAAATAAATTTGTGGCAAGGTACTCGGTTTTTCTTTTAAATTACCCTATAAGGTTTATCAGAGATTAATAATGGAATTAAAAATTGTTCTCACTTATAATTAACATGGAGTAATAATAAGAATAAAATAAAGCTTCACCGTTCAATCGTCGAAACAATGCTGTGAAGTCAATACGCCCACTTTGCAGATGAGATACTTGAGGCTTAGATGCAGGAGCACCTCTTCTAAGGTTGTAAATAGTAAGGGACAGATAAATACAGTTTCTTGCACCACTGTAGTTCCTCCAAAAAAAAAAAAAAATTGGATGGTGGGGATGTGAATTAGTCCTAATTTGATTTAACAGAAAATAAAAATGTGCTTGAGAGCACTCCAGAAAACCAAGTCGGGTTTTAGGATGGAAAGGTGTCTCGAATATTCTTCTCCTCGAAGCCGCCCTGTTTCTTCCCCTTTCCCCCCAGAACGGTCTGCGGTCTGTCGGAGCCCCGTGACAAAGCTCCTCTGTACCCGCCTGGGTTCCCACAGCTGGCCCGGGGTGGGAGCGCTCCGAGCGGGTCGGGACCGCGGCCACGACAGGGCCTGTCTCGCGCCGGGGCCGCCAGCCTTCCAGCCCCGGAGGCCGCGACTCTGCAGGGCGCTCAGATGCGAAGGGCGCCCGGAGTCACCCCGATTCCCCATTGTTTCTTGGGAAAATACTGCAGGGGGACTTCTGGATGGGTGGCCCGCAGTGTGCATTTCCCTGGGCCTTCCAACAGAGAAATCGAGGCAGGTAGCTCATTTGATGAACTTTTCTACCCCAAAATGAAGGAGGATTTTGCAGCAATGTCTGGAAAATAGGCAGTTTCTCAGGGTGGAGCTTTGAGAACAGGAGTCTCCGTAATTAGCGTGATAAAGCCTCAAATAGTGATTTAAAAATTCACAAGCTATGCGGGTTTTCCTTTTTCTGGTAGCCGTGGGGGCAGCGAAGGAATTGTTCTAGGCTTGTACTGATGCTTAAAACATGAACGTGTATTACTAATTGGCCCTTTATGTTTGGCTGCATGAGTTAAAAGCGAAGGAAAACAAAATCCATCTTGGATTACCATGATGTTCAAACTCCAACAGTTGGACAAAGAGGGTGAAGAATTAGAGATTCTGAAGGTCTAAACATGCTGAGCCATTTATTGAACAAATATTTATTGTGTCCCTGTTGGGAGAAGGCACTCGGAGACATTTAAATGAAGTGTAGACAGTTTAAACTGTGTATCTATGTGGACGCTCACCCCCACCCCTTTCGTACTGTTTTCCTCACCAAAAAATAGCCTGTGGCCTGTTGCGCCTGTGTGCTCCTTCTGTGAATATTTTCCAGATTTTCCTAGCATATTATCCAGCATGTTATAACTATTACTAGTTATATTTACTGTCTCCAACTTGTCTTATTAAACCAAACTATCTCACAACTACAGGGTTCACTCCAATGATTCTGGGTGAGCCGAAGTTTAGAGTTTGATATTGGGGGGCCCACATGCGTGCTTTCAGAGGGAGAGCCCATCTAGGGACAGTGTAAAATTTCAAAACGGAGAGCCAGTTCATCAAATTCAATGACTACTTTCTGAGACGGAGTCAGGTTACTTTCCCTAAAACAAGTTGTGTAGTCGAAGCATCCCATTAAAAGTCCCGTATTTGTATTCCCTTTCGGATTTTTAGGGGAAGGAAATTTGAAAGACTGCCCATTTAAACGCCACAGTTACACATCGATTTTATGTTGTATTTATGAGAAATGGAGACTTCCAGGCTACTAGGGAAGAACAGTTAATTCCTTGCAGTAGAGAAATCAAAGAGCAGTTTCCGAGTCCCGAGTCCCCCAGGCTGAGCCTGGAGGAGGTTAGGGGGTCTTTGTGCCTGGGGGATTGTCTTGGTGGGAGTGGAAAGGGGGAGCGGGAGGGATCAGGAAGTGCCTTCCTTGGTGTGAGCCGGGGGATCAAGGAGGGACCGCAGGGGGCTCTGAGAGGGAGGGGTCGCCTTAGCAGCCTCGAGGAGGTCCGGCAGGATCAAGGAATCTTCCAGGGGTTGGTGAGCACAGTCCTTGGGCTGGTTGGAGGGAAGAATGGTTTTCTGTGAGCAGAAAAAATCCTTCCTGGAAACTCTGAAAACACTTAGGAGGATGTGCCTGCCTGCCAAGCCAGTTTGCCCCCTTGCAATGTGATTGGTTCTGGGACACTCCCAATCCCAGAAGCAAGACGAAGAGTCCAAGGGCTCTGATGTTTCCTATGACAGGGCCTGGCACAAACTATAGGGAGGTGATCACTCATTGTCAAGCTGGGGTCTCACAGCTGTGGGTGAAGAATATTATCACTGCCCAATTATGGAAGTTTTCTCAAAGGCACTTGAGCCATAAGCACAACACCATGCAAAGTAGGAATTCTGACCCCTGTTTGACACATGAGTTCGCTGGGGTTGGAGGAGGTTCAATAACCTGCCGAGGCCATCCTGCGAGAAAAATGACAGATCCAGGATTTGCCCCTCTGCATGTTCCTCCAAAATCTAGCCCCGTGGTTCACCAACTTCATGGAATCTACCAGTCACACATAAGAGAACCTGAGTTAGTATATATAAAATGCTCTGAACTTTGACTGACATGGTAAATGCCAGACAGGTGTCCTTACTATTACAATTATTTCTGGGCTCCTTGCTTAAAAGAAGATTGTTGGGATCAATTTCAGGTGATTTTGACTTTGCAGATCTAGGGTGGAGCTTAGAAATCATCATCTTCCACAAACACCTCAGGTGATTCTGATGCAGATGTTGGTAGATGATTTGCATGATATTCCCATTTAACAGTGATGCTAAGACTTTGTCACCTAATGAGGACTCTTGAGCAAGGAGCTTCTGATGCCCCTTCACCCTTTTCCTTGAGACCTCGATCATATTTAGGCAGGACAGACATTTTCTACCAAATGCCTCCAGAGCAGGAGTGCCTTACTCATTCTCAGTATTAAAATCAGATCCCATGACTCATGTGTTTGAAGACTATACATTCCCCCTTTCTCCAATGAAATCTGTCAATGAGTCTGGCTATTGAACTAAACAAAATCTCTATTTTTATTAATGTTGCACCATGCTCAACTGAATTGAGAACAGAATGTTTAATAGTAAACCTTAAGCATATGGGATTCTGTGATAAATGTGTGTTGATGTTAACTGAGATGTTTGACGTGCCTATACTACAGAGTGATGGGAAAATGATATGAAAATAAAGTCTCGAAGAGATCTTTGAGTGTTCTCAGCCAGCCACAGTACTCTCTTGCATCCTAAGTAATCAGGGCATTGATGTCTCCATCAGTTTAGGGGCAGACCCAGAGATGGGTCTCAGATGCCTTTGTGATAAAATAATACTCAGAGACTCTGGGAAACCCCTATTTCCAAAGGTCTTTCTGGACATCTCAGAGACCCTGAATTTCAGACCTTCAGGGTAACCTTGTATATCTGAAGCACTGATGGTGCGTATTGCAGCAGGAAGCATGTCAGAAACGACAAGCCTATTTCAGTCCAACAAAACCAGTGTAAATGTAAGGCGAGACAAGTCTGTGACAACTATACGCCCCTCCCCGCCCCACTCCCCCGCAAATAACATATCCACTGAACACAGAATGGGATTAGAAGTCCAACTATTATCAGGTTAACCATCTAACATGTCTGACTGAAAACTTGAAGTGAAACTCTCCATTTAAAAAAACCCAAAACATTGGCAATTGGCATTTCCTGGAGATTGGGTGTCAGAATTTTTTTTTAAATTTTATTTATTTATTTGACAGAGAGAGGGAACACAAGCAGGGGGAGTGGGAGAGGGAGAAACAGGCTTCCCGCCGAGCAGGGAGCCCGATGCGGGGCTTGATCCCAGGACCCTGGGATCATGACCTGAGCCGAAGGCAGACGCTTAACGACTGAGCCACCCAGGCGCCCCTGGATGTCAGAATTTAAAAATGTGATCTTTGCAAGGGTGTGAGCTCTGGTCTGTTCCCCATTTTGCATGTATTGCTTTGCACAGAATCGGACATAGAGTGGACACTAGCATTTGCTCAATAACTGAAGGTAGAATTAGAGGAAAATTTTGTGATGAGTTTTTTAAAAATTTTGGCTTCTTTTTTTTTTTTTCACCCTGGAAAAGAAAGCATATGTCTAAACATATGTATGGTGTAAGTTATGTCCTATTATGGGGACTCTGGTTATATCTTTGACAACTTGTCTTATTGTTATTTCTCATGGTGCATCATCCAGGTTGACTCCTATAGATAGTCTTTGTTAGCATGAAGCGTTGGATCCTTGAATCACACCCCAAAATGTCTACAGCGTTTGAGAAAGTTTGCATACTAACATCAAACCAGGATATACATTTGATACTTCAATACCGTAGCTTACCTTTATTTTAGATTTCTATGGTACTCTACATTTTTCAGAGTCTGTTCATACCACTGTAAATTTGTTCCTCACGATCACCTGTGGATTGTTATTACTTCTTTACAAATGGGGAATATGAGAGCAATGCAGTTTAGGCAACTTGCCCAACAGACCGTCTGGGTTGAGACTAGAATCCTGGGAATAGAATACCACTTCTTTCTTTTGTGCTGCCTTTCGCTTCCTTGTTTACCAGACAGGTAAATTTGCTGCTATGTAGATAGAAAGGATGGGGGTGGTGTATGGGGCATCAGGGCAGGGGATTAGGGAGTGAGTTCACAACTATGGTTCGTTCTAGCATTTCTGTGGGTGTAGCCAGTTCATGGCAGAGGTCACCAAGTGCATCTCATGGAGATCCAAGATAATCCAAGAGTCTGAAGTCAAAGCAAGGTTCAACATTAAACTAAAGTAACCATGACAGCAAGACTTCAGATCATCTGGAAAACTATTGTCCAATTAAAAGGGTTTCCTTGTTCTCTTTCTTCCTGCAAATTGAGCAATGGCATGTTTCTTGGGTGTAATTAATCCATGAATTACATTTGGTACCCGCTGTATGAAGTTGAGTAACAGCACAGAGGCCCAGGCTCCCATGGGAAAAAGTCCCCCACCAGTCTGGCTTCATTCATGCCTGGACATGGGGAAATGACCACAGCAGAATGGGCAAGGCATCCCTCCATCCACACTGAAGAAGGACTGGGACTTGCATCATGCTATGGAAGAGTGAGAGTTTGGGCTCTGTATCTTGCCAGCCCTTATATGGTGGTAATGATGATGGGCTTTAGTCGTGACGAGGAATGTGGGGATGAAGTTTGGCACAGGATTCATGAACATGAGTATCTACATACAGCATGTCAAATCCACCTCCACTCCATACTAGCTACGTAACTGTCTGTGCTTGGTTTTTCATCTGTAAAATAAGGGATGATCATAGCGTTAATTGGAAGATAAGATGAATGAAAGCAAGTCAAGATGCCTGACACGGTACCTGGTGCAGAGTGAGTACCCACACAATGTTGGTTATTGGATAGGCCAGGTAATTTTTTTTTTCTGTAAAGGGCTATATAGTCAATATTTTTGGTTTTGCAGACCCTTGGTCTCTGTCAGCTTGCCTTTGTAGCACGTGATCATAAAAAAATACATAAATGAATGGGTGTGGCTATGTTCCAGTAAGCTCTATTTATGGACACTAAGATTTAATTAAGTGTTCATGTGCTGATGTTATTCTTCTTTTGATTTATCCCCAACCATTTAAAAATGTAAAAACCATCCTTAGATTATAGGACACGCAAATACAGGCAGTGGTTTGTGTTTGTCTGATTCCTGGTGAAGACCCTCACATCTTCAATTTATTTTATTCCCTAGCACCACATCTGTGTTTGTGATGATGCCCATTGTTTGAGCTCTTTCTGTTAGCAGCTTCTGGTTAGGCAGCAAAGTGTGTGACGGGGTGTCAATAGTCTTCCTCACTCACCCCAAATTGGCTCTCCAAATGGAACACTTCTAGAAGACAACTGAGGTGATGGGATAGGTGGTCCATAAATGCAAATGTGCATTTTCACTTTTGTGGAGTCTTAGCAAAGTCAGCTCCAACTTTCATGTTTAGTAAATCTTTCATACATGTGTTAGAAGTGCTCTGTGATATGCAGAAATTAGTGTTTGATCTATTTGCAAGTGGGAAGAAAGGTACAGCAATCTAGTCCCAAGTGAGTCATTTGGGGTAAAGCTATGTGAGATCCTATATCATATTCAGAGTTTAAGAAATCTCAGATGAGGGTCGCCTGGGTGGCTCAGTCATTAAGCGTCTGCCTTCGGCTCAGGTCATGATCCCAGGGTCCTGGGATCGAGCCCTGCATCTGGCTCCCTGCTCGGCTGGGAGTCTGCTTCTCCCTCTCCCACTCCCCCTGCTTTTGTTCCCTCTCTTGCTGTCTCTCTCTCTCTGTCAAATAAATGAATAAAATCTTAAAAAAAAAAACAACTCAGATGAGAATAAAGCCACATCTTCAGATGCAAGTAAAGAAGAAATGCAAGGTAGTATTTGGATAAGTGAAGCTCTAACACCCTTGTGCCTGAACTAGTCCAACAATGGAAGGAAAAGCATTATTTTTCCTTCTAACTTTGTGATTGTCCCATTTCTTCCACTTCAATTTCTAGAGCATTATATCTGGCCTGAGTCTGGTGCAAGTCTCATTTTTCACAATATTTCTTTCCAAGTCTCCGTGGTACAAATATTTCCTAGGCAAGATGTTACAAATTTAATTTACATGCACGACATTTTTGTGGGGTGTGTGATTATTACCCTGGTGTTTTTTTCAAGTTTGGGAGGGTACTAGTCATGTCATCCTTTAGGTACAAAAAGCCTTCACAGGCTGGCTAAAAAGGTTGCATTGACTTACAAGGTTGTTTGCAAATTCTTGTAGAAATACCCAAGCTTTTTTGAGGATACTTCTCAATACTGGAACTATTTCCATTCTTATAAAAGTAATACATATTTATTGCAGAAAAGTATTTGAAATAGAATTTCCCAACTCATTTCAATGCATTCCTTTTGAGGCCCAATAAGTATCAGCAACATGCATGTGGAGGTGCCACATTCGTGGTAGTGATTTCATGCGGCTACCCACACACTCATGAAATTGCTACCTAGGGTGTGTTCCAGGTTCCAGGATATTTCCTTAAGGTTAGAAAACAAAGCAAAATGGCTTTCCATATTTATCATGAGGTTCTCGGAACTATCTAGGATGTGCATGTCTCCACTGTTATAATTTATAGGATAAGCTTTATTCATAGGCTGAGGAAGTGGCTACCTCAAGGCTTGATTTCAGCAGCACTGGGGAAGAAATGCCACTCTCCCCCCCCACCCCCCGCGCTCCCTGTGGAAGACTCTAGGTAGTTTATAATCATGAGTATTGGTTGACTTGTCTGTCCCTGCTACTTGTGGTTGAGTGGGGTGTCGTTGCTACTGTTGAGGGATGTTGACACCTTTGATGGCAGGAAGGGTGGATGCAGAAAGAGAGTGTCTTTCTGTTGTGTGTATTTAGGGCCTCTTTGGTTTGACCAGAGGTTCGTGAACAGAAGTGGGTTTACAATGAAGCAGACTTCAGTACCTTCACTGATAAGGACTCCTTTCAAATTCCTGCAAAGGGCACCAACAATGTGTCACATGGTCATGTGATTTTGTAAAACATGCAAAATTAAGCTAGTTTTGTGTTCTTTTTTTTTTTTTAAAAGGACCTTCCCCCGAACTGTAGAAGCTGTAGGCTCCATGAAACATCGATCTATTTCTGTCTCTGTATTTTCAGGCTAGGACTTACTCAAATTTCTTTGGAAGGGGAGAAGAACATCTTTGTTGAGAGATATGTGGGATTCTGGAAGTTGAGAGTTAATCTTCTCTAAGGCCTAAGATTAAAGAAGAGGTTTTGAAAACGAAAGATTTTCTCTGGGAAAGGAACTTGTAGACATTGTCGGTGTCTTCCTGTATTCAAAGAAAATTGAGAGGTTTGGGGAAAAAGAGGGGCAAGTGTCTCTAGTTGATCAGAGAAGAACCTCTTATACACTCATGTTTTTATTTTCTAGAGAAAGTAAAAGGCTTAATATAATGCCATTTTAATTTAATATTGGCTAATAAGTTTTGTATAATTGGTGCTAAAGTATCTACTATAATAATAATGACCATGTGGTGGTGATGATGATGATAAAAACATGTATGTTTTGTGAATGTTACAGTTTACTGACTACTTTCACATATTTTTCTCTCATTGGTAACTACTGAAGCCAAGAAAGGGTCTCTTTATCTATGGCCTGTGGATGCCTCTCAGATTAACTGGAATCCTATGAAAGATTGAGGTAGAATAGTCTCCATGCTTCTCTCAATTATTCTTTCCTTATTTTGTGATAAAGCCATGACACCATCAGTCAGTTTCTCTTCTTTTTCAGTTCTCCAGCATCATGGCAGTCAAAATAACCATTGGAACTTGGACACACAAAGCCATTGCTCTTAGAATGGCCTCTAATTTTTCCCTTGCAAAACTACTCAACTGGCAAGCAAAGAACCAAGATCCCTCCAAACCTGCTCTTAGTCAGGCAGTGTTTGCATTTGTTAGATTTGTCCGTATGAACTTACTTGTTGCTTTGCTGACCTCTGACTATTTGACCCTTTAGATGAAAAAGCACTGCTGGGACCCACAACTAAATTTATACAAATTCAAGGACGTGGTCAGTCTTAGAAATGTGGGGTTGCAAAAGAGTTGACCATGGAGTTTGGCCGATGACAAGTGCTGAATGTATGGAAAATATGAAGTGCTCTTGAAGTATAAAGAAAGGAGGGGTAGTGATGAGTGGAAGGTTCAGGGAAAGTTTTGTGGACCTGGGTTTTGAGACCTCTGTGGACATCATGTCAAGATGGGCAGAAAGGCACTCCTGGTGGAACAGTGAGGGAGGAAAAGTCAAGATATGACCAATCCTTGGTCCATTTTCGTAAGCACGTGGGATTCTGGGAAATAGGTTTGTTCTGGTCCAATGAAAACTTTAAATTCCACTCAGTGAACCCTTAGCAGATTTTTGCACACATGTTCAACTTCACATTAATTAATAACTTTCTACATTTTAAAGCTGACTTACTCAGAAATACATAAATAATCATTTCTTATAAAAATGGTTATTAGTGATCAATACTTGAATATACGTGTTATTTGAGTGAAGAAATTTGTTAATAATACTAAGAAATAGATGATAGAAATCATTTTTGTGCATTTTAAGAGGGAAGACTGGTGATTATCCTCTCAATACTTATTTGGCTAACACCTCGTTGGCTTGCTGGGACTTTGGGCAAGTCCCTTTAAACACTCTGTCAACTTTATTTTTAAGAAAAGGATAATAATGTCTAACTCACGGAGTTGTAATAAAAATATAATGAGGTAAACAATGTTAAAAGTCAGGAACAAAAACAGCATCATGTGATGGTTAGATGTATATAGAATGGTTGAGAGGCTAAACATTTATTTTTTCCCCCAGGCCCAATTTGCGTCCAGAGTGCTTCATCTCATTTCATGCATCTTTATTTTCTTAAAAAATATTTTATTTATTTGTTTATTTATTTATTTATTTCAAAGTAAGCTCTACACCCAACATGGGTCTTGAACTCACGACCAAGATCAAGAGTCAGATGCTCTACTGACTGAGCCAGCCAGGTGCTCCTCATTTGTCTTTAGATTCAGTGATTCTGGTAGGGGAACTCCAGCTACCATAGCTGATTGGAAAATAGAAGTCAATTCAGCCACAGATCCACAGAAAATTAGGAGTTGACAGTGTGATACAGAGGTAAGAAGCAGAATTTAGAATTCTTGAGTTTCAAGATTTAACTCTGTCACTAATAAGCCAGGTGTTGATAGAGGTATCATGTCATCCCTTTGAAACTCAGTTTTGTTTTGTTTTGTTTTTAATCTGTAAAGCATGGTCTGATGGTGATTTAAAGCAATTTCTTGCTTTTCAAGTTCTATGCCAAGCATCACATTTAACATAAAACATGATCACTAGCAAGTAGTGGGAAAAAAGATGTTAAACAGTGATGTAGTCCTAATTTTCCCCCTGCCATTTACATTATTATTTACCTGGGATGTTGTCTTGCTGTGCGTTGGCTGGTTTTCTTCTGTGGTTTTCTTCTCTAGCGACTGTCTCTGTGCACAGTCTTATGCTCAGATGTTCACACACTCTTCCTGCTCTGGCTCCTATCAAGAAGAAGGAAGCATTTTAGGGCCCCCCTCTTATTTACAGCCTGGTTAGGAGTGGGGATGAGGACTGAGAGGAATGGTCGGTAAAGACAAGCACCTCTGATGCTTCAGGCCTTTGACAATCTTTAATTAAGACTGGCTCATTTATAGTGAGATGTATGGGAACAGCTTCCGTGCTTGTTTGAATGAATTATATGCCTGCATCATGTGAATGCAATGTGAATACATGCCATTTATCGAGGTCCTCATATATAGAGATGGGCAAATGCTCATATTTGCACATTCAAATGTATCTACAGTTGTATATGAGCAAAATGGAAGGACTAGCGTTGTGTAATTTCAGAACTCAAGTTAAATTTTCACACATCAATAATACTATCAACCAAATTTGTTGTTATATCTAAAACAACAAAGATAAATTTATTTGAATACTTGCTGGAGGGAAGTTTCATTTACCTTTTTAATGTGTAGTTAATCAAGAAAGAGTTTTTAAAAACTTACATTTTGTTAATAATATACACAAAACAAAAGAATGGAAAAGAAACAAAGTAAAGAAGTTTGGTCAATCTATATCTAACTCTTACTTGCTCCATCTATCCAACCATCCATCCATCCATCCAGTCATTTATTTAACTAATTTAAAATCAATAGTGATTGTTCTGGGATTATCATTGTTTGTTTGTTTGTTTGTTTTATTTTTAGGCACTGCCCAAATTTTATTTTATAATGTAATGTACGTTTATAATGTGAAAACAAAAATGGACAAAAAATAGGACATCTATTTTGTCCAAGAAACTCTTCTTAGGAATAAACTTATGGTTGGGTAGTGAAGAGTAGGACTTGAGTTTGAATTGAATTAAATATTGGCATTGTCCTGACGTATTGATGGGATGGTTCCCAGTTAAAACCACTGGCTGGCATGGGTGGGAAACATGAGTAGGACTATCTTTGGTCTGCCTCCAAGAAGGTCCGTAATTTATTCAAAGCTGCCAAGGATAAGGACATGTTTTCAGACCCTCACTCTCCCACTCCTGTCCCTCAGAGGAGGCTTTCCCAACTCAAAAGGACTTGTCATCAGTCTTTTGGGAAAGGAGTGCCTGGGGTCAACCCACTGACTCTGAAATCACTTACTGCATTATGATGCATCTTTGCTACGATGGAAAGTTGACCCTCTTCTCTTCTCTCCTCTCCATTACTCTCTCCTACCTAGCACTTCCTTATTCATTTCCTTTCAGTTCCGAAACATTATTCCTGAAAAGGCAAGGCAGATGTCCAGTAATTCATGTAGCAGCCGGCTACGGAAGAAATCCTTGGTATTTTTTTTTTTCTGAGGTGGGGTGCCCGACCTATTCGCATCGTCTGTGGACACTAATCAAAATGATCAGACAGTGAATTGCTCAAAACTGTATTTCATTTTGCTCTTTAGACACGTATCAATAGACATAAAAGAGGATGAGAATTTGCCTCCAAGCAAACAATATTCAAAGTTCTTTCCCATGGAAACCAAAATGAATGTTGGCATAAAGGAGAGGCCAACTATACTTAATTTCTTTTAGGCTAGTTGCCTGATTTTTGTTCAGTCAGCCTTCTTGTTTAGGCCCTGAGGTACTGGGAGCACAAGATTTATTTACTTTCATAGCTGTCTTAATCATTGATCCCACAGCAGAGGCATGTGTCCTGGGCCAGGAGGAACAGAGTGCCCTGGCCGACATTTTGGATTTTTAAGGGAATTACATATGGAGCAAGAACTGAATATCCTTTTAAGTGGATACATACATATTGGCTGATTACGGGCAGGATCTTCAGAAGAGGAAGCAGATGACGCACTGGACGATGCTCTCATTTCACAAATTTGGGAATTCCTACAAAATTTCGGTGATCACTTTTCTCCTAGTCTTAAAATACAGAGAGGATTTTTCTCATGCTTTTCCTTTGTGCCTGGTGGGCTTGGACAGTATGAGGGTGAAGGTAGGCAGAGGGGGCTACATTTGCTGAGGATATATTGTGCATCAGGAACTGTTCTGTGATTTACAAACTATCACCTTTCCTTTTAAGTCAGCCTTGGAAGCAGGTGTTTTAAACCACATTTTACTAATGAAAAACTGGTTCGGAGAGGTATAAGCAGCTCTCCCCAAATCAGAGAGGAAGTGGCCAAGTGGGTGTTTGAAGTAGATCGACCTGTCTCCAGAGCATATGTTCATTTGCCCAAACCTCTGGAATCACCTCTTCTGAGTTCAGTCGTGACTATTGCTCACACCCAAAGAGAAGAAAACAAAATTTCAAAAAGCAGCTGTCCCCATCTAAGGGCGGTGATAAATCACTCATATCATCTACTTAGTTATCTCCACTGGTTTGCCAACTTCCCACACCTGAGCCTCATACCTTTGCAGGATGAAGGGGAGAAATCACTGTCTCTTCTTCATTATCCCTTTCCTCCCAGCCTCTGGCGAAGTCCTTCTTGCACCGTGGGTATTCCAGTTATTACCTCTCTACCTTCCAACAAGCTGTAATTGACCCAGATAAGATTTGGATTTTCAAAACAAGCTTCCTGTGCTGCCCCCCTTTTTCCCCCCTATGGAACCCCAGAGAAAACAAAAAGCAAAGAGACAATCTTGAAATGCCATATGGGAGGTGTCAGTGAAAGCATTTATGTATTAACTTGATCTCTATATTAAAGATCCCAGGGTCACAGAATCTATGGCTCTGTTATTTGGTAAAAAATGTATCTAGGTTTTACAGCCTGGAGAGGCCATTTAATCTTCCTGTTGCTGCAGGGCATGGCTGGATTATCTTCTATATATACCCCGACTTTGCCTCTGTGGAGAGAGCACTGCAGTGGGAGCTAGGTGATTTGAGTTTTACTTTCTGAGTTTAAGCGCCATCCATTATTCATATTTGCATCCTTGGTGCTGTGGACAGTATCAGCCACATCTGAGGCAGCCCGTAACTGTTTATGGAAGGATCTGTGATTTGGGGCAACTCTCTCTGCTCTCCCGGCTTCAGCTACAAAATGCAGGGACTGGCCCAGGGTTTCTGAAGATTCTGCAGTTCTGTAAATGCTTTGCCCTGGTACATCCAGTCTCTTAGTCATTTATCTCTTTATGGAGAACTTTATGGAGGTTTCTGGCACAAAAAGTGTAGTATTTAAATTTCTTCTTAAATCTACCTTTCTTCTCTTTTTCCAAAACATCTCCTTTCATGCTAATCTTGACAAAATTTAGTTGTCGATAAAACTGTTTAGGTTTTGTGTGTCTTTGGTAGTCTTGTCTTAAGAAGGGTGGCAAAAGCATTCTTTTGTTTTCTCTCCCCTGAAAGGCTCTTTGTGCAACTTGTTACCTCTTTTCTGTATCCTGTTTTTTTTTTTTTTTTTAATTTTATTTTATTTATTTTTTGGTTTATTTGTTGACTTGAAAATGACTGGTGCACATAATAGCAAAAATATCCAATAGTGGGACGTTCTGCATGGAGCACTGGGTGTTATGTACAAACAATGAATCATGGAACACCACATCAAAAACTAATGATCTAATGTATGGTGATTAACATAACAATAAAAAATTTAAAAAAAAGAATATAGAATTAAAAAAAAATAAGAAAAATACCAAATAGTGGGAAATAAAGATGAAGGCAGGGTGGGTCTTTGTCTTTGTTGACCGTGTCACGAGTCTAACTGTGTCTTATTTAAAGCTCTGTATATATAGCTAGGTTTTACGTTTCATAGCCAGAAATCTTTGTTAGTAACTGTGCATAACATAATTTTCATATCCACCAACCACCACTGAGAATACCACTCACCTTTTATGGTCATGTTTTCACAACTGATTTACAGGGTTGACTGTGACATCTGAGTCCTGGCACGGTAGACCAGAAAGAAAAAAAAAATGTGATGATATTGGCTACAGTTTTTCTTCCAACCCACATCAACCTTACTCCTTAAATGGCAATGTTAATTAGATCTTATATTCGATAGATATGATCTGATATTTGGATAATCTCTCTGATTTCTCATGGATCAGGTAGGTTACATTGCTCCCTAGACCTCATTTTTTTCCTCATCTGTAAGATGGGGATGACAATACGCCTCCCAATAGGGTTTTGGGAAAAAATGAAAGAAAATGGACATAAAGGATGAAGGAAGCGGGGTGGGCTATAAAGTAGGCTGTCAGTGAGTCCGAATGGCAGCCTTTCTTCTATCACTATTGAGTTAATCTTGCCCAGAATGTTGAAGGAGCCATCACAAGAAGGGCTTTGAGAGATCCATGTTCTGTCTGTAGTTAACCAGTTTACACAGAAATGATTTCAGAGGTAAGTTGTTCTGCATGGCACGGGATAAACCACACGTGGACCAAAAAATGTGGTTTCAGTTCAGATGTGGTAACAAAAACATGAGCTAAATCTCCTCATAAAGCAAGTCTTTTGCAACATGGTTTTTCTTTCCCTATCAAAGAGATCCTTTTCCAAAGGAGGAAGGTGAATATGTTTGGGGAAAATGCAGTGGCTACGCACAATTATTTCTTAAGCTGCTTATTTTTTGTTCTGATATCACTGGTGACATTAATGGGACTCAACCCAGAATGAGAGCATTTCTAATATTCTGCAGTTCTGAATAAATAAGGTGCAAATGGAAGAAAGGTACACAATTACCACATGGAACATGATCTTGTGGTCCATTTCTCAGGTTTGTTTGTTTGTTTCCCGTTTGTATCATCTTAGAAATGCATATTTCACTGTGAGAGATTAAAAATGCTTATTGTTCCTTCAGATTGTTCACAGTGTTTGGATTTTCCCCTAATTCCATTCTATTGAGTATCTATGAGTTGTCACATTTTTAGCAAGTAATAACTGTGTCTAGCTGTGCTGACAAAATGTCCCAACATAACTGTTAATAAGCATTGTCATTTTAAGCATGAAACAGTTTAGCTAATGATTTATCTCTTATAATGCAGCACTCGGGGCAGCTGTATGATTTGTCTCTTTAGCAAGTCAAGTAATTTCTTTAACAAAATGTTAAGCACAGATGGGCCATAAGCTGTCAGTTAACTATTATTGTGTCTGCATCTGCTTGCTTTCAATGCACTGTTTTATGTATTCAGCCAGTTACTTAGCTGCAGCCCCGTGAAAAGCTGAACCTACTCTGATTGGCAAATAAAATGTTCATTTGTCTCTTCTTCCTATTGTTTTGTTTTGGTAACACATGTCAGCAGCTCAATTACCCAGTTCATTAACAGCTCCCAAAGGACATGATGGCCAGCCCATGATAAGAGGGTAATTGTGGCACATATGGTCAATAATGGCCTCTCTCTTGGCAATTGTAAATAAAAGTCACTTGGCTCTTTTCCTTTCACGAGAACTACTGTTTTCCTGTTTCCCTTAAGTGTGCAAATTACCTTTCTTTGCTCTACGCAGTCCAGTCCTGGTGAATCAGAACCTAGCTCCCTGCTCTTAGGGTCATGGAGACAGAACATGGATGGATCTCTGGTTCTTAATTTTAATTATGACTGACTTTTAAGCTCTTGAGGGGGAAACTCTTATCACCGGAGACTATTCTTAGAAAGCTGTTAACTGATTAATTAGGTAACTAATCAGTTTTCCTAATTGAATAGCAACACATTTTCTTGGGGCTTTCCTCTGTTTTTCTCTTTGAAATGCTCTGGTGGTATAGTTACCATGGAGTTTTTAAAAAAGCCCTTAAAGGGGCGCCTGGGTGGCTCAGTCGGTTAAGCGACTGCCTTCGGCTCAGGTCATGATCCTGGGGTCCCTGGATCGAGTCCTGCATCAGGCTCCCTGCTCCGCAGGGAGTCTGCTTCTCCCTCTGACCCTCCCCACTCTCATGCTCTCTCTATCTCATTCTCTCTCTCAAATAAATAAATAAAATCTTAAAAAAAAAAAAAAAGCCCTTAAAAAAATTGCCAAAAAAAAAAAAAATCATTCGCAGGGGTGGGGTAGGGAAGTGGGCCTTCATCTTTTCTTGGTGAGAGAGATTCATTCTGTAAAAGCAGTTCTTGTCTCACACACGCAGGTCTTAGAACAAAGGGTTCCAGAAGCCACGGAGGTCGTTTGGGTCAGCCTCGGGGTCTCTGAACGAGTCGTGATCCCTTACTTCCCCTGAAGCCTTTGCAAGGAGGTGCTGAAACGGCTTGCGGGGAGAGAAGGGGCAGAAGCCCGTTTTTTTTTAAAGATTTTATTTATTTATTTGCGAGAGAGAGAATGAGAGACAGAGAGCATGAGAGGGAGGAGGGTCAGAGGGAGAAGCAGACTCCCTGCCGAGCAGGGATCCCGATGCGGGACTCGATGCGGGACTCGATCCAGGGACTCCAGGATCATGACCTGAGCCGAAGGCAGTCGCTCAACCAACTGAGCCACCCAGGCGCCCCTAAATAAAATCTTTTAAAAAAATAAAATGTGATTTCTTTTTTTTAATATTTTATTTTATTTTTTTAAGATATTTTTATTTATTTGCGAGAGAGAGAATGAGAGACAGAGAGCATGAGAGGGGGGAGGGTCAGAGGGAGAAGCAGACCCCCCGCCGAGCAGGGAGCCCGATGCGGGACTCGACCCCGGGACTCCGGGATCATGACCTGAGCCGAAGGCAGTCGCTCAACCGACTGAGCCACCCAGGCGCCCGTGACTATGTTTAATATATTTCAAAACAGTTTATGCAAATGGAAAGACAATCAGAACCTGCTGAGCAGGGAGCCCAGTGCGGGACTCGACCCCGGGACTCCAGGATCATGACCCGAGCCGAAGGCAGTCGCTCAACCAACTGAGCCACCCAGGCGCCCCCACAAGCCCGTTTTTACGTAAATGTGTTCTTACTAACAATCACCACTAGCAGGGCTGTTACAAGGGCGGCCTTTTCCGTGACCACTGGTCAGGGCATGGCTGTGGGGCCAGAGCTGCGCCCGGAGTAAGGTTTCGCCGGGTGACCCCGAGAGAGCTCCAGCACCACCTGAAATCCAAAGTTATGGGACCTTAGGCTCCGGGCGGTCTTCGGGCCCCGGAGGCCGCTGGGCCAGTCCGGCCGCCGCGCTCGTCGGGCCTCATCTTAAGCAAACACCCGCGGGGCCACGCTGCGCATCTGCAGTCACTCCCGGCGCGCGCGCCGCGCACGCGGGCTTCCGGCCGCCCCCGCCGCCGCCATATTCGTAACCAATCTGTACCCTGCTCCCGGGGCGGCAGGCTCTCGGGGAGTTGTTGAGTGTCAGGGTTTATTTGTGCTGTTTTGATTAGCCCCAACCTGGCAGGAGCTTATTTTCCTTCTAATGACCCCGTGCTGTGAGAAGGCGGCTTCCGAGGGAAGGGCTTGGGTCAGAGGGGAGGGGAAGAGCCTTGCGTTTCTCCAGCGCCCCAAATGGGGCCTGGGGGCAGGAGCACGAGTGGGGAGACGGCCGGAGGCTCTTAATGAGATTTCGGGTTCGGAAAAGAGCCTTTCTGCGAGGGAGCCCAGAATGTTCTTGCCATGGATTGTCCTACTTTTTTTTTTTTTTTTTTGGTACTTGTTAAGAATTCTTGGCTGGCACATTTGGAGAAGTTGTAGAGGCAACGGAAACGAACGACCCCGTCACCCCCAGATGGACCCCTGGTGACCGTCTCTCCTGGTTTGTCAACCCACAGAATAACAGCTCCTTAAATCCTAGCTCCGAGTTTAGGAATTCTGGGAAGTTCGCTTTAAGGCTCGACAGTGTGTTACGTCCCACACACTTTCTAGATCTCCCTTTGGATTCTGCCCTAGGTCGCCCGTTTGTTTCTTTCCGAGGTGTATCTCTGTTCTTTTCGTGACATCTATAAAGTTTAAACACACTTAAAAAAAATAATGTCGCCGATTACTTCTCAGCTTGTGAATTAATGTGGAAGAGAAGCTTCCAGGTGCCCAAGTCTCTCAACTGGCTTGGATTAACCCCTACTGGGCATCCATTTCAACCTCCGCCCCACTCCTCCCTCCTCTGGAAAAAAAAACCCAAAACAACAACCTAACCTCCCCCTTCTCATCCACTCCCGGCTGTCTTTGTGTCTGTTGCTCCCTGCCAGGCAGGTGTCAGAGCCCTGAATGAGGGTAAATGCCCCGTTGATGGATTCCACAGATGGAGCGTGGAAATCGGTAGAATAGGCCTCAGCCACAGGCCATTTCTTGGGATCCAACAAAAGCCTCCAAATAAGTCAACAAAAATCCCAAAGATCACAAAGGGAAAATGTCATTTGTCATTTACTCTGGGCCTGTGAGGGAATATCAGTCTTGCTTCACTCCTCCTGGCTTTCACCCGAGTAAACACGAGAGAGGTCATTCACGTCTCTCTTGGTGTAAAAGGGCCACTTCACATCGGAAAACAGTTGGCTGTCCTTACGTCCCCTTCACGTTGGATGGTAAAACCAACACAGGAGACATTCTGCAATTAGTCAAGCAGGTGTACCAAACTTCGAGTTGACCCGTTAAAGATCTTGTGGAATATACCTGCCAGATACCCTGAAACCTTCAGATCCGGGAGGAGATGATCTCAGGGAGCTCTCAGGCACGATTCCTGTTTTTATTTTATGATTATTTTTCGAATCGGCGAGACACAGCTTTAAGTACCAATGCTGACAGGTCTAGCTTGCAAAGATTAGTACCGACGGAAGGACCATCTGATTTGGTCTGGGGCTATCTTCGAGTAAATGACCGATGACTAAGGATGTCAGCCTCAGAGCCCGCAGAGAGAGATTCCCACCCCCCCCACCACCTCCTCTGTGTCTGTAAATTGCATTGTATTATATCTGGGACAAACATAGAGTTTAAATGGTTGTCATGTTTTGATTCTTTAATTATTCAAATGAAAGGTCTTGCTGAGAAGAAAGACAGTGTGCCAAATTCATGCTTGTGAATTATTTTGTCTCTCCATTTTTTGCCTGTCTCCCATCTCTGAATTATATTGGTCTGGAAACCAATAATTATAGAATTCCACGTGACTAAATCCCTATAAAATTGAGGTAAGATCTCATGTATAATAGCGTTAACTAGGATGAAATATTTCTTCAGGCTACAGAAGAGGTCACAAGGGGTTAACGGACAAAGACATACTCTCTAATTCTGTAATTCCTTCTTTAATTAAACTTCATGGTTGGTCCACTGGTGGTAATACTTCAGCTTTCTCCTCCCAGTTTGATTTGTTTCTGAAGGAAGAATTTGTAATCCTGTGGGGTATGATTGTTGCCTATGCTGGATCTTTTTTTTTTAATTTTTATTTTTTAAACTGATGCTGTCCACTTCCCCAAGGTTCATCTTGGGAGTTAATGTGAAATCATTGGGATAACTAAAAATTTGTCTCCTAAGACCTAAAATTAGCTTGAGATAGAAAAAGAAGAAATGAACTTTCTTACAAAGCACAGAGCTGAAACACTGAGGTACCTGGGGAGAGACAATATTTTCCTGTGATCACTCTGGGGCATCTGCTGAATAACTTGTGAATATCCCAATGGATTTCAAGTTATTTATTCCTGCCCTTTGGTTTGAAAACAGTTTGATGTTACTTTACAACACTTGAGATCCTTTCACTAACATGTCTTTAATAGCAAAAAAGAAGGATTTAGTAAAGCTATAAAATGAGTGATCAGTTCAACTGCTTGTGATTACTAGTATGTTCTAGATGGACCCGGGGTCTTAGGACCAGGAGTTGCTGATGATTCTTAAGGGAGACTGCAAATGGTCACACTGACTGTTCTGTTTTCTTAAATAAATTCATTCAGTATCTTGGCAAACTGATTCATTTCTTAGAGCTTTATCCTTATTTAACAGCTACACTTGAATATGCAAAGAATTCAATTAGAAAATTGTTTGATTTGATGTATAATATTAATCAAACTGTTGTGTTTTCATAAATTTCATTTGATTCTAGGACGTTTTTGAAAATCTGGGGCAAATGAGAGTAATAGTTGGCAATCAGCTAAATAATTTGCATTGGAATTCCTGTTTGGATTTGCTTCTGGTACTCCTCTTCAGAAGGACTCTGTGTTATGTGTGTGTGTGTGAGAGGGAGAGAGAGAGAGAGAGAAAGAAACTCAGCACCTATTTAGAACATACCTGGCTAGAAGAGAGAAAGTATGTCCCCTGAAGCCCCATAGACCTGGGTCAAATCCTAGCTTCCCTAGTCGTGTGATCTGAATAATGTCTCTGAGTCTCAGTTTCCTTTTTTTGTGCAATGGTGCATTTATTTCACAGGGTTTTTGTGTAGTTACTTTGCGAAGAGAGAGAAATCCTCATCTTGGTAAGGTTTGCTCCAGGTTCATTGGAGACATTGAGTTACATCAATGTCTAAGTCAGAGAATGGATGGTGAGGGGGTTTTGAAAATAGAGTCAAAACTTTCAAAATCTGGTAAGAATATGGATTGGGATAAAGTCTGAGAATCATGCAATTTAAAGCAATATAATTTCCACTTAGAATGGCATGTATTATATGTTAATATGGATTTAAAAATTTTTTAAAATTTAAATTCAATTAATTAACACAATTTCATATGAGTGCTATTGTGGAATTTCAAATTGGGGAGCAATATCTCTATTTAGTGAATAATAAAGCAAACTTTGTGAAGGCAAGTGTAGAATGTGACGGAGCAGCTTAAATGTAATTGAAAATCTCCCCTTCATATTAGGGATGGACAGTAGAAATAATCCAAAGAGATGATTTTACTGAATAGATTATATTTAATCTAGTTGCTCTATCCTCACAATCTATGAACTCATTTAGATAATGGTCTGGCTGGTGGTGCTTGCAAGTCCAAGTTAGAGCATTAGATATTCTGTGCAGAGACAAATATAATGAGCTATCTAAAAAAAAAAAAAGCCTTGTTTTTACTTCGGTGTAATATTAAGCAGGATGAGGTACATTGTATCTAGGGTCTAAAGTTGAATATGTAAAATAAATGGACTTCAACAAAATGATTTTTTTTTGTGCTATTGCGATGGGATGTAAGTATCAGATTTGTTTTTGGTAAGAATGGAATGATTCAAATTCATGACATTATCATGTTCTCTGTAAATCTTGTTTCTATTGAATGAAATAAAAAACAGTAGTATTTCCATCTTTAGAAATAGCTAGTATTTCCTAGCTGGTAGATTAATCTTGGGTTGCTGATTTAACGTATCTTAAAGATTTTATTTATTTATTTATTTGAAAGAGAGTGAGAGAAACAGCATGAGAGGGGATAGGGTCAGAGGGAGAAGCAGGCTCCCCGCTGAGCCGGGAGCCCGATGTGGGACTCGATCCCAGGACTCCGGGATCATGACCTGAGCCGAAGGCAGTCGCTTAACCAACTGAGCCACCCAGGCGCCCGACTTAACGTATTTTAAAGCCCACATCCTTTTGGGGTGTACAGATGGAGGAAAGTTAGAATTAACTTGTACAACTGTGGCTTCATATTGCCAAGAAGGATCAGTGGGTTCAGATAATTTTCCAGCAGAAAAATCAGGCAAGTTATTTCCTCAGTGTCTTTTGAATGTTTTATGGAGGTTTTTTGGAGGTTTTTCTAGTGAGATACAACCGTTGGATTGCTTTTGAATAAACAGTCTAGAAATACGAGTAGTGATTTGTTAGCTTGTTAATTTTGAGTGGTAAAGGCTGTCCTATTGAACTCCCAGACATTCTGAGGCTTTTTAATCATTAGCTGTTGGTGATTCTTCATCTTTTTTTTTTTTAAATCACAATCCTCTGAAAAAATTGATAATTATTTCCCAGAAAAATTCAGGTATGCAAATGCTTGCAAAATCTTCCAAATCATTTTTTGAGGATTTACAGACTCCCAAATCTCATTTCAGTAGATGTTGGGAGACTCAGAAGGGCAGAATAGGGGCAGCAAAATCAATGTTGTTTCAAAACTTAAATTCTACCAGGCATTTCCATTCTGTCAACATGTGTTTATTGAACACCTACTATGTTTCAAGGCACCCAGCAGTGAACAAGGCAGAAAAAGGCCTTGAGCTCACGAAGTTTATATTCCGGAGGATGTTGATTGTTAAGGTGAAACATGGTGGTCTTGACCCTCAGAATTAACTCTCGCTGGTACTTGTACATTTCAGGAGCCCCCTTTCTTCAGAAACTGGAGATGATTCTGATTAATTGACCTGACAGTGCATGGCACATCATATTTACTTGGGAGGATTTAATAACCTTAGAGACTCCCAGAGGAAACATGAAAATTTCCACATACTATTATCCTAATGGGATCATAGTAAGAGAAAGTGCAAGCAAAGGTTTAAGGTTCTCACAGGCAGAGGAAGCTTTTGGTCAGTCCTTAAATGCTGTTGGGTTTTTTACCTGAATTCACAGAAGACGGAAAAGTCAGGGCAACAGAAACTGGAAGCAGGGAAGGGAAACATTTTATGGCGATTTATTGTCTTAGGGGAATGAATAATCTGTTTCTTGAGAAGTATATTATTTATAATTTAAAAATATGTGTGTGGAACCATTGTTTTGATAAGTTACAGCAGGAAATATTTTATGTACTTGGGAATTTGGGGAGAGAAAATAATAATCTGGAATATTCTATAGAGGTGGTTCTCAAAGGGTCATTTAGGACCAGCAAAGTTGGTATCCACCACTCCCAAAAACAGAAACCGTGGGGGTGGGGGTGGGGGTGGGGCAGCAGTCTGTGTTTTAATAAGCTTTTCAGGTGGTTCTGATGCTCCCAAAGTTCAAGATCCACTGCTCTACAGTGATGCACAAATTATTGCTTTTTTAATTTGACTCACATTTATCAAACATAAACACGTGTAAGTTGTATTGGGAGCTTTTGAAGTTTATAATGCAATGCACATTTCTTAGCATGTTAATTCTCCTTTAAAATACTCCCATACCTAAAGCAAGTCTAGTTTTATTTTTTTAAGTATCCTAAAATAAGATTTATATCAAATTAGGCCAATTTATATCAAATTAGACAACGTAATTGGAACACCAAGTGTAAGGGCTAACATATAGTAGATGCACTATACATTACAGTTCCCTTTTGCTTTTATCTGCAAGCACTTGTTTTTCTTTAATTTGTCATAGAGATTATTAATTCGCTCTCTTAATTTTACAGTTCGAAGGTGAATAAATTGTAAGCGTATTAAATATTAAACAAACTTAAAATTCTATTTATGGGTTATTTTGGATGTACACCCCTCCGGGCAGCTTATAATATAATATTCTGAAGTCGAATGGAATTTTAGATTTCTGTAGGGCAGAGTTGAGTTTGAGTTTAAGATAAAAGAGAGTGAGTGGTGTAGGAAATACTGCATTTTGACATTGCTTCTGGCACCACCTGGATTTCCCCAGGCCCTACAGCCTGAGAGTGCAAAGGAGTTACCTTGACAATGAAATTAATAATCTACAATTTTCTGGATTTCCTTCTCCATTTGCTAACAGCACATTTCAGCCCCTTCCCCAGAGGATCCCCCAGTTATCTGGGGAGTTTTCAGAGTGTATTTGGATATGCGCAGGAGTGTGGCTGCCCTGGCTCCTGAGTTCTGCTCAGAGTGGGTGCCTGAGAGCCCTCTGATGGCCCTCTGCCACTGCCCCGATGCCCAGAGCCCTGTGTCTGCTGTGCCCTCAAACCTCAGAACCTTCTATAGGTTGACAGGTGCTCAGTTACTGGAAGAACTCACGGGCGCCATATTTTATCATCCAGTGCAAATTCCTATCTAATTTCCCAGTCCCTCCTTCTCTTTCGTAGATACCCACACACTCAATATGGAAGGTCTCCTTCCCTGATGCAGGCTAATACAGACAAATTCAAACTTTGCTGGGGAGGGGCCTGCAGGGGACTGGTTTCCGGGACACGTGGCCTATGCAGTCTTCCACCCACGGCCCCATGCTCAGAAGGGCCCTGTGTTTGGTTTTTATGCTCTGTTGTGGCCATCCCCAAATTTGTAGTAATTTTTGAACACAGGGACTTGCATTTTTATTTTGCACCGTGTTCCTCAAATTAGGCAGCGGTCCTGGGTAGCTGCTCACCATTCAGCAGAGACCCAGACTCTGAACTTCGGTTTAGAGATAGTTTACTAGACACTGCCTGCTTTTTCTTGAGTCTGTTCTTGAGGTTCACATTAACAGTATCTAAACTCTCCTTAAACGTTTCTCAATATCTGGTAATAAGATACTAAATTTAAATATGATTTCTATTATAGGAGTAGAGTCTATCAATTTGCAGGAATCCTGTAACATTTTACTATTATTGACTTTTTAGATACTAAGTCGATTTTGGGATTAAAAAAAAAAAATCACATCTGTTAACGGATTTCCTCCCGTCAAAGGTGGTGAAAGTTTATTTGGAACCACATTAAATCTGATTCATTTGTCAAACACAAATGGAGGACCCGTTCAGTGCTAAGCACAAGGGCCATAAAAATGGAATCATGCCTGTCCCTGTTTTCGAAGATCTCATAACGGACCTAGGGTGACAGATGCAGAGAACAATGATTTCTGCCTGGGGGGCTTGGAGACAAAGTAGGGGAAGAGATTAAATATCATTTAATAGGGGCGCCTGGGTGGCTCAGTCGTTAGGCGTCTGCCTTCGGCTCAGGTCATGATCCCGGGGTCCTGGGATTGAGCCCCGCATCGGGCTCCCTGCTCCGCGGGAAGCCTGCTTCTCCCTCTCCCACTCCCCCTGCTTGTGTTCCTTCTCTCGCTATCTCTCTCTGTCAAATAAATAAAATCTTAAAAAAAAAGGAAACAACCTGGGGCACCTGGGTGGCTCAGTCGTTAAGCGTCTGCCTTCAGCTCAGGTCATGATCCCAGGGTCCTGGGATCGAGCCCCGCATCGGGCTCCCTGCTCTGCGGGAAGCCTGCTTCTCCCTCTCCCACTCCCCCTGCTGGTGTTCCCTCTCTCGCTGTATCTCTCTCTGTCAAATAAATAAATAAAATCTTAAAAAAAAAAAAAATAAATATCATTTAATAAATGCAATACTGCACAGAGGGACTTGGTGTCTGTGAAGACACTGGGAATGTACTTTAGGATTTGAATCATTAAATCCTGGCCAAACTTGTGTTTTGACTCCTGTTTTATCACTGTTTTTCTCCCATGCATTTAGCCTCAGCACCCCAATCCGATGAAGGCTCTGACATTGACTCTGAACCGGATTTGCCACTAAAGAGAAAACAGCGCAGGAGCCGAACCACTTTCACAGCAGAACAGCTTGAAGAACTGGAACGAGCTTTTGAGAGGACCCACTACCCTGATATTTATACCAGGGAGGAACTGGCACAGAGGGCGAAGCTCACGGAGGCCCGAGTCCAGGTACTGACTCTAAACATCCACGCCCTGATTAAATCCGGACCAGGAAACCAAACAGTGTCTTCTCATCTAAGGCAGATTTTATTTTATTTTATTATTTTTAAAGATTTTATTTATTTATTTGAGGGAGAGAGCACGAGCAGGGGGAGGAGCAGAGGGAGAGGGAGAAGCAGAGGGAGAGGGAGAAGCAGGCTTCCCGCTGAGCAGGGAGCCCCATGCGGGACTCGATCCCAGGACACTGGGATCATGACCTGAGTCGAAGGCAGACGCTTAACCCACTGAGCCACCCAGGCGCCCCTAAGGCAGATTTTAAACCCAGAGAATAAATATGTTAGGAATGGTACCTCACTGTGAATTGTAGCCCTTTAGTGGCATAAAGTTCCCACCACGTTCTCTCTAGTGCCTTTTCTTTGTCTTTTGCCCTGTCCTGATGGCACTACTCTGACCTCTTTTTAATTTTTATTTATATTTGCCTGATCACTCCCATTGAATGTCTTTTGTTTTAGGTATGTCTATTGTATCCAGCAGTATTTTAGTTTGCTAACCAGTCAGACAATTTTTTTTTTCTCACTTAAGAGGTGGGTAAGTCGAATTAAATTTATCAGTGTGACCAATATGTTTGGCTCCTTTTCTGTCATGTTGTTGGATATAAGTATTTTATGTGGATAGATTTTAAAATGATCTATTTGTTTTCTTTGCATTCTTAGGGTTTTTTTTGTTGTTATTTACGAAAATGTGCTTTCTTATTTTAGCCTTTGGTTATCATAATTAGGAGAATATGATTATATCAGATATAACACCCAGAAGTGTGTCAGTTCCTGTTGTTCACTCCCCATTTCAGGAATCCTTGTTACATACCAGGCACTATATGGACTTCAGGGGTGGTACACAGATAATAGCAAATAAATTGTGAGTGGTCTCCTTGGACCAAGCACTGTTCTAAGTGCTTTACATGAATTAACCCATTTACTCGTCATTAAAACTGTAGGTTGGTACTATTATTATCCCCAATTTATTTGTCAGACTATTGAAGTAACTACCCAAAGTCCTAAAACTAGTCAATGATAGACGTAGCTGGATTCTATATACTTGCTCTTGATGGCCTTTCAATTATGAGGATGGGCAAAGGTGTATAAAGAAAAATTCCTTCTAAAGGTGTTGTAGTCCTGAAGCATTTCAAGTAACTATATTATTTTAGGAATAGTTTGAATTATCTTCCGAACTTTTAGAAGTAGTCTGAACTCTCTGGAAAGACTACTTTGGTATAATAGGTTTCTATTGATTGATAGAATAACGTTTTCCATATTAATAAAGATAGTAAAACACTGTTTGAAGGCTTAAAAATGTATTAGGGTATCCTGAAACTCCTTAAGTTACCTTATCATCGTCAGAGTGAGGCTGGAGACTCAGCAGTGAACCAGTCAGTTGATATGGTCTCTAGATTGATCATTGCTTTCTCATATGCAGCTGATTACCTCTCTTATTCTAGGTTTTTACAGAAATAGCCTCTTCCAGGGTACAGAGCCTAGTCAGAGTGATTGTCTTATTCAACTTGACTTGCCATATATCATCATAGTGCTAAGAAAGTGAAGGAATGCTAAGATGGATTAAGACAAGTCTCCCAAGGAGCTACAGTCTAATATGGTTAATGAGGTAAACACAAATAATTAAAAAACAAACAGATATGATAAGTACCATAAGAGAGAAAGTGCAGTGGGAGTTGAGAAGAGGAAAGAATGAGATCTTGCTGGGTAACAAAAGAGGCTCACGAAGAAGGCAGATTTAGGATGAACTTTTGAAGCTAAATAGAAATTCTCTGGACAGGGAGGGTGGGGAGAGTACATTAGTAAGAGAGACTAATGTGGGCAAAAGCACAGAGAGTTGGATGCACATGAGTTACATACCTGGTGATCTTTCATTTTTGCTCATGTCAAAGGAACAGGGAATAGTTCAGTTTGCTTGGAGGGTAGGAAGAGGTAGGGTGGCGGGGAGGAATATGGTTGGAAATCTAGGCTGAGGACATCCTGTGGAGGGCTTGGGTTTCAGGCAAGGGCTCTCACAGTTGATGTGATGGGCAGTGGGCATGAATGGGTCAGGGGCCATGGGAATGGAAAGGAAAGGACCGTGGCAAAAGGTATTTGGAGGTGGAAGCAGGAGATGGGTAGGAGGGTGAGTGAAGAGTCATAGATGCGTGGAGGCTTACAGTGCAGATGTTCTACAGCTGGAACTACTATCTATCTGTTACATTGGGTACAGTGTTCCTCTCCAGAAATGACTACCGCTAACTACAAATCATGATAATTTACATACATACATTGTATGATATAATACTATAGGTAGTGTATGTATCATGATATTATCTATAACAATGTTACAAATATTGTATATATCAAATCTAATTGCTTTTATTACAGTTCTGTGATTACCTGGTTTAAATCTGGAGTCGGACCTGTTCACATCTCCATTCTTCCAGCAAACCTTTATGGAGTGCCCACTGCATTTGAGGATTTGACCCCTATATTTCCTGTCTGGCCAACCTCACATCCCGAGTCAGTCCTTTAGACAGATAGAAGATCAGCTCTGCACTCAGAGTCACAAACATTGATTTTAAAGAAATCAAACAAAGAGTGTGATGGAAAACTGGAAGTGTTCCGTGTTGTCGTCTGTCATTCCTGCCTTTGCCAAAAACAAGGATGGAGGGCAGCCTAAATCTCAAACCCATTCAGCTTGTGCAGTGCCCAGCATTCACATCTGGCCCAATGAATGTCAGAGGAGAATAAGAAAGGCCCATTAACTTGCAGAGGACATGGGATCAAACCAATAAAGCGTGGTTCATATTTTTCTATACAGTGACCTCCTCTCCAAAGCAGGGCCCTCATTAACCTAACAGCTGTCCTAATGTGGCTTTAACCCGGTGACTCTTTACATTCCTTATGGCTTCATTAGTTCCCTTGAGACACATCATGTCTTGCACCATAGCTATGATCTACGGCCTAACAAATTCCCTACAACACCCGGCATATGGATCTTTTACTTAACACAGCAGGAAAAAGAAGGGAGTAGTTAATCACTGATTAAAATGCCAGAACAAAATCCTTTAGTTTTTAGAAGGATCTGGGAAAGCAGTAGCAACGTCAGCTCCCTTTGAGTGATAGCCAGAAAGTGTGAGTTAGTTAAATTTGTGGCACCTGGGAAAACCAAACACCCAATGAAAAAAACCCCTCAAACAAGTCTACATGCTTTTTTTTTTCCCCCGAGTAAAATATTTCTAAAGTCTTCTGGATAGAGATGACACTAAAGCTATAAAAACTTAGGCCTTTGTCAGTATTTAATTAAAATTTGTTTAGCCCGTAGCTCTGTTGTGTTTCTCACAGCCAAATCTGAGGACACAATCTGAGAATTATTGTACACCAAAGACTAATTTGCCTAATTCACCTCCTGGGTATTATTATGCAAATAATGGCAAGCATCAACGTTTAGTGGGGAAGAACGCAAATATTTATGATGTGCAAAAGTTTTATTAAATATTCCATCTAAGAACTCCACCAAACAGGGAAGTAACACTCTTTTACCACCAGGATAATGGAAGACAGCAAAGGAAGCTATTTGAGGAAACAGCATTTAAGTAGGAATCAGAAGATGTGGGTTTTGGTCTCAGCTTGCCTACTCTGTTCTGCTGAGGAAGTCACTTAATTCAATGCTGTAATCCTGCTGGCTTCAGATTTTTTTTTTCTTTTAATTTTAAAATATGGGGTAGGTTAGATCAGATGATCTCAGTCTAGGTCCACAGATGACCAGGATAATCATGGATGGACTTCAAGAAATCTGGGAGACTTGAGATTTGTACACACAATTTTGTGCCTTTGCCTCTACCTGTGTGTGTGTGTGTGTGTGTGTGTACAGACATTAACTAGGGGGGTATCCCTGCCTTTGTAATATTCTCAGATACCTCTGCTCCCTCTCCTATCCCCCAATTAAAAATAAGTAGGTACAGGACTTATCATCAGTAATTGGAGATTCTCATAGAAGCCCAATAGGGATTGATTGATTGACTGATTTTAATTCCAGTACAGCTAACATGCAATGATATATTAATTTCAGGTGTATAATAGAGTGATTCAAAAATTCTATATATTGTTCAGTGCTCATCACAATAAGTGTACTCAGTCCCCGTCACCTATTTCACCCATCCCTGCACCCACCTCCCCTCTGGTAACCATTAGTTCGTTCTCTGTAGTTAAGAGTCTGTTTTTTGGTTTGTCTCTTTTTTTCTTTGTTTTGTTTCTCAAATTCCACATATGAGTGAAATCATATGGAATTTGTGTTTCTCTGACTGACTTATTTCACTTAGCATTACATTCTCTGGATCCCTCCATGTTGTTGTAAATGGCAAGATTCCATTTTTCTTTTATGGCTGAGTAATATTCCTTTGTATATATACGCCCCACCTTTATCCGTCTATGGATGGACACTTGGGCTGCTTCCATAATTTTGCTATGGTAAATAATGTTGCAATAAACATAAGGGTGCATATATCTTTTCAAATTAGTGTTTTCATATTCTTTGGATAAATAGCCAGTAGTGGAATTACTAGGTCATATGGTAGTTCTATTTTTAATTTTTTGAGGAATCTCCATACTGTTTTCTTTCTTTTTTTTTTAATAACTTTTTTTTTTTTTTTAAGATTTTATTTATTTGACAGAGAGAGACACAGTGAGAGAGGGACCACAAGCAGGGGGAGTGGGAGAGGGAGAAGCAGGCTTCCCACTGAGCAGGGAGCCCGATGCGGGGCTCGATCCCTGGACCCTGGGACCATGACCTGAGCCGAAGGCAGGCACTTAACGACTGAGCCACCCAGGCGCACCCTTTCTTTTTTTTTTTTTTTTTTTTTTTAAAGATTTTATTTATTTATTTGACAGAGAGAGACACAGCGAGAGAGGGAACACAAGCAGGGGGAGTGGGAGAGGGAGAAGCAGGCTCCCTGCAGAGCAGGGAGCCCGATGCGGGACTTGATCCCAGGACCCTGGGATCATGACCTGAGCTGAAGGCAGTCGCTTAACCAACTGAGCCACCCAGGCGCCCTCTTTTTTTTTTTTTTAAGATTTTATTTATTTGACAGAGAGAGAGACAGCAATAGAGGGAACACAAGCAGGGGGATTGGGAGAGGGAGAAGCAGGCTTCCTGCTGAACAGGGAGCCCAGTGCGGGGCTCGATCCCAGGACTCTGGGATCATGACCCGAGCCAAAGGCAGACGCCGAACCGACTGAGCCATCCAGGCACCCCTCCATACTGTTTTCCACAGTGGCTGCACCAGTTTGCATTCCACCAACAGTGCACGAGGGTTCCTTTTTCTCCACATCCTCACCAATACTTATTTCTTGTGTTTTTGATCGAGTGGGGATTTAAAGTCATCCAACAGATCTGTATAGTTCAGAAGGTAAGTAAGATAGGTATGGAATATTTGGCCCTGAAATTCCCTAATGATGCAAAAATATGATCATCCTGAAATTCTCTATGGGGGTTTGCTGTTGGGATGAATGAAGATGCAGTTGAGTATGTCTCTCTGTGTGTCCATGATCCTCTGATATTCCTGGGAGCATGGCACTTCTCCTCATCAACCTTATGCATTCTCTCCCCAACCTGCTCTTCGTACAGTGGTCAGAGCTGGAGAGCAGCTATGACAGAAGGGCTGGGAGAGTGCGATGTGGAAAGAGAGGGGGTATGGAGTGAATGAGAAGGTCCAGGGATGAACAGCTGGTCCTGAATTTACCTACTTGGAAAGTACTATATTTGGCATTGGGCATCATCACATTAGACATCACTGAATCTAGTGTCTAATCAAGCATTTTATTTTTTTAGAAGATTTATTTATTTATTTTAGAGAGAGAGAGAGAGGGAGTGAATGCGAGAGAGAACATGAGCAGGGAGAGGGGCAGAGGGAGAGAGAAAGCAGACTCCCCACTGAGCGGGGAGCGCGACGCAGGGCTCCATCCCATGACCCTGAGATCATGACCTGAGCCTAGATCAAGAGCTTGTTGCTCAACTGACTGAGCCACCCAGGTGCCACTAATCAAGCATTTTAAATCTTGTTGTGAATTCTCTTTCTGAGCATTAAGTATTTCATTCTCCCCCCATTTTTCAAATTGCATTTGAAACAACCCATCTGGAATAATGTGGGTTAGATTGCCTTTGGGGACCACACCAAAAATGTGAACCAGTAATTTCTCGATGGGCAAAATTAGGCTTCTGGGATAATTAGCAATAATCCATGAAACTTGGAAGCAAATTTAACCTAAGTCTCCATTCAAGCTGAACTGGCTTTCAATTATTTGAGGTGTTATTTGGGTACTTTCCTGTTTGCTCATGGGCACAAAAAGCTTTGGCTGTAGACCACAGAGCTAGGAAAACAAAGCAAGGCTTTAATTCTTGGGTGGCTAAGACAGAGATGGCAATGTGACATTCATACTCAATAGCTAACATTATTGAACACTTAATATCTCTTAGGTATTCTTCCAAGGGCTTTGATTGTATTGTCTCATTTAATTGTCACAACAGTCTTGTGAAGTAGTTTTTTATTCCTCCCATTTAGTAGATGAGAAAGCAGAGACCCATAGGTAGTAAGCAAATAGTTCAAGGTCACAGAGTTAGCAAAGTGGGAGACCTGGGAGTCAACTTTTGCCTGGTCTGCATTTCACCCATGTGAACAAAAAGTATTACAATACCATTTAAAGTACAAAGTTTTTGGGGCACCAGAGTGGCTCATTTGGTTAAATGTCCAATTCTTGGTTTCAGCGCAGGTCGTGATCTCAGGGTCGTGAGATTGAGGCCCATGTCCGGCTCCGTGCTCAGCGGGGAGTCTGCTTGAGATTTTCTCTCCCTTTTCCTCTGCCCCTCCCCCCATTCATGCATTCTCTCTCTCTCAAATAAACAAATAAATCCTTAAAAAAAATGAAGTACGAAGTTTTCCCCAACTTATATTGTTGAGAGTCTGAACAAATTTGTTACTTATTTGACCCACGAAGATAAAAAATTATGAAAACCTTGTTCTTTTTTTTTGTGGGTCATTATCTTTTTTCCCTAGTTGTCATGATGTTATGAGGATCTTTCAATTGAAATTTTGTTTTGAAAATTCATTGGATATTATATTACTTCAGACATGGGTCTGAAGATTGTTTCCAAAAGGCATGAATATAGCTTTGTGGAAGGGCTCTGTAGAGAGATAAACAAGTAGGGAAAGATCCAGGGGCAGATGATAAGACACCGGGTTGTAGTTCATCAGCTGAAGTAAAAACTTGCTTTGTGGGAGGATTTTGATGTCATGTGATATTATACAGGCAAATGATCAGCATTTAACTGTAGCCTCCTGCCCTACTTCCTTCCCATGTTAGCTGTGGTGTGGAAGGCCAGCTCATAGTGGGGAGAGTGAGATTACATTGAATTATAGGTCATAGAATTACATTTAACAGGTGATAGCCAACTTTGTAAAACTTGTTCTTTCTGTCCTACTGGCTGAGACATTGGCAGAACACTCATACTCTCCTTTAGAACATCAGAGGCCAGTTTGTTTCTGTCACCATTGGTACTCTTTTCAAAACAAAGAGACGTTTCTGGTAATTGTAACAACTGAGTCATAAATGCCTTCCTTTAGATGAACTTCTTCAGTGTTATACACTCAGGCAGTTCATTTAGTAGATTAGTCATTGATTGTTAGGAATGAGTGAAACAATATTGAAAGAGTTATCTAAGACCTCTGAGTACTAAAGCGAATGCCTTTCAGTTAAAGATGGGGTCATAGCAGTATCCCAGGATCATTGTGCCTGGTCAGTTTGGATCTTTAAAAATGAAGATTATTTCAAGGGCACCTTTTTCCTTTTAAAATAATAGGTAAATCTTTTATGAGTTTCAAATTATAAAGAAGGCAAGGACCGCTTTCTGATTTGCAACTTCAGTATATGTATGTATGTATGTATGCATGTATGTATGTATGTATGTATCTATCTATCTATCTTTAATGCTACTTTTGGTAGACACAGCTGGTTTTAGGAGATGCAGAAGGCTGATAAGGGCAAGATGATAAAAAGTCTGGTTAAATGACCAGCGACAGGAAGGATAGTCCTCAGTCCTCAGTAGTCCCTGGTTCTCTCAGGAATAACTAGCCCTCTGGATTTATTTAGCCTAAATTTAAACATCATTTGAATTCCTTCCACTGGCAGACTCTCGAACCTCCTGTTGAAGGTTTGTTTTTTCGTAAAGATTTGCTTCCCAATTATTTCTCTTCAACTTTTATTGTAAGAATAAGAGATATTGTATTGTAAATATGAGAACTTTCTAATACAACTGCTGGTGGGTTTACTCAGTGTCTTCAGTTTTTGGATCGTTTTGGAAAAATGAAAAGAAAATCCCCAAAACCTTACATCCCTAGTCTTTTGGATATTTGAAGCTATCTGTAGAAAGTTATGATGTTTCTTCTGATTTATTACTTGAGCAAAGACATGTTTGATGTAAAAAAAATTGGGTTATGGAGGAGATAGAAGGATCTTGGATCCACAGCAGGTCGAGATGGACGGAGTGATCAGGCAGAGCCACCCACTGGGTACATCAAACCTGGTTTACTTATCTAAAGGTTACAGGAGGAAGTTGGCCCAGAGAGACTGGCAGCGTGCTCTTTTTAGCGATGGAAGTGCGAGCTCTGGGTTCTTCCTGAAGGATCTCACTGGTGGAATCGAAGCTAGTAAGTCTGAATGAGTGAAATCACATGAGAACCTTGGGAAATTCAGTGCTCTTCCCAGCCTAAAGTGGGAGATGCCCTGCACATAGTTTGGTTGAGACCTGTGTCAGGAATTGCTTCACCTGAGCCAGGTGTGACTTACTAGTCTCCAGGTTTTTAACGTAAAATATGACCACGGTGTGTGGTACAGCACAGCACACTCAGGCAAGGAAATGGCCCCAGTTTCTTACCCTCTGCCTCCTCAGCCTAAAACAGCTCATTCCAGACACTTCGGCACATCCTGGTAACAGACGCTCAGATTTGCAGTGAGCAAACACAGTTGACGCAGACCTGAAATGGAGGGCTGGCTTGTTCATGGTTCTATTATCCCAGGTGGCAATTTATTAAGATAAGTAAAACTCTAATTCAATTATGGATCAACATGGGAAAATATTGACTTACCTTCTTTTCCTGTTGGAAACTTAAGGAGTATTAAATGTTAGTATTTTGAGGAAGTTCAAAAAGCTTTCTTTACCAGGATCATGCGGTGTGCTTGGAGAAGGCCAGACTCCTTTTCAGACAAGTGCTTGGGTGAAGGGCAAAAGTTTAGGGAGATGCCTTGGCAAAGTGTTTGTTAAACTGGGTTTTCTTGCTCCAAAAGGGAGAAGTTCCTGCCTCCACTCTTTTAAAAGTTTCCACAGCTTCAGAAAAATTAGTTAAGTTGTTGTTCATTTTGTTCTACAAGGACATCAAGCCTTACCTTTTCTTAGACACGTTGGTCTCCTGCATTATCACCTCCATCTGGAGTGACCTTTTGTTGAAATCTTGTCCATACTCTAAAATGAGTTCAAACTCTCTCTCCACTCAGAACTTTCCCTGATTCTCTGCATTTCCAAATATGGAGCACTTACCTCTCATGAGCATTATTTCGGTTTCCTTGAGGGCTCTGTGAATTCCAGAGGATAAGCCTGAAAGTTATTGGAGTGCAGGGATCCTGTCTTATCCTCCCATTTCATTCATCCCTTTTCCCCTCTGACTGCAAGCACGATGCTTTATCCAGATGGAGTTTTCAGTGAACTTTCCATATAGGAATTAGAATATCTTTAATTGGTAGAAATACTCTATAATTTTGGGAGAAAGGTCACAAATGCACTCTGTCAAATCCTTCAAAGTTCCACATTTAAGCGGCAGATGTAAAAACTGGGCAAGATGATGGCGCCCATTAAAAGCCTTATATCACAATTCCTTAACGTTTTAGATGTCCAGTTACATTTCTTACTCCCATTATCACCATTTCTCCCCAGCTACCTGCCAAGATACATGGGCTCTGAATCCTCTGAAGGCATTTTATTATATTATACCATTTTTTTCTGAATGTACCTGGTCATCATCGTGCTCGGCACAGACTATTATTGGTGTTTAAAGCTGTTGTTGAAAGAAATAATAAACTATTTAAGAGATCTTCTTAGATAAAATGCTTTCATTTCTTGAAATACCTCTTTGGCATTTATTCCCATTAAGATCAGAGCAATGTCTCAACTTTGAAAGGGATGGTAAAATGGCTCCATTTCTCCTCCTGGTCAATTTACACGACGATATAGAAGCTATGCCCGTAACGACCATAGAAATGCAAAGACAGCCTGATACAAATATTAAATACAAAGTTAGTGGGATAGGCAAGACCCAATTAGGACATATGTCATGTACGGGTCAAGGAGGCCCATGCACCCTCCCTACAGTGCTGTGATAGATGAAGGCAGGGGTTAGGTGTTGGTGATGGTGACCTTGGGGTGTTCCTGTGGTTCCCACTCCTGCTCAGCCATCCCTGCTCATGGTCATCCCAGAGTTCGTGGGGGCTCTGCGGGACCATGGAAGGTCCAGGAAGCCCCTTTCCTGACCCCTGACATTGAACTCTCCTTCCTCCCTTGACAATACAACACAGAAGGTGGAGTTCCCTTGCATCTATTTGCCCTGTCAGTAAGGGGGCCTTTAATCTGTTTTAGCATGAAAAATTCATTAAGAATGTACTATTATTTCATCAGTGAAATCCTCAAATTTTAAATTAAATCCATAGGTTTGGTTTAGCAACCGCCGTGCGAGATGGAGGAAGCAAGCTGGGGCCAATCAACTCATGGCTTTCAACCATCTCATTCCGGGGGGGTTCCCTCCCCCCGCCATGCCGACCCTGCCAACATACCAGCTGTCGGAGACATCTTACCAGCCCACAGCTATTCCGCAAGGTACGGAGGGAGTCGAGGGGTTAAAATATAACTCCCCGTTGCTTTCTCTGCTGCTGGGAAATCTTCCTCGATGCTGACATTGTTGCTGCTGCTTGGGGGTTAATGACCTTCTATCAGGTCGTCCCGAAGGTTTACCTGCCCCATTTCAGAAACCTAGTTTGTTCGGTGACATAGTTGGATCTCTCTAGATGATACTGGCTCAGTATTTTAAAACAAAACAAAATGATGAAACCAAACCCAACACCTTTCCTAAATAAATATGCCATTTGCTTTTTCTTGGTTAAAATTTTACTTCTACCTTTGCATTGCTGTCGGCAGTTAACTGAAGTTCTATGAGAGTTATTAACTGCAGTAGTCATAGAGCAAAGGTAACTCTGACCAAGTCACCGTTGGATGGCGCCGAGAGGTGAATGGGATCAGTGAGAAGACTGAATTATTTGGGATTATGAAAGATAGCATTCCAGGCATTCCACACGAATATTTAGGAGCTTTGAAAGCGTATTTGATATGAAATGCGAGACTTGTGATTCTGACGCTGGCTAATTCTTATGCTGACTCACAACATTCACTACCAAAAATAGGTTCATTCTCATTGTTCATGTGATTTCTGCATTCGTGTTCTGGGTGAGTATGCCCTGAAAGTATATAAATAAGTTGCGTCCTTGCACTTAGGTGCAGAGACGGGGCTCTATTTGCTATGAGTGGTTCTCTATGCATGTTAAGAAGCGCAGTTTGAAGTTCACGTTTGGTCCGAGCGCTGGATACCCCTGGTGGCTCGGTGATTTGAACTTTCGCCCCGCGCTTTTCCTGCCGGCCTGCAAGGAGGGTTAGAGCTGACCGTCTTCTTCGTTGCAGCCGTCTCGGATCCCAGCAGCACTGTTCACAGACCTCAGCCGCTTCCTCCGAGCACCGTCCACCAAAGCACTATTCCTTCAAACCCAGACAGCAGCTCTGCCTACTGCCTCCCCAGCACCAGGCATGGATTTTCCAGCTATACAGACAGCTTTGTGCCTCCGTCTGGGCCCTCCAACCCCATGAACCCCGCCATTGGCAATGGCCTTTCACCTCAGGTCAGTCCCGTGTTTCCAGACAGACGATTTGCTGTATCCCAGAACCAAACAGTCAATTCCCCGAGGCGGTCATATAATGAATTGCCAAATTTAAACCATAATGTATTCTTTATACAAGCCACATGATTTCAGTTTTCTGGTTTCCTTTCTCTCCACCCTTCCTACGGGCTGTATCAAAAGTTGTAGCTTGGGCTTACAATCCAAGTGATTTTTAATGTAATCAGGGAGATCTGTGTTTATACCTTGTTGTCAAGGCATTGGTCAGCTCCACCCCTAGTTCTGAGCTTTGGGTCAGAAGCTCACACACATTTTTTGTTTCTTTGTTTTTGTTTCTGTTTTTTTTTTTAAAGTACTTGATCAGCTGATCTGGTTGTGAACAAAAGCACCTAATAGGAAAACACCAAAGCTTTATTAAAACAATTGGAGAGGAAGCAAGCAAGTTGTGTGGAGAGAGACCAGCTGATGACTCCAGAACTCTGGGATAAATGAGTTATAAATGCACAAATTAGGAGAATTACTGCTACTTTGGGAATATATAGATATTTGAATGTTGTAATTGTTTTTCTAATTTGCATTGGACTATGAGCCTTTCTTGAGAGATCATATTAATAAATTGCCTTGATAATTGCATGTCAGAGGGTTGGATAAATTTCCTCCATGTGGCATCTGTCTGAGGTTGACATTATTAGCAGTTGTTTAAATACAGATCGTTTGATTTTATTAGAGAGCTCTTGGCCCAGGTGGCAAGGATAGTTGCCCACTAAATTTGGAGAAATGTCACAAAGGGGTTGCAATCTATAATTGCGATCGAGAATCTCTTCAGGGCTGAGAGTGAGAGTTTTAACAGCTTTATCTTTCCTTAACCCCTTTTTTTCTCTTGGTGGCTAGAAAAACAGAGAGAAGCCCAGAATGACAGAAATGAAAAGTGAAAAGACAATTATACTCAATTACACACTAATCACCGACTATCACCGCCGCCTAAGCACCAAGAGGGCATTCTAATAGGCAGAAAATGAGATTTTAATGGCACAAAGGGTGGCCAGAATAACGGCTCCTATATCTTTGCCTTCTTCGTTTTCTTCCACTTGTGGTTTGCGTCTTGGGAGTGCAGTTCCTGGGCTCTGCACAACGGTGATAACTCTGCGCAGCTGAAAAGTTCAAAGCCGTTGGAGTTGAAAAGAATGAATAGCAAAGGCAATGAAATAAACATTTCTGCCTAAAGGCAAAAGTTCATAAATCCTTTTTTGTAACAGTCAATGTAATTAAGTTTCATAGATTCCTATAGCACATCCTGGGATAAGAAATGAGAGGTGGCTTTAAACCTCGGCCGAAAAGTAACAACATGAAAACAATGAACGTGTCTTCCTACAGGACTTTAATAAATTTAATTTCCAAGTGCTGGCATTTGTGAGTGTGATTTTGCATGAAAACCATGGACTTATATTAGCAGATTCCTCTTCAAAATGCCCAGATTTATAGCATATAAGCCTCTTCCACAGTTTAGAAGGAACATCAGAAGTAGTTATCTCGGCAGTTTTTAACATCAGTCGTCTGGGACCATAGCAGAGCTTTTTTGAACACGACTGGGTTGAAAGTTTTCATAAAAAGTAAACTAACCCTATACTGCTTCTGCAAGGTGAGACCCAGGACTCCCTTGGCATTTCTTTCGTGTTCAGTCAGAACAGAAATAATGACATGGGTCTGTATTCTCGAAGTGAACGTCCTAGTTTCTTGTAAGCGTATGAGCTTATATGTTATAATAAGGGTATTCTATTTTATTCTATTCTGTTCTATTAGTATTACATAGTTGGAGTCACTGGCACTTAATCTGGAAACTGTTCATCTTTGATTTTATGATTCCAGAGTTGGCAGTAGGGTGGGAATCATTCCAGTGTCAAGCAACGGAAAATTCCACAGGCAGCTCTTCCTGTATTTCTTTATTATGCTCTTACGTATCAGATTAATTCCCTACTTATTACTCTGTACATATCCCGGATATTTTGCATTTCTACCATACATTTCCTCCTGAAACCACCACTAGGAATCCATATTGTCTTAGTACTTGTAGCATCCTCAGCGAGTTAGAAAAGGGACAGATAATGAAGTTCCTCCTTATTTCTTTAGGCAGAGTCGGGGGACAAAAGATGATGAGCGCACCAGAATCACGCCAAACATGTTGAAAAAACAACAGAGTAGGAGAACTGGAAATTGGAACTTTCTAGAGCCTTGGGGTTTATCACTTCTCAGGATTGCCTCTATGTAAGCAAGGGGGGACCAACCCTACTTTTGGTTGTCTGGCTTTATTAGGAATATCCTAAAGAAAATTCAAAGATAAGAGCCCACTTCGAACAGCCTGGTTTACCTGTTAACTAAAGAAGAGAGAAAGAAAGACCCTTCAGTTTTACTGCTGATTATATAGAAGGGCTTATATAGATTGGATCATATGATATTCCAAATGGAACTGATCTTACCGTTTCTCCTCTTCCTCTCCTCCTCCACTTCCTCTGCTTCTCTCTGGACATCTAATATGCAGATGAATCAACCAAGGCTCAGAGAGCTTGAGGCCTGCTGAAGACCACCAGGCGCTAGAGAGAGAATTGGGGCTGGAACCTGGGACCCTTGGCTCATAGGCTAGGATCGCCCCCATGAGAGCATGTGGTTGGGCAGAGAGGGAACAGGTTTTCTGAAAACTAGAGGGAGGGGGCTTTCATCACATCTTAAAATCATCGAGTAGAGATGAGTTTTCGAGACTTGGGTTCAGGTTAAGTGACACTCTTTTTGCTAATATGCTCTTTACATGCTTTTTTGCTTTACACACTTTTCCTATCAATCTTTTAACTTCCCCCAATAATAAAGGTTATTATTAATAATAATAGAATAACTACATGGTTATTATAGAAAATAGAAAAAAAATTTTTTTTAAGTGTCTTCAGAGTAGAAAAAAGAAATTCCCCTGGGCAACCTCTGTTAATATTTTTACATATTGCCTTCCAGCTCTTTTGGGTCTTACACCTTTTCAAAAAATATAATTGAGATAATAGTGTATATACCTTTCCATGCTGCTTTCTATCTTTACATTTCCGCATTGGCCTTTCCCCACCAACTAACTTACATGGAATTGGATCTAAAGGCTTTTGAGTTGTTTCGGTCAATTCATTGTAGATCTTTTCAGTGGAGGCTGTTTGACATGTTCAAAATAATGTGTGCATTGCATTTGACTTTCTTCCTAGTGGGGCTGGCCATTCAGACTTGGATCTCATGAGAATTGCTTCTCTGTGTGTGTGTGTCTTTTAGTTGGTAATCTTCTGGAGTCTCTGACACATCTGTTCCCTCAAGCCAAGAGATTCCTCTAAAGCTTGGAATCAGAGCCATCAGCCCAAGGGTATTTCTTAAATGCCCTCAGTGCTTTTCTCAGGGAGGGTCTCAGCTTCCTGAGAGACGGGGTGAAACAGTGATGTAGGAGATCACACCTATCTGGCTGGTCAGATTTGAGCAGCAATAGACTGACTGACATGTATTTTGACAAAAGATCAGAATATTGACAAAACCGTTTAGAAACTTTGGGCATATCCTTCCTCAAGTTTGTCTTATTCTGAGGGAATCAGTAACTATATCTGAAGAATATGGCCATTTTTCTTGTGGAAAAACGGAGACTACTGCAGCTCAATCATCTAAATGGCAGGGTGAACTGCCGGCAGACTTAAGAGCCAAAAATCTCTCTCTTCCAATTGTTACTAATTCTCGTATAAACACAAATGACACGTTTTGCTTGCTGAAGAAGCGTAATGGCCTAGTGAGTCTTCCATAGGCTCTGGCACTGATATTCCTGCCCTGATTTTCCTGCAGGCCTCGTCCAAAGGCTTCACCAATTGTAGGGGTTGGCTCCACATTCTCCCAGAGACTGGATCTGTCGGGGTAATCTGAGACAAGAGTCCCAGGGATGGGTGACAGAGGGGAAAGGCTATGACCTCAACCTTTTCTGTTGTCTCTGAATTGCATTTCGTCTGAACCACGTAACTCTTGTAGGAGGAGATGGGCCTTCTCATACTGAAAGACAAACAGCTTCTGAGAAGACCATTCGAGTCACTCTAGTGAGGGTTTTCCCCTGCAGTAGCAGCCTTCTTCGGAAAGGTTGTGTTCTCTTGGTGTGGGGACCATAGAGAAAGAACACAGGGAAATAGAGACCATGTATTTCCCCTCCAGACCCAGATGGCACGTTCCCAGCACCTTGCTGCACATGGAGGAGAGAAGAAGGAACGCTGACTTGGAATACAGAGCGCCAGGGAAATCCTACCATATGCTTAAGACATGAGACTAATTAACATTTGGCCCATGTTCTTCCAATTAACTTTGCTCTGCAAGAAATACTACCCTACTGCTCCCCCACGTCCAGAACACACGGAACCAAACCCCAAAAACAAGGCCAATTAATTTAACAAACTTTTATCATCTCATGCTCCACCCCCATCCCATGGCTATAATCGCCACAGTTTTTGGTGACAGCTTCTAATGATTTCTTAAGTGAAATACAGTATCAGTGGGGTTGCATGGTTTCTAGAAAGCTTTTTTTTTTTTTACTGTTATGTTGTATACAAAAATGGGCCAACTTGGCTGCATCTAGGGTTCATCAACCATTGCAAATGATTCTTCAAATGTTTTGGGTTTGGTAAAACCTAAAACACATTTTGCCAAGCACTTTTCCTCCTTAATTTTTCAAACTGTGTATTTTAGGGAAAATTTGATCCATATGGTTTTGATTCATTTACTCTTATAGCATTGACATTTTTTTTTTCTAACGGAGCTATTTGATATCCAAGAAGATTTCTGAGCTTTTCCTACGTTCATTTTAAGCATTTTCCTCCTTAAAAAGAGGAAGTCATCTTTGCAACCTCAGAGGCCGTAAATTTTGAGTACTCTCTCAATTCGGCAATACTTAAAAATACATTTGGTATAAATCTGGATTATTATGAATACATTTTATGTTTAGAGGAGATGGGCAGATTTTCGTTTCTGGTTTATGAGTGAAACCAATGACGAAATAAGAAAATGGGCTTAAATTACAAAAAAAAGTTTTGAGGAAAGTTTAACTGTTATTAATAAATCCCTACGGTAAGAGCTATGTTCCGAGGCCTCATTTCACATTTTCGTCCAGGTCTTGGATAGGCTGTAATTGAATAACCAGTACACCTGTCCTATTTCATGGGTAATCTACTGAGGAAAGAAAAAATTCTCATAAAGCCTTGTGTACCAGGCTTAAAAACGCTTGAATGTTTGCTCGCTGCGTACCACCTCAGGAATAAAGCGTAGGTCTGCACGTCTCATCAAGCCTGTGGACCATGCATCTGTTCAGTCGGGTTGCTGGATCACGGCTCTGTGGGGATGGGATGGACCCAAGAAAGAGCAGATAGATCGTCGAACTAACGAGACGGTGGTTAATGGTGGAGGACAGCCGGGATCAACCCTTGTTCTTATCCATATTTTACAAAAGACAGCCTTGAACTCAACCTACTCATCCAGTTGCTTTTAAAGAATAATATTAAACTTGAGATTATTAGTGTGTAATGTATGTAAATTGCATATTTGGTGGCAGCCATGCTTATTAGGGTACTTCTTCATTTCATGCATATATGTATTAGTCCGTCGTGGTTCCATTTCAAATCAGATTTCAATTGCTCAGCACAGCTTCTTTTCACAAACATTTGTTAATCCCGACACTTATTAGGGAGGAGCATTTAAGTGTTAATATGTGTACACAAAACTCAAGACGGCTTTTGATTTTGCTTGTCATTTTTTGCACCACAGTGTTCACAATGATCTCAGATTCCTTAGCTGCCAGGCAAGATGATGGGTCTTTGTCCAGCGAAGGAATAAGGGCTTACGGATCAGCTTGTTACGTGGAGGCGGTATCATCATTAAGAATGGTTGTGATGGGTACTTCTCTGTCTCATAGAAGAAGTCTTTTTCACTGTGGCATGGTAATTCCTTGACCTTTTCTCGTACTGTCGATCCATGGAAAAGTGGTAAGGTTTACCCTGGTCGGGGGGCCGGCTCCTGTTTCAGGAGAGCTATTTTTCTGGCCGTTTTCGGGCCCACATGGAGAAGCTGCTCGATGCCAGGCCATTTGTTTTGTCTGTTTCACACCCACGGTACAGACTTGGCGCCCTCAGCCCTCCTTTATCATTACGAAGAACCAGACAATCGGGCCTGCCACCAGCAGCCCGTTTCCCAACAGAGGCACTTCCTTCCCTTGACACTTTCCAGAAATTCACCTGTGGGGGAAAGAGGAGTGATTTTGATTAAAGAGATTGGTTGGGTGTCAAACAGAGCTCGGATGGGGAGACGTGCCATGCCAAAGGGGCAGCCCCTCCAAAGCTTGAGCTTCCTTCTGTTTCATTTCTGAAGCAGCCCGTGAGCTCAAAGCCAAGGCCACAGCCTCACATGTTTATGAAGGCTCCAGGATGTTTATGATCATAAATGAGCCCATTTCAGCTACAGCAGAATAACTGTGGACCATTCGTATGTTTCCATTCTGCCATGCTAAGTTTTCGAGATGTTCTGCTCGGCGGTGGAAACATTGCTGCTAATCCATTTGTTGAATCAGTGCAGGCTGTAATTGACCCACTGCCTTTGGTTTTTCTCCGAAGGCTGTGGTTGCTCCCCTTAAAGAAGGGGAGGCGAGCCCTGGTTTATGTCAGCTCTGGCCGCAGCCTCTTGAGTTTAGTTACAGATGGGGAGAATTTTGAAAGAAACAACTATTTGGCCCAAATCTCCTTTTTTTTTTTTTTTTTAAAGAAGGGGGGGAGCAGCATCAATGACTGACTCTTACATCATCTCACTGAAATGAGCCACAAGCGAACCTTTCTTGCTGAATTATGTTTTTTTGTGTGTCTGCTGAATTGATTTAAAGAGAAACTCCATCAGCTACTTTCCCTTGCACGTTGGACAAATCAAATGCAACAACCCCATGGTTTTGGGGACCCATTTGAATTCCTTTAGCTATCGGGGGAGAAAAAATTGACTGTGATAGCTAGGTCTATAACGAAGCTACTAGAATAAAAAGTTTTTCTTTGTAGTCAGTAAAAGCCCAGGAAAGCAGTGCTGGGTTCTAGTGTGAGGCCAATGGTCTGAATCAACCCTTTATATGTGGTTGGAATGCAATGTAAAGCTTTTAATTTATTACTGCATTTGCAAAATGGCAATATCTACAGAAATCTGAATACTTGCATATTTATTCAATTAGGGGCTGAATGTGTGCTTTGTACTGCAGACACAGAAGACTGGATTTACTCATTAGTTGTGTACTATTTTTTTGTTTTCTTTTTTCTAAAGAAATCTGTTTCTGTGAAACAGTCTGGGTCTCATCAGAGGTGTGTATTTTTTTTTTTTTTTCTGTAGAGGTGTGTATTTTTCAATGTACAGTATACTATTTAAAATTAAAAAATTACTAGCTAGAGTTCAGCGAACTAGAGTTTCAGAGGTTAGTGATTGCATTGTTCCCGTTGATCAACGAACGAGAAAGATGGGCAGTGGTGAGACAGTGCATTCTGCAGACTCACAGGGTAGGAGCTCCCCCTGGAAGGGAATATTTCCTCCCTGTGACAGGATGGCAGCCCGTTCTTGGCGCCGAACTAATGAAGGAGGCAGGCATTATTTAAAGAAAGAACTTATCTTCTTATCTCACAAAAAACCTGAGGTCTCATTTTGGGCAGCTTGCATTAAAAAAAAAAAATCGAATTAAACTTTGGATTTCAAAATCGCCTGCAGCTCTGAGCCTCTACATATGGGACTCCACAGGAAAATTTCTAGTTCAGTGGCAATTCTGCTGTGACTCTTGCAGGCAGAATTTCTTCTTTTAGCCTCTGTTGAGGTCCGTTGGTGTGTTTGTACCTTGTGAAAACACGTACGCCATACCACCCTGTGTTATATGATAAAGTACCCATTCCCCTCTTTCCTATGAGCTTCTGGAGGAGTGGTCCTAGGTCCTAATCATCTTGGAACACCCAGGAACCAAGCAGTGCCTCATCATAAAGGCTTGTTCCCCATAGTGGGCTCCTTGAAAGGTGGTTTGGGGAAAATGGATTCTGAACCAACAATTTGATAAATGTTACAAATTATATCCATTTATCTTTCAAAGTCCCAGGGCACATTAGCCTACTAAAGGCTCTGACAAGTCTTGCAGTGTAGAAACATGTTTGTCTCGCTCCGTGTTTTCTGATTTAACTATGAAGCCCTTTTGCTGAGTATTAAACTACCAAGTTTTTTGGAACATTCCCTAGGAAGTGCTGAATGAGAGAAAACACGGATGGAGACCCACTCACGATTTGTCCATGTCTAAAATGCTTCCCTTGTTTTTTTTTTCTTCACGAGTGAATCTTCTTTCTTTTTTTAATCTGATTTTACTATGTTATGTTAATCAACATACATTACATCATTAGTTTTTGATGTAGTGTTCCAGTGAATCTTCTTTCTATGTAATGTCTGATGTTATCTTTTCCTTCCACACATTGTACCCCTGCTCTTTATAAAAACTTAGCAGGCAAAAGAGTGATTTTATTTTATTTTATTTATTTATTTTTTAAAGATTTTACTTATTTGACACAGAGAGAGAGACAGCGAGAGAGGGAACACAAGCAGGGGGAGTGGGGGAGGGAGAAGCAGGCTTCCTGCTGAGCAGGGAGCCCGATGTGGGGCTCAATCCCAGGACTCTGGGATCATGACCTGAGCCGAAGGCAGACGCTTAACGACTGAGCCACCCAGGCGCCCCAAAAGAGTCATTTTAAAGAAGAAGCTGTGAACTGCTTAATAATGTTTAGATAGGCGGAGAAGGGCGCAAAGAAAGGAAAGAGTTCCTGTTTAGTGACTTGATTGCAATGTGGATGCAACTCATTGATCTAAAGAAGGAGCCTCAAGGTCAAAAGCACCAGATTTCCAAAACTTATCAGCCATTTGCTAGCTGTATTATTTTTGGGCAAGTTGCTTAAACTATCTTCGCTTCTGTTTCATCTTCTTGTTAAATGGGGAAGATAAAAAAGAATTGTCCAACAGAGCTGGGCTGAGAAAGACAGTACTTTGGAAATTTGGAAATGCTTTTTGATGAGTTAATAATACGAATGCAATGGGGCTTTCACTACTGTTTACAACAGAACAGCCCATGAATCTCTGACAAAAACCAAAAACAGTGTGTTTGTCCCTGCCAAAGAAGGCAAATGTGGAAACTGAGTAGTATCAATAGAAAGGCAAGTTTCTTCATGGAGTGGAGTGTTTTCAGCTGTTCTACTCAGACATTTTAAAGAATATTGGTATCCACTCAGAATGCAGGAATTGTAATGTGCCTGAGATACAATAGTCCCCAGAAATATGATATACACAACTTGGTTTTGTTTGAGAAATTCAGGATACAATAACATAAGAACTCACTGCAGCAAGAATAAGAGCCAACGGTCCTTTATTCCATGGGGCTAGGAGTGGGGAAAGGATAGGGTCATCCTGATGGTTTCCTTTTCTTATTCTTATTTTGATTTACTGAAATCCAATATTGACATGGACACATTTTTAAAAAATCTACAGCCAGCTTCTATGGTACTGGATACCTCAAAGGTAAGCAAATCTGATAAACAACTATGCTTCTCTCTTCAGTAAAGAATAGAGGTAGCTAAGACAGCAGGTACAATAGAGAGGTCTTAGAAAGTAAGGGACAATCTAACCAACTAATTTTGAGTTACCAATTGGGGAATATTCTTTTAATCACTAAATTACAAAGATGCTACTTTGTCAAGACCTGTAGGAGCAGATTAGTTTCTGTAGCTCAAAGAACTGTGTAAGTGGTTTCACCGTGGGCTCTAGATGTTTCCAGCATAAACATCAGTTTCCTGTGCAATAGGAGACATAACCACTGTCCAATTTATGATCAAGGACATAAGTAAATTTTCAGGTAGGAAAGCAACACAACATCTTTATTGGCTCAGTATCCCTGGAATTGGGTCAGGGAGGGAATCGAGGTACATAGGATTTTAGCTTAGTGGGGTAGTAGCTTCTGGTTTTTGGAAGACTGTAATTTCAGACGTCGCATATCTGTAAGAGTTACTGCAAATTTCCATGCATCTTGGATGGATGCTTATTCTGCTTTACCACAAAACCTGTGAAACAGGCCAGCACACATTTCCTAAAGGATATATTCATTCTTAGACTTTTGCTAGGCTGTCCTCTGCTTTCCCATGGTTAATAGAAATAGACTTCTTGACATCTACTCATTAAATTAGTATCAGTTGTCTTATCAGTTGACTCTTTACTCTGAGAAACATACCTTCTTTCCCATGAAAAGAAGGATAGGGAAGCTTCTTTTCTGTGATCTTAGGCATTTAGTTGATGGAGTCTTAGGACCTTGACTCTGGGCAGCCATAGAAATATTTGCCTACATCACACCTGGTCTGGAAGAAAGAAAGGATTTCCTTGTTGAGATGGGCCACTGTTGTCCTCCCTTAATAGGCTGGCGTGTCTGTCCTCCGTGTTGTTAGAGTGTTGGTGGAAGGGAAAATCTCAGGGGAAAGAGAATACAGTGTAGCCCAACATCTTTTGTTTCAGAGGGGCAGAGTTTAGGTCCTTCTTTCTAAAAGCCAGCGTGGACTTCTAGTTTATTGTAAGTTTTTGTGTGTGTGTATGTGTGTGTGCGTGAATCTTAGACAGAGCTGGGCAGCTAAGGTGCAGCAAGATGTGCATTTATGAGTGGTCACGATGGTGAATCAGCCCCGCAGTTCCTTGAATGCAGGTTTACTTTATGGGCAATTAGAGATGAAGTTTTAATCCATCTCCCCGAAGTACTGTGGGATGGCCAATTGTAGAGCTTTTCCCTTTCTAGATTTGGGATCCCAGGTCCCAGAGGGTCGATTAATATTTAGCAAACATGTCCTGAAGTCGTCATGAAATTAAAGCAAGATATAGGTTTGATTTTCCACAGTCACGTGTTCAGGCAGGTTTTTGAAGTGGTGATGGGTTTGAGTGCTTACCTTTCGGAGGACTGCTGCGGTGGTGGGAAGAGTTAACAGCAGGTAATGCCATTCCTTCCAGAGAGAGTTTGAGACTCTCTGCGTTAAGTGATGAATGAGGGTATCTGACCCACATCTGTTTTACATTAGAATGGAACATTGCCCTGACATCGTTAGGAGCATTTGTCAAGATTCCCTGGACAGAGCTTCTGTAAATTACATGCTGCAAATGTGTCAGGGTCAGATAAGAGGATATCATTAACTCCCTCAAGTTTACTTAGGGCTCTGTCAGTCCATCTTAATATGCTAACAGCCAACAATTTTCCTTGAGCTGTTTTGTTATATTTTTCATTCAAAGAAGAAGAAAAGTCGATGCTCTACCCCCTACCCGCAATATTGCACATGTTCTTTTCTCATAAATCATATTAATTGTAGACATGGTCACAAAGCATATTAAATGCAGGCATGCGTAAATGAATTAAAACATATGAGAATTTTATTATGACCCATGGTGGGTGTAACATAGTCAAATACCAACTGTATTAACTGGCATCCTTTTTCATTTGGGTGCAATACGCTTTTTCTTAATGGGCTTTATTTTATTGATAATAGATGGATATGATCATCACTGGCTAGAAGTAAACAATATGTATGTGCGTGTGTGTATGTATGTGCGTCTTGTGTGTGTGTGTGTGTGCGTATACATGTCATCATTGCATGCCATTTCTATGCTGAGTCTTTGCCTGGATTTATGTTTTAGTCAGCAGTGCCTAAAGAGTATTGCTTTCAATTTAACAGCTTAACTCTACTGAGAAATAGGTACTCTAAAGAATTGAGGAAATAGAAGTTATTCTGTGATTGGTCACAGGGCTGGAGATTAAATCACATCTATCACTCAGAGTTTATCTGAGATAGTACTTACTGTGCTCTTTACAAATAAAACTTAGAAGTCCCTGTAGCATATGAACCACACTTGTCTGGCACTCATACTCTTGAATCATGCATTAAACATAGCTACTTGCAAAATGTAAGCTAAGGAGTAAAATAAAAAAAAATAAGGATGTGTTTAGCGGGACATTTTACAAACACTGGCTTTCTATCTGGTTAGGTAAAGAAAGGTCAGGCATGCCCTTCCCATAACTGTGGGTGTGGGTGAGAAGGTCACCCTACTTACCTTAAAGAAACTTCTGCCCTCAGGCAACTTCCCTCTTATGGCTTTTGAACAGACAGGGCCAAAAAATCTAATTATTCAGATTCTAATCAACTGCAGGGTCATTCCTAAGGCATTTGAATCTGAAGGCAACATTCTGGTTCTCAGTTGTTCAAATTTAGGCTTTTCCAGGCTCCAAGATACAGTCACTGAAATTTAACCATCAGATAGACTACTCCTGCAGCATCTGTGTTAGCAAAAAAAACAAAAACAAAACAAAAAACAAAAAACATTTAGACATTTGAGTATTTTTGTTTGGTTTTGAAAATACCTTATATCCAAATTAAGAATATATGTAGTCAATATATACAGTTTTGGAAGGGAAGCTAGAAGCTAAAAAAAAAACAACAAAACACAACCCTGCATATCATACGTAGCTATATTTCACAGCTATGTTTTCTAAAACATACAGAAATGTATATCATTGCATGTTAAATCACAAGAACATCTGATTACTTAAGAACAAAAAAGAAAGTAAAGACACGAACCAGGATTCCTACTGAGGAAAAAAGACGCGCCAAGATGTACACCATAATTTGCTAAATATTTGAGATTTCTGATTAGCTCTGAGCCCTTTCAACTGACGGCAAAACCATAACACTTAGGCTAAGACAAATATTTTCCAGACTCATTGTTTTGAACGTAAATCTTCATTTGGCCCGTAGTTTTTATCTTTTATATTTACTCTTCCATTAGGAAAATTAATTCAAGAGAAATATGGCATGAAGCAATTGTAAAGAGTTAGTTTTTTCCCTGAACCATATAATCTTCCAATCAAGATATAAACAACCTATTTGGAATTCTGAAACTTGAGAATGACCTTAAAGAGATCTTTCGAAAATGTCTCTAATAATTCGAACAATGGAAGGATTAACACAAGTGTTGGCACACGATTCCAAGGCTTTGGATTTTTTAAAAAGGTTATCCATAAAACAATTTAGAAACAGTGTCCGGGAAGTGTTTTTGGAGGTAACAATTTAGAAATATACTTAATAGTTGTTTTTTCAGACGCCTCACCTAGGAGTTGTACTCCGTGTGAAATCTTCCTCCTATACCCCTTCCCAGTGGGACAGAGCAGAGATCTTTATTACAGGAAAATTCTTCTTGGTCATTGCATCTCCTGGACTTATCTGGCATTTAGGAAGTGTGTGGTCCGTGTCCCGTAGACAGAAATGTCCTGTAGACAGAGCCCTCAGTTTATTTATTTTTCTTTGAAATTTTTTGTGAGAACCTGTGGCTATGCTTCCCTCAACCCCAAATTAAAAAAAAAAAAAAAAATCAGGCAGAAGTGCCAGTCCTGTCGTAGAAACAGCTTACTAATGGTTTATGAGGGGGGAGAAAACACCCATTCTACAACAAATGAAGATTTTATTTTAAGCTTTGAATGACAAATTGCTGTCGGAAAATGCATGTATAAAAGAAACTGCGACAATATTCTGAGAAAGAAAATATGACTGGAAGTCATTCCATAACCATATTATGGGGGGAGTTCTAAGAAGTTCGTTTACCAAATTCTTTGTGCAGCAAAAAGAAATTTCCATAGCTTCCCTTGAGCCACATGAAATACAAAATAGCTTTTAAAGAAATGTACATAAAAGTGTAATGGGACCCTTCCATAGAGACTTGAGGTTTTAAATTATGTTAGGGGAAAGTAATGCATTTTGTATTGATATATTCACTATTTTATTTTCCAAAACAGATTTCCTTTTCATTTTTTAAATTAGAAGTTATTAAAAAGATGTATATTTCTCAAGTTTTCTCCATGTGAAATACTGGAATAAATCATTGTTAGTTTCTAATCATTTGTTAATTTCCATTTCGGGCCACCTGTAGGAAAATACTAGTGCCTCTCGCTGATCCTTATACAATTCTCGAGAAAGAAATCATGAGGACAATATGTGACCATCACAGTGGAAATAAGAACTTGTGGGAAGAATGTCTGTCTCTTGGGCTCTGTGGGGGAAGTCAAAGGGAGCAAAGATGACTGGTCTCTGATCCTTTTCAGTTTTCACATTAGCCACTGTGGGTACCACGCTGCCGAGCTAAGGGCTCTCGATCATGCGGAAACTGTCACTGGCTTTTTGTGTAGGACACAGGCAATACTGAAAGGAAGACCCCAAATGGGTCCCTCCTGTTCCATTCACCCAGCAACTTTCTGTTGCCCAGGAGTAGGACTCTGGCAGATCCTACTATGTCTTCTCCATCCTCCAGGAGATATATTTCCAGGCCCTAGATTTCAATCTTGTCCTCAAGTATTTTCTAATTCAGCAGCTGCACCAAGTTGCAGAACCAGAAACTGAATTTGGCTTGCAGGAAGGACTCATTTCTTCTCTTTTAGGATCTTCATGGTTTTCTCCCATGGACAAAAATCATTACTGCTTTCAAAGTTAATGCAAACAAGAAATATATGGCAGAGGATTAAAAAAATAAGTTTATCACAAAAATGTACATGTAGTTCATGAGAGAGTGTGCATGTTTTGAATAACAGTTTGCTCTTGTTCTTCAACTATAATTGTGTATGGAGAATTCCATTTCTCCCTTAAAGTGATACAATGATAACTAAGTTTCAAGTAAGTATTTTCATGAAGGGTAGTATTAATTTAAATGTAATTCCATTTTATCCAGTTCCTTTGGCCATTTTTTCTTCTTGGGATTAATATAATTACAAAATTGCTTTTGCTAAGTGTTTGTTTTTATTTAGCACAGTTTATTTGCAATAAAATATTTGTGCCCTATGTCATTAACTCCCTTTCGTTGACACGATCACATTTGTCATATTTTTATTTTTCCCATCCATTCTTGCTCATCAGGCCAGTACACAAAGAGATACCCCTGATTTGAAAGGGGTAGGCTAGGCATTGAACAACCTCTGTTTTAGATCCTTTTCTTCTAGTAGAACATGCCTGAATAATTTGAGCTGAAATAAAATAATAAATTAGTACATCAATAGCATTTTTTTGAATTTTCCAGATATATGTATGTGAAATCATCTATACAAACTGAAAGGCAAAAAAAGAAAAAAAAGAAAAAAAGAAAAAACAGAACATGTAGGTGGAAGAACATTCAGGAAATAACTTAAATGCATTCTGAGTTATGTTCAAGTTTTTTAAATGAGAAAATGAAGTAATTAATTTACTATAAACAGCGTCGGGGAGGGCCCATGAAGAGCCCCACGTTCTGGTTCATTACTGCTTTCAAAGTTCTCCCTCCCGGAGCTCCAAGAATCTACTGGCTCTTTATTTTGTGACTCTCACTTTCCCCAAATCCCCAGTAAAATAAAATGACGCTCTGTCACGTATGATTATTTTTTTAGAATATAAGTAGTTTTTAAGGCTTTTTAAAAAGCTATTTCACCACGTAACTCGAGAAAATTTAGATCCCCTGGAACATCTTTAAAAATCTGGGTATTGCTGTGTTGCTTTCCACACACTGGCCCCCCGCTTCCCACATGCTTGCACACACAACTCAAACGAAAAGGCAGACGAGGAAACAGAGACTAGCTCTTCGGGGGGAAAGGTGGGGGAAATTGGTGGCTTGTTAAAGTAGAGCAAGAAAGGGTCATCCATGGAAGGTGGTTAAGCAGACCTGCCCCCCACTTTTGTCTCTTGGGGCTAACTGAACATGTAGATCAGTTTAAAGCTGCATTTCAAGAAGATTTTGGTTAGATAGGAGGCGGATGCAGACCCTTCCCAAAGGGGATGGTGGTGTCATTGGTTTTGGAATCTAAGATGTCTTTTCTGGGATGCAAGGCTAGGCCCTCTCTCCCGCCTTGCTGGACCCCCTCCACCCAGGAGTCTGTGGCCTGAATTACCTGGGCGGACAGCGCGAGGCCAGAGTCCTGGCTTGGGGCTCACCGCTACCCTCTCCTCTCGCTCGTATTTGTAACTTCGCCCCTCTATGCTTCAAACTCCCTCAAGCCCAGCAGGGAGATGGTGGCCCTGTGTGTGGTTATGGCTCCCGCCTGAAATGCTCGGTAAACAGGCTCTTCACGCTGTCCCCATCTCTTCTTGCAATTGTTTCTTGACCCCTGCCGCTGGATGGTACGAAGTTGAGAAGAATCACTCCCACTCTCCCGGGGCGGTTTTCCAGCTGCCAAATTAGTTAGCCACTTAACTTCCATCCCCAGGAGCTGTAAGGGTCAGCGAGCTTGGGTTTGCAGAACACTTCCCCGTGTGATCTGAAAGTTGGCCTGTTAATCGCAAGGTGGTGGTTGTTTTGTTTTGTTTTTGTCTTTTTTTTTTTTTTTTAAGAGATTTTATTTATTTATTTGACAGAGAGAGAGATAGCGAGAGCAGGAACACAAGCAGGGGGAATGGGAGAGGGAGAAGCAGGCTTCCCGCCGAGCAGGGAGCCCGATGTGGGACTCGATCCCAGGACCCTGGGATCATGACCTGAGCCGAAGGCAGATGCTTAACGACTGAGCCACCCAGGCGCCCCTTGTTTTTGTCTTTTAAAGTTTTCTTGCTTTCTAGGGTTATTTACAAAACTGAACAGAGTTTTTAGAACATGCTTGTATTTCGGGCTTTTCTTTCCTTTTAACACCTTCTTATATGTGAAATGTTTAGATAAGAAATGAAAAGGCAGGGAATGGAGGCAGTTACTTGGAGAGTTCTTTAGCACTCCCTTCCTTTCTTCCTTCCTTCCTTCCTTCCTTCCTTCCTTCCTTCCTTCCTTCCTTCCTTCCTTCCTTCCTCCCTCCCTCCCTCCCTCCTTTCCTCCTTCCCTCCCTCCCTCCTTCCCTCCTTTCCTTCCTTCCCTTCCTCCCTCCCTTCCATCCCTCCCTCTCTCCCTCCCTCAGTACCTAATATGTGTCAAGTACCACGTTGGGTGCTAGGAATATAAAGGTGAGTCGGTTATTGCCCTCAAAACTCTCATAATTCAAAGTAGGTGACCAAAGTCATGATTGCACAGTGGGAGGGATGAGTAAAGCACCCAGGAGCATCAGAGGACGAGTAATTATCTCTGATTACTTAGGGATGGCCAAGATAGGGAGAGGAACTTTCTTGAGAGGGAACGCTACGAGAATAGACACTGGCATCTTAAAATACATGAAAAGAATTTCATTTGAATCCGTTGATTTTTATTTATTTATTTTTAATTTTTTAAAAGATTTTATTTATTTATTTATTTGATAGAGACAGATAGTGACAGAGAGAGCAAGAAAGAGCACAAGCAGGGGGAGAGGCAAAGGGAGACGGAGAAGCAGGCTCCCCGTGGAGCAGGGAACCGGACGTGGGGCTCGATCCCAGGACCCTGGGATCATGACCTGAGCCGAAGGCAGATGCTTAACCACTGAGCCACCCGGGCACCCCTGAATCTGTTGAATTAAAAAAGAAATATATAAGCTAATGTCTGTTTAAAATCACATGTGAAACTTCCAGATGTAATATATGATTAGCCAGTGTTCTGTATCAACAGATAGAATTTCTCCCTCCGTCCTTCTGTCCCTTCTTTGAAATTCTAGACCGATTTTATCGCTAGAGGCATGGTGAGGCGCTCATTCCACCTCTTTTCCTTTTCCCTCCCTCCCCCCTGCTCCCTCCACGCCCCACCTTTCCTTTTTCTGAAACCGAAGTCCGATGGCTATCACTGGGCACGATGCAGTGTCCGAGCCCCTTTGCGTTGTGGTCAGTGTCTTCTGGACAGCCCTGTGCGAGCAGATTTCCAAAGAAATGAAGATGGGACTTCTCCAGTTATCCTTTCAGCTCTCAGCTATGATCCGGGCCTCTCTGCATTCTTACTTCTTCCCAATCTGCCTGTTTATTTTAGGTAATGGGACTCCTGACCAACCACGGTGGCGTGCCCCATCAGCCCCAGACCGACTATGCTCTCTCCCCTCTCACCGGGGGCCTGGAACCTACCACCACGGTGTCGGCCAGCTGCAGTCAGAGACTAGACCATATGAAGAGCTTGGACAGTCTGCCAACATCTCAGTCCTACTGTCCACCCACCTATACCACCACGGGCTACAGTATGGACCCTGTCACAGGCTACCAATATGGGCAGTACGGACAAAGTAAGCCTTGGTCTCTCTGGGGCTAATGACTCCTGACAGGATGAAAAATCTGAGCCCTTCCTCAAGAAAGGGGCGGCGGCGGCGGCATGACTAGGCCTGACGTCCCGGTGTCAGTCCCAGTGTTGTGACAGAGCCCGCCTTCTGTCCCAGCAAGGGCTCCCTTGTATCGTTATTTTCTTAGCTGATGTCAACAACATCTTGCGGTTATTAATTGCCGCGATGTGAAGCCCGAGTGCCACGAGGTGAAACACGAGGGTTGGCCAAAATGAAATAACCCCTGGCATTAGAAACACATGTTCTTAATGAGGTCAGCTCAAGGATCATATGGGGCATAATCCCAAAGACACAGACTTGTGTCAAACTTGTCTCAGGAATAAAAATATTAGTCTGGATCCTTTGATACCACGGTATTAAATATGACATCGTCAGCCTGTAGCTGATTTTGCCCCTTGCTGTGAATTGTCCTAGCATGACCTAAAAAGCTCCGTGTGTTTCCTTTCAGGTGCCTTTCATTATCTCAAGCCCGATATCGCATAAGTGAACTGTCCACCTGGAGCTAAAACTGGCCCTGTTTCCGGTCTCCACAGCCTACACGTGAAGAATCTTCTCGGGGAAAAAAAAAAAAAAAAAAAAAAATCATCTTTTTGGGGGGCAGTCTCACCGGAAGGCGGAGAAGAGTGATTGGTTTTTTTTCCTCCAGTAGTTGGTTTCAAGTTCTTTTGAGCATATTGGACAGAAGCAGCGGAGGAAAGGAAGGCCTGGAACAGTGAAAAGACAAATGCAACATTTTAAGGCGATGATTTAACATGGCTACACGTCAAATACCCCAACTCTTTGGTGCTGATGATCGAGGCGCGAGAACATTCCGTTTGTGTGCGCGTGCGCGTGCGCGCGTGCGAGATGTATCTGGACTGGTTCAGCGAGCAGAATGTTCCAGACTATAGTCGGAGCGGACTCTCAAGTGTAACACGTTTGACGTTCAATGCTCACACACCATTTCAAAACCGCTCACGTGATGAAGCGGGAGCGGAGGAATCCTTGGCTCTTTTACACACTGGAAATTGATACGAAAAGAAACGGCACCATGTTTTAGGAAGCTAGACTAGCTGTAAAGGACCTCCCCAATAAATTATTTGTGATCTCATCCTCCTTCGTAACCCGGTTGTCAATAAATGTCGCGGGGCGGACGGCCTTGCCAACAGGACGTGGGATACTGGGAAGAAAAAGCTTGCTTTCTTCCTCGGTGTGGGGAGCGGCGAGCGACATCTGCGCGGTTCATTTTCATCCGGGAGCCCGCCTGGCCGGGGGGGTGGGGGGAGGGGGCGGCGTGGCGGAGAGGAAGTGACGGGCGTTCCCCCAGCTGCTTATCGGTGTGCAATACTGTACCTCACGGAGGCTTTGGCGACGGCCAGGGCCGTAGGAACGGAACCGCAACCGTATCTTGGCGGGCGCTTTATTCTCGCAGCCCATGATTCATTGCGGCAGAATGCGTGACGTCCGCCATTTAACGGACCGCCGACGGCCAGCTTGCTCCTGTCGACTGGGGACGGCGTTCGAGAAGCACGCTTTTGCAGGGACGACGTTTACATTCTTCTCTTTTCTATGGAAGGCAGGGCAAGAGCAGAAATGTCCGCGTGGCTCTCGTGTGCTTTTAAATTATACAAGGGTCTCCAGTAGGGAAAGATTGCAGGAACCGAGGTTTACACACGTTTGTGTGGTGACATTTTAGAATGTCAATAAGGTCGTTTTTTCGAGCTGTCAAGAGGAACGAGAAGGTGGAGGGCAGTGTTATTTATTTCTTTCTCTTCTTGGGACCGTGAACGAGGTAGGCACAGATACATTCCCTTTAGGGTTAAGAACGATGTCGTGGTGGGGTAGTGAGACTAGACGTGGTTCCAGTTTAGTTCACGTGTTGGTCGTAGAGGCTGGTGGGTCAAGAGCAGTGCTGTCTCCGCGTTGCAGCCTCAGCCGACAACAGTGTGTTGTAAAAACGTCTTTCATGTAAAAAGTGCAGTAAATATTTACTATTTATAATGAATAAACAGTTGTGAAAACTTGCCCAACACTGCTTTTTTGGGGCACCGGTGAACGTACGATTAATAAGCACTTGCGTATGGAAAACCAACAAACACATGCTTGGCTGCCAATGGGGCCTTTTGGATTAGCCTGTAACCTCCACAGATAGGGTCAGACACCCCACAGTCGTGTTCTCTTGAAGAAGCTTGGTTGAACACACTTTTCAAAGGATGGAAGCTTTTATTTTTGTAGACGCAGGTTTACCCAGACCCCTCGGTCCACCTTTCTCTCTCCATGGTTCTCCGAGCTGTCAGATCCCTTCACTGTCACCTGGGAGTACGTCTTCCCCCAGAGTACCTTCTCTGTCTTCATCTTCAATGGCCATGTCCCCTGAAATTTTTATTGCAAGCTTCCATATTCTGTCATTTATTTTATTTTAGAAGCTTTCCTCACTCTTCGTGGAAAACATTACTGCCTGTGTCTTCAATCCTTTCTTCCTCCTCCTTCTCCACTTCCTTCTCTACTTCCCTCCCTCCCTCTGTCCCTTCAATACTTTTTTAAACACTTATTTATTGAGAGTCTAAGTGTACCGGGTATGGTGCTTGGCATTGGTGTTATGGCAATGTTTATAGCCTAGTGGGTAGGCCAGGGGAGTAAATGCACAGTCGCAGTAAAGCATCAGGAAACCGAGGCATAACGTGCTTACGCGAGATTAGCCGGCGGCGAGCTGGGATTTGATTCCAGGCAGACCGATTCCGGAGCCTACGTGCTTAAACTCACTCTTCTGCCTCCCCAAGTCCAGACTAGCGCGGGAGAACCTTATAGTCAAAGATCCAGAAAGATGCAAAGGAGCGCTGTCCGATTCTCCGTAAGCAGCTAGGCACATACGGCTGTTTAAATTTGTAACAATTCGAAGTAAACAAAACTAAGAAGTTGGTCCCGCAGGTGCACGGGCTGCATCTCGAGGGGCCAATAGCCACATGTGGGCAGAGGCTGTGGTGCCGGGCAGTGTAGGTCTGGAACATTTCGATCATTGCAGAAAGTTCTGCTTGTCAGGGCTGATCTAAAGCATGTCTTTTTTAAACCCCAAAGACTTGAAGTGCAGAAGGTAAAATTTCCAAGTTCTTTAAATGTGTTAGGTGTTCTTAGCTCACACGCTCATCCTTCTGGTCAAATATGTTGCTCTTTTTCCGACAGTTATTCCCAAAATATATATATATTTTTAAGATTTTATTTATTCATTCGAGACACAGAGATACAGAGAGAGAGAGCATGAGTAGGGGGAGAGGCAGAGGAAGAAGCAGGCTCCCTGCTGAGCCAGGAGCCAGACGTGGGGCTCGATCCCAGGACCCCGGGATCATGACCCGAGCAGGAGGCAGACGCTTAACCATCTGAGCCACCCAGGCGCCCCTATTCCAAAAATATTTTAAGAAGAGGAAAGGAAGGTAATCTTTACCAAACACTTTTGTTACCTTGTTTAGTCCTCACAAAATCCTGTGAGGTGAGCCTGGTTAGCCCCAAATGACAGATAAATGGACTGAGGTCCAGAGTTGTTCATTAATTGGGCCAAGGTCATACATAGTCAGAAATAGTAGAAGCAGGCTTTGACTTCTGCTCAGCCTGGTGGCAGAACCTGTCTTCATTTTACTGTTCCAAATCCTGCTGGCGACACTCACTTCATTATATCAACCTATCCTGTGCCAAACTCAAGTTGAAGGCAGGTATTACAAAAAATAATTCACTCCCAGTATGACAGACCAATGCATCCAGGAGCTGGGACTACACAACAGAAACTGATCTTCCATGTCACTTTCCCTCCCTGCCCAATCTCAGAATTTGATATGTGTGGCTCATCTCTCTCTCTCTCTCTCTCTCTCTTTTTTATAGATTTTATTTGAGAGAGAGAGAGAGAGCGAGAGCCCATGCATGAGCAGGGGTAGGGGCAGAGGGAGAAGCAGGCTCCCCATTGAGCAGGGAGCCCAACACAGGGCTCCATCCCAGCACCCTGGGATCATAACCCGAGCTGAAGACAGACGTTTAACTGACTGAGCCACCCATATCTCTTGCTCATATCTCTTTTTGATATATTTCTTTATGCCCTTATTTCTGCATGTCTCTGAGATCTCCTGCTCAGTTCATATTTCTCATGTTGAAAAATCTCTGTAGATCAATATTTCCCTGACTTTTTTTTTTTTTTTTTGGTTTGTATCTAATCAATCTCCAGAGGAATGAGGACTTGACTCCCCCCTAGTCCTGATTCCCCCCATCGGAGTCCCTGCTCTCATTCCCTGGGACAAGCTGCCTCTAAGGACCTTGAACCTTCGCATTCAACTTAGCTTGAACCTGACTCTGCATAGAGGGTTTTGCATTTGTCCATATAATTATACACTTTGGTTGGAAAACTTAAAAGTAAAAACTAAAAATTAGAACTTAAAATTATTAAATCATGGATGTACTAATATCAATTGCTGAGTCATTCCTTCCTGGGCAGCCATTTTCCTAGGAATAGGTATCATATTTCATATCAAACATATTTTTTTGGCCCCATTTGGAAAGATATTTTCACACACACTCAGATATTTGGGGAGCATCCTATGTTAGGAGGGATCTTCATTAGTGCTGGCAACAGAACCAGCACGATGGACAAGGTCACTGGCTCATGGCTGTGGGTTTAGAAAGAGTCTTAAATGGGGGAAGGGATGGATTAATTGATGTCCTTTGTGCAGACATGCCAAAGATCCTGAAACTACATAATTACCTCATGGAACCAGAACCAAGATGTCTATAGAAAGGAAGGGGACGAAGGCTTGGGCCTCAATCATTCTGGGTAAATAAATGATTTTTGGTGTTTAGTCATTTATGGATAAGGAGAGCTGATGTCAAACACTGAGGAATAGAGCAAGTGCCAAGTGGCAGTGTTTATGCAAAGCAGTCCCCAAGGCCAGCCTCAGCCCTAGGCAAGCACTCATGGGTCTGGAATCAGTGTTGGATGGTATGTGAGAGAAAGGGAAAAAACAGACCTAGGCTCAAGCTTCTTGTCAAATGCTGGTGATATAGACTAGTCTCTCTCTCATAGATCCACTCTTCCGTATCACTGACCATTGTATCCCAAGGGCCTAGCACCATGTCTGACCCATAATGAGTACTCAGTACCTGCCTGTTGAATAAATGAATAAACAAATGAATGAAGAGTGCCTCTTTTGTACTGTCCCGAATGATCTTCTGAAGAAGAAGCTCAACCTCGAGGGTGTGTGAATTGGGGTGAACAAGTTTGATATTGCAATGATCCCTGGGGTAGGGGACCAGCTAGATGGCTAAGGTAAGACCAAAAGCACACAGATTGTCTTGAGATTGGATTAGTACAAAGCCTTAGGGAAGGAGGAGGAGGCAGGGGACCTTGACAAGTCACTTGAGAGCCATATTTCTGGTGTTTTTGACTGATGCAGATGGCACAAGGCAGGGAAAGAGCCGGTTGGTTGATTGCTGAGAGCAATGGTTCTAATTATAAACTAACTAATTATAAAAAAGCCTAGTGTCTGGACCTACCCAGACTTGTGACTCAGAATCCAGAGAGATGGCACAGGGAGGATTGATGAAGCAAGAGCTCAAAGAGAAGCCTTTGGCTGGATTGAAGCCTGGGCCTCACTTGACCAGGGAGCTGGCAGACATGTTTTCTGGGCTCGAAGTTGTGGTCAGGGTCATTCATCACAGCACAGCTGAGAGGAGAGGTCACTTTGGCATATGGAGTTGCCTTAGCCTTATCTTCCACCAGTTCTTGAACCAGAGGGGAAGATGTGGAGAAGCAGCAGTCCAGGGATGCTGCATGAGGGGTTAATGTGTGGAATTACTGTTGGATTAGCGGTGCGTTATGACCCCATCCTATCTCCAGCTGGACATCTACAAAGTCCCACCACACAAAAATCAGCAGTGCTTGGGCTTTTCCCAACTGGTGCGTTGACATCTCGCACCCCAGGCTCTTGTCATCCTATGGCATTCAGGAGAGTTTTAATCATGGGACTGAAAACATAACGTTCTTTGGCCCTGCTCATCTGGTTCCCCTTCACTCCATGAAGCCAAGCTCCTGAGCTTTTGAACAGAATCCCCACAAATGGCAGCTCCTTTGACTACTTGTAGAGTGAGGGAGGTAGGCAGTGGTTTCTATTTCCTAATTAATTAATTTGTTGGATACTTATTGAGCTCCTCCTGTATATTGGGCAGTGGGACTTCATTGGAAGGTGAGACAGCTCCCGTTGCCAAAAGACCCCAGTCTGAATGAGCTGGATCAGTGAACAATGTGTTGGGAGACAAAGCGGTATGTGAGGAAAAGTTCATATGGAAACACAAGGAGAGAGGGCATGACTCCACCTGGCACTGGAACACTTTTCAGAGGAAGTGACCCTGGAGCAGGATATCTAAGGATAAACGGGAAGTTACAGGGCAGATGTGGTGCCAAAGAGCAAGTCGGTTCCATGTTTATATGATGCCAGCTGTGGGCTGCCAGACAAAAGAGGCCAGGGGGGTCAGTCAGGGGCTGGGCCTCCCAGATTCTCCAGTAAGACCAGTCCACAGCCAGAGCCTTCTGGGAATCCCTCGTTTATAGATTTCAAAGGATACGAGATTAGGTTAAATGGGGCAATTATTTTTTCCCTTAAAAATGGATTGAGAGATGTTCCACCTAAGAGGCCTGATAAGAAACTCAGGGGAGAAGGAATACATATCTATGATTATCGCCTTTTTAAATTTTTTTATTTTTTTTAAGATTATTTATTCATTTATTTGACAGAGAGAGAGACAGCGAGAGAGGGAACACAAGCAGGGGGAGTGGGAGAGGGAGAAGCAGGCTTCCTGCTGAGCGGGGAGCCCGATGCGGGGCTCGATCCCAGGACTCTGGGATCATGACCTGAGCCGAAGGCAGATGCTTAACGACTGAGCCACCCAGGCGCCCCTCGCCCTTTTTTTTTTTTTTTTTTTTTTAACATTTTATTTATTTAAGAGAGAGATAGCAAGAGCAGGTGGGAGAGGGAGAAGCAGACTCCCCACTGAGCAGAGAGCCAGATTGGGGGATCATGACCCGAGCCGAAGGCAGACACTCAACCAACTGAGCCACCCAAGAGCCCCTGATTATTGCCTTTCTAAGCAGACCCCCAAAAGCTTGGTAGGGGCATGACACCAATGCTTAGTGGTCCAGCTACAATTTCATCAGTGGAGAGCTCTTTGTTGGAGGTCTGGAAGCTGCCCTGCCTTTCATTACAGGCTGAGAGGGACGACCCATTGTTAGTAATTATCCAAATGTGTGTAATTGGGTGCTTGACTGGGGATGGGCCCCCACATCTCTGGGCTCAACCTTGAGGAGCAAAAAGGGGAAAGAAAGGCCTTTCTTCCTTTTCTTTTTGAAGCTCTAAGTTTAAATTCTCCTTTTGGACAAACTGTACCTATCCCGCCTTCCCAAAGACACTCTCATGGGTCTCTTGGTTATGTAAAGGAGAATAGATATCCTCTCTGGGATGGAGAGTAAAGAACATGTAGGTGTAGGTACAGATGATGGGAAACGAAACGGCTTTGCTTCGAAGCAGGAGGATGTCAAAGGCTATCTTTGAAGGTGGAGTTTTTTTGCATATTTTATTTACTTGTAGGAAACTTGATGACTTCTTTCTGGGCTTGGAACAGTAGAAGCCTGCTCGAGGGAAGTAAACTGTTCCTAAAAGCACAGTGGCAGGCTGGGAGCCCTCATGGAAGCGTTAGGATCTGGGGGTGCTGTGCTCTCAGGCAATCATTATTTTGTATCTGTCAACAGAAAACATGCTACACTTGAATTTGGAAATTTAGAGAAGGATTTTTTAAAAAAGATTTTATTTATTTATTTATTTATTTGAGAGAGAGAGAGTACATGAGTGGGGGGGGGGTGGAGGGGCAGAGGGAGAGGGAGAGAATCTCAGGCAGATTCAACACTGAGCGTGGAGCCCAATGTAGGGTTCCATCTCATGACCCGGGGATCATGACCTGAGCTGAAATCAAGAGTCGGACACCCAACAGACTGAGCCACCCAGGCACCCCTAGAGAAGGATTTTTAATAAGGAGACTATCTACAAAGTTGGTGGGGTATAGGGCAACCATAAGAGATTATGTGGAAATCTGTGGAGGAGAGCTGCTATGGGGTGGGAAGGGAGAACTTACTGGAACCTGGAAAGAGTGTCGTGTAGATCCGTTGACTCTAAGAGTGACAGCTTTTGAAAGGACACAGACATCCAGAGGCAACTACAAGGGGAGGGAGCCAAGGGAAAAATATCCTGGCTTTATTTCCCCCCTTTTCCAGCTCCTAGTAGGGCGGTCCCTTTGGCTGAAGCCAGTTAGAAGCCAGAGGGCACAGGAACCAAGCATATGGGCCCATATAGCACCTACTACCCGGAGGGTTGGGTGGGAAGAGTGAAGAGGGACCTGGGAGGGCCCACAAATGGTAGCTAGGTTCAAGTGCTCTGTTTTGCAATCTTTTCCTGTTGTTCCCAACTCTCTACAAAAGTCAAGCCTTAGCTGTCATCCTAAGGCATTAAGGGAAGGGTCCATGCCCAAGCTGGGGATAAGGGTGCACACAAGCAAACGCTGTTTGCCGATATGGTTTGGTTAGGAGGTGTCATGCACAGTAGACGTCCAAAGTCAGAGGGTTGCCTGAGATGGCAAGTAAGATTCATATGAGAGGTAGTCATCTCCCAAGAATTCCCAGGAGCACTTGGATGAGAGGAATCTAGTCTTAGGCTCCACTTCTTGGGCTTAAGTGGTATGGGTGTTTGCACTCTAAGAAGCTGGGCGTCAAACAGAAAGTGAGAATGTTCTTTTATAGTTACCATACCAAGAGATCTGGAACATTGGCCTTACCCATATAATTTTATAACTGTTTTAAATTTGTTTATCTCCTCCATAATTTAAGTTGCTGGAAGAGAAGGACAGTGGCTTGGTTATTTTTGTGTTTCCAGCTTTATTTTGTTCATTGCCAACCTGCCAGATATGTTTATTGAATGTAATCAAATCATTGCTTACTATTCGTGCTTGGTTGTTATGAAGCACATGAATAGTTCTTTATACCTTAAATATGATCGGTTCCCTGGTTTTCAGCTGTAATTGAGTTAAATACTAAATCCTATAATGTGTGTTTTAGTCTTTATAGTTTGCTGATAATAGAACATGGTTGGTCCCTTGTAAGTGGAAAAATATCAAGAGTGGTGAGGGCTTCAGTGAATTCATTGCATCTACTCTAGTTCCCAGGGCTGGGGAGATTGAAAAGACAAAACAAATCACAATTCCTACTTAAAGAAGCTCATAAATACACCTATGGATGAATTAATAACCTAGTTTGTAAGACTATTTGATGAAAGCTAAATTTTAGTATACCTTTGTATTAAAATTGAAGAAGGCACTTACCAAAAAAATCATGGTGTAAATATGATTATACTGATATCATGAGCCTACTTAATAAAATCAGCTCTTTGAGTTCACAAAAGGAATCATTAAAGAATGAACAAAGTTATATGGTAATTATAATCCAGAGGGGCATGTATTTTTTTCAAAGGACTGATAGAAATTTATATCTGGCAACATTTTATTTGTTGGGAGTTTAAGTTATTATATATATTTGATAATAATAAAGCTGCATTCCTTAAAACAAGTTCACCAGCTTAATTTTGTTCCAATTTTTAAAAAATAAAGACCATAGCTCAACTCTGGAGAAAGTTTGACAAACCGGTCATTTCTACCAGCATAAGAGACTTTTTCAGCTTTGCATAATCATTTCAGTCTTTAAGTATACCAATATATTTTCACAATCATTCAATTACATTTATCTTAGTCAGTTTGAGCTGCTATAAGAGAACACCATAGACTAGGCAGCTTATAAACTACAGAAATGTATTTCTCACAGTTCTGGAGTCTGGAAGCCCAAGATGAAGGCCCTGGCAGTTTCCGTGTCTGGGGAGAGCTGGTTTCCTGTTCACAGGTGGCCGTCTTCTGGCCGTGTCCTGACACTGGCAGAAGGGGATAGGGATCCTCTGGGGTCTCTTTCATAAAGGCACTAATCCCATTGACGAGAGCTCCACCCTCATGACCTATCACCTCCCAAAGGCCCCACCTCCCGATACCACCATGTTGGGGATTAGATTTCATCATTTGAGCGTCGGGAGGACACATTCAGTCTATAGCAATGTTTAAAACTTCTTTAGAAAACAGTGAAAAGGAATTTTAGAAAGAAAAAAGTCACCATTTACACCAATTCCTACATAGTTGTGTCTATTTCCATGTATCCACTCTAATTTTCAAGAATTTCGGTTACCCTCATGATTTAGTCTGATTACAGAGCTTCTTATGAGTCCTTTTTTTGTGCCCAGACTTATGCTCTGCCTACAGTGTACAAGAAATAAAATATTAATAAGAAATAAATTCCTTTATGGGCCGTCTGGGTGGCTCAGTCGTTAAGCGTCTGCCTTCGGCTCAGGTCATGATCTTGGGGTCCTGGGATCAAGCCCCACATCGAGCTCCCTGCTCCGTGGGGATCCTGCTTCTCCCTCTCCCACTCCCCTTGCTTGTGTTCCCTCTCGCTGTGTCTCTCTCTGACAAATAAATAAATAAAATCTTAAAAAAAAAAAAATTCCTTCAATCTGTTTTTTTTTTTTTTCCCCAAATCCAAAAACTTTTTTTTTTGTTTGTTTGTTTGGGCTTCTTAACTGACCTCATTTCTTTCCTTCCTCCTTTGTCTTTAACTCTCAAGTTTAACATTGGAAAAAGACATCATCTTGAGAACTGATTGTAAGAAAATGTCTCTGTATGTACTTGCAGACTTTGTCTTTAATTGTAAGTATCAAAGGGTTTGAGGAGTAGTATTTGTGTATCTGTGATGGTCTGTGTAACACTTTAGAATTTCAGGGAATGTTCACATACATTATATTGATCTTCCCACTATCTTCATGAGGAAGGCAGATCAGGAATACAACCCTTAGTCTTCAGCAAGAATGTTAAGCAACCGAAAGGTAAAACGATCATCCACAGTTTCACACTCAGCTGTTAGTGGTAAAGTCAGGAATGCAATTCAGGTTTTCTGATTCTCAGTTTCTGATTCTCTACAACAACATGGATCAAGCACAGTATGGCCTCAGTGGGTTCTTACACACACGCTTAACACTGTTGCCCGTCTCTGCTTACATGATTTAAACTTGTAAGGGAAAGTAGCTTTCTGAGTTTTGTTGTTGTTGTTGTTGTTTGTTTTGTTTTGTTTTTAAAGATTTTATTTATTTATTTGATAGAGATAGAGAGAGGGAGAGCACAAGCATGGGGAGCTGCAGGCAGAGGGAGAGGGCGAAGCAGGCTCCCTGCTGAGGAAGGAGCCCGATATGGGGCTCGATCCCAGGACTCTGGGATCATGACCTGAGCCAAAAGCAGCTGCTTAACCGACTGAGCCACCCAGGTGCCCCAGCTTTCTGAGTTTTATGAGGCATTAAGGAATCATTGCTTCTTCCCCTAATACAATACAGAGCCAGATATTGCCAGCTGGCTGATAGAAAGTGAAATGAATACAGTCACTCAACCTGCACAGTATTGACAGCTCAGAATTGCTGTGTAGGTGCAGGTTGGGGTGGAGGAGAGCAAGGAGAATGGGAGAAAGAGAGATCCAAAGCTGCCTTTGAAACTTACTGATAAATGTAACATCTGTTGTCCATAGGACAGAATGATGAGCTTGGAGAGGTGGCCAGGGCCCAGTCTGGAATGTCTTATGTCATATCATGTTCATGGGTTTGTGTTTTATTTTAAAAGTGAAGGGGTGCCACGGAAGAACTTGTAAGTAGGAGACCGACAATGAAGATTAGTGATTTAGGTAATTCCTCTATAATTATGGTAATTCTATTTTATGGAGCTTCTGCAGAAGTGTATTATCTTAAAAACCTTCACAGCACCATTCTCTGATACTCAAAAAGTTTGAATACCTTCCTTTTTTAAAAAAATTTTTTATTAACATATAATGTATTATTTGTTTCAGGGGTACAGGTCTGTGATTCATCAGTCTTACACAATTCACAGTGCTCACCATAGTACTTACCCTCCCCAATGCCCATCACCCAGCCACCCCATCTCTCCCACCCCCTCCACTCCAGCAACCCTCAGTTTGTTTTCTGAGGTTAAGAGTCTCTTATGCTTTGTCTCCCTCTCTGGTTTCATCTTGTTTCACTTTTCCTTCCCTTCCCCTATGATCCTCTGTCTTGTTTCTCAAATTCCTCATATCAGTGAGATCATATGATACTTTCTCTGATTGACTTATTTCGCTTAGCATAATACCCCCTAGTTCCATCCACGTTGTTGTAAATGGCAAGATTTCATTTTTTTTGATGGCTGCATAATAAAGTTTGAATACCTTTCTTAAAGCTGCATGGCAAGCCTTGCTGCCCAGAGAGAGACTAAAGGTGTAGAAGAAGGTGAGTGATGGTCAGTGACGGAAATAGGCAGGTCCTGGCAAAGTATAAAGGGGATGAGTAAGGTGCAGGGCAGATTTAGACAGGCTGGCTTTATCCAGGATAAAGAGCATCCTTTTAAATCTTTCCTACTTAAGTAAGGGAAGGCGGGAAGAACACAGAAGTGTTTGCAGGTGGAGGGGGAGGACAAGAAATCGTGGGAGTTCACCTCTGCTGCCTGTTGTCTCTGAGGCTGAGGGCAGCGGGGAGGGGGAAAGCATTTAAAATGGCCTCAGTGGAGCAGTGAGGGCTCTGTCTTGGGACACGGAGGATGTGGAGCAGCCTTGAGGCCCAGGTGAGGGTGGAGAGATTTTCTTTAGCTATGCTTTGTGGCTCAGCTGTAGGGGACTGAGTGGGCTGGAGACCAGATTGATTCTTTGGGGCAGCAGGGGCGGGGGGCGGTTTGCAGTATAGCGAGCAAGGTTCGCGTGGCAGAAATGCCATTGGAGGAGGTGGCAGGGGCTGGGTCTTGCAGGGCCTTTGAGGGTCTCTGAGGCCATTGGAAGTTTTCTCCTAAGTACATGTGAGGCTGCTGTACTACGGTTTGAAAGCAGAGAGAAACACCACCTAAAAGATATTGTTGGAAGGATCATTTAGGAGAGCTGCTTTGGGGGCCAAAGACCAAGATGGGCTTCGCTGCATGCCAGAGAAGAGATGAACTCATCTCTACCTAGGGATCCTGCGGATACCTCAAGCTGCTGGACTTGATAAAGTTCCAGAGCTTCCGGAACATTCTTCTTAGACAATCCCCGTCCCACTTTGCATCTTCTAAGTCCTTAAAACTGACATACCGTTCTAAGAGTAGTATTCACAAGACTGTGTAGCCTAATGCTACAGATTCTGGGGACTCCACGTCTAGGTTTGAAATTCTGGATTGGCAATTCAAAAATTTGTACTAGATGTGTGATTTTGGAGAAGTTACCTGGGGCGCCTGGGTGGCTCAGATGGTTAAGTGTCTGCCTTCAGCTCAGGTCACGATCCCAGGGTCCTGGGATCGAGTCCCGCATCGGGCTCCCAGCTAGGCGGGGAGCCTGCTTCTTCCTCTGCCTCTGCCTCTCTCTCTCTCTCTCTCTCTCTCTCTCTCTGACTCTCATGAATAAATAAATAAAACATTAAAAAAAAAAGAAGTTACCTAATTTCTCTTAAACTAATTTCAAATTCTGTAAGAAAAGAAAAAATGATGATGGTTTCTTTAACAGACTCTGTTGAGGGTTTCATGTTATCTTGCATCTGCCCGGCTAATGGTGAGCAATCAATAAGTGTTAGCCACCTATTAGTAGTATTATTTAATCACATTAATTATCATGTACAGATTATACAATGTGTTCCCAGGCTTTTAAACTTGCCCATTAATCTACCCAGATTACTAAACTAATAGAGAGATTATTTTTAATGACCATGAATGGAAAAATCACAAAATAGCTATTTTTTGTGAATATAATTTATTGGGAAGATGTATTCATAGTTTCTTTTATTTTGTTTTGCCATATATGGTCATAGTTTTTAAAGGACTCTCTGTTACCACTGATAGTTCCCAAAATAATGGGACTGAAGTTATGAACAAGAAAATAATCAGCTGATCTCTGCTCCAAAGAATCTTTGCCAGTGATGGCTTATTTACCATTGCAACTTTCGTCATGAAAACAGGTATGTTTCTAAGACCCAAAGAAAGAAGAGTAAGGATCAGTCTGAGGCTGTCTTCTGCCCTGTCTCTGACCCCCTGGGCTTGTCCACTGAGGACTGTCTCACTACAAGACTGATTCCTAACAGCGATGGTGGCATGGGGAGGGGGGTAGTTTTGTGGGGTATCAGGAATCTCTTGGAGAGATGGCTCCGTTTGGTTTGGATTTTACAAGATTCTGTCTTTGGAGAGGGGAAATTGTGAGTAGATTTTGCAGGCACAATCTTTGGGCTTTGAACCTCATGGTCCAGGGCAGAAGGTGGTCATTCCTTCTGTCTTTGCTGAAAGAGCCCCAGCTCCATTCACTTGTGTGGCAGCCATGTGCTCGGGTCAGATGGGCCTAGTGAATCCAGGGCAGGGGTGGGAGGTGAGGAAGGATTGTGTTCCAATAATACCATCGCCGCACTTTTTAAGATGAGTAAGAGGCAAATGCTAAGGGATGGCAGAGTGGGACCAAGGCAGGCCAGATGACCTTTTGGGTAAATGCTGCAAATGATCTGAACACCTAGAATGTGAACTGGGAGACCTAATCCTTCCATCCATTTATTTGGCAAGATTGAAATGCCGGGTGGGTAGCATGATGAGGATTGGCCTGCGTGTGTCGTGCTGTAAAGAGTCTGGCTGTGGAATCAGTCATATGTGGGGTTGAATCCTGATTTGATCTCCTGTTACTCATTTACTAATGCCTTGAGGTAGTAGTTTCTCTGAGCTGCCATTTTCCAAATTAAGTATATAATACTTAGCTCCCAGATAATGAGATTAACTAGGCTAATTTCATGTGTTTTACTTCAGTTCTGGTGCACAGAGTGAACGCCCAGGAAATGTTAACTTTCTTTCCTCCATCTTGGGTGTAGATAAAGAATGTTATCTACTTCTTAATGGAGAAGAGTGTGCAGTGTAGAGGCTGATGGGCTAGTGACAATAAGACAGAGAAAAGACCTTCATCCTTGCCTCACAGGGTCTGTTATGGGGGTAGCAATACTTGTTTGTTTTTACCTCACAATATTAACAATTCCTTTTCATTGTAAAAATAACAAAGGCCCATTCAAGAAAAATAGAAAACACAGCCAAGTAGACAGATGAAAAAACCCTCATCTAAAGAGTCACTACCCAAACACAAGCATTGATACCATTTGGTGTGGTTTTCTTTGCCTCTTTGCTTTGGGGGTAACACCACTCGTTAGGGATGCTGAAATAAAAAATGACATAAAAAATAAAAAGAAAAATGACATAATATTTGTGAGAAGTTTTGAAAAAGACGCATGTAATGATAAAACAAATACAGTGCACTGCTGTCTCAGTGTCCCTGGAAAATGATCACAACAATGATGTGATAAAAATGTCAGTATTGGGGCCCTCTCCTGGGCTGGTCAGCCTTTCAGAGCCTCAAGCATCACCCCATCCTTACATTTTTACTAAGAGGACTTTGAACCTCACGAATGATTACACTGGCAGCTAAATGGACTTTATATATTGGGAGTACTTTATTTCAATTTAAGAAAAAGTGTTGACTATGGCAACCTGGGGATATCATGCCTTGTTGTTGCAGAGGGCAGTTGGAACGAGTTGCTTTTCCTAATGATAAGCAGTTAAACTGTGTTTCTGACAGCTACTCAGTGGAAGGTTTTCAGGCACCGGAAAAGGAATTGGCTGAGCTGCTATACGTCCACAGCCTCTGTAAATCCCCATTGTCTAAATGACTAATATCACACCACAGGAAGTCCGTGCTTGGGCGTAAATGTCTTCCAGTCTTTGGAAATACAGTGTATATTATCCAGTTACTGTGTCTGTGTCATGAAATATGAAAATAGTCTAGGAAAGACACATCCCACTTGACCTTTGCAGAATGATTTAATAAAGTTAGCTTGATACAAACATATGAAAGAGTAATTGCTGATAAAAGAGGAATTGTGGCTTCCTTCTCTCACATCCTCCTTTCTTTGGAAACACTTCACAGGCTTTATTAACTCTTTAATGTTTTTGTAATTGGTGGCGTTTGTCCCCGAGGCCACGTTCCCAGCCCTGGTTGGGTTCCATTAAAGGCAGAGATTCCGCATCTCCTAGATTTTCAGCCCCTTTCAACACTCATCCTGATATCTTTGTCTGTATAATTAGGCAAATATGTTTTCAATTGTTTTTATGTGTGTACACATTTCACCCCTCTTACTGCTATCTTGATTGATGTTTTATGGGATACATTTTCAATTGGGGGCCTCTTCCTCTTAGAGAGGTGCCAACGTTCGCTTCTGTATCCACTTACAACTCTATCGGTTCCATCTGCAGGTGTAACTGAATATGGTCCTTCGTTTTCCGGGTGGAAGGCTGGATCTCCTGGGTTTTCTAAGTAAAGACTCCCTTACCCCATTGTTTTATCCACTGTTATTTATTTATTTTATGGTGTTTTTCTGGTTTAAAATGAAATATAGACCTGCTCAAGACCATTTGGCGACTACAGAGAAGCCTAAAGAAACTTCTTTATGGTTTTAGAACTAGCATTATAATTGCAAACATCAGCTGAAGTGATTTCATCCCAGAGGTCTTTTTGACCTCCTGAACTAGTCACCGTGGTCCCTCCTCGAAACTTCATGTGGCTTTATTTTCATCGGGGTATACCTGCTGCGTAAGATTACCTGATACCTTCTTGCTCATTTATTTGTTTGTGTTAATTGTAGAAGTGAGGATCTTGTCCATCTTATTTGATGGGACTTCCCTGTGCCTGGGACATATTTGGTCCTCAATAAATATTTAATTAATGAATGAACCAATTTATTATTTTAAAACAAATATTTCCCCTTAACATGTAAAAATACTAAAAAGTTCTAATGTAATTGCCAGTTTATGTTTTTCTATCCATGTGACATTTCTATGTGGTACCAGCCAGAATAGGCTGCATGTTGCTGCCATAACAACCTTAAATCTTAGTAACTTAAAGCAGGAAAGGTTTATTGCTCGCTTTCTCTACCTGCCCAGTGTGGATTGGCAGGAGGGCTCTGCTCATTGTGGTCACACAGGGACCCCAGCAGATCTTGTCTCTGCACGTGCTTTCAGTATGGCTGGGACAGGAGAAGGGGATGTATGCTTTGGGCACTGGCTCTTAAAACTTCTGCCCTGATGTGACATCTTTTGTATCTGCCCACATTTTATCCATCAAAGCAAGCCACACAGCTATGTCTCAAAAAGGGTGGGGAAATGCATTCCCACCATCTGCCTGGGAATAGATCTGGAATTATTTTAACTACAGTGTTCGTGATGACCAAGTACGTTAATAGCACACTTGGTTAACAATAAAAAGTAATTTAATTTCTTACTCTAGGCCCGCAGTCCTTCTCTCCAGGGCAGCCCCTTATTAACAGGCTCTGGTATATCTTGCTCAAAATTTTCTCTTCGTACGCAAACATATGTGGTGTGTATTAGGCTATCTGTATGTGTATCCCTTTTTGGGTACTCACCTAAGAATATTCAATAAACACTATTCTGCCTTTCTCTCTGCCCTTGTTTTTATATTTCCCCCCCTACATAATGTATGTTGAAAACCTTTCTCTATATATCATATAGTTCTCCATTATGTTCATTGTCAAATATACCATAATGTACCACTTCCTTTTTGATGGACAAATAGGGTGTTTTTTTAAAAAAAAATTTTTTAAATTAACATATAATCTATTATTTGTTTCAGGGGTACAGGTCTGTGATTCATCAGTCTTACACAATTCACATCGCTCACCACAGTACATACCCTCCCCAGTGTCCACCACCCAGCCACCTCATCCCTCCCATCCCCCACCACTCCAGCAACCCTCAGCCTGCCCTCTGATATCAAGAGTCTCTTATGGTTTGTCTCCCTCTCTGGTTTTGTCTTGTTTCATTTTTCCCTCCCTTCCCCTACGATCCTCTGTCTTGTTTCTCAAATTCTTTGTATCAGTGAGATCATATGATACTTATGTTTCTCTGATTGACTTATTTCGCTCAGCATAATACCCTCTAGTTCCAACCACATCGTTGCAAATGGCAAGATTTCATTTTTTTTGATGGCTGCATAATATTCCATTGTATATATATACCACATCTTCTTTATCCATTCACCTGTTGATGGACATCTAGGCTCTTTCCATAGTTCGGTTCTTGTGGACATTGCTGTTATAAACATTGGGGTGCATGTGCCCCTTGGGATCCCTACATTTGTATCTTTGGGGTAAATACCCAGTAGTGCAATTGTTGGGTCATAGGGTAGCTCTATTTTCAACTTTTTGAGGAACCTCCATATGTTTTCCAGAGTGGCTGCACCAGCTTGCATTCCCAGCAACACTGTAGGAGGGTTCCCCTTTCTTGATGGAGAAGAAGGGTGTTTCTAATCTCTTCCTTTAACAACAATGCTAACAGCACTTAGGTGAAGCTGCTGTGAGGTAGTGTAACAAGAGCCAGCTTGGCTTGGCTTCAGAAAGATCTGGTCTGTAATCCCAAATCCCACTGACTAGCTGAATAGGTGACTCATCAAACCTCAGGAGTCTTGGTTTTCTCAGCAATAAGATAGAAATATTAACTCATCTCTCACAGGGTTGTCTTAAGAAATAAACAAGGCAATTTTCCTGCAATCTAAGGTCTGTTCCATAAATCTTGCAAGCAGGTGTTTCAAGTTACTGAATGTGAATGTAAGGGATTACTGGTACTGAATCTTATAATAGTAGGTCGCAGTAAGCACTCAGATGAATGGACACCACAAAGATTCTCTCATTCTTCTCTATTCTCAAGCAGATAACCTGAATTTTAAAGAAGAGAAAGGAAACAGGGATTTATTAATTTTATGATCTTATAGTTTCAAGGCACACACATCTGAGTGGCGGCTTGGACGTGAACACGTAACATGACACCATCATCAGGACCCTTGAATACTTGCAGAAATAAGCATGGAAGGAGTGGTCATGACCAAGCCCTTCAGTCCTTCCACTGTTCTGCATCCCATATGAGTTATAAAAGGCTATAAAGAAAGAGAACAAGGGAAAAAAAGTGCCAGTGGGAGAAGGTCTAGCATTAGGTTGTGACCTGGGAATCTTCTCCATTGACTTATTCTCACTTCCTTATGTCCTAACTTGAAATGTAGCCAACGTTAACTACCCTGTTATGGTAAACTGTCATCTACTGGGAAGTTAAATGAGATGCATTTGAGCAAAATACATAATATGATTTGTCAACACACGCATCCATGAGGTCTTCCTCACTAACTGCCTCTCTCACATGGCTCATCAGAATGGCTGCACTTTTGCCAAGTTCACGAGTGACAACCTTTGATATATTCTACTCGATTTGATTCAATTCGATTCAGTGCAATCAGATTCTGTTCAACTCAGTTTTATCTTATCCAATTTTATTAATTTCATTTTATTAAAAGAATTCTGGTCACAACCCCTATATTAACTTCACAACTCTTAATTTCATGGCCAGGATTCACAATTTGAAAACTCCTGCCCTCAAAGATTTCCTTCTGTGCTGTGGCCACTGCTGGCCAGCCGTCTAGTGACATCACCCAGATTTACATCTTCACCAGAGGGGGACACTTCACTACTGCTCGTATGTCACCAGCCGGGGCCGTCACATGGCCGTTTTGACTTCAAACTTAATGTGTCCTGAGTAGAACTCATCATTCGCCTCTGCCGCCATCTCATTCTATCCCATCGCTCTTCGTCTAAATAAATGGCGTCACCACTCTCCCACTTGATCAAGCCTGAAAATTGGGTGTTGTTACACTCTTCTTTTTCTCTCCTGCCACATCCAAATGATCACACATTCTATAGTACCCTTGCATTAGAAATACACCCTAAATTCAAAACCTCTGTGACTTCTGCTGCTAACATTCCTGTGCAGTTACCACTTTCTCTTACCTAGACCGCTACCTCAACACCCCCCAAAGGGAAACTTTGCTCCCACTCTTGCCGCCTGGCCCCCAAGTCTGTTTTCCACACAGTAGCCACAGTGATTCTTTTCATGTAGCTCACGTCTTCTAGCGACTTTTTCTCACTCTCAGAAGAAAATTCAATCAGTGGTTTCCTTTCTTTCATTTTTTTTTTTAAAGATTTTATTTATTTATTTTGACTGAGTGATAGCACAAGTAAGCAGAGTGGCGGGCAGAGAGAGAGGGAGAAGCAGACTCTCCGCTGAGCAGGGAGTCGGACGCGGGCCTCGATCCCAGGACCCTGAGATCATGACCCGAGCCGAAGGCAGACGCTTAACCGACTGAGCCACCCAGGCGCTCCCAATCAGTGGTTTTCAAACCGTTGTTTGTGATCCTTATGTCTATCTGTGTATGCGCGTGCGTATGTCTGTGTGTTCAGGTACCTACCTATGCAGTGGTTGAGATGCAAAAGTGTTTTCTTACTTTGAATTGCAATTAAAAAAATATGAAAACCCTATCTTTTTCAATCTGTCCTCTGGGTCCCTTTAAAAGCTCTTTTGTTCTCTTTCTTTTTTTTTTTTTTTTTGAGGCAGAGGGAGGGGCCGAGGGAGAGGGAGAGAGAGAGGGAATCCCAAGCAGACTCCCTGCTGAGTGAGGAGCCCAGCATAGGGCTCGGTCCCACGACCCTGAGATCATGACCTGAGACGAAATCAAGAGTCCGACGCTTAACGGACTGAGTCACCCAGGTGCCCCAAAAGCCCTTTTGTTCTAATCCTCTTGTTTATTCAACCCTAGCCACACTGGCCTCCTTGCTATTTCTTAATACTCCAAACACAAGCTACCTCTGGCTCTTTGCACTTGATATTTACTCTTCCTGAAACATTCATTCTCCAGATACTCTGCAACGCCAGTTTCTTTTACCTACTTAGAAACCCTCCTGTCATTCTTCTTTGTCATCTTCAGAGGCCTAAAGGTTAGTTTAAACAATTAGATTCTAAAACAAAGATTCCTGACCACTCCCTCCCACCAAATGGATAGGGGACCAAACTTCTTATATATTTTTAAATGACCCTTTATTAAAGCATATATGTAAAATTGAAATCATACTTCTTATAACCAAACCAGAATGAGGCATATAAATAAAAAGGTAAAAGTCTGCTCATCTCCCTCTAGTCTCCCCAGATTAACAGTATCCTTCCACTTATTCTTTATGCTCATATAAACATATACAACCTGCCTTTTCACATATGGAGTTGTTTTTTGTCTTGTTTTGTCTTTAGCACCCTTTGCTTTATTTTGTAACCTAACAGATGCTATAATGGACATCTGCTACCTAGTACTGCAGAGGGTGGATCAGTCATAATCCATGACACCACTTCCTGATGGATGGACATTCAGATTTTTTTCTGCTAGTAAATATACTGTGGTAAACTTTCTCTCTCTCCTTCCCTCCCTCTCTCTCTAATATAGATATATGGATAGATGGATAGACAGACAGATAGATATAGACATGTACATATCTCCTTCCATGTTGACACTTTTGTTTCTATAGGATGGATTCCAGAAGTGGGATTGCTCTGGTAAGGACTCTAGTTTCAGTCAGCTTCCCACCCCTTCAGCAACCTGTCACCCTTCTTGCCTTAGCTTCGGTCACGGTTCCCACCCCCAACCATCTCACCAAAGTGTGCACAAGATGGAGACAGCAGGAGGTAAAGTAGCTTCCATGGCTCCTGACCTACGTTGTTTGTTTAGAGTGACCTGCCTCAGAAGCAGACAGTCTGTTCCTTTTGACCACTGACAAAGGGGGCAATTAATATAAAATTCATTCACTTTTCTGGATTGTTGTCGGTGCTACCTGCCTTTAAACATATTTGAAGAAAACTAAAAGCACCTGGGACTTAGGTAAAATTTTACGTAGTTCATATTTGAGGAAGAATATATTAAATATATCATTAGAGTACCTGCAGGAAGGCCATCAACATTTTTTTATACAATTTAGAATTTAAATCTGTGTTTTTATGAGAATTCATTTGACATTAGTGTAATAAAACAACTTGATTTTTCCCCTTTCATTCTAGTTTCTCTTTCATGATTTACTGCTTGTCTGCTTTATCTTTTGGAGCATCTAAGTTATTTGCTTTTTGAAGCAATTAGTATTTGGCAATTAAAAAGTTCCGTGGTTAAAAACACTGCACATCTTCAGTCTTAGGTTGACTGGAGTAAAGGCAACGAGAACAACCAAAAGCCAAACCCAAAGGGCTAACTGTGGACCAGAAAAAGTGTCATGAGAAAAGTGCTATAAATTCACCAGGAATAAAATAAACCAAATGGTCTGATACACACACACACACACACACACTCAATGATAGAGTGTATATTCCACTCTAAGATGTGCAAAATTAATCTTATCCAATTGATGAACATATACGACCCAAAACACTTTCTGTATTTGAAGGCAAACTTAAATGATGAATTCTTTTTTTTTTTTTTAAAGATTTTATTTATTTATTCATGAGAGACAGAGAGAGAGAGAGACAGAGGGAGAAGCAGGCTCCCAAGGAGCAGGGAGCCCAATGCAGGACTCCATCCCAGGACTCTGGGATCATGACCTGAGCCGAAGGCAGACGCTTAACCATCTGAGCCACCCAGGTGCCCTAAATGATGAATTCTTGATATCAAAATGATACAATAAAAAAGCCAAGAAGGAATAATATGCAAAGAGTGTTGTTAAGTGACCCTTCATGGCAGTGTTGGATACTTGGTTTCACTCCATCCGAGATCTAAACTCAGAACCTGAGGCACTGATCAAAAAAAATCAAGGAATGAAAGGGAATTTCATGACCTCATTATTGTTGACTGTGTTGTTTTAGCCTGAGTTTTTTTTTCTTTTTTCCTGGGAAAATGAAGAATTTGATTCTAGAAAGCTGTGTGTATGTGTGGGGGGGTGTTTCACAAAACGGGCAACTACAGTGCTATCGCTTCTATTCTGATCTTGCTCAAGTTCATCAGGGAAAATTAACCTTGGCAGCTTATTCAGTGACTAAATCTTGATATTTTTCTGGCTTAATTCATAACATAACTGTAAGCTATTGCCCCGTGTTTATATTTCCCATCCATTTCTCACATTTCCAAAGCATGCTGATATGTGATCCGGGCAGTTTAGCTACCATAATTGGCATTTTTCTTGGGCCAAAAGGAAACAAATTCCTTATCCTCCATACTTTTTTAATTTCTGAAAAACAACAAGTAACATGGTTAATCCTCTTTTTGATCTTTTTCCCTTTTGAATTTTCCTTATATTCTTTCCCTCTTTTAATCTTTTACTTTCTTTTTAATCTTCTCATTTTGCCCCACCCCTTTTATTTGACTTCTCGTTATGTATTTTTTTTTAAAAGAATTGGTCCAGTCTATGGAAACGGGTCTTTAGAGTCTGTTCAAAGAGCCATTATCCACATTTTGAGGCCCCACTATTTCTTTCAAGAATTTTGTGGCAACATTTGCCAAGATGTTCCAACAGACTATCTTTCACAGTATTAATAGAACATAAATCTCATAGACAAAGTGAATTTTCATGAAATTATCTCTCATGATGAAAAGTAAAAAAAAATTTAGATTTTTCATCTTCGACATGTACACGTAAGACAAAAGGTTATCTTAACAACTCAGAAAAATCATTCACTGATTTAACTTTTTCATCAAAATCATCCATAGACACTCTTCTTCAATCAGAAATATCCATAGGCACTCTTTTCTTCAATCAGAAGTATCCATATACATTCTTTTCTTCAATTTCTGTTGGACGACTTTGGGGACATTAATGGTGGCAGAAGGACAGGTTAGTTTTAGAAGCAGAGACTGTTGAACAAGTAATCTTTACTTTCTTATGCAGTTAGAAACTCAAACAACAGTGAGGCTATTCATGCATAAGGCAGGCTTTTAACAGTAGCCAATAGTTTGGAAAGAAAGCAATCAAAGTTAGTAAAGTAAAAAATGAAAATATATGGGCCTTCTATCGAACTTTAAAGACTTATTTAAAATGAGTTTCCTATAGCTCTTACAAGTCACATTTTCAAAACATGCTCATAAGATGTTTGGCTGCTGGTCTAATATTACACCTTTCTCTTTCATCTGTCTTTTTACTACAAACCCTTAATGACAAATGCAGCAGGCCGGTGATACTGATATACTACAGCTTAGCATGTGAATTAGTCATCAGACAATCAGTTCAGGGGTCAGGCTTAGAGAAACAGTGCAAAGTTTGCAAAATGCAGGTCGGCAGAGGTGCTTGCCACTTCAAAGGGGGCGTGCTTGGCCGCGAGAATCCGGATCCCAGGCAGAAACAGCTGGGATTGTCGTTTGTCCCGAGATGGAAGGTTTGTGTGTGTTTGAGCCTGTTTGTCGCTGAGGTAGGGTTTCACTACTTTGTAGAACAACAGTTTACTTTAGAGAGCTGTGCTGGTAAAACACCAGAGGAAGTTAGAGTACTCAGCAGCCCAGGTCACTAACACCGAACAAGAGGACCTGATCCAGCACTAACAACCCCAAAAAGACATCTGAAATTTCCCCACGCAGTTACCTTGCGCAGGACAGTTAAGGATTTCATTTTCTGAAAAATTTATGAAAGCATTTCCTATTCTTGGGAGCGAAGTGAGGATATGGTTTTGTTTGGGAACTCAAATGAAAAAACACATTTTGAGTCTACTCTGGAGATGTCAGAATATGCTTTTTCTCTTATTTGTTCAAGGGCAAATACTTGAAATGAAAGGTATGATTCAGATTTGTGCTTGAAAATGACTAACATAAGGGACGCCTGGGTGGCTCAGTCGGTTAAGCGTCTGCCTTCAGCTCAGGTCATGATCCCAGGGTCCTGGGATCGAGTCCCGCATCGAGCTCCCCACTCCGCGGGGAGCCTGCTTCTCCCTCTGCCTCTGCCTCTCTCTCTCTCTATCTCTCATGAATAAATAAATAAAATCTTAAAAAAAAAAAAAAAGAAAATGACTAACATAACATAATAAAAAAATTTTTTTAAAAAGGAAATAATATATACAAAACCAATGTATCCTTTTCACCTTTAGTTCTTTTTCCTGGGGGAAAAGAAAAGGGAAGTCAAGCCTGCATGTTACTCTCATATTAGAACTTGTTTTAATTAGAGTTGGAATGAACATTTACATTTGTATTCACTCATAAGTGCATTTTAGTTTCCGTTTTAAAAATGAGTTTACTTCTCGGGGTACTTAGGGTGTGGGGGCAAATCGCCCATGATCAAGTTGCTAGAATTCAGCAAGTAGGGAAGTCATGGCCTTAGCAAGGGGGAAATGAACAGGACACTAGCTTGATCTTAGGTCGAAGCTACCCATTTGTATTCTTGAGAAAGGCTAACAGCATGAATCAAGAGATCTGGAGTCTTGCATCTCTCAGAGTTTTTCAACTACTGGAAAGAAAACTGGAAAGCAAAGTAAAAAATGTTACAGAAGAGAAAAAATCCAAAATCCAAACCATATGACAGCGCCTATTTCTTCGTTTCCTTTGTCATGTTGTTTTACTCTTTCCTGGCATTAACTGTCTTTTTGGGTTATAGTTGCTCCAAGAAAGCCATTTCAAAGAAAGATCTTTACCAGGAGGTCAATGAGAATAATCGTTGGAACAAGAATGTGACCCATCCGTGGCAGAGGAGTATTACTTTGAAGATGAAATTATTCTTTGAGTACTGAAACAAGGGTACAGTGCTAAATGCTTGTAGAAGGCTCCTATCTCAGGGCGGGGGGCGGGGGGAAGGTAGATGCCTTATTCAGCCAGTTCCAGTGTGATAAACCAAAATGATTTTCTAAGGGCAGCTAATAGTCTGAAGCAGAAGAAAAGAAGACTACCTTTCTAAAAAACTGACGTATTTGCAAAAGAATGTTCAAGAAGCAGCATAACTCATAATGACTTTTTCTCCCTTTATAAGCTGGTATTAAACATGTCACTGATTTATCATGGAACATCAATAATGGAATTTTTTGGATTGTGTTCTTTTTAAATTATGGGCAGAAAAAGAAGGAAAATCGGTTAGAATCAGGAATGGGGAATAGTTCGAAGGAATTTGTCACTTATGATATTATCTGGCCCTAAAGACCATGGTTTTTGCTTTCATGGGGAATTAGTTCTGGGAGTATACGTGGTATAGCAGGACATGCTTTGCCCTTCCTTATGAACTAATACCACTGAATATGGAAATATATCAATTCCCGCCTCACCAGCACCGCCCCCCCGGATTGAGTTCATATGCAATGGGAAGATTATTAGCACAACATCTGCAGAACATAATTACAGTGCTGTTTTATACCCTTTTACTGGAAAACCAGGAGTTGAAAGCTGACATTTTTCTTTTCCATGACTTGAAAACATTCACAAATCTTGTAACGCCAGTGTTTGTCTGATTTTCATTGGTGGTCATTAATGGTCGTTAATGTCCACAAACTACTGCCATGAATGTAGAAAAAAAAGAGTATTTTTAATACTGATTAAGTTAATGCAAAGGCACAGTATATTGATTGTGTATTTTTTTACAGGGTATCAGCTTGTCTAACTCTTTTTGTCAATGATTGCTTTGCCATTGCAGACTAATTTAGAGACTCTGTATTTGTTTTGAATATCAGAATTTGCAGTGGCATGCTCAAAGAACAATAACACCGTATAAGAACAATAACACAATCTCTACTAGCAAACATCACTCTGCAAACATTATTAGTAAATACGGAGGGTTCTCACTACCTGAGAAAGCATCACAATTACTGTTTTGTGCGCAGCTTTCACGACTGGGCTATATATTCATTAATAGGGTGTCTACTGCATGACAGACACACCTCTACAGTGTATAGATGTGGAAATCAAAGTGCTTACCTTCATGGAGCTTACATCCTGATGGAGGAAACAAGATAAATAAGTGCCAACTCAAGTTGTAATGGCAGGGAGAAAATAAAGCAGGGTAAAAGCTGTGGGTCGGAGGTGCTGTTTTAGGGAGGGGTTAGACTCAGTAGTCCAAGCAGGTGGTATCTGAGCAGATGTGAGTGACAAGAGTTAGTTATGTGATGATCTCGGGGAAGAAGATTCTGGGCAGAGAGACCAGAATGTGTGCAGGCAATGTGGAAAGGAAGAGTCTGGCAAAGGGGAAGAACAATTCAGCTGCGGTGGGGAGGTTGGAGAGGGAAGGGATTGGTATGTAAAGTGAGAAAGGTCCAGATCACACAAGGCCTTGTTGGTCACGTTAAGTACATTGGATTGGATTTTATTCTAAGCATGAAGGGAAGGCACTGGGGGTTTTGGCTTTTGTTTTTAAAAGATTGCTCTGACTGCTATGTGAAGACTAGACTCTAGGGAGGCAAGAGTGAAGTCATGGAGATCAGCCAGGAAGCTACTGAAAGGGTCCAGGTGAGAAACGATGTGTCTTGGCCCCACAGCTGCCCCTACAGTGGGGCAAGTTGGGCACAAGCTAGAATGGTCAAACGCAGTTCTGTTCCATCCTTCCTCTGTGGGTCAGTTCTGGTCATGACCCACAGCTTGGTTTTGTTTAATCTTAGTGTGGACTTGAGCCATACACAATTGAGAGGTGAAATCATCCATGTTAATGAGAAGTATTATTTTAGATGATGGCATTGTTATTCATTCTTTTAGTGCAAGAAACTATAAATGGGTCGGATCTCTTTGGTATACTGTAATTTAAGTATTCATCTTCCAGAAGTGATGAACTCATTTAGAGGAGGAAGAAATAAAATCGATGGATGCAACTAGGATAGGTAGAGATGGATAAATAGCCACATACTGATTTAGGAGAAAAGTTCCCAATAAATACATTAAATCATGGCTATTGCAGAAAAAGAAATCCCCAGAACTTCCCCAGCAATGTGTGGATGGGTGGTTATACTTTGAAATTACAGCATAATGATTTGATTAAACAAATCAAACTCCCAGAAAAAATTGACACTGAAAGCTAACTTTAATTAAATGTTTCCTTTATGCTGGACATTTTGGTAAGCACTTCACTGGCATTATTTGATTTCTAGGAGGTAGATATTACCATATCTGATTTCAAGGTGTCAAAGAGAGATGAAGAAATTCATCCACATTACACAAATGGTAAGTAAAGGTGAACTTGATTTTGAACCCCTATTTGTTTGACTCACAAGCTTTTATATATATATATATATCTCATTAGTTACAAGGCTTTAGGCCTAGCTCATTAGGACTTACTGGAGATAGGAAGCTTAGTGTGGGTTCAGAGAAGGGCTGATGAATGATCAGGATAACTAAACTTGAGCTTTTGCATTATAGTCCTTGAATTTCCCCCTACTACTAGAAGGATATGTTCCAGGCGTTAAGGCAGCGATGTACATATGGGAGGAGATGGGGGACCAGCTGACCCATTTGTGGGTGAGGGAAGACTATATGGATAGGGACCTTATAGGGAGTTAGTAAAACATTTAATTAATTAATTAATTAATTAACTTTTTACATGTGTGTTAAGCTGACATTCTACCACATTTTTTTAGCCTATTGAGAAGAAACAAACAAGAAAAGGGGACTACTAGCACATTTATTGCACTATCCTCTCAATCTTTTTCTTTTTAAAGATTTTTAAATTTATTTTAGAGAGAGAGAGAGGAGAAAGAGAGAGAGAGAGGGAGGGAGAGTGAGCAGTGGGGTGGGACAGAGGGAGAGGGAGAGAGAGGATCCTCAAGCAAACTTCTAGCTGAACTTGGAGCCCGATGTGGGGCTCAATCTCATGACCCTGAGATCATGACCTGAGCTGAGATCATGACTTGAACTGAAATCGATAGTCCCATGCTCAAGCAACTGAGCCACCCAGGCGCCCCTCAATCTTTTTCTTTTTAGATTTCTAGTTCCTGTATGTAAGAAAACCACAAGGTTCTGTGGCCAGTAATTGAATCTTAAGAAACGGAGTTCACAGATGGATGAATTATCTATGTGGTGTACTTGCTGGTTGCATTGTTCATTACATTGCTGAATCACCCCACAGCACCATTTCCTCCTTCTTCCTTCCTAGCAGAATTTTGATATTATTTGGGTATTCAGTCAACCCTGTGCAGCTATATGTCTCAGGGGAGGCTGACCCAGCTCCAGGGTGGGTGTGATTGGTCTAGGGGGGATCACATTCCTCTCGGTTGGGATTTGTTTAAAATTGGGCATGTGACTTAATGAGGGGAAGTAGACTCTTTAGAGTAGACTCCAAAAAAAGTCAAAAGAAAAGACAGACCCTGTCTTCTTCCTCCTGACGTCGTTTCCTCATGTGATGTTTGGTTTCCCTTTGTCCGTTCTGATCCAACTTGGGGAGGTATCTGATGTGAGCAGAAGACAGGAAAGAACCTTGACATCCTTGGTATGCTGAATAATCAACCCAGAAGCTTTATTCAGCCTCAGACTTGCTATTATGTGAAAGATTACAGATCCTTTTTGCTGAGGACAGTTTGAGTCTGCTTCTGTTGCTTATAGCCCATGACATTCTCAATGATATAATGTGCTCTTATCACCATTGAGGCAAGGAAGTTTTGATACAGCTTTATTCCATCACCCATATGGCTGCTTGGGTAATATTAGAAAATATTGACATGTTTTTTTTGACCTCGGTTACTCCAAATGAAAAGGGCTTCTTAGCTGGAAGTGTTACCGCTAGCCATGACTTCTTTTCAACTTGCCTCTACAAAGAATATACTGTTTGGAATTCGAAGAGCCCTGTTCATTCTTTCCTGCTCACTCATCCTTTATTGAAATTGCCCACTTGCCAGAGCCCTGCTAAAAAAGGTGAGCTTGGCTGGCCATGTTTTTACAGATATCTTGTTATACTCTCTGGTCACAACTTAATTCAAGAGACTGGACAATTTTCTCAGTGGGACGAATCATATTTCTATCCTGGGATTTTTTTCTTAAGCTTTAAACTTTAAAATAACACGCAGATACAAAAGAAGTATCAAACAAATGCATAGCTTAGTGAATAATAATAAGGCAAACACCTCTATACCCCTTCCCCCCACCCAGATCAAATAACAGAACTTTTTTGGCCAACTGGGAAGCCCCTTCATTGGTGCAGCCCCAACAGAGATCCTGACATTTATATTTGTCACTTCCTTGAACTTCTTTCTTATATTATCAATAAACTGTTCAGTTCTGGATACTATGGTGTAGTCTTGCCCATTTAAAAAAAAATCGTAGATGTCTCTTGGGTCTCTAAGTGCCTTTTATCCTACAGGTTGCTCTTTGGGATGGATATTGTGGAGGCTCCCCCAGTTAACCCAGGACTGAAGGACTCATGCACCCATCTACCAGGGGGACTGTGGAGGACACTTGTAGGCTGATCCTGCCTCTTTGTGTCCATACCTTTGTATAATCGCCTTCTACCGACTGCAGACAGGACTAACTTGTTTCTAACCACTGAAATATGGTGAAGGTAATGCAATGGCTCTTCTGTGATTTTGTTGCATTATGTAAGGCTCTGTCTTGTTAGCAGCAGACTCTCTATAGAGAACCTTCTTGCTGGTTTGATGAAGTAAGTGACCGCCACTGGGGAAACCCACATGGCAAGAAATTAGGGGTGGTTGCTAGGTCATTGACTCCTTTCCTGGGGCCAATCTGCTTCCACTGACTGGTTGAGCAAAACCTGATTCAGCTTGGCCCCATCTGTCAATCTGAGTAACTGTGGAGGGGAACCCAGCTCCCATACTTTTCTGTGGGATCAGCTGTGTGTCTATTATAACCAAGTGGGTAGCTCGGCCTCCCCTCTGCCCAATCCTGCTTCTCTCACTGTCTTACAGATGTGGTTCCTTAGTTCACTCTCCAGTAAACCTTCTACATGCAAATCTCCATCTCAGAGTCTGTTTCCAGGGAATCCCAGAAGCCCTGTCTTTTCCTTGCAGTTCATCTTTTGAAGAACTCAGCCTGTTTGACCTGCAAAGTCTCCCTCCATCTGGATTTTGCTGATTGAAACTCCTGGGGCAGGTCAGCATGTTTCTCTGCTCTTTGTTTTTCCTGTGAATTACCAGCTGGAGGCAGGGGATGGCTCAGGCTCAGGGGGTGAGATCATCAGTTCAGTAATGGGTGGGGGGAGGCTGGTGGGGGCATCAGCCCTGCCTGCTACACTCCCAATCTGGCTTCACATGTCAAGTGCTTGCCTTTCTTATGCATGTATATGTATATATGTGCATGTATTATATGTGTGTGTGTATAAATATAATTTTATATCTATAAATTCTACATACATGTAAAGCACATATACGTTTTTCTATGCATTCATGTACATATGTATATTTACAATGTGTATATATTGTGCATTAGGATATTTGTACATTTATAAATCTAGGCCTTTTAATTTTGGTGCTTTTCTCATCCCACTTTTGGTCTCTTTAAACATAGCTGGGGAATAGGTGGGCAGTCAGGTACAGACTTGAAGAAGGAGCAAGGCAGATGTTTGGCTTCTGGGAACAGGTTCTGGAGATTTCAGTGACTTCTCCTTGGAAGATACTCCTGTAAGAATCACTACATTTAGGGCTGGGGGTGGGCTGTGGGTGGGGGTTCCACAAAGAGGGATGAGGGGACAGAGTGGTTCCTTGAGAAGGTGTAGCCCCACTACCAGTAATTCTAGAATCAAAAGGGGCATGAAGTGGTCATTTATAGGCATAGGTCACTTGTAAGTGAAATTTTAAGAGGCAATTGCTTGTTTTGGAAATTTGTGGTATCTCATATTCTGAGGCTTAAAACAAGATATTTTTTGGGTTGTGGTGTGGGGTAAATGTGAGGACAGCAGGAGCAGCTGAGTGATGGAGTAATTAATGTCTCCAGGTCAATTTCATCTTCAAGATTTGCGGTTCTGTGGTTTCTCTTTGATTTTTTTTCTTTCTGTAGTAAAACTTGTTATAGAAGTGATGGAGATATATGGACCCTTTTATGAGGACTTCAAGTCCATGAAAAGCACCATTGAGTCTTTTGACGGTTTACATTATTTGGTTCAAATGTGTATTTTAAATTTTTGTGGTGAGAAATTGTACATATTTGCCTTTTTAAAGAGATGTTGTATGGATGCTTGTGACATCTTAAGCCCCCTAAAGCTGTTTTAATATTTGGGTATATTAATAAGTTATCTATAACTTGCTGTGTATAGAATTCGATGCTCCCTGTCCAAATGGGTGAAAAGAAAAGAAAAAAACAAACAAACCAACAGGCAAAGGCATTGCTTTTCTTGTTTTCTACTTTTTAAGAATTGTCAAAACCTCTTTGTTTCCTTTCCCAGAGTGGACCCTGCAGGCAGACAGCATAGGGTAATTTTAGAAATGGGTGATACATAGGAGGCCCAAATCAGAGAGGTCATGACCTATGGCTTCTATAAGTGAAGAGTTTCTATTTTGGGAGAGCAGTGTTTGTGATGTTCCCTGATTATCTGCAGATCTGACAGCACTGGGTGTCACAATTGGCCTCCAACCTCATTTTCCTACGGGTTTACTTGAGATAAAAGACACAAGCAAGGTCCTTCTGTTGGCGTTTTTCTCTTTCTGCACTTCTGCCTTCTTGTTTCTCCCAGATTCTGACTTATTTTAGGAACTTTGGATAATATCATGTGCGCATATATATAGTCCCTAGTCACTGCTGAAAATTTCTAGCTTTTTTTTTTTTTCCCATTTGATGCAAATCCTGATTTTTGAATTTCCAGAGAGAACCTTCCTTTGAATCATAAGGATCTCGATAAAGGGCATTGTCTTTGTAATTTCTTTTCCCTTCAGGCTCCGTAGCTCCAGAGTTTTAACTTTTTAGCTGTTGGGCAGGAGCAAAAGTCAATAGGCTTTTAATGTTGGGATCTAGTTGAAATTATTATCTTTCATCATTTAAGAAATGTGAACAGCCAACATGTTTTAATCCAGCAAGAAGCAGGTAGAGTGTGCACTTTTAAGGGCTCTTGGGAAGAGGTGACATTTTAAACAAATAAGTGAATGAACCTAGAAGATGGTAGCTTCCAGACTCTCAGTAGAGGTTCCAAGAAGTTAACTTTTAATCATGTGCTATGAAATAACTTCTTCCCAAAGAATGGGTCCATTTAAGCTACAGGATGGCTCTTTTTCCCACGACCAGAAAACACTACACAATGTTTCTGATCACATGGCTTTATAAATATGTTTTACAGTTAAGTGTGTGGGACTGGAATTGGGTGGGTAACATTTTCTTACTTTAAAACTGTCGAGGCATAGAACTCGTTTTCTCCTGTGGTTTAAGAAGTGTTCTGAGATACCAATTTACTCCCTTTTCTCAAAGCAAGTGTGCTCATCAGAGAAGAGCTTGTAGTTCACAGGAACCAGCTGTTGGGAATAAAAGTCCAAGTCAGAATCTCTAAGCCCACAGGGACTGGCAAACTTTTTTCTGGAAAAGGCTAGAGAATAAATATTTTATTTATTATTTAAATTTATTTTTTGTTTTTGCAGGCTAAGAGGCAAAATTGTAGGTACTTATACAACAAGAGAGAAAACATTTTTCACAATTTTTTATTGACAAAATTAAAAACATAATAATCATTATCACTGTACAATTCTTAAAAAAGATTTATTTATTTATTTTAGAGAGAGAGAGTGAGAGAGCATGAGTGGGGAGGAGGGGCAGAGAGAGAGAGAGAGAGAGAATCTAAAGCAGACGCCCCGCTGAGCACGGGGCTTGATCCCACGACCCTGAGATCATGACCCGAGCTGAAACCAGGAGTGGGATGCTCAACTGACTGAGCGCCCCACTGTGTACAATTTTTGTCTACCTATGAGAAGGTCTACTGATGAGAAGAATGAGATTTTTTTGGGGGGTGAAGGGAAGGGCACAATGTTTCACTTAATTGGGATTCAAAGTTAGTTGTCCACCATGGAATCAATTGTAAATGTTTGTCTGTAAAAGCCACTCTTAGCTGGTGGGCCATAAGCAAGCAGATGGCCAATGGGATTTGGCCTGCAGGCCATGTGCTAGAACCCATATTAACCACTGCTCTCTACGTGTTGTGTCTGGGTTTATTTCTGCTTCCTGCAGAGACATCACAAAAGTAGAGAAATACCTTTGTGCAAGGATGTGTATGTATGAATCCAACGTAGTAGTTTATCTCCCCCCCCCTTTTTTTTAAGAAGTATAGAGCACTCTGCACATGCTCACAGTGGTAGGTTCTAGCTTCCTTTCTCTTCCAGCAAGTGCGTCAGTCCCAGATGCCATTTTGCTAGGCGTGGCCTCTGGCTGTCAATAATCCTAAATTGCCTTTCTTAACGTTTTAAGTTGCCTGCCACGTGCCGGGTGGTGGGCATAGAGTGGGGAGGAGGGGGGACGGGTACCCACTCTTGGACACTTCCATTTGAGTGGACAGCTGACATTGGCTGGATGGGTGCTGGTGAGCCGCGACCAGGCGGAGCACTCCATGCTCGTATTTGAATTTATTTATTTATTTATTTATTAAGATTTTATTTATTTATTTGACAGAGAGAGACACAGCGAGGGAGGGAACACAAGCAGGGGGAGTGGGAGAGGAAGAAGCAGGCTTCCTGCCGAGCAGGGAGCCGGATGCGGGGCTCGTCCCAGGACCCTGGGACCATGACCTGAGCCGAAGGCAGACGCTTAACAACTGAGCCACCCAGGCGCCCCTCGTCATCGAATTTAGTTCCCACACTGACCCCTTGACATTCTATTTTTATCCTCAGTTCATAGATTGGAAGCAGAATCCTAGATAATATCAAATAATAACTGGGTCCTTAACTACAGGCAAGACTCGACTCTCAGGGCTTTATGGGGCTTGTCTCATTTAAGTGCAGTGGTTCCATTGTCCTCATTTTATAGATGTGAAAACTGATGCATAAAGAGAGAAGCAGATGACCCAGGCAGTCTCTGCTCCAGCACTGGGTACTTCACCTTGTGCTTTTTTAATCTTAGAAAGTCTACGTTTCTTGCCCGAGACTGCACGGGTCGTACATGGCCACACTGAGATTTGAGTTTCAGGTGTCAGACTCCAGAAATCCTTTCAGTCACTGCTGGACCCAGCGGTCCCCCATCTTCTGGTTTGTCGCCGGGATCGATCCCTCATTCATGAAGGATGTGGTTCCAAGGTAAAGGATGGATGTGGGGCTAGTTCACCACGTGAGAAACACAAGAAGAAAGGAGATAGAGCCCTGTTCTCACAGCGTCTCCCCATCCACAGAGGGGAGAGAGTCACACAGGATGGGTGCACCGTCGGGTCATGTGTTTGAACCAGGGAGGCCCGGCCGAACTGCTCATTTCCTCATCGATCTTGGGCAAATCACGTATTCTTTTTAATCCTCGATTTCCCCTTCTGTAAAATGGCAGCTAATAAAACTTTCTTGGAAGGGAAACGAAGGAGAGAACATATTTAAAATATTCTTGTCTTCTGTGATAGGTAGTTTTCTGAATGAGCTTGGCCAGGCTACAGCGCCCAGTGATTTAATCAAACATTAATTGAGGTATTGGTGTGAAGATATTTTCTAGATGTGGTTAACATCTACAATCAGTTGACTATCTATAAAGGAGATCATCCTTGATAATGTGGGTGGGCTTCTTCTAATCAGGTGAAGACCATGAGAGCAAAAGCTGAGATTTCCCCAAAGAAATTCTACCTCAAGACTGCAACCTAGAAATCCTGCCTGAGTTTTCAGCCTGCCCACGGCCTGTAGAGTAAATTCTGGAGAATGCTGACTGATACATTCTCGGATGGGCACTTCATCCACGATCACTAGATAGATAACTGTAGCTCTAGGTATCCTAAGCCCTGTAGAAAATCCTTGGCTTCTTGGTGATACAAATCATTGAAGTATCCATATTTTAATTTCATTTCATTTACACATTTGAGGCCTGCAAAATAAAAGCACTTCTACCTTTGAATTTCATTCCAATTACCAAATGTATTCGCAACACAATCTTCTTTGAGCAGTGTTGCTGTGGTAAAAATACAGATATGGTTCCATCATCATAAAGCCTGGCTGATTAAAGGAAAATGGCATGGTGAATTGAATGATGTTTTAACTGCTATATCTAATTACAAAGAAGAACATGTTACCAAAATTTGACCGCGTTTTATAATAAAACACAAGGGCAATTAACAATCAAACAAACAACTGCTTTCTTGACAGGCAGATGACACAGAACAGGACTAAAGAAAATGCAGAAAGGTTTTGCTTGACGAGGAAAGACGAGATGTTCCTTCAAATTGTAAGGTAAGATCCAAGGAGCATATGACTTTGTGATTATAAGGGCCAGGGAGGGACTCAGGAAACACTGGAATTGCTGTGCTTGGTTCTGCATTATTGAGGCAAAGTCCTATTTATTTTAAAATGGGGAGAAAACAAGTATTTTATAAGTTCTCAGAAATCTTGATGTGAAAGACACTTGTTTTCCCACATGTAATCAATCTTACTTGGAGATCAATTAGTACTTATCTTTTAAAAATGCCCATTCAAATATGTATATTTCCTTACCATATTATCCTTTAGATATTTTGTTTTATATTCAGAATTTCATAGTCTGACCTCCTGACTATCCCACTAGGATCTGTGTGGCTAACGAAGTTAACATCCGTAAATTACCATGAGCTCTAAGGATGACAAGTCCTGGAAAAGTTAAGAATTTCCGAATCAGGCAGGGAGATGGAAGATGTTCTTTTTCTCCTGGCCATACGGCTGCTACTTTCCCCGACATTATTCTTACTAGATCAGAGAATGGACTAGTGGTTTGATCATTGTCCACCCAGGGGAATGGACCCTTTCTATTTAATCTTTGGTCTCTGGGCACAGAGAGTGCATCTGATGGCTCACAGTCAGGCATGATTTTCTCGGCTAGAGGTCCTGGTTTGCAAACTACAGCATGCATAAGAATCACGCAGAGAGCTTGCTACAAATGCAAAAGCCTGAGCCATACCTCTAGAGATCCCGAATTAGGAGTTGGGGGTGAAATTCAGAAATTTTCATTTCTAACAAGCACCTTAGGTGACCCAGAGGCGGGTAGTTCCTAAACCACATTTTAAGAAATACTCATCTGCAACAGAGTGATCCACCTCTCCTTAAAAAAAAAATCAACAGGGGCGCCTGGGTGGCTCAGTCGGTTAAGTGTCTGCCTTCAGCTCGGGTCATGATCCCAGGGTCCTGGGATCGAGTCCCACATCGGGCTCCCCGCTCGGCACGGAGTCTGCTTCTGCCTCTGCCTCTCACTCATGTGCTCTCTCTCTCCCTCAAATAAATAAAATCTTAAAAAACAAAAACAAAAACAAACCCCCCCCAAAACAAAAAGCCCCTTGAAACCCCTAGTAGTACATGTGTGGACACCTAGCTCTACATTTATTTATTTATAAATACATTTTTTTTAATTTATAAATGATCTACTGCTCTATTTTTTTTACAGATGCACATTCTGTATGTTGTACAATACACAAGAATGGAAGTTAAACATTTTAGGTTGCTCTCAAGAAGAAAAAATATTTTATACATTTGAGAACCTTCTTTTATTCATTCTTGTGTATGCTCTTTGCTCTCACTAGAATTTTATTAGTATATTTAGCTTAGTTATCACTAATTATATCTTAATAAGAGCAGTGTGATCCACCATGCTCTGTTATTTTGAAAATACGGGTTAAATATATTCTGAAACAGGTATTTGAAGATCTGTCTCAAAGTTCAATTTACTTTGATCTTTGGTTATCACAGATTCCATAGCTGGAAAGAATACCTTTCAAAGATGCACAGATTCAAATGAAAGATGTGCATCCATGGCAGGGCTTGCTAAAGTATGATACTTACAAATTTGATCCATTGATCATGCAACATTTTTATTGAAATTTGGCTGGTAAATTTCCATTGTCTCTGATGTCATTTAGTTATTTTTCCAAGTTAATCAGAATATGCTGAATTTTCATATTTCCTTTTTGAAGTTTTATTTATTTAAGTAATCTCTACACCCATCGTGGGGTTCAAACTCACAACCCCTAGATCAAGAGACCCACGCTCCTCCGACTGAGCCAGCCAGGCGCCCTGAATTTTTATATTTCTAAAAAAATTTTTTTAAACCCTGAAAATTCCTTATTTGGATGATTTCAAAACAGGTTAGAAAGTTCTTTTCCAGGTTTGAGTGCACAGAATTTTTACAGTGATAGACATTTTTTTCTTTCACGAGTCATGAAACAACAACAATATTTCTAAGCTTCAATTTTCAAATGCCTGAAATTCATAGCTTGAACTATTCTCTAAAAGCAATATGATTTTTCAGTTATTATTAAACTACCACCTTTATTTTGAGGGGAAAGGTAAAATTTAAATATATAGATAGAGAGAAATGTAAAGATAGACATGTAGAGCTATCTCGTATAGATCTGCTAGGTAGCATACAACTGAGAATGACCAGTCCTTACAGAAAATGTTGGCAAATTTGGAACACTGGTATTGTAGTAAAAGAAAAATATGTCCCTCTTTTTTTAAGTTGAGAAACGTTCAAAATTATTTTCTTAAGTGATGGCCAAGGAACGTCTATGGTACGAAAGCTTTTCATGAGTCCTCCATCTCATGACAACGCACGATGAACATCCTTTTATAGGAAAGTCCTATTTTTTGGAAAAGTAAGAACCTCAACGGCCTCCTGAAGAAATGTGTGCATTTCTGGCTTTCACTGCTTTGTTGCAATAGATCTGAGTGGGGTATGAGTTTCAAGTGCGAGGATATCTCTATAATCTTAGCCCAGAATTGTTTGTGCCAGACAAATACTTTTTGTCTTTCATTATTATGCAAGAAACCTCAAAAGCGACTTCAAAGCATTTTCCATTAAGTTTCAGAGAAATTTTGTAAAGCTCTGATTGAGTTTTCTGTGGCTTTAAAAATGGCTGAAAAAACAGTCGTTTGGATTTCATGTTCTTTTTTTTTTTTTTTAAAGAATTTATTTATTTATTTGACAGAGAGAGAGACAGCGAGAGAGGGAACACAAGCAGGGGGAGTGGGAGAGGGAGAAGCAGGCTTCCTGCCGAGCAGGAAGCCCGATGTGGGACTTGATCCCAGGACCCTGGGATCATGACCTGAGCCAAAGGCAGACGCTTAATGACTGAGCCACCCAGGCGCCCAGATTTCATGTTCTTGATGCTTAGATTTTAAATGCCTTGCTAATCAGGATGACTTGCAACCCATCCTTAAATAATATCTTGGCACATGTCCCATACACTTAGAGTGAGGTCTAAAAACTCAGACTTTGAAGAGGTATGATAAAGTCTTATTTTTCTGGTCATCTTTTGGTCAGATCTGATTAGAATTGTCGTTGTTTTTACCGATGCGGGTCCAAAGAGCAAGTATTAGGGTTGGGAGACGTCTCTGCTTTGCCTTTTTTTTTTTTTTTTTTAATTGCTCACTTGTATTTGGATTATTTTATTACTTTCAACACAAGGTTTCCTTGCCAGACTCTATTTAATTCGCTTGTTCGTTTTGTTACTTGGCTTAGTTACAACCAAGTAATATCGCTCCTGAAACAGTTTAGCCTGGCACGTGTAAAATGCAGAATTTTCTGGTACACGGCACGTGAATGTTGGCGAGCAAGTGTCGCTGTCAGTCAGGCCTCATCGCGTTAGGAAGGTTCTGCTCTTCCCTTAGGTCACGCCAGGTACTATGGATCCAGTGGTGGAGGGCAGAGTGAGGGCACAAGTCATACACGTGAGATATTAAGAAAGCATGACTTATCTTTTTTATGATTACAAAATACAAGTAGGATGTCTGAAACTGTCTTCCTCCACTCCAGGAATCACGTCGAGCATCCCCTGGGGTGGGAACGGCCACTCTTTAGAGACAGCTATAGAGGGTGACCGTGAAGAGTGCCCACAGGGGCAGGACAGATGGAGGCAGAAGTCCGACCCTCCCCTGGGGCTGGGAGGCCATGCTGAGGGACATAGTATAAAGCACCATTCTCACTCCACACGAGCTGTGTGTGTGTGTGCACACATGTGCATGTGTTCCTGCCTGCATGCTTCCACCACGAGAATCACACTGATAGAGGAAGCAGTGCCTTCCACATTGCTTACCATGTTGCAGACTATTCTAAATTACCCAAGTAAGAAAATGCCCCCTAAGAGTTTATATTTGCATTGCCTTCACTGGGATTTCAAGACAACACATCGAACACATGGAGAAAGTGACTGTTAAAGCTTTACTACAGATGGCAGTTTATATGCCCTTCATCTTTCCCAAACATCTGGGACCATATATTCCATGAATGCGGGATCACATGTCTTGTTCCCTGCACTTTCCCACCGCCCAGAGATGAGCGCCAGCAGGCATCAGGTAAATATTGGTTGATTGGGTGAATGAACGAATGAATGAATAAGCATCACACTCCTGACCTCACAGGATGTTCTTACCATGGCTTTCCCTTTGCACTGTTAACTTGTGTATTTACTTCATCTTGCCTTTCGTGCACGTGTGTAAGCTGCTCTGACTTCGATAGCGTGAAGATGGTTTACGTTATTATCATGACAGGTATCCCTCACTGAGTGCTTGTGTGCTACTGGGGGCTAGGTGTTTTGCTAAGAACTCCACAGACACGTATTTCCTTGATTCTCACATAGCCCCACCAGGGAGGAATGATGACTTCCATTTTCTAGCACAAAGGAGGCTTGGAAAAGTTAAGTAAGTTCCATAAAGTGACCCTGAGATGAAGTTGAAGTTCTGGGATTTTAATTCTGATTTTCCTTCTCCTGGAGCCTATGCTCTTTGTGTTTCCAGCTGACCGACACTGAGATTACTTAGACACTGTGGGACGTGGGGATAAAACAGTAAGAGTTTCGATTGCTTTGCAAGTCCGTGTTTTTCTAACAGTATGTCTTCTTGGATTCATTATTTTGAAATGTCCTTTAAGATTTTATCTACACTTGGGCCAACTTGTATAGGGCACATTTTATATAGGCGACCTAGATTATATATGGCCTGATATTATCGCTTGAAATTTGATATATCTGTGAAAACACAGCATTTAATTTTTTCAAAGGAAATATTTCAAAAATCAGTCTTGGTTATGTATAGTTAGTATCTTCCTCATGTGGGAAAACAAAAATTTGTCCTTAATTGAATATGTGAATCAAACGGTGACCCCACAGACTTGGCAGGAAGCAATCACAAAGCTGGACCATTCAGAAGAATGTGACGTGGTATTTTATCTGGGGATGTCTATTTCAGAGCATGTTTGGTTGGATATCCCAAATCTGAGTGTGAAAAATATTTTTTAGCTTCTGAGCATCAGCTTTTTTTTAACGGGATCGTTTTTAGTGTTACAAGAGCTTCATGGAAAGGATTTGTGTTTTTCTCTCCCGAACATCTCCCATTCATCCCAATGTTCCTCAATATAAGTAACTTCCTTCTCATTTTGGAAAAAAGAACCTCAGGTCTTCTGTTTACCCTTCCCCACCTCTTCAAAATGTGAGATCATCTATAAACTTGAAGAGTCACTGTGGAAATTATTCACCCTCGCAGAAGTCCATGGGAATAAGCCCAGCCGCATTCCAGGTACATTACATGTGGGCGAATTACCACAATCCTGACGCTCCACTTGTTCTGCACCTTCCATCACAGCTGTGTGTCATCAGCATAGCAGCTGTCCCAACCTCTCACACTCTCCCTGAACCCAGTGAGACACACCTCCACCCAGGCTTAGGTGATTTCAAGGCATCACTCAGTTTCTGGTTTTTAGATAAAACACCGGGGCATAAGACAACTTTATAATCTCTCTAGTAGGTTCTGTCTGGAGGATTTAAAGATGAAAAGGAACTGGTTTTTATTGTGTAATTGTGTTTAAAAACATAAAGGACATACCAAAACTTGTACTATTAACATAACTTGAAAACTGAAGTTGTTGGACTTGTCCCTCATTTTCATACTGGATTTCTTGGATAGATAGGGGGCATGTGATCCAGAAACTGATAAATTGAGGCAAAGTTGAAAAAGAAAGTTACCTAATTCTCTCTATAAAACCCTGTGAGTGATTTAAAAAAAAAAATGAGTCTCACTAGAGCTACGTTTTCAAGAACATGTCTTCTGTGAAATTTGCTCGAGGCTGAATCCATGCTCACTTACTTTAAAGAGTTAAGGACTTGAAATAGCGCTGTTTTCTTATGTTAAGGTTCATGTGACTTATCACATGAAAAGCAGGAAGGATAGAGATGAGTTTCATTGGGGAACCCCCATTTCCCTCATTGTTCCTTAAAACACGTTTCAGAGGGCTAGAGGGGCAAATCACCATACATAGAAATGGTTGAATTCTTGCTCGGAATTCCTTGGGAATTAGCAGTCCGTAGACCAAGGCTCTGGCCTGAAATGTCATGGTTGGACCATGACTTCCGATGGAGCTGCTGCTGATGGCCAGTTTCTTGTTTTTCTTTCTGCACTGCATACATATGCCCAGAGGCTGTTTGTAATGGGAGAATTTTAAGATATTCAAAAATTTGAAACACTCCACACATACAAAATTCTTTCTGAATGTGTCAGCCTAAGGTTCTTTTCCCAAATTCACATAAAATAGAGCAGCATAATAGCCATCTCTTTGTAATAGTCTATCTTACATTCAATTTTTATTGATCTTTACCTACCACACTAAGTAACATGAAGAGAGCAATATAAATTGGCCATCTGAGTTTAAGTGGCTCCGGAATTATCTTTTGATGTTTATCTCTTTGAAATAAATGCACCTCACGTTTAATTTCAAAGCAAACAAGCAGAGTCTAAAGAAATAATGCAAATTTGTATGCCTTGACATGTACATTTTAAAAAGGGTTTATACAATATGAATTAACTTTCTTTGTATATAGAAGAAATAGAGACTCTTCAAAGAGCAAGCATCTGATCTTTAAGAAGTGAGTTCATTGAGGTTAAATTGTGCTCAGGGAGTTTAAGGTAAAAAAAGAAAGAAAAAGGAGATTATACATCTCCTTATGGCAGGAAGAAGCTCATTTCCAGGGTAGAAACTTCTGAAACCCATAAAATACGTTCCAGATTCAAGACTTGATGAGTTCATGCATCATATCTGGACACTTCACTTCTGCTGTAGAGAAAGTCTTGGGACCAGTTCCCTTTCATTTATTGAGTAGGGATAAAAATACCCAAAGTATATGTGAGAGACAAATTTTAAAAATTAAAGTAGTTATAATTTTGTTTTATTTGACACTAATGATTTCCTTTTATGCATCCAATCTTTCAGACATTGAAATGCCAAAACTCATATGTGCGACAAAATCAGAAACACAGAGCACTGATGAATTTCTGCTAAGCCCCAAGAAAACGTTCATTAAAATTTAAGAAGGTAGAGATATCTGAACCAGGGGTTCCTAAGCTTTTTTGTGCCATGAACCCTTGGGCACTCTGGTAAATGAGCTGGGTCTCAGAACATTGTTTCTATATGCAAAAAAACAAAACACATGGGATTCCAAGAAACCCCAATTATACTGAATTGTCATGTTGATCAAAATATGTAAAAAAAATACCACCCACCCAAATTTGTGAGGTAGTAATACCTGTGTCTATTAGTGCGTCAAACAACAATAACTGCTGTCATTTTGAAGTAGAAATGAGCATAAGTGATACTTTGAGATCTCTGCAAGGTTATAATGTGATGTGAAAATACCTATGATTTCTATTGCTGGCAAGGTCACAGAAGCTGCTAATAATGCTATAGTTTGTCAAAGGAAACACGAGATTTCAGTTAGAGGTTAGTGAAATTGAAGCTATAATTTTTTTCCATTCAACTTCACAGACTTCCCTGGGATCTGTTGGAAGAGTCCCTTAAGGATCTGTGGACCCCAGGTTAGAAAGCCCTGCTCTAAATCTAAAACATAAGGGTTTGACCATGAATGTATTGTTTCATGGGTTTGGCTTTGGTCAAGATTTAGCCTAATATTTTGGTCATCTTAACAAATGAGTAGAGTTCATCACATGGTTATTTACTGCAAGGATGTCAAAAGCAAAAAAACCAACCACTGCCGAAGGGATTATTTGTTTGGCTTGAGGTTATTTCTTTAAAGGTACAAGGACATCTCTTTTTTTTAAAGGCCTGAACCCCATTTAAAGTTTCCTCCATTTTGCCCATAATTATATTTGTCCAACAGCACCATTTCATTTGTCTTGTATTTTTAACTTTTAATGTGTACACATCTGTTCAAGTAAGTTGTTGCAAATTCTTCAAGGGAAGGAATAGGTCTTTTTTTTTTCTTTGGTATTTAGAAAATTTGTAACAGATATGCACAAAGCAGAGACTTACTATTTGCAAATTGAAAGAAATGACAGGCTATAAAATACAAGTATTCATACTGCACCATTTGAAAAATCTTTCCCTTGAGAAGTTGGAAGTTATTTGGGCTTTTACCTTATTCATCTTTTTACTCGTTTGAGAAATGAATTAGAGAAAGAGGAAGATGACAAATGGAATGGGTACGGATAAGTTATTCCATAGAGAATTTGAGAACCTCATGAAACCTTCTCGTTGTAGATTAAGAATAGATTATTTTACCCAGCTACCTGCCAGATTAACGCCCCATCTTCACTATATGGCCACCCAGGATCTAATTTAAACCCCCTAAGACAGGGACCTACTTCTTAAAATAGTTAATTCATTTTTTGGGGTAAGCATCCCATTGTTAGGAAGATTCCTCAGAATGAGGGATATTTGTCCTTCCTTTGCGCTTAGGAAATCTTCTTGAGAGAATAGGTTGCAGAGTACCAGGAAGCAAGAATTTTTCCCTGAAGGGCTTTGTTTGAGGGCTGGAGAAAAGAGAAAAAGACATTGATTCTCACTGTAGCCACAACTAACGTGATAGCAACAAAATAACTTTTCATGTTCCCATGTGACTGAGCCATCATCTTTTGAAAAAAACTCTTGAGGAGTCTATCATGTGACACATCTGGAGTCAGGCGTAATAGATAGATATGCATCCTAGTTTTAACTTCATGAACGTGTGGAAGTTCCTAAGTGCTTTTTAAGCTTAAGTCTTCTTCTGAAACATGGCAATAGTAATATCAATCTCACAGAATTTCCAATGAAAATTAAATAAGACCACACAAGAGAATCATCAGTTCAGGGCTTAGTTTATTAGCAGGAATGCTTTCAGCTGCAGAACAGAAAGATCCAAGTCAAAACAGCTCAAACAATGCGAAGGGGCTTGTTATCCCACATATAAGAGGTTTGGAAGCAGGGATATTTTAGGGTTTGACTTACATGGTTCAATCATGTCATCAGAGACCCAGGGTTTTTTGTTTCTGTGTTTGTTTTTAATATTTCCACTTAGACTTCTTCACTGTGTTACTTGTATCTTCAGACTCGTCAAGATGTTCAAGCAGCTTCAAGCATCATGTTATTATGCGATAAACCCCACTGCAGATCTTCTCTTGCATCTGGTTGGTCAAGACACATCACATGCCCATTTCACAAGCCAATCATTGGAAAGAGGGGTGGGATTAATATGATTGGCTTAAATTAAGGTATTACTTCTTGGGCCTGGGGAGGATCCCTCCCACTCCTTTCCAGAAGATGGCTACCTGAATACTGAGTAAAGTTCAGGTTCTACTAACAGAGAGAAAGTGGAAGAGTGGATGCTTGGAGATAACCAAAAGTGCATGCCATATTATCCTTCACATACCACATTATTATAAAATCAAAGAATATAAAGGATTATATGCCGTGACAATAACATGACTCCCACCAATCCTTTACTGTATGTGATCTCGGACAGGTCACACAGCCTCTTGAGACTCAGTTTTTCCATCTGCAAAATGGAGTTGTACAAATATGCCTATTCCTCAGGGTCATAAAAAAATAATGTATGTGGAAGTCATTTATCAAAGGAGCTCTCTTCAATATTTACTTAAACCTATAAATAGACTATATTATGATGATATTATGATGACCTTTTTTTTATGATGAAGAATATAATTATTCAGCTTTTCACTTTCAAAGCTGGCAACTGAACCTAGCTCTCTTGTGGTTTCTCATCTGATCTTTAAAAAAAAAAACAAAAAACAAAAAACTTTTATAATTCTGTACTACAATAAATATGCAGAAAAGTGCATAAAGTACAAAGGGAAAGCTGAGCAAGTTGAATATTATTGTAATCCCTATCCAGGTCAAGAAATAACACTACAAAATGCCCCAGAAGCCCCATGTTGTCATAGAATTTTTAAATATATATATATTTTTATATGTATATATTTAATATATATATTTTTAGCAGCATCAATATAATTTTTTGTATCAAGGAGTTTGACACTGGGCCATACCTATCTCACACTATTTTATGCTTTTGTATTGACCAGTATTTTCTCAATTCTCCCACGGTACAAACGTTACTTGTGTGTGTGTTGGGCACCATGCCAGGCATAGTTCTGTCTTTTCATGAAGACACTCCTAACTGTAGCATTCTTCCCATGATTGGAAGATCAGACTTCCGTTAACGTGGCTTCTTCTGCTAAACCCCAAGGATCAGGATTTCACATTGTTGTGAACCTGAGCAACTCTTGCCTGAAATTTACAGAGTGATCAAGCTCTAAGTTTCTTTTGTTTTGGTTTTTTTAATCACAAAGATTTGTCAATTGTTGACAAAGAAATTTTTTAGAAGATTCATTTTTTTTCCAGTATACTTTTTTCATTTCTCTTTCTCTTTTTTTTTTCTCATGGATATCGCCTCCAAATTTTACGTTGTGCTTTTACATTTGTTGCTTTATAAATAATTAAGTAGCTTAGCAGTGATTGGATTTGAGGACTTCATTTCCAATCAAGATGGAATAATAGGGATTGGATTTACTTTCCCACCGGAAACAACTAAAACACTGGACAATGAAATGACAGCAGTCAAGATATTGGACATTGGGCAACCAAAGCCAATAATCCCTAATAGGTAAGGAACAAATGAGGTGATCCTTAGTATTGCCCCAGTTTATTTCCTTTAGGAAGGTGCCTACTGCAGTACCCAAAGTGGAGCATAGGAAGATGTACACAGTCTCTCTGAGTTGCGGAGACATCTGGGGTAGACAAGGCAGCTGGAGTGGGCAGGGCAGAGCACCAAAAAGGAGAGAGCTATACAGTGACAGAATGCCAGAGATTCGCATCAAGTCTCCCCTAAATATTCATTTGCGTGCTGATTAGCACATGTGTACGAGGAAAGTCCTCAACGCTGGAAAAGAACTGCTCCAGAGGAGTAGAGGAAATGGTGCCTGAAGGTTGTCACCCAGGGCCAGGGGTCGTGCCTGTTTCCAAGAGCCAGAGTGGAAAATCTCGTAATTCATGGGCTATCAGAGCACTAAGGGTTGTCTTACCTCAGTATCAGGGAAGGGAAAACCTAGACTAAACACTGCTCTGGTTCTGCCTAACTAAGCAAGATCTGGAAGGCTTTCACCATTTTCAAGTAATATGACGGTGTCACTGAATAAAGTTCAAGAATATTTATAGGAATACACACATAACTAGCACCCCCCAAGGTGAAAAACTTACCAGGCATGCAAAGAAGCAGGCAAATACTATCAATAATGGGGGGTGAAACAATTGAGAGTGACCCAGAAATGACACAGATAATTGAATTACTAGACAAGGACATTAAAATCATTATTATTGCTGTATTTCATATATTCAAGAAACCGGAAGAAAGATTGAATATGCTACACAGAGACGTGGAAGACATACAAATGATCCAAATCAATTTGCTAGAGGTAAACGCCATAGCGTCTGAGATTTAAAAAAATATATATGGGGTGGGGGACACCTGGGCGGCTCAATCAGTTAAGCATCTGCCTTTGGCTCAGATCTCAGGTCATGATCTCAGGGTCCTGGGATCAAGTCCCGCATCGGGTTCCTTGCTCAGCGAGAAGCCTGCTTCTTGCCCTGCTTGTGCGTGCGCTTTCTCTCTCTCTGGCAAATAAATAAATAAATAAATTCTTAAAAAAAGCACATGGAGTGGGATTAACTATAGATTAGACATTGCAGAAGAAAAGATTAACAAATGAGAAAACAGCAATATAAAACCATTCAAAATGATAAACAGAGAAAGATGACTAAGAAAAGTAAGGACAGAATGTAAGTGAGCTGTAGGATAATTTCAAGTGGACGAGTATACATGAAATTGTTGTGTCCATAGGCAAGGATATGGGATGGGGGAGGGGAAGAAAGTATATTTGAGAAGAAATGATGACTGGAAACTTTCTAAATTTGACGAAAAGTATAAATTCATAGTTATGAAAAGATCAACAAATCACAAGCACAAGAAACATGAAGTAAATGATATCAAAACACATTATAATCAATTTGCTTACAGCCAGTGATAAAGAGATAAATATTAAAAGTGGATAAAATATTAAAAGTAACCATTGAGCTTGACATTTTTCTGTTTTCCCCATCTCATATCACACAGGCACACACACATCTCTCTTTCTCTCACACACACACTCACACACACACATTCAGTTATTTGAGTTCTTTCTGTCCCCAGAATTGGTTTGATTAAAACTAAGCATTTGCTTTGTGTAACTACAGAAGGACAATTTTTATTTTAAAAGTTAATTCATTTGATCTGATTTAGAAAGAGCATATCCCCTTAACCATAGGAATTTACACTCCAATGAAACAGCTGTTTCCATGTTCTTGCCTGGGAACCAGGCCACCAGTAAATGTTTCACATGCACGTACAATGCCTTCAAGCTCTTGATGATTATCTACAGCAATTAGGATGCTATGACATCTGGTGTCTCCTTGATTACATCTTTCATGAAAGTTCTAAGTGTTAAGAAATAAAATGGTGAGGATGAGCAGCCTCCTTCATGGAACTAAGGGCCCTTCTTTAGATCAGACAACCATTTAGAAGGAGGATGGTCATTTTCCACCATGGATGATATGAGGCAGCATGGTAGATTCACAGAATGGCTCCTAGAGATCAACCTCCTTCCTCCTCTACAATTACAAGGGAATAACAGAAACGCCAGGGGTGTTTGATGACTTGCTTTGTTTCCACATTGGAAATCACTGACTCCTAGACATTCTGATTTAATCAAATTCCAATTGGACCAAATAATGTGATCATCTCCTTCCTATTGGTTCCAATGGAGCTTGGGCTCCAAATGTTATCGCCAGGATGGACATTTCAACATTTGACCTTGATCATCTGAAGCCCAAAGTCCCCAACAATGGCCCCAAGTAATCAATTCTGAGATTTTCAGACCACTTTTAGAACTTTGGTTATCCTCAGTCCCCATTCTCTTTATATTCTTTCATGATTTATCTTTCTACTTCTTCTCCCTTTCTGTCTACACTTTTGCAATATCTCTGTTTATAAAGCCAAATAACATTCCACAAGTTACCTATAATGTGAAAGTGACATCTTACCATTGAACAATAACACATGCCTTTCATAGTTTTGTTGCTTTATGGTTTCTTACTGAGGCTGTATATCTGCTAGGTAGTTTGAGTGCCAACGTTTCAACCCGGCAAGATTACCCATCAGACGGGCGCCTGGGTGGCTCAGTTGGTTAAGCGACTGCCTTCGGCTCAGGTCATGATCCTGGAGTCCCGGGATCGAGTCTCGCATCAGGCTCCCTGCTTGGCAGGGAGTCTGCTTCTCCCTCTGACCCTCCTCCCTCTCATGCTCTCTGTCTCTCATTCTCTCTCTCTCAAATAAATAAATAAAAAAAATCTTAAAAAAAAAAAAAAGATTACCCATTAGACAAGAATGCCACACAGCCTATGCTCACGTCTAATGGTATAAAATTCAATGCAAATTAGGATGAGATATTGGAATGTCTACACTATGTGAAACCACAACAAAGCATTTGTGCTATTTGGTATCTTTGATCACAAAAGCACTATTTACATGCATCTCATCCAAAGAGATTAAAAGTCTCATTATACTAGAAATGTTAATGTTCAACTGTCTTCTAAACTCTTTTTTTTAAGAAGATTTTACTTTTATTTATTTGTCAGAGAGTGAGAAAGAGCGAGCGCTGGGGGAGGGGCCTTGTTTCTCATACAGAACAGTGACAAAAACTGAAAATATAGGTATGAATATATTTGAAAAATGTTGAGAACAACAAAAATCTGTTGTTGATGACAGCACCAAAAAAGTTAATCAGGATTTCTACGGAAAGTTAAAAAATACATATTTATTAGTTTTTAGCTTAGTCTATGATTCAAACCCTTTGAACATCCAGGAGCTGTCATATAGATCCTGAAAGATTTTCACAAATAAATTTTGATACAAGAACATCTGCAACCAGTTCTTGATTTTTTTTTTTTTTTTTTTTTACTTCGCTTTAGCTATCAGGTTCTTTCTCAAAGTCCAGGTCATATCTTATTTTATTGAAATAATGTAAATTATACTGCCTTCTTGAGTACTGTTCCTTTCATCCGAGAATGTTCCTTCACTACCAGACTTCTAAGTCTTCTAAGATCTGTCATCAGTATTCTTATAACCAGATTTCCAGAGGTTTCTACTACTTCAGTCCTTTATAGCAATGTTTTTGGAGTTTAGGGTTTTTGTTTTGTTTTGAGTTAGCCTATTTTTTTTTGTAAAAGCCAATGTTTCTGTAACACCTTCAAGAAGGCTTCCCTTCTATTTCACCTGATCATGGTTTCTTTTTTTTTTTTTTTTTTTTGACAGAGAGACACAGCGAGAGAGGGAACACAAGCAGGGGGAGTGGGAGAGGGAGAAGCAGGCCTCCCGCCAAGCAGGGAGCCCGATGTGGGACTTGATCCCAGGACCCTGGGATCATGACCTGAGCTGAAGGCAGTCGCTCAACCAACTGAGCCACCCAGGCGCCCCTGATCATGGTTTCTTAAGTATAGTTAAGATGAAAACACTACAAGCCAATGAAGAGGCAAGGCGCGCCGTGTATTGAGTAACCACCACGGCAGAGGCATCATGCCGGACAATTTACATAAATAATTGCACATAATCTTCACAACTGCCCTACCAAGTGAGTGTTATTATCCCCATTTTATGGATGAGAAAGCTGGGGTTCAGAGGGATTAAGAGCCTCTCCCTGGGGCATGTCTTGATTCAAATCCTGGTGTGTCCTTTGGTGATTACAAAGCCAGATTCTTCTTTTCTATGGTTCAATGCCTCCCCAATTTTCTTTAATTCCAGAGATATTTCTTGAAGGGCCATTTTAACTCCAGTCTATAATAAGTGTGCTGGTGGTAACAACAAGATTATCTACTTTTATATCTTCCAAAGTCCCTCGTACAACCCTCTTGAATAATGAAGACTTAATGAGTTAATGTTGAATAAAGTGCATCAAGGGAGGTCTTTCATCCTTATAAACTTGGCCTCAGTTACATTAAGCATTTTGTCAGTGTTGCTCTTTTCCTTGATCAATTCTTACAGACTAATGGTTTATCCCTAAGTTTTTCTATGATGAGTTACAATGAGTTAACTTATTCACTGTTTCTTAGCCTTGTGATCATGTGTTGATGGTTGCCAGAGGCCATCAAGGATATGCCCAACTTCATTTGATTTTCTGTTATGTGTAGCAAAAGCATAAAAAATTCCTGAAACACCTTATAGACACCAGTCCTTTTAGTACAAAGTTTCTCAACAGTGGCACCTTAGCCTTTTAGGCTGGAAAACTCTGTTTTCCTGCTGTCCTGTGCATTGCGGGATGTTTAGCAGGATCCCTGGCCTTTACCCACAAGATGCCAGTCACACATGTGACAACCCAAAATGTCTCTAGACATTGCCAGATGGCCCCTGGTGAGCAAAATCACTCCTGGGGGGTGGGGGGGAACCACTGCTTTAGCATATTACAAACATGTACTAACAGAAGGGGAAAAATAGCAAAGACTTCCATCTCTACAACAAAATTTCTATTCAAAGACATCTTTTAGAGATGCCTGAATATGTCAGTGTTTAAGAAGGGGGTTCATTTGATTAAATTTGGACCATGAAATTAGGTCAAAAGCCATCTTTTCCTTAACTTTATATGGTATTCACTGGGTTGCAAATTAGGTGAATTTTTCTCCACCTTAAGCACTTCTATTTGAATCACCTGTTCTGTGACACAAAAGAAAACCTGGGATTTTTTGGTTTTTGCTTTCCCCCCTCAGTCGTGTATTTCAATCTTACTGGGATGACTTGGGAATATAGTTATTACTGACGGACGGTCAGGAATGCCTGGGTCAAAGTGGCTGTGATTTCTCTAAGCTGCTTTGCCTTTTCCTGAGTTAATGTAACTTAAAAAAAATTCATTATCCCATTTTATTTGTCAACTGGAAGCTTTTTCTACTTGACGTGGAAAAGGTACTTTGCCAAACTGAATGGTTAATTATCCAAAGGGGAAACACCCTCCCCACACTGAAATCTAGGATGCAAAACAATTAGTATCTATGTTTTCACTAAGCTGTCAAAGAAATCTATTCTTTCGTCCTCAATTTGGCAAACCCTTGATTTTCTGGTGACGTCTGCTTTCTGACTGCATACAATTGATCGTGGCTTCAGAGCAGAAATCCTATCCCTTCACTGTGGTTGTTCCCAATGTTACAGGCTCTGATAATAAGACTGTCTTCACAATTAGAGGATTATTCAGTTACCTTGCATTTCTCATTCTTCAGACATTCACCAAACTTTAAATATAAATAACGTATCTTTGGGTAATAGTTTAAACTTCGGGCAACACTATCTTATCTGGTCTTCACAACAAGTTCTTGTGGGGTAGATATTTTTATTGTCATGTCAAAGAGTAAAAATAAAAAGAGGCTTAAATGATAGGCCCATGGAGCCACAGTGGGTATGTATTTTTTTTAAGAAGTATTGACCTACCTACAGTGTGTCAAGCAAAAGTTGAGGCCAATGGTGCCTAATACAAATAGAATATAAGCAACATAAGTAATTTAAAATTTTCCAGTGGCCACATTAAAAAAACAAACCAACCAGAAATGCTTCAACAAGCGGTGTTGGGAAAATTGGACAGCTACATGCAGAAGAATGAAACTGGACCACTTTCTTAAACCATACCCAAAAATAAACTCAAAATGATGAAAGACCTAAATGTGAGACCTGAAACCATAAAGCTCCTACAGGAACACACAGGCAATAATTTCTTTGACTTTGGCTGTAGAAACATTTTTCTAGATGTGTCTCCTCAAGCAAGAGAAACAAAAGCAAAATTAAACTATGGGACTACACCAAAATAAAAAGCTTTTGCACAGTGAAGGAAACCATCGGCACAAAACAAAGGCAACCCACTGAATAGGAGGACATTTGCAAATAACAAGGAGTTAATATCCAAAATACATAAAGAACTTCTATGACTCAACACCAAGAAAGCCCAAATAATCTGATTTTAAAAAGCAGAGAACTAGGTAAAATTAATTTAAATCATGCTTTATTTAACCATATGTATTGAAAAGAATATCATTGCAACAAGTAATCCATGTAAAAATTATTCGTGAGCTATATTTCATTCATTTCTTTCTACAAAGTCTTCACAGTTCCGTTTCGCAGATTATAGCACATTCCAGATGGAGGAGCCAACATCTGAGCGCTCAGTTCATCAGTGTGTGGCTTGTGTGTAGTTTTGGTCACACACCTTTAGACATCAAGGATGTGAGGTATCTAAGACAAGTTCTCTCGTGACATGAAACCCACCTTCCAGGGCAAGAGTCAAATAATGAGCAATAGCACATAAGGAATAGAAGAAGTAAAGCCATGTCTTCTGACTCAAGCTCATAAACATTTTTTTCGGGACATCTGATGAGTTGCCCAGGTTTTCAGATGGCGGGCATCAGAGTTGGGGTTGTCCTGGGAAAGCCACCTGAGGAGAAGTGGCAGTGAAAGGCTGTGGTGAGCAGGAGTGGGTCTCAGGGCATGGGCTGGGTGGGCAGGCTTGGGTTCTGTGAGGACATGGTTGAGCCTGAGACCTCCGGGAGGTGACAGGTGGAAACAGGAAAGGATGTTCCAGCAGAGAACACGCTGTTGAAGGCCACAGAGGAAGAGAGGCCCTGAGGTTGAGGCCTGGAGCCTGGGGGTGTCAGGGCCACAGAGGGGAGAGCCACGATGAACGGACACTTTCTTGGAGAGCTGGCTGAGAGCGGTGGGCTCCCCCGAGCCCCGACATCTGCCCACCAGACCACCGGCTCTCCGCGTTCACCCTGTTGTTCATGATCTCAGTTAAGTGCTTTCGAAAGGGAGGGCAGAGGCTGCCTAGGGCATGGCTTCATTTCTCATTCAAAGCTTTAAAAAGGGCTCTTTCATTGTCTCTGAAGGTGAAGATGCTGAATTAGGGAACAAATGCAGACCTTGCTCTTCTGTTTATGCCCTTAGGATGCTCAGTCCTCTTTATCATCTCTTTCCTGCAGTGTTGGGTTTGTCCCATTTCTCCCTTTCTCTTGGAACAGTGCTGCTGGCTGGCATGTCCTCTGGCCCTAACTGCCGCCCGCACTGACCTGCTGCCCACAGCGCCTGCCTGACCTCACTGCCCCTGCCTTATCCCAGCCAGGACCCCACTGCACCCTCACCACCAGCAGGGAGGGGTGGGGCTCAGCCAAACTCAGGGAATTGTGTGGCAGTCCTGCTGGTTACACCCCTTTGCTCCTTCCTCAGTTTCCCCTTGCAGGTCCTTCACTTGATGGGGTCTGCCCCCCTACAGCTCAGGCTTAGACTCTCATACTTGTTTAGTTCCCAGCAAAGCTTGAGCCAAGAGCACGAAATACTTGATGGTCAGGCCCTTCCAATGGACATGAAGAAACTTGGAATAGAAGACTCAGATTGAACGTGAGACAGGGGAGAGATGAGGTCCCGCTAAGCCTCCCTCCTGTCCTGATACGGAGCGTGTGGTTGAGACCTACTTTGAACTCACGCTGAAATAGTCACTCGGGTATAGCCTAGGAAGTACATTTTTTACAAGGCCTTGTGAAGCCCACATCTTTTCTTCTAGGGAGAGATTGTCAACATCTAGCAGAGCCTTTGGGTACTCCTGCCACACACCAAGTCACACCTCCCGGGCTGAGTGGTTTTGCCAGAGACGGGGCTGGGCAGACAGCAAGCAGCTCAGCGCCTCGGCTGGTGGAGCTGGCCTGCTCCCCACTCCCTGCAGTGGGAATGGCCCGGCTGGTTGGGCTCCTCCCAGGGCACACTTACAAGGAGGCTTCCCTTCAGGCACATCTGTGTCCAATTAGGAGCAGGACTACTTCCAAGTTCAGGAAGGTGCCAGGGTTCCTGAAGGGTCTTCAGGTTTGTTCCCCCAACTTGTTTACACCGCTTAGCTACCAGGCTGCAGTATTTTCAAGGGTGCAGAGAAGAGCCATTGCATGCAGATTTCTGGCATGAAAAACAGAGCATTCTTTATACATGCTGCAGGAGCTGATCACTCTCGGGTAGAGTGGATATGTGTGCTTTGTATGCACCCTGGAAGGGTATATCTGTGCTAGCAGGTCACCTGGATTCCACCACCAGGGACTCCCTCTCTTTATGTTTCCGTAGCAAGTTCTTTTTGGAAAGGCTTACCAAACAGCAACAGCAACAACAACAACAACCCTTGTACTTATTCAGGAATTAAAAATACTACAACACGGTTGATACTCATTATCCAGATTCAAACCATGTGAAAGTTTAGAGTAGAAAGTGAAAGACCCCATTTACTTGAACCCTTCCATTTTCTGGAAGTAACCACCGTTACCAGTTCAAATGAGCCCTTCCCATTTCCTTTCCTTTGAATGCGCTAGAAGGTCCACAGAGAATATGCATATCTTTTTCCGTATACACATCCAAAGCACCATCCATATCTTCTTAACCTGGGTGAAAGCATGAGGCCTATAGTATCCTTGTAATAAATGTTGTTATGTGACCTGCTTATTTTACTCTATAACATACCTTGAAGTGATACCCGCCCTTTTCATAGTTCTATAGTATTCTGTTGCATGCATGAGCTATTGTTTCTCTAGTCATACCTTTATTGTTGAGCATCTATTCTGCTCCCTCCCCCGCCCCTTTTGCTACCTTAACTACAATACCGCAGTAAGTATAAACATCCTGGCACACCTACCTTTATGACATTAAGTAATCATTATATTTTTTTTGAAAATTTTTTATTAACCAAAGACACATGCAACTCCCGATCAGTCTTGCTGATCAGTATGAGATCACCATACTATTATTGCATTGAGCTGAAGTAATTCTGGTCAAAAGCTTAGGAATGTGATTATGTAATTAGCCTGTTCAGCCTAATCTGGGAGACATATTTGATATCTGTTAGACTCTTTGAAATGCTGAAAATAGTCTTCAGACCTTCCCCCGACCCCATGCCACCTCATTACATTACTGCCTTCGAGAACATGAAAGATCTGACCTTGATTGTGAGTGTATTTGACACACTCATGTAACTCACAGAGAAATGAAAAATTCAACTGGTTGTACTTTTGGCCTGCAAAATTTAAAATGAAAAGCATAAACAATTTGACTTTCTTAATGGAAGTGTCTAATTTGCCTAACTGAATTCACTCATTTGATAAGCTTAATCAGCTTTCTCTTTGCACTTTGTAAATACTGACTCTATGGACTTAACTACCTATGCCAAATATATTACTGATTTTATGATTTTTAATCATAAATTTTGTGGTAACCCAGTAATTTTTATCTTCCAGAACTTTTATGGAAGTGCTTTGTAAATTATAATTTTATTGGAAGCTTAATAATTCTGACACAGCAGAAATAACTCTGTAATTTGAATCCTATTAACAGACATGGGTTCAAATTCAGTGTACATCATGATTAGTTGCATGGTCTTGGGAAGGTCACTTGGGATCTTTGAACCTTGCGTTCCTCACATATGAGTAGTGGGTAGTAATGATACCTACTTTAACCACAAGAATCGTGAGGATTAAATCAGATAATGTCTCTAAAATAGCTAGGTTATTGCTTGACATATTAGAGGTTTAATATTATTATTAAGCTATTATTGTTATTATTAGCTGATAAATAGACCATGTGTTTATATATTTTTTAAAGATTTACATATTTTATTTGGGAGAGAGAGAGAGAGAACGATAGGGGGAAGGACAGAGGGAGAGAATCTTCAAGCAGACTCCCCACTTAGCCTGACCGGTACTCGATCTCACGACGCTGAGATGATAACCTGAGCCAAAACCAAGAGTCGATGCTTAACCGACCGAGCCAACCAGGCATCCCATGTGTTTATATTTTTACAAAAGATATGACTAAAATCAGAAGATGCCTCCATTGGTATAATAAGAAGTCTTCCTATGAGAGTTTGAAACTCCCTTTCAAGTTTCCCTGAGAGAATAAAGTGGCTCTTATTACAGTCACTTTTTCCACGGCAAAACAGACACTGTGAGATTAAGCAAGCTCCCCTGGTGATGGAGAATGTCAGGTGTGGGTCTGGACCTGCCCTACTAGGGGGATGACCTCAATACTTAGCCATTAGGCACACTTTAAAGGATAGTGCCCCTTTAAAACTCCCTTTAAAAAATCGAAATTGGGAAGCAAGATTGATGGCCCTGTGATCGCTGGGAGCAATCTCTATATAGAGATAGTATACTTAGAGGGATATGGTTTGACCCACAGTGCATCTGCATCTTTCAAATCCCTAGCTGTGCTCTAACTAGAGGCTGATATATTTCAGAAGTCTTTCAGGAAGAATATAATTTTTATTCTTCAAGTGTGATCACTTTAACCCACATTTTTGATCTTTCACATCAAATCTTGCTCACATGTCTCGAATGATTAAAATCAAACCTGTCTTTCGCTTCTAAAAAAAGTAGATTTTAAAATAAGTTTGTGAACCTGCAGTAATCAAGGAACGATACAAGCACATGCAAACACCTGTGTGTGCCTAGTTCTCAAGCCTGAGTTCTAGCCCACTGTTTTACAAATAATAGGTGTTAAAGACAGGTCAATTGAAAGAATTAGGCTCATGGGATTCCAATGGCACCGGGTCTTTTGTGTGCAACATCCTGGGACTCAATCTCTGTAAGGTAGTTCTGAGCGTAGACCCCCTTAGTTCTAAGGTTTAGAATGAGTGTGGGGTGAATATATATGGAGGAAGAACAGCCTAGGGCAGATAGATAATTGTAGACACATCGTTTGTTTACAATGCTTTTTTTCTTTCTCATTTTGGACTCAGAATCACATCTCATTGGCTAAAGGTTTCTTGTCACCCTCCCCAGAATGCTCCACATTAGAAATCCCCATGTATAAGACCTTCATGAGATGTATTCCTAAACCTCTTTTCAAGGTTTTATGAAGTAGTGCCCAAGAGGACCAGTCCAGTGTAGACTGGACTGTGTGTGGGTTTCTAGGGTCCCTACTCAGTATGCCTCAAGGCAACTGGGGATAGCACCCCAATTAAAATGGAACATCATGTTAACTTGCACTCTACTGTTTGGGTTGGCTGCACATGGGGATATTTTTAGGACCAGAACAAATATGTCACCCTTCCTTGTAGTGTAGATTGTGTCTTAAGGAAAGTCTATAATTATTCCTTTAAACTTAAAAGCAGGAAATATTTCCAAAAACTAGCCAGTAACCAGAACACTATCATCCAACTATTGTTGTGTTTGTATAATTTAAAGAAACACTGGTTACATATTACTTAAAATTTCAGGGATTTGGGCACCACCCAAATGCAGAACAGATTAATTCCATGGTTTCTATATGCATTTGCACAAATTAAAATGTAAGTCCTCACTTGGTGTTTTTTGTACCTCTCCCTTCAATTAGTTCTATATGCAGAGCTGGTCAGACAAGAGTTTTCAGGAATAGCCAGGTTCTCCTGCATATTGTTACTGTACACTTGAATCCCTTTATGTTCTGTATGCCATCGTGACGGGACTGATGTGCGAATTCTAAGTTACCCCATGCTGTTTCAGTTTGCTCCAGTGATAAGTCTTGTATACTGAAACCCACAAAATCATGAGAAATCTTTCTGTAGGAATCTTCTTTCATACTATTGAAGAGTGAGCATAAACTTCCCATGGACAATGGTAGATTTCCCATCCAAACATCGAAGAAATGATTCTTACCTTTAATCTCTTCTAAAGGAAAGCCAGTTCTTGGTTAGAATATTTTAAATGTTAATTTTACCAACCTTTAAAGAAGTTATTGATCTCACAAAGCTTTTCAACCCTAGCTAAATAATGAACACAAGAAATCAACTCCAATGGTCTGAATTTATAGTGAGGAATTAAAGCTTCCAGATTGTTCTCCTGTCAATTACCTGTTTCTGTAACTGGACCATGTCTAGTGATACCTGTGTATATATATATATATATATGACAGCCCTAAAGCTCTGGCTTGTGCTAAGTCAGGGACCTGGGAGCAATAGTGAGCTTCTGGTCTAAAGTAAGATTCAAGGGCAATTTTCTTTGTAGTCTTGACAAAGGTGACTAGATAGAGCAAATCCCTCATCAATAAGAACATAAAAGCAGGGAATAAATTGTGCCTTAGTCTCTTTCCTCTCTCTGCTTCCTCTCTTTTCTCTCCTCTCCCCTTCCCTCTTTCCCTTCCTTCTTTTCATCCTTTAGAAAACATGCACAGAGAAGCTCATAATACCTAAACATTCTTCTTAATAATTATAAAACAAATATTCAGGCACTCTTCACCCAGGATGCAAGACAATGTTGCTAGTGCCCCAAGCCCCTGGCAAGTCCCTTTTCTAAGTAATCTCCTCCATCCTTGCTAAAGATAACCACTATCCTATTATGGTATCCTATTATGGGATTATGCTACCCACATACCTATTACAGCACTTATTTCCTCGCTTTTATTTTTAGTTTTGCTACCTAATTATGCATGCTTAAAGAAAGAATACAGTTTAATTTTGTTGAGAGTAAAGTTTAATTTTGCCTGGTTTGGAACTTTACACAAATGGAATCACATAGAATGTGTTCTGTTCAATCTGTCTTATTTGATCAATCGTATATAGTTACATTTTTTTATTTGGAAACAATTGAAAATTTTTGAAAAATTGCAAAAATAAAATAGTGCAAAGACCTCCTATTCGCATGTTATCCAGATTTACCTATAGTTTACATTTTACCTTATTTGCTTTGTTATTTATGTGTGTTCTCTCTCCCCATAAATATGTAATTTTTCTGAACCATTTAGGAGTGAGTTATATACATGATGGCACTTTATCCATAAATATTTTAGTGTGTATTTCTTAAGAATGGGGATATTCTCATATGTAATCACAGCATAGTGATCAACTTTATAGATTTACATTGATCCGATACAATCTACTGTCCACAGTCCAATTTTGTTAGTTGACTAATAACCCTCTGTAACATTTTTTTCCCTTCCAGGGAAGGTTTCTGTCTAATATAGGACCCAGTTTAAGGTCACTTGTTGCATTTAGTTGTCATATCTCTTTACCTTCCTTTAACTTGGAATATTTCCTCATCCTCTCTTCTTTTTTTATATGATAACAACTTTTGTAATACACACATTTCCCTGCTCCCTTTTATATGGAACATTCCTAATTTTGTGTTTGTCCAATTCGACATTATTTCTTAAGATTCATCCCTATTGTATTTTTGGTATGTTTTTCATTTTTGTTGCTAAGTCACGTGTGTGACATTGTAAACATATGGATGCAAATGTAGCAGTTAATAATTATTTCATATGCTTGCTTATATCTTTTATTAAAGAGAGCAATTAACTGAGTTGTTTTGGTATTGCATCATTGAGTGTTGAGAAAAGCCTCGCCAGCCCATTTACCAAATTGCACCCCAGTTTACCTGGTGGAAGCCACCTGGTGCCTGAATAATGACCTGGGAGAAATAAATGGCCTCTTCAGAGTTAGGATTGCAAACTCGAAGCCACAAAATGATTGTAATCACATTCCTAGGACTTTGGCTTTAAATATCTGTTCTGAAAAGAAACAAAATTATCAGTCACTGAAGCCATTGAACTAGGATCAGGGGGTATTAGGATGTACAGTTAATTGGAAAATGACTAGTGATGGATAAACCTCAGAAACTTTAATATTCAGGGATGCTTATGTGAGACTTTTAAAAATACTTTTAATCAAATGGACTCAAATCCTTTTGGTTAAACCCTTTTCCTCAATTACTAGTTCTCTTTCTACTCAAACCAGCCAGAATTCATATGTTATTTGCCTTGCCTCCATCAAGATCTACTTTCTCCTGTGTAAGAGTGATCGTCTTTGTGATACTTCACTTTGAAGTGAGTACAGGGTTGCAGTACATGACGACTTTTACGATAATAACCTTGCATTTGAGCCAAAAGAATTCCAAGAACTAAGTTTGTTCCAGGAAGTGGTTTTAACCTTCATTCTTCCATGTTCCAGTTCTGTATTTATCAGAACTTGCTCTTAAAAAGGTAGATGCTTGTACATTTCATATGCACATTTCCAACTTCCCGGGAAACTAGTCTCCTTCCTAATTCTTTTCCATAGGATTCAAATATTGGGATCATAGGCAGTATTTCCTTCTTTCTAGACTAGATTCATCTCACGAAGAAAGTGATCACCGATGGTTGCAAACAAAGATTGTCACTGTGCTCAGTAATTCTGGTCTGATCCTTTAAACAGCGGCTTGGGGTAGAATTTTGATTACCTTTAGAGATCTGCAATTGCTGGAAAGAAATAACATATATAACTTTCTTTTGCAGTAGGGTGGAGGAAGAACTAGAAAAAAATCGTATTTGAAGATAGCAGGCAAGCAGGCAAAAGGGTTTCTGTGTCCACAGATGACTCACTTTGAGAATAATAAGATGTAGGTTTGAACAATGCAGCTATACAAAGGTATCGGGTTTCAAGAAAGTAAATTTTGGGGAATTAAGAAATCCGGTGAATAAGGTGCAATAAGAGGAAGTATAAAATTCGCGAGCATGAAAGCAGTGGAGCAATCTTTTAAGACACCATAATTAAAGCTCAAAGAACCGCAGTCCTTCTGAAAAAACAAGAATGTGGGACTTAACAAAAATAGCATGTGTATAACCCGCCAGAGAATGCGGCGAGAGCTGTGTGAAGCTCTGAGAGAGAGAAACAAATCATTGCAGAGCGATTGTCCTGCTTTCTAAATGGAAATGATGGGGCAGCTGGAGGGGAAAATATACAGAAAATGAATACAGAGAGTTATCTGAAACCCTTGCTAAAAAAAAAAAGGAAATGGACAGAAACAATCAAAATTGGTTATTTTTAGTCTCCATTGATGATAAAACAATTTTTATCCAAAATAAAAGAGGAATTACAAAAAGCAAAAACAGAACGATATGCTTGAGAGAAGAAAAGATTTCCATAGCTGAAATGATGGCGTTTGAACAACCAGTTTAGCTCTTTAAAGGGGAAAGTACACGGACAACTGGTAACGATTAAACTGTAGTTTAATAAATAAATTGTGAGATTTCGAGATTTGGTTAGATGGATGATTCAAGTGCAGAGGCCGTGAAGTAGAGGATTTGGAGAGACGTTCAGGAAGATTACTTTGGTCCAGAGAAACAAACGGTTTGGGTCTAAAAGAGACCCAAGAGTAGAATCAGCATGGAGCAGCCCCTAGGAAAGGAAGCAGGAAGTGGGACATTTTCCCTTGTGATTGAAGAAAATAGAGGAGAGAATGTTCAGGTAACCAGGGAGACATGTCAGTGGAATATCAGACCTTTTTTTCCTTGATGATGAGGTTAATCTCACTCTTACATGTGTGGCCTCCTCACCTCTGGTTAGATGCTACCCAACTAAAAGCTCTCCCTGATGCTGGCCCTCCGAGATACGACCGGCTGCCAGAGGAAGTGAGGCAGTGGGTGGTAGAATCTCTGAAGGCCGGGAGGAATATTAGGTAATATCGAGTTCAACCCTCTCCTAGGCAGACGCTGAAACTCAGACCAAGAAAAGGAGCAATCTACGAAAGATCAAAATTTGGTGAGTGTCCACCATGTAACCTGCCCTTTTAACATGGACTCCCCCCACCTCACCATTTTGGGGAACTCCTTCCTTGTGGATAATTTTTCTGGAAGGAATCTACCTCCCTTTTTTTGTGTGTGTGTGTGGCTCTGTGGCCAAAGAAGACAAATGACCTGGGCTTGGCCAACTAGTTTCTGGGAAGATTGGCTCTGAAAGAAGAATGCAAAGATGTAGGACACTTAGGAGTCATGGTCACATCAGTAGGACCTTGTATGGACCAGGCAGTTCTTGTCACAAGATTTTTGTTGTGGTTCCAGTTGCCAGGTCTTTAGATTCCCCTGGTGTTCGTTCATTTTTCAAGTTGGGTGTTCTGGCCTATTGAGATTTTGCATCCTTAATGTCCTTCCAGTGATATTCTTTTTTGCTTACCATAACCAGAGCCTGTTGCATCCATGAACCATGTTTGGTATCCCAAGTCCAAGTAAATCGGATAAATAAGTTGGGTAGATACAAACTGCCTCTTAGTTCATTTTGCTTCCCATGACTTATTTCTTTTCAGTAACATCAGCATCTCTCTCCACCCTGTCCACCATTACCATTGGAGGTGGGGGGGTGTTGCAGGAAAAGCAGAACTGTGAGGTAATGAGCAAAGCTATATACATGCGGATGGATTATTTGATGGAAAAATGAACAACTCTTGTTTTTTGCTGTTGGTTCATTGTGAACAAAAGAGAGATATTCCTCCTTTTCAGTGTTTAGAGGGTAGCCATGTCTTTGTCAGATGGAAGGAATTCTTTTGCCCTAAGAGAGAATAGAGATTTGCCTTTGGATTATTCAAGAAAGAAGGGGGTACCAAAAGGCAGGGGAGAGGCTGATGGGTTCCCTAAAGGTAGGCACCCGAGTCCTGCTTTAACACCACGCTCTGGGAATAGCAGCCCCTTTGATAAGACCTCACTGATACTGAGTGACCGAACACCAAGTGCTCAAGTGTTAGCTTTGGCAACTCCAGATCACAAAAAGTTGTCTTACACCTGAATATTGGGAAACAAATTCATACTTATTACCTATTTCATAATGCTAAGCATCCAAATGAAGACCAACTTTAGACAAGTAGTTGAGTTTGTAAGATGTGAAATTTTGGAATGCAAAGTGAGCAGAATTTACCCCTTTTGTTTTGGAAGTTTGATGTGGTAGGATGTAGCAAGTCTGGCCCTGACCTTTGCTGAGAAAACATTAAAGAACAAATGATGGAAGGAAAGTTGGCAAAACTGAGTAGGAACTTGGAGTAGAATAAGGGCAGTTGCTATTGGGAAGTCTCTTTTCACACAAATATATCAGAAAGCCTTATTTTAATATCATTTGGAATTTTTACAACATTTCATACCCTCATATGTGACACTCAGTCTTCATTCAATCCCCATAAACACTTACTGAGTCAAGCACAGTGGTAGGCACTCTTAAATTTATTTTCTTCTTGGAGTCTTGTAGTGAATGCCTCTTGCAGTATGACAGCCATTTTATCCTCATCTTAAATTGAGAAGGTTAAACTGATAACAGTCCCAGGAGTTGCGTATTTTCCTCAGCTAGTAAGTGGCAGAGCCGGTGAAACCTGAATCTTCAGACGCTGAGTCCAGTGTTTACCAACTTCCCCATCCCTGCCACCCAACAGATTGTCACTCTGACTCAATAACTGAGATTTCCAAAGCAGGTTTGGGAAATCAGGCAGATTTGGAAATTTGGCCAAAGTACCTCGAAGCAGAAAAGGCGGGGAGATATGGGAAGGGTCCAAGAGCAGATTACTAGTTTGTGGTGGGATTAATGGGACAAGAATGGTGATGATACTTCACATTTATTGAGAAATGAGTTTAGCTCTTTACCTGAAATATCTTATCTAAGCCTTGTAACAAACTCATTTCCCCCACTTTTCAGAAGAGAAAACTGAGCCTGAGATGGGTTAGGTAACTAATCCTGGCTCCCATAGCTAGCAAGTGCCAGATTCAGGATCATGACCTTGTTCTGCTTGGCTCCCATGGAAAGAAGCTGTGGTGTGTTGATTTTAAGAGATTGTTTACTGAATCTTGGATCCAACTAAAATAGAATGTCTTCACTAGCCAGATTGATGGCGGTTAATGAGGAAGACCAATCAGAGACATAAAGGGATCACATTATCTCTGCACGTCTGAGGTGGTGAGCAGGTCTGAGATCCTGCAGTTCTGGGAGCTGTTTGAAACAGTGAGGTGTATGGTCTCCAAGTATGACAATGAACCTTTTCCTTTGAAACTAGTTTTTAGGCCAAATGAATTTAGTTGCCAGAAGCAGGAATGGCAGCTTCTTGAAGTACAAGTTCTCATGGGAAAATGGAGTTTTAGTAAGGACATTCCTGCCCACCTTCACAAGACAAGAATGGTAGGAGGGACAGCCATGATCATCAAGCCCATTTCCTTTATTGTCCAGATGAGGCCAGGGTGTTTTAGTGGTTTATTCTGGGTCTCACTGATCAGTGGAGGCAAGGTGAGACTAGAGCCAGGACTTCAGACTCCATAATCATGTGTTCCACCATACCACACTGTGTCTGCATTCTAATTTGACTTCTCTCTGTGTCCTGTAGACCAAGACTTGAGGCCATGGACTTGGTTATGCTTTCTCTTGGCATTATTTCCTAGTATGTGAACTATGCTAACTGTGCATTTGAAATAAACTGACCACTAGGATCTGTTGACAATGTGCACCCAAAATAGACTTGAGCAATGAAATTAATGCTGTACAAAATCCTTAGTCTGTTCAGGAATGCTTCCCTACAAACTCTTTGGAAAATAATCCTCTTAAAAAAATTCGATTCAGTCATCACCATTCCAGTTTGGAGAATTCTTTATCTATTAGTGTTTTTACAGGGCATAAATTAAAAATGCATATAACAACATTTATTATTTTCCCATGCCATTGAATGAGAAATTAACAGAGTCAAGGGATGAAAACATTGAGGTAACATGATATAAACCTACTTTTTCAAAGAATGAATATAGCTGCATAAAGTACTGTATTTGGAAATGCAGGAATCCATACTCACGTAGACAAAGAAAGAGCATTCTTCCTAAAAAAATTAGGAGTTTGTGGGGTGAGGGAAATGAGTTGGGAAAGAAACCAATGAATGAAAAATGAGTAACCAGTTAGGACAAAGAAAATAACTCACATTCGTAGAAGGAGCTTTGAAATGTTCCTGAAATGGAGCTTTTCTGGTCTGTCTACCTTTAGCCCCTTTAGCTGGTATTTCAAAATGATTTATGCTAGAAAGTAATTGTATCTGGTGACAGGCTTTCTTTGTGGTTCCGTACTAGCCTGGTAAGGTTATGCTTATGACGGCTGGTAATGTCACTCCCTACATCTTCTGCACTGCCAAGCTCTAAATTACTGGAGGAGCCTTCCTGATGGACCATGGAAGGAGCTGCTGGAGCTTCTGAGGCTTAGTGAGTGACACTGATACATGGAGTCTTCGTGGCCTACAAGAAGAACTGATCACATTGGAAATGAGCCTCGTAAAAGACCCTCAGAAAGACAATCTGTGTAAATTGCCCTTTAGGCAATGAGCAGGAAGGACACAAGTGTGGGAGGACTTTCTAGCCATTCTTCCTCCAGTCTTTGGATTCATGGAATGCAGAGTCACCTAGAAAAGCCAAGGGAAGCCTTCTTTCTCTCAACATTTACCAAATGTAAAAGGAAAATGAAGGTACTTGAGTGAAGGGAGCCCTGTAACCCTCTTCACTGTTTCTTGCCTATTCTTCCAGAAAGGCTTGTGCAAACACAAGTGAATATATACAACTATATCTATGCACATAATTAAATTTCTGTTTATACTTGTTCTTTTCTGTTTACCCAAATGAGATTATAGAATATATATTTCTTGTGACTTAATCTTAGCAGATTCTTCTAAAACAACATATATACATCTAATCATTTTAACAGAGGCTCAATATTCTATGGAGTTATCATTTCTTGATGCAAATTAACATTGATTCTAGTTTTTTGTTGTACATACAACTATTTTTTCAAGAGACCATATCCATTGGATTTGTTGGTTCAAATGTATGTATTTTAAAAGTTTTGATAAGATATTGCTAAACTGTCTTCCAAAAATATTGCATTACTTTGTATGTTCACCAACAATTGATGAAAAAGCCTGTTTCTGCAATACCACCAGGCATATGAGGTTTTAAATAAACTTTTAAGTATTTGAAAAATTTCAGTTTTGTAGTTGAGAAAATGAGTCCCCTTATTTTTGATTTGCATATATTTAATTATGTGTGACATTAAGGTTCTTTTCATATATTTATTAGCTATTTGTATATCATTTTCTGTGAACTACCTATTGATGGTATTTGCTGATTTTTCTATTGGCTGTTCATTCTTCTTTATTGATTTGTTAAAGCCCTATGTATATGATGGCAAATCTTGTCTTTTTCTGCTTATTTTTGTTTTTTGCTCTATTTATCTACATATATACACACGTGTGTATGTTTTTTCCCATAGATGTTTTAATCTTTTTCTTTATGTCCTCTAGGTTTCGTGGAATGCTAGAAAGTTTTTAAGATTAGGGAATTTTAAAACTGGATTTAAACACAGTTCAATTTTATTTGGTCTCTTTCAAGTTTCCCTAAAACGAAGGGTCTGTGGGCTTCTCCAACCAATGCCAATTTTATTTTATTTTCATATGACAAAGTTCTAGAAGTAAACCACTACAGAGGTGCAGAGTGAAAACACCCATCTCTTTTGAGAATGATGATTAGATTCAGTAAGGAAAGGATGCCTCCCCTCTTCTACAAAAGAGAATTCCTCTGTTCTGGGGAGAAAAGACTTGAGCTCAAAGCTTAACATGCTTACCCTTTACAAAGGAAGGGTCAGCGAAGCACCATCTAAACTTGAGCAAAGTGTCAGTGTTCTCTGAAGGAAGGATGCCTGGCTCACAGAGCGGGGTAAAGGAGGGACAGCACTATTATTCAGGGTGAAGGGGTTCTCAGTCATACTTGAAATTTACATCCCAGGAAAATATAGTTTATACGGAGTAGACTTATATAATTACATTTTTTTCCCATAAGAATTAATATAAAAAGTTTAAGTGTGTCCTGACTACCACCAGGCAACAAACACACATACTCATCACACTACTCAAACTCATCAAAAAACATTAAAATTTATATATTGAGAAATATTGAGATTTTTATAATCTTTCTGACCTTAACATAGTTGATTCTGAGCTTGCTGAGAGAGTTAGTAGGATATGCTAAAATGCTAGACCAAAAACAAGGGCTGAATAAGCTATTATATAGACTAAGGGTCATGGAAGACCATCCATTCCACCACCAGTATTTCTACATCTACATCCAAATATTGGTACATAAGGAGAAGTCAAAGATGGTTGTGGCATAAAAGTCCTTGCTCAGTGTCTCTTCACCCTTCTTGGAGAGCTTAAGCAGGGCTTCCACAATAAATCTTTTTTTTTTTTTTTTTTTAAGAGAGAGAGGAAGCGAGGGGTGCCTGGGTGGCTCAGTCATTAAGCGTCTGCTTTCAGCTCAGGTCACGATCCCAGGGTCCTGGGATCGAGCCCCGCATTGGGCTCCCTGCTCAGCGGGAAGCCTGCTTCTCCCTCTCCCATTCCCCCCGCTTGTGTTCCCTCTCTCGCTGTCTCTTTCTCTGTCAAATAAATAAATAAAATCTTAAAAAAAAAAAATCCTAAAAGAAAAAAAAAAGAGAGCGAGAGAGAGCACACGAGGGGGTTGGGGGGAGGGGCAGAGAGAGAGCGAGAAGCAGACTCCCCGCCGAGCAGGGAGCCCGATGCAGGGAGCCCGATGCAGGGCTCGATCCTAGACCCCGGGATCACGACCCGAGCCAAAGACAGATGCTTAACCACCTGAGCCACCAGGTGCCCCGACAAATCCTGCTGTTGGAAACCACACGCTTTCCCTTCAAAGCCAGGACTGTTGTGATCCTTACCGAAAGGCCGAAGCTCACTGCAAAATTTGTCCTATGTAATGAAATGACGTGGCTACCAATCAACTGGTAGAAGGTTGTTTCTGAATGGTAGGTCAGAGGAAGTGTCCTTTTTTTATATCTAGTTTGTGTTGTAGGCATTCCTACTATCCTTTTCCCAATTGGGTTCATTTTCTGTAGCAGAGGACATCCAAGGTGGTTGTGATGGCGAAGGAACCACTGCCAGGGCTGCAATCAAGAGCCTAGACATTCCAGGAGCCTGAGAGTGTGCTGAAGCCTAGCGGACATGTGAGGTCCTGCGGGCCAAAGAGATGAGGGGGTTACAACCAGCTGGAGCGGGGGAAGATGAAGGAGAAGGACAAGTGACCTGCAGTGGCCAAGACTGGTTTGTCATTTGTCAGTATTACTGACTGACACTATGGTAAGGAAGGGCAAAGAGGAAGGAAGTTCCAGGAGCTCTGCCCTGAAGAGGTTGTGTTTTGTCCTTTCAACACGGAAAGTGGAACCAAAGGTATTAAAACAGAAACCGGAGGGACAATTTGTGAAGGAGGAGAGTGATGAGTGATGTTTCAGGGACCAGAAGTAGTATGGGTGGGATTTGCTGGCTCCTCTCTTTCTCTTGCCCTTTCTCCTTTTGTCTTTATTCCTGTGGTTTTCCAGATCTTTCCCTCTTTCTAATCCTTTGGCTTTTTCATGTTCTCTGGGAAATCTAGTTTTCTTCCACATCCATTGATTAATGGCTGTCTTATGGCATAAAATCATGGCTACTTTTGGTAGATAATGACTCAATTTCAGTTTTTCTTAAAAATGAGAAAACTCACTAAAGTTAATTCTAAGTTGCTTCTTGTAACACCCTGGTTTTTTGCCCCATTTTTCCCCATCTCCATTAGAGAGACCTCTTAACCCAAATTGCCAGCTCAGTCCCAGTCTTCAGTACTTGTCATAGAGGGCAAGTCAGTGTCCCCCATCTACACCCAAGTGAATCAACAACCAGTCATCCCTGCTCTACCTCTGGGATGCTGGGCTTGTTCCTGGGCTACTCTCTGCCTTATTCTTGAATCCTACCATGTAGCCCCGGTCATGTATCTGAGTTCTAGTCACATCCCCTTATGCCCAATTCCTGTTTGTAATACTCTGCCTAATTCTCTAGGCCTTGTGGGAGAAGAGCCTTACTTTGTTTTTGCCAGAATTAAAGAAGTGACTGTGATCCCAGCAGGATTTTGTAGTAGACTGGTTATCCATTATCATCCACTTTAAAATCCATGTTGTTGGCTTGGTTGTGTCCCCACCTCCATTGTCTAGTTCTGGCTCCCAGAACCCCCTGGCTCTCCCTCAACCCCTTGCTGCTAATCCATTTGTTCCAGGTCATGTCACAAGATACCACAATGTTGACTTATATTTGACCTTCAGGTAACTTTTTTTTCTTTTGGGCTGGTAGCCTACAAAACAAGAATTCCTCTCACTGCATCTAACGCGTTTAAAATATGAGTGAATCAAAGCATTGTCCTCTTCATCCAAAATGACTGACCAATTTGCCACAGGCTGCCTTTACCCATATGACTTTCAGGTACACACAGGGCACATAGGGGTGAGGTGGCCATTTTCGTAAGGGCAGGAGCTTGGGGAAGTGAAGGAGGTGGTTTGTTGAATGTTAAACTCAAGGCCTCAAGGTTTCTCTCAGGTCATTTGCTGGGAAATTAGCTACTTTATAAAGTTATCCCTTTTATATGGGTTTCCCTTTACTGTTGTAATTTGAAAGTGCAAGAGTCACCTTTGTTTAGCAGAAGGCAAACAATTCCACTAAGCACAGTAAGGCATCTTTATTCATGTGTCCCATTGATTCATGATAACGAAAAGATGGAACCCCTTCTTCCAACAGTGGCTTAAGAGGATCTTCCAGAATTAGCCATGTGTAGGAATCCTTGACAAATTAAGCCAGCCAAATACAAGTTAGCTACATCGAAGAGTGCATAATCTATATTATTCCACTGAAAATACGGTTATAGAAAACATTTCCAATTAACATATCAATGCTGAATTGTTTTCTTCTTTTTATATTTCATTAATAGAATGATGGAACAAGGAACAGGCCTCTTCATTTATCTAGTACAGTGCTTTCATATTCTAGAAAAGGTGGATTCCAAAGAGATTACATGAATTGTTTAAGGTTACTCAACTTGTCATACCGTTGGATCCAGATCCCTGATATCCTGGTTCTCCTACTGCGGTCACACTCTTTCTGATTTCATCCCAGGTTAACATGTCCCAAAGGATAGGAGTTGTTCTCGATGCTGGCTACATATTTAGAACCATCAGAGAAACTTTTACAAAATACAGTTGTCTGGGCCCTGCATTCGTTGATTCTCACTTCTACTTGGCCTCGAGTGAGCCTTGAACAGGAGAAGTCCTTTATGAAAACTGCCCCCCTGTGATGGCCATTTATAGCTGGGATTGAAACTCATTGGCATTACAGAATAGGCAATTCAGAAATTCTGTGCATTTCTCTCCTAAACTTTGTGATTCTTCCTGGTAGAGACCACAGACACTCTCTGTTAAACTTTGTACCATACAATCTCCCATTAATCTTATTTTATTTTTGACTAATTTTTCTTTAAAAATTTTAAGTACTTAGAAAAATAAATGGAATATTAATTTACAAAAACATCTGTTTGCACCACCCAGCATTAACACTTGTTAACATGTAATCAGATGCGCTGAGTCTTTTTCATTATTAATAACTGAAATGAAATTCTGCAGACAAAGTTGAAGTATACTCTTTGGGGCTCTCGTTTTATTTCCAGGTTTTCCTCTATTATGGATTAAGGTCAAAGAACAGATAAACCATGTACTAGTTCCCTTCTGCCCTCTTCCTCCCTAGAACGCAGAGGATGGGCCTATTTGCTATAGGGAAAATGCTCACTAAGCTATCAAAGAGCTTTAAGATCCTCTCGATGATACTGTTATGGGTATGCAGCACGCCAGCTGAGTCAGGATAGTAAATATCTCATCTGCATTTTGGAAGGAGAAAAGGAGCTTAGTGAGAAGTTTATGGAGGTCGGTTTTCACGCTCAAAAAAGGACTTGAGAATCACAGACCACAGACATGTATTTAGGAATGCAAAAATCCAATAGCTGAAGATATGCAGAGCTATTATTTTTCTTGGCTGAGACTGATAATTTTCCTCTTTTCCCCATAAATTAGGGTTTAAAAATGTTGTTGCTACCGCTTATTTCTCTTGGCATGTTAAATGACTGAGTTTCTTTGTTCCCACTGCTTTTTCTGTGGACCCTCTTGAGCTCCTTCTCTTGAGTAAATAATCTAGTTTTTCTGTGGCTTGTGTAGCAGCTTAGCACTCCTTTGGTAATTCTTTTCCTCTGGCTATGGGCTCTGTTGACCATATTTGTAGTATAGTATGCTCCCCTTCTCTAGTTTCCGAAATTAACGGCATTTTGTTTTATTGTTCTCCAATGGACAACGGTCCTTTCCCTGTCTGCTCTTCAGTAAGCACCTTGACCTAGACTTCTGTTCTGATTTCACACTCTGTCCATTTATAGTCAGGCAGTGATTCAGCCAAATGCAGTGATTCCCCTGGTACGCTCTGCGTGGGGTATGTTTCTGCTGAATGGCATCATGTTCTATGCTCTACTTTTTTTAATCATTAAAAAAAAAAACCCAGAAACGAGAAAAGACAGGTGAAGACTTCAATCCTTAACACATTTCAGTTGTCTCTAGTTTTCATTTCAAGTCTAAGATCACTCTCTCTCTCTCCTCCACCCTTCTCTCTCTCGACATCTTGTCTTTTATCATTATGTTCCAGTACCATCCCAAATGAACTTGGGCTAAAGCTAAGTGTTTTCCCCTTCTAAGTCTTTCCATTTAGCACTTGCTGCATACCCCATAGCTGTCAAATCAAATTTTTGCCAAGAAAGAACAGCCCTGGAAGATCCAAGGAACTTCTACAAGCAGATGCGTGTGTTTGATAGGTTAATGTCAAGTATGCCAAACCATTCAAAGAAGAGGAAGGAGACCATGGGTGTGCAGTACCTTGAAATGCCACATCCACCCACTTAAGAAGTTGTAATATTGAAAACACAGTGACTGCCCACCATTCTGCTCACAGAAGTGATTTGCTGTTTTTTTCAAAGCCTTTTGAATTTCAAAGGGAGAGTTTGGGGATACCTGGGTGGCTCAGTCAGTTAAGCGTCTGCCTTCGACTCAGGTCATGATCTCAGGGTCCTGGGATTGAGTCCGGCATCGGGCTCCTTGCTCAGCGGGGAGCCTGTTTCTTCCTCTACTTGTGCTTTCTTTCTCTCTTTCTCTGACAAATAATTAAATTAAAATTAAAAATAAAAGGGAGAGCTTGTCTCTCTGATTTGCAGTTTGAAGAGGGTGGCCACATAAACATGAGGAAGAAGGCAAGACTTGAAGCCTGAGGGTGAGCTGTTTTCCTAATGCTTGGGAAGCATTTAGCTTTCTAGGGAGGTTCAGGGAAGCTGAGAACTCTACCCATCCAGGCGAACCCCTTCCTCTCTCCACCTGGAACATGCCAGTGATATAAAGTTATGAGTCTTTAGGTCTCCCCATATGTCTGTAGTGTGCCTCTCAGAAACATATCATAGGCTGCTAAATTGGGGTTATCCTTCCTTAGGCTGGGCTGGTTCTAGTAGAGGGTCCTGATGGATGAGGAGAATAGATTACGCCCATATTTGCTTTATGTTGTTCAATCTTGTTTTGAATTCCAACTTTTAAAATAGCTTACAAATGGCTTATAGTCATTAATGTTGTTTTCCTTTTAAAAAGTTCCATTGCATACTAATGAGAAGTTTAATGCTAACAGAAGCTACATTGCCATGCAAGCAGGAGTTTGCCATATGCTTAACTCCTGTTTCACACAAGCACAAAGTTTGCAGAATGCAGAGTTGCCACAAATATCCAAGTGCAGAATTAGGTCCCATGTACAAGTATGTGAGTGAAGAATTTGGCTCATGCATATACCCTTGGAAAAAATTTTCCCATAGTTTTCTTTTCTCTGAGGTATTGAATGGGCCAACACTTGTCCTCATGTTTCAAACATTTCAGCCCCCCTGAAACATTTTGATTGCCTCTTACATTGACTAGAATTGCACAATACTATGTTCCAAATGATATCTTTTTCATTGGCTTCATATAATTTCAGAAGAAATCCTCTGCTTCATACCCTATGCCCTTTATGTATATGGCTTCTATTTTTACTTTGCTTCTTCCTCTGTTTTCCTTCTACCATTTCATCCAACATGTTTTGAATTTGTGTAGTTGCTTATATTTGAGGCAATCATACTTGAAACCAACAATGCTTACTTTATTTAAAAAATATTTGTCTTGATACAGTTCCCAATTTTGGGACCTGGCACATCAAACTCAATAGAAAGAATGCAAGCTTTGGGAAGATGGAATAAACCCCTGATGTAATCGGCAGAGTTGGTGTGCTGATTCCACCCTGGTAGAATTAGGATCTTTATTTTATTATCTTTGAAACTCAACAATAACGGAAACAGAAGAGGGATTGAGCCCCACATCGGGCTCCCTGCTCAGTGGGGAGCCTGCTTCTCCCTCTGCCTCTACCCCTGCTTGGGCTCTCTCTCGCTCTGTCAAATAAATAAATAAAAAATCTTAAAAAAAAAAGGAAAAAGAATAACTGAAACAGAAGAGTACTCTTTCAAAAGTAATAGCTATTTTTTTTAAAGTGAATGAGAAGATTTGAGAATAAACACTTGTGGTCGCTTTATTCCTTGTTCTTTTCATTTCACTCAATCATTAAATATGCGCCAATGTAACCTAAGATATGACAGGTGTGTGTGTGCGTGTGTGTGTGTGTGTTTGCATTTTAAACTACTCACATTTTTACTGGTTAACAGCATGCCTTGCTCAGGAAATCGGAAGACCTAGATTCTAGATCTATGCCTTAGACCCAGAAGTCACCATACCTTATGGGGTAGGGAGATACTCATGACACTTGGCTTCATCTCATTGACAAAGTAGAATCAGACACCTAGTTTCTCTGGCACAACTTGACTTCCCCGGGAAAATCCAGTTTCACGAGTCTACTTTCAGCTAAGACTCTACTGTAATTCTCATTAGTTTATGATATGTAGACTTTAAGCTTGTCTATTAACTCTATTAGCTATTGTGTAAATTCGCTTTTGCCTCCAGCTTTTCCCTGCCTGGCTCATGGGCTCAGAACTAGCCCTCAGCTTTGTTTGACGAACCTTCTCCTGCGATCATTTCATATCCCTCCGTCTTGATCCTTGATTCCCTGATTAAGTGGCAGGAAGGCCCGTCTCTTTTGCTTAGTGGTGGCTGCATCTATGTTTTTGACGAGCTTCATGCCTGAACACTTACTGGCAATGGTCAGACTCTCCTGTCTTAACTCAGTAGCTGGGTCTCTGGAAAAGAGCTCTTATTCCTCTTCCATCCCCCTGGCTTGAATTCTGATACTTCCATAATCAAATGGAGTTTTATCTTTGTTCTTTGCTTATCTTGAATTGCCCCACAGCAGATCTCAGACAAGGATTTGGGTATAAAAGTTAACTGGGGAGATGATCTCAGGCTGCACAGAGAGGGAGTTAGGAAGTGGGACAGGGAGGACAGGAAAATAAAAAAGGGTACATTAAGAATTAAAGCCACGGCTGTGGGAAGATCCAGTTCTTGGGCGGGGGTGAAGGGGTAGGGGGACCCTCTGAGTGACTGTGGAGAAGGAACTTCAAGATTATCCAGCTAATGAGGTGCAAAGTTGGGGGTATTTATCCACTCACGATCCCTCATGTTTTGTGGTTTGCACTTAGCTAGGTGTTAACTCCTGACATTTCCAACCTGCCCTGTTGTTCTCTCCTCTGGTCAGATAAAGTGTGCTGACAGATGGAAGCAGGTGTTTGAGGTAAAATGCTGTCAGCCTAATAAAGAAGGGTCCACCAAGCTGCAGGTGACCTCTAGGGTGGACTATATCAGATATGGGTAAGGTACTGGTAACATCCATTGCACTAATTCTCAATATTCCTGCTTAAAAGAACTCATTAGAAGGAACTGTTGCCAGGAATTAGGAAGTGCTAGTGATGGAGAATTTATTTCTTTGGGGGAGAGGGGGTTATCTTTCTGGATCCTTCTTTCCCATCAGAGGCAACATCTGAGGTTCCTGAGAGGTAACTGAATAGCCTTTTGCCCTGTGGGTGAGAGACAAGTAATAGAGAAAGCATTGAAAGCCAAGCAAGAGTCTAGAAAGGGTGTTGCAAAATGAGTAGCATTAGATGTGCCCCCTCCTACCCCCAAAGTTCTGGCTATTCGGAATTATTCTGTAATTTAGATCTATGAGAATTACTTGTGTTTTCTAAATATAAGTGTTGGGTAAATCTCTCAGGCCATTTTTTTTTTTTTTTTTAAAGATTTATCTAGGGGCACCTGGGTGGCTCAGTCGGTTAAGCGGCTGCCTTCGGCTCAGGTCATGATCCCAGGGTCCTGGGATCGAGCCCCATGTTGGGCTCCCTGCTCGGTGGAGAGTCTGCTTCTCCCTCTCCCTCTGCCTGCCTCTCTGCCTACTTGTGCTCTCTCTCTATCTCTCTGTCAAATAAATAAATAAAATCTTAAAAAAAAAAAGATTTCTCTATTTATTTAGTGGGGGAGGGAGAGGCAGAGGGAGAGAGAGAGAACATCCTCAAGCAGACTCTCCGCTGAGCATGGAGCCCAACGCAGGGCTCGACATGGGGCTTGATCCCAGGACCCTGAGATCATGAGCGGAAATCAAGAGTCAGATGCTTAACCAACTGAGCCACCCAGGCGCCCCTCAGGCCAAACATTTTTATAAATGATGGGTCAAGTCCACTTTATTGCTGTTTGTGGTTCTCTTAACTCATATGTATGTTAACTGGCTTGCTGAAAGAAACAGTTTGCTTATGTCCTAAGCACAAAGACCTGCTCAGAGACTGAACCTGACATTCAGCTGAGCTGGACTCCTGTGAACACAGCAGAAAAATGAACAAAGACCCATATCAACTCTGTTTCTAATTCTGAGTTGGGGGAAGTATGGGTAATCTAAATGAAACTCACATATGCATAGTTTATTTGTCGATATGGTTGTATAAGAGATTTGTAATGAGTTGTATATGCTTAATTTGAATGCTTGGTAAATTTTGGTTATACGCTTATGCATATGGTATGTGCATTAAGCCATTCCAAGGGCTGCCTTCGGTTACAAAGTCTCAGCTTAAGAAGTCTGGCAGGGCCGACCCTGCTACACATCTGGTTGTTTCTTTGTTCCCGGGCAGTGACTAATTTTGATCAGATCTCCTTGCACCTCCTACCTTCCAAGTAAACAGAAGATGGATTCCAGAATATAAATCCCAACATTGATATTTGTAGAGAGAAATTTAAAATTCCTCTACAAGCCAAAGGATCTCAGCATTCTGTGCTGGTAATGAACTTTCGGAAGATTAAGAAATAGAGGTTTCTGGAAGAAAAGTGATTTAGCCAAGGTCATAGAGATAATGGCTTATCTTTCACTTGTGTATAATTTTGGTGATACAGTTGCTTTGTTGATAACAGACGATCACAGTTTTGATTAATGCTAGTGTCTGGCCTCATGTCCAGTTAAGACTCATTTATGGATTCCTTTCAACATGGTAGAAGCTATTGTAGTCATAAATTTCCTCAACTGTGGCAGCTACTGTGCAAGGCAGTAGTAAAAATTCTAACATCAGTCTCTCTCTTTTTTTTTTCCTGAAGATTTCAGTACTTTATGGACTTTTACACCATTCTTTACAAGTTGAACTGAGGCCATATGGCGGTAGCTTTTGCTAGAAAGCAGCCAGTGACAAGAAGAGCTTTAATTGATGCCCATTAAGGAAAAATACTGGAAGAAACAGAAGATTAAGAGCTGTTTCACTTTCAATCCTAACCAGGCAATGCCAAGAAAGAATGACCACGTTTGCAATTGGCAAGAAGAAATATGAGGCTAAAAGTCATAGTAAACACTCTTTCTTTCTTTCTCCCCAAAGAGTACCAACACATTTTTAATTCTCAACAGATACATTATACCTAGAGCTAAACAAGGCACAGATTTATCTTTCTGGGAATAAGTATGTATTAACTCTGTAGCAGTTTGGAGAAGGATTGAATCATTTATTTCATGGTCAGTAATAAACAAAAACACACAGAGAGAAAATTATTCCCCTGTACATCATAGACCTCTCACTGTCTGTTTTTGTTTAATAACTATCAATGTTTATAACTATCAAAGTTTTCTGACTTCTTGTCAGAGAAGATGGCTGCATTGTAGTTACAATTTATCCAAACAAATATAATAGATTTCTTTGATGCCATGGTGGTGTTTTTCAGAAATGGATTCCTTAATGGATTATAGGCTCCTCTTTTCCTTTGTAATGTTCAAAAGCCTGAACAAAGTATTTAAAATACAACATGCTAATAACAAACACCACATCCCATAAAGTAAGCAAGAAAACAAAGGACCTCATATTAGGGTACAGAAATATGTTGATGACTTTAATTCAGCAAGGAAAGATAAAATAAATATAGAGCTGTAACTGATGATTTAATCTAATTCATCTTTAAAATCCATGCAATAGTCAAGAGTTGGAGACACCTGCCACCAGGATGCTGAAATCTGAGAAAATGTTACTTGCCCTTGATGGCAATTGGAGGTAATTTAATTGCAATTACTGCACAAAATCTGTTGAATGACATTCTAATAAACTCTGCTGAGGTAAATATCATATTATTACAAATATAATTTCTGATTTTCCCTGCTTGAAGTAGATGAATGACAGAATGAAATGCCATTTCCTAAACATCTAAACAGCAGCTATAATCATAACTGTTTATAACGTCTTTAGTCTGTTTTCTGATCTGTGGCTCAGAAGTCAGAAAGCCATAAACCGGGGTCTGTTTACATGACTGAAAAATACATTTCTCTCCCCAGAAGGAAGGGAGAAAACACATTTTTCCAGCTCTTTGACTGTGGAATCAATGGAATGAGAAGATGAACACCAGAATGGAAGTTTATGTTCAGGGTTGAATCTGAATGTTGGCTCATCAGGTGTTAGATTGAAAGCCAAACTAAGAGATGAAACTGAACTTCATCTTAGAGTTCCTTTCAGTCAAAAAACATTTAATGGATAATGGACCATAAAATGGGCATCCATTTTATGGATACTGACATATTTAGAATTTATTTGAATTCACTTGAGTCATCAATCACAAGGAAACTCTGAATTTAATTTTTTGGAAATCACACCAGGCTCTACTTTTCAAGCTGAAGATGAGGGAAATGTAACGGAGGAGTGGGAAGTGGGTAGGAGAGCATGATTGGTTTCCTACCTTGATCAAATTAACTTGGTGACTCTAGAAAACACCTATGAAAGCACAGAAATGGGCCAGTCTCTAAGAAGTATTTACTATGGAATAACATGGGATTTCTGTCTACAGAAATCTGTAAACAGCTGCACCATTAGACCACTGTTTTGGCTAAAAGCAAATGGGTAGCTTAAATAACAGATACTTATTGTCTCACAGTTCTGGAAGCTAGAAATCCAAGACCAAGGTACAGGCAGGATTAAATAACAGATACTTATTGTCTCACAGTTCTGGAAGCTAGAAATCCAAGACCAAGGTACAGGCAGGATTATTTCTTCTGAGGCTTCTCTCCTTGTCTTGTAGACCACTGTCGTAACTATGTCTTGACATGGTCTTATATCTGTGTCTGTTTGTGTTCTACTTTCCTCTTCTTATGAAGCATCAGTCAAATTGGATTAGAGCCCACTCAAAGACCTCATATTAGCTTAGTTTTCTCTTTAAAAATCCTATCTCCAAATACAGTCACATTCTGAGGTACTGCGTGTTCAACATGTGGACTTTGGTATATGAATATTTAGGGGCACAATTCAGACCACAGGAGATGGGTTGTGTGACATTTGGAAGTTTCACTGAGGCTCTCTGATAATGCTATGAAATAATTTGGTTGCCTGAATAATGATACTTTGTGTTGTGGGTATATTGAGACAGGTAAGTGGAGAACTAAGGTAGAAATTTAATCAAAAGATTTTCTATTCACAGAAATGGTTATTTTGACCTTGGTCCCTAGATTTTCCCCTGAACACACAGCCCTGTCCTTTGGGTGGCTCCAGAAGGAGGAAGTGGCATGACAGAGTCGTCACAGGCTCTTGTGCCACCTATGGAATGAATAAGATGTGTCCTCAGTATCATGGAAAGTCTTGTCTTGTCATGAATTGTCACCACTGGGAAAACTTTACCCTTCCCCACTGTGAGTTTCTAAGAAGGGGAAGTGGCCAGTGCTCTGAGTCCACCTCTGTTTTTCCATGCCTAGCCAACTGCCAAGCCATCAGCCTTTGGGTTGTTGCTTAGAATGTTTCTTTATTAACTAAGGCACACGTGTTTTAAGAGAAAGCTCCCTGTTGACCCTGCTTGCCTCCCACTAACTGTGCTACTGGACCAAAGTGGGTCCAAAGTGGGTCCAAAGTGGGTTCCTTCGTGAGCTGTAGATAGAGACCACATCAGGTGGAGATGCCTCACAAAATTGGACAAATAAAGAGAACATTGGGAATAATTTCCAAAGTCATGACTCTCGGAACAGGGTTGAGCAGATTCCTTTTTACTGGGGCTTTGGATGAATATTCAGTGGGGGATTTTAACATAATGAAGACGAGGTAATTGGCACTTTCTGATTCACCTACAGAGGGATCCTCCTCAAATATTTCTTTTCCTATTCCAGCAATTTGTTAGTTTCTAAAAGATAAAATTGACAGGCAAGAAGCTTCTAGGATTCTCCTGAGTTTAGGAGTTTAGGGGATCAATCCTGAGTTTAGAGGGCCAAGGAATCTCACTGGGGACCACTCTTCCATCAAATCATTTGTATCAAATATATGCATTTAGCCACAGACATTGCCAGTCAAATCTATAGTTTGCAGATGAGACTGGCTTAAATAGTCCAATCGGTGGATTCTCTTAGTAGTAATATCTTCCCCACTAGTTCTCCATTCCTTAAAACCTAATGGAGTTTCTAGCTCTGGACTATGCCCTCAGGACACTATGAAGCAGTGCTTCTAAGTGCTTATTTTAGGATTTACATTAAGGTGACTTTTAAGTCACTTATGTAATATACTTAAAATACTTCTTCCCGTAGTGAGGGTTAGCAGCAATACAGATGTGGGAAACATGAAGGTTATCCAATCTAAATATGTTTGACTTACCTTGTGTAACTTGAACTTGAATAGCTCTTCACAGTGTGTAGGACTTAGGGTTGGTAAGTAACTTTCACATTACTTGTTTTGAGATTCATAGCATCCATATAGTTGGGATGAAGAATTTTACAGATGAAGGCATTTTGCTTCAGAAGTTAAATGATTTGTCTAAAGCAATATATCATTGAGTGGAGGGATCATGGCTCCAAGTTCAGTGTTCTTTCTATTACCTTCTACTTTCAGAGAACTAAGTCAGTCCTTTGAACCTGATTTACTGTGTAGGAGGGCATTTTTCTTTGACTAATCACAATAATTGACACAATGTGCTAAAGAAGACTGACTTAGCCTTGTGTTCCTCATAAAATAGGAAAAAAAATCATTAGAGGTCTTTCATCTTCATTTGTAAACTTTGAAGATAATTTCTGTGCCTATTTCTCAGGGTACCTGTAGAAGAATGATACCACGATACTCATGTTTTGAAGAAATGAATTCTTTTCCCCTTTCTTTTTGTTTGGGTATATATATATATATATATTTATATTTATATTTATATTTATATTTATATTTATATTTATATTTATATTTAATATGGTTGGGAATAAATAATCATGCTCAAAAGGGGAAAAAATAGTTTTTTGTTTTTTTTTTTTGGCAGGGGGAAAGCTCAGAAAACCCCGGAGGAAGAAAAATGTATTGGAAAGATTCCTCCATAAGAAGTATTTACTCCTCAAAAGTTATAGAATGGTTTAAGATTTGTCAAAATCATGCTTTATTATTCATTCATTTAATAGTTTCCTTGCCCTATTTCTTTTTTCTTCATAAACTTTCCTTTCCAGATTTTCTGTAGCTCTTTTTTAGAAGCACCCTACATTTGGTATTAGGTTTATTTTCAATCGTTTGACTTAGGTGCATCTGATAGGACTTGTCTATATGAGGTGGACTTGAGATGAGAACCTAGCCATTCTAGTACAGGGTCCAAGCTCATATTGAGATGTGCCTGATTTAGATGTTCACCTATACCTGACATTTCCCTGATTTCTAAGATTATTTTCTTTTCTGAGATTTTTAGTCATGTGGACAGTATCTTTGATAGCATCCTAAGAGGCATCAAGTACTAAGCTGTCTCAGTATTGTATGTGCTCTTCTCCTCTTCATTTTTTTTTTTTTTTGGTTGCATGATATTTAAAAGTCAGTGTACTCACATTGTTTAGGTTGAAATTGACAGAAATCCAGTTCAAAATAACTAAAGCAAAAATAAGAATTTATTAGTTCATGGAGCTAGGATGCCTGAGATCAGGTGGATCTTACTTCAGGCAGGGTTTGAGCTGGGAGTTCAAATAATTGAAGTTCATTCACTTTCTCTTTCTCTCCCATCTCAGCTGTGTTTACTTCAGGTTGACTTCTGTTCTAGTTACTATTGCCATAAAACAAACTACTCTGAACTTTCCACGACATTCATGGTATTCTGTGGGTCAGGAATCAGAAAGGGCACAGCAGGGATGACTTTTCTCTGCTATATAATGTCTGGGGCCACAACTGGAGAGAATCTGGGGTTCTGGGGCCTGGAATCATCTACAGGTTCATTGACTCACATGAATGGTGACTGGTGCTAGTGGTTGCTGGGACCTTTGCTGGAGCTGTTGGCCGGAACACTGGCATGGATCTTCTCCCTGTAGCTGCTTGGCTGGGTTCCATGAGCAAGCATCCCAAGAAAACCAGGTCAACCTGATTTGTCTTTTATGTCCTAGTCTCAGAAGTCACATAGTGCCACTTCTGCCATTTTCCAGATTCAGGAGAAGGGAACGTAGATCCCATTGCTTCAGAGAGACATGTTGAGGAACAGTATGAGATGGGAGACATTCTTGTGATCATCTTTGAAAAAATATGATCATCCATGGCTTTCTTCTCAGCTTGGCTCTGCCCACATTGGGGTAAGGAAGGTCCACAGGAATTCCAGCCATACATGGTTCTTATTGCTGGGAGTCTCTGAAGGATAAAGACTCTATCTCCCAGTGTCATTATCAATCCCCCCAAAAGGCTCCAGCCTGGATCACATAGCTCCCAGTGACAGAGAAGAAGGGCCACATGACGGCTAGTAGATGCTGACAAGGCTACAGCAAGCCAGGGGTAGTCAGTTCCCAAAAGGAAAACAGTATTAGAAGGAACAAGGGATACTGGCAGACAAAAACAACCAATGTTCACTACAATTGGCTTCTTTTCTTTTCTTTTTTCTTTTTTCTTTTCTTTTCTTTTCTTTCTCTTCTCTTCTCTTCTCTTCTCTTCTCTTCTCTTCTCTTCTCTTCTCTTCTCTTCTTTCTCTTCTCTTCTCTTCTCTTCTCTTCTCTTCTCTTCTCTTCTCTTCTCTTCTCTTCTACAGTTGGTTTCTTTATCACTAAATATTATATGCGGTTCCCTCTTTCTTAAGCTAAATCAGCTTATGTGTGTCACCAGGAAGCCTGTAATTTTCTCCCATGATAGCACTCATCAGACCATACCACAATTGTTGATTTGCCTTCTTATCTTCCCTGCGAGAGTATAAGATTTGTACATTCACAAACATATCTTACTTGGCACTATGTCTACAGTGTTACTGCATTCTAGAACAGTGGTTCTCAAAAGTATGGTCCCTGGACCAGCAGCATTAGCATTATCTGGGGACTCATACAGGCAAATTCCAAGACCCCCATTCCAGACCCGTTAATTCACAAACTATGGGGGTAGGGTGTCCAGAACTCTTTTTTTTTTTAAATTTAAATTCAATTAGCCAACATATAGTTTTTGATGTAATGTTCAATGATTCATTAGCTGCATGTAATACCCAGTGCTCATCACATCATGTGCCCTCCTTAATGCCCATCACCCAGTTCCCCCATTGCCCCACCCACCTCCCTTTCCGAAATCCTTAGTTTGTTTCCCAGAGTCAAGAGTCTCTCATGGTTTGTCTCCCTCGCTGATTTCTTCCCATTCAGCTTTCCCTCCCTTCCCCTATGGTCCTCTGCACTATTCCTTATGTTCCACATATAAGTGAAACCATATGATAATTGTCTTTCTCTGCTTGACTTACTTCACTTAGCATAATCCCCTCCAGTTCCATCCATGTTGATGTAAATGGTAGGTATTCATTCTTTCTGATGGCTGAGTAATATTTCATTATATATACGAACCACATCTTCTTTTTCCATTCATCTGTTGAAGGACATCTCAGCCCCTTCCACAGTTTGGCTATTGTGGACATTGCTGCTATGAACATTGGGGTGTATATGCCCCTTCTTTTCACTATACCTGTATCTTTGGGGTAATACCCAGTAGTGCAATTGCTGGGTTGTAGAGTAGCTCTATTTTTAACTTTTTGAGGAACCTCCATACGGTTCTCCAGAGTGGCTGCACCAGCTTGCATTCCCACCAATAGTGTAAGAGGGTTCCCCTTTCCCCACATCCTTGCCAACATTTGTTGTTCCCTGTCTTGTTAAGTTTAGCCATTCTAACTGGTGTAAGGTGGTATCTCATTGTGGTTTTGATTTGTATTTCTCTGATGGCAAGTGATGTGGAGCACTTTTTCATGTGTCCATTGGCCATTTGTATGTCTTCTTTGGAGAAGCATCTGTTCGTGTCTTCTGCCCATTTCTTGACTGGATTATTTGTTTTTTGGGTGTTGTTTGATAAGTTCTTTATAGATCTTGGATACAAGCTCTTTATCTGTTATGTCATTTGCAAATGTCTTCTCCCATATTGTAGGTTGCCTTTTAGTTTGTGGCTCTGGGCCGAAGATCCAGCATGGCCATTTTTGCACTCAGTCTTTTTAAAAAATTTTTTATTTAAATTCAATTTAATTAACATATACGGTATTATTAATTTCAAAGGTAGAATTTAGTGATTCATTAGTTGCATACAACACTCAGTGCTCATTACATCACGTGCCCTCCTTAATACCCATCACCGAATTACCCCTTTCCCCTACCCCCTCCCCTCCAGCAACCCTCAGTTTGTTTCCTAGAGTTAAAAGTCTCTTATGGTTTGCCTCCCTTTCTGTTTTCATCTTATTTTATTTTTCCCTCCCTTCCCCTCTGTTCATCTGTTTTGTTTCTTAAATTCCACATATGAGGAAATCATATGGTATTTGTCTTCCTCTGACTGACTTAGTTTGCTTAGCATAATACCCTCTGGTTACATCCATGTCATTGCAACATTCTTTTTGATGTCTGAGTAATATTCCATTGTATATATATACCACACATTCTTTATCCATTCATCTATTGATGGACATCTGGGCTCTTTCCATAGTTTAGCTATTGTGGACATTGCTGCTATAAACATTGGGGTGCATGTGCCCCTTCGAATCACTATGTATCCTTTGGATAAATACATACTGGTGCAGTTGCTGGGTTGTAGGGTAGCTCTATTTTTAACTTTCTGAGGAATCTCTATGCTGTTTTCCAGAGTGGCTGCACCAGTTTGCTTTCCCACCAACAGTGTAAGAGGGTTCTCCTCTCTCCGCATCCTCGCCAACATCTGTTGTTTCCTGACTTGTTCATTTCAGCCATTCTGACTGGTGAGAGGTGGTATCTCATTGTGGTTTTGATTTGTATTTCCCTGATGCCATGCGATGTTGCAGCACTCTGTCTTTTAACAAGCTCTGCTGGTGATTTTGAAGTAGGCTTGAGATTGAGAACCACTGCTCTAGATGCTCAAAAGAGTTTATTGACTGTTGAATGAGCAAAATGTAACCCCCAGAACTTTCTGTAAAAAAAATCCTTTGGCCAGTTGTTTGGATTGCCTGTGCATTGGACATTTGTTTGTGTAGTCAAAAGTTAACATTATGCCAGGGAAGATAGTTGCTAATGGCAGAATTGGAACCAGAACCTGACATTGAAGCATTGCCCCTCTGACCAGCTGTGAATGGAGGCAGGGTCTCCCAGGAGTGGGCAGGGGGAGGAGGGCAGATAGAACCCTTCTCATGGCTACCGATAGGAGCAGCAACTGTGTTTGCCAGGAACCAGCAGCATGCTAAAAGCAATAGAAAGGAAAGGAAATGCTGCTTGTCCTTACATTTGCATTTTCTTTTCATCATGTTGACATGAACGCAGTATGGCAAAAAGATAACTCATTCCAAATAGCACAAGATGTTTCCCCTACACAGCCCAGTCCCTCTGCCTGAACTTGTGTAGAGACACATGAAGACAAAAGCACATGTGGCCAAATTATCTCCTGTTACACATGTACAACTACTAATGATTTCAATGGGAGTTGCCCGTAATAACCAAGGGTAGGATTTGGCCCATGCAATTTGAATTGAACTAAAGCCCAATTTGTAATACTTTAGTTGAAAACCAGCGGTGATTATAAGACTAGCGTGTGATTAAAGCTTCACCTTCAAAATCTGCTGCCCAGAAATAAAAAAGTTTAAAAAAACCATTATGTATTTTTTTTAACTTGTAGTAAAGGATGAATTGTTAAAACTTCCAGCCTAAGAAAAGAATTAAAGTATTGGAGGAAATTGGATATTCAGGGTGGCTGTTTTTCATTACTTTGCTGCTAATGAAAAAAAGTGAGACTTCAAATAGGATTGTGCTCTCATTGTTTCTATTTCCCCACAAGGACCTTCACCACGATTTCTGAAACAATATCTACAACTCTTTTTCTGAAGTCAGTCTGATCCTAGAAAACATTTTATGAATTTTCACATTCTTCAGTTTTAATTATTATTTTACAATGTTTTGTTCTTTGTTATTGTGCCATAAAAAACCCCAATAGTTAGTGGCCTAGAACAGCCATTCATTTTGTTTGTGATTTTGTGGAGCAAGAAATTCACGGAGGGCTCACTTGGCCACTTGTCTCTGTTCCACCAGGCGTTAGCTGGGGCAGTGAGGCTCTAGGGTCCACTTCCAAGATGGCTTCTTCCCTTGGATGCCCCTCTCTCCTAGATGGCCTCACCATGTGACTTGGGCTTCACCCAGCTTGGAGGTCTCAGGGAAGTCACCCTTCTTCCCCACTGGCTGTCTTCCAAAAAACAGGATGTGGACGCTGTCAGGCTAGTTAATGCTTCGCCTAAAACTGGGACGTTGCTTCCATCATATTTATTGGACAAAGCAGCCACAGGACCCACCCAGGCTCAAGGTGAATGAAACTAGATTCTGCTTACTGATGGGGGAATGACACGGTCCCAGTGTAAACACATGTGGGAGGTGGGAGATATCATTGTGCCCATCTTTGGAATACACAATCTGCCACATTCTCAATACCTGAATTAGCTTAATATATCCTGATTTTGACAGCCTTTACAAATTTTTGTATCCAGTTTGTGATTCCATGTTCTGTGATCACAAAAACCAAATAGCATATCATTTCCTATTGTTAAACATGCAGAAACCATTCATTCTTTTTTTTTTTTTTAAAGATTTTATTTATTTATTTGAGAGAGAGAGAGCATGAGGGGGAGAGGGTCAGAGGGAGAAGCAGACTCCTCGCTGAGCAAGGAGCCCGATGCGGGACTCGATCCTGGGACTCCAGGATCATGACCTGAGCCGAAGGCAGTCGCTTAACCAACTGAGCCACCCAGGCGCCCCCATTCATTCTTTATACAAAGGAAAAGGTGTCCTTTTATACAAAGAACTAGGGGCACCTGAGTGGCTCAGTTGGTTAAGCATCAGACTCTTGATCTCAGCTTAGGTCTTGATCTCAGGGTCGTGAGTTCAAGCCCCTTGTTGGGCTCCACACTAGGAATGGAGACTACTTAAAAACCAATAAATAAAAAAGTAAAAATATAGATTCCTTTTTTCATGTGCTAGTTGGAAATGAGGACAAAAATAAGTAGAGCTGACTTTAGAATCATGAAAGTTGTTTTGTTCGATTACCCTACTGTACAGATAAGATGATCTGATGAGATTGCCTAAGCACACACAGCTAATTTGTCTTAGTCTGGGTTTCCCCCAATGTAGACTCTAGGACAGGGACTTGGTTATAAGTTGATTTGGGAAGTGATCAAAGACAGCAGATGTGAGGAAATGGGGAAGTGACAGGGAATGAGAAAATCCAATAAGGGCAAGTCAGTTAATGGGTTACTCATGTGGGCAACTGAGGCTTTATCACACTGGAGATCCCCCCAGTCCCCGCCCTCCAAACTGCATGGAACACACCTCAGCAATGTGCAGACAGAGGATGGAGAACCTGGTTAATTTATCCACCAACCTTCATCCTCCCTTGGTGGATGACTGCCTCTGGCTGAGCCCTTAACTCCTGCTTGTAGTTGAGCAAGTCTTTGTGACGCCAGAGAAATCCTTCAGGCAGTGAAGAGAGATGCTGGCGCTTAAGGTGGGAATTTGACTGTGCTAGAAACTGTCCACCATACCTGCTGGTGAACTCAGGTGTATGAAGGGGGTGTGGGGCAGGGCATAAATAGCATCTGTTACATGGTTGAGAATGGACCAATTGGTAGAATGGATTTTGAAGTGTCATAATCACTATCCTTTGGGGGGCACTCATACCAAGTGCTTTATATGTATTATTTAATTGAGTCATTGTAACAGTTCTAAGAAATAAATATATTTCTCCTTTTTGATAGATAAAGAAAGTAGGACTCACTACTTAGTAAACATTTACTAAGTTCTCCAAAGTCATTTGGAGAACCACGGATCTGCTTTCTGCCTCTGCAATTTTGTTTTGCTAGAAATTTCTTTCTTTTTCTTTTTTTTTTTTGCTAGAAATTTCATACAAATGAAATCCTACTACATGTAGTATTTTATGTCTGGTTTCTTTCACTTGGCATCACGTTTTCAGGTTCTTCCATGCTGTTGCATGTATCAGTAGTTTGTTCCTTTTTATTATAGGGGTAAACCATATTTTTTATCCATTGACCAGTTGATGGGCATTTAGATTGTTCCCAGCTAGTTATTATAAATAATGTTGTATGAAAATCTGAGTAAAAGTTTTCATTTTTCACCCCACCTGGGTAAATAGCTGGTAGTAGAATTGCTGGATATATGGTAAGTATATGTTTAACATTTTAATAACCTGGCTGTTTTCCAAAATGGCTGTATCATTTTATATTCACACCAGCAACCTGGGTGTTGGTGTCTCTCCATATCTTTACCAACACTTGGTATTGTTAAGCTTTTTGATTATAGCTATTCCAATGGGTGTATAGTGGTTATTTCATTGTTGTTTTAATTTTCATTGCCCCAATGATTAGTGATATTGGGCATCTTTTTATATACTTATTAGTTATTTGGATATCTTCTTTGGTGAAATGTCTATTCAAACCTAATTTTTACTTAGTTTTTTGTCTCTTTATTATCAAATTTTAAGTGACTGTAATATTTTTAAAGTTCTTCTGTTTGTGGCTTTTCTTTTCTTTTTTTTTTCCTTTCCTTAAAAAGATTTTATTTATTTATTTGACAGAGAGATAGCAAGAGCAGAAACACAAGCAGGGGGAGAGGGAGAAGCAGGCTTCCTGCCAAGCCGGGAGCCCAATGTGGGACTCGGTCCCAGGACCCTGGGATCATGACCTGAGCCGAAGGCAGACGCTTAACGACTGAGCCACGCAGGCACCCTGTGGCTCTTCTTTTCAATTGCATTAGGATTGTCCCTTGAGTGATAGTATCATGGTCAGATAATGTTAATACATTCAGTGGCCTTGAAGATCATTTTTAGTATTTCCTAAAGTGGTGTTCCAAGAAAGAAGGTTTTAGGAGCTGTTAAAAGGGTTCTTTGGTTAAAGAAATTTGGAGAGCTATGTTTATAATATCCTTCACCTCAGAGGGTCATAGTATATGTCACTATATTAAAGGCCCTGAGAAGTTCTGCAATAACAACCCATTAGCTCTTTAACCCAAAATCTGCTAAACTTACCTGACCATAGGTCACATCAACAGTTGATTAAGACTAGTGATATTACCATATTTGTAAAGCAGAGTTTTTGAAGCTGTGTTCCATGGACATAGTTAATAGACAAACATTAAAAAGAGGAGGTGCAGAGTGTGTAAATGATTTGTTCACATTAGTGGCAAAATTAGTGGGGAAGACATAGTTTTCTTGATACCCATCTTGGACCTCTTTCTTCAGTGCTCCCTTGGGTTGCTACTGGCTACCGTGAAAAATGAAAGAAAAGAAAACCAGGAGGTTGAAATGTATATGATCAATTTCAGCCAGTGGGTTGGCCCAGGATGCCTGAAGCTCCTTTAACAGAACTAATTCTAAACAGTAAAACGTTGGGACTTCCACTGCTTCCTTTTGTTCTAGCAGGATTCTTTGACATATTATTCCAATAATTATTTATTTATATCTAGATGTGTAACAGGCAACGCCTTAGGGACTAGGAGTACCGGAGTGAAGGAAGCATAGTCCCTGTGTTCATGTGGTCAGTATGAGGATCAAGATGTTCAAGAAATAAATGGATAGACGATGTCATGCCAGATAGTGTTATGTGTTATGAAGGAAAATAAAACAGGGTGAGGAGAAAAGGAATAATAAAGAATAACAGAAGCAGTGCTTTTAGTAGAGTCTTGGATGAAAGGAGGGAGACAGCTTTGTGACTATCTTTGGGAAGAAGGTTTAAAGCACGCTAACGGGAAATGGAAAATCCCCAGCCAGGAGTGGGCTTGGTGTGCTTGGGTGGGGTTAAATGGGGTGAGAGGAATAAGAGAGGAAATAAGTGAGCTTGGGTGGGTCACTAGAACCACAGCGGGGGATTCAAAGAATTGTAACGTGCAACCACTGGCCCCCAGGAGTTTATAATCGCGATAGTTCAAAGACATGAAAACAAACTCTATGATTGAATTCAGTGCAGAAATATCTTTTCATGGAACTGATTAATAGTGGCTCCAACAAAAGGTGGCATGGAAAGGAAATTTTTAGATACTTTCGGGACCTGCATACTATACACGTATCTTGGAGAGTTATAATGCATGCACGTGCATACACACAATTCTGAGAAATTCAGCAATGGAGAAATACCCTGACTTTGTCTAGCTCAACATACACCAAAGTATTTTATGTGTATATCTTTTGTTTCCTAAAAAAATGCTTGCCAACATTCTGAGAAATAGTAGTACGAGGCAGTCTATTTCATAAATTGGTGACTTCCTCTTTGGATGATCAGAATTCTCAGGAATTGTTTTCTCCAGTTTCCTGTAGATATATTCTTGTTCTGTTCACACAAGGTGTCGAATGTAGCACATTTGATATGCACTAAGTTCATGGCACTAAGAGAGTGCATTAGGAGTTTAAAAAGTTCTATCTTTATTTAAAATTAGACAACTGACATTTTTTACTTTGAAGTATTCCCCACATTTATATCACATCAGCTGTAAAGATCAAACTTAATAAAGATGAGAAATGTATAGGCTTACTAGAACCTTGCTCAGCTGTTTGGACATCTCTTTTAAAGTCTCGCCTTCTGATTTACGATTCATCTGAAACATAATAGTTTTAAAGACTCCTTCATAACAACGTCGTTAAAATGCTAGATAAATTCCACCATGGATGTCAGACGAGAAATGTATCCTCTATAAATGATATACTTCAAGACACACACAAAATGGAATTCACATGAAATTTTATGTGCTTCAGAATGAAATAATCCCTGATTCATGTAGGGAGATTGTAAGCAATATTGTATGCATATTTATGGAACAAGGCCGAAAGACTTGGCATGCAGCCCCCCAGCAGTGTTACCTCTTCTGAAAATGGCAATAAACTCCACCTGCTCTGACTCCATTAGACTTTCTGCACATGTCAAGTGGGCCAACGAAGCCACGAAGCTGCCTTGCATATGTGACTTTCAGAAATTGCTCTCATTCCCTTGTACCCCACATTCCAGAAGACCCAACCGCTCAACACAGATTTATCAGGAGAAGAGGAGAACTGAATGAAAAGCCAGTCCACCAAGTCAACCTCCTGCTTCCCTTCACAGGCACTTCTTCCTTGGTCCCACAGGGATGGTCAATGTGTGGTCTCTGTCTGAGATATTCTGGAAACGATGATTGTAAAGCACTGAGCTTTCATGCCCGAGGACTCACGGAGGGTTGTGTCTTTGGAAAGGTGATCATGTGGATCCTCTTCGGAAAGAGCACCGCCACAGGAGGGGGTGGACTTGGAAGTGTGGTAAGACACCGGATTAAGGAGTTGTGTGAAATCAGGGGAAGCCACCCCTTCCCTCCAGTCTTCAGTTTTCCGTCCTGAAGGGAACTGTTGAGTTCTGAAAGCTCTGTGATTCTCTATTTTTTTATGCCAAACCTATTTCCAAGTTATTGTCCCTTTAAATGGTTTAAAGGCCAAGTGAATAAAAATAATTAAGAAATTCAACTTTGGTGAATGTCTCATGTCTCCATATTCAATATTGCACCTTTTGAACCAGAAATCAAAAGCCCCAAGTTATTATTTCACTAGATCCCCCTCTATACTTATAGGTCTTATGGAACTTTAAAAGTACATCCTCTTAGACCTGGATCAATCTCCTTGAGCTTTTTGGATAGCCCGTTCTTCCCGCCTTGGTGGGACATGGAGATGGTTCACTTTTTCCATTCCTTTCAAACTGGGGTCACATGGCCTTCTTTCTCAGTTTCTGTTGGAGGAAAATGGGATTTTAATCTATGAGAGTTAAGTGCCATCAAGGTTAGTCTCTTCTACTGAAACCACAGTCACCTTTCTTAGTCTCAGCTTTTCCAAAAGGCCAGTCTAGTCTAATTATCCAGGTAGAGGGAAGGGCCTGAGAGGTCTGTGCTCCCAGACTTATTGATTACTTCCCCACATCCTCCTGTGACTTCCACGTCTACCCCTTTCTCAACGGGTACACACATTTTTACATTGTGTGTGTGTGTGTGTGTTGTGTGTGTGTTGTGTGTGTGTGTGTGTGAGAGAGTCATTGAGAGAGAGCGAGCACAAACCAGCACCAGCATCAGCATCCTCTGAGCTATGTCTGCTCTCCAGGTCAGTTTCATGACTCTCTTATCTGAGACACTGAGGTTCAATATCCGGGTGGAGATTGACCACGATGGAAGGTCAGACGATAGGTTAAATCACTTTACAGTGAACACCAGGGAATTCTTTGAGCTCTTTGGTTGCTTTGTAAATGTTTTGCTGCTCCTTAACTTAATTTTCTATTTTCATAGTTCTGTTTTGTTGGAAAACAGTATACTCAGAGTGAGTACGCTGCCAGGCTTGGTGGCATTTGGGGTGTATTCAGGTCCTCAGGACAAGGGCAATCTCTTGTAATACTCATGAGCTTGTAGATGTTCCTGGAATCAAAGAATCTCTTTTTGTACTGCCTCATGTTTCCATGATGTGGGAGACGTGGGTAAGAGGGGAGCTCCTGTTGCTCACTGGCTCACTTTCATTTGTTTCCAGGGGGTGAAGAGGGGCGATCTGATGGGTTAGTTTGGGAGAAAGAACAGGATACAGCTCTTTCTTTATCTCTATTTTTCTGGCTCTTTCCCTACTTCTTCCATGTCTATCACCCCGCAGCGGCAGTGTATTCTGTTCTATCGTTGGCCAGAGGTTTGTGTTTGCTTAGCTCCAGGGACCAGAGAAGTGGACAAGCCTGTTAAATTCAAAGGTGAAGAAGCATCAACACTTTCAGTCATAACTTTAAAGCCATATCCTCCCATCGAGCCTTGCTTCCTTGCTCTCCTTCTTTGTCTTCTTCCTAAGCAGCAAAACTAACAATGACTTCCCAATATCTGCTTCCTATGTCTTTCTCTCAGTCTTCTCTGAACACTGGAGAGGTGGTATCATTGGTACTCAGTCCCTTTGATGGAGTCTCAGTTTGGAGCCCTATGGCATTTTTCTGCTCCTAAATTTTCCACTTTTTGCAATGTTTCATGAAACAGAAAGAAACTTCCAGAAATTTTTTACAAATAGAAAGTAGATTAGCTTTCAGAACCAATTAAGACAAATAACAATGACACTAGGGAAGTTTGCTTAGCAACACAACAATCCTAGGAATGGAATGATTTAATCACGTCCACCGAAGATGGAAATGGGAATAATGACCCAGCCTCACTTTTCAGAAATGTCTAAGTGCATAAACATATGTCCTTCTGGCCTGTAGTTTTCCAATAATCAGTTTCTGGTTCTTACCCACCTGTGCAACAGTAGGGATTAGTGGAAAACTTCCAATTACACATCATACCACATGCATGCCATGTGGGAAATGTAGCATATAAAAAACAAAATTTCTAGCTTTCAAAACAAACATAAAAAGGGATATTACACAGGGTAATTCTGGGAAATGGAAGAGAGACCATAATGGTTATGGATGCCTGGGGAAATGTGACGTTAAACTAAACAGAGAGAGAACTGGCATTGGACAAGGGAGATCGTCCTTAAGTGGCCAACAGGTTGAGTTAAGCATTCTGGAATACTCTCCCATGATCACCTGTAATATGTACTGATTTTTTTGTTTTGAACATTTCAGAGACAAAAAAAAAAAAAAATTCCCATACAATATTATGCGTTAGTGATGCTATGAGTGTTTTGTCCCTATAGAGAAAAACGCCAGCTAATGAAGGTTTCTAGAAGAGATTGTTTCTGTGAAACTTCAAGATGATCTAAAAAGTCTAATTTTTATTAAGCTGGAACCAATTTGAAAATAGAAGTGTGGTGTTTTCAAAAATTTCACTTGTTTTTCAAATACTGTGACATTTCTTACAATGATGAAGATATATATGAATGGAAAGAGTTTCCAAAAGTTTCATATTTTCTTATAAATATTTTCTGTGGCTACAGATAGTTTTCTTTCTCTGGTGCTCCTGGCAAAACTTTTCAGTCCCTGGAAAATAAAGAGGAGACTAAAAGCGTTGGGGGGATGTCTTCTCGGGTTGTGTAGGTCAGGAAGACTTTATCGAGGCTGTTTCTGATAGCAGGTCCCCAGGTGAATGTCTTTGTGGTTGGAGAGTGAGATTTTGTCCCTCGATCTGGCACCTTCTAGTCTGCTGGCTGGAACTCTTTCCTGTGCATCTGCAAGAAAGCTCAAGAAAATAATTCACAGTTGTTCTTGGACTTCTTGGAGAATGCACAACAGCCTGATTTTAAAAACATAGATGCTGGAGTGCAGCCTGATTGTGAAGTGTTTTTACGGTGCTATGATATGCTTTGCAAGCCCCCCATCTTAGCCACAAAAGTAAATAAAAAGTTCAAAATTGAGCTGTGCATAGGTAGAAAGCAAATATTTGAAAAAGAGTCTTAAAAAGCCAAAAGTAATTAGGTGTATGGAGGAATTGTGTCTTGGACTGACTTGCTTTATGACTTGCAAAAAATTTTACCAGACTGAAGAAAAAAGTAGAATTAATGAGCTTTTACTGATGCTTCCCCGGCAGGTTTCTGCATAGTCAACTCAAAGTCATGCATGTTTGACAGCAAAATGCAGTCTGTACCTCAGGAAAGGCTGTGTTCTTCAAGCGAGTATGTATCTTTGGGAGAGGTGCATGTGGAAGAGATGAGCAAGAATGTGGTGTCTGCTTGCACTGGGATGGTCCTTGGTGCAAAAGGCATTGTTGATTGGGTCCCCAACATCCACTTCACCTCTCCCCATTGAATACCTGTTCTTGGTGTAAGATTGATCCCTCCCCTCTAACTTCTTGGGTGGACTCCTATGGGCCTGACCTGAGAGTAGTTTTGCCCCACTGGCTGCTATAGTGAGTGGTTCACAGGAGGGTATGTGACCAGTAGGGTGAAGCTCAGGGCTTTCATTTAATAGTTGCTGGGTTAGAAGTACTCTCTTTCCTAAAATGAGTGGTCCATGGAAGAGAGGTCTGGAATTGCTAATGCCATTTTACTACCATGAGAAAGGAAGCCAGATGGAATATAACCCAACTAGGACTAAGCCACCCAACACATATTATTTTCTTGGCCATGAGGATTAGTTCAGAGGTGGTCACATGATTGGAGCTGGTTCTTAATGGAGAAGCTGATGACTTCTCTTCAATGGTTTCAAGGACATAAGTTCTCACTGTCTCTAGGTGATACGGTATTTGAGGCCATTTTGCTACAATGAAGGAAGCTGACCTGAGGGCAGAGCCAGCACGGGGAGGAGGCAGAGTCTGAACAGCTATAGGGAAAAGGGGCTGAAACCTTGATCAAACCTATCCTGAAATTTTTCACTTTCCTCAACTTTGAATTTTGTGAGCCAATATTCTCTGTTACAAATAAATGAGTTGGTTGAATTGGAAACATGAGTTGATTTAAATGAACTTGAATCAATGATATTCCCTAAAGAAGAGTTGATATGCTATACTGTTTATGCTATCATACATACAAAAATGCACATTAATTTTTTAGAGGTGTCCTAAGAGGAACATTAACATGTAGAAGACAAAAACAATAAAATATGCAAATTTAAATCAACACCTTCACTATGTAGGTCAAATGTCACAGTCACTTAGTTTCAACTGATTTACTGGAGAAAACACAAAAGCATATAATAAGAATCAGATGTATTACAAGTTGCATATAACTAATTGGATTCAACAAAATCTTGGAGATGTTTCTGCTTGTTTTTTGAGCAGTCCAACAATTTAGTCAAAATAGAAACTGTCTTCTTTCAATTCAGAGTAACAAATGAAAAATACACAGTACAACATAAGAAAACAATGCAATTTTGTTCAATTGAAAGATATACACACATACCAAGAAAACTACAAACGTATATACACAAACACACAGAAAAAAGTATACAATGACACACACACAAATAATTTACCCAAACACAAAACTAAACTGTCTCACATGCTAAAATCCATGGGTACCAATATACAAAGAAAGGGTATCTGCCCTATCTCAAGGATTATAGTTTGCTCTAAAATGACAATCCACATAATTGAAATATCTAGTGGTTATTAAATGTATGATAAATACTTTAATATATGCATTCTTTTTCCTTCTTAAAAAAACAAACAAACAAGAAAACGAAAACCCAAAGGACAAAGCCATTATATAAAATTGTCCAAGAACCGAATCAAACCCTAATGTAAAACTAATGGAATTAGAAAGTGCTTTGAGCTTTATTTATTTATTTAAAAAAATCTAAGATCACAAGGCAGGTAGAACAAAGGAGGAAGAAGAAGAAGATCGAGGGCCAGGTAGGAAGGAATAAGGAAAAAGGACAAGGAAGGGAATGAAAACTAGAATTATATTAGTTAGCAAATGAACAGTGGCTAAATTAGGGGGTCAGAGGGAAATACCTACACTATTTTTTCATGATCTTTATCAATATTATTATTATCACCAACCAATCCATCAGCTTAGCTATGATCGTGCTTATATCAAAAAGGCATGTGAGTTAGACAAATCAATTATCTTAATAAAAGACTTAAATCGAAAGTTTGGGGAATTACAAGAGCATAAACAAAAAGTTTTCTGAGGATGACAACTGTAATACCTGTTTTGCCCACAGCACGGTCTAAAGGAGCAATGCCCTGCCCCTAGGGCCTGTATGATGGGCTCTCATGTTTTCTCCCTTGTTTACCTAGGCCCTATACTCACAGATTGGTAAACCAGATATGAGTGTCTGATTACGGCAAACCCATTACCTCTCCAGTAAATTTGAGCATGACCTGGCCCCAGGAGACCAACTGGACCAATCAGATTTTCCATCTCCAGGACTGAAATTAAGACAAAGGAATCTGCCAGTTGGCAATAAAGTGGAAGCTAAAGAGTTGCCTTGGGGTGAATCTGAGGCATCATAAGCCAAAACCATGTGCAGCCAGAAATATGAAGAAGCAGATATTTTGAGGAGGGACAGAAGGAAGCCGACTGGGAAGGACTCTTCCTGCAGAGTCATAAAGCTTAGTCGTACTAAGGCAGAATTAAGGAGCCATGAACTTCTGCTTGCTGGCATCCTAGAGGTACTGTGATCTTCCAGTACTTTCTGGAGGTGGGGATCTATTACAGCACTTGTCTGGGGAGGGAGCTGACTCCTCCCGTGGTGCCAAGTGTATCTTTGCAAGAAATTTCCCTGTTACTTGAGCTAACTTGAGCGTCTCTATTCTTGCAAACCAAAGGAGTTGGCTGAAACACTTCTCAACTCATTTTGGGCATTTCTGCCTCTAAAGGAGTTCTGCCTCTAATCTTCCGATTACATGTAAGAATTTGCTGGGGAGTATGTTAGAAAGACAGTTTCCTGGGACAGAACTCTGGAGATTCTGGTTCAGCGGGTATGGAGAAAGCCCTGGAATCTGTGTTTTTTCTGATGTCCAGGGACTGGTATTTGGGAACCAATGCCCCAGTTCATGTGGTCCCTTTACTGGGAGCCCTCTAATCCAGTGGTCCTCCTACTTTTTGCTCTCAGGATCTCTCTTCACTCTTAAAAATTATTGAGGATTCAAAGAGCTTTTGCTTATAGACTCTATGTTCAGTATTTATCATATGGGAAATAAAAATTGCAAAAAAGAATATTTTTGTAAATCCATTGAAAATAATACACCAATTACATGTTGTATTAGTTTCCTGGAGCTGCTGTAATGGAAAGAGTGGCTTAACAACTTTATTTATTGTCTCACAGTATGGTAGACTAGTAGTCCAAAATCATGTAGGCAAGGTTGGTTTCTTCTGAGGGCTGTGAGGAATAATCCGTTCCATGTCTCTCTCCTAACTCTTGGGAGCCTCAGGTGTTCCTTGGCTTGCAGATGATGTTATCCCTGTGTCTTCACACCATCTCCCTACTGTGTAGGTCTGTCTCTGTGCCCAAATTTCTTTTTATAAGGACACCAGTCATATTAGATTAGGGACCACTCTCATGATTGAATCTCAACTTGATCATCTGCAAAGATCCCAATTTCAAGTAATGTCACTGTCATAGGCACTGGAGGTTAGGACTTCAACATTTTTTTTTTAAAGATTTATTTGACAGAGAGAGACACAGCGAGAGGTGGAACACAAGCAGGGGGAGTGGGAGAGGGAGAAGCAGGCTCCTGGGTGAACAGGGAGCCCGGACGTGGGGCTTGATCCCAGGACCCTGGGATCGTGACCTGAGCCGAAGGCAAACGCTTAACAGCTGAGCCACCCAGGCACCCCAGGACTTCAACATTCTTTAGGAGACATAATTCGACCCATAACCATGTTGACAACAATATTCTGCGAAAATAACCATATTTTCCAACATAAAAACATTGAGTGAGAAGATGGACATTGTTTTACATTTTTATAAATCTCCTTAACATTTGGCTTAATAGAAGACAGCTAAATTCAACTTCCCAATTTTCTGGGATACATTGTTTTAGTTGAAGTGTATGGAGAAAATCTGATCTCAAAGATAAATATAGTTAGGAAGGGAGAGTTATTTTAAAAGAGTTGCCGGATAGTTGTGGATAATTTTCTATGATACTGTACCAAGTCTTGACAAATCATAGTTTCATAAAACTTATTGTTCTATGGAATTTGAAACCATGTTGATAAATCTTCATATGTTGTTACTTCAAAATTCAGTGATGTCTCTTGCAATTCAAAAGGGTCTTTTTATCCATACATGATTTTGTAACACCATGCAATGGTCATTTAAAAAATGTCAGTTCCCTGAATTTTGCAGAGTTCCCAATTATACAGTGGAAAACTTTAATGTACCCTTATAAGAGAATGAGAAGGAAAAAGGGCACATAATGTTTTAGCATTTTTATCAATTGAAAGGGTCTCAGGAGTCCCCATAGGTCCCCAGGCTACACTTTGAGAACTTCTGTTCTAATCCATCATTGCTTGAGGAAATTTTAGCAACATTTCAAGTACCATCTTAAATTCTCTCTTCTCCATGGAATCTCAAGTGCTCCCTGTGTAGATGGAATGGCCTTTTCCTTGGCGCATACTTGCTATGTGGTCTCCTGGAGCACTCCAGGGGCTGGATCTTGTTCACATTTTTCTCACTATTGGTAAAGAACGCAGTGCCTTGAGACAAATCCTTTCTAGTTGGAACTGGATTAAGCTAGTTATCTTGCATTTATGCAGAATAGCTTTTAATAATCAAAAGACCCAGCTTGCAATTAACTGTCGCTATTGCCAATGTTTATCTTAATGTAGTCTTTCACATCAATTAAAAATTTTTTCTAATTTCCCTACCTTGAGAAGGAAAACAGTTTGTAAAATGAAGTAAGTCACATAGGCTTTCTTGAAATTCTAAGCTTTTATAAGTGCTTTTAAGTGCCTTAAGCTTTTATAAATGCTGTTCCCTCTGTCTAGATTGCTGTCAGCCTGGCAAACTTCTACTCATCCTTCATGATGCAAATCAAGCCACTTCCTTGACTTCATGAGACACCATTCTTCTCATCAAGTAGTTTTACTTATTCTCTCTTGTGCTCTAAAGACCTTTTCTGCATTTTTCTCTTACAGGAATCTCACAAAGATGTCTGAGTGGTTCAGAGAGGGAGAGATCTATTTCTCACTTCTGTTGTGTGGTTGATAAGAGCAGGAGTGCTGAGCTATGTTAGTCATATCTCCATGAGTAGAAGAGAGCACTATACCTTGGATGGGGTTGTCCCAGTCATTTTAACAAATTGATAGGTTATGTTTTCAGTCAGACCCCACAGGCTTCTGGTGGCAGAAATTCAATTCCAACTCAAGTAAAAGGGGGAATTTGTGAGTAGATATTGGTTGGGTGGAAGGGTCACAGAATTGAGAAACAGCCTCAGGAATACAGGGGCCAGGGTTGCTCCAGGGGATTCAGAGACTGGAATTGGGATGGGAATGCTTTTAGAACTCCATGTTTCATCTTCATTTCTCTCTGTAGACCAGCTTTCTCCATGAAGCTAGAACCATGGCTTTGATACGAATAGCTCTTGGGATCATATCTTACCAGCATTGCCATCCATGGGAGGGGACTTTTCTCCCAGCAACAGATGAAAAATCTAGGACCATTGGATGGCCTTGTTTTGGATTACCTGCCCAATTCTTGGACACATGACCATGGCTAGGAGGGTGATGAACTAGGTTCAGGTTGGGTCATAGGCCCATCTTAGGGACAGTTACTGGATGCAGGAAGGGGAACCATGAAAGAAGATAGCAGACATCCTTTGAGCCTAATTATTAGAGTGGGGGAATGAAGTAGTAGGAAGAAAGAGTTCTCCAAAGGTAGGCAAGTTCTGTTTTTAAGCGAGATGAGGGTCCTAGATAGACTAATCATTAATTGACTACCACAATAACTGCCTGGTCTGTCTTCACAAAACCTTTTGTGAAGACATTTGAAAATACCACGTTAGCCAGCCATGGCCAATTTAATCATGTTGTATGCTTTGGAGTAGTGACATCAATTAATGTCTGTGGCTGAATGAACTTAGTTATTTAATAATTGCATTTTAATATTTCAGGTTACATGCTTTCCTAGTATTGCAAATCAGCACTTCACAGGGAACTGTTTTTATTATTTTCCTATGGTGAATAATGTGATGAAATTACACGGGTACTACTAGATTTTACACAGAATTGGCATTCACATTAGTTTCCACCAGTTTCCCCAGGATTAGTCTGGGCCACATAATATGGTCTTCCTAGAGTAACTATTGCCCTATAAAGATCTTCATATGGTCTGGACGGGTGACTCAGAGCCATGTACAATTCAGAGGACTTGTCCCTTTGAGTCTACCTTTGGAAACCAAGCACCAGACTTGGCAAAATGGGTATAGGTTGAAAGACCATTTCAGAGCAAATGCAATGTCTAAATGCTTCACCCACAATAATACAATGTCATGAATAAGTTCATACTCCTTTTTCACCTTACTCTTACTTTCTTATTTATTGATTATCTCTCAATTTTTATGATTGCCTAACATTTGTTGACAACCTTGTTCAGTACTTTGCATATAGAAGGCTCTCAAATATTTTTGTCCTCATCATTCTATTATATTTGCTCTGGCTAAAATCACCAAATTTGATCTCTGGTTAAACGTCAGACAGGCTGATGGGTTTCAATCTACATTAGATTTCTACTATTCAACTATCTTCTCTTGGGGTGCCTGGGTGGCTTAGTTGGTTAAGTGTCCGACTCTTGATTTTGGCTCAGGTCATCAGGGTCCTGAGATCAAGCCCTGTGTTGGGCTCTGCATTCAGCAGGGAGTCTGCTTGAGATTCTCTCTCTCCCTTTTCCTCTGTCCCTCCCCCACCCCATACTCTCTCTCCCTCTCTAAAATAAATAAATAAATCTTAAAAAAACTATCTTCTCTTTCCCTTTTTTCTTTCATAGAACTTAATATAATTTATAATTATATGATTGTATGTTTATTTGATTAATATCTTCTCTCTATAACCTTATGAAGATAAGTACCGTATTTTTGTTCATTTTTGTGATAACCTCCATCTAACACAGGATTTGACATAGTAGGTGCTCAAAAAAATATTTGTCCCATGACTGAATGAGTAAAAGAGAAAGTACATTTTGAGTCATATTCCTCCAGGAAATACAGGTAATTCAAAGAAATAGAGGAGGGGCAGATGAAAAGGAAAAATGGCAGGCAGCCAAAGTACTAAGGCAACATAGGTTTTTATTTTTTAAATATTGTCTCCAAAAATGACCTATGCCCTGTGATGCTCTTGAACACTGTCTGTGAATATAAAGTACACATGTTTTATGTTTGAATACATGGAAGCAGGAAGCATCTGGCTCCCCACTGTGAGCACTCACAGGACGGGTGGTAGTGGCTACCTTCTGCTCCCCTTGAGTTTGCTTTACTTCTTTCCTTTTCAGACCAAAGAGATTGACTAATGGAGGCCAGTAGTGAGACCATCTTCTAGGACTGGTGCCCAAGATCTTTCCTTCATGTACCTCATATGAGGGGAAGAGGGAAGAATACACTCAGGCAAGAATCATTGGCACTGAAACCATCTTCTTTTCTCTCAACTCCAGCATGTGTTTTTCAGTTAAATCGGAATATATTTTTTTCAAAGGAAACAGAAAAGCTATATTTGTTTTCCAACACTTCATCAACATCAAAGTATTTACCAAGTTCTCATCTGCATGTAACACTTTGCTACTTGTGTTCTAGTTCCAGCTCTGCCACTAATTAGCTGTGTAACTTGGGCATGTCATTTTGTTTCACATCATTGTTTTACTCTGACTTCCTTATTTGAGAAAAATTGACATGCTTGGAGTAAGGTCTTTCCAGGTCTAACCATCAAGGAAGAGAAACAGGCATTGTAGCTCTTATTTGTGAGTTAATTTAGTACAACAAAGCAATCACTGCTCATGGAAACTAGCAAATGTATTTATTCATTCTACAGTCCTGCCTAGACCTACAGTGTAGTGAATAAGAGCATTTTCACTGGAGCCTAAGCTTGAATTCTGGCTTTGCCACTTCCCTGACTCTGAGCAAGTTACTTCACCCCTTTGTGTCTCATCACCTCAGCTATAAGGGGAGAATAATGGCACTAGTACTTAACACAAAGGATTGTTGGGAGAATTAAGTGGGGGAAAAGTGTGTACAATGCTTAGAATATATGATAAATACTCAATAAATGTTAGCGATTATTATTTACTGAGAACTGACTTGGTGCCAGGCACACTGTGAAGCACTGGGGTTATTAGACTAAATAATGGGGCAGTTAGATTTTACTCAATCCAATCAAGCCTCTACATCAGTGGTCCTTAAGGTTGGCTGCATATCAGAATAACCTGAAGAGCTTGTAAAATTCTCCTTTGGGTCACTCTGTGGGAATTGGGGCTTAAGAAGGAGCACAAATGCTGATACTCTGGCTACTGTTATTCTTGTAGTAATTGTCTTTCGTCTCTGACCCAGGAGTCTTGTGTCTTCTGCCAGCATCCAGGGAACTGAGGCAGACTGACCTGTTAGTTTGCAAGAAGGATAAAATCTCAGACCCTTCACAGTTCTTGACATAATCTAGATCTAAGCGGGAGTTTACAGTAAATACAAGGGAAAGAGAACAGATTAGCAACACAAAGAGGATATAGTCAGCCAAACTCAAAATGTGGGACTTCTCCAGGAGAGAAAATCCAGTTTCTTCAACAAATAAATAGAATGAAAAAAAGAAAAAAAAAAAAAAAAGGCTGGGGGACTGCTATATATTAAAGAGACTCAAGAGATTAACGTCAACTGAATGAAATGCATGCACCTTGTTGGACCATTGTTCAAGGAGAATTTACCATTTATTCATCCAATAATTCATTTAATTGGTCTAGGAGCTGGCAGTAGAGAGACATAAGACGTAGTTTCTCAAGACATGATATCCAAAACAAGACTTGGTTGCCCACAAATAATACGGGAGCTGTGATAGAAGTAGATAGTGGGTGCAGTAGAGGAAGTGGCCATTAATCCTTGGAGACAGGAGAAAAACAAAAAAATAATTCATGTTGGAGCTGAATTTTTGAGTTTAATTTTTGAAACATAACTTATTTGAGACATTTTTAAATCACATGATTTATTCATTTCAAGTATACAATTAAAAGTTTATAAGTAGATTTATCAAATTGTTCAACAATCACCATACATCAGTTTATAATCATTTCCTTTGAGGTGAATTTTGAAAGATGAATAGGTATTTGCTAAGGAGACAGGCGAGGAGACAGATACTCCAGGAAGAGTGGAAATGAAGAGCGAACAATATTGACTAATGTAATAGAATTTTCATTCTGTGTCAAGCTAAGAGCTGTTTATGGATTATTTCTTTTACTCTTTGTAATAACACAATGATGTAGGTGGTATTGTTATAAACCTCATTGTATAGATGGGGGAGCTAAGGCACAGTGAGAATATTGCCTTAGGTCATCACACTAATAAGTGGTGGGATGGAACTGGAATTTAAACCAGGCAGTCTGACTGTAATGACTATTCTTCTGCATTCTGCTTTTCTGCTTGGAAGGTCCTGGTCTAAAAACAGAGTGGTATGAAGGAGTTTGAATGTCTTGAGTGCAGAGGAGGTGACAGTGGGCAGGAGAGGTGGGCTTGCTGAAATGGTGACCCAGCTTGTCTGGTATGATTGATGGATTATGGAGATGAAACAGCAACTGGGGGAGCAGGTTATATTGAGTCTGAGATTCCTGTGGGTCATTCATGTGGAAGCGTCCAGATGGTGTTTGGATACACACAACTGGGATTGCAATAAAGATATAACACTCACTTACATATAAATGGTAGCTTTCACCAGAAAGAAGAGAAGCTTTCACCAGAAACTGATCCTACTGGACCTTGATTTGGGACTTCCAGCCTCCAGAACTGTGAGAAATAAATTTCTGTTGTTTAAGCCCACCACCAGTGGTATTTTGTTATGGCAGCCTAGGCAGACTAAGACAGAAGAGGAGCCAGTTGTGCAGCCTAAAAATGGGTGATCAGGGTAGGAGAGAAAGTACCAAGTGTAGTGTCATGGAAGTCACGGGGGGAGTTTCACAAAGGGAACAGTAAACCAGATATGCCTCCAAAAGGTCATCATGTTTGGCAGATATTCATTAGATTTGACAAATTGGAAATGATTGGTGATATTTCCAGGGTGTGGAGGTGGTGGGGTGGAAGCCAGATTACAGTGGATTGAAGAGTAAATGTGAGTTGAAGAAGTGGATTGTGCAGAGACCCTTTCCACTGGCCTTACCTGTGAACTTGTCAGAAGTTCAGACTCTCCTGCCCAACTAGATCTACTTACTGAATCATCATCTCATTTGAATAAAAGACCCATAAATTAAAGTTGAGAGGCTCCGGGCTACCATCTGGACCATTCCTTCTAGGAAAATACTTGGGAATAAAAGAGAGAGAGAATTACAAAAATAGCCAGGGGGAAGGAGAAGTGACTTTTAAAATAGGAGGCACTTGAATCTCCTGACAGTCTGTAAGGAAGAAGTCAGCTGCAAGGGAAAGACTGGACATAAAGGGGAAAGAAAGGAGACCCAATGGAGTTTCCAGGTGGAGAAAATAGCCTTGTTTGAGAGTAGGATCATGTTTCCCTTTGACCTGGGGAAGAGAAAATGTTGGTTATGTAAACAGAGTTTTAGGAAGGGGTTAGGAGGTGAGAGAGTATGTGTCCAACAACCTCATATGTCTATTTCTTCTCTCTGAAGTTGGGGGCATAAATACTTGCTTACAGAGGGAAGAGAATTGACTGAAGGTCCATGGGTCTGAGCTGGACAGGAAAGTATGTCTCCATGAATGTGTGGAGCAATGCAATCAAAGAGAGGGCTGAGAAGCTGGTGTACTTACTGAGAGCCATGAGGTCAAGAGCATGTGGTTAAGGATTGCATACTCGAGTTAAGCGTGCCGGGCGAAGCAGTTCTGGACGACGATGACATCTTAGGGGCAGCCAAGGGAGTGGACAAAAGATTGTTGGAATCATGAAGAGTGAACAACTTTGAGCAGCTAGATTGTCCTTGTGGATGTTGAGGTCATGATTGTGACAGTCGGCTGCAGACAAAAGACTGAAAGCTGGACTTGGCTCTTGTGGCTCTCAAGGAGAGGTTCACTGGGACCACCAGGAGAAAGGTGTAGAGGATGGAACAGGAAGAGGGGTTAAACCTCCACAAAGAGAAGGTTTCTGTAATGGTTTGGAAGTAGCAATGGGGAGTGGGCAGAATGAGGACAGTGATTCTCTGTCCTGGCTGTGATAAAGAGTGGACGTGGCCAGGAGGGGAAGAGTACAGTGTGTGTGCCCTGCTGCTCCCAGTTCACCAGCTCCTGTGTGGGCTCTCGTCTGGCTGCCTGCCAGTCACACTGCTTCTTCCTCCTACCTGGTCAGTCCTTCCCACTCTCACTGGTAGTCACTGGACTGCTATTCATCAGCAGCCTCCAGGAACACCCTTATGGGGATGGTTTCGACCATCCTACTCAAGGCCCATGGTATGAAATGCAACCCTTGGTGGCCACTGAAGACTCTACTGCATGAGAGATGTTCTGTGAATGGTAGTCCTCTTCCTTCAGTCTTCCTCTTTCTCCTTGTAAATTTTGTAGACTTGGAAGTGGGGTTTATGTGGATGAGGAGCTGTGTGGGTCAGAGGGTTTTGAGAAAGAATCTGTTGGGAGAAGAGTCTAGACAGATTGGCCCAAGGAACCTATAGAGGTGACATTTGGCTGCCAGGCTTTATAAAATGAAGGCAGCATTGGAGGCTTTGAACCTGGGGCAGTGACAAGATCCATTTTGTATTTGGGGGAAATAATTCTATAGACAGCTAGAAGGATAGATGGATTGGCAGGCAAGAGATTAGGAACCCAGAGATTAGTTAGTATCAGGACAATTGGTGTAAAGTGAGTTCTGGGTCAGAGAAGTAGTTGGAAGGTAGTTTCAAATCATCCAGGCTCACGGGATTAAGAATGTAAATCAGTGTAGTTCAGCACCGGGAAGGAAAAGGAAACAACGTGTGAAGGTTAGTTTTCCTTGCAAATATGGAATCCAAATTGGGTTACACTAATCTTATGACCTCATTACTTTTTTTTTTTTTTTTTGGCAATTATTTTTCTTTGGATTCTTTCAGTTGTTTTTGTTTATATAGTCCTATTGAGCTAGAATAGAAACTCCCACTAAAGTTTCATACCAGTTGTTACATCAGAACCCAGGAATAAAGAACTTCGATTTGTGAAGTAAAAATATGGCTACTAGGAATATTTTTGATGGCTGAATACAGCTTATATTCTTGTATTCTTCAGCTATCCATTTTTAGACATATCCCAGACACTTCTTTAGGAGCAATTTCTGAACTGGTCTAAAACTATACGAATATGAATCTGTTGATATTAGAGTTATGGCGACAGAAACTGGGAGGCAGGGGTGAGGTGGGGAGAACAGCATTGTGTGAGTTGTAATTGAGAGTTTGCCAAGACACAGCAGTCTGGATCTACTTATCATTTCTCTGCTTCTTGGTGAAATTTCACTGGGTGATACAACTTTATTCTCTGTACTTTTGGTTTTCAAAAAGTAAATCATTAATGAAATGTAGGTTTTTGTAATAGAGGGACCTGATTCTATAAGTAAAGCCTCTTGGTTATACATCCATACCTGCCTTAATTTTTGTTAGAAATTGGCAGGCTGCGGGGGTCTCTCATTCTATGTAATTCTCACGTGAAACTAAGTAAAGCGAATTTGGAACACCGCACTTTAAGAGGGAGTGTGCTGGGCATCTGGGTGGCTCAGTTGATTAAGTGTTTGCCTTTGGCTCAGGTCATGATCCCAGGGTTCTAGGATCGAGCCCTGCATTGGGCTCCCTGCACAGCGGAGAGCCTGCTTCTCCCTCTCCCTCTGCTTCTCCTCCTGCTGCTCCCCCTGCTTGTTTTCCCTCTCTTTCTCTGTCAAGTGAATTAAAAAAAAAAAAAAGAAGAAGAAGAAGAAGAAGAAGAAGAAGAAGAAGAAGAAGAGTGAGCATGCTACAGAGAAGTAAAGCATGAGGACTGAGAGCTGGGTCAGGTGGCCTTGGTTCGGACTCCAGCTTCCGGCTTCCTTAAACCAGTGATTTGTCCTCTTAAGTTTCGTTAGTTTCACCTGTAAAATGAAATGTGAACTAATGGAACCCACCACTGAGAGTTGTTAGATGGTGAATGCAGTCACATACCAAGCCTCGCCACAGAATCCGATCAGCATTATTTCTTACTTTGATGCCCCTTTCCACGGAGAGCTGCAGAGTTTTCAATCAGGAAAATTGTTTTTCTCTTCAGACCAACAATACGGTAACTAGGAAGGCTGGGAGAATTTGGGGGAAGAGAGGAGATGAAGATATCTTGACAGTGATCAAAGTGCTGGAAAGTGAGAAGTACATGAAAGTCACAAGCACTAGGATACTATGGGGCGAACGGCCAGCAAATTGAATTTCAAGATCACTCAAGTGGCCTCGGTAAGCCCTTGGCTCTTTCTGGGCCTCCGTTTTATCAGAAGGAAAGTAGGGGACCACATTTCCTGGCCTGCCTGACCCAGAAGGTGAATGTGAAAATCAGATGAGAAATAATGATCCTATGAAAGTGCTTTGTAAATATAAAGGGGGGGTGGTACATATGTTGTGCGAATGCAGGTGTTTAGGAAATGACAATCGGCATCTTTTTCAAGAACTCTACAAATTATTCACCTTCTCTTTTTCAAGGGCCATTTTTGGACTTCCATTCTACCAGCACAATTAGAGAGGGACAACCTACGTGGAAACCGATCAAATAATCTGGAGTTCAGTGTTTGGTGATGTTCACTGAAGGCAAGCTGTATGCCATGGGGAAGACCTGAATTCAGGAGTTCGGTATTGGGCCTCGATTCTGTCCTTCAGTTTCCTGGATGTGCGCCCTGGACTAGAGACCACACCCTTCCGGGTCTATCCTTTGCCATAACCGATGAGAAGATTAGCTGCTCTTTTCATCTTGCTGGGTTATTTTGAAGACCACAGACATTGTGAAAGATCCACTAGGAACGTCTTAAACAAATAATCCACGAATTCATTTGAATTGTAGTTGTTATAAAAACTAGGTAAGGCAAAGTGTGAAAACTTACGGCCCCTCCCTAGGATGGAATATGAAGCCACCCTGACCGGTTGTGTTTATGAAGAGATTTCACGATGCGGGGAAAGTGTTCATAAAATAACATCACGTGGGTAAAAAGACATGTGTGCACACCCACACACAAAGAGGAAACAAACCCTGATAATTATACCAACAACACATCAACAGTGATTGTTTTCCTGAGTATGATGATTTTACGTTATTTGTTTATTTTTGCTTATTCTAATCTTCCTTTTTTTTTTTTTTTTGATTTCTCTTTTTATCATGAGCATGTACTGCTACTTCATAGGAAGAAAAAGTTATTTAACAAAATGAGATGGCGTGTGTGGAAGCTCAGCGTGCCAGGCACCCAGCGTAGGATTTCACAGATGTCAGCTGAATCTGAATGAAGTCTTAAAAAGAGACCTTGGAAGGAGGACATTTGTCCAAGGCTCTGCCGTCAGATGGTGTCGTTCAAAGGAAATAGATGGAAAGACAAGACCCACCAAACATGCCACCGCTAGGATGCCTGGACATGAGCCTTCAAGTGGATGTTAGGAAAAACTTTGACCCCTAAGCCCTGAAGGGGTACTGTGACTACTTCTACTTCCTTCAAGACAAACAATTAACATTTCAGCTGCTCTTGTTCTGGGTACGATCAGAACCACGTGAAGGACTTAAAATATCCCCGGGATGACATGTTACAGAGCAACTAGCTGGCTGGAGGGGTCCCATAAATGTCACAAGGAAACTCATACCAATAGGGAAGGCAGAAGACGAAAATAATAGCAATAATTCTTTGCATTCACATGGCATCTTTCATCTGAAGAGCTCAAAGTATCGTACAGATGTTATATCCATTAAAACTTATGTGGCAAGCATTATTCTCGCTGGATTACAGATGGGGAGGGGACTGTAATCCTGTCATTCAGACTAAAAGTGGAATAAACATGTAATTATCTTTGAGAGGAAATCTCTCTAATGGAACCCTTTCCTCCTGCAGCTTTCTGTTGCTTCTGAGTGAATAGGACAGGTCACATCCTTGGGCCTTGGGATATCTGCTGCAGGTATCCAAACACTGAAATGAGATCACCTCTCAATCTTTTTTTCCCAGACGAAACATATTTAACTGTTCAAGTCTCTCTTCAGAAGCCAGACCTTCCCCTTTCTCATTTCCCTACAACCTGGAGGTGGTTTTCAAGTCGAGTAACTAAAACCAGTGCCTGACGCTTCGGCCAGAATCGGTCAGTGACTTTACCTGAATAAACTCACAGTCTTGAGGTTAGCTTTGTGTTTTTGCAGCTGGGCCTTCCACGAAGATGCATTATTTTTGGCTTTGGTATTTTTCTGATGAGGCAATGGCTTCTATCTTATTTCTGATTTTCAAAATACCCTCCCCCCCCAACTTTTTTGGGAGTTAAACTTCTTTCAAAAAGGCAAAGTATCCCACTTTCTTAACCTAGTAATTATGATCATTTTTGCATATTCTGTTTTGTCTTTATTCATATTAATCTTTTGATATGGTTAAAATAATACTGTACGTGTCATTTTGCGTTCTTTAAATTGTGTTCTGCTTTTAAGATTCACATTATACGTTAAGTATCTTCTCCATTATTTCTTGGAAAATAAGGATGATGTTGGCTGCATAATCAGGATTCTAAGTTTTATTTATTTGTTTTAAGACAGGGAGAGAGAATGGGGGTGAGGGGCAGAGGGAGAGAGAGAGAGAGAATCTCAAGCAGACTCCCCGCTGAGCACAGAGCCCAACTCGGGGCTGAATCTCAGCACCATCAGATCTGACCTGAGCCAAAATCAAGAGTCGGATGCCTAATCGACTGAACCACCCAGGTGTACCCAGGATTCTAAGTTTTTAATAAAATTTGCTCAGTCATACTACTAGAAGATATTAGAATTACCTCCAGCTTTTTTGTTACTATATATTTTCCTTGGTTGAACATCTTGCATTTAAAGGTTTTTATATTTTAGGTTATTTCTTTGGGAACTTCGGATATATATTTTCAAATAACTTTCTCCAATGACTGAAGCTAATTACAGCATCCCCAATAATGCTTGACAACATCATTTTCACTACACTCTCGTTAAAATTGAATTTTATTATTTTTCGAGTTGGTGAACATATTTACCTTGTTTTACAATCTAGTTTGAATTTCCTTTCTTTTCCTTTTCTTTTTTTAAAGGCAGACTAAATAAATGTATTCCTTCTTTTCTGGGAGTTACACAATGGATGAAGGATGTGGTATAAACCTACTCTGTGTTAAAAAAAAGTCTTGATATGAAAATAGCAATAATGAAATCTTGGTGTGAAAACAGTAGCAATAATGCAATCTTGCACTATAAAGCCCTTTTCGCTCTAGAGCTCCAGTGTGCTCTCTTATTCTTCAAAATGCTCCTGCGAGGTAAATGAGAAGTGCTAGGAATCCGTTTTAAAGAGAAGGAGAATACGGAGAGTGGTGCTTGGTGCCATGACTTAGACCCATTGCTATTTCATAGCAAATGGCACCAGTCACATTTTCTCACCACATTCTCAAAGCAACAACTCTTCAGGCTCTGGCTAAGCCTTATTCAAATTCTTCAGGCATTATTACTTTTCCCTTTGTGTTTCAAATATACATATGATTATTTATCCTATGCCCCGCTGGATAGTGGAGGAAGAAAAAAAAATCAGTTGAGCCAGTTTGGCAATATGTGGGGGTTGGGAAAGGCCCTTGTGAATTTAATCTGTTCTTAGAACTAAAAAGATTTTCATATGCATCAAAGGGCCAAACAAGTTCGTGCAAGGAGACACCAGCTCAGACAGACTGTTTGTCGTTAGTGATATATTTAATATTTGGACCTGACTCTGGTCCCTACAAAACCTTATTTATGATTTAACTGTACGAGAAATCCTGGCCACAAACCAGAGATTTTAAAGTCTTTGACAGTCTGAAGATCAGCCTTTCTCCCTAACTGTGTTTTCTCGTTATCTCAGTGTGAAGTTGTCTTAGCTTATAAATTCAGATGACTTCTCCCTTTCCCCGTCACACGAACACGTGAACTTGTAAACCCGCAGCTCCATAAAGTGGGTTTCCTCCTGAGGCTCACGGGAGTATATTTCTTGTCTTTAAACTCAGAGCACTGAATTAGAGTCTTCAACCATCCATAGTCCCCTGCAGTTACACAGCTGGGAGGGAACTGATTTTTAATAGCATGCAACACAGTGAGATTTTTGGAATTTAACTAAGTGTTTAGAGAATAACCGAGTATCTAAACCAAGAGACCTTGCCGCGTTATTTCTCTACGGTATCTCCCAGAACCCAGTGCCTTGTTCACGTTTATCGGAAGCATAATGAGGGAGAAAGTGGCTCCAGGACCTGCTTGTCTTACAGCTCAGAAATGTGGATTGGATTCATTTGTCGAAATGCTGCAGATCATTAAATAATGAAACCTTTTCAAATGGGCGATAAAGTAATAAGAAGTGGCAGAGGAGAGGGAGGAATGCAGACAGCAGAATAGCAGAGAGGGATTCTGGTAAGATCTTAGGGAATCTGAGACCAACTGATTCAGGCTTGCGATGCTCTCCATCCACCTAAGGGCTAGGTGCCTTCTTCAGCCTCTGCCTGTCACTTGGTTCTGGCGCTTTCCAGTAACTTCTGTCGCCAAGGACACCTGGCCCAGTTCCTTCCCCTATCATCTGTACCTTCTCCTTCAGGAGGGCTCTGAGCCTGCCCACCTGCTCCTGGCCGTCTTTGGTTGCTGTGAGCCTCAGACCCTGTTCTCCCTGCTTTTGCTCTGACCACCTGAGAGTAATTACACAGTCTCTCCTACCTAGAGCTCAACCGACTGGTTCCAAAATTATATTGTCCTGGAACATCTTGTCAAACTGGAATGCTTTGGCAGTGAAGGAACCACTGCTCACACCTGAACAAATCAGTCTGTTTTTCCTGAAATGTAGTCCAGGTTCACCCTCCCCCTGGCCCACGCTAAGGTAACTGGCAGATCCAGTGGTCTAGCTGAAGCCGACTGCAGTGAGATCATGATAGCATCATAAAGCACAAAGTTAAAGATTGCAGAAAATCAAGAGTTATGTTAATTGACCTGTAATCTAATCATGCAAGGAGGTCAGATGAAAAAACTCAGAGAAAGGAAAGACCCGGGAGTGAGCATGTCCAAAAATAGTGGAAGAGGTAAGTCTACCTCCAACACAGTTGATTTTCCAAAGAAACAGAATTCTTGAAATATAAAGTAATTCTTATGTGGCATATAACACACACACACACACACACACACAGGGAATATCTGTTGCCCACACCCTAACCCTTTGGTTGGAAAGTAAGTAAATTCTTTCAAGATTCAGAGTTTTAGTCTCTATTTGCCTTAACATTAATACTATTTGCCACTTCTTTTTCTCTGGACAAAAGGCAATGATTCCGTGCTAACGTGTAGGGCAATTTGTGAAAAAGAGTGTGGCCAACTTAAGTCCAAACAAATGCTTAAAAAGCACTTACCTAAATGAACCTTTGAAAGTGGTTCTCCCATTTCCAGACCTACAGGTAATAATTTTGAAAACAAAACAAAACAAATTGGAAGCCTTCAGGAAGACAAATGTATTAGAACCAAAAAGACCAATTTTTTTTTCTTTAACATTTCATTTCCAGGGACTGAGCTGGCTCCTTACTTTCTTCTCATTATGGGGGGAACTGCTCTTGAAACGTTTCAAAGAACCACTGTGACCAAACACAAAATACATTCTGGGATTGGCCCCCCTCATTGTCTCCCTATCCTGGAGAAAAGTCTTCCTTGTAGCCCGTAGAGTGATACTGGAGAATCTTGGGGTCACAGCTTGCAAGCAGTGGTGAGCTGCATTCATTTTGGTGCTCTGAGACACGGCATGCCGGTTGGAGACATTAAATATGGCAGCCAAATGCTTTTCAAATTCCATGTGGAGATAGGTAGCCCTTCTCAAGTAAACAGATAAACTCAACTATGAGAAAACCCAGAGATGAGACACACTCCTTTGGTAATCCAGTCTCATTTCATTCATTCAAGCATTCTGGGTTTTGGTGAATGCTCGGGCTGCCCTTCCTTGCATGGATCCATAAGTATTTGCTCCAAAACGGTAGAGCGGTAACAAACATTAAGAATCACCTCTCAGGCTTTGAGAGTTTATTTCCTTTTTCTTTTTCTTTTCCTTGTTGGAAGGGAAAAATCCATATCTTTGTATTCATGACAATCTTCACATTCGAAGATGTAATCAACAATTCGAAGATTGGTATATCTTGAGAAGAAATTTTAGATGGGGGGAAGCTAAATACAAGATTGGCTTTGGATAGTCAATGGAGGTATAAATATTTAGAATAAACCATCAGATTCTACACACTCGGATGTGGGGTTGTTAATCATGTCTCCAACAGTGATTCCTATCAGAGGCTGAGAGGAAAAGGGTACCACCTTCTCAGTGATAACCAATCACATTCCTTCCTTGTGATCCAACTGATGAATACAGACGCCGGCACTCACTGATTTATTTCACATCATCTTACATATAATGTGCAAAGCTATGGAAAGTTAACAACACTGCTGGGTTTTTTACACCAAGGGCATACAACGGTAGGACTTCTGTACTGCGAGGGGTAGGTATATCTTGGTTGTGCTTCTTGCTGATATGTTACTTCAGTTGCTAATATAATGAATGTGCTTATTTCAAGAGACAGTTTTAAACCACAGTTACATTTTATTACTCCCTTAAAAATACTTCTCACAAATCCCGTATTGCCCAAGAGTGTTTTGGTTCAATCTTTTATTGAATACAGCCCTTGCCCTATTTATGACCCACAACTGATGCACTGGCCCAAAATGTGATTTCTATGAAGCACTACGGGACAAGTATGTCAGCTCCTATGGCAAGAAGGCGTTTTATAGAATCGCTTTACTTATCCAACAATGCTTCTGTTGCCAGCACCCCAGAGGGGAAGTAAGGCTTCCCATGGCTTATGCTTCTGCGGGAAAAGCACAGAACGTTTTAGAGAAGGTAGTTCTAATTGGTGTGAAACATCTTGAACTGCTGAAGTTCTAATGGACTTGAAAAAGCCTCTGGAGAATCAAAGGAACAAAATGATGTAATGGTCTTTAAAAGATAAAATACAAATAGAATGAAGAAAGCTTTAACTCATTTCAGAAAGAGATGTCAACTCAGTGTTTGTGGATAAAGTTGCCAGATAATCTTTCTCATTTCAAAATCCATTTTTGGGCCCGTGTGGGGGGTGGGTTGGCGGTGAGGGGGTGTGTGTGTGGTGGGGTAGGGGCTCCGGGAGCCCTGAGTAGAATATCAGACAATCAGTGCCATCTAGTGGTTGCACAGGATAAAGACAGAATTTCAGCAAATGGAGAGCTGGGTTTTTGAGGCTGTAGTGACTAAGAAATGTACAGTCAGGCCAAACTAGAGATTCTAGAGAAGACTGGCTTGAATTTTCATCTCCATGTACTCACTAAGTAACAAAAATCAAGTGATGTGGCAGCAGGTTTAAATAATTTTGATGACGTCTACACAGAGAAGAGTTAAACCCCTGACGTCACATAGAGCAAATAGGCCCTTCAAAATAGGTTAAAGACGTGAAATTTTCTAAATTTCAACCACGGCTGGGTTAAAACTATCAAGTGATATTTAAGGAGGAAAAGTTGCATCTATTTCAAAGTATCAGGTTACTAAGAGTTTCATTACCTGTAAACAATAAGCAGATTCTAAAGGGAGACTACTATCCTCAGGGTCTGTTCAAGAGGAACAGAATCGAATCAAAGGGTCCACAAATCTGGATGGAAAAACATAGCATCTTTATTTTCAACACTCTAAATCTGAAATTTAGCATTTCCCTCAATTAAGAAAGTAGGCTACAAACCACAGACATGTTAACAATACCTGGGACTTTGACACCAAAAGAAATCAGATATTTTATCATTGAACATGTTCTTCGCTACTTATAAAGGAGCATAATTGTTAGGCCTGACACCTGATACTGCTCTTTAATGGGTAATAAAGTAGCAAATATATTATATATTATATATATTATATATTATAATTAAATTTAGGGTTTTTTTTTAAGATTTTATTTATTTATTTGAGAGAGAGAGAATGAGAGAGAGCGAGTACATGAGAGGGGGGAGGGTCAGAGGGAGAAGCAGACTCCCTGCCGAGCAGGGAGCCCGATGCGGGACTCGATCCCGGGACTCCAGGATCATGACCTGAGCCGAAGGCAGTCGATTAACCAATTGAGCCACCCAGGTGCCCTAAATTTAGTTTTAAAACCATTTAAATAACTGCTTTAAAAATCATTTATTTTCTTTGGACTCCTATGTATTTTCTTTAAGTCATTTACAAACATTACTCTGAGAGGGGACCCATAATTTTACCAGATGGCCAGAGGGATCCGTGGTACAGAAAGGTAAAGAACTCTGATCTGCTCACTGATATGAGGAATTCTTAATCTCAGGAAACAAACTGAGGGTTGCTGGAGTGGTGGGGGTGGGAGGGATGGGTGGCTGGGTGATGGACATTGGGGAGGGTATGTGCTATGGTGAGTGTTGTGAATTGTGTAAGACTGATGAATCACAGACCTATACCCCTGAAACAAATAATACATTATATGTTACAAAAAAAAAAAAAAGATAGTAGGAAGGGAAAAACAAAGGGGGGGGGAATCGGAGAGGGGAGATGAACCATGAGAGACTATGGATTCTGAGAAACAAACAGGGTTTTAGAGGGGTGGGGGTGGGGGGATGGGTTAGCCGGGGGATGGGTATTAAAGAGGGCACGTATTGCATGGAGCACTGGGTGTTCTACGCAAACAATGAATCAGGGGACATTACATCAAAAACTAATGATGTAATGTATGGTGACTAACATAACATAATAAAATAAAATAGAGTAAAAAAGAACTCTGATCTGAAGGGATGGCTAAATCATGAAGTTGAAACACGCATAATTTAGTAGTTAAGAGCCCAGTCCTCTGGTTCGGTTACCTGGGTTCAACTCCCATTCCACTGGGTCTTTTACTTAGCCTCTCTGTGCCTTGGTTTACCTACTTATGGCACCAATCTCACAGGAGAGGTGTGAACTTTGAGTGAGTTGGTGTAGGTAACCTGGAAGACATTCTCAGGGAGTGTTAGTGCTTTGCGTTGTATGATGCAGTCATCGAGTTTAGAGCTCACTAGTCAAAAACAAACAAAAATGACTTGAGTTGATTGTCTAAACTACTAGCCATTTTTCGTAAGTTTATTTGTTTATTTATTTATTTATTTATTTTTTAAAAGATTTTATTTATTTGACAGAGAGAGACACAGCAAGAGAGGGAACACAAGCAGGGGGAGTGGGAGAGGGAGAAGCAGGCTTCCTGCTGAGCAGGGAGCCCGATGCGGGACTCGATCCCGGGACTCCAGGATCATGACCTGAGCCGAAGGCAGTCGCTCAACCAACTGAGCCACCCAGGCGCCCCTATTTGTTTATTTTTTTTAGTAATCTCTACACCCAACGTGAGCCCGAGATCAGGAGTTGCACGCTCTTCTGACTGAGCCCGCCAGGTGCCCCTCCAGAAGTTTTGATTAACAAGATACTTCGACAAATAATTATTGAGGAAGTATATATTTCATATATTTCATACTTGTCATAACCCTTAAGAGGGTAATAGTATCTCCGTTTTCAGAACCTTGGATAGTTAAGCGCCTGATTCAAAGTCTTGGAGTCAAAGACTGGAACACAAATTAAAATATTTGGAGAATATGTTTTCACTCGTCAAATCTACACAATCCAAAAGTTTTAGTTCTCAAAATGTACTTAAAAGATAAGACTCTTATTCCATTCCGGAAACAAACTGAGGGTTATGGAAGCGGAGGTGGGTGGGGGGGATGGGGTAACTGGGTGATGAGCATTAAGGAGGGCACGTGATGTGATGAGCACTGGGTGTTAGACGCAACTGAGGAATCAATGAACACTATATAAAAAATTAATGATGTACTACATGTTGGCTAATTGAATTTAAATTTTAAAAAAAGAAAAATTCGGCAAGAATTGTAAAAAAAAAAAAGATAAGACTCAAAAGTTGAAGGAGGATCTATAGCTATATGTGTAAACAGAACTCCTTTAGAAGGCCAAGCTAACCGAATCTGAGGGTTTGTCCCACACCAAATTGGGAAGACAGAGTAAACTGAGTGTGTTCACACATACGAACTTATGCAGTCTTTACAACAAACTATGGATCGTGGCTTTTTCTACAAAAGTATTTTAAATGCATACCATGTTTTAGACGTTTGAGTAAGAAAAGTGAACAAGATAAAGTCCTTGTCCTTGTGGAATTTCATTTCTAAAGGTGAGGGTGAGGAACGGCTAGGTAAGCCCATTTAGCTGATGGGGAAACAAGAGTCAAGGGATAAATATCCAACGCATGTAAGTTCATAGAGGCTACTGAGACACGGCAGAGGACTTGATCAAGTTCTTGCTGGTTGTGGGTCTGTGACAGTTTCAGGGCACTTGCAGTGCTTTCTGGGAAAAGTCCTGGCATACCTTTGAAAGTGAAGATTCCTTTGGACACCGCCATGTTGTCAGTAGACTGTTCTTCTGCCACATTGCAACAGTGAATATGACCTTCCGTTTTTTGTTTGAGATGCAACTGAATGTTAGGCATTGAGACTGGCATCAGGAGATCTGGGTTAGATTCTTGGCTTTGCCACTTGTGAGCAGTGTGGCTAAGTTCTCTGTGGCTGAGTTCTGACTTTCTTATGATCATGGAAAAATTAATGCCTCAATAATTATTTGTCGAAGTATCTTGGAATTATGATCATGGAAAAATTATGCAATTTTTGTGCATAATGTGTTTATGCACATCTAGAAAGAAGGCTTTCTAGGTATGCAATAACTCTGCAGTGGATATGGCACTATATTATTATTAACTTGTGGAATTAACCAGGGAGGCACAGGGTTCCATGAGGGAAATAGCTCTACCTCCCTTACTGTGGAATCTTGCCTTTATCTCTAATGTACATAGCATGCTGAACGGGGCAGTGGTTGAAAGTCTATTAGCCATAGACCATAAAATGCACCCAGCAGAGTTTCTTCTGCAGAATAGTCATGAAACTCTACTTGTTGTGGGGTGCCTGGGGTCCTGAGATCAAGCCCTGCCCTGGGCTCTCTGCTCAGCAGGGAGCCTGCTTCTTCCTCTCCCTCTGCTGCTGTTCTCCCTGCTTGTGCTCTTTCTCTCTGTGTCAGATAAATAAATAAAATCTTAAAAAAAATTTTTTTTTAAAGAAATTGTACTTGTGATTCTTACTGCTTCTGAGTCTAACAAAGCATGTATTAACTAGGCAATTTGTAAAATGTGTTACAAATTTGGATTGAAACTCTGTTGATGTTTTTCGTACAAAGACTTTGGATCAAAAAGCCTAAGAAACGAGAAAGCATAAAAACAGTTAGAAATGTTTAATTTAAAGGAGAACATAGGAATAACAACTAAGTATGGGTAAATTTTCCTTGGTTAATCAGGAGTTCATAAGATCCTAATGAGCGTCCCTCCAAAAGGTTGTCTTCACATTTCAAGTTTTTTTCTGGCTTCATGTACAAATGAGAGATCGTGTATATACTACTCACAAGGTGTTGGCTATTTCTAGAAGAACGAGCATGTTGATGGGGACCAGATTTTCCTAATGACCTTACAATTATCTGCTAAGTGTGGGTATATTAATGGTACAGCAGACTGAATATTTAAAACTGAGAAAGTTTGACCCTGTAGGCAGACACACTTGTTGGGGTGGAAGGGGGGAGTTAAATGAGAGGGGAGTTTATTTTTACACAATATTTGGAAAACTAGAATTCAAATGTAAATATCTGGCCTCAGGGCATCTTTACAAAGGTAGTGCCCTGGAAACTATCCATAGGGCTGGGCTGGATTTAATCCTAAACATAAAGAGTGTTGTCCTACAATGAAGTGGGTAGGTAATAATGAATACATTATGGTCATCAAGCTTTGAAGCTTTCTGCTTGGGTTGCCCAGCGATTTCTTCCTCCGAACACACATTCCCTCTCCGTCTCTCCCCCAAATCCCATCAGTGATCCTTATTGTGGGGTAATTAGCAAGTTAGGATCTCAACCTTCATTGTATTGCTCTGGGAGAAGCAAGGGGCTTCCTCTGAGAGAAGGATCAGGGAGACAATGGTCACATACTGAGCTCTTCTTTCAAAAGAAATGAGTTCTAGCTCTGTTTGAAGGAGCTCCAGGAAGCCAAGCCTGGAGGCTGGCCTGGGGACTTCATGAACTGGCTAGTTCCAGAGTGCAATCAGACCTGGTTTCCCTTTTGGCCTCTTAATTGCTTCCTGGAACTTCTTTCTTCTGGGATCCTAGGCGATTCCTGCTCCTTCCAAGCTGCTCCCTCTTTAATTAAGGCACTCTGCTTCCCTACCAGGCCCAGCAATGGGATCTCTCCGTCTCTGATAGTGATTTGGTTTGCTTTACCTCTGCCCCAGGGAGAAGCCTGTTGCCAGCAGCTTTTCCTGTTCCGCTGCCCTTCAGTGCCCCCTACTGGCCAAAGAGGTTACTTTCGTTAGCCCTTGAGGTTTAGACTTGATGCCAGAGAAAACACGATTAAAGCTTTCAGTTTTAGCAGTCACGATTCTAAGCAGATAGGTTAGAAAAGGGAGAGGGAGGGATGGAGAGAGGGAGAGAAGAAGAGAGAGAGAGATTATAGAGGCTGCAACACTTTTCTTCTTTTTATTTAAGTCTTAAACATAGGTAATTATGTTGAAACATACTATTTAGGTAATCTGGTTTCACTGGATTAAGCAAAAAAATGGTTTATTCCACTGAAGTAGCATCTCTTGGTCCTCATTCTCTAGTTAATTGCACGACTCTGCATTTTACAGAGTTTGGAGGGTCTCATACAGTAATCAGAGCTTCTGATATATACTCACAAACACATGAGAACCAGTTCCTCCTTATACCTGGGTGTACCTGGGCTGTAACTGGGGTGCTTTGGAGAGTTGTGTAATCCCTCTTGCCCAATGCAATGGCTAACTGCCAATCACAAGGGTTTGAGTTATGTTCATTCTCGTACATATGTTGCTACATGGTCCATATTTCAACACAGTCGGATGAATCTCGCAAGCTTTAGCAATCCACTGTACCCTCAGGTGATTTCTGGTGGAGGCAGGTGTTTGCAGGCCACTGAGTCCTTAGGTACATGCTAAGAAGGTGAATTTGTCTTTGATACCTTCTCGCATCTTCTGCAGTGCCTTCCACCCATGTATTTGAAGATGTCTAGGAACCAAAATCTGGCAAATTGGTCTCTTTAGAACTGCTGAGAGCAGAGCCTCTGCGAGGTCACTCTGCATGAGAATCATCCAGGGATCTGGGCAAACTGCAGATTCTGCTTCAAGGGTCTAGAGTGTGCCCGAGAGCCTGCATTTCTCATAAACTTGCAGGTGATGCCTATTCTGCTGGTCCTTTGTGGACCACACTGAGTAGCAAGGCAATCATCTGATTAAAGGGATTCCTCCTAATTAAAGTGTAAATGAATGTTAGGTCCAACACAGCTGGTGTTTGCATTTTAATAGGAGTTGTGTTCTTTCCAGCAACCCTTGGAGATTTCAGAAAGAACAGTACTCTACCTTTTTTTAAAGATTTTTATTTATTTATTTGACAGAGAGAGAGAGAGAGACAGTGAGAGAGGGAACACAAACAGGGGGGAGAGGGAGAGGGAGAAGCAGGCTTCCCGCTGAGCAGGGGGCCCGATACGGGGCTCGATCCCAGAACCCTGGGATCATGACCTGAGCCGAAGGCAGACGCTCAACGACTGAGCCACCCAGGCGCCCCGTACTCTATCTTTTAAGCCTCCTTTTGCTGAAGTGATGGGGTGGAGGAAGGGTTAATTGCAGGAAATTTGCAAAGGCATTTCTTTGGTTTTCCATCTCTTTTCTGTACCTCTTTCCACCTCTTCCACTGATGGCTCATCTTTTCCTCATCCCCTTTTCTACTCTGTGGTTCAAGGACATGAAAAAGCTACAAGTTTTAATAATGTTATTTAATATTTAGATATTCTGTTGCATGATAAAAATGTTTATAAATTATTGGTAATGCATGGCTTCTTATCCCAATTTGCTACAGTACTGGGGTACACATATGCCATATTTCTTGACCAAGTGCTTAAGTAGCGAATATCAGCTTCCACAAAACTAGTTAACCTTCAATAATCCTAGAGATACAAGACCAGTAAAAAAAGATAAAAGCCCAAGGGTGCCTGGGTGGCTCAGGTCATGATCTCAGGGTCCTGGGATGGAGCTGTCAGGCTCCCTGCTCAGCAGCGGATCTGCTTCTTCCTCTCCCTCTGCCCACCCCATGCTTGCGCTCTCTTTTTTCCTAATAAATAAAAAAAAATTAAAAGTGCAAAGTTTATGCTATTATGAATTAACCAATATTTATTTAATAAGGATGTTGCTCTAGCAGAAAGAATCCTGGATTGGAGCTAGGAGAATTTGGCTCTGTTCCAATTCTATGCTCCCTCCCTGAGTGATCCATCCTGAGCAATGACAACAGAACCTGGCCTCAATTTTCCCATCCGTCAGATCTGTTCATTAATTGAACAAATATTTATTAAACCCTTGTGATTGGCAGTTAGCCATTGCATTGGGCAAGAGGGATTACACAACTCTCCAAAGCACCCAGTTACAGCCCAGGTACACCCAGGTATAAGGAGGAACTGGTTCTCATGTGTTTGTGAGTATATATCAGTTATACATCTGGTCAGTACTCAATACTCTAGTATTAATCAAGTTCTTATGCATATTTAAGTCTCAGGGTTTTAGAAGTTGGATTTATTTGCTCCCAGGAAGGGATTTAGGTGCAGAGGATAAAGACTCTCCTTTTTTTTACATTACTCCTTGACGTGGTAGGAGGCAACCCTCCCCGGTTTCCTGTTGCTTCCCTCAACCTGAGATTATGTCTGGAAGTCCTGAAGACTCAGCAGGCGGTTCTTGTAGCAACTTTCTCTTTTGGGTGATGGCCAAGGAAGGTGTCCAGTTGCACATGAATAAACTGTGTCTGGTGAGCCGGGACCGTTATAACATGGGTGGGCTCAGCTGTGAGGGATGCTGGCACTGGCCAAGAGGAAGTGTTAGAGAAGCCCAGGACCAGATGGGAGCGGGACTGGGGAATATCCTCAGAGGAGGGGCCCTCTCTAGAGCCAATGGTACAATTTGCAGTGTCAGAAAGGGCAGCCACGTCCTGGCTCCTGAGGATAAGCACATTTGGAAGGGCGCCCCTGCCAGCCACCAGGAATAGAAGGAACAAGCCACAACTTCCGGCGAAGGGACAAGGGCAAGGACTCCACAAGGTATTGGATCCCTGCCCAATGGGCTGTGATGGTTCTAGGCAAACCTCCAGACCCAGCAGTGGACTGGAATGCTAAGCAGGAAACGGAGAGTTGCAGCCTGGTGCTTGGGGCTCATCAGGGCTGCAATGGCGAGATGAGTTCCAGACTCCACACGCGGGTGTTAATCCCTGTCTTCGTCAGGGCTGATTGACTCAAGAGTCTAGGCAGGACTGTGTCTGTAACTGGCCAGGACTGGGAAGGCAGGGGGTGTGAGGGAGGAATCAAAGGGGGAGCTCTGGTTGATATCCCCCGTCCCCCTCTTTCTACCTCCTCTCCACTGCTTACTGGCATTATGCTCTGCTGGTAGGGAATCACTTCTCTGTCTCAGGAAGGGTTTTTTTTTTTTATTTCCTAAGATTTTTATTTATTCATTTGAGAGGGAGAGCACGAGCAGGGGGGAGGGCCAGAGGGAGAGGGAGAAGGAGAAGCAGGCTCCGTGCTGAGCAGGGAGGCCGAGCAGGGAGTAGGACCCCGGGATCATAACCTGAGCTGAAGGCAGATGCTCAACTGACTGAGCCACCTAGGCACCCCTTTCAGGAAGGTTTTTAAACAAGAGTAATTTTGTCAAGTGTTAATATTTCTGAGAAATATAACATCTCAAGCCTTGCTTCCCTTTTCCTGTACTGAAAATTCTGGGGCAAATGTAGGGTCTATGTCCTCCAGGCAAAGACCATCGAAGACACACTTGGAATCAAGCAAGTTGAGCTGATTAATCATTACAAGGAGAAAGATGTAGATGGTGAGGATCTGTGGGAGGTCTTGGTGAGAAGGTATTAGAAATGACATTTTATAGAATCTGGGCTTCAGTCGGGTGACTTTAGTTCTAGAGTGGCTTTTGTCAGAAAGCAGGGACAAGTCTATGATTAATAATATGGTCTTATCCGTAGGGAGGAGAGTCTAGAGCAAGGATAAAACTGCAATTGGTAAAGAGACAGCAGTCGATCATATTAGCCAGGAGCGACTGGAACACTTGGTCTTTTGTAAATCACACAATGACCATATTTTTGTTTGTACTTAGGTAAAATTATGAGGTGCTCTTTTTCTGTCTCAGTTTATCATGGCCTAAGAGCAACTGTGTCTGAGGTCAGTGTTCTGTGACATCTTTTACGTCCAACAGGAGACACCATGCTGTGAGCATCAGGCCAACCCCTAAAGATACCTAAGTCTAGTTGGAAGTGCCAGAGTAGTTCTTAGATGTCAGTATACTCTGGTCCATCCATTCCTAGTGGGTTGGAAGAAATAGGGTTTAATATGTACAGTTTTGAGAGTAAAATATTTGGGAACACAGAGAAACTCATGTTCTCATGCTAATATTTTGCTGTCAGTCAGGAAATAGAGTAAATTCCATAACATTTTATTAATCCCACTTATATGTTGGTGTTTACATTTTACAAGAAGAGAAGGGGAATATAGAAAAGTATAGGGTGCCTGGGTGGCTCAGTTGGTTAAGCATCTGCCTTCGGCTCAGGTCATGATCCCAGGGTCCCTAGATCGAACCCCACGTCAGGCTCCCTGCTCAGAGGGGAGTCTGCTTCTCCCTATCCATCTGCCCCTCCCCCCTGCTTGTGCTCTCTCGCTCTCTCAAATAAATAAATAAATAATTTTTTTTAAAGTATAGAAAGTTAGGAAAGTTATCACAAATCATGCAAACAGTGAATCAGGCAGAACCAGAAACAACACAGGCTAAACTTCTTTAATTAAACATTGTGGTTGGTCACCAAAGTCATGGGAAAACTACCTGCTGCTAACAATGCACCCAAAGTGGCTTTGTAGGGGAGCATGGAGTGGGCAGGTGATGATGAAGATGATGGTAGTCTTCAGAGTCAGGAATGCATCATATGCATACCTGACTTTTCTTTAACATTGATATATTCATTCTTTCACATGATGTAACTTATTATATCACTATCTACAACATTTTTTGAGCCAACTTATACTTGTGGCCAGTTTCTTCTCTTTGACAGTAAATTCCTTGAGTTTAGTGCCTATTCTGTTAAGGAGTGAATCCTCAATCAATTTCTTTACATTTTTATTTAATTCACTAGATTATGTGTCACTTGAAGGCAAGGACAGTATTTTCATGAGATACTAGAGTGGACTACTGAATAAATGACTGTAGATGGATGATATTTATTTTCCAAGGGACTGTATCATCCCCAAACCAAGATTTTATGACAAGCTCAAAATTTCATCACCACCATAACTAAAATTATGATTTCTAAATTTCTTTGATCTTAAAAAAAAACAAACCCAAACAACTCTCCATTGAATGAAAATAAATATCCACAAAAGACTGACATGAATGTTTATAGCTGAGTTATTCATAAAAGATATTACTGGAAACACCATAAGTGTCCATCAGTAGGTGAATGAATACACAAATGGTGGTATTTCCATACTGTGGAATGCCAGCCAGCAATAGAAATGAAGTAAGTACTGATTCATATGCCTTGACAAGGATAATTCTCAGAAACATGCTAAGCAAAATCAGCTAGACACAGAAGATGACATACTGTATGATTCCATTTATGTGAAACTCTAAAAATTTCATTTATAGTGATAGAAAACAGGTAAGTGTTTGCCTGGGTCTGGGTGTAAGAGGTTGCTGGGTAGAGAGGGGCACAAAATATTCTACATCTTGGCTATGGTAGTGATTGCATAGATATATATATTTGTCAGAACTCACTGGACTGATACCTGAAATTGGTGAATTTTATTGCATGTATCTCACACCTCACTGAAGTTGGTTTTTAAGAAGTTTCTCTTGACTCCACACCCCTCTTCAGCTACCGTCCCTTTCTTTGATTCCCATTTAGCAGAACTTCTCAAAAGAACTGTCTATATCCATTTTAATCTGCCTCCTCTTATTCTCTGTAGAAGAAAAGACTCTTGGGGTACCTGGGTCGTTCAGTAGGCTGAGCGTCTGACTCTTGATTTCAGCTCAAGTCATGATGATCAGGGTCTGGGGATAGAACACCACTTTGTCGGTCTTCACACTCAGCGGGGAGTCTGCTTGAGGATTCTCTTTCTCCCTCTTCCTCTTCTAATGCCTCCCCGCCCCCCCGCCCCACTCATGCACGCACACACACACACTCTCTCTCTCTCAAATAAATAAATAAATCTTTTTAAAAAAGAAGAAAAGACTCTTATCAAGGTCACCAATGACCTCAGTGTTGCTACTCTAGGGTCAATTCCAAGTCCTCAGCTCACAAGACTTCAGTCAACTTTGGCAGAGTTGCTCACTCCCTCCGTCCAGGCACACTGTCATCAGCTCTCAGAGAGGTACCATGTCCTGGGAAGCTCTTCTTCAGTTTCTTTCTCTGCTTTCCCATCATTGCTTAGACCACTGAATTTTGGAGGCTTACCTCAACTTGATTTCACCCAGTCTCAGGGTTTAAAATGCCATCTCTGTGTTGATGATTCCAAGTGCCCTTTCCAGTGCAGACCTGTCTCCTGCATTCCAGATCCTTATAACCAACTACTTACTCATACTGCCCACTGGGATGTCTAATTTATATTCAATATGTCCCTTTCTGAACTCCTAATTTCCATAGTGCCTAGCAACCTTGCTTCTCACACTCTGTTCCTCACCTCAGCAAAGTCTGTTCTAGTTCCTTATGCCAAAACTCTGGAGTCATCCTTGGTTTCTTTCATATCCCACACTCATTCCATTGAAATTCTGTTGACTGTACTTCAAAAATATAGCAAACATGTGATTTTTGTCAACCAACATCTGTTCCCAAATTCTATGTGATCCAAATAGGACTAACTCAATCCCCACAACCTACCAAGGAGCTAAGAACTTAACTAAGACCTTACCCATCATCTTTTGACCTTAGTGATGGGCTCATTCCAGTTATGAAATGAGTAAGTCATGGAGATGAAAGGTACAGCATAGAAAATACAGTTGTAATAGCAAAGTATGGTGACAGATGGGAGCTACACTTGTGGTGAGCATAGCATAATTATAGTGTTGTTGAATCACTATGTTGTACACCTGAAACTAATGTAACACTGTATATTAACTATTCTTCAATTTTTTAAGGAAAATATTGAAAAATTAATAAAAATAAACTGGTTTAAAAAATATAGCTAGAATCCAACAACATTCACGGGTCTTATTTTAATCCAAGTTGTAGTTGTCTTATGCTTGGATTATTGCAATGGCAGCTACTTGATGTCCTTGGATGAGTAAGCAGTTGGCTTTTTTCTCCTCTGTAGTCTAATCCCCACACAGAAGCTAGCATAAAACTTTTAAAATGTAAATCAGATTGGGGTGGCTGGGTGGCTCAGTTGGTTGTGTCTGACTCTTGATTTCAGCTCAGGTCATGATCTCAGGGTTGTGAGATTTAAGCCCCATGTGGGGATTCATGCTGGGCGTGGAGCCTGCTTAGATTCTCCCTCTCCCTCTTCCCCTCCCCACCTGAAAAAAACTTAAAGTATTTAAAAAAAAGCAAGTCAGATCATGCATGCTGCTGAAAACAAATGTTCTAAACTCTGATGCTGTAAGTCTAATGCTTTAACCCCACATCCCTATAATGATCTAAAAGGCCTCACAAAATCTGGCCTCCTGTTGCCTCCCCTTTGCTCACTCTGCTTCAGCTACACTGGTCAGCCGCCTTGCCACGCCTCGCATGTGCCAGGCATCCTTGTACCTCAGGACCTTTGCATTTCTTTTTCCCTCCGCATCCTTCTGGAATGCTCTCCCCCAGATATTCACATTGCTTACTTCTTCACTCCTCCAGGACTTTGCTCAAATGTCACTTTCTTAGGAGAGATCTGGGACAGCCCCCTTGAAAACTGTAAGCCCTTTCATGCCTTTCTACAGTGGGATTTTCAATTTTCTGTCCTGTTTTATTTTCATAGAATTTGTCACTATTTGACACACTTTATGTATTTGTTCATTGTACACTTTTTTTCCACTTGAATGTAAGCTCTCTGAAGCAGATTTTTTTCTTTTTGTCCATTTCTTTGGGTATTTTATCTGCTGAGCCTAGACTACAGTCTGACACAATAAGACAACAAATATATTGCTAATTAATAAGTGGAAGGACACTGAGGCATGGGGAGATAAAGCGAGTTAACAAAAATTATCTATAAGAGATAGACTTGCTTTTAAGAAAAATCAATACCCTGAATTTGGACCTGATTCTTACACTATAGAATTACACTAAAATTTATTTTCTGTAAACTCACATGTATGTATAATAAACTTCCCCACATTGGCAAGCTGGTTCTATAAATTACTTATCATTTCTAAGTTGATCGACTTCGCAAAACGTTCTAAAAATTCCTCATGTATGATCACTGACGAGTCAAATTCTCCATTGTCAAAGGATTTATGATCACTGCTGAAAAAATATCGCCATTCTCCACCAGCCTCTGAAAATAACTATATTTGTAGGTAGTTCTGTATTATTGCTATGTATAAATGCTGAAAGGATGTTCAGGGATGGGTAGACTGGTATGAAATTTCAGCCCAATTTCAAACAGGAGCCTTTGGTGATGAAGCCACAGATTCCCAGCCTTGGGTCTCCTTGGGCAGAGTGATCCGTGGTTGGGGGTGGCAAATCTGGACCACACCCTCGCGGGTACATCCCTGAACTCAACTGCTAGGTAAAAACCACTTTTGAGATCCACAGTCCCCTAAAGAAGAAAGAGTGAGTAGGTCCCTACGGGGTAGGTGGTTTAGAGAGGTGGTTTAAGCACAAGCACAAATAAAGCCATACTTTTTGACATACTCCTGTGATTAAAGAGAAGAGTGTTTTCGTGACTGTCAGCTTACTCAGGTGTGCCGTTCAGTGTGTCGTAATGCGCCACTTCGGTCTGGAGACCGTGCAGGTCTGCTTGGTAAATTACCTTACTGAAAACCAGATTACCTATTGTTTGCATGTCAGCTACCTGAGAGTGTGCCAAATAGCTCTCAGACAACTGGGGATTACCAACAATACTTGCCTGATGAAGGCGCCCGCATTTTTCATGTCACGTGTGTTGCGGGGGTGGGCAGACTGGTTCCAGGAAATGAGTTTCATTCCACACTGCAGCAGGCCTCTGCGGATCCACCCTCCATCCTGGCTCGGGAAATACCAGGACGATCATGTTCTCTGATGGGCTGGTGCTCTGAGACAGCTCTTGAGTCTTCAACAAAGAACAAAGAATCTGACAGTCCCTGGGGCAATCTCCTCTGCTTGGGAACTTCTAAAGTGTTATTGACATTATGACATCAGAAAATTTGATATTCTAGAAATCAGATCTGCTTTGAAAACTTGAATACATGCAGGAGATATATACATGTGAATATATATTATATATATATTTTTAAGATTTTATTTATTTATATGAGAGAGAGAGCATGAGCAGGGTGGGGGAAAGGGCAGAGGGGGAGGGAGAGGGAGAAGGAGAGAATCTCAAGCAGACTCCCCACTGAGCATGGAGCCTGAGATCATGACCTGAGCTGAAACCAAGAGTCAGATGCTTAGCCGACTGAGCCACCCAGGGCCCCATATGTATATATTATATTATATATACATGCCAATATGATAAACAGTCTTAGAGATCTTAGAGATGTTTGTCTGCTTTTTATTGTGAAGAGCTATTAAAAATCAGGAATTAGGCTGCTGGATTGAAATCTGCTTCAAACTTCTACTTCCTACTTAATCTCTCTGAACTCATTTTCTTCTCCCTAAAATAGGGATAAAATAGTAATTTCCCATAGGATTTTTTTTTAGGACTAAATGAGGAAAAATACCTATAGAAGCATCTGAAGCAAAACAGCCAAGTTCATGCAGAAATCCGAGTGCAGATGGGATTGGGGTTTCAGTTGACAGAACACTTTACGAATTCTCCAATCTCACTAATACTCAGTTTCTTCATTTGCAGTCCCTATATGGTGCTGAGCACAGTGACTGGTACACAGATAGAGATCAGTGTCCATTAGTTATTACTATTATTGTTGCTTTATGCTCTGAGGTTTAGGAAGCAAAAATCATCCAGTTGGTAAACGATTATTCTAAGTATTTACCAAGTGCTAAGTACTTACAGAGTGCTTACAAAGTATTGGGGTAGGAGTGAGGGAAGTAGAAGGGCTTAAAACATGGAATTTGCAGTTTAGTTGGTGAGGTTGACTTTTATGTGTTTATATACACCTGGGCTACAAGTCCTGTTGTTGTTTTTTTTAATTTTATTTATTTATTTGAGAGAGAGAGAGAGAGCGGGGGGAGGGGCAGAGCGAGAGGGACAATCAGACTCCACACTGAGCACAGAGCCTGACTCAGGGCTTAATCTCACAGCCACGAGACCATGACCTGATCCTAAATCAAGAGTCAGACGCTCATCCGACTGAGCCACACACATGACCTTATTTTTAAGAAAGAACCTGAGGTATGGAATTAAGAGACTTCAAATTCTGGTCTGCCATTTATTGAGTGGATCCTTGAACAATCCAGTTAATTCTCACCATTAGATGCCTTAATCTGAAATGACTGTAACAAAAAACAGGTTTGTGATCAGGATAAAATGAGGTCATGTACATACAACTCTTTACTAAAGTGTACAGAACTATTAGCTATTGTTATCAGGAGTTAGAAAGTGAAATCTTACATAACAAGTGTCTAATTAGGCAGAAGTAAAAAGTATGCAGAGAACAGGGAGAATCACTGTGGCTGGAATAATTTCAGACAATTCCATGGAGAAAATGGACCTAAAACTAAGCATCGGAGGGAAGATATGGTTTAAAAAACAAACAAACAGACAAACAGAGGGAAGTCAATTTTCCAGGGGGGAAACCAGTGTGAGCAAAGGCCTGGAAAGAGAAATGCAAGGTATGTGGTTAACATCTATGAGTAGACCAGTTTGGCTGGGATATAGAATTCAAATAGGGAAGAATCAGCAGTCGGGGGAACATGGTTGTTGTAGAGTGTGGTGGTCAGAAGTGATTTGGTAAGAAGGCAGGTAGCCTAGGGGTTGATTCTGGGCTTTGCTATTTACAAACTGTGTAATCTTAGACAAGTCAAATTTTCTTCCTGGAAATAATGGCTAATGCTCAAACAACCAAAAGCAGGACATATTTAATTACTTATGGCATAAACAACAATAATTAAAGATACTCACAATTCCATCAGCCAAACAGATCAGCTTACTTTTTCAGATTCCTCTTTGACCATGTATATATCAATATATTTTTCATAGTTTTAACAATTGAGAGTAAATGCTATGTATTTTTTTCAATTACACAGTCAAATGCTATATATATATTATTTTTAATCTTGTCTACTAGAATTTTGGTAACCCCCAAACTTGGAGATATCTTTGAAGTTTCAGCTCATTTCTATCATTTGCAAGGAGAGGTCTTAGGAATTCAGTTGTTTTTTGCATTTCTTTATCTGTATCCCTCATCTGACTCTTTGGGAATACTATAGCATGGGAAAAGACCTAGAGCAGTGGTTCTTCACCATGGGAATACTTGGCAAAGTCTGGAGACTTTTTGGTGTCAAAACTGGGAGGTGGTAGGGAGGATGGTGTCACTGGCATCTAGTGGGTGGAAACCAGGGATTCTGCTAAACATCCTATAATGTACCGGACCATCCTTCCACCCCCAACAAAGAATTATCTAATCCAAAATGTCAATAGTATTGGGGTTGAGAAACCGTGACTTAGATAGCTTCTTTCATCCTCATTGTCTTGGGTTAGGTGATGACATGGCCAAAGGTACATGAAATAGGTAACTAAGCCTTAGATGATGGAATGTGGCAATTTTTTTCCTTTACTCCTTTGTGTCTGTGTCAACTACCCTAAGCCAATTTTCACTGGCCACAGAAGAACAGGAGCTACTGGAAAACCCTGCTTCACCACTGGCAGACACAGTCACGATGTTTGTGTTTAATTTGGTGTAAGCAGGTGCATCATCGCTCTTTGGCGTTAATAAGTTGCAGATTGAAACATTCAATTAGAACCTATCCAACTGCCTGCCAATATATATCATCTAGCAGAGGTGTACTTTCTGCTGGATGCAAGATGCTGTTTTAGGAGCTCATCTCACTTCTAGTATTTTTGGTTCCTTTCTAAGGAGAAATTCCATCAAATTTAATAAGCCATCGATTCTAAGATGCACCATTATTTCTTTCCCAGTAGTGTGCATTCCACTGAGAAAGAGCAAAAATCCTGCCAATTTTAATTGTAAGATGCCATTTATGGTAAGATACATGCCAATTTCAGGTATGTTAAAAAATGTGGAAAATCGTGCATTCTAAAGTTGATAAAGTATGGTCCTTACTGCCCATATTATTGAATGGGCACATTAAACTTATTTTCCCATTAAACTTATTCTCCTTTAAAAATATCATATCTTTTTTTTTTTTGGTCATTTCTTTTTTTAAATTTTATTATGTTATGTTAGTCACCATACAATACATCATTAGTTTTTGACGTAGTGATCCACGATCCATTGTCTTTTCAATATTTGGATTTTACTTTTGGGTAACTTCAGTATTTCAAAACTGTAGTGCTCTAAAATGTGACCATAGTAAATGTGAGTAAAAATTTGTGTTCAGGAATAATTGATTGCCTTTCTGGGTGGAGGGGCACATACCCAGCAATTCCTGTATCTTCAAGAATATAAAGGAGAAAATGTTTTGAAACCCCTGGAAAAACTATACAGCACTATGATATAGGTGTATGTGTGTGTGTGTACGTGTGTGTGTGCGTATGTGTGTATTTTTTTCTGTTTCTCTTCATTAGTGTATATTCTATCAGACTTGAGATCATGGCTCCTCTCTCATTTATTTTGATTTTTAGAATTCTATCCAGTATTTAGGTAACAATTCCTCAGTCTTCCATAATAATATCAATCTATTCCTAGAAGTTTCTCAGCCTCTACTCAAGAGCCCTAATTAGAGACATGACTAATTTTGGCTAGAATAGGAAGCAGAGATGATTGAATCCTTTTGGCTCCATGGAACGAATTTCCTTGTTCTTTGCAGCTATTGGAAAAGTCGTAGAGAGGCAGAAACGTCAGGGTGCATAACAGGTAATGATTGAAAACCAAAGCCCAAGTCCAAAGACGCATAGCCCTTGCCCATAGAAAGGAAAGCTTCTATTGTTTGTGACTCAACCCTAGGTTAAACCTGGAAATCTGAAAATGATGATAATTATGAAACAGCCAAGTTCCTTAATAAGTCATTTCAGAGGCTTGCCAGAATCTAGGTCCATCAGCTCTACCTCACTGGCGGCTCCCGCATGGTGAGAGTTTAGTTTGGACCACCAACCCTTGGACTAACTAGGAGAATATTTTTTAAAAAGTTGCTATTTGAATGAAAACATGCAAAACTCATTTCTGTGGAGCAGTTTGCTTTCTTCAAGTCTTCCCTTAAAGTGAGCAAAAATACTTTTTATTATAAATTCAGATAAAATAGGAAAGCGATAGTGTAGCTTATATTCAAAATGGTTGACAAAACCTCCTATTTCCTGTACAGCCACAGTGCCTTCCTAAGAAAACAATCCCAGATGTTTCCCTCTCCGTACAAAGAAATGCTAAAGGATAAAAAAAGAATCATTTTCATACGTTTTCATCTAAGGTAAGAGAAAAAAAAAGGATTGTAGTTTTTGAATATTGCGCAAATAAATATTTGTTGCTGTTCAGCTTGAAACGTGGAATCAGTAGATAAAAACAATTCATAGGAGAAAGAACCAAATCATGGCAAAGCAGGTTAGCTGAAGGGCTGAAAAATCAGCTTGTATGAAATAATTACTGACTTCACCGGGAATCTAGAATGTCAAGACTGGTAGATTTCTAAACTGCAATGATAACTTTCAAGTTTATTTTGAGCTGTAAAAACAGCTTCTTCTTGACAAGGACAAAACTAAGCACCAAGCCCTGTCCTCAGCCCTCCTGTGGCAAATACAGATTATGGCAGAGATGATAATCTTAAAAAGTTCTATACAAGACATTTTTCATAGAGATGGAATTATTTTTCTCTTATACGAAATTTCAGAGTATGTTTGCTTAAAAAAAAAAAATCACAATAGGTGTTGGCAATTGCAAAGTAGAATGGAAGTGTCCTAGACTTTGGAGTCAAAAAAACTTGTGAAATATCGCCTTTTTGCCTCCTAACAGCTGCTTCCAGGTCTTTTATGCAAAGCTCTCAACCCTTGGAAGCCTGTTTACAAAGCATGGCTGGGGATGGGATACTTGCTCAACAAACTCAACAAGGCCATTTGGAGGGTCAAATGACATAATTCACCTCGAAGCATTTTTAAACCGGAAAGTGACACAAAGGCAATGTATTATTCACCTAGTAAAAAGAAGTGACTAGTTACACTCCCTTCAACTAATGAGATACTGACTTGAAATGGAGAATGTTTATGACCCACCATCCTCATCTTCAGAGTCCTGCAGTTCTTGAAGATCTACATTTTATTTATTTTTTATTTTGTTAATTTTATTATTGTTTTTTAAACCACTGTTTTAAGGAACTTTTTTTTTTAAAGATTTTATTTATTTATTTGAGAGAGAGAGCTCAAGCAGGGGGGATGAGCAGAGGAGGAGGGACAGGGAGGGGGAAAGAATCTCAAGCTGACTCTGAGCTGAGCTCGGAGCCCAACACAGGACTCGATCTCACAACCCTGAGATCAAGTCCTGAGCCAAAACCAAGAGTCAGGCACTCAACTGATGGAGCCACCCAGGGGCCCCAAATATCTGCATTTTAAAATGAACGCATTTTTCTTTGCATTTCTTTTCCTCTTTGAGTTTTTAAATTCCTCTAATTTCCTTTCAGCTTTTTATTGACTTTAATAATATTTATCTTTCATATTGTTCAACATTTTTGCTGTTCCTCATTGTGATCATGTCTCCTCTAATCTTACCTTATATCATTTATACAGTCTCTGGTCTCTTTGTAACTGAGTGCCTACGTGACAATTACTGTTCTATTTTCCGGGGATCCAGTGGTAAAAAGGTAGTGTTGCCCCCTTATGGATCCTATGATACACACACACACACAAACACACACAATGCTAGGTAGCATTACATACTACAAAGAAAGTGAAGCATTGGCACAAAAATAATGGGGGTGAGGTGGAAGAAAAAAATCATTCCAGGCTGAAGGAAAAGCCAGTGTCGGTGTCCTGAGGCAGAAAGAACAAGAAAGCCAGTGTTCGTGGAGTGAGGGTTGTAAGACTGGGAAGGAGTTGGAAGAGAGATAGGCCAGTGCATATCACGAATAACTCTGTCATCCACGGATAGGAGTCTGCTTTATTCCAAGTGATGGAAACCACTGGGTGGAATGTAGAACGGGATAATGATGCAATCTGATGCATTCCTGCACAGGTCACATGGCCACCATATGCCATAAGACTGAGCTGTTGAGATAGAAGATTACAGTTTCTTTACCCAGTTCCCTAATCAAAGTCAGTTCATAGACTGGGAGCCCATTGATGGAAGGGGAGTTCAGCTCCCCTTGAAGAACTGCTATGGACTGACTTTTGTGTCCCCTCAAAATTCATGTGTTGAAATCCCAATGCCCAATGGCTAATACCAATGGTATTAGGAGGCAGGGCTTTGGGAAGCTTAGATTATGAGAGTGGAGCCCTCCTGAATGGGTTTGTTACTTTTATGAAAGAAACCCCACAGAGCTTCCTACCATGTGAGGATGTAGTGAGAAGTAGACAGTGGACAATCCAGAAGAGAAAGAGGGCCCCCACCAGAACCTAAGCCCCCGGGCTCCTGATCTTGGAATCCTGGGCTCCAGAACCATGAGAAATAAATGTCTATTGTTTGTAAGTTGCCCATACTGTGGTATTTGGCTATAGCAGCCCAAACTGACTAAGACAAGAATGTTCTAGTTTATCTGTTCAGTATATGGCCATCTCGTAATTAACAGGCTACCGGGGAAAAGGGAGTGCCCAGATTTTCCAACAAGTACTGGATCAAGGTTGTCTGAGCTCTCAGGAACACCAGGAGAAAGAACCTAGACATCATCACATGTCTGCAGCTAGAGTGGGCCTTTTGGAGAGTAGGTGATACATGGAGGTCTGGCCCAAGTCTGTCCCCTGGTGGGGCCAACACATGTTCATTCCTGGGCACATCTATGTGGATGCTGAAGTCACTGATACTAGGAATAGTGACAGAGAGAAAAGTATTGAGACCAGTCAGAGGATAAGGGGTACTCACCAGGTGGTGGGGAGACTATCGCTAGAGGGGATGGTAGCAATGGGACTGGTCTGATGATGTGGGCTGCAACAGCCCTGGGGTTCTTAAGGAAGAAGAAATGTCTGGAAGTGGGAGTTTTGAAAAGAGGGGCATTTACCTCAGTCCAGGCCCACTCTGGAAAAAAAAGAGCCACCATTTTATGAAACTATAAACTAACAGATGGCACCATGAGGTGGGGGCTGTGAGCTGTGTACCACACATGTTCTGTCTGACAAGTCACTTGACCCTCTTGTCTGACAGCTTCCTCACTGGTTTGGTTCAACACCAGGAACCAGGAGACCTCAGAAGCAGAATGGAGACTGTGCACTCATTGCTGTTCAGGTCAAAGTCTAAAGAAAATGCTTTTCAGTGCACCCTGGCCCGCCCCACCGGGGCCCCCCGGTAATTGAGAGCATTAATAAGATAATGTTCAAAGGGCTTTAAGCTCACTGGAAGAAAGGCGGTTCATAAACACAAGGTGCTTAGATTTTGCACAGGTGTTCCCTCCCTCGGCCCTCAGTTTCGTAAGCTTTGTCACACCCATAATGGATGTCACACCCAGATGGTTAAGGGGAATTCTGTACGGTGGGTTCCTTCCTCGTCTCCTCTTCCCTGAGTACATCCTGACTTTAGGCCTCAAGCGGGTCTCAGGTACCACTCCTTAACAACATCTCTTGTGTTCGCAGAGACAACAGAAGGATTAGTTAGGCCAAGCAGAAACCACTCCATGGAAAGACATTCCAATCAGTTTCTGCAGCATAGACACAAATACACATACACAAACACAAATCCATTAGATGCTTATTGGTACTCTCTCCGTAGACACGTGTATATATGTATATAGAGCAAATGACACGCAACATGCCCCCCAAAGGGGGACAATACTGGCTTCTACTCTCCACTAAGGTACTGGTGAACCTGGGAGCCAGGCCGAGCTAAGAGGTGGATGACTCTGCTTCTCTGTTCAGATCACCTTCTTCTGCTCCACTTTTGATCTGCTTTGGTGTCACTTGCTGGTTTAGATTCCATCCTGACTCATGTGGATAATTTAACCTCTTGACCACACTCAGTGTTTAGACTTTAAGAGAGAGAGACTTCTGCTGTGTTCTTTCTCTGTGAGCTTTGGTGTAGGTCATTTTGACGCTGGAATATCAAAAGGTGTGGGTGTCCTTTGATGCGCACTGAAAACTAGCAAATGGTAGTGCTCTCCAAACAGCCCCCAGATGGCCGGTCTCCACTCCGCCTGCAGAGGTGGAAAGGGCTGTCATCCGCTGTGCCATTTTGGGTGGGTGTTTCACTTGGTAGGCTGCATGCTGCCTGAGAAAGTCGGGCTCCCCCAGCACTCACGAACTGAGGGCTCACCACGGGCCTAACCCTGGGTTCAGACTTGTCGAAACACTACCTTCTTTTAATTAGCTTTTTCCGTCACCCCACCAAACATCCTCCTCCTTAACCTCCAACCTAAATTGTGGTTGACAGTTCTGCTGTTGCCTCTCTCGGGTCTCATTGTTTCCCTATGAACTGCAAGACACATAACTGAGGGTTTTTATGCATTTCCCAGCATTTCCTAAAGAGAAGTTACAGGAGCCAAATGCAGGGTATAGGAGCCATAGAAAGTAAATTCTAAGCCCTCCTGTACTCTTTCTAGGCCAGAGCTGTGCAGTCAACAGCTCATTTGGGGAGACTCTGGGTAACTGCTGGGTGTTCAGCGGGGAAACTAGAGTCTGTCTTGTTTCTCTGCCACCATCCTGCTCTCACTAAGACCCCTCCATGTGCATAGTCTTTTCTGTATCTGTTGTTGCTGTCTTCCTGCCTTCCTAAAGGGATCTCTCCACTTCCCTAGAATTTCATGTCTTACTGTCAGTGCTAAGGGCTTGGGGCTATCTTCTACTGTGGCCGTTTGACCTTTCATTAAAGGGATCTGCCACCACCACTCTGTTGAGTGTGAAATTACCTTCCTAACATGAGGGGGAGGAGGGGAGGAATGTCATGTATAAGGCAATAACTTCCGAATGCATGGGCCCCAGAGGGTGGCCCAGACATAAACTTCTCCCCTGTCTTCCTACCTTCATTTGACTGGTTGAGGCAAGTTGCTTTGGATGATTCCCCAAAGCCTTAATAAAGTTACAATGAGTTGTACTTCCTTTATTGTACTGTAAAGGTCACCTGTCTTTATTTACTTCTCCCTTTTATTTTTCCCCTGAACTTCCCCCAGGGAGCCGCCCTTTGCATTTCCCTCCTTCTCTCCCTCCCTCCCTCCCTCCCTCTCTCCCTCCCTCCCTCCCTCCCTCCCTCCGTTCCTCCCTCCCTCTCCCCCACCCCCAACTCTCTTTCTCGCTCCTCCTCACCCCCCCTGCACTATTTCCTTTTGTCTCCTCAGATTTTTTTTTTAAAGATTATTTATTTATTTATTTGAGAGAGAGAGAATGAGAGACAGAGAGCACATGAAAGGGGGGGAGGGTCAGAGGGAGAAGCAGACTCCCTGCTGAGCAGGGAGCCCGATGCGGGACTCGATCCCGGGACTCCAGGATCATGACCTGAGCCGAAGGCAGTCGCTTAACCAACTGAGCCACCCAGGCGCCCTGTCTCCTCAGATTTAACACAATGTGTCCAGCTCTGGCTCAGGAGCAGGCTCTTTGTGGTTCATATTTTCAGATCACCCTGTAGTCTCTTGTCTCTTTGCCTGCCTTAATCTATGGGGATTGCTTAGGATGTCCTCTGGAGTGTTCTATCATGGCATCTCCAAAACATTTGGTCTCTCTGTGGCCAGTGCTTAGGATTTCCATCTTAAATAGGGTTTACCTTGTCTGAAAACCCCAGGATGAGGAGGCATTTGGGGTCTGTAGGGCAGTCAGACTTCTCCATAGCTTTGAGGGTGGTGATGCTTGCATGGGGAGAAATGTTATAACAATGACAAGAACAACAAAAGCAGGGATGAAAATCTGTGAAAGACCTGCCACCACAGGCTGAGGTGTTTGTGTAAGAGCTGATTTCTCTCCCATCCAGCAGCCGCCCGTGTGGGAGGAGAAGGGCTTCCTTTCTTAGGCTTCCCAGCTGGCCTCCACCAACCAGGAGAGCTGGGTGACGAAGGGACTCCAGATAGAAAGCAACCAGAGTGGTGACCTGGGAAGTCACTTTGGCCACTGATACTGCCAAATAGGACTTTAATCTGATTCATCCAAAATGTATGAAGATGCTAAGATGCCCCAGCCTCTGTGCTAGGCATCAGGGTCCTAAAGATAAATATGGTCCAAGAGGATTGGCTGGATTTGGTGCTCCACAGGACTTGGAATGGTGGAGCAAGGGTGGGGTAGAGGAGGACTCCCAGCTGTCTGGCTTAGTTGATTAGGAGGAAGGTGGTGATGTTAGTGAACAAAGGGACCATACGAAGAGTAGGTTTGAGCAAGATGGGGCAGGGAAGGAGTGGGGAATGATATGTTTGGTTGGGTAGATGATGAGTAGAGCACAGCATAAGGCATCCAAGTGGAGATTCCAGAAAGCAGTGAAAGTATAAGTCCAGGGTTTACCAGAGAGAGCTCAGAATTGGAAATTTGATCTGGAAGTCATCCATGTCGACAGAGCCAGTTACTAAAGTTGCTCTGGCTTTACGCTTCCTAATATGGATAAAGGGAATACATTTCTGCTGTGAAGTAATATAAATGTATATATTGGTCTCTCACTCTGGTTCTTCTCACAGAGCTCCTAAAAGCATTGAAATTTCCTAGCTGATCAGAAGTGCACCAGGGGCATCTTTTGTTCTAATATTTATTCTTCGACTTGGTTCCTGATGCTGAGCTCCTAAATCCTTTGGCTTTCCTGGGTGATAGGAGTTTTTTTTTTTTTTTTCTATGAGGCAATTCATGGTGGGCTATTCAGTAGCCTCAGGATGGGGACTGGTCACCAGAAAGACCAAGCCATGATTAGAAACTTAGAACTTTCCACTCCATGCTCCATACTTCAGGAAGGGGAGAAGGGCTGGAGCTAAGTTAATGATTAATTATGCCTATGTAACGAGACTTCCATAAAAGTCCCCAAAGTACTGGGTTTGGAGAGCTTCTGGGTTGGTGAACATATCTCCATGTTAGGATCAGACAACTTGGTAGATAGGGTCAAAATTGAATTAAATTGCAAGACACCCAGCTGGTGTCAAAGAATTGCTTGATGTGTGGGAAACCCACACTTCTGGTGTTGGAAGTACTGTGTGTGAGAAAAAGAGAAACACAGGAGTGTTTTTCCTTTATATCTTCCCTGATAAACTCATGGGGTTATTGAAATAATCTAATGACATAATTTACTTGAAAGTATTTTTAACATGCAAAAGGATGCAATTATAAGATCTTAATATTATTGTTTGATCACTGTGTTTATAATATGACACTAAATATGGAGTGTAAAGTGAGAAACCCTTCTCTCAAAGAGCTTGCAATTAATGAAGGGTCTGGAAAAAATACCTGTGCCTTCAAAACAATGAGGAAGATTCTAGGATTTGGATTCTCCTAGGATTTAGGTGGAAGAGAGGGGTACCACATGGGAAATAAATAATTCCTGGTGGGGAAACGGTAGTGATTGAGCTCTACTTCATAATCAAAAGCCTATGTCCAGGGTTGTACAACTGTTAGAAGAAGACTTTGTCGAAACTGAGTGACTTTTTAAGGCTACCTTCCATTCTGCAGGCAATTTGTAGGATGCCTTCTCTATTTGTAAGATGGCCACTTTTCAAAAACGTTGAAACACCCAGTCAGTACCTTCTACGCAGGGATTGATAGTGTCTGTTGGCAAAGCATAAAAGCCATAGCCAAGACCGCCTACATAATTTGTGGGGCTCAGTGAAAAATGGAAATAAGAGCCTCTTGTTTACATATATTTAAGAATTTCAAAATGGTGACAGCATAACACTAAACCAAGTGGAAGATCTTTCTAAGTGTGAGGCCCTGTGCTACTGAAGAGGATGCCCACACATGAAGTCTGTGTATGTATAGTATTTCTAGAGTCTACTACAGGGACATCACCTGGGTCACCAGTTGAATTGAGGGAAAGAGCCTGAATCTCCATGTATTCAATGAGAAATTGTTAAATCATCACACCAACCATCTATTATGTGTCGGACCAGCGGAGGGGTGGGCACAGAGGTTATGAGACTAGGTAAAGCTCTCTTCTCTTGAGAAGTGCATTTGCTTGCTTAGTAAAAACAAAAACAAAAACAAAACATATATATATATATATACACACGTATATATATATATGTATATATATAAAATAGTATTGTTTGGTCATTGTGTTTATAATATGACACTTAGTATGGAATATAAAGTGATAGAAGGTGAAACCCCTCTGTCAAAGAGCCTGCAATTAATGAAGGGTCTAGAAAAAATATCTGTGCCTTCAAAACAATGAGGAAGGTTCTAGGATTTGGATTCTCCTAGGATTTGGGTGGAAGAGAGAATATATATTCTTGTCCAAGCGGTCTTTCCATTAGCAAGACTTCCCATAGCACGAGCCATGATGGGGTCATGGTCATAAGGAGATACTGGTTCCCTGGGGGCAACCAGGTGGGGCCATGACTGTTGAAGCCCTGCCTGGTCCCTCTGGCTGTGAGCACTGTATTTTCTATGCATGCCACTGTCTGGACAAGTCAGGGAGTCCTGGGTTCCAGCAAAATCCTCTCTAGCACCAAGGTTGCTCAACCATTAAAACTCTCTCACTCATATTCACGCCCACCCTTCCTTCAGGAATTTCATGTGGTTCTCAGGGATCTTTTCTATTTTCCTTTTCCTTTTATTATGGCATTTTGGGGCCAAGACACAGGAGCCATGGTCAGTGGGCCAGACCACAGCCTCACAGAGCATATTTCTGCAGCTCCTTCATCTTTTCAAATCTAGGCAGAGATTTGAAATCTAGAAAGGATTTGGCTAGTCTTTTTTCCTCCTAGAAGAAAGAGACAATGTTAAGACCAGCCTGAGGAAGGTGATGGCTCTTAAGACCACGTCCCTTCCCCGATTCCTTCCCCCTCCCTCTGCATCTGGAAGATGTGATTCTGCCTGTGCATCCTGTTATGACCCTTCTTTCCTCTCTCCTCCCTCTGTCCAGACTCTCCCCACATGGCATCGTCTAACCTCTACATTGCTTTGTCCCTCATAGGACCCCTTTCTTCAGGCTGAGCTTTACCATCGGGCCATCAGTCTATTTTGAATGAATTTACAAGCCACAGACCCCCAAAACCTAGTGCTGAATTTACTGTCGGCGGTGGTGTTGCCTGCAAGTTGAGAACTGGGAGAAGAGATTTCTCAGAGGCTGTGGTACCCCAAGAACTGGGCCGCTCTTGAAGAGTCTGATTTTTAATCTGATATAAATTGTGTATATGACTTTGTTTCCCCTTTTGAGTGGATGGCTGAAAACCAAATCTGTTTAGGATTTTACAAGCCTGCCTGGTACTCAGAAATTTTTTCTAGAAATAATTTGACATAACTCTACCAAAATGTATGGGGCTTTAGTGCGTGTTATTTGAATACTGACCTTTCCCTTGTCTTAATTTCTCCTTCCCTTTTTTCTTGTGATTTTCTATTTTTATATTGATGTGATACTTGTATCATGTGACTCTTTTTAGAGAGGCAAAGAAATAAATGCATTAACAACCGACTGCATACAGAATAAATGAATTTTTAACCAGTCTTCAAAAACCCTCTTTTTGATCCCCCCCCCCACACTTCCCTTCCCATTCCACCTGTTCCACAAACCCTTCACAAAGACTGCAAAACACTATGCTTGATATGCCCATGAGTATTTGCGGAAGAGTAACCTAGGAACACATGACTAAATCATCCAATCACACGAGTCATTGCCTGGTTTCCAGTCAGTGGCTTGCTTGTGTTTTGCATGAGGAGGCACACGTGGGCATGCGGGACCATAAACTCCATGAAGGGAGAGAAGGAGTGTTTTCTTTGATTAATTCCAAGCATCTGCTCCATTTCTGACACAAATGGAGTGTGTGGAAGATGAGGAGGGTGGGGCTTCTGTAGGAGGCTGTGAGAATTTCCAACGACTGTTAACAGCAGGATAGACAACTCTGAGTTTAAGATAACTTAGTTCAAGCTTTGTGACCGGGGCTAGAGGAGGAACAGGATGAACCGTTAGAATCATTTTAGCTTCCCAATTTATGGGCTGGAGGTGGGGCTGCACTCAGCTGTAGCTGCTGTCCTGTGTGGCATTTTCCATTAATTTAAATCTTGCTGCTGATACAGGGCAGATGCATCTCACTTTGTGCAACATCTATGTTTCTGGGCATTTCCATGGGAAGTGAGCGCTTGCGCAGTAAATGGTGTCATTTAACACACAGGTGGACAGCTCTCAGTTCAAAAGAACCCTGGAGTGAATCCTTTTGGAAGCCACAGTTCCTCTGTGACTTAAGTAATCGCATTCTAATTTATATTTTCTCTTAATCTGGATTGTAACTTAAGGAGTTGCTTTATAAAATCTTTACTTAATGTAAGTAAATAAATTAGTGCATATCCTATAATATTTTCCCCAGGGGCAAAATGATCAGAGATGGGTCATACTGGTAATGATATTTTAAGTCAATGATTTAATCATAGCCTTAGAAGAGATAGGGTTGTGAAAGATGTCTTCTCATTAACTTATAAAGCAGGGACAGCCAGAGTTTAGGTTGTTCATCTAAGAATGGCTCACCTGGCTATTGCCCTGGTATGTCCTGAGTTCTTTGATGAAAGCCAGCAGAGGACTGTGGGGGATGCCACAAGAGGACATTGGTTTAAACTGTACCTTGATTCAGTCACTTGTCTTAAACCTGTTTGACCTTGAGCTGGCCTCTTAAAATCACTGGGTTTCAGTTTCCTCAGCTTAAAAATGAGCTAAAATATTACATAGGCTCTCTGTTGAGAATATGGAAGGACAGTTTTCATAACACACTTTATAAAGGGCCAAGGACAAAGCATATTAGTCATAGATAGAGGACAGGGTGGTTTTGTTTGTTTTTATTATTATTTTTTTAAATTGACCTCTTCTTTTTAAACAGTGTTCTCCTAGCAGCCTCTAATTCAGGCTTTTCTAATTGAGCCTACCCAGCTGTCTTATTTTTTATTTATTTTTTAAAAAAGATTTTATTTATTTGTTTGACAGAGAGAGACACAGCAAGAGAGGGAACATAAGCAGGGGGAGTGGGAGAGGGAGAAGCAGGCTTCCCACAGAGCAGGGATGCAGGGCTCGAACTCAGGACCCTGGGATCATGACCTGAGCCAAAGGCAGACGCTTAACGACTGAGCTACTCAGGCGCCCGTTCCTAGCTGTTTTAAAGATTACCTGGAAATTAGCAATCTTCTTTAGGAAAGACCACCTTTGAAAGGATGTACAGTAGAAAGGGTTTCTAGAGAAGAGAAAGTTCGCCCTCTAGTGTGGCCCATGAGAAAGACAGAATATGAATTAATGAACCAGTCACAATGTGCTTTTTGAAGAAACTGCTCTCCGAATTATTATTTTGTTCTGCCCTTTGAATTGAAACCCTTGCTCTTTTACTAATTTAGCTTGGCTACTAGATATTTACTTGATCGCTCTTCAAATGATCTCTTTGTTTTATAATATTAAATATTCTGCTGACTTTTTAAGCCATTGAAGACAGTACAATTTTCAGAATTAGTTCAATTTTATCTTACCGGATGGTATTTTTATAGTCATAGTTGCAGTGTGAATGCTAAGCAGAATCTTGCCTTGATTTATCTTGCTTTGATTTGATTTCAAATTAAATAACCTCAGTCAAGATTATGAACTATAGTGGCTGATGCTGTGTGTTGTAAAAGTCTCTGCTCCTGGTGGGTAGACGAATGGCAGAGAGATGAACGCTCTCATAATTTCAGAATAATGATAGGCATTTAATCACATTAGCATATAATGCAGATACGTGACATTTTTCCCCATGGAATTACTGGTTGCTCATATTGTTTTAAATTGACATGGGCACATCCTCCCCAAGCTTTAAGCTTTATGCCAACATCTTTCATTCCTTTTTGGCACACCTCAATAAGGAAAATATAGCAAGCGTAAGTTTCATAAGGTTAAATGTACAAATATTTCACTATTTTTATTTTTCTATTACCTGACATAATAAGTATCTTGATCCCTATGTTTGTCTTTTAGCAAAAAATGTGACCAAGTCACTTCCAGGTCTGGGGGAGCACTGGAGCTGGCTTGAACCAGCAAGCAAGAGCCAATTGTTCAATTTTCAGGAATTATACACATTGGTTGTTAATACACATTAAATTGTATAAACTTAAAACTAAATAAATTATATCAAAAACAAAGATGATTAATATGCAGAACTCATCCCTTCCTAATTAGTTTAGGTGGGCATCGTTATATAATGCAGAGGTCTCCCTGCTCTGCATTCACTCCCATATGTCCATCCCCTGCTTCCATTCCTCAGCCCTGATCTTCTAGTCTTTTACTTTAGGTCTCTGTCCAGCTGGTCAGGCCATTCACCACTGCCCATGAGTCTGGCCCCTTCTCTTTCTTCACAGTGGATGCTCAGGTGCCGCACCTAACCCTCTGCCCACGAAGAGGGCTGGTCCTCATATTTATCTGCCAAGGCCACCCCTGAGGGAGGCTGGGGGCACACCTGCCGCCTGTTTTCATCTTGAACCCACAACATGGAGCTGACTGCTATGAAACCAAACTCTGATGCTCCCCTCTCTTTAAGCTGAACATACAGCTTCTCCGTGTGGTGTGAGGTGTGAGCTGAGGAGGGCTGCTAGCGTGATGGTGATGGTGCCACGAAAAGTGCACTGGGCCCTTATTATGACCTGGTGGATCTGGTGGGACTCGGCTCATAATGAGTAATTATGGTGTAATGCTTACCTGTGGTCCCATCTCTAGCAGGGCCAAGCGGCTCAATGAAGATGGTTTTTCAAAAGGTGTAGAGTTCTCCACTGCAGAAGATATGGTCTTGCTCCAGAACCCCAAGGGCCTGTCTGTGGTGTGATTCCCCAACTGAGGTGTGCCGCAGGCTCTATACAATCTTTTTTTTATAGAGTATAGTCACTCTGACCCGTCCAGCCTTTGCCCGATTGGTTTTCCCCAGTGGTAGGCTGCTCCCCTGGACCTCTTTAGGAATCCTTTCCTGCTCTGGGCTCCACTCAAAGACCACAGCTTTTCCTCCCACCCAGCGTCTGGGCTGGGGCAGCGGTCCTAGCTGTGGAATATGCTGCCCCCCAAATCCAAAGAGGCCCAAAACATCACACTTTCTTATTTGTGGTAGGGGTGCATGATGCCATCAGCAGCCTTTTACTTTGGAGGGGATGTCTCAGCATGCCCCCAACCCATAAATCTTCAAACATTTTTCAGATGTGGCAGGTTCTGAACCTTCACGAGTTTGATTTCCCACCCTCTGTAGCACACGTGTGGCCTGGAACATGCAAGCCACCCTGTTGCTCATCTAGCCGGATCAACATAATATTCACGTGTATAGTGTATTCTGTTGTTTACTCCATGGGAATGCAAACTGTTTCTCATCCTCTTTTCTCATAGCAGTAGAAAGGAACACCTTCACCAAGTCAACGGCCCCATGTTATTAACCGGAGGCAAAGAGGTTGAGCAGTTGGGGTTGAGCTTACAGTAATCTACAGGTCTCCCCTAGAAGTCTTCCAGGTCCTGCAGGAGCCAGACTGGTGAATTAAATGGAGGTATGATGGGGGCCATGATGCCACATTTTTTCGATCCTTAAGGAGATGTGAGCTCCTAAAACACTTAGAAATTTCCTGGGTGATGGGAATGGCAAAGGTATCTTTTGTTATGTTAATGAGGTGGCTTTTCCACCCCCACCTGAGGATGGGGGCTGGTTGTTTTTGCAGCCAACCATGCAATTAGAGGTTTGGAACGTTCAGTCCTGCCCTCTTGACCTCCTGGGAGGTGGGAGGTGCTAGAGATTGAATTCAATCACAATGACCAATGATTTAATCATTGTAATGAAGCCTCCATCAAAACCCAAGAGGGTGGGGTTTGGAGAGCTTCCCGGTTGGTGAGCACAGTGAATTTTCCGACAGCACACAGAGAGGGCGTGGAAGCTCTGCACCCTTTCTCTACACCTTGCCCTGTGCATTTTTTCTTCCATTTGGCTATTCCTGAGTTATATTCATAATAAACTGTTAATCTGGTAAGCAAAATGTTTCTCTAAGTTTTGTGAGCTGCTCTAGCAAATGAATGGAATCCAAGGAATGAGATTGTGGGAGAGTCTGATCTATAACTGGTTGTTCAGAAGCACAGGGGACAGGCTGAGCTGGTGACTGGCATCTGACATGTAAGGGGAGTGGGCAGTCTTGTGGGACTGAGCCTTCAACGTGCAGAATCTGATGCAATTTCTGAGTAGTGTGGGAATTGGGTTGAATTGTAGGACACCCAGCTGGTTGGAAACCACCTCCTAGGGGCGCCTGGGTGGCTCAGTCGTTAAGCGTCTGCCTTCCGCTCAGGTCATGATCCCAGGGTCCTGGGATTGAGCCCCACATCGGGCTCCCTGCTCAGCAGGGAGCCTGCCTCTCCCTCTGTCTGCCGCTCCCCCTGCTTGTGTTCCTGCTCTCACTATCTCTCTCTCTCTGTGAAAATAAATAAATAAATAGAATATTAAAAAAAAAAAAAAGGAAACCACCTCCTAGTCCACCCTTTGGAACTGGGTCTCAGAGTCTTTAGCAGTTCTCTCACATCTGCCACCCTCTAGGGGTACAATATTGCTTTGGATTTATTTTCTTGGCCAGAGGGGTTAGCTTCAGAGACTTCTACTTTGCGTTCCCCTCTTTGATAACTCTTATCCATCAGAACAAAGTGCAGACTGCCAGGCATGTTGATCTCATTTATATATTTTGGGAGAGGAGAAATAGCACAGAGGAGGTCTGGAGACCAAGTGTGACACGCTCCCCCCCCATGCCAAATGTGATCAGAATTCTATTTATTACATGCCCCTACTCTAACAGGGGAAGAAGCCTGGGATGCTTCAGGTGTCTGGGTCTTAATTTCATTTTAGATCACATGTTCAGTCATTCTTGAGATGTCTGGGTAATCCACTCTCTCCAGCATGCAGTTACACATGAATGACTGTGGATCCCTTTGTAGAAGGACTGGGAGAATCACCATTGTGTGTACCTGGCATGATGTTGCAGGGTCCTTTCTTCTGGGAGCCTGGTCATCAGCCAGAGGGTTCCAGGTCAGACACCTGGCTCAGGTCTGGAAACTGGGAGAGGGATTGAGTGTTTATGGGTGTGGCTGCCCACAGCCTGCTGGTCATCCACCCTTGATTTCTTCTGCTAGTACAAACTGAGTAGTATCCTTGTCAGTTGTCCATTTATTTTCCGCCAGGGCCACTTTATTTTCTGAACCATTTCCATAACTAGTGCAGGTAGGACCCCCTTGGCTGTCACTCCAATTTTGCCAGCCATCCTGAGACCTTCCAGACTTCTGGCAGTGAAGACCCACTGCCAGACCCCCATTGTTTTGGCATCCTATCATTACGTTGCTGGCAGGGAACCAAGTAACAGCCTCTCTTACCACCAGCCTGCAGAGGATGGCCACCACCGAGCTTCTTAGTAATGCTGGTGCCTTTTACTGGCACATTCCTATGGCCTTGGTGTGTGTTGTGTCCTCTGGGTCCTCCCGTGGAACTGGCCAGATGCAGTATGTCCATTCCTGCATGCCCACTTCCCTGAGCCTTTAAATTCCTTCCTCCACCATCTGCCACCACAATTCTGTTCTCTGGGCATTGGCCATTGTTTTTTCATGCCTCTGGGAGCAAAGCTAGTAATGACTTAGCACTCTCTCCTGGGATCATTGCCAGGGTTGTTAAATCCTATCTCCTGGGACAGACAGATAAGATTCACTTGAATCAACAATTTTATGTCTTGCTGCCCTTAATCAAGCATTCTCAGAATTCAACCCCAGGTGTGCTTCCCCTGCTAGTGTAGTCTTAGTCTTACTGCTCCTTTGGGGTTTATTCTTTTCCAGCCTTACCAGATCAGCACATTCCCCAGCTGGGTTGTGCTATGACTTAACCCTCATTATAAACTCAGCAGCCAGGATCCTGAGAGGGCACCTACCAGTTCTGTTTCTAATATAGTCTCTGCAGAACTTCCCTGAGTTCTAGACTCTTTTTTTTTTTTTTTAAGGATTTTATTTATTTATTTGAGAGAGAATGAGATAGAGAGAGAGAGAGCATGAGATGGGGGAGGGTCCGAGGGAGAAGCAGACTCCCCGCCAAGCAGGGAGCCCGATGTGGGACTCGATCCAGGGACTCCAGGATCATGACCTGAGCCGAAGGCAGTCACTTAACCAACTGAGCCACCCAGGCACCCGAGTTCTAGACTCTTTAGGGGCCTGGCTCTCCCTTTCTACAGGACTTTGCCTTGTCTCTTGGGACACTTGTTACATTACACAGTTTTCCCCACTAGGCTGGAAGCACCATGAGATGGGCAGGAACAGCCTTCATTTGATCTACTAATGTATTCTCTCTGCCAAGTTCTGGGCCTGACATGGATATTTAATGTGTGGCTTGAATAGGCCTCCTCTGATAAAGGCCAGCAGGTACCGAGTGTTCACACGGACGAGGTTCTGTTTAAGCTCTTTCACGTGTATTAGCTTATTTCATCTTCATCTTAATCCTCTGAGATAGGAACTACCTATTGGTTCCTATTTTGCCGAGAAGGCTGTTAGCTTGCCCTCTACCTATATCCTCACAGCAGCCTATATATGCCATTGTCATAGTAATCATTGTGTTATGTCCCTTGAATTAGCTTCTACCTTAGACTTTGAGCGATATGTATAGAAATCCAATAAACTTTTTTGTGTGGGTATTTATGATGGGATGAGTGAATAAATTAAGTCTCAGAAATTAACTAGAGGGGTTTAAACATTTTATAATTTCACTCTTTTTGTTATAGGCACATTGCATTATATATTGTTCTTAAGTCACGTACGCCGTTATAAAGAAAGGTCAGATCTTTTAATTTGAAGTTCATTAAGCTATTATTGCGCTCACCTTTCCAATCATTTGTGACTAGTAAACAAGCCATATGTTTTATGGACCAGGATATGTAAAACTTTATTCTACACGAGGAACACGTTCCCTTTATGTGTGCCCTCCTCCTCTTGCAAATGCAAATCCATTTTTTATGTCTGTCAAAGACCAGCACACATTCTAGTGATTAACAGCCCAGTGTTAATGTGATGAAAGAAATTAATTTTAGATGTGTTTGGAGTTTAAAGTAATTTGTGTAAAAATAAGATCCTGCTGTGATTCAACTATTTCCTACCAATCTGAAATATGCTGCTCTGGAAAATGTGTTATTGGCACATTTATCATAGATCACAGCTTATTATTTCAAGGGCTGACAAGTGTCTCATTGCTCATTTATTAGGGAACTGAGCCTTAATCATATCTGTGGTTTTAAGAGTTTCTGTCCTATTAGATTTGTGACTTTTTTTTTACAGAAGAATTTTAAAAGGGAAAGATCTCCCAGACCTGGAACTGAAAGGATGATAATTTTATAGAGTATTAAAAAAGAGTTATAAGAACTCACCTACATAAAAAGGATGGCTCCTATTTTATTTTTATATCTGATGAACAAACTCAGTTTTTTAATTCCATTTGGTAGTTTTAAGCACAGTTATATTCTGAATTTGTAAAACTTCCTGCCTTCTAGAAATTTCACACTTGCCTTTTCTTTTTTTTTTTCTTTCTGGATTTCCATACAGATAAAATAGGTAAAATAATAAGTTAGAAACACAAAACCAAGAACAAAACTACATGACCAAAAACAGTACTTTTCAAAATGTTGTACTTCTTAAAACATTTTTTTTGTTTAATTATTTCAACAAATATTTGAGCCCCTACCTACCACATATCTGTCACTCTTCTGCGTGCTTTAGCTATGAGAAAATGGCTATGATTATGTGCCTAGGGGGAGCTTACATTCTATTAAGAGTAGACATCAAACAATAAGCATGATAAATAATAAAATTATAAATTATATTAGAAGGTGCTAAATGCTATGGGGAAAATATAATAAGATAAGAAGGAACGGGAGCGTTGGGGCAGGTTTGCCATTTTAAATGGTATCACTCTTAATGAGATGCTGACATTTGAGCAAAGACTTAGCAGAGGGGGAGTAGGTCTTGGATATATCTCGGGAACATTCCAGGTATAAGGAACAATGAGATCCAAAGCCCTAGCTTGTGTCTGTGTCTGGAATGTTCAAGAAGCTGTTAGGAGGCCAGTGTAGGGGAAGCAGGGTCATCAAGAAGGAAAGTCATAAGACAGGAGCTCAGAGAGGGACCCAAGGAGGGTCTTGTGGACTACGATAAGGACTTTGGCTTCTACTGTGAGGGAAACAGGGAATCAATCAGTCTAAGAAGAGGAATGACAGGATCCGTCATGAGGATGACACTGCTGGGTTAAAACTAGTCTAGGGAGGAGGGAAGCCTGGAGACTAAATTACGCTGACTGAGGAGGAAAGACTGGAGAATTTATCCTCCATCTTTGTCACAACTGATACAGTGTCTGTCTTTTCATGACCCCAGCTTCTGCTGAGTGGTGGCTTCGACTCTCATTTGGGCTCCTGGTGCCTGTTGCGCCATTTCTTTTTTCTTTTCTTTTTTTTTTTTTTAAGATTTTATTTATTTATTTGACAGAGAAAGACACAGCGAGAGAGGGAACACAAGCAGGGGGGAGTGGGAGAGGGAGAAGCAGGCTCCCCGCCGAGCAGGGAGCCCGATGTGGGACTCGATCCAGGGACTCCAGGATCATGACCTGAGCCGAAGGCAGTCGCTTAACCAACTGAGCCACCCAGGCGCCCTGTTGCGCCATTTCTTCTCCTTGCCCCTTCAGACCTAGGGCTGGTATTCACTTCCTGCTGCTGATAGTCCTTAAGGAGCTCAACATCCATTGTCTGCACCCTGTAAAGTTCCCTTCATTAAGCTTTCCTTAGCTAAACTCTGAGAATGCCATCTGTTTGTTGTTGTTGTTGTTTTTTGCTGGGACTCTGGCTGATACATGGGAAGGGCTCAATAGAGTTGCTTTTAACTACATAGTATAATAAGCTAATAAATACAAACTCCCATTTCTTCCTCCTCTTCCTTTTTCCTAATATTTCCTCACTGGCTTATCTCACAGAAGATCAAGGAGAAGTCACTGAGGAATTGCACATTAACCTACAAAAAAATAGTTCACAAAAATATGATTCTTCTTATTATACAGGAAGATATAAAGACTGTCTATAAATAATATTTATTATTTGAGTTGAACAATAAATGTCACCGAGTTATTCATCTCAGGAAAGGATATTTGTTAAAAATGAGGTTCCAAAATGCCATCCCTGCTTACAAATTTATGAGGAAGAAATTCTAGAATGTTGTTCTGCTGCATTACTCCACAAAATAGTCCTGTGTATAGAGTCTGCCATAATCGACAACCTCCATTCTTTTATTCATTCAATAAACTTTTATTGAATATCTTTTATATGCCAGCCGCGAAGATAAATACAACATAATTACTGCCTCAAGGATTTTACAGTCTTGAAAGCTATATTGATAGATAGTTCCTATACAGTGTGATAACTGCTTTGATTGAGGAGAATACAGACACAAAGAAGCACTAAACAGGGGAAATCAGGAAAGGCCTCCCAGCCCAGCTGACACTTGAGATGAATGCTGCAGGATGAGTGGGAGTTAGTTGAGTAAAGGAGGGTGGTTGGAGGACAGGAGCTTTGGAGGGACTCCCAAGGGGCTAGGGATACGGGTTTTGACATCTGTAATGTATAAATAGATGTGAATAAAACCAAGGATGTGGAGGGGGTCTCCCATGGAAAGGATTAAGAGCAGAACCAAGGAGCAGAACCAATATTTGTAGATTGGGACAATAAGGAAGCCAACAAAGGAAAAGGCTGAACAAAGGAGGAAGCTAGCAGGGAGGCTGGAGGACATCCAGAATAGAAGGGAAGGGTTTAACCATGTCAGGCATGACTGTAAGACCAAGGATCCTGACCGAGGGTTAGTTTGGATGGTGTAAAGTTGAAGAGTGGGATATGGTGCTTGTAAGTCAATAGTTTTGGAGGGGGGTTAACCATGAAGGGAGTGAGAGAGACAAGGTATAGTTAGAAGAGACACCAAGTAATTCAAAAGTTTTCTTTTTCTATGTTCAGAAAGATGTGTTTATCTCCAAAAATGTGGAAAAAAAAAGAAAATAGAGAGGAGAGAGTAAAAATACACGATAAAGGGGGAGCTACTATGAATTAAAATCTCTGAACTATCTTCCTGTTAGGACAGAAAAATAAGACACGGTTTATTGGAGACATTGTATGTTGAGTTTTATGATGCTGATTTTCTTGTTCTTATTTAACTTTCAGATATAGACTGTTCATTTCTGAGGTCCAGCATATTGTAATACCCACCCTGGTAAGCACTGTGGAATTCAAAGGCAGAGCAGGAGAAATCCCAGAAGTACCTCGTTCCCTCTCCAGCATCTCACCCAAGAGCTTTAGTCTGTTTGAACAGTTCCAGGAATGGGAAGGGCAATACCTTGATAAATCTTTTTATTTTTGGACAACTCCAAAAGTTAGAAAAGGCTTTCTTAGATTATGCCGAAATATGACCTCCTGCCTTTTTTCTCCAATTGTCTTCATTTTGTCTTAGGACCCACACTCCGCAGTAGTGACTTTAGAGTCCTGTTTTTTTCCCTTCTCCAGGTTTCACATGCTCTCTCACTCCCACTGCTATTTATGTGACATTGAGCAGACCCTTCTTGATGTATAGTGTTTAGAATTGAACACAACACTCCCTGTGTGATCTGAGAAGCCCAATCTAGAGCCAACTGTGCCCTCTCAGCCTGTAACCTCTGCCACTGCCTGTTTTCAACACTGTATTCATTGAATCCCAACTTGACCTTTCCTGTCTCAAACTCTTGGCTTGGAAAGTTTAGAAGTTTGTACAAACCAAAGAGTTTAGTACCTCAGATTTTCTTATGCCAATCCCCTTTCTCATTTTAAATTGTTTTTATACCAAGTGCTGCTATTATTTCTATGCAGAGTTTTTGAGATTGAATTCTTAGACACAAACGATCAGTGGGCCAGTTAGAGCTGATTCTGTGGAGGCCTTAAAATTGAGGCAGGGAAAAAAGAAAACACTTCCTTTTCTATACTCTTAAGCATAACAAGCTCAGAAATATTTTTGTTACCACCTTAAAAAGTCTCTGCTTTTGGAGCACCTGGGTGGTTCACTTGGTTAAGCATCTGACTTCTCATTTCAGCTCTAGCCATGATCTCAGGGTCATGAGATCGAGTCCTACCTCGGGCTCCACACTCAGCCTGAAGCCTGCTTGAGATTCTCTCTCTCCTTCTCCCTCTGCCCCTCCCCCCTCTCTCCCTCTCTAAAAAAAGAAAAGTCTCTGCTTTTGGATAAAAGGTTCAGCCCTATGCATCACTTGAAGAATTCTTGCAAAGTGAATAGTTCCGTTAAAAGAATATGGCATGCATCATAGTATTAGCCACACTCATTTATATGCAGAAGTCATAGTTATGTAAAAAAAAAAGTTAAATATGCAAAATTGAAAAGCCACAGAAAAAATATGAAATTTAACCTGCAAAAAAAATGCAGATGGTGAGCCACTGGATTGTTATTTGCTTTGCCTATGTCTTCTAGGAGAAATTCATTAAATGGGGTAGCGAACCCGCTCAAGGAGTAGACGTTGAATTTGCCCTGGATTAACTCTCCCTATATTTGGTTAAGATTATGTATTTATCTGTTTCAACTATCCCTCTTAGTTCATCATTGTTCAGGTCCTTCAGGAAATGAGATCTTCCTAAGGAAGGATCTAATGACCACACTCACTAAAGGAAAAGTAATAGAATTTTTGCTGACTTTTCCCACCCCCTCACCATTAGTGCTTCCTTATGATCATAGTGAAAACCTTGAAATATTAACTCGATTAAATGTTTTATAGGGAGAAGGAATTACCATTTTATAGAAGTTGAATTTCTGACCCAACAAGTGTTTTAGTGGGTTGGCAAAAGTAGAAGAGGTGGTAAAAGAATCAATGAATGGAACACAAATCTCAAAGTGCAGACATTGGAGGGATTTTTAACAGTCATATTTTGTTCTGATTAACTCTCCTCTTCCCAGAAGCAAAGAGGATGTCCTTTGCTAGGGCAATGCAGCTAGGACAATCCGTCATCTTTAATAATACCACTTATAATAAGAAAGCCATTTTCAGGCTCTTTTGTTTTAATTAAGATGTTGGGTAACTATCATCATAGCTCATTCTATTCTTTCTTCAAGAGCTCATATGTTATAGCCTTTGTGGAAGTAGGAGTCTTATTTCATAGACAACTGTCTAAAGTCATTCCGGCTAAAGCATGTAACTTTTACATATTATTCCTTAAAGGAGGAGGTTTTTTAAAATTTTTAAATTTTGTGATATGAGTGAGCTTGCCCGCAAGAGCAGATCAGGGGTGAGAATAGACCCATGTTAGCCTGGCCAGTCACAAGCGTAGGTTTATTTTGGTAGATATCAGAAGCCTCCAATAGTTTGAGGTAGGTAAAGGGTATAGGTTTCCTCCCTTACAGCCTTGCAACCATGTGGTATGTTAAAACTTCATACTGAAGTCTTCCACTCCTGCAAGCAATTGTCAGCAAGCAGTCAGAAACCAACCATTTGGCTGGCTCTTCCTCCTCTTGTGGTTAGTGAGGTCCCATTTTCTGTCCTTCAGTCTCTGTCTTTCATTGTGTCACACCATCTGGTAGCAAGTTCTCTGCATGAAAGATTCTCTGGAGGCGGATTTGAAACTATTCCAACAGGAGGATTCAGCTAATCCTCCTGTTGGAATAAGGTGACAGAATCCTCCCTGAAGCTGTGGGATTCAGGACTAAACTGGAGACCAAGGACACCACTTGGAAAGGTGTCAGGCTGCTGGGCTGGCTAGATTCCTATATCTAATCCACTGTGATTGAATATCGCTCATTTCACCCATGAAATATTATTTCTAATATTCCTTATGCAGATAAGCAAATTCTATATGTTGATCTAGATAGAGATAGTTCAAGTGTTTATGGTTCAAATGCTAGGTAACCATCATGGGTTATTTATGATTTGGGCCCCTTAAATACTAGCCAATTTTCTATCTATCCATCTACCTATCATCTATCCTCATTTATCTATCCTCTGTCATCATCATTATCATCATCATCATCATCAGATCTATTCATCTATCTATAACTCACACTGTGTATAGAGTAATTTTTAGATAGTATAACATTAAGATTCTTGAGATATTAAATCACTGTGAAGCTTCTACCTCCCTTTTATTTTCATTGTTTTTCTTCCCTCCCTCCCATCTTCCTTCCCTCTCCCCCCTTCCTTTTTTTCCTTCCTTCCATCTTTCCCTCTTTTCTTTCTCCAAATCTCTCTCTCTCTTTCAACTAGTGTTCATTGGATAACTTCTTGGAGATTCAGAAGACCTGGGTTGGAAACCACCCATTACTACTTTACTAGTATTAGGGTGACCAATGGTCCTGATTTGCCTGGGGTTGAGGGGTGCTCCAGAACCTGAAACTTTATTAAAATGGGAATAGTCACAGGCAAACTGGGATGGAACCCTACTTGTAACCCTGAATTATTTAACTTCTAATGCTCAGGTCTCTTACCTTTAAAATAGGATGTGATAATACCTACCAACTAACGTGGTGGTGAAAAACTAGTAACAGTTGGTATAAGGTGTGTGAAACACGATGTGACAATGTAGAGGACACTTCATTTCCTTGGCATCAGCTTTCTCCCCCAAGGAAAAGACCTGCTGGTTGGATGAATAATTTGATGAGCATTTAAGGTAGAGATAAAATGATCTGGAGGCATGTGTGAGGGGAAATGGATGGCACATAAACTGTTCTCTAGGGGGGATTGGGTGGGGTGGCAGCCTTGCTTTGTCTTGCTAAGTGAACTTCATGCTGAGGGTCTGGATGAGAGGATAATTTCTGGAGGCTCTATCCATGAAGATGGTTGTGTAATGAGAACTGAAATGTCTAGCATGGAGATGAATGAAGCCTTATATGATGTGTGGTGTATTTTCCCATCTTCCTATGAAATTCTTTCTAAGAAATATACATCACGCCCTCATGTGTTTGCAGTTACGTCTTATTGTCTTATTTTTGGTTGGGTTGGAGAACTGAGTCTAGCATCAAAAAGCCACAAGATACGAAGAGAGGCTGCCCTCTGAAGGAAAATGATAGTGCCTACCTCATAGGCCTGTTGTGAGGATTACATGGCCTTTTGTGTATGTGACACCATGTCTAGAGAAAACTCACAAAACAGTGCCTGGTACATTCTAAGTACCCTGTAAATGTTGGGGGTTTTATTATTATTATAATTATTTAATAATAATAGTGATTATTAGAATAGTCTGCTCTCAGTGAACACTAATTTCCTTTTCCCTCCTCTTGGGCCTTGCTCCCACTCTCTGCACATCCCTATTTTTAATTAACTCTCACTGTTGGATTAAAATCTAGATGCTGTTTTTACAGGAACCTCAAAAATTCTGGGTAATGTAACCCTTGTGTATGCTAGAGATACTGCCTCTCCTTGGCTCAGCAGGGTCCTGACAAAGTCTTTCTCCCATGGGGACCAAGCTGATTATTCTCAGAGGCCCCATTTTTTACTTTTTCAGAATTCCCAAGGCTTGGTTTCAGACATGGTTGAATCTCATATATTTTTATAACTGCTTGGTTCTTTTTTTCTAAATTGGAGGAGAGGAAGTAAAAATAAATTTGGTAAGGACATTCCAGCTGACATGTAGAGCAGGAAAATAAGTAATTTTTGGTAGTTATTGGTGTCCTGGATAGAAGCTAAGTCTTTTGACCTCCAAGATCTCATAGGTCAAGCATCCACATTCAGAGCCCCATGAATAATTGAAGTAATTATAGAGATAGTTCTATTAGAAATCCCACTTGATTTATTCAGCTTCTAGGTGTCTCACTTCTGGGTTATTCATTCAGAACTGCTTCTAGATAAAAATGACAGCTTCTATTACCCAAACCCCAGATCTGTGTATTAATGCCTATAAATTTGAGTAATTTAAGGGGTGGCTCTTTTAGTCAAACCCAGAATATATTGTGATCACATAAGAATCTCAAATGTTTTTATATCCTACCCCAAACTCTCCTTGTATAATGGCTGAGTTGTCACTAGACAGTTCCAGAATGCTACTGTTGAAAGCTTAAATGATAGTGAGTAAATCATACCTAATCAACAATGCAAGGTCAAGCTAGATTTTTCATGGGACTTTATGTTAGCATTGGTAGAAAGGACCTCCAGGGGCAGGAGGCACAAACATTGTTTGGAAAAAATAAACTCTCCTTGGAAAGGAAATCCATCTAACTAAACATTGACAACTACTGAATACTCTTTTTTTTTTTTTTTGAGCTTTGTAGCACAATAGTGATAGAAGAATTCTTGCCTAGAATTGGATGAGTTACCCATCCATTCCTGATTTTCAGGGTTTAATGTAGATGAAGTATTTTGGAGGCATAAAAATGCTCATTAAATATTAAACCTAATTCGACAGTCAGAATAGTTTCATCTTCTGTGTTGAAAATCAACCTGACCATTCATGCATGCCTAAAGTCAGAATTCATGACATCCCAGAGAAATATGGAAACAAAGAAGGATCTGTTAAGTGCTTCCTTATGTCTGTACACAACAATAACAAAAAGAAGTATTTTTACATTTTTAGTTATATAAAGTTATATGAAGAATGGGGCTCGTCTTTTTCACGTATAGAAAAGTATCTATACTCAAGTAAAATATTTGTTATTCTCAACCACTTTCTAATAAAGTCAACCTAGCAGTTTTGTCTTACACAACTGTTCGAATGCTTTTCTCTCTCTCTTCTTAAATTCATACTTTATTTTTGAGAGAAGTTTTAGGTTCACAGCAAATCTGAGGGAAAAGTACAGAGAGATCCTAGAAACCCATGCACCCACACATGCATAGCTCCTCCCATTATTAGCATTTCCCACCAGAGTGGCACATTTATTGTAATTGATGAGCCCACAGTGACATGTCATTATCACCCAAAGTCCACAGTTAACATTAGAGTTCACTCTTAGTGCTATAAATGCTATGGGTTTGGACAAATATATAATGATGTGTATCCACTATTAAAGTATCATACAGAATATTTTCACTGCCCTAAAAATCCTCTGGGCTCAGCCTATTCATCCCCCCATGCCCTAGCAAGCAGTTTTTCCTTTTCCAGAGTGTCACGTGATTTGAGTCATACAGTATGTAGCCTTTTCAGATTGGCTTCTTTCACTTAGTAATATGAACCTAAGATAACTCCATGACTTTTTATGCCTTGATAGCTCATTTGTTTTTAGCATTGAATAATATTCCAATGCCTGGACATACCACAGTTTATCTGTTCACCTACTGAAAGGCATCTTGTTTGCTTCCAAATTTTGACAATTATGAATAAAGCTGTTATAAACATCTGTGTGCAGGTTTTAGTGTAAACAGGAGTTTCCAACTCTTTTGGGTAAATAACAAGGAGCACAATTGCTGGATTGTATGGTAAGAGTATATTTAGCTTTATAAGAAACTGCCAAACTGTCTTCCAAAGTGACTATACCATTTTGCATTCCTACCAGCAATGAATGAAAGTTCCTGTTGATCCACATCCTCATCAGTATTTGGTGTTGTCAGTGTTTTGGATTTTGACCATTTTAATAAGTGTGGAGTGGTATCTCATAATTGTTTTCATTTGCATTTCCCTGATGATAATATGGTGTGGAGCATCTTTCCATACATTTGTTCGTCATCTGTGTATCTTCGGTGAAGTGTCTGTTAAAGTCTTTTGCCCATTTTCAAATTGAGTTTTCTGTTTTCTTATTGTTGAATTTTAAGAGTTCTTTGGATATTTTGGATAACAGTCCTTTATCAGACATGTCTTTTAAAAATACTTTCAGTCTGTGGCTTGTCTTCTCCTTCTCTTGACATGGTTTTTTTTTACAGAGAAGTTTCTAAATTTAATGAAGTCCAGCTTATCAGTTACTTCTTTCATGGGCCAAACTTTGGTGTGGTATCTAGAAAGTTATTGTCCTACCCAATATTATCAACATTATCTTCTGGTAATTATATAGTTTTGCATTTTACATTTGAGTTTGTGATCCATTTTGGGTTAATTTTTGTGAACGATCTGTGTCTAGATTCATTTCATTCCATGTTGTTCCAGCACCACATGTTGAAGAGACTACCTTTGACCCTTTATATTGTTTTCACCTCTTAGTCAAAGATCAGTTGACTGTATTTATGTGTGCCTATTTCTGGCCTCCCTATTCTGTTCCATTGATCTGTTTGTCCACTTTTTTTTTTTTGGCTATAGTATCTCTTTTTTATTTTATTACAAACACATTTTGGTTTCATATGCCTCCCCCTAAAAAGGCAAACAGTTTGTGAGTGATGAAATTTTACTTGCTATGGAAAACTACAGGTCTATTAAAAAACAAACTGGAGAAGACAAAAATGTATTTTTGGGTCTTAGCCTTTATTTCTGAAAGGAACGTGATTTTATCAAGGGCTCCATAATCTATATTAATACAAATAAAACAGCAGAAACTAATTTACCTGACAATTCAAACTGAAAATTATATAAATATTTCTCTTTTCATTAGTAAGCTGCTTAACATGTTTGGGAATACTAAAATCTACAAGCATCAAGAGAATGAAAAGATGACCATAAACTGGGAGATAATATTTGCAAAAGACACATTTGATAAAGGACTACTATCCAAAATATACAAAGATCTCTTAGAACTCAACAATAAGAAAATAAACAACCTGATTAAAAAAATGACAAAAGATAGGCATTTCTCACCAAAAAAGATATATGGATGACAAACAAATGTGTGAAAAGATGTTCAACATCACATGTCATCAAGGAATTGCAAATTAAAATGAGCTACTACTACTCCATACCTATTAGAATGGCCCAAATCCAAAACACTGACAATACCAAATACTGACGAGGATGCCGAGCAACAGGAACCCTCATTCATTGCTGGTAGGAATGCAAAATGATGCAGCCACTTTGGAAGACAGTTTGGCAGTTTCTTACAAAACCAAACATATTCTGACCATGTAATCTAGCAATTTTCCTCTTGGTATTTACCCAAAGGTATAAGAAATTGACGTCTACACAGAACCTGCACATGGATGTTTGCAACAGCTTTATTCACCATTGTCAAAATTTGTCTTTCAGTGGGTGAATTGGTAAATAAACTGTGATATGCCTAGACAATGGAAAATTGCTCAGTGCTAAAAAGAAATGAGCTATCAAGTCATAAAAAAATATGGAAGAAACTTAAATGCATATTACTAAGTGAAAGAATCCCATCTGAAAAAGTTCTATACTATATGATTCCAACTAAATGATGTTTTGGAAAAGGTAAAGCTATGAAGAGAGTAAGAAGATCTATGGAGAGAGTAAAAAGATCATTGGTACCAGGGGTTAGAGAGAAAAAATGAATAGGTAGAGCACAGAGGATCAATGAAACTACTCTGTATGATAATATAATGGTGGATACCTGTCATTATATATTTATCCAAACCCTAGAATGTACAACATCAGGAATGAACACTGATAATGTAAACTATGGACTTTGGGTGATAGTGGTGTGTCAGTGTAGGTTCATAGAGTATAACAGATGTACCACTGTGGTATGGGATGTTGATAGTGGGGTGGAGATAGGGGATATGTGGGAACTCTGTACTTTCCCCTCAATTTTGCTGTGAACTTAAAACTGCTATAAAATAAAGTTTACTAGTTAGAAAAACAAAACAGAACTCCTAAGCATAATTTATTCTAAAATTTTCTTGAGAAAAAAAAGAATTTATATAACAAGGGTGTAAATATGTCATAAATTCTATTCATAAGTGAAAAGCAACATTGCCTTTAATGAGCTATATTTCGGCTGGCATTATACTATAAATTTAGGATATTTAATTAATGTTAATTACAATAATATATTGATAGAGATTTACAAGCAACAAAGTATGTCTTTTTTTAAGTTTTTTTTTTTTTAATTTATTTGACAGAGAGAGAGAGAGAGAGAGAGAGAGCCAGAGAGGGAACACAAGCAGGGGTAGCAGTAGAGGGAGAAGCAGGCTTCCCGTGCAGCAGGGACCTGATGCAGGGCTTGATCCCAGGACCCTGGGAACATGACCTGAGCCGAAGGCAGATGCTTAAGGACTGAGCCACAGAGGTGCCCCTTTTTTAAAGATTTTATTTACTTATTTAAGAGAGAGCTAGACTGAGAGAGCACAAGCAGGAGGGGGAGCAGCAGAAGGAGAGGGAGAAGCAGGCTTCCCGCTGAGCAAGGAGCCAGATGCAGAGCTTGATCCCAGGACCCTGGGATCATCACCTGTGCCGAAGGCAGACGCTTAACCGATTGAGCCACGCAGGCGCCCTGCAACAAAATATGTCTTAAATCTGCATTTTTCCTTCTCTGATTCTATTCTTTTTTCTTCTTTCCCCCTCTTCCACTTTTTCTTATCCTCATCCTTTTTTCATAATAAAGCTAAACTTTCAATGTTTTAAAAATGAGAATATTCATGTTTGCATTTTCTATTAAGAAATGAACCCATCCAAAATCTCAGGAGAAAAATCTTCTTGTTGAATACTTCTAAACCAGAAATAAATGTAAATATGCATACTTTTCAGAAGGCACATGTTTTGTGGTTTTTGTGTTCCTAAAATAAAATGACATATTGGGAATTAGATGCAAATAGCTCATCTGAAGAGCAACTCTGTTCTCTCTTGAGTACCATGAGAATAATCAAGGAAGTGACCAATTATCTTGGATTAATATTATGTACTCTAAAGAAAATGAGTAGTTTCTGAGTGCATATGTGCACATGTCTGTTGGAAGAGGGGAATATATGTGACCTGACCCTACTTTGTCTTATACTAATGGATATGGATCTATGTTTTAGACTTTTCAACAGTGTTTTATAAACTGCAAGTTTTGGCTTATTAAGGGGTCATAAAATCAACTGAGTAGATTGCAACCAGTGCTTTTTTTTTTTAATAGAATAGACACTATCAGAATATATGGCCCTTAGGAAGGGTAAGTAATAAAACATGAAACTTTAGTTTCAGGATTAGCTACTGCATTAAGGTATACATTATATATATATATTATATATGGGTATATAATATGTATATATATTTTTATTGTGGCTTGCAAGCAACATAGGTTGAGAGCCACTATTTTAGATCACTCATATCTCCCTTTAGCCATTAAGAATAAAAAGTAATAAAGGGGCACCCCGGGTGGCTCATTCAGTTAAATGTCCTACTCTTGATTTCGGCTCAGGTCATGATCTCAGGGTTGTGAGATTGAGCCCTGCGTTGGGCTCTGCACTGGACATGGAGCCTGCTTAAGATTTGCTGTCTCCTTCTCTCTCTGCCCCTCCCCACTGCTCTCTCTCTCTCTCTAAAAAAAAAAAGGAATAAAAAATAATATCAATGCTAATACTTTAAATGTACCCAGTTGCTCCTCCCTCCTCTGGACTCCCAGTACTTCATGAATAATATAATCTTATTTATAAAGACGGGGGTCTTGTATACAATGCAGAGAGCAGCTGTCCCAGATAGGAAACGGAAGCCCACGAAAGACTCCTATGAGGGCTGTGAATGAGTTGGCCAGAAAGCCTTTAAGTGGATGTGCACGAGCATGAAGGTGGAGATGGAGCTAATCACCTTACCTTCTCCTAAATGCATGCAGCCCTCTGTACCACCTGCCCAAAGTATGTGCCCAATGTTTTATTTATTTTCTTCTTTCTTTATTATGTTATGTTAATCACTATACACTACATCATTAGTTTTTGATGTAGTGTTCCATGATTCATTGTTTGCGTATAACACCCAGTGATCCATTCAGTACGTGCCCTCTTTAATACCCATCACCAGGATAACCCATCCCCCCATCCCCCTCCCCTCTAGAACCCTCAGTTTGTTTCTCAGAGTCCATAGTCTCTCATGGTTCATCTCCCCTATCCGATTTCCCACCCTTCATTTTTCCCTTCCTACTATCTTCTTCTTCTTCTTCTTCTTCTTTTTTTTTTAACATATAATGTATTATTAGTTTCTGAGGTACAGGTCTGTGATTCAACAGTCTTACACAATTCACAGTGCTCACCATAGCACAATGTTTTAAATAAATCTAGTATAAGGGAGAAATATCTAAACCTTTCCAGGAGCCATAGAGAAGCCTGGATATTCAAATGTGTATATATATACAGTAGATTTGGATTCTGCTCCAGTATTTCCTGGGTTTTATTTGTGAAACCTCTAAGGATGATCACTAGTGCTTATGTGGATGTTATCTTCATGATAGGTTAATTTAACAAGAGAAGAGAAAGACAATTGTGTGACATTCATCAGGCTCTGGATTAGAGCGTCCCACTGAGGCTCAGGCTGCTCAGCAAAAATCAAGAGATGCTTTAAATGAAGAAGACATACCTACCCATAAGGATGACCGTTTCTCAACTGTTTCAGTAACTCACTGCCTAGCATTGAACTCTTCTGTGAATATTAGTGTTGACTCTCCAAAAGGATGATTTGCTCTTTAAGAGTTCAAGATTCATATTTCACTTGGCGCACCCTCTATTTGACAAGCTCTGGTGCATCTTTAAATAAGTGGTTGGTGGTTGCTGGTGAAAGAATACCTAGGATCGATAAACAGCTGGGACTCTATGGTAAGTGCTGAACAGAAGAGAGAGGCAAAGCAAGGGAATAGTAATACAACCAGCAAACACCTGTTTAGTGCTTGTTACATTCCAGGCACTTGACATGCTAAGGGATCTGAGCACCCACTTCCACCATGGGAGGGGTGTGTTTCCCCATACCACCAAGCAATGCTTTGATACCAGCTGGGTGTCCTACAATTCAACTCAATTCAGACACTATCTAACTGGACATAGCGTCAGATTCCATAGGCTAAGGGTTCAGTCCCACAAAACTGCCCCCTCCCCCATTTCGGACAGCAGTGGCATGCCTGTGCTTCTAGCCATGGACGGGAGGTTCCAAAGATTCTCTCTTTGGGTTCATTTGCTAGAGCAGATCACAGAACTCAGAGAAACATTTTGCTTATTGGATTACTGGTTGATTAGAAAAAGATATATAATTCAGAAGCAGCCAGATGGAAGAGACATATAGGGCAACGTATGAGGAGGGCTTAGAGCTTCCATGCCTTCTCCAGGAGCACCACTCTTCCCAAATCTCCAAGTGTTCACCAACCTGGAAGCTCTCTGAGTCCAGTCCTTTGGGCTCATTACACAGACATGGTTGATTAAATCACTGACCACTGGCATTGATTCAACCTCCAGCCCCTCTCCCCTCCCTGAAGGTCTAGTCACATGGTTGGCTTCCTGGCAACCAGCCCCCATCGTTAACCTAGGGGGGCATTCCAAAGTCACTTTCTCCTTTTCACAATTTAGGAAATTCCAAGGGTTTTAGAAGCTCTTTAGAATGGGGATGAAGACCAAATATATATTTCTTATCATAAATTACAATATCACACGTACATTATCTCCACACAACCCTTCTTAGTTGCAATTACCACACATGCAATTATCTTCACTTTATAGAGAAGAAAATTGAGACTCAGAGGAATGAAGGAATTCATTTAAGCTCACACAGTGGCACAGTAGCTAAACTGAGATTCCAGGTGTGTCTTGCTCAAGAGCTGAGCATGCACTTCTTGGTGCAAAACAGACCAATGACCGTGTTCTGTTCACTGAGGCAGGTGGCATCAGGTCCTGCAAAGAGACCCATTATTTATCCACATGTGATTTGGAATAATTCGCTGCTCCTTTTTGAGCCCCGGTCTCTCCTATTAAAGAGAGATAATGATCCCTCCATGGTTGATTTGTGAGACTTCATTTGAGTGAGGGAAGTTGTAGGAAGCATTGAGTCAGTGTCTGGCACGCAGACAAGCCTGTAGGTTAGTTTCTTCCAAGAGCCGGTGTTCCTTAACCTGAAGTATGTCAGTCAGTAGTTACAGATGGTGGACCATGTCCAGGCTCATCCAGAGACTTGCTGGATGGAAATGTATAGTGAGCACTGCTCTAGCTTATCCATTGGCAGTGACAGACCCTTGGGGGTCTGCTGTGGACTTGACACTCCTTTCACTTTGCTGCTGAGGACTTCCAAGCCTGAGTGCACAGCCTGCAGGAACAGGCCAGACTATGGGGGAGCCCTCCTTTCATAGCTGCTGTTTTCCTATTCAATCTTTCCTTGTGCCATTCCCTACACCTTCAGAAAACACAGGAAGCAGGGACTTAGCTCTAATGCATGATGAATAAAAACCCCCTCAGTTGCCTCCTTCTTGACCGTATAGCAACACTCACTATCTGCTTTTTGAAGCTCCAGCCACGGGTATTTTCCTCTGTTCCTTGAACACCCCAGATTCTCACTTCCTAGCCTTTGCACCTGCTTTGCCTCCCATAAGAGGCTCTCTTCTTGGCTTTTTGCACTCCTCACTTCTTCTCAGCCTACAGATCCCACCAGAGATGCCTTCTTGACAGCCTCATCTATGGGGCCAATGTCTCTCAAGTGTTATTCTTTAGGAATTTACCCTTTTTAATTTCTTTGTTTACTTTTATTAATATTTGAAATTGTAACATAGACTCCATGAGGCCAGGGATGCTTGTCTATTTTGCTCACAGACCCTAGTGCTGTGAACAGAATTTGGTAATTGATAATTGTTGAGTGAGTAAATGAATGCATACACTGGTTTATCTAGATGTTACTTGTCTTCTTTTGTGGGAACATAAGCTACTTGAAAGCAGGACCTCATCTGTCTGGGGTGCTGCTAACCTCCAGGGCCTAAAAAAGTGCCTAGCACAACAGAGGGACATAATAAAGAGTTCTAATGAATCAACTGAACTTGAACTCTAAACCTACCAGGCCCACTGCTCACATTACCAGGGTCTAGGGAGGAAGTAGGAATGGACACCTATATACCATATTTAGAAATCAAGTTACTATATTGAATAAAATCTGTTCTGTTCTCCTACCTTGATGGATAATCTTTTGTAATAACCTAGGGAAGCACAATATCGGATTCTAAGACCACCTAGAATTGCAAAATTACTGAAATGCAGTGGCACGGGAGGAGTTGTCCTTGGCTGGCCATCCACGCTGAAGGCCCACGCTCTTCTCTTTCCACCCACTGAAGATATTCAATAAGCCATGTTTGGACACTTTTGCCCATATATTCAAGCTGTCTGTGTCCTTTTTGCGAACAGTCATCCCCTGGATGGCCCTTAGGCCTAAAGGTCTGCCAACAGAAGGATGGACCCAGGAAAAAAGCTTTGTACAGATCCTGAAAGTGGACTTGGGGCAGCATTTGAGCAACGAACTCCAGGATACCAGCACAGGGCTTGGGGGTGGTGGTCCCAGACTCTGGGTAGGCACAGTCCTTTCACTCCGTGGACTCCCTGCCTGAGGCAGACAGGGCCCAGCTGGAAGAGGGCAGAAGAAGACCATCTGGAGTTCATGGGCTTGAGTCTCAGGCAGGAATGTATGCGAGGATGGGGAATTAACTGATCTGAATGTGAGCAGGCACAGAGAATGGAAGGGCAAGAAGAAAGAGAAGAGGTTATCTGGAATGCGTGTGGTTCATGGGGCTGCGGTACCAGCCTCGTCGTGTGGTGAGATCCCTGTCTCCCGCTGGAAGACAAATGGAGAGAGAAGGCCATGCCTGAGAGCAAACAGAGGCAGGATGGCAGGTTTCGAGCTGAAAGGTGATAGGTTGGTCCCAGAGCATAAGTTCATTAACGTTACTCAGATCAAACCAAATAGGTTAGTCCTGCCGGTGAAACTTTATTTCTCAGTAAAACAAGACGGATAATTAAAAAGAGTTCTCTCAGTGACATTCAGTGAAAACTCAAGAGGGAAAGGCACATGTACAGAATGACCTATGCTATTACATGTAAAACTGAGAAGAAATATCCACAATGAACTTTTGGAAGTCCATGCGACTTCTGAGTTTATTCAGAACGCTTTGTAACAAAGGTTAATTCGATGAAAGAGTTTTGATCTTTGAGCACCTTCTCAGTGGGTGAACAATTGAGGAGCTAGCCCTTGAGGAACATATGGGTTTTGAGATGATTTAAATTAAGATTTGTTGCATGCTATTTTAGATTCATGTCTACATCCTGTGCTATTTATTAATTATTTTATAGGTAAGATCTTGAAAACATTTTACTTGGCCCCGGAAAAGCTTTTAAGTGAAAACGAATAGGTGGGAGGTTTCATTAAAAGAAATAATTTAACTTTCTAAATCAAAATTCTGCCCATGCAAATCCTGAGCCTCTTTCATTTTCATTAATTTGACTTAAAGGGTCTTAAAAACTGCATTAAGGTTCCACAGCATTTCACTCTAATTATAATTTATGTTTCTCTCCTCCTTTCACCTTTATCTTTCAGGCTTTCTTTTTCACTCTTTATTTCCATTTTACCTCTGAGCGGTGTACAAGTCATCACCTTTCTCAGTAACAAGGGTTGCGATAGTCAATAATTATGTGATTTTTAAAAATGATAAGTTCTTCTAATTGCTTTAGCTAATAAAATGACATAGAACTGATGCAAAACATGCTGCTTAATTGCTTTTGCTAAAGATAGAGTTGGCTGGCACTACTTATAGTCTTTTAGCTTTGAAGAGGCAATCCAAGTGCTAGGGAAAATGACTGAACTCTTGAGGAAAATGGTACTTAGATTCTGTTCTTGTAGGCAGGGGAAAAGATACAAAAGAATCTTAAATACAGCTCAGTTGAATGATCCCCTAGTTTCATAAAAATCATTATTTTCTGAAAGATAATAAAGCAAAGCAACCAAAGAAAAAGAGATAAATCAGATACGATGCAAATTTTTTAAAAATGTGTATTTCAGAGCACACCATCAAGAAAGTGAAAAGACAACCCAGAGAATGGGAGAAAATGTTGGTAAAACATATAATTGGTAAGGGACTTGTATCTAGAATACATAAATAAGTATCTCAACAATAGAAAGACAAATAATCAAAATTTAAAATAGGGAAAGGAAATAGACATTTCTCCAAATGGAAGAATAAATATTTTTCCAAAGAAGATGTACAAATGGCTTGTTAGTGCATGAAAAGATACGCAACACACTTAATCACTGGGGAAACACAAATCAGAACCACACGAGATACCACTTCACACTCATGAGCATGGCTGGAACCAAAAGGACAGATAATATCAGGAGTTGATGAGGATGTGGAGAGGTCACTTTATATTTATACATTTCTAAAGAAAATGTAAATTGGGGCAGCTGCTTTGGGGAACAGTTGGGCAGTTCCTCAAATGATTAAATACAGGATTACATATGACCCAGCAATTCCACTCCTAGGTATATACCCAAGAGAATTGAAAATATATATTGACTCAATTTGTACATGGATATTCATAGAAGCATTATTCATAATGGCCAAAAAGTGCAAATAACCCAAATATCCGTCGATGGATGGATGGATGGATAAACAAAACATAGTTTATCTATGCAATGGAATATTGTCTGGTATTATAAAGGAATGAAGGATGAATTCATGTTGCAACATCATTAGACTTTGAAAACATTACGCTAAGAGAAAGAAGCTAGTCACAAGTGACCACATAGTGTATGATTCTACTTATATGAAATGTCCACAATGGGTAGTAAAGATTAGTGTCTGTTTAGGGCTGAGGTTGGGAAGAAATGGACAGTGACTACTCATGAGTATGGGGTTTCTTTTTGGAGTATGAAAGTGTTCTAAAATTAGATACTAGTGATGAGATACGCAACTCAGTGAAAATACTAAAAACCATTGAAATGCACAAAATTTTTGTAAATTAAATGGATGGATTGTGTGGTATGTGAAGCATATCTCAAAAACTGCTATAAAATAAGACAATTATCTGCTCTTAAAATTTTGTAATTTTTATTTTTGTGTTTCAGGGCCTCCTTGGAGTGTTCTACAGTAACAAATGCTCTTTTAACTAGCTAGCTTAAAAGAGATAGTTTTATTATTTCTACTATATTATACATGTATAATTTCATCCTTTGCTTTCTCCTCAATAGTACAATTTAACCAAATCCATTTTTAATGACTTTATTTTATGATAAGCTCCATAGAGCAATCATAACTTTAAGGTGATGCCTTTTTTTTTTTTAATGCTACCTGAGTATTTAATGTGAGTACTTAATCTGGTTCTTAGGAGTTCTGGAAAGAATTTAAATTTGAATCCACCCAAATTCTCCCCATCTCCCCACCCAAATTCTCCCCATCACTCCCTTATTCACACCCCTATTCAAGCTTCTATTATTTGTTTCCTGTCCAGAATAGCCTCCTAATAGGCCTCCCCATATCCTGGCCTCAATCCAGTCTACTCTTCACATTGACGCTAGAAATTTTTAAAAATGCAAATCGAATCATGCCATTCCCCCATCATAAAACTCTTCAATGCCTCTTCACTGTTCTCAAGATAAAGATGAAAGCGTGGTCCACAGGGCTCTGCAGGGTTGAGCATTGCCTGCCTTCGCAACACCATCACCCACTGTCTTCCCCCTTACTTACCACTCCGACCAGGAGCCTCCCTGTTCCCAGGAAATACATGCTTTTGCCACAGAGTCACAGCACGTGTGGCTCCTACTCCTGCACCTCCAGGCTGCTGGTTATCTCCCACCCATGTATCAGATCTCCCCTATCTAGGTTTGGTTCCCTGGTACCATGTTCCTTTCTGCCGTAGTCCTTATCTTAATTTGCAACTACATTCATTACCAAAGGGAAAGCAGGTGCTATGAATCAGAGACTGCACTCCAGCCACCACATCACATCATCTACCAAGTACGCCACAGTCGAAGACTACAGGTAAGGCCATGACTGGCTTGGTGTCAGGGAGAAAGGGAAGGTCCCTCAGTGGGGATGGTATTCTGACAGGGTTCAGGAGGGTAGGTTTTACCAGGCCGAGACTGGAGTTGGAGAGTGTGTAAGAAGACACAAAGACGTAAAAATATTGTGTTTGGGAAAAAGCAGAAGTTCGATGTGGCTGCCAGCTGGACAGTAGGGTAAATGGTGAGTGCTGGGTGAGGTGGGAAACGAGGCAGGGCTGCGTTTGGTAGGTCAGGCTGATCCCGTGTTGCAAACAGGCTTGCGGGCAATGGAAAGTCTCTGAGGATTTCTAACAGGAAAATGGTTTAGTATGCTTTTGTTCTAGGAGGATAAACTTGGGAGAAGGATAGAGGACAAGACAAAGGAAAGAGCCCCCAAACAGGAGACCGGTCCAAGAGGGGAGTAGTCCAGAACAAGGAGGCCATGTTCTGAGGTCCCAGTGAAGGGCTTACTGATAGGCCAGCATTGGGAGGCTGAGCAGTCAGGGTTCCACCATCTAAGATCAAAGAGATTCCAGCTTCAGAGAGCAGGCCAGACCTCTGGGCAGATATCCAAGTGCCTTTTAGTCATCCTATGAATAAATAAAGGAAAATGTCTCCTTTTCTTGTTAGGTTTTGAGAAATGTCTATCTTGCCTCTAAAGAGGGTTCTATCTGCAGACAAGGGTTAAATTATATTACTTGATTCCCTTTGTCATCTTATCTCTTTCCAAGAACACTATAAACAAAGTGACAGAATCAATTAGTATTCAAACTATAAAAATGTTCTTTCCAGCTGCCTTGTTGGTCATTAAAATAATGCCTTAAAAAAACACATATATGTAGGGCGCCTGGGTGGCTCAGTTGGTTAAGCGACTGCCTTCGGCTCAGGTCATGATCCTGGAGTCCTGGGATCGAGTCCCACATCGGGCTCCCTGCTCAGCAGGGAGTCTGCTTCTCCCTCTGACCCTCCCCACTCTCATGCTCTCTCTATCTTATTCTCTCTCTCAAATAAATAAATAAAATCTTAAAAAAAACCCCACATATATGTATACATATAGATTCATATATGTATATAGTTAGTTTGAAAGAGTCTAAGCTGGGCGCCTGGGTGGCTCAGTCGTTAAGCGTCTGCCTTCGGCTCAGGTCATGATCCCAGGGTCCTGGGATCGAGTCCCACATCGGGCTCCCTGTTTGGCAGGAAGCCTGCTTCTCCCTCTCCCACTCCCCCTGCTTGTGTTCCTGCTCTCGCTATCTCTCTCTCTGTCAAATAAATAAATAAAATCTTTAAAAAAAAAAAAAAAAGAGTCTAAGCCATTAGTAAAGCATGAAATATTTTCTCTGCCCCTAACAGTTGCCTTGGCTTTGTAAGACCCAACCTTTCTCACTGGGTGGAAGGTGCCTTTAAATTCAAATTAGTATGATTCTATACTTCTGATCATATTCAGATATTAAAACAATCTATTCTCAGATATTAAAACTTACTTCTAGTCAATCTCCAACCCTTCTCCCCATTTTCCCAGTGCAGGCCAGATTTGTGGTTACAGCAGCCAGCGAGAGAGTGGAGCTGGTGAGTGGTCTCTTGTTTCTCACCCTCCCTGCTCCTTCTCTTTCTTCTCTGGTATTGGGGAGGAGAAAAGGGAAAGGAATGGTGATCACCGCTAATATGAGGCATGCTCATGAGTTTATAGGCACATGGTGGATGGGTGCAGGTTGGGAGAGGTTCATGGAAGAGAGACTCAGCCTCTAGCAGTTTCCCTGGATTTTGTGGTTGCCTGTCCAGCTCAGCCACATCTCTCCTTTGATGCCCGTGTTGGCCCCCAATCACAGTTTTCTGCTTCACTCAATTCTTCGACACAGCTTGTAGTGAGTCCCATCAAGTTTATTCCATCTGTTCAATTCTGGAAACTAGAGCTATTGCCTGGGAACTGGGATTTGACAAGCTGGTCCCAGATCCCTTTATGATGGAGTGAACCCCAGCACCATCTTGCCCTGTGCTCTTCCCTTTTCTTCCATAGCACCAGGATAGGAGATCTAAGCCTGGTGTTGAGTAAACTTCCAAACAAGTAGCAAAATGCTAAGTCCCCTTCTTGCATATACAGGTGAGTATCAGAAATGATGTTTGTGGGGACTCCCTTCCCTGGCACTGGGGAGGGAAGCACCCTCATCCACTCTGAGAGGGAAAGGAAGTCTTGCTTCATGAATTGCTGTATTTTGCCATATTTGTGGAAATTGTCTGACAGCTCTCATGGCAAGACTGTCAGCTGGGTCAGCATCCCCCACTCCATGGCATGGATGTTTCTCAAGCAGAGAAGAGGGGCTCTTTTGAACTAGATTCTGCGGACTTTAGTAACTTTATTTATCTTGTGGAGCCTTTCCATTGTAGACCTCCTATTTTTGGTGACCTCAAGGGAGAAGACAAAGGTCCCAATCAGTGTCTCACACCATGTATAGGTCTCCCCACTCCCACCTCTTTCTTTAGAGATGTCATTTCTCTTAACTGATGTTAACCTTTCCAAATGGCTCTTTTGAGACCATAGATTCCTACTTCTTCCAGGACTAGGGCAGAGGTCTTACTCCATCTGTTCCATCTGTTTGTCCTTTCTCTTGTACTTTCAACTGCCACCTTTCCTACAGCTTGTAAGTATGCTTTAGTCACTTTCAGCTTAAAAAGAAGACAAAAGGAGGGGCGTCTGAGTGGCTCAGTCAGTTAAGTGTCGGACTCTTAATTTTGGTTCTGGTCATGATCTCAGGGTTATGAGATAGAGCTCCGTGCTGGGTGGGAAGCCTGCTTAAGATTCTCTCTCTCTCCCCCCGACCTCAAAAAAAAAAAAAAAAAACCCACAAAAAACAAAACAAACCCACCAAAAAACAAAATAAAACAAAACAAAAAGGGCGCCTGGGTGGCTCAGTTGGTTGAACGGCTGCCTTCGGCTCAGGTCATGATCCTGGAGTCCCTGGATCGAGTCCCGCATCGGGCTCCCTGCTCGGCAGGGGGTCTGCTTCTCCCTCTGGCCCTCCCCCATCTCATGTGCTCTCTCTCATTCTCTCTCTCTCAAATAAATAAATAAAATCTTAAAAAAAAATAAAACAAAACAAAACACAACAAAAAAACAAAAGGAAAAAGTCCCTTTCTTGACCCACATCGCCCTCTACCTGCTTCATTATTTCATCGCTTCCCTGCACAGCAAAATTCCTAGAAATGGTAGACTACACTTTTTTCCCACTGGTCATTTACTCTTGAATGTATTTTTCTAGTTATATCAGAAATTTATTTTCATTGATAAATTTTGGTAAATACAGAAAAGCAGCAAAAAGAAAGTGAAAATTTCTCAGCATCCTGTCACCCCGGGGAATCCTGTCTACTGTCTTGAGATGTTTCCTTCTTGTCCTTTTGCGGCCATCTTCCAGGAGCCACCCTCTTCAGGAAGTCTTTCTCTTTAATCATTCCTTCCGTGCTTTGGCTAGACCCAGGACACATGTTACCTGCACAGGTACTGAGCTCATCTGGCCCCCCGTCCATATCCCCCTCCAGGTTGTAAAGTCATTTAGGGGAGAAACGGTGTTTACCTCCTCTCTGTATCTCCAGCATTTAATACAATATCTGAGACACAAAAAATGCTTAAATTTTCAAGATGTCAAGGATATGCCTATGTACAAAACAAATTCAAAACTTTGTTCATTCTGATGTACCAGGGCAGGAAGCATAAATAACGTCATCTTGAGGGCCAATCCTGATCCGTTTGTGATGGCTTTCTGTGACGGTTGTGTTGACAGCTGTTGAAAGTGATCAGCAGTCCCTAGGCCCAGAGAGGGAGGTCCCAAATAGTGTTAGAGTATATCTGAAAATGATTTTTCAGAAGATATGCAATTTTATTAATTTTGAATGAATACCATCACTGTAGATAGGCAAAGTGTGGCTCAATAGAGGACCTACGTCATTAACTAGAAGAGCTATTTGCACTTAGCCTCTAAGCAGGGTCGGTCTTTGCATAAATGGTAACTGGAATGTATAGGAGCAGGTGTTGGTGTGTTTTGTCCAGCGCTGATGCACTCCCTTGGGAACCTTATGTATACTATCACTTCCCAGATATTTCTTTTGTACGTGGCGGAAAGGTCTGTGCTAGCCCAGCTCCCTCTTGAACGATGGCAAGTTCTAAATGAATGAATCAGAATTAATGAGGTTTATTGTAATGTCATTCATTTGCAGAATTTTGTGTCCTTCGCTGAGCAGCTGTCTCTGGGCTTGGTGTTTATTTTCGTGTGAATGCCTGTGTTCGTGTTGCCTGTTTGGGGATGAAAACTATGAGGGGTCACAGACATCATCAATTTCACTTCATCACGAGTGGATGTTAAATACGTGAGCTCTGGAGTAAGTCACTAGGTGTGAAGCTCTTATCACTTTGGGCAAATCTTTTCACCTCTCTAAACCTGAGTGTTTTTATCTGTGAAAAAAGAGTTAATAAGGATGGTTAAGCAAGATCAGATACATAAGATGCCATTTTTCTTTTTTAAAAATCATAGCGCTTGGCATGTGTACATGTTAGCTCTATTTACAGCAGTAGCTATAGACCCACCCATTGTAATAACGTGCACGTAAGCCCTTGATAAGTGTTACGTGATATTGTGGAGTACTAGTTTTATAGCAGTTCTTCACTGGGGTTGATCTCACCTGCCAGGGGATGTTTGGCAACATGGAGAAGTTTTGGTTGTCATAACTGAGGACGGGCTACTACCGCGTTTTTTTGCAGAGGCTAGGGATGCTGCTAAACATCCTACAATGGTACCAGATGACCCCCAGCCGCAAAGAATTATCCTGCCCCAAATGTCAATAGTGCCAAGGTTGAGAAGCTGCAGTGAAGGTATGAGATCACTTACAGGAGGCATCGGAGGAATCCTGAAATCCACAAATACATCTAAAACGAAGGTGTTTCATTTTTCTTGATGAATATAAAAGGTTAACAGATTTTTTACTTCCTTTTTGTAGCTCTTTCTTGCTAGTAGGTGCTATGTGAGGTATTGTTCCAATGGCTCAGGATGATTTTTGTCCAGTTGCTTTTTAGGTATGAAATGGGCTTCTTGGCTATTCTGGTGAACTCATCCACATGCAGTAAAAATTTAAAATTAAATTATTGGGCATAGAAGGTTTATCTGACCTTGTTATTTATATCTGTTATGAATTTTTGATAATTACCAAGTTGCCCACTTCCAGTGGAACCAAAGAAGAGGTAAATTGTTTTATTTGCCTATTTTTTTCCTTGACCGGGGCCAAGTCACAGAAAAACAAGAATTGTGTTTCTTAAAGTGTGATCCAAAGACTCACCAGAGTCTGCTCAGAATCACCAAACAATCCAGTGCCATGAGAATTCCTGTGTTCTACCCAAGATGTACTGAGTCAGCATCTTTGGGGGAGGGGGGAGGTTTAAGGCCCAGGAATCTGTATTTTCCAAAAGATTCCAAGTGATTGAAGACATTCTAATGTTTGAGAACTGGAGTACAATACAAGAGGTACGAAAGGAGAATAGGCAGAACTGAGGTCCTGTTGTCTTAGTTTTTGTATCAGACAGTCTGTGAATCTGGATTGGAATGTATAGATCCCTAGAGCTCACTTAGTTTAGCATTTTCTTTTATTTTTTCCCTGGAAAAGGCCTTCAATCTATTCTGTACCTGAAGACAGTAGTTCCATTCTTAATAAAGGAACCTGCTGTTTGAGCCCTTGGTGAAGCTGTTAAAAGGGAATAGCTGTGGACAAAGGCAAGCTGATTCTATATTTAGAATGTTCTGTGGGGCTGAGTCTGTGACAAATTCATTCTGGTTCCTCTTAGAATTGCCTGGTTTGTAAAGCAGAGAACAGTTTACTATATTCTAGCCCTTCAAGCTGGGTAAAACTTAGGGTTATTTATGTGTCCCTTAGGAAGGATGATATATCTAAAAGCCCATTTCTCTTCCTTCTTTGCACATTAATTCTTAAGTTAAAACAACATCACACCTTTGGTTCTTATTTTATGAGTTGGTACCCCTTTCCAACTGCCAGTGTAAAGTCTATGGATGCTAATTGCTAATAGAAATTAGATGTTTTGAGGGAAGAGTGGGAGGGGGGAGCAAATTAATTCAAACCTAATTTGCATTCCCTTGCCAAGTTTGAATTGGGACCAATTTGCAAACTGAATTATCTCTCTAGCCTTGATAGAGTTTATAATAATGCTGAAAGTTTCTTAACTCATGGCAGTGCCTTTTTAATAAAGACACATTCACAGATGCAGTCTTGGTGGCTTGTAACATATTGCTAATAATTGGGCTAGTAAGATCTTAAAGTTAATTAAAAGGAGGGAAAAACCCATAAAGTCTGATGCAGCTCAAACTGGTTGGTGTGTAATAGGCTGACCAAGCAAAACTGCAAAGAGAGAAAAAGGATAAAACTTGTTCACTAGTCATTTGCCAATGATGGTCCTTTTTTTTTTTTTTTTGTAAAAAGTTACCACTTTTTTCTTAAAAGTGGTAAATTTTGCATCTTTCTTAAAACAAGTGATAACCATTTAGCAGAATTATTCAATGCCTATCATCTTGTTTCCTTTTACAGAATTTCATAAGACAGCCAAAGAGGTGACTTATGGGTAACTCATCACTTTGTAAAATTGATGGTCCCTGAGAGTCTGGGTCATGTCCCATATCACTTCGTAGGTCAGAGGGAACTTGATCTAGGCTGGCTCTCATAGTCCAGTTGCAATGCTCACAGAACCTCTCAATAAAAGGATTCTAGTATCAATATGGTGAACAGTAATATGGCTTCTGTCTGATTTTTCAAAGGCCCTTCAAGCTTCTCCAGTACAAGCCTGCCTTCTTGCACTGCCTTGTGTGTCCTTTTTCAAAGCCTACAGCTTTGTACAAAGTGATAATCCTGGTTCCCATGCTAAGGTGCAGGTGTCCATAACATAAAGAGGGGTAGAATCTTTGTAATGTATGCTCATTTCAATATGGCATCCAGAGGTAAGATAACAGAAGGGACAGATGCCAACTGTTGTACTGTCTATGCATTTGTAGATGGTAACATTCTGGTGCCTCTGCCTGGTTTGGGAGCTGATTTGAATGCCTACTGGTCTTCAAATCCCTCAGAATATTATCTTCTGGCCCAGTAAAACCCAGTATATGACTTATAGTTCTGAAGGTTTGTTTTTTTTTTCTCCTTTTTGGAAGGTTCTAGATAATTCTGCTAGCACAATACCCAGATTATTTTCCCATAAATCACACTGGACTCTGTTCTGATAATTTCTAGTTTTGGTCTCCTTCTTTAATAACTGGCTTCATCAAAAGAAGCATGCACATGATATTCCAGTATGAGCTTAAATTAAATTTCGGTCATCGACATTTTGAAATTCCACTTCACTCCCCGCCCCCCCAAATTTCCCATTTTGTGATTGTGAAATTGTGGTGGATCAATAATTGGCAAATTGGCATTTGCATGATAAGCCCTATCTACTTCTCACCTATGTACATATTTTATTTTCTAGCATCAGATTCTGATCTGAGCAGCTTTTGGTGACATATCAGTTCTGGCAGAGGTAGCCAGTTGTCCCCAAATGTCCATTCTCCCATTCTATAGAAATATTTGTGATACAGCCTCTAACTTGTAGCTTAGCCTAGGCTGCTTGGAGTAAAGCTTCCCTTACAACTAAGGATTGCCATGGGACTAAATTCTGGTCAATATGGTGTACGTTGAAGCAGGCTATTGAACTTCTGGAAAGTGCCCTTATGGGGAGGCAACATTTCTTTCTTCTCTCATTTTCTCCATTTTGCCAGCTCAATGTGGGTATGATGGCTGGGACTGGAGCAACCATCTTAGACAGAGGTGATCTAGGGAATGGAACCATGGACTGAGGAGCAACAAGAGAGAAGGAACCTGGATCCCTGGCCCTGCTGAATGCCATACCAGCTTTGGGCCACCCAGTGCCAACTTTTTTTGAGAGAAAGATATAAATACTATCTGGTTTATTTCAGATTTTCGGTTATTGCCAGTCAATGTGAATACTAAGTAATTCATTAGGGTTCCTCAATTCTCAAAAATTCCTTTACAACTCTGCTTCTTAATGTTTGGAATTCTTTCAAAAAGGCCTAAAGCCCATCATCTCACAGTTTGTTAAAAGAATTAATGAACACGAGACCCTGAGGCATTATAAATATTGCCTTAAATATCCACTAAAGGGTGAATTACTTACACCAGATTATTTCAGAGACCATGGTCAATATAGGGCTTCCCATATTGAAACCTTCTTTCTGAAGCCTGAGGCTGGGAGGAAAATGGATCATAAACTTGTCTAGTCCTGGCTTTGTTTTATGAGCACTATATTGATCTCTAGATGAAGGGGAGGGAAAACAAGACAAGAGCAAAAGCATTGAAATCTTTTTCAATTTTGGTCGAATCAAGTAAGAGTATACTATTGACCAACAGATTCCAGATAGTTACTGAGTATCTCTGTTATTCAAGAGTCCATGCAAGGTTCTATACAGGGACCTGTTTCCAAGAAGTGAAATCTAGTCAGGGAATGTCTTACCTTTAGGTGACATATCTTGTGGCGTAGGTAGCCAGTTGTCCCAAAGATTCTTCAGAAAGCAGGCCCTGAGATAAGGATTTATGTACTGGTAGTTTATTTGTGAGATGATCCCAGAAAGCATGGGGAGGAAGGGAAGGGAGGTAACCAAACAGGTTGATGTTCTGGGTAACCAGGGCACAATCACGTTAAGAATTTTCTGAGGAGTGGTGCCTGGGTAGATCAGTTGGTTAAGCATCTGCCTTTGGCTCAGGTCATGTTCTCAGGGTTCTAGGATTGAGTCCTGCCTTGGGCTCTCTGCTCAGTGGGGAGCCTACTTCTCCCTTTCACTCTCCCTCTGTGCTTTCTCGGTCTCAAATAAATAAAATCTTAAAAAAAAAAAAAAAGAGAATCTTCTGAGGAACTATGTGGAACATGCTTCAGGATGTTCCCACCAAGGATGAAGAAGTTGGGGTATTGATCCAGCAACTCTTATCCTTCACTGATTGAGGGTTGCCCTTAAAGGTTTTAACTCATTGGCATTTCTGGCCCACAGCTGCGGACAGGCAGACATGAAGGTACCAGGGATAAGAAACCATTAGCATTTTTAGGAACTGTGCATCAAGCTAAAAGTGACTTCTGGGGTCATCCAAGGGGCTATGAGGAAGACACCAACAGCATCTGAAGCAGTCCGTCTGTTGCATTGCTTGGGAAACACATTTAGTTTATGTTCTATTATGAGGAGAGAGCTGCCCATATAAGGTTATATGATAAATGCTTGATAGTATAATCTTAGAAAAACATATCACTTTGGGCCATAGTGCTGGAGGAGGGGTTTATGTATGATATGAAAATCACTTTAGCTTAAAGCTGGTTAGGATTTAAACAAGAGGAGGGAAGAGGGGGGAAATGGATACTGAGAGTGAAGCATATTACGGGTTAGGCTTGGATATAAAAATGTGAAAGGTACAATGTGGGAGTTGGTGGCTGAAATCAAAGGTCTAGAGTGGGAGGTAAAGTTGGAAAAGTATTAAGGAATGTTTTTTCAGGGACCTTATAGTTAGGACTAAGTGTTCTGGCTTGACTTCCTGCCAAGATATTCTTTTCTCTTTTAATGGGACTAAATTTATATATAATTAAAATTTTTAGTCCCAATTTAATGGAAAATATTATACGTTCTTACAGGGGTAATTTTAAAGCAACTGCTCTCAACCTTTTTTTTTTTTTTTTCCTATCATGGTAGACATAAAAAAATGATGTTAGCATGCAATCCCTACGTTAGAGATAGGATATTTCTAATTTCCTAAATGTTAACTCCACCCTTTTATCTCTAGTTCAAAGATGCTTATCAGAACGCAGGTATGCAACAAGAAAGCCACTGGCAAGATTGAAACAATCTAATTCACTAAAAAGAAAATAATTAGCAAATGTTGGTCCTTTAATGCTTATAGAATAACAAAGTTATTTGTGATATATTTCAAAGCCGTTTGTGATATAATGGTGTTTCCAATGCAGTGGCTGACAACTAGTGCTTTAAAGTCAAGTTTGCAAATGGATAACCTGCAGGCAGAAGCCACAGGCAGACCTTTTGTGACTGTCCCACAGTGTTGGCCTCAAAGGGATGGAGGGGGCTCCCTTTAACACTAAGGCAATGACAACAAGCTCACTCTATAAAACCAGGAGTCAAAAGGATAGGGAAGACCCAGGGAATTTTGTCAATTGCACTGCAAATCCTCGCACTCCAGCATTCCTACATGCAACCTCGCTGGAGCCGAGGAGCACAGTTGCCCCCCCACCCCCAGATTTTGGAGCATAAGAGGAACACCTGGTTTCTATAGGCTCCCAAAGCCAGTTGGTGATTGGCCTTGAAGTCTGAGAGCTCATGTTCTCCCTTAATTCTTAGGCAATGGCTAGGAAATCTCAATTAGGGTATCTTAACTGCAGTAGCCTTTGTACCTTAGTGAAGACTACTTTCTTTTTCCTTTTTTTTTTTTTTTGAGGAAGGAGGGGCAGAGCCAGGGAGAGAACCTTAAGCAGGCTCCACACCTGGAGCCTGACATGGGGCTCAATCTCACAACCCAGAGATCAAGACCTGAGCTGAAATCAAGAGCTGGATGCTTAACCAACTGAACCACTCAGGTGCCCCAGTGAAGGCTATTTTCTATTTCTATAATCCTTCTATCAAATATAGTTTACAGTCTCTTATATTTGTAGCTGGAACCAACTTTTCCCCCTCTATAAGAATATAATGAGTATCTTCAAGGCCCCATCAACTTGTGAATCCTAGCCGAGGTCACCTTAATGATTTGTGAAGATAGGATCAATTTTGTTGATTGATTAACATCTGGATGCGACAAACAACAGCTGTGTACTGAAAAGCTTCTGTTGACTAGGCACGGTTTTAGGTGCTGAGGATACAGCAATAAACTCCACAGAATTCTTTGCCCTCGGTAAGCTTCTAGTTCAAGAAGTACTATTCTAGACAGATGGATATTTAAGGTATCAAATGATGAAGGTCCTAGGAAGAAAACTAAGCAGGGTAAGGGGAAGCTGGGAGGTGTGTTGTTTCATAGAGAATGAGTGAAGGCCTTTCTGAAAGGGAGATAATACCAGAGCCTTGAAGGGTCCTAGGACAGAGGTGTTCAGAGATTTGAGAGAAAAGTATCTCAGGCACAAGAGCAGTAAATTCTGAATTGGGGGTATGCTTGGCTTTTTTTTTTTTAAATTTACAAGGAAGCCAGCATGGGTGGATCTTAGTGACAAGTTAATAGGAGATTAGATTGGAAAAGTGGCTGGGGTCAGAGCGTGCAGCACTTGCAGGCAAGAATAGGGATCTTGAATTGTATTCTAAATGATTGGTTTGATCAGGGAAGAGATGTGATTTAAATTATTTTTCAAAAGGATTAATCAGGCTGCTGTGGGGGCAACAGTCTGTAGTAGATTGAGAGTGGACACAGGGAGATGATGACAAAGCTATTGCAGTATGGTGGCTTGGGGTAGGATGGTGACAATGCAAATGGTGAGAAGTGGGCAGATTCAAGATGGGGGCAGAGCTGAGAGGTGAGGTGTGACATGAAGAGAAGCATCAAGAATAACTCCAGGTTTTTGGCTGACTCTCAGGTGGAGAAGACTGTAGGAGGAGCAGCTTTGGGTGTGTGGGTGGTGGTGGAAATCAAGGTTTGGTTTTGGACGTATTGACTTTGAGATGCTCATTCAACTTCCAAGTAGAGATGTCAGATAGGCAAATATGATGTTCAGGGGAGATCTGGGGATGATGAATTAAACTGAGGAGCCACCAGCATATTCAAAGCCCCTGGGGCTGAATGAAATTATTTAGGAAGTGAGTATGCATAGGGAAGAAGTCCAAACACTGTGTCTTGGAGTGAGCAATGAGAATAGGTGGTTGGATTTGACCCGTTCTGGCTTACACAAGAGCAGTGTCAGGGGGTGAGGAAAGTCTGATGGCAGAAGGGAATTGAGAAGGGGAGGAGAGGACATGGAGGCTGTGAATAAGGACCATTCTGTACTATAGAACAAAGAAACGGGTGAAGGAGACAAGGCCATAAAACTTCAGGCTTTCTCTTTCCTTACATTCTCTTGTGGACCCTAAGGTGTGGTTAGGGAAAGACAGCAAGTTTCATGTATAAGGCACATGTGCTTCCCTCTTTTTCTTTTTTCAGCTGGCAGCTCATCTTGTCCTTCTAAATTCAGACCCTTGCCACTGTTCTCTGTTCATGGCATTGGTGCCGCCCACTTGTGACACCCACAGGCTATATAGCACTGACCCACATCCACCAGTGACAGCCCTGGAGCGTCTGCTTCTGTCTCTGTCTCTCCATCATCGCTGTCTAGGGCTTCTTAGCATCAGCCGGTCCTTGCATTGCATGCGCCTATTGTGCTCTTTGGCTGTAGGAAAGTGAGTGTTTCATCTGCCATTCTGTGTCTTATGTCCAATATTTCATGTCATGCTGTGGGGCAGTGAGAGAGAGAGAGAGAGCGAGTGAGGGAGAGAGAAACGGGAAGGGACGGTAGATTAAATTAGAGAATGTGGCTGGATACAGGTGGGGAGTATTGTCTGCTTCTTGGCACCTGGCTGGGGTATTAAGTCTTGGCTCTATCAGAGCTGTTAGAGTTGAAATTTACTTGTTACCCTCTGTAAATTTAGCAAATCAAATCAATTAAAAAATGTCCCTTAAAATGTTTGTGTTCTGAGGCAAACAGTTTTGTCTCTTGCTTGATTCAGTAGGGACCCTGAGTCCTTTTCATACGGTTGTGTAAGTCTTTAATTTCTGGAAAGGAGAAAACATGCATACATATGGAATAATCTTGGGCTTGATCAAGGTAATCCTTGCTTGTCTGGGTAATCCCTCCTGAGTTTTTAACCCCCTTTGTTCTCGGAAATCAAGTCCTGTAAGCAAGGAATTCAGAAGAAATTAACTCAGATATCTAATTTTTTTTTTTCTCTCTTCTCATTTCTTTCCTCTCCAGAGAACATTCTTAGTTGAAAATTCCAAGTGTAAGGCAGAAAACAGAGGGGATTTTCGCCTATGCTCATGCTGATCGAATCCACAGGAAAAATTCAGTTGTAAAGTGGATGTGTCTCCAACAACTAAAGATCAAGTGAGTACAGCATTTCAGATTCTCTTAGGGGCACTGGGAAAACTCTTCAAAGTGGTTTTTGTTCATTGAGGAACTCATTCAGTCCAGAATTTGAAGGTGGAGGAAGTTATACCTGTTCCCCTCATACTGTGATTTATAAACCATCTCTTAGGTCTTCTTGCTTTGAAGTTTGTAATTTTTGGGGGGGCGTCATTAGTTATAATTTTGCCCTACTTGACTCAGGAGTGGTCTGAGGAGTTAAGAGACCTGTAGCTTATTATCAGTTAAAATTTGAAGTCTTTAAATTTTGTAAATGGCAATGATGATTGTCGTTTTGATCGTACCCTTTGGGAAAAGAGCATGTAATACAAGGAATCAGATTATCCGAGTTCTTCCTGGACTGTAGATTAAGTTGTAAACTCAGCTAATATTTGCAAGTTATATTAGTCCTTTTAGCACCTGCTATCTAGGAAGGTAGTAGTTTAGCCTACTCATCAGAACAAACAATCATTTACAAAATGGGCACTGTGTTACAGAAGCAAAGCCGCAATTTTGTGCTCTTTAGAAACACCAATTCAACCTTGCTCTCTCTTTACGAGACCAGTGCTCTAAAACCTTGCTCTCTCTTTAGGGGAACCACTTTTCCTTGCTCTGTAATGACCATTCTTCATATTATTATACAGCTGTGCAATATTCCTCTTTCCAAGATGAAATGTGCAAATGAAAATGTAACTCTCACCTCTGTCCCTGGTATATCAATAGCTTAAATTTAAAAACTGGCATGGCCAAGGGAGAAATATGCATCAAGTATGTATATTACAAAGACAAATGAGCCAACTTAGAACAGACGCCCCAGGTCCCTGCAGAAGTGCAAGCGTGGGCCCAAGTACCTTGGATGAAGTGGAGAGTCGGGTTCCTCTCTCAGTCATACAGGAGGACCTGGAGAATATTGCCCCAAGCCCAGGAGAAGACAGTCACTCATACTGCTCAGGGGAAAAATCAAATCAAACCAAACCAAACCAAACCAAACCAAACCCTGTAATTTAACATGCTTCTGAGGTTTTTAATAAGCAATGCAACTTCATAAATGAATGATAACCAAATAGGAAAGCACCACTCTCATTTCAGACTTGAAGAAACTTGAACCAGTCTGGCCAGTTCCTAATTATAATGTGTGTTGTAATTAGACGAGTGATTTATCAGAACATTACTTAATCCGAGTTTCGGTTCAGAGGCTTAGAAGGGAAATTTTGCTAGACTTTGGATGACTGACTTCATTTTCCTTGCTGAATTTCATTTAAGTTCTGGGTCCAGATGGAGAAAATAATGTTCTTATTCTTTCCTTTCCAGGCAAGTGATTAGTAAGGGAAACGCTACATCTGACTTTGCTAGAAATCAAACCCATTGGAAATGAAGGTCATGTGGCTCAATTTAATTTCCCTGACATTTGCTCTGTTTTGGGCCTTTGTGATTGGTGGGTCGGTGGAGAATTCAGACTTACCCTACACCTCATTTTTAGTGATTCCTTTTATTGAATACTCATGACAATTTTCTATTTCTTTTTTTAATATAAAGGTATCTTCTATTTAGTATCACGAGAGCAGGTGAATATTTTATGCTAAATGCCACCTTGAAGACAGAAAAGAGGATGGAAAACCATAATAAAGTTAGATAATTGGTGTAGGAAGAATATTTAATCTAAGGCTTGAAACTTTTTCCAGCTTGTATTGTGTCTATGATATGAATGATTACTTTTTGGAATTCTTGAGGGCATTTCCAGGCATTTTATCAAGGTTGGTGAATTGATTAGTCAGCCCTCTTAGCATATTTGGGATGTGGGCAGCACACAGTCTGTAAGAATGGACAGGAAGGTGCCATGACATAGGACTGAGACTTCCAAATCTCACTAATAGGATCATAAAATCAGAGCCCTTAAAATAAAGACTTCCTACCCCACCATCATTAAGATTAGTCCTATTTTCGAATTAAAAATATAAGAGGATCTTATTAGCAAACCAAAGTGGAAATTAGGAGCTCATATGTCCTAAATTAATTCTAACTGAATCTTACTGTAGCAAGAATGTAATATAGAATCTCCAAACATAGCTCCACATGCAAATTTCATTCTATGATAAGAAATTATTTTAAGGTAATCTCAGTGAGACTATATAATAATATTAAAAAGTATTCATTCAGTAATTATTTATTGAGTGCCTACTAGAAAAATGGTGGTAAATATAATGAGGTCTTGACTCTCATGAAGCTTCCATTCCAAATGTGATGAGGGAGACAATATAAAGAAAAAAGAAATAAACAAGATATTTCTAGATTGTGAATATGCAATTGAGGAAATAAACAGGCAAAGTGATAAAGTCAGGGAGGTGTGGGTGAGGGTATATTCGGTGTTTCTCAAACTTTAATGTTGGTATGAATATCCTATGGGTCTTATTAAAATTTAGATTCTGAGTCAGAAAGTCTAGGGAGGGCCCAAGAGTCTATAGTTTCAAAAATATCCCAGGTGTTGTCAATGCTGCTGGTCCACAAACCACACTTTGGGCAGCTGGCGTTAGATGGGATGATCTGAGAATTTGGGGAAAATCAGGCTGGTTGGAGTACAGAAATCCTGGTAGAGTAGAGAGGGGAGAAAGTATGAAAGAGAAGGTTTAGAGGAAGATCTGGACTGTATTGAGGTGGGCCTGGAATGCCAAGATTAGCAGCTAGGATGTCAGCTACAAGGCCAATGCTGGAAATGTCTAACATGGCAGGCATTTGCAGGATGGAGGCTAGCAGGGCTTACCATCTCATCATGTCGAGGCACACCAAGAAAACAATGCTATCACTGCACAGTGGGAAAAAGTGGGCTTCTGCTCTGGGAAGATCTGGGTTAAAAGAACAAAAGACTAAAGACAGGATTATAATGATCCAAGCATGCCCTGATGGGCCCCTTGTCGATGGAAAGGAAGGAGTGAGTAGGAGAAACAGGAATTTGTGAGTGTTTGTTTTTAAGTTATGAAGAAGGCGGTGGTCTTAGGGATGGTGGGACATCAAAAATTCCAGCAGGCACTGAAACACACACGACTGGCCATTCAAGTGAAACTTCTGCCCAGGAGTTAAAGACTTTTGAATCAAACCCTAAGAGTTTAAGATGTGGAAATAAGTAATTCCTTTCAGGGCAAGAGTATGAAGACAGAAGAGCAACTAACTCAAGACTATGCTTCAGGGAGGATTTACAACCTACAGAAGGAAGAGGAAGGGTACATCTGGAAGGTGGGAAGGGGCTGGTGAGAAATTTAGCAACGTCAGAAAGCTGTCAGGGGTAGAGCATGCCCAATGTGGGTGCCGTACATTGTGTGATGTGGGGACTTTAACCATTGTCACTGTCATTGCCAACAGGTTGAATGTGAGGCAGGTCTTTAATTCTCACCTCACTTTACCCCTCTTCCCCTCAAGCCATGTGGTCGAGCATTTCCATCTGAGAAGTGTCTTCCAGCTCCCGGGGAAGGGGAGCAGGAAGAAATGGGTCACGACCAAGAAGAGGCCAAGCTTGGGGGCGCCTGGGTGGCTCAGTCGTTAAGCGTCTGCCTTCGGCTCAGGTCATGATCCCGGGGTCCTGGGATCGAGCCCCGCATCGGGCTCCCGGCTCAGCGGGAAGCCTGCTTCTCCCTCTCCCACTTCCCCTGCTTTCGTTCCCTCTCTCGCTGTGTCTCTCTCTGTCAAATTAAAAAAAAAAAGAAAAGAAAAGAAAAAGAGGCCAAGCTTGGGACCAATGCCAAATCTGACCTTACAAAATTAACTTCAGTCCCAGAAACCCATGGTTCTTCCCAGGGTACACTAATATGCCTCCACCTCCCCCGCCCCCAGAGGAGGCCAAGGGAGAGGAGAGCTTTCCTTTGTCTTTACCCATGTTTTATAGAAAGGCTGAGTCCCAAAGAAGCTCAGTGAGTTCCGAGAGAAAATTACATCTGTTAGCAGTAAGCTTAGAATGAGGGCTCAAGCTTTTTTCACTTTCAGAGTGGTGGTCTTTTTATTGCAATTAAAGTAAATAGAGACAAGTGTTGAATATAGAGGGTACATATAGCACACCTTGTCTCTCAGTCGATGGGAGGCTTCGTCTTTGCATTCATTGACATTAGTTTCTAGCCTTTCTGGATTCTGGACATAAGGTGACATTTTATGTTTACTGTCTTCTGCATGTTAGGAATATGAGAAAACCTTCAGTGAATGTTTTGGGCAGCTCCACATTGAAATACTAGATGGCAGTCTAATACTACCTTTGGTATTTAGAACTCATTGCTTCTCAAAATGGCATTTTAACAGAAAATTTTTAGAGATATTTTTAAACGAACAACTTCGAGAGAGAGCTGTATAGAAATAAATAAATGGTGTACAATACATTTGTAAATTACCTTCCCCTATCGTATTTTTAATTACTAAATAAACATGCGATTGAACGAGATACTAAAAACTTAAGACCTAATCAAAAAATAAACAAAGGACATTAATAGATATTTCACAGGAGGAGAAATACATATGGTCATGGAACATATGCACAACACTAATCTCTAACAAGAAAGAAAACTCAAACTAAGTGTGAACATTTTTATTTCCCCTCAATTTGACAGAATTATTTTCAAAAGTTTTATCCTGAAGAAAAATTAGAGATGTGGTCAAAGATTTATATATAAGCATCTCCCTTGATGTTTTATTTATGATAATCTAAAGACATTAATGCTTAGAAGCTGGTATTTCTTAAAATGGAATATTATGCATTCTTAATTTATAGGACTTTCTGTTTTGTTAGCCTATAACAAAATTATATTGATTATGGCCAATCACTGTAAAAATGCAGGCACATAAAGTTTCAAACAATGCACACAGGAGGTATAAGTTAGCCCTTGTTGAAAGGACAGGGGTTCTTGGGTGGTTTTGGGGTCTTTGGGAGCATTAATCAGATCTAAGTATGTATAACAAGGTCAATGCCTGGGTTGCTGGTAAAGCAGTGGAATCATAACCAAATGGATGGCTGATGGCTCCACTCAGCAGCACCTGGTTACCTCACCTGCGTGAGTGTCAAGGGATGGAAATCCAGTTCCCTTCCTTCAGACACTTTTCTAGAATCACATGACTGCATGTCTGGGGCCTTAATGCCTCCTCAGGGCTGTCTTCAGCTCATAGATTTCCCAGTGGCAACTAAGAAAAAAGGAATTCAATAAATTAGAAAAACCTCAAATCTCCCTCCTGCATGATTATTAAAATATCATCATTCACAAATATTTTGCCAGGATGATAAAAGTGTTACTCTGCTTTTAATTTCTTTCTTAACACATTCTTTCTAACGCATGTTGCTTTTTTTGGTCAAAAACAAGAAATAGTAATTGCTTGGTTTGCTGTTCACTTTATGTAATAATATGGAATAAACAAGACTAAAGAAAAATCAATAGAATTGTCTGGCCCGAAAGGTTGCTTGTTGCATTCTGCTAGAAATATATGAATTGAGTGTTCAATTTATTCACTTAATTTACTGATTCAATTATTCATTGCCTTTACTACGGAAATAGTAGATAAAAATGAGGGAAACCTTTGGCAAAATGGTGTGACACCTTGGCAATGTGAGGAATATGGAATATATAGAGTCTAATCTTGGAATTGAGGACTCAAGAATTTTTTTAAAGCCCTTAATTTTTGGATGAACATATTTTAGAAATAAGAGCCACATATGGTCCCAAATTAAAAACATAATCATAATCTAAGCATAATCAAAATTCTGGTACTTTCATTTCACAAGCCTGAAATATAACTTGTTGAAAACCTGGTTGGGAGGTAATTTCTACAATGTCTCTGCTTTCAGTACTTTGTAATTTTTTTTTCTGTGAATAGCAGAAAAGCTCATTAATAGCATTTTTCTGGATTCTGTCCTTTGACAAGGAAACAGACTGAGACCTATAAGTTCTTAAAATTATATCATGATTAGAAAAATGCATCATTAACCATAAGAAGATTTTTCTGTATCACTGAGATATTTAGGCACATCCTATTTCCACGCATCCAGCCTGCCAATGAGGTCCTACCCTTTGTGTAAAACAACAATGCTGCTGACCTATTATGATCATTTCCATGGAGAATCATATAATATTCCATGGGGGAAGAGACAGGGGCAACTGTCCCCCTGGGTCCTCTCATTTCACAGATGAGCTTGCACATTTGAGTGGTTTTCCCAGTATGGGTCAAAACCTGCTCTAATGAGACTGATAAAACAACAGATTTTATTACAATGGAACACAAAGGAAGCTTATAATATTATTCATTATTTTAAAAATGTGCATACTTGAAACAAATGTTTAGTCTGCCTCTTATTTGTACAATTAGTAAGTTCAGCTAGGGGGAGAAGGAAATAAATGGATTTTAGCAAATGCAAAGTTTGAGGGTATCTGGGGCGCTGGGAAGGGTGGATGTCTGTATCTCTTTATTATATTTTAGTGCAGTTTGAGATCATCTTATAAAAATGCTCATGTTTGGTAAGTGTTGCAGAATCTCTCTTTTCTTTGTTTGAATTTACTTATGTAATCTTTATGTCCAGTGTTCCTATAGCATGATGGGCCTGGATTATCTGTTGTTTGGGGTTGTTTCTTGCCTATGATCCTATTTTTTCAGAAATGTCAGAGATGAGCCCCATTTGACTTTCTGGTATCTCACTAACTTCTGAAGCTGTGAGAGCTTGAAGAGACCCTTGATCCAACCCTCTCCTTTGATAGGTGAGAAAAACAAAGTCTGGGATGTGTTTATCTGAGGACAATGGCAGAGCTAAAACAAGGACCAGGGTCTCCTGCCTGCCCCAAGTGGGGTGATTTTTCTACTACATCATTCTTGCTTTGCAGGTCCTTCTTTTTATCAGCAATTTAATGACTATGGGAGTCATATTTCTCATAGAGACAGGCCCACATGCTGGAGATCTCACTCTGACTATAGTTTTACTGTGAGCACTCACTGTGTCTTACCAGGGTGACTGAAACCTTACCCTAATCCATTTGTCCTTCCGACCTCCTTCCAATAGGTGGTGACAAGGCATTCTCATCTCTCACTGGGCACTAACTAAGAACTGCTGAACCTACTGGTGATGGTTAGCAATAGTTCCTAGTCACCAACCTTTTCCCTGGACAAGGTATTCTAGAGGCTCCCAAAACTACCTACTGTGGGGAGCCAGATGGAGACAGGCTGCCTTCAGTGCATGAAGTATGGGTATAATGACATGGGGAACACAGGGCTCAGGATGCTTGTTTCAAATTTTAGCTTTATCACTTGGGCAAGCTACTTATCTCTGTGTTTCAGTTTGCTTGTCTAGGAGGATGATAGAAGTATCTCCTTAATAGGATTGTGATGAAGATTCAGTGAGTTAGTACATATAAAATATTTAGAATAGTGACTAATGCATAGTAAGTGCTCAATTAATGGTGGCCAATATTATTATTATGGGTTTTCATATAGAAACAGGACCATATTTATTTTTGGTCAAGATAGCAGCCTAGGGAATGCCAGGGTTGTTTCTGAATATGATTTTCTGTGTTCCAGCTATAGTAGCCTTCTTTCAGTTCACAGAGAAAGCTTTTTTCTGACTTGCCTCAGGGCCTTTGCATATACCTTTCCCTTCTATCCTAAGGTTTTTCTTTCTTCACTTTTGTTATCTGGTTGGATTCTATTTGTCCTTCTTAGAACCACCATTACTTCTTCAGGGGAAATTTCCATGACCCCATAATACGATAAGATCATATTTGTAGCACTTATAATTTTGTATGTATATGAGTGAATATTTGATCAAAGTCTATCTTCCCCACTAGACTGTAGACTGCATTCAGTAGCATAAGAATTTTGTCTAATTTTGCAGACTATTGGCTCCCTAGTGCCTCTACAATATGGAACACATGGAAGGTGTTCAGTAGCTCTTTTTAAAATGAATGAATGAATGAATAGAGATGGGCCTAATAGAGTTTTGGCCCTGAGATCAAGCTGGATGACAACTTACATATAATACTGACTCTTAGGAGGTATAGGTCAGATGCGTGGATGTCGTGAGATGAACACCATCACCATGTTTTGTATAATCCACCAGGGGAAATCAGACTCTAAAGACAAGCAGGTCCTCAAACCCACAAAGCCAGAAGTCATCTCCCCTTCTTGTAAAAAGGAAAAATTAACTTCACAATTTCATAATTTTGAATAACTCACATGCAATAAAATACACGATTTTAAGTGCACATTTCAAAGTTTTGATAGATATATGACCTCGTGACCTGCACAATTGCCTGAGCTACTTATATCCATACCTACTTCCATTGTCTTAATCAGGCTGATGCTATTCCTCTACTGATCTTCGCACTTCCACTCTGTTGTACTTGGATCCATTCTCCTCCCAAAGATGTCCAAATACTAAATCCCCATAAACTGTGACTTCGTTGCCTTACATGGCAAAAGGAACTTTGTGGATGTGGTTAAGTGAAGGCTATTGAGATGGGACAGTTAACCGGGATTATCAGGGTGGGCCCAATGTAATCAGTGTAGTGATAAGTGAAAGAGGGAGGCAAGAGGGTAAGAGTCAGGGAAGGAAATGTGAGGGCAGAAGGTGATATGCTGGCTTTGAAGATGAAGAGGCCAGAAGCCCAGGAATTGTAGGCAACCTCTGGAAGCCGGCAGAGGCAAAGGGTGAATTTTCCCCAGAGCTGTCAGAAGGAACGCAGCCCTGCCACCACCTTATTTTAGCCCCACACATAAGACTCATTTCAGACTTCTGAGCTCCCAACTGTAAGGTAATAACTATGTGTTGTTTTCAGCTTCTAAATCTGTGGTACTTTCTTTTTTCTTTGTTTCTTTCTTTCTGTTTTTCTTTAGATTTATTTTATTTTATTTTATTTTTTTAAAGATTTTATTTATTTATTTGAGAGAGAGCATGAGAGGGAAGAGGGTCAGAGGAAGAAGCAGACTCCCCGCTGAGCAGGGAGCCCGATGCGGGATTCGATCCAGGGACTCCAGGATCATGACCTGAGCCGAAGGCAGTCGCTTAACCAACTGAGCCACCCAGGCGCCCTAGATTTATTTTAGAGAGAGAGAGCATGAGTGGGAGGGGAGAAGGAGAGGGAGAGAGAATCTCAAGCAGACTCCACGCTGGGTGTGGAGCCTGATGCGGGGCTCGATCCCACCACCTTAAGAGCACGACCTGGGCGGAAATCAAGAGTCAGTCGCTTAACTGACTGAGCCACCCAGGCGCTCCGGTTTGTGGTTATTTCTTAAGGCAGCAGTAGGAAAAGGATACAAGGTCTCTGCTTCAGATGCCATCTTTACAGGGACGCTTTCCTCCAACAACTGCCTACAGTAGGACTCCTTACTGCTCCCTTGTCCCAACTCTCCTTCCCGTTCCTACCTCCTAGTCTCTACTCCGGTTTCTTGTGTGATTCTTTCATAGGACAACTCACCACTGGTAATCACCTTTGGCTGATTCTTTGCCATCTCCACTAGAATTTGTAGAACATGTGCTCTCTCAGGGCAGGGATAATATCTCATCCACCCTTTGTATATTCAGGAACTAGTAGAGCACTTGCAACTTTGTAATTATGTGCTTGATAAATATTTGTAAGTGATTCGGGTCTGTGCTGCCCAACATAGTAGCCACGAGTCACAGGTGTTTATTGATCGCTGGCAATGTGGCTATAGTCCAAAGTGAGAGGGACTAAAAGCGGAAAATGCCAAATTTCTAAGTATTCAAATGAAAAAAGAATGCAAAATATCTTTATGTTTAAAATGAATGTCTTGGGCGCCTGGGTGGCTCAGATGGTTAAGCGTCTGCCTTCGGCTCAGGTCATGATCCCAGGGTCCTGGGATCGAGTCCCACATCGGGCTCCCGGCTCGGCGGAGAGCCTGCTTCTCCCTCTGACCCTCTCCCCTCTCATGCTGTTTCTTTCTCGCTCACTGTCTAAAAAATAAATAAAATCTTTAAAAAAAATAAAATAAAATAAAATGAATGTCTTAAATACATACTTAAGCATAATAAACATTTCTTTTTTTTTAAAGTATTTTTTTTTTTAAAGATTTTATTTATTTATTTGACAGAGAGAGACATAGCGAGAGCAGGAACACAAGCGGGGGAGTGGAAGAGGGAGAAGTAGGCTTCCCACTGAGCAGGGAGCCCGATGTGGGGCTCGATCCCAGGACCCCGGGATCATGACCTGAGCTGAAGGCAGACGCTTAAGGACTGAGCCACCCAGGTGCCCGCATAATAAACATTTCTAATTAAATGTTGAAACGAAGATATTTTGGATGTACTGGGTAAAATAAATATATTATTTAATTTAATTTTAAATTATTAAAATAAGGTTCTTCTATTGGTTTTTGTCTTTCATTAATATGTCTCCTAGAATGTTTACAATTGTATACGTGGCTTACATTATATTTCTATTGGACAGCACTTACTTGGATGGTGGTTTTCTTAAAAGAAAAACCCATACCTTCCTCTTCTTTGTATGACGCAAAATACTTTGCCCATAGTAGCTCCTCAATAATGTTTGCTGCGTGAATACTTGTTAAATGTTACTTGATAAAAAATATATATCGTTGGGGTGCCTGGATGGTGGAGTTGGTTAAGCATCCAACTCTTGGTTTCAGCTCAGGTCCTGATCTCAGGGTTGTGAGACTGAGTCCCGTGTGGGGCTCTGTACTCAGCAGGGAGTCTGCTTGAGTTTCTGTCTCCTTCTGCCCCTCCTCCACCTCTTAAATAAATATATAAATCTTAAAAAAATACGGAGATCAGCTTGAGGTTTGTGTTTATTGCCAGGACAAATTCACCCATCAACCTTGTCTCTCGCTGCTCTTCATTTCCTGGGTTCAGGCTGCCTTTTGAGATTGTGGGTGCATGTATGCGTTTTGCGTGTTTATGTGTGTGTGTGCATAATTTTTCTAGACCATTTTCTCCCTAACCTAAATCTATTTAAAGATAGGCTGGTCCATCCTTCTGATTTTGGTAACAGGCAATTTACGTTCACCATAGTTTTTAATCCCGTTTCAATCCTGTAAAGTAGAGATGGGTTATTACCATTTGAAAGATAAGCAAACTGAGTCTCAAAGAGGTTACAAAGTCCAGCCATAGTCTCCTCAGCCTGGAAGTGGCAGTCGGGATTAGGAGACTGCAGCTCTGTGCTATTCCTATCACACTTTTCTGCCTCTCCAGCAGGTTTAGAGGCTGTTTCGACTGGATACTGCAATTTCTTTTGAGTACCTTCTATGTCCCAGGGACCAGGCTAGACCTACAAGAATATACAAAGATGAATCAAGACATGTGCTGGCTCCCAGGCCAGAAACTTTTCCCTTCCATGACATTCAAAGCAGCATGTAAGAAGGATAGTAACTATTAAATTACTTTCTGGGGGCAATTCATTGCGACTAGCCCAGAGTTAAACATTTCTTATTTAACATTAGCAGATGGTGAATGAGGCAACAATGTCTGCGCTGGAAACAAAACAAAAGTAATAAAAAGAATTGGCACTTGAACAGAAAAGATGAACCACCATTCCTGCAGGTCTTTTGTCTCAATCATTCAGTAGAACGAAAAAAAAATCACCTCATAAATCAGTCAAAGCTGGTCTCATTCTGCCATGCACAGAACATGGAATTACTTGCTTCGACTGATAAATGGTTTTTTTTGCCAGAGCACTGTCACCGAGGCTTATATAACTTACAGTGCAATTATTACTTATGTCCTAGGAAGGACTTATTTATTTTAGCTTATATCATCTTTCCATTCTTGAAACATGTTTTTTATGTATTTGCTTTTGAAAACTGGAGTAGATGCCAGTATAAAATGAAGCTTTTCTATTACTGTAACTGAAATATAATTTTGCAAGGGAGTGATATGAAACAATGTGTTGAAGATTTGCATTTTATCACCAGAGACCAGAGCCAACGGAAAATAGCAACTACGTTTTTGTAAAATTAAGGCTAATCTGAAATTATGGTTGGATCCCCAGAAGTTCTAAAACCAGAGCGTGTGGAGTGGATAAGCCTTAAATTTGTTAGTACCCAACAGATTGATTCATTACATTTTAATTGTTAGGATCCAAAGAGGATAGGCACAATTTGTCTACATGGGAAAACACACAAGTACATACAATATATGCATGCATGTATGTATATACACACACAGACACAATACATATATACATGCACATCTGCATGCACATGAAAACTTGTCCCCCCAAACAAATTCTATTTTAATCTTCTTAAAGTAGGCAAAAAGCTGAGTCTGATGTTTGCTCTGCGTAATACTTTTGGGGAAGAGAGCTGAACTGAAGCAAATATGTACCCTGGTAATTGGCCACATCTCCAAGTCATTTTCTAACATTCTCAAGAGTTTTGGTGGAAGTTGAAAATTAATCTCTAAACCATTATTTCCATTCATTTTTATATTTTTTTAACATGTGTTGTAAATCTTTTTCTCCTTCTTTCTAGATTATGACATGTCTACTTTGAAGAATGGAATTCGATCTGTAACCCTTCACAGGGTGATCATTCTACTTTTGATATGCCACCTGAGATTGCCCCCTGTCCATCTGATTCTCAAAGTCAATGCTAAATGGCCCAAATGAGAGCCAGGTATCAGCACCCATTTGGCTTGTAGCCAAGTTGGCAGATTTGTAGCAATTTGAAACTAGAAGAATTTTTTGATACTTTGCACATAATATGTCCTATATGTTCCTGCAGAAATTACATGTTTCTTTTCAAAATAATAACTAAATTAAATCCAGGATTTATTCCTTGCTCCCTTATTTTTAATTATGTTGTGGTTTAGAAAGTCATATTTATCATTCTTTTCCCTATTTCCCCACAATTATAAATAAGTACTACCTTTCCACCAATTGCCCCAGCCATGCCCCACCTAGCCACCAGCCAAAACAGGATTGCTTGTCTTAGTTGTTCATTTACCTTTTTTTTTTTTTACTTCCTTTTTAAGAAGGTTTCTACTTGATAATTTTGATGGATTTTAGGTAGTGATTCAAAGAAAAGAAAGGGGAAGTGTCTGTCGCTTTTTATTTGTAACCCAAGCTAACTTACGTCACATACACTTTGCAGGTGCTTAGGAACAGACATTACCTTGTGTCCTTTGGCCTCATTTCCTCTTATTTTCTTGCCATCTTCTTTTTTATGCTAAATGGAATGTTACAGAAACAACAATTGAAAAAGAGAGGGTCAGACCCAAACGAAGACAATTGTATGACTTTCTTTTTATTATACGCTCTATGTAATGTTTGAATTTCTTGTGCTGTCAATTTTTAAAAATCCAGCTGTAAAAAAAAATATATCTTTTCTCTCATTTTCCAAACTTTCTTACTTCATGGCTGCTCTAAAGAGCCTTTTCCTCAAACCTACACTTGACCTTCCTCCCTAGCCTCTTCCGTGAGACCTTCCCCCCTCCTCCCCTTCTCCCTTTTCTCAGACCAGTCTGATTCTGTGTCTTGCTCTCATTATTTGACCTGCTATGCACCATAAATGCCTAGAATAGGTTGGTAAAAAATAAATTCCTATGTGGGATGGGGAATGGAGAGACAAAACTGACTGGCAAAGATAAAATGTGTTTGTGTGTGGGGAACACCCACACATTAATTTTGTCCCCATTATACCTAAATTGAGACACTGAATTTTCCTTTGTCCTACAGACAAGGAAAATTTCCCCATTTTCTCTACACTTCCTCTACAACATTTGAGCAGAAACGGTGTATATACTTATATATACTACGTAGCTGTCCACTTCTTCACATTCTTATGGGTCATGTAATAAGGCAAATCCACAACAGGAAGTGGACACACTAAGATTTTTAGAAAGCAAAGATCTTCTTGATGTTCTATGTAGCATTTCTAGTATATGATAGTATTCTATAAATATTATATGAGATATGGTGAACCTTTTGATAACCCTATTCAGGTATACATGAAATATTTTCTTTTAAACATAGGATTAAAAATCTTCTAGGGGTGTCTGGATGGTTCAGTCAGCTAAGTGCCTGACTCTTGATTTCAGCTCAGGTCATGAGATTGAGCCCCTCACCCAGCTCGGAGATTCTCTTGGGAGAATCTTGGGATTCTCTCTCTTTCTCTCTCTCTTCTCTCTCTTTCTGCCCTCCCCCACCCCCTGCTTGCATTCTCTCTCTAGAAAATAAAAATAAAAATCCCAAAGTGAGGCTAATGTCTCCCTTATCGGATTCTTATAAAATTATTTTTTGTTTATTTTTTAAAAAGATTTTATTTATTTATTTATTTATTTATTTATTTATTTATTTATTTATTTAACAGAGAGGGAGAGAAAGAGAGATGGAGCACAAACAGGGAAAGGCAGAGGGAAAGGGAGAAACAGGCTCCTCATTGAGCAGGGAGCCCAACATGGGGCTCGATCCCACGACCCTGAGATTATGACTTCAACTCTCATTTGGGTACCGTATTTAGTTCCGTATCTTTGTTTAACTTTTACTTAAAGTGATATTTAACTTGTGATTTTATGAAGACTAAAACAGAATAAAGTAAGCCATATAAAGTTTTGAAAATGACTTGTACTCAAATATACACATATGCATGAACTTCAAATGCTGTTATGGATCAATTATGATGGAGTTTTGGCACTTACTCCCAGTTCCTTCTCATCAGACTGGACTGGTTGAGCTCTTAGCCAAGAATGACAATGGCTATATTGCATATCTGTTCCTGCCATGAATCCCCTTCACTCTGTGTCTGAATTTGCAGCATCTTTTGCCCCACTGTAGTGACTCTGCATGGATCCTTCTCAATCTCTGATGGACTGGCTGTTATCTATTTTTGGTCATGTACCGATAGCTGAGAGTTTTCATTCTCTGGTGTGCAAAGCAAGGGTCTTGAACTTGTCAAGATCTATCAACTGTATTTATTTTGTGCTAATGCTCTTGGCCCTACCCATTATTGAATAATTTCTTCTAACACATACAGGGTCTATCAACCTCCTCATTAAAATGAATGCTTGCAAACTGCCTTCTGTTACTAAGTGATAGGGTGTTTTATGAGATTATCTTATTTCATTGCTTTTTGCTCAGACAACTTTTCTTCTATGTTTGCTTCCATCTTCAGACTCTTTGAAGTCCCCCTTGGCTATAGCAGCTAGAGTCAAATCCAGCTTGTCTCCTTGGGTTTTTTATTGAAATTTACTTACACTTGGATGACATTTATATAGAGGCTCTCTTTGACAAGTGTCACATTGCTGAAATAGTTGTCTCCACACACCCCAGGGGACAGGATAGTGTCCATTAATTATTAATTCAGTTACCTCTAATCATGAACATGATGCTTAGTGAAGGAGCATAGGGATTGGACATAGGTAAACTGGGTTTAAATTTTTACTCTGCCACTTGCTAGGGGTGTGACCTTGGCCACTCAACATAATATCTCTGAACCGCAGTCTCCTTATTTATAAAATGGAGATAATCTTACCTCACCAGGTTAATGTGAGTATTAAATAAGATGGTAGTTGTAAAGTGCTTGACCCAGGCAAAGCCTTCAATAAATAGTTGTAATTATGAAGAGTGCCAACATCTGGCATTCAGTCAACAACTTAGCACAGAGACTTCCCCGTTGGAAGTTATTTCACTACCCTTATACTGATGGGCTTTCTGGATTCATCCTTGAGCTATCTCACTCCTCAAAGGATTGCCTTTAATAGTATAAATGGTGCAGCCATACTACATATATTTTTTTAAAAAAGTAAAACCCCACCAAATCTAACAACTCATTTTCTTCTGTGGCTTGAAATGAATTTTTGCATTTAGTGAGGAAGACACTTCTAAAATACTGCCTTGTTGAATAATTGAAAAAGTCCAATATTGAATACTGAATATTGGAAATATTAGTTCAAGTATCTTATCTATGTTCCAGGAAGACCAGCATTTTACCACATGGACTATAGGCCGTGGGCATCAGCTTCCCTAACATCACGAGAGCTGGATGTGTCAAGAGAGCCTTAATTTTCATTGTCTCATGCCACCTAAAAAGGACTTCTAAACAATTCAGTTGTGCTTGAGATCTCCATCATGGAGAGAGTTTTCATTCATGGAGCTGTTAAAAAGCTTAACAGAAACGGGTGAATATTTCTATTTTCTCACACTTTCCCCTTATAAAGATGGAAGAAACGTGTCTGGGACAAAACCTGCCTTTAAAGGATAAAATATTATATCAGATATGTGAAAATGTTAGTACGTCATTTAGGAATGAAAGTTATATTACAGTTCCCGCCAAGCATTATTCAAGCAATGGTTTATTCTGTCAAGCAGGTGTAACATGTACCCCTTTCCATCACAACATGTAAAGACCTTGGCGAGAACAGAGAGTTTATAGTTCCAGGAGCTTCAACTTTTAGAACTAATTTTGCTGACATAAAGTTGCTGGTATAAATGTTGGCACTTCCTTAACTAAAGTTGTGATAACAAGTGTTGCTATAATGAAAACATATGAGATTGATGCTCTTTTCCATGTTTTTATCTGGCAGTGTCTTGCGAGATTGAAATTCCTTTTGCTTTGCCTCAGATGTGGTTACTCCCCCTGCCCCCCAGTCTAAATGAGGTAATACAGAATCTACCTACTTGGTGGGTTCTTTAGAATATACACATGGTCTCAGGAGTACCATAGTATGTATTCATGTTGAGAAGAACTGTACAAATATAAGGTAGTCTTAAAAAAAAAAAAGGCTAACAAATTCAATGGGAAAAAAAGGGCATAGATTTCTTCTTGTAAAATAAGCATGATTTAATGTGAAGAATAAATTGTGAAAAAAATTTAATCCATTTCTCTAAATATGGTGTATATTATAGCCAGCATGATTCAGAGTTTTAATGTCAAAGTATAAAGTTATTCTAGAAATGTATCTTGACTGACAAGTCTTTTTTTTTTTTTTGCAGTAACACAGAGGATATAGATGATAAAATGACAGTGTACAGCTGATGTCATAGCTTAATTAAATAATTGCACTTTGGATATTACACTGTTGCTTATTTGCAGTAATTCATGCATTACTGCAGCTAATTCAGGTATTAGATGTTAGCTTCTAAACTAAGCAGTAAAATTTGCCTACCTGAAAGGTTTGTTTAACCAGAGTTTTCATTAAATAATGGAGAGATCATACATAATGAAGGCATTTTCTCCTGTACTAAGAAATGGTACAATCCTTCGGTTTCTTCCAAGAATGTATCATGAGATTACACAAATTTTCATTACTGTATTCAAGAACAATATTGTTGAGTAAATATTTGCACTAATATGTTGCCATTTTAGGATTTCCTGAGGTGTTCAGAGTCTCAAAAGGTAAATAATTAAAGGATCTGCTTTCTTGGGTAGCACAAAGCAGTGCTTGATGTAGGTTTGATGATTTCACTTATCTCTTTGATAATCCATAACTGTCTTCTGCAATTATTTTTCTCATCCAGCCAGGCAAAGATAAAAGATGGAACACACTCCTTTTGCCTACTCCCAAGGAAATTCCATTATCCTTGAAAGGCCATGTGACTGCACAGAGCCCAATGTGTGTCGAAAGAAGCAATCCACAAGGACAAGTTTAGTGTGAGCCGAAAATGAAGATGTTACCAGACAGCAAACTGCAGTCCTCACTTCTTATGAATATTTGAATGAGTAACTAAAAACAGCTCAGTAAACTCTAAGCAACTATGACAGCTGAAACTGTTGGAAACCAGGAGTCCACCAGGACCATGATGAAAAGATTGCCAGTTACCTTGTGCCTCATCCTGCTGTGGGTCTACAGAGGGGGTGGTATCAGATCTATTTTACTCAGATAGAAGTTATGAAAAATCTGATTTATCTCTGCACATTCGGAAGCGAAGCAGCCCCCAAATCTCTTGTGTTATTTTGAATTCATTCAAAAGCAATGATTTCTAACAATCTTTTCAAGGCAAGAGAATGTCGTGTTTTTGCAGACCCTGAAATATTGATGTTGTTGTTGTTTTTACTCATAGAAAATTGGCCCTAGTCAATCTTCCATGAGTATCTTTCAGCTTGTTCCATGTGGGAAGAAAGACAATGAGAACAGAGTCCCGAAAGCCAAAGTTCTCTGAATAATTCTTTCCAAAAGCTCCAATAAAAAGAGTTACCAGGTACACAGCCTGACTTATTTATTCCCACATTGGTTGTTGCTTTCCTTTTTAAAAAATCAGATAAATAGCTCTTTTTGTTGAAGTAGAAAACTCAGAACAGATTTTGTCATATGGAAGAGTTCTAGAAAATATTTGTAGAAGAAAGATTTCAAAAAACAACGAAAAATGTATTTATTTTTACTTCACCTCCTTGGATATATAGACAAAAGATGACTACCTCAGTTATCATCTGCAGTGTAATGAGAAAGTAGTACACAACTTTCAAAGCGGTGCCTTTAACTGGAGGGAGAGAGCCAGTTATTTAGTTCCTCTAAGTGTGTATAGTCAATTCTACTTAAATCCACTTAGTTTTGTGCATTTTGATGAACAGTGTAAATAAAATAGAGCCCTCTCATAGTCCATGAATTCTGCATAAAGAAAGAAACTATTCAGGATGAATATCTAACGTACAAAGAGCTGCAATTCAAATCTAGTGGCTAACTGGAGATAAAATCAAATTGAGGGGAATCTTGAGCTTCAGATGCCATTCATTCAGTGGTTATTTATAAAATATTTGTGTGACGTGAATTTTGGGCGAGAAAGCCCCTTTAGAAAGTTCCAGAAGATATTGGTCACTGCCTTCATTGCCAAAGAGTTTGAGAATATTTTCAATGACAGTGGGGTTCACAATGCCTGTCCAAGAGGCCACTGCTGGGACCCCTCTCCTCGTTGCTGGAAATAAGAGCCATATTTCCATCTCAATTGAAAATACAATTCCAGCTCCTTGGTGTATCTGGACAACGGTAGACAGTCCATGGCTCTTTGCTGTGTCCTTTCTCTTTAGCCCTGTGTGGATTTAAGATTGGTATTAGATATTGCCAGATTTTCAGTTTTGCAGGAAAAATGTTAAGAGGCATGCAAAATGTCATTCTGGTTTGTACTCAACCAGTGGAGAGAAGGGAGGAAGTAGACCAAATTTGCTCACACCCACATGAGAAGCCCAACCCCTAAGATGAACAGAAACACCGTCACTCTGGAGCAACGTCACTCTGGAGATAGAGATCCATTTTTAATATTCAGAGTTAGTCAGGTTTAATGCCAGTTGCAAAAGCTCACTAAACCCAGCAGGGTCATGGGAAGAATGTTGAATCAGAGGTCAGAAGTACAGCTAGCTATATGGCCTTCAGAAAGTCACTTACAGGCGCTGGGCTCTTCTCTCAGCCGTGTGGGGTGGTGAGACCAAAATGGAACAGAATGAGCATAGCTTTTAGAGTCAGAAGACCTGTGATTGCATTCCCCATCCATCACTTACTAGTTGTGGCAGCTTCCCGAACAATCTAGGTTTCCATTTAGGAGACACGAATGGCTCCCCTCTGGTAGGGTTGCTTGAGGAAAACGAAAGATATGAGACAGGGAGAGCTCTGTTAGTTTTTTCTCTCTTCTCACGCTCAAGTTTTTCTCCAATTTTAAATTCTGCAAAGTATTAATGGAATAAAATAAATACACTGTTTTCTGCAGTGTATTTGAACAGAAGCGGGGTTAGGTTTGTAACTGCTGGTGTCTTGGTATATCCTACCCACATCACATGTGAAAGATTTAAAATTTAGTGGTTGGGATGCCCGGGAAATGTCAAGAGAAGAGTAGACGGTGAAGAAGGACAAGGTCAGTTGAAATCACTAAATATGATAATTTTGATACTTTCCAACCCTTTCATCTTATGGCCTGTGATACAAAACTGTTATATATCAAATGTAATATTTTACTTCAAAGGTCATAACTGGGTCAGTTTAAAATGGAAGTATCTCCAAAGACTTACACAGTAAATATGTATTTGGGCAATAAAAATGCATAGACAAATACTCATTTTTTCTTGCATTATAGTGATTTTCAAAATTAATGGAAAAAAAGAAGCAACCTTATAATCAAGTGATCTTAAAAGTGGCCTCAGAAGACAAGAGATTAGTCCAGCAGGAGTGCAATCAGAACTAGCAGTAGTGGATTCTTCAAAGTTTTACTTGAATGCATGGGGAAAATCTCCACCTGAAAAAAAAAAAAGCCTGTTTTAAGTCCTGTTAAAGTAATTCTCAAGTATAAGACCCAGTAATCCTACTTTTATATATTTGGCCTGAAGAAATACCATTATAATACAATGAGTGGAGTTTACACTGTTAAGGCAACATTTTCTTTAAGAGTAACTAATTGGAAATGCCCTACTTTTCCCTCCATGGGGGAATAAATAATAGTTTGAACATACCATGGAATATGATATTGTTATTAAAAAAGAATGAAGCAGATCTATGCATTCAGCTATGAGAAGATGCCTACGACTTATTGTTAGGTGAAAAAGGCAAATTACTAGGCAATATGCTTAGTATGTACCCATTTTGAAACAAGAAATACATATATGTATTATACAAATGTGTGTATGTGTGTGTATTAGGCTAACATAGAAAAATACTTGATAACGTGTGTAGCTGTTTACAGTGTCTACCCCTGGGTTAGAATTATTTTTAATGCAATTCCGTTGTGGTGTAACATGCCACCACAAATGTAATATTTTTCAGTTAACAACTAAATTTAAATATGAGTCTAAGTATTAAAAGGATTTGAAAAACCAACATATTCCTTCTGACCTTTTTTTCTCCCTAGCAACTTAATAACAGTTTTTTTTAAAGATTTTTATTTATTTAAGAGAGAGAGAGAGAGTGAGAGAGAGCATGAGAGGAGAGAGGGTCAGAGGGAGAAGCAGACTCCCCGCTGAGCCGGGAGCCTGATGTGGGACTTGATTCTGGGACTCCGGGATCATGACCTGAGCCGAAGGCAGTCGCTTAACCAGCTTAGCCACCCAGGCGCCCCAGCAATATGCTTTAAAAACCCAAGGTCCATACGTGAAATGAATAATTGTTGGTGTTGGTTCTGTGTTTTTCTGCCCCAAATCTAATCTTGACTCTTTCATTAGCTTTCTGTGAATCTCAGAAAAGCTGGCTCATCCTAAGCTTCCTCATCAAGAAAACAAAAAGATTTGAAATCAATGAAGGGGTTGAGCAGTTCTGAGATATGGTGTTTCTGTTGAAATAAATTTTGTGGTCCTTTGTGGTGTCATACTTCTGTTTCAGAAGCTTCATCTTTTATTGCAAATTTTATTGGAGAAATGGCCAACAAAGATTTCATAATACAATCTATTTAGTTCTGATTTTTTGTTCTGAATAAACTGAAGTCAATCTGGGGATCAGGAAGATCTTCAGACCTTCATGGTCTTCACATAAGAATAGTTGAGGGCTGAGACCTTCCATTTAGAAAATGGCAGCCAAGTGCATCCCATGTGTGAAGTGACAGGTATTGAGGGTACACTGCTCTCCCTGGAAACCTTCTGAGATGCTTGCATTTCAGGCTTGCAGCCTTTTCCCTCCCCCACAGAGGGCTGTGGCAGGCAGATTTTTGTGGAACATTGTGTCATGAACCTTTGTTGATTTTACTATTCATCTGGTCCATGGCATGTATTTGCAGCGAGCTGGCCTTTGGAGAGAATGCGTTCTGAATAAAGGCCATCACAATTTGTTTGACACCATTAAAGTTATTTTGTTTTTTTCTGACCACAGTGAGATCATGAATTATTCTCCTTCTCTGAAGACCCAAGTAAACATGACTCTAAGGATCATCCGCTATATATAGGGGAATGAAAGGCCCAGAAGACATTGCGCCTGCCCTTGGAAGTTTAAATTTGTACTGAGGGAGACAGAAGGAAAACAAATAAATCCACAAAAGTAGAACACAATATGCTATTAAAAAAAAAAAAGCACCAAAGATAAGTGTTCTGAACAAAGAGATAAGGAACTACGCTTCAAGGAAGTCCTGAAGTGGCCTCTGGAGAGCTTGATGGCACTTTACCTGGAAACATATAAGGGAGAAAAGTCAGAGATTTTTATTATATCACTATTATAAAGGGATTTCTATGACAATTTTTTTTGTAAAGATATCTTGGGCCACAGTGGATGGATTTGTACTTAGCAAGCTAAAATAAGGTTATCACTTTTATATTTCCAGTGGATTTGTATTAGATAGGAGCTCAGATAGACAGAAATTAAAGAGATGCCTTCCATGGCAGGTGTCCACAAGTGGGGTTGGCACAAGACCATCTATTGGAATAAAGAACGAAAATACTCCATCTTTATAAGTTCCTTTTTAATTTTATCCTTTAAAAATGCTCTACCTTTGTATTTGTTTCATAATACTCGTGGCATATCAGTAAGTATTACAAGAAGGTAATTTATAAATAAATATTCATGGTTGGGGCTGCTTAGTTAGACATTTTACTTCTTGAAATACCTATTTGTTAAATTCTACTTTAACTCAGTCATTTTGCACATTTTGATGAATAGTTTAAATGATGTTTATAGGAATACATTAGCCTCAAAAATCTAGAAATCAATGCTTTTGAGAAAAAGAACTCCTAATTTAGTTTGTATTGTAAATTTTAGTTTTCTTTTATAAGGAAACTTACAAAAAGCAAATCTAGTGTTTCTTCTGAATTTCTTACATACCAGTGAAAATTCTCAGTTTGACAAAGTTGGTAGGAAGATCAGTGATTAATAGATAGCTTCCACTCCTCTCAGATACTTCTGGCTTTTGAGCTAAGCCATTAGGGATTTTCATGTGGGTAAAGAGTTCCCAAGGTAAGAGGTTTGTCTTTTATTCTTACGGTGTGACGGCAGTGCTTTCGGGGTTTCTGTGATTTACTGGCAGTAAAGTAACTGTAGTAGGCTAAGGTACTTGACACTTCCCTGTCATTGTACTGGCAGGAACGCGGTGGTATCCGCTCCGTCTCCTGTGTCCGTCCCCCGCCCGCCATGTAGACTGTGGTCACTGTGTCACCAGCTTTGTCTCCTTATTCTGTCAGATCCCCTGCCTGATTCTGCAGGTGGATTACTCTTGTTGATTTTCCATCTAATAATGTGACCAATATGATATTTTTTAAAGATTTTATTTATTTATTTGACAGAGAGAGAGAGAGTGAGCACAGGCGGGGGAGCGGCAGGCAGAGGGAGAGGGAGAAGCAGACTCCCCACTGAGCAGGGAGCCCGATGCGGGGCTCGATCCCAGGACTCTGGGATCATGACCTGGGCTGAAGGCAGACTCCCAGCCAACTGAGCCACTCAGGGGCCCCAACATTTGCTTTTGATCAAGGGGTTATCTACTGATTGTGTGGCTTATGGTGGTGGGGGATGAGATTTCTGTCTTCTTTCAAGACTACCCGTAAACAAGAAACAGTAAGTAGGTGTTTGGAAAAACCATTGCAGTTATAAACTGGTACAACCTTTGATTTATAAAATGACTTTTTCTCCATTAAATAAAAAGTGAGAATAGGATTTTATCAATAAAATAAGCAGGTGCAGGATATTCTTAATAGTTGTATTAGGGGTCTCTAGAGAAACAGAACCAATAGAAGATATCTATATTTATATTTATATTGTTATAGATATAGATACATTAGTCTTTTTTCTATTAGGGTCCTCAACCAAGTGGATAAAGCTCATCCACATTATGGAGGGTAATCTGCTTTACTCAAAGTCTACTGATTTAAATATTAATCTCATCCAAAAAAATATACCTTCCCAGAAACATCTAGAATAATATTTGACCAAATATCTGGGTACAGGAGCCTAGCCAAGTTGACACAAAAAATGAACCATTACAATATGCTAGCAAAGTCTCGGACTACTCGATGAATTACTACTCTACTGTACATATTTTACAAAATGCTTCCTCATGCACCCATGTGTGTTAGAAATTATAGTTCCATGATGTCACTTTCAACAAAAGCACTGTAGCTATTTCCTGTAGCAGAGAAGTCAGAAATAAGCTCTGATTACTGAAGGCATGAACTCACTGCCTAAAACTAAATTGTTAATCAGGTTCTGTCTAAAGAATCAAAAAGCATGATATAGGTTAAAATGTTGGATGCCCACATGTGTGGTGCCAAGAAAAGGACATCAGGTGATACAAGCCAGTGGAAATTGCCCCTAAGCGTGTCCCTGTGAAGAAAGTAATCATTTCTACTTTGACTAGATCCATACATTTCCCAAACAATACATTTTTGTAAATGTTAGCCTTTTTTACTTATTTTTTTTTAATTTTTAATTTCTTTTAGTATTCTCCACCCAACATGGGGCTTGAACTCATGACCCTGAGATCAAGAGTCACATGCTTTACTGACTCAGCCAGCCAGGTACCCCAATGTTAGTCCTTTTAAATCAGAAAGCACTTGACTACTGTGAAAAATTAATATTATTAAAAGTTGTTGGGCGCCTGGGTGGCTCAGATGGTTAAGCATCTGCCTTCAGCTCAGGTCATGATCTCAGGGTCCTGGGATCGAGTCCCACATCGGGCTCCCTGCTCCTTGGGAGCCTGTTTCTCCCTCTGCCTTTCTCTCTCGCTCTGTCTCTCATGAATAAAAAAAAAAAAAAAAAATCTTAAAAAAAAAAAAAAAAAAGTTGTTGCCGGCACTTGCTTCCAAAATTTCTTCAAGAGTTCAACTCCAAAATTGCATCTCCCAAAGAGCTCACATTTCCCTTCCCTGAACTGGATGTGTCTACAGATAAAAGTTAGAGAAAGAATAGTTCTTTTTTATAACATCACTAGGATAAAATGTCCTTACCCCCAAGCTGCTTTGAAGATGTACCTGGAAGGGCCAAATGCTGTTCTATTCTTCTGCAGGAGTAAGTCAAGTGTCAACTGCCTACTTCCTTCAGTGGTCACCACCCTTCCTATGTGTTGGAGAACAGAGTAGCTGGATTCTCGTCTCTCCTGAGTTGTCTCCTGGCAGCTGCTTATCCCCACCTCATTCACTATCTCATGGCTCCCGGCTCTGCAGGGGACACTACTCGGTTCTTTCCACTTCTTTTAGCTCAGAACTCCTGGCAGTGACCCTTGGGGAGAGCTACTTCCTTATTGGGTCCAGCAGAGAGGGGAATAGGGATGTAGAACCCACTTCCCTTTCCTGCCTTGTTCTTCATCCCCCACGCTGCACTATGCACAGATGGTTACATGGCTCTCTCATATGCTGTCTGGCAGGGGGAAGTCAAAAAGAATGAAAACACAGGTAGGGAAAATAGTGAGGGAAACTGAGTCCCTACCAAAACAGAGCCAGCCCGTAGGTCCACCAGAGTTCCCAGCATTCCTTTCCCCCCTGCGCTCAGTTTCCCTCTGGAAGAGAGCTTCCTTCAACTTCATCTGTCTTTTGGAAATGCTTCTGCTAACCAACGACTGATCTCACTCCAGGATTTCCTCCTTCATCAGCCTTTTCCTCAAGTTAGAGCTGATGAGTCTAAAATAATGTCCTGGAGACTCCAGTAGGACTGGATTGATGATCTTTGATACTCTTGGTCTTGCGCTACAATACAGGTGTGCATGGATATTTAAGTCTAGTCTCTTCAAGAGTTTCCACCTGTGTGAGTTGCAGATACATTTCCTAAGTCTCCTGGCATCAAGTGGGTAACCATTGGCAGGCATGTGAGCACACATTCACTCATACTCATATCAAGGACAAACTTAATTCTCACAGAGAGTGAAATCTAAATATACATGGAAATGACATTTTTCTAGCTGTTTCATACTAAAGCTTTGCTCAAAATGATGCCAATTTTTTTTTTTTCATATTTTGCAGAACAGACACAGTTACTCTTTATTTTCAATTTCACACCCTGTTCTTGTGCTTCCTGAGCCTAGGGACTGGCTAAAAGACTGTAGCCATAACTGAGTCATTTGCCTATTGAGAATGCCTCTTAGCACAAAAAGCCCAGTTTTGAAATTAGCCTTGTTTTTAAGCTAGGCCAACTCAAATTTTTAAAAAATGCATTGCCATTCCATTTTCTTTGGTTGGTGGAAGAAATATGATAGGACAATATATGACCATCCATTACTAAAATGCCATAATGGTGCTGGTGGAGACTCATTATGCTTTTCTACCTGCACAGAAAAACGAGGGATTACCCTGAGATACTCACAGTTTTATCTGAAATAGCTTAGTTTTTCAGAGTTTCTTTACGTAAGGAAGTTAATAACATATTTTACTGACTGGGAATTTTTTTCCCCCAAGGAAAAGATTATATTTATTTGGGGAAATGCCTTGATAAACTGATTGGAAGTGGAAAGTTAGGCTTTTAATAACAGATTGGAAGGAGGCAATAGAAACACAGCTAAACTTCTTCATTGTTTTTAAAGATTTTATTTATTTATTTAAGAATGAGAGAGAGAGAGAGAGAGAGAGAGAGAGAGAGAAGCAGTCTCTCTGCTGAGCAAGGAGCCCGATGTGGGACTTGATCCCAGAATCCCAGGATCATGACCGGAGCTAAAGACAGATGCTTAACTGACTGAGCCACCCAGGTGCCCCCACAGCTAACTTTTTTTCAAAGAAATGAATTGGTGGGGAGAGGGGTCATGGAAAGCTGATGAGCTATATTGGGGTAGGAAGGGAAACAAGGGGTTACTGGGTCAATTTGTGAAAATTTGGATCCAAAGTTGACAACAATTATTTTATTTTTTTAAGATTTATTCATTCATTTGAGAGAAAGAGAGAGGGAGAGAGAGAAGCAGACTCCCTACTGATCATGGAGCCTGACACAGAGTTTGATCTAACAACCCTGAGACCATGACCTGAGCCGAAATCAAGAGTCAGATGCCTAACTGACTGAGCCACCCAGGAGCCCCTCAAGTTGACAACAATTATTAAAGAATTGGTTAAAAATAGAAAAGAGAAATGCCCAATTTTAAATTGTCTGCTGAACATTTCCATAGCATTATTCCTTCTTGCCCAGCAAGTTTCTATCTCCAGAGGCCATCTTGTATGAGTAGGATGGGGTGTGTATTCATTGAGACGATGGGAGTGCAGTAAAGAGAAGCCCCCATGAAAAAGGAAAAGCCACAGTCCTAGACACAAAATACAGAGAGAGAAATGAGCAGAAGCTGGACATTGGAATCAGACGTGACTAAGGACTAATGGAACTCCTATAATTTCTAAATATTCCCCATGAGAACTTTGGATTTCCCACAGGATGTGAGACAGTAGTTGAAAATCATTTTATAAAGATTTTAAGTAGCAGGTTGACCCCACGACACCTTGGTAACACTTAGCAAGGACTGAATTTTTGTCACTTAGAAGGAATAATTCAGGAGCACTCATTTAAAAAAAATGAAAAGTCTCATGAGCATAATAGGACAAAATAGGTGGTTTGAAGCAATGACTTGGGTGTGCATTTTGTCTTAGGTTCATTTGGTTGAATGGAGCAAAGATGTACCCAAGTAATCATTAAGTCATTGTTTTCCAAAATCCCCATTAAATTATTGTTAATTACAATATGGAGGAAATGTGCTCCCTCAGGGATCTGGAACTCAGCCTCCTGCAGACCGTTGTAGTCCCTTCTCCTCCCCAAGTCTTTGAAGGCTCATGTTTTATCCTGGATAGTCATTATATATTTGTATAATACTCTATCACACTTCCTTTAGTTTTCATATGAAAAGTCCCCCACCCCTGCACACAGCATTTATGGTAAAACCAACATTAAGAAAAATTTCCACCTCTGGGTGGAAAGATTTAGCCCCTTTTCTAGCGTTAAGAGTATGTTTTTTGTTTTTTTGTTTTTTTAAAACCTAGTTATTTATTGACTGTCTCCTTAGGTAGAATGCAAAGTCTGGGAGAACAGGGAATCTTTGTTTTCTTTATTTGTGTATCCAGATCAGAAGTTTAATACACATTTCTTGAACGTATGAGTAATGTGGCATCCATACCCCAGCCATACTTTGCTTGATAGCCCTTAGGTGTACATAAAGGAGTCAGAGAAGTCTTAGGTAAGGAGGTTTATGGAGAAAAATCTCAACTCTTCTGTTCTAGTTCTAAGCCATTCTGTGATCTCTCCTAGGCCACAGTTGGCATAGAAGGTGTCTTGGCACAAATTAGAAAAGTGCTGTCACTAAACGGGTGAATTTTTGGAGGTGTCTCTTTGTCTAGGCTGACAGAACTGCTGCTAGGTCCAGTGGCTTGGCAAAATGAGCTGGGTGTGCAGTGCCACCTGAGAATCTGGGCTCTCTCTGGACCCCTCAAGGTGTCCTGCATGGTCTCTGCCTCCTGTCTCCAGTATCCTCGAGCAAGGAGGACTCTGATTGGGCCTCTCAGACACCACGTGATGTGGCCCTGCTGTATTGGGCTGTCCCTGGCTTAGGCTTCCCTCCTTGGTCCTGTCGATGAAGGCCACTTGGTAGGATTGCCTGGTTTTCTCAGAAAAGGACAGTAGCCACCTGTGTAATTTACAGGATGGATCTACTGTGTCTTTCGTGATGGATACAATTTTGAAATAGTAAACCCATGTCAACAGGTGAGAGAAACAATGGTGCCATCAAATGTTGCCAGTGATAAAGAAAAAATTGTCCTGGAGTTATTAGTCAAAAGAGGCTGGAAGCTTGCCTTGGATTGGTTTAGTAGGAACGGCCTTCGACTACTTTCATTTCTGTTCACAAACACTGTGTTGTGGCATTATCCCTATTTGATGGCTAACGAAACTGAGGCCCAGAAAGGGTCAACACACCTCAAGTCACATAGCTATCAAATAGATTTGACAGTCAGACCCAGATGTCCTGTTTTCTTATTTCTGTCTGTTTTTGTATTTCACCATAGTACTTTCATTTCAAGAACAGCCCTACTGGGTAAAGCTGTTAGAGATGGTGGCCGAAATGATCCGGTTTTCTTGTATCTACAAAGGTGTGTTTATTTTTAAAACACCTGCTCAACTGCCTATAATTACTTAATGCCAGGTATGTGCTTCGAATTCAAATATTCATTTATTTTTATTCTTTAGTACTCACTGAATTCCCTCACTGTGATGGGTCGACCTTGCAAAGACTTTTCCAAAATGATTAGATTCGTTAAAGAGAGAGAGAAAGGAAGTATCTCTTCTGGAAAAAAATAGCATTTTAAACCCTGATGACATTTATTTATTCTGTCATTCTGTCATTTTTTCCTCCTTTTCTGCTTCTAATATCAGAGCAACAAGTAAACAGAAATACTCCCTGAGGTCTTCCTTAATTTTTGTTCTCAAGAAGAAAAGTGAAGTAAATATGACTGATATATGTTTTAAACATTTGCTGATGGATTCTCAGTAGTGCCATAGAAATATCTTTATATCCTGGGTATGGAAGTCTAGCTCTTCATTTAAAGCAATTTTCTATGTGGCACGGAATAAAATGGTCACAGGAAATGCTTCAAGCCCTATAGCTTTCAACTCCTCAGATAATGTGATATGCACATCACATTTGCAATATGTACATATCTTTTTGGTTTTATTCATTTTTATTTATTAATTTACTTATTCATCAATTTGTTCATTAGCTGCTTTCATATTTTCATTTTGACCATTTTTTTATTAGTTTCACAGGTAGAATTAAATGACTCATCAGTTGCATATAACACCCGGTACTTATTACATCAAGTGCCCTCCCTAATGCCCATCACCCAATTATCCCTACCCCCCCCACCTCCCCTCCAGCAACCCTCAGTTTGTCTCCTAGAGTTCATGGTGACCATTTTCCAACCTAAAAAAAAAATGTCCTTTTGTCCCAGAGATTCAACATAATGGAAGGCCCACCCCACTGAGACAGCCAACTGCATTCTCCTTCAGATTTACATGATTAAGTTCTTCTGTCCTCCACTTGACTGGCAGGAATGTTGTAAAGATAAAGGAGACAGTATTTCTAAAATGTTTTTAGATCTTCTGAAGGAAGAGCTGTGAGATACACAGTGATGATGATGATGTGTTAAAGATTATACTGAAGAAGGAAGAAAGTGGCTTAAAAAATAAGTTGATAACCTTAGATAACACTGACAGAAAAAAAGAAAAGTACTATTTTCTTATAAAACTGTGCAACATAATATTTCCTCACAATTGCTAAACACTGCATCTTCATTTTCAGGAAGTCAAGTAGCTCCTACTTGTGAAGGGACCACAGTTTTAGGAAATGGTTAGTTTAGGTGGCTCAATAAAACCAATCAATAGATCCACCAATGCCTCCTGTTTCCCTTCAGCAGATTTTTGCGGTTCAAGATCCTAGAAGGAGTGTCAAATGGAAATGAATTCAGAGTCTGAGAGGGCAAGGGAACTCAGGTTTGTTGAGAGTCTGAGTAATAGACTGAATATTTGTGTCCCCTCAAAATTTGTATGTTGAAGCCCTAACCCCCAGTGTAGCTGTATTTGGGCCTCTAAAGTTTAATCAAGGCCATAAGGGTGGAGTCCTGACCCAAGAGAATCAGTGTCTTTGTAAGAAGAGACACTAGAGAGCTTTCTGTCCCTCTCCAGTGTGCAGAGAGCAAAAGCCGCGTGAGAACCCAGTGAGAAGGAAACTATCTAAAAATCAGGAAGAGAGCCTCACCAGAATCTGAACCCTGCTGGAAACTGGTCTTGGATTTTCTAGCTTCCAGAACGGTGAGAAAATACATTTCTGTTGTTTAAGCCCCCTAGTCTGTAATTTTGTGAAGGCAGTCCAAGCTGACTACTACAGTCTGCTGTTGTCAATACATGCAAACAAAAATGAGGTGTCTTCAAGAACTCAGAGATGATGGAAACAAGACCATGCCTGTGCAAGGCCACCAACACTGGATGAAACAGTGTCAGCCCTGTCCTTGACAGTTACTCCATTTACTTAACACTTATTAGATGCCGGGCATGCGCATGGCACATCACAAGTGTTCAATCACTTAATCATTCCAAGCTTCTATTAATAAGTCTCTCTCGTAATTTGTGCCTTTTCAATATAGTCATAGAGTCTCAGAGTGATTAGGTCACACTCAAGGTCACTCAGAGAGGAAGGGATTCAAGCCTGAGCTGTCTAATCCCCAATGCCCAGGGCTTAAACTTGTCTACACTGCAACTCAACTGGATGCGTTTAATACTTAAGGAAAGAGAGTGGCTATCAGAAGAGTAGTTAGTTAGCAGGAAAGCACAGGAAATTAAAATTATAGACACAAAGCTGGCATAGTTCGTCTTGGAACATCTGAGATCTCTGTCATCTCAACCGAGTTTCAAAAACTGCAAAAATCAGGCTTTAGGCTTATAATGAACAAAAGATAGTCTGCCCGCTAGTCTGCTTTACTCACATTCATTTTGTGTCTTCAACTAGCTAATGAGCTCTTTAAGACCTAGAACTAGGATTTGATTTGGACTTCTTCAGGACTGCCCTTAGCTGGAAACAATGTTGAGGCAAAGCAAGTGCTCAATAGATGCTGACTGAATCCTAGCAATCGGACAACTCACAACATCAGGTCTATTGGCCAGATTCAGGGACTGCCTTGGTTACTGCTCCTTGCTCTTCAAGGCCCGGCCCCCCCACCCCGCCCCTGGTCTGTAGCTCAGCCCAGTCATGTCAACACTTCCTACTCTATGCTGAAGATTTCCTGGATTTCTGTAGGCATTCTGCAGGTAAGAAATAAGCAATTTTTGTCCCCGAGGTCTTTGGAAAACAAAAGTGTCTCATATGTTCTATTTCCATGGAGCATCAAAATTTCACAAACTTATTGAAATTATAATAAAATACATTTCAATTAAAAAATATGTATTCGCAAAGATTTCTTTTGACATCATGTTTTTACCACTTTTATCAGCCCGTACCTTCTAAATGACCCTTCCTCCTCATTTCTTCAGTCTGAGCCAAAATAAGGGTCCCCCAGGCATTACCTTCCTGAGACTTTCCATTTTCAAAGGTCAAATGCATCTATTTCTTTTATTCATTAGGCTTTTAAGTAAATATGCCTATGACTTGATTCTGGTAAGTAAAGTAAGTCTTTAAAAGATATGCCAGAAGTATGCAAAGCAATCTCAAAAGTGGGAGGTTTACTAAGTCAAGAAAATTTGAGGATGGTCCATGTTCATCTTCATGGAAGCTTGGTTCTGTGGATGCAAAGGAAAATTATCCACTACTTATAGATTGGAGTGCAGTCTAGAATGTTAATATCACAGTGCTTATTTGCTATCATCTGATAGATTTAGAGTTTATGAGGCAAATATTTGAACAAACTTTATCTCTTAGATATTGGGTCTGCCACTTTAGTATGCTGCCATTGTGGATGGAAGTTCCCAGAGCAAACAGTGGGTATTTTATTGGTTAAACTAATAGGGTAGAAGAGATTGTACACAGATTTCTTTTATTGACTATATTCCCTATGCTGTTCTTTTCATCTCTGTGATTTATTTATTTTATACCTGAAAGTTTGTACCTCTTAATCCCCATCACCTATTTCACTCATCTCTCCCACCCCCTGAACTTCCCTCTGGCGGTCACCAGTTTATTCTCTGTATTTAAGAGTTGATTTGTTTTTTTCCTTTGTTTGTTTGTTCATTTGTTTTGTTTTCTAGATTCCATGTATAAGTGAAATCATATGGTATTTGTCTTTGTCTGACTTATTTCCTTAGCATATACACAGATTTTTGATGAATGTTTTCTCTAACAGTTGTTAAGTGTCTGTGTATATCCTCTTGGCCTACTTCTAAGTTCATTGGTGGCTGTGGTGAGCAGTTTCTGTACACACTGTTTTCTGCTGGAGGCTGTCTCCAGTGTGACAGGAGCTGCTCATCTCTCATGCAGGCAATGCCACCTATGGTGTGGGAGGGGTTATTGTTCCTCAGTGGGAGAATTCTGCAATGTGAAATGCATGATAACTCAGGTCATCGAGCACTGAGCCTCAGTTTCCTGAAGCTGTAACCCACTTACTAATATATCCTTCATTAGGTTTCCTCTCTTGAAGCTTACATAAAGCAATAGAGATAACACATGCCTGATTTAGATCTTTGGTCTGTCTCTAAAGGGAATTTTGTCAATGTCTCTTAACCAATGTAACCACTTTGTTCTTTGTTGCCATTACTCTTTGTATTCTTCTTTGGTAAACTAAACATACCTTCCCTTTAAGACTGCCCTTGGATGGATAAAGAAGATGTGAGATATATATATATATATATATATATATGTATATATACATATGTATATATGTATATATGTAATGGAATATTACTCAGCCATCAAAAAGAATGAAATCTTGCCATTTGCAGTGACGTGGATGGAGCTACAGTGTATTATGCTAAGTGAAATAAGTCAGTCAAAGAAAGACAAATACTATGAGCTTTGACTACAATGTGGAATTCAGGAAACAAAACAGATGAACGTGTGGGGAGGGGAAAAAAGAGAGAGGAAGAGAGAGGGAGAGGCAAACCATAAGAGACCCTTAACAATAGAGAACAAACTGAGGGTTGACGGAGGGGAGGTGGGTGGGGGATGGGCTAGATGAGTGATGGGCACTTAGGAGGGCACTTGTTATGATGAGCACTGCGTGTTGTATGTAAGTGATGAATCACTAAATTCTACTCCTGAAACCAATATTACACTATATGTTAATTAACTAGAACTTAAATAAAAATTTGGACCAAGAAAAAGACTGCCCTTGGGGGAGGAACCGTAGCTGGCTTTTTTTTTTTTTTGACAGAGAGAGGCACAGCGAGAGAGGGAACACAAGCAGGGGGAGTAGGAGAGGGAGAAGCAGGCTTCCCACCTAGCAGGGAGCCTGATGTGGGGCTCGATCCCAGGACCCTGGGATCATGACCTGAGCCGAAGGCAGACGCTTAACGACTGACCCACCCAGGCACCCCAACCGTAGCTGTTTTATTTGTGTCTGTATTTCCAGCAGGTAACAAAAGATTTAGCACATGGTGAGCCCTTCACATGGAAATTTATGTATGTAGGTGTGTATGGAATTATTTATTTATTGTAAAATTCAATGGGTTTTATTATATTCACAAACTTGTGCAACCATTGCCTAATTCTATAACATTTTCACCACCCCCAAAAACCTGTATCACCAAATTCCTCCTTTCCCCAATACTCTGGCAACCACTGATTTACTTTCTGTCTCAATGGATTTGCCTCTTGTGGACATTTAATATAAATGGAATCATAAAATATTTGGCCTTTTGTGTTTGGCTTCTTTTACATAGCATAGTATTTTAAAGGTTTGTTCAAGATGTAGCATGGATTAATACTTCATTCCTTTTTATAGGTGAATAATAGTCCCTTGCATGTATGTACCACATTTGTTTATCCATTAGTCAGTTAATGGACATTTGGATTGTTTCCACTTTTCGGTTATTATGAATAATGCTGCTAAGAACATTCATGCACAAGCACTTGTACCATTTTATATTTCCATCAGCAATGCATGAAGGTGCCAAGAACTCTACATCCTCACCACTTGTTATAATTTTCATGTTTATTATAGCCTTCCCAATGCCAGATTGAATTTGATTTGGGAAGAATGGTCTTTGGAGGACTTCTTAGCATTCCTTTTTATCTGGCAATTTATTTTCTCTTGAGACTTCTCCCATTTTACAGCAGCACAGAAAAGAAACTCCATCAAGTAGCCAATATTGTTGACTTATAAGAAGGCTGTGATTATTTTCCAGCATTGAACATTTTCCCTGGCAGCCTCCTTTCCAAATCTAATAAAATCAGAGGTAGTTCAGCATCATATAAAGTGCAGCTTTGAGCCTATCAGGTTGTGTGGCCATAGGAAAGTCACTTTCCCTCTCTGGACCTCAGGTATTTTACCTGTATATTGAATAAGACATTTTCAATGTCTTACTGGAATGTTGGAATAAACCCTCTCAAGGTGTACGTTTAGTTTTGAAATTCAACACAAGGCAGTAATAGATGTCTGCTTTATTTTTACCCTCTAATCTGTATCTCTTCCTTTTGGGAATTATTCCTCATTTCTGGCAACTGATTCTTATGGGAATCTCAGAGTCAATATCCCTCACTCCAGAACTGGACCTAATTAAAATACTTCTTCCCAGACAAAGTGATCAGAGGTAGGTATATGGCGCAAGCTAGGGAAATTGGCATCTTTCCTGGGACCTCTGAGCCCAAGCTCTCAGGGAAGATGCCATCTGCTGCCAGGATTACTAGCTAAAGGAATATGTCTCCTGTGCTGCTGATGGCTTTCAGGGCCTCCACATGGAAAGTAGAAATGATGGGACAGATTGTGCCGTTTGAAGTCCTCGATCCATCTGGGCCTGCAGTCAGATTGACCCCTACATTTTTCTGTTCTTTCTTTCGTGTGTATGTGTGTGTGTAACTTATTTTATGTTGAATTTCAGTCACTTCTATTAATCAGAATGTGTCTGACTGATATGTACACCAACATGTATTGAGTGTCTATGGTGGATACTTTGGAGTAAACAAGGAAGTATACTTCCATATTCTCAGGGAGTTTACAGGCTAGTAATAGGAAATACAGTAATAGGAAAATAGTAATAGGAAACGCAGCCAGATGCAGAAATAGGAAAGCCAGCTGTACAACGAAGCTTTTCTATCTGATCAGTATTTTAACTCATGTACCATTTCAGAGACCACAGTTTAATGGCACATAGTCACACATAGTTTTAGCATCTGATGGCCCTGAGTGCTCTACCACATATTATCTGCATGACTTTGAACATGTTTTCTTAATGTTCAGAGCATCATTTTCTTTTTGTCATTCACAAAATAGGGATAATATTATTTAGTTCATGGGCTGTTTTGAAGATGAAATAAAACAATTCAGATAACACAGTTCCCGATACCTAATACATCTTCATAACTTTGCTCCCTCTCTGTCCAGAAACTCTTCCAGTCTTGAAAAATGAAATTAATTCAGAATTTGCCTTTAAAAAATACCTTTAAATAAGAGAAAGCTTTTTTTTTTTAAAACAGTGATATAAAACAGTTATTGATATACATCTTAAAATAGTAAGCATTTATTTGGGATAATGAATTCACAAACACATTTAAAGAACATAATTTAATGGTTTGCCCAGGTGTTGGCACAGTTTAGGAAAGCTAGCAGGCAGAGATTGATATTCACTGAATATAACTATCCCTCATACAGAATGAAGAGGATTACTAGAAATTAAACAACAACCCAAAGGTACTTATTAAGAATTATTTTGCCTGAAAGGCATGGGTTTTCTGATTCTGACTTGTAATTGTAACAGTCTCCATATGACATTGGTAACGTAACCAATACATCCATTTGTCATTGACCCCAGGACTTGTTGACACATAAATAAGAAATGAAAATAATGTAATAACTCAAAGGGCATCCTGGTTAATCACCCCCCTCTTCTTATTATTGTTTAATGAGCACACGCGATAAATTAATATTATGCTAATGGATGATCCATTTATCTTCTGCTGGCTCAGGGCATGTATAACACATTTACTTGACTTTTAGTTGCATTTCTAGTTTTTTCAAACATTAGTTACTCTTTTTCAAACCTTAGTTGCCCTTGTCTTTATGAACTTGACCCTAACTACAGGGTGACCAAAATTTGCTAAAGTAGTGAAGAAGCAATTGAAAATATTTAAAGATATTTCCTGAAAATAATTATTCATTAGTGTACACGTATAAACTAGAAATATGAAATGGCATGAGGGGTGCTATTATAGTCTAAAACAATGGCAAGTTTGTTTATAGAACAATCATCCTTTGAATCAATTATTTTTTCTGATTAGATTACACTCATAAGAAAATGAATACAGTGCCCTTTAGAAATGCAATATAGTTATGGAAAAAAAAAAAAAAGCCCACCCTCTCCCTGTACATTTTAGTGATTAGCAAAGCTATCTCATGGTTTGGATGGAGGCCCAGGAAATGATCCAAATGGGATTATATTTTCTTAATCTATTAGGATAATGTACAACTTGCTTCCATTCTCCACCCTACCCCATCTAACTTGGCAAGTACTGTTAGCAGACTCTGAAATAGTTACATTCCAGAGACAGACTCACATACAGTTTTTCATCTCCAGAGGCTGTGTCTGTCATAGCCTGAAATCTTAAGAAGATAGTATTGCTGACTAGAAGAGAATTCATGTTTTAGAATTTGATTGATTATGGGCCCCCAGGTAATAGTCAGTGTGATCAGCATTATGCAAACATATAAGGGTCATGGCTTCTGTTCTCTAAAAGTGATTGTCTTTCACTCACACCCCTTAAAAAGCAACAGCAACTATCGAGTTTCAAATTCATAATCAAAATTCAGGAAAACCAAAGATGATTTAGGGGAGTCACTGTTTCTTAGCACCTGTTCTTAATCTGCATGCATAGCCCAATAAAAGCATAACCACCGGGGAGGAGAGAGATGCTGTTTTTATAGTGATCTGGCAGCCTCAAGGTAGGCAACCATCTGAACCACTTTCAGAATTAAAGAGCTCTGAACGAAAAAGTGGTGAGCCCTGCATGGAGAAGACATTGAGACCTTGCTCTCTGCTAAGCTGATTTTGCCTAGACATGATTATGATCATTGAGAGACTCAGGGATAAGAGAAAAAGTTGCCAGTCTCATCAGAGAAAGGGAACACTGCTCTTTCTGCTCCCTATAGATACTTACGGTTCTCAAGGGGTATTGCAGAGTCTTGGGTTCTGGGAGTCGATACCACGAGCTTGGAAGAAATCCTTATTTGGTGTCTCATTTGGAATGGGCTGCTGAAAAGACCATGCTGGCTATCTGGAGAGAGCCCCGTCTGCAGATCTTCCACACCTGTAGAGCTCAGTCAGCCACGCTGACTGCCAGAAATGCAAGGAATCCAGGAAGGAGAGATCCTTCAGCTGCTCTTGTGCCATTTTGAACCTTTGTGGGTCCTTTGAGAGACCATGGTATTATGCATAATTGACGTGTACCATTGGGTTGTTGACTGTACTTTATCTTAGTTTAAAACTCTTGCAGAATATTTTGGTCAGAGAATTGACCAACATGAATATTTGACTGTCCAACAGGGCATATACTACCTGCTTTCTGGGTGGAACTTTAAGTGAAGGAGCATCTAATACCTCCTGCCCCTCTCCCCAAATAACTATGTCTTTTATTTCAGGCAAATAGTTGAATTATGCTCAAATAGAATCTTATTTTGGCTATTCATTTTGTGCATATAAAAGTAGCTCCAAAGACTAGGATACGGGTGTGGTTGAAGAGAATGCCTTCCCTTTTATGTTAAACACCTCTGTCTTTATTTATTTAAATTAATCAAGCGTTAGCTTGGATTAAGATTTTAGAATTAAGAAATGGAGAAAAATTAGCTCCACTACCCAAATGAGAGCTTTTTTTTGCTCATGATAGAGAAGCTATATGTGTGGTGAAGACTATTAGAGTGGATCTCTGAGGCCTGGCCTCATGAAAATAGGTTAAATTTAGTGAGTCTATTGAATGTAATAAAGAGGAATTATTTGGAGTGGACTGAAGCAGAGTGACTTGGGGATCAATTTGGCATTCATTCCTTTATTCATTCAATAAACATTCATAGAACATCCAATTTGTGCTTATTCCTGTGTTTGCAATGGCTTCTAACAGAGAACAAGATAGTTCCTACTCTCACGTAGCTTACAATCAACAGATTAGTAAAAGCGAATTGAGCACATCTCATGTGCAAAGCGGTGAGATGTTCTGGGTGTGGTGTGCAGATGAATAGCAACTGTCTTTAGTGAATTCACGGTTTAATGGTGAAATTAGACCTGAACATTAATCATCATTCCAAGCTGTGTGTGATTAGGGCTCTATTAAAGGTATAGATCAAGGACCAGAATGCATAAAGTTCTTTTAATCCCTTCTTTGTATTAACTTTTTATTTTTGTAGAGCTTTCCTCTGGGAAACATTGGTTTTATAAATATTAACTCCATCAGAAAAGAGCTGTAGAAAGCAATGGAAAGAACACTTTGGCTTTAGCTTTGGTGTTGATTGAGATAAAGCTCATTGTTCTCATGTAATACTTCCCTGTGAATAGGATTCCTGAAGTCTCCTTTTGTCTATGAACACACTAGTGGAGCTTACTTACTCACAGTGCTGGCTTTCCATGAACAAGTGACCGTAGGCTGCTGAGACCCTCTGGATGGATGCTGGGACGACAAGCCAATGCAACAGCTCATTGAGCTTTGAGGTTCCTGCACTGCCTCCAGGACTCATGGTCTGAAGCCACTGCTTATGAGCTAACTCTTCTTGTCCTGCCCACTTACCCACAAGGCTATGACCAAGTTATCCAGTAATTCTTAGAATGTCACTGGAATGACATTTCCGGAATCAACTCATTTATTTATTGGATTTCTTATTGTGCAAAGAAGCAGGTTAATAGCTAGTCTTGAGCCACTGTACAAAATAAAGAAGGCTCTAATGGACCTAAAAGTTTCTAACATCTCTACTAGTTACATTTTCCATTGTTGCTCTATTCAATATTGTAATATTTCTGGGAATATATGTAGCTACTAAGCCAGCTATTTAAGAGTCTAGAGGTGGGGTTGTCTAAATTATTATTCTATGAAGGGTGATTTATGCTTTCAAATATGTGTTTGTCTTTAGATCCTTAACCTTTAGCCAATTCCATGTTTGTCATGATTTATTTTCTATATATGTTTTTGACCTTCTCTTGGCAGATGACTTCAACATTATCTTTGTTGAGAATGATTCTGACACTGGCTAGAGAGATACAATTGTGTTCTGTTTATGCAATATAGAAAGCCAGAGCACTTTTTCTAAGCTGTCGTCATACATCACTGTCAGTATTTTGAACCACTAAATTGTTATTAAAAATTCAGGGACAATAATCCATTTTGAGAATACCATGAGAAAAGCAAATACTGTAATGACTGATTGACATTTCAAGAATAACATCATTCAAGACATGCTAATTTTTCTGCAACCCATTTCCCTGGATAAGTGTCTATTGTATAAATAAATTTGGTTTCCAACCCCTTTCCAGCATTTGCTTTTGATGAGGGAGTCTTGATATTAAAAAAGAAAATCATCTGAAATGAAATTTGCTTATGTTCTCCATGGCTTTACAGTAAAAAAAAAAAAAAAAAAAGCCTGCTTCATGGCTAGAATAAATGACTTTCTTTACCAGCAAGTGTTTTGTATCACATGGTTTCCACTATTTTTCAAGAAAAAAACCCCCTGCTATAATAAGCACCTAAATTGGCTTGTGCATTGGTTCAGGAGTAATGAGCTATGATGAGAAACATACTGGATAGAGAGTTAGGAGATGGGAGAGTCCTGGTTCTGAACGTGCTATGACAAAGCTGTGACCATAACCTTGAATGCAAGATTTAATTTCTCATAGCTGTAATTGACTTTGGGGTTTTGTTTCTTTGTTTTTTTTTTTTTTTTTTTTTTTTAATTAAGCATGTTTGGGTGTGTTCTGGTTCTGGTAGGCTATGATAGGATGCCTAGATAAAAATGTAAGACAATGTCTCACTGATACCCCTTCTCATATTCTTTATGGAGGAAAATTTTTTTTTCAGCCGAGAGTGGGAAATTGACCTCCCAATCCTATTGTTTTCAAGTACTTTCATCCACTTTGGCAGGACCAAAGGATCATGGACAATTTATCTTATAACTTTCACTTGTTACTATAATAGAAAATATGTGGCTTTTTTCAATCAGATGCTAATGACAATGATAATAAGAAAACCGTTAATGCTTTTTTGTACCAGAAAGTACAGATCCCAGTATCATAAGATGATCGATAGTAATAATTTGCATTTATGTAGTGTCCGAGTTTATAAAACACTTGCATTAAAAAAAAAATCTCATTGACCCTCCAAAAATAGAGTGTTATCTTTTCTGTTTGAAAGATGGGAAAATTGAAGTTGGACTATGAGGGGTAGAGCTAGGTCAAAATATCTGTCTTCCATTTCTTATTTCAGTTTGCATTACACCATGCTTCCTCCATAATCTCACAGCAGGGCAATATAACCATGAATTATCAAGTGCTTCCAACATTATTTTGGGATACGGGATGACACATTCTTCATGATAAAGTGGGCATTTGAAACAAACCATTGGGAGAGAACAGTGTTAGTACTGGAAGGATAATTGTGATAATAAAAAACACCTAATATTTCTACAGAAATACACAGTTTACTGAATACTGAAACAATAATCTGACATGAGCTCTATTATCCTTTGGTTAGGGATGTGGAATCCAGGGATGTGAGGCTGAGGGCTTGCCTATGAAACTGGCATAGGGCAGGGCGAGGTCTGTCTGTGAAGTTTATGTCCAACGACACTACATAGGTTTAGATGCCACTGGGGAACCCAATCTGGCTGTTCTTAATGATTAGAACTTTTCAAAGCACAACACAATTAGCTCTTATCAGTAATCATTCTTTCATGGAGGAGTGGGGATGCAGAAGAAGCAGGCAGTGTAAAATACTGATTAAAAATATGGGCTCTGGAGTGAGATAAAATTTGACATCTTGCTGACCTACTAATATTAGGATAATAGATAATATTACACACCTGTATCCTTTGAGGACTGCTTTAAGGAGGAACTGCCTCTCTAGAACAGGCTTCCTTTCTTGTGTCCTACTCAACTGCAAGGGAATTAAGTTCTGATCCTAGTGCTTGATATACTCCCTCATTTTCCAATGAAATGGATTTCTCCTTCATAAGTTTGTCAAAGCAGAAGTCACAACCACTTGTCACTTAAGCAAGCATCCTTCCACCCCCAACATCTGGAATACATTATCAGAAGTGATAAAGTGTCAGTGTGGGGGCCTGGCCCCCTCTTCAGCCATGATTATTGTGTCTCAGTCAAGAATAGTCCAGAATCTGATCTCCAGAATGAACTACAAGGGCGCTCGAGGACTGGGACTATGATGGGTTGAACTGACATCTATAGATTCGAAAGACTCTAGCCATTTTCAATGTTTTGTGTCATTTTTATGTGCACTGCATAATTAAAAGACTCCCATTCCAAACAGCAAGGGGATTACTGATTGGTCATTCTAAGCAGATGACATTCTTCTTCCTCCTATTGCTAGCAAGTCACAAGAGAGATGTGTAGACAGGAGGGAAGGTCTGGAATTGGCCACTCCATGTGCAATATTGGTTGGCATCATGGGAGAATAAGGCCAGAGGGAAGTTAGGATGTGTCCACAAGGACAAATTGGGTTTAGAAGAATGATACATCTTCTTGTTCATACTTTCTAAGGCATTCCTTATCCCTTGGCTGAAATCCAAAATCACTTTCCAGTTTTAAACACCAACCTACAAAGCTGAAGGGCAAGAAATTAATGACACAGACCCAGTTTTTGTGTGGATGGACATGTATGCACTTGAAATACATTTGAAATGCATTAGGAGACCACTACATACATCCACAGGGTGTGTGACAATTAAATGAGACATTAGCTCTAAGGCACTAAACATTGCATGCAATGCTGGACGCTGCTTCTTCTTATAATGATGATAACAATTAAAGCGTAGCAATAATAATCATTGTTCAGATATTAAGACCCACAGGGCAGAGCTAGGAAAATGCACTATTGAAGAGAGAAGAGAAGGAGGCTTGCATTTTCTACTTGGCATTCTGGCCCCAATTAGGTCTGAGGTATGGGTTCTCTCCTGGACTGTCACCATTAGGTTTTATGACTTAATGCTTAGTGTGGTTTCACGGCCTAACATGAAAACCAGAACAATATCTCCTCCCACTAAATGCCAGGAGGATCTTTTGAATGTGATATGTGCAGCGAGGTTGGAGCTGGGGTCCAGCAATTCAAACTGTGGTTGCTGGCATTATGAAGGCCAAAAATGCAAAGCCGAAAATCAGATCCCTCTGGGGGATGGGAATCAAAGACAGCAGCCTTACCATTGACTTCCATGACCTCTTCAGCCAGAGCCTCAGTGTTTCATTTCAGTGGCCTAGAGACAGACATGCCAGGAACCAATGGTCCTTCTCTAATGGGCCATCAATACAAAGAAATGCTTGTCATTTGGGGTCTGCAGTGAAGGTTCGCTGATAAATGCTTGTTAGTATTCTATAGGAGAGTTCTAGAAATGGAAAATATTCATGAAAACATCTTCCTGCTCTCAAATAATGGTCCCTGCCCCCCAACTCATTTGTCTTAAGCACAGTAGATCATTCAATTAACTTAGGTAAGAGCAGAAGCCATTCTTTGTCACCTTTTTTTCTGCTTTTGAAATTACCATCTGCTCCTGGGCATCTTTGTGCTTGCCCCTGTTCAGTGGGATTTTGGCCGAAAGCAAAAGGAGGGCAGAGGGCTCAGAGGTAGGTAGGTGTCTGACAAGTGTCATAGAACCAGGACCATAAGGTGCTTTCCAGTGCCCAGAGCCCTGGTTCACTGTGCACCACTAGCAAAGGGAACGCTGGTCACCTTTAGCCCAGGGCATCCAAGAATGTATCTCTAAAAGATTATTTTGCTTGCCAAAAATATAAGCATGTTCAAGACAGAAACTGTTTTTTTTTTTTTCTTCCTTTTCTCCTAAATACAACTTAATGATTAGGGTGATTTCAGAACTGCCGAGGAAAACAAATCAATTCTTTTTGGTTTTTAAAAACGAACAAGAAATGCTGAGTGAGTAAAAGGCAACGAGGCAGCGTTCAGTAAATGCACCCGCATCAGGAAGGAGGTCAAGTTAAAATTGTGTTTGACTGTTGGGCTTTACTAAAAAAATTTAAGTACCATTACTGGAGATAAAATATTGTATGCGTGCATTAGCTCTTGGCTAGCTAGCCAATACTCATGCACATGGTACCATTTTTATATATAAATGGACACGCTACAAATCAATGTTCTCTAATCTCAGCAGCACCCTCAATGATGCTTAGAAACCCTGTTACATCTGATTTCTTATCACACTCCCCTTGGGGCCGGCACATGCCTTGTGTAACTCTGACCGGTTCCGCTCCCCAACACACTCTAGCTGATGGCTCTTTCTCCAGAGTCTTCCTGTATTTTCCTTGTTTTCCAAGCAAGACCCTTCACGTGCAGCCTTGATTTTATCTCCTTCCAGCCTTTTGTTGTCTGGGGATCTAAAATCTCATTGTTCAAGTCCTCCAGCACTGACTGTTCCAGAGCTTTGCAACATTCTTGCTCTCCCTTTCCTTCTCCTTGCAGGTGTTGAAACTAGCTAAAGTTCTTGGTTTACTGTGCTTCCCAGACTTCCTTGCAAGTGGGACCACTGATTTCAATGACCCCCATGGTAGCGCCTGACCTGGCCTCATGCAAGAGTATATCCTAGCTCCTTGTTTCTCTCTCTTGTTCCGTCAGTGGATCTTATTTACGGAATTCTCCTATTTCAAAACTTGATATGCCTTCTTGCTACTGACCATCTCTCTCCGTTCTTTCACTGCTAAACTTCTGAAAAAGGAATTTTTGCAAGATTGCTTCTGCTTTCTTCTCTCCTACTCCCATCTCAAGCCCTTACACCCTGGCAAAAAAAGAAAGAAAGAATAAAAGATCTTACTTTGGCAGCTGGGTTACTGCATTTTCCTGGCTTTTCTTTCTGGTGGATCCTTCTCATGTTCCTCATTTTTCTCCTGTTCCATATTTAATATTTAATTTATTTCCATATTTTATTTCCATATTTTTTGCTTTATATCATAGTCATTGATATTTTATTACTTCCATTACTCTTATTTTTTTAATCAATTAATTAACATATAGTGTATTAACAGTTTCAGAGCTAGAGTTTAGTGATTCCTCAGTTGCATATAACCAGTGCTCATTACATCAAGTGTTCTCCTTAATGTCCATCCCCCAGTTACCCTATCCCCCCACCCCCACAACCTGCAGTTTGTTTCCTATAGTTAAGAGTTTCTTACGGTTTGTCTCCCTCTCTGATTTTGTCTTTTTATTTTTCCTAATTTCCTTATGACATTCATCTGCAAACCTAGGTCCCTGCCCTTCCTCTCTCCAGAGCTCCAAGTTCCTGTTTTCAACTCCATTGGTAACTTCCACTTATGTGTCCCTTAATACTCTGCCTCATTCTTTTTTTAATTCTGCCCAATTATCTCCCTTCAAAACCCCTCTTCTTATCTTTTCTAGTTCTATTAATAACACCATCACAAAAATCATCATTGAAATCTTAGAGTTCTCTTCATTTTCTCTTCCTTTCTCTTGCTACCTGAATTGATCACCATGCTCCTATCCCGTCTATTCCCGCTTCTCCATTTCCTGTTCCTGCTGCCTTGTCCTGACCCTCCCCTTCTTTCACATCTACCACTGGAGCTGTCCTTACTGACTTCTCTGACTACCCGTATCTCTCCGGCACTCATCCCCCACACTGCTCTTGGAGTCTTCCTTCTCAAACCCAGTGGTTATCACACCAAATCTCCATGTTTAAGAATGTTCTGCACTCTTTTGCTTGAAGAGTTGAATTCAAAACACGTTTTATATAATCTCAAGTCTTCTACATGGACCCATTCCCTTTTCCCTTCTACCTCCCCCCCTTTTTTTTCCTTTTACTCATCTTATGATCAGTCTGCTTCCTCTGCCATTTTGATTTGTTGACATTGAACCCGTATTTCAAGGATTAGTCCAAGATTCAAAAAACCCTCGTACAAACCTTCTCTGGACATTCTATTAATAGAAGCTTATTCCTTCTAGCTTCTTCTGCTGAGTCTTCCACAGCCCTTTCCTCTGCTTTGCATTGCTGTCGGGTGAGTAACTCGAGCGTCTATGTTTATCTTGACCTCTCAAAGTACCTGGTGCCTGGAGGAGGCGCTCACCACTTCACGGCTCAAACCGAAGCTGAAGCTTGACAATGATAGAAACAAGAACCTTGTGCTTATTATTTTGAAATCATTTAAAACGATGAACACTTTCAAAGATTTTATTCAGCAATGTTCAAATAAGGGAACTGTTTCTTTTTCACGGTTTATAATTTATTCTATCAGACAGGTGTAAAATGGCTGTGGAAAGGCACAGACGCAAATTAATTATCCATTTAACCTTTGACAAAAGAAAATCATCTGGCTCCTTTTGAAGAGTCTTTCGGCCCCCCCACCCCCCAAACCAGGATAATAATGTAAAATTTTACTGATATCTTTCAAGGACAGTGTCACATTTATGGCCCCTTGTCACAGAGTCTCCTGCAGCTGAGGAGACTGTGGGGAGGTGATAAGGGTGGGTAAACAGAGCTCTTCCGAGAGAGAGGCAGGTTTATACGTGGCGCATGGTGATTAAGGAAAAAGCTGGGTGATACCCGGTGAGACTCACACGTGCATTAACAAACAGGGGGAGAGCAGGGTTAATGATTCTGTATGAGAAGAATGAGCAAACATAGATTAGGATTGTATGTCTAGAAACCACAATGTAAAATTAACCAAAGCAGCACTCTGCTGTCTGATCCTGATTCCAAAGAATTTCCTTGCTGAGTTCCAAAAGTTTCCAACGGGTGGATTAATATGCAGAGAACTTTGAAGGGTTTTCCTCCCTAGGTTCTCAGCTTCTTTGCTAAGAAAGAAAAAATGTCAACATAAGCCGTTCATTTTTAAGATTGCTTTAACAATATTTACCATAGAGCAGCATTCGCTTCCTATCAAGGCAACATTTCTCAGGGCATTTTTTTTTAAGAAAGAGAAAAGGTGATTGTCCCTCAAGTGGGTTTTTGAAGCATTATAAAAACATGGCATAGTCAACCATCTGCACAAAAATTCAATCACTTTAAAGATCGAGAGTGACTGACTTCAAGCTCAGCATCTTGAGAAATTATCCCGTAAATGGAGTAACTTTACGTCTAAATTAACTTTTTAAACGGTAATTTATTCAGCAGGAAAGCATTTGTAGCTTTCCTTTCAAAAAAAAAAAAAAAAGGAACCAATGATATGTAAGTCATTTCTTTTGTATGGTACTAATTAGGCAGTTTTAAAAATTGACATTCTACTCTATTTTTCTACTGAGTACACACCAGCTAATGGGAAATCAGAATGTCTGTAAGTCTCCTGAATTCCAACAGAATTAAGGTGAACTGAAACCCAACAGCAGGTACAGAAGGAAAGGGTATGAGAGGCGGAAGGCTGATTGAGATGTGGCCCTCATCACATGTCCCTACCGCCCTGGTCTTCCTATAAAACCACCAGCAGTGCTGGTGACTAGCAGGGCTTTCAGAAGAAGAGGAAAACATCAGGAATTGCTACCGCTCTACGGGAGAAATGGCCCCTCCCCCAGGCCACCCCAGAAAGGACTCTGGGTGAGTCCCCATATCTGGGTGACATCAGCCCTGGTTGTTGGTTATACAGCAAGCCCCTCTCTCCTCAGCCAGGCACCGTAACTTGCAAACACACCCTTCTCGATTCCTTCTGCTGCCCTATTTTTGAGGGAGTTGCCTTTATTTACTATTTATATTCCTCATCACCAACTTGAAATCTTTGTCCTTCACCTATGCACTTTTTACTAGATTTCAGATCACCCCCAGTGGGCTCCTGGTCACCCAATCCAAGGGGGTCTTCCCTCAGGATTCAGTCAACTCTGGCTCCCTGCATGTTGGACAAGCGTGAGTTTGTCGCTAAGTTTCTATTCTGGCTTCCCCCTAATGATAAAGAGATAGAGGATTGCTCATTCCACAAGCAGGTCCTCCTCTTCGTATATTTTTAAATTAAAAAAATAAAACTCTTTCATGTATTATAATATCATATATATATAAATTCATCTAGGTATATATAAATTCATATGGGGCACCTGGGTGGCTCAGTCAGTTAAGCATCTGCCTTTGGCTCAGGTCAAGGTCTCAGGGTCCTGGCAGGGAGCCCTGAGTAGGGCTCTCTGCTCAACCCGGGAACCTGCTTCTCCCTCCCCCTCAACTCCTCCCCCTCAGCTCCTCCCTCCCCCGTCAGCTACTTGTGCTCTTGTGCTCGCTTTCTCTCTCTCAAATAAATAAATAAAATCTTAAAAAAATACATATATAGGTATACATAAATTGTATAGAGGGATATATAATTCACACACACATATATAAAGTATCAGAAAATATAGTTACACAAAAAGTATGGAAAATAGCCATATTTGTACTCACCTACCACTTTTTAAACACCTTGGTATATAATACCTCCTGACTATTAAAAATGAATGCAAATAGGGGACACAGGTGGTGCAGTCGGTGAAGCGCCCGACTCTTGGTTTTGGCTCAGGTCATGATCTCGGGGTCATGAGATCGAGCCCTGCGTCAGGCTCCGCGCTCAGGGTGAGTTTGCTTGAGATTCTCTCTCCCTCCCCCTTTGTCCCTCCCCCTCATGCTCTCTCTCTCTCTCTCTCAAATAAATAAATAAATCTTTAGAAAGATGAATGCAAATATGTGCATATTTAGATAAACAGGATCACACACTGTTCCATGTTCTATAACTTTTTAAATCCTTAATATCTATGAATCTCTGTCCGTGGTAACGCGTATATACTTGGTAGGCCTGCTGTTTTCCTGTGAACTCTCAGGCCCGCCCCCCTTCACTGCCATCCCCTCCTTCTCTGACTGTCCCTCCAAACGTCGCCGCCTTTTTCCCAAGAGCTTTCATTGCAGTTAGGCTAACGGAAGCCTGAAAGGTGGGAAGATGACACAACCTGGATATATGATCTTAGTCTCTCTCTTTGTTGGGTGGAGTCCCCAGAGTTTATTTGAAAATGCAGATCTCTTGTTCAAAATCATTAAAAATTTCAAGATGACAGCAGAACATCAGGCCAGGAGGGGCGCTCCTGATTTAGGGTGTACCGTGTGACTTCACTGATTGCGCGCCAACAAGCCGGCTCCGATCTCCGGAGGGGGCTCCATCTCTTCTGTGACTCTGATTCGCCCCAGATGGCCTTTGGGGGACAGTTTGGGCAGCCCCTCTGTGCCTTCCTGTGGTTGTAAATCATTGGCTTGTTCCACTTCCCCTATTTCCTCCTGCAGTTTTTTCAGTGTATCTGTAACTAGCTCTCCCTATTAAATTCCTTCTAGCGAACTACCTGTCTTACCGCTAATAGCTACCTTAGGGAAGGCAAAACCTGGCCATTGGACCACCACTTGCTTTACTCTGCTGTTGCTGCGGGCATCAGTAATGGGTAACAGCTCGCTTTCTGCAAGACTAAGTTCAGTCTCAGAATCCTTCTCAACACCGTGTTTGATTGCAGTTGGCACGTGGCATAAAATCCATGTGGCCTCGCAGCTCTGCATCATCCTTTTAAACAGCTTCATGCTTTCTGTCCCTGCGCTAGTATATCTTATTTAACTAATCCTTAACTGGTGATGATGAGTCTGTTTTTAGTTTTTCACTAATTCAGCGATGAGTGGTGTTGCATTGGTATTTTTGTTTATTTCTCCATTTGTCTACAGGATAATGTCCTTGAAGGGGAACTGCTTGGATGGAGGGGATGCACATGGCACATTTTTTTTTTTAAAGATTTTATTTATTTATTTGAGAGAGAGAATGAGAGACAAAGAGCAGGAGAGGGAGGAGGGTCAGAGGGAGAAGCAGACTCCCTGCTGAGCAGGGAGCCTGATGCGGGACTCGATCCCGGGACTCCAGGATCATGACCTGAGCCGAAGGCAGTCGCTTAACCAACTGAGCCACCCAGGCGCCCGCACATGGCACATTTTGATACATATAGCCACTTGGGAGTGGTTGTACATATATTCAAATATTTAGGTATGAAATGTCTAACTGCGCAAAGTCCATCTTTTTTCCTTTCACCATCGTTCAGAGTCATTACACCTATTTGAACAAATCGTTTTCATAATTATTCCTGGAAATTGTCTCCAGATCTAATTTCGAAGGGGCTTAGAAGTCACCCCTTTCTGTTATTTCTAAATAAAACTAGTATTACTCAGCCCAACCACTTCTCAGTCTCCAGACTTCCTTTCGATGGATTTTTGATTACTTTTCAGAGACGAAAATCTATTTTCATGTGTTGAAGTTCCTTTATTTTGGAAGATAGTCAAAACGATAGAGTGTTCTCCCTGAAGGCCTAACCAGAAAAGTCTTTCAAGAAATTGCTGCAGCCTTATTTAAAGCTTATAGCTTCCTAAGGTAACCCCTTCGGTGGCGGCGGCGGGTGGGGGGGGTGCATATTTATTGAGATGTGTGAAGTTTGGTGTATTTGTTTTAAAACTCAGTTGCTTTATGTTGTTGAGGAGTCTTTGTTAGTGGCATGTTGCCCCTACCTGTAATTCCTTTAATCAAAGTATTTGTCAAAAGCCTGTAAAATATTTATTTGGCTTGGTTTCATCAATGGAGTAATGGAATGATCTCTGTATTAAGTGTCTCATCTTTCATCTGGAATTGTTCTGACTGAAAACAATGTGTCTTCTAAGTACACAGTCAATCAACGGCTTGATTTAAAAAGATAGGCCACCCTTCAAAGAGCTTGGGGTCATTCCATTTTGCACACTCTGCCCAAGATAATTTCTAATTTGCCCTTTTCAAGGAGAACATGGAAAAATGCTCTCATAAGATTGAGTATTTTCTCTTTCTTTTCTGCCCAAGAATGTCACGCAACTTTCAAATCATTGCAAAGCAAACAAAAACACCCTCCCTCCTCCCCTCTGGTGAAAATCGGTCGGTTTAGAGGCAATGTCTGGTCTCGGTAATATGAAATTCTTTGTTAGCCTTAGAAATGGCAGATCAATGACTTATTCTTGTAATCCCTTAACTCTTAAACAGTCTCCCAGAAGCTGGTTTCAAAAAATAAGACCAGGCTTTGCATTTAGATAGACACTCAAGTGAGTCACTGGGAATGTGTGAGCTCCTTTGGTGCTGTGTTTTCTTCCCGTCAGACCAATAAATTCCTACAGGTCTCAGCTCTTTAATTCCCTTTAGGGAGGGCTGGGATAAAGAATATCAGCCCATTCTAAAAAATCCTGCTGTTTTTATGACACACAGAAATAACTACAAGAAATACCTTAATTATTTTTACTTGCAAGGCCATGTAACTTCTTTTTTTTCCTCCAAAGTTAATGATCACTAAGGGCCCGCACACATGCACGCAGAACCCTGGCCCTTGGGTCTCCCTAAGTCACCTTTATGGTACAGCCCCCAAATAAAACTATGTTGAGTTCTCTGAATTTGCATTCCTGCTCTAGCCTTCAGGGTTTACAGGCTCCCGTTTCATTTCCTCTGCTAGCCATGTTGCAGCTATAATATTTCAGTTCCTGAGCATTTACTTAGCGAGGCCAGACTAATCCAGCTTAAATTTGCACTCATGGTGTAAAACTGACTGAGGCCTGTCTCCATTCATCAGTGTCCTTGAGACAAGACCCCTTATTCTGGCCTCTGTACTTTTGCACGGTCTTGTGTCTGGAATGATGTTTCTCCAGTCCATTTAATGATATTCTTTCTTCCATCAGAGCTCAGGCAAGTCCTACTTCCTCCCATGAGCCTTCCCCAGTGTTGGAAATGATCAGAGCTTTACAACTCTCTTTCTTCTTGGAAATCCTATAATACAAAATATAATGTTTTAAACTTATTATTGCTTTGTTGGGAGTTATTTTCTGAAAGGGACTAACTACCACTCATGGGCAGAGGGCTCTGCATATCTCCTGGCAGCCCCCTTCCCCAACACTTCCCACCACACGGCCCGGGGCAGGAGTTGAGCCGGGGTCCTCACCCACTCTCATTATCTTGTGTTGTAGTTCAGTCTTCATGCAGGAAAAGATGTAAAAACACAAAGATTTTATTTGAGCTGTACAAACCCAGGACTTGACGCCAATAACAGTTTTGCACGTTTTCATTGTTTGGATGAGTAATTACATCAAATGTGTAATATCCTCCTCATGAATTTTATGTGCATTATGTTTAACACAAGCCTACTATTTTTCATTGTTTCCAGTTTTCAAAAACGTAAGCCAACCACCTCTTTGGAAAATTTCCATTTCTGTTTTTCTTCTCAGCGATTTGTTCTCTTCTCAGCTCTTTTCTGAGCCTCCCTTTTATATTTTTCATTTCTATCATGTTCTCAGTTTGTACTCATTCTCAAGAATCTAAAGGATTAAAAAAGAACATGTATATTAAGTACATACCTAAAATATCTAAAAAAGAACATGTCTATTTAGACTCACAGCTTACAAAACTTGAAAATATTTTCATCAGTGATGTAAATTCAAGTAAAAGTGACATTTTTAACAATTGAAAATATTACTTTAAGTTTTCAAAGCAGTAAATCTAAATTATTCAAAATTATCTACAAGGTTAAAAGGGAAACGTGTTATTAAAAAATATCAACATTCTCAATAAAACTAAGTTACACTGAATCACAAAATTTTACTTAAAAATCCTTTTCTTTGTTTTCTTGCAAACTTTTTATTATGGGGAAATTCAAACATACAAAAGTAGGCGGAATAGTATAATGAACTCCAATAGACTTATTACCTCTGTTCAGTTAATTGCTCAGCTCATGGACTTATTTCACTTTACCTTCCTATCTGCACCTCCCCCATTAATTTGAAGTAAATACCACGTGTCTTATAATCTGATCTGTAAATATGTCAGCAACATCTCTAAAAGATGAGATTTTTAACACAACCACATTATTATCATCATGCCTTAAAGATAACAATAATTCCTTCATATAAACAAAGAACTAACAAATGTTCAATATTTCAGTCATGTCAAATGTCACATGCATATTTTATAGTTGGTATCAAAACACAAGTAAAGCTCACACATTGTGATTTGCTGAAATATCCTTTAAGTCTTTTAATCTTTTGGTTTTCTTTTCCTTTCTATCTGTCTCTCTATTTCTCTTTCTCTCTTTGTCTGTCTGTCGCTGTCTCTCTCTCCTTTTCATTTTAATTATTGAACTAACTGCCTTATTTGTCCTATAGAGTTTTCTCCACTCTGAGTTTAGTTGATTGCATCCCTATTGTGTTATTGAACATTTTTGGTACTAATATTTAATTGCAGCATTATTTACAATAGCCAAGATATGGAAGCAACAATAAATGTCCATTGCTAGATGGATGGATAAAGAAGATGTGGTAGAGATAGACAATGGAATATTACTCAGCTATAAAGAAGAATGAGATCTTGCCATCTGCAACAACGTGGATGGACCTAGAGGGTATTATGCTAAGTGACATGAGTCAGACAGAGAAAACAAATACTATATGATTTTACTTATATGTGGAATCTGAAAAACAAAACCAATGAACAAACAAGACAAAACAAAACAGAAACAGCCTCAGACACAGAGAACAAACTGGTGGTTGCCAATGGGGAGTGTGGTAGAGAAAACCAGAAAAATAAGTGAAGGCCATCAAGAGGCCCAAACTTCCAGTTGTAAAATAAGTAAGTCACAGGGATATAAAGTATAGTGTATGGAATATAGTTAATAATATTATAATAACTTTGTATGGGGACACCTGGGTGGCTCAAGTCGGTTAAGTGTCTGCCTTCGGCTCAGGTCATGATCCCCGGGTCCTGGGATCGAGTCCCGCATCGGGCTCCTTGCTCAGTGGGGAGCCTCCTTCTCCCTTTGCCTTCCTCTCTCTCTCCCTCCCTCTTTCTTACAAATAAAAAAACAAAAAACAAAATTTTGTATAGTAACAACGGGTAACTAGATCTATTGATTATCATTTCATAATGTATGAAAATATCAAATCACTATGTTGTACACCTAAAACTAACATAATGCTGTATGTTAATCATAATTCAATAAAAACATTTAGTTAAACCTTATTTAATACTTTGTAAAATTATAAGTATTTGCAATTTTGCATCCAACGTCCAATTAGTGACCAATGCAAAAACTTGGTGTGTGTATGCACACAGATTTAAGAGTGAAGTAAACTGTTTAATATCGTAAAATCTTCCATCAGCCACTGTGTAACTTCTACACTTACCTGTGCATTCCCTAGTACTCCCTGGAATCACAAATTGGAAACTGAAGAGAAGCAAGAAAAGAGATACTTGACTGAGAAATTATACTTTGTTTTCCAAGAGGTTATTGTGTTGGTGTTGAGAGGAAGATTTCACAAGTTATTTGATTTGTCTCTTACCTAAGCTTCCCCCATTCCATTCTGTTTGCATTGTCTACCTCTGTTACCAGGGACAGCACAATACACATGGCCCCACAACCTTCAAGTATGCTTTCCTAGGCCATCAGGAGACAAATAAGTGAAAACATTTCCTTGGGCCTGACTGGTATTAGCTACGAGAGCAGATGTTGAGACGTACGGAGTGTACTGGGCTCGCATTGAGTGTTGGACCCCAAGTGAGAAGCTTGGCAGGCATTTAAAAATAAGACTCAGTGGGTCTCCTATCAACCATCAGATATGTGACTTCCAGGGTGACAAGAAATCTACAGAGCTGTCCAAGCAGAGACGTGGCTTCTCTCCAACATGTTTCTCTGCTGATTTTATGTGAAGCCAAAGGCTTTTGGATGGTGACTAAAGGCTGGGTTAAGCAAAGGATCAGATTCATAGATTGTTCTTTGGGATAGGAAGGGTTTCAGTGCCACAAAGATTATCCACTAGTCAAGTCCTCAGAGATAGGCCTGTCATCACTCGTTTTAGCTTCTCTTCAGGAGAAACACAGACTTCTGGTACTAATTAGATCTCTATGATACCGAGCAAGGGGTTGAACATTCTGGTCTACAGGTTCCTGGGTTGTAAACCGAGGAGGCCAAACCATATGATCTCTAGGACGCATTCTGGCAGTATTGCATCCTGAATTAGTACCAGAGGTGTGAGCAAGACTCAGTTTGGCATGACCCAGTCTTATATTTTCGATCCATTCCTGCAAGGGGGTCCACTTGTGCTAATTCATAGCTAGCCTATGGAAATAGGCAGGAATGAGAAGCCCCTACAACAGTGCCTGGCACATTGCTGTTTCTAATACTTATTTATGGATTGAATAAATGTCTCCTCAGTTACGTGAATCTAGATAACTCCTCTGAGTTCCAAAATCCATCCTGTACCTGCAGTCCAGTGGTCTCTCTGTTTTTCCCATTCTCTCCCCATTCTGTTGCCATTTGAGACCATTGGTACCTATTGGCTTATCCAAGGGCAAAAGGAAGCGCACGTCTTGCGTGGGGAGGCAATTTATAAAGATATTAAAGTAATACAGGCATCAATTATTATGCAAAGTGGTATGCTAATTCAGCTAAAGGAGCATCATAATGGCAGTTTGTCTAAGCTTTGACTGTGTCAGCCTGGAAAAAGTTGAGAAGTGCTGTGTTAAGCTAATATTTCAGGTCTGTGCCAGCTTTTTCAGGATAAAAATACATCACTATTAACCCATCAAAACGTTGCTTATGAAAATAAATAAAGCAGCAGCATCACCTGTTTCCCATTAACAATAGAAGTTTAATAATTATAGAAATATTTTGGTAATATTATTTGAGTTTTCTATGTCAAAATAAATATGTTTTATTCTCTTCCTATTTCACTACCTTCTGCAAAGCCATTATTCTCGTTCTCTGGATTTATAGGACATCTATTCCTGTGAATACCATTGTCTGGCTCTACCAGTTTTTGGATTTTTTTTTAAGTAAGTTATTTTTTACTGAAGTGTTGCATACATACATACCTACAGAAAGTCTACAAATCATGGTGTATCAAAGTGAACACACATGTAACCACACTCAGACCATTATGTGTAAGTCCCAATAGCTTAACGAACGCCCCTTCCCAGTCATTTGGCCCTGCTTAAAGGTAATCATTCTGACATCTGCCATCATGAATTGTTTTGGACTCTTTTTGAACTCTGTATACATGGAATCATGCAGTAGGTGCCCTTTCCTTCTTCCTTCCTTCCTTCCTTCCTTCCTTCCTTCCTTCCTTCCTTCCTTCCTTCCTTCCTTCCTTCCCTCTCCTCCCCTCCCCTCCCCTCCCCTCCCCTCCCCTCCCCTCCCCTTCCCTTCCCTTCCCCTAGGTCTTTGCCCAGTATTGTATTTGTAAGATCTTTCCATGTTGTTGTATTTTGTGATAGGTTGTCTATTTGTATTGGTTTAACCAACTGAGCCACCCAGGCGCCCTATTTGTATTGGTTTAACCAACTGAGCCACCCAGGCGCCCTATTTGTATTGGTTTAACCAACTGAGCCACCCAGGCGCCCTATTTGTATTGGTTTAACCAACTGAGCCACCCAGGTGCCCTATTTGTTTTGGTTTACAGTGCTCCATTGTATGGCGGCCATGGCAGTGTGAGTGTCAGACTGAGGAGTGGTTAACCAACAGCCTCCCGCTACAGTGCTTTGGATCCACTGATGCGGCTGAACCTCTAGGACCTGCTCTCTGGGGGCAGCATCCAACCAGTGACTGAGCATGGCTGGGGGTGTTGGCCTTAGGGTTCGAGTATTTGTGCTCAGTGGGGACTCCTCTGGCCAGTATTTGCATGGACGCCCCCCACTGGACCAGCTGAGATATTCTCAGAGCCATACCACGTCTAAGCTCCTCTCCCAATCTTCCTTCCTTCCCTCTTTGTTTTACAGGTCAACATGACCTGCATTGCCTTCTGAAGACTTACCCTCCGTACTCCTGCTCCATCCCTCAGTAAATATCGTGCACTCCTAACCGCATCTGATTGTGTGTTTCCCAGAGGATGCGAACTGATGCACATTATACAGTTATAAGTTATTTATCCATTCTACTGTGGGTAAACATTTTAGTTATTTCTAGTCTTGAAGAGCCATGAACAGTGCTGCTCAAAACATTCCTGTACATGCTTTGGTGCACATTTGTATGCAAATCAGTTGAGTCACTGTGGAATGTGTGGGTTATGTGTGGGTTTAACTTCAGTAGATCCTATCAGAGCCTAACCAAATGATTATCAGTCAACATTGCCACCAATACGATACGATAGTTCTAATTGCTCCATGTACTTCCCTGCACTCAGTATGGCCTATTTTCAAACTTTTCGATACTTTGTTTCTCTGATGTATAATGATGTTGAGCACATTTTAATATATGTTTATTGATCATTTATCTATTCTTTTATGTGAAGCGTCTATTCATATGTGACTATTTTTCTTTTACTTACCCATATTTTCTTTATTGACTTATAGGAGTTCTTTGTATGTTTTGTTTATGACTCCTGAATATCCTTCCCCACTCTCAGCCATGCTTCCTTAATAATGATTTTCTTATCCTTTCTTGATGATGATTTTGATACACAGAACTTCTTAATTTTAACATAGTGTAATTTATCAATCTTTGCTCCTTTTTAAGAGCTTTTTTGACTGTTTAAGAAATCTTTATTTTTCTAAAGCTCATAAAGATAGTTGCCAATATTTTCTTCTAGAAGCTTTACCTTTCCACATTTAAGGTCTAAAATGTACCTGGAGTTGATTTTTGTGTGTAATGTGTAGTAAGGATCATGCTTAATTTTTTAAATATATGAATATCCATTTGATTCAGCATCATTTATTAAAAAGACCACCCTCTCTTCACTGCATAGCCCTGTCACTTTTTCCATAAATCATATGGTCTATTTCTTTACTTTCTCTTTTGTTCCATTGATCTATTTGTATATCTTTGAATCAATACAATATTCCCCTAATAATTTTATGATAGTTCTGGCTATCTAGTGATAAATTCTTTCAATTTTCTCCTTTACCTTAAGATTGCCTTGGCTATTCCAGCATTTTCATATGAAGTTTATAAAACAGATTGTCAAGCTATGCGAATACACTGTTGGAATTTTGATTGGGATTTGTTGATCCCTAGATCAATGTGAAGAAACTGACCACATTCAATTCTCCAATCCAAGAACATGGTATATTTCTCCATTAGTCCAGATACTCTTTAATTAATCTCAGTAATAATTTCTGATTTATAGATAGACAACTTTCACAGGTTTTGTCTGATTTATTCCTAAATAGATGATTATTCTTGATAGCATTATGAAGTTTTATTTTCAAATTTTATATTCTAATTATTTGCTTCTGTTGTATGGAGATGAACTTAATTTTGCATATTGACCTGGTAGGCAACAACTTTCACTTATTGTTTATTGGTTCTTTGTCATTTTCTATGCACACATTTATATTTTCTACAAATAATGAGAGTTTTATTGTTTCCTTTCAAGTCTTTATACTTTTTTTCTCATTATATTGCACTGGCTAAGATATTCCTTACAATGTTGAATAAAATTATGATGTCAGATATCCTCGTTTCATTCTTGATCTTGGAAATGGCAAGGGGTACACTTTTAATCTTTCACTATTAGCTATTGTTTTGGGGAAAGCTGTTCTTTGTTAGGTTGAAAACAATTTCTTATTCCTGGTTTACTAAAAGTTTTGTTTTTATCATAAATATGTACTTATTTTTTATCAAATGCTTCCCTGCATCTATTGAGAAATGTTTCTCTTTTATTTTGTTAATATGGTGAATTACATTGATATATTTTTAAATATTATTCATCTTTTTTTTTTAAAGATTTTATTTATTTATTTGAGACAAAGAGAATGAGAGAGACAGAGAGCACATGAGAGGGGGGAGGGTCAGAGGGAGAAGCAGGCTCCCCGCCGAGCAGGGAGCCTGATGCGGGACTAGATCCCAGGACTCCAGGATCATGACCTGAGCCGAAGGCAGTCGCTTAACCAACTGAGCCACCCAGGCACCCAAATATTATTCATCTTTAAAAGAAATCCTGGAATAAATCCCATCTAGCAATGATATATTATCCTTATTATACTTTTACTGAGTACAATTAGCTAATATTTGTTTAAAATTACTATGCCTACATTTACAAGACAAATTTGCCTATAATTTTCCTTTCTTGTAACATTCTTGTCAGGTTTTGGTATCAAGGTTAATCTTGCTTTATAAAAAAAGTTGTAAAGTTTTTCTTTTTAAATCTTTTTCTGTTCTCCAATTTAATATTGGCATCATTTCCTCTTTAGATATTTGGGATATTTCACCAATGAAGCCATCTAGACCGGTAGTTTTCTTTATTGGGTGAGTTTTGAAATTACCAAATAAATTTCTTTTTATAACCTATTCAGATTTTTAATTTTTGTTGTGTGTTAGTTTTGTTAAATAAAATTTTTCAGGGATGCTTACATTTTATTTAAGCCTTCAAATTTACTTAAAAAAAAAGACTTTAAATTTACTGGCATAAAATTGTGCATAATACCCTCTTACTGTTTTTTCAAATTTCCATAGGATCTGTAATGCGGTTCCCTTTTACTGTCCTGATATTATTTATGCTGTCTCTCTTTCTCTTTTGTTTTCTTGTTCTGTATTGCTAGTGATTTATCAATTTTATTAACATTTTTGAAAAAACCTCTTCTCTTTTTTTCTATTATATATTTGCCTTCTGTTTCATTAACTGCCCTTGTCCTCCATTCTTCTTTGAGATTAATTATATCCTTTTCCTTGAGAAGGAAACTTAGGTAATTGTTTTTCAAATTATATATATTATATATAAAATCATATTATATATAAAATCATATTATATATAATTACATTATATATTATATGTAAATATATATATATACAGATATATATTCCTCTCGAAAGGATTTATTTGATTTCTTGCAGGGAGTTAGCATAAGTGTAATCATCTTGATCCAATTAGGTATTGAGATACTTCGAGACCAAAGTTCAGGTTTTTTGAGGGGTTATCTATTTTCAATTTTCTCTAATTCCTAGGACGTTACCATTCAGGAATCTCAACTAAAGACCTGGAATGTTAATCGGAGATCCTTCTGTTTGACAGGTCCTAAATACTGATTTTTTTTTTTCTCCCCAGTTCCGGGGTACAGCTGAAAGCTCATTTTTTTTTTTAAATTAATAAATGACTTTTTAGAACAGTTTTAGATTCATAGCAAAGTAGAGTGGAAAGTACAGAGAGTTCCCACATGCTCCATGTCCCCCCACACACTCAACCTTCGCTACTGTCAACATGCTGTACAATGAGTCACATTTGTTACAACTGACACATCACTGACATTGACACATGATTATCATTCAAAGTTCATAGTTTCCGTTACGGTTCACTCTTGGCCTTGGGTAGTCTCTAGGTTCTGGAAATCTATAAGGACACATATCCACTATTGTAATATTGTACAGAATAGTTTCACTGCCCTTCAAATCCTCTGTGCACAGCCTATTCTTTTTAGTGGCATTGAAGTTGAACATTCTTCCTAATTTATTGGCCTCTTTCTTCCGAAGTCTTAGGATTTATCAAATGCTGAAAGTTTAGAAGCTCAGTATTACGTTAGGCTCCCTTCTCTGAGAGTCTCTCTTTCTTTGATTTCTCTGCTCTTAAGTCTTAGAAACAGTGGTTTGTTTTCCAAAGCCTTAAGTAGCTGCTGTTTTAGTTTAGTTTTGTTTTATATCGTGTGCAGCTTTTATGTTTTTTTCTTAGGGAGAGATTTTATCTGATAGAAGCTAGTCCTCCAGCCATGTCAACTTTACAGAACTACTAATATAATTGGTTTCATCTGAGCTAATTATTTTGTTGACATATAAAGACTACAAAGTTGTCAGAATAGAGAAAAGCTGTTCTTGGTGAATGCATCTTTTTCCTCCAATAGAACCCACCTACTCATTCATTCACTTATTTATTCATTCCTCAGCAAATATTTATTGAGCATACCTGATGTGCATCTATGAAATATAAAATATGTTAGTCTCTGGGGATATAGAAGTAAATTTATCAATGGTTCCTGGATTTGAGGGACTTTCCATCTACTAGATTACATGAGTAGAAAGATTACGAGGAAAAAGATATTGAATTTTGGACTCAGATGGACTAAGATTATTTATTAGTTGTGACCTTGAATAAGTTACTTGGCTATTTCCAAGCTTCAGCTGGGCAAAATACTGAGTGTTGTAAGATTAGACAAAATGTATGTGATATGCCTATCACTATGCCCGCAACATAGTAAGATATAAATAATTTGTATTTCTTATTGTTATTCCAGGTGGAGAGACATATAAAGTGTAAAGTCCCTGGGAATGTTTGTGGAGGACAAGGAAAGATTTTATAGAGGTTAAAATATGAAAGGAATATAGGAGATCACCATCCACAATAGGCGGTGAGGTTGGGTTAGCATGTGAGTGGGGGGTCAAAATAGGTTTGGAACATAGGACGAAGGAGGTCTTTGACATGGAGGGAATTATACAGGCCTTTACTTTTTTTTTTTAGGCCTCTATCTTTTTTATATTACAAAATGGACATTTGTAATATGTTTGGCACAGAGTTCCATGAGGATACAATTGTGAATAAGATAGACATGGTCGATTGACCTACTTTTACAAAGTTTATTGATGATCAAGGATATAGACAAGCAAGTAGGCAGTTAACAAATAGTATGATATTCTAGATCTTTTGGGATAACAGCTCATCCCATAGCCATTGTTCTCTTCTCTAAAATGGGCCCTTAGATGCTTAACTTAAACAGAGCCCATAGGATTATGGCAGAAATTTGGGGCTGTCATTCAGGGACATTGTGTTTTCTGCATGTGGTTAGAGCCACCTGCCACATTCTTCCATATGGCTAGAAAGCAGAGAAAGCTGTTTTACAGAAACCAATAGAAAGGAAGTAGACATGCAGAAATTAGCCAAAATATGAGGCAGAAAGAATCGTATCCACTTTCAACTTCTGGTGCTAGTCCTTTCCCTAAGGCCTGGATTATGAAAGATAACACCGCATCTGTATATTGCTTAGAGTCCCTCAGGCTGATTTCCACACCTTGCAACCCAAAGTCTTACCAAATAAATTTATGATAGATGCTAAGATAGAAAGCCTGTACTTTGCCAGAGAATTACATATGGAAGGCACGCAATGCTACTTAGTTGGTATGTCAGGGAAGGACTTTGTTGGAAGAGATGTCTAAACTCAGATGAAAAGGATAAGCAGATGTTACAAGAAAAGGGACAAGATTGCTGTAAGCAGAGGTAAATACATGTGTGAACTGAAGGAGTAACTACAGAGATTCGACCTGTTCTGGCGCAGTGTTGGGAGGCTGGGAAGGAGAAGGGAGAAAGGTATCAAGCTGGAGAAGGGAAGAGCTTTAGGTCATCTGGCCTACTTGCTAGAATGTGGACCCCCATCCCCACATTCCCCACAGCCACAGTCCCCGTCTGTTACTCACTTCTCCGCAGAGGAAAACCAAGGTATCTGGTGGATGCGTGGTAGCCATTATTCCACATATCTTGATAGAATGAGCTCTAGATTAAGAGCTGGGTGTTTGGTCTCATTCCATACCTCTCTGCTTTCCTTTCTAACTTGCTCTTCAGAAAATACAGGGGCGCCTAGGTGGCATGGTTGGTTAAGCGTCGGACTCTTGGTTTTGGCTCAGGTCATGATCTAAGGGTTGTGAGATCGTGCCCTGCATCCGGCTCCATACTGAGCACAGAGTCTGCTTCAGATTCTCTCTCCCTCTCCCTCTGCCCCTCCTGCTTGCACTCTCTCCCTCTCTCTCTCTCAGATAAATAAATAAATCTAAAAAAAAGAAAGAAAAGAAAATACAGTCTGTGCCAGTATGATGGTGGGTGACCATTCCTCTGATGGTTGATGAAGGGAGATTTAGAGACTCCTTTCATGACGTGGGATGTCTAAACGTGATACATTGATTAGGACATTGGTAAAAGACTCTGTAGGTCCTCTGAGGGCACCTAACGCTGATTTATTCTAGAGACTGTTAGGCCAAATCAGAGAAGTGAATGAAAAGTTAGCAGTAAAACACTTGGGTTTTATCAGAGTAAAATATTCTCTTTGGTGTTTTTTAGCCTGTTTATAAACAACTTGAGTTATTTGGAGAAATGTGTTAAATAATTATGCAGTTACTAAATACTTCATTTTTGTAATTGACACTTCTCTTAGGTTGCTATTAAAGAGTGTGCCTGTTATTTTTGTAATTTGGGATGTGAGAGAAAGCATTGTATACTGCTGTTTCTCCTAGGCTCCACAGCGATAGTCTTTCTGGAACAAGACTGCAAGGTCAATGAATGTTAGAGACTGTGTCCCCACTCCTTCCTCCTAACAAGAGGCACCATATTCCTCCATCAGTTAGAGACCTTTCCCTTTAGGCTGCTTAATCAGAGACAGGAAAAGACTGGATCTGGTGTGTTTCCATTTTATCTTGGAACTCCATAATGGACCAGACTCAAACCCAGACGACTCATCCGTCATTACAGATGGCCTTGATTGTTTATCCCAGGCTAATACCCGTTTATCAGGAGCAACCACTTTCTCTCCAATCAGCGTTTAATATCAAATGACAGTTAGCTTGAGAAGGATTTGGAGGATGATAAATCCAATGGAAAAATCAAGGAAGACGGGGAGTAAGGAATCTATGTAATCAATGCAGTTGCACGGGAATGCTGAGAGGTCTATTCAGTAGATCCCCAACATGTGAAAGCAGGAGCTTATGGGAGCCTCCGCATTTGAGTGGTGGAGGAGGTGGTGTTGGCTGCCCTTAACACACAAAGTAATGACAGATACCATTTTTTTAAGTGCTTACCATATGACCAGCTTTGGGATGAGCACGTTTTGTGGATCGTCTCATTGAATATAGACAACCTTAGGAGCTAGATGATTATCACTGGCTCCATTTAATAGAGAAGTAACTCACTGAAGTTCCCACAGAACAGGGAAAGGCAGGGAAAACTGAACCCTGGGCTGTGTTGTATGAATCCAGGACCCACGCCCTTAGTGATCTACTGCCTCATCCCCTTAGGCTGACCATTTTGTCTACCTTTTTCCTTTAGCAGCTTGCCCTTTGACCTCGTGTTTCTTTGGGCTAGATGGACATTGGCACCTTATAACCTTCCCAAAGTCTTGCCTGGTCACGTTTGCCATCTTGTTATTGCCTAGTATTACCACGATCTGGATGCCAGATACTATTTACGTAATATCCTCAGGTTGGGACGGTTCTACCCCAGGAGGCAAAGGCGGCAGAGTGCCTGCCCTTTGTTCTGCGTGGTTATTGCGCTATGGCGGCTCCCTGGACTTGACTTGCTTAAGAAAAGCAGTGTTAAAATGACCCGCATTTGTTCTTGGCTCCAGCTACCCAGCAGCCCGCGCCACCCCCCAGCCCCGTGACAGCACTCCGGTCAGGCTCTCCCTGCCCCTTGTGACTTCTTCTCCCACCCGCCCCTTGGTGGGGCTTAGCCCTGCCACCCTGTCCCTCCCGAGGGCCCTGCAGGGGGCGCTGTGAGGTTGGGGCGAGCTGTCAGTCCTCTGCCCATTCCTCCTGTGACCATTTCAACGTATTCACAGCACAGGACTTGGAATTTTCAAAAGGTTGAGAGAACATTTCTCAAACCCCCAATTTCCCAGCAGCTTGAAAACCTCTTAAGACATTACCTTCAATCTGCTGCTCGTGATGAGTGGCTGTCGAGTGCTCATGTGCGCTGTGTCACGCTGGTTAGCCAGGAGGTGCCTTCCCTGGCTCCTTGGCTCACCCACGGGCGAGCCTGCAAACCAGCGAGGCTCCCTTTGCTTTCTGAGAAGCACAAGCCGCTTCTCAGAAAGCTGATACCTATGGAGACTGGGCAGAGGAATAATTCCCTAAATGCATAAGGGATGCGCATCTGAATAGGGAACTGGAAAGCTGGATTAGAAATGGGAGGGTCAAAGTGAAGCATAGAGAGGGCGTTTCTCCTTCCCCTCTCCTCCCCTGGGGTACCACGGAGGTTGATACCTTGGTTATGAGCAATCTCTGGCAACATAGTCATTTTTATTTAGGGTGAGTGAGGCCGCTGTGAGGGCTTCAGTGGGAGCTCCATTGTCAAATCTGCACTAAAGGACCGTTAAAATAGAGTGTTACTGTAAGAAGCTCTCTCTGCTAGACATTTCTCAGAAGAGCTTTGTGCCTTTTCGGAGGGCTGCTTGCTGCTTCTTTCCACTGTCGGGAGGGTGAAAACTGCCCCTAACGAACTGAGCCTTTTTAATTGATTATAAAAACAGAAGAGAACACAGCAGTGGGAATTGTTGGCAGTGCTTTACAGCGAGTGGCGAATCACTGCATATTCATTTGTTTCTCATTGGCCAAGAAGAATCCTCTTTTGGTATTCAAGCAAATGTGCTGTGAAGTTTGCAGAGGACAGGGTTTAACAATTTTTCCTGGCTGGAGGCCTAGGCGGGTTTTTTTGGTGGAATGGTAGGAGGGCCAGGAAGTGGTGGGGGTGGGAAGCTGAGCTGGGGGGAGTGAAGTGAAGGAGTGTTTCAGGGAAGGCAGGAGCTGGGGAGCGCTGAGGTAGTCTCTAAAGTAGCTGCAAAGAATGGCTTTATCTGTGTGGGTGTAAGGTGGGAGAGTTGGATTCCGCCGTGATAACTACGGGAGTAATCCCACAGTGGGGTGGCCATACTTGGCATATAACACAATTATTTTGGTAGTCCAGAAAATAGGACTGAGTTCGATTCTTTCATGGCAGAAGAGAGGGAGTAGTTCACCTGGCCTCAGTTTCTTTACACTGTGGTATTATGTGGGTTCTCAAGTACTTGGAAGGGAAGCTGACAGCGTCTTATATGAACTGAGGAGCAGATTGTGCTTCCTCCCCCTCACTTATCGCCCTCTGTATCAGTCTCCCATCCTCTTTCTCTTCCATCTTATGTCTTCACCTCTCAGTGTTCCCCTTCTGCTCCAGTCAGTCTGGACTCAGACCATTTGGTTTCTTAAAAGGGTCAATTTCCTCCTGCCTCAGGACCTTTGCACATGCTATTCTGTCTACTTGAATTGTTCTTCTCCAATACCTGGCTTTTTCCCATATGGCCAGGGTGGCTCCTACTCATCCTTCCAGCCATAACTTGACACTGCCTCCTCAAGGAAGCCTTCCATGGACATCCGAACCAGCATGAGCCCTCTTGCCAGAGGTGCCTTTCACACTATGCTTTTTCTTTAAAGATTTTATTTATTTATTTGTTTGTTTCAGGGGGGAGGGGCAGAGGGGGAGGGAGAGGGAGAGAGAGAATCTCAAGCAGAGTCCCTGCTGAGCATGGAGTCCAATGTGGGGCTCGATCTCCACATTGATCATGAACTGAGCCAAAACCAAGAGCTGGGCACTTAAATGACTAAGCCATCCAGGTGCCCCACTATGCTTTTTCTTTAGAACAAGAACTGTAACTTCAATCAAATAATAACTAGCTGACCCAGTGTAATATGCATATTTCTGGCAGATTTAATACTTATGAATACAAAATTCACAAATTGTATGCTTCCATATATATATTTCATCATGAAAAATGAACAACATTTTTAGAGGTAACACTTAGTGATCTCAGGAAGCAATCCTGAGGCATGGACAGAGGCATGGAGTTCTCCCTGCCTGATTCTGGAAAGTACTAGAAATAAAAGTCTGTTTTTTTTTTTTTTAAGATTTTATTTATTTATTTGACAGAGAGAGACACAGCGAGAGAGGGAACACAAGCAGGGGGAGCAGCAGAGGGAGAGGGAGAAGCAGGCTCCCCGCTGAGCAAGGAGCCCGATGTGGGATTTGATCCCAGGACCCTGGGATCATGACCTGAGCCAAAGACAGCTGCTTAACCGATGAGCCACCCAGGCGTCCCTATTAGGCAACTTTTATAATTAGTTTGTTACTTGTTACCTATAAACCTGCAAGCCAGCTTCCCCCAATCACTGAATGTCTATGTGTTCTTTGGAGGAATTGGATGGAGAAAAATCATATCCAGTTGAACCTCAGAAACATGTACAGCAAGCATTTCATACTCAGGGGAAGTGCTTTCATCTAGGACTGGTAGTTGGTTAATTAAATCTTTTAAAGCAGTGAATTTGGAGGGGGGGAGGATGAAACATATATTTAAATATTTCATGTTAAGTTAAAACAAAAATATTCATCTATTTTCTAATCTTATGATGTAAAACCAGGCCTTTTTCTTGAGTTTGAGTCTACTGACTGAAGTCCTCCATCACCTATTTTTTTTTTTTAAGATTTATTTATTTATTTGAGAGAGAGAGAAAGAAAATGTGCAGGAGTGGGGAAGGGGCAGCGGGAGAGAGAATCTCAAGCAGACTCTCCACTGAGCACAGAGCCCAGCGCAGGACTTGATCTCATGACCCTGAGACCGGCACCTGAGCGGAAATCAAGAGTTGGACACTCAACCAACTGAGCCACCTAGGTGCCCCCCTCCATCACCTTTCTTGTATCAATCACACATAAAAATGCAATATCTACATTTTTTATTTTTTTTTAAGTAGAGAGAACTAAAAGACATTTGAGAGGCAATCTGAAACCAGAATCGTTCATATTTTGTGTTTTCCTCGCCAGTCTTTTACAGTTGCCTCACCCACACTTAATTTAATAAACTTTTTAAGTAGCTTGTCTTGATTGCAACTTTCTGTAGCATTCACACCATTTTCATAGAAACAACTCTTTTCACACTCTTGTTTCATTGCTTTGTATAATATGTATCTAAGTTATTTAATTACAATAAATTATACAACTGACATTAGTGGGTTTGGGAACAAATACAGCTGAGTCCTGGAAAGCATAGACCATAATCAGTAGGATCAGGGGAGCTGAGCATTCTGGCAAAGAGTGGTCCACAGGCTGAGTGCATCAGTCAGGAAGTTTTATAGAGTGAGCAGAGAGTGTGGGTTAATCCCTCAAACTGGTAAGTAGGGGGTAGTTAAGAGCATTTCTTCTATGTCTCAATGTGTTTATTATTTTATTAAGGTCAGTCTCTCTGGACTGATAGGAAGTTGCATGAAGGAAAGAAGAGTTGCTGTGTGTAGTAGGTGCTCAGCCATAACTTGCTGTGTACTCCCTAGTCCATGCTTTGGCTGATGGTTTCCTTCAGGTCATTTCCTATCCCCAACACGTTTTGTGAAATCAACTTTATGGTTTGATTGACTGATTCACTATCTTGATAAGACCAAGAACCACAGGAACAGTTATAGTAACCTTAAATTAAGGCAAGACATTTTAGCTTTCTTTTTTCAACCAAATAAATAACAGAGAAAGGATTGCTTGCCAACTCAGAGATTTTCATTTTTAAAAAGGTGTCAAGTAGTCCCTTGTACTAACAACTATATCATAAATAAATGTGGCAAATAAAAAATGTAATCACAATTAAAACCACAAAAAATATTGGCCCAAGGGGGGCGCCTGGGTGGCTCAGTTGGTTAAGCGACTGCCTTCTGCTCAGGTCATGATCCTGGAGTCCCGGAATCGAGTCCCGCATCAGGCTCCCTGCTCAGCAGGGAGTCTGCTTCTCCCTCTGACCCTCCTCCCTCTCATGCTCTCTGTCTCTCATTCTCTCTCTCTCAAATAAATAAATAAAATCTTTAAAAAAAAAATATCGGCCCAAGGGATGGATATTTACAATATAGCTAGAAATACCGGAATCAAAACTAAAGAAAGTTTATAATGTTTGATCATTTCTAAGTTCTTTTGCAGCTCTAAATACTGATATCAGAGGAATGATACCTGTCGCGTGTCTCTGAAAGTATGAGCAGATATTTCATGAGAACCTGCTGCTTGCCAAGTGCCTTGGCTGCATCTGGGGATCTGATGGCTACAGGTGACTAAGGTGTGGCCTGTTTCTGAGAAAATTACCAACCAGTGGACCAGACTGGATGGAAGATGATCATCTTATATAGCAGAGCAAAAAAAATAAAAAAATAAAAAAAATATGTCATGATAGGGGAGCATGGAGGAATGAGAGATTCTATCCAACTCGAGAGACTAAAAAAGATATCTGAAGCTACACAATGATTAGCAACAGAAAAAAAAAATCACATTTGACCTGCTTGGGAATATTACCAAAAGATGTTGGCTTGAGTGGGCACAGGTTCCTGGGACACAGAGGAGAGAGAACCCAACGACCTGGAAGGTCCTGGTCCAGCTCTCATCCCTACCCTTTTGCAGGACCAGAATCTAATTTCTCTTAGTAAAGAATAACAATGTCACACTCCACGCCCAAGGTCAAGAGTTTCTCCTGATTAGTAATAGAGGCTGAAGTGCGGACAGATGGGTGGTGGGAGGCTTCCACGCAGAAGCAGCAAATGAAAAACTGGAGACTTCAAAATCTGGCCATAACTTCAAGAGTACAGTCCTTAGTCGAGGTTTTTCCAGGCCATCTGTGGGAATAACATTCACTGTGTCTCCTTCCCTGTGGTCTGAGGTCGTGCCCTGAGGACTGGTAATACTAGGCTTCCCTCTTCTGTGAGGTGACAGGCATATTCCCCAGAAAGTCATGAGAAATGTCAGAGATGTTTGTGGTAGAAGAAAATGAATATAATAAGAGGTTTTATTGATGGTAGGAAAGGAGGAATTTATACCAGAGGGCAAATGATAAAAGCTTCTTTCTTAACTCCAGAATGAACGTTGGCGGTGGTGGAAATTTGGCTTGTGTAATTAAAACCAGCAGCCCGGTGTCCTATGATATGGATTTTGATCTAAGATTATCAGCAAGTGTCTTCCGTATTGCTCTCCAAAGATTTCCTGAGTATAGTAAGGAGACGAATTAAGAGACTCTCCATTTACTGACTGTTTTCACTCCCTTTTTGGTTGTATGCTACTTAGTTACTTGTAAAGTTTTATTGGTGAACAAAGTGAGCAACTTTATTTTTAGGGAGAATAAGTTTTTTTTTTTTTTTCTTTTATTTTTTACATGAGTTGTTTGTAGTTGTCTATCTCTGGCTGTAAGGACTTTTTTCTTTCTTAAGAAAATCTTTTTTTAAAATTTTATTTTATTTATTTGAGAGAGAGAAAGAGAGAGTGCACGAGAGCAAGAGAGAGCACAAGCAGGGGGAGGGGCAGAGGGAGAAGGAGAAGCAGACTCCCCGCTGAGCAGGGAGCCCGACCTGGGGCTCCATCCCAGGACCCTGGGATCATGACCTGAGCCGAAGGCACACGCTCAACCGACTGAGCCACCCAGGCGCCCCTATAAGAAAACCTTCTAAGATCATGGACGCCTCTTCAAGAATGTAAGCGATGTAAAGTAGGAAATGTGAGGGAATCCATTACTCTGGTAGATCATGGTTTCCAAAGATTGTGCTGGCTGGGTAGCAATAGTTAATTTTCTCGCTTCCACAGATATTGGCCAAACACCAACCTTTGCCTAGATACAGCTATCAATATTCTTCAGATGAAGGCCTCATAGGTTGGTAAATTGCCAGAGAGTCCAGACACATTTGCCTTCAGTTTTAAGGGAGATCCAATTTTTATGAAACACCTAGGGGAATATTTCAAGGAACCACAAACCTCAAGTTTATTAATATTTCAATTCTAGAAAACTCTGCCTATACTTCTGATTAACTAATGGCCATGTCATTGTCACTGAAAAAACCCTAAAGAAATAGCATCTTTGTGATGAATAGCCCAACACATTATCCATGTATTTTAAATATGTTGCAATATTATAAAGCAGGTAAGGATCTTCTTAGGTACTCTGTTTTTCTCCCCCACAGTTTTCTTTCTAGTGTGGCACCCCTTATCTCACTTTTTCAGGTATTTGGATTCTCAAGACTTGTAATCTCTGTTCCCTCTACCTATACTTCCTCCTCTCACAGACTGTTCCTATGAAAGAATCTAATCTTATGTGCATCTTGATGCAAATTTAAGTTGGTATATTACTTGGGACTCAGGGAAAAGGAAATAAGGATGGAGGTGAGGGAGTGTTTTACATTTTTTTGTATTAAAAAAAATTTTTTTTGAGAGAGAGCGTGCTTTGGTGGGAGGAGGCAGAGGGAGAGAGAGAATCCCAAGCAGACTCCATGCCCAGAGTGGAGCCCAACGCGGGGCTCGATCTCACGACCCTGAGATCAGGACCTGAGCTGAAATCAAGAGTCAGACGCTTAACCCACTGAGCCTCCCAGATGCTCCTACATGTTAAACAATTGTAGAATGAGATAGTAATTTTAGTTTAATTTTTGAATAGGTAATATAGTCATAAGATATAAAGACCTTTCTTACTTCTTTTGTATGGTTCCAGAATTTTTATGCATCAGAAAGAAAATATAAATATAAATATAATTTCGGATCTCTTTTTTTACCTAAAAGGTCACATATCATGTACACTGTTCACATTTTACATTCTTCACTTCATACATCTTGAAGATCTTTATCAATCTGTAGGAAGTATGCTTCTTCTTTTTTTATTTTTACACTCACACAGAATTCCATTTTATGATACACCATAAGTTATTTAATCAGTTTTCTGTTTAGGAACATTTGAGTTTCAGTCTTTTGCTGTTAAAAACAAGGCTGCAATGGGGAACTCTTTCAGAAGCCATTTTGAACGTGTGCATGTGTATCCGTAGGAGAACTTCTCAGAAATGGAATCTCTGGGTCCAAGGATATATGCATTTGTAATTTTAACAGATCCCCCCAAATCACCCTCAGTTGAATTTGTACCCATTCACACTCCCACTGGCAGTGTTCGAGAGTGCCGTGTCCCCGCAACCTTAACAATCAAGTGTGTTACAATGAAAGATTTTTAATCCTTATTAAACAAATGATCCAAGATTAGAGAGCTTTAAAGGGTGAAAGAAATTTGTTTTATACCTAAAAACCTTCTCAACCTTCTGAAAACCCTTCCCTAGGGCAGGAACAAGAAAGCAGTACTTGCTATGTTCCAGGAACCATGCCAATGATCAGGAAAACAAAGGTAAATGCGTTTAGGTTTTACGCTCCCTTTTCCTTCCCCTTCCAGCTCCTTTCAAAGTTGCTAAGCCTATTGATTTTATATTTCAAAGTAGAAGCCTTATTCATTAAACGTACCTTCTCGCTAATGTGTGCAATTGTAGAACTTCCTAACTGCTCGCTCTCTGTCCCTCCCAGCTGCAGTCTATGGTCCCTCTTTGCCAAAAGCATCCTTCTAAGATATGACCTGAACCTTGTCACTCTTGCGCATCTCCGGATGGCTTGGCTTCTGGGACAAGGTCTAGATTTCTTGGTCCAGTCTCTATAGTCTCTCATGATCTCACAATAAGCTGTCTCTTCAGTGGATCCCTCGGAGCTCAACTCTGATGGGCAGTGTGATTTCCTTCTTCTGTAATTCTCTTTCTTTTCTTCTCTGCCTGGAGAATTCTCTCTCAGTCTCTAACTTTCATTTCAAGCGCCATCTCCTTTTTGTGTTTCCCCAGAACTCTGCTCCCAACTCTGCCATGCCTATTAGAATTAATTATCACTGCTATCACTGCTTCCTCCGATACCTGTAAGATGGTCCTATACTTTTGTTTACCCCTCCCAACTGTGAGGTCATTGAGGATAGGGGCCATTTCTTATTTATCTTTAGGTAGTGAGTGCTCTGAACCATGGTCAGAAAGGCTCTATAACTTGGATTGATTATTTAATAATAGTTGGCCAATAAAGGTTCTGGACCAGTTCCAAGATCATACTCTAAAGATAAATTATTTCAGTCTTAAGGCTGGTGGAAATAGAAATGAATAACCTTGAATTTGATGAACCTTTGCATCTGTTTTATCACAAAGCTGGGTTGAATTTGTAAGTTCAGATTCATGAATCTAGCTAATATCTGGGTAAGACTGTAGATAATAAAGCAGATTTCACACAGTGGCAGAGAATGGTTAGACACTCACCCAACCCATTCCAACCCAACAGGCTTTCCCATCTGCCCTTGAAGTTAGGTGAGGCCATGGACTGAGTTCAGGCCAATGGAATACAGATGGAAGCAATGAATGCCATTTCCAGGTGTGACATCTTTTTTTTTTTTTTTAAAGATTTTATTTATTTATTTGAGACAGAGAGAATGAGAGAGAGCATGAGAGGGAGGAGGGTCAGAGGGAGAAGCAGACTCCCTGCCGAGCAGGGAGCCCGATGCGGGACCCGATCCCGGGACTCCAGGATCATGACCTGAGCTGAAGGCAGTCGCTTAACCAACTGAGCCACCCAGGCGCCCCAGGTGTGACATCTTAAAAATTCCTGTGAAATGTTCCATACACACTCTTTTCTATCATTCCCTGCCTTGATGCAGTAGGTCTTAGTGCAAAACTCTTAGGCCCTAGAAAATGGTGGAGTTGTGTATATTAGAACCATGGATATTAGTGTATATAATGGACAGTGTATATTAGAACTACATGGAAGGGCACTCATCAAATATCCAATTGGATTGTGATCAAATTAAATAATAAACCTTCTATTGTGTTCAGTCGCTAAGGTCATACAGTTGTTTGTTTCTGCATTTAGCTTATCCTGAAAACACACAATTGGAAACACATGTACATATTCCCATTATTTAATTTACCTGCCACTCAGGTCCTTCACCAGGAGAAGGGTGGTTTGCACATGGGCAAATAGAACCAAGTTAGAGTGGAGACATCACCTGCTCTCCTCCAGAGGGAGCTCTAGAAAGATGTCTGCTGATCTTGCCCTGTGGTTGTGTGGTCAGCGTATGAGCAAAGCGGATGACAGGGCTTAGTCAAGAATTCAAATGCCGAGATGCCTGACAGTGAAGGATGGTGTCATTTTGATAAATGCCTTCTCTTCTCATCAGTAATCATTGCTCTTTTTGTGCAGACACTACTTTGATTGTCCTCTGCACACAGACACTGTAGTCCCACATAAACATCTTCATGTAACTTCTTTTTAGGCTTGTCCTAATTCGCTGGTGAAAACTCATTACTCTGAATCCGCTGTCACCATAAATCCTGCCTCCCAGCTTCAGAATACTGAAGAGAAGAGGACCTGCCAAGGTATTTTTTTCAGCATAGCATTTGTCTGCTTATTCTTATGTGAAGTTGGTTATGTAAGTTGACCTAGACGCCATTTCTAGACTCTGTATTCTTTTTCACTAAGTATCATACTCATCGGATTCCTTTTTCTTCTGTAATACTCATTCCCAGGGGAACCTTACTCGGTCTCATGACTAAAATAATCCATGTGCTGGTGGCTCTGAAATATATACCACAAGCCGTTTCTCAGAAGCTTATCTCAAACTGCTTACTTGATACCTTCCTCTGAATGAGTAATACGCATCTCTAACTTCAAACTGAGTTCCTGGTCTTTTCCCTTCTTTCAGCCCTCCCAGCTCAGTTGATGGCAACTGTGTCCTTCCACTAGCACAGATCAAAAAAACCTGTCTCTCTTTGCGCTCATGCCTCGCTGTCAGTCTGTCAGCAGCATACCTGGAATTTGACCACTTCTTACCACCTTGATCACCATAAACCTTGCCCAACCACCACTATCTCCATCTGGACCAGGGCAGTGGACTCCTACTGCATCCCCCTCTCTCCCCATTTCCCCTCACCCCCTAACCTCATAGACTCTTCTTTTTTTTTTTTTTTAAAGATTATTTATTTATTTATTTGAGAGAGAGAGAATGAGAGACAGAGAGCATGAGAGGGAGGAGGGTCAGAGGGAGAAGCAGACTCCCCGCTGAGCAGGGAGCCTGATGCGGGACTCGATCCCGGGACTCCAGGATCATGACCTGAGCCGAAGGCAGTCGCTTAACCAACTGAGCCACCCAGGTGCCCCCTCATAGACTCTTCTTAACATGGCAGCTGGAGTTGTCTTGTTAAATGTTAGGCAGATAATGTCAGTCTTCTGTTCAAAACCATTCTAATAGCACCACATGTATATTAGGCAGGTCAAGCTCTGCTGCTGAAACAAATATCCCCTAACAATCTTGGTGACATAAGGTAGCAAAGCTTTATTTTTCATTCAGATGACGTCTGATGTGAATCAGATGCTTCTGTTTCCATTTGGAACACTTGAATTTAAAGGTCATGGTAGTAGACCAGAGGGATACGAAGGAAGCATAGTGTCTCTTTATGGCCTTGACCCAGAAGTGATACACATCACTTCTGCTCAGAGCTAGGCACCTGGCATGACCCCAGCTGCAATGGAGACCAAGATATGTAGAAGAACATATAGTTATTCCATGAGTACTGACTCCGGTCACACCATTTCTCTCAGAGGAATAGCCAAACTCCTGCTATGAACTACAAGGCCTTATAAGAACCCCCCGCCCTTCTCACATTTACACCCCCCTCCACCCCGTGACTCTCTGACTCCATTCCTACTGTTCTCTTCGTCATGACCACTATCCCACCCTCACTGGTTTCCTTGCTCTTCTTTGCACTTGTCAGGTACACCCCGGCTACAGAGCCATTCACCTGCTGTTCACTCCACCTGGAATGTTCTTCCTCCAGGCATCTGAATGCCTCACTCCCTCAATTCAGATTCTAATTCAGAATTCATCTTTCAGCACCTGCCCTGACATTTTATATCCCCTTTCCTCACAGTATTTTTCTTCTTGGCATAGTATTATCCAACACATATATTTTTTCTCAAATATTGTGTTTATTAATTATTTTATCTACCAAAATAGAAGCTCTGTGAGGTCAGACCTTTTTGTGCCAACCTCTAGAAGAAGTCTGGCACATGATTGGCATGAAAATAATTGTTCAATGAATGAATTAATTATTGTCTTCTAAACTGTCCTATCATCCTCTATCATCCTTTCTCTCACTCTGAAATGGTATAATCCTAGACTTCTAACTTTAGCTACCTTCAGGCCAGACTTAAGCAAACAAGTTACAACATATGTCTATGACAAAAAAAGATAAGAAAATCAATTCAGAAGATGTGCCTTGTTAATGATAGAAGCAATGATATGCCGTATGCAGACAACAACATATTAACTACTTCTATCTATCTGTATGCCTATCTCTGTTGAAATGTAAAAACTGCCAACACTGGTCTTTCCATCATATATTTCACCCATACCTGATTTAAATGTTTTTCCAGTTTTCTCCCCTGCAGAATGGCACCACTCTCAAAACAGTGGTCTAAATGTTTGAAGAGTAAGAAAACCCTCAATCTTATGACTCTGTGTTATGCTACACAACTCCTCTGATCTTCCTCATAGGGGCAATTTCATATCCTTAAAATTATTTTTAATCATTTCTGCTGCTTGTTATTGGGGAATAAAAGCATACATGTGGACAGAGCCAGTTGGAGGTAGGAAGTGAAATCATGGTCTAAGTTCTTCCACAAAAAGAATTATTCTGCTGGGAGCTGCCCTCATTTAGTGAGGGATGCTTAGCACCTACCGCTGGTTTCCTAGCAACACAAACTTTTCCTCCAGCTAGGATGGAGGGTCATTTTTGCATCTTCTCTTCATTTCTCTTGGACTCTGTGAGAGGAAATTAGTCTGGAAAATTCCCACCATATAGGATGTATTGCAAAGTTGTGTGTGGGGAGCCAAGGAAGTGGGAGATGGCCATGCATTTGGAAGGAAAGATGAAGAGGAAGGAGAGGAGGAAAGGAGGGGATGGAGAATGGAATCGGAGAAGAAAGGTCTTAATGAAAATGTCAGAGGGCTCAGAAGAATTTTAGGAGTATATATGCTCCTTGTAGCCCAAATAACTGGTATTCTAATAGAGGCCAAGACAAATGATACTTACTCATCAACTTAAAGCTTCTTTTGTGGGATGAATCAATTGAACATACAGGCACTTTAGAACTCTGCCTTCCTTTCCTTTTATGTGCCAAATCCACAGCTTTTTTTTCCTGTCTAAATTCTGTAGGTCTTTTACACAATAGCTATATTTGAATGTTGCTTCCTGATTGCCTCTGTTCCCCTCCTAGAGAAGCTGCGTTTTGAACGAAATACACCAGTTGTGAGGTCCCAGATAGGTCTGGCTTTGTCCTCTGATATCCACCTATTAGCTATGTGACGTGGACTAAATATTTATCTCTGGAGTATCAGCCTCCTCATATGAGAATAAGAATCATAAATCCTGCATGGGCAGGCACCTCTAGTCACTTTAGCACTAGCCATGTGCCCTTTCTCTTTATTAACATTGCCCTGATTTGGTTTGGAGCAACAATGTGTCTAGCTTTAAAAGAAAAGATCATCCAATGCAATTTTTCCAGGGTTGCCTATGGGATATTTCTGGCCAATTAAATATAAGCAGAAATAAGCAGAAGACTACTTGGTAGAGCTTCCAGGAAAGATACTGTTTTCCTGATTAAAAAAAAAAAAAAAAAAGAACTGACATAGCTGGAATGAATCTTCTGTCCCCTTCTCAACCCCCTTCTTCAATACTGGAGCTCAGACAAAATACCAGAGGTGCAGCAGCAATGAGTGACCATGACCATGAGAACCATCTGCTGAGGCTGGCAGAGCATGAAGATAGCAAGAGCCCAAATCCTTGTAGATTTCCTCCTGTGTCTGGAACCTGCTGTCTACCTCCAGATAGGCTTTAACATGATAAAAATAAGCCTCTATTTTCAAGCCACTATTTGCTGTTTTCCTGTTTGTTGAGTTTTCTGCTATTTGCTATCAAACTGATATGCTGTCTTACAGAGGTTGTGAAGATTGATTCAATATGATAATTAGTCAAACTACTTACTACTAATAGTTCCCTTGTCTATAATTTCTCTGATTCTGTATTATCGATCAATTATTTTGATTTAAAAATATATTGAGCCAACATCAAAACAAAAGTAGATGTCTCTAATTCCTCATAACTTTTGCCATCATAGGTAGAGTTCACCTGATATAATTCTATGACTAATCATGATTTTCCCTCATCCCTCTAATCCCTCTGTACATACCTAAATGATGTACAGAGAGTGGAGGAAATTCTGATTTTATTGGTCTAAATCTGTCACTGGCTTGCTTTTTAGTTTTACATAAATTTCTTTCACAAAGTCTCTTTCTTCACTTTTACTAAGAAGAAACCAAACTAGGTCAGCAATTCCCAAACTGTATTCTAGGAAATGTTCATAGATGTTTCATGAAGAAAGAGTTCGATGATGAAATAATCCTGTGAAATGTCCTCTCATTTCCCCACTCCTTTTCTGGAGTGCTATATACTTAAAATACTTTTTATATGCCCCTCTCAGAGGTGGACTATGCATGTTAGCACATTAAGGGCTAAGAGAAGTGTGACAGAAAATAGATGTGATCTTAGTTTTTTAACCAGCACTTCCAAAATTTATTTGATTGCTTGACCTTTGTATCAGCAAATACTACTTAATATCTGTCAACCTAAGATTTTTATGGTCACGATTTCAGGAAGCCAAGACCAATTAATCCCCAAATTTCATCTCATTACCAACATGCTCCGTTTATCTGGGTTTTTAATTTTCTGGTACTCTTGGGAATTCCCACCAACAGTTCTGATTTTCACCTCCATTTACTCTAAAACACCAAGTTACTTGGAGTTACACATCAATGGGTGGCAAATTTTATTGAACTTGAGGTATCCAATATGTCTACTTTTATTCAGTAGTTCTATAATGCTTAAAATGGGAAATTGCCTTAGGCATTCCTTATTAGAGAACTATAAAGGGATATTAAACATTAGCTGAGTGTGGTAAGCATAAGTGTTCTTTTTTAAAAAAGATCTGCAACTCTCTTGGTTCTTTAAAAAGAAAGTATCTACTTGGGTCATACATCATGACTTCTGTCAGCGCGAAGATTGGAATGATACTCGTGGATGTCACACAGAAACCATCAGCCCACAGGGAAGACGCAGAGTTGGGCAACAGTGCGGAAGTATGCATCAGGGGTTCTGCCTCTCCTCTCAGTTATGGCAAGCAGCAGTTACAGTTCTTAACTTTTGTTCTTGTCCTAGGAAGAAAGTAAAGCACTTCAGGCTTTCACATGCATCTCTTTAGGGAATAAGCTGGAATGGGAGAGGGAAATGTGAGTAGATCAGATTTATTCCAATATAAGTGTATGTTTCTATGCATGTATGTGTAGAGAATATAACAGTGGTGCAGCCTATGAGTAGACTAATGGATAAATCCATCCCGTTGTTCCAGGCTGGGTTTTACAAATGGATTTCTGCTTTAGACTTACTAGGGCTCATGTTTAAACTTGTTTATTCTAGGGCAACGCTCAGCTTTTGTCCTTTATCTTATTACTAGTCAGATCTTGGAAAATCAATTGATTTTCACCAAAATCTTAGGAATCCAATATAAACACAGACTGTCAGTTTATTCATTAATACTATAAGATAGACTTGATTCATCCCTCAAGAAGATTAGATTTAGCCAGAATTCTAACAAAGAATTTATTTCTGTATGAGGATTCCTTGTTAAGGGTATTAATTCATTTATTCATTAGTTCATTCACACACTAATCAATCAACAGTTAGTTATTGGGTGTCTACCATATATGCTCCAAGAATCTTTCCTGTAGAATCAGAATATTGATCTCTATCAACAGTACTTGAAATGCACAAAAGAATACTTAGTATCCTGGTCCTTCTTTTTCTCTGTTCTCAATTCAATACACAAATTTCATATTCTGACAATAAAAATCTTATGATTTATTAAAATGTCCAAGGTTTTGGCTTATTTTATATTATTTACAATTTAGAGAGATTCTCCCAAATGATGAGCAATAAAAGTGGGGGAGAATATTTACTTTAAAAATTGTCAGTGTCCAAAACACAATTCAAAAGTAATTAAAACTAATTCTATTTACTAATAGTAATACTAACTTCAGGATTGGAGAATGATTTTTCTCTGATGATTTTTTCCCCCAGATCCTGGATCTAAAAGTCATCTGGCTCCTACAGCTTATTACACACGTATTACGGATATGCCTTTGAAAAGATTTTTTAGAAAAAAATTGAATTAGTTTTTCAATGGTCATAGAACATCAGTATAGAGATGCTGCTTTTTAAAATCTCTTATTATTCTATTCATCAACTATTAAGGGATTTCAATTTCTTGGTTTTGTCTTTTCCCAGAACTAAACCACATCACCTTTACTTTCAATATTATAATAGGAGGCTACAGGTAAACAATATAAAAGAAAACAACTGTGATGGTTTCTTTTAAACAGGTAAGAATCTTTTGTAGCACAAATAATGTATTGATTTAGTAAAATCTTACTTGATTGTTAGGGTTTCTTTAAGATACTCAAGTCTACATTTAGTTATTTGAAAAACATCTTGTTAAAAATCATTTTTAATGCTCTGTCTTAGAAATTATAAACCAGGGGGGTTTAACTGTCATGTTACCAACATATTTCATTTTTGAAAAAAAATTCAGGACCTTTTTTACAGATGTATTCCCACTCCCTTGTTTAAAGTTGTCGTATGCTGGATTTTAATTCAATACCTCTCTGACGTTTGAGTAGCTTCCTTTGGCCCACATGAAAATAAGTAATAATAACTTATGATGGCTGGAAGTTTCTAGAAGAGTCAGGGAAACAGACCTCATGGAAGAATGGCCTAATGGAAGATATCTTAGGGCCCGTGGAAAGAGCAACTGCTCAGCTCAGTGCATTTTGCTGTGTTCATCTTCACTGTTTTTCTTTTACAGCTTGAAGGTAATGTTGAAAAAGAATTTAAATCATATTCCTGTATTTATGCTTGATAATTTATTTTTTAAGATTTTATTTATTTATTTGAGAGAGAGAGAGGGGAGAGAGATAGAGCACGAGCGGGGGAGGGGCAGAAGGAGAGGGAGAAGCAGACTCCCTGAGCAGGGAGTCCCACCACATGATGCAGGGCTTGATCCCAGGACCCCGGGATCATGAACTGAGCCGAAGGCAGAGGCCCAACCGACTAAGCTACCCAGGCGCCCCTGCTTGGTAACTTATTTTGAGGATTATTTACTTTTTAAAAAAGATTTGTTATTTATTTATTTGACACACAGAGAGAGAGAACACAAGCAGAGGGAACAGCAGAGGGAGAGGGAGAAGCAGACTCCCTGCTGAGCAGGGAGCCAAACGCGGGGCTCAATCCCAGGATGCTGGGATCACGGCCTGAGCTGAAGGCAACTGTTTAACTGACACCCAGGTGCCCCTAGGATTATTTACTTTTTATCAAAAAATTATTTCTCCACTAATGCTATTTTAGTGCTTTATTACATTCTTTTTGTTGTTTTATTTAATTCTGTTGATGTCATATGCATGTGAATATGACATGTATTTGCATGTCATAATTAAATGAAAGTTAGTAGAAAGTTGAACTCATATAAAATTGTTATGTCTACCTTCTGATGTCACTTCCGATATGAAATGTGTGGTGTTTTCTGACACCAACTAATTCTCCAATTCTCTAATTCTCTGACACCAACTGGGGTCCTACCATTCAATTCAGTTTTGACACTAACTTCCTGAAGGTAGCACAGACCCCACGGGTCAAGGACTCAGCCTCTCAAGACTGCCCCCTCCTCAGATGCCAGCTCTAAGTGAGGTGCCCAGACTGCTCACCCTTCTACTTGACTTACTACAAATTCACAGGTCCCCTGACCCCTTCTGCAGGTTTAATGATTCATTAGACAGCCCACAGAACTCAGAAAAACACTTTACTTATGTTTACCTGTTTGTTATAAAGGATACAACTAGAAGCAGTCAATGGAAGCAGTGCAAAGAGCAGGGGGGTCAGGGTGAAGGAGATCGTGGAGCCACCCTCCCAGCCCTTCCAAGTGTTCACTAACCTGGGAGTTCTCCAAACCTTGTCAAGAGTTTTTATGGAGGTTCCATTATGTAGGTACGATTGATTAAATCAGCAACAGTTGGTGAGTAAATCTCTAGCCTTCCTCTCCCTGGAGGTTGAGGATGGCACAAAAAATTCCAACTCTCTAATCATGGCTTGGTCTTTCTCATGACCTGCTTCTATCCTCAAGCTGTTTGGGGTCTCCAGCCACCAGTCAGCTCATAAGCAATTCTTATCATTCCAGAGACTCTAAGTGTTTCTGGCGACAAACACTAAATAGGTCTTTCTTATTATAACATAAAGTCATTCTCTTTTTAGGCAATTTATAGGAGGAGTACACTTGTTCATTAAATGACACTGTTGCTTCCAAATTGACAATCATAAGCATGACAGGGATTTAGATTTAAGAAAAAAAATATATGTATATGTATTTTAAAGATTTTATTTATTTATTTGACAGAGACAGAGACAGCGAGAGCGGGAACACAAGCAGGGGGAGTGGGAGAGGGAGAAGCACGCTTCCCGCTGAGCAGGGAGCCCGATGCGGGGCTCGATCCCAGGACCCTGGGATCACGACCTGAGCCGAAGGCAGACGCTTAACGACGGAGCCACCCAGGCACCCCAAGAAAATATATTTTTAAAAATTTTAAAAACATGTTTAATAAAAATAAGATACATGTGATATTTCCACCAGTGACTCTTAAACTACATGGTGAAAGAACATGTATTTTTTTAAAAAGTCTAATCCATCAGAGACTAACCATTTCATAAAATACAATAAAAATAGATCCATAAAAATGAATTTAAAAATATTGGACCATACGGGATTTCTATTTTTAATTTTATGAGGACCCTCCATATTGGAGGTTGAATCTTTATGTTGTACACCTGAAACTAATGTAGCATTATGTGTCAACTATACTCAAATAAAAAAAAAATAATAAAAATGGAGTAAAAAAAAAAACCCAAACAAAACAAAACTGGTGAACAAAATACAAGCCCCAATTTTTTATTACAGGATCCAATAGATAGGAAATTATTATGTCAAATTACTAAAAACTTTTCTAAATGCTTACTCTTACCCTCTATACTTACCTAGTTAAGGGTTGGTAACAGTTTGCAGACCATTACAGTCTATGGACCATACTCTGTGTTGCATTGATATAGACTGTCAGATAGTTTCATGCCAATTGAATTGAAGAAATGTAGTCCAATGAAACAAGAACCACTAATATATTAATCATGCAAGAGTTTATTAATTTCTTGCTCAATTCATCTTTGAACATTTTCTTAGCCTGAAGAGTTAATATTTTATTTTTTGTTCTTATCTCAGCCAGAAGTAATCTTTCTGTTAAACAGTTGCCTGAACAGTTTTACTGTTATCATTATCTGTGTAACTTCCTTTCATTTCCTAAACTGTAAATTTTTTAGGGCTTAAGATCATATTTTTTTTTTCTTATTTAGGCCTTCATCAGTCTGTGGGAGACACTGAGACACCCTGGCTAAATACTCCAGATTCCCCATTAAGCGATAGTATGGGGATAGAAAGACACACACATTTGGCCTAAGAAAGGATATTCCAATGGGCAATACTAGCTTCAGACCATTCTGTGATGGTTGACAATCTTCTGGGCTTGAGCTGTGGTTCAGCTTCTCCCTTTGTCTAATCTTGCTTCCTCCCTTTTCCTTTTACAGGTAATGATCCCTAATAAACACCTTGCACCTCAAAATGCATCACAGCATCTGCTTCTGGTGAGCCCAGCATCTAATACAGTCCCTTACACACACAATGAGCAAGTAAATAAAACACCATCCTCATCTTCATTAGTCTGGTTTAAGAGCTTCTTGGCAGAGTTGGGTTGAGAGAGGGGTAGCCCTCAGGGTCAGAGGGGATGAAGATCTGGCTGAAGAGTCCTGTAACGGTGATGATGATGATAATGAAGATGATAGAAGCTCTTACCATCTGGTAGATACACTTTTTTGACAATATTATGGGAGAGGTACTATTATCATTCTCAGTTTAAAAATGAGAACAATGAACAATGGAGAGATTCAGAAATACGACCTTCACCTCATAAGTGGTAGAACCAAGATTTGGGCCCATTTCTTAGTTATTACTTACTTTGTTTATCTAATAATGAATATCCCATGAAAGCAGGGATTTTTGTCACCTGTGTTCATTAATGAACCCTTCAGAACTGCAACAGTGCCTGGTACATAGTAGGGGCTCAGGAAATATTTGTTGAAAGAATGAATAAATGAATGACCATCAATTAAGACTCCTAGGTCAATTTCAGAAAACATTTGCTTTGATGGCAGGGATCAATTTGTTTTTTTTTTTTCTTTTTGATAGACTTAGGTTTGATAGACTTAGGTTAAAACTTAGGTTTTCTTTTTGATAGACTTAGGTTATATATTTTTTTCTTTTGGATAGACTTAGGTTATATAACACTTTGATAGACCAAGTGTTTGTAGATAGTGTGTGTACTATTGATGTTTGCTGAATTAAACTAAGTAAAAATAGAGCTTTCTGTTGACTGTCATGCTAATTTTGTACTTGCTAACTTTTTCTTTGTAAATTAAACTTGAGATGTCTTCTAGACCACCACCTTTCTGGAAAGCCTCAGAAGACTCAGTGATGCTGTGCATGGAATCTGCATCTATGAGATACCCTTTAGGAAAGTACAATAATTTTCCTTTCTCAGGGCATAACACCCAGGATGCAAAATTTGACACTTGGTGGCTATGTGTGCATTCAGGGATCCTGAGCCAAATGACGAATCCCGGGGTAATCATCTAATGAACTAGTGAGATATTTCTTCCTGAGAATCTAGCCATGGAACAAAGAGACACCAAATCTGAAAGTCTTTAAATCTGAATCATAATTAAGTATAGAATGGTGGTTAGAAGATCTATGAACTCTTGGCCTGAAGCCTTCCTGGTTCCTGTTTCTCCCTGGTGACTGGGAGACACCACAGTGACCCCCTAAAAAATATGCTCCTTATCTGAAACACCAGTGACCGGCAACACAAAGAACCCCTACAACGACCCTGGGCTCAGGGGGGTTTCGATGTTCATTTAGTGGTGGGACATAGCATAGAGGACCAGATAAGTTCGCTTGGTCAGGTAAAATGGGAAGTGCCTGATTTTAGTGGTGATGCAAGCACATAGGACCTAGAGTGGAGGTGGGATAATCACTGTGGATATTTGGGGTGTTTTATTTATAACTTCAACTGGCCAATTCCAATTCCTGCAAGAAAATAGCAAAGAGCAATGGTCTGAAGGATTGTTGCTTTCGGTTTTGGAGTCAGGGAAGAGCCAGGTTTCTTATGTTACCATAAACTTAAAGGGTTTGCTTAAAAGTATTTTTGAAGTCCCACTGATTTTTTGCTTTTTGTTTTCTAACTCTAGAAAGATCATTAAAGCTCTCTCTCTCTCTCATGCCATGTTGGCATTCCCAAGGAAGATTCATGATTGGATTATGTTCCTGGGTAATATAAATCAAACTTGGTGGCAGGGATATGTTGATGGCTTGAAGTAAGTGAAAAATAAATTAGAAAAGGAGAAGGCCTGGGGTAGCAAAGACATAAATTTAAAATTTAAATCTCAAAAGATGAAAAACTATGAAAAGCCATTTTGAAAACCTGGCTTAGACTCTTCTAAGTGAGTGAAAATGGGGAGCAAGGGGAATAAGTTAGGAGCATGTGAATGAATTTAGTTTACATAAAAGTCCTTATAACTCTGAAGAAGAAAGTATACATGATTAAGCAATACCAGAAGGTCCTTTCAAAAGGTATTATGGCCTCAAGAGAAATCATTTAGAATGTTTTAAAAACATTTAAACATTAGTATAGATTACTTCTGTCATTTGAAAAGAGAACATTATATTGAAGGTATATAGTCATTAGGCTAAGGCAACGTTTCCATGATGAATTTATTATATTCTTTGGTCTTACTTTTCTTGTATCATGCACCTTTTCCCCCCATAAGTCTAAATGCTCATGATTCAGAATTTACATTAGTTATTGGAACTAAGGAAAACATTCCTTAAGAATGACAAAAAAGAAAGAGGTCAAAGGCTTTGGACTCCAATAGACCTTGAATTTGAGCCTGTCTCTTAGGTAGCTGTATGATCTTGGGCAAGTCACTTGGCCTCTGAACGTCAGTGTTCTCAACTCAGAGGTTTTGCCAAAAATAAAGTGAGATACCTGCCTAAACCAAATATCACAGTGCCAGCTCACAGAATATACCTAATAATTGTAGATTATTAATAGATCCTTCATTCCTTCCCTCTGAAACTTGAAATTTAACAAAGCAAGATTTTAATTTATGTAAATTTGTCCTAGTTTAGAGAGAAACAGCTCCCTTGTGGCAGAGATAAGGAGGATGATTATAAAGTTCTACTAAATTAATAAAAAGTGTGCATTTCTAATCTAGAGAGGTTTCATTCTACCAAAACTTATTTGAAGTTCCCATATGTAATGGTTTATACACCCACTATGTACTCTTGCTGCTCCTCGTCATATCCCTTTTTCTAAAGGGTAACGTAGGGTAAGGTCAGGTTGTATATTATTTAAATCAGAATTGAAGGTGAATTGCATCCACAGTTCTTTAGATTTAAGAAGTAAGAATACCTTTCAAATGAGAGCTTTTAAAAAAATTTAAATATTTGAGGACCTAAACTTTCTTTCTAGCTCTCTTTCATCTTCTCTTCTTCCTCAAGCCATGATATGACAATTAAAATATTTCCTATACAGAGCTGTAGATACATGAATCATGTCTTATAGAAATGAATGGCATAAAGACAAAGGTAAAAACTGGCTCTTGAAAGCTTGGTTTTCACAATCAGGGATGCGTGTGGCTAGACAGTGAGTAAAGATGATTTGGTTGGAGGTGGGGTGGTAAGAAGAATTTGATTTAGTTTACTTTACATATAAGTTTTTCTCTTCTTTAAAAGGCCAGATGTCTAACTATTTCAAGTAATTCTGTAAGATTTTTTCTGAAAGATGTTGCTGCTGATGGTGATGTGCACTCTTTCATGTTTCTGTCCTTGGCCAAGATCATTCTAGCATTTGCTTAGGGAGTCCTCTGTGTGGGCCACTACTTAATAAAATGAGAAGCCGTAGAGGAACCCCTGTCTCCTTCAGCCAGAAATCCTGGGTCAGGTGTTGGTAGAAGAGTTTTTACGTCTGCTGTATCTTATAGATAAAGTGATAAAAGGACCTAGTTTTAAGCTAAGGAGGGGAAAGTTTAAATAAGTTTTTGTTTCTTTTATAATATGCATGTTTATTATAGAAAAAAACAGAAAAGTTAAAAATTAGAAGGGAGAACACCAATTCCCCATAAGTCTAACACCCCAAGATAGCCACTGATAGAATAGTTGTAAATTTCTTTCCAGAACACTTCCCAGGTGTCCCAGCAATGATGGAATGAGGAGCCGTGAGCTATCAAAAGTTCATTCTCCTAACCAGGCTACGTGGTATTGATAATCTGTGATGGGTGAGGAGGTTGCATGAGGATGTCAGGGATGAGTCGTGGGTTGCAGGGACTTAGCTCATTTCCTTCCGCATTATCCTGGATCCAGCTGATTTGTCATTTTGGCTTAGAGTGATGAGTAATGCTCACCTCCTTCCCTCCTACCTTATGGTTCTCGTCTCTTGAGCACATGTGCATCCTGCTTGTCAGCTGGTTCCTGTCAGCTTTGCGTGTAATTGCGGGGGTTTGCCAGTCCCCTTAGGGCTTGCTAGCTCACACATGGTCTGTATGGATTCCCAGATAAGCCTCTAAAGGGAGGGTGTAATGGAGCAGGGCAAAGCATTAGTAGTGCCATTGCTCTAGAAAACATTTGCCAAAACTTACATTTAGAATGGCTGAACTGATGTTTCTTTAGCACATAAGAACTTCTTAAGCAGTCAGCCATGGTTCCACAAGAGCTGAGATTTGATAGGGCAAGTTTCTTTCTCTCTATGCCAGGGAGGGCACAGAACTGGTTCTGTACAATTATGGGAAAGTTAAACCACTGGAATTTACTGAGAAGGTTGCGGCTAATGGCATAGACCTTTAAGTAAATAATGCATGCTGGGTTGGGGGGACACAGAAAGAACTTCAAAGCATGCTTTCCTTACTAAACTTCCTACTATGGAAAAATCTGAATCTGGGCAGAGAGAAAACAAACAAACAAACAAACAAACAAATTGTAATAAAAACAAACAAACTTGTGAATAAAAACCCAAGAGCCCTCACATCCCTTTTCCTTACTTCAGAACTCTTTCTAGTGGTAAGCTCAGGAATAAAATATTTGGAAGTAAGAACATGCTGTGAATAAACAATATGTGCATCTCTTTTCTTCTCCCTGAATTGGAATGCTCAAAACTGAGACTCTTTGGGATCACTGTTCTACTACAAGAATATGGTGACTGATAATATCACGTTAGCTCTTCTAAGTCAGCCACAAAAATGAGGGACGACCGTGGGATGACTGGAAAGTAAGGGGGGGGGGTAACCAGATAGAGAGTGAATGAGCTCAAGGCATGACCTGTTCAAAGACCTTCACTTCCCCGGAATCCACTATCTTTTACATTTCTTTAACATCCAGGTGAACATCCATTTTAACAATCTGGACTCTCAAGTTCTGGAGTTCTTTCCAATTGACCATCATTTCCAGGCATCTTCAGACTTCCTCACATGGGACCAAAATGTGCACCGTATGATCTCTCCAGATTGTTTCACATGTGAGACCTTGCACAAAACGACCTCTTCTCTGACTGTCGTCTCCTATCCTACAACCTCTCTTTTGCTTACTCCCACAGCCCCTGCTCTCAGATCTCATTGAGACTTCCCAAATCCCATGTCCTTCTTCACTGCTATCAACTACCTCCTGTCCATCCCTTCTTCCCTACTCGGTGTCTGGGCTTTGGCACTGTAATCCTTCTCTTATCATTCATCTCACCCGCTTACTCTTTTATTTTTTTCTAATACCTCTGCCGGTTAAATGCCCAAATCTAGAATTCCATATTAAAATGCCCATACTTGGATTGAGGAGCAGTGGGGAGAGAAAATCCATACAACCACAAAGACCCATGTCCATAAATTCATAGTCCTAAACTCAACTCAAGAGGGTAGGTAGTGGTTAAGGATGTGACCTCTATGATCAGACTGAGTAGATTCACATTCCAGTTCACCACTTACTGGAGGTGAGACCAGGGGAAAATTATTAAACATTATTTTTTCTATGACTACACTTCCTTATCTGTATAATGGGAATCTAAAAGAAATTGACTCAGGATCTGTTGTGATCATGAGATTTCATGTGCAGAGAGCAGTATCTGGCATGAACCTCAAACCCATCACCATCGATTCCACTTTCACAATTGATACTTTCCATTTCATAAAGAAAACAGAAGCCCTTAAATGAGAGAAACTCATCATTGGTTCATAAATTTAAGGAGCTATTATTGTCCTTAATTTGCAGAGTTTGTTTTAATATTCTAGGACATGCAGAAGATAATCTTGATATTGTTCATCCTTCCATGCCAAGGTGGAATAGAGTACCTTATAGACTATGAAGTTGGCATTCCCATCATTTACAACTATAATATTAATCTGACAATTATGTATTGAGTAGATATTTGGTTGCAGACACATAGTTAGGCAAAATGAGAGATAAATGGGCAAGTGGGATAGGTATCACTAAGCAGGATTTGATTGTTCTTAAATGTCTGAATCTCGTCAGCTCCAACTTGATAAATAACCTTTTGTAATTTTTTTCATCTTACTTCTTCCTTTTCTTTTCTTTCTTTATCTGGAAAAAATCATCCCTCATGTTTATAACTCCATTTGAGAGGTGTGCTACTGGAGCATTCAGTTTAAAACAAATAAAATAAAACAAAACAAACATGACTGGATATAAAGTGGAAATAGACTATGTGTACTAAATTGAACCATAGCTTCTTACCCTATTTTTTAAAATCCAGGAATTTGAACAATAAATATGGAGTCCACGGGACTAGAAAATTCCAACCTGGGGGCAAATCAGTTGATACACTTGGGTGTGCTTTTCTCCTGCAGTGACTCAGCCTCTATAATACCTGCAAACTTTACTACTGTCCAAATGAGTTACAACCATGTAAAACATCAACTATGAGCAATATGACAAAATACCAAAATTAGATGTCACTCACTGTTTTATGAGCTACAATGTTTAATAAAACAGTTTCCTGGTGAATTCTCTTCTCTACCCCAGCTGTTTTTGTGATATAAAAGAGGATATTCTAGGTAACATCAGTAAAAATGGAAGATAGGGGCGCCTGGGTGGCTCAGTTGGTTAAGCGACTGCCTTTGGCTCAGGTCATGATCCTGGAGTCCCGGGATCGAGTCCCGCATCGGGATCCCTGCTTGGCGGGGAGGCTGCTTCTCCCTCTGACCCTCCCCCCTCTCATGTGCTCTCTCATTCTCTCTCTCAAATAAATAAATAAAATCTTAAAAAAAAAAATGGAAGATAGTCAACTCCAAGGCTCTGTTCTTCCACAAAAACAGTAAATAAACTGACAAAATGCTTTCAGAATCAACTTTATCAGAACTTTGGAAACTAGCCAAAGGTTTACAGCAACCAGATGAACATTTGGTCAAGCAGAAGGTGGCTGAATCTCAATACGAGAGCCTCGTGGTGTTTTAGCTTCCCTTGGCCCCAGCCTCCCTGCCCAGCTTGGGAATGGTCTTGAAGATGGCAGCCTGCACTGCTGGTATGGTTTCCAGTGCTGGCTAATGCAGAGCAGATCTGTTCTCAAAGAATTATGGTTGTGGGTTTTGGCTCATCTGGTAGTTCCCTGAAGGACTAACTCAAATGGCTTGCCTTTATTCCACCTAACTCAGAATTCTCCCAAGGTGGAAAGATGACTACATGGAGACATTTGTCAGAAACACTTAAAGGCAACTTTATTAGCGGCTGCCACTTGGAGCAAGGGATAATAGTTGGAGCAAATAATAGACACACTAAAAACATATTTACAGGGCTAGATGCACATGGGGTGAGGTGCATCCTTAGAAAATATCCAAGAAAGCCCTAAACTCTTACCTTAGTTGACCTTCTGGCTCTGTGCAAGCAGAAAGTGAAAGTTAGAGCAGGGTTGTAAATTGCCCAGCTGAGTACTGAAGGTTTACTTTGCAAAGTTTATTTGCAAAAATTGGGAGTTTTTTTTTGGGGGGGGGATGGGATGGAGGTAGGAAGGGGATTCCTAGAGGTTTAGGAAATCTCTGTCAAATCACTAGCTGACCACTAAGGTGACCTAATGAGACATCAGTGGCTACATATGACAAAAATTACAGATTTTACAAAATTAGTTCAAACAAACAAATGCAGCCACAATAAGCAGCAATAACAAACTCTGAGAAAGGGGGAGAATCTGGTTTCATGAGTTGTCACATTGTAATACTCGAAATGTTCAGATTTCTAAAAAAGTTGTAAAGTATTTAAAGAAATAAGAATGTATGGTCTATACACTAGAAAAATAAAAATGCATACAAATAGTCTCTGAGGAAGCCTAGACAATGTACTTAGTGTATAAAGACTTTATATCAGCTACTTTAAATATGCTCAAATGCTAACAAAAACCATGTATGAAGAATTAAGGGAGAGGTGAGAACGATGTCTCACCAAATAGAGAATATCAGCAAAGAGATAGAAGTTGTAAAAAGTAACCAGGTAGAAATTCTGGAGTTGAAAATTACAATAATTGAAATAAAATAAATTCATTAGAAGATTAATAATGGATTTGAGCAGGCAGAAGAAAGAATCTGCAAACTTGAACATAGGTCAATTGAGATTAGTCAATATGAGGTGAAGAAAGAAAAAAGAATGAAGAAAATGAACAAAATCTAAGATACTCATGGGACACTATCAAGCATACTAACATAGGCATACTGTCACTCTTATAGAACAGAAAGGGTTAGAAATAATATTTGAAGAAATAATAGATGAAAACTTCCAAAATGTAATGAAAGACTAAAATCTACACATCCAAGAAGCACAATGAACTCCAAATAAGGAAAACCCCAAGGAGATCCACATGAAAACATACGCTAATCAAACTGGTGGGTGCCAAAGACAAAGAGAGAGAATACTGAAAACAGTAACAGAGAACTGACTTGCTATGTGCAAGTGATCCCTAATCAGATTAATAACTGATTTCTCATCAGAAATCATGGAAACCAGAAGGCAGTCAGCTGAAAGAAAACAAACAAAAAAAGACTGTTATGCAAAAATTCTATATCTTGCAAAACTATCCATCAAAAATGAAGGAGAAATTAAAACATTCCTTGGAGAATAAAAAGAGAGTTTGTTTCCAGTAGACCTGCTCTGCAATAAATGCTAAAGGGAATCTTTCAGGTTGAAATGATAGGGCACTAGAGAGTAATTCAAATCTGCATGAAGAAATAAAGAACACCAATAAAAGTATATAAAAGTCAGTATTAATGTGTTTCTGGTTGGTAACTTATACATTTTTTCTCATATTATTTTTTAAAAACTACTACATAAAACAATAATTATAAATCTATGCTGCTGCAAACACAGGTACAAAGATGTAATTTGTGACAATAATAACATAAAGGGTGGATGGTGGAGATACATAGGAGCAAATGTTTTACATATTATTGAAACTAAGTTGGTATTAATTCAAACTAGATTGTTGTAAATGAAGATATTAATTGTAATCCCCAAAGCAACAACCAAGAAACTAACTAAAAACCTATGTGGTAAAAGAAACAAGAAAGAAATCAAAATGGTATATTAAAAAATGTTTGTCTAACACAAAACTAGGCAGTAATGGATGAACTTGGGAAATAAAAAATGTAAGACATATAGAAAACATAGCAAAATGGCAGATGTCCTTTCTCATCAGTAATTATATCATATGTAAATACATTAAACTCTCCATTGAAAAGGTGGAGATGGGCAGATGGATTAAGAAAAATGGATCCAACTATATGTTAGTTACAAGAGAAACACTTTGGAATCAAAGACACAAATTGAAAGCAAAAGGATGAAAATAGTTATTTCATGCAAACAATAATCAGAAGAGAGCTGGTGTGACTACCAGGTAAAATAGACCTTAAAACACAACAACAAAAACAAGTGTCAGTCCGTTTAGAAGATATATCAACTATAAGTATATAAGCACCTAAGAGCAGAGTTTCCGAATTTATGAAGTACAAACAGATGGAGCTCAAGGGCAAAGTAGTTCAATAATAATAACTGGTGACTTCAACACTCCACTTTCAATAATAGATTGAATCACTAGACAACAGACAAAGAAGGAAGTAGAAGACTAGAAAAACAAACTCACTAGCACTGACAAGACCTAGAGAACACTCCACCTAATAGTAGCAGAATACATATTCTTTTTGACTTTACATGGGACATTTTCCAGGATAGACCATATCTCAGACCACAAAACAACTATAAATAAATTTTTAAAAGATTGAAATCATACAAAGTATCTTCTCTAGCCACAATGGAGTGAAATTAAAAATTAATAATAGAAGGAAATTTGGAAAATCCACAATTTGGAAATCAAACAACACATTCTTAAACAACCAGTGGGTTAAAGAAGAAATAACAAGAGAAATTAGAAAATATTTTGAAATGAAGACAAAAATAAAGCACACCAAAATACATCTTATAGATCAAAAGCAGTGCTCAGAAAGAAACTTGTAGCTATAAATGCCTTCATTAAAGGAAGAAATATCTCAAATCAATAAGCTAACCTTCCATCTTAAGAAACTAGAAAAAGATCAAACTAAATCTAAAGGAAACAGAAGAAATGAATTAATAAAGATTAGGGCAGAGATAAATAAAATAGAGACTCTACAAACATTGCAGAGTCAATGAAACCAAACGTTGGTTCTTTGGAAAGATTGACAAACCTTTAGATAAACTGACAGAGACAGAGAGAAGAGAGAGAGGCCTCAAATTACTAAAATCAGGAATGAAACAGAAGACGTTATCACTGACCATAGAGAAGCACAAAGCATTATAAGACAATACAATTATAAGAACAGTTGCATGCCACTGAATTAGATAATCGTGCAAAATGGACAAATTCCTAGAAACATGCAAACTACCAAAATTAACTCAAGAAGAAATAGAAAATATGAATAGACTTATATAACAAGATATTGAATCAGTAATTAAAAACCTTCCAACAAAGAAAAGCCTGGAACCAGATGGTTTCACTGCTGAATTCTATCAAATGTGTAAAAAAGAATTAACACCACTCCTTCCCAAACTTCTCTAAGAAATTGAGGAGGAGGCAATATTTCTTAACTCATTCTGAGGCCAGTGTTACCCCTGATACCAATGCCAGACAAAGATATCTCAAGAAAATAAAATTGCAGACCAATATCCCTTGTTAATATAGATGCAAAAATTTTCAACGAAGTAGTAGCAAACTGAGTCCAGCATCATATTCAAAAGATTATATACTTAGTACGATCCCAGGAATGCAAGGTGAGTTCAACATAGAAAAATCAATCAATGTAATGAATAAAGGATTTAAAAAGCCTCATGATCTCAATCTAGGCAGAAAAAAAATTACACAAGATCCACCATCCTTTAATGATAAGAATGCACAACAAATCAGCAATAGAAGGGGAGTCCCTCAACCTGATAAAAAACATCTATGAAAAACCTACAGAAAATATCATACTTAATGGTGAAAGACTGAAATCATTCTCCCTAAGATCAAGAACAAGGCAAGGATGGTCACCCCAATCACCTTTATTGAACATTGTACTGGATGTTTTAGCTAAGGATATTAGGCAAGAAAAAGAAATAAAAGGCATCCAAATTGGAAAGGATGAAGTAAAACTATCTCTATTAGCAAATGACATGATCTGATAGAAAGAAAATCCCAAGAACCTACAAAACAAAACAAAACAAAATCTATCAGAACTAATCAATATACAAAATCAGTATTTGTAAGAGCAGTATTCAAAAATCAGCAGTATTTCTATACACTAGCAATGAGTAATCTGAAAATGAAATTAAGAAAAGCATTCAATGTATAATAATATCAAAATGAATAAAATACTTAGAATTAAATTTAAGCTAAGAGAGGGAAGATTTGTACCCTGAAAACTAAAAAACACTGTTGAAAGAAATTAAAGAAGACCAAATAAATGGAAAGTCATGCCATGTTTGTAGTTTGGAAGATTTAATATTTTTAGGATGGCAGAACTACCCAAAAGAATCTACAGCTTTGAGGAGCGCCTGGGTGGCTCAGTCGTTAAGCGTCTGCCTTCCGCTCAGGTCATGATCCCAGGGTCCTGGGATGGAGCCCTGCATTGGGCTCCCTGCTCCAGGGGAAGCTTGCTTCTCCCTCTCCCACCCCCCCTACTTGTGTTCCCTCTCTCACTGTGTCTCTTTCTGTCAAATAAATAAATAAAATATTAAAAAAAAAAAAGAATCTACAGTTTTGATGTAACCTTTACCAAAATCCCAGTGTTCTTTTCTACAGAAATAGAAATGCCGGCCCTAAAATTCATATGGCATTGCAAGTGACCCTGAATAGCCAGAACAATTTTTAAAAAGAATAACAATATGGAACACATACACTTGGACAACATACAATGGAAAACATACACTTCTTGACTTCAAAACTTACTGCAAGCTACAGTAATCAAAACAATGCGGTACTGTCATATGTATACCAATGGAATAAAATCGGAAGTCCAGAAATAAGCCTGTATATCCATGCTTAATTGATTTTTGACAAGGGTGCCAAGACTATTCTGTGGGGGAAAGAACAGTCTCGTCAATGTTGTTCTGAGACAATTTGATATACATATACAAAAGAATGAAACAAGACCCTTGCTTAGTTCACATCATATACAAAAATTATCTCAAAATAGGGCTAAGATCTAAATGTAAGAGCTAAACATGTAAGCCCCTTAGAAGACAGTGTAGATGTAAATGTTCATGACCTTGGACTTGACAATAGTTTCCTACATATGACAACCAAAGCAAAAGCAACAACAACAGCAAAGAAAGAAATTGGACTTCATAAAAATGAAAAACTCTTATGCATCAAAGAATACCATCAAGAAAGTGAAAAGACAACTCACAGAATGGAAGAAAGTATTTATAAATCACAAATCTGATAAGGGCCTAGAAGCCAGACTATATAAATAACTTGTGAAACTGAACAACAAAACACTCCCTTCCCCACCAACCACAATTAAACAATTAAACAACGGGCAAAGGGCCTGGATAGATATTTCTCCAAAAAAGAGACACAAATGGATAATAACCACATAAAAAGATGCTCGTCATCAACCATGAGAGATGATGGACTCTGAAGGGCAGGCAGGGTTCTAGAGGGGAGGGGGGTGGGAGGACGGGTTAGCCTGGTGGTGGGTATTGAGGAGGGCACGTTCTGCATGGAGCACTGGGTGTTATGCACAAACAATGAATCATGGAACACTTCATTTAAAACTAATGTTGTAATGTATGGGGATTAACATAAGAATAAAAAAAAAAAAAGAAAAAAAAAAAAGATGCTCGTCATCATCAGTCAAACACTGGGGATGGGGATGTAAAATGGTATGGCCACTGTGGAAGACAGCTTGGTGATTCCCCAAAATGTTAAACATATAACATATGACCCCCAATTGTACCCTTAGGTATGTGTCAAAGAGAATTGAAAACAGTGTTCAAGCAAACACTTGCCCATGAATTTCAGAACAGCATAATTCATGATAGCCAGAAAATGGAAACAACCCAAATGTCTATCAGCTGAAGAATGGATGAACAAATGTGTTACATCCCTACAATGAAATATTATTCAGCTAGAAGAAGAGGGGAATTACTGATACTTGCTACAACATGGGTGATCCTTGAGAATAGTCTTCAAGAGGAAAGAAGACAGACACAAAGAGCCACATATCGTATGATTCCATTTATGGGGAAAGACTGCTGAGCGGGTACAGAGTACCTTTTTTGGGTGATGGAAATGTTCTGGAATTAGATAGTGGTGATGGTTGTACAACATTGTGAATGTACCGGAAGCCACCGAAGTGTACATCTTAAAATGATTAAAATAGTGCATTTCATGTCATGTGAATTTTACCTCAATTAAAAAAACAATCAAGGACACATTAAAAAAAAGGAATGCTTCAAATGAACACAAAATAATGGTTTAAAAATGGCCTCAAACCATCTCGATTCTCTCTTCTTGAGTTACAGTTATTTCCTTAGTAATGCAGTCTTTGCAGTAAAGGCATGTATCATGCTGCCATAATTAACACAATTTCCTTGTGAAATTACATTTGCAATACTATAGATGTGTTTTCAGTTGTCTTTTATTCTTTCCAGATAACACACCATCATCATGAATTATGCCAGGGACTGCAATAATTTAATCAATATTATAATTAAACAGTCCCCAGTATAAGTATATATTTATATACTATGGCGTTGACAACTGGCTTTTAAAAGAGTCTAGAGTTTAATAGTTTTGCGCATCATTTACAGTTCCCTTGCACCACTGACATGATTGATTAGCACCACAATAAGAAATTATGTCTTCTGCAGAATCCATCCTGTATTGGGAGAATTGATTATATTTCCCTGGGGAGGTCAGGCCTCATAATGCAAATGTTAATTAATTTTTTGTATTAAAAGCTAAATACAAAGCTTGAATCACGTTTATTAGGAACTTCTTTTAATGAATTCACTGCCCTTTGAACCTAAACAGTTTATCTTTTGGCACATGCATCCTATTAAAGAACAAAAACAATTGATTGTGCAATCATCCACATGGAGTCTCCCAACTAGGTTACAGACATGCTGGGGTGGCCTCTCAGGAGCTGTTAAATTTAATTGTAGACAGTTAGCAGGTTTCCTTCCATCCATTTTTCTCTTTTTTTCCCTCTCTCTCTCTTTCTCTTTGAAAAAAAAAAAAAAACACTTGGAAGAATAAGTCAGGAAGTTAAACAGCTTCATTTTATCTTTTAATGTGAGGGTATAGAATGGAATGGGATTACATATACTATTTATTTTCAAATATATTATACTAGAAAAACAACATGAAAGATCATTATGGTTATGTAGATGGTAGAACAGTCTATAATTAAACTAGAGACCTGCTAGGATATATTTCATAGGCTTTTCTGGGTAATGAAATTTCATGACTCTGATAGAGACCACCTCAAATGTATTTTACTAGAAACTTCACTGGAAATTTAAATTCAAATGTAGCAATGGTGGTTTGCAGCTGACTGGTCTCTGTAATGGCCAGGTCTGTCTGCAAGGCGTGCAGAGTTTTGAAACTCTGTTACAATCTAGTATTTCTGTATTAAAACTCTTTTTTAAATTAATTTGATGAAACATACTTTGGTTAACATCCTATTTAAATTAAGATTTCTGGAACCAAAGGTATCTTATTCAATTCTTCCCAGCATGGGATCATTGCCATGGCTTATTTTCTTAATGTTGTTTCCGTCTTTTGAAAACTTTTGTAAGCCTGCAATTAGTTTGAAAAATCTCATTAGGTATCAAATGAGAAAATCGTTAAATGTGCTCACTGCAGAAAGCATGCAGCACTTGGAAATCGACATTACTTGGTGTGTTTCACTTCAGAGTCCAGTGCTAACCAAGCTGTTAGAGGAGGCTTCATCAAGGGACCATCTCTCATTTCTGAATATATGTGGTTCATCTGTGTATATTGAAGGTGATAAATATTTTGGACCTCCAATTTTGGATTAATTATTCCAAGGCAATTTTCTTTGACTGTATTAATTATTAATGGCTTGTAGAACTTCCTCTCTGATACCTCTGTGCAGGGTTTAGCTGAAGCAAAATGACAATTCGGGTGGACTCTCTTGAGTGTTACTCTTTTTACCCATCATCCTCCTCTCTATTGGTAAAAATAGGGATACGTTTTCCTGATTTCTTATCTTGGTGCCTAAACTTTCTGTTGTTGTCTCACTCCTACAGTTCTTCAATATAATATCCTACTAAGACACATTTCTTCCAAACAGTATCTGGTTAGAGGCTACCAGGAGGTCTGAACTCCCCACACCATCTTCCAATGCCCCCAAAAGGGGACAAATCATAGCTTTTTAAAGCTGATAGTGCATGACGTTTAACTCATAAATGATGAAATGGTAATTGGGATGTTGTGTGCTTTGTTGTAGCATAAAATTGCATATTTTCAACAACCAGGGTGACAATAATAGCAATTTTTTTTTTTTTTTGAGAGGGAGGGAAAGAGGAGGGGAGGGGCAGAGAGACTCTGAAGCAGACTCCAAGCCCATCGTGCAGTCTGACACAGGGCTCTATCTCACAACCCTGAGTCGTGACCTGAGGAAATCAAGAGCTGGATGCTTAACTGACTGAGCCACCCAGGTGCCCCAGTTACAGCAATTTTTAATGATATATCATGAAATTATAAATATTCAGTTTCTCACCTATTCTCATACTCTAAGGAAATAAGATTGCTGTCTGGGTCAGTCTTGATGTTGGAGGAACTGAGGAATGGGCAAATAACAGCCAGAGATCTCAGATAAATGTATCTACAAAATAAATAGATGGAGCAGGGAGGAGAAGGGTAAGAGACAAGAAAGTCTCAAGAGATGGGTTAGTGAGAATGTGTGTGTCGTAGGGGCTTGGAGTTGGGGTGGGAGCTGCTATGGCATGTGAGTGAAATGGAGAGCTTTTCCTTTGATGGTTTAAAATATTCAGAAAGAAAATACCCAGAAAGATATTGGAGTAGGTTAAATGCTTTTAAGTTATTTTGGATGCTGAATTGATGCATCGTTGAGTGGCACTCAAAGCAGAGCTCAGACCACAGATGATTCAGTTCTATAGGTTACACAAGTATGACTATGAGCGCCCTCTTGTGGGCATCTGGACTACTACCTGCCTGGGCAAGTTCTTTTTTCTTTTTAGATTTTTAAGTCATCTCTGTACTCAAGGTGGCTCTTGAACTTACAACCCCAAGATCAAGAGTCACGTGCTCTACCCACGTGCACCAGCCAGGCGCCCGCTTGGCAACTTTTAGTATATGCCTCAGCCTAACACAAGTTTTGACACTTCCAGTGAGTTTCAAACTCTTTCTTCTTAATCAAAACCACCTCTCTTTTGATCAATTTTCTTGAGAATCTTGCTTTTTGCTGCCTATCTGTTGGGTTCATCTGGACTAATGGTCCTAGTTAAGGTGACAAATTTTCCACCTGATATGAACTTCTAGAAAATATGTCTTGACTCAGGAAATTTTCTAATTGTGGACATTTCAGGTATCATGAATAATCAATGACACTTTTTTTTTTCCCTGACCACCAAAATATATCAAATAGGAAACTACTACTTTGTACACTTCCCACTTGTTTCCCTATTTTTTCTTCAAAGAGATTTGTTCCCATCTGTATTCAGTAGTAAGAAAGGTTATTCAATTAAAGATGAGTCAGACTATGAATTGAATACGTGGCCAAATATTTGCTAAACATGGCATTTTGTTAAGTGCTGGGGTTATGGTGGAGTGCAAAAAGACAGGGTCCTTACCCTCAAGGAATTAGTAATCAAATGAGAATAACAAATAATAATCAAAGAGCCAAACTGTGGAAGGAGCCGAGATGTCCTTCAACAGATGAATGGATAAAGAAGATGTGGTTCATATCTACAATGGAATATTACTCAGCCATCAGAAAGGATGAATACCTACCATTTACATTGACATGGATGGAACTGGAGGGTATTATGCTGATTAAAATAAGTCAATCAGAGAAAGATGATTATCATATGGTTTCACTCATATGTGGAATATAAGCAATAGCTCAGGGGATCATAGGGGAAGGGAGGGAAAACCAAATGGGAAGAAATCAGAGAGGGAGACAAACCATGAGAGACTCTTGACTCCGGGAAACAAAATGAGGGTTGTGGAAAGGGGATGGAGTAACTTAGTGATGGGAATTAGGGAGGGCATGTGATGTGATGAGGACTAGGTGTTATATGCAATTAATGAATCATTGAACACTACATCAAAAACTAATGATTACTGTATGTTGCCTATTAAAAAAAACAGATGTATAAATGTATATTCACAGACTATGTTAAGTGCTATGGAAGAAAGAGACAGGATGCTATGAGATCATATAACAGGGAACCCATCCTAGCATGGGATCAAGGAACCTTCTCCAAGGAAGTAACAATAAAGAAAAGATCATATCTGTAGTTATTAACTAGGCAAAGGGTATGAAGGAAGAGTGGTCAGGTCAGTCATAGGGAACAGGATGTGCAAAGGTCCTGAGGCAGATCAAAGTGTGAAATATTGGTTCAAGAAACAAAGGGAAGTCAGTATGGCTGAGGACTGGAAAGAAGTTAGAGAGATTCTGGTAAGAGCCTGAAGAGACAGAGAGGGAAAAATCATGTTGGATTTTGTGGGCTACATTAAAGATTTTTTTGTCATAAGAGCTGCGGAAATCCATGGATGTGTTTGAAGCAGAAAAGTAGCATGACCAGATTTGCTTTAAGAACATTAGGCAAAAAAAGAGGAATGCTGGAAGATGAGTTGAAGACTGTTGCCACGGTCCAGATGAGTTGTGGTAGCAGTTAGGTCCCGGCTAGTAATGTGGGTGACAGAATTCAGGGGAAGACTTAAAGGATGTATACAAGATAAAGAGGTGTTTTAAGACTGAACAATGAATTGAATATAGATATAAGGAGAAGAAGGAATCAAGGATACCTCCCAGTTTCTAACTCCTGCACTGAACAGCGAGTGGGGCCCTTCACAAAGGTCGGGGAAAATGTGAAAGATTAGATTGGGGAGGACAAAGGGTCATGACGAAGCAGGCTCATAAACCAGCTCCATTTAGTTGTGCAGAAGTTTGGGTTTACTTTGAGTTACCCAAGTGGAGGTGACACCATCTAAAGTGAACCTAATAATATCTGTCTTACAGGGTAGTTCTGTGTTTTACAGGAGATACTGTATGTAAAGCACAGTTCCTGTCACTTAAAAGGCCCCCAGTAAAAGGTGAGGAGATGGCTTGAGTACGACATTACGCGTACGTGTGCATAGGGAAGCTTGCATGCCTGGACATAAATAATCGAATTAATGCTCTCCCCATTTAAATTTAAATTCAGCCAACATAAGCCTACTGTTATATAGAGGATAGTTCTTGTGTTTCTTATTAACCTCTGAACTCCCGAGTAATTTAATTCCAAATACAAGATAGACAAGATAATATATAGCCAACTTGTATTATGCTATTTTATCCCTACATTCATTTGAGCCTATGAGTTCACAAAGTCAGTTAAAAAATGGCATCCCGGTTCTAAATAATTACACTATTTTAACTTTAATTTAATTACGGTGCATTGAACGGTAGACCTTTAAAACTGTGTAGTCATTTGCCTCAGTGAGTTAGACTAATCGGTACACCTCATTATACTCAACACATAAAAGGATATATGTCTCCCATTTTTTTTAACACATTCCTTAATATGCTCCTACAGTGCTATCAAAACTGGTGCTTGAGCATTTGCAGAGCTTGTATTTTTCCCTTTAAAATTAAAAAAAAAAAATCCTCAAGTGCAAGGTTTTGCAGAGAAGAGCTGTGGAAAAAGAAGGTAGGTGAGCGAAGAAACGAGCTCTGTCCTGACAGCATTTGACTCTGAAGGAACCACAAAGCAGTGGTGACTTAATTTTTTTTCTGACAGGTGACATAAAGATGATCTATGGAGTCATCACTATCTATACGTGGGTGGGAAAAGAATATTGGGAAACCCTAAGTGCAAATAACATTGCAGTGGACATCCAGGGGATGCTCTCTGCATTTGTACATGAAAGATTTCTATGTGAACGAATATTAGATGTACCTTCTTTGAAAAGACCGGGACTAAATTAGTTTTACAGGAAGACTGATAAAGCTTTAATCAGCTAACATTAAGTGAAGATTGTTTTTTTTTTAATAGAAGTTTATTCTAAAGGAAAAGTTACCAAAAACCAAAATAGTCTTTGAGTTATTCTTCAAATTATCCAATTATATAATTGGCTAATTGTACGGACACCAAGAGTGGGGGATGGGATGGGGGCAGAGAGGCAGAAGATGCGGGAGTCAAGCTTTTAAGTGAAATTTAAAGAGGATAAATTAGGTGGGGTGATTGGACAGTGAGAATGACTGGTCAGATGATTTTCATCATTCTTGACTGTGGGAACAGAAGACGAAATATTCTGGGCAGCCTATGACTTGAAAGACATCCAAGCTGGGAAAGCTTTGGGCCCAAATGGCCCCAGCCCACCTACAAGATGGTGTGGAATAAACCTGCAGCGTTAACGTGGATATGTACCAGCATAACTGAGCCGTGGGTATCAAATAACAGTCCTGTAATCCCTGGAATATTAAACAGTGATGGGGCTTTATTTATTTACTGATGAAATGCAGGAGATGGTCTGGCACCTGTGGTTTGGATAGAAATACACCATTGCTTTTTCTTATCCTGCTTCTAATATCCCCACATCCATTAGACTTTGGTTTGGACCTGCAGGAGCTGGGGCCTTCCAAAGTTTCTGTAGTGGAAGAAAAAAATACTCTGCTCTTAGAGTCACACAAGTGGGGTGGTGATGAAGGAGACCCAGAGTGCTCCACAGAGAAAACCCCTGTTTTCTGCTGCTGCGTGTTTTCCACGGCCACCCCTTGCGGATTCAGGCGTTTCTCCTCCAATAAGCAGATATTGGAAACATTTCTCAGAATTATGAGAATTTGGAATGGAAATTGACATCTCTTCTCTTTTACTTTTTCCTGGCCTCCCACAAGCCGAGTAGGCTTTCAGAATACCCATAAAGAGGGCTTAGTGGGATGAACCAGATTTTTCCAGGATTTGAAGAAGTTGGGACACCTCTGGGTTGGTAGGAATATATTTCAGGGTGGGTGGCCACAATTTCTAATATGTTGCTTCCTGACTTTGTCCTCGCTATGTCTTCAAACCAGGCAGAAATGTCTCCAGAATCTCGTCTTTGTCTTCTAGCTCGTACTATCTTTCAACTTTCTTGGGTCTCTTTTCATTCTCCTGGTCAGAAACAAAACAAATTCCTTTCTATGTGGGCTCTCCAGTATTTTCTCTCAGTTCAGCCTGTATTACCCTGTAGGGAGTATTCTGACTTTCCATGGGACCATATTATCTTATAAGAGCACATCTTCCCAAATATCTTGCTTTCTTTGGACATTTTCTGTCTGCCTGGGACATTCTCCTTTCTTTAATCCTTTCCTAGCTAACTCTTGTGACTCTAGTGACCAATTAGTAGACTCCTTCTGGTTGTTCTTGCACCCTTCCAAATTAGATCAGATTTTATTTCTGTTTCTGCAAATAGTTTTTCTTTTGCTTTCATCTCCCACCAATACCCCTTCCCTCTCTGTGTCTCTATCTGTCTTACACACACACACACACACACACACACACACTCCAGCTGGAACATGGCCTGTCCTCACTTGATACTTTTGAATGATTACATTAAGACTTTCATTGCCTGGCTTCATTGTCCTTTTTTTCTGTCCTGGCATTTCTAAAACTATTTGGTATTGGAAAATTTCTTACATGTACAATGAAACAAAAGGAATGCATGAATGACAGGGTTGGGTCCCACTGCCACTGACCTGGTATGATTTGCAGTCTGCCCTGGAAAGCATGGCTTGAGAGTTTAGAACACACGCTTTTCATACCAGGTAAGGCTAAAGGCATAGACCACAGATGTACAAGATCTCATTTAAAGCATCAGGGCACCTGTCAGGGATATAAATATTTCAACAACATAGTGTCTTGATTTTTATGATTATTTTGAATTTTTTGTGGCTGTCTCCATCAAGCCAGAGTAGCAATGACTTGTTAACACTATGTGGATATATGGCTAGATAAGGAAGCTAAAATGAAATTTGTCACCCTGCACAGATATGATACTTTCATACCAGAGTGATGACTGTTTATAAACACACACACACACAAACAGAGGGAAGAAGTCATTTTCTTTTTTCTTTTTTCTATTCCTGTCCTTAAAAATGTTCTGATTTACATGACACAGAGTTATTCTTATTCCACATTTATAAATCGAGGCATTGAGGATAAGTTTATATAACTGGAAAATGAATTCTCCTTTTTCAACTCCTGCTAAAGAAATAATGATACTTTTTTCTGCCTCCAACATAAAAACATTTGAACATCATTTAGTTGTGTTATGTGCTTTAGTGTTTACTCTGGTAGATTTTATTTGTTATTCTAGGTACAGAATGTTTTTTTTTAAAAATGTGTCCAGTGTTGATACAGACACATTCAATTAAAACAAACAAAAAAGTATTTTCAAAGCCTAGGCCAACATCTCTTTAGAAAACACGAACTCTGATTTCTTTGTCCTGAGAGCTGAAGAGCTGTCCCCAGTGGCGTGCGACTTCCTCCATACTCTTTGGGAGCAGAACACAGGTGCTGAAAGAACAAGGAGGAGCATTAAGCTTGGTGCTGATCCAAGGTGGGGGCTAAAAGTGGATGACCAGCTCCCCCAAAATTGTACTTCCTCAAAGACACAGTGCATCTTATTAAATGGAACCCTGGCCCTCAACCACTGAGCACCGCCTAGTCAGAGCCCTCTCGAGGAAGATCATAGCCCTGTTACTTGATTGTGAACACAGAGTTCAAAGGACTGTCCACAGTGTCCACCCTCCCACCATATCTGGTCTCTCATCACTCCAAGCAGAAGTGGCCTTCACTCAGAGGGACCCTGAAGTCCCTTCTATCTCCATTTCTCTCCTGATTTTCTTTTCTATTTCTTGGTGCCTCATCTCTCACCATTCCTACCCACCCCTGCCGATACCCTTGATCCAACTTCCAGAAGCCTACATGGATAGATCCAGAGAAAGCATTTTTCTGTCCACCACCGCTGTTACCCCGCCCCCAGGTTTATTGAGGTATAACTGGCATGCAAAACTGCATGTAATTAATGTATACAGTTTGGTGAATTTGGACATAGATACTTGTGTTACCATTGCCAAAATCTAGGTACTAAACATATCCATCACCTGCATCTCTTGGTTTTGCTTATTTTTGCGGTAAAAACAGTTAACATGCGATCTACCCTTTTAGCAAACCCTTAAGTACACAGTATCTTCTTGTGAACTGTAGGCACTGTATTCCAGCAGACCTCTGGAACTTACTACTCTTGTATAACTGGAACTTTATACCCATCGAACAACACCTCTTATTCCCCATCTCATCCCCAGTAGCCGCCATTCCATTGTCTACTTCATACCTTTGACTATTTTCAATACTCCCTGTAAGAGGAATCATGTAGCATTTGTCCTTCTGTGATGGGCACAGTTCACTTAGCATAGTCTTCCAGGTCCACCCATGTTGTTTGATTGACCCTACCCCGAGTTTTAATGTGGAGTAACTATGATCAGTGGCTTCTAGTGTTTGTTAGATGGACAAACAGATCTTCAGTAGTCTTGATCTTCCTCCTGTGATATAACTTAGAGGCAAAAAGTTCCCCTTCCCACCATGCCTGAGGATAAGAAGGAAATGAGGGATGAAGGGAAGAGAGAAACCACATTGTCACATTAGGCATTAACTTTTATTTCAACAGCCATGAGTTTGGGCTGTTGTTTTTAGAATTTAAAGTAGTAATAATAAATTAATCTAGCTGAGCACTCTTGGGATCTTGGTTTTATTGGAAGGGTCTTCTGTGAATCTATTTTTACTTTTTGACATATGCTTTTCCACCAGAAAATGACATCTCTTCCTTTGTTCATAAGGCAAGAGAAGACAGAGTTAAAAAGAGGCTAAATCATTTGTTGAAATTCCTCTCATGAGTGATCTGCAGAATAGGGGTTAGAATCCAGAATCCCTGGTGTGTAGGAGACATTAGCCCAGGTAACCCTAATTTCAGACAGATCCCTTCAAGTAGAGCTAAATTTTATGCAAATTCTCATGGCATCTATTTTATGAACAACTCAGGAATATAAGGAAAAAGTCTTTGACCCACTTTACAAGCCAACTAGCTCATGCAAGTGGTGGTTGATATGCCCTGTGCTTTGTCTTGTGTAGAACTGAACATTTCTAGGCGGGTAATGAAATTCAATTGAAGATTGTGTCATAACTACAAGTCAAAAGATCAAATCTGATCCAGCACTTCGACACCTGACTTTGGGCAAGATGGATCCCAGTGGGTGGGGAGTGGGGTGGGGAAAGTTGGGGATGGTGGGGGAAATGGGGTGGTGGGGTGTTGGTCTACGTGGCTCTAGCAGTCAGTCCATCCCATGGTCTGCAGGCAGTCTGGCAGTTTCACAGGAAATGCAGAGAAACGATTTATTCACAGACATTGCTGAATTTGAAAGGTGCGATTAATGATTCTATTTGGAGAGACTGCTTATTCTACAAGCACTGCAGTGGCCCTTTCCTCCCAGCCAAGTCATTCAGTAAACAGGGTGTCTTGGGATCCCAACTAACTCATTCTCGCCTCATTTACATATTTTGGTTCACATTCGTTAGGTTTCCCTGTTTCATTCTTACTTTTCTAAGGTGTGATGTTCTTGATTCACAGAAATGGATCAGTGACTCAAAAGTTGTGAACTGAAGCATGAAAGTAGAGATGAAAACAGTAAAGCAAATACCACAACTTCAAATAACATCATAAATATAAATAGTGAACAAGGCTTAGATGCAGATATAGAATGTGATGCTGCGTGTGCTGAGATAACTGGATTTCTAAATGTGATGCGTTTTCACAAGCTGTAAAAGAAAAGTGCAAATAAGAACAATGGATTTCTGAAAATTTGATTTTGTTGGACCAAACTTCCATTTTACCTTAAGATTTCACTGCTCTCTCTGATAGGAAACTTTGTCAAATAGTGGCATGGAGACACCAAATTTTCAAATCAATCTGAAGCATAATCACCACACTAGAAGGTTTATCAATTTTTTTTCAGAACAATGAGAAACTATTGCTTTCCACCATTCAATGGACAAATTTTATTCCTGAAGGCTGAGGAAAAAGGACGTTCAGAATTTCCCTCCTTGTGGGGAAAAAATGCAAAACAAAACCTTATACCAGTCACAATATGGTTGACAAGCTTAGGAAATTTGATGACAAATATTATGCTTAGAGAGAAAGTAGGATAAGCTGCTGGAAGAATCTTTCTATCAAAGGATGCTGTTGGATGTCATATAATATCAATGACAGGGTATCGGATATTTTGTTTTATAGTTACCGAGGTCACTGATGTGCAGAATGTGTGAATCAACTCTTGCCAAGTAGGAAAAGATATTCAAGAAAATGGAGCAAATACTTACTGAGAACTTTATCTGTGCTCTTTACTTTAGGTGTTCTATCTCATTTAATCCACCCCCAAGCCCTCAAAAAACAATAGTTGTGTTGGAAAGGGCTTCACCACTAATAATCTGTCCTTTTCTAGTACTTTTTTTTTTTTTTAATTCAGTGCCAAAACACTTAGTGAGGAACAATTGGGTACATTAAACACACACACACACACACACACACACATTCCATGTATACGATAGGACATAGAAAATGCAATAAAAAGAGGATTCAAAATCCATTTGTCACCATTTCCCAAGTTGAAATATTTGACCTTCCAGATTTTGAGAAAAATACACTTCTGTGAAAAGTTGACTGTGGTTAAAAAAAAAAAAAAAAAAAGCTCTGTAGTTTCTGGATTTATGTTTTATCTGACTCTATGTAACTGATATTATTCATTTTTAAATATTTTATTTTAGACAACTTCCTAATTGTGAAAACCATTTTAAAAATGTACTTAAAGTGAGTGGCTCACTTATGTGCCAAATGTTAATTGAAGGATCTACAAGCACAAAATCATTGAGAAGCACAGGGTAATAGAAAGAAGACCAGATGCTGGGTTCTAATTCTGACTCTAAGATAGTACAGCTTTGCCACTTAGGCTAATTATTTACCTCCCTGGGTTTAGGTACTTTCATCTTTAAAAAGGTTAAAAAAAAGGCTAATTTTTTAAAATTTTGAAATAAAAATAAAAGAATTGATTTTCATCGGTGTTTCTCAACATCAGCAACATTGATATTTAGGGCCAAATAATTCTTTGTTGGGAAAGGAGGCTTTCTTGTGCATTCTATGATGTTTGGTAACAGCCCTCATCTCTACTTTCTAGAAGCCAGTAGCACCCACTCCTCCTTTCCCCACATTATGAGGACCAGAAATGGTATTTAGGCAAAAATGTATTCTCCAGTTGAGAATCACTAACTTAGTTATTCTCCAAGGCCTAATCAACTTTAAATTTCTATTAATTTTGTGAACCCTCTCTGAGATGTATAGTTTGTGACTTTAGGAACCAGGACTTGATGATTCAGGAAATTCTCAATTTTTCCAGATGGCAGACAATGCTAAAATTAAGAGATTGTTTTTGAAAGCATGGCATGAGAAAAAGCCAAGGATGTGGCTGTGGAGCATTTCACTGAAACCTTTCACTGAAACTCTGAGAGATCAAAAGTTCAGAACACTCAGTAGCAGGAGATTAAAGGTCCCAGATCTTCTTGATCAAACCAGAGGGCCCTAGGAAGCTGAAGGGCATTGCCTTTCTGCCATCTCAGCAGAAGCTAAACATAGCGAAGAGATTACCCACAGATGATCTGTGGATGAACCTTTCAACTAATAGAGTGCACATCCATGAAATCCATGCCCACGAGGTTCTTGAGAATTTTACGTCAGCAGAAACACTGCCAGGTTGAGCTGAAAGGCATCAAGAGATGGCAAAGGCTCTCATACCCAACATTCTCCTGATAGGCGGCAGGCAGATAAAACTACTCAGTTGAAATTTCATAGCTTCCATTTTCATGAAAAAGAAAGCAAGAATGGGAGGGAAGAACCAGGAGCACAGACTGTGAAGCCCAGAGCACAGGGTCAGAGTTGAGAGCCACAGCAATGTTGACACCTAAAGAAGTTTGACCAGCTGGGTTTCAAAACTGTTTGTAGAAATGACTACTTTTTATTTTCCATTTTACTCCTTTTTTTTTTTTGCATCTGAGTATCCATAACTGTTATCCTATGCCTGCCCCACCATCGTATGTTAGGAGCAGATAACTCACTTCTTTAATTCCATAGTAACACAGATAGAAAGAAATTGTGGTCAGGAGCTTCACCTGTACTGATTTAGATGATTGAGCTGATGAAATTTTGAACTTTTAAGCTGATAAGATTTTGGACTTTGAATTAATCTTACAATAGGATGAGACCCTGGGAAACCTTGAGAGGGTGAGTGTATTTTGCATTTGGGAGCCATGGGAACCTTTGGTGGCTGGAGCATGAACAGTTGTCGTAGAATTTCTAAAGTCCTTCCCCAATCCCCCACCAAATATGTCCTGCCCTAATCACTGGAACCTGTGAATATAATGAGCTATCACTCCCATGATTGTTATGTCATATAGCACAGTTGACTTTAAGATAGGGAGATTTACAAGTGATTCTGATCTAATCACACGACCCCTTAAAAGCAAATGAGGAAATCAGAGAGATCAAAGCATGAGGAGGATTCAATGTGGCATTGTTCATATGAAGGTGGGTGGGGGACACATGAGAAAGAATATGGGTGGCCTTAAAAAGCTGTGTGAGCCTCCCCTCCCCCAGGGCCCAACAGTTAGCAGAGAAATGGGGATCTCAATCCTACAACTGCAAGCAACTGGATTCTCCCAGCTTGAAAGCTTGGAAGTGGGTTCTTTCCTAGAACCTCCAGATAAGAATCCAGCCTGACTGACACCTTGATTCGAGTCTTGTAATACCCTTAGTGTAGAATTCTGTTGAACCCTCCTGGACTTCTGAGTTATGAAGCTGTAAGTTAATACATGGCTATTGTTTTAAGCTAAGTTTGAGATAATTTGTTAAGCAACAATAGAAAATGACTATATATATTAAATGTAAAAAGAGCTGCTGTAAGATGCGATTTGAACAATGAAATAATAATATAGTAGAAGATAGCTAAGCAGCACACACAAGAAAAATCTTTCTAGAGCTTAAAAACATGAATTCCCCCAAAATACTCAGAGATGAATTGAAATGGAAGATGGTCATCGTTCAAATGCAAAACAGTGGCTTATAATATCGAAAGGAATAAATATCCTCCAATAAATATAAATGAATGGAAATAGTGACAGAAATGCAAACAAAACAAAAAGATTGACAGAAAAAATCTAGAAAGGATAAAACACAAAATAAATGACAAGAGAACAAAAACTCTGAAACCAGCAGAGATCAGAAAGAAAGAAGGGATAAAATAAAGGTAAAATCATGAGAGATTGTGTTTTACTCTATGAGAATTAATTTAAAAATGTTATGGTGGAAAGAGTGACTTTATATAAAATATAAATATAGAATATTTAGAATATATAGAATATAGGAAAATATAATCTACTTCAAATGACCCCAGTACAGATAGAAAGTATAAAAAAAGCAGTTTCCCTAGGAAAAAAAATGTGCATTGCTGTAAAAGAGCTCTATCATATAAAAACACCAGTCCCAGAAAAATTCTACCAAATCTTTCTAGAAGAGGTCACCTCAGTGCTGCTTAAAATGTTGTTGAATATACAGAAAAAAGAAAACTTCTAAATTCTTATAAAGAGAAAAATATATATCAACACTTGATACAGATTGTACAAAAAAGAAAACCATAAATTAATCTCACATATGGCATCAAGGCAAAATTCTTTAAAAAAAAAAAACATGAAGAGAAAATAATATTGCAAAGTGGAGTTTATTCAAAAAATGTAAGGATGCTTCAATATTAGAAAATCTATAAATTATCTAGAAATAGGATGTTAAAAATCTAAACAATTCATCATATTCATATATCAAAGGAAAAGTCAGGATTGTTTCTGTAGGTGTCTAAAAGGCATTTCACAAAATTTAATACCCATTCCTGATAAAACCAATCAATAGAATAGGAATCATAGATACTTCTGTACCAAAGTTACAGATACATGTACATAATCTCTGAAACCTTCTTCTTAATGGGGAAACATTAGGGGCATTCCCGCTAAAGGGAAGAACAAGATAAAGATAGCCAATATAGCAAATACAATTTAACTTGGTTTTAGTGTAAGCCAAAAAATCAGATGAGAAGGAATTTATATGTGTCCAAATTAGAAAGAAAGAGGCAAACTTTTAAAACTGAATATCTGGAAAGCTCAGAAAAATGGAAAAACTATTACAAAACAAAAAATGTAGTAAAAAAAGCAGGATATAAAGTTAATATCTAGAAATCAATAGAGGTTTGCATATATACAGATGAGGAAATGGAAGAGAAACCTCAACTAAAATCACAACAAAGAAAATGAGATACCTAGGTTATAAACTTAACAAGAAATGTAAAAATATAAATGAGGAAAAATTTAAAATATCCCTGAAATATCCCAAATTAGATTTGAACAAGTGGAAAAACTTACAGTGTTCTTAGGTAAAAAGACTCAGTATCATAAAAGTATTAATTCTTCCTAAATTATTTTATAAATTGAACACAATCCCATAAAAATTCTAAAACTTTTTTTTAATGCAACTAGCCAAATTTTGAGTTTTCCATGGAAAAATAAAAAAGCAAAGATAGGCAAAAAAACAAAGAGACAAACAAAAAAACACCTTGAAAAATCAGTGTCAGTGTTGGGAATGATGACATGCCTTGTCAGATGGTCTGATATGTGATAAAACCTTCATGTGAGTATGACATTAGTACATGAATATACAAATGGAATGTAATAGAGAATCGACCCCAATGCACATGGAACTGGTGGATGATAAAAATGGTATTTTGTATCTTTAGGGAAAATTTGGACTCTTAAATTAATGGTGTTGAGACCTCTGGAAGAAGAATCAGTTAGATCTGTACCTCACACCATATACCAGGGTAAACTTGAAATTAATCAGAGACCTGAATGGAGAAATATAAAGCATACAGCTCCTGAAAGCAAACTTGGATGAATCCTCAACAAACTGGAAGTAGGGATACCTACTAGCTGTGACTCAAAATCAATAAGGAGTTAAAATAATTAGGTTTAATTACATAAAAAAGGTAATTTAAAAAAAACTTGGCATGATTAAAATCACCATAAGAAAAGTAAAAAAAAAATTGCAATTTATATTTTAGGGCTATTATCCCTAAAATATAAATAGCTACTAAAACTGAGGGGGAAAAGATTAATAACCCGATAGAAAAATGGGCAAAATATATGAACATGTAATTCAAGAAAAAAATAATTGTACATGACCTTTAAACATATGAAAAATCATTAATCTCACTGTAAATAAGAGAAGTACAAATTAAATTATATTGCCATTTTTTCATGGGTCAATTTGATGAAAATCTAAGAATATAGAAATGAAGAATTTTGGTGAGGCCATGGGGCAACAGTAACTCATACCTTTTGGGGAAATGTGGTGCTGGACAGCCCCTGTGTAGGGGCATTTGATAATGTCTAAAAAAATTATATATGCATATATCCTTTCTCAGCCACCTTACTTCTAGGAGTTTAGGCTAAAAATATGAAATGACATGTTCAAGATTATTCACTGTGGCATTTTTTATAGCAGCAAAAGATTGAAATCAACCCCAAGGTTCATCAGTTGGAGACTAGTTGAATATTGTGTAGCTATAAAAAAAGAATAAGGAAGGTCTTCATTCACTCATGTGGCTTGAGAACCAGGATATGTTTTTAATGGAAAAGAGTTAAGTACAGAAAAAAAATATATATATATGATGTGGTATCATTTGTGTAAGAAAAGGGGTTAAAGGTATAAATGCAAATGTAAATAAGCAAGTTGAAAAAGAATTACTATAGAATTAACTAACAGTGAGTAAAAATTATTGCCCGTAAGAGAAGGAAGCAACAGAAAGAAGAGGACAGTGACAGAAATGTGGCTTCTAGGAGTGTAATTGGTTATATGGTTTTGACTTTGGAATCGTGTAATAAGGTTTTACTTATTCAAAATTTAAATACAGTAAAAAAAAAAAGAAGGAAGCAATTCCTAAAGATTGAAAAAATTATAAACATCTGTTACTGACAGCGACACAGAAAGAGTATTTTCTCACACCTTGGTGGTGTGAATTAAAACATTGTTTTGAAAACCACCTGCCTGGTGATATCTATTAAAATTGTGTGTGTGTGTGTGTGTTAACCTAACAACTCCACTCCTGGAAATCCATACCAGAGAAGTAATACATGTACATTGACATTTATTGTAGTAAAAATCTAGAGGCGAAGTTCTTGTTTTTATGGGAATGACTGACAAAATCATCATCTATCTACAACAAGGAATATTATACAATATTCAAAAGAATGAGTCAGAACTTGAGAATGACAAGATACAGAAAAGTGTGCATAACATAACCTTATTTTTATAAAACAAGCAATGAGGAAAAGCCATATAGATATGTATGTGTGTGTGAGGGAGATTATATGATTATGAGGAAGATAGGACTGCAGAGGAATAGAAATTACCTGGGGGGTTGGGGCAAATTCCTGTGGGAATGGGTTAGCCAAGCAAAAACAAAAACAAAAACTGGGGGCAAAAAATTGCTCTAAAATGGGTGAAAACAAACAAACAAAGTGTGCTTGCCTTCCCACACTTTGACTGCATTTTGCTTTTCCGTGAACTTGTACAGCTGTGCAAATGTGACAAAATAGGCCCACATTTAAGAAAAGGCATGCACGTATAAGCTTAAATATGGTATGCATTATTAATGTTGATCTGAGCCTTTGAAAAGAAAGCTGAAGTATGAGGGGAAAGCAAAAAATACATAAATAAATAAATAAATAGGATCAGGACTGGAAGACTGTGGAGCAGAGAGAGAGCAGGAAGAGCATGGGAGGTAGGAAGCTTCCAGAACAAATGTTCCAGAGGTCAAATGTGAGCCTCAGGTTATAGGACATGGCCTGGAGAGACTGTTGGCTAGCGTCATGCTCGGTGATAATCTTCTTCAGCAAAGCCTTTCCTCTTGACTCAAGCAGGAATGATCACTGTCTTCCTAATATCACCTGTGATCCAGTGTGTCCCTGCAAACATCCCATCGTGTTGAACTTCTCTCCTTTGAGCTCCCATCATCTTCGTTGTTGACACTTCTATGAACTTGGCCTTTATGGCAGTGTCTTGCACAGAGAAAACATTATACAAATACTTACCAAATGGATTGTTTAAGTTAAATAGATAAGGTTAGAACCTAGGTCTTCTTTCTCTGTGGTTATGCTACTGCCCTGAAAATAATTTACATTACCGAATGGAGATGCTATCTGAAGTTTCTGAAATATTTATTTTCAGTAGCCCCAAAGAGCAGGGATTCTTTCCCAGGAAGTAAAGAATGGAAATAAGCAGGAAGGAGAAAAAGAGTGAGACCAGATTCCTTTCCAGTTCTTTAGTCTGTGGCTGCTGGGAATCTCTGTATATAAATAGAGAATAGTTATACCCTATTTGGGTAACCACGCCTGGGAAAAGGACTGGAGTATTACCCTCTTTGGTGTTGGCATTTTCGAGTTCAGAAGGGGCAAGTTTTAGGGAACTGTGACAAAGGTGGTCTCTTCCACCCTGGGGTCCCAAGAAGTGACCTGTGCTGTGGACCAACCCCACTATAAGGAAAGAAAGACCTGGGCTCTGGGAAGCTGAAAGCTCCTTGCTGCTCTCCATCTTTCCCTTTGCCTTCTTTCCCCATTCTCCACGTAAATCAGATGTCTGTGCTGCACATCCTATCTCTTTCACACACCTAGAGTTGTGCAAAGCGTTTCCATTGCCACCGTGTTATTCCTCTCATTCCTTATTGAAACCACAAGCTTTGGGGCTTGAACTGCCTACGTGTGGTCTTAAGTCATTCTAAAAATACTAAATCTATTGAACAGCTTTGAGTTATAGGAGTAGAGTGATAAAATGTGTGCCTTTCCATTTCAGGGATATAGGTGCATGAATATCTCTTAAGCAATAAAATATTATAGCTTCATACTTTTCAAATGATAAGTTCCCTATGTGAAGTTGAAAGTCTAAGAAAAATGTTATGTTTTAATAATACTGTATTACTTAACCATTTCAATTGCTTCATCCACATATTATTGCAGTGTATGGATTTCTTGCCCACATATTTCTTTTCTTATGCATGTGGTTTTAAAAATAGTTAGAAATCTCCAATCCTAAAAGTAGAGTAATGATGAAGGTAGCCCTACATGAGAACCATCTCAGAATAAACCGCATGCAGAAAAACAGAATCAATAGGATATATGTAAATCAACAGGATTTTGATTATGATTCTATTTATCTATAGAGAGATTTTATATATATATATATATATGTATACGCACATAAACATAACAGACACATAGAGGGAGAGGAGGAGAGGGAGGAACAGGGGCAGGAGCATGAGCAGGAGAAGGAGAAGAAGGAATTAGCTCACACATTTATGGAGGCTGAAAAGTCCCAAGATCTGCCATCTACAAGCTCCATGGAGAACCAGTGGTGTAGTTCCAGTCTAGGTCCAAAGGCCTGAGAACTTTGAGAGCTGCTGATGTAAGTTATAATTACTTGAAGGCAGGAGAAGATTGATTATTCAGGTAGACAAATGTCCTCTTTCCCAGGGTTTTGTTTTGTTTTGTTTTGTTTTGGTTCCATTCAGGTCTTCACCTGACTGCATGATGCTCATCCACACTGGGGAGAACCATCTGCTTTGCTTAGCCTACCAATTCAAATGTTAATCTCACCCAGAAACACTCTCACACGGCATACCCAAAATAATATTTGATCAAATGTCTGGACACCCTGTGGCCCAGTCAAGATAACACATAAAATTAACCATCACACCACATGAACCACCGCACACTCGTAAAAAATACCCTTTGCAGGCGTGGCTAGAGCGTTAAAGGTGTTGGACTTCCCTCAAATAACACACATATAAGATTAAAACTTGCAGATATGGGCCCACAAGCCATTCTTGTGCCCCGAGATTGCCATGAGCGACCAGTTGTGCGTTATTGGTACAATTTATTTCATCTACTTCTTGGATTGGAGTTCAACATAAATCTTAATTTGGCAACATTTTGGTGAAATTCTAATACCTATTATTAGATCAGTTGTTCTTATTTAGAAACGTCTTATGTAATAATTTTCTAAAATAGTTTTTAATAAATTATCTGACAGTTTTTTTCTCACCAAGATAATTAATTTTATATTTTCTTCCCACCATTAAATATGTTAAATATGCAAGTCTGTTGGCACTTAGTACTGTCTATCACAGTGGATCCAAAAAGGCCTGCAGAATCTTGTTTTCAGAGATTTTGTTCACAAGCTTCCCTAATAGGGTATAATTTGCATAAAATAAGCTTAAATTGGTTATATATTTCTGATAAGATTTTCTATTTCACAAGACTGGAGTTGAGAGAAGGCATGTGTATGTCACCACTGGCTGGTTTTCCTCCCTCTGGGAAAATGGCTAGCTGCCACCCTGAGACCAAAACAACGTACTGAAGTCATGAAATAATTTTTCAATGTTCCTTTTAACACTGGTTATGCATTCCATGACTGTTAAACTTGTACATACCTGATTAGCGAGCTTCACCCAAATAAAGATAAGCAAAAGGAGACTCGAGAAAAGAAAAGGAAAAAACTTATAAATGATCTTCCACACCCTGAGCTTTACTCCAATGGCCCTAGAAGTGAACAAGATATGAGCTTGGGAAATGTTTATTTGGGACTTGGGGGGCAAATCACAATGGAAGTTCAAAGTTCTGAAGCCCATAAAAGCTTAAATTGTCAACATTCCCCTTCCCTCACCACAATTTTCATTCAACAAATATTTATTGAGTGTCTACTAGTAACAGTGCTAGACACTTGACTAGAGAGGTAAAAGACAAAGTAAAACCGGGCGCCTGGGTGGCTCAGTCGGTTAAGCGACTGCCTTCGGCTCAGATCATGATCCCAGGGTCCTGGGATCGAGTCCCGCGTCGGGCTCCCCGCTCTGCAGGGAGCCTGCTTCTCCCTCTCCCACTCCCCCTGCTTGTGTTCCCTCTCTCGCTGTGTCTCTCTGTCAAATAAATAATAAAAATAAAATCTTTAAAAAAAAAAAAAAGTAAAACCTGTTTCCGTACTCTTGGAGACTATGGTGTAGTGAGGGAGACACGCATTAACGAAAGAACGACATGGTGGACAGAAGATCACCCTGGAGGCCGACTGGAAAAAGAATGAGCTACAAGCCAAATTGACAGTTTGCAATGATAAGGTTATTTACAGCAGATAAAGTAGGTTCCAAAATTAACTTTGGCCAGGTCTGCCTGCGGTTCTTCCCCACTCCCGGACTGATAACTAGGTGTCAGTTGCAGCGACAGGAAGCCTCAGATGGAATTCTGTCACATCAATGGTTATCAGGAAGCTTGGCATCCAAAAAGAAAAATAAGAAAATAAAAGCATTTACATGAACTGGTCTGTAAGCGTGATGAAGTTCCAGCCTTTGGAATGTGGGCGGGGCGTCTCAAAAGTCAGTGTCAGTGCGGAGAAGTCACTGTGGATCCGGGTTGAAATACATTAAGGCCAGGGGCCCGCGAGTCTCAATTTCCAGCCCGCTCTCAGTAGGGCTGATGCTGCGGTCCCCAGACAGCACCCAGAGCGGGAAGGCCATTAGGAGCACTAATTTAAATCTTCACTTGAAATTAATGTGACAGAATTCCAGCAGCAAGATTCAGGTGTCAACACCCTCTGTGGAACCCAGAATCAGACGGACTCCTAAATGTCAGGCAGGCTGTACGCCTCCGCACTTGCTCAACTCTTTACCCTCTTGCTGCAGAAGCGAGAGAGGGTGGATTGAGATTTCTAGCCAATCCACATTTTTAAAATGCCAGTCATCAAACTGGTGAAAATTATCTTCAAACATGCAATTTACTGATTGTGAAACCCTCCGGGGGATTAAGAGATAGTTGAAGTCTTTGTGTAGCTGACCCTGGAGTGTAGATTTTTTTTTTTTTATTAAAGCTTTTAAACGCTAACTAACCACACCTTGCGTGTGTATTTCAGATTAAGGTCCTTCAACTATGAATTAAACACCCTCAAGATAAGAGATCAAGACACACAAACACAGCATATGCGGAAGCTGTGGGCAATATAAATGGTCTGCAACCCGAGTTCTGTGCAGGCCTAGATGAAAGAAACATGGCCCCACTGGGAGTAGCTTCCCTGGGGAAGAGCTGAAATGTACACGATGAGGAGGGGTTGCCTTGGAGGTGGGAGCATTCCAGACCAAGGGAACAGCAAGCAGCAGGCAAAGCTCCCTCCCGGGACAAGAGACAGGCTGCGTCTTACTGCGGGCGGCCATCAGATGGTTATATAGGTCACAGCAAGTTTCCCAGGGTGGACAAAGGAACAGGGTTTTCGGTTCTGTTTCCCCTGGGAGCATAGAGTCTCAGCCCTAGAGTAGTACTAGAAAGCAACTGAGTCATAGTTCTTTCTGTAATTAAGCTGCAACACCGAGCTTCCCCGTAACTCAGTTTTGTCTTCTGCCTAAACTGATTGTGCCCCAGTTAACACCTGAAAGGAGAACCCAGCTTCTCCTGCTGCTCAGAAAAGGCCAGAGGCTTCTGGAAGAGAAATCCAGGGAGTCAGCTAAGAAACCCAAGCACTGTGCAAAGAAAAGCATCTGGTAGCAATACAAAACTTTGCATTTGGTTCAAGGAATGCTTTCATATCTCATTCAGACTCACATGACTCGAGACTGAACCTGATGGTGGATGACAGTTATTTTGACATAGCCACAAAAACAATCCTGTGTAATGATGGGAGAACAGACTCGGGTTACGATGAATGAACTTCTGATTTGGAGAAATTTGTAGTACACGGAATTTGTCCTTAAAGAGAGACTTTATTAGAATTTTGTATTTTGTATTATGCTTTTTCTAACTAACACAATTCAAGTGAATACACAATGCAATTACGCAGAATACACGTTTCTCTTTCATATATGATGTCCCTCCGAAATTCGCTGTCAATATAGTGTGCTCTTTGAAATTTTTTTTTTCTTGGACTCAGATTTTTTTCCTCCCTCATCCCACCTTACTAAAAATGAGCACGTGATGCATCAAAAAAAAAAAAAAAGAAGAAGGAGCAGGGAAAAGGACACAGATCAGCTTTGGTGGAGAAGTTAAAGGTTTTGTTTGTTTGTAAAACTAATGAGCTCTTTTGGGGCTGAAAATTCATCATCTTCAGAATTACATTTTAACCTCAACAGGCAACACAACCCAGTGTAAGGATGAATTGGTTTAGGTGATAGGCTCCTTAGTAATAAAGAGAAAATTGTCCTGGTTCACCTGCTAACTCGACTGCTTGGCTTTGGGTTCCATTTGCATCCAGTGGAGTAAAATGCATGTATGTGTATTTTACGGCCTGTCCTACCACCTCCCGATTCAGCCCTAATACCTCCATGGTCTCTACCAAGCTTTTTCAGAACTGGCACAGGCTAGAAATAGAAATGGCTTCAAACCTGTTTAGATAAACTCGTGGATGGGCCGTGTAATTAATTATTAAGGGAGGCTGCATGGTTTGTGTTACCTCCTTGGCCTTTTTATGGTTGAGATTGGAGGCAGCAAACATGCTTTCCTGCTAAATTGCTATCAGAGACAAAAAGGAAAACAACACAGACTGACCTGATGGACGAACATTTTTATGACCTTTTCAATTAGCTTCTATTTTATGAAAGGGAGCAAACACATAATATCTTGGGTAGATTGGCTTAAACCGTTCAGACTAAGTTGGCCAGGAGTTATGGTCTATTATAACGGAGCAAGGCAGGATATGATCTTGAAAGGCAGGGGTGCTGAAGTGCAAATATGGCCTTAGTCAAAATGTAATTGTGCAGTATTAAAATGATTTGCTAGCTGTGTAACTATTTTTATAGTCATAAACTTAAAAAGTAATTGGGAAGCTGTCTGATGGGTGCACGGGAGTTCATTATCCCATTCTACTCTTCTGTATGTTTGACATTCTCCATAGTAAAAATTTTAGGGTAATTGTTAGTTATGTCATGACTGAATAAAGGAGCTATAAAAGTGTCCGTTTGGCCTGACCAATTTGTAGCTAATCTGGTATCATTTAGTCATGTTTAGCACTTGACCACTCAATGGGCCATGGGCCAACATAGATCAGAGATGCAGGCATTCCAGTTTCCAGGGCTATCATGGGTTCACCCCAAAGGGGTGGCACAGAGCAGTGTACCAACGCAGCCCAGAGTGGGTAACTGCCATGCTTGGGGAACACTTGAGAGGCAAGCCAAGTCATCTGGCCACCAAGGAGGGTGGGCACAGCTAAATCTCTGCTAGGGCTAAGGTTGGAGATGATGAGCCTGGTTGGTATCCAGGAGAAACCAGAAGAGAAAGGATTGAGAAAGACCAGAGAGGTGAGGGATTAGGTCAAAGTAAGCAGAGACCTCAAGGTTGATCCTAGGCTCTGCCTCCTATCTTGGAGCTGAGCACCGCATTGTACTGAGTTCCTCATCATATGAGAGGTGCTGGGAGCCGGCATGGAATTGAGACCTACCTGCTCAGCTCCACTGAGTCTAAAAGGAGCTTGTTCCCTTCAGAATTTCAGATTTGGATAGACTTTCATAATTCGTCTAGTCTGACCATCACTAAGGACTTCACGGAAGTGGCAGAGTAAGATCATTTTTTGAATGAATTAAGTACCTAGAACCTAGTTCTTGTAAAAGCTCAGCACAAACCCAAAATATTAGATGCAAAAGGGGAGCTCCTACTTTTGTTTATTGTTCTCCCTCTAGTTCTCAATGTTAGCCTGTCTCTCTAGTGTCAGAAATAGAGATTTATTATTTCCAATTTTGGCAGGTCATACTGACAAGTGCTGAAAATGCCTGCTTCTGATCATTCTGAAGGCTATTTAGAATCTGACTCTTATCAGATGTATGTTTTTCATCCAAGTATCCAGGCTCCATTCACTCTTTCTTGGTGATAGGCAGAGTCGTAAGCCCTGGAGATATAATTTTTAATGAAATGTAATTCTTGCTCCCAAGTGCCTGTGGATCTGTTCTTATGAAGTCTTTCGGGCTGTTTCAGTGTTGGATATTTCAAAACTGAGGATGCCTCTTTGCTAAAAAGATGACTCTGTGGTTTGCTTGGTGGGGTTTCTCGCTGCAGACCCTCTGCTCTGTCTACTACCTTCACTAGGTAACAACAAGAGTTGCAGGTAGTCAGGAGCAGGAAATACAAACATTCTGTTTCACTCGACAGCCCCTGTCAGATTTTCCATTTTTGTGTGGTTGAGGCTGCTGAGTAAATTTTCATAACTTAAGCTGGCCAAGACTGGAGATGACACAAACTCATCTGCCTGGAACAGCACAATGCCTTGAAGCAAGGAAAAAGGCCTCACCCACCCCTCCAGACTGTCTGGATCTTCCTGGGCCTTCCTGGATTTCTGGTTCCAGAAATCTCACCATGGGGCTATATAAAATTTCTGCATTCTGTTGGTTCAAATTTCTCTGAGCCATTCTTATCCGATTTCCCTCTAGAGTGAGTTGTGTCCTTCAAAACCAGAAGCACATTTGGCAAGCTGCAAATTGAGGCAGAGACAATTTTATTCAGAATCCTGGATCTATTCCTATGGCGGTATTTATCCAGAATTTTCTGTCCACTTGCACTGCCGATCTTTTCCAGCTGTAATGGCAGCAGTGGCTGTCTGGTCTTCAGCAAAAAGAGACGCTGTTGTCATATCATTAGATGTTAGATTTAGAAGGCCAGCACCATTCACTGGGACAATTCTCCTCTTTAAGGCAATTTTACTGGCTTCCCTTTCAAACAAGAACCAGAAATAGGAATGATATCTACTCTAATTTGATAAAACCACTCAATTTCACTTTCTAGGTCAGTGAGTGTTTGGTGCTTTTCGATTTTTCCCTTTTTGGTAACCTCATGATCTTCCTTAGTTTAACTTTCAGTAAATTCCTGGATTTGGAGGAAAGAGCATTCAAACAATAGAGGAAAATAACAAGCACCATTGTATTTTTTGGATCTCGCCTTTGAAGAAATAATAAAGGCGGGTGTTTTCATTTCATGATCACAGCAATTTGTCACAGCTGGTGACCCCAGCTTCCTTTTGCCCTCGATAATCATCTCTTTGTATTTACTTGGTGCACTGGGCTATAGTAATAATACTAGTAATTGCAACTATTTACTTATTTCATACTACATGCCAGGAAGCATGGGAGGCACTTTATGTATGTATTTTTTTTTCTCAATCCTTGCAATCAAACTGGATATTATTATCACGACTTTACATACCAGGAAACTGAGGCACAGAGAAATTAAGAATATTGTTCAAGGTCGTATAGCTTCATATTGTCTTATGTGTCTAAGGTTCACGGTGATCGAAATCACTTGTATGTAGCATATCTCTCTTGAAATGTCCTCTTTACTCAGTGTATGCCCATTGTGCACTTTAAAACATATAACTCAGGTGGCGCCTGGGTGGCTCAGTCGTTAAGCATCTGCCTTCAGCTCAGGTCATGATCCCAGGGTCCTGGGATCGAGCTCCTCATCGGGCTCCCTGCTCCGCGGGAGGTCTGCTTCTCCCTCTGCTGCTCCCTTTGCTTGTGTTCCCTCTCTCCCTGCCTCTCTCTGTCAAATAAATAAATAAAATCTTTTAAAAAAAATAATAAATAAATAAATAAAACATATAACTCAGGAATGGCACGAATAAGAAAGGAAATAGAGGTATACAGAAAAAGCCAAAGGTGGGGCAAACTGCCTAATTTCTCTGAGTTTAACCTTCTTTCATTAAAAAAATGCAAATGATCGTACTTACCCTTTTTAAAAAAAGATTTATTTATTTTTGAGAGATGGAGAGAGAGAGAGAGAGCAGGGGGAGGTACAGAGGGAGACGGAGAGAGAGAATCCTCAAGCAGACTGGTCTTGTCATTCCTAAGGCTGTATTCAGGTTTAGCTTACTGTTAAGTTTAAAAAACTGCTTTTCACATCCTTCCTTCCCTTAGAAATTTGAGGTTTTTCCATTTGGTCTTTCTGTCATTAAGTTCAGGCTATAACTGAAAATATATGAGGCTGAGTATTTACTTCAAAATAATATTAGGATGGGGTAGCAGATGAGGATGTGGGTAGGGTAAGATTGACCATGAGTTGATGGGGTTTTTTTGAGGATGTGTGATGGGTGCGTGAGGGTTTATTATACTATTTTGTTTAGTTTTCGTATGTTCTCAATTCTTCACAATATAAGTGCAAACAAAAGGTACCGACAATAACAACAACGATAAAAAAACACAGACCAAGCCATGAAACTTCATTTCATGTCCCCAAAAAGATGGATATGACCTAAGAGCAGTTCATAATAGATGGAAAGGGAAGGCCCTTTTGGTGCTTGGAAGAGGAGACTGACAGAGAGAAGGAGAGCAAGGAAGAGCTCAGTTGATGATAGCCTGGCTCTCTTTCTGGGTCGAAATCTGGAAGAGTAAAGAATGTGAAGGGGAGCCTTGCTAAGTCAGTGAGCTTTTTAATACTTTTCAATTTTCCCCTTTACATTTAACCTCTCAATGAGCTCTGGAGCAGTGCAGTAATGTGGCTTTGGGAGGCATCTCATTATTCATTCATTCATTCATTCATTCATTCATTCATTTGCTCATCCATTCATTCATTCAGGTAATGTAATCTGATTCAGGAAACAGAAAAGCCTCGCTAATGCAATGTCTGGCAAATAGGTGGTACTCAATAAATATTTGTTGAGCTAATGAATGGATGAAGGGAGATGCTATAAAGAAACACCTTTAATTATGGAACTCTTTTGACATTACATCAATATTCAATCTTCTACATTTAGAACCTGCCAGAGCCTGCTACAAATTCTATGTTGAAGGCTGCAATAACTTGGCCAGGAAAACATTCCCACTGAAATTTTGCATAGACATCCACAGCTTGAGATTTGTTCTAAGTGACAGAGTTTGAAACCCCTAAATCAAGTTTTCTGGCTTTGAGTGACAAGGATGTCAAAAAGATGGAAATTAATCTTTCAAAATATGGTTTTTGCTTGTTGAACTGAAAATCTTTTATTTTCTTCTCGGTAGAGAAGGTCTTTCAATATGATGAATTCATGATGTAGACTTAATTGCCTTAGTAATTTCAATAGCAGTTAATTTTTAAAGGATGTAACAAGCTTTTGTTATATTTAATTGATGAGAATCTAAATTGACTAGTATATATATTTTTTTATATTAGATGTGGAGACTACCCTATGTTTATCAATGCCTCTATTTATAGCGTTCATTCAAACCACAGCTATTTGTTGAGTACAAGGTACTATGTGCTGCATAAAAGAACGAGAAAGTATGGCTTATACCTTCAAGGAATTAATAAGCTAATAGGGGAGAGAAGCTATATAATTTTTGGCTCTTTTATAGGCAAGTTGGTTGCTTTAAAGATAAACAAGGAAGTTGTCATAAATTCTGTGCTGCTGTCTGGCATGAACCATGCTGTCCCACCACATTCTTCCCAGCAAGCAGCATTCCTGCAGGGCAATACACAATGATAATTCTTCATCCCACTGCTTCTATTTGTCTTCGAACATGTGAAGGTAAACATAACTGGAGCTAAGAAAAATTGAGAAATCAGAAAAGTCTGTGTAACCTAGGTGTCCCAGATATGTCCAGTCTTCAGAAAACACTCTTCCTTTTTTAAAAGAAGCTATTTTTAGAACAGTTTTAAATTTACAGAAAAAATTGCTAAGGCTATATGGTAAGTTTATAGAATTAATGAACCAATATAGATCATTAGCTAACGTCCATACTTTACTCAGATTTTCTTGTTCTAGCCTGGTTTCCTTTTAGCCAAACAAGGATAATCTTTGAAAAGGAGAGAAAACAGAAGGTAATAATATGGGAATAAAAAAAAAGTAAGGTTTTACTGACTACTGTGTAACTGGAATCCACAGACCAAGACTTTTCGTGGGGACTACTGTGGGATCGTTTTTCCTGTGGCTTCTGCACCTGCCTCCATTTTGAGGGGGCCAGTTGACTCCTTTCCAAGCCTTAGCTTGAAATAATCAAATGGGCTCATGAAGATGGTTTTCCTAAAACAGGGCACAATTTGTCATCAAAGTTGAATTCCAGTCTACTTTTCAAGAGAAACAGATACATCATTGTAGAATGATTTAATTGACTTAGCCCATACCTAGCCATCAGATTAAAACAAATATAAATATAGATTACATTTACCTTTATTATTCTGGGCCCCTCTTTGATATCTTTTCCCCACTATGTGCTGGCTCAAAAATGTCCTCACAAATCCAGTTTGGACATCGCAGGTTCCTGAAACTGTCTCCCAACCCAAGAATATAAGAAATGTACAGGAAAGTGAAAATAGTCTTCATGGAACATACCCTTCACACCAAGTATCAGCTCTGTCCTGGCTGGCCTAGTTCCATTGGCCCTATTAGAAGTTCTTTATTGGCTAGAGATTGCTTTCTCTACCTATTGTGGTAAAACCATGCAGAGGTGAGAGGTGTACCCTGGAGGACACTAGAATTGGCCCCTGGGCAAACTGGCATGAAAACACCAATTCCAACTTCCTGTGAATGCCTTAGAGTGATCTGTAAGTAACTACTTGTCCTCAGGTCCCTGGTCAGATCTTTGACCTTTGAATCATTTTTTTAAAGATTTATTTATTTATTTGAGAGAGAGAGAGAGTACAATCAAGGGGAAGGGTAGAGGGACAGGGAAAGGGAGAAAAGCAGATTCCCTGCTGAGCGGAGCCCGACCCAGGGCTTGATGTCATGACCCTGAGATCATGACCTGAGCCAAAATCAAGAGTCGAATGCTTAACTGATTGAGCCACCTCGGAGTCCCAAATCATTTTTCTTAATTGGAGATCTATGGATCCTAAGTTAGGACCTTCTTGCTAATCCTGACCTGAACCCAGATGTGCTTTCTATTCCATCCAATCTTTTTTTGCCCTAAGACACTTAGAAGCATTTATGATTTGTTTTTGTTTCAGTTAGAATTTATTTATATGTTACTCATTTTCTGACATCTCATTTCCACACCATGTGAATTATGTTTAAATCTGAAAATGAACTTTCAGACCAGACTGGATCCTACTGATAAAGGAAATTCTGTTGAAAACCAGGGGAGAAAATATCACTGTGGACTGGAGTTAGGAAAATCTGAATGGAAGAGGCTGGTTTTGAGCTTGGTCTTGAAGTCTAGAGAGGTCTTAGAGGCAGGGGAAGGCAGGTCAGAGTCAGGGGAGCAAGGAGACCAAAGTCATAGGGAGTGTGTGATACGGCAAACATCCTACCTGAAGCAAAGGCTATATGGAGGGCAGAAGTGAGATAAAGTTAAAAGAACTAAAGTGGGACCACTTAGCTGAGAGTTACTGATACTAGGCCAGAGAGGATTGGACCTCAGGCAGGTCTAACCCCTGAGTCTGCCAAAGGATACAACACCTGAGAACTTACCTTAATGCAACAAGGCTCATAGCAACTGCTTAGGGATAAGCTCAGCTTGTGTTGTACCACTGACTTAGATCTGAGAAACAGGCAGGAACAAGGTCAGTTTCCGGAACAGTTAGATGATGGCGGGGAAGGGACAGAAGTGTATAAATATGCCTGTGAGCATGGTAAAGCTGAGCAAGGGCCAAGTGGAATCTTCCCTTCATGTGGAGGTATCATCCCTAGAAGCTCCATGGCCTCACAGGGACCTAGAAGTCTACATCAGTGCAGTGTCATCTCTTGTCCTGTGGGACCTGCTCTGTGTATTTCCATATCTTTTGACTTCCCGGACATTTTACGTCGAACAAACTGATGATTGCCAGAGGGGAGATGGGTGGAGGATGGGCAAAATAGGGGAAGGGCATTAGGAGATGCAAGCTTCCAGTGATAAAACAAATAAGGCATGGAAGTGAAAAGTACCACATAGGGGATACAGTCAATAATATTGTAATGATGTATGGTGACAGACGGCGACTACACTTACTGTGGTGAGAGCACTGAGTAATGTATAGATTTGTGAATCAATATATTGTACTCCTGGAACTCATGTAAGATTATATGTTAATTAGACTTCAATAAAAGTAATGGGAAAAAAGAAATTTTATGTCCATCAGCACTGCTGAGTCAGAGAGCAGAGGAAATTAACACATGCTGACCATGTAGCCAATCTTGTACAAGGTGCCTCACAGCCATTATTTATTTTGTGTCCCACAACTGTGGTGGGAAACAGACCTGGAGAGAAGGTAACGCAGTTGAAATCCGTCTTACATGGCTTCAAAGCTCTTCCTCCTTCCCACACCATTTCTTACAATGTACTATATATTCTCAACAGCAGGACATCATTATGAAGGGGACATTTTTAAAGATTGTATTTATTTATTTATTATTTATTTATTTATTTATTTATTTATTTTAGAGAGAGAGTGAGAGAGCATGCACACATGAGCGGGTGAGGGGCAGAGGGAGAGGAGAGAGAGAATCTCAAGTAGACTCCATGCTGAGTGTGGAGCCCAACTCAGGGCTCTATCCCAGAATCCTGAGATCATGACCTGAGATGAAATCAGGAGTCAGACACTTAACCAACTGAGCCACCCAGGCGCCCCTGAAGGGGAGATTTTTAGAAGGTTAATCGGGTAGCCCATATGGAATGAACTGGAAAAAGGGGGACTGGAAGGAAAGAGATAAGGGTAAGATTTTATTGCAATGACATATGGGCTTTGTGAAAATATTCTTCTGTGGAATGAGCAGTTTTTATAGACTTTTTTTGGTAGAAATTGACAAGCTGATTCTAAAATTCATATGAAAACACAAAGAACCTAAAATAACCAAAACAATTTTGAGAAACAAAGTCAGAAGACTCACACTATATGAATTCTACACTTACTATGAAACTACAGTAATTAAGACATTGGCTTAAGTATAGACATATAAATCAAGATGAGAGCAAAATGGAGTCTGGAAATGGTGAATTGATTTTCTTTTTTAAGAGAGAGAGAGTAGGGGGAGGGACTGAGGGAGAGAATCTTCAAAGAGACTCCCCACTGAGCGTGGAGCCCAGTGCAGGGCTTGATCTCACAGCCCATGAGATCATGACCTGAGCCAAAGGTTAACTGATTGAGCCACCCAGACGCCCCATGGTCAATTGATTTTTGACAAAGATGCCAAGGTAATTCAATAACGAAAAGAGTAGTCTTTTCAACAAATGATGAGTGAAGCAACAATAACAATTAGCAATAATAACAATAACAATAACAATTATTTATTAATAATAAACCTGAACCCTTAACTCATACCATATGCAAAAAATTACACAAAATGGATCATAGACCTAAAGGCAAAAAACATTTCTAGAAAATACCTAGGAAAAAGTCTTCATGCCTTGGATTAGACAAAATGTCTTAGGATACAAAAAGCATGAACTATAAAAGAAAAAAAAATTGACCAATTGAACTTCATCAAAATTTAAATTCTTTATTCTTCAAAAGACACAGTTAAGGAAATGAAAAGTCAAGCCACAGACTAGGAGAAAATACTTGCAAACACATATCTGAAAAAGAACTGGAATCCAGAATATATGTAGCTTATAGAATATGTAGAATTCTCACAATTTTTAAAATAAAAAGGCAGCAACTTGATAAAGAATGTGCAAAAATTTGAGCACTTTGCGAAGATATATGAATGGCAAATAAGCATATGAAAAGATGCTCAATATCATCAGTCCTTAGGGAAATTCAAATTAAAACCACAAAGAGATACTGCTACACACCCACTAGAATAGTTGAAACCAAGAAGCCTGACAATACCAAGCATAGCAAGGATGCAGAGCAACTCCTAGATATTTACCCAAGAGAGATGAAAGCATATGTCCACACATATGTCATGTGTGGCTTTACTGCTACTAGCTAAGAATTGGAAAAAACATATATCAACTAATGAATGGATGAACAAATTGTGATTCACTCCTATATAATGCTCAAAAGCATTACATTCAGTGAAAGAAACCAGACATAAATGAGTATATGTTGTATGATTCCATTTGTATGAAATTACAGAAAATGTAAAAATATAGTGACAGAAAGCAGAACATTTTCTAGGGACAAGGATAAGGGGAGGAGATTGATGGCAAAGGGACAGAGGTGACTTTTTGGAGTGATACATGATTACATACATTTGTCAAAGTGTACACTTTAAATAGGCACATTTATTATATGTAAATAATACTTCAATAAAGCTGATTTAAAAATAGTTTTATGCCTTAAAGAATTGGTAGATTTTTTTCTCTAAATAATAAGAATTATGTGAAACATCTTATGTCCATGTTGGCGTTGGCGTTGGCTTGAGAAAGTTCATGGCTAAATCTAACAATCATAGTAACAATGAATGCCTTTTGGATTAGCAATGCATCTTCTGTGGGGATAGTTGACATTTTCTATTTATTTTTAATAAGCCTACTTTCTGCATGTCTTTTATTATCAGACATTTAAGAGCCTTTTAGAAATAGGCAGCGCATAAAATAAAATCTGAAACATACATAGAGTCATGGAGATAGGACCTAATTGAGATCAGCAATTGAGAGGTTGAGAGGATAGGACAAAATCATGTGCCCTTGACCAAAAAAAAAAAAAAAAAAAAGACTGGGCTTGTTATTGATTCAATTTGCCTTTCTGCTGCTGGGCAGGTCCAAGGTAGAGCAAGGCACTGTTATGACAAGGTGACAGAAGGTCAGAAGATCAGACCACTCATAACTGATTCCAACAGAAACTTCTTTATATGAAGGAAAACTGCCTAACTGTGTATAATCTGGAAATTATGGCTGAATGAAGACCATATTAACAAAAATGTTTTATGAGGTCAAGCATTTTAAATGTGCTAGGATGTATTTTTACAGGGTTGAGTGATACTATTCTTTTCACTATGCAAAGATGTAGCTCACTCATTCAGAAAGGTGCTCTGAGGAACAGTGCCTACAACTTTTGTCTACTCTGGGAACTAGAGAACTGGGAACTCCTCTGTATCCATCAAGGAAGATTTACCTAAGATCCCTAGTATGTATTGATACCTGGAAGGTTCTTCCTTTGGGAACTTGAAGATAAACAAAAGATTTATTGAGAATGCCCGGAGTCTACACTATGGAAGGAAAAAACAAGATTCGTTAACGAGCAAAAAAAATTATTGCAAGAATTATGAAGGATATAAAAGAGGCTCTAAAATCAATTTATAGTTCCTTCTCACTGTGGAGCAGGTTTTAATTTTAGCCAGTATGTTCTGGTCTTGAACAAAGACCTCTCTTCCCAGATTCCAAAGTTCTCCTTTCACGTCCAGCTCGTCCTTGTCCGATGCAGTCTGGGATGAACTGATAACATCTTATAATTAGAATTCTATTCTGAGTTTCAGATTATTCTCCATTTCTGTTTACTTGACTGTGCGCAGATTAAATAAAGACATCATGTGTCTTTGGAAGAGGCTTTGCTTGGGCTAATATGCTCTGTAAAATGCGGCTGCCCCTTTCCTGGATTACTTGGACCTCTGCACCTCTCTGTCTCTCTATTCTGAAAACTTCTCCTCTGCCACTTTGCCTGCCATTCTGCTGCGGTAGGAAGGGTTACCATCTCTTCCTGGGCTGGGGAGATTGTCAGTTTTTGATCGGGCCCATCTCACATCTCAATTTCTTCCATTAGTCATTGCCGTGACACCTGCAAACACACCATTATATCCCAGCAGCAGTAGCTCCCGGGACTTCCCATGCAGTCACTTTCTCCCCAGTGTCGTAGAGGCAATGTGGGAGCAGCACTCAACAGGATGGTAGCAATTTTGCAAAGACCCTTGGGAGAGAAACCAAAAAGCTTGTAAGGCCCAAAGGTGACCCTGCAGAGCAGACCATTCCAGCATTGCTTTCTGTCTATACCCAAGATCATTCTTAAAGAGGTCACCGATCTAGGTAAGGCAAGACATATATCTTTGTCTTCTAAGCAAAATTATGACTACAGGGAGAAGATGCTGCCATTTTACACCTACATCAAATAGTTCTTGCTACAAGACAGTAGTTCTTAATTTTTAGTATACATTAGAATTATCTGGATGGTTTGCTAAAATACAGATTATCCTGTATTACTCTTATCAACTCAGGTTCAGTAGGTTTTAAAGCCCAGGAATCTGATGTTTTACCACGTCCCTGAGGAAATTCTAATGCAGATGGTCCTTTGACCAAACACTGAGGAACACCAACTACTTTAAGAGAAGAAGGGGACCTAATAATAGTCAATGAACTTGAGAATCCTGGAAGACCAAAGGTCAAATCACAGGCTTCAGTTCTTGGTATGTGAACTTACTGATGTAGGGTAATATCAATATCCAAGGTGTTAATGTGAAATATACACATCACTAGGCTCCACCCAGACCTGCTGGGAGCAGGACCCATGAACCTGCTTTCAAACAAACATTTCCAATGATTCTTAGGCATTTTGAAGTTTGAAGACTGCAGGAAGAGAGATCTTGTATTCATTCATTTATAAGGAGAACCCACTGAAAGCAGGGTGATTAGAAAATACCATGGCATGGAAGTTTCTAGCAAAATTTGGTAGCAGGAAGCAATGGCTTAATTAAAATTCAAATCTCTTCTCTATTCCTAAAATTCAATTCCACTGCAATGGCAAAGAATTACCTCAGCATAATGAGAGGAACTGATGGAGACTAACTTGAATTTGAGATTTGGCTTGCGTGTTTTGTTTTTTTTTTCCCTTCACCCTTTTGAGCAGAGTAAATAATGCCCATGTAGTAACCTCAACAGTTACTCTTTTGGTAACAGCCCAGAGCCAAAAATGCACTGTTTTCTTTTGCTGCTTCGATATCTTAATGGAATGAATGTGATATTATTTATCAACAGTAAGCTTGATGGAATATATCATATAAATCATCTCAAATGTTATTTGCCACCTGCCTGCCTGTTCTGAAATGCATGCTGGCTTAATTAATCTAATTAGTCAATGCACAGATCAGGAGCACATTTACAGCTTCTCTGTCATCATAAATAAACTAGTTTTGTTTTCATAGGCTAAATAATTCATTTTAAAGATGGATACTAGGAAGAATAGGGGAGAGCTGACCTCTATTACAGTAAAACATGGAATAACGATGACAGGGTTTTCTTTTTGTTCTGCGTGCCCTCCATTAACCTTCTATTAAAATACTCCTTTGTGGGGGAGGCTGGGAGGGAGGAGGTGGCACGTGGCAGAAATGTCATGCCCTCCCACCTGGAGAGGCATACCTGCCATTTGCTAAGAATGAGCTGACCCATTTTAAACCTCATGATTGAAAGACACATGGATTCTCAAGTACACCCATGTGCACCAGAGAGCTGAGGACCACAGATGCTATAAATTCAGGAGCCCACGCTGCTGGTTAAGGACAATCCAAAGGGAGAAAAGAGAGGAGCAGGTGAGCAATGAGGATGAGCACAGTGAACAGGTTGGATGTTGTGAATGAGCAATTGTTTCTTTTTACAGCCATGGTTTCCTGGTACAGCCGGGTGCCGCTCCCAACATCAGGATCCACTCCTACCTGACAACAGTGGAGTCATGAAACATGGCAGCCCTGAAAGAGACAGTACACAAGAGACAGTAGTGTAATGGTTACACCCTCAAGTCCACAGTTAAATAAATCTGAACTTGTATTCTCTCTTCTACTATTGACATGCTGCGTCCCCTCAGATGATCTACTGAATCTCTCTGTGTCCTATTTCTCCTCAGTATAATGTAGATACCTAATAGGATTGTTTTAAGGATTAAGTGAGATCATTTGAGCACTTAGCACATGATTTTCTCCTAATATATCTGTGGGGCTCAGGGCAGGAGTATGGAGTCTCTTTATTCCCAGAGCGTTGATTGTTGCCCTGCACATACTGCCTCCTCCTCATCACCACCCAGCAAACAGCCTCCCCTCAGCCTCAAGAGGAAGAACCAAGGGAAGAGGCCCATGCTGGACCTGGAAGTAGGCTTAGTTCATCTGGGCAGAGAATTCCTACATCAAAGGCTGAGCAAGAAGGCAGGGGTGTGGAGTGTATAGAGTTGAACAGTTGGTGTGGGTTCTTCCCGTCATCTCCTGGACTGGCTCATTTTAGAAGCTTGGATCTGCTTAATCAAAACAAAACAAAAAGAAAGAAAGAAAGAAAGAAAGAAAGAAAGAAAGAAAGAAAGAAAGAAAGAAAGAAAGAAAGAAAGAAAGAAAGAAAAGTTGTCACAAAACACTAGAACTGCAAATCACAAAGAGTGAGTATTAATATATGCAAGCTAAAAAAAAAACAAACAAACACCACCACCAACAACCAGAATGGTGTGCAGACTGTGACATATGAATTTCATTTTATTACAAATGCATGACAACTTTACAGAAGAGGGTGAAGGGTAAAGGAGCTGACCCAGGTAATTCAGGAAAACAGTATTTTGACTGGGACCCATAAGGATAACACTGGTTGCTAGCTGGTAAATGTGTTTCTTTTGGTGGTATCAATGAGCAATTCTGAAAATGCTCTACACATGTACTTGGGTTGAACACATAAGTAAATGGATGATGGATAGTGGGAGCCAGACATCTCAGCACTGGAGAGGGAGGTTGCAGATGTGGTTCTGGGATTAGAGTCCAGGATATCAGCATGAGCTCATATTTCACTCAAAATATGCACAGACAGATAGATGCAGAAAAAATGATAGGTATGTGTGTGTATGTGTCTTGGTATGAACACAAATATTATCTAGTTTTTTAGCTAAGAGGGCCTGGAAGCAACAGTACCCCAGTAACAATGGGCACATAAAACACCCAGATCTGAATTCCAAAATTCTGTTCTCCAATAAATGGAATCAAGTTTCTTTGGAGAAATGGAGGATTCTAGGGCTGGGACATGGCAAATAAACAATGAGCCTAGAGCATCTTGTAGTACCAGAAAATAAGGAAGTACTCAAAACATTGGAGGATGGGGCATACTAACGGGACACAGGGAGCCAATCGAAAGAGCCATTGACCAAAGCTGGACTTTGAGCAACAAAATACATAACACAGTGTTGGATTATAACCCAAAGTACAAAATAAATATCCAAGAGTAAAAATACAAACCAGTGTATAAAGTAAAGACACCTGAGGGGCGCCTGGGTGGCTCAGTCAGTTAAGTGACTGCCTTCAGCTCAGGTATGATCCTGGAGTCCTGGGATCAAGTCCCACACTGGGTTTCCTGCTCAGCAGAGAGTCTTCTTCTCCCTCTGCCCCTCATCCCACTCTTACACTCTCTCTCACTCTCTCTCTCTCAAATAAATAAATGAAATCTTTAAAAAAGAATAAAGGCACATGAGTCCTCAGTGAGATAGGTAGATAGAAATAGATAAAGGAGAAAAGACAAATCTTTCTTACAGAAGAATTCAAGATAATGTACTGAGATGCTCCCCACTTTGGGAGGTGTAGTTAGCCACCTCCCCCGCATCCCATCACTTGGAACTGGGGTTGAGAATAGCTTCCAAAGAATAGATATGGAAATATGAGGACCATCACAGACCAGAGGAGATGGTTAGGAGACATGACCAATAAACTCAATGGAATATCCTGGGTGGGAGCCTGGTACAGAAAAAAAGGGACACTAATGGGAAATCCAAATAAATCTGGAGTCTGGTTCATAGTAATAAATAAATAGTGTTTCTTTTGACAGAGGTAGCATGGGGATGTACAATGAACTGCATGAGGTGTATACAGGGAGTCTGTACTATCTTTGCAACTTTTCTGGAAATTAGCAGGTTTTTTTTTTTTTTTTTTTTTTTAAAGAGGGGATTATATAAATGGCACTGTTTGGTGCAGCTTACCTACTACAGTCATATTTCATCCATCTCCCAAGCAGATGGGAACCTAGCTGAGGAATGATTTTAGAATCCTGAATGAAATGATAAGGTAGGTCCAGATGGCACCACTCTTTCCTCATGCCTGTCCCAAACCAGGCCTTTCCTATATGCATGGGAACAAGATTGCCTGAGAGCTTGAGGTTCAGTCCAATATCGTAAATGGTAGACAGGCCTATGACCCTCTCAGCTTGTTGTCTTCTAGCATTCACGGAGGCAGCCACACTTAAATAATCTGGTGGAAGTTATTCAATTTTCCCTGCAGCAAGAGAATCATCATTACAGTACAGAATAAAGATGTCTGGCTTCTAGAGAGTTTCTGAGTTTTTTATAGTGGAACTGTCCCATAAAATCTGCCAACACTATAGCTGGTAGCCATGTTTCTCATAGCCAACCCCCAAGTCAATAAAGAGATACAATATGCTTTGTCAAATATGCTTAAATAGGATTCTTGAACTTTGTACTATAAACTTATGTCAAGAGGCTACTGACTTTGCTCCTCAGGACACTGATGGCATCTTACTATGTGACAGAAGTCATCTAGTTTTTACATAGGACAGTTTCTAGAACTTTCTAATCTCAACAAAAGAACAACTTCGTGGAGCTTCTAGATCTCTTCCTCCTAAGTCCTAGGGTAGTTCTGCGTCTGCGATGTCCATAGGCCCTGAGCCTCTTCTGATACACAAACCATGGGCAATAAATTAGAATATTTCAAGCAGTAATTAACCTGCGACTTGGATATTTCATTCCAATCGGCATCTTTCATTTGACTTCCAGTCAATGCAATGGCACATTTACATTTTGCATTAAGTGAAGAATAAACTCTGGGGAGCGGGGAGCAGCTAAGAAACAACTTTTTGCCACCCCAGTACGCAGATTTACAACAGAGCCATCTGCCAAATTAAGGTTGAGGCAGAAACAAACTGTTTAATTGGCACATTGAAGTCACATGAACCATTTATTGTGAATAGCTCTGGAGACAACAGGAGTCCTCTGGTTATGTTCCAAGGATTCCGGCTGTATTTAAACCTTTCCCTCGTAGAGTAACACTGATAATTTTATATGCTGCATTTTCAGTTTATCCTGTTTCTTACTCTCAATCATTTATAAGGACCCTCCCGGAATCCTGAAATCAACCTTCCCCTCACCCCCATACTGCTGCCATTGTTTCTTCTTTAGCATGCTCTGAATTTCATCAGGTGATCATCATCACAGAGGGGCTCCTCTTGGTTTCCTTGCTTGTGCAGCAATTCCAGTGGTGAGGCCAGAGAGAAGGTTAAATTAAAAAACAGATTTACAGCAGCTTGTCGACTGGCCACGCACCCTGGTGGCACGGAGTGAGCGATGGAGGTCCTGCATGGTTCGGAGGCACTTTGATGTAGCATACATAGGAAAGCAATACTCCTCCTGTCTGTCAGTCTCTGTCAGTCTCTCGTGGTGGTCCTCTCTGGCAGCTTTGTCTCCTCCTAGGTGATTCCAACAAACAACTGAGATCTCAAACTAGGAGAGGTTTTCTTTCTTGGCTGCTTTGCCAGGATGGTTGGTGCAGTGTTCAGTAACTTTGGGGTAAAATGCATATTCTTTCATTCGCCTGATTATTCATTTACCTCATTAAGACATGAGTTGTGTATTTACCTACAACCGTGGAAAGCCGTTGGGTCTCAAGGGAGACAGATTTAGGTTTCAGGCAGGGCTCCACCAGATTCTAACTGGGTTGCTTTGGCCATGTTACTCATCCTTGAGGAATCTCAGTTTTCTTCTCTGTAAAATGGACATTCCACCACTTATAAGACTGTAGAGATCTGTGAAAGGATTTTGATCTAAATGGGAGCTGGAAGATATAGTGTCCTCAGAATAGGAGTTAAGGACCAAGAGACTGATTTCCTATAATGCCTAATTTACAGATGATCAAGACTTATCTCCTGACCAGTGAACATCTGCCAAGAATCTCTCCCCATCCTCAAGCAGGTGAGTTTACTGCTTGGATTCTGGCTCGACCTCCCCCTCCTAGCTGTGGCATGTGTTTCCTGAAATGCAATTCCTCTGCTATTCCTGAATTAGCTCAATTTCAGGTAATTTGAGCTTGCCTCAGTTTAGTCTTTATTTAAGCTTACAGATTAAATAAGTGATTCACTTCCGGTGACTAATACAATGCCAAGCCTTTGTGCCAGGTGCTGAGGACACAAAATGATCACCAGACTCTAATCAGAAGAGGGTAGAACAGAATGTGAAAGTGTCTCAGGTAAAAGTCTTTCCCCATCCTGTAGGGATTAAAATATTTGAGAAGCAGCAAAAGATGCAGAAGCCAGTGAGTCTCCGTTGTTATTCCTTGAGGGGAGAAATAAAGCATGATGATGTGAAAATGATTTATTTTGATCATATAAGTAAAACAACAACAACAACAAAAATCTGATGGGTTTGACAATGAGAGGCCAGAGTGATTATGCTAATGTTCCAACAATAAAAGGAAATCTTTAGTTTGTTAACCAATTATTTTCTCATTATGTAATCTGAACATCTGAGCGCCAGTAAGTAAGTAGTTGTGGAATCTCAGGCAAATCCTTGGTACCCCTGATAAACTCCCATTTCCTTGTCATGAAATGTCATGGTCGAAACAGGTCGCCTGTTAGGTCTTCTCTATTGTTAACACTCTATAGTTTTAGGATTTCAACCCTACTTATCAATGGAAGCTATAAGAACAGCAGTAACATAACTCATCAACAAACGTGGCATCTGAATGATTCCTTACATATTGGTGTTTCTCCCCCTTCAGGTCAAACCCTGAATCACCACTGGAACAACATGAATCTCAAAATCAATAGGATAAAATGCAATCAAAGTTTTGAGATAAATAGCTTTGTGTTGACTGAAATTACAACTGTAGCAAAAATGAGATGGTAAGGGGGGCACCTGGGTGGCTCAGTCGGTTAAGCATCTGACTCTCGATTTTAGCTCAGGTCATGATCTCGGGGTCCTGGGATCAAGCCCCACGTCGGGCTCTGCACTCTGCATGGAGTCTGCTTGTCCCTCTCTCTCGGCTCCTCCCCACCCCCCTCGAATAAATAAATACAATCTTTAAAAAAAATGAGATCGTAGGAAACACACTTTGATTCTGTGTGCATCATAAGTTTAGTTAAAACATAGACACTAAATCAAAGTATCTGAAATTCCATTTCTCTCTTTTATGTAATTAGTAATTAGAGTTACTAGGGACATTTTTTTATGTCAAGTAAACAATTACAAGAAGTAGGACTAAATTGCAAAGATCATTTAAGAAGGCAAGTGTGATAAAAGGTCAGAAAATTGCAATTCAAAATGAAGTTTTCCTTCTATTTTTTTCTTACCTTTCATCTTCCCTCCCTTCTTTTATTTTCTCCCCTATCCTCCTTCCTACCCCCCTCCTCTTTTTTGCCTCCTCTTTTTTGCTGTACAGTACAAAATACTCATACTTTGCTTATTTACCTGATGATAAGGACTGACTTCCCTGCTTCCTAATTTTGTCAACTCAGGCAAGTCGATTCATTTCTCATAGTCTTGTTATCTTCATCTGTAAAATGTGCAACCAATAAAAATATCTGGCATAAGGTTTCTGTATGAATAATATGGGATAAAGTATATACATGTGTTTTATAAACCACAGAATGCTTGCATGCATTAATATCACTCTGTCTGGTCTGTGGAGAGAGCCATTGCCTTATCCTTCACCCTTCCCTCCATCATCCATGCCTATAAATCCTTTTTCCCTTTTACCTGCCCTATCACAAAATATACACCAATCTGGGTAAACTAGAGAAACCTAACCTATCTCCTATCTTGGGAGACTCATTTTGTTATGCAATAAGGATAAATGTTTCAGAAACCAGGGAAGAGTAGAGGGTCAAAGTGTTGATACCACCATATTAAAACCATCCTGCCATTTTCCTGGGGGAAGAGGAAAGGTAATGACTTCTGGTCCTATTGGGTACACTTCATCCCTGGTACCAGTGGTTCAAATTCTCTTTAGAGGACCAGGATGTACAGGACTGTTTCATTGACAGTTGGGCCAAGTTATTCATAACTTATGGACCAATAATTGTGGTCCCCCACATTCTTGGGAGGAGGGGGGATAGGTGTCAGTGCTTCTCTTTGGCCCCGTAGAGACTACAGTTGACAAAGAATTTTTGCATCTCTTCCCACCCTATTGCTGGCAGTTACGCCCACCCTTAAAACTCCAGTTTAGTCCTTAATGGTCCAAGGCAATGCTTCTCAGACCTTAATGTGCATGCATATGAATCATCTAGGGTTCTTACCAAAATAAAGACTCTGATTCACTAGGTTCAGGTGGAGCCCAAGATTCTGTAATTCTCACAAGCTCTTCGGTGGTTCCCTTGATTCTTGTCCGCAGGTCCCACCTTGAGTAGCAGGGCTTAAGGGGAATGAAGAGCGGGAATGAAGTAGCCCTAAAGCAGTTTGTTTCTGGAGCAGCTGATAGCTGAGTGCTCACTTGGGAACTGTGAGAGGATGTATATTTCTTAACATCGGTCTGGGCCACTGGAGACTGAACTGGTGTCCCCACAGCTCCCCACGGGAGTGCCCAATGCATTAAAATGCATGCTCACTACGTCCCACTGGTATGTGTCTAGCCGCATGCCCCAAAACATCAAGCAACCAATTAGAGTTTGTGTCTTCTTAAAATTGTCATTTTTTCATTCTTTGTAGCCGTTCAGATGAAAGTGGAAGATACTGATCTTGTCTTCTAGCTCTAGATTCAACCAAACTTTCCTCAGACACAAAGAGGGAAAATCTCTGTAGCTCCTTCAGGGCCATAGTTATATTCTGTCTCTTCTGTGTCAAGTGAGAGCTGTTCATGGAGGGAAGTATCCGCTGAAGAGAGGCAAAGCACCAAGTTCAGTGATTTATGGAAGACTGATTCCGTCTCACTGCCCTCCTCCCTTCTGACCCCTCCCCTCTCCCCTTCACCTCACAGTGACACCCCCTCCCACCAAATGGGCCAAGAGTGTGCATCTGTGTGCGTGACGGATGGAGGTGTGATTTAATGGCTTCTTTTTCTTTGTGGGTGTTGTTTGGGAAGGGGGGAGAGGAAGGGAAGAAGGGCAATGAAGGCAGCTGTGAGGGAGCATAAATGTCAGAGGGCTCTTGCCTAAGTTTATGGCAGCTGCTCCTACCAGTGAGACACAGAGTCGGGGGCTGTATTTCATATTCTCCAGCCTCACGCAATTGAAGGAACAGAACAGAGAAGGCTTTTCCCTTCCTGTTAAACAAGGAATGAGGTTTCTTGTTCTCTCTGCATGTGATTCCCATTCTGTTCTAACCCACAATATAAAGCATGGGTTCTGAAATAAACAGAAGTGTGAATCTTTCACTTGCGAGGAGACTTTGGGGTAAGTTACTTAAGTTCTCGGAGCCTGGTTTCCTCACCCTTAAAAACAAATACAAATATATCCTGTTGGGTCACCAGTGGAATTAAATGACATTAAATGAGATAAGGTATGTAAAGAGGCCAGTACGTGAATTGCACTTTGCAGGTACTTGATCTATTTTACTATCATTATTCTAAGCAATTTTATTTTTAAAATCAAAAGGGGTGTCTAAGGACTAAGGGTTCTTCAGACCACTTGAGAAGTTGCTTGCCTGTTTGTATTTTTGTGTCTGGAAGGCTCTCACTGCTGAGCTGTTTATTTCTGGCACTATATGGCTCAGTACAAGTGTGTCTGCGCCATTCCCATAAGCTCTGTCTGTTTCATCTGTGTTCAGAATTAATCCCGAGTGTGACTCTTGCTCACTTTTGGACAGTATTTGGGTTTTGATTTTGTCTGAGTTGGACTTTTTTGGGATTTTTACCAATTATAATAATGATGGTAATAATAATAATAGCAATTATAGTAACAACTAAGAGTTACGTGATGCTAACTCCATGCCTGGCAGTTTACTAAACCCTATACATGTCTTAATTCTTATGACGACTTTGTGAGGTAGGTCCCATTATCTTCTTCATTCTGCAGAGGAGGAAACTGAGTCACCAGTATCACCCAAGGTCCTTGGATTAATCATGGGCTTTTGATTACCTTTGGGTCTAAGTTGGTATCAATAAACACAAACTTTATGTTTGTTTTTTTCAATCTACACACAATGACTATGGTTCCTTCTGGGCCAGAGTCATGACCTACTTATCTGCTCTGTTTATGTGTTCTTGTAACAGAAGAAAATAATCTTTGTTTTTCAAATTTAAAAATAAATATAAAATCCAAGAGTAAGGCCTGCCAGCACTCAATCCTGAATGTATCGAGACTCCTATCACTTCTGATGAATTTCAGTGAGCTTCCCTAGACCATTAAGCACGTCATCATCTCTTGCCTGGATGTTAGCAGTAGCCACCTCTCTGGTCTCCCTGCTTTCATGCTTGTTCCTTCAGTCCATCCTTCACACAGCAGCCTGAGTGAGCCAAGTGTAAACCAGAGGTTAATATCTCCCTGCTAAAATACCTTCAGTGCCTACTCATTGTATTTAAAATACAAATTCCCAAACATGTCCGAAGAGCCCTACCCACCACAGTCCATGTCTACCTCACCACCTCATTTTCATCATCCCTCTCTGTGTTGGTCAGGTGCTCCAGAGCAACAGAACTGATCGGATGTGTATATATACAGAAGGAGATTTATTATATGGAATTGGCTCACACTGACTACAGAGGCTGACAAATCCAAACTGTGCAGAGTGGGTTGGCAGGCTGGAGACCAAGGAAAACTGATGTTCCAGTTCAAGTCCGAATTCTGTCTGCTTGTAGAGCTGCAAGTAGCCGATGTTGCAGAAAAAGGCAGTCTGCTGGGGAATTCTTTCTTGCCTACTGGAGGCCGGTCTTTTGTTCTGTTCAAGTCATCAGTTGATTAGATGAAGCCCACCCACATTATGGAGGGCAATGTGCTTTACTCAAAGTCTACCCATTTAAATCTTAATCATATTGTAAAGCAATCTCACAGAAATACCCAGGATAATGTTTGACCAAAATTTAGGCTCCCCATGGCTTAACCACACTGACACATAAAATTAACTATCATGTGCTCCACATTCATTAAACCCCAGCCAAACCTGTCTATCTCCAAGCCTCTGTCCTTCTTTTTGTCCTACTCGGAATTTTACTTTACTTTTTCTGAATGTAAGTTCCTCTTGGGAAGAGACTCTACTCTATGTTGTTCACTGATTTAATCTAGTGCCTAGGAGCCTGCTTGCCACCTGGAAATGCTCAAAAATGAATCTCTAAGAAGTGGATGATTAAAGTGATTAATTAAATCTACTCAAACAAGATAGTCCTCCTAGACTCTAAGTGGTCATGCATGTGTTGTGATACTGGAAGCCCAATGACATCTAGTCTTTCTCAGAATACCTCCTTCTTGAACCATTGTCTACTGCCCCAAATCTACACCCTTCAAGTCACCCCTGGTTAGAAACCCCTGGTACATTGTGTCCCAATGATCTCTGCTAAGTGTACATGCTACCTGGAGCCTTCTCTTCTATTTCTGTCACATAACTGCATCAATTCAGATTAATTTGTTAGGGGATCCCTTGGGCTGCCATCTTGAAAAATCCTGAGATGCTGACCTTGAAGGAATGATTCAAGAAAATGTCAGAGGTAGAAGGGACCCTCATAATCACCAGATCCTGCTCATGTTTTTGCAGATGAAAACACTGAGGCCCCCAGAGGGTAAGTGCTTTGTGCAAATCCAGACAACCAATTAATGAAAGAGCTCCGTCCAGAAGTTAAGTCTCTTTAGTTTAAGGCTTTAATTAACAAGACAGACAAATTTCAGTGGAACAAATTTTGTACCCACCAGTACTGAGTAACAGATCTGAGGAAAGCAATGTTTTAAGGGCTTGGGGAAGGGGAATGTGTGTATGTGTATATATGTGCATATGTGGGCAAGGAAATCACTGGGGTTTGAGAAGGCAAAGAGTAATATCCTTTCTTCCTCTCAAGTCCAAAACAATTCATAAGTAAATGATAAAATCAGGAGATGAAGATTTTTTTTAAAAAAAGCATTTGCTTTATTACTGATAACACTGATTGGAAATATTATTTCTTATGTGCAGCCACAAGACCTGCTTCAACTGTGGACCTCAAAGAAAAGGCCATTCAAAGGAGAGTTTTAGCCTGAGAGCAGAAATAAATATCCAAGATCATTGCTTATTACTGGTCCAGAGCAAGCATGGGACAAAAAGAGCAAATCTCCACAGCTTATAGCCTTGGGATAAACTAATTCTACCCAATCCTCAAACGTGAACTGACATTTGCAAGAGCCTCCCTACCCATCAATCCAATGAGTTGCTTTTCCTCCGTGGGAAGGGAAAGGAGGCTGAGGGAGCTGGCTGGAGTGACTCTTAAACCTAGCCAAAGCTTTCTAGGAGGAGGGAGGCAGGTAGGAGGACCAGCAGAGAGACAGGATGTCATTGTTAAGCTGGAGAGAGCAGTATTATAGGATGCATTGATGGGAAGGACTTTTGACTTTCCTTCAGTAGCAGAATTCTTACCAGACCAAGTTTTGTTTTTGTTTTTTCCTGAGTGATTAGGAAACCATTCTCATGCTGGATCCTCCACTACTTTATTGCACAAACTTAAAAAGCAGAAGCTTGTCTTCTTATTTTTCTTTGACTCCTTGGGTCTTCACATGCTCCAATTTAATGTACAGAGCAGCTCCTGGCTAAAACTTTGAGGAGAGTGATGGTCTCAGTTCCTCACATTTTCTCTGTCTTTTCTCCTTCTACTAATTCCCAAATATAGAGGGGCTTTGGCATAAGGTGTGGGTTCTAATCCCACAAGTCCACTTACTATGCATGTGACCTTAGACAACTATCTCACCCCAGTAAGTCTCAATGTTGTTATTCACAAAATTAGAATGATACTTCTGCAGGGAGAATTAAATGACAAAATGTATGTCAGACAGTTTTCCCAGTGCCTGGAATATTGAAGGCACTCAACAAATGGTTAGTTACACATGGGTTTGGATTCATGGAGGTGCAGTCTGTGCACCCACAAGGGCTCTACTCTTGGTTTAATGCTATGCTGCTGCCATCTTGAAATTCTTAATCATTTTTAACAAGGGGCCCCACATTTTCATTTTGCATTGAATTCTGCAAACTGCATACCTGGTCTAGTTATATAGTTATTCTGGAAGTTACAGGGAAAGAGGGAGGACAGCAGAAGAGAGGTGAGAAGAAAGAAGCAAGAGGGGGGTGGGGATGCACTATTTTGTATCTATCATCCAATTTTCCCCAGAAAATTCAAATATTAAAAATAAAAATTACCCCGCCTCTTCCCTATGGGAATTTTTCCATGACAATTGGGATAGGATAGGAGGAAAAGACAGGTCAGTAGGTAGGTCAAAAGATGGATGGGCTTCCAAAGGAAAATTTAGCCTGTTTCATTATTCTTAAAGATTGCCCAGAAAAAGGGGCAAAATCAAGAGATTCTTTTTAACAGACAAATCAAGAACATAATAACAGAAAAATCAATGTAATCTATAGAAGCCTCTCACTGAAATATTTATATAACCTTTTCTTAAGTGAAATAAAAATGTATAACTTATCCATGCCAGTGAAAAGCAATCTTTATAACATAGTACATTTGGTTTTTCAGAACCACAGAAGCTAATTTAAAATAAATTCGTATCTCATTTAAGACGTAGGAAATCTAAAATCTTGAGATGAGATTAGGCTCTTTATAAATGCTTGTTGATTAGTTAATTAATCCTACTTCCCCCGTGGATGAAGGGATTCTTGAACAAAGCCCAGACCTGCCTGGGAGTAACTTCTTCCTGTTGTTCCATATCCTACCTGTAAAACAACACAGAATAGCCCCCACCTTCAAGCCAGGCCCCCCTCATCCCAGATAGTTCTCCTTCATTCCTAAGTCATTTTCCCTCAGGTTAAACCTCCTGAGCCCTGGTCATTTGGCATAGTTTCTACATACTGCATTATTCTAGCCATGTGTCCTATATAAGTTCTATTTTTTGAATATGCATCTGAAAATATGGTGACTGACCTTCAAACAGTGGTCTAGAAATACGGGCAGATGAGACCAGAATAAAGTGAGCGACAAATTCCTCCTTCTATGGCCTCATATCACATTTGTTTTATCTGATGCCTATCCTGCAACGTTGGTAAATTTTAGCTTGGCCGTCAAGTAACAGCCGGAGATGGAAAGTTTTTCCTGGAACTCCATCAAAGGTAAGCTTTGTAGGTTCTGTGAGCTGTGGCTTTGTGGGTATGTGCTCTCCAGGGGAAGAAGAAGTGATTCATACCTTTCACTGAATTCTCAAAGGGTTTCTGGGGCTCTCCAAATTATAGAAGCTGTTAAACAAGAACCATAGTACAAGTTTTCTGGTGCAAAAAAGAATTTTTTAAAAAGTTGATTTAAGAGGGAAATTGTAAAGAAAGAAAAGATAAATACTTGCAACATTTTGTTTGACTTAAAACATATACATTTGTAAATTCTGTCTTTTTTTTTTAATGAAAGGTCAAGGCTTTTTTCTTTTGGTTTGGGTAAGCTGATTGGAATTCTCTGTTTGTCTTATAAAAAACACACCATCAAAAGCATCATACTTGGTTCCAGTTTCAGTTGGTTCAAATGAAGGGAAAATTATGAAACACTGGAGAAATAATGTGAATGAAGAAGCCTAGATTTTTATAATTTTTAACAAACTTGTATAGGTGTCATGCTTACACTTAAATCAATAGTATTTATTAAATGGTTTGCCTTTGTCAGTCTTTCCAGCAGATTCAACTTAGTTGAAACAACTCTAATCACATTTCATCAATTTAAATAATATTGGATTAAATAATGTAATTAAAATTATTGGGGTCTACAAAAGGGGACGCAACAATTAGCACCCCTCTTTCCTACCCAGGTCCTGAACAAATTGAAAATAAAACAAGGAGCAAACATTGACATCAGAATATCACTTTCATAAAGCTAGAAGCCAGGTTGAAGGACTGGGCTTTAGAGTTATTAGCCAAACTGGCAGTGCAACTAGGAATTAGGTCAAGACTTAACCACCTGGTCCCAAGAAACACTGGACTTGGGCCGGCCTTCCCTCATGGTGACTGAGGTCCTGGGTGAGCAGAACTAGGCATGTTTACCCAAGAGAGAAAAGCAAAGCTGAGCCAAACCAGGCTAGTTTTTCTTCCCAACTTTACTATTTGTAAATTACTCCACTTCCCCCAGGGGTGGGGGCCAGAATTAATGAAGGAGAGGGAGCTTTGGAGAGTGCTTGGGGAAAATCCCTCATTAAGGACACAAGGAGTGGGGGTGGGGGAAGGGATTCCCCTCTAACAGTAATACCAAGTGTTACTGGCTTCAGTAGGGTTCAAATGCAAGCCTATCTGTCACTGAGTAGGACTAATACATGAGAGCAGAAGTGCATGGCTCCATTGGAGAAGGCCTCCTGGTGAGGTGAGTTTGCTCTGTGTGCTTTTCAGAGGCAAGGACGAGTGTCAGTTAATCCTTCTGTTTTGTAGAAGTCAGTTAAAAGATTCTATTATCTATTGAGCGCAGGCTTGCCCCATCCTGTCCAGGATGAGTTTATGCAGGACTTGAGGGTTTAATATTTTACATTAAATCTCATTTATTCAAGATGTAATTTTTAGATATCACTCAATTTGGAGACACATTAGGAAACAACTTTCCTGCAGGCAAAACTGAAAACTTACTTTTATAAAACCTCTAGAACTTTTGGGATGCATTATGACAAAGCAAACCTATTTTATTAAAGTTTTAAGAAGAGTAGTACAAAGGTGTTAGTATAAAGTGTATACCCATCGAGCTCTACAGTCAGATGATGATAATCACATTTTTTTCAGGATTAAAAACTGAGAAAATATATCGACCCAGTACTCTGACAAACCTTTATCTCAAACAAATTTAATGAAGTATAGGTATTTGCTTAAAATATTTTTCCCCACATGGAGCAGCTAGAAAGTTTTAAATATGATCTGCGTGTGCAACGGCATAAAAAAAGATCTAATTATCTTTGCAAAATTCTTAATAGGGAGGTAAGTAATTACTTTAAAAATGTAGTTCTTATTTTAAACATTTTAACCTTTGAGATAGAAAACATGCATATGCATCACAAAATTTTCATTAAATGTGTTCTGATTCTTACCCCAGGTGAATCAACTTAAGGGTATTCACTGAACTCTATTCCTTTCCAAGACAGAGGGAAATCACTCATGGTCTTCCCTCATGTTTTTTGTTATCTAAACTAAAGACACTCTGCTTTCCTTCCCTCCTTGCCACACTCCACAATCTTGCAAAATTTTTGTGATTGGGTATTGCTTCTGTGCTTTCACAGACAGAAAGTTTCATGAAGCAATTTTACTATTACTGGTATGAATGGTTTATAAGACATATTTCTAGAAAAGGTCTGGGAGACTACACTGAATAGAATTCTTATTTACCTTTATACTTACATATATGAGTATTATTATCTTGGCTTTGCAAAGGCAAATCTAGCTTATTGGATATATAAAAACAGAAACACACAACAGAAAAGATCACTATTCTTGGTTGTAAGAGAATCTGCCTTGGTTGCCATAGTCTTCATTCCAATATAGTTACATCGTAATCTAATGCAGTTGTTTTCAAATTATTGGTCACCGGCCATTATTTCTGTGGGAAATAAATTTAGCGGATGTCAACTAAAATTTTAAAAATACATAGAGTAGAGCAGAAAAGAAAGAATGACGGAATGCACTGCACATGGTAACAATAAATATTATTCTATGAAAATTTTGTTTGGTTTATATATTTATGTGCATGCTGGGTTGCCATGTGACATGTACTTCTTATTGTGGGATCTTAGTGCTCCCCACTCCCCACCAAAAATAAGGAACCGAGATCACTGACCTCTTAACTGACAAACATGACCTTCATGTTTATTATTATGTTTGACCATGCTGGGGCATTTGACACTATTGACCACAACTTCAACCCTCTGTTTGAAAGTCAACCCTCCCTTAACTTCTGTAATGTTTCTTCTCCATCTTCCCACTTTCCTGGTCATGCCTTATTAGCTTTCTCTTACCCATTCTGTTTAATATTCCTTCAGCATCAAGTACACATTCCTTAGCTGAGCCAAATACTCTTTGTCATCGTCTCCCTATTGCTCGTCTAGACTCAGATCCCACTCTTCCAGCTCAGGTACCCTATCCTGTAGCCACACCAAATTGTTTGCAGTACTCCACACTGTTAGGCCATTCCATCCTCCCTGCCTTTGTCCAAACTGCTCCCTCTTTCCCAATCAACCATCAGGTTTCCCTCTTGAGAAAACTGTCCAAAAATGTTTGGGTTATCACTAATGTTGCAGTATATTACATTTATATAATACACTTATATGCATAATATATACTCATACGGTGGAAATAAAAGTTTAAAGAAGACTTACCCTTTCCACCTTAGATGCACTCATACTCCTCTTCCTTTTCATTTCAGAAAATGCCAATCCTGAACCAAATAGTTAATTTATTACCCAGTGATGGGTTTCAGTCCAGAGTAGGTCAACCTATTAATGGAGAAACACCAAGAAGTGAACTGAAAGCCCCTCCTTTAACCACGTCTCTTTCCTTTGTCTTTTTCTAGGTTCTTTTACCTTATTATACATTCCCTTCATTGTGCCTCCAGAATCAACCACTTGGAATCTTAGTGCTTCTCACTTACTAGCTGCATTAACTTGGGCAGGTTCATTCATGCCTCGTATTTGTTAGCATCAACTATGTCAGAAACACTGTGCGGGGCATTGGAGATGCAGACCCCAGGTGAGGTCCATATGCTCTTGTATCTGGCCTCACAGAGCTTGGAATCTCATCAATCCCTTGAAATGGAGACCTTCCTGTTCAATCCCTTGTTAGGTGTAGCCTATTATTACAACCTATTGTGCTCTTTCTGCAACTCAATTCTGCTATGATTTTCAAATGAAAAATCAAGTCTTATTTAAAAACTGAATGTTCCCAGAAATATGGAGACCTTCAGTGTTACAGTTATCTGCAATTGATGAGCATGTTCTCAAGTGGTGGTGGGAATCACAGGTAAACATTAGTGCCCAAAGACAAAATCAATTCCATAGTTCCTTACATACCTCTAATTAAGATTGCAAACACACTCCACACACTCCAAGTAAATAGTAATCTCTTTAAGGGGAGACAGGGCCATTTCTTTATTTTTGTGTATTGTGCACAACTTGAAGATCATAGGTCTGCAATAAATATTTTCCTGATTATTTGATTGGTGGGTAGTTAATAAAATTTGTTCCATATTTTAAAAAGTGCATCTGGAAACACACGAGAAGCAATTGCCAGGCATCTAGAACACATAGGAAGTTCCTGTAAGCATCATTTTAACTCCCAATTTCAATCTGAAGCATGGATAACAGTGTTAATGCTTAACAATTTCACCATGTTCACCTCTGTTTAAATAGTATACTTGAAACTAGCAAAACCCACTACTGCCTTTTGAGATTGCCTTTATCAGTATTCAATACCCATCCTATTATAAGATAATTACACAAGATAGTCACAGCTAATTAACATTGTTCCTTAAATAAAGATTCAGTGGAAAGAATTTATCAGTGACTTTAAAATCAGATCATTTTCTCAGCTGGGTGACTCCTGGGCAGATTCGTGGTGTCTTCCTGAGGCCCCAGCATTGCTTTCTCCTCCCCTGAGCTGCCGTCAGCTTGCATTGACTTGCTGTCTTCAACTATATTGATTGCAAAGCTATTTGCCACTGAGTGGAACATAGTGACAGAGCAGAACACTCAGCTGGCACCGTTCCTCCCACAGGTCCTCCGCATTGCTGTGGTACCCAGTCACAGACAAGGAAGGGGTAGGCTACAGTGGGAGTCTGCCCACTCAGTATCTGGATGTAAAGCTCATAAAGCAGAAGGTTATAAAGGATCCAGAGGGCCAAGTAAACCTTCCTGCCCCATTCCTCCCAATCCCCCAGCACGATTCAGCCAGACAAAGGGACTGTTCTCATGGAATCCAACTTGCAAATTTTACACCTAGCGGGGTTGACATTGTAATTTAAGCTTCCTGCCTCTGGAAGTTAATAGTTTACCACTCATTGCAACCTACGCTGATAGAGATCAGGAGAACAGAGATCTGGGAGAGGGCAGCCGATAACAGGACACAATCCAAGGGAGAATGTGTGTGTGTTCCCACACAGCATTGAAAAAAATGCATAATTTTAAGCTTTTTTACTAATGTTAAAACCACAGAAGTTTGTTCACTTTTTCAGTGTTACATTATCCCCAAATAGTGTTTCTCAAAAGCTCCCAGAAATTTCTCCCTCTCTCATTCTCTCTCTCTCTCTCTCACACACACACACACACACACACACACACACACACACACACACACACACACACAGATATGGCATCTACCCCTTTGTGAAGGAGTTGGCAACTCTAGTTTTATCTGCATAAGCTGGTTCATATGGGACAACTGCGTGTAAAAACCAACCTGACAATACGTTGTTTTTTCCTTAGAGAAAAAATTTCTCATGACATGAGATGTCCAGTTAGTCTCTCTCTCCCAGTTTCTCTCCCTCTCTCTTTCTCTCTCTCTCATTTTTTCAGTTGAATATATAGCTAGAACCACCCTAAGATATTTAACTTTTATTCAAAAATAAGGGAGAAAAGGGGAAAGGCAGCCAAGTACAGTAGAAGAAACATGTTTGGACACACAGTGCATTACCACGCCCGGAGTAGGCACTGAATTCATTCTTGTTGAATGAAAACAAAAACAAATCAGATGGATCTTGAGGTAAATCCTGATTCTGACCCTCACTTGGTGTGTGACTCGCCCAAGCTACTTAGCATCTCTGAGCCTCACTGTCCTCATCTTCAAAGTGAGGAGGATGCCCACTGTCATAGAGACATGAAGATTAAATACAATGAGATAATGTATGGGAGGTGCCAGGTCCTTACACAAGACCTGGCCAACTCAATAAACAGATGTTATTATTTTGTTACCCTGTTCTTGGCTTTTCTACAGAGGCTTCTCTGTGAGCTACATGAAGCCAAACCCTGTCTACTTTATTCATCTCTGTATACAGAAAGGTGCCCAATTAATGCTCTCCTAGACAGTATTTCCCATTGACTTGCCTTCTTTTACCCTAAGGAGGACAAGATTTGCCTCTGCTTCAGGATGATTGCCATCAATTACCTCATGGGCTTAGTTCCTCAGTGATTTACTGAGCTGGGAGGTCAGGAGAGGTAGGGACCCATAGCAAAATAGTGCCCTACACTGGGAGCTCTGAGATTCTCTGCTCTGGGCCCAGGTGCTAGAAGCTTCTTTCGTGCCTCTGATGTGCACAATTGAGTTTGAAGACTGCAGGTCTATAGATTCTTATGCAGCTATTAAAAAGAATAAATGGAAACTATGCCATTTAATTTGCAAGAATATCTGCCAAGCGTTGTGGAGAAAAGTGAATGTAACAAAAGTATGAACAATATAATCCCATTTTTAGAAAACAAATAACAACAACAAAGATAGTTGTAAACTGGATATCTTTGTTACTCCCCTGCACATCCATTTCCTACCTTCTCCACTCTGATCTGCACCCTGAGAAGCCAACCTTGTGGACCAACCCAGTGGGTTCTCTGAAACCAATGATTTCCTGTTAGGCTCAGCCAGTCAGAAGCACTGTCAGGAGAGGGAGTTCAGGCTGAGTCACTGAGCATCACAGTTTTGCTCAAGACAGCCCCTTCTCTAGGGCTTTCCTTCTTTTTCTGGCAACTACTTCCTCCCCTTCTTCCTTTAGTCTTAGGGATATTAACAGCCCTGGTGTATAGCTCCAGTCCTTCTAGTTTTCGATACCTATCTGCACTTTTATAAACAATCCCATTATTAGATTCTCTTTGAACAATCTTAATTGGAAGTTGCCATCTGTTTCCTGCTGAGACCCTGGCCAATACAACCTCTATTCCTGCATGTTTACATATGTATATTCACATTTGTATACAATCACATAAACATGGAGGAATGTAGAAGGATCTATACTATGTGGTTAAAATGAGACACAGGAGTTGGGTAGAGGGGAATGGTGTGGCAGGAACAATGGTGGGTAGAACAGGGAGACAGGAGAGCTGCGAAAAAGGAAAAGAACAAAAAAAATCTGCACTAAATTACCCAAAAACAAAAAAACCCACAGAAAATATACATGATATCACATTTAACATATATATATGTATATAGACATACATAAATACATGTAATTTGAAAAATCCAGTGGGCAATATGGCAAAAGGGCCTAAACAACACAGATTTCCTGGTCACAGGGTAATGGGGGAAGCAGAGTGAGATGCTGAACATCTGGTCTGTAATGCCGAATGAAATTCTCCTAATAAGAAGCAGGGTGTCCCAGTGGAAGACGAGATTCTTAAGCAAATTGATGGGCTTGTAAAGAGTAAGAATTCTTTTCTTAGTGATCAAATATGTTCAGAGGGAATAAGGAGCCACACATCTCAAAAAAATGTCTTTTTAGAATCTTCCTTAACTGTAGGAAAGTGAGAAGAGACAAAATCATAGTTGAGAAAATGACCTAGTCTTACGCTGGAAGAGGGTTGTATTTGGAGGACAGCACAATGGAGCACGTACTCAGAGCTGGTCAAGTAGTACTGTACTTTATTCAGTGATAAAAGGAAGACATGATGAGATGAGACTCCCGGGGTTTGAGAGAATGGTTGACTTGGCATGAGACCAATTTTATTAGCCAAGAATGACAAGACTATTGAACAGAGGTGTCAGAGCTGTGAGAAGTATATAAAGCAGAAGTCCAGAGCAGAGAGGGCAGCCAAACTAATGAAGATAGTAGCTCGGTGCTCCAGAAGAATGCCCGTGCCCTTAATTTCTGTCCCTGGAATCAGACTCTTTGAGAATCTAAGATGCTTCACTAAGAAGACAAAGTAATCACATCATGTTGACCAGCAAAGAGGCTAGCATATTATGGAACCATTGTGTAAGCCATTATAGGTTTTGCTAAAGGTCCCTAGTAAACAGAAGGTCAACTTTGAATTTGAGTTAATCGGAGAAATAAAAGAGAGGATTGAATTCTAGCAGGATACTCACCCATTCTAGGGAAAGCTTTGGGGAGAGATCCAACCATGCCCTGTCCAATGAACACGTTACAAGCTCCAGGTGAATGAACATGTACGGACTGGAGAAAGTGGTGAGACCCCCTCATCCATGCATTTTAACGGAAGAGTTACCTTATTACCTTATGCTTGATCAACAGCCTTTACTGCCCATTGATTTGGTGTAACATCCTCGGCAGGGAAACAGATCAGCAAACAGCCAACTGCTAATAGTATGATACATCCTTTCTTCTCCCCCTGGGGAGTGTTATTTAGTCCCTGGACATCAAATGTATTGCAAATGAAAGGCATTTATAACACATCAACAAGTAATTATTGACCATCTCAAATTCTAGAACTATAAAGCTAAAAGAGACCATGGAGATGATTTGTATCAAATCCTTTATTTCACGGATGAAGTAGCTGAGGGACAAAAGGGGATAAGATATTTGCCCCTAAGTTTTACAAGCAACATACTTTCAAAATGGACCCACAACATATGCATAAGGGAATCTGTAGAGTTATAAATATAATACCGCAGTTACCAGTTTAAAGCATTTATTAATTAAAGAAATCTGCCCAACTTCCTTCAAACACACACACACACACACACACACACACACTCTTGGCATTCATCATCCTAACAACCCATGGAGGCATTTGTAACCTTGCATTTGTAACCAGGGAAATGGCCTTGTTTCTCAAACTAAAGAGACGATAGGGACATGAGCCAGCACATGATTAAAACAGGAAGACATTGTTCTTGAGCTCTCTCTGCATTTTCTATAATCTTAATTCCCTGCCTCACATGTCAGTTCATGGTGCCAACTGATGTCACAAGTGCAGAAACCCATCCCAGAGCGTCCCTGCCACCAGAAGTCCAGCCAAGACCAACTTTCCTGTTCCTGCCTTACTTGCTAACAATTGTGTCACAAGCTTGGACTGACCACTGAAAGAATGATCAGTCGGAGTGACAACCTTTCAGTTCTGCAGAAACTAAAACTCAAACAAGGAAACAGACGGGAGTCCTTTGAGCCAGAAACGTGGATCCATTCAGTCTCTGGCATTCCATCTTAGCTTCACCCTGGTGGAGAGAGAGAACGGTTAGTGACAGTGTAGCCATGGCGTGACAAGATGAGTGTCTGGAGAGAGCCTGATAGTCAGGCAAGGGCACCACGACGGGAAGCTGATCTTTGCTGACATAATGGTATTCCAGTTTAAACTAGTTAATTCAGTAAAGTCACTATAAATCCTCTTGTTTAGGTGAGAATGGTTGGGATGGCTAATGCTTTTGTCAAACCCGCTAGAGGACAGCTGCCCTAAATGGGCTGTTGTAAATGGATCTGATCAAATATTGAGATCTGGACCTCATCCATGAGCAAGTAGGTGGGTCCTCTAACCACATTAAATATGCTCATTCGGATAGGACCACAGACAGCAAATGATATTAATAGCCTCATGCAGAAGTCTTATCTCTCAGAAGCATCTTCTTTTCCTGGATTCCGTACCATTCTTTCTATCCTGTCATCTTCACTTCTTGGCTTGTTGTTACCTGGTTCCAGCTCATAGAGCACTGAGTGTTCAAACAGGTAAACTGAATCTATTGAGAGGCAAAGTTACATAACCTCTCTGTACCTTAGATTCCTCCTCTTTAAAAGGAGGAAAATAGTAGTCCTACTTCCTAGGATTTTGGTAAGGAGTAAATTAACTCTTTTACGGTGAAAAATGCCTGGCACATCGTAAGCACTATTTAAGTATTTGTTATCATTATTTAGAAGGGATTTAAAAGGCCTCAAATATTCCATGTCCCCACATTTGCCTGTGCCTTTAAGGATTTTAAGATTCCTGTTGGTTGGGTGGTCATTCATCCATTGAACTAAGGTTCCAAAATTCCCTCCCTCTCTCTCTCTCTCTCTCTCTCACACACACACACACACACAGTCATGAGTTTTATTGTGCACTGTAACATGTATTCATTATTCCCACATTTCAGTTATATTCGTTCCAGAGGCTTCATAACGGAGGACTCTACTGAGATCACCTACATGCCAGGTATTGTGGAAGGCGCTAGGGATATAAAGAAAAATAAGACACAAACCTGCCTTCAAGAAATCGATGGTCTAATTAGCAAGTGGGTATGGCTGACAAGTAATTGCCAAACCTTGTGATGGGTCCTACAATAGAGCCCAGAGATGCCATAGAGCCCCAGAAGAGCACACGCCTAAGGCAGGGAGGGGCTGGGAAATGGATCCCTGAAGTGTGAACTGGAGTTTAGTGAGCAAACAAAGCAGGAAAAGGGGAGTTTTTGTAGATGGAAGGACCAGTGTATACAAGGAAGAATGGTGTACAAGGTCATTGCATATGTAGAGCACTGTAAATTATTACATTACAGATGGGACAATAAATTATATCTGTTAGAAGGATCAAAGGATAAGAAATGACAGGAAAGGTGTCAGGAGATGAGGATAAAAAGGGGCCTGGTGGCCACATCAAGAAAGGTCACTAATGGATCTTGGTCATGATCAGCAAGTGGAGATGGAAGGATTTTTGAAGAGGAGCATGCACAGTGGATTTACATCTGAGATACACAAGGGAAGAGGGTTTGGGAGAAGGTGGGTGAAGGGGGAGCCAGGACCAGTGGCTGCTCACCATTGTCTAAGCCGTGACTTCATTGCTTTCCTCCTCCGCCCCTACCCTCTCTGTGCACACAACGAACTTAAGGCTCATGACCAGGCATTTGGCTCACCTGGCCCTGTGGGTGGGCATGTGACCAAACTAGCCAGAGGTCTCCTTCTTCCTGTTGTCAAATGGCCTTCGCAGCTGTAGCCTGTGGGAGATGGGACAAGAAGGAAGCAAACTCTACTTAGATTAGCGGAATCCAATCAAGTGATGCAGCCATCTGGGTGCATGATTAGTGAATCCCTCAATTCAGATCCGCTGGAACAGGTGAAGGAAGTTATAAATGAATTAGGTAAGCATTTAGCTCTCAGCAGGGGACCTCGGTTCAGCCAAAGGAACCCCATTTGTGGGTCACGGGTGCAGCACCCCCTGATGGCTGTTTGAGGAAGCCGTAGGGTGCCTGTCATGAAGGCAAGAAATTGAAGGTCCAGCTTCCCCAGTTTCTGAACTCACTTCTGGGCCTAAATCTCAGGATAACGAGAAATGCCATCCATTGAGAAGGTAGCTCCAATTTTCTGGCAATTATAAAACTGTTCCTTTATCAGGTAAGTGTTTTCCAACCTTGGAAGGTTTTAGAATTAACTACGGAGAGGACAAATTAAACAAAACCCACACTTTTAACATTTTTGTCTTGAATTTCAGACAACCCCTATATGCCTGCTAGTGAAATTGTAATGTTCGTAAAGTGTTTTTAATGTTTAAGAGATCCTGGCATAGTCGACCTTGTAATTTGCCATGTGATTCTCGTTTAAATGACTAATTAAGTGGTTGATTACAGACTAAAGCTTTAAAGTTAAAAGTTCCAAGAGAGGTTGGCTAAGTTTGTAAACAGTATTGAAAGGTTTAAGAGAACTTTAGGGTCATGATATTTAAAAGCTTAATTTATTAGATTTATAAGAACTGCTTAGGTACTTGGGAAAGTTTTGCTTGTTAGTCCAGCATTTGAAGTACTTAAAAAGAAAATCGTATATATTACATTCATAAATGTGGTTTAGATTGTTTAAGGGAACTTAATTGCCAAAATTGTAAAGTACCCCTTAAAAATTTATTAGATTTATAGATAGAATAATAAGATTTGTAGTTTGAACTTCAAAGCTAAAGAAAAAAAAAACCTTCATTACTTCAGTATACTGAATATTTATCTTAGAAACCAAGTAGCTGCAAACAGTCTTTTATGTGCATGAAGGCTGGCCTCAAGGACCCCAGAAAACTCCTACTGACTTCTTCCTGGGATTTGTTTGAACTGAGGCAGGGTGCGAGACACCTTTTCCTCTCTGGGCTTGAGTTGAGAAGCGGGTGGTCACGCGTGAAGTGCCTTCCTGCCCGGAGAGAATGAGGTGGGCAGGCAGAGTGCGCTCAGGAGGTACTGTGACCCCAGGTTCCAGTCAGACCAAAGACCAGCTCCACTCCCACCTTTATTTATTTAGGTGGGCTATTTAGGTGAATCAAAGCATGTTCCTTATCTGTTTGAGCTGACTGGAGCTGAGTCTCCAAGGCTTCCAACTAAAGAGATCCAACTATTGCCTAGAGCGTGAAGGGAGAGACCCATATTAGTGGTCCTGTGGGTTGAATTAGGCTGTGTAATTTGAAAACAACAAAACAAAACAAAACCCCTCAAACCCGCAACATATATCTCATATTTTGGTCCTCACACCTCCTTGCTTACCGTCTTCTTTTGACGATCTGGATGCTTGGCTTTGCCCTCTCCTCTCCAGAGACTCCTTCCCTCACCAAAGCCAAGGAGGTGGGCGGCCCCAGGCCGAGCCAGAAGGCAGGGTCTAGACCCTTCTATACTCCTTTGCTCTCTTTCGTCCTCGGATCTGAAGATATGGGAGCAGGAGGAGGTGTAGTGATGTAGAGAACCACTAGTCCCCGTGTATTTTGTCTCAGTTCATTATGTGGCTAGTCTCCAGATTTAAAAAGAAAATACTCTGGCCTACTTATGGGTCTCTAACTAGGACTTTGAAACTCTGTTCAAGCCCCACAGAGTACTAGTTGAGAATAGTGCCTGCGTCCTGACTTCAATAGTTATGGGACTATGGTGCCATGAATTGGAATTAGGAACTCCGAGGAGCGGTTTGAGGGGAAAAAGAGGGGTTGGGTTTGGTATAGGGAGAGTTTGAGGTGTGGGGCCGTATAGTGTTGGGAGTGCCCTTTAGGCTGTGGAGTGCCTGGTTCTAAAATTCCTGGAGCCAACTGGCATGGAAGTAAAAGTGTGAAGCATAATTATGGCGCCTTCTTACCTTTTCACTCTGCCGGGCCAGGTATAAGATGTCTCGCTAAGCACTAGACAGGGCACTGTATCCATTCCAGGAATAAGCTTGGCTCACGTAACAGAAAACCATCACGAAGTGGTTCAAATAGCTAGAGATACTTTTTTTAAGTTTATATATTTTTAATTTAAAAAATTTATTGAATATAATTGATGTATAGCATTGTATTCGTTTCAGGTGTAGAACATAATAATTTATATGTGTGTATATAGTGAAATTATTATTTTAATTTAGTTAACATCCATCACCACACCTAGTTATAGTATTTTTTTTTCTTTTAATGAAAAGGGCTTCTTTTCATTATTACCTAATAAAGTACTTGGAAGGAGGCAGCGGGCGGTATTGGCTCCCTGGCTCGATGACGTGAGAGCTGGTGTGTCTGCCGTTGTCTTGGCATTTCCCTCGTGGCCTCTGGACGGTTACTGCGTCTCCAGGCACTGAATCTGCATTCAAGGCCAAGGCAAGAGGCAAATGCAAGTTCTACTGTTTCCTTTTATTAGGAAAGAAAAATCTTCCTGACCTTCTGGCTCTGCGTGTGAGACTTCTGCTTGTGTTTCATCACCTAGCACTGCGTCCCATGGTCGCCTCCAGTTGTGAGGCGAGGCAGCAAATGAAAAGGGCATTCAGCCTGACTGTGGATTCAGCCTGTGATCTCTAGTCCCCACTGCTAGAGTCAGAGCTCGGGTCTCTGCCATGACGAATGCCTTGATTAGGCTGATGACTGAACAATCTGATTGACCTCCTGTAATTTATTTTCTTCATCTCTGGAAACTTTCTCTATAGTCTGGAACTCAGTCATTTTCCCAAGTCTGCATTAAAAAAAAAAAAAAAAGATATGGTTAATAGCTGACAATTTTGGATCTTCCCAAATGTATAGTCTGATAGTCACAAAAACCTCTAGTCTATCCCTGCAAAAATGGAGGAGTGGGAACTATGACCTGATAAACCTTGTCAAGGGCGGAGCCCCTGTGGCGTTGGACTAGGACTCTGGTAAACCTTGGCCGTGACAGCCATTTGGGGGATTATTTTAGGGAATTTGGAAGTACGTGGGACACCTGGATGTGGAGGGCTTGTCTGGGCAAGGTGATGCTTGAGGCTGGAACACTGCACAATTTTGAATTTGCCAGAAAGCTTCAGGTTCCGTCTTGTGCTACTCGGACCAGTGAGGTATCCCTCCCAAAATGGCAACATTGCAGCAATTAAGTGTTTTAGCACAGTTAGAAAAGAATAAAAGGAAAACCTCACAAGAAAAGGAAGAAGCTCTTCTGTGGTTTCTTCGGTGCTCAGGGCTGCTATTTTTAACATAAATAGGTCAATGCAGGACACTATGGTGTAAAAGTTAAGTCTACGTTTATTTTTGAGGGACACCTAAAATTAGAACTTCTGTCAGAAGAGCTTTGGTCTAGTGTTCAAATCTCTCTCTTGCTTTGTCAGCTTCAGTGGGGGCCTTGCTTTCCAGCTGTGCGCCTAGAAAAATACTTGATTCCACCAAGTTCCAAACTGGAAGGTGAGTGCCCTTTATATGACCTACTGTCCATCAGATACTATAAAAAACTGCTATTACCACATGTTAATTTTGTAAGTTATTACTTGACTTCCAATTTGATTTTCTGTTTTGTTCTGTATAGTCAATAATGCCATTGATTTCCTGGTAAGGAGCTTACATATACATTGAGTCTTAAATATATGTTCCTTTAAGTTGCCATGAATGTTCTCCCCAATTTCCTCCCTGTATCAGACACTTAGACGTCAAGAAATGTCCCACAGATTTTTATTGTGCATTGAGAAATGTTTTAATTGTTGATTGATGCTCAGTTGGTAAAGGATCCTCATGCTCTAAGCATAAGATATCCTCAGCCTGTAAGTTCTGTGGCATGTTGTTAATATTTCATAGGATCTGAACATGCTCTAGGAGCTTATTAACCTATATAATGAGATGGAGAATTTTATTCATGAAAATTCTAGGGCCTGTTCTCTATGAAATTAATACTAGTCCCAGGCCTTTCCTGGGGCTCTTCGTGAAGTGGGGGTCATGAGTTGGGAGTGGAGTCCATGAGTGGAAGGACTAGGTGGGAAGGAAGGAGGGGCAGTTAGCGTGGCGATCGCTGGTAAAAAGAGAAAGTCAGACACACAGAGAGAAATACGCATGGAGAGAAACACACACAAAGAGAACATGTGTGGGAGAGCTGCTCCTGTGGTCTTTTGGCAGGAGGATGTGTCCTTAGGAATTTTAGGATGTTTCCCTGTGTAAGGTGCTATTTAAACTCATACGCAACTCTTTCAAGAAAACCAAATGTAAAAATTTAGTTAATATATCCAGACTTCTGAGGTCAGACATGTGTAGTTCTGGGTGATGCATTCATGGACAGAGACTGGCCTCCAGGCCACCCAGACCTATTTGGGCTTCATCTGAGATTTAAGCCTCTTCCTCCTCATGACCACCCCCTTCCTGTCTGTTCTCCAGCTGCTGGGAAAAATTATTTCCTTAAAGTGGGGCATCCCCCAAATGAATTGCGATTTGTCCTAGACAGCATGTGTATAGTGGGAAGGGTATCTTGAACTTGGAATCAGAAGTCCTAGTTTCCAATCCCAGCTGTGCCATTTGCTAACTCCACACCTGAGTTTTCTTACCTATAAATGAGGCTACAGCCCAAGGTTGTGAAAATAATATCTGTAAATGTTCCTTCTACCGTGTCTGGCACATAATGAGTTTAACGGATCTTACGTCTGGATCAGTGGAGAATACCTAAATTATACCATCGGACTATTTTTACCCCGATCTTCCCATATGGGGTAGAAGTGAAGAGTCATTTCTATTACTAATATGATTTTCTAATCAAGGGCCATCTCTGGGGTCATCAATAAAAAAGAAAAATCCAAATTAGTATCAACAGACTCATTATCCTCCCCCACTGCCCTTAAATACAAAACCAGTTAAATGTTGCTGAATTTTAGACCAACAGGAAAGTTAGGGGAAGAAATGGAGGTGGGGGGAAGATATGAATTGCTTTCGGCTCTGTGTGTATCTCCAGCCGGCCCACTAATTTTTTTTTTTTTCCATGCATCGGGCCAAGGAAAATCTTGGTTCCCTGAGCCATGAGGGGGTTTGGTGGCAAGATGCTCAACGTGCATTATATACCCAGAAGTTGTGGATAAGAGCAAGTGGCTTCTGCCCATGGGACTGAGTATGTGGAGAGAGAGAGAGAGAGAGAGAGAGAGAGAGAGAAAGATATGAAAGGAGCCCATTACAGCATCTTGGGCTGGATTCCCAGAGCAGGGCATGTACATGGCTTTCACAGCCAAGGGTCCCTGTGAAAACAGTGGTTGCTGAGGAGACCCCTCACCTCATTGCCCATGCACACTTCAGCTCAGCGTTGCTGTCTTATCTAAGGAACGTCCCGGATGACATCAAAGTGTGGTCCCCACAGTAAATGCCAAAATAGTACCCCCAGGACTATACCTTGGTCTCCATCCAAAACAATGACATCTCGCAGTTAATTAAAGCTATGTAGCACTCTACTATGGTTTCCACCAGGGAGAGAAGCAACCAAAGGCTTCTCCAGTATCATTTCCTAAATTGATGGTGATTCCAGAAATAACCTTGGACACTCCAAAAACACTGCTGGGTAAGAGCGGTGCACAGAGGGAACTGAAAGGGAGCCAGGAAGGATGTTTTTCTTCTAATCCCCACAATGTCAGCCCACAGATCTGAAACAGAGCATCATCCTTCTTTGTTGACTGAGCCAGAGTCCCACCACACTTCGGTTCTACCCCTTGCCTTTTACATTATCAGGAACCGGAGTGCCTGGGTGGTTCATTTGGTTAAGTGGTTAAGCGTCTGCCTTCCACTCAGGCCGTGATGCCAGATCAAGCCCCATGTCCAGCTCCCTTCTCAGCAGGGAGTCTGTTTCTCCCTCTCCCTCTGCTCTTCCCTCCCCGCCCCCACTTGTGCTCTCTCTCTCAAATAAAATCTTAATCTTAAAAAAAAACAAAAACCCTAAGGTCTTCCAGTTGTTACTCTTTTTTTTTTCCCCCCATATAATGGAAATATGTGGGCCCTTGCAGGGACAAAGGCAAAGAAAGAAAACATTTTTGACTAAAGCTTTCTAAAATATATTTTTCTTTAAGAAAAGGCATTGATATTGCAATGCTTAGCAATTATAGCTTCTAAAAATTGCCACATTCAAAAACCTCTGAGAATGAGCTACATGGATATCTAATTTAAAAGGGAACCACAGACTGAATATAGCTAGATTTCAAATTTTGCTTTGGATTCAGAGACCGCCGATTGTCCCAGCTGAGCAGTGGGGGCCATGGCTTTAAACACAAAGTACTCTAGCTCCCTTGTCTCAGGAAGAAGTGCTTGTTGCTGGCGGTTCCTTATTCCTACAAAGCCCAGATGATTTTTTGTGTATCTGTCAAATAAGAGGTACGGTCTAGCAAATACTCCACGTTTGCGTTTCTCTTTAATGATGTATGTGGCTTGCATTAATATGGAAATAGATGCAGCCCTAAGGCACTTTTGAAGTTGTCAGGGCTGTTCTCATGTGACAAAGTTTTCATGTCTCCGATCATTGTACAGTGCTCCCTTGATTTTAAAATCTGTGCTTACCTGATGTATTGTAATTATGGGATCAAAAATGACAGGGTGATGCTATTCCAAAGTTAAAATGAATGATAATAATACCTTAGGTTAATATAGTGTCTTTCTTCTGGAAAAGTAAAAGAGTTTTTGCATATATTATCTTGTGTGAGGTATTATTAGCCCCATTTTACAGATGGAGGACCAGAAGGCAGAGAGGTTACCTGACTGATCCGAGGTCAGCTGTGTGCTCTGGCCACCGAACCACCAGAGCAGGAAACATGAAAGGCCCATTTTCACTGCTGAACTGCCTTAGCATTTAACATACTTCATCTGGAGCACACATCATTGTGTCCCTCCCGTTATGAATGACACTATGGTGTCTAATCTTTCCTCCTAGATCTTTGATAATCACATCAATTCTTTCTTTCCTTCCTTCTTCCCAGCCCCACCTTCCCTTCCTTTCCCCCATAAACATTGCCCACTAGCTTGGCATTCTGTTAGATTCTACAAAGTGAAGGAGGGCTACATTGCTCTTCCTGCCTTCCAGGAGCTCATGGATTGGTAAGACAGCCAGAGAAACAAGCAGGCAATTATCTCACGATGGCATTAGCATGCTCGGGTGTCTCCCAAGGCAGGAGGCTTAACAATGACTGGGGGGACAGAGGACTGATCCACAAACAGTTTTAAAGACAAGGACCCTGTATTATTCCTATTTGTAAGTTTCCCACACCTACCTAGCGACATGCATATGCAGTGAGATATGAAAATTTATATTCTAAATCAAGCTCACGAGCTGTTAAGAAAATTAATTCTGTCTCGTACCTTGGCAAATATACCCTTATAATGATCTGGAAGGCTGACTCCTTAGAGTTCTAAGCTGGCAGCATGGAGAGAGTGAGCCCTACCCCAGCCTGTTGCACTTAGCCTGCTTCCCTTCCCTTTTCTTCTTATCCCAGGCTCTGGCTGCACCTGGATGGGCTCATGGCAACCTGTGGGGAGACCCAAGCCCTCATGTATATAAGCTCCATCCAAACAACTTGCAAACATCAGCCAACAACTGCGAGGGACACATACTGGGGTATGGTTTGCCCCAGCTGGGTGGATCCGGAGAAGAAGCCCACACCAGTCCTGAAAGTGGGTTTAGGGCAGTTGGGCAGGGAATTCTGCCGTTCAGATTACCTGGAACATGTTTTAGAGGAAGGGTGGTTCTGAATGGGCACCTCCCCTTGGTCTCATGGACTCCTTGCCCCATGCAAAGGGTTATAGCTCTAGGAGGACCAGAGCAGAGCCTCAGGCCGGTACTCTTTTGTGAGAGCCTAAGAACACTGCTCCTGAATGGGCACTTCAGAGGTCCACCCAGTGTGTCTTGCTGAAATGTCTTTGAAGACTTTAGCTTCATTTTAAGAGGTCATACAAAATTTCTTTCTCCCTAACCAATCTTAATAATGGCAGATCCAGTTTTTCAGCTGCTTAGGTCAAGACCCTTATAGTTCTCCTTTACCTTTTCCCTGATACCCCACTTCCATGGGCAAATCCTGACACATACATCTGGACGCTGACCTCTCCTCACCACCCTCGCTGCTACTGAAGTAGTCAAAGCTACCATCATGTCTTGTCCAGACTTTTATATAAGAGCCTCCTAACTGGTTTCCCTATCTCCACCCTGTCCCCATCCTTGCTCTCCTTACAGCCAGGGGAAGCCTCTTAGAATCCAAGTCAGATCAAGTCTGTCTTCTGCTTACTATCCTCATGGCTCCCTAACCCACTCAGCAGAAAAGCCCAACTCCACACTTCTTACCTCCCACATCACTTCTTACTGTTTTTCCCCTTGGTCACCCAACTCCTGCCACATTGGCCTCCTTACTGTTCCAGGAACCTGTGGATCACACCGCAAGCTCAGGGACCTCTTTCTTGCTCTTCACCCTGTTTGGAATACTCTTCTCCAAGATACACAATCACCTCTCCTTCATTTCCTTCAGGTCTCTGCTTAAATTCACCTTTCTGGGCAATCATATACCTGACCCCCATCACGACCACCTTATCCTCATTCTACTTCATTTCTTCCATTGTGCAGATCACAGAAACCACACATCATAGACATGTCTTTGTTTTATATACATCTCACCACATACACATACCAGAATGTAAACTCCATGAGGATAAACACTTTGATCCATCAAAGACTAGACCCATGTGAGCACATGGTGGCCCCTCAATACAATATTATTGTATGAATGAATTCATTCCAGAATTCAGTTCTGAAAGGTGTCTTTTATTGTTTTTTTTTTTAGGATCTTATTTATTTATTTGAGAGAGAGAATGAGAGAGAGAGAGAGAGCACATGAGAGGGGGGAGGGTCAGAGGGAGGAGCAGACTCCTTGCCGAGCAGGGAGCCCGATGCAGGACTCGATCCAGGGACTCCAGGTTCATGACCTGAGCCGAAGGCAGTCGCTTAACCAACTGAGCCACCCAGGCGCCCCTCTTTTATTGTTTTAAGAGTAATTTCTTTTAGCTCCTTAAATTAAAATGGAAGTGTTAGGGGGACGAGTCTGTGATATTGACGTTGGCTGGTGTATTACCTCAGATCTCTAGATTGAAAGCAATGAAAGCTGGTGTGCAGTAAATGTTTGTTTTATAGAGGAAAGAATTATATTCACATTAGTGTGAATCTTGGCATCTTGTCTGTGATTCTGAAATTAACCATGTCCCGCCTTCCGTTCTCTCCGGTGTTAAGTTAGCTAAAGTTGATTACCCTATTATGACTGATTTAAGTAGTTCATTGAACTTCCTCAAGGTAACCTATGGCTTTCATGACCCCCTCTCTTCCTCACTCTTGTTTGTGCTATACTTATATGTCCTTGTTTATTTGTTATTTTGAAATGCTATTTAATTATGCCCTCCTCACATAACTAATTTCCATAAACCACCCATAAAACCCTAATCATTATAATGTAGTCAAAGCTTGCCTCTACAAATTGTAACCTCCTCAAGGTCAAGGGCTATATCTTGTATTCTTTTTTGTTCTCATCTCACACATCCTGCGTCAGTCCTTCTCCCAACATAATATCAAATGAGTCATAGGTATGAGAACTGTTGCTCAATAAGTTAAAGTCTCATGAAAAAGAAACTACCTTTGTAACTTGAGACTTTAGGGGAAGGCTGAGCGCTAACAGCCTGTGGTCCGTGGTGTCATCATATGGTTGTTGATGCCTTTAAGATCTTAAGTAAACTTTAAGTTAAGTAACCTTTCAGTTCTTCTAAGGTCTTACTGTTAATCCTCCTCATTATTTTTGTAGTTACCATGGGTTGTTAAGTTTGGGTCACTTAAAGCAGAGGAATGTAGACTATTCACACCTTTACTAATTTTTTTCTAACCTGATATATATTTATTATGGAAAACTCTGACAACATAAACAAGTGAAAGGAGAAAAAAAAAGCCCCCATGGTCCACTCCCTAGGGATTGCCATTGCCAGCATGTTCCCTGTGTCCTTTCTGTCTTTGCTTAATCATAATGCATGTATTGCTCTGTTCCCAATCTTAAATTTTTAAACTTATTTACACAAGCAATAAGTCATCCTCATTTTAGAAAACATTAATGCACAGAATCAAAGAGAAGGGAGAATCACTTATAATCTCACCTTCTAGAGATTTCCACTGTTAATATGTTAGGAATTTTCCCTTCACAATTGTACCTATGCATGTAGTCATGCATGAATATCACAGAGTACATATTATGTTTCCACCAAAATGATAAAATATGATATATACTACTCTATAAACTTCCTTTCATAAATCATATCATTAAATATTAATGATAAATAATAAATACATATCGTAAATAAATAATGATAATAAACCATACCATTAAATGTTTTTTACATCATTATCATTATTTTTGTGACACATAGCTTATTATAGAGATGTACCAAAACTTATTTATTTCCTAGCATTGAACCTATCTGTTGTTTCCTCTTTTTTTTCTGAAGTGAACATCCATGCAAGAAAGCACTTGCTGACTTTCATGAAATTTGTGGTTGTGAAATCGCTGAGACAAGAAACATCAATATTATTGGAGCTTTGTTTCAAAGTCAAATCTTCTCTGGACTTCTCTTTAACTTTTTCAGATTTTTTCGGTCATGGGCTTCTTCTGTTGAATCTTTTCCCTTCTGGAATAGTCACCACAAACAGAGCACTTTCACTTGATTGGCACCTTGCTATGTATGAGGCAGAAGGAACATCATATTGAACATAGTTTCAACTTTGATGCATGCTTTGGTTGTTCAACCAACACTCAAGAGCAATCTTGCTGAATGGAACAATAGCACCAACGTCCCCCATTCCAGATCTCTGACGTGTACTCGTGTTAACTCTTAAGACTGTTTGGAAATTAAATTGAATGTGTTAAATTTATGAGAAGTACTTTTTACTGGTCTTACGTGCCATAGGTTTTCTTCAATCAACATTAGTTCAACACTATAACCATTACTACCAGGAAATTGCTGCTGGCCCACAGTGTAGCTAATTTGCCAAGTCTCACACATGCATAAATAAACATACTTATTGTAATTCTGACCTTTCATCTCTCCACACTCCTTGAGACAAGCCAATAAGCCTCTTAAGCAAACAAACCCAAAACAACAGGGTTCCTTCCAAACTTGTTAGGAAAATAAGAGAGGAATCAGTAAGAGTCCACACTGCCTTGTACCTGGGTGTAGGTGAGATGTGTTTAGATTGATATATGTGGTGTCATTTTCTGGACCATTAAAAATTCTGTCACCTCTGGAATGTAATGCTGCAGTGATTTACCAGCAGATGACATAACATCGCACTATCATTTAGAAAGAGAAATGAGAAGCACAAGTATTGAACCGATCATATTTTTAAGTTTATCACCTTAAAAAGAAAAGATATTCTGTGTAGGAGAAAACCTGTAAATTTATTCTCTCCGATCAAGTTCTTCATCTAAATCATTTTGATTTAAATGACAAACTAAGCTTTGGGGGAATAAACAAGTGAATGAGAGAAAAGCTTTTACCAATAGGGCTGAGAGAATGACTGGTAACAAATTGCAAGCTCTTTGATGTAGGTTTTCAAGGCCATTTAAGCGATTTAATTTTTTTTTTTTTTCTGTTCTTAAGACTTCATTCACCTTTAGACTGAGCCAGAGTAAGAGGATGCCAAAACAATCCATTTTTTTTCTTTCTATTTCACATAAGCTTCTCTATATGGCTGTAGGGGTAGGAAAGCCTCAGAAATAGCAGACAACTATCTGTGGCCCATCCAAACAAGTTAAAGCAAACTGCACGTCCTGAGTCTTTCTCTTCTGACCTTGATGTGGTGATACACATGTGGTCTAAGCAATAGAGGATAGAATAGATTTTGAAGACTTTTTCTTAACATAAAAAGGATCCTTCATATTTTTTATCGTAATGGATCTAGCATTTGTTAATTTAAAAATAGAGACGGATGCAAAATTTTGTAAAGATTATCTATAATCTGTCTAACAAATGGAGTCGGTATCTATCCAGAAAACATTTGCAGCATCTGAAGCTTTTCATGATCAGTAAACAAAGTCAAATATACGTTGTCATAACTACAGAAGCTCCATTTAGGGATAAAACTAGATTTTTTTTAAAGTTTATATTCATTATTTCTGCAGCACTGGCAAACTGGAGAATAAGTCATAGAAAATAGGTTGTAATGAAAGATATTTGAAGTCCTTAGATCTAAGAACACCTAGAAGGAAAACAGTAGTTGATGATTTATTAGATGAAAGAAGGAATGAGTTTATTTTGTGTTGTTCTGGGAAAAAAAATGAATGGGCCAGTAATTCTTCTGGAGACATTACCTTCTTTAGCGGAAATACTGAAAAGGTACTGCCTAGTCCTTACTTTATAACTGCCCCTTCTATCAGAGGCACGTAAGCCAGAGACATATACCTGCTGAATGATACTAACTTGGAGGCCATGTTTGCATAAGATGACCCCATTCTCTTGGTTCCAACTAATTGTGCCAGGGCCGCATGTCTCAGATCCCCTTTCTCAAAACCCCAAAGAAAGGAACTGTAGTCAGATGGCTGGGGACAGTGGAACTGGCTTCAAGGTCAGAGTCAGCCTAATGGTAAGTCAGCGTTACTGGAGCCTGTCTGAGGAATCTAGTCTGCAAAAAAAACAAGAAAGAAGCAGATGTGTAGGGAAAAAAAGAGGTAAGAGACTGAAAGCCCAGAGAAGGGGATGGAGGGAAAAATAACTGGTGGAATTCCAGATTCTGGAAGTCCAGAATTAGGGTAGCCAAGATGATTCCGTATCCTTTCAATGAGCCATGCTCACCCCCATTCTCTTTGTAAGCCATGTTGAGTGGGTTTTCTATTCCTTGAAATCAAAATTCCCAAAGAAACCCAGCAACTCAGAGTCTCCTCATTTCTTCTCCCTGTCCTTCAAATGCTAAGACTAGGACAAATGAGAATAAGTTATAGAGAAATGGATCTCATTTAATGATTAAAACTGTCCAGGACTCAGAATGTGCTGTCACCGAAAGTGTTGAGGGTTGATACAAGCTTTGTAGTCCTCGCTTGCTATCACAAATCATGCCATGGGAATTGTTTACGTCTGGTCGGTTTTGTTCCACTTATAATCTTTGCTTATACTCAGAACAGTAGTTAAGGTTTGGAAAACCAAAGCGATTCCCTAACCTTGTATGCACGTGACTGTGTCCCTCACCAATTGCCCCCAGTCTCACCAATAATCTTGGTCTACATAAGGTCTGGTGGGGAAGTGACTCTGTAGGGTAAAAGCTGTTTGACTTTGGGAAGGTTTCTAAACCTCTTAAAGCCCTGATTTCGTCATCTATAAATTGGGTCCACAATCTCTTCTCTACAACCTTTGGATCAGAAATATTTCAGATTTCAGAATTTTAAGATGTAGATAGTTCACATGGTTTATATATACCGTGTTTTATGTAGCTGCCTCTTTGAGGTTTGTGCAAGTGCTCGATGATGATGCCATGTCTGCAGTAAAACGTTTGGTGGTTCACACCAGCTGGCATGAAGCCCATAAGTAGGCGTCACGTCAATTCAGGTCAGATTTTGCTTTCAAGTGAGTTTGCCACAGATCCAGCACAACTTTTTCGTGTTTTGGAACTTTTTGGATTTCAGGGTTGTGGGCAGGGCTTGTGACCCGCAATACTTACCTCCTGGGGGTGTTATAAGGGTGGAATGTGACCATGTCTCTGCCGCCCGTGGGAACAGGCTCTCGTTACCTCTTTTCCCATCCACTCCTGCTTTGGATGAGATTCAACCCTGATCCTGGGACCCAGCCTGTGCATCTAAGGCCACCATCTGGTCCTCATAATTTCTTTCTGTCCCTTCTTCCCTCCCAGCCTTGAGCAACAGCTCCAGTCCCCAAACTGACTATGGGAGAGGTTTTAAAGGCAGCTCTATAACCAGCTGAAACTTCTGTTGAGAGAGCTACTTGGCACATAGTGAGTGTTCCGTGTTGACCACCATCACAACTGTTTCTACTACTCCTGGTGGTATGATTATTGTCTTTCTATCCCAGATGCCAATGCCTGGCATGGTTCCATTTTTAAGGAGAATGTGCATCCTGAGTGACATGTTACTGTCAACACAAAAGCATAGAAAAATGAAAGATCTGGGAACAGTAAACAAATGGCTTCCTTTTCAGGAGAGAGTACAGGTAAAAAGAAATGAACATGCAAGTTTGCCTTCGTGGTCATCTGTATCTTGGCTGTCATCACACCACTGCTTCTAATGATTACAGAAAGAGCACTGGAAATTGGCCATTTGGGTCATCATCTTTGACTCTTAGGCAGAACCACACAGAAGCACATTCTTATAAGAGCTCTTAGAACATTTTTAATTGACTGAAGAACCATCAAAACTTTAGCAGTGAGGGGCTCTCCTTTCTTCTTTACCCTAGTAGTTTCTTATACTTGGGAAATGTGCCATTGAAAAGTCTCAAACACTCCTGCAGCCTCCAAAGGAGGCAAAAAATGATGTCAGCACTGAAACCAGCATAGCTTCTGTTTTTCCATCTCTCCTCTGTAACCAAGAAGGCTGAGAGTTTCTATGTGCTGCCATTTCAACCATTTCAAATGGAATTCTGATGGAAATTTCATTTTTCTACCTGCCCCCTCTCCTGGAACTAATTGCTAACTTCTCCTTTTTTTTTTTTTTGGCCATCACCACTGAACCAAATTCTAAATTTTATAAGCATAGGACAGACTAGCAAAGGATAGTTAGGGAATTTAAAGGAGAAACAGAGAGTTCAAAATGTTTCATCAACACTAACAAGATTTCCTGAGAGCACTCATGATCGACAGAAATTTTCAAGAGCACATTCCCAAATGAGTCTACATAGGTGAGGCCAAACCTTCCTGTGCCAAGAAGCCCTAATTTGTTGCATACCAACAAAAAAAGTATCTAAAAGCCCATTGATTTAATCTCATTAATGGTTTAACCCCAAAAGCACTGATGTGAGAAGTTTTCCACAAATTTGCTTCTAAATAAAAAGAAGAATAATCAAATTTAGAATTAAGCAGATTGCCTTAGTCTGCCATTTAAAAACAGCACAAGTAATCTAATTAGCTAAATTTATTAGGAGTAAATGTGAATGAACTCAGAATATTGAATCTGGGGACTAGCACTGGCACAGTCTCTGCATTAACATGTCAGAGAGCAAAGCTAGATAAAAAAGTCTTTTTCTTTCCAAAGCCTGAACATACATTAAACAAAACAAAGGATGATGTGCAAATAAAAGAAACTGCATTGGTTCCCACAGCATCTTACACCAGAGTCAATAAGATCTATTGGAAGCAACAGACCTATTTTTATAGGGCTTAAGTGTCTACATATGTCCTTACTCGTGGTGTTAGGCTTAAGTAGATCTTACTACTATTTGGGAAGCATTTTGAGCTTAAGAAAAAAAATTCTCTAACTTCCCATTGCTGGTTCAGATTTATGGTTTAAATTTTGTCTCCATTGTGACTGTCCAGGATAAGAAGTTAGCATCTCACTATAAGAGAGGGGCGAGGCAAAGAAGGGAAATGACATTTCAAAGGCTGGATTGGGAGAACTCTTACTGCTCCTTTCATGTTTATAAAATCAACTTTTCTTTGATTACTGGCATTGTCCTATATGCCCATACCACTGTCATTCAGGTAACAGGAAAAGGGAACTCACTTTAGGCCAGATTACTTTATTTTATTTATTTATTTTTAAAGATTTTATTTATTTATTTGCCAGAGAGAGAGAGAGAGGGAAAGAGCACAAGCAAGGGGAGCAACAAGCAAAAGGCACCCAATTTTATTTTATTTTTTTTAAGATTTATTTATTTATTTGAGAGAGAAAAAGAGAGAGAGACAGCAGGGGGTAGGGGCAAAGGGAGAGGAAGAAGGATAATCCTCAAGCCGACTCCCCACTGATCTTGAAATCCCGCCCGATGGGGGCTCAATCTCGCAACCATAAGATCATGAGCTAAGCCAAATCAAGAGTCAGATGCTTAACCAACTGAGCCACCCAGGCATCCCAAGGCCAGATTCTTGATACAAGTACTGCTGTCAGGGGCGCCTGTGTGGCTCAGATGGTTAAGCGTCTGCCTTCGGCTCAGGTCACGATCCCAGGGTCCTGGGATCGAGCCCCGCATCGGGCTCCCTGCTCTGTGGGGAGCCTGCTTCTCCCTCTGCCTCTGCCTCTCTCTCTCTCTCTCTCTCTCTCTCTCTCTCTCTCTCTGACTCTCATGAATAAATAAATAAAACATAAAAAAAAAAAAACAAAAACAACAACAAGTACTGCTGCCAAACTCCCACAGCCCTGGGGGGGTGGGGGGTGGTGACTATTATTGTCCCTCTTTACAAATGAGGAAACTGAGGCCTAGAGATTTTAGGTCACTTACCCCATTTCATTCAGCTGGTAAATGATGAAACTGAGATGCATGTCCTTATTTGTCTAAATTCAAAGACTGTCTTTTATTAAAAGCTATTCAATGAATATTTGTATGAATGGTTGTGGTCTACTTAAAGAAAACCGTCCAATTTTTACGTCTAATAACAACATCCATAACCAATGGTTTTCTACTTTCAAATCCAGTTTTTCTTTTCCTACACTGCTGGTACCTTCATTGAAGTCTTGGGTGTTGGGAGAAGGACAGTCATCATTCTCATTTTACAAACGAAGAGCCCGAGACACAGTGAGTTTAAGTAACATACTTAAAATCAATCACACATTTATAAGTAAACATGGATCTCAAACCAGATGGGTGAGCTCAAACCCCAAGCTTTGCACTATTCTCCACTGCCTCCTGTATCCAAGGACAACGAAACACGGATAGAGAGCCAAAGTCTGTCTTCTGGCCTCTGATACCTAACTACGACCAGGTCTCTAAGACTATGACCATTTGGAGAAGAAAAATAACTATACAGCAAGGGCTTGATTACTCAATTCGAACTGGAAGGAGCCGGTCCGTCATTTGGTGGTCCATTGCTTTAGACAAGAAGTAGATTATAATTTGGGCAACCCAACGAACATTCTCGCAGGACACGTTAGTCTGGTCCTCCTACCATGGCACAACATTTCTACTATAAATTTTCCTTTTGGTTTATTCTGTATAAGCCTCCGGATTACAATTTAATCCCACCTTTGCTCGGCCCCTCAGGTACCCTGGGTCACTTTCCTGATTTACAGGGAAAGTATTAAGCCTCATTTTTCTTCAACTGAAAGACCAAAGCCACCAGAGCAGAGACAACAGGGATGTGACAAGGCCGTGAGGCAATTACATGTCCCTCTCCGGTGTACCTGCCGGAATGCTTATGTGAAATCGGGAAAGGACAAGATGCCCTTCTTCCTGTGAAGTCTCTACTGATCACAGAAGCAGATTCAAATAATCTTTTCCGTTTTGCTCCTCTGGGCTGCTTGGCTTTGTAAACTGTCAGCAAAGCCGTCAAAGTGGGAAACCAGATATTGCCAGCTCTATAGGCGGATGCCGCCCAAATCACACGTATGTGCTGGCAGGCGCAGAGGCCGGAGCAGACCGTGTTGCTGCGATATTCCTGAATTCCCCAGGCTAATTAGGCCTTCACATTGTCTTATAACAGCGAACAAAAAGCAGCTACTTGGAGATTCTGTTAGAAGCTCTACGCTTGCGAGACACTTGAAATTGCCCAGGTATTGCTGCGGGTAAAATGAAACCTTCCTCTCTTGATTTGGGATCATTAGCTTTCTGTTTTACAGCCGATCATCTGCTGTTCTCATCTCCAGCCCGAGATGCAAGGGAAGCCCTTTCATCAGCCCCAGGGACAGCATTGTCAGCCACAGTGGCTGAGCGCTCCCCATCGCATCGGGGAAGGGAGCGCTCGGGTGCTCACAGGGCAGGCAGGAGGAGAGAGAAGCAAAGTACCGGGCTGCTTTGTGGGGAGTCCTGACTCTGTGCCTGGCCGGGGAAGAAAGAACCAGATGCCTGATTTTACTTTATCTTTCCATCCACCCTGCGGAATAGGTCGGATTGTTATCCCCATTTTACAGATTGAGGAAACTGAGGCTTGCCTAATATCAGAGTGAGTGGTGAAAAATCTTTGGACTGTTTTATGACGAGTCACGTAAAAAGGTACCCTGCAGGTACAAATTTTCTTCTTCCATGTGAAGGCTCGCTCTTCGAAGTGTAAATTTCTTTTTTTTTTTATAAGTTTTATTTTATTTTATTTTATTTTAAAGATTTTATTTATTTATTTGAGAGAAAGACAGATAGAGAGAGCATGAGAGGAGGGACGGTCAGAGGGAGAAGCAGACTCCCTGCTGAGCAGGGAGCCCGATGTGGGACTCGATCCCAGGACTCCAGGATCATGACCTGAGCCGAAGGCAGTCGCTTAACCAACTGAGCCACCCAGGCGCCCTCGAAGTGTAAATTTCTTACCATGGAAACCACATTCTCTTTATTCCACAATATTTTAGGTAGAATCATCAAATCATTTCATTTCCTACATTAGCCTTCATTTACCTTAAAATCATATTCAGGCACCTGGGTGGCTCAGTCAGTTAAGCGTCTGCCTTTGGCTCCGGTCATGGTCCCGGGATCCTGGGATGGAGCCCCGCATCGGGCTCCCTGCTCGGCGAGGAGCCTGCTTCTCCCTCTCCCTCTGCTGCTCACCTTGCTTGTGCTCTCTCACTCGCTCTCTGTATCAAATAAATAAATAAAATCTTTAAAAAAAAATCCGTATTCAATAGAACAAATACAATGTATAACTAAGAAATGATTTAAAAGCTTGCACTGATTACCCTGACTGGTGTGACACCATAACCAAATATATAACAGGTCATCATAGTCAGAAAATATTATTCCCATATATGTGCATCAAATGTCATTCAGCAAGTAGTTGAGTGGCTACTAAGTATCAGACCTATGTTAGATGGTAGAGATTCACTGGTAAAAAGATAGCATTTTTTTTAAATGGACTTTATACAGAAAACATACTTTAGAAAAAAAATATCACTTACATATAAATAATTTTGTGTTTCTGAAGCTGAGATACGAAATGAAAAGACCCTAGTGTATTATAATCTTTCACTTAAGAGAGCACAAAATGTGCATTACATAAAACAGTTGCATAAGAACAGTTTTATTAGAGGAAAAAAAATGGCCATCACATCCCTTAAGGAGTAGTTATTGAAAAGAATTAATGAACAAATGAATAATAAAAAAGTAAGCTTCTAATCTGATTACCACTGATAAATAACATCCAGCAATGCTTTTGATATGCTCCAGAGCCATATGTCAGACTCTTCATTCTCAGCTTGACAGCATCTAAAACAGGATTCTCAGCAAACAGCAACATTTTGTACATAAGCTGAGTGTACACTTGACTATCTCTGGAGACAATACCTTTTACCAGATGATGTTTTTCTTTTTTTTTTTTAATTCTTATGTTAATCCCCATACATTACATCATTAGTTTTAGATGAAGTGTTCCATGATTCATTGTTTGTGCATAACACCCAGTGCTCCATGCAGAACGTGCCCTCCTCAATACCCATCACCAGGCCAACCCATCCTCCCACCCCCCTCCCCTCTAGAACCCTCAGTTTGTTTTTCAGAGTCCATCGTCTCTTATGGTTCGTCCACCCCTCCGATTTCCCCCGCTTCACAGATGATGTTTTTCTGACACAGTTTGAGCTCTGCAGTGAGGAGCACAGTTCAGTTATTTCCCAGTTTGCAAGGGAAAGGGTTAGAAAAAGAGATACAAACTAGTGATTTCTGTTACCCACAGAGATACACCCAAAAGCATGGATACAATGTTCAACTGCTTAGTGGATTTTTTGTATCATTTTACAAGACTTCGCTGAGCACACCTCAATTTAGAAGAATAGCCATGAGATCTCCAATTAGAACTATAATTAAATGTCATTTGGGAACTAATAACCAAGGCTTGAATCATTATCTGGGTTGATGATAGTGGGGAAGGGATGAGGTTGCCCCGTTCAGCTTCTGGTCAGAAGTGCCAGCTGGTCATTATACTCCAGTAAATTTCATGCACCGATGTATTTATTGCTGCTATAAAATGAAAATATGACAGGAAGAAAAAAATAGGGAGCTATTGGTTGCATGATAGGCCTTGGAGGTTCAGTTTGCTATCCGTTATTCCTCAATAACAAATGTGCCTTTTGGTTTTATCCAATCCAACTGGTTTCCCTCATTGCCAATCTTTTGTGAAGATAAGCATTAAATACAAATACGTTTACAAAACAATCTCTATCTGCTTATAAAAGTATGGCTTTTCACCTTGGAGCAGTGGTCCGGCCCCAAACCTCTCTCACAGTGGAATGCTGAAGGCATTTAGGACTTGGGATCTGGATCTTGAGACATTTGGGCGGTTTTGCTGTCTTGATTTCCCTGCAAAAGATGGGAATTGTAGGCTAACTCTTGAGCTAACAAATTATTTAGCTACGATAGGTCTAGAAATGGTCCTCTCTGGGGGTAAATTTTTGAGAGAGCTTTATAATTTCTTTGCTTTACTTTTAGATTTTAGAATCACACAGAAAATTAAAACCTGCCTTTAGTAGATTTTTCTCTTAGCCCAGTATGGTTTTTTTTTTTTTTTTTGGTGCATGTTGGGCTTTAGTACTTAAGCCACAACTGAAAATCCACTGCTTCTAGGCTGTTCTGTTCAGAAATCAGGAATGGGAACTCATGGCAGGAAAATGGCTACAGCAATTGGAATAACTTGAGGTTAGAATAGCATTGAAGAACATCATGTAAAAGAAGCAAAAATAAAAAAAAAATACTATGCTTATTTATAAATAGATGAAGTGAGCAAGTGTGGATTTAGGCTGCTGTGAGGTCAGGGAAGAAAGTGGCTTTTGTATAAATAGGAAGACGTTGAGGAAGTTGGAACATAAAGGCAGTGGGAGGATTTGATCAGTTCAGCAGCTGGCTCATGGCTTTGTAGGACCTATTTTGGCAAATCTGGCATATGTGGTCATGCGTCAGGCTGGACTTTATGGGGAGTCCTATATTTACCAGGTAAGTGACCAGATGTCTTTGCCAATGTGTAATAATTTCTGACGAAGGGATTTAAAATTCAGCCATGCCTCCCAAAATAGGAAGCTAGCTCTTCTTGCTTTAAAGGAAATTTATGGATAATTCAAGATAAGCCATCTGTGCACTAAGAAATACACATCCTACAGATGGTGAGAATTATAGGATACATAATACTGTTAATAATAGCATCATATTCTGATGTATTGTATGAGAAATATATGTACATGTGTGCATTGGGTCCATTAAGGTAGCATTTTATATTTATACACTGTAATTAGACTCCATCTCTGATATAGTGCTAGACACATAGTAAGCTATCAATAAGTCTGGAAGGAAGGCAGGTAGGAGGGGGGTGAATGAAGGAAGGAAGGAAGGAAGGAAGGAAGGAAGGAAGGAAGGAAGGAAAGGGTGAGTTTTAGGGTTATCTTGTTATGTGTTATACTTTAGGAGTATCTGTTATGTGTATTAATTAAAATTAAATATGCTAGGCCATGTAACTGAGCAAATTTGGGTCTGACTGATTTGACAGAAGGGAGGAAGCAGAGGCAGATGTTTTGTGTAGCCAGGTCCTCTCCTCCCATCATAATATGACTCTGATATTTACCTCTGTTCCCAGTACCTCAGGGCCAAAAGTGGGCAGAGATGAGGATGCAGATCCAGACCCTTCCAGGGTGGGTGTGGGCAGGAACCAGGAGGTCTCCTGCATCCTGAGATTGCAGTTACCTGAACTCATTTTGAAAGGAGGAGCCAATTCCTTCTTCCCATTGTGACTGCCTCAGTGTATATGTAGTAATTTCGATTCATTTTATATCCTATTTTGACTAGTTTTGTTTTAAATCCACGTGGCATGCTAAGCCTGCTGGGTGGCTACCCGTTAAATTTCCAGGAAATTGGTGAGCCAGCTGTTCAACACAGCATTTATTAAAAATTAAGTTACCTACACTTGCAATTGAACAACTTGTATTTAAAAACAAAGGTAATGAATATTCAAACTCATTCCTCGAATCCCTGCATTTTACCAGGATCCGTGCCCTTGAGGTTGTGGGCTTCTGTCCTATCTGCAGAGGGGAGACACCTTAAAATGTGAGGCTACTGCGTGGATCTTCCCAACGCTGCATTCATTCCGTGATGTCACAGGGGTAGCCCGAAATTTGCTGTAGCAGCAGCGTTCACGTTGCAGAAATCGTAAATGCTCCAAGTCAGGGTTTTCTTTTTGTGAGAGAGGAGGATGGTGGTTAAACTTCTACCAGCACCCTGCTGAATAGCCATCTTGTTTTTCATTTCATCTGTATCTACCACACCCTGTCTGGGCACCACATCCTGCTTCTATTAGGTAACCACCTTTTCCCTCTTTACGTGGTTTGAGGGAGGCTTCGGATTATACTACCCCATTCCTTGATCACAGATACAAGAACATGACCTAGGTTTGGCAAATCAAAATTACCCTTCCCCTTGACCACAGTGATAAGCCCATAGGGATGAGCATGTGACCTAGGCCAAACCACTTAGTACTTCCCTGAGAATTTGCTAGATGGATGCTGGGAAAATTAAGGCTTCTCTTTTTGTTCTGGAGTAGCTAAGCTGGGATGGTGTAAGCCCAAGGTTGCCTGTGGCCATGTTTTCCCCAATATCCACATCACACTTAAGCAGCCAGTCCCTATTATAAGGACCTGAAGGCAGCCACGGAGAGCAGCAAAACCCTGAGGCAGAGGACAACCTGGTAATATCATTGGAGCCCTTGGGGCCAGACGGGCCTTTCATCCATATTATTTCCAGGTATGAAAGTCAATAAATTCCTGGTTTTGCTTCAGCTCCTTTGAGTTGGGTTTCCATCACTTGCAACTAAAAATCCTGGCTAATCCAGTTGATTTGGGATGATCCACTTCTCTCTTGTTGACTCTCTGTTTTCCTGGTTCATCAGTGATATGTATGTATGAATTGTATGTTGATACCGTAAAATTGATCTAGAGAAAAAAAAAAAAAAAGTCATTCTAGAAAACCAGATGCAGTCTTTCAGGAAATCCATAAATCTCTCTTAACTAGAACTTCCAAGGTTTTGCTGCCACCATGGGGCTTGGGGTCATAAAATGCAGAGGTTTATCACCTTTAAACTCAAAGTCTGCCAAGAAGAAACAAGATTCCGACTCTGTAATTCATTAGTGTTGCTCCAGCAGAAGAGCTGTATAATGGTGGGAATATCTCTTGAAATGCAATCCCCATGAAAGGACTGGTTGGTTGGGGGCGCCTGGGTGGCTCAGTCGTTAAGCATCTGCCTTCGGCTCAGGTCATGATCCCAGGGTCCTGGGATGGAGCCCCGCATCGGGCTCCCCGCTCCGCGGGAAGCCTGCTTCTCCCTCTCCCACTCCCCCTGCTTGTGTTCCCTCTCTCGCTGTGTCTCTCTCTGTCAAATAAATAAATAAAATCTTTAAAAAAAAAAAAAGGACTGCTTGGTTGGCTGTCTTGATTAAGTTACAGAAGCGGAAGCTTGTTACATTATTCACAGTAGAACTGATTGATTGGTATAAGAAAATAAATAAAAAAGAATAAAGAAAAAGAAAAAGAAAAACTGAGAGAAAAGAAAAACGGGGGGGGGAGAACAGAAACTAGCTTAAATTCCTGTGACTTCATCCTGTCCACCTGTCCCTCTGTGTAGGAATTGTGCCACGCTGGGACTCGGTGTTGGCTTCTTTGGTTGGTAAGTTGGACACTTAGTAGGGCCAGTGGCCATGTTAGCCTTGGGGAAGTAAAAAAATATTACGTGGTTAAGATGCTCCAAGTTAGGATTGTTTGAAACCTCTTTGCCCAGCCACCCTGATGCTTCTTGAATAGGTGATGTGACATGGCTTTGGAGGTAGTGGTAGAAATTATGTGTAGGCTCACAGAGACCTCTTAACAGAAGTGTCCTGTGCTCACTGCCAGTGGTGTTACTTACTGCTAGTAGTAACACCTCCCAGCTAAGGGGAGCATCACAGTGGTCTTCACCCGACTAGTTTTGTACTATGATTTTAGATATTAGACTTCACTGCATAATACTGAGGCCTTTAGACTTGCCACTCTGTGAGCTAGTCAAGAGACCTTTAATAAATTTTCTTCCCCACGGAAAGCAGTCGGAGTTACTTCTGTTACTCACATTCAAGCTTCTTGACCAACTCACCGAGGCATCATAGCATCAGGGTCATGGTTAGGAAGGCAGTGATGAGCACTGAGGCCAACACAGGGGGTGAGGTTCAAAATGGAGGAGTAAGGAAATCATCTGAGATTAGGGTGGGATGTGTGTGTGGACTGTGTTTAGATGTGACCCTGAGCAGCCTACTGAAATTCTACCTGCCTTAGGGAGTGGGTCCAACGGCTCAAAACCCCGGGCCACACTAAAACACGGGATGTTCAGACCTTCCCAGACAATAGAAAGTGGGAAGGCTTCATAATGAATATGGTAATTTTTCCCAGAACTGGTATTTTAGCTGGAAATATGTAATTGTGGTAATACATCTGTTGAACTTCAAATGAGACAGATAATAGGGTATAAAAGGTCATATTACTCATCATATACAATCTCTGTTCCAAAACACACTGCTCAGAGCAAAACTGTTCTAGAAGATACTACTGTATGTTTCCTATCTTAGGAGCTAAAAATATAAATAATTTGCATTCTTTGTTAAGTGAACATTTCCTTAACATACATTCAGTATCATCTCTCCTTGGATTATTTAAATTTGAATGAATTACCATCATAAAATAGAAATCATTTACCTAATATTTTTTCTTATTAATATGTGGCACTTAATAGCACTTTTTCATCAGATAGTTCTTTCTCCAGCCATTTATTCCTAATTAATTGTTTCAGTTTACCATATTCTTGAATCATTTACTCTCCATCTTTTTTTAAATTATTAATTATATTCTAAATGATCATCTCTGGAGGCACCACTATTTCATCTCCACTTAGAGGATTTTTCTGCTTACCATTAATAGATTGTGGTCATCTTTTTGTATTTTGCAGAGCAGGAGGTGATGAAGGTGATGCAGATGGAACTGAGTCCATCAGGCTTTGGGTGCCATGAAAGCCCACTGACAGGGAGGTATTTTTTTCCAGGAAAGGGAGTGGCTGTTTGCACTGACGACTTCCATTCTGTCCTGGGATTGTAGGAGAGTGTATGGGCTAGAAAGATTAAGTCATGAAGAAGGTACAGGAACTTCTGGACAAATTAGATCCTCTGTGATTGACTGACCCACCTTTGTCACCTGTGACTCTGGTCCCTTCTGGCTTCTTCCTTATCAGAAGGACAAGCTTAAGAACAATAAAACTCCCCCTGACTCTAGAATACCGATAGTTCAAAATCTGCATGAGAAAAAAAAAATATTCAGGGTGCTGGCAGTTAAGGACAAGAGCTTGAATGGAGAGCAATCCAGGTACTCTTTGAGAATAATCAGGAAAAATAAATTATTTAGAAAGTTTCTTTGATTTAGATAAGCGCAAAAATGTTCCCTTTTCTCCTCCTCCTCATTCAGTCTTTCTGTTATAAGACTCATGTATTCTTTTTCAAAACTTTAGAGTGCCGAGCAAAAGCAATGGGCTAGCTAAGCTGTGGTTCTCCTGATTAAAACTGCAGCCTGTAAAGTCCCATGTTTTACCCTGTGGGTCCCATCAGACCCCCACATTTGTGGTGATGTACAAAATATCACTTTCAACAATCAACTCACAGTAAAGTTACAAACCAAGTGTTTGTTCCCTAACACTAGCATTCAAATGAGGTTGACCATAATGAAATATTGTCAGATATATGAGCTCAAGGATTTTCTTTCCTACTTCTCATGTTCCAGGTCTATTAAGTAATTGATGTTCACAACTGAATGCACAGAGGACCCATGGATATTTATGTGGTTGAACCAAAAGCCTGCGAACAGACCTTCCAAGCATATGACAATGTATAATTTGAGATCATCCAACACAAACATGATACTGGAAAAGCAACTGATGTTTTGCTAAGAATGTAGACTTCAAATCTACTAGTATACTTCTAAATCACAGGCAGAGTACTGAAATGGCCTTGGAGCTCTGCTTTCTGTGACTGCCTTTCCAGCACCATTTACTATAGAATCTATTGCAAAGACCACCCTTCTTAAACAACTGTTCCCAGCTTTAAGACAAGGAATCAGGTATCTCATCCTTGGGGGTGTAGTGAAAGGTTAAAAGTAACCACTGAAAAGTTATTTTTTAGTCATGATGTTACTTGTGTGAATGTAAAAAAAATCCAGTGCTTTTACTCATTTGTCTATTCAAATTACATTATCAGACACTGTCAGGACAAGAGTTAGAATGATGGATTATGAACGGTCTCTCAAAAGTAGGTAGGTAGGTACATAGATATATAGTCAGGTGGATGAGATGGACAAGGGCAATCACTGACCTCTGTGTAGTCAGGAGAACAGGAGATGGACGTACGTGCAGGCTACTACAAAAGCCATATAGCAAAGCAGTTGGAGGTTTAGATTTGGGCTCAAATTCTGACTTTTCCACTTACCAACTGTGGTAACTTGAGGCAATTTCCCTGACCACTCTGGGCTTTAATTTCCTCATCTGTGAAAGAGGAATAATAATCATTTTCACCTTACAGAGCCTTTTTGAGGATTAAATCAGAACAGCTCTTCCCAAAGTGTGATCTTCTCAAAATGTGGTCTGGGGCCTCCTGAGGTCCCTGCAATCCTTTCAAGGGTTCTGAAGGATCAAAACTATTTTCATAATTATGCAAAGACATATTTAACTTTTTCACTCTCCTTTTATAATAATACTAAGCTATTAAATGCCTTTTCCTTCCTAGTCTTTCACGAGTGTACAGTGGAGTTTTTAAGAGGCCACCTGACATGTGCTATCTCAGCAGACTGAACACAGAAGATGGAAGAATCCAGATTTCTTCTATAAAGCCAGACATTAAGGAGATTTACAGAAATGTAAACAAAATCGCTCCTCACATTTTTGTTTTGAAAAGTACATTCTTTTTCATTAGAAAGTATTTATGTTAACACTTTATCATAATTCTCATCAGAAACTTATGATTTATCTCAGTCATTATTTTTAAATGAATTGATATTTTGAGGTTTTCTCAGCTTTAATTTCTAGTATTACAAATATTGATAGATATGACCCACATAAACAGAAGCTCTTTGGTGTCCTTAAGGGATAATGTAAAGGGGGCCGAAGAGCAAAAAGTTTGGGAACAACTAAATTAAAACATTGTCTGATACATATAGCAACTAGTATAAGACTTAGAACCTAGATTGTTTGTGATGGGGATTCTGTTGGGACTCAGTGGAGCAAGAGTAGTCAAGGAAGCCTGAGGATTAAAACCTAAAATGAGGGTTTTTTTTTTAAATTTTTAATTTTTTAAAAGATTTTATTTGTTTATTTGATAGACAGGGGAGGGGCAGAGGGAGAGGGAAAAGCAGACTCCCTGTTGAGTGGGAAACCCTACTTGGGGCTCGATCCCAGGACCAGGAGATCATGACCTGAGTTGAAGTCAGACGCTTAACTGATCAGACACCCCAGAACCTAAAATGAGCTTAAAAGAACTGATATCACCTGCATCTCTGGATTTAAAAGGTGGTGAGTAAGTTAACCTGGACATTGGCCTTATTTGACACATTCTATTCATCATGGTAGGGTTAAAATTAGAGGTATGAGACCATGCTGGCATGAATGTAGCTGAAAGTCTACTTGGAAAGACAAAACTTGGACACAGGAAAGATAACTCATGGTATAAGATTACAAAATGAGGGGCTAGTATCAGTGGGGGAAGGAAGGGGTATTAGTGAGGGGGTATGATAAGAGGCAAAAAAAAGACCAGGAGGTATTGGAAGAGTCATAGAGGGTTCTCATTGAAGGGACATGCAGTTATCTTTTGGAGCAAACATTTTATTTCTATGTTTTAAAATTATACAAGTATTGCAGGAATAGGTGTTGTACTTAAATATTCTAACAGTCCTCAGTGAGGATTTTTTGGGTAGAGGGGTAAGGTAGGAAATGAAATTGAAACTTTAGCTCTCTACCCAATCATCCTCTTCTGCCCTGAGTTGATTTCCACAAAGTTTGGTAAATATCTTTTAGACCTTGTTTAATTCATTAGAGAATGATGAGATCAAAACTTATAGCACTTACCAGATGCCAAAAGTTATTCTAAACCATACAGTCTTTATACAACTCATACAATCTTCACAGATCCCATAAGGCATTTACTATTATTACTCCTCCTTACCAGTGGGGGTGAGGGGAGAGTCTGAGGCACAGAGAGACTAAGCAACTTACATAAGCTCATGGAGCTAGTGCATGAGATAACATGCTTCATTTAAATGGGTAGACAGATATATAGATAGGAAGGTATATAGAAACATAGGGTTTTTTTAATGTTTTTATATAAATGGGATTGTATCATACATGTCATTGTATGACTTGCTTCTTTCACCTAACAGTGAAAATGGAACCTCAGTGTATTTGACTTAAGAGTTCCACAGTCTTTGTAATGGGTGTGTTTTCAGCTTCATGAACACTTTGGGATGCTGGGATACAAGCATGAAAGTGTTTAATATTTCTCCAACCAAAGCCTATCTAATCTCATTTTCAAGCCTTTTAATGACACCTAGGCCTGATCTCTCAGTAATTCAAACAATAGCAAACTCAGTAAGTCCAACTTAAAAGCCCCATGTCTCTTCCGCTGGGCCTGTCCTGCAGAAGCTCCTGTCTCTGGTAGTTAGGACTGGGGTGGTGGACAGTGGTGGTGGTGGTGGCCCAAAGGGGCAAATGTCACTTCACCTGCCTGGAAGTGCAGCCTGCACCAGTTGGTGTTTGGAGCCTCCTGTGTGGCAGGCGTCCAGACGCTTACTTAGTTTGGGGACATGCATGAGTTCCTCTGGACCCTCAGGACCTCTCTGAGAGGCAGGTAGCTGTATCTGAGTGCTTATCATTAAGTTAGAATCCTTGAAGTCTTTCTGATATGGGAAGGGGAGACCTGCACCATCTTCCGTGGGCTTTCAGTAGAGAAGAAGTCTCCTATAAAGAACAGAAACCCCTACCCCACACAGGTTTGTGGGATGTGAATTTACACTACTTACATGGTTTGGGATCCCCAAACAAGAATTAATTAACATAGATAGGAGTCTAGAAGAAACAAATGTAAAAACCCTCTGTAGGTTTGCTCTCACATGCCAGGGCACAATCCTGCAAAGATGAGCTCACACTAAAAAATTGCAAACCACAAGAAGAAAACCACCATGAAAGTGAAGGTGTGTCTGTACATGCAACACACAAGAGAATGAGCCCCCCGAGAACTAAAAATACTAGAATGGTATGAAAGAGATGATGACCTAAATCTTTAAATGATTAAAATGGGAAAAAGAAAACAATGAAAGAGTAGGAAAAGTTAAAATGTAATTCATTTTCTATATTTTTCTTAATCTTTTATGGAATTACTTTATATGTTACCTCTTTAATATGCCTATAATTTATTTATTCAGAGGATTCAGGGATCTGGCTTATTTTGCCAGTGGATGCCTCTTTTCCCTAAATCATTTTGTAAAGAGTTTCCTTTCTTCACTGACTTTGAAATGCCAAGATGGTCATAATAAATTCCTAAATATTCCATATAGATGTGAATCTATTTTAAGATGCTGTTCTCCATTGTCTATTACCATACCAACACACTCTTTTTTTTTTTTTTTAAAGATTTTATTTATTTATTTGAGACAGAGAGAATGAGAGACAGAGAGCATGAGAGGGAGGAGGGTCAGAGGGAGAAGCAGACTCCCTGCAGGGAGCCCGATGCGGGACTCAATCCCGGGACTCCAGGATCATGACCTGAGCCGAAGGCAGTCGCCCAACCAACTGAGCCACCCAGGCGCCCCCAACACACTCTTAATTAATGTAATTTTTAGCATGTTTTGATGTTAGTTTGGAAAGGTGATCTTTCATAATTCTTGTTCTGCATTTTTTTTCAAATTATTTTCTACTTTTTAAATTCTAGATCGTGCATTCTCAATGGAAGTGATATCACTTCCAAGGAGGTGGGAATTAGCTGTTGGAGGGTGGAAGATCTCACTCTTTCTATGGTTAAGCACTTGATAGAGATACATATAGCAGTTAAATAGATATGTTCTATATTTGTGGTATTAAAATTTCATGGGGGGTCATTAGAAAAAAAATATTAAAACATCCCCTTAGAGTGGTGATAATATTAATAATAATATTAATAATAAAAACAATGATCATAAAAATATCAAAAGACACTGTTTTAGGTGAACTTTGGAATTAGCTTGTCAATTCCTCCTGCTGATTTTTTTGGGGGGAAAAAAAAAAGGCTTTGGAGACCAGAGAGATGACATGATTTGACCTAGGTCACATTGCAAATTAGGAGTAGATCTGGGATGAACACCCACTCTCGACTTTTACTTCTAGTTTCTTTTCACCGTACAGCCTATTCTGATTTATCTTGGCACCTTGAACATAAAATCTCTTCCAGACTTTTGAGCAGCTTCTGTGCATCAGACCGCTCCCAGCACAAATTGCCCTTAACCCTTCATCCTTAGTCCAGGGAGGCTGCTTCTGCATATGCCAGTGGATGTCCATCTTCTGGCCTATCCCTTTCTTTCCCCAATTCCATACCCTTTCTTAGAGCCTGGCCGGTCAGTAATAGCATCAGTTGGGACCCTCCAGTTAAGAGCAGGGATAAGTACCCCACCATGAAGCCCTAGGGTTTGGGTTCCAGGCTCTACCGAAACCTACCAGAAGTTCAGAGGAGAGGAAGATCTGTGGGCTATGTTGATCAGGAAGGCTAAGAGGGGATGAGAGAAGATGAATACAGCAAGGGAAAGAGAGCACATCCATAAGAGAGGGGGAGCAAAAGTTTGACAATTGCTGAAGATTGTTACATTATATCTTTCTTTATATCTTTCTTTACTTTTGTGTAATAAAAGTGAACAAAACAAGCAAAAAATTTTTATTTCTCATCATATTCAAAGGTTCTATTTTTTTTCACCAGCTCACTCCTCATCTGTATTTCTGCTGATCATCAGTGAAGCAAGGGGCATTATCAGTATTTTTTTTTTCTTTGATCCATCTATCTCTGCTACCTCTGACTCCTTCAGGGAAGGGAATAGCAGAGCAAAAAAAAATAAAGGAGAAAAAACTCTTTTATTTAGCAGGTGCCATCTGTAATTCTCTCTTGGCTATTAATTATGCTGGTCCCGGATGGGATGGCTACAGAGGATTCTTTTGCTGGCTTTTTACAATTCCACTCCTGATAACCAGCCAGATGTGCCCGACGATCTCTGCCTTCTAGTATTCTCCCTCTGTAATCCCCTCCCATGTTGTACCAGGGTTGCCTCCATCTTTACATTAATTCTCCTTTGTCAGGGTCTTTTATTCCTCTGTCTCTTATAAGAACACTTGTCATTGGATTTCAGGCCCATCTGGGTTATCCAGGATGATCTCATCTCAAGAACCTTAATTATATTTGCAAACATGCTTTTTTCCCAAAAAGGTCACATCCGCCAGTTTTGAGGGGGAGGATAAATGCATCTTTTTAGGGGCTAGAGTTCTTTTATCTCAGCAGTCACCAGGTGACAAGGAATTACTAATTACTCTTGATTCCGTCTCATTTAGCTTGAGGATGTTACTAACACTCCTCTCTTTCTCTCCCATTTTGGCCAGAGGTGGATGTTGGGCTCAGGATGAAGTGACTGGGAATGCTGGTTTACACCTCTTGACCAGTGTAGTTATTAATAGCCCCCCTTTCACTTCCAAATTGTCCCAGTTGGGATAAGTTCTTGAACATCCAATTAAGGTTTTGGCCAACTTTTAGCAAGCCTTGCAGGTAAATGTCTAGAAACTTTCTTTAGAATCTATGGATACTTGATACCCAATAATCTAAAAGAATAACAAATTTTTATTTAACATACAGTTATAGTTATTATTATTAATATTCATTTCCTGAAGAGGAAGTACCCCCAGAGGTTTGGTGCTAATATAATCATATCGTATGTGTCACGAGGAGGAAGAAAAGGGATAGAGAGTGAATATTTCAATGCCTGCATTTTTACAAAGCAAGGCTGAAGGGACCTGGTCTGGAAATGTCATGAAGCAAGGGCAGAGTTCTCACCCCAGAGGTCCTCTAAAATTGGGGGTTATACAAATAATGTTTATCAGTGTCCAGTTCTACAGGGAAAAGACAGGATATTGGGGACCTTGAAGTTGGGAGCCACTGAGTTCCAGACTCCTTGCCCAAACTTAGGGTGGGTTAAGAGCAAGCTCACATATAGGGGCAAGAACAATCCCAACAGGCGAAGAAGGAGACCAGGTCAGCCAAAGCCACCATCTACAGTAAAACTGGCCTCATTGGGTTGATTAATTGATTCCCCTCATGATGTTAGGGCTTTTCATTCCCAACCACTAACATGGGTAGATAAGCCCAGGTGAAAGGAAAATGAGCATTGTCAGTGTTCCACAACAAAAAGGTCTTTGCTTTCATTATTTGTTTACTCATTTGTATGTGTATACCAAACTTTTCTTGCTCTGCTTTATTCCAGTGACTTGGGAAAATTTGCTGGGTGTTAAGTTGTCAGTTTCTTCCTATGTGAAGTGAAAGTGCTACATATATTCTGTGGTTCTTAACTATTTGGGAGGATAATCACCTCTTCAACTGTCCAATTACTACTCACCCTCCAGATATTAACTTAAATGTCAGTTCTTCCAATACTCCATTCTGATGACAACCATACTCCATGCCTCCCAGGCTAGGGTAGGTACTCAGTTTATGTACTTCTTTTGCCACAAGATAACCATGCTTTATTATAATTGCTTATTTAATTGTGTGGCTTCTCTTCCTTCTCTTCTGGACTTAAAAGAGAGATAATGGTCCCCATTTTGTTTGCTTGCTAATTTTTGCCCATAGAATCTGACATATAGCCAGTACTCAAAAAATATTTGTTGAATGACTGGAAAAGCCTAATATATGGGTGGTTCTTACCCATTTTGGAATATTTGAATAATGAATGAAATCTATAGACCTTTTTCTCAGAAAATTTCAAGGGATTCACAGTTACCACCCACTCTCAGTCATGGATTCTGGGTTAATAACCCTTAGGCTCGTTGACTTGTCATCAAGCCTCTACCAGCCCTGACATTCTAAGATTCTATAAAATCAGAAGCCTCCAAACCTCTGAGAATATGGCCCTCTGTAGTGTCCCTTGATGCAAGAGATGAAGCAGAATTCAACACAACCACAGTGAAATATCACATGGATATAATGATTAGTGCCTGCAAATAATAAAAGGTATTTCAAGGAAGGGAGGTGCAGAAGCATCAAGTCAGGGGGTTTTGAATTGGGAAGGACCTTACAGATCATTCAGTCAATCCCCTGTTCAAAGCAAGAATCCTTGCTATGCCATACCTGATGAGAAAACACTCACCCCCTCCGTACACAGCCAGATAAAAGGCACTCACAATATTTTAGCAAGGTTTGAAAACTGGTGGTTGACATCTTGTGTTTAGTTTAGAATCACCCCCCACCCCCAACAGTGTTTTCAAATTCAGAAAATTTCACATTAAAAAAATCCGTATTTCTGGGTTTCTTCATGAAACTGTGAGATTGAAAAACACTGGCTGCCCTTTCCCACATGGAAACATGGCTAGAAATGAAGAGATTCCCTTGCACGAATCTCTCCAGATAACTACAATCTGGACTGCTCCCTCTTCCTAGATACTACCTGGTCTGATTCAGTCATGTACAATTACCTTCCTATGCCCTGTAGGTGGTGTTAGACTGGAGGTGGAGTGAGGAGCCCTGGTTTGTAGCATTTGCCAATTTCCATAGTGTAAATACTCCCACCATGGTCAATTTCAAGCTAATAATCTGATGCCAGCCTGCTAGATTTCTTAAAATGTAACAAGGCTCTTTCATGAATCAGTACAAGTTGACAGAGCATACCACTGTTATTTGTGACCTTAAAATGTTGGAAAAACTGAGTTTGCTTAAGTTGAACCAAAACTTCACTTCCTGTATTCTCCACCTATATTCTCAGGTCTTCCCTCCACATCAGGGTTTATCGTAAGACAGCCACGCAATTATTTTTAACAGAGGAACTATTACTGACTACTATCAAAGCTTCAAAATCTGTTTCCTAATTTTGATAATTAATTGAAGTAGATCATCAAAAACTGATAAAACAACAGAAAAGAAAACCCAACATGATAAGAGTAGTAATCTCAGAGCAGTATGATTATATGTGATTCTTACTTTATTCTGTGTACTCTTTAGTATTTTCCAACCTTTCTACAGTAAATATGTATTGCTTATGTAAATGTGCTTCCATCATACTATAAAGAAAATTTAATCATTTCAGTCTTACTATGTGTGTAGTATAGCCTGAAATAAACTATCCTTTGTTAGATAGGAAACAAAATGATCTTCAGATCACCATTGTTTACTTCTGAATGCACACTGGTGAATGATTTGGTATAAGTTGACCCTGTTAGCTAAATGTTCCTGTGAAATAAGAAATGTGAAAGATTGAAAATGAAAATGAAGCTAGAGGCATGAGGACGGCATCCTGGTGTAGGACAGAAAGAATTAAGGTGGTTGAAGGGGGATAGAAGAGGATAGGAAGTCGCATTTTTAAAGAGCTAGTTTCTATTTATCATATATTTTTCCTGATGAAAGGATGATACAGAAAGTAGCTTATGCCCTCTATTTTGACAGCAATCTCTCAATAGTAATAAGGTAAATTTCACATTCAGCAAAGTTCACAGTTATTTGGTCTTGGGCTCATAACATCTCATAAGTGTCTAAAGCTCTTCTGCAAATCAAGCAGGTCTACTCAGTGGAATCACACACACTCTCTTACACACATCCACACACACACATAATCATTTCTAATTCTCTCCCAGAACTTTCTTCAAAATAATAATGTCCAAATAAATTCCTAAATAGAGGAAAAAAGTCTTTTCTTGTGTGATATGCCATGGATATGATTTCTGAATTGTACAGCACTTGATAAATATTAAGTCAATTGACAAATTCTCTGAATAGATCATTTTTAAAAATGATCTATCCCCAAGAGAAGACAATGCTACTCACAATGAATCTCTAGAAGACTGACTGACGGCAGTAGATTTCTTTTTAATAAATAGAATAAATATACTTTTATAGCTAAAAATAGAGTCAGTAGACGTGCTCATGATTTAAAGATAGGCTTCGTTTAAGTCAAGACACCTCTTGATACAAAGAAAATAAAGCATAATGTTTATAAAATTTTTCTCCCTATAAAAAATGCCTGTGTAATTACCATGATGGGTTGAAATACACAAAATAGCCTAACATCATTGAGTTCGTTATGATTCTCAGAAGCATTAAAGCTCATTAGTCATATTCAGAGTATTTTCAGGAACCACTCTACTTTTCTGAAAATTGGTCAGTAAAGGGGAAGAATGAACTCTATGCAATCTGTACCCCAGGGTATTCAAATCATCATGGAAAGAGAGTTCTTCTTTATAAATTTTAGGTAATAAATACATAAGGAATAATACGATTAAAATACCACCACTTGGCAGCCCTGAATGAAGTAATGGGTTAGGTAAAGACCATTAAAAGCTGCTAAAATTGTTAGATGAAACAACAATGGGGAGTCTTTAATGGATGGATAAGCTGGCAACACCTACGAAAAGAGAGAACCAGACATGGTGAGCTTCCCTATGGTGCAAAATGAATTTATAAACAGCTCAGAAGTATTACTGCCTAAAAATGAAACTTGTGCCCAGCTGAATCCTTAGATCAAAGTGCCAGTTTATGAGAAATAAAAGGAGAGAGGAACATGATAAATAACACCATGGGGATGTGACCAGCAAAATCCAGAGTGTGGGAATTTTAAAGGGCAAAATGACCTAGCTTCTTAACAAATAAATGGCAAAGAAAAAAGTTGGAGGGACTTATAGATTTAAAACAAACATAGCAAGTAAATCATAGATGTGAAACCTGATTCAAGCACTTGAAATGTAAAAATAACTTTTGAGAGATGAGCCAAAAAAGAAATAATTCTCTCTGCCTATTTGATTATATTAGCAACTTGTTGTTATTTTTGATGTGATAATGGTATTGTGGTTATATATTTTTAAAAAGGGTATCTTTTTCAGATTCAGACCAAAGTATTATGAATGAAAGTATGTGTTTGGGATTTGATTCAGAAGAGTCCGGATGGACATGAGGAGTATATGTCAAACAAGGTGGGCCACATGTTTATTGATGTTGAAACTAATAACATGTGGGGATGTGTTCTATTATTATCTCTATTAAATATATAAGTTAGTTGGGGCGCCTGGGTGGCTCAGTCGTTAAGCGTCTGCCTTCGGCTCAGGTCATGATCCCAGGGTCCTGGGATCGAGTCCCCACATCAGGCTCCCTGCTCGGCGGGAAGCCTGCTTCTCCCTCTCCCTCTCCCCCTGCTTGTGTTCCTGCTCTTGCTATCTCTCTCTCTGTCAAATAAATAAATAAAACCTTAAAATATATATATATATATATATATATATATATGTTAGCTATTGTAATAATGCTTCATAACAAACAACCACAAACTTCAGTAGCATATAGCAATAAATATGTATTGCTTATGTTTCTGGAATCAACTGTGATTTGTCTAAGTGGTATGGTTTCTTTTGGCCCGGATCATTCGTATATCTGGTGTTTGCTAGATGTTAGCTGACGTAAGATGGCTATGGTTGGAGCATTGAAGTGACTCAGCTTTGTTTCACAAATCTCCCATTCTTCAGCAGGATAGGCAGGCATGGTTTTACAGCTCTGACAGAGGTGCAAGAGGGCAAATAAAACACACAAAGCCCTTTTGAGACCTAGGCTTGAAGCTAGCTTCGTTCTGTTGGCCTCATCAAGTCACATGGGAAAGGGAAGGAGAGTACAACAACGTTATGTGGCAAAGGATCTGGATTGAGACCAGTCTATGTCTGGAATTCTCCATATTTAAAAGTCTGTTTTAATGGTTGTGTATGATATATAAAATGCAATAGCTAAATAGATAAAAACAATATTTTGATACTAAAACAGTTTGCTTGAATACTGTGATGAATTCAGACTATTTTGCTAATTTTTAATCATAAATCATTGATAGGATAATAATACCTGCTTCATGAAAGCAGCATCAGTATTAAATTAGATTTTGTTTAGAAAGTGCTTAACATAGTATTGGCATGTAAGTTCTCAATAAATGAAAATAGTAGTAACAATAATAGCTACTATTACTGTTATCATTATTAGCTAAAATTATTGATCTCTGCGGACATCATGGTTATAACATGATAACACCTATAATTTCACTTTAGGTCAAATAAATTATTTGATTATGTGTGCTGTATCTCATTTAAAAATAATGCAAATTAAGTAATTGTGAATGCATTATCAGATAAGCTGTCAGAATATTTTTGCGGCATTGCTTATGAAAGCAACATACAAACCAACAGAAAACTTGGAAATAATCTCAATGTTCAAAAATAAGGGAATGTGTAAGTAAGTTATGGTATACACAAGGGTGCCATGCATTCATGACGTGATAAAGTTGTAGAAATATATTTGATTATGTATCATGTAGGCTCATTTTGTAAAACTATACATAATTGTTTAGATTCATGATATACATGCACCTAAATGTTAACAAGACTTTTCCTTAAGTGCTAAGATTTTTTTCTTTCTACATTGTTTATAATAAATTCTTTTAAGCAAGACCATCTTCATGAAATCCTGGAGTATTTGATATACTGTTTAAGGAAATATGTGGTGGAGCCCAAGAATCACTATTGTAAATGACGTCATTAGCTACATCCACATGTGCATAATTAATTTAAATTATTTGTTAAATTATTACTATTGGTAATGATTGCTCAGTTGCTGACTATTTATGCTAACTTGTTAGAGGCTCCATGGAGTGAAAATAGTCAAATCAATTGCATGTAGTCATGACCTCATGCCATGAGGTGTGCTAAAATGAGCAAAACCTGGACTTTCTCCAAAAAAACATGTTCCCTTAAGGCAAGGGACATGGGAACATATACTTGACTAGAAGCACGTAGCAGTATCCATAGTGGAGAAGCATTTGTCAGTATCAGGTCCAATGAAGGAAGCAAAGGGGAAGACTTAAAAAATGAATTGGGTATGTATTTTTGGACTTGACTAGCCAGAGTCCATATCTCATCTTGCCTTAGGGGGAACAACGGTCAGTAAACTTTCAAAGGGGTTGGAACTATTAAACATGGAATGATTTTTATTGACCCTTGTGAAGGCAATAAAAATGCCAACTCTTAATTTTGGTCAGTTGGCTTGGCCATGTATAGACAATTTGGGATAAATATTCCAAGGCTTTCCTATAACTATTGTGGAATGCTTGCCATTGGGTACCTCTGTGATTGAAATATTGTGGGATGTCTGAAATGACCAACTTGTTCACATTTAGAGTGAACACCAGGGTCTGGGTTTAGTTGTTTGAGACACAGCTCATCACTTGGCTCATTACTTGGCTCATCCCTGAGATTACTAAGATAGCAAAATATCATGATGGGAAATATTCTATTTTATATAACTTAGAGAAATGTGGTTTGTATGTCAAGCACACTATTAGTGTAATGTCTCAATTTATAGCAATCATATAAGTAATGAACTACACAGTGACTATAATGTGAACTGTTGATGATCTTTCAATCACTGAAAGTCATTTTGATAATGTAAGTTAACAAAAAAAGTTAAGATGGGATTCAATTTTTTTATTTGCATTTATTACAAAAGGGCAAGAGAATGTTCACTTTGCTCATAAGAAAAAGAAAAACAAATACTTTCAAAAACTAATAACTCAAGGCAATTTTACTAATTACTTTTATTAAAAAGTCACAGAAGTATTGTGTGACTATTTCTTCATTTATCATCTATTTTGTCTATCTTCAGCCAGAAGGAAAATTGTGGGAAGATAAATCCAGGGGATAGAAATCAAATCACTGAATTTTAACTTTGGTTTTGTCTCTCATGGGCCCTGGCTTGAACAAAAGTAGGGGCCAATCTAGACCTTAGTTTTCCCACTCACAAGAAAAAGACAATATGTATTTAGAATATGTTTTTCAGTCAGTGACAGGAAAGTCATTGAAGTTATACACACAAAGAAGATATTACTTGTAGTACTGGCACCATTAAATACTCTTTCCTATATAAGTTAAGAACATTTGATTTCTAAAATATATCTTGTGAAATCAAATTATTTTTCACAGTTCTGGAGCCAAGATCTACCTAAGTTTCTCTCCATTTTTTTCTCACTACTTCAAATTTCCATTATTATGGGGGACACCTACCATCTGCCAGGTCCTGTTCTTGGCGGTGGAGATTGAAGATGAATGAGCAAGACAAGGTCACTGCTCAGTGGAATGGACATCCTAAATGGAGAGACAGGGAATGAGTGAACTCTTGAGTTAATTTCCAGTAGTCATAAGTGCTGTGAAGAAAATCAGAGAAGGGCGCCTGGGTGGCTCAGTTGGTTAAGCAACTGCCTTCGGCTCAGGTCATGATCCTGGAGTCCCGGGATCGAGTCCCGCATCGGGCTCCCTGCTTGGCGGGGAGCCTGCTCCTCCCTCTGACCCTCCCCCCTCTCATGTGCTCTCTCTCATTCTCTCTGTCTCAAATAAATAAATAAATAAAATCTTTAAAAAAAAAAAAAGATCTTTGGAGTTTAAAAAAAAAAAAAGAAAATCAGAGAAGGGAACGAGAGAGAGTGTCTTCACACTCTTGAATAGAGAGTGGTCAGAGAAGATATCTCTGCAGAAGAGACATGGGAAATAGACTATGAGAAGAAACCAGTCACACAAGATCTGCTAAAGAGCTTTGCAGGCAGAGGGAAAGAGCCAATGTTAGGTCTATGAGACCTGAAGTAGCCTGGTTGAGTATCAGAAAGTAGGCCACTATGGGCAAAGCCCAACTGGTAGGGAGAGTTGAGGCAGGTAGGCAATTGGAGGGCTGGAGTTTGGCTTTCTGAGCACAAGAGAAGGCAATTGCATGACATCTAAGCAACAGTGATCAAGGACCAAATGGGTCCCCTAAAATAATTGTCCAGTGGATAATTTCCCATGCATTTCAGAAAAAAATACATGAAGAGATGTTTTTCCCATCATTTGGTAATATCAAGTTGCTGGAATAGCATTTGTGAACTAATTAATCTTTAAAACATTATTCAAATAGTCTCAATATATTCCAGAAAATTTCCATCCCTTAAAAACCTCTCTACATTCCAGAAAATCATGCTTGCACTTGGTAAAATGTGCTTTATGATCTCAAAATGCTGGGTTAAAGCATTTCTTTAAATGAGCTGCCATAAATTAGACTATCTGAATACTGCAGATTACTCCATAATTTGTTTTCTGCCAAATAGATAATGCATTCAGCACATCATATTTATTAGGGCTGCTAAACTTCTACCCTTTGCTCTCTAATTAGGCTTTTCTTGTTACTGTGTGTTTCAGAAAATATGACTGTTCCATTCCTTAAACCTAATGAGCCCCAGCTGGGGCAGGATTAGAGTTCCATCAAGCAGGAGTGGGCTTACGCTTTGTTCAGTTGTGCTCATTCAGATTATTCAGCCTTGGGGGTCTGCAGCTGAATGAGAGGGTCCTGCCAAGATGGGCATAGCTACCTTTGTGTCACATGCCTGCCATTCCCTTAATTCTGCCCTATTTGTCATGGTAGGAGAAGGATGTCTCAGTCAGCAACATCTGGAAGGTACTTGAGAAACGCCTTGTTGGTCGGCTATTCATCGTGAGATATATTCAGGGTTGGTTGAGCGGAGACCAGCTTGATTATTGGCAAGTCTTTCTGTCTTTTAAGACACAATTGGATTTTTACTTTGTCTATGCCCGAAGCCACTTCAAATGTAAAACACCAAACTGCCACGAACATAATCGTCAGGTCCTTTACTTACAGTTTTTTTCCTTCAAATAATAAGAGGTCATCAAATGTGCTTCATTGGGTATGGATTGGGAAGAACACATGGGGAAATTCTGGAAACTAGTTATGTTCAATTTCTTAACCCAGGAGGAAGTTATAATGTGTTCACTTTATACCTACTCATCAGGCCATACATATGTGTTTTGTATGCTTTCAGGTATATATATTTATGTCACATTTTTTAAAAATGTGATTTATTTTTATGTATAGGCATATGTGTGTATTAATATTTATAATATTGTATTAATATACATTAATGTATTAATATATATAAATGTATAAAGACAAAGAACATATAAGAGAGATTTCATCTTTTTCCCAGACTCAGATCAAGGCTTATCTCTTTTAAATCTGCCAGTCGCTTCATCCTCCAGTGATCCCAACATCTCAGACAGTCAAAGTCTGGACCATATACTTTTCTTTCCCCCATTAATTCTATTCATTTCTGCTCTGTTTGTTATTATTTTATGTGTATTCTTTTCTTCTTCCAACTTCAGATTGGAAACTTCTTAAGGCACAGATCATCTCTCATGCTTTTTATCTTGGCTGAACACATTCTAGATATTCAAGAAATGCTCACTGATTAAACCTAGCAGGTTTTAAATTGTTCTTAATGGGAAAGCTAACAAATAAGATCGGAGATATTTGTTCTGGTTTTGTTGCTAAGGAAAAAGGAGCAATACTGAGTCGCAGTCGATAATGCGACTCTAGAGCCAGATAGGCTTGGATTCGAAATCCTATTCCAGCACTTGATAATTGCACATCTTTGTGAGGGTGAAGGTTGAGATTATTATCTTAAAATGAAAAAAAAAAAAAGTCCCTAGTTGATACTTTTGTAAGGATGAAGCACAGGGGATGCACCTGGAGCACTTAGAAAGCCACCTTGCACGTTGTAAGCATTCTACAAATCTAAGTTATGGTAACTATTACTACCACTTCTGCTGCTACAAGCTAAATAACTTCAGCAAAAACCTGTAATCCCCTACTTATCTCAACTACATAAACTTTGACTCTAAAATGTGGAAACTCTCCAGTGCTGTTTAAAGTTTTAATATGTCTAGTTTGGGCATACGCTAGAAAAAGAAATAGAGTCAAATATATAGCCATATATTTACCCACTTGAATGGCATTTTTTAAATTGAGGGACACCATTAAAATACAGTGTATTCACAAATGGCTGCTTAGACATGGAATTCTGTGTCATGTGCTCTGAATGGATCTCATCCAAGAGGACGTAGTTACCAAATCCACCAGAAGGATCTCGTTATGTTACAGTTTCACCTATAACAAACTCTGTGTCACTGATTCCAAGGGCAGCAAAACATCAAGGCTCCAGGGCAGTGATTTGTGTTGGCATCTCTTTGCTCTTCAGGTGCCGTATTGAGATTAATTATAGCCATCTATTTGCATTATGTATACTGTTTTACCACTTGTACATTATAAGACAGAGCACTTTCAGTAATAAAAGCTACCACTTACTGAATCAGGGATGAAGGTGGGGTAACACAGCCAAGCCCTAGGAATTTTACTCTAGGAAAGTAAAATGCAGCAGTCTTCAGCACCTGCTAGCATCCACCACGCCAACCATCCACCACTCCAGCAGTCCAGCGACAAATTGGGATTTCTCATCTCAACTCTTGATCCTTTTCCAGATGCTAGACTCTGGCCATTCAGCAATTTTCTGCTTCTTACCACTTCTATGTGCCATCGGCCAACTTCCAAGTGCCCTGTGTCCTTTGTTATCCAGCCTTGTCCCTGGACATACATACACACATATTGTAGGTACATATATTACTTCTCCCCAGCCTAGGTCCTCACCTTCTCTAATTAGTCTTATGCCTGGGACCTACTGTGTAGTGTGCAAACCAGTTTGGGTCTGAGCTGAATTCCCTGCTGGGATCCTGCTCTGTCTGAGTGTTTCTGGGAGACCCGAGGGGAAACTTGGTCCTTGCTAAAGTTTATTTATATGAAGAACTCAGCCTAGGAATGAGAACAGCAGCACCTAGACCTTCTCAGTCATCAAAAGGAAGGAATCACCCTAAGTCAAAGGATATTATTATTCATTCATTCATTCATTCATTCATTCATTCATTCATTCATTCATTCAGAGGTTAGAGTGACCTTAGGTCATCTAATAGCTTCGACAGTATCCTTTTAGGTATTCAGTGACCATCTAATTTCTGCTTAAGCATTTTCAATGTTAAACAAGTAACTACCTAAGTATATATCACGTGGTTTCCACTCCCACTGTTTTACTGGTAGTTGAGGAAGTATGTGGTGGAGAGAAAGGGGGACATAGTGGCTGTTGTGAGGAGAGGAAGGACTTCTCCAGTGGGTCACTGTGTCCCAGGGTCTAGCCTGCCTTGAAAGCTGTTTGACTGTCCTAAGGCTTCAGGACTCTCTTGACAATCAAGTCCCAGTACGCTGTTTACATGAAGCTGACCTCAGCGCTCCTGAACCTCAGGCAGAAACCAGAACAACAATTTGTTAATCTGCAGCGATGCACTTAAAAGGTACAAGAAACAAAACATCTATGGACATCACTCTCTCTCTCTGTTGTCATTTTTATGCAAAGGCAAATCATGACCAGAAGTTACTTTATTAATTAACCACCACTAGAAATCAGAAATATCTTAAAGTTCACAGGATCAGTGCAGACTTTCTTTGTAGGCAGACCCCCATGGGAAGCCAAATTATAATCAGAAGTTTGGCATGGATTCAGAACAGGGGATGGTAGATGAGTTGAAAGTCTAATGGCTGAAGCTAAGGTTTGATAGCGGAGGATAAGGGAGCTGGCTCTCTACGGCATGTGAATCTTGCCAGGGGAGCCCCCATCTGCCACCATGTCAATGATGACTTTGCTGACACCCAAAGTCTCCAGGCTGAGACTTCTACCTTCGTGACTCTTCATTTCAGAGACGTTATGGCTGAACACACCCTCTTCGTTTGTCAGATATGTTTATATTTTCAGTCAGGTTATAGTTCCTTCTGTAGGTCTCAGCTTTAATGTCTCTTCATCAGGAAACTTCCCTGCCACCAATTTACATTTTGTTCTGGATTACACTGTCATAACAATTTGCACATTTTCTTTGAGAGCAAGCTTCCCAATTTTAATAGCACATTTACTTGTGTTTTTGTCTGTTGTCTCCCTCTTCTGCTTCCTAATTGGCATATTGCGATAGGATCCACTATGGGCTGATCTTCAAGTTTAACTTTCAGAAGGCAGTGTTTCCTAATTCCCAAGTCCGCACTGGTCAGGATGATAACAGTGAGCCCATCAACGTTGTCTCTAAGTACCTGCGGTACTTGGGTTCACTATTGTTGCTGGCCTTTTTATTCAACCCTCCTTAAAATCTGCTTCTTTATCACCATTCCTTGTCAGAATTGTTTGGCTGGCGTCGATGGCTCTATGCTGTGATTGATGGTTTTCTTCATAACATTCTGTTCATTCTTTCTTCCTCCTAACTACTTTCAAAGGTGGGTAGTTCTGAAGGTTTTAGCACTGCTATTCTCCTGTCTTCAAAAAATACATTGTATATATTGATTTGTGTTATTCCCATTAATTCGTTGAATATATCATGTTTGACTATATACTACTGTATAATAGTATATAGCTTTATATGCTGTGTAGTTTATATGTACTACAATATAGTATATATAAATTACATATACTAATACATGGATTTGACTATATACTACTATGTGCCACACACTGAATTACAGACTGCCTTCCAAAGAACCATGTGACATGTGTCTGCCACCAAGTTTCTCACAATCCCATTGGTGAAAATAGTCACTCTGTTTTAAAATATGGGGTATTAATAGAAAATGTGAGGTATAGTAAGGATAGCAAATGAGAAAACAATTGCCCCATTGAAAGATAGGTTGTTACTCGCAGTTCCCAAGAGGAGGGGCCGCACCATTCTCCATGGAGGGGGGCACATGAGGCACCTCGGGAGAGGAGAGAGGTGTGGATAAAAGCCTTCAATGTGGCTTCTTTGAGAAGAAACTGGTGAAGTATGGTAAGCAGGGTAGTTTGAATACATTCAGTGTGCTGTGGGATGTAGAGCCTGTCCTTGTTGCTTAGTACCTGGCCCTGGATGATTGGAGCTGGTGGATTGTTGCCCAGAGTATGAGAGCCAAGAAAGAAGGTGGTTGGGATATAGGTTCTGGATTGGTTAGTTTGTATTTAAAAAGTGTGCTCACAGGTGAGTTGTCTATATCTTTAGGAATCTGTTAACCCTAGAAAGGGGTAGACTCTCCAGGGTTAGTTAGCAGGACCCCAGATGTCAAAGCATCAAATACAGAAAATTAAAAGCTTAGCTAATACACTGTAAAAGTCAGGACAGGCTAAGTTATGTTGCAGTAACACATAAATACCAAACCTATTTATTTCCCACTTTCATAAAGCCTGCTGTGGGTCTGGTTAACTCTCTCCGACGGCTTGCCCCCACGTGGTAGCTAAATGATTCACATTGCTTCCCATCATGACACTCTGCTGCCTTACCTTAAGGTCTCTATGCTCCTGGAAGAGAAGAGAATTTGCAGCACTGCATAGCCTTTCCCCACTGCCTAAGTCCAGAAAGGAGCACATCACACTTCTGCTCATAGTCCATTCACTAGAATCACTCATATGGCTCTGCCAGTGTACTTGGGGGTCATGGTGGGATGCTGGTGCAGAGGTGGCCAGTGGGAAGTCCAAAGCTAGGGGTTGAATGGAGGCTGGTCTAAACCCAAGAACATCAGCAGCAGCATCAAGCACCTTTGACTCAAGGCCACACCAGAACAAGCCATGAACTAACTACAGTGGACACCAACACTAGGGCATTGATAACAGAGGCTGTTGTCTGAAGGCTGGGATAGGTGAAGGGTACCTCACCTGGAGGTCAGTGGGAGCCAGAGAGAACTGAGTTACAGCACTAGAATGAAAGAACCCTCTGGACCTTCTCCTGTGGCCAAGATGTCAGGTAGGGAGAAAAAGGGGGAGGGAAATTGACACAAGAGGAAAGCAACTGACAAAACAGAATTTCCCCTGAAGAGACTAAGTTAGCCCAGTAGAGACCAGGTATCAAATCAGAAATTAACCTACCCTGAAAGATTAGTTATTTTTTTCCACTCCCAAGCAGAAATAAGGGCTTTGAAACTAAGTTGGGTTCACTGATGAAAATGAAAGAAAGTTATATTTAGCATCCCCCCCCCCGCCAATCTGTGACTATTACATTTAAAAACCCTTGTATAGGGCGCCTGGGTGGCTCAATCGTTAAGCGTCTGCCTTCGGCTCAGGTCATGATCCCAGGGTCCTGGGATCGAGCCCCGCATCGGGCTCCCTGCTCCACGGGTAGCCTGCTTCTCCCTCTCCCACTCCCCCTGCTTGTGTTCCCTCTCTCGCTGTGTCTCTCTCTGTCAAATAAATTAAAAAAAAAAAAAAAAAACAGGGGCGCCTGGGTGGCTCAGTTGGTTAAGCGACTGCCTTCAGCTCAGGTCATGATCCTGGAGTCCCGGGGTCGAGTCCCGCATCGGGCTCCCTGCTCGGCGGGGAGTCTGCTTCTCCCTCTGACCCTCCTCCCTCTCGTGCTCTCTGTCTCTCATTCTCTCTGTCTCAAATAAATAAATAAAATCTTTAAAAAAAAAAACAAAACAAAAAAACAAAAAAACCCCCTTGTATATGTCTAGTTGAATTTTCATTTGTTATGAATGAAGTTGCCATTTTTGCCCAGAACCAAAAGTCGATTATGAGTGGGGGTCCCCTACATCTGTGACTATCATCCCTACATTGCACCCATTCACAAGCCTTGGCACTTTCATCTGGCAAATACATACTGACCATCAATTAAGCTTTAAGATTTGAAGGATATAATAGTGAGCAGAATAGACATGTTTCCTGCAATTATAAAGTTTATAGTTTACAAAGAGACATTTAAAAAAAAAATTGCTCAAGCTGGGGTGCCTGGGTGGCTCAATCTGTTAAGCATCCAACTCTTGATTTCAGCTCAGGTCATGATCTCAGGGTTGTGAGATCGAGCCCTGCATGGGGCTCCATGCTGGGTGTGGAGCCTGCTTAGGATTCTCTCCCTCTTTCTCCCTCTGCCCCTCTCCTAGCTTGCACACATTCTCTCTCTCTCTAAAAAATAATAATAAATAGGGGCGCCTGGGTGGCTCAGTTGGTTAAGCGACTGCCTTCAGCTCGGGTCATGATCCTGGAGTCCCTGGATCGAGTCCCGCATCAGGCTCCCTGCTCAGCAAGGAGCCTGCTTCTCCCTCTAATCCTACCCCCTCTCATGTACTCTCTCTCTCTCATTCTTGCTCTCTCAAATAAATAAATAAATCTTAAAAAAAAAAATTAAAAAAAATAATAATAAATAAACAATTTAAAAAAATTGCTCAAGTAATAAATTAATTACAGGTGTAATAAATGCTATGAAGATGGTCACTGTGCTATAATGTGTCTAACAAAGGAGTCTGTTACACATTGCTGCTTCTGACCTCTTTCTCCTGCCCTCTGCCTAGCATGTCCTTCCCTGACTTCTATTGGGCAGCCTCCCACACAAACTCAAATGTCCCTCCTTCTTGATATTTTCCCTCTCACCTCAGTGAGAAGTGGCCTGCCTTCTTTTGGCTTCCAGTGGTAACCGTGGTCACTATTTTATTCATCCCACATTGAACTTTAGGTGCTTATATGAGAGGGTTTTTAAAAATTTCTCTGTGTAACCCAATCCCTGAGGACAAGGACCAGCCTCTTGCATACCTTTAGAAACCTCCTCATACCTAGTGTAATGCCTCTGAAATAGATTCAAAATAAATATTTGCTAAATAAACAAATCATGTTCATATCCAAATTAGACGATTCTGTCTCTTATGTATCAAATGTCCATTTCAGTAATGTTAATATTGTTTATTGTTGAATTAATAATATATGCCCAATATGGAGTATTCAAATAAAGTATGAAAAAATAAAAGGTTACTTCTTATTTCTTTAAAAAAGTAATATTCAATGTATATATAGCACTATAAAATTAAAAATTTTTTTGTGTTTTTTTCATGTTCTGTATTTTTAAAAAATTTTTTTTATGTATTTGATAGAGAGAGCAAAAGGAGGGGGAGCAGCAGAGGAAGAGGGAGAAGCAGGCTTCCTGCTGAGCAGGAGCCCAATGCAGGGCTCGATCCTAGGTCCTGGGATCATGACCTGAGCCAAAGGCAGATGCTCACCTGACTGAGCTACCCAGGCATCCCTTGTGGGTCAGGGGCCTGCATGGCTTTCAGACCTTAGTAATTAGAACAAGCTAATTAGGATTATGGAAGAGCTGCACCTTACCCAGGCTCTCTTCCCTAAGTGACCTCTTCTCACAAGGGACATCCTCCCTTTGTCCCAGCTCACTCCTTTCGCTCGTGTGCTACAGGTAATCTGATTGGTTTTGAAGAGAGAAATTTTGATTCATTCTTTCATGTCTCTATGAACCAGATAACCGTGCTAGATGTTGGGGCTATAGCAGTGAGTCAAAAGCAGATTCCATCCCCTCCCCATGATTAGGACAGCTTAGCTTTGTGTTTTGAGAGGTGTGTGGAAATACATAAAAAGCACCCAAATGAGTACCAGCAAAGGCTATCTATACAGAATTTGCTGTGGCTGGGGAGTAAGCCACCATCGCTTGAGTTTCAGCAAAGACTCAAAGGCAAGCAGAGGAGAGGGTCAGTTTTTATAGTGAAGAAAGAGGAGGGCTTCAGGTGTGTTCTAAGTGGAGGTGGGCCCTAAGTAGAGGCTGTTGGCTTGAGGAAGCTAGACTAGATGTGGGCTAACTAGAAGCGGGACATCCTATGGGGCTGGTTAAGGGTACCTATTTGACCTTCTCCATGTGGTCCTAAGTTAGAAGCTGGAGGGAAAAAAATAGAGATGTTAGTTACTAATCAAGTCCTGGCTGTTTGGGGATGAGTTTAACAGGGATTATTGTTTGGCTTCCTGGAATACTCACTTCAGATAGTAGTTGACTTCTTGGATCGCTTACTGTAAACAGGCTATCTTCTTGGGCTACTTGCTGCAGGTTGCCACAGAGTTTTATTTTTATATATAATCTGGTCATTGTCCGTATACTCATTCTTTCAAGTATATTTGACCAGTTTTTCTGCTCCTCAACACAAAGTAGGCAGTTCTATAAGTGCATTTCTAAGTGACAAATGGGACTTCCAAGCACATTTTTCCCAAAGAGCCAATGACTGAGAGCTGTCTTTTAGTGATCATCAGTGTATGTCAGCTGAGCCTAATGGATATAGCCTCCCATTCAGTCCTCACAGTGACCCTATAAGAAAGATGCTGTTAGTGTTCCCATTTTATAGATGAGAAGACTGAGACACAGAGGAGTTAAGAAACTTGCCCAAAGTCCTCTAAATTGGAAATAGAGGAGCAGGGATTTTTACTAAGTCAGTCTGACTCTAAACATTTTGATTTTAAGTAATGTGTTATTGTCTCTGTATTACTGTTTCCCTAACAACGGTAAATAGCTGTTCCTTTCTTATAAAGTCAGAGTATGGCTATGGCCGCCCACACTATTGCAGGGGTGAGAAACACGGCCGGAATCAGTAGGGACTCTGAAGACCGAATAAATGGATGGCTCCCTCAGGAGTATAAATGTCAAGTACAAGCAGAAAGGGGCTTTGGTGGAGGGCACAGCCATTCTGCAAAACAGATCATATTTAAGGTCAGCTGTTCATGGTCACGGACACCTTGTTTTTTTTGTTTTTTTTTTTTGTTTTTAAATCCCTGACATTTCTGTGATCTGAATTAGAACATGTGTGTAGCAGTTTTAGGTGCCACAGTAACATGACTTAACCCTTCCATCCCTGCCTTCCCCATGCCCTTGTCCCCAGCGATACAATGGCTCACTGAGGGAGCCCTGTATACTGCTACTTACCACCATTTTATACCTTTTTTGTTCATAATTATTTCTTGGCTTTCCAGGCATGGGAAGGGGTTGCTTGAGTACAAGTCTTTGCACACAGTGGGCGTTCAGTACATGTGGCTGGTGTACCAAGAAGAAAAAAAGAAAAACATTGCCAGAAAGACAACTCCCTGGGGTCCGGGAAACTAAATTATAACAAGTCAATAATTTACCCTTAAAGGGTATTTTTTTATACATTTGTAGCATGGGAAATAGAAGAATAAAAAATTCTCTTTAGATATCATGTATATTGTTTCCAAATAATTTGCTCTTTTTTTTTTCTTATAATGAAAATTCTAACACTGTTGAGATGGTATAAATACATTGGTTACGTTAGAGTAGTCTCAAAAATGTCCAACAAAGTTTCTCAAGAATTTTATCATTCTCTATTTATCTTAAAGCAGTGCTCGTAAAGAGGTGTAACTGTTATCACGGTGTGACAAAACCCATATAATAGGGTTTTGATGTCCCTGTTACATTACGGTCATAACATTCCTTTTATAAGAAAGGACAGGCAGGTTTACCACTCCAGTATAACCAGGCAAGGCACTTGGAAAGCTTCTGTAAGTCTTATAAGGCGATGGTGTCCTCTTTAGTAAATGACTACTTCTGTGTGCTAAGTAGTATGATCCTAAAGTTCCCATTGGAACCAAATTCTTAGCTCAGTTCTGGAAATACCACTAATCAATTGGGGAAATCCTAATAAGAAATGATTGGATTGACTAGATTTTGGGTGTTTCTCTCAACAACATCTTAATCTACAACTTTGTGGTATGTCAGGACCGGAAGTGAAACCACTCCATAGCGAGAAGGTAATAAGTGTGTTTTTCTCAATACACAAATTGGCCATTTTGACTCATTTTCAGTGGGTGATGGTGTCTCACTTACTTACTTGTTCTTTCACTCATCCCTCCTATCACCAAGAACCAACTTTTTTCTGACAATTTCCCAAGGATCAACTTACAGAGAAGTGCCCATTTGCCATTTAAGACATCACTTCTGGGCTTGGCTAAGGCGATCATCATGAATGCAAGTACCTGAGCTTATTTTTCATGCTGGATGCTGTGCTGGCTGGTCTGCTCCAGGGCGTCCAACTGGGCTCAGGCCACCTGCACACGAGACATCTGATCCTTTCTCATCTGAATGCCAATCCATACAGGTCCAGCTTTTTGGTTCTGTTTCCCAACCCATTCTCAATTCCTGGCTCTTTATCTAAATTTGGCATTTAGACTTTCTCCAACAGGCTTGGCTGTTCCTCTTGCTCACATTGTGCTAGAAAATGTAATAGAAAACCCATCTTTCACTCTGCAACCATAGAAACCAGCCCTAATGCTAGCCATTTAATAGCTGTGTCAACAGGAGCAACCCCCAGAATTGTGGGGGGGAGGAGAGTACATACAGCCTGTGGGTCAAATTGAACTGTAAAGGTCAAAGATAGTATTGAATTTCTATGGACAGCTCATTTGGAGAATTAAAATAAAATAATAAGGGTTTGATACCTATTTCCTTTAATGTTAAGTTGCAGCTGTGAAATTTTAACACCTGTAACTAGCATTTTAATCAACGTAAGAAATGGGATATAAGCATTTCTAGACTAATGTGAAAATCCTCTAGTTTTAGAAAGGAAACTTATTCTGCCACGAGAAACCTTTATCCAACCCTCTTGGAATTGACATACTACAAAATGTCACCTTATCGCGGCATCTCTATCCAATGACAAGAGAAGTTTTGTGTTGATAAAAGATGGAAGAACCCATTTCTGATTGTTGACTCAGCACTTTGGTAATACAACACCAGTTTAATACACAATTAGCAAAATTAGGCTCCATTCCATCACTTAAACTTCTGCCTACGGAAGATGGCTGCGTCATTAGCCTGACAAATTTGAGCCAAGGGACTCCGGGCTACACTGAACAATGCCAAACCTTCCTGCTCTTCCCCCAACCCGTGTCCTACTTCTTGAGAATTTAATTTTCACCTTAATAGAGGGAGCAAGCATTCAAAAGAATTTTCTCTAGAGTGGGTAATATTCAGAGATTACACTGGCTGTCTTAACCCTGAGAGAGCTGTTCATTTAGAGGGTCAAGGATCTCCAAAGGATTAAATGGAGTAAAGAATATAAAAATGCTTTATAAAGTGTAGATTTTATATAGGCAGAAAGAATGAATGCACATGTTCAATTGGGCATCACCATTATGTAAATCCTGCCGGGGCTCCAAGGTACCGTTCAAGTCTTCCCTCTATGAAGAAGCTTACAGTGGGTCCCAACACTTCTCTCACTTCTGCTGCCCTACAGAGCCATGATTTGATATTTCACCTGCATAACCTAGCACATAGCCTGCCTATTTTCTCTCAAACCCCTGCAGGCAAGTACCATGTGTCCCCACAAAATAGGCACTGGATGTTTGTTGACTAAGGGATCATGAAGAGATACATTTGTCAGGACAAGGAATTTCTAGACAGTCACATCTGATGCATTCGCGTTCTTCCAGCCCACCTCACCTCTGCCTTTAGACTTGCTGACACTGACATCCCAGGGTAGTTGTGAGCATCACAATAGTAGATAATGTAATTGGAAATTTCTTATGAAATACAGTGCACTGACTGCAAATAATTAATGTGGCAGGTAATAATGACAAGTCCCAAGCAGAATCTGTGTTTATGTCAAATTTAGATGATACATCAAACATCAGTTAGGTTGAGTAGAATTTCCTCCAGACAAGAGGTGGTAAGGTAGATTTTCTGGGATTCCGAAAATCTGAGTTCAACTTGTCTGTCTATTTGCCATTGGCTTTGTGTCTAGTCTGAGTTTGATGTTTTTTTCTCTTGTGAAATTAGGTGGCTGGATTGATTTCTAAATTCTCCTTCGATTCTATAAGTAAACAAAATGTAAGATTTAGCATCTGATCATTTCATTTTCATAAAATGTGGCTGGGCAAAGAGTAAGAATAGCTTCTAGGAAATCCAGCATCGTGTTTCTTTTCCTCCAGTTCTATTAGGTTGGAAAAGAAAAGCAATTCATTAATATGATCACTTTGATTCCATTCTTGTTCCAGAAGGTTTACATAAACAAACCTCCACAACAAAATAAAAGCATACATGAGATAAAAAGATGCCAATTTCTCAAGTTTAAATACAATCTTTGGTTCTGAAATTCTTGTGATATTGGATTCCATCTATTAACATAGATTATTCCAAAATTATTTTTTAGCAGAGCCCTTGCTGGGTGTGTGCCTCCAGGGAAGAGAGATAGTTGGCAATAGAACAAGAATTAACATTTCAGTGCAAGGAATCTTGGTTAAATCTAAGCAGATATTTCATGAGTAAACTCTGCAAAATCTCCTTGGTATAAGAGCTTAGGGGAACGATAACATTTCAGACTGGGATGCTCAGAGAACGCTTTACTGAGGAGTGTGATATGTTAGGATGTATTAAAGAATGTAAAATGTACATTGAGTAGGGGATGCCAAGAATAACAGTGCAAAGGTGAAAACGTACAAAGGACGTTTTTCTGACAGTAAAGCAGCCAGAATGCAGAAGGTCAGATATGGTGGTGGTGGAAGATAAGGCTTGAAAAACAATTTAGCCCTAACTGAGGATGACATTGAATGACACTGAACGGATGAACTTCAAAGAATTTTATCCTTTGGGCAATAAGGAGTACATTCAAACTTTTTAAAATGATAGCAATGGATTGAAGTGTTTTATTTTTTAAAATTTCCATCATTCATCAGAATGAGTTAAAAGAGGAGAAAGTGACAACAAGCACAAAATTTAACATATTATTCCCAAAGTCCAGGTCTGCATTGACAAAATCCTGAACTTGGTGGATGGCGGTAGGAATTGGAAAAAAGGAGGAGAAGCAAAATAATGGGAAGAGAGAATTGTAGGTAGAAGCAACAAGTGAGGGGAGCAAGGCAAAGGCCTGTAAGGTGTTAGGTCTGGGACACTGAGCAAATTAGTGGTACTTTTATAAAGAAGAGGAAGTGCAGGAGAATAAACATATTTTGAGGAGCCTAATGGGGTCTTCAGTATTTTAGACAGTGAATTTGGATAGCAGGAATAGAGCCTAGGTGGAGGTAAGTATGAGTCCAAGTGCCAAGAGGGGGTCTTCTCTGACTGAGAGTAGGTATCACAGTAAGGGCATTCTGGGGGTTGAGAGCAGGAGTGCTAGTCAAACCTGCTTTGCATTCACCAATGTGTGAACCTGGCCCTGAGGCAGGAGGGCTTGGATTTTGGGGTCAGACCCTCCAGGCTTTATCTCCCAGCCCCACCACTTGCTAGCTACTTGACTTTAGGTAAATGACTTTACCCCCTGTGCCAGTTTCCCCTCCTGTAAAAAAGAGACAGTAATAGTGCCCTACCATTAGGATTGAGTAAATAGATCTATATAAGGTGTTTGGGACGCTTGGGAACACCAGCCTTCACAATCCCAACATCCGGGACAAGCCGGGCCTGGAGCGCTTCGTGGCCATGAACCGGGGCATCAACGAGGGTGGGGACCTGCCCCAGGTGCTGCTCAGGAACCTCTATGACAGCATCCAAAATGAGCCCTTCAAGATTCCTGAGGATGATGGGAATGACCTGACCCACACCTTCTTCAACCCGGATCCGGAGGGCTGGCTCCTTAACCTGGGAGGGGCCCGGGTGAAGACGTGGAAGTGGTGCGGGTTTATCCTCACAGACAACTGTCTCTACCATTTTCAGGATCCCACCGACAAGGAACCCCACGGAATTATCCCCCTGGAGAATCTGAGCATCCGAGAAGTGGGTGACCCCTGAAAACCGAACTGCTTTGAGCTTTACATCCCCAACAACAAGGGGCAGCTCATCAAAGCCTGTAAAACAGAGGCGGCCGGCCGGGTGGTTGAGGGGAACCACATGTGGTTGAGGGGAACCACATGGTGTACCGGTTCTCGGCCCGACCCAGGAGGAGAAGGAGGAGTGGATCAAGTCCATCCAGGCAGCAGTGAGTGTGGACCCCTTCTATGAGATGCTGGCAGCAAGGAAGAAGCGGATTTCTGTCAAGAAGAAGCAGGAGCAGCCCTGACCCCCCACCCCCCAACCGCATTATTTATTATGGAGCTGCCCTACCCGGGTGGCCGGACCCCTGGGCCCTGGGGCTGCGGATCCTGGTTCTCCAATCCTGGTTCTCTGTTTGGAAAATTCACCACCACTAGCTCCTCTCTCGTTATTTGTAATTAAAAAAAAAAATTAAATTAAATTAAATTACCTTTTCTAAGATTTGATTTTTCCTGTGTATAATTAGGATTGTAATAGTATTTATTTATAGACCTACTATGAGAATTAAACACGAAAAAAGTACACAAAACTCTCAGCAAAATGCCTCTTTGGTAGCAAGAGCTCACTTTTGAATAACCACTTAATTCAATTATCCAATAAATATCTATCATGCGCCCCCTGCATGCCAGGCACTCTCCTAGTAACTGGGAGCGTGACAGTGAAGGAAACAAACAGTGAAGGCACTCATCTTACTGGGGAGAGGCCAGCAATCTCATGCCATGTGAAAAAAGGAAAGCAGGTCCAGGGCATTGAGAAGGATGCGCGTGGGCTTAGGCAGAGTGGTAAGGAAATACGTCCCTGGAGAGGTGACATTTGAGCAGAGTTTCAGCTGAATGCAATGAGGGGAAACCCAAGCAGTAAACCTGCATGGGGTGTGAGCCCGGGTGGGGTGGGTCGGGAGAATAGTTTCCAGACAGAGCCAACCACGCATGGGCTGCCGCCTTGCGTTTGTACGCAGGTGCCTTGTAGTCTGGAGGACCACTGGGCTCGGGGAGGCTGGGACACCGAGGAGGGTGTCGAGGGAGGTGAGGTCTGATGAGAGCAGTTCCTGGAAAACAGTGCGGTCCAACAGAAGTAAGATGCCAGCTGTGTATGTAATGCTGTTAACATTTCTAGTAGCTACGTTTCTGAAAGGAAGAGAAAGAGGTGAAATTAACCCAATGTCGCCAACACATTCTGTTAACACGCAATCGCCATAAAAACTATTAACCAGAAATGTATCATCTTTTTTCTTTCTTTCTTCCGTTTTGTGCACTGTATCTTTCAGACCTGGTGGGCACTTTCCACTTAAAACACATCTCAATTCAGACCAGTCACATTTCAAGTGCTCAGTTGCCACATGTGGCCCGTGGCTACAATCTTGGGTGGCACCAGTATAGCGCAGAGAGTGTAATAACTCATGGGAAGGAATCTGGAGTTTATTCTGTGAGGAATAGGAAGTCGTTGGGGGGTTAGAGGGCTGGGGGAAGGTGTGTGTGTGTGTGTGTGTGTGTGTGTGTGTTGCAGGGTGAGGGATGGGGAATATCATGATTTGATTTCGTCTTTAAATTGTCACTCGATAGGTGGCTCACCAAGTATAAATCTTACTTCTTACACTTGGTTAAACAAAAAATATCTCCTAGACTTACTTCTTTAAAATCACATTAAACCCAGTTCCAAACTCTTTTTGTCAGGTGGACGAGAAATTTATTTCCAAACATTTTTGTGATTCCACTTCCGTTTTTTTTTTTTTTCCTTCTTTCAACATTTTTAACTCATGGATTCAGTGTTTCTGTGGTTGTTGGAGTAGAGCAGGTAGTCAGGGCCAAAGCATGGGAGTCCATTCCAAGCACCAGTTTACTCTGGGTGTTATTGAGATGCCCATTTCCAGAGCCCAGGTATTCCCAGAAGTCTGTGGCTTCCATCCCATCTACGGCACAAGTACGTAGCAGAGTGGGAGGCTGGTATCCTGGTGCCCTGCCTTCCTAGTGCACCTTGCAGGGTCCTGTCACACTTTCCAAGGAGTTCTTTATGTTATGAGCTACACTGGTTTTCCTCTCCTTTCCAGGCCTGGAGACAAATTTTTCCCATTTCTCTTTCTTTCTCCCCTCCCCAAAGAATACCTTGGGTAATCCTTTCAATCACTCAGATTTCAAAAGAGACAGAAAGAAGGGTTGTCTTCTGCAGCTCCTGTTCTCCCACCCCCTGCCTCTTGAATCTCTGAAGCAAAGAATTTGAATGAGCTTGACTACCTGCTCAGAACAAATGAATGAGAAATAAAGGGAACAAATGCAAATTAGTACCTCCGTGACTTACCTGCCACACCAGCTCTTATTATGGCATAGAAGACCTTTAATTGGTGGTTGGATATTTCTAACATCTCTGAACTGGATAGATTCACATCAACCAGAAGTGTGATCTACGTGAGGCTCTGCAAAAGCATAAAAAGCAAATAAATGATTGCTAGATGATTTATTCATTTCTGATTTTCTTCATGTTTAAATCTTGCTCCTCAAAGTGAGATCCTTGAACCATCAGCGTTGGCATTCTCTGAGAGTTAGAAATGCAGCTTCCCAGGTACCCCCACAGTTCTAGGAATCAAAAGCCACATAGTAACAAGATTCCCCAGGTGAGGGATGTGAACACTCAAGTGTGAGAAGCTCTGATCTAAGACACAGTGACTCTAATTTGAAGCTTAGATCTGTTGTCAGCCAGTGACTCTTCCTGATAAATTAAACCATCAAAGGTAATAGCCAGGTGCCTGTAATGTGTAAGGTGCTGAACTCAAGAATTGCAGGGACGCATAACAGTGTAAGACAGTCTTTGCCTTCAAGGAGCTCATGGTCTCATCGGAAAGATAAGATACAAACACATGAAAAGTGAGTAAGCATCTAACAGAGTTCAGACAATAGCATGCCAACAGGAGTTTATAATAGCCAGGTGTTTAGGGGATAGAGAGGACTTCAGCCAAGTTTGAAAGATGGGAAGGATTTATCACTCCAAATTATAGAACTTTATTCTTTTTGTATTTAAGGTCACTGGGAGAAAAAAAAATTCCCGGTAATAAAGAATTACAAGCCAGAGGCAGACCACACTTCTGAGAAAAGCAGTGAAGTGTCTTTCTCTATATACAAACTTAAGCATGCCATTAGAAAGACTCCATAAGGTGACACTTGCCTGCCAGATTTCTTTTTTCCTTGAGGCCTGTTTGGTGGCAGAGTGCTGAAGAGAAATAGCCTACAACATATTCTTGTAAGTAGCAGATGTGTGTCCTTGCAAATGGGGGTCACATCTCAAACGTCAGGCCACACCTGTTGTTTCCAACCAATGTGGGCAGTTTGCAGAGAGAGAAATTGAAAATTCCATGACTCTACATAGTATATTCTTTGTAAGCGAAAGTCTCCTATTTCCTTCAACAGAACAATCTTGAGAGGAATGCAGGGCACAGCTCTTCCTGATGAGCTTGTTCAGAGGTTCAAGGAATCAGAGGCATTTGGTGATGATGGTAAGGGCCCCAAAGTTGGGGCCACACAGCAGACCAGAAAAAGATGCTATGGTTTTCCCCATTTGTGCTCTTTCTTCTTCAGTATTAATAAAACTTAATGGAAAGCCCTACCTTTTGTTGAACTCATAATCTTATTTTAGCATTTTAACGATTATTCTTTATGACTTATAGGGGCCACATAGCCCATAATGCACAATTAGAGGTAGCGTGCCCTTTCCAGGGTCAATGGCTCTACACAACTTTTGTACATATGATTGGTGTATTATACTTTTATTATTTGATTAGCTTTGGCAATCAGGAATTTAAGTCATAATTGAATCATGTCAAGTACATTTACATTGCACATGAATCCAAGAAAAGAATGTGATGAGTACACCATAGGTTTAATTCAGGGTTATCTAATTGTTTTATCCTAAAATACAGCTCCTCTCATCTCGCTGAACCCACACACTAAATTAGGGACTTCTGGCTGCCAGAATTCATTTGTGTTCATGGATTTTCACTTTGAAAACTTCCAAAGGAGACCAGGAATCCTGCTGATAGCAGAGTAAGCCTCAGCTATGAAAGTCAAACTGGTGATAAATATGAAGAAAACCTTAATCAGTTTTAATGAATACAAATAGCATAATGCCGGGATCAGGGGAGTCCGGGGAAATGTTTAGCATGGTTCGTGGGTGGAATTCAACAATTTTTTAAAAGAGAGACTGTTGGAGAAAAGGGCTTCTGATTGTGGCAAACAGTAATGGTGGAGGATTTATTCATGCTTATAGAATACGTCTTTCAAGGCTCAGGCTTTTAAAAAAAAAATTCCTTCTCTATTCAAGGCAGCATGAACTTCCATTGAGCCGTGGAGTGAGTAACTGTCAGTTGGAAAGAATGGCAAACTGAGCTCTGTCCCCGAAGCTAGTCCAAGCAAAGGAGAGAAGCCGAGTGCACACTGGTTAGGCAGGTTCTTGATTTAGACTTTCTGGGCTCAGATCCTGGTTTTTCCAGTGTATTCCAACACTCAGAGGAAGCCTAGCTCTGTTGGATTTACTGAAAAGCAGTTATGTGTGTTTTCTCTGACTCTACCAGACAAGTTACTTTGTGTCTCTGTGACCCTGGTTCCCCATCTGTAAGAGGAGACAGTAATAACAATTCTGTGCCTATTAGAAGAGTATCTATATAATGTAGATATATATACACATATGTAAATGTATATATGAATATATTTATTACATATAGATACACATATCTTAGAAGAAGCCCTGGTATATACACTGCAAACATCGGTGTTTGTTCCTATTGATGTGGTTGTAATAATAGTAATAATAATAATAATAATTGTTACTGGAGTTGAGTTATAACTGAATTGGCATTACAGGAAAACAAGTTAACAGCATGACCCCATGGAATACAACCGTTTCTACGTCTATTAGTTTCCTTAGGGTGTTAAAAATATGGAGAAATGGCTTTCAATGGAGATCTTGAACTGGCAGCCATGGGTTAGAAATGCAAAGACTTAGCCAGTGGGAGAAGTGGCAGTGCTTAAGATATTTGAGGAAGGTCCCAGAGAAGATGATGTCTAAATTGAACTCTTAAGGATGAGAAGTTAGCTGAGCAAAGGTAGAGATGGAGGGCATGTACAGAAGCCCAGAGGCAAGGGAAAGTATTGCTTTTTTAGAGAATGCAAGTAGTCGGACTTCACTGGAAGTGGCAGCACAAGGGTGGTGGGAGAAGAAGCATGCAAAGAGCAGAGAGAAGGCTGTGAACAGCTCCTATGTCATGCCAAGGACTCTACACTCATCCCAAGGATGATGGGAAGCAGGTGAACGATTGCACACAGGGAAGTAAGAGGGAGCCATGATCAACTCCATGCTCTTGACCTATCATGCTGGCCACAATGTGGTGAATGTTTTGAGGAAAATGGTTTGAGGAAAAATACTAGAGAGAAAACTGTGTTTGATTTCCTGAGAAGCAGTATGTCTGTCTCTACTGTCTTCCTGGGGAATTCTCAAGGGCAATCATAACTATACACGACTCACAGCTAGCCTCAACTATTTAGAGCCTAATCCTTATGTGAGGTGGGACCTCCCTGCAGTGACAATGAAACACAAAAAAGTAGGAAGATTGGACAGATATTTAGTGGGTGGAGCTGATGATACCTTGTGGTAGCTTGAATGAGGGGTACAAGAGGCCAGGGGGAGTCAAGATTGATGCCTGGGGTTCCGACTTGTCAACAGGATCCAACCCTCACCTTCCATTCCCCAGTAGTGCAAAAGAAAAAGTGGGGAGTTATCCCTCTACACTTCTGAATTCTGGCCTTTATAGGGACAACCTGTGTTCAACCTTGGAGAGTAGTATCAGGAAAGTCATGCTGTGGACTCATATCCTCTATCTTTACGTTTATACAGTGATAGGTTCAGATGTAAAGAAATGTGAAAGACAGACAAAATTGAAAAGCTGTGATCAGATTTCTCCAATGGTTAAAAAGGAGTCTGTGGAATTCCCAGAAATTAAGATACCTAGACCCTATAATCTACCCAGTAGGTTCAAAGCAAGTCAACTCCCTGGAGCCAAAAGAAATATAGTTGCCATCTGACAGGTGAATAAGCAGTGTGGCAATGAAAGGAAGAAAACGAGGGATTAGTCTAAACTCTGGGGAGGTAAATAATTTCCAGGGTTGACAGACGGTCAAAGGCAATCCAGGAAGATAGATGAGCCAAGTCCAGTAAATTGTACTGTAATCCTTGTGCCAGAGACTGCTCTGACATGAATGACTAGTATATAGTCTAGGAATTTATCACATTTTTTTGACTAGAGCCTCCAAACAGAAATCTGCCTACATACACCCATGCTAGCTCCTAGAGAGGATGCGTGGAGGAGGAAACGGGAAGGGTGATTAGGGGAATATATTTGTCTGGGTTCTCTAGAGAAACAGAAACAATATGAAAAATGATTGATTGGAAGGAATTAGCTCACATGGTTATGGAGGCTGAGAAGTCCCAAGATCTGCAGTTAGGCAGCTGGCAGCCCCCGGTCTAGTTCCAGTCTGAGTCTGAGTCTGAAGGCAGGAGAAGACAGCTTGTCTTCCGTTTGAAGACCATCAGGCAGAAAGAGAAAATCCTCTCTTACTCCACCCTTTTGATTCTATTCAGGCCTTCAGTAGATTAGACGAGGCCCACCTCATTAAATTAGAGCAATCTGCTTTACTCCCGTCTACGGATTCAAATGCTAATTTCATCCAGAAACACCTTCAGAGACAATCGTATTTAACTAAATATCTGGGCACTCTGTGGTCAAGGTGACACATAAAATGTCACAAGGCTGGCGGTCTCCACACTCTCCATTTAAATAGAACAACTCTGGTTGGATCCTCCCGGTGGGATTTGACTTGAAGAAAGGGTGCTGGCTATAAAGGAAAATTTGTAGGACACTTCTAGAGCTCAAATCACCAAAGCCCTTAACACTATTTCCTCACAAGAGTAACTTGCCACTTGCTTGTTTTCAGTCTCCTAGATGCACCTGCCAGGGGTGATCTCCTTCTCCTGTACAACGCCTGTTCCGTACAGGGCATTCAGTTGGACAATCCTCACCTTGCCTATTCCTTTGGGTTCCCTGGGTCCTTCACGGCATCTTTCCTGCATGACCGAGGCTTCTTAAGACAGGCAGCTTCTCCACCAGAGGCATTAGTCCATCTCTTAGAACAAGTTTTTGTTGCAGAATTCACCCTTCGGTGTGCACTGTATTATGATGTCATCACTTCCAACGATTACCTGGTTATGAAGAAGGCTATCACAACTAGAATCAGGGGCTTGCCTTTGGAAGACAGTGGGGCTGCCATTAGAAGAATGCCAGTTCCTCCTGAGATTTTCCCCTAGAGCTCCTGCTAGAGGTAATAAGAGGAAACAGAATAGGATTTCGAGTTAAAAGACGTGCAGGGAAAACTTGGCCAGATTCTAATTTTCTCACCACTTTATTTCCCATTTAGCATTGCGGCAATTCTTATAAACCACCCCCACAGGTATTTTGGAAGGTAAACGGGGAAAAAACAGCAAACGTATGCTCCACAAGGCTAGTGTTTCACTTGGGTGGGCATAACTACCCAAAGGAATGACATTTTTAAAGAACACCATGAGGTAATCAAGTTTATGTTACAAAATAAATATGTATAAATCAGATATTATTGCTGACCATAGTCTAGGAAAGGCCAGTGAGACCAGGTGCCAAAGGTTTAGGCCAAAGCTGTGGAAGAAATACTTAAGATGAAAAAGATGGTATCTATAAACTTAATTTTTCCAGGGGTGTGGGGGAATGACTGCTATCAATCAATTTTAATGGTAGGTTTCTGTGGCTCTTCTGAACACCACTGAATTAGGTTATCAAGGTTTGCCAGGAAGGGGGTGGTAATTAGAAAAAGGATAGAACTTTCTAATCCCATAAAGGTGGATGCTCTTATAAAAATAATTACTCTGCTGACCTTTGCCAAAACGGTTTACCTAGACGGAATGTAGAGCCTAGCAGCGGGTTTTATTCCACAGCGGCCATGGGATTCCGACGTATCAATGTCATATTTTAAACCACTGACCCTGTTGGGAAAGGCAGTCATGCGCACTCAGTCTTCCCAACCCTTGCATGGGTGCATACGAACGTGCCTTGGGAACAGAACATTCCCTTTGAGGGATAAAGAGCCCTCACAGCCTGTTTGGGAATATTTGTCCCTGTTTTGGATTGACATGTACTTCTTTGTTCTGCTTAAGTGCGTGCATAATATGGCACCCGGCCAAACCCACTTATATCTGTTCTCAGCACGGAGGGAATGGGGTCCCTCACCTGCAGCCTAACAGGGGTACGTGCACACCATCTCCGTGCAGCGGCTGTGTGGGGAGACATCTGGCCACGAGAGACGGCCACTAGCGAAGCTGATCTGTGTCTTAGTGGCTACGTGAGTAAAGCATTGCTCCATGCGGTGCCTGTGTGAGTCATGTGTTTCGTGATGGCCTGACACCTGCCAACCGTGCCGTGTGTTGGCATCTTGGAACTGCAGCCTCTGATGGCAGGCATTGTTACGCTCTTTGCTATCGTCCAGGCAGGGAGACTCCACCCCTGGAGGTGTAATGGGTGTCATTTGTTCAACGGTCCTCACACTATTTCTAGCAGCGGCACAGATCCTACAGAATCTAAGGACTGGTTTGAACAAACAGCTAAGGGAAAGCATGGCGTCATCTTCAGCTTGCCTATTGGCCAGCAGGGAGCTCCCCTGTGGCTCTGGGAGCCCAGAAGTCCTCCTGAAAAACAACAGATCCTCTGATGCTGGTGGTGGTGTTATCCCTGTGCTTCACAACTTTGGGCTTTTCATTCTTTGTATTAAAATAATAGCATGCTTTTAGTGTTACTGCATTTTATTGTGATGTAATGAATCTATGCATGCAGAGCCTGAGACCAGATTTGTTTGCAGACAGACAGTTTATTCCAGAGGAGGAGGGAGGGGCTGGGAAGGGTGAGACAGAAGGAGAAAGGACTGATGCAAAAGTCTGTGAGGCATGGGTGCCCGCAGCCCTGCCAGGACCAGGTGTGTGCGGTGAAGAGCCAGGGGTCAGGTGCTGAGACCTGCTGAGGGACCCTAAAAATGCACCTCTGCATTATCCACCTGGGGGAGGCAGGGTCAGGGGATTCATCTGAGGGCTCTGTCCGCCCTGGTTAAGGGCGACATGTGCCACCTGCTGCCGGAGACATGGAGAAGCCTCACAAGAGATGCGTCCTGCGCTGCCGCCATGGTTTGAATGAGGATTTGGGGTGGGTCATAGAGGAGTCTCACTGATGCTTTATGGAGAAATTTGGAAAGCACCAAACAGACAAAGATTTCGTTTTAATCATAATCGCCCATTATCTCACCACCAGAGAAAAGCCACTGGCCAACGTCCTAACATCATTCTAAAGAGGCATTTTTTTTCCTTCTAATCTCACATTTCATAGCTTCTTTTTCATTAAACATTTTTCTATCTCCAATGTATATTTTCATGTTGAGAAATAGTCTTCTTGGCACTTTTTTATACGGTTGAACAGCATTCCACTCTTCAGATGTGCTAAATAACATCTCTAATTTGCATCTTTTTCTCCTGGTTGGTTGTTTAGACTGTTTCTGATCTTCTGCATTAAAACAAACAAACAAAACCCTGCCTCGTGGTACTGTTGTTCAATCACTCCTTTAGCATTAACCCACAGCAGTGAAATTCCCAGGTCAAATATATAAAGTATACACATTTTAAGGCTTTTAGTCCCAATTAGCCTCCAGAAAAGTTGTAACTATTCCCCAGTGATGTGTAAGAATCCCCATACTCGCCACATCTAAGGCTATTATTGTTTCTGACTTCTGGCAATCTAAGATACAATTATTTTTTACAATTAATTATTGTAAGGTATTTTGTCTTTTTTTAAAATTTAACTCATGTACCTCTATCTCTAGTGAATTTGAAAATTTTTCACAACTTTGTTGACAATTTTTATGTTTATCTTTGTGAATTGTTTATTCATATTATTTGCCCATTTTTCTGTCCAGGGCTTCATCTTTTTTTTATTAACTCATAATTAATCTTTTCCATATATTAACGCAATTAAAAATGAAATATATATCCAGCCAAAATATGGAAGCAGCCTAAGCGTCCACTGATAGATGAATGGATAAAGAAGATGTGGTATATATACAAAATGGAATATTAGTCATAAGAAAGGTGTGCCTGGGTGGCTCAGTCAGTTAAGCATTTGCCTTCGGCTCAGGTCATGATCCCAGGGTCCTGGGATCGAGCCCTGCATCAAGCTCCCTGCTCAGTGGAGCATCTACTTCTCCCTCTGCCTTTACCACCGCCCCCCACTGCCGCTTGTGCTCTCTCTCTCTCTCCAATAAAAATAAAATAAAATAAATCTTAAAAAAAAAAAGAAATAAAGAATGAAATCTTGCCATTTGTGACAACATGGATGGGCCTAGAGTGGAATAAATGACATAAGCCAGACAGAGAAAGACAAATATGATACGACTTCAATTTCATGTATATGTGGAATCTAAAAAACAACAACAAAAGAGAGAAACAGAATCATGAATACAGAGAACAAACTGGTGGTAGCCAAAGGGGAAGGGGTGGAGGGATGAGCAAAATTGGTAAAGGGGATTAAGAGGTACAAACTTCCAGTTATCAAATAAATAAATCACAGGAGTGAAAAGTACCACATAGAGAATATAGTCAGTAATCATACTGTATTCCACTTATCATGGTGAGCATTTTGTAATGTATATAATTGTCAAACCATTATGTCGTACAGCCAAAACTAATTTAATATTAAATGTCAAGTATATTTCAAATAAAAACTTTAAATAAATAAATGAAAATATACTGCTATATTCAGATTTCTCTTATTTACTCATTAATGGGGCTTTTTGACATTTAAATTACACTTTTTATGTAGTTGAATCTATCTGAGATACTTTATCTCAGATACTCTGAGTTGTTTATGATGATGCATGATCCATGATATGATGTCCTGCAGCTAGTAAGTAAGGCAACTCCAGATTGGAACTCAGTTCTGATACCTAAGTGTCTTTTGTTTCCAAAACCCCTATAAGTCTTTCTGAATTATATTTTTGGCTACCGTGACCCAAGATTTATGATCGATCTTTAGTGAAACGTTATTATAATGAGATTATGGTATCTTCATTGATTGTAAACTGCTCTATTGAGCTAATGTATGGATGGTGGGTGAACCTATCCTCTCCACACAACCTCCCATTCTTAGCTTTGGTGGCATAAAATACAAAACGAGAAGGAATAAAACTTGATACAAACACAAAAGAATCCATATATTGACTTCACATATATTTATGCATAAACTGCTCTATTGAGCTAATGTATGGATGGTGGGTGAACCTATCCTCTCCACACAACCTCCCATTCTTAGCTTTGATGGCATAAAATACAAAACGAGAAGGAATAAAACTTGATACAAACACAAAAGAATCCATATATTGACTTCACATATATTTATGCTAAAATAAATATAGCATCCAGGATGATCATATCTTAAAAAAAAAATACAAACCTTGAATAGTGTAAATGGAAGGCCTGACAATAACATGAGAAACAAGCAATGGAGAAAAATCACATTATCTAGATAAGGTGTTACTTCAGGAAATGGACCATCTGGCTCTGAAACAGAATGCTTTTGTAATGAGAAAAAAATTGGCCAAGACAGGGTAAGAATAATGACAAATTAGAAAAAGAGGGCACTAATACAAAGAATAGAGAGATTGTCAAGAAGAGATATCACAAGAAAGAAGACATTCACCCTGCAGCTTTAGAGAGACATGAATGACAAGTTCTTTTATGAGATCCTCTCACTGGAATTACACATTGCACAAACCCTTACTGAGCCCAACTAAGTGCCGTGACTAAAGTACTAAGGCTTAAAGCATCAGAGAATGATGTGAGCCTTCCCACACGGAAATAACATCTAGTGAGAGAGACAGGTGGTAAAATAACTATCATACAGAGCTGAATGAGAAAACCAATAGAGAAATACACAGCACAACATGGAGATGCTATGAAATGTGCAGTTGGGTGGGTGAATCAGGGAAGGTTTAGTTGAGTAGGTGGTACTGGACGTGAGGCTTGAGAAATGAAAGGATTTTGATAGAAAGAAAAGTAACTCTGCACTGGAATAACATCTTAGAAGAAGGCAAAGGCATCTGAAAATGCAGGAACACTTTTGTTTAGGGTCTGTTGAGTAGCTTAACGTGAGTAGAACAGAAGGTACATAGAGGCATACAGTAGGAAATGGAGCCAAATAAAGTTTAGTTATGACTCTTTTGAGTGCATGTGATAGAAATCCAAATTAAACTAGTGTTAGCCAGAAGAAGCCAATGGAAATATACCAGGTAATTTATTTCATGGATTGCCCAAATAACAGAGAGTTCATGGGGACCTGTGAGCCTCAGAAACAATGAGAAACCGTTCCTTAAACATCATGGCCACCTCATTCTTCTCTCTTTCCTCCCAGAATGGTGGCCTCACACCTCTCTGACTGGCATGGATGCAGTGACCCGCATAGTCGTGAGTTTTACATGCTATAGCTTTGGCCTTATTGACCCAGCTTGGGTCAGTCACCCACCTCAACCCAATCAAGTTGGTCGGGGCAGGGAAAGACACCTCCTGCGAGAAGAAGGGGTGTGTGTGTGTGTGGGGGGGGATGTGGAGCTGTAGAGAGAGTTCCACAGATTTCTCCTGCGAACAGGTAACGGCAACACTCTCATTAGTTGCGGAAGTCAGTTGGTTTCCTTGGTGTGGTAGGCTTGGTTTAGAAAACCTAGCTACCAAATACCGGAATTTGTCTGTCAGTCATCCTTTCAAGTAATAACTAGTAGTCCATGAAAAATGTGTCTAGTTTAACTTGTAACTTAAATAATCACATACGGGTTTATCCTTGAGGCAACCATTGAACTTTGGATAGGTAGCAGAAGTGCTTTATGCCTACTCCCTGTTTTATTACAGAGAATATGTAAAAAGCACATAGGGTCACATTTAGTAAAATTAATCATTTTTACTGCTTTGTCAAGGCCATTCCTGAATGGAACTGGCGTATTTTTACTGCAAGTGTGTGACAGAGAAGAATTCAACGTTTGACTCCACTGGCAGCCATTGTAACCACCATTTGCTTTTGTACCATCATTGCAAATGTCAGCAAAGTGAAAAAGGTAAATAACATATATTCTTATGAAAACAATTTTGACTATGATAGCTTTCTGCGACACAGTAACGGCATAAATGATGTGGTATTGGTTTTAAGGATAACTTGGTGGCATCACCAAATCTTCAACCACCGACTGCCTCCCCTGTTGGTCCCAAGAAGAGTTGTGGGTTCTGAAAGGAGGCTGGCTCCTCAGAGTGCACAATTCATCTCTCTCAACTTCCCAGTTCTCTCTTCTCACTGATGAATCTAATAAACTGATCCACAGGAAGAGAGTGGTTAAGACCAGGCATTCTGGGGCGCACCTGGGTGGCTCATTTGGTTAAGGGCTTGATTCTTGATTTTGGCTCAGGCCATGACCTCAGGGTCTTGAGATTGAGCCCTGCATTGGGCTCTGCACTCAGGAGGGTGTCTGCTTGAAGAATCTCTCTCTCCCTCTGTGCACCCCCCCCTCCGCAGCTTGCTTGTGCATGCTCGCTTTTTCTCTCAAATAAATAAATAAATCTTAAAAAAAAAAAAAAAAAAAAAAAAAAGACCAAGCATTCTAAACTCAGGCAATCTTGTCAGTGTCCTATTAACTATAACCTTGGGCTATTCAACTTCTCTGTTCCTGCCTCAGGTTTTGAATTTGTAAAATGGAGGCCATCAGTGGGTTGTTTGGGGGACTAAACGAGTTAAATCATATAACGTGCTTAGCACTCTTATGAATGTTATAAGCTATCAGGAAGTGTTAGTTGTTGTCATTGGTATTATTTAACAATTTACTCCTGTTAGTGAGATTTGCATGTTAACCAGGAATATCTTGCGCGATAGTGTTGAATGTCCAAAATGGAATTTCAAGCACAGTCAACAAGCAGGTTATTTATTTTTTTTCTTTTCTTTTAGGATCTTGTTTTTGGGAGAGTAGAGGTTTTAGAGCCTCTGAAACCATCCATGTAGTTCTAATTACTCATATTAAATGACTGTGTTAATAAGCTCATTCTTAACGTTCAGCCTATACTCCCAGAGAATTCACGAGGAGGTAGTTATGTCTTTGTTCAGTTCTTATGCTCTACTAACATTTTCTACTAAATTGCTCACCCAGCAATTTGCATATGGTCAAGGCCTGAGAAGTGCGTATAAACCATGGATCCTTAAAAGAGAAGCATTCATTTGCAAGCGAACCGTTCCTTGGAAAAAAAAGAATTCTCTAACAGCAGTATCTCCTGAATTTCACTGAACAAACCAAATAAAATTTTTCAGAAAAGAAAAGAAAACTTGAAATAACATGGGTCTTCTGGCTATAACTCCCAGCAGCATATGATTTGAGAAAGCTATCAATCCGCAGCCCCTTTGGAGCCTGAAAAAGCAGCTGTTCGTTGCGTTAGAAGAATAAAGGCTTAAAAATGATTTCCCCACAAAAAGAAGTACAGGTTGTCACGTGTATTCATATTAGTTTCTGCTCCAGCAGAAAATGGCTTGTATAATTGTATTTTGAGAACCCTCTTGTAGAGAGAGATTTTTAGTTCTTTGCTTATAAAAACCTATTTCTATTTTAAAATACAGACTCTCGGCAAGTGTCACCCTGAAGAATTGGGCCCTACTAGACTATTTTGTTACATTTTAGGGGATAAAAAAGCATGCGGCAGTTAAACTATTAAAGCCATGGCAATGGAACTGCCACTCTCAAGCTCATTACTCAAGACTCTCTTTAGTTCAATTATACACCTCTACAGCTAAGGAAGATAGATGGAGGTCATTTGGGAGCAGTAAACCACAATGCCTTGAATGCAGAACTATGGTCTTAAACTGATTTACACCTTGTTCTCTCGTGTTCTACAGCGGGGGCTTGGATGGAAAGGAAGGGACCATGACTGAAAAGGCTTTTTCTGGGTTTTAGCATCACAGTCCACGCCGGCTGGCAATTATTACCTCCATTAAATGGCAAGGGACAATGAAGGTCGCCTTCATTACTTCCGTGGTAGCAGCAAAACCAAACCCAACCCAAAGGGAAGTAGGGGATCCCGGCTTCCCAGATTATCCTTTGGGGCTGGAGGAATGACATTTACGTCTCCTGTTAAGTTTTAACTTGATTGTACGCATTGGTCCAATGAGAAAGGGCTTGGGTAATTGAAAGGAGCAAGTTGCTTTTCCAGCAGTGACAAAAATATTGTCATGATTCTCTGATTTAGCTTACATATATCTCTCAGCGTGAAAGATGTAAAGTGTACTGAAAGAAGTTAATTAAACAAGGCAAACCCATATGTAACTTCTCACAGAGAAATGAAAGATCTTTGTAAACTGAAGGTGAGTGTATTTAATTTCGTATAGCGCCTCTCCTTTCGTGCCCTGATTTGATTTCTGCAGCGTCTCCCCTAGCTGTGTCTTTAGGGTCACTTCGGACTGCTGTCACTACTGGGAATTAAAAAATACATTCACAAAATAATTAGCAGAAGCAGAACAGAACAAAACAAATGTGCCCATAAGAGCATCATGCTCTTCTTTCCCTTCACCTGTCTAAAGTAGAATGGGAGGATGTCTCCAGAAATATGGTTTCCACTGCTCCAAAGTTTATCTTAATGGCTCCCCAGAAACTAAACAATCTAGATCTTTCAGTTATACATGATTCCACTGGACATATATCCCCAGCGCCAAAGTGTTTCATAAAAGTTCACTTCTGAATTACAAGCTATAAAGAATTTTATTCCCACTAATAGATTTTCATTTGGAAAGGAATAGATCTTTCCAAGAATCTATTTGAGGCCAGTACAGAATCAATCCTGTTCCTTCTCAGAAGAAAATACTCATTGAATTCAAGTCATATACCAGGTCTTCTGTGACATATTTTCTGTATGTAAGTTAATCTTAAGTTAGATTTTTTTTTTTATGAGTTGGTATTTAAGAAATTCCTTAGACTCCTAACAGCCTTAAAAACAGTGGACTCATGGAACATTTCATTAACATTTAAAGTTATCTCAGACATACTGCTGAGCTGTAGAATGTGTTTTTAAGGGCTAAACATTTTATGGCCATCCTAATGGTGCCTTATAAAAGAGCCAAAACATTCTAGGGTTCTGCTCAGCCTTTGGATTCAAAATATCTTATGGAATCAGTAGAAACTGAAATGAAAAAATTTTCCCATTCTGCACATTTATTAGTTTTGCCTTTGAAATCATATTATTGCTGTTAGCCAAGACTCCATCCATTACATCTCTGAATACCTACTGTGTATTCCACATTCTCAGAGCCTTCCTTGTTGACCTCATTCTGTATGGCACTCCTCTTCACAGACCACACTTCAGCTGGACTGGCCTTTCTGTTCTTTGGACATGGCAAGCTTGCCCCTTAAGTGCCCTCTGCTTGGCACACTCCTCCCCCAAATATATGTAGAACTAGTTTCTGTCCCCTTTGAGCTGAGCTCAAAAGTCCCTCCAGATGTCTTCTGTGACCCCCTCTATTCCAAGTCACTTCCCATCTCATTACCATGTTTATTTGTATGTTCCTTGATCACCATCTGAAATATTTTGGGTTTATTTTATTTATCCATTTCTTACAACTTTAACATAAACTCCTTAAGTGAAAGAATCTTGTCTTCTTGATTGCTGCCAAATCTCCAGAGCTTGGAATGCAGGCATGCAAAAAACGTTACCTGGAATGGATAAATAATAAGTTTCAGAAACCTTGGGAAACTCATAATTATTAAGAAGGTAAATATCATCGTGTATTTTAAAAAAACTGGCAAGGGGGGTGCGCCTCAGTGGCTCAGTCATTAAGCGTCTGCCTTCTGCCCAGGTCATGATCCCAGGGTCTTGGGATCGAGCCCCGCATCGGGCTTCCTGCTCAGCAGGAAGCCTGCTTCTCCCTCTCCCTCTGCTGTTCACCTTGTTTGTGTTCCTTCTCTCGCCATGTCTCTCTCTGTCAAATAAATAAATAAAATCTTAAAAAAAAAAAAAACCCTGACAAATCAGTATAAGTAAACATTGACATTGAAACTTTCCATGAGTAATTGTTATATGGGAAAACAAGCTACATAATAATTCATTTAGGAAGGAATATTCCTTTAGTGAAAAAAAAAAGAAAGCAATACATGCAATGTATTTATACATTAGTTAGTATATAAACAATGCAATTTAGAAAAAATGATAAGCAATAGTAATTATTTCTGGGAGAAGGAATTACATGGGCTTTTGCTTTCTAAATTATACATATCTGTAATATTTCAATTTTTATAATGAATAATCATGTATTCAACAAATAGCTATTGATCATCTACAATGTCCAGGGACTATACTTGATGCTAATTGGTATCCTAAGGAACAAATCAAAGTCCCCACCTTCACAGAGCTTCCATTCTATTGAGGAAAATAGATCCCATGAAGAAAAATAAAGCCCTGTTGGGATACAGAGAGAAACAGGGAGAGGGCTACTATTTTGGATAAGATGGTCAGAGAAGACCTCTTGGATGAGGTGACATTTGAGCAAAGACTTAGATAAGGTTATGTCATTTAGAAGATTTTAGGTTCTGCTGGAGTAACCAATAACCACAAAACTTCAATGGCTTACAATGACAATGGAGAATTTGTTTCTCACTCACACCAATGTCCAACATGGGCTGGTAAGGACTCTGCAGCCATCATGCGGTAATCCTGGCCAACAAGGGCTCCACCATCTTGTAGCAGGGCCATCTGGAGCACATGACCTTCCTGATCATGACAACAACAGAGCAGAGGGATTGCAGAGTCAAGCAACACGATTAGATTCAACTAAACCCTTCACTTAAGAGTTGCATGTCCCTGGTGTTTACATGTCATTGGCCTATCATTAAAGTAATCCTCTCTGTACCTGGAAGTAAAAGAAAACCAGAGGTTAGTGGTCATTGTGATGGGAACTCAAAAAAGTAAGCCACATCAATATCTGGAGGAAGAGTCTTCAAGGAAAGGGGACAGAAATTGCAAAGGCCTTGAGGTGTGCATTTGCTTGTGTTCCATGAAGGTGGGCAATGTAGCTGAAGGACAGTAAGTTAAAGAGAAGGAAAGATGAGTTTGAGGAAGCTGTCAAGGGGCAGATCAGGTAGGTTCTTGTAGTTCATCATTATTATTCTAAGTACGATGGGAAACCACCGGGAGAGGTTTGAGGCTGGATATTATCTGATTAATGAATCACTCCTGTTATCGCAGAAAGACAGCAACATAGCAACAACAAAAAGAGATAGACTATCAAACTTAATAGATATGGAAGAGGAAGGAAGATTCACTAATCAGTTGGATAAATAACAAGAGACCCAAATGGTTTTAAGAGGCAAACAGCTCCAAGGTTTTGATTGCACATGAATAAATCCCTTAGCTCTTTTTTTTTTTTAACACCAGCTAAAGCCCTAAAATGTCAAAAGACACAAAAAGAATATGAGCTCCTTTAATATGGGTAAACAAATTAATTGAGTATGCACAGATGGTGGCTGCATGGAGCAGGTGGGGCAGCTTTCAACTGAAGGTGCCCAGAAGCTGCTGTTCCTACCACTTAGGGAAAGGACCCCATGGGTCCTTGGAGAGGCTCTGTCATTTTAACAGAGGTTTTATGGTCTCTAGTTCCTTCTCAGTGTTTCTGGAGACTCTGGTTCCATGTGTGCCTTCTTGTTAGACTCCAGTAACCAGAAACGATCCTGGTGAATTTAGTATGTTTCTGAGTGCTTCAGGTGAATCAAAACTCAGTCTCCAGGGTCACATTGGAGCATCCTTTCCCACTAGGAGACCTTCAGGCCTGCTTGGGTCTCTTCCTGCAACAATTAAGTGAAATTGTAAAGGGCAGATAGTGCTGTAGGAATATAAATTACCATGAATGGAAGAAATCAGACATCCTCCAGGCCTTGCAGGATATGTGTGGTATATTTAAAATAAAAGCAAGAAGTTAGGCATGCAAAAAAAAAAAATGGCGGGGCGCCTGGGTGGCTCAGATGGTTAGGCATCTGCCTTCGGCTCGGGTCATGATCCCAGGGTCCTGGGATCGAGTCCCGCATCGGGCTCCCTGCTCCGCGGGGAGCCTGCTTCTCCCTCTGCTTCTGCCTCTCTCTCTCTCTCTCTGACTTTCATGAATAAATAAATAAAACATTTAAAAAAAATTTTTTTAAAAATGGCTCAGAGGAAAGAAAAAAAATTATCTTGTTTGTGAAATATGACACCTGGCTCTCTTCTTATTGGTAATATCATCTATTTCAACAAATTAAATACTCCCTGCTCTCCTTCCTACCCCCACGGCCAAGGCATCACTGAATCTTATAAGTATCACCTAAATATCTCTTGCATCAGACCATTTATTTTCATCTCCACCTTTTCTCCTGCTCCCATCCTGGTCCAAAGCCCCAGCATCTCTTGTCTGAACTACAACTTTGTTTCCTAACTGATCTCTGACCTCCACTCTTGTCTGATTCTGTCCAACTTCCATGCAGTAGGTAAGTGCAAGTTTTCCTTATCCAAATCTGATCACATCTGCTTCTTTTCTTCAACCTCTTAGTACCTTCCTCTTGTTTTCAGATAAAACCCAAAACCTTTGTTCATAAAAATACATGATCCATAAACAGTTGCTTGGTCTAGCTCTTGATTATCTTTTCAGCCCCATGTTATTCTACCTTTCCTCCTCCACTAGTGAATTCTAGCCACCCTGTTCCTCTTTCACTCAAATATACCAAAACCCCTTTCACTCAAATATACCAAAGCCCCCCATAAGAAGATCCACCAAAGCTCTTCTCTAGGCCCAGAATAGTGTCTCTGTAGCCTCTAACCACACCGCACCTCTTCGCTTTTTTATCTGGTTAACTTCATTCAAAGGTTGGACATGCATACTTTCTCTCTTTCACTTCCTCTTTCTCTCTTATTTCTTTATATTTCTTTATTTTTTTTGCTTCTTTTTAGAGAGAATGTTGTCAATAAGGTATCAGCTCTTCAATATTTTTGACACTTGCTTTGGGGTACAACGAGTGTTCCATTTTTAGATATGTTCCAAGTGTGCTTGAAAAATGTGTATTCTTTAATCATTAAGTGTAGTATTGGTAAACATTTATTGACAGGTTTATAAATTATATTACTAAATAACACCAATATTTAATTTAGCTTTACCTATTACTAAAAAAAATGTCTGTTAAAATCTTCCACTGTGAACATTGATCGTTCCATTTCTTTTTGTGATTTTCTCTTTTTCTTTATTTTTTTGAGTCTGTGTTGTTAGATGCATAGGAATTGAGTATTTCCTTATAAAATTTTCCTTTTAGCATTGTGTATTGCTCTTCTAGGTCTCTTATGTTTTTTTGAAAATGATAATGCTTTTTCTTTAAAGCCATCTTCATTTGAAGTTTTTCATTTAAAAGTGCTCTATCTTCTTTATGATTGTTTTTAAGATTGACCTTTACCTCTGGTATTTTGGAGTTTTACTATAAGTCTAGGTATGGATTACTAGTTGTTTGCCTTCAAAAGAATTATTTTGCTTCCTTAACCTGAGGATTAATTTCTTTGGTTAAATTGGAAATCTTTCATTCTTATCTTCAAAAATTACCTTTCTCATTCTCTATTCTCCCTTTTTTCAGAAACACTACTACTGGATACTAGACTTTCTTGTTCTGTCCTACACATATCTTAATTTCTTTTTTTTTTTTAATAATTTCCATTCCTTTATCTCTCTGAACTGCCTTCTGTTAAACTGTCACATCTATTAACCATTACTTTCATAAGTTTGTCTGATACTCTGCTTAACCTATTTACTAAGCTTTTCATTCCATAGACTTTGCTTTTTTTTAAATTTTAGTATGTTATGTTAGTCACCATACATCATTAGTTTTTGATGTAGTGTTCCACGATCCATTGTTTTCGCATAACACCCAGTGCTCCATGCAATACGTGCCCTCCTTAACACCCATCACCGGGCTAACCCATCCCCCCTCCCCCTTCCCCTCTAAAACCCTGTTTGTTTCTCAGAGTCCATAGTCTCTCATGGTTCATCTCTCCCTCCAATTTCCCTCCCTTCATTTTTCCCTTCCTTCTCCTAATGGACTTCACTTTTTTAAAAAATTTTTTTTATTTCTAGAGGTCTCATTTGGTTTTTTGCTTATAGTGCCTCATTAGGCTTTTGATTTTTTGATTTTTTTTTTCTGTACTTAACCATTTTAAACATGCTTATTTGAGGGGTGCTTGGGTGGCTCAGTTGGTTAAGCATCTGCTTTCAGCTCAGGTTATGATCTCGGGGTCCTGGGATCTGGTTCCTACTCAACAGGGGGTCTGCTCCTCCCTCCTCCCCTTCCTTCTGCTCCTGCTCCCTCTCTTTCTCTCAAATAAATAAATAAAATCTTTAAACAAATAAATAAACATGCTTTTTTGATACTCCCCTGTGATTGTTTCATGTTATCTGAAGTTCATGAGATTCTAGTCTTGCTACTGAGTTGGCTTTGTAATTATTTCTATCAGAATATAGCTCTTCCTCTGAAATATTCTTCATGAACTTCTTGTGGAATTATATCTTGAGAAGAGTTTTATATTACTTCTTCTAGGACCTACCTTGGATATTACTGTCCAAGGATCAATTTTTATGTTACATTTTTAATTCAAGATTTATCAGACCATGAGTGTATATCATAACTAGGCAAACATAAACAATGTTTCTTGTTGTCTATGTAAGTCAATGGGCAACTTTTTTCCGGTCTATTCCTCCATGAAGGGTACAGTTCTTTGAGGATCTTGGCTTTGTGTGGGGAATTTAAGTGCTGACTCTGCCTCACCCTGACCCATGAACTGTAGACATAAAAACTGATGTCCCTAGACTAAAAATCCTGTGGTTCTCACCAGCGTGCTCATTCCCAATGCAGCTGCTGTGTAACTACACTTGCTAGTCATGCTGGTATCCTAGTATTCAATATTCTCTGCCTGTCTAGCACTTTACAATTTCTCTTTCTTTATTTGAATTCAGCTGATACATGTATATATATTATATATATATATGAATGTTTATTATCTATGCTGCATCCACATATTGTGAAAATGAAGAAAATCATTGTGAACTGATATAGAATTATTTCCAGAATATGTTGTTGAATAAAAGAACAAGGTACAAAAGAAAACACATATTATGCTATGTTTTATGCAAGAAAGAAGAAAAAAATTGAAATGCATAAATAAATCTGTGTATGTCCTTGCAGACAGTTATTTTTGCAGAAGAAACATAGGAAGGCTAATTCAGATTCTAATTAAAAGTGGTTTTAACTATGGGGTTAGGTAGCCACATGGAGGAAGGGTTAGGGATTGTAGTAAGATATCGCCAGTATATGTTTTTATATATTTTTGACCTTCAAAATTTGAAAGTGTTTTACATGTTCAAAAATTACAGTAATTAAGATACTTCTAGTGAATTAAAAAAGATATAAAATTTAATATATATAGAAACAAATGGAGCTATGTTCAACTGATAATGTAATCACGCAGATAAAATAATTAACTTTTATAATTTTTACACACAATAATCTAATTGTATACCCTTAATGAGTTACAGTCTAAGGTTAAAAGGAACTGCAGAGAAATTTTGAAGTTTAGTTACAAAGTTCTTTTTTCATAATAGTATTGGTGTGGTAAATCTGAAACAATATTTCATGTATTATATGACAAAACAAATGAGTACATATATTGATGTTGTTAGAGAAATCAGCATTCTGGGGCGCCTGAGTGGCTCAGTCAGTTAAGCGTCCAATTCTTGATTTCAGCTCAGGTCATGATCTCAGGGTTGTGAGATGGAGCTCTGCATTGGGTTCCTCACTGCGCTTGAGATTCCCTCTCTCCCTCTGCACCACCCCACCTTGTGGGCCCCTGCGCTCTTGGGAACTCTCTCTTAAAAAAGAAAAATCAGCATTCTGACTGTAGGAGAAAAAGATATGACTGTGGAATGGAGAAAAATAAGAAAGAATCCTATAAAGCTGCATCTGAAATTATCAGTATGAACTCATGATTTATAACTCTTAATTCTGAGCTCTATCCATTGAAAGGGCCCAAGTAGTGACATCAATAGTAACGAGTATACTAATTGTCGAGACCTTGCTTTCCAAATGCCTTACCCCCACTGTTCTCTGCTTGTATGGATATAGCTAAAGTTGAAAAAATATACACCAAAGAGTCTGCAGTGATAATGGAGTAGGGAGGGTGGGCAGTGAGGAGACTGGAAAAAGGAAGTGAACATCTTTACATAGATTAACTTGTTACCAGGACAAAGCATTACTTGTACAATTAAAAAATTCTAATACAATGAATAAAAACAATATACACAACATGAAAAGAGAACCACATATGTGTCTTTTAAGCAAGAAAGCAAAATAAACCTTGCTCTATTTTTTATTTAAAATTTACATTAGTACTAAGGAAGGCACTTGTTGTAATGAGTCCTGGGTGTTGCATGTAAGTGATGAATCACTAAATTCTACTCCTGAAACTAATATTACACTGTGTGTTAACTAACTGGAATTTAAATAAAAAAAAAAAAAACCTTGAAACAAAATAAATAAATAAAATAAAATAAATTTTTTATGAAATGTATTTCAAATTAAAATTTGGAATATGCTTAATGAGTTGTTCCATGCCATTCAAAGACAGAAAGGCAATTTCCTCTACTTGCCTCTCTGAAGTCATAAATAACCTTATGGTGTGTATCTCTACATGTAATTTTCTCCATCATACAAATATCTAGAATTTATTGTTGTATGGTGTCTGATTGGGGTCCAGTTTTATTTTCTTCTATATCACTGGCACCATTTCTTTTTATTTAAAAAAAAATTTATTTTGAGAGAGAGTGTGTGTGCAAGTGGGGGGGAAGGGGCAGAGGGAGAGAATCTCAGGCAGACTCCCTGCTGAGTGTGGAGCTCAATGTGGGGTTCAGTCTCACCACCCTGAGATCATGACCTGAGCCGAAATCAAGGGTTGATGCTTAACCGACTGAGCCACCTAGGCACCCTTAGTGGGCATCATTTCTTAATTTTTTTCTTTAAATATATTTTTTAATAAATCAATTCCTGAACCTTTTTTCCCATGAGCAGCCCAGCTCGCTGGACAGAAAGCTCTCTGATGTTCCGCTAGCTGCCTATTCAGTGCATGGGTATTGTTGACGCTGATACTCATATATTGGCTGGGAATAGTGTACCTGAGGATAGCTAGACTCCAGTGTGACCCAAACCAAATTTTCTACTTCCATCTGATGGGTTAGAGAGAGGCACTAAAGTGGTATATATTTTTTATGGCTCATTGTTTTAGGCTAGAAACATGAACAGGTACTTCCTATATTCATTTTCTATTGCTAACAGATTTGCACAAACTTAAAGACTTAAAACAACACACATCTATTACCTCATAGTTTCTATAGGCCAGGAGTCTGGGTGCAGCCTAGCTGGGTCTTCTGCAAGCAGCAATTGAAATGTTGGCTGGGGCCCAGTCTCAATCAAGGCTTGCTGGGGAAGGATCCGCTTCCTTGCTCCTGATTTTGTTGGCAGCATTCAGTGCATTCAGTTCCTCGTGGTTGTAGGAAGGAGAGCTTCAGTTTTTTGCTGGTCATTGACCGGAGGTCACTCTCAACTTCTAGATGCCACCCACAGTTCTCTGTCATGTAGCCCTCTCCAAAGGCAGTTCACAATATGGCAGCTTGCTTCTTCAGAGCCACCAAAGGAGAAAATCTATTAGAATAAATCTGTTAGTAAATGGGATGAGAGTGGCAACCCCTCACTTTTGGCATATTCTGTTCATTAAAATCAAGTCAGAGGTGCTGCCCATACTGAAAGAGAGAGGATTATACAAACCTAGGAACATCAGGAACTGGGAATCACAGAGGGTGGGGATAGCCATCTTACAAAGTCTGTCTGCCATACCTCCTATATTATAAGGATTGATTTATTTGTGTGCTTACTTATTTTGGATCCTATAACTGTATTATTTTGCATAGTAAGTGGTTAAGAGGTTAACTCATGTCTGGGTTCAATTCTCAGCTTCAATACCTCTAACTTTGTATGATCTCAAGTCATTTTCATAACCTTTGTGTTGCAACTTCATCATTAAAATCAATATAGTAAGAGTGTCTCCCTCATAGAGTTGCTGTAAGGATTAAATAATACTAATAATTTTAAAGCACTTAGAATAGTGCCTGTCACATATTAAGTGCTCATAAAACTTAATGAATAGAAAACATAAATATATAATAGGAAACCTTTAAAGGTAATTCGAAAATAAATGTAAATAAATAAAGTTCGAATGAGTTCTTCCCATCCTCCTGGAAATGGTGTTATAAATGCATATATAACAGACTCCACTTTGAACCCACTGTATGAGCTACCATGCAGACTATGGAATTCTGACAATAATCCCATTCATGAAGTAGAATAGACATTCATTTACATAAAATCACAGAATTCTAAAGCTAGAAGAACGCTTCTGAACCATTTTTCCCAACCTCTCCTGTTTTACAGATAAAGAATCAGAAATCCGGAGAGATTAAATGTTCTGCCAGAGGTTACATGGCTCCAGACTATTGGAAGAAATAGAAGGAATCTCCCCTGGAGCTCAAAGTAGGGAGCCAGGAGACAAAACACCGTCATACTTTATCCTGCCTATAGTAAAACAACCTATATACAATTCAGTACTATCATTATGTACCAGTATGTTCCTGCAAGCATCTTACCAATTTGGGGTTAGCCATTTTAGGTACGCTTATGCCTGACTTCTATATTAGATTTTAAAAATCCTCTTTAGAAAACCCAGAAAAGAAGTTGTGTTAAGTTGGTAGGTATGAGACATATTTACTGGGGATAATCCCCATAAAAAAGAATAATTAAATACTACTTAATCATAGTGGGATGATAGATAACACGCTAATATTATGTGAGTCCAATGGGCATTGTCAGATGATTGGAGTCCCCATTTAGGGTCCTACTTAATTATACTTTCTATCATGGCAGAGGCTTTGGTGCCTTTTGTTAATCAGTATCACTCTAAACCACTGTGGGACATTCAGCCAATCAGACCGCTCAATTACTGTGGTTGAATGGTCCTGACCTCATGAATATGAATAGAAGATGTACACAATAGAGCGGTACTTTTAATGACAATGAAGCTGCCATGAGGGATGAAAGAAAGTATGGGTTTAAAAAAATAATTAAAATTGCAATGAGAAAAATCATAATTAGCTGTGAGGATTACGTATATTTGTTAAAATGTTTCTCACTTGCCTTTTGGACAAAGAGCCGGAGTGAGTCATTTTATACTTCATTTCCTCTCGATCTGGATGTCCCAATTGCTGACAGCTGGATCTATCTTGCATTTAAATAATATAAAGATCCATGTAAATATTTGGAAAACAGAAGCAGAAGGATGAGAGTTCACACAGGTTCTTAAACCAAGTGTCATGAGGTTTAACTGCAGATATAAAACTTGAGTGGTGCCCGATCGTTCGTCACAGTTGAAAGACAGTGCAACCTGACGATGTCAGTCAAACCCTTGGACACCAAACAACATTGTGAAGGAAGAGACCATAGAAAATGTGTAACATTTGGTTGCTTCGTCCTCTCATTCCACTTTCGCTCCTTCTGCAAAGTGCTATGCTTTTGTTTACCAAGAGGAAAAAAAAAAATTGGAGCAAAATGACATAAAATCATTTGAGAAAGGTAAAACAAAAGGAATACAGGTCATAAATGAAGGCATGGATGAAGTCAACGTGCAAACGTACACACCATGACATTTTACATAGAGGGGTTGGTTGGTATGATCTGAATTCATTTGAGGAGGTCCAGAAGTTATAGGGGCTGCATAAGAAAAGCAAAGGCTTCACAGAGACATTCACTAATGATTCTGAAAATGATCTTCCTTAACCGAGGCATCCATCCCCGCCAGTTTGTCTTCTAGCAACCTCTCCCTGATTGTTGCCCTTGTACAGTGGAAACATAGGGCATCCTAGAGCGAACTTGCACATCTTGAAAAAGCTGCAGGGCTTCGTGAAGCAGGTGCAAGTCAGACAGAATACCTGATTGGAGCACAAGTCTGTGGCAAATGAGGATCTGGCAGTTAGGTTAGTTAACTAAATAAGGGAAAATGGACGAGGAAGACCCCATTGGTAGAGACTTCAAAAGAGAAAGATTTGAATATCAAAGGATTAAGAAAGCCCCTTGGGAAAATCAATGAAGCTCTTGAATATTTCTGCAGAAATGACCTTCTATATCTTACTATGAAAGTCAAATGTGAAAGATGTCTTACAAAGCTGTTATATAATTTCATCAGAAAAGAGTGCCAAATCAACACAAGACTTGTTTTCTGTTTGATAAATTAGTGCCTTGGTTCTAAGTATGCTAAATACTTGAGAAAATAAACGTTTAATTTTAATTTCATTTTTTGAGATAAAATTCCTATCCATCCTCTCGACCCCTGACATTCTTCCATCCCCCACTGCTCCTTAGTCACCATGATCATTTACTAGAAAATTTTGGTCTTTGATCTAAAAGGTTCTTTTTTAGTATTAATTATTGCTAATCATAAGCGCATATATGTGCTTGTATGAGTGGAGCCCTATTTTCCAATAGCAGAATCCAGGAGCAAAACACAATCAGATGTATGATTCATAGTATGCCTGAGATTAAAAACAAAAACAAAAAAATGAAAACAGAACAGTCGTGCAGTTTTGAAAAGTCCCATTTATTCCTGCTACCAAGCCTGGACCACACAAGCAGGACACATGAAATGTAAAAAAGAAAAAAAAGAAATAAACAAAAAAACAAACAAAAATCATGTTCTTGCAACAAGCACAACTATGATTTCCATGGGGTTGTGTTTTTATTGTAGCTCATAATATAAGTTAATGGTTCCTCATCAGAGCCTAATTATTAGACAAGCAAGTTGTGTACGAGACTAATGTGTTTTGGCCTAAATGACCAACCTTTAGATAATCTCGTTTAATCCAAGAATGGATTTTAGAGTTGCAAAGCAGTATTTCCCAGAATGGGTTCCAGGAACACTAGTTCTAAAAGCTTCTCTAGAACATAATGGGGATGGGGGAAATGGGGCATAATCAAACAAGTTTGAAAAAGAATGAATGGTATTAGAGATTCTCAGTGCACGTGAGTGGCTGGGAGTTTGGGTAAATCGGTATAGCATGGTATCCAGAGCCCAAGTGCCTGGGCTTTAAACTGGCTTTTCTACTTCCTAGCCATGTGCCTCCTTAGAACAAGCTATTAACAACTTATAACAGGTACTAACATGCTGAGAAGAAGCTGTTTGAACATTTCTAAACTGTAGATTCTAAATAGATGTGCCTATCACAAGCACTTGTAAGACTTTTTCAAAAAGAAAATACCCCTCTTCCACCCCAAACTGAGATCTGATTCAGTGATGTGCAATGGGCATAATTATTTGAATTTTAGAAAATTTCCTAGGTGAGCCTGAAATGGTTCTTAACCACTATTGGGAGCAGTGTTTTTTGTTTTTTTGTTTTTTTTTAAGATTTTATTTATTAATTTGACAGAGAGAGACACAGCGAGAGAGGAAACACAAGCAGCGGGGGAGTGGCAGAGGGAGAAGCAGGCTTCCCGCTGAGCATGGAGCCTGATGCGGGACCCAATCCCAGGACACTGGGATCATGACCTGAGCCGATGGCAGACGCTTAACGACTGAGCCACCCAGGTGCCCCGGGAGCAGTGGTTTTTAAGGTGCTTCCGCATCAGCATTACCCAGAACTTGTTAGAAATGCAAATTTTGGGTCCATGCTCCAGAACCCTGGTTAGAAACTCTGTTGTGGGGACTGGCAATCTCCTCTGAGTGATTAGGTTTAAGAACCACTGATAAGGGGGAAGGAGTAGAACTGACTGCCCTTCAATCCTTTTTCCATATGCGGAACTTCTCTCTGCTGATTTCAGAAGGATGTGATACATTTCAGGTAGATTTCAGTGAGTCCTGATAGTATTTCCCTGAAAAGAAGAACAGTTTTTCCATCTTGCCAATTAAGTTCAGAGCCAGTGGTTTTAGAAACCTGCTGAGCCGGGATCAAAATTAGCATTGTATCTACAAGGATCTGCATCTAAACAGAAGGCCACCTGAGGTGGTTTTGTACCCTGTCAGCTTAGCCAAACTGGAACCCTGTATCCAAGACCCCCTTTCCTGGTATGGCTGTGGGTTTGGGCAGACCACAAGAAAAACCTGCATAAGGCTGGAAAATAGACGTGAATGGCAGCCATCTCTCTGAAGGTCCAGGGAGGGTGTCAGGTGCTGTTGAAACCCTTGCACATTGTGACATATGTTGGCAGAGGCCAGCAACTGTGGGATTAGCTATAGAGACGATGCCTCCCTGAATCTCCTCCTCAGCTCCTCCAGGCCTGGGCCAGATGGTGGGTGCAGCTCCTTGGTAAAAGTCTCAAGCTTCTTCTAACAGGTCATCCACATTACCTGGCTTTAAGACGTAGGTCCCGGTTTATTTCCATTCTCTGCTTTATATTCACTCCTTTTCCTAATTGCCTGCCCCGCTGACCTGTGGTGACCTGTGTCCCTCCCAGCTCAATGTAGAGGCAGTTGCCATTCATATACTCCTTGAGCAGCCGCTTCATGCTTGCTGGTCAGCCTCTTGTCCTTGATCCCCCAGCAGCCCCATTCCAGACTTGCCACAGGAAATCACTTTTGTGCAGAAATGTGTTCTGTATGTGCATTGGTGTGTATTTTCTTTTACAGAAGGTCTACCCAACTCTAAGCAAAGAATTTCTGTATCCTAAAAAAAGTTGCCACGAGATTAGCTATCTATAAACTTCCGCTCAAGATAGAAAGTTTTCTAAATCACTTTTGTGCAGATATGTGTTCTGTATGTGCATTGGTGTGTATTTTCTTTTATAGAAGTTCTACCCAACTCTAAGCAAAGAATTTCTGTATCCTAAAAAAAGTTGCCACGAGATTAGCTATCTATAAACTTCCCCTCAAGATAGAAAGTTTTCTAAACTAGAGCAAGAGGAATAAACAGCTTTTGGCCTTTTGGTGGAATTCTTAGTAACAACGGAGCTATGGTGGCTGTTTACAATATGCCAGGACTTATGCTAAATGCTTTGCACGGATCATGACTTAATCCCACAATGCTATCAGACTGGCACACTCATTCCCCTCATTTTACCGGTATAGAAATCAAGGCTCAGGAAGGTTCCAAAGCGGATCAGTCTCTGAGTATTTTAAGGATGTTTTTGTTAGGTCCCAACCAGATGAGAAGAGTTCTCATTCACACAGTAAACCACACTGCCTCACCTCCACGTTCATTAAATAAACTTACCGTGATTTGTCCATTCTTAGATATTTTGTCCTTATTATGATAGTAAACTATTTATTGGAAGAAAACTGGACAATTCAGGTAAGTGTAAAGAAGTACATAAAATCACCCAGAGTCCCATCAATTAGGTAATTTCTGCAAAAATGACTTCTTACTACTTCTACTTCCTATAAAAATAAAATCCATTTTTATAGGTTTTCTGTTCCTATCACTTCTCATTTTAAATACATGTCTGTTTCTATTAAACATAAGCTGATTTCAGTTTAAGTTTTATGTAAGAACAGACTCTTTGGTGTGAATAGAATCGCCTAGCATTTGAAATGAACTCATTTTATTAATGGTTAACATGCCAAGAGAAGAGCTTAAGACATAGCCCAAAAGTGGTGGTGGTGGAATTTAATGGTCTCTGATCAGTTTTTACTTGCATTCTGGAAAAAAAAAATTTATACTCTTTTATTGAGATGCCACAAAGTCCCTGGGGCCAAGATTTACAGTTGTTAATATGCCCTTCAGTAATGCTAAATTCAAGTATGAAAGGCTTATGAGGCTCCCTCTGACATAAAACTCCGTGGGCTCCTGGGCTCACCGTCATAAATGGCTCCTTTATGGGAGGAACTAACCAACAGGTCAGAGAATGGCAACCGTGGGCAAGAAAAGACATTTTCTTGGCACTTCTTTGTGTTTTCAAGTGATATAAAGACAAGTGGGTTCTAAGGGTATAGATCATCATTCATTGTGAGTTTCCACCTCTTAATATATAATCTTGAGAATGATGAACTCTGCAGTGTCATCGTGGCATGGAGCAATTATCTAATAGAAAAGTGAGAGTCGTTCTGTGCTTTTTGAGTAGCACTCACCGGGGCAATTAATTAAATGAGTGCAAATGCCTTCGAGTGAGAGATTCAGGTCCAAGCCCGGCTGTCTCATGATATCAGACTATAAGAAGCTAAAAAATTAAAGGACACCAGGAGAAGTAAAAGGGAGGCAATTTTAAAGAAAATACAGAGTTCAGTCTACAGCCATACCACCCTGAACGCGCCCGATCTCGTCTGATCTCGGAAGCTAAGCAGGGTCGGGCCTGGTTAGTACTTGGATGGGAGAAAATACAGAGTTCAGTCCACTTATATGAGGCATCTACAATTGTCAGACTCATAGAAGCAGAGAATACAATGATGGTTGCCAGGAGACATGAGGAGGGGGAAACGAGTTGTTCAATGGGTATAAAGTTACAGTTACACAAGATGGGTAAGTTCTAGAGATGTGCTCTCCAACAGAAAGCCTATAGTTAACAATATAGCAGTGTGCACTTAGAAACTTAAGAGGATAGATTTTAGGTGAAGTGTCCTTACCACACACACACACACACACAGCAAGAGGACACAATAAAAATTGGGGGGGGGGATGGTTATTGTGGTGATGGAATCACAGGTGTAGGCATATGTCCAAACTTATCAAAATGTATACATTAAATATATGAAACTTTTTGTATATTAAGTATACCCCGGGGCGCCTGGGTGGCTCAGTTGGTTAAGCGACTGCCTTCGGCTCAGGTCATGATCCTGGAGTCCCGGGATCGAGTCCCGCATCGGGCTCCCTGCTCGGCAGGGAGTCTGCTTCTCCCTCTGACCTTCCTCCCTCTCATGCTCTCTGTCTCTCATTCTCTCTCTCAAATAAATAAATAAAATCTTAAAAAAAAAAAAGTATACCCCAATAAAGTTGAAAACAACACAAAGAATTCTAATTCTATTCTCTGCACCCAAAGACAAGAGTCATGTTAAGTCCATATTGGTTTGGCCAGTTTGAATCCTTGAGGCCTCTTTCCTCGCTATTGCATAGCTACTTACTCTACTGAACATCTCTCCATTCAAACTTACTTGGTGTGTCAAGTAAGTATATACAGTCTGTATAGAGTTAACCCTTGAGCAACACAGGGGTTGGGGTGCCGACCCCTGCACAGTCAATAATCTGCCGCAAGCTTTGACTCCCTGTAATCTTAACTACTACTAATGGCCTACTATTGACTGGAAGCCTTACCAATAACATAAACAGTCAATTAACATGTATGTTGTATGTTATATGTATTATGTCTGGCATTCTTACAACAAAGTAAACCAGAGGAAAGAAAATGTTATTTAAACAATCATAAGGAAGAGATAATACACTTACAGTATGGTACTGTATTTATTGAAAAAAGTCTGTGTGTAAGTGGACCCACACAGTTCAAACCTGAGTTGTTCAAGGGTCAACTGGTCTTCTGAAAATGGGAATATCGTGCACTTTATATACTATCACTTTACTGATTTTGATTTCATGACACCGAAAGAGAGAACTATTTTTTAGAGGTACTTAGCTTTTAGTTAGCATAAGTCTTCTGTTTATGGGAAGTTCAGCTTTGGCTATGATATTTGATACTATAACAGGGAATTAATTTAGAGAATCCAACATATACATAATCTTCATCAAACCAAGAAGAAGGAAGAGCAAACTCATTATTAAAAGAATTGAAAGAGGGAGAGGGGAAAGATGGTGGAGGAGTAGGGGACCCTATTTCAACTGGTCCCTGGAATTGAGCTGGATAACTACCAGACCACTCTGAGCACCCACGAAACCAGCCTGAGATGTAAGAAGATCTGGATCTCTACAAACAGAATATTGCAGGCAGTTGGTTTTGAGGTACGAAGCGGAGAGCCGTGATTCTGCGGGCAGATATCGGAGGATAAATGGCAGCGGGAGGCTGCCTGGACATGGGGATCCTACACCGACGGTGAGTGACAGCCTCGTGCGCTGGGGACGGGCACAGACTCGCAGACCGGTAGCGTTGGGAAAGGACTTTAGGGCAGCCCCCGGGGTGGAGGACCAGACCGGTGGGGTTGCGCGCACGTGAACCACAGCCTCCAAGATGGAAACCCGGTGCGCCAGGGTCCAGCCGGTGAACTGCAACCCCCGGGGATGGAAACCCCGAGTGGTGGAGCCGTGCGCGTGCGCGCGAATTGGCAGCGGCTGGCAGTTTTAGAAGCACAAAGGGCAGAGACGTGCCCCGACCTGGAGTTTATAGCAGCACGGACAGAAACGGGTACCGTGTGGCCTGGGGAGCTCACTGAAGAACAGACTGAGGTCTCTCTGCTCTGAGGCAGAGGGTTGGAAACGGTCTCTTCTGCTCTGACTCGCGGAAGAGATGTGGAAAGCCGCCAGGGAAAGGCACCAGAGAACAAAAGCCCCAAAGACTGATTCCCACTGAGCCCATCCCCCGCCACAGGGGCACAGGGCAACTTCGCCCAAACAGGATTGCCTGAGTAACAGCCTGGCAGGCCCCTCCCCAGAAAACAGGCTGGAAAAACAAGAGGCCAGCAACCCTAAGGTCCCAAGAAAACAGGTGCATCTTGCTTGGGTTCTGGTCAATAAGTTGGACTCTATACATTCCCTCAAACACCCATCAACAGAATGACTAGGAGGAGGAGCCCCCAAAACAGAAAAGACTCAGAGATTATGACTTATGCTGCAGATTTACAAATGGATGCAGACATAACCAAGATGTCAGAGATGGAATTCAGGCTAGCAATTGTGAAGACAATGGCTAGAATGGAGAAATCAATTAATGGCAACATAGAGTCTCTAAGGACAGAAATAAAAGGTGAATTGGCAGAACTTAAAAATGCTATCAATGAGATCCAATCCAATCTAGATAATCTAACAGCTAGGGTAACTGAGACAGAAGAGAGAATAAGCGACCTGGAAGACAGTATAATAGATAAAAAGGGAAAAGAGGAGGCCAGGGAAAAACAACTCAGAACCCATGAAAATAGAATCAGAGAAATAAGTGACACCATGAGGCATTCCAATGTCAGAATAATTGGAATCCCGGAGGGAGTGGAGAGAGAGAGGGCTAGAAGATGTATTTGAGCAAATCGTAGCTGAGAACCTCCCTAATCTGGGGAATGAAACAAACATTCGAGTCCTAGAGGCAGAGAGGACCCCTCCTAAGATCAAGGAAAACAGGCCAACACCCCGGCATGTAACAGTAAAACTTGCAAATCTTAGAACCAAGGAAACCATCTTAAGGGCAGTTAGGGGGAAGAGATTCCTTACGTACAGAGGGCGAAACATCAGAATGACGTCAGACCTATCCACAGAGACCTGGCAAGCCAGAAAGGCCTGGCAAGACATATTCAGGGTACTAAATGAGAAGAACATGCAGCCAAGAATACTTTATCAGGCAAGGCTTTCATTTAGAATGGATGGAGAGATGCAGAGCTTCCACGACCAGCAGAAGTTGAAAGAATATGTGACCACTAAGCCGGCCCTGCAAGAAATATTAAGGGGGCCTTCTATAAAAGGAGAAAGACCCCAAGAGTGATCTACAACAGAAATTTACAGGGACAATCTATAAAAACAACGTCTTCACAGGGAACATGATGACAATTAATTCATATCTTTCAATAATCACTCTCAACGTGAATGGCCTAAACACTCCCATAAAATGGCACAGGGTTGCAGATTGGATAAAAAGACAGGACCCATCCATATGCTGTCTACAAGAGACTCATTTTGAACCTAAAGATACATCCAGACTGAAAGTGAAGGGATAGAGATCTATCTTCCATGCCAGCGGACCTCAAAAGAAAGCTGGGGTAGCAATTCTTATATCAGACAAATTAGATTTTAAACTAAAGTCTGTAATAAGAGACACAGAAGGACACTATATCATTCTTAAAGGGTCTATCCAACAAGAAGATCTAACAATTGTAAATATCTATGCCCCCAACATGGGAGCAGCCATCTACATAAGCCAACTGTTAACCAAAATAAAGAGTCATATTGATAACAATACGTTAATTGTAGGAGACCTCAATACTCCACTCTCAGCAATGGACAGATCATCTAAGCAGAAAATCAACAAGGAAACAAGAGCTTTGAATGATACATTGGACCAGATGGACCTCATAGATATTTACAGAACATTCCACCCTAAAACAACAGAATACTCATTCTTCTCGAGCACACATGGAACTTTCTCCAGAATAGACCATATACTGGGTCACAAATCAGGTCTCAACCGATACCAAAAGATTGAGATTATTCCCTGCATATTCTCAGACCACAGTGCTCTAAAACTGGAACTCAATCACAAGAAAAAATTTGGCAGAAATTCAAACACTTGGAAACTAAAGACCACTCTGCTCAAGAATGTTTGGGTCAACCAAGAAATCAAAGAACTTAAACAATTCATGGAAATCAATGAGAATGAAAACACATCAGTCCAAAACCTATGGGATACTGCAAAGGCGGTCCTAAGGGGAAAATACATAGCCATCCAAGCCTCACTCAAAAAAATAGAAAAATCTCGAATTCACCAACTAACTCTACACCTTAAAGAACGAGAGAAAAAGCAACAAATGACACCTAAGCCAGAACATTAGAAGAGAAATAATTAAAATTAGAGCAGAAATCAATGAATTAGAAACCAGAAACACAGTAGATCAGATCAACGAAACTAGAAGTTGGTTCTTTGAAAGAATTAATAAGATCGATAAACCACTGGCCAGACTTATCCAAAAGAAGAAAGGACCCAAATTAATAAAATTATGAATGAAAGGAGAGAGATCACGACTAACACCAAGGAAATAGAAACAATTATTAGAAATTATTATCAACAACTATATGCCAATAAACTGAGCAATCTGGATGAAATGGAGGCCTTCCTGGAAACCTATAGGCTGCCAAGACTGAAACAGGAAGAAATTGACAACCTGAATAGGCCAATAACCAGTAACGAGATTGAAGCAGTGATCAAAAACCTCCCAAAAAACAAGAGTCCAGGGCCTGATGGATTCCCTGGGGAATTCTACCAAACATTCAAAGAAGAAATAATACCTATTCTACTGAAGCTGTTTCAAAAAATAGAAACAGAAGGAAAACTTCCAAACTCATTCTATGAGGCCAGCATTACCTTAATCCCCAAACCAGGCAAAGACCCCATCAAAAAGGAGAATTTCAGACCAATATCCCTGATGAATATGGATTCCAAAATCCTCAAAAAAATCCTAGCTAATAGGATCCAACAATACATTAAAAGGATCATCCACCACGACCAAGTGGGATTTATCTCCGGGATGCAAGGGTGGTTCAACATTCACAAATCAATCAATGTGATAGAACACATTAATAAGAGGAGGGAGAAGAACCATATGGTCCTCTCAATTGATGCAGAAAAAGCATTTGACAAAATACAACATCCTTTCCTGATTAAAACTCTCCAGAATAGGGATAGAGGGAACATTCCTCAAGTTCATAAAATCCATCTGTGAAAAACCCACAGCGAATATCATCCTCAATGGGGAAAAGCTGAGAGCCTTTCCCTTAAGATCAGGAACACGTCAAGGGTGCCCACTCTCACCACTGTTGTTCAACATAGTACTAGAAGTCCTAGCAACAGCAATCAGACAACAAAAAGAAATAAAAGGTATTCAAATTGGCAAAGAAGAAGTCAAACTCTCTCTTTTCACAGACGACATGATACTTTATGTGGAAAACCCAAAAGACTCCACCCCAAATTACTAGAACTCATCCAGCAATTCAGTAATGTGGCAGGATACAAAATCAATGCACAGAAATCAGTTGCTTTCTTATACACTAACAACGCAACTGTAGAAAGAGAAATTAAAGAAACGATTCCATTTACAATAGCACCAAAAACCATAAGATATCTTGGAATAAACCTAACCAAAGAGGTAAAGGATCTATACTCTGGGAACTACAAAACACTCATGAAAGAAACTGAGGAAGACACAAAAAGATGGAAAAATATTCCATGCTCATGGATCGGAAGAATAAACATTGTTAAAATGTCTATGCTACCCAGAGCAATCTATACCTTCAATGCCATCCCGGTCAAAATTCCAATGACATTTTTCAAAGTGCTGGAACAAACAATCCTAAAATTTGTATGGAATCAGAAAAGACCCTGAATCGCCAAGGAGATGTTGAAAAAGAAAAACAAAGCTGGGGGAATCACGTTGCCCGATTTCAAGCTATATTACAAATCAGTGATCACCAAGACAGCATGGTACTGGCACAAAAACAGACATACAGACCAATGGAACAGAATAGAGAACCCAGATATGGACCCTCAACTCTATGGTCAAATGATCTTTGACAAAGCAGGAAAAAACATGCAATGGAAAAAAGACAGTCTCTTCAATAAATGGTGCTGGGAAAATTGGACAGCCACATGCAGAAGAATGAAACTCGACCATTCTCTAACACCACTCACAAAGATAAACTCAAAGTGGATGAAAGACCTCAATGTGAGACAGGAATCCATCAAAATCCTAGAGGAGAACATAGGCAGTAACCTCTTTGACATCGGCCACAGCAACTTCTTTCAAGATACATCTCCAAAAGCTAGTGAAACAAAAGCAAAAATGAACTTTTGGGACTTCATCAAGATAAAAAGCTTCTGCACAGCAAAGGAAACAGTCAACAAAACAAAGAGGCAACCCACAGAATGGGAGAAGATATTTGCAAATGACACTACAGATAAAGGGCTGGTATCCAAAATCTATAAAGAACTTCTCAAACTCAACACCCAAAAAACAAATAATCAAGTCAAAAAGTGGGCAGAAGAGATGAACAGACACTTCTCTGAAGAAGACATACAAATGGCTAACAGACACATGAAAAAGTGTTCATCATCATTAGCCATCAGGGAAATCCAAATCAAAACCACACTGAGATACCACCTTACACCAGTTAGAATGGCCAAAATGGACAAGGAAAGAAACAACAAATGTTGGAGAGGTTGTGGAGAAAGGGGAACCCTCTTACACTGTTGGTGGGAATGCAAGTTGGTACAGCCACTTTGGAAAACAGTGTGGAGGTGTCTCAAAAATTTAAAAATAGAGCTACCCTATGACCCAGCAATTGCACTCCTGGGTATTTACCCCAAAGACACAGATGTAGTGAAAAGAAGGGCCATATGCACCCCAATGTTCATAGCAGCAATGTCCGCAATAGCCAAACTGTGGAAAGAGCCGAGATGCTCTTCAACAGATGAATGGATAAAGATGTGGTCCATATATACAATGGAATATTACTCAGCCATCAGAAAAGGTGAATACCCAACTTTTACATTAACATGGATGGGACTGGAGGAGATTATGCTAAGCGAAATAAGTCAAGCAGAGAAAGTCAATTGTCATATGGTTTCACTTATTTGTGGAACATAAGAAATAACATGGAGGACATTAGGAGAAGGAAGGGAAAAATGGGGGGGGGGGAATTGGAGGGAGAGATGAACCATGAGAGACTATGGACCTGAGAAACAAACAGTGTTCTAGAGGGGAGGGGGAGGGGGGATTGGTTAGCCTGGTGATGGGTATTAAGGAGGGCATGTACTGCATGGAGCACTGGGTGTTATACGAAAACAATGGATAGTGGATCACTACATCAAAAACTAATGATGTATTGTATGGTGACTAACATAATATAATAAAATTAAAAACTACAAAAAAAAAAAAGAATTGAAAGAAACCCTTGAAGAACATAGTTTAAAGCCACCAAAAAAGTATGATTCAACGAACTAAGAAAAGCTAGGTACAATTAGGCATCATGCATTCACCCACATCCCCCACCCCCACGAGGCCCCCATGTCTCATGAGATCTACTTGAACTTGCTGCGCCCTATCAATTGCACAGCCCCTAAAAGTCTGAGCCCTGTACTAGTTCCTCACATGTACGCTCCCCACCACCTCTGCCTCCAAGACTCTGCTCCCCTCTTGAGCTATTTCTCTTCCTCACTCTACCTTCCTTGAAGGTAGCCCCACCATCAGCTATCTAGCCCCACCATCAACAGCAATAACAAAATCCCTTGCAACGACCGCTCTGTTTGGTGAATTTTACTTAACATTCTAAAGGGTACCAGGGAGGCATTATATTTTCAGCCCTTCAACCTTGCCCCTTGCTTCTTGTTCCACCTCTCCTTCTCTTCCCCTCTTCTCTTCTCCCACCTTGGATGCTATTACGCGGAGCACTTTTATTGCCCTTTCTGAAACCTTGGCACACTGACCCCAATGCCTCACGTAGGGCAGCAGGTGGAAGGTGGGTGGAGTGACAGGGAAGGAAAAAGGTTCACTTTCTACCTATGCCCTGATCAATGCATTTTCCCAGATAAGCCAGTTTTCTCTGAAAGATCATTTTTTATTGAGGTATATTTTACAGTCTATAAAATGCATTGATCTTCCGTATATAGTGTGATGGAATTTGACAAATGTATCTGAGGGTACTTAAGAAACCACCACACGGTTACTTGACGTGTATCAGTAGTTGGTTCTTTTTTATTATTAAGTAGAATTTCATGGAATGGACATGTTATCTATTCTGCACTTGGACATTCGAGTTGTTTCCGGGTTTTTGTTGTTATGAACAAGCTGTCTGAACATTCTTGAACAATTTCTTGCATAGACATGGTTTTATTTCTCTTGGATAAATACCTAGGAGTACCATTGTTAGGCTCTAGGGCAGGTATATATTTAATTTTATAAGAAACTGCCCAGCAGGGTTTCAAAATGATTTTATCATTGTACACTCATACCAGCAATCTAAGAGAGGCTAACCGTAGCATATCCTCACCAGCACTTGGCATTGTCAGTCTTTTTAATTCTGGCTATTTCACTTATCTTTTTAAAAATATTTTATTTATTTATTTGTCAGAGAGAGAGAGATCACACAAGCAGAGGGAGAAGCAGGCTCCCCACTGAGCAAGGAACCTGATGTGGGACTCAGTCCCAGGACCCTGGGATCGTGACCTGAGCCAAAGGCAGCCACTTAACTGACTGAGTCACCCAGGCATCCCAATTCTGGTTATTTTAGTGACTGTGTCATGGTTCTGCATTGTGGTTCGAGGAGAAATTTTGATGCTAGCCATCAAGGTAGTTAAATTTTCTCTACCTTGGGCGCCTGGGTGGCTCAGTCGTTAAGCGTCTGCCTTCGGCTCAGGTCATGATCCCAGGGTCCTGGGATCGAGTCCCACATCGGGCTCCCGGCTCAGCAGGAAGCCTGCTTCTCCCTCTCCCACTCCCGCTGCTTGTGTTCCTGCTCTTGCTATCTCTGTCTCTGTCAAATAAATAAATAAAATCTTTGAAAAAAAAAATTTTCTCTACCTTGTTACAAAACCACACTGTAAGTGTTGCTAATCACTGCTTCGTATGATCCCACCATCCCCCAATTTCATGAGTAAGGAATTCACCCCGGGATTTTCTTTTTATCTGGAGTATATCCATGTTTTTGTTTGTGGTTCTGGAATCACTAGTTACTTTTGAAGCAAAAGCCCCACCTATAATTTCCCCTTTATCCAACAATTTTCAACTGCCTGTTTAAAAAAATCCTTTTAGAAAATCGTTCTCTTGTAGAGATATGTACCTAAAGTATTTACAAGCAAAATGGTATGATAAATGGAATTTACTTCCAAGTAACGTGAAGTAGGAGAATATTGTGTAGTGGTTAAGATGTAGATAAAACAAAATTAAACATAAATTCCTAATTGTGAATATGGGTTTGGGTACAGGGGTTTCTACTTTTATATATGTATTTGAAATTTGCCTTCATAAAAAGTTAAAATATATTTTAAATTTTTGTGTAGTTTTGCTCCATCTTATTTCGTGGCTATTAAGCTACTATTATAAGATGGGAAACTACAAGCAGGAAAAATATGGATCGCTAAACCAAATAGAAGGGTAAACACAGAATTGAGTACACTATTGTGGCTAGAAGTGGCAGGAAGATGCAAGGAGGGAAAATGAGTGATGGTACAAAGAAAGATGAGCAAAGAGTATAGAGGTGAATAGCTTTCAGGGGCTCTCTCCAGACAGCCCGTGGGGGATGCTGTGCTGGGACTTGGGATCCTGCCCTGGAAGAGGGCTGGGGTTGGGGTAAGGGAGAGCAGCATCGGGTAGAATCAGAATCTGAAAACACAGGACCTGATGTTAGGACACCATATGGGCACCTATCTTCGTGGTGGATAAAGCCCAGGAGGAAATAGGATCAGTTACATAATTTTCCATGTCATATAAGGAAAAAATATATCTGGTCTCTAGAGAAAGCACAGTTTTTCCTAACACATAGTACTGAATATATATATTAAATTTTTTAACAAGAGAATTGGCCTCAGGGATGCTGAGAGCTGGTTCAGCCAATGTGGAAAAACATTTTGAGCCCTCCAGCAAGGGCGGATGGAGGAAAAAAAACAAAAAAACAACCCCCCCCCAAATCCAGAGCTTCCCACAGCATAGGCATGGCTCTGAAATCCGCGTGGTCCTGGCCACTCCAGCCCTCCCTCCAGCTGGTGATATGCTCAGGTCTCTTCACTACCCACCTGGGGTCCCGACTGGCTTTCAGTGACTTCTCTTCCCACTACCCCAGTGCTCTCTGTGACTCTCACAGACCTAATGATGATGCTTGGGAGCCATGATTTAGCTAATGAGTGAGTATAGCTAACTGCCAAACTTTGCAGCCCCCCAACAATGGTGATAATAAGGAACTGGCCCTTGTTGAGTTCTTGTCCTGGACCAGACATTGTGCTCAATCTTTTGCATCCTTGATTTCATTCAATCTTCAAAATGACCCTATAGGTTAGATACTATGATTTTTTTTCTCTATTTTACAGGGAAAACAATTGAGGATTCGAAAAATCAAATACATTGTCTACGGGCAAACAACTAATGAATGTCAATGCTAACTAAAACTAATTCAGGTCTGCCTGAAATGCAAGCCTGAAGGCATTTTGTTGTCTTCTGTGCTTTGTTATGTACTAGCTAATGATAAAAATAATAGGTTTATTTAGAATAAAAATTAAAATTACAGTTGGGTGTATTTAGAACAGGGTTTCAATAATTCAACCCATATTGATTGACCTACCTTGTCCTAGGCCTGGAGGGTATAGCAGAGACCAAAATAGACACATTCTCTATCCTCAGGGGATTTACATTTAGGGCCAGGGATTAGCATTAAACAAATAAATGCAGAAATGACTTCGGGTGTGGAAGTGCTAGCAAGGAAAAGTAGATGGTGTTAGAAGGTTATATTGCAGAAGCTAGTTTAAACTGAAAAGAATTCATCATGGAAGAGATAAGCGTTTACCAGAAGTTGGAAAGGTCATTATTTTGTGGTGTGAGGAAGGCGTAGGACCTGGGAGGCCCTTACTGGAAGTGTGTGTGATCAGAAGCAAGCCCCAGACCCAAGCTGGTCATTTGACACTTGCAAAGGTAGGAATTCAACAGATCTCCTGAACATACCCTCCCAAAAAAGGCATGTGTCTATGGTACATAGGTCCTGGTATATAAAGAACAGGCAATTGACTTCGTGAGAGACTAATAAAGGGCTGGAATTGAGCTCTTTGCAGCCCCTTAGGACCTGCAGTGAATGAGTCAAATAGATTTTGAAACAAATGAAGTCTCTGAGTTTGAACTTAGCAAAATACCAAACTCCAATAGCTTCAGAATGAAGAAGTTAATATTCATTCCAAAACAGCCCCCAAATTTCTGCCTTCTAATTATCGTAGGAAAAAGAGCAAAATGATGTGTGGTTGTCAAGTAATTTCCTTGCAGCTATCCTGCACGCTCTCCTATCCTGGTGCTTCTACCCGGCCAGGTACTCACAGCTATCGACCTGTGTGGATCCATCCAGAAGCTTCTAGGTGTATGCAAGCAAATATAAATATACAGTTTTATTCCTGCTCGTTTGTACACAAAAGAGATCGTGCTGTACAAACTTTTCGGCATGTTGCTTTTTTTTGTTGTTCTTCTCCATCTGTTTTGGAGATCAGTTTCATTCTTTCCTTCTTTTTGCTCTTTTTCACAGCCTCAAACTAGTTCATTTTTTGATCTAATTTATCAGCACTCTTCTTGATGGCCATTCACATTGTTTTCACTTCTTTGGCTTTTGCAACCATGACACATGAAATACCTTAAAAATATCTATTACTCTGCATGAGTATATCTAGAGCATAAACCCAGTGAGGCTTTATGCACTGTCTACTTTTTCTGGATATTGCCAAATATCTCTGGTTCTGTTTGCCGGCAATTTTCCAACGAAGTGTGCTATTAAACTTGGAAATTTGTCCACTGTGATGTATGGAAAAAATGATATCTAGTATATTTTTGCTTTGCTTTTATCTTTAGTGAATTCAGGCAACCATTAGCATGTTTAAGGACCGTTTTTTAGTTTTGTTTTGGTTTTTGTTTTTTTTGGCCAGGTCATCAAATATTCCATCTTGAATGAAATCCCTGGTCTTTTTTTAATAAACGTTTTGTTTTGTAACATCTGCAAAATTAAGAAGTCTGTGCACTGTTGTTGTTTTTGTCCTGCAATAGCTCTAAGCAATTGGGCTAACTTCCCTGAGCAAACTTGCTTAAAATAACTCCAACTAAAAAAAAGAGCATTATGGAAATGAAGATAAACAATTCTTCAACTTGACATAAATTCTTTTCGAGTTTTTAAATCAATTTGAACCATGCCTCCTCTTTTGTGGTCATGGGCTTTTTAAAGCACAGCTTGAAGAGAGAAAAATGTATTAAATGCATTTAAAGATTTTTTTTTTTTTTTACAGAAAAACTAGAAAAAGAAAGAAGAGGCACTTTTGTACTTCATCTCTATTGTATAACGAGGATAACAATTGAGCTTCTGAGTTTAATCAACACGTCATCTCCATCCCAGATCTGTTCAATGAAGGATTTGTTAAAGGAGTATTAAGTTCACACGGTATTAAATGAGTGGCTGATCTTTATGGGGGTGATTACTTTGTGTAATTATCTGGACATTTGCCTAGTTATTTTCTTGACCTTAATCTAGCCATGAGTACAGATTCTTAAAGTAAATGCATGATGAAAATCAGTTCGTCCTCATTTCGTATGTGATAAAAATACAGACGAGTCTGTTCTCTTTTTCGATGGACATGGCTGCTTTTTGTCGGTGATACGTAAGACTTTGTGAGCATTCAAGATTCTCCAGCTATTGAAGGGCTGATCTCAGCACCCCCTGGAAAGCATTCTTAATTATCTCCTAAAAGATTCCCCATTGGGCCACTTTGACTTTCCCAGACATCTAGTGTGAGCACTCCCAGTCTAACTTGGAAGCCCCAACTAATGGATAGATGTGTGTGGGGGGAGGTTTGGCTAACCCCCTTCTGTCGTCCGCCATTGACACCGCGCCCTGCCCAAACCCTTGCATAACTTGAAGCGCGCAGCTTTGCTCATCCGATTCATCAACAGATACTCTGTCCTGAATCTCGATGCTTAATGACTTTCCAGTTGTTCTATAAAATAGGTTCTCAGACTGTGGAGATTCTAGAGACAGCTATGTTAAAAATTGCTGCTACATCTGCCCTTTCCTTCTCTTTAGGCTTCTCACCAGCCACCCATGAGTTCTCAGGGATAATGAACTGTGGTTCTGTGCATTCAATTCCTTAAGTGCCCATGACGTATGGTCAAGGCTCCTACGGACGATGGCTACATCCAATTTACTTACAGGATCTCCCTATTTTGTGGTGGCTTTTGATTCTCCCATCACCAGTGCCGCTTCTTTTACATCATATGTGACCCTCTTTATTAAAAAAAAAAGAAAGTCTATTAAAAAAAAGCCTCCTGAAATATTGAGAATAGTCTGTCTTCTCACTGTCATTGATTTAGAGACATTTTTTTTTTTAAAGATTTTATCTATTTATTTGAGACAGAGAGAATGAGAGACAGAGAGCATGAGAGGGAGGAGGGTCAGAGGGAGAAACAGACTCCCCGCCGAGCAGGGAGCCCGATGCGGGACTCGATCCCGGGACTCCAGGATCATGACCTGAGCCGAAGGCAGTCACTTAACCAACTGAGCCACCCAGGTGCCCTAGAGACATTTAAAATGGGTAAACCACACAGTCATAAATATCCTCTGATATGTTATACAAAGATAATAGAGGACATGAAATAGTTCAGTTGAACCCAGGCAGCTCATTAACATGTGTTGATGATGATGTCTATTTCTATGAGGAGATCTTGGATATTGAAAGGATAATGACCACCAGGAAAAAGCAGTCTGCCCTCTCCCCACTCCCTCTACTCCCTTCCTTTTTTTTTGTCTATTTTACACCCTCCACACAAAGAGAGCCCACTGCTCTTTCATTTGCTAGGCCACTATAATTTTTCTTGACATGGCAATTACTTTTTAATCTGGTTAGCATAGACTGTAATGGAACCAAGTCGTAAAACATCCTTTCTTGTTATTCTTTTGTTTTGCTTTTAATTTATTGCCTTGATTTCAATCCATTTTATAAGCCCATTAAAACTCAATCACTCACTTTGAAGTCAATCACTAATCAATTTTGGGTTTTTTTTTTAAGATTTTATTTATTTATTTGACAGAGAGAGACACAGCGAAAGAGTGAACACAAGCAGAGGGAGTGGGAGAGGGAGAAGCAAGCTTCCCACGGAGCAGGGAGCCTGATGCGGGGCTCGATCCCAGGACCCTGGGATCATGACCTGAGCCGAAGGCAGACGCTTAATGACTGAGCCACTCAGGCACCCCAATCACTAATCCATTTCATTTATTTTTGTGTGATGGGGAGTAGGGAGGGTAGTTACCCAGTACGTCTCTATTTCAATAAATTTTGTGTTAAAAATCAGATTAATTTAGGGTTTACTCTCTGGGCAGAGGGAGAATTCCATACAAATAAAGAGAGAAGAAGTAAAATCCAGAACCTGGTTGGCGTTTTAGCGGGTAGGAAAAAGGTGGTACATGCAGCATCTAAAACATGCACTGACTTCATGAATTTAAATTGATTAGTGAAGATAAATGAACAACTGTCACTCCTACTGGCTGGGGTATCCCTTCTAAAACTGAATCTAGGATCTCAAGGGTAGAAAGAAGAACATATTTTGATAGCAGTTTACAATTTTAAAAATGCTTATGCACATACGGTTTCCCTCATTTTGTTCTTCAGTGTGGCTCTTGAGATAGGGAAGGAAAGGCATTGATTTTTCTACTGTATAGGTGATGATATTAAGGCCCAGAAGAGATTCAAGCAATCGGTTTAACATCTCATAGCTTGCAAATGGAAGACCAAGGAAAATCCTAGATCTTGGTGCTTTGGTATATTCTCTGCCATGCCATTCTGGACAGTGACCTTTTCAGGGCTTCGATCTATGTGTTTTACTTACAAATGGCGGCTCCCAAGATTGCTAAATGTGTTCTTCCTATATATTAGTTGGATTTTTTGAAGACACACAGCAATTCTATGACTACTTTGGTTATTGGCAGTGGTGGACTGGCAAATCATTCTCAAAAAAAAAAAAAAAGACAAAAAGAAAAACCTGATTTGTAATATTTGCCAATCTCTGTGGTGTAAATACTATCACCATGATTGGTTTCAAGCTTACCGAAAAGATGTCAGTGAACGCAAAGTTGGGAAGAAATACACACACAAAGTTGGGTTCTTCTAAGGCACAACTTGTACTTCACTGTTACCAATGAGGCGACTCTGTACCATAACTGCAAGTTCTGCTGTTCTCAGGACAAGATGCGGTATTTCAAGAAATGTGACACAAATATGCAAATTCGATCATTCAGCAAACATTTAAAGAGTATCTACAACATCCATGATTCTGTGTTGAGCCCCGCAGTGGAAGAAGGAGTAAGTAGGAACTGGTCTGCCTTCAAGAGTTGTACAGTGTAGTTAAGATAAGAGGCATGCCCACAACCAATATCCATGATTCTGTGTTGAGCCCTGTAATGGAAGAAGGAGCAAGTAGGAACTGGTCTGCTTTCAAGAGTTGTACAGTGTAGTTAAGATAAGAGGCATGCGCACGACAACGTCCATGATTCTGTGTTGAGCCCTGTAATGGAAGAAGGAGTAAGTACGAACTGGTCTGCTTTCAAGAATTGTACAATGTAGTTAAGATAAGAGGCATGCACACAATAACGTCCATGATTCTGTGTTGAGCCCTGTAATGGAAGAAGGAGTAAGTAGAAACTGGTCTGCTTTCAAGAGTTGTACAATGTAGTTACGATAAGAGGCATGCCCACAACCAGCGGGAAGGCGGGAGAAGTCCACCATGATCTGTAATGGAGCACAGGGCAACCGTGTGTGAAGACATGGGAGAGTTAGTGGTAGCATTCAGCAATAAAAAATAAGCAGTTTTTCAACAAAGTTGAGTGTGTAAAGAGAATTTCCCAGCTTGAAGGGCAAGTAAAAGCAAAGGACGAGTTCTAAACATGTTCTGTTTGTGAGAGTACAAAGGGGAGGTTAAATAAAACCATGAATGAGGAAATTAGCCTCAACGGACCATCTCAGGATAGGGTTTCTCAAAGGGGAGTCTGAGCAGACTAGTGTTTGAATCACCTAGCAAATTTGCTAAAAGTATATATATCTGAGGAATCCACTCCAGGTCTACATTCAGAATCTCTCTGGCTCACTCTGCATAGTAAAGTTTGAGGACCAGTGTGTCAACAATAAAAAAATTCAAGAGAATTTGAGTAAACAGTGTTATTTTATGGAAAAAAGATTCTGTGAGCATATGGAATCTAAGTAGAAGAAAGAACATCCTAGAATCTGAAGGACAGTTGGATTAGGCAACAGGTAAAGGGGGTTGAAACTAGCGCAGAGGCCAGAGAAATGGAAAGAACCATCTAGATTGGAAAAATATTTTGAAGCTCGGTTCTCATCTTGAGTCCCTAGACACCTAGAGAGTACCCATATTGGACCTGTGGGCTCTTTTTTATCCTAAAAGTGTTTGTTCTATAAAATTTTGTACATTGGGTGTGTTATTCTATGGAGAAGATTCATGGTTTCACAAATTCCCCAAAGAGTCTGTAAACTACGAAAAGGTGGAATATCATTGTTTTAAAGGACAAAACCGGCAGTGATAGAGGTTTGATTAACTGGGTTTGAGGACGCAGAGGCTAAAGGATTGGGAAAAATAAAAAATAAAAACAATAAAAGTCCAATACTTCCCATTTTTCAGTTGGGAGATTCCAGCTGGGAGACTGATAATCTTATTAATCAAGGTAAGGACAATGAGAAGAGGAGTTTTGTTGAAAACTAATGCAAGTTCTCTTTTATACAGAACAAACTTAGATATTTGCACTCATCGATACAAAGATGTCCTTCAGGCTCATAGAGCTATCACAGGACACGGTGACAAATAATAATATTTTATTCAGTGCTAAATATTTATTGGGTGCTAAATATTTTATCAGGTGCTTGCTAAGCCCTTTACATACATTCTTATTTAATTCTTACAACAACCAATTAGGTTATTATTATTCTTATATTACTGAAAAATCAAGGTTCAGAATATTAAGTGAATTTACTAAGGTCACAAATCTGGTAAATGGCAAAGACAAGACTCAAACATCTGTGGTCTTTCCCAACCAGCCCCAGAGACCATAATGAGCTTTTCTCCTATGGCTTCCACCTTGGCATTCAGTGGTAGGTCTAATTGAGCAAAGGGATAGTAACATTTGCAAAGGGAAGAAGCTTAGTTGCAGTGACTACAGACTGGATTGTGGCCACACATTTAAGAACAGTTTTGTCTATGACTAACTCAAAAAGAGACCATTGCTAAGGCAAGAGATGCTGGTGAGAGTATCATCAATACAAATTGGAATTATCCTAACTATCCCAATTCTCTTGGAATCAATCACTGCACCAAACTCAATGCTCTTTCTCTACACTATTCACTTATGCTCATCTTCTTTTCCTATTAGGAAACTTATTAATTTGATTTAAAAGTTAAAACTCACTGCAGTCAAGGTATTCCTTGTGATAGACATGCAATTTCAGCATAACATTAAAAATAAGAAATTAGTAGAAGCATGCAAATATTTAAATATGACCTGTTATCTGTATAAGGCGATACCTATTTTCAAAGGAATTTTCGACTGCTTTATATGGCTTTAGAGGTCAGATTAGCAAAGGTTCCAAGCATTTTATTCCCACTCCTTTAGCTAGATGGATTCCTTGGCTTAGAGTGAGAAGAGTCAAGCTAAAGCACAGGAAGATTCTGAATGTATGTTAATTTACTTTCTGGTTAACTTGATTGTCCTGGTAGGGTTGAGAGGATAGGGAAGAGTTCTTGGTAGGAAACTAAGGAGCTGAGAGCAGTCATTGGAAAGGAAGAGGAAGCCTGTCTGAGTCACATGGCACCATGTGGAAGAGGGTTTTGTAACCAGGATCAGGAATGAGAAGGGTTAAAAGGTAGACGAAGGCAGTGGCCGTAGCCTAGAGCAAGGGAGAGGTCTGAGGTCCCTATACCATCAACAGTCTGTTATGAGAACACAGAACCACAAGGATGGAGTGCTACGTTTTCCGCTCTATTGATTTTATTTCTCAAAAAATATATACACTGGCATTGCTGTAATGAAGTAAAAAACAATGGAACAAATCAGGCCCTTCATCAAATCAATAACTTTTCATATTTGAAAGGACTTATTCTTCAGAGATACCATTTAGTCTTCCACCAGCTTTGACAGAATGAGAGCTGCATTTTGTTCTTATATTTGTTTTTCCATTCCACATGCTCTTTAGGGAAGACCTAAAGGGAATCTCTTCTGGGGAAAGAGACAGTAGTAGTATCCCACCTCCAGTCTTGAAATTGTCCTCAACGATGCCCGCCCCCCAAACTTGCCTCAGTCACCAGGCCTTTAAAAGGGTTCTCAGATTTGTATGTGCCTTCCTCCCTCCTCTTCAATGATCATGAATGCAAGTCCTTGCTGCTTCGTACTTAAATTTCTCTAACTTTCCCCCAACCTGTGCCCTGCTTCATCAGTTTTGCATAACGATGGCTTTCACCATGAACTTTCCACCTAAGAACCTACAATAACTCTATGGCCTGTGGCATCAAGGCCAAATTCATCTGTTAAGTTTTTAAGGTCCTTCAGTCTGTTCCCCTGATACTTCCCCAATCCTATTTCTGATGCCCTTACACTAACAACCTATGTCTTGTCAGAAAGACCTTCTGGGGCGCCTGGGTGGCTCAGTTGGTTAAGCGACTGCCTTCGGCTCAGATCATGTTCCTGGAGTCCCGGGATCGAGTTCCGCATTGGGCTCCCTGCTCGGCGGGGAGCCTGCTTCTGCCTCTGACCCTCCCCCCTCTCATGTGCTCTCTCTCTCTCATTCTCTCTGTCTCAGATAAATAAATTAAAAAATCTTTAAAAAAAAAAAAAAGACCTTCTGTCTACACTGCCACATTCCTATCCTTATCTGAGTGGGTCATGCCAACTTTTTATTTATTTTTGTTGCTCTCCGGATTTGACTTTTCATCCCCTCATTGTGATATACTCAAATGTTAAGGCTTAAAATCTAGTTCAAATGTTATCTCCTCAAAGAGGTATTCTCTGAGTGTGCCAACCTTCATTTATCTCCTCTGAATTTTAAGAGCACACTTAAACATCCACACCAAAGGATTCCTCTGCCTTGATCAGACACTATTGTTTTGCTCTCTACAGTTGCTTTGAGTAAATTAGCATTGCCGTCCAACCACCCCTTAAACTCCTCAAGGACAGTATAACAGCATACCACACTTGAATGTAACCTTCACAGGAAAGGATACCTAACAGGAGCTCAGTAAATTCTTTTTTTTTTTTTTTTAAGATTTTATTTATTTATTTGAGAGAGAGAGCGAGAGCGAGAGAGCGTGAGCAAGGGGCAGGGGAAGAGGCAGAGGGAGAAGCAGACTCCCCGCTGAGCAGGGAGCCGATGCAGAGCTCCATCCCAGGACCCTGGGATAATGATCTGAGCAGAAGGCAGACGCTTAATGACTGAGCCACCCAGGCACCCCAGAACTCAGTAAGTTCTTAATGCTTAACATATAACCCACAAATCCATAATTTGGACTAATATAATTGAGTCTCCTCAGTATGCAAAATATATCCTCACAGAAGCCTTTCTGAAATTTTGTGTTAGAGCAGAAAGAATGCTTTCCCGGAGAGAAGCACTCATGGACAGGAATTTGGCTGTCCAGTGTTCTGGAACATTCTTCTGATACGTCCACAAAGGCATGCCTAGGGGAAATTTTCTCCCCCACAGGGCAATATTGAAGAACAAGTATAGGAGAATTGAGATCTTCTGTAACTCAAAAGAGAGAGCATACTTGTTGATGAATACCATCTCTTTTGTCTAAGATTATTTCCAATTCTATCCTGAGTACCACTGAACCAGAACAATGATACATGGGGTAAATACTTGCTCATTTATTACTAGGTTTGGGGAGAAAATCCTCACAAAGTCATTAACCATGCTGTGTCATGGAAATGGCCAAAGGGCTGGAAGGTCAGAAGGGTTGTGCCCTACATACAAGTTTTCTGGACACTTCGGTGGAGATTCTCCCTCTGATAAGACGTAAGAATATGTAGGCTGTATACGTCTTTTTTGGCAGAGTATTTGTGCCTTGACAGCTCTTAAAATGGTGATCCCAGAGGCAAAATGAATATTTGGTTGGAAATGAGAAGCTAAACCTCTTCTTAGCTTTTCTGCTTTCTTTTGGAAATTCTTTTTCATTTAAATAAACAAATTAGGCCTATACAACGAAAGCAGTCTCTGTTCATGATGGATTAGTCTGATGTTTAAAAAGAAGGCAAAAAAATGCAAAACAAGCTGCCACCACTAGTTACAGGAGAAATAGATCACAGGTGACACCGACTTCCCTTCCATCTGTGGGAGGTTAAGGAATACATTTGCAGAAGAATACACTTCACTCCAGGTATAACTGGTGGGAGGCTTCTGGGCTATGTTTTGCATTATTCTTTTGAGAACACACGTACACTCCCTGAAATTCTAGCTGCTTAGCATATTTTTCATCTCAAAACTCAAAATCAAGCTCAGATTTATCGAGAAGAAACTTTACCATACCCTTCATCTCTAATATGTTTTCTAAATCCTCATACCCTAAAAGACAATGGTGGGTCACTTTGTTAGGAGAAGTTCAGGTAGTTGAAGTGGAGAGATGTCTTGCAATGTTGCTTTTGAGTTCTGGAAATGGGTTAATTGTTTATTCGCCTCATATCAAGAATATGTAGGCTGTATACGTCTAGGTTATTGATCTGAGATACAATGTCTGAGAATTTGTGGCTAGTTCAGTGGCTGGTAGCACAGACCCAAAAAAGACCTCCGTAGGGTAGTTATTTACCCTCCCAAATACTTTGACATTATCCGGGATGGACTATGGCAGCTTCTAGCAAATTCTAAGAGTGGATGTCTTCACTTTCTGTCATCCACCCCTAGTGATTGGAAGTGGGGCCTGAAGAACGGCAGTCATCCATTAAATAATCTCCACTTCTCCAGCCGGCCCATCTACTGCCAGATTGAACCTTCTAAAGAAAATTTCTAACCAGCTACTCCAGTATCTACCCCCAGCCCTCCAGTTGTATTAAATTTACATTGCCTACAAAGGCATTTGGGAACCTCAACCATCTGACCCCAAGCCAATTTCACTTTACTTAGCTTAAGGGGAAATCACACCTTATTATACAGTAGGATTTAGCAGCACCTTACTGCTGGCTGCTGTCTCAACATGCCCTGAATTTTTATGCCTTCATGTCTTTCCTTATTCTTTTTTTCCTGGCTATGGAGCTAGAAGTTCTAGATTCAAATTCTGCTGCCAACTTCATAGGTATGAAACCTTTACAGATCACTTAACTCTTCTCAGTCTCAATTTCCTTAAAATGGGAATAATAACATCTACCTGATAGGCTTCCCAAAGGGTTATAGATGGTACATGAGTTAATGCTGGGGAAAGAAGACAGTATATATTGGAAATGTTATTGGTTAGATTAAGATGCTATTCCTGACAGCTGTGTTGGTCGGATATTCCTAAGAAAAACAGTGCATTTGAAGGGATACACATGGATTTATTTGGGGATGAGAGGTTGTTCTGTTAGTAAGGAATTTCAACCTCAGCACTACTGATATTTTGGCCTGGATACCTCTTTGTAGTGGAAAGTTATCCTGGGCATTGTAGGACATTTAGCAAAATCCCTGGCCTCTACCCACTAGATGCTAGAAGCAACCCCCTCCCAAAGTTGTGCCAAGGAAAAATGTTTCCAGACATAGCCAGTGCCACCCTATCTTATCTCTAAGTCAGGGGACAAAATTGCCCTACTAAGAATCACTGTTAGAAATTTCAGAGATATATTATGTCCACATCACTGTCCTAATGCATTGAACACAATCTTCTAGAAGGACCTAGTCCCTGCCTCGGAGACATTATGAACTAGGGAAGCAGACAGGTATGTAAGGAACTCCCTGTAAAACATGTCTGAAACAAACGAATGCTATGAAAGAAGGGTAAACTCAGGGTGTTGGAGGCACAGAAGGATCCATCAAGATCTGGAGAGTGGAGGTTGCAATATATGCAAAGCACAAAGAGAAACTTCCTTCAGCATTAATCTGGAGAGCAGAAAGGCAGCCTTCAGCTCCTGGCTAGCTCACCATTGAAAGTGAATTTCAATACAGTTGTTGCTAAGGGAAAATTTTTGGGAGACTGAACAGGTGAAAGCTTTTGCAGAGGAATTGAACTTTAAAGAAGCAAGAGAAAGAATGGAAATGGAAGGGTCCAGGAGAAATGTCAGACTTTGTAGAAAGAAATTTTTAAAATTTCTTAACTCTTGGGCTAAAGCAATCATCCTGCCCATTCTGGTAGTGCCTTTTGCTTTCCTTTCCCTTTCCCTTTTGCTACTTCTCCTTCTTAAGAAATATTTTTTTTTACGATTTTATTTATTTATTTATTCATTTACAGAGAAAACGTGAGAGAGAGAGAGAGAGAGAGAGATCACAAGCAGTGCGGAGGGGCAGAGGGAGAAGCAGACTCCCCCTGAGCAGGGAGCCCGATGCAGTTCTCCATCCCAGGACCCTGGGATCACGACCTGAGCTGAAGGCAGATGCTTAACTGATTGAGCCACCTAGGCACCCTAGGAAATGGTTTTTATGTGTTCACAGTTCAGGTTCCTGAAAGTACTGATACAACCAACACCCCCCCCAACACACACACACACACACAGCTTGATGGTATCAAAGTGAATCTAAATTACTCTAATATTAGGTGAGCCCTAGTGGTGGCCCTTCCCGTTTTGTTCCAGGCAAGTAGATAATCAACACTGAATGTGCAGAGTGAGGACAATTGGAAATTCAGTTTTAATGTGAGTCCTCTATCCTTATCTAGAAGAAATTAGAGAGGTACTCAGTTTACCATGGGGGGCTAAAATACACTTGCAAGTGCATAGCAATCCCTCTGGTTGTCAGGGTGGGGATTCAAAGAACTGGAAGCTGGAGAACGAGCCATAATTGACAGTGCCCAGCCAAGGGCTTTTGAGGTCATGGCTGCAGGATCCCAGCCTTTTATCCCACCCTGCTCAAAGAATGCAGAAAAAGCCAGGAAGGATGGAGCTGGAGTGATGTAAAACACAATCACTGTAAATATCTCAGCATGCGTCTTGCTGACAGTGGGAAGTCCAGCTCTGGAAGAAACACTGTCAGCAGTAGAATCTATTTATGTGAAGGATTAAGCTAGAAAATGCTTATTCTTGTTGATATTTTTAGTAGTTCTCTGAGAATTTTGAAACTGTTTTCTATATGCTTTTTTGCTTGCTTGGACTTTCATACTTATAACTGATCCTATTGAATGCATCCATAAGGTTTAGATTGACCCACAGACTTTTAATAGCTAAATTAAATAGCAATTGGGTAGTTAGAAATATTGAAAAAAAAAAATGCCCTGCATCAGATGTTAGGAAACATGAGTTTGAATCTCAGATGTATCAACTGTTAGATGGTTGACCTTGACAAAGTCATGAATCTTATTTGTAATACCCAAATATCATTCTAGTGGTCTTATTTCTTAGGATTTCTATGAAGGCAAGATAAATTGATATATGTGAAAACATTTGGAGACTTTACAGCTAGAAAGGAAGGAAGGCGCCCATGGGGTTCAATATTCTATTTTAAAGGTGTGACCAATCCAAAACACTCCTTTTTTTCAGCTTTATTGAGGTATAATCAACAAATCAAGTTATATTTAAAGTGTACAAGGTGATGATGTGATATACATACCCATTGTGAAAAGATCCTCTGCTTCAAGTTCATTAACACACTGACACATCCATCACCTCACATATTTATTTGTTTTTTCCTTTTTCTTTCTTTTTTTGGGGAGGGGTGAGAACATTTAAATTCTACTTTCTTAGTAAGATTCAATTATACAACACAGTGTTATCAACTACAGCCACCATGTTGTACATTAGATCCTCAGACTTTATTCATATTATAACCCTTTTACCAGCCTCTCCCCATTTCCCCCACCCCCAAGTCCCTGCCAAACACTTTTCTAGTCTTTGTATCTGTAAATGCAATTTTTTTTTTTTAAGAGAGGGAGAGGGCAGGGGAGCAGCAGAGGGAGAGGGAGAGAGAGAATCTTAAGCAGGCCCCACTCCCAGTGTGGACCCCAATGCGGGGCTCAATCTCACAACCCTGGTTTCTTGACCTGAGCTGAAATTGAGAGTGAGAAGCTTAACTGACTGAGCCATTCAGGCGCCCCAAGAGTACAGATATTTCTTTGAGATAATGTCTACATCAAACTAAAAAGCTTCTGCTCAGCAAAGGAAACCATTAACAAAATGAAAAGGCCATCTATTGATTGGGAGAAAATATTTGCAAACCAAATATCTGATAAGGCGTTAATATCCAAAATATACAAAGAACTCATACAACTTCATAGCAAAACCAAAGCAAAACAAAACAGAATACAATTAATAAGTGGGTAAAGAACTTGAATAAACATTTCTCTGAAGAAGGCATATAGATGGCCAACAGGTACATGAAAAGGTGCTCAACATCATTAATCATCAGGAAAATACCACAATGAGATACCACCTCACACCTTTTAATGGCAATTATCAAAAAGACAAGAGATAACAATTGTTCATGAGGATGTGAATTAAAGGGAACCCTTGTATGAATGGGATTGTAAACGGGGGTATCCACCGTGGAAATCAGTATGGAGGATCATCAAGAAATTAAAAATATGAGCTACCATGTGATTCAGCAGTACCACTTCTAGGTATATTTCCAAAGGCATCAAAACTCTTTATAGTGAAATGAGAAATATTTCTGACAGAACTACTATATCCTGGTTAATGGCTATCCTGTTACATACTGTGCTTATGTTTTTTGGTTCTTTTTTTTTTTCCTCTTTACTTTCTTGTCTTCACAATACTTCTTTTTCATGCGCTAAGAGCCTGGTTAATAACAAAAGTGTCCCTGTCAATCTAGATCTACAACTTGGCTGATCTTCACCAATGGTTGAAGCAGATCTACCTAAGTGAGACCATCTGGGGAGACTTATTGTTAGTAAATGCTAATGATTCATGTGTTTCCTTTAAAGGGTAAAAAGTAGCTACAGAGTTTGGGTAGTAACCTCATTTAATATGACTGAAAGGGGCAGTTCTGACTGACACAGTTTTATTAAAGTGGTCACAGAAACAACAGGACAGGCTTGTTGAACGCTAACTGTTTTCGAGAGCAATCAATTTAAATTTTGAATAAGCAAACCTAATAATTATGTCTTATTTACTCATATTTTTATTGGAAGGGAGCTCAGAGTGATAAAATTGGTTTGCAACATCCTAACAACTGGTGGGATTTTGTTTGCTTGATTGATTAAGTGGTGTGGTTGTTTAAATTTTTTTTATAAGTGACTGAGGACATTTTTTTTCATTTTAGCTTCCCATCAGAAGAGTTTCCTATCAAGCCAACAAGATCCAGATGTAATTTCACTGATGAGCAAGACATCTCTGCCAACTGAATTCCTATTGATTAGCATCTGACTTTGTTTGTCAGCAAAAAGAAAAACTTATTCTTTAATGGCATGTTTCAGTACATAACCAGTGGGTGTATGTCAGGGAGGGTGTGGACGGAGGGGTCTCTTTCAAAAGCTGATGAAAATATATCAGTGTGTATAATCATTTTTGCTCTCCACCATATAGATAACATCCATAATCTTGAGGCAGCCAACATCTTGCCCTGCAAATGAAAACAGTAGTTGGCTTGATGATCTTTGGAGTTGGAAGTGATCATGGGCTGGGATGGGGGACACACTGTGCTGACTCTGGGGTCAGTGTCACTCACTGTCCACACCGCTCACTGGCTTCTCCTCCCTAGAGGGCCTAGAGGGATCATCCACAAGCCAGTCCTTCTCACCAGGTGGGAGGAATGACAACATCTAATGACCAATATAGCTGTTTTGGGAGATATGGCAGCATGAAGGCAGGTTTCTCACCAGGAAAGTCTGAATGGGGATTTTTTTTTTTTTAACAGAGTAGTAGTTTTTTTGTTTTTTTGTTTTTAACAAATAGAGTCTGTTTGTTTAACAAACAGACCTACTGTTTGAGCCCATGCCTTTGGCCCTAAGTTCAGCGTTGTGTCCAATACGCCAGGCTTTCTATCTGGCTTTACTAACGGAATATATTGTCTCTGCTTTTCAGGTGAAACCATTGTTTCCCATGGGTAGGATTTTTTTTTCTCCTAATGAGGACCTTTCATTACTAAAATAAAATTCAATAATTTATGAGTGCAAAGAATATATTACATACGTGTCATAAGGAAAGAGCATAAGGAATCAGTGTTAATATTACAACAACTAACCCATACACCTATTGCTTTAACAAATGGATATGCTTCTTTCACATTAACCTGTGTGTCCTTACATCATGAGAGGGAAGCAAAAAGGTGCACAACATATTTAAGTAATACGAAAAATTTCCAGGAATGACTTAAATGATATAGATGTTCTTAAGTGATTGACCAAAGACCTATCACAAGTTCCTATTCCCTTCCCTCTGCAGTTGAGAGTATTTCTACTCACTTGTAGCCCTCAAGGAACTAAGAGGTCAGAATGCCTGCATTGTGCTGCAATAAAAGAGAGAAACTGGCATAAAAATGTGGGACCATCCAGGCTGTATAAGCGGTCGGTTTCTGACAGAACCCACCTGCTCTAAAGTGGTAATAAGAATTTAGTTAGCTGAATATCAGTAAGCTATCCCCTTCAAGCAAATGAAATGCATTTCATATAGCATATCATGAAGCATGGTTCAATATGGAAAATATTTTTGTGATATAATTCTTATAAAATAGAATTTTAACTCCGAGGGAATGCAGGAGACTTTAATCTTGGATCTTTGACCCTATTCCTATTCAGATGATCTCTCCCAGTAATCCTGTCATTTACTGCCCATTAAGCCATTGTCCTCTTAACAAATTCAGACTTCCCCAAGCCACACCCATTCCCTGTAGGTCCCGCTGAATTTGACAACGGGAAACCAATGGCTCAGTGTTCTTCCTTTCCTGGCCTGGTCCCCATGAGGCCCTATTACTCTCCATCCCTTCTCTCAATGCCCACTCACTAGTCACATGCTTAGTTTATGCTTTCTCATCTTTGACTCCTTCTTTTCATATAATTACATCCTTATCTAATGTTTTCTCCCTCTCCCTTGCCCCTGAAGTTGATGTCAGGTTTCCTTTAACGGGGCATAAATGTGGCGGCAGATTACCTGTGGCAGTTTCTAAGGGGTGGCTCATTATAATTTTCAATTGTCTGTTCTTGATTCAAAGAGTCAGCTAAAGTTCTGGGTGGTATTATTGATAGCAGGGAAGTTGTTTCTAATTAGGAAACCAAGAAGTTTTGTATGTATATGTATATATATGTATATGTACAGTTATTATATGTGTATATTTGTATAAATATAAAAATAAAATAAATATGAAAGCAAATATATAATATTATAGTTCTCTGTATAATTATAATATATACATATAATATAGAGGGTAGGATACAGAAAGGGGAAGGGGAGAGATAGCAATAGCTACATTAAGTAGCTAGCAACATATTTAAAAACGGAGTATAAGAAAAAATCTTTCCCTAAAGCAGTCTTACTGCTTTGCACTTCAGTATTATGTTTTGAACTTTTTTCCATATAAATTTCACTTTTGCATTTCTGTGAAACCCTCGTTGAGAATGTTATACACCTCAAGTGTGGCTCCTATTAATACAATATGAAAAAAATATATTTTTGGCATTGAGTCTGGGGGAAAAAAACAAAATAAAATAAAGATTTTCTAAAGACAACCCCCAATTTATGTAACCTGTCACACTTCCATCTTCAATTTGGCTGTTAGGATGCAGAGACCCAAATATTGTGCTTAATTACAGCACATATTTACACGATGGTTAGCATATTTGTCTTCCTTTTTTCTCAACTGTGTTTTCCTCTTTTTAAAGCAGCTTAAAATCATTTTTGGAGGATTCAAAGTGTAACTAAGTTGAATTAAATGGATTTAAAATATGCCTTTAAGGAAAAATATTCTTTTTAAAAATATTTTACTTATTTATTTGACACAGAATGAAAGAGAGAGAGGGAGAGGAGAGAGAATGAGCCAGGGGGAGAGGCAGAAGCAGACTCCTCGCTGAGCAGGGACCTGATGCGGGACTCGATCCTGGGACCCCAGGATCATGACCTGAGCCAAAGGCAGATGCTTAACTGACTGGCCACCCAGGTGCTCCAAGGAAAAATATTCTTAATTAAGGGAGAATGTTTATGATGGATGACTATATATACGTTCAGAAAACGAAGATATAGTACATTATAAAAATGGGAGGAGAACAGAGAGAAAAGCAAAAAGTTATATTGGTGGTGATAGTATGAGCATTATTATTTAGAGAGTATGTGTGTAATGTGGAAAAAAGGTAATGAATAATTACAGAATGTTTTAATTCTATCATCTTCCGTGTCCAAGAGAACCAGGACATTGGTATGGAAGGAAAAAAAAAAAAAAAACATTTTCAGGGAGGTTAAGCAAAAAACTCTATAGTTTTCAATTGGCACTGAAATTGAATTCAATATAATTCCAACTAACAATCCCAGCAGAATTTTTTTGTGTGTGTGGGAATCAATAAGCTAATTCTAAAATGCATATGGTAAGACAAAGGAACTAAAATAGAACAATTTTTTTTTAAAGATTTTATTTATTAGAGAGAGAGAGAGCACATAAGCAAGGGGGGTGGTAGGCAGAGGGAGAAGCAGGCTCCCCGCTGAGCTAGGAGCCTGATGCGGGGCTCCGTCCCAGGACCCCTGGATCATGACCTGAGCCGAAGGCAGACGCTTAACTGACTGAACCACGCAGGCCCCTAAAATAGAACATTTTTGAAAAAGAACAAAGTTGGACAACTCATATTACTTGAATTCAAGACTTACTGTAAGCGACAATAATCAAGCCAGTGGTGTAATGGCAAAAGGATAATAGTAGAGATGAGAGGAATGGAATGGAATCCGGCAATAAGCACACATATATGAGTTAATTGATTTCTTTTGAAGTTGAAAAGGCAATTCATTGGAGAAAGGATAGTCTTTTCAGCAGACGATGCTGGAACAATTGGATATCTATGTCCAAATTCAAACTGTGATCCAGATCTTACTCTCTATGTAAAAAATTTACTCAAAACAGATCATAGACACAGAGTGCCCAGGGGGCTCAGTCAGTTAAGCCCCCAGCACTTGGTTTCTGCTCAGGTCATGATGTCATGGGTTGTGGGGTGGAGCCTTGTGCCAGCTCCCTGCTCAGTGGGGAATTGGCTTGAGATTCTTTCCCTCTGCCCCTACCCCTACTTGTGTGCACTTTCTCTTTCTAAAAAATAAAGAAATCTTAAAAAAAAAAAAAAAACAGATCATAGACTCAATGTGAAACTTAAAACTGTAAAAGTTCTAGAAGAAAGCAGAAGAGGAAAATACTGGTTCTGCAGTGTCCTAAATCCCTTCCAGAAACAAGGGAGATTTTAGTCTATTTATTTTGCCTCCTGGAGTTTGCTGGATGTCTGATCCACAGGTAGGAGAAAGTGGTGTTTCTGGGAGTAGTCCCTGACTGTGGACACCATGTGGTCTAAAATGGTTCCAGAATGCTTCAGCCTTTATGATCCAGCTGCAGCAGGTGCGATTTAGCCATTGATTTGGCACAGTGGAGAAAATCGTATTATTCTCTAGCTTTTGCCATTCGTGCAAATGGTCCTACTGGGCCTAAACAGCCATTTAGAGCCAGCCTACTTTTTGTCCTCTGAGTCAGAAGAAGAGCTCTTCTTGCCCAACGATGGAAGAAATGTGTGGCATTCCTCATTCCCTTTCCCGCTGATGATTTGTTTTGCAGCCTCTCCCTTGGTAGCGCTCTGTAGCAGCTGTTCCTTTCCTTTGGTGTGTATATATCTCCTTTTATCTTGGCAGACAAGGCAATTCCTTTGAAATAAAGGCCCCTTCTCTGTAGCAAGTGACCTTGAGACATTCAGCGCTATCATTTCCCAGCTGTATCAGTGACTCCAAATTCAATTTCAAGGTTCTTGAAAGCTTTCCCTTGTCCACCTTGTGTTCACTTGCCTTCATTTAAGAGTCCTACAAGGCAATTGCTTTGGGATCCTTGTATCCATTTTAGCATGTGTCTAACTTGGCCAAAGAGAATTGCAGCAAGCATGGCTTCAATGCCTTCAGCCTGGCAGTGATCAAGGCATCACAGTTGGGGCCTCTGTCATGTCTTTGGATGCTGTGAAGAGCCAGTAATGAGAAAAGAGGGAAATGTCATGCTAGGACCTCGGGGTCCAGATCATGCAAATCATTTAACAATATAACGTACAGACTCAATTACTCACAGTATATAGGACCATGAGTGCTTTTCCAACAGTAAACTTGAATAATAAGCAATTATAAGCATATTTTAAAATGCAGATGCATGCTTCTGATTGATGGGTGGGATGGTAGACATGTGATGCCATTGAAACATGCTATTTATGGTTGTCATCAATTATGTTGGTGTTTGTCAAGGAACAGGCTTCTGAAACTTAGCTTCCTCATTTGTAAAATTTATGTCTAAGGCATTTTTCAAATCAGGCCTTCTAGGCCACCTGCTTAGAGACTATTCAGAAATATATCTGATTCAGTTGTCCATGATTTCTCATCTTTTATCCCATAAATCCTATTCCAAAGGAAAAAAAAAATGAGAAATGGGTTTCATCTCTAGTGCCCAGGATTATCGAGTGGTTTTGGCTTCCTGGGTTGAGAAGGATTCTGAAACTGCGCTTAGGATCCCTGAGCATAGGATCGAGGAAAAGTAGCAAATAGGTCTCAGGAATGCCATGTTGGCCTATGGGTTTCTCCCAGTTGTACTCTTACTCCCCGTGTCTGGTCTATTTGATTCCTTTCCTCCGTCTTTCTCCCTCTTGGTGAAATTCAGATTGCCTGAATAAAAACTAGCCTACCAAGAGAATTTAAAAGGACTTTACTACCTCCCATCTATTTGACATTTTGACAGATTGTAATTACAGGGGAAACTGACAGGGATTAACAATGGAGTTAGGGGTTCAAATTAAGCAAAATCTCAAAAAATAAATTATACCCAGTCTTCACTGAAAAGTAAAGGATTATTCCTGTATTTATTCTGAGATCTCTAGGAATCTCTCTGGGGGCATTGGTAGGGGAACAATAAACTCTCTTTTGCCCCTCTTAATACTATCTCATTCCACTGGAAAGAAACACACACCCACAGTACTACCTCCTGGATATGATAAAGAACATTTAATAAATGCATCGTAGGAGAACATTCAAAGATCTTAGCATTCAAAAAGAGAGTAATTTATATTGCAAGTAAAACTCTACAGCTAATAACTTTTTTCTCCAATCTTAGCCACCGATCTCCTGTTGTTCAACAGGAAAGATCAACTTTAGTTATTACTTAAAAATGTTGAACTGAATACTGAATAACATGTTAAATTCCAGGATTATCTAATAAGCCAAATATCAACCAAGGCTTCCAAGAAAGATTCACTATTATTGACTAGGAATAATTTTTACTGTTTTTTTATGCTAAGTACGCCATGCTTTCTATATCAGGGCAACTGGAGTTTGGGATTTCAAATGTTTGCCTATATATTCAGTGAAATTCAGTCTTTGGAGTTCAGAAAAGTGATGCCCTCTCTTTAGCATTTCATTGTGATTTAGCTAGCCAATTTTGGGATCTCAGGCCCATGTGTGTATGCAGGTGGAGCATGGTGTGTGTGTGTGTGCATGTGTGTAGATGTTTGGTGGGGAGATTTTTTTTTTCTTTTCTTTTTATAAATAAATCTTAAAAAGTTCTTATTTAAATTCCAGTTAGTTAATATACAGTGTAATATTAATGTTAGGTGTACCATACAGTGATTCAACATTCCATACATCACCCGGTGCTCATCATGACAAGAGCACTCCTTAATCCCCATCACCTGTTTCACGCATCCCCCCCATCCACCTCCCCTCTGGTACCCATCAGTTTGTTCTCTATAGTTAAGAGTCTGTTTCTTGGTTTGCGACCCCCTCCTATTTTCCCCTTTGCTCATTTGTTTTGTTTCTTAAATTCCACATGAGTGAGATCATATGGTGTTTGTCTTTCTCTGACTGACTTATTTCACTTAGCATAATATTCTGTAGCTCCATCCATGTTGTTGCAAATGGCAAGACTTTATTCTTTTTTATGACTGAATAATATTCCCTTATATAATCTTCTTTATCCATTCATCAATCAATAGATGCCTGGACTATTTCCATAATTTGGCTTTGTAAATAATCCCGCTATAAATCCCTTCGAATTAGTAATTTTGTATTCTTTGGGTAAAGACCCAGTAGTGTGATTGCTGGATCATAGGGTGATTTTATTTTTAACTTTTGAGGAAACTCTATACTGTTTTCCAGAGTGGCTGCACCAGTTTGCATTCCCACCAACAGTGCAAGAGGGTTTCCCTTTTACCACATCCTCTCCAACACCTGTTGTTGCTTGTGTTTTTGATTTTAGCCATTCTGACAGGTGTGAGGTGATAGCTCATTATGGTTTTGATTTGCATTTCCCTGATGATGAGTGATGTTGAGCATCTTTTCACGTGTCTATTGGCCATCTGTCTTTCTTTGGAAAAATGTCTGTTCATGTCTTCTGTCGGTGGAAAGATTTTCAGTATTTCCTAGATGAATACACAGAGCGAGTGTTGGGAGGATGCAGGTGAAATGGGACAGTGAGTCCTGGGCATTGCAGGCTGGTATAAGCTTGGCCCTACCCTGCTCCATCCTTTTGCCTTCCAGAGTTTATTCTAGCTCATTCTAGTAGCTCTACTATTAAGATTGAGGAAAAGACCTATGTCCATATTTTAAGATAGCTAAGCATTACAGGTAAATTCCTAAACTTTCCTTTAAATATGGAAATTATTAAAAAATAAAGCAGACACCATTAAGAGATTCTTTAAAGAGTCTTTTAAAGCCTTGATATTTGTCATGAGAAAGTATCTATATGTATTTTCATGCCTAAATAAATAATTCCCTTTAGTTGTAGCCCTAGTATCTGAAATTAAGCATAGTGCAGAGTAGACAATCAATAAATGTCATTGAATGAATAAAATTATTCATTAGAAATAATATTTTTAAATGTTATTTTCTTAAAGTTATAGAATTTCAGAACTTCAAGAGAACTTAGAGTTTATCTTGCCCAAACCCTTTATTTTAAAGTAAACACACACACACACACACACACACACACACCTCAGACAGTGAATCTTGTTTCTAGGACTTAATATTGTAACAGGAAATTACAGTTGACCCTGAACAACACAGGGGGCTAGGGGTGCCAATGCCATGTGCAGTTAAAAATCCACATATAACTTTTGACTCCCATAAAACTTGTCTATTAATAGCCTACTGTTGACCAGAAGCCTTGCCAATAACATAAACAGTTGATTAACACATATTTTATATGTTATATGTATTATATACTGTATTCTAACAGTAAAGTAAGCTAGAGAAAAGCAAATTCTATTAAGGAAACTATAAGAGAAAATACATTTACAGTACTGTACTGTATTACTGTACTGTATGTATTGAATTTTTTCAATTCAATTCAATGGGTCCCTCACAGTTCAAAACTGTGTTGTTCAAAGGTCAACTGTACTTGAAAGATCATCTCACAGACCGAAGTAGACCTGGGTCTACAGCTCGGGTGTCCTGATTCCTGTTGAGTCTCCTGTCCTTCCCTTTCTCCAATTTAGCATCCTGTTAAAAATAAGAGCCATATTCCCATTTTTCCTGGTGATGCTTCTATGTATTGAAAAGTAAGAAGGCTCAAGGGGACTCTTTCATGAAAATGACCTGTGCCCTAGAAAATGTGAGAGCTCCTATTAGAAAAAGACATCATTCTTTCCTATTCTTCTAAAATTATTTTTTAAAAAGTCGGACCCAAATACCCCTATCCTTGGTCCCCCGGATATCTGACACCTTTTGTGGAAAAGGTACCATGGAAAACATTTCCCTGTGAGGTTTTACATTGAGGCCACCACCATTTGCTATGAAATTTGAATCATGGAAATAGGAACTTACTTCCTTAAAAATGACTACTTGAAGTGGTATCCTAAGTATAACAATCATATCAGTTCAATATATTCGGTATATAAAAGTCACAAGTACTGGTAGGAAGGCATTAGTGAGTTATTTTTGTTTAAACTCTCTGCATTTTTCCCTAGAGATTCTGCCTTCTGTCAAGATTAAGTTGCCCGGGCTGTAATATTTGTCGTGACATAAATGATTTTGATCTCACAGATGCCGTGGAGACAGAGGGTGGAAGAGCCCCATTACTCAGGGAGAAAACAAATTTCATGGGCTGTAGGCATACATTCTGAATATCAAGCCAGATACAGTAGTCATTCTCAAAACAGAAATTGAAGGACCTGAAGAGAAATGTCTGCTTTCCTAAGAGGCAGTTTGTCATGGAAGGCATGACAGGTCAACGTCCACATGGTCAAACTGGGTTTCCCTGACCCAAGGCCAGTATTGCTGGGGAATGGTTAAACATTCGTGTGCTCCATCAAATTTCTCCTTACACACATCTCTGTGAGTCAACTAGACACATCTATTTAAGGTCAGCCCCAGATCTTCTTTGTCTTTCCCCTCCGCCTGGCCCATAGTGAGTGCTCAACAAAAGAGTTCAGAATGAACCAATTAATAACAAATAGAATTGCTCCCACCCCCAAAGGGGGAATTGGCCATGTCTGGAAATATTTTTAGTTGTTGCAACTCAGAGTGGGGAGATTGTGTGCTATTAGTATTCAAGGATGCAACTAAAGATCCTACAATGTGCAGGACAGCACCACAGCAAAGATGAATCTGGTCCAAATTGCCAATAGTGCTGAGGTTGAGAGCCCCTGGCAAGAGCGACAAAGGTGTTTCTCACGTCTCAGATTTTCTTTCCACTGGAGGTGGCCCCACCAGCTTAACACCCATGGTCTCACTCCACTTCCACACGCAGGGGAGTGAGTGATTGCTCAGGTTGGTGAGACCTGCCTGAGGGAATGCAAAGACCAGCCCTTCCTCACCCTGTTCCTTTTGAGAATAAACAGCCCACGAGCTTCTGCTCTACTCCTCCACACCACAAACTTCATAGTTCAGGCCCTGAGGAGGCCTCAGGAAGGACTGCCCAGACTGAGGCTGAGGGGATGAGTCCAACTTGGCATTTCAGTATCAGGGGGCCCATTGTTTCTCCTTACCTAAGGCATGTCACAAACCCCAGACTTGATTCGGAATTCAGATGGGAAAAAAATCAGTGCTATTTATGGCCAAGTTTCCCAAACAGGCCATGTTTGACATTCATTGAGACCTGTGAATTTGTTTTATTAGGAATGTCCTGTGCTATTCCATCCTGGAAAACTGTGGGTATCTTCTCAGTGGACAGTCCTTTCCAGGAGCAGACCCTGCCTGGACAGGTGCAGAAATACACCCTTGCTGTCAGGAAAATGGTCCTAAATTATTAGGAAGCATAGGCTGAAAGGTACATTTGAAGTCATTGTCCAGTGACAGTGTACTCACAGACATGAGCCCCTGGGAAGTGAAAGTTTCTGATTAAAGCCTGGATGGGTTTGGTGATGTGGGGAGTGTGGCCCTCGTTAATAGGTGGGGGAGAATGTGATATTCTCTCAGGCTAAACAGATACAGAGGGTGACCGAGAACCACCCCTTTCCAGGACGTGGCTGCGGACATCCTGGCTGTACTGACAACAGACAGTGTATGTTTTTCTTAGACGGTCTGGATCTGAGAGATTTTTTTCATGTTATCACTCTTCTATAATAAGCCTTACAAAAAAGCATCTTAAAATGCCCTTACCAAAAAAGACAGAAAAAAATGACTCTAGTGGTTTTCATTTCTCACGGCTCTGTTTAAAGCCTTGTCCCCCTAGACACATTTGTTTTTATTTTTAGTGTTTTCCCTATAACACCACTGATTATATCTGATTCATAATTAACTTAGAAAATATGAGCAAGGCTTGAGATTTCTATTTAATACTTACATTTAGGAAAGAGAATATTGATTTCGTTTGCTTACATGAGTATCTGTTAGTGAACTTGGAGCAGACATCAGTTTTGCTTTACCCTTTCTATTACATGGAATAAAATAAAGATTTGATGTTGAGCAAAAAAAGTATTTATTTTTTAGAAAGTCTTCCCCTAATCATTATTGTTTTTTTTTTTTTAAAGATTTTATTTATTTATTTTTTAGAGAGCGAGCGAGAGAGAAACAGGATGAGAGGGGAGAGGGTCAGAGGGAGAAGCAGGCTCCCCGCTGAGCCGGGAGCCCGATGCGGGACTCGATCCCAGGACCCTGGGATCATGACCTGAGCCGAAGGCAGTCGCTTAACCATCTGAGCCACCCAGGCGCCCCCCTAATCATTATTGTTAATTTGTTTACAGCTTTCCTTATTTCTTCCAGTTGGTAAGATTAAGCTAACATCATCAGTGTCCCCCGTGTCATCATGATGACAGTAACAGCTCTCATTAGTTGAGTACCTATTTTATAGCACAAATTGTGGTGGGTTCTTTATACAGTATTTCTTTTAAATCTTACAATAACTCCGTGCAATTGGCATTATATCCTAGATTTTGCAGATAAGGAAATGGAATCTCAGAGGAGTTAAATTGTTTGCTCAAGGTCACATTACTATGAGGGACAGAGTCAGGATTCAATTGAGGTTTGTCTGACTCTTTTATCAGGAATCCAGATAGAGGCTTATATCAGCCAGGCACAGAGCAATTTGACCAATATCAGTGGAATGCCCTGTGCCAGCCACCATGAGGAATAATAAAATGGCAACTGCAAAGCCTGTGGCCTCAAGGAATGCCATGAACAAGGAGATGGAGAATAGCAGACTTGGTGGTAACTAGTGGTGTTTCTCAAAGTTTTGACCAACGCACCTCCGAGGGCAGAAAAGATTATTCTGTAATTCAGAGGATCTGCACGTGTGACCCCCAAATGACTGCAGTGGGCATGGCATATCTTTGAAGTATTGTTTTAGGTTAAAAAAATACATATCACGTTCTACTCCATAATCTATCCATGCTGTATTAATGTAAAAATTAGTTTAAAAATTACTTACCATTGACTAGAATGGGTGCTCCCTGGAGATGCAGAATTTTCTCTGTGTGATGTCAGGTACCCTTGGCACATCAACTACTGTGAAGATCCACAGGGTGAGTCAGCAAAATGGAGACCCAGGAGAGCAGATGGTGTAGTCCCACTGTGAAGACTGGCAGGCTTGAGATTGAGGGAGAGCTGATAGGTCAGTTCAAAGGCAGTCAGGCAGGAGGAGTTTTCTCTCAGCATTTTTATTCTATTCTGTCCCTCAACTGATTGTATAAGGCCCACCACGTTAGAGAGGGCAATCGGCTTTACTCAAATTTAAATGTTAATCTCATCCAAAAGCACCCTCAAGGAAATACCCAGAATAATATATGACCAAATATCTGGGCACCTCATGGTCTAATCAAGTTGACATATAAAATGAACAATTACAATCCCAAAACAAAACAAATTAAAATTAAAAATGAAATACCTCAAAATATCTTAAAATGAAAGATTTAATTTTTTAAATGTGAAAAAAAATTATCTGTAGATGAAGAGAAAGCAAATCAGACCTGATATAGATAATAAGATCCTGGACTTGGAGCTTGATGCCATGATTGGATAAGAGTTTGGAGGCCTTGGGATGGGGGTGAGTATATTTTTCAAGTAGGAGGGACATGAATAATTGTGCAAGAGTGTGGGCAGCTCCAGGTCTTCACTCCCTTCTGCATCCATATTGCCATATGACTTTGTAGCTCTTTCAAAGGATTCCTTGTGCTCTTTGTCTTGGCCTTGACCATCTGACTTTCTTTAGCCAATGGGACATTCACACATATGACACAGAGACCTGAAATATGTTTTTGCTGATGACCAGAATGCTGTCCATGCCTTGGCACAAAACCCAGCTGAATCTAGTGTCTATCAATTGACCTGACTGACCTATAGGAATGTGAACAAGAATAATACAGATATAGTATCATATCTTCAAGGCATAAGAGCAATGAAATGAACATCATTTTGGTGCTTTTGCAGAGTGCCCTGTGCTAGCTACAGCCAGGAGTAAGAAAATGGCAACTACAGAGTTCCTTCTAGGTTGCTGTTAACCATTGAATTTTGGGTCAACTAGCTTCACAGAAAGCCTAACTGACCCTACTAACTTAAAGTACTGCTCTTTTATTCCATAAATACATGAGTACCTCCTCCATACCAGGAACTTCTGGGAAAATGGTTGTAAATAAAATGGACATGCTACCTGATCTCCCAGAGCTTGTAGTCACAACCCTATCATTCTTTGTGTCAAAGAGAAAAATAACAAAAAATAAATAAATAAAAAGAAAAAGAATTCTTTCATGCTGAAAATAACTACCCTCCACCATCTACTGCTTTTAAAATTCAACTCAAGTCTTGGAAGTATTCATGATCATAATATTTCAGGGAAAAGCTATGGTTCAGAAACTAGACAATGTGCAGAGTTTGGGGGTTTTGTTTTTGTTTTGTTTTGTTTTCTGAAAATTGTAGCAGTATAATTAGGAAATATGATGGTTGTATGCATTTCTGAGCATATGAATGTGTGTGTGTGTGTGTGTGTGACAGGCATATAGAGAATCTCAGTTAAGTGGTATCATCATCTATTCATTTATCCAACTGCAAAACCTGGGTTACCTTTGACTCACCTTTTTCCAAATGTTCCTAAATGTCCCTGGAATATGTAAACTTCTCTCTCATACTGTCATGCTCACCAAGCCATTACCATCTGCCCCTGGATTATGAGACAACAGCGTGTGAACACATCTCCCGGTCTTTGCTTAGTATCTTGTCCTCGTCCATTCTACATCAGAAAGATTTATCAAAACTATAAAACTGACCTTTAACTCCCATACATGATGCCTTTTGATGTTCTCCTGTTCCTGCAGAATGAAGTCCGAGCTTTCTAGTACACAATTATCCCACCTCTGCTCCCTTATTTCCTACTGCTCTCCACCTTAGACCCATGCACCAGGAAGTAGGCCCATCGTTAGGGTGGGAATTTAGGAGGTGCTGACTCTTGGGATCATTTAAGTGCACCTCCATAAATGCTGTGCCTTAGGAATCTCACTTATTCCCTTCCTCAAGGAATCTCCACCCTGCACTTCATGCTGTGCTTTGTGATCCCTTTCTTGGTTCATACTGTTGCCTTTGCTGGAATACCATTTCTATCTTCCTTTTCCTACCAATCCTCATTCATATATTTTAGATTTGGCTGAACTGGGCATCTCCTGGGAAGTGTTCCCTGACCCCCAGGTTGTGTAAGTTTATTCCCAACCTCTGTGTTCCCAAAGGAGCTCTGGACTTACTTCTATCTTAGCACTTACCGTATTAGGTCAAAACTGCTTATTTCCCCCCACCCCTTGACTCTAAAATCTCTTAAGATGGAATATTCTGTCACTCATCCTTGTAGCATAAAGTGCTAGACCAGTCATTCCTTTTTTTTTTTTTTTTCTTTTATGTGGGGGAAGAGGGAGCAGAGGGAGAGGGAAAGGGAGAATCCCAAGCAAGCTCCACACCCAGCTCGGAGCGCATTGCAGGGCTCGATCCCACGACCCTGAGATCATGACCTGAGTTGAAATTAAGAGTCAGATACTTAACCGACCGAGCCACCCAGGTGCCCCACAGGTCAGTCATTCTTGAAACTCTCCTTCTCCCTAGTCCCCCATATGTAATCCATCACTAAATTCTGTGGCCATAACCCCCAAACGTTTTTCAATGCCAGCTCCCTCTGTCCATCTCCATCCAAACCACAAAGCTATCATCATCTCTTACCTGCACTATTAGAATAGCTTCTTACTGGCCTTCCTGTGTGCAGTAGCACACCCCCCTCACAGCCCACCACCCTCATTTATTCTCTTTATTGTAGCCAAGGTAATCATCTTTGCAAAATGCATATAGGATCTTATGCCCCCAAACTTTAATGGCATCTTATTGTTCTTAGGACAAGAACTCATATCCTCTGGTTGTTCTAAAGCCCTCCCTGCATGGTCTGACTGTGTCTGACCTCTACAGCTAATCTCACTTAGCTTGTGCCATTTTTTTTCATATTCCAGCTTTCTTTCAGTTCTAGAACATTCCATGCAGTCCCCAACCCAGGGGTGTGGACACAGGCAGGTTTCATTGCTTAGAATGTTTCACTGCCGCCATTCTTTCTTTTTTTTTTTTTTTTTTAAGATTTTATTTCTTTATCTGAGAGAGAGAATGGGAGACAGAGAGCATGAGAGGGGAAGGGTCAGAGGGAGAAGCAGACCCCCCGCTGAGCCAGGGAGCCCGATGTGGGACTCGATCCCGGGACTCCAGAATCATGACCTGAGCCGAAGGCAGTTGCTTAACCAACTGAGCCACCCAGGCGCCCCTGCCTCCATTATTTCACCAGATTAACAGTTCCTCCTCCTCGTGTGAGTCCAGGAGTCACTAATTCAAGCATCCTTCATGCCTCAATCTAGGCCAACCTCCCTGTTACTCATTTTCCTAATTCTATGTTCCTTTCCTTCAAAATACTCATCTCAGTCCGTAACGTTTCATGTTTCCGGGCAATTATTTTTGTTTAATGGCATCTAGTTTTCTTGGTGCTTATAAAAAACCATTTTATTATGGAGATTTTGAAGCATGCACAAAGTAGAGAAAATATAATGAACCCCCATCTCCTCCTACTTTAACAATTAACAACATATGCACCTTTTATCTCTTCTATCTTTTATAGTGTCCTACTTCCTCCCAAATACCATATTCTAAGACCTTAGTCTACACCTCTGGAAAATAAGGACTCCTTATTTAAAAAAAATCCACAAAATATGTTCATACTCTCACTGCCAAAAATTAATGAGTTTCTTAAAATTATCAAATATCCTGTCACTGTTCAAATATTGTATAAGATCCTTTTTTTTTTTTTAAGATTTTATTTATTTACTTGAGAGAAAGAGAGAGAGTGAAAGAGAGAGAGTACGAGCAGGGTGAGGGATAGAGGGAGAAGCAGACTCCCCGCTGAGCAGAGAGCCCATTGCAGGACTCAGTCTGGGGACTCCAGGATCATGACCTGAGCCAAAGGCAGATGCTTAACTGACTGAGCCACCCAGGTGCACCTATTGTATAAAATCTTGATTTAAATTTTGACTTCTCATCATATGGAGGACGGGAACAATCAGCCTACCACGATGTATGCCACGTAGTAGATAGTCAAGTAGAGCTGAATAAGTGACTGAATGAATGAATGATTACTTAATGAATATTTATGAACCAAACAGGACACAGGAATTTAAGGATACCTGGGGAGCAAGTCCCCAAAATGACCAGTTAAATAAGCCTCTACTACTTTCCTCACTCCATGTGGGCCAAGCCTTCTCTTCAGGTAGCATCCTTAAGCTTTGGGGTAAGAAGACGCACCGTCACTAGGGGATTTTACTTTTTTTCTTCCCCTTGTTCTCTCTTTCCCATTCCTAAAGAGCACTGGACATCTACAAGTGGTGTCCACTAGTCAACGTGGCTGAACTAGGTATTGCACGGGTATGGTGTTTGCTCAGGAGGCTTTGTATTTCTGTGCAGACACTTGATCACTGGCTGAGTGTGTTATTAAGTACCTCAAGGTTTATCTGATCTCTCCACTGGGGAAGAGAGCTGTTACAGTCAAATTTCAAGGGGAAAGACCTTGATGCCTATTACTTCCCTTTTCTTTTCTTTTTATTTTTTAAATATGTAGTTTATATAATCTTTCTTATACAAATAGTACTTAACCATAGTTGTGATTTTTCACCCTTCCATAAAGAGTTTTCTATGTTATTACAAACCCTTCGCATTATCTTGTACTCCATGATATTCCATTAAGGGGCATTTCCAAACCTTATTCAGTGAATATTTCAGTTGCTTCCCATTCTGAACTATTATAAATAATGCTTGGATAAACAACTTTGTACGTAAAGCTTTTTCTGGATCGAATTTTCTTAGAGTAGATTCCCAGAAGCGGAATGACTAGGTCAAAGACTATGAACAATTTGAAAGTTTATATATGCACATTACCAAATTGCATAGAAAGCATGTTGTTTGCTTATAAAATTAGTTTGCCTTTAAATTTAATTTAATTTCGAAGTAACTTTTATTATCATCCTATTGTAGATGGGGCGTATTCATTATAGAAAAATTAGGCGGTACGGATATGCAACAAGAAGGAAATAAAGAGCATGAGCAACTCTAGGAGAGTTAACCACACATCTTACAGCATAGATGTCCAGATCTTCCTTTATGCATACAAACAATGAGATTATATTTTGCATACATATATATCAAACTCTGTAAAGTCTCAAAGAAGAAACATCGCAGATTTGTTTCAGGGGTACACAGGGATGTGGGGCACGAGAGAAGCTGTTTCCCAGCAGTATGGTCATTACAGATCCAAGTGCTTGCAAGTCCAAGTGGAGAAGCAGACTGGGGCTTTCTCTTTGCATCTCTAATCCCAGTTCAGTAAATGCTTTTAACATTTTTACTTCCTGAAAGAGAGATTTGATTGGGTTTGTTTGGTGCCCTCCAGGTGGAACATTTCTCCATCACTTTGGGGTCAAGTTCATTTCAAGCCACCTCCACGCTGCTTTTTTCATACCCCACCTGTGTCCATTTACCTGGTGCTCTTGCGTGGAGCCTTCCATCAGCTGGGGAAAGAGTAGTATGACTGGGTCCACTCCCATCAGGCGATTTCCAATGCAAAGAACCAACTCAAGCTGCTTTTCTCTGAAGTGCAGGATCTAGGGAGGATGTTCATTTTCGAAATGTCATTCACATTGGTGTCAGTATAACTTTGTTTTGTGATCCACTTGATTAACTTAACACTAAATGTCAACATAAACTTTAGCCTTCCATCGTATGAATGTGCCAGAAATTATTTAACCAGTCCCTTGCAGCTGGACATCAGGGTGCTTCTAAATTGGGGTGATAGATTTTTAATAACAGAGGATCTTTTGTAGACAAATTCTTTTTAGTTTCTTTGTATTCTACATGTGTTTGCCCCTCTCTTTTATTTTAACTTTTGTAAGTCATGTTTTTTTTTTTTTTAATTGAAGTATGGTTGTAAGTCATTTTATTTTAGGTATGCATCTTAAACTGATCTAAAATTTTTGTTTTTAAATTAGAAAGTTTAGCCTATTACTATTGATTTTAATAACCAAACGTATATTGTCAGTTTTCTTCTTAAAATTAATTTATTTTATAAAGAAATACATTTATTTTAACAAAAAAATTAAATTCACCCATTTCTCTCACCCTTATTTGCTGTCCACCTGTTTCGTTGTTTTCTGTGCATCTTTGATTACGTTTTTCCTTTTCATCTTATTTATTTTATCACTCAGATTTTATTTGGAAATAATACAGTTTCTGATTTGGAAGAATACATTTCCTTTTTCTGTTAGCTATCTTTAAAAAAAATCTATGCTTCTTGGGATGCCTGGGTGGCTCAGTCCTTTAAGCCTCTGCCTTTGGCTCAGGTCATGATCCCAGAGTCCTGGGATCAAGTCCTGCATGAGGCTCTCTGCTCAGCAGGGAGCCTGTTTTTCCCTCTGCCTGCCATTTCCCCTGCTTGTGCTCTCTCTCTCTCTGACAAATAAATAAATAAAATCTTTAAAAAATAATAAAATTGTAAAAAAAAAAATCTGTGCTTTAAAAATGAGAAATAGAATCTTCTAATGTTTTCCATAGAGGCTCATACATTTAGAAAAATTGTAATTCTTCTGTCTCCCAAACTTACCAACAGATTTTTATAGGAGTAAACAGATCATGATGTATACATAAACACAATTTTATTCTTCCTTACTCAAGAATGTCAAGAAAATGTGAAATGCCAAGAATTTTAATGCTTTCACTAAGTTTTATAACCATATTTTCAACCATTACTTGTATAGAAATTATGATTTATTGACTTTATTTATCATCATCGTTTTATATATCTTCCTTATTCTTTAGTGCATTATTTTTATTAACTTATTATTCAGCCGTAGTATTTCTTCACTGAATTTAATTAGGAAAGATATGTGGGTACTGTATTTTCTCAGTGCTTGCTTGGCTCAGAATACGAGACTTTCTTGATTTGATTTTCTAACACCTGAGCTGTTTTTCTGAACTAGTCAGTCTGCTGTCCACTGCCTCCAATTTAAAAATAAACTTTTACAGAATTCCAGTCTTCTCTGATCTTACTTTGTCACCCTTTAATTACGCAGGATCCTAAGGAATTATATTGATCCTATGTAGTCATCATTTCAAGAGCTTGGTTTCTCTTTCTTTCTTTCTTTCTTTTTTCTTTTTTTAAAGATTATTTATTTATTTATTTGACAGAGAGAGAGACAGCGAGAGAGGGAACACAAGCAGGGGGAGAGGGAGAGGGAGAAGCAGGCTTCCCGCTGAGAAGGGAGCCCAATGGAGGGCTCCATCTAGGGACCCTGGGATCATGACCTGAGCCGAAGGCAGACACTTAATGACTGAGCCACCTAGGCACCCCCCCCTTTTATTTTTTTTAAGATTTTCTATTATTGGTTTCTCTTTCTTGTTAGTTGGTTCCACAGAGAGACATTTAATCTCACTCCTCAGGTTTGTGCTTCAGAGCTTTTTCACATCTGGTGATTTTTTTTTTTGCATTATTAATTTATGCGGGGAAGTATGTGTGCGTGTGCATGAGTGTGCGTCAGGGTGTGGTGGGGGTTGTCTTTATAGGTCCAATTCTAGGAGCCTAGATGGTTTCTTTCAGAGTCCGTAGGACCCCAGAAGAACCCACTGATGTTCACTTAAGGAGAAAAAGAATTACATACGTAGTATGTGTTGTTGTCTGTTACTGCACCTTTTTGTTTGTTTACGAGTGCAGTTAGCTCTTTGAATCAGTTTTAAGTTATGTGCATGGATGAAATGATTCTACAGTTAGAGGCAGACCTGTCAGGACCTATTAAAATGTTTTTTGTTTTTTTTTTTCCCCTCATGTTTCTGTTGCATTCTGAGTTCATCTGGGGGTACTCTTCTGAATATTTGCTCTCGCTCTTTTATCTGAGTTGTTTCCACATAGACTTTATATTTTCATAGATTCAAATCTATTAATCTTTTTTTTCTTTTTAAAGATTTTATTTATTTATTTGACAGAGAGAGACATAGCGAGAGAGGGAATACAAGCAGGGGGAGGGGGAGAGGGAGAAGCAGACTCCCCGCCGAGTAGGGAGCCCGATGCGGGACTCGATCCAGGGACTCCAGGATCATGACCTGAGCCGAAGGCAGTCGCTTAACCGACTGAGCCACCCAGGCGCCCAAACCTATTAATCTTCTAATAAAAACATACTAAATTTCTTACCTTGTTTAGGAGGGCCTCCTCCCCCTCAATGTTGAAAAAATATTTGCCTATATTTTCCTCTGATATTTTGAATTTACACAGATATTCAAAACTTCTGTAAGTTATTTTTGTGTATATGATGAGACAGAAGTCCTTCATTAGTTTCTCTCGAAAAGCTAGCCAGTTGTTTCCATGCTATATTGAATTATCCATCATTTACCCATTGGCATGTAGCCTTACCCTTATCATATATGTCTCCATCTGAACTTGCCTTTCTTTCTGTGCTTTAGATTTGAGTGATACTTAACAATATCTAGATTTCAATGAGATATTTTGCTAATAATATACCAGTATCAGACTCTTTTGGTTATGGTTGCTTTTAATGCAGGACATTATTAAGTTTTCTTTTAAAGTAAAGCTAGGGGCGCCTGGGTGGCTCAGTCGTTAAGCGTCTGCCTTCGGCTCAGGTCATGATCTCAGGGTCCTGGGATCGAGCCCTGCATCGGGCTCCCTGCTCCGCGGGAAGCCTGCTTCTCCCTCTCCCACTCCCCCTGCTTGTGTTCCCTCTCTCGCTGTGTCTCTCTCTGTCAAATAAATAAAATCTTGAAAAAAAACAAAACAAAACCAAAGTAAAGCTAGTCTTTTACAAAAATTCATGTTTAACATAGGATTTATTATCTTTATTCAGTTAAATTTTACTCTACATTTTGCAGGCCATTATTCATCATTTTTTCTTATATTGTCTTTCCCCATCTTGAGTTTTTGATCTGACTTAATTTTCCTTTGGCTGAAGTAATTCCTCAGGTCTTTGGTAAGAGTTCTTGGGTGGTATACTTTCTGAAGCTCCACGTATCTGAACATAGTCTCCTTTTCCCCACAGGTGAAGGATAACTTCACTGGTTATAGAAATCTTGGAATTCACAAGTGTGTGCACATAATTTCCACCATCTTCTTAGCTTCCAGGTTTGTAACAAAGAAATCTGATATGTCTCTAATTTTCTTTTTTAATGTAAGTAGCCTTTTTTTCATTTCTTTGTTTTTGTTTTCTGGCTACAAAGATGGCCAGATATGGCCAGCTGCTTCTTTCTGTAAATTAAGGGTTTTTTTGTTTTTGTTTTTGTTCTTTTTCTTAAAGATTTTATTTATTTATTAGACAGAGAGAGAGAAAGCACACAAGCAGGGCGGGTGGCAGGCAAAGGGAAAGGGAGAAGCAGGCTCCCCACGGAGCAGGGAGCTGGATGCAGGGCTCAATCCCAGGACTCTGGGACCATGACCTGAGCTGAAGGCATACGCTTAACCGACTGAGCCACCCAGGCACCCCTGTAAATAAAGTTTTCTTGGGACCCAGCCACAACCATTCATTTCCGGATTGTCTATGACTGCTTTCACATGTTATATGGTGCAATGGTCCACAAAACCCAAACTAGTTACAACCTGGCCCTTTACAGGAAAAGTTTGTTGACCCCTTTCCTAACCTAACTCACAGATCTCCAGTAGCGGCATTTCCAATCTGACCCTAAGAGCAGTGGGGAAGACATTTTGGAATTTGGCAATCTTTGGGCGGTGCTCCTACTACCACCCCATGACTGTGGCTTCCTACGAATCTGGGAGACCAAGCTTGTAAGCCCGCCTCTGAAAGGATGAACAAGCCAAACATCTGATACCCAGATGGGTCTGTACCAACTGTAATTCCAAACAGTCTGCTGGTGCCAATTTCATTCTCTGTAAGTGAGGTGGGAGGCAGGCAGAGAGAAGAGGACGACCTTCTGGAATGGCTTTGTAAATTCTGTGGCAGATCCAGCTGTCATGTTATCGAAGCTGCTGATTGCCTGAGAGTAACACTTCCTTCAGGGCAGTGCAATCTTGCTAGCGGAAGATGTTTAATTTATAAGCAGTCTAATTTAATTTTCTCTGTTTGGACAGTCTATAATTTGGTGCTAGAAAGAAACCCTTCGAAGAGCTTTGTTGGTTTAGCTGACAATTACATGGCTCTAAGTTGCCCTACCTCAGAGCCTCGTACTCACACGTCCATGGCCGACTTAAATTCTCTTCCTCCTTAGGTACGCTTTCAAATCAGCACTCGGGTGATAGCAATTTAGGCAGACAAGGGAGCTCGTCTAATTCTACTTACGCCAAATGATGTTTGGTACAAGGGAGCAGAACATTTTAAATCATAGGACCCCAAAACTACAACTTTTTTTAGAGTGTAATTGGGAAAGGTAACAGATTCAGTTACACCCTGGGGCCCTGGGAGGGCTAATTCCTCTCACCAGAAGGAACAATTATTATCAAAGACCAGTGAGCTCAGCTCACCGCGCACAGGACCAGACTCACAGAAAGGAATTGGACTTTTCGAATTCTGCATTATTCTAAATTTGCTTTCTGTTCCATCTACAAGAATTTAACTTGCATAAAGCACTGAGCAAGCAACACGAGTTTCAAGACCATTCTATAGTTCACTGTTTTCATATGTGTCTAGAAATAGTCCAACAATCTTAGCAGGAGGAAAAATCAAGCCCATCTGTTTTGGAGACTCAAAAAAGCTCCCCTTTTCCATCACTGAGTGTTTTTGAATTGAGCTCTGAAAAAGCAGGTTCGTATGGGTCAAGTCAGGCACTCCAAGATCCTTATTTAATTTTGTTTAGCAAACACCGGCACAGTACTTGAGTGCCAGGCACTGTGGTGAGCACTTGAAAATTTTAAATTTTAATCTTCACAACAGCCCTGTTAGAACAGGTACTATTATGAAGTCCATTTTGATGAGAAAACAGAGACATAGAAAGGTTAAATAACTTGCCCAAGATCATGGAAATAGGAAAAGCCAGGATCAGGATTTATATTCAGAAAGCCTGGATCCAAAGCCCAAGCTTTTACCCACTGATCCTTGCTGCCCCTGAACCATCGCCACCAGCATCCCCCACTACCAGAGGCAACTTGCTGCCCCTGAACCATCTCCACCAGCATCCCCCACTACCAGAGGCAACTTGCTGCCCCTGAACCATCGCCACCAGCATCCCCCACTACCAGAGGCAACTTGCTGCCCCTGAACCATCGCCACCAGCATCCCCCACTACCAGAGGCAACTTCTGGAGTTTCACGGCTCCTGTGAAGCCTCCTTGACTCACCGTGAGCCACCGCTGTGAGCCCTCCTACCACAGAACTTCTCCAGCATTTATCTGTTCCTCCAGACCTCCACTGTGGATTCTTGTCTTGTTAAATAACATTTCAGATGTATGCTATAAATCTTACTTTCTACATTTCTTGGGGAGAGCACGAATGCAGCACTGTGCTCAGTAAATATTTAGTACTGACTTCTACATTGATTCCTATTGTTAGAGTAATTTAGACTCTGTGGATATTTTATTTACTAAAAATGGAGGTGTTCCTTTTGAGGTGGGTTGTGCCGGGAGGTGGTTTGCTGGTATAGCAAAGATGAAGAGATCTCAGTCCATGGTGTTCTGAGGGCTGTGAGGCCTCTAATTTCAAGGGCTCTCACCATTTTCAAGTGGACATTTGTAGTTCTGGTTATCTACTGATAAACCAGATTCCACAGTTTATAATAGTCCTTTCCCCCCTTAGCATGTGTTCCAAGGCTGGTGGTATACGAAAGAAAGTCACTTAGCAGATGGAGATTTGCTCATCAACCAGCTTTCTTTCGATGCAGCCTGGCGGTGTCTTTTTTCAATATATAACTTCATTGAACTCCCACAACAACCTGTGACATAATCATGATTGGGACCACTTTGAAGAAGAGAAAACTGAGGACACAAATTGTGTGTGATTATTGGCAAATATGGCTTTGAGACTCGTGAAGACCTCGGGATATAATTCTGGAGATTATTGAGGTCTCCCCAAACTTGCTTGCTCTCTCTCTCAAATAAATAAAATCTTAAAAAAAAAGATTAAAAATGGAGGAAAGAAAAACCAATAGGAGATTGGTAGATTGGGCTTTTTTCCCCCTTATTATTCTTCAGCTTCATTATCATATTTCTAGGTGTGGATTTGTCTTCATTTATCCTGTTTAATATTCAAGGTACACTTTGTTCTGAGATTCTCTTTTTAATTCTGGAAAATTCTCAGTTCTTATCTTTCCACATTATCTCTTTTTTAAAAATTTTTACTAGAGTATCCTAGAAAATGCTGTACTTTTGGTAGATGTCATTCCTTTGCTTCAGTTTTTAAGCATCTTCAATATGGTCACTTTAAAATTCTTTATCAGATAGTTTCTCAAAATCAAAATAATTTGGAGTGAATCAACAAAATAAAAACAAATGACTAGATAGTGAAATGGGCAAAGGTTTTATGCAAAAAAAAAAAAATCACAGAATAAGAAATCTAAAAAGCCAAATAAACATATAAATGTTCACTTCCATTAATAAAAGTAACAAAAACACTCGTACAGCATTTATTATATGCCAGGCACCATTCTGAACACTTTATCTTAACTCATTAAATCATCAGAAACACCTATTTCATGGAAAAGGGAACATTGAAACAGAGAGATTAAGTAACTTGCTCAAAGTCAAACATTAGGTAGTGACTTGGGATTTAAACCAGGCAGAGGGGTTGGCTTAGAGCTGTGCCATCCAATACGGTAGCCATGAGCTATGTGTGGCTATCTAATTCAAATTTAAATTAATTAAAATTAAATAAAATTTAAAAATCAGGTCCTCTGTTGCATCAGTTACATTTCAAGCACTCAATAGTCACATGTGGTTCATTTTTTATCATATTGGAAGGAGCAAATAAAGACCATTTCCATCATGCAGCATCACTGAGAAGGGGAAACTAAATCTCAGTTACTCTGCCTCCCAAATAAGACTGCATATATTAGTTTTCTTTCTTAAAATTCTTGGTATGCCATATACATTTACATTCTTCTCAGAGCTTCTTATTTCTTTATATTCTTCACCATGTGGACTAATGAAATTAACTCTGCAGCATCTGCAAGATTTAATGACAAAGGCCATTTCTCTATGAGAAGACCTAAATCTGGGGACCCAGGGGAGCTGTGTGGTGGCTAAGCTACCGCTCCTGGCATCTTAGGATCCAGTCTCATCATCTGGTCACCTAAGGTGTCTCTTACCTTCAACCTGAAAGAGCTTAATAAGCATAGAATACCTGTTCTTCCATTTTCCAGCTGGTGTTCACACATGCATTACTCATTATGTTTTAAAATGTTAAAAAAATACATATGAATTAAAAGCAAATACTATAAAACATAAACTGCTGTCAATTCTGGTTAAAAACTTAGCTGTTATATTAGTTTTAGTACTACTCTGTTAATTTTTAAATTTTCCCTCCAAAAAAGAAATATTATGAGATAGATAAATATTGTAATCCCCATTTTACAGATAAGACTCACAAGCCCCCAGAAAAATCAAATAACAAATGCAAAGTCATAAAACAAATTAGTGATGTGAGAAATGGGCTCTCATGTCACCTGTGTCACAGCCAAAGTAGCTGGCTACCCCACAGTTGAAAGCTCCTAGAGTCAGTAACTTATTTCTTCTTTGCTGTCAAGTAGAAATAGCCTGGTTTTACTCTGCCTTTAGAGAGCCTGGAAAAAAGGAAATGCATGATTTCTTCTTGGACTGAAAGACAATGGGTGTCTCTGAGGGCCAGTGCCTCACAATGGGCTGGTGCATGGTAGTTGCACAATAAAGATTTGTTGGGTTGAACTAAACTGAACTAAATTGTTGGTATGAGGAAAAGTGGTATACAGATTCCCCCTCCTGAATATCTTGGGTGAAAGAGCAATCACTTCTCCAGGGATCATAGAACCCAGGTACCCACAAGTCTAGTGCAGCTACAGAGTTTACAGCTGTAGTGAATTATGCCTGTTGAGTAAAGCAGTTCCTATTTCTAATTTCATATGTAACAATGGAACTCAAAAGAAAGAAAGAAAGAAAGAAAGAAAGAAAGAAAGAAAGAAAGAAAGAAAGAAAGAAAGAAAGAAAGAAAGAAAGAAAGAAAGAAAAGTTAAAGAACTTAGGACCCTTTGTCACTTGAAAATTTATTTTACCGTTTTTGTTTTTGTTTTACTAATAAATTATTTATATCTGGGAGCAAATGTGTCAAAGCATTTATTATAATGGATTCTTTCATTTTGTTCAAAACAACCAAAGGAAATATTTTCTAGATGTCTAGAAAAAGACATCTTAGCTAAGTTTAAGTTTTGAATAAGCATCAGAAAATCCTTACTTTTATCAGAATCTTCCAGTATTTTCTGGTTTGCCCTTCACTCCCTATGTACATATTTCCTTTAACATGTCACTTTTCCAGGTGACAACTGCCCTAAAGAGGCCAGTTTCCCACAGCAATATGTCAGAAACAATAAGCTTTTTGTGGTTACACACAGCTAAACTAGGACTTTTAAACACAGGGCTTTCCAGTCTATTACATGCTTACAAACCTTTGTTTTGCTGTCAGTCGGGGGAAAAAAGTGTACAAATCAATTGGGCCAGGATTGTTTTTCTTCTTTGAATTAACTAGTGAAACCTTTTTCTTCTCTATTCCTTTTACTTACATGACTCGTAGTGTCTTAATTCCTCCTAATGGTACCAGCCAACTGTATTGTGGGGTCCTTCAAGTTGCAAGAGGCACAATGCTTTGGGCTCAAATCAATCATAGCTCTACAAATGAGAACAAACTATGGAACGCATGCTAAAATAGCAAAGCAAATTGTCCCTACTTTTAATAATGCAGCTTTGCACATGGAGCACATAATGACCTTTAAATTAAGAAATTAGTTACATTTCCTTGATGGCTCACATTCTTATTAGCACGATTGGCATACTTGCTTGGCCTCCCTCTAATTATTCATAAAATGTCATCTTACATGAGACGCCTCATTTTCCATTCAATTTTTCAGTTTTTTTTAAAAATAGGATTATTATTACTCTTACTATTATTATCATTATTATTAAATTGCATATGTCCAGTATTTATGTAAAAGGAAGAAAAAGAAAAGAAAAGTTCTTGGTTATGAGATGGAAACTGGTAATTATGTTCTGCTAAGCACATCACGGACGCCCAGCTGGTACAATTAAAGAAACAGCTGATCAGTTCCAGTTATTGATTCTGCTAACATGTTTGTTCATGGTTGCTTCTTGTCTAATTAGTTTTTTCTGCTTTCTCAGTCTAAAAGCATACCTTTCCAGACAGGGCTATTTTCAGACATTAGCGAGCAAGACTTCCTTTGGTGGCCTTCTAGATTTTTATTTTATTTTTTTTTTATGCAATAGTTTGTCTATTCATTTGTTCATTTAGCTAGGAGATGCCCTGAAAACTAGACTTTTCTCCGAATTCCTTATTGAATTTCAAATCTGGATTTTTACATGCTCCTCTTTCTAAATGGATATCTCCGGAGCACTGCCACAGCCGCATTTGCAGCTCTTGTCACCGGGGATGACGTGTGGGCCTGCTCCACAAATTGGGACGCACTGAAAATGCCTCAAAGATGTCGCAAGTCCCATTTGGTGAGGCTTGATCGAAACGATTATTCGCTCTCCTGCCAAAAGGAAATCTGTAACTCAGTGCAATTTCCATTTCCTTAACGTAGATTGTACAAGAAGTGAAAACGTGTTGGCTGCTAACAAAACGCAGGCACAATGCGTCCCGGTCCGGGAACAAAGGCTTCTCTGGTCTCCGCCTTGGAAAACTGACCCAGTGCGGCTCTGCCGCAGGAGCGAAGGCGTGGGGCATGGGGTCTCCGCCTCGGTCAAAGTGGGTGAAGAAAACCCTCGAAACGCGACAGCAGACGCTGGTGTGAAATGGAGGCAGACGGTCCCCGGCCCAGCAGAGCCGTTTACCGATAAGCCCTGCCCTCGCTGTGCCGTGGTGCTCGGTAGAAACTGCACCTGTCACGAAGCTCGGGGACGCTGGGGTGCCGTCAACGTTTGAATCACTTCATACGCAGGCAAAAAAAAAAAAAAAGCTGCTCTTTTTTAAGACAGTTTTTTGTTTTTTTTGTTTGTTTGTTTTTTTGGTCCAATGCAAGATTTAGAAGCAAAGGCGTTTGTTTACCTAAGCATTAAAAATGAGACAGAAGGGCGCCTGGGTGGCTCAGTCGGTTGAGCGACTGCCTTCGGCTCAGGTCATGGTCCCAGGGTCCCGGGATCGAGTCCCGCATCGGGCCCCCTGCTCGGCGGGGGGTCTGCTTCTCCCTCTGACCTTCCTCCCTCTCATGCTCTCTGTCTCTCATTCTCTCTCTCGCAAATAAATAAAAACATCTTAAAAAAATAAAATAAAATAAAATATTAAAAAAAAGAAATCACATTTTATTTTATTTTTTTAAAAGATTTTATTTAGGGGCGCCTGGGTGGCTCAGTCGGTTAAGCGACTGCCTTCGGCTCAGGTCATGATCCTGGAGTCCCTGGATCGAGTCCCGCATCGGGCTCCCTGCTCGGCGGGGAGTCTGCTTCTCCCTCTGACCCTCCCCCCTCTCATCTGCTCTCTCTCAAATAAATAAATAAAATCTTAAAAAAAAAAAAAAAGATTCCTCTCTTACTGATCCATTCACTGCAATATTCTTTTAAGAAGTGACTTATCCGTGGACGCCTGGGTGGCTCAGTCGGTTAAGCGACTGCCTTCGGCTCAGGTCATGATCCTGGAGTCCCTGGATCGAGTCCCGCATCGAGTCCCGCATCGGGATCCCTGCTCGGCAGGGAGTCTGCTTCTCCCTCTGACCCTCCCCCCTCTCATGCTCTCTGTCTCTCATTCTCTCTCTCTCAAATAAATAAATAAAATCTTAAAAAAAAAAATGAGACAGAAAAAAAAATTGAGTATTTCGATAAGAATTTCTACTCTTTGGGTAAAATAGGATGAGACTGATCCATTTTCATCTGGTGTTTTTACTGTTAATTGCTGATTTAGTTGGTCCTGTTGCTATAAACCTTTCAAGCCATGGAGGATGAGCCAATTTTCTTTCTTCAACAAAAGAGCATCTTGCAGATTATAATATTCCATTAACTTTACAGTTTTACTTTTAGTACCATATCAAGGCCTTGGGACACTTGGATTCAAACGATAGAAAATTAATTTCACTTTTTTTTTATGACATTTGCAATGGAAATCTACTGATGGCAGAGCTGCTGTAGCATAAAAATGACACAAGAAATTATGAATTTTATTTCCTTCAGGGAAAAGAAAGCGGACAATTAAAAGCTTTACCACTCCCTGTATCCATCCTAAAAGTTCACAGAAGACTGAAATTTGAGAGGGGGGGGAAAAAAAGAAAGAGGGAAAAATACGAAAACTTTTAACCATTTAAAAATTCTGCTGTTAAAATCATTAGATTTGGGTGTAAAACAGGATATAAAATAGGAATGAAAATGAAACACAGAAACTCAACAGCAAAAAATCTACAACAGAGGCAGATTGTAAACACGGTAATGAAACCCAGGTTTGGACCAACTATGGCCCCTGGGCCAAATCCAGCTCACTACCTGGTTTTATAAATAAAGTTTTATTGAAACTTAGCCACATTCCTCTGTTTTCATACTGTCAGTGGTTGCTTTTGCACTGTAATGCAGACCTTAGTAGCTGTAACAGTATGTATGTCCCTCAAAGCCTAAAATAGTTATTCGCACTGTACAGAAAATGTTTACCAACCCCTGGTGGAATGCATAAAATATTTAGATATTTTATCCCTTAAAAAGAAAACAGAAATAAGATGGAAACTCTTTTGTTCTTTCTTTCTTCTTTCTTTCTTTCTTTCTTCTTTCTTTCTTTCTTTCTTTCTTTCTTTCTTTCTTTCTTTCTTTCTTTCTTTCTTTCTTTCTTTCTTTCTTTCCTTTCCTTTCCTTTCCTTTTCCTTTCCTTTCCTTCTTGCACAAAACAATCAAATATTTAGTTGTTGTTGCTGTTGTTTTTAATGATTTACAATGCCAGGTTGTTTCCAAAAGGGAATCCCGAAGGAAATCCCAGTGAGAATCGAAACCTAAAGGAAAAATCGAAACTTTGGAGCATTCCTGAAGAAATCAATGTGCTGGTATAGTTCATTTACTCAGATATTCAGAAAGCTCTGTGCCAAAGAGGAAATCCTGTCTGCACACTTCTTATCCAGTGTATTACGAATTGGTAATGCTTTAGCTTCCATACTATTGCCCAAAGTCACTCATTTCCCTGCCAGTTCCTTCCATAGCTTTGGTCACTATCTGGCTTACTCCTTTACACCTCTTTAACCCTATTGTCTCCACTCAGTCACACAGTCCCTGTCCTACTCTTCTCTCCCTTGGGATCAGTTTACCTTTCATGTCACCAACCCCTATGATTATAGGTCTCTGGCACCCCATTTCCCACCCTCATTCCACTTCAAACATTTAGTCACTTCAGACCCTTCCCCTCTTTCCCATTCAAAAGAGAGGATCCAAACTGTGTTCACTAGGGTATGGTAACTGGTAAGATGAAAACCACGCTGCCTCCTTGAAAAGGCACTTGATTTTATTATAGGACATACATCAACTACACCTGTCAATACTTCAGGCTTCTAAGAGTGAGAAACCTACCCTGGGGGATGTTGTTTCTAAGGGGTAGTCTGTAAAGGTTGGGGTGAAGGGTGGTCACTGAAGATGAGGCTTGGATCATCTTCCTTATGCTTCTGAAGGCATGTGACCAAGCTCCTGCCTGCATCTAAGACTTTTGGCCAACCGTATGTTTTCTCTGTTACATCTGCTCCCAGCCTGCCATGTCCCTTCATTAGGTGGCATCAGGGACCAAATTTTCCAATAAGCTGTGAGTTCCTGAGGGCAATGACTTTCACATTCACTACTGTATCTCCAATACTTGGCACAACATTGGGTCTGAACTCAGGCTCATTGAATGTTTGTATGCATGAGCATATTCTGCTGCTCAAAATGCCCCCACAACTGTCCTCTTGACTCAGAGTGAAAAAGCCAAAGTCTTCAGCAGGGCCCCCAAGTCCCAACATAGACTGGCTCTCATGCCCTTTCTGGCTCACCCTCTGCTCTCCCCTCTACTCACTCTACTTTCCTTGCTGTCACCTCAGGGCCTTTGCACTTCTTGTTTCTTCTATCCAATTATACAGATGGCTTACTGCCTTCATTTCTTTCAAGGTTCTACTCAAATGTCATTCTTTCCCATAATCTTCCATCCTCTTAAGCCTGCTTTATTTTTTTCCCAAGCACTTGTCACCTTCTAAGATAATACCTGATATACCTTTTTTTCCCCATTTTTTTCTTGCTTTGTATCTCTCTCCATTAAAACATGAACTCCACAAAAGCAGAGGATTTGCTTGTTTTCCTCCTGATTGTCTTCCCAGAATGTAGGGTAGTGCCTAGGACACACCAGGCACTCTGTAAGTCTTTCTTGAATGAATTATTTAAAAGAATGTGAACAAGAAACAGATTTACTATCCCTCCTTCTTCTTTCTTCCCACCTTGACTCTGCATTGTAAATATGCACCATGGCTAATTTATAAGAATGTGCTTCTTTCCCCGCCTGCCCGCCCCCACATTGTGTCTTCTATTCCATGAGTTTCAACTCATCTTCCCTCTAAACTTCTAAGATTAAAAAAAAAAAAACAAAAAAACACTTTTTCCTCCCATCTCCAACTCCATATGCATTAAGACCCTTGTTACAATGGACTCCTTCAAACCCACACTGCTTTGCAGCCCAGCTGCTTGAAAACACACAGGAACTACATCACTAGTGGTCCTCTTGGCCCATCCCACCCGGTCCCAGGTGGCACAGATTTTCCAGACAGCAAATCTAATATATGTGGAGTCAACAGGCCACAGTGTCCTGTGCCTACAGAGAAGAGAACCTCTACAGAGTGATCATCATTATGTAGCCATATGACAGTCCTCTCCCCTGACATATGGGCTGGGAATTAGGATGGCTGTCACCCCACTTAGTTCTTAAATTGCTGAAGGGCAAAAGAGCATTTTTCGGTCCAGGTAAAACCTCATCGCTGCTAGCATGGTGCTTTTCTCTCGGTAAGCCTTCAGTAGAGATACTGATAGACAATAAAAATGAGGAAGCGGAAGAGAAAGTAGGCAATGCTTTAGTTATTTGTTTAGAATTACGACATCGCGCCATATGTAGGTAATGGCGTTAGTGGGAACATGGCCCTGTGCACAGGAGAAGCTGTTTTGACAACACATGCAGTACGTACACGGAGAGAAAGCAAGTGCAAAGAATGTATGTGCACAGAGTGAATCCAAATGCTTTTATATCTGAATGACGCCATGTTCTTTTCACGTAACGTCCAGCGTGCGAAACGAATATTCACAGAAAAATTAATTCTTTCATTTCTGTAATTTTTAATTTGTAAGCCAAATTAAAGTATGTCCTTTTCCAGAACTAAATGTTCAAGGTGGGGGATTTCCAGAAGAAGCTTTGAGTCTCATAATTTCTAGATAAATTTAAATTTAACTAAACTAGTTCAGCTTTTATTTGTGATATCATTTATTAATTTTTCCATCGGGGCGAATAAAGGACCAGGTTGCTGTGATGGCTGGTGATAAAAACAAAACACAAAAGTACAAATGATGAAAAGATGGTGTGAGTTTACTCTGGTGAGCATGGGAGCTGAAACTGGCATTTGGGTCTGCCCCAGGTGACAGCTCAGCTGCACTGCTACAGAATCTATCAATTTGCCCCACTTCCCTACCAGCTTCTCTTTCCTTCTACTGCAAACCTTACTGTTGTCTTTCCTTCCCAGCCCTTATATCCCTTTTGCTACTCCAAATACCCTTATCACCTTATTGGTGATGGCAGGAGAGGGGAGGCAGAGTGATGAAGGCAAAGGAGGGGAACAGTCGTTCCTATTCCCACCATCACAGCCATGAACCACTGTCCCCATCCCAGCCGCCCCACCTGTCCACCAGAGCAGTCCCTCCTCATCCTAGTCCCTGATCCCCTATGCCCGGTCCCAGTGTCTCAGCATGCCCCCTTTATTACATGCCTCATTCCAGAGCTCCTACCCTGGTTCTATACTCAGATCATAAGGCGCTCTTAACCCAAACTGTGGCTCTTCTTTGTCTGGCCATGGGAACCCTAGTCCCAGCCCCAGTAGCTTCAGGCCTACAACCAACACATGCAGGTTGAATGGTATGAACAGAAACCTCTACTCTCCCCTCGAGGCCTGCGGTAAAGAATCCTGAGTATTCCCAGTATTCACCTTGGCACTAGCAATGAACTTCCCAATAGGAACATGGTCATGCTTGGGGATCAGAATGTTCAATACCATACAACAAAAGAGCCTCCATTAAGTAAGTGAGAATGGGGGTAGGGGGGTCATTTTCACAAACAGCCACCAAGTTCACGAGGGAAGGAAAAACTTTGCAACTATTGGAAGCTTTTTCTCTAACTTTATTGAAATATAATTGACAAATAACATTGTGTTAGTTTAAGGTGTATGTGTGATAATTTGACACACGTATTTATTGTGAAATTAGTACCAACATAAGGTTAGATCATTCCTCCATCACTCACATAAGGACTGTGTGTGTGTGTGTGTGTGTGTGTGTGTGTGTGTGTGTGTGTGTGTGTGAGATAAAAACATTTAAGGTTTACTCTTGGCAATTTTCAACTCTGTAATACAGTATTGTTAGCTATGATCACTACACTATACATGGTGTACATTAGATCCCCAGATCTTATTCACGTTATAACTGGAAGGTTGAACCCTTTGGCCAACGTTTCCTGATTTCCCCCACCATGCAGCCTTGGCCACCATTCTACCGTCTGTTTCTGAATTTGGATTTTTAGATTCCACCTGTAAGTGAAATCATGCAATATTTGTCTCTGTTATCACAAATGGCAGGATTTCCTTCTTTTTATGGCTGAATAATATCCTTAACATAGGTGTTTATCACTGTAAATTTCCTTCTTAGAACTGTTTTTGCTGTATCCCATAAGTTTTAATATGTTGTGTTTTCAATTTTGTGTGTTTCCAGATATATTTTGATTTCCCTTTTGATTTCTTCTTTGACCCATTCATTGGTTGTGCAAGAGTGTATTATTTAATTTCTACCTGTTGTGACATATCCAGTTTTCCTGCTATTATTGATTTCTACTTTCATACTATTGTGGTCAGAAAAGATACTCGTTATGATTTTAATCTTGTTAAATTTGCTAACACTTGTTTTGTGACATAACATATAGTCTATTCTAGAGAATGTTCCATGCACTGGGGAAGAATATGTATTCTGCTGCTGTTGGATGCATATAATATCTTTTTCTACTCTTTCACTTTGAGCCTATGTATGTGTCCTTGAAGCTAAAGTGATTGGAAAATTCAAACCATTTATATTTAGAGTAATTATTGATAGGTATGGGCTTACCAATGTGATCTTATTGTTTTCTGACCCATGTTCTTTCCTTCCTGTATTGATGTCTTCCTTTGAGAATTGATAACATCCATAGTAATATGCTTTGATTCTCTTCTTTTTTATCTTTTGTGTATCCACTATAGTTTTTTGCTTTGTGGTTACCATGAGGCTTCCATAAAACACCTTACAGATATGGCTCTCTATTTTATGTTGATAACAACTTTGATCACATACAAAAACAAAACAAAACAAAACCAAAACAAAAACACTACCCATTCATTCCATTCTTTCATGTATTTTATGTCACAATTTACTTCCTCTTATATCACATACTCACTTAAAAGTTATTGTTGCTCTAGTTATTTTTAATACTTTCATCTTTTAATCCTTATACTTGAGTTAAGTAGTTAGCACATCACCATATTACAATATAAAGTATCCTGAATTTGATTATATACTTACCCTTACTGCTATAAGGTTTCTGCTGAGAAATCTGCTTATAGATTTATGGGAGTAACTTTGTAAGTTACAAGCTTCTTTTTAGATGGCTTCTTTGTCTTTAACAGTTTTTTTGTAATGTGTCTTGGAGAAGGTCTCTTTAAGTTGAATTTGCTTGTGAATGTATGAGCTTCATGAACTTGAATGTTCAACTCTGTCTCCAGATTTGGGAAATTCATAGTCATTTTACCTTTTTTTTTTTTTTTTTAAGATTTATTTATTTATTTGTCAGAGAGAGAGAGAAAGGGAAAGAGAGCATGAGCAGGCAGAGGGAGAAGCAGGCTCCCCGCTAAGCAAGGAGCCTAATGCAGGACTCAATCCCAGAACCCTGGGATCATGACCTGAGCCGAAGGCAGATGCTTAACAAACGGAGCCACCCAGGCCACCTATAGCCATTTATTCTTCAAATAAGCTTTCTTCCCTCCTTCTCTCTCCTGGGACTCCAATCATTTGTAGATTGTTTCTTTAGATGGTGTCCTACAGATCACGGATGCTTTCTTCACTCCTTTTTCATTCTTTTCTCTTTGTTCTTTTCTTGGATAATTTTAAAGGTCCTGTCTTTTAATTCACAGATTCTTCCTTCTGTTTGAACCATGCTACTGCTGATGCTGCCTATTGCACTTTTCATTTTATTCATTGTCATCTTCAGCTCCAGGATTTCTGTTTGATCCTTTTTTACAATTTCTATCTTTTTGTGAAACTTCTCATTTTTTTCATGTGTTCTTTTCCTGATTTCATTTAATAGTCTGGCTCTGTTTTCTTCTAGATCATTGAGCTATTTTGAATCCTTTATGGGGTAAATCACAGATCTCCATGTCATTAGAGTTGGTTACTATAAAATTACTGTGTTCCTTTTATAGTGTTATGTTTCTTTGATATTTTATGTTCCTTGAAGTCTTGCATTGCTGTCTTCACTCTTGAAGTAGCAGTCAGCTCCTCCAGTCCTTACTGACTGACTTCAGGAGAGAAATGCCTTCCATCAGTACTGCTAGGGATTCTGAGGCTGTCTCAGACCTTCTACGGATATACCTGCTCCACACTTCTTGCTCTCTCTTGTGGCAGAGTTCTTAAGCTTGCATGCTTTCTCTAGATCCTGCAGAGCCAAGCTGTGTGTTCATACCCTCTTTTTTGTTTTCTCAAGGGTGGTCGCTCTGAGACCCATCGATTCAGACTGGCTTTCTGTATATGCTTATTAGCTATCTGCAAAAGCTCACTTTTGCCACCACCTGGATCGTGCACAGGTAGTCCTCTCATCCCATACCCCCCCACCAGAGGGTGAGGGCAGGTGTCTGGATGAGACCCATGGAGTGCTGTGAGTGCCAATGGGCCAGATGGGGGGGGAATCTGTAGGCAAGGCATCCCCAGTGGCTCGTGGAAAGCCCTCCTGATTGAGTACCTGATGTGCTTAGAAGGATCCATGTCCCCTTGATATGTTTTGTTCTGAGCCCCAGCTGCTGTTCTCCCAGCTCCTCATGTCCCACAGTCATGCAGCTCATGACTCAGTACCCTGGATGTGGCAAGAGAGAAATGGGCCTCTTTGGCAGGATCCCACAAAGCTAGGGAAGCCAGGCACTCACTCATTTGTTCTCACTTTCCCCCACAGGAGAAATCGAAAGCCAAGCAAGGATCTCTTGGCACCAAGCTGTACTGCCTCAGGGGAAAGGCAATGCAGGAAAAGTCAAACATTTCCTCTCACCCTCTCCAATACATTTGATCTCTTTCTCTCTCTCTCTTTTTTTTCTTGGACTCTGGGACTTCTACAGAGTTTCTTTCATCTGTGAGTGATTATCTAATACACTGTTCTCCAAGGACTCCCAGATCACAGTTGAGAGGGGCAGGAGTCAGTCCCTGGGGCACTTTGGGTCCACAGCCAAGACTGAGGTCTGTACGCCTATTACCTGATGCATAGGTGGGTGAGAATCCTCGCAGGTCCCTTGATGTATGGGCTGGTGACAGAACTAAAGCCAAATGGGGCTGTAGCCAAGTCCTCAGAGGCACAGAGCTATTTTGTGGTCTATTGCTGGGACCATGATTGACAAGTCAGCCACCTAAGTGCAGACTTGTCTTCTCAAAACAGCTCTCCTCATTTGTGGACTGCACTGGCTTTCCCAGTCTCCTACCTGGATTCCTCAGCTCCCACAAAAGCACCTTTGTCCATGAATCGATGCCAAATTGCTGTGGTCGAGGGCCAGACATGAACGAGAGATGTCTTATTTGGCCCTCTTGTTGAAGTCACTCTCTGGAAAAAAGTTGTCAAAAATTAATAAAAAAAGAAAAGAAAAGAAAAATGTTGTCAAAAATAAATAGCCTAGTTGAAAACTGCTAGCCTGGAAATGTCTCACAAAACTTCCTTTATCTTTGGTTAAGCTTCATTTGTGTAGATATTTACACCCCCACAGTCAACCAATCTGCTTTCCCCACCTGTTATGGTCTGAACTGTCCTCCAAATTCTAATACTGAAATCTTAATCCCTAGTACCCTGGAATGTGACTATATTTAGAGATAGGATCTCTAAAGGTGTGATTAAGTTAAAATGAGGTCACTAAGGTGTGCTATAATCCCAAATGACTGGTATCCTCATAAGAGGAAGAGATTAGGACACAGACACATAGAGAGGGAATACCACATGAAGACACAGGAAGAAGATGGCCACCTACATTTACACGCCAAGGAAAGAGGCCTCAGAGGAAAAAACTGCTGACACCTTGATCTCAGATTTGTAGTCTCTGGAATTGTGAGAAAGCAAATTCTTGTGGTTTAAGCCACCTATTTGTAGAGAAATTCTCTGACCTTGTGCTTCTAGCCTACGTGAATTCTGCATTCTAGCAAATCCTGGCCAGTTCTTTGTTTGTTTCCTGATCCCTTTGTGACATCAACACTTAAACACAACTGGAATGAAGACATACAGGATTTAAACAAAGACATATTCTTCTTCCTAATCCAGGTTAGCCAATTAAAATAGAAGGAAAGGCTAACTGATACATGATTGTAAAGGAGAAAAACTTAATAAATAGAAAATTTAAGAGGCAAATGCATGAGTTTTAGATTACAAAACAAAGTAAGTTTGCAGTGTCTCAATGCATGACTGGAAGCCGGGACTCATCAAGGGAGGGTTGCAATTGACTGATAGGAGATGAAATGGGCAGAGACAAGTGTTAGTAATAAGAATAGAGAAGAAAGCTCTTATTAAGAAGTAATCTGGGGGCGCCTGGGTGGCTCAGTCAGTTAAGCATCCCACTCTTGGTTTCGGCTAAGGTCATGATCTCAGGGTTGTGGACCCGAGTCAGGCTCTGCACTCAGCGTGGAGTCTGCTTGAGATTCTCTCCCTCTGCCCCTCCCCCACTCCCATTCACTCACTCACAAGCTCTCTCTCTCTAAAATAAATAAATAAAATCTTAAAAAAAAAAGAGTAATCTGAATACATGGCAGAAAGAAACTGTTTAGAAAACAAGGTTTTGGAACTAGATAGCCCTAGGTTCAAATCAGAGCAATTTCCTATCTGTGTAATTTTGGGCAAATTCTCTAAGCCTCTACTTGCAAAACGGGAGAATGTTTGTTTCCACCTTGCAGTGATTTGGGGAGGATTAATGATACCATGGAGCACCTGGCATATACATAATGCTCAATAAATTTAAGGTCTCATTATTTCCATAATTACTAAAATTTTATTACTATTACTAACACATGTACAGTTTAGGAGACATATTGCCATTAAGTTATATGATTCTTCCTAATTCTGCTTTACATGATTTATAAAGTGCTCATATGCTCGACGTCATTGAATCTTAGGAAGAAACTTCATGTTTAGAAAATTTATTAACCAAGGAATCATTGTTCTTAAAACACTTTTAATAAGCTATACTCTGATTGTCCTTATCTACACATATGTTGTGAGTGCTCTTTAGAGGTCCCCTGTCCTAGTATGCAAATATGAAACTGAAAAATGCCATTTAGCCTTTGTCTACCAGATCATATGCTTGTTGGAGTCTCCTTATGTCTCTGCAACTCTATGTCACACAAACGAATTGAAAAGAAAAGCAAGGACAGTTATCCACATAATTTAAAGGGCAAACACTTGCTAGAAATAAATTAAAATAAAAACTTTATTGAATTACATTTTCTGTGCTACAGCTCACCATGGAGCTGTTCAACTTAGCAATTTCTTATATTTGGATCACTTTTCTTTGCCTTCTAATTCTGGTTTTACTTGCTTTCATAAAATGATATTTAGTGTTTGCATAAACCAGCTTCTAAAATATGGAAATCTTGTTTAGAGACACGGCTTTCTAGAGAAATACCTGAGTTAATGCTCACAGTCAAGTATTATTAGGAACAAAGAGCTCTCTGGCTGGCTACAAATCGGAATTCCTAATCTTACCCCCAAAGAAAGGTGTATGTTCTTTACTGCAGTCTGAATTTATAGACTGTTTTGGATTCTCTCATTTATATAGTCATTTGCATAGAACAGAAAACATATTACATAACAAGTCAGTCAAGCTAAATTATAGGCAGTTCTTTTCAATCAGGCCACTGCAGCTCTGCATTGCTCAGCTCAGCTCCTGTCTCCCACTGTTCAAATGTTGCCATGGTGACCAATTTTTGTCATGTACATTCCCAGGTCCCATGCGGCCTCCTTACTCATAGCACTTTGCTATCACTACAGCGACTGCCAGATGCTGTCTTATTATCTAATCCCCCCTTAGTAATACATATCACCTTTAAGTTACCTGGGTGAATTCTTGGAACCTGCGTATAAATGATATGTTACATAAACAAGAAAATAAATTCATATTAGATAACATTAGAATGATAATAACAAATAAATAAGACTCCTTAAGCCATCCATAAGCAGGAGCATGGTGAATTCACTCCCTTACTATTCTCTAGCTATCTCACCGTTCGTATCATTGGAAGAGCAGTTTGATTCTCTTATGACAAATGGAATAACAAGATTGCAAAAATGTTGAGCTGAATTTGATCAACCATGTTGCAATCCATCTGATTGTTGAGCTTTCCACTGTTATGACAGCTGAAAAACACAAATTATCGGTATATTGGAAGAAGAAGCTAAGAGGTACAGAGACAGTCTAATTTATCCATATGCCTAAAAAGACAATGTCATATGGATAAACTAAATTTCACCTCTTTTTCCTTTTTAAATATTGTAGGCTGAATGTCTTTCGAGTAAAAACACAACCTTAAAAAAAATCACAAGAAACCAGATCAAAGACATAAATAGAACAAAATATGCACAAGAGATCTCATCCAAGATCAAAGATGTGAACGTAATTGCCATGAATAAGAAGTGCAGAGCTCACCAGAACAGAATGTCTTCAGCACACAGAGAATTCTACCAAAAAAAGGGAGAGGGGGGGTGGGGAAGAAAAGGGGGAGAAAAGTCTCTGGGAAATCAAGCCCTCCACAAAGCAAATAAAATGTCTTTATTTTTCCCTTTGCAGTAAGCAAAATTTCTATGTCGTTTCATTGAAGTGACCAAATATGGGGCAATGTTCACCAACTGTAAAGGAGGGAAGCATATCAGAACCTTTCCATTTCGTGGGCTAAGCATTTCTTATGTTTTGTGGTTTTTTCTTTTTTTTTTTTTTCTGTCAAAATCCACTCCCCAAACTTCAGTCTCTAAAAGTGTTTCACTGTAAATCAGTCTGGTATGGAGGGAGTTTTCAAGAGTGTGAAATATTGAGGTAGTAACATTTGAGAGAGCCACTTTGCTTGTGAAAATGAAGTAATTAATTTACTGCATATGGGAAAAAGAAAAAAAAAGGTAGGGGGAGTTCCCTTTATTAAATATTTATCACTGGAGCCCTGGTGGATGCCACTCAGAAAAGCAATCATTAGAGATGGGACACTGACTGAAATGAATATTAAGTAGCCCTCTACACTAAATAACATTTGCTGATTTCTTGGAAAAAAAAAGTTCTTGGAATTCTTAGATACTACTCTTTCAGTGTCTTACTGCATGTACTTAATTTTAAGTAATTCCGTCTTTTAAAATTGTGTCTCTGTCCCTGACCTTCGAGAACTTTCATCTCTTTCACATCAATGAACCTCTTTTCTACCCTCACCAGGAATGCAGACTGCAGGAGAAAGGGGCAGAGGGAGCGTGAAAGAGTGAGAGAGAGCAGATAGCTATCAGAAATGCAAGCTCATACCTGCACAAAGAGGAGAAATAGCAAATTAATAATCCATGATTCTATTTAGCCTACTAGGGAGAAGACAAATTTATGACTCAAGGTAAACTTCAGTCAGATATGTTAGCACTGAAAATAAATTTTCCGAACTTGATTCTTTAAAGCAAAAAAAAAAAAAAAAAAATTCAGGAAACAATGCATCGCCTGAAGATATTTAGCCTCAAATATGTACATTAGCATGTGCATATGATTTTATCCCTAGAAAATAAATATAATAATTGCAAATATTTCTTTAAGTTCGCTCTACACCCAACATGGGGCTTGAACTCAATGACTCTGAGATCCAGAGTCACATGCTCTACCAACTGAGCCAGCCAGGCACCCACTGTTTAAAAAAAATAAAGCAAATTTGAGGCAATCTACTTCTGTGAGGCTCGTCTCCCCAACAAATGTACCTGAATTCATTTTGAGACTATTTCTTACATCTTAGTATTATTGTGGAGAGCAGTATTTTTCATATTATTCTAGATCCTGAGCATTATCTGACTTTTATTCTGACTAAAAGTCTTTACATGCTTCAGAAACTCATTTTCTGGGCTCACCTCACCTGCAGCCTTCACCTGCATCAAACAAAGTGCTGTTCAGCGACATGGGATTCCTGACCACAGTGCTTTCTTTTGCAGTGAGAAGTAGAAGAAAGCTACTGCTCTGCTTAGTACAATATGCAAGGGACTCCGTGTGAGAGGGGAAAACAAGGCATTATAAGTAAACTTAGAGAGACACTGGGGCTTATGTCTTCTTAGCCCGAAGTATGGTGAAACAAACAAAATTGTCCAGAGAAGAGAAGTCACTTTCCAGTTGCAAATATCCCTGCACCATGTGTTGGAAGAGTAAGAATGTTACTACAGATGAAGTGAGCCGTTCTTCCTGCAGCATCTGGAATTTCTGAGAGAACTGCTCTTTCCCCCCTCAAATCTGTGTGTGTTCACATAGGTATGGGCAGGCTGCTTTGGAGGATTTGATTGACTCCACCATCAGGGACTTTAGAAATGCCAGGATAAGATTTAAAAAAAAAAAAAAATGGACACAGTCCCACAGCCCAAAAGTACAGTGTTGCATTACCATTGACAGTTTGGGACCATTTTTCTTAACAAGCTCCTAACGGTCTGGCAAAATGGAAGAGCATTCCTTTGGGTGATGCTCACGTTACAGTAGTGGTTCTCCACCAGGGGTACTCTTCCCTCCCTTCCCAGGGGACACATGGCAATGTTTGGAGGCATTTTTGATTGTCATGATAGGGTGAGGCATTCTAGCAGCATCAGAAAGGTAGAGAGCAGAGATAACGTTCAATATCCTGCAATGCAGGTCCCACCACTTACCCTTTGATTTCATGGGAACATTTTTACCAAGAGATGAAGTTTACGTCTTCTTGAAGGATAACCAAATCACATTTTTTCTTGGGTAATAATCACATATTCACAATCCATTTACAACAATGATGTTTACGATGCCTCAAGTTTATGTATGGAAAATTTAAAGTTTTACAAATATTCAGCTTGATTTTTGAATTCATCATTTAGCAACCTGGCTTAAGCCTAAACCTTTTCTTTTTTTTTTTTTTAAGATTTATTTATTTATTTATTTATTGGAGAGCGAGCGAGAGAGAAACAGCATGAGAGAGGAGAGGGTCAGAGGGAGAAGCAGGCTCCCCGCCAAGCCGGGAGCCCGATGCGGGACTCGATCCCAGGACCCCGGGATCATGACCTGAGCCGAAGGCAGTCGCTTAACCAACTGAGCCACCCAGGTGCCCAAGCCTAAACCTTTTCTTGGGATGAAGTAATTCTCCCCACGGTGTTTCTCTTTTGCATCCCCCTTGTGATTAGGGGTCTGATGCCCAGAAATGGCTTGGCAGCTCTGGAGATCAACACTTCCACATTTTTCTTTGTGTGGGAACTTTTGATACAGGATACATGATTACCTGGGAAATTATTTGATTTTTACAAATTATGACCTTCACAAAAAAAAAAAAAAAAAAAGAAGTGATTTTCAACCACCTTTAGACCCCATTTTCTCCTATAACACAAAGGTAGATTTCTGGTGATATTCTCAGAAAGGTTGAATAGTTTTCTTTCTTTCTTTCTTTTTAAAGATTTTATTTATTTATTTGAGAGAAAGAGAGAGAGCACGAGCAGGGGGCAGAGTGAGAAGGAGAAGCAGGCTCCCCACTGAGCAGGGAGCCTTACTTGGGGCTAAATCCCAGGACCCTGGGATCATGACCTGAGCCAAAGGCAGATGCTTAACCAACTAAGCTACCCAGGCGCCCCTTGAATAGTTTTCTTGAATAAGAGACTTGGCTATGGTGGGAATTTATATCCTCAGGGCACCTGGGTGGCTCAGCTGGTTGAGCATCCAACTCTTGGTTTTGGCTCAGTTCATGATCTCAGGGCCCTGAGATCAAGCCCAGCGCCCCTCTTCCCCTCTCTTCCTCTCCCTCTGTCCCTACCCCCCCCCCCCGCTCATGCTCTTTCTCTCTCTCAAATACATAAATAAATCTTTTAAATAATAATAATAATAGTAATAATATCCTCTCTTCTAGACTTTTTGACTTGTAGACTCCTGCTAGTTTGACTCAGAATTCTAGATGATTTGGAGTTGGTAAAGAAGGAGGCTTGGAGCTTACCTGTTCAGCCATCCCATTAGAATGCAACACCTTCTTTCAGATGTTTCATACTTCAGTGAAAAAAATGCACCAGACGCCATTATGGTCTCAGAAACCAGCATTGATCCACACACAGTGACAGGATCCACGGTACAGTAAGTCATGAGGTCATTTAGTAACACATACAATGTACTCATTACAAGTCATTTATTTCTAAGAATTCTAATTAAAACAGATCAGGCAAACTTTTACTTGAAAATTCCTTTTACGAATTGTCAAGCTACCTTTGAACTTTAGGCTACATCTCTTTAGTAATATTCTACAATCCAGGGTTTTCATACAATTATTCAAAGATATGTATTGAAGGTCCACTGTCTAATATATATGGAAAGTATACATTTTTTTGCTAGGCTTACCTCTGAATGTGGAAGTATTCTCCTAAAAGGTAAAACAACAACAACAACAAAACTGGGGAAACTTTTTATTTTTCCCCAAGTCAGTGCTTTCCGAAATGTCCTCAGCATAAAAATTATGTAGAATTGCTTATTAAAAGAAAAGACACTCAGCTCAACCAAGACCTATGTGGGAGGATCCTAGGAATCTGTATTTTTCAATAGCACCCACTGAGTCATATGATTTGGTAATTTGGGAAACAGTACCCCAGGAGAATGCACATATATGGAGACCACAAGAGACACTCTATTAAATTATAAAAGGTTGTATGATACATACAGAATACTTAGGAAAGTGTCTGGCACTTACTAAGCTCTTAATTAAGCATTAGATACTATTGTTTTCCCTTGTCATGATCAGTGTAGATAAGAATTAGCATTTCGAAAGGTCAGTCTTCAAAAGCCATTATTAGCCTTCTCAGCCACTGGCCCAGAGCCTTGTCTTTATTACATCCATGATTCCCTGCATCTTTTTACGTTTTACCAAATTCCTATCTCTTTTTCATTAACTCTCCTATTTTGGTTCCTTTCTTCTCTCTCCTTTTAACTGAATGTCCCTCCTGATACCGACTTCCTCAAGAGTCATTTCATTCTTTATCTGTGGCCGCAGGAGCCCTTCCTGGGAATTTTTAACATTCCAGTGAGAACGGTCAAGGTATATGCTCCTGTATATAATTCTCTCGAGACCCAATTTAGATGGAACCTGGAGTCTGAGACTGATTATTTAAAATGAATCTGCAATTGCCAGGCATCCGGGTGGCTTTCACCCTCTATAACTAATGTTACTTCAACCCACAAATATTTAAACACGACTTTGGAGTGTTCCATTTGAGATGTCTAAACCACCCGCACATTGCACATATCATGGGGGATATGAGAGCAGCCAGATGACATATTGATTTCTTTCTGTAATTCGGAAGAAGTCCCTGCGCTCATTCACTGACTTACGCATACCTACAGCTTATATTTGCTTTTATAGAATGCTTGGAACAATCATAAGAAAGAAACAGGAAAAACTGTATAACCAATCTGCTCCTTTCCACATTACTCATCATCTCAGCCTCTCTTAAGCAAAAAATATTTGCTGCATAAATCAGACATGCAGTCTCTGTCACTGAGCTAAAGAGAGAAAGAAAGAAGAAGCTATTACTTGGGCCTACCATCATCTCGTGTATGTTTAACCTCTGCATCTAATATGAATATCGTTAGGCTGGATTTCGCAATTGAGAGATCACTTCCCATTTTGCTAGGAGTTCGTGCATGTGTACAAATGGGTTTACTCACAAAGAGGATACTTTTTCTTTCTGAAGAATAATTTCATTCTGAACTGGGTAAGAAAAAACAATTGCCTTTATTTTGTCCACACATTCTATCCTTTTGGACCTTAATGAAATATACCAGTGGCACCTCTGGAAATTGCTAAATGGTCACAGTAGCTAGCATTCCTCTGTGTTAAAAGAGGTTAAACTGCCTCAAGATATAATTTCAGGTCTTAATTGAATGCTAGCCACTGAACCATGAGCCGGGATCCCTGAAGAATGGTGACGTTCTCTGTGGGCTTCACACAATGGGAATGCGTGGGTAGACGCCATCTGCAGCTCCGGGGCTGGGAAACAAAAAGACATTTGAGGAAGAGGGGATTTCTTACAGATATGATATAATGGGAAAGATCTGAAAGTCATCCATCATGCCCGTGACATACGTCACACCCGACAACAGCCCAAAGCCACGAGATGTCCCGGACCGCCTGCAGCCGTGGCAGGCCTTCTGGTATCAGCACTTTTGTGCATCCTGCCACCGCATGGGGAAGGCCCAAGAATGCCTCTGCCCGCCCCCGCCCCATAGTTTGCTAACGCAGGCTTCATTATCGCACACCCCAACCGGCGCTCGGGACACATTCATCTGGTGACAGGGAGTGACAATCAGAGCTGAACGGGGACGCCAATGCCACCAGATGTTGCCGAAGCTCATCAGTTGGGTTCGCACCACCACGCTGTTCCAAGGGGGTCAGAACAATGCGTCCAGGCGTGCAGGCGGCTGCTCAGAGACAGACAGGAGGCTGAAGCTTCCATCCACTTCTTTCAGTTTTCCTTACAGGGCTGACTTTCAAGTCGTTATCTCGAAATATCAAATTCCGATTGGGTCAAGATGAGCAAGAAAAATATATAAGCTGTGTTTTCATATCACCCTGTGATAGCAACCTATCACTTACATCCAAGTGTTGCTCTTTAATTTTAAAGTCACGCACGGCAGGTGGACACACACACACACACACACACACACACAGACACTTAACATTAGAACGAGTTGTAATTAAATTTGCATTATGTTCTCTTGCTTTAACTTCTGCATTCTGCATTTGTTTTTATCATCTTCCCCACAAAATGACAGGGGCCATGGATAGCGGTGCCCTTTGGCCCTCCCCAGACCTAAGTCAGTATTAAACGCACACTCGCTGCTTGATGACAGGTCAGTTGGTTTTAAAAGGGTTTGTTTTTGCTTTTGTTCCTAATATTTCCAAAGGCTATCCAAGAAAACTGAAGACAACATGCAGAGTGAAAAAAACCAAGGTTGGAAATTATTAACTTGGACCATATTAAAGAAATACAAAGCTGAGCAGTTAAATTTTATCACTTGAGTGGAGGATATTAGTAGCCGGAAATTCTAGGCTCGCTCAGAATGATTTTACAGGTTAATATCCTAAAAATTGTGCCAACACTTGATGTTCTCGGCTTGTTTATGCCACAGCATAAATAGCCCACTTGCAGGTGCATCTAGGTGATTCTGTTACTACTTCATAGAGATCCATAAAAACTACAAATAAAGGACAGTTCTCCAGAGCAATAGCTTGTTTGAGTGCAAAATAATTGGGACACTGGGACTCTTGTTGACTGAATGAGTGTAGTGTTTGGAAACAACCCTAGGATAATAGCAACCTTATCCTGAAGCTGGTACTTCAAGTTTATCTGGGAAAATCCATGTAACCTAGGCATTGTGTACTGTTTTCATCTCTATTCCAATATCCTTTGAATATGTCCATATTAATTACTTCTTCCTAGATCTTATCTATCTTTGTTTCCTCTAACATTGTGTGAATGTTAACCACACACACAGAAAGACTTCATTTATATTGTGGCCAAGTAATTGTATCCATTCTGGAATATATTCCCTTGTTTGAGTCTCAGAACTTGGTACCATTTTAATATTGTATTGCATCCTGAAACAACTTTTGTTTGGGGCATTGATGCAATAAAAAATATTTCATATTTATCATGTATACTCATGGTAGAGATGACCTGATGGGAACGACAGATTCTTACCCTGTTTGATGGAAACTTTCCATTGAGTTCCAATCTGTAAATTGTGGACCAAAATGTGGGTTGGGAGAAGTGAAAGAACAAAATCAAGCACATGATTATTAGTAATTATTAAGAAAAAATTGATGTTATTTAACACAATGAAGACAGTGTGTCTAACCCAATTCTTAAACTGCAAGTCAAACAAAAAATATGACCCTGAGGACAGTAAGGATTTCCTTAATGTAGATTTCCTGTAAATAGTGTCTTCTTGTTAGATTTAAACTACCAATAACTAGATTAAATGCAAGCAAGAGATTATGCTAAAATAAATTAATCAGTACCTTAAATATCTGTTCCTTTTTGATCGGATACTTGGAGACCGACATTCTAGGTTTGCTGAGTAGAGGTTTGTTTTAACTCAGCATAAAGTTATATATAAAACTGTAACTTATTCATTACCTATAAAGTGAGAAGATATTCCATCTATGTGTGTATCAACTCTTCTGAGTGGCCTTTAGTGACATCTTACACCTGTAGCGGCCAAGCTCCCTCACTTTTGGCTGCAATGACCTTGATAATTTATTACATTATGTGACTTGCACATTTGCTTGATTCTCCCTCTCCCCCACTGGTTTATCTCTAACAGGACAGGGACTTTGCTACTTTAGTCCTTCCAGCATTCCTAGCACTTTACGTAATGACTGATGCTCAAAAAAGTATGTGCAAACGTTTGAATATGTATGAAATACACGTGTTCTTTTGGAAGCAGATAAAAGAACACCAAGAAGGCTATGCATGTGTGTAATTAGGATCTTAGAATGTCAGTTGTAATATAAGATATTTCATTCAAATTGAGTGCTTTACACAGAGCCTCTTAGTATGCATTGCACAAATAATCCTTTTCAGTAAATCATTTTCAATAAGTACTTTTTCATAGGGCAAATGAAAAAGGAGTGAGAAAGAAGGTTATAGACAAAACAGAGTAAAGCTTTACGATTAAAATTTCTGAAATCCTCAAGGTATTATTCCGTGACTCAAGAAATAAAGGCCCATAAAATCCATTAAATGAAACCAAGTTCAGTATATTGTATTCAATACTTAGATTTTCTGAATTTTATATAATGTTTATGTTTGCCAAAAGAATGAATCATTTATGCCTTAGATGTGCTGATGGTAAGCAACTAGAGTGATGAATGGAGAGATTTTCCTAATCACGTATACTATTTTAAAAGTTTCAGCAAATGTGCATAATTTTAGAATAACTTACAATAAATTAAAAACAATGTGAAATTTTGGTATGTGGCAAGCACCTCTAATTCCACTTAGCTCTAAATACATAGATAGATGGAAATGTTGAGAAAAACGGGAAGTCAACTCCATAACAAAAGATTTTAGTCGTTGAAAAGTCTTTCTTCTAGGGGACACTTCAGACAAACTAAAAAAACAAAAACAAAACAACAACAAAGAAACCCAATGGATGATTCCAAAAACTTAAGAATTCATACTTCTTACCAATTGTCTGAGATATTCCCCTCAGCTTATGACTACCATAGTTGTCTGACTTCAACAACCAAACAACTAACTCCGACAATTGGCAAAAGACCAAATTTACACAGTCCCAAACCCAAGGATAATGTGTTTTAAAAATTGTGCACAATGTCATTCTAGAATTCTTTGAGGGAAGACCAAAAAAGCATGGCATTTAATTTTCTAGCTCTTGCCTTTCTTTAAGCAAAATTATTTAATTTTTTGCAAAAATGAATACACATTTGCATGAGTCAAACATCAAAAAGTCCCAAAGGTATATAGCAAATAGCGCCCTTCCCTCACAAAGTTTTTTGGAGTTGGTTTCCCAGTTTCACCAAGAAGTAAAGGTCCCTTGTTGTTTTCTGTTCTACATCTCACTCTTTGGAGTTTCTAGGAAGAGGTGTTTATGGAGAAATGTTCATCTCAGAAGTTAAGGATCAAATGGCAGGGGATGGGGGTGTTATTTATTTATTTATTTTCCAACGTTGGCCTCTCCATTGTATTCAGTGTTCCTATCTGGCTGCCTGATTGAAAACTTTCTCTATTATTTCAAATCCTAAAAAGGAAAATTCTTCCATTGACCTTGCCCTTTTCCTGGGGGCACTAATTTTCCCATAGTTGTCAATGCCAAAGCTCTTCAAAGACTAACCCACGCTCATCACCAGCATGTCTCCACCACCATGTACTCACTCCTTGATTTTGTGAAATCTCATTTCTATACCATAACTTCCACCACCACCCCCCACACACACATCCCACGCACACACGCACACACACATGCAGAGATGTCAGTATAATTTCTCTCTCTGGGATCACTATGACCTGCAGGTCATCCTAACCAACAGTGTCTGTCCATCAGGCTGGCAGCTCCCCAGACCCCTCCCTCACTCCCTTCATGCAACTGCTTCCTTGGGGAGGCTCTTACTGCCCAACCTGGTTCCTTCTCCTGGCCTTAGGATATTGCCGGCTTCCTTCCCTTTTTGTTGATTCTAGAGCTCTCTGCCTTTTATTTTATTATTCATTCATTCATTCATTCTTTGTTCTAAACACTCTCTTCAGATATCCCATCCACTATTGCTTCTTTGTAAGATAATACAAAAATCTGCTGTCGGGTTTTTATCTCTCTCTCTCTGGAATTTCAGTTATGGCACTCCCCAGGGCTCCGAGTACTTTACCTGATTGTCCCACTACCTCAAAGTCCACTGACCTCCTATTCTATTTCCTAAACCAGTGCTTCTCCATGGTGATCTTGCTGCTGCCCTGCCTCCCCTCTCCATGCACCCCTCCCCAGCACGCCTCCTGGGACCTTCAGCAATGTCTGGGGACACAGTCACACTGTGGAGGGGTGCAGCTAGCCTCTAGTGCATGGAGGCCATGGCTGATGCTAACCACCCTGCAGCACACAGAATAGCCCAACAATAAAGAATTGTCTGGACCTCAATATGAATAGTGTCCAAGCTGAAACTCTGTCCTCATCTACTGACACTTCCCCATTTCTGCCACCAAGTCCCTCTGGCAGAATGAATTGGATTTAATCCTGGGTTGTTGTCCTTCTTTTCTGTTTTTTTCATGTTTCCCACTCCATTTAACAGGCAGAGTTTCACTTGGGTTTTTTCCTTGGAAATTTTTATCCATTGATCATTTTCTTCATCCCTACCACCACCATCACTGTGTGCATTTACTTGGGTAAAAATATATGTTTCACTCATCTTAATAGCTCAAGTTTCTTTTCCCTCCTACCCTTACATGCTGTTGCTAAATTAAATGTCCTCAAATACTGTTTTCCTCACATCAAACATGTTCAATGGCACCTTTCTGGAGCCTCCCTGTTCTAGGATTCTTTGACAGTTGGGCCCTTACTGCCCTTCCTATTATGCCTTATGTGAACCTTCCATTCCAGCCAAGTTGGCCTGCTCATGATTCCACTTTTTGTTCTAAATGTCTAAACCAGTTAAATAATTCCACAGTAATAGTAGTTCTATTAGAGAGCAAAATAGCTCATTAGTTAACCATCAGTGACAACTGGCTCATCCTTTAAAAGTTTCTATCTTGGGGCGCCTGGGTGGCTCAGTTGTTAAGCATCTGCCTTTGGCTCAGGTCATGATCCCAGGGTCCTGGGATCGAGCCCCGCATCAGGCTCCCTGCTCAGCGGGAAGCCTGCTTCTCCCTCTCCCACTCCCCTTGCTTGTGTTCCCTCTCTCGCTGTGTCTCTCTCTCAAATAAAGAAATAAAATCTTTAAAAAAAAAAAAGTTTCTATCTCAGACATCTCAGAATATATCTAAGGATTCTGGAGCCCAGGTAACTGGAATGAGTTCTTATCTCTGCCACTTAGTAGGTTAAGCAAGTTATATGCCACTTACTAGTTAAGCATATTTCCTCACCTATAAAGTGGGCTAACAAAAATGCTTACCACATAGGGTTGCCATGGAATTTAGAATAGTCCCAGTATCTAATAAGCACTAGACAATTATTCACTATTATTCCAAAAGAAAAGAGTGCTATAATATTTCCTTTATAAACCCACATGTGAAGGCCATTACTGATGCATGGTGTTAATAATATTATTGTGCCTACTGGTGTGACAGCCAAAGTGATGCACCCTCCAATGCACTAAATTGTTTGCTCGGTTGCTGAGTATTTTCTGGAAATATCATCCACCAGATATTTATGCGTATTGGTTTTCCGAGAGGCCCTAAAAGATTCGGGAAACCTAAAAATGCCTACAAGATGCAAAACCTCAATATATGCACTATTCCCACATCAGTGAAGTTCTCTGTGTTGCCTGAGTTATCAAGTATCTCAGGTTCAGTGTTCAACTTCTTCTCTATTAGTAAATATGGGGCTCTGATCTACTTGGGGAAACTGTAAAAAACAATTAAGAGCATACCAGACCCAAGAATAAAGGACAGGCTTTCTTTCTGCTTTTTATCTTTTCCCAGAGTTTCAATGTTTTGCAGTGTAGCTCCCCATGGGTGGGTTGGGAGGTGGAGCGATTCATAAGGAATTTATTTTGAAATTGGTTGGGGTGGGAGAATCAGCATTTCTCCCCTAAACCCCATGCCTGCCTTGCTGTTGTCATCCCGTTCTTTCATCTCCTTCCCCTGGATGGTCTTTCTCCGTGGAGTGATGGTAGGATCAGGGAATGCCGAACAGATGGGACAACATGGATATGTAGCTACATGACTTTATTGCCTGGTGTACAAGCTCCAGATAGCCATTTTATTTTGCAACTCAAATTCTTCCCTTTTGCAATCCCCTCTGTGCACTATCCAACTCTCCCCAACTCCTCTCTCAACCACCACCCCCTTAAGTGAAGCTAGTAGAACAAGGAGGATCTGCCTGTAATTACTGCTTAATTCATTTGCATGTGGATGTTCTCATTATAATGTCATTAGCATGGGGAGGGAGTCCGGTTGCCAGAGCAACCAGGAGTGGGGCAGGTGCAGTTCAGCCTCAAATGAATTCTCGGCTCCGTTTGGTCAAACTCCACCTGTATTCCTGGCTCTTATCACTCTTGTGGTTGCCAGAATGAAAACATTCCTCAGCTTTACCCTCTTTATTTTGGCTGTGTCTCTGGAATTTCTTGGTGACCTGTACAATTCTGCCTGGTTTTACTAAGAACTCCCTTTATTTTAACTTGCCATGCATGGGGACTTCAGCTTCTAGTTTGTGCTCTCCAGTATGGAAGCCATTGGCTACATGTAGCTACTGAGCCCTTGAAATGGGATTAGTAAGAGTTGAGGTGTGCTGTAGGTGTAATATACACAAAGGTCTTCGCAGACTTATTATGGAAAAAAAAAGAGTGCAATTAGTTCAATAAACTTCTGAATTTTGAGCACATATTGAAATGGAAATATTTCAGATATATGGGGGTTAAATAAAAAATATTATTAAAGTTAATTTTACTTAGCCCTTTCTATTTTTAAAAAGATGGTTACTAAAACATTTAAAATAACAGATGTGTCCCACATATATGTTCCATATTATATTTTTATGGAGAGTACCATCCTTGATGATCGATTCCTCTTCCCAGTCTTCCTGCTGGTAAGTACCGCCTTCTTAATCTTTAGAGAATTTACAATAGCTGTCTTCCAACACAGAGCGTCCACCCCTAATTCTTTCTGGATTGCCAAGCAATTTACTTATTTTAGCCATCATTCATAAATACTCTTAGAGGTAAAGAAATTCTATTTTCCCATCAACACAGGAATTTCCTCCTAAAGCAATGCTGATAAATGGTTAACCAGGGCCTGCTTGAGTCTTTCCTCAAGGGCCACTACTTCACAGAACATCAGATAGGAGAACAAAAACAAACAAACAAACAAACAAACAAAAAACCCAACAAAAAACAAAACCACAATTGTAAGAGGTTTTTTTTTCTTTTTCTTACACTGACAAGAAATCTGTTTCCTTATAAAAGCTACCAGCTGATCTTAGTTCTGCTCTTGGAACAAAATAGAGTAAGGTTTCTCCTCTTCCACATGTCAGCCTTCCATTTCCTTGAAGACAGCTGTCATGGTCTGTGAAGCTAAGCTTCTCTTTGTTAAACATTACCCACTCTTCTCAACAATTTCTCATAAGTCATGGCCTCAAGGCTCAACCATCCTTGTTGCCCTCCTCCAGATTTTTGTCATTTGTCAATGTCCCTGTAAAAATGTGGAATCCAAAAAAGGACATCTAACTCCAGATGTGGTGCACACCATGTAGAAGACAGTAAGACTGTTGCATCTCTTCATCTGGATACAGAGCTTGGCTTATTCAGCCCAAGACCACATTTCTTTCATTATCTTCTCTATTACGTGGTGGATACATGTTGAGGTCTTCATCCACTAAACCTAACAGATCTTTCTTCACATAAACCGGCATGAAGTTGTAGCTTCTTTATCCCAGACTTACAGAACTGATTTTTAAAAAATCTAAACCCAAGACTTCATGTTTACCTCAGTAAAATTCCACTTCGCAAGGGCTTTATTCCTCTGTACCAGTACACCAAAATCATTTAAAATCTGATTCCTGCTCAGTAAATTAGCTGTTCTTCTCAGTTGTGTCCCAGTTAGACATGATAAGCTTGCTTTGGATTTCATCTTAATCACTGATAAATGTGTTGAACTGGACAGAGCCATCTTGTCCACTACAACATGAGAAATCTTATTAACTGTCTTTCTGAAATTCAGATACACTGTGGTGTTATCTGATCAAACTATTCCATCAGAAAAGAAGAGCTGTCAACATGATTTATTGTGTGCCTACTATGTGCCAGACATTTTCTAGGCACTGAGGTATGACTTCAGTTTAGTGAAATAATTCTTCTGCCTAGTGATCACCTCTTCCATCACTATATGTTCCCAAACTATATTTTTAACAATCTGTTAGGACTGTTAGGACATTTTGCCAGAGGTCGTTGTTAATCTAACTGGTTTATAATTTCTAGAGTCCAACCTTCTCACTTTGCAAATAACAGAACGCAATTTGTTGCTTGCCACTTTTTTTCATATCCCATTCTTCTCAGGGTGTCTTAAAGATTATCAACCATGACTCCACAATCATACCTGTAAGTTATTTTATTTTCCAAGGAAAGAATTGAATTGTACTTGAAGATGTATAGTTATTTAAAGTTGTTCTCTCTTTTCATCTCTTCTTCCATCCTGGGAAAATTGTATCTGCATTCATTATCACTGTGAGCTAGGATCTAACACAGGGCTTAATTGTTGACTGCTTAAATTTTCAATCTTTTTTCCTTCCTTTTCCATTTGAAAGCCTATCTCTTCATTTTGGTGAAAAAGAAGGAAAATTAAGCTAAATAGGTCTTCTGTCTTCTCTTTTATTATTAATATTAAAGCACCTTTCCCCATGCATGATCAACAGATCAGTCCCTTATCCATTTTCCAAAGGCAAAAGGTACCCCTCTTTTTTAATACATGTAATTTTCATGAAGATAATGACCCTAGATTCCAGAGGCTCTCTTGGTTTCTATATCTGGGTTTACTATTGGATCATTTGGAGATTTTGTATACTTGTTTTCCCCTTTCGTACTATGTTGCTAACTTACAAAGATGTAAAAATGTAGCCAATTAAAATGAACAATTTATAAAAAGTGTCATCAGATTTCTATAGAAACAATCAGTTGAATTTCCAATGTAGGACTGATCCTTTTTTTTTTTTTTTTTCTGTAGCTTCTGCAGAAGCATATAATCTCTTGGCAGTAACCCATTTTATTGAATGGACCAATAAAATATTATTAAACTCATTATTCATTTAATTTCAAGCTCAGTGTTTATGTTGTCACCTATATTTTATATATGGACATGCCACAGTGGTTGGCAATAGCTGTATGGTGATAAGGGTCTAATGTAATATGTGGAACTCTTTCGGATAGCAATAGTACAAAGACCCAGAGGAAAAGTTCTCAATAGGTGCTTTTGAAGAAGAGGATTGATAAATTGTTACTATGTTGCCAAAAGGTAAATGATTATATGTAATTGGATGAATCTTGAAAGTTACTGTAACCTATGAGTTTAGGGTTCTGCATTTATAAATGTTACATCCACACTTAGATTGTATCTACTCATGTAATGAGAAGGCAAACTGTGAAAGAGTAATTTGACTAATTCAGTCAAAATTATCATATCAATCATTTGGGTATTTTAGAAGAAAGTTTTAAGTGCCCGAATTATGGAAATAATTACTTTATTTCTCCATCCCCTTTTACTTTGTGCATATGAAGAGATAATCTGATAGACTATTTTTTTTTTCATCTTAGAAAAAGACAGCATTTAAAATTAGGAACCACCCAATATAATCGCTGAAAACCTTGCACAATTTTGCATCTGGCTTCTTTTGATAAATATTATCTTCTCATTTTTGTAGCAATTTTTCAAAAACAAAGAGCATCTTTTTCCAAAATTATTTGTCAGTATAATGCAAATTAAAAATTGAAGCATAATATTGTAGCTTCTTTCCTTATAACATGGCAAAAACAGCCTTGAATTGAATTGGATTATACTGGTTTACTTAACTCAGTTAAAATCAGTAAACATAAAAGAAACTGGGGGCACCTGGGTGGCTCAGTCGTTAAGTGTCTGCCTTTAGCTCAGGTCATGATTCCAGGGTCCTGTGATCGAGCCCCGCATCGGGCTCCCTGCTCCGCAGGAAGCCTGCTTCTCTCTCTCTCTCCCACTCCCCCTGCTTGTGTTCCCTCTCTCGCTGTGTCTCTCTCTGTCAAATAAATAAATAAAATCTTTAAAAAATAAAAATAAAAAAATAAAAGAAACTGGATACTGATGTTAATTTTATTCATGTCTCAGATTTACAATAACCTCAAATTATTTTGTTTGATTTGTTTCTCCACCAATAATTTAGTTTAATTTATCACTATACACAATCTGAATAGGTTATCAAAGTATTGAAATTTATCATTCTTTCAGGAAACCTGTGATTCTGAGACTGTCCTTGTTTTTGCACCCAATGAAAGATTTTGTACAACCTGCAAGAAAATTTTCTAACCAAAAGATAGCAGTGGATTGACTAATTAAAAATGCATCCATCTGTTGGCTTGCTTGTTGCCTTGCTTTTTGAAACATGCAGATCTAAGTGGGTTGTTTTATTTATGAAGACCCTCTAACTGTGAGAGTTATGAATTCATAAGCTTGCATTCATAAACACAATAAAGGTTAACATGATAACAGAAGTTAACTATATGGAGCATTTCATGTGTTTCTCTCATATGGTTGAGTTTTGAAATATGTAATTTTGGAAACCAGAGCTTTTTTTATGTAAAATACAAAATAGGTTTTAACTATTCTCCTTACAGAATTTTTACAGAAGATAAAAGGATTTACACCCAGAAACATCAAGTTGCATGTAACCCACTCGATGTTTGCTTTGTTTATGAATAGTAGGTAGTTATTTTGAAGTGATGGAATATGAAGCTTTATTCTTCCCCAAGGAAAAAGTGTGAAAGTTGCTAGAACTAGGATAATATTATTTTAGAGTTTAAAGGAACCATCACGGTGATCTAGATTGGAAATTGAGGCTTCCAGAGAGACAATGCTTATCCAACATCAAACAATCCAGGACTCTTGCTTTCTAATATGGCATTCCATTCATTGTTTGACATGTGTTTGTAGCCCCCTCAGCTAAATTGTTTGATTTCCATGCTCTGTTTTGTTATATTATAAACAGATTCCACACTCCACTAATTAAGATTTGGTCATCTGTGTTTGAGATAAGGCACTTTTGACTCATAGCTGCATTCTGATGTAAATTTCAGGTAGAGGAAAAAAGTTATGGTTCATACTTTGTGATAGTCAAGCAAAAAAGCAGTTTGTACACAGTTTGTACACATATTGCAACAGATGAAGCCTAAGATATAAATTATCTAAATATAAAAATGGGTTAATCTCTGCAAGAAATGGTACACGGGTGGAAGACAATTCATGGTGGACCCACGGTGAGTCCAACTCTGAATTTAAGACTGATAACCAATCGAAATAGTAATGGTTGGCAGAGAAGTACTTGTGAAGCTCTTTAAAAACATCTAGACAATTAAATTCAATTATAAAAATACAGTGGAATTTTTAAAAATGGCTTACCACAATTATCTAGCACCTCACTCACTGAACGCCAAGTTAAGATACCATACTTTTAACAACAAACAATTATTTTGTGCCAGGCACTCCATTTATGGTCATATGTAGAATATCTCACTTAATCCCGGTAACAATCCTGAAGCAGGCACTGCTATTAGCTCCATTTTACAGATGAAGAGACTGAGACTCTCACTACTACATGCATTTCTCTCCTAGATTGTGATAAATGTAAAGAGAATGATTGTGTTTGAGATGAAGAACAGAAAACATGAGAACTGACTTGATGCTGAATGCCAGAGGGACAGTTAGTGTCCTTTAAGTAAATGGCACCTTCTCCTGCTTTAGCTAGAGAGTGCATAATTTAAATTTGTGTCGCAGTGAAGTTGGAAGTCACACGCCATTGTCAGTCAAGATTACTCTCAAATGGTCAAAACCTTGCATGTTGAATCTGTATATAGGTTTACTATGTCATACCATGAAGAAATAGATTTTGTACAATGCTTAATTCTGACAATAGTTTCAATTAGGTCAACAAATTCTGAGTTATCTTTGATTCCTGAAAAAAAGTGGAAACAAGGGGAAATGATTTTAAAACATTCGTCTCTCTAAATCTCATTTTAATCACCAATTTGAACTTTCTAAGCCATCTAACTTTTAAGTGCACTTGCTAACAACTAGCTAAGCTATTTGTGTTTGTTTGGGGTTTTATTCCTCTCTTTGTTGGAAGCAGTCAAATAATTAGCTAGCAAAAAAGCCAATGTCAGTGGCTTTTGGGGACAATCTTCAAGCTCCTGAAATCACAAGTTGACTATGGAGACAATGGGGAATGTAATTAGATACTCTGTTTACAGAAGTGGGCACATTTGTCCAATATGGTACAACATAAGGCCATTCATTTTGGTTTGGCAGCAAGCAAGTAATTGTGTGAAAATCTACATCTATTCCCCAAATGGCTGTAATCAATGGGCCTCCTAAGGAGAGTCAATGCAAATCTTATGTGGTCACAAAGAAAAAGTAAACCTTCAAAAGTTTCAGGAAAATTTTTACCATCAGCTGGCTCAATTTTATTTCTTAAATTAATTACACCCTGATTTAGTTATGAATACACATATAGGAAAACACCCCTCGATGCACAGTTTGACTACCTACTGGAAATTCATCTTCTATGCTTATTAATTCCAAATTAAATACACTGAACACAAAAAGAAAAATGTATGTTTTCTATGGTGAAGAAAGAATTAAGGAGAAATTCAATATTAGGGACTTAAAAGAGAAAAATCAATAACTTATTTTGAGATTTAAAGAGGCGACTTTATACAGATGCCAATTTCTAAGGAGTTTTTTTCTTTAACACTCAACCATCCTTTCCCCACTTCCCCATATAAATTGCTTTTATTCTGAGTTAGAAGTTGAGATGGTATTAGATGAAGGTATATTCTTTAGGGATAATGAACCTCAGTGGCATAACAAGAGTATTTCTGGATTTGTGCGAGTTTGTGCCTACGCACGTGCATATATGTGTGTAATATTTGTACAGATAATCTCCAGGTACCCTTTGTATTGAAATATGCCAAATCAACCCAAATTAAATTCTAACGAGCAATATTATTTTTGGCATTATCTTACTAGGAAGACAATTTACTAAAAGCTTTCTTTCTATCTACAACCACGTGTAATTTATTGGGGGTTCTCAGAGCTTTAAAATATTAATTCCCAGTATTACTTCATTTATTCTCACCAATTTCATCATTTTGAAAATTAATCAACTGTCAAAAAAGTTGAACTCTAAGTGATATTAAATTTAAATTATGCATGTGTATTTTATCAGAACATGAGATACAAAACATATTACAGAGTTATATACGAGTAAATTATCTTTGAAAAAGATCTATGTAAACTGAGAATAATCAATAATAGGGCTTTAATTTTAAAAGTTAAAGGCTTCTATCTTTGCTACTCTTCGGGTGTGTGTGTGTGCATAATTTCCCAGAATTCTTTACATTTAAACTTGTTCTATTTTTTATACTAAGTGCCAGAAGAAGCACTATTGTTTGAAGATTAACCATTTTCAGACAAAAAAAAAAATCACAAAATTATTTTCTTGGCAATTATTAGCTTTACACTCAACAGGTTTAAGGCACTGGTGAATCAAACATTTGCCGAACATTCCCCATGGATTTGCCAAGCATCTGTGTTAACATCCTAAATAAACTCCAGGGTTATAGAGTTATTTACTCAGGTTTATTGGTTATACTTTTGCCCCTGAACAACTTCTGCTTGCCTTTTGCCTGGTAGAAGAAAAACCCAATTGTTACAAGCAACAATGCTCCCAGACAGCAAAATAATTCATATATAGGACGATAAACTATAATATTCAAATTTATATCATTCACACTTTTTACTTTTATATCTTCTTACCTCCAATAAAACAAAAAATAAAAATCAGAACACAAAAAAACCTTGAATACAGCTAATACAAAAGTATAATACATTACGACGGTATAATGTATAAAATCTTCGGATGACGTGTACCTCAATTGAAACACAGACAACTATATTTCATTTCCCGAGACAAGGTGAAAAATAATCTGTTTATTTTTAGAGAATATCAGGGCTCCTAGTGATTTTAACATAAACCTGGAACATTTTGTTTAAAGACCCTGGAATTTTAGCGGATCAGAAAAAATGATGTCAAACTTAAGAGACTCTTATAATCAGAATGCAGATGGCACCAAAAAAAAAAAAACAAAGTAATTAAAATAAGGCCTACATCTTAATTCAGGGAGTCTTTCTAGAGATCAAAGTTTTCATTTATGCTGATGACCTACCTGACTTTTCAGGGAAGTAATCTACTGTACAAACAGAAATGTCTCCATAGTGTGGCCTCATATTATAGGATGCAACCTCCTTCCAATATTAAGACATTAAATTGTGCAGGATGCAAGCCCCACAGAGTCAGGAGCAGAACATCCCTCCAGTTACTCTACAATTAGCAAAAACAAATATTCCCAGGCCATTTTTATGAAAAGATGTTAGTACTTACAAGTCGGCTTAGAATCAGTCAGTCCAAGAAAGGGGAAGCTAGACACATCTGATCACTCACACTAGGAGAGAAACTGGTCTATTCTTGGATTCCAAGCCCCCAATAAAATTCAGCATGGGTGCTTAATTCTTTGCATCCCCAAGCCTTGGAATGCTGCCCTCCCCGGGGGTGATTTTCCATCACATTGGTGCTGACGCTACAGATGTGGGGGTTTGGTATATGTGTTTGCATTTTTGTGTGTGTTTGCGAAAGCCGTTTCTGAAGGGCTGTGGGCCCAAACTGCCCCACCGCTACCCTCCCACCCCCAGCTTTCCAAGAAGAATTTGTTATATCCCCCCTACCCTTTTCCATCTAAATGTGGTGCTGGGCCTCAGGAGGCCTTGGTACACAAAGCTTCTATCCAAGTCTGTCACTTGACTGACAGCAAAAAGATTGCAGGAAGATGGACAGCTGGGTGTAGGTGGACATGGAAAAAAACAGAAGGCTGAGGAGATTCAATCAGAACACAGCAAGAGGAAGGTTCTAAATCACAGACCTGTCCAGACTTCGAAGGCTTTAGGAACTTTAAAACCAGCTAATCTTATTTTTAATCGAAGCCAGGTTTTTAAAACAGCACCCAGGTTTATAAGTAAATCTGTAACACATATTGTAAAATGGCACAAGAAGTATATTGCTGAAGACAGCTGTAAGTGGAAAGACCCAAAGCATCCTAAATTTTCTTATTACCTTGCGGTGATTTCTGCATTGCGAGTAAGTTTTGCGAGTAAGTTAACCAGGGTGGCCTGCTAGGCATTATGGGTACAAGTAGGCATTTATCAAAGTGTTTTAAATGATAACAATCCGACTGAAAACTATAAAAGTTTCAAATGGGAACATAATGAGACACACAGAGGAAATGGGGCCCAGCTTTACTGAGCTGCAGTCAACTGACCATTTAATGGAACAGACTTGATTAATATCCTGTCAATGTTCAATTACCTCTGATAGGTGTCTAATGTAGTATAAATAGGCAGGTCGAAGTTGCAGCGATGGGACCTCACTCTTAGTTAATGTATGTTGGAATCTCTCTCATAATCACCTGTGCATGTTTTGATTCAAATTTGTTTTAATTCAGAGCTGCAAGAGTTAAAGGTGACATACTTAAAAGTGATGACATATTAAAAAAATGACGATATATGTAAATTATCCCACATGTTAATCCTGAATATCGGAGTGAAACATCAAATCTCAGGAGATAAACCCTATGGTATTTGCAATGTACTACTGTTCTCTACAGAAGAAAGATTTATTCCAAATTGGCACCAACGCGGTCCCCAGTCCAGCTAGAGACGGTTAAGGGTGCTGTTCTCAGAAGGCTACTTGCACCAGTTTAAATAATAAATCTCATGGAAATACCATTATCTGTATTTTCATGCCTAATTTTTAACTCTTTCTGTCATTGCCTAGCAAAAAGAAAGCCGGGGCTGCATACACATAGAATTTAATAAGAGGAAAAACAAGCAGTTGAATTGATATACTTTAAATGTCACCTTGAGTCAAATGATCCATTACTACCTGAATTCTTTTACTACTAAATAAATTCTTTTACCTCCCTCCTTCAAATAACTCATTGTTTGCCTGAATTCACACCAGTTTATTTGTGCAGATAGTCAAGGTCTAAGAAAAAGTGATTCTCCATATAACTTAGTGGAAGATAGTATATGCTTTCCTGCATCACATACAACCTTATGCATACACTCCTGGGCTAGCATTTATTTTATAGAAATTCTTCATTGTTTTTCCACATCATATATCCAGAATGCCCCCCCCCGGCCGCCATCCTGCAATAATGCTAGTTCTAACTAAACCATGTTCATGAATCTCACTTTTGTATTTCTTTATAGAGGGATTTTATTTATGTTCAATTGATTTCAATAAGCTTTCATTAATTTACAGTGGAGCTCAAGTAGTATGTGATGCAGGAAAGAGCCTCTACTATGTTTCTTGGAGTTTTGACTGAGTTTTCTCTTAGCCCCTTTGAATAGAGTCAAGAGACATCATCTGTTGCAGGGAAAAGGCTTTTCCTATTTACTATGTGGCATAAATGAATAGGCTACAGAAATAATATATAAATATAATATCCAAAGTAACATTTCCTCTGTAAATACACTTATAAGCCTTTATTATCTAAACAAGCATTTATAGGACTTACATTGTACAAAAGGAAATACATTATCTCATTTTAGACATCGTTAGACTATTCAGAGATCTTTTGAAATTACAAAACAAGTGTTTGGGACATAAATACTTGGTAAACGCTTTAGACTATGATGGGGAAAAGAAAAGTTAGGTTTCCAAACTTACATTCTCATTATGCAGTAAATCATAAAGTATGTTCATGGTTATGTTCTTTTTCTTAACGGCATTTCATTGCAATTACACATTGTTTTTCAGGAAAAAAAAAAAGAGGGCTTTTGCAGTTCTTCCATAAATTGGTTCTCTAACCAGATAATTATGTCTCTTTTAAAAATGGCTAAAAAAAGTTATGCCAGTTTATGTTATTCACATATATATTATCATTAGTTTTTCATTATAAAACAACTATAATTCCCAGTTTTTTAATGATCATAAATCAGTATAGCTATTAAATAGTAAAGTATTTAATCGCTGTAACTTGAAGCCTTATGTTGATATTCTGAGTTAGAAGGAGTGAACAGCATTTTATAAGTATTGTATTGAAGAGTTCCAAGTAAACAACCTTTTCTTTCACACTAACGAAATAAAATAGTTTCAATGTTTAACTCATGTTCCCAATGCAGCCAAAAAACAGATGCTAATGACCTCCTCCAAATTCTCCTGAAGAAAGGTTCACTGTCTACAAAATATTTAGTTCTTGGGGGGGGTCTAGAGTTGCCCCAGGACTGAACTGAGGGTCTTCCTCTCTCTCCACCTCCCTCTTGGTGGCCCCAAGGATGACAGAATGTTCCTGATGGTTTCTGCTCAGCCCCCACATCCCTGGGTGGTAGGTGTCATGAATGGTCAGGGCTGGGAAGAAACTTTTAACACATTAAACATGTGGTGTTTGGTATACAGTAGGCGCGTGACAAATGTTTGCTAGAACTGAATTAAAATTCGGGTACAACGCCAAAGTTTCTGAAAAGCTTTCTTCCTGGAGAACTCTTTGTCCTTTTCCATCTCAGTGACTCGGGAAGGCTTTTTTCCTGTGTCTTGCCCTCACTCTTCTGACTCGTCAGGACCTGGGCTCTGTGGCCATTTTTCCCACTCAGTTGTCAAGGGCTAACAGGAGTCCTGCTTCTTATTTGCATCAGAAATAGCATCAAAGCCTTGACATCAAAGGATGAAGTCTCCAAAAGGGTTTTCTGGAAGCTTTAGGAAGCTCACCAAGCGTTGTTTCAGGTTACAATATTTCAGGTGGTGGCTTAGGGGCAGGAGCGTCTTCCTGACCAAGGTGGCTATGTCATTCGATGGAGCTTTGGTTATTCCTGATCACCAATATTTTGATTTAGTTGTGGGATTTGGGGTTCTCTGCACCTTGTTTCACTTAACTGTTTTTGAAACTATTAAATTTGGAGGTAAGTACTACTTCTAGGTTCAAATCCAACTGTACCATCTAGGAATATGAGTTGATGGTGAGTTGTAATAAATCAACAACGTAGGAAGGGAAGAATTTAGAATTTCTTGAAGAATTTAGAATTTTAGAGTTGGTGAAATAAAACAATCTCCTCCCATGGAGCACAAGCATGAGTCATCGTGCCCAGTTTCCTCGTAGAAAGGAAGCTTCAAGCTGAACACATGATTTCTCACTTAATAACATTAAATTATTAATATTAAACTGGTGATATTAAATGATTAATATTAAGTGATTAACTGCTAAATAGTTATTAGTGAAATATTATTTAAGAGTAATAACTGTCCACCACGTGCCAGGCATTATACCAGGTGCTCTACAAAATTCATCCACGTTTTAGAAGAATCACATAACTACAATTCACACATGAGGAAACCATATCTCAGAGAGGTTGAATAACTTACCCACAGACACACAACTGGTAAAAGACCAGCTAGTTGTCTGTCTTGGAATCCCTGCTCCCGGCAATGGCCAAATCCTTCACGGTACTGCTGGGGGTTCTGTTTCACTGATAACAACACTTATGTCCAGGGAAATCCAGCTAAACTCATTAAAAAAAAAAAAATCTAGCGGATTGGGGCACCTGGGTGGCTGAGTGGGTTAAGCGTCTGCCTTAGCTCAGGTCATGATCCCAGAGTCCTGGGATCGAGTCCTGCATCAGGCTATCTGCTCAAGGGGGGAGCCTGCTTCTCCCTCTCCCTCTGCCTGCCCCTCCCTCCTGCTTGTGCGCGCTCTCTCTCTGACAAATAAATTAATAAAATCTTAAAAAAAAAAATCTAGGGGGCGCCTGCTCAGTCGTTAAGTGTCTGCCTTCGGCTCAGGTCATGATCCCAGGGTCCTGGCATTGAGCCCCGCATGGGGCTCCCTGCTCAGCGGGGAGTCTGCTTCTCATTCTCCCACTCCCCCTGCTTGTGTTCCTGCTCTCACTCTCTCTCTCGCTCTGTCAAATAAATAAAATCTTAAAAAAAAAAAAAAAAATCTAGCGAAGTGTTCAGTAAAAGGCAGCATGGATTCGTCTTCTTTTTGTTATCCTGTCTCTGGTCTTGCAAGAATTCGGTTATTGCTTACTTGTCCACAGGTCAAAGCCCCTTTTCTCACCACTTTGGTGAAACTGGCCCTCCCTGGAGAGGCAGAAACTCTGAGATACTTGGTGCTATTTTAAAATGTCTTTGCAAATCAGAAAGACCTCTGAAAATGAACCTTAATTCAACCTAACATTTAAGATGGACTTGGAAGCCCAAGTCTTTGTGACAGGCACTGTAAACAAAGGAAAAAAAACTCTATCCAAGTTTTTGAGATATTGGATTACTATATTCATTAAGCTTATAAGCACATGTATTTTGACACATCTCTTAATGGATTCAAAATCGTCTCGAATTCTCACAGCATTTAAGGTGTTTTCCTCTGGAGTCAAGCTAATTTATTTTCTTTCTTTCTTTTTTTAAGATTTTATTTATTTATTTGGAAGAGGGGGAGAGAGAGAGAGAGAGAGTGAGCCAGAGAGAGCCCAAGCGAGGGGGAGGGGCAGAGTAAGAGGGAGAAGCAGGCTTCCCACTGAGCAGGGAGCCCGATGTGGGACTGGATCCCAGGACCCTGGGATCATGACCTGAGCTGAAGGCAGATGCTTAACTGATTGAGCCATGCTAATTTATTTTAAAAGAAGGTGGTTTTAGGTACTTTTTGAGATTATTGTATTCTATTGTATGCTCATAACACCAGTGAGTTATTGCTGTGTTGTAAATTCTCTCAAATGCTTGAAAATTCTTAGGTGTTTTCCAGTAAAGTGTGTGTGTGTTTGGGGATTGGTTCCACACTGCTGATGGACTGGGCCGCTATCTTTGTTTTCACTTTTGCCCTGTTTTGGAAAAGAACCTTGCCTGTTAGGTTAGAGAACTTTTCCTCTGGGTAGTCACAGTGGACAGAATTTTCAGTAGTTCATTTCTGATTTTCATCTCAGAAATTCTTGAAAGAGGAAGTTATAGTTCAGTTTTCCAAGTTTGAATTTCTTGCCTTTTGGTTCTCCAGGTTATTGGGTTGCTTTGGGATCTGAAAAACGAAAATGGGATGCAAGAAGGGGGCGTCACTGAATGTGCCCTAGCAGATGAAGCCTTGCCTTCAGACAGCTGTGGCTGCGAAGGCTTTAATATTCAGCGTGCATATCCCAGGAGGGGAAAGGTGGTACATGTTCTAGAAATTTCACTGTTTTTAAGGAGGCGGGCAATTTCCCATTCCACCACATACAACTCAAACTCGTGCAGAGAGGCAGCCTGTACCTATTGTTTAAAAAGGTTTTAGACAGAATTCAAACTGCTCTTTCCTCTTTCCAGTCGTTGTGCCAAATGCAGGGGACCAATATTTCATCTTCTTTTCCTATAAAGCTCAGGAAGATACACGAAAGAAGCTAGAAGTGAATCCCTTAAAGGGACTTCGTGCAGTTACTTAAATAATTGATACATACACATACCTATAAATCCCCCCGTGTGCATTTTTCCCCTTTTTACTTGTGTGAAAACAGTAGCTACAATAACTGAATTCCACTTCCTCACACTGTGACATTTCAGGAGGTCTTTCACCGAGAAGGCAAAATACTTGGGACCCCACACAAGCTGTCCCCCGAGGCCACCACGCACACAGCTACTGCTCACAGCCTCGCCAAGCGCGCTCAAAAAAAAAGTTGCCGAGTTCTGAGTTTGCAAGGGTGCGGCTCTCCAACCACGAGGAGGCACGATGGGCTGCGGGGGCCAAGGACCTGAAGCCGTGGCCGCGATCCGCTCTCCTCCACACTGCCTTATCTCTTGCTGTTTTATCTAGGATTCCTGTCTTGTTTTGTTTTGTTTTGTTTTGTTTTCTAGGGACTGCAGCTACTCAGGCAGCCCTGGGGATATTGACTATGAGTTTCTCCTTGATTCCATTTTCCGTAACCCAGCTGGCGAGAAGCACGACTCCTGGGTGCTCTGCACCACCCCCCGCCACCACACCGCAGGAGTGGCCAGGGTGCGCGGGACGTGGGAGCGCGGATGAAAACGTGCCCCACGGCCACACCTCCGCTCTGCGGGTTGCGGGTGGCAGCCTTTGTCCGCTCGCCCTTCCGCGGGGGCCGCGCACTCCCGAGTCAGGCCGGCAGGTGGCGCGGTTGCCTCACGATGAGCCGCTGCCTGAGCGGGAAAGGCGCTTCCACCTCCCCGCGGTCGCCCACCCGCTGGGACCCTCGCCCGGGAGAAAAACTCGGTCCTACCCTGGAGGGAGACAGAGGAGGGGTAGCCTGGGAGCGGGGGTGGGGTGGGGGAAAGGAGGCCAAGTCGGGAATCCGGCCCCTTTAAACGTCGGGAGAAACGCTCCGAGTCGCGTCGGGGGTCCGGTCCCCGGGCCGCCCGCCACGTGACGGTCGCCGGGCGGTGCTCAGGTGGCTGCTCTCGCAGCCCGGACATCTGGGGACAGACCAAGGCTCGGTGGGGCCTACGTCCCCGGAGGTGGACAGCGACACTCTCGGCGCCTGGGTGGGGGCAGCTGCGAGGATTTCCGCCGCTTCTGCCGTCCGCCACCGCGCCCGGGGCGCGGAGAGCGGTCCCCAGCAGCGCCCGGGAGCCGTCGGAGCGCAGAGCTGCAGCAACCGCGCCGGGCAGCCCCCGAGTCCCCACCTGCGGGGTCTGGGCAGCAGCAGGTACCCACGCTCCCACTTTACGCCCTTCGCTTCTGCCCCGGCGCCTGGGATCGACCAGGCCTGGTTCCCGGGACGATCCCCAGGGAAACACGCAGCCGGTTCCCTGCAGCTCAGGCCCGGCCTTCTCGGCGCGTCCTGGCGCGATGGGAAGTCCTGACCCGGGGCCGGGAAGAGACGCGCTGCGTGAACGCGAGGCGCAACCAGAGGGTTCTTCTCCGTTGCTAGAAAGTCACTGGTTCCGTCTCTGGAGACTGTGGCTGAGCCTTGCCTCCCGCCGGGAGAGGCCCTGGACTTCGGGGACCGATCAGGTCCCTGCTTTCCAGGCAACTGGGGAACCAGGGAAGAAAGACATAATCAAACCACAGAACTCCCCCAAAGAGCATTTCATTTGGAGATGCGCCATAAAGACACAAACAGGGCAAGGTAGCTGAGGGTGGCAGAGGCGGTGCGCCAGCCCCCGCGCGCGAGACGCGAACGCTTCGACCCTCAGAAAAGAGCAACAGCAAAGAGGCAGGTCAACTTTATACTTATTTTATTGCAGTAAAAGAACCTTTTCCTCTATCTCAAACCGCCCGTGGCGGCGGGGTGGGGGGCCCCGGGGGGGGAGGGGGTTGCCAATCTTCCTCGGATTCCCCCCAGTCAATTCAGTCTTCGAAGCTCCTTCCGCTGCCCCAGGGCTGGACCCCTGAGATGAGGTCCGGGGACCACGCCGTCTCCCTCCGGCGGGGGGAGGAACCCCGCAGAGCTGGGCCCCAGAGGCCGCGGGAGACCGCGCGCCCCACCGAGGCCGGAGGGGGCGGGGCCTCGGGGCGGGCTCCGCTCAGTGGGGCGGGGCTGCGCTGTCCCGTCTGCGCCACTATTGGCCGCGGGCCCCGGACTGGCGGGTGAACGTCACGGGCTGGGCCCACCCCCTTGGCAATGTCTTCAGCCCGCTGCACTCCTAACTTAAGCATTTATTCCACTGGGATAGAAGCGGCGGGAGCAGCGTTGGCACCGGCGAACCATGGCTGGGATTTTCTATTTCGTCCTCTTTTCGTTTCTCTTTGGGATTTGCGACGCTGTCACCGGTTCTAGGGTGTACCCCGCGAATGAAGGTAAGACCGAGGCGGTCCTTCTGCGGTCCCGGGCAGAGAGGTGGATCTGCGGGTGAATGGCCCCCGGGAGCGCAAGGCCGGAAGGTGTGAGGGGATCCCGGCGTGAGCGGTGCGCCCCGACTCCGGAGAAGGGGGCCCGGACGAGAGGATCCGCGAAGGGGAGTGGGGAAGCTGCCGGGCAGCCTTCCCCGGGCGGTGACCCTGCATTCGGCTGGGCTACCCAAGTTTGTAGCGGAAGGACAAAGTTTATCAGCATCCGCGGGCGAGGCCGGCTCCAGGAGCCCCAGGGGATACACTAGAGCCAACGCCAGGACTAAACAAACAAACAGAAAATAATAATAAATTATTTGGACGTAGCGTTCCCTATCACCGCTCCCAACCCAGCCCCGGTCAAGGGGGGAACGGAAGCCTGGATCTAAGTGAGTGTTTGGTGCTCCCGGGTGCCTGCGAAAGCCTTGGAGCTCAAGGTTTCTGCAAAGTTTCCCGAGCCCTGGGCTTCCCGGGACCCGGCTGCGGGGCCTCGGCTGCACAGCGGCCGTGGCGCCGCTCGCAGGTCGCCAGTGACCTGGTTTCTGTGGCACCCGGCGTCAGACACCTTTCTCCCCGCTGGGCCTCGCGCTCCGGGTGTGCGATCGCTGGCCTACGGGGCCCCACTCTCTTCAGATCACCCCTCAGACCTGGGGACCCGCTGGCAAGTTGAACGTGGTAGTTTTTGCTTTTTGCCCCCGGAACTATACACTGGGTTAGTTTGGATGGAACGCGCGGGACCGACTGGACCCGTCTGGGTGCTGTTTTCTGCGCGTCTCTTCGGACGTGCTGGAAAGATTGTGTCTGTTTCTGTGTAGGGGAGGTGGGTGTTGATCATTTAGTTTCTGATGATCTCAGAGAAAGGCGAATTGAATGTGTGTGTGTATGTGTGTGTGTCCGCGTGAGTCTGTGTGTGTACGCGCGCGCGCGCAAATGTGTGTATGTGGGTGCGCGGGTGCCCGCGTGGACGCGGACGATTGTGTGCCTGTGCGTGAGTACCCTGATAGCGTGCGCCTCTGTTCGGGGCTGCTTGTGCTCGAGTCAGCGTGCATCTAGCCTTGCACCGGTCTCGTCGACTCTTTCACAGCACCCCCGTCCCGCGCCCTCCCCCATCCATCTATCCATCCATCCATCTATTCAGGCGTCCATCTCTCCAGAATCCGTCCGTGCATCCCTGCGCTATCTATCATTTTCCCTGTTCCGAAGGAGGGAGCCAAAAACCAACTTAGCCTTGGCTGGGCAGCCGGGACCCAGAGCTCGCCAGGAGGAGGCTGGGAGAGATTCACACACCTGCCGGCAGACACTGTTTGGGAGGAAAGGGGCGCTCTCCCACCCTCTCGATCTCCTCCCTTCTTCTTAACTGACTTCTGGTGCCATCTCGGTCGCTGCGGTCCCTCGGTCCCCAGGGTCATTCCTTTTAGTGGAATCATGGATCTCGCTTTCTCCCGACTACTTCGCACACTTGTTAGGACGTCCCTCGAGACCTCTCTGGCTCCAGACGTAACGGAGATTTTCTTTTCTTTTCTTTTTTTCTTTTCTTTTTCTTTCTTTCTTTTTTCCTTTTTTCCCCCTCCCCTTTCTTGCCTTTTCTTTTGGAAGGAAAACTTGGGAGCGTTAGACAAAAACGGTGTTGATGGAGCTGTAGGCTGATGTAGAACGAAGAGAGGGGGAGTGTTTCCCCCCCTCCGGCCCCTCCTCCCCCCTAAAAATTAATTCATTTTGTTGCTTTTTATTCCCATCACGTTTCCTTTTCTCCCTTTTACCCTCCCTTTCTACTCCCTCCCTTTTTTTGTAAATTGGGTCTTATTGTTCCCTTTGTGTCCCTAATCCACCTTACATAAATCCAAATGGATGTAGCGGGCTTTTCTCTAGGGACCAAGAAGAGGGAATGAGGAGGGGGGGCGCAACTCCGGGCGGGAGCGACCCAGGGAAGGCTCTACATTTTAAAATAATTAAGAGACCCTAGGAATTCAGGCTCCTCGGGAAAACCAGGAGAAAGCAGCTGTTTTTAACTCCTTTGACTTGGGGATGGAATGAGGGAAGGTGGGCAGAATTCAGGGGCCTAGGGGTGAGATGGAGAGTCGGAATGCCCAGGAGCAAGGATGAGGGCTCCCCATTCCCACCCCTCCTCCAGCCTAAAGAGCCAGCCTCACTGATCAAATTAATAACCCAGTGGTTCCTTTGAGATGGGCCTTTCGACCCCCAGGCCTGCAGATCTCGGTGGGAAAGAGAATGTGGAGAGGTTAGGAATCCATTGTGTCCTTTAAAATGTCCTCGGTGCCTAGGACAGTTCCAGCCTGGGTGGGGGATAGCAGCTCTGTAGCCGGCTTCCCTGTTCCTGAGCTTTGACACACACGCTTAGGTGAAGCACAAACACTAAATCTATTAGGCTGCACTCCTTCACCTAAAATTCAAACCAGTGATTTCCTCCTAGGCTGAGGACGAGTCTCTGGTTGTCCTCCAAAAGACCTGGGGAAGAGAATATTCCAGTGTGTTAGCATCCTAAATTCTACAGGTCTGCCATTACCCCCTTTGAAACTTGGATATTTTAAAAAAGCAGTGGATACCACATCCAGGGCCTCTTTATTTGGTGGGGGGGGGGGGGGAGAAATTGTAGAGGAGAGAGCCTTTTCATGACCCTTTGAATACTCTGTTAGAATTCACTTGTGGTTCTGTCACCATGATGATGAGTTATGTGGTCATCTGAAACTTGCAAAAACAAATAACTCTAGTAGATACCAGACAGAGATGAATGCTGATTTTGCTCTGGAGTGTAGCTGCCCTACATAGATATATTTATTTTTTGAATTGTACTTGAGATTCTCTATTCATCCTTTTTAGAAAATGAATCAGCTCAGGCCTGGGATGGAATTTTAAATGCTAAGCAAGTTAAATAAATAAGAATGTGCAGATTTAAAGAGGGGAGAAGATCAAGTAAGTAATGATTATTTACATAAGTGAGACTGAGTTTAGGTTTTGATCAGAGTTGGATATGCACACCCCCAGAACATATGGAAACGCTCAGGCAAATGGTTTTTGTAGTATTGGCTTTTTTGCAATTGGAAATTAATCCATTTTCCTTTGTTTTCTTGCAGTTACCTTGTTGGATTCCAGATCTGTTCAGGGAGAACTTGGGTGGATAGCGAGCCCTCTGGAAGGAGGGGTAAGTTCCGAGTTGCTCTCTGATCCAAAGGGTAAAAAGGAGTGATTAGCAACTTTCTGAGAGTCCTAATGGCTTGATTCTTGTTGATTGTGGTGAGGGGGTCAGATTTCCGCCATGGCCTGTGAAGTGAATTACGCTTTGTTGGAGAAACCCTATACTCCCTTTGGATAGCTCTGTCATGGAAGAACTAGAAACCAAAAGGGCAGAAAGGGGTTTCAAAATTAGGAGATTGGTGGAGGCATAGACTTAGATGCCTATTTAAAACTAAAATACCGACAAGAAATACGATCCAGGGACCAAATTAGAATTTGTGCCTATTACTGTGATGGCCGTGAAGACCTGACAGGGTTAATTTTAGAGCAATTGTTCTGTTTCCAGATGAGGAAAATGAATAAATAAAGATACCAGGGGAGAGAACATTTCTGATTGTACCAGGCACAAGTTTAGTTCCATGCATAGGCAATGGGGGCGGGGGAGGGGCACGTCCTTACCTCTCACAACCTTAAATCAACTGCAGCTCTCTTGCACACTGTGAGGAAACCCTATGAGCTTCTGCCAGGGGCACAATATATACAGAAAAAAAACCCCAGGCTTTTGTGCTATTGGTGCTGAATGTAAAAAAGTTTATGTATTTGGAATCTTGAGCCTTTGGGAAAGGGGAAGCTAAAATAGAAAATATGAGAGAGCGCATCACTGTTCATTTCTTCTGAAATGTGCCTTCACTGCCTCCTTCTGAAGATTCAGAGAATACAGGTCAATGGCCACATTCTCCCCCCTCCACTCTTCAAAACAGGTCGGAATGAATCGGCTTGGGAAAGAAATCAGTATAACATGTAACTCCCGACTTCTGCCAAATTTAAGGAACTCTCAAATCCTTTAAAAATTAAGATCATTCTGCCTTTATATGCTTGATAATCTGTGACTGAATCAGTTGATTGAGAGCAGTGGAGGTGAAAGACAAGGCATCTTTAGCAGGGGAAGATTGGAATACCAGCCCCCAGTATGGTGCTTCCCACCTGTCCACTGAATCAACAATAAGGGATCAAAACAGTAAAGATGCACAGAAACTATTATAAAAGAGGAAGGGTTTTAAAAATAAGGCAAGGAAGTTGTCATGAAAATGGAGAATGTTAGGCCGTCTTTTTCCAAAACAGGTTTTGGGATCCATGCGAAATAAAACGGAGATTTGCCTTACCTTCCTGTTTTTCTGCCTGAACTTGACTGCAGTTGGTTGGATCTCTGCTGAAAAATTCTAGTCGGCCCTCAAAACCATTTTTTAAAGGGAGGGAGAGTGATTGGCAGGCCTCTGGCAGTGTAGACAAGCTGTATTCACTGCTGATTGCAGGCAATTGCCCTCGTCCTTTGAATGTGAAGAAAGGTACAGCTTTATCTTGTGAGAGTCAGACTCTTGTTAATCCTATACCCTGGAAAGGTCACTGATTCAGGGAGGCTTTCCCAGGCTACACCAGGAGTAAAGCTCTGTAGGTTCAGTGTATTAGAACTGCTAGCAAAATTGAAGATGGAAGGTATCAGTACTTTAAAAATTTAACGAATCTTATCTTTCTTACGGGCTGCTCCCAAGTTTGAAGGGAGAATGCATCCAGTATGATTTGGGACCTGACTTGTTACACTAAATATCCGTGTGACCTGTATAAAAGCAAGGAGTGACACATTTTTGAGCACAGTCTATGGTCTGTCTAGTTTCTGGAAAGCTTTTACTGCAACTTAATATTCTGTAGACATCCCATATCCCACACCCACCCGAAACTGCCGAAAGAACACCTGCTTGCTTTTTATAAACACAAAACTTTCGTCTTGAGGTCTCTTAAAATAATACCATACATATATAGCTGATTGTGTCCAACCCAGAACTTTTCTATGGGCTGAATGTAGACTTCTGAATGTAGAATGTAGCATCTTTCTTTCCTTAAATGTGGTGGGTGTAATATTTTAGGGACTCATTGTGAGGGGTGAGAAATGAAATTTTATTTATGTATAATAGAAATAGTCATTCCAAAATATATAGTAGCCATTGAGAAATTATGTGCCAGATTATAAATTTTCATTAATCTATAGATTTTGTAATTAAAGGAGACTTTTTCAGGCTTAGAATGAAGGGATGAATTAGATTATCTACCTAGTATGGATGGATTAGCTTTAAAAAGTTCTTTCCAGCTGAAGATAAAAGCACATTTGTGTCTTTCGGTTATTCTGAAATTTCTACTTAGAGTTAGGATGATTCACATCTTTCTTGGCTGGAAACTTGGGGTCATGGTTTTGTCAATAAGTAATGACATTTATTTGTTGTTACTGTTATTTTTAAAAAGAAACAGAAAATTTACTTGACAGTTCCACAAAGTAAAATAATGAAATATAGTCAGCGACAACTCAGTGTTGTCTTTTTTTCTGTAAGAACAACTAAGCAGAACATAAGAATAATAGAAAGCAATGGCTCCTGATGGCAACATTGTAGCAAAAAAATCTAATCTCTTGGCAGTGTTCATTTAAAGGAGCATATTGTGTTTCTGACACTGATTGTAAAATACAAAAAATAAGGTGAGCTTTGTCATTGTTCTGGCGAATTGATCAATGTGTTTAGACAATTAAGTTCAGGCTGGGAAATTCACATTAGACCCAAACTCTCCTGTATGAACTCTGTGGAGATATCCCTGTGAGCTTTCATTTACATTGAGAAATGTGTTTTTCCATATTCCCTTTGTTCTGAAATGAGAAGCATGCTGAGTAGGGTATTTTTTTGAAGGTGGAGATCTATTTTTGGATTTACATGAATTTCCCCCAAATAAGTAAATTACTGGTGATTTATTGCTTAGCGGATAAAAAGAAATTTTAATCACCACAGGGCACTTATCCCTCCCAGTTCCAACTTTCATAATGGTAGCAGATGAAAGCGATACAGAATTTTATGCAGTATGGCCCTTCACATAGTAACATTTCCATCCATTAATAGTTTTCCAATGCACAGATGGAAAACCCGTTAAAAGATACATTATGGTTCTACATACTTCATTGGATTGAATGGAGCTTTAAGTGGAGCTATTATAGAATATGAATTTTTTTTAACTATCTTTTTTTCTTCTAATTATATTCATGTGTTAGATACTTAAGCTGATTTATACCAGATCTATATAAATACATTACTGTAGAAACTTGTGAAGAATTGGAGGCTGCCTACTGGCCCGAGCCCCCCCCAAACAATCTTGCTGCTTTTAGGATTATTTTTAAAAGCTGTGGCGAGAGAGTTTTTTACTACTCCAGTCACACTGAGTTCAGATTGTCCCACCGTTAGAATCTTTATGTTAGGAAGTAGATCACAAAGAAAACCCTACCATCCTCCTTTAATTTTCTTGGGCTTTGAATCATAAACACCACCTACTATTTTATTTTCAATATCCACAGAATATTTAGAAACAAAGCATGTGTGCGTTCTTGTTTACTTATGGTATATGTTTTAAAAATAAGAATATACAGCTCTGGAAAAGTGTTTAATTGTTATAAATAACAGTGGATTTGAGAAATCCAACCATAAAGTTTACTCTCTGTCTTCCCAGGATTACCAAAACCAGAAGAGTGAGATTTTCTTTACCCCTTTAAAGAATAGTGACAGTGCCCAAAAAAAAAGACACTTTTTTAGGTATTAGAGAGCAAAGTTCTGACAGGAGCACCACTAATTAACTGATAATTGTCTTCCTTTGGCAAGCTTCTTTCTTCCTGCTCTTAATTTGCAGGTCTCTGCTCAGTTGTTGAAACAATACACATACTAGTTTTTCATTTATGAGTAAATTTGAACTGTTGCCACTTGAAATTGTAGTTGTTGTAATAGGTGAATCTGAGGTTGTTAGACCACCATAAGGAACTGCTGGGAACTCATAAGCAAAATATCTCCCCAAGCCTCTGGATTTTAGGCAAAAGAATGAAACAACCACAAAAACAAAACAAAAAAACACCTGCCCAGTAAAATATTGTCTTATCTCCCATAAGATGTTTTGTTAGTGAGGGTTGGTTCTCAGTAGTTTTCTTCCTCCCTGAAACAAAAATCATCACTGTCCTCTGAGGGTAAAATAGAATTGACAAGTCATCGCATGATGACATTTTGTAATTGATACATTTCCTTTGGATCTTTGCAGTGGGAGGAAGTGAGTATAATGGATGAAAAAAATACACCAATCCGAACCTACCAAGTGTGCAACGTAATGGAACCTAGCCAGAATAACTGGCTACGAACTGATTGGATCACCCGGGAGGGGGCTCAGAGGGTGTACATTGAGATCAAGTTCACCTTGAGAGACTGCAACAGTCTTCCGGGTGTCATGGGGACTTGCAAGGAGACGTTTAACCTCTACTACTATGAATCAGACAACGACAAAGAGCGTTTTATCCGAGAGAGCCAGTTTGCCAAGATTGACACCATTGCGGCTGATGAGAGCTTCACCCAAGTGGACATTGGTGACAGAATCATGAAGCTGAACACCGAGATCCGGGATGTAGGGCCCCTGAGCAAAAAGGGGTTTTATCTGGCTTTTCAGGATGTGGGGGCCTGCATTGCCCTGGTCTCAGTCCGTGTGTTCTATAAGAAGTGTCCGCTCACCGTTCGCAATCTAGCCCAGTTTCCAGACACCATCACAGGGGCTGATACGTCTTCCCTGGTGGAAGTTCGAGGCTCCTGTGTCAACAACTCAGAAGAGAAGGATGTGCCAAAAATGTACTGTGGGGCAGATGGTGAATGGCTGGTACCCATTGGCAACTGCCTATGCAATGCTGGGCATGAAGAGCGGAATGGAGAATGCCAAGGTAAGAAGAGCCATATTGTACTTTTCATTAGGGCTTAGTGCACATAATTAAATCAGAGATGAGACTAAATGGAGTAAAGCCAGTAATTAGCAGCCCCTGTGGGACATGGTGGGACAGAGGGGTCTAATGAGTAAATGCTCTAGCTCCAGGTGGTAAGGCTAAGACGTTTCTAATACTGACAAAATAAATGATGCTGTGTAATCAGCAGAAGGCCAAACACATTTGCTAACAGGCACTTAGATCTGAACCGGCTTGACGTGCCCTCTGAGATATAAATGAACAAGCTGAAGAAACAGACTTGATTGATCCTTACTTAAAGAGGGCAGACACATTTTTGAACTCTAGTTTTCCCTGGCTACAGACTTGGTAAAATGGCAAAGATGGTAAATATCTCTTGTGGCATATATATGTACATGAACGACTTAAATGTGGAAGTAGGATTCCAGTCTTGCAAATCCCGCCTGCTGATTAAAATCGAGCTGTGTGAAGAAAGTAGTTTGTCCTGCCTCATTGGGGCTGTGTAGACGTGGCCCAACGAAGTGGAGTGACAAAGTTTCAAGTGCATTCTGTTCCACTGAGCTCCCATTGATAGGGTCTGCAAGTGACATTAATCTTGATGAAAGACCTCTTGATTTCCCCGAGGAGGTGATAAAGAGCTAGTGAGAGTCTTATTTGATCTGTGTGGTCAGAGGCAAGAGTAAATTGTGATCCATTTTGGTTATTGAGTTTTTGAAGAAATCTAGACTTTTGTATCATGCTAATTACTACTTATCACATTACTAAGGTGATTTTTTTCCCCTTACCTGCAGTGGAGTGTATGCAATTCTTTCTTCTCTTATTTCCCCTTTCTGGGGAGTTGGTAAGATATTTTTCTTTGTAGCAGCTTTGCTTCCGAGTAAGAGATGAGAAGAGTTCAAACTTACATGGATTGCTCGTGTGGTGTGTGGATTAGGGCTTAAAAAAATCAGTTATCCCAAGGTTGTTATTTTTTGCGTGGTGTTTATTTTTAGGGCTTATCAATAGTCTACTGCCGCCAATCTCACTATGGTTACTACTAAACAGTGTAACTCTGGTCCCGACTTATGGAACAGATCCGATTAATCTTTTCTCAGGGTGATTGTTGAGCTGTAGACTGATTGCCACATGGTTCATCTGATTTGGTGATTAAAGACCCCGAAATAACCGACTGCCAAACAATCTGTCTGGCATTTCAACCATCTTAATGACAGGGTAGGATTAACTATGGGACAATCCACTCGACTGACGGGAAATCAACAGTTATAACCTGAAGAAAGTTGCATTTTTGGTAATTTGATGTCATAGGTTGTGCATTTTTCCCTTTTATAGTATATACTGTTTTACAGTGTCATTCTTGATTTGCTAGTTATTTCCAGGAGTAGCTAACAAGGAATGTTGTAAATTCATCGCAAATAAAACAATAAAGGTTGGCTACCTTGTCTGTTGACTCAGAGTAAAAAGGTAAGCTCATGAATTCGAAAATTTTAAAGTTGGAATTTAAAGTTGTTTTTTGTTGTTGTTGTTTGCAAAGATTAGTTTCTTGATCATTGTGTTAGCTCTTGACTTAGCAACTACTGGATAAGCTGTACCAAATTGAAACCCCAAAACCTATCCTGGTATCAGTATGAGAACATACCTGAGTGCATTGTTATTGGCACCTAAATTGCAGTCATCATAGCAGGTACAGTGACATGAACAGGGCAATGACACGGAATCACACTTTAGAGTAAATTATTCTGCCTTTTCGATTTTTGTAAGAGAGGACTTGCACGTCTTCACATGTCAAGGTTCTTATATGTATTAAAAAAAAAAGAGAGAGAGAGAGAACACCATTGTCTTTCCATTTCCTGCTCCGGCATTAGTATATCTCTGTATCTAATGTCATTGATTTTCAATTGTTGTAGAGCCCCGTAACTCATACATTGCTACACTGTGAAACTCCTTGACATTTTTACAACCCAAATTAGAAGAAGAAGAGAAAAAGATGGAGGGGGAAGTGAATGTAAAGCCAATTGAACATTTTAGTGGTTTGCTTTATGGAAATAATCTTGGGAATCCAGTTAATCATATGGTTCATGGAAGGGGTGGGGCTCCATGTTTTAGAATCAATCCGTTTCTAAGCTAACTGTTCCTAACACAAGGCCAGATATTTAACGGAAGGGGAGGTTGATTGAGGCCGTTTTTTAGAATCTTCATTGTTCTCACTCTGGCTACCCAGGTATTTTCTCTGCTGCTCATAAAATGACTAACTCTTTCAAGAAGACAATTTTGAACAAAATCTTGCCCTTTGTTTGTTTGTTTGTTCTTAATACTATCAGGTAGGCATTGCTGATGAATTTAGGGAGGAAGGAAAAACTTGAATGGCAAGATTCTTCAACTCCAAACCTCAGTGAGATTTTTTAAAGATGACTCAAGACTAAAAATCTTAGGAGTAATAAAAATGGTCACCTCCATCCTTGACGTCATTACTGGGAAGCATCCAGGTAGAGCAGAAAGAACACAGAGACAAAGAAATGTGTCTCAGTGTGGTCACTGTAACTAACTCTATGACATTGAGCATGTTTCTTAAGCCCTCTTGAGCTTTGGTTTCTTCATCTATAAAATGGGTTGAAAATAACTGTACTTAGCTTACAGTCTTGCCATGAGGACACAGTGATGTAAGATTAGTAGAAGTCACCTTTCAGATCCTAAGCATTAAACCAATGTCAATGCTAGCAATTCTTTGATAACTCTGTCCTTCTCACAGTCGTAGCTGTGGACTTTTAAGGGTATTGAGTAGAACAAGCGAAAGAGAAGTTCATCCATCTCCCAGCCCCTCTTGGAAGTCAAAGCTAAAGATAGGACAGAAGAATTGCCCCTGCCCTAACAAAGAATAATGTCTGTTTTTACACTTCATGTTGAAAATAATATTTGGAGAGTGTCATTTTATTTCTCCCCTGTCAGAAAGCGAACTTTCCTTTGAGTGAGAGAAAATGATTTGGGGGCGGGACAAGAAAGGCCAGGGCGCAAAGAGAGCTTAAGAAGGGATAAAAAGGGGAACTGGCAAGTCTTCAGAACTGTGGCAGCAGGTTCCTCCCCAATTGTCTTTTCAGTGGGCCTACTGTTGCAGGCCGAATAGAACAGGTGAAAGGTCACTCACTTCCTCATCCATCTTCCTTGGGGTCTGGAAGGTCAGAGTGAAGATGGATTAAGATCTTACATGTTTGACAAAGGATCCTTGGGCAAAAATGGCCAGGGTGGGTGGGGGCCTGGGATGTGCTGTTGTTTGAATCTAACCCTCGTCAGCTGCCGGAGTCCTCAAGGGACCTCGGGGACAGAGCGACACTTCCTCTTGGCTTTCTTACCTCCAAGCAGTACATGCTAATGGAGGCGAAGGATGGAGAGCTACGTCAAAAGTGTCAAGAGGTGATGGCGGGCTTGCCCTCTGAAGCAGCTGCAAGTTCATTCTGCTCTTGAATAACATGTTCTGAAATGATTTGGCTCCGTCTCCTTGGACAACAAAGAGTGGTAGTAGCCATTCATCTGTTGTCAGGAGAGTGCATGGCTGGCTGGTCTCAGCAGAGTTTGAACTTGCCCAGTGATTGGCTGCAGACGATAAGTCCCTGCTCTAGTTAGTCTCGTGACCAAGTCTCCTCAGACTGTTGGAGGAAATTGCAAATATACCTCAGACCCCGGCATTGCCACCTCCCCCCCTGCCCCCCACATAAACCCCCCAGTGAGGAAATGGTGCAAATGTTTTAGAGGGTAGTTTTCATTACTTCAGAAAGATTAAACAGACCAAGAGAGGAAAAGATTCTTTATTAACATATTTTCTGCTTAATTAAAAAGCTGAAAAATGAAAGGGAAGTCACAGATTTACTCTTTGTGAAATATTAGTAAGCACTGCTTATACTGCTAGAAAGAAGGCATTCTTCTGGAGTCACTCTTTAAGCCAAAGAATCATAACGGTGACAATGTTAAGCTCCATAGGAATCAAGCCTTGCTGAAAGACACATTGTTGCTGTAGATTGTTTCGGGTCATACCTATCCAGGACCTAATATTATATCATTAATATATGATGCCTTCATATCAGCAAAAGGTATCAGTAAAAGCTCTTATGAGAAAGAACAAGATAGAAAGGCTTTGATGGCCATAACAGAAATATTTCAAATTTGGGCTCTGAATAGAGGGGGAGATTTACATTAAAAAAAAAAAAAAGAAAAATTACTTTGTTTTTCCCACTCTACTCTAGAAAGATCTTAGGAGAAAGAAGTACTGGAAAGGAAGCATTTAAAATATGGTTCAGAGAGATGCTGCTTCATATCCTTTCCACCTTTGAAATTTTTTTTCTACCTTTGAATCATGTCTTTAAGAATCAATTGCTTGAATCACATGGCTGCTTTTATCTCCAGCTTTGAAGCCTGGCTGTGATCATTGAAAGACACAATTCTTTATATACAAGAAGAGCAGGGTTTAATTATTGTGCTTTTTCAGTTATACTTTTTTTTTTCCCCTTCTTTGTGTGACCAGGGTTCTTTTGTGAGTGTGAATTATGGAGTGGTCTCTATTTTGGGTGCACCAAAGCATCACATAGGAATGCTCTCAGTGAGGGACTTTTGAATATGGTATTTAAGATTTGATGACTTATTTTAGTCTAACTAGGCTTCCTCCTACCTTTCAAAAATGAATTAAGACATCATTATTCTGTGAAGACTTGAGTCCTTGGAAAAGACTGAGTAAATGGCTTTTCAGTTACTGCTTACTGTGCAAAGCAGAGGTGGTCATGATAGAAGTTTGACTTTCCCATCATTGAACTTGACTACTTCGGGTTTAGGTCCCCCCCCCCATTTAATTGATGAATTTCACATTACCAAAGAACGGCTTCAACCTCTTCAACTTTTTATGAGTTACCACTCTTTATAATTTGTCAGACAACCCAAATATTCTCCCAGAATCATCCTCTTAATTATCATCTTGTTTTTATGACACTTGACTGTTTATCATGGACATCATTCCATATTAGAGGATATCACTCTTCTTCATCCTTCATAATGGATAATTAATATTCTGTAGTATGAAGTCTATAATTTTTCCCTCCGTGGTAGATATTTAGGTTCCTTAGTTTTTCCCGGCAATATTTTTAAACAAACACTTTAATTTATGAATCAAACATGTACAAGTTTGCTTAAAAAATCGAATGATTAGGCTAGCTCTGTGACTTTCCTGGCTTTATCTTGGACAAGTGAACTTAGCAAACTTTCTTACCGTGAGCATGTATGTGAAGAAGTGCAGCGTGTTATAATCAGACAAGTAACCCCAGTGACGATTACGAGCATAGTGGGGTCTCATTAAATGTTCATTGAATGAATGAATAAATAAATGCATAAGCAACTGTGGCCTGTTTCATATTAAATATTTAGTTGGTGGAGTAATGTTTCACGGAGTCAAGATGATATCAAAATCTTTGCACGTGACTGATGCATTAATGAGGTCTGAATTTATAATTCCTACTTCAGTTGGGTCCTAACTCTTTTCATCGTGTTTATGATTCATCTCTATGCCTGAACTTTCACAAATCTCCACAGTGCATGGGTTAACAGAGTTATTAGTATAAAATAGCTAAGACCTGTTTTTGGAGTTTGAGACTTGGGTTCAGTTTCTACTTGTGCTACTTAACCAGTTGTGTGATCATGGATACTAACTTAACCTCAAGTTCACAAATGCAAATTGGTGGTAATAGTATGTTATGTATGATACACACACATAAGTATGTATGTTTGGAGGAGAGGGTTTTGCACAGTGTCTAGAATCATTAAGCACTTAGTGGAAGTGGTTATTGTTAATTTTATTGTTGTTAGGTAGAAATATGTTGATGGGTTATTGGACTAGTGTCTGTCCAACAATGAAAGCAGTTCATTTAGGTTCCAGAGTAGAAGTTTTTTTGTTTTTGTTTTTGTTTGGGGGGGCGGGGAGAGGGATGATGTTACATAAGCAAGGGTAGTAGGTGGTATGAAATGGCTGATCTTACATGCATTGATTAGATCCTCTGTTCTCGATGTTACTGCCCGCCCCAGTGCAGTGGTTCTCCAAGTGTGTTCTATCTGGATTCCCCACGACCCTTTGCTGTGGTCTGCAAGGTCAAAACTTTTCTTAGTTAATACTTAGCTATCATTTGCCTATTACCTCTCTTTTTTTCATGAGTGGCATTTTCTAGAGGCTTCCTGATGTGTGATATCTCATCAGATTGAATACAGAAGCAAATAGGAGAATCCAGCTGTCCTCTATTAAAACACACATTAAAGAGATTTGCAAAAAAAAAGTATCACTCTTAAAAAGAATTGTATTTTGGGAAAATAGTTATTTTTTCATTAACATGTTATTTATGTAAACGTGATGGGCAACCACTGATTTTTTTTAAAGTGCATTAATAAATAATTACTTTTAAAATTTCTCAATTTCCATTTCTTTTGGTAAATATTGACAGTTTTAAGGCAGATAAACAAAAGCATTTTGGCATCCTCAGTGTTTTTAAAAGTGTAGAGGGGCCGTGAGACCATCAGCGTTTTAGTTTCTCTGGCAGGTAGGTCGGGTGCATGTCTGTCTTGCTGCAGATAGTTAAAAATTAAAATGAAATAAGAAAGTTCTGAAAACTTTCAGAATCTGGGAGATGAAGGTAGCTTAGAAGAATGGCCTTTTATTTATTCAACCTTTTAGATGTTTCTATAAACTTAACAGCAATTTGTAGCTTTTAGCCTTTTAAAGCTGTTTATCTGTGTCCAAGAAGGTGGCCCTGCGCTCTTTAGTTTTATTGTCCTTGTGAGAAGGCATGATTAAAGAAGGTCTCAGCTGTCCCCTGGACCCTGAGAGACTGTATCTTTTTCACTTCGGGCACAAAACCTTTTTTATTGCGTGCCTTACAGCTGGTACCTCTGAGCTGTTTTTGGGGAGGAGAGCAGGTGAGGTCACTCCATTTCTTGATCTGAAGAGTAATTAATAGTCCCATGACTAAATGGACATTTTATGAATATTCAGGGTCTGTTTCGGCTTCTTGGGAAACAGTCCTGTCGGAACCGCTTACAACTCCCTTTGGAGACGCCGAGCGTTTTCTGGGTGAATGCGGGTCGTCAGCTGTCTGCCTAGGGTTGCATTTCCAGGCTGCGGAGTCTTCATTTGCATATTCTGTATGCGCCCTCATGCAAAACAGCACACCCATTTCCCCCTCGCACAAAGGCAGTGAGGGCTTCCTTTGGAAACTCCAGCCAAAATCTCCTTCTGTTTATGCAGAACCCAATGATTTAGACACCATGCAAATTAATTCGGTTTTGATTTGAATGCTTCCAGAGATTGGGGGCAGGGGCGTAGAGTGGACTGTTTGCACTGGGCTCTTTTTGTGCACCCCCTCACCCCCCACCTCCCACCCCCGGGTGGCTGGTTGTCGCTCCCGGGGCCCCTTGCCCCTTGAAAAACAACCCAAGCTCCTGCTGCTCATTTTATTTTGACCTTTGGAAAGTAACCTAGTTTTGGTGACTCCTTTTGCTTGTCTGTTTAGTGACAGCTTCAGCTGGGATCTTGCACTTCTTTCTGAGAGGTAGGAGATGGCACTATTCAGATTATGCGAGGAATGTTTAGAAGTGTCCCAACAAAGGGCTTAAAAAAGTTGTAAAGCAAAAAGATAAAATTCTTTGAAAAGGAATTGTCAGACCTCAGGAAGTTCCAAAAATAGGCTTCAGGTCACTAGTGGGCTGGAATCCATTCATTCCTTCAACAAATAGATACTGAAAGCGTATAACTCAAGATCACCGTTGGTATTTTCATCTGTTTCTACATGGATGAATGAGTACCTCGGTCTTTGTATCTAGACTCACAATTAAAAGCCCTTATCTTCGCTTATGTCCCAGATAAATTTCTTTAAAAGGCGTATTGACTATAATTCTGTTCCTTCTTCCGTATGTGCATTCACTTGGGGTTGAACGTCGCCTTCTGAGTTCGGTCTTCGCATCCCACCCAGTGTCTCCAAATTGACTTAATAACCTTTGCTTTATTCCCCTAGAATGGAAATGCAAGCGCACTGCATATGTTGACACCACAGACTTCACCCTGCTTGGCCACAGCGCTATCTTCAGAAGGCCATGATCATATGCATTCTATAAAGTAGAAGAGGAGGACTTTGCATGAAATGTTTTTGGAGTTCAGTTAGTTTTGAGTTCAAGCTCATTTCACAGGGCAGAACATGGGCACATAGCCTGACTTTGCAGTGTAATTAAGTGGAGGCAGATCAGCTAAAACAACATCGAAATGTGGAAGAGCTTTGGGTTAGCTCCACATGGTCTGACAAAGTTTGATGATGCTGTTCAAAGTCCATTTGGGATGGATTATTAGGGATTAAAGAACAGCAGAAGGCTCTGTACTTGTTGTGTTCTCTGGTGTCATTAGTGGATGAGAAAATTCAGCTGCTTATCTGGCTCTTGTTTCTAAGGATGGATTTAAACAGACCCACACTTCTCAAAGGTGATCTTACTAACCTCTTCTTAATAAGTTACAGATCTCAAATTGCTCAAAATCCTTAAAATACCATTTGAAGTAAGTTGATTGATAATTATCATTTCCCCTACGTGTACAGATATTTTCCACAGCAGTACAAAGCTAAAGTACAGTTTCTTAATTACCCAGATAATCCTGTTTGCTTGTATTTTTAAACTATGAAGTGCTGGGTAATTATTCAATTCTTAATAGAAGGCAAATGGCAATGTAAACAATAATTAGGATGTTAGACAGACTAACACGCTTCAAAGCAAATTGGATTTTTTTCATACTGTTCAGCATGATGTCCCATAAAGCTAACAATTGAGAAGCAAGGCAGAAAAGGTTCCATTTTGTTCATATTTTATGGCGTTATCTCTTCATGGCTTGTTTCCGTGAATAGCAGTTTGCCCCAATGAAGCTGGCTGTGCCCATGCCAAATGTTTCCGGAACAATCGCTTCCCTGCTGTTTGACATTTGGCTCTGTTCTCCCAGGACTCCAGATTGGTCCTTTGTCTGCTTCAGATCCCAGGGGTCAGAGGTTAACAGAATACTGATTTCCTCCCATAATACCATGGCAGGTAAATATGGGCCAACCTCATGATCAGTTAAGACAGCTCAGTGAGGAATGCAGTTCTCATGGGCTTTTGTCCTTAAGATGCCAAGCTTCCCAGCTATCATTAGGAGCACCACTGTCTCTTTGATAGGGTATTTTCCATTGCTAACCATTCAGGATACCCCACAGAAATACACGACCTGAAAACTGTGAGCAGATCATTGCTTTGGATGAGTTAATTTTGCAAACTTAATATGGGAATACTTCACCATCGTTGCACACTTAATGGTGTCCTGTGGTCTTATCTGTGCTGTATGTTTCATTGATGAAATAATAAACCAATGACAAAGGCGGTAGTAGACAAAGATACCTTAATAATGTTGCTACAGCTCCCTCTGCCTTTTTCTCGTCTTAATGGTGTGTTGCCAGTTAGAGGTGTAATTAAATGAACAATCAATTTTATTTTCCATTTTTGTCACTTAGGGAGACGTCCAAGCATTCATCAATATCAGTGTTACTAATGTGTTACATCAGTTTAATTACATAAGTCTTAATTTTTCTCCCCAGGATTAAGGCAGGCGATCCAATAGACTATTTCCTACCTGGTTGTGATGCACACACAGGCTTTCAAAGTTTAAACTAGGTTTCAAACTTTCCAACTTCTTGCTGTCATCAGTTAATTTTAGAACCCCTTTCTCTGCATGAGTTCTCCCATTTCTAATTGGCCAGACTCCCTCACGTTGCACTGTGAACTTGATGCTTGGGTTCATTTGTTTTCAGTTCTAAGTGTTTGAAGAAGACATCTCCACTTTGAAAAAACAGTTTCCTTTTGAAGCGTCCAGCTTGGCAATGACTGTAGCATCCCCCAGGCAAATTAGCATGTTAAAAGACCGGATCAATACCTTTCTGGCCCCTCCATCCTTCTTACTCTCTTCAGAGGGGGAAGAGTTTTGAAGAACCCTAGGAGGCCCTTGACAGATGTGCCAGGAGATTTCAAGAGGATTGTTCATTGCCGAGTTGGGAACATTGACAGTTTGATCTAGTGCCCAGACTGCGTCTTCGCTGGTCATTTGAAAACGGATGCGGGAGGCATTGACAGCTTCGAGAAAGCTGTAGCAGTTCATGTAATTATGGAGAGGATTAGAAGAAAAGTGTTGGGAGGAATAAGAGATCAATAGAAGGGCACTAGTTGACTGAACTCACCTTCAGCTGTTAGAGCACTCCATTTTGTAACATTTAGCCTGTGTGTAGAGTGTTTTATAGGTTTCTTTTTTTTTTTTTCAGGCTTGTGCAAATCTATGCATAAGGAAAAAAAAACAGTCACTGATTTTTGAGAGTGGACTTGTAGGTAATTAACAGTATAATGCTTCTATTACTTAAGATGCAAAGGTGGCTAATTAACTAATGGGAGAAATTGAGATTTCATTACTCTGTTATCTAAGGAGGTGCCAACAAAAGAAGTGAAGCTGAAAGTAATATTTGAGCATTCAGGCTTCCGTTTGCAATGTTTTCTTTAGGAACTACCTCCCTGTATCCTAGATTCTTTGTTTGCTTGCTTTTGTTTTTAATTTTTAATTAATTAATTAATTCGAACATACAGTGTTTTATTAGTTTCAGGTTTACAGTATAGTAATTCAGCACTTCTATATCCTAGAATTTTAAATTAATGCTCATGCAAGCCTCCAGTAAACCAATATAAAAGCGTGGTGGACTTATATGAAAGGAACCCATGTTGATGGAAAAATGAGAACGTTATCTTTGCATGAATGAGAAGAAGTATTTTAAAAAAAGGTTTGAAACATACCACCAGAAGGTCTCAAATGGCCTTCGATTTTGGAAGTTCTCCTGCACAGGGCAAAAATGGCGATTGTACTTAGCTAAAGTAAACCAAGTCCATAATTTATTTTAACCTTTATGAAGGACTCTGGGACCCTCATTCACAAAACATTGTAACTATAATTATTTCAGTAATTTTTAAATGGGTACTTGATATGGTAAGAATCCTGCACTCTGATTTCAGCAATTGTACTAAAAGGGGTTTTTAAAAAGTTCATTGTTAGATCTTTCCTTTTCTTCTCCTAGGAATATATAAAGTCATTTCTTGAAAGTAATGTCTACTCTTATAAACATCACAACTATTACCATAACTTTAAAAAATGGTTATCCTAAAAAGAACCCCTCCCTGAAGAAAGGATTGTTGACTTCTACTACAGTTAATGACTGAAAGACACAAACTTATTGAGTTTTTCCAATATTTTCCATTAGATCTTCTAGCTGGTTATCACTGATCTACAGGACAGCTATTGATTTTTGTATGTTTATCTTGCATCCAATCTTTTTATTGAACTGTCTTGTGAATACTAATAGGTTTTCAGTTAATTCTCCAGAGTTTTCTAGAGAACTAATAGTTTTGACTGAATGCAATTATATATATATTTTTCCCTTCTTTCTAAAAATTAGACCTCTTATTTCTGATTTCTATCTTACAACACTGGTCAGAATTTTCAGACCAGTAATAAAAGCCAGTATAGGATTGTGAACATCTTTATTTTATGCCCAATTTTAGTGAGCATAGTTTAAGTATGCTATGAGATACTTTTTTTCTTAAGATCGTATTTCCAATTCCTAAACATTTCTCAGAGAGAAGGAATTTTAAATTCTGTTAAATTACTTCAAGTATTGCTTTTAGTTATGTGACCTTTCTGACTTGTTGTATTTATAATATTAAACATGTTAGATTTTTCTGAAAATGATCCGTAAATTCTCTTTGCATTTGTGGAAAAAAAAAAAACTACTGGTTGGCAATAAATTTTGATAAATAGTTTCTTGAATTTTGTTTCCTTTTCCATGAAAATAGTGGATAAGAGCCAAAGCTTTGGGATAAGAATTTAATTTTAATCTCAGCTTTATCACTTAAAATGTGATGATGGGCTAGTTACTTTAGTACTTTAATTTTCTCCTCTGTAATACGGGGATAATGATATCTACCCCATGAATAGACTTAGGATAAATAATGAATGTAATGTACATAACAATGTACGTAAGTTTCACTTGGGAAGTGGCATCTATTTAGTGGTCAGTAAAATGTGAAAATTGTTATTACTATTTTATCATGAGTCTTAAAAAGCTATTCAACTGATATTAGCCAATATATTCTCTTTCTCTATTTCTCTTTCTTGCTTTCCAACTGTATGACTTCCTTGCCCTCTGTCTGATCCTGTTCTTAGAAGGTTTTGGTATTACGGTCAATTCGTAAAGTTAATTTGGATAGCTTTCCTTTTTTTTTTAGATTTATTTATTTATTTATTTGTCAGAGAGAGAGAGCGGGAGCTAGCATAAGCAGGGGGAGCGGCAGGCAGAGGGAGGGGGAGAAGCAGACTCCCTGCCGAGCAGGGAGCCCCCCCCAGATGTGGGACTCTGATCCCAGGACCCTGGGATCACAACCCGAGCTGAAGGCAGCTGCTTAACCGACTGAGCCGCCCAGGTGTCCGGATAGTTTTCCAGTTTTAATTAACACCGCAGAATGTTAATGTGCATGAGAACTAGCTTTTCTCTGCGAGTTTGAAGGATTTCACCATTAAAACTGGCTTATGATTTGGGCACTTATGATTTGGGCACTTTTTTATTTGCTAGAATTCAATAAAAAGTACAAAACCCCATAAAGGAAGCAGGCCCGGGCACTTTGTTCCATTGCTTTTCAAATCACACACATTTTCAACCCTAACAGAGTAGACGTGCTCTCTGACTCTGATTTGGGCCTTTCCCAGCCTCTGCTGACTTTAGGGAAAAAGCAAAGATGTCACATTGCTCTCATCCATAATTCCGTTACTGAGATTTCGTGTTACTCGTGCAGATCTTGAACATGTAAGGTAAAGGTAACGCATCGTTGGACCTGGAGTTAGTGCTTTGGCATGGCTGAGCTACTCATTAATCAGGAGGCTGGTCGTTAATGAGAATCTAGTTGAGGAAATATTTAATATCCCATTAGGGAAAGCTGCATTTCCCTGTGGGTGAATGTGGATGCAGCCCCTCTGAGCTGTGGTGCTTTAGTATCCTTTTTTATTGAACGAGAAAGACAGACCATGAAATGACAGATCCACTGTTAATAGAAACATCTGGTGCTCCTTAGAGCCACAACGCTGACATAATAATTTGTAAATATTTTATATTGGTTTTGAGGAATGGCAAATTTCAGTTTTCATTTAGCCAAACAGACAAATTATTTTGTAGGCTATGGCAGGCAGAACGAAGACCAGAGGACAGATATTGCCTCAGTATAAGGAAGAACTGTCTAGTATTTCGAACTAGGCAAGAGTGGAGCGCAATGCCTTGGGAGGCCATGAGCTCCACATATTTTGGATGTGTTCATACTGGCTGAATGACCCCAGGGCATCTAACAGGTTAGAGATTGGAGACCTTGTGTTTCCCAAAAGGGACACCGTTGTCCTTCTGGGCAGGATGATTCTTCCTCGAGTACTCCACCAAGCCTTGCAGATCTGTCAAGCATTTAATATCCTGAGCACTCCCTGGGCACGAAATGCCTGTGGCGTCCTTTAGTCCCTGTAACAGACCAGATGTTACTCTTAATATTCCCATTTTACAGTTGGGAAAGTTGAGGCATGGAGAGGTGCCTAAGGTCATGTAGACTCCCCAGGACGATCTGGAACTGGATAGACTGGCTCCAGCCTCCACACGTGCCAGTTCTATATTCTACTTTGCCTGGATAAGAACTGTTAGAAAGAAAGGAAACTCTCTCCAAGTTGACAATATGGGATCACCTTCTATTCTTACAAGGTAAGAAGAATATTTAAAATGCCAAGTCTGTGTAAACAGTGCCCTGTGTTTACTCCCAAGATTTGTCAAACATTCATCTGCCAATGGGTGGCCTTTGTGTTATTTCGAATGGCCTTGCAAAGAGCAAATTGTGACTTTGCAATTATTAAGGCTGAAGACCTTGTCCTAGAGTGTGTTACTGAGCAAATTATTCTTATGTTGACTTGGTATCACAGCAGAGAAGAAGGTTACAAACATAGACCCAAGTTTACATAAGTCAGAGCATCATCTCGTCTTAACAGGAGGACAGCCTAAGAGAATGAGAACTTTTTGATTTCTCACATGTTGTCTAATAAATCCAGGGAGATTTAGAAGGAAAATCAATCTGAAAAGGAGGCGAACTTTTAATTATCTAAATGTGAGCATGTGCATTTAAGCTGAGTCAGGTAGAGCATTTACTTGCAAGTGTGTGGAGGGAAAAAAAATGGCAGTGAACCCATTTGGAAGGTAATACATTTCTATAATAAGGGGAAAGAGGAAAAAAACATGGGTAAACAATTGCGAATGGTGGTACACTAGTCCCCCCCTCCACCTTATCTTGGATACATTCCTCTCTTGGATACATTCCAAGACCCCCAATGGATGCCTGAAACCACAAATAGTACCAAGCCCTGTATATGCTGTATTTTTTCCTAAACATCCCTACCTATGACAAAGTTTAATTTATAAATTAGGCTTAGTAAGAGATTAACCATATAACTAGTAATAAAATAGAACAGTGGTCACACTAAACTATAATAAAAGTTCTGGGAATGTGGTATGTCGCTCAAAATCTTAATGTACTGTACACAACCCTTCTTGTGATTCATGTGAGAGGATAAAGTGCCTCCGGTGAGGGGACTGACATAGGCATTGTGATTTGGCGATTGGTTGCTTTTGACCATCTGATGACAGTAGGGAGATCATCTGCTTCTGGACTGTTGTTGACTGTGGGTAACTGAAACCACAGAAAGTGAATCCAGGATGAAGGGGGACTGCAGTAGATGTCATTTCCTTTAGCCCCCCCCCCCCCCCCCCCCCGCCACCATCCATTCTACCCTTCTCCCACTGGGATGCTACCTTGTGGCTTCCATGGAAACGGCTCACCTTTCAGCACCTAAAAACGGTTCCATCCTGAATTGTTTTGTAAGTAACAAAAATTCCTTTTTTAAATTTTTTTTCTCTTTTTTTTAGATTAAGCCATTTAGAATTGGGTTTTCTGTTGCTTGCAATGTAATCCTAATTAATAAAGGAGGTCATTACTTTAACATGGCGATTAAAATTTAACTTGAAAACTAGTTTTCTCTACACAAGCGTGGCGCATAGAAAACATAATGTGTTTGCCCAAGCTGAGTAGTTGCCCTTCCAAAAGATTTCTTTATAGTCCTATATACAATGGAAACATCTTGGATGGCTCTTTGTCCTCCTTTTTCATCCTGATGGCAAGATGGACTAGTTTGGGTTCTGTTGCTGAGAGAGGCAAAGGGAAACCCAAGTTCCATACTGTTGCTCGGTGAAGTGGGACATCTGTCTTCCTTAAGAGCAGAGAATGTTCAAGCTGGTAGGGCCCCAGGAATCCTGCAGTTAGATCATGCTTCTCATTTAACAGATGAAGAAACTGAGGCTGAAATTATTAACGCATATAATAAATGAGTAAGGACTGCTTCCTGAAGTCAGGAATTGTAGAATCCTGCCATTTTGATCCTGCCAAGGCAGGATAAGCCCAGGAAAGATGTGGGCGGCCAAGGCAAAGTAGTATCTGCATATCTTTTTAAGATTTGATTTATTCTTTGTCAGAGAGAGAGAGAGCACAAGCAGGGGGAGTGGCAGGCAGAGGGAGACGCACGCTCCCCGCTAAGCGAGGAGCCCGATGGGGGGGGCACGGTGGGGGAGGGGAGGACTTTGGGGGAACTAAGTGCCCTATACCTAAGCCTTACTCCTCAGTTATGAGAAAAGGTTAAATTTGGTCCTTGATTGCATTTATTGGGGTTTCAGTACACCGTTCTCCCTCATATAAACTTGAACTCCTTGGACATACTATGCCTTTCTCTGCTACATCAGTACGTACTGAATGCTCCATGCTTTCCATGCACCACTTTTTTTTTTTCCTTCAAAAAAGTTCCTTTGCGAAGAGTTCACAGTCTAAGGGAGCAGGCAGCTTTGTAAAACTGTTTATAGTATCTGAGAAGTGAAGTAAGCTCAGGTGAGGACCTGGAGGAGGGAAATGCTGAATATCATTGCAGATGAGGTGTGAAGGAACGTTTTTGGAAAATTAAACATGAGTATTGAACAGCAGCTGACTTCAACTGTAAACATTTCTTAAACATCTACTGTGTCTGGTCAGTGGGAGGCAAAAATGCATATGGCAGGAAACCCGAGCATGGATACAGCAGCCAATGGAAAAAAGGGCGTATGTGAAAGGGAAAGTTTTGAGCAACTTCTAAGTTTTAGTCTTGGTCCATCAGTGCATGGTGATTTCATTCTTATATTTAAAAAATCCTAGAGGGGTGCCTGGGTGGCTCAGTTGATTGAGCGACTGCCTTCAGCTCAGGTTGTGATCCTGGAGTCCCAGGATCGAGTCCCGAGTCGGGCTCCCTCTCAGCAGGGAGTCTGCTTCTCCCTCTGACCCTCCCACCTCTCAATGCTCTCTCTCTCTCTCTCATTCTTTCTCTCTCAAATAAATGAATAAAATCTTTAAAAAAAAATCCTAGAGGATGTGGTAATTTTTAAGGGATGGTGGTTTGGTGTGGCAGGATGAAGAATTAGTTTAGTTGATACTTGTGAATGTCTGAGTGGATGAGAGTACTGGTCCAGGAAAGGAGAATGATCACATTTTTATTTATTTTTCAATTCTGTATTTGACTTTGTAGAAAAACAACTTTTGAGAGGCTTTTGTTTGATGTTTTTTGGGAAATATCTTCAGCTGCTTGGACTGCCATAGAGAATATCATAAACTGGGTGGCTTAACCAACAGAATTTTATTTTCTCATGGTTATAGAGGCAAGAAGTCCAAGGTGAAGGTGCCATCAGATTTGGTTTTGGTGAAGGTTCTCGGCTTGTAGACAGTCACCTTCTCTTTGTGTCCTCACATGGCCTTGTCTGTGTGTGTGTGTGTGTGTGTGTGTATGTTGAGCAAGAGATTCCTTAAAGGACAGGAGTCCTGCGGGATCAGGGCCTCACCCTTATGACCTCATTTAACCTTAATTACTTCCCTAAAGGTCTGATCTCCAAATATAGTCACACTGGGGATTTGGGCTTCCACATACGAATACTTGGGATATATTTCATTCCATCACAGGAGATGAAAGATGCCTCTCTCTTTGTTCTATAAAATACATGTGACTACGTGACAGGTTGTTACAATTTAGCCTTTGTATCAGTTTTCTGTCTTCCTGTCTCAGAGTTTATTTTATGTATTGATCTATGCCTGTGTGGGTTTCTTGTGAAAACAATGTGGCTAATGGGCCTACAGCTTGGGCTCTGGTGACCGGGACTCTTCTTTGAGTATGAATCTTTTACAAATCATGTGATTCCTCTAAGCCCTTGTATTCCTCATCTGTGAAATGGAGACACTGTTACTTTGAATTTTGCAGTGTAATTCATATGATCTGTATATAGTATGTGTTACATTTATTTATACATTTATTATGTCTTTGGTTAAAGAAGATAGTAATTTTTTTAAATTTTAGCTGATTAGTACTTCCTAGACTATAACATAGCTTTCTCATTAAGTGCATTCTGGCTTTGTTATGTGCATAGCTGCCAGGTGTAGAGTGGACAACCCTGCTTAACTCGGGTATCTAACTATGGTTTTAAGCCATGTTCAAGGGAACTGATGAATCACGGGTTATCAAGTTCAGAAAAAAAAAAAAGAACCCACACAAGAAATTTACAAGTTGTTTGTAGAAAAATGCAGTAACATAAGCAAGTAAAAAGAAAAAGAAAGACTGGCAAAATCATCTATAATGTCACCACATAATGAAAGTCATGCTCTCAAAATATCTATGCTTTCAAACTTTTTTTTTTGATATATACAATATACACACACTTTAAGAGTTATCCATCATATAACATGATCATAAAATCTTTCCAGATCAGTAAATAAGAGTTTTTTCCAGTGTGGGTATATGACAGTTTCTTCAGCCAGCTCCTGTTGAATTCTACACGTGGGTTGCTTTCCGTTCGGTGCTTTTAGTAACATCGTCCCGAGTCTCATCACAGCAAAATCTCAAAATATAGCCTTAATTATTTTCTAATAATTCTTGATTTGAAAGATATGCAGTTTTAAAGGCTTCGACACGTATTGACGAAGGCTCAGTTTTGAGATGCATGCTTCCGGGAGCTTGAAACAAACAAGGAGAAGTAGTGTACCTGGAGGGACATTATGTGTTAATTTCCATGCAGTACTCATTAACAAAATGAACTCCCGAAGCTGAGGTAGTTTTACTTATTGCACTTGCGTGTGAGAAAACTTCTTTTAAGGATTTACCTTCTCAAGGTTTTTGCCAACAAGGCCTTCCTTTTCAAGCTAAAAATCAATTCAATCTTCTGCTTGTTTTAAACAAATGTAGGATTCTTTGGCTACCTCTGATAGCTGTTGGCAGCTCCCTTTAATGTAAAGGATAACTTCTAATATAAAGGATTATATGGTTTAGTCACCTGATGTAAATTGTTGCCTCTAAATCTACTGTAAGTTTTTCCTTCTCCTATCCAAGGAGCATCATTGCTCTTAAAACCCAGAGAAACGCTGCCTTTCAAAAAGACATTATTAAAGTGAGCTTGATGGGGCTGCTTGTCTTTATATACTCGCTTAGACCCTGTTGTCTTACAGTTTTACAGAATGCCTTCAGGGTTTCCCCAGCTGGAAAGGAAAATGACTTCATGGACAGTGAATGGACTAAAATACACACATAGAAACCAGTAGTTCAAATCCCTGTAGGATTGGCTGATTTCTCCTTCTTTATGAGTTAAATGCATTGATTGCGGTGTAATCAGTTGTTTCTGTGACCTTAAAATTCATCTTGTTACACTTCAGAGCTTTAACACCTTTAAACTAGGTCATCCAAGTGCCTATATGAGCATTCCTACAGTTTTCTCCAGGGACCCACTTTTTCACCATGGAATATTAATTATCCAGTTCAATTTTGCACTTTCCCCACTTTAAAACAAACTAAGCATCTTGCAAGTTATTTTTTCCAGTTGCACAGATGGAAAATGGAAAACTATTTCATCCTTTCTTTCCCACCTTCTCCTAATCCTCTTGGCTCCCTTTCTCAGTGAAAGAACCCCGCACACGTTGGCCCTCATCTGGAAGAACTTGTCATTTGGAAATAGGGTAGGGAGTCTCCACGGATAATGAGACCATGAATGCATTTCTTCAGACCTAAAACATTTCATTCTGCTTTCTGCAACTAACCTCTTAGCAATGTGAAATATAAAGCCATATTACTATTTTTTTTTCTGTTAAATGAATGAACACATTTTATTCATGAAACTAATACCGTTCCTTATAGAGCATTTTGAAAACGCAGAGAAACACTTTCACACACAGAGTCGACTTAAAGTCATATTTGGGAATGTTCCTGGTACCTATCCTCTCTGGCTTCTTGCTGGACATGTCTAAAGACAGAATGATTTTATTCTGCTTACGTGGTGGGACTTGTTTTTTCCTCTCGACTCCCAGTGCAGACCAAGGAAGTGGTTCAGAGGTAGCCTTCGAATCCCCTACTTGCTGGGTAGGGATGCGTTTTGCTGTTGTAGACTGCATTCCTGTCTTGGTGGGGTGAATATTGGCATCAACATGCCTGTGATGTTATAGCTTCCCACACACCTTATTGGCCCAGAAACTATAACTACTCCTGTCTCCTTCCAGCTCAGCATTCCAGTTCCCCACTGGGACCAGCACCTTTGGCTATATTCCCGAAATCCTCTATGAATGAGCCTGCCGTTCCCTTCCCCAAGGCTGCTGCCACCCCGTTTCTCAATCTCACAGAATCTTACTCTGAATCATCGGCTTGAATGTGGGTTGCCCACCCGACTTCCACTATGGTCCCTTCTTGCGCCCCCCCCCCCCCCCCCCCGAGCTGCTTCTGTTCTCTGTCTTGTGGCTCGAAGTCCTGAGAGTTTGACATTGGCCCAAATCAACGCCTAGCTTTGCACAACATTTGGGACGCGAATTTGGCCCTATGTCTGTTTCCATAGACCTAGTTCCTCTGGATTCCGGTTATTCTCTATCTCCCTCTGTTACCTGTCAGTGAGGTTTCTACGTGCCTGGACAGCCATCACATCGAAGATAAGCAGTGAGCTCTCCACCATGGAAAGTGTTTAAGCAGAAACTAGGAGTCTTTTGGGTAAGAGGAGCTTCAGCAAGTATCCCTCGCTGGAAAGACAGATGGGAATCATTAACTCTGGTCCCTTCTAATTTTAAGATTATTATAATTCAATAGTAATTGCCCCTCCCACTCATGGATTCAATAAAAACTCTCTCACCATTTCCCCCATCCTGTGCTGAGAGGACTAGTTGGTACAGAAGGCTTTGTGGTATGCCCATCAAATATAAAATCAAATTTTATAAAAAGGTGAGATCAGTACAAAAAGAGGAAAGATACTAAGTTGATTAAAAATCGCCTGTTTGGGAACTTCAGTTGCATTGGCCAGGTTAAATTACATGTGGATGCTGTTTACTTCTGTCAGATGTTAAGACAACTGAGGAAATTGACTTGATTCACTGGCTCAAGGTATCACTAGTTGGATGTATATTTGTTTTGTCTTGCACATAGAAACTTAAGTAATCACAAGAGTGGCAGCTGGATGTTTTGTTCTGAATAGAGAGGATTTATTGAACTAATTAAGAAAATTGTCTTGTAAAAATGGACAAGTGCTAATAAATGAAGTAGTATTTGGGCATGATGACAAATCGCTCCTCTTCTACCTGCTTCCCTCCTCAAACGTACCCAGCCTTCATTATATAGGCTGGATATATAATTATAATAGGATATGTGTGTATATATATGTATATGTATACACACACACACACTGGGATTATAAATCTTCCTAAACCTGAGTGTTGATCACAGATACTCCTACTCTGAAATGACCCCGGTTTTTACATATGGCCTTTGGGGAAAGGTGGTCCAAGCTCTTTCTAAAGTGTTCCTTCACTGCCTCCTGCTGCTGGGCTTCTGTCCACAGTTCAAGCTGTCCCACATCCTGCCTGTCTCAATGGTACACATTCTTCGAGGCATTGTTAAAGCAGTACTGTCTTCTCCCTTGGAACTTGGTGGGTATTTCAGTTACATTCCCTAATGCCACTTATATTTTCTATTGACACATTCTGACTTTTCAGGGCACAGAGTATTCCTTAGTGAATAACCTCCCTACAACTTATTAACTTTGACTTCAGGCAAGTCAGTTTCTTTCTCTGTGCTTAGTTCACTCATATATAAAATACAGGTAGTAATAATACATACTCTATCAGGTTGTTGTGTGGATTAGACATGTAAATACTTGTAAAGCCCCTGGAACATAGTAGTCACTCAAAAAATATTAGCTCTTACTCTTGCTCCTACTGGGTTGTTGTGGCCCTGAGTCAGGTTGCATTTTAGTTAAAGTTGCATTTTCCCCTTGAGTTGGATACCCTTGTTCAGTGAACAACTGATAGAACTGTATATGGAGTTCAGTGCCAGCATCTTTGTTCTTCCAGGGCTAAGTCAGTATTCCATTTATCTTTGCATCCCCTACAGTGCCTGAAACAATGTAGTATATAGGGTCCTATGTGGCCCAGGCACTCCTTGTGTGACTATTGGAATGAATGAATGAATAAACAGATGTAGAAAGACAAATGTCGCTGTGATTTTGTTTATTTACAAAGAGCCATTGATTTTTGAAGCATACTCATTAAGATGTATCACGTATTTTCAGTAAGAAACCAGGATTTGTCACCATCTCGTTACCATACCGGTTATGTCATAAATTTAAAGACTGTTATTGAGGCTGAATTTTCTGTGGGTTTGTTTACTAGATCAAAGACTGACTTCAACTTTGAGTACTTATTTTATTTGCCAGCATAAACTCATGGGTTTAGTCAAGTGCCAGGAAAGGAAGTTAATCATCTGAATTATGTGGATTCTGGCAAATCACTCTTTCTTTTGGGGGGGGGAGGGGAGAGCTTTGAGCCTTTATTCCCCTTCAGCAAATCCAACTGATTATAATAGTAAGAATAAAACTCTGATAATGAATCTAATAGCTCTAGGCTGCTAATCATTCTGGAAAAGTGACATTACCCAGAATATACTGGTTATCCTTATTGCATGTCATTGATCTATAATTCAATTGATTTTCACGCTTTTTTACATTCCAAAATGAAATACAGCTTTTGTCATGTCACTAGAGTGGAATTCTTTGACAATGCATTAACATGCCAAGAATGATATTACACACAAGAATAATTTAGAGATAAATTACAGGTAGAGCTGCATCCCTAAGGAGATTTTCATTTGTGTCTTAGAAGAGAAGACGTATAACCCTACCACACATCTATTTCATGCCGGTATGTTTTAGGCTCTTGGTTTAATTCAATAAATAACTCATTGTGTGCTTGCTACATGCCCAGCCCTCAGTTTTGCTAAGCAATATAGTTGGCACAAAAGTCCGTGTACCTCTGGAGTACAACACGACTTTTTAAGAGCAAATGCAGAGACTGTCCCACAAACGACTCCTTTGTCGGCTTTGTAGAATTACGACAATGCTGCCATGACTTTGGAGGTTTCTGAAATCGCCTTTTTCAAAAGATCGGATGCCTTTTCAAACGTGCTCCGTATTGGGCAATTTGTTCCTTTAAGGTGGATTTAATTTTTGGAAATCAAATAATTCATAGACAAGGTTGTTGATAAATGAAAAGATCAAGCGTGCTGTGTCATCTTGCTTTTGAGTCAAGAACAATGAGTGATTGCAAAATAACAAACTCTTTTCTTGAGTGACTTTTAACTTACTTTGAATGCAGCTTCGAAAGAAGTATTTGGAACATTGGTGACATTAGTGGAATAAGGATGGGGTAGGTCTCCAGCATTTGGGGATTTTTCTGTCTACCACAAGACAATGTGCATGAAGGTGGGGCCCTCTTTGGGTCCCACTGAATCCTCAGAACCTAGAGCTGAGCCTGATGCATGGTTGCTATTGAAATGAATCAAAGAGTAAATGAAAGCATGCATGAATCAGTATTAACAGCAGTTCACAAATGCATGCAAAGGCCCATGCATATAGTGGTTTATCTTTTTTTACTTTCTGGCATTAATTTAAGTCATTTGTGTTGAGGCCATTGTGCACATGCCTGGCGAGAATTTAGCTTTGTGCTAAGCGGTTTACTTTCAGTATTTCTTTGTAGCACCACAACCTGGTGAAGGAGTGACTGTCATTATCCTGTCCTCATAGATGTGGAAACTCAGGCTCAGAGAAGCAAAGCAATTTGCCCCAAATCACACAGTTAGTAAATGAAGAGTCGGGATTTAGCCCGCGAGGTCTGGCTGCTGACTCACACCTTAACTAAGATTCTTTTCTTCCTTTCTGTGTGTCTTTGTTTTTCTGATTTGATACATGTTCTCACATTTCAGTCATTCTAAACTGGGAATATAATAACCCCCTTTCAGAGATAAGGGAATTAGCCAAATTATGGCTTATGGAGGGATTTTCTAATTCCAGAATTAGTGGAGATTTGGGGATGCAACTTTCAAGAATGTCACGCACGGCTCTACTCCAAAACATCCCAAGGCAAGTACTCTGATGGTCAGACTTCAGGTAAAGAGTAAGCCCTAGGACATTTGTTAAAAATAATTTTCCATCTGGGGCACCTGGGTGGTGTCCGACTCTTTGATTTTGGCTCAGGTCATGATCTCAGGGTTGGGAGATATAGCCCCCCTTAAGATTCTCCCTCCTCTTCTCCCGCTGCCCCTCCCCTGCTTGTGTTCACACTCTCTCCCTTACAAAATAATAATAATAATAATAATAATACTATTTCATCCAAAGCCCAACCCCCAGAAGGCCTATAATCTTCTTGAGAAAGAGTATTTCAGGGTGGAAAGACTGAGTTTCTAATTTCTTTTGAAAATATCCAATTACCTGGTCATGGACAAATTCCTTAGCTTTCTCACGTCTGTTTCCTCATCTAGAAAATAATTAGCTGGGTTAAGTCACCTATCGATGCCTTTTAGCTCTTAAGCGTCCAAATGTGTGAGAGGATAATCAATGCTGTTTGCCTGGAGATTGAAAAGAACCATCCATGTTGACTGGAGTTATCTGGGAAGGCTTCCAAGCTGAAGAAGAACCTGATTAAATATGGATAAATAAAGGTGGTAGAAGAGGAGTGGGTGTCCGCGAGCTGGGAACAGGGCTGTCTCACCCAGAGGCTGAGGAGACTGGATTTGGGGAAGACTTTGAACAAGAGGGGCTTGTTCTCTTCCTCTGGCTCATTCCTCAGATAGTCATTGATTGCCTGCTATCTTCTGGACATTGAGAGCCATTGATCTTGGAAGAGTCTAGATATTTCATCTAAGCAAAGGGAATGCGCACATTGATAGCAAGGTTTGTCATGTTTACCAAAATCTTTGTTCTACCACTTCAGGTATGCAGCAGAAAGATAAGGAAAGCCTCAGAGTAAAGTTGACTTAAAGGTTATATTTAAAGGATGATCGGCTTCATTTCAACAAAAGGAGAAAACAACAAATCAGTTGTTTGAAGAGCCAAAAAAAAAAAAAAATGTGCTCTTGATTTGGGATGATTGATGCTTTATTACCTTGTAGATGGGTAGTTTAGGGCACTACCACAAATGTTGATGATGTTTATTCAGATTTGGAATTTGGAACTGTTAGAGAAGGTCAGCACCTGGTTGTTACTTTTTGTAGGTGTAAGAATGCCATAATAGAAGTGCGTGGAAGATGATTGCTTTCTGGGCTTTCCCTCTGATGGTGAACCTTGAGGAAAAATGGACCCTTGTTTTGTACTTTAGAATCATTTTGGGTGTTTGCTACAAATACTCATTTTTAAGGACACATCCCAAGAGTTTTGAGTTTGTGATCTGAATTTGTTTTTTTAAAAGATTTTTATTTATTTATCTGACAGAGAGAGAGAGAGTGTGAGAGAGCACAAGCAGGGGGAGCAGCAGAGGGAGAGGGAGAAGCAGGCTCCCCACTGAACAGGAAGCCAGATGCGGGCCTCAGTCCTAGGACCCTGAGATCATGACCCGAGCCGAAGGCAGACACTTAACCCACTGAGCCACCCAGGCGCCCCTGTGATCTCAATTTTAAACAAGCTCTCAGGTGGTTCTGGTAGGTTGAGGAAATAGCATGTGGACTGTGAACTCTGCCCACTGTGAACTCTGCTGCCCACACGGAGAAGTCTGGTTGACACAGAGCTGAAAGTGATTTGCTGGTCCCCTTGCTAAGTACAAGATCGAAGGGAGGTAATAGTGCTGTTCGTTTCTCTTTAACTTGGTAGGAAGAGAAAGGCCTGCAGATTCAGAAAGTGCCGAGCCAGCGTCCATGTGGGCTGACCAGGTCAATCCCAGCCAGGTAGAAATTAGCCAATTCCACATATGTTTAGATTGGATGCTCTGAATAACGTTCCTTTGGGTTAATAAAAATAATGATAATAATAAATTAAAATTAAAAATTAAATTATATAGATGCCCAAGTGAGGAGCAATTCTGTCTACTGGAGAGGTATGAGAGCTTCTTTTCTATGGGAACTTTTTCTGGGGTGGGGGGGTTGGGCAGGTAATCTGAAGTACAGCTGCATGGAAGTAAAAAGCTCTTCAGCTGGGTTATAGGCGTAAAACTGAGTGTGGCAGCACAAGCAGAGCAGAGAAGACCCATCAGAAGTTATCAACCACTAAGACTTGCAGACAGAGCCACCAAGTTGACTTGGGGTTGCAGGGATAATCACAGCCTGCAGGATGTTTGTTCTCTTCCTTCTAAAAAGTAGGGAAATGCCTCCATCCCCGCCCCCACACACTGTTGCCAGACCAGGAAAAGAAGGTCATTTCAGGCTCCTGGGCACCTGTAAGATGCAAGTTTTCCAGGAGAGAGTTCCTTCCCAGTGTTAGAACTCCGGAGCTTTTGCAGAGAAAAGTTCTCAGAATTTTCTGGAGTTAACCAAGCATTTGGTTAAAAAGAAAACTTGTTTAGAGCAGGCCTGGCAGTGGATTAGCCAAGAAGACCAAGAAGTGGAAATAGAATTAAGGCCAGCGTCAGGGCTTAGGACCAGGGCAGAGAAATTTCCCACATGGCTTGTAGGTGGCTGGAACACCAGTGATTTATTGATTTATTAGAGGTCTGCTTTGCATCAGTTCATTCTTTAGTAAGCAGGGTATAGTTTATTCTCCTTGTGGGCCACTCTCAAAGCTTCCTTTTAGTTGTCCTTATAAAAATAGTAGTTAGGGGCACCTGGGTGGCTCAGTCTGTTGAGCATCTGCCTTTTTCGGCTCAGGTCATGATTCCAGAGTCCTGGGATGGAGCCCAGCAACTTTGGGTTCCCTGCCTGAGTCGGAGGGGGCAGCTTCTCCCTCTGCCTCCAGTTCCCCCTGCTTGTGCACTCTCTCTCTCTTTCTCTCTGGCAAATAAATAAATAAAATCTTTATTAAAAAAAAAGATACCAGTTAAAATGGTCTCTACTGATACCCTCAAGAGAAGTCATTGGATTGATATTTGCAATCGAATCTCTGCTTTCCAGATTAGACAGACTAAATAAAAAGCAGTAGACAAGAGTGGGTGCCCTCACCAGGACTCTTACTATATGTACAATTTATTTGCTTAGGTATGAGACACACTGGAGCCACAGAGGTGTGGGAAAAGGTGGTCTCCCAAGGGGCTTTTGCCCTAACACTTCTGGCGTAGTTCTGCGTACTTTTCTACACTACGGCTCCCTCGTTGGCACAGTCTAGAAGTTGGAGCATCGTAGCCCCATAGAAAGCTCTTCTGATTTCCAGAGAGAGATTCTCTCTCTCGAGTCCCACCGCAGAGGCATGTTTTTGGCATACAAGTCGCAAAACTAATTGTCAGGTTGTGTTTGAAATCATATATATATATATAAATATATATATATATATATATATATATATATTTTTTTTTTTTTTTTGGAAGAGGCAGAGCTCCAGGTACCATCATTATTACATATTTCTGGAAACTCCATAAACTGGAACTGATTCAGAGTGCTATAATCTGTGTGTCTGGAAGCTGTGTTGACTTTAGGATCCTAGTCACAGATGGGTGTAGAGCGGGGCTTCAGTATTTTTCATTCAGGGACAGGCCTTTGAGTTTTTGCTTTAAACACAGCTTTCCTCTTCCCTCAGTCATCAACCGCCTTAAATACACGCACGTCTGTATCCCTCACTGATACACAGGGGGGCCCGGAAAGGGGTGGTGACTCCCACTGTCCTCCGTGTCCTTCTTCCAACTTTAGCAAAGAGCCACAAACAGAAATAGAGAAACCAAGTCAAAAGAAGGCAGACCAGGCTTATGATTTGTTGTAACACATTTTGAATAAAAAGATGCCAGTGTTTGGAGATGTAGATGATTGGATAAATAATGGGTTTATTACACTGCCTGCACATTTTTGGAGGTAACTTTGTAACAGTTTCTCTGCCAGTTTGGGTGGCTCAGTGAAATCGGACAATTTTGACATGACTACTTTGAATTTTTGCTCATACCCTGGAGCCTCATAAAATGGCTCAGAAATGGTTCCTTGAGCAGGAACTGGAAGTGAATACTCTGTGCCCTTCTCACGATAAGGGATTTGGTTAATTCATGGGCCTACTTAGCGAATTAAAGCGGCCAGCAATCAGAACTAGATTGTTAAATCTCAACTGATCAGTTTTTCTTATCTTTCAATGGGATAAATTGAAATATCTAGGTGACAGTTGATCCATGTTAGAAATTTCCTTTGCAGAAACCAATGTATTTGGTTTGTCTCAGCCAGACCCCTTTGAAAGAGCACTGGTCACTCCCTTGATGAAGGAAGAGAGGGTGGGTGACACAGAAGTGCTCGCTCCTGACACATTTTCATTGGGAAATTCTGCACGTGGTATCTCTACATTTCTCCCTTCTTTCAAGCAAACATTTGTATTTGAAGTCTCTGCTTTGCTGAGAGGAAAATCAAGCCATGGCCTTTACCAAAATAGAAAAATTCTGTTTGGATTTGAGTAGCTGTAAAGTAAAAAATAAAATGGACATTTGGATAAAATGTTTTTGTCTCTATCTAGAAACACAGAAATTGTTTAGTCCAGATTTGGTATGATACAGATAGATGGTCATAACTGTCACCTTAATATTTATATTACTTTTGTTCTTAAATTAAAAAAAAAAAAAAAACAAACAACTTTGCACATATATCGAGTAAAGAAAAAGGAGATATCCAGAATCAGCCCTGAGTTGGAAAGCAAAAGGACTTATTTGTAGAGGAAGTAAATTTGCATATTTTTCCTTTCTATCATGGTTCAACATTGAATTAGAGTATCTTTTGTTTTTCTGCTTTCATTTGTGATTGCTATAAAATTCCTGCTTGAGGACTGCCAGGAGTTTTGTAAAAATTATTCAAAGCAAAAGTTAGTTCAAAGAGGATTTTGAGTCCCAGGCAAATTGACTCTGAGCTCAAAAAGTACACATGGTTTCTGCAAGCAGAAACAGGTCTAATGCTTTGAAGAATGTAAGAAATGATCAGTATTTCAGAGGCATTGAAGTGGTTAATCTATTAATCTATACTAGAGTAATAAACCGGCCCATATAAACATTTTCTAACTAGATTTTCGTGTTTAGTTTATCTCAGAGAGAAAGTTTAAAAATGTTTCTCATTTTTCACTTTCAGTACTAAGCATGGTTAGAAGCCTTTTTGTTGGACATTTTGTGGTAATTCTTCTTGCTTGACCTGGCTTTCTCCAGTGGTCTTAGAACATCAATTTGCTGCAATTGAAACAGTTGTACCTTCACTGATTCTTTTCTCTCTCTTTTTTTTAAATGGTTTTCTTATTGAGGTCTAAGTGACATGTTATATTAGTTTCAGATATACAATGCAATGATTGGCTATTTGTATGTATTGCAAAAGGATCACCACAATGAATCCAGTTAATATCTGATTCTTGATTGTAGCTGGGTGCACTGGGCTGATCAAGTGATTTTAAATTAGCCTTTGTAAGTTAATTCCCAGGCCCTTGAGGTGTGGACTCAGTCTTCAGCCACTTACAGCTTGTATTTGAAGGACTTCCAGGGTACTTGGTGTTCAGGGGCAGCGCTTAAAGAATCACATTTACTGGGGCGCCTGGGTAGCTCAGTCAGTTGGGGGGCTGCCTTCAGCTCAGGTCATGATCCTGGGGTCCTGGGATTGAGACCCGCATCAGGCTCCCTGCTTAGCAGGGAGTCCTCTTCTCCCTCTCCTGGTTCTTTCGCTTACTGTCTCTCTCTCTCTCTCTCTCTCAAAAATAAATAAATAAATAAAATTCTAAGAATTGCATTTACCTACCCTACAGGGGAGTAGTGGAATCTGCGGTAGGTGGAGGACGTACAACTTTTTGACAACAAAAAGAACCACCTTCCTGCAGACCCCAATGTTCTGCTGTACTTCTTCCCTTCCTGGCTCCACTGGGTTATGGATATGCCCAGTGGAGCTGGAAAACAGAATTCCCTCTGTGTCCCATTCCCGAATCAGACACACCAAGCCATCAGCCCACATATGCAAGGGTTCCTAGAATAGCAGCTTTTCCTGGTGGTTGCTCCTGAGAAGGATGTCCGGGGTACACGTGTCCCCGGGAGCCCCACAGGCTTCTTCCGCCGCGTGCCAGACCCACCTCCAGTGCATGTGCCCCAACCCAAGTTCACCAGCCCACTGTGGTTCCCTGCTGCTCCATTGTTCCATTCTAGAATTTGCTTCCGACCGTGCTCAAATGCTTCATGTTAGGAAATGTTAACTGCCATCTCCTCTGTAATGGATAATGCTGAACGTGAAGGCAGTTGAAAGTAACAGGGTGATCACATCCTTTCTCTTCCTGTTCTGATGGGTGAGTCAGTCTCCTGGCCTTAATGTTTACACGGATCCTTAACAACAAGTAACAGCTGATGGCAACGTGCTGAGACATGTACAATAAGGAAAGAAATTACGTATTAAAAGATTTGGACTTTGTCCCATTTTTCTTTTTTTGGGGGGGGTAAAAAGAAAGGAGGGAGGGAGGGAGAACCCTGTGCTAATAACCAGTTTGTGCAACACTGTTCCTTTTTTCAAGCCTAATGAGGTCCCATTCCCACAAGTATATTGATTTATTACCTGCTCCTACTGGCCTGCTGGCTTTTGGTGTTTATTATTTTGATATTCAGTTAACATAACACTTGAAATCATTTCACTTTCTGAATCCGTTTTTCTTCCTTTTCATGAGTTGGTTTTGTGGTAGGTCGGATTTCCTCCTATTAAAACAACGCTCACATTAAAACACCTTTTCTGTTTCCAGTGTACTGTCTTCACGTTGAGGAAAATATACTCGAGGTTTTGCCCACATGAAGGAAAATAGGGCGCTTGATTTGGGTCTAAAAGCTCCAAGAGTCGTGCCTAGAAACCTTTACAGTTGATGCCAAATTTAGCCATTTAGCGATGTGACCGCAGAGCTATGAAAACTTCAATTTTGCTCTAAGACTAGGATTAAAGACAGTGCGGGATGACCTTGGAGATGAATTTGAGTCCGACATTTGATACCAGGGGATCTCCAAGCATCAGGTCAAAATAATTAGCTCTGCCTATGGAATAATCAGCTCCTCCTCAGCCCAGATCCAAACCATCTTCAAGCTTGTTTTAGAGGATAGGCATTCTCTGTTGGTACAAGTCAGCGTGTTTGGATGTGGAAAGGGTTGGCAGCCCTTAGGGAGAGGTGGCTATTTCCCAGAAGTCATAGTTCCTGCTGGAGAGAGGAAGGCTTCTGCTCAGGGTCCCCTGTTCTCTGGGGACCACTCCCCACAGCCCCCTCAGGACCTTTCAAAATCCACCCCCTCCGTGGCTGCCTGTCCCTTTCCTTCCTTCCTCAGGAGACTCCTCATCTCGGTGTTTTCCTTGCTTATCGCTTTCCACATCATTTTCCCCATGTCAAACAGTGTAATATATATTAATTACAGAAAATTTAGAAAGCATAAAATACCGGAGTGAGGAAAATTACCCACGATGCTATCACTCAGAGAGAACCACTATTAATATATTGTGTATACTCTTGAGGTATCTCTTTTTCCTTGTCCTTTTTTTTTTTTTTGGCATACGGATAGAATTTTTTTTTTTTTAAAGATTTTATTTATTTATTTGAGAGAGAGAGAACACATGAGAGGGGGGAGGGTCAGAGGGAGAAGCAGACTCCCTGCCGAGCAGGGAGCCCGATGCAGGACTCGATCCCGGGACTCCAGGATCACGACCTGAGCCAAAGGCAGTCGCTTAACCAACTGAGCCACCCAGGCGCCCTAGAATTTTTTTTTTAATACTCTCTGCTTTTAATTTATTTGAGGCTGCACATTCTAATTTGATTCTTTATCTGGTTGTATCAGAGGGGTGTTTCTGACAGAGGCTGAGAGCCTGCCTTTAGTTGTGTGACTATTTGAGAACTATTTTAAATTGTGGAATGTCACACATTCGGTGACGGCACAGAAGAGCACAGGACCAGAAGGCTAGGATAGAGAAAGAAGGGTGTGAGAGGCGGGCGCCACCTCAGAGGGGTTGAAAATGGCAGAATTTGAGCGGCACCGCATGTCCAGTCAGCTCAGGTTCCTGCTCTGCTGGCCGGGTAACCTCCCTGAAGCTCAAGTTTCCCAATCTGGCAGATGGGAGAAGTCCCACTTCTCTGGGTTGTGTCGATGATTCAGTTTATTAAAGGAGGTACTGTTGGTGAAAATGATCTGCAGATCAGCACTCCAAGAAGCAGATAATAGTATTAAATATGATTTTTATTTATAAAGTAAATATAATAAAATAAATAATTATAAAATAAATATAATAAGAAATAAATATAAATAAAATTATATTTAAATATAATATTAATATTAAATGAAAAAGGAGCTCAGGCTTGACCTTGGGGGTTCAGAGGGAATAAGGATAAGGTGAGCAAAGGTGGCTGAAGATGTGGGTGGGCGCGCAGGTAAAACAGTGTAATCGGCTCTTTGATTTCTTTGTGGTTGTTAAATCATCCAGTGGTTTATGTGTGTTTTCTGTGAAGGTGGTCATCCAACCTGAAATTGGGATTATTTTCGTTGCTGTTTTATGCTGGCCACTCTTTCTTCTTTAGTCTGTGTATTTTTAACTCGATGAGTACGTTCTGCTGTAAAGCTAATATGTTTACTCTCTTCACCTAAGAGACTCTTATCAGACTTTTACGAGGGATTACAGGCCACTATATCAGGAATCTTGCTGCATTTACACAAGAGTGAACAGGACAGGCCCAGCTCAGTGTTTTAAACCACAGATAAGGTTTGTGTTCTATGCGGGGAAGGGAGGGGGAGGGGAAATAGGGAGTAGTTGGGTGGGGATGAGGCTTGGGAAAGATACGGACACAACTTTAGTATGTGAGAGAATTTCTTTGTCTCAGCTCATGAGCCTCAGAAACTGGAGGAATATTGAAAGAAGGGGTTTGCAGGGCAACACCGTGAGCTCTGGAGTTAGAGAGCCTCAGTCTCAACCCTGCCCCACCCATTACTTAGCCAGGTGACTACATCTCTTTGGTGCTTCCATTTTCTCTTTGGTAAAAAAGGTAATAATAATCGTAGCTACCACATTGGGCTGTTGTGGAGTAACTATAGGCCATGAATGTCTTCAGGACCGATCCAGGCCTCCTTGGCTCTGAATCCTTTTGGAGGGTTTGTTAAGGTGGTCCCTCAGAAAGAATGGGCTTCCAGGTACAGTTGCTCTGAGCCCATCTGAGTGTTGAGCAGACCCATGAGGATCTCTTGTTCAGGCTGGGGGCCACCACACCTGGCTGTAAATATCCAGGTGGGAATGAGGGTGGAGGGTCAGGGCCTCATGTCAGGTGAGGACTCCCCCATCCTGTGGGGATGGGTCATTGTCCTGAATCTGGAGACCATGAAGGTCTGTCCAGGGTGCCTTTGATGGAATATGTCTATTCATTTCCGCTACCTCTTCGCAGGGTTTTGTATTTCTCCTTTTCTGTTCCTTTCTCTTTCTGTTTTCCCATGAGAGACTGGGCAGGTGCACATGGACGTTAATCAGAGACACTTGTCATTGAGGTGTAGAACACATTTTTTAATAAAAATCTTCTGAACTGAGAGAAATGGGACATGTTGAATTCACTTGATTTCCACACCATTCTAATTTATTCTCTTATGTTGTTCTAAGACAAACGAGTAGACTGGGACTTTAATACCTTTTCTCAATTTAAACACGTGTGTGTGTGTGTGTGTGTGTGTGTGTGTGTGTGTGAATTTTTCTTGACCGTGAACCCTCTTCCCTGAGCACCTAGGGGAAAGACAGATCCTTGGGAGGCATGTGTGTATTTTATGCAGTGGTTCTGGAATTATACTGCTTTGTTCAAGCACTGACACCAACTTAGCAGCCAGGTGTTCTCAAGCAGCTGATTAACTCTGCTTACCTCAGTTTCCCTAGTTTAAAATAGAATGTATTTCTTTATTGGTAAGATCATCTTTAGTATTTAGTAAAATTATGTAAAGTGCTGAGCTATAATACATCCAATAAATATTAGTTGTAACTATATTTGGAATGTGATAAACCTCAATCTGACCCACACTTTGGCCATTTAACTAGTTGGGACCTTTGCTGAACCTTTGTTTTGTCATCTAGAAAATAAAATAGGAAAAACACTATCTAATTCAGAGTTGCAATAGGATCAGAGGCAATATCCAGCACTAATGGGGACACAGTGCCTAAAAACACTCTATTGGATTTTTCTCCCTTGTCCGCTCCTAGCCTCTTTTCTTGGCAACATTTTTTTTTCAGGGGATCTCCATTTCGGGAGGAAACCCTTCTACGTGGAGGATATAGGCTCTAAGTTTACGTTTCGTGGGGACGACCTCAGGGCAACTGAATGGCAGCATATTTTGAGTTCCCGGCCAAGTCCTTTGTGGCCCATTTCCCATTATTCTTCACATCATGTCCCCATTTCACAGAGGGGGCCACAGCTGAGGGTTAGGGGTCCCACCCCGCTGTGTGTGGCAGCTGGGTCATTCCATCCCAGCCTGACACCCAGGCGGGGGCCTGGCCACCACGCCTCCACCCCCGACAGGCAGCACAGGTGTTACTGGGAGCATCCCCGCTGCTGGAACTAATGGAGCTAAACAGAAGACATATCCCTTTCTCCCCTCCCTCATCTTGTTTCACTGACAGCTAATTCAGGGAACATACGATGACTCGCTTTCCTTCACAGCTCTCATATCCAGACCACGAGTCAGAAAATTAACCTTTTAACTTAATATATACATCGCACATTGAGTCTAGTCCCCATTTGCATCCGCCTAAATGGCAGGTTCCACGCAGCGTAATGAATGTCCTCTTGGGGTACACAGGGCAGGGGACGGGTGGCTTGCAGCTATTTTGCCCTGAGGCTGTGGTGAATGCCAGTTACTTGACAGACTGGGCTAGTTTACATCATCATCACTTTTTATCGCATTCTTTTATGAAATAGAAATCTCTACCACTGGCATGTAATTTGGTGACTATTGAAAATAGTAAGCTCTTTCAGAAGGTTATAAAATTACATATTTATGGACTTAGGAAATTTGTCCTTTTTTTTTTTTTTTTTTTTTCCCTTTCCCTAGCATTTATCCCGGGTAAATAAGATGAGATAGCACACTTTTGGGAACTTAAAGAATTATAAAAATACGTTGTTATTTAATTTAATTTATATTTATATTTATACTTATTTATTTAGAGAGAGGGAGAGGGAGAGAGAGAATCCCCGGCAGACTCCCTGCTGAGCGGGGAGCCGGCCCAGAGCTCGATCTCATGACCCAGAGATCATGACCTGAGCCGAAACCAAGAGTCAGCCGCTCAACCGAATGAGCCATTCAGGCACCCCAAGTACAAATTTCTTGTATGTTGTATCTTCTTGTCTTTTTTTTTTTTAAAGATTTTATTTATTTATTTGAGAGAGAGAGAACACGAGAGGGGATAGGGTCAGAGGACGAAGCAGACCCCCCGCCGAGCAGGGAGCCCGATGCGGGACTCGATCCAGGGACTCCAGGATCATGACCTGAGCCGAAGGCAGTCGCTTAACCAACTGAGCCACCCAGGCACCCCGTGTATCTTCTTGCCTTAAGTAAAGTTATTAAGATATACATTGATCCTTAAACAAGTCATAGACAGATGGTCATAGACAGCTTAAAAAAAATTCTTAGTATTTAATTTTAATATCACCTTTAACTTATAGCAAGGGGTATTGGCTTTTGAGTTAAGATATTAAGAATGTGATTGAACTCTCAGAAGGTAAAATTCCTGAAATGAAACACAAGTAAATGAAGTGTGGGGGACTTGCTTGAGCCATGTTCTGGGATGGGTGTTTATTGGATTTAAATTCTGGTAATATGAGCTTTGTTGTAATAGCAATCTGTTGTCTTTATATATTTCTAGATTGGCCATTGCATAGCTGCTGTTAGCTAACTTTTTGATTCATTGTGACTTGTCAACTGGACCATTCCTGCCATTAAGCTTCCACTCACACCACTTCCCTGCTACTGTTCTCAAAGGTTACAAGACACCTTTGACATTGACAATGCCAGGCTCTTCCTAGGCCTCATCCTCCTTTCCTAAGCCTCCTCCTCCCTGACACCTTTCTTGTATGTTGGAAATTCTGATCTCTGACTTTCTTCATGAACTCTCCTGGTTCCTCCATGATGAATATAGCCTTCGATCTGTGGCAGTGGGCACCAGAATTCTCAGGTCCTTTGCATACACAGTGGGTGTAACTGAAAATGGCCACAACCAGAGCAAATGATGAGGCTTAAGTGAGGTTGCATGTGTAAAGTGTCTGTCCTTGTCCCTGGTAGTGCTCAGTAAATTCTAGTTCCCTTCTTACTCTATGTTCTCTTGTATGCCCTTACTTTTTCTCCATGTGCCTTTGAAATATGGTATTTCCAGTTCCTTCCTGAACTTCTTCTGCATCTTCAGCTCTTCCACTCCTGTGACTCCTGTGCTCTTCGCAGATGTTTTTCAGATCTCCGTCCCTGGTCGTGCTGACCTCCACACCTGTATTTCCAATTGCATCCTGAACAACTCAACACAAAATCTCAGTCAATGACTGCTGAACTGACCTCATGCCCTTCCAAATCTGACTTCTCTTCCTCTAGGCCCTATTTTGGTTATATTATCTCTACTCTCTCAGATAGTTGGCCTGGAAGCCTTAAAGCCAGTTTCAGTCCCACTTCTTCTATATTCTGAAACATCTAATCAGAAGTGAGGTCCTGCTGCTGGTTTGGTCTTGGATAGAGCTTTCTTCCTTTCCTCATTCAAGGGCAAGTTTGGAAGTAAAGTTGGTTGTTAGAAATTAGGCCAAGCAATAGCTACTTGATTGACATTCACAGTAGTAGGTCACAGTCTGAGTGGACGAGAATAAGGAGGGAATTATTGCAAGATGTCCCTGGGTTAACACTGTGGACCAAGCCAAACTTTGCTGGGTAGAATAACCAGACTCTCACAATTTCTACATGCAGATACCACTGTGGCTAGTAAAATGCAAATATATTTTAAGGAGTTATTGAATGTGTAGTAGTAACCTTTTGTCATTGTGTAATATTTCAAATAATGCATATTGCAAGTGCAACTATCAGAATGTTATGATGTCATTATGAAACATGGATTTCAAGGATGATTGACTTGCTTTCATTTGTTTGGGCACCAGTGCATAGGGAAAAAAAATCAGAGATTACATGAGTTTTCAAAAATAGGGTTTGGGGAGAGAAATTGGAATTGAAAACCTTGAAACACTTGAATAGTGAGGTTCAAATTCCCACTTCCTAAAGATACATCTATTATATTCAACATAAAATCCAACACTTTGTGTGTGTGTGTGTGTGTGTGTGAGAGAGAGAGAGAGAGAGAGAGAGAGATGACTATGTCTAAGATAAGTCTTGTCTTCTGAGTTTACCAGGTGCTTGCTGGATAATAAGGGAAATAAATAAATGTGAAAATCAGCATAAAGGTACAAATGTTGTATACACAAAAATAAACTTGAGTTCTGATTCCTGAAGGTGGTAATGCTTGATAGAAGAGGGGATGGTTGATTTAGATTTTGTTTTTGTTTTTTATTTTTTCAGAGAGAGAGAGTGGGATGGGGGGTGGTGGAGGAGGGACGGGAGGGGCAGAAGGAGAGGGAAAGAGAGAATCTTAAGCAGGCCCCATGCCCAGGGCGGGGGCCCAAAGCAGGGCTCCATCTATGATGCTGAGATGATGAACTGAACCGAAATCAAGAGTCAGACACTTAACCGATTGAGCCACCCAGGCACCCCTGATTTTAGGCTTTGAAGAGAGGTTAAGATTTTATTATTTGTGAGTGATTGGGAATGTGTGGGCCATCCAAGTAAGATCAAATGGTATGCAGTCTGGTTTGATTGAGTGTAGGATATGTGAAGGACAAATTGGGTTGTATATTGGGGAACTTGGGTTTCTGTACTCTTCCATTTGAATTTCATGGTATACACAGTGGGGCACGTGAAAGATTTTATTTTATTTTATTTTGTTTTAAAGATTTTTATTTATTTATTTGAGAGAGAGAGAGCACGTGAGAGGGGGGAGGGTCGGGAGGGTCAGAGGGAGAAGCAGGCTCCCTGCTGAGCAGGGAGCCTGATGTGGGACTCGATCCCAGGACTCCAGGATCACGACCTGAGCCGAAGGCAGTAGCTTAACCAACTGAGCCACCCAGGCGCCCACGTGAAAGATTTTAAACAGGCTTGGCACCATCAGCATGGGCATTATATTTTATTTGTTACGTAAAATGAGTATTTAAAAATTAGCCTTGGGCGCCTGGGTGGCTCAGTTGGTTAAGCGACTGCCTTCGGCTCAGGTCATGATCCTGGAGTCCCTGGATCGAGTCCCGCATCGGGCTCCCTGCTCAGCGGGGAGTCTGCTTCTCCCTCTGACCCTCCCCCCTCTCATGCTCTCTATCTCATTCTCTCTCTCAAATAAATAAATAAAATCTTAAAAAAAAAAAAAAAGATTCCTCTCTTACTGATCCATTCACTGCAATATTCTTTTAAGAAGTGACTTATCCTTGGACGCCTGGGTGGCTCAGTTGGTTAAGCGACTGCCTTCGGCTCAGGTCATGATCCTGGAGTCCCGGGATCGAGTCCCGCATCGGGCTCCCTGCTCAGCGGGGAGCCTGCTTCTCCCTCTGACCCTCCCCCCTCTCATGCTCTCTATCTCATTCTCTCTCTCATATAAATAAATAAAATCTTTAAATAAATAAATAAATAAATAAAAAATAATAAAAATTAGCCTTAACTCCAGTTAATGACCAGTGAAGGCCATGGGAGAGGAAACAAAAGAGGTGAGGGGAGAGACAGAAAAACTGAGAAATTACAGGGGAAAAAAACGATCTGCCAAGAGATAGGAAAGGCATGGCTGGAACTCTAGATTCTGCTTTTGTTTATTTAAACTGCGGGTTTAGAATGTTACCTTTGCCTTACATTTGAGAGGTTAATGTGCTCCCACTATGCACAGGTCTTTTAATGTTCTTTTAGCCATAAAACTGGAAGGCTCCCTTCCTAAGGGACCGTTGTAGGATTAGCTTTGAATGGCAGAGACAGCAGCATTAATACCATCGGGGACCAGAATCTCTCGGGTAGGATGCGTCTAGAGCTGAACAGAAGAGAGAGGTTCTGTTGGCTTAGCCTGAAGAGCTGCGGAAAAGGGAATGCGTTTTCTCCCAGTCAATTGTCCCTTCCTCTTCTCCTCTTCTCTCTTTCCTTCGGGAGTCTTGCTCTGAATCACCAGCTGTATTCTACCTGCTAGTGCATCGGGATTAGCATCGGCTCTGCTGTCTGGGACTCAAGGTCCAAACACCACTTTTTAGAAACTATCCTTCACTTAAAGTGCAGTGAGGAAACCTGATTGTACCTTTGTGGCCACAGGACCCAAGGAATCTTAGTATTCTAGTATTCTCAAACCACGGATCTTGTTTGGTTGTTTTCCACTCCTTTGATGCTTTTTTAAAAAAGATTTCATTTATTTATTTATTAGAGAGAGAGTGTGCCCAAGCAGGGGGAGGAGCAAAGGGAAAGGGATGAGCAGACTCCGTGCTGAGCATGGAGCCAGACGCAGGGCTCGATCCCATGACCCTGAGATCATGACCTGAGCTGAAATCAAGAGTCGAACACCTTACCGACTGGGGCACCAGGTGCCCCTCCTTTGATGCTTTTAAAAATGTATTTAAGGGGCGCCTGGGTGGCTCAGTCGGTTAAGCGTCTGCCTTCGGTTCAGGTCATGATCTCAGGGTCCTGGGATGGAGTCCTGTGTCGGGCTCCCTGCTCAGCGGGGAGTCTGCTTCTCCCTCTGCCTCTGCCCCTCCTCTCCTTGTACTCTCTCCCTCTCTCAAATAAATAAATAAAATCTTTAAAAAAAAAATGTATTTAAAACTACATTTATAGGCACTCTAGCTGTATACCGCACTATGTTTTTGTTTAAAATATGTGCCTGCTTTGTTAGCAAAGGAACCTTTGCCAAGAGAATTGTATGTGGGAGAGTTTGACTAACTTAGCAAAGGGACTTATCTCTTGTCCTATCTGCCTAAGCTCTCTGGGCTGCCTGTGATAGGACTTCTTTCTTCCTGCACGAGCCCCAACCCCTCCAACCTTTACTGCTATCGTTCCTCCCCAAATTATTCATATCTAAATATTTTGGCTTTTCAACACTAATCTGCTCTCTGGATTCATTTTCTGTTGGGTGATCTGAACCATGGCTTTCCTACTTCTCTGAGTGACAGGGACTCACCAACAGAAAGCGTGAAAATCCTGCCTCCCCTACTCCTCTACGTTTAAGGATTAGCAGCAGAACTTCTTGCCTGCTTGTGTTAGGATTGTCTTGTTTCCCTTTTGGCAACTTCTGCAGAGCCTGTAATGTTTAGGGGCTGTTTGAAGGGAAATTGAAACCCCGATGGCCAAGAAACATAGAAACAGGAAAGTGAACCCAGAATGATCTCCATAAAGTCACAGCTGAGAGTGGTCAGAGTTACCTCTGTGTCCATACTTCTTGAGATGGTCATCAGAGTTCAGATGCTAAAGGCATCATTCGGGCTTCCATTTATTCACTCAACAAACATTTACCGAGCCAATCTTATCACAAGATCCTGTACTCAGTGTTAGAGCTTTTAGAAAACAGGGTAGGCTCATTGGCTGTTACTGTTGAGCTGTGGGGGAAGATGTGTTCTATGGGAGAAATGGACAGTAAACCTCCAAACATGCAGTTCATGACTTAATTACAATTGTGCAGAAGGAGGGGGTGGAGAGAGGCTCTGTAAGGGTCTATAAGAGAGAGACTTCCTCGTGGTGAGTTCAGGTGTCAGGGAAGTTTCCGGGAAGTTTCCTTGTTTCTTAAAAGCTGGAGATGTGGACCATTTTACACTGAGGGATAAGAACTGAGCTCTATGACCGCAGGGGCAATCAAGAAAAATGGGCATGGATAGTGTCAGTTCTGAATAAATCTTCTTTCATTTTTCAGTATTCCTCGTAACCAGCAGGCTCTCTGTAGTCTCCCAATAGGTCAAAGTTGGTTCTGTCAGGAAACGGGAAAGGGAAGCTCTCACTTGCAAAACAAGAGCGCACGACCCACACCAACAGCTACCTAATGTCAGTTGGAAACCTAATAACTTCATCTACTTCTGTTGTTGTTGACAAATTCTTGTCGGCGGCACTCTCCGTCCCAGTTTGAATCACGCTCAGGAATCTGGCCCCTTGGCTGGCTGAGGTCAATGGGTGCTGTCATGTGGCTACCTTCAAGGTGCGGCCGAATCCGGGGCCTGGGCACCAGCCTCCTAAAGGCTGTTGTGTTAGCAGATATGAGAGTTGTTCTGTAATTAGTGGTAGGAGTGATGGCCCCATCTGCTCAAGTAGATCTAGACATGACTCATTTTGAAGGACAGAGCCAAGGGGGAAATCAAAATGTTTTCCTTATGTCACTTGTTTGGTTCTTAAGACCACTGAAGGGAACGTCTTGTGACCATGGGGAGAGCAATGTGAGCACCTGAGTCACTTACTTGGAACCCAACTGTGAACCCCAGCTCTACCGGCTTCCCCGCCCCCAGGTGACCCCCCCTCTCCCTGGCCTCAGCAGCCTCCCACAGGTCGCCCTGCTTCTTTTGGTACTTACTACTATCCGTGTTCCACCGGTGGCCAAAATGATCTTTTGAAGATTTCTAGCAAATCACACTGCCATGTTGAGAATAAACTTTAAACTGTTCACTGAGTTTAGGTCTTATAATGGGGACGCTGCTGGACTCTGAGCTTGGTCGTGGCATTCCTCTTGAGGCATTCCCCAGGCACAGTACTAGTCTTTCCATCCCTCTAATACACACTCACCACAGGGCCTTTGCAACTTTCTCTTTTTCCTTGAATGCTTTTCCATGTAAATTTTCACATTTGCTGACCCGTTTTTAGCTCAGGGCCCAACTCACTGGTCCCCTATGAAAGGCGGTTCCTAAGCACCTGCTCTAAGCCCCTCCCCGCATCCCCCTCAATATCTTCCACATCACAAGTTTTGTTTTCCTGTTAAATGACACCCTACCACTAGAATGTATACTCTTTGAAAGCACAAACCTTGTCTGTCCTCCTCCTTTGCCAGGCAGATGTAGGTGGTCCATAATATCTGGATATCGAGTGAACTTGGACACCATAAAGACATTTCTTTCCTTTGTTCTCTTTTTTTGCTTTTAATAAATGGCTAAAAGCACATAGGGGACACTCAGAAATCTCTGCTAAGACAGGTAAAGAGACAGTTCAATAAAGAGTTTGAAGTGATGAATTTCTTGGAGGGAAAAGAGTTGTTCATGTAAGCTGGTAAGTCATTCCCTTGCTCATGGTTCCACAGCTGGTAAGTGGCAAAGCTTAGATCCTGAATTCCATGGATGAGCCCGCACCAGTCCCGGAAGGGGGAAGATAAACATACTAATCTGCTGAATGTCGTTTGAACCAAATTGTTCAGTGTTTATTAAAACATCTTTGGCCATTTCAGAATCATTGAGTCAGTCAGGTCACAGAAGAGGATGGAGGTAGAATTTTAGAGATCTTATACATGATTTAGTCTGGTGTCCTTAGAGGAAACAGAGGCCCAGAGATCTTAAGTTGGTAAATGTTGCTCCCCACCGAGGCAGACCTGCTGTCTGAGCTCACTTCCTGCCCTTCCACATAGGTGTGGAATGGATTCTTGGTTGTGTTTTTGACATACCAAGTGTAACCTTGACATAGCCTTGAGGAAAAAAACCTTCATTTTGTTCATGCAGATGATCATCCACCTGCCAAAATTTTTTAACGCCTTTTCCCTCCCCTGGGGAAGGATTTATGACTTCATCTTTCTTTCCTTTTTTTTTTTTTCTCTTCAAATCCAAGCTTCTTTCAGAATGACTCAGCCTCAGGGCTAGGAAGAAAAGTTTCGTATTCTAATAAATAAAATGCAGGTCTTCTCTTGGTCTCAGCTTTCCAGACACAAAAGTGATCTACTTTTGATGGCTGGTAGGAAGGACTTGCTAATGATTTTTCATTGCTTTGTGATGTATAGAAAGGAAGAGTAATTAGCAAAGAGATTAAACCATTTTCGTACATCTAGGTAAGCCAGGTCTTGTAAATAGAATCCTAGAAAAAGTTTTCAATTTCCTATACTGTTCATAGTCATTTTTGAAGTTTGGTCTAGAAGTTCATTTTGGATAAGGAAAAGCTTTGCTTTTTGTTTTGTTTTGTTTTGTTTTTTTAAATGTCCCAGATGAATTTAGGTTATGTTAGTGATATTCAGTTCTTTTGTAATTGATAATAAGCCTTATTTGTTCCCCTGTTTTCTTCAAATGGGTCCTCTCTCACTTTCATCCCATCTATATTTTACAAAAGGGAGAAGTTGTACTTTTTCTTTCTTCATGAGCCAGCCCTGTGGGAACGTGTCAGCATCACGGTTTCGTTTTTGTTTGTATTCATATCAATTTTCATCACGATTGCTCGTGTTCGATATTGGGGATGAGACACAGACACACGAGCAAATTATGACTTGGTATTTCCCCTGGCGTCCCTGTTTGTGATTTATAATTTATACCTGGGAAAGATTTACCGACTGAACTGATAATCCTTCCCAACAAAAGATAAACACACTTGTAAGTCATCAGTGTAAGTCAGATGCACTTGAAAGGGATAAAGAATTCACCTGCAAGCACTTTTGGCATCTTGCTCTTTCCCACGGATCCAGACTGATGAGAGAGAGAGCTGAGGCTGTCAGAGCGCTTTCCGCAGGAGAACATCCTAGAGCCCCTAAGGGTGGGACCAGCCCGACCTGCCCTGCCATCAGGAGGATCTAGAGACTGGCCCTTTGTGCTTTACCACAGGAGATCAAATGAAGGCAAGGATGTTGTCCTAGTGCCGTGGAGTTCAGGTTTGTGAATGTGCGGCTCCCCTGGCTCCCCTCTTTTGTCCTTGTGGTCCTTTAGGAAGCTCACGGTTAAGTCCTGACAATGAACTTACCAGGTCGTCCTTGTCCAGGCAGGTGCCTGTGTGCTCTCTGCATCACAATGCACATTCCTGCCAGCGGTTGAAACGGATTTCTTAGGACACTGGTCTGTCGGCCTGATGCCTTCAGAAGGCATTAAATCAATGATCAAATCCTCCCCCATTTGCACAGGTGTACCTGAGGCAGTGGGAGAGAGTGGGTTGGTCATACACTATTTTGTATAATAGCCAAGTCATCACTGTTATCTCGTGTCTGGTTGGCTGGTTCTTGCTCTGATCTCTGAGGTCGCTACTCGACTGTACCAAAAACAGATGGTGCCAGATTCCCCATAAATTTCACTTGGTCTAGACTAGGACTCTTCTGGGAGCTCCTTGGGAATTTTTATTTTGTTCTCCTCAGACATAAGCAGTGCCTGAATAGTCAAACACATAGAATATTAAATGCTGGCAGGTAGTTCTAAAAAAATCATTAGTCCACTACAATGGATGCCAAAAAGATGTTTAACCTGATCCTACCCGTGAAACATTAAGCACTTTCTTTTTATTAGGAGTACCCAGGATCTTAAAATTCTCTTTAAGAAAAATTCTCTGTTTTCAAAAAGTAAACAGCAAGGGACCCATGGTCAAAAACCTCAGCAGAGAATCCTAGTGCATTGTTAATAACTAACGTGGGGGTAGGGGGGAAGTCGGTCTTTTAAAGCTGCCTTTTTTTTTTTTTTTTTTTTTTGAGATCCTCAGTCTCCATCAACATAACAAAAAAGAAGAAGGGACGCCAAGCGGTTATTACTGCGGCGCGTAAATCACGATTTGTGACAACTCTGGCTATAAAGTCGTTTGGATGACAATGACTAGCGATGCCGCCGGAGTTAATCAAATAATTACTTAACACGTGTTTCTCTTGATCTGGCCCTGCCTTCAGAACATATTTCATTCTTTCCCAGTCTTCTTTACCACCTTTACTTTTGAATGGAGAAAATGAGCAAGTATAAGATGTACATGCAGTTAATGAGGAAATCACTTCTCTCTCCGGTTGCACTATGATCTCCCTAGAAAGAGGGTCCTTGTCTAAATCAGCTTGGTGGATGCCTGGATTACCCACCACAGCGATCTGCTGTCGGTTGGCAGTGACTGTCATTTCAATTTCTGGGGTGGGGGGAGCTTCCTGGCTAAGCTCTTTTTCCTTCAGGATTATTCCACACAGGGCTCACTTATTCTTGCAGGGACCATTTTTTCTACTCCGTTCCTTCTACAAGCAGGTGCACAGGGAAGGATCCCATCATAGTCTGCAGGCATCTCTGCCGGAGAACATTCCCAAAGATGGGAGGGTGAGCAATGGACTGCTCTGTTCCTGAAAGCAGGAACACATTTCTTGCCTTTTAGTGCTTAGTATGTGCTCAGCAAATACTCACTATCGTTGTTCCTTTCACTGTTATTATGTAAAGGCTTAATAAATGTTTGCTAACATTTATTTATTTATTTATTTGGCCACCTGAGTGGCCAAATGAATGAATAAATGCACATACCTCCTAATGGGGGAACTTTTTACATGATAATGCTCATCACACAGGCATGCACATGGGGTAGTGTAAGGAGTGGGAGTGAAGACCAGCTGCTTCCTTTACTCAGTGCCTTGACCTGGTATTTGTAATCAGTGGATATGAAATGAGCCGCTAGTCTTTATGGACCCCAAATATCAAAGGGTGAAGTAGACAATAGGAAAACTCATCAAAAAGCCTGGCCCTCTCTGAAATGTCATGGGTAATCAAGTTCGGTGTTAATGGCTTCAGATTCGCATGTCGTCGCTGTGAATGATGTACTATCGGTGGTGAAGATTGATAGTTTATATGGCCAGGCTTATTTAAATCTTTCAAAAGTATTCCCTCCTATTTTCAGTAATTTTATATTCAAATTCAAGGCAGAGATTAGGTGTTTTTTAAAATACGATTAAACACTTTCTGCATTTAGCTCATCTTAAAGTAGTTTTTCTTGATTGCTTTTCTTTATAGTGTGGTCATTTGTGTTTTTGGCATCCATTTGTTTGCTTTCTTAATATACACTTTAATGTGTTACAAAAGCCAGTAAGCTTAAATTTTGTCATAACCTTAAAATACTATTATAAGTCATTCAATTAAGTTCTGCTCAGTATACTTGAATTGATATCTTCAATAGGATCCATACATTGAAAACGAAAGTCAAATTAATATTTCCTTAGTCGCAATGTTTACTAAAAAAAGTTAGGGTCATTGACATGTGAAATTTAGGTATGAGATAAAGGGGAAAAATACAAAATTTATAGAGCTTATCTAGGGATTAGAATGTTTCCCTGAATATTGTTTTTCAAGGCAATCTTAAAATCTGTGATTTCTTTTTTTTTTTTTAACATAGAAAATTTTCAGTGCCCTAGGTGGGATAATAAGAAAAAGGCTTAGAGTAAGAATACGGAATCTTTATTTAGCAAACTACACAGTAAAAAATAAATTATTGTGATTATAATAATAATCACAAAAAGTAATTCGCTGTACTGCCTTCTATTTTAAAATTGTCATCCCTTATCAAGCTGAAATAATTTGTGTCTAACAATGCTCTATTATGATGCATTACAAATTCATAGTAACTCCATCTTAGATAGAATAGTCATGATCAAACTAAGTAAAAGTTTCTAACTGCACCGTGATCAAACCTGGTAGCAACCTCTGGGCTTTAGAACAAACAGAATAGATTATGTCTTTTTCAAAAAATCCTGAAGCTGACCTTCACTTTATCTATCACTCCAGTGACTTACATCTGTGTTTGGAAGCCTGATTGCCTCTGCTGGAGCCCTTAAAAATTCCCCCATGAGGGAGAGCCCCAGGTGGACCAGCCAAAAGTTGCAGGTACAAAGATGGCAACTAGCAATCTTCATTCCCATCAGTACCTTTACATGATATGGAGGGCCGCACAGAGTTTCTGACAAGAGAATGAGGTCTTGTTCATGTGCGGAGTCTACTAATTAATTCCATGTTTAATTGCACTTTTGTCTACTTTGGACCTTCTGTTGTTGAAGTTGACTCCCTCCAAATTCACCAAAGAGAAATAGCTCCTCGTGTAATTAGATTGTCTGTTTTCTGGGCAAGCAGAGAAAATAATAAGTTATTTCCCCCTTGCATTCTTCTTGTTTGTGTTCAATAATTTTTATGGAGTTAATTTAAATTGAGCAAGCTTTATGTGAACTTCCTTCCAGAGGATTTACTGCATCTTATGTGAAAACTGTCTATGTCTGACATTTTAGAATTACCCACCTATTTATGGGATTATACTGCGTTCTGTTCTTGAAAGAGCAAGTCAATTTTCAGCATAGATTTTTCGGTCATTTCCCCCCCTCCCTTTGTTTGTTTTTATGAAAGATAGCTCCCAAGTAAGAGTGTAAACAATAGAAGGAGGTAGAATGCAGAGAGTAGGACAGAACTGTGGCCTGCTGGAAGAGATGGTCTGGATCATAAACGATCCGTGAAAAGAAGAAACCTCAAAAACCCAACCCAATAGTTTATTTCATTCTAAAAATGTGTCTCCGTATTTTTAATAAAAATCTATTTTTACCCGATAACCTATCTTAACCTGTCGTCACTAAATGGGCTGCAGATGCTATGAACGAGAACGAGAAAGTTTGCTACATCATGTTAGCAGGGGGAATGAAATAATATGGATAAGTTGTCTTGCAGTGTTTTAGAAATGAGATCCAGTACTGTGTAAGATACATGGGCTATCCACACTCTCACCTGGTGCAGGCCAGCTACATGATGCTGTAGTGATATCACGTGACCCTTTTAGGGAGGAGCTGATACAGGCCAGGCACCCACCTTCACTCCTCTCTGGTGTCTCATTTCCTCATTGCACCAGCCCCGCATAAGAGAACGTCGACGTCAGAGTAGGTAAAGTTTGATCTAGTTCACGTAGCCAAGAAATGGCAGGACCAAGAACCAAATCCAGGTCTATACGTCTCTGGACCAAAGTGTGGGCCTCTCCCACAATGTCCCCTGCTGCCCCTGCTATAAATTACTACATACTCTAAAAAGAAATCAGACAGTGAGGAGAAATGTGACATAAAAAAAAATAATCAGCGATTTACTTTTTGCCCTCGTCATTCTTTACTTTCACTTATGATCTTGTTGTTGATGAGTATGCAACATCTCTATCGCAAATGTCTTATCCTTTCTAAACAGATGTCCAGTCTATTCCTTTATAAACTTGATTAAGGTGACCCCAGTGAAATATTTTCATTTCTGTTTTCACCAGCTCCCCAGAAGCCACTTCAAAATAATATTCTGAGGAGACTGAAGAACGAAAGTCACCAGCATCAGGGCAGATCCTTCACAACAATTTTGTGCATCTCTCACGTATTACTCAGTTTGGTAGAGGAAGCGGCATGAATGGGATAAACGTGATTTTCTGGTCTTTCAGAATCAGAACACAGCTGTCTTTCAGAAAATAATTTCTCCAGAGTGCATAAAAGATCTCTAAATAATTGTTCCACTATTTAATAATTAAAAACAAACAAACAAACAAAAAACCCCAAACACCTGTTTTTTCCATCCTGAACTTACTCTCCAGATAACAGAAGAATGTCCTTAATTCTAATAAACAAGAATTAAACGTTCCATTTAATAGTTCTGAAGCATAGTATCAAAAGAAACGGTGATCAGTTCATAGTACTGGTATCAGAGGAAAACTACTTATTTGAGATAGTGATAGTTCAGCAAGTTTCCTTTGGATTTTGGATTAATCCATTTTTTGAAATATTCTTTCTTTTTAAAGATTTTATTTATTTATTTGAGAGAGAGAGAGAGCATGAGCAGGGGGAAGGGCAGAGTGAGAAGCAAACACGGGGCTCAATCCCAGGACCCTGATATCAGGACCTGAACAGAAGGCAGACGGCTTAACCCACTGAGCCATTCAGGTGCCCCTGTTTTTTTTATTTTTAAGTAATCTCCACCCCCAATGTGGGGCTGGAACCCACAACCCCAAGGTCAAGAGTCACACACTCTACCGACTGAGCTTGCCAGGCACCCCAGATTAATCCATTTTTATAAAGACATTCCACAGCAGGCTCTGTTCTATAATGTTGGCATTTTTACAAGGTACAATTATACTGGTTTGAAGAATAATTTCAATTTCATAAGGAAGTCATTCATTCCTTAAATTTCAAAATATTTCAAATTTCTGGCATATTCTCTCCCGTCTCCAAAGCCAAGTACAACCCCCCTGCTAATAATTAGGCCCTGTTTTCATTCCCTGTAGCATGTGGGTACTGGAAAAGGAGGAGATACTTTCACCTAATTTGAGATGAAGTGTACTTTAACATTTTTACTTAGAGATGGGTCTGTTTACGGATGGGCAGTCGTTCTCAGAGTGCGATGCCAGGGCCAGCAGCGATGTCATCAAACCTGGCAATCCAAATGCAAGTTGTCAGGCCCCATCAGACAAACCAAAACTTGGATTGCCGAGTCCAGCAGTTGGTCTTTATACAAGTCCTCCCAATCATTCTGATGTATGTTCAAGTCTGAGAGTGATGGCTACTGGGAATGGAAGCTCAGCATCCTAGCCGAATTTGGGCTCAGGTCATCCTCACTTTGATGCCTCCTTTTAAATCAACTGGTGTCCCAAACTAGAGCTTAGGCCCCAGTAAGAATGACCTAAGATACCAGTAATACCTTTCAAAGTGCTTGAAGACTCCTCTGGCCCATGCATATCCTTGAGTTGGGTGGGGAGTAAACCCACCTTCACTGGCAGAAGGCTAACACAACATTTGTTCATAGGCCTCGTAAATGCAAAGCATCTCAACTGCTCTTTTAGGTGTTTGATGATTTTAGTGGTTCAGAAAGCAAAAATCAATGTCATTCTTGGGCGCCTGGGTGGCTCAGTTGGTTTAGCGACTGCCTTCGGCTCAGGTCATGATCCTGGAGTCCCGGGATCGAGTCCCACATCGGGCTCCCTGCTCAGCAGGGAGTCTGCTTCTCCCTCTGACCCTCCTCCCTCTCATGTTCTCTGTCTCTCATTCTCTCTCTTGCAAATAAATAAAATCTTTAAAAAAAAAAAAAATCAATGTCATTCTTTTACTGTATAGAGGAAAACAATTCAAGGTCAGGATTCCCAGGAAATAAAACCTTAAACAATGTAAAGTTAAAATCAGTCATAATGTCTAATTGCAAAAATTCAAACAGTCAAAGAGACATTGCCCCCCAAATGGAGGAGGAATATCCCCCAAATCAGGCTACATCGTTTAACCAAGAAAATCAACTTCAAAGTGGATTTACTTAATAATAGTACTGAGTCAAATCAGTTTTCCAGGAAGGTGACGGATGGAAAGTTTACTCTTTTGCAGCAGTGGTAAGAAAGTGTTTTTTGTTCAGCTTTGCTGTTCAAAACTAAGTGAGGCCTTGCAGGGTAACGGAGACTACAGAACCTTGGATTCCAGACTTAGTCCTGGAATGCTCTAGAAGGAACTACAGGCAAGTCATTCATCTCGAAAAGGAGAATGTTGGACTAGATCAAGTGTCAGCAAAGTATGGCCCTCAGGCCTGCCACCTGTTTTTGTATGGTCTGAGAGCTAAGAATGTTTTTTACAGACAGCATTTGCAATCAGTTTGATAATATGGAACATTTTCTTTGAAACCTAAGTGAAATGTTATCTCTCTAGAAAGTAAAGCTGTATTTTTTTTTTAAATGACTTCATTATTACTACTATATTTTGAATTCCATCAATAAAAAAATTAAAGAAAATTTGTTAGAATTTTATCTTATAAGTACCTTCTTAATATTCTTGGTATGACTCTTAAGCCTAAATTCTTCAGCTATCTGGCTCTTTACGGAAATGTGTGCCAGTCCCTGGACTAGATGATTTTTAAGTTTCCTTCAAAGACTCAATGTTCAGATAATCTCAGTGAATATCAGTAAAACCAGTTGTGGAATGCAGATGAATTGGACGTTGTGGATTTGCCAGTGCTTGGCCATGTTTTGCTATTTGGGAGTAGAATATAATCAGAAGGACCCAAAAGTAGATCCCCGTTTCCCTCTGAACAATTTCCCTGCCCATCTTCATCCATAAGCATAGTTATTCAGTCCACACTGCCTGGGTTAGAAAACCAACCCTGCCTGGGGCAAATCCTTCATTTTCTTTGCCCCCGTTTTCCCATCTATACTGTGGGAAATCTGTTCATGTTCACAGCTTCCCCAAAGATGGCTGGGGCTTGCGTGTTGTTATAAAAACTTCAAAGCGGAAACCTATTTGACAGATTATTTTCTTTTCCCATCAATTTTTCTTAAATTATTCATAAAATAGTCTAGCAAGTGAACAATTAATCAGAGAACTGATTCGATAATGCCCTTTAAAAGTGACTCTGATATTTCTAAAGCAGATTCCTAAAGCTACTGAATCTACTGTAGAGCCAGGACACACGAGGCGAGTTCCCACAGAGCCTGTCTGGAAGTGTGTGCCTCATACCAAACCTACATGAAGAGCTTGGAGGGACCCTGAGGCTCCCCAGAGCCAAAAGTACCCTGGAGACTAGTTTGCCTGAAAGGTTCAACTTTCCTCTAGAGAAGCCACTGCTGGAATTTCAGCTTTGACCTTCTGGGGACTCTGTATTAAAATGCAAATCTGTCACCTAGGAAGGTAATTTTTAACCCATTTGTGTCTTTTTGCTAATACTTTAGCCCAAATTAGGTTTTTCAAATTAGCTAGATGGCTGAGAGCAGCACTTAAATATTGAAACAAATCAGATTCTCTGACATGGGCTCAGGCTAATCTTTATTAAGGGACTCAGGTGATTGTGATAAGAGCCCCAACACTTTTGGCCCCAAGCATTTGCAAGAGTCCCCGTGCACGTGCGTGCATCCACACCGGACTTAACGTGGCCGACTGGAGAGTAGCTCTGCCAGCAAGAAATATGAGGCAAGCCACTCAGATAATTTTAAGTTTGGTAGTCACATTAAAAAAAAAAAAAAAAAAGGTGAGATCTAAAAGGTGAAATTAAATTTAATGATACATTTTTTTAACTTGATATACCCGCTATGTTACTGCTTCAATATATAATCAGTATAAAAATTATCAGTAAGACACTTTCCTCCTGCAGTGCTCTTTGAAATCCGGCGTGTATTTTGTACTTAAAGCCTGTCTCAGTTTGGACCAGCCACATTTTAAGTGGTCAGTAGCTGCCTATGGCATAAATTGGCCATCTTACCAGCCAACGCAGCCCTGGGAGCCTTGAATTGGAAACTGGTTCGCAGATTGCAAAAGCGTGGCTGGTGAAGACAACCACGGGATGGACAGTGGGGACGAATGAAAGTTGGGACCATCCTCAGTTCTTCTGTACTCAGTTATATCAGTGTCACATTTTTGCTGAAGGTCAGTGTTAATCCCATGTAACTGCATAAAAACTTTAGAAATTCTAAACAGGAGCTGGGGTTAGGTGCTGACGCTACCACTTAATTGTGTGCCCTCCGGCAAGTTACGTAAAACCCTCAGTTTCTTCACTTGCAAAATGGGAACAGAGATAAAGCCTCAGGCTCCCAGGGTTGTTGTGGAGAGTAAAAAAATAATGCATATAAACACCATAAATGCTCAAGAAATGCTTGATATGTCATTACTGTTGCCGTTATTAACTATTTTTACAAATCAAAATTGCTTAGAAATGAACTATAAAGACAGTCTTTTTTGATTTCTGTAAAAAAGAAGGAAAATGGCCATAACATTGATACACAATCCTTTTAAGGAGTAGGCTTAACTAGCTGCTTAAATTGGGCATTGCACCTCATGTAAATCATCTATGCACCAAGAAATCCTGAAGATACTACATTACCTTCAGAACGTTTTTGGTTTTGTGTTTAACCAGAAATTATTATGTTTAAGGATTCCACAGGGAAACTTCTATAGAAGACTATCCTAAAATGCAACTCGTTATGAGACTGGGTGAGCCAATGAAAGAATAGAAAAGAGTTTTTCTTCTTCTTCTTGTCCTCATTTATCTTCTCCTTTTTTTTTAAAGTCAGCAGAAAGAACTAATTAAGGCAAAGCTAAAGGAAATGAATTCAAAGTTTGCACTGCACATGTGAACTAATCTTCCCACAATGACATGTTTGAAAGGCCAAATAAGGCGCTCCTTCATACTGTCCTCCAGCAAGGGGGCAGAAGGAGTTGCACTCACTCTTGGGTGTACAATTTGTCTCACTACTGACTTGCTTACCAAGCCATTACCATTCCAAAATACAGTGTAATAGTTCTCACCTATGGGAGAATGATGGAAAATCACGTGTGTCAGTGCTTGCTCTTACCAAACACACCTTTCACGGGGATTTTGTTTAGAATGAAAGATGTAGTGAAAAGCTTAAGATGCAGATAAGTGGCGAATACACAAATATGGGATGTACTTACACATTCACGCACCAAAGGCTGGAAGGCTGTGAACCACGAGAGCAAAGAAATGTAGTCAACCATCAATTTAGTAGGTCATTTTGAATGTAGGCAGCAAAATGGCTGTGCGCATGAAAAACCACTGCTATATTTTGAGAGATCCTTTCTAAGAATCCTGAAATATTAATAACATGGTCTTAATGTAGTTGGAGACAAAGGAATGTGTTAGGGGCTGCAAGGTTGTCGAGAATAGCACAATGACAATTGTGTACTTTGCTTGCGCTGGTAAAAGCTGGAGGAAAAGAGAGTAAAAATAGGGTGTTTAGGGAAGGGCAGCCTTCAGTTTTCCAAATAGGTATAAAAACTCCGTATTCCCCAGATGAATTCACATATACTTATTCTCGCTAACACATTCATGCCAGCTTCAGGGGCACGGAGAAAAAGCATAAAGTCGCGAACTCCGTTTTTTCTTTAAATTAACATAAACATACAACTCATTTTTTTTTTAATAAAGATTTTATTTATTTATTTGAGACAGAGAGAATGAGAGACAGAGAGCATGAGAGGGAGGAGGGTCAGAGGGAGAAGCAGACTCCCTGCCGAGCAGGGAGCCCGATGCGGGACTCGATCCCAGGACTCCAGGATCATGACCTGAGCCGAAGGCAGTCGCCTAACCAACTGAGCCACCCAGGCGCCCCCATACAACTCATTTTTGAACTTCAAACAATTCAAGACATCCTATAATTTGACTTTTGTGAATGATGAATTTGATTTTTTAACTGGAAGTAGTCCGATCAGTGTAGAAATTGAGGAAATAGGAATGCTCTGTTTTTCTCTTCCTTACCACTTTTTGAATGTGCTCTGTTTTCATGTGGCCATGAATCCATCAGGGGCCAGTTTTTCTTGTCAGTCTTCCACTTCCATTGTGAGATGTTAGATTTTGATGCCCGATGGAAGGGAGGTGCATAAGGATCATCAGGAATGTGGAGAATTTTCATCCAATATCCAGATGTGAAAAAATAAAGCAATTTATGCCTTCTCAGCAGTCCTTGCACCACCAAACCTAACACCAGGTTTCTACCACTTGCTTTGTTGTCTGTAACTGAGTGACAGAGTGACAGACAGGTCCCAGTGGGTCTGTTTCTGAGTTCAGGCACCCATCATGTTTGATGTGGGAAGGACAAGCTTGACCCTCGGTGCATCTTCCTCCCAAAGCTGGCGTTGCTGATTTTAATCGAAACCCTAGGGCCATCTTGAGCATGACCAAGGAGCACCTTGCATATTGAACCATACCTAATTATGTGATGTGTATAAACTTGAGACACATAAATCTCAGTCATTGGAGCAACTTGTTTTTCTAAGATTCTCCGGTCCAGTGAAAGACGAAAGCAAATAAGGGAGAGATTGATCTCCCAGTGCTTTTTATTGTTGGTGCTGCACACGTCATAAAGTTTTGGCTCGTTAAAGGAAATTCCATAAACAACTTTAGTTAATCATAGTGAAGTCACTGTGTTGCCTTTCTGGAGCTTCTGCTCAACTCCCTTTCCGCTTGCCATTACAAGAGCGTGATTAAGAAAATACCAACAGGATGTGCAAGAGGGAGGAACAGACTTCCCCTGGAAGCCGTATAGATACTTGATGGATGAGTCATGAGACAAGCCAATGTGGCCATATCTCCTTAGAGGATCAAGCAGTTTCGTGAAGCTCTTTTTTTTATCTACTCACTTGAGTAAAATCTGCTTGGTTGCTGGCATGGTGGGTCTCCTTTGGTGGTTGGGCTGATGGAAAATGCCTGATGCGTCCTTCTGCCAGCCGGTATTTTTGATAGTTGAGGAACATCTTAAGGATGAGATACATGGAGAAAATTGAAAGTGAATCGTACTGGAAAGATTGTGGGTAACTGTCACCTTTTTTTTTTAACTGCTGGTCTTATGAAAAAACTTGATTTTGGACAGCCTTGTCACTGTGGGTTTAATACTGATGGTGTTGGTCAATTTTTATTTCAGGTTGAGACGGATTTGGGAGGTGGTGGTGAAGGGCATAGGGGAGAAAAAGGGGCGAGTAAGGCCCTATTAATAATTTTTTATTGTGAGGTTTCACAGAATTATTGAGATTTTCCACATTAGTAAAAGCAGTTCTTGGTGTCAGTGTGATGTTTGCAAAGATGAAGTCATGGAAAGCATGTCAGGTGCATAAAGAACTATATGGCCCATGTTCTCTGCAGCAGCCCCTTAGGGTGTGTGTGCATGAGGAGGAAGGGGGGTGTTGAAAAAATGGAGAGGGAAAAACAGGAGGGTTTAATTAATTGGAAAATCAACATAAAATATCTGCTGATCTTAAAAAAATCTTAACGTATTATATTCCACAATCTGCAGTTGGGACTTTATATCAGTTTCCCCTGAAATTATGACCATGTCTTACCAACTCTTTTTTTTTTTTTTTAATGCTTGGTTGCCTTTACCTGCAATTAGGAAGCAATGAGCAATAATTTTTTGTAAGGACTTGGATACACTTCCAACTGTTGGTTCAAGATCAGGCTCTCAGCTTCCACAGCATGTAGCCAAGAGTATAAGCTTTGGGGGCAGAATGTTTGGCTCAAAGCTGGTCCCTGACATTTATCTGATGCATGGTCTGGTACCAAGAATGTCGTGTTCAAAGCTGGTCTTCCTCGTTTCTAAGGTAGAGCTAATCACAGTGCCTGTGCAAAAGGTGTTATAGGGATGGGACAGTATTGTGCATATAAGCAACGTATCTGCATGTGGGAAGCACTCCGTAAACTTAACTGTAATTTTATTGACGCCACTGGTTTTAAGAACGTTTCCTCCATAGGGCTCCTTGCCACCTGATCAGGAACATAACGATTTAAAGAGTGACTGTAATTAATTAATGTTTTTGGTTGCTTTACCTGCCTCTGAAGCCAGGTGATCACTGGCGGTTAAGAGAAATGTCTCCTTTCTTCTGAATCAAGGAGATGACATTTTGCTTTCTTCTGTTAGCAGTGGTTTTATTGTTTGTTTGTTTTTCCTTCTTTCCCATAGCCTGCAGAATTGGATATTACAAGGCTCTCTCCACGGATGCTACCTGCGGCAAGTGCCCACCCCATAGCTACTCAGTCTGGGAAGGAGCCACGTCGTGCACCTGTGACCGAGGCTTTTTCAGAGCCGACAATGATGCAGCCTCTATGCCCTGCACCCGTAAGTTGTGTGCTTCTGTCCTATTTCTTCGATGCCAACAGCTTTCATTACCACCTAGTAGGGCACTGCCAGGCCTTCTCCCAGGATAACCGTGCAAGGGGCAAATTAGATCAAATATGAATCTTTTCTTATTCAAAGCAGGGGAGATGCTTATGAGAAGCAAGGCTGTTCCTCGCCGTTCTGGTTGTCTTCAAAGCACACAGCTGCCCACAGACTACTTCTGTGGAGCAGAGATAGAGCATTCAGCGTTTGTCTGACAGTGTAATTAGAGCTGAGATTGGAATTTCGAAATGGCTTTAGCGTTTTCTCTAGGAGTCTTGGGGAAGCCTGACAGCTGTGGGGGGAAACAGGTACAGGGCAGGGTTCCAAGGCTGGGATCACATGTGGGCTATGGTTTCAGTTCTGGGCACTGACATCATGGCTTGCGTTGTCATTACCCTTCTTCCTTCTTTCCTCATAGTTTTGTGTTCATAACATTTAGGCCCAGGTCCTAATAAATGCCTGTTTAATGACAGGCACTCAATAAGTGCTGGGCTAATGAATGGATGGGGTTGGCACCTTGGTATGCAGGGGAGCAGGGAAATCTGTTCTCACACTTTCTATGGACAGTGCTCCTGGTGTTGCCATTTCTTTCACGTGCACTGTGGGCTTCACAGACCCTGCAATGGCTGTGACCTTGACCAGAACAGGGAGTGGTGGGACCAGGCGTTCCACCCATGGTGCTCCCATTGGGTGAGTCAGTGTATGGAGGGATGGAGCCCAGGGCTGGGCACACAGGATTCCCACAGGTTTGAGCTTTGTTTTCCAGCCCGCCCAGTTAGGAGCTAATTCACTTATTTAGTCTTTTAAAGTTCAGCCTCGTTTCCTCATCTGTAGAATGGAGTTAATAACCGTACCTCCGCCATGTTGTTGTATTTAGTGCCCTCATGTTGGTTACATAGTATATAAATGTGTAAAGCGATGCTACTCAATATATTTTAGCATTTACTGTGTTTATGACTATTACGGATTTGTTCCCTATTACAAATTCCATCTTGGCTGGCCTGGAGCCGACATCCCCCTCCAAAAAGAAGTATTTTCTGGTTTGGGGGCACTTGGGCCAGCTGTGAGGCCATTGTCTTAATTCAGTCAAGTATCACCTCTAAAGGGAATGGGAAGAGCTTTCAGATCCATCCCAATTGGCTGAGGTTGGCATACCCTCCAGAGTTTCGATTCCTTTTTTCTTTTTTCTTTTCTTTTCTTTCCTCTTCTCTTTTCTTTTCCTTTTCTTTTCTCTTCTTTTCTTTTTTTAAGATTTTATTTATTTATTTGGGAGAGAGACAGAGATAGCGTGAGAGAGCACGAGTGAGGAGGAGAGAAGAAGCAGGCTCCCCACTGAGCAGGGAGCCCGACGTGGGGCTTGAACCCAGGACCCTGAGATCATGACCTGAGCCGAAGGCAGACGCTTAACTGACTAAGCCGTCCAGGTCCCCCCAGAGTTTCTTGTCTAGCCAGAGATGACGATGACAGCAGTAGAAAGAACCATTTTAAAATGATGCTCAGGTAACGTATCAGGCACTTTCAGGAAACCTTATCACAAGGCTCATGTTATAACAAATCTATAAAATAGACATTATCTTCATTTTATAGACGAGGTAACTGCCAGCTCAGAGATGTTAAGGAACACACCCACGGCTCCATGCCAGCTTGATGAAAGAGCCGCACGACCAGAAGGTTCACCTAGTTTGGATCGTTGGCAGGCTCTCTTGCCCACTCCCCCAGGTCGAACACAAACTTCCTCCAGAGGGAAAGAGTATACTAGGACCAGCCCAGAATACTGGGCACGGATTTTCTCATTTTCTGTTGCTTCCCTAGACTAAGTACTTTCTCTGGATAGCCATGTTTGACAAGCTCAAGTCCCAGACTTTTTCTTTTCCAAGTATCCTCATCCTTTGTTCCATGATGTGTGATTAGGGTAATGGTACACTCTCCTTCTCTGTCCACACCGGCTGCCAACAGTTGTCCAGGTGTGGGATTTTAAGGCACGGCAGCAAACCCAAAGGGCAGTATTGGGGACGGACAGTGTGATGGTTGTCTTTAAGTTGCAGCATGTAGTCTACCACCTACTTTTCATACAGTCTACCACATACTTTTCATTCACACATACTTTTCTTCCAGAGGTTGGGGCTTGACTGTGTTATGAACCTCATAAAATTCATCTTTGATGGCAAGATGGACTGGGTCTTGCTCCCAGGTATTTTTAGTCTCATGATTCTGATCTGTCATGCAGCCTTCTAGAACCATGGGCCAATCACTTAGCTACTGCAGCTTTGCTACGTGGGAGTTTTGGGAGACCCCAGAGGTCACCACCTGCCTGAGTTACTGGAATGCTTTGCCCTGTGTGTCAAAGTGCGGTAGCTGAGACCTTGGCATTCTTATGTTTGTGTCGGAATAAATTGTTGCCTTTATCTTGAGGATACAAATGAGAAAAGGAAAATACGGATTTCAGCAACTGGGGGCACTTAAAAGTTTAAGAACTAAAGCAACTTTTTCATTTTTCACAGATTGCTTTCAGTGATGTGAAGAGAGGAAGACTGGGGGCTCTTTGTATCATTGATAAAAGGTCCATGAAAATACCAAAGTGATCTGTGATCTTTTTTGCTCCTGCTCCATCCTCTTGGAACTCCGCCTACATGGCACTGACTCAAGTGCTTTGCGTTATTCTAATGTTTATTGAGTCAAGAGGAAGCACAGTACTGTTAACACCACCAAGTTCTGAGGTTGTTAAACCGCTCCAAACTGCAGCTTACTCATCTGTCAAATGGGATTCTCAGCGTCTACCTGCAGGGTTGTTTTAAGAGTTTAGTAAGAAAATACTTGTAAAGGTCTGGGGCGCCTGGGTGGCTCAGTCGGTTAAGCAACTGCCTTCGGCTCAGGTCATGATCCTGGAGTCCCGGGATCGAGTCCCGCATCGGGCTCCCTGCTCGGCAGGGAGCCTGCTTCTCTCCCTCTGACCCTCCCCCCGCTCATGTGCTCTCTCTCTCATTCTATCTCAAATAAATAAATAAAATCTTTAAAAAAAAAAAAAGAAAGAAAATACTTGTAAAGGTCCAGCACATGGTAGGAAGCTAACAAATGTTTGTCCCTTTCTTGTGTCTCCAGCTGGTCACTGCCTCCCCCAGACTAGCTCCAGAGCACATTGCCATGCGTCTGACTGCCTCTCTACGCCTCTTCTCCCTTGACTGTGAAATTGAATTACCCAGTGGCTGCACAGCGCTCCAGAATCTCTGGGGAAGAGACTTGGGCATCAATATTTTTACAAGTTGCCCCTGTAAATTATACTGTAAAGACAAAGTTGAGACCACTTCTGTACAGAGTTTATTTTTAAGTTCTTTTTTTTTTTCTTCTTAATTTAATAGACTTTAACTACAGAGGACTCTTTTTTTTTTTAAAGATATTTATTTATTTATTTATTTATTTATTTGAGAGAGAATGAGAGACAGAGAGCACGAGAGGGAAGAGGGTCAGAGGGAGAAGCAGACCCCCCGCTGAGCAGGGAGCCCGATGTGGGACTCGATCCCAGGACTCCAGGATCATGACCTGAGCTGAAGGCAGTCGCTTAACCAACTGAGCCACCCAGGCGCCCAAGATTTTTATTTATTTTTTGAGAGAGAGAGAGAGAGACAGCAAGAGAGGGAACACAAGCAGTGGGAGTGGGAGACGGAGAAGCAGGCTTCCTGCTGAGCAGGGAGACCGATGTGGGACTCGATCCCAGGACCCTGGGATCATGACCTGAGCTGAAGGCAGACGCTTAACGACTGAGCCACCCAGGCGCCCCTACAGAAGACTCTTAAGGCCTCCTTTGAGACAGGGATCATTAAGGAGGTGACCGTATTTTGCTAATAGGTATACCAGTAAGTTAGGCAGCAGGATAATCTATTCTAGTTTACGGCTCATTCTAGATTTCTCCCTTCCTGCACTGTCCACGACTGTGGCCACTAGACACATGTGGCTCTTTAAATTAAAACTGAATTTTAAACTTGACGTTAGTAGTTTTCGTTTCTCACTTAGCTTGCCATGTTCCAAGGGCTTGATAGCCACATGTGGCTAAAGTGACCATACTGGACAGTCCTGGAGTATTTCTGCCATCGCCGAAAGTTCTGTTGGACAGAGCTTAGTAGGCATTTTGATAGAGAAGCCAGTGGGAGTTTCTCTAAGAACCTTTTGTTCTAATAACCCAACACTGTGAAGCCCTTCCCCCATGCCTCACCCCCAGCTTTATCGGATTCTTTTGACAAGATGTGGGGATGGAAAGGAACATAAACATCAGGGATCCTTTCAAACTGATTCCAGCTTTTAATCAGTTCTTACCAGTTGGTTAAGCCAGGTGACAAACCCAATTCCCTTGTGCTGACAGCCATGATAATCAGGCACCTTCTTTGTTCATTATGCTATCTTTAACCCCAGCATTCTTATGCAGCCCTGCATTTAGTGATCACTCACTGTGACGGCACACTAATGAAGAAATAAAACACACTCTCTGAGACTCATTCTTCTAGCCAAAGAGAGACTCTGCTCCACTGGTTTGTAAAATCAGGTTTTTGTTCACTTGGAGAACGATTAGACCAGGTGAATACAAGCGGCATTGGCTAATTTGGAAGGAAACCCCTAAGAAGTTCTTCATACCATCTACACTGCTTGAGAACTTCAAAGTCTTGAATGGTAAATAAACTTGATTTTTAGGAAGACTTCTCTTGGAGTTTCTGTCTAAGGTTCACATAAATGGCTGCCTGTGGATTAGACAGTGCTTCCATAGAAGCATCATGAATATTTTCAAGAAAATAATCCACACCTGTTAGAATAGAGAGTCAGAAAAGTGCTTCGTAAGTCTGAAGGGGTGTAGAAATCTCATGGGCGTCACCTGGGGTTTTGCATTTCTGACACATTCCTGGATGCTGCTGAGGCTGCTGGTCTGTGGATGGTCTTCATGTGGTTAGGCTTTAGATCCTTCCTGCTGGATGGCAGGAGATGGGAGACCTTTTTCCATGGCTATGCTTCAGCTCAGCAGTGACTCTAGGAAGATATTGCAAGGGTCGCGAACATTCTCCCTTGATGGAAATGGAATACTTTGTCTCCCAGAAAGAAAACCCAACCTGGTTCGGAGTTACATAATCAAAAACACCCACCATGGAGCTTTGTTTATTTGTTTGTATTTTCTTCTCGAGTCTGCATCAAGTTACTGCCTGAGACACGTGTATCCATCAAGAAAGGTGATGGCATGGGAGCCTGGGTGGCTCAGTTGGTTAAGCGACTGCCTTTGGCTCAGGTCATGATCCTGGAGTCCCGGGATCGAGTCCCGCATCGGGCTCCCTGCTCAGCAGGAAGTCTACTTCTCCCTCTGACGCTCCCCCATCTCATGTGCTCTCTCTCTCTCTCATTCTCTGTCTCTCAAATAAATAAATAAAATCTTTAAAAAAAAAAAGAATGCTTTAAAAAAAAAAAAGGTGACAGTTTTGTGACACCACCAGCGCCACAGACCCCGAGACCTCTCTATACACAAGGATGCTGTTTAAGCTGATGAAGGCATTTTTATGTCATGAATCATTTCTTAGAAGGAAGTCGAGTGTGATTTTCATTAATGAAATCAACATCCTTTAGCTCTACGGAGACCCAGCCCCTCCCCTCCAGATCTCCTTCACCTTCTGCTTACCTTTCTGGGTAGTCAGGAACGGGGTCTGACCATCAGCAATGTTGAGAGAAGTCAGCCACATTCCTTTGCAGGAAGACTGATTACTTTAGTTATTGAGTTGCTTGTTCATTGGTTATAGTGAGAAAGGTCTTCGCTCCCCCCACCGGTAGATGGAACCGATATTACAGTTAAAGGAAATGTTCTAACCCCTTATTGTGCTTCAGAGTGCACTAGAAAAGAAAAAATGCCTTATAGAAGAAGTAAATTGGCTTTGTATATCTAGAGAGAAAGAGCTAATTTGTTATTTTGCCACCTTTCCTTCTGAGCACCATTACCAGGATGGTGTTCTGTATTTTTCAATTGGAAATCTGTCCTGTGCTTTTAGGTACTTCTTATTTAACTTGTTTGGTGAAACTTCTTAGAACCTCCTGATTGGAGCGCTCCGTAAATGAGAGATTGTTGTTTTAGATTGCCAGCTTGAAGGGCCTTCACAACTCTGTCTCCAAGTAAATGGCCTTGAATAATTCAGTCAGCTGTCCCAAACAAACAAAGAGTGATTGATTGATACTTAGGCATGGCCTAAAATATTCCAAATTTGCAGCTCTTAAGACAATTCATACCGGAGAAGCTTTGAGCTAATGAGGGCACATTTACCAAGATCTATGACGAAAAGTCCTGATTTGAAAAAGCTTTCTGCAGGTTTGGGTTATCAAGAAATTGAAATAGCTTAGCTCCAAACAGCAAACATCACTTACTTTGTCTTTACATTTGCCTTTTCTAATTAAATTTAGTGCGTCACTGTATTTCCTCCAGAAAGTGTATTGTTTCAAAATTACCATTTCAGTTCTATTACTCAAAGCCCTCACTTCTAATGCTTTCTGACAGTTATCAACATAATGAACCATAATGAAATGATGAGCAATCTTCAGTGGAAACCCAATGTGGATCCCAGTGGTGTTGTATGACTGTGTTGTTAAAATTTGAATGCAAATTAAAATAACATCGTCCTTACTTGTTTCCAAGGTCAGGAGAAGCGAGATACTTTTTTTTTTTTTTTAAGTGCTTTCATTTTGGAAATCTCACATCCATTTTCAAACAAGCCCTTGAAGGTGCCACTGATGTTCGATTCAATTCTCTGCACCAAAGATTTACATGCTTAACAGTCTGGCTAAGGGATTTTGGGAGGGATGTCTGCCATGAGTCTTTAATGTATAAACCATAGCATAAAAGGTAGCCTTCGGTTTCAAGTCAACTACATTGTTTTCCCCACCCAAAAGCATATATCTCTTTGCTCTAGAGCTTCAAGTAACTAATAGTATAATGATGGGAGGAAGGACGCTCTGTATCCATCAAGAAAGGTATAATGATGGGAGGAAGGACGTGTATCCACGTATAGTATAATGATGGGAGGATTGAAATTGATCAATGAGAGCATGGTTAGCTCTAGTGAAAGACTAGTTGGTACAAGAGTGAGAACAAAGGCCAAAGATTCCTGAAGTTTTGTTAATCCATTGGTTGATCTTTAACCATATCACATTTTATCATCTATCTAATCAATCATTTTTGTGAACATATTTTTATGAAAATTTTTGGATCCAAGATTTACAGGGCAATTTGTTATTTCATATCATTTATCAAATTTGTGATATGAGAATACAGTTTCATACTACATTCCATTTGTCATGGGATAAAAACTCAGATTGAGACACCAGCTCCCCCATTGCTAGATTCTGTGATGGGGTTTTTAGTTCAGAATGTATGGTCTTGCTGCCTGCCTGGTAATCCTTTGATAAGCCAAGTAATATGCCTGCCCCTGGACAGTACCAAACAGATAAGAGCAATCAAAGGTTTTGATGTTTCAGATGCAGTCCTCAACAGGTTCCATTTTTTTAGGTGCTTCTTTGGTTAGATCTCAATAGTTCAGTCTGACATCAACTAGTGAGTAACCCACATCCTTGTCTCTTCCTTTCTGATTGCCTTTCAGTATTTTGACTAATAGAAAAAAAGCACCTTTAGAGAACTCAAGTGCATACTCTTGTCCAAAGGGATACAGGGGGAAAAGATCACCAGATAATGCTTACTGGAAGGGACTGGATGGATCCCAGGCTGATCACTTGCCATTTGGTTTTTTTGTAAAATTTTTAAAAAGCTTTAGGACATTTAATAAGGATCAGGCATCATCTCATTGAATTATTTGTTTTATTTATTTATTTTTAAAGGTTTATTTACTTATTTGAGAGGGAGAGAGAACGTGCGCACGCACAAGTGGGGGAAGGAGCAGAGGGAGAGGGAGGGAGAACCTCAAGCAGACTTCCTGCTGAGTGGGCTAACATGGGGTTTGATCCTGGGACTCTGAGACTGTGATCTGAGCCAAAATCAAGAGTCGGCTGTTTAACTGACGGAGCCACCCAAATTATTTGTTTTAAAACAACACTATTCTAGCCTTCTCTTTACCCTCCAACCTACTTCTCATTTTATACAGATCAACAGTGCAATGTGGACATTTATAGGGATTAATAGTATCATGTGGATTCAACTGGCAAATCCCTAGGTTTGAGGAACACTGACGGATGCCCACGTGAAAGGCTTGAATAATCTGCCAGTGCCGTTTAGGCAGGCCCTTGCGATTTTCCCACCACCATGAATAATTAAGAGTGGCTTGGTATCAACTCAGCACTGTCATTTCTGGGTTACATTTTTGACACTGTTCACGGAAGTCATTCAGTGGTTGTGCACAGCATGCTTCTGTGAAACAGGGTCAATTACACATTTTGCTGAGACCCCCTGGGGTGAGCACTGGTTGCCTTCTTTGCTACCAGCATTTTGATTTTCCACCCAGAGTTGACTCTTGTTCTATCTACAGCTCAGCAGAAGACTGAGAGAGGAGTCTCTCTCATTGCATAGACACGATTGCCCCCCCACCCTCCTGTGACCTCTCCCCCTCCCCCCAGGGAAAGAGCCTTGAACAGAAACTCCTAATTACCTTCTTCAGTGGAACTTAGAGAGCAAGAAGTTACCAGAGAGAGAAGATAACTCATCTAAGGCAAGCGCATCATCCAGGAAGTAATGCCAGCAGACTTCAGCATGAAGGACAGGGAAGCTAGGAGAAATGTTACTCGGGGGTGAAGTGAGAAAGCGAGGAATGTTCCACAGAAAATTCGTGCTTGTGCTTTCTTTTTTTTTCCTTTGGATTGTGATAGCTTTGCACGTCTGGGTGGTGTTAATTTGGGCGACTTTGCTTAACGTTTTCTTATCTTCATTTTGGTCATCAGATGGCTGAGGCTAATAAATACTGTTTGTCAGATTTTATTGTGAGGATTAAATAAGATAAAGTATGAAAAACCGCTTTGCAAGAAATGTCAATTAATTTGCAGGCTACCTAATTCTAAAGTTCATTTTGGAAAAAAAAAAATCACTCTTCTCAGTCTTTCACGTTATAGCTTCCTCATGGCTAACTGGGAGTTTACTTTTGAAAGTACTTCAGCCATAAACTAGTCATCTTAAAATAAATAAAGCAAAACCTCAATTAACCCAGGAAGGACAAAGGTTCCTGGAGAGGAAGATGTTAAAATAGACGCACCAGAAAAATAGGGTGGTGGCAAAATGACAGAAAGAACTTACCTTGATAGGAAGCCAATAATTTTTCATGGAGGAATAAGTGATTGATGCATCCAAATGGTTTTGTTTTTTAAATAATGGGCAGTTATGCTTTGGCTCTCTTCATCATTAAACCACATAAACTGCCATGAGCAAAGGTTATGCACCGTCCATCGATCTCAGGAGGGGAGTCCCTGAACAGCAGTCTTTATGTAAACTAACCCACAGCAGCAAGAAGAGAGAAAGCAATTAATGGCGGTAACATATACAGCCATCCTGGGAGGAGGCGTGGGCTTCATTTCTGTCAAAACGTACACACCCCAACTATTGACTCTGCCTTAGAGCCTGTCTTTCAGCTGGAGAGAGATTAACATAGGCTTATCTGGAGGGTTGGAGGGTTTTACAGCAAAGGCAGTGAAGTATTATTGACCATCCCAAAGTTGTACATGATTAATGAAGCCTTATGAAGTGGAACTTGAGACCCACAGCCCCTCTTTCTCTGAAGATCTGTCTTGTCCTGGTTGCCCTGGTGTTTTTGTAGGGTGACAGTAGTCGCAGTTGAAGAAATTGACCACTTAAGAGTCAGGTTTCTGCCCGTGCTCTTGGGGAATGTTACTTTCCACATCCAGAATTAATTTCATGGCTCAGGCATTGAATTTTAAAATGGTGATTAAAAATCCGTTACATATTAAATGTCTGTGAGAGCTCTGGAAACCCCTCTTGACAGGAGCCCAGCTACTCTGCCTCTCAACTATCTCATTGCTTCGGCTGCAGACTTGAATTTTTTCAACCTTCTAACCTGCGATTGTCTTTTTTTGGGGGGGCGGTATGCTTTCGCAACATACACAAGTGCTATGGTGGTGATGCTTCTGAGGAATGAGCTGCACTGGGTTAAGGAATCTTCATGAATTCGCTTATTTGTCCAGCAGGTACTTACTGGGTATCTACGGTATATTTGGCATCTTCCTAAGGGCTAGGGTTACACTCCTGAATCAGAAAAAAATATTTCTGTTCTAATGGGAATATAAGTACTAAATAAGAGGATTTAAAATTCTCACAAGAAGGAAAAAAGACAAGATGATGGGATAGCACACAATGAGGGGAAAAGGGAGCATTTCACTTTGCATGGAGTAGTCAGGAGGGAGGAGGGAGGATCTGAGCTGAGACCCCTGAGGAGTAAGGAGGCAGTCATTGAGAAAGCCAGGGGAGAGAATTCCTGGCAGAGCTACCAAGTCTAAAATCTATGAGCAACATGTCTAGAGTTGTGCTAAAAATGGGTATTTTTAAAAAAGATTTTATTTATTTATTTATTTAGAGAAAGCTTGTGTGAGTGCAGGGAGGGGCAGAGGGAGAGAGAGAGAATCCCAAGCAGACTCTGGGCTGAGTGTGGAGCCTCGCGCGGGGCTCCATCTCACAACCTTGAGATCATGACCTGAGCCAAAATCAAGAGTCAGAGGCTTAACCGACTGAGCCACCCACCCAGGTGCCCCAATAATGGGTACTTTCAACTTGATTTCTTTTTCCCCTAGGCTCTAGAGTCTGTTAGCACTTTCACGGTTGTTATAAGAAATAGCAATTTCAGGCTGATGTGGCATATTAGACCATGTGTCCATGTGGATTTAAACCCTTCAGCAGAACCCACTTCTAGCCGCAGTGAGCACAGCATCCACCTTTTTCTTTCTATTTTTGCTGCAGTTCCAGTTGCTTTCTATAAGAACAAAAAAATGCGTTTAATCGGACTTGTGGTTTGGGGGTGGGGTACATAGGGAGCACTTAATTTGACCCTGACTTTCCATGGAATGGTTCATACCAAACTCCTCCTTCACATCGGAGGCATTTAGGACTTTAGGTTCAGTGTTGGCTGGTCCCTTTCCGATGACGTTATTATGTAAGTAAGGCTCATACAGATTTCATGTGGCTGTGGTAACATCAGTTCTCCTGCATGGGGCTACTTTAAATCCTGACTTAAGCCAGTAAGTGTGTTCTCTGAACTACTCAGGAATTACACTTTAGTCTGATACACAGGAGGGAAGAACTAAGATTTGTAGAATTACTGGAATTTTCTTTTATACTTGGAATATCACCCTTCTTAAATGTCACATTCACTTAGCTTCTCCAGATAGTGTGTGCTTTATTTCTGGAAGGTTGTCTTTTCCCAGAAGAGAGCACATGATGAGTTAAGGAAGATTAAGATTCCTTTTATGATATCACATGATATGATATTTTATTATATGATATGATAGTCTTTTGCTTTTGCTGTAATTTGGCTACAGCTTCTTTGGGACTTCATACTGTCAGACTCCTGTCAACTGAATGCAACTTGACATCCCACCAGAAAATAATAATTACCCATTGTAGCACCTTTCACCAGAACCTGCTGTGCCAGAAAGAAAGCATTTCACACCAGTGAAGCAAATGGATGTTCATTCAATTTATCCACAGTGGTAGGAATACAGCGCCCATTTCTTTCAGAGCACTGAGAAACTCAAGAAATAGGCCATAATATTTCACATATTTTATTTCTTCCTGAGTCAGGGAAGGTAGATGTAATTTCCACCTCAGAAGCCAGGGCTGTATGAAGGTGTAAATCAGGGGTCCTTACCCCGAGCTGTCTAGATAGGTTCGGGGTGTGCTGGAAGTCCCTAGAATTCATGTGCCAAATTTTGAGGCTTCCTCTGAGCATCTTTTTGAGGGGCCAGTACGTTGTTCCTGATGACACAGGCACATCCATTTGTTTCTATGCTGTCGCTTGCTTCGTTCGCGGTACCGTGAAGAGTAGAATAGTGGCTGCAGAGAATGTGTGGCACATAAAGCCTGAAATATTGACTCTCTATCGGTCCCGTCACAGAGGAAATTTTGTTGAATTCTGCTGTAGACGACTTGTAGGTTAAGGATTATTGCATTTGACTTTTGGTTCTGGGAGCAGAGCTATTACTATCTATGCCACTAAATTATATTTCAAATGTGAAGGGCATTCTAAAAGTGAGAAATTTAGAAGAGTTTAACATCCTAGCCCCATTCTTGGAGGCAGAGAGGGATTTTAATATGTGAATTCCAAGGAAGTAAAAAAAAAAAAATAAAGGAAAGGAAAGATCTTTCTTTCTCCTTACCTACACTTCAGCATTTGATTGATTTGTATTTAAAAATGTCTTAATTTTGATGGTAAAAATAAAATGTGAAGGAAGACTGTGGTTCTACAAAGGTTAATAAGGACAATACCAGCCTGCCTTTTGAAAATGTGAAAATTAACTTTTCTTCAGATACGAAGTTTTCCATAGCTTCAAACCTGAATAAACCATCACCTGGAACCAAGATGGGGAAAGAAAGTCATTAACAACCAATACTAAATTAACAAAACTTTTGAGATGGAGCCCATATTTTTTTAAATTTTATTTATTTATTAAGATTTTATTTTTTAAATTTTTAAAGATTTTATTTATTTATTTGAAAGAGAGAGGGAGCACAAATGGGGGGGAGGGGCAGAGTGAAAGGGAGGAGCAGACTCCTTGCCGGGTAGGGAGCCCGATGCGGGGCTCGATCCCAGCACCCCGGTATCATGACCCGAGCTGAAGACAGACGCCCAACCAACTGAGCCACCCACGCGTCCCTTTAAGATTTTATTTTTAAGGAATCTCGACACCAACGTGGGGCTCGAACCCTGGGATCAGGACTTGCACGCTCTACCAACTGAGCCAGCCAGGCACCCCATGATGCCCACGTTTAGCGCTCCAGCCACACTGGCTGGTAATGGAGCTATAAAAATGATGAGAGCGAGCAGAGAGCCTGCTCTACACCTCCTGTGCTCACCATATTTAGCTTCCTTTAGCCTTTTCCTTCCCTGCCTTCTCCTCCTTCGCTTATCCAGGAAAGCATCAAAATGAATCAGATTTCTTTTTCTCTCCATCTTCTAGAGCAGGTGACAAATACTCAGTAAGTGCCTGTTGAATAAACGAAAGAATCCGTAAGTCCCTCCCAACAGGAGTAACCACTAAGATATGATATACAGCCCTATTGACTTTTTCCAAAGTATTTTTAAATTCTAGAAAAGGGGAACTTGAATTAAACTGGATACATCGAGATACTCCTTTACAGGGCTTAATGCTAACGAGTCTCTATGGGAAAAACTGACCATTCCAGCTTTAGTTCAGGGAAGGCTGTATTAATTTACACACCATAGGTAGTGGGCCTCAGATGCATTAGAGGACTCTGTTAGTTTTCTGTCTAGTCATTCATTCATTTGTCGACGCCTCAAACATTTGTTGAGCTTGCTCTGAACGGGGAATCAGGGGAGACACTGGGAAATGATGAAAATATCAACCCTTTTGAGGCGCAGATAGACCCGGTGATAGATACAGATAAGCAGTGTATGTCTGAATAGCAAGACCCCATTGCATGTTCCGAACAGAGTAAGACATAGAAATAAAGGTGACCTGAAATGTGGAGCAATACCATAAGCAGGATTGCTGCCAGTCCTATATATGGGCTAGTAGTGAGGAGTTTGGGGAAGGACAGAATCCTGCCATGCACACGACCTGTAAGCTCCCTGACGCTGTATGCTCAGTAGATATGATCTCAATATGGTGACTAGAAGATTAAACAAATGGTATGGTTATCCCATTTTGTTCTAGATCTCGTATTTGTAATTGGAGACTTACTTGCAGGTGGACAGATTTCTGATGAGAAAGGCACAATCACTTGTCAGAAATTTACTTGTTCCCAAATATCCAGATACACTACTTATGTAAACAAAAGACAGGATAGTCGGAGAGTTAAGTTTTTCCCTCCTGGATTCCTTGTATTTACTGAGAGAGCCCACATTATGCAAACACTCTTTTCTTTTCCTGCTAGCCATTTCTACAGGTAATGGTTTTAAGGTGCTTCTATTATATTAAGTATGACTGCTGGGTCTGGCTGGACTTTTGGCTGTATTAAAGTGTGTATTTTCCTTGTCTTGAGATTACTGTCTTTTCTGAGGAAAAGATGGCCCCTCCTTATAAATGGAAATATACTTACCATCTTTTAATTGACACAAGTTTAAAAAAAAGAAAAAGAAAGAAAACCACGATCCTGCAAACCTAATCCACCGTTAGGATTTTAATGTATAAAGCTTGAGCTTTTTCCTAGGCCTTTGCAGAACGCCGTTATAATCGTCCTGGGTGGGCATTTTTACCTCCGCTCTCCTGTCCTACACAAAAACCCACAAAACAAAACTCTGCTTTTGTCCAGTTTTGAAGCCCAGGTAACATCACTCCCTATGGCAGCAACACATAAAACATGTGCGGTGCAATTCACCAAACCACTCACGGAGGCATCCCTGAATTTGAACTTGCCGCATCCTGTCCTGTCTTCCTTTTAGCATCTACCGCAGGGTCTTCTTTAAGAATCATTGTCCAAAGGAAGAAGGCTGTTGCAGACTACCACTTGTTTTGGTCCAGCACTCCATTTTGAAATCCTGCAGCATCTCTCCCCACCCACCCCCGGCCCCCCACCCTCTCCACAGGGCAGTGTTCTATCTCTGAGTCCTGTGACCATTTCCTTTTCTGCTCCATTTCTTCTCTGTTTAGACACTGCCATGCCCTGTCCTACATACTAATTACTGACTTTTTGCTTCTGCATTGCTTGATTCATTGTGTCACATTTTCCCATGTGAAAGTGGACCAGGAACCTTGGCAAGGAGGTTAATGGATTTAAGAGTCACTCGTATTTAACCCTGGAAGTCACAGCAAAATAAGAACCAGTGGCTGACCCATTTTATAAACCATGCTGTGGTCAGCTTTAGCGGCAGACTACTAATGGATTTCACCGTGGTGGCGAGCAGCTCTAGAATTTGAGCAGGATTGAAAATACGCCTTCCCTTTTCCTACCTTTACGTCTCAAACTTTGGCTGAAACTACTGATTTTGTTGTTATTATACCTTTGATGGGGGGCCCCATAAGGGAGTGGAAATAACCCCAGAGTGGGAGTTAGTACTTTTGGATTTTAATCTGATTTTGTCACTAGTTAAATTGCATGAAATTTCACTATTAGCAGATCCACTTACTGTATCTCAGTTCCTTCATCTTTAAAATGAGGTTATTTGACCAAATGATCTTTAACATCCAATCTGTCTCTAGGACCCTGTGATTTTAAATAACTGTGTTCGTTTATTCAGAAACCATTTATTTATCTTTATTATAGTCCAGTCAATGCATTAAGGACCATAGCTATAAATTTGAAATCTAAAGAAGAAAGAAATTTGCATTTTTTTCCTGCAGACTTCTGTGGGGTAGTCTTACTTTTAAACACATATTTTACAACACTGACGGGGAGCAGATCTCAAAACTAAGAGAGGTTGTTGGTAATTAGTCTCAAGGGGAGATTGGGAGTTCCTGCTTGCTTTGTGAGAGTCTTCAAGTAAGCTTTAGGAAGAGAAACGGAGGGTGGATTACCCTTATTCGGCGTTACCACCAAAATCCTTCAGCCATTCATCAGCGTGAGCTAAGTAATAAATATTGAGTATGACTCCTGATTAATAGGTTACCTCTTTCAATTCCCACTCAATGGCTACTTTGGAACAACACATTCCATTATGGTTGACTAGCTAAAGCTTCTTCCTAGTTCATACAGGCCTCCCGTAACTTCCTTTTCCTGACGAACACAAACCATTTCCCTCAAAGCAGTCAGTGCAAGTAAATTAGAAATAGAATAAATACAGTGAGCAAGAAACCTCAAATTTTCATTAAAACTCACTCTGGTTCTTTTCTTGCAAGACCAAAATGGGAAAGAGGAAGGAAAAAAGAGGACTTTCCATGTGTTCCATTGAGTAGGTATTTTTCATTAAAGTGTGGCAGGTGTCTTTTCAACCTTTGGAAGTGGCTCAGACCAGGAACATTCCCCCCCTTCTCCCACCCCGATTCTTCTCCTTGAAGGCAGTGCATGTTAACAGCTTCTTGGCATGTGAAGACGAATCTACAGCAAGAAGCGAGAGGGTTCAGCATGGATCTCTATTTTTTTTTTACTACTATCTTTAAAACCAACCACTATGTTGTTTGCAGTCAGTTCTGTTTTCGAAACAGCCACCAGCACCATTTGTGTTTCATAAACACTTTGCTGTCGGTGGGAAGGAGTTTGCTTCAAAGGGCCCTGTGCAGCCTTGGGTCGCTGAAGGGCAGGACGCAGGGCCTGGGAGCCTTTGCGCAATCTCTGCCTCAAGTTGAGATCTCCCAACAACTTTATCTTTGACATCTCTGCAACCAGGTCACACCAGTTCCTACGAATTACGTATAGAGAACTGAGCTCTCAACTACTGTGTTGAACCGAAGAGGCATATCTATACTATTCGGCTAATTTTCTTCCATCTTGAGGACATGCTGTACTTGGGAACCGTGATGTAGCTTCAAAGGTGGTGGATAACTATTACTTTAGCAGAGTCCCTCCCACCTTGGCCCTGGGAACTAGAATCACATTCATATGCCTGTTTTCAGATAATGAGATAAAAACCAGATAAGTTCTGGTATTTTCCTGCTGCTTCAGAGAGAGGCCCGCACTCGAAGCCCATTTGATGTCGAGATGCACGACATCCCCAAGTGGCAGTCAGCGCTGCTGTTGTTTGCCCAGGATTGAGAATGACATACAGGCAGCCTTCTTTCATGTGGTTCTTTTAAAAGATCTGTTTTTGCTGGCCTGATCCGCTTTCTGCTTTCTTTGCCACATGGGCCCACACCTTACCTCCTATAGCTGCAGAGAATAATATAAATTCTGAGCAATTCCAAAAGGATAGTTTGAGTTCTTGGTGTGATAATGTGTGCGTGCATTTTTTTTTTTTTTCTTTTTCTAGGCCCACCGTCTGCTCCCCTCAACTTGATCTCTAATGTCAATGAGACTTCAGTGAACTTGGAATGGAGCAGTCCCCAGAACACAGGTGGCCGCCAGGATATTTCCTACAATGTGGTGTGCAAGAAATGCGGAGCTGGTGATTTCAGCAAGTGCCGACCCTGTGGAAGTGGGGTCCACTATACCCCACAGCAGAATGGCCTGAAGACCACCAAAGTTTCCATCACTGACCTCCTGGCTCACACCAATTACACATTTGAAATCTGGGCGGTGAATGGAGTGTCCAAGTATAACCCCAGCCCGGACCAATCCGTGTCCGTCACTGTGACAACCAACCAAGCAGGTAGGAATTGGATCTTCTTTGTTGTATGATATGAGTCTAGAGAGAGAGAGGGCTTATGTTGGTATCCATGAATGATATTAAAGTTCTACAGTTGAAGTAGAACCACATGGATCTAATTATAAACCTGTGAGCTGCTTTGTAATACAAAAGATACTTCGAAGAACGTGCATTCGCTCAGCAAATATTTTTTTGGACACCAACTGCATAGCATGACCTATACTAAATGGTAGTGATTCAGTGAGATTAGAAGACAGTGTCTGATTGGAAGGAGACGGCAGTCTAGTAAGCTGGGTCACCCCATGTTGGACTTCTCTTGTAAGGGATTCCTGTCAGCCATATTAATCACAAGGTCCGTGGTTGGACATCAGAGCATTTGACAGATTATCTTGAATTGTAAAATTGATTTTTACCAATGCAGAGTGCTATATCGGCATTTGCTACCTTTTCCAACCAAAGCATCGGTGGCTATCATTTTGATCTTGTTTGGTATTTTAGAATTTAAAAAATGACCTCTGCTAGCATCATCATGTAAATCTGGGAACAATGAATAGTTTAATGGGTGTTCTGTGCGGTTTGACAACATTTTCCTGAAAACATATACTGGTTTTACAGCCACTTTCATAGTTGAATCCATAATTGACACGTGGGAGAGGAGAGTTAATTTACCCCATTTCCGGCATTGCTTTCCTCTTCTAATTCCCTAGACTTGAAAACATTCTCTGTTCATGAAGAGTTTATGCTGAGTTAGTTGCAGGATTGTTAACAAAGTCTTGGATATCAGATATTTCAAAGTTCAAATCACAATCTGCAGTTCTAGGGTCCAGCTCCTGACCCCCTCATTCCAGGTCCTCCCCTGAAAACGTTTCCACGCTTTCTCGAGCTCATTTTCCATCCTGGATCTCTGCCTCACATTGCTGGCTCCCTGTTATTTATTTCTGTCGAGTTAAAGGGGAGTAGGAGAAAAGAACTATGGTGTACTCTTTCATGAGGCTCTTAAGAACAACAAATTTCGCCGGAAAAGGATTATAAATTGCCCTCAGCCCTGTCCCCTCTTACTGCACTTCTCTCTTAAATGAATGTTTCAGTAAGTGCACTCCATAGTTAAATATATCCATATTAATTGATCCTATAGTGGAAAGTATTCCAGTGTCCCAATCCAAAGTCATTATTTTTCCGCTTTGCCCTGAACTCTCTAGAATAAATACAAAATTATGACATGGGTGAGATTTTAAACTGGAGCGAGAATGGCAAATGTGACTGGAAGGCAGCTTCAGCTATAAAAATGCGACATCTTTTAAAATACGCGGCATGAACAGAGCATCTGGTTATGCTTTTGTCTTTTATTTCTGCACTTATAGGTGGTGAGCACCGTTCATGGTAATCGGTTTTATTTTTCTACAAAGACCAGTATGATTTAGGAGGTTCTGATAGCATCACCAAGTACTCTGCCTTTGCCAGCTTTTTCTGCACCCGCTGGGGAATCTGGTTTATGATTCAGTCAATATTCTTATGCTCAGCCTGATGTACTTATCCTCAGACACATCACTACTTCGTGTTCTTAACTGATTTAAAAGTAGGAAGGGACCTTTTGAGGCTGTACAAGATGAAGTCATTCTCTTTGGTAGAGAATAGCCTCTGGGAAACATGCTGAGGACAGGCTTGGCTCCCCCAGATTTGGGGGTAGGAATGGCTATGACTATATACGTAAGAATTCGAGCCAAGGGATTATGTCAGCTCCTACCAGGCCAGAAGGCCCAAGGAGCCCAAAGAAGACAGGCTAAAAAATCCTCAAAAGAAGAAAAGGTGCAAAAACGTTAGGAGAGGGAAAAAGTCCAAGTACTATTAAAAATGTAGGTGTGATTCTTTGAGCTCTAACAGAAAGGTGGATGGGGGCATTCCTCTGACACAATGAGGTTTTCTCTGCCATGGCAAGCAGCCCTGCCAGGAGGTTTGCTGAACAGGACAAAATTCCAGCTCCCTATTTTAATTTTCATGAAGGGTGGGTAATGCTGGGAAGCTGCTCAAAATTAAAAATAAATCTTTCAATAAGGAGACCTCCTATGTGGCCAGCCAGAAAGCTTTTGCTCAGCAGAGAGTTGTGTACGGGCATAGCACTGCCTCGTTATCCTATGATTTGGAGTTCCCTAATTCAATACCAGCGGAATAGTTTATCTTAGATGAACAAACACTTTCTTCATGGTAGGGCAAATTAATAATGTAGGCCAAAATTCTGGGTGAATGTAGCAACCATAAACTCTATCAAAGCTCCCCTAAGCATATTTACACACACACAATTACATTCTTTTTTTTTTTTTTAATTTTTTTATTCTTATGTTAATCCCCTTACATTACAACATTAGTTTTAGATGAAGTGTTCCATGATTCATTGTTTGCGCACAACACCCAGTGCTCCATGCAGAATGTGCCCTCCTAAATACCCACCACCAGGCTAACCCATCCTCCCACCCCCTCCCCTCTAGAACCCTGTTTGTTTTTCAGAGTCCATCGTCTCTCATGGTTCGTCTACCCCTCCGATTTCCCCCGCTTCATTCTTCCCCTCCCGCTACCTTCTTCTTCTTCTTCTTTTTTTTTTTTTTCTTAACGTATATTGCATTATTTGTTTCAGAGGTACAGATCTGAGATTCAACAGTCTTGCACAATTCACAGCGCTTACCAGAGCACATACACTCCCCAGTGTCTATCACCCAGTCCCCCCATCCCTCCCACCCCACCCCCCACTCCAACAACACTCAGTTTGTTTCCTGCGATTAAGAATTCCTCATATCAGTGAGATCATATGATACATGTCTTTCTTTGTTTGACTTATTTCACTCAACATAATACCCTCCAGTTCCATCCACGTCATTGCAAATGGCAAGATCTCATTCCTTTTGATGGCTGCATAATATTCCATTGTATATATATACCACATCTTCTTTATCCATTCATCTGTCGATGGACATCTTGGCTATTTCCACAGTTTGGCTATTGTGGACATTGCTGCTATAAACATCGGGGTGCACGTACCCCTTCGGATCCCTACTTTTGTATCTTTGGGGTAAATACCCAGTAGTGCAATTGCTGGATCATATGGTAGCTCTATTTTCAACTTTTTGAGGAACCTCCATACAGTTTTCCAGAGTGGCTGCACCAGTTTGCATTCCCACCAACAGTGTAGGAGGGTTCCCCTTTCTCCACATCCCCGCCAACATCTGTCGTTTCCTGACTTGTTAACTTTAGCCATTCTGACTGGTGTGAGGTGATATCTCATTGAGGTTTTGATTTGGATTTCCCTGATGCCGAGCGATATTGAGCACTTTTTCATGTGTCTGTTGGCCATTTGGATGTCTTCTTTGGAAAAATGTCTGTTCATGTCTTCTGCCCATTTCTTAATTGGATTCTTTGTTCTTTGGGTGTTGAGTTTGATGAGTTCTTTATAGATTTTGGATACTAGCCCTTTATCTGATATGTCATTTGCAAATATCTTCTCCCATTCTGTCGGTTGTCTTTTGGTTTTGTTAACTGTTTCCTTTGCTTTGCAAAAGCTTTTTATCTTGATGAAGTCCCAATAGTTCATTTTTGCCCTTGCTTCCCTTGCCTTTGGCGATGTTTCTAGGAAGAAGTTGCTTCGGCTGAGGTCAAGGAGGTTGTTGCCTGTGTTCTCCTTTAGGATTTTGATGGACTCTTGTCTCACATTGTCTTTCAACCATTTGGAGTCTATTTTTGTGTGTGGTGTAAGGAAGTGGTCCAGTTTCATTCTTCTGCATGTGTCTATCCAATTTTCCCAACACCATTTGTTGAAGAGACTGTCTTTGTTCCATTGGACATTCTTTCCTGCTTTGTCAAAGATTAGTTGACCATAGAGTTGAGGGTCCATTTCTGGGCTCTCTATTCTGTTCCATTGATCTATGTGTCTGTTTTTGTGCCAGTACCATGCTGTCTTGATGATGACAGCTTTGTAATAGAGCTTGAAGTCCGGAATTGTGATGCCACCGGCTTTGCTTTTCTTTTTCAATATTCCTCTGGCTATGCGGGGTCTTTTCTGGTTCCATACAAATTTTAGGATTATTTGTTCCATTTCTTTGAAAAAAGTGGATGGTATTTTGATGGGGATTGCACTGAATGTGTAGATTGCTCTAGGTAGCATTGACATCTTCACAATATTTGTTCTTCCAATCCATGAGCATGGAACGTTTTTCCATTTCTTTGTGTCTTCCTCAATTTCTTTCATGAGTATTTTATAGTTTTCTGAGTACAGATCCTTTGTCTCTTTGGTTAGATTTATTCCTAGGTATCTTATGGTTTTGGGTGCAATTGTAAATGGGATCGACTCCTTAATTTCTCTTTCTTCTGTCTTGTTGTTGGTGTATAGGAATGCCACTGACTTCTGTGCATTGATTTTATATCCTGCCACTTGACTGAATTCCTGTATGAGTTCTAGCAGTTTTGGGGTGGAGTCTTTTGGGTTTTCTACATAAAGTATCATATCATCTGCAAAGAGTGAGAGTTTGACTTCTTCCTTGCCAATTTGGATGCCTTTGATTTCTTTTTGTTGTCTGATTGCTGTGGCTAGGACTTCCAATACTATGTTGAATAGCAGTGGTGATAGTGGACATCCCTGCCGCGTTCCTGACCTTAGGGGGAAAGCTCTCAGTTTTTCCCCATTGAGAATAATATTTGCTGTAGGTTTTTCATAGATGGCTTTTATGATATTGAGGTGTGTACCCTCTATCCCTATACTCTGAAGAGTTTTGATCAAGAAAGGATGCTGTACTTTGTCAAAAGCTTTTTCTGCATCTATTGAGAGGATCATATGATTCTTGTTCTTTCCTTTGTTAATGTACTGTATCACATTGATTGATTTGCGGATGTTGAACCAACCTTGCAGCCCAGGGATAAATCCCACTTGGTCATGGTGAATAATCCTTTTAATGTACTGTTGGATCCTATTGGCTAGTATTTTGGTGAGAATTTTTGCATCCATGTTCATCAGGGATATTGGTCTGTAATTCTCCTTTTTGATGGGGTCTTACACAATTACATTCTAATTGAAGTCGTTCCTATCATTTCATTAAACTAAATTCCTTAGGAACACCTGTAGACATATGGCTCACTCTGGAAGGAATACATGGAATAAATGATTGTTATCATTACCACCTAAAAGCCACCGTTTCATGGCTGTCTGGTTTTGCCCTGTTTTCACAGGGTTCTTTCTCTCATCAGTAACTTACTTAACAAATAGACACGAACCCTCCTGGGATACCTGGGTTTATCACCACCACCTCTGAGACTCTCATGGCTGAACAGGTTCGTGAAGGTGACCTGACTCACCCAAGCTGATGTCTGGGCCACACTACCTGAAACCAGGGAGCACCCTCCTCCCTGGCCCTGAAAGGACAAAGTTACTTTCTTTTACAATGATTGGATAATTAGTAGCATCCCTGTGTTCAGCTTGGCATGCTCCCCATTGGTGAAACCAAACTTCGAGTATCTGGGTGCGGAAATGGATGTTTGACGAGGCTTTGATCATTTGGCTGTGGAATGTGGTGTGAATGGGCCGGTGTTCTCACATGGTTATTTAAACCATTCTAACCCAAATCTTACTGTTGAGGTAAATATCATGCTTTTCCTCCCACTCCCACTTCAAACCCAATTGACAGTGGAGCCAAGACAAAGGGAACTCAGGATGTCAGCTTTATTGCTGACCATCTGATTGAAGGATGTGAGCTTTATTTCTGTGGCCAAAAGGGCCGTCTCTAATCACACTTGCCGTTGTCACCCAGAGACTAGCTCCGCTGGCTGACTGCAGGCTTCCCGCAAGGATAAAGCCTGGGCTACGGAAGTTGTTCACCCTGGATAGGTCTGCAGGTGTGGAGAGCAGAGAAGGCATAGGACTGCTCCCACCTCCACCCCAGTGCCCCACCTCTATGCCAAGAGTGGGAAGGAGCAGTGGGAAGCGGGTGAGGGTGGGAAGCTCCACAGAAGTCACCTTGGGAAAAGAGCAGACGAGGAAAAGGCAATTCTTCCCTACCCTGTCACTTTTCCTGCGTTACCTTCCAAAAGGAGCAAAGAGAGCTTCCTCAAGAGACTTATGTTTCCCCTCCCCCGTCTGGCATCCTCCAGCGACTCTTGTGTTTTTTGTTTAGGAGGAGATGGTTCTGATGTTTATGAAAAATGAATAAGCAGACTGCCGGGTGATTTGTTTTCTAAATGGCTTTTCTTTGGTTTACTTTTACTTAAGTGGACCATCTCGGGCAAATGAATACAGGATGTGTCACTGGGACAGGGAGATGCTGTATAAATGAAACAAGGTTTTCCTGGCCAAGCAACAGAACTGTGAATAGTTTTGCTAAAAATGCTGAGATGGCAGCCAGCAGTACATCTTAATATCACAGAGCCAGTTTGCATGTTTCCCACCCCCAAGTCCCCTACCCCTGTCTTCCAGCTCTGGGGCCGAATCACACTCGAGGTTGTTTGGTTTGTTTTAAATCATTATGAACTGCCACGGATTGTATTCCCTACTAACTCTGAACTGCACCTGGGACGACGATTACACATGTATGTATGTGTGTATGTATGTACGTATGTACCTACATACCTAAACTCTACACCCAACGTGGGGCTCAAACTCATGACCCCTAGATCGAGAGTCACATGCTCTACAGACTGAACCAGCCAGGTGCCCCAGTGATCACACTTTTGATTTTTATTTTGCATGAGATCCTCTTCTGGATACTTGACAATGAAATGGCATCTGGTGATCTCTCTTGGACAGCTGCAGTGTCCTAGTGACAAACATCTGTAACGCACGGAGTTTGGAGGAGTTAGATATTTGGTGAATTACATAATCATTTGAACCTAGCTGATCTCTAAGATCTTTTCTAATTCTAAAAATCTGTAATTCCAAGAATATAGTCGTGAGCTATGAGCATGAAGAAGTAGCGCTTGTTTCCACAGGATGTTCAGAAATGGGCTCTAACGGCAATTTCGAGGATGGGAAAAATTCCGATAAATGCTCCCACAGAATTAGCAGAACGCACCCGAATGCTGCCTCCTCTCTACCCCTCCAAGCCCACACCTACCAAGTTATTTCCTTGGAAAGGCGAAACAGTAAGCTAGCTGCATCTCGGGTATAGTTAGTTGTTCAGCATGCCTCCCTGGACATTTGTCAATGTCTGGAGATATTTTTGGTTATCTCAGTTGGGAGCGCTATTACATCTAGTGGGTGAAAGCCAGGGATGCTGCTAACCATCCTATCACACACAGGACAGCCCCCACAACAAAGAATCATCTGGTTTGAAATGGCCACAGTGCCAAGATTGAGCAACTCTGCTCTAGTGATACGTTTGCAAAACAGATTTCATGACTTCATAGAAATGCCGACCTTCCTAGTGTTCCATCAAGATCCTGCCTTTGCTTGGTTCCATGGCTCCATACTGGGAACAGAATGCTCCCTACACTGCTCTTAGAGGATAGGCAGTTATAAATGGCCCTTTGGGACCTCTTGTGAAGAATCCCAGTTGTTTTGTCATCGCGTGAACTGGTGTTGCTTGTTAGACTGGCCTTGTTCTCTAGGATGGACAATTAAGACTGAAAGGAAATACTACATCAACGGTAAAGTGACAGGACACCTTGATGAAATGTCACTGTACAGTCCATAGTAGAGATTCAATAGCTGTTTGTCGATTAACACATTTATTTATAGTAAAAACAATCACCAGACTCTTTCTCAAGTAGCGATAAATTTAATAAAACCAAAATAATGAGTAAAGAAAAGAAAATAACTAAGTGCAAGAGGCAGGCTGTCTTTTATTACTCAACTGGTAGGTTCCCTTTCTCTCTTTCTCTGTCATCTTTTAATTAGACGTATTATGTTATTTGAGTAGGATAATGGAGAACAGTGGGAATTCTCATCCCCACTGGGTATAATTGCTACCTGTCGTCTACATGGTAAGGGGAAAGCTTCAGGGAGACGGTGGGAGAAGGGGAAACATCTTAGAGCAATTGAGTTAGGTAATGTGCTCGAGGCATAGTGGCACCAGATTTTGTGGGGTCTGAAGCTTAGACAATTTTTGTGTGATTTCAAGAAAAATCCTACAAAATTATAAATATCAAATGAAGAAGAAAGCTTCAGAAAGGGCCTGGGCAAACTTCTTTAAATTCTGCCTCTGATTAGATTGAAATGAATGCAGTTGTCAGGTAATGGGGCTCTCATGTAATTACACCTAAGGGTGGAAAGGAACAGGAAGAAGGTAGAGAAGTCTGGGGGTCCAGTTTGGCCTGGGGTGAAAGACCTTGAAGAGCAAGGTCATCCTGGAGTGGTCCTAACCATAGCTAAATGTGACAGGCAGTACCAACATGGCCTCAAGTGTGGTTCGTGATCAAATTAACAGGCAGAAAGCACCGTCCTGGTGATTTTGAGAATGGTAATGGAATATTACCCATTATACCCAAATAAGATGTGACCAGAACTCAGGCTTTTCTGTAAACTTGAAAAGGAAGGGGAGCCAGCGGGGAAGCTCTGTTGATACTTTTAAAGCACAAATGTCTGACTTCTGTTAGTGCCCTGGTACAGAGGTTGGCAAACTATAACCCAGGAGCCAAATCTTGATCCTCTCCCAGGTGGGGTATAACCCACTAAAAATGGTTTCTCTATTTCAAAAGGGTTGAAGATAACCCAAAGAAGAATGATATTTTGCACCATTTGGAAATTACAGAAAATTCAATTTTCAGTGTCCTTGGAGAAGTTTTACAGGAACGAAGCCCTACTCCTTGGTCGGTGTATCATCTGAGACTGCTTCCACGGGGACAGCAGCAGAGTGGAGTAGCTTAGAGAGTGAATGTCCTCCACGGCGAACATACTAACCGTCTCAATCCTTGTGGAAAATGTTTGCCGATCCCTGCTCTGGAGTACTAAATTGAGAAAGAACACAGTCAGAAAGGAGGTTGAAAAGATGCTGAGCTGCTGGGGTCATTTGTCAGAAACCACCCTGGCCAAGGTTGTGGTGGACTAACATTTAGGTAAATGTCACATTTGGAATGATTTTATTTTATTTTTTTTTTTTTCAAAGATTTGATTTATTTATTTGACCGAGAGAGAGAACACAAGCAGGGGGAGCGACAGAGGGAGAGGGAGAAGCAGACTCCCTGCTGAGCAAGGAGCCCGATGCGGGACTCGATCCCAGGACCCTGAGATCAGGACCTGAGCTGAAGGCAAACAAACGCTTAACCGACTGAGCCACCCGCGTGCCCCTCGAAACAATTTTAATATTTGGCAAGACAGCTTTTTTAGAGGTTTTGGCTACATAGACACGATTTCAGGGAATCAAGTCGAATTTCAAGCATGCCTTCGCTGTCTTGTACCACAGATCTTTTCCCAGCGACACTCAGGTTTAAATATAACATGGAACGTGCTTGAGTGTTCTGATAAGGCAGCATTCAGTTCTCTTGAAAACGTGCATTCTGAGCAGTATTGTAGGCTGGCTTGACTCTGGCAGCAATTTTCTGATTTTTTTTTTTTTTAAAGATTTTATTTATTTATTTGAGAGAGAGAGACTGAGAGAGAGAGCACATGAGAGGGGGGAGGGTCGGGAGGGTCAGAGGGAGAGGCAGACTCCCCACTAAGCAGGGAGCCCGATGCGGGACTCGATCCCGGGACTCCAGGATCATGACCTGAGCCGAAGGCAGTCGCTTAACCAACTGAGCCACCCAGGCGCCCCAGCAATTTTCTTCTTAAATAATCGTAGGCACTGCTCTTTGACATTATCCCCTCACTCAGATGATTTCTTGTTTGCCCTTGATTGCAAGTAAATCATGTATTTTTCTTACTCCTAAGAAAGTTAAAGGGAAGACACATGATGAAACTGGTTGAATGTAAGTCAGAGATGTTTCTAAAGACACATTTAAAAAATCTTTAAGCAAATTGTAGGACGACCGCGTCAAGAGATTTTGCTGGGACGCTTTTCACGCATCCCCAGTGGTTAATATGTGATCATTAGTATCCCTCGGTGGAAGCTAGTTAGAGAGTCCTTCCTGTGCCTGAGTAATTAGAGGCCCAAACGAGCACACAATGGGCTTCAGAGAAGCCAGGCGGCAATTTTCTCATTAACAGCCCTGATCCAGTTCTGGGCTCCTGGTTTAGTTCATAATGCCTAAGAAATGTACATTTAAAAACATGGAGTACAGTTTTTTTTTTTAAAGGGAATAGTCTCTTGATTCTAACGTTATACATAAAATAATTTCATGTCTATTGAATATCGTTGCCACCTCTGTAATTATTAAGTGTAGTCACTAATTATGATCATAATTAAGAATAAAATAAACTGGGAGATGTACAATGGTACACAGCCTCTTGGGTGTGGCACTGGGGTCCATGAATTTGTATTCAGGGTGGGTGCCACAAGTCCTAGGGAGGAGAAAAAAATAGAAGAACCTACTAAATTATCCAGCTTCAAGGCTGACTTGAGTCGCCTGGACAAATAGTGTGTATAGAGCATACTAGTAATTATTGTATATAGAGAAAAATTGCTTTGCATTTTTTAAAAGATGTTAATACAACTGATCCTGGAACAATGCAGGGGTTAAGGGCACCTACCCTGTACTGTCAAAAATCCATGTATAACTTTTGATGCCCCAAAACTCTAATAGCCTGCTGTTACCAGAAGCCTTACCGATAACATAAACAATCGATTAACACATACTTTTTTTTTTTAAAGATTTTATTTATTTATTTGAGAGAGAGAGAGAGCAGGAGAGCATTAGCCAGGGGAGGGGTAGAGGCAGAGGGAGAAACAGACTCCCTGCTGAGCAGGGAGCCCGATGTGGGACTCGATCACAGGACCCTGATATCATGACCTGAGCTGAAGGCAGACGCTTAACCGACTGCGCCACCCAGGCGCCTAACACATACTTTTTATGTTATGTATATTAAATACTGTATTCTTACAATAAAGGAAGCTACAGAAAAGTAAATGTTATTAAGGGATTCGTAAGGAAGAGAAGATACATTTACAGTACAGTATTGTATTGGAGAAAAAAACACATATAAATGAACCTGCCCAGTTCAGACCCATGCTGTTCAACAGTCAACTGTTTTTCCATCCAAGAAAATAAAAGTTTTATTTATACCCAAGACTGAGGACACTGTTTTCCCACTCCTATCCCTTTATTCTTACATAAATGTACATATTCATATACACTTATTTTTTTGGTGAGAAGGGAAATTCATTCACCAGCTTTCACCCCAAACACTTCACAGTCTATTTCTGTGCTCGTTACTTCAAACACGAACACTGACTTTCCACCCTCTGGAGAAGCCACCAAGAGATTTGAAAAATAAGTGTCGGGCGGAGATGAGAAATGAACAGTGCAGGACTAGCAAAGGTTTTAGATGGGCTTCCACCTTGACCAGTTATCACTCCAACTGGCTAAATGACTACCTCCTCAGAGGAGCCCAGGAGAGACTCTGGAGATAGTTTGCACTGAGCATTAATAAAAAGATCCAGAGAAACTTTATCAAACCTCCCATTAACCCATACTAATGCCTTTAAAGAGTTTTTTCCTTTGAACACCAGGAAAACCAAGAGCTGTGCTGCAGGACTAATCCTGCACTGAGAGATCTTAAATCTACAGGGACTCATTAAAATGCGTGTGCATGTCATGCCCACCGAACAGAGCCTTCTCTGCCTGCTAACGTCTGCGTGCTGTTTTCATGTGGGTATACAGTCAGAGAGCATTCCATATGTTGTCTTCAGGTAAAGACTTGTGAGGATTTTTTTTTTTTTTTTTTAGGTTTTACATTTTAATTGTCAAGATAAGCAAGCCTAAGCTCTAGCCATCAGTATTAAAAATAGCTCTTTTAATGTCTTCCCCCAGTGTCCACCTTTTGCCCTCACCCCCCACCCCCACACACAGACATGCTTTTTTTTCCTTTGCCTGTGCCAGAAAAATGAAAAAGATTCCATAGGCTACCCCAGAACTACAATAACAGAAAAGAAAGGTGGTGCCAGATATCCGTGTGGTCGCCTGCCTAGTGAACACCATGGCTTCATTGGAAAATGTCACTAATGATTTGGTCTCACATGGGAAGGTGGGTACCCGGAGTGCGGTGGGTATTTGGCTGAATTGTCAGCAAAATGGCCATCAATTAGGGCACAGCCCTGAAGAAACAAATCTTACATTAAATTCCTTCTTCCTCTATTCTGATAAATTGGTCAGCTCATTCTAAAGGGACTCTTTGTGGCTCTCCTGAACCGTCTTTTATACTATTTTATTTTATCTTATCTTATCTTATTTTATTTTATTTTATTTTATGACAAAGCACAAGGGCTACTTTCCAAAACATAAACTATCTAAAATACCTTATGGGTAAAATGACAATGATTTGAAATATGTGTTCTATTTTGCAATCACTCTTCCAAGGACAGGGAGAGGGAAGAAGGGAAGACTGGGCCACTCCTTTTTGCCTGGCACCTTCCATTGAGAACCTCTGTTTATGAATTTCTCAGGCAGTTTGGTCTCACTGTCAAAAAGACCTCTTTAATGGAGGCGGTGGGGTAGATGATTTATTTTAAAAAATCCTTATCTTGGAACCTTCTGATGGTGATGTGTGCATACAAACAAGACAAATACATAGCTTCAGCTTCTCAGTGGGTATTAAATAGGGGCCTGCCACCGACAGGTTCACTGTATAGAAGGAGCTTGAGTAAGATACATCCATTAGCACAAACACTGAGAGGGGCAACCTCTCAATGGCTCCCCGGAGAGTTGCACCTGTCTAGATAACATACTGCAAGCTATAAATCTGCCTCTTGACTCAACCCTAATTTTTTTTTTTTTTTTTTTTTTTTGCATAATAAGTGTGTATTTTGAGCACAGAAAGTGTAAAGATGGGCAAGAGAGCACAGCTTCCTCCATCTTCCTTTATCAAAGCCAGGGGCACATGTGTATAGATGGGTGAGGGATTTTGAATATGTAGCTAAACTTGACCAAGTGTTCCTTTCCACTTTACAAGATAATCAAAGACTTTTTTTTTTCCATCTGAAAATTTTAGATGATCTTAAGAGTTGTTGCTCTTGTCTGCACTGAAACCCACTAAATCCTGCAGGGCTCTAGGAGAGCACGATTTTAAGAATCTTTCTAGGAGGATGCTTTGGGAGGCTTGGGAATTCTTGAAGCTAACATCATCTCGTTTCTCCCCATTTTAAAATAGGGGTGTGATTATCATTACAGTATATAATCGGGACTCTTGTTGCCTTGTTTTCCGCTGAAAGCAGGGAGTACAAATATGGCAGAATATCAGCCTATGGAAATTAGTGTCTTGAAACCAGAGCACAGGTCATAGAACTTAAAAAGCGTAAATTGTGTTCACTTCCCTCATTGCAGACACCAGTGCTGAGTAGTCCTCGAATTCAGGTGTGGCTCTGAGAGGCTGGTGATAGATTTAACGAATCTTTGTGCAATATCAAAGGGTATTGTCTGGGGAAGAATGACCCATAAGAAGCCCTTTAAATCTCCCTGTTAACTCTTCAAGAGTATAACCTTCATTGCATATGTGCTTTGAATGATGGCTTTTTCTCTTTCTCTCCAGCTCTTCTTTCCTTCCTATTTCAGAACACACACGAAATACTCCCACAAACTGCCTGGAGCGTGCTGGAGCCCCGCTCCAATGTCTTTCTTGGAGACCATGCCGTGGGACTATTTCTAGGCGATGTGTTGTTCTAATGAGGTCCTTCCCAGTATTTACAGATTGACTCCTGGGTGGAGCCAGTAATACTGAATTTCACACTTCAGCAAGTTGTGTTTAAAGAGGGGCCCCAGTGAGACGCTGTGAGCCTCCTAGTTAAAAAAGAAAGGAAAGAAAAGAATAGAAAATTCAAGTCCTGAAACAATTATAGATTTCCTAATTCATCCTTTGTTATTCTTTATGCCTACAAAAGTCATCTTGGATTTTCAAACACAGATCCAGTTGGAGACATCTATTGGCCTTAATAACATTTTAAAATTTAATAGCTTGGTTGTTTCAGCTTCGGACTTATAATGCCTGTAGGAGTTTAAACTATCTGGCACATAACATTCGTTTCTGGCTGATACCTCAAGATTAAAAAAAAAAAAAACAAAATACAAAACACATTAATTCTATCGTTGCAAATTCCCAAGCTTAAAATTCCTTCTCATAAATTATGCTCCTTTCTCTAACCTCGATCATAGCTTTTATGACAATTGCCAAAAAGATAGAGTTTCAAAGATGAGGCCTTCAAGAATATCATTCATGGCCACATTTTTGAGAGCATAGCATGTGGTGACCATTTGTATATGAAGCATTTGCAAATGTGCTTGTTGTAATTTAACCCAAAAGTCTCCAACACTTCTCTCCACCTATCAGTTACTCTGTGCTTGTCTTTGTAGCAAGCAAGAAACCGGGAGGGAAAGATTTGACTCCAAGTAAAACAAAGGCTTCCTTAGGTATTACTGAAAAACCAGCTCCTCAGCATTCGTTCTATGGCTCATAGATATTGCCCCTTTGAATATTTGATTTCCCTGGGTTCAGAACCTTTCCCAGATTTCCATGTAGTGAAACCAACTGGGAATGCAAGGGACAGTCTTAGTGTTGGTCTTCTTCCTGTTTCTCAATCTCTGTCTCTCTCTCTCTCATTCTCTCTCTTCCAATTGCAACACTCTAGTTTACCATCCATGCCCATCATTTCTCTGCATTTAGCCATTGTTCTTTAAGCCAAGCAACATTTGGACTTGGAAAAATTCCAAGTAGCATAGAACACATACATTTGCAACCAAAATTGTATTGAAATGTACGCTCTGCCTGTCTGTCTTACCCTGTCAGTGATAATCTGTAGTGTATAATTTCATGCTCCACTGTATTCTTTGTCTGATATTTTTCATTTCTGTGTTTTTTTCCCCAATTCTGTCTATGTGTTTTAAAATGCAATAAGAGAAAGAAAGTTGAGTTATTAAAAAGTAGTTTCAGATTTAAAAATAACAATGGCTGGTAAAAATGCTTATCATTTAAGGGGTGAATATCCTCAATTTCTGGTCAGCATAACTTTTTTTTTGAGCAGCTCCTGTGGTCTTTTTAAATGACCATTAGGAAAAATAGGTATCCTATTGCAATTGTATATGTGATGGGGAATTGAATGGCTCAGGAGATGACTAATGGGACTCTAGACCTTTCTGTCTTTAGGTCACCTCTTGAATCTGGACTCTGTCATAAGTGGTCCAAGGCCTGGCCATCTGGCAGCCATTGAGTGGCTATGGTAATGAAATTGGTCTCAGTCCGGGTCTTAGTCGACAGGTGTTCACATCATAAGTGACACTAATTGACTTCCTACTCTTTCAATTTGGAAGACGGTGGACTGTCACTGAAGCAGTGATGGGGAAGGAGTTAGTCATGATATATTCAGACTCCATCGAAAGCCAGGGAATTCAGTGCCTTGAGCTGGCACCAGCCTGGCATCTTGCAAATACTGTACTTGCCTCTTATGGGTTCCATTAGCCTGGGAAATAAAAAATAGCAATCTAATTTCAAGAGATTTCCAATAACTCAGAATGGCGAATGCTGCTTTTCTGTAGTTAGCAGGAGCCTCTTTGTGTTGAGACTTTTCTCTTCATCTTGCGTTATGGTGATTAGAAGCTTCCTATGAAGATTATATGTAAGGAAGAAAAAAGAAAATTGGATTCTGGGCCTCTGTGATAACATCAGTCAGGCTATCTGTTTTTATTTTTATTTTTTTAATTTTTTCTTTGTTTGGAGGTTGATTACCAGGTCACCCATTCATAACAGGTACTATGGATGGTCTACTCTTTGATGGAGAATTTGATGTCTCTCTTCAATGCTCTTGTGAAATGAAGACCAATGTGAGGAAATAACTCTGAGACCTTTTTATTAACATAAATTTTGGTGCACAGAATTCTGAGGCTTCATCCAGCACACACTCTTTCCGTTTTTCCAGGTGTCCGAACCCAGAATTAGCTCCCATTTATTCACTCTTGCTTGGGGCCATGACCTGGGGGGTAATTTGGCCTGACTTGGAGGCCAAGGATTATTAGTAGCTCTTGTACTAGTAGTCATGGTGCTAATTAGTACTACTAGTACTAGTAGTATTAATATTTTGCTCCCTGAAGTTTCCTAGGTTGATCTAATGGTTTTTTTTTTTTCTTAAACTACACAGATGATTTGGATGTCCCTGTAGCAAGTGACGAAGCCACACTCCTGAATTAGTTATCACACTTAAAAAGTCAAGATGACAGCAGTCACAGTGGATCTATTTATTGAAACAGACAGGCTCTTTTAGCAGAATGATCAATGTCTTACCTCCTTCTGAAAGGCTTTTCCAGGGGTAGGAAATCGTCAAGCATCTGATATAAAGTAATGAACAGGGCTTTTTATTGGTCAGTTTCTGGAGCAGGCTTTTAAGAATTTCTGCCTGTAAATGTAGAAACGTGAGTGTGGGAAGTAAAAGGCAAGAGCAAAGATTTACTAGGTGCATCTATCTTCCTGGCTTTTAGAGTCTTTGTGATTAATACATCTTTAATAGGGGACTGATCTAGATGCTTCGGGATGTCAAAAAGCTAAATGTTACAGCATTGTCTCGTTGGTTCCAAACACAGCAGGACGATTAGCAGCTGTCCGAGTAACAAAGAGAACTTGAAGCCCACAGCACAGCTTTTATTTTCCAGATTTGGAATGCCTGAAACTCTCCAGGAGAGTTGACAGCTAAAGGAATAGAAGCCTTGATTCACAGCAGCTAATCCATCTCCACTCTCTATGCTATATTTCTGCTCAGCAGAAGAGAACCTTTCCTTTTTACCATCCTCCGTATTCCAGAATAATTTTGGCAGGCATCGTTGGGCATGGAGGGGCTCACTTTGCCCAAGGCTCATCGTCGTCCTTTCTGATCAAAACACATATAAAATAATTTCAATCAAGAGTGTATCCGAGATACTTTTTGACCTACCGTGGTGCAATGAAAAGGTTCATCTGCCTAGAGGCATTCAGAGAGAAAAAAATTACCTAATTTATTTATTCTTGCTAACTTTGCCCATTTAAAATGGTTGTCTTTCTCAGGCAAATTCTTATAAACCGCCTGCCAGTTGAAAGACTTGTTTTCCTGTTAGCCTTAAACTGGCATTCTTACTTAACAGGAAATACACACTGAATCCTGCCATGTTTCTGTTGGCAAATATGTGCTACCCTTGTTGGAACCTGCCAACAAGTTTCTTAGTAAGCAAATAGAAAGTAAAACAAGCAGCTCTCAGATGAAACAGAAGACACACTTGAACTACATCGGAGACACTCGGTACCCGAAGTCATCCCCAGTTACTTCTGGGGGACATGTGCCTTGGTTCCAAGTCGAGCTGTTACTCACTTAATAGTTTTACGACTAATGGTATGGCTATATATGTAGTAATGCTGATTTAAGATAGTAGTTTTTTAAAAAGTAAAACAAAAAGGGCGCCTGGGTGGCTCAGTTGGTTGGGCGACTGCCTTCGGTTCAGGTCATGATCCTGGAGTCCCGGGATCGAGTCCCGCATGGGGCTCCCTGCTCCGTGGGAAGTCTGCCTCTCTCTCTGACCCTCCCCCCTCTCATGTGCTCTCTCTCATTCTCTCTCTCAAATAAATAAATAAATCTTTAAAAAAAGAAAAAAAAGAAATCACGTCTTCTTCTCAAGGCTGTCTTCTGATTTACGGATGTCTATATTCATCAGCCCACTTTTTCTTATATTTCTAATCTGTTTTCTAAAATAAAATTTGATTTCGGGGCGCCTGGGTGGCTCAGTTGGTTGGGCGACTGCCTTCGGCTCAGGTCATGATCCCGGAGTCCCAGGATTGAGTCCCGCGTCGGGCTCCCTGCTCAGCGGGGAGCCTGCTTCTCCCTCTGACCCTCCCCCCTCTCATGTGCTCTCTCTCTCTCTCATTCTCTCTGTCTCAAATAAATAAATAAAAAATCTTAAAAAATAAAATAAAAAGTAAAACAAAAACAAAAGTAAAGCAAGCATTTAAATAAAACGTTTTCTTTACTTCAGAGAGCAGGGATTGTTGTGTGGCTCAAATACGAAACAGAACAGTTAAGTAGTTACAAAAGTCCTAATTTGCAAAAACTTAGATCTTCCATGACACCTTTAGACCTTTACCCAGAGGGTTAACGAAAAATGTTGGGTGGGTCTTTCTAATACTAATTTTCCTATTCCATCCTTAATACCCTTACTTAACATTTATCTTTGACTTTTAGCCTTTTGATTATGAACTATACACACGTACAGAAAAGTGGATAAGATATAAATGTACAGTCAGTGAATTATCCCAAAGCAAACACCTGTGTAACCATAAACCAGAGCAAAGACTAGAACATCGCCAACCTTCCAGAAGCTTGCCTTTTACCCCCACCCCTTCCCTAACTTCAAATACTGTTGTTTTATTTTGCGATTGAATTCTTCTGTTTTAGAGAATTCTGAGTTCTCTTGTGAGATGATTCATCTCCAAAAGCTTTAAGCTTTGTCTGTGAACAGAAGTCATGTCTAAGTTACCTCTGGATTTCTGGCAACCAAGAATGTATGGGGACAGTCCTATACGTAAGTGACACATAGCAGATGTAGGATTTGCTGTTACCAATGGTGCTGATGCTTTGGGAGAACAAGCCATTTAACGTTCAAATCTCCCATTTCCTACCAGTGCAAAGAGGGGAGAGACTAGAGGCCTCCAGTGGCTCAGTGGTTGAAAATGTGGGTTCCAGGACCTGACTGGTGAATTCACCACTTACATGCTATAACTTGGGGCAAGTTATTCAAACTCTCTGTACCTAGCGTATCTATAAAATGAGAACAATAATAGTACCTGCCTTATAGGGGTTTTGTGAGGATTATATGAATTAATTCATACAAGACCTTTGAAACAGTGCTTGGCACACGGTAGTTACTCAATAAATGGTAATTTAGTGAGTGTGTGTTTATAGGCATGGGGTACGGTAGGAGGATTGTATACTTTGGAGTCAGGCAGACTCGGGGTTACAATCTCATTTTATAGCTCCGGTCCAATTTTACCTTCTGTGTGTTGCCTAAGTTTGCAAATATGAATTCATAGGTGATAATTACAAGTACCTCAGAGAGCTGCTCGGTCGAAATGGTGGTAAGCGTGTGGCAGTGCCCTGCGAAGGAGGCCAGATTTGCTCCCCTGCCCGTTCTTCTCGGTTTTCCTCCGACTGACAGGGCCCAGGCCTTCGACTGTGTCAGCTGTTAATTAGGCAATGGAGACCAACTCTTTTCAAAAAGAAAACTCACTCAAGCCATTTTGAGAACCCCGCTGTCTTTTCCCATTGAACATTAAGACAAGCTCCGCGGAAGCTTTGAGCCCAGTAATTTGTGATTCCGCTGAATTCATTCGCTGGGAGAAGACCTGCGGCCGATTGTGTCCCTGCAAAGCTGCACCTTGAGACCACAGCTCTATCTTCTGGAGCCATCGTACTATTACACTTTAGTCATCATCTGAAAACGTCACGTGCAAAAGGCCTCTTTTTTGTGGAATGGCTCCACTTTCCCTGATGAGTGCCTGCTGTAACCCCAGATGTCAGTTAGCAGGTTAACAGGTTAACACAGTAGAAAGTTGTTTCTTGCCCAGGTTGTATCCAGTTGGTGGTGATGAGGGGAGGTTTGGGCCTGGGCATCAACGTCCAGCCGGCAGATGGTGGGTTAGAGAAGATGGAGGGGCCCAAGGACACTATTTATGTGTCGCATCTAGAAAAGGAATAATCGCTTAAACCCACACCCCATTGTCCGGAATTCAGTCACATGAACCCTCCAACATGTAAAGGAAATGTAGTCCTTGTCTGAGCGGCTCCCTCCCAGAAACAGGTATTTAGGGGAGGGGTGCTCACATCTTTGGACACTTAGCCACAGAAGCTAATCCCAACAACTTTCTTTTTTTTAAAGATTTTATTTATTTATTTGACAGAGAGAGACACAGCGAGAGAGGGAACACAAGCAGGGGGAGTGGGAGAAGGAGAAGCAGGCTTCCTGCGGAGCAGGGAGCCTGATGCGGGGCTCGATCCCAGAACCCTGGGATCATGACCTGAGCCGAAGGCAGACGCTTAACGACTGAGCCACCCAGGCACCCCGCTAATCCCAACAACTTTGACTTGCTTGTGCCAACATGTCCCAGGAAGACCAAGGATCGCGTCACGTTCCGTTATTTAAAATGCGGTTAACAGCTCTCTATAAAAGATCTCTCTAAAATTATCTGCCACCCATTTCTCTGAAAATAAGTAAAGTAAGAGTCTGAGGTTCATGCTTTGTAAAAGCTTGCTCGCGGGTCACTTAGTTAAAGCACATGAGTGTTCCAAAGTCAGATTCTGAAAATCACTGGAAGCATCCTTTGGTAAGTGTTACTGTGCCCTGCTTTATTTTAGAGTATTTCTTTAAAATGGACTCTGTGTCCTGACCTTGGAAAGAAATCACTTTCTGGGGAAAAAAAAAATGCATCCCTCATATACTTTAAGTGTATGCTTAATTAATATTAATATATCCATATTTAAATATAAACGAACTTCCTTGAATTCAGTCGTCTAAAGGTTTTAGTTGAGAATTTGGTGCTCTGTCTTTTGTTGAATAGGAAAATAATTCTGTATCAGTTTTGGAGTAATCAACTTTTTCTGTACCTTTTTTTTTAAACAATTTTACAGTTTTATTTCTTGACTCTGATAAAATGTGCCTAGGTGCTTATTAATGATACAGCAGCTAAACGCTGTGGGGTGCAGAGCAGAGTTATTACGTTGGTGATGTATCACCAATGTAAGGGAGGATGGATGGGGCTTGAGTCTTTTGATGATTGTTACCAATGGTGCTGATGCTTTGGGAGAAAGCCTAAAAAAATAGCAGAGGGTTAAGCCAGCTGGTTGAATGTAGTGCAAACGAAATCATATGTCTATGAAAACGCTTCACACTATTGAGTACTATAAAATACTGCCATGATAATAGTAAAAAAAATTACTCACTGGTGTTTAGTGCCATTAGGTGGTGCAGAGCTCAGAGGAGAAATCCTTCCCCCCTTTGGTGGGATGTGGAAGAAAGCAATTAATATTAGCACCAACGTTCTTAGTATTTCTGTGACGGCAAAACCCTTAATCACAAGGATATCATTAGTGCTCTGAAGCATTTAATTTTGATGCCTGACAGCATTTTAAAATGCACAAACCTTTGATAAAGAGCAAATCAGAGCTGCGATGTTGAAATGAGAAAGAAAGAGGGAACAAAAACCACCTTAAGCCCCAAGCAATTAAATTTTAATATGCCTTTTGCGTGAAGCAGAGATATGTATAAACTGTGGGTTTATTTTTCCTGTCAGTGAAAGACCCCTTGAGTCAATATTGGCTCTTTAAATTCAGATCCTGGGGAGGGGCCACCCCGCTGTGGTTAAGAAGTCCTCTTCCCTCCAAGCACTGGGCATTGTTGTACCACTGACATCCCGGCTTTGGGTTTCTTGACTTTCATAAAGGACTGTTTCCACTCTTCCTTGCCTGCAGGCTGGAGAGCTTTCATTGCATCTGCTTATTTCCTGCCTTCCTCCCTCCGCCCTCCTAATTTGAGCCAGTAGTGAAATGCAGTCGATCTGTTTGAGCTATTTCTTCCCCCACTCAAGGTCTCCCAAACTGTTTTTAATTCATTGCTCATGATGCTGGACCCAAACAGTTTGATAGCCCGCAGTGATTCGAAGAAGACTCCTTCCTGCCTTTCTTGGCTCCGTCTTTTTTTTCCCTCCTCTCCATCCTATTTGGGTGTCGCAAGTGCCAAACTGCTGCAGTAAAATGACTTGTAGGTGTTTAATGGCAAGTCATTGAGGAAGCGAATAAAAGAAAATTGTAGCACTTGCATCGGTGGGAAGCAGGGAGAACCTGCTGAGCTTTGAACCAAAGAAAGTTAAATTTACCATTTTCTTAAAAGGAGCCTCCTCTGTTTGACATCAAAGCATCTCCTGTAATTCTTCATTGTGAAATGTACCACTGTTAGAGAGTTATGATCGAGCCCCTAATCTGTGCCGTTTCTGTTTATCGGAAACACACACAGAGATCAAACCCACATGTGCCTTCTGCATGCATGTGGCCAGATCTCCCACCAAATGTAACCACAGGTACATAGCAAATGGGGATTCTATTTAGAAAGCACTCTCAGTTTCTGAGGGATATGTGGAATTCTGAATACAGAATTTTTGAAGGGGAGATAATTTATCTTGGCTTTCTAGTAGAAAGCTCAGATCATTCAACCTTCAAGCTTTGGTGAGTTTTTTTTTTTTCTTTAATCCTCTATGGTGTTTGCTCCATCTTTAAAAAAATGATACTCTACTACCATTTTACTTGTTTCCAATGTGTGCGTGGAAAGATACCTCTTCCACGTGCTTCATCTTGCTGTCCCGACCCTGACCGCAGAGGGCTCTGCACTCTATTACCTGGACACTTCATCAGTAATGTCCTTTTGGTGGGATTTCAGGGATACACGCAGTACCTAATGGCTTCTTCTGGCAGTCACTGATTTGTTTCCATTAGCTCATCTTTGGAGATAACTCTAGTCTTATAGAACAGGAGAGATGCTTAGGGCCCTTTCTGGATTTAGGATTATGACTTGGTGGGGGGTTGGGGGGGTGAATTTCAATGCCTCGATACCTTCAATACCTTTTCGATGAGGAGAACTATTTACATACCCTCCAGATATATAGGTGAAATGCTGAGGGGATTGTCAATGTCTCTGTCAGCTAAAAAAGCAGCTCCTCCAAATGCTGTCTGTAACAGGTGCAGTGAAAACTACTTTTAATGTTAATTCACATTTGAGTGACATTTTACAAACCTGTGTGTTTGAAAAAAAGAAAAGCTCAGAAGCCGCTCATATCTCTTAGAAAACAGAGACTCCATTTGTAATTAGAATTGTCATTTGCTTTACTCCTAATTGTCAATATCTTAGTTCACCTAAATAGCAAGACCAAACCCACAGAAGGTCATCTGAAACAGGTGCAGATAAAAAGTTGTCTTAGGGATGACTTATTTCTGGTACTTTATATGTAGAAAACATCTCGCTGTCTACAAAGATTTTTTCAAGTCTATTTTAACATTTAATTATTTGCTTGACAGGTTTATTGAGTGCTCACCGTGTGCCAAACATGATCTTGCATAGTTTGGACGAGGGAAAGCCCTGCCTTTCTGGAGCATACATCTAACAGCTCACACACTTGTATCTGGAATTGTGTTTTACAAACGGGAGAACAGAGGCAAGAAAATTTGAGTGACTTGGCCAAGATGGCAACTGGTAAATGTCAAACTCAGAATTACACCCCAAATCCTTCTAACAGTCATTGATCTTCCCACCAAATTAGTAAGGTGAAGAATACTTCTAAGTATAGGAGTTAAATATATTTTCATCTTTACCTCATTTCTCATGTCCTAGGTGGGCCCTCGACGCTCACAGAATCAGAGTACTGGTAATTTCTTGAAAATCCCAGTCATACTCGGAGCAGGTACACCTTTCACCTTTCTGCCTCCTGTTTGTCACTGCAAATCTTGACTTACTTCACTAACCTTCCATGGTTCCAAATCCTACCATGGTTCTTTCTGCAGTTTACAATGCCCTCCTCCCCATTCTGGCTTCTTATCTCACCGCTATCTTTATTTAGCTAAATAGTGTTGAACTGTTTATACATAAATACCTCTTTAGCTCTACTTTGGATTTTAAGTTCCTCAAGCAGAGGCTTAAAGGGCTTCTGTTGAATGATTGGACAGGTACGTCAGTATGATTTATAAGCAAAAAGAAAAGGAAATCGAGAACGTGGTTTGGATTAAAACTACTAAAATACCCTTGAGAGTCATAGGATGTGGTCTCAGATAACAACATCTCAGGACAGGAAAATGGACATCTGTCAGTCATTGGAAATACTGCTTCTAACGTTTGAAAATTAAGGACTTAATTAAATTAAGTCACAAACCTTTCTTTAAAACTACCCTCTGGTAATTCTTGCCTTTGTGATTTTTACATCCATCAGTCATCTTTCGCAACCATACTACTCTCGACTACCATGACCAGCCCTCCTCGTTGTGTGTTATGCCAAAATTCTAGCCACCAAAGAATGCCTGCTTATGTCCAGGGGCACAAAACTTTCCTTAAAGCAAACACCTCTTTTATGAAGGAAGTCTGTGGGTAGGTAGGAATGTTTCCAATTTAAAATGTGTCTCTTTCTTGAAGTAAGGCTCCTTACGTCAGCCTTCATCTTCCTCTTGGTTTCTCCTCTGACTCTTCGGGAGGTGTATTGCCTGTCTAAAAACACAGTATAATAAGGAAGCGCCCACCCCATACTTCTCCCCATCACCACGAGAGAATCTGGATAAGAAGAGGATTGGCAGGAACTGCCTCCTCTTGAGTTCTGAAAAATGGGTGCCTTCTCTGTAAGACTGTTGTAAAAAATTTCCTCATCTATTTTGTTGTTGTTGTTAATTCAGAAAAGGCTGAAGGATAAGATGGGTCTTCCTTTGATCCCAGGACTGTATTTGATTCAGCTTTGTCTGCGCTTTCCCATCTTTGCCTTATTCCACTGATGCTCATTAAGTATGTGCTTAGTGGATGAGTCAGTCCTGAGGAAAAACTGTCTCCACGGGTTTCAGAATGTAAGTTAGAGAACTGAGAGACAAGCAGGCCTTTTTTCTGCTTGGTCTTTTTATGTTGACTAAAATTTCCCCCGCTATGGTGAGAAGCCCTCTTTTGAACTAAGGCATTGATTTGTCATAGCTCCTTCTGAACCATATTTTAGGGACAGGGGTGTTCAGTCTGTTATTCTATTAGTCTGTTATCTTGTAATTTTGTTAGCAAAGGGCAGAGTCCTGGGGTGTTGGGACCCAGGATCCAAAACATTTCTAAATTGAGAAAGGCATGGCAATATTTACTGAAACGTGGAAACCTAATAATGGTGGCATCAGAGACGATTTTAGTGAAGACCCATATGGAACCTCCTATAATACCGAATTGCCCTGTGTGAAAAGTAAGTTTCTTTTTAATTCTCCCTCAGTTCTTCCACTTATTCCAAGGCCAGAATCTCAAGTTGGTGCCCGGATTATCCTTGATGCGTCTCTCACACTGGCTCGAATCTCTACTGTGGATAAAGCAGGGAGGGGCAAGAATATACGGCAAACACTGGTAGTGTTGTTTACTCACATAAGCATTTTTAGGGTTACCTGCTTTTAACAGGGTTTTATTTATATCAGTAATGGGAAGTTCCTTCTTAAATATAACTCAGTGTATATAGCGTTTGGTTTCAAGAAAACTATTACTGAAATCATAGCACAAGTTGCAGAGGGATGTGGCAGCAGTTACATGAATGGCATGAGAAGACAAGCTTGGGAACCGTCGGGGTAGGAGGATGATTGAGAAATGCCATTGCCAGATGCCTCAGCTGGGGAAGCGAGCTGCAGCCCGGCACACGTGGTAGGGTGATGGCTTCCAGATGTGGACTTGGAGGCTGGGTTGGAAGCAGGGTAGGAAGGGCGAGGGAAGAACCCCTACGTGACTTACAATGTGGCACACACATCCAGACTGCCTCTTCCCTCCAGAGTGGCAGCCCTGTAAAGCCCAGTTTTTTGTTTTTTTTTCCAGACTGGTGTTCTATGTACCAGAGAAGGTAAGACGCTCTCCTCAGGGGGAGGAATGGCTGCCATGTTCGACTACAGGGCAGTTCCATGTTGTAGTAGGTATACTTCGCCATCTCACTTGGTCATGGATTGCTTTTGTCGCTGTGACCTGGTAAAAATGCTTTTCTGAAAGACATCTGTCCAGAAAGAATTCAGACATGACAGTCCCGCAGCATAATACCTTCCGGGAATTAGAACTATCCTACTTTACTCTTTCATCTCATGTTCTTCCCTTTTAATGGTGGCCGAGTCAGAGCACACATGGTTGGTTTATTTACACGTTGGTGCGTATGGATTTTTCCAACTAGGGCTGTATTAGAAATAGTCTATCAGTTACCACGATTATATGGTGGACGCGCTGCCTGCGATATTTTGAGGACTTTGGTTGAGTTCATATTCCCCTTGAATGGGCACAGGAACACTGCTGCTCCATCTTCTAAAATGGAAATCAGATTCATTGCCCACGTGCAGCAGTTTAGTGTTAACCCAGCCAGAGAGAAACCGGCTTAGTTAAGCAGTGCTCCCCAAGGGCGCTAAGCAAAATGCACTCCCTGCATTTTGCTGGACCGTGGTTCCGTGTCAACCAGTAAGGAAAGAGAGAGAGAGAGTGTGTGTGTGCACGTTTGTGGGCGTGTGTGTGTGTTTGTTGGGGGAGGGAAGCCTTAATGCAGCTAATGAGCACATTTCCGTTTTTCATTGTCTTCAGATGGTCAGTGGCTTCCATATGTCTGTGGCATGCAGCTCTGTTCATCCAGTTTGGTGTTACTAACCTTGGGGTTGCCTTTGATGGAGGACATATGTATCCACTGTATCCTTCACTTGTGTTTATGCCTGAGATTCAATCTGGAATAGCTTTGGGGGAAAAAGAGTGGGAGAGAGAAATAGGGCAGGGGGCATGCACGTGCGTGCGCATATGTACCCATGCCATCTTGAAGTACCCCTAACAGAGATGCCAGGCTGTCAGATAACCTCCAAGAGGTGCTCCCTGCTTCATTAACTTCAGCTGGAAGGTTCCCTGTGTGACTATGGTGTGTCTGGTTGCTTTCCTTTCCATCAGTGCATACCTGTCAGATACGGTCAAGCGTGTTTGAAGTTAGTCACAATCCATTTTCAGTGACAATTTATTTTACTTTTCTCTTTTTTCCTCTGAGTTAGGGTTTGGCGTGTGTGTGTGTTGGGAAAGAGCAGGAGGATGACCTGACACTATGCTGTTGTTCTTCAGTGGCCATTTTGTGATGATTTCACATATTTCCACAATTTGGTCAATTGAGGGAGACCCCCTAATCTCTGGTTCTACAGACCAGCTTTGTTAGGTAAGATTACAGATTTCATTGACTGCTCCTCTTCTCCCTGGAGATGGCACATTTGTATCATTGTCAGTCCGAGCAGAACTGGACAATAGCTGGAGACGTGACCATCACAGTGAAGAAGAGGGCAGCCTAGTTTTAGAAATCTCAAGGACTCCTGAGAACACAGCCAATAGAGGACTGCTTTTGTGTCTTTCTTAGTGGAAAGAAGAAAGTTTACTACACGACAGGCAAAAGCAATATTTCAGCTTTTGTAAAAAATAGCTTCAAAACGTCACACGTGTCCAGAGAGAGCATCATTGTTTTATTCGTGTTCTTCATTATTTGCATCACGGTGTCAAACTGAAAACTTGGCAACAACTGAGCAGTACTTTTATTTATATTGGAAAGGATAGAAATTGTTCGCATTTCCTACAGTCTCCTGGGAGGAGTTGCAAATTCTCCTGCTTGTATAAAATTAAAGACCAGTAAGATGACCACTTGTAAACTTTGGAGGTAGGAGGAAATGCAGTTTTACTGAGCTTAAAATTAGGTCTTCCAGTGGATTTCATGGCTTGCAAAAAAACAAAGAAGGTAGCGTTCTTTCTAGATTTTGTGAGGAACGGCTGCAGGCGCTGCTGCCCGGGCTGTGGAGGTGATGCCATAGGCCTTTACCTCAGAGATTATCTTTCGAAGACAAACCATATACCAACATATTGGAGAGAACCATAAAAATGGTATGCTTTTGTACTGGGGAAGACTGACATGGGGATCTGGGAAGACAAGATAATCCTTCACACTTTTCTTAAGTAAAATGAAATTATCGATTGCTACCACCAATGTTTTTTCCCCTTTTGTTTTTTTGTTTGTTTTTTCCCAATAGCACCATCATCCATTGCTTTGGTCCAGGCGAAAGAAGTTACAAGATACAGTGTTGCTCTGGCTTGGCTGGAACCAGATAGACCCAACGGGGTGATCTTGGAGTATGAAGTCAAATATTATGAGAAGGTATTACTTGAATGGGCAAGCTTCCTTCTTCTTTTCCTTCCCTCCCTCCCCCTTCCCCTCCCTTCCTTCTTACCTTCTCTCCTTCCCTCCTTCCTTTATTTTTCTCTTTAGTTTTTAGCCAGTTATAAATCCAGAATACCAGGGAATCTCAAAACCAAATGCATTTTGTTCCCCGGTCGAATCCAGTTCTGAATGTTATGTATTAAGTTGGTTATATTGAAAAATAGGAAAAATACATTGTGTTCTAATATAACCATTTTTTCTTTCTAGTAATGGAAATCAAGATAACTAAGAGGTTCTTATATATAAGCCTTCTATCAGTGAGAGTGACTCATAAAAGTCGAAATAATGATCTGTTTAAGTAGATCACTGCTATTCAGAATCAAGGTGCGGGTTTTGATGACTTTTAATAGAAAATCAGGGAAGGAAAATTACATTTTTCAGCCTCTTAAAGTTATAGAAAGACATTATTTTTACAAATAACTTGTCTCTCTTAAAGGACAGAATTCTGAAGAGAGCGATTTGCATTCAAGATTGTCTAGAAAATGAACAATTGACTTCTCTTTCTTTTTAAAGATAATCACTTATTGGCTTCCTTATTAAAAGCAGAAAGGGGACAGGATTTATTTTTCACTGAAACCAGATTACAACATTTTTGACATTTTCTAGACGGAAAATAGAAAAAGATGAGAGACCTTCTTATGGTTATTTTTGTTAAATTGCTGGCTGTGGAGTGAGTAAAGCCACCAACCATCATCTGATTTCCTTTTTTAAAAAGAGCATAAGTAGAGATCTGCATATGGTCAGTGTCAACAGTGATCACACCCAAACTCCACATGTCCTTCAGTGTCCGAGATGTTACAGTGGTACTTCCAACATTGAAGAGAATAGGAGGTTTAGAGTTTATCAATCTCTATTTACTTTCAACTTCTAAGGACACTGGCTTGGTTCCTTTAATTATGTGCCTAGAGTAAGTGGGGATTTATTTTGCCACTTTCCCTAATTTTATCATCCCGTGATGCAGGATCAGAATGAGCGGAGCTACCGCATCGTCCGGACAGCTGCCAGGAACACGGACATCAAAGGCCTGAATCCTCTGACTTCCTATGTGTTCCATGTCCGAGCCAGGACAGCAGCTGGCTATGGAGATTTCAGTGAGCCACTGGAGGTCACGACCAACACAGGTACCAACTTCTGAGGCCCTTTTTACAGTCCAGGTGAAATCATAGTACAGTGAAATCTAAGGAGCCGTACCTAATTGCTGGTTAGGTGAACATTCTATTGGCAATGAACACGGTTTGAAATGACGATGTCTGTAACTTAGAAAAGCTCATGCTCTTTAGAGAAGAGTATTTTTCATATTACCTAACCCGTCTATGCATGTGATTAGAAAATGTTTTCTTCTTTTTCTTATTTTGAGTCTTCTATTGATCATAGAAAAATGGGATTGATAAGTGGACGAATTGAGAGTTGCATAGCTATCTTAAAGAAGGTAGGAAGTTTTCTCCCTGGGAACAGTAAAGAAGGGACCAAATTTATTTTCTTTTATTTATTTCTAGGAATCTGTTTAAATCAAGTCAGATCAGTTTGTTTGTTTTTTTTTTAAGACCCTTTGGACAAACATATCAACTCTCAGCATTGTGAGTTGGACTGATTGATTGACTTGAAAATGTTAACAAAGGACATGCCCATTGAATAATCGGTTTACATAAGATGGCTCCACCTTTCTAATTAACAAACTGAAACTGAGCTTACTGGATAAGGAGATAGTGGAGAAGAAGCTTCAACATCAGTTCTAGAAAGTAATTTTCTTCATGAATTATTAAATAAAGTAAGAATAAAAAAGCAGAAGAGGAAGTACTCTAGGATTGAATCTGATGGGGTTTGACATTTTGGGGGGCGGGTATTCCTGGAAGGCTTCAGGGAGGAAGTGGCTTCTGATCTGGTCAGTAATGAGCAGGTTTTGGATAGATTTGGGGCGGGGGATGTGGGTAGGTATTCAAAACTACTTGTCCTTTTTGAAATTTCCAAGTGTCTTTCTCACTAAGGAATGCATCCGATCATTCAATAAGAGTTAGGGCTGAAACTAGAAATGAAAAGAAGAAAAAGCAATGAGTGGTAATGTTTACCAGAGGATTTAGTAAGAGTCTTCTGGTTGAACTTCTTCATACAAATACATAAAAGACAAGTCTTCATCTCATTAAGGCTGTCTTAGAAATGCGGTCACATAAATACTTATCAAAGGGCAAAAGAGGCTGTGAGCCTTCCCAGTGGCTTCAGAAGGTTGATACTCGTGAAGCTCTAGCTCCTAGGACCTTCCCAGAGGTGATCCTTGTGTAACTGTCTTTGCCAGTGCCTTCCCGGATCATTGGAGATGGGGCCAACTCCACCGTCCTTCTGGTCTCAGTCTCAGGCAGTGTGGTGCTGGTGGTCATTCTCATCGCGGCTTTTGTCATCAGCAGGAGGTAAGCACTTAAGCCCCTCACTGCCCACCGGCCCCCATCCCAGTTTTTATGAGGGAGCTTTTTGTCTCCTCCCAGCAAAGCTGAGGCTTTTGATTAGCATCATAAACAGGGCATGTGCAGGGCCAGCTCCTTCCTCATGGCTTTGATCTCCCCACACCCCTACTGGAGCTGGGCTGGCCCCAGTGGCAGCCCTCCCTTCCAGAGAGTCCTGGAAAGACCCAGCTATTTCCTGGAAACCCAGCCGAAAAGCAAGCCCATGAGAGATTTCTAGATTCTCTAAGCTGTAAGGTGTTACATTTATACCTTTCTTAAGCTTGGACTTACTGCCAAAAGGCAAAAAAGAAGCCATATAAAACTTGGGTCCAAAATTTAAGCTCTGCCATTTGTCAGCTATTTAACTTAAACTCTTTGAATCTTTTTTTTTTTTTCCCCCTTTTATAAAGTAGGGATAGAGGATCTCAGAAGATCTGCCCCTAAGAGTTACTGACAGGAGAATTTTGATAGGTAAAGTAGCTAATCTAGCACACAGTAGGTGCTTCAACTTGAGTTTGGTTAATAATAATTGCAACCAAAGCAAATAATTGGGTGCTGCACTCAATCTTCTTTCAGGAGAGGCCATCACCATTTCTAGAGAGTTTCCATTAAGCACGCTGTGGACATGACATTGTTCTTGGAAATGAATCTAAAACAGCAGATTACTTAATTCTCTCAAAGTCTACAATCTAACCTGATAACTTGAAAACCAATCTAGAAAAGAAAGAGAGCAATAAAAATGGCTTGGCAGCCTATTTTTTTGAACTAGTTTTCCTTATTGTTGTTGTCCCCATCTGCTTATTAACACTAGTCAGAGGCTCCAGAGGAATGGGGTCAAGGAGGGACAGCCACTCATCTCCAGTGTGTGCCCACATCTAGGCTTCTCCAACCTTTACTCCCCTGTGCCATTAACTATTTCACAAGGTGGGGCTTTTGGCAAAAAAAGGGCAGAACCCGGGGACATCAAAATGATCCTCTTCAGTGTAAACCTTTTCCCATTACAGAAGAGGAACATGATACTCAGGAAGACGTAATACTTGTCTAGGGTCATGAGTTTCGCTCTGTGGGAGAGCTACTACTGGGCACCCAGTGGCCATTGCTCAGCTCCCTGGCCAGTGTCTGCTGTGTCCTCTCTCTCTGCCCCTCCTGTTGGTGATCTCATTGACGTCACAACAATGCCTCTGGCTCTTGCCACTGGCCTGAGTAAGCCATCAGGCTCTGTGCTCACTTTGTGGTACATTGTAATTAGGGTGATGACTGTATATCCTAATTTGCCGGGATGGTCTCAGTTGTCACACGTTATCTATTAATATCATGCCTCCCCACTCCCATGCTCCAAAATGTACTGGAATTATAGAAATGAATCTCAGTCGCTCTAATGCAGTATGCAGCAAGAGCTCATTGTGTGCATGCACCATCTACCTTTGTCATTGTGTTTGTTCTTTTTGGTGCAAAGTCTATCACTGTGTGTTTGATTAGAGCCGTGGGTTCCATCCTGAAGAAGGGAAATCCACCGTGAACCACTTCTGCCTATCGCTGGACTGCACACATAGAACATACATAGACATGCCCACTGCACCCTATATATTATTATAGCTCAGTCTTTGGAAACTCTAATTTGGCCTAAACAGAATTTGAATTTCAAATATTCTTTCCTTTTCTGGCATTTGATTTTGGAAGGCAATCAGGGATGGACCTCTTTCTTGTCCATTGCCTTTTGGTTTTGTGTACGTACACATGCTAGGCATTGCCTTTTGGTTTTGCGTGCATACACATGCTAGGCACATAGACACGGGAACGGGATGCAATCGTATATATCCATCTGATAGTGGGGGCAGGAGCAGGATGGGAGACTTTGTGGAAATTACATGGGCTTTTGTTTTCAGTATTATGTATTTCTGTGCCTGAAAATTTTACAGTATATATCAATAAAATTTTATCACGAAAGACGTTTAAAAGTCTAAAACTAGGAAAAAATTCTTAATTACCTGCAAGTCAAAATAATCTTTGGCTAAAATCCAGCACCACGTGATGCTTAGAACCATTTGAGGGAACACTCGTTTGCAGAAAGTGGGTCTCATGTTGTATCTCAACCTTCTCTTTGATGTTGAAGGGAAGCTTTGTCTACTTGTCCGGCTTTTCTTTAGAGTTACCTTTTTTTTTTTTTAAGTTACCTTAAATACACCAGTGAAACCAGAATAATTAGGAATAAATCACCTCATTATAAGTTTCTTTCGGGTGTTCCACTTTGACGAAAAGAAAGCAAAAGCCCAAGAAAATGTAACGCAGGGAGACGAGCTTATTAAAAGCTTGTAGCTATAGGAAATAGAATCGCACACTTGATGACTTAATTTTCTTTCTGCTTCTATTGATCACTTTATTCTTTAAGGCAGGATTGATAGGAGGATGCCTCGGATTTCCAATTATGAGTCCCCACCTTAGAGAATTGAGCCTGTCCAGTTACCCAGCGATGATTCTTGTCCCTTCTCCCCCATTAAAAAAAAAAATATCACTTCCCAAGGCTGATAAACAGTGCTTGGTGATTGGTCCTCAATGGATCACTTTTTAGAAAATGAAATGTCAACCCCTTGCCCTCCTATTGATTCTTCTTTAGTGTTGGCCATAAAGCTGTCATGGGAAAGGCTGCCTGGAGCCAGGTAGCTGACAGGCTTTGCCGCGGCTGATGCACACTCAGCTGATTCTTCTCTGCACGCTGGCTGTGTGCGCTGTCACATTGGACTACAGATGTTTAAATGTGACAAGAACAGGTGAAGAGAGAGGAGACAGGTAGTGCAGACAGAAGTCTGGTCCCTGCTTTGAGTGCGAGTACAAATGAAAGGTGGTAAACGGCACCCCAAATAATCTTGCCAACTCTCTGGGAAGGCAACAAATGGAACACTCTGGGCTGGAAAATGATAGGGCTGCTTCTCACCCTGTGGAGCCACAGAAGGTTGAGACAGAGGGATCCCTTATCAGATGATTCCCCTCCAACTGAATCTCACCAGGGAATGGAGTGTGAGTTTTTTTTTTCTTTTCAGAAGTAGAGGACAGGGACCCACACAGTGAGAAAAGTTTCAACCCTCCTGATTACCTCAAAGAAAAATCTGTCTGCTGCTAATTTGTCATTTAGGAAAGAGGAAACGGCCTCAGGCTCACAGCTGGTATCTTGCTAGATTTTTTTTTTTTTGATAGCAATTCTTTCATTTATTTCATTATATCTTCTTTATACTGAAAAGCCTGAGCTAAATTTAGGCAAGCCACGGTAATCTCCATTTTTTTCAATGAGAAAAAAGCTTTTTCCTTTTGGCCAACTTGGATGTGTTGTAAACATTTGGGGATCTCAGTGAAAGAATCCAACTCCCACATTTATAAATTTTATTTATATATTTAAAATGAAATACAAAGTAAGTTGACTTAAGACCCATTATATGTTTTTACCACCCACATTATGTTAGGCAAATTCACTTACTATTTTTTTTTTTTTTTTGAGAGAGCGAGAACAAGAGCAGGGGGAGGGGCAGAGGGAGAAGCAGACTCCCCCACTGAGCAGGGAGCCCGATGTGGGGCTCGATCCCAGGATCCTGAGATCGTGACCTGAGCCGAAGGCAGACGCTTAACCACCTGAGCCACCCAGGCGCTCCAACAAATTCACTTACTTTTTTTTTTTTTTACAAGCATCTACAATCAGTGTGCTCCTTCATCCCTTGACGTGTAATTCAGCTTTCTGGGCACACAATTGTACTTGCTATTGGGTTGTTCAAGTGTCACACCCCTTGTACTTACGTGATGCTGTCCCTAGAAAGTTAATCCCAAACCATGTCTGTACATTCTCTCAGTAGCATATGGCACCACGTCCCCATACTCCTGTAAGTATCTATCTGTGGTCTCCACTGTGTAACCACTTTATTGCTTTTTAAAGTGATTTTGAAAGGACTGTTAACAGCGACATCATAAAATGCAATGATAAGGTCATAACCTCCAGGACTAATGAACGAATGCGTTACATTTCCCTGGTCCCCAGGTTGTCCCAAATGCGATTAATCCCGGTTGCTTGAGTCCAGTGTGTCTTCCCCAAATACTATTCTATTGTGCGAGAAAAACTTTTGAAAGGACTAGAACATAAGACGAGTCTCTCATTTCTAAAGCACAGTTTGGTGATGAGAGACAAATATTGCCTGAAAACCAGGCATAGAGGATTGCTACTGGGTTTTTGTTATGTCCGTTTATGTTAGGGTACAATTGTACCCATTTTACTCGAATTAAAGAAAAAGAAGTGAATTGATTTTAAGGAAAAAAAAAATGAGGTGGTTGTGGTAAAATTTGTGAAGAAGGACACAAAAGACCCCGGTTCAGGGAACTACCTCATTCTCACACTGGTACCTTCTATACCGGGGACCTGGAGAGCAGGTTAAACAATGACCTAAACCAAGGTCACACAGCTAGTTAGTTGCCTGATCGGGACAGAAAGCCCAACTTTCCTGACTTCCAATACTGGCACAGATGATTCTAATGTCTTCTGAACTGAAAAAACGGATCTATATCGAAAGTCCACACTGACCATACTAGCGGACCAAAATTTCAGGAGTCTCCTCGGTGCCATTGGTAGCCTTGATAATCTGTGAATTGCCATGCCAATCGAATGCACACTGTAAAGTCAGACTTTGTGAGTTGGTTTTGTCTTCGTCTGAAGCTAAGCTTTTCCACTTTGGAGCTAACTGTTCATGTAATGCGAAAACAGTTACCATTCAGTCTGTATCCATCTTCCCTGGTGTCCTAATTGGAATATTATGATCACATCAGAATGAATACACTCCAATGTTAGCCTAAATTGGCTCCGATGAAGTCATGTGAATTCATACAATTAGGGGGCAGATGGTACTGCGGGAACATTTCTAAACAACTTGCGTGCAATTGTATGGTTCAGTTCCACCCATTTCAAAATGTTGCTCGTGAAGAACATTTAGACATCATTTGGTGCAAGAACAATGACAGCTTAAGGAAGGGGAAAAGAAGGATGGCTTCTATGAATCTTCACGGGTGATGCCATTAAACGCTGGAAAGGGTCCTCCTGGAGCCGTGCTAGTTATTACATTGCTTTATCTTCTTTAATCTGCACTTTAGCTGAATAAATTACTTACCTTTTACTAATTAGTTTTGGAACAGTGAACCACATCAATCAAATCCATCTACTTGATCAAGGAAAGTTAGTATTTTAATAAAAGCGGGGTTTGTGCTGGGCCCCTGCCACGCTCCCCCTCCAGTGTTTTGTTTGTGTTTTTGAATAGTCAAGGTGCCAGAAGGACACATTGTTTGGGAGGGCAGCGCTCAGGGCTCACGCTGTTCCTCCACAATGCCTGCTAATACCCTGATTCCATCCCCCTCTGACCCAAGCTGGGGAGGGCTCAGCTCCCACTCACAGCTTCACCTGCAGGGGAGGCTCCTCCCTCTCACTCCTGCAGATGAACGGTCCCTTGCTTCCTTCTGGAGCATTCACTAACAAACCATTCCCCTCCCACCCTGTTTTAATCAGCTTGCCCTCGAGTCCCAGTAATTAGAAAATCTTCCACAAAGGTTTCCTTCTGCCATTCAGGTGATCCGCCCGTGGAGGTCAATTTAGAATTAGCCCTCCTTTAGGCCGTGTGGCGTCCTCCAGCCTGGCTGACCAGCTTCAATGGGCTTTCTTTCTTGGGACAATAACGGACGCATTGTCCTCCCCTGAGCCAAGGAGAGAAAGGGTCATCAGGTGACAAAGGTAGAGCGGAGCTTAGGCATTTTAGTTTCCAATGTCTTCTGAAAAAGCTAATAGGCTACCATTAGCGTTTCAACAGTGATTCCTTGTGTTTCTTTTCTAGCATTTTCTGTACTCCTGGAGGGTCCTCTCCCCCAAGTAACACTGCAAGTCAAGAAGTTTCTTTAAAAATAACACCTTCACCTCGTGTTTAATTCCTCCTCCTGTGTTTAGAAGTCTGAGGAGGGGATGGGCGTGTCGGCCCAATGGTTAATGATCCCTGCCATTTTGCATTTCCTCTGGCTTCACGCATATTTAATGGATGACAGATAACTGCCCTCCTGGGCAGCTGGAGGCCGGAGGCCCTGGTTTCTATTGGTATATTACAGGGTCTTTGACAAACTGGATGGCATTTTAAAGTTGGTACCAAAGCTCTCCTGCTCAATGCATTGTTTCGCTTCTCTAAAGGAGAGACATTCAAATCAGTATTGGAGATCTAAAGTGGTTCAAGAGATATACTTGTAATTTTAGATAATGCTTTTAGGAGCTCTGATAAGATACAATCGCTCAGGCTGGCAGGACCCTATCACACCCCTGGGACCCAGCCACGCGTTTCCCTGACATAAAATCTTGTTTTCATAGTTCCTGACCTTACACTCTTATATTTCCTTTACAAGGGGAAGGGGATGGGGAGGGGTGGAGGGGACTACATCTTTCAGACAAAGGTTTGGTTTCAGGATATTTCAACGTGTTTCGTTTCTTTGATGAACCAGTGGATTCTGAAAGCAGCGGCATCCAGTTTAAGTTGATTCAGTGATATAAAATGTAGTATTACTTATAATAATCTCATCAGAGATCTTGGTGTAAGTTCATCTGTACTATGAGAGGCATGTGAGATCGCGAGCAGATCGGGGCAGGCGCACTCCTCTCCTTGCTAAGAGTGTCGTGGGGCAGCCGCGGGCCCCCTGCCTCACATGTACGGTGGAACTGAGTGTGTGTCTGTCTGCCTACTTCCCTGGGCTTGCTGGGAAGATGTAGTTAAATAAAAGACAGGATGGCTCTTTAAAAAGTTAAAAGCAAAGTAAAAAAGGCAAGCTATTATTTGGGACTGCATTCCACACACTTGGCGGTTAACTCGAATGACTGAATCACAACCAAGCTGGTTCCTGCTTCGTAAACAGTCGGGGGAGGGCACGATAATGTGTCCAGAGCACCTTGGAAAGTTAAATGCAGTGTGAAAGTGCAAGGTATTATTACTTGTGGGGCAATGATACCCATGGAGGGTCATCTGCAGACAGTCCGGTGGGATGTGGGTATGGCGCTGGGGCTCCTCTCTGGTCGCCCCTAACGGCCCCGTCCGCTTCTCTGCTGTTCTCTCTTCTACACGATCATCCCACCCTTCTCTGCTTGTTCGGAGTTCAGGGGTTCAGGTTTCCAGAATCTGATGGGGCCGCACTGTCAAGATGCTCTGTGGCCTGGAGGGGATCTTGGGTCAGCTTCCTCATCTGCAAGAGTCTTGGTTTACCTCATCTGTGAAGCTCCTAAAAAACACGAGAGGAATGCCAATGTGAACTTTACATTTTGGACAGAAACATAAATGTACACATTTTATTCACTTATTTGGCCCCATCTTCCTAAACTTTAGAAAGCTGTAGTACCAACTGAGTTGATTTTTCGATTCACGTATATATATGCATCAAGATTATTGATTTAAGATTTATATATATTCAAGATTTCTGATTCCCAAGACTCTTACAATACCCAAATCTCATTTCTTTCCTTTTTTTTCTCCAGAGAGGGTGAGGGACAGAGGGAGAGGCAGAGAGAGATCTTTTTTTTTTTTTTAAAGATTTTATTTATTTACTCGAGACGCAGGGATACAGAGAGAGAGAGAGAGAGAACGAGCAGGGGGAGAGGCAGAGGAAGAAGCAGGCTCCCCGCTGAGCCAGGAGCCGGACATGGGGCTCGACCCCAGGACCCTGGGATCATGACCCGAGCCGAAGGCAGATGCTTAACCATCTGAGCCACCCAGGCACCCCAGCAGAGAGAGAATCTTAAGCAGACTCCTCAGTGAGCATGGAACCTGACAACAGGCTCGATCTCACAACCCCGAGATCATGACCTGAGACGAAATCAGGAGTCGAACGCGCTTAGCCAACTCAGCCATCCAGGCGTGCGCCCCGCCCCTCCACCCAAATCTCATTTCTTTATGACATTTAGAACAGAATGCCAATGGTGAGACCATACACCATTTCTTTGGAAAGAGAATTCAGCTACAAATGGAAACTTCTCATTTTTACTCTTGCAAGTTTTCTGCGAACTCTTAAGGAACGTAATCCAGTAAAAAGCAAATATTTACCTTTTAAATTTTCATTAATAATTTAGGAGTTTGTAAACAGCAGCTGAAACCAATAACCACAAAACTATTGTTTTAAGAATATCATCTAGGGCGCCTGGGTGGCTCAGTTGGTTGGGCGACTGCCTTCGGCTCAGGTCATGATCCTGGAGTCCCGGGATCGAGTCCCGCATCGGGCTCCCTGCTCGGCGGGGAGTCTGCTTCTCCCTCTGACCCTCCTCCCTCTCATGCTCTCTGTCTCTCATTCTCTCTCTCTCTCAAATAAATAAATAAAATCTTTAAAAAAAAAAGAATATCATCTAATAGGATAATGAGTCTTTTGTGGTAGTGGTTACTGTGGTTAGAGCAACAGGACTGTTACCTATCAATACCAGGAAGTGAATACTGTTGCCATTTGATTTCTGCAGAATTCACCCATGGAAACTTACTTTAATTCAGAATATGTATGGGAAAATTAGCCAGTCCGTCTTCAGTAAGATAAATTTATTCTTGAGATTTGAAATTACGTTACAAAATACTTGCTTTATCACCTCAGTTTAGTATTGTGGTTAAGAGCAGAGACCCTGGGTTCTGACCACTTGTGCTTGAAACATTCGCCACCAAAGTGACAGTTATTCACCTTATTATTTTATTTCCCATAAATCTCAGTTTACTCATCTGTGAAATGTGCACAGTGTATTTGCCTGACTTATAATATGGTAGCAAAGAACTTAAGGCATACAACTTTTGAAAATAATTGTGTGGTATTTTTTTTTAATTTTTAATAGACGGAGTAAATACAGTAAAGCTAAACAAGAAGCAGATGAAGAGAAACATTTGAATCAAGGTACAAAAATTGGATTAAAAATAATTTTATTTTTAGAGCATGTCTCATGTTTTCAGTTTAGAAATGCCTAAATTAAATTCATGTGACTATTAATATTATAGTCCTCCCATGGAATTTTCTAAATAGTGGACTTAAGGGTATCCAACCAAAATAAGTGATTTGGGATTGTTTCAAGTGAGACTAAAGATGGGGGTTGGGGAAACTCCTTTAGAGTCTTCTTTTCCCTTATTTTATTCTCCACCCTGAAAAGTATTGGTCTTGCTGGCTCATTTTTGTAGGTCGGTGACAAGGCTTTACAGGTCAGTTTTTCTTGTGTTACAAGATAAAATTTGGGTGGAAGAAAAGAACTTCCAGGAATAAACAATAATTGCTCCAACCCCAAGAATATTTGCTATGGCATTCAGGACTCCTAATATTTCTTCAGTGTACTCTGGTTATTTGGGGGTCAAAGAAAATATTTGAGAACCAGCCCTAGAAGACTTGAGCAAGATAGAAGACTCTTAAATGGACAGTGGTTGATGCCTCTCCTAGAGCATCATCTGGTAGAACCTTCTGAGATGGTGGCGGTCTCTGTCTGCATCATCCAGTACACTAGCCAAGAGCCACATGCACAATTATTTGAAAAGTAGCAAGTGTGAATGAGAAAGTGAATTTTAAATTTATTTAATTTTAACTAACTGATACTTAAATAGCAACTTATGGGTAATAGCTACCCTATTGGACAGCACAGGGAGATAGAAGGAAGAGAGAGACCAGGGGTAGGAAGAATCATCTTGAGAAAGAGTTTCTTGGCTACAGCATATAAAGTGATAAAGGATATGGGATATCTGACAACCTTCCATTTATTCACCTTGTTTTCTTTTCAAAACCATATTTTTAAAATTTGCATGTGGTATATATTTTTAAAAACAAATGACTTTTTTTTTTTTTTTTTTTGAGATGAGGAGAAGACTGACAGTTCTGGAAAATCAGGGATTAGGTCAACTAGTGCCCTGTACCCTCTCTGTGCCCCAAAGCCCTAGGAGCTCTAGTAGGGAAAGGAGAGTTCCCAGTAATTACTAATGCTTCTTGTCCCAGACATCTCTGGGCTCAGAGCTCACATTCTGAATTTAGGCTGCAAGTTGACTGTGGCATTTGGCTGAATTACACTTCCTGGTATTCAAACCATTCACAATGAGGCAACAACATTTTCTTCAGCTGAATCTGCCAGATGAACTTCAATGTCTTTACTAATAGCACCTTCTTTTTAAAGCAGAATAAAAGTGCAGATCCAATACAGAGTTTATATTCTCCAGTCAGCTAGCTGGTTTTATCCCTCTTGTCTATTTTAACCTAGCTTTAATCTTCATTTGTTAATTACTGGTCACATGCTTAATTGGTCCAGATATTGGGCAAAATGGGGCACCATGTAGACATGGCCAGTTCAGAAAGAAAGTTCCAGTTATCTTCCCAAGAAAAGATAGCTGGAGATGGTGGGTAGGAAATGAGCAACTGATCTGGACAAACGGTATTCAGCCAACACCTTCCCAGTTTTCTTGTAGAGACTCTCTTTTCCTCCATGGGATGGGCTGTTTCTCAGATTTCATCCTTGAAGTGTGAAGACATTCCAGGAAGTCAGTAGATCTGTAGCCTCTTAAGTAGCTAACAATTCTTTGTTCACCCACTAATGAAAACCAGAGCAAGAACTTAAACATTTTCGTATGTCTATGCTAAGTATTTTTGTCATGCCAAGAACACTTTTTGTACTGAGTATTTTTAGACGTGGACAACTTAAGTTTATTGGTGGTTTTTGAGAAGTGTTCAGCCATCCTATCACATGTTTATTGCTTAGGTGTTAGAACTTACGTGGATCCCTTTACATATGAAGATCCCAACCAAGCGGTTCGAGAATTTGCCAAAGAAATCGACGCGTCCTGCATTAAGATTGAAAAAGTCATAGGAGTTGGTAAGTATCTGAATGTCTCTCGATTAAGCCTATTTTCTTTGTAGATATTAACTGTACATATGTAGATTATACAAATGTGTATGAATGTATTGTATATATGTGTATATATGTAAATATCGGTGTACATAAAATTTCCTTGATCTATGTAAAACATTAACACAGTGCCCAGCATATAAGAAGCACTCAACAAATGTTAGCTATTACTCTTTCATCTTGAATGTGCTTCTGGTCCATAGTTGATTCATTTTCTCTCCCAAAGGTGAATTTGGTGAAGTATGCAGTGGGCGTCTCAAAGTGCCTGGCAAGAGAGAGATCTGTGTGGCCATCAAGACCCTGAAAGCTGGTTATACAGACAAACAGCGGAGAGACTTCCTGAGTGAGGCCAGCATCATGGGACAGTTTGACCACCCGAACATAATTCACTTGGAAGGCGTTGTCACCAAATGTACGTGGGTCGCTCCCTTTACAAAGCCAAGTTAGAAGTTACTGGCAAATTAGACACACACATTTTCTTTCCAGGGAAATGACAGATGGAGCAGACCCACTGATTGCTAATAGGAGGAAATCAGTGCAGGACAAGTCATTAATCTTGTAGTCAGCTCTCAATGGGTCTACGGTTTAGGCTGATTCCCTATTTCCAAGGCAGCTTGTGTGAGATTTTAGGGAAATTAATATTGCAGATTTTTGGTATGCCTCGCCATCTTTCAAACCTTTGCTAGACCAAACTGATTGTCACAGGGTAGGCGCAAGCAGATGGTAAGCAAAATAAAATTTAAGTACTTTTCATATAAACCACAACAAAACCTCGCCACACCTTGTGCTTGAAGCTTCAGCTCCAGATGCAGGGAGTGAATCTTGGAAATCTTTATTATATTGGGCGATTTGCTTGTCTGCTCTGCCTGATTTATGGCTATTGCTGTTCAGCACCTATTTACAGTAACACCTGGATGAACCTTCCCTTTTTTTTAGCCCATTAGCATTCGCTGAGCCTGTGAACCACGCTTCAGTTAAAATACGACACAGCTCAACAGATGCATTTTGTGAAGCAAACCCTGAATACATCTGTAAGGCTGGCTAAGACCAGTTTATAAAGCACCACATGGACAGTTTAGCTGAAGCCCTTGCTATTGAACATGGCTCTGTTCCAGGAGCTGCGGTACCTACTACTTGACTACAAGTCAAGGATCTTGTAAGCCCCGGGGCTATGTCTCCAGGAAGGCCAGGGTTCCTCTGACTTGATTCAAGGTGCCTATGCGAAGTATCCTCAATCAGCGTGTGCAGAGTGGGTGAACTGGGGGCGGGGACGGTGGAGAGGGGAGGGGAGGTCAACGAGTCAACTTTGGACACGCGGTCTGGGGCAGAGCGGGGAAATGAGACACAAGAGTCCATGACCTTTACTAAGAGAAAATAAGGAGGTTACTGAAAAGTGAGAGAAAGTGTACGTTCATTCAGAGGTCCTCGAACATATATCGGAATTCTGGAAAACTTGTTAAAATGGCTTCCTGGACCACATCCTCAGGTTTGATTCAGCAGGTGGGGTGGGGCGGTGAGTTCACATTTCTAAAGAGTGGGAAGATAAACCAAAGCTGCGGTTCCTTAGGACCAGACTTGGAGACTCCTTGGCCCCATGACCAGAGACGTGCCCGTCAGCACTTCTGCTCACACGGCACGAGGTCTTGACTAGTTGCTCAAACTGTCAGTTTCCTCATCTGTACAATAGAGATAAAAATAGAACTTGCCTCAGAAGGTTATTTTGGATGAAGTATTTCCCGTATTTAGCATAATGCTTGGCAAATTTAAACAACAGAAAACTTCCCTAAGTGTTAACTGGTATTATTATGTCCTAAGAAGAACATCTTTCCCCATCTTCAGAATCCTTCAAAAACGGAACCTCGGTGCTAAGGGTATATAATTTTCTACCTAAGGTGAAGGCTATAATTAGCATAGAATAGCTCTATTTGCTTTTTAAGATTAGTTTTACAGACAGGATATTTTTCTGTTGCCCGTGGCCTTCAGGGCTGCCCAGAGTCTTTCACTACTTTAATTGAAAGATAACATTCTGTTTAAATACTTCTGCAGGTCCATTTTCTCAAAAGGAGGCTCTGTTCAGCTTGGGGTGTTTTTCCTGCTGCAGACAGTGATTTTCATATAGCACCTCTGCAGAAGAGAGAAGAAACAGGGGATCTTTGTATTAAAGTCCCACCGCGCCTCTAAAACCCGTAGCTGTTACAGCTGTAACTGTTATAAACGACTGGATTCATTTGCATAATGCAGTTGTCACTGAATTAAAATGATTTAAAATTTCCACCAGAGGAATTGTCCCCCTCCCCCCACTCTGGCCTTCCCCACTGCACCCCTGCCTGTTGCAGGGGGAGAGCCACATCCATCCATGAGCCCAGCTGAGACCCATTTTATAAGCCCCTCTGCTTATGGAGACATTCATCTTTATTTCTCTTGGAGAGCTCATAAAGATTCTGACAAATGGATACTTTTAATAAACAGAAGAAGGAATGCAGAAAAATTACAAAGATGGTGCCAAACGTCAGAGGAGGGAGGTGTGAGGGTGCAAAGGTGACGTGGAAGCGTGTGAATTCATTACCAGCAGTTACTTGAGTAACTTTTTTAATTGACGGGGAGACTATAAATTCTCTCCACTACTCCCCCCACCCCTCCCTCATCTTTTGGATCTTCTACTCTCTTATCCACACCTCCAGAGGGATCTGGTGAAATTGGAGTAGGTGTTAATGCAAGAGAGTCAACCTTTCTCATTAGTTGACAAAGTATCTTTTGATTGAGGCGGGTTCATTAAAACTCATTTAGATGCATTTGCTCTGTCTGTGGCCACAGATGTAGAGGGTAAAAGAATCTAAAACTGAGAGCTGCTTATGTATTATATTGAGGGAGGACAGAAAAGGTGTAGAGAGACCACTCCCTCCATCCAAGGGGAGAGACCGGAAGTGGTTTTTGTTCATCCTTTGATCTGCACTGAACTTTCCGGTTTTTCTGCGAGTTTTCGTTCATCACTGAAAATAAAGTCTCCATGGTATTGTTTCCTCATCCAAAAGTTTTACCTTGGAAAGATTTCTTAGACATGGCACCAAACACACAGTGGGGAAAAAAAAAAAGAAAGGTAACTTGGACGGCTTTGAAATGGAAAACTTCTGCTCTTCCTAATTTTTCCCTCTGAAATGAAGACATTTCCCCCTCCCCCACATCAGAAGAGGGTCTGTTCTGGGTGGGAAAGGTATTAGTTTAGAATAATTACAGGAACTTTTCAGCAGTGGCATATCCTAGTCCATTTTTCCCAACTGAATGTCTACGTCCAAACATTCCACAAGTACAGCAATGAAAGTGAATATTTTCATTTATCAAACTAGCATTTTATTTTCCTCCCAGGGAATCTTTTATGTTCTCTTTGCTTTAACCCATCCTTTAGTAAAATATGGAGGATTTACGTTCCCACCCCCACCCCCCCACAAATACCATTTAGAAAGAAGGAATATCAGACCTTGAGGCCATTGCCAGCAATTAAGAAACTAAAGAATGGTTCTTATTTCCTAAGTTCCTCAGAACACCAAAGTGAAATGAGAGGATTGTTTCCCCTCACTTCTCCCAAATCTTAAAATAATTTGTTCTCTTTATGGGGGTGGGGGGAACAGGTGAGGGGGAGCAAGAATGTTCTAGTACTGAATTAACTTTCTGTCTCAGATGAAATAATTTACTGAACCTTTTCTCTGAATTTTGTTGTTTGTTGTTACTGAGGTTGTCAGCTTAAGGGAGTAAATAGAATTAAGTTTTTTTTATAGAAAGGAAAGGGAAAAGCAAGGATACAGCTCCTGACCTGAGCAAGGCAGGCGGGCGGAGGTGGGGGGGGGGAGGGGGCGGTTAATATTGTGCAGGCTTGAGCTGTAAGATGTGTCTGAGTCATGACGTATTCGGCGTAGTTACTGCTCCCAGAAACTTGGGTTTCTCTAAATAAGTAAAAAAGTTTCTCTGTCCATTGATTGCTTTAGCATCACACAAGTGGCTCTTCTGGGGACAAAATAAATTAATTATCCTGAAGATTTTTTTCGCCTTTACACAGGCCTGCCCATTTATCTTCTTCCCCTTTTGCTTGAGAGAGCAATTATCCGTTCATGTGCTCCCTGGATACCGGAGGCCACTTTAGTTAAAGACCTTGTCAACAAGCCACCCAAAGGGTTAACCTTCCAGATGGAATTTAAACCTACCCGTCCTTTTAATATTTCATTCCTAGCTCCCCACAGCTGAGGCATAAGCTTGGCTTGTTTTAATTAAATTAGATCGCGCAAGACAGGTGTCTTGGCAGTAAAATTGTGCACAGCCCATTTTTATCTCATTAACTGCAGTGCTCATCAAGGGTTTTGTGTTTTTCTTTCTGAAAACTCTAGGTAAACCAGTAATGATCATAACAGAGTACATGGAGAATGGCTCCTTGGATGCATTCCTCAGGGTACGTGACTACTTTATATTAAATCCAAGAATGTTGGTATTTAGAAGACTCTAACAGACTCCTTGTGTCCATTCTGTTTGGTTGTATTCATGGACTTTTTTAATGGGGCTAGGGAAGAAGAGGAGACATAGAGAATGATGTGATTTTTAAAGGCTATTAAATAATCCATGTTCAATGAAGGTAGTATTAGATTTATTCTTGCATTGTAGGGCTGTTTGAGCCATAGATTCATTAGAGTTGGATAATTTCCATCTACCACAGGAAGCAAACCCAGTTCCTGGGATACACTCTACTAAAGAATTAGTGACTTCGATCAGAAAGGCCCGGAAATGATGTTGAGTTTCACTGCATACTTGATACAGATATCAAAAAAGATCCAAGTAATAAATGCTTGGTGAAAATTAATTTGGCCTAATGCTAATGAGATTGTTTCTCATTCCTTTCCTATGCAGAAGAATGATGGCAGATTTACTGTCATTCAGCTGGTGGGCATGCTTCGTGGCATCGGGTCCGGGATGAAGTACTTATCTGATATGAGCTATGTGCATCGAGATCTAGCTGCACGGAATATTCTGGTAAATAGCAACTTGGTCTGCAAAGTGTCTGATTTTGGCATGTCACGAGTGCTTGAGGATGATCCGGAAGCCGCTTACACCACCAGGGTAAGGAGGATTTACGACCTCTGGGTTTTGACTCTGATAAAAACTGCTCCTCTTTTCTCACTTTGATGTTTAAGCCCTTTGTGATTTTGTAAGTTTCCTCATCATTCAGAGCCTCTTCATTTCCATGCGTTCATTTTTAAGCCATGTTTCTGAGGGGTTTTGAAACTGCTTCAAGATGTGTGACTGCTTTAAAAACTGCAAACTAGAGCTTTACTTACTGCATCTTTTACACTTAATTCCTCTTCCCTTCCTTCCTTCTCTCCTGTTTTAGATTTCCTCCTTGGTTCTTTTCTGTTATTAAAACATTTTCTTATTTTAAACAAGACAGAGCCATGTTCCTAGTTGGTTGGCTACTGAATCTGAGAATGTAGATACAGGATTTATAAAATATTTACACTATGCAAGGATTTTTAGATCTAATGGCCTTCATTTTACTACTGGTAGATAAGCTGGATTAGGGCACAGTTAAGAGTTATCAGTATACAGTTAATGGCTATGCTATCTTAGCTGGACAATCTGAATATAAGATACTAATGGAATAAACAGAATCATAAAAGTTATTGGCCGTTAGGGCTGGCACTGCTGAAATCAATGGGAAGCAGACAGTTACCAGCCATTTTCCTCCTTTGATGCTCATTTTGCATTAGCAATCCTAAGCACTGTTTTTTGTTTGGTTATTTTTTTTTTTCCTTGTAGGGTTCAGTTTCTTTGGCTCTAGTTGTGATTCTTACACATATATCCACTTTTGAATTCTAAGTCCATTCACTTAGGAAAGAATGCATCTTTGTGAATGCTAAAGATCTTTAATTCTTTTTCCAGTATTTGGAGAAAGGAAAGTTAAAAGGAGGCTTCTAGAATGATGCATTTACACAGCTAAAACCTTAGCCAAATAGTTAAGGAAGGTAGAAGGCAGCACAAGCATTCTTTTGTACTGAACAAGTAGAAATGTAAGACACTGGGTTTTCAGAGTAAACTCCAGTGAATCAGTGAAATTTCTAATACAATTTATTGTCTTGTTTAGTAGCCTTAGTAAAGCAAACTTTCAAATGATGTTCTCTTGAACAGCTTGAGGGTCTGAATTCAAGTTAAATTAATTTCCCCAGATGAAACCTTAAGAAATTTGAAACTCAATTAAAGGTGTTTACCTTTCACATAAGCATAATCAAACAATAGATATTTGAGGCAAAAAAAAAAAAACAAGAAAACAGCATTTTAAACTTTTCCTGAGTAATATTCAATTGCTTTACCATTTTTGCAGGTGCCCTGTCACTCCATTAAAGACAGTAACAGCTCTAACATCTGGTATTTGGGTTTTGCTAAGAGCCTATGTAATGTATTATCTTCTAACCATGTTAAACCTGTTTCTCATGCTATATAAAAGTAGGATCACAGTGTGGTGCATAGAAATTTTCATATTTAACTTCCGTAGTTCATGATTTCAGAAGCAGTATTAAATATTGCCTCTGTGTTGCTGAGTTAAAGAATCCAACAGGAAGTCAAAATGAGTATCCACGGCACATCCATTGATATACCATGATGACATATGCATTTTGTAAAAGCCGAGATTCCCTTTCTTCTCCAATATTGCCTGAAGCAGAGCTCAGGTAATAGGTAGACGTTTTAAAAATAAATAAACAGATTACTTATTCACTTCCCTGTGACTAAAGAAAACATATGAGGAGAAGTATCTCAATCTAGAAGACTAGTTAAAATAAACAAGTCTCTTACTGTTGTTTGGAGAGCTATCTCAGGAATGCTGTTGTCCTGCTTGGCAAACAGTAACAACGTTCAGTGACTGAAATGGCACATCAGTGATGTACTTAGGGAATAACTTATGGCTTGAATGTTCACAGGGTGGCAAGATTCCTATCCGGTGGACCGCGCCAGAAGCAATTGCCTATCGTAAATTCACATCAGCGAGTGATGTATGGAGCTATGGAATCGTTATGTGGGAAGTGATGTCGTATGGAGAGAGACCCTACTGGGATATGTCCAATCAAGATGTGAGTCTTTATGTGCTAAAATATATGTCTTTGCATTGAGATTCAGGAAGGATCACATCAGCGTATGATGGAGTGAGGGCTGAGCTTGAAATGATAACACGAAATGCAAGATTCTCAACACAAATGCATGTAGTAATCTAGTTAAACCTTATGGTCATGGATTTCAAGGCCTGAAATTACATAGCTTAAATGGGATAGTATGGAAGACAGATTCAATAGATTTATAGATAGATGCATAGGTGGATAGATGAGTGATAAGGAACGGTATTTTACTTGATTAATGCTCAAATCCATACCGAAACAAAATTCAACTTTGAATCTTAATAAAATACAAGGGTATATGAAAAATACAAATTTCACATGTGAAAAAATTGACACCAAAAGTTTATTGGGAGAAAACTAGTGAATATTTTAAAGCTGGCATAGTTGTAATTAGAGCTTGCCCCTTGAGGACTCTAAAATAAAGCTTCACTAAATGACCCTTTGTAAATTATGCACATCCCTTTAAATGTACCATCTGGACTACTTCGTAAGGGAGTATCCACAATGCCTGCAATTTCAGAAGAGCATTCAATAATGACACTAATAAGATTCCAGAGTAATAGAATTTAATTACAAACATCTCCAGTGCAAAAGGGGAAAAAAACAAAAACAAAAATCTTAGACCAGGGAGTCCTCCCAGAACACTTGCTAGTTACTTATACATGTGAAGTAAAATATTAGCAGAGAGTGTTTACAAAGGCATGGTATTTAATTCATCAATGATAAAAATTATAGTTTGGAAAAAATCTTCTTTTACAAAATTCTCTCTGAGGTGGAATGCCCCCTGCCCATCTGCCTTGTCCTGGACCAACAGGAAGTTGCAAAGTCTTGACAATTAAACGAAGAACCAGGTGCATTCAAGAAATAGGATGCTGGTTGCCTTATCAATAAAAGACTGTTCAGAGCTCTAGAGAAGCTAATGCACTCTGTGTCTAGTGGGGCAAAAAAGAATTCTCTAGCCAGATTAAGAGGAATGATAGTGTCGACATTGTGTTATCTGCATGTTACAAAGAAAGGTTCATAGCAGATAGGAAGAAAGCCAGCAGCTAGCATAACTGATAGGTAATTGCAGGCTGGGAAAAAAAAACAACAACAACTATAGAGGTGAGTGGTATGTAATCTATTGTTTGGGTGTGATTGTGTCACAGACACCTTCCAGGTCCTACCTTGTAGCAACATTTGGTTTCAGATTAGAGGCTTTCAGAGGGACAAAAACAACCTACACGAGCAAGTAGTGCATACGTTTGCTTATTTAATGATTTGATACTTAAACCTTATTTAGTTGAGAGTCATGACCAAATGCTCATAAAAGCAGAGGATCTAAAGATGATGTCCATTTTCCTACCCTAAATATTTTCAGGCCTGCAGTTTTGACAGTTCTGTATTCTATGAAAACAGTTTTTATTGTTTTAAACTTTCAGTTGTCTGGCTGCATCCATGAAGAACATCTGAAGCCATTTCTCTCCCCCAAATAATATTGATCAGTCATTCACATGTATTTGTCTCTGTTGGGTTCTTTGTAGAACAGGGATCAATAGGAAATGGAACCGGGGAATTACTTTCATCAGAATTCATTTGGCATATGGTGAATAGAATCAAAATAGCTATTGAAAATATGGCAGACTTACCAAGTTTTTTGTTTGTTTTGCTCTTCAGCCCCCTCACCCCCAAAACATTCAGCAGCAAACTGAGAAAATATGCTTTGTTAACCCACAAGCCATCTTCCAAGCTGGCAGTGGAGAGTGAGCTAATGAAAGAGTACTAAGCAGTCTGAGGGTTCATAACAAATTGTGTTACCCTGGCTTTAGCCCAATATTGCTCTCATTCTCATCAATTCAATGTAAAATGTTTTCATCAAGTCTAGAGTCAACACCATGCACCTGGAAAGATAAAAGAAAGTCAGAAGATCAAACTGACTTAATGTAATTGCTAGAAGTAAATAGAATAATGTTTAGTAAGATAGCATATAGACGTCTACACTAGAAGGAGTGGTAAATAGTACTAATATAACAGGATGTTGGCAAAGATACATGGGAGAAAAAGGATCAGAGGGCTTAACAAGTCACAGGATGGTGGTTAAATTGTGTGCTGGGTAAAAAGACAATAGTCATATTGATACATAGAAACTGGATCCAACCCAATGAACTGTTTTCTGTTGAAGACCAATTGTTGGGCAGTAAATAAACCCCCTGGCAGGGTGAACCCAATGAGGTCATTGAGATGGGTACAGCTCTGGTTGTTTCACTGACAGTTACCATTTTGGTAGAGAAAAAAAAAAAAAAAAGCAAAACTGATTTAAAACAAAACTTGTAAAAAATCTCCAAACAAACAAAAGCACATCCAGAATTTCATAGGAGCCCCATAAATACTGCTGATGAGTAGCCAAGAAGTTATGAAATAATTCCCCTCCTTAAATTTGGCATGAGTCATACGATATTACATTACTGGGATTCACGCCCTGAAGAAGGGGGGCTTAGCAAGATGCCAATAAGAAAAAATACCATAATACCTGTGAAGACAGATTAGAAAAATTAGAATGAGAAGAAAGACTGTTGAATGGTCTGCTTATGTCTTATTAAGCAGGGAGAACTCTGGGCAATAAGACAATTACCATCTACCATTATAACTTCTTTCCTTAATTGTGTAAGGATCCCCTTCAAAATGTGAATGCCCTAAAAAAAATTTGTTTGTTTAATTTTCTTTGCTAACACTTTTTTTCAAATCTACTTACTAACACTTTTTTTTTTTTTTAAGATTTTATTTATTTGACAGAGAGAGAGAGACAGTGAGAGAGAGAACACAAGCAGGGGGAGTGGGAGAGGGAGAAGCAGGCTTCCCGCCGAGCAGGGAGCCTGATGCGGGGCTCGATCCCAGGACCCTGGGATCATGACCTGAGCCGAAGGCAGTCGCTTAACCATATGAGCCACCCAGGCGCCCCACTATTAATGCTTCTTAAGGAAGGTCTTTAACACTAGGTTAGAGTCTCTTCTGCTAAGAGGGTTTAGCTGCTGCTGGATAGGAGAAGGGGGAGGGTCATTGCCATGTGATCTCCTAGGGCCAGGCCACCACCAGGTTGTCGATCTGATTATGTTCTAACCACTTGGGAACATTGATTAATCTTCCCTTTAGAATTTCAGATTGGCAATTGCCTGCCATCTGAAAACACCGTGTATCAGCAGCTAGCTTCCCTGCCCTGTTGCCAGCAATACTCAGCTCCAGCAGTGGCTTCTGTGACAACATTGGTGCTGTTCTCATGCTCAAGCTTGCTGGCACCTGAATGTACCGGGAACTTGCCTGTCAGGAGGGTAGATCTCTTAACAACAGCTTCCCTGGCAGCTTATATATCATTCTGTTGTCTTTGGTAGGTGATTAAAGCCATTGAGGAAGGCTATCGGCTACCCCCTCCCATGGACTGCCCCATTGCACTCCATCAGCTGATGCTAGACTGCTGGCAGAAGGAGCGGAGTGACAGGCCGAAATTCGGGCAGATTGTCAACATGTTGGACAAACTCATCCGCAATCCCAACAGCTTGAAGAGGACGGGGACCGAGAGCTCCAGGTCGGCCATGCTTGCTTAATAGTGATGTATGAAAGGATACATTAGAGGTGGCAGGCGAGTGCTGGCTCCCTGGAATTCCTGCCTATTTGTCAGAGGCCACTGCACAGCTCTCTGCAACTGGGGTGGCTTCTTTCTCAGTTAATGGAGTATGTATGATGGTTTTGCTCACCATGTTGAGGAGCCTAACACCTGTCAGGCCTCGAACAGTCATAAGAAAAACAAATTTAAGAAAACAGAACCAAAATAACAACAAAAACAAACCAACAACAAAGAAAGAGCAATGGTGCTTATTTGATGATGCTAGACCTGAACATTTAGGAAGAGAGATGACATGGACTTTGGGAAGACATGACGGTCACTAGAAGCTATATTTGGGGAAGGGAAAGGAACACTGGGTTAGTAAAAAATAAGAAGGAGTCGAGGACAGCTCTTCATGCACTGTAGTGTTAAGTTGACTTATAAAGTATTATAGGTGCTTATAGGCTTTACAGCAAGAAATTCATTTGGTTTTAGTTCTTAAAGTTTCTCTTTTTTGAGTCTTTCACGAGTAGAAGGAAACAGGGCCCAAATAGAAAGTGATCAGGTTACAAAGCATGCGGATGAATGTTTTGAGAGGGGTTTTAAAAAATGAATAGAATTGAACCACCTGTGAAAGAGGTAGTTATTTCATTGGAAAGAGCAAAAGGAAGAAGCATGTATCATTTCAGAAAGGAGGTAAGGATATTGCAAGTCCTGTAATTCAATAGGAACTTTTCTACTTGGAGACTGGGCCTCACTAGTGTAAGTTTCAGTATCCCTACATACCTGTTCCATCCAAAAGGGAATAGACCACCATTGCTATTAAATGATTTAAGAAGATCAGCATAAGATGACCAGCTGCTTCAGGCCTGCAAGAAGTGAGGCATTGACTCACCTCCAAATCTGTACTTCTCCAAGGTTCTCATTCATCACATGACCCTGAGTTACAAATAGGAGAACGTTTTTCCCACGATATCCAAGACCTTCTAGTCTTTGTCAGTGCTATGAGCATCTCCTCCAGTCTTCTGAAGACTTAGCCTAATGATTGTCATATATACTGATTATTATAAAGCATGAAGAAAAGAATCTGGATCAGAAAGCAGATACCCTCTATTCTTTTAGGCTTTCAGATCCCTTAGCACCAGCCACAATCCCAAGAGCTTCATGATCAAGCTCTTCAAGAAATAACACTGGGCTGAATTCACATTTTATTTCTGCCACTTGATAGCCAAGTGACTTAAAAAAAAAAAAAAAAATCTCCTGGCATTTCTGGGCTATTTTTTGTTCTTCAGTTCTCTGAGAGGTGTAACAGGCCTCTTCTATTCCAAGGTGAACATCCTTCAGCTTTTGGATCTCCAGCTCCAGATCCCAAGAATTCTGTCTGAGCGTCCTAGGGCCCGTTCATTGGTACTTGGTGCTTCTCCTGCTGGTAGAAACTCTTCAGTTACTCATATTGCATAATGTGTGCTTTGTACCATTTATGCAGAACAAATTGAGAACAAATTGAGTTATTGGATATACTCTTCTCAATTCTAAATTTTTCTCACTGATGGTACTTCAGTAGTTTCGGTGCTTATTACTGCTTGCTGATAATGGGTTGTAGTATAACATTGTATGTGATTCAGCACAAAATTGGGCAAATGTCATGGTGTTCCACAAAGAGCACAGATTTCCAGAACAAGCTTCAGAGTGACCCTTAGAGTTAATTGATATTGAGTGAGGATATTTTCATCCTCAGGTCATTTTGACCTTGTCAGGTACCTCGAGCCTACATGTGGCCCTATTAATGCTCTTGGCTTAAAGTTAGAAATGCAAACTATTGGTCTTTGTCTAATGATAGATATTACTTATAAACATTAATACTAATCTCTAAAATCCTCTGTGGTGATACTTGTTATTGGGGGAAGAATTAAATCCTGATTATTCTTGCTATAAAAATTTACAGAATTTTACTCAGAAAATGAATTGAAATAATGTACATAAAAGGTCACAAAGGCAAGCTACTATTTGGACACAAAACTGATAAAACATGTCTTTGGTAAAATAGTTATGTAAGAAAGAAGTAATGCAAATTAAAGTAACAGGTAAAACTTATAAAACAAACAGTGGAATTGAATTAATTCTGCTATGTAGAAAATTAATCAAGGCATTACACTGACTTAATTTTGTTTTCATAGGAAAATAATTTTTTTGGCTAAAAATTCAGTAATGATAATATTGTGATTTAGTGTTTATATTCAAGCAACACAGTCTCAGGATGAAAATTAGGTCGGAATGTTAAGATCAACTGCATTCTATAATTTCTAGGGAAATGGGAGTTCAAGAAAATTTAACTAAACAAGTAGTTGCGTCGCTCTACAGGAGATTAAAGTAAAGGCAGTATAAAATACCCTGTGAAGGTCTACCCAATAACTATTAAGTAGTTTGATGTTGAAGATGACTATAATTCCCCTAATAAAGGCTTCCATAAATAGATGTTTTATCGTATATCAATATCATGCCTTCAACTGTTGTCACTCTTGACGATGACCTAACATAAAACACCTGGCCTGAGAAATGAGTAAACTAATAAATAACTTAATAAAAAGTGCTTAGAATTCGTTGGAATGATTATCTAAGAGGGAATACGAGAAGCACATTCCACAGTCCAAGCGGTGATCAAAGTGGCCATTCTTCCTTCCCGTCTTGGCACATGTGCTGGTCAGGCATGGGCTGATTAAAGAGGGCATTAACTCCCTGCTGTCCCAAGTTTGTTTGAATGCACGGAGCCTGCTTGCAAACCTGGCTGGGAGCATGCTGGACTTGAACTCTTGCTGTTTTCTCTGCTTCATCGAATCTGGCAAGTTGGAAGCTCACAATTTTCCTTACTCATACTTCACTAGGGTTTCCATAGATGCTGTCCTGAATATGTAATACTCCGTACCAGCAGGGACTGCACTCTTCCTGCAAAGGCTGAGCCAGGTTCAGCCACAAGGTTTCCCGCAATCTTTGCCCCAGGCGAGGGTATTGAAAGACCTGTACGATCGTTAATGTACGAAGAGGTCCACATAAAACAAATGCAGGAAGTGGAATTACGAACAGATAAAGTGATGGATACACGCTTTTAGCAACTTTGTGAAATTAGGGGCAAAAAAACCTCCTGATGCCATTTGACGATAGGTAGTCCCTCTAAAAAGCCTGTCCTTGGCATTTCAGTGCCTATCTTAGGCAATCTGACTTCTGAGTCTTGCCGTCTAGCTGATAATACTTGTCTGTCTCCAATTCCTCGTTCCCTTACCAGACCTAACACTGCCTTGTTGGACCCAAGCTCCCCTGAATTCTCCGCCGTGGTATCGGTGGGCGATTGGCTCCAGGCCATTAAAATGGACCGGTATAAGGATAACTTCACGGCTGCTGGTTATACCACCCTAGAGGCTGTAGTGCACATGAACCAGGAGTAAGTACTCAGCGATGTAACACCAAAGGGTAAATCTAGATTTAATAGTATTTTTTTTTTGTTTGCTTTGAGCTGCATTATCATCCTCCTCATTTAAAAAAAAAACAAAAACAAAAAAAACCCCCAAAAAACCAAACTGGAATGCCTTTCATTTTGATTGAGTATAATTTTCCAGAGCCTCAAAAGCACCTACATTGTTGTGTTAAATTGCTTAATTAAACATTTTAATGCACCTGCCTTGTTGTGCTGTATGAACCGTGGCTGTTTTCAAATGTGCGTCTGCATGAAGCCCGGAAACGAGATTCTGCGCCCTCGTAACTTTTTCTCTCCGTCCTTTTTTCTCCCCCTACCTACAGTGACCTGGCAAGAATTGGTATCACAGCTGTCACACAACAGAATAAGATTTTGAGCAGCGTCCAGGCGATGAGAACCCAAATGCAACAGATCCACGGCAGAATGGTTCCTGTCTGAGCCAGTACTGACTAAACTCGAAACTCTTGAAATTAGTTTACCTCATCCATGCACTTTAATTGAAGAACTGCACTTTTTTTACTTCGTCTTCGCCCTCTGAAATTAAGGAAAAAAAAAAAAATTGAATACCTGCAGTGTTGCTTGGTGTACAGATCGCCTAAACTGGGGGGCTTCGCAGAAATGACCGCCGTCGTTTGAAATTAGACCTGGAACAAATTGTTTCTCAGAAGTGCTCCATCCATCACCAGTTTGTAAAATACATGTACGTATATAAATAGAACACCGCCTCTGAGTTTTGATGCCTCACTTGCTGCCAGACGTTGAGCTTCTCTGAGGCATCCTTGATCCTCTCTCCATTGGGAATTACAACTGCAGTATTTTGTTTGTGGCGTGAACGACCGTCATCCTGCTTTCACTGGAATGGATACCGCGCCCAGGAACATTCTGGAAGGACTCAGTTGTAGCTTTTAAGGCTTGGTCCATACCATGGGAAACAACCTAGGTGAAAACCCCGTGGCTCATCAGTGTTGCTCCTTCAGTGCTCAGGCCACCTGGTGGCTTACGGTGGTGACATAAGGGGCTGGAAAGAGAAGGAAAGTAGATTTCAAATAATAATAATAATAATTAATAATAATAAAACCCAAGCACCTCCCCCTCACTGGACAAACAAGGTCTGTTTCTTTGGGCCTGAGGCTGTGCCATATGAAGTCGTGTTTTGGGACTCTACAAACTTATTGTAACTACCTTATGGATAGCGGACCGTGACAATCTTGAATAGGGAACTTTCACACTTCCCTCCTTTAAAGAAGCAAACCCAAGCCCACAAGGTAAGGCAAACCCCACCCCCCAAAAAACAAAAACAAAAACAAAACCAGCAATGAATCTTTCTCCAGTGTAAACTTTTTTCTTAACTTGATCTAATTTGAAACACTGAGCAATAAATATTCTTCCATGTCTGTCATTTAGTTTGGGGTTCTTTCAAGATTTCAGTCCTCTCTTAACAATGGGAGAAGAGACCAGTGTGGAAACCGGTATGGCTTCCCAGCTGTTCTACCAGGAAAAAGTGAGTTAGGAACTATATGAAGTCAGGTTTGGGAACGTGGCACCTAGAGCCTCGCTGGCTTTGCTTTCTCTCACACACAGTTCCTCTTGCCTTTTGGTGCCCTCCATTCGTGCCACAAATATTTACTGAGTATCTGTTGGGAACCAGGTAATCACCTCTAACCTTGGGTCATGCCTTACTCTTTGGAGACTTTGCTACAGTTGAGAAGTACTGGAAGATCTGTCCATTATTCTCACTTTCTGTCCTGCTCCAGTAACCCCTGCACCAAACAGGGTCAGCCGGGGAGGATTTACCTAGAAGTCAATAGTGAGGCTTAGAATTCACCTTGACATCCTCATTATCAAAATGTGACCTGCTGGAAAACATGCTTCTCATCCGTCAAGACCACTAGACCTAGATGCTTCTATTTTAATCCCAGAATTTTCTTCTTGAAACGTGAATTAAATGGCTTTGTTTATTCCTAGAAACAGCCTAACGTTTTTGCCTGGACAAATTTTAACTTCTTAAACTCTTTCATTTTCACCACTTTTTTTTTTTTTTTTTAAGATTTTATTTATTTATTCATGAGAGACAGAGAGAGAGAGAGAGGCAGAGGGAGAAGCAGGCTCCCAAGGAGCAGGGAGCCCGATGCGGGACTCGATCCCAGGACCCTGGGATCATGACCTGAGCCGAAGGCAGACGCTTAACCATCTGAGCCACCCAGGCGCCCCCATTTTCACCACTTTTAAACACGAGCTTGGCTGATTTTAATGACCTTCCCCCTCACCCCCTTGGTTTTATGCTGAAAGCTATTTCTCATAGAGCAAGGCATGTTCAAATTGAGGCTGTCAAATCATGACAGTTTAGTAAAAACCTTTTGGCAACATTGCTTGTAAAAGCTTTTCTGTTCAGAAGGAATGTGAAATTTGGTTTTTTTTTAAACTACTCCAGCCATTTTTGTTTTATCACCACTTTTGCTGAACCCTAAGAGTTCTAGATATTCATGTTCAAAGCTGACAAATATAGGTGGTTTTTTGCTTGCTGTAAAAAAAAAAAATTATATATATATTTTTTTTCCTCTGGAAGGGTATGGAGTATTTTGTTTTCAATCTCCACGGACCAATTCAAATAAGGTAACGTGATGGCATTATCTTGGAAGTCAAAAGAATGTTTCCTTGCATACATTGAATAACTAGAAGTTTTGCTTTCAAGACAACAATGTAAGATGAGGTATTTTTCTACACACTGAACATACTCAAAGCAGAACATTTCAAAAGAGAGAGTGTGTCAGTTGTAAGATATCCAATTGTAAGATACCCAGGTTAATGCTGGGCACTATACTGTGGTCATGGTGTTATTTCTCAGGGCATGTTTTCTGTATGTGCAGGATAATCAGGCGAGGCTTAAAATCTTACTACATTTAAAAGGTTGCCTTCTGGATCTTAATTTTAATACACTGTAGAGTCCAGGCCAATGGGAAGGCCAAAAGAGGGCTTTCTAAGTGCCTAAAATAATATCCAGTAATAGCCAAAGTGAAAGTCTACTGCTTCTGTGACGTTACACATTTTCGAAGAGAAAGAGGAGGACAATAGGAATGTTCCATTGTTTCCCAGGACATGGAGGCAGGCTCTGGCATCTAAGACAGCTATGGATTCTAAAGCCAACTGAGATGTTGACACTGGGAAATTCACTCCGTGTTTCTTTATAACTCAGTCCCTCCACCTGTAAATTAGAGATAATGATACTTTAATAATAACACCTTTCCTAACACATGGTATTGTTGTAAGTGTATATGAAATGCTCTTATGTAGAATGCACTGAACTTCACAGAAGGAAGGTGTACTCTTCCTCCAGTGTTTTCCAAGTGTTACTCATCCATCTTTCACTTGCGAACCCAAATGTTGTATTGCAACATGCCAGAGTGGGGTGAAGTGAAGTTCAGTGGTAGGAGCCATGCAGATGAAGCTGCTTCACCTTGAGTGGATTTGTGAGGGTTTGATTTAAACATGTATGTATCTCTACAAAAGGTGGCAGACCTATCCAATACTCCTTTATCATTTAGCCTTGAAACTCATGACATTGTTATTTTATAATGGAAAAGGGTGAAATGCACAAGCGAGACCCCATTGTAATGAAAAGAACTGGATGGTAAGACACTTTGATGTCTTCACAATGGATTCAAAGGAACCATGTTTTGTTTATTTAGTCACAACAAAAGTCACATCTTTCCCTCATGAGGCCACATAGACCACAGGCTTTGGTCTTTGTTCAAGCAGTTCCCCACAAATAAGGAGTTGTCTGAATTCAAAAGAGCAAAGGTTTCTTTTTCTCTGCTCTATAGAGTATTCTGGCATCAACTAGATATAATCCTTCACATTCCCACACTTCTCACTTCAAACGTCCAACCCGTTCAATGTACACTGAGTCCCCAAATAGCCTACTTCCTATTGTGAACTATTGAAGAGTGTTGGTGAACTGACGGGACAGACGTATTTTGGGGACTCCTTTTTCTCCTCTAAGAATGGAATTTCTAGCAGCAAAACAAAATCACCTTCAAAAAGTGGGCATATCCATATGGTGTTGGTTGTACTCCATCAGTCTTGAGGTCTTACTCATGTTCTCCTTGTCCTGCATGTAAATTCATGCCTGCCTAGTGCAAGCCCTGCACATTTGATAGACTTACTAATCTGCAGAGAAGACAAAGCTGGAAAAGTAGATCCGGGTCCTTTCATTTTCTTCATAATTGTCAAAATGAATGATGTTGACAAATGGCTTCTTGAAGGGCTTGGTAGTTATAACCTCACCCACACTTAGAATTTTAAATTGCTTAAGAAGTCATCTCTATCTGAATATTTTATAAGAAAACTATTCCTCTCTCTAAATAAAGTATTTCCTACAAGACTAAATAATGGTTATTTACCTCAAAGAAACTAAATTTGATTTATAGCTCATACACAATAAACACATATGTACAAAACAAATAAATAATTGGTTTAATAAAATAAGCAAAATTGTCTGTGAAGATAGATTCTGGTCTTAATCCTTTGCTCTCCACCTGAGGTCATCCACTGCCAATCATAGCCATTGTGGTGGGAGATATGGTGTCCAAAGCAATCTTGGTGGTCAGTTGTCACAAAGGAAAGAAGAGAAATTGGTTATTTTCGTTCGTGTTGATTATTGAGAGGACAATGAGGAGCCACAATGATTCCATTGCGTCGTGCTGATCTTGTTCTGTTCTAGACTGATTGGACAGTTGAGATTGATCAGTTCTTGGTAGGCTCAAGCCCCCCAAACCTTTCTTGCTGGCACGCCAGACGTCACCCTGTGCCATAGCCCCAACGCTCCCTCTCTGTGCCTGTTACATGCAGCGTGTATGAATCCTTTACTAGATACTCTCCTTCATTAGAAGTTACTTTTTTTTTTTTTTAAAGATTTTATTTATTTATTTGACAGAGAGAGACACAGCGAGAGAGGGAACACAAGCAGGGGGAGTGGGAGAGGGAGAAGCAGGCTCCCCGCTGAGCCAGGAGCCTGATGTGGGGCTCGATCCCAGGACCCTGGGATCATGACCTGAGCTGAAGGCAGACGCTTAACGTCTGAGCCACCCGGGCGCCCCTAGAAGTTACTTTTTAGGAAAAAACATTCAGGGCTTTTTATCTCTTGGTTTGCATTTTTTCAGTCATAGCGTTGAATATTGGCGGATTGTGGTGTTTCCAGATTTGTTCCCAAGATACATAATTTCCCTTTCTGGAAAGGCTGAGTGCTAGTAGCTGGGGCTTTTCTGGTAGTGCAAGTTGCCTTTCACATCCTTTTACCTACTCTAAGCCTTTCTGCTCTTGCACAGTTCTTCCAAGTCAGAATTTTCGTTTCCACGGAGAGACTGTTCACACAGTGGTTAAGGCATGGCTGTAGACTCAGACTGTGTGGGTTCTAATCCCAGCTTTGCTCTTTCACAATGTAGGACGTGACCCTGAGCAGGTAGCTCAGCTTTGCTATGATTCGATGACCTCATCCGTATGATAGGGGTAGGACTGGTACCTTCCTCGAGTTGTTATAATTAAGCTATTAATAGACATTTTTTCTTGTTGCTACTCTAGTTGTCATTTTTCCGAGGAGGAAAGCAAGAACTCAACGCTCTCCCTCCTGAACTACTCCTTTCTGAGCCATACCAAGTTCTACGTGCTTCTCTTCTTTCTTGCAATATTGGCTGACAACTGGCTGGCACTGTTGGCTGCTGTTTTGTCTAAACTCTTGTTCTTTTCTCTACAGGGAGTAGACTCTGCTATCTTGGCCTCACAGCCCTTCCTGTTGATTACAAAGCCCAGAGAAGAAAACAGAACACACCCTCCTTAGTCCCTTTGAAACGTGTTTCTTCTGCTTCTGCTATGCCAGTTCTGGAGCAAAGACACTGATGAAACACCACCCATACCCGAGAAGAATACCTGGATGATGTCCGAATCTCCTTTCCCAGTGAAAGAAACCGCAACCGTGCAAGGTTCAGCACAGGGTCTCCCGTTGCATTGAGGAATGTCCTGTCTCGCAGCACCAGCTCCGCAGAGCCCTTGTTCCTAAACTCCTTGTGGTTTTATTTATATGTTTTTCCATATCTCGCTCCTGTACGTCGCTGCTGCCTTGGTGTGGCAGTGAGTGACCCAAGGCTGACAGGTTGTACCATGGACACCAGGTTAGGTGCCACCACACAAAACAAAGCCAGTTCCCATGAGCTGCCTATGATATGCATTGCTGAAGTAACATTTTACCCAGGGTGTGCCATTGCCGTGATATAAATATATTTTTTTTCCTAGACTGACTATGAGCTGACTATCTCTTTTGATGTGTGTACATAGGTGTGAGTGTGTGCGTCCGCGGGTGTATGTGCGTGTGAGTGTAGAACCTCATGCTTAGAACTGCCTGTGAATGTTGTGGAATGAGACACCCGGAGAGTTCTGGTTTCTCGCCAGTTCGGAGATGAAGAGCCACATGAGGTGGTGGGCCTGGAAGACCGCGCCCGTCCCCTTAGAAAGACAGCCCGGAAATGTTCAATGTCCTGTATCTAGAAGTGTGTTTTGTAACTGACACACTAACCTTAATATGTAAGTCTACAGCTTTGGATGGAGGCAACGTCACCTCAGCGGTGGGGTAATTTGAGAGTATAAATCTATTCAGGTGACAACCCATCATCTAAATCACTAATTCCGATTGAACTACTCATCTGAGTCGCCGGTTTCTTGATGGAGAGAGAGAGAGAAGGGGATGGAATTTGTCTGGTAACCCCAAATGGAACAGAAGCAGCCTTTGTTTTCCTGCATAAATGGACTCGTTGAATGCGAACAAAATATATGCAATTCATATACTTCCGGAGATGAACGTAGACGCGTGTGTCAGCTTTGAGATGATGTGTCCTGGATTAATACTTTGTCTCTCAATGTCACAGAAAAATACATGCCAGTGACTCTTGAGGTTAGCATAGTCGGGATTAAATGTCCTCAAGTGATTTCAGGTTCCCCATTTACAGGAAGAGTTCTACAGTTATCAATATGCAGCTAACTCCGATGGCCCTTAGCCTTCTAGGATCTGAGGTCCGGTGTGTGAAGATTCAGTTCTGATAGGATACGTATACCAAACTCCAGCCAACATACTGCCATTTTTCATAATCTGAGTGGCTGCCTTGCTTATTCTAAACTATGGTTGCAGAAACTGTGGCCATTTGCATAAGCTATACCATCAAATCAGGGAAAAAATGGGAAAAAAAAAAAAAGATTCTGAACCCTATGTTGTTGAATAAGTAGAGAAAATCATCAATAAATATTTATTACATTCTGACAGGGTGTGTGGCATTGTATTCTCATAGCTATGCCAGAGTGACAAAGTTAATTCACCCCTTTTTGGGGACTTTAATATATTTTTAAAGGGATGTGCCTATGCATTGATGCCTGAAAAATATGTATAAAGAAATGAGGTTGAATCTCTGAGCTGGTCATCTTTCCCCAGAGGTCAGGGCAGGAGGCCAACTTCAGGGACTGTATCTAGCCCCATTAGCGAGTGCTGGCCTAGTGAGTTCAGATGCTCGATCTTGCTCAGATCTTCCTTTAGGCAGCATTAAGCTGTTCCCCTGCACCAAATCAAGTAGCTTCACCATGTGTCTGCCGGCCCCAAATTATTTTTAACAGCCATGGATGAAATTTTCTGGTGTGCTGAAAAAGTTATTTTCAAGACAGGTTGTACTCACTACACTGCTGGTGTGTGTGTTTTGAGAACTCTTGTATTCAATCTGTGAAGGATATGTGTATTAATCCATACACGCTTATAGCCTCAATATTTGTCTGAAGACCCTCAAATTCTGACCAATAAAGGAAAGTTCTAGAAGCAATATTTTCACTTATTTAGCATTCTCCAAATAACATCAAGCATTGATACACACTGAAGAGTGCATTTATTTTTTGTATCACTCCAAGTATGTTGGAATATGCAAGGACTGTGGTTAAAATTAGAATGTATAAGGCATATTATAATTTAGTTCATACCGAAAAGGAAATTAACAGAACATTGCTTGGTTCCTACATGTTCCGAAAATTGAGCGATCTCTTTGAGTTAGACATAGATTTTCTATTTTGTTTTATTTTGTCAAGGTATTTTTCTTCCCTTCATGAACTTTAGGTACACATAACTTATGTCATTTATTTATGGTCTTTTATACCTAGTTTGTAAAATTGTAAAATAGCAAACTAAATGCAAAGAGTTTGCATTTGAAAATAATAAAGTAGTTGCCGTATACAGACCTGGAATCCATTTGTCTCTTTTAAATATTTTTTCTGTATGCCTGCTGTTCCTAAATCAATTAATTCTTGATTGTCATTTGGTTAGAACATAAAAATCTTCAGTTCTAATTGAGTGTGCTTAGTGAGAGGATAAAAAGCATTGACTTCTAAACAGCCCTTGCCCTTAAGAACAATACATTAGCAAATCAGACTTAGGTTTTATGAGATCCTGTAAGTATCCCAGTGTAATTAAGACTATGATCTTTGGTTGGAATGTAGGGCCCCCCACTTACTATTGATAATGCAATTTAGGGCGAGTTTCCTAATTTCCCTGTGCCCATTTCCTTGTTTGTACAATGGCAATTATAATACCACAGACTTTTTTTTAAAGATTGATTGATTGATTGATTGATTTGAGAGAGAGCACGTATGAGCAGTGGGGAGGGACAGAGGGAGAGAGAGAGAATCTCCAGCAGACTCCACGCTGAGCCTGGAGCCCGAAGGGGCTCCATCTCACAACCCTGAGGTTATGACCTGAGCTGAAATCAAGAGTCAGACGCTTAACTGACAGAGCCCCCCACAAACTTTTATAAAGACTAAATATATTCGAACTTTAGCACAGGGTCTAACATCTAGCCAGAACTCAGCAAATGGTAAGGAGAGTGGTTTCCTCTCCCTTATCTATGGTCTCAGTTACCCACGGTCAACCATGGTCTGGAAGCAGATGACCCATCTTCTAGTTTAGCATCAGGAGGTCACTTGTAACCTAACGTTATGTGACAGTGCCTGTATCATTCACCCTACTTCATCACCTAGGTATTTTATCATCTCAGTGTCATCACAAGAAGCGTAAATACAGTACAATAAGATACTTTGAGAGAGTGGGAGACCATATCCACATAACTTTTATTATGGTATATTGTTCTATCATTCTATTTTACTATTATTTATTGTTAACATCTTACTGTGCCTATTATAAATTAAACTTTCTCATCAGTAGGTACACATTGGAAAAAAAATACTATATACCGAGTTTGGTATTATCTGTGGTTTGGGGTGTCCACGGGGGGTCTTAGAATGTATCTCCTGTGGATAAGAGGGGACTACAGTATTCTCAGGAGCATTTTTATTGATATAACCTGTCTTCTTCAACATCCCCAGTTCTATACCCTCTCTAACATCTTTGCTAGTGACTAGCTACCCATTCTTACCACAGGCTTTTAATCCTGGATTGTTGGATCCTTGAGAGTGCATTGGGGCTCCAGGGGGTCCAAGATTATCCCTAAAACATGGTGTAAATGTTAATGCTTATATGTCTATGTGTGTTTTGATGGGGAGAAAGTTCTTAAATTTCATCAAATTATAAATGAATGTGGAATGCAAAACTAATAAGAGCCATAGTTTTAAGGATGAATGCTCCCATCATTATACCATTTCATTAAACAAACTGTCAGTTGACTGAGCCCCCGTTAATTGAAAATGAGTCTCAAGACTTATGTATTAACTAAAGCCCTTACGAGGAGCTGGCTTCAGAGAATGAGAGCATGCTGTCTAGTGTTACCAGAGATATTTTAAAACAGAGACCTTGAAATAAAAAGAATCTGGGTTACATCTGGTTATTTTGTGTTTATTTCTTAAGTACCTCTCTAGAATCAGCTATATTAATTAATAGGTAGAGTAGCTGATAACATATTTATGATTTGAGGCAGACGAGGCTTAGCATTTTCTGTCCCACTTGTTTAGCAAGATAGAAAGTCAACTGTAGTAGAGATATATCTATATTTATAAATAGATGGAGCTATATAAATATAGATATGGACTTTTTATGAGGAATTTTCTCAGGCCTTCAGGAAAGCTGAGAAGTCCCATGATCTGCAAGCTGGGGACCCTGGAACGTCAGTGGTATAGTTCAGTTCAAGTCCAATGGCCTAAGCACCAGCTGAGCCACTGGCGTAAGCCCCAGTCCATAGGCAGAAGATGAGACGTTCTAGCTCAGCTAAGCAGGAAACCAAAGGGGAATTCCGCCTTTCTCCACCAAGCATTCTATTCGGGCCCTCAACATATTGGATAATGCCCACCCACACTGGGGAGGGCATTCTACTGCACCTACCAATTCAAACGCTGATCTCATCCAGAAACACCCTCACAGACACCCCCAGAAATAATGTGTAATCCGGGCACCCCATTAACCCGTCAGGTTCACAGGAAACTCACCATCACTTCTACCAACGAAGTAGTTTCCCCTACATTTTCAAGAATGAGCTGGCAGAGCGCGTATCAAAATTGCCACACGTAATCTTACCAATGATTTTGAGATTGATTTCAGTGTAGCATAATATGAGGCTTTTGTATTATTTTGAGTAATGAAGGCTAGCTTCTGTGATAAAAGGCCCCACATTTTCAGTGTTTAACCCACTTAAGTGTTGTTTCTAGCAAACATCATGGCCTGATGGAGATCCAGAGGATCTTTCTGGCAGCTTTGCGAGCAGTGAGCTGGATCCAAGCTCCTTCCCTCCCGTGAGGCTGTCATCTTCAACGGTGGCTTCTTCTTCTTCTTCTTTTTTTTTTTTTTTTTAAGATTTATTTATTTATTTATTAGACAGAGAGAGACACAGCGAGAGAGGGAACACACGCAGGGGGAGTGGGAGAGGGAAAAGCAAGCTTCCCACTGAGCAGGGAGCCCGATGCGGGGCTCGATCCCAGCACCCTGGGATCATGACCCAAGCCGAAGGCAGATGCTTAACGACTGAGCCACCAGGGCGCCCCTCAACGGCGGCTTCTACCGCCACCATACCAGAGAATGTGGGTGACTGTTGAAAGCTTTATGGGCAGGCCTGGAAAGGGCTTGTATTCTCCCTCCCTTATCTTATTGGCCAGAACCTATCATATGGGCCCAAGCTACTGTTTGGAGGCGGGAAGGTGCAGGGGAAGATGAATTAAATCTGTTGAGCCCCAAGCCAGTCTCTACCACAAGTACAAAGGAGCACCGTGCACCGAGGGGAGGTCAGAGAAAGCTTCCTGTCAAAGTCAAATGCATCTCTAAGCTTCGTTTGATCTGCTCCCGCAAATGTGTCTAATGCTTATTTCCCAGAGAGGCAGAGAAGCATGAGCAGTGTTCGGACTTGCTATGATATTTGCATCCTCATCCTTGTCTATCCAGATGCTACAGAGACAACACTTTCTTTCCTGCATCCCAGATCTCTATGCGTTCTCTAGCCACAAGCTTCTGTTTATATACAAAAGTGCTGCCTTTTCAGGTTTAAATGGCCTTAGCCACTCAGTATTCCTAGGATGAGAGAAGGGAGTGGGGAGCAGAGAATAAGCCCTAATCCCAGGAAAGAGATTTAAAGCAGTATTTTTCCTCTGACTAAAGATACAACTAGAATGAGCAAAGCCAAACCACCTTAGCCCCTTGACATCTATCAGCTGGGCACGACCTTAATTAAAGTCTTGTTCTGTCTGAAGCATCCTAAGAACTGGAGCTAAAGCTCAGACTTACAGGGTTTTTCATTCCCTTTAGCATTTTTGAACACTTAACTACACGCCAGCCATGTATTAAGCTCTGTTTATTTAAATGCAACAGCCTGTATCTGTGACAGAAGTCCTCATATGTTCATTTTATGGATGAAAACACTAAAGTACAGATTGCTTAGACAATTAGTTCAAGGCGACCTTGCTGAAAAGGGTTGGAATCTGGGATTTAAACACAAGTAGTTGGACTCCAACAATTTGCTTATAACTTCTACAGCACCCTGCCATACCGTGTGTATGATAAACTCAATCTGATCAAACATCTTGCCAGGTGGGTACGTTCCAGTTTGTTATCGATGCTACACACCACTGGTAGTAGGTCTATATGCCAGGACATTCTTTCATAAACGCTGCTTGCCTCTTCTGTTGCCAGGTGGCTCATTTTTGATCAGTGAGTCATGCTATTGTTTCTGGTAAGTTCTAGTGAGAGAAACTACAGCTTAAATACAATGTTTACCTTACATGCTGCCTTTTGTAAGAATTCATTTCCGAAGTCTACTTTTCACTTAAAAGCAGAGTGTAATCTATTATCACTAAAATACTACCATCTGATGTAGAGCGGGGGAGGAAGTAGTGATTTTCTTTAATCATCACGTTTGTATTCTAAGCATAAAAGTCATGGATGGAACTTCTCACGTGCCATTCTTCACTTGATGACAGCCTAAGACAGAGAGGCTAGTCATTAACCAAATAGAAACAAAGGATGGATCCAAGGACAGAAGAAAAATTCACTGAAATGGAGTCTGAGGATCATGTAATAAAAAAGGACACAGAGTTCATGTGAAGCCTGTCTTGGCTACTTACTATCTATGTGACCTTGGGCAAATCACTTAACCTCCCTGAAACAAAGTTTACTCACCTTTCTTAAAGTGAAGGTAAGAATTCCCTGCTTTGTCAGGGTCCTGTAAGAATTCAGTGTAATCAGTTCATATGAGTGGGACTGACCCATCCCCATCTGGAGTTAAGCTAGTGGGTCCGAACTGGAAAGCAGGAGCTACAAACGCGGCGGATGTCCACAGGAGCCAGTTAGGCCATGTGAATGAGTGACAACTGTCCAAATGTAACACAAGAGAAAACACGTAAGTATTTTGATAAAACATTAGATTGATCAGATGTTAATGAATATTATTCAGCAGGTGGTAGGTTGGGGCAAGAAGGGTTCTACAGCCAAATAAGATGAGAAAACCCTGATGCGTTCTATGACCCCCTTTTGGAGAGTCATAAAGTGCATTAGCCTATTAAATGCTCTGAGAAGTCCTGCAGTAAAGAAACTAGTTTTGCCAATTTAACCTGCCATTTTTCCAAAGACGTTTGAAAATGAAACCTTGTTCACATCTCCATGGAACGAAAGCTCTCAGTCTATCCTTTAGGGTTTCATATGAGGAAACCGAAGGAGAGAGGCAAACAGCTATTGTACAACGTTTAGCTCAAGTATCCTGATCCACCGCCCACAAGACATTCCACCTTCCCAACCCCAGGCATATTCGAAGTACTTACCTAGCTTCGTGGCGGCATGGAGATTTGCCTTTTCTCCAGCATGGCCTAGTGGCTGCAGTACTGTTTGGGGATGGAGCATGTGAAATGGGAAGCATGGGTGGGAGAGATTATGCTACTCGGAAGTATGAATATCAAGTCCTGATTTCAGAGCCCATATAGCAGGTTTTAATTCACGAACTGAACCATGTGAGCCAAAGTCATGACCAGGGCTAAGATGTCTAAATTCTTCCAGTCCTCGTAAAGAACCAAATAGATTTTGACAATGCAAAAATGCACGACACACTTAAATCAACAACCTAATTAAGACTCGTAGCTATATGGTCGGCTTCAGCCTCCGTCATTTTACCCTTCCCTTCGGAGGAAGTGCCTTGAGCCTTTGACTGTTCCCAGTTGAATGGGTAATAGACCCCCAACGTATCTTGTTTCTGGCAATTGCCCTGAACATAATTCTTTGTTTACAGCAGCGTTGTAGAAAACTTGATGAATACTTAGAAGAAAATAGAATTAGGACTTAAGGACCCAGTTAAAATCAACTTAGTAGAACATAGACATTGCTTTGTGTAGAGCTGGAAAAGATAGCCATGAGAGAAAGTGGCTTAAACATACACCAGAGAAACTATATATTATACACATAATATGTAAGAGGCAATTATGGCCTAGTAATCTGCAGTGTATCACTACCTAGCAATCAGATTGATGGATTCTAATGAGACCCATGTTGTTTGTAATCAGACTGGCATTGCTTATTCAGAGCTCTATTCCATAAGATGCACTTTTAAATGGCTCAGATTGCACCAGATGCTATAAGAAATGGCATTCCATTTTATTCCATTACCAGCATTTTTCCCTCTTCCAATTAGCATAATTTAAAATCAGCCAGAGGCAAATGCGCAGGGCTGAAAAGTTGCAAGGAAGTTCAAGAAAGACTTGATAGGAAAAGGCAAAAAGACACGCATGCACAACAATTTTTTATTATGGGCAAGAGAACATTACAATTAATAGAGTTCTTAGTCTTTAAATTGCCCAGAATTTATTTCTGTGACTTATTGAAATATTAGAATCTCTCAGGGGGCTAATTGCCCTGTAGGTTGTTCTTGCTTATGCATTATCTTGTGGATGACATAATCGCATCACCACCTCATTTACCATTCAGTTAAGGTCTTAATTGAGTTCATCTTTTTTTCTCTCCTCAAAATGGCCAGGAACTTAGAGAATCAAAACAAATTCTCATTTGCAAAAGGAGAAGATCCTTGTAAATTGCCTCTTTATAAGTCAGGTCCCGACTGTTTATAAAATATATGAAGTTAAAAGTTGAGCTGACATAATACACATTTTTCCCTGATGTAATCTGCCATGATAGTAAAAGCAGAGCTAGCTGGTTAAATAAGGATTCGCATCTGATGTTAAAAGACTAATTTTCCAATGATTTGCCTCCCCAGGATCTCTGCATCATCCTCTCAGTAAGGTATAAGCTCCCAGGCTGTATCTTGGGCTTTTGCTGGTAGCTCGCACAGCATTCACTCCCCCTTGGTGCTCTTCCTAATAGTACCTAACAGATTTCAGTAGAGGATCCATGTTCTCTCTTTATGTCACTTGGGTGGAACTGACCCATCCCCGTCTGGAGTTATACCAGTGGATCCAAACCTCTGAACCAATTACTGCTTCAAAGGAGGTCCAATCAGAGTGTAACTTGAGACTTCTTTATAAAGAACCATAGTGTAGGAAGCAATCTTTCTTGAACTCTACCCCATCCCCCACATGAACAAAAGGCGCCATTTGCTCTGGCAGCCATTTTGGGATCATGAGAAAAGTTAGCCTCAGGGTGGAGGTGATACACATAGATGAAGAGAATCTTGAAGAAACCAGAGCCAGACCCACGGGTGTACTGGAGCCTGTTTGTACCAACCAGCTCTCGAGAGCTGAATGTTAAAGTTGGAGGACGCTTGTGAGCTGGTTAACATCATGTTGGGAGCTGGCAATTGGCCACAGTTGGGAGTATTTACACCATGGACGTATGCAAACACTACAAGTCAGGGCTGCTGCTTTTTTTTTTCCTCCTTTCTCTTTTCCCTTTTCCCCCTCCCCCCAGAGCTGTGTGGTAAACATTTCCTAGCTTTGCACTTAATGCCTACTTGTTTTACAGGATCCTGAGTCAGTGCCTCATGGAGTTCTTCTTTATCCTCTTAGTCTGAGTCACTAAGTCCCTTCTCATATCACCCTGTGCCTACCTCATCTGGAGTGCTTTTAGCAATGTGGAGTACTTATCGATTTTCTTGTCAATTCCCCCACTAGACTCTAAGATCAACAGCATCTTAGAAATCTTAGGAATCTTTCATTTTTCTTGTCTACATCTTCACGGATAGACACATGGCTGCCATATTATAGGTTCCCAACCAATGCTGGCTGAATTCCTTGAATGGGTGAATAAGTAAATCCTCATGATTTGTTTTTACTGCTTGACATTCAAGGAAAGAAGAAATACTCTGTCATTACCCTTAGTACATAACCTTATACTAAATATGTGAATCATCATAAAGCCATCAAAACTCCTTGACTTCTCCCTTCTTCATTTTTCTCATCTTTAGTATCACCATCATTATCACCATGTGTTGTCTGCCCAGGTATCAGGCAAGTATAAGTGTGTTGAGGGATAGAAAGATCCTTGGCTTTTTTATCAAATAGATGGGATATGAATTCTAGTCCTGCCATTCACTGCCTGGGTCTTCTTAGGCAAATTGCATGCTTTCCTCATATATAAAATGGGAATGGGGTCTAACATTTAAGGTTGCTGTGTGAAAGTAAATAATTGGTAAATAGCCAGGTGCATGGTAATAGTTAAGAAATGGTAACTCTTTACCTTCATGTCCTCCAAACTTAACCATATTTTGCTTTATTTTTTCCTAAGAGCTATCACCTAAGATTTAGAATCTGACTTCCATTTACTTTGTTTGGATATTTCAAACTAGTTTTGCATCCTGCGAATCCAATTATGACTAATGACAGCCACAAATATTACTATATATCCCCATGGAGATTGGAGGCAAAAACATTTTTTTTCAAGCTGAAACCCTATCACTTACAAGTTTCTAAGAAGGTTCTTGTTTTTAGGGTTGATTATGATTTGTCTTTGGATCCCTCCCATCCTTTCCCCTTTTATTAGATCCTGTGTGTGCGTGTGTACATCATTGAAACTTGCTCATAGGAAATCAGAATGTGAGACCAGACCATGACAGGAACGATGTAAAAATTGTCATCTTTTCATATTTTAATTTGGAAGACATACTTCGGGTAGAGAGAAAAAAAAAAACAGAAAACAAAACTGGGTTGGTCTTAGCAACTTGGACTGAGTAACTCTTGCCCTATATGTGGTGTTAAGATCGAATATGCCAGACTTTGGAAAAAATCCTATTGACTCTTGTGAATGTCATGTCTCAGCCATGACATCAGGTCACATGCAACAGGTGGCAATTTTGCCCTGGATGGAAGGTTAATCATTGTCAATCATCCTGAAAGGGGGAAGCTCTAGGGCTGAACAGAATCTTGCCCTTGGACTAGTAGAGAGGATATTTTCTTCTGTAGGGCCTCAGATGGCGAAGTAAAGTTGAGCCATGGGAGTATCTGGAGTATTTCCAGTGGTGAGAATTATTGGGTCCCTGCACAAAGAAGCAGGCTAGAGATAGGCAGGGTGTTGACCGAATAAGGAGATCTAGTGAGGAACCTGAGTATGTGGGATGTTAGCAGTTTTGAGCTATTCCCTGTAACCTTAAACTTCAATTAAATTGGGGTAAACCACATCTTCCCTAATCCATTCCCAACTGTGATGTGGGCAATCGGGTTAAGCAGTAAGCTCACAGTAAGACCAGAGAGAAGGGAGGAAGGGCTTGTAATGAAAAATAGCTACCCAGAAGAGGCATGCTATCATGAGGATTGTCAGTGGCACAGGAGAAGAACCAAAGGGAACCAGACAGATTTGCTCCAGACTATATGGGAGGCAGGAATGCTGGGAAGCACTCAGAAACCTTTGAGAAGGCTATTTGCCAGGACTTGACTGGAAAGAGATCAGATCCATCTCCCTCCGAAGACGATGCTCTTCCCACAATGTCATCAGGCTTCTTGAAAGATGAAGTGGAGCTGGAGAGGAATGTGGTTCATTGGTTAACTTCCTGTAGCATTTCCACAAAGCAGACCTGTGAAAGTATTGCTTTTCCTTCGTTTCAGCAGTCCTTTTGGTATAAGTTGTCCGTTATTATTGTTATCTGTCCAAATGTCTTGATGGAGGAGTGGGATATAGGGGAAATTTGTGTTTTCATGAGAAGCAGTAACATTTCACATCTTAAGCAAGACTTTTAACTCTCTGGTCGATGACGTGAAATTGATTTTCCCCCAGCTATACACCAATGTGATAGGAAATCTACTTAGCGTAATAGGTACTCTCTGCTTGATGTCATTGGAAAATAATACCGTACAGTTTAGAAGATACTAGATCTAGCCTGAACTCTGCTACAAAGAGCTTTGTGAGTGGGAATATGTCACTCATGACTTCCTGTTCTAAAACCAGGACTCGAACTCCCTAATCTCTACTATCTTTCAGCTCTAAAATTCAATGTATGCTTTATATCTCTTGGTTCCTAGGTATGAGCTTCAGAATGCAAGAATGTTTATATGCAGTCACAGAAAAGAAAGGCAGCACTGATATTTAGCAGGTATATCCCAGCCCTGCTGTAGTAGCTGTTATGATATATAAGTATTTTCATGCTACTTGGTGCATGGTTTGTGTTCTGAAGCACCGTGAGTTGTCCCCGTTATCCTAGCTCTCCTAATTGTCCCCTGTGCAGCCCCGCGATCACTGAATCCATGCATTTCATAGAAATTTATTTTTTGAAAGGTTTAAAAATATTCTCACACATAGAAAGCAATAAACATTCTGAATAGAGACATGGGCCCTAAAAAAAAAAAAAAAAGACACTAAGGATAGAAAGAGAGAGCAAAACAGAGAGAAAAGAAAGGATTACCACGAAGGATCAATAAAGTTGACAGGAAAACTTAACACCATACTAGACGTGGATGGTCTCCTGTGTCATTCTGTGTCATTTCTTTTTATTCCCTCCTTCCTTTTCCCCTTCTTCTCTTTCATTCAACAGTTAAAGGAAAGAAATTTCTATTTTCAGATTTTTCCTGAATCTTTTACCTAGGATTATCAATAGAACAGAGTTTTGAATAGTTAGATATCTTTTATTAAGAAATTAGATTTCTGGTGCTTTGAGAACAGAAACACATAGAAAGAAGAAAAAACATTGCTTGTGCCATTAGGTGACCTCAAAGTGCTTCTTTTATTCTTTCCTCTATTCTGTAATGAATGAAATGTTCTGTGGTGCTTTGGATGGTAGAGAGAACGGGACGCTCACAATGCAAGGTCTTTTGCTGATCCATAGCCAGTGTTCCTTGCAAAAGGTAATCTAATAATCCTCTATTCCATTTAAGGACTATAGGAGCTTGTACATTTCTAGACATTTTAAATGACTTACCCAATGACCCTGCAAGCTCTTCTGATCCAAGTGTTGTTATTACTCTTGCTTGATGGAAATTTAGGAGGGCTGAAGTTGAGGGAGATCTTGGATATGAGCATATGCCCTGCTGGTGTGTGATTTTCTTTTTTGTATGTCAGCCACCTTGTCCAAAAAGGTCCCCCAAATCAGAAGCACATGGCTTTGAGTTTTTGTTCTTCTGATTGACAGGAGTAACTTTCAGAAAGCTCTCAGAGGTTCTTTGAGGATCTATTGCTATTCTTGACGGAGTTTTGGAGTTGATTGCGTTGAAGCCCACTTATCTTGCTTAGCTGATTGAAGATGTTGCTGATGTGCTTTTTTAATTAGTTTGTGAAGTGGGTGGAGTTGGAGCAAAGTCAATTTCATCTTGCTAAAATCCAATCAATGCTAGTTGACTGAATGACTTTAGTTTATTTAGCTGATTGACCCTGGACTTCTTCAGAAGTTGTTTTCTCTTATTTTCAATTTTGATGATTAAAAAATGATTTAATTACAGAAGTCACTTCTATGTCACTTAATATGTTGGCATGAAATTTACTCCACTCTTCCACCTTACGTATAACTCATAAGGCACACAATAAGGTTCTGTTGAATTCAGTAATATTTGCTGTTCGCAACTATAGAAGAGACAACACACTTTCCTCTTTTGACTTTTTATTCCTTTACTGTGCAGACAACTATTTATTGAAAGAAAAGATTGCTCAAACCTTTGCAAAATATTTACACTGCGCTAACTTTTGTCGGGATTCACTTTAGGCTTTTTGTGATGCAGTGTTTTGCAAATCCTTTCACTGGTTAAACTTTTCTTATTGAAGTAATGAATACAAAAACAGTGGTTCCCATGTATTTGGAGAAGAATTATTGTGGCTGCCTGCCTGGGCATCAAACTGAAATGCTTACAAAACCACTTCACATCCCAAACAACAACCAACCAAATTTTGTTTCTGTCAAAATAATAGAAACAAATGTTTCCAGAGAAGAATTGCTGCTCGTAAACATTTTCATCAGAATCAAGCACTGTGGCTATTAAAATTCATCTAAATGAAGTGCGTATTTCTGAAACAAATGCCCTCTTTGTAAAATATTTGCCAGCAAAAATACCATTAACCGTGCAGGGTGAAGTCACATATATGAAAGACCTATGATGCATGAGAGCCTAATTAAACTGAGAAAACTCTAGTAAACCTCTCTCTATAGGAAATGTTAAGCCTTTCTTTTTTAAAGGTGGTAGTGAAAAGCTGTTCTGAAGTTTTATTTCCAAATGTGATTTTAAAGCAATCCTACAAGTGGATTCATGAAGAACACGGACAGGTAAGTGTTAGTCAAATGTACCAAGATTATCTGAGTTGAGTCCCAGACTAGGTTTAGGTCCTTCTTTCGTTTTGATTAGCTTGGTCCTGGAATGTCTGAAGGGGACAGAATGGGTGGAAAAAACATTGGAATGGATGGATTGGTATTGATGGATTGGTATTGACCTCCCTGACTTAGACTGAGGGACTAACTTTGAGATCACAGAAGAGGATATAAGTTGGCTCTTGCCTTATAAAATCTGCATACATGTCACCCTAAAATGCTACTCACATTTCAAGCTTCTGTGTATGTCATATATACTAACATCCTATTGGCAAAAAACAAGTTACATGGCTGAGCTCAAGATCAAGGCGTAGGGAAGTACATTCCATCCACCATGAGGTTCAAAGCAAGTCACATGGCTAAGGCAAACATCAGTGGGTGTGGGCATATTCTACTGTCATGAGGGAGGGGGAAGTGAGGCCGTATTTCTTGAACAATATTATCATCTACCACAAGTCATAATGCCAGAAAATAAAGGACATGTGTTCATGAAATACGAGTGTCAGGGTACAAACAATGCCATAGACCCTACTGCAGCTTTGGTACTCCCAGCGTTTAGAGTGGCCATCAACGGAGAACTGATGAGCGTGGTGAGGCAGTATTTCTCTTGGGACCTCCCTGCCTATAGTCAGGGGCCAGGTGTTTTGGCAAGATGCTGGAGCAGCGGAGCAGGAGCGTCCTTGCTGCTGAGCACACATGAGATGCTACTACCCCTGGGGAATCTAAAAAAAATACCTGTGGGAGAATTTAAGGGGTGCTTAACTCTTGAACAGGCAGGGTAATTGGTACAGATTAATTTGTATTCAGTGCCTTTGAACACTGTGTTCCATAGATGAAGTGGGAGATTGAATGCATTTTCCAGATAATTCTAAAATAGAGCCCCAAATAAGTCATATCCATATTGTGAAGATGAAAAGAACATGTCTGGCCTGAAACTACATGTTTATATATAGGACAGCCTAGAAAGCTTATTTTTAGACATCTAATGGAATGGATATGTGGCTCCACTAGTGGTTTCAGTCAACAAACAATTGAACAAAGAATTTTAAAAAATGGAAACAACTGGGGCACCTGGGTAGGTCAGTCAGGTAAGCATCCAACTCTTGATTTTGGCTCAGGTCATGATCTCAGGGTTGTGATATCAAGCTCTGTGTTGGGCTCTGCTCTGGGCATGGAGCCTGCTTAAGATTCTCTTTCTCCCTCTGCCCCTCCCCACCTCCCTCTTTCTCTCTCTAAAAAAAAAAAAAGAAAGAAAGAAAGAAAAGAAACAGTTCCAAAGTACACAATTCAGTTTTGCCATTTTATCCTAAAAAGACACACACTTTCTATTTGTGAAAGCAGCTCATGATCCTACCTGCTCCATCACCTATGACCCTGCTACATCATCCATATGCACATTGTTACATCACAGTGCATACAGGTATGAGCATGGGATTTGTGTGTGGCAGAGACTTCTAACTTCTTACCAACTCCGTTTCCTCTTCTTCTATACAAGTTAGATTAGAGTTCACAAGTTCCTTGCTGGTATTTGTGGCCATGTGACTGAGTTCTCGCTAATGGAATATGAGCAGAAATGATGTTATGTCACTCTAAGGATTGACCCAAAAAAACCTCTCATGTTTGACTTTTTCATATTCTTTCACCTTCTAGGGATTGATGAAGACAAAAGTGTTAACATTGGAAGCCATGTGTTGAAGATGGTGGAGCTGTAAAATGGAAGGTTACTAGATCCTGGACCTACCACTTGGAGAACAACTCACTGATCAAGACTTTACATGATTGAGAAACAGAATCTTTCCATGTTTGAGACTGTGTGATCACAGGCAAGTTATTTTTCCACCATGCACATCAATTGCCTCATCTGTAGAATGGTATAATTGTTCTAAAATATGTATACAAACTCTATGATACTTTTTCCTTCAAAAGGTGGAGTATAATTTTCCTCCTCTTCAGTATATACTGGACTTAGTCACTTGTCTTCTAACAGAATATGGTGGAAGTAGCGGTGTGTGGCTTCTAAGACTAGGTCATTAAAGGTGTTGTGGCTTCCTTCTTCCTCTCACTCTTAGATTCTTTGTTTGGGTGAAGTCAGTTGCCCTGTGGTGAGGACACTCAAATAGTGCCAGGGAGAGATCCACATGGTGAGGAACTGAAGACTCTTGTCAATAGCCATGTGATTGAGCCAACTTGGAAGCAGACCCTACAGCCCCAGTCAAGCCTTCAGATGACCATAGTCTTGGCCGGCATCTTGACTACAGCTTCATGAGAGACTCTGAGGCAGAAAAACCCAGCTTTTCTCTGATTGTGATCCATAGAAACTGTGTGATCCACAGAATCTAAGTATAAAAGAATATAAGCCTGTTAGGGGGACTGTTAGGTGTGTTAAAGTCAATAGATTGGAACTCCCAATGAAGATCAAAGAATTGTTGGAATGGGTGGGGGGGGGTTGTTAGAATATGTGTTAGAAAGACAGAGCTGATGGTCAGAGAGTACAATCTAGATAGTGGAGGTAATATAGTTATGGATATGGTGATTATGAGATCTAGGTTGTTAAGATCATGAGACTTGATGGCTAAGGTGAACTGAAGGAAAGATTGTTGGCAATGAGAGGCTAGAATGATGGATGGATTATTTTGTTAGACATTGAAGCTGCCAAGAGTGATGACGGGGATGGGATTAATTTTGGCAAGAAAGGCAGTGATCTGGGTGCTAGTATTTTCAATAAATATGGAGGCTTAATTGAATACTGTTAGATGAGTAAAATAAAGAGGGGTAGTTGATGGTGCTGCCTGATTGATGTGGCTCAAAAGAGCCTGTGTGTTTGAGGAAGAAGGGATGAGAAATTATGGGGAAACAGCCAAGAGGAACAGGGACGATAACACTGCATGTCCAGGCCCTAGGGTACTAGGGTGCCATAGAAAAACATTGTCGTTGTTGGTGAAGGCTCCTGGGGAAGTAGTCCTGTCAGACAATAGCCAGATTCCACTTAGAGAAAGAAAGAGAAAGGACCCCTCCTCCCAGAGGAAGTGTTGTGATTAGAGGGAATTTAGCTCATAATAGACTCTAAATTCCAGATGTAAGAGTGGAAGGCAGAGGAATGGTAGGAGGCTGGGTCAGATTAGGGTGCTGTGAGGCTGAAGGAGCACAAAAACCCACGTGATTATGGGAAGACCTAAACTTCTGGAAGGGGCTGAGGTAAGCAGAGATTTAAAGCATGATCAGATTAGCTGTGGTGGCCTTTCTGATGAAGGTGATTAATAAACTCTTATAGTCTTTTCTTAGATTTGTTCTTGGTCAGTTTGTAGGGGTGAGGTGGGTGGTGGCGTGGCTGCAGGAGAGGCCATCTTACCAGGAGCACATGGAGCTTCATGGGACTTCCTGAATCCCCCCTGAGGGTGGAGCAGAGGTTACAGGAGACACTCAGGAGGCAACTGGTGGTGCCACAGTCCCAACAACAGGACACCCACTGTTGGAGGTCTCCACAGAACTCAGGAAGTCTTGCTGAAATTATTATTTGCTGAGTACTAACTGCCTGCCCTATTGATAGGTCAAAATACCAAATATCCTTAGGATTCAAAATAGCGGGGTCAATAAAATCTTGCTTCACCCCTGGTCATTACTTGATAAGGAATGGAAAATTGAGTCGAGGCTCAATATTTTATACTTAACTGTTTGTTTTTCCTCTTAATTAGTTTCCTTTCAAATTAGTTTCAAAAGCTAAAGTCATTTTCCTGAAAGTCTTCAGTTATGATGAAACAAAAGTGAGTGGATTCTTCTTTTTGAACGGCTTCTGGAAGCCAGGCTGTGCTTTTTCACCTCTGGCAGAAAAGGCTGGTGGAAGGGCCGTGGGGAACTGAACACAGGAGTGGAAACCATGAGGCAGTCTTCCTCACTCTCACTGAAGTGCTCCGCAGGCCTGGCAAGGCACTCGATCTTGCTCTGCGTGTTTCCTAGTCTATAATCTCTCTGGAGTGCCTTGTGGAATAAATAATTAATGGTTGTAAAGCATGAAACCTGAAGTGCTATGGAAACAGAAAAGCAACAATAAAGGGACTCTCCTTGTTAGTTGCTCAACTCCAGCACTCGGTAGAGCAGCTCTTGAAACATGAGCTCACTCAGGCTCCAGCCTGGCCATGCTGAGAAGTGAGCTCAACTCCCCCAGTGTCTAGCGTTAGCCTCAACCCTTCAACTACCTCCCTGACGCCCACCTATCCTCCTTTCCCTTTCCCTGTCCAGCCAAGAGGAAAAACAGTTCTGATTAAATGGGATGATGTTGATGTGGTTTAATTTCATGCACTTCATTCTTTCATTTATCCATTTAACATTTATGGCACACTTGCCCACTCTGGTCTCTATACTTAACCTGGTTACAAAGGTGGAGGGGTGTGCACCTGGGTGGCTCAGTAGGTTAAGCGACTGCCTTCTGCTCGGGTCATGATCCTGGAGTCCCGGGATCGAGTCCTGCATTGGGCTCCCTGCTCAGCGGGGAGTCTGCTTCTCCCTCTCCTGCTCCCCCCTCTTGTGCTCTCTCTCTCTCATTCTCTCTCTCAAATAAATAATCTTTAAAAAACAAAAAAACAAAGGTGGAGGGGTTCCAGTCTGAGCCCCACCTACATGAATGGTCATGTGCCCACATATCTGAGTACCTGGGAGAACTGGTGGGGCAGGCTCCCTTAGGAGTATTTGCAAAAAAACTCCAGAAACCTTGGGAATAGAGGAAGACCAGAAGCAGGACAAGTTTCACCTAGAAACAAGGGTTTTGACCTCTGTCTCCAGCTTAGTCTTTGTTGCATCTGGTCTGGATTTTAGTAATATCATATATCTTATATGATATGTTTCAGTAATATGTATGTTCAGTAACATGGATTTCTCTCTCTCTCACTCTCTCTATGTACATATATATACACACATATATATGTATATGTATTTATATATATATATATATTCTATAATGTGGATTTCTGGCTTTCAATAATATCTGAAAGATCATTCTTTGTAAGCTATCATGGCCTGGACAGCACAGCTTTTTATGGTATTCCTAACATATTTGACACCTGGAGCAGATCACTTATTAATTCTCCCCAATTCAACAAAATTATCTTCTGTAATAATCATGTAATAATAATACTCAATATTTTCTTGATTCATTCTTTAATTGACAAACAATTGAAAAAGAAACTTCACCTTAATGATAGTATTAAAATTCAACAAATTATTTAATATATGAACTGGAATTTGCACCTACCCAGTAAAGCTTGCTATTTGCACTATATTTCATTGTTTTTAAATTTCAAACAAAAAAAGTCCAAGTGATCAGATAGAATGACAGAGCTGAAGCTACTCTAGTCCTGTGTCTTTATCTTTCCAACCACCATGTTGTCATTAAATTGAACCTACTGTTTAAATGCTGGAATATGTACTATTTAGGAAATTGAAGACACAAATTGCACCCAAAGTGAGCTGCATTGATTTCAAATGATTCTTTACTCTTCAAATGAAATTATGTAGCTGAGTTTGTGTACCTGGAGAGTGACTGTATAATTGGGAGTTCTCTGAGTTAATTTTCATGTGGAATACCATGTTTATTTAAAGATAAGTCACAAAACTTGCTAATTTGAAGTCTAGGTTATTATTGCCACTGTTGTTTTGCTATTACTATTATTAAAACTCAACAAAACTGCAGCAGTTGTTTAGAACTTAGAGAAACTAAGGGGAGTAGTTTATCATTGTTAGGATTGCCAGTGGGCAGCAATAGTAAAAAGAAGATTGACTTTGAGATGGTTTTATTTTTAATTCTCCATAGGCAGTACAACATCCCTGTGTTGCCTTCTCCAAAGGTGGACCCCTGTCATTTTCCTCCCATTCCTACTCCACTACTGTTTTGGGAAATTTTAGAACAAGGCAAAATGCAGAGAGAGGAAGGTACCCATTTGTTCACAGACCACTGCTCAATTTTGCTACTCAGAGGATTCTAGCAGAGCCTGGCAGGGGGTGACTGTGGCGGACAGAGAAGTGGTACCCAGAGGGAGGGCCAGATATGTCCACACGTGAGTAGGACCATGGTGCCTGCCAGACAGACTGACATTGTTCGTGATTCACAGAAATGCTTTGCAACAGGAGTGTTTTGCAAAGGTAGGTGCCTATGTTGGCAGATTACAGCAGGAGCCAGCACCGATGGGTAAGATGGGTAAGATGGAAAGACATTCTGCCCTCAGAGAGCACACAGTCTAGTAGGGCAAAAGTCAAATAAATATAGTATACATAATGTAGCATAATATAATTTCACATGGTGTATCATCTCATAAGCAGAATGCTAGGTAAATATGTACAGGATGTTTGGGAAAGTTTCTTGGGAGATAAAAACAGACAAACACCTGAACTGATTGTTGAAATAGGAGGAGGAGTTAGTGACCTCTAAGACTGAATTTGTCCTGTTGGGGTTTCAGATGTGACTTTGGACAGATATTTGGGAGTGGGAGTGTTCCCAAAGATCCCCTTAAATTAAGCAGTATCACAATGCTCACAATGTGCCGAGTACTATGCTCTCAAGGTGCTGAGTACTACTCATCTATTTTTATCCTCAATGTAGTTCCAAGGGGAAGGTGCTGTTATCACTCTCATTTTACCAAGTGGGGGGCAGTGGGAAAATGAGGCTTTTGGCAGGCAAGCAACTTGCCAAAGGTCATAAACTAAGTTACAGAGATAGGATTTGAAAACAAACATTCTGACCTCAGAGTCTAGGATTTACTTTTTCAATTGCCCCCTGAAAATACACCTGGACACCATTCACTCAGAGCTCACTGTCCTTCCTCCCCTAAGCTGCATGTAAGACTGGCATTTCTCTAGCGTGATGACTCCTGCAAGTATTCAGCTGAGCTGTGGTTGGCGAAGACAAAGATCATCACCAGCCACCACTCCCCCGGGTAAGATTCAGGCTTTGTGTTTGAATATCATCTCTGCCACTACTTGACAAAATATGATCTTGACTGAGTCACTTATCCTCTCTGAGCTCAGCTTTCTCATCCATAACATGGGGCTACTAAAACCTAGGTCTCAGAATTGTTCTGAAAATTACATGTCAGTAAGGGAAGTAGCACCCGGCACGTAATGTATTTATATATATATGTATATTCTGTACATATATAGAGGTGCTGCACATGCTAGTCTGCCATATGTCAACTAAGTTAACTAAGCAGAGCACCTCACAACCTGTTTTTGAAGAAAATTTAGCCAGCACTCAATTTTGTTCTTCCACAGTGACATATTTTGAATCCTAAGTAAAAGATCCCAGGATCACTATTTATTTTAAACAACAGACACCTGTCATTGCTCAAATTAGAAACACTTGCAGAACCATGCTACAAAATATTTATAAATTCACAAATGTGTTTTAATTGCCGCTAAGTAAAATGAATTCAGCTGTAGTTTTTCACTGTAAGAAAAAGATGCCTTCATTCTTTTCTCCCTATTCTAATTATAACTGTTGAATGTTGGATTTGTGAAGCCAAATATATAGTATTTGTGATAAAGGGAAGTTTGGGGGCTGGAAGGAAAGGAAGATAAAGGTGTGGGAGAGAGATGGCTTAAGTTACGCACTTCACATTTCAGATAAACATAAGACCAAGGCAATGTATCTCCATTTTGCCTTGTAACTCCTACCCACAGTGGGAAATTCATTATCTAATTTGTGAGGTGTGTTTTCCTTTTAATTTGATAATGTAAGTCGGAAGATAGCCATGCATTTACTCATAACACTTTTTGTGGGTTTTTTTCCTTTTCTTTCTTTCCTTCCTTCCTACCTTCCTTCCTTCCTTCCTTCCTTTCTTAAGAGTCTGAAGGAAAGTAATGGCAGTTTTATCTAAAAGAATAAATAATGCAGTTCTACTTCCACTGGTTATGGCTTTTTAAGAATTGTATCCCTGACTCAATTTCCTACTAGACTTTTAAACATTAAGGTTTTGAGTGCTCGTTCCATCTAATTTAGCATAATTTCTTAGCGGGAGAGTTATAAACCAAGAACATTCAGGTCAAATTCAACCTATAAATGTTTTGTTTCATGTTCGATAACTTTCAAGTAGATATTTAAAAAAAAATTGGAATATTTCACATAAAATCTGGATTTTTGCTTTCTCTTACAAAAATGGAATATCAAGCAAACTGGTCCTGCTGTATCCTATGGCACTGGTTCTGAGTACGCTTGCTGCATCAGCAGGACCAGCAGCCTTGAGAAACTTGTTAGAAATGCAAGTTCATGGGCCCCCCCAGACCTACTCAGTCAGAAACACTGTGACATTAGTTACCTTCAGGTCATTCTGATACACACCATGTCTGAGAACCTCTGCCCTGTGGCCCAATCTGTAGGATTTCCTTGGGAGCAGGCATCTTCCCGCTGGTCTTTGATGTCCCCAGTTTGCCACTGACCCTGTTGTGGAAATGAAATGTGTACACAGACTCCCTTACCCCTGACCTTCTAGGGGACAATTTCTTAGCCAGTCCCTGGGGCCAGCCAGTTTCATGGGTGCGTGACCCATGCAGTCACATGGCCCTACTCTCCTCAGGAGAGGCTTGAGTTTGGTTAAGGCTTTGCTATTCTGTCTTGAAATTCTTAATCATTTTATCTTTGAATTCATGTTTTGTAAGTGAAGTGTGATGGGACAATTGAACATGTGTGTGAGCAGAGGAAATCCACCAGTTGGCAGCAAGCATGGACTCAGGCTGATGGGCAGAGAAGGATAGCAGGCAGCATGCATGCTGAGCAGTTGGCTTTGCTGCCCAGCGCACATGTGCATGCCTGGGGCAGTCGGGGCACCATGGATCCCCAAGGAAGCAACAGAATGCATAAATAGCTATCTTGATTGTATATAACCAGCACAGGAACTACTGGCGAGCGCTCAGCAAACTTTGTCAGTAAATTACTACAAAATAATAGCATATGCATGGACATTGCAATAAAGCGTAGGAATCAAGGAATTATTCTTAAAAGAGTTTAGACTCTCTGGGTTTGAAAATTGTTGCACCATTGCAAAGCAAATACCCACAGGCTTAGAAACTGAAATTAAATTTAAAAATTATCACATTCAATAAAAAAGAATGCTATTTCCCTATGAAGCTTTGGGTTTACCAAAGAAAACAATTCTAGGATTAATGTTTCCTTGTAACTGAAGATACAGTGATACGATGCATAAATAGGCATTTGAATTACATACAAACTGTGAAGCCGCTTTCAGTTTCTTGTATGACCTCCACAAATTACATGAAATGTCAGAGGAAACATTAAAATGCCATTGTATAAATTTATACTTACAATTAAATTCAAACTTACACAAAACTGTTTTGTATGAAGAGTTAAATCTTTTTAGAAAAATTGTTTTGTAAGGATCATTAGCTCTAAATGTACTAAAATTTATATTTCAAAATAACTTATCAAAAATTTCCCCCAATATTGTCACTATCTATAAAATACCCTTAACTATAGTAACACTTGCATCAGAATAATGATCCTTCTCAAAGTTAAAAATGCTCAAAAATCATTTGCTACCTTTCATTTGCTGAGAATGATTACTTTCAATTATATTGATTGAAAATGAAGTTGCTAAAAGTGTAAGTTTGATTGATCTAATAAAATGAATAAATGAAGACGGCCAGAAAAATTTTTATGATCACTCAAGATATAAGTACTCAAAGTTTTGACTTTATTAGGATTATTATTTCTTGCATAAGATATAATACCAAAGGCTTTTTTTTTTTGCATTTTCTAAGTTGATTTTGTTACTGAGGTATTACTGCTACTTCATTATGTTTCATAGGAATAAAATAATTTTAAAGATAAAAACTTATTGTTTTCCTCTCTTAAACAGCATTTCCTCCCCTGCTTTTCGAAAAAGAAGTCCTGCATTTTCATTTTGCGCAGGTCCCATAAATTATGTAGCTGGTCTTGTCGGTGACATTTGAGGTAGCCACCCTCAGGAGTAGAAACAAATAAAGACAACAACAAAGAAAAACAGAAGACCCAGTTTCAAAACCCGGCTCTGGGACACTCTGTAAGACATATTGTTTGTGTTTTCAATATACTGAAGGCAAAAATGGTGCTGAGGCCCTGACAGAATAGAGAAGACTAATAAGTAACACAGAAACACGGATTAAATCTTGGATGCGAAGAAAATCATAAAGAAAATTTGGGGAACAAATTTGAATATGGACTTGATATTAGGTGATGTCACTGAATTGACATGTCATTTATTGTGATAACGGTATTGTGACTACTGGGAGAATGTCCTGCTCTTAGGGAATACATCAATTTTTAGGAGTCAGGTGTTAAGACAATTCTCGAATGGTTAAAAGAATGAGTGGGAGGACAGTGTAAGTGCAAGCCAAATGTTAATCAATGAATCTAGCTGAAAGGGGTGCTTGTTTATTGTACTATTTTATTTTTTTGAAGGTTTGAAGTTTATCCTCCCCCCCCCAAAAAAATTGGAGGAAACAAGACAATGACAGAGCACAGAAGGGCTTTCTAGAAAGTCAGTAATGTTGTATATTTAGACATGGGGATTGTTGCAAGGACGTCTTTAATTTCTAAGATTCGCCCAGCTATTCACTTCTAATCTCTGCACTCTTTTGTATGTGTTCTGTTCTTCAGTTCAAATGATTTTAAATGGTGCTTGATAATTGAGCAAGAAATACCCAAGTGTGATGCATTGTTATACTGTTTAGTGAACATATGCCAGGGCTCAGTGTTTTTTGAGCGCGAGGATTTTGCCAATTAATCAGACGATCACTTTCTTTTTGTTTGTTTTGCACATCAGATTCCAAATTCCACATTCAAAATTTCAGTGGAAAGTTCAGTATGGAAGAGGAGCAGGAATAATATGAGGAAAATTTATTGGTGACAACTTGCACAAGGGTGGAGCTGGGTGCTGTGCAGCTTGATGCCGATACAATTTTGAGCGCCCTCCTTGAGGAAAATAATGCAAAATTAAGCCTGAAAATAAATGTTGATTTAGGAAGGGTCTAGGAACGAAGGGCTCAGAAATTGAGTATCTCGGGGCGCCTGGGTGGCTCAGTTGTTAAGCATCTGCCTTCGGCTCAGGTCATGTTCCCAGGGTCCTGGGATCGAGCCCCGCATCGGGCTCCTTGCTCTGCGGGGAGCCTGCTTTTCCCTCTCCCACTCCCCCTGCTTGTGTTCCCTCTCTTGCTGTGTCTCTCGCTGTCAAATAAATAAATAAAATCTTTAAAAAAAAAAAAAGAAATTGAGTATCTCCGTCTTCATGAGAAATCTGCTTTTGTTTTTTTTTTTACCCCATTATTTTAAGTTGGAACAAAGGAAAAAAAATATTCTTATTGTGATTATTCCTATTTTGATCATTGCTATATTTACTACATTTATGCTGCTTCTCCAGGGCACCTCAAATGACAGATCTCAGCTTTTTCATGACTATAGGAGCAAGCTTTCCCTGTTTGCTTCTCAACAACAGCTAGAAGAGAAGCACTGATCTATAGCCTAGTATTATGGAAAAGAAAGGATTAGTAGAGTCTCTGATTTCCTCTTATCTGAAATGACATAAAATAATACACACTCCACCATCCTTGCCAAACTCAGAGCCCAGCTCATGCGCCAGGTCCTAGGGAACAGCTCACAAGTGACCAAACTGAGCTTTGTTTAGTCCTCCTAATGGCCTCCTGAGATGGGAATTACTATTCCCATTTGGTAGCTGAAAACATTTTCCCTGAGTTCATCCAGAGAGTAGTGCTTGAGCCAGAATTTAAATCAGGGTTTTGTGCTTCTGACGCCTACACGCTAACCGTTACACTCTATACTGTACTAGCCAACTGGAACAACTTACATCGCAAGATGGGACAGACACATGATTGCTATCTTAAGTTCAGAGATCTGGTGTCAGTTTTTCATGCCTCTAATAAAAGAGATGAAGTACAGAATAGTTGAATTTCAAAGCAGGGAATGTAGAGCAACAGGGCAGAAGAATAAGCCCAACGCGGCTGCGTGACTTAGGGTCTCACTTCTACCAAGATTAGTCCTTCCTATTTAGCTCCTGGAACTCTCCAAAATGCCAAAAGGGAAAACAAGAAAATGGGACATTCATGAGTAGGAAAATGCATCTGGCTGATGTACACTTTTTTTTTCCACCTTGATGTTCATACTTCAGTCGCTAAATTAATGCAATTTCTTAGTTCCTTTTCCTTTTTTTTCTCTTATCCCAGCCAACTAACCTTACCAAGATAGTTTAGCAACATACACATTTTGGTTTTTTGAAGCAACTCATTTTACTCCATTTTGGAGAGTTTCTTTGAAATTCACGTTGCAAAGTCAATCAGCTCCTCTCTCCTCTTTCTCTTCAAAGAACTGACAAACATCAATTAATCAATCAATCTCAAGATTTCATTTATAAATTAACATATCCAGGGTCAGATGTTTTTCTGTCAAAAATCATATGTAAAACTTATGTACTCTTCCTGCTTTGTATAAACTCCAAATCAGCATCAATCACCCTTTCTTGATTTGGTATCAATCCCCGGGACTGTGTCTGGCAAAGCTGAAACAAGTTTCAAGACCAGTTAAAAAGGGACAATCACTGGTAAATTAAAAAAAAAAAAAAAAAAAGTTAATCTTTGGAAAACAGCAGCTGAGAGCATTTGGTGTAATCAGGCAACTCTTTGAATGGCCAGGGACTTCACTACTCATTAGGTCTTTTTCTTGGCATGAAAGGCCTCTGCCTTCATCCAGTGATGGATGGTCCATGGACCAGTTTTCTGCAGAATAACATCAAGAGATATATTGTCCTCACAGGTCTGGCAAACAATTCTTGTCTTTCATAAAGACCAGCTGATGGACATTGAGACAGGCGGAGTTCTGCTTCCATTTCTGTTTGAATTCCTGGGTTGTGGCTGAGGCTGTCAGGAAGGGAGCACAGAATCACTATTGGCTGCTAGTTCAGACCAGGTTCTCTGGAGTTAAGACTTCTAATAACCCAAAGCATAGAGCAAATCAAAAGTCCTTCAATTGTTGATAAATGGTCTCATAGTTCTGGGAGAATAGGGTGGAGGGCGGATATTCAGTCACCCATTAAAAAAAATTATAGTGTTAGAAATACATGTAGTATTTTTCCTGTCTCCCACTCTCTCCTCGTGGGAGGACTCCGGCTCCATGTTTCTTGGGAGTAGAGAACAAAATCCTTTTGGATTGCCACTTTGAGCCACATTTATGATGGGCAGGACTGAAGTTTCTTGAAGCTTCACGTCCCTCCATATGCCTCTTGGAGGACACCTTAACTATTCTTGGGAAACTGGACAAGATACTCCCCCATGCAGTGTGCAGCCAAGATGCCTTGCAGGCCCATCAGGAACTGTTTGGAGAGGGGTGGGAGGTGTGTCTTGTCCCAGGATAGAAATCTTTAAGAGGGTCCATTCCGCAGTTTTCTCTCAGGTTTACAAAGGCCTGTTGCAGATGCCACGGGGAACGGGGCCAACTATTCAGTACTCCTTCACCGCAGCTGATGGGAAAAGAACTCCGTAATACTATATTATCTTTCTTTACAACCATTATGTCAATGCAGTGGTAGTGAATAACATCAACAGATGAAATTTACACTCAATCTACTAGAAACCACGGACTTTACATGAACCTATGGTTTCTCCCTAACCAAATCAGTCATTATTCAACAAATATTTGTTCAATGTGCCAACATGAAGAAAACTCACTTAAAGTTTGGCTGAAACTTTGCCCCAGTGACCAACCAGCCTCATCAGAGGTAACGATGAGCATGATAGATGCTAAACATTGAGTACAAGAAGCAGATGTTGGGAGCAGAGAGGACCGACGCATACAAATAAACAGTGACTAATTAACCCTGGGTGATTTAGAGTAGGCCACCTGGCTATTTTCAAGGTTATGAGATGGAGGCAGAGGGGGAAGAAAAAGCATGAATTCAACAATCTCAGAGCTAAGCACAGGATTTCGTCGAGGGAGCCATCTTATGGTTGACAAACGAGGCTTGGAAATTATGCAGAGACACCAGGAGCTGGCGCACAAGTGAAAGAATAGTGCCATGAAGCTGTGCGTGTAACTGTCTTGGCTTGTTTGCTGCACATGCAAATAATTACAGGTAATTAATTACCAATCAGTACTTATTACCAATTAACGGGTAATAATTACCAATTGGTCGACAACAGAAAGAAATTTGTCTTTGGAGTCTCAGACTACAGCTAAAGGAGGTAGCCTGGAAAACTGCTTAGTAGAGCTATCTCCCTCCCACCTCAAGGTTTATAGAAATAGAAACTAGGATTCAGGAAGTATTTGCCTAAAGTCACTCAGAATCCACGTCTGTTTAATCCTTCTTTTAGCATCTGATCATACAGACATACTAAAACTTGGCACAAATGAAAATGGGAAATGTCTATGTACAAAGCCTCAGACACAAAGCCTGTAAATATTTGTGGAAGTACACCTACCCTGGCTTTTCCCAGGGTTATATTTGGTAATCTTTTTGATAGATTATATGCACATATACAATTATATGAGGCAAGTGGGATAAAGAAACGGGGAAAGTGTGTGGGGCACAGTTCTCTGCAACTCTTATGAAATTTCAAACTCGGATTCTGACAATGGAAACCTAATGAGAAATGCTGTGACTTTCCAAAAAGGAGCTTTTAAAAAAAATATTGTAGTCTTCACACTGAAAATGATAGAACTGATCCTGTCAAAGCTTTTAAAAATGTGGTCAATTAAAAACATACTCTCTAGTAAGTAGGAAAACTAGATATCATTACCGATGTGGGTTGTTCAGGGCAGTCTGGTGGTGGTTAGTTTATCTTGTAGGGAAGCACTGCATGTGATATCCACCGCAGATAGAGATGAACTGTGGATGCATGTAATGTATTCCTTATTGCAATATCTAGCTCACTCATCTTACATAATTTTATTAAAAAAAAAAAAAAAAAGGAAAGCCTGCCACCCTACCTCCAAAATGATGAGATTGGTTTTACTTTCAGATATTTTTTAAAGACCATGCTAACACAACCCATTTCTTATTGGATGTTAATACATAGATTTAAGCTCCTTGGTTTTTAAGCAGCTAGATGGGCAGATTCATCCAGAAAATGTAGAATGATGAAGTCACAGATTGAGGGAATCATTGGGTGAAGTTTAGTACTTACTGCCAAGTAATACTTACAAAGTAGAATGAACATCACCTGACTTTCTGGTAGTTTTATTTAATAAATTGTTGACCAAAGGTATGTAATTAAGCATGGCCAAATGAAGATAAGCTTATTCAGAATTTGTTTCCCAATGCTTCTTTTGCTTGCTTGTTTTAAAGATTTATTTATTTATTTGGGGGGGTGGGGCAGAGGAAGCGGAAAGAGAGAGAAAATCTTCAAGCAGACTCCCCGCTGAGCTCAGAGCCTGACGGAGATCATGACCTGAGCCAAAACCAAGGGTCAGACCCTTAACCAACTGAGCCACCCAGGCTCTCCTCAAATGCTTCTTTCTTGTGTGTTGCCTCTAGCTACTTAGAGATAAAAAATAAGAGGGAAGGAATAACTTGACAGTGGCAGCCAATCAGAAGACTTCCTAACAGAAAATTTCCCTTTGGACTTTAAATAAAAGCACACACACTTCATTGTGCATCAACAAACTTACTGCCCAGGGAAATGTATACACATATCATGCCGTGCTTTAGCACGTGGGTCAATGACAGTTGTGGCTCCACAAGCCAAGAGTTTTATAGTTATTTTTAATTAGGACATGTAGCTGGTGAGTGTTTTTCTCTTTCCAAAGCCTCTTTCCTCTAACGACTCCTGTTCACTTGTTCTTATAGCAAGGAGAAATGGAGCGGAAAAAAGGGTTACATCAAATAAAATAGTGAGATCCAATTCAGCTTAGTAAGTGTATATATCAGGTGACAACTATGTACAAGACCCTGTGGTACATTTTCCAGTGTACCAGGAATTTGGGGTCTAGTCATTTTTGTGGACTTTGTTTATACAGTTCTTGGGATCCTGATCCTGGAAATGTCCAGATTCTAGATCAGCTTTCTCTCTTTAAATCCATCAGGAAACAGTAGCCCTGAGAAAGGTGCTTGGTCTATTCCAAGGACTTTGTGGGGGCCTGCGGGGAGTCAAGGTGCCATCAAGCAGCCTGCTTCCCCAGCAGACAGGAGTGGTTGAGGGGCTTTGCTGACTCACATCACACTGGACTTGAATCTCTCTTTTATTGGGAAATAACAAAGTATGAAACAAAAAGTTTACACTGAAAATATTAAGAAAAATTTTTTAAACCACAGCCCCTTCACTGTCTAAATGGTATCCATATGGTTGCTGGCTACATGAGATAATTGTTCCAAACATTCTCCGGGAAGGGATAACATAAGAAACGTGGAACCATGAGTAACCCAAGATCGAAGCATCACAGTGCTAGGTGAGGTGGGATTGATATGAATGTAAAAGAAGAGAATAGAGAGGAATTTGACACTGACGGAACAGGAGAGAAAAAGCAGGGTCTACATTAAGAGTTTGGGGCCAAGGTTATTTTGAGTCTCTCAACTAGTTTCCTTTCTTTCTGCTTTACGCTCTTCATGTTATCCCGGCTGTCAAGCCATCCCTCTTTAAAACTATTTTTTAATTGTATATTATTTGCAGTCTTGATGACCCCCAATGAGTAAAGGACATACACTTTCTCTACAACACCCCATGTGAGTCCTCACTGCCACACCTCTGTAAAGCTCACCTCTTCCCCGTTGCCCTTGGCCCATCTGTAGGCTTCCCCAAGGCCACCCACTTTAAACAAGTGCATAACTGAGGAACTGGATCCAGAACCAGGTTTAGTCATTCCCCGGCTGGTCCCTCAGCATCATCTCTCTAGTCACTCTTCCCTCTGCCCTCTCTACCTTGGCAGTTTTCAGAATGAATCCCTGCACTGAAATCCCCAGTTATACCCTCGTGTCATTTCCACCGATAGTTAGTGCACAGGAGTTCAGTCCCCAAATCTGATATGCACAGTCAAGTTTGGCCTTCTAGTGTTTAGCTATTTATGTAACCATATTATAGGATAGGTTGTCAACATATGTGGAGATATACTGTATTTATTAGGAATCTCCTTTATTTGGCAAGCCTGGATTTGTATGACAATTTGTAGGTACATTACCTTAGGGGGACAATCCAGTTCTGCTTCTTAAAAAATACTATACACACACCTGAATCAACATGGCTAATCCCTGGCAAATAGGGTGTTGCCCCAAAGTAGGTGATTCACTGTCTCTTAACCACTTACTCACTACTCCTTCTGAAATAAGAATTGCATCTACAATTAGCTCAGAACCACTAAGAATGGGGAAAAGGAAAGAAAGATGTTAAAAGAATGAGAGTAGCATAGATTCTTTAGCACTAGAACAAAATAGGGAGTCAGAAGACATAGTTTTTAGTGAGAGTATAAAATAGAAATGCTAAAAGAGAAAACTTTTTTTTTTTTAAAGGAGGGCACTATTACACACCCATTAGAATGACTAAAAACAAAAAAACTAAAAATATCAGATGCTGGTGAAGATGAGGAACAACAGGAACTCTCATTCATTGCTAGTGGGAATGCAAAAATAGTACCCTACGGCCTCTTTGGAAGGCAGTTTGTAGTTTCTAATAAAGTTAAAGATACATGTAACTTAGCAATCGGCGTCCCATTCTTAGGTATTTACCTAAGTGAAGTTAAAACTTATGTTCACACAAAAACCTGTACGTGAATATTTACAGAGCTCCATTCAGCATCACCAAAAGCTGGACAAACCCAAGTGTCTTTCAGTGCACAGATAACAATCCATGGTACATCAATATAATGGAAAACTCATTGGCAATAAAAAGAAAAGAGCTATTGACACACGGGACAGCTTGGCCGGATCTCGATAGCATTATGCTAAGTACAAGAAGGTAGTTTCAAAAGATTACATACTACATGATTTTTTTTTGCATGATTTTAGATGAAAAGTCTCTTGAAAAGACAAAATGGTAGTGATGAGTACAGATCAGAGGTTGCCAGGGAAACAGGTGGAGAAAGGAGTGGCCCTGTAGCAGTACCATGGGGGACTTTGGGGGCTTGCTGGAAAGGTCTGTTGTTGTGCTTACATCAATCTATAGATGTGTTAAAATTCATAGAACCCCGCATCTGAATGAGTAAATTTTACTGTACGTTAATTAAAAATTAAAAAAAAAGTGGTAAGAAGATGGGTAGGAAAGAATAACACGAACCACTCTTGGTTTAAATCTTAAGTGTAATTTTTACCAAAGAACCCAGTGCAAAAGGATTTCTTTCTAGCTGCACAAAGAAGCCACAGAAACTACCGAATACTGGGCGCCTGGGTGGCTCAGTTGGTTAAGCGACTGCTTTCGGCTCAGGTCATGATCCTGGAGTCCCTGGATTGAGTCCCGCATCGGGCTCCCTGCTCGGCGAGGAGCCTGCTTCTCCTTCTGACCCTCCCCCCTCTCATGTGCTCTCTCTCTCTTATTCTCTCTGTCTCAAATAAATAAATAAAATCTTAAAAAAAAAAAAAAACCTACCAAATACCTAGATAAGCTACCAGGAATTTGTCATTTTATTTTTCAAGTTTGACTAAAACTAGTTTTCTGATCTGCAGAATAGAGACTGACATGAGGGACCGGTGTTTATATTATGGTAGAAACCACAGGGAAGCCACATTTCCCCCCTTGCATATTCATTGCTTGAAAAAGAGGTTTTTCTAAAATGTGGGCCTATAAAAAATATTTCCCGAGGAAAGCTGAAAGTTTAAATCAACATATTATCTTTGGAAATGACATTTATTAGTGAAAAACCATCGGCTGCCTTCAATAGGCAAGTTTGCATCTTCACCTTTTATAGCGTTGAGCGTGGTTGCCATGGTTAGACATTAGAGGAAAGGGAGGCAGATTCCTTCTATTTTGCTTCTCTCTTTGGCTTTAGCTGTTCATGCCTATCATTCCCGAGAATTTACGGGCTTAATCAGCAATCAAGAGACAGCTTTGTTGCTTACATGGTGAGATAGGACTTTCTGAAACCATGCATTTCAAATATTCATCAATCTACATAATAAGGTAATTCCTTTATCATTTTGGTATGACATCATCCTTTTCACTTGTGGGTATGGATGTGCTTTTATAATTAGGCTACAGATTTACTTGATCTTTTTTTTTTTTAAAGATTTTATTTATTTATTTGACAGAGAGATAGAGAGAGAGAGAGAACAAGTAGGCAGAGAAGCAGGCAGAGGGAGAGGGAGAAGCAGGCTCCCCGCTGAGCAGGGAGCCCGATGCGGGGCTCGATCCCAGAACCCTGGGACCATGACCTGAACCGAAGGCAGATGCTTAACGACTGAGCCACCCAGGCGCCCTCAGATTTACTTGATCTTTATTTTAAATTCTTCATACCAAGGGTTTGCCCTTTGTGATTTTTTTTTCCTTAACATCGATGAGTATCTGTTTACTAAAAGGGCTTCATTTGTTGTTTGTTTAATGCTCTTGTACAGAGCTAGGCATTTCAGTTCTAATGGCTAGGCTCTCATTTTCTGAAATCTGTTTTCTTCTCTACTCATGGGTAACCACCCAAACCAGGTACCATTGTTAAGAAAACAACAACATCACAAGACAAAGATATCTGTGGCAGCATGTAAGGACCCAGACTAGAAGTCAACAAACTGCGACGCTGGGCTGGCTGCCTGTTTTTGTAAATAAAGTTTTATTAGAACATAGCCACACCTATTTGTTTACATAGTATTTTATATTTCATGGTAGAGTAGTGGAGGTGAGTAGATATAGCACACAAAGCCAAAAATATTTACTAATTTGCTTTTTTACAGAAAAATGTGTGTTGAACGCCAGACAGAACATTTAGCTCAGCCAGTGTGCTTCATTTATGTTATGACAAATTTGATCTTAAACATTTAAAAAGCTCAAGTTATAGTTAAATGAAACCTCAGTTTATTGTTTCTGAAAAGACCTTGGGAGGGTATTAAATGGAATTTGAAATTAAGCAATGGGCACATCCACTGAGATAGTGCTTATCAAAGCCTGAATGTACAAAAGGCAGGGTCGCCACAATGAAATCCACATATAGTTTTCACAAAACTGTTAAACATCAGAGCTCTCTGTTATGCCCAGCCTTGCTAAAATGATAGGAAAAGTGTAACCAGAAGAATGGGCATTGTGTAATGAGCGTGCGAGGTAACACTTCATCTGGAAGATACACGTATTTTTTCACCTTAAATCCTAGCTTATCTTTAAAAGAAAAACACAACCTTCTATCTTTGAGGCATAAATTGGAGACTATTAACCAAAAGAATTTGGGGCATTCAAAGTCGCCACTCAGAGGAGTTAAGTCTTCAGGATTTCCTTTGTTGAGTGGATTTGTATAATAGCCAAGAAGAAAAGACAATGCAAATGGAATCAGTTGACCCACCCTTCTCTATTTGGGATTATGAATGCATCACATTGACTTTAATATCCAATTTTCATTGGCTGGAAAACCTCACCTGATTGATGTCAGGAGATAGAGTGCATTCAAATGTCCCACTCCCCTGACATGTCTGAGGTTTCCCAGGTTTGTCTATAAAGTCTGTACATCAATCCTGGGCATTGCTACCCCACCGACCTGCGATACTCAGCACAGATTCCCTGCAACCAAACCTGGACGACGCTGTGAATGTACCATTGAGGCAAGACTGAACTTCCTGTCGTTTTGTTGCTGCTGCCATTGTTTTAAGGAATGTGTGGGAGACCCACCTGTGCTATTTACAGGAGGGTAGCTGCCAGGGCATCCTCCTCCACTCTATGATGTACATGCTGCTGGGCCAGGGCTGGGCTATCCGACCACCTGGGCACTGTACCGGGAGCATTTCTTTTCCTGCTTCCTATGATCCTCAGTCCTTCATGTTGTCTCTGGCAGGTGTATTCACTCCCATCCTTATGGTGAGGTCACTCCTGGGGTCTCTCTTGTCTTTCCTTTAATCTGGCCCCAGTTAGGGTTAAGAAATCAGAGCTGCCTGTTTGAGATGTCGTCCTGTTGAACATAGATGCAGAAAAAAACTTCAGCTATTTGGGGTACCTGCTGTTAACCAAGTTGGAAAAATAAGCATAAAACTGACTCCCTTTCCTCAGTTTTCACTTCATTGTTGTTCTCATAGAGCACTGGTCACTAGTGTATTGGAAAATGTAAATTTATACTGATAAATATAGTAATATATATTACAAATATTTAAATGTCTAAGACTTATCCCATGTATCAATCGCCTGCCGAAGAGCACCTTCAAGGTTGTCAGTCTACATTCTCCTGTAGTATCTCATTCTTAATTGGTTTCTGATGCCCTTTCTACCCCTCACAGCAGCACCTCACCGTCTTTCTCTTTTTCTTCCTTTTCTCTGGCTCTTTCCATCTGCCTCTCCTTCTTTTTCCTCATTTGTCACTCTTGTATAGCTTTGTGCCTGAAACTAGGTCATGAGACTGTCAAGATGTCAGCTTCAAATTTAGTTTCAATTCCGTGTCTTTAAACCACTTTATACTTTGGGAATGATTTGCTCTTCTTTGTGGTTAGATGGAACAATTTGAATACCCTTTGCACAGGACTTTTTCTTTGTACCTACCTGCTTATATGGCTTCTTATCAGTCATTACGCACTGGTATTCACACATAACAAGGGTCTGGGTTGGCCTGAAAACCTCCAGGTCTTGATAATGTGTTTGTTTGTTTGTTTTTCCATTTTTTAAAGATGGGGAGAAAAGCACCTTACAAAAGGAACATGAACTTAATTTTTGTCACCACATTTATGAAACAGTTCCACCAACCAAATAGAGCCTACTTCTTACAAATGCAATTATGGTTATGCCTCATTGAGGGAAAAGATTTTTAAATATTAAAAATAAAATGAGCCACAGAAAACTCAAACATTCTCCCCTAGGAACAAATAGTAAAATCTGGTGTTCATTAAAATACTTGAATGCTAATGGAAGAGAAAAATGTAAGCCCTATGTCTCTATTTCTTTGGACCAAGACAGTGTGGTTTCTCAGTTTTCTCAAGGCCTGGCCAATTTAGGATCTGGTGAGACTCTTTGGAGACAGGAAATGTGAGGTTGGATGTAGAGTAAAAATGGGTGAAATGGTTTGGGGCTTTCTTGCAATGTACATCTCTTTGACCTTCCCCAAGGTGGGTACCATCAGGCACAAGGAGTTCAAACCCCTTGCTGGTTCCTTTCTGTTGCCAGAGATCTCACTGCCACCAAAGTGAGGGGAAAGGTCTATAAGAAAACAAGACAAAACAAGACAAGACCAAATGTGGAGATTTTAGAGGATCTATGGATTTCAAAATGTAGACAAGGAAGAGATTGTAAAAATCAAGAGCATCAGAAAGGAAGTCACGCTTCTTCTCCCCACCCCTCCCCCCTCCCCCCACTTTTCCTGGTACACTTACCTTCTTGCTCTCAATTCCAACTAGACCCTCAGCCTGAGCAGGATAGTCCAGAGATATTTGCCTTTTTTTTTTTTTCCCCACTTCAATTGGCTATACTAGTTAACATTCCACCAATGACAGTCATTTTTGCTACAGGGTTCCCTCCTCCTTTAGGTCTTAATTTTATTTTGGATGCAAATGACTCCTGGAAGATCAAATGTATGTCAACTATTACTTCTTCCAAATAAATTGAATCGGATTGCCTTCCCCATAATTCCTAGATAAGACCAGCTGTGCTAAAGAAATGAGACCACAGCTGGGTAGGGAGGGGATTTGTTGGAGAGAACTCTGGGTGGAAGGAAGGAGGGTGGGGGGGAGGTCTAAGTAAGTAACAGAATCTGAGGCTTAGGGCAGCTTGCTGGCTCTGGGTATCTAGAGGTGTGTAGAGTGGAAATGGGGGTGGGGGGGGAGGCAGATACAAAGCTGTCAAGGTCAGCCTTGGATGGGTTATTTGACATGTCTGCCCCTGGCCATGAAAGGGAAGAAAATTCCCAGGCTGATTGCCTGAAGGGAAAAAGCTGGAAGAGTTTTATGAAAGGCAGTCAACATCCAAATTTCTGACTTGCTAATTAGGTGAGAGACAATGATAACTTCATTATGTGTTTGTTGAAATATTTGTTGCCAGTTTTCTACTCTTTTAAACTGAAGTATGTGCGTGCCACATTGTGTGCTAAATAAATTATAGGCATCATTGTTAATAGTATAAATTAAAAAAATCAGAAATGATCTCTTATTAATGTGTATAAAATTTAATTAACTTTTTTTGAGTAGGTAGCATATGAAGAGAGTATACAAGCTCAAGAATTAATTGGGGAATAAGATATATATAAGTAAAGTGATTACTCTTTTATCATAGAAATAGCAATAGGCAGAAATATAGCTGCTAATAGTAAAAGTTTTCCAAAAAGGGAATCATCCTAAAATGATATGTTCTATTCTCTCTCTCATTTCTTATTTTATTAAATACATAGAGGAGATGATTCAATGTCAGTAAACAGACACACATTATTTTTATTTTTTTTTTAAGATTATTTATTTGAGAGAGAGAGTGCAGAGGAATGAGACCTGGGGGAGGGGCAGAGAGAGAATCCTCAAACAAACTCCCTGCTGAGTGCAGAGCCTGATGTGGGTCTTGATCCCAGGACCCTGAGATCATGACCTGAGCGGAAATCAAGAGTCGGCTACCTCACCAACAGGCATTATTTTTAATGGCTGAAAACATTTTATAAAGTCACATATTTAACAAATCAATTTTTGATACAGTCTTAGGTTATTTCTAGTTTTTTTTTTTTAAATTAGTTATAAATAATGCTGTAATAAACTTCTAAGTTTCTATATTTTTGTTCTAAAAACTTGGTAGTGGGCAAGAACTTTCTAAACATTATGCCAAAGGCAAAATCATGAAAGAAAATTCCAGATTTCTTTACCAAAAAAACAAAAACAAAAACAAAATCATACTACTGAAAAAAAGAATGGACAAAAACTCAATCTTATACAGAATTCTAAAAGATAAATGACAAACTAGAACTATTGCAACATAGAAAGTAAAAGTCTATATTCTCGATATATAAAGAACATTGATGAATGAATCACAAATAGGACTACCTTAACTGAAGTGTAGGGAAAGGCTTTACACAGGCAGTTAGTTAGAAATCAAGTGGCTCATAATGAGATGTCTTCTTTTTGCCAAAGAAAAAAACTTACTGTTATTTTTTAAAATAATTCTTAGGGTCAGTGAGGAGAAATGAATGTTTTTAACATATTTTGCCCTTTTCTCTTTCTATAGGTTCTTCCATATGATTTTATCTATCCCTGTCTTTAAATATCACATATATTCTGGGATGCCTGGGTGGCTCAGTCAGTTTAGTGTCTGCCTTCAGCTCAGGTCATGATCCCAAGGTCCTGGGATTGAGTCCCGCATCCGGCTCCTTGCTAAGCAGGGAGAATGTTTCTCCCTCTGGTTGCTCCTCCCCCTGCTTGTGCACTCTCTCTCTCTGACAGATAAATAAATAAAATCTTTAAAAAACACATCACACACACAAAAATCACATATTTCCTACTACTCCCAATTATATACATGTTTTCTTGGGCTTTAGATTCATACACACATCTGCCTACTTGAGCTATCCACTTCATTATCTGACAAATATCTCAAAATTTACGTATCCGTACAGCACTTCTAATTGTCTTTTCATGCCTGGTCCTCTCCCAGTCTTTATTAAGCCAGGGCTCCACGTCTCAGAGCAGAATTGTTCTTCCTTTCCCTTCTTCCTCTCTACACTCAGTTTCACCAAGTGCTCTCAGCACTGTTTCCAAGTACATCCTCAGTCCAGCCATTCCTCTGCAGTCCCATCAGGATGGTTGTAGTCCAAATCACCATCCACTCCTTCCTGAATTATAGCAGGAGCTTCCTAATTGCTCCTTTCAACTCCTTCTCCCCCTCCCCACTGATTTTCCGCTTTTCAAATGGTAATAGACACTTTTCAAGTGTAAATAGATCATGCTTCTTCCAAGCTTGAAACTCTTTAATGGCTTTCATTACTTTTCTATTAAATTCAAACAAATGGTACCCAGAAGAGCACAAGGTAGGCACACTATATATGTTTATGTGTGTATGTATATACGTGTGCATATACATAATATATATATATTATGTATATATATGAATATTAAAGCCGTCCATGGTGTAACCACCACCTACTGCTGGAGACTTACTTTGGGGCAATCTTTTGCCTTCTGCCTCTCTCATCTTCCACCTTCCCTCAGGTTCCTCAAATGTGCCAAGTTCCTGCCTGGTCAGGAGCTTGGCACCTACAGATCCCCTCTTTCTCACATGCCCTTGCCCCACTCTCAGAGGACTTCTTCTTCCTTATCATTCAGTACACAGGATATAGGTACTGCCTCCTTATGAGTCCTTCCCTGAATACTTTGCCAAAATAAATTCACCCCATGATTCTCTCACATACTGCCCTGCATTGCTTTCCTCCACATAACTTCTCAGAGTTTGTATTTTTAGATCTAATTGTGAAATAATTTGATCATGAGGTGTCCGGGCAGTGATCACAACTGTATTTGGTTCATGATTATATTTTTCATTCTCCCATAACAGTGCAAATTATAAGCCAAGAAGGAAGGAGGGACAGACTTCCAGGGAAGATGGTCGAGGAAGAGGATCCTAAGTGAACCTTGTCTTGTGGATACAACTAGATGACATTCACATCAGTGTAAATAACCCAAAAAAAACAACCCGAAGACTGGAGGGAAAGACTCTCCACAAGTAAATGTAGAGAAGAGACCACATCGAAGAGGGTAGGAAGGGCAGAAACATAGTAGGAAACAAAACCCTGTGGGTCTGGCTGCCAGAGGGAGGGAGCCACAGCAGAAGAAGGGAGAGAAACAGACTATAACACCAGGGAACCTGCCCAGGGTAGACAAATCCCCATAGTATCTGGTTTTGAAAGGCATAGGGATGAATTTTGTGAATTCTTACAATCAGTAAGAATTAAAATCTAGAACTTTAAAAATCAGCTGGCTTGGCTCTAGGAGAGCTAGCAGGAGGAAACGGAGTCCCCAGCAAACAGCCCCTTGGAGATACAGCATAACCGCAGCAGTTTGAAAAATATCTGGGGCATAGGGGAGGGAGATTTGTTTCCTAATCTCAAAGTGTGTGCTGGGGGGGCAGGGATCCTTGGGAGACTTCTCCTGGAACCAAGTTGGTGGGCACCATTTCCCTCCTCCACCCCGCAGCCTAAATGCACGGAACCAGGGCAGTGCCCAAACTCCCTACTTAACTTCCTAACGGTGTGCCCCACCCTTGGGATTCCCATTCAGGCACAGCCCCTCCAGCCAGGCCTCTGTACCAGGTCACCTCCCACAGCAGATTCTCGAAAACCCTGCTAACACTGCACGCCCTACCTCTGCACATTTCCGTGGGTTCCTCCCATCCAACCCAGCCTGTCTCGGTCCCAGCAGTTGCAGGTCCCCTCCCGCAGTGGACCAGCATGGAGCTTGCTGTCGCTGCACACCCCACCCCCCTGTTCTGCAGACCTGCCCAAAGCAGTGCCACAAACCTGGTAGTATGCCCGCAGTCTCAACAAGGGCAGCAGCACCCCAAAGTGACCCCTGCCTCGGGGAGGGGGCGAAGATAACCGCATACGCCATCTGACTACAACCCCAGGGGTAGGCTGGGGGCAAACAGCTGGTCTTACTCAGCCTCTCCCTCTTCCCCCCGTTAACAAACCCTTCTCAGGGAAGTGTCCTGCAGTTTGGTGTCACTGCCTCTCTGGCAAATGCCTGGTCTGACTCAACTTAAGCCCAAGGTGGCCCCAGGCTGGCCCACTAACAGTGCAGGGACAAAACTCTGCCCACAACAGGCAAAGAAAGCCATCGCAGATGACTGATTGGACTGACGGAAAAAGTAGCTCAGCTACAACAGTAGGCAACACACACAGAAGATGGCTCCGAAGCACCAGATTCCAGTGAACAGGAGACACTGCACTACAAGGCACTACAGGACCTCATCTGCATGAGAAAGGATCGGAGAAAAGCTACAAAAACCACTACAAAACCAGCAAAAACATGGTAATAAATACATATCTATCAATAATTAGTTTGAATGTAAGTAGACTAAACACTCCAATCAAAAGAAATAGGGTGACAGAGTGGATAAAAAAAAAAGGCCCATCTATTTGCTGCCTATAAGATACTCATTTCAGACCTCAAGACACCTGCAGACTGAACATGAGGGAATGGAGAAACACTTTTATCATGCAAATAGATGTCAAAAGACAGCCAAGGCAGCAATACTTACATCAAAAAAATAGACTTAAAAAAATAAAAAAGACTGCAGCAAGAGACAAAGAAGGACACTATATAATAATAAAAGAGGACAATCCAACAAGAAGATATAACAATTGTAAATATTTATGCACCCATTGTGGGAGCATTCAAATACATAAAGCAGCTCATAACATAAAGGAAGTAATCAATAGTAATACAATAATAGTAGGGGATGTTAACACCCCACTTACATCAATGGATAGATCATCCAAACAGAAAATCAACAAGGAAGCAGTGGCTTTGAATGACACATTGCACCAGATGGATTTAACAGATATACTCAGAACATTCCATCCTAAAACATCAGAATACATATTCTTTTCAAGTGCACATGGAACATTCTCCAGAATAGATCACATAATAGGCCACAAAACAAGTCTTAATAAATTCAAAAAGATTAAAGTCATACCATGTATCTTTTCTGGCCACACTACTATGAAACTAGAAATCAAACACAAGAAAAAAATCTGAAAAGAGCACACATACATGGAGGTTAAATAACATGCTACTAAGCAATGAATGGGTCAACGAAGAAATCAAAGAGGAAATTAAAACAAAATACTTAGAGACAAATGAAAATGGTAACACAATGGGCCAAAATCTCTGCAAAACGGCAAAAGTGGTTCTAAGAGGGAGGTTTAGAACAATACAGGCCTACCTCAAGAAGCAAGAAAAATCTCAAATAAGCAACCTAACCTTACACCTAAAGGAGCTAGAAAAGGAAGAACAAACCAAACCCCAAACCAGTAGAAGGAAGGAAATCATAAAGATTAGAGCAGAAATAAACAAAATAGAAACAAATAAACAAAAACTATAGATCAATGAAACCAGGAGCCAGTTCTTTGAAAAGATCAACAAAATTGATAAGCCTTTAGCCAGACTCATAAAGAGAGAGAGAGAGAGAGAGAGGACTCGAGCAAAATCAGAAATGAAAGAGGAGAAATAACAGCCCCAAACACAGAAATACAAAGGATTGTAAGAGAATAGTATGAAAAATTATATGCCAACAAATTGGACAATCTAGAAGAAATGGATAAATTCCTAGAAACATAGAACTTCCCAAAAGTGAATCAGGAAGAAAGAAAAAACTTGAACAGACTGATTATCAGCAATGAAATTGAATCAGTAATCAAAAAACTCCCAACAAATGAAAGTCCAAGACCAGATGGCTTCACAGGTGAATTCTACCTAACATTTAAAGAGGAGTCAATACCTATTCTTCTCAAAACTATTCCAAAAAATAGAAGAGGAAGGAAAGCTTCCAAATTCATTCTATGAGGCCAGCATGACCTTCATGCCAAAACAAGATATAGACCCTACAAATAGGAGAACTACTGGCCAATATCTCTGATGAACATAGACGCAAAAAATCCTCAATAAAATACTAGCAAACCAAATCCAACAATACATTAAAGAAACCACTCACCACAATCGAGCGGGATTTATTTCAGGGATGCAAGAGTGGTTCAATATTCACAAATCAATCAATGTGATACATCACATCAACAAGAGAAAGGATAAAATCTTAAAGACTCCACCAAAAAGCCACTGTAACTGATAAATGAATTCAGTAAGATCACAGGATACAAAATCAGTATAAAAAATCTATTGCATTTCTCTACACTAATAATGAGGCAGCAGAAAGAGAGATTAAGGAAACAATCCCATTTACAATTGCACCAAAAATAATAATATACCTAGGAATAAACTTAACCAAAGAAGTGAAAGAGCTCTCCCAGAGGGTAGCTGACTCCTGCGCATTGCCCAATCATCCTCCCTGCGAATCCATCTTTGAGCTAAGTAGTCTGAAAACTATAACACAATGACAAAATAAATTGAAGATAACACAAACAAATAGAAAGATAATCCATGCTCATGGATTGGAAGAATCAATATTGTTAAAATGTCCATGCTACCAAAAGCAATCTACAGATTTAATCCAATCCCTATCAAAATACCAACAACATATTTTACAAAACTAGAACAATCTTAATATTTGTATGGAACCACAAAAGACCACCAACAGTCAAAGCAATCTTGAAAAGGAAAAACAAAACTGGAGGTATTTGCAGCATCAGAATACATATTCTGTATCATTTGACCATAAAAAGGAATGAAATCTTGCCATTTGCAACAACATGGAGGGAGCTAGAGAGTATTATGCTAAACAAAATAAGTCAGTCAGAGAAAGACAAATACCATATGATTTCACTCATATATGGAATTTAAGAAACAAAACAAAGAAACAAAGAAAAGAAACGAGACAAACCAAAAAACAGACTCTTAACTATAGGGACTCTTAACTGATGGTTACCAGAGGGGAGGCTGGTGGGGGGATGGGTGAAATAGGTGAAGGGGATTGAGAGTACACTTATCCTGATGAGCACTGAGCAATGTAGAGAATTGTTGAATCACTATATTGTATGCTTGGAACAAATGTAACACTGTATGTTAACTATACTGGATTTAAAATAAAATTTAAAAATAGAACAAAAAAAAAGAAGGAGGGACAAAAACCATGCAAGCTAATAATCAGTACATTTTCAAAACTTACTCTCTGCCAGGCACTCTGCCTTGAAAGAAATAATGCACATAAATACAGGTAAATCATATTTGGAATTAGAAAAGTTCCTGCTGCTTGGTGAGCTGCAGTAATATTTATAAACACGTATTCTCTCACGGAATCCTCCCAGTCATCCCACAGAAAAGTCTCCCTACTTATTTTATTTTTTATTTTTTATTTTTTAGATTTTTTTTTAAATTTTTATTTATTTGAGAGAGAGAGAATGAGAGACAGAGAGCACGAGAGGGAAGAGGGCAGAGGGAGAAGCAGACCCCCCGCTGAGCAGGGAGCCCGATGTGGGACTCGATCCCGGGACTCCAGGATCATGACCTGAGCCGAAGGCAGTCGCTTAACCAACTGAGCCACCCAGGCGCCCCTCCCTACTTATTTTAGATGTGAGAAAACTGGGTGGGGTTTAATAAGCTTATGTAAATGCCAGAGTCTGACCCCAAAGCCAGGTCCATCTGACCCAATAACCACCTCTCTGTCTCCAGTTAGGAGCGCCTTTGGTACCACACCATTTGTGGAGGAGTCTCCATCCTTGTGGGGCTGACCTTGAATGCCAATGCTGCCCAATGAGAGCAGGATCTTCTACTCCTGACCCAGCAGAGTTGGATGGGGAAAAAGGCCGGGATCTCCTTCAGGGAAAGATCTAAACTGAAGTCACTCCCATTTTCATTCCTGACGTTGTCCATAACTAAAGTGATCCTCCATCCCGGTTTGTTGGAGTAGTCTCCTTTTCCTCTGATTGTGTAATTATTAATAGCAAGCGTCCCTGTGTGCACAGTAGATCACGTAGTCACTCTGTTCACATCTGTCCTGCATGGCTGGGAGCGGTTTGCTAGCCTCCGCTCCCCACTTCCTCCTTATTTAGTTGTAGTGACTCGCTCTCTAGTGCTCTGATCCATAGGCTCTCCCAGAGGGTAGCTGACTCCTGCGCATTGCCCAATCATCCGCCCTGCGAATCCACCTTTGAGCTAAGTCAGAGCCCCGCCAGGGTTGGGGAAAACTGTGGGGTGCCAGGACTTTGGGCTCAGTATCTACTGCCCTGCATTACTCGACTGGCAGCCATACCTCGCCTCATCCAGGTTTCCAGCAGCCACTCCAATCCTGATTCTTTTTCATCTGGGCTCTTCCGCAGTTGACTCGCCTCGAAGATGCTTCCGAAACTTCAGGCTGAGCAAATACACTCCCCACTCCCTTGCCCATGGGAGCTGCTGTGTGTCTTCAATGGGGCTGATTTATTTCACTCTGTCAAGCCCTTACAGGGAAGGCATGTGTCCTTGAGCTGCCTCTCTGCTTCCTGCATTCCCTGCTCAAGCCCCTGCTCAGTTTGTGGTTTTGAAATGATAATGAGCTGCTGGTTTTCTTCCCTGGTTTGTAGATTCTTGTTTCTAACAGAGTGTCTCCTGATTCATCATCTTAGAAAGATGAATGCTATGTGTTCTAACGATACAACATCATCTTGCCGGCCTCCTTGCTCCAACATAACCATCAGTGGATAGATGCTGGGCAGCCTGGATTTATTTTTCACTGCATTCAATCAGGCACATAACACCATGTAGAGAATGTCAGTTCGTCGCAGCTCAAGGTGAATTTCTTTCTCCTCAAGGCAATGACACAAAAGTTCCCTAGGGGCAGCCCCTCGCAGACCTGCTTGATTGTATTTTTTCATAAATGAGCTTTCAGAGGAGCATCAGGCTCTGCTGTGATAGCGAGGCTGGACTGGTGATGGGGTTGGATATTGTCGCCCCATGCTCTTTTCCAGAGCAGCACTGGATTGATTGCATTATTTAGAGCAAGCACAACCCAGAAAAAGTGAATTGCTTGACTTTCAGGCTTTTCCTTCACAAAGGAGAACTGAAGGCAGTTTCACTTCTGAAGGTGGGGAGTGAGAACTGAGTATGGAGCTCATGATCTGTTCTACATGGACTTCTTTTTGCAGATTGTTCCATCCCACTGCATCCATTCACAAGGCTGAGCGCATGCATACCTGTGCCAAGATGATGGTCTTCTGTGGGTGGGGAGGTTGGCCACAGGCGTAAGAAGGAACAGTCAGAAGCCCCACAGGCAGCAGTGGTTTTAAACTGGCACTCAGTGGAAACTGGAGGCTTTCTAGGAGGTCAGCAGAGAGGCCTGAAAAATAATTTCGGAATGTCTGATATTTCACATTTCTAGCCATGCCGGTCTTTTATTTGTTGTTTCTTTTCTTTCTAACCAGACTTGCCAGTGGAATGGTCTCTTATGTCTTAGGTTAACGAAAGTATAAAGGGAATCCAGACCTTCATAAATCAAATATTATTTATTTATTTATTTATTTTTAATTAATTAATTAATTTTAATTTTTTATTAGCATATAACATATTATTTGTTTCAGGGGTACAGTCTCAAATATAATTTGAAAAGAAAAAATCTTTCCAATATGGATGCGTGGTCTTTTAAGTGGAAGCAACATGTTATATTTAGGGGTATTTCTAGGAAAAACAGATTTCTGAAGTAACTCTTGCAAATATGTAACTAGTGGAACTAGTAACTAGAACTAGAACTAGATCTAGCTCCCCAGGTAAGGCTTTGGTGCCCTAGGCAGCCTTTTTCCTTCCCCCCTCGCCTGGGAGAGCCTTTGTGACAGAGAGAGCCCCTTGGAACATGGTTACTTGCTTCCTGGTCTGAGGGCACCAGTGATCAGGTGACAAGGGAGGTCAACTGTGATGGAGCAGGATGAGGAAGGATAATGCAGAGCTAGTCACTCATGCCTTTCTTTCTCTGTTCCATTTCCAACCTCATTCCTTGATCTGAGTCACGCACTAGAATTCTCCTAGGGCTTAGGCAGAGCAGTTGCATGAATGATCTGAATGAAGAGGGTCCTCAAAACACCATTTCTCCACCTTGCTCTGCCCTTTACCAAGGGGCAGCTCCTACCCCTCAAGGAAAGGCTCTGAGCATTGCAGTCCAGCTCATGTAAAAATACTGAGGAAAAAGGGCTCTCCAAACTTCTTTTGAGGTTCCTTCCCTTAGACACCATAGTGGTTTTTTCTTGGCTGAAATTCAAAGAAACCTCCAAGCTGAAGGAGGAAGCACTTTAAATCACTTTGCAACCCACAGCTTGTCTCTCCCAGTTATATAAGTTTATTGTATTATTTTTAGAATGTTTACTTAAACAGTGTGCAGAGCTGGCCTAGGAGGCTAGCTGAATCTTTTATTAGAACACATCTATGTCTTCTATCACTGGGGTCCCCTGGCAGGAGGCTAAAAATAGTCCACTGAACCCTTTCCTCCACCAGAAAGATTGTTTATTTGCCAGAAGAAGAGAGAAAACAGAAACCTCCCCCCCTTCACCCTGAATTCCTTCTGGAGCTGAGTGACTGCTTTGCTTCAGAAATAAAAATTCTTTGCCTTTAAATGGGGGGCCAATGGGTAGTTGGCAGCTTCAGTCCGTTTCCACGCAGCTGAAGGTGACGTGAATGTGCTCATCATGTCATACACTTGCTCGAAAACTTTAGCAGCTTACCATTGTTTGTAGGATAGGGCACGAATGTCCTGCATTTGGTATTTGAGTTTCTTTTTAATAAGCTCTACACCCTGCTCTGCCGGATTTCTAGCATTATTTGCCACTGTTCCAGAACTTTCAGCTCCAGATTCATCTCTTCAATGCCCCACAATATCCCTGGTGTCTGGTTGTCCCTTCGATCATATTCCGCTTTCTGCTAAAATGTCTGACTTCCTGTAAACTGATCTGGTCCTGCTCATCATTCCAAGAGCAGCACCCCACTCCCCCCCCATCCCCTCCCTCCCCTCCCTCCCCTTCCCTTCCCTCTCCTCACCGCTGAGGTCACCACCATCTTTCCAGGCTCCTGCCATGCTCCTGTCCACACCGGCCCCCTCTTTCTGACACTTAGCAAATAAGAGAGTCTCACAAGGTTATTTATCTTTTTATGTGAGCAAGTTTTATTTTCTTAGTCTTTTGAAAGCTGAGAATAGTGACGGCAGCTTTTAGTCTCTGTATCTGCTAGTGCAATTGACAAATCACAGGGGCTTCATTTGTGTTTCATGATTGATTTAAGGGGATCCCTACTCTATTCCCACAGGGCGAGGTCACCATTCTTACCATCTCTACTGGGACCATCCAACCCAGGGGCAGAGCTCTCTAGGGTTTCTGTAAAGTAATGTTTGATAAACACTCTTCCCTGCTAAAATGCTTGCAGGGGGAAGTGGTGGGTGTTGTGAAGAGGAAGGTCACCTTTGTGGTTTAAAAAAAAACGTCCGTTGTACAATGTCCTTGTTGAGTCACAAGACCCTTGAACATATTAAAGGTGCTGAGAAATCCTGCAATAAAGAAAACTTTTATTTTGTTGAAACTACCATTCATCAAATTTACCATAGAACTCTTCCTTCCTTCCTTCCTTCCTTCCTTCCTTCCTTCCTTCCTTCCTTCCTTCCTTCCTTCCTCCATCCCCTCCCTCCCTCCCCTCCCTCCCTTCCCTCCCTCCCTTCTTCTTTCCTTCCTTCTTTCCTCCTTTCCTCCTTTCCTTCTTTCCTTCTTTCCTTCCTTCCTTCCTTCCTTCCTTCCTTCCTTCCTTCCTTCCTTCCTTCCTTCCTTCCTTCCTTCCTTTCTTTCTTTCTTTCTTTCTTTCTTTCTTTCTTTCTTTCTTTCTTTCTTTCTTTCTTTCTTTCTTTCTTTCTTTCTTTCTTCTTTCTTTCCTCCCCCTCCCCCCGAGAAGTAATAACATCCAGCATCCAGAAACACTAGATGTCTTAGTCAGCTCCAGGTTCTATAACAAAATATAGACTGGGTGGCTCAAAAACAGACATTTATTTCTCACAATTCTGGAGGCTGCAAGTCTGAGATTGGGGTGCTAACATGGTTGGGTTTTTGGTGAGGGTCCTCTTCCTGGCTTGTAGATGACCAACTTCTCATTATGTCCTCACATAACACAGAGAGAGAAGGACAGCCCTGGCCTCTCTTCCTCTTCCTTTAAGGACAGTAATCCCACCCTCATGACCTCATCTAAACCTAATAACCACCCAGGGGCCCCACCTCCAAATACCATCACATTAGGGGCTAGGACTTTGACATCTGAATGTGGGGGAGGGGTACACAGATATTTAGTCTGTAACACAAAGATTCTGTTGAACACAGTGGAGAGTGTCTTCTTCCCACCTGGCTTCCCAGCTGCCCTCCCTTTAAGACACACGCTTGATGCTTTATTTTCCATCTTTGACTCTGTTAGGATTTCTTGGGTAATGCAATTCTGATACACTCCCAAGTGTTTATTCTTTTGGCCCGTTTGCACTGCTTACAAATTCCTGCCATTTCTGCTGCTCTGATTTGTATCCTTTTAGATTCATCCAAATAAAGAACAGGATAGGGCGCGAATGTCCTGCATTTGGTATTTGAGTTTCTTTTTAATAAGCTCTACACCCTGTTCTGCCAGATTTCTAGCATTATCTGCCACTGTTTCCGGTATTTCCGGTAACTTGGTAAGGACAAGACTGAACTAACTAGACATTTTCTTGTGCCATTTTAAAGATTTTCTAGTCTAACCAGATTTTTTTTTGTAAATACACGAATTAATTGAGGACTTGGAAAGTAAATAATGTATTCACAAGTCGGGGGTAAAGTTAGAATTCAATCCAGGTCTTTTGGCTTCCAGGTAAGTGGACTTCTCCATACACCTCTCTGACTTCTAGGTTATGTTGAATCTTCCAGGTCCTAGATTTTTTTTAATCTCTTGAAGTCATCCGAGATCAACCCAAACAGAAAAGATGGTTCTATCACATTTCTTGACTTTTCTGGGTTGCTTTTAACCAGACTTTTCCATTCTTCCCTGCCTGGTATGCTTTCTATTAGCTTCTGCGCTCCGGTCACCCTCCTCTGGGGGCTTTCAAGTCAATGTCCTTTGAAAAATGTGGCACTTGAGACAAAACCCAGTTCTGCAGATGCAGCCTGACTTGACAAAGTGCAGTAGGGCCCTCCTGCCTCCTTCATCCAGGCACACCTCTTCTCTCGCTGCAGAAGAAGGGTGTTAGGTTCTCAGTGGTCCTGGGTATTCTTTTGATCAAGGCCTTGCCTGTCTCCAGACCTGCTCACAACCCTCCAGTCTGGGGTTTTAAGCCCTCCCACCATTTGGCTCCTCTCTAGGTTAATTCATCTCATCTCTTGTTACACTCAGGCTTTTGTCTTCCTGTCAGACAAACCTGCAGTGCATTTCCCTACACCTGCTTCTGCTTTGCTCATTCAGATCCCTGACCTCTGGGCAGTTCTGGGCACTTCTTTCAAATCATCCTTTCCTGTTTCTGTCTGCTGAATGGCAACTCTCTCCTTCTTCAGGTCTTTGTTCATGTCACATCTTCTCTATGAGAAACTTCTAGGCCGATCGCTCCCAGCTCCTACCTCTGCTCAAGGGTGTGTTCTTCTCCCTGTTTTCCCTCCAAATGTTCAGCACTTGGGGAGTATCCTTTGCACACCCTTGTACTGCTCAGTGGAGGTTTCTACCATTGGTCCCTCAACTTTCTGTCTCTCTTAAAGCAGTAATGATTGACATGCCGCCAAGTACTTACAGATCCACTGGGTCTTCTGGCTCCCCTCAGTCTTGTCCGGAGCAGGAAAGTATTAGCACCTTCTCATTTTCAGATGAGGACAATGAGACTCAGCCCGGTTTCGTAACTTGCTCAAGGTCTAATAAACAGTGCTGTAGGGGCTTCTGATTCAGAGATATGCTCCTTCAGACTTTCCCCATTGGCTGCTAAAATAAAGATTGTATGAGCAGAGAGCAAAATCAAAAAAATCCCTGATCTTATGCAATAATCTTTTGATTTTGAAATTCTCAGAGAGAGGCACCCTCTCCAGCTCCTCTTCGGTGATCTGGTGTGAGGAGGATTTACTCATCCTGGAAAGCACTTGGACTTCAAGTCTTTTTGTTCTTGTCACCTCTCTTTCATTTTGTCACATTTTTGTATTTTTAAATTCCATGTTCTTTACTTGACAAGTAGGCTTGTATTGTATATAAGAATATATAGAGAGAGTTTTAAAAATCATTTGTGAGGCATTCATTGAAAATGAGAACCATTTCACATTGTACCTGTTCTAGCATTTTCTACCACTGAACAGAGCAGTTAAGGTTTAGCTGATGTCTACTAGGAGGGAGGCAAAATAATTTGAGTATAAGGTGAAGCTAATTGAAAATATTTGGTGAAAAACAATAAACATGAGGCCACCCCCACTTTGCCTCACACTATGGCAGTAGATAAGCAATTCAGTGAATGCTTCTGAGTCCTTACTCCGTGCCAGTGTCATTCTAAGGATTGGACAAAAAGGAGTAAACAGTACAGATGAGATTCCTGATCCCATGGAGCTCATATCCTAAATGTGAAGACAGGCAGTACAAATAAATAAACGAATGATATATTTCAGATAGTAATAAATACTAGAAGGAAACCGCATAGTAAGATGTGATGGGACACAGCTTGAGGACAGGGCACTAGAGAGAGGGATATCAAAGACCTCCCGAAGGGGTGGCATCTGAGTGGAGATTTGAATGTTTTGCCAAGCAAAGATTGGGGGCCGATTGTTCTGAGCAGAAGAACAAGAAGACCTCAAGGGGGGAAGAAGCCATGTTTGAGGCTTAGAAAGAAGGCCAGTGAGGCTAGTGTATTATCATAAGTGAGGGGGACAGGGAACTGCAAGTTTATACAGGGGCCTTATAGATCAAGGGAGCCTTAATGGGGAAGGATGATGTAATCTGATCTACATTTTAGAAATGTCACACTAGTTTCTCTGTGTACAAAGGGCATTATTGGAAGACAGACATGGAAGCATTTAGGTTATTCCATTAATATTAATCCAGGTGAGAGATGATGGCAGGGTGCACCAGGTATTAAAGATGATAGAAATATAGAGAGATTTAGGATATATTTTAGAGATGAAAATGATCTGGTAGGCTAATGGATTTAGCACGGAGGTGACAAAAAATGAAAGCAAGGATGACTTCTAGCTGCTGATGCTAAATAGAAATATTTACTAATCCTCTGGAGAGGAGCTAGACAGAGTTTGAAGTGAACACTGGGTGTACTGTCCAGGGTGTTCCTGCTGGTAAGCTCCACCAATGGGATGGCGGAGCAATGTCTTAGACATTTTGAATAAATACTTTAAATGCCTTCCTTATAATGAAGATTATGTTATTTCTTTGCAAACTTAAACCAGGAGCAATTCAGGGGAACATAGTTTTAGTTCAAAAGCAGAAGAACCTGTTAATGATTGAAATAAATGATACTCAATCTACAAAATGAGTCATATAAAATGAGTTGAAATATATAAAAAGTTAGAAATATGCAATGCATTGAAGTATGCAATGAGTTGCTTCTCACTAGTGCAGCTCCCCCAGAGGCAGGATATGCAGTTATTTCCTCTGGTGGGGAGATGAAGCTTCTTGGCATTGAAAGAGAGGCATAGTCCAGTTCTAACGTGGGTAGGGAAGAAGCTGATCTGATGTCAGGGCCCCCCCGCCTAGGAGTGGTGAGAGAATAACCAGTTGGTTGGTGGTATGACCTAGAATATCAAAAAGACACAATCCTCCCCTGAGTATCTGACCCTGAGTGTTTCAGAGTCTTGTTTTGACATGACTTTCTCTAAGGCTTTTTCATCATGGTTTTAGCAAGTGTTATGATGCCTTCAGAATTAAAGAGGAGGAATTTCTTCCAGCGAATATAGTAAGGAGGAGAAGTCCTGGTGCTCCTTGCCCTGTTGTACATATCAGTCAGGATCCTTGGGGAAAACGCTCAGCAAAACTGAGCTGGGATTTTTGAAGACTTTCAATAAAGGGACTATTGATAGCCAACCATGATACCGAAACATTGGAGAGCTGCAGTGGTGGTAGCATCTTCTAGGTCTACAGAGCGAGGGATGGAAAAGTGCTGCCAAAGCTTGAATGAGACCCAAAATGTTAAAGAAGTGTCATTCAATAGAACCTTTAGAGGCCACAGCCACTCCAGAACTGAACTCCAGCAGGGAAGGAACAGATAAGAAATGTTTCCACCTTTCTCCTCCTGCTCCCTGATCATCCGCTGGGGTATCTCACTGGCTGATCTGCAAAAAAGAAGTCAGAGGGTCAAGGATCTAGGTTGACCATCCTGGGGTGCAGGGTAGGGCACAGCAGGGTACAGAATAGATTTGGGGTTGAAACTACATTTGCCCTTCTACGGTCACTTTTGGTTCTATGATTTCATGTTTATATTCATTCTCATACTGTTTTGTGTACTACCATTTACATGATGAGTGCACGTGTAGAAATAGTAATTGTAATCACTACAGGACAGTCATTGACTACAGATTCTGAAGGGCCTGTAGCTAGCCATTTGCCACAGAGGTACAACATTTTGTTTCTAAATGCACAGATTGAAAGAAAAACAGTAACAACAAAAAAAGCAGATTCCATTCCAAAATGTTTGGATTCCATTGCAAACATTGTCAGAGTATTTTGCTCAAAGTTAATGAGCAGTTGATGATGATATGTACAAGGAGGGTGTGGGGCCAGCCACGATTCCTCATGCCTATTCCACTTCTTCGGCACTAGAGAAATGTTTCTGGGATTAGATCAGTGAGGACTTGGTGCTGGCAAGGAACGGGTGTGAATGGAGTTTGACCCAACTCCAGAATTAAGAATTCCAACCCCACGTTGCTTATCTTCATTGCTCCTTAGCCACTAGATGCAGCATAAACCCTCCCAGCCTCTTCCCTCTTATCTGCACTGAACTGTGGTTATTAAACAAATTGTGGATCTAGTCCACATTCTCTCAAATACTTTGAAAACTACACAGTACAAGGCTTAATGAAGGTGGCATGCCTCACAATGACTTAGAACTGGAAATATGACTACATCAAATGTCTTTAGAAGGCAAGATTTTAATGGTGGAATAATATGCTGGAACAGAGGACTAATTTCTTCTCGAATGCTAGAATGAATTATTTATGCTTTGACAACATTATGTGTCTCTAAAGCAGCTTTTAGTTATTCGCCACTTCTGGGCTACAGCTGATCCTGCTGCCCATTCTTGTAATTACATTAACCTCTTGACTTTACATGACAAGCTTTTCCTGTGCGCTGCGATCAATAGCCTATCACTATACCTCTTTAATAGGGCCATAGTTACACTTCAGTTCAGATACAATTAACTTTGTCCCCTCTTTTCTTTCTGGTGGGGCATGGAATAATATTTCTTATTTCACATCTGAAACAAAGGAAGTCATTCTGAAGGAAAAGATACACGTAGAAATATGCAGATCATATGGGAAGAAATGATTGCAATGATAAACAGACCAGAAGCTAATCCATTTCTGCCAACACATAGGATTAGAAACGCTGGGGGAAGCAGTGGTGGATTTCAGTGGATTTCAAAGCCCGGAATTTGTGCTGTGGCTTTTAAATCTCTGCTGTGGTAAACTTTTTACTTTCAGTAGGATTAAAAGCACTGTGGACCACCTACTTTCCTACTTAAGCCAGAGGCAATTAATTATAGTGTGTATATGTAAATAGAAAAAGCATACTGTTAAATGCTGAAATGAGGTCAACTAGTGAAATCCTCCTCTTTGACAAAGAGAAATTGGGAGAGGTAAATAGCAGCGATGTGGTTAGAGCCCCTCAGCTCAGGAAAGCTAATTGTCTGTGTTCAGTCATGTTGGTAGCTTTCATTCAGTCATTGTGGGAGCATTTACACCATGGAAATTGGCAAATGTTACAAACCAGTGCTTTTCCCCACAAAGAACTACTTAAACATGCACCTGCGTGTCACTATGTGTGTGTGTGTATATATATGCACACACGCACGTGCACATGTACGTATATGTATAATGTGTCACATGTATATGTTTCGATGTGCTATATTATGTAGGTATTTCATCTGTATCTTTCATCAGAAATGGTCTCAGAAAACTTTTCCAGATATTTTTGTGATTGCTTTTTTTTTTTGCTTTATAATACATGAACACACACAAACACCCCCCCCCCCACAGTAGTTATCCACACAGAGTTGCAGGGACTTGCATTTTAGATTTGCCTTCAGATCATACAGACTTCTGAGTCTGTGGATCGCTTGGAGAAACTCAAAGGAAAGGTCATGAAAATCAGCTCTACAAAGATGGGCACAATGGCCAGAGCTATAACTGGACACGTTTGGAACACTAAACGTTTGGGGTATAAACTGAATTCATTTTCCTTCTAACTGTATAATACTATAGGGGAACAAATTCTCTTACTGTCTTCTGTACTATATTATCAGAACTGTATATCTTAGAAATAATAAAACTATCCATTACCAAGAGCAATAATTTAGGGCCCAACCAATGTTCACTATAGATAATGCATCTGCTTTAAAATCACCTTAAGAAATAACTGGTGGCTGCTTAAATCCTGTCAGACCACTCTAATTTTCTTTTATGACGGTGTCAGATTTGTTATATTGCAGGAAAGTGATCTACATAATACACATGCTTGATGCCTACACATATTACATGATCAGCAAATTTAGTGTAAAAAAATAATATTGTGAGTGGGTGCAGAATCAGCAGAAGGCAATTACAGTATAGCTGCCACTGAAAGAAACTAAGAATAGAATTACAATGTCCTAGGGCTCGAGCAACCTCTGTTCCAGTGGGGGAATGAGAGTACGTACATCAACATGTGTTGGAGTATCAATTAAATAGTCAAATATCTGGGCCCCAGTCCTTGACACATTGAATTGAATCTCTCTAAGTGATTCTTATGCACACATGAAATTGGGAATTACTGCTATTGGGTTATATATCCCAAATGAGGAAAGTCCAAGAACTGGGGAACTTTCAGAATGTTCTGAGGAGAAACTAGAACATATTTTACTTTCTGGTAAAGATAGGAAGACATGAGAGATCCCAAGGCTCCTCTGAAGTATGAGGATGTCACCTCCTCCTCCTCCTCACCCTCTTGCCCCTCTGCAACCTCCTTCTCTGAAGTTTGCCTTGGCTTCAAGTTAGTATGACACCAGGATTTTCAGATAATGATTTCAAGGCAGTGGAAAGGGATGGAAGAAGCTTTGGTCTGGGAGACATGAAATCAGCATGGAAGACTCCATTCTTTTATGTGGCATTGGATAAATTATTGACTTCTCATGAGCTTCAGTTGTCAGAAATGATACATATCCGTTCATTGTATATCAGAGAGTTGTTCTGAGAACTAGGGGAGACATCTGGAATGTAAAAAGTTAACCCCAAGGCGTTGAGTACAGGGTCATTCAAGGTTCCCATGACTGAGCTCTGGGACTGTGTCACTTGCTCTGAAATGGGCTTTAGCAGGAATCTCTATTTTGTGGTCAAGGGTCTAAAGGTCTGAGTGAGAGGCATCTGAACTGGGAGGTAAAGGGAGACATGAAGAAAGAATTAGTGATGGTAGTTTTAAACACACACATAATTAAAGCTAACAAATTTTGATCACTTACCATAGTAAGCACTTTACGTAAATAATCTCATTTGTTCCCTAAAACACGTTTAATAAGACACGTATATACTATTATAACCACCATTTTCCAATGAAGAAATGGAATGATTGATTGCATGATTTGCCCAAAGTCACGTGGCTTACAAATGGGAGTCTGGTTTGACTCCAAAGCTTCAACCATCCAAAGTGGCGGGGGAGTTAGTTTCGCCAATGGGATTAGACTAACCTGGTAGCTGCTGTTATAGCCATAAGTCTTGAGCTGTAGGATCAGATAGGTTTAAAGGCCAGGAAAGATGGAGAGTGAGCAATATAAATACTTCCCTTGCTTCCTGGAATACCCCAGAAACCACAGATTAGAGAAGGTAGGTCATTAATGTCCAGTAACTCCAGATCCAATTTCCTTTTCACTGAGGGTTTGTAAGAACTAGATTGGACAATGATGATAATTTCAGAATCTGCTTCCCTAGAAGGTTTTAAAAGGTTTTATTGGTTAGAATTGTTGTAAGTAATCTGTTCCAAAGGTGAGGAGAGAGATGTGATAGATCATGTTCTTGGGTCTTTCTGATTCACCTAAGTTCTTTTAGTTAGTTCAGTGGAGAATAGTTAATTTTTGTGAGGACATATTTAATAAAATGGTAAAAGTTTATATTCTGCATTAAACTCTAGGGATGCTCTCCTTCCCCCCACCCCCCTTTTATGGGTGGTCTGTAGGAGCCAACAAAACAACAGTCTCCGGATTCATCAGAATGGAGCACACATATTGCAAAAGTATTTTGCCTTTCCAATGAGTTTAAATCACATAGAAACAAAATCTGGACCCTTTCATGTAGATGGAGCTAAAGGGTCTGATATCAGACTACAAAATAGCACTTTGCCAAAAGGATCCAGGTTCTTTCAGATCCAATACAAATTCTCCTGAAACATCTGCATCCATTCCCAGATGAAAAACCCACGGGTTAATGAAATTCCCAGATGTGACTACTTGTCAAACAATTGAGGTGCTTTTGTTAGTGAGTCCCTACTTTAAGGGTGGATGTGATAGGAGTTGAATTGTCATTCTGATCTTATCCTTCTAAACAAATCAACATTTTCAAGCTTTGCAGGCAGATATCACGATTTGAACAATTTACACCAAAAGGGGTTCTCTGCTTCACGGGTAGGGGAGATAAAACCCTGACTTCAAAGCACCTTTCTCACCTTCAGAATCAATTACCCTCTGTTTTCTTACAGAACTTATTATGCCTTTTCCCACACATCTTGTGCCCCAATATACCTCTTGATCATGAATGTATGTGACTCAAAAGAAAAATCTACTTGGGATATCTAAATTCAGAGATGTCTAGTTTGAATCTTGTTTCTTTACCTCAGTTTGTGACCATTATGAAACAGTTCCTTTCTGCTCAGCGGAGGCAAATATTTCCTTCCTGAAGGGTGAATCACTCAGAAAATAATAAATCCTACTCTGGTGCTCTTGTTTAATGTTACAATTCCTTCCTTAATGGAGCTATCTGACCCCCGTAACCCGTCTTCCCATTCTAAAAGTACAAACTGAAACCCAAATAAATAATTTCTCCCATCAAAGCGTTCAGAAACAAAATGCTTTCTGAGAAACAATGGATGCAGTGCCTTCAGACTGACTGTACCAAATAAATTCAACACAATCCCTCTAAAACCAAGCAAGATGTGAAGACAATGATGCAGACAGATGAGCAGCGGTGGACTCTAAAAGCAGGTTCCCTAAAAGATCCAAGAACTGCCTTGAATGGACACAGAGAAGGCCCCACCATAGATGGGATTTCAAGGAATCAGGAAATTCCTTACTTTGATCTCCAGTGAGAAAAAAGAATGGGAGTGGCTGATAACGACAACCGGTCTGAAGGTGAGGGAGGCTATGTGACACAGCTGTGCGGTAAGAGAGAGGGTTGTCGGTCCTGGAAACCAGAGCAGACAGCTTTCCTGATGTGGGAGGAGTAGCCCTTCTTTGTCACACTGGGGAGATTTGCCACGGCTTTGAAACAAATGCGCATAAACTGTACCCTGTTGGTTAGATGAACTCCTGCAGTTTCAGGAATAGGAGTCTCTCTTTAGGACGGAGTTGATATCAGTACATGAAACAATACCAGAATGAAACCAGGAAAGGCCTGTTATTCAGGAAGGAGAAGCTGGAAGGCTGTGTCCTCGCCAAAGTTGAGCAGTCTTGACACAAGGGCCAAGATAATTTCTGGTTCACAGTACACGATAGCTCTATGAATGTTTTGTCTCACGTAAGGAAGAAAGCACTTGCCAGAGAATCCAGAAGCCTGTGTCTAGCCCCCACGGACCCAATGTTCCCTAAAATTTATTATGTTTAGAACCACGGATCTTAAATTCATGTCTCTTACACTTTACTTGGTTCATTTTCTTTAAACTTTTTTTGACAGGTGGTATTTCCTTGACCTTTATTTTATTTTTCTGCTTTTCATGTGTTTTCCTATTTTGTAGTGCTGTTGCTTTTTGTGTTAGTTTGGGTTGGAGGTTGATTAGAAGTCTCTTTTTTAGATGAAATCTCTAGTGTTAATGCTCACTGGTTGCACTGCATCATGCACTTTCCTGGTATATAAAAGGCAGGGTAGTGTGTGAATTTTCCTGTTTTTAGTTGGATACTTTAAACCTCTATGGGACAGATCTTTCAGAGAGAAAAATAAATCTTGATAGGATTCATCACTTAGCTTAGCATCTAGTTTATTCTATGCAATCATTAACTCTAGCTTAAACTGGAGGCCCAAATATTTCTTCCATCCCCAGTCTGGTATTCAAATAACAAGACAATAACACCTTACATTGATCTAAAGTATTTGGAGATCTTCAGACAACATTAAAGACTAAATACACTGCATTTTCCTCCCTTACTTCAGATCAAAGCAGCTCATCCTTCTTTTTCTTTTCTCTGTTTTTCTCTCTTGTTTTGCGTGGACACTTCTTACAGATTTCAAAAATTGAAGTTTGGTCTTTTCATATTCTTAAAATGCTAAACGCTCCTTGGAGGACTTCATATAAAGAACAAGTCATCTTTCTTTAGAAACATGGATAATCATTTTCTATTCAGACAGCTGTCTCAAAAGACCTTGCTATTACATACCTTGTAAGTTGAAGAAATAACATTTCTATGAAAATAAATGACCAAAGCCACTTCAGAAAGCAGCAAACTTCAAACAACTCTGTAATTTGTAGACCCCTCTGACATCCCAAGTGCATAATGGATTTGCAAAGACATTGAAGATTAAGTAAATTGACTATGATGTCACAACTCTATTTTAGTGTTTTTCCTTTAAAATCTTTATTTTTGGGGGAAATATATTTGCTGATTAATATTCCCTGAGAAACCTCTGTGGTTTTCATCTCTGTCCCAGGTAACCCATCTGTCCAAAAGATGCAGTTGATAAAATCCACAGGCCAAACTTAGCCCTTGTGGGTCATAGAGTCCTATTAAAAAAAACAAGCAAAAACCCAAAACAAAAACCAAAAAAAAAAAAAAAAAAAAAAAACTTCAGATAATCTGGGAGGTTCCTTAGAATAACATCTGGAAAGGGTATTTTCTGCTTGTGTTATAGGCATTGGAAAAAAAAAAATCTGTGGTATATCCAAAAGTGAACCATTTGAGTTTTCTGTTCCGGTGATGGGGCCATTTTATTGAGTACTGTCACCCGCAATTGAATTTATGGGCACTCACAGAGAGCCGGGGACTGTAAATTCTGAGGCCTGCTTATTAGAACCCGAGAGCATTTGACAATGCACATAATTAATGATCATTTGCTAAAAGTATTTTTGGGAATTTTATTCAAACAAAGTAAAAAAGAAACACATTAAATATTAGTCCTGTTATATATTATGGGACATTATATCCATTTGTGTGCCCATAAATCATTTAGCTATGAATACTTAAGAAGAGCAAGAAAGTGATACCCTATGTATGCTCTGAGATAATATTGTCTTAGTATTTGATTACAGGCACAGTGTCCTTAATGGACTGATTCATGCTCCATATCCAATGTCCAGTTGGAGCTGGGGCACTAAGAAACGGTAACAGAAGGATGTTCGGCCAGGATCACCCAGAGTTCAGGAGTGTGAAATTAGTGACGAAATAAGACTTTTACTGGCCCTTGTCGGAAGACTCTCTTTGTCTCTTTTACTGTCTTGCTTTCCTGTGATTGGTTTTGCTGTCCCAGTGTGGGTGTTTATGTTTGTGTGTGTGTTTGTCTGGGTATACTCTTTTTTTTTTTTTTGATGGCAGGGAGGTATTAAAAATATGTGGCCTGGTTTAACTATCTTTTTATCAGGTTAAAGAAAAGAGATCAGTGGCTGCTTCTGTGGGAGCTGAAGGGATAAACCTGACAGTTAAAACAAATAGAAGATTTATTCTTTTTTGAACAGCTACAAAAAGTCATTGCAATTTGAGTTAAACCAGAGCCAGATCTTTGTCTTCACACATAGGGTAAGGTAGACAAATTAAAAAAAAAAAAAAAAAAACAGAACCAAAAAAAAAAAAAAAAAAAAGGAAGGAAGGAGGAGAAGGAGGAGGAGCAGGAGAAAATGGAATGAAATATGCCTGAGAAATGGAGATAGCCCAACACAGGCTTTGTGAAGTGATGAGAAGAATCAAGGGTTGTTTTAAGTGCCAACTGCCACGGACATGTCATGTGATTTGGGACAAACCACTTAAACTTTCTGGCCTCAGTATACAATTCTTAAAAATGAAGGAAAATCATTAAGATCACTAAGGACTTCCTAATTGCAAATATTTATTATTCCAAATTGACATTTTCAGGAAACACACAATCACGCACACACACACACACAAAATGTGGATTTTTTTTTTTTTTTGTCCAAATGATCCATATAATTTTTTGTGTGTGGCTCCAGTTCAGTAGACACAGGCATGCTATGTCTAGCTGCCACTGTATATCATTTTGTGGTGCAAAGTCTAAGCACTTATTGCCTGCCTGGGAAGGAAAAAGGGTCTAAAAGAAAATTATTTAAGGTCATACAAGCAAACTGTGAGAAAGCTTTAAAAATACATTTTAAAAAATTGAACTGAATGAAAATCTTTAAAGTTCAGCTGATGAAGACAAAGGACTTCAAATATTTGTTGATACGAGTTGGAGTTTATGACATCGACAAGCCTATCAACTGGTGATTTAGATATAATAGTCCAAATGAAAGTTATGAGGGTTAAGCTATACCATTTTATTTTTTAATTTTTTAAAAATTTGTTTATTTACTTTTAAAGATTTTATTTATTTGAAACAGAGAAAGAGAGAGCACATGAGTGAGGTGAGGGGCAGAGGGAGAAGCAGGCTCCCTGCTGAGCAGAGAGCCCAATGTGGGGCTCGATCCTGAGACCCTGGGATCATGACCTGAGCCAAAGGCAGACACTTAACTGACTGAGCCACCCAGGTGCCCAAGCTATACCATTTTAAAATTTTAAATGTAGTAACAAGTAAATAGGTCATCATGTCCAGTTTCATACAGTTACTTGAAGCGAATCTATCTTCTATCAGTCATCTATTATCAATTATCTATCTATTTATCTATCATCTATCATATATCTATCATTAATCCTCTATCATCTATTATCTATCTACTTATCTTCTATCTACTTATCTATCATTTCTCTATCATCTATTATCTATCAATCATCTATCTACCTATCATCTATCTATTATCTATTTATCTACCTACCTATTTATCTATCAGTATCTGCCAATGTTCTTCTCTAGATCTTCAGCTTCTCATCATAGTGTTAATTAAAGAGTGAGTTAAGGGGTAAACCAACTAGAGCATTTTTCATTCTTATTTCTGAAATTTAGGCCATCTTTGGTTTAGAAAAATTCTTTCATTTTTCATGGCTGCCCAGAGTCCACAATAAATAAAGTGTGAAGGGAGATGAAAATTGTATTTCAAGTCAACACATACCTGTGATGATGAGATCTTGAATCCACTTTCACTTGTAAATTAAACATTTCAAGAAAGATGCTTAGAAAAAATTCATGTGCCTGGAAAATGGCACCTTTGAAAAGAATATTCTCATAACATGTCTTTTTCATGTTCAGCCAAGTTGAAGGAAAAAAAGTGGGCCGATCACACTTTGTGTTTTGAGTTACAAAGGATTCTTTGGGGGTGGAGCAAATGGCACTTAACCTGCATCAGAAGTTGGCAGATGAACCAACAGCTGAGCCTTTTCTTCTCCAGAGAAGCATTAAAGTTTAATTCCCATTGCACCTGCATGGAAGCCAAGGGTGGGGGCGGGTAGGCACAATATGTTTTAAATAATGCAGCCCAAGCCATTTTGGGCAGTTAGAGATTTATAATAGAAGGCAGCCAGGAAATTTCTCTATTGGTATCATTGGAAAAAAGCCACTTTCCAATTTTTGTTAGTCTGTTTCCATCAGACAACAAAGAGGCACCAAGAGGAAGCAACTTGGTCGACTGACTAGAGCAGGGGAAAATGTTAACATCTGTCAAATCTGGATGGTAGGTAGGTATATGGCCATTTGTTACATTGATCTCTATGTCTTTCTGAATGTTTGAGAATTTTCATAATTAAATAAAATGAGTATGGGTGTTTGGAATTAAGCCTTGTGTTTCAAATCCCCATGACCTTATTTTCTAGCTATTGTGGGCTTGGAACAGTTATTTAATTTCTCAGAGCCTCAGCTCCCTCATTAACATAATAGGTACAGTAATACCTACCATGTGGGTTGACCTGGGGATCCCAGATAATGAATAGAGTGCCTGACAAGTGGCTGGTTTTTCTATCGGTAGCAGTTAGAACCCAATTTTAAACCAAAACTCAGCTGAGAGAAACAATCTCCAGGGAAAATTTCTTAGAAGTTATGCACTGCATCTGTTCTCCTAGATTTTGTATTTACTTCTGGTTTAAGTCAGATCACTAAAGATCTGTGTGTCTGCACCATATCATTCATACTGGGGGCCCATCAGGATGTTTACACTTCATTGTCCTTGGGAAATATGTCATTGGCTTTCAGTAAATGCTCTTACTAAACTTCTGCATGCTCCCTATAAAGGTGTTATGGGGGTGTGGTTCACTACGTGACACAGGACTCTTCAGTAGCCCCTATGAGAGACATCCCTATCCGATCTTAACGTTTCAAGTAATTTTTTTCTTTGGGGTAACTTCTTCTTCTTTTTTAAATAGTATGAATTGTTAAAATGGTTGATTTTACCTTTTGGGACTGGTAGCTAGGAAATTGCAAGCTAAATCAGTAATCTACCCAGAATAGCTGTATGGGTCCTTATGGTATGAAGCTTTGCATTTACTTTATTCCAACCCATTTTTATTTCTCTACTCTTGTTCTTCTGACTTTTTTTTTTTTAAACTTGTTTTAAATTTATGTCATATTGTTGTGTTTTGGATGTTCTTATAAGTCCTCTTAAATTCTTTGGTCAAACAGATAACCAGAGTGGCACATAAATAAATCAACAAACAAATAGTGTATCACAATCATTATTATTGATAATACTAGTAGAAATATGAGGTGTAGCTAGAAAGAGAGAAGGATGAAGGAAGTAAATATTTCAGAAGAAGATGACTAATATCACAAGAAGGCTGAATATTCTTAAATGGATAAAGAGAATTCATTTTATATAATGGGTTCATTGAGAAGCATAGTTAATTAAAAAAATATTTATGGAGTACATGATACGTGCCAAGCACTACTACTGCTATAGTGATAAGACCATGGTGATCATTTCAGAATACCTTGCAGGGTACAGGAAATTGGTTTAGAAATTGGAATTTGGGAGTAGGTTAGACAGAGGATCATGGGTGTGGAAAATGGGAGAGAAGAGCTGTTGGATTATGTTGTTTTGTAAGGAAAAGGGAATAATGAAAACACAAAATGAAAAAAGACAGAAATTCCGTTGCTGTAAAGCAGAGAAATGGTGCTGGGCTGGATTGAATAATGAATGTCTAAGCCATAGGTCGTGTCTGCAGTGTGGCCAGAGGAACTTTGTTAAGGATGGTGGTCTCTGAGGCACAATTTTGGAAAGGGAGCTGGGGAGCTAGTTGAAGGCCAAAATCTTGGCTAAAATGGTTCTCTCCAGTTCCCAGTGTTGAATCTCTTTTCATGGACACATAGGACATGGCAGCTGATTTATGGCAGAGGCAATGTGCAAGACTCCAGGGTCAGTGATATCTGGATTTTTCTCTAGTACTTTTTTTTACCATTTACATGGGAGCTGGAAAATTATTATAAAGGCCTTGATATAGATTTTGCCATGCAAACTGAGAGCTGAGTGGTTTATGGTATTTCTTAGTCTAAAGTTGTTGTCTCAAATATCCCCTTACACCATCATGTATATACTTCTTAGAAGATTTATTTTTATTCTAGATCTTGGTTGATCTCTGATACCTTTTCTGGTGACCTGGGACAATTTAGGAGTATATTGGGCCTCAGGAAAAGATCACAGTCAAAAGCCAAAAAAAATTCTCATGTTTTATAGAGAGTATTGTCATTTACGAAATTCATTTACTATTATAAATAGTATGGTCTTCTGTCCTGGCTCAAGGTATAAATATAGTCATCTCTATGTGTTTTAAAATAATTACTTGCTTCTCAGTTTACCCAAACTAATCACATGAAATTGTGAATGTTCTTTATGGAATCTACTACCTCAAAATTGTCGAAGAACACTATGGTATGTTTAGTCAAAGGAACACTAAGGTATATTTAGGATATATATACTAGGGTATATTCTTACAGTGCCGAAGATAGTAGAAAGCAGAGAAAGAGGAAGAGGAAGAGGAAGAGAAAGAAGAAGAGAAGGAAGAGGAATTGAGAATAGGATCAGTCCACCACTATTGTTGCTTCTTGAAACCTCAGAGTATTTTCTTTCAAGACCAGTCATACACACATCCAAAGATAAACTTGCCTACTGCTACTGGGAAACCCTTGCTCCCTTTGTCCTCTCCTTGGACACAGCAGTGACCCTCTTTTGGTACAGGTATGGAGCTCCTTCTCTCATACCTCCTTGCTTCACCATTGTGCCTAAAGCCCACCATTATACTAGCTTGACATTCCCCTGATGCTGACTCCTGAGTGTTTCCTCAGTGCATCCCAACAACATCTCTGTGACATCATATCCCTGTGAGTAAGACTTGTGGGTCTTGGATTTTCCTCTCCCAGAGACCCTAGGTTCTTTATGCAAATTGATCTGCACCTCCACAAAGATTAGCTTTTCATATCAGAGGTCTCAAGGAAAGGCAGTCTTGACTGAGCCATGAGAGATTTTGTTATACCTTTAATCCCAGACAAAGGGAATCTATCCACCCTATGTTTGTACAACTTCGAGTCAGACATTTAAGAGACTTATCCTTGAATAAAGAAGGTTTACTCCAAGTTGATTTGGTCTCTATCCCTGGACATAAGAAAGGCTGACATAATTTCTAGTATCTTTCTTACTTGGTATCCACATCTTGTAACATAATCCTGAGAGGCAGCTGGTACTATTTATGTCCATCTCATGGATGTGGAAACTGAGATTCAGGAAGTTTAAGTGAGTTGTTTTAAGTCACACACTGATACATTTGACATCTCAGCACAGTGACATTAGCTAAAGGGCAGAGACCTCAGCAGTGCGTGGAATTGTAGAACATATAAATAGTATCAAGTAATAGAGAATGTATGCTGGTTAGATACTTTTGTATTAATGGAATATTTAATGAATATACATATGGATATGTTTTTATAGAAATATGTTTTACAGTAGGAGAATACAAAAAATAAAAAGAATGAGGATTCGTTTTGGAAACATTCTCGAAACAAGATCTTGCTCTTTGTAGTAAAAACAATGAGAAATTATAACAATAAACCAGTGAGGTTTTTTGGAGTCCTTTGAGTCAGCCTTTGCAGACAGAAAGATTAAGAGGAGAAGGATCTCAGAGACTTTCTGGATAGTGAAACAATCAGTCCACGTGACATGAAATATAGCAAAAACTACTGCTAAAAATAATAGTCTCTTTCCCAATCTCCTAATGTTGATGGCTTAATACTCGGTTTTCACAGCAGAATTGCAGTTTTTCTCTGTGAACCAATGAAACCATAAGCCTTATATAAGTGAGGGGGATTCTGTAGATAATGCTTAAGTCACCTTTTGAGATTAGGTGATTAGGTGAGGGGAGGCAGGGTTTGGCCATACCAGAACAAATCAAGGCTGCCTGAAAAGGCAACACACTGGTCATGTGTTGGGAAGAGGATGGAGAGAGGGATGTGGGAGATCCTGGGGGATGTACCAAAGTAGGCTATATATCCTTTTTTAGGTCTAAAGTAGTCACATCTGAAATATAAAGGATCAAGGTCTATATCCAAGTGAATCAATCTAACTGTTTAGGAAATCAACACAAGCAAGGACAGAAGTCCAGCCTGGAATGGAATGGCCAGAGATGTAATAAGAGTCAGATGAATTGAAGGCTGAGTTAAGAACTCAACAGGTACTTAGCACATTATTCTTATCAGCTGCTTGGTGACTCTCTTGGAACTGGGAGCATGGTCTTAAGGACATAGTGATGGTCACTGTCTGACTATGACTCAGGTTGAATTCCTTTGCTCTGTCCTTTTTATCCTCCCAGATGCCAGAGAACCCTCATCAACTCTCCAAACATGAGAACTGCCAAAAAGTTAAGAATAGATAAGAAAAGACTTGACTAGAGAACACAGATGAAACATCAAAGAGCATTCAACATTTAATGGTCCTCAGAAGAATTTCTCACAGTTGCTGAGCCAAATGCCAAATGGGGCACTACATTATGGAGGAAAATTTACTCAATGGCAAATATTTATTAAGCATCTAGTATGTGCTAGGCCCTGTGCTCAACATTTTGTACAATGAGGAACAAAATAAACAAAATCCTTGACTAATAGAGCTTATAGTCTAGAGAAAAATTCATATAAAAAATGAGGTTAAATTAATGTTATAAAAGACCCAGATATTCTGAGAACAATAAGAACATGAATTTGTTTGGGGTGATCTTACAAGGGGTAGTTTTATAAATTAAAGCTTAAACCTGACAGAGAGAGAAAGAGGAGTTACCCAGGTAAAGGAAGTTTATTCCAACCAGAGAAAACAGATCAGGTAAAGACCCTGGGACAGGAAAACGCTTGTTGTATCTGAGGAACTCAAAGGAATCTTCTTTGGCTGGACGTCAGGAGAATGGCATGAGATAAAGCTCTAGAAAGCCTGGAGCCAGTTCATGTGGGTTTGTAGGTCATTTTGAATGGTTTTAAGAAACGGAGTGAAGTGGTTTTACTTGCATTTTATAAAGATCACTGTCTGTTGAGTGGAGAAAAGAAAGAACAGAAGCCACCAGACCAATTCTTAGACTATGATGATGAATAAGATGATGGTGGCTTGCACTAAGCTGAGTGCAGTTGAGATGGAAAGAACTGAATTAATTTGAGATACATCCTGGAGTTAGAATCTACATAGTCCACCCAGATTGTTGAATTTAGAGGACAGGGAGAAAAAGAAGAGATGATAAAGGAGACTGAGGAATACCAGTCAGAGAGGTAGGAGGAAAGTTGAGAGAAGGGTATAGTAGAAATAATGGAGAAAATGGTTCAAAAGCCAGGAATGATCAGAAATTTAGAAAGATGATTTTATTTATTTATTTATTTATTTATTTTTAAAGATTTATTTTTTATTTATTTGAGAGACAGAAAGAGCATGAGTGGGAGGGGCAGAGGAAGAGTGAATCTCAAGCAGGTTCATGGAGGGGTAGTGGTAGAAGATAGCATTTTAACAAGAATCACAGAAATAGCAAGAGAGAAAGTGAAGATAGGAGGTGAAATTGAAGCTTATGCAAAGTTTGACTTCCCTTTATAGTTAAGAGTTTCTCAGTTGATGTCTAGAGGGTTAAAGTGATGTGTTCCAGTTCACCACATTGAGCAGAAGGGGATCAAAGTGGACATGATCCAATCTTAGATTCTTTAGCCCAGTGAAGAGGGTTATCTTTAGCATAACCAAATAATAGTACACTGTCCAATAGAGTAGTCACTAGCCACATGTTTCTATTTAAATTTAAATTAATTAAAACAAAATAAAATTTTATAATTCAGTTCTTTAATTGTACTAGCTGTATTTTAAGTGTTCAAGAGCCATGCATTTCCAGTAGCTACGATATTGAACAGCAGAAGGTATAGAATATTTCCATCAGAACAGAAAGTTTTACTGAACAGCTCTGATGTAATTTATCATTCACATTTGGGCACTATGAACGTGATGGATTCATAGTCATACCAGGACAATAGGCTTGAACCATGACTGTCTTGGAAAAACATATGGACACCTTGTCTAGGTTGACCATTTTAGGAACTTTATTTCAAGTCTTTAGCTGGCAAGACGTGAGTAAAGCAAATGGTCTCAACATCTCCAAGCCTACAGGTAGGTGGGTGGACAGCCTCTAATCAGATCCTCGGATGATCCTCACTTTCTGACAGTCATGCCCTTGTGTGATTCTCATACCTTGAGTGTGGGCTAGACCTGTTGACTTGCTTCTAACAAATAGAATATGGCAAAAGTGATAGGATGTCATTTCCTAGATTAAGTTACAAAAAGATCATAACTTTCATCTTAAATGTTTTGCTTCCTGGCTGGCTTGCTCTGAAGGAAGCCAGATGCCATGTTATGATATAACTCATGGAGAGGCCCATAGGACAAGGAACTTAGGTAGGTCTCTGGCCAATGAACTGAGGCCCTCAGTCCAGCAATTACCAAGGAACTGAGGACTGTCAGAATATGTGAATAAGCTTGGTAGCAGACTCTCCCTGACTTAAGTCTCAGGTAAGACTGAATCTGCAGCCAACAGTTTGCAACCTCTTGAGAGACTTTGAGCCAGAGGCACCCAGGTAAACCACCCATGGATTCCTGACATACAGGAGCTAGGAGATAATAAATGTTTGTTACTTTACGGTACTACATTTCTGGGTAATTTGTTACACAGCATTAGATAACTAATACATCTAGGCTACTCAATGGGCCATTTTAACAAAATATTAAGGAGGTAGGTGTTGATATGCAGGCATTTTACCTCAATGCTCAACTCTCCCGGACTCAATTCCTCTTTCTCTTTTGTCTTCTACAATTTAGGAAGGCCAGCATGTAACTTGATTGAACCACAGTAAGCCTTCGATGTACATTTGCTGACTACGTAAAACAATGAATAAAAAATAATATAAGGCAGGCAAAGTTGTCCTCCTTCTACCTATCTGCAGTAGATGGCTAATCTTTGACTTGAGAGAAGAACACCTCTTCAGCATAAGCAAAAAAGTCCAGAGAACTCTGTGGAAAGGTATTTAAACTAAAAGAAACTCATTTTCTTGTGTTGTTTTTTTTTTCTTCACTCTCTCTGACATCTATTTTCCTCTTCTTTCACTCACCACGGTTCTGTGTATATTGGTGGCCATGGACATATTGAATTGTGAATGTAGGTCTTTCACTCCAGTTCCTTAGTGTTCATTAAATGACAGTGTTAGTGAACAATATCATCTGTCTGCACCTTGACACCTCTATCATCCATATTAACTCAGTAAACCTTGATGGAATTCTAGTTCAAGTAAGAGCATCTCCAATAACTGTAGCATATGCATTATCTCTATGACCATGAGAGTAAATCTGTGCTGTCTTAAATGCTCCTTTGCCACAGTAGCAAAAGCCCAGAAAGTCTTGATGAAAGCCATTAGAATAGAGGTTGTATAATTTCATGAACCCATGGGGTGCTATTGGCAAAATTATTCCTCAAAACAATTTTTTAAAGAAGAAAGATGTAAATAGTGTGAAAATGAATTCAGAAGCTAAAGACTGAAATGTTGAGAGGCTTATAATTAACATTCAGCAAGTGAATGTATGCCGGCATCCCAAGCTCATTGAATGTGACTATAACCAGGACTTAGGATAAAGGTAGACTTTAAGTACCATTGGATCAAAGATAAGTAGACATTCCAAGCAAGGACAATAAAATGCACCAAGAGGAAGAAAAACATTTATGATTCTACTGAGAAAAATAATCAGTAGTCATCTGATGAGGTCAGGACAATGAACACCTCGTCTAACAATGATGGCTTGAATCACTGTGAAAATTAACCACCTACTTCTATTACTTCAGGGACAACACAATTACCATAGCTGGCATCATAAAAAGAACATTTCAAACAGAGGTTCACAAAATGCTTCTTGTTAGGAACTCTCTTGGCTTCTGAATGAAAGTCCCTGAGCTACCTTCTATTTTGCAAATGTAAGTGTCCCTTTGGTGTACTCCCTTTCTGCTCTGTATGGATGAGGAAGCTTAGTGACTTAGAAAAGCCCTGGGGGAATATGCATGGAAAGTCTCCAGGGATTGTAGAACCATTTGGGGGAAAATGAATTTTTTTTTTTTTTAAACTGAACAATTTTGAGACATGCCTTCATGAAACTGGGAAAGATAATTTATATAAAGTATAGTAATATGATTCAATAATAGTTTGATTATGATCACTGTAAATTCAGGATGAGAGAGATTTCCAGGAATGTTACAGGACCAGATGACACCTCAATACTAATTTTGAGGTGGCCTAGTAGAGAAGAAGATGGGAAATTCACTTCAGAGGTGGGAAAAGGGGAAATCCATGGATTTCTCTGGTTCACTGAAAGCTCTGGATATTGATAAAAGGTTTTCTCTACTATGTACTAAACCATTCCTATCTCATCCTGCTTTATCTTATCCTGGATTACTTGGGTAAACTTTTCTTTCTCTTCTCCTAGTTAAAGTATATTCTTCCATTAACTCCTTCTCAAGAGCAAACATTTTCCATGAACTCTAACCTCTCTCTTTTCTGCTTGTTCTAGATTCCAATGATCCTTGGCCTAAAATGGCCTTGTTGGCTAGTGTCCTCAAATGCGTAACTAACTTACTCTTGGTATGGGTGCATACATGTGTGCCTTTGGTCCTTTGTAAACTAAACTGTAAGCTCCTAAGAGGGCAGGAAGTGTGATTTATGCTTTTGGTGCTTGCCTTCTACACCATTATCATATTTAAATGCTGCAAACACAGCAGACACCATGACCATGATGGTTTATCCACTGATGGAGCTCCCCAGGCAAAGTGAGTCCATTCAGAGAGCATCTCAATGACATCAAGGTTGGAGGAGAATATGTTTGAAATGAATGTGATTTATAGTTGTGGTTTAAGTTTTAGAGTGCAATAAAGGCAACCCTACTCTGAGCTGCTGGTTTGGAAGTACTGAGGATATAGAGTTTCCTTTATGAGCACACAGTAGTTACAGGAGGAAATCGTGATGATTAATAGCTTATAATCACTGGATGCAACCCTGCAGAAAGATAAACATTTAGACTGAATAAACATTGAGTGCTTACTCTCTGCCAAGCACCACCATATTTTACCCTCGGAGACATCATGCCAGGGTATCATTAGCCTTAGTTCACAAATGAGGAAGATGGGCTCTGAGTGGAGTCCAGAGAGGGTAGGTTGGAGAACCTTCCTTGGAAAGCAGGCCTCTTGACTTCAGCTGCAGCTGGTCACAGTTCACCCGGGGTGCTGAATTTTCCAATAGAAATATTTTTCCATGTTTTCAATTTGCAACAATAAAAAAGAGGCATATATTTAATTCTAAGACATTCTTTCTCATATCACACTGGTTATGAGTTATACTATCAATCAAAACCAAGTATCTGGAAATAAGTATTAATATGTTTGAAACAAAGACAAACAGATTGCCAATTCAAGAATTAAAAGATAGCACTACTTCTCTCTTGATGTTCTTACTCAGCCAAATAAACTAATTCCTATGATTATTATTTATCCTGAATAGAACTGTTTGGAAGAATATTTCAACGCTACTTGTAGTGGACACCTGGTGTTTTTTGCAGGAGGTCTGCTCAACAAAAGAACCCTCTTTCTGGTTTTGCTGAGTCTCTGTTGTATAGCTCTTGCTGGGAAGCCAGGTCACTACTTTACTACAGAATCTACCCAATTTCTCCCCCATGCCCTGGAGGCCAGATGGAGGGATGGGCATGTGAGCTAGGCTCAGCCAGCCTGACCCTGTAACGCAAGATTTTGAATGTTGAGCGGGTGATCTCACACTGAGATAATATAGCCCAACAGAAGTGGTGGACACCTTGTAGTCTATATTCAGCGGTGGCAGTAGTAACCATGCTCATCCCCAACTATTTTCATCCCTACCCTCCCTTACCTCCTTATACTTAGCCTCTCCTTTCAATTCATTTAGCAGGTACCCTTCCACATCAGAAGAGCTTGAATTAACTCGAGTGGTGGTCTGTGCTTGCAACCAATAGCATATTTATGTGATAGCACATTAGGAAAACATCTAAACCATACAAAACTAATGGAAATGATTAAGTTAATCTTTATTTCTTTAATTTTTACCAGGGACAGGTGGATGGTTTTCAAAACACAGTGATTCACAACCCAAACAGTTCTTTTAGGTGCTCAGGGTTAATGATCATTGTCAAAATGAATGAAATACTTGATGTCTGGGCTAAAGCTCAGTCTACGGATGTTGATTATTTTCCCAGGGTGGGGCCCAGCAACACAAGGTGCACAAAGTCCGGAGGCAGCGAGTTGAAATAGGAAACACACAGGCTTTGCAACCATTTCCGTCTACATCACCAGCTGTGCGATCCCTACGATTATCCAGCTTCTCTAGATTTCTCTGGGGAGAAGCCCATATACTCTTCTAGTTGTATTAAGCGTTTGTGAGCCTGAAGCACCTGGTAGATACATGAAGACGTGTGGGCCAAGCCATTTCCTCTTCTGTTATGACTTCTCTTAATTTCTGTATGTGGTGAAAACCATCGTCTATACAGAGGGGATAATAAAGGAAAAGATCACTCAAGGAGTTGTCTGTCAAAAAACCAGGGGAAACATTATATATACTAATATGTGTCTATGTGTGGCTACTCGGATTCATATAACTAATATTTATAACTTTGATTATTTAAGAGTAATCCCAGAGGTCCATGACACAAAATACTTTGTAGTTTTGATAAAGCTATAATGTTTGAACTGTGTTCTGCAAAGGGGGTGATGGTGAGCAAATCACTTAGCTAGTGAATAAACCCAGCTGACTTCCCCAGCATTAGCAGTTCAGCTCATCTCTCTTGTTTTCTAGTAACTTCTCCTATATATTGAAATTCTCATGAGGTGATCGAATTACAGTTTCTTTGTGGGAAAGGACCTTCAGAGGAGAAGGGGTACAGGTGATGCAAGGCAAGAGAGAGTGAAGAAGTGCAAGGAAAAAGAAAAAAAGAACCTGATTTTTCTTTTCTTTTTTTTTTAAAGTTTCCATTTATTTAAGTAATCTCTATACCCAACATGGGGCTTGAACTCACGACCCCAAGATCAATAGTCACATGTTCCTCTGACTGAGCCAGCCAGGCCCCCCATAAACCAACCTGATCTTTCTAAAGAACAGATACCTTAGAGTTGAATCTGACCTCAGCAATGGCTTGGCTTGGAGTGGGTGAATTTCCAGTCTTACTCTCCATAGAAGTGCGACATAAGGGCTACACGAAAACATTTTAGCAATTGTTTCAGTCAGCTCAACACTGTTTGTCAAGTGAGAGAATAGTACCGGGGAATTTGTTGGATGGCAAAAGTTCATGAACAATGGATATTTTCTTCCCTTCTTCCTTCCTTCCTTTCCTTCCTCTTCCTTCCTTCCTTCCTTCCTTCCTTCCTTCCTTCCTTCCTTCCTTCCTTCCTTCCTTCCTTCCTACCTTTCTTTCTTTTTCTTTCTTTTCTGTCAGTGGTGGAATTTAATATAATGTTAAGGGGTCAGGATTTTACAAGGAAAAAAAAAAGTCTACAAAATAATGGATTGATTGTCTCCCAATTAATTTCGAGAACAGTTTTCACACTTGATCTTAGCCAAAAGGCCGAGAAGCGATCGAGAACAGTTTTCAAAGAGAATCATCAAATCACAAAGCCATGGAGCACCCCAATCTGTCTCTCTGGTTATTTCAGATGATAATTTTAAATTAGCATTCCAAATTATGTTTATAATTCTGGGGACACTTCTGCAGACATGAATTTTAGGAAGTTAGCTATTATCAGATCAACCAGGGGTGATACAACCCATGAGATGGGGGTAAAGGGTATGGGGTGGGTGGAGGGGAGGTGGGGTCATTTAGCTGATTGCCACTTGAGGAAATCCTTTGATCTGGAATACATGATTATTGGTACTGAGGGAGTTAAGATAATTTGTCCCTTGCCTGTGCTTCTCCACCTTGGAAGGCTCAGGTCTATGAAGCAGTGTTTGACAGGAAAATAAAGCAAGAAGACTTAGGACGGCCAATCAGAAAAAGTCTGTAGCTCTTGCCTTAGTGAATTTCAGTTTGAACTGATAGGAGCTGCCTGAAAACATAGCTTCAGTTCCTTATATAGGATTTTGAATGTTACTGTTTTTTAAGGAATGTGCAACCATTATGCTGTCTCTTTTGATGGATGAAAAATGTTTCCCTCCATAGTCTCTACAATTAACATTATATTGCTTTATTTCCTATCTTGGAAGGACACATTATTTTTAAAGTTTCTTTATTGTGCAGGTAGGTCCTCTCTGTGATTCCTTCCTCTGATGAGGTTACTTGGAATATTATCCTACAGACATGCAGTAAAACTCAGTAGCAGAGAAAATAACAGTGTCGTTAACCTCCTTAGCACTGGAGATAAATTAACACTAATAAGATAGGTACCAGGGTAGCAACTGACTTGACAGAATGAAACTCACCAGCCTAAGGAAGCGGTAGTGGGTGTCATTCTGCTATACTCCCCAATCCTGTGTGGACCCTGTGGCTGGAGAGCGGCTTCTTCCTGCTTTGCTGACGTTCAAGCGCGCTGCCCTGAAGTCAAGTCCAGCTGATTCAGGGCTGCTCTCACCCTCCTCTGCTGTCCCTGCTGATGGAAACCAGCACCACCATTATTGAGTCTCCATGGATCCAATAATTTTTCTCATCTCACTTCATGACAGGATATCATGACAGCTTCATGGTAGATACATATGCCATGACTAGAGTGAGCTCTGCCATCCTGGAAAACATTCTGTCAAAATATTGAAATGATGTGCTATGTGGGGAAATAGGCCACAGTGGATATCTTAGGAGAAGCAAGCTGGGGGAGGGGGGTATGGCGGTGGAAAGCAACAACCTAAAAGATAAAAATTAAAAAAAAATAAAAGGATGCTGGTTATTCAGGGGTCCCCCAGGTCACCTTTGGCCAGCCGTGGAAATGCATTTTAAGTCTTAATTCATTAACTGACCACTAAATAAATATGGTGATAATTAATATCTTGACTGCTTATTAATGAGCAACTCGTATCCTGTGTAAGCTCCCTAGGAAGATGATCTATGAGGCATGACTAAGTTGCCCACTGTGAACTGATGGTGTCTCACACGTGGAAATACAAACGTGTTAGTCGTTTGGCTTCGTTATTAGAGGAGCTTTTAATAAGTGGACGGTTCTTCCAATCCTTTCTTTGTATGCTGGGAGGGACTGCAGTTACCCAGGAGGGAGACTCTTTGCTGTTATTTACTGCTGTCGGCCGGCTGAGATCGTGAGCAGCCTCCGGCTCACACCAGGTCCGCTTCTGAAGAGCCTTTGTCCATGGCATGTGCAGTTTTTCAGGTTGGTGCCTTCATCCAGTTGCCAAAACATCTGGTTCAGTTTTGGGGAAATATTTCTAGTTATTTTTCCATCCGGAATTAATTACTGCCACTGGAACATTAATGGGTGCCCTGCTGGCTTAATAGATTCTATCTGTGCACCCTCCTAGCTGTGAAGTGAAACCGACGAATCAGAGCTCTGTTTTGTTGTGACTTTTCTAAAACGCCACAAGCTGAAGAACTGAGGGCTGATGATTCAAAGGATGAACAGATAACAGATTTGTGAGACAGGGATTCAAATTTGCAAAGAAGATTACTTTGCTATGTAAATAATTTAGCATTCATTAAGAAAATCATCTACTATATTCCAAAGTTAATACCTTAAGTACAAAACGTTAATATCAACCATAGGAGTATATGTTTTAATGTTAAAACTACTGTGATCTCTATTTAATGGGAATGTTTGCTTGTTTCTTTGTTTTTTGTTTTTTGTTTTTAATCAAACAACAGGTTATATAGAAAAGATGCAGGAGGAGTTACTATTCATTACTTTCTGTTAGCAGGCACTGCGTTTAATGCCTTAAATATCTAATCTCATTTTAATCATTTGGATAGTATGAGGTAGGTATTATGATGGCCCATGTTACGTACAAGGAATTTAAGACTCTCTGAGATTGTGTAACTTGACCAAGGTCATGCACTGAAAAGTGGTAGGAGGGCTAGGATTTGAATGCAAGTATGTTGGACCTTGAGTTCACTCTTTTAACTATAATGCAAATGGTATACCTTTATCACCCCTTTTCCAAACATCTGTTAAACACTTGAGGTCTGGCCAAAGTACCTGTGCTGAAGGCACAAAAAGGGAACAAGATGAGATTCCTGGTGCTGCCAGAGTGGCTGGCAGCCCAAACGGGGTCTCTGTTGCATGATATTAGGCTTGACTAGCTCAGTTGCGATTCTGCAATGCTTTCTACAGGCTTAAAGCTTCATCCCCCAAAAGGCCTGTCCCATTGCAACTGTGGCTATTAACACGGTTGGAATGAATGAAACATCTCTCTTTTTTTTTTAAAGATTTTATTTATTTATTTGACAGAGAGAGACACAGTGAGAGAGGGAACACAAGCAGGAGATATGGGAGAGGGAGAAGCAGGCTTCCCGCCGAGCAGGGAGCCCGATGCGGGGCTCGATCCCAGGACCCCGGGATCATGACCTGAGCCGAAGGCAGATGCTTAACCAACTGAGCCACCCAGGCGCTCCGAAACATATCTTTAAAACCTATACGATAGTAGTAGCTTATCACCACCTAATATTTAGTAGCAAGCCAGCATGTTACAGTGGCTGAGATGACTGATTTCAGAATGAAAAGGATTTGCCTCTGAGTCTTCGCTCATACTCTTAGGAAGCTGTTCAAGCTTTTGGAGATGACGCTTTTTTCATCTATAAAGTGGAAATAATGCTGTTGTTTTCATTTGGTTTCTCTGACCACTGGATGAGATGTACTATACTCTAGCACAGTGCTTAGCATATAGTGACATCTTAGACATGTCATTGCTCTTCTTATTAGGAAAAGAAAAGAATATCATAGGAACTCATTTCCTCTCCATGTGTTCATTCCAGTCACGTGAGTCTCATATATTTCAGTCTGTAAGTTGGCTCTTCCTGGGCAGCGTATAAAAGCTCCAGAGATGAGGAAGCATAGCTTGGTAGCTCCCACCAGCTCAGTTTATCTCCTGGCTGGTTTGAATTCTGGCTTTATCTAACAGGATTTCTATTTATTCCTGCATTGTTCATCTCATGCTACAGGTGGATCTCTTGATTCCTAATTTTTTTGCTTATCTCCTAGACATTACTGCTTCCTTTATTCCCCTCTTTCCTTGAAAGTATGCTACTGTTTTGGACCTCCAACAGAGAACTTTGACTTGTTTTAACCTGACAATACCTTTCTCTCGTGATAGCTGTGGCCTGTTGCTGCCCAGGCCCTAAAGTAACAAGATACGGGTTCTGTTTGGTTGGAGCAGGGGCATGTTTAAAAGTTGCCAAATTGGCATTCAAATGTATGACCAACACACAGGCCAGTTAAGACGAGAATATTAATTTTTAGAGGAAATAAAAGCTTAAAGTAAAATAAAAACCAAACCAAACCAAAAAAAAAAACCAAAACCCCAGACAAACAAACAAACACATTTTTGGAGGAGACACATTAATATTTTGCTGGAAGAATGTTTTCAGTAGATTGTGTCAATGTGAAATAACATGCACAAAAATCCCCAGGGTTAGAACTAAAGGGAATTCACACGGAATTGAGGAAAAAGGTTTGCATAAGAGGAAAAGCACAAGTATAGATACACAGTAGGTCAGTTTGAAACTTGACTCTTCCAAAATTTGCTTTGTAACTTTGAGGAAATCACATTCTCTCTCTGGGTTTTTTTTTTTTTTTTTTTTCTTTTTTTAATTTTCTGTAAAAGGATTATATTATAATCCATGTCACAGATTATTGTGAAGATCAAATAAAATAACACCAAATAGTTGATCTATTTCCTTGTATGTAGTGGCTATGATTTCTTGCTGCATTCATGCAGGTTTTCTCGCACAATAGCCGTGTATGTGGGTCAGGTCCAGCGACTGTCAAGAATGAACTCTGGGACTCAGTTAAGGTCATTTTCACTTTGTTTTGCTATAAAAAGTTTGATGAGTTCAGCAGCCTGTATGGAGTAATAGCTTCTGGAAGGAATTAGTGGGGGAGGTTTCCGAGGCTTCTGTTGTCATGTAGAGCAAGGCTGTTTTATTTTTTTAATGAGTAAACTTGATTTTTTCGAGCTGTTTCAGGTTTATAGAAAATCGAGCAGAAAGTACAGAGTTCCCATATCTCCCTCCTCCTGCACAGTTTCCCCTGTTATTAACATCCCCTTTTGTTAACATTGTCTCCTATTATTAGCCTTAGTGTGGTATATTTGTCACAGCTGATGAACTGATACCAATACATTGTTATTAATGAAAGTCTGTAGTTTACATTAGGGTTCTCTCATTGTGTTGTATAGTTCTAAGGATTTTGACAAATGAATAAGGTCAGTTGTCATGGTGGATGCAAATGCATCCACCACTACAGTATCGTAGGGAATGGTTTAACTGCTCTAAAAATTCCCTGTTTTCCACCTATTCAACCTTCCCATCCTCCCTTTAAACCCTTGGTATCCACTGATCTTTTACTGTCTCCATAGTTTTGCCTTTTCTGGAATGTCATATAGTTGAAATCATATAGTATGTGGTCTTTTCAGATTGGCTTAACTCACTTAGTAATATGCATCAAAGATTCCTCCATGTCTTTGTGTGGCTTGGTAGCTCATTTCTTTCTAGTGTTGAATAATGTTGCATTTTACAGACATACTATAGTTTATCCATGTACCTACTGGGGGACATCTTGATTGCTTCTAACTTTTGGCAATTATGAGTAAAACAGCTATGAACAATCATGTGCAAGTTTTTGTGTGGACGTAAGTTTTCAACTCACTGGAATAAACACCCAGGGGTGCTATTAGTGGCTTGAATGGTAAGACTGTTTAGCTTTGTAAGAGACCACCAAACTATCTTCCAAAGTGGATATGCCATTTTGCATTTCCATCACGAATGGCTGACAGTTTCCCTTGCTCCACCCCTAGTCAGTATGTGATGTTGCCAATGTTTTGGATCTGTCATTCTAATAACTATGTAGTAGTATCTTGTTCTAATTTGCAATTTCTTAGTGACACAACATGTTGAACATCTTTTCATCTGCTTATTTACTATCTGTATATCTTCTTCTTTTTAAAGATTTATTTATTTATTTGAGAGAGAGAGAGTCCCAGGGGGGAGAGGCAGAGGGAGAGATTCTTCAAGCAGACTCTCCACTGAGTATGGAGCCCCAGGCAGGACTCGTTCTCATGACCCATGAGATCATGACCTGAGCCAAAACCAAGACTCAGATGCTCAACCAACTGAGCCACCAGGCACCCTTGTATATCTTCTTCAGTTAGCTGTCTGTTCAGATCTTTTGTTCATTTTTAAATTAGGTTGCTTATTTTCTGTTTGTTGTTGAGTTTTAAGACTTCTTTTTGTATTGTAGACAGTAGTCCTTGAACAGGTAAATACTTTTCAAATGTTTCCTCTCAACCTGTGACTTGTCTTTTCATTCTTTCAAGTGTCTCTTGCAGAGTGGAAGTTGTAAATTTTAATGAAGTCCAATTTCTCAATTTTCTCTTTCATGGCACATGTTTTTGGTGTTATATCTAAAGAATCACCATCATATCCAAAGTCACCTAGAGTCACCTCAATTCTATTTTCTACAAGTTTTATAGTTTTGTGTTTTACATTTAGGTCTATGACCCATTTTGAGTCAATTTCTGTTTATTTTTTAATATTTAAAATTTTAAATTAATTTTTACTACTGATAGGGTTTGAGAATCACTGAGATAGAGGAACTTGAGGATAGAGGTCTCAGACACTGGTAACAAATTCCATACTTGGAGTTGCTATTTTGTTCTTTTAGATGTGAAGCTCTATTTCAACACAAAATACCGTTTTTTCCTTGTGTTCATAAATGTTACTGGAAAAATAGAGTGCAAATGTTGAGATCTGTTATGTAACACCAGTTCATTCTATGGTCAGGGAGGAATGGGCACCTCAACTCATACTCCTCTGTAATTACCAGCATTACACGCAGTGATGTCCCTAATCACCAGTACTATCAGAAAATGATTATCAGGATTCCACTTAGTTTCTGTGAAATATTCTAGACAATTAGAATATTGAGTGTCTTCTAGAATCCCATACCTCTGCAGCTGCTCAGTGATTTTAAAGGATGAACCCTTATATAAGCCCCCTTACATCCTCTGTGTCCACCTGGGTGGAGAGCTCTGTGTAATTTTAGACAGCACAGCCCCAAGGCCAGTGGGGATTCTGGAAGCACACAGCTGATATGTAGCACAGAGAATATGGTAGCTTAGTTTCAGGATTCAGAAAGTATGAAAAAGTCAGAACTTTGTATTCAGGGCTTCTCAAACTCCATTGTGCATTTAAGTCACTTGGAGATCTTGTTAAAATGTGGATTCTGATTTGGTAACTCTAGGGTGGAGCTTAAGATTCTGTGTTTCTCGGGCGCCTGGGTGGCTCAGTCGTTGGGCGTCTGCCTTCGGCTCAGGTCATGGTCCCGGGGTCCTGGGATCGAGTCCCGCGTCGGGCTCCCTGCTCGGCAAGAAGCCTGCTTCTCCCTCTCCCACTCCCCCTGCTTGTGTTCCTGCTCTCGCTCTCTCTCTCTCTCTGTCAAATAAATAAATAAAATCTTTAAAAAAAAAAAAAAAAAGATTCTGTGTTTCTCACTAGGGCCAACTTGGCCATTAGATACTCTCTTTGGGGCCCAAGGCTTCATTTCTTTTAAAATCTGAAAGAAAAAAGTTGAACGTTTAGGTTGAAGAAAAAGATTTTAACTATAATATTAATATATCTGAATTTATATTGGCATAATCATAAAAATACACTTTTCACTTTTCTTTATTGAGAGGGACCGTGAAGACAAAAGCACCTATGGTCCACTGAAGTCATAATGAGGCCCTGTTTCTAACCCTGGTAGCAATGCAGCTGGCCCAGGGACCGCATTTGGGGTAAAAGCTTTTATCAGATTCTCTTATAGGTGGATGATAAAAGGAATATTTGAAACCATGTAGCATTTCTGAGATTCTCTCCTTATTAAATAAAGTCTACATGTGCAGGTCAGACTCTCATACCTGACTATTTTATTTATTTTTATTTAAATTTATTTAATTAACATATAATGTATTATTAGTTTCAGAGGTAGAGGTCAGTGATTCATCAGTCTTCTATAACACCCAGTGCTCATTACATCATGTGCTCTCCTTACTGTCCGTCATCCAGGTACCCTCTCCCCTCCAGCAACCCTCAGTTTGTTTTCTATGATTAAGAGTCTCTTATGATTTGTCTTCCTCTCTGATTCATACCTGAATACTTTAACAGAGAATGCACTTTTCCCGGTTTTCATGGCAATGACTTTCTTGACTATCGGTGTATTTTCTCTTTTGAATGGACTCCCCAGAATACTGGGCCCACAGTATATAATCAATTAAATCTTTCAACTGCTATTGTTGGCTTTGGTAGGTTTCCTTCAACATAGGCATTCTCTGTGTGATTGGGAAATGTGTTCAAGGCAGTCTCTGAAATGTCTTTGCTATTTACTCAGGATTTCTTCTTTCTCCACTGAGAGAACAAAGCCATTTACCTCCCCTGTTCCTGTCAGCCCTTGCCTTTTCCTAAATTAAACAAATATTTGTTAAGAATTTATTCTATGCCTTCTTATTGTCCCTGCCTTCGGGTTGCTCTCTTAACTTCCTTTTACTCGAGTCTCAGAAACATCTAAAGCCCCAGAAACAAAACAAAACAAAATACCAACTAACTTACCAGCCAAAGGAACGAACCAAAAAATTCCACCTGGAGAAAAGAGGAAATCTCTCACCTGGATCCCTTTGCCATTCTCCATGATAGTGGTTCTCAAAGTGTGGTCCCCAGACCAGCAACACCAGCATCACTTGGAAACTTGTTAAAAAACACAAACTCTAGGACCCGCCTCAGACTTACTGAATCTGAAACTGTGGGGGTGGGGCATCAATCTGAGTTTTAACAAGCCCCAGGTGATTCTTATGCAAGGTCTTATTTGACAACCACAGCCCTAAAACATTCGTTCTTAACTAAGCTGCAAAATAGAATCACCTGGAGAGCTTTAAAAAACACAGATGCCCGGGCTCTCATCCAGACATTCTGATTCAATTAGTTTGTACTGGGGCCTGAGCATGGATATTTTTAAAGAGCTTCTCAGATGATTCTAATGTACAGGCAGGGTTGAGAACCGCCGTGCCATCTGTTTCTTCACATTAAATTATTTGATGGCAGGTGTGTGAGTGTGTAAATGTGTGTGTCTGTGTGTGTGCATGTCAGTAACCTGGTGTGACTCTGTGTGAGCTCTGAATCTTTGTCTAATTAAGCCTCATTCTTAGAAAACTGCCTGTCACGGAGATTGTTCTAGAATAATCGAGATGGTGGTTATCAAACTGTGCCCATGGGCCACATCTAGTCCAGATGCTATCTTTGGACTAAGAATGATTTTTTTTTTTAAAACATCTTTAGAGGGTTGCTAAAGAATAGTCATGTGGCAGAGACCATATGTGGCTCTCTAACCCTAAACATGTAGCATTTGGTCCTTTACAGAGTATCTTGTTGACCGTGCCAGGAGATGCATCAGGGACATCTATAAAAGAGTTTGTAAACTGGCCTTAAATATCAGGGTAGTACACAGAACAGCTACCTGGTAAGCCTGTGTGAGTCTTAAATGATGTTACACATGAGGGAACTCAGCTAAAACTTAAAGCATTTGGAGGGGTAGAAGGAAGAGGACAGCCATTTTACCTAAAGCTTTTGGGAAGAGGGCAGTCAGACTTGGGGAAACTCAACTTAGAGCACTCCTCTCAAACTTAGAACACAGGGTTCATGACATTGTTGGGCTCCTTCATACAGAATACACTCTATCCTCCATTGAACCACAGGGGTTTGCAGCCACGGTTATACTTTATTTTAAAAGATATATCGGGAGCACTTTTTAATTGTTTAATTTTTTAATTAATTTTTTAATTTTCAAAAATATTTAAGTAATCTCTACACCCAGTGTGGGGCTCGAACTCATGACCCTGAGATCGAGTCATATGCCCTTCCTACTGAGCCAGTCAGGCCCCTCTATTTTTTATTTTTTAATTAATTAATTAGTTACTCAAAGTAAGCTCTATGCCCAACATGGGGCTTGAACGCACTACCCTGAGATCAGGAATTGCATGCTTTACTGACTGAGCCAGCCAGGTGCCAAGGAATATTTTTTAAAGAGAACTTTGAAATTTATAGGAAACTGAGGCAACAGTACAGAGAGTTCCCGTGGATCTCCTTTCTCTCCTGTTCACAATTTCTGCTGTTGTTAACATCCTGCATTACTGTGGTACATCTGTTAGCATCAGCGAATCAATATCAATGCATCGTTATTAAGTAGACTCCATAATTTACATTAGGGTTGACTCTTCTTGTTGTTCAGAAAGTTCTGTGGTTTTGACCAATGTACAATGGTGTGCATGTATCCACCATTATAGTATCATACAGAATAGTTCGTTACCCTAACAATCACCTGTGCTCCACCTCTTCATCCTTCTGTCCCTCCCCCAAACTTCTGGTAATGACTGATCAATTTTTACCTTTTCCAGAATGTAATTTAGCTGGAATTATACAGTACATTGCCTTTACAGACTGGCTTCTTTCACTAAGCAATATGGTTTTTTGGGTTTTTTTTTTAAGATTTTATTTATTTGAGAGAGAGCACAGGGAGAGGGGCAGAGGCAGAGGGAGAAGCAGGCTCCCCACTGAGCAGGAAGCCCAATGTGGGGCTCAATTCCAGGACCCTGAGATCATGACCTGAGCCGAAGGCTGATGCTTAACTGACTGAGCCACCCAGCTGCCCCTAAGCAATATGTTTTAAAGGTTCCTACATATCCTGTAGTGCCATGATAGCTCATTTCTTTTTATTTCAGGATATGGATGCACTTTTTTGTTGAAGTTACATTGTAGGGCAGCCTATCCCAGCCCAAAGTCTGTTCCATTCATGACCGATGGCTTCGTAAGAGAGGCCATTTCTTTCTTTCCTTTTTTTTTTTTTTTTTAAGATTTTATGTATTTATTTCAAGAAAGAGAGAGCAAGGAGGGGGAGGGGCAGAGGCAAGGGGTAGAGAGAATCTCAAGCAGTCGTCACGCTGAGCGTGGAGCACAACAAGGGGATGAATCTCACGACCCGGAGATCATGACCTGCGCCGAAATAAAGAATTGGATTAACTGACTGAGCCACCCAGGTGTCCCAAAAGAAGCCATTTCTAAGGTGGATGTTGTTTTCACTGCCCCAATTTCCCTTCACTCTTCATTTCACTATGTACCACCGAACACCTCCTTGAGATGACTGCTTGTGTTTTTATTGCCCATCTCTCCTTGCTGGAGTATAAGACCCATGAGTATAGGAACCTTGCCAATTTTATGCAATCCCACATCACCAGCACAAGGTACAGGGCTAGGTAGAGAGTAGGCATTACACAAAATGTCCGTAGACTGATACGTCATAACTGCTGTTTTTTTTTTAATGCAATAACATAAACAAAAGGTTTGTAGATTGAATATACTGGGGGACTCTTACCAAGAAAAACAGTTCTTTTTAACTGCAGGAATTATCAGAGTCCTTAATATGCTAAAGTTCTAGCTTGACAGGTAAACGTCATACATATAATGTCAAGATTCCAAAATGTTTGTAACCATTTGTATCAGATGCAGATACTACAAGACAGAATCATAGATAAAAGTTTATAAGAAAATGGAGCTGGTGAATTCCTAATCAACACAAGCAGCTGTGTATTTACAGGACTTTACTTGGTATTCTTTTCTTTGATATCCTAGTAGTTTATACAATTGATTGTGCATAATATAATCATGGAGGTTTGTTTCTGCTGTAGTCACCTGAATATTTTTACATTGTTTAAAATGAGACGGAGTCAGTCTTCTAAGAATAATTCTTTTCCCTGATTAAAGGTGTCCCGAAGTAGAGACTAGTTTATGGACCCAGTCACTGAGGAAAGGTACCCAAGTTATCCTCTCATATAAAATGTAATAAGCCATGATGGTTTGGAGTACTTTGATGTCTTACTCTCTGTTCTGATGGGAAATGAAAGGTCTCTGGTGTCATTTCATTTAGGGAGAGCTATTCATCCCAGATAATCCTACAGTTATTCAATTAGCCAAGCACCATCATTCTTACTTTTTAAATTAGTTGGAATTCTCTGGTGAAAATCAGTCCAGGTTGAAAATCCATCCAATCATCCAACAAAAATTGGACTGCCCTCTGAGTTCAAGGTGCTGTGTCTCTATGATCAATAGGAGTCTAGCGGAAGAGCTAGCCATACCCCAAGTTTACAAAGGGGCCTTGAAGCAAGATACTTGAAACATAGAAAACAGAAAAATAATAATGCAGATGCTTATTATTAAAAAAACAGGGGGAAATAGGGAAAAGCACAAGTATTTTTAAATCATCTTTATCCTACTAATAGAAATTTTTCTATGTAATGAAGAAGAAACTGGATAAAGCCCTGGGCAAGCTCTGAAAAATTTTGTTCGAAAGCTTAATGAAAGGACATCCTCCATATGCTCCCAGAAATGGCAAACGGCACTGTATACCTTACAGTTTACAGAAGCAGGTACAGAAAAAAATTGAACTGGCCCTGCCTGAGAGTTTGGAAGCAACCATTCTCTGGGGATTTCAGTCTTCTTTCAGCTGGGATAATTGGCAATAGCTGAACAATCGAGAAGTCACATGGTTAATCAAATGACCAAAATCACTGTATTGATTGTTCTTGTTTGGTTCCTGTTATTTCAGCTATCAAAACAGAGCAATCTAATCTACTTCATAGTTGACAGCTATGACTGCAGCCCAAATGTATTTGATTGGGAAATATTAAACACATGTTAGTGTTGAGCTCAGTGAATCTAGTCTGTTAATGACAGCTTGCAATAGGAAATTGCAACCCAAGTTAAAGCATCCCAATTTTGCAAGTTTCAAATATCTTCTAGTCCCCACGGGGAATAACAAGGGAGTAGCCATTACTTTTTCTTCATGATTTACCTGTTTTTCTTTCTATTTTCCATGACTTTTAAGTAATCTCTACCCACAACGGGGGGTTCAAACTTATAACCCCGAGATCAAGAGTTGCATGCTCTCCTGACTGAGCCAGCCAGGGCCCCTATTTTCCATGACCTTTAATAACAGAAATCTCTGCAAAGTGAACTTGAACTTTAAGAGGTTTTCTTCTGTTTATATTCCCGATATGATTTTCCCCATCCTTATTTCTATAGTCTGATAGATTGGTTACAATTGAATTAAAAAACAAATACTAGAGTATATAAATCCCCTGGCAATGATGGTACAGAATTCTACCTAGAAAACTACATATATTTACCTCTTTTTTTCTAAACATAGTCCATTCTGAGAGTGCCTTTGAAATGTTGAATGCTTAACTTAACCAAAAGTTGGTCTTAGCCAATGATCTGGTTACAACAAACAATAGAAAGAATTCACCACCTGAAAATAATTTTAACAGGATGCAAACTGAGCACTGTTTTTCTTTACCTAAAGTGTGAGTCACACCACCGTCCTGTTCTTTCCCTTGCTTTGGGGAGTTAATGTTTTGCAGAAGTTCTAGGGGTGGATTGATTTGCTTAGGTGCTGGTTTTGCTTTGATGTGCAATAGACAGATGCTGTCGACCTTGGTAAGACAAGGCAGCCTCTTCTGTCTCTTGGAGAGCCTTGGGACTCATTTCACAACTCATTCATTAGAAAACCAAGCCCATCTCAAAAGAGGCCAAAAACAGTACTCCAGAGCCCTCTGATGCAGAGGAGAGCAACCCTGTATCCCTGGGGGCAGATAAAACTCAACCTCTGAACCTCAAAGCAAGCTTTTGTGCTGGGAGGGAGCAAATTTATGACAGTTGATGAACCAAAGAAACCATGGGCATTTGAAGGAAAAAAGGTTAACTGAACATTGTCTTTTTGTTGGTGGGGATGGATTTGTTCTTTTTGTTCTTTCCCTTTTGAAGTATTTCTAAAGGGAAGAAAGTCTCCCGCTCAATCACATTTTAAAAATAATATACAGCGTATTCTAAAGAGCACATTGGAAATCTCACACCCACTAGGTAAGAGCTCCAGGACTGCACTTGAGAAGGGAACTATACTAGTTGAGTGGTAGATGGTCTTAGTTTGAGCCATGGTCAGTAGTGGAAGATCCATGCTGCTCCTTTGAAAGTTCTGGAAATGTATAGCCAAGGTCACAGCTTGATCTCAGCCAACTTCAAACCTCCACATGAAGACAGCAAGTGACTTCTGTCTCAGTCCAGAAGGTGGTCAGAAATCTCTGGTTATCTGAACCCTGGGATTATTATTCAGAATCATCAGGGCCTTGAAAATACATTAATAGAAATAACAGTCCTCAGGGGTCCTAGGGAAGGTGAACAACGTCTGATCTACACTGCCATTCAAAGAACCACCTGGTGAAGAATGATTATGCTTCTTACGGGTAGAGTCTATTGAGAAAAATTTAGAGCATCTAAAAAGCAACAGTAGCAATAAAAAAAAAGACAAAACTGATTGAAGTTCATCGGAGAGGCTAAATATTATTTAACTTTCATCTTGAGTACCTGGATTTCTGACTTCCTGTATGCACTATGTGTTTCTTAACCCTAATCTTGCCTACTTTAAACCTTGACTTTATTATGCCCTTACTTCTTCTTTTTTAAATATTTTTATTTATTTATTTGAGAGAGAGAATGAGAGAGAGAGAGCATGAGAGGGGGGAGGGTCAGAGGGAGAAGCAGACTCCCTGCCGAGCAGGGAGCCCGATGTGGGACTCGATCCTGGGACTCCAGGATCATGACCTGAGCCGAAGGCAGTTGCTTAACCAACTGAGCCACCCAGGCGTCCCAATGCCCTTACTTCTTCTAATAGCTTCCCCAGTATTGAAATGCTATTCTCATCCAGCTACCCCTGGTAACTCACATTCCACTGATACCCACTGATGAGTCTGTTGTGACAAACAGGATGGTGTTTTGGAATTACAAATAAAAAGGTTCAAAATCCACTTTATTCCAGCTTCTTTTTCTGCTTGTGAAAGTAACAAAAACACTGTCAAACATTCAGAAATTGAAGTGCATGAAATATGTACACAAATAAATACCCAGAGTACAGTGTTTTTTAGCTTTTGACTTGTTTTCTTTTTTTCCTGGTCATATCCAAAGGAGTCAAGCCTAGGGACAGTGTTTTTATTACATTGGCACAAGACTCCTGTGTAGTCAAAGTACGAAGGTGCCCACATGAGGTAATATTGTGTGTGCAGGTAATATTTCAAGTCCACAGAGTATTTTTTTTACCCGTCCAGTTTTATTCTGTTAACTCTTTATTCTGGGCTGATCAAAGCCCCAGAGAGTGTTGATTCCTAGCAGCAGTTTCAGTGGGATTGGGCAGATGCCGCATCTCTAGGTTTTTAGTGAAAGTTCTGGTGTCTAGTGGTCCAGTCAATGAAAGAGAATTAAACCCTTACAGAGCTGAGCTATCCAGATCCATTGAGTTCAATATCAAAATGAGAGTCCTCCAACATGAACACATTTCATCATCCAAGCCTCCCAAGCCAGAGAATTTAAAAAGTTAGGTCAGGAACTAGGTAGAAAGGTTGAGCACTAAGGAGTTTCAGAAAACAATGGTTAAGCATCAAAGAATCATCTGGATGAGAAATGGCTCTGCCAGATCCTGTGCTTCTTTTGTCTTTTTTTGTGAAATCTTCCAGACCCACCTGCTCTTGCACATAGCATGATCTAGGGCAAAGAATATGTGACTTGGAGTCTGCACAGTTCGGGTATTTACTACCCTTCTGGAGCATTTATTCTCTGGTACTGTATATACAATCTCTCTAACCCTCACAATCTGCTTCTGTGCTAGGATTATTATCTTATTATACAGGCACAGAAATCGAGTCTCAGAGAGGTTAAGTAATTCTTCAAAACCCGCAAAGCTAGCACATGGTATTTGAACCCATTAATAATCAGTGGAAACTGAAACTGTGAAATGAGAATTACAAAATGTGAGGTTGCTGTGAGGATCAAGGGAAACATGACAACGTATCGTAAAGGCAGCTCAGCTTGATAGAGATGCTCCCCCTTTTCCACCCATTTCCACCCCCATTCCACCTGCACTAGAGCTGGTAATCCTGCCCCATGTCAGAGGAGCTTGCCCACTCCTGGGGATCGAGAACAAACCTCCCGGTGGCTGTGGCTGACTGGGGGATCAATAAGATGTCATGCGGGGGGCACCTGGCTGGCTCATTCAGGAAAGTATGTGACTCTTGATCTCGGGGTTGGGAGTTCAAGCCCCACACTGGGGGTGGAGCCTACTTAAAAAAAAAGAAAAAGAAAGAGAAGAAATCATGGGACGTCTAGACCTATGCTATCGAATATGTAGGCGTCAGGCTCAGCTGGCCATTGAGCTCTGGAAGTGTGGCTATTCCAAACTGAGACATGCTGACGTTGAAAAATACCCGCCGAACTTCCGACTTGGTCCAAAGAAAGAGAATGTAAAATACCTCAATAATAGTGTTTACATTGATCACACATTAAAATGATAATATTTTGAATACACTGGGTTAAATAAAAAAGATTTTTGAATTAATTTTACCCTTTTCCCTTTTTTTATACCACTATTAGAAAATATAAATTTATGTACATGGTTGCATTATACTTCTATTGCAAGGCACTGGCCCAGAAACTTTGTGACTTGGTCTTCCTATTTTTAAGACTGTCTTCTTATGTAATCTATGGTCCAGAGTCTTGATGGCCTTTGGATATATATAAACCATTAATATTTCCCAGAAATAAACTAGTGTGCTCCTGACAGCTATCTGCACTGCATAAAAATTAATTAGCTTTGTTACATGTCAAGTAGTCTTTAAGACAAAAATGATAACATGAAACTTTAAGTTGTCTTGGAAGATGCAGGCAAGTCCTGGTGGGAAGCGGAGGAAGAGCCGGAAAGCACAGAGAAGCTGGCCAGCGCGCCGGGTGTGACGGGTGATACCTGTCCCTTTTGGGAGCATGATGCATCCAACTGAGAAGTTCAGAAAAGAGATGGTATCGGCTTGGATTAATCTTGGAATTTCTTCTAAGAAGTTCCCTATCACCATTAACCTTGAGGTTTTCATTTCTTTCTAATAGACTATTTTTTAGAAAAGCTTTAGTTTCACAGCAAAATTAAGTTGAGAGCAGCGAACTTCCTGGATAGCGCCTGTCCCCACACATGTACAACCTGCCCCACTATGAGCATCCAGCACCAGAGTGACATATTTGTTTCAATCAATAAGCCTACATAGATGCATCATGATTACCCGAAGTCTGTAGGAAGTTTTGTGTTTTGTTTGTTTTTTGTGAAATACATAATTTTCTATATGTATATGTGGTTAGTTTTATATTTGTATATACATATATACCCACTTGCTTTAAAAAAAATTATTCAGGATAGTGAAAAGGAACTTAAAGTTTTGGGGAAGACAGTTGGTGGGTAAGTGGAGGGTCTGGGATATGCCCTCAGGTCTGTTGAAATCCAAAGCCAAGTTGTCCTTTATGAGTCAGGAAATGAATGAAAAATTTCAGAGCATGAGATCTAAGATTAATACTAATTTGTCTGGATGCAGAAACTTGCATGATCTCTACCATTCAATTTTCTCACCTATAAAATGGGAATGATTATATTAACCCCAGAGGGTTGATGTCTGCATGAAAGTGAGAGAATACTGCATGTTTGATCCAGAACAAGCACTCCCAAAGTGAACAATGATTATTAATTCACTAAATAATGCACGTTTCAAATAACTTCTCCTTTGGACAATGAATGAGTCCTATCTGAATCACTTGCCAGCTTCTACCCCAGGGCTTTGAATCACATTCTTGCCTGATGAGCTTCCAATATGCTTGTCTGGTTCTTGCACACAGCAGCTGTTTTGGACACTGCCGTTCTATTGCTTATGCTCCCTTGGTCTTGGAAAGGTCCAGCCTTAATCTTTAGTAAATCTAGCTTGAAAATGCTGTGGTCTTGGAATGTTTTACAAACCTTCACCACTCTCTAACTAACTGCTCTAATGAAGAGAAAAATGGTAATTGAAATGAGACTAATTAGATTGTCAATTACCTGCCTCCTCACATAGGTAATTGAAATCCCCCTAATTACGGTGTCTGTGTGTCTAGATGCTTTGTACTGAGGAATTATTAATGGAAAGCAGCTTTAGATGAAGTAACAGGAAATCTTGAAAAATGATTTAGAGAAAATTTGCTTTAAAGCATTCATTCTTTCAAAGCAAAGATGTTATATATCCAATCCAGCAATGAAGTCATCAAGGAGGAAAGAAAATCAGCCCAGTATTTTGCTTTGACTATAAAGTTCAGGTTTAAAGGCAATAAGATGATATTAAACCCTGACCTTGACCTTGATTTCTATTTCTTATTTACACCTGTTTAAAACAAAAAAACAAAAAAACAAAACCTCCTTTGGGTCCATGGGTTCTTTTTGCGCGGAAGGAATCAGCAGGTCCTTAGAGGACCTCAAGATAAATACAGAAAGTGGGATTTGCAGATGAGGCGCAAAAATGTATGCAAAATTAAATATATACATCAAACAAATGACTTCCTCTGAGTGCCCACTAGGAAGAGTTTTTATTGAAGTGGCTTCAGGGGTGAGTAGGGAAGGCAGTTTTGATTCCGGAAAAAAAGTCATAATGATGAAATCCTTAGAGTTCTCACAGCTAGGAAGGTGGTTTCCAAATTTAAGCAAAGTATGTTCTTAGAAACGAGACCTCTTCCGTACTCATTTCAATATTTTAGTGGAAGAGTTTACAGAGAGAGCAGTAAGGTCACACTGATGACTGTATTTGTATTGGGATAATTTTTAAAGCTTTTTCCAGCCCTGTGACATCTGATTGCTCATCAGTTTTATAATAAACTTGAAGTTAGACAGGAAAGACCTCATGACCCCTGTCTGAGATGTGGAGAAAGCACAACACAGGAAAAGCTGAAATGACTTGACCAATGTGAGTTACTGAAGATAATTGAATAATTATCTTATTGGATAGAGTCTTACTGAATGGAGTCTTGCTTCTTCCCCTCTTAGCTTTCTGTGGCAAAGCAGGGGGCCTGGAGGGGATCCTGGCTGGTTTGGTTGGTGGAGCATGCAACTCTTAATCTCAGGGTTGTGGGTTCGAGCCCCAAGGTGGGTATAGAGATTACTTAAAAAGTAAATCTTAAAAAAAAAAAAAAAAAAAAAAAGCAGGAGGCCAGGTTGGGTGAAATATCATTACCGTTATTATTTTAATCCAGTGAAGTTGCAAAATAAAATGTGCTTTCCCTTTTTTCTGTCTAGGTAAAGACTATAAATGGGGCAGGCTGCCATTTTGTGATTTTGACCCATCTCCCTTTAGCTATCTAAATATTAGGAACATTGGAACTCATGGGAGGTTTAATATTATTTTGGTTTTATAGTCATCATGAAAAAGTTCCTCTGGGCCCGCAAGGGGAATTGACCATGACAGAGTGCTATTTAGATCAATCCCAGAGTCTAGGGGAATGTGAGGGAACTTCTGGGGTTTTGGCCATTGCATGAGTAAAGCCAGGCTCTTACTGCAGTGCCCCCAACCCTGCATGCCCCCACCCCAGCATGGTGTTCATATTTCAGAGATAATGTGCTCAAGAGTTCTCATTGTGGGAGTCCAGGAGTGGAGTAGCACTATGGTCTGTGATGTCTGGAAAGTGGTGGCTGGTATCATTGCACCATCGAGTTTGTGCTCAGTAGCAATGCCATGTGACATCAATTGCTGAAAATTGGGTCCCTTCTTGCTTAGTGAAATGGTAGTGCACTAAAGTCATTTTAGTGGGTAATAATCAGCATATTTTTGGAGTAAAAATAGAATATAATAGAAAATATCAAGGCGGGAAACACAAGTAAAACGAATGTCTTTAAAAAGAAAATGTTGAGAAAAAAATAAAGAAAAAGAAAAAGAAAATGTTGCTAATCTCTGACTTTTAGATTTATGGGAAAACCCAGTCCCCTCTCTAGGAGATGTTTAGAGGTAGGACTCTCTATTGGATGTAATAAGTAACCTTCTGATTCTTGCTTACTTGAATAGTGAGTGGAGACCCAGGGACAGGTACTAGACTTAAAGGGAAAAAGTGGAAAAGGTGGGGGTAAATTTGAGGGGGAAAAAAACCAACAACATGAAAAATGCACTATCTTTGATCCTCAAACCGGGGAGAAGGATCATGCTGATTATAATGACAATTAAATACCTTTGTTTTAGGAATTCCTAAAACTGCTGGGTGGTTTACATGATTATAATCTAAAGTGTGATAAGGAATCTCAAGTTTTCTAATCTTCATTGTGATGAGCTCAATCAATGAGGTGGGAAAATTTAGTTAATAATTTTCCTTCCTCCAGCTGTCTCCTGAATGACAAAGGCCCAAAGTGTTTTCAGGCTTTCTGGAAATGGCTAACTGGTTGAACAGTTCATCTAATAAGAATGATTCAAATTTCACTGAAAGGGGAATCCGTAAAGAAAACATGTTTTTTCAGATGTTAACATTTGTCTTCTTTTTGTTGCTTGGGGTGTAAGCCATGATAGTTTCTGATGGCACAGGAAATTGGTGGCATAGCAACATTGTGTCTTGATGGGATTTGATGGAGGAGTTGTTAACTTTCCTATCAACTCCGGGTACCTCCCATTGGCATCATCAGCCCTCAACCTGGTTTCATTCCTACTGCATGCCCAATTTCTCTCAGGCATCTATGTTGCACTTTCCCTGGTTCCCGGCTCTATTCATCCATCCAATCACGGGTGCATCATTTATTAAAGTCCTGCTGTATGCTGAGGGCACAAAGAAAGGAAATGATAGATATTTCCCTTCAGAAACTTCCAGTCTTCTTAAGCATCTCCAGCCCCAATTCACTAGTTAGAGCCTATGGCATATACTGCTTATTGGCTAGCCCAACGGCTATTCCAATGTCCTTCTCATTCTCCATCTTCCCACACAACCAGGGGTGATTTTGTCACTTTTCTGACCAATGAGATATAAGAAGAACCTGATGGAGGGAGGGAAGGGCCTTAGAATTTCCTGATAGAAGGCACAAAAGTGCCTGGCACTTCCGCTTCATACTTTCTTTCTGTCTTGAACAAGTTGAGACACATGGTGCCATGATGAAATAATGAATTGATAAACAAGAAGGAAAAACCAGGAGAATAGCAGGTTCGGACTGTCAGAACTAACACTATGACAAATCACTTTGAAACTTTCTGTTATTTATTTAAGGCCCTCTAAGCCAGGTGAAGTTTGAGGAACTGTATCTCATGGTCATCCTGGCTGTACTTGACATTTGATGGGTTTTTTCATTGTCTTTCATCTAGTCCTCTAGTAGGTTATCAGGTTATTGCTACTTCTATTGATTACCAATAGACCCTGGGCCTCCCAAACCTCCCAAATTTCTTTTCCCCCTTTGTAACTATTTAAAAAGAGTTTCACCAGGAAAGATGAAAGAAAAACAAATCAAAATATAGAATTCCACCAAAACCTGGCTTTTAAATGAGGTAGTATGTGATAAGTTCCTGACACATAGCAGGTGCTCAGCAAGTGTTGATTTCCATTGTCTTTCTTCCACTGGAGCTGAGGTTGCTCATCCTAAGCAGCTGAGGACTGACTAGTCATGGGGTCATGTGAGTGCTTAGGGTTTGACGCAAAAGCACCCGCTAATTTTCATTAATTTGGCCTAAAGAAAACCATTCAAAGACTTCTTTTTTCAACTTACAAGACTTTCTCCTCTCACATACTTCTTTGTGCAGTGTTGTATAAAGAACCCAAGACCATGAGTTAGGAGACTGTGTCTTAGCCCTCGATCTGCTGTTGCTTTTCATATAAAGCTGAGTAATTCATATCAGTTGACAGACTCCATAGGTGCCCACCGCGCATTAGTCTTTGCTGCAGCCTGAAATACAGATGTGGGCAAAGAGATTATGGTTTCTGCCTCTGAGAACCTTCAGTATAGTTAGGAAAAAGAGATACCTGAACAAAGGATTTCAGTTCAGCATTGTCTATGTTTTGATGGAGATACACACAGGACTAATGGGAACAGAGCAAAGAGCTCTGAAATTAGCCTTGCAGTTGGAAGAGATGATGCTGAGGGTGAGTACTGCCCGAGAAGGATTTAGCTAGGTGTAGAAAGCTAGGGAGGCTGTCCTAAGAGCAGAAATTGTGTGAAAAAAACATTTTCTCCTATGTAAATTGACAGTTTTGGATGGATGATTCACAGATCTCTCTTTAGCTTTAGCGTTATTCTATATTTGCTTGTCTGGTGTCTTTGGAAAACACATGAGTATTTATTTTCCTGAGAGCTATCAAGCAAGAACAGAAAGAGAGAGAGGGGCGCCTGGGTGGCTCAGTTGGTTAGGCGACTGCCTTCGGCTCAGGTCATGATCCTGGAGTCCCGGGATCGAGTCTCGCATCGGGCTCCCTGCTCGGCGGGGAGTCTGCTTCTCCCTCTGACCCTCCTCCCTCTCATGCTCTCTCTATCTCATTCTCTCTGTCTCAAATAAATAAATAAAATCTTAAAAAAAAAAAAGAATAGAAAGAGAGAGTAGAAAGAAAGAGTCTAGGCTGATAGAGCTGACCACAATAATTTCTGCATCTCTTCTTTTGGTTCTCAGATTTTATTAAAGCTAAATGATACATACACAATTTCATTCTCTTCTATGAATAAAACTTCATTAACTGTGTAAGTTTTATCATGTTTTTGAAGAGGTTATTGCTATATTCTGGGGGGTAGGGAACCCTGTGAATATTGTGTAACATGAATGGTCTATAAACTTAAATTAAAAAAAAAAGGCTCCTCTAAAGTTAGGAACAAGGGGCACTGGAAGTTACTGGATTGAAACTTTGCTCATCCTACCTTTGGCTAAGAGAGGGTCAATGCCTTGTAAGTTGTATCAGTGGGCCAGGAATGGGGACTGGAGTATAAGCTCCCAGAGAATAATGCCTTGTTCATGTCATATCCCCAATAACTAGAACCATGTTTAGTACATATTAGGTGCTCAGTGAAAATCACTTAAATGAACAGGTAGCTGGGATGATCTGTTTCTGTGAACCACTGCTTGGGGTAGAAGCAGGTATTATAGATCCAGAAAGCAATAACAAATCAAAATCTGAACTTTGCCTCACAGTATAAGGCAACTGGGGTGAGCTTTCCAATCTCTGGAGACTCCAAATTTCCCCAAACTTTCTTGCTGAGTAAGAACACTGAACGGAAATTTTTCCTTGATTTATAATCCACTGAAGTCTTCTTCCCACATACCTTTGGCCGATAGGTCAGCAAATTCAGGTTCAGTATAGCCAGAGAAAAGCAGCCTTGGTCAATGTTCAAAAGCATAAATCTAAAGACGGATCACACTGTCAAAGCTGGTTGCTAACGGAAAGCCCAGAATATATTTCTCATCAAATGCTAGTTGGATTTTAAGTTTAAGTGTTCAAATGCCACCTTGTTGATTGGCTGACCTCTGGTTTCGGCAGGTATTTTTATGCATGAACTTTGCGTGAACTTGGAGAGACAAAAGAGTGATGTGCTACTGGGTGAGGGTTAAGAAAGTGACCTTGCCTGGGCCACTGTGGGATTCCCCAGGGATATCCAAGAAGGCCCTGCCTTACATTGTCTAATAAAGTCCAATAAAAGGGAGAATTAGTCCTGGTGTGGTGTCAGCACTGCACATAAATTCTTATGCAATAATAAAATAATAGGATGCTATTAATTCAACCATTCTGGTTGCTTCTGAAATAGTATTAAAGTAATATCATTGATTCATATTTTCAACGGCTAATATATTATTTTCTAGAACTATTAACTGCTTTAAAACCAGTGTGCCATAATACAGTGGGAAGAGATAGTGAAATATTTCTACTGATTCCAGCAATTAACTTAATTTAAGGCTACTCTGCAGATTTTCAAATTAAGAATTATGCTTCGGAATAACTTAGAGAAAAAATTAAAATGAGACAATGAGTATTTTTGAACTTCATCACTCAGTCTTATAGGTGAAAGTTGGGTCACATTTTTTTCCAGGAAAAGAAACTTCAGTAGACATTTAAAATGTCAATCTCCCATACATTTTGTACCTTTGAATCAGAGGAACAAAAAAGGTGTAAGCATTTATTGAATTCCTACTTTGGACAGTACATTGTACTAAACACTTTCACTATATGGGCTCATTGAACCATGATCTGGATGAAATTGAAATAGGTTTGCTATGTTCTCCTGCTCAACACCTACAGTCTTAAAGAAAAATGACGTCTCCACCAGTTTCTATGAATAGGGAGGTGTGGTGGGGTTTGGCAGGTGGATAAATGTCCCTTCTTCAAAGCTCTGGACTACAAAGTAGTGCTGACATCTTGTGTATCTGCATTTAAAAACCAATACTTTAAACTGTTAAATGTAAAAAAAAAACATCATGGCAAATGAAATATATTGGTCTCTGGACAATTAAAAGGGACTAAAGAAAGGGGAAAATGGTTTCACTCAGTAAAAACTGAAGAACAGGAAATTCCAGCATTTTGTACAACCGAGAATTGTACGTGTTTTTAGTTGCAGTGTTCAGAGTAGTTTGGTTTATAGAAGGGTTGAAGAGGGGGGCGCCTGGGTGACTCAGTTGTTAAGCGTCTGCCTTCGGCTCAGGTCATGATCCCAGAGTCCTGGGATTGAGCCCCGCATCGGGCTTCCTGCTCCACGGGAAGCCTGCTTCTCCCTCTCCCACTCACCTGCTTGTATTCCCTCTCTCGCTGTGTCTCTCTCTGTCAAATAAATAAATAGAATCTTTTTTTTTTTTTAAAGAAGGGTTGAAAAGGAACTGAAATAAGAAAGAAAACAAAAAACAAAAAACAAAAAGACGCAGAGGGAAACTGGTGTAGGAGAAGGTTCTGCTGGTAACTGGAAAGAAATGTCTAGACCAAGAGGTCTCCATGACTCCCTCTTCCTCAGAGCTTACTCTGTCGACTACTCCTGGTAGCCAGGGGACCGTGTGAAATCAGCCTGAGATGTTTTCAAACATTTTTCTGAGAAGTCAGCAGATCAGCGTCGAAGGGGTGTCTGCTGGGCTCTTTCAGGTTGGGAAGAACAAAGAGACACTCAGTAATAGGCATTTCCTAAAGGTTCAGACACTCAAGCAGCTTGAGCGTTTGGGTCCTTCCGTTGCATGAGGGGGCCCTAGCAATGTATTCTCATGATTTCAAAATTGCTTAGCTTCATTAATACTTATTGAGTGTGGATAATTATACTGGATAGTTATCCAGAATGTTTAAGGCAAGTCCTAGCACGGAGAATGTGCTCAAGTATAAATGAAACTATTTGCCCCCAATTTGACAACAATTCTAAAAATTCACATGCTATGACCAATATCAAGTTGTGAAGTTGAGTTAAAACTCTCTTGTCTATCAACTTAATTTTTTTTATTAACCATGCTAGAGGAAAGACTGATTTATCTTTTTATTCTCTCTATAAAAAACACTATTACAAAATTATTGCCATATAAAAAGCAACCAAAGAGAAAACCCCATCGATGTAGGAAGCACATTATGGAGCTATATCAGACAGTTATGTTTCCAGATTTTCTAATGTTTGTAGCACTGGTTGTGATTTATATCTTCAATTTAGATAAATACCACTTCACACAGACTTTTATGTTTATAATTTTCTATCCTTTTTCTTAAAGAGGGCTCTTGTGACCATATAAGCTTCAGGACTCACAGATTTTGGATATTCCACTGGGAGAGGCAGAAAATAATCTCATCTGCCAAAAGGCTGTGACTTAAAAGACAATAGGAAACAGGACCAGCTGCATAATTTGTCAAACCCAGGGCAAAATGAAAACACAAGGCTCATTGAATAAAGTCCATGAAGAATTTCAAGATGGTGGCAACAGCATTAAACCATATGCTGGGTCCTTCCTTGCCCAGTGCCAGTGAGCACACGCGGGCCCTGACAAGGAGGTGGTGCGTGGTTACACTGCATCTCTACCTCAGCCACAGGCGTCATCTGGTCCCTCCTCTGGTCCCTACCTCAGCCACAGGCATCATCGGGTCCCTCCTCTGGTCCCTACCTCAGCCACAGGCATCTGAGGTTTCACTCCCAAGAGCAGCCATTACGGAGACAACTTTATAGCTCTTGCTTCTACCAACAAATGGATTCGTCTCTGCTCTTTCTTCCTGGCTTTTACTTCCTGGCTTTATACGCTTTTATACTTCTGTTTCCTACTGTTTCTCACGTTCAAATTCTCTGAGAGAGAAAGAGAGAAGAAGTGGTTGGGTTCATTAATAGTTATCCAGCATGAAGCATGCCGTTGGGTGGAATTCTCATGCACAGCTGTTTCATGGATCACTAGACAGCCTATAAATAGCTGCTGTGGGTCAGGTGACAATCTTGGTCTAATCAACTTGTGGCAAGGGTTGTGGTGTCATACAGCAAGAAGCACGATGACTTATTTGCTTCTAACTCCTTCAGTTAGAGCCGTGGGGTTGGTAGTGATGGGAAGATTCTTGGTGGGCAGGATGGCTGGACGACATTGGATCTGCTCCGTCCAATCCAATGTGCCTAAGATCCAATGCTAAGCTCCTAGACAAATACTGAACTGTATCATATACCGCAGTACAAAAGTCGACCTTTGCAAGTTAAAAAATATTGTGTTCCTAAATTGGGGTGATTTGAACACTGGAAAAGCAGAATGTGAGGCTGGCTCCCTCCGAGGATCTCACTCAGCTTGTCAGATTTCAGCCTTCTGCGAAGGCATTTTCAAGTGGGCCGTAAGTGCCTGCCGGTATACACTTCAGACCCTCATAAATCTTCACTAGCACAGAAAAGTAAATTGTGTTGGGTTTGAGAATTCTTTGGAAATGTATTGCCATTGGATTGTGAGAGGGAGCCAAGGTAAAGGAGAAGCTGTATTCTCAAGGTGAAAGTCACCAGTCTGAGAGATGGCAGTGAAAGCAACACCCAGCTGAGGAGCCTTTGAGCAACTGCCCTTTCTGTATACAGCAAGGACATGTGGATGGGACAGCTGTGGCTGGCTGTCCCACAGAAGCGATTTCACTAGTGTCTGTCCAGAAGCTGTGTGGGGTGAAAGCATTCTATGCATCATTGCGTCTCAACCTGGTTGAGCTTCAAAAGCCCCTGGGTGGATTTTTACAAACACAGACTTCAAAGATAAAATTTCTATCACAGCAATATAGGTGTATAGGAGCCTCAGTCTGGAATCAGACTATTTGTTTGAAGTCCAGTGTGAGGGCTTGCTGTGTGACTATACTCTTGTTTTGTCGTCTACAAAATGTAAGGCATTTTGTAGACGACATACCTTTCCCATAAGGTCTTATGAGATTCCATGAGAGGATGAGTATGCCAGCCCAGTATATAAAACTTTGGGAGTGTCCAATAAATCCTGATTGTTATTTTACATATACTTATTACCTGTTTTATGTAATTCTGGATGGAGGTGCTCACACATAGGTTTACGCACATACATACACAGAGACACAGGTAAATTACATTAAGGCTTAATGCATCATTGGAAAGGGGATATTTGACTATAAAATTTCTTTTGAAATCTGCTCTTGAAAGATGAGCAGCATGCCCTCCAACATGTGCTAAAAATTAAGTTAGAACCCAAATGAAAGATCCTAAAAGAGAGGCATAGTTGTATACGGAAGGACTTGGGATTTGACAAACAACCAAAAGGAAAATCTAATTTATTTTAGGGGAGAAATTATTCAGAAGCTGAAGAGAATCAGCTCCTGTATTGCCAAGCATAGGGAGGAAAACAAGCCAGGCAGGCATAATGACTCTTTCCCAGGCCAAAGCAACACTAATTCCTGTGCTACCAGGCAGGAGTGGAGAATCTCAGCGAAGCACAGTCTTTTCTCTCCGATTTATAACTACAGCTTGATTCCTGCAGGGCATGGACCATGCCTGGTTCACTCCCTTGAGCTAGATCCTTACACATCACTGTGTGCGGATTAGCATTTAATAAGTGTTTGAGAAGATGACTGATAATGCGACCGGGGCACTTGGTAATTTACAGCAGGGCTGTGTCAGTAGTCAGAAGTTTTATTTTCCTTCCTGTGGGAACCCCTTCTCTGCTTGACTTTTCTTGGAGATTGTAAGCTCCCTCGGGCAGGAAACGTGTTTGTCTGTATGTTTATTAAGAGGCATCGAGCAAATTGCGACGAAGTACACAGTGATAACAGTGAGTAAAAATTTCATGAGATGCTATCAAATGATTCATTAGAAGATAGATCCAGGGTATTGCCACCAACTGCTACATTAACTAGTCATGTCATAACACCATCAAAATGCTAATTAGACTGTCTGGCATGATTTGTTATTAAAAAAAAAAATCAATCCAAGTTTCCTGTAGTTCTTGAATTTGAATAGTTTTGCCTCTCCTAATATTTGCTTCAGGGTCGATTGGGTACCATTTAGTGCTTTTGCTTTGGAGATGAACAAAGCTTCTGTGCATCCTCTTCTCACTGCTCCTGTGGACCCTTCAAGCACTCTGAACCTTCAGACAGAAGTCCAAGTCTGCAGAATGGTGAATCAAAATCACTAAGAGAGGATAAAGCATGTGTTAGGAAGGTGCCAGGGGGAAGAGACTGCTCATGTCCTATCTTGGGATCCAGCCAGGGCTGACGGGCTGGCTGCTTGCAGCTGGACAAGACAGGTGGGAAGGACTAAGGTCTAGAGTAGAGCCATCCATTGGCATAGGCTAGTTGTTGGCAGGGAAATAATAAAGGCAGGCAGACACAGAGGAGGTCTGTCTAGCAGGCCAAGTCTGGTATCTTGGGGACAGGTTTCAGAAGCAATGAACGATAAACACAAATTCAAGAGGAAAAAAAGGGGTTTTCCTAATAAGTGGGAGTCACTCAGCCTTGGAAGGGGCACACCGCACTAAATTATTTTTCCTAAGTGGTCACTCAGAACAGGAGTCTAGGCAGAAGTCCAGCTATCAAGATGCTGGGGCCCACATGGACTGATGATGAGAGACAAAAGGAGGGACACTGGTCAGATCTGGGATGCTGTGTCATGGCTGAATTGGTTGCAAGATGACAGAGTGCACCCAGACGTGCTAGTGCCAACAGGGCCAAAGTCATTTCTTTAAGTCAGGCAATGGGAGCAGGGCTGAGCCTGCAGGGACCATGTGGTCCCATGGGGGGCTGGGGCGGGCGGAGGCTGGCGGCCAGCATGGCCCAGGTGTGTAGCAACCAAATCTTCTGCTTTGACTCCTGTCTCCAAATGTCCAGAACCATGGAATTGGCCATCATTCCTGAAGGCAGAGACAGCAGATCATAATGCTAAGAGCACATGCTCCAGAGTGAGATGGTTTGGCTTTGACTCCTAACCAGAATTGCCAGATTTAGCAAATAAAAGTACAAGGCACCCAGTTAAATTAGAATTTCAAATAAACAATGACTAATTCTTTAGTATAACTATGTCCCAAATATTACATGGGATACACTTATACTAAAAAAAATTATGGTCCCATGTAATATTTGAGACATAGTTATACTAAAAAAATTGGTCATTGTTTATCTGAAATTCTAATTTAACTGGGTGTCATGTATTTTTGTCTGGCAACCTACTCTAAACTCTTACACTTTCTAGCTATTGAACCTTGGGGAAGTTATTTAACACCTCAATTTCCTCATCTGTAGAATGGAAATGATTCAACCCATAAGGTCATTGTGAGGACTGAATGAGTTACCTGTAAATTACTAGCTCTAGAGCCTGGCACAGAATATGTGCTCAAAAATGATGACTTTTGCTTTTTATGGCTACCAGCACTATATCTGGGGGATCAGTCTGAGTTACTAGTGTCCAGTAGGATCTTTTCATTTTTATGGAGTAATGCAGGGCAAAACCTCAGGAAAGGGGTGAAATATTTTATTCATTCCTTTATTCACAACTCTATCCGCCCCCCAAATCATACAGATCTTACAATAAAAGAACAGGAAAATAAACTCAAAGATAATCACCATAAGAAAAAAGACAATCACCCAGAAGTTCAAAAAAAGACAAAGAGAGGGATGCCTGGGTGGCTCAGTCGGTTAAGTGCCTGCCTTCAGCTCAGGTCATGATCCCAGGGTCCTGGGTTCAAGTCCCACATCTGGCTCCTTGCTCAGCAGGAGCCTGCTTCTCCCTCTGTCTGCCGCTCCTCTTGCTTGTGCGCATTCTCTCTCTCTCTCTGACAAATAAAATCTTAAAAAAAAAAAGACAAAGAGAAAAATATCAAGATTCTGGTTGAGGACATAAGTCTATATGGCAGCTGAGTAGACAGTTAAGTTCTGAGTTTGCTAATAGTTCTGGGGAAAAGAGATGGTGGGAAAGTGGAAAGTAGGTTTGACGCACATTTGCTGTCCCCAATTGCCCTTCCCTCTACCACTTTGCCCTCCTGATGCCCCGTTATGTTCTCCTCTCAAAACTTGCTCCAGAAAGCCTCATAGCCTAATATCAACTAAAGTTAGTAACTACCTTCAGGAGTATTTCCACTTCAATTTCTTGTAGAACACAAAGGCTTACCTTCTGTTAGAAAGGACTTCTGATGTTAGTACTTTGTGGGTAGAGAGAGTTTTGTTTGGTGCTAGTTTTGGGGTGGGAAGTTTTCCCATCAAAGCAGTGGCCCTTGATTTTGTCTGCCCAGTAGAATCACCTATGGCTATCGGTGATTAAAATCTACAAGTCCAGGCTACAACTCACACCAATTCCTTCAGAATATTTGGGGGTAGTAACCAGGCACAAGCCTTTTTTAAAGCTTTCCAGGTTATCTACCTTGGGCACCCAAAGCTGACAGCCATTGAGCTAAGAGGAATATAGCTCTGTGCAAATGATTTATATGGCAATACTTATGAGATAACCATATAATCCGGGAAATAATAATAACCATGATTTCCCAAAATTCGTACCATATGCCTGTTATATATATATACTTCCAACCCTTACAGCATTGAGGAGTAAGTGTTTTTATTCACATTGTACAATGTGGAAACGAAAATTATAAATCACACAGTAAGTCAATGAGTCCAAAAGCAACTGGATGCTTGACTCCCAAGCCAGAGCCCTTTCCAATAAGTCAGATTGTGGAGGAAGGTAGAATCTGTTCCATTGGAGACCATACCAAGTGTCTTTTCCTTGATCCTTATTTTCATCAGTGCCTGGTGGTCATGCAGGCCTGTGTCTTTGGGAACTCATAAGGAGAAAGCTCTGGCTGGATTTTGCTCTAACATTTCAACTCGCCCACGGGTGCTCTATCCCCTCTGAGGACCAGTCCGAGATAGTAGAAGAGCAGACACCTATATTTGGGCTTTGTTAGACTCACCTGTCTGAAGACAGACCTGTGAATGGTGTGCTGGGACTGGCTGTAATTAAACAGGGTTTTGCCTGACAGGTTCAGCCAGTTAAGCGGGACTTGATTATGCCTATGTCAATGACAAAGTTTGAATAAAAATTAGGAACAAAATCAGGCCCCCACAGATCATGTCAGCCCTTCTCATCAGGCCCTAGTTAACTGTTTTACCAGGAAAGCCCTCTTTGCAAAGACAGAATGCAATGCTGTCATATTTTATGATTAGCTCATGCCTGGAAGGAGCTGCCAGGTGGATCCGTTTACCTGTTCAAATCCTAACCTGCATGCCTGTGTGTATGCACGTGTGTAGGTATTCATTTGCATTCATTCATGATTCATTTCTTTATTAGTTTACCTGCTTATTAATTTGATCACCCAACCAGTATTTATGGAGGGCTTGCTATGTGACTGGTACCGTGCTAGGTTCTGGATATTCGTTATTAAGCAAGACAAAAATGGTCCTGGGGCCGTGGAACTTGTAGGATGGGGATGGTGAGGAGAGCTCACCAGTAAACAAGTAAATTATATGTTTTACCCATATAATTATCTGCTGCGATAGAGGCTATTAAAAAATGGGTGTTATGAGCAAGAAGAGATTAAATTTTTGATGGATAGAGGGGTAACAGGTAGGGCTATGTCTGGGAAGTCTTCTCTGAGAAAGTTATATTTGAGCCAAGCTATAATCTGGCAATTCAAAAATTTTTTCTTTGCATCACATTGTCATTGAGTATTTTTCTAAATTCTTTTTTCTCTTGTATCCAGAATACCAATCTTACATGCGTTTTTTTCTCTGTACTATTCATATGTAGATTATTGAGCTAAGGGTGATAGATTGCTATATTCAAAAAAATACAGCCCCAGAATCCCACAGAGGATCATTGTAGATTTAATCTCCCTATTTTTTTTTTTTAATAAATCACCCTTTTGCCACCATTATTTCCTTATTTTGGGATGCACTTTATTGTTTGCAAACACTTCCAGGTATATTACCCTGTTGATCTTCACCAACAGCCCTGCAGGGTACAAAGAGCATCATCTCACTTTTAAACAGTGAGAAACCATGATTCTGTAGGGTATTTTGTCCAAGGTCATATAGGCTAGTGAGTACTAGAGAGAAGAGAAGAACCTAGAGTTTTTTTTGCTCCTAGGCTAGGAATCTTTCATGCAGAGTGGGGAATTACAAAATTTTCTCCTTCTCAACCCTTGCCCTTCTCCCAACCCTGTTACCCCAATGCACACACATTTCTCTCTCCAATTCAGAGCATTTGAGGAAAGATTGATTTAGAGGTTTAATTTCTTTTGTGCATTACCATAAATCCAGGAGAATCTACCTGGCCTCTGTTCCAGCCCTAGCTCTCCAACCTACAGTTAATAAATAAATAAACAAGTAAATAATTAAGTTCAATATATATGTATCAGTTGCCTACTATCTATCCGATATAGGTCTAGGCACTGGTGAGACATTACTGAGTAAACAGACGAGAATCCCCACCTTCACAAGTTTACATTCTCCCAGGAGACGCAATCAATAAGTACATAAATAAGCAGATATATATAATATGTCAGATGATAAGTTGTGGAGAAAAATAAAACAGAAAAGAGAATTAGGGAGTGCTGGGGGAAGGCGTTGAAATTTTAAATAAGATGGTCAGAATGACCTCCCTGAGAGTGTATTTGTGTAGTCATGAGGTCATCTGGAGGAAGAACGTTCTAGGCAGAGGGGACAAGGGCTAAGCTACTGGCCAAGGTTCAGGACTCATTCGATGCATCCCACCCTTGAACTTGAACTGTTTTTCCAAAGGCACAATATTAAAAATGCTGGTTAGACACAGTTGAAATCATATTTTTAAGGATTAGTTTCTATATTCAATTTCATTGTGGGCTAAGTACCCTATTGTGGGCTGTCCAGAATGCCAAACCACCATGAATAATGTTTCCATGGGAAAATGTTTTCTGAGTTTCAACCCACTGACTTACAAATGAACTTAGGAATGGAGCTGGTTAGTAAGGTGAGAGCTGGTTGTGTTAATTAAGGGGCAGTTCTCCTGCCACATCTCCCTGTTTTGGCTAGGATAGAATGCTATTGACTGAGCCTCCGCCACTCTGACATTCTTTTTCTGTCCTTATCCTTTCTCTAGTCTTTTTGGTTCCAACCTGTATTTTTCATTTCCCCCGCAGGGCTTCTCTTTTTGCCCTTAGATCTTTGAATAATCCTTCATGAAGCCATATTGAAAGCCCTTGATTCCCCCTTATTCTTCGCCTTTAGAAGAGCTGCTGTCTATCTCATCTTAATTGTAGTGTCTCGGAGATTTCCCAAGGCTTTTTTCCATGCACATGGATTTATTTGTATTATTTCACTGTCTGCTTCTGGCAACTGCAGTGCATTTAATGCCAGTAATGAGCATTGCACCTGGAAAATTCTGAGCACCTCACAAATAGATTAATGAATATATGTTGCATGTTTTTTATGAAATTAATGACTACCTGCTTGCCATTAAATGGTGAATTCTTAAAGTTTCTTTTCTTGGTAAGGAACGCTCGACTGTCTGTTTGAAATTGACTGTACATGTTCATAAAAATAATCAGCTAGACTGACTTTCTTTTTTTCTTTCAACCGTGCCTCCCATTCCTTGAAGGTGGGATGGATGGATAAACAGTTTCACATCTACAGGGAGGCAATTTGGGGCGTCAGAAATCTGTAGCATCAGAGTAACAAATGAGAAGGAAGTGGGGTTTGGGGTACTTGTATACTGGGGAGACTATTTTGGATTATTCTGTGAATTTTCCTTTGGGGTTTGCCTGGGTCTGGATGGAAGAAGCATATATATATATACATATATATATATATATATCTCATTTTATTTACACAGGGAACCAGTGGGGTCAAATACACTATTGTGGAAAGCAAAACCTAGAAAATAATCACAGTGAACAGGTTGTGAGCACCTGCTATGTTCCAGGCACTGTGGTTCATATGAATTAGTTCTTTTATTTCCCAACACCCTAGGTGAGCCCCAGAGTCATAGTGGTTAGGTATCTTGACAAAACCCATCCAACTAGTAGAGTCAAGATTTGACCCAAGGCAGTCTGATTGTAAAACACAAACTTTTCACCACTACACACCACTATTGCCTATGGAAGATAAAGGAGAGTAGAGATTTTCCTTTTTTTTTTTTTTTTCCTTTTTCCACTTTATGACTCTCAGTGGAGACTCAAACCCAAAATTACTTTGATTGCTCACAGATCTTGGTTCTGGTACTGGCTCCGGTTCTTTTCTGGCCCTGCACCAGAATTACCTGGAGGACCTGGAAAACTCAGAGTACAGGGCCACCCTACCAAGTTCCCAGCTGATGCTGATGCGCTTGAACTGGGGCATATACTTTGCAAACCCCTGGTAAGGTCTTCCCCATTGACCCTCCTAGATAAGTCGCATTCGTCATGATAACTTAGCATTTTACAGCATTTTGCTGCTTTCAAAGCCTTGTGTCCACATCATCTTGGTTCTTGCAAAGGTGCTGGGCTTTATCTTGGGCAAAGGTTAGTTTCATTTCATAGATGAGAAAATCAAGCTTCTCTGACAGTTACTGGGCAGTAAGTGCCCCATTGTTTAGCAAGTCAGTAGCAGAGCAAGACCTTAGATATTCTATTTTTCATTCTACCCTATTTACGCTCTAAGGAGCCCAACAATTGTCCTTCCCCAGCATACAGCTCACAAACTGGTTCGTTCACTTTTCTTTTCAACTCAAGCTTGTTACAGGAATGAGTGAGCTCGGGGGAAATCATCTCCTGCTCAAAAGGAGAAACTGTGTCCCGAGAGGCGAATATCTGAGCACAAAAGAGGGCAGGCCTGTTTGTCTCTGAAAACAAGATCTCGACACTTACATCCAAATTAAAGGTCTCTGAACTTGAGTTGGGCTGGCTAATATTACTTTTCCCTTCCAGGTTTGCTGAGCTTATAAATATCAATTATAAGGCTGAGTAAATTACAGGGATGTTGAACTTTGAATTATTGTAGCACTTTAAAGTATCTATATAGGGATAATAAGGAGATTGTGAAAATCTGCTGAAGGAAATCTCACGCATATTTATAGATAATTAATACACTGAACAGAAACTGGAAATCAGCACTGAATTTTTTAAAGCAGTAATTTAAAAATGCATTATGGCAACACATTAGGTTAGCAGTTATTCAACAAGGAAATGTGAAGATTATTAAGCTAATTAAAGGTAATAAAAACAAGCTAAGGTATTCGGCATATAACTTTGAAATCAAAAAGAAAAAAAAAAGTCCTCACTCCTAGGCAAGTCACAGATGGCAATTAATATATTGATAAGTTACTGGACTTGTACGACATAAGAAAAAACTGCTGTATAAAAATACATTCCCTGGAGAAGCACAAAAAAGTACAAGGAGATGGTTCTGTGTAACTCTAGACCCTTTAGCAGGTCCCGGTGGGCACACGTGCGCTTTCTCTTTCTCACCGTGGGATGAATGATGGCCGTTTTGGGAACTCGATCTTGGAAAACTTTCTCCAATATATCTGATCCCACTTGGCTTTCAGATCCTGTGGCCTCTTGCCTGATCTTGGGGCTCTCTTCCACTTCGAGTTATATGACAGCGATTTGGGGGATGGTATCCTATTCTCTGCATTTTTAGATTCTGTCCTCTGCGTGAAGCTGCTATTGAAGCAAAATGGAGCCGTGCCGGGCAAATGGTCGGAAATAGACACCCCTTTGTGGTAGAGGCTTGGGCTATGTGTGTTCATCTCTGCAGGGTTTATATGTTTCTTTGGGGAAGGATAAAGAAGGAGAGGGGAGGAAAATGTCGAAAGCAGTAATTAGAGAATAAAAAAAATGTGCACACGAAACAGAATGATACATTTATGTCCAGACATTTTTGTTTGTTTGTTTGTATACCAGTTACTGAGGAGAAAGCGGCTGGTAACAGGAGGGAATGGCCAGACCCTGAATTAACCATACCTGTGTCTGCCAGCACGATGGAAGAGATTATTAAATGCTTCTGGAAGAAATCTTGGGGGGTGTTTATGGCAGCTTGGGACTTTGCAATTTCAAATTAAGGCTGGCTCATGATTATTAATTCTGGTAGAGGACCCCTGTAAAATTTACCACTGAGCAAATTGGGGTGTGCACAGTTAACTGGGGTCAGAGGGCAAAAGTTATCACAGGGAGAATTATTCAGTTTATCAGAAAAAAGGAGCTCGAGCAGGATAAAAACTAATAAATAAATAGTCTATCAAAAAAAGTTCCAGTTTGTCTGTAATCTTACACAATTATAGGGCATAGATTAGAGGTATACAGGCAAGCACTGGGTCTTACACCCTGAAACTGTTTGACTATTTTAGTTCATGGGGTTTTCTAAAACTCTTTACAAACTCAGCCTTTCCTAAAGACAGGGGGAAAAATCGTCTTAAAGAGCACTTTGATCCAACACTTAAGGGAAGGTTTTAACGTTGCAAGTTATTTGGTCGATGATTATTCAAATTGTAACCAAGATTTCTGTAACCTTTGTTCTAAGACGCTAAATAAGGGAGACTTTCTTTGGAAAGCTAGCACACTTTTATCAGCAAGGTCAGACTAGGAATTTTAGGAGGACAAGTAAAAAATGACTTCCTCAAGCAAAAGGGATCCTTTTAGGTCATCAGAATGAATTGTTTGAAAGCTTCAAAGCAGTCTTGGTTCTCATTACTGGAGCCTGCCTTTACAAGAAATGCCTTTTTCCAATTATTTTCACTTTTCATTAGGAGTCTTTGCAGTTGTTGCTCACCTCATTAAATCCATTAAGATGCTGTGTGTTTAATTTCCATGTTATAATTTGTAGCAAATTGTTTGACACGAAACCTAGCTTTTTGAGCCTGTACTTTCTGTAGGTTTTCCCGGCCCTCCCCCAAGACTCGGCTGTTACGTTTTTGAGGATGGAACAAATTAATGCCATTAACCTAATCTGTAATTTAACTAGTCTCCATTATTGGAATTTTATTCCGATAGGTTATCCAGGCCACGGTGCCTTCCAAGTGCCGAAGCGGTCATTACCAGATGCCTTCTGGAAACCTGTCCTTCCTGCTTGTAAAACGTCCCTCCTGATCCAGCCTCCACTTCCCTTCCTTAGTGACCAGTTGGCTAATTGAACACTTTCTCTCAGAAGAGTTTTCAGATTCTCAGCCACAGCTTCCCTCCACTAATTTATATCAAGGAATGTTTTCCTTATTTGGCGTGCGCACATTCCAGGTATTTGTAGCTTTTATCATTTTGCCCCTCAGCTATTGCTCTGTCAGATTTCTTGATTTGACTCCTTTCATCTTTTCTCATCAGTCAATCACTTCCAATCCCCTTGTTCCTTTAATCATCTCCTTTGAACTCAGTCCAAGACTGTGGGTACTCAGGTACCCAGACGCAGTGCCGGATTCGGGTGTGGTCTCGCCACAATCACCAGGGACTGGCGGGGAGGGGAGAGAGCCAAAGAATCTTCGCGTGCATCTTAAACTCGTTCTGATTTCCATTTCAAAAATAGTTCTACTTTCCACTCTCTAGTAGTGGGCCTCTCTCCTTTCCTTCTTCCCAGGCTTTCCTCATGGGGTGAGACGCGTAGGGTTTACAGTCACCGCCTATCACACCCAGACAGGTCATTTGGGACCTTACAAAATTGGTGGCAACCTGGGACCTCAAGAGAGGCTGTCATTCTGGGACGTTGCTACCCACATGTATATACCACTCGCATATTCGGACTCTGAGTTTTCCAGATAAATTGTATTTTATTTTTTCCATCTGCCCATTGGCCTACAGAACCTGGAAGAACATAGGGGCTGGACGGGTCACCAGCTTTCGGGCAAACGCCGAAATGCTGTTGAACATTGTTGTCAGGTCATGGGGTTTTTTTCTGAAATGCGTTCGCAAACATTCCAAATACAATCTCAGTCTCGGATTGAAGTCAGTAAACCCCGGGGCTTTTGGCAGAGCGAAGCAGCACAGATGTGGAAGGAGCTACAGGCATTGCTGTGATTGGAGGGGACAGGGAAGCTGGACACTCTCATGTCACCTTTGATCCCCACATCGCAGTGGCCCTGAGTTATACGTAAGGTTAGGGAATATAAAAAAAAATGTCATTTCAGCCAAAGACGAAGCTTCATATGATTGTCATTTCGGTTGGAGCACGAGAACCTTGCTGCTCCTGAGAATTGAAAATTGGGCTTGCACTAGTCCGTATGGACAGGAGAAGATCCCTCTGCTGTATATCGTGGGATTCCACTAAATCCACGGCGCCTTCCCAGCGAAGGAACACTGTAGCTCTAGACCCTTCTTTCACTGAGTGACTTTCTCATTTTCCCAGTTCAGCCTCTTTCTCGGTAATAAATTGCCCCAAATTGGAGTCCTGTCCTACGATCGCCTGCACTTCTCTTTTGTGTCCCCTCATCTCTCCTGCCACGAATGTGTAGCCACGACAGGAGATTAATATTGAAAGAGACCTTTTCCCCCTGTTACATTTTACCTGCCCACGTCTGCCTTTTCTTTCTTTCTCTGAGACTTCTTTTCATTGGGCAGCAGCCTCCAGGTTAATTTAACAAAGGATTCGAGCCTCTCTGAGCTGACCTGAGTTTCCTGCCCATGGGTGGTGACCTGTTATTCAACCAATTGATATTTGTCACTGAGTGATTCTGAATGTTGATCTTGCTTCTTTGAGTTAAGAGGGAAAAGTGTGCCTTCAGGTCAGTATCCCTCTTAACCACAACAGAATGTAAGCCTCATTCTCAGACAGAAAGCAATGCATTTGTTCAAAGATGAAGAAAACATAAAAGGGGATGAGGCTAAGGATGGAGACAGTTTCTGGGCGTTCACAGGTAAGCCGATACTTGGAGATTTTCGGAGATTAGTGTTCTATCAAACAGCAGAACATCTTTGGCAAGAAGAAACCTAAGGGATTAATGGCGGGGCGGTGCGGGGGGGAGCTAACTTCGAGAGTATGGGGGACAGATGTGTACAGAGGGTGTAAAAGTCATTCTCAGAGCTGGGAAAAGTTTAGACATTCTGGGGATTGAGCCAGCTAAATTTTATTTTAAGCCTTCCAAATCACAAGATTACAACAAGCACGGGCAAGTTTAATTATAGTAGAGGGAAGGTTAAAAAGCACATACGTTTACACTGAGTGTGCACGCACATGCACACAGGCAGCAGCTCTGTTTTCGGTTTTGTTTTTCTGGTGAATACGCATTACCGCTAATTGCTTCGGGGGAAGGATTTGTTGGAGCAATAGAACTCACTAGCACATGCTATAAATAATTTGAAAATAATCAAAAGAGAAGTTAACTTTGACACTAACCTGACACCTGGAAGAGAGCAAATGAGAGAGGAAAAGCAGTATTGGAGCATACAGATGGCTCCTGGCTAATTCTAAACATTACGTGTGTGTGCGTGTGTGTGTGTGTGTTGAGAAATCAGTCATGAGGCACACAAATAACTGATCTCCAACAAAATGCACTGGAGGTAATACAACAGATTGGTCTTAAGAATAAAGAAACAGCCACCAAAATGTAAGCTGCAAAGTTGAAATAGGGCGGTATATATATATATATTTTTTTCTGTTCTCTCTTATGGGGTAACAGACCATGCCACAACTTACTGATTTATTTTTTGTTGTTCTCCACAATTCTCCGTGTTGACTGGACTCTAACAGGCCGCTCTGCTGCAACTCATGTCATTAGCTGAGGCTATATACCAGCAGAGCTGAAAATGTTAACTATCTGACCCTTTACAGAAAAAGTTTCCCAACCCCTGATCTAGAATGTATGATGGTTCTAAACTTGTTATGGTAAAGATAAGGAAGACCTTTAGTCTAAACAATGATGATGTGAATGATTCCTATGCTGTATTAAAATAGACTATTCTATTTGTCTCCATTTTATTCTATTCCATAGCACAAGGTTTTCAAGAAGAATTGTTAGCGTCAGAACTCTTCCCATCTCCCTCCAAATAAGTCTTACCTGGAATCTTTCTATATAAAATAAAGAGGGAGTTAGGGATGTAAGGGAAGTTGTGATGTCTCTGATGGAGATGGGGGCTTTGGACTCTGACAGTGACGTTGTTCTATAAGCCTTCCTTTCTTCAATGAAGCCCGTGAAGTCTCCTGAAGAAGCTTCTGGACTCCAATACTGCTTCTGGGCTAAATGGACAAAATTAATGGGATGTCAGGGCTAAAAGGAATTGTAGCAATTGTTTTCTCTATATAGGTGAAGAGATCAGAGCCCAGGGCATTTAAATGCTTTAGGCCAGGGCGTATACCAGTTATTTACAGAACCAAGAGCCAAGACCAGAACTGAGGGAACTGATTTGCAACCCACACTGCCTCTGTCCTTTCCTGCAGAGAACGATGCAGGGACTCATCTCCCTTGGTGGCATGGGAACCCCAAGACCAGCAGTATCTTCTTAAGACACACTCCAGCAGATTCCTAAATAGATTTCTAAGCAGTGACCTAGGAGGAGAGAGACAAGAAGACTCAGATGAGAAGAAATAGCCACATCTCAAAATAGAAAAAAGATAAAAGATGGGTCACTGGAAGTGATTTTAAAGGAAAGTTTTAAAATAAACTGATGACATTAACTTTCAAGTGTTTCTCTCCTAAAATGATGTTGAAGGATTTCATAGAGCCAGGGCTATATTAGACTGTATGCTTTTCTGTTTATAAGTTATTTGTTCTAATTTCAGATTAAGGCAACTGATACAGAGAGGCAATCATTAAGTCTTAAAGAAAGAGAAAGAGAGCGAGAGAAGGAAAGAGCTAATGGAATGAAGTACAAGACTATAAAATTAATTTAGAAGAGGAAGTGGAGAATCATTTACTTACTTTAAATTATAAGGAGGTTTAGGTAGGGAGAATTGAATTACTAAAGCAGGAATTTGGCAGGGCACTGAGGTTAACAGCTTGAGCCTTATGACAAAGGTTATAGGATCTCAAATGAGGACAAGTGGCCATGAGTATCTAATTAATATCTTTCTCAATTTATGGAAGAGGTTAGAAAATCTATTTTGGCCTGAGATTTCCCCAGCCTTGCAAAATAGATTTCTGTTTATTACACTTCTAATAATATTATCACTGTTCATTGATAAAAGTTAGAAGCAAATTAGACCCATTAGCCTTTACTACCTGTTATATCTTTCGAGAGGAAGATGTTTTTCAAGTACCATCAAAGATCTAATAGTAATTACTGAACACTTGATGTCTGTGTCTACTTACCTTAATGGAACTATCAATTTTATAGATGAAAATTTGAATGAAAACTTTAGGAAACTTTAGTTATGGGCATCCAGCCAAAGTGAAATTACCATGCTTAGGAGAGTCAAAGAAAATAATTGATAGGAACTCATACAGATCTCTTTTTCTTGAGATACCCACAGTATTTGTGTTCTATATTGATCTGTCCTTTATTATTTTTAAAATTTTTAATTTAAATTTGATAGTTAATGTATAGTGTATTATTAGTTTCAGGGGTAGAATTTAGTGATGCATCAGTTGCATGCAACACCCAGTGCTCATCACATCACGTGCCCTCCTTAATGCCCATCACCCACTTACCCCATCCCCCCACCCACCTCCCCTCCAGCAACCCTCAGTTTGTCTCCTACAGTTACGAGTCTCTTATGGCTTGCCTCCCTCTCTGTTTTTATCTTATTTTTCCTTCCCTTCCCCTATGCTCCTCTGTTTTGTTTCTTAAATTCCACGTGAAATCATACAGTATTTGTCTTTCTCTGACTTATTTCTAGCTTAGCATAATACCTTCTAGTTCCATCCACGTCGTTACAAATGGCAGGATTTCATTCTGTCCTTTAAAAGACCACTGATGCTAGAGTCAAAATACTTATAGAGAGATAACAGTTGGCTTCTGCTTCTAAGGGGACACACGTGGGCAAAATGTTGTAACCATATCCAAATATATTGGAATAGGGATAGTAATAGCCTGTCAAAAGAAAAGCACATTAAACTGGAAATCAGAATTCCTGGATATGAGTTCTGATTTGACCATTCATTTGCTTTGAAACCTTGGGACAAAGTGCTGAATCTCCCTAGAAGTGGCTGTACCTGTCTATACAGATAGGGGTTTAAGTAATAAGAATCTGCACAGATCTAGCCTAATGATTATAAAATAGGACATTCTGTGATAACTTCTATTTCATTTGGGTAGCCCCAAAGGAACTTTATTTTTTTTTGTTGCAGAACTTTACCATTTCTATTATTTTTTGCTATCCCTTAGAAGTTTCTAAATCCTATAGATTTTTGGTTGGAGAAGACCTGAGATTATCTTGCTCAGTGGTTCTCAGATTTAAGCATGTATCAGAATGAACTGGGGTCACTTGTTAAAATAATGAGTCCAGCATCCCCCATGCCTACAGTTTCTGATTCAGTAGGTCCTGAATAGGATCCCAAATTTGCATTTCCAATAAGTTCCTAGGTGATGGTAACACACTGGTCCAGGGACCAAGCTTTGAGAACCACTGGTCTCACTCAATCTCTGTTTTTACAAGATTGGAAAACAAGCCTTGCATAGTTAATTGAATTACCGTGCTTACTCATTAAGTTAGTGACTGAACCAAGACCAGCAAAACCCTGGTCTCCCAGATGCTGAGGTCAGAGACTTTTCTAGGACACCACAATTCCTCACTTTGAATTTGGGTTACATGATACAGACTGAAAAATCCAGATGAATTTATTCCAATCTACACTGCTGCTCAGATTAGAATAAAAGAAAAGCAAGGAGTCTTTACACTTCTGTAGACAGAAATTTTAGCAACAGAGATCTGTAGTCAGCAGCAATGTTTCCAAATACCCAATAACTTTTTTTTCTTTGTTTGTTTGGGGCCTACACCTGGGCCATGTTTGCATGACAGAGAATTAAGGTTGAAATGGGGGAAAGAAAACAAGACTCATTGTGAGGGAAAGGCATCTGTCACAATGAAGACAGATTAAAAGAAAACAACCCACGTTGTCTCTACGAATGCATTTTTAATATTTTCATGCTTGAATTTTAGTGTTTTTATTAATAACAAAAACTGAGCAGATTTTGGTTTCACAAAAGATTTTAGTAGCTTTGGAAACTTATGTACTAAAAAAAAATTTCCTCTAGATCTTGATCTTGCAGAAATGAGATTTTATTCTCAAGTCCCCAGAAATAAGCACACACAGTCTGCCTGTGAACACAACTGAGAACTCTAAAACACAAATGGGTTTCCCTGAATGCACTGAATTCTGGGCTTTCCTAGTGCTTTCTTCCTCCTCTGGAGTCGTTCTTTGCCTCTCCTCTTCTCCCAGTTTGTCCAGTTACTCATCCTTCGGGTCTGAGTTTAGATGCTACTCACTGACCCTCCAAATCCGAGTAGGGGACTTGTGATGGGCACCCTCCAAGAAGGTTCTCCATCTCTCCACATTATGGTGTTCTTGTCCTTGCGGAGTCTTGCTTCTTGAGTGTGACCTAGTGATTTGCTTCCAATGAATCTAATGTGACAAAAAGGTGGGATGACATTCCTAATGTTAGGTTACACAAAGACTCTGTTTTGTAGCTTGCTCCCTGTCTCTTACTGGCTCACAGTGCCATGCTGTGAACTACTTTATGGAGTGGATTTTATGGCAAAAAAACTAAGGGCTCTGACCAACAGCCAGGATGGAACTGAGGTCCTTGGTCCCACAACTCATGTGGCTTTGAATCCTCTAAAAACCATGTGAATGTGCTTAGAAGCTGGTCCTCTTTCTGCCAAGCCTGTGGGTGAGACAGTAACCCAACAGCGTTATGAATGACCTAGAGGCAGAAATACTCAGGTGATCTGTGCCCAGATTCCTGACCGCAGAAAATATTTGTTGTTTTGAGCTGCAAATCTGGGGGGTAATTTGCCACACAGCAGTAGAAAACTATTACAGAGCCCATGACATCTCCCTGTAGGCCAGTGGGTCACAAGTTTTAGATGGCAAGTTTTTAAAAATAGAGATACTCAAGCCCATCCTTCAGGTTATCGGATTCAGTAGCTCAAGAATAAGGCTCAGAAATCTGTTTTTTTAAACAAGCATTGTAGGTAATTTCTAAGCATTATAATCTCAGGACTACACTTCTGAAAACTCTCTCTAGTTTGGAAGCCACAAGCAACCATATATGTCTTATTCATGACTAAATACCCATGTTTGAAACATTATAGATTCAGAAGAAATATAATTGAATTAATGAATGCATACTGATATACAATATACAGAAATTTTGGATGGCTTTACAAAAATTTAATTGTAAGTATAATATGAATAAGCAAATTAACTTCTGTGTCCTCAGAGCTCTTATGTGGTTACCATAACTTTCCTTAACTGTTTATGCATTTGCATATGCAAATTCCCCTTCTCCATAAGATCAAAGACTGTTTTTTTATCCTTTTTATCCATTCACTGTGACCTCCAGACACCTAACAGTGTCTTGGCATACATTTAATTCTCAGCTGTATCTATTTATTTCTCTCTTTCGTTCATTGTAAAATAACTGTATAATGATGTAGATTTTCTTTAATTTAATTTAATTTAATTTTATTATGTTATGTTAGTCACCATACAGTAATGATGTAGATGTTTAAAGATCAGATAACTCTATCTTATCACGAGCCCATCAACGTGACAGTCAATCTAGTGTCATGGAAAGAATATGGATTTTCAAATCATACATGCATGGCTTTAAATCCCACTTCCTACATCTAATAACTGAAGGTCCTTTGGCAAATCATTTAAATTCTTTGACTCTTTGTTTTCTTCTTTTTGAGTGGTGGCTGGTGTTCTTAAGAAATTTTAAGAAGCTAATAAGCAAGAAGCTTTATACCTGGCGGATGTTTAAGTCCCCATCATTTCCACCTGTTTTTAATAAACTCCTTTTTATTTTTTATTTTTTGCTCATGCTATGAATTGAATTGTGTCCCCTCAAAATTTTTATGCTGAATCCCTAACCTCTGGTACCTCAGAATGTGACTATATTTAGAGATAAACCCTTTAAAGAAGTAATTAATTTAAAATGAGGCTATCAGTGTGGCTTAAATCCAATCTGGCTGGTATCCTCACAAGAAGAGGGAATTTGTACATACAAAGAGACACCAGGGATGCATGCCCACAGAAAGAAGACTGCATGATGACACAGCAAGAAGGCAGCCAGCCTCAATTAGAGAGAGGCCTCAGGAGACACCAAACTTGCTGACACCTTGATCTTGGGCATCTAGCTTTCAGAACTGTGAGAAAATACATTTCTACTGTTCAAAACCACCCCCCCACCCCAGTCCGTGCTATTTTGTTCTGAAAGCCCTAGCAAATAAATACACTTAATATCATAGTAGGTTTTCATGCTGCTCTACACTCACAGGCATGATTTTGAGTGAGGACATAATATTCCATTGAGTCGTCATAGTTTCTACAGCAATCCCATTGGATATTTAATGTTTTTGTTACTTTGTAAATAGAGACAGTTCTTTCAGGTCTGGCTTGTTTTCCAGACTGACCCTCCCCTCCCTTTTCCTATGATAGTGATGGCATTCATACCAATAAACTTACTCTTCCCTTTGGTTTAAGCACCAACCGTGACCTGAAGCAAGAGACAATATTTAAGAGACAGTATTTAAGCACAGAGCTAAATTCATCTTGGCTGTGGCCTGCTTCTTTCTGCTCTCAGGCCACCTTGGGGGACCTGGCTCTGTCTCAGTGTTCCATGGGCCTCTGTCCTTATTGTTGGGCTCTTGGCTTGGCCCCGGAACCTGACATTTGCCCCCTGATCATCACTTAGGTAGGAGGTCAGAGACAACATTGTCAACAATTTTCATTCAACTATCACTAGTCTTTGTTTCCTAAACCAGGAATGGGGGAGTTTTCATTCTACTGGGTTTGGGGAGGAAAACCATATAAGCATGCCCAGAAAAAGACCGAGGAAGAAAGTGAGCATACTTGTTTGTGTGTTGCAGGGAGAGAGGATGACAGTGGTGGGGAGGGAGGGTGGAGGGACGGGGACCATGCCTTCTAGCCCTCTAACGGTTTCTCTGTTTTAGAAGCTGGAGTTCCAAGCCATGAAAAACAAGGCCAGAAAATATTCCATTTCCTCAAAAAAGTTAGAAAATCACTCGTTCAACTAGACCTAGCTCAAGTTTCAACTGCAACCAGAGGGCTTTTGATTACAAATAAGGAAAAATATTCCGAAAAGAACGGTGGTAAAACATCATAATATGTTCCTAGAGGGGGTTGTTGAATTACTGTAAAGGTTGGTCTTTACAGAATGTCTCCTTTATTTAGGGTCATTTAAGTATAGTTGACCCAAGCCTGAAGTGGAGAAAAAAAACAGGAGGACTTCTTACAAGCACATTCACCCCTGTAATTCCATAGTCTTCATGCATCAGCAGCTGTTTCTCAGTGGGTTTACCAATTTTTAATAGTTGATATTATTTTAGGCTTACCAGTAGCTGATTCTTAAACATGCTTCAGGCTCCAAGGCCATGCATACCAAGATTTCTGGTAATAGCGGGAGATCCATAATTATAGTTCACGGGTACAGTACTCATCTGGCAAAATCGGTAAATAAAGCTTAAAAAAGCAAACATACCATTTATATAAACAGATTCTGAATACTAGTAGACTTTTGCCAAGGGAATGGAAAACTAGCTTTTTCTCAATTATTTCTTTTCCTATATCAGAGGGTGACAGTTTAATACTTAATGTTTAAAGAAATGCTTTTAAAAAATAAAGACTTGAATGTAAAGAGTGGAATGTACCTAAAATGTTGTCCTTTTTTGCTCTTCATAAAACTTGAAAAATTGGTCGACCTTACCTTGTTGAAACATCATCAGAAAGAAAATTATTGCTTGAAAGCAATTTCCTACTGGAATCTATCCCCTACAGATTTCTTTTAAGGAAGCTTCTGGATTAGCTTCCAAAGACTGTGAGGACTTTCTGTCTTAACGTCTTTTTAAAAAATTATTTGAAGTACTGTAAACCAGCACAAATAAAATGGTATGGGATCAAGAAATAATTTTGTGTTCATAAATGAAAAGCAATCCTGTGTATGAGCTGCATTTGAAATAAGCATGATTTTTAATTAGGGGTATGAGACAGTGAAAGGTTGCCTTTTTAAATACCACACTTTAAAAACCCCTCACTACTTTTCATTTTCTTCCAAGTATTTATCTGAGATTGAATTTTGATGGAAAATACTTTAAACTGAGCGTGCTCTTAAGCAACTAATGATTACAATTCTAGTAGAACTGACATGCTATAACCCCGCAAATACACCACAAGAGACGTGCCAGGGACTGTTTAGTATTTGTGGTGACAGAGGAATGGGAGTGTGGTTCTGGCTCCTTCCAGAACAAGCAATTACAATGGTCAATCACGCTAAATTGCGTGCATTACACCACTGGTTTGAGAATAAAGGCAAACACATTTTCTCTTTTCTTTTGCGATATTTTTACTTTTGTTTGGCTTTGAGCAGGTTTATGCTAATTATTTAATTACTTAACACAATTTAAACAAAATAAACGAACCAGAAAAACTGCCATTTGCCTAGATTTGTCACACATGAGGTTGACTAGCATCAGTCACTGTCTGAATGTCCTGGGGCACAAGCAGATGTAAAGTCTGATTTTAAAAATCTCCCAAACCAGATGATTGCATATTTTAGCATATATAAGATCTGATGATTGTGTATTGCTTCTTTTGCAGAGTAATTGACATTAATATGCAAGCAACCCTGAGTGTATTTTTATGCTTCTCTTCTATCTTTCTGTGTCTTTGGAGTCTTTGAACTCTTAATGCTTCACTTACTTGTCACCACTCTGATATGTAAAGCTCTATATACATCTTAGTTGGAAATCAAAACAAACCAATCTTAGGGGTGTCTGGGTGGCTCAGTCCATTAAGTGTCCGACTCTTGACTTGGGCTCAGGTCATGATCTCAGGGTCGTGAGTTCGAGCTCTGTGTTGGGATCTGCACTGGGCGTAGATCCTGCTTAAGGTTCTTTCTCTCCTTCTCCCCCCCTCCCCCCCTGGAAAAAAATTTTAAAAAACAAATAAAGCAAACCTAAGAATCAAGGAAGCAATTTTCTTCCTCTTTTTTTTTTTTTTTTCCAAAAAAAGGTGTAATATATATACAATAAAATGGAAAACTGCAGTCATCTTAGGTGGTAAATGTTTGCATGTATATGTGTAATCGCCATTCACATTGACTATCTATCATATCCAGCAATCTAGAAGGTTCCTTATGCCCTTAACAGATTAATATACCTCTCCTTCCCCAGGAAGTGGCCACCATCTTTTTATTGCCATCAGGTCGTTCGGTGTGTTCTTGAAATTTTTATCAATGGAATTATATATGTTCTCTTTTGTGTCTGGATTCATATATAAAATTATTAATATTTTAAAAGCCAATCTAATATCAGCTATGGAAAATGACAAGCAGAGTCATTTCTCCTTGCTTCATTTTAGTTGAACTGCTGTTAAAGAAATCTGGTAAGTACTTAATTTTTTAAAAAGGTTTTATTTTAAATAAACCATACCAGGGCTAGCAAAGAGCCACAGAGATGTTAGAAGTGCAAAAAGAATACATGTCTTTCATTGTTATAAAATTACAGTTGTTTTGTCATAAGGAGGTTAGATAAAACTAGCCAGACTGAACATCTGTAAGTATGTGAGTTGTTTTTAGAGGAAAGATTTGGGGCAGTTGTTCTATATGCCCAGGGAGGAATAAAGGGGAAATAGGTTAATTATTGTGGAAAAGTTTGGGCCAAAAGTTAAGTTTGGGCCAAAAAAAAAAAAGGTCTGATGTCTCAAGAAAGTATTATCACGTACTCAGGTTTTAGTTTGAGGTCTGTTACTATCTGTACCTCGAATGGCAAATGACTGTACTTCTCTGGTCTCAGTTTCCAAGTCTGTAAGAAAAAGGGTTTGGCCTAGATTAGGAGTTGCAGATGCAAATCACTAGGGAGGCCAGGCAGAAAATATCAATGTGTGAGAAGGCCTGTAACTGAGTGTGGCCAATAGGGCAGGAGTAGTCAGATTGATCACAGAATGCCCAATGGAAATACAGGCAAGTATTGCCAAAACCTCCCAGTTTTCAAGAACATGTAGAAATTTAGAAATCTGGAATTGTTCATATGAAGTCTCCTAGTCTAAAATTTTTATCTACAAAACAAAGCAAAATTAATCTTCCCAAATAAAAAATTAGCACCTTGCAGTATATTAAATCATAAGGTCAAGATCTTTGATTTAGATATTTTCTATCCAATATGGTAGTCATTAGCTACATGTAACTATTGGGCATATGGAATACAGCTAGTCCAAATTAAGAAATGCTATAAGTGTAGAATATACTTCATACAAAAACTATTTACTATCTTGTTAATAGTTTTCATATATATTGTATGTTGAAATTATAATATTTTTAATATATTGGGTTTAATACCTACAAGGTATACAATCCCATATATCCTTCTTTTCTTTCTCTTCCACAAGTAAAAGGAAGAAAAAGAAAGAATAAAGTGTACTTTGGTCAGATAACTTTTGAATACATTAAATTAAATGACAGTAGGCAGCCCTTTATAGACACACAGTGATTCTCCACGAGGGCGGAATGTGGAATTCTGTATCTCCTACACTTACCTGACCATAAACAGAATTGTTTTGGTTTGTAGAGATTCTCACAGCACGATATTCTGAAAAACACATGAAATAGTGAGACTATAATCTTTTTCTGCCACTCAATCTCAAGAAACCAGGCACATGTCTCTGAAGAAACTGCAATAGCTCTAGAAGAAAAAAATAAATGGATACTAACACTTGGTGACCTCGTAAGGAAACCACCAGGACCCCTTATATTTGAAAACCCTTATGTTCTCAGAGTTTGTACTCAGCTTTTCAGTGCCCTAACGGCTACTTGAGAGAAACCTCCAACACAAAAGGCAGAGATCAAAACAGACAAAAGGATCACAGAGGTATCAGAGTCAATGCACGAATCAAAAGGAAACTTCCAATGACAAGCACCCCAACTATATTTACCATTGTCAGAAAGTTAATAGAAGGTACTGTGTGAATAAAATAAGGAAAAGATGCTATTGTAAAGGAATGTCTAAAGAGGGAAGAGCTCTTAGAAACTAAAAAGTGACAGCAGGCAATTAAAAACGTTGGTAGGAGACTTGGAAGACAAATCTCTCAAGGGAAGTAGAAGAAAACACTTTAAGAAAAAAAGAGAAAAGAGAAGAAAATTGGAATTTTTATTGAGGGGCTCCAATATCCAAATAAGGGTAATTTTAGAGAAAATAAGTAAAATGGGAGTGGGGCAGGAGAAATTATTTTAAAAATAATACAAGACAATTCTCAAGAATTGAAAGTTACAAGTCTCTGTGTTGAAAGGGTCCACTGAGAGCCCAGGACAATAAATGAAAAAGACCTGTAACAAAGTACATCATTGTGTGCTTTTAGAACACCAATCATAAGAATCACTAGACTTGTAGGTCGAGGGGTGGATAGGGAAGATTACATAAAAAAATTGAGGATAAGAGTAGCTTTGACTCTAAATAATAGCTGTGCTAGAAGTTAGAAGTAGAATATTGCCTAAATGTCCTAAGTGATATCTGACTTAGAATTCTATATTCAACCAAAATATCAATGCAATGAATCAGTATAATAAAGTTATGTAAGATATTCAAGGCCTTAAAAAAAAATACTCACTGATTTTGGAAAGTGATCAAAGAATATGCTCCAACGTATATACAGACTGTAGATCAAGAAAGAGGAACATAGCAATAGGATTGAACACAGAAGAGATGGTAAGTGAAATACAGGTTAGTAGTTTTGCATAAACCTTAAGAGGAATCATTCCAGAATTCCAGGAAGAAAAGCTCCAGAAATAAAATAAAACCAAACAAAACTTGTGTAATCCTGGATGTGTTTGGCCATGTGGGAAATAATGTTAAGGGAGGTTTTAAATTCAATTATAAAGTTTGGGAAAACTTAGTAATAGATACATTAAAAAAAAAAGAAATTAAGTAATTAAAAAAAACATTTACTTACTTATTTGAGAGAGAGAGAGCACAAGCAAGCGGAGTGTCAGAGGGAAGGGAGAGAAAGAATCTCAAGCAGATTCCCTGCTGAGTGTAGAGCCCAACATGGGGCTCCATCTCACAACCCTGAGATCATGACCTGAGCTGAAATCAAGACTCAGACACGTAACTGACTGAGCTACCCAGGCACCCCTTAAGTAATTTTTTTAAAGGGACACAATTTTGTTGCTGTTGTTTTTAAATGTACAATTAAGTGGTTTTTAGTATATTCACAGAGTTGCACCACCATCATCAGCATCAAATCACAGGACATTTTCATCACTCCAAAAAGAAACCATTAGCAGCCACTCCTCATCCTCCTTTCCCTCTGCTTCTGACAACTGCTGATCTGTTTTCTGTCCCCATGGATTTGCCTATTCTGGACATTTCACAGAAATGGAATCATATGATGTGGGGCATAAAAACCTTTTTACGCCTGGCTTCTTTCACTTAGCATAATGCTTTCAAAGTTCATCCGTGTTGTAGCAGGTGTCAGCACCTCCTTCCTTTTCATTGCCAAGTAGTACTCCATTATATAGCTATACCACACATATTCATCAATGAGGGACATATGTTTCTTTTACACATTTGGTTATTATGAATAATGTCACTATGAGTATTCAGATGCAAGTTTTTATGAAAGCATATGTTGTTTTTTTTTTTAATTTTTTTTTTTTTTATTTGAGACAGAGAGAATGAGAGACAGAGAGCATGAGAGGGAGGAGGGTCAGAGGGAGAAGCAGACTCCCTGCCGAGCAGGGAGCCCGATGCGGGACTCGATCCCGGGACTCCAGGATCATGACCTAAGCCGAAGGCAGTCGCTTAACCAACTGAGCCACCCAGGCGCCCTGAAAGCATATGTTTTTAATTCTTTGGGTTATATACCTAGGAGTAGAATTGTTGGAGCATATGGTAACCCTATGTTTAACTATTGGAGAAACTGCCAAATTGTTTTCCAAAGTGGCTGTACCATTTTATATTTCCATCAGCAGTGTGTGAGGAGTCCAATTTCTTCACATCCTTGCCAATACTGGATGATTGTATCAATTTCAACAATGTTCTTTTGCATGTAGATATGCAGCTGTTATTGTCCATTTAAAAATTATAACCCAGCTGCAGCAACTTCTTGCTAGACATGTCTCCAAAAGCAAGGAAAACAAAAGCAAAAATGAGCTATTGGGACTTCATCAAGTCCTAATATTTCATTTGCACAGCAAAGGAAACAGTCAACAAAACCAAAAGACAACCTACAGAATGGGAGAAGATATTTGCAAATGTCTTCTTAGATAAAGGGCTAATATCCAAGATCTATAAAGAACTTATCCAACTCAACACCCAAAAAAACAACTAATCCAGTCAAGAAATGGGCGGAAGACACGAACAGACATTTCTCCAAAGAAGACATACTAATGGCTAATAGACACATGAAAAAATGCTCAACATCACTCAGCATCAGGGAAATACAAATCAAAACCACAATGATATACTACCTCACACCAGTCAGAATGACTAAAATTAACAAGTCAGGAGACAACAGATGTTGGCGAGGATGCGGAAAAAGGGGAACCCTCTTACCCTGTTGATGGGAATGCAAGCTGGTGCAGCCACTCTGGAAAACAGTATGGAGGTTCCTCAAAAAGTTAAAAATATAGCTACCCTATGACCCAGCAATTGCACTACTAGGTATTTACCTAAAGGATACAAACATAGTGATCTGAAGGGGCATCTGTACCCCAATGTTTATAGCAGCAGTGTCCACAATAGCCAAACTATGGAAAGAGCCCAGATGTCCATCATCAGATGAATGGATAAAGAAGATGTGATATATATACATAATGGAATACTACTCAGCCATCAAAAAGAATGAAATCTTACCATTTGCAATGACGTGAATGGATCTAGAGGGTATTATGTTAAGTGAATTAAGTCAGTCAAAGAAAGACAATTATCATATGCTCTCACTCATATGCATAATTTAAGAAATAAACAGAGAGCATAGGGAAATTGGGGAAAAATAAAATAAGATGAACTCAGAGAGGGAAACAAACTATAAGAGACTCTTAACTATAGGAAGCAAACTGAGGGTTGCTGGAGAGGTGGGGAGTGGGGGAATGGGTAACTGGGTGATGGACATTAAGGAGGGCACTTAAGGTAATGAGCACTGGGTGTTATAAGCAACTGATGAATCAATCAACTCTACCTCTGAAACTAATAATATACTGTATATTAATTAATTGAATGTAAATAAAATAAAATAAAAATAAATAAAAATTATAACCATTTCAGTGGGTGTCAAGTGCTATTTCATTATAGTTTTGATTTGCATTTCCCTAAAAGATTAATGACGTTGAGCTGTTGAGCACATTTTTGTGCGCTTTTTGGCCATTTGTTTATATTCTTTGGAGAAATGTCTATTCAAATCATTTACTCAGTTTTTTTTTTTAAATTGGGTTGTCCTCTTACTGTTGAGTTGTAAGGCTTTTTTATATATTTTGAACAATTCATTTATCAGAAATATGATTTGCAATTTTACTCTCCCATTTCTTGGACTGTCTTCACTTTCTTGATGATGCCCTTTGAAGCATAAAAATTTTTAATTTTGATGCTCAGTTGATCTATTTTTCCTCTTGTTGTTCATGCTTTTGCTGTAATAGCTAAGAAAGCATTACCTAATCCAAGGTCATGAAGATTAAAATCTATGTTTTCCTCTGACAGTTTTAGAGTTAAGAAACTCTTTTTTTCCTCCAAATTTTTATTTAGAGACAAGTATTTATTTAGAAACAATTATATAAGTAAAATGACTTGACTCAGATCTTAGGAAGTCACGATCTACAAGAATCAAATATATTAAAGAAAATCTTTAACATACATTATGTTAAGAGTGAAAGGAAAGTACATACAGAACACGGATCGGTAGGATACAAATAAATTGATGGATTGAATGAATAATTAAATATTTTGAGAAAAAGCTGAGGATATGTTTGAGAAGGACTAGCTCTACAAATTTAATTTCAGTTGAATAAAAGTATAAAAATGATGCAAAGTAGGGAGATGGAAGGTGAAAATTGGGGGTAAATAATGAGGTTGAGACATTAGCAGATCTGAAGTTTATTTAGCTATAAAATATAGGATGCATAAAAAATGAGGATTTTCCTTTTTAGAAACATTCATTTGGAAACATTTTGATGTAAATCATTTCTAATGTGCCTTCTGTAATTTTTTTTCCACAACGAAATAGCTACAGATCTATATAACATTGCAGTACAGATGTTCTCTAAAATAATTTACTTAAAAAGAAAAAATACACAGGTTCTGCTACCTGTAACATAGCTCAGAGAAGTTAGGAAGAAATCAGTAATTGTCCTATACACAACTGTAAAATATAAAAGTTTATTTATAATATTTTTCCTGATTGTGGTATTTATAGATTCTTTAGAAAATGAGAAAAAGACCAAAAAAAAAAAAATCATTTGTAATGTCGTTACCCAGAGAAGACAGCCTAATTAGTATAGTATAGGTACCATGTGGGTAGGAACAATGTCTGCCTTTTCACATTATATTTTCAGTACCTAGCACAGTGTCTGAAACAAAACAGGCATTTGGTATTTGTTCCTTGATTAATTTTTACCTTTTTTGGTGCATTTTCCCAGTGTTCTTCTATGCATACTGTATGCATTAGTGCATAGAGTTCACGTTTTTCTCTAATAACAGAGCATATCACCAAGTATTCTTAGAAAACATGATCTGTAGTGGGTATATAATGACCTACTGTTATTTTTATATCATAGTTTAGAAAAGTGTGCTTTACAAATATTCTGTAATCTTTTTAATTTGCCTTGAAATTGAAAGCATTTCATTTAATGCCAAGTGTTTAACAAAATGCCCACGACTCTTATTTTGTAGCACAAATTTAATATATGGGGTTTCCAGTAACTTCACTTCTGAGACAGAATGGTGGTGTGGCAAGAACTGGACAGATGGGATTCATAATCTGTTTCTAACACTAGCCGCGTGGCCTTGTGCAAGTTATGAACTTCCAGTAGCCATTTCCTCTCCTGTGATAATGGGGGATTAGTAATAGTTTCCCTATAGAGTTGTTGTAATGATTAACAATGTTTAATAATTAGTTTGTAGTAACAGTATGTCATACTAAATGCCATATATGGCAAATTGTGCCTGGCACATAGCAAAATCTCACCAGTGTTAGCTCACGTTCACTCTTTATCATCTTTAGATCAAGGACTGTTTTCCAATACAAATACTGCTCTCAACTGCAAGCTAAAAGTTTTACCACATATTCTTGAAGTGTGGAAGAGGAGGAAAGGACAGGACAAAAGATAAGATCTTATTACCAAGCCTGGCCAGGCATCAAGTTCTAGAAATGTACCTTACTGATCTCCTGACCAGCACCCGTGGTCTGAATATAACTACAAAATTCAGTTTCTTTGGAAGTAGATGCTATCTCTTCTGGGATTTCACACAACTGGATAGTCTATGAAGATTCTCAGCTGAAAATTACAGAGCGGGTTTCTCTGTATGTGAGTATGATTTTATGATCTGCACATTCCTGTTTGTAAACAATGCAGCTGAATGAGACCCTGAAACTCATTTAATCCAAGATTTCCATTTTAGAGATGAGGAAATGAAGATTCCAAGAGGTCAAGTCATTTGGCCAAGGTCAAAGAGATTAAGTGACAAAGTTAGCATCAGCCTAATGCATTGTCATTTTGTCATACAACAGCTTGCTGTTTGAGATGATATTTAAATATCAATGCTCACATTTAAACTCATACATATTTTTTGTTTGTTCTCTATATTTCATGTGCATAATCAAATATGGGTTTCTGCAAACCCAACCAAGATATTTTTGTTGAAGATACTGATAATTAGATAATCAGTTCTGGGTATGAAAATGGGTAGCCTTGAGCCATCTGGTCTTGATTGTAAATTAATCTTAAAAGGGTGAAGATAAATAAGATTCCAGATGAACAGAGATTAGAAGAAGGTCACCATCTTCCAATGTTAAAAAAATAAGATACTCAATTGGCTATACAGAAATTTTGTGCATATTTATATTCTTTGCGTTTGGAGAATTTTATCTCCCATTAGCATCATAGAATATTAGACATCACAAAGTCCAATTGCTTTATTTTCCAGATAAGAAAATTGAGACTCATTGAAGTTAAGTGACTTTTTCATCATCATTTTACCAGTCAGTGGAAGGATGGGCAATTATCAAGTGGTGGATACTTTTAAAAATATTTTGCTAAGTAGTTTCATATATATCTCATTTATTTTTCATTATGTTTAATATGAGTATTATTTTCCACATTTAATCTTTGAACAAAAAGTTCTTCAGAAAAATTCTAGTTGATTTTCAAAAATACATCTACTGATTCTAAGATGAAATCCTTTCACCCCACACATACTTGAGAAGAAGTGGAGCTTAGATTCAAATTCATGTCTTTTGATACTCAATTTTTTAATGTTATTTTATATGTGGACATTGCCTTAATACATCTTACTTTTCAAGTAAAGCCACTAATGTGATATACCTTTAAAGAGGCAATGTGGCAAACTGCATATAGATATGGGGCATATTATTTATTACCTCTGTATTATTGGTAGAGTTAAGAACTGAGTTTGATCTAATGCCTTCAAAAGTTCTGGTCAGACAATAGACAACTCTTTCTATATCAACAGATTACATTTAAAATTAAAGATTTGAGATCCACTTTTTAAAATTAGCAATTAAAATATCATGTCTTTATAAATAGCCTTTAAGTCTGGGGCAAAATTGTCACTTACATTCTGGTTATATTTACTACAGGGACTTTTTTTTTGAGCACATAATGTATCCTACTAAATATCCAGATCCATGTAATAAATATATGACACGCATAGACCACACATATATTTTTTTCAAAGTTGTCTGCTTTGCCAACTTATGATCAGTCAACATAAAATAAGTTGGACTCCGTGACCTTGCAATGAACCATATCATTTAGTTACACGTATTAGTTTCAAAAGGATTTACTTTTCCAAAGTCATTCTCTGTGTGTAACACTAGATAGGTAGAGGAATTTTAATGGACATTAAACATTTGGAGAAAGGCATTATATGTCATATTTAAAATAAAATATGTTGATTATATATATTTTTCAATCACGTGCACAGCTGTTTCATAGAGGAGAAAAGGATTTTTATCAGCAGTAATGACTGGAACTCAGTGACTGCATACAACTCAGTGGGTATGAGCTAAATCTCTCATCTACTTTTGTACACAGAGGAATGCTCTAGACATTAAAAATTAGTGTCCAAAAAAATGTGTTTCCTATGTGATCTGAAAAATCTCTAATTAAATAACAAAAATATTTTATTTTTAGAAAAACACACATGTATATCAAGGATTAGAATTGATCGAAAAAAACATTATATAAGAAGGTCTTACGGTCACTGTGGGGAAATATCCTCACTTGCCAAATTTTTTTCTGTGGGTGACCTCAACTCAAAATGAACTGTAATTATAAGTTCTCAGTAAACAAATATCATTCATTTGGTTCTAGGCATGGATAGATTAGAATATAAACCAAGAATTCAAAATACCATCCACTTTTTTCAAAGAAATGGAACAAATAATCCTAAAATTTGTATGGAACCAGAAAAGACCCTGCATAGCCAGAGGAATGTTGAAAAAGAAAAGCAAAGCCGGCGGCATCACAATTCCAGACTTCCAGCTCTATTACAAAGCTGTCATCATCAAGCAGTATGGTACTGGCACAAAAACAGGCACATAGATCAATGGAACAGAATAGAGAGCCCAGAAATGGACCCTCAACTCCATGGTCAACTCATCTTTGACAAAGCAGGAAAGAATGTCCCATGGAACAAAGACAGTCTCTTCAACAAATGGTGTTGGGAAAATTGGATAGCCACATGCAGAAGAATGAAACTGGACCATTTCCTTACACCACACACAAAAATAGACTCCAAATGGTTGAAAGACCTCAATGTGAGACAGGAGTCCATCAAAATCCTAAAGGAGAACACAGGCAGCAACCTCTTTGACCGCAGCCGAAGCAACTTCTTCCTAGAAACATCGCCAAAGGCAAGGGAAGCAAGGGCAAAAATGAACTATTGGGACTTCATCAAGATAAAAAGCTTTTGCACAGCAAAGGAAACAGTCAACAAAACCAAAAGACAACTGACAGAATGGGAGAAGATATTTGCAAATGACAGATCAGATAAAGGGCTAGTATCCAAAATCTATAAAGAACTTATCAAACTCAACACCCAAAGAACAAAGAATCCAATCAAGAAATGGGCAGAAGACATGAGCAGACATTTTTCCAAAGAAGACATCCAAATGGCCAACAGACACATGAAAAAGTGCTCAATATCGCTCGGCATCAGGGAAATCCAAATCAAAACCTCAATGAGATACCAACTCACACCAGTCAGAATGGCTAAAATTAACAAGTCAGGAAACGACAGATGTTGGCGGGGATGCGGAGAAAGGGGAACCCTCCTACACTGTTGGTGGGAATGCAAGCTGGTGCAGCCACTCTGGAAAACTGTATGGAGGTTCCTCAGAAAGTTGAAAATAGAGCTACCATATGATCCAGCAATTGCACTACTGGGTATTTACCCCAAAGATACAAAAGTAGGGATCTGAAGGGCTACGTGCACCCCGATGTTTATAGCAGCAATGGCCACAATAGCCAAACTGTGGAAAGAGCCAAGATGTCCATCGACAGATGAATGGATAAAGAAGAAGTGGTATATATATACAATGGAATATTATGCAGCCATCAAAAGGAATGAGATCTTGCCATTTGCAACGATGTGGATGGAACTGGAGGGTATTATGTTGAGTGAAATAAGTCAAACAGAGAAAGACATGTATCATATGATCTCACTGATATGAGGAATTCTTAATTGCAGGAAACAAACTGAGGGTTGCTGGAGTGGGGGGTGGGGTGGGAGGGATGGGGTGACTGGGTGATAGACACTGGGGAGGGTATGTGCTCTGGTAAGCACTGTGAATTGTGCAAGACTGTTGAATCTCAGATCTGTACCTCTGAAACAAATAATGCAATATATGTTAAGAAAAAAAAAAGAAGAAGGTAGCGGGAGGGGAAGAATGAAGTGGGGGAAATTGGAGGGATAGACGAACCATGAGAGACGATGGACTCTGAAAAACAAACTGAGGGTTCTAGAGGGGAGGGGGGTGGGAGGATGGGTTAGCCTGGTGGTGGGTATTGAGGAGGGCACATTCTGCATGGAGCACTGGGTGTTATGCACAAACAATGAATCATGGAGCACTTCATCTAAAACTAATGATGTAATGTATGGGGATTAACATAAGAATAAAAAAATTAAAAAAAGAGTAAAAAAAATAAAAAAAAAAGCTCCTCATACTATCATGATTTAATCAATATCCTAACATTGGATTTTTAGTTTTTCATTATTATAAACAAAGCTGCAGGGAACCTTTCTGTACATGTCTTTTTGCTAAATCAAAAAGGAATAAACAGAGCTTTAACTAAAAAAAAAAAAAAAAAGAATTCAAGCACTCTTTCATCATAATTAATTAGACAGTTCCCATACATATTCAACCAAGGAATAAAGGGGGCTTTAAAATATCTTCATAGAGGGGCGCCTGGGTGGTTCAGTTAGTTAAGCGTGGGACTCTTGATTTCGGCTCAGGTCATGATCTCAGGGTTGTGGGATCGAACCCCCAGTTGGGCACTGGACGTGGAGCCTGCTTAGATTCTCTCTCTCCTTCTCCCTCCGACCCTCCCCCTGGCACTTGTGTGCTCACTCTCTCAAAAATGAATGAATGAATGAATGAATGAATGAATAAATAAATAAAAAATAATAAAATCTTCATAGATGGAAGTATGAGAATCTCCTCTCAGGTATAGTCCACCTGCCACTGGAAGTTTTTTTTTTTTTTAAATCACTAAAAGGTAAGGTTGGGTTTGAATCTGTTTCACCAGACAGTGAAAGGGTTCCTACTCCCTGTGCCTTTAACAACAGCCTGAGAAGTCAGGGAGTGGGGGCAAGAGAGAGAAAAGTGTATTAAAGTTAATAATAAGAAATTCTAACTAATATTTCCTGACAACTTCCTATGTACTGGGTACCTTGCTTCTAGTGTGTCTTCAAGAGCTTAGACATGCCTTCTATAGGAAGGAGAGGAAACTTCACAGAGCGTGATTTCCAATGTTTTTAGGTATGAAGAGCCTTTTTCTGAAAGAAAAAAAAAAGTTAAAGATTTCTTCAGTCTGATAGTATTCATATTTTATTATCAGTGGAATCATAAAATAGCACAGCAAAAAGCTATGAATTTATGTTGTATAATTACAATAGCATCTGCACAAATTTAAAAAATATATATGTATATGTATGATATAAAGAGCTGTATATATGTTATAGACACATATGTACATATACATGCATTTATAGTACACATAGATATTTATGTAACAATATACATATATTTATATGAGATAATATATATCATACACAAATAGTGCATAATCATGGATTTATATGAAATACTATTTATCCAGCCATTCTACATACAATCTTAAGACGTATATGAATAACTATCCCTTGAAATAACCTTGAGGCCATCCAAGGTGAGAGCCAATACTTTGGAAGATGGCTTTTTTTTTCTTTTTTAGAAAGCGGGAGAGAGAGAGAGGAGAGAAAGGGGAGAAAGAGGGGGAGAAGGGCAGAGGGACAGGGAGTGAGAGAATCGTAAGCAGGCTGCACGCCCATTGGGGAGCCCAGCATAGGGCTCGATCTCACAACCCTGAGATCAGGACCTGAGCTGAAACCAAGCACTGGACTCTTAACTGACTGAGCCACCCAGGTGCCCCTGAAGAGGCTTTTGACTATAACTTGGTGCCATGGCTTAGCCATGCATGTACAACCGCATCTGAGGTGCAAAATATGCTAATTTCTTAGCCATTTAATTAAATTTTTTGTGTTACTATTCTTTGGAAGTGTCAGTGCCATTCATTAAAAGTTTACATTCTCACATAAGAGATAGACTTTCCTTTATATTAATTCTATTTTCACTATATTTTAAGATCTTTATTTCTTGTTTTTAAAAATTGTACTTTCTTATTAATCAATACACTGCAAAAACCAGGACTTCTCAAGCTCTTTCAGGATTTCTATTTGTTTTTTTAGCCTCTGCTGTTTAGCCAACAAAGGTTTTCTGTGCCTCTGACTCTGTGTGTGACTGTTTGTGTACAAGAGCATTGCATTTGTGCAGCCAATATGATTTTGCAAAGGCTATCTTTCTTGACTTCCTTCTCATCATTTTGTCTTTGGGCAGTCTGGTTTCTTAAAGCTATTGAAACAGGCTTCCTTAAAATTATTTGTCTTATGTTTTTCCTACATTTTCTAAAAAATCCTTAGCTCTATCTATTTATGGGTACTTTTTCTTCTTTTTTTAATGGTGTTTCTTACCTAAAGTTTAAATACTGAATGTCAGTGTATTCTGATTTTCCCTGAAGAGTAGCCCTTAGTTGTTTTTTTTTTTCCACCTCAGAAAAAGATATAGACTTTTAAATAAATAAGTAATCAATGTATGTAAGTAAATGTTGTTCTATGGAGACCTTTTAAAGTAAAGAGGATTCTCATATACCAGAGGCTTAATTATCACCTGGTTTGAAAGCAAAGGACCTCATCAGTTAAAGCCCAGAATCCCAGAAATAGTCTCAGAATCCCAGAAATGGAAACAACATTCAAAGTTAACTTAGTGACAGAATTCAGTTGATCACTCCTGGGGTCACAAAGAACAAGTCTGTTTTCTCTTTTCCATGGCAGTCCTACAAGAATTTAAACCCCATAAACATGTTTCTTCTTCAGCCTTAACATCCAGTGTTACATGACATGGTTGCTAATTGCTCCCATGATGTTTAGTTAATCACTATGGACAAAATGAGGCAAATTTATCAGGAGTGGTTGGAGAGTAGCAGCATAGATAAGAACCATCACCTCCCTTATCTAGAAACTAGACCACCATTAATGCAACCCAAGAGAGCATTAAGTTCTGAGGCAGACATATCACATAATTCCCTAATTATGATCTTGCTGGCTTCCTACCCTTTTACTCTGTACTTGTGGCGCCCCCCCACCCCCAAGCCCTTGTCCCATAAAGCCTTTGGATTTTTTGTTACTAAGAAAAGAGCTATGTGCTTTTTTGTCATCTGGGAGTTCTGGGAATGGGGAAGGTAATTGTCTAGACCACAAGAGGAAGGAAGGATTTCAATTCAATTCTTTGAACTTGAAACCCAGATGATAGGATAAGAATGAGAATTACAGACACTTTGTCTGGTCATTCCTTCAGCCCACTACCTATTTGAATCAATATGTCTTGGATTCTGTCTAAATTAGAACTCTGGAAAAGATAATACATTCAGACTTGAGTTTAGATTTTATTTCATGCATCCATGAGAAATGATGGTTGTATATTATCCTGAGAATCTAAGTGGTTCTCCTGGTCAGTCCTGATGATTTAGCACATTCACCCTGCAAAACTCAAATAAATAAAATCCCTATGCCTGAATGATTTGCTTTGACATTGTGAGTAAGCAAAATGTCTTCATAATTAATTGTACTCTTCCCAGGCTTCTCTATTTCTGCAGTATCTAGGCACAAACACAGATATTTATTCGTGCAAAAACTTTTCTAGTGTAAATGTGTACATGGACGTATAAATAAATTTGTGTAATGGAAAAACTATGCTTTAACTGTTTCCCCTAATTGTATATTCAATATTTTCTTTGGCCACTTACAGTTGAATACCTTCTATATTCATGAAAATTCTATGAAGCATATTTGAAAAAGCATTTACTTGCAAGCACATTGAAATGTATCTCACTATTCTCATATTTGTGTCACCCATTGCACTATGCTTTTATTGCCACCTGGGGTTACTTAATAATCAAAAAAAGCAATGAAAGAAACATGATATCTAATTATTCCACCACTAAAGAATGTCTGAATCAAGCAAGTATAAATGATTCTCATCATGAGAAGATGTGCTTAATGTAAAGAGAGAGAGGGACCTAAATTGAGAGAGGGAGGGAGGAGAGGGAGGAATACATACACTGGGCTGAAACTGAAATTTATTAACACTTGTGAGAATCCCATTAAAATCCTTCAATTTATGGCAGTTAAGCAAGTTTACATGCTGGAATCACTGGAGATTTCACATCTAAGGCAGATCATTTGATGTTTTATGAATTATCAGAGGTCTAAGAGACAGATACTTACAGCATAGTATCACATTTTATGGAAGACCCGATTTTCATATTCATCTGAGATCTTATTTTACTTACTGCTTTTGACAAGAGTGATTCAGAGGAAATACTTATTTATAGCCTTACAAGAAGAAATAATGGAACAGGAAACTGAGAAGAAATTCACCTGTCCTTCCTGGCAGTAATGTGAAGAAGTGGACACTTATAAGATTAAATGATCCAAACAAGACATATGGAATTTAACATTAAATAAAAAGAAAAAAGAAAAAAGAAAAAAGACTAGGGTATAAAGGGTGATTTCGGAGTAGAGATAGCATTTTCTTATTTTTTTCCCCTTTTTGTTCAGCAGCAAATTAGAATATATGATAATCCACGATTTGCCATCCTTGTATTAGGAATATTCTAATCAACAGGCCAGGCACTTAGTTAAATTTCCTGGAAAAGATAAAGTAAAGGTCCATCCAGGAAACTGATAATGTACCTTTGCTTTAATAAATCTGCCTCTTTAGAATCCACTTCTACTTATAATATGTAAATACCTGGATGGAAATTGATATTGTTTATGGTTTCCAAAGCCAGAGATTTTTTTTTTTTTTTAACTTATAGGTAGTAATGTAAGCAGTTGGATCCATACTATATCGTTGCCTAGCCATCTTGGAGATTGAGGCAGGAGAGAGAAGTTAATAATACTGGTCCTTTCTTTAAAATGTTGATATTTCATTTATTATAGATTTTGGCATTGACCTTGATTTTTTAAGATACTGCATTAAAATGCTATTTATCCTGATTACTGAGATTTTGGTGCCCCCTTTCCTTTATTAAATATTTTTTATTATTATTTAATTTAATTTAATTAAGAGTCTTACTTGCCTCACCCTAGAATGTTCGCATATCCACATTTTGGAAATTGTTATTTATACTTCTCTTTACTCTTTCCTTTTATAGTTGAGCCCCATTCCCTTCCCACCCCTACATTTTCAGTGTGTTTAAAGAACAGATAATTACATTACATTTTCCTCATATTTTAAGGTTAAATTTTCCTCTAGGCTCCGTGGTAGGTTGACTAACCTCAGAAGCTTTCGCCTTTTCATTTTTTGACTCTCTCATTTTTATGGTTTCAAGATCAATTTTCTTCAGATTTCCCCGACAGTTTGGTACTGGAGGAAAGATGTGCGCTCAGGGCTTCTACTTTTTGCATATTTATATTGTATTCGTCCAAAAAAAAAAAAAAAAAAGTGTCTGGACTCTTCGTTCTTGTTCCGTTGCTCACTGCAGTTCGCGGGATGGACAATTCGTCACGACCTCCTTGAGGTGCACTTACCGCCTGGCGGACTTTGTAAACTAAGCGACGGCGGCATGGGTGTGCGCATGCGTGCACATGTGTGCGCGGAGCCCAGCAAATAAACGTTCTGGGAATTTTGCGCATGCGCACATCAGGCTTTCAGAGTAAGACTAATCCTCCTTCCGCGAGATGAGACTCCTTGTTTTTAGATACTTAACAGCAGTAGAGTTTAAAACGCAAAAAGCGACCTGGTACTAGGCCCACCATACTCGTCTGCCTCTTCTTCCCAGAGATTTAAGAGATAGAAACTCACTGGATTCAAGAGTAAAAATTTTGAGGAAGGATAAAAAAACGAAGAGCGTTGTGACCGAAGACTAAGAATCTGTGACGAAAATTACAAATAACTCTTTGACTTAACTTTTCCTTGTCTTCACTGGGCAAAATGTGTTCTTCACTACCCCACAGTTTTCCCCATTAAACTTTATTTTAGTTGCAGCTGGTTGTTTTGACCATTTACTCCGTTGCTTTGGATTTCGTTGCCCCTTTTCCAGGAATTTGGCCTTCCTCCTTCCCCCTTCAGAGTTTAACAAGAACCTCCTCTCTGTTAAATCCTTCAGGTCACTGATAGAAATGTTAAATGACCACAAGTTCGGAGCTGACCCTGGAGGAACCGTGGCACCATTTGTTGTATGTCCCTAGGTTGACACTGATCCATTGATAACCTCTCTCTGGGTCTGACTTTCCAGCTGCTTTTCCACTCACTTCATAACTGAGTAGTTCAGACCTTGTTTTCCCACTTAATTGATGTGTGTGTTGTGTGGGGCAAAATCAAAGCCCCTGCTAAAATTTAAGATTGATTGTATCTCTGGCTTCCTTTGGTTGACCAGAACTCCCACAAGGATATCAGCCTGGTCAGACTAGACATGTTCTTGTCAGTGCCATGCTGGGCTTCTTATCAAACTGTTTACCCTTTCATATTATTTAATGACTTCTCCCATATTTTTCTTTTCTAGTGTCAAAATCCTGCTGAAATTACAATACAGAGCTCAGCTGTAACCTCAGTTCAAAATCCAGGATAGCTTTTAACTGTTAAGGAAGAAAAGAACCATTAGCAATTTTTTAGTGCATTAAACCAAAATCCATAGAGTTTAGGGAAGAAGGTTTCCAGGAACAAAATAAAATAAAATAAAATTAGGGCTTTCAAAAGAGCTTTCTGGAATATGTCTATGCCACTTCTCTCTTTGTTTCCTTCTTTTCTTCTCCTGGACTTGGCATACAATCTGATGGTCATTCAGGTAAGAAATCACCCCATTTTGAGAGCTATAACTTCATCTTGTTCATTAATATCTCTGCTTTAAGGTAAAAAGAACGGGTACATCAATGTCTACCTGTAGGTATAATAAAAATAGATGTATCACACAGAGATGGATCATTTGTCTAGTTTATAGGGAATTCCTTTCCGTGCCCAGGGAATTTAAGTATTCACTTGAAAGGAGCGGCCGTGGCAGTGAGGCTTCTGCTGTTCTTCATTCGCCACAAAGCAGTAATTCAATTAATTTATTACTTTGAAAGACTTTGACGCAACAGTGGTGTACATGACCTACTCATGTTGGGAACAGATGAAAATGCTGTGCTGGCAAAAGCCTTCCATCTTCTTAATGAGATATGATACTGTTTAGGGCATTCTAAGGCAGAAGAATATGTTGAAAATTCAAACTGTAAGGAAGGGAACATAAAAAAAAAATGGGATAGATGAGATGCATAACAATTTCCGTGTATTTGTCAAGATTTCCGACTGTGAAATAATGAAACTTTCCCTTTAGAGGGAAAAATTTTATGCTTTCTTATTTTAAGGGGAAAACTCCAGGCTAACTTTCTGGATTTTTTTACCTGGATATATGTTCTTTCAAATGAAAGGTGTCACAAAAACATAAGTGAGAACACAGAATGCAAGATAGACACAAACTCTCCATGAATATTTTAGTTGTGGGGGCAAGACTACCAGGCTGATGACTCCTCCATACCTATTGTATGCTGAGGGCTCTGCTAGATCCAGGTGAGGGCAGAGGAAGGAGCCTTTGTCTCTGCCACTAGGGAGGTTCCAGTCAAATTCGGGGATTGGACAGACACTCAAGATGATCATCAATCATGCTGCTGGTCACAAATTGAAAGTGAAGCTTGGGTCATCTCTGCACCATGAAATTGCCTTCCTCCACATTTAGTTTCACTCATTCTTGTCCTAACAGACCCTTACTTTCACCTATTGTTAGCAAATAAATCTGTTTTCCTCATTGGATGTTAAATTCCTTTGAGGCATAGTGTTGTGATATGATCTCAAGTATTACAACTAAAAAGGAAATGAAAGCACACAGAAGAATTACACATATCAAGTTCAAAAGCAACTGTAAAACAGTTAAAACAAAATCCAGTGTGCAGGGCTGGCATGCATGGTTGTGCAGTTTGTGTACTGCACAAGGACTCTAGACCAAGTGAGGCCAGCCAGGGTTTTGCTCACCAAACCTTGTGCCTGCCTGGTTAATAGGCTTTTGCCTATCCTGCCAGAGTGCATGCAGTGGGGTGTTGCCCTTAAAATGTGAACTTTATATACTTGATTAGCAGAGAGTCGAAGAATTATATGCAATGTGTTTTATATTTTTTATTTTCCTTATTTATTTATTTATTTAAATTTTATTTTATTATGTTATGTTAATCACCATACATTACATCATTAGTTTTTGATGTAGTGTTCCATGATTCATTGTTTGCGTATAACACCCAGTGCTCCATGAAGAACATGCCCTCCTTAATACCCATCACCAGGCTAACCCATCCCCCCACCCCCCTCCCCTCTAGAACCCTCAGTTTGTTTCTCAGAGTCCGTCGTCTCTCATGGTTCGTCTCCCCCTCCGATTTCCCCCCCTTCATTTTTCCCTTCCTACTATCTTTTTTTTTTTTTTTTTTGGAAAGAGCCAAAATGTCCATCAACAGATGAATGGATAAAGAAGATGTGGTTTATATATACAATGGAATATTATGCAGCCATCAAAAAACGCCGAAATCTTGCCATTTGCAACAACATGGATGGAACTAGATGGTATTATGCTGAACAAAATAAGTCAATCAAAGAAAGACATGTATCATATGATCTCACTGATATGAAAAATTCTTAATATCAGGAAATAAACTGAGAGTTGCTGGAGTGGTGGGGGGTGGGAGGGATGGGGTGGCTGGGTGATAGACATTGGGGAGGGTATGTGCTATGGTGAGCACTGTGAATTGCGAAGACTGATGAATCACAGACCTGTGCCTCTGAAACAAATAATACATTATATGTTACAAAAAAAAAAAAAGCAATTTGTTTTAAAATCTCAAATTTAAGAACCCCAAGGCAGATGGTTTAGGACACAAAAAACATCAAAGGGCCACAAAAAAGAAGAGAATGTAAGTAGGACTAAGAGCACATCATTTCCTTTAACTGTGACCACTAAAGGCGCAAGTAATTCTGTGGGGAAGAGAAATGAGAAGTAGATATCTGAAGGATATTCCTTCTTTTCATTGGTAGTTTGTCTGATAGATACTGATGACTGTGCTTCCAGTAATTATTTAGTAAACTGGTTGCAATTCACATCCACGGTGTGGATTCTTATTCTCAATGATGCCTATTATTGTCTTTATGACCTAAGATGAAGAATATCTGCAAGAATTATTATAGAACATACTTGAACCAAAAGGGCTCCCCGTGGTAATTGCAATCATGATTCAGGTGTCGGGGTGGGGACACCAGGGAAGCAGATTTATATGGAATGCCTCACATGGGTTCTCCTATTAGGTAAGCCAATAGTCTTGCCACTTACTCTTTACAATGCCATGGATGGGAGTCTGCCATGGATGCTGCGCTAGACACAGGTGGAAATGATTGGGGAGCTATTCCTGGAAGTTGGAGATTTTGAAAAAAAAGTATTAGAAGAAGAGGAAGCCACTGCGAGAAAAAAGGAAGAAGGCATTCCAGGTGGAGGCTTCCTGTTGGGGGTCTACTGGGTGAATTTGGCGACGGTGTGTATTTGATTTGGCCTGCGGAAAGTTTATGTAACTAGGAGATTATGGTTGATCAAAACATAACTAGCTTAGCACCTAATATCTTACCTGGCAGCTTTATTCATTTGTGCATCCTGCCAGGCCCCTGAGAGCAGTTGAGTCTTTGAATCCCATGAGCATCTCCCCTTGGAAGTCAAAATGGATAAAGTACAATTATGTTGAGAGAGTATGGATAGGAACAATCTCAAAGCACATATTGATGTATTTAATCATGACATAATCAGCAACTGGGAAGTTTTTGCAAAATGTTTGAGGTTAGTAACCCTTCCTGGGTATCACATCATAAAACTGACCCCAGAATCTTTCCAGGATGCATAATTTGTGTTTTATGAGTACAGAGAAAATATTATAACCTGCCTCTATACCTCACATGAACAAAAGAGATGGAATTGTGTCCTTGGTTCAAACTCTTCTAAGGTACTTAATTTAATAAAGAAAAAAAAAACTTCAATATTCCTAATTCAGTAAAGCAAAAAAGAAAAACAAAACCCCAAAAAATCCTAATTCTGTAATCATATTTTTCAAAATGTTTGAAGTTAGTGGATCTTACCAGTCATAGCATCATAAAACTGTTTCTGGGATGTATAATTTGTGTTCTATAAGGTGGGCATTGAGTAAATATTATAACCTGCAGATACATCTCATGTGAACTTGAACCCATAATGGTTTGAAACTGTTCCACAAGATCACTTTTTATTGGGATGGAGGTTTAAGGAATGCATGAAAGAAATTTAAGGGCTAGGAAGTTCTGGAGGTTACAACTAAAATAACCTAATATGCATTTCAGCTATGCAGGATCTTGGTGATGCTGATCATACTCCTGTTAGTACCTGGGAGACTGAAAATACAGCAGATGCTGTTCTGAAAGAGGATTTAGAGTACTCAGCAGAACTTCATGAATCTTTCTGTTGCAACAGAGCAAGAAGTCCATATGTGCTCGAAAGGCCGAGTCCATCCAAGGTGACTACAACCAGAGAGATTTCCTTCAAACCCCTGTTATTGAAAATTGGGGAATTTTGTATTTCATTCTATGATATTATTTTTACATGAGTTTTTGTATGAAAGGTACTCTAAATTTCTTACCACTGAGCAAAACAGATGCTCTAGGAAGGAACACCCCATTGATCCCCTTGACCTCAGTACTCGCTCACTCTCTGTGGAAGGGGGTGAGGAAGGCGTGTGAATAACCAGTTTGAGAAGCATGGTGAGTAGGGCAGACCCAGGGTGATCAGAGATGGAAATTTTGCACTGGTGCAACTCAATTCTAATGAGGGGCAGACCAAAGAGCGTGCCCAGAGGAAGGCTCTGTTTGCATGGCTGCTCCGCACCTGGCTTCCATTCCAGCCACAAAACACAAGAGACACAGGACACAGGCATGGGGACATTTGACAGCCCTGTCCAGGAGAAGGGGATCCGAGATTCACCCAGTGGATGAGAACAACAGCCAATGAAGTTTCAGGTACCCACAGGTTGTCCTTAAAATTTTGCTCAGTACGGAACGAACATACAGCAGCCCCATAAGCATTCGGCTTTCACTTTTAGCTGACATTTTTTGCAAAGCTGTTTTCACTTTCTGCCTAAATCTTCTTGCAAAGTGCTATGGTTAACTATCCACACATCAGAGATGATGTGCTCTGACAGACATGAAGAAGAATTAAAGTGAAATGCATGCCCTGTTTAAAATAAAATCATCTATGTCATGAATAAGAAAAACAAAACAGATGGAATTGTGTCTTTAGTCATGCCTCAGAAGAGTTTCAAACTCTTCTAAACCACTTAATTTAATAAAGAAAAAAAAAACTTTCAATATCCCAAATGCAATAAAGAAAAAAAAACCCCAACCTAATTCTATAATCACATTGGAATTTGGTATCAATAGTTTTAATGTCAGGAATTCACTGATGAAATCACATTCAGGTTTATGAGGAGTACACTGAGCGTAAACCACTGAGGCAAAATGACTACTGATTTGAGTGTCACCGAGCTGACAAAATGGCTTTGCATTAGCAGATCCCATGCTAGAAGAAGGATCTGGTAAGGAGAAGTGTGGTCAAAAAAGGGGAAACCTCATGTCATATTGGGGAAGCATGTCTGCAGTTTCTTTGACACAGTGTTCAGTTCTTCGAAAAATATTCCAAGCCAACAACTCTTCCCAGACGATTTCTCTTTCCAAGAATGAAAGAGGGGTACGCTTGGTATGATCCTTTGGTTCGCTCACAGCCACCAGAAAAGTCAACAATCTTGAAATGGCTTTCTCAATGGAATGCCTCAACTTGACGTCAACAGGAAAGCCCAATCAGTCTTAGATTGGAAGCGCTGGAAATTTTCTCCCCAGCTGATTGGTGGGGGGAGGAGGGAGGAGAAGGGAAGGATTTACTCAAGACCAGAGGAACCGAATAGACATGTGCCATTATAGTTTCCTGCAGGAAAGTGGAAAGATTAGTCTGGTTTATATTGAGATGAGGATAGAGCTTAACACAGGTTGTAGTTGATTAAACAAGAGTGAATCATTGTGCCATCCCATCTAGATAATCTTTGGCCATTATCTTTCATAATAACAGAAATCCCAAGCTTTCAGTTAGCCCTGACAGATACAGTCAATGCGAAGGTGGAGCTCAAAGACATACCATCCCACCTCTCCAGTATTTTCACTTGCTTCGAACTGAAAAATATAATAATACATAAGATAATATTGCAAACCCTAATTGTGAGTTTTAAATCACGCGTTAGGAAGCTCAGGATCATTTTCAGCGTCTTGGGAGAAAAGTGTCTCTTGCCAAGTGTCCTTGGGGACCTTTGTTACTGGAAGTGGGCCTTTTGCCAGATGCTGCAGCTAAGCTTTATAAAAATAGACAAGATAAATGGACTTTTAGTGCAGTGTCGTGCCAGACTTTTAATTTTCAGGAAATTATTTTTTTAACCTAGCTGAGAGTCAAGTCAATTTGTGAATTAGTTGAAACGATGGCTGGATGTGGGGGTGGGGGCGGGGGTGAGGTATCTGACATTTTAAGTCAGAAAAGCCTGCCACACAAAACAGATTTCTCTTGGCAATCAAGATAACTTAACAACCATAAACACATTGTCAGAGGGAAAAATTACATTTTGCTCTAACACAGATCATGTACAGATGACTGATTTTTCTTTCAAGTTCAAGCACAGAGAGACTGTTTATATATATCAACTTCTGACCCAGGCAGGCAGAACAATCTCAGAGGTCTGAATAGAGACGGTGAATGAGCTTTGGGATATTTCTTTGCTAAGGATAGAGCATAACCATCATGAGATGTATAAACAGCCCAGGTTGCTGAGAATCAGGATGAAGTTGCTACCGTAGATAATTTGTGATACTTGTTCACTTTGTTATTATAACCCGCAGGAAAAAAAAAAGGCAGCACAGTTTTAAAAATGTATTTCCTTTAGCTGAGTTTATTTGGAATAAGACCTGAGATGTGTTTCCCTGTTACTGGGGAGTGGCGGGGGGGTGCTTGAATCATTCTAAGAATGTTCTAAACTGATAACCTCCCAATTTTATTATTATGATTTCATCAAATTCTTGGATCACTAGCCCTTCAGATGGTGAACATAATATATATTTTGTGAAAGACAATTGAAAACTGTTAAGAACTATATGAAATCCAAGGTATTTTTAATTCTTTTTTATTATTGTTAAATGTTCTAAAAAAAAAACATAGTAAAATTTTTAAAATTCGTATGAGACTACAGTTCAATTAAGGCAGGATTATCGGATCCATTTGTTTTTATTTAGTCAGAGTTGGGGAGAGGCACCCAATTTGGCAATTTGAACTACTTATTGCAACAAATGCTTTAATAAATATATATTTATTGAGCATCTTTGATGGGTGTTTCTGAAAAGCAGCAAATAGTCCCTGCTTCCTTAAAGACTGTAAGCTGGTGGAACAGAAAAGAACCACTTGTGTTCACTGGCACATGAACACACATGTTAACCGTTAAACAACAATAGAAGACATTAGTGCAACGCGTAAGTGTAAGCGGAAGTGTATTATGAATATTAAATTTCATTGCGACTTGACAAAATCACAGGAAGGTGATGTGTGTGTGTGTCTTCTTGCATCTCTGCAGATGGCTTAAAGATTTTTTCCTATAGACTCCTTGAAAGGGGACACATGTTTATTGAACTTGTGCTATGTGCTAGGCAAGGGGCATGTATTAATTATCTCATTTAATTGTCAGAACAATAACTGAAGTAGCTGTCATTATTAATGCTGTTTTATAGACCTGGAAGTTGAAGCTCAGAGGGTAAACAAATTATCCAAGTTGCACCCGCCAGCTAATGGAGGCCCTGAACTTTGAATCCATACTTTTCGGATTTGAGACAGTTGTTATCTTTTCCCCTCTACCAGCGATTTTCAAAATGAGATTTGCAGCCCTGGACTAGAATGGCCAGGGAAGGAGGGAGGTTTGTTCACTGGGTCCCCAGGCCTTCTGAACCTGTTTTGTATGTTGCTCTGCACTCTTCATCATCTGTTTCAGTGACTTAGAGATTTTGTGCTTCCAAGTAAACACAGTTGTCTGAGATGAAAGGAATAGAAAAAATAAACCCCAATTCCTTGCTCCTTGAGCTGAGGTCACTTGAGCTGAATTCTCTTCAGTTTTCGCTACAGTTTCTCAGGAGTCTACAAATCACTGAGCAAGTAAAAATTCTCTCTCTTCCCGGAGGAAAAAGAGGAGGGATTCCCTCATGAGTGGCTGGCGTCTGAAGGATGCTGCATCTCTCTAAAAGATAGATTTCCACGTAACTAATTGGAACCTAATGTGGATCTCATCCCCTATCTGGACGCTTCCTTCTCACATCCCTTTTACTCAGAGCTATAAAACTCAAAATAAATTTAGCCAGAATTTAGAAGGGAAGACGTTTCCTTATTAGATTTTGGGATGAAAATGAAAGTTAATTGTAGCAAAAAGATTTCCTTCTATTTTCTATGATTGTATTGGGAGATAACAGAAAATTGGAAACTAATCCATAGAGTCCAAAAAATCCTCAGATTGAATGGAAGTATGATTATGTTTACTAGGGAAAAGTTATGCATGAAATATTTGTGTTCATTACTTCAGCTCATACTGAAAATGAGCTCTGTCTTATTCTGAGAACAAGGTCTCTGGGACTGAAATATAGCATTGTACTTTAACTCTGTTAAAAGATAAATCTGATAAAGTAATTTGGTAATAGTAGTTGTACGTAGTATTTTTTAAGCAATGACCAAGGTGTTAAGGCATTGAGCTAATCACTCAATTGCCATCTTCCACTGAGAGATTATTTTATGCTGTCAGTCAATGTTGATTCTCTGCCTGCCTCTTTTATGCAGAAAGGATATTTCATTTTATACCACATATATATATACATATATATACACACACACACATATACGTTCAACATATATGTATACATTCAATACACACACACATGGTGGGTATAAAATGAAATATCCTTTTTGCATAAAAAATAAATAAATACATATACATATGAACATATATACACATTTATACATATATATACTTATGCATATAGGAACTTTCACATGCATTCTTAATTTATTATTAATATTAATAATAACAGTAATAATTGTGGATCAAATTTAGTCACCATGAAAGCCCTGCTAGGAAGGCACAATGCACACATTACAGAAGATGAAATGAGGCTTAGGGAAATTAAAAGATAAACCCAATAATTCTGTAAGCTTAGCTTGCAGCACCTGGAGCGCTTGTTAAAACACAGGGCTGGGCTCCGCCTCCAGAGTTTCTGCTTTGGTATATTTTGGCGTCACTGTGGGGAAGCTACTGCTGTCTGAACCTGGAGTAAGACATTGCACCTCCACATATACACATGACACTTGAGTATCCTGTTATTTAAGAGGGTCCTATTATGTAACGATATATTTTCCTTAAAGTACAATTCATGGTATTTTGTCATGTGAAAACACTGTGCGCCAGGGTAAGCCGTGATCCATACTTGGTGCTCAGATTACACAGGAATCAGACAACCCATTCCCGGGAAGGGAGGCCAAATGAAAGATCGCATTATAGAAAACATGCCTGATTGGGGCAGGTTGGTTGTGGCGGCGGGAGGGGGGGGCGGGGCAGCCTATCAGGCATTTGGACACGTTACACTTCTGTGTTCCAAACAAGTTTCTTACTTGTCTCATTTTGTGTCAACAGTCTTTGAGCTTAAAAATCACGGAAATTAGGGATGGGTAAGACCCCATGCCATCCATTCATTTCATCGTCTCTGTTAGAGACGTTCTCTGCTGTTTTGTTGATTTCCACCGAAATCACTTTATTGTGAAAAATGAGGAACTGAGACATATAAAGAAAAAGAATACTTGGAAGAGAATATTTTTCAGCAAAAAAATGTCAAGAGTTAAGAAAGCTGCTGTTTGTTGATTTCTCCGCCACTGAGAAATCAGGAGAGTATCAGTTTTCTGTCTGCCAACAATACTCATTCTTTCATCATGTTAGTTGACTTGCCTCGGATATGTCTATTCTGGCTCCTCAAGCTCCAGGAAGCTGGAAGACATGGTAGCACTTCTCATGTTGGCATTGTTTCTGTGAACAGGTGCAGCTGTGAGAACGGCAGACGTAACTTCTGAAAATTCTCTATTAAGGACTCTACTGGACATCCATTGTGTTGGCCTATCCACCAATTCTTTCCCAGTCTTTAATAACAGCACCCCGATTTTCCTCTGTGGCAGGGAGGAAGTTGACCCTAAACCTCAGCTCTAAGAGTCAGGCAAATGGCCTGTGCCAGACCAAGCAGAACCTTCTGGAGCCTTTTGTTTCTTTCTGTTGGGCTTTCTCACTTGGTAGAATGTCAGCTGCATGCTCCTGGGTTTATCATCACATGGGGGAGAGCCAGCTATAGAAGGATGGGACGGAGGAAAGAAAACAGATTCTGGGGATGGAGGGAAAGATTCCCTAGGATGTTACTTGATAACCTGAATTCCAGATGTGAACCAATAAATTTGTGCTTCCTCTTTTTGCTTGAACTTTTTGAGTACGGTTGTAGTCACCATCTGGCCCCAGTTCTAGAAAGTTAAAACAGAATAAATTATAAGCACTTCAGCATCAAAATAAACAAGGCTGTCTGCGGGTGAGAATTCTAGGTCCAGGGATCTGGATTCCAGTCCTGATGGTATCACCGATTCAGGTTCTCTGGGGACATTATCTCATGGTGTCATGGCACCTGGAATTCTTTCTCACCCACCCCCAGGGTCACAAAATGCCTTCCATGAGCAGTGAAATTGCAGGGAAGAGGCTTCTGGGGGGCATTTCGGAAAATGGCCAGAGAAGAAAAGAGTCAACTGATGTTGGAATGGCAGAAAGGAGAGGTGACAAGACAGAAGCTGCAGACTCAGCATCATGAGCAAGTTACAGACAATGGAATCATTTTCCCTGATACCAGATGGTAGGTCAGTTAACCTCAACCACTGGCTGTCATGGAAAGCCCGGGATGGAAAAGCAAAACAAGAAATAAACTCTGGAAACAAAAAAGGAGACATCGCATGTCAGTTACTAGTAGTTTTATTTTTGGTGGGAATGCTTGTTGCTGCTAAAGTGTCAGAAACAAAAGAGACCAGATATTGAAGAGAAGCCAAGGAAAACTCTTTAAAAAAAAGGGGGGGGGGTGTGGCCTTCAAGATTTTTGGACAGAATTCTCATAAAACTGAATTGTCACATTTCATACCATTTTTTAACAACTGGATTTCTAGGGTTGGGTGTGGGGGAGCCCTGATCAGAGGTGTTTGCCGATTTCAATGGTGTCAATACTCCCTCCAGGACCAATATCAAGCTACCAATCTGAAGTCAACTGACTCCTAAAATTCCTGAAAATTTACCAGTGGGTTCTGGTATAAAACGACTCCAGGACGTTGAAATTAGGGAGTGGAAACGCTATCTTCGCTTCGTGTATGCATTTGAGGGGTAGCTATGTGGTCGTCCTTAGGGGTTCAGATGTGAATCAGAGATTGCAGAGCTCCAGAAAGAAAGGATATAGATTCCTCTGGTGTCCTGGTCCGGAGCAAAACTGTTCTGATTTACTGCGTGGCATGCTTCAGAGCGGAGCCTTGACTGTGGAGGTCGCGGGGCCCTGCTGTGAGGTCATCCTAATACTGTAATCCACACAGGCAAAATTAGTGTGGTATGCAGCCTGCTCTGATGTTTCTGGTGCTGGGATTGTGGAACACAAAGGCAACCATTGTGGGAAAAGGGGATGGTGCAACCTTTGCAAAGAAGAGAAGCATTTGCCCCGGGGCAGGAGACAACAACAAAGGGATAAGGAGGGGGAGGCACCCTCACCTGTCTCAGACCCAAAACAAGTTTAAACAGAGCAGGTAGAGAATCTATCAGTACCAGATAATGAAGCAGCCCATGGAAGGACATGGGAAAAGAAGGGAAGGGTGGAGAGGATTTCACAGTAGCAGCTGCAGGAGGAACGAGGAAGAAAAGAAAGGAACAAAGAGAGGAAGTAGAAAGGTAGCAACAGGAAGTCGGCAGGACAGCCCTTCACCTGTCAGACCTGTGGGTAGACACAGGTGGGATTGGGTTAGTGGAGGCTGATTGCATAAAGGAGAAGGATACAGGTGTTTTTGTTTTTGTTTTTTTTAAAGATTTTATTTATTTATTTGAGACAGAGAGAATGAGAGAGACAGAGAGCACATGAGAGGGGGGAGGGTCAGAGGGAGAAGCAGGCTCCCCCCCCCCCCCCCCCGAGCAGGGAGCCCGATGTGGGACTCGATCCAGGGACTCCAGGATCATGACCTGAGCCGAAGGCAGTTGCTCAACCAACTGAGCCACCCAGGCGCCCGATACTGGTGTTTTTAAGGGAAATCAATTGAGACACACTGTGAACTTCCTGTGAGCAGGTATGAATGTGTGTATATAGAGATATAATTTATTTATGTACAATAATAAATTTACATGTAATGTATATATATTTTAATATTAATCATTTGACTGAGGCAAGAGCCGAAGCCCAAACTGTATTTACAGACAGAAGAGCAACAGGTACCAGAGAGAGTAGATACAAACATCCCAATGTCTGGGATGGAAGTTAAAGGGAAAAAAATAGAAATCTCTGCTACTCTTCAAATCTTTACACTTACGGTTTGGTCGTGATAATGCCCAAATGCCTCCAACTAAAGGGGCAGTGGATATTCTTAACCGACTGAGCCACCCAGGCGTCCCAAAAGATTTTGTTTATTTATTTATTTGTCAGAGAGGGAGGGAGAACACAAGCAGGGGGAGCAGCAGGCAGAAGGAGAAGCAGGCTCCCCACTGAGGAAGAAGCCCAGTGAGGGACTCGATCCCAGGACCCTGGGATCATGACCTGAGCTGAAGGCAGACGCTTAACCAACTGAACCACCCAGGCAGAGGGGCAGCGGATATTCTTAAAGGAAAAAGAGCCCAAGGAAGATATTTTTGGCTTCACACTGAAGATAAGACATATGGAGATTAAACAAGATGCTTGGGTAACTCTTAAAATGAGAAAGAATAGATGCTTTTGGGGAGTGATTTGTGCAAGAAACAGGACAAGTGTTGTTTGCTCCTGGGGCAGCTAGCTATTCCTGTTATGCTCTTTTTGGACTCAGAGGGCCACAAATTTCAAGCTATATATTTCTTGTTTTGCTTCACACAGAGACATGTATCTGTTTACTTGAAAAGAGAAACATTATGAAAAATACTCAAAGAATAATCCAACTGGTGTCTCTAGCCGACTTCCCCCCAAAAAGGAGAAAATAAGAATCTGTGTAACCAGGTATGTTCTCAACAAAGTTGTGAGGGAGTTGGTTTCTCTCACCCTCAAACTCATATCTGAAGAAGAATATTTATGGGCTTCCTGACAGAAAGAAATCAGAGGTTTTAAAATGGAAATGTATATTGGGCGCCTGGGTGGCTCAGTTGGTTGAGCGACTGCCTTCGGCTCAGGTCATGATCCTGGAGTCCCTGGATCGAGTCCCGCATCGGGCTCCCTGCTCGGCGAGGAGCCTGCTTCTCCCTCTGACCCTCCCTCCTCTCATGTACTCTCTCTCTCTCTCATTCTCGTTCTCTCAAATAAATAAATAAATCTTAAAAAAAATAAATAAAATGGAAATGTATATTAATTCACAAAAGAAAGTTTTAAAAGTCAAATAGAAATGTTGCAGACTCGGCTAAGGCAGAACTGGATTTTTGCCCAAACTTTGCCTCCAACTTGGTTGCTACTGCGGACAAGTCACATATTCTATCCAGCCCGTCTTTAATAAATTGCAGAAACTAGGGCAGATACCTAAGGTTCTGTTTGGCATGAAATTGACAAAGTATTCGACAATCGCGGAAGACTCAGTCTTTCTAAATACAAAGTAAATAATTCATTTTAAAATTTAATTAATTCATTTTAAGTACATAAATAATGCATGAATAAATGTTCTATATAAAAATTTCAAAGAATACAAAAGTATATAGAGAACAAAATTATTGAAAACATCCCTCCCTCCCCCATTTCATTTCCCTGAACAAAGATAACCATCACTCATGGTTTCCTGTGTATCCTTTCTAGTTCTTTTTCTACTTACTTATCTATAAGATCGTTTATATATTTTCTGCTATTGAAGCAATGCAGAGAAGTAAAACAAAAGGTGCCTATAATCTCATAACCCAACACAAATTTAGCAGCCAATTTTTGCCTATGCATAATTTTCAAAAAAGGCAAAAATACATAAAAAGGGAGAGGTATTCAATGCCTGGATCAAAAATTAATATAATTGTGTATTCTGTTTTGAAGTGATATTTTAGTATCAGCAGTATGTGGTGGTTTTAATAGAACATGGAACTAGGAATCAGATATCTAAGAAATAGGGGAGTGAATTCCATGTTTAAGAAATGGAAAATATGAAACAATTGACCCTGTTTTAGGATACTCCAGATGGATAGCAAAGGCATTAGAAATAACAAAAGCACTGGTTAGCAATAGCTTTAGAGAATTCCAGAAGCTTGGATCTCAGAGGACATCTAGGTGGCAGCTAACCCATGGTTCCTATTTTATAGAAGAGACAATGTAAGCTTGGGAAGATTTCCCCAAGGTCACATGGCTAATACAAGATAAAGCCAAGATTAGACCCTCCCCCATTCTTCTCCCACTTCTATTTTTTTTTTTTCCGCAATAAAATGGGCAGTTCAACAGGGGCACACTTTCAAGGCTGGAAGGACTTGATCCAGCTACTCCCTTCTAGAGAAGAGCCTATAAACCAGCAGCTTCAGACCAAGTCTGACCCACACAGTGTTTTTCAAAAATTAGAACAAAAGACCTTAAATTCCCTGCATTTGAAAATGCAATTTCTGACTTTTCCTGAAACATCCAAAGATCTCCCCACATGAGAAGCAACAGCCACATGGTAGCCACAGAGGGGAATGCTTTAGATCTGTCCTGTCCTCTCCCAAGCATCTCGGCCCTCACCTGCTGGCTTCACTCACGCAGGACACCTGACTAGACGCCCTCCTCAGGAGACACCATGTCACGTCCACACCTGGACCCTTCTGGGAATGTAAGTCTTTGTGAATAATTATTCTGTTGAGATGAGAGACAAAACCCAGGACTGTTCCAGGCAAAGTGGAACATATTGTCACCCTACAGACATCTGTGCATGGGAATGCCATTTCAGACGGAGGGTCCCTGTGTACTCGTGCTCTGTTCCTGCTTGCATACAGCTCACCTCTAGCAGATACTCTCTTTCCCTGCTCCTCCCCACCTCAGGAGAGCCAGGTGCCTTCTCTGAAGCTGCCGAGTGCTCCGAAGAGTTAAGGATATCAGCCACACTGCTAGGTGCATTTGGGAATAAGAACCGGCTTATAAGGAAGGAATTGATTGGGGGAATATTAGAACTGCAATTCCTTCATCAGCAAATAATTCTTAAGTGCCACCACTTGGTAGACATATTTAAGACTACAAGAGAATGGAAGGCACATTTCTTGCTTTAAAACAGCTTAGAATTGAGCTGAGAAGCTCTGAAAGGAGAGAGAGAGAGTGGAGTTTAAGGAACCAGAGTTCAAAGGCACGTGATTTTGCAGTGGCTCCAGCTTCCCAAGAAGGGCTTTGTGGTGAGCGAGTCTTGAGCAGAATCACAAACTGTAAGTAGGAATCTAGCCAACATGGAAGACAGTAACAGCATCCTAGGCAGAGAGAAAACAGAAAGATTGGTGCTGGTGAGAACAGTGGCCTGGAAACCCCAGTCTCTTTTCTCAGATTGAGCAGTTTTTACTTATCTGTTCCTTTTGTTTCCCCATCAGAGACAGAGACACAGAGAGACAGAGACAGAGAATACAATGTTATCACCTTTTTTTCTGGCAATGGTTTTATGATTCTGGGCAAATAGCTGGTTTGCTTTCCAAAGGATGAGCACATGTTAGCTTATTTTACTGCTTGAAGAGCCAGGTTGGAGGTTGAGGTACACACTTGCCTTCTCATTAGTCTGGGGAGCTGGTCAGGTGGCTGGGGATCATTCTCTAGACAAGGGGTTCTCAGCCTTATCACACCCAAGGGTGCTCTGTTAGAACATACTTTGTAATGCCCCTTTTGCTATCCTGAAATAAAATAGATTCTATAAACTGCCCTCCACACACATAATTTAAAAAAAAATCATTATAAAACTTGAACTGCAATATAATAAAGAAATGAGAGATAATTATTTAATAAAATTGCACACATATTTCAGTATGTACCTAGTAAGGCATAAGCACCATAGAAGACATAAAAGAGATGATGGATGTATATCTATACATAGATCTATGGGTTCTTTTGGTGTGAACATGAATGTTGGGGTTTTCTAAAATGGTGAACAATTGACTAATATTCTGAATAAAATGAAATCCAGTCTTCCTTCTATCCAATAAACTTTATTATTGGAAAGTTCATTGTGTATTTGGAACATGCAAATAATACTGTGTCTGTATATCAAGGTGAGTGAGAATTTGGGCCTAATTAACTGCAAACAGATTATTACTTATTTGAGACTGTCCTGTTCATTGTTGCCCATCTGGTAACATTAGTACTTGCCTCAGTAAATGTCAGAGGTGTCCCCCAATCATTACGACAACCCCAAGCTGTCCTTCCAAATGTCTAAATTGCTCTCTAGGGGTAATAAAAACCATTAAGAACCACTGCCTTGTATTAATCAAAAGCCGCTATTAGAACAGTTGTTAAAAATGCAAGAAAGAAGCCATGATCTAATAAACCTTTAATTCTATGTTAATTGCTTATCAATAATAAGTACTAAATGTTGACAGCACAAGTCCTTAGGCACTCTTCTGTGAAGACCTCTTTCTCACATCGATCAGCAGATTTTCCCAATTCTGGGAAACACATTCCTGAGTCTAAACAAACTTCATTTAGAGAGAGATGTATCTGTATGTCTTAGTAGCAAAAGAGGCTAGAAATAAGAAAGACCAAGGGAAAGAGAATACAGTATCTTTTACAAAGGGAGAAAAGGAATTAAACTATAAAGGCACATAGTTTTAGCCATTCCTAGGGTAAAATAGATAATTTGGACTCCCTGGTTTGGAAGATCCCATCCATAACACTGAGCAGTGACTCAGGAAGACAGTGGGAAGAAGAAGTAGGAGAGGGTGTGGCCACCTGTTTCTAAGCTTCCCTGAACTTCACAGGGTGACAGGTCTCCAGGCAACCTAAGGCACCAGGGACCTGTAGGGAGAATGCCTCTCCCTGCATTGCCAAGTTCTCCAAAGGCTGAACTCCTGTGGTCTTGAAGCTCCCCTGGATGACCAATGTAACCTGATTTCAGATGGATGATATGGATAATGTAGGAGTATGCAGGGGGATTGGTTCTGAGCCAGAGAAATCTAGAGTAATTGGTGTGAACTTCTATATGACGATGGTACACACTTAACCCCAATCATTCAGTAAGAAATATACTTTTTTCTCCTATCAAATTAAAAAATATGTAAAGCATTCTCAATTATCCATGGTCTAATGAGATGGGCACTTTCACATACTACTCATGAGAGATAATTTGGCAATAGGAACAAGAAAATGATGATAGATAGATAGATAGATAGATAGATGATAGATGATAGATAGATAGATAGATAGATAGATAGATAGACAGATAGATAGATAAAGAAAATGTCCTTTCTTTCGACCTAGTGATTTTCCTTAAATGATCTAAACTAATGATCTAAATAATATGCACAAAACCAAGCAAAAAGATTTGTGTACAATGATGTCCATCTGGAAATATATAAATAGTGAAGACTTGACAACTCTTTGAACCAAAGATTCTCTGGCCAGTTAAGTTTCTGGAGAATATAGGTGCAAGAATAGGCATATGCATGTATATATAATAAATAACTCCTCACCTTGGTATACACTTTCAGATCTGTGAGAATTCTTTATCTTGTATTGTTTGATGCTAGTTTTGTAGTTTTATATGCAAGTAGATAAGTAAGATTGTTTATACATGATATATAAATATATTCTAACTCTTCAGGTGCACTTCGTCACAATAGTCTTAACCAATATTACTAGTGGTGTTTTAAAAATATTTTCTCTTTTAAGTGATAGATGTTTACATGGTTTTAAAAATTAGAAAATCCATATAAACACATTAATAAAAAAGAAAATCCCAATACACAGAAATATCTATCCTCTTAATATTTTGGTATCTGTTCTTCTGGATTTTCCTTAGATGTTTATGGCCTTTTCAAATAATGAAAGACACATTCTCCTTAATATTTCTCAGATTGTGTGGCTTTTCCATCTCCATCTCTGTAAAAGTCAAGAAAATAATGAAGCTTTAATGGAGGTGTGTATTTAGTTTTATTTATACATCAATCAGTGCTAAGTCTAGATCCATAATTTAATTTCTCAGCTGCTTAGATTTAATGCATTTCCATCACATTTGATCGTATGTTAAAAATAAATATAGAACACTGCAAAGGACCAAATATAACACCCAGCTATTTACCACTCAAAATGCACAAACATTTACCCTTTGTAAAATGCTCCAAGTTAAGAATTATTATTATAGGGGCGCCTGGGTGGCTTAGATGGTTAAGCATCTGCCTTCAGCTCAGGTCATGATCTCGGTGTCCTGGGATCAAGTCCCGCGTCCCGCTCTCTGCTCAGCGGGGAATCTGCCTCTCCCTCTGTGCTCACATGCTCTCTCTCTCTCAAATAAATAAATCAATAAAATATTTTAAAAAAGAATTATTATTATAAAAATTAAAAGAAGATTATTATGAATGTCAAGTCCCTCATGGCACTTTTCCCAGTCCCATCTGTCTCTTTTCCTCCCTCCGTCCCCAGAGGCAGAGACAGAGACTTTGACCATTGGTATATCCCTCTGGCAACTGTAAGAGAGTAGATGTTCAAACATTTGTTGAATGAATATTCATCCGTAAACCATTTATTAACACAACTACTGTTACATATAACGTGTATTATTATACATTATATCTATATAAGTCATAAGTAGAGTAGGGGGTTTTTGTATATTTCAACAGTGGTATCATACTGTAACTATGTAGCAACTTCTTTAAGTTGCTTTTTTCATTTAATATTAAGTACCATATTAAGTATTCACTGACTATTTTAATTTGTATATGTCTCATTCATTCATTTTACTTTTTCTCACACCTTTATGTCTATGTTACATTTATGTACAATAAGCGGTATCTATTTAAAGTGTACAATTCAATGTGTTGCACCCACCCATGATTCCATCAACACAATCAAGATATAAAACATTCCATCACAGCGAAAGGATTTCCTGTGCCTCTTTTCCTTTGACCCTGGACCAAGGCAACCACTGATTTGCTTTTTGTCACTATGGATTAGTTTACATTTTATGTAAATTAAATCATACTGTATGTATTTCCCCATGCCTGGCTTCTTTCCCTCAGCAAATTGATTGAGATTCCTTCATGTTGTGGTTTTTAGTAGCTTTTTTTCTTTTTATTGACAAGTAGTATTGCATTGCATGGACATACCATGTTTTATTTATCCATTCACCTATTAATGGACATCTAGGTTGCTTCCAGTTTTTTGGTTATCGTGAACAAAGCTGCTGTGAATATTCATGTACAGGCCACTGTGTGAAAAATTTTTTAAATTTTCTTTTGAGGAAATGCCAATGGTCATGTGGTAGATATAAGTTTAACTTTTAAAAAGTTACCAAACTATTTATTTTTTTTTTCTGCTCCAGTCTTTGCTTCCCTACTGTGACTCTATTTACTTGTATATTAAACTTTTTGCAATTGTCTCATAGGTCGCTGAGACTGTTCACTCTTGTCAATTTTTTTCTTTATCTTCTTCAGATTGTATGCTTTCTACTGATCTATTGCAAGTTGATACATTCTTCTGTCATCTCCATTTTCCTATTATGCCCATTCAATATTCTTTTAACCTTAGATACTATATTTTTTTAAATATTTTTCCAAATGTTCTATTCCTCTGGTGAGAATTCCTATGTGTTTACTCATTTTGGGTTTATTTTTCTTTCCTTTACGGATCATCATTACAGTCACTGCAGTGAAGGCTTTGATAATTTCAGTATCTGAGTCATTTTGGTATTGCATCTGGTGATTGTCTTTTCTCCTGAGACTAATTCACATTTTCTTGGCTTTTGGTATGTGAGTACTTTGGAATATTATCCAAGACATTGAACACGTTACATTGTTCGCAATTATTACAATTAATTCTGGGTTCTATTATATTGCTCCAGAAGAAATATTGATGCTTCTGTTTTAGGAGCAATGAACTTGGTTAGACATAAATTTCAGGATTTTGTGCCTGAGTTCAGTGACTTTTTTAAACCTTAGTTTCTAGAGCTTTCTGTTTGCCTGTGCCTGTTTAGTCCAGGGCTCAGCAGAGATAGGCTAAGCTTATACCCAGTCAGGGAGCCCCTGCCCTAACATTTTCATTTCTGGGGGTTCTTCTTGCTCTCTGGTAGCCCTAGTTTTAACTGGCTCCTCTCATTCTTGCTCCGTCCAAAATTTTAGCTGTCCATGCCACTGTGGCTGCCACCAGGATCGGCTGATTTCAGGACGGAGCCCCCAGAAGACAAGGAACTTGTTCTATGTTAGACACTTTCTCCAAGTTTTGATTCCCCTCCAAAGTCTCCATGCTTTAGTTAAATCTCCAGAGTCCTCAGGTAGTTCTTGTGTTTTGCCCAGAGTTTATAGCTGCCCTCTATGGGAAAGTCAGTTTGTTAGGAGCTCACTCATTCATAGGCTCACCCATTCATTTTATTTGCTGTATAGTATTCTATTGACTGACCATGTCTGTCTGTCTGTCTGTCTTTCTCTTTCTCTCTGTCTTTCCCTTTCTCTCCCTTTCTTTCTTTTTCTTTCTTTCTTTTTTCTTTCTTTTTCTTCTCTTTCTCTTTCTCTTTCTTTCTTTCTTTCTTTCTTTCTTTCTTTCTTTCTTTCTTTCTTTCTTTCTTTTTCTTTCCTTCCTTCCTTCCTTTCTTCCTTCCTTCCTTCCTTTCTCCCTCCCTCCCTTCCTTCCTTATTTATCTATTGATGCATCTTTAGGGTTTTTTTCATTTTTTAACTATATAAATAACATTCAGTAAATTTTAATTGCATTTGTGTCTTTATGCATTTGTATTGAAAGGTATATAATAGAAGTGGAAATTGGGGGCTATAGGCATGCACATCTTTAACTTTATTAGATATTAATCAGTTATTTGTCAATATGTTTGTAGCAATTATACTTCCATCAGCTGCTTTGCAACTTCTCATTTTCCCACATCCTAATCAATATCTGATATCCCCAGTCATTTTTTTTTAAAGATTTTATTTATTTATTTGATAGAGAGAGACACAGTGAGAGATGGAATACAAGCAGGGGGAATGAGAGAGGTAGAAGCAGGCCTCCCGCAGAGCAGGGAGCCCGATGCGGGGCTCGATCCCAGGACCCTGGGATCATGACCTGAGCTGAAGGCAGACGCTTAACGACTGAGCCATCCAGGTGCCCCCTCCCCAGTCATTTTAATAATTAGTATTCTAAAGTAGGCAGTGTTGTCTTATTGTTGTTTTTATTCATAATTCCCTAATTGCTAGTGAGTTTGAGCAACTTTTTATGTTTATTGACTATTTGTTTTACCTCTCTTCCAAATTGCCTGTTCATATTTTTTTTTTTCCTGTTTTTCTATTGGGTGTTTGCCTTCTTCTCATTGATTTATAGGAATGCTTCATACATTTCCTGATTTCTAATCATTTGTAATGCATATCTTCTCTCATTCTGTTGCTGTTTAACATACTGTTTAACTTTATTCATAGTGTATTTTCTATACAGAAGTTTTGTATTTTGATGTCATCAGGTTTGTCACATTTTATTTTATAAGTTCTAGCTTTGATGACTTTTTTGAGAAATCTCTTTTTTTTTACATTATGCATTAAAAATATTTTTGAGGGGCGCCTGCGTGGCTCAGTCGGTTAAGTGTCTGCCTTCCGCTCAGGGCATGATCACAGGGTCCTGGGATCCAGTCCCGTGTTGGGCTCCCTGCTCAGTGGGGAGTCTGCTTCTCCCTCTCCCTCTCCCCTTGCCCCTCCCCCCACTCCTGCACGCGCACACTCTCTCTCTCAAATAAATAAATAAAGTCTTAAAAAAATAAACTTAACATAAATAAATAAATAAAAAATATTTTTGGGTGGCTCAGTCAGTTAAGCGTCTGTCTGCCTTGGGCTCAGGTCATCATCCCAGTGTCCTGGGATTGAGCCCCATGGCAGGCTCCCCATTCAGCGTGGAGTCTGCTTCTTCCTCTCCCTTTCCCCCTGCCCCTCCCCTTGCTTGTGCTCTCTCTCTCTCTCTCAAGTAAATAAATAATTAATTTTTTTAAAAAAATATATTTTTTGAACAGCTATTACATTCCAGGCACTCTTCTAAACACTAGAGAATATGGTAGTCACAAAAGCAGTAGGAAAGATAGGCAATAAACATATAACCTGATTAATATAAAATATAATGCCACGTAATGATAACTGATATAAAGAAAAATAAAAAATATAAAAGGCAGCATAACAACATAGTTAAGGGCACAGTCTTCAGAGCTAGACTGTCTGGTTTTGCATCTTGGTTCTGCCATTTACTAACCTCTGTGTGCCTCAGTTTCCCCACTTACATAATGGGGATGATAGTAACGCCTACCGGACAGAGTTGTTTCAAAGAATTAAATAAGCATATCTATATGGTATATAAAGTGCCTAGCATATATTAAAAGCTGTATAAGTGTTTGTTAAATAAAACAGTGAGGTTAAGACCAGATAATAGAGAGGGCATAGGGGCATGTTATATAGACTCTGGATACCAAACTTGACCAAGAGGGTAGCATTTTCACAGAGATCTAAATGAAATGAGCTGGGGAGATACTTTATGTTCAAGTTGTGAAGAACTTTAGATATTATTCTGTAGTTTCTTTTGACAATTTAAATTTTACTTTTTCATTGTTTGCTTCTAAACCCATCTGGAGTTTAATTTCATGCATGGTGTGAACTAGGGATATAATTATATTTCCTTCCATATGGAGAGCCAGTTGTCCCAACAATATTTATTGACTAGTCCATCCTTTTTTTTTCCTGATGTAGTAATTTCTTCCCTATTATATATGATAGTGTGTATTTAGTTGAGGACCTTCTGTTCTGCCCCATCGATCTATTTGACTATCTCTGTGTCAATACTGTGCAGTCTTAACTAGTAAAACATGGTAGGCTCTGGTATTTTATAGGGCAAATTCGGCCCACTTGCTTTTAAATTATCTTGGGTGTTCTCATTCATTTATGTCTTCATATAAACTTTAGAATCCCTTCGTTAATCCCATGAAGAATCATACTGGAATTTTTTTGAAATCACAGAGTTTGGTGGAGACTAACACTTTAAGTTTTTGCTCCCTTGGAAATGATGTACATAAACATTAAGTTTTCATTTTATGACAATTTTTAAAATTTTCTATATGCAATTCTTGTGAAATTTGGTTAACTTATTCCTAAGTGTTTCATAAGTGTTTATGGCTATTATGAATATCTCCTTATGCAATTTCATTTACGAATTAGTTATTGCTTGTGTATGAGAATGCTATTGAATTTTGATATTTATCTTATATTTTGCAAACTTTTTTTTTTAAAGGTCTTATTTATTTATTTAACAGAGAGTGAGCATAAGCAGGGGGTGTGTCAGGCAGCAGGAGAAGCAGGCTCCCAACTGGAGTCCATGCAGGGCTCCATCTCAGGACCCTGAGATCATGACCTGAACCGAAGGCAGATGCTTAACCCACTGAGCCACCCAGGCGACCCTGTATTTCCCAGTGTTCTAACCTTTCTTGCTAGTTCTAATAGTTTATCTGTAGAATCTCTAGGTTTTTCTGTAGAAATAATGAAGATATCTGCATTTGCAGATAACACCCTTTCTCTTCCTTTTCTAATCACATACTTCTTTATTTTTTAAAAAGTGATTAGAATGTCCATTACAATGCTGAGTTAATGGGTGGTAGAGGACATCTTTATTGTGCTCCCAATTTAAAGGGAATTCTTTGAAACTTACATCATTAATTATTTATTATGCTTGTTGTAGGTGTTTAATTGGTGTTCTTTTCCAGATTAAGAACATTCCTTTTTATTTATTAGGAATTTTATCAAATGATTTTTCTCATTTGTGGTTTTTCACTCTTATTTTTTTAAATTGGTTTTGTGATGTTGAATAGTTGTAGCGCTCCTCAATCAAGTCACTTGATTATGTTTTCAAATATACTGCTAAATTAATTACATTTTATTATTTTGAGGATTTTTGTGTCCATGCTCATAAGCGAACTCAATTTTGTACCTGTTTGCTGTCTGATCTATTCCTTCCATTTCTGCTCTGTGTAATGCAGGAAACATTTCCCATTCTTCAATGACCTCTGGCTACTGGGCATGTTTGGCAAATGAGAATTACTGGTTGTCGATTGATGGGTGGGTAAGAGGAAGCAGCAAGAGTCTTATGACTCCAACCTCTGGCCAGAGTATCCGGTGGTGGTAACTCCTGTCTGGTTCCATCTCCAACCAGACATCCCTCTCTCTGTGGTGCCCAGCTCAGACCAGATAACTCACCATAGTTCCTGCTTCTGCTGGGTGGCCCCTAATTCTGGACTCTGATAAAATTCCCTTTGTCTTTATACTTTTTGTCCTAGAGCTGATATTGGTTTCCCACTATGGCCAATCTCTCAATGCCTTCACAGTCCCCTCTCTGGCCTTTTGAAAATATATTTGTTTGTTTGTTTGTTTTAGTCACCTATGTTACCACTGATCTGTGTTGAATTCTCTGTGCTGAAAGCATTTGGAGTGGTTTGGATTTTCCTAATGAGATCCTGACTGGTACATCCTACAAAGTTATATTTATGTACTCTTCTCCTTCCATTTTATATCGCAGCATATCCTCATAAAATGAAACCAGGAGTTCTCACTTTGTTTTCTTGGGCACACTTTGTATGAGATAGACATTGACATTGAAAACCTTTTATGATGGGAGGTAAACTAAAGAAGCTACATTAAATATAAATAAAAATTATATTATTTTGTTTTCTCAGATTATGTTTTGAAAGACAACCAAGGTTGGATTTACTCCCCTGTGTCTTTAAAAAGTCCTCTAACCATTTTCCTTAGAGTGGGGGTTTCTTTATGTGAAGTAAGTAGTATAATCAGCAGATTCTTTATTTGAATTTAACTGGCAATCTTGTTTGCTTTCAATCCTTTTTTTAAACTACTGTGAAAGTCGGGGGGAAGATTTTAGTGCTATGTGTACCTGACAGAAAAGATGCTCACATACCTGTAAGGTGTCATTAATTTTGTTGTCGTTATTATACAAGAATAATTTTCTTTAGTCAGTGGATGATGATTTTATGTAACTCCACCCAGCATTCCTACACCCCCCCTTCCCATACTAGAGAAAAGGAAGTTACTGAGACATTTTAAGCTTTGTTATTCTAAGCGTGACACACAGGAGAAACAAAACCTGTCTGATGGAATAATTGGATGCTGATAGTTCAATGTGTAAGTAAGTAAAGAATTATTATTATACTGGCAATGCAGTTTTATTTCTGCTCTCTGCCATCTCAACCTTCAAACATTTCTGTTGATGCTATACATATTTTTTTAATCCTTGGGGAGTTTAAGAATGATGTTTTTCCTTAATATTTATTAGGTAGCACTACTTTAGTTCTCTACATACATTCTCATCTAATACTCATAAAGTCCTGTGATATGTATTATTGAAATCTTGTTACAGATGAGAAAACTGAGGCTCACGATGATTAAGTTACCCCAAATCCATAGAGTCGGTAAGTATCCAGTTCATATTTTAAAACCGACCTGTCTGGCTTACAGAAACACACAATAGGTACCACACCACCTACTGACCATGGTTTGTTGTTTCTATACAGAACCCTATATTCTAGGATTCTCTTGTAGGTAAAGGAGCACATCAGAATCACATTAGAGAATTTTTCACAGTATACAGACAGCCGGGGTGGGGGGGCGGGTACTAAAACAGCTAAGTACCTCTTTGTCTCACTACCCCACACCCACAATTAAACAGTGCTGAATATCAATCTTGGGTATTTTCAAACTCATCCCTTTCTCCTGTGGGGTATGTATTAAGAGTCTAGATCATTTAATTTAATAGTCCATGAGATTTTTTCAGGTCATGGTACATTTGAGAGTTTTCTGACATATATTGGAAGGAAGGAAGAAAGGAAAGTTCGAGGGGAGACTCAGCGCTCTGACAATCAAACACCTGTCATCCCCCAGATGTGTGCTTGTTTATATAAGTAACCGTGCACATATCTACAGTCCATACACACAAAAGTCACCCTTTCCCTCCTCTTTACTGGAGTACTCATTCCTACCTTTCTTGCAAGATGTCCAAAGCCGAGGTAAACGACTTGCGTTCTCACTATTCACTGAGATCATAATTTTGGTTTAGGATAATTTTGTCTACAATGACTGGGAAAACTTCAACATATGCTCTGCTTTAGAGTGCTCACTTCTGTCCCTGGGTCTGGGCATCCAGCTCTACTCTTCAACATGAACATGAATAGCAACTCCACAGGATTGATGAAGCTGGAACAGAATGCCAATTCCTCAATCGACAGCAAGGCTTCTCCCTAGAAAACTGTCTTAAGTGCCTCAGGCACCAGAGCTCTGGCGGGATCCGGAGAGGTTGCACAACGAGAGGCGCTGTTCTGGCCTCAGAGACCACCCTCAGAGACTTTTGTAGTGAAAACCTACCCACAAAACCAAATGAACCGCTGAATTGCAGAGTGAATGTGGAATCATAAACAGGGGCTCAGAATCATGAGCTATTTAGAAACCTTTCCTCGCTTTTTGGACTACACTGTTCTCTAGTAAAAGGAATATTTGTACTCTTATTGAACAATCTTCCCCTTCAGTGCCATATTGGTCTAATACTAATACTGATCTTCCACTCAACTTTCCAAGATGCCATAATCCTTTTCGCAGACTTTCTGATTTCCATTGTGTTTCCTGATTTTCAGATTATGTCACATTCCTGATCTTTCAAGTTCTCTATTAGCATTCCTACTTAATTCCCTGAAATTAAATAAGAACTATAACTTTACACATTCTGGGTCATGCTCGTAAGTGTGCATGGTTAATTCTTGCTGCCAATTCACTCTCTATTTTGGCTAGAGACTGCTTTTATTTTGCATTTAATTATATCAGGGGTGGAATGTTAATACATGTTGTTTCTTTACCAAGGTCACTGGTCTGGGAATCAAGAATCTTTACAAAGTTCTCTTAACCTCTGTGAGCCTCAATTTCTCATCAGTAAAGTAGGGAGTTAAGAGTAAATGTATTTCTTTCCTTTATATCAATGTCTGCAGTAGTGCTTGGTATATAATAGGCACTCAACAAATTAATGTTAAATTAAATTGCATTATTTATTTTCTCTCTCAGTTCCATCTACTGAAGTGAAAAATGTTCATATCATTGCTGTTACTTTAATTATATAGGAATACTAGCAGGACTTCCTTTAAAATGCAAGGAACATGACAAAATCAAATTGTGAATAATATAACTCCAAAATGAATGTCAAAGGAATTTCAATTTTAATATAATGACATCAAAGCTGGCTTATGAATTACATGAAAAAAAATCAGCCTCATTATTTCAATGTTACACCCTTCTTGGACCCAAACATGAATTACTTGGTTTGATTACCCACCTTGTTTACTGCACTTGGCTCTAAGTGACTTTTGATTATTTCCAAAAATCAAATCCATCTTCAAAGGATAGGGATTTCTTAACATTGAAGGGATTCAAAAGATTATGCATGGGCTCTGATCTGTAGGCAACAGAAAGAGGACCCGACAGTCTCTTTGTTATGAATTAATAAGCAAAAAACCAGATCAGGATACCTGGATTCTAGCCCTAGCTTTGCAAATAATTAGCCGGTTGTAGGCAAGTCACTTTACTATGAATCTTAACTTCTCTATTCATATAATGAGGGATTTAGCTAGCTGATTCCTTCCAGCTCTACTATTTTGATTTGAGTCTAGTAGAAAAATGCGGGAAATGCATTGTTCATATGCAGAATCATCCAAATTCGTAAGACTCTGGAACATCACTTGTTATTGTTGAGTAGTTTAGAAATTTATTTGGGATCTTTTAAATGGGAAAAAGTAAAAAGGAGTTGAAGGCTAATTGTTATTTTTTTATAGGACAAAAAAGTCACTTTAAAAAGCCATGCAGTGCCATGTTGTAAGCCACACAGAATCTAATTAAAGCTAGTTCAAACAACAAAGAAATGTACTGGTCTATGTAATTGAAATGTTTAGTGGAAGGTCTGCTTTCCAGCTATGTTGGATTCCTGACTTAGACAATGTTCCTGGGGTTCCAGTTCCTCCATGTCTGTTCTGCTGTCCTTGGATTGGCCCTTTCCTCGGATCCTATAAAGTGGCTCCCTGCCAGTTCCAGCTCTCCTCTCATAGAAACTAAAATTTCCAGACCCCAGAGATCCATTTTATGCTATCCTAAAGAAAGAGACAGGTTTCTTCCAGTAGCTTTTGTAAAGAAGAAGGGATATTCTCATTCCCAGAAATCGAAAATATCTATTATCATGTGAGCTCTGACTGGGTAACATGCTCCTCTCTGAGCCAGTCACCAAGGTCTGTGGAATCAGATATGAGTTTTGAATGAAGCAAATCAGGACTTGTTCCTAGAGCTGAGGGTGAGGACATTTCCATCCAAACTATATGATGGGAAGTGGGTAGGTAGGATGAGGTTCCTCCAGGGAGAAATCGTCACCTGAAGGAGGGGATATGGAAGCTAGGGGAGAAACATAATAAGTGCTTGACTCCATATTACATCAATAACGGTAACCAGCATCTTTAAAAGTATTTATGAATTACTAGCACCTTACATATTAATAGCACCTTGCAGTTTATGGAGTGCTTTAGCATCTTTGACCTCCAAAATACCCATGTAGGAAAGATAGGGCAAGAGTTCCATTCCCATTTTACTGACAAAGAAACTAAGACCCAGAGGATAAAATTCTATGTTAGTAACAGACCCAGGACTGAAGTCTCTGGTTTTCTAACTCCAGAATACCAGCCCTCTTTAGATTGCCTGTGTTCAGATTCCGGCTCCCCCCACCTCTCAGTAAATGCTTTGGCTTCTCTAAACCCTGGTTTCCTCATCTGTAAAAGGGGAAAATTGTAATCCCAACCTCATGTGTTTATTGTATGTAATAAATGAGCTGTTGATTTTTTTAAACCATTTAGCACTGTGCCCAAGAGACAGAAAACATCCAGTAAACTTGAGTTGTTATCACCATCATCATTGTTCCATGGCAACTCTTTGGAAAAACATTCATTGTGGAATCCATATTGTATCTCATGACATGCTGTGGCCTGGGGCCATCTCACTATCATTATCATGTCTCACCTAAATATAGGCTTGAACTTTATTCTACGGAATTTGCTTTGTAATGCAATTTATTTGTAACTCCCTAGGCATCGATTGCCACTAAGGGGGATTGGACTAATTACATTTATTATGACTTTTGAATAGTGGACACCTGCATGTTTTCTGGCTGCCCAGGACCTTTTTATCTCTCTTCTCAAATCCGGAGACTTCCCTGGGTCATGAAGCCCACCTCCCCAGTGCTAGTGAGTTTCACTTCCCAGTCTCCTTCAAAGCTGGGGCTCCAGCCATCTGATGATCCCCATGGGACTTCACTTCAGAAATGAGCACAGTGAAGGGCTAGTGACGCTGAACTCTTCTACTGATGAGTTGGGTGGTAGAGTTGTCTGGTTCTCAGGTGACAGCAGTGCAGAGTTTTTGGTGTCCAGTCCTACACAGTTTCCATGTGGCAGGGGCTCTAGGGAGGAAGTAACAGTGCTTTCTCTGTAAAGGCTCCAGAATGCAATGAGGTTTTACTAATCATAACCTCTATGGGCTCATGTGACCAAAACTTCCAGCAGATGTTTTCCTGCACAGTATCCACACCTTATTCTCTGGCTTCTAGTAGACTTTGTAAGCACTTAACACCTTGCAATAATTCCCTTTTTTGCTTCAGCCAGGCAGAGTGGATATTGTTGTCTGCAACTAGACAGCTGAATCACATACTGAGTTTCTTTTTTTTTTTTTTAAGATTTTTTAAAATTTATTTGACAGAGAGAGACACAGCAAGAGAGGGAACACAAGCAGGAGGAGTGGGAGAGGGAGAAGCAGGCTTCCCACTGAGCAGGGAGCCTGATGCAGGGCTCGATCCCAGGACCCTGGAATCATGACCTGATCCGAAGGCAGACGCTTAACGACTGAGCCACCCAGGCGCCCCACATACTGAGTTTCTACCACAACCTGTCACTCATCCTTACTAGTCCGGCTCTGAGAAGGTTGTCATGTGGGTAGGAATATTTTTCTTATAAAATATTTTCCATTAGTGCAAAAGCATGGCTTTCCACAGGGAACAAAAGGAAGTTAGGTACATAATGTGATGGCATTTAGCACAATTTATGTTCGAAATTTCTTGATTTTTTTATTATCCAAATTTCCCAATTATCCTCTTTAAAATATTGATTTTCTTAATTAAAAACTATTAGGAAAAAAATGGATTGAAAGTGACTGCAAATTGTACATTTGTCACACGCAGCTTCTCTTGAAAGCCAGTTTCGTCAGAGAGCCCCGTGTCATAAGGTTTTGACTACTGCCCCTTACACCAGAGTATTCATGAATTTGAATCAGGATCTTAATTTATTATTTTTTTTTATTTTTATTTTTTTTAGATTTTATTTATTTATTTATTTGAGAGAGAGAGAGAGAGAAACAGCATGAGAAGGGAGAGGGTCAGAGGGAGAAGCAGACTCCCCGCCGAGCAAGGAGCCCGATGGTGGGACTTGATCCCAGGACTCCGGGATCATGACCTGAGCCGAAGGCAGTCGCTTAACCGACTGAGCCACCCGGGCGCCCAGGATCTTAATTTAAAGAGTACCAAGATGCCAAAAGAGCATTTCACTTTGGAGAAGGAAATGATGGTCTCCACAAAGGGAGATTCCAGAAGAAAGTGGGACTGACGGATTATCAGATGAATTAAATACTTGGAAAATATCACAGATAAGCACAGTAGATTTAATAGATTTGTTTTTAACAGATCAGAGCTCTCGGGGAAAAATTACTGTAGGTACATAGAAAACTAAGCAAAAATTATTATTATTTTTTATTTTTATTTTTACTTAATTAATTTATTTACTTAATTAATTAAATTAATTTATTTACTTAATTAATTAAATTAATACTTAATTTAAAGGGGTCAAACAACCCCTTGCACTCATGGACCTTTTAAGACTAACTAGGCATAATTAGTAGTATTTCTCTGATATTTTCCATTTATTTTCTGATCTTTAAACAACTATAAGGCAGAGATGTTAGTAATTTCTGAAGTGTGAGGGAGGTCAAGTCATTCAGGTGCTGAAAATATGTTTTCTAAGCAAAAAAAAAAAAGGAGTTGGTCGTTTGTGACTATTTTAGATTGAATCATAAAGCTAAACTCAATGAGCCACATTTTGCCTTTGTGTATCTGTTTCGGAATAGTGGGGCCCATGTTATTCCTTTCCATACTTGTTATCTCTTGGCAGAATTTCAAGAAAAATATTTTCCATTTAAGCTCACACCTCACCTCAAAAAATGTCCACAAAAGTAGTATTGGCAATTCCCGAGTTGCTACTCTAGCAGAAAAAAAGAAGAGAGAGAGAGAGTTGTTTTGTTTTGTTTTGTTTTAATTCAGAAGGAAAAGATCTTGGAAAATATCAGTAAATATTAGTAAATTCTTCCCATGTTGACTTATATTAACTTGTTTTAAATTTTGTCTGAATGGTAGGCCAAATTTTGGTCCACACCGATCAGATAAATTCAGATAATATGAGAAATATATGTATGTACTTGTTCTAAAGTTAATTTTAGTGCATATGTCCAATTGTCCCATAAAGTTTATCAACAAAAACAATAGTTCCCTTGTTTTTACTTTTAAACATAATTGCCCCATTTCTTTGAGATTACCATTTTAAGCTCTTGCAGCTTCTTATGGAAATTCAATCCCTATTCTTAAATAATATTATTATAATGAATTTTAGCAGCATTATATATAAATTTTTGAATACACATAAGCTATGTATGAAGATAAAAGCAAAGATTAAATGATCTTATACCGCACACACACACACATCTCCACCACTTTCAGGCTTCCCTTTTATCTGATTATACATATTTACATGAAGTGGCCTCTGCTGAACCAAGACACATCCTATGACTATGTTTCTTCTTTCATTCTTTATTACTCCTGAGGCTAATAAACACCTCTTTTTTCTTTTGCTTAGTTTTCTATGTACCTACAGTAATTTTTCCCCGAGAGCTCTGATCTGTTAAAAACAAATCTATTAAATCTACTGTGCTTATCTGTGATATTTTCCAAGTATTTAATTCATCTGATAATCCGTCAGTCCCACTTTCTTCTGGAATCTCCCTTTGTGGAGACCATCATTTCCTTCTCCAAAGTGAAATGCTCTTTTGGCATCTTGGTACTCCAACTGAGGTGAAGTGTCCTTGGTCTCTTCCTCCTCTGATCTGGAGGGGGGCCTTTTTTGACCTGGCACTGACTATCATCTGGAGATTACCTTGTTCTCCTAGATAGGAAACAACATAGAAAACATGAAACAGAAATGAAGTTGCATGGAGTTGACTGCCATAGCCATAGAGTTCATGTCAGGATACATCCACGTAGCAGAGAGGGATGGATGGCTACAAGGGCCATGGAGAGCATTTAAAGTTTTGCTCTCCTTTCATATTTCTTGTAAAATGTGAAATCCATTTAAATTTCTACATGAAACTATTTCATGGTGCATGGACACTGTTCTTTGAAAACAAGTTATTACTCAATAGGTTCCCATTGTCTTAGGTTAAAAACAAAATCCCCAAGTGGACCTGTTAAGTTTCTAAGGCCCTGTATTATCTGGCCAGCCTCGAGCGCCACATTGCTCCAGTCTCTTGCTCAGTGCCATCCGTATGGGACTACCAGCAACATGGCTTTCTGTAGGGGCCTCACACATGCCCCAACCCCAGCCTGTACATGGCCTCTTCTCCTTTACCTGGTTGACTCATTCACTTCTGCTTCAGACCTCACTTCCTTGCAAAAGTCTTGCCTGCCGACATGGCACACAAAGCCAGCGTCCTTAGAGATGTGTTCCCCTGGGGCCCTGTACTCTCTGCATGTTGTCTTGACCACAGTGGGAATTTACGTATTTGTTGGTTATTTGATTGACTCCCCCAAGAGTTCATTGGCAACAGAAAAATTGGGAGCTCACTATTTTGTTTGTTTGGGCTCACTATTCATTCCTCAAGCCCTAGCACAGTCTCTGGAAATAGAAGGCACTTAATAATTACTGACATGAATAAATAGCTAGATAAATAACAGCTAAATAATTAAAATGTGATGAGAAATACGCATGTCAGGGTGGCTTAATTTGCTGTACATTGGACACGAGATGGTGCCTGCACATGGTTTTCATTTAGCAGATATTTCTTGAATTAATGTTTTCATTGATGAAAATTAACTTGGTTGCTTCAGAGTAACACACGTTAGGATAGGTTTGACTCCCAGAGAAATTCGTATATGGGCCTATATATTTCAAAGTTCCCAGGATCCAAATTATCATTGAATTCAGATGCATGTCCATTATATTATTATTTTTACATTTGTCCAAACCATTCTCTCTTACGCTGTGTCTATACAGTTACGAACACTCATTAGGTCTAGACTGTACAAATGCATTACACTTGACCTTTGTTTTGTGTTGTTGAGACACCACAAAGTTCATGAGGGAAAGCCATGTTCTAGATATCCACAGAAGAGCTCTTCAGGTTTTCCGCTTCGGCTTATTTGTACTTACTTTACTAGAGTTTTAACAAGCTTAGCTATCCATATTCAACTTTGCAAACTGAAAGGGTAGAGAGAGTTTATTAAAAAATAAAAAGAGTAGATTGCAAAGAAGGTGACAGAAAATCTTCCAAAGGCAAACACAAAACACACACACACACACACACACGTATGCAGTAGTGATTTAATTAATTGCTGAAGTGTTCTACATTCCTTGGTTGAATCTAAGGACATTTAAGTAGTATTAAAGTAAATGATTTGCGTTAAAATGCTTTTGACTAATTAAGAAATAACCAACTCAGTTTAACATGCAGCGAATGACTAGCACATTTTCAGAATGTTTCATTTGGAGTAATTAAATAACCCAGTTCCAGGACTTAAGGGAATTTGCCCTCAGGGATTTCCAAAGCTTGGCTTTCTGGAAGGATCCAATCCCCAAGGATTCCGAATGACCAAGGTTTTATTGTACTTCCTGAGCTAAATTTCCTGCTGATAATAAAAAAAAAATAGAGGGTTTCCTGTTTGGTTTCCCTTGTTTGTGTGTTTCCATAGAATTCATGGTAGCCATAGAGTTTCAGAGAGTGACAAAGAAAAATTCAAAATATGAAGAAATAACTTTCCCCGTGTTGAGGACTGAATTTTGAAAAGGTGTATGTAGTTGTGTATATTGTCTTTGCCTGGGCAGTGATAATGTTCGTTGAATATTAAAGATGACTTGGAAGACAAGAATAACTAGTAAATACTAGGAACCACTCTCTTTTAGGCACTGCTGAGAAAGGTACACTAGTTTTTCTATTGAAAATACCAAGACAAATTTAGAAGATCTAACGGCTCAAGTATAAATTGTGCTATTATCCACTTCTCTGAACAGAGTTGGTATGAACCCGTCTTAGGCAAAAGTTTTTTTATGGATTAAGTAGAAATATTGTTATTCAGCCTACCAGGTTGCCAAGGTGTGGACAAACGCAGTGAGATACAAAACATAAGGTGGGCTTTGAAAAGAAAACAAATACAGGTGTCAATCACCATGTTTTGATATGCTCATAATAAAAACAATATGACCTTGTTGGCATGGACTCTTTTATAATTATACTGGTTTGCAACAATGCTTCTTACTTATATTAATACCCTAGCAAAAGCAACTGAACGTAATGGCTTAAAATGAGGATAGTGTTAATACTAATTGTCAGGATTCTTAGTGTCTTGGGGTCTAATTTCCATTGGGTGTAGTCAATTTCTTTCAAGTCTTAGGCCTCTTTTAGTTGCCACCCACATTACTGAAATTTGGAACAATACTAGCATGTCCCATTCAGCCAAGTTGGGGTGGAGACACCTTCCTGTACATGTCTGCTGACCCAAGTTGTATTCCTGCCTTTGAGCGGGAGGTAAAGAGACAGGTAGTTCAATTCCTTTGAACATTTCTATTTCTTTGTTATATATTAACAATGCCGACAAATTTAAGCATTTTAAATAAAATCATCTGAGCAAAATTGCCAAAGCATTTAAATGCCACAAATATTTACAATGCTCATGAAACGATAAGATTTCTTATGTGTCACCCTTACCAGATTTTCAGTGCAACTGGATTATGCTGACACTTGGGAGCTGGGAACTAATTAACTGGACTCCTCTTAGACCTTGGTATAGAGTCTGCTAAATGCCATGTCCTGAACATCCTCTGGGTTTGGGAAGCGAAGATATGTGTATACAGATACGATGAGTGAATAGCCTTGCCAGTAATTGCTCCTGTCATAAATGTTTAATTTTTTAGCCATTCTTTCTCTACAGCTGGTATTGTATTATTTAAAACTAGTATTTTTCCAGGGATGCTAAGGAATTCAAGTTATCATGGATAAGGAGAAGCAACAGAGCATTTCTCAAACACATGTGAGGGCAGGAGTCTTAGAGGTGCAGGAGACAGTAGATGGTCTTCATGGCGTAGTTATGAAACAGTGTGGAGGGGCTAGCCCACGTATTTCGAATCCTCTGCATCTGGGAACTGACATTTCAGCGATACAAACATGGCTCTATTCTCAGTGGATAGCGCAATGAAATCTGTGCTTGAGTTTTGGGGGGAGATGTCAGCAATAGGTTCTAGACAGCAAAATGACAAAGCCTTTCCTCTCATGATACTTGCAGCTCTATTCAAGCAGACTAAGTGAAGAAGAAGCCACGATTTTGCTTCTATCATTCCACCTTTCTATAATTCTTCAAAATTTTCTCTCTCCTGTAAGTATTCTAGATTTCTAGAGCCACAGACAGTAACAACTAAATAAAGATCACCGAATTGTCAGTCAGCAAGCTGGTAGGAGTAAGGTGTTTCTGGCATAAGAAGCAGACCAGACTGAAACAATGAAACCAAATAAAAGGATTCTATTTTGATGTGCTTTACAAAAGCATTGACAAAGTGCTGGCTATTTTCCTCCTCTTCCTCTTCCTTCTCTATCTTCCCTCCTTTTAGTGAACCATCCCACATTTTTCTAATTGATGTAAGCCTGGCTTGCACATACCAAGTTAAATAATGTTGGAATCTAATTGAACTTCAAATATAGTATTTGATGAGTGATTCCTTGTTATCTTTAGTGGGAACTCTTTTTATCAAGGCCCCTAAAAAAGGATTAGAAAAATAATATTGTATAAGAAATTTGACACATAATCAGACTGGTAGTTGCTATAAATCAGAGTTAACATAATATATAAAATATTTTTGTACCTCTTTTTTCCTTTATTATTGTATAAGTCCCATTCCCTAAATCATCATTTTAAAGACATTTATAATCTTGCCAACAGTACTGAGAATCTTCTGCACAGATATTGGGGCCTGGATCTCATAAGATCCAGGAGGCAGAGAAGGGTCCAGAGATTTCTATAACTTGTAAACAAGCATTGAATTTTTCCAGGGACAAGATGAACCCTGACTGCACTCTGAGGTGCCTGACTGGAAAATCTCACACGCCCATCATGTTGATTTATTAATTCCTAATAATCTAGGACATAGGAAAGAGGATGCATGCTGAGATTCTTACACCCCGGTAAAGGCTTTTAAACTTTTCTATTGTTCCCTATTTCCTTGTTCATTCCCAACAACATTGTAATTGGGGCCAAATTTAGCTGATCTTTAGTTTAGTTAAACAAAGAAGCTTTGAAAGACAGCGAGAGAAAATTGTTAACACTAATGCAAAAGTAGAAATTATTCAGGATTTAAAAGTCTCACTTTGGAAAGCTAAATTTAATGGGTTATTAATATGTAGCTAAATAGCAAAAAAAACTGTTAGAGCAGGGTTTGACAAATTGTGGCCTGTGGGACAAGTCTGGCTTGCTGCCTCTTTTGGTAAATGAAGTTTTTAATTGGGGCACAGCTACACCCATGTGTTTATGAATTGTCTATGGCTACTTTCTCAATGCAGTGGCGGGGCTGAGTCGGGGAAGAGACCATATGGCTGGCAAGGGCCCAAATATGAACTATCTTATCCTTTACGGAAAATAGTTTGCCAACACCTGTTTCAGACATGAGCATTCTTTATTAAAATGGTCTCTGAGTACAAGACTATGGAAGGAACGAGTCTTGGAGTAACTGATTTTCTTGGTTCTCTCCATCTCGCTTTTTCCTTGAATGTTGTCATGTCCCAGGGGTTGGGTAAGCTCTTCAGATATCTTATCCCATTTAATTTTAACATTCCCTCTCTGAGGGAGACACTATGGATATTCTCATTTAGTTAAAAGAGAATCAGGTTTTGAGAAGCTGACTAACTCACATAAGTTACCCAACTAACAATTAAGGGATTAGGGACGCAAGTGTGTCTGACCATAATACATAATACCCAGTTTTGGAGTTACAAGTATGTATTTGCATATATACAAGCATTCTCCAGAGGGGTTGATGTGATGATTAAATAATCGAATGTTTGTAAGATATCTAAAAGTGCCTGACATAATAGATGCTTAGTAAAAGTTCGTCTTTGCCCTCTTACCTCTGGATTTCATTATCCTCGTTGAATCGAGTTGAAATGGATTTTGAAAAATCAATATATATTCGGCATGGATATAGCATACCTAATTTCACTAAAAGGCAAAAGTCACAGGACTTTCTCTGCCTAGGAGTGGCCCACCATCAGCGGGCCCCTGTGTGCTTTTGTAACCCTATTGTAGTGAAAGGTGGCCTTGAGCCATCCACGTGCTCCTCCCCAGTCTCAGTTAGGAATGAGGATGAGCCTCTGTGACAGAGTTGATTGGTGTTAAAGCTCCAGGCTATGGTTATGAAAATAGTTTTATTTTATTTATTTTTTTCTATTCAAAGCTCACTGACTCCTAGGGGACCAACTCCCTGACCTTAGCATCATTAGCACCATGCTCTAACCAGCTAAGCTAATTGTCCTATTAAGATTCATAAACTCAAATTTAAAAAACTCTAAGGTAGGAAGAGAAGCTACCTAGAGTCGTGTAGGCTTTTTAGTTAGCTTCCTTGATTAGATGACTCTCTTTCCCTGTATGACTGGGCTTCTAAATAACACATTTTTGTACTGCCAAATTATTCTGTTCTATTGTTTTTAGAACTAAAGTACCATTGGATTTAGGAGTATACTGAAAACAAATAATAGAAAATTTGGAATTGTATGCTGAATTCACACGTTATATGCTTCTGTGTTTTACAAAGGAGGTGGAGGTTGAATATACTTCATTCCTGCTGGAGAAAGGGAGGGTCACTGGCCTCTCAGCTGCAGCCCTGGGCACGGAGACAGGTTGGTGTTCTATTCAGACACTTACCTGTGTTCGGTTTTTCAACAGCCAAACTGAGATTAACCCTTACCTCAATCAGACTGTCTGCCCATCCATGCAGATCTACCCACACCTGGCAATGGAAAAGAGACACATTCTAGATACTTATTAATAAACACAGTTTTAAGCATGTAGCCACTAAACATTTATCTAAATACTGGGGGAAGGCCACTATTAAGAGATTTTTTTGACTTGGATATTAAAAACCCAACTTAATGAGATCAGTAGAGAACACATTTGGTTGGTTTACTACAAAACTGTTCACTTTTAAAATAGTTTTACTGAGATATAATTGACATACAGCATGGTATGTTTAATCCATACTTAACATGGATTGTAAAATTATCACTACAATAAGTTTAGTTAATATCTGTCATCTCATGTAGATATAAAAAAGAAACAGAAAAAAATATATTATTTTCCTGTGATGAGAATTACAGGTTCTCCTTGTAGAATCTACTCTTTTAACTTTCATATATACCACACAGTAATGTTAACTGTAGTTATCCCTAGTATTTATTTATCTTATAACTGGTAGGTTGTACCTTTGGACTACCTTATAATTACTGTTCATTTTTTTTAAGATTTTATTTATTTATTTGAGAGAAAGTGACAGAGATAGCGATAGAGAGCATCAGCATCAGCGATAGAGAGCCCTGCTGCAGGGCTCAATCCCAAGACCCTGGGATCATGACCCAAGCTGAAGGCAGACGCTTAACCTACTGAGCCACCCAGGGGACCCCCACTGTTCTTGAACTCGATTTTGGAAGCATGCTATCATACACGGAGATTCATGATCAAAACAGGCCTATTAAGTTCACTGTAGCATTTTTGTTAAGAGTGTTCTTGACTATATGGCATTCTTCCATTTTTGTGACTTTATAGTAAACTCTTTGGCCCATATTCATACCAGGAATATGTGTTAGTCACCTGAAAAAGTGTCCTTTTGTTTTCTTAGGGACACTGTGCATCAGTGTTGAAGCTTGCCCCTTTCAATTGGCAAATCAAAGGCCGAGGGCCAAATCGGTGATGTTTCCAGAGCACACACAGAACTCGTGCCTTCAGTCTATATGTCCTTGTCTCAATTTGAGCCATGTTTATTTGTATTCTTTCATAAATCCATGTTCCTTTGTTATAACATCTCTACTGCTTCTCCCTAAGGCCCATTTTTGAGTGTGTACTTAAAATATGGAGGATACTTGAGCAGACAAAATTTGACCACTCGGTTTGGTAAATGCACAAGGGAAATGCATCAGTTTGGTAAATACACAAGGCAAATGTGGCATCTTCCCAGTCTGGGGTCCACAGCAGAAATCATTAATCAGTAAAGATTCTCATTTCCACAAACATTAGACACCACTTCAGATTCCTTCTCTATCCACGCTTCATATAATCACTACCAATTGATTGAAATTGGCACTCAAAACCTATTCACCATTTCTGCCTTAGAAGTTTTTCTCCGTGAAGTTTTGTTTGTTTGATTGTTTTTTGTTTTTTTTTTTTCCAAATATATTGCCTCTCACCTCTTTAACTTCAGTAAAATTGCTTTCTGCTTTCCTTAATGTGAAATACAACTGTTACACCCATTAAAAAACAGTAAAATAAAATGATACTATAATAGCAACAATACGTACATTTAAAAATAATTTAAGTAATAATCTTTCAGAATGTATCTTTTCTTTTCTTTCTTCTTTTTTTTTTTTAAAGACGAAGAAAATACATTTCTTGTTCCCTTGGCCCATGAGATCCCTGACATTTAAGAAGTAGAATAGGAGAGCTATACCTTCCCTCTGAACTACCCTGGCTCTTGAGGACCATGAAAACCTTTGTGTAGGTGTGACTTATCTCAGCCATGTTTTGTGTAAGGAAAATGATTTCCATATGTCGCCACCACTTCACAGCCAAAACACTTGTGCACAGGTTGGGCGAATGCTTCCCACAGGGTGCATTCCCTTGGTTTCAAGTCATGAATAGAAAGGCTCTGAATTATAGAAAAGAATATGACTGTCTTTACAGTGTGTACACACAAACACACGCATTTTCACTGTATCACAGTGATTTAGAATAACTTTGGGTTCATTATCTAGATATACGTGCTCTAATGAGAATGCCATCATCAGAGCTCATGAGTGAATTTAAGTCAGTGTTATCATAGATATACATAAGGTAAAGTATCAAAGGGGAAACAGTTATAAAAATTTATTTTGGTGTGTGTCTTAGAAAACCTCAGTGGTCCAAATATGCTGCTTGCCTTCCTGTATTCCCAGCTCCCCAGAGTAATGGCCCATTCCAAAGCCAAGCAATTTTGAAAATTAAAAACATATTTTATTAATAGCTCAAATACAGGAAGAACACAACAGTCCTTCCTGGTGATGTAATTGAACCTGATGATTTGAATTAAGAATATGCTAACATCTGGTAGTACCCAAAACATGGCCTATTAGAAATGGAGCAGGCTAATCTCCGAAGCAACATTCACACATTCTCTCTATTTTTTTTAGAAACAAGAAGTCTATTCCCCCAATAGGTCTGTATCATTTAAAAAATATGTATAATTAAAGAAATAGTGAATGTTTGGCTTTAAGGCCGTATTCAAACTTACAGAAACGGCAGTCATACAAAAAGACTTCTGAGGAGTCCTGAGTGTCAAGACAGGTGGTAAAAACAGAAAATCCCTTTCTCTGATGTTATAGCAACATGCTTCTATCAGATCAGAACCGAGGGAATGTGTATTATTCAGCATGACAAAATTTGGGATAAAGTACATAGATAAGTACTTGGATACAAAGTTAAATTGAGGTAGGAAATCCTAAACAGGTCTTTTATTGTGTTGTTATTAAGACATTGTCAGGCCTTGAAAGGAATTAAATTATATCGTGGCAATTTGAAGTTTCCCTTTACATGCACACACCAAATAAGGGAGGGGGAGAGAAGACGAAAAAAAAACCCCAATATACAAAATTTCTTTCATTTCAATTTTCAAGAAAAGCCTCGGCAGGGGTTATCATTTGATAAATGCAAAAAGACAAGCTAATAACAGCTTGCTTTGTTCCAAAATTAGGAACGGAAAAAGGTGGAAATGAGCATGTCGCAGAGTTTTTAGAGAAAGGACAATTTGGTTTCAGGACTAAAAATTCAGACAATTTTTTGTCCAGAGCGTGGAAAATTACTAGAAAGGTTACAGAAGGAATTCCTAAAGTGGCTTCAGGCACCATTGTGCCAACTTTTGCTTGTTTGTTTGTTTTTCCCTCAGCAAGTGTTCTTAAAGAGAAGGTTTTCTATTTTGAGTTTCTCAGGAACAAACACACATCAACAATTTTCTTTCCAGAAAATGTGCCCTGTGTTTCTATTCTTTACCTTTCCATCATAGAAATCTGCCATGCTTACCTGGCACAAATCAAAGCCATCCTCATCATTCTTTCCCCAGCTAGGAGAGCACTTCTTAGTTGTGAAATGATAAAATAGATTGGCATTCATTTGTATAGCAGAGTTTACTTTTTATAATTTTTAATTTTTATGTGGTATCAAAATTTCAGAAAACAAATGCAAGCAAAGGGCAGGAATTCTTATATGTCACTTACTAATTGTTTATGTTTTGACTCTTTTTTTAAAAATGTTTTATTTATTTGAGAGAGAGAGGGAGAAAGAGCACACAAGCAGAGGGGAGGGGCAGAGGGAGAAGCAGACTCCCCACTGAGCAGGGAGCCCAACTTAGGGCTCAATCCCAGGACCCTGGGATCATGACCTGAGCCGAAGTCAGATGCTTAACCGACTTAGCCACCCAGGTACCCCATGTGTTTTGACTCTTTTCTTTATTATTCTCTGTCTCTGTCTCCTTTTCTCTCCCTTCATACACACACACACACACACACACATTATATTATTTTTTGGAAACATTTGAAGGTAACATTGTGCTTCCAGTTCCAAACCAAAATCAGAACATCTTGCCATTTTCTGTATTTGTGAACCCCTTCTCCAAAAGTAAGAAACTTGGCTCCTATTATTCTTAGTATAAATACTCATTTGTTCAAGTTGAATACATGAAAAGTAGTTTCAGAATTGTTAATCACATTACTGTAAAACACAATTTTACAGTAGAGTTCATATTTGTTTACAGGTTTTTGAGATACAGTGTGCATACAGTAGAGTACAAAAGTCTTAAGTGTAGAATTTGTAGGTTTTTACAAATGCATATTCTAATTTGTCCACACTCTTACAAAGATACATAATTTTTCCATCACCTTGTCCCTTCCTAATGAATCCCCACCCCAAAGCAAATTAACCCAAAGGAAATAGGATAAATGAAAAAATGAAGGAAAGAACAGAGATCAATAAACAGGAAATGCACAGGCAATAGAGAAAAATCAACAAAACCAACGGTTGAATCTTTGAGCACCATGATAAAATTGATAAATAGGTTGATCATTACTCAAAATAAAAGAGGAGGCATGAGTACAAATTTTTAAGCTAGTGAAAGACAACAAGGAAATATTGTGAACAATGTTATGCAATGTAATTTGTCTGTGTAGATGAAATGAACACATGCCTTGGAACACACAAAGTAACAATACTGACACAGGAAGAAACAGAAAAGCCAATTAGCCCTTATACTTGTTAAGAAAATGTAATTGATAATTTAAAATATTCCCACAGATAAATCCCTATGATTCAGTGGTGAACTGAAACTTTTAGGTAAGGAAAAATACAAATCTATGTGAACTTTTATTTGTAAATTTTTCAGAAAATAGAGGAAGAAAATCTTTTTATTTAATGTTATTAGGGCAACAAAACTCGAATACCAAAGCCAGACAAAGATGTTACTATCAAAGAAAACCTATAGCTTAACACCCCTTAGAACACAAACCAAGTGCATCAATATATGATAAAAATAAATGGCAATGCAAAGTAGGGTTTATCCCAGAAATGAAAGGTTGGTTTAACATTTGAAAATCAATTAATGCAATTAGTTTTATGAAAAAGATAAAATTTTAAAAATCACACTATTATCTTAATAGATGCAGAAAAACCATTTGACAGTACTTGGCCATTTACAATTTAAAATTAAAAAAAAAAACAACACTTCAACAAACTAGGAATTCCTGATAAAGGGCATCTATACGAAACCTACAGTTTTAATGTTGAAAGACTGAAGTCTGTATTGTGAGATTGGAAACAAGTCAAGGTTGTTCACCTTCAAAACTTTTATTCTATTTATTTGTTTATTTATATTTTAAATAGGCTCTACACTCAACGTGGGGCTTGAGCTGACGACTGAGAGTAAGAGTCACATGCTCTACCAACTGAGCCAGCCAGGTGCCTCTCAAAACTTTTATTCTAGAGCTGGCAAAACTAATCTATGGTGGGGCTCCTAGGTGGCTCACTTGTTAAGCGTCTGCCTTTGGCTCAGGTCATGATCCTGGGGTCCTGGGATCGAGCCCTACATCGGGCTCCCTGCTCAGCGGGAAACCTGCTTAGACCTCTCCCACTCCCCCTGCTTGTGCTGTCTTTCTGTGTCTCTCCCTGTCAAATAAATAAATAAAATCTTAAAAAAAAAAAAACAAAACTAATCTATGGTGTTAGAAATCAGAGAAGTGGATGCCTGAGAAATGGTTACAACTGACTAAGAAGGGGCACCAGAAAACTTATAGGGGTATCTGTTCCTTAGATGTGTTCATTACCATTTGTGAATTTTGATGTCTATAAATTATATTTCAATGATCTCAAATTTAGTTCTCAGATATGCCTATTCCTTTAAACGACTGAGCTTCTGAGTTTTTACTTTTTATTTTGATCATTATACTTAAAACTTTTCATATTCCTTAACATGGCAGGAAAAATTCCAAAACCTCTAATGACTCATGCTTTTGTATAATCCCCTTCTTCTAAGTGTGGGTAGGACCTGCAACTTGCTTGTAACCAGTAGAATATGGCAAAGGTGATCTGATATTTCTCCTGTGATAATGTTACATTGTATAGCAAAGATAAAGGGATTTTACAGAAGTAATGAAGATTCTTACTCAGTTGATTTTAAGTTAATCTAAAAAGATGTCCCTGGGTGGGCCTGACCTAATCAGATGAATCCTTTTAAAGTGGGTCAAGAAGTCAAGATTCCTGAGCTTCAGATAAGATGCTAGCCCCAGCTGATAGCTTGAATGCTAGCTTTGTGAGATCCTGGGCAAAAGGTCAAGCCAAGCCATACTGGACTCCTAACCCATTATAAATGTAAGATAATGAACACATGTTGTTTCAAGTTCCTAAATGTGTAGTGGTAATTTGTTATTTAGCAATATAAAACAAATGCACTTGACTTTACTTTTTATTTCATGCATATGATACCTCTTGGATCTCTCTGCCTTTAGTCTATGACTTTTTTTCCCAGAGGAGATAGACTTTCTCTTTATTGAGTTTTGGGTCTATTGCTCATGTGGTTCATTTCTAGTTATTTTGGGTTAAAATTTTATCTTTGCATTTGATTCATCACTGTTAGTGGCTGTAGGTTTTGTTTTTAATACCTTGCCTTTGCAATTGGGGCTTAAGTTGTTCTACAAGAGAAGGGTCAGAGAGTAAGACAAGATTCTCTTCTGGATATGGAGCCCTTCCTTCCCTTTTACTGCGTTACTGGGGCCAATTTCTCAGGGACTGCTCAGTGGGGCTTTTATATCAACACCCACAGAACAGTGCTCAGACCATGCTGGAGTCAAATACTGTCCACTTAAGTTTTCTTTCCTGCTTTGGCTGCCAACAGCAACAATGGCCTCAGGCAATGAGGTGCTTCTCTGTCTAGCACCAACACCCATTTTAGGCTCCTCCCCAGCTGTGCTGTCCCCAACCCCCTCCTTCCTTTTTTATTTTTTATTGTTTTTAGGATTTTATGTATTTATTTGAGAGAGAGAGAGAACACAGACTCCCCACTGAGCAGGGAGCCTGATGTGGGGCTCAATCCCAGGATCCCGTGATCATGACCTGAGGGGAAGGCAGACGCTTAACCAACCAAGCCACCCAGGGACCACATCCCCTTCCTTTTTTAAAGAAAATATTTCTCTTCTGTTTAAATGAAGAGAAAACATTATTGGTTCATGGTATGCAGAGGAGGGTCAAGACTACCCAACTATTTTAAATGTTGTTCTTTAATTACTTCCTCTGATAATTGCCCAATGCCTTTGTCCTGCTCCTGGCATACATGTTCCTGAACTTGGGTTATCCCTGGAATTTCTGGAAGATCTCTTTTCTCTTGAGTGTGTTTGAGTTTGTGGTTTCTCTGCTCCTGCTTATCCATTAATATGAGCCTATCAGGTTCTTATCTCAGGAATTCTTCAAAATCTCTAATATACCAATAACATTCTGCCCTGTTTTCAAACCTTGATAGGTATTTCTATCATCTTTTTTTTTTTTTTCATTTTGTGAGATTTGAGGCAGAGGAGAGATGCTTTTAATCCATTCTTTTGTTGGGGTACCTTGGGTGGCTCAGTTGTTTAAGCATCCAACTGTTGATTTCAGCTCAGGTCATGAACTCAGGGTCATGAGATTGAGCCCTGGGTAGGGAAAAAAAAAATCCCTGCTCAGCAGGGAGTCTGCTTGAGATTCTCTCTCCCTTTGCTTTGCCCCTCCCCCAGCTCTCTCTCTCTCAAATAAATAAATAAAATCTTAAAAAAATCCATTCTCTTGTTATATTCTCATCTTTGAGGCAGTCAGATAACATGATCAGGTAATTTCACAGATGAAAAATTGAGATTCACAGATAACTACATGACTTACCCAAGTTCACCCAGCTGGCAAGCTGTAAAGACCTGAACTTAAATCCTTCACCCCTTTTTTTTTTAATCCTTCAACTCTTAATGCAGTGTTTTCCTACCTATTATTAAGACCCAACTTATAAATGCTAACGTGATGGAACATCCTTTCTCAATACACTTGATTTTTTTGTGTACCTCTATACTAAGGCAAATTATCTTGAAATTCCAGGAAACTGTGTGTCAAATCATACTTCATGACTCTGAAGCCAGCAGTGTATATTTTAATATCATTATAGTTCAGTGTGGTACATGCTTTTGTTTGCTACCACAATTTCATTTCTGCTCATGTACACACAACACTCGCACATACACCCTGAAATTATTATCAGAGCCCTTAGCAAGGCGTGTGCACATTCTCGGATCACGTACGTGGGAACTGACAGTGTTCTTGGAGGGGAAGACGGTTATACTAACTCAGATCCTCATTATTGTCTTTCTCAATGTTAATGCCATCATTTGAGTTGGAATTTTCATTTGTATGCTCATCTTGAGTGGGAGTTGTTTCTCTCTCTCTCTGCCTAATTATTCCGGTCTAGTCATTTTATAGTTGCCTCCACCTGGTGTCATTCATTCTCGAGTCAGTACGAATCTGGCCTCCCTGCTTGGGGCTCCTGTGCCATGTTGTTTTTATTTACACAGAAAGTCCGTTTACTGAACTGGGTTGGTTTCCTCCTATACTCTTTCTGTAGGGGTACAACTTGACACACACTGTAGCCCTGGGAGGAGGGACAGATTATTTTAGCTCTTCTGCAGCCTCTAGCTTAGCTTAGAGCAATGGGTACAAATTCATTATAACACATGGACTGCTTTGATCTCTGTTACCCACCGATTCTGAACCCAGGGCTGGCAGGTTTAAGGCTCCTTCCTTTCTGCTCATAACTGTGTCAGTGGATCTCATTGATCTTTTACAATCCAAGAAAGTGACTCCTCTTGTTTTCGTTAATTTTAATTTTTAAAAATGTATCGGTTACTCTTGTGTTCATAGTGAGGAGGGGGTTCCTTCAAAATATGAACACAAGATGTCCCTTTGCTCAGAAGCCCCAGGATTTCTGTGTTCCGTGGTAATTTCCCTCTCATTTCTCTTTGATGTGTGACTAGAACAGGGTCCCTCCCTCACTGTGTTTTTAAAGTTCACTGTGATTCTGATAAAAGTAATCTATAATTAATTTATTTATATCAGTAAGTGTTTAACAGCAGGACTAAAACACTTTCAAATCATACTTCATGCTAGCCAGCTCAAGGACCGGACAGATGCCAAAATATTTTTCATTTGTGTTTTGGTATTTCATATTTGCTAAATATGAGACATTATGTGATATATTTACATATATATGATGAGCATGAATCAAAACATTTTCCTTCTGATTTTCTTAATTGGTTGTGGAAGGAAAAATATCTTTAATCTTGTTTGTAAATGATGTTTAATTTTCTTAGCCTTAATTGGTGGCAGTATGAAACACTCTTCATTGGTAAAACACATACAGGAAGATCTTATTTACGGGCTTAATATCCTTAGTTAATGATTCTAACACCTGGAGCTATTCTCCTGTATGACTTGACTCAAGCAGTAACACTAGTCAGGTGAGTTGATCTATCTTGTAAATTATAGACCTGTATGGTATAAGGGGAAAAAAAAATTGTGGGGAGCTGATTTAGATTAATTTTTAGCAAAACACATTTATGGGTAGTAATCAGACATATTTTTCATATATACGTCTTGCCAGACTAATATAGACTATTATGAAGGACAGGCAAGCATGTTAGATCTCAGGAAGGTGATAACTACAGGAGTTACTGGAATAAAGCTGGCACAGGGTATAGCAGTCTTTGGTAATAAAAGGCTTAGAATTTAAAATGTTCCATTGGCATTTTGTTATACAAATATTGTTCACATCTATCTCACCCTCATACCACTTCTGAAGGGCTGAAAACCCTTTGCATTGTGTTTACGCTTGTGTATTTAAAATAAGGACAATAACCTCATGATTGAAATCACTGAGGTTTGTGACAAGGGCTCTTCTGATGAAAGGTTGATGGGGCCCACGCACAGCAGGAAGGAAGCCAGAGCTCCCCAGGTAGTCACAGAGCAGGCTTTCTTCCGATGCTGCCTGTCAGTCAGAGCCCACATCCGGGCCTGCCTGCCGCACCAGGTATGGGGCAGGTACAGCCGAATTTCATAAAAGGCTTCCAGATAGCTGGATAATAGGTTTTTGAAAATACAGAAGACATAGGAACCTCATCCTTTTATCCTCCTTCTCCTTCTCCCCCTCCTTCTCCCCCTCCTCCTCTCCCTCCCCTCCGCCCCCTCCCCCTCCCCTCCTCCCCCTCCTCCCCCTCCTCCTCCTCCTTCTTCTTCTTTTCTTCACAGAAATTAAAGTAAAAAAAACCACTCTTGTACCTGCCTTCCCCACTCACCTGGCTGCTTCCCTCCTGTAGTCCACTCAGGATATAGGAGGATAGGACTTCTGATCCTCTCAGGAAACATGTTTATATGTAGAAGTAAGCCATCTGACTAGCCTTATCACCATTTGGCCTTGCCTAATTCAGATATTATTGGTGCTCATAAAGCTACATGGACCTTTTATTACCCAGCTTCCCTGTTGTAGTGAAAAAGTACTTTGATTACTTATTGACTGCTACAGAGCTATTGAAAGGTTTTCTATGTGTCTGCCAAAAGAAAAAAAGGAAAGAAAAAAAAAAGGAAAGAGAAAAGAAAGGAAGAAAGAAAGGAAAAAGCACAGGAAGAAACTTCAACACCAAATTGCCCCACCAAAGGGTAGGAGTAGATTGACTGATGTACAGAACATGGCAGAGCGTTTTATCATTTGTCACTTTGTCATAGTTACTGTCACAAAACGCATAGTTAGAATGGAGAATCGAAAGCCATGATGCAAACAAAGCAGTCCAGTGAATAGAGACACACCTCTTTGGGAAAAGAAATTCATTTATGAAACAAATGGTGGGAGTGGATCAGAGAATCTAAAGAGGAGAGAACCTTTTCCTGAATATTTTTTTAAAAAGGTCTTATTTCACAGAGGCTGAATATGTACTGACACAGAATACTTGTGGAAAGATGAAGATACATTTTGTCCTGCATCCATTTCAAAATATGTGGAGTTGAAGAACTGCAGCATAATCCCTTTTAACGTGGATTTGAAAATGAATTGAGAGCAGTTTTCAAATGCAGGTTCACATTGTCATTGACAATTTGGGTCACAAAGATGAACACAAGTTGTTTGTTCCATGTCAGATATTTGCTCCAGGGGCATGAAGGTATCTTTTATGGACCCTGCTGTGCTCTAACACAAAATGTGGTTCAAATAATAATTATAATGATTGTGATCACTTTGAAACCAGCAGAATCCTTCCATGATGAAAAGGGTAAAATGGTAAGATGTAAAAGCTGGAAGTGTGGGATGCCTGGGTGGCTCAGTGGGTTAAGTGTCTGCCTTCAGCTCAGGTCATGATCCCAGGGTCCTGGGATCGAGTGCCGCATCGGGTTCCATGCTCAGCGGGGAGTCTGCTTCTCCCTCTGCTGCTCCCCCTGCTTGTGCTCTCGCTCTCTGACATATAAATAAATGAAATCTTAAAAAAAAAAAAAGCTGGACCCCCCGCCCCGGGGTCCACTAGTCCAGCATTTCTTAAAGTGTGGTCCATGGACACAGAACATTAATTGAGGAATACACAGGAAAAAAATTGCAGACGGAAGTCATTTCTGGGCACATTATTTTTTAAAAGCTTTGCTTAAATTCTTAAACTTTTTTTTTTTTTCTGCAAGATTTTTCGGGCCCTTTAATATAAGTGTATTTTGATTCTCCAAATGAGAGAATTCCCCCAAATCTAGTGTGCACAAGTGCGTATACAGTACGTGTGGACATTTTGTGTGTGTGGGTGTGTGTATCTGTGAACTAATGTTCTATGGGAGGCATTTTAAGAATTCTATTATTTAATGTTCCTGTCTTATAAAGATAGAAATTGAGGTCAAAGCAGGTTGAACCATGCCGTGGCTGCATTGGTCCTGGAGCCCAGGCTTCAGGACTCCATCATGGTGGCCTTCACATGGTGCCCTAAGGTGAGGATGGAGTGACATCCACAGCTTAAGGAGAGGAGGTGGGGGCAAAACAAAGGTTTATATTACAGATAGAAAAGAGATTCCAAATATTCCTCCCCGACCTCCTAAAATGTCAAGAGTTTCATTTTATTCTTAGGGGCTAAGGGCACTTATTTAATTGTGCTTCAGTGTGAACTTACTGGGGAGAATACTATATTTAGCCATTGCACTGCTAGCTAGCATCGGGATGGAAAGAAGCCGGATGTAGAACTCGTCTCCTTTAAGTAGTGTTTTAAAAAGAGAAATGAGGAAAAGCCGAGATTGGTTCTTCTCTGATTAATAAGTATACATGGTGATTTTATTGAATTCAGGAGGTCTGAGGTGGGACCTGAGATTCTGCATTTTTACCAAGCCCCCAGGCCGTGCTAATGTTGCTGGGTGTGTGGAGAACACTTTTGAGTAGCAGGGCACTGGACGATGGAGTAAATAACGTGTAGATAGGGAAGAGAGAACACTGTGGAATGCAGAGGCCAGCGCAAAAATCTAGCTTTGTTTCTTCACAGTTTTGCTGAGGAGAGGAGAAACAAAGGCAAAACTTATGTGATACTGGAATTGAACTTAAACACTGACTCTAAATTGTGGAATTTTGCTCTTGATTTAGCCACCGTCTTCTCTTGGGTTTTCTGTCTCATCCACCCATTTTCTTCTCTGAGACTAAGACCTGGAGACAGGGTCTCTCTCTTCCACTTCCTATCTCTTTCTTAACCTTGAAAACCCTTTTTGGAGAGAATCACCAGATTTAATTACACCAGATGTATAGGACATTTTTTAAATTGAGGTATAGGGGCGCCTGGGTGACTCAGTCAGTGAAGCGTCCGACTCTTGATTTCAGCTCAGGTCATGATCTCAGGGTCATGAGATTGAGCCCCGCGTCGGGCTCTGCACTCAGTGCAGAGTCTACTAGAGATTCTCTCTCTCTCTCCCTCTGCCCCCTGCTTGCTCTCGCTCTAAAAATAGAAAGTAAAATAAATAAAAAATAAATTATGATCTAGTCATAAATTCCTATTTTGGGTGTGCTCTTCTTTGAACCTCAGTTTTCAGATCTCTTCAATGGGGACTAAAAAAAATACAATGATAAATGAGATAATATGGGAATGTGAATGTGCTTTTTAAAACACACTACGCCATTCCCTCATCCTCTTTCTTTGTTCCTGAAAAGGAATCAATGAACAGAATTTGGGGCTGGAACTGAATACAGATTTTGGATGCCAGAAAGATCTGCAGTTACACTGCTGTTGTTTGTCACTATTATTATGAAGACAAGCACCTGTTCCCACACTCCTGGGTCTCTCCAGCAGTAAACACATGCTTCTTGTGCTGGGGAATAAGCAGGTACATATGGCAGTGGGCAAAAGTGTTTTGTTGTGGAAACAACAGTTTTGCCCTTTCTTGGAGTCCCTTGTTATTTTTAATTAAAGACACTTATTTCTGTCACACAGTAAGGTATTTTCTAGGCCAAAGCTTTATGTAGACTGTCAAGGAATAAATTTTCCATCATTGCGACTTATCTTAACAACTCCCTTTGGACAAGAAAGACTCCAGAGAGAGCAGAAAACAATGTAGTGGGAGCCAACAGTCACTTGGGAAATTCTCGATTCCTGAGATCCACAAAACAAATTTGCTAAAATTTCTTCACAGGCGAGACTAGTTCTACAGAGAGGGAAGAGAGGGCTATGCCAATGAGAGTCAGTTTTCATTGAAAAAGGAATGTTTGTCTTCATTGCAAAGGGGGCCAGAGATGGTAGTAATTGAACAATCCAAAAGAGCAGCATGTCTCCCATGTTCAGGTAGAGATGACACCATGAACAGGGAAACGTGGGTTCAGTATCAGGTCATCTAATAGTTGTCTAAACTGAACTGACTTAACTGTTCTACACCTCAGTTTTTCACATCCAAGAAATGGACATGATAATACTCACCTTTTGAATTTGAGTGAAATTTAAAAATAACTCACGTTAAACACCCTTGTATAATAAGTACTAAGGAAATCACTGTAATTTTATTTTTGGTATCGATTTATTTTATTGCTCACTGTACAATTATTGTGTATTTTAGTATTTTTTTTCCAGGTCTATGTTGACACTCCCCCTGCCCTGCCCTATGGTATTAGATGCCTGTTCTTCCCACTGCCTTCTCTCCCTGCTGTGATCTTGATGGGCTCTCAGAGATTCACACCTCCCTCCCCATCTCTCACCCCACTTCCTCAACCTCTCACTGCCACATTGTTAAATTCTATTGTACACTGATCTTCACAAAACTGGCAGTCACATATGGTCCCATTGGTCATCCCAGGTATAGAGCCGAGGTGCGGAGCCAAATCATAATTATTTTCTAGAAAGTTACTTTTTCAGCACTAATGTAGCACATTCTGAATCCTGTGCACGTAGGACCTGGGATTAGTTGGAAAGTGTTAAAGTATTTTCTGTGACTGCTCTGCCTCCTATAACCTTGAACAAGTCATTTTCACTTTTATCTTCTCACTTCCCTAATGGAAAGATTAGAAATATAATATCAGGAAGGTGCTATCTAAATATGAAATGATGTATAAAAGAAATGTCAGACTATGGCTGTCAGAAGCTGCTGATTCTCCCAACCATATGTTTTTCTGTGACCTTCAATCTCCTATGATTGGTCCAGGAGTCAATATACAAGTCAAGAACTACTTCAGTTCTCCAGAGATTTCTTAGGGTGGCTGTTCTGCTTGTCTTGCTGCCGGCGGATTTTCAATCACTTGTTCAGTGAACTGGGCCTCAGGTTCCCAAGAGCAGAGCCTGTTGATGTTGAGACTTAAATGAATTAATACACACCGAGAGTGTAGAAGGATACCCAGAATAAGGTGAACCCTCGGTCAGTGTTAGCTATTAGCATTCACTTTGTCAAGTCTGACCCTTGCTCACCCATTTGGTTCTATTGTATCACTTAGCTCTTCTCTTCAGGACCTACCCTTCAACATTGTTCTTCGGGATCCAGACTCTAGCTTAGCCATCATTGCCTTGTATATCCTACCCTAGGCTGCAGATCTATCTCTTTCAGTTTCCACCCAGCTATTTCTATCCCAGGTTTAACTCATGAACTTTGCAATCTGTTGCCTTTGGGGGCCTGAGCTGACGGAGAGAGGGTGAATCCCATTGCACAAATTACCTGTTCTGTTAAAGTAAAATTTGAGAGAGTGTCTTAGTGTGGTTGGGGGGAGAGGGGAGGGGAACTGTAATCAAGCAGGCTCACCCAATCCCACTGAACTCTCCCAGGCCACAGGGAGTATCTAAAAGGACCTTGGAGTTGGGTCATTTTTCAAACCCAAGAGTATATTGTTTCCTACCATTTGAAATGTACTCATGAGCAAAATCATTCTAAATTTTCATACTTACAGCTCCCTAAAAGGTATGTTAATACTTTAATATAACATTTCAGAACTATAAGATGATGGTTTTGTGCTGGATGTTTTAGAAGGTGCTTGGTGCTTTAACTAATGTGGTAAATGTATAAAATTGCTTCATAAATGGCTTAAATGGAGATTGTATATATTTCTAAGTCTAGATTTCTCTTTTCTCACATGCATAATCATCTATCCTCATAAAATTATATTTTTCTTTCTTTGCAATGAACTTTTCTTAAATAGTCCTTTTTTCTTCCTTGCCAGAGCTATTTTCATTTCAAAGTCACAACTTTTAAACTGGGGATCGTGACTTCCCTGCTTTTTAGCCAATAATTTCTATTTGAGCAGTATATGATTTTCATTCTCCTTAAGTCTCTTCATACTTTGAGCTTTGTATTTTTAATTAAAGTTAAAACTCACTTTCACATGTTTTCAAAGGAAGAAGGTTTTATGGAAGCGATTATTTTGCACACGACCTTCTGTTTCGTAGTAGCCATGCAGGCCATTCCAGGCAACATCCAGCTGAGTGTAAAGCTTGTCTTTCGCATCATTCTGTCCCCTTTCATGAGATACTTCATGTTCAAGGCCACCCCAGTGGGCCCCTCCATAGACTTGCTGCAAAGGTATCACTGCATACTCTAGACCAGGAGTCCCAAACTCAAATGCCCACAGGAATGAAGTAGTTCAAGGGAATGAATGAAGCCAAAGGGTGGAAATAGTTGGGATGATGATGAGCTAGAGGCTAGCTGCCCTATCCAAACCGGGTAGCCGTTGTTCCACTCCAATAGATTATTGCCAACCATTATTCCAGATCTGCAGATTTTTCAAAAGAGCCTGACATCTAGATTCAATTAAAAATTAATGTGAGGGCACCTGGGTGGCTCAGTCGATTAAGTGTCTGACTTTGGCTCAGGTCATGATCTCAGAGTCCTGGGATCAAGCCCTGCTTTGGGCTCCACGCTCAGGGGAGAGTCTGCTTGTCCCTCTCCCTCTCCCTTCGCCCTTCCCCCTGCTCATTTTTTCTCTCTCACATAAGTAAATAAAATCTTAAAAAAATTAATATGAACAAATAATGCATGAGCCAAACAAGACATGTAAACCTGTTGGCCTTTTGAGTCCTTTCCCTTCTGCCCCTAAATGTATGTGACACCAACACTTAATCTGTCCTGAGTTGTACTTTTCTCTGCTGGGATTAAAATGAGTAAAGGTAATAACTATTCCTAAAAATACAAATGATATATTATAAAGTAGAAATTGACAGTTTCAAAGTGGAATTAACTGTAGAATGAGAGGCATATTATCAAACAGGGGATATATAAAATGTATATATAAAATATATAAAATATAAAATGTTATATTAAAGTATTAACATACCTTTTAGGGAGCTGTAAGTATGAAAATTTAGAATGATTTTGCTCATGAGTACATTTCAAAAACTAGTGGAATTAGCTGTAGAATGAGAGGCATATTATCAAACAGGCACATTATTAAAAAAAAACAACAACATAAAACTAAAACCAGAAAACTAATTTTGCATTTTGACAGGCATCTTTTGGCCTTATCAGAATATACTGCCCTAACCGAGCCTAGGTATGCTCCTAGTGGCTCTTAAAATTAAACATGCTACCTGTTTCTTTTTCCTTATAGGTGTATCTTTATACCATCCTCAGCCACCAGAATTCAATGGAATGAGTGATGAGGAGTATAGGGAAGAAGGCAAATAGATGCCTCCCACCACTCTGTAACTATAGGCTCAATGATGGCAAAAGCCAGGAACAAATTTATCAAGTAAGGTGGTAATGACTGAAACAGAAACAGTATTCAAGTCTCTCTAGTCCTTTCCTAAAGCCCTCTCTTCTAGATTTTGGACTTACCCAAGAACAAACTTCTCAGAAAGCTCTGAACCTCTTTTCCATGAATGCGTCCGAAAGACCACACAAGCACACTACAGAATAGGAATTTATGACCATAACCTCAATTTAACAAATTTCCTGTATGTGTGGTATAATTAAGGATCTGGTTATTCTCTCTACAAAGTGTTCTCAAAGCTAAGACAAATGTACTCCTTTGAATCTATTTATTTTTGAAACCTAATTATCAAATACAGAAGTTGGTGCACTTAGCCATGGTTTATCTACACTGTTGCAAACAGGATATGCCACCAGCTCAGACTCTCTGTACTGACCACTGAACGCCTGAAAAGCTGTTTATTTTTCTGTCTCTCTCTTTTTTTCTTAGGGAGGGGAAAGCCTGTTGTAAACTAACCATAAGAAATGTCGTTGCCCAACTCAGCCTTTGAAGACATGAGATATTTTTAAGTGGGAATATATTGGGTTTGTCACAGACTTTTGGAAAAAAGTAGTATGCCTCCTTTTAAATGACAAGGGAGAAAAAACCAACCAGACATTGTGATGAATTATACTTACTTTTTCCATGTTTGTAAACTAAATGTTGCCATGAATCTGACAGGCACTAATTTGAGAGTTCAACTCTGGTTTTAATAAATGAGAACACACTGCTGCATTGGTTAAAACGAAACAAAACGGCAATACTTCATTCACAGAAGTAAGGAAATTTCAAACTGGGGACTCAATTCAGTTCTGAATTATACATCTTGGAACACTGTTAAGTCAAATATTTGAGTGTCTGTAAAACTAAGCCTTCCCATTTCAATTACAGTCTATTATAAGTCTGTCCTTTATAAGACTGATATCAGGACAGCAGTATGTCTCTTGCTCGGCTAAGGCAGATCTCCAGAAGGAATCTAGCTGGATGGGTTCATCCTGCAAGTGGTAGGAGGAGCTTCAGTTTGAGGACAGAGCTCTGAAAATAAGTGTTAAAACATACATCCTCCAGGGAATTGTTTCAAACCAAGTCTGTGTTCTTTAGAAGTCATTTTTGTGTATGTGGATGCTCAATGCTTCCTGTTAGGTCAGATTTCATGGCTTTGGTTTCAGAAACTTAGGGAGTTACTGCAGGCAGTCCCTTGAATGATTTCCTTATACTTCAGAGGAGCAGGGCTGGTGGGCTGATCAAAATGTGAAAGTGTGTATCCTTCTGGTTCTTTGGTCAGCTCGTGAGAGCTCGGTCCACCCCCCACTGCATCACATTCTGACACCGCCATGGATTTACACATCATATTTTATATTGGTCCAGAGGGAACATGGATATAAGGTTCGACTTTGGGACCCTAGAACGCACCTCACCCAACTAAACTCTGGCAGAGAAAGTGGCCGATCTCTGATCCAATCATGAGTAGCAGCCTTTGTGGTTTGGGAGAAAAGATTCCCTGGGGAGTGGCACTAGGAAGAGAGTGTCCAGGCTGGCCTGGAGGTTCCCAGGGCAGTAAACGTGCCCAAGCAGCGCTTGTATGGGAAGGGGATGAGACAAAGACTAGAGATGGGGCAGAACATGTTCCTAAGTCCCAAGGATAAGGAGGTTACAGTGTCTCAGACTTCATGGACTTCCCATGGTTACCCTTTGTGTCATTAGCTATCGATGCATCTCAATCCATATAAAAAGCAGTAGCTTGAAATGAATCATTCACTACTGTCCATGAGCCCACAGGCTAGTTGAATGGTTCTTCTTGTTCCACCTGGACTCACACATGCATCTGTGGTCAACTGCAGTTGGGTGTATGGTTCTGCTGATCTTGACTGGGCTTCTACCAGGTCACATCATTACTCAAATATTTCAAAGGCTCCCTTTCACCTCCTTAGGAGTTTTCAAACCTGTTTGGTCTTGAGACCACTTTACTTTCTTAAAAAAATTATTGAGAACCTCAAAGATCTTTTTTTTTTTTTAATGTGGGTTACATGCATCAATATGTATCCAATTTGAAATTAAAACACAAATCTAGAAATGTTTATTAATTGGTTTAAAACTTCAACTTTTACATATTAACGTAGTGAAAAATAACTATATTTTCCAAAACAAACAAACAAACAAACAAACAATTAGTGAGAAGAGTGGTGGTGTTTTACATTTTCACAAACTTCTTTTATGTTTGGCTTCATAGAAAACAGCTGGATTCTCAGATCTGCATCTGCATTTGAACTGTCGTGATGTCACATGTCAGGTAGCCTCTGGAAAACTCCACTGTGAACCTGTGAGAATATGCAAGTGGAAAAGGTAAATAAAATTTTAGTATTGATGTGAAAATAATTTTGATCATGTGAACAAAGGTTGGTGACAAGAGAGGTCCCTAGACCCAACTTGGAGAACTCTGGTCTATGGTATCAAGTGCAAACTTTCAGCTTTCTGTTGTGAAGACTTTCATGACTTTGGTTTACTTATCCCTAACGTGACTGCATTCAAATATCTCTCTTGCTATTTACTGTCTCTATTAACTTGGGCAAGTGATCAAATCCCCATCTATAAAATGGATGTACTTATCTCACTCAAGGGATTGTTTTGTAAGTGAATTAGATGTTTTCAATAAAACACTCAGCATCATGCCAGGCACATTGTAAACCCTCAGTAAAATGTTGCTATTATTATTGTTTTTAGTAGTTATATTTCATTTAACACATATTACTTTAAATGCATTCACTGGAGAAAAAAAAAACACTGCTTAGACGCTGTAATAAAAGTTGTATATACTATTGGCAATACCAGTCAGAATATTATAGCTTTTAGGGGAAATGAAATACTAATTTATTCATTTCATGAATAAATGTTTATTGAGGAAATATTATGTGCTACTGAATGCTACTGAAAGCCTATGGGAGGGAGTCCTCTAGGCTTGAGTAACAGGGAAGACCCCATGAAGGTGCATTATAGCTGGGTCTTGATCATTATAAACATCATCATGGGCAAAGGAAACATGAAGAAAGGTATTCTAAGAAGGAAACTTTGAGTGCAGAGTCAGCAAACATTTACTAGAAAGAGCCAGCTAGGAAATATTTTGGACTTCGTGGGTCATCTGGTCTCTGCAGCAACTTTCTCAACATTGCCACTGTGACGCAAAAGCAACCACAGACAATACCTAAGGGGAAAAGCAGGGCTGTGTTCCAGCAATGCTTCATTTATAGACACCGAAATTTGATTTTATATAATTTTACATGTCCCATGATATTTTTTACCTTTTGAAATTTTTTTCCCCTCAACTATTTAAAACTATTAAAACAAAAAGCCTTGTTAGCTTGTGGGGCCATGTGAAATGGGCATTGAGAGTTTCCAGACTTCTGCTCTGGACCAAGGGTTTTATGGTAAAAAACTGTCCTGTCTGTTTAGGGAAAATGAGTTATTTATACTGATGCTTGTACAGAGCAGTTTGCATGTGAGTTATCTAGGCAGGTATTTTGTTACCTTGTGGAAGATAAGGATGAAGGTAAGCCTTGAATGCCTGGATAATAGCAACAATAGTGGTAATTATGACTGCCAAATATGGGCATCACATTACAATGTTTTTGGCATGTTCTTATTTTGTAGATGAGCAAAATGAAAATGCAGAGAGATGAGCTAACTTGACTGAGATTGCATATCCAGTAAATGGCTGAATGGCAGCTATTCTTTCTGACCTCTCCTCATTTAATTCCCCCTCATCTATATTATATTGAGTTTATCCTGTAAGTCATGGATGTAATACTACTTTTGTGGGGGGGCACCTGGGGGGCACAGTCAGTTAAGCATCAGACTCTTGGGTTTGGCTCAGGTCAGGATCTCAGGGTCATGAGATCGAGACCTGCATCAGGCTTCATGCTCAGTGTGGAGTCTGCTTAAGACACTCTTTCCCTCTCTCTCTGCCCCTCCCCCCACTCTCTCTCTCTCTCTTTCTAAAATAAATAGATCTTAAAATACTATTTTTAAATACTGTTTTTTAAAGATTTTTATTGTTTTTAAGTAATCTCTACACCCAGCACGGGCAAACTCACAACCCCAAGATCAAGAGTTGCGGGCTCTATGGACTGAGCCGGCCAGGTGCTCCTGGATACAATACTGTTACACAAAATATTCTTGCAAGCTTTGTGGTGTTCAAGGAATGGAAACACGATTTGTCTTTTGGGGAAACAAGTATTTTCAAATTTGGGGATTTTTATCTATATTAAAACAAGTGCTAGAATCTAGTCCCAAGAGGTCAGATACAGAGGAATTAAACAGTTGTGTAGAATGAAGGAATAAAGTGCTTTCTTGGGATGGGCATACAGAGTTTTTGCTTCTGGGGCTTGAGGTGGGCCCTTGGGCTTCTAGGGCTTGGGCAGAGAAGAGCAAGGGAGCAGGAATTTGGATCCAAGTAGTATCAAGCCCCTATAGAGTGACGTCACAACAGAGAGAGCCAGCAGGGGATTCGTGGACCAGCTATGGTTATGGATTTTAAGAGAGTAATCATTGAAGTAAAGCTCTAAATTTGCCTTTTCTGCATTGCTACTTTCTTGCATGATCTTTAGACAATCAGAAAAAAGAGTAAAGCATTAAACCTGGTTGTAGTTTGGATTAGCGGTGTTTTCAGAATTAAGTAAAGGAGCTTGTTCTTGCTTGAGGCAAGACGGTGCTGGAGATGGCCCCAGACTAGAGAAACACTTAGCAGGTATTAAAAGGGGACCAACAGAGAACACTTGAGTGAGCAAGTGACCATTGGGATATATATTCACACCCAGGAATTCTCAGCAATATTTGGAATATTGCAAACTTAGCCAGTGATATAAAATAGGAATATATGTTTTGTTTATTTTTATAAAAGTATGGACATCAACAGGAAAAAGACCAGAAATCTGGAACTTGAGGACACTAGGGATAACAGTTGCTCGCTATGCAGACAGTTGTCATCAGCTGGACGTTTTCAGAAGAAATTCTATGAGCAGGATGAGAGGTCCTTTAGGGAGAAAGTTGAGGTAAGAAAACCAATTAGGAGACTCTGAGAGAAGAGATAAGAGAACATGAGTGAGGGCGGGGCTATGAGATTGGAGAAAAGTAGAGGGGCATCAGACATTTCAGAGGGCCCTGGAACCTCCAGGATATAGAGCATCAGAGAGCATGCTGTTTCTGTAACCACCGGCTGAAGCAGCTAGGGTATGTTGTCATGTGGCAGGAGTTCCAATCCCTGCCAACAGAGGCAAAGTAAATTGTTGCTGAGGATGCTCACATTTCTGTCCAGGCTGTCTTTGACCTGGTCAGTTTCCTTAAACACTCTCTAAAACTAGGTGACAATGTGTGTATGAGATATGTGTGTCTTACCTACCCCTGGAGAACTGGGGAGGTCACTTGGCCAGCATTTTTTTCTCACAGTTTTACTGAGATATAGTTGACACATGTGACATTACATTAGCTTAATGTGTAGAATATAATGATTTGATACATGTGCATATTGCAAAGTGATCACCACAATACGTTTAGTTAATATCCTTCATCTCACATAGTTACCTTTTTTTTTCCCTTATGGTGAGAACTTTGAAGAGTTGCTCTCTTAGCAGCTTTCAAATATACACAGTATTATTAACTATAGTCATCATGCTGTACATTATATCTCTAGACTTATTTAACTTTTTTTTTTAAGATTTTTTTTTTTTTAATTTATTTGAGACAGAGAGAATGAGAGACAGAGAGCATGAGAGGGAGGAGGGTCAGAGGGAGAAGCAGACTCCCTGCCGAGCAGGGAGCCCGATGCGGGACTCGATCCCGGGACTCCAGGATCATGACCTGAGCCGAAGGCAGTCGCTTAACCAACTGAGCCACCCAGGCACCCTATTTAACTTTTTTTAAAAAAGATTTTATTTATTTATTTGAGAAAGAGAGACAGAAGTAGGGGGAGAGGCAGAGGAAGAGGAGAAGCAGACTCCCCGCTGAGCTGGGAGCCCAACATGGGGCTCGATCCCAGCACCTGGAGATCATGACCTGAGCCGAAGGCAGACGCTTAACCACCTGAGCCACCCAGGTACCCCTAGACTTATTTAACTTGTAACTGGGGGTTTGTACCTTTGTGATCATCTTCACCCAATTCCCCCACCCTCTACCCCTTGCCTATGGCAACCACTAATCTGTTTTCTGTTTCCATGACTTTTTTTTTCTTTTAAGATTCCTCATATAAGTGATATCATCCAGTATTTGTTCTTTCTCTGATGTATTTAACTAAGCATAATACCCTCCAGGTTCATCCATATTGTTGCCTATGGCAAGATTTCCTTCATTCTCATGACTAAAAAATATTCAGTCCTACCCTTGACCTCTCTGTCCTATTCAAGCTGCCTTCTGCCTCCTGAGATAGCAATCTTAGAGTCTAACCTTAGAGAAATACCATATGTCTTTCTCTCTAGATCCAGTGCTGTCCAGTAGAACTTCCTATGATGAAGAAATGGTCTGTATCTGTGCTTTCTAATACAGTAACCACTAGCTACATTTGGCTAGTGGGCCATTGAAAGGTAGCTAGTGAGGCTGAGGAACTGATATTTAATTTAATTTAATTTAATTTTACATTAAATAGCTCCATGTGGCAAGTGGCCACCATAATGGATAGTACAACTCTAGATCTCGGTGTCCCACATCTGACCCAAACTGTGGGCACCTGGAAGTTTTAATTTGGGGGGATTTTTACTTATTTGTCTAGTCCGCTTGAATCAGTAGACATGGCAGGTGTAAGCATCTGTCCTCGCTGTTACTCTTTCATGAGTTCCTTCTAAGAATCATGCTGGCAGACTGGCTTAAATCATACAGTATAAGTGAAAGAGGCTGAATGTAAATAATTATACAAATTGGAGTAGTTCAGGTTTAATTATTTTAAAATTACATAATAAAACTTGGATATTTAGCAAAATTACTGGCAAAAAAAAAAAAATCTAGATTTAACACCCTCCTCTTTAGCCCTTGATTCATCTATTTAGTACAGACTCTCTTGACTCCTCATTGGTGTCACCGCAATTTTATTATCTGGCAACCATTTTGGTTCCAGGCCTTATGGACAAGTACTGAAAAAGCTTGGACCCCCTTGCTCAAGACCTTTCTAGGTATCATGCAAAAATATATCTATCTGACATTGCGGTTTCTTGAATTCTTGCCATATGTTTGGCTAGTTACATTTTAACTTAGTTTGTACTAAGATGTTAATAGGTAATAAGTGTTTAATCACTGGCAGATAATATATTAGCATTCTAGGGCAGCAACCCTCAACGTGTTAAGCCAAAGAAAGGACCAGTAGGGAGTTTCCCAGTTTTCCCTGGCTCGTACCTGAGCAGTATAAGAGTAGAGGACAAGACGTGCATGTCTAATTCAGTAACTATTTAGGATGTGACAATGACATGTGAAACTTTGGGGTAGAGAAGATGAACTTTCTGTTTTTTTGTGTGTGCCAATAAAGTTACAGGGCAAGCTGCTCTTCTATCTGTAGAGTTGGGTCTCATACTATTTGCAATCTATTAATCTTTTTTTTTCTAAAGACTTCAAAGTGTGGTGTAATTAAACCCTGATGTTTTTAGTAAATGTATTTTTTTAAAATTCTAAACTATTCAAGCAAAGCGATAGAGACATTTGCTAGCCTTATGGTTTGCTGATTAGATACATAGATACGTACATAAATATAGCTATAGGTATACATACCTGTAGGTACACACATACACACAATGGACACACGTATATTCCTCTCACCCCACAGTGCATAACTGTAGCATATTGTTCCCTCTACTGGAAGCTCAGAAGCTTTGCCATTTAGCGGGGCAAATCTCAGTCTCCCTTAGCCTCCATTTCCTTACAAAATGAGGGTAACCATACGTATGTAGGTTGTTGAGAAAATTAAATAGAATAATATATAAGAAAACAATAAAGTAGAAAACCGCTTAAGGTTAATGCGCAGACAGAGGTGGGAACTGCTTTCTCCGACATGAGTATGAAGACTTTTGCCAAAGTCTGATTGGACAAATGTACTAGGAAGCATATGGATACATTTCCTGGACAGATGGCTGATACATTCAGTGCTGTACACGCGTGGCTTTCTATGGAGCTGCTTTAGCATGAAGAGCCTCTTTCAGTGATCTTTATGGGTCTAAACCATGTCAGGTGAACCTCACCAAACAGGGAGCCGGAGACTTGAACCTAATGCAAACAGTTGCAGGGAAGTTCACTACACTGAGTGTAAATAACATCTTGAATGCCACCAGATGTGAATACCGATGCTTAATGGTATTACATAAATTCAGCTTTAATTGAGCAAAGCAAAATCCAACCAAATGGACCGATTTATATTCTTAAATACTGAAATGAGGCCTAAATCATGGAGATTTTATGCCTTAGGTCTGAGATGTCCTCATACATAAGACATGTGCAGAGATACACACATGTATATGTACACATCCATGTATATTTCCCCAGCTTGACAATTCTTATCTACTTGGGAACAAAGTCTAAAGTAAACAGCCATCCTCAGTTACCAGCTGTTGCAAGGGCTACTCTGTGGAACAGAGGAAGAGTGATTTATATAGGAGGAGAAATTGTTTATATTCTGTCACACAGTGTGTCCCCGCTCCATTAAAAAATTGGTAACCGAATCTATCTATAACAACCTTAAAAAATAACATGGGTTCATAGGAGGTTTAGTTTCCGGGTGCTAGCACATTTATGACTTGGAAATAGATAATTCAGAAGATTTAAGCAGACTGCTGAAAAGACTAGATAGGAGGTGCTCCTTCTGGATACTCTCACTCCTGTTAAGTGCAGGAGTCGGACCAAACAACTGGTTCAGGCACGGAATCAAATACACAGAGGCCTGTAGTTTCCCAGGCAAGTGTCTAATATTAAATTAAATGCATCTATATGTGAAATAGAAAAAAAAAATGAAAGAATATCACAGCTGGTGAGTAAAAAGCATTTTTGTTGTTTTTTTTTTAAATATTTATGAGATTGATGGCTGTTGTTTTTTAAAAAAAAATCTAGGGTGCCTGGGTGGCTCAGTTGGTTAAGCGACTGCCTTCGGCTCAGGTCATGATCCTGGAGTCCCTGGATCGAGTCCCACATCGGGCTCCCTGCTCGGCGGGGAGTCTGCTTCTCCCTCTGACCCTCCCCCCTCTCATGTGCTCTCTCTCATTCTCTCTCTCACAAATAAATAAATAAAATCTTAAAAAAAAAAAAAAAAAAAATCTAGAAGAGAAATGACAATTTTTCTTCTACCAAGACCAAATCCAGTTATTAAAACTGAGTTGCAAAGGAAATGTCTGCCTGCCTAGAGCCGAAATTTCTGATTTGCCACGTAGATGCTTTCCTTCTCGTTCTGTAAGCGGCTGAGTTGAAAAAGAGCAATTTATGATCCTCTGTATAACAGATAGCAGGCAAGTGTGGATTTATTATTATGCTGCACTTAACTGCCTCTTCTGCAGGCTGAATAGCCTAGTTCTATGAACCTTTCCTTAAGGGTAGATCACTTTTCAACTGTTTAATAGCCATCTTTGTTGATTTCCTCTGAAGGGCGTCCAAATTATTCTCACCCTTCTTACGTTTTCATCATCTGTAATACGCATTGTGCCTGCGCTCGAAATGTTCTGCTGGGCACTGTGCCAGATTTGATTGCCAGTGCCTTCTACCTGGCCGTGTTATAGACAATACAAATAAGATCAAAATATTTAATAACACAGCAACAATGTTTGGCCTCTGATTTAGGAGGAAAGAAAGGCACAGGCGTGGCCGAGCTCTTTTATCATGTTTTACTTATTTCTGTTGAGGACTTTGGTCATTCGCCAAGCCTCTTTTGATATTGTTGTCACTGAGTTTTAGATTCAATGTGAGGGTATATTTGAAATCCACTCAGTTTAAATTGTACACGTTAGGCGAGAAGACTTTGAACCATCATCAGGGCTATCCTGGGGCAGGTACAAGAAGGATATATGAGAAGACCAAAGGAGGTTGTAGTGGATAAATGTGGGGCTCAAACCCAGGAATCAGTATATAATCCAGAGCCATGTATGAATCAGGAGGCTGACCCCAAAACTAGGAGATCCATTGGGAAAGGTGGCACACAAACTAAGTAACCACCAATAACACTGATAACAACACAAACAAAATAGAGATAATTATGGGATCAACCAGACAGAGAAACTCCCAAGGCAGCTGTTGAGCAAGGGCACTTTGCTGTCCCTTTGCTTTTGGAGGTAGCCCTGGTTCTCTGGTGAGGTAGATAGGGACCAGGTGTGGGCGGTTTTCACTTGTATTATGAGGAATTAGAGAAAGAACCCCAAGGGGAAGAACTCTGAGTTCAGAGATGTGAAAACTCTGTTTTAAAGAATAAAAATTAGTTATTAAAGGGATTGCTTAGTTGGCCCCCCTCCCCCAACACTGACTACCAGGAAGTTTAAATTAAAACACATTTGCAGATCAATGATCACACTGAAGGTGATTCCCTTAGCCTGTATATTTATACTTTCTTTTTTCTGACTTATCTTTATTTTCTACTCGTATGGATGCTTTCCCTGGTTCTGGTTTTGCAGCCTTATTTATATTTTTCCATATTTATAGTAAGAGTTGTTGTACCTCAGAACTCCTACTGAAAAATAAGGCAGGGTATAAACAAATAAAACTTTGCATCCATAAAATAAAAGCATTGAACGGATTGTAAAGCTTTGCTGGCTTATTTGTGTGCTCTATCTGTTATATTTATTTGCCAAGATCTGTCTAGTTGGGCAAGATTCGCAATCTACGTAGAAATTGTTTACCTGAAATTTCTTCCTTCTCAGGAGACATTAAATAGAAATAGACCTTGTTTTCCTTCCATGAAATCCCTTCTGTAGCCTACCTATTCTCTCTTTCAATGGGCAAGAATGACGCATGCTTCGGCTCAGATGCGGGTGACCGCGCATTCTCAAGGATGCCTGGTAACCTGAAGGAACAGAAGCAATTTAAAACTCAGTCCCCTAAACTGAGAGGTCTCTGCCTTTTTTAACCACGTCAGATTCTACTGTCTACAGGGACACATGGCAGGAACGGTGCCGCCTCATCATCACGGGCTTTAATAGGCACCTGTAACCCAGTTTTGTTCCTCTTTCCTGCTAATTTGTAGGAGAGCATACAGTTGAACACTGGACTCCCTCTGAGGGTGCACTCAAAATATTTTTTTTTAGGTCTTGGGAGTCCCTCAATTTTCTTTTCCCTTATTTGCAAAGAGATACAATTTTCATCTTTTGCTGCCTTGCCACCCAACATTTTGTTGCTCTTTTGCTTTTGCTTTTGATGACCCCTCCCAGAGAAGGCATTCTTCTTGAGAGCAGGGAATGAAATGTAGAGTAGGGATGCCAGGAAATATCTTCTTAGAAAACATTCTTGGCTTTGGGTTGCGAGTTCAGGCTTCGAAGCCAGAAGACCTGGATTCAGTCTTGGCTTCTATTTTTATTTGCTCTGTGATCTCACACCAGACGTTGAAATTCTATGAGCTTCATTTTCCCCATTTGTGGAATGGGGATAATAATTCCCCTTTGGCCTCAAAAGGGGAAGTAGAGATCACTTATGTGAAAAGTCAAAGGTTCAGTCCTCCATCATCCCGAGCTGTGGACTCTCATGGTTGCACCCTCGACCTCGTAAGACATCCTGTCCATTACCCTCACCCCTGTCTCTCTCTAGCCATCCAATCCCGGTTCTCTGCCTTTTTTAACCAAATGAGATTCTCCTGTCTACATAACACCACAGCCCTGCATTTATGTCCCTCCTGCAGATGCTCTTGAAAAGTCCCTATTCGGGTCAAAAAAAAAACCCTCTTGCCTACTTCATGCTTATTCTCTGAGTCAAATGTTCCCAGAGAAAAATACACACCCTTGCTGATTAGTTTTACTTTATACTTCCGGTCACAGATCTCAGAGGGGCATCTCATCTGTCCCTACGCTACCAGCTAATGACCTTGCCTCATATTCCTTTGAGAGAATGGAATCATCAGGCAGAAGGCCTCTCATCTGCCCACCATCAACAGTATTAACCTCTTCACATCTCTATTTTGTAAACAGTACCAGAAACTATGAATATTAATTACTATTGTGGTTCTATGATTCTTGGTTGGAGATAGCTCATGCATTTAGAGTATTTTCTAAAGAAAAAAAAATCTTCTCAAATTTGACCTCTATTAAACTGTTGTACAGAAAAGGGACTATATTAATCATAGTGCACTGTTGTGAAATTTAGCATCATTAAGAGGTGTAGTAAGAACATATGAAGCACAAAGGGAACTGCTTACGTCTGTTCAAGGTAATAAACAGTCTGACCATTTTGTCATTGAATTTTTTTAGGGTATTATATTTGGGAGGATAAAGAAGATTCAAATCGAAACATTATTCACTGGGTTGAATGCTGAGGGTAGGTGATGCCTAATTCCCAATGTCCTATCCTACTCTACACTTAACAAACCCACAGTGGCCTGTGATTGTGATGCTAAAAACTCTGGTTCCAAATAAATTTTTAAGAAAGTTCCTTTTCCGCTTTGCACCGTGTCACTCGCAAATCCAGAAAAGCCTTATTTTGCTCCTCGAGGTGAAACCATTCAGCCCAGAGGACACAGTCACCTAACTACTTGTTTCCCTTTCTCTGTGCAAAGGCCCTTCCTGAGCTGCTTCTCTGGGAAGCAGCACGAAGACAAATTAACAACTCGAAAAATAAGGCTGTATTTTCACAATCAGTCATAATCTCTTTGATCTTATTAGGAAAAAGGCCTGTCAGATTTCTTTTCCTCCTTTTAGTTATGGCTCAATAATGATCCGGATCTCTATGAAGCTACGGGTGTGCTGAAAACCCAGCCTTGAGCTCTTCTTTCATGGCTCCCTATCTGTTCACTATCTGGAGTCCCAAGCCTGTGGGCAGTGATGGTATCTCAACTGGGCACAAAGGTGAGGTGGTGTAGGGAATGTCTTAGGATTGAAACTTTCCCCAAATGGATGAAACAAGCCACGTCTTCAGTGTGGCTATTAAATACAGCAAAGTAGAATTAGAAATAAAATTGCATTCTTTATTTTTAGTTTTTTTAGTTTGTTCCATCACTTTCCCCTTTAAAACACTGGCCCTCTGAAACGCTCCTTGAGAGGAAAAGAAGTTTCCAGGGTCAAAAACATTGGGAAACCTTTGTACTCTCCTCTTTCTCAGAAATTCACAAGGCAAGGTACTGAAACACTCTGCTCTGTGAACTTGAGCAAGCTACTTAACCTCTCTGTCCACTTGTTTACAAAATGAAGGTAAACAATAGCAACTACTTTGTGAAGTGATCCGAAGATTAAAACAGTTAATATACATAAAACATAGAAGAGTGCCTGGCACATAAAACAGCTATTATTTTTTTTAAGATTTTTTTAAAGATTTTATTTATTTATGTGTGCGCGCGCGCGCGAGAAAGAGAGCACAAGCAGGGGGAGTGGCAGGCAGAGGGAGAAGCAGGCTCCCCGCTGAGCAAGGAACCCGATGAAAATTTGATCCCAGGACGCTGAGATCATGACCTGAGCTAAAGGCAGATGCTTAACCAACCGAGCCACCCAGGCACCCAGCTATTATTTTTAATATAGTATTTTCCAAACCTTTGAGTAGAGTGCCCAATAACATCCCATAAAAGAAATTCTGAAAAACCTGTCTTATGACATTAAATGCCCCCACTGGATGGTGAGCACCTTGCAGACAAGAGTCCTGCTCTGTTTATTTTTGTATATCCTGATGGTAACATGGTACCTGACATGTAGTAGGCCCTTGGTAGGTATTTGGTTACATTCATGTTCAGGATTATTCTGCATGTCACCTCGTGCCTCCCAGCCATTTTTAGTTTAGATGGCTGATGATCTTGGCTGAATGTTTGGATCTCCCCACATTCATATGTTGAAATTCTCACTATTAATGTGGTGGTACAAGGAGGTGGGGCTTTGGGAGGTGATGAGGTCATATGGGTGGAGCTCTCATGGATGGGATTAGTGCCCTTACAGCAGAGACCTAGGGAGTTGTTTATCCTCTCTTCTCAGTGAGGACATAGCCAGGAGACAGCCACCTACAGACCAGGAAGTGGGCTCTCACCAGACATGGCATCTGTGGCACCTTGATCTTGGACTTCTGAGACTTCAGAACTATGAGAATAAATTTCTGTTGTTTATAAGCTGCCCTGTCTATGATACTCTGTTTTAGCAGCCCCAGCTTTCTAAGAGAGGTGGCTGGTTCCTAAGCATGGCTCTTATTCTTTTCCCCCCCTTGGTATTAATACTGTTCAGTTGATTAGTACTTTATAAACTAGTATTATCTTACTTCATCTCCTAAGTGGAATTCAATTATCAATTAGGTACTCAAGACTATGGGTGGCAAAGCTGGGATTTGAACCTGGAAGGGCTCCACGAACACAACTTTTCCACCATTATTCAGAAGAGAAGCCTACTCAGATCTCTGAGGCCAGAAGTGGGTACTTTTCATGAAGCTTCTGCAGCCTCTTCACAGCTTTTGAGATGGAGAATTTGTCTCAGTGCAGAGGAATATTAATGGATTTGATTACTTTGTTGGGTACTTGAAACTACTCTTAAAACTTAGTTTTGGGCTTTTTTCTAGTACATATATTTTGAATGATTTGAACTAATTTCCATTGATAATATATGTAATTTGCTTGCTACTTTGCCTGATTTCTTGGTAAGATGTATAAGTTCGTGGGAACCCCAAGACACAGAGGATTTGGTAACGAGACCTTTGAGGCTGGCTGGAAACTTGGATTCTTTGGATTTTGTTTGCTCATTTGAAGACAAATAATTTTTTGAGGACCCAGATCTGTGATTCAGTTTATAGCACTTTGTCTTGTTTACCAGATGGCATAGATTCCACAGCTCAATGATGCCTCTCACCAATGTTTTGTTCATCTCAGACGTGGGGCTATTATCAGTGGTTCTCAGTGTGAGGGAGAGAAATTTAGCAATGATTTCCTTTGTATGTGAAGATTTTGTGGTCTCGTTTTATTTAAATTTCATTTTTACTGAATTAGTCCTAGAAGCATGCTATTTGATTCCCTGGTAATCTAAGAATGACTCTCCTTTTCTTTCCTCCCTTTTGAAGTTTTTAGAATCATCAAGAATATTTCCTTTCTTCTTTACTTCAACCATCTATGGTAATAATGGCTTTCATCATTGGTCATCTACAGAGACCTTTCTGAATCTATTCTTTGAGTCATAAATAGAGGGAATACTAAGGAAAATTTGCATTCCACTTTGGCTAAAAATCTGAGAGCAAATAGAGCTGGAAATATGTTCTGTGGCGCTTTTCTGAAGCTATGCAATATGCCTCTTAAATTACAATTTCAGTTTTGCAAGGGCAAAGCAGAAAAATCAGAGGAATGAATGGGACCACCCATCTGGTTCATGTGTGTATATGTGCTACCCAGACAACGTAACACTGGAAAGAGAAAGGGATTCCTTTTTGAGTTCCACCTAGAGTTCTGAATTTGACTGATGACAATCAAAATGCAAGAGCAGGCCTGCTAGTAAATAAGTAAGATCAAATGAAATAATGGATATGAAAGTGCTTGCATATGAAGAGTACTTTGCATATAAGGTATTCCTATGAGCCAACTACTGCAAGAGAAAGCATTGGAAGATGCTGAGACTCTGGCCCTGTATCCTTTCAGTTACCATCAAGACAACTGACCAGTCTATCTGTAGTCTTTGAAAGCCAATACTTGAGAAAGGCTAGGTTGGATTCAAAAAAGACAGAATACTTGTCTAACTGCTTTCTACATACCTAAATATGGCTATCTTGGTTTGTAGTTTGTTCTCCATCTTGATTTATGGGTGTTCATAGAACATGAGGAGCCTTTCTCCTCTGTGTCTTTGATGCTGTAAAACTAAATACGGTGAGATCAGTGTTGTATTTAATGCATATGTAAAATTTTACTTTATCGAGCACTTCTCAATTGCATTACCTGCTGTGAGATTCTCAACTCCTCCAACACCAAGTGGGTGTCCTACACTTCAATGCTATTCTAACATGATAGACTTGGAGTTTGCATCAGACCCACATATTCAAGGGCTCAGTCCCACAAGACTGCCTCCACTTCAGATGCCAGTCATAAGATCAGGGCCACTGGTACCACTGACTGACAGGCAATGAATCAGGTGTTCCCACCACCTCCTCCTCCTCAGGTCTGATCGTTTGCTAGAATAGCATACCGAACTCATGAAAAACACTTAACTGACATTTACTGGTTTATTATAAGGATGCAGCTCTGGAACAGTCAAATGGAAAAGCTACATAGGGCAAGGTGTGGGGGCGTGGTGTGGCACAGTCTCTATGCCCTTTGTGAGCGCCCCCCCACCCCAGCGCTTTGATGTGCTCACCAACTTGAAAGCTCTCTCAATCTCATTGTTCAAGAGTTTGTAGAACTCCATCTCTAGGCCCCCTCCCTTCTCCAGAGATTGGGAGTGGAGTTGCTGAGAGTTCCAACTTTATTATAATTTGCTCTTTCTGATCTCCAGTCCCATTTTGAAGCTATCAATGGGTCCTACCCTACATTATCACATTAGAATAAACTCAGGTGTATTCAAAAGGGGCCTCATTATCAGTATCAAAAGACACTTCTATTACTTAGGAAATGACAAGGGTTTTAGGAGCTCTGTGTCAGGAACACAAAAAGGTCAGATGGAACCACAGAAACCAGGGAGGGCAGCATGATCTTAATTACAGGAGACAATTCTAGATTCCCATTGCCCCAGAGAGGACACCAGGCTAATCTACATAACAAATCTTACCCATTAGACCTTATCTCCATTAGTTTACCCATATATTTACCTTCCCACAGTTTGCTGTCCTTTGAAGCCTAAAAGTTTTTTCTTTGTTCTGTCAGTTCTCCCCAAGTTCTAACCATCCCTTTGAGTCCCTCAAGACTGAGTTCTCCTATGTGTATGCATGATGCATGCATGGATAAACTTCTGTTTGTTTTTCCCTGTTAATTTGTCTTCTGTCAGTCTAATGTGCAGGACCCCAGGTAGAAACCCGGAGTACAGAGGAACAAGAATCCCCTCTCCTACACATGGATCCATGATTGTGGGTATAATACAGAATAGTTTCATTGCTCTAGAAATCCTCTGTGATCTGTGTATTCATTATTCACGTGTTTTTTAATACCATATTTTAGGCTACATGATGGTCAAGTACAGCAGAACCCGTTTGGACCTCTAATGTTTCATAAATGGAGGAAGAAGAGTTTTCAGGAGTGCCCAATAAACATTCTGTCAGTTCCCCAGGGATGACGTACCCTACCTCAACAAACCCTAGGGGGGATCTAAAGATACTTTTGGTATGAATTGTCTTCCCAAGTATGCAGAAACCCAAGATGACCTGAAATGACTTTAAGCCAAAATCTTATTATACGAGGTGCAATCATTGCTGAAAAGCTAAAAAGGAGGTTCAGCCAAAGCAGAACTCATTCTGAGGAAAGACGCTCCACTTACAGGGTACAGGCTGATACTCTCAAAAGCAGAGATGGAGTCATTGGCAGACAGCAGGGGCCCAGGGTCTGGCTCTTCTCCATTCTATGTATCATGGTCCCAGGATATCTTTAAGATGGGTCAATTCTCTGCAATATGGTGGTAGGACCACACATTATTAACAATAGAACACAGCATCTGGAGTTAGAAATTTAATCAAATCCATGGCATTCCCATTAGGATTATAAGGTGTTTTATTTATTTCTTTAATGGTATTTCAAAAGGGCACAAACAGTTTTGCTTTACCCTCAGAGAACAAATTATATAGGAATCTATGCCACTAATTATTATATCAGATTAGAAATCCTCCTCGAAAAGGCCTGTCTGTAAGATTCAGCCCTCTCAGGCCAATATGTAATGATTTAGTTTTTCTTTTGTCAGCAGCCAAAGTCATGCTGAACATAACTCAAAGACTCTGGAATTGTCTAGAGATCTTAAAAGTTCATAAAACAAAAAGATAACATACGAGACCTTTGCAGAAAGTGCTCAGATGGCTTTGAAATACCAAATCAATTCTTACTTTAAATAGTAAAATAAAAGGTGCACTCAATATTTAAAGAAGCTCAGAGATAACCAGAACAATTTGTTGATGTTTGTTTTTCTAGAAGAGTCCTCTGAGGTGGTAAATGGTATTCAAAGGGGAAAAATAAAGATATATAAATAACATATACTGGTGTATGTTGTTGTGATGCTTTCTAAAAGAATAGGGCTGGTAAGAATGATTCCTTCTCAGAGGAGGGGCACTCTCTCTCCCCCACTTTCCTGCAACACCTGGCGTTGTCTGGTTGCACTGGGAAGGGCTTTAAGCACCCAGCTAGGTTGCTTGGTCCTGAGTTCACTCATCCCATCAGGGAATGGCTATATAGAACAAAAGCTCTGAGCACGATATTGTCTAAGAGGATTTAGGCAGAAATCTCTGGATAAAGTCTGTGCTTCTAAGAAGCAATGTAACTTCAAAGCTGCCTTGCTGCTGGAAAGCCCCTAACTCATTAACAAAAAGAAGCAGGGGGAGGAGACTTGTATAAATGTCAGGAGAACTAAAAGGAAATCTCCCGGGTGCAGTGTTTGCTGATGGTTGATTTTCTCAGTACACCAATATATTAACCAATTTTTTACAGCATCTCCAATTTTAGTTTTAAAATTGAAAATGCTTGGCTTTGGGATAGTGGGGTGATGTTTTTAATGGTGATTCTGATTTTGCTTAATAACTTGCATACAGCCTTTTACTTAACACATGCACACCTATTTATTCTGATACTTTATGGCTCAGTCTGGAATTATATGTTAATTTATCCCATTGATTTATACCTCAATACGAAATTATCCATTTCCCACTGAAAAACAGAAATGCCACTTCTACACTATAATTGGGATAATAGAACCCCATTTTGTATCTCTTTGAACAATATGCTGCTCTATGGCTTAGCCCAAATGTTACAGGATATGACATAAAAGTAAAATGAGCTCCTGTGTTAGGGTCTGAATGTGTCCCTCCAAAACTGATATGTTGGAGCTCTAACCCTAATGTGACTGCTTGGAGACAGGCCCTTTAAGAACGTAATTAAAATTAAATGAGGTCATAAGGGTGGGCCCCTAATCCAATAGGACTAGTGTCCTTATAGGAAGAAGAGAGTGCAGGAATGCACATGCACAGAGCAAAGTGAGGACACAGTGAGGTGACTTTTAGGAAGCCAGGAAGAAAGATTTCACCAGAAACCAACCCTGCCAGCACTTTGAGCTTGGATTTCCAGCATCCAGAACTGTGAGAAATAAATTTATGTTGTTTAAGCCACCCAGTTTGTGCTATTTTGTTATAGCAGCTCTAGCAACCTAATACCTCCTGTATCTAAGGAGAATAATTGTTGGAAACTTCAGGTGCTTTATATTTTGGAGCAGTGGAAGAGGCATCTTTTGGCCCAAACCCTAACTAGGAAGACATTCTTTCTAGCAAATGGGGCAGAATTCAGTTTCTCTTCTTCCTTCTTCAAATGCGGAACAGAAGCGGGGCACAACATGATGTATGAGGAAAAAAATTCCAACTTGACCAGGACAGAGATAATTCAAGGCTTCCAACTTTCCAACATATACTCATGAGGAACTAATAGAAAGCCTACTGCTTTTCGAAAAGTCGTTTATCAATTGTTATAGATAAGTATGTTTAAGCTAGTTGTGTATTAAAACAAACGTAGTTCTCATTCTATAATATGGGTTTGGGTCTTATTAAAAATGCCTTTTTATTTCATTTACTAATAATTTAGTAAATTAGTTCAAAAGTTAGTTTAAAAAATTGTACGATATTATTTCAGGTAGATAAGTGGATTAGGTGGATATTACTGAATGATTGAATATAGTATTAGGACATCTAAATTCACAATAGAAAAAATATTAAAAGATTTTCAAAGAACTGCAAGCTTAATCTACTAGCATATGTAATATTTTACCTACCAAATGAACGAGAAGAAGACCCAATTTTGTACTGGATATGGAAAAACAGAAATTTACATACACATTTTATGGGAGTATAATTTGAAGATTAACTTATCAATAGGTACTCAAAGTATTAAAAATATTTGGCTTTGGGGCGCCTGGGTGGCTCAGTCCTTAAGCGTCTGCCTTCAGCTCAGGTCATGATCCCAGAGTCCTGGGATCAAGTCCTGCATCGGGCTCTCCGCTCAGCGGGAAACCTGCTTCTCCCTCTCCCGCTCCCCCTGCTTGTGTTCCCTCTCTCGCTGTGTCTCTCTGTGTCAAATGAATAAATAAAATCTTTAAAAAAAAATATTTGGCTTACAGTTTTACCTGGGAAAACTAAAACTAAAGCAATTATAATCTAAATTATCTGCCTGCAGTTCTCGTGGTTACATTTTCCTTTAGGATTCAAATTCCATCCCCATCCCATGTTCAGCAGTGGTGCTCCTTTTCCAACATTGCTAAGGATTCTCTGAGGCCGTTTCTTCTAGTCACTCAGATTCCTGCCTCTGTGGCATTTTCAGGTGCAGCCCCACCGTGGTCCTCCCCTGCTTATTTTTCCATGTTTCCTTATTGTGTGGGATCCTTAGTCCTTCTTTCCCCCTAATGTTACATGGCCATTCACAGTGTAGTGGATTTTCATTGAAGACTGCAGGTGATAAAGGGGAGTCACAGCACAACACAGAATAGGCGACCAGGTAAAATACAAGTTATGAGTCGTCTTAGTCCTTGGCTGTCTCTGTCATGAGGAAATGCTCATTGGCCATGAATCCTTCCCACTCAATCCTGCTGGAGCCTGGGACATCATGACTTTCTAATTTAATTTTATTTTTTTAAAGCTTTTATTTATTTATTTGAGAGAGAGAGCGAGCGAGCACGAGCAGGGGGAGGGGCAGAGGGAGAAGCAGACTCTCCACTGAGCAGGGAGCCCGACGTGGGGCTCAATCCCAGGCCCCCAGGATCAGGAACTGAGCTGAAGGCAGATGCCCAGCTGACTGAGCCACCCAGGCGCCCCTGTCATGACTTCTTTAGACCAGAGGGCACCTGTTCTGCTCTAGCTGAAAGCCACTAACTCTCCCCCAAATCACCTTTCTCTAGACAGAGCAACTATCCTCCCTCCGTCAATACTAGACATCTGGCTAAATTCTGCATTTTAAAAATTTATTGAAGTGTTTTCTAAAGTAAATGTTCTACCTCCTCTGAATCCCCACCTTTAACTTGAAAAAAAAATGAAGAGGGGCACCTGGGTGCCTCAGTCGTTAAGCATCTGCCTTTGACTCAGGTCATGATCCCAGGGTCCTGGGATCGAGCCCCGCATCGGGCTCCCTGCTCAGCGGGAAGCCTGCTTCTCCCTCTCCCACTCCTCCTGCTTGTGTTCCCTCTCTCGCTGTCTCTTTCTGTCAAATAAATAAATAAAATATTTTTTAAAAATAAAAAAATAAAAAAATGAAGAAACACACACGTACACACACACATCCACACGTAGATAGGCAAACATATATACATACACACATAGGACTACATCTTAGTGGAGAAAGGTAAAAATCAGAAAGGGAAGAGGAAGTAGGAAGTCAAAGCAATAACAACAAACTGAATTTAAAAATTAAAAGACTTCCATAACAAAAATGGTGGTGATCTTGATGTCTCATTTACTCATTCGTGTGAAACTGCATGCGCTGTGCATAAAATGGTGTTTTTGCATAAAATGCAAACTGCGCACATCTCACCTCAGGGATGAGATTCTGTGATTTTTTTTTTAAATGGTTATCTTCTAACTTTATGTATTGTGCTAGTTATTTACACGGGTACTGTATTATTTATAGAATCAGAAAAATCTAGCAATGTTATTTTACTGGGGAAAATTTGCAGGTTTTTATGAATCAAATCGTACTTAGGCAGGTCTATCGCTTCTGCCCTGATACAGGTGATTACCAGGCTGACAGAGTAGCATCAATATGTATTTTCTCTCTCTCCAGAGCAAGGTTTATACGGACTAGTCCATGGACTATATATGGACTAGTATGTCCATATAACATAGTCTCTGTGTGTTTTTCTTCCAGATGCTGTGTGGTAGGATAGGAACATAAATATGCATATGTTTGGATGTGTTATTATGTAGAAGAAGGAAGCCCCAGCTCTTACAGAATCTAACTATACAAAAGCTGCCTTCAGTCTGGTAGGCGTTAGAATTGCACGTTACCCCACAGTAGATGGGCTCCTGAAAACAGCTATATACATACCCAAGCGACATTATGCAGATGTGTAGAACACCTGCGCCCTTTTGTATATGTTTTCTAGAAGGAAATCTAAACAGGTTGGAAATTGCAAACAGGGTGTGCCGAGGGCAAGGCTGGGCGTAGACGTCACAGTAAGCCAACCTTGTGGGTGAGGTGGGTAATGCAGACATGAAGTGGGAGCCAAGGTGATGGGGTGCAGCCTTCAGCAGGTGACAGCAACAACAGGGCATCCATGGCAGGTGTCGTGGTCAACATCAGCCTCAGCCCAGGCGACACCTCTCTCACTTTACATCATCTGGTTGGAGCAGATTCTATAGACCCATTAGTTGCAATTTTAGGACTGTTCTTTCCATCATACGGAAAATCAGTAAAGGGTACAGGTCAGGACCGTGGCTCACCTTTGCCTGCTGACTCATGCTTTTTAGAAGTCTCTTTTATCTCAGAGGGGTATACTTCAAAATTTATGGTAGAAAAACTGAATCAAATGCTATAGTCAACCTCAGGAAAAACAATAGAAAGAGCATTTCAAAGTTAATTACGCTTAGTTTTGTTACATTCAAAAAGGGTAAATCTTACAAAAGAGAATCCTATCTCTTTTCTAACTAAAGAACCAGGAATTTGGGGAAGAAATAAAAAACAAATGTCACAATAAGTATGTAAACCCTCACTTAAGTGGAAGTGATTTTGATGTATTTTAGAAGTTTCAATATACTTCAAATGCTGTGGCATGGGCTGGCTGGATTCGTTTTATATTGCTGCAGAAACAGATCATCACAAAACGAGTGGCTTAAAACAACACGTATTAACCATGAGATATGATGGACTCTGAAAAACAAACTGAGGGTTCTAGAGGGGAGGGGCGTGGGAGGATGGGTTAGCCCGGTGATGGGTATTATAGAGGGCATGTTCTGCATGGAGCACTGCATGGGCACGTTCTGCATGGAGCACGTTCTGCATGGAGCACTGGGTATTATAGAGGGCACGTTCTGCATGGAGCACTGCATGTGAGTACGCACAAACAATGAATCATGGAACACTACATCAAAAACTGATGATGTAATGTATGGTGATTAACATAACAATAAAAAATTTTTAAAAACCCACGTATTTATTATCTTACAGTTTGGGGGGCCAGAAGTCTAGCATGGAGCTTGCTGGGGCTAAAATCAAGGTGTGGCAGAGCTGCATTCCTTCTGGAAGCTCTAGAGGAAAATCAGTTGCCTTTCATTTGCCAGCTTCTAGAAGCTGCCCACATTCCTTGGCCCAAGAACCCCTTCCTCCATCTTCAAAGCCAGCAAGATCTTATCTCTTTAATCCCTCTTCTGTAGAGACCACCCTCCGATCACAACCAGGCAAGAGTCTCCATTTTTAAGGACCCCTGTGATTACATTGGGCCTATCCAGATAATCCAGATCATCTTCTCATTTCAAGGTCCTTAATTTATAGCTAAAATCCATTTTGCCATGTAAGGTAATATGTACATAGGCTCCAGATATTAGGTCATAGGCATCTTTTGAGGGGACTATTATTCTGTCCACCACACAGACAATGAAGGGTGTGGTGTGATAGAACAGAATAATAACACTGAAATGTTTGCACAGACATTTTTGAGTATGCTGACATTTCATTTCTTTTACCATTGCCTGTGTATCCTAAAAATAGGACCTTTGAAAAGTGGTATACTATCATTTTATGATGTCAAAGCAACAAGAGTTAACCTTGAACAGCAACCACTTACGATATAATGGTACCCACAGTCATATCGCAGACCATCGTGCTTCATGCAGATGGCATTCATAAATGTGGTTATTTAAGTATAAAGCAATAATTTGTCCAAAAGTTAAAGTAGTTAGAAAACATTAATTTGGGAGGATCAAGTAACGGGAAATAATCAAGTAATGGGAAAATTCCACTGAAATCTGGAATGTAAGTATATAAGATTCGTTTCCTTTCCCATTTGCAGAGCAGCTTTTTATTACAAACTCATCTGTAAGTCTAATGAATTATCTCCTTAAACACTGTGTACTTAGTTTTATGGTTTAAAAAAATAGTATTATTAAAACATCTTAAGTAAGAGAGGCTTTTTGACTTCCATTGCATTTGGCTAGTGAAAGTAAATTGCATAATTATTACTTTGCTGGCTTGAAATGCTGGTCCTGATACTCAAGTTCATTGCCTCAGAATATTAAATAAAAAAGAGAGAGCCAATAATCAGGATTACGTGATATTGCTAAAGAAGGGATTCCTAAAGAATGAAGATTATGATACCCATGTATGAATAATTTATGTTATAAATGTTTTATTTAGTATTTTTTAAAGATTTTTTAAATTTTTATTTTTCAGTAATCTCTACACTCAGTGTGGGTCTCAAACTTACAATCTCGAGATCAAGGGTCACATACTCTGCCAACTGAGCAGCCAGGCATCCCTTTATTTGGTATTTTAAAAAATAGTTACTGTCCCATTTATTTCTAACCAAGTGCAATGGATACTTTGGTTTCTTTCTTGGCATATATATCCCCTTCCTTCTTTCCTAATATATCACCAGCTGTTCATGTTGCACGGGCATGCTACCTTTCATCCAACCCTTGACTCAAGGGATTGATTTAAGCAAATCTAGTATGGTTCCCTTCCATTGGCCAAAGGAATTGGCATACGTATGGCCATATATACTGCAGAGTTTGTGTATGGTATTTTCTGCCAGGGACTTTAGTTTATGGCTTGGGGACTCTTTCTTTTGGATGGCATTAGGTGTGGATGCCAGTCTTGAACTAAAAAAAAGAATATCTGAGCATAAAACTAGCTGTTTTGTAAGGAGTAATTAGGTCACTTAATTAATTAAGTAATTATGACTGGTCTGGTGCAGACACAGAATATCAGTGTGGGGAGGTCTATAGAAGTGAAAGAGACTGATTTATATTCACAGGTCCTAGAAGAAGGAGTCAAGCATACTCAGGGGGCCAAACAGAAGGTACCTAAAACCTTGAAGTGGGGTTTCTCCAGCTGAATGCGGAGAGAGAGAGCCAGAACAGCTGTGGGTAGCAGCCTTTACTGAGTTAAGGGTGGTATGGCTTTGGGCATGCAGGAAGCACACTTGCTGGTTAATTTGAGTGTAGCTGGGTCAACAAGAAGGGGTGAGTGATCATGGAGGGGGAATGAGGATGCCATCATGAAGCTTATTGCTTGGTTGTGAATGTTGATGCAGGTGGGTGTGGGGCAGATTCAGGAAACCTGAGTAAAGGGTCAAAGAGAAGTGGGCAGGGAAGGGACATTGAGGCAACAGACATGTTATCCTAAAATGCCACTAGCTAAACAAAAGGAGAAAGTTATTGCTGAAACAATTGCAGAGACTTGGAGGAGAAATCCAATATACAGAGCCTGAGCCTTAATTATCACTGGAATTTTCAAGTTATAAAAGTTCCACATTGTTTTTCAAGACCTTGTACGTGGATATTCTGTTACTTTCAACCAAAACCATCTTAAAGGATGCATCTAGCAAAATGTAAATACATTCTCCTTTCAACAAATACAGATGCATCTAAACTGACTGCCATTCTCAATCCCAGTTGAGTATACAAATAAAACTGCCAATGGTTTTAATATCCTCTCAGTTGTCATTAAGATCTTAAAAGCAGCACTGGAAAATGTACTGAATTTATATTTTGTCTTAATTTAGGTAGACCCACAGAATTGTGTTAATCATGGTCCCTGGTTCATAATCAATCATCATGGCATAGCTTTCTTATTGGTTTATGTAATTCATTTCTATATGGACACCCTAACCCACCCCCAAACTAAAACATAACCAATATCCTTACATCAACCCAAGTGTCATCTCTCTACCTCCTCATGAAGTAACTACTATCCTCACAGTTATGTTGGTCATTCCCTTTTTTTAATATTTCGTTCGATTACTGAGATTTGTGTTCCTAACAGCATATTGTTTACCTCTGTTTATTTTCAAGCTTAATTAAAAGGATCATGCTTTATGTAGTCCCCTGGGACTTGTGTTTTTCGGTCAACGTAATTACTCCCATTCATGCATGTTGTGGCAAGTAACTACTTTTTAATGTACACTGGTGCATAATATTCTTTTGTGTTATACACAGTTTCTTTGTATATTTTACTAGTAATAGGCAATTTTGAAGTGTTTCCAGCATACTGATACTATAAACCCCTTTTCTATAAATAATATTGTGTGTGTATCCTGAAGCACAGATAGAAACATTTCTCTTTGGCCTGTATCAAGGAATAAAATTGCAGTCATAAGGTAAGAGAGAAAACATAATTCTATGCTAACCCCCTGGGGGTTAACAAATATACACTTCCATCAGAAGGTATAAGACACTCAAAACTTGAAATCTTTAGATTTCTTGATATTTGTTAATCAAACATGGTTTCCAGTTTTAATCTTGGTATACAATTTCCAGATTACTAATAAAATTAAACATCTTTTCATATTATCTGCCATATGAATTCTCCCTTCTGGAAATACTTGCTCATGTTTTCTGTCATTTTTTTAAGTATGGTGTTTACTTTAGAAAATATCATCTTATTATGATGAGCAGTTTTTAAGGTCTTATTTAAGAAATTTTTCTTAATGTAAAATCATAAAATATTCACCTGTATTTTCTTCTAAAATTGTTAAAATTCGTTTGATTTATATCCTTTATAATCTGGAAGCAATTTCTGTTTATTGTATGATATGGGGATGTTTTTTATCTTTTTTCAATTTTTTTTCATACAGATAGTAACATTTCTGTATTTAACGCTAGCAATCTGCCATGAGACTTCTATTTATATATCAGTTTTAATTATGCATTGTTTTCTTTATCTGCCAATTGTCTTCTCCTTGCCAATTGTCATCCAACACTATACCATTTTATTTTCTCCAGCTTTATTGAGATATTATTGACATATGACATTTGTAAGTTTAAGATATGCAATGTGATGATTTGCTATATCATATTCATTATTACAGTTGATCATTAGTCTGGGTATCTGAAGGAGGAGAGGAATTTCCCAGGTTAATGAGCACTGTGGTTATTTTGAGTCCTTTTCTCTCCCATAAAACTCTCAGCATGTGCTTGTCAAGTTGTATTACTAATTCTGCTAAGCTCTTGACTAAGATTACATTGAATCTATTTATAAGTTTGGGGAGAATTAATATCATCTAGAGAATGATATTTTTATCCATGAACATGGTCTATTTCTCCACTTATTTAGAAGAGATACAATTACAACTTTTCCTAGTTTCTAAAGTTAATTATTTTTTTTCTCTTAAATTACTTTAAAACATTGGTTCTCAATGTTAACCATATATAAAAATTACCTGAGAAGTTCAAAAAAATAATGATGCCTGAGCCCTGCCCCACAACAATTAAATTCCTATCTTTGGGGGTAGGGCCCTGACATTGGTATTTTTTCAAGCTGCCCATGGTGATTCTCTTTTGCAGACTGGAAAGAAAACTACTTTTAAAAAAGTAATTCTAGTTAGCAAATTATCTGTATTCACTAACACCAGATGTTTTGTGTGATCTTAATTAAGTCTTATGTGGAACAGCTGAAAGATAAACTCTTACAGGGACAGAAGCTGCCACTGGTTAATGTGGTTGAGACAAGCAACTTCTCTCTTTTCAAGCCTAAAGCCATTCTCTTCATGCCGGTGACTCCAGGAAAAGTGAGTTAATTCCCCCATTACTTTCCAAAGTTGTGAGGGAATATATTGTTGGTGGCATTTCAAAAGTAAAGGAAAGTGTGCATTATTTTATTATAGTCTTCATCAAATATAAAAGCAAAGAACCAATCATAAAGGAAACTACTGATACATTTGGCTACAATTAAAACTAAGAGCAAACTTTTTTTTTTGCATGAAAAGACTTTATTTTAATTGATATGAAAAACAAAAATGAAAACAAAATAACAGTTTAATATACAAATGTCTCTTTCATATCAGTAAAAAGCTGATTAACAATCCAAAATGGGCAAAGTATCTGAGTAGACAAACCAGTGATAGGTGGATATCCAGATTAGTCAATATCACCATATCAAAGAAATGCATATAAGATATGTTTCATCTGTGATACTATTCTGCGCTAATAAGGGTGTATGTGACAGACAACTTTTGAACACAAATCATGAGAATATAAGTTGATAACCTTCTTCAAACAATTTGTGCATAAACATCTTCTCCTTCTTGGAATTTCTTAAAAATGGAAAAAGTCTAAATATATGCTAACAGGACATTAGTTAAATATATTATGGCATATCCATGCAGTGTTGTTCTTTTCCTTTCAGTTTTCCAGCATTTGAATTGCCATCCTATGTTTGGAGAATCTCCCCGTGTGATTTAAACAACAGAAATTTAATTTTTCACCATTCTGGAGGCTAGAAGTCTGACATCAATCTACGAATAGGGTTGATTTCTTCTGAGGTATCTTTCCTTGGCTTGGAGATGGTCTTTTCCCTGTGTCTTCACATTGCCTTTCATTTGTACCTGTTTGCGTCCAAATTTCCTTTGTTTATAAGGATACCAGTCATATTGGATTAGGGCTCACTCTGACAATCTCATTTTAATTTGTTTGCTTCCTTAAAGACCCTCTCTCCAAATACAGTCACGTTATGGTATAACTGGGAGTTAGGACTTCAACATATGAACTTTGGAGACACATTTCTGAGCACATAACACTCATTTACCCAGCTTCTCTTTCTGATAGGATGTCAGCATTTGACTTGGGCTCGGCCAATCAGATTCATTGCTTCTGGAATTTGAATTAGGGAATACTTATGCAAAGAAACTTGGTCAGTAGAAAATTCCTTCTGGCAGAGGTAAAAGATAGTGCTGCAAGCAACATCCAGTTTATAGGTCAGTGGTGGCTATAGTGCTGGGTTGGAAGCTGCAGCATCCGGAATAAAGAAGCAGAAGCAGTAATGTCTTCACCAGACTTGTCCTGTCTCTTCCATTGTTCATGCCATCTTATGAGCCTGCATCTTCAGCCTTCTTGGTGATTTTATTAGATGCTCACTGTCCTTCCAATAAATTTCTCTCTCCTTAAATCAGAGTTGGTTTCTATGATGTAAAACCAACAACACTCACTGATACATCTCACATGGTGGAATATTATATAGCCTTTAAAATAAGATTTTCTAAGAATTTTAATGGCAGTGGAAAAATATTTAAGATATACTACACAGTGAAAAAGAAGGTTATTATACTATGATCTCAATTTTAGTTAAACACTGTATGTGTATAACCATAGACAATAACTGGATGGAAATATATCAGATGTTTGTAGTGATTGTCTCTGCTTGTTGAAATTACAGTTGATTTGTGTTTTCTCCCTTAGACTTGCTGAATTTTGCAAATATTCTATATACATTATCTTTATTATCATACAACAATTAGAAGTGGGAAATTCAACACAGCATGGCCTTTTTGGAACTTTCCTCACTCCCGTTTGGTTGGCCTAGATGTATCTTTTTGTGCTTCCATGGAGATCTTCATGACAACTCTTACTACCCCTCATGTTTCTAACATGGTCCTCAGCATTCTCTGAATTTGCTTGTGAGTACTTCCTCCCAATTGTAAGTTTCTTTAAGAAATTTGCTAAACCTTACATCCCTATGTGACCAGTGCCAAGCACAGTAGCTGGCTTAGAGCAAATGCACAGCAAATATTTGTTGAATGAAAGAAAAAGCTACTTTAATATGATTTGATAGTTTTCTTCAGTTGTTGAATTTTGTTTCTGTGATAACTACAATTCTAATACAGTATTCTTGAGCTTTCATGTTGTTTGATGATTTATCTAGTGAAGGAAGAATTAATATTATTGTTTTAGAGTTTCCCCCATTTATAAAGTGGGTGTATTAACAATAGTTTTCTCCCTTAATGGTGAGAAGTGAATAAAGGGATGGAGGAAATAAACCTATTTAATGGGTTGTCTAGTACCTAAAAGAAGTAATTAGTTATGTTGACTATTAATAACATCATCGAATCATTAAGTCAAACATAGACCTAGCTATATTTTATTTTGTGTTCAGTTCTAATATGATATCCTAGCTCAGTCTCAGGCCACTGATAGATAATCAAATCCAAGTTGCAGGGTAATATTCTGTGATAAAATACGATTAGGAGCATTATTTCATGGATTATAATTCTATTCGAACTTAGCACATGATTCTATTCTAGCTCAAAACTCTTTGTTCAAGTAGGCCAACCAGATTCTTGGTCTAGGGGAGTGGCTGGTGGTTTCTTGCTGGTGATGACACTCTGGACCCACACTCATCATAGAGCCCATCTGCAATGAGATAAGGAGCTCATGCCTCAGTGTAAATCAATACACCATCTTCTTTATCAAGAAAGTTTTGCTGTGAGAAGATTGTCAGCTGAACTTAACTGTACCTTTAATAACCACCCCCAACCCCCGACAGCAGATGCAGAGGGCCACAAGTTCCTCAAACTGAGAGTTCCACTGATTGTGAAATTCCCCAAGTTCATCCTTTAACACCTCTGTCTTTCTAAAAATCAATTTATTTCTTTTGCTTGCTCAAGCAACCAGAATAACTAATAAGGTAGGACTATAAAAATGTGATACTGGAGCCTAGGAGTATGGACTTCAAACTCCTGGTTGTAGAGGTGGTCGTCAGAGCTGTGGCAGAAGGCATGAAAAAGAACACTGAGGAAGAGAGTGTAGTGATAAGAAAAACCTTGAAGCATGAACCAGTTTATTTGAGGGGCTGGGATTGGAAGAGGCATAAGCAGAGAGGATCAGGAAGGGATATCAGAAAGTGGAAAAGAGCTGGAAGTACATGTCATAAAATCCTCAGGAGGAAAGTGTTTGCCAGAGAGGATACTAGCCTGCTGCTTCTGTTGGATAGGCTGCGCAAGGTCACAAATAAACTCAAGTCTTTTAGTGGCTTAACATAATAGAAGTTTATTTTTTGCTCATGTAACAGTCCAAGATGGATGGCCCTGGTTCCTGGGTGATTCAGGCTAAAAGGCTCCTTGCATATCACAGCACCAGACTTCATAGGTCCTTGCTGTTATTGGCTGAGAGACGAGAGAGAGATTACTTGGAAAAGTTCTTGATCTGAAAGTGACTTATGTCCTTCTGCTTATATTCCATTGGCAAGAACTAGCCAGAGCCAAATGTAAATGCAAGAGTCAAGGCGGCCTCTTCCTAGAAATAAATCTGTACTATGGGAGGAGTAGATGCATTCTGGAAGAAGGGTGGTTTCTCTCCCTCAGGGTTTGATGTCTGAGCAAGGCTAAGAAAATGAGGCCTGAGGAACATCGTGGCTGCATTCGGTGATTTCAAGTCATTTGGTGATGTACAGTAGAATGAGAGGGACTGAAGCCATCTTTCATTTGTTAAAAGAAAAATAGATATTTGAAGAGGTGCAGCTAGAAGAGATAGATTTCTTTTTCAAATAGCCAGCCAGTGCACGGACAATAAGAGAGAAAAATAACAGATTGAAAAGGTAGTAGGACAGAAAGAAAGGTTTTATTTTTACAATTACTTTGATCGGAGTATGTACTTAATAAGTAGAAAGAAATGGAAATGAGACAAGGACAGCAAGAAAAGAGAACAAAGGTGCAGAGATTAGCAACGGGCGAGAAGAGGATGAGTCTTCTGGAGAGACTAGAGATTAAAAGCAAGGATGGACATACATGGTGCATCAGTTGAGAAAACAGTTCACTGCCGAGCACTGTCCAGAAGAGCAGGAAGAAAGGCCATCTGCTTAGGTTGAGGGATAGGGATATAGGGTCGGGTTTCAGGGAACTATAACAACTGTGGAATCTCCAATATAAACCTAGGGAGAAATGTCGGAGATAAATAAAAGAATAGCTAAGTAGAGGAGAGCACAAAGTCGGGGTTAGAGAGTTAGAGATATCCCAATCAAATAATAAAGCTCTTGGTCATTTCAGGGGCGCCTGGGTGGCTCAGTTGGTTAAGCGACTGCCTTCGGCTCAGGTCATGATCCTGGGATTGAGTCCGGCATCTGCTTCTCCCTCTGACCCTCCCCCCTCTCATGTGCTCTCTCTCTCTCTCTCTCATTCTTGCTCTCTCAAATAAATAAATAAATAAAATCTTTAAAAAAAAAAGTTTAAAAAAAAAGGTCTTGGTAATTTCTTATAAATAATTTTCCATTCTTTTTTCTTTTTTTTAAGAAAGTGATTTAAGCATCAGTTAAGCTAGGCACAACTTTTAAGATCAAACCAGTAAACTCTATGAATAGACTGGAGATCATAATTTCTCTTCTCAGTGCTTGGTACTGTAGGTTGGCAAAGAAACAGAAAAGTGAATATGAAGAAAAAGTCATGTAAAATTATTCAAATATACAAATCGAGGGTGTTATTTTTACTTATCATTTTATATTTCAAATGGCTTCTGAGTAATGATCCTTATAAATGTTCACACATAGAGGTATGAATTCTGCGTGAGTGTTAATACCATTTAAAAACTGGAATTACTTAAGATGCATTATTGGTGCAGAGGGTGGTAGTTATTTTTTCCTCCTAATATGAGAGTAAATACAAATAACATTCTTAGAGAAGAGTGAAGTAATTTTTACTCAGCTGAGTCCCAATGTTTTCAACTTTATGACTTTTCTTAGCCTGCAGGTTGTTATTTTGCAAAGTATCTTTAAGAATAATCTTTTTTTTTCCTTTCATTCTTCCTAGGAAACACTAAACCTATCCATTATCAAAGACTCCTACCAGTTTAAATACAATTTTAAAACTGTAACTTTTTCTAGGCATATAAGGAGCCAGCAATCTCCACCCATAAGGCATTTTATAACCCACCAAACTGACCTCAGCATAAGCCAGCTTATAAAGGCAAAAAAAAAAAGAAAAAATTCATCCCACGTTCAGCCTTTACTTGTAATATTTTTAATTAGATATAGAAATATTTATATACATATACACATGCAAATGTATACACACAAACACACTCAAAAGTATATCTTTGGCTATTTTTTAGTCTCTTTAGCATCATTTTCTCAGTCGTATCAACATTGAATAAAGCTATGAGCTTATAAGAAAATTAAAAAGGTGTATTTTAATATGGAGACACATTTTAAAATAAAAACTTGAAAGCACTCACTATCTTAGAGTTACTTCTTTTGAAAAATGGGAGTACATCAAAAAGCTTTTAATATCTATATGTATATCTATACTCATCAATCTATATGATATTTTATACAAAATAAATAAAATTGCACTTGCACTTGAGAAAAGAAAATATAAATGTAACTTAAAATTGAATTTGGTTCTCATTGGTTCTAGAATTCTAATATGTAAGCATTGTCCCTGAAGAAAAAATGTTATGGAAATTTTTAAAAGTATTCATGAGCTAAGCTTCAATAAAAGTTCATATTGTTTCCATAAAATAGAATAGCAAACTGGGAAAAAAAAAATAGAATAGCAAACTGGGTTCATTTTATTACATCGAGTCAGAAATGACTATATATGGTATGTTTGTATGTGTGTGTGTGTATATATCATATACATGTCATGATATATATATTATAAATGGGTTAAATCACATATAGTTCCCTCTATATAGATATATATATATATATAAAATTGTTAAAATGGGTTAAACTCCCATAAGCAATACATGATTCTAAAATACCACAATATAATGAAATCACTACAAGTTGGTTTATTACATTTTTTTCACATAGATCTGATTTTTCTAAAGCTAGAGAAAAAAATTACCAAATGTTTATAGACAGATGGTTTAAACTTAATCAGATTAGGTATCAACATGGAAATCAATTCAAGGTCTGAAAATTCCAAGAATGCTTTAAAAAAATCTATAACAAGGCAACTTCACAAGAGAGAATTAGGTAGAGGACTCATATTTCATCTGCCGGATTTATTCTGCAATTGACTTGTTCAGTGTCCCTCAAATAAGCTGTCTTTGTAAATGGTTGCCAAAGTACATTTCTGAATTTAGTATAAATGTATTGTATGACAGTTGGGATTTGAAAAGTTTAACTAGTTTCTTTCTCTTTAAAAACTAGCTTCAGTACAAGATTGTCTAACTTTAAAAAGTACAACAAGTTCCAGATTTGTAGTATCCATCTTTAACTTCAACTTTTGTGGAGTATTTAATAATCACAATTTTGATGGATATTCATTGCTGTTATGTAAAGTTAATTTATTATTATCTTTTCTAAATCTATCTTACCTATCTATCTACCTCTCTATACCTTCTTTCAACTTCCTTAGTAGGATTTAACATAAAAATATATTCACCTTGAAGAGCTATGTGTACTCTCAAATTGGTTTCAGCATTATTCATAATAGCCAAGATTTGGAAACAACCCAGATGTTGATCAACAAATGAATGGATAAGAAAATACGGTACAGCCATACACTGGAATATTACTCAGCCTTAAAAAAGAAGGAAATCCTTCCATCTGTGACAACATGGATGGACCTAGAAGATCTCATGCCAAGTGAAATAAGTCAATCACAGAAGAACAAATACTGCATGGTTCCACTTACATGAGGTATTTAAAATAGTCAAACTCATAGAAGCAGAGAAGAGAATGGTGTTGCCAGGGCATGGGGAGTTGTTCAGTGTGTGTCAAGTTGCAGTTATATAAGATGAGTAAGTTTTAGAGATCTGTTATAAAGCACAGAGCCTGTAATTAATAGCATGATGTGCACTTAAAAACTTGTTAAGAAGATAGATCTCATGCTAACTGTTTTTACCCCAGAAATAAAACAAAGCGTAGCAAACAAACAACAAAAGCAAGGAAATACACAAAATCTTTTGGAGGTGGTGGATGTATGTATAACTTTGCTTGTGAGGTTGGTATCACAGTATATGCCCTTGTCCACACTCATCAAGATATATATATTAAATATGTTCAACTTTTTGTGTATAAAGTATACCTCAATGAAGTTAAAAAAAATAAATATATTTGTGGTGGGAAGAAGAAGCTGAACTCTTCCTTAGTCTAATCATATCTTCACTTTTCAGCTGAGGAAAGAAAGGACAGGTAAACATTCTCTAGGCCAAAGCAAGTTTTCGGTCAAGTCCATCGTAGTGCCTGGGTCGCCTGATTTATAATATAAATCTCTAAAATTAGGCAACATGTGACCTTTCCAGATGTTCATTTAAAACTCTTCTGTAGCATCAATTACTTTGTAAGTTAGATTATGGTCATTTGTGTACTTTCTGCCTTCTGCTTCTCCCCCTACCCCACACTCATAGATATTTCAGCACCTACTCACAAACAGTCGGGGTCAAGGCCTCAAAGTACAAACCTATGAGCAGATTTTGATAGATGACGACCAATGAATAAATGAAAAAGAAATGGCCTTGGTATTGTTAATGCCAACTCGCCCCTATCTTTCTATAAAAATAATGATCTAGAATCAGTTTTACCTAGCTGGAATATATAGCTGAGTATAGTCACCAGGGTAATTCAAGTCCAAGTTCTACTTTTGCCTGAATTTGCTAGATTGCTGCCTCCACCTTATGGGCCTTAATTAACCGTACTATCAGAATATGACTCAAGAAGCTCAGGGTTTTAGGAAAATGTGAAAGCTTCTTAGAACTACTAGTACATCTTTCTCTCCCTACAGCTGTCGCCAGGTTTATAAGGCTGTTACGGTTGAACAGTAACTTTTCCCAATGGTATAAACAGCATTTCTATCCTGGGCCCCTTCCTCCTACCAATGACCCTTTGGAAGCCACTGGGCCACCATATATTTCCATGAGTCTACTCACACATCTTACTCCATTATTTTCATTATTATTTTAAACAAGAAATAGAATTTCTATTTTTATTTTATATTCCTTTTTCCCTGAAGACAAAAGAGATGACTAAGAAATTTATAAAAGTTGAATAGCTCCCACTTCCTCCCACCTCCTACTTTATTGAAGAGTGTAGGGTGTCTGAGACTCTAAAATACCAAACTCAAGAGACTGTACTCATGTTCCAGATCTTAGGACTAATCCATTCAGAGGGTTATATTTTGTTCTTCATTTAAAAACTCTGGATACCAATCTGTCATATAATCAGTGGTGAACAACGAAGGCAGGAACATGAAAAAGACAGTTCTTATCATAGGGATAATGTCACATCTACCTATTTAAACTTCCATACTACATATTTTTTTTCCTAAATATTTCAGGGTGACAGCAATTTCTGTCTTGTAAAATGTAACTTTCAGTTTAAGTAACAGCTTCTTGAAAGTTGTTTTGATCACCTCAACTTCAAAATAAGAATCTCAAAGGAGAAAATTGCGAAATAATACTTTTGCTGTAATCCCTTATTTTTCTAGCCATAAATACCTATTCAATTCAAACAAACAAAGTAAAAAGCAATTCCCTTGGTATATGAGTATGTCCAAATCAATTAATTAATAAGAAGAGAACATCTATTAAGCTCTGAGTGTTGTTTTATGCAGATGTTTAATTCTCCAAGGAGATTTTCACATCTGCATATAAAATGGTAACTTATGGAACATGTCATTGAATATAAGGATTGTTCATCTTATCTATTGTGGTGTTACAGACCACCTCAAAATTTAGTGGTTTTAGACAACAAACATCATTTATTTTGCCCATGAATTTACAATTTGAGCAGGGTTTGGCAGAAAACGCTGATCTTTGCTTCATTCAGTGTCAGGTGGAGCAGGTCGACTGTGGGCTGGAGGATTGACTTGGCTACTGACATGGCTGGCAAGTTGGTACTAACTGTTACCTGGGAATGCAGCAGGGGCAGAAGGTTGGGAGTCTCAGTTCCTTTCCATGTGAGCCTTTCCATGTTGTGTGGGTTTCCTCCCCACATGGTGGCTGCATGTCAAGGGCAAGCATCATGACAGAGAGAGCCAAGAAGAAGCTCTACAATGTTTTATGACTTGGCTTAATCAAAGAGTATCATGTCCACTCCATTCTATTCACTAGAAGCAAGTCACTAAGGTCAGTTTATACTCAACCCACATTCAAGGGGAAAGGAATTAAGCTCAATGTCTTGAAGAAAGGAACATCAGAGCATTTGTGGGCATATTTTTTAAACCACTACAGTATGAAATGAGGAATGCTAGAAATAAATTCTAAATAAATTCTGAAGAGCTAGAAAGGTCAATTCTTTGAGTTATAATTTTAAATGCCATTTATTGAACTTCTAGCATATGCTTTGCATCCGTTTTTAGTAATCCTTACACAAATTCTAAGTAAGTATTTTCCATTTTACAGATGAAGAAATTCACAGAATAAGAAAGGATTTGCCCAAGGTCACACAGACAGTAAATGGTAGAACCAAGGATTTAAAAATGGATTCTTTCTGTTACCCCGTGCCAAAGTTCTAAGGAGGGGTGAGATTTGACCTAGAATTTGGCAGCTGGAATGAGATTTAAGTGGCCAGAAAAGAATAATGATGTTCTCTGGCTGCAAAGTGATGTGATAAAAGATACAAGAATGCACCAGATAATTTTCATGAGAATCATTTGGCTGAACCAGCATATTTATGTGTACTACCTTAGTGACCATACCTGAGACAGCTGTGGAATGAAGACATAGTCTACTGGTCCTTGCTTTCTGGGAGGTCTGGACAAGTTTTCTAGTGGTTCTAGTGTATTCCCAGGGGGGTCAGGGCCAGTGAAGAGGGGGCTGGGTTGTGGAGGAATTGGCAGTCTAGAGCTAAGTCGGGCATCTTAGAATAGCCACTAAAGCTTACAAGTAACATGTAAGCTAAGTCAATACACACATTACAATTTCTAGAATTATTACCCACTTGGAATTCGGTGCTACCTTTTTTCCATAAAGAACATCTGGTACTCAGTGTGGGTGTGGGCAGTCAGGCATATAAAACATTTTTCCATGTCTTTCTTTAAGAAGTTGTGGGATACTACTGTCTTAAATTTTACATCAATCCATTTTTGCGTTGTGAAATGAAGACTTTCATTCTTTTACTCAAGAAAAAAATTCTATTCACTTTTGTTTAAAAAACACGTTTATAGCACCTATTATGAGCCAGACACAGTGGCATATGCTTTACAAATATTAAAACACACCCATCCACTATAGTTACTATTCCTATAATACTTACGATTCTTTTAATACAACCATAAAGCCTCAATATTATCGTGCCTTTTTTTTGTGGGTGAGGAATAGGGAAAAGAAAAGTTGATCTGGGTCCCTCTTATAGGCAGTTGTCGTGTAAAAGAAAAGATCCTTGAATGTGAAAATTGCCATTGTCTTGGGAAACTCACTAACTTCTCAGAGTCTTGTTTTCTTCTGTCTGAAGTTGCCATGAGAATTAGATGAGTTGCATTTGGGGCGCCTGGGTGGCTCAGTCGGTTGAGCATCTGACTCTTGATTTCGGCTCAGGTCATGATCCCAGGGTCCTGGGATGGAGCCCTGCATGGGGCCACTCTCAGCAGGGAGTCTGCTTGAGGATTCTCTCTCTCCCTCTCTTTCTGTCCCTCCCCCCACTCACACATGCTCTCTCTCTCTAAAATAACTAAATAAATCTTTTTAAAAAAGAATTAGATGAAATAATCTTCGGGGAAATGTATGAAAAAGTATTCCATGAAGTTAAGAATTATCAAAATATGGAGTCATACTTTGTTAATGAGGATGAATGATGGGATGTGTCCCCAGGCCACACAGGGCAGTTTTGGACAAGGGCCGTTGGTCTGTAATCATGTAAAGCATCTTTCAATTCACAGACCTTTCTTAACCAACAGCTCCTCCTGGGGTGGCTCTAGAGTTATTTCTACTATTGGCTGAACTGATAATTAGAAAACAAATGTGTATTACAAATAACAAAATGTGCTTTTTTGTATGATAAAGGTAAGTATACATAGCCATCTTAGGCTCCACCATGATTGGCTTAACCATGACTCTATCACTGACCCTTCCAGTTTTCCAATTCTTTTTGCTAATAAACACTTTTTTTCCTTTTGTACACGATACTGATTTAAAAAAAATTGTTACCTTTACAAAATACTTACTTTTTAAAAATTGTGACCTTTACCTTATTTATCACAGATCTATCCATACTGTTGTGCTCTAGTAAAGAGTAGATGGCAAACTCATTTGCTCTTAATTATATATGTACCTTTCCATGAAACTTCAACCAGACAAAAGTATATATATGTATATATATTTATAGACACACAGTACGTGTTACATATTACATGTTAAATATATGTAAAATATTTAAAAATACATATTAAATACATAAGTTTCCTCTTCATATATATGACGTACATGTACTTAATTTAATGTGTATTTTATATATTTAACATGCAAATTTGTATTTGATTTAACAAACAAATTTGTGTTTGATTTACAAACAAATTTGTATTTAATTTGCCCCAAGAATTTACTGCCACCTCTATATACTTTCAACTTCAGACTACAAATATTATAGTGACAAAATAATGAAATACCATCTGAAGGGGAGGAAAAACCTGAACAGTATGCTAAATTTTAGTCTTTCAAATATTTTAAAATATTTCTAGTACTTCACACTTAAATATTTTGTAAAAGCAGAATTATCTGTCAGACATTCCATGATGTACATATTTTTTTCTTTATAGAAGCTTTTAAGTTTCCATAAAAAGTCACACCTGCTCAAAATAGAAAATGAGTAGTTTAATCATCATAAATCTAGCCATAATGTAGACTTTGCTCTTTAAAGAAGAAAAGTTATGGCTAAAAAGAAGTTATGGCTAGAAATAACGATGTTTTGGTGGTAACAGTAACATATAACAATAGCAATGTAACAGTGATAGTAATCACAATCACTGTAATAAGGATAGAAACCTTCTACTGAGTATCAACCATCTATTTTTGGTGGGCCTTTTACAAATATGCTATCATGTAATGCTTATAATAATACACAGGGCAAGTAAAATTTGTTCCCATATACAGAAAGAGAGACTGGTTCAGAGAGGTTAAATGACTTGCCCCAGAAATGGTAGAGACAGAACTTAAATTTATGCTTTTTTTCCCATTAAGTGGTGCTTATAAAGGAAGATCCTAAAACGCAGATTGGAAATTTACTGGCTATCCTATGATTACAGATTATTGTTGTCAACCTGAGCATTTTGTCAGATTTCTGATTCTTTTATTTTCTTTTTAAAAAAAATTTTAAAAAATTATTTATTTATTTGAGTAATCTCTACACCCAACGTGGGGCTTGAACTCACAACCCTGAGATTGAGAGTCTTGTGCTCTTCCGACTGAGCCAGCCAGGCACCCCTTCAATTCTTTTAGTAATTCTTTCTACTTTGGAATGATAGTTTACATTATTTAAGTGCTTTAACGTTACAAAAATGCATTCACATGTGTTTTCTCTCATTTCTCTCAACATTTTTAGTCTCATTTTACAAACTGGACACTAGTTTATATTATAACTAGACCATGGTTTCTTATATGGTGATCATGTCTACAGAGCTAAACTACCTTCTGCCATGCATACACACAGAAAGAGCTCAATAAATAGTTGAGTAAATGAGTGCATGCCCTTTCAAAAGGCATGTATCCGTGTTGACAGTAGTAGTAACAAACTACTTACACCAAACAAATAAGACCTTTGCCCCCAAACTGAGGAGAAATACCCCCAAAAAGGTCAGAGAAAGAAGATAACCCACAGACCCTGGCTAGAGGCCTTGGCTTACTTCATGCATCAAAGACTTAAAAACCATCCACTGAATTCTTCTCCATGACTATCTATTCTAGAACAGTCTTGAACATATGCAGCCCTTCTGAGCACAATCCCAGATTGCAGAGTTTGGCCAGTCAAACCTGGAATCTTAAAGAAGTAATAAAGGATAGCAACACAGTTTTCCACATACTCTAAGCTCTCTTGCGACCATGAATCTGGTGGCATTTCCGCAACTCAATCTGTCAACCAATCAATTAAAAATGGAATGTAAAAATTAAAAAAAAAAAAAAAAGAGGAAAACACAATACATTAGTTGAGGTTTCCTGGCACAGCCAGTCACTTTTCTTCTCCTGTGTACCTAATGGAAGCATTCTTAGCAAGCCATGCTTTCTGCAGCCTTCCCCATTCTCCATAAAGTAGGAGATGTGCAGACTTTTTAGGGGACCGGCATCTAAAGAGGCATGTGGCAAACAGTCACTGGTTGTTTTTACATTCATTTTTCATCACAGAACTTTGAGAACAAATGACGCTTAAAATTGACATTTCCATAGAAATTTAGCATTTGCCCTATTCTTTTTCAGCTACAGGATATGCATTCATGAAGTGCATCCACTGTACACTTGAGATTCAATGACATAAGCAAGAGTGACCAATACTATTCGAGAGGCTGTAACATCCAGAGGAAACAAAACTGATCTGCTATTCAGAAGTCTAGAAATATAATTACAGCTCTACAACAACGTTCTGGAATTATACCCATTGACTTCCCTTGCAATTGTTAATTTTCTTGGTCATCTCCATCTGTAGCAATGTAAATGGCAGTTACTACTCAAGAAGGTTGGAAGAGAGAAGAAACTATTCCAGGTGAATTGACTAGTCTGTGTTCTTTGAAAGAAAGGTGTTGATTTCATTTGAGATGTAACTGCATTTAAATGGAGCATGAATAAGCTCTGAGTGGCATCTGGAACCTAGAATGGGTTCAAAATTAGGCCAATGAAAAATGCAGTTTTATTTTCATTGAAAGCCAAGGAATCATCTTCAATGTAAGTTTTAATGTCATAATGCTGACACATAACTTACACACAGACAGTTCCTCTTGGGGTGGAAGGTCAGGCAATTAATCCATTGCGTCACCCATTCACCTATACGTGCCAGCTATTTGGGAGAACTTGAAAAAATGATGGAAAATTCTTAATAATCTTTGACAGTACAATATTTGTACTTAGACTCTGGCTATTCCGGAATGATGCTTCCCTGTTAGAATGGCTAGTCAATCTCACCATGTGATGGAAAACAGATGTAAGATTAGGATGCAAAGTAGTTTTCCAGATTCTTAGTCCCAGCATGATGCACCATCCAGCCCCAAAGTTAACCAGCCAAGTGCTGACACATGTCTTACAGCAAAATATCCCTCACAGCCACAGTTCAAAGGCCTTGCTACCCTCCAGGGCAATTAATACAGCATCACGTTCAATGGTGCTTGAACCAAATCCATTGAATCCTCAGGGGAGAAATAACGAAGCAATCACAGAGCTCAGACAAGAACAGCATGTAGTGGTGGCTAGGGTTTCAGTCCCTGAAAATGTAGCTTTTCCTGAACGCACGTGTAGGATTACAGATTTACTTGAAGGGAGCTATGCTCAGATTGTGTAATCTACTTGTAGCACAGTTCTTGTAAGACAGCATGAAAACTGAAGCATAATTATTTAATAAGAAAGAAAGGAAAGAAGACAGGAGAGGGAGAGAAAGAGATAGAGAGGAGAAGAAGAACAAGAGGAGGAGGAAGAAGAAGAAGAAGAAGAAGAAGAAGAAGAAGAAGAAGAAGAAGAAGAAGAAGAAGAAGAAGAAGAAGAAAGGGGAGGAGGAGGAGAGTGGGGGGAGGAGAAGGAGAAGAAGAGGAAGACAAAAAGGGAAGGAAGGAAATCTATTTATAGATCTTCACTCTGCCATAGTAGAGATTTTCAAGTTTGACCTATTGGGGATAACCAGAAAAACCAAAATATTGTATCCCTTTAATAAAACTGGGAGTTATTGTTGGTGTGTACTACCAGGAGACCTGAAAGAGCTCCTTTCTGAGACGTGAAGTAAGCATGGTTTAATTCCATCCAGAGCAGATGAACTCAAGGATTGTTTTTCTCAGTTGTCTTGAGCATTCCCTTCAAGATATTGGATCAAGAAATGGTGGCAAACAAACTGTATTGGTTAAATTTTTAAATTAAATCTAAAATGTGACAAGGTATTTTGCAATCTCTTATATGTAAATTACAAATAAATATTTTTACTTTTGGTTGGACCTGGAAACAACCACCATGACCAACAGCTTCTAAAGCTGCATGGAACCCTGGTTAAGGAGTCAAGCACTTCCAGATGCCATGTTAGCTCTTGCAGGCCACTGTGGCACCACCTAGCATTTTGTAAGAAGCAATAATGCAGTGGCCAGAAAGAACAATTCAATATTCCTGGGTGCTTCTCTTTTACAGAAGCTGAAAAAATAAGATTTATTCAACTTTCAATTATCCACACGTGGGTTGCGCTCTTTGTGGCCCTTGGGAGCTTTTCACCTGCTGTGCCCATCAGCTGGGACAGGAAGATAGCACTACTATCCCATGGAGTACACCCAGGCTGCAGATGAGCAGAATGTATTTGCAGTCCTTGCCGTTCTTCCCCTCTCTAAAATGTATACAAGAAATCTATTGTTCACTAAAGAAAACATAGCTAAACAAAAAATTCCAGCCACTTAAGGATAACCATGTTAAGTCTTAACAGAAGTTATTCTATATTTTATTTTCTGCATATGTATATGTAAATATAAAATATATAAAAAATAAAATAGAGGAGTCATTCTAGATTTTATTTTCTGCAGATATATATGAATATGTATTCATATATATGTACTTTCATATATATGTATGCATATATATATGAAGGTATGAGCAAAATCCCACATGTATTTATACAAAAATAGGTATTATGTTGGAAATATTGAGAATGTGGTCTCTGTAGCTGGACTATCTAAGTGTACAGGTCACATCTGTCACTTATTAGCTGTTTTATCTTTGGCAAATCACTTCAGGTCTCTAGGCTGGGTTCCTCACTGATAAACCAGGGACAATATTAATGAAGTTGCAATGAGTTACTATATAGAAGGTGCAAGGACAAGTGCCTCTCTTGTAGTAAACACTATGTAAATATTAGCTGTTACTATTACCTTGCTTAGAATCCCCTTTTCACCTCACAATGTATGGTGAACATCTTATCATGCCAATAAATACACATTTATGTCTTCATTTTGAATGGCTCTACAAAATAAACGCATTTTATGACTATCATACTGTATTGTGACTAGATGGGATCTAGTTTTTTTCTACTGTAGACCACATTATATCCTTGTAAATACATCTTTGTATGTTGATAAACTCATTTTGATAAACATCTAGTCGTGGAATTAATGGCTCAGATGACATTTTTCAGATTTTGGATTTCTACTGCCAAACTGTTCTCCACAAAGTTTTCACTAATTTTATTTCCACCAGCAGTATATGAGAGTACATATTGCCCCACTTTCTTGCTGACATTAAATACTATCTCTGTTTGAAATCTTTATTAAATATAGTAGCCAATAAAGGTAATGAGACAAAAAGAGTGGATTTGGAAAAAAAAATGACCTAAGATTAGCATCTTTAGAATAGTTTTTTTTTCCTCCTTGAAGACTGTGCCAGCTGTATGTGTAATAGCTACACCTTTGTACGTGTGCATGTGTTCATGTGTTTTTTTGTGTGTGTATATATACACACGCAAGTATGTATGTACAAGTTTGTGCATGTACGTATATGCAATAGATATGTTCAAATACTTATAAAGCTTCCTTTCTTTAAATATATCCATTAAGATGATCTATCAAAGTTTGCAAAGCTTTTTAGAATTATTTTTGTTTCATGGAAAGTGCAAAAAACGGTGTCATATAAAGATGCACGTTCAGCGAATATGCAAAACCCAAGGAAAACTGGTTGGTTTCACAAACACCTTACCCATTTAATCTGGGTGCACATTATATGAACAATAAAGGAATAGATATCAAGGGTAGGGTGAAAGGATCCGACTAACAGAAAATACTACATTGCAGTAATAAGACTCAGCACAACCAAATATCACTTCTCTAGGTGGCAAGGTTTTTGTCACTGGGGACCAGGTCTGCAATTAACCACCAGATTCTTTTAAAAAGAACTCACCCCTTCTGCCTCAGTAATAATACATATTATTCTAGATCCTAAAGATTCATGATAGCAGGAACTGTGCATATTTTAGTCCTTATTGTATTATGGTTTCTTCAGAAACTAATCAGTGATGAAAGGATTCAATGATACCTTTTCTCTCCACCTCTACTTATTTAGAAATGTCTTTTCATGCACTGGCTGGTCATCAAATCAGAATCCAATCTGCCTCACTGATAAACCTGAATCATTACTCACAGAGGGCTCTCATTAGGTCATGAAATGGGGCATGAGTTCTACTATTTAAGAGCACCACACAACCAACTTGCTGCATGGCCTTCACACTGATAGGATCTATCTGGCTTCTTCTTGATTCTCCTTGGCCATGATAATTCCAAGTCTCCTGCCATTCTTTAAAGAAGGGGTATTGGGTCTCTATGCAAAGACCTGGGGAGCATTTCTTAATTGCTCTCCACTTTCCTAGGGTGATTGAAAGGTAACTATGTAACTTTTGTGAGTAGTAGAGTTCCTAGATATTTTCTCTACCACATTCTGCATGTTTTTTAAACTGTGTTTTTTTTTTTCAGCCTAATGTTTAACAACATTAGTTAAAACAAGATAAAACAAAACAAAACAAAACGACACTTTAACAGTCTAAGAAGTCAGGGAGCAAGGGAACTCCCCAAAATATCATTGAACCAGATTCTGAATAATAATATTGGCATTTTTCTAATTTTTGTGAAGAACACTTGGCACATCCAAAGTGACTTTCAGAAAAAGATCAGGTGCCATGAACTGGACCTCAATGGTGTTAACTGTCAGAAATGCAGAGCTGACCAGACCGGAAGGAAAATGGGATTTGTAGGGGTACCTGGGTGGTGCAGTCGGTTAAGCATCTGTCTCTTGGTTTCGGATCATGTCGTGATCTCAGGGTCATGAGATGCAGGCTCATGTCTGGCTCAACGCTGAGTCTGCTTAAGACTCTCCCTTTCTTTCTGCCTCTCCCCACTGTGAGGGCTTTCTCTCTCTCCCTTTCTCTCTAAAATAAATAAATAATTCTTAAAAAAGAGAGAGAGTGAGAGAATGGGATTTGTATAAGGAATAGTAGCAGGTAAGGATGGATCTTAGTTGTTAAGCTAAGATTTGGATTTCATTAAATCTGTAGGTGAGAATCATGGAAGTTTTTTGAGAAGGGAGGAAGAAGATCAAAAGCACTGTTTAGGAACCTGCTGCCTATTTCCTAAGTGTGGTGCATGATGCTAAGTAGATTGATGGTTGTGCAGGGGTGTGTATGTGTGCAGGGGAGAAAGAAACTCTTTGCCAGTTGTGAAGTTGTAAAGGGTTACACATTGGGAATGAAAAGAAGGACCTGTACGAGAGATGCTGGAAAGGAAGTGTGGTCAGGACTGTGTGGTCATGAGAGGTACAGCCTTTATCTTGAAGAGGCAGCCATCCAAGTGCAGTCTGCACTGAAACAAATGCATCTGAACTTATATGCAGTGTCAAGGTCACAGCCATATGGCTATATGACAACAGAACCAAATTCATTTTGGTGGAGCAAAGGAAAATGGTGAGTTGTAGACATGGTCTACTCTGTTTTCCTTCTTTATTGAAGTATTTCCTTATCTATAGTCAATGAAATCTTTCTTTTAAAAGGTTTTATTTATTGATTCCAGAGAAAGTGCATGAGTGCGAGCGAGGGGGGAAGGACAGAGGGAGAAGCAGCCGCCCTCCCCCGCCCCCCCGCCCCGCTGAGCAGGCACAATCCCATGACCCTGAGATCATGACCTGAGCCGAAGGCAGACACTTAACCAAGTAATCCACCCAGGTGCCCCAATAGTCAATGGAATCTATAGAAGGAAGAAGATTGAACATTTCACAGGAAATGTGCCTCCCATACCTACGTGTTCAGAATTAGCCTTCTCCTTCCTTTTCTCCTACAATGTCAAAGGTGAGATGGTTTCTCTGACCTTCCTGTTGGGCCATCAGGTCAGAGGGAGGCTGGGGAGCAGCGTACCATGTGGGATTGATCTCGCAGGAAGACTTGGGGTTGGCCCTAGAAGCAAAACCTTGCCTACGGAGCAACTTTTAGAAACTTCTTATCCCTAACCTGTCCATGAGATTCTTACATTTTGCCCTGGTACTTTTGCTCTGAATAAAACGAATAAACCCATAAAGACCATTATGCTTTAGTGAAAAGGAAGATTCTGAGAGTATGATTCATACAGACATGAGCAGATTTGTGGACCTGAAACCATGGGCAGTATTGTGATAGAGGGGGGAAAGGAGGGCCCGGGAGGGAGATTGCAAAATGAATCCCTAACTAATCTCATTGGGAAACATTTAGAATCTCATTTCTGTGGGAATTAAATTAAGGTTTCTGCGAGAGTGTACTTTGTGTGTATGTGAAAATACAGCAGGCGTCAGGGGCCCTAACACAGTTTGGGGAAAGACTACATTAGTTTCTTGATTGTGGATCCCAAGTTAAGTGAGTAAAAAAAATTTTAAAAATAACAAAAACATGTTGTTCCATATGTATCTATTTAACATTTAAACTTGTTTGTTCACTTCACAACCAATTCTTAGAGGCTCCAGTGAAGGAGAAGCTGAGGACTTTGTGACATCGTATAACTTCCTACTCTCTGAGAACACATGTCTCCAGGCCACACTGTCAGCCCAGATCTATTGCTTTTGTCAGATGTTTTATTAGATTCTTCTAAGCTGTACAATCCTTAACAAGAATGGAATTCCAGAGCCTGATTATGATAGCATTCAGATTGTATCTCAATTCTTTGGGCTCTTTCCTAGAGTTCTAAGAGGGAGTTTTATGCACTTCTGCCCAATAACTGGCAAAATGATCCATGAGACATGTTTAATAGACTTGTGGACACCTTATGTGAGGTGGATGGCAGTGGGAATTTCCTGCCTGTGCTGGGGCCATAGCCACGTCTTCCTGAGGGTCTGGGAGACCAGCAGTGTCTTAAGGACAATTTGTCACTTTTCCATCTCCTGGAAAACACCTTGTTCAGACAACACTTAATGATCTTTGGTGATAGTCTCTCTCATCAGTTGAATGCCATTTGGGTATCGATTAGCCTCTCAGTTCTGTAGTGGTGACATTCTTGTTCTCATATCTAAGAGGACAACCACTCAGGCTCACAGTTATTAAACAGCGATTAGCACAAGGTCACACAGCTAAAAGGAGGTACGGCTCTGTCCTTCTAGCCTATGAAATAGGGTAGAAATGGTGTCTGTTCTCGCTTCTCAAGCTCTGTCAATCTAGTCCAAGACCTGGCACGTAGAAGTACTCTAACTAAATAGCTTTAGAGTGGAAGGATTCATGAGTGAATGATCCAGGTATATGACTACAAATCTTGAGACCGTACACCTAAATGATTTAGAAATACTGGCAAAGGGGGGCGCCTGGGTGGCTCAGTTGGTTAAGCGACTGCCTTCGGCTCAGGTCATGATCCTGGAGTCCCTGGATCGAGTCCCGCATCGGGCTCTCTGCTCGGCAGGGAGTCTGCTTCTCCCTCTGACCCTCCCCCCTCTCATGTGCTCTCTCTCTCTCATTCTCTCTGTCAAATAAATAAATAAAATCTTTAAAAAAAAAAAAAAAAAAAAAAAAAAAAAAAGAAATACTGGCAAAGGGGTAAATGTAATTCCACAATCAAGTTTTCATTGGTTTTTAGCAACATAATTAAAAAAAAAATATATGTACTTAAAGGCATGTCCTTGATTATGAAACATTTTAGAAATGATAATGTTAATGGATAGTAGTTCTTAACATCAATGTCTTTAATGCTTATAATAAAAACTTGGCAACATTATATTGGGCCACACAATTAAAAAAAAAAAAATCCAGCTCTCCAAATCCCAGAGTCTGAGTTACCCTATGCAGCCTCTTGAAGAGGTTTTATCTCATTAATCTACAATAGGGAGCAATCCAGGCATTGTTCCTACTTTACTCTTGACTCTGAGAATCCTAAGGAAATCCTGAGGAAGCACATTCTTCAATACAATTGTCCTTGAGAATTCACACCTTCTAGTAGTCTCCAAGAGCTGCACTTCATATGCGGAATCATTGCTTAAAGCAAAGTTATGCCCATCTAGGTAATGCCAGTCTCTTAAGCCCACACAATTTAGAATTCATTCTTGCAATGATATGGTTTAAAATGAAGTAAAATAATTTTTTTAAAGTCTATATTCTCTCTCTCCCTCTGCCTCTTCCCCCACTGCTCATGCTGTCTATCTCTAAAAACAAAACAAAACAAAACAAAACACAAAAGCTAAGAATATCAGTTGTCAGAACAGAAGTTGCATTAGGCTCTAACATGAAAAAAAGGTAATCAAAGAATACTATTACTTCCACTGTATAGTATGATATCAGTCTTCGTCAATGGGAGAAAGCAGCTGACTTTAACTCCTAAAGTAGTTAAATCATTTTGAAAGAGAAGACAGGAGATAAGCAAAAAAGGGTTTTCCCCTAGAGACTTGTATATTTTTAAATAAACAATTGATAAAGGAGAGCATTTTGATGTTTTCTCAATGAAAAAAGTATGGGATAGTATAATGGATACTCCACTTGTAATTGTGGGAGAATATTTTATTTTTGTGACTGTAAATGCCGATGATTAGGCTGCCAAGTGAGGGAGGTTGGAGAATCCACAGTGGTAGAAAAAATAAGCTATTTTAATTCCTTCCTAAACCTCTGCCAAATTATGCTTTAAGTAATCTTTTGCCATTTTAGATGGCGTTGTCTTTTTAAATCTGAAATGATTCTGCACTCAAAACAGCTTAAAGTGGGACCACAGACTCTCATTTGCAGACAGAACACATCATAAACACTTTCGGGTTCTGAAAGTCTCCAAACATGCAAGCCTCAGAATACTCTTGGGTAGATTATGTCTTTGGTCATCTTCAGGACCCCATCAGTTGAACTTCCATCGAGGGCAATTCAACTTAAATCTCAGCCCACATTTCCAAGATTCCTTTTTCTGGCTTTCCTAAATTTTTCTGTTGTTCTAATCATTGCATTTGTAGCTTCATACTTGCCTTTTCTGTACTTTTAATAAGGCAATAAGATGGCTTTCTTAAACAATAAGTGTTTTCAAGGCTGCTCTAAATATACTTTTCTAAAGGGCACCCAAAGGACACATCAAATTGATTTTCTACTCTATTACTTCCTTTCCTCTTTCTTGTCTAAGTCTCTAATAATTTGAAATAAAGTGATAAAAGCACATCTAAAATAATACGGTAATGTTTTAAATGCATTATATTGTATGTCTTTATTTTTTTTTGGCAGAACATATAGGGGATGGACCTTTAGGAAAAGAAGCCACAGTTAGTATATAGTTACCATAGGATTTTAGAACAATCTTGAGCTCTCATTTGATTTTTGTTGGTTGATTCAACTTGGGTTAAAAAAAAAATCTGGAGTCTGGGCTGTTTAATTTGTTGTATCTATTTTTGTATACAATCATACAATAGATACAATTTTTGTACACAATTTTATCTATCCCCATAGATAGGATATAGGATATTGTGACCAAGAAACTATTGAGTGGCACCACAGGCATTTTTGAAAAATTCTAATATGAGAAAATGTCAGATTTGATTGCCTATGCATTATACAAGTCTAGGTTGTCTGATAACTATTGTGGGCGGTGTTCTTCGCTGCTTGGAGCTATTTCTTTCTGATTCCATGTAATTATTTCCCCCATTCTCCTGCCATTAAAAAAAAAATCTGCACCACTGTTCTCCATGTCTCTAGCACACAGGTTGAGAGTTGATTGTAAGTTGTTTGGGAATTAATCATCCCCAATCTCATGCAAGCCACAACATCACTTGTCCTCTGCCCATATAGCTTCATTTCCAGCTTAAAATAAATGGGAAATTCTGTTATTTAGATGTTGCGCCTTTCTGACCCGGTAGGCCTTTTTGTTTCTGTTTTTGTTTTGCTTTTGTTTTTACATCTTTCATTGGCCTCCAGGGAAGAATCAGCGTATTTAAATATCCGGAAGATTTGTTGGAGGTTGTTGATGTCACAATGATTTGTAGTCCTATTAAAATGACATTTGCTGATGACATGATACAGCGCAGTGCATCATTTCATCTCAGCATGAAAACTCATTGATCTTTTCATCACCGCCACACAGGTGATGCACTAACCCACGGCTCTAATGTGATCAGCCACACCACTGCCAGCATTTGCATAAGTGCTACTCCGAGATGGACTGCATTTCTAATCCAAAGTCACGTCAAGGAAAAATAGCTGTTGCAGAACGATTTATCCTTTTATTGGCTAAATGAAATTATTCAAATCCTGAAATCTGCTTTCTTCTTCAGCATTAGAATTTCGAGTAGACACACCCCGGTTCTATATCCCTATTTTAAACACACACACACACAGAGTAGAACTTTAATGGGATGAGATGCTCACTTGTTTTCTTATGCATTCAACTATTCTGCAGTATAAATCCAAAAAATGGGCAATTTGTTGGCATGGAATAGTTAAGAAAATTAAATCACTCTTCTAGGCGAGATCTTTGTGTGAGAGCTTACCGACACACTGTTTATACCCAGAATTAGCACAATGGTAATTTTCCTTTCCTCCCTCAACTCATAGGAGAGAAAAAAATACAGTAGGCAACAAAGTGAAAAGCAACACGGATTTCTTTGAGACATACACGACTCCAGGTAGCGTACCTATCACAAGAGGAGACAAGGCCGGACAGACAGGAGGTTTACTTGAGAGGTCATGATAATCCCTGAAGTACAGAGCAAATTTCATATTCTCTCTTGAACATCACTGATGTAGAAAAATACAGAAAAAAAGGCATTAAGGAAAACAAAATGAATAAAAAATGCTCTCAAGTAAATTTTTAAGTGCCATATACATTTGAAGAAGTCCATTCTGTCTTTCAGAAGTGCATTGCCTATTCCAAACTAGGTTCTAAAGCCCTGTGTTAACACTTCAAAGAATGCATGAGTTAAAATATCAAAAGGGCAGTTTTCTCCTGTGCTATTTTTTTTTTTTTTAAAGCCCATGTGAAAAAATAGGAGGCTGTGGGCATTTCACCAAACAGTCCGTTTTCCTAACTGGTTTTACAGACTTGCGAGATTTGAATATTTTGGATAAGTTCCAAGTTTCTGAATCCACCAACGTTTGCCCATCAATACTTGAAACCTGTCAGTTCCTGACATTAAGTCCGTGTGATGACAGACAGCGAACTGGATATGAGACTGTAAAAATAAGGTCCACCTGGTTCACAGAACGCCCTGCATTCAGCTTCTGGCCATGTGACTTGGCCCTGAAGATGAGCTGTGAGAAATCAGATAGACCCCACTTTCATGGGGAAGCAACCTCCATTTTTTTTAAAGTGCATGCCTCAAACTACTCTTTTGAAGTGCACCCTCGTTTCCTTGAAAAACACATCAACTTTAGATTGCAAGTTTCCCTTTTCAAGATAAGCAAGTTTCGTCACTTAAAAATAATTGTATACCATAGCCTCAGACATTCATAGTGCATAAGTACAATCCAAACTTGTAATTTCTAGGACAAAATTTATATGGTATTGTCATTACATATTTTTATTCTAAGTTTTAGTAATACTACATGATGGAAGAGAGGACTTTTGAAATCACATAGCAATAGGAGTGCTCCTTGGGTTTCTCATTCCTGCTCATAAATCTCTCACATCTGTAAGTTTTATGAAGCTTGTCACTGTTTATTCATAAATGCCCCCACTCTCTTGAATAAAGAAAGGAAAAACTCCACAAGACAAATAACACTGTGAAACTAGTAACTGAACCCTTCCTATTGGACAGGGTTAATAGCCCAAAACATTATGGGGAATGGAAAGTCAAGGAACAGAATGTTAAGAGTACAATGACAGTTCAAGAGAGATGTCTCTACTATGATTTAAAATATAATTAAGGACAAATTTCTACACTTCATCATTTGGGGAACTTGGAACTTCTTTTCATTTTAGTCCAGGATTTCATGAGTCACATATTTTGTACATATGCAATTTTGGTGTACAGCATTTTTCTCTGCATTGTTCCATGGATCATGCAGCCTCTGAGTCTTGAGAAAACTGACCTTAATAAAACTTTAAACAATGGCCCAATTCAGTTTGATATTTTAGATGTTTGGGAAAAAAAAATCCCAGCAGGTGAGTTAAAGTAGCTTTCCTTCTTTTTACCAAGCATATGATACCAATCCTCAAACACAAAACATGTCTTGTAAAACTTTACACTTGACAATCTGTTCTGGTTTAGTAAATAGTTGAGTGTATCTATGGCAGCCTTCATGGAGTAGTATAATCTTTGGATCATCACTACTTTTAAACTAGCATTTAAACAAATAACTTTAGATATTAGCAATTCAAATATTCCTTATATTAAATACTTTTTTTGGCTTGTGGTTCCCAATCTGTCAAAAAGATATTAATTTTCTGAAATGTGCTTATTTCATTTCCTCTAAACTACACTGTTTTTACCCTACATGTATTATATAACTTTTTACCATTACATACAAATAGTTCTGTACCAACAAAGTGGAACTGAGGAAATAATATGGGTATTCCAGTAATAAGAACTACTATTTTCATGGTGCTTTGTAGTTTATCAAATATCCAATTTAACCCTCCCAACATCTCGCTGAAGAATGTTGCACTGTCCTCATTTTTACAGATGAGTGCAACAAACTTGTTCAAGGTCACCTATCAAGGAAGGGGATCATCAAAGTCTTCTGCTTCTTTCATGCCCGTTACCATTTTTGTTCAAATAAACACATTAGTCTCATTTCAATGATCTAAAGAAAAATATAAATTTAGAATTATCCAGATGATTTTCCATTCTCTATTAAAGGTGTGGTTATGGGCATTTGAAACGTTAGAATTGGTATAATTACTGAGTGTCACTCTCACCTTGCCTGGGTCTTTTCCCTACACAAAAATAATGCTCATTAATGACATCTAAAAGATAGAAATTGGGCATATAGGATCCTATTTGATTTTATTAAGAATTAATAAAAATTAGAATTAGAATTAAAAGAGGTTGAACATACTAGCAGGGCGATGGCCCAGGATTCACTCAGATAAAAGGGAGCATTATCAAGATTCCTGGCTCTCGCCCAAAGGAGGAAGAGCTTTCTCTAACACAAATTCCCTCACGCTTCGACACGGTGCCAGCACTGTAAATGGAACATATTTCATCTCTAACAAATGCCAAAATATCATATTTATGTTTTCTGAAGACCATAATCAAGCCATTAAATAGGAAGTTTCCAAATTGGACCATGTTTGAAGGAAAGCATTAGGAAAGGCCAGGAGAGGCCGTATTGTTTCTGAAACATCACAACCTGTCCGGCCAAATCAGCCATACTCGTCCGCCCTTACCCATCACTTGTGTGGGGAGTGATTTTGCCTACAAAGTTCATGAATAAGGAAGGCATGACCAAGAGTGTCATCTATTTTCTCTTGCAGTCTCCACTAGTAGACTTCATGGGTTTTTATAAATTGTGGACTTTAATCTAGGCTTAAGAGAATCTGGGAACTTAGGGAGCAAAACATCTATATTTCACTAATCAGTAGTGGGAATTTAGCATTTCCTTCAATGATCCCTCAAAGCAAAACACCACCAGGGTCTCCACAGCAACCGTGGATTTGTTGCCAGTGCGCTCCCAGTTATGTTCACATTGTGTTACAGTGGTCGTGATATCTCACCATACAGTGTAAATTTTATCACTTCTTTGAAATTACAGTAGTTAGAGCTGTTCCTAGATTTTATTTAATAGGAAGGATGCCCGATATTACTAGGTACAGATGTATTTTTTACATATCTTGATGACTGCATTTCAGTATCATTGGAATTTTTATAATTAATCCTAAACACATTTCCTTTTGTGCATTTAAAAACACTCTTCTGAGAAGGAATTCACGGAATTTATCAGACTGACAAAGAGGTCCATGGCACAAAAGAGAACATTTGATACCTTTGCGAAGGAGTCCACTGTACATATGGGCATTTCTATCCGGTTTAGTTTCAACAAGTGTATGTGTATGTGTGTGTGTGTATATGCACCTTCACGCTATTTGCTAGACTCCGTGCTAGGCACAAAAATATGAATTACTATATTGTTGTTGGCTTTACAGGACGCATATGCATCATATGGATATTTTGAATACATCTTAATTTTCATCTTTGCTTTATAGATGAAGACATTCTGGCCCAAAGAAGTAAAAACAAACAAATATATAACAGATAAATACTTTATTTTTTAAAGATTTATTTATTTATTTATTTGAGAGAGAGTGTGCATGCTCACTAGCAAGGGAAGGAGCAGAGGGAGAGGGAGAGAAGCAGACTCCTGGCTGAGCGAGGAGCCCGATGCGGGGCTAGATCCCAGGACCCTGAGATCATGACCTGAGCTGAAATCAAGAGTCGGTCAGTTAACTGACTGAGTCCCCCAGGTGTCCCTGAATAATTTTTTAAAAAGAAGAAGTTAAATAACTGCTTAAACAAGTAATTGATGGAGTTAAATTTGTCCCTAGGAAGTTGAACTGCAGGGTCCCCATGCTGAACCATTGGGTTCTCCTATTGCTCAGTGTAGAGTGCAGGTATATCAGTTTGACAGCTTCTTTTGGAGCAGAAAGGGCACATAACCAACCTGAGAGTTGTGTATCTGTGGGGGAATGGTGTGGGGGGTATTGTGGGTGTAATGTCTTTGGGTTATGATGCCTAGATAAAGCTGGCATGATAGCAGCACCTGGCCAGGTAAAGAAGGGAGGTTGGCATGGCAGGGAAGGTTAGTGACGCTTGCAGTAAGGAAGAAGGTTGCAATTGATCTATGGCTAAATATTGCCAAGTGTACAATCAAGCCAGAGAGTGGCAGAAGCTGAGACTAGATGGTAGATGGGAATAGACAGCAGGCATGACAGTCAATGCAAAGCTATTTTTTTCGTGATGAGTGTTCGTGGTTTTATTCAGTGCATTCTCTAGGTGATCTCTGAGTGGTACTGCACCTTTGTCTGGCAAGTTCTAGCTCATACGATATTTTTGTTTAGTGACTGTATTCATCAGTTTGGTTGATTGGTGGGGGAATTTGAAGCCTATAGGTTAAGGTTCACACTCATGCCACAGTAATTCTTTTTTAACTAACTTAGTCTATTTAATTATTCACAAAAAGATGTAAAAACATCCTCTGCCTTTCTATTTTCTTGAGCTTTTCTAAGCCATAGGACTTAGTCTGGAGCAGCGGTTCTCAAATTCAGTGGGTATCAGGATCACCTGGATAGTTTCTTAAATCACAGGTTGGTGGATTGCTGGTCTTATCCCCAGAGTTTCAGGTTCAGTACTATGTCCAGGGTGTGGCCAGAAAATCTGCATTTCTAACAAATTCCCAGGCATTGCTGATGCTGCTAATCTGTTGGTCCAGCTTCGGACCATGTTGATAACTGTAAGACCGTCTCTACGCTACCTCTGGTTCACTTTCCCTGATGGGCTTCCACAGAGTGGAGTAATGGGGAGAAATGGGCTACATTCATTTTCAGTGTTCATCTCATTGAAATCAGGTAGACGTTGGGTCATATTCAAAACCCAATATTTGGTAGCTGTGTTATCTTGGCAAACTGCTTTATGTCTTTTGCCTCAATTTTCTGAGCTTTATTTATTTATTTATTTATTTATTTATTTATTTATTTATTAAAGATTTTATTTATTTATTTGAAAGAGAGAGAATGAGGGGGGGGGGAGGGCCAGAGGAAGAAGCAGACTCCCTGCTGAGCAGGGAGCCCGATGCGGGCCTCAATCCTGGGACTCCAGGATCATAATCCAAGCCGAAGGCAGTTGCTTAACCAACTGAGCCACCCAGGTGCCCTTCTGAGCTTTCAAAATGGGGGCAAAATACCTACCTAATAACTTTGTTCTGAGTATTAAATAATTGTTTTATGTATAAACATGGAACAATTGCTAGTCAGTAGTAGCCAATGTTATTGGATACTATGTGCCATAGCTATTCTTTCTATCTTATGTATGATGAAACTGAGGCCTGGGGAGGTGTGGGTCATTTGGATATAAGCTGAAGGGCAAATAATTGAAGGAAACTGGGCAATGTGTCTCCAAATGGTTTGCCCTTAACCCCTACAATACACTGCCCTAGTGTTTTGGCTCTTGTTTCTGCCTAACTTCCCTCCAAACAAATGTTCTGGTCTTGGGCTAATTATGTGCCTTCTTCCTTTCCTTCCTTTCGTGCTCACTTCTGACAATGGTAATGTCTTCTCCCTTAGCTTCTAATGTGTTTCCACTCATGGCCAACAATCAAGGGGGACCCGGCCCTCTTCAGCCAAGCCGGCTCAGACAATGCAGTTCATAAAGATTCAGTTCAGTTATAGTTATAGAACCCTAGAATGGTTTTCCCCCTCTTTCTTATAGAATGTTCTCGTTACAATTATGTACACCCATATTATCTTGCAATTGTTTTTCCTTCAACCTTATTCGAAATCTCTTGGAGAAAGACAGTCATCTTCTTTTGGATTTTCCACTGTACCTAGAATAGGGCTGGATGGACAAGGGTGCTTGCAGAGCAGGGATCTCATAGACACCACTCACCACCCAGTGCTATCCTACATCTCTGTAATCCCAGTCAACATACAAAAGTGCCTGAAATCAGTTTAGGAATTTTGTAACACCATATCTAGGTGACAACATTTTCAGTTGACACTTTATAGTTCAAGACGTTAAACTGATTCATAAAATGAACTTACAGGATTTCTGCATAGAGCCTCATATTTTGCTTAATCAAGTAAACTTCTAAAGAAAAAAAAATCTGATTAAAGGTTTCTGGAACAAGCTAGATTCTTGAGGAGATACTTACCAGATACTAAGGTGTTGGAGACTGAGGGCTCTCTTGAGTCCTAGCAGACTATTTTTACTAAGCACTTGCCTTGGGCCACTGGTGGTGGTAAGGATTCTATGTAGATCACTCATTTTATCATTACAGTAACACTGTGAGGGAGCTATTTGTAATTCCCATTTTGCAAATAAGGAAACTGAGCCTTAAGAGAGGTTGAGTAACCAGCCTAAGGCTATTAGTAGGTGGAGGTGGCATCCAAACCCAACCTGCCTCACAACAAATACATCTGGACTTGACCACAATTCTACTTTTTCCTCATCACACATTTCAAAATAACACCCAAACAATCGCTTCACTCAATGACAAAATTGTTCAAACAAGGTACTTATAATGTATAACAAAGAAATACGTCTCCTTAAAATCGAATTTTTATTTTCAGTTTTAGAGTGGAGTCATAAAAAGAGCTTAAAGAATATAAAATATAAAAAGTTCAACAATCCAGTGGAAATATTTTGGGATTATATTCCAACTGTGAAATTTAACCTAGTCTTAAAGATTCTTATAAATAGATGATGAGTTCACGATGAGTTCAGAAACCCTCTACATTCATTTTCAGTGTTCATCTCATTGTCTCTGAAAGCCTCATTCAGGGTTTTTGTTTTGTTTTTTTTTTCTTTTTGAGTTATCCAGAAAATATTTGTGAATACCGAGGAATCAGTCTTGTTACTTTGTAAAAAATAATTACCGCTATAGGAAGAATAAATCAAAAAGAGGAGGAATGCATTGCTCACAGCCACCTAATTAATGCAGCTGGGGAACCATGTTATTTTAAGTTTACTACCCCTTCTTGTCACCTTTTCAAAACGTTGTTTGATGAATATAATCCCCCCTCAGAGATCTATAAACCTATTGATTAAGCATCTTAAATTGCATAAACACACAACATAAGATTTTCCAACTAATTCACACCAACAGGCAATGGAGCCTAGCCATCAGTCTTTGCAAGATTGCCCAATAGGAAGATAATTTCTTAGATTTCTATAACTTCAATGTAATTTCAGTGTTCTAGAACAGGATCACCCACATACACTCGAGCCTTTTTATATAATTCTTTATGGTTAAATTCAGAGTAAATAGTTTTATCTTGGATTCTACCAGATCCAGGAATATGTAGAACCATGTGAGCAACTTTAGCTAATATCATTTCCCCAAGAACAGAGATGCATGACAAGAATGCCAGTTTTGAACTATGGAGATGCAATAATGACTCTTCTGTATGAGCAAAGATATGCATAAGATTTGGTCATAGCAAAGCCTTCCACAGAACTTACTCTGTGTCAGGCTATCATCTAGTCCTTATGTTAATTAACATACTGCTCATAATAACTGTACAAGGTCGACACAAATATTTTCTGCATTGTACAGATGAGGAAACTGAGGCAGAATATTTAAGGAACTTACCCAAGGCCATGTAGTAAGTCCCAGGAACTGAGATATGAGCCCATACACTTTGCTTCCAGATTACCCGTTTCTAACTAGCAAGCTTCACTCCTCCTTAACTTGAATATCTTAAGCACAGAAATGATGCTCAGTTATTTTTAGCCAAATTTGAGAGATCCAGAAGTTTGCTGAAGCTCAAATTGAAATACGTACAGAAAGGTATCTGCCAACTCATCTCTAATTAGACCCTTCAGAATGGAGACATCTCCTCCAGCACTTCATACATGAGTTAAAACTTGACAGTGAAATAAAGATGGTGGCTACCACGAAGCCCTGCATAAAAAGACTTCTTCCAAATGATGATAAAAACATACACAACCCAAGGATAGATTACATTATAAAAATCTACATCAAAAGACCTTCGATCAAAGCTAGTGATAAAATATTCAGGAGTAGAAATTTGTAAAGGAGCCCAGGTTACTGTTGATCAAAAAGCAAAAGTGAGAGGGGGAATGAAGATAGGAATAAGGCACCAGTTGCCTGACTGCCATGAATAAATAAGAGACACTTAGATTCTGATAGACAAATAAGAGTCCTCAAGTAACAGTAGGTATTTGAGCACCAGGCTCTTTTTTAAGAGAGTTTACAAAACAAACAAGGTAAGTAAATGTTACCAGAGAGAGCGTCTGTGCTGTGTGAATGGAGGTCTCTGTTCTTGGATTCCCCACGCAAGATTTATGTGTGAGGATCAGCACTCAAATAAAGCCAGCCAGAAGGGAAGTAGCAAGCACAAAGCAGTTTATTAAGGACAGTACACACTCAAGGTGGAAGAGTGGGCAGGACAAGAGGGGGCAACTGCCCTGAGGCTACAGGGGTCCTTATGTGAGCCAGGGTCTTGGGTCATGGATAGGGTGGTCTCTAATGGAGGCTGCTTCTAATCATCTGGGGGACTCTTTCCACAGGTTAGGAAGGGGAGTTTTGGACCCTACAAAGTTTGTACCATAGCAGTCATGGCAGCCTTCCCCCATGGGAGGAGGGGCTAAAACCGCAATGCAAATGTATTATAATGAGTCTAGGGGTTACCCTGGGGCAGAGGTGGAAGAGGAGAGCATCTTCTGCACCTGTGGCTCCTGGTTTGTTAGCACTGGGGTCTTGGAAGCCACAAGACCAGTCTGTTGAAGGGTCTTGAAAGTCACAAAGTCAGGATGTTGTGCCCCCAGGCTTCTAATGTGTAACCCATTTATCACCGTCCTGGCCTCCAGCTCCTGTCTAACCAACTGCCTACTCTATCACATAGCTAAAGAGAAAAAATACCAGAATGTCCAAGAGCTAGCTAAAGAGCTAAAGAGCTATTTAGGCTAGTAGCTGACCTAGTACCCTAAACTTTTTCAGGGTAAAGGTAAGGAGTAAATTAAAAGCTGATGGAGTTGGTGGGATAGGAGGAGAGGTGTTTTTGTTTGTTTGTTTTTGGGTTTTATTTTGTCAAATAAGCTAACAGACAGACCCTTTGAACGTACAGGCTGGGGCAATTATTAACCTCAGAAAGAACACCATACAAGGTTCTTCATATAGGAACACCATACAAGGTTAGGTTGATCTGGCTGAGACATCTGTCTGTCCTCACTGATCTCAGGGTTGATTAGACTGACCTCCCTGGTTGAGCTGCTTCTTTAGGCACAGACTTCCTGAGCCTGCTCAAGGAAAAAAGAACAGAAATGTGTTTTTCAAACCAGTTTTACAAGCTACAGTTCTCCTTTTGCCAGAACTTACAAACATCCTTTCAAGAAATAGTTCTCAAACTCAAGTTAAGTCAGGTTAATGTCAAATAATTGTAACAAATAATCATTTTAGGAAAAGTTCTTAATCTAAGAGCCCAAGAATAATGTGGTTTTCAGGACCAACCCCACTTCTAAAAATCATGGGCACAATTTTGTGTAGGGGATAATGATGTAGTAGTTTGCTCGGGCCATAACAAAATAATCACAGATGGAGTGACTTCAACAACAGACATATATATTGTCACAATTCTGGAGGCTGGATGTCCAAGATCAAGGTGTTGGCATGGTATCCTCTGCTTGGCATACCTTCTTGCTGCCTCTTCACACACTCTTTTTTCTGTGTGCGTGTCTACCTGGTACATCTTTGTATGTCCAAATTTCTTCTTCTTATAGGAATAGCCAGTCAGATTAGATTAGGGCCCACCCGTATGATCTCATTTAACCTTAATTACCTTTTTTAAAGTCCCTATTTGCATATACACTGACATCCTGAGATACTGGGGATTAGAGCTTCTACATAAGAATTTTAGAGGACACAGTTCAGCCCCTAACAGAGCTCATCTCACAAAGATTAAGAACCACTGGTTTGGAGTTAAAGCATCAGTTTCTTCTTTTGGTGTCTGTCTTACGTCAAATGGTATTTTACCATGTTACTATGTCAGTATAGATACTTGCTATATGATATCATGCAGGTATTAGAGAAGTTCTGTCATTATAGATAGGAATATTGACCTTCCTGTCACTAATAGCAGCTGTCTGACGTGCTCTCCAGATGCTCTCCGTAGTCCTTTTATTGGGCCCCCATTAATATTGCAAATATGTTATCTAGGACAGGAGTCCACAAACTTGTGGAAAGGGTCAAATAGCAAACACTTTAGGCTTTCCAGGCCATATAGTCTCTGTTCCAACCACTCAGCTCTGCCCCTGTAGCATGAAAGCAGACACAGACGATATATAAACAAGTGGGTATGGCTGTATGCCAATAAAATTTTATTTATGAAGTTTGATTGTTGAATTTCATGTAATTTTCATATATCATTCTTATTTTGATTTTTTTTTTGACCATTTCAAAATGAAAAAAAAAAATCTTATCTCTTGGGCTGTACAAAAACAGGCAGCCAGCCATAGTTTGCTGATCCCGGCCTAGAAAGAAGAACTAGTCCTAAGGAACCATGCCTGTGATTTTAGAATTACTGCTGGGACAAGGAAGTTTCATATATTGTCTCCTCTACATTGTCATGCACGACATTATAGAGTAAGGCAGAATGTATCTTGCTAATCATGTGCAGATAATTTTCCTCCAAAAACTCATATGCTCTCATATTTTTATTCATTAAACAATAATATAACAAGATCTCCTGTTTTGATTTCCTTTATGCCAAATCCTGATCGAGATGCTGTAGACACTGGAGTGAAAGGAGTGAACAAAATGGAAAAGCTTCTTGCCCCCATAAAGCTTCTATTTCTCATTTCTCTTCACAGAAAGAGGGGAAAGTAATTAAAACTAACTGAGCATCCACCTGGTACCAGATGCTCTGCTGTACAAAACATTTAACCCTGTCATCACTGAGATGCACAATCAGAGCTGCCACATCAAACACAGCTGCGTGTTGCCCAGGTGTCTGAGTCTGATAATAATGAAACCCCCTGAAGCTATGCTATGGGGTGATCTGGGAAGCATTCTCTCCTTTTTAAGAAGAACAAGTTTATTCTAAGTCATGTTGCTCTTTTCTTTTGAGTGTAGTTGATGCACAATATTACATTAATTTCAGGGGTACAACATAGTGACTCAGTAGGTTTATACATTATGCTGTGCTCACCACCAGTGTAGTTACCCTCTGTCCTGATGCATCCTATTACAATATCGTCAAAAGTCACTTTGCTCTTAAACAGCAGGACAAGGTACCGGACTGTTTGCCTGCAAAGTTCATGTGTTTTCTCTTCATAATTTTGTCCTTTCAGGGTAATGTTTGCCAATATTAAAAAGCAAAACCAAAAACAACCCTTTGGTACACTATTTTTTGAATATATAAAAAAAGTTTGAGGTCAAATGCAAATCTAGTTTACCCAGGGCTCTTTCCATTGGGGATTCTCTTACAGCACTATTTTCCACATTAATTGGAAGATTTAATTAAATTTAATCAAACTTTTTTTCTAATATTATTATAATGTCTCCCTCGAGCCTTTTTTCTTAGGTAAATTTCATGCCACACCTCTCTCAAGTTTTTCCTCTCTTAACTTACTCCCTTCCCATAGTTTCCAATATCAATTTTGATAGTTTGTTTTAGACTCTTGTGACCATTGGTAATTAATGCCATGAGCCAGTATATGAAACCCTAAGTCACATTTCTATTTAACGAACAGGTAAGCAAGTTGATGCTCAAGCTGGGGGAAATTTGGTTTTGCCAAGAACGAGAAGATATCTGACCATAAACCTAGAGCAGATTGGAAAGCAACATGATGAAATGAGGAAGAATGAGACTAGGGGTCTCAAGTTTTAAATCTACTTAGAGTCATAAACCCGTCCAAGTCACCTCTCATGCTAGAATTCTCTTTCTCTAATTAAGAAAGTGATGTTTCCTTTAACCTTTAACATGGCATATGTGTTCTACTTTTGTGAGCCAAACAGATATATCCCAATGAAGAAATATCAGTAAGGACATGCCTGGAAACGGACTCAGTGTTTACTATCTGGAGTAATACTTGGATAGTACGCAAATAGAATTTTGAAAGAAAAGTTGTAGCAAAATTAAAGTATCTCCAGGGTTATGGTGAGAATTAAATAAACGAAGGTATAAACTTGTTTAGCTCAGCGCCCGGCCCAGACTATGATCAGTATTATAATTACCAATAACTCTTAAGCTATGAAAGCTCTGGTGGGCACCGAGATACCAATGAAGTAATTCACAATGAGATTTGTAGCTGTCAAATGTGTCCCATATGGCCATCAGCCTGATTATTGCATTCTCTCCAAGTAGGAAAAGCTCATATCCACAAGAGATTGCCAGGGAGCTTGGACCAGAGTTAGAAGAGATTAATGATGAGGAAAAAACAGCTTGATGTGTTTGTTCCTACAGTCAGGTTAAGCCCACTGGGTTGATTGGACCTTCATTTGAACTGATCTGATTTCATGGAGCTCTGCCAGTGTTTCTTCTTCCTTTTCTTTTATCCTCTGTGACAGGCTGAGTAATTGGCCACCAAAGATGTCCATATCTTGATCCCCAGACTCTGTGAATGCCTTACTTGACATGGCCAAAGATACTTTGCAGATGTGATTAAGTTAAGAATCTTGAGATGTAGAGATTACTCTTGGACCATCCAAGTGGGTGTAATATACTCAGAGTCCTTATTAGAGGAAGCAGGAGGGTTAGAGCGGAGAAGGTGATTTGACAACAGAAACAGAAGGAGAAGAAGACATGTGAAGATGCTAACAGAGGTTGCACTGATTCTCTTGCTGGAAGAAGACAATGAGCCAAGTAAAGGAGGAAGAGGCAAGGAAATGGATTTTCACCTAGAGCCTTGTTTAAAGGCTTTCAATTGATTTTTCAGGGCGGCGCTATGATCCAGTTGGGGTGGGTTTTTTACTTAATTCTCAAAGTACAGTTTGATATTCTTTAAGTCCAAATTCCCTTGTGGTAGCTCACACTCACCTTTAGGTACCAGCTCTTAGACCCAAATATGTACTGGCTTGATAGGCCAGTCTTCCTAGTAGTAGACTTCAGGCTCGCCCCAAATGCAAAGCCACCTCTGTTATTTTGGGGAGCACTTATATGAATATCTCACAGGAACACACAAGGTGGTCTGTTAGCAGAAGTTGTCACAAAGTTGGCCTTGGTGATATTTCCTGCTCAGGCTCCCATGTGTTCATCCTTGTCCATATTACTTAGGCAACTCTTAGGCAATTGCCATGCCCCTGCTAACTCCAATGTCCCTGGATGGCTAGAAAGCTTCCCAAATGCCAGGTATTCTGACATGAGGAGGGTTGGGGAGATTTATGCTCCTTCTCACTCTGGTAAAAGGTCTTGTAGAACCTCACCTTATGCCCTGCCCCACATGAAATCTCAGCTTTGGCCTCTAATGCTCCTTCACTATAGTGAGTCAAACTGATTCAGCTGGACACAGTGAGAGACAGAGCCAGAAACTCTTCTCTCCCCTCCTAACTCCCCATCGCCAATATCTCCCCTTTTCCTTCTGATTTACAGAGCAAAATCTCACACCTATGAATGGATAAAGAGACATTTTTATGAATGGGAAGGGAAAGTGTTTTTCTAGTGTGGGACAGGGAGAGGAAAAGTTGTTCTACATGAATAGTCAATAGTTACCTATACCTACAGCCTCACTGTTTTATACCACAAATCTGGTTTGCAGCTTCTAATGGCAATCTCTTCCCTTGTTCTCCCAATCATTAATACCTGACCCTGCCCCATTACCAAAGTGGACCGCTCTTTCATAATCTCCAGCCCATTTGGAGGTCATCTGGAAAAATCCTCAAATTAAGACATGCCACTGATTAAGCATTCCATTTCTGGTTTGAGTATGGGAGAAGCCTCCTGGGGCAGGTTACTTTTTATGGTACCTGCACTGGTTTGTATCATGTATTTAGCTGTTCCAACCGTTCTGAAGAAAAATCGGCCTGCCTTTGTATCTGTATTTTTATATATCCTCAATATGACATCAAGTAGCATAGGAGCTGGGAACTTGAGTTTCAGACTCTGCACTTCTCATAGGGACTTGAGATGAGCTTGAGGGTGGTGATGTCCTGGGACCACCACTTATTAGAGGTCAATGATGTATGGAAAGTTTTGATAAAGTGACATTGAGATCCAAGCCAGGGGCCAAAAGAAAAATCTTACTGCAGTTGGAGTCAGGTGACCATTTTTTTTAATAGGGTAAGTCTAGACTGAGGCCAGAGAATTCATCATCATGGGAAGACATGAGTATTTTTTTTTAAACGAACACAAAGGCTTTTGTATCTCCTCTCTCTCCCACCCCACCAATTGGGAAAAGGGTGACAGTAGGAAAGAACACTGAACGCAAAAATATTACAAAAAACAACAACCCAGCTTTTGAAAATGATTCTGGAACCACAACAAATCCATGAAAACAGAACTTGTCTTTAGAGATATAATTTTACGCTCTTCATACCTGGTATTAAAATAGTCATTATCTTGATATATATATACATATATATATACATTTTTAAAAACACACATGGAAGAGCAGAGAAAAGAAAGTCTCAAGATATTTCAGACTTACTGCACTTGTTGCAAAGACATTTTTAGACACTTTAAAAAGATTTAACATATTCTATAAAAAAATTTGTAAGCTATTACAAGCCTAAATGTATTTTTGATCTTAAAAGATTTAAGTTCATTACCTGAAGCTGGATAGAATAATAACTACTATTTTTTTAATATGTTCATTTTAAATATGCATTATAAAGAAATAAAGGACAAATTTGCATGTGCAATTCACATGAACAATACATATCATATGACTTGGCTAGAATGTAAGCTACATAATGGTAGGAAATTTGGCTGTCTTATTCACCCCTTGTGTCCCAGCACCTACCGCAGTGCATAGGTATATGAGGTACTCAGTAAATATTGGTTCCAATCAATGAACACATATATAGCCTTACAGTTGTACAGAACATTACTGGTTTCTCTACCTACACTATCATGGTGCTGTATGAATGATGGATTACATTCAATTTATCTTCTACCTGAAGCCATCATCTTATATTCTGAATAGTATATAAAACTATATATATATAATATTTATATATTATACATAATATATAAATATTATGTGTTCATTTATGTGTATATATGTAATATACAATGTATATGTAATATATGTGTTCATTATACTAATATTCATATATTGAACACATAATAAAATCTCTGTCTTTTATTATGTGTTCATTATATGTAATATATAATATTCATATATATATAATTCCTAAATCATTTTAGTGCTGCTAGTTACTAAACTGTTGGCAGAAAGGAATTTTATCATTATCAAATTAATAGAAATTCACAGATGATATGTAAAACCTCCTATTATTAGAAAATGCTTTGAATTTTCTCTTACTGTCTCGGTGAATTCATGCCTCCAGTTCCTTTTGTTCTGGATGTTAAAATACTCTCTGTAACTCCAGACCGATGTGTGAAACCAAATCTTTGCTATCAACATGATAAGCATATTCCAGTAATGTATATCTTATCAGCAAACTGAAAATCATCCTTTCCTAGCTGTAAAGCATCTTAAACACATACATTTTATTTCATGGAAGTATTTTCTCTGTTAATATATGTAGTAAAATAGAAAGGTTTAGATTTCCTAAAGAGATCTTGTTCAGTAATGTGACTCTTGATTTTAGATAATTACTGAGCTGTCTTATGACCACAAATATAGGAAGGAAATAAGATATGAACTTATACAACATTTATGTTGATCCACAATTTTAGGGTTTTTTTTAAAACATTTTATTTATTTATTTATTTATTCATTCATTTTAGAGAGTGAGATGGGGGAGGAGGGGTAAGGGGAGAGAGGGAGAGAGAGAGAATCCCAAGCAGGCTCCATACCCAGCATGGAACACGTCTCAGTGTTCATCTCACAACCCTGAGATCATGACTTGAACTCAAATCATGAGTTGGTTGTTCAACCGACTGAACCATCTAGGCACCCCTGAATTTTACTTCTTAATTTTCCCTCTCTAAAAAAACTGAAGGGGAGAGTTACTTTGATAGTCAAAAAGACTGATCACAGCAGATGCCATGATTCAAACATCAGGGCATTTTATAAAACAAGCAGAGGGATCCCCAGCAGATAGGGGAAGAAGGTTACATTTCTTTTTCTATCTCAAAATCTTCCACACAAAAAATCAATCACTAAAAGTGTAAGCATTAGTTCACTTATAAACACCATGGTAGAGGAAAGAACATGTTGTTTCCCTCTTTAAAAACTTCCACTGGGGGGTTGCCTGGGTGGCTCAGTAGGTTGAGCATCTGTGTTTGGCTCAGGTCATGATCCCAGGGTGGTGGCATGGAGCCCCGCAAGGGGCTCCCTGCTCAGTGGGGAATCTGTTTCTCCCTCTGCCCCTCCCCCTGCTCTCTCTCTCTTTCACACTCTCTCTCCCTCAAATAAAGAAATAAAATCTTTTTTTTTAAAGATTTTATTTATTTATTTGAGAGAGAGAGAATGAGAGAGAGAGAACACATGAGAGGGGATAGGGTCAGAGGACGAAGCAGACTCTCTGCCGAGCAGGGAGCCCCATGCGGGACTCGATCCCGGGACTCCAGGATCATGACCTGAGCCGAAGGCAGTCGCTTAACCAACTGAGCCACCCAGGCGCCCAAATGAATAAAATCTTAAAGAAAAAACAAAAACACTTCCATTGGTTTTCTAACAAAAAGAAAAAAAAAAAAGAATCCAGCTCCTTGCCATGAACCACAAGACCCTATCAGACCTAGAGCATTTCCTAAGGACTTCTGCCATGTTCTTTTGTCTTGTTCCTCTGATCAGATGTTTTCTGCCCACGAGTCTCCTCATGAACCAGCTAAACTATTGTCTTCACCACCCACTTCAAATGCTCAACTCCTTCCACTGGAATAGAAACTCCAAAAGAAGAAGGGATTTTCTGTCTAGTCTACTGCTGTCTTCCTCAGCACAGGATGGTGCACAGTAGGAAGGTGCCGTTCAGTATTTGTTGGGTGACTTTTTAAAAATATGCTTCTTGTTTTCACCTTAATTTTACAAATGAACCTAAGCTCAGTGACTCATTCAAGGTTAGTCAGTAGCTGGTGGAAGAGCTTCATTGTTGCCTGGGTTGCCTAGACTGCTGACATTTTTCTCCTCTGCCCTGCAATTAAATTTTTGTCACTTTAGTCTCTGCCTTTTATTATGTGTTCATCCTTCACAGTACTCTTCATCTCTAAATAATATCTTATTAAAAATATCTGGAGGAGACTTTTTCAGGCAGCGTGAGCAATATTCACAGGATTTTCTATGCTATGGATGAGAATGACATGGAGGAGTGTGTAGATCTTGGCATCATTTGTGTCAAAAATGCAGAAATCATAATAGTTATTCTGTGTTTGTCTATGCATAAAGAAATTCTGGAAAGATATGTAAGAAATGAATAAAGTGGGTACTTGGAATGTAGGGAAAATAAATTAGAAAAAGGATAAGAATAATATGTTTCATTCCACAATTTTCATTTTTTTAAAAAATTTATTTATTCATTTATTTATTTAAGAGAGAGAGAGAATGCACGTGCATGTGCAAGAGTTGGGGGGAAGGGGCAGAGGGAGAGGGAGAGAATCTCGAGCATACTCCTAACTGAGAGCAGAACCCCCCACAGGACTGGATCTTACCACCCTGAGATCACCACCTGAGCCAAAACCCAGAGTTGGATGCTTAACTGACTGAGCCACCCAGGCACCCCTCATTCCACAACTTTTAAAACACATTTTAATTTTTATTGTATTTATTTATTTATTTTTAAAGATTTTATTTATTTATTTGACAGAGAGAGATACAGCGAGAGAGGGAACACAAGCAGGGGGAGTGGGAGAGGGAGAAGCAGGCTTCCTGCTTAGCAGGGAGCTCGACATGGGGCTTGATCCCAGGACCCCGGGATCATGACCTGAGCTGAAGGCAGACACTTAATGACTGAGCCACCCAGGCACCCCACATTTTAATTTTTAAATTATGCAATGATATTCATTATTCGACTAAAAAATCAATAAAATGTAAAACTCTTCAAACAAAATAAATAAATAAATAAATAAATTTACATATAAAAGATCATGTGTGATCATTTTTGCTTTCAAAGGCAGACTGAAAACGTTGTCATTCCCACATGTGGTCATCACTTCATACAGTTGGGGTAGATTTGTAGGTTCTTTGTAGTCAAGTTTGAGCTCCTGAACAATATTCAGAATATTTTACAAATTTCAAATGGCAGCACGTATTTTTTCTGCTGTGTTAGAGGAGAAAACAAAATTACCAAAACTACCAAGAAGGATGAGAAAACTTTAAAACAAATTTGCATGTCTTTACTGATTAAAATTGGTCAATTCTTTTAGCTGATGACTTTCATGGGTATTTAAGTGAATATTATTTTCATAACCAGCACAATTCATTCCCCTCATATTGATTTGCAGCGAGTAAGGAAATACCATTTTGGAAACAAGATTACATTTAGGTGGAGAACATTGACACTGAAGGAAATATGATGATTTTTAGGAGGATTTTCTAAGGGGGCTGGCGAACCTCACCATCATTAAACATAATCAAGGTTTTAAAAGTTGATTGACAGTTATGAATTAGTGTGGGCAGGCAAGAATATGAGACACACATCTATGTATATGGTTAAAGATGAATGAACTAATTTTTCTTGGATTATAGACCCATGAACCTACAGCTTTTGCAATGAATAAAAGAATTCTCTATGTAAGCCTTAAGATATTTCTCTGTATTTTCTCCTTGACTATTTTTTTTTCAAGTTAGCTGATTTAATTAAATATTCTCTAAAACACTGGATGTTAAGAAATGTACAAAATCTAAGATCCTGAGATCTCCCAACTTAGTGTTGATTAAAATCGATGAGTTTGGAGTTTTCCGCTAAATCAAAAGCTTCTGGCTTTCAGCAACTCTTTATTTTTGGAGAAACAGCTTTTTCTTTGCGTAACAAAAAGACTTAGGAAAGCTTCTTAAAAAAAAAAAAAGATGTATAGGCTGCTGAGTCTTAAAATAGCCCTAAGAACAGCCTCAGAACTAGCAAGGTGTGCAAATGGACCAGGTACAAAACCAAAGGAGTATAGAGTCTTTCCAGTTAAGCAGGAGACCCCACCGGAGTCACATTCTCCACCTTGGTACCGCTGTTGTGTTGTGTCTTTTTCGGAACTTATTAAAGTAGAGGTCAGGGCGTCTGGATGGCTCAGTCAGTTAAGCGACTGCCTTCGGCTCAGGTCATGATCCTGGAGTCCCGGGATCGAGTCCCGCATCGGGCTCCCTGCTCAGCAGGGAGTCTGCTTCTCCCTCTGACCCTCTTCCCTCTTGTGCTCTCTCTCATTCTGTCTCAAATAAATAAATAAAATCTTTAAAAAAATAAAATAAAAAAAATAAAGCAGAGGTCATTCCTTTTGTTTTTTTTCTACTTATCTCATTTCTTAAACAGCCTATATCATTGCTGTGCAGACATGTACATAATATTGACTGACAAAAGCATAGAAACTTTGAGTTAATACAAAAATGTATTTGGGGTGCCTGAGTAGCTCAGTCGGTTAAGCATTTGGCTCTCTGTTTCATCTCTGGTCATGATCTTGTGGTTGTGGAATGGAGACCCCTGTCAGGCTCTGTACCCAGTGCAGAGTCCATTTCAGATTCGCTCTCTCTCTCCCTCTCATTATCTCTCTCAAATAAATAAATACAATCTTTTTAAAAAAAGATTAAAAAATATATTTCCCATTACTGTTTCTCTAATTACAAGGAACTTGATATTTACCGAGTGCCCTCTATATTCTAGGCACTGTTCCATGTGCTGAACATTCATAGATAAGAGACTTTGACCCTGCCCTCAAGTAATCCATCATATAGAATAAAGGAAGAAAATGCAGGTTTTTCAAATGTGTATCAGATGCAATATTTTTAAAGAAGTAACTCTGTTTTGTAATTAAAAGTTGATATTAGAAATGTGGAAATGAATATAATTATCATTTATTTCAATATTAGCTAACAGAATGTTGAGTGCAAGATATATTGAGGCACTATAAAATGTGAGAGAGCAAAACAAGCACTGATGGATAATTCCTATAATTAGTTTGAAAATGTTTTAAGGGTAAGGAATTCTAAGATAAAGACAATTTAAAGATTATGTGCATGTTGAGTACCCACTTTTGACATTGGTTGATTTTATAATTCTTTCCTTTCTGTAGGGTTGATTGATGAGGAAAGGTGGCTTCTTGGCAGTGTGTTAACAGAGCAGGATAACTCTATAACAAACTGACTCCCAAATGTATAATGACTCAATATAATAGATTACTTCTTTCTCATTAAACAGGGCAGATGAATAAGTTGGTATAATGGCACATCTCCATGATATCATTTGGAAACTCAGGCTTAGAGAAGTGTAGCCATCTTTGACATGAAGCTCCTAAGGTCACTCTGAGGTTGTCTCCACTCTAGTAGACAGAAGAAAGGAAGCATGGAAGGTGACAGTGGGAATTTCCATGGACCACAACTGAAAGGGGTGTACTTCATTTCTCCTCACTCCCCATTGGCTAGAGTTTAGTCAATAGCTACTCCTAACTGCAAAAAATGAGTGGAAAATGTAGTCTAGCTGTGTGACTAGGAGAAAAAAGTAAACATAAATTTTGTGGAATACCCATAAGTCTGTGCCATAAACAGTGGGGTTAGGAAGAATGATTGCTTTTGTTAGTTGGTATAATGACCTGCTGTATCAGTTCAATTTATACAAGTTGTCTTCAGCTATCAAACAACTCTGTAAAATAAGTGACTCTGATTGATGGTCCCAGATTTATACATTGAAAATCTCATTTTAATTTACTAGTGGATTAGTTTTTTTGTTTACCTCCCTCTTGAAAGAGCCATATGCTAGGGAATTTGTCTTTCCAGATGAATCAAGGTTTTTGCTAACAGAACTGTACAGAAACATGTCATTTTTTCTGTTTTTGTTTGTTTGTTTTATCCCTATAAGCCAATCCACCTCTAAAACCTTTCTAGCAATGAATGTGAATAGAAGTGATGCAATTTTAAATCATTCACACTAATGAATTTTAGTGCATATTATTGTCACTATTGTGAGGATTTTGTAAATGGAATGGGTCTGGAAGGCACATATAGTTCACATTTCATAGGCATTCATTGGTCCATTCATCCACAAATATTTATTGAGTGCTTATTATGTGCTGGGCTAATGTAAGATGTGTTCTAAGCAATGGGCGTTGACTATATGTCAGACTCCATGCTGGGTGGCATACATCTGTTTCCTCTTTTAATCTTCCCCAAAAGGCAGAAGTCAAAATCTCTGAAAAATCAAAAGGCCAATGACATTAAGTCACTCATCCAAGGTCACTTGGGTAGTAGTAGAACTACAGTTAGAAACCAAATCTGTATACCTGTACAATTGGACTCCTTCCAGTATGCCATATTGACTCTTTAGGTAATTGTTCATTGCCTAATCATCAGCAGGACTGTGAGATCTGGATACACGTTGTACACAAAATGAAGTAAGGGGGCAGGAAGGAATTAAGGGGCTTCAGGTGCTGCTGGTATACATTCCCCCCCCACTAATATTGCAGTAGTTTGAATATAAGCCATGGCTTTTGAATATTAAGCACACATGTTGTGTCCTACTCTCACCAATGTGAGAAAAATCTTTGAAAGAGAAATTGAGACAGATGATAAAGTAATCTGCTGTATCACTGCGATGCTTTCCTCAGAAACCTTTTTTGCCAGTCCAAACCATGAAAACAAAATAAAAAGCCTCTCACAGAATGCCAAGAATATTCCAAGAGATGTTGGAGCCCTAGTGGAAAACAGAATTGTGGTGGCCACAGGTTGGACCAATTCTTGGCCTGAGCCCAGGTTGACAGGTAGTTCTGACCAAACAAAACTTACAGCTATTTGGCCCCCAGGGATCCCCCAAAGCCTGACAACCTAGTGTGACCCTGCAATTATAAGACCGGGGCAGAGTTCATAGAACCGTTGTGATTACCATTAATAAATTTATAGCCTACTAATCGAAACATCTGGGTTCAACTTGATGGATATAAAAATTGCTTTACTAAAAAACACATTATATGTTTATTTATAAACCTTCTCTTATTATATTTACCACTTACAGGAGGCATTAAATGTTGATTTATTTAATACAATAAATTAGGTTCTTGGACCCAATTCCAATATGTATGTGGTGGGCAGAAGCTTCCCTATACCAGCAAGCAGTTCTTGGACACCAGCAGGGTGTCTGAGGGTTCAACTCAATTCTGAAACTATCTACTCAGAGACAGCATCAGATTCCATAAGTTAAAGGCTCAGTCCCCACAAACTACCCTCCACTTCAAATGTCAATCATAAGTTCATGTTATTATGTGTGCTTCTGACTGGCTGGCTATAAGCTAGAAGTTCCCATGAACCTCACCTAGAGTTCTACTAATTTGCTAGAATGGCTCACAAAATTCAGAAAAACCTGTTTAATCATTAGATTACTGATTTATTACAAAGGATATTAAAGGATACAAGTCAAGAACCACAGAAAGAGATACACAGGGCAAGGTCCTGAACAAAGGAGTTTTTGTCCTCACGGAGCTTGGGGCCTGGTACAGGGGCACCTGGAAGTGTTCTGCTTCCCCTCTTTTTGGGGAAGGCTTTATTACAGAGGCACGATTGACAAAATCATTCGCTATTGGTGATTGAGTCAACCTCCAACCCCTCTCCCCTCCTTGGAAATCAGAGGATGGGACTGAAAGTCCCAATCTTCTAGTCATGGTCGGTTCCCCTGGCAACTATACCCCATTCTTAGGTGCTTTCCAAAAGTCAACTCATTCATATAAACCGAGTTGGGATGGAAAGTGGCTTGTTAGAAATAGCAAGACATTCACTGCACTTTTATGGCTTTGAACATTTTCAGGAACTGAGGATAAGAAACCAAATATTATAACAAAAGCTTCTCCCATTGTTTTTATTACTCAGGAAATCCAAGGGTCTTGGGAGCTGCAATTCAGGAACCATGGATGAAGACCAAATGTATATGAGAAATATATTTTGGTCATCTGAATGACCAAATAACATTTTTCTTATAAATCACAATATCACATACAAATGAATTGATCACCTAATATATGCCTAGAATGGGGGATAAAGTGATGAACATTCTGACAAAATTCCTGTCCTGACCACACTTACCTTCTTGTAGGGGAGACAAACAGGCCTATAAATACAGGTTAAATAGTATTTCAGGTAATAATGAGAAAGAAGTTGTTTAGAGGTAAAGGGTTCAAATGAAGCGGCAAAAGCTAATGGAGTAGGGGAGAGAATGCCCTTTAAAATAGAGAAACGAGAATGTTGGAGGGGACATTTGAGCAGGGATATGAGTGAGAATGTGGGAAAAGTGTTCAAGGCACAGGAAACGGCAACATAGGTGATTCTGAGCTAGAAAGGGGGGGAATGGCAGAAAAGAAAATCTAAAAGGAAACCATGGTAAAGGTTTTGAATTTTATTCTCAATCTACAAGAAAGCCATTGGATTTTTAAGGGAATTATTAAAATCTGATTTACATTTATAAAGTGAATACTATTGCTACTAACTCGCATGTAAACTACACTGGGGGAAGAATGGAATTAGGTGGTACAGAGGAACTGACCTGGCCAGAGCTGGAAGCAGGCTGGGATACCAATTGCAAATCACATAGATAATGAACTCCAGGAGAGCATGCTCTGAGGAGGGCCAGGCTGGCTCATGTGCCGTGGTCCAGGGGCCTCCTCCTTGCTGAGATGCTGCCTTAGCAACAAATTTAGACATCCGAACTGAATTTAGTGCTCTTATGCTCTCAGGAAGGACCAGAAGTTATGAGTATAGATGTCCTTAGAAGCCCAACAGATACTTTTTGAAGACGATACAATGCTGAATTGAGTCCTCTTGTTGGGAATAAGCACCACAAGGTAAGGTATCCACATTAAAAAAAAAAAAATGGAAGTAGAGACCCACTTAGAAGGTCCTCACATTTTCCATTTAAGACATGAGGTTATCAAACTCAACACCCAAAAAACAAATAATCCAGTCAATAAATGGGCAGGAGACGTGAAAAGACATTTCTCCAAAGACATACAAGTGGCCAACAGACACATGAAAGTATGCTCCACATCACTTGTCATCAGGGAAATAGAAATAAAAACCACAATGAGATACCACCTTACACCAGTCAGAATGGCTAAAATTAACAAGACAGGAAACAACCAATGTTGGCCAGGATATGGAGAAAGGGGAACCCTCTTACACTGTTGGTGGGAATGCAAGCTGGTGCAGCCACTCTGGAAAACAGTATGGAGGTTCCTCAAGAAGTTAAAAATAGAGCTACCCTATGACCCAGCAATTGCACTACTAGGTATTTACCCCAAAGATACAGATGTAGTGAAACGAAGGGATACCTGCACCCCAATGTTCATAGCAGCAATGTCCACAACAGCCAAACTGAGGAAGGAGCAAAGATGTCCTTTGACAGATGAATGGATAAAGAAGATGTGGTATATATATACAATGGAATATTACTCAGCCATCAGAAATGATGAATACTTACCATTTACATCGATGTGGATGGAACTGGAAGGTATTAGGCTAAGTGAAATAAGTCAGTTGGAGAAAGACAATTATCATATGGTTTCACTCATATGTGGAATATAAGAAAGAGTGTAGAGGATCATAAGGGAAAGGAGGGAAAACTGAATGGGAAGAAATCAGGGAGCGAGACAAACCATGAGAGACTCTTAACTATGGGAAACAAACTGAGGGTTGCTGAAGGGGAGATGAGTAGGTGGATGGGGTAACTTGGTGTTGGGCATTAAGGAGGGCACGTGGTGTGATGAGCACGAGGTGTTATACGCAACTGATGAATTGTTGAACACTACATCTGAAACTAATGATGTACTATGTGTTGGCTAATTGAATTTAAATAATAAAAAAAAAGACATGAGGTTGGCTTAGCTCAGAATGAAAAGGATAAATAGGATGAGACAGCTAAGACAACTTTGAGGCAGAAATGGACTGTTTTAGCTCTAGTTTATACCAGGGTAAGACATCCAAGTTCCTTGTCCTCAGTGAGCTTACTTTCTATTACAGAAGGCAAGAAATTTACAGATAATCTAATTGCATAAGAATCGAAGTCATGTCAAACCGTATGCACAGTAGAATACAGAGAATCAAAATAGGAGAATGATATAAAATGACTGGGTGCCCAGAGAGGAACCTGTGTGTATGTGTGTGTGTGTTTTTTAATTTTTTGTTTTCATACAATTTCAGGCCTACAGAGACGTTTCAAGACTAGTAAATACTGAGTACCCTGACTCACCAATATTAAGATTTTAGCACATTCGCTTTCTCTTTCTCTGTTTCTCTCTTTTACGCACACACACACAATGCACACACATGTATAAGTGTCTGCTTTTTTTCATTTTAGAGCAAAATGCAGACATGATGCCTTTTTATCTGTAAATACTTGTTTGAATTTCTTAAAAGGAAGGGCATTCTATTACAAAGTGACACCATAATTATCAAAATCAGGAAACTAGCATTAATATAATATTATTGCCTAGTCTATAGACATTATTCAGTTTTGATCAATTTTCCTTTTTTTTTTTTTTAGTAAAAGAAAATTCTAGATCACATGTGGCATTCAGTTGTCATTTTTCTTTAGTGTTCTTTAAGTTGGAACAGTTCCTCAGTCTTTCCCATGTTTCATGATCCTGGTATTTTGGAAGAATAGAAGTCAATCTTTTTATGCAATGCCTTCAGTTTCCACCTGATTAGATTGAGATAATGTACTTTTGGTAGGAATACCATGGAAGTAATGCTGGACATCACATCAGGAGGCACATGGTGTCTACAGCACATTGCTTGATTAAAATGTGTCTAACATGTTTCTTTACTATAGAATTTGTAGGTGTCTTGTGGGGAGATGTTTCACAAATACCCTGTTCCTTCTCAAACTTTCACTCACTAGTTCTCTAATTGTAGTTCTTATGATTCTTGCCTGAATCAGTTCTAATTATGATCATTTCTGAATGGTAATTTTCTAATCTTATCATTTCTTCTACATTTACTAATTGGCTTTCCCTTTTCCTTTATTGATTTATTCATATCAATGTGGACTCTGGGATCCTTATGTCATTCAATGGGTTTCAGTAATTCACCATTAGTATTTATTTTGATGACCTGAATGTCCCAGATTTGGCCAGTGGGAGCTCCTTCATATTAGGTCTTGTGTCCTTTGGACATGTCCCCAACATTTGAGTACTTCCTTATTTCTGGCTCCATAAGTTTTTTCAGGCTCACCTTTTACATTCCCTGACCCAGTGTTGCAAAAAGAGCAGCTTTTAAATCTTTCCAGCTGAGATCCTAAGACAAGAATTAGGCAGTCATGCAGACAGCTGGGAATGGAAAGGAGCGGGGAGGAGACAGAGAGAACACAGTGTAAGATGCAATGGTCAGAAAGCAAGCCAATGTGGCTGAAATGTGTTAGATGAGAGGGAGAATGATAGTAGATGAGGTTAGAAGGACTCAGAGGTTTGCATCATATTGTTATGAACAAATGATATTGTATATATAATATTGTATTTTACATTTCTACAAAAGCTTTGAATATTACCTTGACTGGCAAGGAAAAGTACCCTCTGAGAGGGCCAAGATAGGGAAAGGAAAATGATAGCAAAAAGGGACCCACTCCTGGATATCAGGATAGAACCCACTAACAGTTGGGAGAAACATAAATTCCAGCACTGGTTCTTCAGTAGACCCAAAGCAAAGAGCAACAGATACCAAGACATGTTGTGGTTTTGCTGACCATCTAAAGAACAGTCCTTGTGCTTTAGCAATGTTACCAACTGAATGCAGGAATGTGGAGCAAACAAGGTACAGAATAGGATCCTCAGGGAATCAGCAGTAGTGGAAGGAAGCTGCAGTGAGGGAAGACCTTCTTAGACTGTAGAAACTGTGCTTAGGAAATATAATGGAAATGTTGGGGGGCTCCCATAGGCAATAGGCTTCTAGCAACATTACTGAGAGAGATTAGTCTTAGTCTGGGAAGGTAAATGTGAACCTCGAAGAGGGGAAACTTCAGGAAAGATAAAGTATGATGCAGCCTGAATCCTTTGGACTAGTAGGTCATGGAGACAAGAGTGGAGAATGTCTTACAGAAGCAGTATTGGAAATGATAGCCCCTCCATTTATGATAACAGGTTTTTGGAAACCTGTATAAAACTCAGCCACAATGTTTAGGCTCTTCTCAGTTGTTCTTTGATTTCTGATACCCCACAGTTTAAGAACTCCATTCAGACTCGTTGAAGTAGAATCACAACATTGGAGCAGCAGAATGAAGGGGCAGCTACTGAAGACCATCTTGCACTTTCTGAACTGGTCTTTGCTTTTTTAAATTTTTATTTATTTATTTGAGAGAGAGAGAGAGAGCATGAGCAGGGGAAGGGGCAGAGGGAGAGGGAGAAGCAGGCTCTCCCTGAGCAGGGAGCCCAATGTAAGGCTGGATCCCAGGACACCGAGATCATGACCTGTGCCGAAGGCAGCTGCTTAACCGATTGAGGTGCCCCCACTTTTTGAACTGGTCTTAAGCAAATGCAGGAACACCTGAATCCAGGTGGACCCCATGTACCACACTCTCCTGCTCTTGATATTTGGCACTAATTACTTGTCTGCTACCCTTTCTCTGCCTCACCCAAAGTAAGTCACTTTTTATTTATTGGCTTTCTTTTTTTCTTTTTTCTTTTTTTTTTAATTTTAATTTTTATTTATTTATTTGACAGAGAGAGACACAGCGAGAGAGCGAACACAAGCAGGGGGAGGGGGAGAGGGAGAAGCAGGCTCCCCGCAGAGCAGGGAGCCCGACGTGGGACTTGATCCCGGGACTCCAGGATCATGACCTGAGCCGAAGGCAGTCGCTTAACCAACTGAGCCACCCAGGCGCCCTATTGGCTTTCTTTTTGCCTTTACTTACTTATATCAGTGTGGACTGTTAGATTCTTATTTTATTCAATGGCTTTGCTATTATTAAGTAAAACTGATAGGCATTGTTCATACGTTTATTGTTAAAACTTTTTCTATTCCATATTATACCTTATTCAACACAAATCACTTTTGACTCTCCCATTTAACTGTGAACTCCTTGAAAGCCACCAAGTACAGTGCCTGGCCCCATACTGGGACTCAGTATATATTTGTTGAACGAAGGAAAAAACAAACAAGGGCCCCAGAGACAGGTTAACAACTACCACCTAAGAAGGTACTCAAGTAAATTTTACCGCCATTGATTGATATTGTTCGGCAATGTGTGTGTGTGTGTGTGGTGAGGGGTATATCTTCTAGCCAGCTATTATTACAAAAGAAAAATGCTAGATCTTAAGAATATTTAATAAATGTTCCCTGTAATGAAAAAATGTTCAATTGTGCTCTCCTTTCAACTTATTTTTTTATAAGTTTCCCAGGGTGATTTAAAACAAGCTATCATGATCTGGGGTTTTCTTCTCTTTTTAATTGAATATTGAACTGCTTGGGTCTCTCGAGAATCTAAAGGTGCCTAAGGATCCAAGCAAATGATCCTAGACATCTTCCCTCTTGCTGTGAGGTCCTCAGGTTTTCCATGTAGAAACACACATATTGGAGTCGTGCTCTCTGGCCTTCCCCGTGGAACAATCTAGAGCTCTGTGGCCCCCAGCTGGAGCGTGGTTATTGGCCATACTCTGTGAGCCTTACTAATCATGACTTAATTATGGGACTTGCTCAAAATAAAATAGAGATGGTAAACACAAATTCAGAAACACATTAATTTTGATTAAAATTAAAGCATAACAGTGGGATCTATTCTATAGAATCTTATTCTATCTAAGACCTTCTCTGGTGCAAATGGTCATTTTTCTTTTGGGTTATTGTCATAGCTAATTCACACGACTATTGGAGACTTTAACAACTTCCAACACTGGACTTCTTCTTGACATATATGCTTTCCCATTTACAGGGGTTAGTTTCAGGAGGTCTGGATGTGTTCTATTTCTCTTTCCACACCCAGCATATAGTCCAGAGCCCAGCACATCATAGGTGTGTAATAAATAATTTTATTAATGAATAAATGTATGTGTATATACACACATATATAGGATTATATATATAAAGGATTAAGGGACTATAGAAGTCAAGACTGAAAAATAATATATTTTGTTCCTAAAAATCTTTTTCCCAAAAGAAAGATAAAAGTACATTGTGGAGTGCCTTTGTAAAATGCTGGCAGCTTGAGAACGAGTGTGGGGTTTTTTGTTTGTTTGTCTGTTTTTTTCAAAACAAAGCTAAAGAAATTTCTCTTGGATAACAGCTTTATTTAAAAAGAAGAAGGAGGAGGAGGAAGAGGAGGAGAAAAAGAACAGGTGATTTTTAATTGAAGGTCCTAAACACTCAAGAATATTTGTTTACATAAATGAGCGGGAATGAATGAGTGAATGATTGTGATAAAAACAAAACACTTTCTTTGGAATTATTAACATTAAGTCCCCTTCAAATTTATTTTAAATATAAAATAAAATGCACATATATACAAACAAAATACACACAATGAAATGTCAATATCTAACATACACACACACAATTAGACATGCTTTTTTTTTTTTTTTTTTTTGCTCCCAGACTGTCTGGTTCGTCTGTAAGTAACCATACCTTTAAGGTATTTGAACAGGATAGTAACTGGAGCTGGTTTGGCAGCTCCAGGGCTGGTGGTGGAGACAGTGTGGCTTTGAATGGGCCCTTTGATGGAGACAAGCATCTCCTATCTCCCAGGGCCTCACTCTCCTGAGCACGCTTCCCTTGGGGCAGCCCTTGGCCAATAGGCAAGCCGACTGGGGCGCGCCCCCCACTGGGCCTCACCCTATTACAGGAGGGCTTTCCAGTCTGGCCTTGTTGCTGGTGGTTCCATCCCATAGCTTGCTTCCCGCTCTCAGCCAGGAGCCATCTTTGCTCAGAGGCAGCCTCTTCCTTTCTAGGCTGCTGATCTGAAGCTGACCATGCAGATGGCTGCTCTGGGGGATCTGCGGGCCTGGGCTTGGGGTGTCCAACAGCTGGCCATACTCCATTGTGAAATGGTAAATGCTCAAAACTTTTGCTCCATTCCCAGAGGACCCCCCATTAAAATGATTTTGCATTCACTACCTGCCAACAGGACCTGTAAGCCAGCCAAAGGGAGCTGCAGATTAAGCATAATTATGAATTCTGAGTGGAATGGAGTAGTTGGAGATTGTTTCTCATGAAAGACCTATTTTTTTCCTACTGAAAATGCACATAAGGAAGTATTGAATACTCTGTGGAGTCTTTATATTTAAATGTGCTTTACAATTAATGCTTCTCCTTGTGCTTTCGTGAAACAGATAGACAACCTCACAAACTTGAAAGCTGTTCTTAGAATTGGATTTTAGTTTGCTCAGGATTTGTAGCTAATCAGCACCGAATTTTATAGATAAGTATTTTAACATTTATTAACAAGAACTGGTACCAAATGCAAGACATTTCCCAGGCTTAGTTGTCAACGAGCGGCTAATCCCTAAGGATTTATAAACCAGCACAACTGCGTAAGGATTCAAAGGCCTCTTGCAGGCTCTTCTTGAGAGCTTAATGTGTCCCCATCGGGAACAAACCGGTTGTACCATTTGTTTTTTTCCTCCTTTGCAAATGGAAAATGAAAGTCCAAGATACTGAGCATAAAAATATTTGCAGTGTCTGCAGATACCATATCAATTCACTACTATGGATGTTCACCATGTGGCAACTTTTTCTAATTTGATATAAAATAACTAACACATCTCATCATTGTTTTCCTCCTTTTGCCCATATAGTTTCCCTTTCCTAAGTACTTCTATCTGCATGTAAGTGTAGCATTCGAGATTTCCGTGTGGCTGTCCAAATAGTCTGTTCACCTGTCGAAAGCCCATCACAAGCTACCATTATACTATTAAAAAGATAAGATCAGAAGTTTCATGATATTGAGTAAAAATGCTTAATTTTTTAATAGGCCCAATAGAATGCTAGGTCTTGATAATGATAAAGACAGTAACCATGGTAGCAGCGAAAATTTACCATGCACGTATGATATGGCAGATATATGCCCAAACTCTCTACATCTCTTGTCTTTTTTAATTTTCCCAAATCTATGTGGGAGATGCTGTTATTATCTTATAGATAAGAAAACTGAAGCTTAGTGAGTTCAAGTTGGTTTCCTGAGATCATGGGGCAATTTCTGGCTGGAGGCTGAAATTTGAACCTTGACATACATATGTTCCACGGATGCTAAAGATATTTTTAAAAATCTTTATTTTTAAATTGCTTTCAGAGTAAGCTTAGAGAACACACAAGAAAAATAGGTCTCATTTCTTTCTAATCATCTTTATATAAACCCTCCTGTTTCCTATATTCTTAAAAATTGTTTAGATCTATTCATTATATATGGTTTAAAGGCAACTAATGCATTTAGTTAAAAGAAAATCCAGATGTTTATTTCAACGGCATCACCCCAAGTCCCAGTCGAATTAAATTTTTACTTTTTATCCAATTGTGTGTTTGGAAGAAAAAAATAAAACCCTTTTCTATTTATACTATTAAAACATGAGTATGGTACATTAATAATAAGATGGTTTATTTTATTAGTTGTTTATGAAATTAGATTTAACCATTTCTTTTTTTTTTTTTAAGATTTTATTTATTTGCGAGTGAGAATGAGAGACAGAGAGCATGAGAGGGAGGAGGGTCAGAGGGAGAAGCAGACTCCCTGCCGAGCAGGGAGCCCGATGTGGGACTCAATCCCGGGACTCCAGGATCATGACCTGAGCCGAAGGCAGTCGCTTAACCAACTGAGCCACCCAGGCGCCCTAGATTTAACCATTTCTATCGTTATGTTTATCAAAATACTTAATGGTGAAACAAATGTGAGACAAAAATAAAACACAGTAGGATATATTCTCTAAGCTTACATAATCTGTACCTCTTCATAAATTCAATATCCCATAGAATTAATAGTTTATGCTTTTGGCCATATTAATGGAGCTACATACTTTTTGGCAAGATGAATTATATTACTTGTTTGGTCGCTGATATTTGGTCATTGAAATTACTTACAACAGTGTCTACTCAACTCCACATTTATGTTGCGTGCTTGTTAAATACAAGACACTTTGTCTGAATTTTGTTGTTGTTTTTAACTTAAAGACATCTCACTTTATACTGAACAGTCAGGAACCTTTGGATCACTCATGAATTGTTTGGTTAACATTGTAATTTATAGGTGGGTGCTGTGTCTGGGCACGCCTGTTGCTTTTTTCAAACACGCAATGCTTAAAGTTTCTTAAAACATTTTCATGGTGAGAGGCACAGAGTAAGGGGTCAGAGTATGTATCTTGCTGAGTTATTCCCCCCCACCTCTTCTCTCACACTTTCATTGTTCAAACACAGTGGTGGCCATATAGAATGACCTGGAAAGGCATCAAAGAAACGTTTTTCTCACTTGATATGTACGCATTCTGATCTTCAAATATCTGAAGAGCCTTAGAAAAGTGGTCTGAGTCCCCTCTGATAATAAGCCTATAAAACCAACTGGTAGTTGATAAACAATTATATAGCCTCTGGGGAAGGGGATGAGAGGTGAAAGGAGAGAAGGACACTGGGTGATATATATATATATATATATATATTTGTAGTGGCATAAAAATGAGAGTACATCGTTGTACTTTTTCCAGTTTTAAAGGGAATATATCTGCATCTGTCTCTGTCTCCCTGCCATGAAGACAGAGTGAGAAAGTTGCTATTTGCAAGCAGGAGGGGAGCTCTTACCGATCCCCAGCCATGCTGGCACTTCGATCTCAGACTCCCAGTGTCCAGAACTGTGTAAGAAATAAATGTCTATTGTTTAAACCACCCCGTCTATGGTATTTTGTTATGGCAGCCTGAGCTAACTCCTACAAACACGATCTTAAGAGGAAAACTAAAGGTTGTAAATATTTTCAATAGAAAAATACCAAGTAGAATAGAGGGAGAATAATAAGGCACGATAGACTAAAATTATACAAAGGTTGATAAAATTAGAATAAGATGTGGGTAAAGACAAACATCTTAAAAAACTCAGCAAGACAGGGTGATGGGTATTAAGGAGGGCACGTGTTGGGATGAGCACTGGGCATTATACACAACTAATGAATCGTTGAACACCATAACAAAAACTTACGATGTACTATATGTTGGCTAGCTGAACATAATGAAAAAAAAACAACAACTCAACAATTAAGAGAAGAAAAAATGAAAGAAAATAAAGAAAGAAACCATTCAAGGGAAAGAAATAGTGCAAAGGCAGAGCTTGAACACCTCCCCAACAAGGCAAATAAGCCATTGGGTAGAGAGGGCCACGTATGACCAATGGGGCTGTTTCTGTCATCCTGCTTCTAGGACAGACTCTACTGTGCCGATGACAGCCAACCCTTAGACCTTGCTCTTTGGCTCTCGCTGAGGGTTTGTACCCTTCGTGAAGTCACACATCTCTCACTCTTCAACTCTCTCTGCTACAGATGATCCCAGCTGCTTTCCCCACCTAGAACACAGAGGTATACAAATCCAACACCCCGCAGTCCCACAGAACTTGGGCTGAGTCCCTCCTTCCCATCCACCCTCTGACCTTTCCCCCTTCTCTTTATTCTTTCCCTTCATCCATTAAAAAAATGCTTACCGGGAGCCTTTCATGTATTGGGTATCATGCCAGATGCTGGCTGAACAATGGGGTTTATTGAAGGGAAGCAAGTGTCCTGCCCTTTTGAAGTTTTCATTCTAGTGAGTGGATGAGGGAGCAAGGCAGAAAACATTTAAGCAAATCCATATTTTTTTTAAAGTCAACTGCTGTGAGGCAAACAAACAGCATGCTGAGAACAAATAGGAGGGAGCTCTATTTTCAGATGGAGTCATCACTGAAGGCCTCAAGGGATCGAAGCTGAGACCAAAGTATGAGAAGGAGCCAAAGGAAGACTGGTAAGAAGAAGGAACAGTACAAAAAGTCCCTAAGTCAGAAGGAGCTTAGCTGGCTCTTGGATCCCCCAAAATGGGCCTGTGAGCATGTGGTGGAGCTGGAGGAGGGGCGGGAGAGGGAGGGGATCTCAGGCTCCTCCAGGTGTGTCCTTGGGCAGCTTGTATAATGGCTCTGTGCCTCGATTTCCTCATCTCCTCATAAAATGTAGTTGACTCTACCTTCCCCAGAGACCACACATAATGACTCGTCGGAGACACTTAAATCATGGTCATTCCTCTCTTCAGGTTCCTTCTTGGTACAGGTGATTTTTCTTCCAGAATTAAGGACATGTTTGGTCTCTTGAGAATTTGACCTGCTGGAAATGTGATATGATTGCTTATCTTTTCTTTTTTTTTCCTTCTAATTTATTCGAAAATTAGACCCAGTTTATTGGACTGATTATGCATTCATCCAAACTCAATGTGAAGACAGTTTCAAACCCCAGATTAATTATTTTTCAATTGAGTTTTTTTTTTTTCATCACATAGTCAGCTTTTGAGACAAAGACTTGGTCATAAATCTTAAAATTAGCTGGGGAATTAATTTTAAAATTAAACACACTATGATGAATTATAGGCAAATGAATGATTAGTAATGCAGAAAAATAAAACTGGGTCAGCTGGGCACATTTGTATATGGCGGCTGGCACTGAGTGGCCTCTGCAGGGCAGCATCTTGGTCAGGGAGGATGAGAGTCATATGCATTTCCTTGATTTTGTTTTTTGACTTTGCCTGTCTCAAGGCTCATACCTGAGAAGTCATTTCCAAATTTAAATGGAATTTATGAGCTGTAGGATTTTATAGCACACAGTGACATTGGGAAGAGTTGAGGTACTTCAAAAGCTGAAAATGTGAAGATTGGAAAAATGGTCACACATGAAGAGTATGGGCTGTCACTCACTTGATTTCCTGAGCTTTTTCACTCATCCATTTTTGTCACTGTTAGTCCCTCTTCCCCTCAGCAACTAGCTACTTCCCTACCTCAAAAGCAGGACGTTTATTTTTTTTTCTCCTTGGGAAGGGTGATTAAATCATGGAGAACGCTCCATAAGTAAGTGGCGGTTTTATTTTCATCTCATAAAGCTAAACCATTATCAGGGAGATATTTGATAAGAAATACACAGTTAACTGTGAAAGGAGGAGGAAACCTAATAGATCAGTCTTTCTTCATCTATCAAAGGCATAGATTCCAAGGGTGAGGATGGGAGCGGGACAGAAGGAGGGGGTTAGAGACCATTCTCTACTTCTTTTAAAATCTTAAGTCTCCTTATTAGATTGAGTCCCTCATCCTGCCCCCACCCCCGTACACACACACACACACACACACACGTGCATGCTCACACTTCTGCATGGAGCCCTGTCTGGAATTCCCTTGTTCCCCTGGGCACTTTCCCATTCATTTGTTAGGAAGTGAAATTGAGAGTTTAGCTGTGATCTACAGAAGCCTTTGTTGTTGTTGTTTTATTTTTTTTATTTTGTTTTAAAGATGTTATTTATTTATTTGACAGAGAAAGACACACACAGAGAGAGAACACAAGCAGGGGGAGTGGGAGAGGGAGAAGCAGGCTTCCCTCAGAGCAGGGAGCCTGGTGTGGGGCTCGATCCCAGGACCCCGGGATCATGACCTGAGCTGAAGGCAGACGCTTAAGGACTGAGCCATCCAGGCGCCCCATGTTGTTGTTGTTTTAAATTAATTTTTAAAATTTTATTTGTATTTATTTAATTTAATTTTCATTTATTTATTTGTTTGCTTATTTATTTATTTTTTGCAGAGGCCTTTGCTAAAATGCATATGTGGACACAGAACAGTGAGAGTTTCCACAGTGGCCCCATTTGACTCCTGGTGGAGGGGTGGAGGGAGCTGGGCTGTACATGGTGATGGGGAGCACTAACCCTTGTCCTTTAGTCTTTATTCAGACCCTGCCTGCATGCCTGCTCCTGTGGCCATGTGTCTGCCTCTTGTGTCTCTAGACCCTGTGGAATTTACTCAATTTTCTAAGCATCATTTTCTTTAGCCTTAAGATAATGAAGGGCCCTTACCCCTTACTCAGGTTTAAATTTAATTAAATGAGATGCTTTATGAGAAGAACTTGGCATTGTAAGCCCAGCACAGTTCACACTTTGAAAATGTTAGTTATTGTTAATAGCTTATCAGATTTAGCAAGCTGATGTGGGAAAAGCAAAATTTGACAAGAGGAAAGGGAAGTAGTTAGTGAATGGGATGAGGGAATAGGCTGGGGGCAGGAGTTGCCTGTGGAGGGATTCAGTGTGGGAGTAAGGACTGCTGTGAACATGGTGGACCATTGCTATCAAACAGAGAAGATGCTGTAAAGGCTCAAGAAAGATAACTTCTATTTCACTGGCAAACACTTCTTTAGCTTTACTCTCAATCAGGTACTGTTCTAAGTATCTTATAAATATTAACTCAAGAAGTCCTCGTTATAATTTTATGAGGTAGGTACTACTCTTATTTACAGATGAAGAAACTAAGGCACAGAGAGGTTAAGTAACTTGCCCAAGGACACACAGCTGGTGAATAGCAGAGCTTGGGTTTGAATACAGGCTTGCAAGTCCATGATTTAAAACATGAGTGCAAGCTTCATTTTTACAATCTTCACCAGTCCTGGCCCTGATTCCCTAGAAGTGTACCAGAAGATAGGAAGATTCATATTGTTCCATCTTCTCTATTAGTGCATTTCATTCTTTCCAGATGCCCACTTTCTTGAACACTTCCTCGTTGTGTCACTGTTTTAATATATCACAGTTTGTGTCAGCCAATTCCATTCCTTCTTCAACTTCAGTGTGCTTTCCCATTTATGTATTTTCCACTTTTATTTTCCTAGAGATCTGGGAACTAATCAAATTTTATTTCATAACATATATAAATTTATCAAAATTAATATGCATTTTCTCCAGAATGGACAATATTTTCTCATTCTACTCAAGACTATCTGTAGTGGTATGGAATATGCAGTTAAGCTAGTGGCAATCATCAAAATCTGCTATCCGTTTTGCAGAGACAATATTCTTTTATTATAAATCCTTATTGCTTCATGTGATTTAGAAACTGGTAATAAGGGCGCCTGGGTGGCTCAGTTGGTTAAGCGACTGCCTTCGGCTCAGGTCATGATCCTGGAGTCCTGGGATCGAGTCCCGCATCGGGCTCCCTACTCGGCGGGGAGTCTGCTTCTCCCTCTCCCACTCCCCGTTTGTGTTCCCTCTTTCGCTGTATCTTTCTCTGTCAAATAAATAAATAAAATCTTTAAAAAAAAAAAAAGAAACTGGTAATAATTCAACTGGCCTAATAACTGTTAAAATGTAGGTGCTTTTCTTTTTCTTTTTTTCTTTTATGCATGTGCTTTAAAATATTTTCTCCCGTGGGGGGGTGAATTTGTTACCTTTTTGCAACATACACACTCAAAATTATAATGCAATTATTTATTGACTTTATTAAACGTTGCCATCTTTAATGCTGTAAACCTATTAAAAGACATTGAAAAACATAAAACTGCTCCTGTATATCTGAGTAAAATTTGCAGTTGTGAGGTCCCAAGTTATTTTTACTGAACTGTATAACGCTGAAAGGGAAAATAGTCTCTATTTAGTTGCAAAGATATATATGCATCCATGTGTATTGCCTTTTTTATTCAAGTGAATTCACAGCACCAGAAACCAAAGTTGTCTTTTTTGGCTGCTGCACCTATGAGGGACACCACCTGAGCCAAAGGCATCAGGTTTCAAGAAATAATTCTGCTGAGATGACCATTTGGGCTCTGGGTGGTTTTTGAGATTGTGGCTCATTTTTACAGTACTTATTTTTACTACAGTGTGCGTATTTGGATGGATATTCTGTTTTATAGGAATACTTAATTAATCCTAATGGTGATTTTCCTGTGATTTGCTTGAATATTCATATTTTTAGTGACATTTCCTCTAGATCCCGGTAACTCAGAAGTAAAAGGAATTGCTTACTGCCCTGTCAACTGATTACCTAACCCACAGAGAGGATATCTGTGTGGCTTAAATGTTCCAAAAGAGTGTTGGTGACTGCAGAAGAAGCTGTATTTCCTACACTTCTCTCTGTGTACAGAAGGAGAAATTTTGTTTTTCTTTTGAGGAAACCTGAAAAAAAGAAAAGCAGGGAGTAGGTAGAGAACATTTTCATTTGTTATGTCCTTTTTCTTTCTTTTTTGGGGAAACTACCTGATTATTTCTGTGAAGTCAAAGTAGTCGGTAATTTACCGAGGCCCTGGGGTAATTCCCTATAATAATGATATATCTTTCTTGTCACCATTAGTCATCATCTTTGCTTTTCATAAATATCTGTCAGTCCATTTGTGGCTGAAGGACTTTTTCTTCCTAACTTCCTTTTATTTGGAGATTTCATTATGTCAGCTTTAGAATTAAAAAAAATTGCTTAGTCGTATAATAAATAAGGTGATAGAAAACAGAATGGAAAACAGTACTCATGCATTTGATGAAGTTAGAAAATCCAGCTCACTGCCTGTTTCTTCATGACTGAGCCACCCAGGTGCCCCTCACTGCCTGTTTCTTTACCGATCTTGAGCTAAGGAAAAAAAAATTAACATTTTCAAATGGTTGGAAGAAATCAAAAGAAGAGCCATATTTTATAGATCCATAAAAATGGTATGAAGTTCAAATTTGTGTCCATAAATAAAATTGTATTGGAACACAGCCATGCCCACTCATTTATGTATTGTCTATGGCAGACGTCCTCTACCACCACAGAGTTGACTAGTCATGACAGAGACTATGCACACACATAGCCTAAAATAGTCCTTTACAAAAGACATTTTGTTGACCACTATTTTTTTTAAGGTTTTATTTATATATTTGAGAGAGAGAGAGAGAGAGAGAGCGGGGGGGGGGGGGGGCGGGGCAGAGGCTGAGAGACAGTCTCCAGCAGACTCCAAGCCAAGCTCAGAGCCCCACCCAGGGCTCAACCCCAGGACCCTGAGATCATGACCTGAGCCAAAACCAAGAGTCGGACACTTAACCGACTGAGCCACCCAGGAGCCCCATGACCACTAGTTTATAAGGGTATCTGGAGGAGAGAAAAAGAGAAAGGAATATTTGGTTAAAGTATGTTTTTATACATTAGGACTTATTTTAAAAAGGTGAGTGACTTAGAAACGTAATCTGTAAACTTTTTTAATGGAATGAGAACTTGTAGATTGTCTCATACCAGGCACTCATTTTGTAGAAGAAGAAACTGAGAACAAGAGATTCCAACAATTTTTTATTGAACGAGCAATACTAAAAAGAATGATGTATTGTGACACTTGAGTTCCTTACATTTCCTCAAATGTTTATGTCAACTATTTTATATACCTGTAAGAAAGGGTTCTATAAAAATGTCAGATGTTTTTACGTACTCTGCCTCGAGTAGTTCATGGAAGATTTGGCGACAGCATTATAGTTACAAGAAGTAATCCTGGTTGGCTCTGTTTTATGGGACAGATTCCCTCCCTCTGTCCCAGGAAAGCACACTAATTGAGGGTTTACTCGTCACTCCCCAGGGCCCTGTTTTGTTTTGTTTTGTTACCCTTCCTTTCCTCACGTATCACATAATCTAAGAACTATCAAGTAATTTTGGTAAAAAAAAAAATCGGTTTCATTAAGCCCTTTGTGAGCAGAGTTTCCTGATATTGAGACTCACCCTTCCTTTCTCGCCCTTGAACATATTAATTATTCATCTTTGTTATGAGCAGCTCCCACCCCAGCCATCTTCTTCCTCCTTGGTTGTTTATGTTTTTCCTGTATTATCATGTCATCACCTTAGTCATCCCTCTGGCAAGCTGTACTTATGGAGAGATAGTCTGGGGCATCAATCTTGCCACGTAAGTCACGTCTTCCAATACCTTTATAACTCTCCCTCCAATTCATCTACTGCCTTCTTTCTGGGGCTGTGATGCCCCAACTTGACTGTGTTATTCTAGGTGAGATTTCACCAACCCACAACTCAATGCCTTCTTGAAGTCATAATTCAAGACAGAACTAGCTCTCCTCTCTTCAGGCCGTGGCACAAAATAAAATGCAAACAAATATATAAATCACCACCATGGCTCTTCTGTGTCCTTGGCAGGCTTCACACATAGCCAGTGTTCCCATCCCCGGAGTTTGAAAGGAACTTGAAAAATCATTTACTTTTTCTTATAGGCAAATTTAAACAGTCATGAATTCATTTATCCCATCCTGTAAGACCTGAAAGCCAATGTAGGGGACACTTTTCATTTTTTGCTATTCAGTAGGTCTTGCCCATGGTGAGTCTTTGCTGTAACACAAATCTCTTCTTTCTCTGCAGTCTTTATTTTGAAAATTTGGATATGATCTTTATTTAGTATTTTTAAAACTCAACATAATTAAGGCATATATAGAACAATCTGGAGGTATGCAAATGTGGATAATCTCGAGAGATGTCTCAAGCCCTTCTCTTACATGGGAAGGTGCCTGGAGAGGTGTTATGCCATGGAACAAAACTCAACCATCATTTCTGAACTTCCAAGGAGAGAAGCGCATTAGTCTAATGAAGGGAGTGGAAAAATACCCCTACACCTACTAATTTGAGCAGCAAAATGATCAGGAGAAGTTGGAGATCTTGATAAATGGGGCCAAGTAATTGACAGAGTGTTATAATTAGGGCAAGGCGTCTGTCAGTTAATTATCTTTTCTTCAATAAATAATTATAATTTTACATGTTCCCATAGCTTATAATTTCTAGCTGTGATTATCTTCTGCATTCTCATCTATCTGAACTTTGAAAACCAGACAGAAATTGATATAAAGGGAAAATTGCCTAGTTATCCCCTCTGGAAAACAAATCGGACAGAAACAAGGTAAAGACAATTTGATTGGGTAAGAGCATGAATTTGACAGAAGGAATCTAAGCTGGCAGAAAGGTGAATTTGTTCTTTCAGGTTTCCACTGTGTCTGTGATTCAGACTAAACATCCAAGCTTGGGAATTCATTTACTCATGTGTTCATTTATTTAACAAACCTTTATCGAGTCCCTAATACTATAATGGCTCAGGGGGATACAGAGATCTTTTAAGGGGTGTTAAATGGGAATAACATGAAAAAAGGTACCTTGGAGTCTTTTAGAGCAAAGATCCCTCTCCTTTTAATTGCACAGACCTCTCAAGAAAAAATACTTTAAGCACAGACCATCATTATATGCACATCATTTAAACTTTTATATACATATATATGTACTAGTGTTAATCTGTATGTTAGGTATTTGTAAAATTAATTTATTTTAATTATTAGATTAAATGGAAACAGAGAATCTGATTTTTTTTTCAATTTCCAATAAATTTTAGCATACACCTTGGATTATAAACATCCCACTTTGAAGAACTGCAGCTTCCAAAAACTTAAAGGTGACTATTCCAGCTTGGCTCAAGTTCAAAATGTTTGGGCATCTTCTGAGATAATGTTGAAAAGTTAGGCAGAGGTTAGCAATTGTGGTGGATGTCCTATATTCTAATATTCCTCAAGGGGTATTCTACTAAATATTAGTAGAGATTTCTTGAAATTTAAAAAAATAGATTTTTGCTGTCAAATAAGTTTGGATTTTGCAAGCTTAAGAAGCAAAATTCCATTATTATGGGGTTAATATTATTCTATGATTCTACATGGCCTCATGAATGTGTATTTTCTGTTCTACTAAGCTCTTGAGACACTATATTTTCTATTTCATTTTTATTCAATAGTTAGTAACTATTGAAGGGGTCTGCAAATACTAGATTCATAGTTAGAACTGAATTCTGGCATTTTGAGTTGGGAACAATGTTTCTCCATTAGACTTTGATTCAAGAGACTTTCCTTCTTTGCCTTAAACTGTTTTTACTTTTCTCTGTTAAATATTCATCAACAAAGTACTCAATATATTTGTTTTGACTTGAAATTGGTAATTTAAGGAACATTTTTTGCAGACCAGTTATCTGTGGAGGAAAAATAAGTAACCATTCTGTAGTTGCCAGTTGAGGGGCTCCCAAAGGGCCTGAAATACTAGAAATTTCCACCATTGCGTTAAATGTTTGGATCAAGGCCTTATATTTCCAGATGGCCACTTAAAAAATATGCCAATATTTTATCTACTGAGGAATTAAATGTCTAGATGAGTGAAGATCACCCTTGTAGTGCCTAAGCCGATTTAGCCTTTTGTGTGGGAGAGAAGTAGTTCTGAAATGCTCCCCACAGCCCTACTGTCACAAAGACAGCATAACAAACACAAGTTAACCTTTATCCAGTGACATAGAGCTGTAATTATTGTCATTAATCACTGTCCTATGATTGATGAAACCATGATATGGTTGGGAGTTCTTGCTCGTGTAAGGTTACTTTTCCCCCTGTACTAACTAATCCCAAACTATGGTGTTCCAAGTATTTGTGTCTGCTTTGTATAATTATTCTTTACATATTTTACTGCCAACTGTATGCATGTGTATATGTATACACACACTTACCTAGTCCATTATTATTATACACTGTATATATTTGGTAGTGTAAAGAACAATTATAAAAAGCAGACATAAATATATAATTATATATGTAATATTAATATATATACACACATGCACATATATATATGATTCTATTCTCATATATATATATATATGTGTGTGTGTGTGTGTGTGTGTGTTTGTGTATTAGCTGCCATCTATGATTTTACTCTCTCCCCCTTATCAAGCATTGAAGGAAAGGATCCATCCATATTGTTCAGAGGTACCAACTTTTTCCCCTAAATCAAGCTAAGAAGGAACCAACTGGCTCTTACCACCTCCTGGTTGTTTTTCTTTCCCACCCCAGTTTATTTTTTATTTCCTTTACCCCCTACCTCTGAAGCCATTTACTGTGCCACCTGAGCCTCCAGTAAAGAGAAAAATGGGCAAACAAAAACCAAAACCTCTTTAGAAACCTTCCTATTCTAATTAAACCAGATAAATCATACTTATGATAATTGGATATAAGTAGTATCTGAGTGATGGCCTGAGAGCCCCTCTATGAAGTAGTTCATGTTCTCTACTTGAGTCTTTCAAAGATCATTTCTGCTGATTTATTGTTATTTACATTTTTTGAGCACTGAAAAAGTAACAGGCATTTTCACATACAATTTCCCCTTTAATTTGCGTAATAAAAGTACAAATTAGATATTGTTAACAGTATTTTCATGTGAGTAGGATTTTCAGATTTACCAAATAAAATTTCAGAACTCCGGTTAATGTTGAATTTCACATAAATAAATAAGTATTTTTTAGTATAAGTATGTCCCCTGGGACACAGTTGAATGGGACAAATTTACACTAAAAATGATTTGTCATTTATCTCAAATTCCCATACAACTGGATGTTCTGTATTTTATCTGACAACCTTGTGTGTAAAAGGCTAAGTTCAGAGAGCTTAAGAACCTGTACAAATTACACAGTTAGGAATTCTTATGATTTAGACCCAAGGTTTTTGATTTCAAGTCCAGGGATATGACTATTCTCTTTATTACTGCAAATGCTGGAAACATTTCTTCCAGATAAATAGGATGTTAATGTATGTGAGCTACAGGACTCACATATCAAATCATTCATGTCTTAGTTTCCTAGGGTTGCTGAAAACAAATTGCCACAAACTGGGCAGCTTACAACAACAGAAATTTATCGTCTCATAGTTCAGGATGTCAGAAGTTCAAAGTTAAGGTACTGGTGTGGCTATGCCCTCTCTGAGGGCTCTAGGGCGGGAATCTTCCTTCTACTTTTCCTAGATCCTGCTGGTTACTGATGACTTTGAATTTACTTGGCTTCGGGCAGTGTAACTCCACCCTTAGCTTCACGCATTCTGCTTCCTGTGTGTGCCTGTGTCCATTTCCCTCACCCTTAGAAGGACGCTAGCCATTGGGTTAGGCCACTCGGATCCAGCATGACCTCTTCTACATTTGATTATATCCACTGAGGAAATACTTCCGGTAGGGTCAGAGTGCTAGGTACTGGAGGTTAGAACTTGAACATGTTCTCAGGGGGCACAATTCAACTCACAACTAGGAATCATTAATACAGAGTAGAATATAAGAAAATTATCACCAGGGGCACCTGGGTGGCTCAGTCATTAAGCGTCTGCCTTCGGCTCAGGTCATGATCCCAGGGTCCTGGGATCGAGCCTTGCATCGGGCTCCCTGCTCAACGGGGAGCTTGCTTCTCCCTCTCCCACTCCCTCTCTTGCTGTGTCTCCCTCTATCAAATAAATAAATAAAATCTTTAAAAAAAAATTATCACCAGTCTCGAAGATCTAGGTGGCTAGACGGGACCTGTAAGTGGGGATGGGGACACTCTGAGCGGATGGTGCTTCTGATGGGGCAGGTCCAAAACGTAGCCTTGAGGTTGGAGGGTAATGACAACAGTGGCTAAAAGACACCTCTCTACGCTTCCTGTAGCCACATTCTCAGATCTGTCTGCGTAATTAGTGCCGGGGGGCAAGTACTATGGTTTTCACTCCATTTTGTGGATGAGGAAACAGACACAAAAGTGCTAACAAATTTGCTGAAGGCCATGCAGCTAATAATATATGATGCGATTGCCATTGAAGCCCCAGCAGTCTGACTCTGGAATCCACATTCCTAACAATTATTTAGGATTATTGAGGAAGGAGAGTAATGAGAAATAAAGACTACTCTAATTTTCCCTTTGGTTATTTTTTGTCTTGTGGTCTTGCCTGTTGATGCTGCTGGTGATTTACACCAACCAGAAGTTCTCAGACGTAAGTGAGCATCAGAATCACCTGGAGGACTTGCTGAAACACAATTCACTGGGCCCCACCCAGGGTTTCTGATTCCACCGGTCCAGGGTGAGGCCCGAGAAGGTGCATTTCTTACAAATTCACATGTGATGCTGATACTGTGGGCTGGGAAGCACAGTTTGAGAACCACTGATACAGAGAACAGTTGAGATGAGGTTAAAGTAGGAAATGCTTTTCAAGTTCACAGTACAACTGACCATTTTACAAAACAATCTCAAACTACCCTTTTAAAAGTAGTAACATGAGGGCGCCTGGGTGGCTCAGTTGGTTAAGCGACTGCCTTCGGCTCAGGTCATGATCCTGGAGTCCCGGGATGGAGTCCCGCATCGGGCTCCCTGCTCGGCGGGGAGTCTGCTTCTCCCTCTGACCCTTCTCCCTCTCATGCTCTCTGTCTCTCACTCTCTCTCTCAAATAAATAAATAAAATCTTTAAAATAAATAAATAAATAAATAAAAGTAGTAACATGAAATTGTCTGCATCTATGTTACCACCCCCCACACAGATAGTGTAGTCTTATAATCTATGACAGAGATTACACTTATAATAACAGGCAAGCAGCATCGGATCTAGAACTTTGAAACAGAGGACTTGGATTCTAATCCAGGCTTGTCCCTAAATTGGTCAGGTGCTTCTTGTCTCTAGGCCACCTACCCTTTTCCCACTCCCCATAAAATAAGGGAGTTGAGATGGGGATGCAGTTGACTACATTAGGGTACCGAGTCATTAACTGTCATTTTTGAGAAAGATAATGATATCAAAAATATTATCCCTAATATATTTTCTCCTATCAATTTTTTACATAAGCATAAATGCCAATTGTAAACTACCAATATAATCAGATAGGCTAAAAATATCTATTACTCACAGAAAACTTACCCAGAGATAAGCATTATTAATATTTTGGATATTCTCTCAAAAGATAGTATATACATGGACAAATTTATCATACCAATCATACTTACTTGTAGTCCTATTTTTCTCAGTATTCCATGCCCATGTTTGTATTTTAATACGTATGTATTTATGTCATCATTTTTAATATTCTTGTAGCATTACATTGCACATTTACCCCACAATTTATTTAACCAATCCCACATTGCTGGGGATTTAAGTCACCTGTAATTAGGGGCTAATAAGGTGATGGTCATAATGAATACCCTAATGCATACATTCCAATGTACTTGTCCATTCTCGGGGTGAAATCTCTAGGTCAAAGGATAATACTGTCTTTAAGAGTTATAAAATATTAAATATGAAAAGACTATAAGGCATGTAAAGTCATGCCATTTTTATATATATACAAAGATCATCTCTGTGTATATGTGCATGTGATACAGAGAAAAATGTTCTAAGGATGCTCCCTGACCTGTGAATAGCAGTTATCTCCTGCTTCTTAGACGTGGATGATTTTTAAATTTACTTTTTTGTGGTTTTCTGTATTTCCCAATTAGTCTTCATGTGAGAGTTAGTTGAGATTTGCTGGAAGAAGCAGCCTTATTATTGGTATATAGCTGCCTGTAAGTTGAAACCAGAAAATTGAAAGAAGGGTATTTGTGTGGGGAGACCTTGAGAGAGGGTTTCTTATTTTTCTAGACGTAAGGGGAAGAATTTGGCCAGAAGGAAGAGAAGAAGAGGAAGAAGAAGAAGAAGAAGAAGAAGAAGAAGAAGAAGAAGAAGAAGAAGAAGAACAAGAACAAGAAAAAGAAGAAGGAGGAGGAGGAGGGGCAGGGGGAGGGGGAGAGGGGGAGGGGAGGAAAGATAGGAAGGAAGGAAGGAAGGAAGGAAGGAAGGAAGGAAGGAAGGAAGGAGAAAGGAAAAAAAAAAGATAAGAAAAGAAAAGAAAGGAAAAAAAAAAAAAGCTTTCATGAAATCCAAATGAAATACATGCCTCCATCCCCTGGAACTTTGAGCCCAGCATACTCTCACAGAAAGGAGGAAAAATTGTCCAAAAAATCGAAACTGAAAGACAGTGCCAAGGCCGGCAGGTACAATCTGCAAGGAAGGCTGTTTGAGGGTATTTCAAGGCTTCATTGAACTGAATTTCTTTTTGTGAACGGAGGACCTCTAGCTGACCCAACATCCTTTAGCCGGAAGGCTGCGAGGGGCGAGCTGCTAGAAGCTAAGGCTTCAGGGAGCCCTTTCTGCCTGGGAGCCCATTCAAACTGGAAGAGAGAGCCAACAGGGGAAGTATGGGTTCAGCAGATGAGTGCTAAGGAAAATCAGCTGGGGCCAGGGTTGACCTGGCAGAGCATTAGGACTCTGAGCAGGGGCCCCAAGCGCTCAGACATAGGCCCGAGTCCAGACCGATGGGAGGTGGAGGAAGGCTTCCACACAGGCTCAGGCTTGGCATGCAGGGAAACAGAGGTGGCAGCCTTGTGGAGGCCAGGAGAGGGCTTCTGTGCGGGGAGGGATCCTTTGATTGATTCCCTGGTACAAAAGCCTGGCAATGTCAGTCAGTCAGCATAGCCTCTGTGTGGGGCCGGAGGGAAGGAGGGGGAAATAGGAGGAGAAGGGTGGAAGAGTGCCAAAAGGAGTGTGGTGCCTTCCAGAGCATCGGCTGGAAGAAAACTCAGGGCTGCCCTGTAGGAGGAAAGGCTGACTGACGACTCCTGCTGACCACGGGGGGGCCCAGCGGGCACAAAGCTCTTTGCCCCAGACAGACCTTACGGAATGTGGGTCTCATTTCCAGGGCAGTACCTGCCTGTGCAAGTATTTTGTGCCCTGCAGAGCATGACCAGAGTCCCGTTCCCTCCGTGGATGGGCGTGAGGAGGACACGGGTCACCTCCTGACTGGATTTACAGCATCCGCAGGAGGTGAGTGTGCTATGGGCTTCCCAGAGAGAGCCCAGGGACTTGGCAACCATTTATTTGGTCCATGCTTTCTGTCCGCGGGAGCATAAGTAAGACCAACAAAGTTAACCACAGCCTGCATAGATCAAAAAGCAGCACATGCTTGCAAGACAGTAGGAGGCCAGATAGCCCTCGTCTCTAATTTTTCCAGGAAAGATAATCTAGCTTATTAAATAGAGCTCTCAACACAGAGACACTTTTAAATGAATGGATGAATAAATGAATGAATGAAGACATGAATAAAAGAAAGGCACAGAAAGAGATTACATATATATATATATATATATATATATATATATATATATATATATATGCAATTAAGTCCCCAGGAGCAAATTCAAGATTGTAAAACTGGAGGAGAATCTAGTAAAGAGAATCAGACAATGAACCTTATCCATAACAGTTTCCTTTTCAAAGGTCGCCTCGAACAGCTACCCCAATAGAAGGAACAGCTGCCACTCTGCTAGGAAGCTGTCCTCACTTTAGCCTAACTGGCCCCCAACTCCTTGATCATCCTTTCTAGGACAGCAACCACTCCCCCAACACTTCACCCCATTCTCCACTGCAGCCCTTATCATAACCCTGGTCACAATGTCACAAGCAATAATTAAACTCCTTATATGCCTGCTTAATTCTTTTCTATCTGTCCCCTCCTCAAGGATGTCGTCTCCATGGAGGTGAAACCACGCCTGTCTTGGTCGCCATAATATCCCCAATGATATCTGTTGAATGAATGGATGAGTCAGTAAGGAAATATGGCTGGAACCTAGTAAAGAGCTACAGATTTCCAGAAAACATGGGCTAGGTGTTGAAGACAGGCTGAGGGATATATCAGGTGGACCCATTCTGGGATGATATTAATCCATAAAGCCTAAGAATGCTCTTTGCGAGAAAAAAAAATCTTACCACAAAATTCCAAACCCGTCAACCATCCTGACTGTCCAGAGGGGGGAAAAATGTTCCAGAGATCTCAGAATTCTCGGGAGCATGTCCACTTTTACCTACCTCCCTAGAGGTTCAGCAGAACAAAAACTTGTCAAGAAGAGGAAAGAAAGTCGCGGGACACTAAGCATTTCGAAGTACCTACTTGGTGGCAGGCACAGTTAAGTAGTTTACATATGGGATTATTCCATCCCCACAGGCAGACTTGTGAGTTCGGTATTAGCGGTGCTCTTTCAGACTGGAGTTTACAGATATCACCAGTTTGCTTATGGGGAAACAATATTCAAGGGTAGAGCAAGGATACTAACCTCGATTTGTTTCTTACTCCAGAGTCTATAGTTTTTCTAGACACCACCCTCCTTCTTGACGATCTTCCAGCATAGCTGCTGATTTTCTAAGGACTTCTGGGATTCCAAGACAATCCAAAATCTTCTTAAAGCTCTAGAGCTGCCCCAGGGTGGTGTATGTGTGTGTGGGTGTTCACACATGAGCATGCATGTGTTTCTTTCTTTTTTTTTAAAGATTTTTTTTTTTTAATTTTTATTTACTTGACAGAGAGAGAGCGAGAGAAGGAACACAAGCAGGGGGAGTGGGAGAGGGAGAAGCAGGCTTCCCGCTGAGCAGGGAGCCCGATGCGGGGCTCGATCCCAGGACCCCGGGATCATGACCTGAGCTGAAGGCAGAAGCTTAGCCGACTGAGCCACCCAGGCACCCCGAGCATGCATGTGTTTCTAAGCAATGCTGGGGTGGTGGTAAATATGACAAATATTTGGAATAACCTTTCCATCTCAATTATGTCACCTTTCAGAGAAAGAAAAGAGGGAATTTTAATGACTACTGACAGCAATGCTAAAATCGAGTGTATGTACTAAGTGTGGAGTAGATTATGGATCACTTACCAAACTAGATGATCGTCCTCATAGTAGCAAGACTGGTAGCTGAAATATCTTCCTGTCCAATTACAATTGCATTCTGATAGAATCAAGAGACCTCCTAAATGATTTTTTTCAATATTGTTTGGATTCTCCTATCTGCTGATGCCCTGGATTATCTATGGGCAGAGGATTTCAGCTGAGGTTTATCCAAGGACAAATGTGCTTGCGAGTTTATTAACAGTGCCCACTCTACACTTAGGGCTCTGTTGACACCTCTGCTCCTTCTGTTCACTTTTATTGCCCAGATGTTCTTTGAAACTCAAAGAATTGGACTTCTTCACCCAATCCAGCAAAACTGTGGGGAATGGTGAATCTCTGCATCCGTCTGAGAGAGATCTGTTGGTTCACGGTGTGAAGTAGTTTCCACAGAGGACATGAGTAGGAGGGCAGGCTGGGGAAACTGGACATCTTCCCAAACATTTTTCTTTCTCTATTTCTCTCTTTTTTCCCTACAGGTGTGGTCTTGTTACTTGATTTGAAGTTTTTAAACTTAAATGTGACAGATGTGTCTTCATTCACAGGCAAGAATAAAATACAATTTGAAGTTAAATTTAAATGTATTACTTGCCTCTTTGGATTATTCATATTTCTACTTATCTTCAGCTGAAAAACATTAGTTGTGATCAGGCTCTATTAATAGAACTCTATGTAAAGAGTCGCCTGACTGTCTATAGTAAATGCCACATATGTCTTGATACCATCCTCTGCCATGCTTATGCAAATGTGGTTTGTTGACCAATTCAAGTTTCATGCTGAGGGGTGGAGCAGCTCTCTCTGAGTGGTGGAGCCCTTGTCTTGAGGGGCGAAGAAAAGTCTTGTCACTTCAGAGGAAACTTCAGGCTATCAGTCCGAGTTCCCATCCCTCAAGGACAGCAGCACCTCAGCTGCTTCCTGACTGAAGGCCAAAGAGCCACTAGGAGGAGCTAATGACTGACCAACTTTACACTTAGGCTATTTACAGCAGTTGCCTCCACAGACCTCCCAACCTTGGCGCAGGCTCAGGGTGTTTAATTATTTACGTGGTAATGGATGAACCAGGAATTGTCTGCCCTTCAAACAGCTCACCGAGGAGAGCAACTGTGTCTCCTTGTTTCATTTGTGGGTTCTTTCCTGTGAGGAGGAGGGTGTTTCATTCAACCTTCCTGCAGACAGAAAGGTGGAGAAAGTGCTGCATTAGCACAACTCCCAGATGGCTCCCATTTTAAAGTAAAAAATTTGCTGACTTCTGGGTTTCTTATGCTTCTCACCAACTCCCCATGTGCAGGACCCATGGAAGAAACCCCGTTACAATGAGTGCTTTTCTGGGTAACATGAAGGGGGCAGGGGGCTTCCCTCCCTTTTTTGTAGATAAGATACGGTGGTTTAAGAAGAGGGAGACTCTGGAGTTCAATGCCTGAATTTGAGGCCCAGATCTGCTGCTTCATAGCTGCCTACAGTCGTCCCCCCTTATTTGCGGGGGATACAGTCTAAGGCCTCCAGTGGATATCTGAGACCACAGATAGTGGCAAACCCTATATGGACTATGTTTTTTCCTAGACGTATGTACCCGTGATAAAGTTTAATCTCCAATTTAGGCACAGTATGAGATTAACAACAAGAACTCATAACAAAATAGAACAATAATCACAATATGCTGTAGTAAAAATTATGTGAATATGGTCTCTCTCTTTCAAATTACTTTATTGTATTGTACTTGCCCTTCTTCTTATGATGATGCAAGATGATAAAATGCCTAATTGATGAGATGAAGTGAGGTGAAGGATGCAGGCATTGTGACAAAGTGTTGAGCAACCACTGAGCTTCTGAGGACCAGTCAGAAGGAGGATCATTTGCTTCTGAACCACGGGTGACCATGGGTAACTGAAACCACGGACAGTAAAGCTGTGGGTAAGGGGGACTACTGTATCTTTGGATAAGTTCCAAAGATATGTTCCTCTTTTTCTCCATCTGTAACAGTGCCACTATTCTCCCGGGGTTGTGTTGAGGCTGAAGTGAGTTAGTACGTGTATGTATGTGCATATCAGGCAGTGCCCAGCTCTGCTTGGTGAGCTGTTTGTTCCTCATAGCCAAAGACTTTCCAGACTGACAGAGATTTTCAAGTGAAGTTAACAATTTTCTACTCTGTCTTTTCACTTAACAGTTTATCACTGTCACCCTCAGAGGTGCCCCCCAGTGTAGAGCTCTTTGTAAAGGTAGAAAGGAGAGCCTTTAAATAATTGACAACATTTTTAAAAAGCCTGGTGATACACTTACGTCTGATTTAACTCAATGCATAATCACATTGCTTTACTTTTGGCAGGAATCCTAACAAATCAAGTTAGTTGATTGCAGTTTGCTCGTGGAGGCATGAATCCTACAGTTCTGTGTCTTTGAGTGGTTTGTTTGTTTTTTTTAAATCAGTAAAAATAATTAAAGGCATTCTTTTTTGTAAACAGGACCTTTCCAACTTTAGGATTTCTGTGAGGGGAATTCTAAATCCTCCTTGGTAAGAAAAAAAAAAAGGAAACTCCTGTTACATCTTTTTAATAAACTTATTATATAGTCATTTAATTAGCAATTTTGAAATAAAAGTTTAACTTTTTTTTAAAATGATGGTTTCTTCTGGTTGTAAAAATAAAGACATGATTGCAGAAGAAAATGTATAAACCAAGAATAAATATGTTGAAGAAAATAAAAATCATCTAGTAATTGGACCATTGTGAACTAATCTTTATTAACGTTTAGGGCATTTCCCTCTGACATTTGTTTTTTTATACATATGATTGTGTATGCATGTCTGGGCAGCTGTTAAGTTTCAGTTATGATACATGATCGAAGCATTTCCACTTAACATCACAGATATTTTATTATATCATTATAGATTTAGAAAATTTGTGTTTAATAATTATATAGGTACACTTTATTATATTTACCAATCCTATATGATTGGACATTTACATGGTTTCTAGTTCATTTATTCTTTTGGCAGAGTAAAGTACATGATCTTTGCAGATAAACTGCCTGAGTTTCAATCCCAGTTACATCCCTTCTAGGCTGTATGACCTTGGCTAACAATTTACTTGTCAGTGCCTCAGCTTCCCTGCCTATGAAATGCGGACAATGAAAATACATACCTTATGGAGTTGTGTGAGGATTAACTTAGTCAATTTGTATAAAGCATTTTAAAAAGTAGCACGTAATAAGCACCAAATCGATGTCAGCTGTTGTATGTATACATTTTAGATTAGATTGATGATTATCTCCTTAGGATACATTATCAGAAAGAGTATCAGCCAAACAAATGTTTTAGGTACCATTTTTTCTAACTTGCGCACCTTTCTTAAGTACATGAGGAACCGGCTATACCTGCTTGTAAGTCATTGTAATCATTTTTGCTTTCACTTTAAGAGTAATGAGTAGCCACTGGGAGGTTCTGAACAGGAATGAGACATAATCCAGGGTATGATTGTAAAGGTTCCCATTGGCTGTTGGCCAGGGTGATCCAATGGTGGGACAGAGATCAGGATAGAATCTACCAGGGTAGTCCAGAAGAAAGGCAACAAGGACTCACAGTGAGGTGGCATGGTGGAGTTAGAGAAGGTTGGAGTCTGGATATATTTTAGCAGGTTAAGCCACCAGGGTCTGCTGAGCTGGTGTGGGATGTGAAGATAGGAGTCAAGGATGTCTCTGAGTGTTTTGGCTGGAGCCACTGGAAGGATAGAATTGTCATCAATTAAGTTGGGGAGGGCTGTGGATGGAGCAGATTTTATGGTGAAGATTTGGTGCTTGTATTTGATTATGTTAAGATGCTTATTAAACCTCAAAGTGGAGATGTCTAGTAAGAATACACATGGCTGAATCTGTTTTGGGGGCTGACCATATAATTGGGAATTCTCCATATAAACTACCACATAGAAAAAATATATAACAAGTATGTGTTCATTTGAACCTTACCTATGTATTATTATTATAATCCAATCCTTATCGCACTGATTGTTTTGAACTTAGACCAACAAAGTATTATTTTGGGGGGAAAGGAATATTTTAATCTTTGACATTGTTTAGAATTGCCAGCTCGGGCACCTCGGTGGCTCAGCTGGTTAAGCGACTGCCTTCGGCTCAGGTCATGATCCTGGAGTCCCGGGATCGAGTCCCGCATCTGGCTCCCTGCTCAGCGGGGAGTCTGCTTCTCCCTCTGACCCTCCCCCCTCTCATGTGCTCTCTGTCTCTCTCATTCTCTCTGTCTCAAATAAATAAATAAAATCTTTAAAAAAAAAAAAAAAAAGAATTGCCAGCTCATTGTAATGATAAAAAACAGATCATCTTTCATTCAGGCTTATTATACTTTTCAAAACCTCTACAACTAGTGTATCTTTTGTATTGTCCACACCCTGACTAGATCGCCCCCAATGCCCAAACCCACTGGGAACACCATTGTCAGTAAGAATTCACCTTTGAGGCTCTACTGAGAGTTGACTTAATGGTGAAGTTAATGAATCTTGAGCTGCAGGACCTAGAAGAAGCCCTGGCAATGTGTTCACAAAAATAAGATATATTAACAACAGCTTCCCCTCCTATTGGTGGCATTAAAGTTTTGATAAGCAGTGTTAGGCTATGGCTAAGGCGAAGTTGATTTGGGGCAGTGTTGATTTGGGTTTAGTGAAATATGCTTAGTAGTTCCTAATTATTTCATGTGTAGGTAAGTTTTTGCAAATGTCCTGCATTGTAATGGTCAGGGTTACAATACACTGACTTAACTGGTATTGGGATACCATGATGAGGGCCAGAAAATTCTCATATTTTGGTTCTCAGTATGGACAATGGGTAGGTGCAGGACCAGAAGTTAATTTGTCAAAAAAGCTTTTTCTATCATCATTTATGTAAAATTCTAATGGAGGATTCAATTTTCATTGATACCTACTCAAAAATGAAATTCTATCCTGCTAGGAATTTGCTTAATAATGCAGCATAGATAATTATAAATGAGCTACACAATGAACAATTTTCATGTATTTCTATGAATTCAATAGAGATTATTCCACCATCAGAAGCAAATTGTAAACAACATTTTTTCCCCAAGTCATATAAAGTGAAGAAAGGAATCTGGTATTAAAATAATGACTAGACTCTTGGATTTTTTGCTAATTCAATTAATGAAGAAACATTACATAAACACATTGGAAAAGAATTACAGTTCTTGCTAACGTGGTATAAGATACTGACACTGATAATGAAAAAGCTCATATATGCCACTACTACATGAAAATCAACGACAAACGGGTTAACCAGTGTTACCAATTAAAGAGTATTTAAAATTAGTCATTGAGAAAGAGAATTTGAATACATTGGAATGTTAGCATTCATACATGAAAGCAATTGGACAATAATCCGACAAATTTATATGACATCTCAGTAAGATGTTTCAAAGATGAATTTCACTTTTTAAATTATTAATACTACAAACAAATTTTAGTCAATCAAAACAGTATTATTTGTATTCTCTCTAAGGAAAATAATAAAAATTATTGCCATATGAGGAAGCAATAAAAAATATGGCCAAAATTATGGGGGAAAATCTTATAGATATGTGTCAGACAGCAATGTAACAAAAATATTATTTTTCTTGGTTTTTATAATGTTTGTGCTAATTTTCATCTTTTTAAGTATTACGATCCATTTTAAATCTTTTTTCACTTAAATTAACATTAACCTTTGTACCCAGTTTTGTATTCATAATACTGCATTCCACCACCATCTTCCCTTTTGGTTCCTTAAAGAAAGTCCTCAAAATTGTCTGAGCTCCAAATCCAAATCTGCCCCCTGCTGCCATCTCGCTCTGAGGCAGCTTCATTAGAACCCACAAAGTTGAACAAACATAGGGGCTATGGCGTGCTCTAGGAGTCTTCCGTAGCTTTAGAGAAATGGGGAGACATTAGAAGTTTCTGTGTGTTCCGGGTGCTGACTGGGGAGCTTGTCAGACAAGGAGGCTATGGCAGGGAGATGTGGCTGAGGCCCCCAGTGCAGAGCACCTGGTCCAGGGACTGAGCGGGACTAAGAGCCCCACCTTGGGAGCCATGGAATCAGTTGGAACAGAAGTGGAATCTGGTCATGAAGGGCAGGATGCTCTTCAGAGCCCTGCCTTAGAGGAATAGTCCAGACCCTAAGTCCTTCAGCCATCTTCTCTCATCAGTCCCTAATCCATGAGTGGTATATGGCCCCCTTCCCCAGATCCTTGAGAGGAGCTGAGAGAATTAAGAGAAACTATTTGATAAATTGAACATTTACCTAGTGCCTAAAGAAATGGTTCCAATTGTTGACTTGCACTCTATTTAGAATGTTCTTCCTAACTTCTCGGCAGGCATGTGGATTTGGATGTGAAAATTCGAGCACCTACAGGGAAATGAAGGCGCTGTGTTTCCCTTGCACCTCTGAGATGGAGTGTGAGGATGTTTGCAACCCTGCCTTGCTATCCAAGAACAACCTTTCCACTCCCTGTGAAGGTCAATAAGGAAAGAATTAGTAGAATGGCTACGTGGGGAATGCGGATTATCTGAGATTTTCACCTACTCCTAGTAGGCCACCTTGCCCTAGCGGGAATCACTTCCGGTTTCCAATGGCATGCCAGAGAATCAGGCCAGCGCTGCACACATTAGTCCCAAAATGCATCATGTGCACCAAAGAAGGGTCATGTGATTTGCCTCGCAGAGGATCTCAGCAGTAGTTGGTTAGCTCAGAGGTAAGTCAGGGTTAAGTTGCTTAGGAACCCAGGTAAGTCAGTGGGGTCTGGGCACCGGATGGAGCCTCCCAGCAGGTTCTCATCCAGACATGGCGTCCTCCGTCACAGGAGCTAGCCCTTCATTCACTCTCTTTCAGAGATGGTTTTCCCGGGTGACACAGGTGCTAATGAAAATATGCATAATGAAGGTCTCTCTTGGCTTCCAGTTTGGACATAGCGTTCGGCCCCCTACCCGCCCGACTTTCCTCCCTACACACAGGAAAGCCAGAGACTTCATGCAGTTTGACTGAGACAGATACTAAGGCAGAACTAAGTTGCATACACGAAACACTCTGGGATGCAGCAGATACTGTCAACCAGCCAAGTATTAATATCAGAGAGATTATGAGAAATTCCTTTTTGATTTAAGCAAGTTCTTTTTTATGGAAGCCAATGTGTTTCAATTAAATGTGCAAAACTGCCAAAGCCTGTAGGACATGTAAAATAAGGTAGGCTAATAAAGTCTTAAGGTATGTTAGCAAAATCCAACATGTTTGTGCTAACGAATTCAATGATTCGAGGAACTCACACTTCTGTCGTCTCGGAAAGAGAGAAATGGTTCACTAGGTGTGAGTGAGTCACTTTTAATGCAAGTCCAGACGTTACAAAATTTTATGCGCCTAAGTGAACTGTTATTGGAGGAGTTTGTGCGAAGGAGAAGAATAATTATGAGGCCCATCTACTTTCTCAGAAGAAGATTTACGGAACAATTAATCAATTCAGACCAAGGTATTTAATTTACCAAGGGTGATATCTAAACAACATTAACGACCAAGGGAGAGGGATTCCTGGTTAGTCGCACTCAGCTTACTTAAAGAGCTTAGCTTAGATGCCATCGCGCCACAGATCAACAATGGGGTCCTTCTAGAAGAAAGAGCTGTATTTTACACAGGAACTCCATGCTACAACATTTAGCTTCAACTTTTGTGAGATCAACTTTTAAAACTCTTTGGCTTCCAAGTTAACCTTACGGTGACTCTCCTTTAGAAATAAAAATCTTTGCCGGCTATTAGTTCCCTCCTCACCTCCCCCCACCCCCAGGTTAGACAAACAGTTTCGCTTTAAAAAAAAAAAAAAAAGGTAGAGAAAAATAAAGAAATCCCTTAAGACAGCTTATGGAAGTTTTACGGTTAGTGTAAATAAAGGACAAAATACAAACAGAAAAATAAAGGGAGGGGAAGGAGGACGGTTCAGATGCTTAAAAAAAAAAAAAACACTTCAGCAGCCTGAAACCAAACAAAGAAAGCTCTTTTGTTACAGTCCCATGGAAGCTGATTTTTGTGCAATCTCTTTTGCTCTTACACCTAAAACTCATAACAATATATATCTAAAAATAGCTTATCTATTGATGATGGTCCTGGAGTATCTGTCTTTATGTGGGGGAGTCTTGCTACAGGTAAGAAATCTGGTTCATGGGAAAAATGTGGGTCTGCAGGCTGGACCTGGCAGGCAGCAGCCCAATGGAAGGCACCAGCCGAAAGGTGGGGAGCTTGTCCACCCCCCTCCCGCACAGCTCAAAGCTTCATACCTGTTTCCTCTTCTGTCCTTGAGAGGAAATACCCTCAAAATAAATGTAAGAACTGTCAGAATTGACACCCCATGTAGCCATCAAGGTGGGGGAAGCCCTGAAATGCCAAACCCAGGATAAATTCCTCCAGTGAATTTGGTTACTTCTTTGCTCATGGATTCTTGCCCCAGACATCCTGTGGTAGGAGGTGGGACGGGAGTCATCTTCTTATGCAGCTAAATAAAGGCTTACCTGTAGTACCTGTTTGAGCAGATCGGAGAACCATACTCTCCAGGAAGGGGAGAAGGATATTTTATATTTTAAAGCGAACAGAGAAATTTTAAAGTTTTGAATGGTGCTTAATGGTGAGAATCTGGCTCAAGCCAAAGGCTGCTTACAAACAAACAAACAAACAAACAAACAAAAAAGCTGGCTTTTCTAAGCCTATTCTTTAGGGCTTATTACTGTGTGACTTTTCTTTCTTTGAATAATCTCTTCGACAAAATGGGGATCAGAAAAGGAAAAGGAAACCTCCACAATACAAACTGGCCCCTGGGAGCCAGGACTGATTAATGGAGAATTTTATGGCTCATTTGTAGAAAAGGAAATTCTAACAGAGCCCTCTGTTTACTTTACTCCTACAATTCATATCAAAAAGACAGAAAGCAGAGATTTGAGAGGGTGGGGACGTTTTTAGATCTTCGAACACTCAATAGCTCAGCTGAATAGAGCAAATAGATTATAGGCATCTGAGCATTAATGAGTCCAAATTACCTGGGGATTTGTTACAAATAATAATTGTCAGGAAATGACAAAATGCTAGCACATTTTTCATGTTCCTTCTTTGATAGTGTAAGCTCAAGTTCAAATGAAACATTGGAAGCTTAAGGGCGGGTTCCAGTCCTCTCTTTCTCTCTCACAGTGAGCGCTCTTACCACGGTGGTGGCCTACAGACTCACCAAGGCTGGTGTGTATTTAAATATGAGCGTGTAAGCATTTGTGTGTATTCAGGTGTGAGTATGTATGTGTGTGTGGATGTGTACTTGAGTGTGTGTGTGCGCACGCATGTGCATGCGGATGTGTTAAATCTTTTAGAAACTAGGTTGATTATCCTCTATTTAGCCCATCATAGCCCAGTCCGAGGACAAGCCCTGGTCACCTTACCCAGAGATGAATGCACATTACTTTGTTTCTGGGCCTTCTGAGCACAAATTTCAGAGAGGACCATGGGGCACCTGGGTGGCTCAATCGGTTAAGCGTGTGCCTTTGGCTCAGGTCATGATCCCGGGATCCTGGGACTGAGCCCCACATCAGGCTCCCTGCTTAGTGCGGAGTGTGCTTCTCCTTCTCCCTCTGCCCCTCTTCCCTGTTTGTGTCCTCTCTCTCTCTCTCAAATAAATAAATAAAATCTTAAAAAAAAATTTTCAGAAAGGACCAGTTTCCATTTCAGAGATAGATGGATGCTCCCCACCTAGTAATGCAGGCTTTGTTTGAATTATATTAAAATCTGTGTTTCTGGAACTCAGTCTTACTAAATATTTACTCTATATTCTCTAATTCAGGTGAATTCAAGTGAAAAGAAAAAAAAAAAAAAAACTCCTATGAAAATAACAAGCCCCATTGAGCTAACTTGAACGGCTGGAGGCTGAATAGTCGGACTCTGGAGGTTGCACCAGGTGGGATGTTTGCTAGAACTTGCCCATCCTCCCGTGTGCACAAACACTTGCACACACACATGGTGCATAGCGATGCACATAGTTTGTGGCATATTTTGCCTCAACCTACCAAGTCACTGGTGAGCGCCTGTGTATTGTTCCACAGAGGCAATCCTCCTGGGAGCTTTCCTCTAGCTGTATTTGCCCCTGGCCTCCAGGTGATGTCTGGGTCCTCCCTTTTGCTGTCTGTAAGTTGTTACTACACATGGAAAGCTTTCTTTTATTGTATAAGTCAAGTTTCTTTCAGCTATAGGTGATGAAACGTACCTCCTACTAGTTTTAAAAAGGTAAAATGAGGGGTGCCTGTCTGGCTCAGTCTGAAGAAGATGCAACTCTTTTTTTTAGAGATTTTTTTAAAAAGATTTTATTTATTTATTTGAGAGAGACGGAGAGAGGGAGAGCAGAAAGGGAGAAGCAGACTCCCCACTGAGCAGAGGGCCCGACGTGGGGCTCCATCCCAGGACCCTGAGATCATGACCTGAGCCCAAGGCAGCCACTTAACCAACTGAGCTACGCAGCCTCCCCAAGCATGCAACTCTTGATCTCAGTGTTGTGAGTTCGAGCCCCATTTGGGTAAAGAGATTACTTAAAAATAAAATCTTAAAAAAGAAAAAAGTAATATGTATTTGCTGGCTTTAGTGACTTGACGTCAGTACCTGCTGTGGGTGTTCAAATGATGCCACTGGGTGCTGTCTTCTACTTCTTAGTTCTGTTCCTTGGGGGTTGGCTTCATTCTTTCTGCAAGCTGCACTAGGAATTCAGTGCCTCAGGCAAGCACCGCCAGCAGGTAGCCATATCCATTTTCCCTGACATAATGTAAATGTTGGGAAGGTCCTTCATTGCCCACTTGGCTCATGTGCCCATCCTTGAACCAATGTCAGTGTTGCGGCGGGGGGGGGGGGGGGGCGGTGCATGCTATGGTTGTCCCAGTTCTGATCCTTGGCTCTTTCTTGTCTCCTCTAATAAGAAGAAGGAAAAAGCAAGACTGTAAGCTGGTAAAGAGAAACAGCAGCTACTGCCATCCATTACTATTAAATTCCGCACCCGTCAGGAGCTCATTCCTGGTGCTACAGGTGGTAAGAAATGCGCTGGGAAAAAATTGGTAAAAATGTGCTCAAATCTTTAAAATAAAGTTTCATGCCACGGTCTCTCTGAAGAGACACATAAAAAACTGGTAATGGAGTTGTCTCTGGGGAAGGCAACAGGGAGCCCAGAAGTGAGCAAGGCAACTGACATGTTGCTGGTTCCCTGTTGTTTACTGAATACTTCCCTGTGTCCTTGCATTACTTTTGCAGAACAGTTAAAAAAAAAAAAAAAACCTACAGAAATGGCTGTCAAGAATCTCACTTACAGGGGAATACTCAGATATTTGATATATGGTTTTAAGTATAAGACTGTAGATCTCAATCAATTGTCAATTTTTTTTTATTTTTTAAAGATTTTATTTATTTATCTGAGAGAGAGGAGAGAGAGCACAGGAGCATGAGCAGGGGGATGGGGTCAGAGGGACAAGCAGGCTCCCCACTGAGCAGAGAGCCCATGAGGGGTTCCATCCCAGGACCCTGAGATCATGACCTGAGCCAAAGGCTGACGCTTAACCGACTGAGCCACCCAGGCACCCCTCAATCAATTGTCTATTAATAGCACAGAAGGAGAGGGGAATTGAAATCATGCTTCCAATAATCAAATTGATTAAAATAATGTCTTCACATATTATGTAGTAAAATAAAATTTACACAATGCCTAATAAATGTCAAAATGTTCCATACAGAACTATAGAGATTCTGAATCATAATTTTGCAAAAATAAAAGTATATCAGTGAAAAAGTAGTCAGAAATGGAAAATATTAACATTGATAGTATCTGGGTGGTGGAATTGAAGAAGGGGTTTTATTTTTTTCTTGTATTTTCTAATTTCCCTCCAATCAGTATGAATCTATAAGCAGAAAATAATTAACTTAAAATATGCTTAAGTACAGTGAGTAGAAATTCAAGTTTCTATTTTTAAAAGTATAAAATGATTCTCTTCCTCTACATTGTTAATGCCCTCCAACTTTCCATCAGAAGTAATACCATGCAGTGGCTTGACCTCACACACTTTGCTGTGTGTTATGTTATTTCTTCATTTATTAAGAAATACTTGATTTAATGTGCTTGAAAAGTAAAGGACAAAATTAAGGATTTGGTAAAATCCTACTTCTACCTAGCTCCCTACTCTGCCTCCAACTCCAAGGGGTTATAACTTCCCCCTTACTTGAATAATTATGAGAAGGTTTCCCTCCTCACTTAAAGTAATTAAAAAACTAATCGCTTCTAAGAAAATACTAAAATATTCAATACACACTGGGGTCTTTTCCTGGGAAGGCCTCATAGTGAATGGTTGTATTGAGTCTTGCTACTTAACAAACTTGAACTTCAATATTGTAGTATGATTACGGGGCAACATGGACTTATAAGAGAATTTCATTACTTCTGCAATCACAGCCCGAGAGCGTAATCTCCCCTCCACACTTGAATGTGACTCAGATTAATTTTGGTGGGAATTGGGCATGTGTATCTAGGGGAGAATAAACCCCTAAGTGTATAATTAGTAATTACACACTTGTTTCTAGGCCCTGAATTGTAGAGATCAATTTTGTTTTTTTCCAGTTAAACACAATGACTACATTGAAAAAAAACATCTTTCTAGAGCCAACCAATTGACCAGGTTGCTTTCTCGTATAGTTTGGAGGTAATGTGAGGTTTTCGACACATTTTTTTCCCTCTGGCAGTAATTTTAGATATTTAGAGAGTGGGACAGAATTTTTCTGTGTGGCATATTGACATAGGGCAATGGCCTAGTTTGTACCCGCACCAAAAAAAGGGTAGTTATGGCTATCTGGGTGTATTACAAAAGTGTGATTTGAAGGGACTCTCTAGGGTCACTGTATATTTTGCTCATGTACATTTAAGACAGGACTGGACTCCTCCTTAGTCTTCCCACCAGTGTCTTAAAAGGTTTTATAATGAGAGGCACCATAGATGTGGCCATTAGGAAATTATATACACAGAAGACTCCTCAGATGACTGGGGCAAATCATGTTCCACCCAGACCCCCCATGGCGACACACAGAACCAAGTGTCTGTTTGCTCCAGCTCCCCTCAGCTTCTCTATCCTGTCAGGAAGCCAGAATTGGAGGGGAATCAGCTTCCCCCAAGAGGCTTAACATTCCTGATTTTAAGTTTCCATCCTAGATGCTAATCCCCTATAAAGAGTGTAGGAAATTGCCAGTGAATTTGAGCTTATTGGTTTCATGCCAGTATGGACCAATTCACTCCCCCTTGTCTCATGATGGGCAGCCAAAGCAAAGCTGTCTGCACCGATTTTACTCTGCTCAACTAAGCTCCTTGATGCTTCACTGTATTTAGAGATGAGCTTTTTGGGTGGTTTACTTGCCTCCTTTAAGATGGAGTAGATGTGATGCAGAGTAAATTGTGCAGTGAGAAGTTCAGGTGTCCAAAATGGAATTTGCATTATTTCTACGTGACTGAGTTCTACTCCACTCATGAGGTCCCATTTCTGCTGTGTCAGATAACATGGGTTTGCCAAATTGAGGTAACTCAATCACTTGTGGTTTAAAAGTCACTCACTTTTGGGTAGCTACTCAGTCAATTCAGTATCCCTTCCCCCAGTCCTTCTGCTTCTGGGATCAAGGCAGGCTTGTATTGGTCCATGTGCATCTTCCGACCTGCCATTTTTCTGAGGCTGACAAGTCCTGTGGGTCCAGTCTCAACATCTTTTACTTGTGTTGCTTCAGCTGTCACTGTCTTTCCTCTGAGGCCATGCATGTTGGGTTCGAGCACTGTCTTCTTGCCCCATCACCAGCCTCTGGTCTCTTAGTTTCCTCTGGATGCCTCTTGGTCACATGGAAAACTTTTACCTGCTTTACCCTACTTCTCAGTGGCCATGGAGAAATGGGAAGCTCCCTCAGGCCCTCCTTTAGTTAGTTGTACCCTGTCACCTTTTCTCTCTCCTGCAGAAGAGCTTGACTTTTCTGAGAATGGCATGACTTTTTCAAGAAAGTTTCTTTTTTCCTGGCTAAATTCTATTCCGCAGTCCCCAAATATCTTCTGGGGCTTTGATTCCACAACCTGGGACCTAGCCTCAGGAGGGGGAATCCCACATTAGGCTCTTTTCTCTGTTTCCTGTCTCCTTCTTTTTCTTCCCAGAGAAGATTCAAATAAGAAAACAACTCTTGCATCATTTTGAATTCTTCCCCACTTTTAGATTTAAAATCTCAACGTATTCTGAATTGTCCAGTATTTGCTCTTGATACTCAAATCAAGCTTTTGAAACTGCTCGTCCTTGCATATTCATGGTGAATATCTTACTCTTTGGCCATACATCTCAAAAACTCTACTTCTGCCTAAATGGATGAGGGCAAAAGAAAGTAAACACACACACGTGCACTCATGCATCCACACTCACACATTTGGATAGATTTTCCTACCGCATTTCCTATTTCAAATTATGTTTGTTCATTTTTTGGTGGTTAAAATGATTTGTATTTAATTTCACTGGTTTTTCTTTTTCTTATCTGAGTGTATGTGTAGACAACTACAAATGCAATTCAAGTAGATATACTGAACACAATTTTATTAGAGTGGAAAATATGTAAAGGCAGACCTCAGGCTTCACTTCTGGGGATCCCGGAATCTATCACTTCCCCGTCATTTGATCAGGATGTCAACACTTTCTGAGAACGATGGGTCAGGAGTAAATAGCATGCCATGTCTACAGAAGCTGGTGGTCAGCGTGGAATCTGTGTCCAGATGTTGAACAGCTGCCTATAGGACACTTAGCGTGGGACGAGCATGCCTCACCTCCATTCTCATTCTTTCTCCTCTGTCTTTTCTATATAGAGCATTTCTCTCCAGTCCCTACTAATCACACTTTCTCCAACACACTCAATGCTGTTTCCTGTCTTCATTTCTTCTGCCTGAAATGCCTTTCATCTGCTAGTTTTTCACGAGGCTGCTCAAAATCACCTCTTCTGGGAAACCTTCCCTAACTCACCCTCTGGACAGTTGGGTTCTTACTCTTCTGTATTCCCATGACCCCCGAAGTAAACTTCCATAATGGGATTTATTGCATCATTTAATAGGGGTTTGTTTATATCCCAATATCCCTCACCAGATGGTGATCCCTTTGAAGGCAGGAGCTGAGGCCCCTCATCTAGGACCTTGTGATGAATAGCACAGTGTCTGGCACATAGTTCTACCCAGTATTGGAGAAATGAATGACTTACTATCAATGGAAGTCATCCAGTGAAAATAAACAAAATAAAACAAAAAGGTAAATCTAAAAGGCGACTTTGTTCATATAATGTTTTTCCTACAAATAATCGAGAATTTAATAATCACTGAACCAGAATCTACTGGTGTGAAGGGAATAAATTGTTCACATTGTAGCAGACATATTAATTCTTTGGGGCTATTAAGATCCATTTAGATCTTGATTACACAATTCCAAAATTGCTTGCTAATGTCGTGAGTAAATCAGTTAAAGCTGGTAGAGTAAATCCTCACATTGGAGAGAGGCCAGTTTAAATTACTGAAATGTTAGTTTTTTGGAAAAAAAAAATGTCGTTCTACAATTTTAAGATCACTGAACTCTTAGGTCTGCTTTAATGAATAAATAATACTCATTTGTAATTATCCAAGGACATTTTTGATAAGTAAATGGACACTCTACTAGTTCAACAAAATCAGGAAAAGAGTTTATTCTTTAAAAACAATCTCATTGCAATTTCATCCACACAATATTATCTTGCTTGAATTACTTTTTTATTTTTGCAACAATGCAAAGTAAATTTTAGTTCAATGTAAGTTAAACCAGACTAATTTTCTTGGTAGCAGGATATAAATGAATGAAGTTTTATTCTACCTGATGCAAGGCAGCCTCCTTTCCTCTTACATTTTCTCCCCACAAAAAAATTGTGTGAATTTTGCCCTGCTATCATCAGCTGTGTCACTCTTTGTTATCCTCTCTGATTCTGCAATAGTAATCTGTCTCAAGTGAAATTTGACATGCCACAGGTCTGCTTTGAACTTTTCAGGGGCTCCCCATGGCCCTCAAGAAAAAGTTCAAAATTTGCAGCTTATTTTAATTGCCTCAGTTTCCCCACACTTCCCCACACTTCCCCACAATCAGTTGCAGCTCCTCAAAAGTCCTTCTGCCTTTGTCTCCTGCTGTTGCTCCCTGTGCCCAGAAACCTCCTGGCTTTCTCTGCACCTGGCTACCTACTGCACCTGTGTCAGCCCCAACAACGTTAGCTGCCTGGACAGCCCGCTTTACTCCATGCCCCTGGGTCTGGGTTGAATGACTCATCATGTTCCCTAACAGAACTTAACCACACTAAACTCAAAGTTCTCTTTTCCCTTGACTCTTTCACCAGGATTTGAGGTATTTGAAAACAAGATCTTGGTGCCATTCGTCTTTGTATCACGGGTGGCCTATGACTGTGCTTGATCTTTGTAGGTTTCAAGCATTTGTTGAGTGAATAAATGAATGGATGCTTAGCAGGGAGCCCGATGCGGGGCTCGATCCCAGGACCCTGGGATCATGACCTGAGCCAAAGGCAGACGCTTAACGACTGAGCCACCCAGGCGCCCCTGCTTGCAGGTTTTAAAGAATGAAGGTATGTTCAAGATCTAGTTCCATGGACTTTGGTGAACTCAGACTCCTTTTCACCTAACTTTTTGAGAATGATTTTTTTTATAATGGAAATAACTGAAAAAACATTATTTTTATTTTTATTTATTTATTTTTTAAGATTTATTTATTTTAGAGAGAAAGAGAGCACATGAGCAGGGGGCAGAGCAGAGGGAGCAGAGTCTCCGGCATGGAGCCTGACGTGGGGCTTGATCTGATGACCTGAGACCATGAGCTGAGCTGGAATCAAGACTAAGATGTTTAACTGAGCCACCCAGGCCCCTCTTTTTTATGATTTTTAAGCGTCACTTATATGTTACTGATTTTGCAAGGCATCACTGGTTGGTCTTCTCTTGAATGAGGGCTGGGTGGGGGAATTAAGCTCTCCAGTGTCCTTTCTGACTGCCAGGCTAGCTGTAGGCAAGACCTATTCCTCATCTCACCTCCCATTTTCCTGGATTGGAGGAAGGAGAAGGCTTATGATGCATTTCGCATTGTGGTGATTCCATTTAGATTTGTCCTGAAACTTTTGAGTCCCTTAAGCCAAGCTGATGGGCTTTGCTCCTAAGAAGACTGAATCCTATCATTGGCATATAAATACTTAGCGGAGTTTGAAAGGAGATGGGCTGAGCACACAATGCGTCGGGGAAATACAATGTGTCAGCAGATAGAAGTCTGGGGTTGTGTCAATAGTGGCTCCAGCACCAGTGGCTCTTCTGCCCTGGCCAGGCCAATGAACTTCTCTGTACCTCAGCATACTCCTCTGTAAAATGGGCATAGCTACCTGGGGCTTCTAATAATGTTCACAGGAGATGTGAAATTGCGTGGTAAGTAACTGGGCTCTCTTATAACTCAAGTATTCCTGGTTCCCTCTGTCTCAAACCCTATGTAGACCTTGCTGAAGAGAGCGTCCAGGGTATTTTATCACCAGATACAATACTTTCTGACTGAAATGTAAGCTTTTTCTCAATTGAGAAAACAATCTCAAAATTCTTTGAGATTGGGAGCCCATGCACACACCTAGAATAAAGTTCATGGAATGAGTGAACACTAATATTAAATCTCAAACTTGGTTCTGATTATTCCATCCTTACAGCTTCATTTCTGGGGAACATGAAAGTTTATTTATTCTTAGATTCAAATGCCCTTGGGGAGAAGGAGAGCACATTTTATTGTCAGCTAATATTTATAGGGGATTTATAGACTGTCAGCTGAACTCTGCAAGAGGACAGGAACCTGGGATTTGTGGGATGAGCCTGGATGCCAGGAAAGACTTGGAATTTCTGGTGAGGTAGGAGGGCCCTGGAACCTGGGAACATGGTCTGGGCTTAGGAATCCCATTCTTATCACTATCTTGACTATTAAAATTGTTCAACTGCTCTGCTTCTGTGCCAGAACGATTTGATCCCCACACCTGATTTTGGACAAGTCTGCACTAGGGTGGGCTGCTTCTTGGAAAGTTTACTAAAGACATATTTTTTTCAGGAGATGGCTATTATAAAGGACTAAGAAGGGACCTCATCTTCCATTGGTGGACTAAATAGGAATATTTAGTTTATGCCTTTTGCCTCCCTGAGGGCTGAATGGTTATACTATTTCTTGTGTAAGAGACATTATGAATTAATTTTACTCCTTTGTAGAGAAGAATAAAGAAAAGTCAAAGGTCTTACAGTGTTTTTACATTTTTGTCCCTTAAATTTGTATTGTTTCCAGATCTTTGAAGCTTTCCCTGGGCAAACTTTGCAAGAGGAGCAGGAAAACTTGGTGGACTCAGATAGGATCCTCTGAAGAAAACGACTGTATGTTATGAAAACTTGAAAGTCCAAAAGGAGGAGATTTTCAGCAAGTCACTTCTCTATGCGTGGCAGTGCAAGGAAGAATGAAAAAGAGAGAGAGATACTTTGGTTGGTTTTGTGGCATTTCTTTATTGCCTGATCTTTAATAAAGGCATAGGGACACTCTTCCTTTAGAGGTGAGTGAGTGGTTTTGAATTTCAAGAAAGAATAGGGCTTATTGACACTTCAAGGTATTGATATGATGGTATTCTCATTTGCCCTCTTTGGGGTTCCTTTTAATGACTGAAAAATAAGAGTCAAGAGACAAGATAGGTGTGTAGGTCTTGGAGCCTGGGTTTCTTCTTCATCTGTTAGAGGGAATTAGGAATGTATTCCCTATCAAATTCCCAGAATGGAAAAAAATCAAGAGATAATATCAATAAGGACTCTAATGTCTCCTGTGCTGGGGGTGTGCTAGGCACCCCTCTCTACCTGCGTTATCCCATGCAATCTTTACAGCTACTCTATAAGATGGTACTAACATTCCAATTTTATGGGTGAGGAAACTACGGCTCAGAGAGATTTAGAAATTCCCTCAAGGTCATATGGTTAGTTAGGAATCAAATTTCAAACTGAGGTTTTCCTGTCCTACAAGTCAGAGCTTCTGAGGATTCAGAATGAAAACATCATCATTATCAAAAAGCAGCTTAGTCCATGTGATTTTGAGCTATTAGAAAATAGTAATGAGTATGTACTTTCCCACACTGGACATCTGTAATGTAAATAGAGGGCATGGTGTGGATAAGCATCTGAAAAGCAGACAGACACCATTGAGACATAGTATTTTATTACATCACTGAACCCTGCTCTTGCTATTCTAGTGAAGGGCTTCGTGGGACAAGGTGGTTGACTTCTTTCTTAGCAAATAGATAGATAATGAAAAGAAATGAAGACTAGAAATTGAAGTTTTCCGCTTTTTAAAATAAAATTACTACATGCTTATCATTTTAAATATATGGAAAATAAGCAACAGTATAACAAAGAAAAATCACCAGTAATCCCACCAACAATTAATAATTTGTATTGGTTTTACGTAGCTGATATGTTGCACTTGCAATTTTTATTCAGATCTTTTTATGTTGCTGTGTGCTATAAGCATTCTTCCATTCTTCTTAATAATTTTTATAAACAATTTTAATATCTTTGTTTTCTATTATGTGGCTGTATCATAGTTTAGTCTTTCTATTTTTAACATGTAGATTGTTTTCATTTTTTCTCACTTTTATAAATAACATAGTGAATAGCATTTCTGTTACTTTTAATTTTGATATAATTTCAACTTTACAGAAAAAGTTCCAAGAGTATTGCAAAGAACTCCCATTTGCTTTTCTCCAGTTTTTATAATTTCTTCTCTCTCTCTGTCTCTGTCTTTCTCTCTCCCTCACACACACACTTTTTTTCCTGAACTATTTAAGAGTAAACTATCTTTTATCCCTTGAGCACCTCAGTGTATATTTCCTAAAAATAAGAACTTTTTCTTGCATAACCACACAAAAAAATTCAAAATTTGAAAAGTTAATATTGATGCATGAAACACAATTATATAATCCACAGTCCATTTTCAAATTCTTTTTTTTTTTTCAAAGATCTAATTCAGCATGGTGAAGAAAATTTTTACATGAGACATTTTATTTGAATTTGTAACGGTGTCTAGGCTACATTCCTAAAATGAGGATGATAGGGTAATTAGACAGGCATTTTTTATGGCTGTTAATATAAGATGCTGAAGGTGGTGTTTATCTGACCAAAACATCTAGGAAAATACTCATGAGACAGTGTGAACATTAACTATGATCATTAAAAAAAGCAAAATCGACCAAACAAATCTTCACTATTCTCTTATTTTCTTTTAACTTCTTTGACTCTTAATGATTAGGAATATTTTTCTTTGTGTTGATTAGTCTACTCTGTTTCTCCTTTTATTAGATATTTGTTGTCTCACCTGTTTTTCTAATTATAAATTTAAGAATTCTCATTTATTTTATGTGCTCTTTATATAGTAAAGTTATTATCTATTAATCATATTTGATAGAAAATAATTTTGTTGAGTAGTTTGCCTTTGGGGAATTTCCTTTTAAAATCCCCATAGCACGACTACAGGGACTTTTAACAGCTCTAGGGATGAATATTACTTAGGCACAAAGAAGAAATGAAAAAAAAAAGATTTAGAAGAAAGCAGTCTAGAAATGAAAAAGTTTCTTAGTCTCAGTTGGAGATAATCAGGGTCTAGTTCAAGACTGTGATTACTTGAACAGAAAAAAAGAAAGTACTACAGGAAGAAATCATGATGTTGGACCCAAGAGGCCTTGGGATATGGTACCCATAGAATTAATGACAACTCTGCTGTCTATTATGGACCTGACATTCCTTAGCTGCAGAATGGAATAGCAGTGCTTATCAAACAGGGTTGGTGCCTTTACAGTATCAAGTGATAGAATAATTGTGATGTATATTACTGCATATGCTAGGGACAGGAAAAATCTTCTGGGCTGTGTTTAATTGTCATGAGGATAGAGCTCAGGGGAAAATTTTATGTGCAGACAAGAATATCTGTGGGGAATGTATTGAGATTGTCCTGAATCTATATGTGTGAATATTATGATATAACATCTCCATAAAGTGTTGCAAGTAGAGACACGGAGAGCACTAAGCAGAGAAAACCATTCAGAGCCAGTAGTGGGGATTTTGGGGGGGAACTTAAAAGGGGTTTTGAAAGAGTGGCTAACGGTATGGTATGTCAGGTAAAACCAGGCAAACAAACCAATATACACCTTGAAAATCATTGACTGATTATTTATGTATCATCTAACAAATATAATATGGTGTCTTTTATATATCAAGCATTGTCTTGATATATAAGATATATATATCTTATATATATATAAGGAATAAGGAATTCCTTATTCCTTATAAGGAATAAGATAAATATGATTCTTTGTTCTCATGGGCTTACAGTCCAACTGGGAAAATAAGAAATGTTCCATTATGCATGTCATCATTTAATTAGTTGCACTGGAGCTAGGAAGGAAAACACTGGGTGCAGTGAGAATTTACAAGAGGGGACCACTTCTAATCTGGGTTGTGGGGGAAGCTGGAAGAAGATGTAGCATCCAAGAGGATTCCACGCAGAAGAAACAGGAAATGTTTTGAAAGTATGTCATACATAGTTCAGGTTGTACAAAGGGTTAAAGAAATAACTATAAAATTTGAAAGTATGTGAAATACATTCATTCATTCACTGAATAAACTTATCAAGTATCTATTATGTGCCAGTTCTGAGAACACAAAAGACATGGTTCCTAATTCAAATTGCTTCCAGAGAACAAAGACCCCACTCAGGCTGCACAAGGCATTCGTTTCTTTGGGTGGCAAGGAGAGAAGACTTCTGTCTGGTCCACACGTGGTATCAGGGAAAAATGTGGGGAACTCGTGCCAGGAGTAGATAAACCAGCAGGCAGTGAAAACACAAGGGAACAGCAGAATATTCCTAAAAGGGAGGGTGTATTTGGGCTTGGAAAAAGTATGATCAGCACCAACAAAGCCATATGGAAAGCAGTGCGCAGAATCTGGGCAGAATCCTCAGTTCCAACTGTGTCCAATCTGTGGCCCATATACAAACCTGTCATAAACCCAGTCCTACCTATGGCTGGATCCAAACTGCAAGATTTTATTTCTTCTCTCTTAAAGCCATGGGGCAGGTCAAGGAAAGTAAAAATGGAAATATGACCTTTGACATTGATGTTGACATTCCCCCTCCTGGCTATCTGTGCATCTCCCAGAGGTGGGAGCCAGGCTGGAGGGTCTCCAGGAGTCAGCTCTGCCCCTGAGGACATCCACTGGGCAGGCTGAAATGTGCATCAAGAACTTGGAGGTTAGGAGAAGGAGAAAGGTGGGGTTTGCAGGGAGTGCAGATGTCTTGAGTTTTAGAACCAGAGACCGAGGAGCCGAAGATGCAATGGTTAAAGAACAGCTCATTTTAAATATAAATAAAATAATCTAGACTCTAAGTATTTTATGAGCAAAAAATGCAGTTCAGAAAAGCAGATTTGGTGCTGCACTAAATGTTTTAATTTTTTTTTTATATGCTCTACATTAGAGCTTGAATTTTCTCATACCTCCAAGGCATTGTCTTTTATGGCTTCAGAGATAAAAGATTTACATTTAAATCATGCTTTTCCCATGCCATGTTATAACAATAGCATTTTAAGTTCTACTGTTCACCCAAAGGTCAGAACGCTTATTGTTTTTTTTTTTTTTCAGTCTACATATGCTATTACCTTAGCCAAGTGAGTAAGTCTTTTTAGCTTTGAATATCTAAATATTATTTATACCTTATGTAAAATGAAAGCCAAGTGCCAAGAGTTTCACAACAAAATGGAGACAAGAAAGTCACCCTGGACTTGTTGTGAAAAGCAGACATTGCATAGGGCCAGAAGCCCATGCCCCAACAATATATGTTCTCTGTTGAAGTCTCACTTTTTTTTTGTTTTTTTTTTTTGAGCCATATGGACCACAAGGTGACTGTGTCTGTGTTCTGGGCTACAGACACTCCTGAAAGGTATAAGGTTGACAACCAGATGCCAAGACCCTTTTGGCTCTCACTATTGCCTTGAAATTGACTAGCTGTATAGTCCCTAAATTTTCCTTTACTCTCTTTTCCTGCCATAAACAAGATGGAAAAAGGAAGAAAAGAAGAGTCATCTCTTTACTGCATTGCACTTGTAGTCAAGGATGACATATTATACCCTTACAAATTTGTCAAGAAGATAGGTCTCATAGTAAGCGTCCTTATGACAATTAAAAAAGATAATCATATCCTGAGCATTATTTGGAAATGGGACCATGAGCTGTCTTGTTATTATCATTAACTCACGTCACAAAGCCCAAATGCGTGGGTTAATGCATGGACTTTCATAATCATATACCCTTGTGTTAAGAAATGTGGAAGGCAAAAGTCACAGGCAAACAAATTGACTTTTATCTTTTATTTGTAATTATAGTCTCAGTCTGTGGTTTCAAAATTGTGCTTATAAGACAAAGAGGGGAAGACAGTTTGCTTCTGGTTCTGAATCTGAGATAAAATGTCTATTAGGGGCATGTGTTCTTGATTTTTAACCACACACAAACTCGCTCTCTTGATCACCTGCAGTTGGAGAGTAGACCTAAGAATGAGGATATGTTTCCAAAAGCCAAGGAAGAGTGAGGAAGCTAAATATTTACTGATTGACCTTTGCTTTCAGGAATGGTGTGATGAAGACCCACCATTTTAATTGAAATAGTAATACTAAAGAAGACCCAAAACAAGTCATATCAAACAAAAGGGAAAGAAGGGTCATTTTCAAATTTTATTATTTGTGCTTTATTAGTCCTTGTGTTTATTATTTTTTTAATAAATCAGATTTGATGAGATTTATTTAAAGAATGTGAGAAGTTTGCTGCTTCTATTAATATGAATGTATAAAATTCCTCAAGTTCTAGAGTGTTCTAGGGGTAAAACTCAATAGCAAGTTAAACATAGTTGGTTACAGTGAAACGTGGTTGCAGAGGGAGCCCGTTACTACACAAAGTTAGAATTTGACCCATAACAGTACTCTAACCTCTTCTTCTGCTCTAACATCTTCCAGCTAAATGTTTTTCTTAGAAAAAAAAATTCTGCTAAGCTAGAAAAGGAAACTGCTTTGTCTACTTTGGACAATTGATGATCTAGCACTTCATCTCAAAGGAATGTGGAGGGAATGTTTAAACTGTAAGGTTTTATAGGCAAAGAGCTTCCCAAGGACCCATAAGGTCAAGACTGTATTGATAACCCAGTCTTTTTGGTGCAATACTGTCTAGAAAAGTCCAGTGAAATATTCTTTAATAACTGGTTCTGGTCAGACTCACTTCATAGTGCTATCTACCAAAATCATTATCCTTTCAGATTAGAGAAAATTTTTATTTATGCGGAGTTGCAGAGTGTTACCTGGGGACAGCCCTAGGCAAACCATAAAGTCAAAGACTTTTGCCTTCAGTACTGTCTGACCTTCTCCACTCCCCATGGCCCCTCTCCTTTATTCCCTGTCTTCTTACCTGCCCTTCAACCCTTACCAAATATTTGCTCTTCTTGAGGACTCTCCTTTACATTTCCCTGCTCCAAACTCATCGAAAAGGCACTCAACATGTCATTTGTGTTTGAGTGTGGAATTAAATGAACTCTATTTTCTCCCTTTGTTTTTTTTTTTTTTGTATTTTTTATATTTCCCAATTTAACTCTTTCTGCAGACACTGAGGCATGAGCCAGTAGTTAAAAGAAATATTTTAGCCATTCAAAACAGAAGACTTGATGGCACATGGAAATCATACTATCTATAGGTGGCTTACTTCAACCTTAATTCCCCAGAATAAGTATTATTTACATTTTGTGGTATCACAAGAGCCTAAGAAATATCTATGGTATTGATCTAGCCCCTGGATTGCTTAAGAGAGGTCACTTACTTAAATATTAGTGACAAGCACTTTCCTGGCGACCAAGGACAGAGTGCCCAAATTCTCAAGTGCAGATAAATTGCATAATCCTTACCAGACCTATGAGAATCACCAGGATGAAGCAGGAGATCTAGATATGGCTTTTGTTGTTGTTGTTGTTGTTTACCTACCATCGGTGTCTAGCCCTCCTTCCATTTTCAATCCATGATTTGGGAACTCAGATTATTCTATTCCCCTGATACAAACAGATTGGTTTCTGAATGGTCATTCAACCCAAATGAGAGTCATCCTCTAGGATTTGGTTATCTCTTCCTAAAGGCACTATCCTTTGCCTTATAAATAGCTGTGAGGATGATGAAAGCTTAGAGCCACCTGCAACCATCGCATGAGTAAAGTGTGCTAAGCATGAAGCCAACATAAAGCAAAGAAGAACTGAGGGGTAGGGAGAAATCAGTATCCTAGTGATGTTGTTTCAGCCTTTGGATATAGCTAAACTTGAAATCAGCCACAGCTCTAGGCTCCTCAATACATTCTAATCTCAAATTCCTGTGAGTTGGGTTTTTATCATCTGTGACCAAAGAAGTATTGCTTAACTAGGGACGTCATCAGGGGACCCATCCATGAGGATGCCAAACAACTGATTACATCTGAGGACACAGAACAGATACAATGCTGAAGCCAAATGCAAGGTGACATTGATGCTACCCTTTGGTGAATGTCTGCCTCATGACAGATGATTACAATGTTACAGACACATGCCCTGTTCCACCCCATCTCCGGTTCTTCACTGATAGGTGATTCCTGATTGACAGTAGAAACACATTCTTAGAGTGGACAGCGAAGTGGAATTTGACACCAAGCTATTTTTTCTCCTCGGTTGTTTAATAGCGCCTGATTGAGCTGGTTCCTCTTTGTCAAGTGTCATTCAAAAATCACCCAATTGTTGGTCCACCCTTGCTTCGTTGTTGATGAGAATGCCATGTGGGCTGGAATCAAAGCCTTGCTGAAATTTGTCTATTTTACATCTGTTCCTGGCTGGGAGCTTAATGAGATGCATGGCATAATGAGATGTGTGTCTGTAATGTGTAATGAGATTCTTGATTCAAGTGTCTAATGAAGTCTATAGCCTAATGAAATGTATAGCATAATGAGATGAGCGGCTTGAATGTATAGTACAGATTTGAAAGTCCTTTCAGAAAATATCATTAGGCATGCAAAATTTTCTTCCATCTGCATAAACCCCACCCACATTTCTTTGGGATTTTTTTTTTTTTTTTAGTTTATAATTTCTCAGTACTGTCATCATCGCCACTTTTTTTTTTTTTAAGATGTATTTATTTATTTTAGAGCAAGAGAGAGAGAGCACACACATATTCACACAAGTATGCATGCAGGAGTTGGGGGAGGGGCAGAGGGAGGGAATTTTTAGGCAGACTCCCTACTGAGTGTGGAGCCCAATGCAAGGCTCAACATGGGGCTCGATTTCATGACCCATGAGATCATGACTTGAGCCAAAACCAAGAGTCCACTCAACGCTTAACCAACTGAGCCACCCAGGTTGGCCACCATGAGTTCTTCTTATAACCAAAGCTAAGAAAACATCAACACTGGCCTTCACCAAATATGACAGGTAGTCTGAAAACTTAGCATAGACACTTTTGCTTCTTTTGGAGGCAAAATTATATCTTTGTTTCTTTCCCTTCACTTCGTTTTTTAAGGTAACCAACTAATATCAATGAGCTATTGCTGAACAAAAACCCTAAAACTTTGTGACTTAAAATAATAAGCTTTACCCACTGCCCATAGTCAGTGAGTCAACTGGGTGCTTCTTCTGGATTCAGCTAGACACACTCCTATGTTTGTGATCTGCTACAAGCCAAGACAGAGCTTCTGTCTCTCTTGGCTGGGCCTTCCACATCTTTGGAGGTCAGCTGCCTACAGGTTTGTCTAGGAAGATGTTGGTTGAGGAGGTTGGGATCTTCTTGATTTGGTCTCTTATCCTCTAAACTGGCCATGACTTAATCTAAAAGCAGAGTGAGGAGATCAAGAAGAAGAGGGAAAGCCTCATGATGCCTGGGCTCCAAACTATCACACCACCATTCAACCATGTTTATTTGAGACAAAGCAAGTGATAAGGCCAGCCCATAATCAAGAAATGGGGAAATAGATTCCACCTCTTAATAGGAAGAAGAGCCAAATCACATGGATACAAACATGAACACATGGCGGAAGGATTTTTGCATTTATTCCTCCTACAAACTATAAAGTGAGGAATATATTTGCACACCCCCTTTTGATCTTTCTACACTAACACATTTTTGAGGGGGGGCATATTTATGAAAAATTGCTTTTCCTATAAATGTTAGGAGTTTTACAAAGGGTAGTGATACTGATTATGAATGCCCTAAAAATTGTTTAATGCATTACACTGAACCCCCATGACCAATGGGTTGATGGTAGATGCTCTCAGCAAATGAAATAGGTTAAATACAATTTGCCTGGAAACAAACAAAAATGCTAATACAAATTACCCCTAATTTTCCTTCTAACATTTGGAAACTATCTCATAGTGGACAGGATTAAAATCTAGTGGAGATTTTTCCACATTTTCACAGGTTTGCTTTAAGAGTATTAAAAATTGCATTCTGCCAAGAACTACCGGTGATTAGCTCCAGGCATGAGGTGTATGTTACATGAACTGGTCCTAAAATTTATGAAGAACTGCACAAAGTTTTAGCAGTGTGTATCTCATTTGCAATAGCCTCCTGGATGAAACCCAGGACACTCTCATTTGAAAATTTATAGGGACTAGTCTATCCAGCAGTTTAACAGACAGTCTGAATTTTTTTTTTCACATACCCTAGCCAAGGTTTTATCTCCTTCCCATCTCCCAGATTGAATATCCATTATCTTTCAAGATGCCATTACCCTCAGATGCCTCAGATTTATTTGTCTAGCTATTTTATAGAATAAAGACCTGATAGGGTCCTCTTTAAATACACATCCTAACCACATTTTAGAAACCAGCAGTTGGTCCCATTATTTCCTTAACTTAAGATTATGCTTTTCTATTGCATGGGGACCATAAATTTCACTCCCATGTGCACTTTACAATTATGAAAAGGAATGAATCAAACAAAATACTCAAAGATCAGAATTTTTTTCCCAATTTATTTTCCAGCTGTGCTTTTCTATCCATGGGATAGTTTACTTAGGTACATGCAGGTACACATCCTTGTGCATGTGCTCAGTACAGGTTTGTAGATGCATTGATTAATTGATTTATTATTTCATTTCAAAATCTGGCATCAATCTGATTAACTTGATTAGCTTCTCTTAACCCTAGCTTTTCTAGTTGAGTATTTTTCTTTATACTTCTTTATGTACCATGAAACATTTAGTATGATAGTAGATCCTCAGACTGATGGAATCTAGATCTCTCTGTATCTAAATGATATAAACCATTGTGGACTAGTGGTTCTTAATTAAACACTAGTTGTGCCTTTACATGAAAAGTGACTATACAAAATGACAGCAAGTACAGGTAGTTTTATTTTCCGAAAGGTCAGTTCAAGTCTAAAAAATTCTCTGAAACACATTGGGGTCAGTGCTACTTAAGTGAACTGCTTACACTGATCCAATTCATCAGATTGCTACCCAGTCTCCACTTCACTGTGTCCCATGATGAATCACAGGTCTAGTAGTATATATCCCCCAAAGTTCTGTAATCCATTTCATTTAACTGAGTAGCCAAACCCACATATTATTTATTCTTTCTGTAATTTTGTAGTGATTTTCAGGACCAGCCTGTGGGGAGCTTAGCAGATCCACACAGAAGTCAAGCAGCAGAGCTGGCAAGAGCCTGGCAGAATAAAGACAAGTGGAGGAGATAGTAAGCCCTGGAAAGAGCTGGAAACCATGGGTTCCAGGGAAGCTGGTTGATGTTAGCCATGGAAAAGGAAGAACAAATAGTAGGTCAAAATTTTTCAGAATGGAATCTTCAGATCACCTACAGCAGTTACCTGGAAAGCCTGATAAAAGTATAAATCTTTGGCTCCCATCAACACTATTTCATCAGAATCTCTAGGGAAGATCTTCAGAAATTTATATTTTATCAAGATCTCCAGTGATATATACACATCTAAAATCTGAGAACCAATGTACTAGATTTTGAACATTTCTAGTACACAGTCTATGCATACTCATCACTATATTCCTTGTGTCTGGCAGCTCATGGACGGTTATTGAATAAATGAAGGAACGATTGAACAAACAAACTGTATTGATACCAACATCAGAACTCTACAATCTGTTAGTGATCCAGCTCCAGGTTATAAATGCAGGAATGCAAGGCAACAAATCAATGAGGGATGCCATCAACAAAAGGAAGTCTGATGCTGAGCCAAATGCTATTAAATTTGGTTGGTCTCCACATTCTACCTGTTTCTTCCTAGGTTCCACCTTCTTTAGAAACCAAAATGTGTTCCATGGTCTGGCTTCATCTGTGGTCTGAGTGTGTGGATGCTCCTGAGTCGACACAGGTAAATCTTTTCAATTGCATAGTTCAAGTAAGATGAAAGACAAAGTAGGTATTGTCACTGACTAATACCAAAACATAATAAACATAGCCATCACTTCGAGGAGCTGAGGTTCAGAAAGGTTAAGGCACTCACCCCACTTTACACATCTAGAAAGTAGAAGAGGTAGCACAGAAGTCAGGTTTACATGGTTGGCCAGGAAACCATCTCTTTTGATGCTGGTTACTTCCTTGCATTTTTAGATGGTGTCAAGGAAGGGGCATTGGGTTGGGATGGATGCCCTGTTGAGTCTCTTCTGGTCCACAACAGAGTTTAACTTTTACACCCAAAAACACCCACTGAGGCTTTTTCTTAAACAATGAACTGGCACTCAAGACACATATTATGCAAAAAATAGTTGCAATAAGTGTTTATTTTAAAAGCAATTATTTTCTTTTAATATTCCTCCATCTCACTCATTTACGGCTCCTCCAATCCTGTCTGCATCGCTGTTCTTAAGAACACTCTATTCTTGTTTTCAAAGAGCTACAAATGATTGTCATACTGAACCAGGGTATGTCACAGCATAGCTTTCTCAGGCTTGAGCCTCCAACCTGGCTGCCACCCACAGCATCAGTGTGTCAGCAGTCAAAGATCACAGATGGTTAGGACTGGAAAGAATCTATGAAATCACCCACAACAGCTCTATCATTTCACATGAAGAAAAATGGAGCCCGGGGAGGTTAAAGTGTTCATCCAAAAGTTCACTGTGCCTCACTGCTCTTTTATTATAACATGCTTTCCCAATAATCTGGTTATAATATGAGTAGATTTTTATTGTTAAAATGAGTAGTTTTTTGAAAAATTATGTTTTGTTTTTTAGTGATCTTGACAAATTTTTCAAACTGTCGCAGAAACAGGGTAAAGCCCATTCTTACTCCTTGAGATAGCTAAGTAAATCAGCTCATTGATAACAATTTGGGTATGATAATAAAATAATCGGGCTGAATACAATGTAACATATAGGTTATTTTCATATAGCGTATGCTTTCATAAGTTGATCCACTTAAGAGAATAATGATAGAGGCAGTTTCTAAAGTCAAGCAAAGCCCAAATTGTGATTTGGGGTTAAACTGCCAGGTGACAGAGGGAAGCTGTTCGCTGTTGTTTAAAATAGAGGTTTACAGCAGGAGTTTACAATTTCTCAGAGAAGGTCTTATCAACGTAAATGTCAGGGAATTTGTTGGCTCTGTTTCTTGCTTTTAGCAAACATGTGGATTACATTCGCCTCGTCTGTGGAAATATAAGACTGTATATTTTAATTCGTCTGAAGCTTTACCACAGAGTCTATAAATATTATATAACAAATCTGAGCATTACTACTTTCTTGTGCATTCAGGATACATCTCTGTGATCACTATAATCAACCTAATTGGGCAAGACTCCCTAAGTGAAGGCAATAACATTTGTTTACTTCACTGTAGGAATGTGCTCACAGCCTGGTACCACCACATTTAAATTAGTTTTTATCCAAAACAGAGAGAAATGCACCCTTCAGTCAACACAGTCTGTTAATTTGAATGTGTTTAAATTAAATGTGTGCATGCCCTTAGGAAACTCGGAGAAGCGCTGTTCTTTGTCCTCTTGAGAGAGGACTCTGTGACATTCAGACCTTTTCTTTCTTTCATATTTTGCAGGTGAAGAGAAGGGGAGCCCTCCTCCATTCTCTGAGGTGGCTGGTCACATAGCCGGAGCACCCCAGGAACCACATTCCTGGTTACAATGGGACCAGCAAAACGATTTCTCAAGTGTTGCAATAATCACATCATGAAAAAGTGTAAGATTCTAATGGAGGGGAGAGGGAGGTACACTTAGCCAAGTCAAGTCCAAACTAAGGTGGTTATTCATCCCCTTTTGTAGGAATCTTATACCAGTTGTATGTGCTACTTTGTCTCACAGAATTAACCTCTTGACACCAGATGCTTCCTTCAGAATCACCAGGGATTTATCCCCAGAGAAGGTGCCACATCTTCCCCATTCCATCCCCCATGTTTTTCTTTGCCCATTGCTTTGCCAGGTGCAATTTTTACATCAAATCCCCACATACTCAGTGCAGGGTGGTAGCTCCAGGTAGGAAATCTGGAGGTGAGGGTAAAGGAAGTGATTTGAGGGAAGTTCAAAGAGTCTCTTCTCTGACTTGTGCTACTCCTCATGGAAGCGTTTGTGTGTCATCGCTGCATGTCATCGTGGAAAGCGCATGTATTATTATTACCAGTGCTCTTGCTTGAGCAAAGTCATTTATTATAAGACATTGTAGGAAGAGGGCAATTTCTCCCCCAAGGAAAGGGAGGCGGAATTGCTCTGGCAGGAGCTGCACTGATAATTCACAGGATTGCCTGGCCCTGCTCCTCCATTTTGTGGAGGCCATGTTGCCAGGGACTGGAGGTGAAAGAGAACTGCCTCCAGAGCAGGAGAGATGAACAGCTGGTGTCTCCAGCCTGTGCTAAAAATACTCCAGGAAACACACACACACAAGTCAGCTAAAGTTAATCAAAGTTACCTCCTTGCTTTCACATGCAGTTTGAAGGAAGCGTTTCATATTTCTGTTGTCCTATTTCCTCTAAAGCAACCTCCTGGTACCCAGATTTCACCTTCATAAGTTGGCAAGGAAGGCAAAGGGGTATGATATCCTGACAGCCATTTTGGTAAACTTCAAAGGAAGCCCACAATCCTACTGTTGTCTTCCCAGGCCCTGTCTCCCATAGGCCTAGCACAAAATTGGCACCTATTAAATATGTGCTGAATGGAAGTTATACCCCATGACTTGCTGCTGGCCCTCTCTGAAAATGTGAACTATCAAACAAAAAGTGTTTTTAAGCAACAATATGAACTCTAGTTGTCTAGGTCATACCAGTCTGAGAGGTATAATCTCACAGAGACAATAAAACTACAGTAATTCTTTGTGGCAGGCTCTTAGCAGAACACCCAGAATGCCACTCACCATTTCTTGTGATTTTCATGACATTCCTGGGGCCTCTGACACATGAATTCAGATGGCCACAGCTCTCCTTCTTATAGTATTTCCTTTGTTCTCCAGTATGGTCCATTCTGTTGACTTTTGCCAGCAGCTGATCCCCCTGACATACTTCTTGTCATTGCTCACATTTCCCTGGTTCCCTAATTCTCCTTATGTGGGTCTTTTTCAATTGTGCATGACAGTAACCCAACTCAAACTTGTTGAAACAAACCTAGGAATGTATTGATTGGTGTACCCGGAACATGTATAGGCAGATAAGTCTTCAGATATAGCTGGATCCAGGGGTTCACAAATGCCATCAGGACTGTCTCTTTCTCCCTCCTTGCAGTCTCCCTCCAAGGGCAGTCATGAATGGCAATTGACAGAACCACACCCATCTCTAATTGGCCTTATTAGTCTTAGAAAAAGATTGATTTTCCTAATGGCTCCTACAGAAACATCCTGCTGAAGACTTTAACAAGCCTGGTTTGTATCACATGTCCATCCTTCACTGATTATTTTGTTGGAGGCATCTCTGTTCTGACTGGGTGGAAAAAATTGCTGCTATTACAGAAAGTGGATTTAGCTCCACTGACCCTCCCTGAATGGGTTGGCCTCCAGGAAAAAGGGGTCCTGGGAACAGAAGAAGGAGAGCAAGAGGGTGCCAGAGAGGGTCGACATGTTTCCACAACCATATTACCCTGTTACTTTGACGCTTCTGAAGTTAAATGAGGTAGTTATTCCAGGTACCAAAATAAAATGAAAGAAGATTTCCCCACACAAGTGATGCTTTCTTTTACTGACTGTGGATGTGAAAGAGACATTTTTAGAGACTTGGCTAGTATAGCTCTCTCTCTGTAGCACATCTCCCAAGCACTCTGGCATAAATGAGCCCCCGGCCAACTGAGGGGTGTGAGTACACCACGCTGAGCTCAACAATCACATCTTAACCACTGCCTGTGTTGAGTTTTTGCAGTTAGAGATTACTTCTCTCATCATGAATTCCTTCTCCCAGGGGAGGTACCTGGGAAGATCCGCGTGATTAAGGAATCCTGCCCTGGGTCCTGGCTGTCAACATCAGTGTGCTTTGTCCATTCGTTGACCCAGCTGTGACGTTCTGTGGTGTTCTCCAGCAAACAGACTGAGTCTTCACCCTCTGCTCAAATGTCTTCTGTTCAGACAGCTTTTCCTGACTTGACCTAAAATGGCAACTTCTTATCCTGCTTCCTTTTTTTCATAGCACTTATTTCTATCTGAAATTGTGTCACATATGCTGTTTACTTATTAATTTTTCTGTTTCCTGCACTACGATATGAGAAGCAAGAAGGCAGAGAATCTTCCCCTCTCATCCTCTGTTGCATCCCTGTGCCTAGAAGAGTCCCTGACACATCTTAGCCATGCAGTAACTATGGGGTGTGTCAAGAAATAGATGAACGAGCAAACAAAATTATAGAAGCTACAGATGTTAGGTCATAATTCTCAGACCTTTATTACACACAAACATAAACACATGCTCAGGAAAAAAAATGCAACTGGCAATTTTTTAATGCATGAATAAACATGTTTGTAATAGGCTTCAGACCATGTCCTGCATTTTGGATCACGTTGGTAGTTTCGCATCTTCCCTTAATTTCCTTCTGCTTCACTTACTGGTTTTCAATTATTTCTCCAGAATGGTGACTAAGCTGATGGGGGTTTTGTAAGAAATAAAATAGCGTATTTTGATGTGATTTTACTAAGTAAAGCCAGAAAAAAATGGATACGTTCAACTGCAAAGAACATTTATATTAATTCTGTAGAATTTTATAAAGCAACAGCCTTAAAACAAAACAAAACAAAATAGAAAAGTGACTTTGTCTTCTCTTCTCTTCCTTTGTTCTCACTCCATTACTATCAGGACATTAGTTTTCTGTCTTTAAGAATGTTTTATTTTCAGATTCGAAACCCTTGCTACCACACAGTAAAAGGTCATGGCATCTACTTGCTGTTCCCCACAAATGAGGGGCAATTAAAATCAAGAAGGTCAGTTTCATAATTTCGTCTCTCACCAAATTTCTCCTGTTCCTTTGTCTTTGGGTTGGGTGGAGGCGGGGGGCAAGGCAGAGCCAGGCAGAACAGTAGCCTGTTCTGGAGGCTCTGCTACCCCTCAAGCGCAGTGGGAATTCCTTTATGCCTGACTGAAATGTCTAGTCTATAAAACCGGTTAGTAAAACATACTGTAATTTGGGATTTGGTAATACGGCCTTCATTTTGACAGAACCCAGGCTGACGCACAGCATTACGTCAGGAACAGATGTGAATTAATCTGGAGGGGTGGGGTGATTAAAAACTCGTTCAGAAAGAAGAAAATTGAGTCAGAGGAGGTCTCCCTTTTTCCATAGGTTCTAAGGAGGAAGCTGTGTTTAACCCTGTTTAGTCCAAGTGGCATTTGTCTCCAAGTGACAGTAACCTTAGAATCACCTTTGTCTCTCTTGATAAGTAGATTGTCTGATAACATGCACAGAATGATGCTTTCAAAAATGTGTATTACAGGGGTTCCTGGATGTCTTAGTTGGTTAAGTGTCCGACTCTTGGTTTCAACTCAGGTCATGATCTCAGGGTCCTGGGATAGAGCTCCGCGTCAGGCTCTGCGTTCAGTGGGGAGTCCTCTTGAGGATTCTCTCTCTCCCTCTCTCTGTGCCCCTCCACTCTCTCTCTGTAAAATAAATAAATAAATCTTAAAAAAATACATGTGTATTACATGGAATTAAGATACCTGGGAACTTTTTATATTTGAATATGTACGAATGCAAATAGCTTCACGACTTAGGACACATCAATTAAGAAACTAAGTACTCAGTTTTTTTCTTCATCTGAAGAACAGAAACAATTATACCTAAGGTACAGTTTTATTAGAAAAGAAACAATGTGTTAGGTGTGGGGTTATTGTGAAGACCAAACGGGCAATGACTATATGAAAGGCTTTTTTCAAACTATAAAATACTATAAAAATGTTACCAGTAGTTAGTATTTAGAGCTATGGGCAGCCTAAAATAATGTCAATGACTGTTTTATATAAAAATTTATTGTTAGCATGTTTTTAAAAGGCTGTGCCATGCTTTGGATTTTTGATAGTTTTTTTCAAACTATATTCATAGCTGTGTTTCACCATAGACCTAGATTAATTATTTAATGACTTCAGTAACCAGTTAATATTTGGTTGTGTGAATAAAGGTAGAAAGATAGAAGAGTAATTTAATATATGTATTTCATGACTTAATTTTGGGTATATACCAGATATTAATTGATGTGAATTTTTACTAATCTTGAGGTCAAATATTTTAAGTAGAGTCCTTGTAAGATACAATTCTATTTTCTTATAAAATAAGCAAAGCCCATGCCGGGATAAATTATGAAGCCATTCAACTGATCACACTCTATTTGATTATTTGTAAGGTGAAGAGAATCCAAATAGAAATGGTCCCCGTTCAGGTAACACTTTGGAAGATGACATCTATCATCAACTTTGGAAATCAAGATGGTGAATAAATACAGATTTTATCCATCCAGTTTGGGATCCTATTACCCAAAGTGGTTTCTTAAAGTCAGGACATTGGTAAACCATAAGTCAATCCTCATAAGATCATTTAGCAAATATGTCAGGCACTGGTCTAAGTATCGGAAGTATTATGCAGAACAAGCCAGAGATTGGCCCTGACCTTATGGGACTTGTATTCTAATAGGGGAGAGAATCAATAAACAACTACAAAAAGAAAATAACTGTAACGTTTTAGGCTTCTGCTCTCGTTCAAGTTACCAACAGGGGTGACAAAGTCAAAAGAGAAAAATATCCAAGGGGCAATGGCAACTCCGTGGCTCAACAAGAGCCTGAAGGACATATAGCTCTTTGGAGATATAGGTCAATGACTCTCAATATTGCTGTGATTCTTTTCAATTAATTATTCTGTTGACATTGTAAGCTTTATGAGCTAAACAGACCATAACTGGCAGGTAGAAATTATAGCAGTGGAGTCTGGGGTTGCCTACCAAGACTTCCTCCCTGTGACTTAGATGGAATTTCCAGGGTCATGAATGTACTTATTTGAGGCTGGGTGTTCTTTAGTCACTGTTCTTGTTCTGTGCCCTCTGCTGTTCTACTACCGCCACCAAAAATAATTAGAGTCTCATCCAAGTCACACTGGCCAGTTTCAGCCAGGTTACTTCTTGCTGCTTTGGCTGCTGCCAATAATGACAATGGATGATACTGTCATGGTACTTAGGATGTGCCAGGTGGTATTCTTAAGCATGTTAGATAAATAACACATATCAGGTCTTGCATCTTAAGAAGGTCATTCTAAGTCTCTATCTATAAAATAGCTCAAAGTTTAGCCTTTATAATGAAGTCTTAATCAGACATTTTTTTGTTACTGCAAGTGTTTCTGTTACTGTGTGTAACTGCACGGCCCTGCCTCCTAAGGTTTTGGCAATTACATACTTTAAGTGAGTCCCGTGTTATCAAAACCAGATAAATCCATGCATTTAACTAGGTTTCCTGTGACTAAGTCTATATTATATATATTCCAGGAGTTTGAAAACTTGTTTAAAAAGTTATTAACCTGCTAAGAGGGTTGCCAGTCAGCTAGGCTTACTTGAGAGTACATCCCAATTCCTAATATTATCCCCCTCTCTTGATTTTTACTGTTGGAAATGTATAATATGTCCAAAGTAGAGAAACCAGTATAGCAAACCCCCATGCTTCCATTACCTGGCTTCAACAATTATCAAATGGCAACAGTTTTGTTTTATCCATAACCAACATATCTTAACGTAATCTTATATTTAGAGAATTAGTGACTGATGATGTTTCCAGATGATATAAATCTTGCAGATGATCTAAGAACATAGCAGGTGTCGGGGGAGGGAATGTCTGGATTGATAATGGAGAAAAGGAGAGCATGCATAGAAAAAAAGTAGAAACTAGAAAAAGCCCCCACAAGGAAAATAACATTTGAAGGTTAGAGCCTACTAAAGTAGAGCTACAAATTCTCTGCCAGTAAGTGGAGTTTATTTTCCATCCCCTGAAACTGATTGTTTTAGCCTTAATCTATAGAATGTGGTGGAAAGGATGCTGTGATAGTTCTGGATCTAGCAAGTTAAGAGCATTGGAGTCTTCCACTTTATCCCTTAGAATACTCATTATTGGGTTACTTCCTCTTGGATCCAAGCCATATGGAAAAGCTACATGTAAGTGCCCCAGCAGACAATCCCAGCTGAGTTCCCAACTGACAATCAGCATCACCTGTCAGCTAGGGGTGTGTGTCAGGGGACGGGGGGACACAAGATATATTTTGCAGTCTCCAGCCCGACCAAACTCCCGTATGAGATCATGGTGCAGAAGAACCACCCAACTGAATCTATCAACCCACAGATTTGTGAAAGAGAATTTTAAAAGTTGCTATTTTAAGCAGCCAAGTTTTAGGGTGTTTTTTTCCATATAGCAATAAATAGTTAAAACAGAATTGATACTAGAAGGAGGGTGCAGCCGTGACAAAAAAATGAATATGTGGCATCGGCTTTGGGGCTGGTAGCCAGTGGCAGCTGGAAGGGCCTTGAGGAGACCTGGTGAAGGCAAGAAGTTCAGCAGGAAAATTGTTTTTGGAAGTTGAAGAAAAGAGGACCCATTTAGGTACTGGTAGGAAATAGTGAAACCATTGCCTGTGGTACCATGGAAGAACAGGTAGTTCGTGAACTTGTGAATCTGGTCGAAGTTATTACCAGAAAGAATGTTGAAATTCTCGCAAGTCAGAAGGCCAGCCTGGATTCAAAGATAGGAGAATGGACTCACTTCCATGAGAGGAGTGACAAAGAATTGTGGCCTTCAGCCTTTGTTAATCCACCCTAAGGGAAGGTTGACAGCTGAAGGGTACACAGAATCCTAGTGGGTAGTGTGAGAAAGGTCAGAAACAACATGGAATTCTGACTTAGGAAACGTGGGGAAGAAAAGGTAAGTATATAAAATCCTCGCGCCTTGAATAGAGTAATAAGGTTGATTTCGTCTTTAATTAGGACAGCTCACCAATGCGGCAAACCTACTCTTTGCTTTTTCTGTTATCCCTGAAAGTGATCAGGTGGGCCGGCCAGAATAATCACAGGCATAAATGGGAAATTTGCTTCCACGGAGAGAGAACAAACCAGTTTCATTGTTTTCCTGATGTTGAATTAAGCAGCTAATCTGGTTTTTCCCTTATACAGAACTAAAATACACATCCAAGCGAATTACTCGGTTCTGCTTAAACAAAAGAACATCATTGTCAAGATACAGGCTATTTCATTTTTATCACAGGAAGAGATGTTAAGGTAGGTTAATGTTTCTAGAAATTATTTATCCCGGAAAATCTCCTGTGCATTACACTGAAGTAGACTGGGAATTAGAAAGCATTAATCTGAAAGAAAAAGCCACTGCTGTCTTCCTCAATAATAGGAGACTATGGTTATAGCCAACCCCCCAAATACCTAAATAGTTAGGTCTTTTCGTCTTTACAGATACTGATACTTAACAGCTGTGTTCTATTATGTTGCTGTGTGTGCCCCAAAGAGGGTCAGCCTACCTTCACACGTGGTTTTTATGTCCATGATCATTTAAAGGTGAATGAGGAGGTCCTGGGAAAAAAAATACTGGGACGCTGGTGAAACTTACATGTAGACATGGCCTCCTTTACCCATGATCTTCCTGGTTTCCTAACGACCCTCTCTGCAGAGGGAGAGGGGATGTCTTAGAAGCTAAGGCTGGAGACCACATTCAAACAGGTCAGGGAAGGGAAGAGGAGTGGCAGTTCAGTGGAAGAATAAGAAGAATAAGGGGTGAAGTCCGCTGCCACAGACAGGGGTGTGCCTCTGCATTAATCTCCTAAGGGGAAAGGACAGAGAGCCCTGACTTGACTTGAGATCCATTAATTCAGGGGTGGAAAAGTCCTTTGATAGATACTCCAAGAACTCCCAATTTGCTACCTCAATTTTAGAAAATACTGAAACTGTAGAGTGAACAGACGCCTTTGGCCAGTCCACGCATTCAGAAAAGAAAGCTTGAGAAGGACACGGATTGCTGTAAAAGTTGATAGAAAAAAGGTTAAGTTACCCAGCCAGTTTTCCTAACTTATATCCCTTGCTCCACAAGGAGACCAACGATTTGCCTATCGGAGGATTCTGGTGGGATTCCCTGCCCTAGCACACAGTAAGGTGTCCTGAGGTCTTCAGTGGTCTGGGGTCACCATCTTGTCTCTGCCACACCCAGACTCAGAACCTGGCAAGGAATGTACCTAAACATAGATTTTTCCATGTAATTGGTTCCCTTGTCCCTCTCTACCCTCTATGGCTTTCCCTTTTCTTCATGTTTCTCTCTTTCTTTTGGTAGTAATATTTCCAGAGTGCAAGAAATCTTGATTATAGTCACAGTGCTCCCTCTAACTCACTTATAATAATAATAGTTTGTGCTAGTAATTTCACCATCCTACCCCATTTTTCGATCTATGAATTGTGGGATGCTTTACCTCTAGAGGTAATATCCTATGATGCTAGCACACAGGGTATGAGCATTCCCAGCGCCCCCGTTTTCCTTGATCATAGCCCAAAATGCATGTGCAAAAGATCGGAGTGACTTCTTGGCACTTTTTTTGCAGCGTGCTCTTTGTTTTGTTTCAAACATGAAAATAATTAGTCCAGATGAACAACTTCTTTTTTAAGCTTTATCTTATTTATTTTAGAGACAGCTAGAGAGAAAGGGTGAGCCGGGGCCGGCGGGGGTGTGGGGGAGCAGAGGGAGAGGGACAAGCAGGCGGGGCTCGATTCCATGACTCTGAGATCATGACCTGAGCCTAAATCAGGAGTCAGACACTTAAGCGACTAAGCCACCCAATCTCCCTCAGATGAACAACATTTTTAAAGAAAAGTTAGCTTGAGTGTCTTACACAGGAGCAAGCTGGTATATTTCTACAATATGTTTTCTGTTCTAGGCCAAAATAGTAACAATAACACACAACACAGTTGGAGGTAGAAGTACAAGAGCCACTGAGTACACATTTTTTTCCCCCAATATATCACAGTCATACAAATATCTGTTACCACATTGTAGGAAGGATCTATGGCAAGCATTATTTGACTAGCTTAAAATGCCTCACTTGTTATCTTGGGTTTGGTGAGGTTATGGGTGTCTTTGAGTTTGACTAGGGAGAAATGTGGGAGAAGTTGCTTTTTCATTGACAAAGCATGGTTAGCTCTCACAGAGAGGAATTGTACTCATTGATGACTGTCCCCACGGGCAGAAGTATTGGAGTAGAAAAATCAGTGCCAAAATGATGAATGAACATTGGAGCTGAGATGGATACGAAGCAAATATGACCCCATATTTCTATCTTGTCAGGAAGAACGTAGCCAAGGCAGAAGTTTGGTTGAAAATGTGCTTGTAAATGTTTGGTTTAGCACCCATCTGGATGAGTGAGCATCATTTTTTCTTCCCAAACAAGCTTTTTCAGCTTTGTTGTTGTGATTGTTTATTTTCTGTTAACCTTCTCCTAGATTTCCAGTCTCAAAACATGGGAATTGTTCTCAACATCTCTTTCCTCTATCCTTCTGTGCAAAGGATCCGTGGCTCTATCTCTGAAATGTCTTTTTCTTCCACCTCTTTCCTCCTGTTGGTCCTCTTTCACCACCCTAATTTGAGTCTGAATTCAGAAACAAGCCCCTACTGAACGTGTTCTGTCTTCTGTAGTCCCAGCGCCCTTTGTTTGCATCTCTCCTATAATATTTATCAAACGGTGCCTTGCTTTGGTTGCGTTTGTATTTTTGTATGTCTTACATCCCCACTGGATCATAAATAGATGTCAGGCAATGTTTGCTTTATGCTCAATTTTTCCACAGCATTTAGCTCTGTAGCTTGTACAATAGAGCCTCAGTATAGTTCATAAATTGAATTAAAAAACTAATGAATTATTTCTCTAGGCCCAAGAAGCCTATGGGGTCTGATGCGAGTAGCAGCAGGATTATGAGTACAGATTTGAGCGGTGGTAATAAGAGTATTAATGACAACAACTGATGGCAGCTATGTTGAGTGCTTACAGATTCTGAACCCCATCTGCATCCCTCTCTCTCTCTATATATATCACTTTATGTGCATATAAAAAATCATTCTCTTCTAAGAACAAATAGGGGTGTTATTTGTCCTTGTTTTTTTACAGATATTTACATCATTTTACAGATTAAAAAATTGAGGAGCAGAGAAGTTAAAAACCCTGTCCAAAGTCATTCATATAGCCTATAAGCATTAGTATTAAGTTCCAGAGAGCCTGACTGCAGAGCCCACCATAAAACAAGTCATTGTGCACTTCAATCTCTCTCAGTGTCTCCTCTAGATCATAGAGAGGAAGCATGTCTTGGGGTGTCCTCAGGCTCTGTCTTCCTCCTGCTCCTGCAAAACCTCTCGGACTCCCTGACCCTTAAAGTAACTACCGTGGAGCTATCGTAAGAGTCCCCTCGCCCCGCCGCAAGTCCAGATGCCCGGCCCCTCGGGATTGGGCAGGAAAGTTGGGATAAGTTTGTCCCCAGGAGGTGTCACCAGGGCTCCTCCTGGCACCAGGCTTCCGCATGGAACTCGCATGCTGGTGGGCAGAGAATCCGAATACATAATCAAACTACAAACCAAATATCAAGTGGTGATGATGAAGAATAAAAAGTGCAGCAGGATGCAGGAAGGGGCTGAGGGGCTGTTCCAGGTTGGTGGTCAGAAAGGGACTCTCTCTAAAGTGACAATTAATACCAAGTAAGCATAGTTAGGGAAACCTCCTGAATTTAGGCACCACCACTGATTAACATATTCTTAATTCATTTGGTCTTTGCTGTCTTAGGAAGAAGAGTCAATTATACTAAAAATAGAAGCTTGGAAAATAACTAAAGAGTCTGAAAGAAGAGCACCTGCATGGCTCAGTCAATTAAGCATCTGCCTCTGGCTCGGGTCATGATCCCGGGGTCCTGGGATCCAGCCCCGCATAGGGCTCCCTGCTCAGCAGGGAGTCTGCTTCTCCCTCTCCCTCTGCCCCTCCCCCTGCTTGTGCACACACACGCTCTCTCTCAAATTAATCAATCAATTAATTAATTAATTAATTAAATCTTTTTAAAAAATAAAAGAGTCCAAAAGACCCTGTCAGGGCTAATGTGGGCAAAGGCAAGAAATGGAGAAACTGTTTGGGGCACAGCCCTTCCCAGCCTCCTGAAACCCACATTCTAAAAACCTTTCCACCTTTAGAGGCTCTCTTTGTTCCTCACCCACATATTAGTGCCTAGTGCCGGGGACCCCCCAGCTCCCCTCTTCTGGGGTCCAAAAACTGCTCCTAGCAAAGGGGCTGACCCAGGCACTCACAGACAAGCACGCACACACACACGCACACACACCAGCATACATACAAACATATACACACATACACACATATACACAGATTCACAGACACGCTCATAAACCACACATACAACAGCGTGCAAACACACACACAGGCACATACATACATACGCACGCAGATACATCATACACATGCACACACACACACACAAGATACACACAGACACAGAAACACACTTCAAAGTCTTCAAGGCCCCCTCATCTGGTTTCCTAAAATCAAAAAATCCTTCTGAAAAAGGACAGATACACACACACACACACACACACAAACATACACACAGACATATCGATAGTCACATGGACATACAGACACATAAATACACACAAGGAAGGGACGTAACCTATCTCGTGAGGGATATTTTTAGAGTCTTAAGTCAAAGGGAAATCTCCTATTATTAAATGTGAGATCGTTTGAGACTTTACCAAGTGGGGGAGGGGTCAGAAATGGGAGAACTTTCTCAGCACTCTTGTGATCAGGACCCCCGGGCTGTCCCCTGTTCCACCTGTACCCAAAGGCAGGCCTCTAGATCAGCAGCTTCTCAGTTTGATGTCCTTGCAGTGTGGGCCTCAGCTTTAAGTCCCTGGAAAAGACATTTCAGGAATATATTGTAAAGCAAATTCCAGTCTATTATTAAAACACCTGTTCAATCTTGAGACCATTTCTGACATTGGAAGGATGACAGGAGAGAGAAAGAAATGGCAGTACAATTTATTCATTGTCTCACAATTCAGTTTTGAGGAGACTAATCCCCTGCATTTCCTGTCAAATAATTATGAGAATGAATAAAAGTCTTTCCCTTTGTATTGATAAAATTACACTAAATGCAATAGATTAATTTCTTACATGTCATCGTTTTTGGAACAAAGCAGGAAGACAGGATAAAATGATTTATTTCAATGCCATTCTCTGCATTTTGGCCTCTGACAATCAAATTTCTACGACTGCATGGTCATTCGTGGTTACACATCCATTTCTGAAAAGCTCAGCAATTACCGGCTCTGCTGACATGATACAAGGGAATCCAAACATGCTTTGTTATTTACCTTAATACATCTTAGCCCTACTCTATATTGATTGTCTGTAAGCCCCTGCAAGGGAACAGAGGGCTCAAGCTCGGTAGTGGGAGTGTCCTTGCCATTCTTCCCCGTGCACATCAAGTCCATTAACAGAAACAGCTCAACAGCATCAGTTTTAGGGCAATGGCTTTTAAAACAAAGATTCTATACCACAGAAGGACTTTTCCCAGAAAGGCAGAGAGATGATACAGAAAATCGAAATGGGGAGGTGTATGTTGGAAAATAAGAGGAACACATCGGGCTTGATTATAAAACTCAATCCAAAAAAAAATTGAGCAGGCTAATCTTTTTAATTGCATAACGTATTTTTCATCTTCTCCATTCCTCCTTGCTTTTTTCTCTTTACGGGTCCATTTCATTTGCCCCCTGAGACATGAATTATATCAGAATATAGATTGAAAGAATTATGTCACAATGGGTTGTGATTGGGCTCCATGGGTGGAACTCAGTTGGCAGAGAGGTAGGTCAGAAAATTAAGTGATGTGGTCATGTTAGAGGTCGCAAAGATCATGAGCTTTGAGTTGGAGAGATAAGGAAGCTGGGTTTGAGAATACTCATCAGTCATTGGCTTGCAAGGATATTTGAAACTTGGGAAGAAAAGACAATTAACTCCATACTGGGAGTATAGAAACTGAGAGAAAGGAAAGAAATGAGTAAAAAGGGTTGACAATATAACTGCAAGCAATTTGCAAATATCAATCTTTCAAGTACAGGTATTATGTTCACAGTTTGTTCAATCAACAAATACTAATTGAGCATTGACTCCACTATTCATTGTTCCAAGCATTGGAGATATAATGGTGAACAAAATTGGTGAAGTTCCTCCCTCATGGAACTTACATTCTAGTGGGAGAAATAAAAAATAAACAGTTACATCCATTTTAATATAGTGTTAGAGACAGATGTTATGGAGAAATCTGAAACCAAGTAATGAGCTAAAAGGTGTGTTATTTTAGATAGCGTTGTGTGCCCTGGTGGCAGGGGAAGAAGGGGCCCTGATTTGTGTAGCCTTGCTGATTTTGCAGTGTAAGCACTCCCACTATGGATGATTTTGGCTACCAAAGTGACGTCACCGAACACAGAGATGGGAAGAGATGGATTGGGTCACAGTTGCTTCTTACAGTCTGACACAAGCCTGTTCCAACATGCCCTGAGTGAATGGAAAAGATTTCTATGAGGAGGTGAACATTTGAGAGGAAACCCGAATAAGGAGAGGTACTCAGTAATGCAGATTGACGAGAGAAGGGTATTCCTGACAAAGGGAACAGCCATAGCAAAGCACTGAGGCAGGGCCCTGCCTGATGAGTTAGTGGGACAAAAAAGAGGCCGGTGTAGCTGAGGAAGAGGGAGTAGGAAAGAGAGGCAGAGCCAGGGTCATGAAGTGCTGTGTAGATCACCCTGAGGTCTTTGGATGCTACTCTAGGTGTGATGGGAAGTAACTGGAGGGATATGAGCAGGGCAAGATGTGATGTAATTTATGTCTCAGAAGGATTCCTCAAGCCGCTCAGGTTGGGAGCAGACAGGGGCAAACAGGAGGGGAAGCAGAGAGATGAATTTAGAGCATTTGTCAATTATCTAGGCAAAAGAGGATAGTGGATTGAATATGAGGGATAGTGGTAAAGGTGGTGAGAAGTCATATTTGGGATCTATCCAAATCTATCCATCTATCATCTGTCTTTCATGTACACATACATACACATATGCATACATGCATATGCATATTTGAATTCTGGAAATTTTACTCCAGAGGTGATGTGACTCACCTTAGGCCAAACACAGAGGAAATGGCAAAGCCAGGATGATGCCAAAGCCACATCAGTACTGCTCAGGATGAGATGTTAATGGGGGAATAAAGCTGTTTTGAACCATAGGGCTTGAAGATGAGCCTGACTGATAAGAGATTTGGAATGTATTTTTGAAGCTGGAATGGGCAGCATTTTCTCATGAATTAGATCTGGAGAGCAAGAGGAAGGGAAAGGTCAGTGATGTCTCCACAGATTTTATCTGGACATCTGGGCTAATAGTCTGGCCATAAAGTAAGTTGGAAAGTATTAGGGAAGAACATATTTATGGGGAAAAGAGAAGCATTTAGTTTTGGATATGCTGTTTGAAATCCCTGTTCGATAGCCAAGAGACAGCATAAGAGGTGGTTAGAGATGGAGTCTGGAGTTCAGGAAAGAGGCTTGGACTGTAGAAATCAACATGGGAGTCATCAAGCTTGTAAATGGTACTTGACTCTATTGCATTAGACGAAAAACCTATGGAATAAGTGTAGCTAGAGAAGATTTGTAAAGAGACCCAATACCTCCAAAATTTAGTTGTAAGAAGACGGGAGAATCCAGCAAAAGTGATTGAGAAATAAAGGACAGTGAAGTAAAAATAAAACAAGAGAATTCCCAGAAGCCAAGAGAAAAATATGTTTCAAGAGGAGAATGGCCAGCTTTGCCAAATGCTTTTCAGAAATCAAGAAAGATACAGGCTGAAAATTGACAGTTAGATTCACCAACATAAGGGTCACTGCTGACCTTGACAGAGTTTCAGTGGAGAGGAGATTGGGGAGGGTATTGGGGTGAAGCTTCATCTAAGTCATTTTGAGAGGGAGTGGGAGATAGGGCAATGGAGAAAGTCAATATAGAAAACACTTACAAGTTTTGTTTTATAGCAGAGCCAAGAAATGATTTAGTAGCTATAAAAGCATGTGGAATCAAAAGAGTGATTTTTTTAACAAAAATATTGCAGCATATTTGTGTGCCAATTGCAATGAACCACAGGGAAGGGAAATCAGTGGTACTCTAGAGAAAGGAGAAAATTATAAGTACAAAGTCCTTGAGTGACAGCTTAGGAAGAAATCCAGACAACAAGTGGAAGGGGATACTTTTCTTACGTTAGAGTGCAGACCATTCATCCACCATAACAGGAAGAAAGGCAGAGTGTAAGGGTACAGAGGCAGGCCTTGTGGAAAGCTGGTGTGAGCAGGGAAGGACATGGTCTTTGGATCACTTCTATTTTGATAGTGAAATGAGAAGCCAAGTCCAACTAAGAGCACATAGTGGAGACGAAGGTGTATTAGAGGTTTGAAGGGCGGGGAAAAAGTGTTAGCTGGCCGTATGGAGGACTGGGGAGTGAATCAGCTGTGGGGCTGCCTGCCAATGCTGAGGGTCCACTTGAGATTTGCTATCATAAATACAAAGTGAGGCCAGTCACCAGTCAACATGGCTAGTGTTGGACTCCAGTGAAATCCAGCTGTTGGAGTGTAGTTGAATCTGAAAGTAATTGGACATAATCAGGTTTGGAGTTTTTCTAGGCACAGAAGAAGGAGGAAGAGAGGGGCAAGGGAATAGATCATAATGCATGGGAGCATTTATAATACAGGCATACCTCGTTTTATTGCATTCACTTTATTGGGCTTCACAGATATTGCTTTTTTTTTTTTTACAAACTGAAGGTTTGTGGCAACCCTACCTCGAGCCAGTCTACCAGCACCATTTTTCCAACAGCATTTGCTCACTTTGTGTCCCAGTGTCACCTTTTGATAGTTCTGACAACACTTCAAACATTTTCATTATTATTATATTTGTTATGGTAACCTGTGATCAATGATGACGCCTCATTGAAGGCTCAGATAACGGTTAGCATTTTTTAGCAATAAAATATTTTTAAATTAAGGTGTGCATGTTAGTTTTTAAAAAACATAAGGCTCTTGCACACTTAATAGACTACAGTGTAGTGTAAATATAACTTTTATATGCACCGAGAAACTAAAAAGTTTATTTGATTCACTTTATTGTGATATTCACTTTATTGTTGTGGGCTGGGAACTGAACCCACAATACTTCCAAGGTATGCCTGTAATGGTCTATGGACTCTAAGCTATGCATTGAGGAAAGTGAAAAGGGGTGTATGTGTGTAGTGGTGGTGGTGATGGAGGTACCCTTGTGATGATAGGTACCAATGGATGTGAGATCCTAGTGGGTCTGGGGTTGGGGCATGAAGGGGAGTAAGCTGAAAATATAGAAGGAAATGGCCAGAAAGTGGAATAGTTCATTGAGATTTTGGAAGTGGTGCCCTCACAAATCATAACAAGGTAGACTGAGGAGTTTGTTTGTTTGCTTAATACCAAATGCAAGCATCACCCCTAATAATTGAATGGTAATCTTGGAGAGGTGGGGCTCAGGCATTGGCACATTTTAAAAGTTTGCCAGGTGATACAAGTCTGCATCCAGAGCTAAGAGCCATTGGCTTATGGAATTATATTTTAACTGGTAGGGGGCAAAGCCTGGGCATTAAGGTTTTAGAAATATCTTCTAGTTTTTTATTTTTTTCCCCAAAACTATTATTGTAGTGAAATATACATAACATAAAGTTACTATTTGCATGGAATATCTTTCTATTCTCTTGCTTTCAATTTTTTGTTTCTTGGAATCTAAAGGGAGCATCTTGTAGACCGCATACAGTTGGACCATGTGTTTGATATATTCTGCCAATAGCTATATTTTGACTGGAAAGTTTAATCCATTTACATTTAAAGTAATTTCTGATAAGGAAGGACTTTTGTCATTTTACTATTTGTTTTCTATATGCCTTATAGCTGTTTTGCCCCTCTTTTCTTGCATTAGTATCTTTTTGTGTTTAGCGGGGTTTTTTTGTTTGTTTGTTTTTATATATGTGTGAATGTATTTATTTATTTAGTAGTGAAATGTTTAAATTCCTTTCTCATTCCTTTTTGTTTATATTCTATAGCTGTTTCTTTTGGTTACCATGGGGATTACATTTAATATCCTAAAGTTTTAACAGTCTAACTTGAATTTATGCCAGCTTAACTTCAGTAATATACAAAGACTCTGCTTCTTTATAGCTCCATCCCTACCCCTTTTTGGTTGTTGATGCTACAAAATTATATCTTCATACATTATGTGGCCCCAAAACACAAGCTAGTTTCTTTAAATGCGTTAGCCTCTCAAATTATGTAGAAAACAAGATTTGGAGTTACAAACCAAAGCTACAATAATACTAGCTTTTAGACTAGTAGTTGTTTTGTTTTCTGGTTTTCTTTTTCTCTTGGAGTGTGTGTAGCCAGTGTAAGAATCATGGTTGTAGTTTAAAAAACAAACAAACAAACACGGTTTGTAGGCACGATTATGAAAAGGTTCAGCATGGAAGCTGCAGACTATCACTAACTAGCTCCAATTTGGACTCAACTGTCAACTCTTTAGCTCACTTATGGAGAATTGCTTCACCTCTATAAACCTCAGTTTATGATCTGAATCCAAAAATTAATGTTCACCTAGTAAAGTTTGTGCAAGGATCAATGTGATGTCTGTGTTCAACATTCATCAGTCTGACATATCGGAAGGGCTTATTCAATGTTAGCTATTATATCATTGTTCCTCTTTGGGTTAATAAATAGATCTGGATTCAGATCTTGCTCCAACAGTAACATGTTTTCGAGACTTTTAGTCAATTCACAACTCGTTTTAGGACATCCGTTTTCTTCTTTGAAAAATGAGAGGATATTTAAGAATTGTGGTTCTCAAGCTTTATCCAGCATCAGAATCATCGGGAGTTTCTGATTCAGCAGCTCTGCTGTCAGGTTTGAGAATTTGCATCTCTAATGAGTTCATTCTACCTTCTATTGATATTTAGCAGAGGGTCAAGGACTTGTGTAACTATGTCCAAAAATTAGTGAAATGAAAGAATTTAAAGAATTTGGAGTGAAAGAACAAGAACGCAAAGGCTGAAAGGAGCCTGGCTGTTTACACACTCCCCCCACCTAACAGAAAAGAGGCTCAGAGAGGAGTAGCTGCGGGTCCAAGTTAATGCAAATCCAGAAAAACACCCTGATTTGGACCCCCCCTGTTCATGGTTGCCCCCTTGCTTCCTTCAGCTCACGCAGCACCTGGGAAACAGTTTTAATAACTTAGACCCAGTGTTTGATCTGATCTCCCCAGACGGAGGGTGCAAATGGGATAACAATAAAAATAATAGTTAGCATTTATTGAGTCTTTACCAAATGCCAGGAGTACAGAAATAAACTATATGCCACTGGCTGTCACCAGCATTTGCCATTTGTTACCATTACTAGCACTTTCCAGTAACTTCTGAAAATCATCAGAGATGTCTCATGTGTGCTCACAGACGAATCGGTGTCTTTGCCAAGTTTTTTTTTTTTTTTTTCCCTCCAGTTCAGGCCCCTTCCATGATATTGGATGCTGAAGTTGTCTGTGGAGGCTCAGCTGCCTATAACATTCAGGGCGGCTCTTCACCACCCTGAGGGTTCTGCCCTGAAAATCTGATGAACTCGTGCATAATCATTGCAGGTGCGGCCAAGGCTCTGGAGCCTTCCGTGTGCCAAAGCCTTGCTGTGTTTCAGGCAGATAGTGGAAGACCTCCGAAGCTCCTGCCCAAACCAAAAAGCTCCTGCTCCCTCAGAAAGCTGCACCATCCCGGAGATAGGGCTCTCCAGCTTCCTGACTCAAACAGACCCTGAGTTTCTGAGCCAGGTGCAGATGATGGGAAAAGTAATCAGTTTGCTCACTCTCTTTTAGTGGTTAAGCATTTGTTGGCTACCAATTGGGTTTCTCAATTTAGTATCATCAGCCCAATTTAGAGGGAATTCCTTTAAGAATTTGGCACTCCTAGAGCCAGAGAGTCAGTTTTTGGTGCTTTCATGATTGCCTTTGTCTGTGATTTATAAACATGTAAGTGAGAATTGACAGATGCTGAATCAAGGGACTGCTTCGCAATTTTTTAAAAATGTTTTATTTGAATGAGTTTTAGAATTACAGAAAAGCTGCAAGGAATAGTCTGACATTCACTTTTATCCCTCACCCAGCTTCCACTGAAGCTATCATCTTGTATACCCACTGCACATTCATGATGTCGAATTTTCTTATTCCTGGTGTTAATCTTAATTACTTGGTTAAGGTGATATCTGCCAGTTTCTTCACAAAGTTATAATCTTTCCCTTTGTAATTAATAAATACTTCAGGAGAGATACTTTAACAACGATCCAAAGATCCTTTCCTTCCCTTCAAACTTCTATCGGTCCATTTTAGCTGCACTAGTTGATCTTATCTGCAATAATTACTGTGGTATTTGCCTAATGGTGATTTCCTATTTCTCTGTCTCTCCATTTCTTAGAATTCTTCAGTAAGGAAGAATTCGTTCAATTCTTTAGCTTTATCAATATGGACTTATGGGTATCCATGTTTTAGTCTGTGGGTTAAAATCCGATGCTATCATTATTTATATTGTTGTTCTAATTGTTCCATTCAGCCACTAGGAGCTCCTGTAGGTTGGCTCCTGCAGCAGAATCAATTTTTACTGGAAACTTGCATTAAAATCATTCCTTTTTAATTGTAGAGTGCACGTCTCCATAGCATAATAATCACCTGAGGGGCTTGTTAAAATATAGTCCTTGTCCCCGGTCTCGATGTTCTGATTTAAAAGAGATAAGGTTGGGGCCCTGTAATCTGCATTTTAACAAAATCTTTGATGGACTGTTAAACTAGTGGGCCTCGGGACACATGTGAGGAACATTGATTTAGAGACAGTGTTTCAGTGTATATTCTCCAGATTTTGTATTCATATATCTTTATGTATTTCTATCTATGTGTCTGTCTATCAATCTACCTACCTTACACATACACACACACATACACACACACACGCACAATTGTTACTAGATATTTTGTATTATAAGTTGCTTTCTTTTCATCAGTAATTTCATGAAACTCTTTGCATGATAATGAACATGGTTCTGTAGTCCCATTTTCAATGACTATTGTATTTTATGCATCAGAGCTTGTTAGATTCATTTATTATTATAAACAATACTGTGCATATAGATCTCAAATATAACTGGTTATTTCTTTAGAGTAAACTTATAGAAAAAGGTTGACTCAGAAGTTTTTCAACAAGTTAGGTCTTTGGAAATATATGGACCATTTTGCCCCTTTTGTATATAATGGTGTTTCCCAACCGCCCCCCACACACTTTAACCAATGATTAATCACGTTCTTTTTGTAAAATCGGTAGTGAAAAAAGGTACTCAATTATTATTTAAATTCTTTATCGTTAGGAAGCTAACGTTTGTAATAGTTTTTTTGGCCATTTATATTTCTTCTTATGGAGTGCAAAGTTGAAACTATACTTCTTGATCAAAGAAACTAAATGGGAAAGCAAAGTTTTCAGGAAGATTGAGTTTGTGACAAAGTGAAGGACTGATTGTGCCATTGAGAGTTGGAAGACGTTGTATATCTACGTAGCTGTTGAAAAAATAAATCACATACAAAAGTTGCATCCTGTGTGTACTCCCAACATAGCATTTTCCACACTGCTTTAGTTGTCTATTTGCCAGTCTCCCAAGTTATGAATGGTCTATTTCTTAAGATAAGAACTTTATCTTGATTGATTTGTACCCCACCCCTCTAGTGTTTATCTGCTGGAATCTTTGGCATCTAGTTGCATTCTTAGTACTTATTAGCTGGAAGAGTAAAAGAATATCCCATTGATAGTCAAATATCTAGTTTCATCCTTGCACTGAGAGAAGAGTATCATTCACTTTCCTAACTGCATATTGGAAGTAATAGTATCTTGATTTCTGTTAAAAACTGTCATTTATCTTGCTGCTGAGAGTAACTGTTGTCTGCTGGCTTACCAATTTTCTGCTCTTCTATCATGAATGCCCTGCTATTCCAAAAAACATGTTCTGTGGATTAAATTAGTAAAAAATAAATAAACTTTTAAAACCAAAGGAAAATTTCCAAAAACTCAGAGTAAATTGGTTATTGCTATGGGCAATAAAATTTAGTTATAGGATTTCTGGGAGCCAAGAAAAAAAAGGTAAACATGTCGAGTTGTATAATTTTTATTAGCTCTATGGGGAAGCTCAATGGGGAGAAACTAGGGGAAAAAAAAAACATTTCTTCACCCAAGATCTTTATGTAGAAGAAACATGGGTCAACATCAAGGACAGTGTCTTCTACTAAAATTTTGTAAGAAAAAAAATGACACACATAGACACACACATACACACATATGCTCTGCGTATAGAAATAAATATTTTTTGAGGGCACGGTAATATCGCCAAATTCCATAAGCACATTTTAATAGAATATATCCAGGTATATTGCTCTCTGAATATCATATTTATATAAAAACAGAGCTCAAAATACCCAGATCCGTGCCAGAGAAGGGAGCTGGTACACAGGTTATCTTGTAGGGGTATTAGCCTAGAGTCTACAGGTGCATGGATAGACTTCAAGATATCTGTACATTCCTAAGATTCTTTGCAATACACAGATATTCTCTGGGGAGAAGGGCCATATCTACTTCATATTTTCAAAGGGGTTATCGATCCAACCTGCTTAGGAACTGCTTAATCAGAGTAACAGATATTCCCTAAGCCATTTCTATTTGAATGTTATGCTTTCTGGATAATTTTTAAATTCTCATTCCATAATCTGAGAATCAGGAGGAAGTATCATGGGGTTTTTCTGGGAAGAGGAGGGGAGGGAGTGAAATAGGATTTGTGCTCTGGGGTTGCATAATGGAGAGGGCTGGTGCCATGAGGTTGCTGATGGATGGCCCAGCTCTGCTTCTCAGGTGGGTCCCCGCTTATTGAATAACTCCAGGCCATAAATTGCAATTCCTTCCCTCCTTTTCTAATTTCAAAATCTCTCATTAAAAATTTACAGTGGGCAGTCATCCAACAATTTATGACTATGTCTAGACAACTGAAAAACAGCAGACAGTGGCAGGGTCGATGTGGGGTTTTCACTTGTCTTGGTGACCAGTTCAGATCAGGGCAGAGTTGATCAGATCAATTAAGTGAAAATCAGATGTTAATACCACTGGAGAAATTGACCCAGAGAAAAAAACCTAATCATCCCTTCTGGGGGTGGCTGGGGCCACAGATGAATATTCATTCTTTTGTTTTCAAGCATGTGTCTACAGCATCACTCTATGAGTCTGCCATAACAGAATACCACGGATTGGGTGGATTAAAAAGAGAGATGTATTTTCTCACAGTTCTGGAGGCTGGAAGTCCAAGATCAAGATGATGTCAGGGTTAGTTTCCAGTGAGAACTTTTTTCTTAGGTGGCAGATAGCACCCTTCTCCCTATATCTTCACATTGTCTTTCTTCCATGCATGGGTAGAGATCTCTGGTATCTCTTCCTTTTCTTACAATGACACAGGTCCTATTGGACTGGGGCCCCACTCTTATGACCGCATTTAACCTTAATTACCGCCCCTAAAGGTCCTATCTACGATTATAGTCACACTGGGTGTTAGGGCTTCAACATATGAATCTGGGGGGTGGGACACAATTTATTTTATAACGACAACTGACTAAATAAGACAAGGGTTGCTGAAGCTTCTTGTGCAAGTCAGGTGACACCCCATTGTTTGCAGACCATCTGCCTTAATTATCTCTGTGGCAGTGAGACCTGTTAGTCAGCTATCTTTGGGAGGGACTATCAGTTAACACACATAGGTTGTCCAGAAGCCATCTAAGCTTTATGGGCATTGTTAACCAGCAAAACACATAGAGGGATGCCTGGGTGGCTCAGTTGTTAAGCGTCTGCCTTCGGCTCAGGTCATGATCCCAGGGTTCTGGGATTGAGCCCTGGCACCAGCCCCCTGCTCAGCAGGGAGCCTGCTTCTCCCTCTGCCCCTCCCCCCTGCTCGCTCTCTTTCTCTCTCTCTCTTTCTCTCAAATAAATAAAATCTTTAAACACACACACACACGGAGACAGGCAGAAAACATTCAGGACACCCAAGGGGAAAGATTGAGCAATGATGAGTCTCACAGCCATTAGAGAATTCCTACTTCCAGAAACAGAAGCCTTGGGTAAATAATGTCTTATAATCTGTGTCAGTGGAGTGGGGCTTAAGCAATGAGAGTGCACGGTTCAGTGCCCAGGTTTTCCCATTCCAGTGCGTGCATTGGTTTGCTTGTTGGGTAATGGGCTATATGTAATTCTTAATGATGTGGCAAATTGGAGAATTGTGGAAGCACAAGACATGCTCAACCTGTGTGGAAAGATCATGGGATCCTTGAATTTTAGAAATGGTAGCCTTACAAAATTGAGGAATACTAATAGTCCCCTTTGTTTGTTTGGAGCTTCATGCTTCAGGAAGCACATCTGTATACTTACTGCCTGGCTGAGACTGACACCAGGTGTGGACACCTGGACAGAGCTGGGCTGGCCAACTTCTCTCTGCTGTGGATTTGGAATTGCAACTGAAAGGTATCAGTCAATTTTTGCTGGTGTCTGGAACGAAGGGCATATAAAACCCAGAAGCTCTGAGAAAATTGTATCCAAAGGGACCCAGAGAAAACTATTTGGCAGAGATAGAAGAGGGAATTAGATATGCAGAGAGTGGCAGACATGGCTCGTGGAGAAGTAGAGAGAGAGAGCGCACACGCAAAAGTGCTAGAGATGGGCAATAGGGAGGCTGAGAATGAGAGAGTAGTGACTCAGTTCCTCAGAGACACAGGCTAATTCTGGTTGGCATAGCCACCTCTACGGGTAGGTGGGAGCAGTTCACAGAGTAGCAGAAGGGTGACCCTGTTGAGCATCTGAAATTCCCCGATGGTTTTGCTAGTTTAGCAGTTCAGAGTCTGGTCTAATACTTATATCACTAAACAATACTGCCTTCTGGAATGCTTATGAAGCTATGAACCCTGTAGCTTAACCCTGAAGGTATAGCTCAGCACAAAGAGCATTAGTCCATGCAATGAAATCCTTTTAAAATAGCTCAAAACATTTATATATAGATTCCAGAAATACTTTTTAAGTATCTTTATTGCTCCTCTCTGACTCTTCACACACACCACAACTATTTCCTTGCATCTTGCTCCAATAACCTGCTTCCAGTAAAAGCCCTTTTGCCTTCACCTAACAGCCTCCTGAGATTCCCTTCACCATATATATATATTTTTAGTTACAAGTTCAAGAACTTTCTAGAAGGATGAAGAAGGAAAAAAGAATGAGAGAGTTAAAATAAAACTCTATTATCATGCAGAGGGAAAGCAAAGGCTGCATATTCTCCACTCTTAGTATTTGTATCCCTGTAGACTTATCATGGACTATAAAGACCATAAAATCCTAGCGTTTGGGATCCAAGAAGGACTTTTGAAATTATTAAATCTAGACAACAGTTCTACAAATGAGGACGCTTGGTCCCAGATTGGAGAAGCACTTTCATAAAGATTTTACCTTTAAGTAACAGCAACCTGATAAAACGAATATAGTAGAAGGGAAAATCACTGAACTTCTCATATAATTATCTAGTGCTAGAACCAGAAGGAACTTAGAAATCATTTCTGTAGCTTCCTTACATTCTGGGTGAATGCACTGAAGGTTAAGAGAAGCAGGTGGTTTAACTTGGTTCTCAGAGTGTTTTTGACTAATGTCTTTATCCCCTTAGAACATTGGCTTCTAAACATCCTATGATTTTATTTTTTTAAATTTTATTTATTTATTTGACAGAGAAAGACACAGCAAGAGAGGGAACACAAACAGGGGGAGTGGGAGAGGGAGAAGCAGGCTTCCTGCTGAGCAGGGAGCCCAATGCGGGGCTCCATCCCAGGACCCTGGGATCATGACCCGAGCTGAAGGCAGACGCTTAATGATTGAGCCACCCAGGCACTCCATCATCCTATTATTTTAATTTAAGAAATAGAATTATAATTTAAATAAATTGATATAAGCAACTCTAATTGGTAAAGCCAATAATCTTTTCAATTAAGTAGTGTTGGACAGTCCTTCCCCCAACACACACACACACACACACACACACACAGCATCATATTTGCTTACCCCCATTCTATACACTTTGTGGCCCTGGAAGGATACTGAGAAACCTCGAGGACTCTACAAAACAGAGTTTGGAAGTCCCTTCAGTGCACTAGGACAGTCCTCATCTCTGCAACGTATGGTTGGGGAGAACTCAGGCTTTAGAAGGAAAATGTGTCCAAGAGAAAATGCATTCGCTCCAAAAGATTGTGCTATAACTTACATATTTCTACAAAACAACATAGAACAAGGGGGACAGAATTAATGAGAAAGAAAAGGAGATAAAAACTAATTTGAGATCTGGCCTAGGTGACTTATTAAAAATCATTATTTATTTATCTTCTGAAGGGCCGAAATGTACAGACTTGGTCTGTCTGTTAGAAAGAAGATCCATCACTAATCGATAGATATTTGGACAAGAAAACTAGTTGTCATTACTTTCCAACATAGTAGTCAGACACAAATCATTTTATTAATTCCCAAGGTGCCTGCTAATCTTCCAAACATCTTTGCGTCATAGGGGATCTGCTGACTTCATTACGAAATGAAAATACCTTCCTTTCGTGCACACGTTGCTATTGGGAAGCACACTAGCAACCCTCAAAAGGAATTTCCTGGACATTCTAAATAATGTAGGAACATAGGCTGGGGGTAAGGAAGATGAGGATTAGGATGAACTGAGGGAATTTTACAATCTAATACCAGTAAGAGACAAATTTTAAGGAATGGAGTGAAAATGAGGGATAAGGGGACGGCATTTCTTTTATGATTAGTTAGTGGAAGATTTCCAAAGCTGGCTTCCCTTTATTCATCTCCATCTGTCAAATATCCTACTAAAGGCCTATTCTAATAATGTTCTTCAACTACTTTGAATTTGAAATGTCACTAGGATAGGAAATAGAGACTTTTCTAAAATTAAGTTTTCATATTTGTTCTCATCTACCGAAAACAACCAAGCGCCTAAATGACTTTTTAAAAATTAAGAAAAATTAAATGTCTTAAAGGACATATTCTCTATGAATAAGAATGAGATCTTTCTGATTGAATGAATATAAAAGGACACAAACACAAATATTTTTAAAAGTAACTAAAAAGGTTAAAGAAGCACAATTTTTTTAAAAAAGTTTACATTTAAACCTGGAAGGAAATGACCCTAGGGACAGACTAAAAAAGATGTAGAACATATTTTAATAAGACATTCATACTTAAGATTTTAAGGACTCTAGGTAGAAGCTGACTTACTTGAAGCTCAGACCAAAAAAAAAAAAAAAAATCCTGCTCCATAACTCTGGTTTTAATATACTCTCATTTTATCTACATTAAAATATTCTTCTGGAGAAATGAAAGCTATCATTGTGCTACTCTTGCCCTCCTTTGAGAGCTCTTAAGTACTCTGGTTATAGACTCTATAGAAATTCTTGAACAAATAGATTTCTGTGTAAGAAAGTTCAGAAGCAAAGGATAAATCCATGTTATGATCATGAATGGTATAATTAAAATTAATACACTGTATCAAAGTCACCCCCAAAAGAACTTTTATTTCAGTATCTGCTTTTATAATTTCAAATAATTGCAAACTGAAGTAGTGAATGTATTCATATCCAAATTCATTTGGAATGACTCTAAACTTAGATTGAACATGAAGAGGTTTGCAAATAAACAGTGTGATTATCTTTACTCTACCCCGGATAATTTTCATTCAGGTTAGTTAGGACAGCTAATTGTGTGCCTGGGCAGGAGAATTAAGGATAAGAATAATCTTGCTATTATGTCTTAATAGGCTGAGCTGACAACAGTTTCCATGTACCATCAGCATTTTTATTCTGCAAAGGAGAGGAAAGTGTTTGGGAAACATTTCGAAGTTAGTGCGGTGTGATGAAATAAACTCTGGAAGTGGAGATAAAACCCAATTTGGAGTCTCATATCTGTCATTTATTAAGCGTGTGACCCGGGGCAACTCGATCATTTAGGGCTCAATTTTCTCATCTGTAAAATGAAGAGATTGTACCGGAGAATTTCTCAGAGCCCCATCAGAGCTAATGTATTTATGAGGACAACTGTAAATGCTTATAAAATTTTTTTTTTAAATCAAGAACATAAAATGGAAATTATCTATCAGTAAATAACTTAACAACAAAGGACTACAGTGGCAGAGACTCCATATATAAGTAAATAAGTAGTAAGTAAAGGGGAAAATCTGACTTTATTCCCATAATTGAGAAATTTAAAGGGGAGACATAACTGAGGACCTGGGGCATTGATATTGATACAAAATATAGGAAAACTATAATTAAAACACACACACACACACACACACACACACCTGGGGCACCTGGGTGGCTCAGTCAGTTAAGCAGACGACTCTTGATTTCAGCTCAGGTCATGATCTCAGGGTCGTGGGATTGAACCCCTTGGGCTTTGGGCTTGGAGGCTGCTTAAGAGTCTCTCTCTCTCTCTCTCCCTCTCCCTCTGGGCCCCCGCCCCCACACTCACACAATCTCTCTCTAAAAATAAAATAAAAATTAAATTAAATTTTAAAAAAGCACACCATTTGTCTTAATATAATTGCATTCTGTGTTAAATATAATTTCTGTTAGAAAAAAATAAAAGGATTATAACTTTCATCATTTGGGGAATTTTGGAGGATAAATTGCTGTTCACTCTTTTGGTTTAAACATTTCATGTCATTATACGAGTTGAGTTGCATGACTAATGTCATGTTACATTTTTAGATATTTGTTGAAACACTGGATATTAATTTTTATAGTTTTCCTCTATTATCTTGGAAACAAGAAATACATTTTTCTTGTCTCAAACATTGTCTTAGCTCTTGAATGTTTTCTAGGTCCTAGGCAGTGGGCTTATATGGCCTAAAGGACAAAAGGAGCACTGCAAGATTTCTTCAACTAATATTTCTTGAAGGAATAAATGTTAGCTCTGTATATCCGTCAACATTTAGTATCAGTCTGGTCACTGGTCTTCCCTATCTGCTTCCTTTTGGAGGTGAAGGTAGACTTTTTTAGGACAGACTAACTATAAACTTCATTGTTACTCCTCTCGGGTAACACAGAAACGTTGTCTTGTCAAACCTCCTCCACACACCCTTCCTGCCACGGAGTAGATGCTCACTAATTTTGCCTAGCACAGTCAGAGGGGGCTCGCCCAGCCCTGAGTGGGATGCGGGGCTCTATCTCATGACCTCCCACCTTGCATCTCAGGGCTGAGTGTGGATGAGATCATTGCAACCCTTCAGATCTCTCTTTCTCCCCTCCCAGGAGTGCTTTGACTATGACTTACTCTTTGATCCTGTCCCTGGAGGGCAGAATTCAACTAGTGATGAATTGAGGAAATCATGGAATAATAATATCTGTGGTGGGAAGAGAAAGGAGGGAATTCCCTGTAAGCCCCTTCCATCCAACAGTGTCCCTTAGCATACACCTAGCAGATTCTATCAGTAATGAGGACCCCAAGCAATGTGGAGGACCAGGATGGGGAAAAAAAGTGGAAAAAATAGTACTGACCAAGAGAATAAGGTGGGATTGAATGTAGACTTGATGGGGCAAATTTCTTACAGTCAGTTCTGACTCAACTATTCACCATATTTGATGAAGAGGACATTTTGCCCCAATGGACCTTGCTTCTATCTGAATTGCTTAGATTCAGTTTGGCTTCTACAGATTCACTCTTTCCTCTGTTATAATCCTTATCTCATGGATAGAGTTGCCAGATAAAGTGCAGGATGCCCAGTTAAATTTGAATTTCAGATATACAATGAAAAAAAATGTAGTATAACTATGACCCAAGTTTCCACATGTACTTACACATCTTCTATTTTGATTTATAAAATCTGGCATCACTACTCAGGGATCAATCAGCATAGCCTGACCCATGATTCCATTTTCTATTCGTTCTCCTGAAGGACATTATGGTGCTCTCACTATTAACTCCATCTCTTGGTCTCCAGATCCACGTATTTGCTATTGGTGAGCAAGCCGCGTGTACTGATGTGGTAGTTCCAAAAAGAAAAAAAAAAAACAACCCATAAACATGAATCTCAGGCTGGCATAAAACTTAGGTCAGTAGATCATTCTATGCCTTTCTGAGACCAGCTGGTTGTGGACTCTCCAAGGTTAAAGAGAAGACCAGTCCCACATATATCAGGCCAATGAGAAGATCTGGCTCCATAGAATACAGTTGGTAGTGATGACATAGAGCCAAATTCCCCATGAAGTGTTCTTTGGTTTCTAATTCTAGAAGTAGTTACCTTCTCCCTTATTCTATACTTTCAGTCATTTGCTAGATTCTATTCCTCCCCATCCCCAGTTAGGTATAAAATGGACTACACCATTCTGGAGAGCAAGATTCATTTCATATTGACCTGGGACCTTGGTGTCCCCTCAAAATGGACTAATAGAGTGCCTTAAATATAAGTTATTCAAAACATTTATTTATCAAAAGTAAGCTCCCAGGGGTACCTGGGTGGCTCAGTCCGTTAAGTGTTTGCCTTCGGCTCAGGTCATTATCCCAGTTTCCAGGGATCAAGCCCCCCATCCAGCTCCTTGCCCAACGGAGAGCCTGCTTCTCCCTCTCCTTCTGCTGCTCCCCCTGCTTGTGCTCTCTCTCTCTCTATCCCCCTCTATCTGTCAAATAAATAAATAAAATATTTAAAAATAAAGTAAGCTCCTAATTTGGAAGAAATAAATTGTCCGTTTATTATGCATATCAGATCAAAAATACAACGTAATCTTAGAGTATAATTATATACACATACCATACACCAATCTTATGCAATTATGTAATCATAATACACATGTTAATTATGATTTATTACTAACCATAATTAATAATGTATAATTAATTATTCTATTAATTGCCCCCTCTCTTTCCACTCTGAATATCCTTATTACAGAGATTACTACTTTTTGTTCCAGGTCCCCAAATGGCCCACCAGTATCAAACTGCCAGCAGCAGAAGAAGGATTTTTCCTGTCTTTAGGTGAAGCTAAATGGAATACCATTAGGATTTTTGCATTTCTTTGTTTAACAGAATGTGCACTTGTCCCTTGCCTGGAAAACTGGGTGTTGGTCTTCCCAATAAGACTGGGAATTACCTTGGAAAAATACAGTGTCTCATAGATAGAGGTTGATCTAATCCATTCAAAAAGAGAATGAAGTTCTTTGAAGAACCAAATCTTTTTTTTTTAATATTTTATTTACTTATTTGTCAGAGAGAGAGAGAGCACAAGCAGGGGGGAGCGGCAGGCAGAGGGAGAGGGAGAAGCAGGCTCCTCGCTGAGCAAGGAGCCCCATAAGGGACTTGATCCCAGGACCCTGGCATCGTGACCTGAGCCAAAGGCAGACTCTTAAATGACTGAGCCTCCCAGGCATCCCAAACCAAACTATTTTTTTTTTTTAAGATTTTATTTATTTATTTGATAGAGAGAGTGAGAGAGCACAAGCAGGGGGAATAGTAGAGGGAGAGGGAGAAGCAGGCTCCCTGCCAAGCAGGGAGCTCGATGCGGGGCTCGATCCCAGGACCCTGGGATCATGACCTGAGCCGAAGGCAGACGCTTAACCATCTGAGCCACCCAGGCGCCCCCAAACCAAACTATTTTTGAGAACAAAAATATTTCTCAAAAGCCAATAGCTTATGATAAGTGCAAACTTATAAAATGTTTTATTACGAAGCAACTGGTTTGAACCCAGGCCAGGTGAGTAATCATTAGACATGGGTGCATTTAAATTACAATTTTCCTTTGTCTGTACATAGTCAAAGTGTATCTCTATCATAGAAATTTCAGAAAACTCTGTACTTAAAAGGCAATGTCCTACATACCATCCATCATTTCTCCTTCACCACTTCATTCCGAACTCTGCTCAAATCCAACTTTCTCTATGAAGCCTTCTCTGTAGTAAGCAAGTTGGAGAGAGGCTGCCCAAAACCACTCCTGAGAAACTTTATTAAACACTATTTTTCATGCACTCCATGGGAGTTAACGAAGGTGCCCTCTCTTCCTTTTGCCCTCAGCACTCCGGAATGAAGCACGCTGCAGCCAGAGCTGCAGCTCTTTGATCTTCTACATGGAATGGATTTACTGTTGCAGTGAACAGTTTTTAGTGGAAAATAGCAGAAACTGGATCTCCTTATCGTACACCAAAGGGGAAATCATTGGAAAAAAACAGGCTGCCTAACAGGATCATAGGGCAGCTCAAAGAACATGCCTGGAAGCATAGAGACGGAGGCAGCAGGGACTGCTTGACAGCCTGGTTGAGTTCCCACTGTTTTCAGATTTTGCATCACGCAGTTCCCAATTCTGATTCCAGGAAGAAAACTTATATTGGTCTATCCTGGGCTACCAGTCCTCTTACCTCCTTGTCACAGGCAGCACAGGGCACTTGAACAGTTTCATCAGGCAGTGCCCTCACATCAGAGAGGGATTTAACCCAAATAAGAACAAGGGTGCTATCCACAAAAGACAAGGAAGTGTTTCCTAGGCAAGTGAAAACTCAGCCAATAATCATGATACCTTTACTGGAGTTAGTGGCATAGAAACATCTGGAAATCACTTAGCACCCCTGTTGCAATAAAAAACAGCACAATAAAGGAGAAAGAGTGTGGGGTTAGAGTCAGAAGCACCTGGCTTGCTATGTAATAGCTGGATGACCAGTCCTCTCTGAGCCTCCATTTCCATGTCTGCAAAAGAGCTTCACCTCATGAGGTTATCAGGGGGATTGCAGTAGATAATATGTGAAAAGTACCTTGCTCACTATCTAACATCCAATGGGCATTCTAAATATGACTGGTTTTACTTTCTTTGGTCTATGGTGAGCACTGTCCCCCAGGAACTCTAAAAATAACTTCCTAGATCTCAGGCAAGTACTCTCTTCCTAGAAAACTCCATCCACTTGATGATGTTAACAGACCCCACTCCCATTTTTCAGGAATTAATGCTTATCCTGCTCTTTTCCTGGCTCTTCCATTTAAGTACCATGTCTTACATTTTGTTGTTGTTGTGTTCACTTCGGTTGTGTATGCCCTTCATATGATTGCTTATTATTTAACTCTATTCCACCACCATGACTGTCACATCTCTGATCTTCCCACCCTGTGCCTGCTCTTCAGTGCTCCCCATGTTAACAAAGAGCATCACTGTTTATCCAATTGCTCACTAGAACTTGATCACTTTCTTAGTTATCCTTGACTTCTTTCTCTTATCATCTTGTCCCAGAGTCTATCAGTCACTTGGTCCTGTGGATTCTGCTGTCCCAACATTTCTGGACTGATCAACTTCTTTTCACATCTACAACCAGCACCCAAGCCACCCAACCAGTAGCCATTTCTTCAGTGCACTATTGTAGAACCTTTGAATTAATCTCCTTATGTCCACTCCAATTAGCTTTCCATCTTTTTTCTTCACGTGACAGCCAGAATTACTTTTCTAAACTGCAAAACCGTCTGTTTCCCCTTGCTTGGGACGCTTCTGAGTCGAAAACAAAACAGCAAACAACCAAAAAACCCCCTCCTGCATTTTTCCTTTACTCACTCATAAGACTTCTGACACCAGCTGTGTGGGGTTTTTTCCCATATCAAGCAAATCTCTGTGACACCAGCTGAATGTCCTACAATTCAATTCCAATCCAACATTAATCAGTGTTGGCACAGACTTCACAGGTTAAGGGTTCTGTCCCACAAGATTATCCCCCACTTTGGACATCAATCACAAGTAATAGGTCCCCTGGTTCACCATAACTTTTGTCTGACTTGGCTACAAATTGAAGGTTCCCACAACCCCCTTCTTGGGTTAGATCATTTACTAAAATAGCTCACAGAACTCAGGGAAACATTGATTTATGTTTACCAGTTTATTACATAATAAAGGATATGATAATGTAGACAGATAAACAGTCAGATGAAGAAATTCATAGGATGAAGTCTGGAAGGCTCACCATCACAGGAGATTCATCCCCATGGAGTTGGTAAGTGGATGTGTTTACCAAACTGGAAGTTCCCCAAACCCTGTACTTTGGGGATTTTTATGGAGGTGTCATCATGTAGGCAATGATCCATTATTAACTCAATCTTCAGCCCTTCTACCCTTCCTGAAGGATAGGGAATGGGCCTGAAATTTCCAAGTTATTAACCATGGCTTCATCTTTCTGATGACCAGCCCCCAACCAAGAGCCTGTCAGGAGTCACTTCATTAGAACAAAATACAGTCCTATCCCCTAGAAAATTCTGAGGGATTTAGGAGCTCAGTGTCAGATGCTCCTTTCATTCACAAAACTACAAAGGTCTCAGGAACTTTGTGTCAGAAACCAGGATCAAAGACCAAATGTGAGAACAAAAGATTCTCCCAGCACCCCTGTTTATAAGAGTTTTAGAAGCACTGTCTGTGTCAGGAACTGGGACAGATATATATTTCTCTTTATTTCACACCATCCAAAGGCCTTCCTGTACACTAAGGATCAAAACTAAGGTCCTTAATATGAGCAATCAGGCTCTCCATGTTCTGGATTCTCTCTGTACTTTAGTGGTTTCACCTAGTATCTTTTCCTGAAGCTCACAAATTTGCAACCAGGCTGCTTCTCTTGTTGCCTCAAAAGTACCCCTTTTGTGGGGTACTTACCCTTCCCAAATCATAGACTTCATGATTACAGTTGTTTCTGCTTAAGGGTTCATTCTCCAGCTAATATCGCCTCACCCTTTAGGTCCCAACTTCAATGTTAGTTTCTCAAGAAAGCCCTTCCTCGTCCTCCTGTCCAAATTAGGTTTTACTACAAAATGCATTCATGGAACTCTGTACTTCACCTTAGCTCTCATTTTGATTCTCAATATAATTTTGTCTTGCCTATTATTTATCATATCTACCAGGCAACAGATTTTATATAGCAGGCATTAGCTCAGTCACAAGTTGGTGCTCAAAAATATTTAGCAAATCAATGACTGACTGTATGAATGAATGATTTCAACGAGGCACATACATGGCAATACACTTATTAGCATGTGTGAATAAAGTAAATATAAATGTTCTCTGTACTCATCAGAGGCTTATATAAAACTCTGTCTTTATTTCTTTGCACTTTATTTTCTGTTGACCTCAAATAATACTATGGGATTATTTCACTTTTTTTTTTCATTTTTTGCTTTGTGATTTGGCATAGGACTACCACCAAAAATATAAAATGGTTTTATTTTAAAAATAAGTAAATGCTTCAATGTATGCAATTATTTTTATTAATTTTATGAACAGCTATTATTTATTAAGGAATTGCTATATACCAATCACCATGCCAAGCACTTTATAGGCATTTATTCCACCCAACCCCCATCCCACTAGTAAGGAACTATAATCACCACCCCCATTTTACAGATGAAGAAAAGAGAGGTAAGGAAGTTCAAAAGTTGTTAGAGATCACATGGCTGGTTTTCAGAACTGGCCCCTGAACTCAGCCCTTTTCAGATTTAGCCTAAGTTCTAATCACTCTGATATGCTTAAGATGGAACTGAATATATTCAGCTCATTATGAACTTGTTCTCTCCAATATCTTCCTTTTAAGATAGTTCTAGGCATTGTTAGAGCCTATAAATAGGGGTGATCATGCAAGGTGGATCTAGCTCTAAAAGGCAAGGATAATTAGTGATAATTGTGGCTACTCCTTATGGAAGTCTTTAAATGACCTGTGTACTGTCTTGAATATTTCACATATTTACTTTATTTAATCCCCATAAAAGAAATCTGCCACATCTCATTATCCCCTTTTAAGGATAAGAGAAAGTTTGTCAAGGTCAGCTAATTTTTAGAAGTCCTACTATACTTAAAGGCATAAACTGAAATTAGGATCCATGTCCTCTGACTTCCAGCCTTAAGGTCAAACTCCTAACTGGTCTGGAATATGCCCCCTCCATCTTCCCCATCCGGGCTGCCAACCCTGTTGCCCTTACCCCCACCATTCACTGCACTGCTGGTCCTGGCCTGTCCTGACTTCTTCTAAGACCCCAAATCGGGCTCAAGGGCCCGTTGGTATTCTCAGGAGCACTGCTAAGTAAATTCTCTCATATAGAGATACAGGGGTAAGATATTCCCCACCAGTGAATCACTTCACAAGATTCCCTTCGTGGATTTCTTTAAGCTACGTGTCTGCCCAATGTATAGCAACAAACTAAGTTCTCCAAACATGCCTGGGGTTTTGGTTATTCCTTCTGAGAAGTGATTCTTGTTCAAAAACTGCTATTCTCTCTACTTGGTAACATTTTCCACTCAAGTGTTGGAAAAATCTAAATTTCTAAATTTTTGAAGCTCAAGTACTCAAAAGATATCATTGTATGTTATGATTCTAGAATGTAATTGTATACCTACCATTTATTCTGTTACAAGACATACTTCTTTTCATCTTAAGATAAAAAAATATATAGCTATACATATATATATATATATATATATATATATATATATATATATATAGGTATAGGTATAATATTCTTTCAGAGGCATTATCATATATCTACATGTGGTATATGTGTGGTGTGTGTGTGTATTTTTTTTCCCAAAGAGATTCCCTTTATGGGCTATTTTGTTTTATCAAAATTTGCTTAGCTAATTTTTCTTTACAGCTGGCTGTCACTCAGTTCTCATCTGTCTCTGTTATGTACAGTGCCAGGTCACTTAAACCAAAGGTTGCCAGTGAATTCATGGGGGTGGTTTGAGTTGAGGGAGATGAGAGAAAAGGCACTGTTGTTACTTAAAAGAAGCCATAATCTATCAGTTCCCCTTGGAAATCAATGCAAGGTGGAACTCCCCCAAACTCCCACCCCTGTCTTTCCAGGACCTCCCATTGACAGACCTCTGTTTTGGTTGTAAAAACCATATGAAATGTCCAGTGTGCCTCACTTAATATAAGAGCCTTCATTTCCTAATGCAGAAATTTCCCTACGCTTCCACTGTCTGTGACCCACATTATAATAATCACACTATACTTTATTTACCAGTCAACTTGCCTGTGTGGATGACCGTATAACATAAATCCTCTTTCAACTTTTATTGTGTTTCTTTCTGCAGCTTTGAACTGATTTTAAAAGGACCCTAGATTCTAGTTTTTATTCTAGTATTTATTCCAGTATTTGGGTTTAAGTAACAGAGAGAGTTTATTTTCCCCTCTCTAAAAATGCCCTTGTTTCGTTTCTGTCCGGACTGTTCAGAAACCATATTTCCCAATGGAACCTCAAAAGGAGTTGACTGATACCTGTGTTCCTAAGCAAAATTTTGCAAAATGTTCCCATTCATCCCAGGACTTTGAAGAGAAGGACTTTGAAGAGAAGTCTCACCTCCCTGCGCTCTAAAGGCTGCCTTGCAGAAGTCCAAGTGTCCTACAGCCCCCTGGCTGGTGTCCTGTGTGTGTCTATTACCCCAGTACCCTCCCATCTTCCTGAGGGATTGTGGACTCCTTTTCTCTATCTGCTGTGTGAAGCTGCACATATCTGTCCAACTTTCTCACTAGCACTCAGCCAGGTAGCGTAGAAACACTTGGGGTCAGACAACCATATTGAGGTAGGTTGACTGCCATCAATACTGGGCACCCCTTAGGTTTTCTGGCTACCCTCCACCCCTGAAGATCTGTTAACCCTCTTTATAAAAACCCCAGGGAAGAACAGTTGGGGGAACGATACCCACAGCAGTCTCCTCTCTCTAGGGATGGGAATGTAGACATTATTAACAGCAGACAACATGAGTTGAATGTCTTACTAGCCAGTCCTTATGCTAAGAACTTCCATCCACCATCTCATTTAATCCTCTCAATAACCATGATAGCAGGTACTATTATTACTATTATCCTTCAGCAGTCTTCTTAGTGATTATACGTATGAATTCACTTGGTTCTCACAAAAACAATGTGAAGTGTGTATTATATTTACATTTTTACATATGGGGAATCTGACCATCAGGGAAATTTAGTACATTTCTGAGGTCACATGGTGTGTGAAGTCTGATTCAAACCCAACTGGTCTGCTCCAGAGCCCACACTCTGGACTACAATATTATAGCTCCATAAAGGGCTTGCTTAAATTGAACCGCTTGGTAGGGGCAGGTCAAAATCTTTAATCTGTCGGTGGTGTGTTTTCTCAACTTGCCCTGTGGTTGACAGTTTGTAAGATGGCTCCCAGTGATACCCAACTCCTGGTGTGCACATACCTGTCCAGTGTTGGCTGGACCTGCGGCTTTTCTTTTAATGAATAAAATGTTAACAGTGATGAAATGTCACCACTCAGATTAGGTGAGAGAAGATTGTGAGTCCTGTCTTGCACTCTTTTTTTTTTTTTAATTTTTTAAAGATTTTATTTATTTATTTGACAGAGAGAGAGACAGCGAGAGAGGGAACACAAGTAGGGGGGAGTGGGAGAGGGAGAAGCAGGCTTTCCGCGGAGCAGGGAGCCCGATGCGGGGCTCAATCCCAGGACCCTGGGATCATGACCTGAGCCGAAGGCAGATGCTTAATGACTGAGCCACCCAGGCACCCCGCTGTCTTGCACTCTTTCTAACTGGCAGTTCTTGCTTGTTTGCTTCAATGAAGCAAGCAGTCATGCTATTAGCACCTTATGAAGAGGTCCACATGGTGGGGAACAGAAGGCAGCCTCCAGCCAATAGCCAGTGAGGAACTTAGTCCTCATGTAACCACCCAGAAAACAATTAAATCCCACCAACAACTACATGAGCAAGCCTGGATATGGATTTTTCCCCATTCAAGCCTTGAGGTATGTTATGGACAGAATATATGTGTCCTCTCAAAATTCATAGGTTAAAATCCTAATCCCCAATGACGGTATTAAAAGGGAGGTAATTGGGGGGAAATTAAGTTTTGAGCATGATGCTGTCATGAGTGGGATTAGTGCCCTTACAAGTAGAGACCACAGAGAGCTCCCTTGCTTTTTTTGTCATGTGAGAATACAATGAGGAATCAGTCATCTATAACCCAGAAGAGGACTCATGCCAAAACTCAACCATGCTGGCACATGATCTTGAACTTCCAGCCTCCAGAACTATAAGAAATAAATTTGTGTTGCTTATAAGCCTCCCAGTCTGTAGTACTTTGTTAGAGCAACCCACTGAGACAAGATGACTGCAGCCCATACCAACATGGTGATTCTAGCCTTGTTTGAGAAACCCTGAGCCAGGAACCCCGGTTAAGCTGGGTTTGGATTCCTGACTTGCAAAAACTATAAAATAATAAACATTGTTTTTTGTGTTTTTTTTTTTTTTTTTTTTTTTTTACAGATTTTATTTACTTGACAGAGACACAGTGAGAGAGGGAACAAAAACAGGGGGAGTGGGAGAGGGAGAAGCAGGCTTCCTGCAGAGCAGGGAGCCCGATGTGGGGCTCGATCCCAGGACCCTGGGATCATGACCTGAGCCAAAGGCAGACGCTTCACCAACTGAGCCACCCAGGCACCCCATAAACATTGTTGTTTTAAGCCACTAAGTTTTGGGGTAATTTGTTATGGAGCAAAAGATAACTGATACACATCATCTCGGTTTACCCAAAAATAACTCCTATTAAACTCAAGATTTTATTAAGCAGCCAAAGGGTCTGTTGAGACTCATTGAATTTCTATGTTGAAATAGAAACTGTTATTTAATATTTATCACTAACTGGGTACTTACCAAGTGACAAGCACTATGCTTAGTTCTTTCCATAGTCAGTAGTAAATACTAATGCTTAATCCTCATAACTCTGTGATGCCATTTTTAGTCACAATTCATCAAATTATATTTAACAGTGGTGTTCTGATGTTTATTTGCAGTTGTCCCACCAATCATTTGTTTAAGCTTTTCCTAGAGATCTCTTTACTCAGATCTTGCCTGGGTTCTCGGTCTCTCTGTATTACCCAATCTTGCTGAAGGTCTTCTGGGTGCTCTCATAATGTTCTGATCTTATGATCTGAGATTTCTGTTATTTTGACCTTGACTAATATCACATCAAGAACATGATCAATCTTTACTTTTATGAATGTGCATTGTGCCTTCGATAGAGCATCTGCAGCTAACTTTTTGTAGTATCTGCTGTACAAATACCTATTGCTTCAGATAACTTATATTGGGGGGCTAGTTCTTGTTATTGTTTCTATGTCCCTGCAAGGTCTTGACTACTTCCATTCTGAATCTTCTGTGCTTTGTTTATGATGTCACAACAGGGTTGGGTGTGTATGAACTTCAGCTTTTGATTAGTATGCAGATTGAAATCACATCCCAATAATGGGCATGTCCTCATTCATTATATAACCTCCCAACACACATACACATACACATTCTGCAGTTACAATAGATCAGCATGTTCCTGTTTGAATGCTTGATGCTCACTCTAAACCCAAAGTGAATTAGTTAAACTGAGCATGTTAGTTCCACTAGGTACTTCTTCAGGTTTTTCATATGTGAAAAGAGGCACCTGTTTTGAAGAAGGTATATCAATGTCAAGACCCGCATATGTTCAGCTTCCTGAATTCTTCAAGGCTATACACACTGTGTAGTCAGGATTTCACACCAAGAGCAGAGTTGAATAAACCACATGGCAGATTCATTATTTGGGGAAAATCAATGTATATTCAACACATATGCATTTCATTTGCCCAGTGCAATCTAGAGATAAACTTTCAGTCCCCTTATATTTTATAATAAAAAAGGATCTAAAAATTGATGTTTAGTTTTTTTCTCCTTAGATAAACACTTCTAACATAATTGCTGAGCTCCTTAGATTCCATTCCATTTATTTTTTCTGTAAGACTTTTATTGAAGTTCTGTTTAAGTTCAGGCACCAGGCCACTGAAAAGTGTGGAACATTTAGGCATTAACAATTTCTTCAAGAGTCCCATGCCAGATAACTGTTGGTGTGTTTTACCTTTTAAATCTCCTTTCTTCCCCTTAACCCTTGCATTGAAAAATTTGATTTTTGAAAGGATTGATTAGTTGTTAGACACAGAAGATGGGAAATTCTTCTTTCTTGGGGTTCTCTGGAAAGTTCTTCTCAAAATGCTACATGGATGCAGGAATTTAAAACAAACAACACACACATCAGTGGAACAGAATAGAGAGAACTAGAAAGAAACCCACACATATATGGTCAATTAATTTACAACAAAGGAGATAAGAATATACAATAAGGAAAGGACAGTCTCTTTAATAAGTGCTGTTGGAAAAATTAGACAGTAACCTGTAAAAGAATAAAACTTGACCACTGTCTTCCACCATACACAAAAATTAACTCAAAATGGACAAAGACAGGCTTGTAAGACCTGAAACCATAAAACTCCTAAAAGAAAACATAGGGGGTAAGCTCCTTGATAGACATTTTGTCAGTAATTTTTTAAATCTGACACTGAAAAGCAAGAGCAACAAAAGCAAAAGCAAACTAGTGGGATTACATCATACTAAAAAGCCTCTGCAAGACAAAGGAAACAACCAACAGAATGAAAAAGCAATCCACTGAATGGGTGAAAATATTTGCAAATCACATATATGGTAAGGGGTTAATATTCAAAATATATGAAGAAACCATTCACCTCAATAGCAAAAGGAAAAAAAAAAAAAAAGAACCAGTCTGATTTTTAAAAAAATGGCAGAAGATCTGAACAGACACTTCTGAAGAAGAGATGGTCAACAAGTACATAAAAAGAGACTCAACATCCCTAATCATCATGGAAATACAAATCAAAACCACAATGGGATAACCACAATGAGATATCTCAGACCTATTAGAAGGGCTATGATCAAAGAGATTAGAAGTAACAAGTGTTGGCAAAGTTGTGGAGAAAAGGGAACGCTTGTGGACTGTGGGTGGAAATATAAATTGGTACAGCCACTATGGAAAACAGTTTGGCTGCTTTTTGAAATATTAAAAATAGAACTACCATGATCCAGCAATCCCACTTTTGGGTATTTATCAAAAACAAAAACAAAAAAAGACAACAATAAAAAAAACTAACTCAAAAAGATACCTGCAACCCCATGTTTGTTGCAGCATTATTTACAATAACTGAGATATGAAAACAATCTAAGTATCCATCAGTGGGTGATGGATAAAGAAATTATGGTACATAAATATATATGTATATATATGTGTATGTGTATACACACACAATGGAATATTATTTAGCTATAAAAATAATGAAATCTCGCCATTTGTAACAATATGGCATTATGCTAAGTGAAATAAGTCAAAGACAAATACCATATGATCTCTTTTATATGTGGAATCAATCAATAAATCAGTTAGGCAATAAAACCCAGCTCACACATACAGAGAACAGACTGTTTGTTGCCAGAAGTGGGGAGTAGGTCATAGGAAAAGTGGGTAAACTGTTTTTATTTTAATGTAAATATTTTTTTAAAATGATTGCCTAAGAATACAATGCTAAATTCTTTTAAGTATAAAGCAAGTTTGACATAGTAAGGCTGTATGTTATACACTTGAATTTGTCTCCAATAAATGTGAATTCTGATGTAGGAGAAAAAACCAGCTTGGGCATTATTGTTCAAAAATAAGGCCTCACGTTTTTCTGCTCTGGGGCTGTGTTGTAATCTCCACCAAATTATTGTGAAAAATGAATGGCTTTGATATTTTCATGATCAGTATGGATTACTAAAATACAAATTAGCTGGGCTCCTGCAAACCAAGCAAATTGTGATGAACAGTTTTGGGGAGCGTGTGGACTTTAGTCGTGATAAGGCTTGGGGGAGGGGAGCTGAGGGAAAAGGAAACATGAAGAATGACTCTCAAGTTTTGGCTTGGTGATGGGTGAAGCCGTTCAGAGAGACAGGAAATCCACCTGTCAGTTTTCCGTGAAAAATAGTGGCTTTCTCTTTGGATATGTTGAGTAAGAGGGCCTAACAGACCTCCAGTTGGAAATGTCTAGCAGGCAGTGGATATATTTGTCTGGAGTTGGGGCAAGCGGTCAGGATTTGGAGCTTGTGGGGAAAGGAGGGATTTAAAGTAATGAGAGAATGTGAACATTTATGGATCGATCTGCTGCTATTTTTAGAAAAAAAGGCTTAGAGCGACAAAAGCCGTGCGAAAGAAAAATGCCTCTGGCATCAGTGTCTGTTCAAGAGTCTCATGTCCCTAAGCTTAACTATATGTGACTTAATCCTTTGAAAATATTTATTTAGCTTTTACACAAAGGCTCGTCTTACTACCGTGAGATTATCTGGGCACTGGGGAGCGTCTTGCTCAGGTTCCAGGTGTAGATAATTGCACATCCAATGGACGGTCGCCCCAGGAGTCACCCTTCCATACCCCTATTGAAACAATGATGTATTAAAATCTGGCATTATTATACTTATTTTAAAATCTTGTGTAAAAGTAAAATAAAATCGCAGCAGGCGTACAATAGATTACTTCGGGATATTTGCTAAGTTTACCATTCTTCCTCCTCCTCCTCCTTCTTCTCCTTCTCCTCCTTCGATTTACTTATTTTAGAGGTGGGGGAGAGGCAGAGGGAGAGGGAGAGAGTCTTACTTAAGCAGACTCCGCACTGAACTCAGAGCCAGAGGCGGGGCTTGATCCCAGGACCCTGAGATCACCACCCCTGTGAAAGTCAGAGTTGGAAGCTTAACCAACTGCGCCACCCTGGCGCGCCTTTTTTAATTCTTTTTTTTTTTTTTTTTTTTTAAGTAATTTTTAAGGATAGCTGTTATAGTTAGCTACTGCCATAATAAGATTTTATGTAAATTCATAAAACAACCACAAAATATCAGTGGTATACAGCAATTAATTTGTGTTTGGATGCCTGGGAAAAGCTGAAGGTTGGATAGGAGACTGTACTGATCTGGCTGGGCTTTCTCAGATGTCTGGGTGTCAGTTGGCTGTCAGCTCGGGAAGTGGGGCTACTCTGCCCAAAGCGTCTGTCTCCTACTATTCCGCAAGCTAGCCCTGGCACGTTTTCATGGCAATGTCCAAAGCACAAAAGAGCAAGCCTGAAGGCAAGAACATTTCAAGCCTCTGCTTGTAACCTGTTAATAACCCTTTGCCCAAAGCAAGTCATGTGGTTGACCCTGGTGACAAAGGGTGGCACAGGATCTCCCCCACAGGGAGAAAATACGGCAAATTTGCCTGGCACAGGATGCGGGATGGGGGAAAGGAAGGGAAAGTGAGCTAGCATTGTAATCTATCACAACAGCGTACTTCCCCACCGTGAGAAGGGGTCCCTGGATCCAATAAATTAAACTTCGTCTCTTCTACAGTTTACTCATGGTTAATTGTATTAGAGGCAGTCGCTGCCCAAATCTAAGAATCTAAGACTGCAGAGATACAAAAAAGTTTCTCCATTTGAAGTCAAAATTCATACTATACTTCCCTTATAAACTCAAGGTTTTACCATAATTTAAGAATTATTTCCACCATATTGTTCTTAATAAAACTATACAAAGATAAATCTTTTAATAAATATATAACTAAATAATTCATACCTTTATTTGGTCAATACTGTTTATCATCTTTATTGTGCTATACAGGAAAAGATACATTAAAACATGACCTACGCCCTCTGCTCTCAACATGTTCAGAAAAAAATGGGAAATAAGTTACATATACTGCAAGATGATATCTGACTGTAATCAGATTTAATCCAAATTCTACAAGATTTCCTGAAATCAGTGGGAAAAAAAAAAAAGTAAAGACACATTCTCAACCTGCTTCCCTTGCTCTGTATTTTCCATTTCTTGGAACCCTGAACAAATATACAAAGTAGATACTTTTATCTTCATTCCGCAGGAAGGAGCTGAAGTCTAGAGCCTTTAAGAAACTTGCTTAAAGTTCACTCACCTACCAAACATCTGATCTAGATTTGAACCTCGCTCTCGCTAACCTAACAACTGAGGTAGTTCTTCTATTAAATAAAATTGCCTCCTTTTGAATGAATTCTTTCTCCATGTTAATATGATAATGATGCATGCTGAAATCTGAATCTAAGATTATCTTTTTAATAGAAAAAAAGAAGAAAGATATTTGGTACTGTATCAGTTTAGTGTCATTCAACTTTTGAACTGAGATTATATTCTCAGCCACTATTTTTTATGTAAAATATTTTTAACTCATCTTTTTATTTTGTTATAGAAAATTCTGTTTCAAGTGCTGGTCTATATTAAACATTTTTAACAACATAAACAGATGTTGGTTACATCTTTAATATTTTGATGATGAAAAGAAAGTCTTCCAAGCAGCTATAATAAATTCTATAATCTCTACTCTGTGAGACTAATTACTTCGTACTATGGAACATTTAAGGAAATGAAGCACCATTGTCAAACATCAACTCTTCCACAAAAAGCTTCCAAATGCCTTGGAAACAGGCTTTGGGAATTTATCCAGGCAAGACATATATTAAAATAATGTGAATATCACTATTACTTGCTCAATGAATGTATAAAGAAGAAACTTGCTTGGCTGTATAATTTAGTAGATGAATTATTAAGCATGGTCATTAACTCATTGTAAATATGGTTATTAAAAATTAATACCTGATAGCTATTAAAATTTTTGAACATTAAACCCCGAGGTAGGATCGTAAACAATTATATAAAATATTTTTTCTTTAAAATAATAAATAACTGTCTTCAAATTGAGTGCAGAATACATAAAGTATGTTAAAGTGACATATTTAAATAAACTTTGGCAAATACTTTTATTTCTTTCAGCTCCTAAATTTGTCAAAATTTTTTATTTTTCAAGTCTGGACAGAAAGGTACAATGAAAATTCTTAATCACTTTTTATATCTGATACATAAATAGAGTTCGGATGCTAGATTTATCCTTTCATTAGGCTTAGAGATAAATTGATATTTTCTTAAGAGATTTGTAATAACAAGAAACTTTTAAGTCTGTACCACTACAGACGGGGAAAATATCTTAAGATGCAAAATCTCAGGCACCTACAAGAAACTATATGTTTTAAGACTTGTGTATTTATATAATCTATCCCTTGTGGGAGATGCAATAAAATCAGCATAGAAATTTAAGTCAGAAAATCAAAATTTTGCTCCTTCACTTCTGATCCTGGCTGCACATTCAAAACTTCAGAGACACTTTTAAGGCATATTAATTATTTGGGCCCTCTCCCAAGATGCTAAACTAATGGGTGAGGCCTATCCTGCTTTGCCAATGCACCCTTAGGAGGTTAATTCTGGTGCACACTCGGTTTGGGAAACATAACCCTAGAAGGTCAAGTGGCGAAGCCTGAATCCTAATCTGCAAAATGGGAAGATATTGATTATGGCCCTAGTCAATTTCTCGGGGTTTTTAGGAGACTCAAAAGGGATGTATACATGTGTTTTGTCAGCTTCGGATGCTAGGCCTCTGAACTCTGTTAAATTGCTTTAGTGGACCAAGTGATATTCTATAATGGTACTGTGGTGTGTGTGTGTGTGTGTGTGTGTGTGTGTGTGTATGAGAGGCAGAGACAGAGAGACAGAGACAGGAAAACACATAGGCAGACACAGACAAAAAGAGACAAAGAGAGACACAGTGATTTATTAATTTGGATGTCATTTCTTTTCTGTAGATTTGCCTTATTTTTCATATAGAACAAAATCTCATTAATGGATATTTAAAAATCATACTTGATAAATTTAATATATGATTCATGCTTCTCCAGTTATTACAGGTGAACTAATTTTATCTCTATATGAGCATTTTGTCTTATAAATCTTGTTGCTGTGGGTCTCTATTTATAAGCTAATTTATATTTCTACTCTCGCTTAAAAATAATGTTTATTGAAGAAGTTTTTAAAAAATAGCATATATTAGAGAAGTACTTTTTTTCAGAATATAAAAGCAATAAATGCTAATAGATACTAAGCTGGAAAATATAGAAATGCAGCAATGGAAAAATAAAGCAGCTATGATCCAGAGAAAAAGCATTGTCAGCACATTGATTTGCTTATTTCTCCATTTATTTAGTACTTTAAAAATTATTTGTATGAGTTCATTCTGTTAGAAGATTAGAAGATACCAACATTTTGTCTGTTATATATTGGGTGTATATATATATATATATACACATTTACCCACACACGTATATGTATATATATATACACACGTGTATATATATATGTATATATATATGTATGTATTGTATGTGTGTACCCCAGAAAGCTTAAGAACTCCTGGGACTTTTGTTTCTCTTGCCCTTGGAGACAAAACTCTAGGAGTTCTTAAACCTTCTGGGGCATAGGAATCCCTTGAGGAACATTGGTTCCAGGGCCTGGTTCCTTTCAATGAGTTTGATATTGGTGAGATGCGGAAAAAGGGGAACCCTCTTACACTGTTGGTGGGAATGCAAACTGGTGCAGCCTCTCTGGAAAACAGTATGGAATTTCCTCAAAAAGTTAAAAATCGAGCTACCCTATGACCCAGCAATTTCACTAATAGGTATTTACTCAAAGAATATAAACATAGTGATTTGAAGGGGCACCTGCACCCCAGTGTTTATAGTGGCAATGTCCACAATAGCCAAACTGTGGAAAGAGCCCAGATGTCCATCGACAGATGAATGGATAAAGAAGATGTGGTATATACACACAATGAAATATTACTCAGTCATCAAAAAGAATGAAATCTTGCCATTTGCAATGACGTGGATGGACCTAGAGGGTATTATGCTAAGTGAAATGAGTCAGAGAAAGACAAATACCATATGATTTCACTCATATGTGGAATTTAAGAAGCAAGACAGATGAACACAGGGGAAGGGAAGGAAAAATATAAGATGAAAATAGAGAGGGAGGCAAACTCTAAGAGACACTGAACTCTAAGAAACAAACCGAGGGTTGCTGGAGGGGAGGTGGGGGGGATGGGGTAACTGGCTGATGGGCATTAAGGAGCGCACTTGATGGAATGAGCACTGGTATTGTATGCAACTGATGGATCACTAAATTCTACCTCTGAAACTAATAAAAAAATTAAAAATTAAAAAAAAAAGAACTCCTGGGGCTCCTTAGGGAGCTACTGATGGATGTTTGAGACTCTCCTAAAATTCTTGGCAAATTAGCCCATGTTCCCATGCTCCTGCCCTTCTTTGTCAGATATAGTCCTGGGAAAATAAAAATAAATCAGTAAATATTTGTTGAGTGAATAAATGAATAAATGAACAAGTACATAACTAATTGAGTTAATACAGAGGATTATTAGATCTTTTTTATTATTATGTTATATTAATCACCATACATTACATCATTAGTTTTTGATGTAGTGTTCCATGATTCATTGTTTGCATATAACACCCAGTGATCCATGCAGAACATGCCCTCTTTAATACCCATCACCAAGCTAACCCATCCTCCCACCCTCCTCCCCTCTAGAACCCTCAGTTTGTTTTTCAGAGTCCATCATCTCTCATGGATCATCTCCCCCTCCGATTTTCCCCCCTTCATTCTTCCCCTCTTGCTATCTTCTTTTTTTTTTTTTTAACATATAATGTATTATTTGTTTCAGAGGTACAGATCTTTTTCTACAATCAGTTTTTAAGATCATTTCAATTAGTATCCTAAAGGAGCACCTTTAAAACTCTACAGAGTGGTTTTGGATTTCATCTGAAAGCAAAATAATGTGAGAGACTCTTACCATTAGGTAGTAAAAAAATATTATAAACAACTACAAGCAGGGAAAGGGTAGATCCAGAATTATCATTGTGATTAATGGGAAAGAATAGATGCCCACATAAATAAATTCATTTGTATAGAAAAAGTATTGCATACATGAAAAATATGGCATATTTGGGGGAAAATATGGGGAAATGATTTTTTTTAAGTAAATGATGCTGGCATTGCAATCCATAAAATATATTCAAAAAGAAAGAAAAATTATACTTATATTGTATACCAAGATACAGTCCAGCTATATTAACATTATATATGCATCAAAATAAAATCATAGCAGTAAAAGAAAATGGGGATAAATATTTAATAATATCAGAATAAGGAAGACCTTTCTAAACATAAAAACAAACTTATTCACATAAAAAAATGAAAAGAAGGTATGGCCCAAAGACAAACACAACCAATAAATATGACAAAATGAGGAAAAATATAAAGATGGAAAAAAATTCCTTATACCTATCACTGAAAACCATGCCAATAAAAAGAAACCATTTTCAACGACCAAATAAGCAAATATTAAAATTTTGAAAATATTGGCAGTGAGACTGGGAATTAGGAAATGTCAGGCACTGTTTTTCAGAGTATAAATTTTCATATTACTTCTGGGGAAAAACTTGGCAAATTTTTTCCCAAAGTCTTAAAAATGCACAAACCCTTTTACCAGTAATTTCCTTTGTAGGATGGTAGTCTAAGGAAGTTATCTAAACTATATCAAGATTTTGATAACAGAATTTGTTTCTCTGAAAAAATAATAAACAACTGAAATGACCAACAAAAGGAAATTGGCTAATGGAATTAGAGCAATTTTTGAGATGATACATTATAAAATATATATGATCATAAATTATGCCAGTAGAATATGTTGTGTCAAAGAAAATGTTCACAATCTATATCTTATAATCTATGTCAGTGAAAACACATTGTACATTTTATAAAAAGGAAAATGATACAACATTCAAAGGACATACACTAAAATCTAAGCAGTGGTAGATTTTTATTTTTGTAATTATTAATAAATACTAAATCATTTTTGTGTAAATACTGTTAGAAGACAGTAGCTTTTATAATTCACTGATGTCCATCTTCATTCATCCATAAGAGACATAGGCTGGGAAAACTAAACCCACACTATTAGTCTCCTTTAATTTAGTTCAATAAATGAGAGGAAACTAATCTTTTGATCCAGTCTAAAGCTTAAAAGGAAACTTTCAGATATGATAGGTATATCTTCCCTGGAATACCGATAGAGAAGATTTATCCATCTCTACAGGATACAATTCCAGATTTGATAGTGAGGTAGTCTTAGCATCAAAAGAACAAGCCTTAAATCCTGGCTTGGTCTTGGACAAATCACATAATCCCTCAAAGCCTTAGTTTCCTCATCTACAAAACAGGGAAAAAAAGGTTGCCCTGCCTCTAGGAGTATTGTAAGGATTCAATATTCAATGAGATCATGTGTGTGTGTGTGTGTGTGTGTGTTTAAGCATTTAAAATGCAAAGTTGTAAGTCAAAAATAGAATGTTAGCTCTGGAAGGAACCTCAAAATCATTTTAAACCATTCCCCAATCAAGAGGACACTATTAATCTAATGAAGGCATGCATATACCCTGATGGGGGTCAGAGTTTTTGCACATATACAAAAGTTATCAGCAAACTCAATTCCAAAGGAACCTGACCTGTTATTAAAAACCTTATACCAGTACCAGTCAACAATTAAAGCATTGTATAAAGATAAATCAAGGAGTCATGTTTCTTCTCAAAGAAGCACACAATGTAAAAGAAATAATAAAACCTAGTGATTTAAATCCCTATAAAATTAATGCATTGTATATGAAGAATTAGCATAAAACATACTGACATTTATAGAATTGTTTCCAAAACACACTGAAGGAATTCCTTGTTAGAGAAAACAGTGGTTTGGAATTGTTTCCTCATGTGAGCCATAAAAAGTCTCATACTTCAGTACTTTTATTTAGTTGCTTTAAACCACAATTGAGTTCATGTAAATTGGAGTTTAGCTCTCCAATATTTTTAATCTCTCTATTCCCGCAGTGGAACTAGCTACTGAATTCTAAGCCTTGGAAAAGGACATGTCGGTGATATGTCTGGTTTGCTACCAATGAAAACTGGTAGAGAAGGTACAGATTATAAAGAATCTTTTAAAACTAAATCTCCAAGGGAGAAATGTACACGTGAACTTTTTGTAAAGTTTGCACAAATTTGCAAATATTTTTAACTAGGTCAACAGGACTGTTCTTGGGTTTACGTCAGTTTAATTGGCACTTTGTTCAGTGAACCTGCCTATTCCACTTAAAACAAATGATCCCAATTTTCAATTTTTAAGACAAATACTAGATATAATTGTGTCATACATCTGAGGTGAAGGGACTCTTTCTTTTTTTTTTTTCAAGTTGTTCTATAAGATTTTTTTTACGTTGTGATAAAAGACACATAACAAAAAAATTTACCATTTTAATGGTTTCAACATGTACCAAAAGTTGTACAAACATCACTGGAGCTGCTACCTAGTTCCATAACTCTTGTTTTACCCTGAAAGGAAATATCATTAAACTCACTACCCCCTCCCCAGCTTTTGACAATTACTAGTTTGCTTTCTTTTACTATGGATTTGCCTACTGTGAATAAGAACTATTACTTTTTTAAAAATTGAGATATAATTAACATACAAACTTATATTAGTTTCAGGCCTACATTATAATGATTTGATATTTGTATATATTATGAAATGGTGACCTTAAAAAATCTAAGTAACATCCATCACCACACACCGTTACAATTTTTTTTTCTTGTGTTGAGAACATTTAAGAACTACTTGCTTAGGGGGCACCTGGGTGGCTCAGTCGGTTAAACATCTGACTCTGGATTTCGGCTCGGGTCATGACCTCAGGGTCGTGAGATTGAGCCCCGAGATGGGCTCTTTACTGGGCATGCAACCTGCTCAAGATTCTCTCTCTCCCTCTCCCTCTGCCCCTCCACCCCTACCCCCAAAAATCTACTTGTTTAGCAGCTTTCAAATATACAATCCAGTGTCATTCACTCTAAGTCCCCATGCTGTCCATCACATCCCCAGGACTTATTTATTTGGAATTATTATTTGTAATCTAACTGTGCTGGATAGTCTTTGACCTTCCAGTTTCATTCTTCACTCTTTTCTATTAGGCTCTGGACCTCAGGAGACTAATGTCCATGGGCTACATTAACAGGGCGCCCCTGCCCTCTGGCTGCTGATTGGCTTTGGCTCTCAGAAAGCACTGGGGGTACCTGGGTGGCTCAGTCATTACGCGTCTGCCTTCAGCTCGGGTGTCCTGGGATTGAGCCCCGCATCGGGCTCCCTGCTTAGTGGGGAGCCTGCTTCTCCCTCTCCCTCTGCTGCTCCCTCTGCTTATGTTCCCTCTCTCGCTGTGTCTCTCTCTGTCAAATAAATAAATAAAATCTTAAAAAAAAAAAAAAAGAAAGAAAGAAAACACTGCCGGAACATCAGAGAGTGGGGGAGGTATTTATTACCTCAGTTTCTTCCCCTCCTGGCATGGGTCAGCCTGATGATGGTTGTGTTCCTCTGCCTAAGGCCAAAGCTTCGGTCAGGGGTCCCTCCTCCAGCACATGGCAGCCCTGACCATACCCTGTTCCGTCTCTCACTTCCCTCTGTAGGTCCCCACCAGGTGGTGGTGGCTTCCTGCTGTTGGTTTCACTTTCCTTTTGTTGTCTTTGAACCCAGCCCACACTTTCATCAATAGTTCCTTCATTAAGCTCTCTTCAGTTTGCCCACTTGAGTAGGCTGTCTGTTTCCCTGTGGAGTACTGGCTGATCGACTAACTTGACTGATACACTGACTTGATTCATCACAGCATTTTCTTAATTATTATTGTTTACCACTGAGAAGCCCTATTAAAAATACAAGGATTCGATGGGGCACTGGGGTGGCTCAGTCAGTTAAGCATCTGCCTTCGGTTCAGGTCACGATTCCAGGGTCCTGGGATTGAGTCCATCATCGGGCTCCCTGCTCAGTGGGGTGTCTGCTTCTCCCTCTCCCTCTGCCTGCCCCTCCCTGTGCTAGTATGCTCTCTCTTTCTCTCTGGTAAAAATAAATAAATTAAAATCTGTAAAAAAATGCAAGGATTTGAGAAACATATTGTTTTGTTCTGATATGTGGCCTGGCCCATATCATAGAATATCATAAATTACCAGAGACATTATTAATGTTGGTTATTCAGAACTCTTTCTTCAGTTTGAAGACCATGTTCTTAGAAACTTGGTCTTTGAGATGAGGTCAAGTCTTGATTTTGTAGTTATTGAAATCCCAGGAAGTGTTTCACAGTAGATAGTATTTAATCCATTATGTTTTGACTGAATTTGAACTTGGGTAAATTCAGACTATTTGGTGGATTTGCTATTTCAATTGAGAGAAACTAGGAATCCTGCCAGTTGTAAGAGAATTTAGTCTACTTTGGTATTAAAAAAGCACAGCAACTTTCATTTCAAGTATATTATTAGTTTGGAAATGTTCTTGTGTTTCTTTTATTTTGATCTTTTGAATTTTGAAAAAAAAATAAGGATGCCAAATACTTTACGTATTCGCCAATGAATAGAGAAATCTTGTAAGAGAATTTTGTGTAAGGCATAGCACCCTATAATCACCCTATAAAAATAAGAAATATTTACAAATGCCAGGTTTTCAGTGGTGCAATAAATATGGTAGTGACTTAAATAAGTTATTCAGTACAACTTCTAGGAAAATATACATGTCAGGATCTTAACAAGCTTTGTTATTCAAGTCTGAATATGAATATGAGCTTTATGAAATGATTGAGAGAACCGACAAAGCTGCAGGAGCTCTCGACTGAGGTCAGTGATAAATCATCCTCGTCTTGGTTCAGACTCAAGAATCAGAGCAAAGCTTTATTGTTTTTCAAAGACTTTTCAATTAGTTTATTTGTAAGTCACATTTCAAAAATTCTAATGTCACAAATATGTATAAACGGCAGCTATTTATCTTTTCCAGACGGAGAAGGAAAAGGTAAAATAAAAAGAGGAACTTGTTTCTCCTAATAGAAAGAGAAATTGGCAGCAAGATTTGTTAGAGAAAGACCATCAGTGGGTTCTGATACTAATAAGTTTCTAAATATAACCTTTACCCTATGAAAACGAACATATTGAAAAGATTAAATGAAAACCAAGTTAATGATGATGTCATTAAGCAGTTCATACTGAGGAACTATCTCAGTAGGTAAAACGAGGCTACATTAATGACCCAGTGCAGAAATAAAATCAATTCTTAGGACATAAACTTGTTTTAACACCTTGAGAATGGAGACCTAGTCCTTTTATAATTTGTTTTACACCCTTAGAAGGTAAGGGTTTATAGCTCTGAGGTCATACCTTTACCAAGAAGTAAGTTTCCTTACGGATATCTAACTTGTGAATTATTTAAAGGTTTGTTTGTTTTAATTTTTTAGGACATTTGAAGTGCTCATGCCACTCTGTTTCTTTATTTATGTCAAACACTCCAAAGATGTCAAAAGTCTGAGTAAACTTAAAGCTGAGTTTTGTCCTAATTTCAAAAGACTAACTTAAAATTCTACTAAGGCCAATGCTCCCTTTTAGTAGTGAACTAAAGAAATTATATGCATATAGCAAATTAATCCTTCATTAAACCATTGATAGAATGAGGGAAAGAAGTAATAAAGCCTGAGATTAAGCAAATATAAACTCTGGTCCCCAGATACATGAACAACAAAGAGTTTTTATCCAGCATAAATATGCCAGGAGCACATTATTTGCACTGTTGGATACTGTCTGTGTATGTGTGTTTTGATAAACTGCGGTGAATCTACAAGCAAAAAAAAAAAAAAAAATATATATATATATATATATATACACACACACACATCCTATACATATCCTACATATATATATATATACACATATATAATTTTGGCCCCCTTTCCCAGAAGTGTTCTACAAACACAAACACGAAAAGCACACTGGATTTTTAAATGCTTAAGATAATAAGGTTAATTGATAGCATTTGATGCTTCTGTCTATCAGTTACCACCTTTATGTAAATCTCTCTTAAATGCCATTACAATTCTTGTTTCTACGATGGGACTGCTGGGAAGGTTCCATGGTAAAGCAATCCCAAGTTGACTTCATGTCCCATAGCAGAGTCCTTCCTGAAATGAAAGAGATGATGGAAGAGTATCTCTATTTGATAACAAGAGAGAAGGAAGGAGTGTGGGGGGTGGGGAGAAGGGACTCCAGAGGATAACCAAAGTTAAGGGGGTATGTGGGGAATTGGCTGTTTGTGGTAGCAGAGTCAAAGAGAGAAAAGGAGCTAAAGACACACAACATTTATGTTTAACATACTCTCATGTGATTCATATTACTTTTTGATTGAAGCAAACTAACAAACCTTACTGTTTGTTCTCCATTGAAACCCAGTAGTCATCCTGCAGTTTTTACATTTGAACAGATTTTGATTTTTAAACAGAACTCACATGGATAATGGTAAGACTACTGTACTTGAATGACTATTGCACGATAACAAGGGAAACAAAGTCATAGGTGTTTTTTACCTTTCCTTGCTATATAATTACACCTAGCATTCCAATAAAGATGATAATGAAATTAAAAAGTAAAGCCCCCACACCTTCTAATTATATACATATATAGCAGTTGTTGTCAGTATAGTTTTCTTTAATTTCGTTGGCCTAGTGTTAAGTTCTCAGGGCCCCAAAGCAAATTGTTTAAATCTTATCCCTGCTGTCCTTCTGGCCTCACCCTGAAAGCCCACTGTCCCCCTCTAACAGTTTCTTAATCACTTTGGGTCAACTTTGGCAGTGTTTTATCCTGACTTAAAGTTCCCACAAGATCTTTACAAAATAGAGAAGAAAATAACATTTTATGTAAAGAATATCATTTTAGATTTTTCTTGCTTTATATTGGATTCCTTTCAAAATAGCCTTTGGGATGAGCTTCAGTTCCATAAACATGTGTGTGAGATCTTTTCCTTATGTCAGATTCCATGCTAGGTTCTCTGAGAGATGCCCGGATGAAGAGGATGGATTCCTAACCACAGTTTACAGTCTAGAAAAAAGGTAGGAATGTGTGCATGAGCTCAACTTAAAAATGCCCTAATAGTGGGAAGGAAAGATTGATCTTACCTAAAATGACCAGGAGCATTATGAAAGCAGGTCATAAAAGTTATTTTGGCTTTGGATCATTAAGTTGCCGTTGGCACGTATGAAGAAGGCCTTGGGTCTTATGCTACTTCTTGCTGATGAGTAAGGCCCTATTTATCACTAATCCTTAGAAGTGCTGAGGCTGTCTGGCACCCTTCCTATTCTTTTTTGCAAAAGTTAAAACACATCTGGCTAATTCAGCAACTTAGAGCACTGTTTCATTTCTGAAAATTGCGTTTGGTTGTTCAAAATGAAGAGTTTGAGTGAGCACCTTGGAATACATTTACAGGATGACTGGCTGGGATAAGTAATCATGATTAAATTGTATTTTTCAAATGAAGAGTTTAACCTTTATATTGCCTGAAGTGAATAAAAATGGATCAAATTTCAAAATATACAAAAACTCATTGGAATGTTGACCTAATTCCCCTCCTGATATTTGGCCTGGTCTGACAACGGTGAAGTTGACAAAAAAAAAAAAAAGACTTTGGAGATACCCTTGGGGTATAATATCTGTACTGGTGTTTAGAGGGAAACAAGAGTTCAAGCAAGTGGCACTCAAAACCTGCTTGTGATGGTGTTTTTTATATCATTCATTTTCAGTTGAGAATTTTTGAAGCTCATGAGCTATGATGATAAATGAAAGGGAAGGATTGAATTGAAAGGTCCTCATTTCGTTCAATTACCCTCAATAAGGTTCTTCCTACTTGAGAAGAGTAACCTTTGCTACTTTTAATACCAACTCAAAACACTATTTGGGAACTCAATCTACTTCTCAATGATTGGCTCACAAATATGTAACCCGGACAATTATAGCAGCAACTCAGTCATAATTATAATATGCTGGCGGCTTGATGCTCCAGATATGGTGGTCAGCCAGCAGCAGCAGACCGCCAGGGAGCTTGTGTGAAATGCAGATCTCAGGCCCCAGCCCTGGCCTCTTGAATCAGAATCTGAGTTTTACCAAGATCCCTCAGTGTTTAGTATGTACATTGAACTTTGAGAAGCACGGTGCTAGAATTTGGACTCAAAGGGAAAAATAAAGCCAGGTACTACATCCTGCAGAAATTTAGAGCTGGCATTGAAGAGAAACAGTACCACACGTGATTAAGGATCTGTAGGAGTTTTTTGCATCTGTGTCATTTTGCCTCGGTATTTAAGCATGGTGATTTGATCAACCATCACTTCCATGAGGAAACGAGGCACCATTTCTCTTTTCTCCATGGAATTCTTTATGGCTCTGCGTCACTGTTTTTGATAGGCCTGGGGCCTGCAGTTTGTCTCTGAGACAGAGACAAAGAAGAATCGCTTGCTGCTGATACAAACAAGAGAGTACACCTCAATAATTCAACTGTCACCTGCCAATTCATCCTCTTTACACTCAACCTTCAAGATTCCGCAGATCCTGGCTATCTTCCACCTGGCCCCTTGTGAATATTCAAAGGATTCAGATGAAAGTTGCTGATAGGGGCAGCCAGGACAGTGGTGAGTACCATGGTCCAGCAATTGCTCGCAGCTTCTCTCTGCTCACCATTAAGGGTTCTTTTAATCCATCAATGGTTCCTTTTGAACTTCAGCTCACAGAGGAATCCCATGCAAGAGTAGTTAGTATCTCTAAATCTCAGTGCTTTCCAGTGCTTTGAGAAATGGGGTTGACTTGTGAACTAGTTCGCTATTATTTGAGGGAAATCAAAGTTCTACACAGATGTGAGTTAGGGAAGAAGAAAGAATCTTACCCACAGTCTGTGCTTCCAAAACTGTCATAAGCTCCAGGGAAAGAAAATGAGATGCTGGGTCCACTTGAAGATACCCAGGGGAACTCAGCCAATGAACCAGATGTTAGGATAATATTTATTAAAGGCAGGGTCTAAGCATATGAGTTTGGGTCTTTTATCTTCTATTGCACTCATCTTACCAGTGAATATAGCCATGTGTCTTTGTGTGTGACTGGATAGGATGTTACTGAAAGGCTCGTGTTTCCACAATTGCCATGATCATTCATGTGGCCCATGGCCCATAGGTTCCCAGATAAAATGCCTCTCATGAGGAAATCTCAGTCCACTAAAACAAGGATATGGGCAGATCACAAGCAATGAGGTCACCTGTGTATAGGGGGTATACCCAGCAAAGGTGTGAGCAAATTAAGAGGCTGGAGTTCTAGGGTTGCTCTTTATGAGATCTTGAATAGTGGTATTTTGTTTCTCTGGATTGTGTTCCATTATTCTTAAAATGATGAGTTTCAAATTAGTGTCCCACAGAACACTATTCCTTGGAAATTAAGTGTTAATACAGTGAAGAGTTATGAGGGTTCATGCTATGGAACGTGAGCATCCAAGGGGAGACACAACATGTTGGATCATCCCCGATCTTTGACCCGGGTTCCTCTCACCAGGCTAGATCTTTCTACATGCCCCAGAGCACTCTGGGCAATGCTGTTGTGGATCCTCTCCAAGATTTGAGAGAGAGCTGACATTTTGTGGCTCTGTGATCTTGGAGGCAGCCCCATGTTCCTCCTTCATTTCTGCCTTGGTAGGACTGTCAGGAAGACCTTCCGTAGTATGGAAATCATTTACATTTTGGGCCATCACACACCGGGTCTCCCATGCCTCCCTAAATGTATATTTAGGGAAGAGCAATTAGCTTCTAGTTAAAAGCCAACCTTGAATGTAGACTAGGTTGAAATATTAATTGACCTAATGGAAGAAAGCTCCTTTTTCATTATGATTCACTCTGAAATAAAATTCGTATAAAATTTACTCCCATGGTTTAAAAGAAAAATCGTTTACTTGAAAGGGGGAAAAAAAGCCTCTCCATCTATTATCAGACAGTTTCAAATGTTTCTGGGGCATAGCTTCTAAGAACTCAGTCTTGTATCCCTTTTCTATAAATAAATAATATAGTTGTGACAGCCATTAAGGAGGCCTGTTTTATTGGGAAAATATTAAAATCAGAAAATTGTGTGCTTGTGGTGTTTGCACTAAAGCCTTGTAATTGAGTGTTAACACACAGGAAAAAATGTGCCAGTTCACGGAATAATGTGTTCTGCTAAAATGAATCATTATGGTATAGTATTTTAGATTTTAAAGAATTCTGGGATCAAAAGAATTCTAGGTTAAAAAGACAGCAGATTAAGTTCTAATTTTTTATGGCTTCTAAGAACTGGGGTAGAATTAAAGAGAAATAATAAATTCCCACTCTGGTTTTAACAGAAAATGATACAAATGTACTTGGATTGTCATTTGCACAGGACTCTCAAACTGCAAACCTATATGCATAATTTTTTTTTTCTCCTTTTCAAAACCATCAGTAAACTTTTCTCTTTTTCAAATGACGCATCCAGTTCATGTCCACTTTTGGAGAAAACTGTTAAGTTATTTAACTTCAAAATGAGCTGTATCTCAGCCTTCGTAAGGGTGGTTCCTGGAATCAGTCTAATTTTGAGTACTCATTCCTGGCTAGAGCTTATTATTACTAGAAGAATACGTGCTGACAGGCAGAGACAAAAAGGTCATGGAGAAGGTCACTTTTAAACAGAAATGTGATTTATATACTATAAAGCACTCTATTATTATTAGATAGGAATGAAAGTTCAGGGAAAGAGTATGGGAGTTGAAAAGTCTCTCATTTCTGAAAGTTCAGACAGATTTTAGGAGGAAATTGTGCCATGAATTTCTGTTTCACCAAGAATGAGGCTCCATGGTGAGCAGTATGGACAAAATTAGAGACAGATATATAAACTCAAGTAATTTTATTATGTTTTAGGTTAAACTAACTAAAATATTTGATTTTGTCTGGGTGGAGAGAAATTGCATTTATACACAAAAAAAGTGAATGTTTGCTTAAATGACTAATTACTGGTTTTGGAAATGTAAAAATCTGTCAAACACAGGGTTTCGTGAAGCTAAGAGCCACTGTCTTTGCAGTGGTCAGTGTTTTGTACATTTTCTGTTCCTTTCAGGGTGGGAAGGAGAGGAGCAGGGGAAGGGGAGGGAGACAGGGTGGAAGGTGGTGGGAGAGAGTAGCCTTTACTGAAATTTTGAGTCCATGCTAGAATATAATACATTTTCAAGAGTCAAAACCAGCTTTAAACACATACTCAACCCTAAAAAACAAAAGAAAGCTAATAAATTAAGATGACATCACAAACCCCAAAACGGATCCCGTTCCTTTACTAAAGTTAAAGATGTCTTATTGGCACAAGCAAGAGGGTTTTCTTGCCTGGAGCACTATCCCAAGTTCTCCCGTTGTTCCATCTGCAACCGGTTGACTATGTTTCACACTGGTGATGAATTATACTCCATTTCCTCAGCCTAATCCTTTTCATTTATTTATATTTTATGGAGGAAACATAAAAGGCTTCTTAGAAAAATCCAACTGTTTTTGATAAACCTTGTCATGTGCAAATAATGGAGCCTTGTCAGGGACAAGCTTTTCTGGAAATTTATATCTTCTAATAATAATTAAAAGGAAAAAAAAAAGAGAGAAAAATCAGAAACAAATAAGAAATATATTGAATTGGATTCAAAGCATGTTTGTAGCTTGGAATCAGTGGCAATAAAACATTTTCTATCGAAAGATGTTTAAACATGGCAGTGTAACTAACATCCATGTTCAGCTTGAATTTTGGATTTTTCAAATAGTGAAACCATGACTTCAATTTTTAAGCCTAAAGAAGAAAGAAAACATTTAGTTCTCAGTGAAGCATTGTATTAATAGCTGGATCAGAGGCAGCGAGAAAGAGCTGGGCAGTAGAATAGACTACGATAGGCTGTAAAGAATCCTTAACAGAGGTTTTCAGTTATTTCTAAAGAAGTAAAATTTATACGAACAGAGACGTATATGTTAACTATTCATGGAACACACGTATCTGGGTTTTTATTTTCTAAGCATTTTTTTTTCCAGGGTTAGACCATGTGGGCATCTCAATAAAGAGCGTTTAACAAAAATTGGTGACAATAATCAGTAATGTCTACAGATTGAATATTCTGAGAAAAAAATGACCAGACATATGTTGATCTCTTTTACTTCCTTGTGTAGTTCTATTAAATCAGCAGACTCTCTTCAGCTAATTATAAAAATTCTGTTTAATAGGTTTCTTTTGCTTTGAATACTAATGGAATATATTCCCTATTCTTACCCTCCCCCCCACGATAGTGTAGAGTTTCTGTTTGTGGTAGTAGTTCACAATACTGGGTGTTTGTTAGAATATTCTAAACATGTTGCTGCCTGCTCCCCTCAGGTCAGCTGAAACCCAGTCTCTGGGGGTTTGATCATCGGTATCTGTGTTTGTAGAAGTTCCTCAGCTGATTCTAGGGCACAGTAAGTTCAAGCCCCACTGCTCTCGGGGATTTTATCAGAATCTTCTTAGAGTAAAATATTACCATGGGATCAAGAAACTTATGCTTATTCAAATGGCCAGAATTCGACCCACTTTTCACCCTTAAAGGGGGTTGAGGCAGGATAGGGGTTGGGAATTCAGAGAGTTCTGACTTCAAATCCAGGCTCGGCTATTTACTTAAAATATGCTCTTGATCTTACCTATAAAAGAGACCAAATACTAACTTTTTGAGGGTTCTGGGTAAGATTAAATAAGACAACTAAAGATTGACAAGAATGCTAGAGATGGGCCCAGAGGGCATTGATACTACACATGGATTTGCCAGGCTGGCATCTTGTTCATGCAGGCAATGAAGGACGTCACCTGCCTTCTTTGTTGAAATGGCCTTTGGGAACAAACAAAGCAGTAGGTGGAGGAACCCCTCTATGGCCGAAGGAACACATTTAATTACTGAAAAAAGAGAGCACCTCTGAGATGCTCCCTGTATATGGTAAGAGACAAACGAGGCTTTTAGACACGCCAGCCACTTGGAAGATGCTTCCGTACAGAAATCACGAGGCCTGCGGGGGCAAATACAGGTAAGTCCTTCCCTCCCCACCCTAGTTCTTCTTTCCTGCTCAAGGAAATGAGAGAGATTTGAACAAGGATTCCTGTTCACAGCAATTAGTGGGACGCCCTCGCATTCCCTGGCTGGTGTGCTCCACCCCGGGTTACTCATGTCAAACAACTTGCCATCTGTAGATATTCTACAGATGTCCCTTCCCCACCATCCCCCACCCCATCCCCATTTTCCCCTTCATTACCTCATATTCGTTTATCGGTGTCGGGTATCCCCATCTCTTGACGTATGCTTTGCATTCCTTCTATAACTGAGAACAATATACCTTATGTGTAACTGATTGCTCAGGGCATTGCCATAGATTGCATTAACTTAATTAAATTTATTTTCTCCCAGTTCTGGAGGCTAGAAGTGTGAGATCAAGGTGTGAGCACTGTTGGTTCCTTCTGAGGGCTGAGTGGGAGAATATGTTCCGGGTCTCTCTGCTTGGCTTGGAGATGGCCATCTTCCCCCCTGTGTCTCCCCACATTCGTCTTCCTTCTATACACATCTGTGTCCAAATTTCCTCTTCTTATTAGGACACCAGTCATATTGGAATAAGGCCCACACTGATGACCTTATTCTAACTTGATTACCTCTGTAAAGACTCTCCAAATACGGCCACATTCTGAAGCAATGGAGGCGAGGACTTTGAAATAGACTTTTCACTGGGAGGGAGGAAGTGAACACAATTCAGCCCATAACATCAACTGGATCATAGAAGAATGAATAAGTGTTTGACAGGCAGAGAAAGAAAGAATAAATAAATATATAAAACTACTTAAAAGGTCAGTAAAACTAGAGACTTTTTCGAATTTTTATATGCAAAAAAATTCCCCTAAACAAACAAACAAAAAAGATTAAATTAAACCTTTGGTTTCAGAGGAAGCTCGTTTACTTTTGTTTTTAGAACTTCTGGAAGTATCTTTATGAGACAAGCATATTTGGAAACCCTGAATTTTATACATAGATTTTTTAAAAATTACAATTCTATTTTTTTTTCGTGGAATAAGAAAAATGGATTAAAGGCTCAAACACAAATATTGTGGGTTGCTTCCCTCTTTGCTTAAATATTTTCCAACTAGGGAAGATAATGCCTTTATGCCATTTTTTATCCCAGACATCTCCTTTCTAATCTTCTGTTACAAGTGATTTCACATTTATTATTTTTTTTTTTTTAAATTTTGGCTCTCAATGTGAGCACTCTGGGTCCCTGTCTTTTGGGCAGCATACATCCAGAAGTGGCTCAACTGGGAAAAGGTAAAAATGACCTTACATCTCCGTTCGTTTGGGGGAAGCATCATGCAAGGGAGAAGAGCAGAAAGATCCAGATAGAGAATGAACATCCTAGATCACCCCTATTCATTTCCAAAATGCCTGAGGAAAGCAGCAGATTGTTCTGGCATTTGTCAAAGACAGGGAGTTTAGTCACTGATGCTTCCTGCAGATGTGGATGGTGAGGACAAATACAAAATAATCACACCATGAAAAATACTTTTTCTCTAGAATCAGAACTACCGTTGAAGACAGGGACTTCATACTGTGTGTCCAGGCTTGATATCAGTAGAATTTCATATCTGAATCATTATGACTAATATTGTAAGTAGAAAACATTACCAAGTTTCATGGAGAAGATAAAAATAAGCAAAATTATGAAACTTCTAAGAGACATCACTACCTGTATTTGGACTATTTACCAGGATTGACTGTGTAAAATTTTCAAATGTATATGGATAGCAGTTTTGTTTTATAAGCATATCTAGCAAAATCTAAATAGTTGCCATATGCCAGGAAAAATAATATATTATCCATCTATTGTTACCTTGCATTCTACTTTTTTTGTCTTTTTCCTCATGTTCTCTATATAATTATTATTAGACTGTGTGATTTATAGCAATGACACCTACATTGGAGTTTTTAGTGACAGAGTAAAACTAGATTTTTATCACCATCAACACTGAATTTTACTAGAGATCCATCAGTATGATCTTTTATTTTTTTAAAAGATTTATTTATTTATTTGAGAAAGAGAGAGAGAGTGAGGGGAGGCACAGAGGAAGAGAATCTTCAAGCAGACTCCCCACTGAGCACGAAGCCCCAATGTGGGGCTTGATCCCATGAAATCACGGCTTGAGCCAAAACCAAGAGCCAGATGCTCAACAGACTAAGCCACCCAGATGCCCAACGATCTCTTAAAATGTTAGCCACAATCATTTCAAACTAATTTTAAATCCTAATTATAGTTTTCATTTTAGCCGTATGCATAGCTCTGGGTATAGATAAGCAGTAGCTGATCAGTAGCATTTCAAAAGTTATTACAAGTGAAGAATATGTTTTAAAATAATGATGACAATGTCTCCAAATTGGATATAAATCATTCTGAAGTATCGGGTTTAAGCTAGATTTAGCATGGCTTGGCAGAGGATAGAGGAGAAGGGAAAATTAAATTAACCACTGTTCCTAAAATTTATTTCAAAAGACAGATTTTTAAATCATATTAGAGCTTCTGAAATTTTGGAACTCAGCGTTTTCCATATGACACACCGCTTTACTAGCAAGTGGCCTGCAGATCCCTCCAAAATTCAAAGATATATTCCATTCTCCATTCTTCCACTTTTAATCATAAAACTGTATTCATCCACTCATCCTGGCACACAACTACTTCTACCTACACTACTGCTTCCACACACGGTTTAGTCTCTAACTGATTTTGAAGTCAGAACATTTTCAAGTTCATTCACATTTGCTAAATTTTAATTCCCATGAGTCTATTGGAAAACATGTCACCGTAACTTCCAATGAAAAAGGAGACAGTAACAGGGGCACATGCCATCGACAGGAAGGGTTTGATAAGTGCATGCTTTTCCTATTCATTGGGGGGGAAATGCAAGCAGTATTTTGAGATTTGGATACATGTATTCTTCTCCCAGATACCTTAACACTTCAAAAAAAGAGAAAAAAGGCAGCCTTTAGTCTTGGGCTTGAGTAGCAAGCCAGTGCCTCCAGATGAGAGAATTTCCAAACAGGTAAAAGTCTCACCTGGCAATTCGGAAATTGGAGTTCTGAACAGCTAAATAATCAAATAGATCTGCAAACCTCTCAGTGAACCCTAGCCAACTCTTAGATGAGTTTTTAGCAAGGCTGGGCTGAGTTTGGAGAAATTCAAAGCAATTTTATGGTTGCAGATGGAAACCAGGCCCAACTCAGCAGTTTAAGTGAACCTGAAACACAAGGGCCATCTCAAGGGGTCTGAACCCAAGCAAACCAAAACACAGTAATGATTCCCGGGGAACCCTGGAAGCCCTCCATGCATTGTCTTGGCAACAGCAGAGCACAGATTTGTTTTATTTTATTCAAAAGTGGTAAGTGAGAAAATTAAAAAAGATTTCCTAGATGGAGTCTGTGGAAGGTCTATATTATTCAGAAGCCAAATGAAGGAACTTTTAGGCATTGCTCTTTTGGCACAGTTTTTTTCAGAAAATCGCTGAGAATTTTAAACTACTAGGACAACTATATAAAGAGATTAACAGACGTAGGCCAACATGACTCTTTCTAAACTCAAAATAGTAGGTATCTGGCTACAGGACTTGAAGGTAGTAGTTATCCATAAACCGTTGTCCCAGGAATAGAGTATCAGCACTGAATCATTTTGCTCCTACTGTCTGACACCTGGATTTGAACCTCATTCCAAGTGTTCTGGTTGACCACTAAGTTCCACATGATACCAGGTCAATGTCTTGCATGCTTGGTATAGCTGAATATCCTTCTTATTTTGAGAACACCTGGAATCCAGGCAACTTATAAAAAGAACTCTTTGACTTCTGGAAGGTGCTTTTAGCTTCTTCCTAAGGACAATAACAACATCAACAGTTTACAAGAGAGGGCTCTGTGTGTGTATGTGCATGTGTGTGTGTGTGTGTGTGTGTGTGTCTGTCTGTCTTTCAGTCATGTATTCTGGTCATCAAAGGACTGTAGTCTAGGAAATAATTTTTATAATTGGACCAGCTTTGAATTCCCAAGTCCATTAATTTTTCATCTGGATGACTCCAGGTTTCAAAAGTTATTGAAAATCAAAGTATCCCAAATTGTTTATAGGAGTGAGTGGAAAGGAGTTTCAATGCCTGCTATGTACTGGAAACTGGGTGCTCTCACTTAATATCTATTTCCTAAAATTTTTGTGAGAATTGAGTGAGAAAAAACAGTTCCTACTGTAGAGTGGGGGCTCAATTAACAGTTAATTCTCCTCATTGTATTCATCATCATCACCATCATTGCCATCCTTTCTCTGCTATCAGGGGTCATTGTCATGAATCCTTGTGCCCTCAACTGCCTTTGGCAAAAAAAAGAGGTATAGGCAGAGTAGGTTTTCCATGCTGCTACCTCCCATTTCCCATTCTTGGCCCTAGTTCTAAAAGTGCTGTTCCCAACCCACCCACTGGTTGTTTGTAGGTATTCTCATGCTCTTTTTACCAATTTGTCTATTAAAATCCTTCCAGATAATCTCTAATACACATGTGTCAATCTTTTCAGTAGAAAAAAATGACTACTTGCCTTCAAATATTCTGTGAAACATGGCATAAACAAAGTTATCTAATATATTCATAACAAATGGAATAGAATACCTGGGGTTGGGACCCTGAGATTACTTTTTAAAGCTTTCACCCATCCTCCTGCCCCTGTGATTCTAAAATGTAGACAGGGTTCAAAAATCACTGCCTCACACAAATTAACATGATTCTACCTACATTACAGACATCTAGTCTAGAATTCTCAATCATTGAGTATCCACACATTTTTTAAGATAGTTTTGTCACAGTACGTTTTCCTGCAGTCGGCTTTCCAGTGGGGAGACAAGGTTAATATTTAGCAAGCCTCACACACTTTTAAATCAAGTTCCTGGGCAGCATCATTTAATAATCTGGTTTACTGTGGGATCTATCAAGTCCTCACCCAAACAATGAATTGAACTTGGATTGCCTGTGGTCCATAGATCATGGTTTGTGAGTCATTGACCCAGGGGTTTAGTTTTATTATTCTGAAAAGTAAATTGAATAGGAAATTTGTCTCCCATTATCCAGATTGCTTAAAGAGATAGCTATAGGAAAATTTATTCAGTTAGTATCTATTTAATGTTTACAATAGTCAAGGCATTATGCCCAGTGCTAGAAATACAGAGAGGAATAAACATTATTTCTTTTCTTATGTTCTCAGTAGAGAGGAAAACTCCAGACTGGTAGGATCTCAGTCTTGTTCAAACTATAGTCCCTAACTTAGAAATCGGAACAGTAAGTTCTGAGAAATCTACATTAATAAATATTATCAGAAGATACATATAAATTAATGAAGATTATTATGAGGCTTTCTCTTTCTGACTAACTTCTCAGACTCCCAGAAATATGGTCTTATCTATGGAGTTCAAATGATATCAGAAAGTATAGTCATCCTTTTTGATATGGAATCTAACTTAGCTCATATTCCCTAAAAACAGAGGCTGAGGCAAAACTTCTGTGCCATCTTAAGGCAGGAGGAGTGAGTGAAAAATGTGAATGAGGCAGGGAACAGTGGAAAGGAAATACAAGATGGTGTGTTTTTGAGATGGTCACAGCTTCAAGAGTATATAGCCACTTTCTTGAGAGCCCATATGGAATCACAGCTCCTTGGCATCACAGTGCTTCATGGTGGAAGGCAGACTGAGGAACTTAGCTGACTTCTTCTCATGCTTTGTCTCTCACTGGTCAATGTTCACCTCACTGTCCTTGATCTCCTTAATTTCCAGATTATATTTCTGGGGATCCTTCTGACAGTCACTAAGGACACCGTATCTCATGTCCTGCTGCATGGTACTTCCTCTAGGTCTGGAAATAGTGGAAAGATTCAGAGCTTTCAAAGGCCAAAATAGAGGCTGGAGCTACTGAGACTTTGCCTCACTGAGTGTGATGGAAATCATGCCGGTGCCTGTAGTTCTTCACTGAAGAGGCTGAGATCAAATGGTGGTGGTGGTGGCCAGGCCTGTCCTTGAGCAAACAAGTGAGGGCTCAGGATGAAGCCAAGCAAACCTAGGGAGACATAACATTGATTCTAATAGAGTTTGAATCTCCCAGACAGGGATAAGGATTGCTATCCAGTGAGCCTGATGCATGGATGAGTTGCCTTTACCCACCACAGAACTCCTCTAACAGGGTCAGGTTAACCAGGAATGGTATGGACTACGGCACTGTAGATTTCTGGACCCAAACCTCATTTGTCTCTTGGGACTTGGATCTTGCTTGCCTGAGGTCACTGAGTTTTGAAACAGAACCAGAGAGGGAGTAGAGGCTCACCAGTTCAAACCCTAAGTTCTTCTTCCATTTATCCAATCACTTCTCAGTCTCTGACATTTTTCCCCCTCTCTCTACCCCCAAATACTAATACTTTCTAGTGCAGACTTTCATAAATTTTGTCCTAAAGAATATTCCTTCATGAATATATATTCCCTAACCCCCACACCCAATTATTCTAGGTCAAGTCAGTTCACAAAATGCTATTTGCCCTCTTGTTTGTTTGTTTTTTAAGCTTGCTTTATTGAGCACTTGCCAGGTGCCAAGCATCGCCCTCAGCCTTTCCATTCATTATCTCATTTAATTCTCTCGACAACTCTAGGAGGCAGATGTGATTATTACCTGCCTTCTACAGACAAGGAAACTGAAGAATGAAGAGGATCAATACCCTTATAAGTAGCACAACCAGCATCTGAGCCTCCGCATTCCTGCTCCACATTCTGTGTTCTTAAGCATTGCACTACGGCTTCTTGCACATTATCCTAGAAGAGATTCTAAGGAGTTGTACAGTAAAGAAAATTGGTTAACAGTGTTCAAGCCCCTATTTTCTAAACATCTTTGACCACTTTATTTTATTGCATTTGCTGCTGAGACAAACTTGCTAACCCCCTGAAGGGTTATGTTCCTTAAAACAGAGCTAGGGGATTACTGCCTTAATGCATGGCACTTGGTTCTCTGTTCTTTTGCGTCCTCATCCTTGGTGATCCTTTGTATGACTCCAGTGGCTTTAAACTGGATTCAAAACTCCAAGAAGTTTCATGGTGATACATTTAGGGTTCCTGAGCTTTCAGAAAGCTGCAGTCAAAACCTGGCAGAGCCATGTAGTGATAGAATGAATTTCACAATGTCTGCTTAGATCTCAAGTGGACAGCAGCCTGCTTGCTCCTGGTGGTGATCCTGGCTATGGGTCTCACTGTCATCCAGCCGCCTCAGTGCCTTCTCTGTGTATCCCAGTTGCTAGTGTTCGTGCACATGACAGTGCAATAAAGTGGTAGAAGCATGACCAAAAGTGTGACCAAACTGCTTCCACATTCTCATTCTGCAGAAATGCTGACTCCGTTGGACACAGGTATCATGTGCCTAATCAGCAAGCAAAGGAGCCGAGGGAATTTGTGGGGAGATTCCCAATAGTGATGGTCCCACACACACTCACTTTATTGATAAGCTACATATACCAAAAAAAGACTGGCCATTAAAAGTATTCCAAATCTAGAATTGCTGTATTCCTTAGTAACTTCCCTTACCCTGGACATAAGAAACTACGAAGATGCTCTGTTCCTGAGAAGTAAAACCCATTTCAGGACCAAAGGGCACAGAAGGGAGCGGGGGTAAGACAAACTTCACCCCAAGTAGTACACTGTTTACTGAGCTACAAATTCAAGTTTAGAAAAGCCCTCTCTTAAAGTAAATTTTGCAAGGGCCAAAGAAATAGAACTTCAGTTTGAAGGATGCCTGGAGAGAAAGGAATCTGATTTTAGAATTTAGGATATAAGTATTCTAGCTTGCTGGAATGTCACTTTATTTATGCTCATACTTAACTCCACTGTAGCTTCTGGGTATTTCTTATGTCATTAAATACCAGTGCTGCAGCCAGGAGAATAGAAAGTGAGATGCTGCTTTGTTTACTTTTGTGCCATTCAGCATTTCATCCAGCAGCCCACAGGGGACCTCTGGCTGTATTCACAATGATGGTGACAGAAGTTTAAATAAATGGAGGAGGATCCCACTGGTTTGCAGTGTAGTAAATCTGAACGCATGAATGGAAAGTCTCTTGGAGGATTCTTTTTCATGGATGTGAAAAGAAACCATTGATTTTTTTTTTTTTTTAGTTTTGTGGTGGGAGCAAAGCTAGGGAGAGAGAACTACAGGCAAAGATGCAAAGATTCTCTCACTAGAACTTCAGGTAAATTCCTATCACTTTCATCCACCTTGTTAGAAGCTGGAAAACACAGAATCTTAAACACAGCAAAATGCTAACTCTTCTTGGATAAAATCCATCAGAAGTTAGAGCTGGAAGGGGCCTTACTGACTGAATCTAATTTGTTCATTTTGTGAATCACCTGACCTAGAGGAGTATCTTTCTCAAGGTTACAAAGCTGGTTGGTGGCATCTGTGGGTCTAACTCCTTGCCCAAGTGACTTTTACACCATGCTCATGGCCTCCCCTCCACCTCCATAGTTGAATTCTGTCCTGGAATCTGGGGAGATTTAGGGCAAGTTTGGAAAGCAAGGGCTTGCTAGAAAGTATGCATGCACAACACAAAGAGACATGTACCAGTGGATCATGACTTCAAGGAACATAATGTTTCCAGGAGAACTTGATTTGGTCTTGCAAACTGGATCTGCTGGAATATATACACTCCCTCTTTTCAGACAAATTGAGGACTGCAGTGTTGAAGTCAGGGCCAGAAGCATCGGGAGCCTATATCGAGTACTGAAGCAGGGGTCACTGGTCTCATGAATTTAATGACCAGAATTAAAGAAGGTGGGTAGATCTAGAGGCTAAATTAAATTTATTGAATTAAAGAAGCAAGACCATAAATTGTCTATCTGAAGCTAGGCTGAACGGGAGCATCCAGATTACGGAAGCAATGAGATGGAAATCCAATGACAGAGAAAGTTTAAGTGTTAATTATCCATGGATTTAAAGACCTACAAGGATGAAAGGACACCACAGCACCTTTTTATCTAGCTCCTCCAGGCTTAGGCAAGTGCACTGGGGTACCTCCTCCACACTGTCACATTGACATATTCAGAGATTCTCTCTGCTTCAGCTCAGAGGGGATGATATTCCTATTTGCTCCTACTCCCCACGCTAAACCTTATGGGCTTCTCTCTTCATGTTTATTTTTGCCTCTTGGCCAAATGACATGGTAGGAACGAAAGGATTTCCATCATTATTCATGACTTTACAAGGATCACTGTGAAAGGACAATTGACTCAGCATTCTTAGCTTTACCAAGTGAGTTCACATGAAGCCAGGTTATTTTTCTCTTCTTTATGATCTGATGTTCTCCTATAAAAGTAAATTGAAGTAGTTTTAAATGTCCTATTTTTTAAAAATTTTTATAGCCCCATTCAATGTCACAGTTCTCCCCTCTACCTTCCCAAGAAACATGGTGAATTAATAGTTTAAAATCTTTCGTATGATCAGAATCATGTCATTTTATTGTCATGGCTTCCATAAAACAAACACTAATCTATTTTTCTGTGAACCTCATCCTTTAATTTCTTCCCTGAGATGTTGTATCTCTAAAAACCTTCCTGCATTGCTACCTTATTTGATTGTTGATTTATATATTTTTAAATACAGTGGAGGTGCAATTCTGATTAGATGTCATTGCAGGCATAATAAAGACAGATTTGTGTCTTAACTTCTCTTTTGGTATCCACTTGTATATTCAGCCATGTAACCTTAGGGATGAGTAATCCATCTCACCTTGCATTATATCAGTGCTGAGATACTGCCTAAGGGTTCTAATGAATCCAATATTTTAGGGCTGATTGATAAGAGGGCTCCTTATTCCATGACTACTACCCCTTATAGAGCCATCTTGGGCACATGTACTTTGAGTCATCAAAAGCATGGTCACACAAATCCTAAAACCTCATCATTTTGAGGAAAGTGATTCAACCTCTTGGATCCCATTGGTCGGTGATCAGGACCATCATATTTTCAGGAAAGACCTGAACAGTACTCTGGATTGCTATGGTTCAATATTAATTCATTGCTTGATGATTTCCATTTCTGGTTTATGTTCATTTTCTTCATTGCTATATTATACTCAATTTCACCCTTTATCTCCCACATTGTTATTGTTAATAGAATAATTGATGAAGTATGCTCTGTTAAAGTGATGTGCATTTTTTATAGCTGTCTTCTCGAGGCACAGTACAAACCTTAAACAGCCTTGAAATTAAATGTAATATATTTGCATTGGTATAGTTTTTATTTTAGCATCTGGAAACCATTTAGACAGCTATTTATTTGAAAACTGGTCTTAGCACAGTAAAAGACCATGTACTGAAGCTTGTCTGTACTGAGCTACTGAATCAAACCCAGGTAGAGACTGTGATTGAATCCAGCCAGCCTGCTCACCCAGCAGAGAAGACCTGTTCCAACACAAATTGGAACCTTCACCAATTCCTGAAAGACAAGAACCACAATCTCCATTGCCTGAATTTCAGTTCTAGCTCCAACCAGCATTGTAATGTAAGTTCAAAACCAGTAAATTTCTTGCTGGTTTTCATGATTACATTTGAATCCCAGTCATCACGGGAATCCCAGGAGGGAGTGTTTCCTCATACTTAGGGAAACAAAAATGTGAACAAGTTGAGTTTGCTCTCAAAAGCATAAATGATATGTTTTCTACAAAATTAATCTCAAAGGATTGAGAAGAGTTGGATGACATGAGATGATAATTGAAAATGTGGAGAAAATGCTAGAAACACACAGGGTCAGTGTTTTTAAAAGACAAGAAATACATATGGAATATATGAGACAGGCTTCGAAAAAGTAGTTGCTCACATTTCAGAATAAAGTCATTGGGTCAAATGTCTCTTAGCATCCTGCCTAGTACACAGTGGAGTTCAATAAATATCGTTGCTTCCCCTGCTACCTCTTCTCCCTCACTTCTTTTTTTCCAGCTTATATCTTTCCTTTTTTTTTACTTTAATTTTTTTTGGGGGGTAGGCTTATCTTTTTTTTATTATTATGTTATGTTAATCACCATACATTACATCATTAGTTTTTGATGTAGTGTATGCAATGATTCATTGTTTGCATATAACACCCAGTGCTCCATGCAGTACGTGCCCTCTTTAATACCCATCACCAGGCTAATTCATCCCCCCACCCCCCTCCCCTCTGGAACCCTCAGTTTGTTTCTCAGGGTCCGTAGTCTCTCATGGTTCATCTCCTCCTCCTATTTCCCCCCCTTCTTTTTTCCCTTCTTGCTATCTTCTTCTTCTTCTTCTTTTTTTAACATATAATGTATTATTTGTTTAGAGGTACAGGTCTGTGATTCAACAGTCTTGCACAATTCACAGTGCTCACCATAGCACATACTCTCCCCAATGTCTATCACCCAGCCACCCCATCCCTCCCACCCCCACCACTCCAGCAACCCTCAGTTTGTTTCCTGAGATTAAGAATTCCTCATATCAGTGAGGTCATATGATACATATCTTTCTCTGATTGACTTATTTCGCTCAGCATAACATACCCTCCATTTCCATCCACGTCATTGCAAATGGCAAGATTTCATTCCTTTTGATGGCTGCATAATATTCCATTGTATATATATACCACTTCTTCTTTATCCATTCATCTGTCAATGGACATCTTGGCTCTTTCCACACTTTGTCTATTGTGGACATTGCTGCTATAAACATCAGGGTGCACATACCCCTTTGGATCCCTTCATTTGTATCTTTGGGGTAAATACCCAGTAGTGCAATTCCTAGATCATATGGTAGCTCTATGTTCAACTTTTTGAGGAACCTCCATACTGTTTTCCAGAGTGAGCTGCACCAGCTTGCATTCCCACCAACAGTGTAAGAAAGTTCCCCTTTCTCCGCATCCCCGCCAATATCTGTCGTTTCCTGACTTGTTAATTTTAGCCATTCTGACTGGTGTGAGGTAGTATCTCATTGAGGTTTTGATTTGGATTTCCCTGATTTGGGGGGTAGTCTTATCTTTATGGTAAGTTTTCATTATGGAAGAATTATTTGGTTTACATACACGTGGTTTGTATTCTGTTTTTCAGAAATACCCTGGCTGTATGTGCTGAGGTACATTTTGTAGACTATAGTAATCTTTTATGACCCCATTATACTCAAACAGACCCTTTATAGAAGATTGAATACAATGTCAGTTTCTACAGTTAAAAAGGAATCTGGAAAACTGAGAGAGGCTTCTATGACAGGCTTATAGGAACTCCTGAAGGGATGAAACCAAAGAACTAGATGGGCCATTAATCCAGGCCCTTGTCTTCCCATAGCATTTCAGCAAACTGAAGTCAAGAAAGGGGACAATTTTTACTCCAGCTACTGTATTATCTCTTCTTCTTCTTTTTTTTTTTTTTAAAGATTTTATTTAGTCATTTGACAGAGAGAGACACAGCGAGAGAGGGAACACAAGCAGAGGGAGTGGGAGAAGGAGAAGCAGGCTTCCTGCGGAGCAGGGAGCCCATTGCGGGGCTTGATCCCAGGACCCTGGGATTGTGACCTGAGCCGAAGACAGATGCTTAATGACTGAGCCACCCAGGAGCCACCTGTATTATCCCTTCTGATTCCATGCCTCTAAAGTACACACAACTTAAGAGCCGAACCTCTAAGTAAAAGAGTAGTATACATTACAACGCCTAGTGCTGTACCTTGCCATAGTAGCTACTTGATAAAATGTTAGTGCCCTGTAATGGACAGACTTTAAGATGACCCCCAATTATCCCCATTTCCTGGTATTTATGACTCATGCAATCCCCTACCTCTTTCAGTGTGGGCTGGACCTGTGATTGCTTCTAACAAACAGAATTCAGTAAAAGTGATTTTTTTCCATTTTTCGATTGTATACGAATTTAACGTGTCTTGCTAGCAGACACTCTTCTTTGCTGGCTTTAGGGAAGCAAGCCTCCATGTTCTGAATTCTATGGAAAGGCACTCGTGACAAGGAATTGAGGATGGCCCCCCTTCCATAGTCAGCAAGGAACTGAGACCCTTAATCCAACAGCTTTCTAGTAACTGAAACCTGACAACCATAGAGCTCAATAGCAGGTTCTTATTATTTGAACATTCAGATGAGACCCCAGCCCTGAACAACACTCTTATTGCAGTCTTGTGAGAGACTCTTAGTCAGAGGATCCCTTTGCCTATATTCCTGGTCCACTGAGACTGTAGAATAATAAATGCCTATGCTTTTAAGCTGGTAAGTTTTGTGGTAATTTGTTACTCAGCAACAGATAACTAATAGACACCACCATTCCTTCATTCTTTCTCAATCTATGTGACCAGTTTTGCTTCTGGAGATCTGTAAAGGTTTCTCAATACCCCCTCAACCTCCACTCTCTGCCACCATTCTGTCTCTGGATGACACCTTCTCTGTCCTCCACAGTTCATGGCTCCATGTTGTTTTGCTTGTGTCTTCTCCCTTGAACTCCAGTCACCAAGCTGGGGCCCTGGAATTCTTTCTCCTGCTCTTGGACAACCCTTAAGAAGATGGGACTTTCACTGACTTTTCCTGTCTTTATTTGCTAGAATATATGCCCAACACTGCTTGAATATAAACCCCAGATCGTGGACCCTATATGAAACATGTGACTTAGATCTTCCCTGCCCACATTAGCTTGCTCTATTTTTTCATGTCCCTGTCTGTGGCTAGATCCATTGGTGGGTATGATTCTAAACCTATATCCCCAGACTTCACTTACATTTTTTCAGGTGCATCCAAACTCCTGATGTGATCCACAGTGTTAGATCATTGAATGAACGTATTATCAGCAGTGTCTGTAATATCACTTCAATCAAAGCCTTGGAGACAAAGCTAAAACCAGACTTCAGATTTTCTTATCCCTTGTTAAGTAATCTTTCAACAGTCTTTTGCTCGTTCCCTCAAAAGGAAAGAGACTACAGACCATCTGTCCCAGACAATGTAAATATAATCAATGATAATTTTCAAATATATTCACAGAGGTTGATACATTTTTATTTCCACTGGGGATGGAAGAAGAGGAAATGTGCTTAAGTTGTACACCACATACTGAACATTATTTATTATGGCAATGTGTTCTTGAGAATGGATATGAACATTCATTCTAGAGCAAATTCCCTTCTACCTACGATATATTTGGTATTGTATGTGAAGGAGAAAATGGCCCAAGTGACCTCAAGCATCCAGCATGATGTTTCTTACCCAATAGGAATTCAACAAATAGTTTAAAGCAAAAAGGTAAATCTAAGCTTGAATTCTAAGACAAATGAGCTATTAATGGAAATGGAAACGCATAAATAAAATTCAAGAGACAGCACAATTGCTATTTGGGTATATAATAAAATCTATTACCTCTAAAGTTGGAAAATAATATTTGAAATCCTACCTTAAACTGTCTTACTTAAATGGTTTGTGTTGATGTATCTGCTTAACTCAAAACACAGGGATACTTCCCCAAATAAGTTAAACATGTGAAAATACAATGTTAAAGAGTGAAAAGATCAGGGTAAAGTTACATCTACTTCTTATTGGAAAATGATTAGTTTTGACAAGTCTGCCTTGGACAAGGCAACATTTTACAATCACCACACATACGTGAAGTTTGATTTCATCAACCATACTATGGTCACTTTAGATGTTGGACAATCTTAATTGCTGCTTCTCAAGTGGCCAGTGATATTAACAACTAATAGGTCTTGTGCATTTCACAAGTGTTAGGCATTATGATAATTGTTTTCCATGAATTAGCTCATTTAATTCTTACAACACAATTACTTAGGAATTATGATTACATCCATGCAACAGATAAGATACACAAAAGTCAGAAAAGTTAAGCAACTTGTCCAAAGTTATGCAGTTAATAAGGAATGGAGTCACCTTAGCAGTCTGATTTCAGACTATGTGCTCCTCACCACTGCAACATACAATCGCATAGCTAGTCTGAAGGTAGTTCACAGTGAAGTATTTCAGTTCATTGATTATAAAACCACTGTTAAATATTTGTTGAGCACTTATGATCAGACCTTTGGAGGGTATATAATAGTAAACAAAATATAGATTCTGTTCTCAGGGGGTGTACAAGTTATCATTATAACTTGCTTACAGTTTTATTAGTGAAATTATGAGGAGGAACAAAAATCCCATGATTCTATGAGAGTTGAGATTCCCTTTTGAAATTAACTGTTGTATGGTTCACTTAGTGGACATAGTCAGTACCCTGCAATATCTCCTTGCTACATAGTAGTCCAGCACATGCCAAAACTGTCCTACTAAATGTCTGTGATTTGTCACCTGAGGGCTTTCTCATGGTCCTCACATGTGAGACGCCCTCAGCCAATGACTGTAGAACTGGAAGATAAATACTTCTGCTTCCTCACCTTCAGATGGACTATCTCTAAAGTGTGATCCACGGTGTTTTCTAGAGTTCCTGGCAAGATGGAGTCTCATTACTTAAATTGATTACCTGCTTGATAATATATAGTTTATTGACTTGTGTCCCTTCTAATCTTCTCCCAGCACTTCCTGGAATCACCTCCCTAATAAACTACTTGTATTCAAATCTTTGATTCAGACTGCTTCTGGAGGAACCCAATGTAGGATAATTTGTGAAGTAATATAATTTCAATAATATGGAAATTCAGTGTCTTGTTCTACTTCTTAGTGCTCTCTGTTGAAAAGTAGTGTTTTGCTCTAAGACTGGCAGGTTTGAAAATTTCAGGTTTACATAAAGTTTGTTGAATTATTTTATGACAAAGAAAGTGAAATGCAATGGGGAATTCTTGATAGAAGAGAAGATTGAAATATCTTTGGTGTGTTTCTCAAGCCTTATAAACCTATTCTGAGGCAGCCTACTGTAGCTGTCAGAACTGAAGGCTCTGTGTCTTAACAGATCAAGTAGTGACTCCAACCTACAGAGAAGAAATTCTTCCTCAAATACTTTTAAAAGGGACACTGTCTAAAAGGAGTCAAGTAAAAAAAAAAAAAATGATCAGGAAGTAGGTCAGAGAGTAGAGAAAGCCTGGTATAGTGAAAAGGTTCCAGAAATGCAAGTCAAGGCAATTGAATTCTAAGCACCTTTTGTCCTTAAAAAGCTTTATCACTCTATGAAGGCTGATCCATTTCTTATAACCTTATTTTTTTTTAAAGATTTTATTTATTTATTTGACAGAGACAGCGAGAGAGGGAACATAAGCAGGGGGAGTGGGAGAGGGAGAAGCAGGCTTCCCGGCGAGCGGGGAGCCCGGTGCGGGGCTCGATCCCAGGACCCTGGGATCATGACCTGAGCCGAAGGCAGACGCTTAACGACTGAGCCACCCAGGCGCCCCTCTTATAACCTTATTTTCCTGCAAAATGATATTTGATTAGAATGATTTATTTTTTTAATTATTTTTGTTTTTGAACAGAATAATACCCTACCAAGTTAGTTGTTGCCTGGGGATTGTGGGGAGGGAGGCATGGATTCCAAAGGATGACAAGGAACTTTCTTGATTTGGTCATCTTGATTGTGGTGAACATTTCAGTGGTGTATACATATGACAAAACTATCAAATTGCACATTTTAAATAACATAAAGCTGTAAAAAGAAAAGCACATGCTCACTGGAAATTGTGCAAGCAAGTCTGCAAGGACAAATCCCCTTTGTCTTCATACCCTAGTGTACCCAAATCCACTTCCAAGAGATTTACTAATTTTATATATTTCTAAATTTTTGAGTTGTTCCAGGTTGGGTTCAAGTTTTTCTTCTCTACACTGTCTTCCTACGTGATTTTATCAGTCACCACAATTTTGAGTTCTCTACAGGTAAATGACTCCCAAGTACATAAACTAACTTCTAACCTCCAGACCTACAAGTAAAATTTCCTACTAAGGTCTTCCATTTGGATGTCTAATAGACAATGCAAATATATTATATCTCAAACTACTTTTAATATTTCTTTATTCACATCCTCCTACAGGCTTCTCCACCTCTTTGTACTTGGCACCATCAAACACTTTCTCAATGAAGAAACCTCTGTCATCTTTTAAAAAATGCAAATCAAATCATATCTCTCCCTAGTTAAAATCCTATGAAGAGCTGCTAATTGTAACTGAAATAAAACCTAACTCCTTAGAGTTTGTAAGACTCTATGTCAGCAAGTCTCAAGTAATGATCTCATATAATGATCTGAGGATCCCCCTGGCCCATAGGGCTCATTTTGGTCTAAACTATTTTCATAATACTACTAAAATGTCATTTGCCCTTTTCACTCTAACACTTACATGGATGGTGCAGAAGCAATTTGAGTAAACTGTTGGCACCCAGTGTGTATCAACACTGTGGCATCAACCTGTACTAATAACCATTGTATTTTTCCCTGCCATATATTAGCAATTAAAGAAAAAAAAAGCCAATTTCATATAAGAATATCCTTGATGAAGCACTTAAAATTATAATTATTAATTTTGTTAAATTATAACTCTTGACCATGTCTTCTTTTTTTTGTTTTTATTTAAATTCCATTTAGTTAATATACAGTGTAATATTAGTTTCCGGTATACAATATAGTGATCCAACACTTCCATACAATACCTGGTGCTCATCACAAATGCCCTCCTTTTTTTTTTTTTTTTTAAGATTTTATTTATTTACTTGACAGAGAGAGACACAGCGAGAAAGGGAACACAAACAGGGGGAGTGGGGGAGAGAGAAGTAGACCTCCTGCTGAGCAGGGAGCCCGATGCAGAGCTCGATCCCAGGACCCCGGATCATGACCTGAGCCGAAGGCAGACGCTTAATGACTGAGCCACCCAGGTACCCCACAAGTGCCCTCCTTAATCCCCATCACTTATTTAACCCATCTGCCCACCCACCTCCCTTCTGGTAACCATCAGTTTGTTCTCTACAGTTAAGAGTCTGTTTCTTGGTTTGCTTCTCTCTCTTTATTTTCCCTTTGCCCATTTTTTTTGTTTCTTAAATTCCACATATGAGTGAAATCATATGGTATTTGTCTTTCACTGATTGATTTATTTCGCTTAGTGTAATACTCTCTAGCTCCATCCATGTCATTGCAAATGGCAAGATTTCATTTTTATGGCTGAGTAATATTCCATTATATATATATATATATAATGGATTAATAATATTTATGTCATATATGTATATGTATACATATGTATACCACATCTCCTTTATCTGTTCATTGACTATTTCTTAATATCTATTAAGGAGATGGGAGGTACACATAAAACACTTGTGCAATTGAGTTGTGAACTGAACTAGCTACATTTTTCATGGAATACAATTTTTATTTCAAAGAATCACTGATAAACAGATTATGCTTATTCCGATTTGTAGGAATTTGTTACTTTAAGGAAAACAATTGATAATACTTGTTGCCAATGTTAAACTCAAACTTTCCAACAAACATCAAAATTTTGGAAAACTCTTATCTACCACTGTGAGCTTGACAGCTTCCCAATACTTAAAAACTCTTCTGATGACATCAGAAATGGTTTTAATGAATGTAGTTTTCTTTGATAACATATAATGAAATGTGTCAACATTTGAGAAGTCTGCATTATTCAGTGAACCAGTATTTTCCAAATGACCAACACATGACATAAAAAAAATCATGCTGGGTGAAAGATCTATTTAAAGTGCAAGGCAGGTCAATGTATTTAATGTAAAAGAGTATGAAAACTGCATCCGTATGATATCAGTTATTCCACTTTGCAACTAACCCTTAAGAAAGTAACACTTGTCAAGTTTTGGTGTAGTATCAAAGAAGATTCTCCACAATTTAATGAAAATCTATTACAACAGTTCTTCATTTTCCAACTGCAGATGTGTTTGAAGCTGGATTTTCTTCACATACTTCAACAAAAACAACATATTTCAACAGTTTGAATGCAGGAACACATATAAGAATATAACTGTTTTCTATTAGCTAAACATTGATAGAGATTTTCAAAAATACAGAATAGTATCATCTTCTTTCATTTATTTTAGAAAATGCATTATTTTTCATAGAATGATTGTCTTTATGTTGAGATGTATATTATTCATGCATATAGAGTCACCAAGACAATTTGTAAGTCTTTGAAAACACAGATGAGCTAAAAAACCTAAAATGTCAATGAAGAGAAAGGGGTCATTAGTAGTCCTAGAAGGGAGCCCTGGAGGAACAGAAACTAGGATAGAGCTCATGTGTTGTTGTCTAGCTGGAGATAGTTGGACATGAGAGCACTGAGAAAAAGAGACTTTCAGATGTCAGAATGCCAGAATATAGGAATATCGAAGATAATCATCAATGAGAAAATTTCTGGCCAAAGAGCTGTGTTCCACTCTCTGCTCAGCCATTGACCATCTCATGACTCTAAAAGAGCCAATACTCCTTTCTGGGCCTCGCTATTACCACTAGCCTGCCAGTTCCCAAAGCCCTTTCTAATCCAGAACTAAATTATACTGTTGTACCTGGTCAAGGGGGCCTTTATTTCTCTTCATGTGGGCCTCTCCATGGACTGCTTGGCTTTCTTCATTCAATGGTGGGTGGGTCTCAAGAGCAAGAGGTGTAAGAAAACCAGTCAGAAGTTTTACCATCTTAAATAATCTAAACTTATGAGTCACAAAGTTCTATTTCTGCCATAATTACAAGGTCATTTTTATGCAAGGGAAGGGAATGTGGCCCCCACATCTCTTTAAGAGGAGTGATAGAGTTGCAGTGTGAGAAAAACATGTGGGATGGGGATAATGTTGCAGCCATATTTTGAAAATAAAATTTACCATGAGGGAACTCTAGAATCTTAATTCAAACTGTTTGTCTTTTTTTTTTTTTTTAATAACCATATAAGCAAAAACTACAAAACCCACAAGCAATTCAAAGAGGTTTGCCTAGCCTACTCTTGAGCCAGCATATTGGAGGACTAGGTATGTCTTTGAATCCAAAAACATTTCTTTTGTTATAAAACTTGCCCAATGGAAACTTAACAAATACTCATGCAGGTAATTAGAACTGACATCAAATATCCTCTACTCAAAGAAAATCATGTTTATATTTCCTTCTGTTTAACTATGTTGGCATTCTCTCCTTTCTGGTAAATGTCTTACTATATAAATTATAGGATAAATAAGTGCAGAAGCTTTTATGTGCAACTCCAGACTCATAACATCACGGGTTGTGTCAAAACACGTAAGTGGCCAATAAAAAATTCAATCTGTCATCTAGATATTATGTCTATCAGCATGCCAAACATCTGGATTTGGGGACGTACTTAGTGAGGAAAGGGATTTTTATTTCACCTAGATGTTTAACCTTGGTTATTCACAGTTATTGAGTGGATTATGAAACTGTAATAATTTCCAGGTCTCAGCAAATCCATCTTTTCATTTTTAAACCTGTTTTACCTGATTACTTTTAGTTAGTAGGTATTCATTCGTAATTCATCAAAATTGGGTTTTCTCCTTTTTTAGTTTCCCTCTACATCTGTGAAAGAAAAAGCAAATGACTCTCTGCTCTTCTCCCAATCCCATAGAAGGTTGTATTGGATTGGGTAGCCATGCTTTTTCTTTACAGTATCCTAAGATATCCATTCTTCCTACCTTCCTTCTTGATTTCCCTACTTCTTTCCTTCTTCCTTCCCTTCCACATATATTACTGAGCACTTACCATGTACAGGTTTGTTTGTCCACACCTAATAGCATGCTGGAAATGGCATCTGCCCTCAAGTTGTTCATGTTATAGTGGAAAAACTGTGGAATGGAGATGGAGAGAGACAATGTTCCTGACCAATGTAGACAGGAGAGTGGTTCTCTCTCCTTACAATAGGAGATGAAGGTCAAAGAAGGTTTTGCAGAGAAAGTGATGTCTCAAATGGGCCTTGAAGGTAATAATAGGGATGAGCTGGAAAAAAGGAGAGTGGATGGCGTTTATTCCAGGCAGTGACCCAATGTACAAAGGGGCTCAGAGCAGGAGGGTGCCAGCAGGGCTCATATTAACTTCTCAGAACAGTGGGATGGGGGATATCAGACTTTGGGGATGAGTCAGATAAAGGCTAAAAAGATAAGTTGGAAAAAAATACGTTGTGCTTTATTATGTCGGTAACAGGTGCTATCATTTTGAGGTAGAAGAGTGACAAAGTCAGCTTGGTGATTTATGAAGTTGTCTTCAGAGGAAACGTAAAAGGCTGGCTGGAGGAAAAGAGGAGCTTAGAAGCAGGAAGAAGGGCACCGCAGTTTCAGTGAGAAAACATGACTGCTGTAACATTTTAATTTAATTTCAAGTCCGTTACACATTATCCTCATTTATATAAACCATATTGAATGCGTGTCCATAAGTCCACAGCAGAACACTTAATTTGCCCCAGAAATGTATACATTTTGCATTAAGCACCATACTGCCATTCTTTGAAATGCAGCTTATAAAGGCAGACCTTTCCCATGGAGTTATTTTAACTCACATTATTTTTGTGAATAATGTGAGTACATGAACGTACTTCTGTAAAGAGAAAGGCTATTTAAATTTGCCCAGAGACAGTTTCACTAGAGAAAATAAGGAGTCTGTTAATTCTAATTCTAATTGGAGAGTATTTGTAGGTTTGCCTGGTGAGGTCTATTTAAACCAGATAGACTTCTGACCATGGGCAATGACAAGTCTGCATTTTAAATTCTTCTTATTTTATTTTATTATTTATTTATTTATTTATTTATTTGAGAGAGAGAGAGAGAGAATGCAAGTGGGGTGGGGAGGGCCAGAGGGAGATAGAGAAACTTAAGCAGGTTCCACGCTTAGCACGGAGCCCAAGGTGGGGCTCCATCTCATGATCCTGAGATCATGGTCTGAGTCGAAATAAAGAATCAGTCACTTTACCGACTAAGCCACCCAGGCGCCCCTTAAATTCATTTTAAATAGTAATATTCAGTAAATATTTATTGAGTTCCAACTATGTGCCATGCACCAAGAATGCGATGGTGAAGAAGAATAGCATATGCAGGGACCTGTGGTAGGAAAGCAGATGTCATAGTCCACCCAGGCTGCTGTAACAGAATACCAAAGACTAGGTGGCTTAAAGAACAGAAACTTATTCACAATTCTGGAAGTGGGAAGTTCATGATCAAGGGGCTGGCAGATTCAGTTCCTGGTAAGAGAGCCTGTTTCCTAGTTTATAGACAGCAGTCTTCTTGCTTTGTTCTCACATAGTGGCTTGTCATCCCCATATGAGAGCACCAATCCTATCATGAGGGCTCCACTCCCATAAACTCATCCAAACCCAATCATCTCTTAAAGGCCCCACCTCCAAATACTATGACATTGAGATTAGAACTCCAACATATGAATTTTGATAGCACATATTCAATCCGCTGCATCCCCTAATCCATCACTACTGGTGTACCCATAAGAGGAAATTTGGACACAGACATACATAGAGGGAAGACAGTGTGAAGAAACACAGGGGGACGATGGCCATCTACAAGCCAAGAAAGGTGACCTGGACTAGATCCTTCCCTCCTTGTCCTCAGAAGGAACCAACCCTGCTGACATCTTGACTTCAGACTGCCCGCCTCCTGAATGGTGAGACAATAAATTTCTGTTGGTTAAGCCATTCAGTTTGTAGTACTTTGTTACAGCAGCCCTAGCAAGCCAATACAGAGTAACCTTAAAGAAATTCCTTCTGTGTCTTGATTTTCTCACCTGCAGGATTTGGATGATAATACTTGCCTGTTAGGGCTGTTGTGATGATGAAATGTATTAATATAAGTATAACCCTTGCAACCAAGACCTCTATGTTTTAGAATGAGCTACATAAAGCTGTCTCTGCCAGATGCTAGTCAATGTGTATAGTCTTATTTAATTCCCTCCATCCCCAGAGAAATTATAAACATTTCTAGTCTGAAACAAAGCAACACAGCTCAATGGAAAGCCCATCAGACCTGGGATTGGCAAGACATGGCTAGGGTAACCTCAATTTCTTTATTTGTAAAATGGAATTAATTTCCCCTAGCATGCAGGCTTGTTGTAAAGATAAAATGAAGAGCCTGACACCTAGCAGGTGTTCGATGACAAAAGTAATGTTGAGGGGTTGAAGGTTAAATCACTGGGAGGAGGAGCAAGATGGCAGAGGAGTAGGAGACCTAAATTTCGTCTGGTCCCAGGAATTCAGCTGGATAGGGATCAAACCATTCTGAACACCTATGAACTCAACAGAAGATCAAAGAAAAGAATAGCAGCAACTCTCTGAATAGAAAAGCAACCACTTTCTGGAAGGTAGGATGTGCAGAGAAGCAAATCTGAGGCAATATTCAGGAAGATAGACGGTGGGGGAGGGGGCCTCCATCAGCAGCTACTGGCAAGTGATAGAGCAGCAGAGCACAAAATCGGAACTTTTAGAAGTCAGCTCTGCTGAGGGACATCGCTCCAGCGACTAAGCGGGGGGGAGGGGGGTGGAATCCTGCTGGGACAGTGTGGTCTCCGGACCCTTGGGGTCACAGAAAGACTGGGGGTGCCTGAGCAGAGTTCCCAGGTATCAGAGCAGGGAAGCCGGCTGCAAAAACGGAGCTGAGGTGTGGGCTTTCAGCTCAGGGTTGCCATAGATTGTGGTCTGCAGCACAGTTGGGCCACTGCTCTTCCAGCAGGGACCCAGCAAGCGGCAGATCTGGGGAGACTCCCCTTCCTCCCCCAGGAGGAGCAGCACAGAAGTGCACCTCAGGGATCTGCCGGGTTTGGAGACTCCACAGGGGGTCGTGTGCCAGAGATAGAAACACTGGGTCACAGACCAGGTGAGCATGGAGTGCGGCTGGAGACCGGGGAGACGGGAGTGATAGACTGATTTTCTCTAGGGGGCTTACTGAAGAGTGGGGCCCCGAGTTCTCGGCTCCTCTGCGGCAGAGATTGGGAGCCTGCCATTTTCACTCTTGTCATCCAAAGCTGCACAGAAAGCTTGCAGGGAACAAAAACTCCCGAGAGCAAATGCGAAGAGATACTTAGCCCCGCCCTCAGCAAGGGCGGGGCAATTCCGCCTCCGGCAAACACATTTGAAAACAACGGCAACAGACCCCTCCCCCAGAAGATCAGCAAGAATAGCCCACCAAGACCAAGTTTACTGATCAATGAGAACAGCAGGACTCCAGCGCTAGGGGAATACAGCACATAGAATTCATGGCTTTTTTCCCATGATTCTTTAGTCTTTCAAAGTTAATTTTTTTAATTTTCTTTTTTTTCTTTTTCTTTTTTTTTTGAATTTTTCCCTTTTCAACCAACATCTTATCAATCCCTTTTTTAAAAAATCTTTTTTATTTTTCATTTTTAGATTCATATTCTATCGCTTCATAGTAGTTAACCTTATTTTTGGTATATATATAGAAGTTGTTCTCTCTTTAAAATTTTGAGATACAGTTTCTTCTAAGAGAACAAAATATACCCTAAATCTCTAGTGTATGGCTTTGTTCTAGTCTCCTGCCTGATCACATTTTCTCTCTTTTTTTTTAAATTCCTTGTCTTTCTTTTTTCAATGAACTTATATCAATTCTTTATACAAAATCTTTTATAATTTTGATCTTTACAGTCATATTCCATCTCTTCATTGTATTTACCCTTATTTATGTACATATATGTTTTTCTTTCTTTAAAATTTTGGGAGGCACTTTCTTTTACAGGCCAAAATAGGCCCAAAATCTAGTGTGCGGCACTGATCTATACACAGCCTGATATATTTGATCATATTCTGTTTTTTTTCATCTGTTTTTTTTCTTTCTTTCCCTTTCTTTTCCCCTGGTTACAGGTCTCTTCTGATTTGCTTAGTGTATATTTTTCTGGTGTTGTTGTTACCCTGTTAGCATTTGTTCTCTCACTCATCTACTCTCCTCTGGACAAAATGACAAGATGGAAAAGATCACCTCAAAAAAAGAACAAGAGTCAGTACCGACTGCCAGGGACCTAATCAATACAGATATTAGTAAGATGTCAGAACTAGAGTTCAGAATGATGATTTTAAAGATACTAGCTGGGCTTGAAAAAAGCATGGAAATTATTAGAGAAACCCTTTGAGAGAAATAAAAGAACTAAAGTCTAACCAAGTCAAAATCAAAAAAGCTATTAATGAGGTACAATCAAAAGTGGAGGCTCTAACTGCTATGATAAATGAGGCAGAAGAGAAAATTGGTGATATAGAAAACCAAATGATGGAAAATAAAGAAGCTGAGAAAAAGAGAGATAAACATCTACTGGATCATGTGGGCAGAATTCGAGAGATAAGTGATACCATAAGATGAAATAATATTAGAATAATTGGGATCCCAGAAGAAGAAGAAAGAGAGAGAGGGGCAGAGGGTATATTGGAGCAAATTATAGCAGAGAACTTCCCTAATTTGGGGAAGGAAACAGGCATCAAAGTCCAGGAGGCACAGAGATCCCCTCTCAAAATCAATAAAAATAGGTCAACACCCCGACATCTAATAGTAAAACTTACGAGTCTCAGAGACAAAGAGAAAATCCTGAAAGCAGCTCGGGAGAAGAGATCTGTAACCTACAAGGGTAGAAACATTAGATTGGCAACAGACCTATCCACAGAGACCTGGCAGGCCAGAAAGGACTGGCATGATATATTCAGAGCACTAAAAGAGAAAAATATGTAGCCAAGAATACTATACCCAGCTAGGCTGTCATTGAAAAAGAAGGAGAGATAAAAAGGTTCCAGGACAAACAAAAACCAAAGGAATTTGCAAACAGGAAACAAGCCCTACAAGATATCTTGAAAGGGGTCCTCTAAGCAAAGAGAGAGCCTCAAAGCAACATAGAACAGAAAGGAACACAGACAATAGACAGTAACAGTCACCTTACAGGCAATACAATGGCACTAAATCCATATCTTTCAATAGTTACCCTGAGTGTAAATGGGCTAAATGCCCCAATCAAAAGACACAGGCTATCAGATTGGAGAAAAAAACAAGACCCATCGATATGCTGTCTGCAAGAGACTCATTTTAGACCCAAAGACACCCCCAGATTGAAAGTGAGGGGGTGGAAAACCATTTAGCATGCTAATGGACACCAAAAGAAAGCTGAGGTGGCAATCCTTATATCAGACAAATTAGATTTTAAACCAAAAACTGTAATAAGAGATGAGGAAGGACACTATATCCTACTTAAAGGGTCTATCCAACAAGAAGATCTAACAATTGTAAATATCTATGCCCCTAACATGGGAACAGCCAATTATATCAGCCAATTAATAACAAAAGCAAAGAAACACATTGACAATAATACAATAATAGTGGGGGACTTTAACACCCCCCTCACTTAAATGGACAGTTCATCTAAGCAAAAGATCAATGAGGAAATCAAGACTTTAAATGACACACTGGACCAAACGGACTTCACAGATATATTCAGAACATTCCATCCCAAAGCAATAGAATACACATTCTTCTCTAGTGCCCATGGAACATTCTCCAGAATAGATCACATGCTAGGTCACAAATCAGGTCTCAACCGGTACCAAAAGATTGGGATCATTCCCTGCATATTTTCAGACCTTGATGCTTTGAAACTAGAACTCAATCACAAGAGGAAAGTTGGAAAGAACTCAAATACATGGAGGCTAAAGAGCATCCTACTAAAGAATGAATGGGTCAACCAGGAAATTAAAGAATTAAAAAAATTCATGGAAACCAATGAAAATGAAAACACAACTGTTCAAAATCTTTAGGATACAGCAAAGGCAGTCCTAAGAGGAAAGTATATAGCAATACAAGCCTTTCTCAAGACACAGGAAAGGTCTCAAATACACAACCGAACCCTACACCTAAAGGAGCTGGAGAAAGAAGAGCAAATAAAGCCTAAACCCAGCAGGAGAAGAGAAATAATAAAGATCAGACCAGAAGTCAATGAAATAGAAACCCAAAGAACAGTAGAACAGATCAACGAAACTAGGAGCTGGTTCTTTGAAAGAATTAACAAGATTGGTAAACCCCTGGCCAGACTTATCAGAAAGAAAAGAGAAATGACCCAAATCAACAAAATCATGAATGAAAGAGGAGAGATCACAACCAACACCAAAGAAATACAAACAATTATAAGAACATATTATGAGCAACTCTACGCTAGTAAATTAGATAATCTGGAAGAAATGGATGCATTCCTAGAGATGTAGCAACTACCAAAACAGAACCAGGAAGAAATAGAAAACCTGAACAGACCTATAACCACTAAGGAAATTGAAACAGTCATCAAAAATCTCCCAACAAACAAAAGCCCAGGGCCATCTAGATGGCTTCCCAGGGGAATTCTACCAAACATTTGAAGAAGAATTAATACTATCCTTCTGAAACTGTTCCAAAAAATAGAAATGGAAGGAAAACTTCCAAACTCGTTTTATGAGGCCACCATTACCTTGATCCCAAAACCAGACAAAGACCCCATCAAAAAGGAGAATTACAGACCAATATCCTTGATGAACACGGATGCAAAAATTCTCACCAAAATACTCGCCAATAGGATAAAACAGTACATTAAAAGGATTATTCACCACAACCAAATGGGATTTATCCCTGGGCTGCAAGGTTGGTTCAACATCCGCAAATCAATCAATGTGATACAATACATTAATAAAAGAGAGAACAAGAACCATATGATCCTCTCAATAGATGTAGAAAAAGCATTTGACAAAGTACAGCATTCTTTCTTGATCAAAACTCTTCAGAGTATAGGCATAGAGGGTACATACCTCAATGTCATAAGAGCCATCTATGAAAAACCCACAGCGAATATCATTCTCAATAGGGAAAAACTGAGAGCTTTCCCCCTAAGGTCAGGAACACGGCAGGGATGTCCACTATCACCACTGCTATTCAACATAGTATTAGAAGTCCTAGCCACAGCAATCCGACAACAAAAAGAAATAAAAGGCATCCAAATCGGCAAAGAAGAAGTCAAATTCTCACTCTTTGCAGATGATATGATACTTTATGTGGAAAACCCCAAAGACTCCACCCCAAAACTGCTACAACTCATACAGTAATTCAGAAAAGTGGGAGGATATAAAATCAATGCACAGAAATCAGTGGCATTCCTATACACCAACAACAAGACAGAAGAAAGAGAAATTAAGGAGTTGATCCCATTTACAATTGCACCCAAAACCATAAGATACCTAGGAATAAATCTAACCAAAGAGGTAAAGAATCTGTACTCAGAAAGCTATAGAATACTCATGAAAGAAATTGAGGAAGACACAAAGATATGGAAAAATGTTCCATGCTCACGGATTGGAAGAATAAATAGTGTGAAGATGTCAGTGCTACCTAGAGCAATCTACACATTCAATGCAATCCCTATCAAAATACTATCCACTTTTTTCAAAGAAATGGAACAAATAATCCTAAAATTTGTGTGGAACCAGAAAAGACCCCGAATAGCCAGAGGAATGTTGAAAAAGAAAAGCAAAGCTGGCAGCATCACATTTCTGGACTTCCAGCTCTATTACAAAGCTGTCATCATCAAGACAGTATGGTACTGGCACAAAAACAGACACATAGATCAATGGGACAGAATAGAGAGCCCAGAAATGGACCCTCAACTCTATGGTCAACTAATCTTTGACAAAGCAGGAAAGAATGTCCAATGGAACAAAGACAGTTTCTTCAACAAATGGTGTTGGGAAAATTGGACAGCCACATGCAGAAGAATGAAACTGGACCATTTCCTTACACCACACACAAAAATAGACTCCAAATGGTTGAAAGACCTCAATGTGAGACAGGAGTCCATCAACATCCTAAAGGAGAACACAGGCAGCAACCTCTTCGACCTCAGCCGCAGCAACTCCTTCCTAGAAACACCGCCAAAGGCAAGGGAAGCAAGGGCTAAAATGAACTATTGGGACTTCATCAAGTTAAAAAGATTTTGCACAGCAAACGAAACAGTCAACAAAACCAAAAGACAACCTACAGAATGGGAGAAGATATTTGCAGATGACATATCAGAGAAAGGGCTGGTATCCAAAATCTATAAAGAACTTATCAAACTCAACACCCAAAGAACAAATGATCCAATCAAGAAATGGGCAGAAGACATGAACAGACATTTTTCCAAAGAAGACATCCAAATGGCCAACAGACATGAAAAAGTGCTCAACATCGCTCGGCATTAGGGAAATCGAAATCAAAACCTCAATGAGATACCACCTCACACCAGTCAGAATGGCTAAAATTAACAAGTCAGGAAATGACAGATGTTGGCGGGGATGTGGAGAAAGGGGAACCCTCCTACACTCTTGGTGGGAATGCAAGCTGGTGCAGCCACTCTGGAAAACAGTATGAGGTTCCTCAAAAAGTTGAACATAGAGCTACCATATGATCCAGCAATTGCACTACTGGGTATTTACCCCAAAGATACAAATCAAGGGATCCAAAGGGGTACGTGCACCCCGATGTTTATAGCAGCAATGTCCACAATAGACAAAGTGTGGATAGAGCCAAGATGTCCATCGACAGATGAATGGATAAAGACGTGGCATATATATACAATGGAATATTATGCAGCTATCAAAGGGAATGAAATCTTGCCATTTGCAACGACGTGGATGGAACTGGAGGGTGTTATGCTGAGTGAAATAAGTCAATCAGAGAAAGACATGTATCATATGACCTCACTGATATGAGGAATTCTTAATCGCAGGAAACAAACTGAGGGTTGCTGGAGTGGTGGGGGGTGGGATAGATGGCGTGGCTGGGTGATAGACACCTGGGAGGGTTTGTGCTATGGTGAGCACTGTGAATTTTGCAAGACTGTTGAATCACAGATCTGTACCTCTGAAACAAATAATACATTATATGTTAAAAAAAAAAAAAAGAAGACAGTACAAAGGGAAAAATGAAGGGGGGGAAATCGGAAGGGGAGACGAACCATGAGAGACTATGGACTCTGAAAAACAAACTGAGGGTTCTAGAGGGGAGGGGAGTGGGAGGATGGGTAGGCCTGGTGATGGGTATTACATCACCAGGCTAACCCATCCTGGGAGCAGTGGGTGTTACACGCAAACCATGAATCGTGGAACACTACATCAAAAACTAATGATGTAATGTATGGTGATTAACATAACATAATAAAATAAAAAAATTAAAAAAAAAAAGGTTAGATCACTGGCCCTGATGCCCTTTTGCATCGTCTGCACAATCTGTCGGGTGGACAGCCTTCTGCAGCAGAGCCCTAGTGTCCAGCTCTCCAGAGCTCTCCCGTGGGGTTTGCGTGGTCATGGTCACTAACACCTGAGGCTGCCTGCCTCTCCTGCACTGTAGCTATTCTACTGTATTACTCTCTCCATTTTTCTCCTCCTTCACTTGTTGGAATTTACACATTCTTACATAGCAGTATACAGAATATATAGTAATATTCTTCATCTAATTAAGAAGGAAAAAAGACAGAATCAAAAACAAGACCAGTTATGACAATAGACTTGGTCCTTATTTTCACCTGTAGCACTTTGTAGGCTGGTGGGCTATTTCAAGCTTTTATGTAGCTGTTGAGGTAATGGTTCTCTCACTGGTGATGCTAACCTTTGAGCTCAGGCTCTCTAGACTTGGTAGCATCCTTGGTTATGTCTGAGTGACACCAGGAACTGTGACTTGGATGCTTAAATGTTCATTTTGGACTTGCTGACCAACTATTACAATAACATTCTGGCCTCACACCCAGTAATCATCATGACATTTCTCCATTCGGTTCCAAAACATAGATCCAGAAAGTCATTCTGTTCTTTTCTTTCTCTTCAGTGTCAACAGCTACCTTTTATCCCTGCATGCTCAGAGGGACAGTTGGGCTTTACACCTGGTCTGGTCTGTGGGTAAGAAAGAATTACTTCCAAGTTAGGTGTTATTTGAAAGGCAGGTAAACACACACACACACAAGCCCAAGTTTATTTTCCTTATGTTTTTATGCATTTTTCTTATTTACAAGTTTGTTTATTTAGGTGCTTACTGAGCTATTTCCTGCCTCACCTATCAGACTCATTTCTCTTCTCCCAAGAACACTACAACTCACATTAACTTGACGCAGAAGTTTTTATTTGATACTTTTAAATATTCTGGAATCTCCTTAGTCCATTATTTATGGCTTATACTTTCAAGAAGGGGGATAGGAACAGACACTGGTGCTGTAATATTTGTCTATTTTCCTAGAAAGTCAATGGAAGGGTAGTATTCTTGAAAAATAATCCAGGTAATTTTTGCCAGCACTGATGGATGCACACAGTACTATGATGGAGCTTGCGTGCTTGGTTATTCAACAAATCCTGGTTGACAATTTCAGTGAAAGGAGTTCCTTCCCTATCATAGCTTTACAAAATCAGAGCAACATCTGTCTGGCCACCTATCACTTCATGGAAATATTTTCCAAATAAATTACCTTCTTTTTGCCTTTATACAACCCTGATTTTCCAAAAAGAGCTCCCTTTGTACAAATGTTAAATAAACCTGCAATAAAATGGGTAGAGCAAACATATGTATAGGCAAAATGTAGTATTTAAAATAGGAGTCACTAATTTTACGGAAATATACATTGTGTTTAGAGCATCAACTCTTTTTGGTCTTCCTTAACACTGATTTAACATTTTCAAATTTTTGAAATATCATAACTAATATATTTTAAAAAGGAAAAAATACATTTGGAAAAAAAGGGGAGGAAAGGAAGATAGAAAAAAGGAGAGAGGAGCAAGCAGGAAAGAAAAAAAGAAAAGCAAATTCATCCAGAATGGAGTCGGAGAGTTACAGATATGGAAGGATAACTAGAATACACCCTGTGATATTGGGTTGAAAGTGAAGGTATCAGTTTGGACCCCTGCTTTTGTATGTCTCTATAGATATAGCTAAGATATATATGAAAATATAGAGGCAAATATGTACACCTTTCTAACTCTGTCTGCTGAGGATGCCTAGAAGAAATGTCATACCAGAAAATGATCAAAAAAAAAAAAAAAAATACCAGGGGTCCTTTGAGAAAAGACTCACTTAAAAACTGGGGGAAATGAGCCTGAAACTTATTTTTGACCCAGAAGTAAGGAAAGGAAGTCTTCAAAGAATGATGGAAATACACACACACACACACACACAGGAGCCAGCTTGAAGACACAGCCAGATCTTGGATAATTGGATGATAAAAATGATACTAAGTGTATTCTAATCCATTGATTAAAATACGAATCCATGAATCCATAAAAACATAATTAAGTAAATTAATAAATGAACATATAAATGGAAAAGAGGTGAAAGCCCTTTCTTACACAGAATGCCAATTAGTTGCCAGAAAAGGGATGGTGAGATTAGAAAATCTAATGTAGAATGGTAAATGGTAGTAGAATGGTAAAACTAATGGGCAAAGGTTTAAGGAGAAACCTGAGTACCTTAACCAAAGGATCAAAGTCAATATCAGCAACAAACCAACATTGTGTTCCTCCTGATGTGATGCACTGAGGACTCAACATCGCTTCTATGGTGTTCCTGCATTTCTGATGCATAACTGGAATCTAACCATGAAGAACAACAGACAAATCCAAATTGAGGGATGATCTGTAAATCAAATGGCTTTTACTGGTTGAAAATATCGAGGCCAAGAAGGACAAAAAGGGCTGATGAATTATTTGCTCTCCAGAAATACCCGCTGAAGTATTTAAGGATGACGAGTTCACACACACAAAATACACACACACACACACACACACACACACCCCACCACACAGAGGAAAAGAAGATGAAGTGAAAGAGAACATGACAAAACAAGGGGGTTAAGTTTATTGTAAATAATTAGTAAATATGGGAATATAGAAATTCCTGGTTCTATCCTTGCAACTTGTCTGTTTGAAATTATATCAAAATAAAGAGATATTTTTTAAAAGTTCTAGATGAAAAGATAAAATTCACCCAACACGAAGACATTCCTTCTCTTGAAAAAATCAGCAGCCTCCTTTGGACTAAGAAGTGATATTCCAGATGTGTTAAGCAGTAAGCTCAATGTCTGGCTGCAAAAATATTTAACTTCTAGTGTGTAATAGCCCCCAGCTGAGGTTCAGACAAGTTGCTTTTACCAAGCACGCTGACATTTCTAAACTCAAGAATTTGTATGTTTGAGACAAACCAGCCTCATATATAATTTCTTTTATTTATGAGACTTGTTCAAGTCCAGGTAGTCCTTAAAATCAAGACTTTTCTACTGGTAAATACTGACATCGTTTAGATTTAATCGAGGTCTTTCTGTCTCAGATCTTTCACAAAATATTCCCTTTGGAAAAGTAATACTGTGCAGAGTAAAACAGCAATGCTCTGAAGCCTAACACAGAAAGAGATCAGGAGCATTTGGTTGCTGGAAAAGGCACTCATCATTGTCACGACGTCGGGACAAGTCATGTGATGAGCCCACTACATTCCTTAAGCTCCACAAATATCAGATTTAAGATATAGCAGTCCAAATTAGAATTTGACACTTTCAAACATAAGTGACAAAAATGAGAGACATATATCAAGCCAAAGCAAGGCAAAAATGTACAGCTATGCGTTTGAGCCGTGGAGATAAAGCTGTGGCATGTGGAACACATTGGCAGCTTTGCCTAGTTTACAGGAATAAAAAGCAGCTTGAGGTGTTAGGAGGAGTGCCTTGATACTTACTACTAAGTTTATCTCAAAAACGAGATAGTTTTGTTTTCATCTTTCATCGTTTTTTATTTCAGTGCATGGATTTTCACTGAGGTTACCTAAAATATTAGAAGTCCACTTTACACGGACTAAGATTCCCAAAGCTTAGCAATACTCTACATAGTTTTAGTGTATTTTTGGCACTGATAATTCTTTATGTGTGTGGTGCTTTGCTGTTTGCAATGCTTTTTCAAATTTCAAGTGTTATTTTGTATCTTTTCGTATTTTGTATCTAGTTCTTTTGCTAAACACTGTGAGATTCATCCTCTTTATGGGTTGTGGTTTGTTTTCCTTGTGAATGAATGTGATGCAATTTACATACCCATTCTGCTGTGGAGGGACATTTGGGATGTTTCCATTTTCAGGCTCTTATGCCTGACTTTGGTGAACATATGAATGCATTTCTTAAGTTGGTGTTGGTGTAAAATGAACAAGTCTTTTAGAATTTCTTAAAAAAAATTAAAAAAAAAAAAAAGGAAGAGTTTTATTCCAGCTCAAGTTAGGACAGCAGCTCTGGATACACAGTCTTCACAAAGAAGAGAGTTTTCAGGTAAGGGAACATTTGCTGGAGGGTCATATGCATTTTTTACATAAAAAGTTACAAATTATTAGACAAAGACCATTTCAGAAAGTTGCAGTATGACTTTAATCTTACGGGAACCAGGGAAGTTTCTTCCTTTTTCTTTTTGTGTGTGTTCTGAATTTTTTTTTTTTTTTTTTTTTGGTTATTTTCTTTAATGGAGCAGATACATAATGTGTATTTGAGGCAGAAATAGAGCCCATGCTTTGAGGTTCTGCCAAGTCAATTTGACCTTGGTAAATGCTAAAGTATAGCTTCACTAGGAGCCCGGGAACAGAACCCATAAACATTAAAACTTGAAAATTTTCTTTATCATTAGTATAATCTTCGAAGTAGAATTGCTGTGCCAAAGGATATACATATTAATGCCAGTTTTCCAAAATGGTTGGACCAATTCACACCTGGTCACAGTCCATGGAAGTTAAGGTTGCTTGACGTTCTTGCCAACACTGGGCACTACCAGTCCTATCAAGGAGGAAGAGGTAGCTAGAGGAAAACAGATGCTTTTTTTGAGATCAGCTCAAAACTACCATACATTTTTTTTTTTAAGTATTTGTTTAAAAACATCAGAGAGTCGCTGAAGCAATGGGAACCTTGGGCTAAGATTCCAGAGAGGGGGAAAAGGCAGAAAATGTGAGTTTATCATGTGTAACTGCTTTTGTTTCCAGAGGAAATGAAGATTTTTGGTGTGGGCAATAGGCTGAGGATCCAGGGTCTGTCCTGAAAAGAGAACTGGGAAATGACAAACAAGTTGGACTTTTTGTAGTTCTATAAAGCTGGAAAGACAAAAATGGGGACATAGCCAGTTTTTCCCTCGGTACGTTTGCTAATTGTGAAGCTGTGTAAGATGGGAGATTAAAAGCTAAGGGACACATCTGAAATATTTGAAAAGTAAAGCAGAATGTTCCTCAGTCCCATACTGTTGTGAATACTGAGATTAAAGAGCAGGACCCTCCAGGGGCTGCATCTCAGCTGCCTGATCTGGAGGGCTGTGTGCCAAGAACATGTGGCAACCAGAGGTAGACTGAGCCTTGACTTTGCAAAAATGGCCCTAACTGGATTCTTGATTGAATAAAGGTAATAAGCTTTCACTTTTTCTGACTAGTAGAAAGGGGAAGGATGGACCAATTCCAAAGACAGTAATCTCATGTGAAATATCAAATACTTTTAGATGCAGTTACTCTGTTGAAATTTTTATCCATTTTGTCCATCATTTTTACAATTTCCTTGAAAATATTAATAGTTATTTAATGTCCTGTCTGCTAACTCTAAGATCTGCATCACCTGAGCCTCTTTCTATTGTTCCTTTTCTCCTTAGTTTCAGTCACATTATCCTATCTCTTGATAGGCCTGCACATTTTTTATTGAATATTGAACATTGATCTCTGATCTCTTGGAATTTGCATTTTGCCATCTATTTTATTGAAGTAGTTAATTTAAATCAGTTCCAGGTCTAGGCCTGAACACGTAGTATCCAGTTCATTTGTGATTCTGTTGTTGATTTTGGGGTGCTGCTTATTGTTATGCATACTGATTTTGATTAAATGTTAAGCATGGTTTATGGCAAGTATGACAGATTTGAGATGATATTCTTCCTACAGTGAGGAATCACCCCATCCTGCAGCTGAATAAGGGGAGTTTCCCTCAATCCAGTCAGAAAATATAGGACATTAGCTTGGAATCTCTTCAAGTCTTAATCTACTTTTCACCTTCAGTTCCTGGAGTGGAGCTTGCCAATAGTCTCAAATGAAAGACCAGAGCGCTTTCTAGAACCTCTTTTCCTTGGCAGTCCTGAATTCCAGTTTTTGTTTACCCAGTACTGTGAGATTGCCAAAAACTCTCTTTTCTTTTTCATCTGCTTTTTACTTAGCTTCTTAACCTTTGACACCACTCAATAAGGAATTGGCAAATGCCGAATGGGGAGTACATAGAATGTTGGGCTTACTTCTCTATGCCTCTTTATCTTCCATGATCTTGTTCCCTCAAACCCTTGACACCTCGTTGGCCTGAACCCCAGTTTTTGTCTCCCAGCTCCATGGTGTTTTCAGAAGTTCTGCTGCCCCCTCCGCCTCTTGGCAGACCATCTTCTGCATGGCTTCACAATCTCCTACTCAGATCAAAAATTTAAAAATGCCCTGAAGGAAAAGAATCGTGTAAGTTTGGCTTATCTTAATGGTCATCATTTTTTTCCTGGGATCTTAGTCCTCAGATCCTGGATGCCTAAGAAATTTTCCAATGCCTTCACACAGATCTCATGTATATATCCTTTTTTTTAAAGATTTTATTTATTTATTTGAGAGAAAGAGAGATCAAGAGCAGGGGGGAGGGTTGAGGGAGAAATAGACTCCTCACTGAGTAGGGAGCCCAAAGTAGGACTCGATCCCAGGACCCCCAGGATCATGACCTGAGCCGAAGGCAGACACTTAACCGACTGAGCCGCCCAGAGGCCCCATTGTATATCCTATCTGACTTTTCCAGTCATTCTGGGTGCTAAATTGATTTGTTACAAGCATGCCAATCATAGCCAGAAACAGAAGTCCTTCACATTTGTGTTTTCTTAATCCTGAGTTAAGTATCTTGCCTCCATTTTACAAAGGTGGTAAAATTTTAATGACTATCTGTGGCTTACCCTCAGTTATGTGGTTAGCAAATGGTAGATCTTGAATCCTGAGCTTTGATTCCAATTTCAGGGCACTGTAGTACATCATAGTGACCCCTGTTCTCTTACTAAACTAACATGTGATCAGTTGGTATATTGCCTGAGATGCTCACAAAGGAAAAGGATACCTCTCTGTTGTCACATGTCTATTTTTGTTGGATGCTATGTTCTTTTTCTTTTTTTAAATAGGACCATAACTCTGGGTTTGGCACTCAAGTGAAGTAAATAATCATATTACTAATATATTCTCCATATATTTAATAGATTTAATTTTTTGTGTCAATGAAAACTCCTTCAAAAACAAACCAAACACATTCATAACAACCCAACTTTTAGAAATATGTATATTTTATAAATAAATTCTTCCTCAGAAATTTTAACATATAATTGTAGATAATTTTTATTTTTATTTATTTTTTAAAGATTTTATTTATTTATTAGAGGCAAGAGCAGAGTGAGAGGGAGCATGAGTCAGGGGGGCAGAAGAAGAGAGAGAAGCAGACTCACTGCTGAGCAGGGAGCCTGACGAGGGGCTCAATCCCAGGACCCTGAGACCATGACCTGAGCCGAAGGCAGACACTTAACCGAATGAGCCACCCAGGTGCCCCAAGTAATTTTTAAATAATATATTAAGAATTAATGTTTACTGATCACTTACTGGTTCCCCGATACTTATATACAATATGTTCTGTATAGGACATATATCATTATCCTCATTTTATAGGAGAGAGCCAGAGCTTAGAGATCTTTTAAAAATTTGCCTGAGTATTTGTGATAGCAATCAAGCTTGGGTCTGAACCACACAGTCTAACAGGGCCCACTTCATTAAATACCAGGTAACACTATTCCCATATACAAAGGCTAAAATACTCTTATTTCTGTCTTTGAAATTTTAATGTCTATTGATTTCCTACTTTTATTAATGGTGAAAAAAGTATTTATACAGCTCAATGAGTTGAGTGTGTATATATTATAGTTGCTGTGGTAGATGCACAAAAGTGACAGAAACTTCCAATTTAGTTGATAAAAGAGAACACGAACATAAGAAATACCCACTGCAAAATGTCATTAAGTGTTGAGTGACACAGATAAGAGATCTATGAATTTGGACAGCGGAAGAGCTGTGAGCTTTTGTTGACAATAGCTGTGCAGAGAAGGATGACTCTTGGAGCTCATCTTGAAGTCAGGGTCTAGAGCAGGGAAGACAAGGGCGAAGCATCCCAGGCAAAGAGACTAGAGAGGGGCGAATTTCCATGTGTCCAGGGTCAATGCGGAGGCATCAAAAATCTTTTTATTGGTCTCCTGTATGAACTCAGTGTCTTAGTAAAATTTAATCTTTTATCATTTGTATATTTTAAAGAGAAAAACTAAGCAGAGCCATTCCTGCAGTGTCATTTGAATAGGATTATCAATGTAATATTTTGCCCCCAAATATTGTCCCCCTCACTGGTGTTTATTATTTTTTTTAAGATTTTATTTATTTACTTGACAGAGAGAGAGAGAGCACAAGCAGGGGGGAGTGGCAGGTAGAGGGAGAAGCAGGATCCCCACTGAGCAGAAAGCTGGACATGGACTCAATCCCAGGACCCCAGGATCATGACCTGAGCCAAATGCAGACACTTAACTGACTGAGCCACCCAGGTGCCCCATATTTACTGCTTATTACCCATCCATTTGTTTGAATTTTCAGTAGCTCTAATAAATGCCATTTTTCTTCAAAATGGGTATGCCTCAAGATATAGTCATATATTAACAGTTTATATTTTAAGCTAACTAATGTATTCCCTCCATACTTTGTCTGAAAGTGTAGGTTATGTATTGGGTACAGGAATAAAAGGGAAGGAATCACGGGAGAGATGAAATGTACAAACAAACAACAGCCAGACCACGTATGACAATGGAACTCCAACCTATAAACTCTGCAGTAATCAGCTCAGAACAACAGGACTTGGTCAGTGACTGCCAACTCCTATACTTTTTGCTCCCACTTCTAACTTAGGACCAGCCAGAAAAAGCCAAAGATGTTTCCCAAACCAATCATTAAAAGCCCTGCTTCTGGGTCACCTGGGTGGCTCAGTTGGTTAAGCATCTGCCTTCCACTCAGGTCATGATCCTGGGGTCCTGGGATTGAGCCCTGCATTGGGCTCCCTGATCAGCGGGGAGCCTGCTTCTCTCTCTCTCCCTCTGCTCTTCCCTCTGCCTGTGCTCTCTCTGTCAAGTAAATAAATAAAATCTTTAAAAAAAAATAAAAAATAAATAAGAGCCTTGCTTCTAGAGAGCCCGCCTCCAACTTCCCCATACTAACAACCTCCACTGAGAGCATACTAAAGTCTTCCCTTTTTTTTCAACCTAAAACTCTCCTCCTCCCCCAAAGCCTTTGAGTCTCTCCCTGCCAAACACAAGTGATGGTGACTGATTCCTCAGTTGTAGCACTCTCTGAATACATAGCCTCTGTTTGTTTTAATTTTGCGGGGGGGGGGTGGGACGGAATCTCAGTTTATTTCCACACGTGTTAGTGGAGGGCCAACAAAATGTTTATTGAGACTTTACGTTGCCAAGTACTCTGTGCTCTACGAGGGTCTAGAGCAGCAATGTTGAAAGACTAGAAATAATCCCTGCCCTCATGAATGGGGCTTACAGTCTAGTAGAAGAGGCAGAATAACACCCCCCAAAAGGTAAATAAAACAGATGAATAAAATGATAAAATGACATAAGAGAGTCACAAATTGTGGTCATTCAACAAAGAGGGTGCTTTGATGTTGAGGGGAGTGCTTCTCAGGCAGGTCTGGGCATGATGGGGTTTTGGGATATAGGTGAGATTCAATGGGGTGGAGGCCAGAGCTGACGACTAAGAATGGATTCTTGAGACATCTTTGGTGCAAACGGTGGCTTATTAAAGCACAAGGACAGGACCCGTGGGCAGAAAGAGCTGCTGCACCAGGGTTGTGAGGGGTGGCTGATTATATACTATGGGGTTGGGGGAGGTAAGGAAAAAGGGAGGTTTCCGAAAGAACCTATGTGTTAAAGAAGACTCATAGGATACCAGAGGCCTTGCCATTTTCAAGTTAAGGTTGTTTACCCCTCTAGTAAGACATTAACATTAAGATAGTTGGGAACTTCCTGGAAAAATGTCACACATGTCCCACTCAGGAGTAGGAGGTGGGGGGTTTGCAGGGTGTCAGCTTCTGCTTTGTCCTCAGCTTGCCTTCTGTTCCCTCATCAGGCAGATCTCCCTGAAAACGCAGAACGAGGGAGACTGGCCTAGAATGGAATTTGCGAGGCAGAGGTACAGATGAGCTGGGAAGGCCTGCTCCCCTATGAGGGAGCATTCTGAAGCAAGTATTACCCCATTTTTCAGATGGCAAAAGTGAGGCTCGGAGGGATAGAGTTGTCCAGCGCTTCACAGCCTGTGACTGGCAGTGAAAGAATTCTTATCTCAGTTTCTCTGACATCCCTGCCCTCTAGGACTCCTGGGACAGCTGGCCTGGGTGCAGGTGAATGAAAGTATTCTCACCACTGAAGAGGCTTCTCAAGGCCAGAAAGTTTGAGAACACTGGACGCCCCAGGGTAAGGAAGACAAAGACTCTTACAAGAGCAGAGGAAATGTGAGGAAAGGTGGATAAAGTGGCACTAGAAGCAAATGCCACAGACTTCTTGATTTTGGTTTTGCCTCAGGGCAGCTCTGAATGAATGAAAAAGGAGAGAGAAAAAAGTGTAAATGGAAGTCAGTGTCTGAACTTGCAGGGTAGAAAGGTTTCGGGTTGGACAAGTCTGAAAATAAGATAAACTTTTTAAAAAACATGCTACAAGAGTGAAGAAGTAGTGAAAGATTTTTTTAATGGACTGAATGAAACCTGAAGCCCACGTTAGATATGCTATCTCTATTGTCATTATTTAATGCAAACAAGACTATTTTAATGAGATTTCATAAATCTCTCTCTCTCTCTTCCCCATGCTTCAGCAATTTGTGGCAAAAAAAAAAAAAATGAAATAGAATAAATTTTCTTTCATTCTGGGCCCAAAATGATATCCCTGTTGGTCTCGGTGGGGCCGTGAGGAGCCAGCCGGAAGAACCATACCATTCTGAAGACAGAATTGTCCCACAGACAGCTGCCAACTGGTCTTCAGGGGACTTTGCTACCATTAGAGATATTTGAGGATATTAAAGTGCTGACAGGATCCATTAAGGGAGCAAACAAAAGACTTCTTAGAGGGTTGGTAGGTTCCTGGGAAGAGGTAACCTCCAGGGTCCCCCACTACAGACAGCCCTTCACTCTATTTAGGAAGCTGGCTATTTTTGGTTTTCCTTAGTTTGTTTCTGGAACTTGAATCTGTATCATTTATTAACTTTCCTTTTCTCTTTCTCCTCTACCTAAAGTATAAAAAAAAGAAGAAGAAGAAGAAGAAGAAGAAGAAGAAGAAGAAGAAGAAGAAGAAGAAGAAGAAGAAGAAGAAGATGACACGCTCTACACTCTCTCTCTCTTCTTTTACCTTGGTGTCATGTCTGTGACAAATCCATGTTCTGAGAATTACTTTGTTATCCATTAAGGACCTGCTGCTGCCTGCTGGTTCCCCAAGCAGTCCTTATCACCAGCCCGATCCTTCACTGCCCCGGTGGTTCAGAAGCCCAGATCTCTAAAAACCTCCTTGGCTGAGGATCCACACTAAGGCAATAACATTAATCCATGCCGAAAGTGACCATGGTAGTAATAAAAACTGCTGTATCTGGTGGGATTTTTCTGGTGCTGATCTTGTTGTTCTGTTGCTGTTGTTTTAGGCTTTCTTAGTGCTTCTGTAATTTACTGATCTCAGGGTTTTCCCGACTGTAATGTCTCCTTCAAGTTATAAATACTTCCGGGGACCTGTTTCAACATTCCTGCAAATCGGCAGGAGGAAGAGTGACCCCCTTTCCCTGCTGGGGGGACAGGATAATCATCGGCTGTCACCATAGCTCCCAGAAGTGTCCCCTGATGCAGCTGAGGAGTTTTGGAGACAAGCTTGAGGATCCCATCACGCCACAGATAAAGAATATACACAAGAGCAACATTTTTCCAATGTGTTGTTATATGGGTCAGAGCACACTTTCGAAGCCTGGCAGTGTGGGTGTGGGCGGAGAGGTGGTACTTGAGGCTCAAGGGAACACATCTTTTCTCTGTGTGGAGCACTACAGCTTTTCATGTGCTTGTTCTATCTTGTGTTATGTGAAGGGAAGCAGAAATGGAATTATGGCAGGATTGATGATTATATTACCTGCCTACAAGTCCATTTATGAGCTGTTCATCTCTAGCCAAGTCACATCGCATTATGTAATAATACCATCGCCTTTCTCCAGAGGATGAAGTTTAAGAAAAGAATTTAAAAGTACTTTGAAATATCAACTCTGCAGAACATTAGCTGTGATGGGTATGGAGCAATGCAAATGCTTCTGGGTATTCCTCATAGGGAGTCAGAAGTGGGAAAAGCTTGGTGGTCCCTTTAGATTTTAGAAAGTATTGGAGAGGTATACAAGAATTAATACAACTCTTGGAAGTATCAAAACTCAAGGCATAGCTTCAAACCTGGAATTGCTGGCCTCCAGAATTTCTTTGTCTTTGATGAAAGCCTGTATCATTGGAGTATTCATGCCATTTTATAAACTGGGAACTCTAAGTCTTAAGGGTTAGGCATTTTGACCAAGTTCAAAAAATTAAATGGCATCTTTCTATAGATGCAACAGAATTGAACAAAATTGATAGTTTGATTATCCTAAATTGTAAACTTCTTAAGTTTTTCCTCTAAGAACTGTAGGACAAGTATTTCTGTTTGTTTCACATTTTCCCTTGAAAATAAAAATGATTAACTCTTCACTAGCCCTTCACACCGCAGTGATTTGGCCACATTCCCATAGGCAACAGGTATTAGTGGTACATCCTTTTCTCCAGACTTCAAATCTTAAGCTCTCTTTACATTTAACCATAGGGTCCTGTTGTGTAAAGCTGGAGGAGACATCTATTTTACTGCAGAGAAACTCTTCTTCCTTTTTTGGTAGCAAAAGCCCTCCCTTTTCCTTTTACAAGTTCTCCCTCAACTTCCCAGTCAGACTCACGTTCTCATGAATGACTAGTAATAGTGTCCCAGGCCCCAAGACACAGTCATTGGATCAAGGTGGGTGGGTGTGTGACATGACCAATATAAGGCCAATCAAAGTCTTTTAAAAAAAATATTTATGTATTTATTCTAGGGAGAGAGAGGCACAAGTGGGAGGGGCAGAGGGAGAGGGAGAGGATCTCAAGCAGACTCTGCACTGAGCATGGACCCTGACATGGGGCTCAATCTCAAGACCCTGAGATCATGACCTGAGCCAAAACCAAGAGTTGGTTGCTCAACCAACTGTGCCACCCAGGCACCCTCCAATCAAAATATTTTGGCATAATCATTTTGGAGGCTTGAACAAGAAAGATGTTCTCTCCTCTGACATGTGAGCTTAGAGGTACTTGAGTATATATATATTTTTAACCACATGGAGTGACCCTGCTTGACAATAAAGCCAACTTATAGGAAGTAGGATAATGGAGAGAAAGAGAGAGAGTATGGAGAGAAGGAAGATGATGATGAGGAGGAGGAGAATGAGATGTCCTAATGACATGTTTTGTATTTTAGAATCCAGTCACTTGAGACCACTTTACCTATCTATGTATCTATTATATATTTATTTAATTCTTAGGGTAATTTGAGTTGGGTTTGTTAATGTAAATAAACATGTCTGGACTAATATATATGTTTAACATAACAGCCAAATATATGTGTCAGTTCTCAGAATATCATATCTTGAATAACATATGTTGAATATATGGTTCAACATACATTGAAAAATATGTTCTATAATATTAAACACTATGGTGCCTATCATTTACATAGTAGACACTCAATAAAGATGTGTTGAATGAGTGAATAAAGCCTAGTAAGTGCAGATGGTTGTCATAAATTTCTTCAAAGTCCAGGAACAGAGGTGAGAAAGACCATCCTCTGGAATAGAAACTATCAAAAACCAACCCATTATGTATAAAATACAACACAGTGTTGAATCACTCTATTGTACAACTGAAACTAATATTACACTCTACGTTAGCTAACTGGAATTTGACTAAAAACTTAAGAAAAAAAATAAATCACATAGGTAGGAGATAAAAAGAATACAATGCACACCAAGATAGGTTTTTTTTTTTTAAAGATTTTATTTATTTGACAGAGAGAGATACAGCGAGAGAGGGAACACAAGCAGCGGGAGTGGGAGAGAGAGAAGCAGGCTTCCCGCCAAGCAGGGAGCCCGATGTGGGGCTCGATCCCAGGACTCTGGGATCATGACCTGAACCGAAGGCAGACGCTTAACGACTGAGCCACCCAGGCGCCCCCCAAGATAGATTTTGAATGTGTACCGATATGACCAGTCATCTACTGAAACCAATTAAGAAGACAGTGTATTTTGCAAAATCTCTTGGCAGCTGAACTGGATTGTGACATGATGAAGAAAGCTTATGCCTTATTACAACAGAAGAGCAATGAGCTAAATGAAGTTGAGGGAGCAGTAGGAAGTGCTAATGTGTTTCCGTTCTACTCAGCTAAGGTTGGGAAGAGCCATTCAACCATTGTTCTCGGGAATACAGGTTTGTGTCCAAATCCTTTTACTCCACTTCTGTACTTTCAAGAAACCTTTGGCAGATATATGAGTTTAATCAGGGCCAGCTTCATGGGCATGTGACCTGTGCAGTTATAAAAGGCCTGGTGCTCAGTTTAATGCCCTGCCATTGCTGTCTTGAAATTCTTAATCATGTTGAGCAAGGGGTCCTGGATTTTCATTTTGTACCGGGCACTACCAATTATGTAGCCAGTGCTGAGTCTAATTTGTGGTTATGTTTCTCATTCAAAATTAATAAAATGGGATTTTACATTATCAATCAATCTTCAATGGACCTGCTTAATTAAAGGCAGTTTGCCACCACACATGAAAAGTCACAATGTAGGTTTATGTAGTCAAATTTCTGAATCTTCAGAACTCAGAATCAGAACCCAGAACATGGCAATATTGTGGATAGTTACTACTTAAAAAACCCTAAGTAAAGGGCGCCTGGGTGGCTCAGTTGGTTAAGCGACTGCCTTCGGCTCAGGTCATGATCCTGGAGTCCCTGGATTGAGTCCCGCATCGGGCTCCCTGCTCAGCAGGGAGTCTGCTTCTCCCTCTCCCACTCCCCCTGCTTGTGTTCCCTCTCTCACTGTGTCTGTCAAATAAATAAATAAAATCTTAAAAACAACAACAACAACAAAAAAAACCCTAAGTAAAGAAGCTAAATCTTTAGTATCTATTTAGCCTCAAAGTAAAGTATAAATAGATGTGGCATCAGTTTATGATGAATAGAGAGATAAAAATGATCCCTCCAAAAAGGCAGAACCATAGAAAATAGATATGCTGTCTTCCATAGCTTTACATCATTTAGTTATTTTGGGTTTTTCAAATATGGCCTATTTCTTACATTGTTAGATTATATGGAGATTACCTCCAATCACAAAAAAAAAAAAAAAAAAATAGACAAAAAACTTTCCTAAGAAGATGCTTCAGGAAATGTAACACTTATACAGAATATTGTTGTGGTTTTCTTCTACAAAATGAACTCACTGATGGAGAGTCTGTATCAGAAAAATATTTTGACTCAACACCAGTTAGGTTTTTAATGGCTAGCTTCTCCATAGTTTTGTTCTGTACAAAAAGAAAATCACCAAATTATTAGTTCAAGATGAGACCCTGACAACCAACTATAATCTCAACTACTGAAATGCATTTTTAAAGATGTTTATGCATTATTCAGTAACCTACCTTGAATCAAACATGTAAAAGCACAAGAAACAAAAAATATATAATATATAACCAATATTATCACCAGATGGTAGACTTTATTTGTTATCCTAATTCCATTTTACATTTAGAAAATAAATATCAGCATGAATATTTAATACATTTGCTATAACAGAGGCAAAAGGCCAATATTATTGTAGGAATGTGAGGCTCAGAACTATTTAACTTTAATGGCACTGTTGTTTTTATACTGCTGCACCATCTATTTTCATTGGAATAAGCTAAAATGTTAGTAGATTGTTGCCAAAAGAGTCTAAGAAGCAACTCTGTATCTTTTCTAAAATAGAGTTCTTCAGGTCAATATATTTATGTAAAAACTAGACCCTTACTTTTTGTGGCTTGCTGGGTCATCATGAGTACTGGTCGTTCTTTAGAAGGGATTAATGAGTGCACATATGAAAATATTTTACCTTGAGATTTTTGAAGTAGCATACAAGGTGAAAATGAATATGCAACACAAGATTTACCTCAGTTCACCTTCCAAGAGTCCATGTATTTGGCCTTATAATGTCTAAATTATTCATGAAAATTCATTTACTCTGAAAGCGTTAAAAGGCGGTATCAATGTGTTTCACAGAGCTCTGGAAATGAATGTTTCTGTAAGAAGATGCACTGATGCTTCAAGTGTATTTGTTTGCCTGTGTTCTTATTTGCATTTGAAAGGAAAATTTAGGTTGTAAGATGCCTGGCTATTTTGAGTTGCCCCTAAGAAAAGATGGTTTCTGTGGAGGGTGAAGCAGTTTTAGCTGGAGATCTCTAGCTATTGGCTCCACGGTGAAGAATGTTGTTACCAGGGGGTTACATTTGGGTAATCAGAAGAAACTTCAACCTGGTATAGATTTCCCAGCTTGTTTTATTGGTTCTAATTGTAGGGTTTTGAAGGGACATCAATTTTGCTGGCTTTTTTTTTTTTTTTATGTGCTTCTGTTTAAGAAAACATAATCATCCATTAATTCATGCAATATACAATCATTGAGTTCTTGTCCTAGAGGATCCCGGTGCTAATGGGGAGAAATAACAGCATTGCTGATCAGGGTGGTAAAATCCAAAAAAAACATTCTGGAGAAATATGGCTTCAACAAGCTGTTGGAAACTCATGCCCACCGGAAGCATGAGTATGACATTATGTTCTACAGCACATCTGAGGACAAAATAGAATAAGCAGTTTTCTCATTTGTCATGTGAGAACATAAGTACTTAGAGTTATTATAAAGATAATAAGGTAATCTATAAAAACAGAGTAGGCACATCAATCCAATAAATGAAGCGTAGAATTACTTAGGTTTATATATATAATATATACAATATGATATATATAATATTGCTATATTTATTATATATACACATTTATACACACCAATCAACAGAAAGTAAAATATCTCTGAATAGCAGTATACTACAAGCTACATGTGTCTTGGGGACATCATAACTAAAACCTATAAAAATTTCATTCCTGCTAGGCTGATACATGATCTTGAGAACACAATGAATTTAATGAGAGCAATGAGTGGGTTTTCAAAACTGAGGGATCGAGCTTTGCTTGGATTTCACCCTATGTCCATTCCTTGCTTGAACTTATAAATAGAATAAAGAATTTTTTTCACTTGCTAATGTCCAGAGCATGGTAAATTCTCTGTAGCAAACTCAGAAAGACACTTAAATTAATCACATAATAGGGATCCTAACACAGACTTTACACAGAAATATGGGCACCCAGAGCCAGGCCATAATATTAGCAACTGCAAATCATTCAAATAGTAAAGGAGCTGGGACTTAATTTTTTCCCCAGCTTTATTGGGATTTAATTGACAAAATTTTAAGATATTTAAAGTGTGCAGTGTGACACTTTGAGATATATATGTGTGTGTGTGTGTGTGTGTGTGTGTGTGTGTATACGGTGTCTGTATATGTATATATCACATCTTTCCTATCCATTAATCCATCAACAGACAGCTATATTGTCTCCATTTCTTTGCTATTGTGAATAATGCTGTTATCACCATGGAAGTGAAGGTATCTCTTTGAGGTAATATCATTTCCTTTGCATATATACCCAAAAATGATATTGCTGAGTCATATTGTAGTTCTACTTTTAAATTTTTGAGAAACCTCTGTACCATTTTCCATAGTCACCTTTGAGCTTAGCTTCCTACCAACAGTGAACAAGGGTTCCCATTCTTTACATCCTCTCGTGTCTTCTTGATATTAACAATCCTAACAGGTGTGAGGTGACATATCATTGTGGTTTTCATTTGCATTTCCCTGATGATTGGTGATGTTGAGCACATTTTTACATACCTGTTGACCATTTGCATATCTTCTTTGGAAAAAATGTCTATTCATCTCTTCTGTCCATTTTTAAATTGAATTGGCTGTTTTTTTGTGTTTTTTGGAAGATTTATATAAGTTTTTAAAAATATATTTCAGATATTAACCTCTTATCAGATATATGATTTGCAAATATTTTCTCCCATTCATTGGATTGCCTTTTCTTTTTGTTGATTGTCTCCTTTGCTGTGCAGAAGCTCTTTAGTTTGATGTAGCCTCAATTGTTTATTTTTGCTTTTGTTACCTTTGCTTTTGGTGTCATATCCAAAAAGTCATTGCCAAAACCAATGTCAAGAAGCTTTTCTCCTGTTTTCTTCTAGGAGTTTTATGATTTCAGGTCCTATGCTCAAATTTAATCCACTTTGAGTTAATTTTGTGTATGGAGTAATGTAGGGGTCCAATTTCATTCTTTTGCATGTGTTGTCCAGTTTTCTCAACATAATTTATTGAAAAGACTGTGCTTTCCCCATTGTACACTCACTTTTTAAAACATTTATTTGTTTTAAAGAGAGAGTGTGTGAATGAGTGGGGCGAGGGACAGAAGGACAGAGAGAGAGAGAGAATCCTCAAGCAGACTCCCCGCTGAGTCTGGAGCCTGATGTAGGGCTCAATCCCAGGACCCTAAGATCATGACCTGAGCTATAATCAAGAGCCGGACACTTAACTGACTGAGCTTAACACTCCTCATTGTACACTCTTGACTCCTTTGTCAAAAATGAACTGATGATTATATGTGTGGATGTATTTCTGGGCTCTCTATTCTGTTCCACTGTTCATATGTGTCTGGTTTTATGCCAATAATCTGTTTTGATTATGGTTTTGTTATTATAGCTTGCTAATATGGTTTGAACTCAGAAAATGTGATGCCTCCAATTTTATTCTCAGAATTGTTTTGGGTATTTGGGATCTTTTGTGGCATACAAATTTTAGGATTTTTTTTCCATTTATATGAATTGAATTGCATTGAATCTGTAGATTGTATTGAGTAGTATTGACATTAAAATTAATAAGATTAATTCTTCCAATCCCTGGGCACAGAGTATCTTTCCATTTATTTTTCTCCTCTCCAGTTTCTTTCATCAATGCATTGCTGCTTTTAGTGTGGAGATCTTTCACTTCCTTGGTTAAACTTATTCCTAAGTAATTTATTCTTTTTGGTACTATAATAAATGGGAATGTTTTCTTAATATCTCTTTCTGATATTCATTGTTGGTGTAGAGAAACACGACTGACATTACTATATTATATCCTGCAACTTCACTGAAATTGTTTATTAGTTCTAGCAGCTTTTTTGGTGGAGCCTATAGGGTTTTCTATATATATCATGTCATCCACAAATCAAGACAATGTTACATCTTTTTGTATGTGTGAATGACTTTTATGTCTTTTTCTTGTAGGACTTCCAGGACTATGCTGAATAAAAGTACGGAGTGAGCATCTTTATCTTATTCCTGAACTTAGAGGAAAAGCTTTCATCATTGCACCATTGAGTATGATGTTAGCTGTGGGCTTTTCACATATGGCCTTTGTTATGTTTTGGTATATTTCCTCTATACCCAGTTTGTTGAGAGTTTTTATTATGAAAGGATAATAAATTTTGTCAAATGTTTTATCTGCATCTATTGAGATAATCATATGATTTTTAACCTTAATTTTGTTAATGTGTATCACATTGATTTGCAGATGTTGAACCATACTTACATCCCTGGAAAAAGTCCCACTTCATCCTGGTGTATATCTTTTTAATGTATTGTTGAATTCGGTTCGCTAGTAATTTGTTGAGGATTTTTGCGTCTATGTTTATTAAAAGAGTTTGTTCCTGCCTCTTCTATTCTGGGGAAGGATTTTGAGAAGGATTGGTATTAGGTCTTCTTTAAACGTCCAGTAGAATTCACTGGTGAAGCCACCTGGTCTTAGATTTTTCTTTGGTGGGAGGTTCTTGATTAATGATTCAATCTTCTTACTAGTAACTCAAACCTGCTGTTCAGATTTTTTATTTCTTCATGGTTCAGACTTCATAGGTTGTATGTTTCTAGGAACCTATTCCTAGGTTGTCAAAATTGTTAGTGAAAAATTGCTCATAGTTCCTATTCTCCTATAACCCTTTATATTTCTGTGGTACCGGCTGTAATGTCTCCTCTTCCATTTCTAATTTTATTTGAGTCCTCTTTTTTTCTTGGTGAGTCTAGATAAAGGTTTGTCAATTTTGTGTATCTTTAAAAAAACACAGGTCTTTTTTTTATCTTTTCTACTGTATTTTATTCTTCCTTTCTTTATTTCTATTCAGACCTTTGTTATTTCCTTCCTTCTGCTAAGTTTGGTCTTAGTGTGTTCTTTCTCTAGTACCTTGAGATGTTAAGTTAGGTTGTTTATTTGAGTTTTTTTTTTCCTAAGTAGGCCTTTATTTCTATAAACTTCCCTTTTAGAACTATTTTTGCTGCATCCCACAAGTTTGGGTATGTTGTGTTTTCATTTTCATTTGTCTCAAGGCATTTTTTTATTTCTCTTTTGACTTCTTCTTTGACCTATTGGTTGTACACGAGCATGTTGTTTAATTTCTAGGTATTTGTGAGTTTTCCAGTTTTCCTCTTATAATTGATTTCTAGCTTTATACCATTGTAGTTGGAAAAGAAGCTTGACATAATTTCCATCTTCTTAAATTTATTAAGACTTGTGTTTTGGCCTAACATATGTATGGGTTATCCTAAAGAATATTCCATATACACTTGAGAAGAGTGTATATTTTGCTGCTGTTGGACAGAATGTTCTATGTATGTCTATTAAGTCCATCTGGTTCAATGTGTAGTTTAAGTCCAATGTTTCATTATTGATTTCCTGTCTGGATGATCTATCTATTGCTGAAAGTGGATTATTGAAGTCCCCTACCATTATTGTATTGCTGTCTATTTCTTGCTTTGGGTCTGTTAATATTTGCTTTATGTATTTAGATATTCCTATGTTGAGTGCATAAATATTTACAATTATTATATCCTGTTGATGATTGACCCCTCTATCATTATATAATAACCTTATTTGTCTCCTGTTACAATCTTTGGCTTAAGATCTATTTTTTTTTTTTCCTGATACCTACAGCTATCCCTGCTTTCATTTGTTTTCCATTTGCATGGAATAAATATCTTTTTCCATCCCTGCACTTTCAGTCCTTTATGGCTTAAAGCTGAGGTGAGTTTCTTGTAGGCAACGTATAGTTAGGTCTTGGTTTTTGATCCATTCAGCTACTCTATGTATTTCTATTGGAGAATTTAGTCCATTTACATTTAAGTTAATTATTGATAGCTATGGACTTACTGTTGACATTTTGTTTATTGTTCTCTGACTGTTTTGTAATTCTTTTGTTATTTTATTATTGTCTTCCTCTCTTCTTTTGTGATTTGATGATTTACTGTACTTGTATTCTTTGATTTCATCTTTTTATTTTTTTTTAATCTTTTGTGTATCTACTATAGGCTCTTGCCCTATGGTTACAATGAGACTTATATAAAGTATTTATATTTGATATTTATAACAGCCTGGGGCACTTGGGTGGCTCAGTAGGTTAAGGATCCAACTCTTGGTTTCAGCTCAGGTCGTGATCTCATGGGTGGTGAGATGGAGCCCCATGTCAGGCCTTGTGCTCAGTGGGCAGTCTGCTTGAGATTCTCTCCTTTTGCCCCTCCCCCATTCATGTGCACTCTTGCTCTCCCTCAAATAAATAAATAAATCTTAAAAAAAGGTAACATTCTAAAAAAAAATTATGAGTCTATTGTGAGCTAATAATAACTTCAAATGCCTAGCAAAGCTCCCCCAACCCCACATTTTATGCTTTTGAGGCCACAATTTGCATCTTTTACATGTGTGTCTACTAATAAATTATTATAGTTATAGTTATTTTAATACTTTTGTCTTTTAACTTTCATACTAGAATTATAAGTGATTTACTCACCACTATTAGAACGGTATTCTGAATTTAAATATATATTTACCTTTACCTGTGACTTCTATATTTTAATGTGTTTTCATATTACTAATTAGTGTCTTTTTCTTTCAGCTAGAAGAACTTAACATTTACTAAGGCCAGTCTAATGGTGATGAACAACTTCAGCTTTTGTTTGTCTGAAAAAGTCTTTATCTTTCAATTCTTAAGGACACTTTTGCCAGATAGAGTATTCTTGGTTGGCAGTCCTTTGTGTTTTCAATACTTTGAATATATCTTATCCTATTCTGGCCTAAAAGTTTCTGCTGAGAAATCTGCTCATAGTCATATGGGTCTTATGGGTATTCCCTTGCATATAACACATTATTTATTTCTTGCTCTTTTTAAGGTTCTCGTCTTGTCTTTAACTTTTGATAATTTCATTATAATGTTTCTCAGTGTGGATCTCTTTTGATTCATCCTTCATAGAACTACCTGGACATCGTGGATCTGGATGTCTCTTTCCTCTAGGTAAACGAGTTTTCAGTCATTATTTCTTTGAATAAGGTTTCTTTGTATTTTTAAATTTCTTTTCTCCTTCTAAAACCTGTATAATGTGTATGTAGGTCTTTTTTTTTTTTCTCTCTTTTCTTTTTATTATTATGTTAATCACCATACATTACATCATTAGTTTTTGATATAGTGTTCCATGATTCATTGTTTGCGTATAACACCCAGTGCTCCATGCAGAACGTGCCCTCTTTAATACCCATCACCAGGCTAACCCATCCTCCCACCCCCCTCCCCTCTAGAACCCTCAGTTTGTTTTTCAGAGTCCATAGTCTCTCATGGTTCCTCTCCCCCTCCGATTTCCCACCCTTCACTCTTCCCCTCCTGCTATCTTTTTTTTTTCTTAACATATATTGCATTATTTGTTTCAGAGGTACAGATCTGTGATTCAACAGTCTTGCACAATTCACAGTGCTCACCATAGCACATACCCTCCCCAATGTCTATCACCCAGCCACGCCATCTCTCCCACACCCCCCACTCCAGCAACCCACAATTTGTTTTCTGAGATTAAGAATTGCTCATATCAGTGAGGTCATATGATACATGTCTTTCTCTGATTGACTTATTTCGCTCAGCATAACACCCTCCAGTTCCATCCACGTCGTTGCAAATGGCAAGATTTCATTCCCTTTGATAGCTGCATAATATTCCATTGTATATATATGCCACATCTTCTTTACCCATTCATCTGTCGATGGACATCTTGGCTCTTTCCACACTTTGTCTATTGTGGACATTGCTGCTATAAACATCGGGGTGCACGTACCCCTTTGGATCCCTTGATTTGTATCTTTGGGGTAAATACCCAGTAGTGCAATTGCTGGATCATATGGTAGCTCTATGTTCAACTTTTTGAGGAACCTCATACTGTTTTCCAGAGTGGCTGCACCAGCTTGCATTCCCACCAAGAGTGTAGGAGGGTTCCCCTTTCTCCACATCCCCGCCAACATCTGTCATTTCCTGACTTGTTAATTTTAGCCATTCTGACTGGTGTGAGGTGGTATCTCATTGAGGTTTTGATTTCGATTTCCCTAATGCCGAACGATGTTGAGCACTTTTTCATGTCTGTTGGCCATTTGGATGTCTTCTTTGGAAAAATGTCTGTTCATGTCTTCTGCCCATTTCTTGATTGGATCATTTGTTCTTTGGGTGTTGAGTTTGATAAGTTCTTTATAGATTTTGGATACCAGCCCTTTCTCTGATATGTCATTTGCAAATATCTTCTCCCATTCTGTCGGTTGTCTTTTGGTTTTGTTGACGGTTTCGTTTGCTGTGCAAAAGCTTTTTAACTTGATGAAGTCCCAATAGTTCATTTTAGCCTTTGCTTCCCTTGCCCTTGGCGGTGTTTCTAGGAAGGAGTTGCTGCGGCTGAGGTCGAAGAGGTTGCTGCCTGTGTTCTCCTTTAGGATGTTGATGGACTCCTGTCTCACATTGAGGTCTTTCAACCATTTGGAGTCTATTTTTGTGTGTGGTGTAAGGAAATGGTCCAGTTTCATTCTTCTGCATGTGGCTGTCCAATTTTCCCAACACCATTTGTTGAAGAAACTGTCTTTGTTCCATTGGACATTCTTTCCTGCTTTGTCAAAGATTAGTTGACCATAGAGTTGAGGGTCCATTTCTGGGCTCTCTATTCTGTCCCATTGATCTATGTGTCTGTTTTTGTGCCAGTACCATACCGTCTTGATGATGACAGCTTTGTAATAGAGCTGGAAGTCCAGAAATGTGATGCTGCCAGCTTTGCTTTTCTTTTTCAACATTCCTCTGGCTATTCAGGGTCTTTTCTGGTTCCACACAAATTTTAGGATTATTTGTTCCATTTCTTTGAAAAAAGTGGATGGTATTTTGATAGGGATTGCATTGAATGTGTAGATTGCTCTAGGTAGCACTGACATCTTCACACTATTTATTCTTCCAATCTGTGAGCATGGAACATTTTTCCATATTTTTGTGTCTTCCTCAATTTCTTTCATGAGTATTCTATAGCTTTCTGAGTACAGATTCTTTACCTCTTTGGTTAGATTTATTCCTAGGTATCTTATGGTTTTGGGTGCAATTGTAAATGGGATCGACTCCTTAATTTCTCTTTCTTCTGTCTTGTTGTTGGTGTATAGGAATGCCACTGATTTCTGTGCATTGATTTTATATCCTCCCACTTTCCTGAATTCCTGTATGAGTTGTAGCAGTTTTGGGGTGGAGTCTTTGGGGTTTTCCACATAAAGTATCATATCATCTGCAAAGAGTGAGAATTTGACTTCTTCTTTGCCAATTTGGATGCCTTTTATTCCTTTTTGTTGTCGGATTGCTGTGGCTAGGACTTCTAATACTATGTTGAATAGCAGTGGTGATAGTGGACATCCCTGCCATGTTCCTGACCTTAAGAGGAAAGCTCTCATTTTTTCCCCATTGAGAATGATATTCGCTGTGGGTTTTTCATAGATGGCTTTTATGATATTGAGGTATGTACCCTCTATGCCTATACTCTGAAGAGTTTTGATCAAGAAAGAATGCTGTACTTTGTCAAATGCTTTTTCTACATCTATTGAGAGGATCATATGGTTCTTGTTCTCTCTTTTATTAATGTATTGTATCACATTGATTGATTTGCGGATGTTGAACCAACCTTGCAGCCCAGGGATAAATCCCATTTGGTTGTGGTGAATAATCCTTTTAATGTACTGTTTTATCCTATTGGCTAGTATTTTGGTGAGAATTTTTGCATCCGTGCTCATCAAGGATATTGGTCTGTAATTCTCCTTTTTGATGGGGTCTTTGTCTGGTTTGGGGATCAAGGTAATGGTGGCCTCATAAAATGAGTTTGGAAGTTTTCTTTCCATTTCTATTTTTTGGAACAGTTTCAGAAGGATAGGTATTAATTCTTCTTCAAATGTTTGGTAGAAATCCCCTGGGAAGCCATCTAGATGGCCCTGAGCTTTTGTTTGTTGGGAGATTTTTGATGACTGTTTCAATTTCCTTAGTGGTTATAGGTCTGTTCGGGTTTTCTATTTCTTCCTGGTTCTGTTTTGGTAGTTGCTACATCTCTAGGAATGCATCCATTTCTTCCAGATTATCTAATTTACTGGCGTAGAGTTGCTCATAATATGTTCTTATAATTGTTTGTATTTCTTTGGTGTTGGTTGTGATCTCTCTTCTTTCATTCATGATTTTGTTGATTTGGGTCATTTGTCTTTTCTTTTTGGTAAGTCTGGCCAGGGGTTTACCAATCTTGTTAATTCTTTCAAAGAACCAGCTCCTAGTTTCGTTGATCTGTTCTACTGTTCTTTGGGTTTCTATTTCATTGATTTCTGGTCTGATCTTTATTATTTCTCTTCTCCTGCTGGGTTTAGGCTTTATTTGCTCTTCTTTCTCCAGCTCCTTTAGGTGTAGGGTTCGGTTGTGTATTTGAGACCTTTCCTGTTTCTTGAGAAAGGCTTGTATTGCTATATACTTTCCTCTTAGGACTGCCTTTGCTGTATCCTAAAGATTTTGAACAGTTGTGTTTTCATTTTCATTGGTTTCCATGAGTTTTTTTAATTCTTTAATTTCCTGGTTGACCCATTCATTCTTTAGTAGGATGCTCTTTAGCCTCCATGTATTTGAGTTCTTTCCAACTTTCCTCTTGTGACTGAGTTCTAGTTTCAAAGCATCGAGGTCTGAAAATAGGCAGGGAATAATCCCAATCTTTTGGTACCGGTTGAGACCTGATTTGTGACCTAGGATGTGATCTATTCTGGAGAATGTTCCATGGGCCCTAGAGAAGAATGTGTATTCTATTGCTTTGGGATGGAATGTTCTGAATATATCTGTGCAGTCTGTTTGGTCCAGTGTGTCATTTAAAGTCTTTATTTCCTCATTGATCTTTTGCTTAGATGAACTGTCCATTTCAGTGAGGGGGGTGTTAAAGTCCCCCACTATTATTGTATTGTTGTCAATGTGTTTCTTTGCTTTTGTTATTAATTGGCTGATATAATTGGCTGTTCCCATGTTAGGGGCATAGATATTTACAATTGTTAGATCTTCTTGTTGGATAGACCCTTTAAGTAGGATATAGTGTCCTTCCTCATCTCTTATTACAGTTTTTGGTTTAAAATCTAATTTGTCTGATATAAGGATTGCCACCTCAGCTTTCTTTTGGTGTCCATTAGCATGGTAAATGGTTTTCCACCCCCTCACTTTCAATCTGGGGGTGTCTTTGGGTCTAAAATGAGTCTCTTGCAGACAGCATATCGATGGGTCTTGTTTTTTTCTCCAATCTGATAGCCTGTGTCTTTTGATTGGGGCATTTAGCCCATTTACACTCAGGGTAACTATTGAAAGATATGGATTTAGTGCCATTGTATTGCCTGTAAGGTGACTGTTACTGTCTATTGTCTGTGTTCCTTTCTGGTCTATGTTGCTTTGAGGCTCTCTCTTTGCTTAGAGGACCCCTTTCAAGATTTCTTGTAGGGCTTGTTTCCTGTTTGCAAATTCCTTTGGTTTTTGTTTGTCCTGGAACCTTTTTATCTCTCCTTCTTTTTCAATGACAGCCTAGCTGGGTATAGTATTCTTGGCTACATATTTTTCTCTTTTAGTGCTCTGAATATATCATGCCAGTCCTTTCTGGCCTGCCAGGTCTCTGTGGATAGGTCTGTTGCCAATCTAATGTTTCTACCCTTGTAGGTTACAGATCTCTTCTCCCGAGCTGCTTTCAGGATTTTCTCTTTGTCTCTGAGACTCGTAAGTTTTACTATTAGATGTCAGGGTGTTGACCTATTTTTATTGATTTTGAGAGGGGATCTCTGTGCCTCCTGGACTTTGATGCCTGTTTCCTTCCCCAAATTAGGGAAGTTCTCTGCTATAATTTGCTCCAATATACCCTCTGCCCCTCTCTCTCTTTCTTCTTCTTCTGGGATCCCAATTATTCTAATATTATTTCATCTTATGGTATCACTTATCTCTTGAATTCTGCCCACATGATCCAGTAGATGTTTATCTCTCTTTTTCTCAGCTTCTTTATTTTCCATCATTTGGTTTTCTATATCACCAATTTTCTCTTCTGCCTCATTTATCATAGCAGTTAGAGCCTCCACTTTTGATTGTACCTCATTAATAGCTTTTTTGATTTTGACTTGGTTAGACTTTAGTTCTTTTATTTCTCTCAAAGGGTTTCTCTAATAATTTCCATGATTTTTTCAAGCCCAGCTAGTATCTTTAAAATCATCATTCTGAACTCTAGTTCTGACATCTTACTAATATCTGTATTGATTAGGTCCCTGGCAGTCGGTACTGACTCTTGTTCTTTTTTTGAGGTGATCTTTTCCATCTTGTCATTTTGTCCAGAGGAGAGTAGATGAGTGAGAGAACAAATGCTAACAGGGTAACAACAACACCAGAAAAATATACACTAAGCAAATCAGAAGAGACCTGTAACCAGGGGAAAAGAAAGGGAAAGAAAGAAAAAAGAAAAAAAAAAAGATAAGAACAAACAAAAACAAAACAAAACAGAATATGATCAACTATGATCAGGCTGGTGCATAGATCAGTGTCACACACTAGATTTTGGGCGTATTTTGGTCTGTTAGAAGAAAGTGCCTCCCAAAATTTTAAAGAAAGAAAAACTTATATATGTACAAAAATAAGGGTTAATACGATGAAGGGATGGAATATGACTGTAAAGATCAAAATTATAAAAGATTTTATAAAAGGAATTGATAAGATAAGAAGTTGGTTGAAAAAAGAAAGAAGAGGATTAAAAAAAAAAGGGAGAGAATGTGATCAGGCAGGAGACTAGAACAAAGCCATACACTAGAGATTTAGGGTATATTTTGATCTGTTAGAAGAAACTGTATCTCAAAATTTTAAAGAGAGAACAACTTATATATATACACACACACATATATATATATATATATATATATATATATATATATATATATACACCAAAAATAAGGGTAACTACTATGAAAGGATAGAATATGACTCTACAAATGAAAAATAAATTTTTTTTAAAAAAAGGGATCGATAGGATGTTGATTGAAAAAGGGAAAAAGAAAAATTAAAAAAAAAAAAGACAGTTAAAAAAAATTAACTTCGAAAGATTAAAGAATCATGGTAAAAAAGCCATGAATTCTATGTTCAGCAGTCCCCTATTGCTGGAGTTCTGCCATTCTCATTGATCGGTAAACTTGGTCTTGGCTGGCTGTTCTTGCTGATCTTCTGGGGGAGGGGCCTGTTGCTTTGGTTCCCAAATGTCTTTGCCGGAGGCGGAATTGCCCCACCCTTGCTGGTCCGGGCTAAGTAATCTGTTCGGGTTTGCTCTTGGGAGCTTTTGTTCCCTGCAAGCTTTCGGTACAGCTTTGGAGGATTAGAGTGAAAATGGTGACCTCCCAATCTCTGCCCTGGAGGAGCCAAGAACTCAGGATCCCACTCCTCAGTGAGCCCCCAGAGAAGAGCAGTCAGTCACTCCTGTCTCCCCAGTCTCCGGCCGCACTCCCTGCTCACCCGGCCTGTGACTGAGCCTTTCTATCTCTGGCACCCGACTCGATGTGGAGTCTCCAAACCCAGCAGATCCCTGCGGTGCGCTCCCGTGCCACTCCTCCCGGGGGAGGAAGGGGAGTCTCCCCGGATTTGCCGCTTGTTGGGTCCCTGCTGGAGGAGCAGTGGCCCGACTGTGCCGCAGATCACGGTTTATGGCAACCCCGAGCTGAGAGCTCACTCCTCAGCTCCGTCTTTGCAGCCGGCTTCCCTGCTCTGATACCTGGGAGCTCTGCTGCACTCAGGCTCCCCCAGTCTTTCTGTGACCCTGAGGGTCCTGAGACCACACTGTCCCACGAGGGTTCCACCCCCTGCTTAGCCACTGGAGCTACTCCCTCAGTGGAGCCGACTTCTAAAATTTCCGATTTTGTGCTCCACTGCTCTATCACTTGCCAGAAGTGGCTGATGGAGGCCTCCTCCCCTGCCGTCTAGCCTCCCAAATATCACCTTGAATTCACTTCTCCACACGTCCTACCTTCCAGAAAGTGGTCACTTTTCTGTTCAGAGAGTTGTTGCTATTCTTTTCTTCAATCTCCTGTTGAGTTTGTAGGTGTTCAGAATGGTTTGATCCCTATCCAGCTGAATTCCTGGGACCAGATGAAATCCAGGTCTCCTACTCCTCCACCATCTTGCTTCTCCTCATAATGTATATGTAGTAGGTCTATTTGATGGTATCTCTTAAGTCCTATAAGCTATCTTCACTCTATTTTGTGTTTTTGTTTTGTTTTGTTTTTAATTTTTACTTCTCTGAATGAATTGCATTGCCCTATCTTTGAGTCCACTGATCCTTACTTCCACTTAATCTAGTCTGCTGTTGAGCCCTGCTATTGAATTTTTCAGTTCAATTATTGTAATCTTCAGCTCTGTGATTTCTGTTTGGTACTTTTTAATATTTTCTATTTGTTGAAATTCTCACTTTGCTTACACATTGCTCTCCTGATCTATGTGACTATCTTTGTGACCATTATATAGTCCAAGCCTCTCTCTGTGTCCTCAGTGGCTCCCAGTATTTGAGGGTATGCCAAGATCCATCAGTGTCCCAAAGAGGAAGATTGCAGTTAGTATCTAAATGTAGGCTCATTAGAAACTCGAATTCCAGGCAGTGGCTGGGAAAGTATGTAGTTAAGCCCTTTCCAAGGACAAACTGGGAAATGGGCATTTTTGCTTGCTTCCTCTGTGCTGGGTCTCAGTTTATAGCCGCAGTGGGGGGTATTTTTGTGCTGTTAAGAGTTGTTTCTTTGTTTGCTACAAGTCCTGTGTACTCGTGAATGCAAGCCCTGTTGCCTTTTAGAGCCAGATGATGTGGGGACCAATAACTCTGTTGAGAAATAAGATATTCATTTGTATTTAAATATCAAAATGATACTATTTTCCCAGGGATGGAAAATAAATATTGCAACCTTAGACAGCATAATGAAAATAGATTATTTTTTGTTGAACTTAATATAAAGTTAATGGATTCTCTATATTTAGGGAGTATAGGGACTATAAAAGATAAAACACAAACTGATTTTAATAGCTCATCATTATCTTCTAAAGTTCATCCTTATATTTGGGGAAGCTGAAATATTCTTAATCATATCAATAATTGATCAATAACTTCTTTATACTAAGTGAACACAGGACACATAAGGGTAGGATTTGAATGAGAAATTGGTCATGTTATAAATGATTGCCTTTATTAGAGAACCCTATTGGACTCTTTAAGAGAAAAAATTAACTCATTTTTCTTAAAGTAACACTCAAGGGGCAAATAGATATGTTATATCCTAGGTGATACTGACTCATTGGATAATTGGGGCTCATGTCATAATAATTCTCCTGAGGCAATGATGCACTTAAACAAAATAGGTCAGAGGTATGAATAACAGAAGAGGCAGTTACAAAAATTCAGAGTCAGCTCAGAGACTGTTTGAAAACAATTCCTGTCTCAGGAGACAGTTTTGTTTTCGTTAATAGCCAAATATTCCTAAACAAATGAAGGAAGAATGAAACCAGATAAATGTATGAAGACTTAAACAAGAGTACCAGAACCTTGTCTGTGTGCTACTGAGTACATCAGCAGAACAGTATAATGCAATCAGAAGATGTGGGCTAATGGCTAATTTGTATTCTCTTCTTGGTTTCAGAACAACTAATTTTTCTTCTGTAAACCAAGTGTGCACTTGGCATTACTCTAGGGCAACTATATTCGTACTGCTAATCACAGCTTTGACATAATGCCTATTTGCTCCTTGATGATCCACCAAGGCCAGTCTGAGTTTTATCGTCAAACATTTATGCACAACTGTTGCAGACTACTGAGACATAGCTCTGTGGTGTAGACATGGCCAAAGGGAGCCAAACATAAGGATGCTGTTTCATTTCTGCTTTTTTCTCTACTTTTATTCTTTCTTGCATATACTTTATTGTATATTGATTACATTCTGGAAGTCTTATATTTCCTGTCTCTTGTTTGGAGGTATCAGGATCTGATATAGGGTCATATATAGGCCCTGAATTCATCCAGATATTCTACAACATAGAACTTTTAAAACAAAGATCATATATGCTCTTCCTGCCAGTTCTCTTACCTCATTTCTCCCATCTTACTTTTTGTCTGGCCATGAGAGTTAAACTGATGCTCCCCCCCCCCCCTTATATTCCACATGGGAAGACTTTGATGCAAATGAGAAAGTTGATAGAGAAATACTGATTCAAATAATAGGGACCTAATTACGGGTCTTTGCAACATTTTAGGAAAGACAAAGGCCAAAGCTGGAGAGGCATCCATTCTGAACATGAAGCTATTGATAAGCATGTTCTAGCTTGCAGATTAAGTCTTTGGTTGTTTATCATTTCTCCTCCCTTCCCCCTCTCCCAGTTTACAGAATAGAGTCATTGTAAAAGTGCCTTTGGAACTGTTTATGTGACTATGTGCCACATTAAACACAATTCTGACCCCACATTCTGAGGCCAGATTCACTGGTTTGGTTTAAATATAAGTGAGATAAAATTGTATCATCTATGGCTAATTAATGTGAACCTCTCAACCTGTGCTCTGGGGAGCATTAGGTTGGCAGGTAGTTAATGATTCCTACTCAGTGCCTAGAACTATGTTGTCTTCCATAGTATTTTGGTTTGAAGAGCTGTAGAAATAGAAAGAATGGAAATAAAAAAGTGATCTTGGTTGACCAGAACACTGAGATGTCAACAATTTTTAAAAAAGTATTGAAGTTCAGTTAATATTCCCTATTTTAGATTAAAAGTTTGACATCAGTAAGAATGAATTTATATTCACTTACATGAAAAAAGTGAACAGAAGAATTAGTTAAGCATGAGTTTAATATAAGTCAGAAGCAATATTACTGCATTAATAGTTTTGATGAATTAGAAAAAGCTTTGAAAAAGGGGAACAGAGCATCTGAGTTTGAGCCCAAGCTCTCCTTCAGTGGTCACCTGACCCTGGACAAGTCTGTGGTGCTTAGTTTTCACATGGACACACTGAGGGATTTGAATTAAATATCCTCAGTTTATACTAAACCCTGATATAAGGTTATAGAGGCAAGACGAGCCAGAAGAAGAAATAAAAAGTTGATTGATTTACTGGAAGGAGAGATTTGTACTGAGAAGCCAGTGTGATAACCTTGGAATATAAGATTATGCAGAGCCTTGTTGATGTTAGTGCTAAATCAGATAGGTATTAAATAATAAAAAAATCATAAGTAAGGTAATAAATATGGTGCATGTGTTGGTGTAAGGAAATGTGAAACATGAATTTGGAGAGAAATTAAATAGAATAGGAACACTTAGAAGGATTTTTCAGTAAATCCAATGATGATATTCTGTACTATTGAAACTGCAACAATAGGAACAAACATGTATTGATTTCTTACTTTGTGGCTAACGCTTTTGTTAAGTACTTTATAAGCACCATATCATTTAAGAAGCCAATGTGAGAGACATCTCCATAGAAAAAAAACAACAGGACATGCTTGATAATACAAAAGGTAATGTAAAAACTAGCCAATCATGACACAAAGTTTTGAGTTTGAGTTCTGTCACATGATGATGCCATTAAGTTCAGAAAGCCAGTCAGTCAGTTTCGGGAGAAAGATTTGGTGATACCCTTTAGTCATGTTGAATTTGAAAGAATTTCCCTAAAGAAATATAAAATATAAAATACAAGTTTCCAAGCTATGCTATGTAGAGTTAGGCATTCATGCCTTAAAAACAGATATTTCCAAATGAGCAAAATAGACAGCAGAATGCTAAAAAAGGGCTTGAATTTCAGGAGATAATCAGATTGATGAAGTGGAACCAAAAAAAGAAAAAAAGGATGGAGGAGCATGGTCACAAATACTAAGAGAAAGGAGAATTTCAAGAAGATTGAGGGAAATGGGCTCGGTGGGGGAGATCAGCAGTGAAAAATGCTATGTAGGTCAAGGTGTGCTTCAGATCTGGAGCAAAATAGGTGTATTTGGCTAGAAGGATGAAACTGAAACTCTTTCAACATCCACCGAGATAACTGACAGTGGACACTGAACTTCACTAGTAAGTGAATTAGGGCTGCATCTTTATAGTGTTCAACAAAAACTGATAAAATAGCTCCAGAAGTTGGACATTTTTGTAGCTCAAAATTTTTCAAAGGAGAAATGAAACCTACTTCTGTTAAATATAATCAGAAATATGGAACAGACACTGGTAACTGCCAATCCAACTGCTATTCTCCACCCCACCCCACCCCATTCACCCAGGGAAGAGCCCTGTAATTATTCAGATTTCCATTTTCCTCTGCTCAAACTTTGGTTTCGTTAGGAAGTTGGCTCCATTGGCAGCCCCAAAGGAACTTTTTTAACATACTCATGGTCATCCTATTTTCTTTGGTTAGGCATGAATATGTGACACCAGGAAAGGAATAAAGAGAAGTTGGGTAGGGGCCTTTTAGGGAAAGTTTTCCTGACCCATAAACACACACATGTGCGTGCACGCACACACACACACACACAAGATCTGACCTTTTCCTTCATAGAACGGGATGGGATGCCTGGAACTGCTGCAGCCATCTTGTAACCAAGAGGGAAGTAACTTCTGAGGACAAGTGATAGGACAGAAAGAGGAAGGAACCTGAGTCCTCAAGGACCTTATTGAGATAATTCACCATACCATGCTGCATCTCTAGGATTTTCCTTCACTTAAACTATTGGAATTCTCTGTTACTTGAAGCTGAATGCAATCTATAATAAAAATGTGAAGATTACTTCCTGGAATTTCCCTCCCTCACTCTTAATTTTCTATTATTATCTTATATTCAGCTTTTTGTATTTTCTTCCAGTGAAATTCTTTTATAGAAAATATAACTACTCTATACAAGTCCTAATTCTAATTCCTAATTTTGTAATTATTGTTACAATTGAATTCTTAGCTGATTAGGTTGGGTGGTGTCATGGTGAGGGGAGGTAAGGAGAGTGTGTGAATAAAAGAATAGTCTATTATTTCCCAATTTCCCTCTCCATAGTCATGGCACAGATTTAAAAGCAACTGTGTATAGCATTATTTCAGGGGGATTATAATAAAAACCAAAATCTTTATATAAATTTCTCAAGCCTTTTGTTTTGGGCTCCCATTTTATGACTCTTTTCAGGCATGGCACTTTCATTAACATGTGCAAGCAAAGCCTCATTGTTCAATATGACTCTCTAATGAGAAAGAATAAGACTAAGTATTGAGAATGAAAATTGTACATTTTATGTGGTGGTTTATAGACTATTACTTCTAATTGAAATTTGAAGTTCGCCTTTACAGTTAAGGTGAAAGCAGAAAATCACACATTAGGCCCCTCTCTGACATAACAGACTCCAGACTGGAGTGAGAACCAGTCTTTGACAAAGGGTAACACTTACATATCAAAAGAAACAGAGAGCTGGCATTGTCCTCAAAGGTGACGTTTGAATGAAGTCCAGTGTCTGTAAAGAGGCCATCTGTTGGAGATAAGGACTTATGATTATTGGAAATGTTTGGAGAGTGTTAAAAATGGAAGTTGAGGGAGAAACGCCATTTAGCTTGCCCAGGTGATGGAGAGTTCGTCTGTGCTAGGGACCCAGTTTGTTCATTGTTTTTTTACCCCTAACCTAAGAACTTGCTGTGCAATCTGAGAAGATGCTTCAGAATGGACCTGGAGTGTTTATTTCAATCATTTTAACTAAACTGGATAAAACTTATGATCATGGAGCTTTCCAAAGCAATTGTATAGTTGAGTACTCTGAAATCTGCTTTTTGAATAATTACTCCCCATGCATTCCCAATGGGTCCAATATTTCCCTCCAGGGGATGAAAATCAGTTCTTGAGGGAGGAGTAGAAAAATCTCAGATATTGCATGAAGAGTTATACAGTATGTCTGTGATATTAAAATTTCACAGGGGAGGGGATAATTAGGAAAAAGTAATCTAAAAAACACTGGAGGGAGGTAATGAATTTAAAACATTTAGTCTACAAAAGAGATTTATTTACTCTGTAAAGAAAAAATAGAAAATACAATCTATCATTAAGAGGTCCATCAGAAGCCTCCTGAAGTACCTCAATCACACAAGATCAGTGATATACAGTCTGCTTTGACAGAGATTTGCAGCCATGCATCAAAAATGTAAATCTCATTATGGTTTTGCAAGTGGATATGAATGGAAAATTTTCCCATTGTTTCAGAATTGTAGCTAAAGGTTTAAGGTAAAATAACACTCTTACTACTTTCCTAAGTCTATCCTGGGCCTATGGTGTGGCCAGTCATCTCTACTATGTCCTCCTTCCCTTCCTACCACTACATAATTAAATGACTGAGGGTAGAGAGAGAATTCTGAAACTGTTTTATGTGTGGTTGGCCTGGAGGGGAGTTCAGAGAATTTTCCTCAGATTGAAACAAGAGAGGCAGCCTCAGGAGGACCACTTACAATGAGGAGGAACTGCAGATGCAATCGAGGGAGGTTGGCCTCTCATTTCCTGGCTGCCCTTCAACTCAGGTGGCACACTTGTGGATTCACCTATTGTCTATTTGGGCAGGTGGGAAAGGAAATGAGAGAAAGAGAGCTGGGACAGACAGAAAATTCCACAGAGAAACATCCTGAACTGCCACCATCGGGCCTGTCGCTGAGATTCTGTGAAAGATGGGCCAAGAGACCCTAATAACAAGAGGATTAAGTATTTCCAGAGTGGGGAGGAAGCTAAGGAAATTCCAAAGGAGATCAAAATAGAATATCTCTCCAGGACATAACTGTGAAGTAGAGAGATCTTGCCCAAGATGCCTCTGGTGTATAATTCACTTATGTTCCCCTAAGACAGATGGAACATAGGCTATGGTCACATAGAAGGGCATTGATAGCCACAACCAATGGAAGACCAGAACATCCACTTAATGAAAATAGTTGTGTTCTTTTTAATCTTTTCCATTCCCTTACTAATCCTGAGGGGCTAAAAAATAATAATAATGAATAAGTAAAGGAAAAGCAAGGGAAGGACAAACACAACTTCTATCCTCTCCAAATACAGAAGCTCATAGTAGGCATGCTTCAAACTGAACTTGCTATTGAAGTTTTAAGCTGTCCAGGACTTGATCAACCTCCTTAGTGCCTGGACTTTACTAGCAAGCTCTGAAGTCTGCCTCAGAGATTCGTGAAGGGAACCTGGACAGGAAACATTTGAAGGTAGCAGTGGAAGGAAGTCTTAGTATCTATTCTTTTCACCTGCCCTTTACCCTGGCACCCAGTTTAGACTGCCCAATCAACAGACTATTTCTATTCAGTTAAATCTCAGTAAGACTGAATAATTTCAACTCTCTACAGAAACTTATAAATGAAAACAAAAGAACAAAACACTTGGTTAGGATTTGTTTATTTTCCTCCATATCTTTGTAGCTCCTTTTTTATCCCATGCAAAGCCTTAGCTTATTATCCAGAATCTTTTCCTAAGGAATTTCCCCCCCATATCATCAGCCTGATTCAAGTAAGAACCACAGGGTCCCTGTCTCCTTATTGCCAGGAGGAGTTATTTTCATTCTTAAGTACTGCTTCTTAGACTCTCCTGGCCATAAGAATTACCTAGGAACTTTGGATGTTGTTATAAATATAGTTTCTGGGGGATGTTATGGACTAAACTGTGTCTCCTCGAAATTCATCTGTTGAAGCTCTAATCCACAATGTGATTGTATTTGGAGATAGCCTGTAGGGAGGAAATTAAGGTTAAATGGAGTAAGTGTAGGCCCTAATTTGATAGAACTGGTGTCCTTTTCAGAAAAGGAAGTGACACCAGAGATCTCTCTTTCCACATAGGTACCAAGAAGAAGCCATGTGAGGACACAGCAAGAAGGTGGTCTTCCAGAGCCAGGAAACAAACCTTCACAGAAATGAAACCTGCAGGCACCTTGATCTAGGGCTTCCAGCCTCCAGAACTATGAGAAAATAAGTTTCTGTTCAAGACACACAGCCTGGGGTATTTTGTTATGGCAGCCTAAGCAGACTAAGGCAGGGGACCTTCCTCTGAAGTTTCCTAAATCTGAGATGGGTCTCAAGAATTGTGTGTGTGTGTGTGTGTGTATTTTAAACAACTGAAATGATTTTTATAGTCTGGTGAATTTGGGAGCCACTAAATTGAAGGAATTATACTAATGAATATTTCTGCTTACACCTGTTTCTTTCTTTTGGGAAAGGGTACACGGGTTATACTATTTTCTTATGGTTCAAAAACTATGGAGGAGATGTTTTTTGAAATTGTATAGATAATAAAGGGGAATATACAGATACATTTTAGCACACACAGGGGCTTGAGGCTATTTTGTATAATCTCTCACTCTATTGCCTGCTATAGAGAAAGTGGTCAGTTTAACAACATAAAACAAAACAAAACAGAAAGAAGCAATCACCCTGAAGCCCCTCTTACTGGTCAAGATACTAATTCAACTCCGGTGTCTTGCCTGATCATCCAGCTCTTTTATACATGCATACACAGTCTTATGCTTTTCCAATGGGTATTTATTATTAGTTAAGTCATGATTCAGGATCCCAGGGTGGGGATCACCATGTATCCGGGTTCCCCTTCAGTACCCTGGGAGAAGGATGGAGGGCAGAGGAGAGGAGGGCAGAGGAGAGGAGGGTGGAGCCAGTTCACATCTTCCCAGGAAATGCGCCTTGTGTCTGGAGGTCGACCCGGGCTGACACCCAGCATGTGGGGCAGAGGGGCTTGTACACATGCCGGTACCATTCACACATGGAGATGTCATCCCCCTTCAGCCATCGCTGCCTTCTCACAGTGGTGGACACCCAGGTATTTCTGCCAGCAACTCCTGGTTCGGTTCAGGTTGGGAAAGAGGCTATCAAAAGGGGAATCTGGTAGTTCTTGATTTTGGCCTTGATGTCTTCTGTCAGGGTGCTGACTCCTAAGGACACCCCTGAAGCAGCTCACAGGTCAATGACACCCTCAGCAAAGACCTACTTACACCTGTTTCTTTCAGAGTTCTCCTTCCTCCACTCTTTATAGACCTTTCTCCATTTCAACAAATATTTATTGACCCATTTACCATTCTTGGTGGTGAGAATATAGCAATGAATTTTAAAAAAAAGAGAGAGAGAGGAAATCTCCTTTCCAGAACTTGACATTCTAATGGGAATAAAGACAATATTGACATATACATTTATTATTTAATTTGCAGTAGTGATAAATACTATAAGGAAAAGAAGGTAAAGTGTTAGAGAGTGGGTGGGGTGGTAGGGTGGCTCTTTCCATAAGGAAGTCAAGTAAAGCATATCTGAGAAAATAACAACCCGGCCAAGACTTAGATGCAGGAAGGAAGCCATGCAGAAATGTTTGAGGAAGAGCATTTCAGGCCCAAGGGAACAGCAAGCACAAAATATGGCAACATCTGTTAGGGACATCTCAAGGGCCAGGATGGCTGAAGCCAGAGACTAGGGAGAAGGGGGATGGGAGACAACCTCAAAGAAGGGCAAGAGGGGCCAGATCAGGTAGCACAAGGCCAAGATAAGGAGGTTTGATCGTGTTAAGCAGGAGAAAGTTATGATCTGATTTATTTCTATGTGGAAAGACCACAGGAGTGAGAGGAGATATTGCAAAGACAGTTAGAAGGCTATTGATATTAATAGCCTGGGTTAACTACTAAACACAGAATTTCAGTGAATTTTAATATGATGTAATCAGTGGGTATAACAAGGTCCAAAAATATCAGGGACCCAGAGGCCTCACTGTCTACCATTACCTAGGGATTCTTCTTCTTCTTCTTTTTTTTTTTTTTTTTTAAGATTTTATTTATTTATTTGAGAGAGGGACAGAGAGCACAAGCAGGGGAGAGAGACAAGCAGACTCCCCTCTGAGCAGGAAGCCCTATGCAGGACTCTATCCAATGACCCTGAGATCATGACCTGAGCCAAAGTCAGACGCTTAACTGACTGAGCCACGCACATACCCCTTACTTAACGATTCTTATATTTTTTTTCCAGTTAGCTTACAATCAAATGTGTAGCCTTTTAACATTCCTTCTTTTTTAGTAGAGGATGCTACCTTTGTGTCTTTTTTTCAAACAAGAAGGCAGTTGGGTTTTCCAGCCTGCCTTCTGACTCTGCCATTAGGGAAACATACAAACAGCCGATTTGATTTTCACAATATGTTTTATTAATAATAAGAGCAGGTGCATGAAACACATTCCCACCCAATTCATGTAACCTCCTTCCACATTTTCTAGTCACCTGTTTGAGTGGAGTTAGAAATAACTTCATTTGCATACAATAGAATGGCACCTTTCAAAAATGTACCCGTCTACCAGCAGAACTTACCAGTGACCTGCAACACAGATTTTCCAAATATTTGCTCTGAAAGTGTTCATATCCTTTGCACAGAACAAAATTATTTGATGAAAGTGTTATTGTGTTTTAGACTGAGGTTTTTAAGTGGTTTAATTATAGCCATAGAAAGCTGCGTTTCATGTATCATATTGACAAATCCAAAACCATATTTCTGAATTTAACGTTCTCTAAGGAGGTGTTAAGAGCATACTGGCTGTTCTTTCTTTTGGCAAAAGCTTCATGCTAGGTAAAAATGCTTCCAATGTTATTTTTGAACTATTCTATTTTTGACCCTAATCCTTTTCTTTGCTGTGGTTATGGCCCTGAGTCCCTAAATTATAGGCTCCCCGGCAGTTTCAAAAAGCTAATTCACACCACCGTGCACATTAGGAAGGTGGTGTATATAATATTCCACTAAGGGAGACCCGAAGTGCATTAAGCCCCCACCAGTAACCAGTCACGAGTCAGGCTACAACTGACGCTACTCATTTTTCTACACTGACAAGTTTTCATTATGTGGCTTTCCCAGAACAATCTAGAAATTGATCTGCAGCTGATGGAAGCTAGGATGAATCAGGCCCGTAAGTGAACCCAAAATGTTAGAGCAAAGTCAGAACCAATGCCGAGACTCCAGCACAGTGTAAAAGGTGAGCAACACGCTCCCTCCTAACTTCCTCCTCCTCACACCCCCTACCTCCTCTTCCACAGACAGTATGCACAGATCTCAGACCCCTCCAAAGGACTTCTCACTCTGGCAATATCCCCCTGGCCTGGAGAAGCCATGTAGACTTTTCTTTCATCCTCTGTTTACTTATCTCCTGCCTAATAGGTCAGAGGCTCACACTCTTGGAAAAACAATTCTCTAGTTATGTGTCTACTGGTATGAAAGAAAGGGTCTTTTGTTTTCTGCACAATTGTGTAAATCTGGTTGAAAATCTAGGGTGTTGATCTGAACTTGCTCTATGTAATTCTGGCATCCTTGGGGACCAGGGGATTGCCCGACAGAGTATGCAAGGGTGGGGTAGTGCAACCCTGGGGAGACTTTGGGAATGAGATGCTCTTAAGACTGTTCCAGGGGACTGAAAGACTCTGGGGATATGCTCTGGTTCCAAGAAGATTAAGAGTGATAAATGAGACTTAAGCTGATAGAGTTTAGCCAGGTAAGTGTTTGTGGTGGTGGTGTTGGTGGGTGTATGTGTGAATGTGCGAGTATATGTATGTGTGAGGGGGGAATCAGTGGGTGTGTGTTATGGGATGGATGTAGGGATAGAGGGCAAAAGGATTGTCTGAAGAAGGATTAAGACTTCAAAAATAAGCCTCGATCTATCATACAAATAAGTATTTATTTAAGCCAAAGTAGATTACCTTTTTTCCCCATTCCATCCACTTTTTGTGAGTCAATACCACCCAATTCCCTAAAATTGGTGAATACATCCCACAGTCTGTTTTCTCCCCTAACAGCAATAATGAGAGCAGCAATCAGTTCTTTTTTTTTTTTTTTAAGATTTTATTTATTTGTCAGAGAGAGAGAGAGAGAGTACACACAAGCAGGGGAAGCAACAGGCAGAGGGAGAAGCAGGTTCCCTGCTGAGCAAGGAGCTGGATAAGGGACTTGATCCCAGGACCCCATGATCATGACCTGAGCCAAAGGCAGATGCTTAACTGACTAAGACACCCAGGCATCCCAGCAATCAGTGCTTGAACAGCTTTTGTGGGCAAGACCAAGTGCCAGAGGCTTTTTGATGTAGTAGGTAGCTGGCAACTGGTGAGCTTTGACCCAGCAGTCACATTCTTACATTGTGGGATAAATCAAACTAATTAACAGGGAATTTTACTCTAAATGCTCTCGAGGGGGAGAGGGTCATCTTCACACACACTAGAAGTGCCTTGGAAGAGCTTCAGGATAACCTTACCCCACAGTAGCACATCTACAGGACCCATCCTTCAAAAACATCTACTGAAGGTGACCACACCTCTCAGGCAGTTGCTCAGATGTGTCTACTGGTCTCTATGGTGATAAGCCCACCCACATCCAAACTCTACACTCCTCCAGACTGGAGGCCAGTCGTTGCTATGCAGGAAATAACTGAGAACCATCTCAGAGATGAAATACCTTGCTGTGAGGTCACCTATGTGGGAAATACCATTTGAGGCTTATGCTTGTTGCATCACCCTATCTTTGTCAGAAACCCTTTTGTGGCTTAATAATGAACACTTGGTTGAGTACTTTCCATTACAGAGCCCCAAGACAAACATTCCTATCCGGCTCCAGCAGAGTGATGGGTGCACAAGAGGTAATCATTCTGGTAGCAATTGTGTTAAGGAATTGAGAGCTTAAGGGAGTAGCTTGGTTTCCATGATCAGCGGAAAATATAACAGACCAAGAAATTAATAAAAAATAAATAAATTGGCTAAGGAGTGAACCTTCCTTGATTTTTATTATTTTAAGTACCCAGCTACAATATTTTATTTTTAAATAGTGAAATATATTTGAAGCCTCAGGCCAATTACATTTGTTTTTTCCTTTCACCTGAAAATCATGTTGATAGTTGGCTCACTGTTTGGTAGGACAAAATGATTGATAGTACATTCCCAGTGTGAGAAATGGAAGCATTCCCAGAATCCTCCCCTTGGAATGATCAAAAGGAGGTGGAAGGTGAGTTGGAAAGAGTTTCTGTGACAGAAACCCACCAACTAAGTTTCATCTTCAACAGAACATTCTGTGAATGGTTTCAGCCCAAGTCTGCTTCCTTCTCAGGGTTTGGGTTTGGATGTGGGCAAGTAAAATGTCTATAGAACAGGGAGGCTCTCTATTGATGTAGCTTTAGCCTGTCCAACTTACCTGAGGAAAGGTAGTTCTAACTGAAGGGAATGCTGCTCAATCAAGATTTCTTGAAAGAATGAGTAGATAAATGAATGAATCCAATGCTGTTTGTCACAAAGAAGCAATCTTTTATACATGTAGAAGCTGATTTTTTAACTTAAATTCTAGTTAACATACGGTGTAATATTAGTTTCAGGTGTACAATTTAGTGATTGAACACTTACATATATCACCCAGTGATCATTACAACAAAGGCATTTTCAGTTTGGAGGAGAGGATATCCATATAACCCAGTTACATTAAAGAGTTCTAACTACCTGCGGTTATTGGGATAACTATGCCCCTTGGGAGATTTGGAGGCCAAAGATAACCTCAACCTGGTTATCTATCATTCTAGAAGACTGATGTTAGTCATGGTGATACCAAGTCCTTTGTGACAGAAAGTACTGACAACCTCGAGTAAGTTGCAAAGCTCTTTGCAACTTCCATCTAGTTAATCTTCAATGACACTAGACGTGACCAAAGAAGACCTAAAACAAGCAAATATTTTGATGTCACGAATCAAAATGACCAATTTGCCTTCAATTTTGATCAATTTCTGGTCAATTCTGTGTAATGGAAATGATTCCTTTTTCGATTACAAAACTATGAAACTTTTGTTTACTAGGGATACTAATTATTATTTCTGGCTAACCTTGTTGGTTTAGGTACTGATATTTATCTCTTCACTGAAGAAGGGTATGGCTGGTTATATAGCTGAGATAAATAACATAGCATTGTTGCTAAAGCCACCTCAAATCCTACCATACATCCATGTGTATCACACCATGTAGCTCAAAACGTTAATTAACATTCACAAAGGTAAAAACTACCAAACTGTAGAACAAGCTAAGGAAAACTCCCAACATCTTGCTTTGGACATTACCCTTTCACTGAAAAGGAAAACAAGTCAGCTTCATTGATCACATTGTCCAAATTCATCATCAGATAAGATGATGGGTGTCAGAACATTTTGAAAATATACAAAGCTTTTAAAAAACATAATATGGTACTATAACTATTAGTAAATTTCTACTTGATTTTGAGTCCTTTGAAACTGGTTTAATTGTATAGTATTTACGATCAGATATCTTGCTGGATTGTGTTTCTAAATGATGATTATCCATTTTTATACTTAATCAGATTATGTGTGCAATAATGCTAACATCTAGCTGTTAGTTCTGTGCATACACAAGTGCAAGCAATCTTTTGGGCAAGCAATGAAAGAGTTGTGAGTGCAACCATTGGGGTATAAGGAACATTTTTAGTTTTTTGTTGTTGTTGTTTTTGTTGTTCTTAATCTTTATTTCTGCCCTTGCATAACAACAGCAACAACGAAATCTTCTTAAACTGCAAATAAATCTCTGAAAGTGGTGCCTGGAAGCAAAATTTAATGTCTGTATCATTGCCTTAGCCAAATTAATTTTTTTTCTGTAATCACATGTTCTAAAACTTTCACATTGTCCTCAGTTTATAAAACTTAAAGATCTCTAAAACTATTGGTTCACTCGTTCTCACTATGGTACTAATCGTATCTTTAGCAGATATAAATGAACAGGGATTGGACTAGATAGGCCAATTAGTACAAATAAAATTCAGTTCCAGAACTTTATGTTAAAGCAAAACTTCTTCCACTCTGTCCTGGGCTCACTTCTGCTGGACTTGCTGTTGAAATTGTGTGAGCAGACCCTCCCTGAACATCTGTAGAGCCTGGGTGAGGAATACAAATGGAGATTCACACATTACACACATTTTAAAGCAATACTTTAATGTAATAAATGGTTAAATAAAATATGTGCCAGCCACCTATCTTAACCAATATCCTTTCATAATGACAAATTTAAAAATATCTCTGAGCTATAGTTTTTACATAGCTAAATCATAAAAATATCATTTCAACTTAGTCTCAATAATTTAAATGGTTAAGTATATAATGTAACTGTAATCAAAGTATACGTTAATCAAAATATATTACAGTATATCCTATGTTTTATTGAATGTATTTTCATCAAAAATATAAATTAAGGTAAGAAAATAAATTAAGGCAAGGTCTAAAATTTAAAAATTTTTGTAAATAATTTTATTACACTTCCCAAATCTTTTTCATAAATATTGAAAATATCTATCAAAATTAAAGGATAATAAATGAATTGTAATTACCTTGGGCACAATTTTTAAATGAGTGCATTTAAATGAAATTAACTTTTAATTTTTGAAACAAATCTTTATTTTCGTAAATATAAAGCTACTCATTATTCTAGCATTCAATGTCCATCCAGTTGTCAATGTAAACAATTTGTATCATGCTTCATTTCTGTTTTATCTCAACCTAAGTATGGACTAATTTAAAAATAACTGAATTCCTTAATATTGCAAAAATATTTCTCATCACCAAGTTTCACTATTGTAAATACTGTGTTAATTCATGTGTTCTTCCAGAGCCAAGGATTGCAGTATGGAGAGAAGCGAGAAGATGGGCACTTGGTACCACATCAAAAGGACACCTCATTATGGGAGAAGCTATTACATTCCTGCTCTCTGAGAAGATTTGACAAGTTAATGAATTTTTCTTTTCTTTTCTCTTCCCTAAGTACTTCCACTGCTCAGACTGTCCCTGTGCCCCAAAGCAGTGCCCACTTCCTGTGTCAGCAGCCACCTGGCAACCCACATACCTCACAGCCTTTGGAAGCAACTGCTAATTGTTTTGAGGTGCTAGGAAAAAGCATTTCCCTGGGGCCTGAGGAGACTTAGTCACAAGAGCAGATGTTTAGTTTATAGGTTGCGCAGGGCAAGCGCTCAGTTCAGAACTGCAAGTGATGGAAGCATCCCATGTCTTTAATAAAGTAAGATTTCTCGGTTTGGGATATTTGGGCCCATGAAAGCACGCATGGAGGAAGAAGCCCAGGCTTGGCTGGGTATAAGGCGTATATGAGATGTGAACTGGAGCTATTGAGAATCTTGATATGAAGCTTGAAGACGGAGCCAACACAATGGAAGGCAGAGTGAATTGATGGAAAGAAATTGATCTATGGAGAAAATGTCTGAAATCTGCATTCCCCTGCCCCTGAGGCCAGGTATACATCTGAATTTTCATTTGGTGAGACAATATATTGTCTTTCTATCTTTATTTTTAGGTGGGATTCTGTCCTTTGCAATAGAAAGTCACAACTGATATAGCAGGAAACCATTCTCTTTCCAGTACACTAATCACCAGGAAGAGTCTTGCCAGATTTGACTTCATTTAGTAGAATGTGACTAGGAACTAGTGTCCTTTAGATTCAAGTTCTGGATCGTGTCTGGGTGGCCAGTCTTTTCACCAAGGCCACCCAAGCACCCATCCCTACTTTTGCCTTCTGGTTTCAACTGGACTTTCTTTAGATGCCAAAGACCTCTTTGAACAGCTAATAGTGACTCAGGCAAGAGGATCATGAAGAGGCTTGAATATGTCAAGAAGCCTTGAAAGTGCTTTTCATAAGAGCATCATAACTAAGCCACTAACATGTTCGTTTATTACATGTGGAACTTGTTAAAAGGGATAAATACCTAATTTCATAGCCCACTGTAGAAGAGAGTATTGCATTTCTTAAATATAAACAACCACCCATTAATGCTTAATTCCCATGATTTGAAAATCTTTTCTAATCTCATTTTTCTTTCCGCCTCCAGCTGAGTGATTTTTTTTCATATATTTAATCATTAACATAACATCGGTGTTGTTTGTAAGGTAATACCACCAAAAAGCCCGCCTATGCACTAATGGCTTAGTTGGAGGCTGCACGTTCCTAATGATTATGCATTCATTTCAAGCTTTCATTGTACAGTAGCAAAGTCGACTTGAAGTAAATTGTAAACTTCACTTTAGTCAGTGTATCACATATCAAGATTTTTATAAGTACATGTTGACTTTTTGGTAGAGGCCCAAGTCCCCAATCAGTCTTCCAAGAAGGAAAAAAAAAAGAAAAGAAAAATTCACAGAAATACAGTGGGTGGAATCATGCCCTACACTAATAATATTTCAAAGAATACCTTCTTTCAGACTACACAAAAATACAGTGCTTACATTTTTACAAACCCACAGTTTATGTAGAAATTATTTTATGTTTAGATATCACTCGCTAGTAACTGGTATTGAGCCAGCCTGAGAGCTACATAAACACCAGATTTTACACATTACAGAGCTCACACAACATTTTGCTCTAAGCTGGTTAGTTAGTTATAAATCTACATGCAGTTTATAGTCTAACCCCGCCCGGAGAGCTCCCCTGCTCCCACCGTTTTGGGTTTTTTTGTTGTTTGGGGGTTTTGTTTTGTTTTGTTTTTTGTTTGTGTGTGTGTGTGTTTTGGCCAAGAAAATAAATATATACACCCAAAGAAATCAAATCATACATGTGCACTTTTGTAAACTAGAAATTCCTGTATCTTTTATTGTAAATCACTGCCAGATGTCAAATAGCAAAATGTTCATTACTCCCCCAAATAATAGAGTTGATTAATGAAGCTCATTTACATTGTGGAATCTTGGTCTCTGTCACAACTGGACAGGGTTTAAGAAGTTGGCTGTTTTTTTTTTTTGAAATCATGCAGATGGGGAAATAACTTTAACTATTACGCTTCAAAGACAAAGAAAATATTAAGCATCTTGGGGCAGGGTTTGGTCATCTCGGGGTAATAACTTCCAAATGAAATGAGGCTTCCTTCTCAGAGAACAGAAACGGTAGCAGTGTCATAAGACAGAAAGATAGATATGTTTCTGGCCCATCTATGGCTTATAACTGTTCACTATAGGAAATATATTCTAAGGGAATTTTAGTGCTCTGCATAAACTTTTAAAGGCAGTCTGATTGCTCTAGTCCAGTTACCTGAATAATCAAATCTTGGGCTCATAACTCTGTGATGATAGTATTTGTGCGGAAGTACTATTCTAAAAGAAAATCTCCCTTTCTATGGAATAGGTGGTCATTCGAAATGGAGTATCTATTTTAGTGAAGTTAGCAGATTGTAAATAAAATCGGTTACCAGTCTATATAACCCTCTAGAAGTGACACACAAGTCACACTCTGACCACCATTCGGCCACCGTCCGTGGATTAGCAGGCATGGCATCTTCAAAAGGTCTTACTAAACATATTTCTCGCCACTGTATGTGTATTCTATTGCGTGGAGACAAAGGATGTAGAAAATAACACAAACATGACACTGGCAGTTAATCAGAAGTGTTTTTTTTTTGTCAGCAAAGCTGACCTAGAATGACTCATAAGCAGCTGGAGGTCAACCTTTTGTCCATAATACTTGGTTCAGACACTTTGGAACCAGTGCAGGTGTGATCACCTATGAGAACACGGATGCCTGAATGCATCTATGTGATCCACTTCTCAATCAAGCATTTATTTGCTTTTATGCAGACAAGTTGTGTGTGTGTGCGCGCGAGCTCGCATGTGTGTTTTTGTGTGTGCCATTCAATTTCTTAGTGGGCAATATTAGGTAATCATCAAGAACATCCACTTTGGAATCAGTTACACACAAGTTTGAACCCTAGATCCATCACTCATCAGCAGTGTGGCTAAATTCTCTGAGCCTCAGTTTCCTCTTACATAAAATGGGAATATTAGCGAACACGTCAGAGAGTTATGTGAGGAATTAAATGAGAGAGAGTGGATGAAATCTTTAACTTGGTGTTTCACACAGAGTAAGTGCCACACCTCCAGTGATAAATAATAGCAATAAGATTTTCCTAAAGAACCTACTACGTGCTGGCACACACTGCTCAAACTCCCTGGTTTTTCATTCGCCTGCTCCAGGCAGCAAACCGAGGACTCAGGCACATTGGGAGGCATTAATATTAATTTTAAAATGAAACATAATCAGCATTTGAAGTAATTTGAAAATCCAGTACCTAGAATTTAAACGATGCTCTGCTGTCAATTATAAAGAATCACAGAGCTGGAAGAGAGTCCTAGATTATGGGAAGACACCTTCATTTTAATGCTGAAAAAACTCAACGCTGGAGAGAAGATTTCAGTTCCCCCCACACACATCCCTCCAGAGGTGGTGCTGGGAACAAAATCCGAGTCCAGTCCCTGTTCCGACCCCTGCTGCCTCCTGCCCTTAGTTTAGGCTCTGCTGCTCCTCTTGGGTTTATGACTGGGACCAGACACCAACTTTTCTGAAAACACCAAACTAAAGAAAATGTGACAGAACCTGGGCCTGCCCTTGTCACTGAAACCCTGCATCATAGAGCATCACCTAATAAGCTAGGTTATAAAATTTTGTGAGAATAAAAATGTAATAATGTATGTGAAAGCAAATCTTAAGAGAAAAAATTTTATGTAATAATGAGGATTAATATTATGCATTTCTCTTATTATCAATTGCATGCTTGTTAAATTGAATCAGATAGCAATTTGCTGAGAATACCTGGTGTTTTAAGACCTCCATTCTATGCTAGGAGAAAATTTCATTATGAAGAGGAGAGAGAGAGCTGAGAAGAGCCATGTCTCAAGAGCTCTTAACACAAAATGAATTACTATCCCCATCTTATAAGCAATTTTTGGTCTAAAGTCTCCCAGCATCTGGAGAAGACCAAGCTTATCCGTTGTTATTAGTGAAGTAAGTAAAGCCCAGGGTGATAAAGTGACATCTTAGAACACATATTAGCTCCAGGTAAAAGTTACTCAAACTTAATGCTGATGACAGGATTCTGCTTATTTTGGGGGAAAAAAATATTGGCCACTGAATGTTGGAACCTGAAGGCAATTTAGAAAAAAAGAGGTTAGCTTGTCATGGCTATGCATTTTTTTAGCTCTTTAGAATGCAGTTATGATCTTTAACTGAAATCCATCTTTGATTTTAAAAAGGAGTCTTTAGTTATATTTCTTCCCAGAGAAAGACACACCCTTTGTTACACTTATGCTTATCATTCATTCCTTCTACCCTTCGTCTAACATCTAAAAATCTTCTCTGAGAAATGCAATCTTCCATTCAACACACTGGAGTTCTTAAATAAGAGACAATGAGTTGTGTTTGAAGAACCTGTTGGTTTTCTCATAGGGAGGATAAACGATGCTTGAGTTTTAAGGCAGATTTCAAGGATTCCAAGGAGTTCTTTCCTTTTTGATTAAGTAAATAAATGATAGATAGATAGATAGATAGATAGATAGATAGATAGATAGATAGATATAGATCTAAAATCTCTGAGTGCTCTGGCAGTGGCTTCAGTTAGCTTCCAACTAACTGAACAATCCATATAGTAGAGGCTGGCATCTCACATAGATTCTTGAGAGCCAACTCTGAGGAATTTATTCAGCATGAACAATGGGACCTTAAAAAGGGAGCAGTGGTCAGGATGCCTGGGTGGCTCAGTCGGTTAAGTGTCTGCCTTCGGCTCAGGTCATGATCCCAGGGTCCTGGGATGGAGTCCCACATAGGACTCCCTCCTCAGCAGGGAGCCTGCTTCTCCCTCTGCCTCTGCCTCTCTCTCTCATGAATAAGTAAATAAAATCTTTAAAAAAAAAAAAAGGGAGCAGTAGTCACGTATGGAATGTACCTTGATGGAAGCCCCAGGATAAGGGCAAACTGGCATCTCTTATTGTCCTGTGGTGTTTGGGATTTCCTGGACACCCCCTTGGAGTTCACTTTTTTAGTCATCCTCTTAGAAGTCCCCACTTTCCCTTTTTGGGTGGTTAAAGGACTCAACTGACCCTGCTGGGATGCAACTTTGAGCATCTAAATGTTGTAGATGTTGGAACACTGGCATTTTGCCATTCTATCCATCTAGCCATCCACCCACCTCCCCCAAAGTATTCTTTGCACTAATTAAGGCACCCAGTTGCTAAAAGGTCTTGTTTTACTTTGTTTTTAATGCTCACTTGGTACTGTGGCATTCTATAATGGGAAAGTTAGAAGCTAGAAGCTGCTGGTTGAATGAATTATTTTGTGCTATTATGGCCAGGTCAACGTATGTGAAATGGAAAGACAAAGGGGGCATGCATGCTGTCCATTTTTGCCATCATTACAATGAATATTGATCACCACACATCAGTGCAGCTGGAACAATTACTGGTAATCATGGAAATGGCCAAAATGAATTGATTGACTGTTGTTTCATCCAGTTTCCCAGCTGTGTAACCAGCTGCATAGCCACCGTCCGAGATAAATCCTGCTTATGGGGTCCTAAGGCTTTTTGATCATGAGACCGCTTGTGAAAGGTTATTAAATGGGTACTTGAGGATTCCATCATAGTTAGAGCACCTTTGAAGATGTCCACCTCATGGAAAAACTATTTATCCACCAGGATCCCATCCAATGACATTGCCCCTACATGACATACACCAAGCCAAAGCATTTTTAAAACAACTGAAAAATACTCTAAAGCAAGTAAGAATTTGAACTCTGGCATTGCTGATTTCCCACCCTGTTGTCAGGTGGAGTTTACAAATAAATAAATTTAAATAATAAAAATAATATACTTTAATTTGTTTACTCATAGTAAATTTATACCTGTTAGTTTCTCAGTGGATTCAATGCAGTGACACATACACATACACACACATGCATTAAGAAAAACAGATGCCAATTTTTCATATCTACTAATATTGTTTATGACATGTGGGTGGCTGAACAGTGTTTAAAGTCATGTGAACTGCTAGATGAGACTCTTACCATTGACAAGTTCTGTTATTTATTAAAGAAGTTTTGTTAGTTTAACATTGGTTCCACATGAACAATAGTTTTGTATTTTCTGAGTCATCTTTTTTGCTTGCATGAAAATAGGACACCCTTAGCCCAATGGCAACAGACTCTGACCTCTCTTATGTTTTCCATCTGCACTACATTCATCAAACCATAGAGTTTGGAATCTGCAGCCTTTTTATGCAATTTGAGTAAGAGAGGGGAGGGAGTGAAGCACTAAAAAGCCTCCCTTAGAGGGACCCAAATGACTTCTAGCGCCATCCCAGGGATTTGGGTCAGTGAAAGACCAAAGCTATACTGACAACTTAGCTTTGGACAAGGGCAAGCTTCAGTTTGGAAATGGCTCTGCGTCTGCTCGTCTTACCCTGTGGAATTCTGAGTCTCTGAGGTTGTTATAGTTTGTAATGGATGCCTCATATTTCCCCCATACAAACTGGAATGTTCAGGTTGTCCTCCACCCTGTCCAGGGGGAAGCATCTGAGATTTGGAATAAACTCTGCTTGAGTGATCTTCCAAGATGGGAGAACAGGAATGAGGACCTATTATCAAAACAACTTAAATGGGATCTTGGTGAATATTTTCCTTACCAAAAATTGTGAAAATTCATGGAACACATGGCCTAATAACAGGACAGGATATTGGCAATCAGAACTGCCCTAGAAGTCAGAACTCTTCTTGAAAATCCAAAACACATGGCCTGGATAGTGATAATCCAAATTGATTTCCAAATGGTGCCATGGTGATTACAAACACTTGCAATTATGACACCTGAAAAGGTTAGAAAAAAACAACTTGAGGCAGAATTAATTTATATTACTGTTTTAAAAATTGAAGTTTTAAAATGTATTTATGTATGATTTTTTTAAAAGCACTTGGACTTAGATGTGCAAAACATGAATATTTACATTCCTTTTTTGGTAAAATATAATTGTGGCTTTCTATAATTCCTGTTTTTCAATGACTTAATGTTCAAGTGTGCTCTTTGTTACAAAAGATGGAAAGAATTTATTTTGACATATGATGATTTCCCTTCAGCTAATTCCACCATTAGTCCTTGATCATTAGTGCTAATGAGGAGAAACAATGTGAGGATAATCCAAAAATAGTCGATAATCCAAAAGGCATGGATACTTGACTTAGAAATGTTTTGTATTTATTTTTGGATATGGATATGTCTGATATTATTGGCATTCTCATTATTGCAAATAGTATAATTAAGTCATATTACAAAGAAGTGGCTTAGAATGAATAATATAATGTTTCAGAACTTACTTTACTTGGAATTTAATGGATCATCATGAATCTAGGCAATGCTAGTACTATTCTGAGAAGTATCAGTAGACAATTTTTGCAATGAACCCATCTCTTACTTTAGGCTCAATCTTCCCTTTCCATCACTCTGGACATTTTCTGTTTACCGAAATCCTGAATCCCTGATATTCTAATGGTTCACTCAGCTCTGCTCTGACATGCTAGATACACCCAATTGATTAATGAATAGCCCATGTCAGACTCACAATTTGATCTGAAGGAGGAAGAAAACTGAAAATAAATCAGAGTTTTAAAATCTAAAATCTTATACTTGAAAGAGCCGGGATTTGGTGTTAGAACTCCTGAGTCAAAGTCTTAGTTTTGGTGGTCCCTCTATCTGTGATGTTGCATAGATGAACTTGCTTCTTTGGATCTCAGATTCCTCATTAATACAGTGAGTGGGTTGAAACAGGTTAGTTCTTTGCCAAAGGTCCATGTTCCAACAGGATTGCCTTAGACTGCAAAAAGTCCATGATAAAAGAGGATGAGGATGTTGGGGTCAATAGTAGGTTTCTCCCAGTTCAGAAAAAAAGCAATGAGATATTTATGTGTTAATAATTGGTTGTATTGACACTCTATGCAACATTGTGTTTGGGGAGAAAATAACAGAGGGGAGAAAAGAAAAATTTGAAAACTAGACAACTCTCTTCAGTTCTAACATACTTAATTACCATCAGGTTAATTGGAACACCCATGAAACCCTTGGGAGTGTTTGCAAAGCAGTATAGAGTAAGATAGACACCTCATAGCAATTTTGACTAGAGACCTAAGGTTGAGTAATGTCAGACTTTAAGGACAAATTAGGGTTGGGGAGCTTGGTTAAAGTGGAACCTTTGAAAGTTCCTACAAATAGATAAATAGATGGATGAGTAGATATACAATCCAAATAAAAACATAAAGAACATTAAGATAGTATCAGCGGCATTCTTTACATTTTAAATGAGTTTTCAAGGTAACACAACTGATTTTCATGGGTCTTTGCCTTCGGTATTGTTACAGAGGAAATGAGGCTCCCAATCTCCTCCTCTTCCAGAACACAGGTTTTCATGCTTTCTGTAACACCCAAGTTTGATAATAAAATTGTCTGACTATTGACCATGTTTGAATGCTCCACTCTCTTTCAAAGGATTTTTTTTCTGCCCTTTTGAAAAGCACGTGAAATGTAAACTGAACAGATACATTTTGAATATCTGTTTCCACCTCCTTATATGTTTGCCACAAGTCATTCTAGCCCTTTCTAAAGAGATCCATTCCCATCTCTTTACCAGCACATTTCAAAAATAAAGTAAGAAATGGCTCAAGGGTTAAGAGACAGCTTCATTTTTGGTCCCAAATCCTTCTGTTTCTCTTCATCATCCCAGAATGATCACAAGGTATTCTGATAGAATATGAGAGCAAAAATAAAGCTGTTTGGCAATCACTTGACTCAATGTGTTTGAATCTCCCAGTAACCAAATGTTTTACAGATGCTTGGTGTGTGTGTGTATGAGCGTGTGTGTGTGTGTACGAATGTGTGTGTGTACGAATGTGTGTGTGTACAAATGTGTGTGTATCTTGAGAGGAAGGATAAGAGAGGATGCAAAACAAGGGAAAGCTGGAAGAGAAAATTTCACTGGGGAATATGGGCAGAATGCTTCTTCTTCTCTTTCTACCTTCTTTTATTTCTCTACATTCTTTTATTGAGGACTTGAGCTCTTTCAGTTCTTTCTGGCAATGGCTCCCTTGGAGTTCTTTCTGGCAAAAAATCAAAGGATGGTCCCCTTTCCACAGAAATCACTGGTTGAGCAGGAGTGGAAATTTAAAAACCAGGGTGGTGTTCTTTTCAAAAACAAAAACAGAAACCTCACAGAAACATCTTTATTTACTGGCTATGGATGGCTCTTTTTCTGCTTCCCCCATATGATCCTCTACAAAAGAGAGAGAGAGAGGAGTTTGTCCATTAGGAAAAAGAAGTGGTAAAAAAATAAAAATTAGATATTTAAAGTTAAAGTAGCTTTATACATCTACTGCTTAAACACTTAAAGACTCCGTATTGTTGTCTCAATTAAGTCCCAGCTCTATAACATGCCTTTACAAGTTCTTCCATGATCTGGCCTTGCCTTGCCTGTCCAACCTTAGCTCTTTAACAGATCTCCTTCCAGATACTGCTTCCAGCCTTGCTAAAGTATGTCCATTTGGGGATTGCCAATCTCTCTCTTACTTCCTGAACAAAGGGGGCCCTCTTTACCTGCCATACATCTCTCCCTTGTCTTGTATGGTTTCAACAAAGATATACCTTCCCCAAAGAAGTTTTCTCTCCTGCCTAAGAACCTTTTTACTCTGTCCCCAATTAAAGTCATGATACACTCTATTGTGGTTATATGAGCAGTGGGTATAATATTTTCACAAATCACAACTCAGATAACAACACTCTAGTTTAAAAACAGATTCCTACAACTTACTTTAATTTCTACCTCAGGTCCCTATTTCCACCTAAGAACAGAAAATGACATTTCTTCACTTCTAGGTAAACTTAGTCAAAGTAATGACTGTTCTGTTATTCAGTGTTATAACCTCAGCCAGTGATCTACTCAGCTCAGGTCTATGTCTCTCCCCAGCCCTTACAGATTGTCCAAATTTGGAGGGGGGTTTGAGTAATGGGCCAATTAGAATAGCTAACTCTTCATGAGCCCTATTAAAAGCTTTTACATATCTGTTAGTCCTCTCAACAGCCCACTGAGGTAGTACTATTATTTGCACAGTTAGTAGTGGAGGCTCATCCTAGATTTGAACTTGATTATTCTGGGTCCAGAGCTCTTACAGATTCTGATATATGATCTCCATGAAATATGAGTTCCAAACCAAATGAACCAGATCTCTCCTTCCTTGTATGCATAAAAGGTGATCGATCAATACCAAATGAAGAGAAAGAAAATTAGAGAAAAAAAAAAAAACGGAAGGAAGAGGAGAAAGTAAGCAAGGAGCCAGCAAAGTGCTGTGAAAAGGAAACTGAACATGCCCTTTCCCTTCCCAAATGTCCATCATCAAGCTGGCTCTACGACAGCTCTCCTGTGGCTATTTTTGGAGCAATCTGCAGATTCACTGAAGGATTGTCAAACATTACCTACATGTTTTTGCTTGCTGGAAAGATGTGGGGGTATAAATCTATGCTCAACTTCTGCATTTTTTAAAGGAATTACTTTGTCATCAAGTTCATAAATTCTCAAGTCTTGAGAGGTTGGCAGAGATAAAAGCAGAAACAGAGTGGGCTGGGACTGACCCAGAGGACTGCCTGCTGGACATTTTCTGACTCTAACCTGGGCAAGTGTGAGTGGCTGTTAGAAGAGTAGCAGGATACAGAGACAGCTGGAGAATTCAGGGTAGCTCTCGACTGCAGTGCACTGCGGGGAGTACTGGAAAGTCAAGGTTTTCTACTTGCTAGCTGCTTCAATACTAACTTGCATGTGACCTTGAGCAACTTTCTGGGTGTCCATTTTTTTTTTTCTCATCTAAAATGGAGACCATGATCTGAATAATCACCTAGGTCTTTACCAGGCTCCCTGCTCCGAGCTTGTAATGTCCTGCCTTGTGTTTCTAAGTGCCCACTCCCTTTACAGGTTGTAGCTGAGAGCTATTGCTGAATGTTTTCCCCATTCTTTCCCAGAAAACTTTACTGCTTAGTGGGTGGGGATGGGGGGTGGAGGGTGAGACACCCATGTTACTGGAATTTGCTCTTCCCCAGTTAGTTCTAGGCTTTCCTAATCCTAGGAAGAATGATTTACACACACTCCATTAGCTGTTCTGTGTTCTTAGGTATTCTCTTTAAAAGCTATTTTCAGGCATGCATGCACAGTACATAATTCCAAGATATCAAGAAATGCGGCAACTATAAAAATATTCTAGTTGTTTCTATTGTATTGATATTTCAATTAATAAAAGCAAACTGAACAGTCGAAGTAGGAAATTCTTTTTTTTTCCTCTTTCACACTGAGTTGCACTCAAAGAGTTTTTTTAAAAGTTGAAGAAAAAATTGTAGTATAAAAAGAAGATAATAGTTCCCTTTCGTTCCTTGCTTTTTTTAAGACACTGCATCAAATGACTCCTCATATTTAATAACTGAAAATAATTGCAACACTGGAGTTTCTTCTATCCATCTTACTATCAACAAGTATTTAAATTTTTACTAAATCATCAAGTAAAAGATTTGAAAAAAAGCAGAAGTCACTGGTTAACGTTAATACTATCAATACAGTGTCTTAGTCGTGGATTTTTGTCCTCAACAACAATCATTAATAAATCTGAACAAACACATACTCTGTAGATCAACTGAAGTAGAAAATTATTTTATCCTACAGGGTAGCCCTTTCAGATTTGGGCTGCTAAGCCACTTTTCCTTTATTTATTTTGACTTCCAGATTACCTACCATCAGCCATTTCTGGTAGGATATTATAATCAAAAACTGATTTCTTCTGCTTCTGCATCTCTGAGTCTGGTATTGTTGTCTACAAGCCCTTGGAAATGTCCCAGTTAGATGAAATGGTATGGTGAAGTAAATATTCACCTCCAACTCTCTCTTTCTACTATATGTTCTGAAATCTTACATCCTTTTCTTTGCACATATGATTGTGCCAACTTCCCAGTGGAGAAGAGAATTGGGCCAATTATATATGGAGAAATACCATGAAGATACATACTACTTAATTGCTAGAAATAGATATTTCTTTAAATTTTATTTCATGTTGTAAGCATTAAACTGTGGCAGGGATGGCCAGTGGTCAACGATTTGCCAAGATGGCGCTGATGATTCCTCCCAAATATTTCCCATTTCCTGAAATTTAGATTGAACTCGTGATTTAAACTGACCGGCAGACTGTGGCAGAAATGATATTATGTGGCTTTGGAACCTAGGACTCAAGAGAACTTGTAGTTTTCTCTCTTGCCTTCTTGGAATCTGACAGCCATGGTATGAAGGAGCCCAATTAGCCTCCTTGAGAAAGGCCTTGTAGAGACAGTGGCTCAGCCAACAACTAGTGTCAATTGCCAAGCATGTCAGTGAGACTGTCATGTGCCTTTTGTCTCTCTCCTTTTTGGACAAGAGTGTTTATTATAGTTAGCTTATCACTGTCTCACTATGTATGTTGGCTGAATGGGTGGCAGAAAATTTGTCTTTTTAGTTCACAAGTCTTTGGATTAAGAGCAACCACACCTGAAGAGCTATACCAGGAAGCTTCATCTGAAGCCAGACTTGAGGCAGTTAGCAAAATTGTGGACTTCATGCCTGATGCCATAACAGTATGAGATTAGGGGGAGTCTTGAGAGAGGGTGGATATATTTTGTATGTGGAAGACATATGACATATTGTGACTAGAAAAAAGAGGGTAGTAGACAATCTAAATGGGCAGAAAGTCTTCTCATCACCATCTGCACACCCCCTTCAATGGAAATAGAGACATCTTCTCCATTCCTTGAAAGGCTGGCCTCTTGACATGCTGCAGAAGCGGCACTGTGAAAGTCCCAAGCCTAGACCTCAAGAGGCCTTGCAGTTTCTATTCTCACCTTAGTGAAACATTGACCTGAAGCTCAGTCTAGCCTACTGGCTGATGAAAAGCCATGAAGAGCAGAGATGAGGGGTCGCAGCTAACACTCCCTGGACAAAACAGGCAGCAACCAATTCTAACTACCAAACCTGTCAGGTCACCTTAGAAATGAAATTTAATAAATAGCTTTAAAAAAGGAACAGTTTACATATGGATAATCAAATTTACAATAAATCTAATTCCTAAGTGAAATGCATTGAAAAGCCAAGAATGATAGGGCAATGCTGTGTCTCATATACATTACAGTAGGCAGCCTCTAAGAAGATCTGCCATGATCCCTTCCTCCTTTATTCACACCCTGTGTAATCCTCTCTCACTGAGTGTGAGTTGGACCTACTGTCTCCTTCTAAGAAATAGAGTATAGCAGAAGTAATGGGAAGTCACTTTGGATATTAGGTTTTAAACAGAAAAAAAACTGTGTCTCTTCCCTCTCTCCCCTTGCCTCCTTCCCTGCCTTTCTCCCTCCCCTTGACCTCCTCTCTGTCTCTTTTTCTCTCTTTGGGTCACTCTGAGGGAAGTAAGCTGTCATGCTCTCAGTATCCTACAAGGCACAACGAGAAATTGAGGTTCCTAAGTCCAGTTGAACCTGACAGTGAACCACAGGAGTGAGCTTGGAAGCAGATTCTTCAGCCTCATTTGAGTCTTGAGTTGAATGCAACCTCAGAAGACAGCTTGATTGCAACATCATCAGGGACCTTGAACCAGAGGCACCTAGCTAAGCATCAATTTAGTTTCCTCACCCACGGATACTGTTAGTTAATATTTGTTGTTTTAAGCTGCTAAAAGTTGGGGTAATTTATTATGCAGCAATCGATAACTAATACATAGATATTATAATTTATATACCCATTCATTCAGCAGACACTAAATGGAGCATTTGCTGTGAGCTACTGTAAAGAAAAATATAGATTCTGCTCTTTTTCATAACTCAAATCCAAGAATGGCCATTTTTGGCATGAAGGATATCTTTGCTAGGATTATGTTGGAAGGCAAGAAAATGGATTTCCTCCTGAGTGGAGGGGGTCAACGATTACAAGAACTCTTACTAATTTTTGTGTTTGGTACCTGTGTATGATGGCCAGTTTAATAGAGCAGCTTGTGGTATTACCTCTACCTTTGTGGCTGAGTGAATTTTAATGAAACTCTCAGAGCTATGCGGGAATGTGTTGACACAGAGAGCCAGACTAACTGTGGCTGGGGAAACACAGTCCTCCATGCATGCTTCAACAATTACAATCTAGTAGAATAAATAAGACAGATGCATATATAATCATGAAATAAAATGCACCAGAGGAAGTTGTAGGAGAGAGATCCTTCTGTCAGAGGATGTAAGTACCTTGAAAAGTGCATAGAATTTTGAAAAAGAATTATGAGATTTTAACAGAATTTCAGAAAGCAGAAATAATTGACTATAAGATCCATTTTTTTTTTTTAATTTTAGTATTAGTGGTATTAGGTTACCTGTTATTCTCAGTGCCAGGCAGGGGGTAAGAGCGAAGCAGTGAACTTTGACTGCACATATGTGAGATCAGCTGTGTGTAGAGGTGACTTTCCTTCTCTTGTCACCTTAATTAAATTCTTGGCAATGGTGGCTCTGCACGCAATTGAATTTTCACTAATGATTAAAATTTGATTTTTCAGATAAAATCGCTCTTAAAAATCATTACAGGATGTAGAATCAAAATAAAAAGCATTGTGTATACAAAAGTTTACCTGCAATTAAAGACAGTAGGAATTGCCAAAACTCTTGGACAAAATTATAGCATGTCCAAAGCTAGAAGAAGCTAATATCCTCTGTTCTTGAGTATAGAAAGCTTAAAGGAGCTAACATCTGTCAGTGTCTTCTGGCTTGACTTTTAAGAGACTTTGTATAACTTCTAAAAACAAGAAATTCAGTTGAGAACAAAATATCTAAAACTATAATACAGTTTACCAAATAGAAGCACAGACTATTTATATCTCAGTATTTTTCATGTATCTTGAAATTATGCTATTAATCTTAAAAATGCAATGGTGATCGTGTGTTAGGGGGAAAAAGTGTTGTTTTGAAGCATGCGTGCATAATGATAAAAACCAAAAGGATTACCAAATATTAATATTTTGAATATGAAATATGTTTAGACTCAAATTTTATAATACAGAAGAAAATAGGTTATGTAATAAAAGATAAATATTTACACTTACGGTTAGCAAATAAAAAAGTGAATATGTAATATGATTTCTTTTTTTTTCCAGAAAAATTGTTATTAAACTGATTACTTCTTTTGCAACTCAAGACAAATAGCCTTCAATATGCATTCTAGCATGAATGAAGAAATTTTTTTTTAAAAAGCACAGAAAATTTTCTAACAAAATATAGGTGGCAAGAAATATTCCAAGGATATTGATCTTTTGTTTTATGATTTGCTTTAATGTTCCAGAATTGTTTCACATTAATATACTTTTTTTTAAAGTGAATTACTTTTCACTATCTGCAATGTATGAGGTAGAGATACATATTAGTAATTAAATCTAAGTACTTTTGATTTCTTTTATGGAAGATTATTATAAAGGCAAATTATTAAAATGAATATGGTTATGTATGCCTGATTTATCTTATGTAGGGAAGAGTTTTATTAATCTTTATTTTCTAAGGGTATTAGGCAAATTCTTAAAACCCAAGTTAAAAAAAAAAATCCTGGCTTCCAGAGAATCTAAGAAAACCCATTGTAAGAGTGGAGAGCATTTATAATGCCAACCATTAATGGTCAGCTAATGACCTAGGACTTAAGATTGAATTCAGCATTACTGAATTGAATACTATTATAGTCTATACTTCATTACCTACACAAATGAAGAAGAACCAAAATATGAATAACCCAAGAAACTTACACAGGTATACTATAGGATACTTATGGCTATTGTTTCTCATTGTTTCTGAGTTTCATCCCATCTAATAGTAGATGAAGTTTTTATTTCCATTTGTGTATATCTACCAAATACAAAGATTTGATGGCAAATATATATATATATATTTTTTGCTCACATAAGCAGTCAGTACTTCCATTTAGGGGGAAAACAGAAACAAAAATAAAACAAAAACGATCATAAAATTTGACTTACCGAGTAACATTTGAAATCCACTTTTCATGGTAAGGTATTTTCCTATTAAGTAACATGAAAATTGTATTCCTTCATTTTTTTATTGTTATGTTAATCACCATACATTACATCATTAGTTTTTGATGTAGTGTTCCATGATTCATTGTTTGTGTATAACACCCAGTGCTCCATGCAGAACATGCCCTCTTTAATACCCATCACCAGGCTAACCCATCCTCCCACACCCCTCCCCTCTAGAACCCTCAGTTTCTTTTTCAGAGTCCATTGTCTCTCATGGTTCATCTCCCCCTCCAATTCCCCCCCTTCATTCTTCCCCTCTTGCTATCTTCTTCTTTTTTTTTTTTTTAACATATATTGTATTATTTGTTTCGGAGGTACAGATCTGTGATTCAACAGTCTTGCACAATTCACAGCGCTCACCATAGCACATACTCTCCCCAATGTCTCTCACCCAGCCACCCCATCCCTCCCACCCCCCACCACTCCAGCAACCCTCAGTTTGTTTCCTAAGGTTAAGAATTCCTCGTATCAGTGAGGTCATATGATACATGTTTTTCTCTGATTGACTTATTTCGCTCAGCATAACACCCTCCAGTTCCATCCACGTCGTTGCAAATGGCAAGATCTCATACCTTTTGAGAATTGTATTCCTAAGAATGAAATCCTATTATAGATATATTAAGTCCTATGTACGTTAACTGTTTATAGAACAATACTTTTATTTGGATTCAGTCTCAGTTTTGTTCATTTTTTAAAAATTTTGGCCATTCTTAATGAAATGGAGAAATAGATTATGAACTTTGGAGTATGTTTCTTCATATTTGAAAAATCTCTCCAGGCATAAACAATACATAGTGTGGGACTCTTGGTTGTCATTCCAAATTTTTAAAATTTTCCAAAACAGCCCATTTCCATTTCTGAAGTAATGAATTCCTCTTTTTGGAGACTGACTTTACCCTATCATAGAATAATTAAACGAAACATTTTTTTTAAAGTCTTAATGTTTCTTCATGTCTTGTCTACACATCCCCTATAAGTAAGAAATGTCTACTAAAAAATGTAATTATAAGCATTTTCACAAGCTAGCCTGTTTTTCTGGTCATGTCCAGGGGAGCCATGGTCAGAGAGCTGGGGCCCGGTATGAAGGACCCTGCTTCGGCAAGTTAAAATGACCATTATATAAGCTCCTCTAAAGTTACTATTTTTACATAAAAGACATGAAAGTGGCAGGCATCTATAATGTTATATTATTCTTAGCACATGGAAGTGGCTTTATGGTCTTGAAAGAATTACATTCCCTTCATTTCTTCAACACCTCTTTTATCGTCTCTTAAGATGTTCTCTGCCTGACCTTCCCCACAAAGGAAAAGTCAACCCAGTGTCTCTAGAAAATTAGGGTAAGGTCATAAAGGACAATCTAAAGCCTTGCTTAGACAAAGCTCTTTTCATAGCTGCCTACAAGACATAGCCCGTTGGTAACAGACCGAGAACAGGACCACGCAAATCCTTATTGCTTGAAGGGAAGTATTTTGGATGACACTTTCCCTTTGCCTTATCAATGAACCCTCTGAAGGTTTGAAGATTACTAGTGCAGACATGTCAGCTATGAATATGCCTTTCCATACTCCAGCTTTGTCTCTTCGATTTTCAGAACTTACCTAAATTCTCAAGTCATGTGAAATCATTATTGAAAATTCTGTTGAGTACCTCAGATTCTATAGCACTGTGTCTGTAATGATCAAAGAGCTTCCTATAACATCTCTGGAAGTTAGGTTGCAAAAAAAGGTTGGATAATTTTTCCCCTTCCTTCCTAAAATATGAAGATCCTAGGAGTTCAGACTCTGTTAAATAAGCTTCTTAATAAGGGGAGCTATTTTAATCATAATTTCTATGCATTGGAGTATCAGTGGAAGCTAATTGTTTATAATACATTCCTAGCAAGTTTTTCTTGAAGTCAGGCCTCAAAGATGAAATCATTTGTTTAGTCATATATTTTATCAAACAACATTCTAGAAACCGTAGGTTTCTATAAAAATATTTCTGCCAAAGCAATTAGTAAATATCTGTCAGTACAGGTAATACATTCTACTTAGGAGCTCTTCTGCTGTGTTTTCCTTACACATTAATGTGAGACTCAGATCTGGAGGCTTCTCACACCTAGTGACCGCATAACTTTGGACATGGTATTGCCTCTCTCTGTGCTTCAATGTTCTCATCTATATGATGGGGATAAGAATAGCATCCATCTTATGGGGTTTGAGAAAGGATTAAGTTGATTTGTACATGTGCCTTCAATGGATGTCAGCTCTTAACCACTTGCTTTCTCCAAGTGTTTCTCTTCAATTCAGATATACATCCAGCCTTCTAACAGATTCCACTTCGTTTGAAGTTCATTTTGGTTCTCTCACTAAAAGCATATTTAGATTTTTCATTTATTGAGATTCAAATTACTTATAACTTGCTTAAATTATTTCTCCTTCCAAAGGTATTTACATTTAAAGGTTCTTACATTAAAGACCCTGAGTTTATATTAAAAACCTATATTTTGGACTTAGATTTTGCTCCTAAGGCTTACTAATTGTGTGGTCTTAGGCGAGTTATTTCACTTGTTTTTATCTGAGGTTTAGATTTTTAACCTGTTCAGGGAAGACAATATTTGTCTTCTGACAAAGTTAACTGGAAACTTCTAAAGATGTATTCGTCAGTACACTCTCAGTTGCGAGAGACAAAACCTAACCCCAAATGGTTTAGGCAGAGAAAGGGATCTACCAACTGACTTGCCTGAAAAATTCAAGAAAGAACTGGGTTCTCAAATAATGTTTTCAGAGATTAGCTTCTCTCTGTTTTTTAAACCCTGCCTTCTTCTGAGTCATCTTCCTTCTTGGGTGGCCTCTCCTCTGAGGATGTCCCTCATCAGCAACAGGCAAGTATCCTCAGAAATTCAAGTTTAATGCAGCAGGTTTCTTCTCTTCCCAGAGATTCTAATAAGAGCCTGGACCACATCTTGTGGCCCTGGTTTGGTTCACATGTCCATCCCTGACCAAATAACTTCAGAGAGTGGAGAGCAAATGACCTACTTAAGCAGGCTTGGTTTCTGTGTGCATCCTTGCCTGGGCTCACAGGGGAGGGCATGAGGGCAATTGGCTTGAGCCACAGGTGATTTTTATTGGAAAAATGGGCAATGTGACTGGCTGGACAAACACCATGGATGTCCTCTACAAAAGATTGGTTTTCTTCCAAGAGGAGCATATTGGGACAAACTACCAAAATAATTTTCAAGGACACAGGGCTTTTAAAATCCCTTTAGTACCTGACACACAGTAAGTCGAATCAGAAATGAGAAAACTTCATTCCATTTCCTCAATAATTTAAATTATTGTAATTATTTCATATCTATAGGTATACACACATCATATATAGTGAAATGTATATATTATGTATGTTAACATACATGGTATATAATGAATATAGGTATGCCGCATGTGCTATGTATTATACACTTCTTTTTAAACTTTTTTTTTAAAAGAAAGATGCTACCTTTGTACATTGGTATTTAAGAATAGGAATCATGGATGGCTGAAATGAAGGGAAAGTTTTACAGGCTAATTTTACATCTGGCACCACTGGTTTATTGGATCAAATACAAAACTCATATGAATGTAGTTAATACTGGGTATTGCACTTGGTAATGCATTTTGTTCATTTTATGCCCCTTTAAAGTGCATTTCTGTGCATGTCACCTTCAAACTAGCACCATGGGCTTTATAAACATTATAGCACGACTGTACAAAGCTGCCAAATGAGTATTTTGAAATTTAACTACAATACAGCTGGCCACAGATCTAGAAGTGGTAAAAAAAAGAAGAAGGAGAAGAAGGAGAAGAAGCAGAAGGAGAAGAAGGAGAAGAAGGAGAAGGAGAAGGAGGAGAAGAAGGAGAAGAAGGAGAAGAAGAAGAAGAAGAAGAAGAAGAAGAAGAAGAAGAAGAAGAAGAAGAAGAAGAAGAAGAAGAAAAAGAAAAAGAAAGAAAGGAAGAAAGAAAGAAGAAAGAAAGAAAGAAAGAAAGAAAGAAAGAAAGAAAGAAAGAAAGAAAGAAAGAGAAAGAAAGAAAGAAAGAAAGAAAGAAAGAAAGAAAGAAAGAAAGAAAGAGAAAGAAAGAAAGAAAGAAAGAAAGAAAGAAAGGAAAGGAAGAAAGAAAGAAAAGAAAGAAAAAAAAGAAAAAATGAAAAAGAAACAACAGGTCTGGTATCTTTATCAGGGGAACCAGGTAGAAACGTTTGTTCAGAGGGGCTGTCCTGATTATCATTGGTTGTTTGCTGAGTTTCTCCTTTTGTCTAGTGCCACAGAGTGCATTAAAATCCACAGCCTTTCTCTCGGGCACACTGTGGGAACACGTTTTGTGTCTAAAGAAGGCCAGAAGGTTCTTATTAGCAATCATTCTTCAACTACCTAAGGAGAAAACAAAAGCCCCTGCCCTTCCCAGGAAGGACTCTCGATGTGGCCCAAATGGTCAGCACCTCATGGGCTTTGCTAAGAATTCCACAGCCCAGGTGAGGATGAAGCCAGCAGTTCCTCACGAAAAGGCGGTTTAGACATACACCTTTGCATGGAATAGTTCTATAAGGTGATTATTAATAATAATAATATTAATATTATTAATATTAATAATAATATTTCTAACTCCTCTTGAAAGAAATACTCTTTGACCCTCTGAAGTTTGAAGGTGGTTTTGTCGTTAGAATGCAGAGACTTTTGTTAGGGATATCTCTTTTTGTCTATCTCTATTTCCCAGAAAGAAGAAAAATGACAACCCAGATTCAGAAAAATTGCCCTTGACTCCACACACTGTCCCCTGAGGTGTGGTAATGACCAGACTGAAAACTATTTGACTGTTTGCCTTGTATCATCAGGCACCCCAAAAAATCCTATCATACCCTTACTGACTTCTGTCTCTTTTGGTGGTAGTTTGGGCAGGCAGACCCCTTTGATCAGCTGATGTGTCTATTCAAAGGGAAAGGAAAAGCAGAAGAAGGCACAGAGTTCACAGGGAGAGCGCTGTCTTTGTGGAGGCCCGGAGAGTGGCTGAAACCAAACGTCAGTGAAACCAGCCTCCGGGCCTGGCCAAAGATGACCCAATAGCTGGCAGGAAGTTCTCTACACCGAAATGTTCTCAGGATCTGGCTTGGAGGCAAAGTTGAGGCATTAACTTACCCCCCAAACAGATAAGCTTTTCATTATAGGGCTTCCTTGGAAAGCAAGTTTGACAAGTTGGATATTTATACCAGGACCGTGAAGTTTACTGGCAAGTTCAAAGGCATAATCCATTACGTCAAGCAGCTGCAAGTAGAAAGATGTTTAGCTATATTTTTTACATGAGTGATGGAAATGTTCAAGAAGGCATGATTTTTTCCAAAGGAAAGGCCGAGGTTAGGTAGGCAATACTTGGGTTATATCAACTACTATTATACTGTGCAAAATTGCAAAATAGGGAAGGGTGTGCTTTGGTTCTCTGTCTATTTTGTGCTGTATTTCTCCCACTCTGCTGCACGTCTACTGACAAACTCAGAAACCTAGATCCACAAATATATGTGTGTGTGTGTGTGTGTGTATGAAGTCTACACACACAGAGTTAAGAAAGCAATCATGTTTACTTCCAAAGCACCACTATATTCTGCCTCCCCCTTTTCCTGTAAAAATATTGAAGAAAGGGATAAGACATGCCAATCATCTACACCCAACATAGCAATGTCTTATATCCTTACTGAGATTATTTGTATTTTAAGCCTTAAAAGAATCTGAAGGATTAAACTTCAGGTGGTTTATGTTGTCATAGGGAAAAAGGAACAAGTGAAAGCAAGAGTGGAGGGCATGCATAGGAATCATACCTAGCATGGAGACTGACTAATTGTTGACTTTGAACAAATGATTTACTCTCTCTGGTCATCTAAGAAGATTGACACAGTGTTTGCCAATTTTTCTAAACACGAATGACAGAAGAGAATGAACATAATCTCTAAGATGTTTGGGAGGCAGAGCTCTAAGATTCTAATGCAAGCAAGAATTTTCTTTGGGATCTTATTTTGTTGCAGAATCTACTCCAATGTTGTGCCCTACTCCATATTTGGGTGTTCATGTAAAAATGTATATTCTTTCACCAATTTTCAGATACATTTGCTGTCGCAGAAAATCACACTGTACTTAAACCCTTTGTACTTACAGACTTCTGTGGTATACCACCAGTTAGTCTTGGAGATGTGTATGATCCAGTTTGAGAAGCAGTGTGTTATTCTTGGATTTAGTATTTTCTGAAGTCCCCCAGAGCTGCGGTTTTTGGTGATGGGTAGTTAAAAGAACACATGAAGAGTTTGCAGATACCACTGGCCTAATTGGGCAGTGGGTGCATTAGTATGGAGCTGGAGATTCTGACATCTTGGCCATACCAAGACTCCACTTTGGGTTCAAGAAGACTCTGTCATGGTTACTCAGAGGGCCTTAGAATCCAAGGATCCTGCATGAAGGGTCAATCCATGCGCTCTTGGACTTGTGACTTGTCTTGGAGATGCGCAGATACTATAGCAAAGCAATGCCCTTGGAGCCATGACATACTGCTTTAGGGAGTCTAGATTACCTTGTACCCACAGTAAGTACGGAGTCACTCCAGGACTGGGTCCAAAGCAGAATTATCATGGACCCTCGTGCAAGGATTCTCGGGATATCACAGTGGGCCTGAGTTTTAGATACATAGAGCCAGACCTGGCCTTGCCTAACACATGGGTCTGGAGTTCATGCCAGTATGTGAAGATTGACCTGGAGCCCTGCTTTAATTGAGGGCAGGCATTTTCACCAGAATAAGGTGAACAACACGCTGGAAAGCACTCCTTGGTGCGACATTTCATCCATTCACATCGACTATTGTTGGGCCCTAAAAATGAATTCATTTTATCATATATCTCTGTTGCACGTTTAAGAGGCAGAAAGCCTCAACCTAAAAATTTGCTTTTTTTTTTTCTTTTTCTTTTTTTTGGAAATGAGATCTTACTGAACAATAGAAGCTTTGCTAATGTTCTGTTTACATTGACCCTCTGTTTTTGAAAAAAAACATACCTATGTACCCTGTGGGATTTTATCTCACATCCATGTTAATTCTAACTGTTAGGCAACCCCTGTATAATATCCTTAGAAATTATACTGACGGTGCTGTCCGACTCTTTAAAGCACAGAGAAATCAACTTTCAGAGACAGCCAGAAACGGTTCACCCAGTAATCAATTCTGTAGGGACATAGAAAAGTAGTAAATAAAAACCTTCACTCAAGAGAAGCACATGATTAAGGAGATTAGGTTTCAAACATATAGGTTCTGGACTTTTGTCTGAGTAGGGAGAAATAAACTTAAGGTGATGCATTTTCAAGATGTTGTGACTTTTATTTAACTCTGTAAGATAAATCACAAAGCAGTAGGTAGAACTGAAAATGCTTCTGGTCCTTGGAATCCCTATTACATAGACCATCAAAGCCAGGTTAATATCGTAAATTGAGACAGGTAGGGGCATAGAGATGGTTTGGAGGGTGTTTAATATTTCATTAGTTTGATAAGGGATAAATATTTCCAAATATTGTCTGTGAACCTATGCAAAAAGAAAGAAAAAGAAGAAAGAAAGAAAGAAAGAAAGAAAGAAAGAAAGAAAGAAAGAAAGAAAGAAAGAAAGAAAGAAAGAAAGAAAGAAAAAGAAAGAAAGGAAGGAAGGAAGGAAGGAGGAAAGGAAGAAAGGAAGAAAGAAAGGAAGAAAAATACTGGTGTGTGTTAATTAAAAGGGAGATTTTGGGACCTTATCTTTGACCAAGTGAAGTTCTGAAAAGGCTGGGAATTGATACTTTTATCACATCCCCAGCTGATTTTTTAACCCTAAATTTTGAGAACCACTTCATTAGGAAATGAAAGTTTTCTGGATTCATGGAGAATGATGATACTTGGCGGCTTTCTTCAGAAGGACATTAGTTAAATGTCTTCCCAGTTGGATACTAAATCAAGAATGGGCCAAAAGATGGGCTTGATAGGATAATAATAAGATGGAGGCAGACGACATTAAACTGATTTTTGAATCTGTCTCAACTATGTGGTTTCCAAAGCAATCTTCAAAAGAAATTTTACTGTATAAACGAATGCTTATGAAACCGATTTAAAATAACTACTCAGGAGTGTAAAAAAAAAAAAGCGTAAGAAACAGGGTTGTGCTCTGGGGAATCTGTATCCTGGCTACATGCCAAATTAACCAGGTAATTGCTGTATCCTGAGTTTCTAAATGGAAAATTGTTCTTTGTGCTTCGGATGGTTTAGTGCTATGTTTAATTGACCTTCTTTAATTAGGTTGGCTTGGTGATTCTTCCATTAAAAATCCCAATATTGTGATTACTTTTTTTCACTCTTTTACAGGGAACCAAATCTGAAGCTGGCTACAGACAGTTTGTTTAGAGTCAGCAAATAAAGAAACGAGGGAACTAGTTTATAGAATGAGTGTTGGTTTGTCAAACACAGTGAAGCGAAAGATCATTTTAGAAATGGAAAAGAAAATAGGTTTGCATGATAGAAGGTATTAGAAGCCCTAGGGTATTCTCAGCCCTGGGGTTAATTTCTCTGTGACAAATCACATATCATTTCTGTGTGTCAATTTCTTACATATGTCATGAAAACGACTGTATCTATGACAAGGTTGACCTATCAGTATTCAGTGGCCAAGACCCCTTAGGAGACTGCAGGAGACCAGTCAGCTGAGAAGTTGACTGCCAGGAGAAATTATTTTAGGTAGGCATGGTGATTTAGAAGTAGCATACTGATGGCTGATTAAGAATTGGTTTAAGGATGCAAGAGCAATGCTGAGATGAAACAGTAGGAATTGAAATAGGATTGTAGTTTAGAGACCCAGGACTGAGTTGGTAAGATTTTCCTGCCACGGTCCTAGCCCACCTATACTTAAGCACAGAGACCCACATTCTCATCGGTGTAGCCCAGTCCTTGAGCCATTCGGAGTCTAACTTGAGATGTATGAAGAATCAGTTCCCTATAATTTTATGTCATTGAGCTGCAGCTTCCCCTACCAAAGCTTCATCTTTGGGTATGATTTCCATTGGCTCTGACTTGTGCTTTTGCACTCTTCTGAATGCTAAATAACCTTTGGTTGTTGTTAGCTATTACTAGTAATACCCCTCCTAGGAGCTATGTATGGCATTATGGATTCCAGACCCCACACCGGGGCCCTATCTCAGCCCAAATGGACCTCTGACAATCTCTGCAATGCAAAAAGACTGTCTTTGGGGTCCCAAGGAATTCTTGCTGCTGGGACTCTGCCTAGGTGGTCAGATCAAGCCTACCTGGTCGGAATAGGTTAGGGAAGGCCTCAGATTTTGGACAGAGTCACTGGGGTCTTTGTTTCTTCCCCTGAGGGACCATTTCTACTGTATGGCTAGTTCTCTTAGCCCTGGCCCTGCCATACTTAGCTGCTCATTGCCAGTTTGCCATGATGGTGCCACTGTTCTCGTGGGTGAGCTTCTGTTAACCACACAGTCAGACCCGAGGACTGGGGAAGAGGCAAGATTTCATCAAGGTCCTAAGTCATTGGTTGTTTTATTCCCAAACAGTTGGCATGTCACACCTGGATCATCTAGTTGCATTTACCCCTTTAAAGGCCATGCACTGGGCCCCAAAGTCTGAATTTATTCCAGTCAAAAATGAAGAGAATTAAAGAAGTTCTTCAAATATCTTGCAGCCAAAATATGAAAAATTCCTAAAAATAAATTCAACATTTATTGAGTACCTACCATGTAAAGCACTGACATATAAATATGGTACATGCATTAATTTCTATTAAAGGAAGATATAATACCTGCCCTAATGAGATTCATATCCTAGCTGGGACCACAGTTATTTTTTTAAGAAGATTTAATGTATTTATTTGAAAGAGAGCTATCATGAGCGAGGTCTGGGGGGGCAGAGGGAGAGGATCAAGGAGACTCCCCACTGAGCAAGGAGGTTGATGCGGGGCTCGATCCCAGGACTCTGAGATCATGACCTGAGCTGAAGGCAGACACTTAACTGACTGAGCCACCCAGGTGCCCCCACATTTATTTTGACAATGTTTATGGACTGTTGTCAACATCTAGGACATATATTTTCCTTGTTTATGAAAATATTTTGTATCACATTTCATTTAAAAGCTGATTAACTCAACAAAGCTGATATTTACTAAAGCAGGCTATTTTACCTGCAACTCTTCTACCTGAAGTTATTAGTAATGATGATCCTTCAAGACTCTTAAAATACTAACAGTGCTGGGTCGGTCCATGGACAGGTTTCAATTCATTTATTTAACCCACACCTCACAGGCATCTATACCAATTTTCCCCTATGGCAGATGTCATGGAAAAACAGATGATGAAATCCTCAAGAAATTTATAATCCAATTGGGAAGATCAGGTTTAAAAATGACCTTAGTATAAGAAAAAAAAAATGAAATGAGTACCATAATAAGTTATGAGTTAATAACAAGGATGGGTTAATTGCAATGAGATTTCAAAAGTGGAGATAATTATGGGGTGTTTAATTTCTGACCTCACTGAAACTGTTTTCACTCAAAGTTCAGGGTAACAGCACTGTTAGGTCCTAGCAATATTGGATATTGCCTAGAAGCTCAAGACATGCCCTAAGTTGGATGGTGAAGAATGACTGTGGAAAGAGCTACTCTATGCTATGCATTTACTCATTCTAGTGCAAACCATTCTGGATTTTATCCCAGGGATGGATGGGAACCCATAAGTAAAAGAATCAGGCTCTTCACCAAAAAGAGCACTCATTTTCTTTTCTCTCTCATAGGAAAGTTCAGATGCTTGAATGGATTTTTGCCCTGATGAGCAGCAAGTCCATGGGGTTGCAATCAAAACAAGAAGGAAAAGTTAGGACATAGTTTAGACTTCCAGATCCAAAGTGCTTCAATTCATTTATTGGCACATTTACAGGTATCTCTCTTCAGTCTGCTGAGAAGTGTTGAGAACAGCAGCTGCCCAGGCTATTAGCCAGTGTTAGATATCCCCTCCCAGAAACTGATCCAAAGCACAGATGAAATATGCAAAGAACAAATGCAAGACCATTCCTTCCTCAGTGCTACAGGAGATGCATTGTTAGGTCCTTTTGGAGTGGGAGAAGGAAATTAGATGGAGGATAGTTCTTATCAACCAGTTCTGCAGGAATTATCAAGAGTGCCATTTACTAAAGAATTACCAGAACACAGGACATGTCTTTAACTCTAACTGAGTGGGGAAATGATCAGAGATAAGGTATCAGGGTTCCACTTCAGTTTGTGCCTTTACTCTGGCCTTGCTCCCCGATTTACGACAAACTACCTTGTCTTGGTAAAAGAGCATAAGTCCAGTCATCCACAGTAGCTCTAGTTACTGGAACCAACCCTTTGCTAGAGTTAGTTCATAGCGTGGCTTGCTAACGAGAGGTCCTTATGAGGCAATGAGATCTGAACCTTAATTGGAGGCTATTTTTTTATGTGTCTTCTACGATCTTTTCAATAAAATAAAATGGAAAATAAAAAAGTGATGTTTACCTGGCAATACTGTGCATCTTCGTAAGTGGTAAAACAATAGAATTATTAAAAGCATGTAAGAATTATTAACAAGTATGTAAGATTTCAACTGGAGGGAGAAGAGAAGCTCAAACATCCAGAAGGATTGTATTAAATGAATTTTAAAGCCACATTTAACTATTTTTAAAAAAATAAACTTATTTTTTAAAGTTAAATTTATCAAACTATAGCCTAATACTTTTATCCCATTATCCCATAGCCTAATACTTTTATCCCAAGTTTATACTAAAATGAGAAAGAACAGATTTATAGAGTGTATCTGGCATATATAGCAACCATGCCAGATAACATCATTTTCAAAGAAATCATGACCATATATATGTGGAGGGAAAATGCAAAATGTCTTGTTCCTCAAAATTACCAGTGAAAAGCATTTGCTAACTTCTGCTGGAGTTTCCAAAAAGGTGAGTAACATCCTTGCGAATACTGCATGTTGTAGAACTCCACCTATTATTTCTTGGGGCACCTGGGTGGCTCAGTCAGTTAAGCATCTGCCTTCTGCTCAGGTCATGATCCTAGGGTCCTGGGATGGAGCCCAGCATCAGCATGGCTCCCTGCTCAGCGGGGAGCCTGCTTCTCCCTCCCCCTCTGCCCCTCTCCCTGCTTGTGCTCTCTCTTGCTCTTTCTATCTCTCTCAAATAAATAAAATCTTAAAACAAAAACAAAAAACTAAAACTAAAAGAACTCAGGGCAAAGAGAAATTTCTGCGTGTGCACAGATGGGCGAGACTTTTGGTGTCCCTCTGGTCTTTTCCAACTGAGTCAGTAAGTACCAGCAAATTCACCTTCCCATCTGAAGTACGACGGTGAGCATTCTTCTCAGGAGCTCTCGGGCTCCGCTGTACCCCACGCACTGAGAGAAGATGCGGTCATCACCGAGGGGCAGGCACACAGCACAAGCTTGCTGGAGCTGCTGTGCGGCAGGGCAGCTGGCAAAATTGTGAAGACTTGGGGATCACAGGAGTCGTGTTTTAGGTTAAAAAACTCGTGTGTGTGCGTGTGTTTTCGGAGGGGGGCGTGACATTCAACCTCAAGTCTTTTGTACTTGCTATTTCCTCTCAGGGCTTCTCAACAAGGATGCCACAGGGGCAGTTTTGTTGGATCGATCTTCGTTGTCTGTGGCTGTCCTATGCATTGCAGGGCATCCGGCCTCCTTAGTTCTGTCACCTGATGACCCTCAGCAGTGTCTCTTCCTCTAGTCGTCCCCCACTCCCGCCCTCCCCTCCACCCCCTGTCACTGTGACCCTCAAGCACACCCCACACTGTTGCAAATGGCCCTCTGGGCGGAGGAGTGCCACCGGAGGTTGAGATCCCTGTGGTTTATGGTGCTCTTAGTCCTGCTTTTCACATCAGTCCGCCTTATGTCCTTCAGGCCTTTGTTCAGTGCTGCCCTCCCCATGGAGTCACCATGACCACCATGACAGGTGTGCCCAGCTGGGTAAGTCCTCCCTGCCTCTCTGTGCTCTGTTTCCCCTTCCCTCCACCTCTATTTTTCTCCACAGCCTGTCTCACCATCTGGTATGTAATTTTTGCTTGTTTATGTTGTCCCCACTTCCCACTCACCCTAATAGGCACTTAATTAATATTTGTCAAATACAAAAAGCTAAGTGGAGCAGGATGAATTGTTCTTTGGCCTCCTGAATTTTGGACTACATCAGACAAGGATAACAGAAGGAGACATAGACTATTCCAGAATATCCCACAGGCTTGTTATTCTGTGCCCTGCCACACATTCATCGACTTGGAGAAGTCCACGCCCTGAGGTGGACAATGGTGAAAGCCTTCCTTCCTTCTTCCTCTGCTTCCCCCATGGGCCCCAGCCACCCAGCAGGGGACCAGCATGAGAATCAGTGGTTGGCACTGGAGGAAACACATGGCATACCAGAAGTAGCATGATACACGTACAGTTGCATGAGGGTATTGTTGCCAGGCATGGGATGGGAGTGGTTGCTGGGACTCCAAAGATGAGAGTCATACAAGGAGGATGGTGTGAGAAAGCCTTGAACTTTGGTTGAGGACAAGCCAGCCAGAGGTGATTCTTTAAGGAAGAAGCTGCCAAGATAAATATCCTAAGCTCATTATTTTCCTTCCCTCCATCTCCTGCTTGGGCCCTTCGCTGACTGTGGTGAGGGCAGAGCTGGAGGGCTAGTGTGCTCACTGCTGCAGTGCAGGCAGATAGCAGGGTGGAGGAGGGATGGAGAAACAAAGCCCATCTCTAGTGAGAGAAGCAGGGGAGGGAAAAACAGTGACATGCACAAAGAAGCTTCTACCACACCTCCAACCACCCTCACAAGTTCTGTAAAAGGCTTGACTATCCAAGTGGAACCCAAAATAAAAGACTGTTATAGGTTCTTGCAGACTGATATATGCTTATCAGCCCCCAGTAAGGTCATTTTCAGAATGGATTAAACCATGCCCTTTCTTTCAAGATAGGGCTATCAACCTGGGATTCTGTGAGTGTAGATATAAGAACTGTGAGGTATTCCTCCTTCTACATTCATTGGTTACAGAATATGAGGGTTAGTATTGGATAAAGTGAATGAGATTCCTCAGGAAATAATTTTATTCTCCATTAAGAATGGGATGAAAAAGAATCTGCTTTAGATTTAGTACAAGTCAAGTCAACATCATATATCCCAAAGTCACAGGGAAAAAGAAAAATAATGTGGCCCATTAAATAGCAAGTGACATGGTCTACCCTATGGAGCAGTGACCTACAGGGTATTTACAGAGGTTGTAGAAGAGGGGTTCCCATGAAGCTCACATGAATATATTATATAAGTACTGTATTATGTAAGTTATATAAATATATTATACAAATATATGCACATATATAATGTGTATAATTATATAATATATAATAATCTATTATTACTCTATTATATAAAAATAAGCACAATATACACACATGCATATCTCAAGGGAACATTTCCGTATCCTACAGCTTTGGGTAGATAAGAAACTACAGCTGTGTGTGTATGTGGTTGGGAGAGGGGCTGCCAGACTGAAAGAAGACTAAAGTGGGCTGCTCTGCTGATTGTCAGAGACATAGGAGTAGAACGTGTATGTTTACCGACAAACCAGCTAAAGTTAGATTATCCAACAGTCTAAAACACCAGGATCTCTTGGGTCATCTGCTGTGGCACATGGCAAACTGTCTCCTGGTTGAGCTTCGGCTAAGGGCATCCTAGCCCCTCTCCCAAATAGCTCCTGTAGGCCTGCTGGGTCCCCACAGAAGACTGGGTGAGGCCAGCATTTTCTAGAGCAGAAAGCCCGTAAGGACAGAGCAGGAAGACCTCTTTAACAGCTAGTGTACGAGTCCTATAATCATCTATGATTGGGTGTTATGGTGTGTCTTTGGTTTTTACAAAAGAATAGAAAAGCAATTTGTTGGTGATTTCTTGAGGGATTTTAAAGGAAATGAGAGGCTACCTGGGAATATTTCTGAAGATAAAAAGAATAGATGAGAGACTTCTCCCAGGGCGATCTAGAGTGGGTCTTTCTCTTTTCCCATTGCTCCATTGCTATGTCCCAAGGAGTGGCAGGAACACAGCTGGGACTGAGCAGAGATTTCCTAGCCTCATCTGTGACTAACAAGCAACAGATCTGTTTGCTGTCAGGGGACCTCTACAGGTCTGGAGAAGGAGGATGCCAGCACCCATGCCCTGTTTTCTGAGCATCACGTCAATATCTTATATTTTTATCTGAGCTGATCAGGAGACAAATCAAAGGAATAGGCAAAGGAGCAGTGATGTCTAAGATTGACTATCCCACTTCCCTACAAAGATGGAGACTTACAGTTATTTCATTTGATTTAAAGAAGAGAAATGGACAATTATTGCATGCCTTTTTAAAAAGTGAATTTGAGGGTGCCTGGGTGGCTCAGTTAGTTAAGCGACTGCCTTCGGCTCAGGTCATGATCCCGGAGTCCTGGGATCGAGTCCCACATCAGGCTCCCGGCTCAGCGGGGAGCCTGCTTCTCCCTCAGACCCTCTCCCCTCTCATGCTGTTTCTCTCTCTCTCTTTCTCTCAAATAAATAAATAAATAAAATCTTTAAAAAAAAATAAAAAGTGAATTTGAGGCTCACACTGGCTAAGCATAGATCTTTCTAAAATAATTGCTATATTTGTAAACAAAACCAACTAAACTATGCTACTGTTTCCCATTAGATTTTCACTTTCCCTTATTGCTAACTTTAGGGCCTGATGATAGCTGATACACAGACACCTAAAAGAAGTAATACTAAAGATCCATCCTTCATCCAACAGTAGGAAAGGAGAACCCAATGGGACAATGAGAAATGGAGTAGGGAGATGGATATATCAGACAGATGCTAATGGCATAAAGATACAGGATTCCTTAGAACAGAGATTCTGGAAAACAACCAAACAGAAGAGAGGAGAAGTGACAATTATATAATATTTCTTTTAGGCTGCTTCTTAATTTTCTTTTGACCACCGTGACATCATGAAGACCTTCAGTGGTCCTTAGAAATAAGTATACTCTGAGTGTACCTTGTTAGAAAATCTCCAGGCCTGTCCCATTCCTCTGTTCTGGCTGGGTTGACTGCTTCATATCCTGGCACTGTCTTTTTCATGGGTAAGAACAACAGCCTCACCAGCCTCCATCTCCTGAAGGCAGGCATGAAGGACCTGCTCCACCTGGCTCTAGGTTAGTCAGTGGCTTCCTCTGATTCTTAAAGTCACTATGCCCAAATCCTGCACTTTTTACTTCCCTCCACCTCCTCGAGCTTGCCTCTCCTATCCTCTCCACCCTTGTCGAGCTGACAAGTCCCATGTGTGCCTCTATACTTCCTGTACCTCCTCCCACCTCAGCCATTGATCCCTGACATTTAAGAAGTTTGTGGATCATTCTGGCGAGAAGGCTGACCTTTAGAAGTATGTCCCTGATGAAGTACGTGAAAAATAAAGAAAGGGACAGGAGAAAAATGCTACCTGAAACCTAGATTAAACAGTATCTCGAGGGGATTCCCAATTAAGAAAAACTGATATATGTTTATTGATTCCAAAATACATTCTCTCTTACTTAATACTGCTGAAGACCATAAATGGATGTGTTCGTTTTTGTGTTTTGCCTTTCATTGTCTTTGTGTCTTCCTGCCTTCCCAGCAGTACTTTCTTCCACCTCCTTCCCAATATGAGTGCTCCATTTCACTTTGGCTTTATTTAAATACTTAAGGGCAAATAGAGTAAATTTGGCAGCAAATAATCCGAGTGGCTTCCCCCATTGGTAGCTGTGTTTCTGATGCCTTCCTGCTTGTGTCATTAGCATCCTGAAGCAAGCTCACATAGGAGCCCATTTCATTAGTTGCATAGATTAAGAGGAGTTTCGTTCTTTTCTGTCAGAGGCCAAGACCAGTCATTAATTTATCAAGAGAATTAAATATACTCCTGGGGGAACAGCCCAAACATTATTTTTATTGCTGGCAGCAAGAATTGATAAAATGTCTATCATCCATGAGAGCAGCATCCTTTTTGATTTATGTACTTTATGGGGTAAAATAAAAATGGCAAAAAGTAACACATATTCTGAAATAGTCCACGAGAGAATGTATAACATTAAGAACTCTTCTCAAAAGGTGCAGGAAATGCCATCAGTCAATCATAAGCCTCTAGAGATGGTTCAAAGGGCTTAACAACCCAATCATTTTTAAATGAATTAGCTTGTTTGAAAATGGTCTTTGTTGAAGGCTTGATAAAAGGATGTAAATAGGTTAGATACTTTTTCCCTTCACATTTTTATTTTGGATGGCCAGAAAACCTTTTCATCAGCCAGCACTGTGTCTATCAGAATCTACACTTACCAGTCAATGAATAAATCCGATTAACATTTATTGAAGGCATACTGAGTGCCTGGCACAGTGCTGCCTCTGGGGACACAATAGTGACAAGGAAGACTCAATCACTCCCTCTCATGGAAATAGACCATAAACCACTGACCAACGTATAATATTTTGGAGAGTGATGAGTAATACAAAGAAAAGAATAGAATAGAAAATAACTAGGAATGGCCATATCATATAAGGTGGTCGGGGAAGACATTTCTGAGAAGGTAGAACCTGATTTATGAGAGGGAGTGAGCGTTTGGAGAATTTTGGAGAAACATTTCAACAGAGTGAATAGCATGTATACTGGCCCTAAACTGAGAATAGCTTTGGAGTATCTAAAGAAAAGGAAGCAGGCCAACAAGGACAGATCAGAGTGCAAAGGGAGGAGAGTGGTCTGAGACCAGAGCAGAGAAGTGGGCCCAGATAGTGGCATGGGTTTAATTCCAGTGTACTAGAATGTCACTGGAGGCTTGCTCAGTCGACTGGTAGAGTGGGGTTCACATTTTTAAAATACCCTTCTGGCTGCTGTGTGGAGAACAGACTTTAATGGGGCAAGAGAGACAGATGGCAGACCAGTTAGGAAGCAACTGCAGAGTTCAGGTATGAGAAGATGATGGGTTAGACTGAGATTCTGGTAAAGATAGAGAGAAATGGGTGAGTTTGAGATACAGTTTGGTTATTGAACTGGCAGAATGGGCTGATGGATTGGATGAGGGAGAGTGAAGGAAAGAAAGACAGAAGAGCTAACTCTTGGCTTTTAACTTGAACGACCTAGTAGATTATGCTCCTGGTTCCTTTCATGGCCACCTAAGCAAAGACTATCATAATGGAACCAGATGTATCTTCTTTAGTAGCTGAACAATATGAAAGTTGAATATTTTGACCCAAATAATACCACAGGTTGGTTGGTTATTTATTTAATCACTAACTTTGTAGTCAATACTAAATTGTAGCTATTTACTCTAACGTATTTTCTCAATGTAGTGATGAATTATTTTGAGTTATAGCAGTATCTGTATTCAAAATGATGATAAATTCATTGCCTGTACGTGTTAGGGATTAGGCATAATTCTTCCAAGGAAAAAAATTCTTGAGTGAGTAGAATAGAATACTTGACTTTTTGCCAAGGTGTGTTTGGATTTCTATAGAATCCTTTCCTCTTTTTAAAGGTCAAGAGAAAGCCATTTGGATGACATGGAACTTATGCCAAATGCTGATTCTTATCCAAGGTTAACATATTTTGAGATCCATTCAGCAAAGTGATTTCTCTTTGATGTTTCATTTAAAAAGAAAAATTTTATTGCGTAATGAGGTAAATTAATGCCCTGCAAATGTAATGTGCCTCTGTGATATACAGAGTATTTTAGTTTTTATACACTTAGCAAAGCGTTTATTCTATTATCACGTAATCACTTCCAGCCTAAATAAAGACTCTAGAGCTTAATGCACAATGAATCCAAGCTTTTAGCAGTTTTATTACTGTATCAGTTATTAATTTAAATTTGTGTCATTTTTAGTTAACAAGAAAGATAGCTTAAAGATTTGTTTGCATTAGATTTTATTGAATATCCTGTGCGTTGGGGTATTTAACATTGCAAGAATAAGCTACGATATTATTGCAATCTAGGCATTCTTATAGTGCATTTAATCCTCCAACATCCAAAAGTGCTCTAAAAACCATAAATATAAGGGACTCATTTAACTTTCAAGTGGTAAAACTGTGTGGGAGATAGGTGTCTGAGTCAGAGAAGTGGTGATGCTCCCAGTAGTTAATAATCCAATAGTTTACACTATGCGTTAGTACATGACATCTCCATATGTATGGGGAAGATGAATTAGCTGACACTTAACAACAACTTAGAGCTCCATGATAAAGACCCAAAGACATACCAAGTAGGTCTAATCCTTCTTGTTTTAGTAAGTCTATTTCCTGAAATGAATTGCAGAACCCCTTAGCCCTTAATTTAATTTTTCCCTGAGCCTATGTCTTCCTGGTAATAGTAATAGTTACCTTTCACAATTACCTATGGCATGCCAGATGTTCTAGGGACATTGCCTTACGGAATCTTCATGTACCAAATAATCCTCGTAGGTACAACTGTTTAATTCCATTTTATAGATGAGGTGAGTGAGGTGCCCAGAATTTCAGCAATTTGCCAAGTTTATAATTTCAAAATAATTTCATGTGTATGGAGGAGGGTAGAGGGGAGTGTGTAATTCTCAGAGAATCGTGATTTTAACACCATGTGGCAAGATATTTTGAGATATTATTTTCCTTTTGATAATTTACATCATTTCTTTTCCACTCTACCCCCAACCAGAAAAGATACTTCCAAGCAGAAAATGGAGGGTGTAGACTATGGATTAAGGCCCATGCCTATGAACAGTCCTCCTGCATGTGAACAGTACAGATATTGAGAGGAAATATTTAGAAATATTTATAACAATTTCGCAGTAACTTTATGTCTGCTGACTCTCAGATAATAATGTAAATGGGCTTGTCTTTTTTAGAATTCACTTTTCTTTATTTCATTTTTGCTTATAAAAGTATTGATCCATGATGAAACTGGAGATGGGGAGACTGATACTTCACCACAGTTAGTTAAGAGGCCTTGGACTAGTTAGTGGGCACAAGAAGAAAGCATGAATATTTAGTGAGCCCCCACTAATGGGACCCTGTGTCCTCCTTTTTTTGGGAGGAGACAGAACACCATGGAGGCAAACAGACTCCAGGAAAGAGGTGGCTACACAGTAAATTGAGATGGTTGGAACCCTAGATCAACTGGCAGAGATTCCTATGCCCCAGTGAGTCATGGAAGCCACAGAATGTAAGCCTCCAAGCAAAGGCAGAGCAATAGTTGAATGAGACATTGGCTTTATAAAGGTTAGTTGGAAAAAACTGAGGGTCATTTCAGCAGCCACTTTTATGGAACCCCAGAATATGACTGATATTCCAAGAACACTTGAAGCCCAGATTATGAGATTATGACTGCCCATCCCCCAAACCCCCAAACTTGGTGTTGTGTTGGATTTTTGTGTGTGTTTGTTTTTGTTTTTTGTCATTCCTTGAACACTCAGACTCTGAATTTTGGTACAGTCCTAGAGAAAGAATTATGGCTCAAAACCTTGAGTTTAGTATTTTGTACCCTGGCTCAAGTAAGATAAAAATGAAACTTAAGTTGTGTATTTCTTAGTTTGTCAACCAGTGATACATGCCCCAAACAAAGATGTACTCAAAACCAGCCACCAGATGATCTTAGGTATTAGTAAGCGTAGGCTAAATTCCTTTATTTGCCTCAAGAGAAGATATCATCCTTAGAGCCAAGGGCATTAGTTTTCCCCAGAAGGCGATGAGCTCTCAGGCTGCCAGTATTTTCATAGTGATTCAGACTCCAGAAAGTCTGATGGTATCATTGATTCTAATTTATCTACTCCTATTCTTAATCAGTTCCAGGATTCCGCCGACTTTCTCTTTGACATGTTTCTCATATTTGTTCTTACTTTCATATTTCTACTGCAATCAAACCAATTTATCTTATCATTTCCTCAAACTTTAATTAGTAAAATACCTGATCTCCAAGACTCTCGTCTGTCCTATCTCCTATCCCCTCCCCTCTCCATTTTTTTTTTTTTTTAATAGCCTTACACCAAAACATTCTTTAGATCGTGGCAGGGCCCTGCTCAAAACCCAGATTCTTATTGTTAACAGAATAAAATCTAGACTCCTGCATCTGACCACAACCAGCTTTTCCAGTTTTATCTCCTATTGCCCCCTTCCCAAACAGTTGCCTTCCTCACCCTCTCATCCCCCATCCTTGCCCTCCACCCCCACCCCCCCGCCCCCCAGCTGCCTGCTGTCCTCTGGACACAGTAGGCTTAATCATGCCTGTTTCTGGGCTCTTGCTGAGCTTTCTGCTTGAACACCTCCTTCCTTCTGCCTAGGCAAATGTTCCCCATTCTTAAATTCTTGGAGTTCTCCCTCCTGCAGGAAGTCTTCTTTCATCTGGATGCTTCCTCTTTCTTCTCCACCACTCTTGGCATTAATTCCTTCCTGCCTGATTTTTATACCCAGCTTTGTTTGCCTGGGGTTCTTCAGGTTTTAGCACTGAAAACCCTCATCCTAGGAAACCCTTTAATTCTGGGGTACTATCATTATGTGTTGGGGGTCTCTTATCCTCTGTTCTCAATGAAATTGGAGTCTTGGTAATGGTAGGAAGTGTACTGGATTCTTGTTTTCTAGTGTTATATAAGTACTCATCCATGTGAAATGTCTACTGTCCAGCTAGTCTCTATGTTGAGGACTGCATCTTAGTCTTGCATTTACCCTACACACATTCATCTGATACATCACTTAAAAAAAAAAATGCTCAACTGGGGGGAGGTGGCTCAGTCAGTTAAGTGTCTGTCTTTGGCATGGGTCATGGTCTCAGGGTCCTGGGATCGAGCCCCGGATACCCTGATCAGTGGGGAGCCTGCTTCTCCCTTTGCCTCTGCCCCAACCGCCCCCCCCCAGCTCATGCTCACTCTCTCTCTCCCTCAAATAAATAAATAAAATCTTAAAAAAAAAAAAAAAAAGAAAGAAATCCTAAACGGAAGCCAAGAAATTAGAGAACTCTTTAATGAGTATTACACTTGTCTACTCCTAAAGTATTCCACCACATATTTTAGACCCTGTCAGGACTCCTAGAAAGAAATTTGCAGCTGATTCTCTGAAACCATCTTGGTTGGGGGAGTCCAGAGTATTTTGGAAGTTTTAAAATAAACTTGGACTGCCCCTTCAGGGGGAAATTTTCTCTGGTTTCTCTGCACCAGAAAGCCCTCTCTTTTCTGCCTATTTTATTCCCCCTAAGGGTGGAAGGAAATGGGGAAGGGGTATAGAAGGAGAGGACTTGTGAGTATATCCTGGAAAACTTATGCAAGCTGCATGAGCAGAGATGCATCCAGGGAGGTGTTTTCTCAGAAGTGAAAGGAAAGCTCACAGGAGATTCTATTGCATGCCCCATACTGCTCCCCCAATCCCACAAAAAACCTCTGTAGCCAACTTACAAAATTCTATCTAATATGCAAGCTTTTGGGTAAACAAGTTTCCATCCACTTTGAAAAATGTCTGAGACAGTTTATAGCCAATGATCCCATTATAATAAATGTCTCCCCTGGGTCATAGAGAAATTGCTTCTTGCATTTAGCATTTGGGCTATCTTTTATTTTCTGTGATGCCTACTGTCCTGAAATGTACCAAGAACTTTCAATGTACAAAAAGTTAGCTATTCCTCTGGGGTCAGAATAGAAACTAAAGTATATTGGTTTTGGATTCATAAAGTATTTTAGAAGAAATTTCCTTGATAAATAGGATCTTAGGGGGAAATTTAGAAAAAAAAATTAGAGGTAAATGGGGCAGAGAAACAGAACCAATATCACATATACATACATAGAGACAGAGATTCATTTAAGAAATTGGCTTATGTGACTGGGGGTGGGGGGCTTCCCAGTCCAAAATCTGCAGGGCAGTCTGTAAATTCAGCAAAAGTTGAAGTTGTGTTCTCGAGTACAAAGATTGGAAACTCAGGTAAAGTTTCTGTGTTGTAATCGAGGCAGAATTCTTGCAAGGGACCTCAGTCTTTTGAGGTCTTTGACTGATTGGACAAGGCCCACCTACCTTACAGTGAGTAGTAATCTGCTTTACTCAAAATCTATTGATTTAAATATTAATCACATCTAAAAATACCTTCACAGCAATATCTAGACCAGTGTTTGACCAAAGAACAGGGCACCATACCCTAGCAAGTTGATACATGAAATTAATCATTGCAGTGGAACATGATACTATTCCATGTTAAAGAACAAATTTTTATTAAGCTTAAGCAAGTTATCGATTCAAGCTAAGAGTTATATTTTAAAACCTAAAGTAGCCCCCGGATGACAAAATCTCTGAAATTTCCTCACTGCATATTCTTAAAGTTGAGTCATGTTTAAATATAAAGTAAGTTTAATTTAATTTTTTACCTCTCCCCCTGAAAAAAAAAAAAATGACATGAATGTAAAGTTCCCCACTCTTCCCGGTTTAACACAGTAGGCCGAGAGAAGGCATGATTTGCAGCATTTGTAAAGCTAACAGAAAAACACTGCGGGGGAAGGTCTCAAAACCACAGAGTAAGGTAAATACTAGGTTGTAATCTAATTAGCAAATGATAATAGAAGCCAATGGAAAACAGGCCACATGCCCAAGAACTACAATTCCCTTGGGAAATCAATGATTGATCGCTTGGAAACAGATAGGGGAAAGCGTGTTCTTGCCTTTGACCTGGAACATAGATCATGGCTTCCAGCCCAAGTAAAAGCAGTTGTGAAAAACCAAATGCTTTACATTCCAGTGGTCTGTCATTTACACGGAAGACCTGTGAAGTCCTCCTGCGGAAACGAGTGACACTTGCAATTAAATTCCTAACTCAACTGGGAAAGGTTGCTGGATGTGGAATTGCATTAGTAAAAAGTACTAGATTCCTCAACTTGAAAACAGAAGGTGTAGTTTTGGGGGTGCCTGGGTGGCTCAGTCGGTGAAGCGTCTGCCTTTGGCTCAGGTCATGATCCCAGGGTACTGGGATTGAGTCCCACATCAGGCTCCTTGCTCATCTGGGAGCCTGATTCTCCCTTGCCTGCTCCCCCTGCTTGTGCTCTCTCTCTTTTTGTCAAATAAATAAAATCTTTTTTAAAAAATAAAATAAACAAACAAATAAATAAATAAAAATTTTAAAAAGTAAAAGGTGTAGTTTCCTAGGCCCTGCCCAACTCACTGCCACATGCCACTCATATAGGAATGTACAGTACCCAGAAGATAAAGAGTAACTGTGACTACCTATCTTCCTGTTCGCTGTTGAATAGACTGTTCCCTAGCAGAAGTCCCCATTGGAAGGTTAGTGCTGTTTTTAAGCTTCTGCATCTCTGCCTCTAGGAGGGATGATCTGCTCCAAGATAGGATGTCAGCTGAAGAACGAAGCTCTGTTTTCTAGAAGAGAAAAGATAAGGAACTATGTCAGGCTGTGAACAACATTTTAACACAGTTAAAGGAATTTTACTGTAAGATTGTGGAATGATGACATTGGACGACCTCGGAGTATATCATCCTTAAGCCATCATTTAGATAGGGCTGTTCACCTGAACCAACAAGTATCATCCTGAACTGTCTGTGAGTGGATCAGCTGGGAGAATTCACAAAGGCAGCCAAAAACAATCTGAAGGACAGAGTGGGAGTGAAGGTGCAAGACTGTTTAGAAATCAGAGGGACAACTGGTTTTGTATTACAGATGAAAGGGAACCAAAGAGTAGGGAAAGCAGAAAGAAGGAGGTTTCTCTTTGTTCAGGCCACAAGAAATGTGTGTATCAGGACAAGGCAAGAGCCCTTCTAAACTAATTTACAAAGTAAAAGAGAATGTAGGCCAGAAGGATCCTGAAGACGGTCTTTGTAGCAAAACTAAATGGCCTGGCCTGTTCCCTATGGTCAGAAAAGGAGAATTAAATTCATGCATGATTTAATCAAAGCTAAAATCGCTCCTCAAAGTAGTCATTTCTAGAAAATTACTTCTCTCCTTTTAAATTCCCATTCAATTATGTTCCATTACCTTTAGTTAACAAGTCTCATAAATAAATATTGACTAATTGCAGCCACAGTAATCGGAGCTAGGTAAAATAAAAAATCAGGTCTGAAAATGGGCAAGGGTCATATATATCCAGAGCCATAAAAATACTCTTACTCTCTGATCCATTGATAATATATAGGTGATTTTGTTCTAGGAAAAATCAGTTAAAACATATACACACTTATTTTTTTATGTTCATCTTTCAAATATATGCAATTCATATCCTTGGAAATAATCTTTTTTTTTTTTAAGATTTTATTTTATTTATTTGACAGAGAGAGACAGCGAGAGAGGGAACACAAGCAGGGCAAGAGGGAGAGGGAGAAACAGGCTTCCCACTGAGCAGGGAGCCCGATGCGGGGCTCGATCCCAGGACCCTGGGATCATGACCTGAGCTGAAGGCAGACACTTAACGACTGAGCCACCCAGGTGCTCCTCCTTGGAAATAATCTAAATGTCCCCAATTAGGAAAATATTCGAATAAATTATGTTAATGTCATCTAGCAGGGTATCATGCAGCCATTAAAGTGATGTTTATCAAGAGTTTTTAATTAAATGAGAAATACTTATAATAAAACACTGAGGAAAATAAAGCAACATAGAAAAAAGTATACATTATAATTTCAATTCTCAGAAGGCAGAGAAGGCAAAGGGCTGGACAGAAGAATTAAAAATGTTAACAGTGGGTACCTCTGAGCGATGTTATTATGAGTACTCTGATATTAGGAATTATTATTTTCATTAGAATTTTCAATATTTTTCCAAATATATTTAGGAAGCGCACCATAACAAACTCGTAAAAGAAGACAGAGAAAAAGACGGAAAGATGGCAATGAGGATACAGCTTTTCTCAAGTGGGAAGAGGGAGGTCAAGTTGCAGGTAGACGGGTAATGACACCCAAATTTCAGACACCGCTCGAGTGCAAACGACTTGTGTGTAGTTCTGACTGAATCACATATTAGAAATGTCAGGCGCCTGGGTGGCTCGGTTGGTTAAGCGACTGCCTTCGGCTCAGGTCATGATCCTGGAGTCCCTGGATCGAGTCCCACATCGGGCTCCCTGCTCGGCGGGGAGTCTGCTTCTCCCTCTGACCCTCCCCCCTCTCATGTGCTCTCTCTCTCTCATTCTCCCTCTCTCAAATAAATAAATAAAATCTTAAAAAAAAAAAAAAAAAGGAAATGTCAAGATTATACCATAGTCAGCTATCTAATACCTCTATGACTTTGTAATTTTGTTTTCTGATATCTCATGCCAGATAGCAAAAAGGAGGCTCTCAAAGAATGTCAGCTTGGAAAGAGAAAAAAAACAACAAAGCAAATCGAAGAACAAAGAGTCTAAAATAAGACCCAGTGGGCATAGTTATTATTTAAAACATTGGGTGTTCCTTCTTCTAACTTACGGGCTGGATAAGAAAGCTGTGAGGCCTTGACCAAGTTGTCCTTGTGAAGGCACTGGCTTTAGCCACATGTGAGGGCAGTGTTTCCTCTCCTCATGCAAACGGGATATACCACGGCAGAGCCACCAAGAACTGTCGGCACTAAATGCGGGAGACGAACAGCACTGAGCAGCAGGGCAGGATTAGAACCAATGGAAGTACAGACCCTTTGTTTCTCAAGAGTCTCACGGAGTAAAATTATGTATGTATCAATAAAATAGATATTAATGAGAGCACATTAGTTGTTGATCAGTTTCTCTCTTCTTACTCCACATGTGTAGCTATGTAGAAATGTCATGAAATTTGGGGGTGACAATAAACTATCCCCGATTATATGCCTATGCTTTGCAAATAAATGATGTCCTCTATCAACTATTTATAACGATTCCCTTCCCCTAAGTTTTTAGGAGCAACCGTAGGGTTGTTGCTGATATGCATAATATCCGAACCAAAATATTTCCATTTTAAAACGCAGAAAAAAATGATACCGATTTATGTCTGAAATGGAAAAAATATAGTAGCAAAAATAAAAAGTAGAGATAAAGATGAAGGAGGAGCAAAAATGTGTAGAAGTTTGAACGAAATAAGAGTGCTGGAGTCTTGGCTCATCATGCAACTTGGATCGGGACTTCACTACACTTACTTGAGGAAACTCCCCTGAAAATGCATACTTCGACTTCTGCGAGCTGCAGAGAGCACTGTTTGTTGGAGCCATCTCATGCAGAATGAGGCATCAGGGCAGTGCAGAGTGAAGGTAAGAACTTCAACATCCTAAAGATTGCTGAATTCATGCAGGATTCTTGCTACACTGGGAGAGGGGAGGGCTGCAGACAATTCTGTAGGTCATGATGAATGACCTGGGTGCCACAGCCTTTGAATGAATACGTTTTCATCCCTCATCTTTATCCTTAAATTTATCCTTTTCTCTTTTTTAAAAGATTTTATTTACTTATTTGACAGAGAGAGAGCACAAGCAGGGGGGAGCGGCAGGCAGAGGGAGAGGGAGAAGCAGGCTCCCCGCGGAGCAGGAAGCCCAATGCAGGTCTTGATCCCAGGACCCTGGCATCATGACCTGAGCCGAAGCAGATGCTTAACTGACTGAGCCACCCACGTGCCCCAAATTTATCCTCTTCTATACAGTATTCTATAGTTCAGTGGTCCCCCAACCTGGATGCAGGTGTTTTAATATAGATTCTGGAGGGCTCACCCTTGGAACTCTGCTTCAGTAGAACCAAGGGACGAAGGAAGGACCTGAAAAATCAGTATTTTTAGAATTCCCACACAGGATGCACAGGGGCCACAATCTGGAAAATAGGGAATGATGGAAGGAGAGGGGTAAGTATTGGAGTCACTTAGAAAAGTATTCTCTAGGGGCACCTGGGTGGCTCAGTCGTTAGGCGTCTGCCTTCGGCTCAGGTCATGATCCCGGGGACCTGGGATAGAGCCCTGCATCGGGCTCCCCGCTCCGTGGGAAGCCTGCTTCTCCCTCTCCCACTCCCCCTGCTTGTGTTCCCTCTCTCGCTGTGTATCTCTCTGTCAAATAAATAAATAAAAAATTAAAAAAAAAAAAAAGAAAAGTATTCTCTAACTACAAACTCCTACTGAAACCTTTCCATTCTTCTCTCTGTTGGAATGGGGGCGGGGCAAGAGCTGTAAGAATGACTTGTCATCTTGCAGTTGAAGGTGATTTTTCAGAAATCTGATGTGGGGGAAATAAAAACAGCCAGTAAACTGTGAGGGAGTTGAGACAGCTCATATATATACATTTATTATCTATTTACTCATTTATTGTTTTCATTCAGTTATTTGGCAAATATTTATTAACCATCTGCTGTGGCTGGGCATTCTTTCAGATACTGGGAGTATCAATGAACCACAGACACTGTTCCTACCCTCATGGATCTTATCAGAGCACTCATTTGAAAAGATTTTTTTTTCTGAATCTGGCAGATTCAGTAGGATATATAGTTTATTTTAAAATTCTTTTTCCCCTAGTTTTATTGAGATATAATTGGCATATAACATTGTGTAAGTTCAAGGTATACAACATAATGATTTGATACATACATATATATATTGCATAATAATTACAAGTTTAGTCAACATTCATCACCTCATATAGCTACAAATTTGGGGGTTTTTTTGTGATGAGAACTTTTCATACCTAGTCTCTCAGCAACTTTCACATATCCAGAAAATATTAACTGTAGGCACCAGGCTGTACATTACATCTCCAGAACTTATATTTCTTATAATGGGAACTTTGTACCTTTGACCACCTTCACTTTCATATAGGAGAGATTGGAGCATGATTAAAAGCAAGGAGAAAGGGCCCAGAAAGAAAATTCAAATATTAAAAGTGAGAGAGAAAAAATAAAGTAATGGAAGGCGAAAGTCCTTTGGAAGTGGAATAAGGTAGAAGGAACAAGAGAGGGCAGGCGAGTTTAGCCTTCTAAGGAGAGATGCTTCCACTCTTCCTCTGAACAGAAAGGAAAGAAATACGAAACATGCTCTGAAACAAAGTAGCAGTAAATAAGAGGCAAAACACTGTAGCTATTTCAAATATACACCTCTTCAAAATAGGCTCAGAGACATTAGTGAAAGTGTAAGCCATTTTAAAAGATAAACAAAACTCAGATACATAAATGTAACAGTGAAAGCCCATAGTATCCAACTTAACGAATACTCCATTATTACATAATAAGAAACAAGTAAGGATTTCCCTGATTTTTTAAACTGTTGTTGGTTACTAAATAGGTTTACTCAACTTATTGCTGCCATTCTTGCTGGTGTCTTTTATATCAGAATGGGATTTGAGGAACCTCCCATAGTGACAAATCTTTGATTCCCCAGGTTAATTTAAACTGAAAGCAACAGTCCTGTGGCAAGCTTCAGGCTTACCTCATAGGATGCTTTGTTTGAGACCTCTATGGATTACACCAGTCACCCAGGACCAAGAACTGCTGAGATGTTTAAGCTGATCCTTGAGAATAGCATCTTGTGGCTCTTAGGAAGGGAGGTTCATTATCCAGAGAGACATCTGACTTAGGTGGCCCCTCAGACCCAGTCTAACTCTAGGAAGCTACAACTCAATGGCTTTCTACCTGTTTTGTTACCATCCAACAAATCATGCTTGATCAAGCCAATCTGGTTGTCAAGTTCTCTGAAATAATTGATGAGTCCAAGAGACAATCAGTTCAATGCGACCCTGGTTCATTTGATAGTTTGGCAAGAGACATTATAACTCTCTTAAAATCTATTTTATGCCCTCAGAAAAATAGCATCCATTTCAGTAGCTACAGCTGGCCTCTGTCTTTGTAACTCTCTTTGGCATTCAGCAAGACGGCCATATTGTAGCTGTAAGCTATTACAACAACACACTGACTTCCAGATTTACAACTGTGTGCTTGTCATTTCCAGATGTAGTTTTACTAAGACAGTTGTGCAGGAAACATTGTGAGAAGCAGCAGATTTCCAGTAAAACATGCCTATAAACACTATGGTTTCTGGCAAAGGGGGGAGAAAAGGTTTACACCCAGATGGCTTAGAAAAATAGAGTCTATTCTTTGTTCATATTTACCCTGAGGGTTTAAGTGTGATCTACAGGTTTTATTTTTGTTTTGTTTGTCTCTCTTTGACACTGGAACAACTTATCTAGACCCCTGTGTCCAATAAATGTTTTGAGCACTATGATATGTATTTTCTGCCTCTTGTTCTCCTAATAATTTAAGAATTTTCTAATACAAATTCAGAATCTTAACTACAAAAGCAGTTACTGCAGGTATTTTGGAGTGATCTCCATAATCTGTAAGCCTCTGAGCAGCACCTGGACAGGTTAATTTGAAAGCAGAAACCAAAACTTCCTGTGGGAAGTCACAGACCCATGAGTTCATGAATATTCCTCTACATCCCACCGAACATGCTGCCTGATTTCTCCCCTAGCACAGCCTACATGATTTAAAAGACATGTTTTGGCAGGAAACAAATTAGCACATATGGGTGTGGGTGGCAGTTTCTTAATGCCCAAAATGGGTCCACCCTTATTTTCAGCAATGACTGTATCTACATAATACTGAGTCAAGGAAGAAATTGGTTGTGCCAGACCCATCCCCCCAGCAAAGTGGGGAAGCAGATGAAATGTATTTCTGACTCCATGTCTGTTATTTTTACTATTTTCTTAAACCAACTTCTTTTCTTTAGGGACCCACTATAATGCTGTTGTCATCTCAGTGCTCCCCTTAATTTCAGCATTACTATCAATCAACTCTACTCAGAACTCCAGAATGATCTATCCCCATTCTTTCCTTCATCAATATTTAATTGCCTTCAACCAGCCATCCTTTCTCCTATCCATCCACCCATTTCTATATAGTTTTATTAATGAGATGAATATCCACTATAGATATGTATCACATGCAATGTTTGAGCCTGAAGAGATCCAATAATTCAGTGTCTTCGTTTTGTAATTTTAAGTCTTTTTGAAGAGACACAGTTTCCTTAGAATGATCTTGAGACTCATGTAGAGTAGAGGAGATTGGAAAATGAGGAGATCTAGCAGAAAAGAGAGATAAAAGGGGTGGGGGTAGAGGAGAGAGAGTTCTAGGTTGCTCTACCAGAGCAGCTTCACTTCTTTACAAAAATATATTTTTGGATTCATGTGAAATTTGTAGTTATAAAGGGGTTGTAAAAGAAAAAGAAAAAATAAAGAAAACTACTACTTTTCCCTGAAGAAATAAATCAATTTTAGACTGTGTTGCATCAGTGATAGAGATAGGTTGGAATGTCTTATAGGAACTCTTCTTCACATATTGTTCCCAACTGTTGGCAAACACATCATCCTCAGGGTATAAACCTAGGATCCTGTAGTATGCTCTGACTGCCATGCCTCCTTGGAAATCCTGATCAGGAGTTCATGTTCCAGGGAGCCAAAGATTTTGGAAGGAACATAGAAAGCAGGTGAAAGTCTTTCCTTTCACAGGAAGACCAGATTCTAGGCTCCATAAGCAAGTAGCTGGGCAGCCTCTATCTGCAATGGAGTATTTTGATTAGCCAGGCCTGTGTCATATATCTACCACATGCATAAGCAGAATTACTCTGGAGTGAGGGAAAGCAGTATTTTCCCTAAATGAGGGATGGGAATAGCCATGCACATATATCTAGTATGGTAACAGAGCAGGGCATACATAGTGGCTTCTGAAGGAAGCACAGTATCCATTTCCCAAAGATTTTTTTTTTATTATTTGAGAGAGAGAGACGGAGAGAGTGGAGAGAGAGAGAACATGAGCGGGGTGAGGGGCAGGAGGAGAAGCAGACTCCCCGATGGGCAGGGAGCCAATGCAGGGCTCGATCCCAGGACTCCAGGATCATGACCCGAGCCAAAGGCAGACGCCCAACCGAATGAGCCACCCAGGCGTCCCTTTTTTTTTTTATTAGTTAAAAATATGATGTGGGCATGATATTTTCTCTGGGTTTAAAATAATATGGCGGACCCTTTTTTGACCCTTTTCTCAAGAAAGTGTCTCATTTCTCATGTCATGACACCTGTCTCCTTGGTCAGCAACTTCAAAGCAATGAATGGGCCAGCAACACAAACAAAGAATGGGCAAATGGCCGTATCGGGCTTAGAATTGGAATTCTTATTTTTAAAGCTTTGCTAAAGAAAGAGAATATCCATCAGGCAGAACTAATTAAATAAGAAGCATTATTATTAGAATTTTCATTTGCATTTCATAAGCCTCTAAAGTAAAATGATGCAAATATATTGACTAGAGTTGGCAGTTATTATGGAGAATTATTGCCCTGTGGATTGCAAAGTGATTGACAGTGACATATGATATTCAACATAATGGGTTCAGAGCAGCATCATTTGTTAATGGTGAGATCCCTTTCCCCAAAACTAAGGGAAAGAGACATTTATTTAACAGCCTATGTGTAAACAGCTTCTTACTTTCTCTGGTTCTTTTTTCCTAGCCCCAGATTTTCATTCTGGTGGTTATATTTTCCTTAGTCGGGATGATTTATTCATAACGATTAGTTATAAAACAATGCATTTTTCCAAAAGGAGAGGTCTTTAGGTCAACAAAACCAGTTGAGGAGAATAATATGTAGCTCACAATGTCAAAGCAACAACAAGAAAATAAACCTAACCCACTTGTGTAATCTCGTGGGAGCTTTAACCAGCAAAATTGCCTCCAGAATGTAATAGTGAATGGCTCACTAGGGGAGTCTTTGGTGGGGAGAGCAAGGAGGAGGAAGAGAGGAAAAAGGAGAGGAAGGAGAAGATGAGGGAACCAAAAAGGAGGCTGGAGAAAGGGAGCAACAAAGGGTACTGTGTTTTAAATGTGTGGAGAGAGGGGACAATACAATCTGCAAGCCTTCATTTTGTGTGTTCACGCTATGACATCACACAGGAGAGGTATCATAAAGCATGCCAGTCAGTGGCTAGGTCACTCTAATGAATATAAATAAAATACCTCTTTCTTCTAAAGAGGTGGAGCATTTTATTCACTAGCATTTGGAGAGTGCTCTTATTTGTTATGTCTAAGATTTTATGGATCCTCCTTTCCTGGGAGGCTGTGGGAGCAGCGACAGATGCTGTGGAGGCTAGCCTCCTATTTCATGTTTCTAAAACAAAGCAAGGAATTCACAGAAGAGCAAAACAAATCACTAACCTCTGACTTTATCTATGAAGTTTAGATGTCAAAATACTTTGGAAAATCTGCCACCCCTGTGGTGATGAAAATAGCCCTGATGAACAGGAGGATGATGTTTCATTATAACAGTACATGCACATCATGGATCTTTAAAGTCATATGGGCATTCAGGAATCTCCCTGGATGTGGTGAGAATAAATGGAGTAACATGCAGAAAAAAATGAGCCCTTCAAATGAGGTGATCCATAAATGGAGGTGGAAAAAGTTAGAATGAGAGCTGAAAATCTCTAAAAGGTTGGCTTTTTAGGAAAAAAAATGGAAATTGATATTCCAAGAACAATATTGAAAACATTGACCTTGTATATAAGGGTGGGAGAGTCTTTTATGCTTTCTTTAAATAATTAATCAGGATACACAAAATTTCAATAAAATTACTTAAAGTTTATATATGGTAATTTATCTAATAAATTATATAGAATTATTATGTAATATTTGCACCCACATATACAAATAAATATATATGTAAATAAATACTGTACATATATCTATGTAAATATATATTTTTTCAATAATTTATAATTTGTGTAAAAACACAACAGATTCATAGAAATGAGAGTTTATGGAAGTATCATTTTTAGTAAGAAAGACATTCATATATTTGGTATAAATCTTCTCGAAAGCCTATATAACATCCAATCTCTAAATGCTGTTCTAACAGGAGAGATTTATATCACTAGATATGGAATGACAACATTCTAGATCTCTAACACAACTGTCAAACATTTAGGCAAAGAGAAATTAAGTCTTTTTTTTTTACTTTTTTTTTTTTTAATTTCTTATTAGAAAAACAAATGGAGAAGCCCTTGTTGGCCTCCATCAGAATACAGTCAGATGATTGTGAGCATTTACACTAAGTCGAGCTGCTTAGTGTTCCACCTTGTAAATATAACATTACATTTCGTTGGTGATGGAATTATTTCAATTCCCCGTGGCACTGCTTTTCTGAAACTATCCGTGGACCCATGTAGGTCAAGGGGAAGGAAAATTAAAGGTCATCCTAAGTTTATACCATATAGTGTTTTCATTTTCTATCCAGCTAAGTACATCCAGGCTCCCCGTTGGGCAACCCCGTTTTTCCTTGTCTGTTATTTTCAGAAAAAAAGACTGCATATGACAGTCTTAGAATCTTACCAGCCTGCACACAGATGGTAAAGATTATACACGCTGAGTATTGACCTTTAGAAGCTGTCTTTCTTCTCAAGGTTCCTCTCTTTTGACAGTTAGACTGGCTTTTTCTCAATTAATTTCATTACCAAAACTTGTTTTGCTTTTTATTTTTCCTCTGGTGAGTGTTACCTAGAATTGTCAACAAAGTTCAGTTATATTCTAAGCAGTTCTCAGGCCAAACTATGACAAATGTTTATCTTCCACGTTGACATTCTGGCCCCAAGAGCCTGGAGATAATGTAGACATTGTTTAAATGCTGGTTTTCCTTTATCAACAGGTACCCGAGCTAATTAATTTCAACTGGTTGCCTCAGATGAGCAATGAATGGGGACCTGGAAGAGAGAGGTCAGGGACAGCAAGTAGGGCGTTCACTGTAAATCACAAGACAAGGGGCATTTATGAGCACGTTGTAAATTGTCAGCATAATGCTACAAAGTGAGTCCCTACTTTGATCATAAATAAAGACGAGAGCTGAAACAATATGAACTAGGGTGCCCAAATTAAATGGAGGATACGACTGTACTGCTCGTGGGTCCAAAAATGCCATTCAGGCTGTAGAGGTCAAAGATTTGGTTGGAAAGCTGGGAAGAGAGATTAGAGAACAAATATTTTCTTTATCACTGAGCTGAAGTAATAACCCTATTAACCTGGCAAACTCACAAATGCACTAGATTTTTACAATCACCCAAATGTAACAGCAGGTACTATTTTACATCATAAAACTAGGAAGAGATATGAGACTGTCTCCCTTTTTCATTACAGAGGAGCTATTTGGCAGATTCTTTTCTGATGGAAAGTTTAAACCCATTAAGTCTTCAAGTTAAGAATCTGCTCTACCAAACTTCGAATAGTGATAAAATCACTGAAATAATATCTTAGCACTATCTAACATGTTGAAATGCAGCACTAACCCATTATCTGCATTGTTTTATTTTGCTCAAATAAATTAAAACTCAACCATTGATCTGAGATAAAAATTACCATTTTAATACGCACTTAAAATTTGGTATAATTTTAGAAGGCAGTACAGTGAGACTTTTGATCTCAAATGAGCAGTGATAAAAGTGTCATGTACGATTTGCTTATATTTTACAATTTCATTAAAAGAGGATTAACTTTTCAGAGAAAATATGAGAAAAAAACTAATTAAAATTGAAAGCATCAATAAATTTACCTTAGTAGTGTCACCTAACATTTTGCGAGTGCAACAGAATTGTGGTCGCAAAGTGAATCATTCTAGGAAGTCCTAAAACAAATATAGGAAAATCCATTCTTATCCAAGTCAGAGAAATTGCTCTAATTTATCAGTCATCCTGGGAAACAGTAGAAGGGAAACAAGAGGTTGGCTCCATCAGCAGATGCTCAAAGGATCAGAGGTACCCAGGTTACCAAAGAAAAGTGGAAACATTCTTTAATTTCTTTTGACAGTTTCACCCAAGACCATAAATCAGATCTATTTCTTTAAATGCTTCTCAAAAAATAGGACTGAAAACTAGCAGCTTAGGCACAAGATGTTTCAGAGATATAAATTTAAGGGATTTGGGGTTTGAACAGGATCTTAGAAATAAGATTCCCTTATCCAACACACTCATTTTAACAGTGAGAGCGACTCGTTCAGCCAAGGACACAAAATGAGTTGACAGAATTTAAATTGGAACCCAGCTACACTGGTTCTCTCGGTTCCCTGTTAGAAGCTTATGTTGTTATGGGTTCGTGGATGGACAAATAGTTGAACTGAGGATGATACAATTCTAGGATCTGCGAGCTGGGGACTGAAGCCAAAGTATAGGAGGGATTCCCGCCTTTTGCAAGCTGACAGCCAGAACAGGGGATGTCTTCTTGCTGCAGATGAAAAGGACCAACCGAGAGGATCTTGTAGCTGCTGTTGTCCTTTGTCACCCTAAGGGAAGCTAGCCTGGGGCCTAGGCCAATACAGAAAAGAAGCCAGAACAGGGAGGACTATGGAGAAATGGAAGGGGCATCCTGCTGGAACTGCAGCTAAAATCTCCCTGACTTCTAGATTTTCTATTTTATATAAGCCAATACATCTTTGCTGTTTAGGCCTGTTTGAGTCGAATTTTGTTTCCTGCCACCCAAGCATATTGATGTGTGCAGAGTTCCTTCCTGTCATCAAGTTTCTGTAGTGCAAAGCTATTTCTAGATCACAAGGGCCCGCTTCTAATGGATATGCTAGCAAAAAGTAAAAAAAAAAATTTTGTGCTGAGGAATCCTGACCGCCTACAGTAATTAAGATGCTCTTTCAAGGGATGGGTTTTTTTTTCTCTTTCCATTTATCTTAACCAAGCCTCAATTTTGTTGAAGAGAATGATGATAGGAAATTAATTTGAGTTTGTATCTTTGATTTTTTTTAATTTATTTGCGAGAGAGAGAATGAGAAACAGAGAGCATGAGAGGGAGGAGGGTCAGAGGGAGAAGCAGAGGGAGCCCGTGAGTTTGTATCTTTGAGCGAAAGCAAAAAGGCCAATAAGCAAACACTCGTACATCTAGAGAAATCTGATCATGGTGGGATCATCTACTCCCCAACTCAAAGCAGAGTAAAAATAAAATAGATTAGACAATTGGAACTGGTGGGGAGTGGACCTCTGTAGCGTAGCAAAGAAATATAAAGCTCATTCACATGGTTTTCTGTCATTTACTGTATCATTTTTTTCTTGTCTGTCTTTCAACTTTCTTTCTAGGTCGCGTGTGCTTCTACTGGTCAGTCATTGTTTGCAGCTTTTGGATTACCCGTGGCCTAAATCCGTTGGTTCTCGCCCTTGGCTATCTACTAGGATCGCCTGGGGAGCTTTTAACGGACACTCAGGCCATAAACCCAGACCAATTAAATCAGAATTTCTGGAGGTGGGGCCCAGGCAGCTGTTAGATTTTAAATCTGTCCAGGTGATTTCAAAGGAAGCCAAACCAGAGAACCGGTGGCCTAGATCATTTGGCCTATCTAATTCTAGAAAGGTCACGTGGGCAACATGGAACGGTCCATGGGAAAAGATCAGTGGAGGGGGCCACATCTGCTTTGAGTCTGAGTTAAAGGGCTCTTTGTGCCTCCTTTTGCAAATCTCCTCACAGTTTACAGGGATCCCAAGGGCCAGTGTCCAAGCATTTGGCCTGGGTAAAAAGAGCAATGACAAAGGCCACTGAAGTCTGCCTGTGGATCACAACTTGCAGTAAAGGGGCCAGGAGAGCCTTGTGGCTAAGTAGGTTCATTTCAGTTTCTCAGGGGTAAGAGGCCCCAGAGTGATTTCAGCACCAAATGCTATCTGGCAATAGACAATGTCCTTTTTTCCTTATAGATTCCTCTGTGTATCAATCCCCCAGGGATCTAGTATGGGGATTAGGAATTGCACGTGGATATTTGGTCCAGATCATCTCTACCGAACCTGACCATGAGACCACCCCACATCTACTATCCATGACATGCTTTGCTTCTGGGTAACCCAGCCACGTTCTCCCTGAAGACACGAGATCGCTATGGTTATACCATGGTGTTTTCAGCTTTGTTCTTCTCTCCCCGTGCACACCTCACCCCCACATACCAGGTTCACTTTTCAAACATCTTTGTATGCATGGACACATTTATTTTGATAGGTACGGATATTATCATCCTTACTTTTGTGCCTTCCCATCAGGTTTTTTTTTTTCTTTTTCTTTTTCAGTAAGTTATTTAAAGACCCCATTTTTGCTCTGCTTTATTTTTTATCTCTGCATTTTCTCACTTAAAGTTTTTACCCCTGACCTAGGTTACTTAGACCTTTGCTGATCTGCCTCGTGGTTATTTTCCATAATCACTAATAAGTTCTGCATATTAAAATCATAGAACATTCAATATTGCCATGATGTTGAAATACATCTCTATATGTCAATATAGCCAGCTGAGTAAACATTAAAGCATAATTGAATTTTTCAGCAATGACATTTTAATTAAGAAATGTTCTTGGGCTTTTAAGAATTCAATACATTTTTCTGTAAGCATTTGCCTCCTCAGAATTCCCTTGAAAAATACAATTAGGCCAGCCACTGGAATAACTTGCCATTGTTTTACCCTAGTTGTGTGGGTAAAACTTATCAGTTGGTGTCAGTGTAATCCATATAATTTTGTTGGCCAATCCTCACTAGTTCAAAATGGTAGGTACACAAATGGAAGCTATGAAGCAAGCTGATACAAAATATTCTACAAAATTATTTTAGTCTAGATTCACAAGTTAAATTTATACATACCTAACAGCAGGTGAAACTGGTTTTAGCCTGGAATAAAATAGCATATTTTTCCTTGATTTACGCTTTTGGGGAGAGAAAAAAAAAAAACACTGCATGTTATTAAGATGGTTAAATATGGTATCACAATTAGCAGATCATAGTTGCACTGAGTATGCGTTTAAAGAAATGAAACCGTATAGGTTCAATTCTCAATCTGAAAGGGTTTTGATTGCCATTTATGTTTCCCTTGGATTTCAAAGAAAGAAATCCATGAGTCTCTTTAATACCTACTGGATTCAATGCCACAGTCTTTGAACTTGCCCCCAGCTTGATAGCCATAGTTTTCTTCACAGCTGTGGTTACTTCTGACATCCAGCCTTTCTTTTTGCTCTTGAATCAATTAGTGCTCAAGGAGATATTGACAGAAAGGATCAATAAATCAATAGTTACTTATCAGGGACATATTTTGTACAACATCTTCTGTTTGGAGTTGTAGCAGATGCTAGATTTAGAAGATATTTTCTCTTTCCTACGGACCTTATGATATTTTAGGACTTTATGTTATAGTAAACATATAAAAGAGACAAGAAGTGTAAAAGATTTAAGCCAGATAAATAAAGGGCTCCTCTCTCAAAGCCTGAAAGATCTTTGTTCTTTGTATGTATGTATGTGTGTATACGTATATCTATATATCTATTGATTTACTACCATCAACTCTAACCGGAAATCATGTTATAGTTTCTATACTAGAAATTTGTCATTTTTTCCTGCCAGCATCTAAAACTTCCCTGGTATTTATGAGATATTACTCTGTGCCTCCAACTTCTCCAGATCCCTGGCATCTAGAACACAAATGCAAAGTCTGTGCTTGGCCACCAAAAAGCTCCATCCTGAACTTTGAGTTTAGATGAAGTGACATATAGATGCAGGGTCAGAAAACCCCTTGTTCTGTGCCCAGTGGTTTTATATCAGTGGCATTAGCAGCGGTGGCCAGCATCAGGAGATGGGGCAGTGATGATATTAGTCGACGTGGGCATCATTCTGGAGCCGTGGCCAGGGCATTTTTAACCAGCTGTTCTTATGGGTCTTGGCAACATTTCTGGCGATCTTTTGTTTCTGCTCACTTTTAGAACTGTGTCCTCCTGATTCCTGCCAGTTGTATGAACTACCCACTATATTCATTCCTGGATTACGTTAGTCAAAGTCAGATGTGTGCAGTCATGGCTCTTAATTGTTAGAGAGATTGGGAAGTAGAAACGGACAGTAGGTGACAAAATAAAAGTCAAGGAGATGGAAGACTGGTTCTCTGGTCTGGTGGGAGGTAAAAGCACTGGAAATGCACTTATCCACTTAGGATTGGGATGGACATGGCATGTGATCATGACACAGCTATGTAAGTTAGTACCTTGGTCATTTGGAACGAAATTCATACCAAAGGCAAACTTCTGGAAAAATGAGTCCCTGCTTCCATACTAAAATGAAAAGAAAAGGAATTTAAGAGCTGTGTATATTATATATTTTTTTCCCCTAATAGCAGTGGCAATCTAAGAACTTCTCCTTGTCAAAGTCAACCTTGTTTTATTCTGATTCTGTGAAGTATTATAAATAATGATTATCACAAACATGGCCTTATGCCTAACAGGTATAAACTGCCATTCTAAAGTGACAGAACTGGACATACTCCTACGTGTATACAACCAGGAATTAGATACATAGAAAAAGCCATAAATTGAATTCATTGAAAAGGGCCATTTTGCTACTCTAACAATTTCTTCGACTCTAGAGTATGCTTTCCATGGATCCACAATTCCCTGTATAAATGTGCTACGATCTTACAACCTGGATATCCATCCCCCCTAGAGATCTAGCTCTGAGACTAACATATGTTAAAATCCCTCAAAACAGTTTCAGTCTAAACGTAGAGAGTTGTCTCAAATATCTTCAGATTAAGAAGATGGTATTAGGTCTAGATAACTTCCTTCTGAGACCTTGGAATTAAAATCTATGAGGATGACAGTCTTATATTTTCTTATTTTCTTTCTTATATTTTTTTCTTTTATTTCTCTGATTACTTACTGTATTATTTCCTTGTGTTGGTTCAATAAATTAAGCAATTAAAATGACCATGTAGTCTTTTTGCCTTTTTCTCAATTATCCTATTTCCTCTAAACCCTTGAGCTCCCAAATTTTCTTTCCCAGACATTCATAGCAATTTCCAATCTTTCCAACTGTGGGATTTGTCATCTGGCACCAGAACTCTCTAGTAAGAATTTTATAGCCAGACATAGAAGCCCCAACATAGCCCCACAGTAATAATCATACCTCCTGTTGTATTTAGTAGCAGAATGAATATCTTTAATTCCAACACATCTCCGTGTCTTGACTGGACCTATAGTTAAATTTATTTTTCATGTACCAATTAGAAATGATTACATGAGTCAGCTCTATCCAAAATGTAATAAGACCAGTTAAGTCCGAACAATAATTTGTAGCAACCAGTTACCAGAGGCATTGTGTTTGTATCCCCTCGTTTCATACCCATGGGGCTATTCTTCTTATGAAATCAGGTGCCCTCTTGTGTTCATCACGTCAAAATTAGACCTCTGCCTTAAATATGGCCATCTGGTTCTTTTTCAAATTTCCAGGTTGCTTGTATTTTATTAAGATAAAACTATGTCCGCGTATCAGAAGGCATCTGAGACCCTGGATTTTACTGGTTTGTTCAAAATTCTACCTTGACTAGGAGTTCCCAAAGTGAGCTACATATTCTGCAATTTATCCCTGACTATGGCCCAGATAGCAAATAAAACAGCACAAGTGTTAGAGGGCTAATAGCAGCATATATTCATCCATGAAAATAGTTTAGGCAATAGACTTGCCCTCAACCGTTTACTGGCTCCCAAAGGTAGAATCGATGCAATTACTAAAATATCTGGTTTCATGAGGGAAAGCAATTCAGAAAAAGTAGAACAAACAATAGATTAAGATAAAACATCACCTAGTTATCTAAGGTCAGACAAACTGATCCTCGAGAACATTCTGTTGGTTAGGTCTAGGCCAATAAGAAAGCTGAAAACAAGTTCTAAACATTTCTTATGATATTTGTGATGTTGGTCATATGTCTTGCCTCTCTCTACTACCCAATTTGCAGGTGATTCAAGACACTGCACAGATGTTATTCTGAGCTGACATCTGGCTGATGACATCAGTTCAAAAAGAGAAGAAAGCCTTTATGGTCCGGTTAGTGCCTCCAGAATCGGAGATTCATCGGAAGAGGGGTTTGAGGACTGATGGGAAAGATGCTATATATAGATCTAGCAATATTTTGCTTCGTTGAATTTTCTATACTATATTCAAAAATTTTTTTTTAGTTTATTTCTTTTTATTCTTTGTAATTTGTTTTCTTCCACTTACTTAAAATTAGTTTGTTATTTTTGTTGTAGCAGTTTGAAGTGGAAGCTTACTCAGTTATTTTAGTCTTCTTATCTAATATGTAGTTCAGGTATACACTTTTCCCCTCAGAATTACTTTAGCTATATTCTAGATATGATGTACCACTCACTTAACAATATTTCCTTATTTTCATTTTGTTTCCTCCTTTAACTCATGTATTAATGTGAAATTTATTGTTAAATGTTTTATTTAATGCTCAGGCTATTGGGGAATTTCTAATTATTTGGTTCTAGCTTACTTTCAAACTTCTCAGAAAATATACCCTAAATTATCTCAGATTTCGAAAAACAATTTTTTTGAGGCTCTACTTATGACCAACTATATGGTTCATTTTTGTAGCTATTTTTAAAGATTTTATTTATATATTTATTTATTTATTATTTATTTATTTATTTTGAGAGAGAGAGAGCACATGCATGCATGAGCAGTGGGAGGGGCAGGGGCAGGGGGAGAGAGAGAGAATCTCAAGCAGACTCCATGCTAAGTCCAACGTGGGGCTCAATCTTACAATCCTGAGATCATGACCTGAGCCAAAATCAAGAGTCGAGCACTTACCTGATTGGGCCATCCAGGCGCCTTATGGGTAATTTTTGTAAACGTCCCATGCACTCATGAAAAGAAAACTTTAATCACATATACAAGAATGAGGTCAACTTTAATAATTTTCTGATCCTGTTTAATTATTCAGATCTTCTATGCCTTTACCCATTTTATATCTTCCTGTTCTGGTGTGTTGAAGTTTTTTACCATTTTTGTAGATTCATCTACTTATCTTTTTGGTTCTATCAGTTCCATTCATGTATTTAGAAGCTCTAGCTTAAGGTATATTCATATGAGGCCTATAATATATTCTAAATGTCCCATTTTACCTCTAGCAATTATGAAATATCCCTTCTTATCTCCAGTATTTCTTCTTGCCTTACAGTCAACTTTTAGTTAGATCAGTAAATGTGCTATAGCTCTGTAACAGCAGGGACAATGTCTTGATTTTTCTCAGTGTCATGTCCCCAGCCACTACTACAGTACCTGGTTCAAGGAAAGATTTCCCAAATATTCATGGAAGGGAGGAGAGTGTGAAAGAAGGGAGTTTATACATTCCCTGCATTCTAGATCTGTGATCTTGTATTAGTGAAGCTTCTCCAGATATAGAACCAATAGCCTGTACATACACATGATACATAATTACTATCACATATGTATATAATTACTATTACATATGTCTACAATTACTATCACATGTGTATAGAGAATACTATCTCATATATATTTATAGATAAATGGATGGATACAGATATGATCTTTTTTTTTTTTAAGATTTTATTTATTTATTTGACAGAGAGAGAGATAGCGAGAGCAGGAACACAAGCAGGGGGAGTGGGAGAGGGAGAAGCAGGCTTCCCGCCGAGCAGGGAGCCCAATGTGGGACTCGATCCCAGGACCCTGGGATCATGACCTGAGCCGAAGGCAGACGCTTAACGACTGAGCCACCCAGGCGCCCCAGATATGTTCTATATGATCTCTCTCTCTTGATAGATCTATTTTAAGGAATTGATTTACATGGTTGTGGAGGTTGGCAAGTCCCAAATCTGCAGGGTATAACAGGCTGGGAAGAGTTGCACTTTGATTCCAGAGGCAGTCTGCTGCTAGAGTTTCCTCTGTCTTGGGAAGGTCTTTCTCTATTATGGCATTTGACTGATTAGGTGAGACCCACTCACATTATAATCTTTTATAGGATTATAGAGGATAATCTTTTTTATTCAAATGATGTAAATTTTAATCTCATTTTAAAAATACACAGAAACATCTTGCATAATGTTTAACGAACTATGTGGGTGCCTTAACCAGCTAAGTTGACACACAAGATTAACTATTGTAAGACTGTGGATAACTATGATAGTAGTTATGTTCTTTGGGTTTCTAGTCACCAAGGTGGCCAAAAGTTAGCAGGGCTCTGACAGAGGAAGAGGTCATACTCCACAATTCTTAACTAACCCTAATAATCTCTCAGTTATGAAATTATTTTCACTTCTCAAGTTCTCCCAAAAGATGAAATATTTTATCTACCAAAGTTAATGTATAAAGCATATTTAGAAAAGAAAATATATATATATATGCTCTTAACTATATTATTTTATCAATGGTGTATCTTCTGGTTTTCACAAACTTCTCTGTCTCCTATCTCTCTTTGTATGAGCAGAAAGTGCTCTGTTGGATGTTTAAGGAAGGGAAAGGATCTGACAGTCAGAGCTGCTTCTTTTATCCGGACATCTGAAAAGTGAAAATGAAAACTATCCTCATTGTATTTAAACCCCCATGGTTAAAGGGACCACCTTTAAAACTTATCAGTTCTTTTCAGTGAAGAGTACCAACATAGCTTTGAATCAGCTTTTTCTCCCATGTGATTAGTGTGCTAATTTTGTGACACGTGACAATTTTTTTTAATTAGCAGATTTACCTTAAAGTAATCAGCCATATTCTAGGTACCCAGAACATTATAAACATTATCATAAAAACCCATTTAAAATTCATCAAAAGATGAATTAATTTGAAATATTTTTCACTCAGTAGATACTAATCACTTTCTTCAACTCCTATTTGTTGAAAACTCTCTGGAAATTGGATTAGCAATTAAACACTTCTGTTTTACATTAACAAGGGCTACTGAATTGCTAGAATATTCTCTCAACTAACCTATAGTTTTCTTTTTCTTTAAACCCAGGTCAAAATTCACCTCTGGCCATTTGTAACTAATGACCCCCCACCCCACCTTCAACACCCATATACACACACCTAACTCAGATCACTTTGTGCCTCTGAACTTTTAAGCTTGTTTATGTGTTTCTTTTTGAGTGCATTTATGTCTTTTTCACATGTGTTGGTTCTCTTAATGCTCAGTTGTAAATTAGGTACTTTTGAAAGTTCCATTAACGTTTTAAATACCCCAGGGTTGTATTTAATACACCAAAGTAGTAACATACTGAATAGCTCCCTAGTGGTTTTAAACAGTTAATGCAGCGTCAAAAGAAGCCTAATTTATTATTAGGAAGTAGTTCAGGCACAAAAAAAATTCATTATTTCAGAATTTTTCATGACCATAAATCAAAATTTCAAAGTGTCTTTAGCTGTTTGTGTGCTCTCTCCAATGGCATGATAATATATCTCCTTACTTGTACACCATGGTTTCCCAATAGTGGCACTAAAATACTTTCATCCCTTGTTGTGTGAGACTGAGATAGTCTATGCATTACAAGATGTCTAGTAGCATCCCTAACCTCTACCCATTCAATGCCAATAGCACACCTGTCTTCAGTTATGACAACCAGAAAGCTCTCCAGACATTGGCACGTGTTCCCTGGGGTCAGAGGGCAAAACTGTCTCCTGGTGAGAACCACTGGAGTCCATATTACAGTTCTATCTTTAAAAAAAACACCTAACAATTAACTTTCTTACAGAAAAATTCTCATTAAAGATCAATGCCATTAACATTAATTAAGTCAAATTTCTTGGCACTTAGAAGTTACCTGTTAAAAGGTCTTTAGCTCATTCAAGGACACCAATTTGAATAATCCACGTACTTACTGGTTTAATATCATTAATACTGTTAAAGCGGCAACTTTTGGCTAATCCAAAATCTCTCAGGCACTGCTCTGATGGAGCTTAAATAAAGACAGCTGCCCAAAGCTTGGCAGTGTGCTAAGAGACTTGAGATAAAAGAGTTATCTATTCTTCCTGTGTCCTGGAGAACTGCTCTCTGACCTCCATGGGTAAAGACCACTCAGCCTATTGCCAAATGATGTTTCACAGGAGGATTTGCATTTTTTTTTTTTTTTGAGGATTTGCATTTTAATTCTACTGGAAATATTTTAAAATGCTAAGGATTCCTGGAATGACCACTGTCATTAATGACTTACTCCTGGTCTATACCTTGTTCTCCGTGTTTTATACCTGGGGGGAGGATATTTCCCCCCTTTACAACTTCCTTTAAGTATTTCATTTATTGGATGGCTGTTTGTGCTATTTAAATACTTTTGCAACTCCGTTTGTTTTTTACTTAATTTAACAAACATTTATGGGATGTTTCCTATGTAATATGGTAGCTCCTGTTGTCCCCTAAGTACATTGTCCTATAAGTACTTAGTTGGCAAAATAAAGTCATATTCTTTATGGCATCAGTTTCTGTCTGTGCCTTGGGAACTAAAGAAGCTTAGAGAGTAAATATGAAAAGCATTTTCTACATTTTAAACAATTGTCATGTACAGTGGGACAACTATAACAGGGAAATGTGGTCCATATATACAATAGAATATCACTCAGCCATCAGAAAGGATGAATACCCACCATTCGCATCGACATGGATGGAACTGGAGGGGATTCTGCTAAGTGAAATAAGTCAAGCAGAGAAGGACAATTATCATATGGTTTCACTCATATGTGGAACATAAGGAATTGCATGGAGGACCATAGGGGAAAGGAGGGAAGTGGAAGGGGGGGAAATCAGAGAGGGAGACAACCCATGAGAGACTACGGACCCCAGGAAACAAACAGGGTTTCAGAGGGGAGGGGGCTGGGGGAGTAGCCAGGTGATGGGTATTAAGGAGGACATGTGTTGTGATGAGCACTGGGTGTTATATGCAACGGTTGAATCACTGAACACTACATCAAAAACTAATGATGTACTATATGGTGACTAACTGAACATAACAAAAAAAAGAAAGCTATAATTCCAAAGATGATTTTTGCCATGATCATTTGATTATAACATGTTAGGTGCTACTTGGCCACTACCGTATAAAAATGTCCTTATTTTATCAATTCAACTTTCCTGGTGTTTATCAATTTATACTTCCATCTTTTTCTGGAAAGTAATTTAGGGAGACTTGTCATCATACACAAAATATATTGGCAAAGGTAGTCGTGTCTCCCTCTTCGTTATGAAAGATTCTGGGAGTGTGACCAAGGAAGAGAGTGAACAGCATTTCAGGAATGTTGTTTCCATAGGCCTTTAGAAAAATAATGAGAATTCATTTTCCCACTTCCTTTGAGATGATCACTTAGTTCTGTCCCTCCTTTTTTCCTTGCCCTGTTTAGGCAAGCTGGCACATGTCACCACTTGAAAGGGCATTAGAAAAATGCACCGTTCTGGTATTCCCATCTGGTCTTAAGCTTCCACCATTGCTGCTGCCTGCGTCAGCTCTGTGAAGAGCTCACCCCTCACCTGGCTGCAGTTCTTCTATCAGTCTCTCCCTCCTCTGTCTCCCGAAGCCCCCAGCATCACATCTCCATCTACCCTGCTCTTAGGATTTCCTTTCCCAGCCATTATTTTCTTATTATCCCAACTCTGCTCTTCACACTTAGGTTTCTCATATATCAGGCTTATGCGGACATGGGTCGTTGAATGACTGAACTTCAGTTCAACTCTGCTTCTCGCAGCTTGTAGAAACTCTACCTAACTGAAATCAAAGGGCAGAGAGACAGATAGAAAGAGCTGGGCTTATTTGCTACGTCTGAAATGACTCCAAACTAGATTCTGAGCCACAGTCTACCTTCTGGGCTCAGCAGACAGAGACTTGAAGAGATTGGATGCTCACGGCCTGCAACCCCCTCAAGAGATGGGGAGATTCGAGGATGATAAGGAGAGGGCAAGAAGTTTATAACAAACCTATCATTGCAATCTGTTAAAACTGTGTTTCTTGTATTGTTATCCTGTTGACCCAGCTGAGTAAGTATCATCGCATTTTACATATTACTACCTCTGACCTAAGAGGGGTAAGCTGAGCAGGCAACTTAGCGCTCAGCCCAGAATGTCCCCTTAAGACTCCTGTTTTCAGAAAAAGGCTGAGGAATCCTCTTTTAAGCATTCCTGGGGAGTATTATATGGCTTCCCCTTCCTGTTAGATCCGTTTCTTCACCTATTAGAGTAGGTAACCAGATGTGCCTGTCACATATGGATGGGGACAATTTGTAACCAAGAGAGAAAAAGGAGAATGAAGCACAGAAAACAATTCCCCTATCAATTTGCACACATGCAGGTCTTGTCCAGATACCTTGAAAGTAATAGTTTCCCTTCCTGAAATCTCCAAGGCTGTTGTGGTTGACCATGAGGTCAAGGGAAGGGCTAATTGCAAGAGCAGCTGTCATCGACCCAAAGAGTTAGCTGAAGAATCAAGTACAAAGGCCTACTGATTCTCAAAACATTCCCCGGGGGCACTCATGAGAGTTTTGCCACTCAGTGTTAAGGAGATTTGTGATGGGTGAACCACAAACACATTTAGATACATTTTTCCTTCTTCTATTTAACACTATGAATGGTCACTTATGATGGATTTTCACATTATTTTAGATATACCTAACATTATTACTATCTGCCAGAAAGTTATACCTAAATTCTGTATCTAGCATCACAAAAACAAAACCAATTTTAAACTACTTGGGCTGTCAAACCAAGAACTTAGCCCTCATTAAAGTGATATAGCCAAAAATATTATTTCAAGGTACCCTTAGCAATGGAAGTCTACAGCTAGATTATAGTTGCATTTATTCTCTATCTGTAAATAAATACCTTTTTCTTAAATCAGCAAGGCAGACATTGTCAGTTTCAAACTATTAATTACTAGGTGTTAAAATTATCCATCTGAAAACTAAATGAAAACATAAGAAAAGATTATGATGTAATGTGGGAAAACAATAGAATGTATGATGGTTTTAACTATGAAAATATGTATTCTCTTGGACAATGATGAAGAAATACTTTGAAAAAAAGAAATGCTTGGTATTTGAGGGCTTATCCAGGAATATTTTAATGTCAGAGTTTTCTTTAATATGATTGGTACCTCATGATTTCTTTTAGAAAAAGTAAAAGGTGGCTTCCAGAAGCATGGGAGTTTGAGTTTAGCGCTTTCATTTGAAGAGGACCTGCAAAAATGGACAGGGGTAATGGATTTAAACACACTCTTTCCTTATTCAGCTCATTTCCTAGGATGAACAACATAATTATCCATCGTAAAACAGCATTCATAAAGGTTACCTCTGGTACTAAGTACAGCTGTACCTACCCTACTAACACGCTGTACCTACCCTACCACACTGGTATGTGTATGCAAGATAAATGGACAGTAATGTATATGTTACATTTCAGCTGTTTTCATGTGTGTTCCACTGCAAACGAGGTAGTGTATCTCTTAAGGCCAGTAAAATCCCTCCAACGATGAGAAATAAGGCCCTTGAGAAGAGTGAGAGTCACATGGCAGATACTTATCCAGTTAGTATGTCTGGTCTGAATGCACAGTAATCAAAAAGAACCTCTACTTTCACACTGGCCACTTAGATCTCTATGGCACAGTGTTTCCAGAGGGTAGAGAGAATGATTTGTTCCACAGCAATTTGCTATTTCTAGCTCTCCCAGCCCATACAGAGAAATTTGCCCAATAGGGTTAACAAAAGTTAACCCTCGGTTGATCAGTGAATTAAAACCAGGCATCCATTCCTACAACATCTGACTTAAAAAGAATGTTATAATTGAGGCAAGATGGGAGAAAAAAATCACAGATAGTCCATCAGCCTATTTTTATTAAAAATGATATTAATCCTAGCATCTGCTATTAGCTCTCAGCTAATGGTTATACTTGCTTTGGTATTCAAATTTCTACTCCAATCTCTTCAGATCTGTGACCTTCAGGTTCTGCTGGTGTTCAATACTCCTTCATACCTCCATTCTCAGCTGAGTCAATTGGTCCTCATGCTCTTCCCTCCTTGAGGAAGTCCTCCTCACTCCATTCTTCAGCCTCATGATAACGACCTGTCTTCTATTCAAAAATGGGGTCTTTCAACAGCAGGACCACCACGGGGATAATATTGGGAAAGCAATTAGTATATGAATGCTGGAGCTGGAAGATGAACCCAGCACTCCAGCTCCTGCATCAGCCACTCTTCCTCTTGCTTCACTTCCTCTCCACTTTCCTGACCTAAACGATTTCTCCCTCTGTATTATTAACGTCTTCGAATCTTATTCTGTGAATGTCCCACTACTCTTTGATAAAAGAGTCTTTCCACATTCTGCCTGCCAAAATAAGCTGCAGACAGAGGTCGCCAGGAGGAGAGGTCACAGGCGATCAGCATGAGCAGACCATTGTCCCCAGTGGACTAGTTGCCCAGGACCTCAATAAGACACTGGAATTTAGAGAGGGATTCTTCAAGCCATTAAAAACATATATTTCATTTGCAATAAAACAGCATTAAGTATTCAATCAATAGATTGCCCATGAATATTTAAAAATCTGCAAAGAACTAGTCTCTCAAGAAACACTGAGATTGTCAGTTGTCATCAGAGAGATGATAGGGACCTGAATTTTCCCCCGGGGGGGCCATTTTGTGCTCTGGGTATCACCCTTCCTCTCCTCTCCATCACGGTCTCTACTCACATGGGTTCTTGTCTGATCTTTGCTCCAAGAGGTGCTTTCATTATTCTCCTCCTCTATCTAAAAGCAACTAATTATTTTCATTTATTTTAAAAGAAATCATCTACATAGAATATTCTTTGTCATCACTGCAAAATTAAGCTGTCATCTTTACAATCAGAAAGTAGGACATTGGTCCACACCAGAAAAGCAGAGGAGGTTCTCAGAGGTCACAAATCTGTGTTGGTCTTTTAGTCACAGTTGTTTTCTAGAATTAAATCACATAAAATGGATAGTAGGTGGGGTGGGGAGAGCTGTGACTGGGTCCCCCTGGAGTTTTTAACTCTCAGAGTTGTCCTCACTGAGCTTCCAGCAATTTATCACTTACAGCTCAGGTTTTCCTTCCTGACACTGGTTCCTGAGGCTGTTTCCACTCCTCCTGGGTCTCAGCTCCAGGATGCTGTACCTCTTGTATTCCTCTTTCTGGCTCTCTAAATCTTGAAGGCAGCAGTCTGCCCTGTGTCCTCCCTTCTCATATGCCTCCAAGAGCAGTTGATTTTTCAGTCCATTCAGCTCTTTACTTGTTGTTAGGACAGAGGGGCGATATCTAAGCTCTTTACATGCAGAACTGGAAACTGGAAGTTCACAGTGACTTTGTGTGTCATGAGATCAATAATCCTTAAGGTAAAGTGGGCGGTGGTCTCATCATCTTTACCCTTTTCTGTCATCTCTTCTCCCACTAAATTCATACTACCAGGGATAGCATTTCTCTTCATTGAAATTATATTTGAGGTAGACATGAACTTTTAATATTTACCTTTATCAACCACTGCATTCCTTTATGTTTCTCTTTTGCAGTGGGAAAATACTAGAATTTTTTTTTGTATTTTTGAACTGCCAAATTCAGCAGGTCTTAGAACAAAGCAGGAGGAGAGATCACAGGAGATCAGCATGAGCAAACCATTGTCCCCAGTGGACTAGTTGCCCAGGACCTCAATAAGACACTGAATTCTACTAATGGGCAAATCTGTTATAATAATTACTCTATGTTGAACAGATGAACATTGCTGCTAAACATATAGACTTCATAAGCTATTATACTTCAGGTTGTTTAGTGTAACTTGAGACATAGTTATTAAAATAGTGGGCTATTTTGTTAGCATTAAGCATTTGTTTTACATATAATGACCTCAAAATGCCTAGAATGGAACCAACTCTTCACAACTTCTTCATATGATGTTATGTTTACAGAAGGATATCTTTCATATTTAAATATTTATAGAAGATTTTAAATTCGTGTTGATAACTTCAGACCATTGGAATAGAGAAATTTTCGATAAACATACTCATGTATGCCACTGGAAAAATCCTTAAGGTCTCAAACACAGAATATATATCTTCATCTTTAAGACATGCTAAGTGCTGTTGTTCACTTTACTCTCATCAGGGTTGTGGCTTTCACTGAGAGAAGAGTTTCATTTTCTTTTCCAGAACATTTCTTTCCCATGACTTGGGAGTTAAGGAACCTAGTTTTGGCCTCAGTCTGCCAAAACTCACCACGTGAGAAGTCACAGTGCATTGGGGGCCTTAATTGCCTTCCCTGTAGATTGTGGGGAATGTGCTATAATATTTCTACATACGTCTAGAGATTCAGGTGACTCTTACCTGGACTTTTTCTGCCCCAGCAATTATATTACTGAGCCACTCTTTTCTTCTCTTGCAGCATATTTTCGAAAGAGTTCCTTCACATGGGACGCCTGGGTCACTCAGTTGGTTAAGCGTCTGCCTTTGGCTCAGGTCATGATCCCAGGGTCCTGGGATCGAGTCCCAGGTTGGGCTCCTTGCTCAGAGGGGAGCCTGCTTCTCCCCCTGCTTGTGCTCTCTCTCTCTGACAAATAAATAAAATCTAAAAAAAAAAAAAAAAAGAGTTCCTTCACAGGTAACTATGATGGTTTGCTGTAGCTGTCACAGTAGATTGCTCTTACCTCAGATGCTTTTTTAAGAAATAACATAAGTAAGTTGATATTTACCCATGACCCAGGAATCCCACTCCTGGGTGTTTGCCCTAGAGAAATGAAAACTTATGTTCACATCATAACATGTATGGGAATGTTTATCTCAGTTCTATTCATAATTGTGAAAAATCAAGAAAAACATCCAAATGTCCATCCACTGGTAAGTGGATAAACTAACTGGATTCCATAGGACTGAAAACTACTCAACAAACCAGTGACAGACACAGCACATTGGATGAGTCTCAAAGACGTCATGCTGAGTAAAAGAAGCCAGTCTCAAAAGATTACATACATTATAACTCCATTTATATTAGACACTCTCAAAAAAGGAAAGCCCCAGTGTTGGAGAACAGATCAGTGGTTTCGAGGGGCTAGGGGTGAGGGAATGTTGACTACAAAGAGAGAGCACCAGGGAGCTTTTGGGGTGATGGGACTGGTCTATATCCCAATCATGGTGAGTGTTACACAAGCTTATGCATGTGTTAAAATTCATAGAACTGTACACTAAAAAAGTCAATTTTACTGCATACTTATTTAAAAATTAAATTGAATCAGCAAGGTATAAATGAATAAATAATAATATTAAGATAAATTAGTAGACCATGATTTACCACTGATTCAGAAATAACCTCAGGGTAAGAAAATACAATGATTAAGATCTCAGTTTTAGAGACAGTCATTAGAATTTTTTCCTGCTACTTAATAATTTTGTGATGTTGGGAGAGATGCTGAACTATGCTGAGACTCACGTCCTCATTCATCAAATGTACATGCTAATAATCCCCACCTCAATAAGTTGTAATGGTAAATGCGAATACACTGTACTTAGCTGTTAATACTTTTAGTAATACTGTTAAGATTAGGGTGGAAATGGTTGTATATATTTCTGTATACATTTAGTGGTTTTCTGATAAGAAAAATCTGGCTATTACATCCCACTCCCCAAAATACATACAGGCACCCCCATCAACCCCATAATCACTGCCATACACAATCACGCTAGGGCTATGCTAGAGGTTCCAATCTGTGATATCAAATGTTAACTACTGCTAAGCAACATCCTGAGAACTTCCATCTGAAGAATGCTGCAAACAAACTTTGGAAATTAAAAAAAAAGAAAGAAAGAAAGAAAGAAATGCAGTTGGTGAAGCAGTGACTATTTAGAAATCCAACATCTTCACTCCCAAAAGAAAGACATTAGGGTGTTTGTCCTTGACTTGCCTTTTTCCCTTAGCAATCACTCCCGTAAACTCTCATCTAATCTGTCAGTTTCGGTGATTGCAGATTGGCAGCGGATGACTCTCGAATCTACATTTACCATCTTGGTCTCTCTCCTGGGTTTCAAGATTGGATTTCTAACTCCTGTTGGAGTTAGATTATCTGAGTTGTGATCTCTAAGGCATTATCTGAGGCTGAGCTCATTCTTTTTCCCTTGCAAAGCTCCCTCTTTTTTCTGATTTTTCAATTCTGTTAATAGTGCCACCAGTTTGTCTGGGAACTCACCCCAAATGCCTGGTGTCATTGTGTCTTTCCTTTGCCTAGGACCGTGAAGCATGTTTTTGCCCTATTACCTCTAATTTAAACTCTTGCAACAGTCTCCTCACCAATGTGACATATACTCAACTGCTGTATTAATCCTAAATACAGTCCCTTGTAACTTCTTTGTTTGGTAAGTAGATACATAAAAAATTCACTAATTACCTGAAGAAGGAATTCTAAACAATTTGTCCTAACATAAATTTATCTTGATTCCTCGCTATACCTTCAGCTAAGCCCATAGTTTCATATGACTGTTTTACACTTCCTCAGTGTTACAGCTTTGTTAATTTTGTTTTATAATACAACAAATTTGTTAATATAGTATTCCCTTTGTCTGGAATGCCCTGCACCTCGACATATCCCACATTTCTTTAATTCCAGCTTATAAGCCTTACCATGTTCCCCATATTGGGAGTGATTCTAGACTCCTTTGAGCTGGCATAGCACATTCGTTATTACACTTTTATGAAATGTATTACTTTCTGCTATTCATTAGGAGTATTTATGGGTATATATTATATCCAGTGAGAGTAAAATATATGTCAAAGTCGAAGTGCTGAAGTGACTAGCCTTACACCTTGTATTAGGAGGTGATCCTTATGTATATTCTACTGAGGAAAAATGAATGAGCTTTATTTTACCCAGATTAATCAGGTCATTTTTCTGTAGCTCCCCTCCACCCTCTAGCCCTGGATTTCCACTGTGATTTCCTTCTGGATACCAGTGGCCAGAGTGACCCAGGCTGATTTGATTGGTAGATAAATAACCTCCCTAACTCCTATTCTTTGAAAAGATAGCCAAAGCTGGCCTAACACATAAAGCTTCGGCTTAAGTCACAGTCTAATACTAATACTATTAGTATTCCATGGTGTTCCATTCGCTTATTCAGAGCCCAGATATGTGAAGCTTGTGATTGCACTGTTTTCACTGCAGAGTATTTCACCTACAAAAGTATGTTTTTGCCCTTGAAAGAGTGTTGTTGCTATAACATGGAGGGAAGCCAAAGGGGAGTTAATGGCTAAAGTGTCTCTAGACTCAACTTGGCTCTTTAGGCTGATATCATTTCTTTGGGCCCTGGAATATGGGTCCCAGTTCCTGGAATTTGGGTCTGTTCCTATGGCAGCGAGGTTTTAAATTCCTGTTACCAGTGGAGGTTTACAATGAGAAAATGTAATAATTAACACCTGTGCTCCTTAAATCTGCAAGTTTCCAGAATTGTGTAAATCAATCGTTTTTGCTTCATTTATTTGGATATCCAAAACAGATTTGATACTAAAAAAAAAAAAAAAAACCACTTAACTTCATTTTCCATGTTCCTTATTTACAGATGCAGCTAAATTCCTAGAATTTAAGGTTCCTACCCCACCTCCTCACCTCCTAAGTGGAGGTCCAACAAAATCTGGAAAATAAAGAATTCAGGTTTCTGTATATTTGAGGGCAGAGTCTGGGATTATTCCTTTGCTGAACCACAAACGATTTAGGTATTAATGCACACACTGCAAAGCTCTTGCATGGCTAAGTACAACGCTCAATCCAGTTGTTCTCAACTCCAGTGTGGCCGCCATAAGGCACTGACCCTATCAGCTATAATACTCGAACTTAGGCTTCATTTGCATTGTAAGAATTATGCAAGATGAATCCCTTTTTAACAAAAACGCATCTAATCTTCAAGGGAACTTATCCCCCCAAAAGCTTATGAATGTTAGCTGCACAATGAGCCAACTCATCCAAGGGAAATATCAGGGAAGGAGGAGTAATTGTTTTGCTCGGGTGAGTCATAAAGCTCATGGCATGAGGCAAGACTCCAGTAAACATCCACTCCACCCACCAAGACCCCGGCTTGCTGCCGCCTCCTCCCTTCCCACCAGTTTCCATCATCTGCACCCTAAGGCTCTACTGTCCGTGGGAGTCATTTCACTCTTCCTGGGGGAAGCAGATACATCTCTGAGCTATTCTATGTTTCATTTCTCTCTTAATGAATACCACACACATGACTCTTGAATGTGAGTGATGCTAGCAATGAGTAATTAAGTCTGGTGGGAAGGACAGCTCAGGCGGAGGTAAATAGATCTGGCACAGAAACAATACGTTCTGGTTTCATAGTTTTCTTTTGAGTGGCAGTGTCAGATGGTCATGTGGAGTCTAAGGTTGTTTCACGTACAAACTGACAAATCTTGCAGATGACAACTCTTACTGTCCCAAGTCTCAGACATTTCAGCTGTAGACGGAAGGCAGTATTTTCACACGGACAGCTGTGATAAAACAGTAAAGCATCGCCATGATGGAGTTAGCTTTAAAACATGTCCCCCTCTCTTCTAAAGAGTGTTACAGTTTTAAAGTCGCTTTACTCAACACCTGGCCTAAATATGCCACACAGGGAGCACCTGGGTTTGGACTTGCATCATCCTAACAGATGTTTTTCTTGGAATCGAGCCATCCATAAAACTTAACTCCTTTCAACAAGCCTTTATTGAGCAACTACAATGTGCTGAGTACCTATTCAATCATTTAAAATGTAGGCTGTCTAAAGGCAGCATTTCATTTTTCTCAGTGGGGAATTCCATAAAATGTGCAAAATGTTTCCTGCATTAAGAGTGAACATAAAGGAAGCATTGCTAAGAGGCTTCTTTTTATAGCAAGGGTATTAAAGGAGCCATTGGATCGGGTGCCACTTTACACCAAGCTCAGTCACTCTGGGAAGCCAAGGTCATTTCCCTTAGACCGTAAGGGAACACCAAGGCAGCTTTTCAGGGTCACCAGTATTTTACTTTCCTGGAGTACATGCTTAAATGTTTGAAACCTAAATGAGTCCTTTGGTAGGGATGCACCCAAACTTCATAAATGGGGCTGGTAGGGGCAGGAGGGGGACAAGTATCAGCAGGAGTAATTTATCTTCCGGAGCACAAAGCTTTTGTCCAACATTGTACCCTAGCGACTATTTGCCAGGTAACACGCTGATATGGAGTTTATTATGATGGTGATTTAAAAGGTTTTAGAAGAAGTGGTAGGAAAATAAGATCATGTTCATTTGAGAATCTGCCAGGCATCCCTTGAATAGCTGCTGCAGGAAAGAAATACAACTTCAGTGTTCCAAAACTAAAAGGTAGTGATGACTGTTTCTGAATAGAATGTGCTCTTTCATCTGTATAAAGACAGCGCTTAAGGATGTGGGTTTGGGAATCAAACCACCTGGTTTAAACACCATCGACTACCATTTCCTAATTGTACAAATCTGTGCTAGTCACTAATTTCTCAGTGCCTTGGTTTTCTCATCTATAAAATGGGAAAAATAATAATAACCACCTCACAGTGTCCTTAAGTGACTTATTTAAAGGACAAACATAAAGAACTTAAAACAATGCTTGGCATGTGGTAAATGTTAGCTACTGTCATTTTGTACACATGTTTTAAGAAGGTAGTTTCAACAACAGACACCTAAACATTTGGGAATCAAGTACCATTTACCAGACTTGATATTACTTAGTTCAAATACTCTGAATTTACAGATCAAACCATAGATCTTCATTCAGTAAAATATTTTGCCAAAAGAAGCAGTTTTTACAAAAGTCCTGTCATCATTCCTGAATTTCTTTTTTTTTTTTTTTAAGATTTTTATTTATTTTATTTAGAGTCAGAGAATGCAAGCAAGCAGGGGGAGGGGCAGAGGGAGAAGGCGAGAGCGTTTCAAACAGACTCTATGCTGAGTGTGGAGCCTGACACAGGCTCAATCTCATAACCTCGAGATCATGATATGAGCTGAAATCAAGAGTTGGACACCTGGGCGCCTGGGTGGCTCAGATGGTTAAGCGTCTGCCTTCGGCTCAGGTCATGATCTCAGGGTCCTGGGATCGAGTTCCACATCGGGTTCCCTGCTCAGTGCAGAGCCTGCTCCTGCTTCTCCCTCTCCCTCTGCCACGCCCTCTGCTTGTGCTCTTCTGTCTATCTCTCTGTCAAATAAATAAATAAAATCTTTATTAAAAAAAAAAAAAGAGTTGGACACTTAACCGACTGAGCCACCCAGGCACCCCACTCCTGGATTTCCTTTTTTTAAATTTATTTTTAAAAAGATTTTTAAAATGTATTTATTTTAGAGAGAAAAAGAGAGGGGGGGGAGCTCGCGTGAGTTGGGGCAGGGACAGAGGGAGAAAATCTTCAAGCAGACTCATTGAACATGAAGCAGGTTGTGGGGCTTGATCCCAGGATCCATGAGAACTGACCTGAGCCAAAACCAGGAGTCAGACACTTAATCCACTGAGCCACCCAGGTGCCCCCCTCCTTTTTTATAAGGATTTTTTTTTTCCCACTCCTGAATTTCTTAATGTCATTCCTTTTTTTTTTTTTCTTTTTTCCCCTCCCTCTTTCCTCCCTTCCTTTCTCTCTTTCCCCCTGTTCTCTCAACCCTCCTCCTCCCTCCCTTCTTCCCAAGCTGGTCCTTTCGTTTTAGGTTATCCAGACAGGACATTTTCACAAAATCTTCAAGGTTGTTTCAAGATAATTCTGGTCTGTTAATTTTGATACCCTTGATGTAATTAGCCAAGTAGTAAATATTAAAATAACTACATATGATTGCCAAAAATTATCCTGATTTTCCCTTATTATCGAATCTTATTTTCAAGATTGTTTCCTAAAAAAGTAAAAAGTGACATCTAGTCGATCAGATTTAAAAACTTTGATGATCTTATCCCAAAGTTAAAACTCTTTACCCCAGGGTGCCTGGGTGGCTCAGTTGGTTAAGCAACTACCTTCAGCTCAGGTCATGATCCTGCAGTCCCAGGATAGAGTCCTGAATTGGGCTCCCCACTCAGTGGGGAGTCTGCTTCTCCCTCTGGCCCTGCCCCCCCCATGCTCTCTCTCTCATTCTCTCTCTCAAATAAATAAAATCTTAAAAAAAACTCAGAAAACTCTTTACCCCAGAAATATTTTTACATGTGTGTGTTTGTTAGAGCAGTGATATAATTGTTCCTTTTCTCTGGAGATTATAGATTCATAGTTATTTCTCTGTTTTCAATTAAAAATAAGCCCTTTCATTTATATTATATATGTAAGAATAGTAACTATAAAAAATTCACATTGCCAAGTAGTAGAATCACATGGATCAAAAAAAATCCAGAATTACTTTAATAATTTTATCTGCTCCTTTAAAAAAATAAGCGCTTGACTTTGAAAAAGAAAGGCTATCATTATTTCTAAAAGCATTTGCTCATTTTCCTCTTATAAAGTTACAAGGATATGAATTATTATAGAATATAGAATTACATATTTGAAAGGTTCAGAAACAGAATAGGATTTGAATATACGGCAATTTTTAAATTTCTGTACAGGATTTTTTCAAAAGAAATTAATTTTTAGAGACATTTTACATACTTAAATGTGCACAAAGAGAAAAAAATTAACACACTTCTAACATTTTGCATGGAAAAGTTGATTGCAAGGTGCAATATGGTACTAAATGAAATCTTGAAAAATATCTTGACCCAATGTAGTGCAGACATGATTTACAGTCTGTGAAACACAAATTGCCACTAACCCTTCTTCCTCTTCAGGCTCTGATGAATTAGAACAAGGATTCTTAGCTCTCAGCTTGGCCCAACTACCCCCTCACTCTCTGACTTTGCTAACATCAGTCCCTCCCATCCCCTCATTTCCTTTTCTCGCCTTCCTTAGAAAGATTTAAAGTTTTAGGCAAAACCATATCCATCCAGGTTTCAAAAGTCAGGGCTACCATCATCCAGGACTGGGGATGTGGGGGGTCACCTTTCCTGTTATATATATATATATATATAAAACACATATTATATAAACATCACACATCAAGGTGGGTTAAGTATTTCCACAGAGGCTTAATGAGCATATATCCAAGGGAATGTTTGTTGGAGTACCTCAAAACTTCCAGGTCTGAGAAGAGATAATTCCATGGAGGCACCTGACCATAGGCATCCTTTTAGTCAATATGCTCTCATAGGTGGGCCTCAAAGAGAGAGGGTTAGGGCTCCCTGAGAAAAGGAAGTCCAGTTCTTTCTTTGAAGTTCAGAGAGAATTGGATTAGAAATAGGCAAAAGTGGTCTTCTGAAGAAAGTAACTTTGCCTCCACACTTTGTTTCTAGAGGTAGACTCTGCAGAAAGATCTGTAACTACTGGCCTGATTTGATCAATGAACATTTGATAACCATCTACTGCATGCAAAGAATGAGCTAGACTATAGGAAGAAAGGCTGGTGAAAAAACTCAGAAGTGCCTTCCAGGAATTTAAACAGTGTGAGAAAGACAGCAGTGCACAGGGTGTTCCTCTTTGTGTCACCAGAGTAATTCGCACAGCCCAACAGAATCGATCCATTATGAAGGGGGTGGTTAAATGAATGAATACATAAATGTATACAAGAAGATATGATATAAGGATAGCAGAGAAGTAAAAGTCAACAGCCATGGATGTGAAACTGAGGAGACAGTGAATTCTTCATGGAATGATAGGCCACCAGAACATGTCTAATGGTAGGAGAAGCTTCTGAGATGAATTTTAAAGAAGGGTTTCAATAGATAAAGGAGGAAGGAAGAGGTGTTTAGACAAAAGGACAGATAGGAGTAAAGTTATAGAAGATTTAAAAGAAGAATCATATTGTTTAAGATGATTAGAGCATAGAGTTGGTGGTGAGGAGTCAGGCTGGAAGGACAGATTGGGTCTTGACTGTAGAAGTCCTTGACTAAAGTGTTGGTGGATTTGGACATTATTCTGATGGCAATAGAAGCCAACAAATGTTATTGAGACATGGAGCAAGGAGACCAATGAAGGATATTGTCATAATCCAAGTTAGGAAAAATGAGGTTCTTGTAGGAAGAGGGTGAAATTAGTAGACAACTTAGCAAAGTAATTGATAGTCTTTTCATTGCATGTTGTAGGAAGAGTAATCATGAGAAGAGAAAGAAACAAATTCTTGCACAAGTTTTCCAGTCTCAGTGTATGGTAAGATTATAAAAAAAATATTTTTACATCCTGCTGAGTTATATAAAATATATATAACATGTAAATACAATAGATATGATATAATATATAATGTATATTATATAAATTTATATATTATATAATATATATAATATGTAACACATATTATATAAACATCACACATCAACCACTAAAGGAAATTATTATTATTAATATTTCCTGTTTGGATGATGAATCTAAGATTCTGAGAGTTTTAACAACTTCTCAAAGACATAGCTGGTAAATTTGAGGAATTGCATTTCAACCCCATCTGACTGAAGATCATGTGAGCTCACCCCCTGGGAGATGACATAAGTGAGATATGAAACCGACAATGGGGAAAAAGTTGTGAGGAGGGCGATTATGTGATCAGTATTTTATATATAGAGTATAAGTTACCCCTTGTGCATTGGTATGGAACTCTCTGGCATATAATTGGAAATTCAGTTCAGAAAATCATGAGACCAGGATGCACATTTCTGAGTCTTCTGCCAAGAAGTGTGAAAGTTAGAGTACTGTTAAAATTGCTCAGGAAGAGAGAGTAGCTGAAAAGAATTTGTGTGGATGCTTTCAATTAAAGCACTGCAAGGAAGAAGATAAAATTAAAGAGAATGAAGAATAATCAGAGAAGTAGGAGGTGAAGCAAGAGAGTGTAATGTCAAAAAAGGCAAGAGTTTCAAAGAGGGGCCATATGCTTAACAGTGTCCCATGCTACAGGAAGTCAAGTACAATCAAAATTTAAGTGGAGTTGCTGAGTTTAACAATTACTAGGTCACTGATGAGATTTATGAGTGTTGTTTCTATGGAATAGTGGAACCGAAGTTGGGTTTCAGTAAATTAGCAAGTAAATGGAAGATGAGGAATTCGAAAAGGTAAATGAGTACCGCTCTTTCAAAAACAAATTAAAAATAATGCATGAAATATGACTTTTGAAAAAAATACAATGCAGATATACATAAAATAAACCTTAAACATCCCCATACACCAACCACTCAATCCCACTTACTTCCCCACGGTTACTGGTTAATGATGGATTGCGAAACTTTCAGGTAGTTTAATGTGTTTTTATGCCTATACGTAAATGAACACCCACATATATGTATATACATATTTAAGTATATGCACAAATAGTCTGGAAGATAGTTAATGCTCGCCAAATATTCATGTGCTCCCCTATATTTTCCCTTTCTTTGTAACAAGTTTTGACGAAGGGATTAGGTCCTTTCCAAGATGATAAAGTTAAGAACCCTAGAACACATTTACCTTTCTCATCCCCCGCAACTGGGAGACTTGCCCAAGAAATCGAATTGGAGCTAAGAGGAAAGAATCAAGTCATTTCTTGCCAAGAGAAAGCAGAGAAATAGGGGACTCTGGAATAGCAGCTTTAGAATCCAACATCTAAAGGATTTCCAAATATGTGATTTGTTTTTGGGTTTTTGTTGATGATTTTTTCTGAAGATTATGGGCAGCAGCAACTGTCAGGCCAGAAGGATCTGCTGGTACAGCTCCTTCATCCATGAACTTTATGTTACATTTGACAGTGTTCATGATGGGGTCACGGCCCATGGTAGGATGGGGTGGATATGGGTAATGTGGGAGGAGGGGCTTTCAAAATTGATGAATGTGGATAAATTCTGAAATATTTGTTATGGGCACAAAGCACACAAGTCTGATGTTCATCTTCTCTTCTTTTTTTTTCTGTTCACTTTCTTTTCTTCAGACTGTATATAAAGAAAGCCCATTTAGGCATCAATTTTGAGTTGACACCTTAGAAAATCTGAGGTAATTTTTTGTTTTTAAGAGAAAGCACGGTCACCATTTTAGAGGCAGCAGCAGAAAGACCCAAGAGCAAGTGGAAAGCACAGAGCTAATATGGCACCAGTGAACAGTGGGTATGTTGGGTTCTCTGAGCATACATGTGAAACCGAATATCCAAAATAAAAAAAAAAAATTTTTAAAGGAGTTTTAGTTTGGTGCTTTCTCTCTGGATTGTGGTTGCTGGGTTTATTTCTCCTAAAACAGATTTTGATCCATGGTAGCCAACATTTGTGTACAAGAAGAAGTAGCATCAGATTATTGCAATCAGACTATTGAGGAGGTGTAATCTCATGTTCTGGGCTTGTGCCAATGAAATTGGGTCATTCTTGAAAGATAACTGAGGTTGTTCTTGGCCTCAGGGTTATAAAAGTAGTTGGTATGTATGCAAATAGGTAGCTGGACTGTTTTCTGAACCAGTGAGTAGGATAAAAACAACAGTAATGCTACCATTTATTGAATTCTAACTATGAAACATGTAATTAAGAATATTGATATTGGGGGCGCCTGGGTGGCTCAGTTGGTTAAACGACTGCCTTCAGCTCAGGTCGTGATCCTGGAGTCCCAGGATCGAGTCCCGCATCGGGCTCCCTGCTCAGCAGGGAGTCTGCTTCTCCCTCTGACCCTCCTCCCTCTCATGCTCTCTGTCTCTCGTTCTCTCTCTCTCAAATAAATAAAATCTTAAAAAAAAGAATATTGATATTGTTTCATATTCAGTATAACTTTTTAAGTTAGAAACTTTTATCTGCATTTTGTAGTTAAGGAAACTATAGCCTAGAGAATTCAAGCAATTCACCCAATGCCATAGTGACTAATGATGGCAAAGCTAAGTTTTGAATCACGGATCAGGTCTGGCTCCAAGCCCCTGTTCTTCATCCTGCACTTTCAAAGCTGACCTTTAAAGCTTGTCCTTCCTAAAAGGAGGATGGAGTTCACATGGACAAAGGCAGAAATTTCTCTTTTTCTCCAATACAGTTGATGCCCAGAGATACATATGCCCACAGGGACCCGTGCATAGTCACTTTTACTTACAGTGCCACCCCCTCACCTCTTCAGCATCTTGTACCCTCCATGAGAGCAGCTTAATAGGCTACCATGCAACCATCAAGAAATGAGATCTTGTAAAGAATTGTGGGAGGTACACAAGCTGTTCTGTTTTCTCTACAGGGAAGAAGGCACTGAGCACTGAGAAGATTGGAAGGATAAATGGAAGATTGATAAAGCAATCAGGGGAGGTGGGGAGAGGAGAGCTGTAAATAAGCAGGGATACACATGTGGTCCCAGAATGCAATTAAACATGAACAGCTCCTTTGGAACTGACGCATGGACCAAGATTCTACATAGTAGAATGTCAAGCCCATTTTAGATTTCTGGATACAGATTAGAGCACCTAATCAATATCTTGAGAATTTTGGCTATTTCAAGTATTTGAAGAACAAGTTCTAGGTAACCATTAATAGTTTATTGTCTTGCTCGCTTTCCTTCATTCAAAACCCAATTCTTGAAATGAAAAAAGACAATGCCTAAAAATTTATGTTAATGAATTGCTATATTACATAATGCATTATGGATCTGAGATTTTCAAGGTGTTTAATAAAATTATATTATACTAGGAAGTTTAACATTTGCTGTTACACAACTGACATAGTTAATGTAGGACGTTAGGTAAGAAACATTTACTCTTTGTGAATCCTTTCAATGAACTAAAACTTCAGAACCAATTAGGTGTGGTTGACATTTGCATTTTAAGAATTTTTCAGATTAGAGACATCAAGCCTTACAAGTATATCAAAATGACAGCCTTTCGCTAACTTAAACTATCTTGCCCATTTGCAATAAAATCTCCATCTTCCTGGGCCTAGAAAATGTGTTGAACTCATAGACTAAACATTCAACAGTTGTATGCACTCAACAGCTTTATGACTTTTTTTGGTGCCTTTGTGGAATCATCCTGGAATCAATTTATCTTCATGCTTCAAAGAATCCTAATTCAGAAGTACTCCAAATGTTTGGGACTATTTTAAGATTATTTTTCTTCTGGAAGTTTAAATGTAAACTAAAATGAATGCTTTTCCTTTAATTTTATACTGTTTTAACTAACTGTTAAAGTTCACCTTATGTTCAAACTATAGCTTTCAGGCTTAAATGCATTTTCACTTCTTTGATTATTCTATTTTTAAAACTTACTCTCTTAATAATACTTATTTTCCACCCCTTCCTCCTCCATGCTATGATAAGTGTGGTCAAGCAGTTAGACGTAGAATGAATTGAATTTTCCATTGGTTCCCATTATAAAAATAAAGACCTGTTTTTGTCTTGTTCTAAAAAAAACAAAATAAAAAGTGGGCCAGGCTGAAAATTTAGGTGTGGTAGAAATATGTTTGGTCTTGATGATGGCTTTTTTAACATTAGAAGTGTTTCTCAGCTTCTATTTTCAGGAATGTCCAGCAAATCATTCTTCATTGTCTTCTGTAGCATTTGGTGTTTGCAGGGTCTTCTTTCTCATGCCTGATATTGATGGGCTCACAGCTCTCTCTGGACCATAAGAATGTCTCCTGTCACATTTGCACAAGTAACTATGAGTATTTCGTTCCTCCTTTCTCATTTTTCTGGGAGGCATTCCGTGTTCCAGTGCCTAACAGAGTTTATCCACCAATCAGTAAGGTCACTTATTGAATTTTGAAAATCTTATTTAAAATGTTTAATTATATATGATAAATTTACTACCATAGGAGCATTTTGAAATTCTTGAAGCTGTACTCACTGAAACTGAGGGCTAACCTATCTTTCTTCCTCTTTCTCCTCTTTCTTCCTCTTCTTCTTTCTCCTCCTTTCCATGAAGTGTTTATTTTGGGGGAGTGAGCACCAACCATGAAGCACCTTGCCTTGCAGGATGAATTAGAGGCATTTTCCTTTTGGTTAAAATATTTATTAAAAGCCATGTTGTAAAAATTATGTTGTAGATAGATTTTTTTTTTTAAAGCTGATGTTTCTTTTAGATGAAAATTGAGGATTTTCAAGGAACTATTTTTTTCTTGGACATAGTTAACTGGAGCATTTGCAGGGGTGTTAAAACAGAGAAGGTGCCAGCAAAACAGCAGTGAAGATACTAGAAGAGGGTGTGGGCTACTGGTTTCTGAGAGACCCAAGGGAAGTGGCAGCCTGTCTTTGCACTCAAGCTGAGCCAAATATTAGCCTTATTCTACTCCTTTGTCCCAACACCACCATAGCCTCCTGGTGGCACCTGGGGCATTGCATAGGGTCAGGGTATTCAATATAGGTGTCGGAGACTGATGGGGGGAAAGGACAGAAAAGATTTACTTTTTTAATAACTTTTCTGTTTAACTGTGGAAGCAAACAGTATTTTTATGCATTACAGCTCCCAGAACTAACTAATTGACTATCATTGACAGTGAGAGGGGCATATATATATATATATATAGAGAGAGAGAGAGAGAGAGAGAGAGAGACACACACGTGCACACACACACACACATATTATATACAGAGTCTAAAAGGAAGTATATTAAGTAGTGCATATTTCAGTTTTTACCAAACAATATTGTTTGTATAAGTTGTTTATGTGAAATACTTTTTACTTTACATTTAATAATGCATTAATATTTATGAGGACAAAAAAATTTTTTTTTTAATTTGTACTATATTCCATCGTAATGTCTCTAAACCTCGGTTGCTGGCCATTTAGTAGGTTTCTGTTGCTATTGGTATTACACAAATCTGCAGCGAACAATGAACATAATTTTACAAAAAGTTTGTGAACTTGACCCCTAATTTCCATAAGATAAATTTCTAAAAGCAAAATTACTAGATGCTAGTTTTCAAATTGCAAAATCATCTTCCCAAAAGTTTATAAAATAACTCACTTCCCTCAAGCATTTTAGAGTTTTTCTTAACCTTCATCTTCAACAATGTGTTAAAAATATAATAATCTAGGTCCACTTGAGATTTGAAAAAGTCTACATATTTTTCAATTTGTAATCATCGGGTTTCTAATGAAATTAAGCATTTCACTTTCTTGCCATTTGTGTTTATTTTTAAACTATATCAATATTTATTATCATATAAAAGAACCTTTTATATAGCAAGGTCATTAACACTTTATGTCTTTATTACTAAATACACCAAGATGTTTTTCCAAGCCTTCCATCTTTAATGTTTCAGAAGATTTCCTGGATGATATATTTAGAACTTAATTTTCATTATACTTTAAGAAGTTATATATTAGAATGGGATAAATTATTTTAAGAGACTGCTATTTCATGTCCTAAGAGAAAGTGCATGCTATCTTGTATGCTCTAAAATTTTAGTTTGCTAATAAAAATATCTGTGAAACCCAGCAAAAAACTATCCCTTTGTTTACTGAAAGGCAACATTCTAGTTCAGGAAGAAATGTCCTCATTCATTTACTAAATATGAGCATAGATTTGTGAATATAGAATGATGTGTCCCTTCAGTAGAATATTTTAGGGAAAAGGGTGTTTTGAGAAGCTTGGTCACTAGAAAGTTTTGGGAGGCATACTGAATTGCTGTTGTGTAGACCATACACTGTCTCTCTGGAGCCACTGAACGTTTTTTATGTTTGATGAGATGCTGTGTGTGATGCCCCGCCATGTCTGAGGGACAGTCCAAACCTCCACAAAAGGGCTGGAAAATTAAAATAAAAAAAAAAAAAAAAACAAACATGATTAAGGATATAGTGATCATTTACAGGTTGCTAATGCTAAAAAATCCCAGGGCAGAGAGAGGGGAAGGCAAACAATGGAGATCTCAACCACCCTTTGGAAAGGTGCCCATCACAAGAACAGACACTTTTCTCTCTCTGCTGCCGACACCCTGCATGCTTCACTGCTTCACTCCCCCTCCACTCTTCCCTTTAGTATCTAATTCAGACAGACTGTCCAGAGCTGTACCAGATAGTTTTTTCCCCTAACTTTTATTGTCATGTGGAACATTATTTCAAAATTATGCTTCATAACAAAATGGGTGCCCTAAGGAAAAAAAAAAAAAAGATTTTCACAGAAGAAATAGGGGAGATTATGTGCCCGGAAAAAATCCAACTCTCTATTTGTCACTTTGCCTTAATTCTGTAGGCCAGCTACGGCTTCTCAACATTCTTGACCTTGAGAAATCCACCAGCCATTAGGCATGTGCCTGAACATGGTAGGGGTAAATGGTGACAAGGAAAAGAGTTCTGTCAGAAGTCTTCCTGTTTGGCACTCAATCTCAGGCATATCTACTTGAAAAGTAGAAAAGAATAAACCAAATAATAACTGCTAGTTTCTTCTGCTTATGCAATTTATAATCCCACAGTATCAACGTTAAAATGTTAAGGAAAAGATATGATCCACTTATGAAAGGATTATCTAGTTGGTCACAGAATAATGCTCTCTTTGTATGGGTCATATGGACAATTTCTAATTACACCACCTTTGAGCAGATGAATTCCTGATGAATTTAGAGCTTGGTGTCTTTGGAGTAAAGGCAAAAGTGACCATCTTATAAGGCCCCAATGACTTCCTGGATATTAGTTTGGATCCCTCTGCAGCAGCCAATCAGAATCTATAGCACATTTATTACTCAGCTCCCAAGGCCAAATCATTGGCCAGGCATTATGTGTACAGAGGATGTACGGCATTTTGACACTCGATCATTTAATAGAAGGAACATTTTAACTGTCATGCTTGGTCTATATAAAGCTTAAAACAGCAACTATTGCCTTTAAAATGTTATTTTGCTTAATTGAGTAAATGTACCAGTCACCTGTGTCTGAGCCTGACCATACTCCTGACAGCCTCTTCTTCCAACTCTGGGATGAAGCTCAGGAAACGAATACATTTTAGGGGGAGTAAGGATAAAGGAGAAGGTAAAGACACAGAGAGTAAAGAAAAGGTGGGTATCAGGATGAAGGTGAGCATGAGAAGTAAGTTTCAAGGGTGAGATCAAGCTCAGGGATGTGGTTGAAGTCAGGGGTCAAGTGGGGATGTGGAAGGAAGGGTCCCAGAATCCCTACAGTACCTGATCTGCCATATCCAAATATCCCACTCTGTCAGGACTTTTGAATTTTTTTAAAGATTTTATTTTTAAATAATCTCTACACCCAATGTGGGGCTCGAACTTAGGACCCTGAGATCAAGAGTCGCATGCTCTACTGACTGAGCCAGCCAGGCCCCCATGACTTTGAATTTTTGATAAGGTGTTGGCATCACTAATCTCTAGTTCTAGTTATGTAGACATGTACAAGTCCATTCAATCTTTGCTAGTGAACTGGATATCTCTCTATGTCCTCCAAAATGTCACAGAAAACAGAGAAATCAAACAAACAAAAAAAACGTGTCTTAGTTTTCTTTGGAGTTTTAAATTTTGTTTCTGAACTGAGTACAAATGAAGTGCTAATTTCCAGTCCCACATGTCTCTGAACTGACCCTCTCCCCCAAAGTTCAATTAAATCCTTCCTGAATGTGATTATTACCGAAACCTAATTTTTGTGATCATTTGCACTATGTAGCACCTTCTTTCTAAGGACCTTTAATTCCTTTGTAAACTCCCTTCCCCCATTAGGAAATTATGAAATGTTATGTAAATTTGCTCAGATTTATCTCAGAATGTGGCTGCCAAAGCATATAATCTTCAGCTTCATAGTGATGAAGGGAAATAAATCATTCTAAATACACCAATGGTATTTGACTAATGAATAAAACTAATATTACCTAACAGACTATTTAACCTGTTGTCTCAAAAATTCTTACAGCCTGGTAACCTGAATGTCAAGTTTCAGACCACAGTGAAAAAAAAAATTTTTTTTTAACACAAAATAGAAACCTGTGAAAAAGTAGAGGTATAACAGATTGGAATAAAACATTTAAAAATATGTTCTTCTGTTAGTGGTTTTGACATTCTCTTCCCATTAATAACTTGTAACAAGCTCTTTAAAGTTCTCTTGTTGAATCAATGTAAAGTTATTGGATATAATTAAATGACAAAAAGCACGATTTTAAGAAACAAGACTAGACTGTTCACCAACCAAAATAAATGAAGACAAGAGAAAAAAAAAAAAAAGAGAAGAGAAAAAACAATATAGTAGGCTTCAGGTTTGTATTTTTAATTGTCTTCAGTGTAATAGTAAACATAATATTTAGGTAAAAATGTGTATTTTACATAAACTCTTAGCTGATTTTACACAAGGGGAAAAAGTTATGATACTTGATTTATTTTTATTTGCCTTCCCTAACTTTCATTCATCCCACATAACGTATTTTTTCACCAGATTTTTTTTTTCCCCAGAAAGGAGGATCACGTGATATAAGACTGCCTTGATGGATCAACTCATTAAGTACATCTTTTGATTTGATATTTCTCAATTTTTGCCAAGCAAAAGCAACTGAAGTGATCTTAAAGTTAAATCTGAATCGTTCTTAATGTTTATCAACACAGGTCAAACCAACAAAGAAGTTGGCTTAACAGTTTGTATTTAATCCTTTTTATAAGAATAATGGCTGCAGATTTAGATATATCTTTTATAAAGATTCATGCTATGTCACAGTAATTCCAGATGCCATTCTATATTTCACCTTGTGGTTTGATTCACAGACCATACAGTGATGGAATATGAGTGATGCAATGGTTTTAGTTCTCTTTCAATGGGAGGAGAGGAAGAATCAAAATGTTGACCTTTTTTAGTTGTTCTAGTGGCAGGGTGCTCAATGGAAAATTATTCTCACAATGGCAAGTAAAGAAGCAAGTCTTATCTCAGGAAATAGCTATTGTAGAAATAATAATAAAGCTGTTGCTTCTTTTTATCACCAGTTAATTGCAGAACAGATGCCATGTGGTATATTTGCATTTCCTACAGTACTAGCAATGAACAGTGTTTATGAAAGCTATCCCTTTTATGGTGACAAAGGCCAATAGAAAAGGTGCACTTGAGCCAAGTTAAAAAAAAAAAAAGGGAGTGCCGCCTGGATGGCTCAGTTGGTTAAGCATCTGCCTTCAGCTCAGATCATTGTCCCAGGGTCCTGGGATCCAGCCCTCCCAACGCAGGGCTCTCTCTTGTTATCTCTCTCTTTCTTGCAAATAAATGAATAAAATCTTTTAAGAAAAGAAACTGCGGTTCACATAAGGACTACAAGATTATCTAGGGACCAGAAATATGGCTGCTCTTAAGACAAACTGAAATTTAACAGTTTTAAATTGTGTGCAAACACAAAAAATTATACATACACACACACACACAAACACACACACTATATCTAAATAATATATATGATGTAGACGAGGTTAGACCAACTTCACAGTGTAAAAGTAACAATAAAAGTGAGCCTTTTCTTTTATCCTAAGCAATAAATTTTTTTTCTGTTTCTTTGTTGTTTAAACATTATTCCTACAATTTATAAAATTTAAACCATGAGCTCAGTTGCTTCTTACCATCTCCTTTTATATAAGGCTGAGCCAAAATATACACTTAGAACAATGAAGCAGTTCTTACATGTAGAACATCCCAGTCTCTGGTCACCTGCAGCAATGATTTAATTCTTACCTGGATTTTTCCTACCACATATTTTATATTTTCTTACCTCAGATGACCCTCAGCTAAAGTTCACTTGAAACATAGATTTATCTTAATATTGGCCCAAGTCAGAGATTATTAGAAAGTAAACTCACAATAAAAAGTACACTGTATAATGCATTCTACCCCAAGTAGAGCGCCTTAGACTGACGTGACATTTAGCGGGATTAGAGGTGGGTGGGGATAGCACACAGAATAGAGCCAAACAGAACTAGTCTTAAAACCCAGATACAAAACTGAATAAGAAATCCAGAAATCAGATTGCCTATAAGATAAATATACAGATAGCTTTCTGTGTGTCATAAATAACTAATTAGAATGAAATACGAAAAACATCTATTAACCTCAAATTAAACTAGACCTATGCGAACTATAAAACTTTAAAATATATATATTAAAGATATGAAATTGGAGAGAGGGGTCATATTCCCAAAGACAAAAAGTGGATATTATAAACATTTCAAATCTTTTCAAAACAATGTATAAATTTCAAGTGAATTTAAGGGACATTGGTGATAAATGATAAGGAAGAGCCGAGATGACATGGTAAAATGATCCTCAAAGTTTATCTATTTAAAGCAATATGCAATTGCTATAAAATTGGGAAAGAATATAGGCCTCTTCTTACTAGACATTTTTAAACTGCAATAATTAAACAATCTGTTATAATGGCAAAAATAGATCAACAGATCAATGACATTGAATGGATAGCCCAGATAAGATACACACAGTCACACACAATCGTGGATCTAAGACTGTACAGCAAACACATAGTATGTATGTGTAATAGCTATATATGTATATATGCTATATACATATGTATATATGCTATATATGTAGTAGTATGTAATAGCTATATATGATGTATGCACTTCATATGGATAGCAATTTTCATAGTTACAATTTATATAGGCATGCATATAGGTATAAATAAGTTTTTATATGTGGATATTATATGTAAATATACATAATAAGTATAATAGTAAGTCTATGAGAAATTTATATAAACAATATTTAAATTTGGTATATATCCAATTGTAAAATGACAAACACTGGTGAAAAGTGGACTACTTAATAGATGCTACTAAAAATTAAGTTATATGGAAATTAAAATCCTGTTTCAAATCCTAACATCATCTCTAGAGAAAATTTTAGTTAAACGCAAACAGTTAAACCATAAAAATCTCACATTTAATTATGCATTTATTTCATCTAAAAAAGTATTTGATAAATATAAAAGAAGTAAAATAAATTACTATGAACCAAAAGGATAAATTTGATTTTTTTTTTAATTAGGTAAAAAGTCAGACTTTCAGGAGCACCTGGCTGGCTCAGTCAATTAGGTGTCTGCCTTTGGCTGAGGTCATGATCCCAGGGTCCTGGGATGGAGCTCTGTATCAGGCTCTCTGCTCAGTGTATAATGTGTATATCTTTAATTTAAAAAATTCATTACCAAGTCCCCCAATAGAAAAATGATAAAAAAAAAAAAAACCTGGCATAGATAATTCACAGAGGTGGATATACAAATAACTAAAAAATATATGACAAAGTTTCAATTTATTATGAAGGAAATCCATTTTAAAACTCAGATACTAATTTTTTTCCAATCATATTAGGAAAATTTTCAAAAATACTCATTAACACTAACAAGTAGCCACTGATCTTGATATTTTTGTATGGTAGAGATATGGAACTTCTAAAGATCAATTTGGCAAAGAATAGTTAAGAATCTTAAATATTTTTAATGATGTATTTTGAAGTGTGTACCTTTTAGCTAGCAATAGTACTTTAAGCAATGCATCCTAAGCAATGTGGACAATATTTATATATAGGGACATTTACCTTAACTTTATATCTATGTAAAAAATTTGCAAAAAAAAATTATGGAAACGTTAAATAAGTTATAGAAAGAAATAGTGTATATTTGAAAACTTTTTAATGTTATGAAGAACTGTTTATGATACGATGCTGAGCTAAGAAAGGGGAATATAAAATCATATATATTTACCAATGTGAAAACGGAATGTTATTTCTATATACTTGATAAAGAAAAATGACCAGGGGGCGCCTGGGTGGCTCAGTCGTTAAGTGTCTGCCTTTGGCTCAGGTCATGGTCCCAGGGTCCTGGTATCGAGCCCTGCGTTGGGCTCCCTGCTCTGCGGGAAGCCTGCTTCTCCCTCTCCCCCTGCTTGTGTTCCCTCTCTCGCTGTGTCTCTCTCTGTGAAATAAATAAATAAAATCTTAAAAAAAAAAAAAGAAAAGAAAAGAAAAGAAAAATGACCAGAAAAAAATTTATAAAATCGAAAAGCAATCATTCCTCCGAGGTGGGGTACAGATAGTTGTTTGTATGTTTTTTAGGTGTTTCTGGTTTCTAAACTTTCCACAGTTAAGATTTATTACACTTTTAACATAAAGTGTTAAAATAAACATGAAAAGTTTCAGAGAAGCATTTATCCCTCAAACAAGATACACTTCCTCACGTGAGGAGTTAACAGTCTAATGAGGAAACGGGCTTCACATGACAGGGGAAATGAAATGGCAGAGCCATGGGTCTGAACGCCTTTGAGGCATCTGAGGAGGGATGCTTCATAGAAGGGGCGAGACTTCAGCGGTGTGCACGGCAGGAGCCATGAGGAAAAGGATTTCTAAGGAATGGGAATACTCATCACTGGGGTCTGTCTGTACAGGGACACAGGCAGATGCTAGCTTTGGATTGAGGGCAGATAAGCTTTCCACTCTGAAAATGTACAGAGAAGGAAATGGTGAGCAGGACTCTGGAACTTTTACAGGCAGAGGTGGAAAGATGCGGGACTTGTGGCAGGCGGCTCTAGTCTCTCTCTTCATAGAGAGTTGGCTGAGAATGAGACAAAAGGGATCTCATGAGACTTGAAGAAAATGGAGAGGCGGTTGGCATGCTCATGCTGAGAAATGGGAAAAGGAGCCTTAACCAGGCACAAGTAAAAGGGGCTCAGAGCAGCCATAGACACTGGGTATTGGAGGAAGCACGGTGTTGGCCGCTGGCTGGGCAAGCTCCAGTGAATTCTCATGATATACCCACTTCTGTGATTCCAAGGGAACCACACAGTCTTTCATCACATGCAGAAGGCACATGAGTCCGTGTAGATTTATCAAGCTGCTACCGAGTGGCCACGGTGTATCGGGTGCCATATCTTTCCACATCAGTTGTCATTTTTATCACACGTATTCAAGAACATTAACCAGTGTGAAGTCCCCATTTAGAAAACATATCTAGAAGTGCCCCGTACTGTGTACAGTTCATATCTGCAATGATCGTGCTAAAGAGAAAGTATAAACAATGATTCAGAAGCCAGCCGCTTATTCTCAAGTGAAGAAAGTAATTCGTGTTATTTTCAACTTGTTATAACTCTCTTCTTCTGAGCCAAAGCATATTCAAAAAGATATCCAGGATCAATTAGGTAAGACGGTGGGCTGGGGGGCAGTGCCACACAATTTTGTCATCGATTATACAATGTTGCATGGTAAACTGATCATTTCAAGCATAGTCATATTTCCCTGCCAATGGACAAAGTATTAATTTCATACCTGGGATGTATTCGTATTTATTTCCTATCTCTTAAAGCACTTGAACCTGAGCCAGTTCTTTGGAAGTCATTGCATTTCTCTCTCTCCACTTCCTTAAACCCAGACTAATTGAAGAGGGAAATGGAATTTGTTACTGTTTTAAATAATCCTTGTTGCTCCTCTTCTCCTTTCAGGTGGAAAATTATGCATTTCAATCTGCTAGGAGAAGAGTAAAGGCACTTTTCACAGTGCCAGATACCAAGGATCATGAAGATGATTTTCTCTTCTTAAGCTGCTGGTGCTGATCTAATAGAATGGAATAAAGGCCAGAGGAATTGTGAGGGTAATTAATCCCAGAGCCTGTAGCAAAAAAAAAAAAAAAAAAAAAAAAAAAGGAAAGAAAAGAAAAGAAAAGAAAAGCTAAGCTGCCCATCACTGAAAAGCCATCATTCTAGAAACAAATACCTGCTGTTGTTTGAACACCCCAGATCATCTCATGCCTCTATTCTTAAGCATGTGACATTCACATACAGCTAAAGTTCTAACCTACTATCACCCCTTCCATCCAATAAAGTTCTACTTTACCCTCAAGATATAACTCAGTCACTTCCTTTAAGAGCCCCATAACAATAGCACATAAAGTCCTTCATTAGCTTGAATCCCATAAAGGTCAGCTTGATGAGTACCATACCCAGACAGTAGAGTGAAGAGGTTGCGGGGGGATGATCTCTGAGCCCTTCCTGACTCCATCACGTCCTCTGTGTGTGACCAGTTTTCTTACTTTGCAGCGAAGCAGGGAATTCCAAGGCATCGTCTCTTTGCACTTGGTGCTATTATAGTTACATGAAATTTTAGAACTACTTGGAATCTGAGACATCATCTAATCTAGTATATCATATTTTCAGATGAAGGAATTCAAGTCCAGGAAGAAGAGTGTCTTATACGAAGTCAAGTTGGTATCGAGAAATTTGTTGTGGAAGGATGATCAGAGAGCAGAGGCTTCCCTAGAAGGTGAGAGGAGCATGACCAGGGAAAGAAGGAAGTGGTTGGCAAAAACAAAACAACAAAACAAAACATGACTAACCAGAGGGAATCATAAGAGGAGATTCAACTGGGAATTGGAATAAAAACAACTGAAAAATTCTGAAACCGGCATTAATGATATTACCTCCAAAAGAAAAATAATATTTAAAAGGAGGTTTATTTAAAACCTCAATTCATTTATTTCCCTTAATTAGGCAATAAAATTGTGTCTACAATATGTTCCCATCCTATTGTTTTTAGCATTTCACATAGAAATTAAAATATAGTCAATATTTTTAGAAACCTGTATTTCCTAGAAATTTCATCCACATTTCTGGTACAGTTGGAACTGTTGCAGGGACAATCTAAGTGTTGGTTTCATAATGAAACTCCCAGCTCCAAAAAAAGACAAACTTAACTCATTCGTATTTTTTTCCGACATTTCTTTTTGTTATCGCATTTTAACAAAAAGAGGAATATACCACCACAATGATGAGGCTACATTAAGGGCCAACTGACAGAGCTCTTAATGGCCCAGGCTAGAACAATTTGAGCAAAAAATAAATAAAGTAGCATTTGCTTATAACCCAAATATATAAAAATATCCATGAATCCATACTGATATAAATTACTGAATAAACAAAAGGGGGAGTATACACAAATCTCCCATGGAGAAAAATTTCAAATTATTTATTGTAGATATTCTGTTCTCCAGGAGGTGGAGAATAACACCGCATTCCTTAACTGTGGATAGCACATAGCAACGTCCTTCCAAAAAGGACAGTAGGGAAGGGGGGGGGAAGTGACTTTGAATTGGGGAAACCTGACACACACTATCTCAGTCAGTTGATAAAGATCATCCTCAATGGTGATAAATCATATTGGCATTCCACACCCTTGATCAGATGTGATGATACTTTAGGTCTTTGGTCTTATTCCCCCAAAACACACAAGAACAGCCTAATCATGAAAAAAAAAAAATCAGACAAATGAAATTGAAACAGTCTACAAAATACCTGACAAGGACCCCCTCAAAACTGTCAAGGTCATCTAAAACAAGGAAAACCTGAGAAATTGCCCCTGCCAAAAGAAATGATGACAAAAGGTAAAAATTCTGGAACACAAGAAGGACATTAGGTAAAATCTAAGGAATTCTAATTAAAGTGTAGATTCTAGTTAATAATAATGTACAAATATCAGTTCATTAATTGTGACAGATGTACCATACTGATGCAACATGTTAATAATAGGAGAAACTGGGTATAAGGTATTAGGGAACTCTCTAACTTTGTAACTTTCCTGTAAATCTAAATCTATTCTAAAATGAAAGGTTTATTAAAAAAAATGGAAAAGATATGATTTAGTTTTGAAATTTACATTAAAACCATCTAAATAAGTAAACCTGCTTCTTGTCAAATCTCTGTCCCTGGGAGTTAGGAATATAGGTGTATGGACTCACATAGGGAAAAAATCACTCCTATTTTTCATCTTTTGACTTGAGAGCAGGTTTGCTGACATTTCAACCAATGAGTACATGTTGAAAAACAAACCAAAATGACCAAATGTTTTTGTACATTCTGAACCTCAGACAACATGAGCTGGAGTATGACCTGAGTCTGTAAGTTCAATGCCTCCAGCAGGAGTTATCCTCCAGAGCACTATAAATATATACGACTGCAGACTGAACAGAATTTTTTTTTCAAAAAGCTGGTCAAACTACAAATCTAAAATAGACCATAAGATTGCAAGTACAAATGTAGCTTGACTACAGTCTCTAAGACACAGAAGACGGGAAAGATACTAAAAACTATGGAATAATGAGACACACTGAGATTACACTCTTACCTAATAACTTTCCCTTTTGCCTGATCTTTCCTTCCTGGTATTTGAAGGGTATAGAAAATGAAATTTAATTGAAAACAAGAATTCCTAATGTGATTTAAATTCTCAGTAGATGAATGAATATATCAGGAAAATTGTACTAATCTTTTATGGAGCTAAACTTAAAAAAAAAAAAAAAAAGTAAGCCCCAGAAGGTTATGTACAAGTCTATTATATTCTTTGGGAGCTTCAGCAACACATAACCAAAACCTAAATGATGGCGAAGGGCTTTCTTCTGCATCTTGTGGGCCAGCTTCCATGGACAGTCTGTGACAGAGATTATAATCCAATTCATTTTTCATTTATACAATATGATAGATATTATTTTTTTCTTTTTTGAAATAATTTATGAATATATTCTAAAGTTTTCTTTTTTTGAGTGGAGGTGAAAATTAATATGATATTCCTCTATTGCTCAAACAGGTTAACTATGGAAATTCTTCAATAAACTTTGGACATAGAAAGGCCACTTAGTTAATCCTCACTTAAAACTACATTTTTTATTCTATTATCTAGAAAAATAACATCATAAAAAGGAATTCAATATTATCTAGATAATTTGGCATAAACTATTTTGAGACAGAAAGTATCCATCAATAAAAATCCCATTTAAATTTTAAAGAGGGCACGTATTGAATGGAGCACTGGGTGTTATACGCAAACAATGAATCATGGAACACTACATCAAAAACTAATGATGTAATGTATGGTGATTAACATAACATAATAAAAAAAAAAACGAGTTACTGGGAATCCTTAGCAGTCTGAGGCATGTTCTTCATCCAGAAGCAGGTGGCAATATGATGGGCCCTTGAGAGAAGGATATTCAAGGAATATATAGTGTTTTCATACATGCTTGAGCCTCACCCGCTGAGTCCTTGGCAAATAGCACCTGATCATAGCCTTCACACTTCACAGTTACAAAACAAAGCATTTTGACTCTCCTGCTCTCTTTTTTGCCTGATTCCACTTCAACTTTCAGATCTATACTTAAAAGCAATTGCCCCAGGAGGCATTTTTTAAACCTCTAACCTGTGGAGATGTACCCTTTGACTAATACACACACACACACACACACACAGATACATACTCAGTACAGCATTTATTTCTGAAATTCAGAAATTACATGTTCGATGTTTAACTCCTTAAAACTGTAATTGCAATAATTCTACTTGCCATATGACATAACTGATACCAGACTAGCCTTTTCACCATAAACAGCCATAAAATTGGACAAAATCTGAGCCAACTATTTTTATACATCAGACAACATGCAACATAGGATTGTGATCTTTGAGAGAAAGGAAAAACACAAGGTTAGCCCCATGTTTGTTTGCCCTGGCTTTCTTCTTGGGAATACATTCCAAGCTGGTGCACTCACAGGTGGATCCCAGCAGAGCAAAGTGGTCTTGCTGAGCTGAAAAAGGTGTGATTGGAATACAGTGCTGCTGAAGGGAATGAAAATGGCCCAGAGTCTGCATGGGAGTTTCCAGTGGGTTCTTGGCCAACGGTTGGGCTGCACCTACACAGGGAGAAAATCCACAAGGCCAAGGAGAAAGTGCTTGATGCAGGACTGAGAACCTAACAGAGATGTGAAATTTTGTGTAGGACTGGAAGATGATGGAGGCCCAATCAGTGTGTTCATGGATTGGAAGACTCAATATTGTTAAGATATCATTTCTCACCAAACTAATCTGTAGATTCAATACAATTCTGACCAAAACCTTAGCAAGCACTTTTTTTGAAATTGGCAACTTAATGATAAAAATTATATAGAAATATAGAGGACCTAGAAAAGCCAAGGCAATCTAGGCTAAGAAAGGAGAAGAATAGAGGACTAATACCACCTGATTTCCAGGCTAACCATGAAGTTACAAGCACAGTTGGCATTGGCCTGTGGATACACACAGTAATCAATGGAAGAGAATAGAGCCCAGAAATAGATTCACAAATACGAAGTCAATTGATTTTCAACAAGGCTTCAAGGCAGCTTAATGCGGAAAAGTTGTTTAGTGTTTTTTTTTTTTTCAAGAAATGATACTGGAATGACTAGATAAATGAATGGAAAAGTGAGAATATTGATCTCTACCTCACATCAAATACAAAATTTATTTAAGGTGTATCATAGACCTAAATGTAAAAGTTTATATTGCAAAGCTTCTGGAAAATATGGAATAGCCTCACAATCTTATAGTAAGAAAAAAATTTAGCAGACATAGAAATCCCTAGCTATTAAACAGAAACAAAAATTATAAACTAGACCTCACAGAAATTAAACAATTCTCTTCATTAAAAAAAAGTCTTAAGAAAATATAAAAGATAAGCCCAAAATTAGAGAAATATTTGCAATGCATTTATCTAACAAAAGACTTACAGTCAGAATGTGTCTTCATAAACTCCTAAACAAAGCAACACAATTTTAAAAGTTGTAAATAAGACTTGAACAGAAGTTTCACAAAAGAATGCATAGGCATGGCTAATAAGCACATGAAAAGAGAAATGTAATTTGAAAAGCCACAACACAATAAGATGCCACTTCACTGTCAGCACCAAATATTGATGAGGATAAGGAGCAACAGGAATAATGAACTATTTCTGGTTAAGTGTAAAATGCTGTAACCACCTTGGAAAACTATTTAGTAATTTCCTTTAAAGCTAAATATACCTTAATCATATAATCCAGCCATTCCCTCCAGGGTATTTACTCAAGGGAAATAAAAATATACATTCACAAAAAGTCCATTATAGAATATTTGTAACAACATTATTAATTATAGTCAAAACAAGAACTAACTCAAATATTCAAAACATCACAAATAGTGACATATTCATACAGTGAAATACCATCTGAGTAATAAAAAAGAATGGACTAGTGGTACATAAAAAATAGATGAATCATGAGAACATTAAAATAAGTGAAAGCAAAAGATGCTAGACACAGAAGAACATAGATTATAGAGATCCATCTCTATGTAGTTCTGAGACAGGTCAAACTAATCTATATACTAGAAATCATGACTGTGTTTGCCATGAGGGGTGGAGGTTGACTGGAAGGAAACATGCAGACACATTGTGAAGTGATAGAAAAGACATGCATAATGATTGGGTTGTTGGATATACAGATAAATACATTTGTTAGGGGTGCCTGGATGGCTCAGTCGTTAAGCATCTGCCTTCGGCTCAGGTCATGATCCCAGGGTCCTGGGATGGAGCCCTGCATTGAGTTCCCTGCTCAGAGGGAAGCCTGCTTCTCCCTCTCCCACTCCCCTTGCTTGTATTCCCTCTCTCGCTATCTCTCTCTCTGTCAAATAAATAAATAAAATCTTTAAAAAAATACATTTGTCAATATTCATGTACCTGTATATGTAATGTTTGAGCATTTAACTATATATAAATTTTGCCGTAGTTAAACAACAACAACAACAAAAACCTCCAAGTTCCTTGTGGTCAGAGATATTGGTTACCTTATTTATCCTCTGAAATTCCAGGAATGATAATACTTGGTATATATTGAGTCTTTAATAAGCACATGTTGAATGAAGTATTTTGTTTAAAAAGGAAGGCAAAGCCTAATCCTTATCAGTACATTGGATTCTACAGAGAAATCTGATGATTCTTCCTTTTTAGGGTTTAATCAGAAGACCCCCACTTCCTGGACTTTTGGTTCCTAAGATTCTCATAGCTCTAGACATGCAATTGAGTACATGAACATTATGTTCAAAAGAGACGTGTAGAAGTGGTTTAACTATCAAATTAACATAACCTTTATTAAATGGCACATAAAAGTTCATGACTAATAGCATTTATTTTGATTATTGACAAAGTAGATGGGATTCATGAGGAATAATTAAACTGATAGGAAATGTTCTGATTGGTCAAGGGGTCAACATTTATAATTAATGGAAAATTATAATAGTTCACAAAATGACATATTCCAGAATCAAAAGTGATCACCCTAATTATTTTGATGAGATTGTAAATGAAAGCCTAGGCAACCAGTAATGATGACACATTTTTATATAAATCATATGTACTGACATATGTTAAGAAGAAATGTTTAAAATTTCATCCAATTTACATTAGCTTAATTTTTGAAAGGCTTGATCTTCAAATAATACATTTTCTTTATTAAGGAAATGATTCTAATCTTGATGGAATTTATTGCAAAAAAAAACACAATAGACTATTTCATCAGTACTGAAGGCCTGAACTAAATGTCAGATTTTTATTACTTTGAATATTGATGGCACGTCCTATGAATTGTTTATCATGGGGATCAAGAACACCTTGATTATTTATGCTAATTTAAATTTTATTTTTCATGGGACCTTTACATACCCATATGTCATAACCTTATGCATTAAATAAGAAAACTATAAAAATAGCTATCTTGTTTATGAAGAAACTGAAACACAAAGGTTATCCGAGCTATCTAAAGCTATAGAACTACTTAATGATGAAAAGCAGGAATAGAACATGAATTTAATGACAAAAAGCAGGAATAGAACATGAATTTTCATGTGCCCAGATCCACCAGATCATAGTGCTTACTGCTTCTAGAATAACAAAAGCCCAAGCCGATACTAATTTCTACAGTATCAGTGACTCCATAGTGGAGATTAAAGTCTTTCTGAATGAACACGTTCTTTGTTTTCTTTCAATTCAAGATGACTTTAAACATCACATCATTTTCAAAAGATTTTTGGTGAGAACTATTGCACTTAACTTTCTTCCTCTTCATTTTAATCATCTCAGGAATAAGAAAGACAAAAGCTACACCATGGCCCAGCTCCTATCCAGCTCTCTGGTCCTATTTCTCATTGTTCCCTGGCCAATTCTTCTTCTTCTTCTGTGTGTGTGTGTTTGTTTTGTTTTTTTTTTTTTTAAGGGGGGATTAGGGGAAGAGGGAGAGAAATAGAGAATCTTAAGCAGGTTCCACACCCAGTGCAGAGCCCAACTTGAGGCTCAATCTCACAACCCTGGGACCATGACCTGTGCTGAAATCAAGAGTCGGATGCTTAACTGACTGAGCCACCCAGGCTCCCCTCCCTGGCCAGTTCTATTACCTAACAAGCAAGGAGCTATTGCGTGTAATTTTATAAGCTTCATGCTGTCTCTAGTCAATGTGCTTGAATGCAGGTTTTTCCTTTGTCTGGAGCGTACTCCTTTACCTTACCTGCCTGTCTTCACATGACAAAATACAGCTTCATGTACAATAAGGGCACAATCCATAAGCAATCCTATAATAACTATGACCCATTACATGAAAAACTACTCAGCATTATTTACCCATCTATCTATCTATCTATCTATCTATCTATCTATCTATCTATCTATTCATCTACAAAATTACAATGGTAGTAGGAAATACTGATATGAATTGCAATAAAAAAGGTGAGCCAAATAGGAAAAGAACAGTAGGATGTCTGAGTATATATTAAATAAAATTGAGGAGATTTTTACCAGTGATAGATGTGATCTAAGGAAAATTAAATATAGGAAAAAGGAAAACTGAAAGTGTTTCAAGGTGGGACTCCAATTTCATGGTAAAGGAGGACATTAAGTGTGATTGGGTCTTACTGTACTCATTACCACATATCTCTCAATTTCCTTCTTCTGGAACATAGTTGTATTGTACTTCCGCCTTCTTTTTTTTTTTTAAAGATTTTATTTATTTGACAGAGAGAACACAAGCAGGGGGAGCAGCAGACAGAGGAGAAGCAGGCTCCCCACTGAGCAAGGAGCCCGATATGGGACTCGATCCCAGGACCATGGGATCATGATCTGAGCCGAAGGCAGACGCTTAACGACTGAGCCACCCAGGCGCCCTTGTTCTCCCGCCTTCTTGAAGTTAGCTGTGGGCATGTGACATTTTGGTCAATGAAATACATTTCATTTTTGGATGAACACTTGAAGACATAGTACAAGTTTCTTCTTGTTCCCTTTCCCTGCCCTGATAATCATGGAACCCTGGAAATAGAGTCATGCTACACCTATGTTCCTGCGTGGACTGTTATAAGAAAGTGAAACCTTTCTTTCATCACTGAGATTTAGGGGTGTATTTCCTTCCGTGGCCTATCCTGACTAAGGTAGCAATACTTACTTTATTACTCATTGAAATGAATCTAACAGAAATAGGTTAAAAAGTTCAGTATAACAGGGGCGCCTGCGTGGCTCAGTCGGTTAAGCATCCAACTCTTGATTTCAGCTCAGGTCATGACCTCAGGGTGGTGAGATTGAGCCTCGCCTCCAGCTCCACCCTGAGTGTGGAACCTGCTTAAGAATCTCTCTCTCCCACTCCCTCTCCCACTGCTCCTCCCGCCCTCCCCACCACCCCATGCACAAACACGTGTGCACTCTCTCTAAAAAAAAATTCAATATAACATAATTGAAAAGCATGTAAATTTTGTTTCTAGTGTCTTTATAACTACTGTGCACATTTGTTATACAGTGAAATTGAACAAGGTGATGCTTTGACAATCTAGAAGCATTTTTTCCATTTTCAGAAGAAAGCATGCTCGATATTTTTTTTGGAATGTATCTCTTCTTGTAAGGGAGACCTAATGAGTGGGAGAGTGAATGACCATAGTCTCTTCAGTTCTCCCTATTGCTTCCAGAGTGGAATAGAGTGTTTGTGGAAACAATTGGCTAAGAGACCTGGAGAAATTTGGTCACTTGCAATGTTTCTGTTTATGAGAAAGTATGTGCAAATTGCTCCGTAGCACCTCTTGCTTTGTATTTTCCTTTCCTTTGCTTTCCTTTCCTTTCCTTTGCTTTCCTTTCCTTTCCTTTGCTTTCCTTTCCTTTTCTTTGCTTTCCTTTCCTTCCTTTCCTTTCCTTTCCTTTCCTTTCCTTTCCTTTCCTTTCCTTTCCCTTCCTTTTCTTTTTCTTTTCTTTTTGGTTTTGTTTTTATAATTTCTTTCTCTATCTTCTCTCCCTTCTAGCTATCTAAAGAAAATAAGGAGAGATAGGATTTCTTCAACAGAGGAAATCATTGGACCCCTCTCCAAACTCACACCTGTTGCAGTGGTAGGTCTTGTAGGAAACAAAACACAAAACCTCAAAACCTCCCTCTTTTTCTTGTCCCAGACTAGGTAGGAATGCACTTACTCATTTTGTGGCTATAGGCATTATTATTCTCCTCAGGTCATGACTTCCAGACAAGGAGAGAATTTATATCACAAGTATATTGGAGGTCTTCATGATCTCCAGGCACTTAGTAGATTACAGGGGAAGCTATAGAGAGCTGTCCCTTTTCTTTCTTTTGGGTTATGCGTATAAACCTCAAATGTTTGCCCTCCACCATTTATTGTACACTGACTTCTGCTCAATAGCAGAACTGGTCTCCAAATTAGTGTATATAAATATCACCTGAGTAGTTTATGAAAAATTCCCTGGCCTCTCTCTATGAGATTCCTTTTGTAGGTTTGAAGTGAGTCCTAGTAATCAACAATTTAACCAGCACCACCCTTTTTCCCAGAGAGGCTCTGAGACAGGTGATCTGAAAATAGCTCATTTGGAAAATTCTAGGTTAGAGAATTGGGTTTATTGTTTTACATATAAATTATTTTCATTATGTTTTATCATAAAGCTTGACTTGTTCCCAGAGGAAATATATAGACATGAAGTGAACAACATGTGTTCTCAACTGCTTTAATTAAAAGAGTGGCATGCAAATTTCAGTGCTATTAACAAAAACAAAATGGATTTGATTTTCTGGATAATTGAATATGTTAAAACTTCAGTGCTTTTCTTCTATGGCTTAACTCTATAACCTCTGCATCATTTTCATTTTATAGGTACTGAAATGTATTGTAAATTCCCTCACAACAAAAAGAATGACTTAATGTTTTAGGAGGTTTTTTTTTTTTTTTTTTAATTCTAGCACCAAGCATAAAAACTGGCATAAATAGGTGCAAAATTAAAATGTTATATATTACTCTAAATTGACATCAATCTTTTCCATAAAGGAAAGCATTCATTTTATGATGGTAGATAGCTCTATATGACAGAAACATTTCTAAGCATGCCATATTTCAGGGAATGAACACCTTCCCCCAAATACAAATGAAACATATGAAGGAGAAATCAAATACCAAAGGTAGGTCACCTTGTTTTTGCAGTTATTATAGTAGTTTACAAACAGGCAATTCTGCTCCTGTTCCAAGAAATATGACTAAGATATCTGTCTGGATGATACCATTAAATGGGAGTACCAGTAGTCTCTATTATGCACACCTCGATTTCTTATCATCTGTTTTCTATTTATTCTTTCATGAAACAAGCATTATGGATCTATTGTACGATGATTACAGAAAAGATAAAAAGATGAAAAACAGCCTCAGAATGAATTCTCCCCCTAAAGCTGTTATGATATAAATAAAAGTAGTCATAATGCAAAACAATAAGTGTAGTGGTCAGTTTTCAAGATGGCCCCCAGTAATCTTCACCTCCTGGTTTTTACATCTTTCCACAGCCCTCTTCCATGCCACACTGTGGCTCTCTGTGTTACCAATAAGATACAGAGGAAGTAAGTACATGACTTCTGAGGCTTACTCATAGAGGACAGTGCAGGTTCCACTTTGCTCTTTCTTGGACCACTTGCTCTGGAGAAAGCCAGTTACATGTTGTGAAGACATGTAAGCAGCCCTATGGAAGGGTCATGTAGAGAGAAACTTAGGCCTTCTACCAACAGCCAGCGTGGACTTACCAGTCATATGAGGGAGCCAGGGTAGAAACCAATCTTCCAAATCTAGTAAAGCTTACTTCTTGACTACAACTCCATGATAGACCCTGGGACAGAAACACTTTAAACAATTCCTGAATTCCTGATCCATAGAAACTGTGAGATAACATAATATAAATAAATAAATAAATAAAAGATAATAAATGTTGTTGTCATTTTAACTTTGCAATAAGTTTGTAGCAATAGATACCCAAATAATAAGCAAAAACTCCTCTAAGAAAAATCCAAAGTATTATGGACGTTATGAGAAAATGTATCATGGAAGAGAGAGCATATCAGTCAAACCTTGAAAAATGATAGAATTTAGAAGCACAGAGATGAGAAAGAAGGTTATTCCAGGTAGAGGAACTGGCTATTCAAAGCCAGAGAGTGATGTGCAAAGAGTATTAGGCAAACATCAAGTAGTCTTGTTTGATTGCAACGTAAGTCCCTCCATTTATTTCAAGGTTTTGGGTTTTGTGGGGTTGAGTCTATACATAGGGATATCTTTTACTTGGAGCCAAGAGAGTGTTGAACATGTGAGGCTGAGCATAAAACTGAGCACAGTAAGCTTGGCAAGTCAGAGAATGTAGGTCCAAATAGGTCACCAAAGCAAGAGACAAGCCAAGACAAGGGAGAACCCAAGAACAAGGAAATAATGAATGCAAAAGTGGCTTCTATTCAGAATACAGAAGCTATTGTTTATGGAGTTTCTCCATGAGCCTGCATGTGACTCGACATATATGCAAACTAGTCCCGTTGAAAGAATTGAGGGAGATTCTGACTACAGATTCAAAGATCACAAATAAAAACCAAATCCAACAGTGTATATAAAGCAAGTAGGCTTTATTAAAAGAATATGAGGGTAGTCTAACAATGAAAAATCTGCAAATGGACTTCACTATAATACTGGATAGAAGAACAAAGTATTATTATGTTAATTGCTGCAGATAAAAAAGTCTCTTGATAAAATTCAACATGCATTTATGTTAAGAACTCTCAGAAAACCAGGAATAGAAAGAAACTTCCTTAACCTGAAAAAGAGTAGCTATTATACAAACCCTAAAAAACATAATTTTTGCGGAATATTAGAATTATTTATGGAATAAGACATCAGCTAGGGCAATGTTTGCCATGTCAACAGAAAATTTAGAAGTTTAACATAATAAAAGCTTATTCCTCATTTATATCACAGATCAATGAAGCTGTCCCTGGTTAAGTGGATCCCCACATGGCCATTAAGAGCTTTTACCATGTTAAGGCTCCTGCCATCCTGAGACTTTGCTATCCTTTAGGTCTCTGGAGTTTTCTCCTGCAGAAGTAGAAACAGAATGGAGGATCATATGTGGGAAGTCCATATGGAAGTTCCTGGAAGTGACATATGCCCTCAGCGCTTTTGCTTACAGGTCACATTGCCACCCAAACAACAAGAGGTTGGAAAATATACACTCTCTGGGAGAAAACCTCAGGAAGACGAGAAAGTAGGTTTTCTCTGTATCTAGCAGTTGCTGACAGAATCTTCCTTTTGCAGTTACCAAAAATCTATTCCACTGTTCATACACAGAAAATATACTATCTTGTCCTCTCTGGTGAAAAATTCAGTTCAAAGTCAGGCTTCAAGGAGGTATGCATTCCTCTGCATTAGGTCTGGATGGGGCTCTTTATCATTCAGTGAACTGTGAATTAAAAAGGCAATTCATATGCTCCCTTCCACCATGACCTCTGCTGTCACCATGGAGGAACATGGATAGAACAACTGCAATAAAAACATCCATTCAGAAAGGAAAACTGGGGGTGGGGTTACATACTCATCACTTGTTCAAAACAATGATCGTATCCTGCTGGGCAGGTATTATGAGGTCCCTCTACCCTACAGCAGAGGAGTTCCTTGGTTAGATCCCAATTCTGCTCTTTGGGAGGAACCATCTTGTCCTTGGCACTATTAGAAATTCCTTTTTGCCCATCATCCTCTATACTGTATCTGAAACAGTTAAGAAGTTTATAATCCTTAGGGACTATATAGAAACTGGATCCTGCTTTCTGCTTATGCAATTCAGGGGACTTGAGGTTTATGTTAAACTTCAAATAGTCAAAGGCATTTTTAGGCCAGTCTTGCAGTATCTTTCAATTTGGTTATCTCAAAAAATTAGTAGAAGAAAAAATATGATAGTGTCTTACAAAGCTAAATTTGTGCTTACCATAAGACCCAGCAATTGTACTCTTGAGGATTTATCTTAGAGGAATGAAAACTTATGTTCACTCAAAAGCCTGTTTACAAATGTTCGTAACAGATTTATTCATATTAGCTGAAAACTGGAAATGATCCAGATGTCCTTCAACAGGTGCAAGATTAAACAACTATGTAGGGATCTTCATGCCTTGGAATACTACTCAACAATCAAAAAGAACAAACTATTGATTTATGCACAACAAAGACGGATCTTCTATTAGTCTCCTATTACTTCTGTAACAAATCACCACAAACTTAGTGGCTTAAAACAATAAAAAATTATTCTTTTACAGTTCTGGCAATCTGAATTCCAAAATTCAGGTATCAGCTAGGCCACAGTCCTTCCAGAGGCTTCAGGGAAGGGGGTGGAGGGTTCTGTTCCCTTGCCTTTTTCAGCTTCTCAAGACTGCCTGCATCAATTGGCTTACAACCCCTCCCTTGTATCACTCTAACCCCTAGCTTCCATTGCCACATCTCCAACTTCTGTGCCTCCCTCTTTTAAGGACCCTTGTGATTACTTGGGCCCACTTGGATTATCCAGGATAATCTTCCCATCTAAAGATCCTTAATTTAATCACATCAGCAAAATCCCTTCTGCTTGGTGAGATATCTTATTGATAGGTTCAAGGGATTAGGACATGGACACCTTTCAAGGTGCAGAGAACATTATTCTGTCTACCACAGATCTCAAAGGAATTAGGCTGAAAAAAATCCATGCACAAAGGTTACATACTTTATATAGCAAAATACTGTATAAGCAATGAAGACTAAACTCAAGAATATAGCTCAAATAAACTAAATGGATTCCAGAGTTAGACAAATCAACCACTTTGCCAAAGGTAACACAAGCACAGAATTGCAGGCTCACTGTGTACCTTCTGCAGTCAGGTCCATTCCCAAGAGGAAGGACAGAGAACCTGAGCTCAACATCCCCAGATTTTTTTTTAAAAAGATTTTATTTATTTGAGAGAGAGAGAGAATGAGAGAGAGAGAGCACATGAGAGGGGGGAGGGTCAGAGGGAGAAGCAGACTCCCTGCTGAGCAGAGGAGCCCGATGCGGGACTTGATCCTGGGACTCCAGGATCATGACCTGAGCCAAAGGCAGTTGCTTAACCAACTGAGGCACCCAGGTGCCCACGACATTCCCAGATTTTCTAACCTGCTAGTCACTCCATCCCTCCAAGTGTGTTTTGCCAATCAAGTACCCCTTGCATGAAAAGAACAAAAGATATAGGGAGGAATTGTTCTTCCTAACATCTGTAGTATTTATTTTAAAAAATCGGAAGAAGATGGTAAGACTGCAAGAAGTACATCATGGAGAGCCTCAATGACAATGCCTAGATTTTGGACTTCTGAGGATGGGAAATGGAGAGCAATGTGGACTCTAATCAGGTGAGGGACCAGTTCAGAACTCCAACAGGTGATACTGCGATGAGTATAGAGAAAGATAGGGGAGGGAGGAAGTGAGCAAGAAGATGATGATCATTCTTCAGCCCAAACTAGGTCAGTGACCACAGAGAGGGAAAGAGCATGGAAGCTTTCGTCTCTTTCTGACGAAATTGTTATGGAATGTTAACTTTGTGCATTTTGATTTAAGTAGCCCCTAGCAGAGTACTCAAAAAGTTGTGTTAGGTGAGGAGGAGAGAATCATTAAAAATGAAGTTAAGATTTTAATGATTTAGGGAATATTGGGGCCATTAATCTGAAGAAATTAGGAGATGTGTTAGTGAATAAGAGAACTGACAGGGTTTTCGACAGTCCTTGTCAGCCTGTCTTCATCTAGCCACATCTTCTGAAATGGATCTGTTCCCAAACAGGGGAAAATTCCCCCAAGTATGTGCATAGCTGAGTGTTGGCTCATGGCAGGGTTACTCACAATATCACAAAAGCACAATTTTATATATTTTTTAAATATTTTAGTTCCAGACATACTTTACATGTAGATAGAGGAAGTATTCATGTATTATTTTAAGGGCAATAAAACCCCTCATATCCCCTGAATATCTCCTCTTATAATACCTGGTGTTTAAGATTTTCAGTTAAATTTTATATTTTTCTTTCATATACATCTTTTATATTTTTCAGAGTTAATTTTATTCTCAAGTATTGTAATAGTTTCTCTTTAGATGATAAATACAATCATTGTATTCACTATAAATGATAATCACTTATTGTCAGTCTTTAGAAAAGCCTTGGTTTTTGTATTTTATGTTAAACAGTACTCTGCTCTGTTGCTCTAAGAGTGTAGCTGGTCAGAGTAAGTTAAGTAAGGCAGGATGTGAACAGAGGCTGGACAGGCAGAGAGGAGCTCTGAGGGAAGGAACTTGTGTTATTTCACTTTCTTAACTTTCATTATCCTTTTCTCATAATCTATTAGTAATCAGCAAACATTAAAATATTGCCATAGATATACCTGAGTATGTGAAAGACAGAAAGGGTCTTTTATGACTGTGGGTTTCTGAAAACAAGAATCGATACTCTGAGGTATAACCCTTGAGACCTGTGCTGATATGTGTGGTCCCTGATACCCTACATAGGCAGCATAATGTGAGGGTTCTTTGGTCTCAGTTATCTTTGGAGTTCTTTGCCTTTTTCTCCCAGGGAGTGGTCATTTTGTGGAAATGAATGTGTGTATCTTTTTCTCCCCAACTGGACCGTGGAGAAACAGTGTCTAATCTCATTGTCTTCACTATCACCACCACCACCATTTTCATGATCACCATCATCACCATTATTGTCATGATCACCATCATACTAATACCATCATCATACCATCATCACCATCACCATCATTAACACCACCATCATCACCATCATTAACACCACCATCATCACCATCATTATCACCACCATCATCACCATCACCATCACCACCATCATCATCATACCATCATCACCATCATCATCACCACCATCATCATCATACCATCATCACCATCACCATCATTAACACCACCATCACCACCATCATTATCACCACCATTATCACCATCATTATCACCACCATCATCACCATCACCATCACCACCATCATCATCATACCATCATCACCATCATCACCATCATCATTATTATGGCAGCACCAGCAGCAGGAACAAATAAGACGCTGTGTGTATTGCTTTCACAGAGTATCTCATTTAATTCTCACTAGGAGCCTTTGTTCCATGGGTTGTTATCATCTCCACTTTACAGATAACAATCTGAAATTTTAAGTATTTGCTCAATATCTTACAGAAGGGTTGGAGCTGGAATTTGAAAACTGTCAGTCTGAATTCAGTGCCCTTGTGCTGAAACACTGATTATATAGCCTCAAAAGAAGTAGAAGTAGTTTATTACTTAAATGATAAAACCATCTAAATGTTTCTAATATCATGCAGAGCATTTAGTAGACACTCAATGCATGTTAGTTTTCTCCCTGTTTCCCTCTCTCTCTCAAGAAGGAAAACAATTACTATTGAAATGAACAAAAACTTGCCACAGTCCCATATTTCAGAGATATGTGAAATTCAAAGGCAGGTGCTCAGAGATAGAAAAAGCTTTTCACGTATAATTTAGATATGCAAAATAAGTACAGAGTCTGATCTGTGATGGAGATTCAGAATTAAATTTGTCTGCATTGTAAAGTGATGGATTTTGGAATTTAGGAGCTCTGGATAGCAATCAATGGGGTGTGGGGTGAGGACCCTGGCCGAGTATCCCAGAAGAATTGTGTGTGACACCTCTGAGGCAAAGAAGAGAGGGACATAAAGGAAACAATGACTGGTAAGGGGAGAGGTGAGCAGAGAGAAAACCCAGGTAAAAAAAATGACCAAGGAACATTTTAGGAGCGTTAATGTCTATTCTTCAAGACTAAGTTGTCTCCAATTATGAAGTATCAGAAAGTGTCCTTGCTGCACGCTCCTACCACTGGTGACACCCAAAACTTTAGTAAAATTAGTCATGGTCAAAGCCGTAGACAGTTCAAGTTTCCCCCAAACATAAAGGAAGATGGATGGCACACCATGTAGGATGAAGGTATTGAAGAAAATGATGCCTCAGAGCTAAGAGTAAAAATTCAGGACCTGGTGACTGTAGAAAATCAGGCTATTCTGTGGACTGCTCTGGAGTAGACACAGATGCCTTCCTTTTCCCATTAACATAAAGTAAAGTGACCTTTTATATCAGAGTGAAAGGGGAATCCAATCCTGTTGTTTCTCTGAAAGGAGACCCCCTAGGAGGCAGCTTGCAGGATTATCCTCATGCTGCCCTTCACATTGCCTAACCAGGGGCCACCACAGGAAATGCACCATAAATACTTGGGGAATTGACAGGTCTTGGTCTTCAGCAGCCTTGAAGGAGGATGGTGAAAGATTTTGTCAAGATAAGTCCCCTAGGAATCAAGAACCTAACTCCACGCTGTGTCTAAATGTCTGTTTCCTTCATGCAGTGGCAGCTTTTTCTTTTCTCTTTTCCCTTTATCCTGTAGGGCAGCCCATAAGGGGAGCTTATGGAGGCTGAGGGGACGAAAACCATGAATAACAGTAAGACCCTTGATCCTTCTCAGCAAAGGCGAGTGTGCTGGGGCATTGCCCAGCTCTTTGAGAGGCAAAGGGCTGTTATGACCCTGTTCTGTAGAGACAGCAATCACACACTGCCATAATTCCATTAGTTAATGAATACTTTAAGAATTTGTCCATCGTAGGGCGCCTGAGTGGCTCAGTTGGTTAAGCGACTGCCTTCAGCTCAGGTCATGATCCTGGAGTCCCGGGATCGAGTCCCACATCGGGCTCCCTGCTCGGCAGGGAGTCTGCTTCTCCCTCTGACCCTCCTCCCTCTCATGCTCTCTGTCTCTCGTTCCCTCTCTCACAAATAAATAAAATCTTAAAAAAAAAAAAAAAAAGAATTTGTCCATCGTAAAAATACATTTAAAATTAGTCAATCAATTATCTCTACTGTTAATGTTTCATCCTGTTTTTAAGCCTAGGTTTTTAACTGAGACCATACAGGAAAGATATGATTAATTCTTGGATTTAAATCTTCATGTGACTATACAGTTAGGTTGAGAAAGGAAATAACTGTTTCTAATTCTCAGTATGAGGTGAGTGTGTCACTTCTGTCCACCCTTGCCCATGGCAGAACAATGATTATTGTGGTTTTTCTTGCTGAGCCTGGACTCAGCTTCAAAATCCTACTTGACACAGGAAGCCAGGAAAACACTAGCAACCAATCAGTTCCCATCGGTGGAGGTAATTAACCAACATCTATCTAATGAAAGAAGAACTTGATTTAGGATGGGGAAACATGAATGAAAAACTAATTTCTTTCAGTAGCTGGCTGTGACTTTAGGTAAATTATTTAACCTCATTTGGCCTATATTTCTTGTCTTTAAATGGAAAGACTTCAGTGGCATTATGCCATATGAACATTTAACTTGTGCAAATTCAACTGTATATATTTAGCAAATAACAAGAACAACAATAATAATAGTTCTCTTACAAGAAGTTCTCAAATGAATATAATCTACTTTCTCTGGTACTCAACCAAAGAAATAGTGACCTTCTCAATGTAGTAGGAAAATCTGGTTGGACTGACCTCATGAGGAAGGTAAAATAAACACAAATCATTTATTTTTTTTAAAGATTTTATTTACTTATTTGAGAGAGAAAGAGAATGAGCAGTGGGAAGGGGCAGAGAGAGAGAGAAGCAGACTCCCTGATGAGCAGGAAGCCCAATGTGGGGCTCCATCCCAGGACCCAGAGATCATGACCTGAGCTGAAGGCAGACACTTAACTGACTGAGCCACCCAGGCACCCCAGCACAAATCATTTATACTACATTTTGTAAACCTTTAAAGAGATTTTTGAAGGTCAGTGTTGATCTTCCACAATTTCTGCGTAATGTGCTGATTTAAGGATGACCACCACTCTAGTAAGTAACAGAGCTAACAACTGCTTGTGAAGTTAAGGGAATGAGAGGGGGCAAAAAAACCTTCAAAGTAAGAAAGTATTGCCTAAATACAATGCCACAGTTTGGTGGCGATGGTGGCAGTAATAGGAAAGCTCAGGTGCCCTCTGTGTCCAAGAGAACATCAACACTTCACTAATGAGAAATCATTATCCACCCTCACCACCTACAAACTGTTGTGTTTGGTTTTCCTTTGAGTTTAAGAAGTGATCTCTCTCCCTGTGGATTTTCTCATATTCTCATACATCCATGTCATCCTAGAGAATCTTTACGACAGAGTCTCCCCTGCATCCAATCAGTTCAGATCCTGCAGCTGTGGTTTAAAGGTGACACTGAGGAAGGGTAGGAAGAGGGGTTAGAGGTGAGTGTGGACAAAGACACGGCCCGGGTGCTCAAAGATAACCTGGAGATCCTGGAGATAAATTGTACAAGAGAGAAGACTCAGGTTAACCCCTTAGCACATGCAGTGAGAAGAGAAGAATGGATTAGCTTAGTGATGCAAAGTCTGGGAGTTGTTTGGTGATTGGCAATGAATGGGGCTGGTAAAATTCAGCCAGAAGCATAGCTTAGGAAAGATGGACCCTGAGGATGGAACATCAACCAGACCACCATATCACCAAAGAAATATTAGGGTCAATTGCTAAGGAGTAGTGAAATCTAGAAAGGAAATTGGAAAGGGAACCTAACATCGACCCAAAGAAGCAATATTTCAAGAAGAGTGGCACAGGTAAATCAGTAGTTCCAGAACAGTCCCTGGGATAAGATTTAGTGACTCGGATTGTTGTAAAGCCCCATCTCGAAAGTTCAGGGGAGTTACCAGAAAGCCGTGATGGATTAAGAAAGAAGTCCACTCTGGCTGTCAAGTTTTCCCAACTGAACCTAGCCAAGATAGACATTAGTCTAACATGCCAAAAGTTTGGGGGATGGAAATCAGAACATGGTAACCATTAGTCACTAATTTCTGTTACTGCATATAAAACAAAGATTATTATAACAATCTAATTGTTGGTCGCATGGCTTTGGATTCATCAGGCAGACCACAGATCAGGTTCTGGAGGCTTAGAGAACAAAGTTCTCAATAATCAAGGTGGGGTGGACCGTGAGGCCAGTGTGGACCTCACTATCAGTAATCCCATTGTGCTGGTCACAAGGAGGGACTGTGATTTCCAGTTACATCCAAGCTTTCTTATTTATAAAGTGCTGATTTACTGTCATCCAAATGCCTGTCCAAAGGCCAGACAATATTAGGAAGGAGAGAAACCAAGGAATATTAGGCAAAGAAACTTTAAGCACTCAGTCAGAGAAGCATCACATGAGATTTGAATATGAGAGCTATCTCCAAGCCCCTGAAACTTGTATCTTTCTTTTTCTTTGAAGATAGCTATTCCTGAATAGAATGGGTGTGTGTGTGTGTGTGTCTAGGGTTTGGTTTGGTTTGGTTTGGTTTTGCTATGCTATTGATTTTAAACATGATCTGGGTACTTCTGTTTTTTTGTTTGTTTGTTCATTTGTTTGTTTGTTTTAATGCTAGGGCTCAAAAAACATTGAAAGGCACAAACTTATTTCCTGCAATTCTTTTTTATTTTCAAGACCTCTTTCAGTTCTGTTTTTTTGTTATCATACTAGAGGATTTCAAGTCTACTTAAGTTACCTCAAAGGAGAGTTAATAACATTTGAGTGTTTTACACACACACACACACACACACACTCCCTCTATCTCCTCTGCTTTTATGATTTCCGATTTCCACCGCAAAGAAATTAAAGAGTTTTGACAGAAACCCTAACTACATCTCAGTGGTGATCTATTAAATTTATGCCTAGACAAAAATGTGTGAAATCATATTTTAGAAATTTAAATTTTATTAGGCCATTTTTAATGTGTATTTTTTTCCTTTTATCTTTCTGAAATCTAGTCTCTCTTTTCTTTCAATGATTCTTCTAACACCACATTTGAAAATGTTACAGATTTCACAGAATATGTTTTTCCATTTGCATGAATAGGTTTATTGCAAAAGAGATACAGCCTATAGGGAGCACAAAAAAAAGGGAAAAAAAAGTCTTCCCTTTGAAGACTAGTTTTAATGTGTCATTTCACGATTCATTAAAAAAAAAAAAATGTGCATAGAGAGAGCCAATGTTCTCCCTGTCTCATTTTGCCTGTTATCAGAGATTCCCACATGTGTAGAGTGCTGCTTTTAGGAATTCTAAAGACTGAGTTAAACAGGTTTCAATTAAGTAGAAATGTCCCTGAGCTGGAAGTGAACACACAATGAACAGGCAAACAACACAAAGACCATACAGATTCTGCACGAAAAGCTTGCTCCTACATGTGCCTCCCAGTTCATTGCACTCAACATTTAAAGCTGTAATGATTCATTTTTATTGCTTGAGTGTTACCAGATATGAGGACCATATTCACCACAGTGGTAAAAACCAAACATGAATAACAATGATAAAAGGACTTGGCCATAATTGTCTTTCACCTAAAAATAATACTAGCAAAAGAAGTGCCCTCCTCTAAAATATCCAAAGGAGGCATTAATTTATGTTTTTTAATATTTATTTATTTAAATCGTCTCTACACCCCACATGGGGCTCGAACTCACAACCCCGAGATCAAGTGTTGCATGCTCTGCCGACTGAGCCAGCCAGGTGCCCCAATATTTACCACAGTGGTTTTTAAACAATATAAGGAGACTATTTGAAAAAAAGTGTACCTTACTGGGACACAATTCTGGATAAGTGTGACCTTGTTAGAGTTTAGTAATCCACATTTTAACAAGTGCTCCAAGTGATTATTCAGACAATTCTTGATTACCAACTTGAGAAATCCTGCCTAACTTGAATGCTTCATGAGGGACAGTTGTGTTGCTTCCAGGTCTAATTTTCTAGAATACTTTCTTGCTACTAAGACATCAGCATGGTCCAATTACCCCATAAGGCTAGAACTCCATGGAAACTTACCCCACAATAAATGAAAATGAAGGATAAGATATGAAATATCTTTCTGAAGACTATGCCCAGTTTTCTTTTGGTCTACCATCTGATATATTTTAGATCTTGTTCTTTTTTAAGATTTCCAAATTAGCATTTTTTAAAATAAAACATTTCAAAGCGCTTTGATTTTAATGGAGTTCTCCAAGATAAAAATTTTTGAAAATGCTCTCAAGTGTTTCTGTCAGAGAACTTGAAAATAACCTCAATTTTACATAAATCTTTTAATTCATTTGTTATTTCTCCACATTCATTAGCAGGTGGTCTTTATGCAAAACTCATGAGAAAGGAAATATTTGTGTTAATTTTTCTCTATTCTACTGCACGTAGCAAGTTTCCATGCTTACATTTCTACTGCATTTTTTGAAAAAAATTGTATGAAATAAAAACAACTGTAGTAATACTAGGGTGTGGCAGTGGTAACTGATATTTTTCCAGAGCAATTACTACATTCAAGACATGGGGCTAATCACTTTGTATATATTATTTAAAGTATTTATCACAACAATCTCATAAGTAAGATAAAGCTTCATTGTAACTCACAGATGAGGAAAACTGACATTTAGGGAGGTGAACTTGTCCTGATCATAGAGATCACAAATGACACTGCATGGACATGAACTTCAGCCATGTGCTCTAATGCCCATTTTTTAAACCATACGGTAGTCCATCTGCAAGGGCTAAAATAATTGTTGATGCAGTTAAACTCTGTCTCACACTGTATCTATAGACATTAAATCAAACATCTTCAGCTGATAAAATCTGCTAGAAACAGTTCATGATTTTAATTCTACTCCAACATCGATAACTCACACAATACCCAAAACAGTAGTATAGAAATTGTTGCACTCAGCAACAATTATTGTAAATAATTTTTTTAAATGTTTCTGAGAAAAGTGTTTCATCAGTGGCAATATGGCAAATGTCTCCCTTACTTTTCTTCACATCACTGGCTCAGGTACCTTTTAATGGACATCACTGAATTTGTTACCTTGGGATAGAAAGACAATTTGAGGAACAGGCAGCAGAGGAGACCACTCATCCTGAGCCCAAAAGAATCCCTTTCCCTTCCTCCACGACTGAACAACATCTCGTCTCATATTGGAGGCAAATCTTAAAATACAAATACCACAGAATCCCCAAATTTGGGCACAAGTTCTTGTCAGATCTTAATTTATGTTTCAACATAGACGTGGGGAGGAGGACAGGGTTCCATGTGTGGAAGAGAGGAGAATATGACTGATTGCAGGACAGAAAAATTACATGAAAGAATATAGAAAGAGAAGAATCTTACATAGTTTTCTAGGTAACTAGGACTCTTTTGCTTGACCCCACAGAGCAGCTTCTAACAGTTAACCTCCACGAAAATATTCAAGACTTGGATGTTGCTAGCTCTGTCCCTTGGCTTTTTTGTTTTCACAATATGCATTTAGATATTTTCCTCAGGATGATAGGAATCTTTCTATCACAATATCAATATCTTTGTATAAGATACAACTCAATGAATACGTTTGTCAAGGATGAGGACAAGTTGGTCTTTTAGTTCTTTTTTCATCAAATGAGGACTATGTAATGATGTAACACATTTTTCTCTCTGCTCAGGCTCCTAGACTATCAGAATATTTAAAATATCTTATCTCATCTTTCTAGTGCAATTATCTTTCCCTGTCTAACACTTTCAATCACATTTTTTTTTTTTACTTTAACAGACCTGTGCTAACTATATCTGTTTCCCCAAAATTATTTGGAATCCTTTAGAAATTTGGGTGTACACATGTGTACACATGTACTTGTATGTGTGTATATAATTTTCACATATATGCAATTTTGTGACAAGGCAGGTCTATGTATAAAATAAAATATGTGAGGCAAATGGAAAATACTCAGTCATGTAGATAGATAGGTGTCGAGAAGACAGACATGGAGATATTCTAGATACATTACAATATAATGTGCAAGAAGAGATAGATAGACTGGCATAGAGATAGTAGCACTTTACTAACAGAATTCCTTTGTGTTTCTTCAGTGTATCTGAGAACATGTACTATTTGGTACAATTTAGAATTTATAAATGATTGCCAAATAATTGTTATTTCATATTTGTATTTCAAAATGCAGTGGTGGTGGTAATAATCTGAGGCAAATCTTTTAACTTTGTCCTTAACCATTACTTCCTCATCACCAGCTGTAATATAGGATGATCAGAATTTGTGATGATGGTAATTTGTCTTGATAGATGATAATTTTATCAGGGTAACAATAAAGAGAAAGCTTGCTCTGTATGTCTGAAGATTTTCCTCTTTTCTCCTTTGTAGCTCGTTTGTAACTTTCCTATTAAGCTGTGGCATTTTATGCCTCAGAGAAGAATGAGCACTGATATTTGGATGGTTTCATTTTCTATCATTTCATATAAATTGAACTCATTTTCACAATCTCTGAAGAATATGCTTTTAATATGTGTGTTATATTTTACTGGTATCCCAGTTCAAGAGAGATGCCTTTGAACCTACAGAATAAATAAAATAAAATAATAAATAAGTAACATAAGAAATAATAATAAAATAAATAATAAAATAAAGCCTTGTTTTTGTGCTTATCTTCATATCACTCCAAAATTTGTAGGTGATGGTGCAGCTAGAAGGATACTCGTTCTAACTGAATTTTACTAACCACAATCTAACTAATTAAGGTTTAATCTTTCCAGTAATATGACATGTGTGGCTCACAGTAGTCTCTCTCTTGGTCTGAAAGACTTCTGCACCCTAAACTCTAGAACCCCGGCTCCATTTTGAGGCCTCTCCCAACCCGTGGCAGACTCCTTGTCAAGAAGGGATTTTGCTAAAGCTGCCCACACAGGAATTCCCACATCGCTGCCACAGCCCACCCCTTGCTCATGACGTTGACTGAATTTCCTAATGAAATGGGTATTTTTCACTGTTTCATGGGTCTCTTCTCTCTTACAACCAGTAACGTGATCATTTCTTTACCTACCAATGGTGAGGCCTTTTCTTTTCCCACAGTTGATTCCAGCTGCTTGTTCAAATCTATGAAATTTGTGGAGGCAGAAGGTATGGAGGTAGAGATGGGGGTGGCTGAATAGAGCTTAAAACCCTCCTCTTAACCAGAATTCATGGTATTTCATTCAGTTCTCTAACACTAGAATCCTTTTTTTCTTCTTTTGCTCTTTCACTTTGGGGGATACATGTCTTTCCTCTATGCCATTACCACAATCCTCATTGTACCCACTCCTACGTCCATATATTACCATAGTCAGTGGCAAAATTTCCTTGCTGGTAGGAGATAATTTGAGGTACTTCAAAAACAAGTGGCACCATTCTTAAAGGTTTGTGAAATAAGCTAACAGCCAAATGGTTTAATACATGTTGCTTCATGCCACGAAATTTCAAGCATAGCTATTCAATAAGTATTAAACAAATGCTGGCCGTGATTAAATCAATCCTTCAAAATGAAAAATTAAATTGTTTTTAAAAATCCAGTCTATTCTTTCAGAAGTCATCATTTTGGAAGAGCCTGTTAGACTGGAATAGGAATGCATAGGACTTTTTAAAGGGTCTATAAAGAAATACATGCACAAAAACATGTAACAACGTGTAGCCGTAATAAAAGGTATGAAGCTCTACTCTGCTACAACTATGTAAACACAATGTATATGTTTGTGTCTCTGTGTCACATGTGAAACAGGTAGGGGAGGACAGTGAGGAAAATTAAAGTTTAGTCCCATAAGCTTTGATATATACTTCTGTACCTTCTATAAAGGAAAGCTTGTTGCTTATACAATTATTTGCAAACATGAGCAGCACGTATAGGAGAAGGAATCTAGGATTTACAATCAGAAGAAATTGGATTCAAATCCTACATCTACCACTTCATACTGCTTTATTCTGTCAGCTACCTTAAATTTTGAGTTTTTGTGAAGGAGACAATAAAAATAAAAATCTTGTGTCAGAAGATTATAGTAAAGATCAGAGCAGATGATATGTGAGTAAACCCCTATAAATATTGTCTTTATTGTTATTATCATAAACATTTTGTTGTTTTTATCATTAATACTACCTTGATTTCTTCTACCAGATTCTGAAGAGTTAGGTTGTTTCATGAAATCATATATATTATTTATATATATTGGGATATAAAATCTTTTACCATTAAAATCAGTTTCAATGTTAAGGAGTAAATTATCAGCTCCTTAATAATTACAGGGAAAAATACAGGCATATAGGGAAAAAAAGGAAGAAAAGAGGGAATGAGGAAGAGACACAGGAAAAAAGAACTCATATTAACTGATTGACTATATGCCAGGACACTTTTAAATGTGTCCTCAAGAACCTGAAATGTTATGATGTCATCTCTTTTGACTCTTGTAGGGGAGGAAAAATAATTTTCCCTTTACCCTTTTGTGTTCTTAGCTGAGATCCCTGTAATACAAGGCAGATTAACAAGGGAAAAACATATACGTTTATTCACATGTGTACCTCACATACACATGGGGATACTCAGGGAAAAATGAGTAGCTCCCCAGGAGGCTTAGAATGTAGAGTGAACTCCCATCTTCATAGGGAAAGGAAGTGGAGATGTAGGCCTCTTAGGGAAGAGGGAATGGTTTTAGGAAAGATAAATGGACCCTTAGAAGAATAGATAGGAGGCATGATAGTTTGTGACAGTTTGTCTGAGTGTGGTGTCAACTTCTAGCCTCTTCTCCCATGACAAGATGACTCTGGTTGATGAAACTACTGGAGAGGAGATTTATGACAGTTGCATTCATCAGAGGAAGTGCTAAAGACATCCTTCCCTCTCACTGAATATGTTAGTTGTGGAAGAATTTCATTTGGTAGGGGAACATGTGTAATGTCTAGCCCTGTGGATATTGATTGGATATCACTGGTGTGGATAGAGTCATTCCCAGGGAAATTTACCATATTTGGGGAGGGTGTGTTGGTGGGGTAACACTAAACTGAAAAACAAGTCACATGAGCAAACAACCCTACTAACATGAGTTAATGAAAGAAAATTCCAAGACTGTAAGCCCTATGAGGGAGAGACTATGTCTGCATGGCCACCATTATATCCCCAATGCCAGGCATGGGACCAAAGCCATCAGAAGTTCTCATTACCATTTGTTGAATGAATGAATGAATGAATGAATGAATGATGAATGAATGAATGATGAATGAATGATGAATGATGAATGAATGAACGAATGAATGAATAAAAGCCCACCCTATGCCAAGACCAACAAAGTAATTTTATCAAGGGTGGAAAGAGATTCCTTCCTCCTCTTCAGGGCAATAACTTTCCATGTCTTAGTGCAGCTAGAACCACAATAAGGAAAGAAATACCAATATTCAGTAAGCTGGAAAGGCAGTGAGGGGGCAGTAGAAAGATACTAAATGGCTCAAAGTGTAGCAGACAAAGAACCATATGGGAGCAAAGAGGGAAATGATAATGGCTCTCCAAGAATATGTGTCAACCATCAAAGGAACTCTACCATCACAAGAGAGGGACTTGAGGTTTTGGGGTCCAGAATTCTAGTTGGTGGGGCCCAGAGCTAATGGCTATTCTTAGTGAGAAGTATTAACACAGTGTCTTGCATCTTTCAGGTCTGTGTGTCTTGGGAAACAAGTACATACATATTTAATTCAGTTAAAAATTACTTCCAATTGGCAGATGTTAGGATATTAGCTTCAGAACAGAGAAGTATTAAAATATTCACTAAATATATCAATATGTTGTACCGTCTGTGGGCTTTAAAATTGTATGGCATATTCTATTATGGAAATATGCATGCGATATGTTAGGTGAGGAAAGCAAAACACAAAACCATATGTACACACTGTGTTTACAACCATGGTAAAATGTACAGTTACAGGATTTTAGAGAGAGAAAGACCATATGACCATTAATAAAGATATAAATATTTAGCATTTTAAAGCTTGCTGGCTATTTTCCCTCTAAATTTTTATCTAGTAGGCTTCATTTTAAAGAAACTGGTTGTCCCACCTACTCAGTCATAACACACATCACATGATGTTCCTGGATGGGGGTACACTGTGTCATTCCCACAATGACACAGAAAAATCATCATATAGTCTATAATGGCTGTATCATCGAAAATGAATGATTTACCAACAGGCATATGGGCTAAGGAAAAGGGCATTTATAAACTTTAAAATGAATTTCCCTAGACAAGCTTTATTGTTTTGTATTTAGGTTACATTAAGTCAGCTGTCAACTAGACACTGAAGTTCAATTTAACAATATTATTAATTAGGTAGACTATTTCATAATAATAATTTCTTGCATTTCATTCAGAATCAATGAATTTTACATCTTTACCTTGTTAATCATTTTCTTCTTAATAAAAGAACCAGGACTTCCAGTCTGGAAAGAAAATCAAAAAGGTAGAGTAGAAATACAATTAACAGTAGTACTTTGCATAGTTCACTACTTTTCTGTGAACAGATGTTCTGTTAGTTGGCCAGACTACAAGTGCGTGAGTCATATGAGGAACATAATTACTGAAAGACTTTATGACAAATAAAATCCTGCTCTTGTCTTGCAAAGACTCCTCCAGAAGCGTCACACATGAATGGTATTCACTTTTTTTTTTTTTTTAATTTCCCTAACTCTTGGTCCCATAGCCCTGAACTCTCCTCTTTGTCCACCTCCCAGGAGTGGGGAGAGTGGGGAGAAGAATACTGGAAGTAAAAGGGCTGGGAAATTGGGTCAAATCTAGGTCAATGGAAATTTGTCCTGGAGGCCCCTCTAAGTTCTGTCTAGAAACTTCAAATCTTAACATACTGGGGATAACTGCCCTTTTGATGGATACTTTCTGCTTAAGACTTAGTGGAGAAGACAACATACTAATGTATAGACACCTGTCACTGGTAGATTCAACTTCACCTATGACTGGTCTGACCAGCCACTTTGGACAGGGTGATCAGGATTTGGAACAGAAAGACAAGAAAGGAGAGGTCTTTTTCCTTTTCCCTATTCTCATGCATGAAGCTGTGCATCCTAGGGGTGATATAGGAAGAGGTGTCAAAGAAAGAGTGGAGGTAAATAGAAATACCAGTCTATCCCTGCTCAAGAAAATTAGCATCAATTGCTTCCCACATCTCTGTCTTTCGATTAGCTATGGATTGGAGAAATGCAAATCAATCATAGCTTTCCTGATCACACTCCAGTGTGATCCTAAGACCTCAGTAACTCCTCCCAACCAAAGGAACCTCATCCACCTTGATGTTTAAAACCCTTTCTGTTATTACAGGTATCAGAAAATTCCATGGACTCATTCAAAAGTCATAGCTCTACACGTTTTACTTATCCCAAGCCTTCTGGGCGAATTCTTTCCACAGGAATAACTTTATACTTTTAATTATTTCATGCTATATGCAGTCCCCAAACTTTTGCCCCATGTTTCGTAGTTTGTGCCATTAAATGACTCTGCACTGCTGATGCATTAACCATCTACCAGCAGAGCATTCTTAGCACTACCACCTCTTCTCAAGTATCAATATCAGAATCCCCCAGCCCTCACTAAAGACTGATTAAATCATGTGCAGAAGTCAACATATGCCTGATAACTTAGGCCCAGTGCACAGTGAAACTACCAAAACCATGATAAAAATCCATATTGGATTTGTTGGAAGATCAAGGAGAAAATACATTTCAATTTTGACAGATTTCCCCAAAATGGCTTCCAGTGCTTTCTATTCTCCCTCAGACCTTCTTCTACCTACAACCATCACAGCCTCTGTGGCAAAGACTATATTCCTGTCCACTGAGGTTGGGGAATAAGATACCAGGATTATTATCCAATTTGTCTTACTATCATGTCTTGTTGTCCACAGCACATGGTCCAGCTAAATACATGGGTCATCCTGCCAAGGAACTTACCTGATTGTATGTCCCCTGCCCCAGTATTGGCTCTCTTTTTTACAGATCTGGACTCCAGGTGTTACCTGAACCAGAGGCATCTTAGTGTGGGTCTTCATGTTCCCTATCATCTCCCCCCCAACCCAAGCCTCACGATTCCAGAAGCAAATATGTTCAGGTTGAAAGCAAGTGTGTTCACATAATATAACATTAAGCAATTCCTACAAACTCATTTTATTATTACTATTATTATTATTATTTACTATTCTACTTACAGTTACCTCCAATTTATTGTCAGAAGAGTTGCCCTTACATTCATAATTACTCTTTAAAGTTGTGCTATTTTTCTATAACTGCTAAAAAAAAAAAAACATTTCAATTAAGGTTGGAATGTATCTCCTACTATTTTTTCCCTTTATGTAGTTTACAAGCAATGATAGATTGATAGTGACTGCATCTATTGCTGTGGTATGAAGACTTCAAAGGACATTTCCAAGCTGGAGCAAAGGGTCCCAGGACAGATGAGTGATGTCTACTGTTGGCTCAAGGGGAAATTTTTGGACATACATATCACATAGTTGCCATCTTTATCTTAAATTTTTCACAAGTAATTAATTTTAAATATTTTATTTACGGATAAGATACAATTATAAGATCAGAGGTAGGCGAACTATAGCCTGAGGGCCAATTCCAGCCACTGCCTATTTTTGTAAATAAAGTTTTATTAGAACACAGTCACATTCATTTGTTTACATGTTGCCTATGGCTGAACTTGTGCTATAACACACACACTGAATAGTGACAGAGATTGTATGGTCCATAAAACCAAATATATTTGCTATATTGTGCTTTACAGGAAAAAAATTGGGGCCTCCTGCTCCAGATGAAAGCTAAAACCACCTGCTTTATTCCTTCCTTCCCAGACCTTATGGCTAAGGCCGCTTAATCCCCTTGTGCTGGCTCAGCCTCACCTGGTCTTTAGTCAAATGAATTTCATTCAAAAGTTTAGGTGACTCAGCATCAGGTTAATTCATGACCTCAAACCTTATTCCCTCCCATTTAATAATTGACATCATCTATTTTCTGTAACCAGATTGCCACTTTGTATTCTAATTCCTACAAGTCTGGAGTACTAACATCTCCCCCTCTCCACTCCCTGGCTATCCCATCTTCCAGATACCAGCCACCTATCTGAAACCCAAAGATCATTCAACACAATTCTGGTGGCTACCAGCTACTGCTGCATATAATCCATGGCTGCAAATAACAATCATTATTAGAACTCATATATCCATGGGCAGCTGTTTTGGCCTGGGCTTATGCAGGAATCTGCAGGTCAACCAGGGACTCTGCTTCAGGCTGGGCTTGGCTAGAAAAGTTTAACTGGGCAGCTCTGCTCCATTTCTCTCATTCTCCTCCTAGGATCAGTGGGCTAGTGTAGGCATGTTCTTGCCCTTGTAATGGTCTAAGTACAAGAGAGCAAGCTCAACCACACAAGTCCCTTCCAAGCCTCTCCTTGCTTATGTCTGCTAACAACTCATTGCAAAAGCAAGCCACAAGGCCAAACCCAGAAACAAGGGGTAAGAACAAAGCTCTATTCACAGAGGGAGGTCTACAAAATTATCTGGCAAAGGGCATGAATAAAATCATTAATGCAATCTACCACAAGAATGCTCTCAGAAGAGTCAAATGGCCCCTCTGTCCAATATCTCCATCAACATTTGCCAGAGCTGAATAAAACCACTGTATATTGCATCATAGTGCACTCCTAGGAAATAAATGTAGGGTGACATTCCAACTCCTTTGATCCCTAATTCCAAGCCTTGCATAAGAGGTGGGCGAAAATAGAATTACATCTTAACCCCAATTCTGCCATCAGCAATGATGTTCTTGAAGTACATAAGCCTTTTGGGAAGTGCTCTTCTGTGTGAAGCCCACTTGCCCATTGGTCAGAGCCACAGGCTTATCTCACAGTACATGTAACCACAGTGATGATACTAAGCCATTAGGCTGAGTTGGCAATATTTACCAAATCAGTAAATGCAAGTAGCAACTGCTTTTTTTTTAAAGTTTTTATTTTGAGATAATAGTAAATTTACATGCAGTTGCAAAAAATAATATGTAGATACTGTATACTACCCTTCACCCAGTTTCTCCCAATGGTAACATCTTTAAAAATCTATAGTATAATATCACAATCAGGATATTGATGTTGATTCAATCCATCCACTTTATTTAGATTTCACTAGTTTGACACGCACTTGTGTGTGTGTTTAATTTTATGCATTTTGATCACATGTGTAGATTTGTGTAACCATCATCACCATCAAGATGTAAGATACAAAACAGTTCCATCAAGTGTCTATTTTTTAACTAGTCTAAGATCAGTGAATTTTATAAAGGAGCTCAGAGGTGATCTCAGTGTAGGACTTTTTAACAGTCTCAAACATTTGGTTTATGTCATATAGGCATAGCCTCTGTCAGACACAGGATATTTGTCTCTTTTTTAAACAGGTAATTGCCTGTTAAATGAGTCACATAACTACTCTCCTCTCAAGTGACCATGGAGTGCTTATACAATGTGTATCTTCTTACAAATCTAATAAGAGCTGTGTAAAATGAATTAAAAAGTGTTTCACTGAAATGCTATCTCAAGGAAACCCAGTACTGCCCATTAGATTTGAAACTGTGAAAGAATCTGAGACACATTGATGAGTGAGCCCCATTTAGATATTTTCTAAAATGAGATTGCTTCAGTCTTGCTATTGCTGATCTCATTAGAAATAATTCTTTGGCCACACTTGTTGTCTTGGCTCTGAAATGTCAATTAATGAATTACTATAACAAATAACTTGGGTCTCCAATCCTTACCAACATTTATAAATGGAAGACTTGACAGAGGACTTGATGAACATGGAGTTTCATGGGACTCATCACCAGAGAGGATGCTGTTTCTTCCCACAGACTCCACTTGTGACTTTTGTGACTCAAGATGCCAGAAAAAATGTGGTCCTGACAGGAAGAATTTATGGATTTGCTGCTGTGTGCCCATTAAACATGTTGTGTTAGGACTAGAGGGAATGTACAATACACACAACTCTGCACAATACAGCCTACTGTACAAGATATAATCGGAGAACTGTAACACCAGCAGGGCTTTTAACCAGTCAAGGGGCTTACAATATTTTTTTTAGCACTAGAACTTTTTGTTCAAATGTATCCTTTAAAAATATATTTTAAAGGTGGTACATAGACATAATCTAAAGAGTCAAATAGTCCTACAGGGTTTCATGTAAAAATAGCAGGTTGCCTTGGAATTAAGCTTTCTTGAGTCTGCTAAATTCCCTAGTGTCTAATTTCTTTTTGCTCTTATATTGTTTTTCATTCTCTTGCTCTTTATGTTTTCATTCCTTAAAAAAAAAAAATCTCTTTCTTGTCACTTTAGAGTTTGGGGAAGAAGCAGACACATAAGTATGTTTACTCTGCCATGATTTACCAAAAAGTTGTGTAATCTTATTCTGAATCCCTAAAGCCTAAAGACTTCCTCTACATTAGGGACCCATCTCATCCCTTTAGAATCCCCATGAATTATTTCCCCCAAATCCTAAAGACTCCTTGAAACATTGCTTAAAAAACCAACACTATAATCAAATCTCAGCATTTTATAGGCGAGGAAACTAAGACTCTATTAAGTAAAGTGAATTGCTTAAGACTCCATACAGGGTAGTAGGCAAACTTTGACCTACAATCCATATTCCCTCTTCTATACAGGTGCTCCTTTTTTTTTTTTTTTTTAAGATTTTATTATTAAGTCATCTTTAAACCCACCATGGGGCTCAAACATTTGGTTAAACCCTGAGATTAAGAGTCGCATGCTCCCCTGATTGAGCCAGCCAGGTGTCCCTGAATAGGGACTCTTTCTATTATATCACATTGTCTTTATTTAATTCAGGAAACAAACAAAAAAATACAGCTATGAAGACATTATGATAGGGATCTATTTGATCTATCGGTTCATCATTTATTCTTTTATTAAGCAAATGTTATTCTTTTATTAAGCAAATTAAACCTGCTCTGAACTGGGTATTGTGCTTGACATGGAAGATAAAATAATAAATATAACATGCACAACCTTTTCCTTCCCAGGGTCCACACTCAAGGACACAGGATCATCATGAGGCAGTCTGTAGGCCAGATTTGGCCAGCAGATCTGCTTTTTTTTTTTTTTTTTTTTTGGCCAGCCCATTGTTTTACAAATATATAAATTTATTGCCAATATTCAGAAGTTGAAAGAATTACATTTAAGGCAATCTGGCAGTCTAGCTTCTCTTGAGGATTATAGATGTGAACAGACTGAGCTTTTAGCCCCATCTGATATCAGTAGACCAGAGTGAGATGTAGCAGTCCCTTAGATTAAGCCCTCTATACAGCCACCAGTCCATTTCTGTCCTTGATAGTACCTGCCTTCCCCTTGTAGAAATTGGGTTTTGCAGCTTCTTCCCTAGTGGTTTTCCACTTATGCTCTGGGAGTCTTAGGAATTCTGATGTGAGTTTCAGCATGTCAGATCACAGAGGTTCCTAAGTCAGGCCTAATGGATTCTAACAGAAAGATTTCCGAAAACTTTCCTGTTTTACATTTCACACATCCTTTTAAGGTTTTTCTTCACTAAATGCCAAAGGGAAAAGCAATTGAGTTCCACTCTTTTACAGTCAGTGTCTCAGTGTGTAGTATAGACAGTAATTATTGTAAAAGCAGGAAAGGAATCAAACTCCAATATTTGATCCAGGCTTCATGGAAGGAGTAGGGCTGAATCTAACCCATAGATAGGCTAGAAAGGAGACAAAAATTTAACATGGAGGGAATTATAAATAAAGGTGCAGCAAAAGGAATAGGCTGCATATCTTATTAGAAAGTGTTTAATAAATGCATCAGGCCACTTTGAGTATCCTAAAATGTGTCAGTAATATATAAATAAACCATTTCTAATCGTGAAGCTATCTTCCAAAATATAACAGGAATATGAAGAAAACCCCACCAACTTTATTTACCATTATCAGCTAGATATGTGGACTCTCAAATACTTCTTTGAATAACTGCTCTGGTTTATGTGTGAATATAATAAAATGGGAGCTCATGGGGCGCCTGGGTGGCTCAGTTGGTTAAGCGACTGCCTTCGGCTCAGGTCATGATCCTGGAGTCCCGGAATCGAGTCCCGCATTGGGCTCCCTGCTCGGCGGGGGGTCTGCTTCTCCCTCTGACCCTCCCCCCTCTCATGCTCTCTCTATCTCATTCTCTCTCTCAAATAAATAAATAAAATCTTTAAAATAAAATAAAATAAAATGGGAACTCATTTTCTAAGAAGCTTGGTGAAAGGATATGTGTATCTAGAAAAGGAAGCATGACTTTATTTCAGTGAAACACAAACTCAGTAGTTGGTTAATTTTAATTAACATGAATTTATGAGTTAACCCTAGCATATAACCACTCTTGTTGGAAGAAATAGGTATCACCTGTATTTTTATACTTAAAAAAAACCCACATCTTAAAGATGAGAGGTCATTTGGTTGACTGTAGCTTTCAAATGTAAATGTTATTTGTTTTTTTTGTTTTTACACTTTTAGGATTTCAATTATGAGGTCTCACATAGAGACAATTGCTTATCCCATTATAGGCTTGATTTTTAAATACTGAAATCTGCCTGCACTGCAGTTTATCTTTTTAATCCTTCTTTTCATTATTTACTTAGCAAAGAACTATAAAAGATTTTAAATCTCTCTCAACTCAAAAAGTCCATCAGTGCAAGACACATTCTTCTACTTCTCTCCCCAGGTAACTACAGAGAAGTACATTGAGGGCCTATTTCATGGATTCACATATGTTTTTATAGTGCTATCTGCATTTAGCAATTTACCAAGAAGTTCCCGTGAAGATGCTTATTTTATGATGAGCCTCACAACAAACTTCCAAGTTAAAATTGTATTTTGCAAAACTCATTTTCACAGGGACTAAATGACTTGTTCAAAGTTCATTTCCTGGCTCTGATTTGGGGTCTTAACTTTCCTCAAGGGTTAAGTGGATGTTCAAAGTGTAGCAACTCCATGAGGTTGTTAAAAAGCCAAAATAAGATAATATAGGAAAGATTTAGTATAAAAATTAGTGCCTAGTAGGGGCTTAATAAATGCTCATATTAGAAATAGAAAAAGGATTTGAACTTCGGTATTCAATATTATATATGATTATCTCTCCTGCTTCCTATCCTTTGATGTTGCAAATGTGTTACAGAATCTGGGACTATGTTCAGACTGAACAGGACCCAAAGTCACAGTCACTTGTGCCTTGTGGTTTTCTGAGTTCTCCAGGGAAGTGATGGTCACAAATCAGACCCACAGGATACTTGCGGCATGTAATTTGTTTCACCTCACAAAAGTTCTCCCAATGTTTGCTCATTTGCAAGAAGATGTAAAATAATGAAAATGTAGACTTCCAGCCTATAAATGGTCATCTACCAAAAATGCTTTGCATATTTGAATCCCTGCAATACTATTTCTCCCCAGGGGTCATGTACGTTGGTCATGGTCACTTCTAAGAATGGAATGTTCACTATCACCTGGGCCAGTCTATCCCATCTCAGATGGTTCTATGGAAAGATGTTTATTAATTAGGGGAAAATTATATCACAATATAAATAGATAGGGATCTATTTGATCTATCAGTTCATCATTTATTCTTTTATTAAGCAAATGTTATTCTTTTATTAAGCAAATTAAACCTGCTCTGAACTGGGTATTGTGCTTGACATGGAAGATAAAATAATAAATATAACATGCACAACCTTTTCCTTCCCAGGGTCCACACTCAAGGACACAGGATCATCATGAGGCAGTCTGTAGGCCAGATTTGGCCAGCAGATCTGCTTCCAACCATTTGTGCTAGGTGGAATAAATTACATTCCTCTTCTTAAAGACATTCTTTAAAATTTGAAGCCAGTTGCACTGACTGAGTAGTTTCTCCCTCAAGCAAACTATCCCCAAGTCATTCAATCATTCTTTTTTAGATGAGAGAATAGAAGAACCTCACCTTTCTGGTCATTTTTCTCTGACTGCCCTCTAGTACATCCCTATTATGTTTTATATTAAATGCCTCAAACTGAGTGTGGCCCCATAAGTGTGATCTGAACGATTACCTTGCTCATGCCAAGAACAGTTCTATATTTTGATTAAGGCAGCCTTGTAGTAGCTGCTGTTGGTTCCCATTATGCTCACATAAGTCAACTCACAAGTGTAAGCTCTAACCCCTTTCTCCATTGTTTTAAACACTGACACTTCCAGATGAAATCTATTCCTTTACACACATGATAAAGATTTAGAGACCCAAGACATCATAGATACTGATCAGTCCAGAGGTTACAAAGTAGCCCACAAACACAATAGATTTAGTGTGCACAGATTTGACACATCTGATGTGTAACAACAAATTGAAGCCCATCTCCAGGGGCTACATACATTGGTGCCTACAGTAGAGCAGAAAGACGACTCATAATTCTGAATGGCTGCAATCACCTATTTAGGCAGAACATGTTTGTTCCGGGTCCTCACACCTGACTCTCTTCATTGACTTTCCTTATCTGCCCACTCACTGAATGAATGAGCAGACCTATAATGGTTTCAAGGGCTTTCATCTGATTTCCCTCTACCTAGTCAACTTTATTCTCATTATCCCCAACACAAGTCTTTCCTTGTGATTTCACTTCTCTACCTATTTTTTTTTCCTCCAAGATCTCGCTCAGGGCTCATGGCTGAAATATCATCTCTACACTGATGACTCTACACCTGGCCACTCTCTCAAAACTCAGGATAGTCCTCCTAGTTGCTCCTCTTTCCTTGGTCATTTTTATTTCTGTCCCTCTTCTCTGTATATCTGTCCCACCTCACCCATGTCTTACTCTGGTCACACAGGACAGTCTTCTGGATCATCAGCTTGCCATGTCTTCTGTTCACCCAGCATAGTCCTCCAGGTTTCTCATCTGTCCTACCATTTGTGGTCTGGACCCCTGCTCTGCAACTCTTCTTGGTCATCTGGAACAGCCTTCCCGGTTTCACATTTGCCCTCCTCACTTCTGTGTTTGTAGCTCTGTTGTGCATTTCTTCCTTTCCAAGATAGAAGTTCCAACTTCCTTCTCCTACCTTTCTTCATATCACTCTCCTTCTCATTCAATGCCAGCTTCTACTTTTGTTCTCAAGACCAGTGGTTTTCAAGTTAGTTTCCTAGACCATCATCATCATCATCATCATCATCTACTGGAAACAGGTTGGAAATGCACATTCTTGTGACCCACAACCAACAAATTGAATCAGAAACTCTGAAGGTGGGGCTCAGCTATCTGGATTCAACAGCCTCCCAGGTGATTCTGATGCACACTCAAGTTTAAGAACCACGGCTCTCTAATCTACCTGTTCTCAGCCTTGGCAGACATTTGAATCACCTATATATCCATGTCTGGGCACCACCCAAACCTATTAAATCAAGTTCTCTAGAGGTGAGGCCCAATTACAGATATTTTTTTAAGAGCTCCACATGATTCTAATATGCAATCAGGGTTGACTTTAATCTGCCAAAATGTACCTGTTGTTAGGCATTTACTTGATCCCTCTGTCTGGGAAGCTCTTCTCTGTACTTCACATGCCTTGTTCCTTTTCACCCTTCAGGTCACAATAAAATTGCCACCTTCTCAGAGAGGGCTTCCCTGGCCATCCTTACTCCAAGAGCACTTTCTCCTTTAATATTCTCTTAATCTTACTAATCTCTAATTAAAACTATTTTACTTAACCATTCACTTGCTTATTGGTTCCACTAGGATATTGATTCCTCTGAGAACAATGACTTCTTTTCAAGGATGAATCCCCAGCTTCCCAAAACAGTGCTGGGCACATGAGAGGGGCTCAGAATATACCTGTTGTGTGAAGGAACAAACACCCCCACAAACACAACATGCTGTTTATTCCAAATCTGCTTTTGATGATCTTGTTTCCCTTGCTGAAATTGTGTGCTTCTACTTTCATTATCTTATATTTTATGGTCAGCAACATTCCCACAAACACCAGAACATCTGCTTCAGTTCTTTACCCCCAAGGGGCTCTTTCTTTCCTGAAGTCACCTATGACTCTGTAACATCACTTAACTTTTCAGTTAAAAAAAAGGTACCATGAATACTTGCCTCTAACTTAAGTTCCTGAAGCACACACAGTTTGTGTCTCTTTCTGTTCCTTATGTGGTGTGGATGGAGCACACTGCTGGGCATACGGGCATAGATGCTTTCTGAAGTGAATTGACTGGAGAAAGGAAAAAGCTTTCAGTCAATAGTTTTAAAAGCCATGGGACCATTTGAGAGAGAGAGAGAGACATATAGGAAAGAACATCTGGTTCAATTCAGACTGAATCTTTAAAAATAAACCCAAAAAACAAAAAACAAGGGCTAGGTGTCTAATTCATGTCCGTGTTTTGGGAATGTTGTTTCCAGTGTTCCCTCTTTCTACTCTAGCACTTTTGAGGATCTAGGTCTGTACAGAAATCCCTCTGTGCTCCTCAGTCATCTCTTGCTTTTTCTCTGTACAGAACACTGAAACTGGCATTCACATCAGGGAATGCTGCTTAACCACAGGCAACATTTCACTGCGAGTAAGCTGCTACAGAAACTCCCCTTTTATGATGTTACATTATCTCTATGAGAGCAATCAGAGAGATCAGCTGGAAATCCCCCAACACTGAGAAGGAACTAAGGGGCTCCCACACTTTTCCTTGAAATGTCTTGCTGGGAGACCAGTAGGGCTCTTCAGCACAAATTAACATCCCCATCCTAAGAGATTGATTTGTTCTTCCTGGGGAGGGAATACTTGCTGGCTTTAGCCAGACAGAGCCAGAGAGAGGACAAAGCCCTCAAATGATGATCTAATACATTGGCATTAGGATGTTTTCATCTTTCGTCCATCCAGGCAAAGAGTCTCCAATTTCTATACCTTAAACTTCCTAATGAACCAGAGATGGAATTGCTTAGACATATTTACTCTTAAGGTGTGTGTTTTTATGCTTGAAGATCTACACTGACCCCAACAAAACTGTTGTGGGTTTGATACTATTTTACCTCTCTTGACTGAAGATTCTTTCTAAAATTTGAAATTTCAGAGGGTTGTGGGGATAATCTCTCTTAGTTCTCAAGAATCAAGAATAGGAGACATATTTGCCTTCATTTCCCTTCATCTTCTTTCTTGCACTAACTCTTCCCTCCCCCTTTAAAATTTATCCCTCCATCCAAGGAAACAACACTTTCCAGTGCTGCCTACTATATGTCTACAGCCTTTCCCCACCCCACCTGCCCTTGTCTGTAACTTCTCAAACTTCAGAACTTTCCTTTCACCACCTTCCTGGGTCATTTTCTTAAACATAGATACTTGCTAGAGCTAACTTGATAAACTACTTTGCACTCCACTGATGATCTAAAGTGTTGCCTTTCCCCAGTAACAGATTTGCATTTAAAGAGATGCCTTAACTCTCTATAACTCAAAGACTAAAAATAGGAATTTCTAGCACTATTGGAGATCAGAGAAATACCAGAAAGATTTGGGCAGTGGACAAGGACAAACCATGTAGTGGTGGTCTCAGTCACAACGCAGGGAGCCACCTTCTTTATGTCCTCTCTGAAGACCTAATTAGCATTATCAAATTTACCATGCTTTGTGCACAGCACCAGTGCATAATTCTTCATGCACTCCTGGTGTTAGAGTCACTGTTCCAGCTAGCCACGCAGTGTTTGAAGACTGGTCATGGTGAATCTGGGAAAAGGACAGCAGATCTTTCTAGGCTCACAAAGAAGGAATTTATAAGAAGGGAAGATGGAGAACACCACCAGTTTAAAGACCTAGAAGATATACTTAGTCTACCTTCGGGATACATCGAAAAAAATCCAGTGAAATAATTCATAGGAAGTGACTTCTGGCAGATTTCAGCTCAGTTAACATGTATTTATTGATTGCCAATGCAAATTAATAATGATAATAATGAATGACTAATCAGTGGCACTGAATTAGCACTTACTTTGTATCATGTACTTCACTAAGCATTTTACATGGATTATTTAAATTAGAAATGTCATCAACCTTGTTGTTTCTTAGGCAATGGTATGCTAGGTAACTGGGGGAAAAATGCCCTTATTAGTAGCATTTGCTAATTACAATGGTGGAAACACTCCCAACACAGATGGTTCCAGCTACCAACAGCTCACAAAATTTCTGAATATATAATAACTGGCCCACAGAATTCCTTATTGTAAAAATTGGCTGTCACAGCTAGTAGGAGCTGCTTCCAGCACACCACTGGTGGTATGTACTTTTAGGTCAACCTTTGTTAGGGTGACCAATTCATCCCAGTTTGCCTTGGACTTTTCTGGTCTTAGTATTGAAAGATCTGCTCCTAGGGAAACTTCCTGTCCCCTAATGGGTTTTTGGTCACCCTATCCTTTGTTACATTTGAGGAAATGGAGACCTAAAGAATTTAAGATATTTGTCCAAGATCCCAGATAAAGTAAGCAGGAGAACTGCTTCCAGGACCCAGGAGTCCACTTACAGAGCCCGTGAGCTTCACTGCAGCAGAAGCGAGGACTTCCATTCTTCAGCAGAGATTAGCCCTGAGTGCAAAACATGATCATACAAGAGAGCATGTGTGCATACACATATATACACACAAACATCATAGAAAATGTAAAACCTAAAGTGCTCTATGGCAGAATTAAGGTATATTTTATGGGGTACCTGGGCGGCTCAGTTGTTAACCATCTGCCTTTGGCTCAGGTCATGATCCCAGGGTCCTGGGATCGAGCCCCACATCAGGCTCCCTGCTCAGCGGGGAGCCTGCTTCTCCCTCTCCCACTCCCCCTACTTGTGTTCCCTCTCTCGCTGTCTCTCTCTCTGTCAAATAAATAAATAAAATCCTTTTTTAAAAAAGGTATATTTTATGTATATAAAAGAACTGACTGGGCGCCTGGGTGGCTCAGTTGGTTAAGCGACTGCCTTCGGCTCAGGTCATGATCCTGGAGTCCCTGGATCGAGTCCCGCATCGGGCTCCCTGCTCGGCAAGGAGTCTGCTTCTCCCTCTCCCACTCCCCCTGCTTGTGTTCCCTCTCTCGCTGTGTCTTTCTCTGTCAAATAAATAAATAAAATCTTTAAAAAAAAAAAGAACTGACTAACTGTAGCTCATTCAAAGATTGAGCTCAATCTCCATGTATTGAGATCCCCCAAAAGGAAGTGTTCACAGTCTTCTGGGTTCTGCACTAACATAGTTTATACAAATCCTCCACTTTATTCAGTGGCCATAAGTGAAGCCAGGCTCCACTTCTCAGCATATGTCCACAGCAGTATGATCAATGCTACCTCTTTTAACAACCTAGGAAATTTCATGTGAGAAAATTTGCCTTTTCTTAATGATACAGTGTTGAATACAAGCTTCATTAACTACAACACAATCCTTCAATTTAGAAAATCATTTCTAATGAGCATCAAGATATTTATATGAAAAGTAGAGCTTTTTCCATCCTAGTTGAAACTCATGAAGTCTAGTATGTTTTTTGATAAGAACATTTTTCAAGAATAAGACTCATGAATAATAATGTTAATGTTCTACTATTTGTTAAGTAAAATAATGTTTTGCTTAGAAACTTCAGATTTTGTGTTTTTTTTTCATTTCTGATATAGGCTTTAATAAATGTCACTGTAAAGAGCCAAGTGATTTGTTTAAATTACAGTGAACATCACTTTTAAGCTAATAGACACATTTTAATGGGTAAAATAAATTATCTACTACATAGAGGTGAGTTATTCTGATTTTATAAAATGCCATACTATTCTAAAAGCGTTAGTAGAGTGCAAAATGACATTAATTCACAACAAGCAATGTTCCAGAAGAGTTGGTTCAATAAGAATACATACATATGAAAAATAGTGAGTCTCAACACCCATAAGCAATCTTCATTATCTTAAAAGCTTTCAAGAAACTCTTCCCAAAACTCTTTATTTTTAAAAAACAAATCTAATACACACCTCACCCCATTAACTTTGAAAAATAAATACATGTCAAATAGGGTTTTTTTGTGAGAAGGACACAAAATGAAGGAAACAGATATATTTAAGTTGAGGATCACAAAATAGTAACCAGAAATAGATTTAAATGTTATTTCACAGAGGAATTTATGTCACTGAGGTCTATTTCACTCTAAAATTTCAGGAGCCTAATAGTGCAAAAGGGATTTAGAAAAAAATCTTACAGAATGTTGGATGTAACCCTTGGGGAAAATGTCAAGTGATGCAAAGGGGTAGCAAAAGAATATATGTGAGGCTTCGACCTCAGCCGCAGCAACTTCTTCCTAGAAACATCGCCAAAGGCAAGGGAAGCAAGGGCAAAAATGAACTATTGGGACTTCATCAAGAAAAAAAGCTTTTGCACAGCAAAAGAAACAGTCAACAAAACCAAAAGACAACTGACAGAATGGGAGAAGATATTTGCAAATGACATACCAGATAAAGGGCTAGTATCCAAAATCTATGAAGAACTTTTCAAACTCAACACCCAAAGAACAAATAATCCAATCAAGAAATGGGCAGAAGACATGAACAGACATTTTTCCAAAGAAGACATCCAAACAGCCAACAGACACGTGAAAAAGTGCTCAACATCACTCGGCATCAGGGAAATCGAAATCAAAACCTCAATGAGATACCACTTCACACTAGTCAGAATGGCTAAAATTAACAAGTCAGGAAATGACAGATGTTGGCGGGGATGTGGAGAAAGGGGAACCCTCCTACACTGTTGGTGGGAATGCAAGCTGATGCAACCACTCTGGAAAACAGTATGGAGGTTCCTCAAAAAGTTGAAAATAGAGCTACCATATGATCTAGCAATTGCACTACTGGGTATTTACCACAAAGATACAAATGTAGGGATCTGAAGGGGTACGTGCACCCTGATGTTTATAGCAGTGATGTCCACAATAGCCAAAGTGTGGAAAGAGCCAAGATGTCCATCAACAGATGAATGGATAAAGAAGATGTGATATATATATATATATATATATATATATATATATATATACACACACACACAATGGAATATTATGCAGCCATCAAAAGGAATGAGATCTTGCCATTTGCAATGACATGGATGGAACTGGAGGGTTATGCTGAGCGAAATAAGTCAATCAGAGAAAGACATGTATCATATGACCTCACTGATATGACGAATTCTTAATCTCAGGAAAGAAACTGAAGGTTGCTGGAGTGGGGGGTGGGGTGGGAGGGATGGGGTGGCTGGGTGATAGACACTGGGGAGGGTATGTGCTATGGTGAGCACTGTGAATTGTGCAAGACTGTTGAATCACAGATCTGTACCTCTGAAACAAATAATGCAATATATGTTAAGGAAAAAAAAAAAAGAAGAAGATAGCAGGAGGGGAAGAATGAAGGGGGGGAATCAGAGGGGAAGACGAACCATGACAGATGATGGACTCTGAAAAAGAAACTGAGGGTTCTAGAGGGGAGGGGGGTGGGAGGATGGGTTAGCCTCGAGATAGGTATTAAAGAGGGCACGTTATGCATGGAGCACTGGGTGTTATGCACAAACAATGAATCATGGAACACTACATCAAAAACTAATGATGTAATGTATAGTGATTAACATAACAATAAAAATTTAAAAATAAAGGAATGTATGTGAGGGACGTGAGGGTGAGGAAGCCAGGGAAGAAAAGAGTGTCTCTCCAATATAAATAAACAATTTTATGGTTTGCATAAAGAAGTCATTGGCTATTTTGTTTCTTTGTTTTGCTCAGGGGCCCAGAATTTAAATTGCTATCACTGATCTTACACATCTGATTTCAAAAAACATGGAAAGATTGGAAAGAACAGGATAACATCACCTTAAAATAAAACTTAACAGCTCCATTTCTGGGATGCTTCAGGATCAGCTTTACCTCTATGCTACAAACAAGTGGATGTTCTAGAATCTTAAATTATGAGCTCAGCTCAGATTTGGAATGCAGTCACTGTACCTCCACTTTTTATGCAAATTTTTTTTTTCTGGGAAAATTATTTTTCTTGTTAATTTCTTAAAGCAGTAAGAAACAAACTGATGATTACCAGAGGGGAGGTATGTTGGGGGGGAGGGGGAATGGGTGAAATAACTGATGAGGATTAAAGAGTACCCTTATCATACTTAAAAAAATGAAATGAAAAATAAATGAGTTAATATTTATATAGCCCTCAGCTCAGTGCCTGACACATAATAAATAAAAATAATATTAGGGGAAAAAAAGGAAATGGTAGTAAAAAGAGCCCTATCATAAAAAAAAAAAAAAAAAAGGAAGAAACTCAACAGTAGGGGGCACCTGCTGACTCAGTGGGTAGAGCGTACAACTCTTGATCTTGGGGCTGTGAGTTCCAGCCCCATGTTGAGAGTGGAGATTAAAAATAAAATTAAAAGAAAGACAGAAAGACAGAAAGAAAGACAGGAAGAAAAATATTTAAGAACCTCTGGTAGAATCTCTGGCATACGATTGCATCATATGACTCAATATTTATGTATCCTTATTACATGCTTGATTTCTTAGAGATTTTATTTATTTATTTGACAGAGAGGGCGAAGAGCACAAGTAGGGGGAGTGGAAGAAGCAGGCTCCCGCTGAGCAGGGAGCCTCATGCAGGGCTCCATCCCAGGACCCCAGGATCATGACTGAGCCAAAGGCATATACTTAACTGAGCCACCCAGGCACCCCCACATGCTTGATTACTTAGAAGATGTACAGTGAAGTTATTATAACCCTAGTTATATAGGTAACTCTAGTTATCTTTTTACTATATTTTAAGTTTATGATAAAAAGCTCACAAATTAAAGCAGAGGGAATGAGTTGAAATACGAGAAATTCCAAAATGATTATTTAAATACACTTATTATACATTTTAATGATATTCTCAAACTGCACGAGTAACATGTTCAGAAACACGTGTACTAAATTCGATTTGTATTAGTGGTAGAGCTGGTCTTTGGTCAGAGGCAATCATGTGTATAACACGATTTTAGGGAAGTTATTAAGGTTAGGCTGAGTCCACAAATGCCCTATTACTTTGCTAGGTTGAAAAATTCTACCATGACAGATACATTCTTCTATCCTGTCTTCCTCTGTTTCATCCAAGCTGTACATATCCCTAGGGGGAAAAAAAATGATTGCATTAACCCACCAGTCATTTACTAAAACCATGAAGAAAATCATAGAGCCCTACCACTGAAAGGCAAAAGGAAAGGGACTCTTGAACCAAGAAAGGGAAACAAAGTTTCCACTGAAAAAGGAGGTAATTATGAAAATGAAAGCCAGAAATGCTAAAGACGGGTCTCACTCACAAGTCTTTTACCAGCATGTCATTTATAATTAACAGAAAAATGCATCACAATGAAGAACAACAACAAAAATCCTTTAAAGATATACCATGTATTTAAAAAAAAAAGTCTATGTCCTGTTTTTTCTAGTAATTATACTTCAAACATATGAAAAAGATAATTTCAGCTCTTAAATTTTTAATGAATGAGTATAAACTGAGATATTACTGTATTTTCCTATTTTTATTCTCTTCTAAATTTTCAATATTACAGTGCTATGATTTTAGATTAATAGGACAGGTTAAGCTAAAGTAGAAACTGCCTCAAATCTACTTTCCAACCCCTCCACCTCTCACCTCTTGCTTCCAAGAATAGAAATATTCTAAGCCATAACCTTTTAAAAATTAAAGCCATGTTAACCAGAAAGGAAACTGTCCAGATGCTAGACACAGGGAACTAACTAAAATATCAGAGTCAAAAACAGAAGCTAAAGCTGAAACATTTGTGGTGAGAGCAATACCAGGTAGAGGCCTTAATGATCTGATTCTGAATCTGGTGTAGACCCCAGGCCTAAAGCACACAGGAAGAGGAGACTGGGGTTCCTGTAAGAATTTGGGAGACACAGGAAGCAATCAATAAGAGAACTGACATATGAGACAGAAGACATGAAAGGGAAATTTGAATTTTGATAAATTCAATCCATAGAAGAATATGAGGAAGATTTAAAAATAATTTGTATTTAAAAGGTTAAAAGCAATAAATGGAGAAATATAAATGATACATAAAGAAAAGAACCACATATACAAAGGGCAGGAGATTTTTTTTTAAATAACCAAATAAGGATTTTGAAAATTAAAATATAGTCATTGAAAGAAAAACTTAAGGGATTGGTTAAACAGTACACTAGACACAGCTGAAAAAAAGCATTATGAATTGAAAACCAGAGGTGAGAAGGCAGGAGGAGATGTGTAGGCCTGGATATGAAGAACGCACAAAATGCGTCAAGGGATAAAGATGTAAATCTCAAGCCAAATGAGCCAAAACAAAACTACAACTCAAAATATAATAGTGAAATGATAGAAAAGCAAAATGAAGAGAAGAAACTTAAAAGCATCTAACAAGAAAAGACAAATAATTACAAAGAAACTACAATTTGGCAATTTGGCAGTCTTCTCATAGAAGCAGAGAATGCTAAAAAGCAGTAGAATAGTATGTTGAAAATTCTGGGGCAATGCAAGTGTCAACCCAGAAATCTATATGCAGAGAGAGTATCATTCAAGATAAAAGAAAATAAGAAGATTTTAAAATCCAAAAAAGGTTGAGGTGCCTGGGTGGCTCAGTTGTTGAGCATCTGCCTTCCGCTCAGGTCATGATCCCGGGGTCCTAAGATTGAGCCTGCTTCTCCCTCTCCCTCTGCTTCTCCCCCCGCTTGTTCTCTCTCTCTTTCTCTCTCTGACAAATAAATAAAAAAAACCCTAAAACTCAATAAGAAAATTAAGCTCAGAAGAAAGAGGATATAAAAAATGAGTAAAAAAAAAAAATAACCACGTAAACTCAATTAGTATTGATTATAAAAATCATAATAATAGGGGCACCTGGGTGGCTTAGTCGTTAAGCGTCTGCCTTCGGCTCAGGTCATGATCCCAGGGTCCTGGGATGGAGCCCCGCATCGGGCTCCCTGCTCCGCGGAAGCCTGCTTCTCCCTCTCCCACTCCCCCTGCTTGTGTTCCCTCTCCCGCTGTCTCTCTCTCTCTGTCAAATAAATAAATAAAATCTTAAAAAAATAAAATAAATCATAATAATAATAACCAAAAGAAACCTCAAAAAACAAAAAAACAGCGATTATCATGAGATTTAATAAGGTGGAACAAAAAACAAAACAAAACAAAAAAGTGGAACCAAAATATAAGCTAATAATAAATGAAGGAGGAAAGAGGAATTTGGAGAAAAAATTTCCTAGGGCTCTTGATTTATTTGGGAGAAGCATAGAAATATAAATTAACTTTAGAGTTTGCTAACTATGTAGGTTAAAAATTTAAGTGTCATCTTCCTCTTCTTCTTTTTAGTACTTTCCCCTTCCTTTGGTGAAAAATATGAGCTTAAAGACATTGGATAATATAGAGCAAGGTAGGTGTCTGTGCTGGAGTTAAGTCAGCTGCAATGACCTACAGTGTGATTTGGAGCCCAAAGAGAGTGGTGAGTTTAAAACATTCATAGAAGATGGTGCCTCGCAAAGGTAGGATAAGGAGAGACATCTACACAGGAGGTGACCTGGTATGAGGTATCAAAGAACAAACAGTGTTAGGAGAGTGTCCACATGCACTGGGGATTAAGAGATGATTTGGCAATCTATGTGGAGACCTCGGCAAGGTGTCACAGCTCAAGTGTGGTGAGGGGGGTGTCAGAGCAGGGGAAGTAGAGCCCAAGTGGATTGAGAGGATGTCTACATGTGTGAGCAGCCTAGCATGGAGTGTTGGCCTCAAGCAAGTGATGAGAACCTCCCCTCCATTTGGAGGGGCATCACAGGATGGGGTCATGAGCCCAAACAGGCTAAAAGGGGTATTCATACTAATGGATGGTTTTGAGTGGGGTTTCAGAACCTGGAAACAATGAGGAAGGTACCTCCCCAATGGTATGTCCAGCACTGGGGGCTGGAGCCCCATCAGGGTAAAGAAATTACACTCACACAGTGGCAGTGGGGGTGGCCTGGCACAAGATGTCGGAGTTTGGGAAGACTGAGGAGGGTTTCTGCTCCATCAACAGTTTAACAACACTGGTATGAGACTGGTCACAACAAGGGGACTGGTTCAAGAAGTAAACAATATTAAGAATAATAGGAGGTAGGTTTCTCACTGTTGGAGAAAGGAGTTACAAATACAGAAAGGGAGAAAACTGGGATGAACCTGTGCTGCCGGACAGGAACTGGAAGTATTGTTTTGATTGTATGGTTTTCAATTCATGGAGATAAATATAAATGTTTACATGTCTAAGTACATATATGTGTATATATATGTGTATGTATGGATGGGTACACTATGTGTATGTGTACACGTATGGTATAGCCCTGCCCTAGAGCAGCAATACTCCAGTCATAACAAGCACTCCAGACAACCTGATTTTGGCTTTTAAATACCATTCATTATCTGTTAATGAAAGCAGGGATCCTTGGAGAAGTATTTCATTCCAAGAAGCAAAGATGACTAGATAATAGATAAAAAATAGATAATTAGGACTACATTAAAATGTAAACATCTTTATCATAAAGGCACAGTGAATAAAGCTGAACAAGCAAAAGACTGAAAGAAAACTTTTACAATGAGTAAAAGAAAGGAATCGTACCCAAATTTGAATATAATCCTATGTACCTGTAAGAACCATGTACAAGCAAGCATGTAGGAAAATGGACAAAGGACTTCTATAAGCAATTCACAGAGAAGGCAGTTCACAGGCAAACAATTGGTGAAAAGTGGCATACTCTCAAAAGGTACCAGAAAATACAAATTAGTTCATATTTTTTGGATTTTCACTTCATAATTACTAGCTGGGCAAAATACTTTATACAATAGAAATGTTCAAAGTTGACGAATATATACGGCACCAGTCACTGCTTTCTCAAAAGTAAGTTGTTACTCCAACTTTGGAGAACAATTTGTTAATACCTAGCAAGTTAAAAATTTCCTTGTTCTAGGCCTACAGCTGCATTTCTAGATATATATCACAGGGAAATCCTTACAAATGTGCATCAGGAGACTTGTCAAGCATGTCCCTTGAGGACTTGCTTATAATGACCATATAAATGGAAACAACTTAAGGATCTATCAGTAAGAAAATCTATACATGTATTGTGGAATATAAGAAAATACTACACAGTGGTTAAAATGAACAAATTAGAACTATAAGTTCCCATATACAGATCTCAAAGGCAGCATGTTTAGTGGAAAAAAAAAAAAAGTGAAGACTTGAACACAGCATGATGTCATTTACATAAAACAAACACATAATTCTATAGACATGCACACACATGCTATTCAACTGGGAACATGCTAGTGTGGTAGTTTTGGGGTAACGAAAAAGTCAAAGGTTTGGGGAAGAGGCTTAATGGTGTCATTTATTTTCTTTAATGTTATATTTCCTTAAATTTCCTATAAAAATACATATATCGTAAGCAATAATGGCAATATTTTATGATTTTTAAACCCTGGTTTCTGGGTACTTGAGAATTTTAATACTACTCTTTATCTTTTGGTACTTTACCATGTTTACTAAATTAAAAGAAAATGTATAAAAGTTTCTTCATCCTTCCATCCCCTTACCTTGGTAAGGGTTAAAATGATGCACATGGATGAAGAGTCATGGTTAGCTCACTGGTGTATTTCTTATGGATATTCCTTATTAATTCACAACTAAATTTTCAGTTTTTGAAAACATGGTGTGAAATTGATAAATGCCAGTTATCCAGAGACTACATGAAGTACTCCAGAAATTAGCGTTCCAAGAAAATGCCCCTGGTGAGAAGAAATCAATTTGAATCTCCAGCCTAACACTTTCAAATGATCTAAATATTGTCTCTTACAATGAAAGTCCCAAATGAAAGTTATAAATTGCCAGTATCAGGAAGGAGTGACAAAGTTTAGGAAATATGTTATCGGAAATAGTTACCAGGTTACATAATAAAGCAAATTTTGCTGATTCATAGCTCATTATTTTATTTAATGGTAAGACATTGGAAGTTGTGGAGTAAATGGTAAACATTTGCTTTGGAGAAAATGCCTATTATTTTCTCGTTCCTTTAATCTGATTCTGTAGGTGGTCAATTCCAATTGCTAAACTTGGCACTAGTAGTTTAATTCATTTTAAGCCAAGTAAAACAGGCAGAGGATAGCTAAATTGACACACACACACACACACACACACAATTTTACTGTGTTACATCCACAAAATTTCACACTTTCCAAGAGCTATAATAGCTATATTGTTCATTGAAAAGATTCATATGGACCTCGGGCAGAGAGAAATAAGGGACTTTCCACTTGAAGGAAGGCTCTGGAAATACATTAACATCAAAACCAGGAGCAGAAGACGCTCCAGAAAAAATATGTTCATGCAGCTGGTGGGTGCAATGAATTTCCATGTTGGCATTCCTGATTGCTCGGTAATGCTAAACACTGTTAGGATCACAAATAGGTTAAAGGATTGGGATTCTCAGTCCCAGCAGATTTGGCGGTAGAAGAGTTTTTGTTTTGTTTTGTTTTAATAAAAAAGGGAAGGGACAAAAAATAATCAGCAGCAAGAAACAAAGGGCAGCTATAAACAGTTATGAATTTGCCATGTTGGGCTGTGAAAGCATCTGTAGTTCTCCATGCCGAGATATATTGTGCAAAAGATGTGTTCTGCTTAAATTACTACAGCGCAATTTGCCGAGACATCATTAGCAGTGGGCCTTCGCGAGAACGGATCCAATCTTTACGGCGCTGTCTGAATGTGTTGCTCCCTTTTTCAGTCATTGGTAATTTTACAACCTTTCAATGGATATTGCCAGAGTCAGAGCCAATGGAATATTTGCTAGGAGTACTGGGGAAAAGCACAGTAATTAAGGCAACCTAGTAGTTAACCTCAATTAAAAGGAACCTCCAGGACAAAGTTGGTTTTCTGATTTTGCAGCAGCCAATTGCTTCTACCCTTTATGAGAGTATTAGTCAAATTTTTTTTTAAGATTTTTATTTATTTATTTGAGAGAGAGAGAATGAGAGCGAGTATATGAGAGGGGTTAGGGTCAGAGGGAGAAGCAGACTCCCCGCCGAGTAGGGAGCCCGATGTGGGACTCGATCCCAGGACCCTGGGATCATGACCTGAGCCGAAGGCAGTCGCCTAACCAACTGAGCCACCCAGGCGCCCCCAGAGAGTATTAGTCAAATCTGAATCGCCTGTGTCACTGGCAGCAAACTTCATGTAACTCAGGATTTGTTTTTGAGCTTTCCTGTCCCTAATCAGTTATTTAAACCTTTCTGTGTACTTTGTTCCAGGCTATGAAAATCTCCATCTGGAAAGAAAACTTATTTTTGGTTATTTTATTTTGTTTCATTTTATTTTTTAAAATTATCTTATTATAGTCTCTAGGCTACATGTATTTTCAACTCTCCAAATTCCTTTCTGGAGAAGTTCAGTAAAAGGAGAAACAAAGAAACATGTTTTCATTTCCATACCATTACTTACAAAGTTTCCATAAAGAAAGAAAACCATTGTTCCTAAAATGCTATTAAACCCGAGTGCCCTAGAAAAAGCAAGAAACCTTTATACTGGAACATCATACAAGACAAGATCAAAGTCCCTACATTTGCTGGGTGTATCCACCCAATCTTTGGAATTTCAAGTCCCAGACCCTCCACTTTGGTCCTCACCTCTAGGTGTGTTTCCATAGTGGAAGACCATCCCCAGAGTGGTTGATGGTCAGTTTGGTGCAATGACTTATCCAATGGGACTAATAGTTGCTAACTTCCCTTAACAAGTAGATTACCACTGGGTTTATCCAATTATATCATTAAGTCAACCCAAAAAACTGGACCAGACATAGGGCCAAGCTAATTTGCCATTTTAACAATTAAGATCAGGTTAGTCTTGCAGTGATTTGGGATTGATTTATGCTGCACAGATTTATTTGCCCCTCAACTACCATCAAAGGGTTTTAGCAATCTATTGAACACCCTTTCCCTTTGCTCACCCAACCCCAATCAACAAGTTGGGTTTTTTTTTTTAATCATTTATCTATAGAGAGAAGTGGTTTTCTCTCAGATGCTAATGAACAATTCATTCTGGCAAGAAAGACCAACACAAACAACCCTTAGGTAAAGTTCCTGCTTCCTAATGAACAGCGCCCTTGGGCTCCAGGCTGCAGAGCCAAATAAATGATTCCACAAGCCCAAAAGCTCATTATTGGCCTGAAATAGGCCCAGCCTCAGGCATCTGTGACCGTATTCAGATCATTAAGAATCTTCTGTTAGTTATTGCTTTCTCCTTTTTCTGTTTAAGAAGCCAACAAGGCACCTTTTCCAGCCTCCCCCATACCTGTAAACCTATTTCTTATTCCAGATTTTACCATCTCCCTATTCACTGCCTTATGCTCCCTACTTTTTTTTTTAACCTATACAAAATTAAGACTTTCTCTCTAGTCAATGACCCTACTTTTGAGGTTCACTAGTTGACATGGGCACAGCTGGGGTCTTAATCTTTTTATTGTCTCACAAAGCCTGCCACAGGGGGTCACAACCTTCTGAGGAATTTGTCCCTTTCATGTGTGAGCACCTCCAAACCTGACAGAAGTTTAAGAAGGAAATGTAGAGCTGAGTCAAAATTGTTTCAGTGAACCTGGAGGGGTTCACTGAAAAAGCTTTCCATCTCTAACTCACACATATGTTAGTGAAGTAGTTCCCGGGAGAGTAGCACAGAATCCAAACCCTGGACATGTCTTGTAAATTAGCAGACAACTTGCCTTTTATTCTGGTGTAATGAACATGGAAGCTTTCAGAACCCAAAACCTTTTCCAAACCAGCCCCCCACACAAACACACACTTTCATTTGGTGCTAATGAAATAATCTTTTATTTATTTAGAGAGCAAGTGGGGAAGGGGCAAAGGGAGAGGGAGAGAGAGAATCTTAAGCAGGCTCCATACCCAGCATGGAGCCCAATGAGGGGCTGGATCCTGTGACCCTGCAATCATGACCTGAGCCAAAATCAAGAGTTGGACACTTAACCAACTGAGCTACCCAGGCACCCCAGAAATAATCTTTTATTTCAAGCAAGATATTCATTCACATGTTATTCTACTAATTAATAAGTTTTTACAGCCACAGATATCATGATAAATAAATTTGCATTTTCACTTGCCAAAAAATTCTTGTTTCTGGAATTGATATTACAGAAAGATATTTTGTGCTTAAGCTTTCTCATCAAGATGTTACTTTCCCTACATTTGCACTAGATATCATGACATTGAACTAAACATCTCTTCAATACCCATGTTTAACTTTTATTTAGAATATTTTTGTTCTGGTTAGGAAAAGTGATTCTTCAAGAAAATTATTTCAAAGAAATATTTGACAATGGAAAGTCGACAGGAAGAGATACTTAGAGAAAAAAACAAAGGTGCAGTGTTAGCATTTTGTCATCTAGCCAGGTTCAAAGATATTAAGGGTATAGAATACAGCTAAGGACTAGAGAGAAAAGTTGGAGGGTCTTCTCTTTAGTAAAAAATAACTGTAGAATCGTGAGGAAATGGAAGTCAGATATTATATGTAGCTTTCTAGTTCTTTTTATTTTAGTTGCACATTTATCAATGCTTGTGATAACCCTGCTAGGGGCTTTTCTCATTCATTCATTCATTCATTCAGGAAGGCTTCGTTGAACAGTTTGAGGGTAAGACATACAATGAATATAAGGAGAAAGAAGGCATGGTTCTCCTACCCATAAAGAGTACTTCTTTGATCTGTTTAAAGAAGGAACAAGATTTTCTTAGACTGCAATAACTGGGAAGCCCAATTCAAAAGGTATAGGTGAGTTATTTCTAAAATTCAGAGAACCCAGCTATTGAGAAACAATTCTGACTATGTGTAACTTTATTCTGATCATCAGGAAGGGACTTGGGGTATACTGGAACAGGAAATGAGGAATTCTACTGGTAAAGGCACAAAATTATACTCTACTTTGGTCCTTGAAAAGTTTTTGCCAACTGTCTTTAAAGATACCTGTTATATGCTGTTGGTGGGAATGCAAGCTGGTGCAGCCACTCTGGAAAACAGTATGGAGGTTCCTCAAAAAGTTGAAAATAGAGCTACCATATGATCCAGCAATTGCACTACCGGGTATTTACCCCAAAGATACAAAAGTAGGGATCCGAAAGGGTACATGCACCCCGATGTTTATAGCAGCAATGTCCACAATAGCCAAACTGTGGAAAGAGCCAAGATGTCCATCGACAGATGAATGGATAAAGAAGATGTGGTATATATATACAATGGAATATTATGCAGCCATCAAAAGGAATGAGATCTTGCCATTTGCAATGACGTGGATGGAACTGGAGGGTATTATGTTGAGCGAAATAAGTCAAACAGAGAAAGACATGTATCATATGACCTCACTGATATGAGGAATTCTTAATCGCAGGAAACAAACTGAGGGTTGCTGGAGTGGGGGGTGGGGTGGGAGGGATGGGGTGACTGGGTGATAGACACTGGGGAGGGTATGTGCTCTGGTAAGCACTGTGAATTGTGCAAGACTGTTGAATCTCAGATCTGTACCTCTGAAACAAATAATCCAATATATGTTAAGAAAAAAAGAAGAAGAAGAAGAAGAAGAAGAAGAAGAAGAAGAAGAAGAAGGAGAAGAAGATAGCAGGAGGGGAAGAATGAAGGGGGGGAAATCGGAGGGGTAGACGAACCATGAGAGACGATGGACTCTGAAAAACAAACTGAGGGTTCTAGAGGGGAGGGGGGTGGGAGGATGGGTTAGCCTGGTGATGGGTATTGAGGAGGGCACATTCTGCATGGAGCACTGGGTGTTATGCACAAACAATGAATCATGGAACACTACATCTAAAACTAATGATGTAATGTATGGGGATTAACATAAGAATAAAAAAATTTTTTAAAAATTTTTTAAAAAAGATCCTGTTATATGTTTATTTAATCTATTTTCTAAATAGTTCTGTTTTCACTTAAAATTTTTAAGAAAGAGTAAAATATTCATGATTAAGTGAGGAGCCCCAGAAAGTAGAATTGAATTTTTACATATTGATCCCATTTTTGGAACAGTAGCTAAGATGGCAGGGGGTGGGGAGTGTTGAAATTGCAAAAATAAATAATGAAGTGATAACAAATGTCAAATGGTGCCTAATGATGTGTTACTAAATGAAATCAATATTTAGGGACATTTCCTCCCTGAAAAAGTACTGACATATGCTCTTCTTTTTATATTGGTTAAAAGCAGTGTTTGCAGAGCTGTCTGGGTCTTTGCCCCAGACTGATTTTATGAACTTGGGAAAGTTACTACATTTCTTTGTGCCTCAATTTCCACATCTGTTATACAAAACAGAAGGCTTGTTTGGAGAATTAAAAAAAGAAAATGCATATGAAGAACTGAGCAAAGCACATGACACATAATAAATGTTTCATAAATGTCAGTGAAGATGATGATGATCAAGGTGATGGTATCACTCATTGCTTCAATAAATATTTATTGGGTGCCTATGTAAATATCACAGTCCAGACTTTTCAGGATGGACTGTATTACATTCAATGTTATTCCTTTAAATAAAATAGATTTAATGTATATAAAACTAAATGTGACATTTTTATTACATTTCATATAAATTAATTTACAAAAATAAAAAAATATATGCCAGATCATGAGACATACATTCATAGAATTAGGACTATAAGCTTTGGAGTCAGAATGGCCAGTTAATATGCTTTGGAGTCACATTGATCAATTTACTTGTTTTGAACCATAGGAAGGATACATAATATCTCTAACCTCTTACCAGTTTCCTCATCTGGAAAATGGACCTAATAATGATACATACCTCAGAATATTATTTGCTGATTGAATGAAGTAATTACTATCATATGTTGAGAAATGGAAGCAGACTAAACCAATGGAATTGGTCAGGGTGTATGGGTAAAAGCCTGAGTCTCTCATTAATCAACTCCATGCTCTCGAAGATACCACTACATTTTTATTTTCTCCAGCACTTAATTCATAAAATAATTAAAAGACATGGAGTGACTTGGAAGGACTCTTCTGATTGTAACATTCTAAAATGCCATAACTCAAGGGGGGAATGAAGACACTGCACATAATCAGAGGGGGATATCACACCACTGACTTTCTTTGTAACTATATATTTGTATTAAGTACCTAAAAATCTTACTCTGGGATCTTATGCAGTGTTGGATGATTTTTTTTTTTTAAGTTTGGGACTTCATTTTAAGGAAACAGCAAAAGGCAACATTGGCAATAATGTTCAAAAATGAAAATTGTAAGCACATTATCATATAATTAATTGAAGCCTAATTATACAACAAAACTACAAATGATGTACAATGGGATTCTAATGATAATTTCTCCTTACTAGAGACCTAGGAAAATCTCTTTAATGCCAAAATGGATAATAAATATAACCATTTAAGTCTGAAACAAAAAAAAGCCTGGAGTTTTTGTTTCAGCATGGTGGTTCACTTCAGCCCATCTATCTCATTGATTACAACTAAAAACTCTAGATAGAAAACAAACAAAAATATTATGCAGGCAGGTTATTGAGGGGAGTCCAATCTTAGGTACACCATGAGTTTCACATTTTTTGTTTCCTGCATGTGACTTTGCCTGAGGGAAGACCCCACTCTTTATGTAGTACAGTCTTGGTGATGCTGGCAGCTAAGCTCCAAGAGATACCTTCTTTTCTGGCTGGAGGAACCAGCATAAGAGGTGCTTATGGGCTGGACAGTTCGGGAGCAAATCCTGGAGAGAAAAGATCCAGAAGAAGCGATCGATTTTTGCTGTGTCTAAATCCATAAAATTCTTTGGTTATTCTTTGCTCAATATATACATGCGGCAAATTGGAAACATAGCAAAGATTTTGAAAACCGAACTGAAATTTGAACACAGCCCACAGAAGATGAGACAGAGTTTTCAGTCAGAACAAGAGCTAGTTGATTTTCTGCTAAAACATAGACCTCAACGTTCTCTAGAGGATCCAGAGCCTAAACAATATAACATACATGTCCAAGATACTGTCTGATATTACCCAACATGAGAGAACGGGAAAATGCAACCAGTTTTCAAGGAACAAGATAATCAACAGATACTAGCCCTAAGATGACCCAGTGTAGGAATCATCACATAAGAACTTTAAACAACCATTATAATATGTCTCATAGAGCAAAGAAAATATACTTGGAAAGAATGAAAAACTAGGAGTTTTTAGCAGAGAAATAGAAAATATAAAAAAAGAACCAAATGAAATTTTTTGAAAAATATAACACCTGAAATGAAGAAGTCATTGAGTGTTATGATTAGCAGAATAGAGAACACAAGGAAAGAATCTGTCCACTTGAAGATGGACTGATGCAATTATTCAATCTGAAGAAGAGAGAAAGAAACAGCATGAAAAAAACAAAGAACAAAAACCAGGTTTGGCAATCTATGAGATTATATAAAAGAAATTCCAATATATACATCACTGAAGTAAAGGAAAGTAAGAGTAAAGCCAGAATTAAAGAAAAAAAAGTTTGGAGCAGAATAAAAGTATTAAATCATGGTTAAAAACTTCCCAAATTTGGTGAAAGGCATCAGTTTATAAATTTTAAAAAATTCGGCTAATCTCAAGCAAAGTAAACTCTTTGAAAACTGTTCCTAAACACATTGTGATCAAATGTTGTTAAACCAAAGACAAAGAAACATATCTGGAACATATCTAGAGAAAAAGACATTACATACAGGGTAGCAATGATTTGAATGGTATTGGATTTCTCATCAGCCAGTGTGGAGGTCAGAAGATGAACCAAAGACGTAAAGGATCTAAAAACTACAGAACACTTATGAAAGAAATTGAGGAAGACACAAAGAGATGGAAAAACATCCCATGCTCATGGATTGGAGGAATAAACATTTTTAAAATGTCTATGCTGCCCAGAGCAATCTACACATTGAATGCAATACTTATCAAAATACTATCGACATTTTTCACAGAGCTGGAACAAACAATCCCAAAATTTGTGTGGGACCAGAAAAGACCTCAAAAAGCCGGGGGAATGTTGAAAAAGAAAACCAAGGCTGGGGCATAACACTTCCTGACTTCAAGCTATATTACAAAGCTGTGATCATCAAGACAGCATGGTTCTGGCACAAAAACCGACACATAGATCAATGGAACAGAATAGAGAGCCCAGATATGGACCCTCAACTCTATGGTCAACTAATCTTCAACAAATCAGTAAAGAATATCCAATGGAAAAAAAGACAGTCTCTTCAATAAATGGTGCTGGGAAAATCAGACATGTAGAAGAATGAAACTGGACCATTCTCTTACACCATACACAAAGATAAACTCAAAATGGATGAAAGACATAAATGTGAGACAGGAATCCATCAAAATCTTAGAGGAGAACACAAGCAGTAATCTCTTTGACCTCGGCTTCAATAAGTTCTTACAAGACACGTCTCTAAAGGCAAGGGAAACAAAAGTAAAAATGAACTATGGGGACTTCATCAAGATAAAGAGCTTCTGCACAGCAAAGGAAACAGTCAACAAAACTAAGAGGCAACCTAAGGAATGGGAGAAGAGATTTGCAAATGACATTTCAGATAAAGGGCTGGTATCCAAGATCTATAAAGAACTTATCAAACTCAACACCCAAAAAACAAATAATCCAGTCAAGAAATGGGTGGAAGACATAAACAGACACTTCCCCAAAGAAGACATTCAAATGACCAACAGACACATGAAAAAATGCTCCACATCACTTGTCAACAGGGAAATCCAAATCAAAACCACAATGAGATACCACTTTACACCAGTTAGAATGGCTAAAATTAACAAGACAGGAAACAAGAAATGTTGGCGAGGATGTGGAGAAAAGGGAGCCCTCTTACACTCTTGGTGGGAATGCAAGCTGGTACAGCCACTCTGGAAAACAGTATGGAGGTTCCTCAAGAAGTTAAAAATAGAGCTACCCTATGACTCAGCAATTGCACCACTGGGTATTTACCCCAAAGATATAGATGTATTGAGAAGGTACAGGGGTACCTGTAGCACAATATTCATAGCAGCAATGTCCACAATAGCCAAATTATAGAAGGAGCTGAGATGTCCTTCATCAGATGAATGGATAAAGAATATGTGTTTCATTAATGTAAGGGATTATTACTCAGCCATCCGAAAGGATGAATACCTACCATTTATATCAATGTGGATGGAACTGGGGGGTATGATGCTAAGTGAAATAAGTCAATCAGAGAAAGACTATATCATATGGTTTCACTCATATGTGGAATATAAGAAATAGCACAGAGGATCATAGGGGAAGGGAGGAAAAACTGAATGGGAAAAAATCAGAGAGGGACACAAACCATGAGAGACTCTTAACTCCAGGAACCAAAATGAGGGTTGCAGAAAGGGAGGTGGGTGGGGGGATGGGGTGACTGGGTGATGGGCATTAAGTAATGATCACTGGGTATTATACACAACTAATGAATTGTTGAAAACTACATCAAAAACTAATGACATACGACATGTTGGCTAATGGAATTTAAATTAATAGAAGGACAATGGAACATCTTTAAAGTGCTGAAAGGAAAAAGAAAAAAAGTCAAATCAGAGTTTTATATATAGTGAAAATATCCTTCAGAAATGACATCATTTTCAGATGTAGGCAAACTAAGATTTTAGACCTGCTGTACAAATATGCTAAGGAAAATTCTTCAAGCTCAAGGGAAGTATCAGAGAAAAATGTGTTTCTTGGGAATAAAGGAATAATAACATAAATGGCAAGTATATGATTAAATATAATAGACATATTATCCTTTAAGCTCTTTAAAATATGTATGATTATAAATATAAAATTGTTAGGTAGGGTAATATATGTGTGTGTGTATATATATAATATATTTGTAATATACACATTTTATAAGTATATATAAACAAGTAATATATAAGACAAATATAAACGTCCTTACTTACATGACATAGTACAATATCAACTACATGTAAACTTACTAGGTTAGGTATGTATATTTTAATTCCTAGAGCAACCACAAAAAAAGGGGGTGAGGATTCTAGCCAGAAAGCGATTTTTTTTTTCAAAAAGGAAATTTAAATTAAGGTAGAATGCTAAAAAATATTCAGATAATCCAAAGAAAGGAAGAAAAGAAGGAACTGAGGACCAGATGAGAGAAATAGAAAACAATAAAATGGTAGACCTAAATCAAACAGTATCAATAATTATATTAAATGTTAATTATTTAAAACACTTTCATAAGAAGGCAGAAATCAATAAAGTAATTAATAAAGTAAGATCCTTTCAGAATTTTCCTATCAAAAACACACTTTAAATATAAAACAAAGATAGGTTGAAAGTGAATGGATGGAAAAAGATATACCATGAAAACCTTTAACATTGAAAAGTTAGAGCCACCCATTGTCACATCAGATGAATATACTTCAACATAGAGTACTCCTTCAGATACAGAGGACTTTTTTTTTCACAGTGATAAAATAGAAATCATAACTATAACTGTACGTGCCTGATACCCAAGCCTAAAAATACATGAGGCAAAAATGGACAAAATTAAAGGGAAAATAGAGAAGTTTACAAATATAGCAGAAAGATTCACAATTCTCTCTTAGCAATTAACAGCATGCTGAAAAAATTATTTTGCTGATTTTTTATCAGCAAAGGTGAAAAAGATTTGAACAACATTATCAACCACCTTGATCTAATTGACATTTATAAATGACAAAAAGAACATATACTATGTAATTCTACTTATATAAAATTATAGAAAATGTAAAATAATCTAGTGACAGAAGATCATTGGCTGCCTAGGGATGGGGTGGAGGGGGAACTCTATTGTAAAGGGCATGAAAGATCTTTTGGGAGTTATCAAATGTTTTTATCTTGATTGTGGTGATGGTTTCATGGATGTTTACATATATAAGACATCATATTGCACATTGAAAACAGTTTATTCATTTCAGTTACATCTCATTGAAGTTGTTTAAAAAATAGCAATTGATTCTAAGTAGATCTTCATTAGTTTCACCAGAGTCCCAAAGGGTTCCCTAGCACAAAAAAGAGGGTAAGAAGCCTTAACCAGTGTAATCTAGCTCTGGAGTTCATGGAGTTCATACCATGCTGTCTTACCACATCACTGGTGCTTTGCTGGTATCTTTTTCAGTAGAGTAGGTAAGTAAGAAGCAAAGAGAAGAGAAACTGGCAGAGTTTTCGTGGAGCCTACCATATTACACCTGGTAGTCAAACATTTTCATCCTTGAGTACAGCCAGGGACTGTATGATAAACCATGAATGCATGTGCTCTTCTTTTTGCTTGAAACATTTCAGAATAGCAATGGAACTCCCTAAGCCCATTGACCAATATGCACGATGGTCCACTTCTTAAGATGTGGGTACAAATGCCAGAGAATGTGCACACCATGACCACCATTCCTTGCCTCAGTTCACTAGATAGCCTGGTGATGTCACCTTCATGAAATCATGACTTCCAAACAGTGAATTTTAAACAGAAACATGAAAATATTTTAACAGATGCTGATGTCTACATGTTGGGATGGTATGTGTATCTGAATAATATTTTCTTCTTTATAAGTTAATTTTGGCAAGTGGTGTGGTTTTGCCCTTAAATATAATGTATTTCTTTATGGAAAGCATTTCTTTTAAACTTCTTAGAATTAGTTATTTATTAAGCATTGCTGCTGGGCCATTTAGAGAGAAAGCAGAGATTAAACTGGGGATCGAAACAATGCTAACCCTCCCCCCATTATGTCAAAATGTATTTATCCACAAAAAGACTATCTGCTAAGCAAAACAAAACAGAACAAAAACCATCCAATATCTTTACCTTGCTAAACAAATAAGTCAGCTGAGACCAGGCATTTTGAGTTCCAAAACAAAAATCACAGTGGCAAAGCTTTGAATCATTATTTTACTTTCCATGCAATTTTACTTGCATACAGCTCCCACTTAAATCTTAGTTAAGATTTTATAGATAAATGTGTATCAATTAAATATCCAACTGTGAACAAAATTCTGTTGAGAATAATAATACACACATACTTATTTGTCATAATTGCATATTTTTGTTTCATATAAATGTTTAAAAGGATAAAAAAGAAAAAGATAAGTCTTATCTTCTTTTTTTTTATGTTCAGTTAGCCAACATATAGTACATCATTAGTTTTTGATGTAGTGTTCAGTAATTCATTAGTTGCATATAATACCCAGTGCTCATCACAACATGTGCCCTCCTTAATACCCATCACCCAGCTACTCCATTCCCCCACCCCCTCCCTTCTGAAGCCCTCAGTTTGTTTCCTGGAGTCCAGAATCTCTCATGGTTTGTGTCCCTCTCTGATTTCCTCCCCTTCAGTTTTCCCTCCCTTCCCCACGGCCCTCCATGCTATTCCTTATATTCCACATATGATTGAAACCAGATGATAATTGTTTTCTTCTGCTTGACTTATTTCACTTAGCATAATCCCCTCCAGTAAATCCACCCCATGACTCAGGAATTGCACTATTAGATATTTACCCCAAAGATACAGATGTAGTGAAAAGAAGGGGCACATGCACCACAATGTTCATAATAGCAATGTCCAAAAGAGCCAAACTACGGAAGGGGCCGAGATGCCCTTCAACAGATGAATGGATAAAGATGGGGTCCATATATACAATGGAATATTACTCAACCATCAGAAAGGATGAATACCCACAATTTGCATCAACATGGATGGAACTGAAGAGGATTATGCTAAGTCTTATCTCCTTAAAAACATAACAGTAGGGTGTGAGCGGAAGAATGGGGGTAATCATTGAGGAGAAAAGAAAAATCTCAATTCCTCTGATAAGGGATTGAGTTGGAAAGGTAAGCAGTAAAGGCAGGACTAGAAGTTTTGAACTTGGCAGGAAGGAATGAATTAAGTTTCATACATTAGGAAGCATTGTTTGTGGCAATGAGTGTGCACGGGAAGAGGAACATTACTCTGGCGATGAGATGGGGTGAGCACAGCTAGCCTTTGTTGCAAGAAAATTAAAATTACTGGAGCAGGAGTGAATAGGCCAGGGTTATAAATGATCCCAAACACACCTATGTGTGTGTATAATAAGGTAGTAAAAAAGAACAAAGTTAAATATATAGTTATACAGATGAGTTACAGGAACAAATATCCACACATATTTTTGTGCATTTGTATACATGTATACAAGCAAACTACAGCATCATATAGGTTTTCATTTACAAAATACTCGCTCCACACTAATAGGATATTCCACTGAGGCAAATTTTATAAACATCCAAAGTGTCAAATGCCAATCTATTAGAAGTATATCCTCCAATGTTCAAAGTAGGCAAAGCACAAGATTGACACCCATACTGGATATTCCTGTTCTTCTCCCCAGGTCCCCTAGCTACCCTCATGGCTGAGCAACCAAGGAGAGAAGTGTTGCTTTCTTTCTGGTCTCTGAGAGATGAAGCCACGAGGCCAACATTGCAGAATCAATTTCGCATTTTATTTTCTGTACCACTTTTATCTCTCCCACTTCATATACCCAAATCTCTAATTTGTAAACATCAACTGTGTTAGGTTAACATCCCTATAATGGTTCTATGTTTACATGTGCAACTGTAAGGAAGGTGGATTCTAGAAATCTTGGGTAAAAAAAAGCCTATCTTCAGTGACATGGATCTGAGTTGGATCGTGTTTTAGAAAACCTGATCTCCTATAAAATATTGGAATTCTACCATAATATGGAATGTGGAAGAGCTTGGCTTGTTGAAAAATTGTACACAGTTATTTTTCTCTGTATCTTGCTCCAATGTGTGTATCAGTTGTTGTAAATAGAAATTGCTTTTTTCCAAAATGTAAACTATTTTAAGAAAAAAGTATTTTTAGTCTGGCTCTCCTTTCTCTACAACTTGAAGTAAGTAAGCCCAACCAACGCAATCATAGCACTCCATTGGCATCATGATCCCCCTGTTGGCAAGCATTTCCCCATATGAAGGCTTTTTCTACACAGGATATGTGTAGGAGTAAACAATTAATATTCAGATGGCATGCAATTTATATTAAGCATTGTTATTTTTATAATGGAGGCATGGTCTAGGCAAAACTCACAGTGAACCAAAGCTTGCCAAAATTTGAAAAGGTTTTGCTGGCAAGTGGGATCTGCTGTTTAAGGAAGGAGCCCATATGGTACATGGGAAAGAGTTTGGACAAGATGTAAAATGATGTCGGAGCAGTTACCCCATCATATAAAACAGATCAAGTCTCTGCTGTAAGCTGCCTCCATCTGCATCTCTATGTCAAAGGAAACAGTTCAAATAGATGTTTTTAAGTATCTTGTATTCAACATTCAATTTCTATGATATTGGGCAGGAGAAAAACAAGTTCTGTAATGTAACCCTCCTTTGAGAGATCGATTTCAGAGGTAAAAAAGCATTTCTAATGGTGTAATGTCTTTAGCGTAGACAAGTATTATCCAGGGATGTTATAAAATTTCCTCCATTTCTGAAAAAAAAAATGATGTAGGATTCCATGTTTTCAAATTTAAATGAGTCCCTCTTGAATGCAGGGAATGAATTCAATGAATGCCTTCTAGAATTTCAAAAACCAGGATAATTTCCAAAAAAAAAAAAAATGAAGGAACAAAGGATTACATTACATTTTGGTCAAAGATACTATAAACAAAACCATCAATAAAAATATTATGACTAAAATTCCTTTAAGGAAAAACATTCCCACATAAAAATTAGGAAGCACGTTAATTGTAAAATAAAGAGTAATAATTTATGTTGAATGCTTTGTTAAAGAGCTCATTCATTTTCCTAATTTATTTCATTGGGCCATTAACTGTGAAAACATTATCTCAGACCAGCACAAATCAGAGGATTGGCTTTTGAAAAAACTGGTGGATTAAATGACCTCTCAATTTCTGTCTCTTAATCCCATCATTTCCTTAAATCGGTTTAATTATCCTGCAAAAATAGAACCACAGCAGTGGCTTTTGCAATTTCTTCTTGATTTGAACCTTTTCTCTGTCCCTTAGTTTAAGTTTGTTCTATATGACTGAACACTGTCATTGGCTCACTACGAAGTTAATTATTTAGATATCTTCTGTTAAATACATCTCAGGATTCATGATCGGAAAACAGGCTGGCGGAGTGTTTGTTACTTGTGTTTCTTTTTGCTATAGATACTTATTGGAGTAAATCCTTTACTTTTCAGCCACACTTTTCTCTGCTATTACTTGTGTCCTGTAGTTTTTAGGATATTCGGATAACAAGTATAAGCTGCTTTTGCCCTTGCTCTGTCATTTCTTGAAAGCTTAGATGGAAAAAAAAAAAAAAAGGCATAATCAAAAACAAACAAAACAAAACAAAAAACCCCCAAAACACCTTGCTTCATTTGTGAGTTTAAGAATCCCATTAAAATTGCATAATGGTTACTGCTAACTGTGAATGACCTTTATTTTTTTTTTTTTAAGATTTTATTTATTTGACAGAGAGAGACACAGCAAGAGAGGGAACACAAGCAGGGGGAGTGGGAGAAGGAGAAGCAGGCGCACCGCCGAAGAGGGAGCCCGATGTGGGACTCGATCCCAGGAACCTGGGATCATGACCTGAGCCGAAGGCAGACGCTTAACGACTGAGCCACCCAGGTGCCCTGTGAATGACCTTTAAACAACAACCATTGTAGTCAGGATCTTCTTGGAGTCCTGACTCTCCGTTGATGAATTGGGGGCCTCAGCAATGATTGCCAAGTTCATTAGGATTGTCTTTGCAAATGCTATCAGGTATGTGTCTCTGTAAAAGAATCTGAGGCCCGTCACATACAATTGACTGGATGCTATTTACAGACCTCTTAGCAGACATAGAGGCAATATGTTGGCTCTTTGGATCCATAAGATTTGATTTGAATGTGTGGGGAGAGAACACCGACACAGTGAAGAATCCCACCCCACCCATCATCTCAGAGCAGAAAAGAAATAGAAGTGGCTTCCATTAAGAACCAAAAGGAGGGCGCCTGGGTGGCTCAGTTGGTTAAGCGACTGCCTTCGGCTCAGGTCATGATCCTGGAGTCCCGGGATCGAGTCCCGCATCGGGCTCCCTGCTCGGCAGGGAGTCTGCTTCTCCCTCTGACCCTCCTCCCTCTCATGCTCTCTGTCTCTCATTCTCTCTGTCTCAAATAAATAAATAAAATCTTTAAAAAAAAAAAAAGAACCAAAAGGATACCTGATTATATAAGAAAAGACACAAAGTCATACTCTATGCAGTCCTCAAATGATTTTAAATAGAGATCTATTTCTTCACTTACAGAAAATCCAGTCCACAGCTGGAATCAGGGAAAGAGGAATCCAGGCTGGCCAAACCTTCAACATAGGGCTCCAGAGGTTTTCCTGGGAGGCAACATTCCACTGGAATGAAGAAAGAGTGCAGAGGATGGTGTACATTGTTTTCTTTGACACAGTCAGACTCGTAGGAGTTGATCATCAATTCTGTCCTTATTTCATTGGCCAGAATTCAGTCACTTAGCCTTATTTAAATGCAAGGGGTGAGACATGGACATGTAACCTCTGGTAGGACAGACATGTCTTCCAACAACTTCTCATTGGGAAAGGGAGATTTCCAGGGCAGTTGGCTGTTCTTACCACAGAGAGTTTGCAGAAACACTTGCCAGCTGCGAAAATTCCAACCGGAAAAAAAAAAAAAAAATTAAGAAACTTGACAAAATATTTGACACATGGAATTCTCTGAATTTGAGGGGAAAAAAAAGTCTAAGGCACCCAAGAAATAATATAAATGCTGACATTCATTGACCAAAATTTCCAATTTCCTCAAACATTCATGCCCCACTAATATTCACAAGAAAATAAAGTAAAAATGTAAAATATCATGTGTCCAGTTTTTGTAGACTTACTCTTAAGGGAATGTTCTTTTTGTACACAATTGTCCTACCTTCCATGCCCTTCTGGGCCTTTTAAGCCATGCTGTTTCCCCTGATTTTGTAAGGCCACAGACATCCCTGTGTACAACCCTACGTAAGCCAACACATACTGTCCCTACACATGTTTGCCTTGCAACTGATCTGAGGAAAATGGGCCAAGAGCAAGGACCACACCTTTCTAGTATTCACATTGGTCTTCCTTCATGGAAGGATGCTGCACTGACCCCAGTGTGGTCCTTCTATGCCCTCATCTCTCAGTTAAGATTTTCAGTCACACTCTCTATTCATGTTCAGAGTAACTTACTGTGAAAAGGTAGAGGAGTTAATACTTTTTCAGGTGAATCTTAATTGTAATTTGGTTTAAAATCCTTCAACGTAAGGGGTGGATACTAGCCCAGACAGAATTGTAAGGTGTTTTTTTGTGGCGGAGTTTAAGGAATGACTCAGAATTACCAACTGGAGGGCAGATCTCTGGCAACCTAGACCTTGATAATGATGGCACACAAAACTTGTTTTTCATTTTTATTTATTGGGTGTGGAGCCCAAAGCGGGAATTGAACTCACAACCCTAAGATCAACACCTGAGCTGATATCAAGAGTCAGACGCTTAACCTGAGCCACCCAGGCACCCCTTATTTATTTTTATTTTTTAACTTGAATTATGTTTTGTCTCCAACCCCATATTCAATTATTTAGAAAGGAATATCGATATATCTGAGTTCGTCTTGTTATGGTTCTGAAGTGGTTATGTCTCCCCTCTATTAGTGTAAAAATTCTTCTCCCTGTCCCATTTGTGACTTTAATAATCATGTTAACATTTTGGTACTACTTTACAATTTACCAGGCACTTTTATTGTCCTAGGCACTCATGATACCTTGTGTTTATATTATGAGCCATTATCTCCATGGTACAAGTTTATGAGGAGTGAGGGAGGGGATGAATAAGAGAAAATAGAATGATTATTTATTAAATAAGTGCTGGATCAATTAGCTATGTTTAGACCCTGAAATCAACACTTCTGCTGTTATGTCCAATAAGGCACATACTTTTCTGCTTTCCATCTGGGGCATTAGCAACTTGCATTTGACTGCTGGCATGAGCCCCTCCCTCCTATGGAACTTCAAGCGGCTTTCAGCAAAACTGTTGCCTAGGTGGAGCATTGTGTGTGCTGGAATATGAAGAATGATAACGATTCCTTTTTCTAAATGTTTAGAAGATAGGCTCTGGTTCAGAACATCTTCTCTTCTACGAGGCCACTGCAGAAAACAGTGGATGGGTATGTCCACATAAAAATTGGGGTAATTAAAACAATGAAATGTAACTGCATACCAGTGAGCATGGCCCATATCCAGAATACTGACAACACTAAATGCTGGCAAGGATGTGAAGCAATTGGAATTCTCGTTCATTGCTGGTGGGAATGCAAAATGGTATAGCCATTTTGGAAGACAATGTGGCAGTTTCTTACAAAACGAAACATACTCTTACCATATGATCTAGCAATCACACTCCTTGGTATTTACCCAAAGGAGTTGAAAACTTATGTCCACACAAAACCTGCACAAGAATGTTTCTAACCAGCTTTATGCATAATTGCCAGAACTTGGAAGCAACCAAGATGTTCTTCAGTAGGTGAATGGATAAATAAACTATGTTACATCCAGACAATCAAATATTACTCAGTGCTAAAAAGAAATAGGCTATCAGGATATGAAATGGCATGGAAGAAATTTAGGTGCATATTACTAAGTGAAAGGAGCCAACCTCTAAAAGCCTACATACTGCACAATTCCAATTATATGACATTCTGGAAAAGGCAAAACTAAGAAGAAAATAATATCAGTGGTTGCCAGGGGTTGGGAGCAGGGAGAGATGAAAAGACAGAGCACATAGGATTTTTAGCTGGTAAAAATACTCTGTATGATATAATGATGGATATATGTCAGATATATGTCACTACATATGTGTCCAAACCCATAGAATGTACACCACCAAGAGTGAAACTTAGGGTAAACTCCAGACTTTGGGTGACTATAATGTGTAGATATAGGTTCATCCTTGGTCAATAAAACCAAATAACCAACCAACCAACCAAATGAGAAACAGGGCAGAAAGGCCAGGTGACAGCAATCTATAGGGAGGAGATTCTGAAGGGAAGAACTGATAGTGCTCCTGATTTCCATCTCCATTTTACCCCATCCCTGCCTTGATGATAAAGATAGATACAAATCTTGGAAGAAGACCTTGATAAAAAGGCTTAAAGGGGTGAGCAGGTAGCCTTTGTGAATATGAGGACGCACATTTCCTGCTTCAGCTTTAGACAAAAGGGCGCATGCTTGGAAGGAATTCTTGTGTTGGGGCAGCGGATGAGGAACTTATAGTAAGATTTCAGACAATAATAAGTGAATATGGAGAATTTTATACTCTGCCTACTTGTCTCTTTGATATGGAAATTAGGAAAGAATTATAAAAGTAAAAGCTTCTCTAGGGCTGGAATTGCATTTTATCATTTGATCTATCTGCTAACAAAATGCATGGTGCATACTGGGTACTCAGTAAATGCTTATTTAATGAAAAAATAAATGCAACTTTGTATCTCTTCCCCTTCCTCCAACACAAATTACATTAAAGTAGTAGCTGCTTATTAAATATTTCATTGACTTTTCATCAACCTTTTATGTATCTCGCCTCTTCTGTACTCCCCAGCCCCTTAACTATTTGCAGCAACTCAGCATTTCAGAGAGTAATCAATGGTGATGGAATTGGACCATCATGAAAAACAGAACAGGAAATGTATTTCATTAGGAGATATCTATATTCTCTAATATAAGCATTTTCTCTAATTTGTTTAAGCAGCCAACTCTGCAAATAGGTGATTTAATATAATATAAGGTGATTTAATAAAATCAAGACTTAAGACTCTCTTTGTCCTGAAAACAGTTCCACCAACTCTGGGTTTCAGATTATTCCTATTTAGGAATTTTAGAACTAATTTGATTTTGTATCAGGTGTATGGATCACTTGGCAGCTTCCATCTTGACCTTATCTCAGTATCCAACTGTCTTCTCAATGTCCTTATCTCTTCTGATGCCCCCCAGTAAAGGTAGAAGTTCTCCCTTCTTGTTTTCTAGCCTTCTGTTTATTCGTATCCACAATCACTATGAATTTCAAGTAAAATAGGCTGCAGCATATTTTTGGTGTTTGGGGTCAAGGTGAAGAGTAGAGTTAACACAAAATGTTAATTAGATGACCTTTCAGAAAGCCTGATGGAGTGTACAATAAATTCTAGATTATTTTCACTTTGGCTGAAGATCACTCAGTCCTTTGTTTATTAACCTGAACAGACATAAAACTTCATTTTTGCCACCTCATGATTTTTTTAGCCATTAGCTGTGATCTGATTATTGGACTTATTTGACATTATGCCTTGTCTTGATATTTTCATTGATTTTTTTTCAAAGAAACCAGAAGCTCTTTCCATATTTTCATTACAGAAGGCCTGAAGAATAAAAGCATACTTTTGAGAAATATCAATATTCATATAATGTTCTGATAGAACATTGTTATCTCATTTTTTATTTCTATAGATTAAAAAAAAGGGAAGTCAAAGTAATAGAGTAATATTGAATTCAGGGAGATTTGTGGTATTTTAAAAAACCAACCTTATAATCAATTAAGAAATAGTTTCAACCTGAGAAATAAAATTCACCAGTGGGTAATCTTGAGATAAATTATTTTTAAAATGCATGTCAGCATTATCCATCACATAAATAAGTGACACACTAAAATATGATGAAGCTCCTGTTATTACACTGATGACAGGATAGGACAGTTACTATACTTGTGGAAAGTGTTTTGGGACAGGAAAAAAATCATCATTTGTATACATTATATTAAGTTATAATAAACACTAGGTTAGACCTGAAGAAGAAAATAGATTATAAAATGCATGCATAGAAGCGAGAGAACAAAGCTCAGTTCTGGGCCTTGGCAAATGTTGGGTGCTTAGGGATTGACTATAAATTTAAGACCCAAAGAAACATCTGGAAGGAGGTGTTCTGTGCCCATCTGGCTGTATCCCCGTGTCCCTTTCAAAGATTTTAGTTCCTGTGGCAGCTGGATGGAGAGAATAGGGACTCTGGGAAATCTGACCTGCTAGATTCTGGGGATAGCTGCCCTCTCTATTGGCTATTCCTAGATGGTTCTGCCTGGCTTTGTCAATTGGTGAGCTAGTCCACAGCATTTTGGAATAGGAAAAAGGTAAAATTTGTTTCCTTATAATATCTTGTTTCCCCACTTTCTCAATATTGATTATTATGTAAAAGATTTCCAAAACATGGGTTTCCAAGAACTTTTCAACAGTGTCATTACTTCTATTTTAAAATACATAACATTTTTCTCCAAACTTTCATCTTTTCTTGTCTCCTATCCTATTGTCCTCTTACATTACTGGATCTCTAACAGGACCTTGCCCACAATATCACATATAGATCAACGGCAGCTACCCGGGAAAATGGTGGCTTACCGTTCTCAACAATGTGTTGGCAGAAAAGCACAGTTTCCACAGGTGGCCACGTACATACAAGCTGTAGTACTTCCTCACATGCACTTAACATATTTATTAAAATAAAGTATGTTTCATCTGCTTTATCCCTATTCCTCTTTGTTCCTTAATCCCTGATACTTTTATTAACACTTCCAAAATGAAGATACCTATAACTGTATCTGTATCTATCTTAATATAATCTAGAGACAATACAATGGTCTAAAAAATAAATCCACCCCCTATCCTAGGCTTTCAGGCAAGTAGTGGATAAGGGGGTGTTCCTTTACTATGTTGAAGTACCCCAAATTATTATGCCTTTAACCACAGATTCGATGGCAATGTTTGGCAGCTCAGGATTTAGGCAATTCCCTAGACTGTGCATCCTGGGAGGATGGGAGGCAGCCAGCTTGGAAGACCCACATGCTACTCATCTTCCTCTTGTTTGCAGGGTCTTTAAGTAAGCATATCTTGTTTAGACCAAATTAAAAAGATACCACAGCTTTGGCACCCAAATTATTAGGGATGGAGGAGGGACAGATGGAACAGAAGCAGTGGGGGTGGAGAAAGATGGGAAAGAGGAGACTGAGAAAAACCAAAGTATCAGCATTCTGTCCTCAGAGGCATGCACAAAGCATATCTTTAGCACAAAGGGAGAGAACTGAGAACGAACAACAAAGGGAAAACAAATACCTTGAAGAAAAGAGTGACTTTTCAAATGTGTAAGTTACCTAACATAATGTTATATTTTTACCCTTTCTATTAAAGACTGCAGATGTGTGTACATCTGCTTGGAATAACATAGGGGATTCATTTAGTGAAATAATTTGTTCTCCCTTTTAAACAGGTCTATAGGAATTTCATATTTTATCTGAACGCCTGACTGCCTATTGATTTCAAGACTAGCTTCTAGGGGAGCCCTCTGTGTGACTTGAGGGCTGATGAAGAATCCATGCTATGACAGTTCAGACACCAAAGAGGGGAAAAAAAGGAAAGAGGTTGACTGTAATTCATTCTGTACTGTAATTATCGGTGAGTTTACAGTTAGCACCCTAGACCAAGTGATATAATTTGTAAACATGGTGAGTTATGGTTCTGAACCCATGCCCTGGGGCCAACCCAGTTTGTATTACAAGTTGACATTTCCAAATCCTTTGGAATTTAGCCTTTGATTGCCCCATAGAAGTCAAAAAATTATAAACCTTTTGGAATTCATTGATTGGTCACACTGAGATAAACACACAACTTTCTGAAGCAGAGGAAACTGTTTATTCAAAGGCACTTTATTATTTCCACTAATAGAAATATTATTTCCACTTTATTATGTTCACTAAAGAAAAATGGAGAACATTTAAAATTTAAGAGCATTTAAAAAGAGCACATGGTACTGAGCATTGACTTGTTAGGTCTACACCAGAGTCCAAGCTTTCACATTCTTCTCCTTCCACCAAGGCAGCCTATATGGACTTCAAATGGGACCCAGCCCTGGGATTCTGCCCAGGAGGGGAACATAACCTTCTCTAAAGTATGATTCCATGTTCTAGTTACATAGCGAAATGGAGCCCAAGCCCAAGCAAAAAAATCTTGTCCTCAAAGGGCCCGGCTAGAACAAATATGGGGAATAAGGTTTTGCTAAATCTGGAAAGTATATTGCAAAAATCAACAGCTTGACTACTTTATTATGCATAAGGACCACCTAAGTACTTGCTAAAATGTGGATTCTAAACCCAGTCCCTGAGATTCTGATTCAGTAGACTTGGATATGTCCCAAGGATACACATTTGTTATAAGCTTTGTTAGTGATTCTAATACTGGTGATTCATGAATCACACTTTGGAAAAATACTTAAAAAGACCATTTTGTTATGCACTGTTCAAAAGCACACATATATGGAAGTTTCTATACTAAGATTTCATTTGATCATTTATTTATTCATCACCTAGTATGAGCCTACTCATATGCAAATTCGAAGAAAAGACTTGTTCAAATGATGGGGAATCGTTATTTTCTTAAAATAAATTTTCAAATATTTTATAGTATTCAGAAACTGTTGAGCTAACCAAGCAAACAGAAACTGGTCCCGTTAAGAGATAAGTCACTATTAATTTAATAAAGTTTGCCAGCTTGATATTTTTTAAATAAAATAGTAAGTGATATTTGCTTAAATGTATATTCTTTTTAGGCTCCAAATCAAGTTTTTAAAAACTGTTTTGTATGTGAGAACATTTCATATGCTAAATTGCAGGTGAACAGGTCTGTTTGACTATTAGTCTATTTCTGTGTATTGGGCATCAGTGCATATGTATCCTTATATTCGTGGCTAATATATGACTGACATTGATTGCAATGTCTGTGTTTCTTTTCTTTTTTTTTTTAAGTTTTATTTATTTATTTGAGAGAGAGAGAGAGAGAGAGTACGAGCAGGAGGAGGGGTAGAAGGAGAGGGAGAGAATTCTCAAGCAGACTCCCACTGAGCACAGAACCCGATGTGGGGCTCAGTCCCAGGACCCTGAGATCATGACCTGAGCTGAAATCAAGAGTCGAACACTTATCTGACTGAGCCACCCAGGCACCCCACAATTTCTGTGTTTCTTAATGAAAAAGAAGGAGGAGGAGGAGGAAAAGGAAATGTATTCCAAATTAATCCCACACATTGAATTTATCTTTCAGTTTTGTAGTGTCCAGCCTTTAGGATGATATCCAATGATCCCTGCCTCCTAATATTCATGTTATTTCTTCCATGTTGTGTCAGGGTCAGTCTAGGTAACCAATACAACATGGCAGAAGTGATGAGGTGATGATTCTGAACTGTGCCTTCTGCCTTGCTCTCTCAGAGAGTGGAGGGAAGCCAGTCAGAATATCTTGCACCCACTCCAGCCACCTTATGGAGAAGTCCATGAGACAAGAGACAGAGGCCTCCAGACAACTGCCATGTGAGTTAATCTTCTTGAAAGTGGGTGCCCCAGACCTAGTCAACCCTTCATATGATGGTAGCCCTGGCTGACTTCACTGCAACCTTAGGAGAGATCCCCAGCCAGAACCACTGCATTCAGTTGTACCCAGTTTCCCGACCCTTAGAAACCGTGTGATGTAACAAATGTATCTTGTTTTAAGCTGACTTTTGGAGGTAATTTTTGACGCAGACATAGAAAACTAATACAATTTTCACCCACAGTTGCTATATAATATGTCTGTGATGGAACTCTCAAACCATCTGCTACTTGACCTTATGATGCTCTGTGTCTAGAAAAGAGAAACGAGAAGGAAAGTCACCTTCATATAGTTAAGCATGTTCATTCATTGCTCGTGGTTAGTATTCTTTGAAGTGCTAAAAATAGAGATAATTCATAAATAATCTTTTGTACCATAATATATAGAAAAAGTCCAGATTTTTCCTATTAAATGAGTATACTTACAGTACTTGAAATTGGAAGCAAAATTATAGTCTTTGATGCTATTTTGTCTTATTAGTCATGAATTTAACTATATGGAATCTACAAATCAAATAAATATTTGTTGGTTCCAATTTCAGTCCTGTCCTTAAATGTGCTATTGAATGAGGAGAAAAGAAAACAAAGTTATCCCATCACACTTCACCTTTAGAATTCAACTCAAATTAATCACTTTTAATAAGTTCACTTTAGTGTCCACTCTTGATTTCAACTCAGGGTTGTGAGATAGAGCCCCAGGTCTGGCTCTGGGCTCAGTGCAGAAATCTGCTTGTCTCTTTCCCTCAGCTCCTCCACTCTCTCTCTTTCTCTCAGATAAATAAAATCTTTTTTTTTTTTAAAGACGCTAATATGTTTCATATCATCTTAGAATCTAATTTGAAAATAAAGAAGAGACAATACCCAACAACAACAAAAGATTATAAAATTTGTTTTACTCTAATAACTTTGGGTTTCCAAGCCCAAATACTTAGTAATATCTCTAAATAGACATAACTATTCTTACTATGATCTCTAAATACAGTTTTGATTTACAAAACAGATGGGAAAGTTTGCTATGATCTTGATTACTTTCACTGAATCTTCAAAATTAGTTTGAGGCGTCACCCACTGTAACTCACAAAAAAATATGGTTTTAATTTTGAAACAAGTAGTATGTTGCTGATGGATAGCCATGAAATGTATATAAAGATGTTTTGCAATACTGAAAACATTGTTAGGAAATAATTGCACTTCATTAAGGCAGTTGAATCCATAAGGTACCGGGTAGCTAAAAAATGAAATGACTCCTAAGTATTGTCAAAGTTTAGCCCAGTTTTGGCAAAACTATGAGGTAGGCAGGGTCCCCACATGCCTTGCCTCTCCCCTTACCCACACACCCTGGAATCTTATTTTTCAAAAGTCTCTCCCTTTAAAACATAACTTTCCTATTGTGTCAGAGTCTTGTGCTCTATGAGAAGAAGATATTTCAATAACTTAGGTAACCAGTGCTCTCTTCTCACAAATAAACTTTAAGGTGCATTCTGCCTCTCTGACTGCTCTGAATTAAGATTATTTTAGGGAGCCAAGTACTTCTGTGGCCTCACCATTCATAACACATAGGAAGTTGTTTATTCCATCTGAATATAGACCTTTTAAAATGTGTTTGCTCAATATTTTCCAAGCTTGTAACATAAAATGAATATCTATTTTTTATATTGATATTTTAGTCCAAATCTGGGAGGAATCCATAAGAATGTTTTAAGGTTATCAATATAGACTTTTGATGATGGAGCTATTAATACCAGTTTCTACAAAACTAGTGCACAACTGGCTTATTAAATGTTTAAGAACTTCTAAAGAAATCAGAAAAACCAGTAAGTGTGTGCGTGCATGTATACTTTCAATAATTTCAACAGGTAGTAAGAAACAACTTGTTCTAAAAATGCTTGTTGAGTTATTTAATAGGTACAACTCAATAAATAAGCAAATTAAGTAACTCATTGGTACTACTGAATGCTTTATAGTATAGATAATTTTATATTGCTTTGTAGAATTTGAAGGGCAAAAGTCAAACTATTGAACTATTATTAAATTATTTTGTTAAAAAATTTGGTCAAGATCTAAGGACGCATTCCGCTGTCACAAATCATAGCATTGCCATTCTTAGAAGCCCATAAAGATTTACCATCTTATTTGAAATAAAACGTTAACACTTTGCCATGGTTTACAAGGTCCTGCATGATTAGCCCCACATCCCTCATCAACCTCCTCTGGGACGATTCTCTCCCTCTTTCATTATGATCCAGCCACACCGTTCTTTATTTCTGCTCCTAGAACACATCAGACACATTCTCCCCTGAGGGTATTTTGTATTTGCTGCTTTTAACAAGGTGTCACTGCTGCCTTTGTTTACTGGATTTGCGATCTCTAATAGGGCTTTGCTCAGAATTCCAGGCACCCATCAAGTGGAGACTACTTCAAAAAAATTTTTTTAAAAAGAATAAAGCGAGTAGTTCTCAATATCTATTGGCAGAAAAGCAAATTTCCAGCACACTTTTGAATTAAGATGGTGGTGTACTTTACTAGTGAATTCCATTACACATACATGTATACACATGCATACACACATGCACACACACACACACACATTCTGTTCCCAGTAGTAAGCTGATATGAAGCCAACAAAGACATTATAAGAACAGTATAGACTAACATTCCTCAAAAACAGAGATGCAGAAAGTGAAAGATGTTAAAAGGGAGTTTGAAAATTTGAAAGCAGCTTATATTCCTGAAAGTATCGAATAAAATAAATCTAAAGCCTTAGGAGGCGAAAACTAAGTGAAATTGCTGTTTTCATAAAACTCGGTGTCTTTTGATGAAGTTGGCACTACCTAAGTCTGTTTCACGGATGTTACCTTAATTTAATTATACATATTTCAGTATTTAAATAAGAACTATCTGAAGATACTATAATACCTGTACTCAAGGGGAATTTACATATATTATCCCTAAATCTCAAAGAAGAAGATAATACTACCCCATCTCATAAAGAAGAAAATGTAGGTTCAAAAATACTAAAGCATTTGCTTAAGGGCACTCAACTAGTAGGTTTCAAATTTGGGTTAATCTGACTTAAAATATACATTTTTTTTTTCTCTAAAGAAAAAGTGGAGGGCGCCTGGGTGGCTCAGTTGGTTAAGCGACTGCCTTCGGCTCAGGTCATGATCCTGGAGTCCCGGGATCGAGTCCCGCATCGGGCTCCCTGCTCGGCGGGGAGTCTGCTTCTTCCTCTGACCCTCCTCCCTCTCATGCTCTCTGTCTCTCATTCTCTCGGTCTCAAATAAATGAATAAAATCAAAAAAAAAAAAAGTGGAAATTTCAGGAGCTATGAAAGCTAAATTGTGGAGGGTACTAGGGACTGGATGGGGCTCCTCCAAATATATCAATAAAACAACTGTATTGTAGAGGGTGCATAGGGTAGTGAGAATGACTTCCAAAGAATAAGCTAAGGCTGATGTTAGGTCATAGAAAAATGATAGTATCATCAGATAACAGAATTAATTTCCCAGACGAAGAAACCAAGGTCCTTTTTTAGGCTTAGCTGCCCTATTTGATAAGACTGATAATTTCCCCTTGATATCCAACCTTTTTTTCTTCCTTTTAGGAAAAGAGGTAAGTACTCCTAGCTTGGTATGTGGCTGCTCTCCCAAAGACTACATTTCCCAGACTTCCTTGTAGCTTATATTGCCATGTGACTGAGTTCGGGCCAATGGATGAGTAGAATTGATGTGTGAAACTTCTAGGCCCTGTTTTTTTAAAGAAAGATGCTTATTCCTTCCCTCTTTCCTCTGTTTAATGCGGATGTGTGATGGGTATAGAAGATGTGGTCAGAGTGAGTCAATTTTGGCCATTCTTGTGAGGACCACACACTAGGAGATGGACAAGAAACACTTCAGAAGAAACCTGAGGTCCTGTTGGCTTTATAAAGCAGAGATGCTGAACCTCTCTGCATCACCTACCAACTCAGAATTTATCTGAGACAAATAAATCTATTTTGTTTATGCCACCTTCATTTAGTCTCTGTTAAAGTGGCCAAAACAATCCTGAAATTAATACCTCTTAATTCCCAGTTTAGTGTTGCCACCTTTGTATATGTATTACACTTAAATATTTACTCTGATCACAAACTTCTTTAAATATATTAATTCATTTTTTATGTGGGTGATCAGAATGGATGTTTCAGATCAGTACTGATGCAGTTTAATTAGACAATTTTGATTCCAGAACCATAGAGTACAGTTTATATATTACTATTCTCATAATCCAGTCGAAGTATTGAACATTCATTAAAAGACACTCGAAACTACAAAACATTTCTGAAAGCAATTAAGGGAGACCCTAAAAATGAAGAGATATACTGTGTTCGTGACTTGGAAAACTCAACAATGTCAATTCTCTCTAAACTGACCTGTATCAATTCAGTACAATTCAAATCAGAATTCCAAAAGACTATTTTATATAAATTTTAAAGCTGCTGCTAAAATTCCTATGAAAGTACAATCAGACCACCTTTGGACCTTGAGAGCTTGTTTGGAGGTTCTAGCAGGGGAGCGCAGCTACTCGTATACCCTTGACCGAAGAACGGTCCTCCTCTATCGGGGAAGGTCGTCCTCTTCGACCGAGCGCGCAGCTTCGGGAGGGACGCACATGGAGCGGTGAGGGAGGAAGGGGACACCCGCCTAGCCAGCCAGATCAGCCGAATCAACCCTGGCGATCAATGGGGTGACAGACGTCGCAGCCAGATCGCCCTCACATCCGCAGTCAGACTACCTTTGAAAATGAAGAACAAGGTGAAAGGATTAACAATACTGATTGCAAGATATCTTACAAAGCTACAGTAGTCAAAACAATGTGGTACTAACATAAAAAATAGAAAAATACGTCAGTGAATTGAACAAAGAGTCTAGAATGAGATCTACACATATATAGATAACTGATTCTCTACAAAGGTACAAAAACAGTATAGTGGACCATGGATGGTCCAGTAGCATTAAAATAACCAGATATCCATATGGAAATAAATTAACTTTGATCCATACCTTACACTCTATACAAAAATTAACACAAAACAGATCAAAGAGCTAAATGTAAAACCCAAAACTATAGTGCTTCCAGGGGAAGAAAAAGAACATGGATTTTTGTGTATGTGCATGTGTATGTGTGTGGATTGTGGTGATGAGTTTTTAAATACAACATCAGAACTGTGTGCTATGAGAGAACAACTTGATAAACCGAACTTTGTCAATTAAAAAAAAAATTAAAGAGGCATTCAATATAAAATTTCACAGGTGGACTCTATATAGTGAGTCCTCTATATATTGTTTCTGTTGCTGTTGTTCACTCTTAAGTTAGGTAAGAATCAGTTGAATTTATGTTTGCCTTATTTCAACAGACTTTTCTTTACTGTTCTGACTTACCAGAAACTGTTTCAGTCAACAAAAATAGTTTATCCAATCAAATCAGTTGAAAAATGTCTGTTAAGTTCTGAACGATCCTATATAATTTTCCCCAGTACTTTAAACACTTTTCATGGCATCTGATTAAATGTTAAAAAAAGACCTTCTCCTCACCAAAACTTAAAAAGTTTCAATTAAAAAAAAAGTTATGAAATATTCTGAACAGAGATTAGAGGGTAAGAAAGAGGAAACTAGGGGGTTTGGAATGAGTTTATTTTGACCCAAACTCATGCTGTAGTCAGAATATTAGTCACAGCTGCAATGACAGGATAACTTACTTGACAGCCTCAGGAGCTTTTTTATTTTTAATTTTGTTTTTGTTTTTGTTTTTCTGGTATCCTGCTGAATCTGACCAGAGCAGTTTATTTACTTCCAGGCTCTCTCTACTTATCTCCAGCCTAGAGGCCAAGGGTTTGCATTTAATTCAACTGTTCCCAAATGGGACACTTGCTGAGGTTCAATAATGAGTATGTCCCATTTTCCAAAATAGTTAATAACATGCAAATTCATGTACAATTTTGATACATACTTATAATTCTTTTGAATCATGTACTAAATAGGTCACCAGATTGTAATTTAATTTTCCTTTTATTGATTAATGTACTTTTGAATTATTTGCAGTGTTATTCATATGTGTTCAGCTTAATATTAGATATTCCAATTAGGAAGGAGAGATTTTCATGTCTTATTCATTTAAGAACTAAATTTGTTGTCTTCAAGGTGAGGGAGGCAGAGGCCAGTCAAAAAGTTACTTGAAGGTCATCTATTTTTAGTCTCCTGCTAGTCCGTGAAATGTTTTAATAAAGCAGAGATGGACTCAAAGTCAGTTAAAATATTTCATCTTGGGTATTTCCCTTCATCTTCCCTATATCCACCCATCTAACCTTTTCTGCATCTAGAATCCCTAAACCTGGCTCCCTGAAAACTTTTGTGTGTTTGTTTTGCCTTTCTCAGTCCAACCAAATTCTTCTCCTTTGGCTCCTAACTTCAGTTTCACAAAGAGTAGGTGTGTTCTTTCTGATTCCCAGCTTCCACTACACTAAGATTACTGTCGTGTTTTGGTGTTGGGATCATATTGTAAAAACACCATGTTTATAACACCTTACCCAGTCTACATTAAGGTAACTAAATCTGTACACTTTTAAATTGTAGACATACCAAAATACACCCATTTGAGAGGTTATTGTATAGGTGAATACTGAAACCAGTATTCTGAGCCTCTCTGTGCCTTAGGTTTTGTTTTTAAAGAACATTGGGTAGATACAAAATAATATTTATAAAGAAGTCAAAAGGTATGAGGGTGGTATGACATCTGTACCTACACCTTCTTCTTATCTAGTGCAAGAAATGAAAGAATATGATCTGTGAAGTCCCTTATGTCCTTGCCCCAATCCTTCCTTCTTCCCCCAGGAAATTATTTTATCCTTAATTTTTTGGTCTTCATTACCTCAAGTGTCTCAAGTTTGTTGCTTCTTTTTTTCAATCTGTGAAATGAATATAATAGCAGTGATCACTTACAGGGTTGTTAATACTAACGAATTAGTGGATACAGACAAAACACCTAGAATCCTGTTTGGCAGGGAAATCAATAAACATAACCATTGTGATAATGATGATGACGATGATGGCAATGATGGATAAACTTAACATTGTCATGCATACCATTGCTTTCATTCATCCTTTTGTTTAGCAAAACATTAGACTATTCATTAGTGTTCTTTGAAACAATATGAAGACACAGTACTTAGTCATTTTTTTTTAAGTGAAGAATTTATAGATCTTAGATGAAAGATTCCCATAAGTATGCACAAATTCCTGGAGAAGGAGGCTCAGGAACCATAGAGTTTGGGGAAATACTTTCTCGTGAGTATCAGAATTTTTTGAAAAAAACAACAACAATAGATGGATCCTAAAGAAAGTTCTTATTCACCACAAATTTGTTTTGAACATTTCAGAACTCATAAACCAAATATTCTACCTAAGGCACTATTTTAAATCTGTGGAAAATGTTAGTGTACTTGTGGTTGAGATTTCCTTGTATTTCCCTCTCCTCCATGCTTAACCAGAAAATAACCCTTTTTTAAATTTTTTTAATTTTTTTTATTCTTATGTTAATCCCCATACAGAAAATAACCCTTTTTTAAGAATGAGGCCAAGTCTCATGAACCAAGCCACAATCCAAGGATTCACCATGACCACCTCATGTATTAATGTGACAAAGCTGAAGAAATTCATTTCAAGAGGCTATGTAGAGGAATTGTAAAACTGCACAGATGAGAGCACAATTTTACTCAATAACAAATCTTTTGGTTGGGAAAAGTCTATGCTTTGGGCACGAATCAGAAAAACTATGATAAAAGAGGCATCAAAATGTCTTTGTGATCAATTTTATCGTCTCTGGATAAAAATCACATCAACATATCTTAGAGGATACTGACCTTTTTAAAAAACTTTTTTTTTTTTTTTTGAATCTCAGTATAACGCACTCATAAAACCTGCACATATCATTAAGTATAAAGCACAATGAATTTTCAGGAGGTGAATACACTCAAGTTACCATCCACTCAGATCAAGAAACAGACATCTTCAGCATTGCACTGACTACTTTTTGATATGTGTCTAGTCATGTTTCTCTCCCTGAGCAAGAGGGTGAGAATCAAATCTGATGCCTACAAAGCTGGGGTAAAGAAAGAAGATTTAATCATCCAATCTCTTAGCTTATGAGTTGATCAAATTTATCAATTTGCTATTGATGGGATAGAAAATTGGGATAAATTTTGCTATGGGACCTTTTGCTAGGCCACTTAACATTGACACATCAAGTTGAATACACAGTGGTGGTCAATTTTTTACTTTGACTGATTTACATCCACATGTGGTCGGTGGGTAAGTGGCATAACATATCATCCTCACCAATGGTTTTCCTTCTCTCTCTCTGTCTCTCTCTCTCAAACAAAAAGATTAGTTTCAGTGGGCAAAGTTATTTTTGAGGCATAATCTCTTCTTTTTCATCAAATTTAGGTGCTAAAGAATGGTTATTTCAACCCAATTAAGAACTTGAATATTGCAGATGTCCTTACCCTTAGAGAAAACTTTTAAAAATCCATGTAAAATATTTGTTATTTTTTTTCTTTTTAGTGTGGTTTGTTTTGTGCAGTATATGAAATCTTTTGAAAATCAACTTTGAGAAAGTCTTTCATTAAGCCATCTTCAGTAAATATTTAGATGTTACATAGTAGGCATGCTCCAGCAGAAAAGGAGCTAGTTGAGAAGTGGTACATGTGTAAATGAAAGTTGTATTTAAATTTCTATATATTCTAGCTCCAATTTCAGAAAGCATAGACAGTTCATCTACCTCTGTTCAAGAGAAGAATAATGATTAGTCCCTTTTGACTGAAAAAGGATTTCACATTCAGTAGTGTCCATGGAAATATAACTTTTTCTGTGCCTGTTGAATTCTAAAAAGAGAGTAAAGTTAAGATCTGGAAACAAAAGGAAGCTTTTTTTTTTTTTTTTTTTTTCTCAGAGTATTATATTGGGTAGGCAGAGATAGAGAAATTTAAAACCATTTAAAATAAATATATTTCTTCCTAATCTATCTCCAATCCTATTAAACAGCAGACTATTTGACATTATTAAACATATAACATGTCCTTCATTTAATAAAGTTTCCTTCTCAAGACAGACGTTAAAAAATCAACAATTAGTATAGATTTCAGATTTATAGTGTGGTACTTTAATGCAAACCTTTAAAAAAGATTAGCTATTATAAATATTAAAATACTGATATATGTATACATTTATGTAATGTGATATATAAACAAGAGTATTATATAATACATAAACATATAATATATTGAGGTCTTCATTCTTTTTTGTTTGTTTGTTTGAGAGCGAGAGAATGAGAGAGAGAAAGCACATGAGGGGGGGAGGGTCAGAGGGAGAAGCAGACTCCCCGCCGAGCAGGGAGCCCGATCCGGGACTCCATCCCGGGACTCCGGGATCATGACCTGAGCCGAAGGCAGTCGCTCAACCGACTGAGCCACCCAGGCGCCCCCTTGAGGTCTTCATTCTTAATTTTTTATTTAGAGCTAACACATGTACTTGGTTTGACAAAATTGAGCACTACAGAAATTTTGCCAGTAAACAGTGAGTCCTACCCAACCCTAGACCCCATGCCACCTCTCAGAGATAATTATTATCAAAACTTTCAGGCATGCCTTTATAGAAACTTCCTATCAAATTATACAATGCACATACATACAATCAATACGGTGGGTGTAGGTCTCAGTCCACAACTGACTTATCTAAGAAATGTTGCATTTGTTTATTTCCCTGGAACCAATTACATTTCAACTTGCTTCTAGCCTGTTATAAAATTCAAATTCATTCTCAAGTACTAAGAACTCCCACCACCAACCACACATAAACCATTTTGCCTTTTAGTGGTGCAATGATCCTTCATAAAATCCCAGGCACTCAAGAGCATCCTCCATCAGTAAGTCATCAATCTCTCTGGTTACCACCATGATAGCCATTGTTCCAGTTGATAAAGCTGTCAATCCAACTTATCTGCCATACTTTGGGGCATGGGTATATTTGATAAGGCTAATCACCTCTTTCTGATAATTTTCCACCTACCAAGCTCACTGTTTGGGATCAGAATATGGGTTCCAAATATTTACAGGTCCTATAAACCTTTCCTCTTTCATAGGAGTCTTTTTAAAAATGTATGCATATTTCATTACCTTTTTTACATTTTATTAACATTTTCAAGATCAGCTATAGCACTGAGAAAATATTCTGTAGCATTAGAATTTACTCACTCTGCTGCTAATTTTCAACCTACTTCTTAGATACATTTCTGGTGTTTCACTTTTTCTTTTTGAGAAACAATAACACACAGGTGTAAATGCAGCCATTAGAGGGAAAAGTTATCTACTCAGTGTTTAGAACATTAATATACTAGTTAAATAAACCTTTTTTAAAATTTTCTTAGTCTTGAAAATATTACTACTCTTACCAATCTACATTATTTGTGGTAATGCTGTGGCTATTTACCCCCATCCAGATACAGTCATTCTCAGTGTCCTGATTCCCTCTGGGGACAGCTAATGAACACTTTTTGGCATGTGCCCAGAAGCCTGAGCACCATTGTAATTTATTTCTATCTAAATTACTCCAATTGGGGCAAGGATGCTGAATTACGCTGATTTCCCATAAACTGGCTCATTTTGCTGAATACTGGTTTATCTCTTGATGCAGGATATTAGAGTAACAGAAAATAAACATATATACACACAGATAAATTTCTCCAACCTTGTATTTTGAATCAAACAATTGCTTTTTGTTCTTCTCATTGATTCAGTTAGTAATTAATACTAGGCTCTACAATGAATGTCACTTGCATAATTTGAACATACAATATTCATATTCCCTTTTTTAGACACAAAAATGAACCAAAGAACCATTTAGCAGTTGTTTGAAGCATATTTTGTAATCTGTTTGGGCATTTGTGCTTGTAAACAATTAAATGGTGGATTATTCTTTAAATTTTCAGCTCTGTCACCATTTTGCAGTCTGATCACTTATATTAGAAGAAAGTAAGCTACATTATAGATTGATTTCCTGGAGAATTTACTTTAATACAGAATTTTACCAAATATTTCTTTTCTCAAACTTTTCCCTTGTTAATTATTATTGTATCTGAAATCTGTAATTTAAAATAACTGTAAATAAAACTGACAGATGCCATATGGAATAATAGCAACCTTACAAGCAAAATAGCCACCTAGGCTGATTATTTGCCAGCTCTGAATGTAAATAAAAATGTGAAGCTGAATTTATTTAGCACAAGAAAGTGGGGGAAATGTTTAAACATGACTTGCACATTGAAAAACTATTTAGCAGGCATCTACTGAAAAGGGGCAAGATGTGGAGGAAGCGCTGAGAAGCACAATTACAAAAATCTCCTCTCACATAACCTATGCTCTAGATTGAAAAATAAGACCTATAAATATCAAACAGTTACAAAATAATTTTTAAAATAAAAAAGAAGAATGAGATATAAATATGAAACATGTGTAAGACAAAGATGTGGTTAAATGTCAAATGAATGGCACAGATAATAAATTCTAAAAATTCAGAGAAGGGTCAAGATGCTGTGAATCAGAATAATTCATGAAGGTCTCAGAAAGCTTCTATTTTCAAGGATCACAGCAGTGCAGATGGAGCTTGATGTGCTGGGCCCACCTCGTACTAGCTCAGGAAAGCCCATCACTAGGCACTCTACAACGTAGCCCTCTTCAGCTACATGGCCTTTCCTGGCCTAGGCTGGGAAGTTACATAATGCCACTTTTGCTGAACTCCCTAGTGGTTGAAACCATTATAAACCCACCCAGGTTCTAGGGAAAGGAATACTGATTCACCTCTTGAGTGGAGAAGTCTCAAAGAACTTTATGGTCATTGTTCATTAACCTGACTCGGAAGCCAAATTGATTTCCTTCCAGATACTCTGCTAAAGAAACCCTTGGTTTCTACAAAGTATTATTCTATCATATTCCCCTAGCCATTGATTTAAAAAAAAAGAGGCCTAAGATTCCTAAGATTCCTAAGAATCTAAGTACAACCTAACAAAAACTCTGGATGTGACTTTCTTTTCCTTATTCTCTCATGCTAAGAGCCGTTTTTGATAATATTAAATAATATTCAAGGAAAACATTCAGTGAAGTGTAACATACCATTCTTAATCTTAAGAAACTTAAAATATAGTTGGGGAGATGTAATATTCATTCATGCATTCACTCTTTCATTCAGGAATCAGTTATTAAATACCTCCCCTGAGCCACACTCAGACCAGGCACTTAAAAAACAAAGAAAACTAAATATTGTCACTGGCTTTAAGAAGCTCAAAATGTAGTGGGAACACAAACCACATGGACGTAGGATGCAATGGGATAATCGATAGAATTATGAAGAAATCTCTGTAGAGGCCAAGAGAAGAGAGCCATGAGTTCTTCATGGTGAGAGTGTGTAGAATTTCTAAGCTGTTGGAAATCAAAACTATGAATAATTAAGTAATGTATTTCAAGGTGTCTTTGCCTAGGTTTTCATATTTGTATTTAATACACACATACTTGCAACAGAGGCATTAATAACACACAGAATAATTGAGTATCATTTACTTGATTTAAGAAATATAACTCTATAACCTCTGAATTATATCCACTTAATCAACTTCTCCTTGATTTTGACTGTTTTCTAGACTGTGGGAAAGTAGAAAATGTCTCTATAAATGTTTTTAGAACCAAGCAAGAGTATAAATATATATTTTGAAAACAGTTCCTTCAAAGACTAAAGCCAAATTTAAGAGCAAAAAAATAAAAGGAAAGCATGACTATTTAGGAATGACGGATATTTCAAATATGATAAGTAGGATCTGTATAAAATGGATCCAATGTTTCTTAAGCACATGACAGATCATCTTAATTACTATTGAGATAAGATACAAAACCAAAGAATGCAGGAATTTTAATGACTATAAGAGTAATTATAAGAATATTGCAAGTAGTTAAAGCAGAGCTTTAACACAAAGGTGTCATTTTAGTGGTGTTCGTCCATATTTGAGGCTACTAAGGTTAGGTTGACAAGTATCCAGGAAATTTAACAGAGGTGACTTTGTGAAGAATTCACATAACATGACCTTATAATTATATTGTCTGTCCAGGGGTGATTCCTCTATTCATGAAATTTGATTCCTTGTTGGTCTTATAGTTTTACTTTATAACAGATTCTCAGTATACAGAAATACAAACTTACTGAATTTTTCAAACCTCAGAACTGATTTAGAAATCCTTACAATTCACTTTATAGAACTGTTTGTTTCCTTCTAACATGTATTCCAGGAAACTTGACCCCTCCTTCCGTTTAGTCTTTCACATTGAATGACTGGATTTGATTGTCTTCCCCACCGGACCCCAGATCAATCTGTTCAATGCTAAGACTTGGGAGGGTCCACAAAATGCTAAGGAAGAGTTTCAGCCACTAGAGAGATTTGTACTTGCTTGTCGTAGAGTACTGAAAAGAGGTTATGTTAAAGTTAAGTGATTTTCAATCCAATATTCTCTCTGGCTAAGTTGCCATTGTTGGTTTTTCATCATTCAATCAGCTCCTGCCCAAATTCTAGAGAAAGCCTTTGTATCTGTCAGAATGAGCTACATGATGTTGCAGTAACAAACAGTTCCTGAACCTGAGTGACTTACAGTAACAAAAGTGTATTTCTCAGTCTTGCTCTATCAGTCTCAGACTGGCAGTGGCTCTGCCCCATGCCACTCTCACTCAGGGACTCAAGGTGACAGAACCTCCACATCCATCATGTCCCTGTGGCATGGAGAAAGGAACATGGCGGAATGCACCCTATTTCACCAAGGCTTCTGCTTGGAAATGAACACCATATTCCTACTTACTTTCTGCATTACATTACAGTGGCCAAACAAAGTTACTCTTCAGAAGGGATGTATCATCCCATCAGGAGAACTGAAACATTGGTAACAGCCCTAAAATTGTTGCACCTTGCATTTCTATCATTAATAATTAAAGACCTACTAGCCCTAAGAGAAAAAAATTAGCTAAAATTTGCATCATAAAAACTATTCATAACTAAATATAATTGTCATGTGTCTTATGTGTTTCTCTCTGAGTGAGATAGTGCCAATATTTACTGTAAAATTAGTAAAAAATATTTTTTAAAACATCAGGAATATGATCATCTCATAAGTGAGGTACACCTAACCTGTATCTCCAGGAGAAAGCTTATCCTCATTAATTTTACATAGTTTAATTTATCTTTCAGGCTGAGGTGATTCTTACTGAACCAAGGGTGATACCCAGCCCGTCACAAACAGAGCCAGCTAGTAGTTTTCTTTCTTTCTTTTTTTTTTTTAAAGATTTTATTTATTTGACAGAGAGAGACACAGCGAGAGAGGGAACACAAGCCAGGGGGGTGGCAGAGGGAGAAGCAGGCTTCCCGCGGAGGAGGGACCCTGATGCGGGGCTCGATCCCAGGACCCTGGGACCATGACCTGAGCCGAAGGCAGACGCCTAACGACTAAGCCACCCAGGCGCCTCAGCTAGGAGCTTTCTAAAGCTAATTTCTTCCTGGGGGCTTTGAGGTTTAATCAGCTCACTTTTTCTCCTTTTGAGTTTCTATTAGTGTTGGATTCCTGGGGTATTGTACAGTAGAGACTCTGAGGTGGCCTATTCTGAGTTATTTTAATTTTTTTTTTCCCTGTCTAAGAAACTGCTGGGGAAGGTCAACCTAATCTCCACCTTTCCTCAACATGATAGATTCTCTACAAATTGAGATTTGTAGACTTCAATGGATCATGTTCTCCATTTCCTTCCAACTGAAATGCATTCCCTTTAGTGCTGATCAAGTAAGAGAAGAGAAGGGCCTAACTGGGGTGAGGGAAAATTAGAACCATAATTCTCAGGAAAATGTCCATATTTCCTGACTCCCAATCCTCAAAAGTTTTCCTTTCATGGGCTCTATTCAGTCCAAAATTTGTTTTCAGTTGTGTTTGTTGTTTTGTATGCTTTTTGTTTGTTGTTTGGTTGGTTGGTTTGTCTAAGCTAGATGCTGTTTGAGTGATTAAGTCACATTCAGAATCAAGTTACATGATGGCACTGATTCCATCAAAAAGTCTCACATTTTACTAATGATAGAAATACGGATTATGCATTAATTCTATTTAAATGCTGTTTGTAAATATAATTATGCAACTTGAAAATATTTCTCTTATTATTTGCATAGACATAATAATTTTAGAGACATTTCTTTTTGGGGCAGTGTCTTAGCTGATTTAAATGTTAATTTTCTGTCACTATTAAAATGTGTTTTCTTCGCTAATGTTCTTGGACTCAGAAGAGACACACATATTTTTAAAACTAAGAAACGGAATTCAGTTCATTCTTCTATTTTATCACCAGGAGACTTAAGGTTCTGAAAGTCTTTTTTATGCTAAGGAAGAGGAATTTCTGGGAAGTCTTTGTAAACTAAAACCATGCTTTCAATTGGCAAAAAAAAGGGGGAGGGGGAAAATAATAATATGTTATATTAATCAGCTTCTAGTTTATGTTGGGAATTTCATGTGTCTGCTATTTTCAAGATACATAGAATAGCTAAAATATAGATTAGCTGAATGGGTTTTAAATTCATATATATGATTGTTAGTGGTTACCTAGAGTCTGTGTTAAGAAAGATTCTGAGTCTTCACAATGGGGTTCTGTGATTGATTTTTTTTTTTTTTTTTTGTGATTGATTTTTAATATCTTCCCTGGTTCAGGGAATGAGAGAAACAGCACACATGCCATTCTTTGCAGTGACTTATGTGTGCAAAATACAAGCAAACAAAAGAGTTTGGTTATGAATACAGTAGTTTAATTTTGATCCTGATACTATATGAAGACTATAAAACACTTTGGTTAGCTTTGTGCATTCCATTTTTCCTGTCAATACAGTGGATGGTTTGTTTTAAGGAAGTTTTAAAGGTAATTTTGAGTCAGAACAAGAGAAATAAATGTATGTGGCCAGCCTTGCTTAGATGAGAGTAGTATAAAGGAAGTGGCTGTTATCTAATGATTTCCCACAATCTTGGGGCCTACCAAAGAAAGATATTGCTCAGGAACAGTTCTAAGAATGTTTCTAAGAGGAGCTAACCAGAGAAGACCCCCTTGCAATTTATTCTCAGAAGGTCTGCCTTTAAAGTTATATACCAAATACAAAGAACATTGTAATTTACAGTGGGGGATGTCCCAAGGGATGGTCTTTGAGGACGGCTGTGAAGTGTGGCTATTTTCTTTCCCTCTAGTCTGTAAGTAATGAGGACACTGAAAATTACTGTAGGGAAAACAAAAAGAATTTACAAAGTGTATGTTGTAAAATTGCCCTGAACATAGAAACAGTAAAAAGTTACTGAATTCTTGACAACCAAGGACACAGAAATTAACAAAGAAAGAACTCAGCCAAAATTATCATAGAATGTATTGTAGGCAATTGCTACCAGAAAAAATTTCTTATACTCTGAAAAAGTGAAAGAAATTTGAGTATATCACATAATTTTAAACGTCATTTATAGATAAACTTTAAAGCAGCTGTTTGTTTCAAACCCTGCATTTTCATGGCATAAAGATCAACAAGGTAGTTTAGACTTGGAATATAATTCAGGAATCCCAAATCAGATTTCTAGATTTGTCACTGACTAGCTATATGATTTGGAGTGGGTCATGTAATATGTCTGGACTTTATCTCTTAAAATATTGTTTTTGGATTAAATAATCCCTAAAATACATTTTGATTCTAAAACACATCACACATCATGACATGATGTAAAGTGGGTGAACACCCACCTCAACACCAACACACAACTGATCAGGGACAGCAGCTGGTGGGACAGGGAAACTTGAAAACAAGACTAACACAGTCAGATGTAAGCTTGCTATGCTTCACCTTCATGAGCAGTTCAGAGAAGACAGGGAAATTGCTTGGTCTTTCTCTTGGCCCAGCCTGACAGTTCTCAGGCATGCTCCTGGTTGGCACTGTGGAGAGGAGGGAATTAGATCAGGAAGGGCATGAGGAGCCAGGAAAGTAGACCCCCAGGTTCTTTTTAAGTTCTTCCTGCATACAGTCAATTCTCTAGAAGAGGCACACCAATATGGTAGCTTAGACTTGGAATGTAAGTCAGGAATCTCTGAGTAGACATGAGGTTGTGCTGTCCTAAGTAGATATGAGGTGCCACTCTTCAGAGTGAGGAAGCCACTAAAGTATGACTGTTGCTTAGAGTCTTAAAATAACCTGTGGGACTTCTGACCCTGACCCTCATCTTCAGATCTTACTTCTCAACCACTGGAGAATGTGCTAAAATTTCCAAGGAGGAGCATATTGCATCCACCCAGGCTATTGGGGCAGAAAATAATTAAAAGTCACTTCATATGGTTGTGAGAATCTTAGCCTGAGTGGGAAACTGATAAATTACTATGGATTCTTCTCCATATGGGCATCTCCACAGGGTGGTTTGTGCATCCTCATAGTGTGCTTTCTGGGCTCCAAGGGACAAGTATACCAAAGAAAAACAAAACAAAACAAAAACGAGTAACCTCTATATAACCTGTGTGTCCCAGCCTTGGAGGTCACTTGGTGTCACTACCACCATAGTTATAAGTCTGTCCAGAGTCAAGGGCAGGGAATAGTGACCCCACCCCTCTGAGGAGCATCAAAGTCACATTCTAAGAGCTTGTGGAATGGGAGGTATTATTTTACATGGTTTTTTTTTTGTAAAATACTATCTACCACATCAACCTAAAATTCCACACTCAAAGAAACTCTTAATTAACTACAAGATTTGAAAGGAGACTTTTTTCAGACATGTTAGATGTCAGACAACTTACTTCCCATCTACTCATTCCTAAGAAGCTGTAGGAGAATGTGCAAGACAGAGAGAAATCCAACAAATTTTCTGACTGAAATGCAGGAAAGCAGGGATCCAACACCTTAAAGAAAAACGACTCTCCCGGATGGTGAAGAGTGATCTCAGAATGGCAGCTGGGTACCACTACCCACAAAGATCAACCAGCTTGGATTAGAGCAGGTTAGAAGGCTCTGCAAGTGATGTCTCCAAGAAGACAAAATTTATACAATGTAATATGTTTGATATATTTTGAGGGGATGTTATCAATTAGGAGAGAATTTGAACCTAAAGTAGATAAGCACACAGAAACCTAAGTAAACAAAAAAAAATAAGATAGTCACCTCAAGAAAAACAAAGAGTTTTACAAAGAAGGAAAAGTTGCTATAATGTACTACATGATTTAGTCGAGATAGTGCTTAGAAGGTCATGAACATGACACTGTTAAATACTTATATAACCAAAATTGTGCTGTAATTCTATTGGGAGAATGAGGCATACGGTTAGAACACTTAGATACATCCGGGTAGGCATGAGGTGGGGGGTGTGGATTACAGAGAGCCAAATCATTATCCTTTACAGTAGGAAATTAATAGGTATGTCTAAAATTTAAAAAAAAAATCTAGAAGTTTTAAGTATGCTTTTTAAAGATATTGGTACACAAATTTCTAAAAAGAGCTAGAAGTGGTTGCTTCTGGGAAATGGGCAACACTTTTCCAGTGGAAATAGGCATAGAGAAGGGTGGAAGGGGAATGAAAAAGGACCTTATTTTCACAAATCTTAGAATCTATTTAATTCTTGAGAATAAAAAAATAGGGAAACCTATTTTTTGGTTTGGATAGCACAGTGTGGTCTTGACTTCCTGTGATCACTGTCATATATGTTTCCAGGGTCTCGGCAAGGGAAGGGTGAAGATCAGTGGCACCATTCCCTGTCTCCCATACAGCAACCACAGCCTCTCCCCAAAGTTGTGGGTGCTTTGCCCACCTTCCCTGTGCACCTAGGGCTAGTAGAGGGAGGAGGGGCATGCATCAAAGTTATCCTCATCGGCTTCCTCCTGGCTCCATGGCCATGGGGGAGAGACTTTTCTTCTTTAAAAAACAGCCTTTGGTAAATGGGACAGAAATAACTATCACATCCAGAAAACTAATCAGGCTTCCCAGGAAATATGAATGTAAATAAAATATTGATTAAAAGCTAAAAGGATTTTAATTAGGTTACTTAGTTTAATAGTTTAATTTGGCAGAAACAGACAACTTGGACAAGGTTCTTTGTGTAAGCACATTTTAAATCACTTATTAAAATTTCAGATGGCAATCTGGGATTAGCAAAAGGATCTTCAAAGGCAAGCAAGATGCCCATTTATTTTATTTTAAAACTCAAAGCAACACTAAGTTGTTACTTTGAGTCCTCCATCTAAAACAATGTGAAATCTTGAATATATTGTAACCCACTTTGACCCATACGCTATCTGTAATTAATTCATATTGAACAAAAACAGAGTTTGATAGGCAAACATCACATATATTTTATTGAAGATCACTTGTGTTTTTAATAGAACAGATAAAAATTGTTTTTTCAGAGATACAATGTTAAAATATAGAAAAAATGGAGTCTAAAAACATAAAACTCATGGAAAAGTAAAGTGTTATTTATCCAGTCCAATTCAGCTAGTACATAAACTATTTTGAAGTAAGGCACCCAGAGAAGCTCTATTTTGAGTTCCTATTAGTTATTACATATCAATATAGTAAATGGCACACTTTAAGGTTGAAGCTAAGTCTGCTTATGTTCAAGACGGTAAGGCTTATGGAGCATATCAGTTCAAGATAGTTACTACAAGGACAGACTCTGAAGACGCATTGCCTGGGGTCAAGTCTTGTTTTCCCATTTCTTAGTCATAAGACCTTGAGCAATTTAGATAGCATTCTTATGTCTCAGTTTCCCACATTTATAGAATAGGAATTATAATAATCATACCTACTTTGCAGGGTTGTTATGAGAATGAAAAAAGAATACATTTCAAGCACTTAGCACATGAACCTATGGAATGAGGTCTATACACAATAAATGTTAGTTTTATCAATATAAAAAGCAGATGCAGGGGCGCCTGGGTGGCTCAGTTGGTTAAGCGACTGCCTTCAGCTCAGGTCATGATCCCAGGGTCCTGGGATCGAGCCCCACCCCACATCGGGCTCTCTGCTCAGCCGGAAGCCTGCTTCTTCCTCTCCCACTCCCCCTGCTTGTGTTCCCTCTCATGCTGTCTCTCTCTCTCTCCCTGTCAATTAAATAAATAAAATCTTAAAAAAAAAAAAAGCAGATGCAATTAAAGTGATAGAATTGCAGAAGTTGAAAATCTATATTTTTAGTTTTAGTTTTTAAGATTTTATTTATTTATTTGAGAGAGAGAGAGCAGGAACAGGGGGAGGGGGAAAGGGAGAGGGAGAAGCAGACTCCCCATTGAGCAGGGACCCCAACTTGGGGCTCGATCCCAGGACCCTGAGATCATGACCTTAGCCAAAGGCAGATGCTTAACCAACTGAGCCACCCAGACACCCTGAAAATCTACATTTTTAGTGGGAGATGAAGAAGGATAAACATCTTGGGTTCTGCTTTAAGATAGATTTGGATTCAAATTCTAACTCTCACATTCACTAGCTATGTGTAGCTTAAGCAAGTTTCTTAACCTCTCTGTGCTTCATTTTCCTCTTGTATAAATGAGGAAAATGATAAAATGATACTGAAGCCCTATACAAAGCTTGCCCCTAAGAATTGTTCAAATATTAGTCATTATCCCTTCTCTCCTGAAATAAATGCAAAAGTAGAGGATGCATAGCTGATGACATGCCCTATAGAAATGTATTGAAGTGGCGATTAACAAGGTGGTTGCTTCCATGAATTCAAATTCTCTAAGGAAGGACCTCAATGGTGCATAGATTTTATAATAGCTATCCAAACACAGGTGGACCTGAGTATGTCCTGATACAATTTGAGTCCATCACTTGCCCATTGCAGGAAAGATGGCATTTCCACTCATGTGCAGATGAATCTCACATATCAAAGATGCTGGTATTTACATAAAAGTCACCATGGCGGGGTGCCTGGGTGGCTCAGTGGGCTAAATGTCTGTCTTCGGCTCAGGTCATGATCTCAGGGTCCTGGGATCCAGCCGCACATCAGGTTCTCTGCTCAGCAGGGATTCTGCTTCTCCCTCCCACTCTCCCTCTGTGCTTTTTCTCCCCCTCTCTCAAATAAATAAATAAAAAATAAAATCTTAAAAAAAGCTATCATGGCTTTTTGTAAAAGTTATGAAACAGTGAGTGTGACACTCACTCTCCCTTTGACAACTTCAGAAAAAGGGCTGAGGGCATCATTTTCACTACTTGGCTGTTCATGACCTCAATGCAGACACTTGACTGACAACACGTTACGATATCAGGTTGAAATCTTTATGGGATGCCAACTTCTAGACAATGCATTTCATTGATACCACAAGTAAATGGGGCTAAGAATGTAAGTTCCAGAAGAATAATGAGCATAACTTCTGTGACTAATGATAGTAAATAAGGCAACTATACACCACTGTCATTATTTTTTTATACATCTTTCTAAATAAGCCAACAAAGATGGTGATTAAACACAGTGCAAGTAAGGAGGAAATGTGTCTATAAGTGTTCTTTTTCAAATGTTCAAATGTTCTGAATCTGGTTCTTAGTCCATTATCTTAATCCATAGCGTCTTAAAGAACTTGAATATGGTTCGAAGACTATATCTCTTTTGGTATAGTTAAACATATCTCTCCACCATTCAAAACTATCCATTACTGTTTTGAAGCTCCTGACTCAACAGTGTTGGGAAAGTCATTTTCTCAGAGTTTTATTTTTCCCTTCAATCAAGTCACTTTCTAAGTAAGTCACCATTTAATCCTTTGCTTCTCTTGAAACCTTGTGATCTTTCTTCCAATCACTCCCTGCATCCACCATCTTTGCCATTCAATCAATCAACGTGTGTTTTGAACCTATGGTATGCACCCAATTCTGTTAGCATCAACATAGAGGAAGAGAAGAAGTATTGGAAGGATCTATGATCTCATGGAATAGGTATTATAATTGGGGAGGCAAGACCCATGTGTTATAAATAATGAGAGAAAAATATAAAGCAGACTATATTAAGGTATATGTTAACATATATTAACATTTCTTTCCATACAACATGGAGAGCTTAATTGTGTAGTTCAGGAGGTATGTGAACAAGATGTCCCATTAAAATACACTTATATAAACCCAGGTGGGGATTCAGACTCCCTCTACCAGGATTTGATTCAGGGTCATTTCATTCTGTCTTCTACATGAACAATAAATGACTATAGTAATGAAACAGAAATCACTTAACATACACACAAATCTTTGTCATTATTGCATAAACATGTACATACTTCACATTCCAGCTTCTTGTTCGCGATTAAAAAATATATCTGATTATTATTATTTTTTCCATGGTTTGGTAAAGCAGATCCTGTGGGGCAAAACAAGTGGTGGTCAGCTTTAATGACTCAAGGCAATCATTGACCACAAAGGCTTCTTCTCCGACAAAACTGTGTCCTATTAGTATTCAGTAAACCCTTGAAAAAGCTACCAGGAAGCTCTTTATCTGTCATTATCAGCTGTTCTTTGATGAAACCCTATCTTGGAAAATGCATCTGTCTTCCTTGGGAGATTGTTAAGCACTGGAGAGTGAACGAACCTGCAATTTCTGGGCTTTATGGTTTTGCTCTGAATAGCAACCAATGTTGAAAGGTATGTATGCCATCTCTGTTCAGCCCAATCCAAAAATAAGAGGTTATATAACCGATATCAAAGCCAGTTTTTGTTCACTGGTTAAAATTTTCTAAATCCAATATATTTTCTAATGAATGCTACTCATTTTTCAATTTTTCTATAAAACTACAGAAAACAAGTAATACAAAATAAACCTTTCATTTCAGTTAGGCAAGATGACAACGGAATCCTAACTCTTGTTTCATTGTAGATCAGCTAATTGGAATATTCTAGGTGATGAAATGGTGCTTTAGTGGTCCCTGGGAACTGAAGTTATTCTTCAGTGCTCTAAGACACATTTTAAAAAAAGTATTATCCTTTCCATCCACTCTAAATTTCTTTTTTGGGTTTCCTCCTGCAAGCTTAGCTTGTGCTAAGCTATAGTGATGGTACTTATGGTCCCCCCGATGTTGTTTTATAGATTCATGTTTCCACTGTGAGCTTCTGACATGAAATTATCAAAGTCGTATTAGAGCAAACTGTCCTTTCTCATCCCCCCACCCCCCAACCACATCTTTATGTTATTTTAACCCGTCATAAGATCTGACATTTAAAAATGGCCAGGACTATTTTTTCCAAGCCTGGTTGGAAACATCTTGTGTTCCTTGAATGTCGTGCACTTAGATGGTAATGTCAGATCAAGGAAACAATGTTGACTCAAACACTCCATTGAGAATTGTACAAGAATGACATGCAGACAGCCTTTCTACCAGGAGCCACAAACTCAAATAACAATCACAGACATTCACTGAGCACTTGCTATGTGCCAGGGACTCTTTCAAGGACTTTGCTTATAGTAATTTCAGTTCATTTCTATATATCACTATTATCATATCAGAGATGAGAAAATTAAAGCAAAAGAACATGAAGTAATTTACCCAAAGTTACACCACTAAGAAATGATGGCAGAAGGATTTGCAGCCAGGGTATGTGGCACTGGGGTTAACTTTATCAACCACTACCCAGCTCTGAGACTCAAACTCTCTGGGGCCAAGACAGGTCACAGAAATGAGCAAAGTGGACAATCCCAGCTTATTGTTGCCATGTAGGGACACGGACCTAGAATTACCCTATCTTCTTGTATTGCAAGAGAAAACTGAAACTGGGATTGTTTATGGGAAGTCTCTTGCTTTCAAAATGTTGGGTATTAATTTTAAAATGTTTTTAAACACCATTTTGGAAAACACACTTCTGAGGACCTCAAATTTGCAACCTCTGCTTTATACACCTAGGTGGCCCATTGGAGTACAACATAAATTGCTTGAAAAGCTGTTCACTTATTTTAAGAACAAAATTGCAGAATTGCTGAGCTGAGGCCCACATAGCTCATCTTGGCCAATGTCCCATCCCAAGTGAGAATTTCCTCTAGTATGGCAGCTCATTTCACTGCATAACCACTAAAATTGTCTTTAAAAAAAATTCTTCCATCTATTTTATCAAAATAGTGTTGTTGTTGTTGTTTTATATTTTGGTGTTTGATTCCAGTGATCTTGGTTCTGCCCTCTGGAAAAATGCTGCTAAGACAAATCTTTCTTCTGCAAAATACTCTTAGATTTTTGAAAACAGCTAGCATAAGTCCTTTATCTTCTGTTTCGATTCCCGCAATCACAGATCCTTCAATAATTTCTGCGACATGGTTTCAAAATCTTAACCACTCTTTAAATAAAGGCAAACAATAACCTGTATCAAGTATCCATTAGGTGCTATTCTGATGGTATCTAAATCTTTTTTTATTTACAGTCCCCTATTTTGAGCACATACTGCCATATATATGTTACTTTATACATAGACATAACATACATGTTACTTTATATGTACAGACATATTATATATGTTACTTTATAGATATTATAGATGTACTTCTATTATTTGCTAATATCTTAAACAAGACACATTTAACCAGGGTTTCTCACCCTTGGCTCTATGGACATTTTGGGCCAGAAAATTCTGTTGTAGGGAGCTGTCCTGTACACAGGAGGTTTTAAAGCAGCATCCCTGGTCTCTAACTATTAGAAGCCAGTAGCATCTCCCATTTTGACAAAAAAAATTTTTTTTTTTAAAGATTTTATTTATTTATTCATGAGAGACACAGAGAGAGAGAGAGGCAGAGGGAGAAGCAGGCTCCCTGCCGAGCAGGGAGCCCGATGCGGGACTCGATCCCAGGACCCTGGGATCATGACCTGAGCCGAAGGCAGACGCTTAACCATCTGAGCCACCCAGGCGCCCGACAAAAAATTTTTGATGGACATTCCAACCCTTCTCTCGGGGGGCAGAGTTGCACCATGTTAAGAACTGCTGATTTAGGGCAAGCTAAATTTATCATTCAGTGTTGTAGATATAAATCCAGTGTTCAGATTCTTCTTGACCATTTTGAATTTGTTGGCCAGCTTCTTCCAGATTTATTTGGATTATTATTGCTTTTATCTTTCAATGTAGCTAATGAGGAGCTTGGGCTAGGAACACAAGTTCTTCCATTTTGGTTTCTTTGTTCTACCATAAGTGCTACTTCTGATCTGGTGTCTCCTTTTTTTTTTTTTTTATTTTTTAAGATTTATTTATTTATTTGAAAGAGATGGTGAAGGGAAGGAGCAGAGAGAGAGAGGGTGAGAGAAAATCTCCAGCAGACTCCTGGCTGAGTGAGGAGCCCAACGTGGGGCTCAATCCCAGGACTCTGAGATCATGAGCTGAGCTGAAATCAAGAGCCAGATGCTTAACCAACCAAGCCACCCAGGCGCCCCTGATCTGGTGCCTTTTTGAGAGAACCTTTTCACATTACTTCCAGAACCCATCTAACTGGGCCCATTTAAATTGAAGCATGTCACAGCCCACCAAAAGACCATGAGACAGTGGGCAGCAGGGTAAAACTCGTGCTCTAACCCCATGTGTGATGCATGGTATGTGACACACGACCCCCTAACCTCTGATCCCGGGGAGCACTCCAGTGGCAATGCAACCTACAGAACGAATATCACTTAAGTTTAATAAATTGACTTCTCTATATGAAATGTACATATTTCATAGCAGCTGAAATATTTTACTTTCATCCGAACATGTTATTTTGCTCCTCCCTGGGATGCATAGACCCCACTTTGGAGACCACTGAACACAGGTACAGGACTTCCAGGAACACTACCTTATTTATTCCAGACTGGAAAATCTCACTAAAATAAAGAACCAAAACTAGGGCACAAAGGCCTTCTAATTAGTGCTGCCATCGGGAGAAACTTTATCCCCGTATGTACACTCCACCCTCCTCATACTGTGTTATTTGGGCAATGACATGATAGGTTGGTTCATCCAACGCTTTCAGATAGTTAGAACCTCTTAGCTTAATTTTTTTTTTTCATTATAAAACAAACTTAACCTTTAAGCCAGACTTTATATCGTTAGAATCCTTCCCTAGTTTATTAAGGTCTTCTCAAGACTGTGTTTACAACCGCATTGGATTTCTGTTCCTTTTGCTGCCCAATGTCTCTGCCCCTTCCTTTCATTACAGCCCTCCTCCCCCTTCTCTGTTGATGTGCCAAACTCCAGAGGGAACACATCACCCAGGCTGGACTAATGAATTGTTCTTGTTCCTTGGAACATGAGTCTTGGAGGGCTCCTCCAAGTGTTGGCTATACATCCTTGAGCTGCATGCCACTCAGACTATCCATTCTTTCCTGCCACTTTGATCCCCAGAGTTTCTCTGACCCCACCCTTCCCAAGACCCATTATTCTGCGTCTCCTTTGATTTTGTAAGCTGCACCAAAGCTACAGTTGGAGTCTTTTCCTGTAAAGAACCTAGTGGATACAAGCTTTAAATACACTGTCTCCCTCACAGCTTTGTGCTATCTCAAAACCGGGAACTTACATCTTCTAAATCTTCAATCAAGAAATACTGCTGGATCAGGATTAGTATGTCTAGATTAGAATCCTTAGATTTCTACATATGACTATAAATAAACAAAATTTTATAACAATTATAATAGCTCACATTACTGTTTATTTCATGTTAGGCATTATCTTACAGAAGTGTTTTTTTTTTTTTTTAAATGCTCTTTATTTTGGAATACTTTTAGATTTATTGAAAAGGTGCAAATATAGTATAATGAGTTTCATACACCCTTCACCCAGGTACCCCCATCGTGAAATCTTACAACCATGTACATTTATCAAAGTTAAGAAAATAACATTGGGGCATCACTATTAACTAAACTACAGACTTTATTTGGAATTCACCAGTTTTTCCACCAATGTTCTTTTCCTGTTCCAGAACCCAAACTAAACTCTACACTACATTTAGAAATGCTTGACTTTATGCAGGTCATGTCATTCCCCCTTGCACCTATGAAATAGGCACTGTCATTTCCCCCATTTCACAGATGAGGAAACTGAGACACAGAGAAGTTAAGCAATTGGTTAAAGTCACACAGTAAGTGGCACAACTAGGTTCTGAACCCAGTAACCCAGTACCAGAGCCTTTGTTCTTTTTTTTTTTTTTTAAAGATTTTATTTATTTATTTGAAAGAGAGAGAGAGTGAGAGAAGGGGCAGAGGGAGAGGGAGAAGCAGACTCCTTGCTGAGCAAGGAACCCGATGCAGGGCTTGATCCCAAGATCCTGGGATCATGACCTGAGCCAAGGCAGACGTTTAACTGACTGAGGCACCCAGGTGCCCCAAGAGCCTTTGTTCTTAACATTTATGTTGTCCTGCCCCTTATGAGAAAAACAAAAACAAGACAAAAAGCAAATAGAAAGTACATGGTTCGCTCTCTCTGCTATCCCACCCCAGATTTTGCTTTAAAATAGTTTAGTTTGCTTGCTTTGTTTTTAGGGGGCTTCTGCCCATCCTAGAGGTTCCTACAGCCCTTCAGTGTGTGCATCGACCATCTCTTGAATAATTGCTTCTCCAGCTCTGCTAAAACTTAGAATGCTTTAGTATACAGAATCGACATGTGTTGAAAATGAAATGATTTGCCCATCTACATCTTTCTAGAACAGAGTTTTTCAGCCATTAAGGTGTATGTGGATCCCAGGGAATCTGGTTCAAGTGCAGCTTCTACAGGTCGGAGGTGGAGCCTGTGAATCTGTCTTCCCATCCAGATCCCAAGCCAGGTCCATGCTGCTGGTCTGTAGAGCACAATTGGGGTAGTGAAGCCCTAAACCTCTTCTTCTCCACCTTTCCTCTGATTGGCCATGTTTCTGTTCTTGTGCTGTTCTTGCCTGGGCTCAAAGAAGGGAGCAGCTTGGGGCTGTTCTGTCAGATACTTTTTATCTAGTTCAGATGCTGGTTTTACTTAAATACAATTTGTTAGCTCTTTATCATTTGGATTCCTTTTCACTGATAGGAATTCTTAAGGCAACACATCTGTTTATTAATTCTGTTATTTTGTTTTCTGTCATTTGTTAATGATCCCTCTTAATGGTCTCCCCTATCGCTCATTATCCAAATTCATTCAAAGGCATTTTAATTGTTAGGAGCGTTTCTGCAAGCCCTAATTTACACTGAAACATCAACTTCCTGGCCACCAGACGTGCTGAGTGTTGTTTTATTTGTTTGTTTTGGCCCATTCTTCCTCCCATCTTTCATGCGCAGTGTTTTCGAATGTGAGTGGCTCTAGAGTTTCTCATGCAGCCACGTTAATTTCTTTCTAGAACACCCTCCACTCCAGGCACCCCCAGATTTCTTCCTCTTTGGAAACATTTGCAGTTGCCGTAATGTATCCTTTTCTGTTCCTTTGTTCCTGGCTTGCTTACTTTAAGAATTTTTATCTCCCGTTACTTTTGAATCTCTAGCCAATTGATATATATATATATATATATATATTAATATTCTCTTGGAAACTTTTGAAATCTGCTTTTGCAAAGGCTGGTTTGAATCTGATATACTCATTATATTCTTATTTGATAATTAGCAACTCCAAGATGAGGTCATTTCTTTCTTCTAAGTTTCCTGTTATTTGGAGTGCCCGCCACCTCCACCCCCAACATGTCCTTCCTTGTAGGTTAGAATTAAATCCTGACTAGCAGCTCTCACCACTGCTTCCTTTACGTTCTGGAAGATGAAAGTGCCAGTTCTTCCTCTGGGCTAAGCATTTGCATACTTTAGATTTTTTTTTTTTTAATGGAAGAAGTGAAAAATCTCAGGCCACATTCCGCAGAGCTGACCTGAGCCTGATGGGGACAAGCAAGTGTGCTAGAAAAGCACTCTCTCTCTGGAGGAGGGACTGAAGGGGATGGTGTCAGCGCTCTGGGAGTGTAAGACTCTCAGCAAATACAGCAGCGCCTCTGGGCACCATGCTGTCACCTTCCCATAGTTGCAGAGTCTGATGCTGTGTTTTCTGTTTGCAGAGCCTGTTGTTCTATCTTTTCCAGTTACACTGTTCACTTAACACTTGTTCAGATGAAACTGCCACCGGGATTTTGGGGTTCCAGAATATACTGTTCATAAATAACCAAGCAACTTCTGAGGTTGGGGCTTTCTGGAAAGGAGTGGGTTTCAAACCAGGATGATAATGTGAAAAGAAGTGACAGATGCATGATTTGGGGGGAGCAACTAATATCATGAACTCACTTTTTTCCTGCTGCACATACAAACTGTCAGTGGGATCTAGTGCAGGGGGCTGTGGGTGAGTGAGCAGATGTCTTGGGCCCAGCAGCACCTGCTCTCTGGAGGAAAAGTGTCAATCTGGAGAGTAGCTGGAAGAAAAAGGGCAAGTGGGGAAAGTGTGATCAAGAGCTAGGCTCATGCATTGGTTGTGCTCTTTGGTTTTCTCCTAATACTCTAGTGAGAGTGATCGATCGGCATGATGCTGGGCATCACAGTGAAAAGTGAAGATATACTGTGTATAGGGAGATGGAGAAGTGAAGAAAGAAATGTGTCAAAGGGAAGAAGGTGGAAGGAAGAAGCAGCTCACAAATGCATTTGTCTGTGTGCTGTGGGCAGATAGCTGGGAGTCTCGAGCAACCTAAGTCCCGCATCCTTCTACATAACCTCTTGCCCATGTCCTCCACCAATATAGATAAATCAAGTCTCTTCCCCCACCCATTCCCATCACTGTTCCCACCCAACACTTTGGTCGTAAGTGTGTAAATAATCTAATTTCTCCCCAGTGCGTGCAGACACATATTTTAAAGTACTCTTGGACTTCTGTCCATCATTCCTGTTAATTTATGTATATATTAAAAACATGGTTTAAAAGGATTTAGCTGCAAATATATAGACCCAATTCTAAATAGTCTATGTTTTGGTTATCTTGTGGTGCAATTAAACTACCCCTAAACATTGTGGTTGAAAGCAATTTATTTTCTCATGATTTGGGGTGTCAGGAACTAAGCTAGGCCTCAGTGACATAGTTCCTCTGCTCCATGTGGTTAACAGCTGGGGTCATCTTCATTCGGCTGGAGGCTAAGCCAGTCTGGAGAGCCCAGAAGATGTCACTTGCCTATCTGCTTCCTTATGTTTCTGCACATGGCCTCCCTTTCTCTCTACTTGCCTAGCTCGGGTTTCCTCATTGCATGAAGTCCTCAGAGTAGTTAAACTTGGTTCCAGGTTTTCATTGCTGTGTAATGAGACAATAATTTATTATTTTTTCTCATGGCATTGGGGTATCTCATGGGGTTGCCATCAAATATCCAATGGAGGTAGTTATCCTAATGTTTGACTAGGCTAGATGCTCAAAAAGCTTAGGCCCATGACCAGCAGTAGATGCTGTTGTTGCTAAAGGCTCAGTTGTGACTGTCCACTGGAATGAGTGCTTCCATGTGCCCTCTCTGTGTGACCTTAACTTCTTTCACATCCTGGCAGTTGATTTTTTAGAAGGAGCATTCCAAGAGTGAGAGTCTCAAGAGGCCCAGACCAAATGTCGCCAGGCTTCTTATGACTGTACCTCAAAGTTATAGAGCAGTATTTTTTGGCCACTTTCCATTGGTCAAGAGCAAATCACTGGGCCAGTCCAGATTCCAGCAAAGGGAACTCCACAAGGGCATGCATGCTGAAAGGCAAGGCCCACAGCATAAAGGGACATCTTTGGTGACTGCACCACAGACTTCTTACGTGGGGGCCACATTCAAGAAGCAGCGTTTTGGAAGAGCAAAGCAGCAGCCGCAGATTTCTCAAGGTCCAGTGCCAAAGTTACACAGTGTCATTTCTGCTACATCTTACTGAACAGTCAGTCTGACAGCCCACATTTGGGGAAGGGGACATAGATCTGCCCATTCCATGGGAGGAGGGGCAAGCCTTTAATCCCCTACACTCTGCTAAAAACAGTTAGATATAGGGTTGGGAAAAGTTAGTTTTTTAACTGAAATAAACATGGATATGTTATAAAAGTATGTAATTTTTATATCTAAAAACATGAATATTGATCTAAATCCCTGGACTTTCTTTGTTAAAGATTCAGGGTTAACTAGAAATTTTCTGAATGTGGGGATTTTATGACAGTTCCATACCTTATGAATAAGCATAATTTTGTTGCTTATCCAACATCAAGTGAATTTTCCAAGTTTTATTTTTGAGTCATTTAAGGCCTAAGTAAACAGAAAATCACTTTTAAATCTTTGCTAATGGAACCATTATATTGACCAAATGCCTCAAATCATCATTTAAAAAATAACCCTAAAAAACTGAGCACCAAAAGACCAATCAAGTGCATCATTTCCACAAAGGGAAACTTGGGGGTGTGGCCATCCTGCCAATTAGTAAAATAGTTGAAAGAATTAAGGGGTCTCAGATTACAGGTCTCACTGAGAATGTGGTATTCGTTAAATCCATTAAGTTGAACAAAATGACTCAGAAAAAGGACGCTAAGTTTATGGTTCTTCTACCAAAGCTGGCTGGGCTCACTGTGGCTGCAATTAAACAGAGAAAGGCATGGGGATGGGAAAGCCAAGACATATTAGCACATGAGAGAATCATGTCTCAAAAGACCTGTAGGTGTGGCTATTAGAAAATAGAGCTCACATAGAAATAGATAAAAAACCAATTAGTTTTTCAAGGAAGTTGTACTGTCAAAAGGACCATCAACCTGGATTGAGAGGGACAGACTATTTAAAACTTTAAATGGCCTGTGTGGGGTGTGTGTGTGTGTGTGTGTGTGTACATACATATGCAATGGAATATGACTCAGACATCAAAAAGAATGAAATCTTGCCATTTGCAACAACGTGGATGGAAATAGAGGGTATTATATATACTAAGTGAAATAAGTCAGTCAGTGAAAGACAAATACCATATGATTTCACTCATATGTGGAATTTAAGAAATAAAACAGATGAACATAGGGGAAGGAAACGAAAAATAAAATAGGAGGAAAATAGAGAGGGAGGCAAATCATAAGAGATGCTGAACTCAAGGAAGCAAACTGAGGGTTGCTGGAGGGGAGGTGGGAGGGTATATGGGGTAATTGGATGATGGACATTAAGGAAGGCACTTGATGTAATGAGAACTGAATGTTATATGCAACTGATGAATCACTAAACTCTACTCCTGGAACTAATCATACACTATATGTTAACTAAATTAAATTTAAATAAAGAATTTAAGAAAATGGCCCATGGACTTCTGGTTGTCTGGAGGAAGGACATGAGCTGAAGAAGGCTGCTCAGTCATCAGGGAGAGAATATTCTTTGGATACCCACCTCAGATATGAAGAAAAATGATGGAAGAGGAAGAATCTGCAGGGAGGACTGAACCAGAGGCCACAGAGAATAAAAGACAGGAAGCTGCTCCCAGATAGTGAAACCAGTGCCTAATCAAAGTGAGTCATCAAGATAGTTGAGTGGTAGGATCTTAGAATCGCTACAGCCAGCCCAGGGTTCCTGCACATCTTCCCATTCTTCTGTCTGAATGCAACTGTTCATTTGTAGTTATCTTGTCTTTGTTCCCCTGTTGGGTCCTGGGTGTGTGTGGAGCAGAACTGGCCTGGACATACAGACTCTTGCATATCACCTCCTGTGGTGGAGACTTCTGCTCCAGCCTGTCCACCCAGAGATCCAGCACTTTGAGCTTGATGCCATGACTGAATGGCAATTTGTTGTCTCACATGGAAAGGGATTGAGCATATTTTGCATGTGAAATGGAGAGTTGACTAGACATTTAAGGACCAGATAGGCTCTTATTACTCTTCTTTGTTACATCCAGGTCTCCTGCATCCAAGCGCACACCTCCCCATTTCTTTGAGATCAGGCTTATTCTTGGCTTTTAGGATGTGAGCAAAAGTGATTAAGTGTCACTTTTGGGTGGAAACCTTTAAGAACCGGTGTGTAATTTGCCATGTTCTATCCTTTATCATCACCATCTTTAATATGTCAGATTGTCCAGTCCTGGGCAGGCTGGGTCCCTAAGAGCCTCCTCAGGATGGAAGTGAAGCATGAGTGAGAAATAAACCTCTGTCATTTTAAGCCCCTGTGATTTGGGAGTTGTTAGTCCCTACATTTTAACAACAATCCATCCTAAGACATACACAAAATGCACTTCATAAGGTGTAGGCACCAGGCATTAAAAGTTGCATTAATGGAAGGGGATAAATAACAAAAAGAGAATACAGAATTTATAGACATAACTATCCATGATCATTGCTAGGGTGGAGTCTACATTTAAACCATTCAGATAAGGCAAAGATATTATCAGAATAATAACGTATTTATAGAGTAATAAGTTTCTGAAGTCTCAAATATTTATATACTTGGACATTTTATGATATTTGAGATTCTTTAAAATTTCTCTCTAATAAAAGAATATCATTAAGGTGATGAGAATATTTTAATTGCTCCCCAATAAAGAAAATTAGCAAAGTGCAAAAGCCTTAGATCTATGGTAACTCTGCTTAAACACAGTGAAATATATACAAAGAAAAATATGCCAAATTTATCTGCAATATTATATATTTTTTTTAACTCTTCAGAGATCTTTAGTAATGTGCTTGCTGGTAGTGATCTAAAACATAATGTGGGTTCTGAGAATAAACCAAAACATGACTTTGGCAAGATCACGTATTACAGATTTGATGTCCTGTCACTCAGGAAATACTCTGAATTTCTGAAAACAGGCTGTTGTGTCTAAGATTTGGCACTTATCTGTGAAAAAGGAAAGAGACTGTTGAGCTTTGGGAGGAAGTATCCTGATCAGAGCCTGGAGAATGGCTGTTTAAACTGAGTGCTTTATTATGAAATCCTGGGTATTTAGCAGAATATATTATATACAGAGAGCTCTTTTATGTTCTTTTCTACTGGACAGAAATTCCTTCTCCATGGGAGAATTGAAAATAGGATATTGACGAATTGTGGAAAATATAATGAAGAATCCCTCCCAGCATTCTGGGGGGGGGATGGGGGCTAAGGAACAATCCCTGGTTTATTATCTTGAAAAGTGGGTCAAAGCACAGGTTGGATCTATGCTTCCTTTCACGTTCTTCATATCCTAAGCTTTCTAAGAGGCTTAAGAAATTTGTCTTTACATTCCAACTTTGCTATTTTAAGACAAAAATGCCAAAGAAAAATGCTTATTTATAACATTGCTCAAAAGTTTCACTCTCTGGCTCATAAGATTTCATGTACCTTTTTGTTTTATTGTGAATACACTTTTTAAACTCCCAGTTTACCTGGAATGTGAGAACTGGCCTCTAACTTGCTCTATGGTGCTGTGCTGTTGTGTTCAGAGCTAAAATTTTTAAATGTAAAACATATATACATGCTTGACACACAGGAAGGATCCAATAAATATTGTCTATTTACAATAACTACAATTTAAGCACATAGTTCATGTATGTTAATACACAGTGATAATGGGGCTTTGGAATATTACTACTTACTATACCCCTTCTTCCTCAATCCTGCTCATTCACATAGACTTCAGGGAAATTCATGGAGGGAATAATTGGGACCAAATGCTTGATTAGTTAATGAGCTCAGTGCCTAAAACTCTGTACCTGCAAGTAAAACGGGGGGCAGTTTTCAAATACAAAGCAGCAGCTTACCAGGTAGAAAGAAGGGCACATGGGGCTTTGGTATAGAAGAGGAGGACTATCGTAAGCAAAGAGAGGCATGGTACTGCACGGAAGAGTTCAAGGGGAGAAGTGGTCACCACTAAGGTCAAGGTCAGGCTGCTTTCAGGCTAATGACCAGTGCCAGACACACAAGCGCACATAGTAAAAGATGCCAGGGGCTGCTCAGATCTGTTTGGAAACCTGGAATTCTCTAGGACTTTGGAGGAAGAGGCAAGGGCACAGTCAGTCTACATTCAGGGAGATAAATTACTGGATTCATAAAAGAAAGATGTTTCCACTCCAGGGAGACAAGTAGAACGACGAAGGTAATGTCAGAAGACTGACGGCACCTGAACCAAATGGCCAGAATCTACAGAGGGCTGAGGCTTCTCTCTGTCCTGGAAGAGGGCTTAACTCAAACCTAAGAGCTGGTAGCACACAGACACCTGTAACTTCGTCACAGATGCTTCTTGTTTGTTTCTCAGTTCTTGTTTTCCCCTCCAATTTCCATGACTTTTGGTGAAGCAGGCTTTTAAGCCTTCAGAATAGTGATATAATAGTTACGTCAGGAGAAACAAAAGCCTTTCTACACCTCTCCCTAGTCCCATAGGGTCTCTTGTTCCGCCTCCTTCTAACTTGGCACTCTGCTCTTATTTTGGCCAGGGTGGAATAGACAATCCTTCAGGTTCCAATTTACTCACTATTTCCTTCAAATTGAGATGACAACGAACACACGGTGTCCTTCAGGGAGCCAGAACTATTTGCACTTAATTTGCCCAGGGGATAACTCCTGGGCATGTGCTTGTGTTTTAAATGTCAATTCAGTGGACAACGCCTTCCCTGATGAGATGGATCTAATGGTAGATGTCAGATACCTTGGGCCACTTATTTCTTTTAATGTGCCTGAAATTTCAACATGTAACCATCTACCTGCTCTACCCATGTGTAGGACCATGGCCACAGCCAAGAGATATACTTCACGGTTTTGTCCTAAAGTTCCAAAATCAATCCTTCAGGCTTGCTCTGGATATTGATCCCTCTGTGGGCCCAGTAAGCCAGGGCTTTGTGTGAGGGTCTCTTGGATGCTACCACTCAGAGTCTGTGTGATAGTCTTGGGCTCAGACTGTTCTCCACAGCTGTGCGATTCTGATGTTAAAGCAGTTCTTGGGGGTATGTAGGTGATGTAAGTGAAGCCAAGCAGAATGTTGATTCTGACAGGTGAAAAAAACAGGAAACTCTCTTTTAAGTCTAAATTAGTATTTTAATACCATGTAACATTTCATTTTATTGGGATAAAATCCATATGCTTTGACATTGCCTATAAAACCTCAGTCAAATATTGCCCAACCTTTTTCCCCCTGCATCATTCCTCACTGGCCTCTCCAGTCCAAGTGCTCTCAACTTTGCACCATTTCGTAGACATGAATGTCCCTTCCCAAGCCACTCTGTGCCTTAGTTGTGCTATTCTCTATAGCGAAAGTAGACTTTTCTGTCTTGTTTTCTGGAAAATTTCTATTTCTTCTCTGGATTTAAAGCTAATGTCTCTTTCTCTTTACAAGTGTTTCTTATGCCCTGAGTTTTCACTATTCTTGTTCATAACTCAATTACATTATTTATAAAAATGCAGGTATTTACTTCCAAGAATGCCTATCCTGCCACCTTGTCTGCCCCTAGTGGGGAGGGACTGTTTCATTCAGTTTTGTATCCTTAGCTGCTAACACAGGGTTGCCTTCCCCGAGGAAAGAAACAATACATGTCTGTGAAGTGAATGACTAAAGAAAAATCATAAAAAAATAAAATAGTCTTGATGATAGGAAACATTTGTCTTGACTTGTGGGATAAGGTACAACACAGGGAATGAGAAAGAAAAGAATGAATCTGTCATAAAATATCCTTGTTAAAAAAGTTACAGGGTATTAAAGAACTACGAAACATTAGAAACATTTCATTTTAAAAACCACCTTTACTACAAATTACTGCTTGCCTCATGAATAAGAGACACAATCTCTAAAAGATGATTATCAGTTATTGAGCAATCAGAACTTTAAAGTTACATTCAGCCCACAAGTTGGGAGATGCCTAAGTAGGTGGAATCTGTTGAGTTCTGAATAAAATTGGCATTTCCTTATTTTCTGACATTAAGGTGCTGAAATATGCTGTCAAGCATTAACATGTTTGCTGATGGTAACTTGGCTTGGCAGGACAGAAACTCCAGTGTGAGTTACACTTTTATGATTACATTTTCATTACTAAACTCAGATCTCTATCTAAGGCAGTTTATTGCTTGGAGTTATTAGTCATATGCTGGTATGATGCATAAGTGTTGTTATCCTTGTTTGATTCTACCAGTGGAACTTTGCCTGAAAATCCATTTGGTAAACAGTCTAGCCTATGTCCACACTCCCAAAGTGATGAGTGAACACATGTAAAAGAGTGAGTTAAACCAGATGTTGGATATTATAGAATTAAAAAGCTGTTTAAATATAGTACAATTTTTGAAAGTGTTTTAAGAGTATAGTATATATAAATATGGGACACCTGGTGGCTCAGTTGGTTAAGCATCTGCCTTCGGCTCGGGTCATGATCTCGAGGTCCTGGGATCCAGCTCCAAGGTGGGCTCCCTGCTCAGCGGGAAGTCTGTTTCTCCCTCTCCCTCTGCCCCTCCCCCCTGCTAGTGCTTTCCTCTCTAGTTCTCTCTCTCTCTCTCAAATAAGTGAATAAAATCTTTAAAAAAGAGTATAGTATTTATAAATACATATTAACTACAACATACACTATAGTTTATATCCAACTAAAAAGTATTATTTTGTTATTCTTTTCGTGTTCAGTCTATTAAACTTGTTCTTGCCAATGTATTCTGAAACTTTTTTTTAACTAATTATAACAAAAACTTAGGTCAAACCTGCAAAATTCAGTCACCTTGAATTTAATTAATGAAAATACTTTGATCGAGAATAAAAAAGTTTGGAAGTGGGATAAGCTCTCTCCTTATCCCTACCCCCTGAAAAATTAAAAGAAAAACAAGATGACTCTTTACTCACATTTGCAAATTATGGCAATGGGGATTTTTAAATTGTTAGTAGATTTATAAGAACAGCATAAAGATTTCTCAAAGTGTTTAGCATCACTAACAAATACCTATACGTAGTTCTACAAGTTGACTTTTGAAGTGGTTCCTTAGGAAGACCACTGTGCCAGGTCTTGAAATGCATTTTAATAAAAGGATACATTCATCTTTCTCTGGTGGGATCATTGCACTATTTTCTGTTTGATGTCTGACTAGATCATGAAGCCCATTGAATTTTGATATCCAAATATTGACGTCAGAATGGTTCAGAACATTGGAATGAACAATTTTCAATCCAGATTATTGTCCTTCAGACAGCAAAATGTATTTCATCAAGGAAAGACAAGTTCAACCAAACAATTTCTAATATAGAACTTCTTCCTCTCTCACTCTTCAGTAAAGACCAAGGCTATCTGTTATTAGAAAGGCACGGGGGAGGGGGGGAGAAGAGAAAAAAGAAATCCTTTCTCTTATGCCCAAATTGAGCTGTAACCACCAATTAGAGGCCAAGTACATGGAACAGTCCTCTGGGTCTGTTAGTGCCTCTCGACCATTGTTCATTGCAATAGATTGTAATAATTAGTGCCGTAAGCATAAATATGAAAATGAGGGGGTTGCACTAGGTGATCTCTAAGGTCCCTTCCAGCATTAGAATTCTAGAAATTGGTGAGCCTGAAATTGCTAATGTGTTTCTGAATGTACTAAATGTATGACTAGGGGCAATTTATTCATTTGAAAGATGGGTGCTTTTTTTGTGTTGTTAATTTGGATCAGAAATATAAGCTTAAATGAAAAGTAAGTGCTGGTTAAACACTAGTAATATTATGTGATTCTACGCATTTTACTTTTCACAAAGAACTGGTGCAGACACATCATCTCATTAAGCTCACAATCCTGTGACCAGGATTTTTCTCATACTTTTGGCAAGTTTGGAGAAAATTTAGTATTACTGCATCATCCTTGGGTTTCTTAGGTCGTCAAAGGTGCTGAGAACTCTCCAGTGGGAGTAGAAGAGAGACACCTAAATTCATCTGAGTGTGGCAGCCCCTTGAGGGCAAGGATCATCTCTACTTTATTTACCATTATTTCTTTAACTCCTGACCTGGGGCCTTTTTAAGGTTATGCTCCAGTGAAGGAAAATAAAACCATACATAAGTAAGCAATATGCCAGGTAGTGGTAAGCACTGTGAATAAACATAAAGAAGATCAAGAGAAGCAGTGGCAGGATATTTTAGGTAGAGGAGGAATCCTTGAGGAGAGTAAAGTCAGGAGGGATATTTAAGGAAGAGTTTTTCCAGACCCAGGGAAGAGACGGCCCAAGGACCTGAGATGAGTGCATTCTGTATGTTGGAAGTCAACAAGGACTCCTGTGGCTGGAGTAGAAAGAGAGGCAAGGCGAAGAGCCTTGAGTGCTAATATCACAGCGGGAATGTTTGTGGGGTCTATATATTATTTAGGGCATTGGTTAAGCAACGCAAAAGTAGTTAAATCCACCTTCACATATAACTGTGAAGAAGTTAAAATGGGGAAAGCAGGCACAATTGGATATTTTGCCTCTGGGTTAACTTGGGAACTGCACTCTAAATCTTTATGCGATTTTTTGTTTGTTTTTTTTTTAGTTTTTTTTTTCCTTGCTATGAAATTGCGTTCAACCCATTTCCCCGTTCTCTAAGAAAACTTTCTTTTTCGTAAATCCATATTACTTACTCTGAAGATAAGATTTCAAAATCTCCCTACCAAGTTTCTATTTTCCTCTTTTTTTCTCATAAATGGCTCTCTAACTTCCTTTTTTTAAAGATTTTATTTATTTATTTGTCAGAGAGAGTGCACACACTGAAGGAGAGGGAGAGGGAGAAGCAGACTCCCCGCTGAGCAGGGAGCCCGATGTGGGACTCGATCCCAGGACCCTGAGATCATGACCTGAGCTGAAGGCAGACGCTTAACCAACTGAGCCATGCAGGCATCCCCCCCTCACTTCCTTTTAAAGTTGGTGCGCCAAAGACCCTTGGCTGTAAGCTAGCCATTTTCCAAAATGTGTTCCACTGAATGCCACTTCCAGAAAAAATACTAGGTGCTTCAGAGGCAACTAATAAACATAGTCAAATGATATACATTCTATTCTTTCCCAAAATTTCACAATGCACATGGACAAAGTACAGGCTCTGAGTCCTCCAGTTTCTCTAAAATAAACCCAGAATTCCCTAAGCATAGTTTGCTCTGAAGCTATTTATTTATTTATATACTGAAATCTATTAATAATCTATGTCCCAGGTGCCCCTGGGTCCAAGTTAATAATGCCTTTAACCTCTTCTCCATGAACCTTCTCAGTGGTCCATCTCCATCCACTCATCTATCCAACTCCATTCATTCATTCATTTTTATGGTTGGACTAGATGTTGGAAATAAAAATAATATAGTAATGTGAGTCCTTAGTTCAAGGTCCTACACTCTAATGGGGGAGATAGTTACATAAGAGATAATTCAAATTCAACTTGATAAATGCAATGACAGATAGATACATGATTATAGACAATGCAGAGAAGAGGGTACTTAATAACGCAAATGATTACCTAAATGGCCCCTTGTTTTGAAGTCCTATACCCAGACAAAGATTAAGAGTGTGTTCTTAACAGGGCGCCTGGGTGGCTCAGTCCGTTAAGTGTCTGCCTTCGGGTCAGGTCATGATCCCAGGGTCCTGGGATTGAGTCCTACATGGGGCTCCCTACTCAGCAGAGAGTCTGCTTCTCCCTCTACCCCTCCTCCCTGCTCGTGTTCTCTCTCTCTCTTGCTCTTTTTCTCTCAAATAAATAAATAATCTTCAAAAAAATAAAATAAAACAAAAAAATTAAAACAAAAACAGCAACAGGTTTCTATATAATCATATTGGATTTTTACTTTATTAAAAAAAAATAACCCTAGAAGTATTGAATTTTAGTACTTTCTAGGACTTCCTTCTCATTGGTAATCCTACTCAAAGTCAAAAGGAAAAATATGGTGCAAGTGTGCCCTTCTAGAAATTGCAAGATGACATTTAAAAGCACATTTAGATACAATTTTTAAAAAGCAGTTCTGATCAGCATCCTGCCAAGTGGAAGGACAAGGCTGACTGCATCCCAGAATCCATCCCTAGGCTTCCCATGTGACTGATTGGTCTCCATGCTATTTCCAAGCTGTTGGCTTATTTCAGTGTAGATGCCTAACTCAGAGAATCCTTTTTTTTTTTTTTTAACCATTTGCTTGAATTATGGAATGCTTAAGTATCTGACTTGTTGACATACGTTTTGTTGATGATAAGTGCAGTATTTTGTTTGAATTTTGTTTTTAACATCGTAAATAATAAAAGGAAAAAATGGAAGCCACAATGAGGCAAAAATTAAGTGAAGCTTTGGAAGAAGACAGATCACCTTTCTAACATAAACCTAGCATGTTTTTAGTTAATTGTGAGATGTGTGAATTGTCTCCTACCTTATAAAGGCATAGATCTATTGCATTTTGCCAGACTATGTTTATTCCTCAAAATATCTTAGAAGAGAGGATTGTAACATACAATCTTTTCCTCAGCAAATAAAAGGAAGTGAAGATAATATTTTGGGGAGAAGCTGTTGGATAATGGCTATTTTTGAAGATAGTGTCCCATAACTGTTGCTTAAATCTCAATGGACAAAGATAAAGGTTGGGACATTTACTTTTTAGATTCTATTCCAACAGGGACTATTTACCTTCTATGATTCAGCAGAGCTTGAGTACATGGCACTTGAAAATATTTTTGGTCAAAATCTGATAAGATAACCTAACCTGCATGTTTTCATTTTTGTTTTATCTATTCATGGCCCAAGATGCAACTATAGTGGAGATTTTAGCATATATAGGCATGGTTTGAACCATTAAAAAAGAGATTAGAGTAGTACTTAATAACTGAGTAAAAATTATTTTAGAATTTTGGTTTGACATAACCAACCAATTTATTATTTTTTTAATTTAACTTTATTTTATTATGTTATGTTAGTCACCATACAGTACATCATTAGTTTTTGATGTAGTGTTCCATTCACTTTAGAGGAGATGCATACGTGTCTGGGAATAGATAACCTGAAAAGTACACTTTTATAATACGCGGTGAAAAGAACAAAACAAAACAAACTTATCCTTGAGAAAAGAATACCTCAGTCCTTTAAAGCAGAATCTCTCAATCCCAGCACTAATGACTTTTGGGGGCAGATAATTCTGTTTTGGGAGGTTGGGGGTCTGTCCTGTGTATTGTAGGATATTTAGCACCTCTGGCCTCTACTCACAAATGCCAGTATCGAACCAACCCCCTCTTCCTGGTTGTGATAACCAAAATGTTTCCAGACACTGTCAAATGTCCCCTGGGTGCAGGAAACCGCCCTTGGTTGAGAACAACTGCCTTAAATACAGGGCACCTGTTTGAACCCATGATTAGAGAAGGAAGGAGAGTGCAGGATACCTGTTAGTAATTCTCCGATATGAGGGATGGGGAAAAGAGAGAACCTGTCTTTGCGGTCTAGAGGCTGTGTGCTGCAGGCCTCTAGGGAGTGACAGTCACTGGGCTCGTAGATGCTCCTGTGGAGCCCAGTAAAGTTCTGCCTCTGAAACCACAATCCTTCTTCAAGACTTGAGCTATGGCCATAGGGAAGTGGAAAATAGAAATGTTTTCCCGTTGAAGGCTATGGATAATCATACAAAGTTGCCCCAGTGGATAGCCACCTTCTGAGCTATCTTAGACAAGTGGTCGGTTGCTCACACTGGTGGCTATTTTAGGAACACCAGGATCCACCGAAAAGGAACACTCTATCAAAGACAGATAACAAAATCGCTAAGTGCAGTCATGGGGTTGGTGCCCACTTTGCATACTCTCCTGAAGCTTCTCATTCTCTCTGGCCAGGGTTTCACCAACCTCTTGACTGATCTCCTTTCATAGGCTGGCTGGCATCCAATCTTTTTCTACACAGCTGTCAGAATGTTCTTTCTAAAACACAACCCTGGAATTATCTCTGCCCTGCCTAAAGTGTTTTGATGTTGCCTCTGAGATAAAGTTCAAGCTCCTTAGCATGCCCTGGATGCTGACTGAGTCTTTTTTTTTTTTTTTAAGATTTTATTTATTTATTTGAAAGAATGAGACAGAGAGAGCACATGAGACGGGGGAGGGTCAGAGGGAGAAGCAGACTCCCCGCCGAGCAGGGAGCCCGAAGCGGGACTCGATCCAGGGACTCCAGGATCATGACCTGAGCCGAAAGCAGTCGCTTAACCAACTGAGCCACCCAGGCACCCCTGACTGAGTCTTTTGACACTTTCTTTCACACACATCAAGTCTCCAATCCAAATATGATTGTGTTCCTTCCAGCCTCTCTATTCTTCCTCATGCAGCCCCTTCCTGTCATGGTCACTTCAACATATGCATCCGGCCTGCATTTTCGTTGAAAAAAGCCAATAAAGAAGAAAGTCTGTTTTTGCTGTCCCCCCCACCTCCCCCCACTGCCTTTTCTTACTCTCTTTTCACATAATTTCCCCCCTGTGTCATTACAACTCTGATTTAACAATCTCATGGCTTCTAGTCTCTCTTCTGAATCTTCTGTAATTCTTCTTCCTTTCTGTACTTTAGTTCTCCTTCCATATCGCTGACTATTCCTTCTCAGTCTCTTCAGATGATAACTCTTCTCCCTCCTTAAATGTCTGCCTTCAACAGTGTTCTGACAATGACCCTCTTCTCCTTTCATTGGCCCTTCAAATGCTTGTTGGGTAACCACTCCTGTGCAATAACTTCATACGTTGGTGCTGGTAACTTCCACGTTTGTGTCTCTGGCCTCAGCCCATCTCCTGAGCACCAGATCCTTGAAATCGAATGTCTACCAAGAAATTCCCTGAGAGGGCGCCTGGGTGGCTCAGTCGTTAAGCGTCTGCCTTCGGCTCAGGTCATGATCCCGGGGTCCCGGGATCGAGTCCCACATCGGGCTCCCTGCTCGGCAGGAAGCCTGCTTCTCCCTCTCCCACTCCCCCTGCTTGTGTTCCTGCTCTCGCTATCTCTCTCTGTCAAATAAATAAAATCTTTAAAAAAAAAAAGAAATTCCCTGAGATATCTCACTCAAACCCCTACTTCAACATGCCCTCAGCTTAGCTCCTCTTTTCTCACAGACTTTGTCCTCCTGCTGTGTTTCTTGCCTCATTAAAATGCCAGCCATCCTCACCAGAAACCTGGAATTTCCCCTGGGCTGCTTCTTCATGCCCCACATTCAATCAATGACCAAATCCAGTTAATTCTATTTACTCAAGATCTCACATAGCCTTCTTGTTACTGACTATATTCAGCCTCTGTTGGGCAGGATATTTCGAGTATTATAGTCAATGCTCTGCATCTCCAGTCTTGTTCTATCCAATCTGTTATCCACTTTGCTGGTGATAAAGCAATTCTGGTCACATCCCATCTCTGTCTAAAGTCCTTCAATGGTTTCCCATGCATTGCCCACAAGGAGCTCAAGCTTCTTGCCATGCTAGACCAGGAAAACAGGAATGTCATTATATCTGAACTACAATAAAACAAAAATACCCATTATAACAGCCATCATCAAAAGGATATATCTAGGGTTGCACAAAGGCTATAAATAAAGCCAGAACAAACAATACCCACGTCATAAATGGCCCCTAACTTCTTTCCAGCTGCATCAGTTGCCATAAGCTTTTTCTGCACCCCTCATATTCCAAGGATGTGAATTCCTTGCAGATCCCTGAGTATGTAACACTACCTCATGCTGCCGTGGCTTTTCCATCCTTTCCCCCTCATCCTTGCAACACTTTTGCCTTGAATGCTTTTTTCCCTCTGCTTCCCTGGCACACACATATACTTTCTTTAACACTTTGCTCAAATATAACTCCCTTCATGAAGTCTTGTCTGACTTGTTTCATCAGATACACTAGATTCCTCTCTTTTTCATCTGCACTACGTCCTCTAAAGACAGTACCATTGCATTATAATTCTGTACTTCCATTACATTATTTAATTTACTTCCTTATTTACTAGATTGTTAGGGTAAATCACTCTCAGAAAGAACTATATCTTCTTGATCCCTAACATCTGCTATAGCACTCAGAGCATACATTCAAAAATATTTTTAAAAGAATGAAAACAAATGAATTACATGAATTATAAGAATGTACCAGACATGTTTAAGATTGGTTATAGTTCTTCATTTGCCGATTCTAAATCAATGTTCAAAGCTTCTCTCTTAGTATTTAGAGATAAGAAACAAAACGCAATTCTTCCAAGAGAGGTGATACATTGACTTTGATTTAAAATAAACCAAGTGAAAAATGTATAACTCGAGTTTGATGTGGACAGCATCTTTTTTTTTTAAGATTTTATTTATTTACTTGAGAGAGAGAGAGAGCATGAGAGGGGGGAGGGTCAGAGGGAGAAGCAGACTCCCCGCCGAGCAGGGAGCCCGATGCGGGACTCGATCCTGTGACTCCAGGATCATGACCTGAGCCGAAGGCAGTCGCTTAACCAACTGAGCCACCCAGGCGCCCCTGATGTGGACAGCATCTTAAGAACAAACTTCTGTAGGGATGAAATACATAATGAATGTGGCATTACTGAGGGGCAAAGGAGAAAAATGTAGAAGAGAAGGGACACAATGAGGAAAAGCACTGAGGCTATGTACTTCTCAACTATTGTAAAATGTTGCCAAGGGAAGGTTAAGCATGGCTGTTGTTCACTTCCCCATCACTCCATAATTATAGTCAAAGGAATAAGAAACCTGTACATCTAACCCAAACTGGCTGTCCAAAATGACAGAATTAAGTGGAAAATGTCAAACTACCCCTTTCCTTAAGTTATATGCTTTGAGCTTTTGAAAAGAAGCAAAAGCATAAAATTAACAAAAGGCAAAATACGGGCTAATTCTTGCTGCCAGGACAATGTCACTAAAACATTATAAATCAAAGTTTCTATTCATATTCTGTTGTAAGGCTCACCATGAAGTTTGCCTCCATGAAATGCTGCGCCTTGATTATAGGTATGAAGGTATCAACGACTATAATTAAGACAGAGACTATTTTAAGCAAATCAATGTTTAGAGCTGATAATAGAAGTTTTATCATGCCCCTAAAATTCCGCCTCTCAGCATGATTGGCATGATAGGAGCCAACCACTCAGACGATCAATTAATTTTTATACCACTCAGTAATTACCTATCATGTAGACAGAAAAAAAAAAAATTCTCAGATCATCAATTGGCAAAGATTATTGGTAAGTAAAATTTTAGGATTCCATCCTGGAAAAAATCCCTAAGCCATAATATCGAGGTGCTGTCAATGACTTCTGCTCTGACTTACAGAGAAAGAATGCCATGGTGGTTCATCCCATGCCCGGATTCCATGATTTGGGCCATGCACACATGCCCGTATTGGCAGAATGTACATAACAGCATGGTGACTGAGACAGACACGGTTTCCACACAGAAGGTGGGAAAAAGATGGAGAAACAGAAGGACAAGGTCCAACTTTATTTGGGGCCAAATATTGCAAGGCTTTGGCAGAATAATGTCTGCTTCATTCTGCTTTTTGAGAACATGGGAGGCGAGGTCTCCCACCCCTTCTGTACCACCATCTGCCTCAACTCTGCTATGGTAGCCATACGGGACAGCAGTCTCTAAAATACTGCAGTATTTTGACTTTTGATATCTGCTATGTAATGGTATGGGGAAAATATTGCCAAAAATGTAACTGTTTGTATATTATTTTTTAAAGCCAGCTGGGGAATGAGTTTATAATGGGAATGTCATTAGTATAAATTGCAAGATTAAAGACAAAACACCACAATAACCCATCCATTAACTGGAAATAGTTGAAATGTGTAGAGTTAAGTAGGGATGAGTAGTATCTACAAGACAAACAATATTCGTGCATTGCTTAATAGAAAACAATATGCCCCAACTAATAGTTGCTGATTGCTTCTCTCAACCATAAGCCATGACCAGAAGCTGATTAAGCGATTGCTTTTTAACCACAGATTCCAACAAAAATGTTCATGGAGTTCATTTGGCCTTTTTAGGTATTAACTGCTATTGTGTGTTTTTATGTATACATTGTATCAACCTACGGCAATTGGTTTAACCCTCAGGCCTTTTAAGGTGACCGTTGCGTCTGTGGTTAAACAGAAAAAATATGGCTCATATTAGTGCTCAGGACCAGGAAATCCTGACTCTAGGGTTTGGAATAAGAAGAACACCACTATTACAAGGTTAGCATTTATAAGTGCTGAATATTCTAACCAAATGTTTGTAACCTTCACGTTCTTGTCGTCAGAGGAATGCACCTGTATTTCATTACTTGACCCTCAGAAACCCCACAGTAAGATTTGAAAATCAGGCACATGAGGAATACAGAGAGTCTTCGGATCCTTTCTACAGAAATCTTAATGCCTTTGGTGGAGGGTATAAATAATAAGGAATCCTTGCTCAGTCCTACAATGCTCCATAAATGACTGCCTGTGGACACACACACTCAGTAGTGGTAAATTCAGATTTGAAGACCCAGCGCCGTCAAGGTCAGGAGCAGGGTATAGCTCTTCCTGTTACTACCTCAGATTCCTCAGCAGCACAAATTCTTAGGTTTAGAAGGAAAGAAACTCTACCTTCCTCTTTCTAAAGGAAAAGTTGAATAGATAGAAAAGTACAATTTAAAAAAAAATTAACTTAATTAAATGTGGGTTCAAGTTCTATCCCTTCCACTTACAGCTTATATGTGTTCCACTTCTCAGAATCTTTGAATCCTGACCTCAAATGCAAGTAGTGATGTGCCCCACTTTGGTACTGTGAGAATTTATGTGATGATATAAATTAAAAATGTTTAACTATGGGTCCAAAAATATCTATCATCTATCTATCATCAGTTTAAATGCTAGTTTTCATCATTCTCCACTCTACAGCTAAGATGAAGTCCAGACCCCCGTTGGCTTCATAATGATTAATAAACATAACTGAATTCCACCAGCAAGATACCCAGTAATCTGTAGGGTAAGTGATAGAATCAGGGTGCACAACCCAAATGGAACACTCTCCTTTTTGGCAGCATGCACGGCCTTTACAAGGCACTTAATCCGTGGAGCAGAACAGATAGAATCAGATGATCAAGCCTCCCCTCTACTACCCAAACACTCCAAGCCCTGCCCCGGGGTAAGGAACACCTACATGCCTGGTCCTCTCTTGTAATGACTCTGTCGTATTATCTCAGCTTCTCTTCTCCTGGTGGTGAGGGTAGGACGTAAATGGAGGAAGAGAGATTAGAGAGGGAAAGAGGGCACTAAAAGAGCTCATTTTAGTCCTTATAAGAGTTAGGCATAAGATGATCTTTTGAATGGTTTCATTTAAACACTATTCAAAATGTTGGCAGAGACAGGAACAACAGTTCCGACTTCAGTTCCTCTCCTGGAGGCCGGATACCTTTCCCAGACATTGAACCACTAATGGGAAATTAAAGGCAATAAAACAACAGCTGGAATCCCATAACTGACAAGGTTTATATTGTACTCGGAGCAATTCACACTTAAAGAATTTCCCTTCCAATCATCAGGCATGTTTCTTTCTCTTCAGTGTTCAAGTTGATGGACCTTCTCCTGGTGACCTAGTTTTCTCTTTGTGAAACCGAACAAAGCTGATTTCATCATCGCCTCCATACACAGTTCTGCCTCGGGAAATCTGAAGAGCTCTGCCCTCTCCTTGACCCCTGGCTGGCAGGTTTGACCAGGGGAAGGGAAGGAGCAGTGGAGTGCCTACTATATAAACGATATGTATTTGATGTCCCAAGGGGTGCTGTTTTTCTATATTGCCTAATGTCGTGGGCATAATTTTTCTAATTTCATGAGTAACTGAGGTTCAGAGAAGTCTCAGGGAGAACTGTTTCTGTCTCTTCCCAAAAACACTCACGTGAAGTCAGATTCTGGACAAGGAAAATAAAAGTTACTAAGATCCGCTGGAGGAACAACCAATCAGCTCTTATCAAATGGTAGTAATAATAATAATAATAATAGCTAAAATTTACTGGGAACACTCACATACCCACTACCATATGTGAATTAGTTCATTTAAACTTCTTTTTTTCTTTTTTTATCTACTCCAGTCCTTCATACTATTATAATTCTTGCCTAACAGAGAAAGAAACTGGGGCTTATTAAGGTTAAATAATTCATTTTGGGTTTTGGGCAATAAGGAAAGAAACCAGGATTTTAAACCTAGGCAGTCTGACTCCAGAATGAGAGCTCTAAATGACTTGTTTTGTTTTGTTTTGTTTTTATTTTTGTTTTTATTTTTTTATTTTTTATTTTTTTTAAAGATTTTATTTATTTATTTGACAGAGAGAGACACAGCGAGAGAGGGAACACAAGCAGGGGGAGTGGGAGAGGGAGAAGCAGGCTCCCCGCAGAGCAAGGAGCCCAATGCGGGACTCGATCCCAGGACCCTGGGATCATGACCTGAGCCGAAGGCAGTCGCTTAACCAACTGAGCCACCCAGGCGCCCTTGTTTTGTTTTTAAAGATTTTATTTATTTGACAGAGAGACACAGCAAGAGAGGGAACACAAGCAGAGGGAGTGGGAGAGGGAGAAGCAGGCTTCCCGCGGAGCAGGGAGCCCGATGCGGGGCTCGATCCCAGGACCCCGGGATCATGACCTGAGCCGAAAGCAGACGCTTAACGACTGAGCCACCCAGGCGCCCCTAAATGACTTTTGAAATATAAATAAATTCATATGTATGTGTGCACGGACAGATATAAGGTCAATATCGTCTGTTACTCACACTCCTATTATAATACACTTTCCTGACTGGGAGAGGGGAAAAAAAAATGGTGGAGTTATAGCCACATTGTGGGGAATACCGGTGGAAATGTGTTGCACTATTGAATGTCATCTGTGAAATGTGTCACATCTGAAAAAATGGTAAGATCTCTGCCTAATGGGAAAAACGGGTGGGTAAACAGATGGTCACAACGCTGTCTGTCTGGTAAGTGCGATGATGGGAGAATGTGCACAAGATCATGAGACAGTCAAGATAAGAGTTACCCACATGAAAGTTATTTAGAGGAGGAAGTGCTGGGGTTGTATTTTAGAGGGAGAAGAAGAGTTCACCAGGCAGAGAATGGGTGGAAAAGCAACATGACAGAGGGAGATGTACAGGACAAGAAATGTGCTGTGGCAGTGGGAGGAGGGGCGGGAGGTGGTAATGTGTGTTGTAAGGGGGTTTGGGGAAGTTAGAGGTGCACAGTTATTGTTTGTTTTCATCCAGCTTAGTGGTTTGGATTTTAACCTACAGAGTGATTGGGGACCACTTAAACATTTAAATGTGGGGAGTGATGTGATCCTGATTGCATTTCTGCAGAATTACTGTGGACAAGATGTGAAGGATGAACGGAGAATGGGAGAGACAGAAGATAGGAAAATAAAGAGGCAGTGATTCTGAGTGACCTGCAGAAATTAGTGAAGGTGAGAGAAAATGCAGTTCTGAGCTAAAATACTGACAGGGAGATAAAGAGGAGATCCTTCTTTCTTTCTTTCTTTCTTTCTTTCTTTCTTTCTTTCTTTCTTTCTTTCTTTCTTTCTTTCTTTCTTTTTTAGAGAGAGAGAGTGAGTGCACATATAGGAGGGTGAGGAGGGGCAGAAGGAGAGGGAGAAAGAGAGAATATTAAGCAGGTTCCACGTTCAGCATGGATCCAGACATGGGGCTTGATCTCAGGACCCTGAGATCATGACCTGAGCTGAAATCAAGAGACGGACACTTAATCGACTGAGCCACACAGGTGCCCCCCTGGCCCTAATTTTAATACAATCCACATAACAATCTATCCCAGCCTATGGATCACTTCTTCCCAGGACTTCCTGTTTCTGCACTCTCCCCACACCCCCCCCCCCAGGACATTATAGTATACTAGTACATTATATATAATCGGCTTATTTAGGTCAGTTAGGAAAAATAATATATCTTGAAAATAAAAAAACATTTACACGTCGACATGTAGAAACAGACAGCATTTTATTGTAAGTTTTCATTTTTCACCATGCACTATGGAGGCATGACATGCGCCCTTGTTGGGACTAGTCAGTTGCCCTTACCCAATCAGGTTACCAGCAGAGCAAGACAATATGATTTACACCTACTTGCTTCAGATTCCATTCTGGTAATAATTTTGGATTTCATGAACTTGAAACTTTATCAGAAAAAACAAAGTATTATAGCTTCACACTATGGAATAAGCTGTACACGTATCACTAAGTCAACTTAAACATAAATGGGTTCAGCAGCTTACGAAGAATATTGACAAATGAGAATGTCCTGACCACACTGTTTAACCATAGTGATTTAAGGTTGTTGTGAAAACCCACAGGCAGGAATGCTTGTGGTGCTTTCCAGGGCTGCCCCTAGACCTTTCTTTCTTTCTTTCTTTCTTTTTTTTTTTTTTTAAGATTTTATTTATTTGCAAGAGAAAGAATGAGAGACAGAAAGCATGAGAGGGAGGAGGGTCAGAGGGAGAAGCAGACTCCCTGCTGAGCAGGGAGCCTGATGTGGGACTCGATCCCGGGACTCCAGGATCATGACCTGAGCCGAAGGCAGTCGCTTAACCAACTGAGCCACCCAGGCACCCTAGGCCTTCCTTTCTTGATGTGTCTGATCCCCAGTGTCCCAGGCCAGTCCAAGTCAACCTGACTACATCTGGCATTTCATATGATATTCTCATTGTAGAGAGATCTCAGACTCTCCATATGCAAGCCTCAGAGTTTAAGCTTTGATATATAAGCTACATAGTAGCTATCATACATATAATTCAAGAAGTTGTTGTTTCTAATTCTTTTCCTGAATTGCTAGTTCATTAATCCACACAGAATATCCACTACTGCCTGACATCCTTTAAATCCTATACATGTCTTCTGTTCTGCACTTCAGCTATGGAAAAGGTTTTTATATCTCTATGACTTCAAGTTAGAAAGAAAGTGTTCTGAGCTTATCAGTGCAGAGAAGGTTGTTTTCCATTACTCAAAAGTTCTTTTCTCTGTGGCTGTTTCCTGCCTCATACTTCAAAAGCACCCTATGACAAGTTAAACATTTTGCTCATTCATTCTTTCAACAAACTTTGACTGAGCATGAGTCTGGGGCACGAAGTCAAGTAAAACAACTCTCCCTTCCTTTGAGGAGCTACCTTCTAGCTGGGGAGAAAGACAAGGGGATCAATAATTACAGGACAAGTGTAAACGCTAATAATCAGGATTGTACAGGTCAAAAATGCAAGTCTGGAGAGGCACACTTATTTTAGAGAGGGGCTTCTCAGAGCAGCCAGTGGTTTACTTGAGTATGGAAGGATGGGATGGAATCTTCAAGAAGATATGGAAGGACAGCCTCAGAGAGAAAGAGGAGAGTATGTGTAGATGCAGAGGTGTGGTGAAGGCAGTGCAGTAGAGAGGTATAAGATTTTGTATATTGTGCTTTGTATAGTTTAGGATGCTTGGATCTTGTATGATGACAATGCATTCATATATAAGTTGTGTAAGTATCAAAAGGAAAAATAAAACACAATCACACAAACAGCAACTGCATGACATGTTTGAGGAAGTTTGTTATTACTTGAGTGACAAACCTCTACCAGGGAGGCGTGGGGCTGAGCCTGAAACACCAAGCCAGGGCCACCTCATGCAAACAGACCTTACATGCCAGCAAAGGAGTCTCTAAATTGTCTCTGAAGGCATCAAAAAGACAGTGACAGATTTTAAAGAGGAAGTGGCATTATTTAATGTGATTTTTTAGTAAAACCACTTAGAAAAAAACATGGGAAGAGCAGGAGGGGGTTGATGTTGGAAGTAGAGAAACCAAACTTCAATAATCCAGGAGAATATTGCTAAGGGCCCGAGTTACTATAGTGGAAAAGGAGCTAGAGACAAGGGAGCAGATAAGAGGGGTAAAGAGGTTGGGGCCAAAGAACTGATTTCCATAGGGCTCCCAGGGGTACAATTGGGGGAGGTATCGGAGAGAGGACTCTCAAGTTTGTATAACTGACTTGTCAGTCACCAAGAAGGGGAAAGTGGACGGAACAAGTTTGGAAAAAAGAACAAGAGCTTCTTTTGGATGGGTTGAATTTTTATGTCCTACGGCATATCCAAAGGGGAGATGACCAGCTGGAATCTGGAGAAAAGAGGCTAGTGCTTAGTAGAGAGAGCAGAATGTCCCTCTAACCATTCATTAGCCTCACAGTTCCTTAGACTGTGTTTCTTAGAGGTCACATCCCCAAATTAAGAGATGTAGGAAAGGGTATCCAAGTTTAAAAAATTTTCATTGTTTGTCATCCTAAATCTCCCTCCTTTAGTTAACACATGTATAAATATTAGTTGCATTCAGAGTGAGCTCCCTCCTAAGACAAACAAACAAAAAAACTGTCAATATTTCGACAGGAGCCAAACCAATTACTTTGGTACCATATAGCCAAAACAACAGGTTGATTGAATTGTTCACTCAGTCAACAATTTGTTTGGTACTGTGTACATGACCAATAACAGAGTCCCTACCCAGACGCTTCTAAGCAAAGATAACAGTAACAGTGTATCTCTGAAGGACATGATCACGAAGTGGCTGATATTAAATCAACTCCTATGTTAGGTGAATATTACAGGTATTTCCAGTGAATAAGAAGAGCCAAGTGCATTTGGCCGAATGGAGATTGAACAACTCCTTAAAGGCAAAGAAACAGAGAAGGAACATCTGCTCTCAATCATGAGTCAGCGGTGAGCCATGCTCCACAGGGCACAAAGCCTGTCAACAGTTCCTCTACTTGCAGAATGTCACGTTAAGGAAGCAATGACCGAAAAAAAAACAGTAAAAATGGGGGGCAATGGCCACATTGCAAATTTCAGCTAAAATAAATGTAAAAGCCTCTAAAACAGGTTTGTGTGTTATGAATGTTTTAATCACTTACCCATGAGTCTTATAATGGCTTGCTGTATGACTCAAAAGTCTACAGGAGAGCCTTTTTGTTTAGACAGGGAAGATTAAAGGTGAAATTGCCAAATATTATTAACTTTCATTTACTTATTCAATAATCGGGGGCGTTTAATGCATGCCAGCCTCAGCAGCCAAAATAGTGAGTGAATCAGATTCACCTCCTGATATCTCATGCACACAGCCATCCCCCTTACTAAGTCTGGCCCAGCTTGGTTTTTAAAACCAGGTGAATTCAGAGAGTTAGCCCAATTTTACAGAAAATAAAATTGAGACAGAGTTGTGAAGTAAATTGCCAATGTTATAAAGCTAATAACTGTGAGAGCAAGGCTCGACTCCCAAGACTTTGTTGCAATATAACTGCCTTTTATAGCCAAAGTAGGTCTCATGGAACAATTTAAGGTATTAAAATAATGAAATTTCATTCATAATAGTCCCAAACTGGAAACAACCCAAATATCCATCAACAAGACAGATTAAAATTTTTTTATGTATTCACAAAATGGAATATTATGCATCAATGAAAATAAATGAACTATAATCACATGCAACAACATGGAGGACAGACAACAAAGGAGTAAATACCTTGCATTTTCATTTACATAAAGTTAAAGAACAGGCAAAATTACTTGATAGTGATAAAAGTCAGAATACCAGCTAACTTTGGGGAGTGATATTGACTAGGAGGGGACATGAGGAGTCCTCTGATGTGTTAGAAATGCACTCTTTCATGATCAGAGTAGTAGTGACAGCTGTGTAAATATATAACATTCATTGAGTTGTGTATTTAAGATCCATGCCCTTTATGTATGTTGTATCACAACTTAAAAATAATAAATGACTGGGGGTGCCTGGGTGGCTCAGTCATTAAGTGTCTGCCTTCGGCTCAGGTCATGATCCCAGGGTCTTGGGATCGAGCCCCGCATCAGGCTTCCTGCTCCGCGGGAGTCCTGCTTCTCCTTCTCCCACTCCCCCGTTTGTGTTCCCTCTCTTGCTGTGTCTCTCTCTGTCAAATAAATAAAATCTTAAAAATAAATAAATAAATAAATAAATAAATAAATAAATAATGGGTGGGAAAGAATTTGGCCAAATACTGAAGTATATGTCAGGCAGTGTCTTTAAAGCAGATTCAGAAAAAAAAAAAAAAAAAACAAACAAAACTGATCAAACGTTTCAATAATTTAACCTCCAGTTGTTCCTCGTGCTCATTGTCCTGTGCCAGCTCTGGGTTGAACTAATTCATACCAGAGCAACTGCAATGAGCATCAACAAACTGATCTGTCTGTTCCCCAGTCTACCCACACAATGCTGCCAGTTATCCTGACTTGCAGCTTCAGTGGTTCTCCATTTCCTATAAAACAAGTCCATGATCATTAGCATGGACACAGGGTCTTCTGTAATATTTTCCCAGCCAACCTCGCCAGTATCATCTCCTGCCTATCACCCATTCACCTTCCTTCCTTCCTTCCTTCCTTCCTTCCTTCCAGAAATATTTGTTAAATGCCTACTTAGGTAAGACACTCTGCCAGGTGGCAGAGAAATAAAAATGATATGGTGCCTGGGTGGCACAGTTGGTTAAGTGTCCAATTCAGATCGTGATCTCAGGGTCATGGGATCGAGCCCCTCGTCAGGCTCCACGCTTGCTTGGTACAGAGTCTGCTTGGGACACTCTCTCTCTACACCTCCCCGCTTCTCTCTCTCTCAAATAAATAAATAAACCTTTAAAAATAATAAGAATGAATGAGAAAGAATCTTAACCTTATGTTGCAGACCAGAGAAGAAGCAAAGATATCCACATAGAATTACAAAGGGAATGAGGGGCATAGGGGCAAAAGGAGAGAGACAAAAAGCATCATGTATTCCAAAGGAGGAGTGTTAGACTCAGCCTGAGAGGTTCCTTGCAGAGCTGACAGGAAAAGTCAGCTTTGACAGAGAAACAGAAATCGACTTGGTCGATGGGATTAGCTGGGTGATGGGTTACAGCGTTCCAGGCTGAGGAAACTGACTGCACAAAGGTATGTGGGCATGAAAGATCATGGAATATCTAGAAAATAAAAAAAAACGAAAGTTCAGAAAGATGGAATCTTACGGTTCCAGGGTGGAGATGAGGTGTGGCAAGAAATGTAGACAGGCAACCAGCTCATCAAGGACCTTGTTTGTCATGCTAAGGAATTTGGATTATCATTCTATAGACAACAGAGCTCCTGACACACCCTATGCCACCGCCCTGCCAAGCTCTGCAAGGTTCTCCACAGCCACTGCATGTACTCTCACAACTTTGTGCTATTGTTTATCTTGTTTCTTCAGTTCCAAATACCAGCCCTACCTGGCAAAATTGCATCCATTGTTCTTCGTTGTATGCATGACAACATAGAATTGCTTTTATTGAACTTGGCACGGACCTCATGCCTTCAGCTCCCACGAAGGACTGCTGCGACAATAAACCTGAGAAACTTGCAGTTCTGTGGACTGGAGTGATGTTGTTCAAAAGTATTGTTTGTCATGTTTTCCAAGTGTCTCTTTATGAGGGCACCAAGGAAATGTCCCTTAGAACCAGGACTGGTTGAGGTCTTCTGAGAGCTGGTTTGTGTTTATCTTAAGCGTACTCCGATTCATTTCAGATGTTTCTTTGCTTTGCTTGAGCTCAGATATGTGACCCACCTCTGGTAAGAGTCAGGTTAAGTGTCCAATTCAGATCGTGATCCTGCAGTGGACCAATCTCACCCCGCCTTCATTTTATTTTCTTCTTCCATTTTCTCAATACCCTGATTTTCTCACTTACTTTTATATGGATTGCTGTAATTTTGATATCCATCTGAAATCATTTTTTTGGAACGACTTGGAGTACAAATGACTAGATGAATAAATAAACAAACAATTATTCTTTAATGCCACCCCTTCTGTGAAACCTGCCCAGATGCTTCCAGGCAGAGTTACGCAGTGCGCTCTCCAAATTTCCAGAACTCTTTGTTCATACCCTTAATCTAGTCACTTTACAAATAAGCTCCTACAGGTTTGTTTATCCCACCCTTTCAGCAGGTCATTTAAGTCAAACAAAAAGTTTTAATTTCTCTATTATTTTCCCAGAGTCTAATGTTGAAGTGGAAGGACACATTGAATGCTTGGGGTATGAACAAAAGAATGACCAATGATAAAACGAAAGAAACCTGGGTCAACTTGGCTGTTGAGAGATAAGGGAATGGGATGAAAAAATACTAAGAGAATAGTAGTCAGGAACCCTCAAGATGAGTGGCTCTGTGGAAACATCTAGACATTGAAATAGTCTCCAAAGAGTGGATATTGTGCAGGATCGAAGTATCATTTTTGGATATGGAGTTGAGAAATAAAAGAAAAAGGGAGAGAAGGGGGTTGTACTTGTTCGGGCGGGAGATAAACAGGGATAGATAGAGGACACGTGGCCACAGGAACAGAGGTACCCGAAGCGTTTATTGAGCTCTTACCGAATTACTTCACTGGAGGCTGTGCTTAGATGCTATAAAACCACAGAAAAACAACCTTGATGGGACATGAAGCCTTAATCCTCCAACTAAGGGCTGCTAAGTGAGTTTAAAAAAAAGAAAGCAGGATTTATAAACTCACTTATAAAAATTATGAAAATATTTATTGACTGCTTTTATTCCCCAGTTGAAGTGACTCATTGATAAGCATCTTATGTATTGTTCGGTGCTTCACCATTTATTCATCCAGGGCTTTCATGGGCACGGTCCCCCTTGGGACACAAAATGTCCTCATGGGGTCAAAAGGGCAGATGGTTTTCCCCCTCTCCAATAGGGTAGAGAGTCTCAGGCAGGCCAGGGCACTTGCACAAATTCACTCACGTAGTCAGTGGTTAATGGAACCAGAAAGAAGGTATTCCAATTTATTTTGCTGCTTCAGCGAGCTTTAAACAATGCCTGCTATCAGCTTACAAAGAAGAGTGAAACCATTCTGGGAGTTTCATTGCGTTGATTCACTATCGGTGACTTCCTGGAGCCTCTGGGATCAAGTCCAGTTTCATCTGCAGAGCATTCAAGGCCCTTCCCAGGTTGGCTTCACCTGCCCAGGGCAATGTCATTCCCTACAACCTTCTCCAGAGTGATAGAATGTCATTCAGGTTCTTTCTTGATTCTTAAGACATTTTGAAATCCACACAAATTTTGTCTCCATTCCATAAAATATCTGTACTTCTTTTTATCCACAAAAATGTTTAAACTATACATTAATTTTCCCAAGAGTTTAGACTTAGAATGAAAATAAAGCCCCAGAAAGGTGTCATGTTTACCCTCTGGTTTGGGGCCTGTCCTACCTGAGCCTATGGGAGTGAACCCTAAATTGAGAGACAGGGCATTTTATTACACTGAACTCACTCAGGGCAGGAAATGTTTCATTCTTCTTTGTAACCCTAGCACATGCTTCGGATATCTTATATATCAGCCAAATGAGTTGATAGATGGACTGATAGATGGAGAGATAGATGAATGAATTATACGAAAACTAGGGAAGATGCAAAGAAAAAAAATCTGTATTTGTCAATCATTTATTATTTCTAAAAATGCATCCCATAATTAACCTTATGGTCCCTCTACCTTTTACACAATCCTGCAAACCCTGTTGACATAGATAGGAAAGTTTCATATGTAATGTGAAAATGAAGAGTGCAACGATCCAATAAAAAACTTCTAAATCTAAGTTACCTCATTAATCTCTCTCTGGGTATTAAAAGGAGACTTTTTTTTTTCTTTTAACATGAATAATATAGGAAATATTTTTTATTCTCAAAATCTCTAGGGGCTATATATTTACTGTTTATTGATTGTACCTATTCTAAACTATGTCTTTGCTAAAATTCAAATTTCTTCCATTATCAAGTAGACAATAGATTGGTTCCAGCAAAGGGAAGTATAAAATAGATTACCATTGACTTCCAGTTTGGGAAAAAAAAAAAAAAAAGGAGAAGAAATGCATTCTCATATAATAAATTTAAAACCATTTCTAAAAAGTAGAGAACACTCGGAGAGCAAGGAGTTGCAATGGGTATCAAGGGAGGGTGAAAAAGGAGGGAGACTCAGGGGCTGGTGGGGGGATGGTCTTTGAGTGGCAAAGCAGAGCTATTATGTTACAGATCCCTGAGGAATCTTCCAGAAAATTTCAAGTGACAGTCTCTTTTCCCTCCGACAAAAATTGTGAAGAAAATTACCTAAATGCTAGTTCCCTGGTGATTGATGTTTTCCTTATTAAAATGTATATATATTATATTAAATGGATATAGGGAAGAAGAGAGAGAGTAGGAGAGAGAGTAGGGAGGAAGGCAATGGACATATTTGTCTGGTACCACTCTCTGCAAATTGCCATGGATAGCTTCCAACCTCCGTGAGATGAGCATGCTCATCCTCTGCCATGGCTCTTAGTCTGGAGGACAGTGGAATGTCTGAAACTGAAACTAGATGGGGGAGAATAAAGAGAATAAAGATACAATATTAGGATTTATGGACATTTTGAAATCTTGTATTTTTTTTTCTTTTTAATGGGAATATTGGTGAAATCAAGGACATCTACAGAAATTATAAATCAAGTCATTTGGTTAGCCTGAGAAAATTAGAGTGCCTTACATGTAATAGAGTTTGTCCATAAGGAGGAATATTTAGTGCATATAGATATATTTCAAAATAAATTGTTTTTAATTTATTTATATTTATTTTTATTTAATTTGTATTTTTTTAAGATTTTATTTATTTATCTGAGAGGGAAAGAGAGATAGAGAGAGCACAAGCAGGCAGAGGGAGAGGGAGAAGCAGGCTGTTGAGCAGGGAGCTGGATGTGGGGATGTGGGGCTCGATCCCAGAACCCCAGGATCATAACCTGAGCTGAAGGCAGATGCACCAATTGAGCCACCCAGGCACCCCTTTAATTTATATTTAAAATTATAAGAACGAACACAAATATTTTGGGGGACTATGAAATGTTTTACCTTTTAAAAATTTTTTTTCTTCTCTCTTTCCCTTCCTTCCTCTCTTTCTTCCCCACCCCCCACCCACCCTCCCAACACTCTTCATTCCCTTTCTGTCCTTGTCTCATTTCCCCTGAACAGTGTTGGACTAGAAGTCAAGACCAAGTCCAGTGCTTTCAATTAACTTGCTCTGTTAACTTAGGTGAATCACTGACTCTTTCTATAAATTAGAAGACTGGCATTTGTCCAGATCTCTCATTATATATTTCTCTGTATATGACATTTCTCTTCTTTCCAGATGCCCCTCTGTGTGAGCGTCCCCTGGTGGATGTGGTATAGCTCAAGACACAGATCTATATGAACAGAGGAACTAAGGAACACATTGTCCAGAGGATATGAGATCTGATCTACTCAACAATAAATATGTGTAGCAGTTTCTGGGCAAACAAAAGGAGGAGAGCCCCCAGCTCTGGAGGCTAGTGGAGATCACATCCCATAGTGCTTCTCAGAAAAGACATGGATTATCTCTCAGTCTTTCTATCTCCTCTTCTCAGCATTTCCCCCTCCCTCCTTTGAACTATCACATCAGTTTTCTCTCCTTTACCACCCTCTGAAATCCTCTCCTGTTTTATCTAAACCTGGTGGACTTTCAAGTCTTTCTCCTTCAACTCAGCCTTGGGTCTGGCCCCATCCACTAATCTGATGCTTCCATGGTTGTTTTCCACCTCCAATCATCCTCTGCCCCCAGGCACTAGGCTCGAGTCTGCTCTTTTTGGTACAGAAGCTGCACATTATAATCATTTTACATTCTGCGCTGTCCTGTCCCATGGTATCAATCCCTGAATTACTGAAACAGGGAGCATCCTTGAGTTAAATCATCTCTCATTCCATGCATATGGCAGACTGAGAACTGCTCTATATAATTTATCTTTGTTTCCATTTCAAGAATTCTTGTCCAGTGGGTGATTCTAGCATCTCCCGCCGTGTGAAACTCCTTGTTTCACTCCTTTTTCACACCCCAACATTGCTTGTACCTTAGTCAACTATCTTCTACCAATTAGGCTTACGTCATTATACACTGAAGAGCAATAAAATAATTTGCAGAGAGGAGTGAGTGTCTCAATTACTTTGTTCCATATTTAATGCTCTTCATTTTAGCAAACCTGTGATCTAATGAAAAGATAACTTTTATCTCATTCTAAACTCAGGTCATTTTGCCTATACTATTTGGTTTCAAAGGCATATATGAACAAAATTGTCCTACATCTGCTTGGTGGTATAAAAACAAAATCCACTAGCAATTCTCATATTTTAAGCATGACTTGGTACCAAGTTAATACCCATGTGTTGCTGATTCTAAAGAGTGTCACATCAATCTGATGGTGAACAATTCTCTCTTGCTACTGAGAGGGGAAGAAAAAAGGCATATTGATTTAAATTCCAGCAGGACTAGAACAGTGGTCTATAAAATGACCCTGTGTGGTGTCTCAAAACTTATTTCTCTTCATATCTTTGTTCCTGGAAAATAATTTCCTCTACCTTTATTCGCCTCTCTAAAATTGCTCTTTCAAAGTTGGTCGAGAGAAATGCATTCATTTTCTTCATCAAAACCATTATAGCAGGCTGGAGTATTTAGGGAACGGTACTGCAATTCACTTTGAAATGCATCACAAAAATAAGATGGATTGATGTACAGATAGAAGAATAGATAGAGGGATAGACATGTGAAAAAGAAAATGTAGTAAAATGTTAATAGTAGAACCTAGGTGGAAGGTATTCAGGTGCTCACTGAAAAATTCAAACTTTGGTATATATTTGGAGATTTTCATAATAAAATGGAAAAAAGACATTAAAAGGAAAAGTCATTTCCCCACTCTCCTAGTTCATTTGACAGCACCAACCCTTCAGAGTGCTGCAGTATTTGCTCTCCACTGATGTGCAAATGGACAAGCCTTCACGTTGCAAGGGTGTAATTAGGGCGCCAGTTTAGAAATTTGGCAGTCAATGTTAAAAGGGAACATTTTCTACTTTGTGCTGTGCTCATCAAAAGACAAGATGAAACACACTCTTTTGTCATGATATTTTTTCATTGTAACCTGATGAAGTTTAAATTCAGCTAGCTCCAGCATGCTTTTGCAGGCTAAATTCTGCTCTCAGTACCAGCAAGGCTTACCTTTGCAATAAGGAGATATGAACAGGAGAGAAATGCTTAGCATCTATCTATCTATCATCTATCTATCATCTATCTATCTATCTATCTATCATCTATCTATCATATAAATTCTTGATTATAAAAGTGTGGGTAGAAACAAATAAATGACAGCATATCCCATAAGAAATCATAAATAACCAAGAAGGAAAGAACGATGTTAAGGAACAGGAGACAAAATTGAGTGTGAATCCTGTTTAGTCCATATAGATTCGTATAATGGATTATAAGAGGTCATTATAAAAATTCACATACTATCTAACATGATAATGACTATGGAGCATATTCATATGGTCCACAACAATGCATCACCTTGATTTAAGCCAGAATTATTCTCCTTTTGTGAATTTCATTTATGAAAGAACAGCTGATATCTGGTTTGATGCCTAAGCCAGTTAGGGAAGAGGAAAAAATGTCTACTTTTAATTCTAGGGTCAATTATTGGTAATGTAAGAACATATTACCTATCCAGTTACCTTTCGTAAAGGGATATGCTTTCCCTAGCTATCTGAAAATGCTTATTGTTATCAAAGACAGTGTCTAGACAAGCAATTGACCTTCTTGCCATGACCTAGAGTTGTCATTGTCATTTCTCTCACTTTACCTTGGGCAGAAAAGGTATATATAAAACGCATGTCACATGGAAAAAAAATTTTTTAAGGAGAATGTAGACCATTATTCCTTTTTTTCTCTTTCAATCTTAAAAATTATCTGAGGTTGATTAATTTTTATGCTTTAAACATAAAATAGTTTTTATTTTCTTCTTCTCCAAATAACTACTATTAAAAACAAACAAATAAACAAAAAACTTGGAGAAAGTTCCAGAAACATCCTGCAAAACAAGAAAAAAAAATATGAAAAGAAAAATTCAAACTTGGCCAGCTTCATGGTCATATGTTAAAATGTCAAAGATACTGCGTTTGATAGACAAAATTTTGGCTTAATTTTATATCTCTGATGAACTTTAATGATTTGTCAGTCACAAGTGCCAGCACTGCTTTAGGATTTGAACTGTGTCATTTAAAAAAAGAATCTAAATTTCTCTGTATCATAGGATTTCTCTATTATATATGATCATTTTAATACATCCTTGAAGGTGATTTTAATAAAGATATTTTCTCTAAGATTTTTATTCTAGGTGTCACATTTATTATCATTTTTAGATATTTATTTGATTTTCTGTACCAAGCAATTCTTTTTTTTTTTTTTAAGATTTTATTTATTTATTTGACAGAGAGAGACACAGCAAGAGAGGGAACACAAGCAGGGGGAGTGGGAGAGGGAGAAGCAGGCTTCCCGCGGGGCAGGGAGCCTGATGCGGGGCTCGATCCCAGGACCCTGGGATCATGACCTGAGCCGAAGGCAGACGCTTAACGACTGAGCCACCCAGGCGCCCCTGTACCAAGCAATTCTTAAAGACTTAACTGCAAACTTATTACATCTTACATAGAATATTTAACGTATTCATTCAAAATATTTTAACTTTAGTTATCTCTGTCTTCCTCTTTTTGAAATCCTTCTGTGTTTTCTCCCCTATGTTAGCTTCCAAAGAGAGACTAAATTCTAGGTGGCTAATGAGTTTCCTAGGTGCTCATTTGTCACAAGCAAAGCTTTCATAAAGAGTATATTTCTGATAATAACATCACTAAAACACTGTGCCAAATCCCTATGGTTCCTCTGGTGATTTCTTAAAGGGGAATCAAAAATGGCAATGCATTTTTTTTTATTGTTCTTTATAACATGTTCCTGGGTGTCTCTCTTCCTTTCCCTCTCTCTCCTTCTTTTCTCCCTCCCTCTTTCTTTCTGCTTCTCTCCTCTTTCCTCTCTCTCTCTGTCTTAATCTCACTCTCTCACTTTTTCTCAATAATTTTAGAACTATCTAACAGAGTTCATAGTTGAAAATATAAGCCAGGATTGTTCTCTCGTGACGAAATGATGTGTGAAAGCATCCATAATTATCCAGTAATTATGCCATATTCTATGTGTGTATTTTCTCCAATTATCTGGAAAAATCAGACAGAGGCTTGAATCATCTGAGCAGTTGTATAAAATGTCTGCTACATTGCAAACGGTACACATGCAAAGGGTACAACCTACAATTTGACAGAGACTGACACTGGTTATACTTAGTATCTAAACATTCAAACATTTATTTTTTTTTTCTCTAAAATGTCAAACACTTTTTTTTTTTTTTTTGGAAAGGAGGTTGCAAAAGATAGTGGTTTTTTGCTACTGTTTCCACATGGTTCTTCCAAAATATGTTCCTATTGTCTCCAGCAGAGGAGGAGGAGGAGAAAGAAGGGGAGGAGGAGAAAGAAGACAAGGAGGTAGAGGAGGAGGACGAGGAGAACAATTATGATCAATAAGATAAAGAGTATTTGAATATATCTTGATTATATTTAAAGGGCTTTCAAGCAGAGTACCCCATGGACCCTCCAAGAAATGTTTGAGACTTACATGTTATATAAAAGGGTAAGGAAAAGTGACAGAAGAGCTGATAACTCATTCATAGCACATATGGGTATAACAATAGCCTAGAAACATAACAATCACTTCTACACATTTCAATTGAATTCAGCTTTGACCTTATCTTAACAGGTTTTTCTATAGTATTAAGCTAGGCTATACGTCAATAATGATTGCAGCCTTGAATATTTGATACACAGGTATTTGCCCCGATCATTTTAGTACTTTATTTTTTGCCACATATACAGGATATTTCCACTCTTCACAATATAGTCTGAGTCATAATTTGGAAATGGGGTTGGCATAATCAGGAGTTGCCCACCCCTTTGCACTATTGTATCCATGGCAATATAACATTGGCTGCTGAATGTGAGTGAACTGTGAACAGAAAGGCTCCATGGTTCCCTCTTCTCTTCTAAATGAGCTATTAGAAGATCATGACCAAGGCCACTGGCAGAGTAAACAAGGACTGAGGAACTGGCTGTAGGTGGCACCATCTGCGCCAATCTAAAACCACCCTTTTACAATCTGCTCGGCAATTATGGAGCTGGATGGGGTACACTTGTAACAGTTCAAGTCATGAAAAATAGAATAGAGAAAAGTAATATCTATGTTATTTAAGCTGGTTGGCAGTGGTTCCAAGTAAATCTTTATTCCAAATAATTTTGGTACTATCATCAGTTTGGATTGTCTTTTTAGAGCCCGAGACACGATGGCATCACTTAGGACAATTTAAACTGCTGTAAATTGAAGCAGGTATAGAGCATATCATCCCCATTCATGTTTGCATTTTCTTGAATTGGCAACATAAAAAGATGCCGAAATAGTGTTAACTTCTTGAAGATCATTTTGGAACTAGAGAGCCAAGATTTCTCTAGTTCCATTCACTCTTTCTTCCCTTACCCAATTGTGACTTCCCTTTTATGGAGGGGAGAGGCGTTCGTCTTAGAACCTCTGAAGAATTTATAATTCTGAGGATAGATCATAAAATGTATGCTTTTTTTTTTTTTAAGTTTGAGGAGAGGACATTTTCACATTTATCTTTGACACACCCGCATGAACACGGAAGAAATTTGTCCATGAGTTGATGTCTCCTTTTACATAGCATTACTGATATATATATATATTTTTTTAAAAATATCTTATAAGTTTTGGGTGCCTGGGTGGCTCAGTCGGTTAAGCATCTGCTTTCGGCTCAGGTCATGATCCCAGGGTCCTGGGATCGAGTCTCGCATCAGGCTCCCTGTTCTGTGGGGAGCCTGCTTCTCCCTCTCCTACCCATTTGTGCTCTCTCTCTCACTATCTCTGTCTCTCTCTCTCTCTCAAAAAATAAATAAAAATCTAAAAAAAAATTTAAAAATATAAGTTTTAATAAAGTTGGGCCAGTGATATGAGATCATAATAGGAAGCAACAAAAATTCTCCCTGGTCCATTGGAATAATGACTCACTATAGCTTAATCAGCCACATTTACAGATCTAAAAAATAGGCACCAGCAATGAGACAAGAAGAAAGCAGGGCTGGCCCAAGAGGTTCAGGATTCTTTCGGGGAGTGATGGGCTGCTCCTGCTGAACACATCTCCAGTGAAGTGCTGCAGGGCAAATGGGGACCAGGAGATTCATGCTACTACAGAAATACTTTCCCCGCAAGTCCTTCCCACTGGGAAGTAACATTATTATCTCTCTCAACTTTGAAATCTTAACCAAGAAAGTAGAAAGTCTCTGAGCTTTTGAGCTTTTATGGGAAGATGTAAGTCCAGAGGCATCCACCCAGAGAAGATGTGAGACTGGTTTCAAGTCCTGGTTAATGTAAGCAAGGTAGGGGGTGGGGGGCAGGAGATGGCCAGGAGCTCAAATCTTCACTTTTCCTTTCCACTGAAGTATAAACTCCTGGAGGACAAGACTGAATCTGGTTTGCTCAATACTTCATTCATTCATTCATTCATTCCTTATACATAATGCAGTTGTTGGTATGTCATAGGTACTTAAAAATACATGAGGAATGGACAAATTGAATGGTGAATTAATTGCCCCAACACTGAACGTGTGATCTTCAGCAACTCAAAGTTCCTCAGTCACCTCACCTGATGAATCATGGGTTGGGCTCCTCGCATCTCTGAGGGCCCTAAAGATTGCATATTCTGCGATTCTGCTTCCCTCATAGGCACTTGTAAGCAAGAAAGGATGGTGGAATGAAAGGAGTGAAAGGGGTGAAAGGCAGTGAAAGAAAGAAAAAGGGAAGGAGAAAGATGAGCAGGTTTTTCCCAGAAGACCACAAGCTCCCAAGTACAAGACAAAGTGATCACATTTACAGGAAAATTCTCACATTCTCTTCTCTGCTGTCACTGTAGGGATGTGGCTTCTCATGTTATACTATATTTACTGCAAAGTTGGTTTCCAGGGCTTCATTTCAACAGCCCCACTATACAAGAAGGAGAAGCCATGTATCTTTCTCTAAAATGTGAGCTAAGTACTAGCTCCTCTGTGAATTTTTTTTGGGATTGACCCAGTTCTTTCTTTTTTTTTTTTTTTAAGATTTTATTTATTTATTTGACAGAGAGAGAGACAGCAAGAGAGGGAACACAGCAGGGGGAGTGGGAGAGGGAGAAGCAGGCTTCCTGCAGAGCAGGGAGCCCGATGCGGAGCTCTATCCCAGGACCCTGAGATCATGACCCAAGCCGAAAGCAGTTGCTTAACAGACTGAGCCACCCAGGTGCCCCGACCCAGTTCTTTCTTATCATCTTCCTTGAACATGTAGATGTGTCTACCATGTTCGTCCCATTCAGCATCTGCTTCCCATACTGTCACCCAGTTTTATTCAGTCTGATGCACATTAGGAGTTGCTCCCAGCACCAATACAGCAGTCCTCCACCTGCTCAATATTGGTTGATGACAAAGCTATAAAATGAAATGTAATTAAATGGTACTGTTACTTAAAGGATCCCAATATTTGTAGTATCAATTAAACGTTTACTGGAACATTTTTTTCTGATGAGAAAGGGAGGGGGAAAGGATGATTGATTACCAACCATGGAAGGAGTTTTGTTTTGGCTGAAACCAACAGAGTTGGAGCTAGTCAAAACCTGGTTTCAAATCCAGGACCTTCTATTTACCAGCCACGTGACCTAGGAAAGGTACTCAATCTTTGTGAGCTGTAGTTGCCTCACTTGTAATGCTGGGGTATTAATACCTTCCCCATAACTGCTCTGCAGAGTTTCTTTCTTTCTTTCTTTCTTTCTTTCTTTCTTTCTTTCTTTCTTTCTTTCTTTCAGAGAGCGAGAATGAGAGAGAGAGAGCACACGAGACGGGGGAGGGTCAGAGGGAGAAGCAGACTCCCTGCTGAGCAGGGAGCCTGATGTGGGACTCTATCCCGGGACTCCAGGATCATGACCTGAGCCGAAGGCAGTCGCTTAACCAACTGAGCCACCCAGGCGCCCCTGCAGAGTTCTGTGTCAAGTATGAGTATGCACACTACGTGTACGAGACCCCTCATATCACTTGTTCTCTCCTAAAAGGAAAGAACAGCTCTTTCAGAAGTCTTGTTTTGTGCTATGGCTATACAGGGACTAACATGAAGCAGAGATATGAGAATTGAAGTAATTGAAAAGACCGCCATGATAGCTGTGGAACTAGTAGAGTGTCTAACAGGTGGAAAGAGAAGTGAAATCAGGTATTTAACTCCTAAAAACTCAAGATTGCTTCTCATGTTTTTTAAGCATCTCCCTCAAAACGAAATATCAACAGTCTATCCAGAGTACATGAAACACTTTTACATTCCACTGATGTTTAGCTCATGTAGATGTTATGTATCATGTTTGGCACCTACCAGAGCCATTTCATTTGGAGATAACGAAAAAATTATAATCCTTGCTCTGAAGAGTTCAAATGGAGAAACCTAGGAGGACACATATGCAATAAATCATGATACCATGTATTAATGGCTATCATAAAAGTATGAAAAAAGTGTCATTGAAGGTTGAATCAATTTAACCTTTCAAATTCTCAGTTAAAATGAGAGTTGGAAGCATAGATGCATTATGATAAAAATAACTTATACCACCAATTTGCAGAAATGTATTTGGAAATGGTAAAACCTGAGCCAGCCGGATTAACAGCCACGAAGCTGGTCAATAATGTAGGGTCAATGCCAAATAAAAAGGATGCTAGAGATCAATGAGAAGCATGGCTTGTGATTATGCTTAAGTCACTCCTCTTAAACATTTCTTTAACAACATCTACTAATTACTCTTTAGATACTGTGTTAAAAGTGATAAGTATCATTATCCACAAATAAGATTTTGAAATACCAGGATTTAGGGCCTTTCACAAAAGATGCTCAATGTGAGATCTGAGTATTTCCTCAGAGACAGGATTGCCAATCAGCTCTCGATATTATATCTTAGGAAGCCACTCTAGCTAAGAGCACAAACAGCAGAATAGGTAATACAGGACCTGGAGTACCAGTTTTACTCTTATTAGGTAGGTGACCTTGGATGAATTACTTAACTTCTCTGAGATCCAATTTCTTCATTGATTCAAAGGTGTTGATGCATTTCCCTTAAACACTGTTTTAAGGTTGGAATGAGTTAATGCTTATAAACCCTTGGAAAATAATAAGGGCTCAATAAACAACAACCATTGCTGTAGTTGTTATGCTTATTTTTGGAAACACTGGCCAGGATCTGGGTAACTACCAAAGGATGGCACCAGCTGGGAAAGGCTCAGAGCAGAATTGGGAGCTACCCCTTAGGATAGAAGGAAACTAACATGAGTTCTTGCTATGGGTGGCATTGTGCTAAGTACTTTATGTTTTGAATTTTAAATTGTTTTTCCATGTATTCCTCACAATAACTTTGCAAGGGAACAAACAAGGCTAATGCCCAAGCCCGAGTTCTTTCCTCTGGAACATGGTAGCTTGTACCGCCCTGGGGCAGGCACTACTAAGAAGGTGGTCCTCCTGCAGTGGTTTAATATGCAGAAAAAGCCAGGGCAGTGATTCTCAGGAACCCAGGCTGGCAGCAGGAGGAGGTCTAGCTCCCAGAAGTCAATCGGTGAGGGTGAGATGTCAGATGTTGAGCTGGAGCTCAGGTGAAGAGAGGAATGCAAAAACAACAGAACATGACCCTAATCCCAACAGGACTAGGAAGAAAGTTAAAATAGGCACTGAGACCCAGGGAACCATACAGAAATGCAGGGATAACAGCAAGATACAAGAGCAGGGGGCAACAAATCTTCTGATAAGCACAGATGTCAGAACTGAGAGCCCAGAATATTAGCAAGAATATTAGCAAACTAACTGGATACCACCACGTAGGGTTTTTATTTTATTTTACTTTCAGCCACTGAGCCTCTGTGTTAGTTGTCAGTGTATTGCCTCTCAACTCCAAATGCGCCCTTTGATATATGCTCTGAGATAAATAGTGAAATTCTTTTAAATAGGGCTTTTAAGTGAGCATGATGTTAATCTTACTTAGTAAATGGTGCCGGACAGATGCGCAAGAGGAAGAGGCTTCCTGTGGCTTATGGTGCTGGCTGGAAGGTGTGGCAAATAGATGGAAGAACATCCAGTAGAACCCAGCCCAGCAACAGATCCTCTGAGATTTTACAGTTAGTCTTAGATCATAGTTAACAACTCTTTATATTAAACTTCTTCTGTTCAAACTACTGTAGGGTTTCTCTCTCCTGACTGGACCCATTCTGCTATAGCCCCTTTTCCGTATGAAATTTGACCTGAAACTCAGTATGTTAGAATAACACTCAAACTCTGTATTGTAATCTACAAAGTCCATATGACCTCGATCCCACCTTCCCATCCAACACACACTTCCTTTCCCATGGTTCCTGAATATGCTAAGTTTCCTTTCTGGCTTAGCCCAATACAGTGGTCAGATGGTAGTGGCCTACTATCTACCTGGAAAACTCTCTTCTTGATCTTTCTAGCAGATCTACACTGCCCCTCCCCAGTGTAGCACCATAACTGTTTACAAGTGCTTTATTAATATTCTCACAGAATTGCCACTTACTAAAATTGTCTTGCTAATTGTTTCAACTACCAGCACCCTCCACCTGTGCTCCCCAGCCCCCATCCAAAAGGGTAGAGACCATGCCTGTCACCTCCAGCACCACCAGCATTTAGCACAGTCCTGGTACATGGAGGGGCTCAGCAAACATTTGTTAAATGAATGAATGATAAATGTGGAGCTCTGAGGGAAGCTTCCATGCCTAAGAGTCAGCCTTCTTCCCTCCTTCCACACTAATGTTTTCTGGCCACTAAGGCGTCTTAGTAGGATCCCAGGACTCTCAGGAACTGTTTTAGGGCATATGGTGAGAGCTCCTCAATCTTGCTCCCTTCTTGAAATCATGATTGTTTTTTGAGGCGGGTCTCCAACAGAGCAGCCAACTCTGGGGAAAAGAAGATGCAGAGTCTGGGGACTGGGCTGCACCAGGAAGATTCCAGGGACCATGTCAAAGGACTAGAGTCTAACTATTGCTTCTCACTATGTCAGACAGCCTGCTCACTGCTATAAACAAGAGATAGACTATATGTGCCATTAATTTTAATTTCATTATTATTTTTTGTGAATGGGAGATTTTAAAGTAAAATACCTCTAAACCTAGAATCATAAGTTCCTAGATCAGAGGAAACTTGGTGTTGCCCAGTGCAGCCTCCTGCTTGACTTACATTTTGACCATCCACTTCTAGGAACTATAATAATTACTTATTCCAAACAAAAGTGGAATGGAGATCTTCACATGCCCTCTGGCCTGGCGAAGAGAAGGTGCTGATGGCTGTTCTGGGAGTGGGGGGTAAAAGGGTCACTTCAATAGCAGAGGTATCTCTGACTACAAAGAAAGTGAAAACATGAGCTGTCAGGTTGTTAGAGAGAGAAGGAGTGGAATGAAGCCATGCAGCCCTTTGGTCAAGCCCCGGAGGAAGGGTTTAAGGAACTTGTAAAATCAGGGGCACCTCTTGGCAACCCCCACTCCCCTCCAGGCAGGCTCTGAGGTCTGAACCCAGAAGCAAAGTAAGAATAACAGAAAAAACTAGCCAGGGTACAAAAGGAAGAGGTGGAACCAGAGTTTTCTAGACTAAAGCTGTGATTGCACCTTCTACCTCTCAGGAGATGCTCTCTATGAAACCCACCTTTGCAGAAACTGTCCTTCTGCAAAAGAAGACAGTGAGTCTCAGAAGTTTACAACTTATTAATCAAATATGCAATATCTAGCAGCCGATATTTTCTTGGTGACTGCAATTTCTCAGTCCTGTCCATGGACATACATAGAAAATGAACTATGGTATTTATAATCACACAGATTTGACTTACAAATTAGATGATTATTTAAAGCATAGTAGAGAAAAGGCATAGCTTTCTTTTTTTTTTTCCTTCTTGCCATAGCTATCAAGTATAGCTTTAGGCAGTTCATATGAGATGCAACATGATGTCCTTAAAAGCTTTGTTTCCTTTGATGATAATGGCATAGTTATTCCTAATTATTAGCAATGATAATAGCTGGCATTCATTGATCACCATGTGCCAAACACCATACTTCACTGTTTGCACACATAAACCTCACAAGAATCCAATGAAGCAGATAGTATTACCCTTACCTTTTTACAGATGAGAAAACTGAGACTTGAGGAAACTAAGTAATGTGGCCAAGGTCCCAAGGCTAACAAGGGGGAACACTGCAATGAAGACCCTGTGTTGCTGCCTGTACTTGGAAATCCATTAATCTTCTTGACATACCCCGCCAGCCATGCAGTCAGGAAATGGGAATTCTAGGCACAGTACATGCATGAGTTCAGAAGTACATGAAAGCCCAGTGCAAGAAGAAATTCCATATGGCTAACAAGTTAAATCTGAGGAGGAGTCACTGGGAAGTAGGGGACTGAAGGGATGATCAGGAGCCAGATTTTGCAGATGAGATGTATGGCATGAAAGGTGTTTAAGTTTTACCCTATGGGCAATTGGGATATTTTGCATTTTGCATTCTGAGCAAGGCAATGTGATATTTAAATTTTAAATTTGGAGAAGTTGCTACATAGGAAAGGAAGAAAACTGGATTCAGGAAGTAGAGGAGTACGGGTGTTAAAATGGTCTGGCTAAGAGATGGTGGGAGTCTAATTAAGGCAATGGCTTTGGGAATGGCATTAGACCCAACACATCTGAAGGTGGTAGACTTAAACAAACTTTGTGATTGATGTGATACAGGAGAGTGAGAAAGAAAAGAATCAAGAATAACTGGTAGGTTTTCAACTTGGACTGAAAGGGGAGCAACAGAGGGATTTAAAGCAGTGCATTGTTTGGCAGAAAAGTAAAGTGGGAAGTTAGTAAGTTCTATTTGGGACATGTGACTGTTGGATGTTTATTTCCTCCAGATCGGTGAAGACAGAAAAATGTGACCTAGTATTAGTACTGCAAAAGTGGGGAGCCATTGATGTCCACGTGAACAATTATGGTATCAATAGGTATTATTTACATTCTGTTTTAAGGAAATGTCCATGTCCCTAAAACTGCATATAGTTTTTAAAAACTAGATAAGAAAGCAAACCTCTGAAAAGCAAAATACCCTTGTAATATAGTAAACAACTTGTTCTAACTTAAATGAAAACAAGTAAAAGGTTAGAAATAATCCTGCTGGGCACCCCTCAACAAGCCACAGCAAGCAGAATGCATTTTGTCATAGTGGGGTGGCGGTGAAGTGTTCAAAAGCACCATAAAAGTAGAATTCTCCAAAAAGTAATGCAGGTGTCTAGGTCAAATGCAAATAAAGAAGTATGCAAATTGAGCTATACTTGACTACAAAATCAGATGCTTAAGAACATTTCAGGAAAGTGAAGTTTAGTCTCATAAAATTCACCCGGTCCTCATTATAATACATTTCCCATTTGTGCCATTCATTCAATGTACTAAATGCATGATGGGGCTCCAGTTAAGTAGATTTAGAAGCTGATTATGCTGCATTAAATGTATTCACTTCAATTTTAGCAAAATTTTTTTCCTTTAAAGGGATTATTAAACCAAGAAAAGTAGAAAGAAATAAAATGAAATATCCTTTGGTGATGCTATAACAAGATGAGCAAAGAGAATGGCTTCATGATATCATGTAAGAACATACATCCTCACTCACTTGATTTATTTATTTTACTTTTTTTTAAGGATTTGATTTATTCATTTGAGAGAGAGAGAGAGTGGGAGTGGGAGGGAGGGTCAGTGGGAGAGTGAGAAGCAGACTCTTCACTGAGCAGGGAGCCCAATGAGGGGCTCCATCCCAGACCCTGTGATCTTGCCCTGAGCTAAAGGCAGACACGTAACTGACTGAGCCACCCAGATGCCCCCTCAGTCACTTGATTTAAATAACTAAACAATACATTTCAGTTTCATTAATTGCTCTTCTGGTGCTCGACACCTTACGTACACATCAGTTCACCCCCTGAGACTGTATTTCTCTTGAAATACCTGCATTTGTTATAAATTTATGTTTTGTTTCCTTTTAGAATATATAGGACACTCAACAATTAAGAAAAAAATATATCAGAAAGAACACCCTTGCAGGTGTTTAGAAGAGTTAGCTCTGCCATTAAGAATAAATGTCATCAATGAATGCCTTAATTAATACCCTGATCTCAAAAATGAAGATGTTGAATTACATTATATGATCCCTAAATCTCTCCTAGCTCTGAAAAATATATGCTCCTGGGAAAAGCTAGTTGGATGCAATTATTTGATCTTGCCTTCAATCAGCTTCTATTTAAAGATGGAAAAAACAAAATGCAGAGATCAACATTATGAAATCATCTATCTGAACTTATGATTTTATCATTTTAGATGAATTATATTGCCTGCTCATCAAAGTTACCTAAGTTCAGTAGTTTGTAATACAGTACATCTCATTTGTTTCTAACTGAGCCCAGAGGTGAAGTAGCCAAAGAAGAGAATGATTGACAAGAAAAGAGAATTTCAACCATATATCAACTCTTTATAATTTTATGTACTTGTAGAGTGCCCTTTTCATGGAATATTTTTTTAAATTAGAAAGCACATTCCCTTCAATAGGCCTTAGGACCATCTGCTTGCATTTATGATGGGTAGAAGAGAATTTGTATGAGTGGCCTACTGTTTTAAAAATTAATACTAATCACTATAACAATGATAATATTTTATACTATACTATGTCCTATTTTATAACAATCCTTGAATTTAAGAGGGCACTTACAATAAATGCAAAAGCATTTGTAAAATATACAGAACAAGCAACTTGCCCAAGCTCACATTGCTCCTAAATAGTCGAGATTCACCCATTTTCCCATTTTTCAGATGTTGATGGACACCTCCAAACACATGGACAGTTTCTCCTATTCCTTTCTCTTCATTATCTTCTTCTGAAACAATCTAACTAGTCTTCAATTTAGGGCTCACTTTTTCTCATATTTTCTGACTCTATCTTTATGTTCTACATTTTGGGATTTTTGTTTGTGAAGTCAAACTCTCTCTTTTCGCAGACGACATGATACTTTATGTGGAAAACCCAAAAGACCCCACCCCCAAATTACTAGAACTCATACAGCAATTCAGTAATGTGGCAGGATATAAAATCAATGCACAGAAATCAGTTGCCTTCTTATGCACTAACAACGCAACTGTAGAAAGAGAAATTAGAGAAACGATTCCATTTACAATAGCACCAAAAACCGTAAGATACCTCAGAATAAACCTAACCAAAGAGGTAAAGGTTCTATACTCTAGGAACTACAGAACACTCATGAAAGAAATTGAAGACAAAAAAAGATGGAAAAATATTCCATGCTCATGGATCAGAAGAATAAACATTGTTAAAATGTCTATGCTACCCAGAGCAATCTATACCTTCAGTGCCATCCTGATCAAAATTCCAATGACATTTTTCAGAGTGCTGGAACAAACAATCCTAAAATTTGTTTGGAATCAGAAAAGACCCTGAATCGCCAAGGAGATGTTGAAAAAGAAAAACAAAGCTGGGGCATCACGTTGCCCGATTTCAAGCTATATTACAAAGCTGTGATCACCAAGACAGCATGGTACTGGCACAAAACAGACATATAGACCAATGGAACAAAATAGAGAGCCCAGATATGGACTCTCAACTCCATGGTCAAATAATCTTTGGCAAAGCAGGATAAAGCATGCAATGGAAAAAAGACAGTCTCTTCAATAAATGGTGCTGGGAAAACTGGACAGCCACACGTTTTTGAACATTTTCTTCCAACCTTTGTGTTGACTTTTTTCTGTTTTGACAAATATATTTTAAAAATCCAAGAGCACCTTCTTGTTTTCTGATGACTCCTTTTTCATAGCATATTAAAACAGTAAATAAAAGTAGTGTGTTTTACTTTATAAGTATAAAATTTCTTTCAAGTTTTATAAATATTGACTAGACTGTTTTGTGTTCTCTGTTCCTAAATCACCCTTATTTCCCTTTTGATAAGTTTTTCTATTTGTGTGGATTATTTCCTCAAAGGCCTGATGATCCTTTGTTATTGTTTTATATTTAAAATCTAGGCAAGAGAAAGGCTTACTGAGGACTCTGTAGGCTTGGGTGTAGTTTATTTATCGGATGCTTTAATTTAGCATAAATAGGTCTGAGTTCACCATTACAGTGGAGGCACCCTCCCTTAGATGCTAGATTGTGAAGGGTTTTTCTCTAGGTCATTGGCATTCACACTATTTACATTATTTTCTTCGAATAATACCTTCCACTTCTACAGGAAAATAAACAAAAACCAAAATCTGTATATCATTTGTTGTTTTGACTGGGGAATAAACATTTAGCAGTCAGGTAATTTTTACACAGGTGTAGGAAAGAGGGCAATCAGCCATTCCATAAGGAGACGTATTATTAATACCTCTGATTTTTTACCTACTTCTCAGTTATCTGCTGGTCCTGGTTTTCTCATAGGCAGGTGCATTTCCTGTCCTGACCACAGCAGTCTCAGTGTTGATGTTCTAATGATGTTCTTACACTTTGTTTCTCATGTAATATCTTCCACCTGTGTTTTATCTTCTAAGAACTGGTTGAAATCTGTAGGTAGATAGTATCTACTTTTTTTGTTTTTAGGATTATACCATTTTTATAAAACTTATATTTATTTTAATGAACACAGGCTATGCATTAAGACCAGTTCTGCTTTAGGTATAACCTCCTTCTGTAAGCCAACTTCTTGCAGGATAAATGCGCTTTCACGTAGGTGCTGAATGTTGGAAATGAGCCCCAACACTTAAGTCTGCAATCTGCCATATGCAGTGAAGGAAATGGGTTGCTTCCTGATTCAAGTCTTGTACTTCCTGTTGAAATTCCAACGAATTCCTACAACAGTTGAGATAAGTATCGTGTTTTCAGGTTACTTGCGGTACAAAGATGATTGACATACCCTGAGACCAGCGTAAGTTCAAGTTTTCCCAAGTGCTTTTACATTTTCTCTTCAAAATTAATTCTTTTGTTCATAAAGGAATGCATCTCCAGAAGTCTAACATACAATCCTATGATTTTTATTTAAAGCAAAATATACATTAGACAGTACACTTTTCTTTATGATTCTGTTTTATCCCTTTTGTTGGCTTGCTAGCTATAACTTATCACTTTAAATTAGTGGTTGCAGGGCACCTGGCTGGGTCAGTCAGAAGAGCATGTGACTCGGTCTTGGGGTAGTAAGTTCAAGCCCTATGTTGGGTGTAGAGATTACATACATACATACATACATAACTTTAAAAACTGTGTAATAATAAATCAATTAATTAATTAATTAATTAGTGGTCACTTCAGAGTTTATAGTATGTATTTTAACTTGTCACAGTCTACCTTCATGTGTTATATACCACTTCACGTCTTATATAAGAACCTTACAATAACATCCATTTCTCCCTTCTGACCTTTATGCTATTATTATCATATTTTTAGTTTCACATATGCTATACAACTGACATTACACTTTTGTTATTACTGTTTAAAGCATTAGTTATCTTTAAAGAGATTTAAATAAGAAACTTTTATGATATTTTTTCCTATGAAATTACTGTTTTTGGTTCTTTCCATTTCTTTGCATAGATCCATATTTACATCTGGTAAAACTTTCTTTTCTAAGGATTTCTTTTAACGTTGTTTATACTGCAGATCTGCTGGTGATTGAGGTTTCACAACCATTTATATATATAAATCTTTATTTCAATGTTGTTTTTAAAGATATTTTCACTCTGTCTTGAATTCTCAATTGACAGTGTTTTTTTCTTTTAGTACTTTAAAAAATGTTGTTCTACAATCTTCTCGCTTTCACTCTTTCCAATAATAAACTTCTATAATCCTTTGTTCCTCTGTACATTTTTGTCATTTTTCCCCCTCTGTTTACTTATAAGATTTTTCTCTTTATCACTGGTTTTGAACCATTTGACTGTTATATACCTTAATGTAGCTTTCTTCATGTATCTTGTGATTGGGATTCACCAAACTTAGATTTGTAGGCTTATAGTTTTTACCAAATTTGGAAATTTTTTCAATCATTATTTCTTCAAATGTATTTTCTGCACCTCACTCCTTCAGAGACTCCAATTACGTATACATTGAACCACTGGAAATTGTGACATAGCTTACAAATGTTCTTTTTTCTTCTTCTTTCTTTGTTTCATTTGAATTATTCTTACTGTTATGCTTTCAAGTTCATTCATCTTTCTTTTACAATGTCTAATCTGCCATTAATACCATCCAGTATATTTTTCATCTCAGACATTATAGATTTCAAACAGCAAAAGTTTTATTTTGCTCTTTCTTATACTCTTCTTGTGTTAACTTTTTGCATATATGGAATACAGATATAATAATTCTATTTATGTTCTAATCTGCTAATTCCACCACCTATGTCAGTACTGAGTTGGTTTTGATTGATTGATTAATATTCCTGCTTTTTTCATAATTACTAACTTTTTAATTGAATGCCAAATATTGTGTGTGTTATGTTGTTGGTGCTAGATAATTCTATATTTTAAAAAATATTCTGGAGCTTTGTTTCAGAATGCAACTAAGGTATTTGGAAGTAGTTTGGGCCTTTATGTCTTGCATGTGAAATTTCTTATATGCTCGGGGCACCTGGGTGGCTCAGTTGGTTAAGCGACTGCCTTCGGCTCAGGTTATGATCCTGGAGTCCCGGGATTGAGTCCCACATCGGGCTCCCTGCTCAGCAGGGAGTCTGCTTCTCCCTCTGACCCTCCTCTCTCTCACGCTGTCTCTTATTCTCTCTTTTGCAAATAAATAAAAATCTTAAAAAAAAAAAAAAAGAAAAAAAGAAAAAAAAAGAAATTTCTTATATGAGCTTATATGAGATCAGAGCAACGTTCAGTCTAGGACTACTTTTTCCCACTGCTAAGGCAAGATCTCACTAAGTACTCTACCTGTCACCTATGAATCTTGAGGTTTTCTAGTATGGCTGATAGGAACAAGCACTAGTCCAGCCGTGCTTGACTGCTGAGCACTGTTATGTCTAATCCTTTCAGGTGGTTCTTTTCATAGCTTTGGACAGTTCCTTACATCCATATGCATATCAATATTCAGTTAAATTCTAGAGGAGAACCATCTACAGTTCTCTGGAATTTTTTTTCTGTGAAGTTCTCCTTTTCAGAGTTCTGTCCTGCAAACTCTATCTGCTTTGGTTTCCCCAGACTCTCAGATCTATCTCCTCAGCTCACGGAGTACACCAGGCTCTGCCTGGATCCTCCTTCCCTATGCTGTGGACTGGAACCTCTCTCCTGACAGTAAGCTGGAGTAATCATAGGACTCACATTGTTTCCTCTCAGGGACCACTGAACTTCATTGCCTCATGTCCAGTGTCCCACAAAGTGTTGTTTTATATATTTTATCCATCTTTTTGCTGTTGTTTCAGGCAGGGAAAGTGAATGTGATCTTGGTTACTCTATCTTGAGCTATCAAATTATGTGTTTCATGGTACCGAGAGGTCATGGAAGTCCCTAGAGGGAAGGACAGTGTGGTACACAGCACAAGAGCAGCAGAAGTTGGGGACATAAAGAAATCAAAAGGACTGTGATAAAGGGTGGCTTTGAATTAAAGTCATATAGATGTATGACTAACGGCCTGAGAAGTCGCAGGAGTGGGAAAAACTACAAAATCTGGGATTTAAGGACATCAAATTTTCAGGAATCCTAGAAGGATGGGGCTTACAGTCTAAATAGGTTTCTTGGGGTACCTGGGTGGCTCAGTTGGTTAAGCTGCTGACTCTTCATTTCAGCACAGGTCATGACCTCAGAGGCCTGGGATCTCGGGCTCCCCATTCAGTAGGGAGGCTGCTTCAGGATTCTCTCTCTTCTTCTGCCCTCCCCCCACTCTCTCTCTCTCTCTCTCAAATAAATAAATAAATCTTTAAAAAATAAATAAATAAATAAAAATAGGTTTATTTGTGCAAAGTACGAACAAAGGCTTCTTGATGATAGTACTTTTAGAGTATGAAGCATGATAGATATAGATAGATGATAGATAGATAGTTAGATGATAGATAAAAATAGTTGACATTTATAGAGTTCTTAGCTGGGCATTATTACTGTTTAACAAATATTAACTCATTTAATCTTTTCAACAACCCTATGATATAGGAACTAATATTATTCCCATTGTGTATATGAGAAACCTAAAGTGCAGAGAAGATTAAAATTTTGCCCACATTCACATGCCTTTTGAATAGAAGAACCCGATTTGAACTCAAGCAGTATAGCTCCAGAGCCTAGATTCTTAGCCTCCCCACACTCTATCCACTCTCTAGCTAGATGAATAGAGAAAAATAAAAACACACAGCTTCTATGTCTAGGAGAGGAAGCTAGTTTTCCACATTACATTCTGGGTATTCTGCAGTAGGATAATATTGTTCTGTTTTTACTTAGCTTCTACTTCCTATCCCTTTGTGGAATCTTCACTTTTAAAAAACTGACATGTTGATCAGGTTCGAAGGGAGAAAGAAACTCAGAAACCTCAGAAGTGATGATTCAAAATGCAGCAGCAAGAGGAAATATATAAAGTTAATGTTCTAGAAGACTAGGTCAAGAGTTCCTGAAAATGTCTTTATAATGTGTGTTCAGAAAGTCTATGTCACAGTGATTCCCACTATTTTAGAGTTGTAAGACCCTATCATTTTATTCGAATCTCAGAGCACTGTGCAACCTTAAAAAAAGTAAAGTGATATAAAATCAAAAATCTTACTAAGAAATTAGAGTAGGGTAACTTTTGAGATAATTGATGGCATACTATGGTTTTGGGATCACTGGAATTTCAAATTATTTATTAAAATTAGAACATCCTTAGAAGTTAATTGCATTGCAATTCGTCTATTTAATAACTCATAGCTGCATATGGAGGAATACACTTTAAATATGACTTCCTCACACTGATTAACACACTTCTTGCTATAGCTACCCGGCCCAAAATAAACAGGAGTTGTAAAATTTATAATGGTGTCTCTCCTTCTGGATAAGACTATGCCAGTGAGCACCACAGATGGGACTTCTAGAGAGTACGCTGCAGAGCAGTTGTATCAATGATTCTGTTCATGACCTCTGAGTGCCCTCAGGCTCAGTCCTCCAGCCTCTTCTCTTCTTTATCTCTACTCAACCCCTTGGCAATACCATCCAATCTCATGGTACCAATAACAATTTTATATTGAAGATTCTTTATCTATTGCCAAGACCTCTCCCTGACTCTTATATCAAACTGCCCCGTTAATCTTCCACTTGGATACCCACACACATCTCAAACTTGACATGTCCAAACTAAATGTTTGAGCTTCTGTCCAAATCCACTTTCTCCCATCTTCTCCATCTCAGTGAATGACAACTGAATCCTAACAGGGTCTCAGGACAAACACTCTGAGGACTAATTCTCAGTTTCTCTCACATTCCACTTTGAATATATCAGAAAATCCTCTGTATCTGACCACTTTTCACCTTTTATGCTGCTACCCAAGCCAGGAACATCTCTCCTGGATTATTGTAATGCCACTCAGGGGATCTCCTTGATTTCGCCCTTGTTCTCCTACAGCCTATAAAAGAGTAGCCAGAGTGATCCTGTTATAAAAATGGCAGAGTGGGGCGCCTGAGTGGCTCAGTCGTTAAGCGTCTGCCTTCGGCTCAGGTCATGATCTCAGGGTCCTGGGGTGGAGCCCTGCATCAGGCTCCCTGCTCAGCGGGAAGCCTGCTTCCCCCTGTCCCATTCCCCCTGCTTGTGTTCCTTCTCTCGCTTTGTCTCCCTCTGCCAAATAAATAAATAAAATATTAAAAAAAAAATGGCAGAGTATGCCCATTTTCTGCTCAAACCCTTTAATGGCTTCCCTCTCACTTAGAGCAAATGCAAACATCCTTACAATGGTCTACAAAGCATTAAAAAACGGGCCTTCTATCCCTTTTCATATCTCATCTTCTATAGCAGCGTTTCCAACAGAATATAATTGAGCCACATGAAAGCCACAAGTGCAATTTAAAATTTTCTGGAAAAAGTTAAAAGAAGCAAATAAAATTAATTTTAATAATCGATTTTATTTGATACAATATATCCAAAATATTTACTGTTATACAGGTAATCAATAAAAAATTATGTATGAGATATTTTACATTCCTTTTTTTCATGCAGGTTGTGAAACCCAGTGTGTATTTAATGCTTATAATTCATCTCAATTCAGACTAGCCACACTCCAAGTGTTTAATAGCCACATGTGGCCGGGGCTGCCATATTGGACAGTGCAGTTCTACCACTTTTTCTTCTCATTCATTGTGCTCCCATTATACCTGGCATGTTCCTAAGGCACTTGCCTCTCTCACTTCCCCTTAATATAAATGTTTAGTGACCTTAATGTTAGGAAACAAAATCCTGACTATCTGAAGGGGTGCATCATAGTGGATGGTGGACAGGGTTTCCAGGCAAATTTTACAAGAGAAACCCATCAGCCAAAAGCCTGATTACCCCCCTGGAATGGATGGAGAAGGGTGGGGGTAAAAGTACAATAAGAACAGTATCTATTAATATAATGAAGTCTTGACATAATCATAATAAGAATTTTGGGAGATTCTAGGATATTTTCAAAAATTTTTTTTGGTTCATGTTATCAGGAAAGCCTCTTCATTTTTAAGGCCTTTTTTTTCCTTCTTTATATTTAATATTTAATACTATGCTTGAGAAAGTCAATCAATAAACATTAATGAATACATGAGAATAAAAGAACCATTTGTGCACAGGTATATGTACATTCTATATCTCCTTTGTCCAAACTGTGTCCAAATTTGACAGTAACAGCCTATAAACATAAGCAATATTCATAACACAAATATGCATAGCAATTCAGGAATTGTGATCTCTTAAACGCAATGTCCCCTCATAGGGTACTATGTGCTAATCAACCAAGTGAAATCTGTGGATTCTGAACAAATTGAACATGTGCATGAAAAACATTTCTAATTTTCGTATTATTAAGATTTTATAAGACATGTAATGATTCTTTGGTGTACTTTGTTACAATGCTCATTATAAAATCTGCAAAAAAGGATTAAAATAAATCTCAGATGTCAACACAATCTCTTGGGCAATTCTTCACTAGACCAAATGATGCCATCCATGACTGCATTATCTATGAAGCTAAGAATGGCTAATGAGGCCCATCTATTGTGATAGAACCTGGGCTATGCTGAAAGGCTTTTTCTCTCTTCCTAGCTAAGGGCTGTAGCCACTTACATCTGTAGAGAGAGCCTGGCTTTTACAGTTAAAGGTAACAGTGAGAAGAGCCAGTGTGTTCTAGGACCAGAAGATTTCAAACTTAAAACAGCCTCTAAGCTGTATGGACCATCCTTACAGTCCAATGTCAGCTCCCTGAGGGCTGGAATCTGTGTCCTTTCTGTTCACTCATATTTCCCAGGACAGTACCTGACACACAATAAGAGCTCAAAAAATACATACATATGAATATACATACTTGGATATATACATATGCATATATATACTAACACCATTGAAATAAATATTAAAATTGTGTTTATGTCACACCATCACATTTATCCCCTAATCATTGCACTACCTGAGCATTTTGTTTGTCATTTCTTAGAAAACATTGAACAGTATGATTTTAAATACCATTTTTAGCTCCTGTATTTAGTGACTTGTTTATTCTGTTACTTTCAGCCTCCTACTATGGTTTCAGATGTCTCTAAATAGCATCCCAGTTATTTGTGTTTTCATCTATAATTATTTTCTCAACAAGGATTTTTTAAATCCCTATGTAGTTTTTAAAGAAAAAAAAAACCCAGCCTTTGAAAAATGTGATTTCTCTTTCCTTATCTGGAAAATTCTGTGATGTGTCCTTAGGAACCAGTAAGATGTGAATATATCACTAAGAATATGGAGGCAGAGTGTTTCAAAGACAGCAGGAAGGAGTGAGCATTTAAGTTCTGCTGCTAACTCTCTGAGTCAATCTAGGCAAAGTTTTTATAATTGGTGGTGGTGGTATATTTGTTTGTTTGTTGCCTTCCTGGTCCTCCATTTCTTACAAGTACATGTAGAGAATTGGGTATTGGGTGAGTCCCCTAACATTTTTTCAAACTGAATTTTTAGGAACCTAGGAAACTTAATCCTAACCAAATATATGCTGGCGTGACTAGCTTTAGAAAACCTCAGCTAGAGAAAACCTCTGACTGCAAAGAAGTCTGGCAGAGTCTGCGAGGCTCCACCTTTCTTAATGAGTGAATACACGTGTGATCAAGAGTACAGGTGGGTCAATCCCTCTTCTACCACATAACAGCTATGGGGTCAAAAGTCACTTTAACTCCTCAATCATCCATACTATGGAGAAACAGTACCTACCCTCATAATACTGACAGCATTAGATTGAAACAACTTAAAGTATTTGCAACCATACCCAGAACATTGCAGAATCCAACTGCTAGTTTTTACTAGTGTTCTTATCAGAAAGCATCTGAAGTCAAATGATAGAATAGAGCCAACAAATAACCCCTGTCATGGGAAAAGAAACTTACCAAAAGGAGACAACTGGTCCAAGTTGAACAAATGGCTATTCAAGTCCTCTTCAGACTAAATTGTTGTTGAAATATGCTAAGACTTGCATCACTGTTCACAAGATCTGACCCCAAGTAGTTGTTTTCTTGCCAATTCCAAGTGGTAGAAGGAGAAAACTTCAAAACAAATACACTGACAGATAACCCCATTGTTCTGTACCATCCATATTGTTCTTCTCTATAAAAGAGAGTGTTTGGGGACAAAGGGTACCCTTGGTTCCATGTTAAGACCACTATCCATATTCCAGTTTATTTCCTAAATAAAGAGCATGGTTGTTTTTCTACTGTCATGGTCTCAAAGGCAAATCCTTTGTTTCAGAGGTTGAATGGGCTATTTCCTGACATGCCTGATTACATGCCTTGCATATCTAAGCATATTGACAATTTCATTTTGCTGAGTGCAATAATCCATATCAACAGCTCATCCCTGTTTTGAATTATAAAATGCAGTTGTTTAAAAAGCCAGGTATAAACAAACTTATCTTCTCTTAGTCCTTCAGGGATTGGACTAGTTCCAAAATTAAGCCAGATGCAGAGCAGCTTCTTAAATTTAAGCACTTCCTGGGCACCTGGGTGGCTCAGTTGGTTAAGCAACTGCCTTCGGCTCAGGTCATGATCCTGGAGTCCCTGGATCGGGTCCCGCATCGGGGTCCCTGCTTGGCGGGGAGTCTTCTCCCTCTGACCCTCCCCCCTCTCATGTGCTCTCTCTCATTCTCTCTCTCAAATAAATAAATAAAATCTTTTAAAAAAAAAATTTAAGCACTTCCTAAATTGTCTTTTCACCAAAATGAGACCACCTAAAATATTAAGATCTCTCTTTTTCTTCCTAAAGAGAAAGAAAGAAAGAAAAAAGAAAACCCAAACACATAATTCCATTCTAATTTAAAACTCTAATTGAGTGCTCTTGTATTCATAAGATCTTCTACTCTTCTTAAGGGACAATATTCTTATTAGTCACACGAGCTGTCTAATCATTTAAGGGTAAGGCTTCTTCACACCATATACCTTTGCTGCAAAGCAAATGAGAGTGCAATTCTGTCTTTTTTTTTTCCTAAGTGCATCTCAATTATGTACTTACATAAGCAACAATCAAATACTCGGGCTGAAAAATGATACCTCCTTGACTAGAGCAAGTCTAAAGGCAACTTAGGTTAACTCTGTCTATATTTTATAAGTTAGTATTCCTCCTGATCTAAATCCAGAGATTGATAAAAATGAAAAAAACAAACAAAAAAACAAAAAACCAAAGGCACTCATGATGTTAGGGAATTAGAAAGGCAAATGATTGAACACATTGATTTTGGAACCCAGGAGAGCCATGTTTGATCTTAGGTGATCAAACCTAATCTCTGGGCCTCTCTATCTCTCAAATGGGGATAATAACAGTATCTCTCAAAAAGGGATGCAGCGAGGATTACACGAGATAATACATCTAAGTGCTTTGAACTATTCACACCAAATAATCAATAGGTGTTCAATATAATCATCATTGGTATGATCAGGGAATAATTTTGCAAGCAAGAGACATACTACATTTAAACTTCTAGTCCCCCTTTCTCTCTCTATTCAAAGAGGAAGGAAACTAGCTTCTCAGAGTAGCTGTCATGTTCCAGGTACTCTACACAGATTATCTCAACAAGTCACCATAGCATCCACTTGGGGTAGGAGGTATTATGTCCATTTTAATAAGGAAACTGACTCAGAGAAAAAGAGATGAATGTAAAAATTCTGCTGAAAGTCATCTGAAGAGAAAGAGGTGGAGACAGCATAAAACCAGGTCTTCAACTGCCCAGCCCGTACTTCCCTACTACAAAAAGTTCATGCGTGCACACACACACACACACCTGTTTCTGAGAAAATTTGGGGATCTGTTAGGGGTACTCACAGGCTTACACAACCTAAGCATGGTTGCTTCTTCATTTAATCCTCAGAACAACCCTGTGAGGTACCATTATTATTTCTATTTCATAAATGAGGAAATTGAAGGTCAGAACATAAATAATATGCAAAATCAAAAGCAATAAGTGGTAGATTAGGGATTAAAACTGAGGTCTGTTTGATGCCATGGTCCATATTATTTCTCCTATACTGGGACATCTTCTGACAAAAAGCAAAGGTTTTTAAAGAGAAATCCTTCATTAAAATGCATAAAAACTTTACTTTTTAGTCTCGTAAGTTATGTAAGATTTTATTTCCTCTTGAAAAAATGAGCTGCCTCGTGGTGAAATTTTTCTTGTTGAATAAAAGTGATGAGAACTGGTTCTCTTTGAGTGGGGTGAAATGGATGAGTAACTCAGACGTGTGCATCCTGCTGGCTTATTTCTCATGTTTTAAGGCATCCAACAAAGGCAAGAGGTCCTATTTGATTTCAGCAGAATGTGGGATCCATGCTGCTCATTTGTCAGCTTGCTTCCTGTAGCAGCTCTCTTCCACACAGCGAGGTCACAGTGCTGGCGATCCAAATGCTCATGACCTGCAAGGTGAACTTTAATATACCACATGTTTCAACTAGGAAATTTCAAATGAAGCCTGCTCTTGGCTTTGTGTTTCCAAGCAGCTAATAGATCTTTGTCTGAAAGCACTGGGTATAGAAGTGAGTTCACAATGGTATCTCAATAAATGGCCACAGAACCAAAGAGTAAAGCAGAAGCTTCTCTGATTGACATTCTAACAGAGTGAGCAATACTCCCTAAAAGGCTACCCTTTGGAAAACCTTTAAGGAACCATAGCTGGGATTCTATTGCCTGCAAAAAGTATAATCATAAATACCAACTGTCATCAGTTCTTGAACTAGCATCTTGGTGACCAAGTATGTTGGACTAAAGCCATCTTACAGAGATTTCCACTACTCACAAATTTTTTAAAACATGATTTTGGGAGAATAAATTGAGATAAAAATATGCAGATTAACATCAGCTCATATATCTATTTTTTTAATCAGAAGCTATCAATTAGGGGTACAAAGAGAAAAAAGCCACATTGAGCTAAATATCCAAACACTAATTGGCTTTTTAAAGTTCTAGCTTCTTGAAGCTTTGTAATTTTAAAGATTTTAATTGAAAATTATTTTGATTTCTTAAATGCTGTGCCTAAAGGTATTAACTAAAAAGCATTATCTTGGTTCTATATTTAAAGCTTGTCAGAGGAAACAAAGCTAATTATACATAGTATGTTGAAAAGTATGCCTTAACCATGAATCTGTCCTTTAAATGGAAGAAATACAAGTCTTCAAAGTATCACTTTTCTAATCCTAAATCCCCATTAGAATTCCTAGCAGTTTGGATTCTTCTTCCCAAAACACAACTAAAACTGTTTAAATACATGTACAGGAACACACCACATCTAGGTATATTAAGAGAGCACCTATGTTCTTAAATGTATAAATGAGAAACCCAGTGGTATAGAAGAATATAAAGATATGTAGAAAAACAAATGGTGCCTCTGAAGCATGAACATTCATTCTAATAGCAATGGTTTTTGTTTAACAGACCCTGGCTCAGTTAACGTAGTAGGTCCCTGCCCTGGTTCTGGTGTTAACCTGGACAGTAGCAACAGCCTCTAGTCCCTCTTTCCTCCAACTGGTCCACCAGCCTGTTGCAATAGATAACCTCCTAAAGTTCAAGTTACTTGTGGTGGCCCTCTCCTCAGAAGCTTTTTATGGGTTACTCTTGTTAGCAGAATTATGTCCCATCTCCACTTTGTGGAATTTATGGACCTTGAAGAGACTAATAATGGTGTATTTCAGTATCCTTCAAATCATACATTGCCTAGAAAATCCAGGCAGTACATCCTGATGAGGAGTTGTGTTGTGTCAAACCCAGAGATACCTCCAGCCATCCCTGTTGCTGCCCTGGGGACATGGATTGTGATTAGGTTGCTGAATGTGGGAGCCAAAGCTTATAATTGTGGCTGAAAGTATTCCATCTGTATTTCATTAATTTCTAAGAATTATCTATGGTGCTATTAAAAATATGGATTCCCAGGTTCTGACTCCTCTCCCAAAGGTTCTGATTTGTTAAGTCTTGGATAAGATCCAGGAACCTGCATTTTGGAGTCCCAGATCATCCTGACGCAACCCAGCCACAAATTCACATTTGGAATCACTCAGAATTTATTCTCCTCATTTTACAGATGTAAAAACTGAGACTGAGAGTAGTAAAGTAATTTTCGAATGCTCAGGCAGAAATCTGTTGCAAACCAGAACTGGAATCCAGCTCTCCTAAATTCTAGTTCTCCCCTGCCCGTGAGGCTGCCTATGCTAGAGCCATGGGGCTCACATGCAGCAATCTCTGTGCTGCGTCCTATAGCTCTTCCCTGATCCCACAAGGAATCTGTCACTGCAAATCCACCTTTTCATGAGGACAGAATTTCACAGAAAAGCCTATCACAGGTCAATGCAAGAAAGTCATTTCACAAGAAATATTTTTTGAGCTCATCCAATTCATCAATGTTCTCTGCTTCATTCATTCTGTCTGCAGAGTGGGACTAGAACTGACTCTCTTTGAATGATCTGTTAGCATTATCAAAAGAATGGACCACAATAAGAAATTCAGTCTCACCGCTCAAACTACTTTATGACAGATAATGTAAATAACAATATATGTGTGCATTTCTGTTAAAGCATTAGCCTCAAAGACAAAACTGAAAAATCAGGTTGTCAGGTCATAATTTAGCATCCTCATGAGAGAAGTTTATGCATGTCATATAAATGCCTCACAAGTTGACATTTATGTTTTGGGCCAGCTGAGATACATTTACCCTTAGCTTGAGGTGAAATGTATACTTGGAAATGAATTTGATCCTTGTATGAGATTCTTTCTCTGGCTAACCTTCTTGAAGAAAAAAAAAAAAAAAACTTGACATGTTTGATAGATTCATTAATTCATTCTGGATGAAACTAGTTTTATGTGCTCAAACAGAAACATCTTAAATACTCCCCTACTTGACTTAACTAATTTTATGTAACTCCATTTACTTCCATGGAATAGTGTAAGTACCAGGGGAATTGGATTCATGGTCTGTTTCACAATAAGAAAATTTGCTTGGTAGGGGAAAATGTCTTTAAAGACATTTTTAGCTCTGGATTATAAAATTAGTGCTTTTATCACAAATAAGTCAACTTATTCAGGTAAGAATTATTAATTCATCCATTCAACAAATATATATTGAGCACTTACTATGGGCTCAAAAGTGCTGGGCACTGGGACATAACAGTGAGTAAAAACACATTTCCCTTGCTCAATGGATATACAGGGGCTTCCAAAGGGATATACACATTAAACATATAACCACACAGAAAAGAAATCCATCACAATTGGAGAGTGTAGATTGAGGCGTTATCAGTAAAGTCAGAGAAATCTTTTGAGAGGTACCAACAACCCAGCTGTACCTGGAGGGGTGAGTAGTTTCTAACTAAGGCAAGGAGGGAAAGAATGTGTATGCATGATGTAGGTACATCATGACCAAGGAACATACAGCCCAGTTCTAAGGAAACACTATGAGCTCCTCAGTCTCATAACGAGGTGTTTTTGTTTGTTTTTGTTTTTGAAGCCAGACTTGAGGCTTGTACCCACTCTGTAGGTCCTTGATCACATGGCAGTTGTGGCTGAATGGACGAAGTACTTGAGAAGAAAAAGACCTGGAGAGATTGCTTTAATATCCATGGTTCTGAGCCTCTACATCTGCAAAGTGAGGTTAATAAAGCCTAGGGTCATAGGAGGATTAAATGAGATCAGCTGTGTGCCAAGATTTATGAACTGAAAAGTAATATACAAAAGTGAAGGATTATAAAAGATTACAGTGACTAATTCTCCCAGTATATAAACTACTCTCTGGTAAAAATTAAATTGGATATCATTAAAGTAACTCTGTGATCTGTCACACAACTAGCATATTATTTTCTCATGGTGCCATACCAACTAGGACACTAGTACTCTAAGCCTTAATCTAAAGTCTGTCAAGGACTTAAGTGAGGGATGAGCCTCATTCAAAACCCTGGCTTCAACACCAAGTGGCTGTATAACATCTGTCCAGCCCTAATAGTCACCACATAAAGATCACAGAGCTCTGGAGAACACAGGTTTTGCTTAACACGACAGGGGTAACCACAAATATTTCCTGAAGCTTCTCACCCATAAGTCTTTGGACTGACTGGCAAAATTCTGTTATCCTCACTCAGAATCTCTTTATTCCAGGTCTTCTCCAGGCCACTGTAGAACCCAAAGGGAATTATATTGCACAAAAATGTTTTAACAAAGTTATAGTGTGGTTATAAAATTAACATCAAGGAAATTCTTCACTAATTAATCTAATTAGAGATTGAAAATTTCAAGAAGAGTAGTAAAAGGAAGTCAGAAGAAAGGAAAGTTGATATTTCTAAAGAACAACATGTGGCTCGAAGGTTTTTAGGGAAAGGGGGATGGTCACTCTGGTCAGGAATTCAATAAAGGGAAATTAGCAAATTATGGCTGCAGTTATGTTAGCTCAATCTAGATAGGGTGAATGGATCGTTTGGTGAAAACAGATACTTAAAGTGGTACAGAGAGAAATTCTTTCTGGAAAGAATGCATTCCTGCCCTTGTTTATTTTCTCTAGGAGCCACATTACAGCCCTCAGGAAGTAGAATTTTTAGGAATCAGAGGGGCAAAGCTTAACTTCTACAGAAATTCCAATCACAAGAGGAGCCTCACTTGCCGTCATTTTACCAGGCACCAATGCCTCTAGGAAGAACAAGCTATTGATTAAACAGGGCAGCCTGATATTTCTTGAGGAGTTTCTCTGTTCTACTGACCAGGTTAAGCCAGGGAGGGTTTTCCTACCACACATGCACACTACACATGTGTGCATGTGCGTGTGTGTGTGTGTGTGTGTGCGCGCGTGCTCGTGCACAGATCTTATCTTCAGGCCTCACTGTCTTTGCTGGAGAGCCACTGTTTCTGATCACATTTATTATTCATGTGTCTACGATATGGTTTCTCACTATAGCCTAGGTCAATCTCACCGCTATTCTACATCAAATTCTAGAAACTCCTAGGCAGAGCACCAATATAATGAAGCTAGAACTCTACTTCACATGGGAAATTTTTGACTATTTCAAAGAATAGGAAAGGTTTCCCCTCCTGTGAGCACAGAAGTTTTCAGTAGAACTTCCTGACATTATATTTGCCATAAGCACCCTATTATCTTTCCTGTATTACTTTCTGTTCACTTCTTGTGTTTGCTTTCCCAGGGAATACCTCTACAGCCCTCTCCAAGTTACTGTGGAAGAAAATTTGATGTATTCCTCATTTCTACATTTTTCTCAATCCTTATATCCAATCAGTTTATGATTTCTATCAATTGTACATTCAAAGCAACTCTTCTATTCCTTTCCTCCAATTACTACATCTGATACCTTAGTTTGGACTCTTTTGATCTCTTTCTGAACTCTTGCAATGATTTTTAACAGGCCCCTGCCTCTGATCTGTCACTTTGTCAACCCATCCTTTACACTTCCCCAGGTTTATCTTTGTAAATGAGAGTTTTGATCATGTTACTATTTTTTAAACTACTTGACAAGTCTAAATGTCTGTGCCCATGGTATAAAGACAAAAATCTTTCAAGGCTTTCATTGTCTGACTCCAATTCAACTTTGTAATACATCTCCTCTTCCTTACATCTTAGAAAACAACTAGAGAAGGTTATTTGCTATTTTCCATGGACCCTACTTTTTTTCACACTTCTGTTTTTTGTTTTCTGTTCCTTTAACCAAGAACACCACTGCAAGTCCATCATTGCTCTCTATTACTAGCATGGAAAATGCATTTTCAACCTCCCAATTCTAACTCCAATGGCAACAGCTCTGTAAAAGCCATATTATTCTCAGTTTTAATTAATTGCTTCTTCTTGTGATCCCACTTTCCCTGTACATCTATTTTCCACTTGTTTCATTATAACTTTGTTGTTTAAACAGGTTCTCAATTATATTAGGAGCTTTATGATAGTCTTGGATGTCTTCTACTTATTTTTGTATTCCCTAAGAAGTACCTAGAGCATAGCAAATACTCAATTAGATCTGAAGAGTTTAAGAAAATGAGGAAGGAAATCTAATGATTTGGTATATCACATTAGTATGAAAAATAATAAAACAGGATATTCCAAAAGATTTTCCAAAAGATGTTGACATTTCTAATTTTAAAAACTTTTAGAAAATTAGGAACAAAAGAACGTTGTCACATCTTAAACAATTCTCTCTTAAATAGGCAACTAACAATGCTCAATTTAAAAAAAGCAATTAATATGATAGCTCTGGCTTCATATGATTTATTGCCTTACCTCCTGAGACCATATTGAAATGAAACCAATTTTTAAATGCAATTTTTAAATGCAAAAGAGGCTTTTCTAGAAATTAGTATTTCTAGAAGAATGAAATCATGGAGATGGAGAAACAGCCTCTAAGAAGCAAGGCAAAGGGATGTAAAGCTGAAAATACTTAAATTAGGAAGATACAGTGAGAAACTGTCATTCTACCCTCCAGAATCTCAGAAAGATTTGAGACACAGAAACACTAAGTATAATGGAGGGAACAAGACATGAAACTGACAGCAAGAGGGAGGAATCAAAAATTTGCATAGTTAATTCCATATGTACCCTTTATACAAAACTCCTAGAAGGTTGGCCAATGTTTCTAAACAAAGTGATCAAAAAGAACAGAAGGCTGGATAAATTGAAAGGCCCTAATTTCTGACATTCAAGGATCCCATCATGAAAATTTCTCATCCTAATCACTCTACAATAAAGTCTATCAATCAAAAAACCTCATCTATTTACAAAAGTTGCCAAGGAGCTTTTTATTGCCAGATTCCTAAAAATAGACAACTAAGGATTACCTGACAATAGGAAAGATATGAATGTAAAAAAGGCAAAGATAAACAAAAAGAAAAACTGTCCTTAAAAAGCAAAGGTAATATGGGGGAAAAGAAAATTTTGACAATGTGAGATTTCTTTTACTCTTGGGAATAAGACTAAGATGGCTTCCCTAATTAATATTATTGAAATTTGCTTTTGAGCATCCAGCCAAAGCAACAGACTTGGAAATCATGTGTTTATTGAAAGGATGAGTGAAAAGTAAAATTATTTGTAGATTGTAATATTTATGAATGTAAAAGAAAAGATTTACAAAAGAACATTTTAAAACTAGTGCGTGAGTATTTAGGTGCCAAATGCAAAATAAATGTACTTACCAGGAGGTTTCATTAAGCACTTCCCATGTGCCAAGCATTCTGCTACAAGTTTTATATACATTATTTAAGCCAGAATGTTGTATTTAAAAACATAATGTGAGAAAGGAATCCCAATTTATAATAGCAGACAAAAATATAAAACAAAGAAATGAATTTTAAAACCATGCACAAGATTTGAAGAAAACTAGAAAAACTTTCCTGTGGTGCTTAATTTTATGTGTCAATTTAGAGGATGTATTTGGGTGAGATTAACATTGAAATTGGTGAACTTTGAGTAAGAAGATTGCCCTTCATTATGTCCGTGGGCCTCATCCTATCAAAAGAAATCTTGACTAAGACAAAAAGACTGGTCTTCCCAAGTAAGAGAGAATTCTCCTACAGACTGCCTTCAGACTTTATCTGCACCATAGCCCCCTCCCTCACCCTCCAGGTCTCCAGCCTGCTGGCTGACACTGCAGATTTGGACTTGCTAGCCTCCATAATCTTGTGAGCCAATTCCTTATAATAAATCTCTTTCTACATATATACACATCCTATTGATTCTGTTTCTCTGGAGAACTCTGAGTAATATATTTTATAAGACACTTGAATAAATGAAGACAAATACCTACATGTACCAGAAAGAAAAGATGAAACTTTGTAAGTGATCACTCTTTCTAATACAATGGGTTCAACTTAGTTCTCAGTAATAGCTTGTTGTGATGGTTCTGAAAGCAAAACTACTCTAAATGTATATTTAAAAATCAACAGGTAAGGATATTTAGGATCATTTCAATAAAAACTAAGAATTTGAACATCTTACCAGATATAAAAACTGACAATAAAAATATTATGATGGAAACATGTTCTTTTGGTGCACAATCTGAATGATGGACAAAGGGAAGACAACATACTTCCCAGGTGGACAAAAAACTCCATTTGTCTTGTTTTGTTCAAATAGGAGGCACTTCAAGGTTTTTGTTTTTTGTTGTTTTTTTTTCCATAAGTGAACAGGATAACGTGGAAACCAATCTGACATCTATAAGTTGTTAATTTATGGAGAAGGAATGAAAGGATTAATTACTCAACAAATTATTCCAACAAAGTTGACAAAGCAGTTTTGTTGTTGTTTTTTTTTCATATTTTTTTCTGATTTTTGTGTTTTATTTTTCCTTGGCCCCTAGCTTATTTTTTATTTTGATGATTTTGGGTTTTTTCTTTTTTTTTTTTTTTTAATTTTTTGTGTGTTGCTTTGTTTGGTTTTTATCAAGTGAGATGTCATCTTAGAACTTATATCAAAAAAAAATTTCTAGTGGACTGAGAACAATCCACCAGCACTCCTTGTAAATTCAGGTGGTTCAAGAATATAGTGCAGGGCATCAGTGTTGTCTGTTGCCCCATTTCCAGAGAAAAAGGAAAATTATCTTTAAAAACTCATTGAAAGACCTCTTATGAACCAGTATGGAAATCATTACTACTTTACTAGACAAAAACACACAAAGAAGAAGAAATCATTGAGCCCTGGCCAAAACTGTAGTTCAGATAAATACATGCGTATTTGATAGACAACAGGAAGAAAGGGGAGAGGGTGAAAGATTTCTGGAAGAATGCAGTGGGTAGAAGGGTACAGAGACAGTCCTTTTCATCAGTGAGGAAGGAGCCTGGATTGAGGGCCAGAGTAGCACTAGGGCCTAAGACCTTGAAGGGAAGGAAGGTTGCTCCAGCTCTCAGTCCAACTACTCCCCCGATAGCCCAATGGAAGAAGGGGATGTGCATTTAACTGCATTATCAGAGACACAAATAAACATCAGGTCTCTTCAACCTACTGCTGCTTCTCATCAAAACAAAGAAGTGAGGCCTAGATAAGAAAAGCCATTTTCCTAGCAGCAGGAGAGAATTGTAAGTGTATGAAATCCAGACTCAAGTGGCCACAGTGGAGAGATAAGATACCCTGAGAGCTGTCTCAGTCATGTTGCTGCGGTTCCTGGGTGGCACTGGAGGGGTGGGGCCAAGTTTGTAAGTGCCTTGAGGTACAGCATTGCCACAACTAGGGAGAAGGCAGGGGGCAGGGTCTGCAGTCTCCTAAGGAAGAAGACTTCACATTTCACAGGGAGGCAAGGGAAAGAGGAAGGCCCAAGTCTTACCATTCGAAAATCAAGAGCTGCTCTTCCAGCTCAGTTAGTAACAATATAAGCTCCAAAAAACTTTAGAGTCCAGAGGAACTCTGTTTTACAAAAAAGAAAAGTAATGACTCCAGGGATGAAGGATGAGATAAAGCAGGCGCTCCTTAGAAGATTTTTCATAGGCAGAGTTGTAAAGGAAGGACAGGAATAATTAAAAAGCTTAGTTTTCTTGTTGTCATTTTTCCTCCCTTAGTGAATTCAAGACTTCATTAGTCACACATGTCATTTGCTTGAATCAGGTTAGTAGATTTATGCGGTAGGTTCTCACATAAATATTATAAACCTTAGAGTTGTAGCTCTAGACAGCCTGGCAAGATCCTCCCCCTTCCACAACACAGTCCTGAGGAATGAGTGGTGTAAAGCACTTTGACAGACCAAATTCTCACATCAGTGAGATCCTTTCATGATCCTTTCTGCCTCAGCTTTTATGCAAGCACATAGAAAAAAAAAAAAAATGAAGTTTAGGGGGAAGTATTCCACAGCTTAAAAATCAACATTTTCTCTTTATGATAAGCATGGAAAATAGGCCATCTTGAAAGAACATTCAATATGATCTATCTACTTGCTGTGTTTTGCTATTTTGTTGTTGTTGTTTTGTTTGTCTCTCAAGATTTCTCCACAGACAATATGTTTTTAAATAAAATCCAAACTTGACAGTTAGCAAACCATCACTTCAATAAATTTCCCCTTTATAATAGCTTAATGAGTATTGCTGAAATACATAAAAAATTACTCACCACTTTCTTTTATTACTTATCAATGGAATATGCTATTTTCAAGTTCTGTTGATAACATATGTTTATTTAGTTTAACAGGAGATATGCTGAAATATTATGATATTGAGTTCTTTTTGTTTTCCCATTTTTTCCATGGGTAGCATAAGAAAATTTTCAACTCTAAGTATATGAAAGTATTTCTATACATGCTCAAAAAAAATAGATCATTCTAAAGCTAACCAGAAAGTTTTCTGAAGTAATCAGTCTGGACTGTGTGATCTATCTGGCAGGACACAAATGCTTTATCAAGATGAAAGACTGTGGGACTGTGGCAGACCACACTGCTCTGTCCTGCTGTACAGAGAGGTGTCTCTTAGGTACATATTCGTGGGCTCAGATCATCAGGGCTAGACAAATCCTTAGATACTCTCGAGTCTTCATTTTACAGAAGATGTCCCCATAACCTAGAAAGGGAAAGTGATTTTTCTAGAACCCACAATAAAGTTAAAGAAAGAGCCAGAACAAAATCACTATCTTTGGGAGAAGGTATTTTTGGCAGATATAACTGATGATGGATTTTTATCTAGAATATATGAAAGAAAAAAAAAAAAAAAAACTCTTGGAAATCAATGAGAAAAAAACTAAAAATAGGGAAAGTTATTTTAATGAGATGGAATTCTGCTACTTATTGTAGAAATTTAGAGAGGTTTAAGCCAATATACTCTGGCTTTCCTCACAAAACCAGAGGTCAAGAAGGATGTCAGCTGGGAGGGCACAGCCACCTGAAGAAATCGTCAAGGACTCAGCTCCTTTATTGTTCAAGAGACTTACGTCTCACATATCACAGGCTACTTCCCCTTCTCCAGACATAACCTGTGTTCCAGACAAACACAGAAGGGAAGTTCCAGGGACAAAATGTAAAAGATACATCTTTAAAAAAGTTTGTCTGGAAGGCTCACTGACTTTCATTTACTTCTCATTGGCCAAAGTTAGGTAACATGACCATCTCCAGCCTCACAGGAAAATAAAAAAATAAGCTTAACTGGATATGTTGAAATCTCAATCAGAGTCTATTGGTAAAGAAGTGAAAATGGATAGGAAGGAGATGATTAATAGTGCTTGCCAAAGAACAACTGAGGCAATACACAGAAGAGAAAACTTAATGACCAATGCATTTTTTAAAGGTTGCCCAATCTCACCAGTAATCAGCAAAAAAATAAAAAAATAAAAATAAATAAATGCATACATAGAACAATAAGGTAGCATTCCATACCCAATCAAAATGATAATGTCATTTATTCACAAAAAGGAGGGTAAAGGAAACCTTCCATACACTAAAAATCAAAAACATACATTTATCCTGTGTGTTGGAACACACCATATTCTGCTACTTTTGGAGGGCAATTTGAGAATATCTCATAAATCACCCAAGAACCAAAACTGGCCCTTCTAGGTACATTCTTTAGAGAAGCTCTGTGTGGTCAAGAAGACATGTATATAGGTGTCCTTTGCAGCACTGATTATACTGGGGAAATACTGGCAAGCCTGAGCTCTCTTCAGAGGGGCATGGCTAATCAAACTGATTGGTGTACTCATGCAATGAATGGATTATTTCCTTTATATATATATAATAATATAATAAAATAATATATATATAATATATAATAATATAATAAAATAATATAATGCATCTCTAGGCCCTATTCAGTTGTACCCCATGTCTATCGATGACCATAGAACTCTCTTTGGCCTCTCTGCCAATTTCCACACACAAAAAAAATTCCTCCCACTGGGATTTTTGAGAGCATGAAGAATTTGCTGAAGATTTGGGGGACATATGAAGGAGTCAAACCAGGAGCCCTTGGCCTATTCCCATCTGATATTCATCTTTTCCTGCTTCTTTGCTGTTCCCAGGACTATCCCACCCCAAGCTCCAAATTCTTTTTTTTTTTTTTTTTTTGGTCTGTATGTAGAGCTTCATCAGCCCTCCATGCCCAACCCCCAACACACACACACACACACACACACAGAGTCCACTCCTGAAGGTTTGGTGCCTTCTAAGACCCATATAAACTGGATTGTTGAGCAACAATTCAAAGTCTTCAACAAAGCAGTTTACCAAACAAGACATCTCTATCCCTCAGAAAAATTCTGGTGCCAGCTCATCACTTTAAGAATGTATTTGCCATTTCATTACCAATCAACATTACTCTTTTGAAGTCAATCCCTTCTTAACCCTCATGAAGATTATTATTAATAAAGATTATGATGAGGAGGAGGAGGAGGAGGATTATTGGTGGTGCATCAAATAATCAAAGGCATCTTAGCACCCAAGAAGTATAACAAATGAATAATTCAGTCAAATGACACTTTACTGAAAGTGAGAAGTGGCAACAAAAAAACCCAGTTAGATTCTTTCACAGTAAACCATAGCGATGGTAGGAAGCTATCCTTATGAAGACCTACCCTTATCCACTTTCATCATTTTTGTAATGATAAAACCATAACAAAAAAATGTATTTGGGATAAATAATATAACCCAGCTGGAAGTGCTTGCCCTTATGATAGAGAAGATATTTAAAACATCTAAATAGTAATGAATAACTCTCTCTCCTGTAGTCATAGATGTATTTACTTAAAATACATATTTTATAAGCAGAATGGCATATAACAACCATATGGCTAATAATTTACACAATCTGTAAATCATAGTTGAACCCAGGCATTTACTTTGTTATAAAGAAATATGGCAATTTATGTAATGATTGAGGAGAATTATGTGTTAAAAGAAAGAGAGCTTCATGTTTTGATTATGTAGGCAAGGAACGAAATTAAAGTGGCCCATGTTGATTTATGGTTAAGCATTCTGTGACTACGTAGTCAGACCGAGGAAATGTATGTTTGCTTTATTTATACCCAAGCATTTTCAAAGTGCCACCATCAGCCCTAAAGAAGATGTACTATCGATTTGTTTATTGGCGAGCCATCTCAAATCAGTAGAAACTATATATATGAGTAATTTTAAATTCTGAAATATGAATGTTGCTTTCAGATTTTCATAAATGCCCTCCATGGTATATAAAACATTCCATGTTATCCAGCCAGAATTGACAGCGCTTTTCCATGAAGATCTTTCTGGCGGTCACCTTCCTATATTGATGCCCACTCTTGGTGATGACACAGACAGCATGGCAGAATCGCTGCACCTTCATCATTTCCAGCACTATCTTTATGCTCCTCGGTAAAGCCTGTTCTCATATATTTACTACAGACAATGTAGAAAATGAGACCAGATGGTGGGGGGTAAGGATGGGAGGGTCATAATAATATGTGTGGGCAGGGGCCTGTACAAATGTGATCAGATCAACCTAAAACGTCTAGATATAATTAAAATTTTTAAATCTCTTTTGTAAGCCCGATAACCCATCCAGTCATCTTAATGGTTGGGTGTCAACATTATAAGAACTTAGGTTAGCATGATAATATATTCTGAAAGGACAGATGTAATCGCATTATTGTCCTTACCTAATTCTGAAAGTAATAGAAGGTAGCATGCAATACTACATAGCTAATCATCTAGAGAGTGTAAGTTAACATTAAATATTAAGCTATGTAGCATGCTGGAAGTGTATAATTTGATACATAATCTAGACCTGTCTAGATTCTATCTGTCCAATGGAACTTTCTATAATGATGGAAATACTCTGTAACTGTGCTTTTCACTATGGTAAACAACAGAGGTGTGTGGTTAGTGTTACTAAGGGATGGAATTTTTAACTTTATTTAATCTTTATTAAGTTAAATTTAAATAGCCACATGTAGGTGCCATACTAGACAGTGCAGATCTAGACTATAAATATTTTCTATAGTTGAGCACTAAATTTAGGTCTGCTTCCTAATAGCCTAGGGGAAAAGGAAGATGCATTGAGCACAACAAACTTGTCAAAAAAAGCATCCTTGTGATTCAGGTGAAGCAGTCTCTTTATTCAGTCCCAATACCGAACATCAATATATTTCATGGGCCTCTTCCATGCAGTGAATAACGCCTTGATACGATAGTTTTATTGAGCACAGAGCAATGTTATTCATGTTGCTATTTTCTAATGTAGACTCCTAATCATTCTTGCAGAGATAATACTAAACCATGATTCAGGAGTGACACCTTCATGGGGAATTAAAATATGTGGTTTGATAATCTGACTTGTTACAGGAATGAAACTGAGAAAATCTGGAGGAATAGGTAGAAAGCAGGTACATTTCTCTCTCTCACACACACACACACACACACACACACACACACACACACACTATAGCATCTCTGAAACAATGGGGTAAAAGCTGTATTTAGTATTACATTGCATATCCATAGACAGAAAAACATATAGCTATTAAAATTACATTTTTGATTCTGATTAATAATGTCAAACAAAAATGTTAACTATGAAATTTTAAATAAGGAAAGGAAAGCATAAAAATGTATGTCTGGCAAAATCTATGTTTTGTAAAAACTAAAATAAACATAATATCAATGTTATATATCATACATAAAATTAGACTGGAAGCAAATAACTTCACACCGATAAGTGAAACTCAGTTCTTTCTTGTGGTAGGGTCATAATTGATATTGTTTCTTTACTGTATTTTCAATATTTTTAAATATTCTAAATCAAATATTTTAAAGTGGAATCAATAAAAATCAATGAATGCAGTAATAGAACAATAAGTATTTGTCTCTACTAGGCTATAGTTTTATACAACCACCATGGAATTTATACATGATAAAGTAATTTAAATTATATCAGAAATCCTCAGTTAATCTAATATTTGAAGACAGTAGCACAAGCGTGGATGTCCTATCAGTTTTGACACCAATGCGGGTACCCACCTTCTTAAGTCTAAGGCTGTGAGATGGGCTTCCATTGGCATCTAATCCTGCAGAGCTGTGAAGCACTTACCCCTTCAATAAAAGAGAAAAGATAAATGAGAATAATCCAGATCTCATGGCTTGCTGGGCAAGGGACTAAGTGAGATGAATTAAGTAAAGCATATAGTATGGTGATTAGCATATATGGAGGCTAAAATACATATTAATCATCCTTTCCTCCTTGCTTTTTTATAGAGATGGGAAAGTGTTCCATAGAAATCCCTGAGGCATACTTACAAATACTTGATTTGCCATGGACAACAAGTATTCCTTAGAATATTATGAGGAATTACCTCCCTTTGAACATTTTATGACAACTATGACATTATGGTCTATCTTTCCAACTTCTTATTTAGAATAAAAATAGTCCTGGGCTCTACTGACTATTCCTTATAAAAATAGGTCACATCTGATAGTTTGATTAAAAACAAGAATTAAGATGCTTCTTGGAACCATTTGGCAGTTTGTCATGTCAAGCCAAACTTCGATGACACAGACACGTATTAAAGGACTCTTCTTTCAAAAAAAAATCTGATTTACTTGGACCCAAAGTCTTATATAACTTTAAAAATAGGTTAACTAGTTCCTAAATTTAAGAAAAGGATAATAAAGACAGGAAAACAGAGATCTCAAATGGGAAAACTTTAAGTGTTGATTTAATTCTTTTTGTTGGCAAACCATGCAGGAATTTTAATGAAATTTATCTAAATCTCTTGCATGCACCCAAATTGTTTACACAGAATCCGATGAACAGATAATTGGAAGTTAGGAAGAGGCAGGTAGAGAGAGAAAAAGGAGAAGCCAGAGATAAGAGATTAAAGCAATCTGCAGGATGCTGTTTCTGTGAGCCATGTATCTCATGGCTCCTTAATAAAAGCTAGGAATCAAGGATTGCTGACTTAATTGTGGGAGAGAGTGAGAGACACGGCAATTGTCAAAAGATTTGAGAAACAACATTCCCTTAAAGATGTATAGACCCTCTGTTCTCACCAATTGAGACCAACTGCAAAATACAAACTTGTTTTTCTCAGCAGGAATAATTTCATTATGGAAGCATATGTATGCAGGGAAATAACCCACTTGATTTTCTGTCATTTTATTTTAAGCATATCGGTGGATACGTCAGAAGCAATCACATTTAAAAGGGTTAAACAATCAGATACAAAGTTATGACCAATTTTAAAAAGTTAAAAATCTTTTTAAACTAAAATATGGAAAAATAAATATGTAGGAAAACAGCCTTTACTTTTAATAAGATTCATTTTGTTAAAACTATATATTTTTAGGGCGCCTGGGTGGCTCAGATGGTTAAGCGTCTGCCTTCGGCTCAGGTCATGATCCTGGAGTCCTGGGATCGAGTCCCGCATCGGGCTCCCCGCTCTGCGGGAAGTCTGCTTCTCCCTCTGCCTCTCTCTCTCTCTCTCTCATGAATAAGTAAATAAAATCTTTAAAAAAAAAACTATATATTTTTATAATACTAACAACCAGTTGGTGTCACGAACTTATGCTGTGTCTATGCTAAGGAAAATATGCTATAAATATAATATCCTAAATATCCTATACAAAGTAGGGGGAAAGAATCTGTCAAGTGGACATGTAGTCATGGCTGGGGCTGTTCACCACATGTTTCTTGTCTTCCTTCAAAGCATCCCCTTCAAAGTCAGGCACAGCCTTATGACTTGCTCTGACCAATAAAATCTGAGCAAAGCTGACAGATGGTACTTCCAGGTAGATGTTTTAAGAGCAAGCTTATGCTTTGATACATTTCCTCTTTCCCTGTGCCATGGCAATCGATGATGCTCCAGAATGGGAAGAATCTGTTAATGAGGACAACACAGAATCAAGCCCTGAACAACCCACAGTGGTGATATAGCATCGTTGAGAAGTAAACCTTGTTTTAAACCAGAGTTTTTGTAACTTAACTTAGCCTGATTAATGCTGGCAATGAACTTTTATTTTTAACTTTACATGTAGTTATCTTTTTAAAAAAAGATTTTATTTCTTTATTTGAGAGAGAGAGTATGAGCAGGGGGGAGAGGCAGAGGGAGAAGCAGACTCCCCGCTGAGTGGGGAGCCCGATGCGGGACTTGATCCCAGGACCCTGAGATCATGACCTGAGCTGAAGGCAGACGCTTAACCCACTGAGCCACCCAGGTGCCCCTACATGTAGTTATCTTAATATTGCACAGAGACAGCAAATATTCATGTACTCAGTCACTCAGTCAGTCATTCACTAATCAAATATTATTGAGCACTACTCTGCTAAGTCCTGGGGAGACCACAGTAGGCAGGACAAACTCTGTTCTCAGGGAGTCTGTATTCTAGTAGGAAGAGATAAACAGTACATAGGTGAATGCCTTTAAAAGATCATTGCAGATTATAAAATGCCATATAAGGAAAACAGGATAAAATTAAGGAAAATGATTAGGACTGGGGTTAAGATCTAGGAAAAGAGGTGGTTTCTAGGCTCAAGTTTGAATAGCTAGAAGGAGCCTGCCACAGAAATAATCAGCGAAAATATAATCTAAGGAAAGGAAACAGGATGTACAAAGGCAGTAAGTTGGATCTGTTATAGGGACAGAAAGAACACAGAGTTTAGTGGGGCAGGGAAGCAGGAGTGGAAGTTAGAAAGGTAGGCAAGGCTTGGGGATTGGGGTCATCCTTAACAATTGTGGGCCCAAGGGGGGAAGACCACAATTGGAGATCTTTGGCCCCAACCAGCCCTCTGTTTTTTTCTGTCCCATTCTGCAAGGGACCTTATGCATATATGTGTGAACATCCCAGAGCACATATAGGTGGTAGAGTTTCCTCTCAAATACTTTACCCTTGGCACCCCTTGGGCCTAGGAATATTCATAGTGATGGGTCGGTCTCCCCTCAAATGACAAACCAGAGGCAGAGAACAGGCATGAGTGAAAGAGGAATATCAGGGTGATGATGAACAGGAGAGTGTGTGTCCTTTTTAAGTATAACTGCCATTCAGTTATAGATGCTTGAGCCTCTAGTGGTGTGGTCAGATATTCTCAAGTTTTCAAGAGAATCCAGATATCTAAGTTTATATGGTAAATTCCCCAAATTCAAAAATATAAGGAGAAAATAAAAGGAATTTTAAACCCTAGACAGACAGACATAAAAATGGACTACAGATTGCAACTGTAGGTCACTGGGTTGTAACCTTTGCAGAAGATCAAAGTCTCCAGGAGCAAATATTCTGGCATGAGTTATTGCTGAAATAAATAGATTTTGGTGTTCCTTTCAAGAGTGGGATTCAAAATAACCTACATTACATGCCATATTGGTCTTTCTTTGCCTATTTTCCATTATATTTCCTGACTACACCTTTCTAACTGTCAGGGCCTCTGGAAACCTGGGTTTTCAGGGGCACCTGGGTGGCTTAGTCAGTTCAGCATCCAACTCTTGATTTCAGCTCAGGTCATGATCTTGGGAATCATGAGTTCAAGGCCTGTGTTGGGCTCCACGCTCAGTGTGGAGTCTTCTTGAGTTTCCCTCTCTCTCTCTCTGCCCTTCCGTCCCCTCTTTCTCTCTCTCTCTCTCTCAAAATAAATAAATAAATAAAATCTTAAAAGAAAAACCTGGGTTCTCTTTGCTAGCCATTGCTCCTTGAGGTTCTAGGTCACATGCTGCCCTTGAGGTCTCTGCTACATGGACTAAATTTACCCATAGACAAAATACATTGATTTGAATTTGGGAGTTCTCCTGCCCCCAAAAGTCATCACCAGATGGCAAAAGCTTATAGCTAGTAATATGCATTAAGAAATAATCTTTAAGAAAGAAAAATTATGAACTTAGATCCACACTAAGAGCTTTGCCTGAGAATGTATCTCTGGAGAGGAAGTTAGAAGCCAACATAGGAGGCCTGAGTGTGAATGCCTTATGAATTAACACCTTATGTTTCTATCATGTGTTATAAATTTCAAAGCGTGTTCACATATTTTCTATTTTATCTCATTTGATCCTAAAATCATTGTCACGTGGTTGTGAGATTTCAATGTCCTTTTTACAAACATATCTTCAATTTTGTTTACAAAACTTAAGGGCAGAAATTTCATAGCTTAATATTTTCTCTTATGTTTATTTAATGTGTTGTTGGTTCATAAGCTCCTAGGGAGTTTCCCAGGTGCGATCTAAATTTGGCAACCATACTCAAGAGAGCAGGGAGACACTGGAAAAAGAGGCAGGTCACTCTACGTTGGTAGGTGGGAAGTTTAACAAACAACAGAACTCACATACCAGGCATATCTGGGGTGGCCACAAGACAAGTAAATAGATCTCAGCACCCCCACACACATCTTAAAAGTTTATATAGAGGTCTTAACTGTGTTCAGTCACATATACCACACAGATATTCTCAATACCACATCACTGTCTCAAGACTATGTCATTGGTCATTGGAGCAGCCTCTGGGAGTGGGGAAGGCAAGCAGAACCCACATTCCAAGGATAAGGGAGGAGGTGAAGAACCTCCAATTGCTGAGTCCAGTTCCTGGGTAAACCAGAAGTCACATCTTCTGCATGATTTCCCCAACATGTGTACTCCTATATATGTTTATACTGTAACATGGATATTGTTATGGACTGAATTATGTCCCCCTCCAAATGCATATGTTGAAGCCCTAACTCCCATGTGACTATATTTGGAGATGGGGCCTATAAGGAGGTAATTAAGGTTAAATGAGTCCTCAAGTGGGGAGCTCTAATTCAACATGACTAGTGTCCTTATAAGAAGGAGAGAGAGAGGACATCAGGGATGTGTGTGTACAGAGAAGAGGTCATGTGTGGACACAGTGATAAGCCTGCAAGCTGAGGAGAGAGGCCTCAGGAGAAACCAAACCTGCTAATACCTTCATTGGTCTTCCAGCCTCCAGAACTGTGAGAAGAAAAATTTTGTTGTCTAAGCCATTTGGTCTATAGTATTTTATATGGCAGCCCTAGAAAGGTAATACAAAGATACTAAGTGTAACCTTGATTTTCTTGTTTTCTCATGTTTCTGAGTTCAGTCTTTCTGTAGGGTATAGGTTCAATTGATGTTTAACCATCATTCAATGGAATTGACTACACAGTGACCCAAATTAACTATTAGCATGGCCTGAAACACTAGAGTAGCTATTTCTCAATTTAGTGATCTATGAATTGTAATCATATCTACATATAGTCAACCTTATCTCCTTATTCTGAAATATGGTCAAGTTTTTTTAGACTCTATTAGCAATTAAATCAAACAGATCCTATGCCTAACCAATTAATTGTTAAGAAATCAACTAAATCTATCTCAAAATAATTATTGAGTCTGTGCAGACTAGCACTAATCATATTCTATGGAACTTTACAATAAATCCTATTATAGCTTCATAAAATTATAAATTGTAAAATATACTTTATTAAGCTTTTCCCTGCAAGTTTCTATCATCACAGTTCTTCTGTGAAAGCACTAAAGTCATAATGAGTTCTCCACATAGTTCCTAAAGTGCTCATCATAATATAGTGAACAATTGAGGTCTCAAAAACCTAAATGCGTGAAACAAGGCAAGTTCACATAGAAATTCATTGTGTGAGGGAGTAATTTGTGGAAGAATTACAGCATATATGGAAGATTTGAAATAAGAAAAAGAACAAAAATTTCACAGATGTTACTTGAAGTTAGCACAATATTGAAAGATAATTCTAAAACCATAGCAGAATGATTAACAGGGAAAAGATTTTTTAAAAAGTTTACAATTTGCTTCTTGAAGGAAACCACCATAAAATTTGTCTTTCTTAAAAAAAAAAAAAAAGCATATATTAGCATATTTCTGGTTCTGGATTTGACAGAGAAAAGGGTATCACATTTTACCTCCCACTGTAAATCCTTATAAAATTGGATGAGAATACATGAAGCAATTGTTTTATGGATTGAAAAACAGAGACTGCTGGTCTGTAACCCTTGAGAGATAATAGACATAAAAGGTGAATGTCACATTTATCTGAGCTTTCTGCCTGGGACCACATTCCAAACGTTACAAGGAAGTGGAGCCAAACAGGTAGCAGTAATCTCACCACTCAGAGAAAACTGAGACTAGAGTTTTAAATCTAGTGAGGCAGTCGGAATTTATGGAGCAGGAGAACAGAGGAAAATGTTGTACAGAGAAGACACTCCAGGTATACAACTATAAGGTACACCCTCTACCTTTGGCCAATACTACATTGGACATACAGTGCATGAGAATCTTCAAGACTGCTGAGGGCTGTGAGCAGAAGGGAGATTTTAGAACTCACATGGTACAGGAAAATATTAGCGTTCCACCAGTCAGAATGAAGCAACCTTACTAAGATAATCGTCCTTTAGCTAAAACACCAGAAAGACCATTCCTTAGGAGCAAAGTCCATGCCCTACAGGAAGGATTTCATTAGACCCAACCCAACAAAGCCTAGAAACCAAGCCTTGACATGATCACCCTGATCCAACAGTAAATTAACTGCCCAATAAAATAAAACTTAACTCTCTAAAAAAAATAAAATTCAGAATTACCATGAAACATCATCAACAATTCCTAGCATTCAAAAATTTAAAAAAAAACATGTAAAGAAGCATGAAAATATGACCCATAACTGGAAAAAAAATCACCCAGATGGTAATATTAATATATAATGTTAATGTGTTAATATATGTATGTTCATATTGTATGTGTGTATTTTAAAATGTAAGTTTTATTATTAGTTAGTTATGACATGACAAGACCACAGACTGGGATACACTTGTCATTGAAAAGACAGTTTGTTATATTCATAGATCCCAAGAAAGGGGCATGACATGCCATGGGGAGTCACATGGGAAAGCATCAGGATCCACCAGGAGGCAGAGGGAAAAGTTAAGCTATCTTTATTCATAGACAATGTGATTGTTGATGTAGAAAACTCTAAAGAATCTTCAAAAAAATTACTAAACTAATAGTGAATTTAGATACATCAAAGAATATAAGGTCAATTAATATCCAACTGCAAATCTATATAATAGTAATTAACAACTGGAAAGCAGAATTTAAAACAATGTTATCTACAATAGCATCATAAAATGAAACAATATTTAAGGATATACTTAAAAAATATATAGATCAATATCCTGAAAAGTACAAAACGTTGCTAAGAGAAATTAAAGACTCAAATAAAAAATGAGGAAACGTATCAGATTTACGGATTGAGATACTCAGTATTGTTAAGAGGTCATTCTCCCCAAATTGATCTGAAGACTGATCACATTTCCCAATCAAAATCAAATAGGTTATTTTGTAGAAATCAACTAGTTGATTTTAAAATATAGAGAATATAAAGACTTAAAGTATAAAGTATTTTTTTTGAAAAAAATAAAAACAAAGTTGGAGGATCCATAATATCCATAATATCTAATTTCAACACTTCATATAAAACCATAATAATTAAGGGAATTAGATATTGATATAAGGCAAACTAATTAATTAAATAGAATAAAGAGTCCAGAATTAGACCCACACTTGTGTAGTAAATTGTTTTTCAACAGAGGTGCCAAAGCAATTCAATGGGGTAAAGAAACTTGTTTTACAAATAATGCCCAAACAATTGGATACCTATATGGAGTAAATTGTATCTCAATCCCTAATCTTCACCCTACACAAACATTAAGCTGAAATAATTAATAGACTTAAATATAAAATCTTAAGCAATAAGACTTCTAGAGAAAACATAATAAAATATCTATATTAATTTGAAATAGGTAAAAATTTATTGGGACACAGAAAGTACTACTAAAAAATTATAAATAGGACTTTTTCAAAAATTTTTGTTTATCAAAAAGTACCAGGGCACCTGGGTGGTGCAGTCTGTTAAGTGTCTGACTCTTGGTTTCCACTCAGGTCGTGATCTCAGGGTCCTGTTCTAGCCTGGGTTGGGCTGCACTGAGCAGGGAATCTGCTAGTCCTTTTCCCTCCCCCTCTGACCCTCCACACCCCAACCATGTGTGCTCTCTCTCTCTCTCTAAAATAAATAAATCTTTAAAAAAGAAGTACCATATGAGAGATGTCCAAAGAGGGGGAGGTTGAGTGTGTGAGAGGTCAGAAGTAATACAGTAACTCTACATTTTTCATTCAACTTTGCTATGAACCTAAAGGTGCTCTAAAAATTAAGTTCATTAATTTTAAAAGGGGGGGGCATTATAAAGAAAAATAATCAGGCCACAACCCGTACATACTAAAATTCTCTCCTAGGTTGTGGTTTGATAGATGGATATATGGCAAAGGATTTTTGTCAACAGTATGTAAAGAGCTCCTACAACTCAATAATAAACAGACAAAAAAAAAAAGAATAGTCCTAAGACTTAAACAGACACCTTACAAAGGAAGATATGGAGAGAGACAATAAGTACATGAAATACTGTCTATAGCCATTAGTCACAAAGAAAACAGTGAAACATGACATCCATCAAAATGGGTAAAATTAAAAAGATTGACAATACAAATATTGGCAAGGATTTGGAACAACTGGACCCCCTATACTTTGTTGTTGGAGGCATAAAATGTTATAATACCTTCAGACAACTGTCAATTCTATTTCATAAAGTTAAAGTTAAACTTACTCTACAAATAAGTGATTCTACTGGCTGGTATTTACCCAGGAATGATGGAAATACATGTTCACCCAAAGACTTACATAGGAATGTTCACAGGAGCTATATCATAACAATGCAAAAGTAGAAACAACTCACATGTTTACATCAAGAGTTCAGTTGATAAGCAGATTATGCTATATTCATACAATGGAAGATGACCAGCGCTATGCTGGCCCCAGCTCATGCTGGGTCACAAGAACTGACAGTTCAATTTTGGGGAATTTTTTCAAAATGACTGAGGGCATGTTAATAGCATGAAATTTGCTACTTTCAGAGTATTTAAAGGATGAAAATTGACAAATGCTAGCATTCAGCTTTTTGTTTTGTCTTGTTTTGTTCTGTTTTTGTTTTTGTTTTTAAGAGCTGGTTGTTAGGGGCGCCTGGGTGGCTCAGTCGTTAAGTGTCTGCCTTCAGCTCAGGTCGGTCTCCCTGATCGGCAGGAGGACTGCTTCTCCCTCTCCCTCTCCCCCTGTTTGTGTTCCCCCTCTTGCTGTCTCTCTCTCTCTCTCTGTCAAATAAATAAATAAAATCTTTAAAAAAAAAAAAAGAGCTGGTTGTTAAATACTTATCAGCACATCACTGAATACAACTCAAAAATAAAAAGGAACAACAACTAGTAATCTGGGGTGCCTGGGTGGCTCAGTAGGATAAGCATCAGACTCTTGATTTTGGCTCAGGACATGATCTCAGGATCCTGAGATCCAGCCCCACATCTGGCTCTGTGCTGAGCATGGAGCCTGCTTAAGATCTTCTCTCCCTCTCCTTCTGCCCCCCTCCTCTGATCACACGGAGGTGCGCACAATCTCTTTCTCTCTCTAAAACAAAACAACACAAAACAAAATAAAACAAAACTACTAGTATCCTAACAACATAGTTGAATCTCAAAAATATTATGCTGAGTAAATGAAGCCAGACACAAAAGAGCACAAATTTTTTCATATTCTATTCATGTAAGAAGCTCCAGAATAAGAAAAAGTAATCTCTGGTCGTAGAACATTCATTGTCTGCAGAGGTGGTTCAGGAACTTTCTGGGATGATGGAAATATGCTATTCTTGATGTTGATATAAGTTACACAGATATATGCATTTGTCAAAATGCATTGATTACCTTCCTCTTGATTATGCTGCTCTAAAATAATAAAGTCTTTTCAAAAAGTGCATGGAACAATACATTTAATATCTGTGCACTTTGTTGTATGTAAATTGTATCTAAATAAAAATATAATGCAAAAAATATACATTGGAACTCTTTTTTTGGGGGGTATGAACTCTTTTTTTATTTAAATTCAATTATCCAAGGTATAGTACATCATTAGTTTTTGATATATACTCAACTAATGGAGCTCTTAATAAAACATAACTAAAAGAGATAAATAATATGGCCAGCTGAGTAAACAACAATGTAGTGATTTATTTATGAAATGGTCCTCTAGTACAACTCCTCCGGCTGCTGCTACTACTCTTAGTACTACCACTGTTATTCTACTATACTGGACATGGTATATCACCTCAAAATCACCTTGGCACAGATTTTCTCAAATGAATTAACAAGTTCATTGACCGATATGCCAAGTAATCTACATGACTTTCTTAGCAAAATACTAACATGTTTTTGGATAGAGGTACTTTTTAAAAGAAAATACCATCTTTGAGCCCAAACTTGGCACATTATTTAATATGCATATTTTAGTAAAACTCCAAAGTTGTGTGAAATAAGAATGTGGAACAATGGGAAAAATTTAGTAATTTTTTTGTTGTTATTTTGTTTATCAAATTGTTCGGAGTAGTTCTCACTAAAAGTCATACCAAAATGAAATTTTCCTTTCTCCTGTCTCAGAGAACACTGTTTATACCCCAACCAAGGATTTTTTTTATTATTATTTTGCACTGTTTTATGGATACTTTATACCTTGTTTTATATCTCCATGAAATCAGTTGCACCTTCAGGACAAGGACTATGCCCTGTTCATATTTTGTGTCTCCAAGCACACACATAACATATGGGTTTATACACGATTCAGGCGTCATTCGGTGTCTGATAAATTGACTTGATTTCTTTCCAGAATCATTTTATATAACATCAGTAACTTTCCTACATGGCAAAGGCTTTAGCCATCAGTTTATATGGTATTAACTCATGTCGGCTTATCAAATAGATCATAAACTTCTATTCCTTCCCAAATGCATTCTACTAGATTTCCACCATTCCTGGGTGTCCAAAAAAAAAAAAAAAAAAAAAAAAAAAAAACCGATAGTTTTAGAGGGACTAGGGAAAGGAAATAAAAGGAGGGAGAGAAGAAACTATTGACTAACTTTAGTTAAGAAATGTGCTAGACGTTATGTTCTTTCCCATCATCGTATTTGATTTTCACAATAAGCCTGTAAGTAGTCTAATTTAGATGTGAAAGAAAACTGTGTTTCAGATAGATAGTAGATGCTCAAGGTGACAAAGTTATTATTAGGTCACAAAACCAGTTCTAACTAAATTCATATTTTCATTAAAAGAAGAAATTTCACAGAAAGGTGCAGGTAAAAATCCATTCCACTGATGACATTGATACTACCCAATGTTATTGGAAATAAAGACAGATGGGGAAGCCTAGGAAGCTCATTTGTCTGCTGTAATTGAAGAACCATATGCAGGAGTAAAGAGCAGCACATACTCAATGATAATATATTTCATCTGTGACCCATACAAAATAACATCTAAGAAACTTAATTTTTTGCAGTCACGTGGTTTAACTTCTTATCTGCATTGTCATTTAGAATCATCACTTATTTTTATAAATTACTATCCATTTCCATAGTAAATATGTGGTTAGTGAACAAAGTGATTTCATCAAATGGTCATTGGAACTGTGTATCAAAATATCTGAACTCTCTTAACTAGTCAGAATAGTTCATAGGTACACATGACGTTGGATTGAATAATCAAAAACTGATGTGATGTCAATCAGAAAACCATAATTTTTGAAAAATTTTGCAAATGCCACAATAAAAACAGAATATTAGCATATATAAAAAGATAACCAAGGTCTCTTTTTGACAGATAAAGAGGATTGCAATGATTCCTCGACTTAAAAACACATGGAAAAATATTTACGGTGGATTCACATTATGTAATGAATGACTACCATATTTTAAAATGTTAATTGCTATCGATCTTGTGGAAATTACCCACAGTATCTACCTTTGAATAAACCGTGTTCATAGAAACCTTTTACAAAAGCTTTCATATCAATTTTCACCTTAATCTTGTCCTCTGGAATTTTACAACAATCCTACTAGAGTTTCATAATACAATATTCAAGTTTAATTTCTGTGAATTTCAGTTGTACCACATGCTTGCCAGAGCCTGGTAGTGTCAGTATGTTTTATTTTAGCTATTCTAATGAGTGCACCATGATATATCATTGTGTTTTTAATTTATATTTCCCTAATGACAAATAATGCTGAGCATCTTGCATGTGTTCATTTTTCATCTATATATCTTCTTTGGTGAAGTCTCTGTTCAGATCTTTTGTCTATTTGTTTCCTTGTTGAGTTTTAAGTGTTCTTTATGTAATCTGCATACCAGTCCTTTATCAGATATGTGATTTGCAAATATTTTCTCTCTGCCTGTGCTTTATCTTTTCATTCTCCGACTAGTGTCATTCACCGAGCATAAGTTTTTAATTTTGGTAAAGTATAATTTATAGTTTTTCTTTTATGAATCATGCTTTTGGTGCTATATCTAAAAAACTCTTTGACAAATCAAAGGTCATGCAGATTATATCCTGTTTTCTTCCAGAGGTTTATTTTTTAATGATTACATGTAGGTCCATGATCTTTTTCAAGTTAGTTTTTGTATGAGGCGTGAAGTAGGTGTTGAGATTCATTCTTGCATGTGGGTATTTAATTGTTCCAACACCATTTATTAAAAACATTTTCCTTTCTTCATTGAATTGCCTTTGCACCCTTGTCAAAAATCACTTGATATATTTTTTACATGTCGATTTCTGGGCTAGCTATTTTATTTCATTGATCTTATATCTATCCATTTGCCAACACCAGGTTGTCTTGATTACAGCACTTTATGGTATAACTTGAAATGAAGTAATGTGAGTCTTCCAACTTTGTTCTTTTTTTTTTTTTTAAAGATTTTATTTATTTATTTGACAGAGACAGACACAGCGAGAGAGGGAACACAAGCAGGGGGAGTGGGAGAGGGAGAAGCAGGCTTCCCGCCAAGCAGGGAGCCCGATGCAGGGCTCCATCCCAGGACCCTGGGACCACGACCTGAGCCGAAGGCAGACGCTTAATGACTGAGCCACCCAGGTGCCCCCTTTGTTCTTTTTTGCACACTTGTTTTGACTATTCTAGTTCCTTTGTCTTTCTATATAAATTTTAAAATCAGATTATTGGTACTTATAAAATAAGCTAGCCAGATGTTCAATGGAAATATCTCAATCTACAGATCAGACTGGGGAGAATTAACCTCTTGGCAATTTTAAGTCTCTAATCCATGAACATGGTATTTCTCTATGTTTATTTAGGTATTCTTGGAATTATTTAATCAGTGTTTTATAGTTTTCAACATACATATCTTGCATGCATTCTGTTAGATTCATATGTAAGCACTTCTTTTTAAAATGTTTTATAAAGTTTTTTTTTATTTCAAATTCTATTACTTACTGCTATTATATAGGAATATACTCGACTTTTGCCTATTGACATTATGTCTTACAAACATGCTAGACTCATTTATTAAATCTAGAAGCTCTCATTAGATTTGGGGGGATTTTCTAATTTAAGTAATTATTTAGTCTGCAGATTGAGGCTGTTGTATTTCTTCCTTTCTAATATATGTGCTCATTTTGTTTTATTTTTGCCTTTTCTTACTGCACAGGATAGCACTTCCAAGTTAGTGTTGAATAGGGGTAGTGAGCAAAGACAACCTTCATTTTATTTATTCTTAATTTTAAGGAAAAACATGCAGTCTTTCACCATGAAGTATGATGTTAGCATAGATTTTTCAGATGCCTTTTTATTAGGTTTAGTGAGTTTCCTTTTCTTCTTAGTTTGTGGAGAGTTTTTATTACGAATGGACATTGTATTGTGTCTAATTCTTTGTTCTGCATCAACTGAGATGATCATGTGGTTTTTCTTCATTAGTTTACTAATATGGTGAATTAGACCGAATGTTGAACCTTTTACATTCTGAGATGAACCCTACTGTTATATTATCTTTTTTATATATTGCTACATTTGAATTGGATTGGAAATTTTTGTCTGTGTTCATGATGAGATATTGGTGTTTAGTTTAATTGTCTGGCTTCATATTAGTTCAGTGTATTCTTTCTCCTAATTTTTGGAAGAGATTATATAGAAATGGTACTATGTCTTCTTAAATGTTAGGTAGATTCCAGCAATGAAACCATCTAAGCCTGGAGTTTCCAGTTTTGCAAAAAAAAATTTTTTTTACCTACACGTTCAAATTCTTTAATAGACTTAGAACTGCTGAAGTTACACACACACACACACACACCACTCACACACATACACACACATCTTCATAAGTTTTGATAGTGTGCATTTCAAAGAAATGGTAAATTTCATCCTAGATCTTATATGGGCATAATATTGTTTATAGTATGCCCTTATCTTTTGAGTGTCTATGGAATAGGTTGTGCTGTCATTTCATTCCTAATACTGGTAATTTTTGTCTTCTCTGTCTTTTTTTTTTTTTTTCCTTTGTCAATCTGGCTAGAGGTTTATCAATTTTATTGATCTTTTCAAAGAACCAGCTTTTGGTTTCAATGACTTTCCCTACTGTTTTTGTTTTCAGCTTTATTGATTTCTATCTTACCTTTGTTACCTTTCTTTCTTTCGTTTGGGCTTAATTTTTTTTCTATGTCCTTAATGTAGAAGCTTAGGTTACTGATTTGAGATTTTTTTTTTCCTTTCTAATACAAGCATTTAACATAACATGTCCCTGTAAGCATTAGTTTAGCTGCATCCCACAAATTTTGATACATTTTCATCTTTACTCATTTGATTTTCTTTGAGATTTCCTCTTTGACCTTACATTGTTTAGAAGTTTCTGACTTAATAAGCCAGCATTTGGGGGATTTTCCAGAAATATTTTTGTTACTGATTTCTATTTTAATTGTAATATAGTCTGAGAACATGTACTTTTTTTTTAATTTGATAAGTTTTGTTTTATGGTCTATACTGTTGAATATTTCCCACCTCCCACTTCTCTCATTTTCTGATAGAATTGTTCTGAAGTGAGGCATAGATAATATTATTTTTAAAAACTCTTCAGACTATTCTTACATACAGTGTTGAGAACCACTTGAGGTGCTTCCATCTTTAATTCACAGGGGTTGCTACATAAGGGAATTTTTCCTTTCTTTTTTTTCATTCTCAGGTACTTTATTGAGTTGAAGAGTACAGTACAGTGTCTTTAACTACACTGTAAACATCTTGAGGATTACAAAAATCATTAGGTCCAGGCCACAAGAAAAAATTGAGGCTGCAAAAACAATGTTGAGATCCCTATTACACTCATCCATGAATAATGAAGCAATTGGAGAAAACACACCAAGATACTCTCATTATCTTCTATGCTTGGGCATTTAGGAATCACAGGATTTAGTAGAGTGACAAGTATTTGCTAAGTTCCTGTGCATATATAGTTACTTAAAGCCATTTTCAAACTTGTGTTAAAGAAGGGGTCCCCGGGTGGCTCCATCAGTTAAGGGGCTGCCTTCGGCTCAGGTCCCGATCCCAGGGTCCTGGGATCAAGCCTCACATAGGGCTCCCTGATCAGCATGGAGCCTACTTCTCCATCTGTCCTTTCCTCCACTAGTGCTCTCTCTCTCTCTCTCCCTCTATCTCTCTCTCAAATAAATAAATCAAAATCTTTTATGAGACTGACATGCTACCTACTGCACTAACAGGGCACCTAATAAATCAAAATTTTTTTTTAAATGTGTTAAAGAAGAAAAATATATTTTTTTACCATATAAGAACTAATAACAGAAAACAAAAACATTGCACACATATAAAAACATGGATAGAAAGGAGAAAATTAAGCAGGAGGGAAAAATGAACACTCCCCGAATGAGGAAATATTTCAGAAGCAAATTGAATAAATATCCAGATAAAATATTCATCTATATAATATTTATGATTCTAGTTAAATGTAATTGATAAATTTAAATTGCATATTTTATCAGACTTCTTTTTTCCTAGAAAATAACTATTTGCTATTATTTTATGTATGTCTATACCGTCTTCATTTTTGGAGAAATATAAAGCCATCTGGAAACTATTACATGTTGAATGAAAAATTGTTATTAAATTATACTTGATATTATTGATGACTTCATTTATTTTTACAGTTTATCTGAGAACAGAAAAGTTTGCTGTATTTATAAATTTCTTGGCTTGACAATTTGTATTCTGCATATGTTCCAAACCACTAGGAAATGATGTTTGTACCCTTAACTAAAAACATACACCATTAAAATTTCTCCTTATACATATCCAGTGTCAGTCACTATGTTTCAGAGAGGATGTCTTTCTTATATTTAAGTTGGAAATACTTTGCATCCTATTTCTGTTAGCAATTTATCACTTATATTGGAAAGAAAAGGAAAAAAAATCTTGTATTTGGTTTGCCATTTCACTCATTTCAATTTCCCTCACCATATGTTATGCTGTGTTTTGCAGCAAATACTGAGTCTGCCGTCTTGTAGAGCTGCATTAGAAATGATGGAAGGTAGGAGAAATCTTAAACTCTATTATTCTCCAATTCAATTCTTTGTTCTTGACCAGCCTATCTGCTTTCACTTGCTCTGTCCTGAGTTGCCCTCTAATAAGACAATTTTAACAATCTTTTCCCTCATTGAGAGAAGGGAATTGTATAGACAAGAAGTTGTTTGTAAACTACAATTTTTCACCTACGATTTCAGCACTATGCTCTGCAGAAGATTTCCAGGTGGGCGTCCAGTTGGCACATTTGTTATAGGGCAGGGACAACTGTCATGTTCAGCTATGAAGTTGCTTCCATATTTCAGTTCTACCTCCAAGGGAGTTCAGTCCACCACTCACTTCAGTGTGAACCAAGGGCTTTGCTTGCCATTTCAGACTGTGCCAAGAGAGTGCAATTGGATTGGTGTATCAAGTCACCATATTCAGTTTGGAAAAACAGCACTATCTTCTTAAGGCATCTTCACATCAAACCATTAAAAAAAAAAAAAGTATGGCATTGACTTAGTTATTTATATCTTCATCTTCATAATTGTTTTCTCCAGGTACAAATAAGAGCATCCTCTTACATTATTTCTCCCAATGCTGAGAAGAGACTGTGGTTTGGAAGACAAGTATCTATCAAAAGCTCCTCCACACTTAAGAGACAAAACTGGGAATTAAAAAAAATAAGTTAATGCCATGGTACAGTACTTCTCAATCTTTCTTTTTTTTTTACTCAATTACTTTTATTTTTTTACTTTTTAATTTAAATTCAATTAGCAAACTTACAGTACATTATTAGTTTCAGATGTAGTATTCAATAATTTATCAATTCAGTTACTTTTATTAATAAGGTGAATGTATACACAAAAAATATAATCACAAGATAAACTTTTATTCATGCTAGTTTCTTTTGGAGACAGAGGTGTATTACTTTGAAGGTTACATGTAACAAAGCCTTTCAAGATTTGGCAGATAAAAATACAGAATCACCAGTTAAATTTGAATTTCAGATAAACAGGAATAACTTTTTTTAGTATATGTCCCAAATATTTCCTGGACATACTTCTACTAATTGTCACTGGAATTAAAATATAGCTTTAGTTTTAGGAGCAGGGGATTTAGAAGCAAGATCAGGAGCAGAAATTAGAAAGAATTTCTTGACCATAGGGAAATTTTTATAGAGCATTGCTATTTATAGTTCTGGTAAGGAAATGGCAGCTAAGTCAACCAATACAGTTTGGAGAGAGTGAAAACAGGGTGTGTGACAGGAAGAGCCATTTCTGTCTGTGCTTTGCCAAAGGTTATCTCCTTTAATCCTTGTATCTCAGTTCTGCCTCATTCCAAAGCGCATGCTCTTTCTTTAGTGCCATATCATGCATCGTTCCTTCTTTCATTTGTTTCATTTAATATGCACAAGATAGTCTAAGTTTCCCATACCATTAACCATCCAGGCACAGGGAATGCATGGGTGGCTCGGTGGGTTGAGCATCTGACTTTTGATTTCAGCTCAGGTCATGATCTCAGTGTCCTCAGATCAAACCCCACATGGGGCTCAGAGCTCAGTGAGGAGTCTGCTTGTCCCTCTCCTTCTGATCCTCCTCCTCCTCTCTCTCTATCAAATAAATAAATAAATAAATAAATAAATAAATAAATAAATAAATAAAATCTTTTTAAAAAATCAGCATACACACACACAGACACATTCACCCACACATACACATCTTTTGACTTTATCCTTCTATAGTATCTCAGTGATAACTGATGTTGGAGTTACTAGCATGGCTGTACCTCCCTCTGGTGTGAGCAAGTACCCTTTCTTAGTGGTTTAGTTGGGATAGGAGCTGAAGAATATTGGCCAACGGAGGGCTTCTATGTTTCCAGCTGCACACTCCAAAGAAGATGATTACTTCTTTGCATATGAGAGGAGCCATGAATTGCTCTGTGAGCTGCTAACCATGCTTAACCTAAACGGCATTTGAGGTAGATGGCACCCAGCATTGTCAATTGCTAATTTATTGTGCCACATGGGATCATACATTATATTGACTCTAATGAGAAGATGGAATTTTGGTAAGAATAATATTTATCAGTGGATGCCATCATAGTGACAGAAGACAGACAGGCAGTCTACTTCTTTTTTTTTTTTTCCCTACCTCCCAAGTACAGTAATGGGAAATAGCTTTTATCTTACCTCTTTTATTAGTTTGCTAGGACTGCATGACAAATTACTACAAACTGGGTGGCTTAAACAATAGCAATGTATTGTCTCAGAGTTCTGGAGGCTAAAAGTCCAAGGTCAAGGTGTTGGTGGAATTGGTTCCTTCTGAGGGCTGTGAGGGAAAATCTTCCATCCTTCTCTTCCAGCTTCTGGTGGTTTATATCTTTTATATTCCATCTTTTATATTATTCACCTTCCTAGCCTTCATCTTCACATGGCATTCTCTCTGTGTTTATGACTTCTCCAAATTTTCCGTTTTTATAAAGAAACCAGTCATACTGGTTCAGAGCCCACCCTAATGACCCCGTTTTTCATGGTTACTTCTGTCTCCAACCAAGGTTACCTTCTAAAGTACTGGGGATTAGTACTTCAACATATGACTGGGGGGAGGACACAACTCAACTCATAACACTTGCCAAAGCTGACTGATTTGTAGGCACTGCTGCCCAGAGTGCTGTGTGGAAGAAAGCTCCCTGATGATGCCTGAGGTACTCAAAACAGAGGATGGTGCTTGATGAGTGATGTCTACCACAAGACAGAGTTGTTTTGATGTTTGTGACACCACTGACTATCCCAACCCTAAAGAAAGGGGTTCGTAAGGGTGTTCACATGGTAGTCAATCAAATCAACACAATTTATGTTCATCTATAATCGGAGGTGACCATTATTCTTAACACACAACAAATACAAGCTTATATCTTTGATTTCTGGACTATACCATTGAGATATAAAAGTAGGTGTATAAAGAAGAAATAAAAATTATCTCTTGGTGTTGGGGTATAAGATGAGCTTTGGAAACACACACATCCCCGCAAGTCTTGTCTTTGCTGTTTACTAGTTCAATGACCTTTGGGAAATGATCTTACCTCTCGGAGCCTCATCCGTGAAGTAAGACTGATTCAGGACATCGAATTCAATGACAACTCACTTTATAAGCTCTTAGCATGCTGGCTGCTTAATCAATGCCCATGGGTGGTTAAACTGCTCATTTCACCCCACAAAAACACCCTTAGTTCCACACAGCAGGTGTTACAAACTTCTCTGTTTTTCCTAGTCTGCGTCACTAACCCCTTCATTAGAAAACACATACATATAACCCAATACCTAATCTATAACAGGAACTCAAAAATTATAGGTGCTAACTAAATGAGCTTGGGAGGATATTTGCAATAACAATGTCACTATCCCTTAAACCTAGCAAACACATGATAACAACAAAGGTGTCAAAAGAGACACAGCTCACAGAAGAAGTTGAAGTATAACTTTTTTTTTTCCAGTCTATTGTCACAGCCATGGTATAGAAGCCTAGGAGGGCAACAGGAAGTAAAAGAGAAGTCAGCAGGATAAATGATGCACAAAGGAAGAAACTGGCACCAAATAAATGAAAGTTGGCTTGATGGAGAGCAGAGCTGACAGAGAGCAATGGCTCTGCCTGAAGGAATGATCCAGGAGCTGTTCCACGTGAGGCCCACACAATGAAAAGGCAAGAGGGCAAGTCGGGGAAAAGCCAGCACTCTCCAGAACCGAACACAATGATTAATATCTCCCCTGCACATTTTCTAGCAACTGGGTGGACACAAGCTAGGTCATTGCTTACAAAGGTACACAGAAAACTTTCAAATATATTCAGTCTAGGAGTGTTTCTTCCTTGTCCAGAATCAGAAGGATAAGTGCTTTGACAGCAAAGATGAGAGAGCAGGAAAGATTCAGCACAGCCTCACGAGCCAAGAGAATTTTGGATTGGCAGAGCCCCAACTCTTCAATCAAACAAGCCCTGGTAGATTTTTCTTGACTAAAATGTGCGGATAATGCCACTGATTTATGACATATCCCCTCTACTGAATGTGGAGAGGCAAGTGACACTCGACGTCTGATGGGGAGATACAGCCAAAGCATCTCTTCACCCTCCCTTGATTTCCCTTGTGTTTTCCCACAGGTCACAGTGAGTGACACTCTGTATGTTTAGGGCAGAGGCTTCTGCAGAAGGTCAGGTTTTTAATTTCGCAGTGTTCAGTCTGACCGCTTTGCTGTGTAAACTCGAACTAAATACAGTGTACATTGTTACCACTGAAAATATATTGCTCATGGATATATAATGCAGAAAATTCCCGTGTAAATTTCTTATAGCTTGAAGTGTTGAAACCCTAGCCCAGTTTATCAAAAACACAGCTGTCTTCCTTGGGGTTTCAGAAGGCTCATAACAATTTTTTTCTTTATGAACTTGTGAGAACACCCTGAGGAAAACAGCTGCGTTATTGCAGAGACGAAGAAATCTCAGATGAGTGTGAAGTATTGTAATTTAAATAAGAGCACTATTTTCAGGCCTTTTCATTTTAAGATCATTTCATTATTTTATTTTCCCCTAAATAAGTTATCCAGGAAAATAAGAGAGCAATTACTCTAGGGACTGCAAGCACTATAGCAGGCAAATTAAGGGTTCTAATTGAGAATATCAAATGTTGTACTACATGATTAATAGAAATGTGATACCAGTATTTACATATGTGAAATATTTACCATATTTGCTTTGTCCTATTTAAATATGAAACCAAAAGCAAGGGAAAAATAACAGATTTTGTTGATTTTAAAATTTTCTTGAACTGCACTGTATTCCAAGCTGCTCATGCCACTCATCATAAATGGTAGCGTTTTTTCTCATGCTACTGTTTGTAAACCATACACATTTTACAAATGAATATAAACACCCTACTGCTCACAAAACAAACCATAGAACAAGAAAGAAGCCTTGGTGTTTGAAAACTTTTAAACAAGAAATTTTATCTGTAATTGAATTGTCTACTGAACATGCCTTATCCCAACTCGAAAAACTTAGTTGATCTGACTATCCATGTCTAAGAAGAGTGCTCTGAAAAAGATACATATTTTTCATGTTGCATGTCTTTTTTTAATTAAAGATTTAAGTGCTAGTACTTATACCTTGAATCTTAATAAGCTAATTCATTCCCTCAAATTTTTATTCAGTAAACATTGGGGTATAAATGAGAGAAACCCAACTTGAAGTGGTTCAATGTTAATTATGCATTTTTCATGTAACTAAAAACTTTATGCAAGGATATGGCTTGAGAAATTTTGAATCCATTAAAATTGATTGAAGCACAGGAAAAAAAAAGAAACATACAACTTCCCAGATCGAGCCTATTTTACTTGAAAAAAAAAATTTTTTGAATCCAGTTATCAAAAATTGATACTAAATCACTCCCTAATTGTCTTCCCCAGCCTTTCTTCCTGTCTCTGTCTCTCTTTACCTCTGTCGGTCTCTCCCTGTCTCTCTCTCTCTCTCCCTCTTGCTTCCAAATTTTCCATTTTTGTCTTGGACTCTTTTCTCCTCTGCAAACAAATTCTTCTAAGTGACTATAAAGAAAAAAGCCACAAGCAACCTCTGTAAACATTTTTTTTTTTTAACATAAAGGAAGAGAACCTGCCTCTTTCACAGCTTTTATGTCAAATACCTGACAAGTCTGTTTGGGGAAGATGTCAGCTCTACACTAACCCAGGAAGCTGGGTTATTCTGCTTGGCCAGGTCCCTACATGTGTCTTCACCAGGAGCTGGGGAAAGAGTGGAGTGGAAGAATCATGGCCCCCTGAACTATATAAAATGGAGTAAAGAAGGATCCAGAAATAAAGGAAGAAAGGATACTAGAGAGAAAAACATACTAGAGAGACATTTTAATGATGTCATTATAAAGAAAGGGTGGAGAAGAGTAGAATGAAAAGTAGAGGAAAAAGAAAGAGGAAGAAGAGAAAGAAGAGGAGGAAGAAGGGGAGGAAGAGGACATAATAAGGAGGGAGAGGAATTCTTGATATATTACCAATCTATCTAATCCACAACTCAAAACAGGTCCTTAAAAGAAAAAAAAAATTAGATACTGGAAAACTCTGTTGTGACTTACTAAGCCTTGACATGCATTTGCCTGATGGGGCCATTTTTAGCTCTGGGAATAAGCGCTATACTTCAGAGGGACTGGAAGTTTTTATTCTGATTTATTTACATTCATACAAATATAACTCAAAAATTAAAAAAAAATTTAAAACACTAGATTTCACTAGAAAATATTCTATTGTTTAAAATGTAGAAGGGCTCAGGGCAGCTGGGTGGCTCAGTTGGTTAAGTGACCAACTCTTGGTTTTGGCTCAGGTCATGATCTCAGGTTCGTGAGATCTAGCCCCAGTCAGGCTCCATGCTCAGGGAGGAATCTGCTTGAGATTCTCTCTCTCTTCCTCTCTCTCTGCCCCTCCCCCCACCACACAAGCTCTCTAAATAAATAAATAAATAAATAAATAAATAAATAAATAAATAAACAAGCAAATAAATAAATAAAATGTAGAAGGGCTCCATTTCATCAACATCACTTTCCTCTCTCCTCTTCCTCTTCTTTCATCATCAACCTCATCCTCACCATGGTCACCTCTTACAGGTTTATAATACTTCCCAGGTGCTAGGCTCTCTGCTTAGCACTGCCATGCATCAGCCCATTTCATCCTGACAATAATCCTCTATTGTAAGTAGTAGTATTCTCCATTTACAGATAAGGAAACTGAAGTCCAGAGAGATCAAGTAAACAATTTCACATTTTAATATGCCATATATACATTTTAAAAAAAATCAACTCCCCAAAGAAAAACAAAATAGCAAACAAGCCAAAAGACCAAACAAACAGGACACTTCCCAGGGACCTTCTTAGTATCTTTTAGATCCAATACATGAAAAAGAAATCACCTATATCTTTAATCACAATTTCTGATATTGCAGTAACTTCATTCAGCTTTTGAACTCCTTTATCCAAATTGTTTCTCATGATTCCCCATTCTCTACTTTCTGTTCCATAATGTACAAAAGCTCTTCTCTTAAACTACAAAGAGAACCCTGATACTTCACCACACCAAACATTAGTCAAATGTTCAGGAAATCTTATGGCTTCTGCAAAAGCAAGGCCCAAAAACATACATATATAAAAATTTAATTTAAAAATATAAAATTTGAATCTGAAATAATCTATTATTGCCCATCAGGAAGCTAAAACTCAGAGAGATAAAGAACTTGCCAAAAACTGTACATGTACTTAATTGAATTGCCTGACCAAGAGCTTAGGTCTCTTGACTCTCTATTTTAGGTTATTTATTTTCATTGTGAAGCATTTTTGTCTATTTTAAGCAATAATTATAAGATGAGCATTCACATACTTACAACCTATGTTAACTGTGAGACCCTATGTGTCCCTCCTTGATCACAGTTTCCACAGTATGCCCCAAAGGTGACCATGAACCTGAATTTTTATTATTGCTAGTATTATAGTTTTACCATCTATTTGACTGTCCAAAAAATATATTATTTAACTTTGACTGTTTGGGGAGCATATGTATGTATATATACATGTAGACATAGACTGTACATTTCATTTTATGTTCTCCACAGTTAGTGAGTGTCCTTTTAAGTGAAATTCCATGTTAGCAAAGCTATTTGGGAAGACATAATACCAACATCTTTGTAAGATCTGGTCCAGCTTTCCTTGCCTTCCTTTTTAGTCTTTTCTGCCATTTCTCAGCTGCAGCCTATGTCCTAGCCAAAGTGAAACCTCCACACATTTGTTTGCTCCTTTCACCCTCTCCTTCACTGCTATCTTTAATGGTCATTTGCAGCCCAGTACTAATGTCCCTGGACTGTATAAATGGCTCAGGAGTGGTAAACGGGTGAATCAGGGGATAGGTACAGAAGGTATCCCCTTCGCTCCCTGCCATTTCCTAACACTTGGTTAGAATTTGGCATGTATAACTTTTTACTGGTATTATTATTATTAACCTATTTCTTATCTCTTCTACTAGACTAGAGAGAATAAAATGGTCCAAGATATGGTCACTATCTGAAAAACCTATAGTTGAGGCATAAACTTCTGGGTACAGATGGGATATCTAGTTCCACTGGGTGGATTAAGATGTTGAGGGCCAGTGTGGCTTGTGAACCTCTCCTAGGCCCTATGGTATATCCAAGTCGAAGTCTTCAGGCCCTGTGAACATAACATATACTCAAGCTCCCTACTGATCTTTTCCATCACCTCTGTAGCTATTAGATTTTTAGCTGAGAACATGGCTGCCAGAGCAAGGACTACATAACCCAGCTTCCCTTGCAAAACATGTGCCACGTGACCACATTTAGACCAATGACAAGTGAGCACAAATGAGGTGTGGGACTTCTGCACCATGTCCTTAAAAACAAGGTGTGTGTCCTCCCTTTGCCCTTACCCTTTGTAATAGCTGAATTCCAGATATGTGCTAGCCAAGGATGAGGGGCATTATAAAGAAGCTTGGACTTCTGAGGACCATGTACTTCAGCAGAGCTTCCCTGGATTTTAAGGAGAACAATAAATTAATTTTTAGCTTACTTAACTCATTGTTAATTTGGTCTTTTTCATTGTACCAAATCTTATATCCTAGCTAAAGCAGGCCCTCTGAGACTGAGCCACAGATCACTTTTCCTGAAACAAAAGCCTGTGATTACATGCGTGTAAGTGCAGGGCTACTCTTGGGGCCTCAGTTTACTGTGGTGCCTGTAATGTGACATTGTCACCCTTGAGCTTTGAGGAAAATGGCCTCTTTATCCCCAACCAGTTCCAGAAGGAGTAAATTTTCATATCATGGATATTTGGTATTACTTTACAAAAAGCCATTTAAAAAATAAACAGTGACCTTTGTGCTGTAATTCCTTTGGTTTGAAGTTATTAAGAACTCATTTATGATTAGAACAGATCCACTAACTAGGGGAAAGCCACTAATGAATAGGAAGCTAAAGTCACAGACTGTGAAGATTGTATTTGGGTCGATAACTACAGCTGTGATATTGAGGTTTTTATTTTGTAATTATATTTAACTTCTTCAAGATTAAAGTAATTTCAAATCCTCTCTCCTCTCCCTTCCTCAAGTCTTTTTTCTCAACTTGCGTACCTAGTTTGGTGGCTAGCACACCCATGATTTCTATCTATTCAGTCCCCCTGCCCACATCTGGGATGGGGCTTGGAATATGCATCTGAGGCATAAAGAGGAAAAGAAAAAAAAAAAAAAGATGCTTCCCCGTGGTGACTTAGGGTAGAAAGAAGACAATCCCTCTCCTCTTCAAGGCACCTACTCCTTAAGGGAGACAAACAGCTTTTGGACATAAACCAGGAAAGCCTCAGATTATGCCCCATGCCAGTACCACCACCCAATCACACTCAACTTTGTTGTGATTGGTCATGTCTATAGTAAGTTGGGTGGTATAAAGTAATACAGAGGAGTTTTCTCAGAGCCCTGTACACCAGCCTTACTTCTTGTATCTATTAAATATAAAACTCCCATTTTATCAGGTTGATTTTCACCCTCATCCCTGACTTGAATACCATCCCAAATTTAATAAGGCCTTGAGCAAATGACCCTGTGCTCAGAGCGTAGTGATAATAAAAGCTCATATTTGTTGGGCAGTTCCAATGTGCCAGGTGGTTGACATGCACCATATCCACTAATCCTCAGAATGATCCTCCAAGATGGACATTATTTTCCAGTTAATAAAGGAGAACCCAAAGCTGAGAGAAGTTAAGTACTTTTAAGTAACTTTCTTAAAGGCATGCACTTAACAAATGGCAGCCTATAGTTGACTCAGATAGTCTGATGTGAGCAAATAAACTATTGAACACTATATTGTCTGTTGTCATACATTCATTCATTTTTATATAACCAATGTTTATAGAAGGCCAATATGTGCTGTGTACTCTACTAAGCACTTATACATATTCACTCATTTAATTATGTTAGTAACCCTATGATTTGCCCTGTGTAGAGATGAGGAAACTGAGCAGAGAGAAGTTAAGTCACTTTCCTATGTAAGAAGTGAAGAGTGGCTGGGTTGTGAGCCCAGGTTAAGACCTGGAAGAGAAAGAATCACAAACATGAGGCATGAGGCATCCATAGGCATGCTCACAGTGGATGATGATCTGGTGTGAACCACTGTTTTCAGGACACGGAAATGCACGTACATGCACCAGAATGATGTGGATTCCCCAAATGAAGAGGACAAAGAGGATGCTGAATGGATGAGGACACAATTTCTGGCATTTGGGGCATTCGGTGACCAGATCGGTTTAATAAACCATGGTTGTTTTTAAGGCAATAAAACATTACTTGAGCACTTACTGTTGCTAGACACTGTGCTTGGTGTCTCTTCACTTGCGAGGTAGAAATTAGGATCATCTTCACTTTATAAAAGCTTAGAGAGGACCAAGAACCTCACTCAAGATCATTCAACTTCTAGGTGGTGGTGTTGGAGCAGGAAGCCCTATTTGTTGGATTTGATAGACCTGCTTATACCACCAGGCAACACTGTCTTGTTATGAAGAGAGGATTCTTTCTGGGGAAGGGCTGGTAACTACAGTAAGGCTGCTTCCAGTTGCAATAGCCTTATTAGAGTTAGTTTTATGATAAGTAACTAACATCCTCCCAAGGGATCATGCAATTGTCATAAACCCTGGCCATCCCAATATCCTGCTCACTCCTACTTAAATCTAAGCTTATCATCCTCTCTATGGTATGTCTGACATCTTAATTCTGACCCTCCTTGGGTGGACAATGCATTTAGCATCAGTTCTGCACAACTAGCAACCAGTTCTCCCCTCTACTATCCATCCATTCTTGGCCAAATTCCTTAAGGCTTGTCAGGGCCAACCACAACCACCTCCCCTACATCATGTCACCTTCTGATCTAACATCACCATCCCTCCTGAGCTAGCCTTTTCTCTTTTAGAGAAAGCATAAAATGAATTTTTCAAGTCTGTTACTACCAACATGGGACTCAAAATAAGAAATAGTTTGAAAAATCAGAGAAAGCATGAGCTGAAACTCATCAAACTGTTCCAAAAACTGAGAAGGAAAAAAATAATAATAATAAAGCCGAGACAAGATAAGCCAATTTTACAGAGGAATAAAGAAGGCAAATACATGTGCTGTAAGAAATCAAAAGTCACAAGACTGTCAACAATGAAATAAACAAAGAAACCAATGGCAGAAGACAGAGACCAGGACCATGGCCACACGTATATGGGGACTTGATACATGACAGAATTATGTTCTCTACATGGTGAGAGGAGCAGCTGGTTAAAAACTAATAATAGCCACCTTGGATACCTATATTACATCATATCCAAAAATAAAATCCAAATTGACCAAGGTCCTAAATATAAAAAGTAAAGCTTTAAAACTTTTACAAGAAAATGTTAGAGACTATTTTTATGATGCTGATATATGAAAAAAAAAAAATCCGAAGTAAGACACTGAGTGCAAACCCTGAAAAAAGAAATTATAAATCTGACTTCATTGAAGTTAAAAACTTCTATTAACAAAGTAAAAAAAGACAAAGAAAAGACAACCTGGAAAGTTATTTGCAACCCACATAAATAACAAAGGATTAGTAATCAGAACATGTAAAGAGCTCTCATAAATCAGAATGAAACATCAATAGCCAAATAGAAATTTGGACAATATTTATGATTGAACAGGTCACAAAAGAGGAAATATGAACAGCCACTAAATATAAGAAAATAGCTCAATTCCACTATGACTGAGGAAATAAAAATGAATGCCATTTCATACTCATTAGAATGGTAAAAATTAAAAAGTGAAAATTCTAAGTACAGCAGGGATTTGTGAAAATGGGAAGCACTGTCAGTGGGGATATGAACTGAAGTTGCTATTTTGAGAACAATTTCCCGATATCTAGTAACATGTGGATGTCTATAACCAAGCACCCTGTGATTCCCTTCTAAGATCTATATGCTAGAGAAAAGTTTGCCATACGCCTAAAGAAATACATGCAGATCTTTTCTACAGCATTGTGTAGAATAACAGAACAATTAACAACAACAGAAATGTCTATCAATAGGAGAATGGACAAATATACTACTACATCCACACAATGGAAGAATACAGAACAGTAGAGATAAATGAACAAAAGCTACATGCATCAACTGTAATCTTGAAACACAATATTGAGTGAAGATGTGAATTGCAGAACACTACATTCCTTTTTTTAAAAATTAAAGGCATTCAAAACAATACTATATACTATTTTTAGGAACATGTATACATATAAACATACTAAGACCAACATGGAAAGGTACATGCTAATTTCAGGATAGTAGTTATTCTTGCAGAGGGAAGAGAGAAGAATAAGATCTGGGAAGGGTTAAATGTGGCTTTAAATCTGTTGGTCTTTATTTTATAGAAAGAAGCAAATACAGAAAATGGTAAGATTCCTTAAATTTGGGTGGTTGATGTTAATAACTTATCTATATATATAATATGTATATAATTCATACATGTATGAAATATTCGTTGGGTAGGCATTGGGGTCAACACTCCTGGGTTGGGACTTTGGCTCTGCTTCTTCCTGGCTGTATACCCTAAGCAAATTATTTCACCAGAATGACCTCAGTTCCTTCTTCTTTCATAATATATATTTCAAAGGGTTGTTCTAAAGATTAAATTTAAAATACATTTATATAGTATAAAATATATATAGCATATTAGTGTAATACCTGGACAGAGTAGACATCAATAAAACACCACTGTTTTTTATTTCTTCAATAAATATCTATATCTTGTGTATTGCCAAGCTTGTAAAAATAAATTATCTGAAGTCAAACATAACATTTTATCAATAGCTTTAGCATCATGTGCATTGGAATTGAATGGTATTCTTTTGACAGTTTATAGATATGATTCCAAAGTGGCCTGAAGCAATTCTCATCTGGAAATTTAAAAAGTTTTCTGAAGCAGTGAGGGCTAATAGAACTTTATGCAATGATGGACATGTGCTCTGTGTTGCTCAGTACAGTAGCCACTAACCACATATGGGCTATCAAGCCCTTGAAATGTGACTAACGTGACTGAGAAACTGAATTTTTAACCTTATTTAATTTTAATTGATTTAATTTTAAATAGTCCCATTTGGCTAGTGCCTACTGTATAGAACACCTCAGGTCTAAAGTACTACAATGTATTCTTCAACAAGAACTTATTGGGCATCTACTCTATGCAGAGCATCATGCTGGACCATGTAGGAGAAACACAAGGCAGTCTGTGCCTTCAAATTTATAACCCGTGAAAGGAAAATAGTCGTACATGCGACATTTCAATGACAAGAGGCAACAGCAATTGAACTTTTACATATGGTGAATATTTGTTAGATCATCTTGGACAGCTGTAATAAAGGAAGGCTGCCTGGCTATGGCAGGCTGTAATCAGGACTGAAGGGATAGACACGTTTTGTAGGAGTGGACAGTAAGGGGCAGATATGCCCACACCCAGTATAGCTGAAGTAGATCAGAGGCTGGAATTGACTGAGCTGCTGGAGATGTGCCTGGTAAGGAAGACACAACTGTGAAGGCAGTTGGCTTTAATATGGTTTTGCTTGATCTGTCCGCATCTCCAGCTTCATCTCCTTCTACTGCTTGCCCTAAACCTTCCTTCCAACAGCTCTGAGCTATGTTTAGTTCACCTGCATGTCCCCATCTGCATGCATTAACTCAGGGGCATTGCTTGGGTAACTTCTACTTACCCTTTAAGACTCAGCTCAAGCATCGTGTTCTCTGAGAGGCCACTCTTGACCTCCCGCTCCCATCTGGGGCATATTATTAGATGCCCTATCTGTGTTTCCAAAAGACCCCATACAGGTTTCTGGCATTGATCTTATACATACTCATATAATTAAGTCCATCCTCTGTAAATGATCAAGAGCTCCTCGGAAGCAGAAGTTGCATCACATTTATTTTTTATCCCCAGCTTTTATTATATTCTGCATAAATAAATGAATGACTTTGTCATAGAACAAATGAAGATTCCCTGAAGATTTTTGAACATGAATGTGGCATGATCTTTGTAGTACTTTAGGAAGCATGATTTGATAGTAATATTCTGGATATATCTGCCTAAAACAAAACATCACCTTTTAGAACCAATGATGACCAAGTAGCAGGGATATTTTGAAAAATATTAACATGCATTCTCATTTCTAATTTTTATGTGACCTTCTCTAGCATGACCTTCTCCCAGATGATCCATATGGCTTGGTCTTCAGCTTCCCTCAAGTCTTGTTCAAATGTCACATTTAAAGTGACTCCCAGCATTCCATCTCCAGCCCTTGCTCATGTATTTCTTTTACTTATTCATTTGGCTTATTACCTGTCACCTTCCACTAGAATGACAGCTCTTTGGAAGCAGGAATTTTGTCTGTTTCTTTTACAATGGCATCCCTAGCACCTAGAAGAATATCTGATACACAGTGTGTATGTCTGGGTGGGGGCGGTGGGGGGGATTGTGTGTGTTACGGGGGTTGGTATTTGAATTCTTACAATTGAAAGAGAAAAAAATAGCTAACTCTCTGTTTCTGGTATACAAAAAAAAAAAAAGTTTGCAATATGACAACAGTCTCTGAAGCCAGGCTTTGTTGAGAAATATTTATCTAAAGGTTAAAGCATTTTTGAATATCAAGAACCAAACCTGGAGGACTCTGATCTTGAAGTGTCTTCTGTGGTATATCTAAGATGCCCATTTCCCCCTTGACAACCAGGCCATAGGCTTGTCTGTCAAGAATAGAAGAATGTGCTAGGAAGCAAAGACAAGTCAAGCTTGCCTTCCACAGTTTCTGCTGCTGAGGCAGTAGTAAGGCACGAGGGTCCAGTCTCCTCTCTCCAGAACTGGACTCATAGATGAGGATGTGTTTTAGGTTATCAGATGAAAAATTCAGAGCAAAGAACTCCAGAAAAGATGCTATGACAGATTGCATCAGCCCAGTGGGTCAGTAAGAAGAGGTTGTGCCATCAAAGAAAATTAAGAACCCCGGCCTGGTAACCAGAGGAATGGCCAGTATGCAACTTTCTTGAACCTCTTGTGGTTCTGGTACGGTGCAGGTAGGACCTAGAATTTCCTGTTGGTTTGTGAAAGATGCAAGGCATTTGAGTTGAGAAATAATACATCTCACTGATGGTGAGGAGAGAGGGGACTCTATGTCAGTACTGGGCCAAGGGTGGAAGGGGAATGTAGCTGAGAGCCAAAGTAGACCACAAAGAACCCAGAGAGGTCAATTTGCAGGGGAGGACTCCCAAACCTAACAAGGTAAGAGCAAACATATTACAAATTCTGGGAGGGACCAGATAGAGAATGATATCACTCAGAGAGCAGAGGAGCCATGGGATTCTGCTTAGAACTTAGAACCCCACCACTCTTCCATCTCAGGGTCACAGATGCCACTTGTGGGGGTCTTGGGGAGTAAATTATGGAAATCGAGGGACTTAGCATTTTTACCTATAGGCTGAGAAACTTAAAGAGATAGTTTTGATTATTGTATCGGATTGAGATTATCAAACTGATCTTTCCCTACAACTCAGCTGAAGGGTGATCATAAAGAAAAACAGATCAGTTATAGATACAGTAGAGAAATGGCATCTTCCCCACACATCTGAACAGACTGTGAGTACCAACCCAACAAAAGAGCCCGTGCATCCAGCCAGAGCTCCATGGTTTTGCTAGTAGACAAAATCCAGAAAATTTTCAAAAAGTTGGGTTCTTCTTGGCCACTGGCACACACCCTAGGTATACCACCAAGCTGTGAAACAACTGTTCTGTTTCATTCTAATAATGCATAAGAAAATATCTTGAGACAGTTTCCTTGGGGATTTTAGAATAGCACACTATGATTCACATTTATATTGCATTATCTGGTTCACCAGCAGCTTCTCCAAATATGATTTCATTTCATTTTTACAGAACACCCTGCAGTTGTCATCAACTCCATTTGACAGATAAAGAAGTTGATCCATGGGCTCTTATGTTGCTGGGCTGTGTATCTGGAATTCAGACTCCACAGATTCCCCAGAATATCCTGTGCTGTGTAAGTTAACAGCTGTTCTCATTTCAGAAATTGGGGGCTTCCTCCCAATTCCTTACAAAGAATTTTTCTCCAGCCACTGATTTGGGAATCTCTCGTTCAGGTCTGCTGAGCCCCGCCAAATGGGCAGGTACCAGCATGCTCCTCCCCTAGCAGGTGCAGTCAAATGAATGGCAGCATTGAGTGGCACTTAATGAGTCGCCCCATGCTGGTACAGTTACACATTCTGGTTTGAATTTTTAATTCTATCTCATAAAATAATGCCATAAATCATCCTGCGCTCCATTTAGAGTTGCATTTTCCAAAACCATCTCTGAAGTAATTAAGGAAAAACTACACAGACCTTTAAATCAGTTCTCCAAGATATGGAAGAGCAATGAAAATTCTACAGCTCATTTTCCCTTTCTTCTGTGTTTCACATCAATTCAGTCTGGCTATGACAAACTATCATCCCCAAACCTTCATTCACAAAATATTTATGAGCCATTTATGAACCTTTAGCCACTGAGAAGTATAATGCTGCATGACAAAAATGAGTTATAGGGAAGTGTGCAGTCTCACTTTAATATAAGCCATCCGGCCCCATGTCCATAGATTAATAACCCAAACCTGATTCCAATATGAGATCCAGACCAAATGAGACATTCTAAAAGCTCATGGCTGTGCCCAGAGACCCCACAACCTAACCTAATTCACCTATTGCCTACATTTTCAAAATCAAATAAATACGTAAATAACAAGTAAGTCCAAAAGAGATTTCTCCAGCTCTGGGGAGCACTTTTACAGCATATACAAAGCAAAGCAATTTGAATGTTTCCCAAACATGCAGGTGCTAAATACTTGTGCTTGGCAGGAATAATTATGTGCTGTATTCCCTAGATCTTCTATTTTGCTGAATTTAATTTGTTTTCAATACTTAGAAGGAGTAAAAATATAAAAGTACACCAAAACTGTAGAAAAACTGCGACAGTAAATGAGAGATTTACCACAGTGCTTGTTATGGATATTGTTTAGGCAGCATAAAATTGAAAAACAGCAAGAGGATATCCATCCTGATTCTCTTCTTCCCACTCTGCAACTGGTAGAAAAATGTGAACCTGAAAGAATGGAGTTTGGAATGAGGGTGGGAGCAAAGTTGCCATGAACTGCACTTGAGCCAAAGTCAATGACATTTTTGAGAAAGGAAGTGAGCTGTGACTTCTTCATTGTCTCTGGTCACCAACAAAGGCTCTGGAATGATAACAAAAGCAAGTGTTGCTGGAAAAAGACCTCACGCAGCCTGGGGGATGCCAGGAGTCATGGGATCAAGGTGAGATGCTGCCATCCAGGGTGGAGACGGAAATATCTCCTTGAGACTGCAGTTCTCAAACCTAGCTGCCCATTAGAACCACCTGTAGAGTTTAAAACACCAATGACACCAGAGTCCAACTCATGACTGATAGTATCAGAACTTCTGCAGGTAGAGCCCTTGCCTGGCTAGCTGTAACATACTCCCCAGATGAGCCTAATGCTTTGGTTGTGCTGAGAACCACTGAGTTGTAGTTGACTCTGTTGGTCAATTGACACTGATGATTGACCGCTCTTGGACCCCTGGTATAGATGAGAAATTGCAAACTTGAAGCTTGAAGGCTTTATTTAGCATATAGATGTGCTAATTTGGACATATATTATATTTAAAATCTAAACAATATATATACATATGTTTTAAATACAGGGTATTTCACATAAAAATACCCCTCTGAAAAAGAAGTTCTAGACATTCTACATGGCACATTCAGCTGGATCTGAGTGGTACCTGTCCTCTTACACAAAGCAGATTCTTTCCAACTTGCCACAGTCCCCATTACTTCCTTTTACATATGACAAAAGACCACCTCTTTCACTAATATTACCTGCATGGCTTTTATGGCTTTTTTATTCCTTATGACCACCAGCATAGATTTATAAAACTGTTAGGAATCATAGTCCCAAGATTCACTTTTTTTTAAAGAGGAAGTGGAGGCCCAGAAAATGCAAACTGCTTTTTAGTTCTATTATTTCTTAAACTCTGTCATACTTTCACAAATTCCCATTTACCTAAGCCAAATTTCCAGTGAAATTTGTTTTTGCATATTGGCCTATTAATATTTAATGATATTTCTCTTTGAATTTTAAAGTAGTAATTAAATTGAACTGTTCAGAAAGCACATATTAATTCCAATTTTTTAAATATGAAAGAGAATAAATCTTGTTCAAAACAAAAGCACAGTAAAAAGTGAACATTAATTCTGTAGGGTGAGTCAGGCTATCCTTTATTAAATATTTATTTCCATAATGAGAAATATACTGGGACAACAGCTACTATAGAAACATAAGATATATACCAATAAGAAATGTTTCCATTTTCTAAACTTCTCAACACCTTAGCGCTTCTCAATGTCTGACTTAATTTGTATACATTTATATTCTTCTAATATGTTATAGATTCACCCAGGATAAAGTGCTTGCCTTTTTAAATCTTCTGAGTGAACAATAGCATCAAGCACAGGACTTAACATATAATTAGTATCCAATAAACACTGGTAAATATCCAAAAAAATATCTAAAATAGACCACAGAAGTATAAGAAAGCAATATTCAGAGCAAAGAAAAGATCGATAGGCAAATCATGTGGTACTCACCATGTTCTCTACATGTAATTCACTGGGAATTAAACAAAAGTAAGATTAAAAGCCCAAGAACATCAGTAATGTGGTGAGCACAATACTGTGAAGGCATCTAGAGAAGGAAACACAGTGATCTGTCCTGCCCACTGCTATTTACCCATGGCTTCCATAATAAAAGAGAACTCAACCCCACTGAGTTTCAATCACTCCAGGCACTGCAACTATCGAGAAGGATCTCATGTAGCTATTACAACAATCTCAAGTATCACTGTTCCCACTTTATAGATGAGGAAAGTTTTGTTTAGACCTGAAGTAACTTCCCCAAATTCATATAACATGTTAATGGCATAACTCAGAGCTTTCCAAACTTTTCGCATCACCTGGGGATCACATTAAAATGCAGATTCTGATTCTGGAGGCTTGAAATGAGTCCTGAGATTCTGAATTTCTGACATAGCCCCCATTATGTTGAAGCTGCTGGCCCATTTTCACTATTTAAATGGAAGAATAAAGCCAGAATTGAAATATGAGGGCCCTGAAAGACCCACGAGAGCCTGGGTTCTTTGAGGTTTCCCTAATACAATGAAATTGTGTAATGATTGCTCAAAACTGCTACATAATTCACACAATCTCTCCCATTTTGCCTTGGAGTTTACAAGATCCTATCACACTACACAGCCTCACATCTCCTTCCCTTTACTCACAATTCATTGCTCATATTCCCAGCTGAAAGGGATTTGGGATTCTAGGCCCATGGTGGACCAACATTCATTTACACATTTGAAAAAAAAAACAAAACTTTTTTTCTGGAGTACCTCCTCTGCTCCAGGCTTTATGCTACACTCTAGGATGCTATTATCAACAGAAAAAGCCACTCCCTAAGCCAACCCAAAATTGTAGTCCTGAGGGGCAGAATCATTATAGGAAGAAGGAGTTTGCTCCAAGAGTACTAATGATTCTGCACCCAATTTCAATGTATGGGGGTGGTTCTCCCATACACCTAAGAAATTTTCCAGCACCAGCTGGGTGACCTACAAATCAGCTCAATTTTTGACACCATCTATCTGGAGCTAGAAGCTCCAGATTCCACAGTCCCACAAAGACTGCCTTGACCCAACACTCAACTTCAGAAGATAATTGCAAGTCCAGGTTGTCGCCTGGGCTTCTAACTGGACAGGTTAAAAAGAAAAAGCCATAGATTGAAGGTTCCAATGTCCCCCTCCTTGGGTTCAGTTAATTTACTAAAGCAGTTCACCGAACTCAGGGAAGCAGTTTACTTACTAGATAACCAGTTTATTGTAAAAAAGATATCACTCAGAAACAGCCAGATCAAAGAGGTGTATGGGGCATAGAGCTTCCATGCTTTCTCTAAATGTGCCTCTCCCCCCATATTTTCACATGCTCACCAACCCAAAGCTCTCCAAACCCTGTCCTTTGAGGGATTTTTTATGGAGACTTCATTACAGAGGCATGATTAAGTCAATATTAGTCACTGGCAATAAATTCAACCTCCAGTCTTTCTCCTCTTCCCAAAGGTCAAGGGGTGGGACTGAAAGTTCTAACCCTCTAATCACAGGGTTGTTTCCTTAGGTGACCAGCCCACTCCCCCACCCCCAACCTCAGGTAACCTAGGGCCATTGCAAAAGTCACCTCACTAACATAACAAAATGCACCTTTATTGCTCTCATTACTTAGGAAATTACAAAGGTTTTAGGGGAGGTTAATTTTTATGTGTATTTTATTTTTAAGCCACGGGGTGCCCAGATATTTTGTCAAACATTCTTCTGAGTGTGTCCATAAAGATGTCTTTAGATAAGATTAACATTTGAATCAGTAGACCTAGTAAAGTAGATTGCCCTCCCTACATGAGTGGGTGGGCCTCATCCAGTCTGTTGATGGCCTGAATAGAACTAGCTAGAAGTCTGACCCTCCTGTGAGTAAGAAAGAATTCCTCCTGCCCGACTGCCTTCCAACTGGGACATCAGTCTTTTTCTGCCTCCCCACTCTTCTTGGCTCTCAACCCTGCTGGCTTTCAGGCTAGAACATATACCATCAGCCCTCCTGGGTCTCCAGCTTGTCCACTGAAGATCTTGGGATTTCTCAACCATTAGGCAATTATTTTTTTCTTTTCTTTTTTTTAAGATTTTATTTATTTATTTATTTATTTATTTATTTGAGAGAGAGAGAAAGAGACAGCCGGGGCAGGGGGTAGAGGGATGGTAAGATAGAGAATCTCAAGTAGACTTCACGCTGAGCCCAATGTGGGGCTCAACATGGGGCTTGATCTCACAACCCTGAGATGATGACCTGAGCCAAAGTCAAGAGTCGGATGCTTAACTGACTAAGCAACCGAGGAGCCCTGAGGCAATTCTTTATAACAGATCTCTTTATATAGAGAGCAAGGTCTTTATATATATAACTATATAAATAATTGCATTTATACATACACACACACACACACACACACATTCTATTTCTCTGGACAACCCTGACTAATACACTGAGTAAAGGGCCAGGAGTCAGGGAGAGCTCAGTGCATTAAAGGAACTTCAGGTAGAGCCCAATCCTGATGAGGTCTAGAATGATATATGGGGAAAGGAAAGCTATGAGAGTGGAAAGCTCAGTAGAACAGACCAGGTAGAATGAGATATAACTTACCTCAAGGCTCTGTGGCTCACCTCCTCCATGTGTTCCTGCTCCCCATGGAAAGGAAAGAAGAAAAAAAAAAATCTCATCAAAAATAATGAGCTAAATGTCAGAAATACAAGATAATAAGGAAATGTCTAGATTTTTATTGATTTTATTAATTATTCTTCCTGGTCAGGAACAGAAGCATACATCTTGCCTTCATCCATTCATTTAATAAATATTTATCAAGGGCCTACCATGGGTATTATTCTAACTGCAGAGGAGAAACCAGTGAGCAATGTCCCTACCTTCAAGGATGCTGATGAGGAGAGAAATACAGATAATAAACAAGTAGGCAATACTATATGATCTTATTTCTAAGGAGAAAAATAAAGCAGGGCATTTAGAAAAGGAGTACTGGGGTAGAGTGTGAGTACTAATTCATGGAGGATGTCAGGGAAGGTCTCAGTGATGAGGAGAGAGAGTTAAGCAGGGACCTTTCAGAAGGGGCATACTGGGTGTGTTCAGGGAGCAGAAGGAAAGCCAGAGTAGCCAGGACAGAGTGAAGAGGGAGAGTGAAGGAGGTAAGATGTAGAGATGACAGAGATCCAACCATGGAGAGCCTTGTCGGCTGGCATGGGGATCTTGACTTTTACACTAAAAGAGATGAAAAGTTCCTGGAGGTTATTAAGCAGAGGAAGGAAATAACCTGGATTATCTGGATGTTAACAAAATCACTCTGGTTTTTGCATGGAGAATGGGCTGTGGGGGAGCAAAATGTGTAAATAGGAAAACTCTTAAAGAGGTTATTGCAATAATCTGCATGAGACATGGTGGTGGATGGGACAGACACAGTAATAGTGGAAATGGTGAGAAGGGCTCAAATCCTAGATACATGTATTTTAAAATATTTTTGTTGTGGTAAAATATACATATGCTATTTCTCATTTTAATCATTTGTAAGTGTACAATTGAGTTGCATTAAATATATTCGCAACATTGTATAACCATCACCACTATCTATACCCAAAACTTTTTCATCATCCCTGAGAGAAACTCTGGACCCATTAAATGAGAACTCTCTCATTCCCTCTCTCCCTAACCCCCGTTAACCACCACTCTAGTCTCCATGATTTTGCCTTTTCTAGGAATCTCATATGAGTGGAGTTATACTTTTCCTTCTGGTTTATTTCACTAATCATAATATTTTAAGGTCTTTCCATGTTGTAGCATGTGTCAAAATTGTGTTATTTTTATGGTTCAATAATATTCCATTTTATGTATATACCACAGTTTTTAATCTGTTTTTTTTCTGTTGATAAACACTTGGGTTGTTTTACCTTTTGGCTATTTTCAATAATGATGCTATAAACACTGGCATACAAATATCTGTTCGAGTCCCTGATTTCAATTATTTTGAATGTATACCTAAGAGTGGAATTGTTCCATCATAAGGTAGTTCTATTTTTAACCTTTTGAGAAACCACCAAACTATTTTCCACAGCACCTGCACCATTTCACATGCCCACCCGCAGACATGAGGGTTCCAGTTTCTCCACACTGAAGATAGATAGATGATAGATAGGTAGATGACAGATAGATGATAGATAATAGATGAAGATGATAGATGGTAGATGATAGATAAATGATGATAGATGATAGATAGATAGATGATAGATATAGATAGATGATAGATAGATATGGATAGATAGATGATAGATGATAGATACATAGATAGATAGATAGATAGATAGATAGATAGATAGATAGATAGATGATAGATGATAGGTAGATCGATACATAGATACATAGATAGATAGATGATAGATAAATGATAGATAGATAGATGATGGATAGAGAGATAGGTGATAGATAGATGATAGATAGATAGATGATAGATACAGATAGATATAGATAGATGATAGATAGATATAGATAGATGATAGATATAGATAGATAGATATAGATAGATATAGATAGATAGATAGATAGATAGATGATAGATAGATGATAGATACATAGATAGATAGATGATAGATAAATGATAGATAGATAGGTGATAGATTTTAATACAGAGTCAATAGTATGTCCCTATCTATCGAATGTGGGAGATCAGTGACATAACCTTGAAATAACAAAAATCTATGCTACTCCAAGATTTTTGACCTGAGCTACCATAGGCCAAGTTTGCGGTGGGGGTTGGGGGTGCATTGCTTGATATCAAACATTTGACTTTGGATGGGTAAGGGTTTACGATGCCTATTAAAGAACTAAGGGGGAATAACAAGCGAACAACTAGGGAAGTCTGGAATTCAATGGAAATACTATCTCCAGACTAGAGATAGTATTTACAGTCATGCACGAGGAAGAGATGATCAAGTGAGGGAGTGAGCATGCGTGGGAAGGAGAGAAGGTCTGTATGAGTCAGCGTACCAACACAAAACAGATGGCGTGTTCAAGTTGAGGATAAATTGAGAAAGGTTTGTTTACACAGGAATAGATTTCAAAGGTGTGGGGAGGTGTAGGGCAATCACCGAGCACAATGTGGCCCTCCGGGCTAGCAGCAGCAGAGCCACCACAGTTCTGAAAAGGCTGACTTGGGAAACCATGCAGTCCTTTGCCTGACCTCATGAGAAGAGCACCAGGAGACAGTTAATCCAGTGCCAACTCACAAGGAGGGAGCTGGGGGCCTACGGGGCCAGACCCATCCTCCTCTCTCCCTCCAGTCTCCTACCAGATCCCCATGGGCCCAACCCAACCAGAAACAAGAGGTACTATATTAATTTGCTAGGGCTGCTGTAACAAAGTAACACAAACGGGCTTAAAGAACAAGAATTTATTGTCTTACAGTTCTGAAGGTAGAAGTTCAAGATCAAGAGCTTCCAGGGCTGGTTCTTTCTAAGGGCTGTGAGAGAGAACTGCACTCTTTGGCTATTACTTAGTTTCTGGTGTTGTTGGCAATTTGGGTGTCCTGTGGCTTGTAGATGCATTACCCTGATCTCTGCCTTCCTGTTCACATGGCATTCTCCTTGTGAGCTTATCTATGTCTAAATTTCCCCTTTTTCTAAGGACACTAGTCACACTGGATTAGGAGTCCATCCCTCCCTAGTATGACTTCATTTTCACTACTTATATCTGCAGTGAACCTATTTCTAACAAGTTCATATTCTGAGATACTGGGGACTAGGACATTAATGTATGAATTTGTTGGGGGCACAATTCAACTCTTAAGAGGCACTGTAGATTACATTGTTACGTAATTTACAAAGGTCAGCCTCCAGGGCACAGAGCCAGTTGGAGAAGGAGGGAGTGGAGACAGATCCTGAAAAAGCAAATGGAAGATTGATCCCAGCCTCAAGCTAAGGGGAATTTCAGTATTTGGTGACCTGGGATATGAGAAAGAACTGCAAGGAGACAGAAAACAAGGAGCCTGGGAGACAGGAGGGAAATCAGAAAGAGATGTCCCAGCAGGCGGAGGAAGGGGTTCAAGGAGAGAGTGATCATGCCATCCTACATTGCTGGTGAGTGAAGTAAGATGATTTGAACATTATCACTTCTTTGAGGGACCTCAAGGTGGACACTACTCTAAGACTCCTGCAAACTATCAGGTTGCCCAGACCACACTATAGGACCTTGTGGCTGTCAGAAAAACCTGCGCTAGGAATAATTTTCCAGTATCCAAAGACACACATTCTGAAGCACGCTGGTTGCTTTAGCTGGACGATAAGCACCCATTGGTGAGTTAGAGTGGGTTACACTACTCCAGCGCCATATTAAACAGTAAAAGCAGGGGTAGATTGGCTATTAATCTTTCCACTGCAGTTTGGCTCACTGCCACAATACCTACCAAACGAAAAATAAATGGTGTGGTATTAAGAATTGTCAACTAATATATAATCCCAAAGGGTTAATTCTGCACTAAGCCTACTTGAATTTTTTTTTTTTTTTTTTTAAGAATATAACTAAATCATAAAGAACAAAGAGGCATGTTCATGGAGAACTCTTGCTGACCCCAAAGGAAAGAATGCCCTGACCATTCTGCCTTCCCACAGGCAGGGGAAGGAAGGAGGACTCCCCACGGAATGGAGAACAGCTCTCTTCAGTGTCCTGGACTAAAGCTCAGTGACTGACGCTGTTGGTGGTTAAACTGAATGAATCAAAGCGGGTGAAGAAGTTCCCACTAGACATTGTTCTGTGTCCTTATGAGACCACTGATGGAGCGGGGCTGGACTGGGGGTGGTAAATGTGCTGCATTCTGCCGATGTGTTGTGAGGCATCGGTGGACAGTCCCCAGGCAGCTTAGGGTCACTGTTCTGGGCAAACGGCCAAAACTGGAGGACTTTCAACTGATGCAGAGGGCCACAGACAGAGTCGGCAGGCAGCCTGAGGGCAAATACAGACGTCATGGCATCGGGTCAGAGAGAGTGTAGAGACAAGGAGGCCACAGGGCACACACGCTATGAGGTCTGGCCCTCCGAGGGTCACCAGGGGGGTGGACGGGCAGGCCGGAGGGCAGGCGGCAACAGCAGGAAGTCAGCTCAACAGACCCAGGTGTGGAGGTCAAGCACAAGGCCCTCAGGAAATTTCAGAGTGTACTAAGGGACTGGGATTCTACAGGAACAAGACTGTAGTAAATGGAAACACATGCCCTTGTCAAGGAGGTGACCGCTGTAACAGTTTCCTGACCCCGCTTTCTGGTCTTTTCTATGCTGTGAGCAGTGTCAAATGCCAGTTCCAGATGGCCTCTTCTGAGGTCTGCAGGTGGGAACCAGCAAGTTGTAGCCAGCTGAGGTGGGGTGCACAACAGCTGAGCAGGGGTAGCACTTCTCCTGACCACGCGTGTCTGCACAGGAGGCAGAGCCCAGGCGAGGGATGCTTGGGTGCCGCCAACCCAGCCCCTGATTCCTGCCTCTCCTTTCTTGCCTGTACTATGATTTTTAATGCCATTTTATTATCATTAAGTTATTGAACACCTACTGCACAGTACAATGTACTTTATTCTTTGCATTCGTTGTCTCACTTAATACTCTAAAAATGAGATAGATACTCTTATTATTACTTTACACATAGAGAAACTTGAGTCAAAGAATGTGAGATCCTTGACCAAAGTTACACAATTGGTAAAAGACAGGGCCAGGATTAGAGCTCCTTTTGCATTAGTCCAGACCAGGGCTAGCTTCATGAAGGCATACATGGCTTTATATTCTGCTGTCACCATCTCAAAAATTCTAATAACTTTTTGACATAAAGCCCCCATCTTCATTTTGCATGCAGGGGCCTGACTGGTGCTGCCCAGACTCCATGTTGTTTACCGCACCTCACTGCCCTCCCACCACCACCTACTCCCATCTATTTATACAATTGTGGAGAGGTGATTTTCCAAGGCAATTCAAAACCATTTCATCTAGTGTTGACTTTTTCCAGAAGGAAAACTGGAGAAGATATTGACTGGAGCCTGGAGGGGGTGACTGCAGTTTCACATAAGCAGTATGGAAAGCTGAAGGCACTACATAGGTGGAAGAAATTATGAATGTAATCTTCACCAAAGGTTCTTGTACTTCACGATGTGTTTACCTGACATCTCTACCAATGTTTAAAAATTAAAGGCATTCAGCCAATCCCAGATGCTTTGCCTACATGACTGGGAAAGAATTTTAGTTTAAACAGGGAAGCAAATTCATCCAAGAATCCTATCAAAATGGCTATGGTTTCCTCTCTTTTTTTCTCCATGTTGGACCACCTCTTCAACCCCCCAGTGTAAAACCCTCAAGGTCAGAGCTAATCCTTCTCCTGGCCAACCTTGGCCCCAAGAAGGAACATTAATTTGCTGACCCAGGCTACCCTGTCATGCAGACATCCTCTGCCTTTCTCCCACACCACTGTTTATCAGAAGGATTCAGATGAAGCTCTCTCTGGGCAAGGACACAGAACCATGTATGGGAAATTAAGTATGACTCTAGGAGCAGGGTCACTTGAGAGCTGCAAGCTAACTTTTCATCTTCTTTATCAAGTTGGTTAAGAGTGCTAACTTCAGCAATTCCTGCTTGAACAAAATATTTATTGTCTAGGAAGTAAATCACTGGCTGTAGGCATGGCAACACAGCAGAACAGAGCCTCTTAACATGACTTCTTAGCACCAGCATCTGCATCCGTTCCTTGTTGATGAGAGTCCAACAAAACACCTCTCCCTGCCTAAACTCACTGAAAGCAAGTTGGTGCTCAGCCTTTACTCACCTACCTTACTGTTTCCCAAAATATTAAGGGGGTCATTCTAATTCATTCAACACTTCAGACCAATAGTATTTGTTAACTGCTGAGTCAGTTCTTACAGAAAACTGGGATATTCATCTCTCATGACCAGAACACCAGTATGGACTAAGCAAGGACTAGAGGAAATCTGTATTAAGTCATGAAGCTACTGATTAAAAAAAAAAAACAAAAAACAGAAACAAAAACAAACTCTGACTGTTGTAACATATTATTCTTACTATAAGAAGGATTCCATGTGAAGTATCTTCATTCCACTCCTGTCCACATACACACAATGAAGCAGAAGGTAGAGGCAATTACTGACCTAATTAGTGACATAAATTCATTCATCTAAATGACCCCGAGGCAGGGAAAGGGACATCTGTGTTAAGAAGGAAGTAGTATCTCTTCTATATTAGTCAGCTAATCCTGAGTTTATTCCTCTATTGGCTTTGTTCATTTTTTTTTATTTAGTCATTTTTAATACTTAATTTTTTAGAGCAGTTTTAGATTTACAGAAAAATTAAGATGGCTCAGAAAGTTCTCACCTAATCCCTGCACATAGTTGCCCCTGTTATTCACATCTCACATGGGTATGATGCATTCATTACAATTAATGAACCAATACTGATATATTATCATTGACTAAAATCCATGCTTTATTCAGATTGCCTTAGTTTTTACCAAACGTCCTTTCTCTATTCCAGGATCTCAGTCAGGAGACCACATTATATTTAATCTTAGGCTCCTCTTGGCTATGACAGTTTCTCAGACTTCCCTTGCTTTTGATGACCTTAAGAGTTTTGGGGAGTACTGGTCAGGTATTTTGTAGGATGTCTTGCTATTGGAATTTGTCTATTTTTTTTTTCATGATTAGACTTGAGTTATGGGTCTCAGGGAAGAAGATTACAGAGGTAAGGTGCCATTTTCATCATATCACATGAAAGGTGCACACTGTCAACATAGTTTATCACTGTTAACATTGACCTTGGTGACCTGGCTAAAGTAGTGTTTGGCAGGTTTCTCTACTGTAAAGTTACTCTGCTGTTCTTCTCCCTTTCCATACTGTACTCTCTGGAAGAAAGTCTCTATGAAAAGCCCACGCTTGAAGAGTGGTGAGTTATGCCCCCCTACTCCTTTAGGGTGGAGTAATAATTTCTTACACTCAGGAGAGTTGTTGCTTTTCCCCCATTAATTAATTAACTAATTAATTAATATCAGATTCTTGGATATTTATTGCAACTCTGAGGTGCAATCTAACACTACCTTAATGATTTTTTGGTCAACTTATTCCATCTTCTGGCCACTGGGATCTCTTTCAGTTAGTTCTTGTGCCCCTCCGACATACTCCAACTGTGTGTGTGTGTGTGTGTATGTGTTAGCACTTGCTTATTTTCAGGCTCCACAAGATGCTTCAGGCTGATCTTATATATGTCCTGCCCCAGCCGTAGAATCAGTCATTTCTCTGAAGAGCCGTGGTTCCTTTAGTTGGAGAATAATATTAGAAATCAACATCTGGGTGCTAGGAATGCCCTTTGTTACTGGGCTATTTTTGATTTAGCCTCCTTAGTTGACAGAGCAAATATATGTGTATATATTAATCTGTATATACACACATTTCTATAAATATTTCTATGTAGAACCATCCGTAACTATATTAGCCATTTGCTTTTCTTGTATTCAGATACATGTAGAAAGTGACTTTTTTAAAGATTTTTTATTTATTTGACAGAGAGAGAGCACACAAGCAAGAGGAGCAACAGAGGGAAAGAGAGAAGCAGGCTCTCCACTGAGCAGGGAGCCTGACTCAGGGCTCAATCCCAGGACCCTGGGATCATGACTTGAGCTGAAGGCAGACACTTAACCAACTGAGCCACCCAGGAACCCTGAAGAACTTGATTTGTAAAGCTCCTCCCATCTCAACACTAAGCTTAAAACACCCTAAAATCGTATTTGGAGCGAGCACCTCCCTGCATCAGGCACTGGTATGACAATCCCTGATCTTGAGGAGCTTCCAGTCTGGTGGGGAAGATAGATTTATATGCATATAATTTCAATGAAATGTAGCAATTTGATGATCTCATGTGAAAGGTACAGATTGCTGAGAAGGCACACAGGAAGCCGTGTGGAAGAGGATGCTGCCTGTGTGTACCTGTAACATGAGTTTTAGGAAACCGGACTTAATTCTGTAGGTGAATGAAGATTATTACAACATTTAATGCAAGATTAAGTCCACACAAACCCAAGGCAAAAGACCATTTCCAGTTTCCTGGGTACAGAAACCTCAGGACCTAATGGAAGAGAAACAGAAAGGCTAAAAATCATGAAGTCTCCTTCCTAGTATAGTGTTGGTTTTCATGCTGTAGGAATGAAGAGGATGATGCTAGAATGTAGTGGCAATTATTTCTTTAGCACTTACTATGTGACAAGTGCTATCTCATTTAACTCTAGGAGAAAGGCATTACGATTAATGCCACTGAGCAGATGTATAAGTGAGTCTCAGAAGCTGAATAACGTGCATGGAGTCCTACAACTGAAAAGTGGCTGGTGTAAGACCTGTGATCTTAGACCACATCTGCCTGATCCCTCACCATTACTCACTTTAACCATTATTTGGTATCAGGAAAGGCAGAGTTTCCAAGATTCAAGTTACTCCTAAAGAAGGCAGGGCTATGAATAAGTCACAGGCATGAAAGGCACAGCCTAGGGAATATAGTCAATGATATTCTAATAGCGTCGTATGGTGACAGCTGGTAGCTCCCCTTGTGGTGAGCACAGCATAACGTACACACTTGTCAAATCACCTGAAATTAATGTCGCATTGTGTGTCAAGTATACGTCCGAAGAAAAAAAGTGTCATAAAAAAGGAAAGAAAGGCTTAGAAAGTTTTTTTTTTAATTTTTTTTATTTCTAAGAAAAATAATAATCAGTTGAAGGAGGCCTAGTGGCTACATCTAGATTAAAAAACAATAGCTTTTGGAGAACAAGAAACAGGATAAAGACAGGAGTCGCTTCCCCCTGAAATTGGTTCACCCTGATCAAATGCCTCTATAAAATGTTTGAGCTAAACCATATCCATCTTCCATAATGAGGGGAAATGGGCAAATAAATCAGTTGGGAGTCTGCAGCCCAGTCCTCAGAGGTGATGTGTCAGCCCAGTCTCTCCCTCCTCTGCTAGCTGGGATTTATGATCCCATCACTCATCATGTGTCTCTTCAGTGGAATTCTGGGTAGGATCAAGTAAAGCCGCTGGGGGTAAAGAGCTACAGTCCTGCTACTTCCTCTGCACAGTAATAGAACAAAACAAGGAAACATCCAGCAGAGGAATGAAAACTCCAATCAACCTCATCAGTGCTTAGTAGTATAAGGGGATCAACCCTTCAGAAAATATTCACAACTTTGGATTCTGCTTTCACCTGGAAGTGTGTGGCATCACAGAGACCCCTTCAGAAAGACTAGCATTACTCTCTTCTTCAACTAAATGTGTTAGTTGGTGAATTCACAAGGATTGGGTTTGAGCTCAGTCACTCTGAACAGCCATAAGTAGAAGGAAGAATATAAAACACTTTTAGAATGCAGACTATAAACCTAGGTGCAAGGAATGTATATTCACTAATAAAACCAGTTTCGCCTGGCTAAGCATGTGCCTCCTTTGTGATTAATAAAAGCAGAAATGCAATCTCTCTGCCTGTATGGTATAGAGCTCCCTATGTAGAAGGAAGGTTTGTGGGTTTCAAACTTGCCTCACATTTATTTATATGGATTTTAAGCCCTACCACATTCCCCACCCCCTAGAAAAGAATTTAAGATGGATATAACTCCTGTAATTCCTGTCTGAGGCCACCATGATAAAGCAGGCCTGCTTACCTTGACAAGTGAATTCTTACTGCACAGGGAGGCTGTAAGAAATGTACATGTAGAGCTTTGTGTGCTAATCATATACAAATGTTAAGTAATTTAAATTACCACTTATTTTAAATTAGCATGTTCTTAACCTCAGTATACTATAAGAAAAGGATTCTAAGGATTATGGAAAGTGATGTTCTCCAGTTAAGGGAGCAATTGGATGACTACAGAAAGTGGACAAATTAAATGCTTCACCATTTGAACACAAACTAAACCAAGGAAACCCAAGAAAGTTCCCAAACACACTTAGGGTCAAATATTTTAGAGTTGTTTCCTTTCCTCCCTCCCTCCCCTCCTTCCTTCCCTTCTTCCTTCCTTCCTTCCTTCCTTCCTTCCTTCCTTCCTTCCTTCCTTCTTTTAATTTTCATGCAGTCATAATTAATGCAATGGACCATAAAGCAAGTTCAGGGTCAGGAATCTAGCTAAGCAAGTTCAAGATCAGAAATGTAGACATAAGTTATGCCACACCTTCTAACTTGACTGGCCCTGATTTAATAAGGCCCCATGGTCACATCCTCCCATGCACTCAACTTGCAATTGCCTGCTTTAAGAGACAAGGCAATTAGTGATAGGGAAGAGTGAGGGAATTACTGCATTCCAAACACATATAGGGAAGAAGAGAGGTCTTCCACCCCAGGATGTAGCCAGACACAGGGGTGCCCACCAGGATGAAAGATGAAAACTAGTCATGATTTATAGGTTCACAGTAATTTGAAAAGTTAAGGCATGTCATCCAAAAAAGCCTTGTATTGCCTCATCTCTTAAGGTAAGATGGGAATTTTAGGAGAGAAGTTTCTGGCAGTTTCCACTGAACTAAATCATAAGGTGTTTCATAATTCTGTGTCAGTCAGTTGTGCAACTGAGCAGGTTTTATTTTCCTCAAACACGTAAAGCATCTAATCCTGCCCTCTGATATCTCTGTTATCTTCTTTGTAGCTAGCATCAAAAACTAAGGGTACAGTTGGACCCTAGAACCCTAAAATGGCTGGTATTTGGACTTCTCAAGAAGAACTTGGGCCCAGTGTCTACTTCAGATTATAGATTTCAATATTCTTGTCTGCAATGTTTTTTTCCAGATTCTTTCATTCATGTCAACATATTCTGAAATATCAATGCTCTAAGGGGACGCCAATTGCATCACTAACATGGCATAGGGCTTTACTTGGCTCTCTAACAGTTACATATTTGTTAACAATGTTCAGGGCCATATGGATCGAATGATTAGATGATGTTGGTTCATTTCCCAAGTGTGAGAAAAAGAAGTTACCTATTGCTATTTCTACTATATTATTTCCCAAACCATAACCTACATTTAGTTTCTCATCCTTCCCCTTCTGTGCACTGCTGAAGGAAGGCTTTGCATTGCAGTCAATCCTTAAGTATCAGAACTAGCTCAGGATCTTCATGTTCCCTTCCCGCCCCTGGATGAAGCCATAGACCCCTCCTTCCCACACAGGAACCTCTTCCTAGTGTCTGCTTCTTGATTAGCCAAACCTGAAGGCCATTCTAGACCCTGTGCTTCAGGTCGGGTAATTTGCTTTTCGTCTACCCCTTTTGAACTTAAGCACTGCCACCAGTTGTCATTTGTTCCACATTCCAAGGCTCTAAGCCAGTGTTTCTCCACTCATATGTCTAGCACCAGCTTCCTGATTCCCAGGATGAGTCAGAGATTTTATAGAAGTATGGTCACAAATGACAGATATCCCTGCAACATGTTCAAGCAGAACAGGGAATATATTACTAGTATAATCCACAGTTAGAACCCCAACTAATGGAAAGACTAAGTGTTGCTGGACCCGCGATCAACTGTGACCTGGAATTGTAAGTCCACCTCTTTCCATCTCTTGTTTCTGATTGCTCTAGATGTTAACTTCATTTTCTTTTACACTATTCCTCTATTTTATAGGGAATATGGCAGCACACAGCATCTGAGTGTTACATCTTATGACTTCTGCCACTAAATGGGATTTGTTCCAACCCTATAGACCCCAAATTCAGAAATCCTTGTGAAATGATTCAATGGTGTAACCAAATTTCACACCACTCATACAGTCGTAGAGGAAGAAAGAGTGCCCAAGGTAGAAGAAAAATCCATATTAATGATCATAATATAGACATCTTTTTGCCCCACAGCAGAGCTAAAATATTAAAACTAGTGCTTTATTTCTAGGGAAGAAAATCCAGAAGCATCTGATAAAATCAGCCAAACTCAGAAGGGTATAGCCATTTAAGAAGCCCTCCTATTTTCCAGGGGGAAAAGTCTTCACCTCCGAATAATAGTTTTATAAAATAAAAATCTTCACCCTATAGCTAGGGCATACAGAGTTTTTGAAGTCTGCATACAAGTTGGAAATTATTACTAGAGGTAAAATTCCAATTTGGGTTCTTAAAATGGTATATAAAATATCTTTGGATAACCATATATAAGAAAGCAAGCTGTGATGAATTGTACTTATTCCAAGTGTTTGGGTAGAAAAAGACCAAAACACAATTGAAAGAAGGTTAAACAAAAAAGGGAGAAATTTATTATTATCTTTTTAAAATAATGGAGTGCTTTATGGAACTCAAGACTAGGAATGTGTGTGTCTCCTTGGAACATGGTGGCTTCCATCATAGCCATGTGGATGGGTAAGAGGGGAAATACAGTGTGGACAATGTCATGGGTGGCCACAATACCAGCTAGCCAGTCTTTATGAAGCACCTTTTTTACGTGCAGGGCACTTTACCCCTCAACTTTTTATGCTTGTCAATCTACTGTTCTATCATAACACTTAAATGAATTAACTCTTTTAAAATTAAATTTGGTGTACACACTAAAAAATATGCTGATACATATTAAGTTTGATTTGCAGCACATTCTGCTATCATGAAACAAAATGGTAAGTAATAAAAATGTTGAATAAGCACATCTCTTCCCACAAATTTTAGTAACTATCAATTACATTCAGTAAAAGGAGAGGTCTAGAGTTCACAAAAATACGTAGTATTCAAAAATGGAGTTGTCCCCACATAATATGGAGAAAATGGTTGTATCATTTTAAGTCAAGTTGTGCTATGTTGAGAAAAACTCTGGGGGTCTCCCCAGTCATATGACTTAAGTAAGTTCATGCATAACATATCCAATGAGAACTGTCAGGACACCATTTCCTGAGTAGAGCCCTGCCCTCACTGCCTCCAGGTCTTGGCTCAAATTGTTGGCTCAGTGTAAAATATCTTTTTTTTTTTTTTTTCCCAATCTGCTTAGGTCTTTAGTTTGCCTTCAAAATTCAACTAAAATTCTATCTCCTCTGAGAAGCCCCACAACCCTCAAATTCCCCAGAGTAAAATATTCTTCTGCTTACGCTTGTTTAACAAGATGTTTGTACATGTTTTGGGGTTTTGTTTTTTGTCTTTTCAGAGTCAGACTTGCATCACTGTGTGTGTGTGTGTGAGAGAGAGAGAGAGAGATTATAGATAGATGATAGATAGATAGATAGATAGATAGATAGATAGATAGATAGATGATAGATAGATAGATAGATAGATGATAGATAGATAGATAGATAGATGATAGATAGATAGATAGATAGATAATAGATAAGATAGTCTCCACTAGATTTTGAGCTCCTAGAGTGTAACTGCCATAACTTTTTTTCCTATTTCTTCAATTATTATTTCTGAGTGTCTATATGCACTGTTAGGCATTATAGAGATAGTAAGACAAATAAGACTGTATTTTATTCTCTAAGAATTTACAAAATTTACAATGTAGGCAATAAAAGGTAGAAAATAAATCTAGTACAAAGCAAACGTAAGTGAAATAGAGAGGTAAAAATGAAATGTATGAGAGTTCTGAGAAGATGGAGATCATTTCCACATTGAGAGAGAGAGAGTGAGCAGAGAAGGAGAGAAAGGGAAAACAGAAAAGACTTCTTGGAACAAGACAGGTTTTGAAATTGTCTACTGATGATGGGCAGGATGTGGATGTGTAGATGTGTATATTCCCCACCTAAGGGAAGAAGAATGAATAAAGGTATAAGCAGGGGGAGGAGGGAAATTAACTCAGAGGGACCCTATGATGCTACAGAGAAACAGTAAGAAACTTTTGGAATGGTAGCTTAGAAACCAGTGTCATTCTGAGGAATCTTAACAGTATCTTCTCATTAATCTGGACTCACCAAAGAGGTGGGCAAAAGTAGAGGCTGGTGAGTGTGTTGGAGGGGTGTCCATCAGCCTGCATCAAGAGTATAAGCAAAGAATGATGAGATCCAAGCCTATGGCCTGGAGGTCTTACACAGAGACTTGACATGGCTTGGCTCTTAGTTGCACATGGAGGACCAGGAAAAGGAGGGAAGGGGTCCTCAAGAGCGAGGGGGATGGTGGTGCCATTGACTAAAGCAAGGAACATATGAGGATTAAACAGATTGGATGGGGGTAAAACATGATTCTGAGTGGAAATGCCAGGCAAATGTTTTTCTCTTTACATCTGCTTCCCAATTCAGCATCTGACAAAGTCATACAAAAAATAAGTTAATAAATGTTTGCAGAATTGATATTAATTTTATAATAAACATTAAAACTCTATGGTGACAGTGGTGGAAATAAAATATTCCAGAGACGTCCTTGAAACTTAAGCTTGTCATCAATAAACAACCAGGCCATTTTATAGAATATCTCCTGGCCCCATGTCCAGTTACTATCATGGAAAATTCTCATCACTTGGAAAGCAACTATCATTCACTAGATGGCTACTACAGGCAAAGCACTTAGGTATTTTATAAACTATATCTCACAACATTGCTCCAACTCTATTTCACTGAAGAGGTAACAGGATTTGGTTACCTAAAAGCTTTTGAAGAGCAGGTAACAGCAAATCCTGCCCCAAGCAAAGTTTTAAGCCCTTCATAAATATTGAACCTTTTACTCCTCATCACTCCCATGGCAAGTATTACTATCATCTCCATTCGAGGATTTAGGAAACCTGGGCATGGGAAGTTAAGCAGTTAGAGCAGGTTCACACAGCAAGCAAAAGTCAGATCCAGGACTTGAACCCAAGCAGTTGGGTGTTGGAAATCCATGAGCTTACTCAGCCTCTGCAGACTTTGGTGACATAGTGTGGTTGGGAATCAAGTCTCTCTGGTGCCAGAGCTCATGTTTTCCCTTCCAGAGTTTGCCCAGAGAAAACTTTGCTGAAGCTTCCCTCTAACAGTGAAAGAAAAATGATTATTGGATAACTGGCCCAGGATCAAATAGTGACGTCTGTAACTCATGATTCCTAACACTCAATTTAGGTTCACGTTGCCCTGCTACCAAAGAGTTAATGGTGACCGGGCTATAATCATTATGTATTTTAGGAATGTCTTTCAAAAAAATATAGGTGTGTGTTTTATTTATTTATAATAAAGGAAACATTGCACTTAAAAATCTTTGGGGCAGAGGTGAATACTTGATAAATATGATTAGTGATTTTCTATGGTTTTTCCAAGTCAAACTTTTATGATAAATTTCTCAAAAAAGGTAATTTTACTTATCCACATTCAGATTTCTAGGTGTAGTATATTATCATGAATCCCCCAATCATCCTTTAGGAACACTACAATATAGGGTTTTATTGTAGCTGTCTTTTGAGGTTGCAAATTGTTAACATCTGTCTCTTAGTATTTTTTTACAATACTCTAAATACTCTAATCTCTGGTTATCCTGCTAATAACTATAATTTTCTAGTCAGTTGCTATCTCTCAAGGTAGTTTAAAGGTCATTTTTTTTTTTTTTTGCAATACATAAAGAAGCTTGTGAAGAAAGTGGACGTGATTTATTTTTTAGCAAGTTGAAGTCATGTTTGGATTTGGTTTTGAATCCAAGAAGAAAGAGTCTCTGTCTAGCAATTTTGCTTCAATCTCTTATTTAGTCCCAGCATGATTAATCTGGTCTATTTCATTACATTTTACTTCTGTTACCTGATGTTACTTCTAATAGATAGGGAAAACAAATATTATTTTCAGAAACATAATTAAAAGATACATTTATATTGTACTTTTTATATTCAAAGTGTTGGTTAATCCATATGTTATCTCTACAAGATAAAAGCATGCTGCACTTTCCCCTAGAGAGACATGTTCCTGAAAACTCTCTTAATCAAGATTTGGAGAATTACATCCACTTCATTTTCTGCAGCACCACAGTGGCTGCAGAAGTTACAAAACTTGAATAGATTTGTGTAAAATGTACACATTCTTATTTATTGAAGGTGCTGATCAAAATATAAGAAGCATAAACATAAGCTATAGTGAGCATATGGTGAGTTATTTGGTTTTTTTTTTTTTTTTAAGATTTTTTATTTATTTATTTGAGAGAGAGAGAATGAGAGACAGAGAGCATGAGAGGGAGGAGGGTCAGAGAGAGAAGCAGACTCCCTGCCGAGCAGGGAGCCCGATGCGGGACTCGATCCCAGGGCTCCAGGATCATGACCTGAGCCGAAGGCAGTCGCTTAACCAACTGAGCCACCCAGGCGCCCAGTTATTTGGTTTTTGTTTGTTTGTTTTGCCTCGTCTTCATCCATTACTTTCTCGTGGCAGGGGAAAAAAGCCTGGGTTTCCTTTGAGTAAAATTTATCTTCACTCAACAGTTTACCTGCATGACCATTAAATAGCTATAGTGATCCCTTCAGGGACAAACATGGGACCCACCCTTGGCCAATGAGAAGCAAAATTGGGAGTCTTCAAGAGCTCTTTTGGAAAAGAATATGCATCTTATTCCCAGTTTGTTGCTCTTCAGGTACAACATCAATATGGACCTGGCCATGTCAAATTGGCTACCATGGAGAGAAATTCAGTCTGATAGTATCGTCAAAGCAGGAAGAAATCAGATGCAAGAAACAGGGAGAGAGAGTACCTTGATGCCATCCCTGAATTTAACCCTACCCATGGTTACGTGAAATGGGTTCTTTTCACTTAAAAATGGGTGCCACGCAATTAGCACATAAGCACAATTGATGTCTTTAGTTATTAAGAAAAATTCAATTTTACTCTAACAGATAGTAAGTATGAAGAGAATTTTAATGGAATATTCTAAATGAAAATAACTGGGCAGGATTAAGTAAGAAAGGCTTCAGGCAAAGCATTATAAATGACGTTTTGACTAGATCAAATAATTATGAAGTAGTAGCTCATATCCCAGCAGATAAGAGTTTATATAAGGGTTTGTTATGGATTGACTTGTGTCCCCTCAGAATTCATATATATATTGAAGTCTTCACCCCCAGTACCTAAGAAGTTAACCTTGCTTGGAAATAGGGTTGTTGCAGATCTAATCCCGTAAAATGGGTTCATACTAGAGTAGGGTGGACCCCTAATCTAATGTGACTATTGTCATCATAAGAAAGGGGATATTTGAACACAGACACATATAAGGAGAACATCATGGGAAGATGAAGGCAGAGATGGGGCAATGCTTCCACAAGCCAGGGGATGCCAAGGATTATCAGCAAAGCACCACAAGCATGAAACAAATTGTCCCTCAGAGCCCTCAGGGGGAACCAGCCTTGATCTTAGAGTTCTAGCCTCTTGAACTGTGGGACAATAAATTTCTGTTTCTTGAGTCACCCAGTTGGTAGTACTTTGTTATAGCAGCCCTAGCAAACTAATACAGGGACTAAGAAGAATTACAGATGAAGATAAAAAAAAATATTCCATGGGATAGAAAAGAGTCAAAATGAAATAGGAGAGCATTGATCAAAGTTAGCAACATCTGCCCCAAATGTTTGTATAACAGAAGTTTAAGGCCTAAATTAAGATGAAGGTTTCATAACAGAGATAAAGGAATATATCTGAGAAATAACATAAAGGGAAAAACTTGAAAATTGACAAGAAAAGGGATTATTGGTATGCAGGTTTGGAGGCAAAAAAGATTTTGTTTTTTGTTTGCTTTTTGAGGTCTTCAGAACTATGTGATTGGAGAATTAGAAACTGATAAAGACACTGTCCATGGGAAAGTTGGTACAGAGCAGGAAATTCAAAGACAATCTGAGTCATACCACACTTTTAGGTAGACATCTAGTCAACTTCTCAACCAAGGGAAAAAACGCAATACCACGAATAGAGGGACAACTGCCTTTCTGTGTCTCCTGATGTGATACTCTTAGAAAAACAAAAGGTCACCTGTTTGTATTTTTCCAAAACCATCTAGCTTGCATCAAGGTATGAGGAAGCATTTAGAGAAATACAAACTCCTGAATGTTTTACAGAACCTGGGCTTCTCAAAACGTATGAATTTCATAAAAGTCAAAAAGAGTTGGTGGAACTAATCTAGACTAGAGAAGTATAGAGGAGAGATATGACAGCTCAGGGGAGTAAGCAATCCTTGAGTAGATCCTGAATCATAAACAAGCAAACAACAACAAAAACACCATGGTGCTAAGAGACGTTATTGAGATCATTTGAATATGGACCCTATATTAGATTAACGTTAGATCAGTGTTACATTTCTTGAATGTGCTCACAATATCATGGTGAGTTTATTTTACTCTTTCAACTTTTATGTAGGTTTAGTATTGAAGAGGGAGGACTTAAAGCAACTGGCCTGTGATCCAATTCTCCTTCCATTAATGAGGGGGGTGATCCCAAGAAAAGAGAAAAGGCGGGTGACCTAATTTTGTCTCCATATATACATGCTGATAACTGGAACTCCTGATAAATATGCTACTGACATTTCTGAGGGAGAGTCCAAATCTATGGAATCTTCTTAGCAGAATGTCCTTGGTTTGGGGTTGTTTAAGGTTAACACACCTAGGATCTATAGATTATGGGGTTTTGCTCCCTAGAAAATGTTACATCAGGTAGGTGACCATCTGGGGTATAAAACTGAGATGTTTCATAATGACAGTCTGTTCGCTGTGTGAGGTAATCTGTGTACATCAGTTAGAGACCTCATCTACTCAGGGTCAAAATGTATGTGTGTGAGGGAACAAAGGAGCCAGGGAATCACCCTCAGGGTTCCACATCTGTTCTGTGCTTCACCTGTGCCTTTTTTTTTTTTTAAGATTTTCCCTCTTTCCTTCCTTCCTTCCTTCCTTCTTTCCTTCCTTCCTTCCTTTCTCTCGGGAGCCAGGGGAGGGGCAGAGGGGGAGAGAATCCCAAGCAGACTTCACACTGAACATGGAGCCCAACACAGGGCTCAATCTCATGACCCTGAGATCATGACCTGAGCCGAAATCAAGAGTCGGATACTTAACTGACTGGGCCACCCAGGCGCCCTTCCTCTGAGCGTTTTGGTTGTCTCTGAAATTATTAGTATAGGTTGGCTCTCAGAAAGATCCTTAGATGTGAAAATCTGATTTGATAGTCTGATCCTTTGTGTGAGCTCAGCTATTTTTCAAGTTAAAAAGTTCTTCAGACAGCACAGAACGTCAGTTTTCGAATTTTTCACGTATAGGATTTGGACTAGATCTATACAAATGATGGCAGAGGTTGGCCTTTTAAAAAAAAAAAAGTAGACTATTTTTAGAGCAGTTTTAGGTTCACAGCAAAATTAAGCAGAAGATACGGAGATTCCCTGTATCTCCCCTGTCCCCACACATACATCATCAATATCACTCACAGGAATTGTCCATTTGTTAAAACTGATGAACCTGCATTGACATATCATTATCACCCAGATTCTATACTTTACATTACCATTCACTCTTGGTGTTGTACATTCTATGGGTTTGGAATAAATGTGTAATGATGTGTATCCACCAATAAGTTATCATACAGAGTCATTTCACTAAAATCCTTATGCTCCTCCTATTCATCCCACCCTTTCCCCTCTAACTCCTGGCAACCACTGATCTTTTGACTGTCTCCATAATTCTGCCTTTTCCAGAATGTCATATAGTTGGAATCAGAGAGTATGTAGGGTTTTCAGATTGGCTTCTTTCACCTAGTAATATGAATTTAAGTTCCCTCCATATCTTTTCACAGCCAGGTAGCTCATTTCTTTTTAGCACTGAATAATATTCCGTTGTCTAGATGGATCACAGATTTACTTATCAATTCACCTACTGAAGGACATCTTGGTTAACTTGTAATGTGTATCATGTTGATTCTATAGCTAAGTCTCACTACCATTGCTGTTTCTCCTGGTAAGAGAGGTCATGGAGATATGAGTGACAAGGGACATATCCCAGGGTTCAGTCACCAGCTTCTGGGAGTCGGGAGTCAGTGGTGCAGCTGCAAGAGAATCTTGGTCCCTGAGATTCCTCCTCTGGGGTCTCAGTGGAGTCTCCTCCAGCTTTCCCAACAATCTTTTAAGCCCTTAATTTCCTACATGAAATCCTTTTCTGCTCAAAATGTCTGAAGAGGTTTCTGTTTCCTGCACTGAACTCTGAATGATGTCCTTAATTACTAAACCAAATAATTGCTCTATTTTAGTTTGGAGATGTTTTTTTCCTAAGGTTCTTGGTTTGTGTACATCAATATTTTATTTACCTTTAAGATTTTTAAAAGTTTAAAATAAAAATCAAAGGTAATAAGAGACATCTCACTTCACCAGGCCAAAAAAAAAACCAAAAAAAAAAAAAAAAAAAACAAAACAGGGGATAACCTGTCATGTTTCACAACCTATAGGCTTTATTTAATGTATACATCTTTTTAGCTAACTGTGAAATTGCTGAGTTTTTTTTTTCCCTCTACATGGCAAGTTTAAGTATCTGAATTCTTATTAAGAAATGTAACAAATGCACTGAGATTTTTTTCTGGATGCAAAAATGGTTTGAAGATTATTTGAATCTATTTTTTTTTTTTTTGATCAGCAGATACCACAGCAAACTAATCCAGAATCTAAAATTGTTAATGCCATATGTGTCATTGATTTCCATCTTGCCAATTAAATAAAGGTTACCGCCTGGGTGCTTCAAAGATTGCCTCTCTCCCTAAGCACCATCACAGTGATTCAGCTCAGCCAGGACACTCTTGCTGGCAGTCCCCAAATTCCTTCTGCAGGAATGAACAGCAGAATGGCTTCTGGGAAAGACTTCACTTAGGGAATGGCAAAACTGCTGATAACCAGAATTCCAGTTTGCTGACTTTCATTGCTCATTAAAAAGGCTCCTCTTCTCTGTTTTCCCAAAGAGAACAGAATTAACTTCAACAAGCATTATTAAGCACCTATGAGGTGCCATGCACTGGGCCAGGCACTAGGGATCCTAAGAAAAATAAGATGTGAAGCTATGTTCCTGTCCTCCATGAGGCCTGACTTTGAGTAGATAGTTACATATCTAGTTTTAATACCATGTGATCAGTTCTATGAATCGAGTGTTCTTGGGTAGTGTGGAGGCAGGAAGCATCCAATCTCACTGTATGAAGGGAAAGAACTGATTTGCCAAGAAGAGAAGGATGTGACATTTGAACTCTGTTGTGAAGAAAGGGTTTGTCCAGGCCAGAGTGAAGGAAGGATGGAAGAATTCCAAGGAAAATAAATCCAGAATGAGCCAAGGCAAGAAGACAAAAGAGGACCAGACTTAGATAGGAAACCACCAAGAGGGTGGCTAGGAAAGTGTGAGGGTGAATTTTGTGTCAACTTGACCAGGCCATAGGATAAAAAGAGATTTGGGCAAATTTTATTGCGGGTGTTGAGGGACTTTTTGGGTAAGACTAATAGTTCATTTGTAGACTAAATAAAGCATTCTCTTCCCTAATGTGGGTGGGCCTCATCCAATCAGTTGAAGAACTGAATAGAACATAAAGACTGACCCTGCCCCTAAATAAAAGAGAACTCCTGCCTGACTGCCTTTGAGCTAGGACATCATTTGGGGTTTGTTTTTGTTTTTGTTTTTCCTGCCTTTGGACTCAAACTGAAATATCTGCTCTTCCTGGGTCTCAAAGCATCCAGACTAGAATAGAACTACACCACTGGGTCTTCAGGAATTGCCAACTGCACATCTTGGGACTTGTTAGCCTCCATTGTCTCATGAGACAGTTCTATACACTCATGTGTATACACACACACACAAACACACACACATTGTTTTGGTTCTGTTCTCTAGAGACCTCTGGCTAATACAGAAAGGGTGGCATGAGATGAGGTTGGAACAGTAAACATAACTAGAATGTAAAGAATCTGGCAGGCTGTTCTATGTATATCAGAAACAGCTAATATTTCTTTTCAGTATTACAACTGTTATTGTTGGCAACGCTGCCATTTATTTCTTGGGTGGACAAGACACTCTTCTGAGCACTGTATTGGTACACGCTCATGTATTTCAGGCAGCCCACTTACAAGAGAGGCACTATCACGGCCCCCCTCTACAGAGACAGATAAGAGGCACAGAGAGGTAACTAGCCCTAAGTCTCATGGCTGCTAAGTGGCAAAGCCCTGGTTGCAACCCAGACAGTTACATCTCCGGAGTCCATGCTCTGTTACTGCTTTGGTGAGGCTTTGATACTGAACTTAGTTCTATAGGTTGTTTGGATCACAGGGATATAAATCGGGTTTGCCATCTGGGGAAGATGATGGTGTTGGTAGAATAGAGAATGAGTCAGAGGATGGAAAGGACAGAGTATTGCAGAAATCTCAGCTGGGATGTGGTGATGTGATTAGGGTCTGGCCTGGACCAGGAGTGCGGCTAACGGGGAAGGTGATGATCCAAGAAACCTGTTCTCAAGACAGCATCACCATGATATGGTAACTTCTCGGAGGATGACAACGAGGGAAAGGAGGTAAAAATCAGAGTGATTAGGAATTGCTGAATGACAACCTGAGCTGGCAAGCCTTTTGTGGGAGGGGAGAAGACAAGTAGAGGTGATTTAGAAATGGAAATTGAGACACCCACGGAGAGAAATATGAATCTCAATTCGGAAGAGAGGTCAGGATTAGAGAAATAAGTCTGGGAGTTGTATTAGTTTCCTAAGGCTGCCCTGCCAGAGTACCACAAACTCCGTGTCTTAAAGCAAAACAGTTCTGTAGGCCAGAAGTCCAAAATCAAGGTATGGACAGAGCCACACTCCTCCTGCAGGCTCTTGGGGAGAATTACTCACTCCTTGCCTGGTTCCCGTGAAAGCTGGTGTTCCTCAGGGGTTCCTTGGCTTGTGGTCACTTCCTGGCAATTACTGTCTCCCTCTTCGTGCCTCATCCTCTACGTGTGGGTTGAACCCCTTCTATCTCTTCTTCTTTTCTTTTTCTTTTTTTTTTTTAAGGTTTTATGTATTTGACAGAGAGAGACACAGCGAGAGAGGGAACACAAGCAGGGGGAGTGTGAAAGGGAGAAGCAGGCTTCCCGCCAAGCAGGGACTCCGATGCGGGGCTCGATCCCAGGACCCTGAGATGATGACCTGAGCCGAAGGCAGATGCTTAACGACTGAGCCCCTCTGGTGCCCCCCTTCTATCTCTTCTTAAAAGAACATTTTGATGGCATTCGGGGACCACATAAATAACCGAGGATTATCTGCGTATCTCAATATTCTTAACTTAATCACACCTGCAAAGACCCGTTTTCCCAAGTAGGTAACATTTGTAGGTCCCAGGCATTAGGACCTGAGCATTTTGGGTGGCTAGGATTCAGCCTCCTCCTGGAGTCATCCGGAGATGGAAGATTAGAGATGAGATGAATCACCAAGGGTGAGAGATGGCAGGAAGCCCCTGCTGGCAGAGGGGAAGCAGCCCCTTGACCTCAGATCCCACCTTGCCCCTGCTTGCATGTACCCGACCAAGTGGAGCAGGCACTTTGGACCTCATTTTCTCCCCTTGTCAAATGATGCAGCTCCACTACATGGTCTTTCTCTTGAGAAGAAAATGTTAAGGGCACATTTCATCTAAATAAGAGTCGATTGGGGCCACAGCTGTTTCAAAATAATATCACTTTACCCAAATAACAATATTAAAATGAGAGGATAGGGGCGCCTGGGTGGCTCAGTTGGTTGGGCGACTGCCTTCGGCTCAGGTCATGATCCTGGAGTCCCGGGATCGAGTCCCGCATCGGGCTCCCTGCTCAGCGGGGAGTCTGCTTCTCCCTCTGACCCTCCCCCCTCTCATGTACTCGCTCTCTCTCAAATAAATAAATAAATCTTTAAAAAAATAAAAAAATAAAAAAAATAAATAAAATGAGAGGATAAATCCAAAATTGTCCACAATCCTTTCATTTAACCAAATCAATGTTTTCATTCGTATGACATTTTCGAGTCCTTGAGCAAGCACACATTTGATTTTTACATATTGGCCACGCTTTTATAGGTAGAATTTTATAATCTGTTTCGTTATTTAAAATGTCACAGTGATTATGTTTCCATTCTGCTACCATCTTTTCTTCTACAAGCTCCCATGTTCCCCCTCCCTGCCCACGCTGGCTGCCACATTGTGCAGTTAAAAAAAGACGTATTCATCTGGGGCAGGGGGGGGGCGGGCTGTGGAGTGACAGCCATAGGGACAACAATGGGACTCCACCTCCTGGAATCCACCTCCTGGAATGAGACATGCTTGCTTGTATCCCCACAGGCCTGCCTCCAACAGCCCCAGTGCTAACCGGCTCCGGTTAAGGTTCGTTTCTGTTCCAAACTAAGATTCTCATTCCTACCCAGGTGAAAATACATCAGTGTGCAAATACCTGAGGTAACTTCTCATAAAGCTTTCATTTTATTTTTTATTTATTTATTTTTAAAGATTTTATTTATTTATTTGACAGAGAGACACAGCGAGAGAGGGAACACAAGCAGGGGGAGAGGGAGAAGCAGGCTTCCCGCAGAGCAGGGAGCCCGATGCGGGGCTTGATCCCAGGACCCTGCGATCATGACCTGAGCCGAAGGCAGATGCTTAATGACTGAGCCACCCAGGCGCCCCAAAGCTTTCATTTTAGATCAAGCTTGAAACAACACTTGAGAGAGTTAAGACACGTCCTATATTGAACTTGGTTAGCTTTCCACTTAGGCGACACCTCAACTATGGCTCCTCAAAAAATTAAATCCCATTCAAGCATACCTGCTACCAGCTATATCGACATGATTTTCCATGACATGGAATAATTGCTACAATAAAGTCCCAATGTCAGTCATATCTACCCTGCATGGGAGTGCTGAGCATAATGTGAGACTGCCCCACTTTTCTGCAATAAATAGCAATCTGAATATAGCCACAAAACTTCTGAGCCATTCTTGGAAATGTATTTATTCTGTTTGGTCTTTGCCTTTTTTTTTTTTTTTCCTTCCAGGAGGACTCTTCCCTTGAATAACCTCACAGTCCACAGGCACATGCTTACACACACACACACACACATACTCTTTCTCTCTCTCTCTCTCTCTCTGCCCTCCCCCCCACACACACTCATACCACAGGGAAAAAAATTTTACTTGAACTCTCACAGTCTGTTGTAATCAATTTTTGTTCAGTATGTATTAAATTTTGAAATGGCACCAAAAAGCATGAGACTAAAAGAATCAATCATCCTTTATCATGTCCTTTCAGGATGAAATTAACTTGAAATGGTCATTCTTGTTTCTTTCCTGTGGAAGAGAAAAAAGATAGCTTATAGGTGAGAGTTAAAATCCAGGACCCTGAACACCTGCTATAGGGGAGTAAGGTTCTCGGTGCGGGAATTTAATGACCTTAAAGGCGTGACACTTCAAAGAGATGTGCAGATAGTGGTGAAAATACTGCATGTAACTCAGAACCCCGTAACATCAGGCACAGATACTTTGGCTCATGTCTACAGTTAGCTGCTCTTCTGCCCCTTTGTTCACTCTGGAGGAAGCTGCCTGGATGTGTGTGGCTTGGGCAAGTCATTTAACCTCTCAGTGCCTCAGTTCCTGCATCTTTGGGGGAGGATGGGGCTAATAGCGCCTTCCTGAAACAGATGTTGATAGATTCAAACCAAATTATGCATGTGAAATAGAGGGGTGTGCCTGCTGTATAGTAAGTGCTCAATAAATCTTAGCTGCATTATCCAGCTTCTTACTTTATAGAACACTTTTGTCATCCATCCTAATCATGCCATTTTACCAGGGATTCCTTGAGGACAATTTGTGTGAAGCCCCATCAGTCTTCATATCCCCCTGCTCTGCCTTTCAGCTTCACCATGTAGGAGCCGTGTGAAAATTCACCAGGCAGTAGCCATGTGAAAATTCCACAGTCACCCAGTGGGGCCCTGTTGAAATACACAAGACTTTAGGACCAGAAGTCCGGGTACAGCCCAGCATCAGTTGGTGAAACCTGCTTACCATTCGAGTATTAAACATGAAACCCTGGATGACACAGGGTAGAATAGAAAACAGTGGTAGGTACCAGCCTCCCAAGGAGTTAAATGAAACCAACACGTTCGAACCTCCAGATTGGCCTGTAACTGAAAAAAAGGTTGGCACCATGCAGTTTGTCAGCTCTCCAAACGACATTCTGACCTTTTTGTTTTCATTTTCTATTTATCTGTTATTGAATATCTTTGGATACTGTGATGCCAACACAACAGAACTCAGTGGCAGATTTTCATTTCATTTCATTGCAAAAAGGATCAAATGATAGGAATCAAAGCTGTGAAAATGTCTTACTTTAAAATGATTTAAACAATAACTTTAAAAAAATAATCTGTCATCATAGACCTCATTGCTGGAAAAGTCCTTAAATCCTCAAACACAATGATTTATTTTCTCAAATGGAGAAACTGAGATCTAGAAAAGTAAGTGTATTTTATCTGGAAAGACTCTTAAAATTACCCAACTGTGGGTAATTCTTTGAGGATTTGATTATATGACTCATTATCTACATTGATTCAATTAGCTACATAATTGATCAAGTTAACTATATAATCTATGCACCTGACCAATCTTTACCAAATTATAATCAGGCCTTCCATTACATAATTCTCTATGGTTTTGATATGTCATCTAAATCATTCTCCACACCAATCCTCTGATAAAGGTATTATATAATACACCTCTATTAAGATAACAATGCATGGTGACGGGTGTTAACTAGAATTATTGTGGTGATCATTTCACAACATATACAAATATCAAATCATTCCACTTACACTTGAAACTAATATAATGTTGTATGTTAGCTATACCTCAATTAAAACAATAAATTTCCACCTTTTTGGGGGGGAAAATGAGGAATTTAGACCTGGAAGTGGCAAGTGGCAGAGTTGAAACTTGAACCCAAGCCTTTGATTCCCTATCCCATGCTCCTCCTGAGGAAATTTCCCTAAGAATAAAGTATAGCTAGTCATAGGGAATTATTTTAATTGCCTAAGAACTAGACCAACTGGAAATGGAGCATGTATTGGAAACATGTGGTGGAGGCAAAAACACCAAGGATAAAGAAAGAGTTTAGGTAGATTTAATCTTAAAATAAAAGCTTTAACTACTTACCAATATTATTGCACCCTAGGTCATGAATATGCAAAAGTTTGTTTTCTGGGATTCAGCCATATTTTCCCAAACTAGCCCATGTGTATAGAGAAACATCTGAAGTTTAAATCAATCATAAAAGCCCCCTGAAGCTCCTACTCCAAATATTTTAAGTGAGTCTAAGAATTCCATCCTTACAGGTCCTGAAGTATCATTATTTTTTACAGGAGCCAAAACTGCAAGTACAGAGGAGGAAGACCTTTTTATGAGAATAGCTAAACCCTGAAAGAGCCATTTCCTCAAATGATATTTACCTTTAAGTAACAGTGTCATAAGAAGTAGATTTAATGCAGGTGTTTGGGGGGAATATTAAGTTCCAGCACAGAATTAAATTCACTGTGCCTAGAAAACTGGCAGGGCTCCTCCCCCTTCGGTACTAACACATCTTTTCAGACACAGCATTGAAAAGATGCATAATTGTGCATAACTGCAAACCTGCAATCTACATAATATTCTTGCCTGTATCACAGCCCTTTTTTTTAAGTCTAGAGAAATGTTCACTCTTTTATATTTTAATTAAGTTGGTTGGCTTAAGCAGCTGTGCATTAAAAAAGGTAACAACCAAAGATTTTGCACTGACACCAACTCTGTTCGATAGCAGCAGACTGTAAACGAGCCAGTCCAATTGGGGTATAACTATCCACATGGGAACAGGTAAGAAAGCGAGGTTAGCTAAGTGCCCTCTCCCTTCCCCAACACCCCCAGGACACCTGTATTAGAATCATTTCAAGTTCACATCCACAGGGCGACTCCCGGAGGAGGCCTGTTTTTCTCCCTGAATTATGCACTTAGCCCTTAGAAAATACTCTTGGAATATTATCTTGATTCCCAGGAGGCAAGGAAATGTGGCAAAGGACAGAAAGAAGAGATGATGAGGGCAAAATTTCCTTTCTTATTCAGCCGTCCTAGTGGTGAGGGTAGATGATGGAATATGATGGAAGCAGTTGGGTAGCAATGTGGGTGTATGTGCACATGTGTACACATATGTGTACGTTTGTAAGTCTATGTTTGCATCTGTGCATTTACTAACCATTACAGTTTTAAAGAAAGAGTCCAGTACAAACTACCTCTTTATTTACAAATCCATTGATCTATAATATGTGTGTATGTGGGGACACCTGGGTGGCTCTGTTGGCTAAGTGTCTGACTCTTGGTTTTGGCTCAGGTCATGATCTCAAGGTTGTGGGGTTGAGCCCCGCATGGGGCTCCATGCTTGGTGGGGAGTCTGCTTGAGATTCTTTCTCTCCCTCTCCCTACCCCCACTCAGGCAAACATGCATGACCTCTCTCTCTCTCTAAAATAACTTAATAAGCCTTAAAAAATGTGTGTGTGTGTGTGTGTGTGTGTGTGTGTGGAAAAGGGTGTATTCCTCTCCAAATACACTGTAGTCCACTAGAGCAGATATGTATTATATCCTTAACCCAGGGATGGAAATTCAAAACCCTAAACTACCTCTTTAACTATTTCAGGACTGGGCTCCCCTTTTGTCACACAGAGTTCCTTTCTCAAGGTGTTATTGTGTGACTAGCACCCATGACAATACCCAGTTTCCTCATAGACGGGTTTCCAAATCTGAGTACTTGCAGATGAATATTAAAAAGAAAGTCAAAAAGTTCACATCTGCTTTCACACTTAAAAGGGATAATTTCCCTTTCAAGTAACAATAAAAATTTACAATGTGTGCTGGTAGCATGTTAGGACCTTTGCACACATTATCTGTGATCCTAAAAACAGTTCTACAAGTCAGACATTACTAACTCTATTTGGTGGACAAAAATAAGAACCCACTGAAGGTAAGTGATTTATCCACCATCAAGCGGAAGGGACCCAGGAATCAAACTGAGGTCTCTGTAGGTCCAAGCCCATGCATTTCCTTTAGACAGGGTCTCCAGCTCTTGCCAACACTCTAGGGAGGCTAATTTTTGTCCATCTATTATTTGTTTTCAACTTCATAAGAAACACATGGAAATTGTGGAAAAGCTAGAAGATACACATTAACAAAGACGAAAAAAAAGAAAGAAATATAACTACTTGAATTCCCAGTAAATTATCATCATTAACTTATTGGAGTATATTCCTTCAGCTTTTTCTTACCTCTATACCTATCTATACAGATATTTATGTCTTACCTCTGTATCAATATATTCATATCTCTAAAGATATCTAACTTTATCCATGTAATAGTATCTGTAGAGGTATCTATATGTTCTATATTTAGGGCCATCTAATCTAGTTTAATATTCCATATAAGAATGCAATTTTTTTAAAAAATTAGAAAGATACTATAAATACTGCTTTATGGGTTTCTTGTTGTTCTTTTTGCACTTAAATTCTAAACAGAGTGTATTCTTTTGGTAGCTAGATATCACCTTTGTTACAGTAATTTGGTAAATAAGTATCCGTTTGCATGACCTCCCTGTGTTGTAATGTACAAGGTCCCATCTATCAGCCACCATATGAACAACTATCAAGGCTACACAGGGTAACCTAGTATGGATGCAATATAATGTACTTTACCAGTTTCCTGTTGTTGGATATTTAAGCAGCTCCCAATTTTTTACCGTTGTTAACAGTGTTGTGATAAGTATCACTATATATGTGTGTGAGTTTGTGTGTGTGTGTGTGTGTGTGAGATAATAAGCGCTTAACACTAAACTGTTATTTATTGTTACTGTCATTGGGAGACAATCCCTTTTAAGTGTGAAAGGGGATGTGAACATATATATATGTTCATATATATATATATAAAATCTTGTGCACTTATAAAATTATTTAAAACATTTTTAGAATAAAATTTTAGAGGAGTAATTACTTGACCAAACACTCTTAAATCATATGAAAAGTTTGGGTTATAATTTCAACACAATAATATTTTATCACTTTAACCCCTTACAGGTCAATGTGAATGAAATGTTTTCAGACTAGTGATAGTGGCCAAATAACTGGGTTGTGGAGCCACACACCATGTTCATACCAGTGCAAGGAACATGATTTGTCTTAGTTTTTGAAGTCCAAAGAAACAGCAAAAAGGTATGTTGATATAACATCAACCAACATTCACTGAGTGATTACCAGGACTGATATTCACATCAGCATGCTGGTTAAAGTCTTCTGATTGGTTGCCGTCCATGCTGAACTGTTACGTATTTTAAATATCACCTGGTACTTCCCATATGCTGGGTTCCATCCTGACACTGGAATATAGCAGTGCACAAAATCCCAGATCTCTGAATTCATGATACTTATAGTCTGGCATATGATTATGTGCATAAGATGTACAGTATCTGCAGTGAGTGTACCAAAGGTAAAATAAGGCTTAATATCCTTCCAACTCACTTAGAGACACAGCACTTAAACACACTCAACGATTAAAAGCAAAGATTATACTGAGTTTCAGGACATAGTAATTTTATCATAAGAATATGGGTACATTGATCGATCTAGGCAGAACCCGGCCCCTGGGTGCGCCACACTTCCCATGTCTCCCATTCGTTACCTGTGGCCTGAAATGCCACATTTTCTTTCCTTGGATGCAAATCTTTCTGATGAGTTTCTGGGCGGCATATTATGCCACCCCCAGTCCTGCTGGCGGTGGAGGAGGACATGGCATCTCCAATCTGCTCGTTTCTTTCAAGCGTCCTAATTGGAAGTCCTGCCTAGAACACATGGCCAGAGCAAGGAGCCAAGAGAAGAACAAAGGACAACTGCTCACACGTGTTCCTTCCCAATCTGGTCCAAGCTTTCTGGCTCAGCAGAGAAAGTCGGCAGCACAAACCGCTAAATGGTGAAGGGTCAGAGGCAATGAGTGGTCACATCTCTGGTGCGCCATGGGCCTGCTAGAAGAGACACTGGCTAGATTAATTTTAAAAAGGAAAAAGATGGAGATTGGGAAATAAGATAAGATGGGAGATGAACAATTATAAAAGAGGAAAATCCACGTTTCTGGACCTAATGCCTTTCTTGAATTAAAAATGCAGAAAGAGGCTAAGGCTTTCTTTTTCTTAAAATTTAAAAATTAATCTATTGAGGAAACATTATGCTGATATTATGGAGAGAACCTTCAGGTAGAAATGGCCAGCCTTGGATTTTAAGCCAAGTGCTAACATAAACTCTTTCTGTGGTTTCAATTCATAAACTCATTTATGGGGTACAAACCCTACTCAGCATCTTAGATGCCTCACTTACTGACTCTTCCAAGACCAGAGCAACAGGAGTTGGTGAGACATAATGTAAGATTTGGGGTAGGAATATTTTTACCTAATTGTAGAATAACTGAATAAAATTGGTCTAACATCTTTCCTAGATAATCCACATGTAAAAGACTGATAGGGTAGGGGTACAAATAGAAGTCCACTTGCAAATGTTTTACAAAGAGGTGTGCTTTTTCTAAGATAATAAATCTGGAGAATTTTTTTTTTAAAGATTTTATTTATTTGACAGAGAGAGTCACAGCAAGAGAGGGAACACAAGCAGGGGGAGAGGGAGAGGGAGAAGCAGGTTTCCCCGCCAAGCAGGAAGCCCAATGCGGGGCTCGATCCCAAGACCCTGGGATCATGATCTGAGCCGAAGACAGACGCTTAATGACTGAGGCCCCAGGTGCCCCAATCTGGAGAAGTTTTTTTTCATACTGACTTCTAGTTTGGACTAAAAATCTTCATGGTCCTCACTCAAGACCCACCTTTCCACCACCTCTATTCAAAGCACGTGTGCACGGGCATGCACACACAAGTCACACTTCATTTTTTTTTTTAATAAAAAGAAAAGACAACTCTGAAAAGCCAGAGGAAGTATCTGAAATTCTTGGAGCCAGATTTTTTGGGAATGCAGGATTTTGCAGATTTCAGAAAGTTAAGGGAATACAAGTTCCCTATATTACGTAACACCCTCACAAGCACCTCACAATCAAACACATTCAGATCTTTGCAGTAAAATACACGAATGTCCACTCTAGTTGACATATATACAAAGATCACACATATCTTCACATCAGTGCAGGTCAAGTTTTACCAAATAAGGTTCAGTGACCAAGTTACAAAAAATGTATTTAATTGTTAGAGCTTTTTAGATTTCCGAATTGCAAATGAACTGGCTAATGAACTGTGTATCTCCCAACACTTTCCCTTTATTCAGTTCTACTAGTGATTGGGATCCTAACCAAATTATGACATAATTATCATCACCTATAAATATTTATTGCTTACTAATTGAAGAAGATGGGGCATTTACTTAAGATGACAAAGCTTTTCTCATTAGCTGTTTATACTCTATAGACAATGCAGAAATTTGAAATGCTGTATGACTAGAACATGATAAAAGTCTTAGTCATAGTTATATAAAATTATAGTAGTTTTGTTTTAATGTGAGGTTGCATTTTTTGTTTTGTTTTGTTTTTTGGAGGAAAGGTTAGTTTGTTGCCTAATTTCCATTCTTCCATCTTAACACTTCTCCTTCCCCCTTCTTCTCCCACCTTGGCTCTGTCACCATTTCTTTAGGGCAGGTAAACTTGCTCTGTTAAAAGTTTTCATGCATTAGGGGGTGCCTGGGTGGTTCAGTCGGTTAAGCATTGGACTCTTGATTTTAGCTCAGGTCATGATCTCAGGGTCTTAAGATAAAACCCCCGCGATGGACTCTGCACTCGGGGCTCTGAGCTTAGCATAGTCTGCTGGAGATTCTCTCTCTCCCTCTCTCTCTCTGCCCCTCCCCCCATCTCTGTCAAATAAATAAATATTTTTAAAAAGTTTTTATGCATCAGGTATATCTCTTCCATTGAAAATATACAATTATTTTGTGATTTTCAAAAATCAGTGTCTTACTCCCCACTAGACCGTTAAGTTCCCTGAGGCAGAAACTATGTCTGAGGTTCTTTTCCCCACCATTATTTCTTCAACATCTAGCAAAGTGTTAAGCACAGAGTAGGTACCAAGTAACACATATTGGATGGATAGATGAATGGATGGATGATGGATGGATGGATGGATGGATGGATGGATGGATGGATGGATGGATAGATAGATGGATGGATGGATGGATGGATGGATGGATAGAGGGATGGATGGATGATTGATCTAGTATAGGGGGACCATTAGGGTCAAGTTAAGGTTAAAGTGAAAATGAAGCTTTGTCTCCTTTTGCGTAAAGTAGAAGTAGGAGAGTAAATACATATTGGAGGGGAAATGCCAAGACACTATTTACAACATTATTTACATCCAGCACCACAGTTCAGGTCTCCAGATGTGCTTATACTGTGAAGAATAATTTGGAAATCTTGACCTCTAGCTTAAGACAAAGTAGTTTAGAAGCTCTGAAAAAGAAGAGGATCCAAAATTCAAACCTTAAAATAAAAAAATAGGATTAATACAGATCCTTTGAGATAATAATCTTTAATCGTGGTTACATTTTTATTTCGATGAAAACTGTAGGAAAACTGAGCTTGGGAAGAAATTATTTGCAAGTGATGATGGGTGAAGAGGTAGCTCAAATGAGTTCATTCAACAGTTCTAAAAGGTGTCCATAATTTCCTAAAAGAACAAAAATGTTCTCTGCAAAAAGATTTTCTTTTCTTTCTCTCCTGGCCAATATCTTAAAAATAATTAAATGCATGCAAATAAGAAAAGGAAACCAATGAACTTCTAACTAATAGGAGTCATCCTGAGGGTATGAATAAAAAGAAACAGAAGAGGAGGGGATGGAATCCATCAAACTCTCCAAGTATCCGAAACCTGCCAGCAATAGCAAAAATAAAAATGAAACCTTACCTTTCTGAAGTTCTTCCATTACTAATTGAAAGGTAAGAAGACTGGTTCTCTATGCCTTAGGAAATACAGACTTAACAAATGTCTTTATCGAAGACTCTGCTGTTCTAAAGGAAAGGAAGATGGATAGCTCTTCCTAAGCCCTTTTGTCATGTCATATCCAAGTTCTGTCACCTAAACCTGATACACAATTAAACAATTGGCCAGGGTATTGTCCTGACAGACTATTTGCCATGCTGGAAATGAAGAGATATTTGCGGCACCATTCACTTCTCTTGCTGGAAATGTTCCTAATGAGCAATATTATCAGGAGGAATTATTCTTGTGTTTGGGAACCTCCCTCTAAATGGGAAAGGAAACGTCAAGTTTAAAGCTACACTATACAAATTAAAGGAATAAAAAAGGATGCTAAAGTGAAAGAATGGCACTAAGAGGAGGTTAAATAACTTTGTCCTTTATCTGAATATCATTTCAAATTAATCAGAGCACTCTAAAGCCCATTAGTGAGCAATATTTTTTATGAATAATATTTGAACTTGTTTATTCATTTAGATATTTTAAGGAATTTTACTTTGTACCCATAGTTTGAAACTTTTATTCAAAGCAACCATCTCTAAAAGATGGTACTTCTTTGATGTGATAAAGGACTTCATCAACACATATTAATGAGGGTTTAAAGGCTGGAAGAAATAAACGCTTGCTTCCCCTACGTCCAACTTCAGCAGAGGTAGTAGTGTCATATGATGATTTCTACTTCATTCTATGTCAAGACATGTGTGTGGTATGGAAGCAGTTATTATCTCAAATGATCATTTGGATTTTCATCACTATCGTAAAGAAGTGATGCCAAAGAAGATTCTGCACATGTCCTGGTGCATGGGCGTGCAATGAAGCAACCATATCTATATAAACATGGGGATGTGTGCACACATATCAATATGCACGTGCATTTGTGCACCTATATAGATATTATGCAAACATGAATGTGTAGATATATGTCCAAATGTGTTTATGCATGTAGTTTTGTCTCATCCTTTACAATCAAGACAATGTCTGCTATTCACCTTTTCTCACAAACAAAAGGGGAGGAATCAGAGAAAGGACTACCTAATTTTACCATATAGTTTTAAAACTTTATTGTACTCACAACTACCTGGAGTACTGGTAAAATATACGATTTCTAAGGCCCAGGATTCTGCATTGGAACAATCCCGCCATGGTTTGAATGTTTTGTTACCCATTATAAATATCCTGGCCTAGTGGCCAAGCCAATTTTAGGCCAACTTACAGTCAGGAATGTTTGCCCCTAGAAAGGGAGTTGGCAAACTCCAATCCACTGCCTGCTTTGGTTCAGTCTGAGAGCTAAGAATGGTTTTTACATTTTTAAATGATTGAAAAAAATTAATAGGAGAATAATATTTTGTGGCACATGAAAATGATATGAAATTCAAGGTTCAGTGTCCATCATAATATTTTATTGGGACACAGTCATTTGAGTATCCTCTATGGCTGTTTATATGTTACAACACTAGAGTTCAATAGTTGCAAGAGAGACTATATGGCCCACAAAGCAGAAAATATTTATTCTCTGGCCCTTTGCAAAAAAAAAAAGGAGGGGGGGCTGACCCCTGCCCTAGAGCCCTATCCCTATTCTGTTGGTGGCTTTTAAATCTATCCATGACATACTCTTTTACCCCTTCTTTCCTCCTCTTGTCCTTGGAGGAGGACCTGACAACATACACCTCTTCATCTTCACCAGTTTTCTCATTGTAAGTCTTGGATCTTCTCATGAAATTCAAAAATTATCCCCACTATTTAAAAAAAAAAAATAAAGCTTAATGAAGATGTGGGAGAAAATAGAGGGTCTCTACTGGTGTCCTTGAAATAATACTATCAGACTACTATAGTACCATAGGAGTAAAATAATACTACACTTGATCTTAGCCAAAAGGCCGAGAAGCGATAGGAGTAAAATAATACTATAAGAATGGATGGCTCTATGGTATAGAAACCTGCTCATCTCCAGTTATTTGAGGAAAGTTAGGGACTACCAGACTATTAGGAAGGTCACAGAGAAGAAATCATGATTCTTCGAAATATTAATTTCAGAATTTGTTCAAAACTCAGAATCAATTATTTGTTGATTCTAAATAATCCTCTAATCTGCTAAGTAAATCTATAGAGGTATCTTCTCCAGTGGCTTCTGATGATGAGATATGTCTAAAGACCTCTCCCAAGTCTGATCCAAAAATGACATTCCTAGAAAGCAGGAGGGAAATCTGAGTGTTCTGGATCCTCCTTTCACAACAACCATAGTGGCAAATACAGTGATAATTGTGTGATCATCTCTCTCTCTCTTTTAAGATTTATTTGTTTATCCCAGAGAGAGAGACAGAGAGCACATACAAGTGCAGGGGGGTGGGGGGCAGAGGGAGAGGGAGAAAGAAACTCAAGCAGACTCCTTGCTGAGCACGGAGCCCACCAAGGGGCTCGATCTCATGACCCTGAGATCAGGACCTGAGCTGAAATCAAGAGTCCAACGTTTAACCACCTGTGCCACCCAGGAGCCCTATGTATGATCATCTCTTTAATGTCTACTTCTTTCCAGGCTTTCTCACCTAGGGTTCCTCATCTGATTTGCAGAACCCAGAAAATGTATTGCAAATTATCTTCTCAATTATCCCTAAGAAATTTGACCTTAGGCAATTGAGGCACCCAGTTATCTAGTTTATGTGAGGTTGTTATTTGTACATCTGAAGTCTGCAGGACAGGCAATCAGCCAGAGGAGATGGACATGAACTGGGAAAAGCAAGGTCAGACTAGACCATATAAGACTGACCTGGAACTCGCATTGGTCGGTCACCATTTCCAAGCCTCCAGCCTTGAGGAAGGGGTGTCCTGAAGGCAGAGCTGGCTTCATGTGTATGTAGCCTATGTGACAACTCAGAGTCTCCTGCTTAGAAAAATTTCATGCTTGGTTTCATGCTCTGCTGGTACCATCTTGAAATTCTTAATGATATTTGAATAAGGGACCCCATATTTTCATTTTACATTGGGCCTTAGAAATTATATGTTCTGTTGTGCCTGCTAGAAAGGCTGGTGCTCCTCAACAAGCACCTGGCTCAGGAGCTGGAGAAACAGAAGCAGAAGCTCCAGCAGGAGACACTGAGGGCCAGCTGTTCTCCCATGTCAACCAGATGAGCCAGCAGGTGAATGGCAACATGTGTCATATGCTATGGTGCTTCATGCCTAGCACTGACCTCCCCAGTGAATAGGAATATGGCCGCTCCTTCATTTATACCATCCAGATCTCACTCAAAAAATATCTCCAGTGGGCCAACACTAACTTGGAGCTATGCAGGGAAAGGAATTGCTGAAAATAAGCTTAGTTATTAACTTAAGTTATTAACTTAAGTTATATAACTTAAGTTATAACACTCACCATACAATCAAAATCATTTCAATCAAATCCAGTGGGATGCAGTAAAACAGAATGGAAAGAGCCACAAGACCTGAGTTCAAAGCCCAGATCCATCACTCATTGATCAAAAGTTTACACAAGTTATTTAATCTTTGAGGTTCAATTTCCTCACCTATAAAATAAATATAACAAAACTAACTTGCAAAATCAGTGAGAATTTGATAAAACATTGTTAATATACTTCCACCATTTAAAATAAATAAATAAAAAATAATCGGAAACTTTCTGCATTCCTAAGTAAAACACATAGACAAATGAACAACTTAAGAGAATGATGTCTGATACTTGGTTGAGCGGACTGGGTCTCTTTTGTTGCTACTGTTTTAGCCAATAGCAGCACCTCCCCAAATCTCCCCCGGAAGACCCCAAGTGATAGAAGAAAGTAAACGTACTTCTTCAGGGGCTTCTCGCTCACTAGCAGTACAAAATTCGGTGGCCTTATTTCATCTTGAACAATCCATGGAACTTGTGTCTTCTGTGCTATAATAGGGCTGTATTTGTTTTAACGTAAAAACAATACCTTGTATGACTTATGAGTGAAATCACTTACCTCTGTCCCTTAATTCCTCAATCACAGTGAATGTTACAAGAAAGATGCAACCTTCCACTTGGCACCTCCACAATGATTATGAAAATGATGAAGAGTAGCCAACTCTACTGAATACTTAGTATGAATCAGATGCTATACGAAACATTTTAAATGGATTATCTAATTTCATCTTCATAACATCTTCATTTTGTTAAATGGAAATCAGGAAACTAAGGCTCCGAGCTGTTAGGTAGCTCTTCTAAGATCAAAAGACTGGGCTCACAAGTGGTAAAACTCATCACAAGCCTGGGATCTCAAGTCTACGTTTATAATCTCTATTCAATACTGTCTCCCTGAAAAGACTCAGCGTTAAGTTTAAGAAGCCCAGTAAAGAGATCTAACTAAAATGCAATCTGTAATATGTATGTGAAGGAAAGCTGATCCACAAATAATTACTTTTAAAACATACATGTGGCAAATTTGAGAGTCCAAAGCTTATCTATTGGTACTCTCCAAAGCATTAGGAAAATGGTGGGTGGGCAAGTGAGAAAGAAAAGGGAACAGATGGGGGCTGAGATGAAGGAAAAGAGAAAGGGAGAGATGAGAGAAATTCACTACGAATTTAGAATGAGCACATTAAATTCGATAGGTCTGTGTGCCTTTCCCCAGTTGCAAAGTACAGGTCTGGCTGACAAGTAATTGTGTCAAAATCCAGATATTTTGAGTATGTTTTGGTGAAAAAAAGAGGCAACCACTCCCATCTACCCAAGGAATGAGAAGTACAGAAACTCTGCAGTCATGGTTTCTGGAGCCTTGATTCCAGCTCTCCAAAGAATCAAAACCAACAAGGCTAACGTGAGACTGTAAAGAACCACTTGGGCATAATACTCTCAGCAAGTAAATGTGCCTCCTCCTAAAAGCCCTAGAAGATCCCAGGAGCCAGAACCAGTGACTTCTGAGCTATTCTAGTAGCCGGAGTTACAGCAGCTTCCTTCAGCATCATTGAGGCATTAACTCATCACTTTTCCAGTACACAGATCCTGGAGCCCCGCAAGGCTAGGATAGTATTTTAAAAGTAAAATAAACTGCTATAATCCTCATAACATCCAGCACACTACTTTGCTCTTAAAAAGCATGTTGAATAAGTATATGTTAATCAGCAGATGATGACACTTCTCACATAGACAATTGAGGGAGGCAAAAACTACTCCAAACCAAAACTGTGCTTAAAATATTTTTCAAATTTAATAAGTGAAAAAGTGGCTAAAAGCCATTGCATTATGAGAAAACATGTTCTTAGTATAAAAGATAGTTTGCCAAGCATTCCAGGTTTATTTTAATTCAAAAACGGAATTAGACATTAAAAAACATGATTTTTTTTTTCTTTGCCATTCTGAACATCCCCGGGTGGTAGAAACTGTTCTGGTGTCATCTTCCTATCTCTATTCAGTGTGTTTTATTGGTGTGACTCAGAGAATGTCCTTTTAGAGATGGGATTACTTTGCTCTAAAAAGAGGAAATCTGCAAAGCTGTGACGTTTCTGGCTGACTTGGGAGGATATTTTTTTCCTTCTTTTTCTATTCTCATATTATTATTTTTTATTATTATGTTATGTTAATCACCATACATTACATCATTAGTTTTTGATGTAGTGTTCTATTCTCATATTAACAATCAGTGACTCTCTGTTTTTTTAGGATACTTTTTCTCATGTGGTTATGGTGAACCCTACAACGCTTCATGATTTTGTTGTTTGTACTGACCCCCTTTGGTTTATCATTTTTGGTATAACTGCCAACCATTTTTCTTCATTCTGTGATATTCAGCGATGACACTATATGTAAGACTGAGTCCCACAGTGGGAAGTCAGTATGAATCAATATAATAGGTGCCCTGATATGCTCCACTGTACTAATTGTTTTCCTAAATAAAAGAACATTCTTGCCACATTGGTCAATGGTAGTCACGTAAGGTGGCTTTGAGTGGATTCCGAAATCTGTAATTTGAATACCCTGCAGAAGCACTGCTGTATGCACTATTCACTCTACCTTAAATGTTCTTGCTCAATTTCCCAGGATTCCAATCTTTCTGTCCTTCACCGCTTATTTGTCGCCAGTCCCAGGAAGCCTTCCCAGATACCTCCTTCACCAGATTTGCGCAGTGTGTGGCAGCTGGAATTATTAATACTATACTACCGATCTGCTCCAACTGCCCCGAAGCAGGATTCTGAAACATTAGCCTAGGTTCCTGGGCCCTTCCCACTTCCTCCCCCTTCGCATCTCCCTTGCACCATCTCCTGTCCCAGGTGCCTCTGAGAGCAGTGCATTGCCCCTTTTAATCTCCATGTGAATTTATTACCCAGACTAGAGGTTTGAGCAATGAGTAATGCTTCTTTACTTGTTCTTTCTCTCTCTTTCCAGAGTCACTATTTTCAGTCCCAGGCCAGCCCCCAAAACTGATTTTTGCTAAGTGATCGAATGGACTCTTGAGGAGAAAATCCACAAATAAGACTTGGATGTCAGGTTAGTAAACCTGCAGAGGATTATTTTTAAATTCCATCAAGATGATGCAAGTTTGCTAACTAGAACCCATTTATAATTCCAGTCTTTATCGAATATGTTTTTCATAACTGAAATTCCATTGTCATTAAGCCACTGTCTGAAATATTAACCCCTGATCATTCTGGATTAAAAATACTGAATGAAAGTGTAAGGAGATATTTTGGTTTCTTTCATTAAAAAAACATAGGGTTATATCATGAACTGTTCTTAATGTAAGGCTAAACAATGACAAAATTAAACTTTATGGAACACCTTTTTAAAAAAACAGATTGCTTTCTACAACAAGACTTGTTTGAATAACATCTTTCTATAATGGCAAAGGTTTAAAAAAAAAAAAAAAAGCACAATTACATGATGCACCCACGTCCGGGGCAAAGGGCACGTAGAAAGAAGAGGAAAGACAGGGAAAAGGAAAAAAATAACCACAAAGGAACATTAGCTCTAAAATCCTAGCATACAGATCCCCAGCTATTTTATCTTGACTTCATTCTCCACCTTATTTGGCCCTCAACATAATGCAACCACAGAATTCCATTTTTGGCACAACTTAGAACTATTTGGCTCAAAAGCATTTCTCATCGATATAAATTTCAGTTAACTTTTTAACTTTTTTTTGTACTTAAGAACCTTTGAAAATATATCAGTATAATTTATTAAGCTGTACATATAAATACAATCTATAAAACATATTTAAACTTTGATTTCAGTGATTCTCTGTTGTCTGCTAGATTTTAAGTTCCTTGATAATGAGGGCATTTCATGTATCTTTCCACCTCTAAGAAATTGTATGGCAAGTAGTCATGTTTAAAATCATTGATCTACTCCCTAGCTTATTTTGAGAAGCCTTGGGTTGTACTCTTAAACTGGTTATTATACAACACAAACATCTTTAAATACTTAGTCATGGACAAACTGAGCAGTTTTATCAGTATCACTAATATAAATGTAACTCCCAAAAGTATAACTGAAAATTATTTTTAAATCCGCCCTGAAAAGTAGACTTACTATTTCCCCCTTTCTGTTAACATTATCAAGAAAAAATCTCCTTATTTGGATTCCGAGTATGAGACCGTGAGCTTTCAGACTGACCATGACCATGCTTGATGTCCTCAATGCCTAACCCACTTGTTCAGCAAAGAGAAGGTACCAATAAATGTTCTCAGTTAAAAATAAAGATTGACTGCACATATTAGGTATATGTTCGTTGAGATAAAAGTAACAATATGGGATTTTAAATTTATATTCTTTCTGAAACAACTTGGTGCTCTCATTTTCATCTTCAGCAAAGACCTCCGTGCATTAGCAGCAAACGGGTGTTTTTGCTTGCAGTGCGATCAAGAATTGAGGCTCATTGGAAAGTGGATGAAGTACGGCGGGACTATTTCTATTGGAAATCAATGCCCCTTAAGAAAATAATGCAGTAATGTATAAATCCAGATATTCTGCCAGCCAACTCAAATTCCCTTAAACTTCACACTCAGACAAGAAAGGTCTGATTGAACAGTCTACAGGAGGCTGTGAATTCTGTCCCGTGGCACCAAGTTGTAAAGGCATTCACCTTACATATTTTCAGATGGTCACCTTCAGTGGGAGAAAGAGAGAGAGAATGATAATATAATGCCTTGCTTTGGCAAGAAAAATTCCTTGCTGCAAAGTGGAGGTAGAAAATTCTCCCTGTGTAAGAGGCATGGTTACATAACATTCCTGAAACAGACGAACCATGAATTCCAATGAAAGCTTCATTCTTTCAGAATGCCAGAAGTACTAGAAGTTAATTTATGGACTCGCTTGAAGTACAGATGCTCAATCTGAGTCCCCTGACAGCCTCGCTATTTTAAAAGCAAGTTAGATCCCAGTGCTCTTGAAGATGGAGAGGCAGCAGAGAACCACCTTCCCTGATTGTCTGATCAAGATTCCACACGAGTGGAGATACCACTTTACCGGTTATTGTGTCTAATGAGTAAATTTGCAAACCTCCCGCTTTGAATGAGTTGTGTGCATTTATTTTCTACAAATGTAGCGATCTGGTAAAAGGTTTTCTAATTTAGCCTCATTTTTTTACACATTTTCAGACAAAGCAAGGAAAAACAATCTTTAAAAACTGACTAATGGATTCTATTTTTTTTTTTTTTTTTCTGTTTTTGGCAGGAAGGCAAGTGAAATAGTGCAGGGGGTTCTTTATGAGGTTTCTCTGCCCATTGACAATTATTTCACAAAGATACCCCGATCTGCATCTCATATCTTTAGGTTATTGACATCCATAGGAGCTGTCTAGCAGTTTGAGACTGGCTTTTATCTTTTCTTCGCATTTGGAGTCGACACCGGACAATGACAGCAGTCCTAGCCTCACTGAAGCTCATCAAACTGTCTCATTCACAGTGGTGACTGAGTTGGATTAAACCCAAGGACTCGGCTGCTGGTATTAACCCATCAGACGTTGCAGGCCCTCAGCCGCTTTAATCATTAGGGTGGGATTAATAGGTTTGCTCTGCCGCAGCTTCCATGCCTAGGAAATCACGCCAGGAGAATGTGGACGCTTCAACGGGTCAAGCTTTAATCACACCAGGCAAAACATGACAGTTTGGAAATTAACTCAGGAGGATAAACTTGGAAAAGAGATTAAAATAGCCTGGGTGTTTATCAACAGATTGTACACTATTAGCCAAGCAGATTTCCCAAACTCCTAGTGAGAACCCCTGTGGTTGGTGCCCTCCATGTTCTTTCTTTGGAAATAAACAATGAAGAGTTTACACAGGCACATCAAAAGTAAGGCAGGTAAGTAGCTAATAGGGTTATAGGTAACAATCCTACACATTTCAGGGAGAACAAACATTCAGATCAAGACAGCATTGGCAGGTTCTCCAACAGAATTTAAAATACTTTCTGCTCCAAGTCTGCACATGTCCAAATAAATCATGATGCACTTGAGCTCCACTGGACTCCTTTTCTTTTTTTTTTCCTTCCTGGCTGTAATAAGCATGCTTGATTGTCAGGCCCTGCTGTTCTTAGGGCCAAATTGAAAATACAATATTAACTTCTTTCAAAGATGCAGTCACCAAAGCAATAGAAGAATGCAAATAAATCAATTCTGCATGCTTAAGCCCATCTCCCTTTCATGCAAGCCTGGTGATAGAGAGGGCTTCTTTTCTCCTGACTCTGCCTTATCATTTTGAGGTATGAAAAATAGATTGTGTCACAGTAATGAAGCACAGGAAAAGGGAGCTTGTTATAAGCTGATTACAGTTTAGATTGAAGGACTGGTTCTCATTAGCTGTTTTAGATTGGACAGCATCCTTGAGCTGTAGTAATTACTGAAAGTAATTTTTGAAAGGGAGGGTGGGGCAGCTGGTGCAAGGAGAGACTCAAACAGTTGCATGGGGATTGGAACAAGGGGTGGGGGGGAGAGACCTGCAGCCTGCCAGGTTGTTATTACCCCAGCGCTAGGGCAAAATGAAGCATCTGTGCCTGGCGACTTTCTTGTTAGGCTCTCCGGCAATGAGAGAGCGCTTTGCATGGAGGAATGAATACAGCATAAGCGGTAAGAGGCCCTATTGAAAGTTCAAGTGGGCAGGGTGACTCCCCAGAGCTATGCCATCAACACACAGAAGCTCAGTTTTCATCCCATAATAAAAGTGTTGAAGGCAGGTTTCATTGCTGGTTACAGAAGCAGACTTGAAAAGCAGATGCTAAGTGATGGTCAAGGTAAAATGACCTATTTTCTTGCTTCATTAAGTGGATATGAGCGCTTGACTGTTTCCCTGGTCCAAATAGGATGAAACATGCAACTTTACCAGTCTTGAAGTTATGCTGGGAAAAATCTCTGCATGCGTTGTTCCAAATGCATGTTTTTGATCCAGGATTTTCTTCAGTACAAGATAGAATTTTCCGGGGAGAAAATGTGCTGTTTGTTCGCATTGTTTGTTTCTTCGCTTGGGGAGACCCAGAATTTGGAGATTTGATTTCAAGCTCTAGACCTGCCCCTAACTAGACCTCTTGGGACAAGCCATCTAACCTCTCACTGTGTCTGGGAAATAAAAGGAGCAAATTCAATGTTTTCTGAAGTCCCTTAAAATTATGGACTTCTAGGATTCCAATTATTGTATCTTTGACCTAATTTATTGAGAATGAGTTAAAGAATACAGAAAGAAAAAAAAAAAAGTCTTTTCTTCCAAATCAGGGAATAAGTTCTGCATAAGATCGCGATGAAACTTTCTTACTCCAGAGCACAAGAGATCTGGGCTGCACTTCGATGGGAAAATAAGGAAACTATGTGGAGACTTTTTATGTATCGATTCCCCAATAACACAGCAATGGGCAGATAGAGACTTTGAGCTCTAAAAATGCCATGTCACATGCCCATGGTGACGCAGCTCACAAGTCGAACGACAGGAAGCCATAGCTAAGACCGCCCACCTGCATGGGCGAACTGGCCATGAAATAGTGACGCAGGGTCACGGCAAACGGCAGGAAGAACGCACAGCCACTTTCGTGGACTTATCTGAGCAGCATCCAAAGACTTCTCTTTTCTCAACACCTCTTAAACTCTCTGAATGTTGCCTGAATTCCCTCCACTAAAGCCCTTCCTTTGGGTTAACAAATGCACCCTCTCTAGAAAGCCCTGATTAAAATACAAATGTGTTACCTGGGAGGAATAAATTCATTAAGCCATTAGTAAAAATTAACAGTCTTTATAAAATTGACAGCCTGGATGTATCTGATTAGCCAGCTGTCATTCAGCGGAAAGCAGATATTGAGGGGAATATATGAAGCTGAAGTTTCTCCTTTGGAGAGGAGATCCAGAAAAGTCTGGGACTCAGGACTCTGCTGGAAGGGGCAGGTCCAAGTGCACACCCCTGTTAGGGTTCCTGAGCAGCTAGACAGCAGCGGAGGAGAGAGGAACCTCGGGTTGACTTGTGGGGCTGGCGAGGAACAGGTGGGGAATGGAAGCTGAAAAACAGAGAGAAGGATTTCTGTGGTGGAGGAGGAGGGCTGTGGTGGGGGGGGGTTCACATTTTATCACTCGACTCTTGCTACAGACTGAAAGTAGCTCTCAAGATTCAAGGCCTTTACATACATCATTATTATTAGAGAATTTTACAAAGTATTTAGTCCAGTGACTTTCAGATTAAAGTAACTGAAAACTACCCCCACATCCAAACCTTTGAAATAGAGGAGGCCCACTTCTGTGTTCTGTACTGGGCTTCTATGCAATATATTGTTTGAAGAATGGATTCAGATGTTAAGAAAGAAAGAAAAAAGTATAAGAAGGAAGGAAGGAAGGGAAAGAGGGAGGATGGGAGGGAGGAAGGATGGGAAGGAAGAAGGATGGGAGAGAGGAAAGGAGAGAGGGAGGGAGAGAAGGAGAGAGGAAGGGAGAAAAGAGGAGGGTGAGAGAGGGAAGGACAAGGGGGAGGAGGAAAAGAAAGGGGAAATCAATGATCTAATTCAGCAGTTGGCAAACTTTCTCAGCAAAGAGCCAGATAGTAAATATTTTAGCATTCACAGTCCACTAGTCTCTGTGGCAGCTACATAATTCTGCATAAACAAATAGATATGGCTGTGTTCCAATAAAACTTTATTTACAAACCAGGCAGTGGTTAGCCCCTGATTCCAGGCCAAGTTTCCTATGGCCTTACAGCTAAAGAAAATGAGGCCCAAAATGTTAAGAAATTGCCCAAAGCTACTCAGGCCTTCTTCTCCAAAGTCAGTGTTTTTTTCTATAGAATCTCAAGATGGACTTACTTGTGTTTAAAGTATTAGTTACACACTGAAAGGTGCTCACAGAGCCCTGAAAATACAGGTCTGAGTTCAGGCTATCCTTCCAGAGAAAGGACAATTTGAAGTTAAACTGTGGAGTCAACCACACAAGGGCAAGGAGAGAGGTTGGCCCTAGAGGAAACCACTGAGGAAGAGCAAGGAGGGAGGTCTGCCCTGAGACACTTGGGAAATGCCTAGTCCGTGATGCCCTAGGAGAAAGGGGAGCTAGTTTGCATGTGCTCACACACAAGCGTCATTCATCTCTCACAGAACATGGGTAGAAACTGAGGGTCAGAGCTCTAAAAAACTGCTCAAATTCACATGGTTGGGAAGTAAGAGCCAGGATTTGAACCAGTTACATTCCATCTTTTGTTGTTGTTCTTGCATGAAAAATGGTAGAGGGGCACCTGGGTGGCTCAGTCAGTTTAGCCTCCAACACTTGATATTGGCTCAAGTCACGAACTCGGTGTCCTGAGATCGAACCCCCAGTGGGGTTCTGTGCTCAGCTGGGGTCTGCTTGAGATTCTCTCTCCCCCTCCCCACTTGAGCCAGTCTCTCTCTCAAAAAAAAAAAAAAAAAAAGGTAGAAATGTCTAAAAACAATTTTACCTGAGGTTTATTATCATATTTCTCTTTGTATATCATCACATTAACCACCTGATATTAATAAGGAAGGACATATTTTAAATGTTATAATTACCTAAGAATTATTATATTAGCCCTAACTTTAAAACTTCAAGCATTCAGCTCCATTCTCGCTTTCCCTTTCATACACACACACACACACACACACACTTTTTTTTTTTTTTTTGCTCTGTGTGTCTTTTACTTTCATTCTGTCTTTCTCCTCACATGCATGGGTGTGTGGCGTGTCCTATAAAATAATCCTCACCCAGACAAACACAGCAGCCTGTCGACTGGTCTCCCCAGACCCTCTCAGCTCCTTGTTTACTCTGAAAGCACAATGATCTTGTGTAAATGCTTCACTGCTTTCCCTTGACCATGAGCATAACTTCAGCATGGCCTCCAAGCCCTACTGCGGATGCCTCTCCTTGCATCCCTGGCCTCCTCTTCCCAATTGTCCTTTCTCTCTGCCCTCCAATGACACAGGCTTTCAGGACCCCAACTGAGGCTTGCTCCTGTTCTCCCCAAGGCTGTTAAACCGTGTCCCTTGTGGTAAAGCTCTTCACACCTACTGGCTTGCCCATCTCCTCGGGCTCATCTAAATCCTATTCATTCTTCAGATCTCAAGACAAAGGAAGTGTCCCAGGGCCACACTCGCTGATTCCCCAGGCTAGGCCATTCCTCACTGTGATATATCACATAGCAACCAATAGCACTGCCAAGATTTGAAATTACATATGCATTAGCATGACTATTTATTTTCGGGCCTCCCATGAGACTGAAAGTTCCAGAAAGGCAAAGACCATGTTTGTTTTTCCTAATCCCGAATTCAGTACAGGGTCTGACATAAAGGAGACAAACAAAAACCATTTGTTAATTAAATAAATGAAAACCCCTGTGAACTTAACCTCTAAATGCTCACCACTGCTGTTAAAAATCTCTTCACCAAATTCCGAGTTAATTATAAAATACATATTAAAATGCATTTTTAAATGCCTCCCTTTTTAATATCAGGGTGGTTAGTATATAAAAGGAGATCGAAATATGATGAAAAGCTTCAGGTAAAATTGCCTTAAAGGCTTCTCTATCATTTTTCATATAGTAACAACAAAAACAAAAAGATGAAATTTAGCTTCTTGACGTATTCCCAAGCTACTACAAAAAATTATATTGCCTGAGAGAGTTAACCTTTTTTTCTTTCTTCCTTACATGTCACTAGTTGTTTCCTGGGAGAATTCAAACTTCTATGCACGAAAGCACATTTCATGGTGTACGGTCTATCGAGGTGTACAAGAATGCACAAAGCCAGGGTCAGAGATTGATCAGAGAACCTCCAACGAGAGCTTTCTCCACCAACAGCCCCTAGAGCCGTGGGCCCAATCAGCCCCACTCCACCTTTTGCCCTCTAGTTAAGGCAGGTCCTGGAGCTGTGCCTTAAATATCTGTGCCTATTGGAACTTTCTACAGAGATCCCTCGATGGAATTATAGTGTTCAGCATTACCCCAACATACAGCTTGACTTTGTGAGTTTATGTAGCGTGTTTCGATATGATTAATTTTAGTAACTGCCTTTTCTAAACACCTACACCTGAAATTAAAATACTAAAGACAGGGCATCCTCAAGTCACTCCCCAATGAGCAGATGGGCCCCATCGTGCACAACCGTGGACTATGTGAAGCAACAGATTGTGCATCTTTTCACAAATCCTCAAATTAGAAATTCCATGGCATCATGAATTTCAAGATGAAGTCTGTTTTCCTGAGAAGATTTTTGTGCTGACCTGATGCCAGCCTCCAAGCCTCCGTCTCTAATGGGGCACTTTGCAAATAAAAAGTGTTTTACAATCTATTAAATTAGCTATTGCTCACAACCATGCTAGCAATTCAGATGACTGTTATTTGTATTTTATGATTGCATTAACTTGCTCAAAACACGCCCTGGACAATTTCTTAGTGTCTGATTTCACACTAGTTCGATGGGGCTAGAGACAGTGAGCCAGGGGAGGGACCTGTCTGCAGCAATGCATCCCACTTCCTCCTAGGACCACACCACCCTTCCACAGTATTTGCAGTGGACCAGGCACCTGCATGCCCCTTGGCATTTGCAAGAGATGAATGCGTAGGATCTCTACTTTGACCACCTGCTAATCCCATAATTAACAAGCAGATGGAAGTCTGAGGGCACCTGTCCAGGTACCTCTGTTCTGGCAAAGGAGGAGATGCACCTAGTCCAGCAGAGAATGGGGAACTTGCTGAAAGGGCTAGAAACCTCAGTTTCAGGGAGTAGCCTCTCCTACTGCATGACTCAGATGTCCTTGTGTAGGTCTCTCAAGCCAAGAGACAACTGGAGGATCTAGAATGCTTGCCAATATATAAAATGTGGCATTTTTATTCACTGGAATGGTAATCAGAAGTTCCAAGCAATCAATTAAGTTAACATGAGTCAACATGGAAAAATCTTGAAAACAAATTGTTGACTAGAAACACAACTTACAGAACACCATCTATAGCTTGATACCATTTGCGTAAAAGACACCATATGCACACACATGAAAACCATGATATTTTCTACATATGTAAATATGCATGTGTGGACTATGAAAAAGTGATTTGGGTGCATATCAGTTTGAATTCTTTCAGGAAACCTTTAGGACTGTTCTAAGGGAAAAGTGGATAAATATCTTAGAAAGCCTATTTTTTCCTAGTAGTTTGAGAATAAGTCAACTGGCTAAATTTACCTTTTGTTTGGGATATATATATATCCAAATAAATATAAAAACATAACATAATGTATATTTATATATATTTGTATAATAGCATATTTTTATATATGTATATGTACTATGTAGTATATAGTAGTATATATTTATATACCATACATAGATGCTAAAAGGATATATACTAAATTCATCAGAGTGATTGATCTGGGGAAAGGGTTAGAACTGATTGTCAAAGAGGTCATCTATGGGCACCTGGGTGGTTCCGTCAGTTAAGCATCTACCTTCAGCTCAGGTCATGATCCCAGGGTCCTGGGATTGAGCCCCACATCGGGCTCCCTGCTCAGTGGGGAGTCTACTTGTCCCTCTCCCTCTGCCTGCCGCTCCCCCTGCTTGTGCTCTCTCTTTCTCTACAAATAAATAAATAAAATCTTTCAAAAAAAAGAGGTCATCTATATAATTCATGACCAATGAAATTATAAAAACAGAAAGAACAAAATAAAATAGAGTAGTAACAGTAGCTAATGTAATCATATTGATAATATTAATAATAGGGACATCTGGGTGGCTCAGTTGGTTAAGTGACTGTCTTCGTCTCAGGTCATGACCCTGAAGTCCCAGGATCGAGTCCTGCTTCGGGCTCCCTGCTCAGCGGGAAGTCTGCTTCTCCGTCTGACCCTCGCCCCTCTCATGTGCTCTCTCTCTCATTCTGTCTCTCTCAAATAAATAAAATCTTTAAAAAATAATAATAATAATAGTAATAATAGAATAAGAAGAAGAATAGTATTGACTCCTTATTATAACCCAGGCCCTCTTCTAAATGTTTTGCATGTCTAAATTCATTTAATCATCACACAACTCCATGAGATAAACACTATCATTATACCCATTTTGTAGAAGAGGTGATCAAGCCCCAGGGGGTAAGTTTCCTGCCCAAGAGCAAACAAATAGTAAGTGGAAGAGCCACAACTGAGACTCCAGCAGACTGCTTCCAGCCCTGTGTTTATCCACTGAGATCTGAGTGGCCCCTGAAACTGATCTGACTCTCCAGACGCTCTGCCAGCTCTCCTGGGAGAGAGACTATCCCATCATCTGAGTGAAAGTTGTTGGAATAGGTGCATCTTGACTCTACGTCAGGTGACAGATCAGAAGTCATTCATAGAATACCACTCTCAACTTACTCCCCTGCACATAGGAAGTCAGAATCAAAGCAAAGGGCTGCTAACAAGGCAGAGAAAGCCCAACCTCCTAACATTCAGGGGGACCAGGCTCTCTTTAAATAACTTATCAAGGTTCATGGATTATTGAATGTTCTCCAGATCCAAAATATATATATCTCTATCTCTATCTATATCTATATCATCTATATTTCTATTATCTATCTATCTATCTATCTATCTATCTATCTATCTATCTATCTATCATCTATCTATCGATATAACTAGTACTTTCTTTTTTCTTTCAATGCATTTCCAAATTGACTGACGATACTGACCTGGCTTATGTATGTAGTTTTTTCTTTCTCAAGGCAAAGGTTGAAATTTGTAAGACTCAGATTGATAACTCAAAATGCAGTTATCTGACTCAAAGATGTAAACCACATAGGATTTCTTTTTTCCTTCTTTCTTTTTGTGGCTAGGTTTTTCAAAGTCCCTGAGCTGCCAGCCGTCGCAAGCATGCATCCATTTTTCTGCCTTTCCCCAAATTCCAAAAAACTAACATAACTGAACTCAAAACAAAACAAAACAAAACAAAACAAAAAAAAACAAATCAAAACAAACAAAAAACAAAAACAACCCAAAGAGAACAGGACAAATGATCACAGTAGATGAGAGATTGTATTAAAGGTTAGGAAGAACAAAAGCAGATATAGGAAAAGAACCCATGGCTTAGAAAGGAGGATTCCAGAGTGCTTGCCCGGCTCAGGACGTGAGGCTTCACCTGGAGGCTTACAACAGGGAGGCTGGTTGAAAGTTTGCATTAGTTTGGAACTCTGAGACTTTTCTCCTGCTTCGCAAAGCCGGGATCCCCCCAGATCCCAGTGATCTAATTATGGTAGACATAGAATCTGAGAGGCTCAAGATTCAGGTGCATCAAGCACAGTAAGTGTGGGGTGCAGTGGAGGGTCGCATCCACATCAAAACGGGAGACAAAAACGAAAGTCTTTGCTGGATGGTGGGAAGCCAGCCCCATCTTCCAGTTCAATAACCCCAGGCAGAAGTTTCCTCTGGAAAAATGGAAGCACCCCTGGACAAAGATCAAGAACTGGCAAGCGTGGAATGAGCTGGTGCCTCAGTGCAAAGCTAGTCTGCTGCCGGATGAGCCCACAATGGCGCGCAAGCTCCACCCAGGCATAGAGATCTCTCTGTAACACATTAGCCTCGCGCTTTGATATGAACAGAAGCCAAGGGCCACCAGACATTTGTGAAAAGCCTCTGATCTGACACAGGGAGACTAAATCAAATAAACAAGTATATGCACAAAACACAGGGCACTATGGAAAGGAGCCAGAATGGTGCAGAAAGCCAAAGAAAACTGAAAACATACACAAACATCCCCAGAGAGAGAAAAGAAAGCACTGCACCCATAAAACACAAAATTGCTGAGAAGAAGGGCCAATCTGGGAAGAAGCAACAGTTCTTGGAAGTTAAAAATAAAATAGCCAACGGGCACCTGGTGGCTCAGTCTGTGAAGCGTCCAACTCTTGATTTCCGCTCAGGTTATGATCTCAGGGTTGTGGTACGGAGCCCCTGCTTGGGATTCTCTCTCTCCCTCTCCCTCTGCTCCCCAACCCCCCCAGCCCCGTTAGCACACCTGCTCTCTTTCTCTCTTAAAAAAAAAAAAAAAAAATAGCTAAAAGAAAACGTTTGATAGAAAAGTTGTAAGTTAAGAAATTTTCCAGGGGGCGCCTGAGTGGCTCAGTCATTAAGCGTCTGCCTTCGGCTCAGGTCATGATCCCAGGGTCCTGGGATCGAGCCCCGCATCAGGCTCCCTGCTCCGTGGGAAGCCTGCTTCTCCCTCTCCCACTCCCCCTGCTTGTGTTCCCTCTCGCTGTGTCTCCGTCAAATAAATAAATAATAAAAAAAAAAAGAAAGAAAGAAATTTTCCAGAAATTTAAGCAAAAGATCGAATATAAAATAAAAATGATGAGAAAATGATGATATCAATCCAAGATGCCTAAAAACTGGTGTTCCAGAAGGAAAGGAATAAAAATGAACAAATTTTGAAGAAGAAATTGTCAAAGAATTAATACAAAATTTTCCAGAACGAAAAGACGTAGGTATCCAAACACAATGACTAAAAAAGCCCCATACTGAGGCACAGCTCACGAAATCTTCGAAAATTATGAACCAAAGGTTTAAAAAAAAAAAAAAGCAGACCACATACCAAAAATAAAGAGTGAAAAAGGGTTCTCAGCAGTAACATGATGATAAAGCAAGTTAATATTTATATCCTACCTAGTACAGCGTCTGGCACCTAAAATGCTCATCGTATTTGTTAAATATGTGAATAAATGGAGCAAACTCTTGTGGAAAACGGAAGTGATGTGTGTGTGTTTTTTAAAGATTTTATTTATTTATTTGAGAGCGAGCGAGCGCAAGAGAAAGCAGGAGCAGGGGGTGTGGGGGGAGGGAGAAGCAGGCTCTCCGCTGAGCAGGGAGCCCAATGCAGGGCTCGATCCCAGGACCCTGGGATCATGACCTGAGCCGAAAGCAGACACTTAACCAACTGAGCCCCCCAGAAGCGATGTGTTTAAGTGTTTTAAACTTATTCTGATGCACAAATGATAGAGATGTTGAAGAATCTGAAGGTATGTAGCCAGCACAACCTCTCCCCACATCCCACACTCTTCTGCCTCCCTGACTGTCCCACCATAAGGTCTCAGCCAAACAGGGGCACTATTGAGAGAGCAAGGAAGCTGCTGATAATCATGTCATGACAACAGGATAAATTAAGACTGTCCTAGGCAACAAACATGTTGTTCCATCTTAAATTTGCTTTTTCTAAAATCTTGCTCACCTTTGTCAATGGGAAGCCCTTCCTTCAGTTCCTTGGAATGATCTCTGAACCATCCCTCATTCTAATGCACCCCACATCCAATCTGTCAGCTAATCCTACAGCGATACCTTCAAAATAGGTCCCAAGTCCCACCATTCCTCACCCTAAGTAAGTGGCACCTTACTGCTTCTTTTCTGCCTGGCCTTCTTCCACCTCTTCTCATTCCAGCCACAGAGAGGCTCTTCCCAAATCTAAGTCTCATCTTGGATCTTGTTGTTCCCCCACTCAAAGCCCTCCAAGGCTCCCACCTCCCAGGGTGAACGCTGAAGGCAGTGCACCAACTGGGCCATGCACACCCAAGTCCTCTCCTACCGCAAGGTCAGCTGCTCACCCCTGCTCGCTCTGCTTCCTTGCGGTTCTTGTTTCTAGAACACATCATAAGCACGCCCATCTAAGGTGTTTTGCGTGTTGTGTTTTCTCAATCTGTGATCCTCACCCTCAGATATCCTTCTGAGTCACTCCCTTGCCGAAGTACAGTTTGTGTCTATGTTTTGATTCAAACATCGCATTCTTGTTTTGAATGTTTTCCCTGAAACACGATCGCATCTTAGACAGTTCATCTATTTATTTTGCTCGTTGTGTTCTTCCCCCAGCGAAATGTTGGCTCTATGGGGACAGCGAATTTTGACTATTTTGTTCACTGCTGGGTACCTGCAACTAGACTGCACCTCATTAAATATTCATTGAATGAATAAAATAAGAATATAAACAATATTATTTAAAATACGAAGTTAATAGTAGAGGACACAGCCAGAAGAGTTGAAGGTGGTTGCTAACGGTGGGGAGGAGGAGGGGAGGGCAGGGGATGGCTGTTTTTATCATAAGCCATCTAGTATTAGCCGACTCTTAAAAACCCTTTGTTAGTTTGCTTTTTTAAAATAAATTAACCTCATGAACAAAGGTGAATTAAGTCCTGGCAGCCTAAATTTCTGGCCTTTGGGTCAGCCGCACCAGGGTGTTCTCTTCAATTTCTCACAGAGGCCTGAATCCACTGAGGCCCACAGGCCCCCTTCCCACCCACCCCACCCCCACTTATAGCCTCAACATGATGTGCATCTTCTTCACGACCTGCCTGCCTGCCTACCTTAGTGTTTCCACCACCAAGGAAGCTCTCCAGACCCAAACGACAAGTTTCCTGGGGCTGCCATAGCAAACCACCACAGCCTGGGTGGCTTTAACAACAGAAATTTATTCCCTTTACAGTCCTAAAGGCTGGAAGCCTGAGATGAAAGTTTCAACAGGGTTGTTTGTTCCTGAGGCTTCTCTCCTTGGCTGGTCTGCGGCCATCTTCTTCCAGTGTCTTCCTGTGGTCTGTGCTCTGTCTCTGGGTCCCCACCTCTTCTTCTTTTAGAGACACCAGTCATATTGGATTAGGGCCCACTCAGTCGGGCCTTCATTTAATCTTAATTACCTCTCCAAATACAGTCATATCCGGAGGTGTTGGGGGTTAGAACTTCAACATATGAAATGCCATCCCCATAACACAGAGCAACCCATTGAACGCCTCCAAGGTTCACACTGAAGAGAGATAAAGAGGAGAGAGAGTGGGGCATCAAGATTTCATAAAGATTTCTTTTTTTTTTTTTTTTTCAAAATGCACTGAACCTACCAGAACCCCTTAAAGAGACAGAGAAAGAATTTATTGTTGCAATTTAGGAAATGCTCCTCCAGTGACCTGGAAACACTCTTTTGTTGAGAACTTCTGATCTAGAGGAGAATAAAGGAAAAGTTATCTGTGCAGGATTTCTGACAATATGAAAAATAAAAATTTGCATGTTACAATGATCACCTTCTTGGTGATGAGGCAGGAACTGGGCTGCAGAGGAGGTAAATCTGTAATCAATGGAATGTACCTATCTGGATGCCACTTCACTGTGCAGTTTTTATTATTTTTAATTTTTGCAACTAACCACTGGCCTGACAAACAGCAGGTCTTCAAAATAAAATTTCACAAGGGTCTAGGCATTTAATTTTCTCCCCAACCTTTTGTTAACGCTGAATCTTCCCCTCAGGCCATTTGGTTAGGTGTAGAACCAGGGGAAGCCAGCGAAGAGGCATCCCCATTGGAGAACAGAGAACATGGACAGACCTAGGTGTGGAAAATAATGAAAAATCAAACTTGGTCCCCAAAAATGGCTTTTCGGTATATTGAAAAGAGGATTGAATCCACCACGGACCAAGAAATCCCCTCATCAAATCCAATCTTGATTTTTACCTATGAACTGATTAGTCCCACCTGTCACTCAGCCGTTTTATCCTGAAGGTTCGGCATAAGAGCAATTTTGCTGTGGTTTGTCAATTTGTTGTCAGTCCACCGAGACCGGAATAGTGTTCGAGGTGGTAAGAATGAAAAAGAGAGCCACTTAAATGCATCTGATATTGCTATTAGAAGATATTTAAATCACTTTTCAAAAGCGTCAACATTTTCAAGAACTTCTAGTTTACAGCAACAATGTATTTTTATGTTAGATAATTGTGAAGTCCCAGCACTGACACCTGATAACACTTTTAGTTTTAAACAACTCAAACAAGGTAAAGCTTGATTCAAAAACATAGGTAACTTTAAGAGTCCAGAGCCAAAATATTAATATATCTTTGTAGTCCTTAAGTATCCTGAGAGTGAAGCAGATTAAGAAAGAGTTTGCCTGAGCAAATAAATCACTTTGGAAAAAAATAAAAATAATGGTTTTATGTTTTTCATTAGTATTGTACTTTTGAAAATATTCTTTCACAGCTCACTTACATTTTATCATAATATTTTTCTCTTGTTTATTCTGCTGATACTGATTATCTTGATTTATGAACACAGCTAGAGAAGTTGGACAAGCCAAATACCTTTCCATATTAAAGACACTAAGTATGTAAAACCACTGGGTGAGGAAAATAGATTTTCCCAACCAAAGCACTGATTCCAGTTTTGGTTTCATGAAACAGTAAGGAATATATGACCTCTCAGTTATCCTTTGTTGATGAGATATAATCAACATTGTTTTTATTTTGTTTTGTTTTGTCTCCAGCAGAGCATTTATAAATGGCCATTCTATTTAAAATAAGTTATTATAAAATGAGAAATATTTATAGAACATTCCATTAGGAGAGAAAGTTATACCCATAACATTAAAGTTTGTTTTTCCTTACATTGCATGGGCCTATCTCAAGCCCAATCTCTTCCTGATGTTTTTAAGATATGGTGTGCACTTCACACATGGATCTCCACGTAATGCTCCCACTAATTCCATTTGTCAATGAAATAAAGCAGTCGTCCAAAAATACTGTTACTTGCCATTCACTAGTTTAACTGAATATTCAGGCTCAAATTTAAAAAAGCATATTTTATTTACATGAGTGCTCCTCCTTGGAAATTTCATTCAGAGGAAGAAATGTATCTTATTTTTAATTTGAAGATGTGTAAAATGATTCAATATTAATCACTAACACTTAAGCAATTACTACATGCCAAGCACGCTGCAGTTGTACATACTAGACTCATTGTAGCCCCATTTTACAGTTGAGAATCTGAGTATAAACATTAAGAATGCTTTGGCTAAAAATACGAGAAAACTTGACTAATCTGGCTGACCAAATATATTTGATTTTTCTTCACCAAAATAGCAGTTAGACTATAATGTAGCCTAGAGCTGGTGCGCTGGCTTAGTAATGTCATACGGAACCTGGTATCTTTCCATCGCAGTGTCCTCAGCATGTTGGAATATTGCTTCAGACTTGTTTACGTGATGGCAATTGCAGGACTTGGCATCACGTTTTCTGTTTGTATCAGTCAAGACTGTTCAGGAAAACAGAAGACTGTAGGTGTTTTAAACTGCAAAGGGGTTTCAGTGAAGGGAATTAAGCGTTTACGGAATTGTCGGGAAGATAGTCAAGAAGCATGGAGGTCTGCATGAACTCAGAACTGCTGGTTCTGAGTTTGCAGCCAGCTGAGGGGTTAGGAAGCTGTAGGAACCCAGAGAGTAACTGATCATGATTGCAATGCTCAGCATCAGAGCAGGTGATTCGAATGAAAACAACCAAAATCTGTGCTCTGCCGGAGTCCATGTATCTGCTTGCTGCTGTCCAAGGACCAATAAAATGGCTTCTGCTTCTCTTCTGTTTTCCAAATCTCCCATGAGTACTGACTCCACACAGCAACTCTTATGGCAGGAATTCTGAGAGAGATAGATCCCAGGCCTCCAGGCGCTGCAGTGTAGGAAGGTCTCAGAAGGAAGAAAAGGATGTTGAGTTGCCAATGGACAATCCAGCCCAAGGCTCTGAGGAGCATGAAGGGCAAAGAGAAACCACCAAGATCTCCATCCCTTTTTACCAGGAAAGCCAAAGCTTCTGCTTATATTTCATTGTCTAGGACTGGGTCACCTTATGCCCTTTGGTTGCAAGGGAAGCCGGGAGAACATGCATTTAGCTTTTCTCACTCTGTGGTAGAGGCAAGAAAGAACCTCATGAACAACATTGTAAAACAGATGGTAGATCGAGATGATATACATATGATTTTTCAATCAGAAAAGAAAGCAAAAAAATGTATAAATGTCAGGAGAGGAAGTCCACTATGGACACGGTAGCGTGTGAAAGAAATCCTCGATATCATAATCAAAAAATTGTGAATGTAAACTCAGATATGTTGTAGTGAGCTTATAAACTGGCATAGCTATTCTAGGTGACATTCTCATGGTGCTTAGTTAAATTAAGCATAGATTTCCCTTTTGATCTGGCAATTCTGTTCCCAAGTATATATTCCAAGGAAATTATCAAGCAGGTTCACAAGTGAACAGATACGAATATGGTCATTACAACTCTGTTAATAATAGAGGACACTGGGGCACTTGGGTGGCTTAGTTGGTTAAGCATCTGCCTTCAGCTGGGGTCATGATCCCAGGGTCCTGGGATCAAGCCCCACATCGGGCTTCCTGTTTATCAGGAAGTCTGCTTCTCCCTCTGCCTCTCCCCTCCTCCCCAGCTTGTGCACTCTCTCTTTTACTCTCTCCCTCTCTTAAATAGATAAATAAAATCTTTAAAAAATAATAATAATAGAGGACACTGGAGGCCATGGGTAGGTAAAATGCAGTGGAGGGACACCAGAGCAGACTAGGAAGCAGTTAGCAGTAACATGGATCAGTCCATGAAATATAGTGTAAAGTGAAAAATCAGTGAGAAACAAAATGAGATCTATAATCCAGTGTCATTTGTAAAAATTAAAATGATATGCAAGCAAAACACAATACATACTGATGATAACACATTAGGATGAAGGCTTATGGTGAGAAAAATAGGAAAGGAAGTGAAGATGATAAAGAAATTAATTAATTAACAGTCCTTAATTAATTAATTAAAGGAAAAAGGTCTTGCTTAGACCAATGATGATAATGTGCCATGAACTGAAGGCAATATGACTGATTTAACCCTAGGAAAATAAGACTAATGAAAAAGACTAAAAAGTCAACTGATTTAGTAAAATAAATTGTGTGTGTGTGTGTGTTACAAATGCTCTCATAGCAATGTGTCACCAAAGGGGTTCTAATGCTGCATAGGTTCTGAAGGCTTATACCTTTGTTAATAAGACTCCTTTCAAAGATGAACCCCATTCCCAATGGTATTCCAGTGAACATGGGAAATCAGTTGTAATCCACCATGGAGTGCCTCCAAGGTCTGTAGGAGATAGATTAACACAATGAAAGGCCAATGAACCAGGAGCCAGAAGACACAGACACTCTGTGGGCAACATCCTCCTTTTTATTGGAAATAATTAAATGGTTCTTCTCTCTCTCTCTCTTTTTTTAAATGGTTCTTATGAGGTTACAAGTGAAGTATTTAAAACTCTAAGGGGCAGGCACATCAGTCACAGGGAGTTTTCTGCAAAGTTCTTTTAATATTCTGAGAGGAGTTCAGGGCACCTGGGTGTCTCAGTCGGTTAAGCATCTGACTTTTGATTTGGGTTCAGGTCATTAACTCAGGTTGTGAGATCAAGCCCCGCATTGGGCTCTGCCCTGGGTGTGGAACCTGCTTAAGATTCTCTCTCTCCCACTGCCCTTCCTCTCTAAAAAAATTAAAAAAAAAAAAAAAAATCTGAGGATGTGTTAAGAAATAATGAGCTATTATCTACATAGGTTTCTCAGCTCTCTGCCTGTGAGGATTTTTTATTTTGTTTCAAAAGACTAGACAGTGAAGTTCTCCCTTGCCCTCAATTATCAGGGGAAGAAAGAGAAACTTGTCCAGTTCTGTGGACCAGCCTGTTCACCACTTCCCTGGGGGTCAGTGGAAATGGACTCCTTCTTTTATCCCAGGGGTGATTGGCAGTGATGACATCCAAGAACAATTTTCTTTTTCTCAGTTTGGATCCTGAAAGGTGGGTGTCCTGTCTTCTCAAACAGAAATATTCAATGAAGCCAGCATGCATAATTTATCATGACATAGGACAAGAAAGAAACATTTTGCTGAACATGCCCTGTTTTATCTCCCCCCACTTACTGATATTTCCAGGGTATCCCTGGAGAATCAGAGGCCAGTCTCGGTGGCACACTTTCCTGGTAGCAATTTATCAAGTTCATCTCTTTCCCAGATGATGGAATGATTGCCACCTGACAAAGAGACAGCAAGAGCAGGATTTTCCAAGGATTTCCTAGCAAATCCTTAAAACCCAGTGCTCATGTGGCTTTGGACAAGCCACTTAACATCCTTAAATGTCCATTCACTTGCTGGAGTGGTGGGGAGTGGGAGGGATGGGGTGACTGGGTGATAGACCTTGGGGAGGGTATGTGCTATGGTGAGCGCTGTGAATTGTGTAAGACTCTTGAATCACAGACCTGTACCTCTGAAACAAATAATACATCATATGTTAAAAAAAAAGAAAAGAAAAGAAGATAGTAGGAAGGGAAAAATAAAGGGGGGGAAATCAGAGGGAGAGATGAACCATGAGAGACTATGGACTCTGAGAAACAAACTGAGGGTTCTAGAGGGGAGGGGGATGGGGGGATGGGTTAGCCTGGTGATGGGTATTAAAGAGGGCATGTACTGCATGGAGCACTGGGTGTTATACGCAAACAATGAATCATGGATCACTACATCAAAAACTAATGATGTAATGGATGGTGATTAACATAATAAAATAAAATTAAAATTAATTAATTAATTAATTTAAAAAATTTAAAAGACTGGAATATTTCTAAGCACAAGGAACCACTGTGAGACTTAACCAAGGCACTTAGGAGGGGCAGTCCAGCAGACGACAGTATTTGTAACTACTGGAGCACCTGCTTCTGAGCCACATCTAGCCTTCACTTTCCCAAGTTGGACTAGTGTGGAAAATGTATTTCCTTGGAAAAAGAGGACATAAATCCACTCGAATGCAGTGATTATAACCTATGTATTTTGAATAGAGAAACCCACAACCATTCTCATCTTCATATCACACTGAAGCCACGCTGTAGATCAATATTATTAATGGAAATGAAGCCACATATGCTTGCTCTTCTTCTGTACCTTAAAATTAATCTAAAATTGCACCTCACTCTTGTGTTCTTTTATTTAATAAATATTCCTGTCAATGACTGAGAAGTTGTATACATACTCAGAAATTAAAAGATATGTTGTATTATAGGGCACCTGGGTGGTTCAGTCGGTTAAGCGTCTGCCTTTGGCTCAGGTCATGATCTGAAGGTCCTGGGATTGAGTCCCACGTCGGGCTCCCTGCTCAGCGGGGAGTCTGCTTCTACCTCTCCCTCTGCCCCTCACCCCCACTCATGCTCGCGCACTCTCTCTCTCTCAGGTAAGTAAATAAAATCTTAAAAAAAAGATATGCTGTATTTTATGACCAGTTTCAAAGTAATTAAGAGTAATTTTGACTCTTCATGTGTTTGCTCTGTGTACTGAATTCAGAATCTAAGTTGTAGTTAAGAGAAGTTACCTTCACTAGACCTTTAGTAGTCACGAGAGTGAACTCTGAGTCTGATGGTCTGGATTAGAATCGTCATTCCACACCATGCCGTGTACTCTGAGGCGAGTTGTTTAACCCCTCGGAGGCTCAGGCCCATCATATGAACACAGCGCCTGGCAACTTACAAACCCTCAGTAAATAGTAGTTGCTGCCATCGTTACTGCTACTATTACTATCATGAGTGTCCTTTTGTTACTGCTCACTAATACCTAGCAACGCTGAAATCACTCCGAACATACTCTTGGAATCTCTAATCACATCTCCCCGGAAGCATGTTGCTTTTCCTTTCCAGTTTGTCATCAGTAGCTCTTTTTCCCAAGTTCGATCAGTATGAGAAATTTTAAAATCAAAAGAACTGTTCTCTAAATACTCTGGCCTGTGCATTGAATTGGAAGACACTGCTGTCACTTCAGAAGGAATAACAAAGAGTAAGAGCCTCCCGTGTCCTCATTTTCACTTTGATGTGCCACAAATAAAAAATGAGCTGACGCTCTTAAAATATGAAGACACCATATTGTTGTCACTCTGCATCCTGGCACATCTGATCCCCTTCATGCTGCTCGGGCTGTGGAAGCCTTTGAAGTTAGAAAATACCATTGCCTGATCTCCCAGCACTGATAATTAAGACATAGTGTGGCAAATCAAAAGAGACATGCCACCTAGTATCTACATTCCCTTCCCAAGGGGGAGAGGGAGGGGAAAAGAAGAAGAAGAAGGAAGAAAGCTGGCTTAAAGTTGTGATTCATAAATCAATTGGTTCTGCCTTTCGGTAGGAAAAGATCAGCAACTTCTATATTACAACTCAATCCCATCTTGCATCCCCAAATCAATTTTTCTTTTTTTTTTCCTATGGTTTATGATCTTTGAGTTTCTTTTTCTTAAGACTAATTTTTCTTCTAAGAAAGGAGAGGAATGCCATCTCTTAAAAAAAAAAAAAATCTTATCATTTGTCTTCCTGTGGGGGAAATGGATGCATTTTTATGTTATTCTTCTTTGTCATAAGCAATTGCTGTTGTGTCATAAATTTAAAACAGGTTGTGCCTCTGAAGCCCTGTTCAAATCTGAACAGGGGACATGTGGGATATAAAGGTTTATTAGTATAAATGGATAAATAATGAATGTTGAGTCCCGGGAACCTTGTGTTCCAGCTAGTTGGCTCCAATAACATGTCATAATATATTAAAAAAAATTCAGCTAGGCAATATCTTCACAAAGATAAATTGATCTAAACTCTAATTGGAAAGGCATAGAAAGCATATTGCCATGTTCATTTCTTTACAATAAATAATTTGGGTCTACAAATTCAACTGTGATTTATTTGTAAGTATAGTATAATCATCAAAAAGGGTGACAGACTTTTTTGAAAACTCACTGTTGACTATATTCAGAATTAAAACCTGTTAACTCCATGGATGATCCGCCTGAACATTATCTTAAGTGATATTTCCCTGTTGTTCTCCTTCTGGTCTCTGACCTTTCTCTTTCTACTGCAATGTCATTTAAATGGAAAGATTCACCACAAATTGCACAGTGCCACAAAAAAGACTCAGAGTGATCTTTAAAGTCAAAGGAAAATCTAACTTGACAAATAAAATTAAATCCCGCCTCCCGTTTTCCAAAGAAATTTTTCGAGAATGTCAAGATAACTGTTTCCAAATTTCAGATTGCTCAGATTACGGAACTGTTGACCAATTGTCAAAATCATAGAAAAGAAGTAAATTTTAAAAATAAGTATTAGGAATTCATTGAGTAGGATTAAAAAATGATCCAATTGCTTTCCTAATTTCTTTGTGCAAGGTCTAGGATTAGCAAAAGGGAAAGAACTCCTACAACATAAAATGTGAAATTCTTTAGAGTCCCGAGATGTTATTTTGAGCAAGGAGAAGGAAGAATGGGTAGGTGTGAGTGGGACCAGAGGGAGAAAAGGGAAGCAATATAGGAATTAATAAGCAACCAAGGGTCAATGTGTATGCAGACAAAAGTGGTGAGCTAACATGTGGTCTTACCAGTTTGTGTGTCCTGTAATACTTGACTGTGTTTAATGATGAGAGGGAGATGATTGAAGAACCCCAGACTTTAAATGGATTCCAGACCTTCATTCATATTAGTAAAGGCAGGAATGTCAGAGATGGCTCTAGGGACACCTTAACCTGGGGGAGTCAGACGTTCATAGTCGGTATGGACCTCCTACAACATGGAGGTTGCTAGAGTGACTTAAAGACCAAGCCATGTGTGGAAGCTACATTTATCGTCACTGCTGCCACTGTTTTTTACTTAATATTGCTACAGCCTCTTATAGCTTATCATTTATAAGTACACGTGTGTGTGTGTATTTGTAATCTCATTAGATCTTCCTAGAAATCTCCAAAGATGGCATCATTATTATCAACCCCAACAGAAGTGACATGAGGACCTGAGGGTTTGGGGATATGCCAGAGATGACACAGGCCCCAGGGGAGACCTTGAAACGGATCCCAATCTTCTGATGTCTGTTCCCATCTTGTCAGATGGATTGTATGACCTTTGAAAAGACATCACTCATGAGAGAAGCTGTGAGAGAAGAAACACTTGGGTGGGTGGGAGGAAGCTGGAGAAATTAGGAAGGGAGAAATTATATAATTTCTTCAACAATCACTTAGAGTGCTTGGTCTGGGCCAAGCAGTCTTATACTTGTTGTAAACACTGATGCACCAGCGCTCATAACAACCATATAAGGTAGGTGCTACTAATAATTGCATTTTAAAGATGTAAAAACTGAGGCCCAAACAGATTAAATAACCTGCCCCAAGAAGGGGTTAAATAAAGTAATATAAGCGTTTTTAGTAGAGTCCTCAGAAAATGGTATTTAAAAGAACATAAGAACACAGTCAACTATGTGGAGGAGAGAGTTGGCAGACTTCTCTGGCTTAAGTAAAGAACACGTACGGTGGTGCCGCACAACAGGATGGAAGTCAAACACAGTACAAGGAGGGATGCTAAAGAGCACCCCTCACCTGGGAGGTTTCCTGGATGGGTTAGCCTCCATCCATGTTTTATCTACCCAGACTTTGGCCTTCTGTTGAGCTTGGGCAGTCTGTACCAAAATCAGACGGCCTCCGCACTCTTTTTCTTCTTAATTCCCAGCTCATCCTTACTTTAATCCAAATCTAGAGCTAGTTTTCCCAGTGCCTTGAAATAATTTCACAGCTCAAGCTTTAACCAAGTCACCGGCCTCTGAAACTACAAAGATGAAGAGACTACAGCCTCCCCCTCAAGCAGCAGACCCCCTAGAAAGTGACTACAGAATTATAAACCAGTGATCACCACACATACAAAAGGGCAAAAATAAAAGTCTGCTTAAGGAGCAGAAGGAGTACATCAGAGGAATGTTGCTTTTGTCTTGGGCAGATTTCCCCAAGGAGGTGAACGGAGAACTTGGAAGGTAAAGGAGATGGGTGTAGAGCTGAGTGTCTTGCAGAGTGTGGTGTGCTTAGGGAAACATGCATGGCTTGTTATTGTTCGAAAATAAGTTTGAGCGATAGGCATGAAGAAATAGGAAGACTGAGGGGGTGGGAGGAGGCTGGGGAGGTCTGTCATGAAGGCTGCGTGCACTGCGTGAATCCTCAGAGGAAAAGAGAAATCATTAAGGAGATTGGAACTGTATTTTAGAATATAACTCTCATAAAAGCATAGTTCAAAAGTTTGAGGAGGAATACATGAGATGCAGGAGTCTATTTCCAGGTGAGAAATGTCGACAGCCTGACCTAGGACAGCATTAGTAGGGGATGTGGAAAACAGAAGATGGGTTTGTAACTGATATGGGAAGACACATTAAAAGGAATAAGGGAGGGATGTAGGTTCCTGGCATGAAGATTTTGTTAGTGGGGCCACTGAAGCAGATGGCAGATACAGGAGGGAGGGGGGTTTGAGGATGAAGGGGACGTGACGATAAGACTTTTGGCCAGGCTGAGTTTCCAGTGCCCGTGAGGCAACCAAGGAGAGATATCTAATGGATGGTGGAAAATACAAGCACGTAATAGGCATTCAAAATACATTTCTCTTTAGACATTATCCCTCCTGAGATGACAGATGATAGTTGTTTTGGATGTATTCATCCTACTGGAATACAAAGGACTCTGGAGATTCTTTTCCATGTATATCACTGCTCATCCCTCCAGGTCCCTTCTGGATGAATTTAGCTTCTGAATGAATGCGGCCAACAGCAGGACATTGGAAGATGGAAGAAAAGAGAAGTTGGATGATGAGTTTTCTTGCTCACTCCCTGCAGTGTTACTATAGACTCATATCCTTCATCCCAATGCCACAGTGCCTGTTAGGTGACTCCTCCCCAAGTTCATTCTCTCTCTCTGTTCCTGTCTCTGTCTCTGTCTCTCTCTCTTTTTGTTTCCTCAGGCCTAGTTGTAGTAACCTCATTTCTACCCCTTGGGTAACGTGACTATTTCCCTGGACCTTCTCTACACCATGATCACACCATTATAAAAAGCCCCTTTATTAAACTATTTTCAAAGACTCTACTTGAAGGTATCATCTTTTTCTTGCCACACTGACTGATAAACTTGGCTTTAAGGTATTGTCCTCCTGGTTTTCCTCTGCCTTCACTATCCACTCCATCTTACTATCCCTTGCTGGTTTCATCCCATCTTCACAATATTTAAATTTTAGAGTACCCTGGGACTCACTTCTCAGGCTTGCTCTTTTTTCTGTGCACCCTCCGTGCCTGGATGATCTCATTCGGATGTTAAATGCCATCTATGTGGTAACCACCAAATATGTTTCCAGCCGTAACTTTTCCCATTAAATTCCAAACTCAATGATCCACTTGCAAGGCTAATAGGCAAATCAAACTTAATTTGCCCAAATCATAACTCCCCCTCCAAAATCCCTTCTACCCTGATCATTCCCATCTCCACAGTGGCACCACCATGTATACAATTACTCAAGCCCAAATTCTAGGAGTCTCCTTGGACTCCTCTTTGTTGCCTATCCTGCAAACAATCTAGTAGCAAGTACTGTCAGCTCTCCTTCAGGTTATACCCTGAAACCAGCAGTTTCTCACTCCTACAGCACTGGTGTCCCAGCCCACACCACCCTTGTCCCTCCCCTAACTACCTAATGACCTCCTGTCTGGCATCTCTGCCTCCATTCTCACCCCTATGGAAGCCAGAGTGGATCTCCTTAATGAGGAAATCAGAGCACCATCACTCACTTATCCACATACTTTCAAACACTTCCTTTTACAAACTAAATGAAACCCAAACATTTTCCTGTGACTTCAGAGCTCTCTGTCTTCTGGCCTTTGTCTTGCTCTCCAAGGACCTATTCTTTTTCAGCCACTCTGACCATCTTACTACCTAACACAGTAGCCTCTAGACAGGTGCCTACTCAGCACTTGAAACAGGCTAGACAGGCTGAGGAACTGAATCTGTTTGATTTAATTTTCCTTAACTTAAATTTAAATTTAAAAACAGGTGCAAATGTAATTATCAGAAAACACGTAAGTATGTTTGGATAACATGGATACATGAACCTACTTTATCAATTATACATTTTCTGAAATCAGAATGCAGATCAATTATTTCCAACAAAAAATTTAGCTTCTGAGTTGAGACACACTTTAAGTAGAAAATACCTACCAGATTTTGAAAAAATTATATGAAAAGAAGAATGCAAACTATTGCATTCATAATTTTTACATTATGTTGATTGTATCTTTAAATGTAAAATATATAATTAAAATCAATTTTGTTTCCTTTTTTAATTTTATGGTTTTTTTGTTGTTGTTTTTATTAAAACATTTTGAATTACATAGGTGGCTCTCATTGTGTTTCTATGGACAGCACTCAGCTCTGCCTCCAGGGTCTTTATATTTGTTATTCCCTCTGTCTAGAAATGCTCTTCCCAACTCCCACCTCTGCATGGTTCATCATCACTCATTTGCAATTTTTCGTCAGATCTCTGCTCAAATATCAACTACTCAAACCGTCTTTTTCTGAAAGCTAAAATAGCTTTCATCCCATCTCTCACACCCTGCTTTACTTTGTCTGCATACCACTCACACTATCTGCTCATCCACTGAGTCCCATACTAGAAAGTCAGCTTCCTAAGGACAGGTACTTCTTTCTTGTTTAGTGCTCTATTCCCAGGAGCTAGGGGGAAAAAAAAGAGCATATGTGTGCACTAAATATTTGTTGAAGAATGAATGAATGAATGAATGAATGAATGAATGAAACCACTGACACAACTGTGGCATAGCATGAACAATTTCTTTGTGTATAATACTCTATGATACTTACCTGAATTTAGCCTTGCAACATCTTCCCCGTGCTGGAACTCAAGTGGGCATGAAATATTTATCTCACAAGAATCTAGGACCCTGAGATGCTGATATCAACAGGACAATTGCTCAGGGCCAGCATCAAAAGAACTCGGGTAATGGCAGAGCAGGTGTGGGCCACTCTCCACATATCCTTTTTACAGCTACAACCAAGAGCCACAATCCTGTACCTACCACCAATGAATCATTCATATTTAAGAACGCTATTATTTTTCATTTATTCTCTTTCAAGACAGAGATTTCAAAGGTGTATGAAAGTTTTCAAAAGGGAAAATAATACGTGAAAGATATGAACTTGAAGCCTTCTAAAACGTGTTTTCTTGAGATGCCTTAAAAGTATACTTGAACTGTTTTTGCAAACAGCATGATTCCAAGCACACATTATTTCTTCAATTTTCGAGAGTCAGGAGCAGGTAAATCTAACAAGGAAGTAGATTAGAGTAGCCTAAACATATTCTAGGCTATCTCTGATGTAAAATATATAGAAGGCTTATCATTTGTAGGCTGCACTGTGAATTTTTTACTTAGATTTTCAACAGAAGTATCACTTCAGGTACTAAGACAATCCTCTTTCTCCAAATGTGAAGTCATATTTATATTTAGCATGGAAGCCAGGGAATTTAAAATTTTCCTCTCAAATGGCATCAATTTGCACCTCCTAAACAATAAAGACTGAGCTAACAATAGCATCCTCATAAATGTCAAAAAACATGATTTCACTCATAGTTTAGAAATTTCAAAGTTGAAGGTAAGGTGACTGCATCAGTATAGAGAAGTAGAAATAAGATGCATTTTTATCTTGGCTTCCAGAAGGTGCATAACTTTCTGTAATTGCAACATTATCATCGTCAATAACAGCTAAAGATTTTTTTTGAGATTTTATTTTTAAGTAATATCTACACCCAATGTCGGGCTCAAACTTACAGCACTAAGATCAAGAGTTGCACGTTCTACCAACTGAGCCAGCCAGGTGCCCTGATTGTTAAAAATTTTAGGCAGACCCAGGCAATGAATCTTCAGTGATGGGAGGGACAGGGATGGGGGTGTGGGGTTGGGGAGAAGGTATTCCTCTAGAAGGTCACAAAAGTGAGAATGTGAGTGAGGACAGCTGCCAGCCTAGCTGATGGCCAGAGTCTAAAACCATTTCTGAATGCCTATTGCCTTCCTCACTGTGGACATGTGGGTAATGAGCCCATGAGGGGGTGAGGGGGAAGGATCACCGCAACCAACTTTACTTGTCCCCATTCTGCCAGGCATGGTGTTGCTGGCTTACATTCCTCATCTGCTTCCTAAACAGCTATGAGTTAACAAAGTGGAGTAAACTTGTATGTGACTAAGGAGAAAATATATTTTACGTCAGGTTTTGGGAGATATTTTGTTTGCATATTTCTGAACATTAGAGCCTCATATTTGTGACCTTTGTCTGAAGACCTTAATCACATTCAGGATCCCTATTATATTAGAGATAGAGTGGTGGGTTTGGTGAATTTTAGGGGGGAGAGATTAGAATTTTACCATTTACCCTAGTTTTCAGGCCTGTGGAGTTAGAAGAATCTCAGAAGATGTGCTTCTGGAAATCAGCTTGCTGAGGCCCACTGTGGTGTTTAGAAATGACAGCACTTATTCTGGGTTCAGATCATGTGGGGCACAGACTGCCAGTCCATAAGACATCCTTGAATTGTCTCATACACTCTTGAAAAAAATGTACATTCTAGGGGTCTGCTCTTAGTTGGTACAAACGGTCAGGAGTATGAAGTAAATTCAATCTCAAACCACTGGTATATGGATGAATTTGCAGGATTCTGGTATGCCTCAAATTACAATCCCTTCCAGATGGTCTTTCAAACCAAAAGGCCATTTATTTGGAAATGAAAAAGGAAAAAATAAAAGAGAGAGAGAGAAAAAATATTCAAAAGTGTTGTTTGATTCCTAAGGTTTATTTTTATTTTTTTCATTATTTTCTACCTAGAAATTGCTTTAATACCCATTTTCCATGATTACTCTGCTCCTGTCCTATGAAATCCTAAGCTGGGATGTGCACCTTATCCAAGAACTGATTTCTACCTAGAAATTGCTTTAACACCCATTTTCCATGATTACTCTGCTCCTGTCCTATGAAATCCTAAGCTGGGATGTGCACCTTATCCAAGAACTGATTTCTACCTAGAAATTGCTTTAACACCCATTTTCCATGATTACTCTGCTCCTGTCCTATGAAATCCTAAGCTGGGATGTGCACCTTATCCAAGAACTGACAACACTTTCCACAAGAGAATATGCGTAACTGTTTCCTATGCCATGGATTCATTTCAATTCTGATATCAAATAGATTTTCCTTTACACCTCTGGCTGTCAAATGCATGTGCTGGTCTTCCTCTAAATTTAAAATCCAGTCAGGGAGATAAAGGAGATAACACCTCTTTTATTACAATTTGGGAAAACAATAAAAATCATTTTGAATATTGAAATATCCCATGAAGCACTTGAGTATATTTCACCCTGTGCTTAGAAAACTGCAGATAGGGCGCCTGGGTGGCTCAGTTGGTTAAGCGACTGCCTTCGGCTCAGGTCATGATCCCAGGGTCCCGGGATCGAGTCCCGCATCGGGCTCTCTGCTCGGCAGGGAGTCTGCTTCTCCCTCTGACCCTCCCCCCTCTCATGTGCTCTCTGTCTCTCTCTGTCTCAAATAAATAAATAAAATCTTTAAAAAAAAAGAAAACTGCAGATAATATATTCAAAGAAACAGATGTCAACCAAATACAGTTAAATCTACGATGCCTCCATAGTCACTAGCAGGTTTGCAGATACTCAATTGAATCAGCAAACCACAAATAGATAAGCACAGAGAAAACTAATTGCCTGGGAAACAACATTCCACTTGCTTTGTCATTAGCTGCTCGAAACGCTCTACAAGTGCAGCTTATCTGAAATCCAAATTCTGGAATAGAGATCAGACAGATCCTGAAACCAAGGCCAAAGCTTATGTCTGTCTTCTTCTCCTACACTTCAATCAGGACACCAGGACTCAGAGAAAACTCACAGATGTGAAGTAAACTTACCAGTGCTTTGCAGTTCATTTCACAGAGCTTGTCTGTATAAAGAGGTGCAGTTCAAGACTGCTCAAACTTTCCTGTGCATAAAAATCACCTGGAATCTTGAGAAAATGCAAGTCCCGATTGAGTAGGTCTGGGGCAGAGCCTGAGAAACTGCATTTCCTACCAGTTCCCAGATGATGCCCAGGCTGCTAGTCTAGGGGTTACATACATATTTAATAGTAGGAGCTCACCTAGCTATAAATTTCTCTTAGAAATCAGAACGCTGATTGCCATTTTTACTCCTACTTATTCACTGTATGTTCTTAGGGAAGTAGTCTGACCTCTCAGTGCCTCTGCTTCTCATCTGTCAAGAAGAGGTACAGAAGTTAAAGAGATCACGTTAACACGAAATCTTGAAGAGGGTTAAAGATGTTCCATAAACAGGTTGGCTGAGCAAACATGGTGGGATGAGATCCATTCATTGGAAGAGGGAAGAAAGAAATCTTAAAGGCTGAGAATCAAAAGTAAACAAACAAACAAACAGGTCCTATTGAAAGGCAGATACCTAAAAAGAATGTATAAATAAAATTAAAAAAAAAAAAGCAAAGCGCCACAAAAAGAATCAGTGAGAGTAAAGTCAGACTTAGGACAGGGGAAGAGAAGATAATGCGGAAGTACTATGTTCCTCAGTAACTGGAGACTGATGACCACAGCAATTTACAAAGGACAGATCCTTGGAGAGAGGTGGGGGAGAAGATGATGCACTGCATATAGAAAAAAAGAAAAGAAAAAAAAAAAAAAAGAAAAAAAGAAAAGATAAGGAAATCTTGGATGGAACACAATGAATGATTTATAGTAGGTAATAAAGGAAACAAATGTAATCACTTCTTTCCCCAAAATGTTGGATGAATTTCTCGTGCAACTTTTTCCTTGGCTTTTCGATATTGTTTAAGTACCTGGGACACACACACACATACAAATAGCACACCTTCCGGTCCGTTGCTCAGCCATCTATTGCCACCAACATGAGATGAAGCATGTTACCAAGAGTTTCCAAATGCGCATCGAGGCCCTCTGTATCGGGCCCTTCCAAGAAAGGCAGTTTGCTTTTTATCCCCAGAGCCTCCCTGTGACAGGGAATGCCTAGCAGAACACTGGAGGACAGAAAGGAGGGAGAAAAAACAACACTTTTCTTTGTAAGTCACTAACTAATTGAACTACCATATCAGCAAAGCTGGAAAATCCTGCCTGTCCGGATTGTCACTTACACCAGCAGCACTACCGATGATTAACTTCTGGGAATACCCAGGGTAACTATCTCAGAACTGTGAACTATCGTGCCTTCTCAATGTCAGCAGATACCCGCATCAGCCAAATACCTTCTCAGAAGGCCGTAAGATTACACTTCATTTTTGGAAGTGATCATCCTAGCCACCAAATGGTAATACTCTCTCTCAGCCTGCCGAGGGCTGTGGCTGACGTTCTTCCAGATAAAGGCGCTATCTGAGTAAGACTAACATTACCTGCATATCAGCAGTTTCTGCACCAGAGACCGCATCAGAAATCTAACTGCCAATTTCCACACATCTACAGAGGGAAACAAAGGGTCACATTTCAAAGGCTCCCAACTCAGGGAAAGAGCCACTTAGAGCATTTGCAACACAATCAGTTGTACAACAAGGCAGGGGAGATGTGGTATCACCCACAGATAAAGACAGCAGTCCGGGACCCTCTACATTTACCAAGATTCACTCAAGATTCTACTGCAGGACTCACAGGCTTTTATCTCTCTGACAACAAAACCCAAGAGGTTTGCCAAAATAGAATTCCAGTGTAGGGGGAAAGAAGCTAAAGAATTATGCATTAATAACACCTTTACCCACAGGCGGAACATATTTTCATCTGCACACATCACGAACCGGAGATCTTAGGTTATTAAAGGTGAAAGGAGCTAATAGTCTTTGGGATGGCTCTCTTGGGTTTCCTCTTTGCATAATGAAGCTAATACAGGGCAACCCAACTCAGCAGTTCTTTGGGATCAGGTACTTGTAGTCACTCACACTATTTTAAATTCACTAACTAAATTACTTTGTGGAAGGACTGTTGGCAGCTAATCTCAAAACTATGTCTACAAATAATTCATGACCATATTTACCAATGAAGAAGAAGCCTAATTGGCCAAGATGTATGGTTTAGTTAATCTGTCTTTTAGAAAATGCCAAATTAATGCATACATAAAGATCACCATTGATAAAGATTTAAACACTGCTGAGGACATCTGCATAACCTGAACTCAGAATTGAAGGCCCCTGCCCTGTTCTGGATTCCCAAAGCCAGGACCCCTAGATCAGGAAGGAGTTCCTGCCTGGAGCTATCCTGTATCCAGGGAAAGAAAACCAAAACTTTCGGCCATGAACTTATTTTCATACTGAGTCATAGCACAGCCATTTCACTTAAAATTATGGAACCCAAACTGCAGGAAAAAATTTAGCGTAAAAGATAAGTAGGAGTCAATTGATAACTTGGTTTTAAAAGAGAGAAATGGGATTTATTTACCACAAAGGGATAATTTAATATTTTGCGGTTAATTCATTGGGACACTTTCTCTGGTGTTTTTACTTCAAATGGTCTTACTTTACTGTAAATGGTCACTCATGTTGGGGGCATGAAGAAGAGGTAGAGCACAGAGGATTGTTAGGACAGTGAAAATATTCTGTATGATAGCATAATGATATATGTCATTATGCCTTTGTCCGAACCCATAGAATGTACAACGCCAAGGGTGAACCCTAAGGTAAACTATAGACTTTGGATGATAATGATGTGTCCCTGTAGGTCCCTCAGTAGTAACAAATGTCCCACTCTGGTGGGGGCTGCAGATAATGGGTGAGGCTGTGCATGTGGGGGGGTAGGAGCCATATGGGGAATCTCTGCATCTCCCTCTCAATTTAGCTGGAAACCTAAAACTGCTGTTAGAGTCTATAAATAAACAAACCTAAACCTTCATGAATAACAATAGTAATGATTATTAATATTGATTGAATATTTGTTATGTGCCAGGCACTTTGCTAAGTGCTTTTTTAAAAAAAGTTATTTATTATTTTGAGAGAGAGAGCGAGAGAGAGAGAAAGATTGAGGAGGGACAGAGGGATAGAATCTTAAGCAAGGCTCTATGCCCAGCATGGAGCCTGCCCAATGCGGGGCTGCATCTCACAACCCTGAGATCATGACCTAGCCCAAATCAAGAGTCTGAGGCTTACCAATTGGGCCACCCAGAGGCCCCTCTGCTAAGTGCTTTACATGGATTAATTCACTTATTTCTCACAGCTTCTCTGTATCATAGGTGCTAATAATATACCTATTTTATAGATCATCACAGAGAGGGTAAATAACTTGCCCATGATCACACAACTAGTAAGTGGCTGAGCTGGGGATTCACACCCAGACACTGAATTAGTGCGTCTGTTGGGAGATCATGCTGCACAAGCAGTGTTTGATTTTCCTACTGCTTTGCTTTCTCTGTGTGTGTTTGCTATATAAAAATTGGTGTGTGTTCATGTCCACATCAATGTATCTCTTCCCTAAAAACAAAAATATACTGGGTACGTACTTAGTGTCATTTAACGTTTTAGGAGATAAATATAAGATCCCTCTTTCCCCAGGGATTTCTGCATCACCTTGATATTCCTTGAAATCCCTACATCACATTTACTGAGTAGCTATTCCATCAGTTGTTAACTTGTGAAGAGAGTCATTTTAACTCTTTATCTGTTAAGTCTAAATTTAACCTCTTTGTCCTTCATGACTAACCTTCTAATCCAAAGCACCTCATCTTTGAACTCAGAATTTTGAGGAATCGGGGAGAGTAAAGTAGCTGCAGGACGCCATGCTAAGTTTCAGGTGAAGACAATGAAAGTCAGATCAGTATTGCAGAGAAGAGAAAAAGCATGTATGAAAATGGGGATGTTTTAGGGAGCTGGTCATGAGAGGAGGAGAGTGTTTAGAAAGGGGGCAGGAAACTTGGAGTAAAGGTGGTCCATCTAGTGGTAGAGCTGCTTAGAATCCAAAATGGAGGAACTTCACAGGCAGAGAGGTAAACAGGTTAAAAGATTATAGGCTGTCTCATTCCCCTTGAGTGGGCTGGACTTTGTGACTCACTTCCAAAGAGTAGAGCATATGCAGAGGGAAAAACAGTGAGTTTAAGTGGAAAAACCTGGCAAACACCACCTTCACCAAAGGATTAATCTCAATATCACCCATGATCAATCATGTGGATAACATGCGGCCCTGATATGATGTGATGAGAAGTGCGGCCCTGATATGATGTGATGAGAAGGCATTTCACCTCTGTGATATTTTCCCCGAAAACCCACAATCCAGTCTGCTCATGAGAAAAATGTCAGGTAAACCCAAATCAGAGAATACACTACAAAATACTTGCTTGACCAGCACTCTTCAAAACTGTCAAGATTGTGAAAAATAAGAGAAGATTTTGAAATTGTCACAGATCAAAGGAGACTAAGATATAATGACTAAATGCAGTGTGGAACCATGGATTGGATCCTGGTGCGGAAAAAGGAGAAACTGGTGAAATCCAAGGAAAGTCTGCAGTTTAGCTGATCGAAATGAACCGATGTTAATTTCTTAGTTTTGACAAATGCACCATGGTGACGTATGATGTTCGTATTAAAGGCAAATGAAATGAAGACTGTTGGGAACTCTCTGTGCTTTCTTTGCAACATTTTTCTCTTGTTTGTTTTTTGTAATTTATACTTATCCCCAAATAAGGTAATTTAAAAATAATCGTGGGTTATCGTTTCATCTCATTAAAATGGTTTGGGACAGGGCGCCTGGGTGGCTCAGTCAGTTAAGTGGCTGCCTTCGGCTCAGGTCATGATCCCAGAGTCCTGGGATCGAGTCCCGCATTGGGCTCCCTGCTCTGCAGGGAGCCTGCTTCTCCCTCTCCATCTGCCTGCTTCTCTGCCTACTTGTGCTCTCTCTCTGTCAAATAAATAAATAAAATCTTTAAAAAATAAATAAATAAAATAAAATGGTTTGGGACATAAGTTTTTTTCAATGGATTTAAAACATTTAAGAAAATATGTAATTTTTTATGGGATAAGGAAAAGGCAGACCTAGAGGGCTGTGTTTTAACAGCACATTGTGTTCAACAAGACTAGTGATGACTATGTAGAGGCTTTATGATAAACAAGGTTAAAAGCCATGGATAAAAGGAAAGGCACATGGGAGGGACAAAGGGATAAAAGCATTTCAGGGTGAAGGCACCTATGTCAGCCATGTTCTTTTTATTAGCAAATTAGGCCTAGATGAGGCAGGTGTTACATAAATTAAAACTGTATGGTCAGGGGAATGAAGATGGGAAGAGTAAGGCATGGATTAGGGACCAACTCCGGGCAACAAGAGCAAGAATAAAAATATGAAAGCCAGTGTGACCCCAGTGTTGGTCATTGGTAAGCTCCTCAGGCTTCAAGGTGGCCAAAGGGGAAAAAATTAGGAGATACTTTACAAAGTCGTTTCAAACCTGTTTTCTCCAGATTTGGCATAAGGAAGCTGGATTATTAACACTTCTTGACTTTATAATTTTGTCTCCCTGCGTCCTCTTTGACAACCTAGAGTAAAGAATGAGGCTGTAGATCCCCAGTGACAGAGATCCCAACTCTGCTACTAACTGGAGTTTTGATACCAGCAAGTTCTCTTTATCTCTCTGGATCTCAGTTTCTTCAAGTAAAAAATGAAGAAGTTGTGTGCTTTTTTTTTTTTAGGATTTTATTTATTTATTTATTTACTTACTTACTTACTTACTTACTTATTTAGAGAGCACAAGCTGGGGGAGAGGCTCAAGCCAATTCCCCACTGAGCAGGAAGCCTAATGCAGAGCTCAGTCTCAGGAACCTGAGATCATGACCTGAGCCAAGATCAAGAGTCAAACACTTAACTGACTGAACCACCCAGGCACCCCAAAAATGAAGAGGTTTTATGTGACCAAAAGTCTCTTCCCAGTTGTAAACATCATGTGATACGATTTTGTGACTTCTTTTGGCACACAAGCCCCCGGATTTACAGTCCTTGTTTATTTTATCCAATGACACATAAGTAAGAATGGATGAAGTCAACACTGCTACAACTGAGCCCTGTCAACCCAGTGAGGGTTCCATCATTTTGTTCACATCTGGGGATATACACACCAGGACTATGCTGCTGCATCCAAGAAGCTTTGCTGTGCTGGGTACTTTAAGACCTTTAAAAGAATGTCATAAAACTTATCTTCCTCTTTCATTGCTTCAATTTGGGATCCATATCCAATCTAGGCAACTGGCTTAGAGATAACATGAATTTCCCAATGAAAATAGAGATACAAATTCGCTGGAGATATTAATGATCATTTCATGGTACCTAAACACTAAAATGGGAACATTAAAGCTAAACTCTGTGCCTTAGATGTTCTCTCATGGGGGAAGCAAGCAAGGAAGAGGGGTGCAAATAAAAACAGTGCCTGAAAGCTGGGAAAAATGAAATTTGCCAAAAAAAAAAAAAAAACTCACAAAAAAACAAAAACAAAAAACCCCACCTGGTCATATTAGAATTGGAAAGTTGTCAACCATTTCAGGCTTAAAAAAAGGGCAGGAAGTGTCACCTGGAGAAAGAAAAAATGACCTACTCACCCTAGTTTGCACAGAAATTTCTGCATTTGGGGGAACCCCCCCAGACTCAGACAAATGGGGATGTTGGGTCACCTTAGAAAAAGACTATAATTAAATATTACATTGTTTTATTTTAAGATGATTCTCACATTGAAATGGTTGAATTTTTCTCTTGATATTTAGTTAGAGGCCAATTAGTTATGTTCTATATTTATTTAATGCTGTGTAGAAATTGTGGAAACTTCCAAGAGTACAGAGAATGAATAGATATGCATATGCATACGCATAAGGACATGCATACACATACACATACACATATGCATATTTCTTATTCTTAAGAAAACGTATCTCTACCTTACTCATCACCACCTGACACATTGCATAGGCCAGAAAGTAACTTAGATTTGTGATCCATCTAATCTTATGACTGGGTCTAGTTTTTAAGACAAAAAATACAAAATGTTTTGAAAACTTAAAAGCAGCCCATGCTACTACTGATCTGTTCAAACAGAAATACCACCAGAGCGGAACTATTTTTGCAGTAATCTGAATTGTGTGGCAGGTACAATCAGCTAAGATAAGAGCAATTCATTTTATACATGAAGACAAAATCTACATTAAAACATAGATGTGGCTAAGTGTTAAGAACAACAAATTGGGTGATTACCATTATGTCCATAATATGAAGAGTGAGAAAGGCTAAAATCTACAAATTCAGATGAATGACATATTATTAACAAATAATGCAAAAGCACATGTCCTTGACTCCTACTTAAGATCATCTTCTACATCAAGCAAAATGACTTTCAAATTGGAAAATGTAGGTAACAAGCACAGTTATCAGAGATTGGAGTTCAAGGTGCTGGAAGATACTTAAAACAAATCTCTTTGCTTAAAATTAATAAAAGTCATTTGACCCGAATAAGTTATACACCAGACCAGTTGTGGAAAAAACAAACAAACAAACAAACAAAAAACCACTTAAGTTGTTATAAAAACAAGGTATTCTAGTAGATGATATATACCTGCAGTGTTTCAAAATAGAGAAATGAACGTAGAAACTAGAAACTACGTCAAATTCAGCTTGATGTTGACCCTGCCCATATTGTGGAATAAAGCTGAAATCAAGGAACCAACATAAACAACCAGTCATGCCAAACTAATTTTCTTAAAAAAAAAGAAGAAAGAAATCTTATCAGGGAAGTCAAGCAAATACCATACAAAGAATATACTTTGATTTCATCCAGTTTAAAATATTTTGTTTGTAATTTGTTCCACAAAATTTTCCTCTATACCCTTAGCAACAGAAACACACACACACACATACACAATCGATGAGCAAGTAACATGGTTGCACTAAGTGTTATACCTAAAGTCTGTTGATTAATGAATGAATAACAGACGGTTAGGGTGTGGCAAGACTCTGTGATCGACATCATCTAGATTTTTTTTTTCTTAATTACTAGAGGTCAAGAGATACCCTTATCGAGTTTGTAGAAGATACACATCTGGTGATGAAATCAGTTTTCAGAAGGAACTTGACAAACTAGAATTAATGATCACATTGATTTCTATGAAAGTCCCGTTCTGCACCTCCGAAAACAACAGCATCAGTGAAACGCAGATCTTGCCTGATATGACCACAAGACTGTTTACAAAAATGCTTGGGAATTTGGGTTGATCTCAATCTCTTTATGAGCCAATGATGTGGCATGGTTGCCAAAAATAGCTCCTGCCTGCTTAGCTTGCACCAGTTACAAGTATCCTGTTCAGAACAAAGAAGGCAGTGTTCTTGCAGTGACAGTCCTTGGTTTAACCTTTGCCACCACATTTTAAGAGAATTACTAACTAAGGCTTATCTAGAACAGTGAGATTAGAGCTGTGGAGAGTCCAGAAAGTGGGTTACAGCAGTAATTATTGAAGAAAAGAAAGATAACTGGGGACAGAGAATAGTGGAGGCATGATCATTATTTTCAAATATTAGAAGTTCCATTTTAAAGAAGGAGGATTGAATATACTCCACAAGGCTCCAGAAGACAAAAGTCAGATCAACAGGTTGAAAATTTGAATAGGCAAAATTGAGCTCACTGCAAGAAAGAACTTTCTAGTAATTATAGCTTTTAAAAAAATGAAATACCAGTATTGGCAAGGGTATAAAAACATGAATATTTTCATATAATTGAAATGGGGATTGAAATTAGATCATTCTTTCTGGAAAGACAATTTGGCAATGTATTTCAAAAGATTTAAAAGCCTATATCATTTAATTCAGAAATTCCACTTACAGACATTTACCTCCATAATTAGAAATGTTGAAAAAAGTTCATAACAAAATTAATTGCAGCATTTTTTGTAGTAGTGGATATTTTGAGATAAACTATAGCCATCAGATATATTACATACATATATACATATCTGTTATATATATTACATATATAAAATGGAATACTAAGCTGTTATTTTAAAAACAGAGTAGAAAATATTTTATAGAAGCAAATATTCATAATACATCTTAGCTGAGAAAAGAGATCTCAATCTTCTAAATATAGAAAAATAGAAAAAAATTAAATATAACACACTAAAATATTAACATCGCTATCTATAAGAAAAAGAACAATTTTTCCTTCTGTGCGTTTTACTATTTTTTCCAATGTCTAAAATGAAAATATAGACATTTTGCAATCAGAAACAAACAAAAAACAATGGAGGCATAGAACATGTGTTCTCACATCCCCAATACCTGATTCACAGCAGGAAAGCTACACATTTTTTCTTGAATAAATGAATAAATTAATTAAATGTTATAAATATTTTATAGAGTGAACTCTCTAAAAGAGTTAATAGCTTCCCATTACTGGAAATGTTCAAGCAGAGGCTGGATGACTCTCAGTATATTTGGAGGACATTCTTACTCTAATTTAAGAGCAGGGGTTCCCAAAATGAGACACCTTGGAAACATAAAATACATCCCCATTTCATGAAATACAAATTTTCAGTCCCCACCCCAGATTCCCCACCCCAGAATCTGCAGGGGTTGTTAGAATTTGCCTGGGTTTCAGGGGGTGGACTTTAGAGATTGTATCCATGCATCTGGAAACCAAGCTGCTGTGGTCCTACGCTGATGGCTAAGGCAGGATCCTGTAGAGGTTACTCTGGGCCTTCGAACTGGCTATTCACTGGCCTGGAACAATGTTTCCCCCCACCCCCACCCCAGCCCCCAGCCTAGTCTGCAGAGATGGCTCCCTCACTTCTTCCATGACTTCATGACTTCATTCAGATCTGCCTCTTCAAAGAGGCTCCCCTTGACTCCCACAAATTGCAGCCCTTTCCAAAATCTTCCATCCAGTTTCCCCTGCTTTGTTTTTTGCCTGAGCACGTACCAATTCCCACAATATAATTCGTTTATTATGTTTATTATTTACGGTCTGTCTCTCCCTACTAGAAAAGTAAGCTCCATGAAGAAATGATTTTTTTTTTCCATTTTTGTTCAAGTATCTCAGAATCATGCTTGGCACATAGCAGGTACTTAAGGAATGTTTGTAAAGGAAGAGACACAATGAATGGAAGAATGTCTAAGGTTCTAGTCAAAGGTGCTTGGAGGGCGGAGCAAGATGGCGGAGGAGTAGGAGACCTGGATTTCGTCTCCTCTCAGGAATTCAGCTGGATAGGGATCAAACCATTCTGAACACCTACAAACTCAACAGGAGATCGAAGAAAAGAAGAACAACAACTCTCTCATCAGAAAAGCGACCACTTTCTGGAAGGTAGGACGTGTGGAGAAGTGAATCCGAGGCGATATTCGGGAGGATAGACGGCGGGGGAGGGGCCTCCGTCGGCCGCTTCTGGCAAGTGATAGAGCCGCGGAGCACAAAATCGGAACTTTTAAAAGTCTGCTCCGCCGAGGGACGTCACTCTGGTGGCTAAGTGGGGGGTGGAACCCTCCGGGACAGTGTGGTCTCAGGACCCTCGGGGTCACAGAAAGACCGGGGGTGCCTGAGTGTGGCAGAGCTCCCAGGTATCGGAGCAGGGACACTGGCTGCAGAGGCGGAGCCCAGGCGCGGGCTCTCAGCTCGGGGTGGCCATGAAACGTGATCCGCGGCACAGTCGGGCCCCTGCTCCTCCAGCAGGGACCCAACAAGCAGCAGATCTGGGGAGACTCACCTTCTTCCCTGGGAGGAGCGGCGCGGGAGCGCACTGCAGGGATCTGCTGGGTTTGGAGACTCCACCCGGGGTCGGGTGCCAGAGATAGAAACGCGCGATCACAGGCCGGGCGAGCACGGAGTGCGGCCAGAGACCGGGGAGACGGGAGTGACTGACGGCTTTTCTCTGGGGGCTCCCTGAGGAGCGGGGCCCCAAGTTCTTGGCTCCTCCGGGGCGGAGATTGGGAGGCCGCCATTTTCACTCTCCGCCTCCAAAGCTGTACGGAAAGCTCGCAGGGAACAAAAGCCCCGGAGAGCAAACCTGAGCAGATTACTTAGCCGGGAGGGGGCAAGGGCAGGGCACTTCCGCCTCCGGCAGAGACATTTGGAAACCACGGCAACAGGCCCCTCCCCAGAAGACCAGCGAGAACAGCCAGCCAAGACCAAGTTTACCGATCAATGAGAACGGCAGAACTCCAGCGCTAGGGGACTACTGCACATAGAATTCACGGCTTTTTAACCATGATTCTTTAGTCTTTTAAAGTTATTTTTTTTAACTGTCTTTTTGTCTTTTTATTTCTTTTTGAATTTTTCTTTTTCCCTTTTCAACCAACATCTTATCAATCGCTTTTTTTAAAAAAAAACATTTTTATTTTTCATTTTTAGAGTCATATTCTATCCCTTCACAGTAGTTACCCATATTTTTGGCTTATATATATAAGTTGTTCTCTCTTTAAAATTTTGAGATAGTTTCTTCTAACAGATTAAAATATACCCTAAAACCCTAGTATATGGTGTTTTCTATTCCCCTGCCTGACCACATCCTCTCCCTTTTTTTTTCTTTTTCTTTTTTTCTTTTTTTAAATCCTCTTCTTTCTTTTTTCAAAAAACTTCTTATCAATTCCTTTTATAAATTCTTTTTTAATTTCCATTTTTACAGTCATATTCCATCTCTTCATCATATCAACCCTTATTTTTGTACATATATAATTTTTTCTGTCTTTAAAATTTTGGGAAGCACTTTCTTCTAAAAGACCAAAATACACCCCAAATCTAGTGTGTGGCACTGATCTATATACCATATAGATCATATTTGATCACATTCTGGTTTTTTGTTTGTTGTTGTTGTTTTGTTTTGTTTGTTTTTGTTTTTATCTTTATCTTTTTCTTTTTCTTTTTTTTCTTTTTCTTTTTTCTCTCTTTCCCTTTCTTATCCCACTGCTTCAGGTCTTTTCTGATTTGTTTAGAGTATATTTTCTGGGGACGTGGTTACTCTGCTAGCATTTTGTTCTCTCATTAATCTATTCTCCTCTGCACAAAATGACAAGACGGAAAAAATCACCTCAACAAAAAGAACAAGAGGTAGTACCGACTGCCAGGGACCTACTCAATATGGACATTAGTACGATGTCAGATCTAGAGTTCAGAAACATCACTTTAAAGATACTAGCTGGGCTTGAAAAAAATATGGAAGTTATTAGAGAAACCCTTTCTGGAGAAATAAAAGAGCTAAAATCCAACCAAGTAGAAATCAAAAAGGCTATTAATGAGGTGCAATCAAAAATGGGGGCGTTAAGTGCTAGAATAAATGAGGCAGAAGAGAGAATCAGTAATATAGAAGATGAAATGATGGAAAATAAAGAAGCTGAGAAAAAGAGAGATAAACAACTACTGGATCACGAGGGCAGAATTCGAGAGATAAGCGATACCATAAGACGAAACAACATTAGAATAATTGGGATCCCAGAAGAAGAAGAAAGAGAGAGAGGGCCAGAAGGTATAATGGAGCAAATTATAGCAGAGAACTTCCCTAATTTGGGGAAAGAAACAGGCATGAAAATCCAGGAAGCACAGAGAACCCCTCTCAAAATCAATAAAAATAGGTCAACTCCTCGACATCTAATAGTAAAACTTACGAGTCTCATAGACAAAGAGAAAATCCTGAAAGCAGCTCGGGAGAAGAGATATGTAACCTACAAGGGTAGAAACATTAGATTGGCAACAGACCTATCCACAGAGACCTGGCAGGCCAGAAAGGACTGGCAGGATATATTCAGAGCACTAAATGAGAAAAATATGCAGCCAAGAATACTATATCCAGCTAGGCTGTCATTGAAAATTGAAGGAGAGATAAAAAGCTTCCAGGACAAACAAAAATTAAAGGAATTTGCAAACACAAAACCAGCCCTACAGGAAATCTTGAAAGGGGTCCTCTAAGCAAAGAGAGAGCCTAAAAGCAACATGGACCAGAAAGGAACACAGACAATACACGGTAACAGTCACCTTACAGGCAATACAATGGCACTAAATTCCTATCTTTCAATAGTTACCCTGAATGTAAATGGGCTAAATGCCCCAATCAAAAGACACAGGCTAACAGACTGGATTAAAAAACAAGACCCATCGATATGCTGTCTGCAAGAGACTCATTTTAGAACCAAAGACACCCCCAGATTGAAAGTGAGGGGCTGGAAAACCATTTACCATGCTAATGGACACCAAAAGAAAGCTGGGGTGGCAATCCTTATATCAGACAAATTAGATTTTAAACCAAAGACTGTAATAAGAGATGAGGAAGGACACTATATCATACTTAAAGGATCTATCCAACAAGAAGATCTAACAGTTGTAAATATCTATGCCCCTAACATGGGAACAGCCAATTATATAAGGCAATTAATAACAAAAGCAAAGAAACACATCGACAACAATACAATAATAGTGGGGGACTTTAACATCCCCCTCACTGAAATGGACAGATCGTCTAAGCAAAAGATCAACAAGGAAATAAAGACTTTAAATGTCACATTGGACCAAATGGACTTCACAGACATATTCAGAACATTCCACCCCAAAGCAACAGAATACACATTCTTCTCTAGTGCCCACGGAACATTCTCCAGAATAGATCACATCCTAGGTCACAAATCAGGTCTCAACCGGTACCAAAAGATTGGGATCATTCCCTGCCTATTTTCAGACCACAATGCTTTGAAGCTAGAACTCAATCACAAGAGGAAAGTCGGAAAGAACTCAAATACATGGAGGCTAAAGAGCATCCTACTGAAGAATGAATGGGTCAACCAGGAAATTAAAGAAGAATTAAAAAAATACATGGAAACCAATGAAAATGAAAACACAACTGTTCAAAATCTTTGGGATGCAGCAAAGGCAGTCCTAAGAGGAAAGTATATAGCAATACAAGCCTTTCTCAAGAAACAAGAAAGGTCTCAAGTACACAACCTAACCCTACACCTAAAGGAGCTGGAGAAAGAAAAGCAAATAAAGCCTAAACCCAGCAGGAGAAGAGAAATAATCAAGATCAGAGCAGAAATCAATGAAATAGAAACTAAAAGAACAGTAGAACAGATCAACGAAACTAGGAGCTGGTTCTTTGAAAGAATTCACAAGATTGATAAACCCCTGGCCAGACTTATCAAAAAGAGAAGAGAAATGACCCAAATCAACAAAATCATGAATGAAAGAGGAGAGATCACAACCAACCCCAAAGAAATACAAACAATTATAAGAACATATTATGAGCAACTCTATGCCAGCAAATTAGATAACCTGGAGGAGATGGAGGCATTCCTAGAGATGTATCAACTACCAAAACTGAACCAGGATGAAATAGAAAACCTGAACAGACCTATAACCACTAAGGAAATTGAAGCAGTCATCAAAAATCTCCCAACAAACAAAAGCCCAGGGCCAGATGGCTTCCCAGGGGAATTCTACCAAACATTTCAAGAAGAATTAATACCTATTCTTCTGAAACTGTTCCAAAATATAGAAACAGAAGGAAAACTTCCAAACTCATTTTATGAGGCCAGCATTACCTTGATCCCCAAACCAGACAAAGACCCCATCAAAAAGGAGAATTACAGACCAATATCCCTGATGAACATGGATGCAAAAATTCTCACCGAAATACTAGCCAATAAGATCTAACAGTACATTAAAAGGATTATTCACCATGATCAAGTGGGATTTATCCCTGGGCTGCAACGTTGGTTCAACATCCGCAAATCAATCAATGTGATACAATACATTAACAAAAGAAAGAACAAGAATCATATCATCCTCTCAATAGATGCAGAAAAAGCATTTGACAAAGTACAGCATCCTTTCTTGATCAAAACTCTTCAGAGTATAGGCATAGAGGGTACATACCTCAATATCATAAAAGCCATCTATGAAAAACCTACAGCGAATATTATTCTCAATGGGGAAAAACTGAGAGCTTTCCCCCTAAGGTCAGGAACGCGGCAGGGATGTCCACTATCACCACTGCTATTCAACATAGTATTGGAAGTCCTAGCCACAGCAATCAGACAACAAAAAGAAATCAAAGGCATCCAAATTGGCAAAGAAGAAGTCAAACTCTCACTCTTTGCAGATGATATGATACTTTATGTGGAAAACCCAAAAGACTCCACCCCAAAACTGCTACAACTCATACAGGAATTCAGTAAAGTGGCAGGATATAAAGTCAATGCACAGAAGTCAGTGGCATTCCTATACACCAACAACAAGACAGAAGAAAGAGAAATTAGGGAGTCGATCCCATTTACAATTGCACCCAAAACCATAAGATACCTAGGAATAAATCTAACCAAAGAGACAAAGGATCTGTACTCAGAAAACTATAAAATACTCATGAAAGAAATTGAGGAAGACACAAAGAAATGGAAAAACGTTCCATGCTCATGGATTGGAAGAACAAATATTGTGAAGATGTCAATGCTACCTAGAGCAATCTACACATTCAATGCGATCCCCATCAAAATACCATCCACTTTTTTCAAAGAAATGGAACAAATCATCCTAAAATTTGTATGGAACCAGAAAAGACCCCGCATAGCCAGAGGAATGTTGAAAAAGAAAAGCAAAGCCGGCGGCATCACAATTCCGGACTTCAAGCTCTATTACAAAGCTGTCATCATCAAGACAGCATGGTACTAGCACAAAAACAGACACATAGATCAATGGAACAGAATAGAGAGCCCAGAAATGGACCCTCAACTCTATGGTCAACTAATCTTCGACAAAGCAGGAAAGAATGTCCAATGGAACAAAGACAGTCTCTTCAACAAATGGTGTTGGGAAATTGGATAGCCACATGCAGAAGAATGAAACTGGACCATTTCCTTACACCACACACAAAAATAGACTCAACATGGTTGAAAGACCTCAATGTGAGACAGGAGTCCATCAACATCCTAAAGGAGAACACAAGCAGCAACCTCTTTGACCGCAGCCGAAGCAACTTCTTCCTAGAAACATCGCCAAAGGCAAGGGAAGCAAGGGCAAAAATGAACTATTGGGACTTCATCAAGATAAAAAGCTTTTGCAAAGCAAAGGAAACAGTCAACAAAACCAAAAGACAACCGACAGAATGGGAGAAGATATTTGCAAATGACATATCAGATAAAGGGCTAGTATCCAAAATCTATAAAGAACTCATCAAACTCAACACCCAAAGAACAAAGAATCCAATCAAGAAATGGGCAGAAGACATGAACAGACATTTTTCCAAAGAAGACATCCAAATGGCCAACAGACACATGAAAAAGTACTCAATATCGCTCAGCATCAGGGAAATCCAAATCAAAACCTCAATGAGATACCACCTCACACCAGTCAGAATGGCTAAAATTAACAAGTCAGGAAACGACAGATGTTGGCGGGGATGCGGAGAAAGGGGAACCCTCCTACACTGTTGGGGGGAATGCAAGCTGGTGCAGCCACTCTGGAAAACTGTATGGAGGTTCCTCAAAAAGTTGAAAATAGAGCTACCATATGATCCAACAATTGCACTACTGGGTATTTACCCCAAAGATACAAATGAAGGGATCCAAAGGGGTACGTGCACCCCAATGTTTATAGCAGCAATGTCCACAATAGCCAAACTGTGGAAAGAGCCAAGATGTCCATCGACAGATGAATGGATAAAGAAGAAGTGGTATATATATACAATGGAATATTATGCAGCCATTAAAAGGAATGAGATCTTGCCATTTGCAACGACGTGGATGGAACTGGAGGGTATTATGTTGAGTGAAATAAGTCAAACAGAGAAAACATGTATCATATGATCTCACTGATATGAGGAATTCTTAATCGCAGGAAACAAACTGAGTGTTGTTGGAGTGGGGGGTGGGGTGGGAGGGATGGGGTGACTGGGTGATAGACACTGGGGAGGGTATGTGCTCTCGTAAGCGCTGTGAATTGTGCAAGACTGTTGAATCTCAGATCTGTACCTCTGAAACAAATAATGCAATATATGTTAAGAAAAAAAAGAAGAAGAAGAAGAAGGTAGCGGGAGGGGAAGAATGAAGCGGGGGAAATCAGAGGGGTAGACGAACCATGAGAGAGGATGGACTCTGAAAAACAAACAGGGTTCTAGAGGGGAGGGGGGTGGGAGGATGGGTTAGCCTGGTGGTGGGTATTGAGGAGGGCACATTCTGCATGGAGCACTGGGTGTTATGCACAAACAATGAATCATGGAACACTTCATCTAAAACTAATGATGTATGGGGATTAACATAAGAATAAAAAAAATAAATAAATAAAGGTGCTTGGCTGCTGCTTTGTGACAAGTGATGTTTTGGGTGAGTCTGTTTCAGAGGTTGGCAAACTTCTAGAAAGGGCCGGATAGAAATATTTGCAGCTTTGTGGGTCATACTGTCTCTGTTGCATTTACTCAACTCAGTCATGGTAGCACAAAGGGAACCAGAGACAATACATAAATGAATGAGTATGGCTATGTTCCAGACTTGGCCCTTGGGCCATGGTTTGCTGACCCTGCTTTATCCACATTTCTGGAAACCTCATCAAGTCAGAATTCTACAAAGGAGCTGCTGATCTAGCTTTGCCAACCCTAGGTACAAAGCCCTTGGCTCTGAAGGACAGGGATCTTGGGGGAGGTGTCTCTTTTTACTGAGACCAGAGGGGTTCCTTAACTGGGCCTTTATGAAAACATCAAAAAGTTTTGTTGATAATGGCAAAATCCACCCACAATGGGAAACAGGTGAAGCTCTGTATGATTAAAGAGTACAGTGGATTTTTGATATGAACTTCCAGTTCCTCCTCACCAGTTTTAGAGGCAAGCATCCTGGCTAACATTTTGTGGTCCTGCCTGCTCTACACAGTCTATATTTTTTTGCCTCATGTCTTGGGCTTCTTCTTTCTTTAGGAAGTCTGTTACTTTTACGTCACAATGTCTCAAACCAACCTTTGAAAAATGATTTTGCCTCTGTGAGTTTCTACAGAGACTTTTAATTCCCTTCAATATGCCCTACTTGTTATAGATGCAAAAGGCTGCCCCAATCTGTGGAATCATCTTGGGGATTCTATCATTCCTCATGGAGGTCTGGGGGTTCAGCATGTCCTACACAGAATAGAAAGATGGGGAGGGGGACCATGGCAGGGGACAGAGTTTAAACTCCTATAGCATGAAGAGCATCTCTCTGCTTTGATCTTAAGATCTTAAGATCTGCCAGATCTTAAGACACTGCTTCCTCCCCCCAAAAAAAATTAAAAATAAAAAAATAGAAACATTCCCCCATTTGGCAGAAACCTTCCAGTTTATGTAGGCAACACACCTCTTGCAGAGAGTAACACAGAACACTGCCATTACATTGCATTGCACCCAACCAACAGGCCACCCAGATCTTTGGATGAAAATTAAAGGATTCAGAAAATCTTGTGGATATTCTTTTTACTGAACCGTGGTAATCACTTGTTTTAAAAGATTAGAGTATTTTTTATTGTGAAATCTACATGCGATCACTTAAGACCTCCACTGAAGATGGCCTTTCTATTTCAAGCAGGGCTACAATTCTCTGCATTAACCTGTTAAACCAAATAACTGGAGGTAACAGCTGGGCCAGGGCAGTGTCTTGGTTCAGCTGCTGCAGGTCATGTTTATGGCCTATGGAGAAAAGAGGTCAACCAAATCGAAATATTTAGGTCAGTTTTCATTTCAAATATTGCATCCCATTATAAGAACAAATCTACTGATTTTGTCACAGAAAATATCATTCTTGTTATCGTGGAGTCAAAATGAAGAACAGCAGACCTTCGAATAACACATTTCCTATTTTCTGCAAAATGCCAACATTGTCCACTCAGAATGTCCTCCAATCTCTCTTAAAGACTTTGATCTAAAGCTTGTAAATGCCACAGACATTTTTCTTGGATGTTATTTTTTAGAACCTATAGGAATTTTTTTGTCTTCATTCTCTGCAAAAAAAATCAACATGTGGTGTCTTTTTTCACAAGCCATTTAGCTTCTTCAAAAATTGAGCAATTCTGTCTCTTCTGGAGGACTCAGCTCTAGGCCCTGGCTCAGGGAAAACTCTGCTGCCCTTCCTCATCCCCATAATGGGCACTGGCCTGAACCTGGGCCCTGTCTCTGGCTCTGTACTTCTTGCTCATTCCTCCCCAGGGGAGAAGTGGCTGATCTTGCTGGTGTTGGTCTGACCACCACTGAGCCACTTCATTGTCATCCAAGGCCACTGCTCCACACAGCCCCTCTCCCCTGCTTCCTCTCCACCTGTGATAAGCCCAAAGGCACAGGACCAGTGTGATATTGTGAAATATATAGTTGGTCTTTGTCCTTGATTCTGGCACAAAGCTCCTGAAATCTTTGGCATCTCCTAAGTAATGAAAGTAAAAAAGGTGTATTTTGGTATGTTAATGAGGTGACTTTTGGACCCTACCTAAAGATGGGGGCTGGTTACCATAGGAACCAACAATGTGATTAGAGGGTTGGAACTTTTAGTCCCACCCCCTGATTTCTAGGGGTGTGGGTGGGAGAGGGGCTGGAGACTGAATTTAATCAATGGCCAATGATTTCATCAGTTGGGCCTATGCAATGAAGCCCCCATAAGACCCCAGAAGTACAGAGTTCAGAGAGCTTGTTGGTTGGGGAACCAGAACACTTCCACCTACCACCATGCTAGGCCCAAACTCCATGGGGACAGAAGCTCCTTTGTTTGGGACCTCACCCTTGGTATCTCTTTATCTCGTTGTCAATTCACATCCTTTGATATTCTTTGTAAAAAACCAGTAATCTGGTGAGTAAACTGGTTTCCTTTTCATTCTAGCAAATTAACTGAACCCAAGGCAGTAGTCATGGGAACCTCTGATTTATAGCCAGTTGGTCAGAAGTACAGGTAATAACCTGGACTTCCTACTGGCATCTGAAGTGGGGGGCATTTTTGTAGAACTGAGCCCTTAACCTGTGGAATGTAATGCCATCTCTGGATATACTGTGTCCAAAATTAGTTGAATTGCAGGACACCCAGCTGGTATCCAAGACTTGCTTGGTGATACAGGTAAAAAGCCCACAAGTAGGAATTGGAGTCCAGAACTATAGCCAGTCTCACAACTTCTCTGTTGTTCCATTGTCTCTGCTGGTTACTGAGTGGGTATTGAGAAGAAGCCTTCAGGATAGAGCCAGGTCCCAAAGTATAGATCAGGAAGAAAGTTAGTGGGTTCCCCTTGCCTATCAATTCTGTGCATGAAGCCTCCTCTTTTCAGAACCCTATAGAAGAAGAGGGCTCCCTAACCTCCAACACCATAAACAATAGTATGGAATAAATGAAAGTTTTAGTTGCCTGAATCCCTACCTCTTATCTTGTTCCCCAACTGTTATTCATAACAAAATACTGCACAGACTTTAAGCAGGCAGGGTCCCATTGCTGACTATCGAGTCAACACCATCAAATCTGTCTTCTGTCTTATGTGTGTTCTTTTACTTGCTCTTATAAAGAATCATTAATTAATGTCACAGTAGATATTAATTTATCTAAGGACTCTATCCATATGCTTACTTGTCCCCTAAGCATATGGAATCATTTATTAGTTTTGAGAGATATGGTACATATTTCTGTGGTGAAAAATTGGAATATATTCAGCCAATTCATTTCCCATCCTGTTTTCTTCAGGTAAGACTGACATATGAAAGCAAACAGCCTTTTATCCCTATTACATAGCAGCATTTTATAGCCATTCATAGGTGAACTAAAAATACCCCCAAATAATACTTGTAATTGCAGGTACTCATGATGGAACACATGTGAATACTGCTGCTGACGCCAGAAACTCCAGTTACCCCAGGATTTGAGTGCTGACTGGGTCCTGATTTATTTTAAGCACATTAGGCAGTATAATGAGTAGAACAAATACTTTGAGGATCAGGTTTAAATGAAGAAATGTAAAGGAATTCAGGTGTAAGTCTGATTTCCATGGTTATTTCTTCAATTGTGGTAAAGTCTTGGCTGCTACAAGTATCAATTAATGATCTAGACTTCCAACAATAACAAGGAGTCCTGCTCAGAATGGATTTACAGAAAAAGTGGTCAATCTGATCCAAAGCTACCAAATCGGCACATTTACTAGAAGTAAATGGAGCCGATTATACTTCACAAGACAATGTGAATGTATAGAAATCTGGTGAATAGAAAATTATTGTCTTGGGGGATTTAGGAAAGAAAAATAACTTTATTGGCTATTACTTGCCCAACTGATTATAATAACCCACATGTCTATTGTGTCTAACTGGTTAAAATATGTCTTCATAAACATCATCTCATAAAATTTCACAACAGTCCTGTGAAGCTATGTGCTTGTTTTAACAGATGAAGGAATGGAAGCTCTGAACAATTAAACAACTTCCCTAATGTCACACAGAAATGGTCCAGACAAACGACCATACAAACGACTGTACAAAATACATAAATAAAAACAACCATTCATTAGAAACAGCCAGAGTGTGGCACTGTTTCTTTGTGACCCAAGTAGACAACCTCATTCACTGACAGCATTTTCCTTATCGGTGCTGACCAACTGGTGGTGTGTGGGATATGGCAGACAATGAGGTGACAGGGGGCACTCTATGGATGAGACACTCCTGGATAACAAATGTTGACACATACTTCCTTGTAGCTCACTGGTGATGAATTCTTCTGTTCTGAGACACATATAATACTTCCCTCCTCAGGTTTCCAGGGACTCAAGGATATGATTTCAACAAAGCAAAACAACCTTATACATAAATTACTGATATTGTTAAATCCTGTACCTTGCCCTTTCCTCACTTCTCCCCATTTCTAGACAACATATGTCTAGGCATGGGAACAAGATTAATTCCAAAAACTATCCAAACCATATTTTACAGTTAAAAAGTGCAATTTTGAATTTGAATAGAAAGATCCAATGTATCAGTCGTTCTCAGAACACCAAGTCATTCAAAGTCCTGATAGCCAGTTTCCTCGGGACCACAGCACTCCTAAGGTGAACTTTTTGAACCACACATGTTCAAGTTGGAAGGGAATATAGCCCCTCTCCTCCAAATATCTGATTTCCCCAACAAAGAAGTCTCGATGACAAGGAGTGGCATTTCATGGGTTATTCGATGAACTAAAGTCTGGGCAAAACTTAGGGCACCTGGGTGGCTCAGTTGGTTAAGCGACTGCCTTCGGCTCAGGTCATGATCCTGGAGTCCCGGGATCGAGTCCCACATCGGGCTCCCTGCTCAGCAGGGAGTCTGCTTCTCCCTCTGACCCTCCCCCTCTCATGCTCTCTCTCTCTCTCATTCTCTCTCTCAAATAAATAAATAAAATCTTAAAAAAAAAAAAAAAGTCTGGGCAAAACTTAAAAACAAAAGTCTCCTGTCCCCTATCTAGGATTTCTCTTGCTATGCTTTCGTAGTAAGAAGGCACAACAATTCTTAAGACTGAGCAATAGTTCTTAAGATTGGTAAGCTTTAAGCTACATGGATGTTTTCTCATTACTGTGAACATGAACCAAAAAATATCTTTTTATCTCTTACTTCTGAACTTTCTCAGGAGAAAATAAACTGGTCAATAGAAAGGCAAGGAGGGAGCTATATACATATCTTTCCAGCTCTATTTCTGGCATTAAATTGTATTATCTTGAGGTCAAGGCCCTGATCCTAGCACTAGAATCTCGGAACACTTGAGACATTAGGACACGAACTGTCCAATTATCCCTTATAAGATACTGGGGACCAAATAAAAATGCTGAGTGTTAAGGGCATCAGTCTAAGCAGGGAGTGACCCAGGGTGGGGTGATCTAATTTTAAAAGTTTGCATGAAGGCACGTGACTACTTATGATATGGTAAGACGAGGATAATGTACTAAAAAAAGGAAACTAGGGATTTCATTAATTCTATCTCAAGAAGTTGAGAGAGTGTGTAAGGGGGTGGCTATCATTTGTGACAGTCCTTGAAATATGAGTATCCATGAGGAGATGGACAATAATAGAGGGAACACCACCAACAAAAGCAGAAAATGACGTCACGATGGGAAACAGCAAAGAGCTTGGCATGCTAAGAAATCAAGTCCTGTTGCAGGAAGTGAAAGGAGGTAGGAAAAGTTCAGGTCTAGGCCAGATTAAGAAGCATGGTAAATACCAAGATAAGAAATAATGAAGGTTGGAAGACTTATATAGTCAGGTCTGTGTTTCTAAACTAATGAATGCACGGTGTAATGAGTAGTACAAAAGTTACAGAAACAACATGTGCTTGGCTTATGGGCAAGAAAGAGGTTAATTCTAATTCAGTATCTAATTCTTGGCAGAAACTGAAGTCCAAGATGCAATAAAAAACTGTTCCTATTGCTAGTAATAACATTCTAATTTGGTCAGCTCTCGATGCTAAAAGTAGAGGGAAGGTCGCTGAGGTTTTAGATTGATGAAAAGCAAACATTGGCCTTTTCTGGGGTACTTCCCAGTAGCATTGGACCATAGGTTCCCATGGCTCCCACCCAGTCACCAGAAGTCCCCCAGGCACCTGGAAGTCTCACGTCTAGAATAAACTTGAAATTCTCTAAACACCACAGAAGACCTTGAAGTTTTTCAAGAAGATCTGAAAGTGAATGAACTGACTTGGTTTATTTTCCACTGTCATGGGAGGCCTGCCCCCTCTCTCAAGACCCACGTAGACCCTCTGTGGCAATGTCAACACCCCAAATAAGCTGAGAACTGAGTCATTTGAGCAGAATGAGTATTTGCTGCTCTGAAATTATTGAGCTATGATGACCTTACTTGTGAATCTCCATTTTGAGACAAAGAGGCATATGTATGACTCACTGAAATCAAAGACTCAACTTGATGTAATTTTGTTCTTACCTCTTATATCTGAACCTTTACGTACAAGACAGAATTCTTCACTTTTATGGCTTGTGTGTCAAAATATAAACCCACAAGATTGATAATTCTGACTGAATTGGAATTCAGGTCAAACATTTACACTATGTTTTATTTGATTGAAGTGTTCAATTTAACTAATAAACAAAATAAATGTTTTGATTGAACAGTATCAACCTTTGTCTTTAATGTTTAATGTTTGGTTAATTCAGTTATCTCTTGTAGATATCCTTCAGTGACTCTGGAAAAGAACGGAGTGTAATTTCGGTTGCAACTCATTTTTGTGATAGGATTGAAATTTCCTGTTTCTGTTTTTTTCTTGAAAATACAGATGTCCCTGTTCTCATGGTTTCAGCTGTTAATACTTATTTCCCTACTAGGAAGTGTATTATGATACCCCTAAGGGATCTCTCACATGTAGCCTGAGATGACCTCATGAATCACTGGGAACGAATTTGTAACTATACAATACAGATACATCTAGTTCAGACTTAAAAACATTTATTTTGCCTTATAAGGTCAAACATGAACTGGATTTGATATAAAAATTACAAAATGGCTATAGAAATGATATTTCCACTTTAAGTTAGTAACGTTGCTCATGAAATTAATATTAATTTGAGAAATATATTAGTATGTATATCTCTATAGACATCCACAGTACATTTTGGTTTGGATAAATCAATCACTGCAGTATAAGTGTGTGTGGATTTATTTAAATCAACTTTGTTTCCATGAAACCTATAAAGGATTATGCACATTTTCTCATTTTGAAGCTCTCAAAAAATAATCTTTTCTGGATGAGTTGCAATTATGCATATCCTGCATAATTGCAACACGGCAGTAGATTATAGGGAAAGACCGAGCACAAGTGAATTGCAGTTTCCACAGGAGACTTCCATGCTTGCTGTTGGTTTGAAAATTCAGACCATTCAGATGGAAAGGTCTTTCGGACCCTTCCAGTATTTGTCTTTGGAAAAAATTTAGCACATTTCCATGCATACTGGTCTGTGGGAAATAAAGAAGTGTGTTCTCCCATCAGGCCACAGGGCTGCTCTCCAGCTGTCACAGTGTGGCATGTCTGACAATCATTGTCTGCCTGAAGTGCCAACTCATGCCTGCTTTATCTCCAATCCATTTCAGGATAAATGGATGTTTGCAAGGCCCTGAGACCATATGAGCCACCTCAGGTGGAATAATAATTGTTCTCGTAGCAGCAGCTAGGCTATTTCATGGGCATATCGGGTTGGCAGAAAAGTGAAATCAATTTTAAAAGGAGTGTGTAGCATTAGATAAAGCCCAAGTCCCCATGGCCTTATCTGATGGTTTAGTTTGTTTTTCCAAAAGTAAGGTGCCCAGAGGTATTGGTGCTCTATTTTAAGCAGACTGAGAGTTTAATAGGAAGGTGCTGACAAGCAGCTGGAGGGTCATCAGTAGACACTGCTGCGCATCTAACCGAATTGAAAGTTTGCACCCATGGAACTGCACCTGGCGTAAATAGGGTTATTGTTTCAGAGGATTCCAGAAAAGAACACCAGCTCAGTTCTCCTGAGGTCATGCATCTATTGTAATCAGGAGCCTTATAGTTATAGTTTCTTTTTTGAGCATAAACTCAGCACTCACCCTTGAAATTGGGCACTAAACTAAGAACACAGAGCAGAAATTGAAAGAAAGGAGAGATGATGATTCTCCGAAGCAATGTTATGGTGGTGGTCAGCAGCTATGAGGGTTGAGGCTTATAAATAAAACATAAAATGTATGATCTAGTTTGTTTCTGAATATATTCCTGGGGTTCAGTTGAAACAAATAGGGCCAATAGATAGAGGAAGATTAAAAAGTCCAAGGAGAGTCTCATAAAGGATTACCAATGGAAGTTGCATGGAAAACTTATTTCTATTACGTAAAAAGAAACTGAACCAGGGGAAATGAAACAAACAAAAAATGAAGGGCGGAACTTCCATTTCTTGATTGGTCTTTCTGCTTGGTCTCTCTGCTCTAATTTGTCCTCCTTACTATTCCCAAAGTTAGCTCCCTGAAACAGAGCTGAACACATTACTATCTTGTATAAAAATGTTCAGTGACTCCCCATTGCCTATGAAATTCCATAATTTGGAATTCACAACTCTCCACTATTTGTCTCCAATCTGTTGTGCCAACCTCATCTCCCGCTCTGCCCCTGTAAAACCAGTCTTTCCAACTCTCCCCTATATAGCTGCAACTTCCTGTTCAAATCGTTCCCCCTTCAAAAATCCCCTCTTCTCCTGCTCCAGATGGAGAGATTTAAAAAGGCAGAGAATGTGTCTGAATTCTGGACAATGTCTATGAGCCTTATTGGGTGCAAGGCACTGTGCTAAAATATATACTTTCTTTGTCTTATTTAATATTGACAGCAACCCTATGGGGTAACCTATTTTATACACAGGAAAAGTGCAGTAGAGAGAGTGTAATTAACTCACCCAAGGTCACAAAGCTAGTCAATGATGGAGCTCAAGTCAGACTATCTTAATTCAAGAACCTGTGCTCTGAATCTCTTCAATCAACTGGATTTCATCCATTCTTATAACCACCTCTCCACCAACAGGCACAATTTTTAGGCACAATATAGATCAAATAATGGTCAATAAAATGTGGTTAAACCAAAGCCTCACTAGGTAATATAAAGATAAGTATAAATGGTTTTTAAAGAGATAGAAAAATACATTACCAAGAAACAGAATGAAATATTGACTTCAGAGAAAAAGAATGTAATAAAAAAAAGAAAAAAGGACTACAATCTCGTCAGCAAATCCAAATTGTTCTATAGCGGCTACTGTCCTGTGGGTTAGGAAGGACATCAGAAGGAGGGAATAATTTACCACACTGAACTAAAGACTAACTGCACTGGCTCTGGAAGAAGTTGGGGAGGGTGGTGGATGAGGCTTCACACTTACCTGCGGGGAAAGTCAAGTTCCAATTCAAGTTTCAACTATTCACTGAACCTACAACCTATTAGGTTTTGAGCAAGCACAGTAGATCTCAGAATAGCCAATGAAGGGCTGCCAAGCCAAAGACTTACAATGTAAAATAAAATCAAAGCCGACAAGTTGAGTGTGACCAGAAATCTAGAAAAACATGATGATACCAAGACAAAAAGTCCAAGTAAAAATAAAAGGTAGGTGACATGCGCCACCTGAGTTGAGAAAGAGAACCCAAGTACTGGCTGCGGAGGGAGGGTTGGCTCCTGAAAAAGGGACTGGCGTCAAGCTGAGCAGAATGCATAGAATTTGAGTAAGGAAAGAAAAGTGAGAAGAATTTAGCTATTAAATGTTAGAGAACGTGAGCCAGGATTGCAGAGGGATAGGTCTGTCACAATATTTCCTAGAGGGTGTGCCAGAAAACATGAATCTAGCCAGATGTTTTATGGGGGAAAAAAGTGAGTGCTTAAATAAGTCCTGGATAGGCTGAACCATGCAGGCTTCTTCTACAAACTCGTGGCCCTCCTGTGGAAGGCTCTGAGAGGTCCCACAGTAGTAGCAGTACAAGGGCTAATAGTAGAAGCAGCAGCAATTTACATTGACTGAGTTCTTCCTATGTGCCAGCCACTATGCAGAGACTTCTTTCCATGGACTTCTTACATGCAAAGTTCCACATAGGACAGGTGTATTACTGTGCCCACTTGACAGCTAAGGAAACTAAGGCTTGGCTGGTAGACTGATCACCCACTGTCATGCAGATACAAAATGGCAGGCCTTTTGATTCTAAAGCAAGCGTTCTGACCTCCCGGTACATGCTCTTAACTGCTACACTATTACTGCATCCCACCGAACATTCCTACTTAACTTTTTTGTATATGTGCAAACCTTTTGAACCACAACATGTCCAGCTTGTTTCTCTCATTTGCTGTCATTTCTCTCTGATCTAAGAAACCTTCTGTTCCATCAACATTCTGCATGAAAACCGTGCAGCGAGGGGATCCTATCTGGTTGCTGTATTTGCCTGCAACTTTGGTCCTGGCTCCCTTCTTAGCTGAAAAGCCTGCTGTCCTGATTCACTTCCTAAGCAACATCCCACACATTTGGGAAATATGCTTGAGAAGGACCGATTTTTAATCACACAGCAGATCAACAGAGACGAAATGTTATCTTCTCCTTCTGCAAGGGCCCCTTCCCACCAACTTCTACACCCTCGGACTAAAGCAAAATGCAAAATAGCTCTTGGTTGATTCAAGTATTACAATCCTTCCTGCCAGAAAGCTTCTGGACTTACCTAAGAAAACATCTATGGCCTTGTCTTACTCATTTTGGGGGTAGGTATGTTATAGTTCACAATTATACCATTTATTAGCTATATCTATAGTATAAAAATACCCCTCTGTGCTGACCAAGGGGGTAGGTATGCTTTCGAAAGTACTTCCAGGAAAATGCTTACTCGTAGGCAATCTGACTCCAAGCTGATAATATTGGGGGCATACAGAACAAAGACCTCGTGAATCTCAAGGTGGGTGAAAAAGATGTTTAGAAACAAGATCAGCACCATCCCATGGAGAATGCACTTGGCATTTGCATTGTATATCTGAAATTAATAGTAATTCAGAAAAGGGTTGGAGTTTTGTTGTTGTTGTTTGTTTATTGATTGATTGATTGATTGATTGATTTTCCAGGAGAGGCTGAACGTTTCAGGCAGGACAAAGGAAGAGAGCGAATTTCTGTAATAGCTTTGCAGGGTAAGTCCTGAGGAGAGAACTCAGTGGCAGCCACTAGAAAATCAAAGTCTTCAGGGAGGCAGACTGAGGCTGCAGTCTGAGAGGAGAAAACGCAGAGTTTCCCCAGCCCTTCCGGCCTGCCCCCAAATTTGTCTTCCCCTTACCCCTCCACGGTGTGCTCCTTCAGCAGCCACATGAAGGTTTCTGCCAGTCCCTGAATCTTGGTCTGTTTGGGTAATTTGAAAAACACCCCAGTCAGCTTCGTAATTGATTCCCAGTTGACAGAAGGTGCTGCTTTTCTGCATTGGCCCAACACGTCGCTAAAAAATCAAGCAGTGAGTTTTCTCCCAGCCTGCCAAAAGAATGATTAAGTTGCTGAGCCCTCTGAGTTCCTCTTCCCTGTTGACAGCTGGTTTTCTTAAACAAGTTAGTACCTGCTGAGATGGGTTGGATTTTATCTGATCCACCCAAGCTGATGTCTTTAAAAACACACACAACAGCCCCACGCTTTGATTATTTGTAAACCACCACCATGTAGTTAAAGAGGGGCTCTGTGAGTAAATAAAGGAAGGAATTGCAGCTCTGTGCAGGTAGCATGAAATACGACTTGCTAAGTTGCAGTGTTTTTCCCAGGCAAGACACACTGTGTAATTTTTTCCTTTTGATTACATGATGTCAGCGCATACTCCATCGCTCCGGTATAAACTGACACTTGACAGGCCTATTTCAATGTATTCCGAGCCTGCACCAGCACAGTTATTGTTTCCAAGCTTCTAAGAGCAGTCCCAGAATGAGAGTGAGCTGGTTTGATTACCAGGCTGGAAAGCTTTGGAGAAGACAGAGCTGTTCCCTTTACGGAAGCCTTCACACCAAAAGCCTGCACTTAATTGCCTTTAGAAATGTCCCACCTTTGGGGGAAGTAACCAGGGTTCTTAATGGTTTCAAAAAAGAAATATGTGTTCAGTCACTGGGGATCCAGAGCATAATGGACACACGCTGGTCTCAACAGATCACATTTCCAAATATGAAATTGATAGAGATGAATCTGTGACAAGGAGACCTGCATTCCTGCCCAAGGGTTTGAGGGGGCTTTTAAGAAACGTAAGCATCTTAATGCTGTTAGATCTTAGGTAACTTCTTTGTTACTATCTATAAGGAATGTGAGTGTGTGTGTGTGTGTGTGTGAGAGAGAGAGAGAGAGAGAGAGAGAGAACTAGTGGAAGGGGGTGGACAGTGGCCAAAAGGAAAAGACACAGCAACTGTGGAAAAGCAGGATTTCTTTACTAAAGAGCCCTATTCTGAATCATCAGAATTTTCTCTCTCCTTAGCAAAACTTCCCCTTCTTCCCACGCAATACCCATGTCTGGTGAGGCTCAGGACAAATAACAATTACTCTGAGAATCTGGTCTGTTTGGAAATCCATGAAATGCGCCCTTCGGCATCAGAATGAGAGTGTGCTTTAGAACATATCCCTATAAGAAAGTGAATGCAACCACTTCGTGGTTATTCACTACTCTAAAACTGCGAAATTTTCTCTTGTGAAGTTGACATCTTTCCAGAACGGGACTTTGCAGAGTCCATATTTACATTCTAGTGACCCGCTGTCAAAGCAGAAAGGAGGGCACAACCCTCCACGGTCAAAGTGCGTCTGGGTCATCTTCCCAAGAGGTGGAGTGTCATTCTGGCTGGCTGACAGCCCCTAAGCAGTCTTCGGATGGAGTGCCAACTTCAGGGCTGGGCACGTCCAAGCTTAACTCCACGGTCCCTTGCTGACTCTTGTCACCATCTACAAATTGAGATTGAAAATACTCCTAGGAGAGCATGATATCCCTATGACTGAACCACACAACTGTCCCCACCTAGGGAATTCACACCCAGGAGTAATCGTGTTTACATAACAGAGGTCGCCTTATCAGTAGAGGCTCAGGATGGGACAACGCCTTAAAATTCCTGTTAACAACCTTCAGTCATCAGCAGACAGCAAGCTCTAGCTTCTACCCACTCAGGTTCTAGGGAAGACCTCACTACCTCCCTCTGAAAGGCAGCCCCACCAGCACAGATGGCAGCCCTTCTATGAATTATCAGGGCAACACACAAGAACCCACATTGCTTCCCCCCTGTAACATTAGCACACCCAGAGGGGGGTTTGCCATGAAGTCAATAAAACTTAAGCTTCAAGGCCCTTTCATTGCAATGGCCCATTTCAATGCCTTATACCCAACTTAGAATTTATAACATTTATATTATTTTCCTTAAAGAGGACCTCTCAAACTGTATAACTTCTGGACCTTCAAAAATATGGATCTGTTCCTGGACTCACCACAGTGATAGTGTCTTCATTATTTTACAGCTAAAGAAATGAAAGACCTGAGATATGATGGGGGATATGACCTGAGTTTCTGAGCTCCAGCCCCAAGCTCCTGCTTAAGACACACGCCTTCCCCGGGCACCATCCCCACCCTGGCCAATCTGTCTCTTCTGCCCACCCTCACCCCCGCTGGATTCTATAGCAGAACTGGGAATAAGCAAGCTGGGGATTCTGAAACCCCGCATCTTACCAATAACCACAACTAAGAAGCTCATATTTTTGTCAGTATAAGTGGTAGATCATTTTCACTGAAGTATAAATATGAAATTTTGCCCCAGACTAAAGCAAACCCTGATAATTACACAGTTGCAAATTATGGTGTTAACAAAAAAGGTCTAAATTATCCCCTTCCAGCATTTAATGAATTCAGCCACTTAATGAATTCCCAAAACACACTTTCTTTCCCCATTCCACTTTCCCCTTGCAATAGTGAAATCGTGTAGCTGTTGGAAATAAGAGTGATTCCCATGCCATCCTTACAGGATACTACTTACTTGCCAAAGAGGAAACCCAAAGAGAGAGAGAGAGAGAGAGACAGGGAAAGGGGCTGAATCGTCTTTGATCAGTGGGAATTAGTTGCAAAAGCTCAATAAAAATAAAAGCTGGATTTGACTCTTAGTCTGTTTAGTACTTAAATGATGCAATCACCCAAATTTAGAATTTATAAGGTTACTTTGTTCAGCTCCTTCAGCTCAGTTCCCATGTAAATGTTTGCTCTCAGGGCAAAAAACATGAAGCATCTGGATGGAATCTATTCTGGCTTCAGGAAGACAAAATGCCAGGCCTATAGAAAAACTGTCCATCTTTAAATTAAATTCAAATCCAGGCGGCCTGCACCCTAACCAAAGTCTGTTTCTCTACATCTTTATAAACTACATGATTTAAGTCATCTGTGTGCTGGGGTTTTTTTTCCCCTATTCTTCACAATCTTTTGGAGTAAACGTGGTGCTTGTTAACATGAGGAATTGATAGTTTGTTGCCATTTTCCATGGTCTTGACATTTGGGAACATTTGTAATCAATAAAGGCAGACAAAAAGAAACAAATCTGATAACTGTTTTTAAGGAATAAAGATAGAATATTAAAACAGGATTCAAAAGAAGTGCCCTTACCCCAAATCTAATAAATCCGTAGCTTGAATTTTTTGACTATCTGTCATGTTCAGCCAACCTTCTGCATATTTAGGAGAGCTTCTTCTCACTCCTGCTTGCCCACATGACACACACAATACCGTACTATTCAGGAACCAGTAACAAATTAGTTCACTAATTTCCATTAATTCCATTTGGCACTTAGAAATGACAGCCATCCAGTTCTCCGCAAAATCTTAACACAGTCAGAGCCTGGTCTGTGTGCCACCATCTTTCTCTATGCCAATTGTCTTGCATTTCTTCACTAGTAGAAGTGCTTGATTCTTTTGCTGTGGGGCTACACAGGATGACCCATCAGACCTGCAGAATTGGCTGCACAGAGAGTGTCTCCTGTCTCAGTCATGTTCTAAAGCCTCTCTATTGGACATCTCTCTGTCCAATGTCTGACCTTAAAAAGTCATTACCTAAAAAGGGCCCCTCATCTACACTCAGCTTTGTTGGTGGAACTGGTTTACCCAGCTCTGTATTCTCATGGAAAAATCCCCACTCAGCATGTAATAATGGATTCCAATGGAATATAATATGGTGATCCTTTCAGAGAAAGTTGTTGTTGTTTTTTTAAGATTTTATTTATTTGAGAGAGAGAGCATGAGCAGGGGGAGGAACAGAGGGAGAGGAACAAGCAGACTCCATACTGAGCATGGAGCCTGATGCAGGGCTCAATCCCACAACCCTGAGACCATGACCTGAGCTGAAATCAAGAGTTGGACACCCAACCGACTGACCCACCCAGGTGTCCCTCAGAGAAAGTTTTTGCTTGCTTTGGTTTGGTTTGGTTTGGTTTGATTTCCTATCAGGGCCTCAGTAATAGTGCCATAGCCCAAAGAAGTGATTCCAAGGTGGAAATGCCAAATAGCATAAGAAGAAGTGTTCCTTAGCAGACCCATGGGGCAGCATATCATTAGTACTCTGACATCATACTACCCAGGAGACTCCTTATTTCTAAACTATTCAAAGTTGGGGTGCTTGGGTGGCTCAGTTGGTTAAGTGTCTGCCTTTGGCTCAGGTCACGATCCCAGAGTCCTGGGATCAAGTCCTGCATCAGGCTTCCTGCTCAGGGGAGAGTCTGCTTCTCTCTCTCCCTCTCCCTCTGTGTGTTCTCTCACTCTCAGATAAATAAATAAATAAATAAATAAATCTTTAAAAAAAATAAATAAACTATTCAAAGTTATTAGGACCACAAACATATGATATTATTACTTAGAAAAGAATTTTCTAAACAGTTTTTTATGGTATCCAGCATTCTGCAGGGCCAAGAATCTTGAGTGGCAGTGTCAGAAATAACCTGAAGAGGAAGAAGATAGAAAGTTGCACTGTGGGGCTCTCAGCACCCTACCCCAGCATCACTCTGGAAGGTCTGCTTCTACCTTACTTACAATTTGGGATCTAGTCATATTTCATTTGTAAAGAAGTATCCTGTTAACAGTCACCAAGATTATCCTACTTAGCTAGACTAATGAAATCTACACACACACACACACACACACACACTAAAAAAAAAAGGGAGGAAAACTTTATTCCTCTGTCTCTCTCTCTGGCCAGTACAGCCCCTCTGATTTTACTTACTTTGCATTGATTCTAGAAGTGAACTTATACTAAAGAGCTAGTCTTCCTTCTCAAAGCTAAAAGGGGCAGGGTTTTGGAAACTCTATATGCAAGGCATTCCTATTCCCCTCCGGAAGGCTGCAGGGACTGTGGTTCCAGCTGTAGATGTATTTAACCATACTCTTAAGCTTGGGATAGAAAAATTGGACACAGCAACCAATTAGAACATCAAATATTAAAATTTAACTATGATAGACATGGGATGATTCTGATCATCACAGGATATATGCTAACCTCAAGAAGGCGGAAGTATCATTTTAAAATCAACTTTTTTAAAAAGATTTTATTTATTAATTTGACAGAGAGAGACACAGCAAGAGAGGGAACACAAGCAGGGGGAGTGGGAGAGGGAGAAGCAGGCTTCCCATGGAGCAGGGAGCCCGAAGCAGGGTTCGATCCCAGGACCCTGGGATCATGACCTGAGTGGAAGGCAGATGCCCAACGACTGAGCCACCCAGGCGCCCCTTAAAATCAACTTTAAAAAATAATCCTGGTAGGGCGCCTGGGTGGCTCAGTCGTTAAGCGTCTGCCTTCGGCTCAGGTCATGATCCCAGGCTCCTCGGATCGAGTCCCACATCGGGCTCCCTGCTCAGTGGGAAGCCTGCTTCTCCCTCTCCCACTCCCCCTGCTTCTGTTCCTGCTCTCGCTGTCTCTGTCAAATAAATAAATAAAATCTTTAAAAATAATAATAATAATAATCCTGTAGAGGTCCTGTGAAATTATTGTTGCCCCTATGGCATCCAGAAAAGTGAAAGCAACTTCCACATGGTATCTCTAATGTTCACACAAAATGGAGTCTACATGGCATAACCTAGATCATTGTTTACTATATTTATTCCCAGCTTACTTATGATGGGTGCTAAATATAGAAACCAAAGAAGGAAAGAAGTCATTTGACAATATTGGTGTCTAAGGTCCCTGGATCAGATGTTATCTTTAAATTTAAAAATAACCTAACTCTACATGATCCATATTTTTTTTTAAATATTTTATTTATTTATTTGAGAGAAAGAATGAGAGAGAAAGAGCACATGAGAGGGGGGAGGGTCAGAGGGAGAAGCAGACTCCCTGCCGAGCAGGGAGCTCGATGCGGGACTCGATCCCGGGACTCCAGGATCATGACCTGAGCCGAAGGCAGTCGCTTAACCAACTGAGCCACCCAGGCGCCCTACATGATCCATATTTAAAGAACTACAAACTTGGGGAGCCTGGGTGGCTCAGTCGGTTGAGTGGCCAACTTTTGGTTTCAGTTCAGATCATGATTTCATGGGTGGAGATATGGAGCCTCCTGTTGCTTCGAGCTCAGTGGAGAGTCTGCTTGAAGATTCCCTCCCTCTGTCCCTCCCCTCACTTATGCAGGCTCTCTCTCTCTCTCTCAAATAAATAATAAGTCAGTCAGAGAAAGACAAATATCATATGATTTCACTCATGTGGAGTTTAAGATATTAAAACAGATTAATATAGGGGAGGGGAAGGAAAAATAAAATGAGATGAAAATAGGGAGGCAAACCATAAGAGACTCTTAATTCTAGGAAGAAAAAAAAAACTGAGGGTTGCTGGAAGGAAAGCGGGTGGGGGAAAGGATAACTGGATGATGGGCACTTGATGGATGGAGGGCACTTGATGCAGTGAACACTGGGTGTTATATGCAACTGATGAACCACTAAATTCTACCCCTGAAACTAATCATACACTATATGTTAACTAAATTGAATTTAAATAAAGAATTAAAAAATAAAATAAAATAAAATAAAATAAATCTTAAAAAAATAAAGGACTACAAACCCTATTTTCTCAGTTGTGAAACTTTGAAGCACGGAGGCAGAGTGAAGCAAGATAAAACTGTTCTAGCTGCTTCTTTGGTAGAGAGACTTCACTCCACTCCCATTTGTGTGGGTGAAAACACTCTGGAACATGTTTCTTAGCACATTCCGCCTACTCCCCATCCTTGCCTCTTTCTTTCGGAAATAGACTCTTCTAGTGGTCCCTAATGTGATGAAAATGCAGGCTTGGGTATGTGCATTAGTTCCTAGTATTAGACAACAAATGAAGAAAATGTAGAAAATGTTTTAAAGAAGCTGTAGCATCTCCAAACAGAAAATCAAATACAGCAAATTACCATTTAGCCGGCTTGCAAACAATTACAAAAACAGAAACCAAAAGCATTTTGCACGTTTTTCATTCTTTTTTGAGAAAGAAACAAATGACAAGTAAACAAGTTGTCATCAGGGATGTATTCAATGTCCAGAGAACGTCTCAGGCTCTACGGCAATCTAGCCCCAACTTCTGAGTCGTCCAGGTTCTTTATTGTTCTGGGATGAGTCTGTGTTCAGAGTCCAGGACCTCAGGTTCTTCTAGGGCTCAGATTCAATGAACTTAGATGCAGAACAATTTTAGTGTTCATTTTTTTAAGTCTTTGAAATCTGGAAGTCCACATAGGAAAACATAGGTGACTATAACCTTCCTATATGTTGCTCTCTGTCATGGGTGACATCATCAACCAAATATCTAAGGGCTAAATTTGCCCTCTCCATACAGAAGGATCTACTGGGAGTATTGGGAGGTGTGTGATGAGAACCTCTCTCCTTCCTAGAATACCCAGTGGCAGAGGGGTAATTACCCATAGAGAAATCCTGGGGTTTAGGGGGAGGGGACAGATGCTGACCAAGTACCTTGGGACCTTGGGACCACACCTTACCCATCAGAGCCCCTCCAGTTTCCCTTCTCTGGAGTTCTCTCCAGGTGGGTGGAGTTTTTTAATGGTCATTCAACTTTTATTTTCAAGAGGGAGAGCTGGTTTTCCATTCTTAAAAATTATATTCTTCTTTCTTTATGATAAAATGATGGTATTTTCCTGAAAGTAACATATCATTTTAACTTTATTTGGAATTACATTTTATGTCACTGTTTTTCCTTCACTTTATCCAGTTCTTCCTTTAACTGGAAGGGTTTAGTCACTCACACCCATGAAGGATAGAAGTAACTAACAGGGGTATACTTCCAAAGGCTTCTTCCAAGCACATTGAAAAGTTTCTTTTACTAGCCATCACAGCCTGGGTTACCTGGGAAACAGACTGAGATTTGTATGCAGAAGGTTCATTGGGGAGTACATTCAGGAATAGCACTGGTGCGGGGTGTGGGAAGCAGGACCGGCAGAGGGAAAAGAACTGTAATCCAGTTGCAAGACAGACCTCAGCCATTCTTACAAGGAGCTCTAGAGGTCGAATGGCCCTTCAGAATTGTTCCGTTTAAGGCAGAGATCCTGGTGTTTGGACCCCTCACATCAACCTATCTATGGATGTGAGCTGCCTCCATGGAGGGAGTGTAACCTTGGACAAAGCAACTTCTCTCAATGAAGAGCAATTTCTGAAGAGGAACTCAGCTGTGAGCAATGAATGGCTAAACTTCCTGCCAGCTGGAGGAGTCCTGAAGTCCTGTCCTGAATGGGAATCCAGGTGGCATAACACAGCATCCACTATATTCTATTATTTACATGTCACTGGCTTCTTATAGAGATCTTGTCCTCTCTGGAAAGGACTTTCCCAGATTGGGTTGGTCTCTTTTCCTAGAAAAACTTACAAGTGGAAGGTTAATGAAACAAACTATAGCCCCCACCACTGAAGCTGGTTTTTAACTGTAATTGATATCTCTCTTCTCCTTCCTTTACCACCCATTCCAGATTCCTCTTATCCTTGAGTAGTACCTCTTTTGGTCTTGGTAACCTACCTGGCAGGGTAACCAAGACCCTCCTACTTGAAGAGACTGAGCTCTTATTAACATGCCCTTCTCTTGCCTGGGTATTTGCCCAAATACCATTGAAATGGGTAGAGGTATGCCAAGTCATGCCCCAGTGGGTCATCCAGCACCAAACAAATTCTTCCCTACCTTTTTCCCACTACATATACCTCTAAGTGCTTTTTCCCCACTACATATACCTCTAATACCATAAGACCTGCCATGTACTTTGATCCCAGGCTGGACCTGCTGCAGTTCCCTGTCCTGACTGCTCTGTGTCACACTCAAAACTGATAGCTTTTCATTTTACTTGCTCGATCAATCACAACACATGATATGAAACCAATGTGGAAGTTCTTCAGACTACCAAGTATATCTATGCCAATTACCCATTCAGAAACCAAAGGTAAACAACTCCCTGAAGAAGACCTGTGAACCAGAAGACCTGAGTCAAAATTCCCTTTATTAGTTAGTCTTCATATGTCCCTACCCTATCCTGTCAACTCAGATTCTATGCCCAAAAGTCTCAAAATATCTTAGTATTTTTCTATTCTCATTATATGAGGTTTTAAATAAGTGATTACAGTTGCCTTTGGGAAGACTTAGAGTAACCATTACTGAACATAATCGCCATGGTGTTACAGGATTCTTCTCTGTGAGGACCAACATCTTCCTTTTTTTAATGGGTCCTGGATGTAAGAACTGGCTCAGTTTGGGGAGCTGGTCAACAGATTATGACTTTTGATTGGAGCAGTTTGCCTGTTATATGCTGATGCTCCATCCTTGTTTTCTTTTGTTACACAAATTGGACAATACCTTTAAGGGCTGACAAGGTATCCTGACCCAGGGAACACCAAGTTCTGTTCACCATCTCCATAGCTCAAGTCAGGCCCCCTGGTTCCACTTGGCTGTTGCCCCTCATTATAATAAATATATTCACTTTGCTTCTGCCAGGTAAGCACCATCACCTGCATCTATTTTTATAGAACCTTATCTATGTTATTATCAGGGAGACCAATTCTATAACATTCTCTTCTAAATCTGTGTTGGCCTACAAAGGACAGCTCTCTGTATACTTCTTAAGAATGCTATTGTTCTTCTCATTAGGATATTGCTTATTGTTTTAGTAACTGAAGTATCCTGAGGCTCTCCCATTGAATATGGCCAATTAGTGGGGTTTTAGCCACTATATGTGAATACATTATATAGATAAAATGGATTTGCAACTATATAGTAGTAAATCCATTATAGTGGGCCCAACTACTTGAGGCTTTTGATCTCTTCCTCCACACCAAAGTTCTGGCATTTCTACTTTACTTAGTGTGGGCCAACACTTTTCCACACTTTTAAGGGCCAACACAGTGTTAGATTAACAGCCTCTCCTGACACCTTGCCAGTATTAAATCCTGGATCACAGGAGCATGTTCCCATGGCAATCAACTCTGTCTTCTTTAACTTTAAATTCTTTCATCTTTGATCCAGCACCCTCGAGATCCAGTTCTATCTATGCTCTTTCAAGCAGTGGGTTCACACTCTCCCTGGGTATCTTAGTCAGCTTGGGCTGCCATAACAAAATTCCACAGCCTGTGCAGCTTAAATGACAAAAATTTATTTTCTCACTCTCCTGGAGGCTAGAAAGTTCAAGATCAGGTGCCAGCAAATTCAGTTCCAGGTGAGAGCTCTCTTCCTGGCTTGCAGATGGCTGCCTTTTTGCTGTGTCTTCACATGGTGGAGATAAAGAGCTCTGACTACATTTCCTTCTATGAGGGCACCAGCCCAGTCAGAGTATGGCCCACCCTTATGACCTCATTCAACATTTTCTACCTCCTCAAGTCCCTATCTCCAAATACAGTCACATTAGGGGTTAGGGTTTCAACATATGGATTTTAGGGAGACATATTCAGTGTACAACACTGGGTTCTTGCCCAAGGATTAAATACTGCATTTGGGAAAGTGTTCCTGTATCATTGACTGTTATTCAAATTTATGTTCTAGACCTGCTGTGGTATAATATGAAATATATTTGGTCTTTGTGCCTGATTCCTAGCACAGAGCTCCTAAGGCCCTTGTAATTTCCTGAGTGATAGGAATGTCTTTGGTTATTAATAAGGAGTGCTTTTTGAACACACCTGAATTTATGCTAATAAGGTGACTTAGGGCAGGACCCCCAGATAGCTTCAAGATGGGGCTGTTCACCAGAAAGACCAAATGATTAAAGGATTAGAACTTTCAGCCCCACCCACCAACCTCCAGGAAGAGGAAAGGGGTGTGGGAGCTGATGATTAAGCTCTCTAACTCTTGAACAATGAGATTTAATGAGCTTCTGCATTGGTGAACACACTGAATTTCTGGGAGGGTGGCATGCCTGGAGAAGGCATGAAAGCCTCACACATTCCCTCCAGCCCCATACCTTGCCCTATGCATCTCTTTCATCTGGCTGTTGCTGAGTTGTATCCTTTTACAAAAATTGGTAAATGTAAGTAAAGGTTTCCCTATGGTCTGTGAGCCCTTCTAACAAATTATCAAACCCAAGGAGGGGGTTGTTGGAACCTCCAACTTATAGCTGGTCAGTCAGAAGTGCAGACAACAACTGGAATTTATGATTGGCATCTGAGAGGAGGTTTTCATGGAACTGAGCCTTTAAACTGTGGGGTCTATGTTAACTCCAGGTAGTTAGTGTCAGAATTGAGTTAAATTTGTAGGACACCCAGTCAATGTCTGCTGAGAATTGGAGAATTGCTTGTAATGAGAAAAACTCCACACATCAGAAGAGGTAGAATTAGAAAGGGGGGTTGCTTATCTCACAGACAGAACCCTCTGTATCATCCTCAAGCAAGTGGGAAGAAGCAGACTTCACCAAAGAGAAGCAGTCCACTTTTACAGGTTCCCAGTGTTAATAGGAAACCTGAGATTTTTTTAAATGTGTCAATGTAGATGTATTCCTTCTGAGTTACAGGGTCCCACTCCTCCAAGTCAGAGCCCTGATACAGACTGCTGACATAGGTCAGTCACGGCTTAGAACCCAACCTTCTCTGGATCTCTGCTACTCTTACAATAGATCCTGAGCCTAATCTTCATGTTTTAATGCCCTTGGCTACAGGAGATGAGACTCCTTTTATGGGTTGCCAGGAAAGTGGTTTTGGGTTTAATTGTGTCCCTTTGAAATTCATATCCTGAAGTCCTAAACCCCAGTTTCTCAGAATATGGATGATTTTGGATATAGGATCTTTAAAGAGGTAATTTAGTTAAAATAAGATCATTAGAGTGGGGCCTTATCCAATATGACTGCTGCTCTTACAAAAAGAGAAAATTTGGACACAGACATGTATAGAGGGAGAATGCCATGTGAGTAGCCATCTACATGTCAAGGAGAAAGGCCAGGAGCAATTCTTTCCTCACCGAAGGGATAAATCCTGCCAACACCTTGATTTTGTTTTTATTTTTATTTTTTTTTTATTTTTAAATTTTTTTAAGACTGATTTATTTATTTCGAGATTTAGCAGATTCCCTGCTGAGCAGGGAGCCCAATGCAGGCTCGATCCCACAAGCCTGGGATCAAAATCAGGAGTCGAATGCTTAACCAACTGATCCACCCAGGCACCTCAGCCAACACCTTGATTTTGGACTTCTAGCCTTTAGAATTGTGAAAAAATAAATTTCTGTTGTTGAAGCTACCCAATCTGTGGGACTTTGTTATAGCATTCCTAGCAAACTAATACACAGGCCCTAATCTAATACCATACTTCCTATGATTATTATTGTCCCTAAACCTTACAAATGCAATTGCTCCTCCTGGTGAGCGACCAAGCTCCAATATCCCATTTTGTAGTCTTTCTGTTGTCAACTGCCATGCAGCAAGCTCAACAGGAAATAATTATAAAATTTGAAGATTTTTGCATGCAGGACGTTTACTGACAAGTGCTCTTGGGATCCACACACCTGTGAGAAATAAGGAAAGACAATGGGGCAGAGGGAAAAGTGAGACCGTGATGGGGTTATGCAGAAACTTCTAAAACTGAAGAGTTGCCTTAAGGCCAAGAAACCAGACCTTTGTATACCTGCTTTGACCAGGCATCAGATGGCAGATTCCCCCAAAGAGAAGTGTAACCTTGAGAGAAGCAAATTCACTCAGTCAAGGGTACTTCCTGGAGAATGAATCAACTGATCAGTCAGCAGCTCCAGTCCTAGGGTGGGAGTGGGGCCTCTGGGTGGTGCCTTAGTGGTGCATTACTGTATCTACCCATCTACCTCAGGGGTCAATCCACTCTTCTTATTCTGCTTCCAAACAAAAATCTCCATTCCATTGTTCTTTCCCATAATAGAGTGTGAAGACTTGTAGAAAATGCTTGATGGTCCTAGGTATTAGGATCACAAAGGCCTGTGCATTTTTCTAAGAAAGGGAAAGGAAATACTACTATGTAAGGAGTCTACTACCGCCTAAGGAGCCACACTGACAACTCCAAGACTCCAAAGTTGGTCATGGGAATCTTGCTACAGAAGAGAGAGGTGGGGGCGGGGGGTGGGCTGGAAGGAAAGAAGAAGGTGGAGGAGGAGGAGACTTAAATTTTCAGTAGGTCACACCACTATCTCTGTATAGGTTATCATGAGGAAATACGGCACATTTCTGATTTTCTTCCAATAATATTGTAGTGTGCCTAGAAGATTGGTGTTTCAAGCTGTTTGGCTTACCCATCCTGACCTGGATCTGGATTCTCCCACACAGGGGTGGTTGTTCTGCTCAGAGTTTAGCTTTGATATCTGACTAGGTATTTCTTATACCTAGTGTTGCTTACTTTTTTCCTTTTCCACAGACCTCAAGAGAGCAACAAGTAGAAGAGAAGAATATCAAAACCGGTTTCTACTTTTAGGAATTTAGAGGTATTAGAGTTTTTTGAAGCTCTCTACATTTTTTCTTCATTCCCAAGACAGGACACAATTCCTTATAATACTTGGTAGAATTAGCGTATTCTCCCCAATACTATTCTCCAAATTTGTTTCAAAGTAAAGTCACTCATTTCTTCCAAGGTGTGACAATATGCTAAATTTCTTCACATTGCATACCTTCCTTGGACGTAAAAGAATATATAAAAACTAAAATCTAATCATGGTGCTGAATTCCCAGTCTTCTAGCCCTTGACCCAGTTCCATTATCTTTAACTCATTAGGTTTACCTCTAGTAAGAATGTTAAGTCTGTCTCAATATCTCAATTTTTCTGAAGAATTAAAGTTTATTGTAGATGTTTCAGTAGGAAAAAAATGTATCACAAATACTTGCATTAGATTGTTAGACCCTAAAATCAGGGTCAGTTCTTGTAACTTAAGAGAAACAATAAGAGATACACAATTTTTTTAATATGTTAAAAGATAATTGATTGATTCTTATACTATAAAAATTATATTGTTATGTTTTTGTGTTCCTAATAGCATATACTTAGTGTAAAAATAGTTCATTCTAGCCCTTTTGGAGGCTGTGGCAAAGTACAAAATGTTTCTTACAATTATTCATGAAACCATTTGATCCATAATTTGTCAGGTGAAACGTTTTATCATGTCTATTATTGTTGGAAGCAAAGATTATTTTTAAAGTCGTATTGAAAATGTATTTCTTCTTAAGAAACGATACAAACATAAATATGAAATAAAGCTGCACTGAGTGCAGTAGAATGCACTGAATTATTTCATCAAACATTTAATAAACAATAACGCTGTTCCAGGCACAGAGTGGGAAGACATAAAAAGGTGCCATGACTCCTCTGCTGATTTCCAGGAGTTCACCATCTAGTGCAGGGAAAAGGTACATTTGATTTTACAAAGAGTTACTGATAGACATTAATACTATTTTAATTATGGACCTCTTGACAAGGACCAAAAAAGATAAATATTATTACCATATCTTAAAAAACTTTCTCATTTAAGTTTCCATCTGATCCTACAACAACCCCATGTAAAAGGCACTGTTATTAAGTTTACCTGAGATCATGTAGCTTGTAAGTGGATTAAACCCAACTCCATCTCCAAAGTATCTGCTCTTTCTACTATACCAGTAGTTGGCAAACTGAAACCCATGTGTCAAATATGGGCTGCTGCCTGGTTTTGTAAATAAAGTTTTATTGGAATTCAGCCATGCCTTTTTTTTTTTCTACATGTGGCTTGTGGCTGCTTTCACTCTATAACAGCAGATTTAAGCAGCCACAGCAGAGACAATATCACCCAAAAAGTTGAAAATATTTATTATCTGGCCCTTAATAGAAAATGTTTGCAAGCTCCTATACTATACCATACCACAGTGGTTCTTAACCAGAGGCAATGTTGCTCCCAAGGTTACCTTTGGCAATATCTGGGGACATTTTGGTTGTCTCAACTTGGTGGTACTACTGATATCCTAGTGGGTAGAGGCCACAGAAGCTACTAAACTTTCTACAATGCACAGAAAAGTCCTCTGCAATGAAGAATTATTTGGCCCAAAATGTCAGTAGTGCTGAGGTTGAAAAACATCATCAACCTGAATCCTCTACTTAGTGAAATTTCCATAGTCCCTTTAAATAACTTATTACATGTACAATTTTAATTCTGCAAGACTGTCTAAATATTTCCATTTTTTAAAATCTTGGAAATATGAACAAGTTTAATTACCTGCTACACCATCTCGATGGAAATAGATGGTAAATGGATGGAAACAAGCTTCATAAACTTAGGAGATAGGCAGGCATTTTTAGGCTACTCTAGGTTTAGATATTAAATATTTGCATTTTTAATATAGGTTATTATATCAGGGAGTATAATCAACTAGAATTTCAAAATATTTGTTTCTTCCAAAAAGTAAATTTGTAGGCTATGTGTTTGATGTTATTGTGTTGTGCAAATATAATCCATAAAACAGACTATCTAAAGACTTCCGTGTAAAGGCCGATTGAACACAATCATCTATTTTTACATACTCTCAAAAGCCAACTAAAATGACAGTACAAAGATCTTTTTGAAGATATAACCCTACAAGGATGGGAATGATGGCAGGAGAGACTGTGGCAATACTTTGGAAGCTGGGGAGCAAATGGAACAGTGGTAAATGATAGACCTAAAAAAAACAAAACTTAAAATAGCAGTGAGAAAAGCTGAGAACCAACCAGATTTCACCAAATAATTCTCTAAGGCCTTGGGAATAGGCAAAACAAGTTCCTCTGGAAAAAGGGCTGAAGCTAATGCTGGAAGTACAGAGACTTGGTTGAAAGTGTGTTAAAGGAACAATCACAAGCTAAGATCCTCTCCTTCATTTTGTGCAAATGGGTCATTGTAACTCTCCCACCCTGCAGAGATAAAAGCAGAGGTTCTTTGCAGTGGGATACACCAGACTATCACCAGCAAGACCCCCAATGACCCCCCACCTTTCTTCTTCACAGGAATGTTAGCCTTATCTTTTAGACACAAATAACTGGAAGAGCTCCAGCAGGCCTAGACCAGTTTGATTGCCAACTCACACCTGCGCAGATGGACCATGGAGTGACCACTTCTACCTCATTATAACAGTAAAATTTCCACCCAAGGAGGGGCATAAACCTCATCAACATAACACACAATGTATGTATAGGCAGGTTTCCTTAGGACACATGCATGACCTTATGCTCACCTCTACATACTATGGATAAAACTCCCCTTTCTGAAGAGTCATCCTAACTCTAAATAAAAGAAACCCACTCACCCTTGCTTGGGGAGTCACAGCTTTGGAAGTTATTCCCCGTGATCTCCTTATTGGTTGTAAATAAAGTTTCCTTTGTGTGACAGCTCCACCTGGTAGAGTCTCTGTCTGTAATTCTCCAAAGAGCAAACTCACATTAGTTCAGTTACAAGACCATGATCAGGAGGGAAATTTTGAACTGAGAACAAGGGTGTTAAGGGAACAGATGCATACAGGATACTGACATCTCACCCATAACCCCATACCTCAATTCCACTCAACACTCAGAATGCTGGCAAAGATAAGAAAAAATATTACAAACAATAAATAAGAACAGACATTTTTTAACTCAAGAAAAAAGAGGTTTTGAGAAATTTAAAATTTGAGAATAGAAATGAAAAACTCCCTAGAAGATTTGAAAGATAAAGTTGAAGAAATCTCCAGCATATAGAGCACAAGAAAAAAAAACACAAAAGTAATAAGCAAATTAGAAGATAAGTTTAGAAGATTCAATATCTGAACAGTAAGATTTCCAGAGAGAGAACACAAAACAGGGATGAAAAGAAAATCACAATAAAATAATCCAAGGGTATTGAATTCTCAGCACAATAGATGATAGGTCCACCAAAGCACAAAGTAATACATTTCAGATTCAGATTAAGAGATGATCCAGAAAGCCTCCTGAAAAGGTGCTCATAAAAATCAAGTTGCATGAGAGTCAGAAATGGTTTTTAAGTTTATCTTCAGCTGGAAACTAGTAGGTATAATCATGCCTTCAGGATTCTAAAGGAAAACTGTTTCCAACCTTGAATTCCATACAAAGGCAAATTCTTATCAATCGTTGTTAAAATATTTTCAGAAATTACAAATTTACAAAAAACTTTCCCCAAAAAATCCCTCTCTTAGGAAGCACCCTTTCTCCAATAAAACAAAATAGAAACCCAAGAAAATCAAAGACATGGTATCTTAGCCTGGTTTGTCCAAAAAGCAGAACCTGAGGCAAATAGTGTGTTATTAGGAAATATACTCCCAGGAGCAGGAATGAGTGGTATAGGGAGCAAATTAGGGAAAGAGCCAGAGGTATTTTCCAGAATATCCATCCAGGGGAAAAAATGGTGAAGCATTTCAGTTCCTGCCCAATGCAGGTCAAAATTTCTGCTGAAGGTGCCAACTCTTCTGCCCTTGTAGAGGGCACATGCATGAGCACCAAGTGTTTACTGAGGTGTCAGAGAAGCTCAAGACCAAGAGCCATTGGTCTCATAATTAATTAAAGGCTCTCAAAGAAAAATTAGGGAGATAATAATTTACAATCAGGATAGTGAACAATCATTTAAAGGGCAGAAGTGGGTAGATGCAGAGCAAAGTAAATGGAATTTTCTGTCACTACCTCAAAAGTTTGTTCTAATACATCCCTAAAGCCTTTCAAGTACCTGTGAGGCACCAGGCAACATGCAAGACACGGACAATCAAAGATACATAGGCCTAGTCTTTGGCCTTATTGCTCCCTCTCCCTCTGCAGCTCTTAGCACAATTGTAATTTCACATTTATAATATAACTCTGTTTATTGCCAGGAATGGTATCTGTTTTCAGTCACTACTATATTTCCTGTATCCAGCAAGGTACTTGAAATACAGTAGTGGTCAATTCATATTTAATTAATGAATGAACGATGAATGAATAAATAAACAAGAGGATAAATGGTCAGCAATGAACTTGGGTCAGATGGACAATGTGTAGGTTGGGAGAGTGCCAATCAAACTACTTCCCATATTTTCTACCTCCAGCTCTTTCCTGCAATGGTTTCCTACTTATTCCAAAAGTCAGTCTATGTTCCTTATAGCTAAGTGATTAAATCTGGAGAGTAGTGACAATGTGTCAACCTTCTGAATCCCTCAGAATACCTATCATAAGACTGGGCAGAGACCAGACGTAGAACTCACCATCTACTCTGTGATGAGTACAGCCAATCCAGCAGCCCTCCAGATACACTCCCATCACTAGGCATGAAAGTTACACTATAATACATGACTGAGTATGAAGGAGGATATGGGTGTTCATGACATCCCTCTGACCCTCTAAGCCCTCTGACTTCATAAGAAAACCTTGAAAAGAGGAAAGATCTAAAACTAATTTTGCCACACTTATTCAGAAAGAACGCAGGATGTGAAGAACTCCCCTGAATTCATTAATTCATTCACCCATCTCTTTGTTGACTCAATAAATACCTACTGAGTATCTATAATATGTCAAGACTATATATGAAATAGGCAGGACTGTAGTCATGTGTATTTTCACAACACTATAACAAAGCAGATGAGTAATGTTGTACTTAGAAGGACCTCTATTAACAATAAAAGAATTCATCAAGAAGGAATCTTCTCCCATACTTACCTCCCCCCAAACAAAATTTATTTATCTATTTATTTATTTATTTAATCATATAGCAGCAAGTCACCAACACACATAAATGTTCTAGAGAAGGATCATCATTTGCAATTCTTTTTTTTTTTTTTTGCCTTTTAAGATTGCCCAACAACAAGCAACTGCCATATCTTGCATGTAATTTGGCTTCCCTGTACAACCTAACATCTGTTGAACAACTGGCAGAATTTTTTTTTAAATCTATCCTTTTTTCTCCAATTATATAAAAGCAGTAAGTAATCCTTGGAAGGATTTTGTTTCTGCTGTGATTGGCACTCATGAAGACTTCATGAGCCAATAGCACAGCCAGATGTTTCCCTTGCAGTAGGTAGAAATTGTCAGAGATATTTCTACCATCTGTAATTTTCCAACAAGCATTTGCTGAGCAACTACTTTGACTCAAACATTGTACTAGATGCTGGAGAAACAAAAATGAAAGAAAAAAAAAAAGCCCCCTCTTTTGAAGAGTTTCCTCTCCAAGAGAAAGGATTGACAGGTAAGCAATTCCTGTGGAAGGTTATCAGAGATAAAATAGATGTAGGGCTAAGTTCTATATTGAAGCATCTACTCTGGCCTAAAGTGGTCACTGAAATGAGCCTTGAAGGATAAGTAAGACTTCCCAGGAGAAGGAAAGTGTTGGATGGAGAGAGATTTCAAGCAGGAAAACTAGCATAAGTAAAAGCCCAAAGTGTAACTGAAAACTTTGGGTATTACCCAATACATGTGAGGAAAGTGGAAATGGAGTTGATAATGCTGGGAAGAAAAGTTACAGCCAAATCTGGAAGAGCTTCTAATGCTGGGAAGAAAAGTTACAGCCAAATCTGGAAGAGCTTCTTTTGCCATAAAAAGAAGTTTGGGGGGGGCGCCTGGGTGGCTCAGTCGTTAAGCATCTGCCTTCGGCTCAGGTCATGATCCCAGGGTCCTGGGATCAAGCCTCGCATTGGACTCCCTACTCCGCAGGAAGCCTGCTTATCCTTCTCCCACTACCCCCAGCTTGTGTTCCCTCTCTTGCTGTCTCTGTCTGTCAAATAAATAAATAAAATCTTAAAAATAAAAAAAAAGAAGAAGTTTGGGACTTATGTAAAGGGGCTGCATGCTGAACCTATAGCACTCTTCCTTTTGTTAAAAAAAAAATACCTTAAAGTCCAACTCTCAAACAATTACTATATTGTAATGTTACCATTTCTTTATAATTTTTCTAAAAGAAAAGATTCTAGAGTGAATTGCTCTAATAATTACTTTAAAAGCCAAAGTGATTCAAATTTTGAGAACACAGATGACATTATCTGTGGTCTTACCCCATATGATCATATTAAAGTTGAATTACTAGGAAAAAAAATTCACTTGAGAGGGCGTAATATTAAGTGTCATTTATATATTTGCCATTGAGGACTTATATAGTTGTCATACTGAGTTTCAACTGTAAGTTTTAACAAAAGCTTCTGTTCTTCCATGTACTTAAAAATATAATGTATGTTCTGAAGCAGACCAACAAGAACAGTATGGGTAGCAACACATTGCCTTTCTCTTCCAGACCCTTCAAAGTCAGGATCTTCCTCTATTGAAAGGTTATCCCAGTTCAATTGTGATACTAAAAAACAATCACTTTGAATTAAAATTTTTAAATTTCTGCTCTGCAAAAGACACCTTTAAGAAAATTAAAAGACAAGCCACATGTTGTGACAAAATATTTTTGAAAGATATATCTGATAAGGGACTATTACTCAAAATATTCAAACACCTTTAAAACTCAACAGTAAGAAAATGAACAACTTGCTTTAGACATAGGCAAAAGATCTGAATAGACACCTCAACAAAGAAGATATACAGATATGAAAGGATGTTCAACATTATGTGTCATTTGGGAACTGCAAATTCAAATAACAATGAGATATCACTGCACACTCATTAGAATGGCCCAAATCCAAAATACAGGCCACACCAAATGCTAGGGAGGATGTAGGGCAACAAGAACACATATATTTCTGCTGGGAATGCAAAATGGTACAATCACTTTGGAAGTAAGTTTGGCAGTTTCTTACAAAACTAAAATAGTCTTATCATAAAATCCAGCAATCAAATTCCTAGATATCTACCCAATTGTGGGTAGATATCTAGATATCCACATAAAAACGTGCACATGAATGATTATAGCAGCTTTATTCATAATTACCTAAATCTGGAGGCAAAATGTACTTGAGCAGGTGAATGGATAAACAAGATGTGCTACATTCTTAAAATGGAATATTATGCAGCAATACAAAATATGAGCCATCAAGCCATAAAAAGACATGGTGGAACCACAAACACATATTGCCAAGCAAATAAAGCCATTCTGAAAAGGCCACATGCTGTATTATTCTAATCATATAACATTCTGGAAAAGGCAAAACTATAGAGATGGTAAAAAGGTGAGTGGTTGTCATGGGTTTTGGAAGGGTGAAGGATGAATAGGTGGAACATGGGATTTTTAAGGGTGGTGAAACTACTGTGTGTGATACTATAATGATGGATACATGACATTGGACTTAGCTTAATAAATGGCTAATAATAATATATCAATGTTGACTCATCAATTATAACATATGTACCACATTAATATGTGATGTTAATAATAGAGGAAACTGTGGGGGTGGTTATGGAAGTTCTCTGTGCTATCTGCTTAATTCTTCTATAAAGCTGAAACTGTTATAAAAAATAAAGTCTAGGGCGCCTGGGTGGCTCAGTTGCTTAAGCGACTGCCTTCGGCTCAGGTCATGATCCTGGAGTCCCGGGATCGAGTCCCGCATCGGGCTCCCTGCTCGGCAGGGAGTCTGCTTCTCCCCCTGACCCTCCCCCCTCTCATGCTCTCTCTATCTCATTCTCTCTCAAATAAATGAATAAAATCTTAAAAAAAATAAAAAAATAAAAAATAATAAAGTCTATTAAATTTTTTTAAAGGTGATCAGAACTGAAAGAATGACCTGATCAAGGAAAAATTATTTTTATCTCCAACATAACTCCACACTAACTCTTTAATATGAAGTAGAATTTGGCCTAAAAATAGTTTGAACCAGCCCATTCGAGCCAATCTTAAAGACCCCCAACCCCCACATGACTGAGGACACAGAAAAGAAGGTTGTAGACTGCCAGACCCATTGCCGGATGTGAGTCCGACTTATGTGCTGGTGACTGTACTATACTAGTTTTCTATGACTGTGTAACAAATTACCACAAACTTAGTGACCAAAAACTACTCGCAGTTACTATATTACAGTTTCTATGGGTTGGAGTCCAGGCATGGTGTGTGTGGGTCCTCTGCTCAGGTTGTTATAGGCTACAATCAAGAGGCCATTTGGGCTGCATTTTATCCCAAGTCTTGACAGGGGAAGAATCCGCTTCCAAGCTCGGTCAGTTGTTGTGTGACTGAAGGCCTGGCTTGTGGCTGGTCACTGGCGGGAGGCCACGTCAGGTCCTTGAGGGAGTCTCACAGTTTCTGGTTGCATACCTTCCTCAACATGGCGGTTTACTCCTCCACGCCAGGCAGGAGAATCTCCTTCCCGGAAGTCTGCTAAAAAAGACTCATGTAGCACAATGTAATAACAGGAGTGATATTCCATCACCTTTGTTATACTCTTCTGGTTAGAAACAAGTTACAGTTCTTCGCCCACACACTCAGTAAAGGGGATTGATTGCACAAAGGTGTGGGCACCTTGAAGCGGGGGCTCACAGGAAGTCCCTAGGGTCTGTCTGCCACATGTACTAACTGGAGAACTGCAGGAACAACAACCAAAACCAAAACACACTAGAACTCATGGCCTTGAGGAGAAACGTGAGATCCATAAAAAATAGCATTTAGCCCACTGGCTAAAGTTTTTACTGAATGGATGGGATCTGTCAGTGTGCACCCTCAGATTTTACTGAAGCATAATGACTATGCAAAGTATGCAGGTGTTTGCACTTTCAAGCTGAACCACAGGCTTGTTATTTTTATTTTTTTCATTGAAGGATAATAATAGAATCAAACATGTATGTATCACTTATTATGTGTCAGACACTGTTCTATGACTCAATTAATCATTGTTAAATAATACTTTTATCATCCCTATTTTACAGAAATGAATGGAAGCACAAGGCGGTTTCAGGGCTAGTAAGTGACAGAGCCAGGATTCAAACTAGGGAGGCCACCGTGCCCTATCACTATTTAGGGATGATGGGAAATAGTGAAGTGAAGGATGGAAGAAACTCTCTGAAAGGTCCCAAAATTTGAAAAGAAAAAAAAAAGTTATTAGAAAATTTTTGTTCTATTACATCTAAAGCCCACTTTCCCCAGTACAACTCTTTGCCATCTGGTTCATTCACAGATTTTAATGAATGTTACCAGATCAAATTTTAGAGTGCTATTGTCCATCTGCTATAACTGGGGCTGTGGAAATAAAACTTTTGCATTCTGCTAGTCAATAACCAAGACTTATTGTCCAATTCCTACCTCTAATCTACAAGTCATAATCATTGATGTCTCCATGACAACACAACTAATTTTATAAAGAGAGATATGGGTGATGCATACACAGATCTGTATAGTAAATTTCTGACATGTGAATTTACTAACTATGTGGTACTAGAAGGCCTTGTACTAGATGTAAATGTGATACGAGGAATAAAAATGAATATGGATTCTTTCTGCCCCCGAAGAGTTTATAATCCAGTTGGAGAGGCAGGCGTATAACAAATATAATGAAAGACAGAACGAAATAAGCGCTAATAGAGGAATAAGCAATATGGTATGGGAGCCCAGAGGAAGCAGGGATGGGTATTTCAGAATGAGTCAGATGTCAAACTTGCTCCCAATTCTTACCTAACTGCGACCTTCTCTGTGATCTAAAAATGTCAATTTTTAAGAGTTCTGTTGTCAACTTAGAGAACAAAGAAAAAAGCACTAGAGAGAGGCCATGAAAGCCATTGGCAATCAGTTGCTGGAGCCACTGGAAGAAGGGCCTGACAGAGAACACTCCTTTCACTGGATTTGTTTGTTACTTACCTGAACAAAGATTTCTGATACCAAGAGATTTATTTCCTTTTCATGTTGAAAACTGGGGAGAAAGGAGAGAAGACCAACATTTCAAGGTAAAAGAAAATTAGTCAGAGTTCACAAAGTTTTCAATTTGATATAATAACCATGATAAGTACAGCTCTCTGGGATAAATTTTATGCTGTGTTCCAACAGTAAGATTACCACATTTATCTAAATTAGAAGAAATAATTAATTTCCAAATACTCTTTGTCCCTCAAAAATGCAGCAGGCATTTAGAGCAATGCCTAATGTGTGTGAAAGAAACACCTGGAAATCTTGTTACAATGCAGATTCTGCTTCAGTAGATCTGGGGTTGGGAGGTTCTGAATTTCTAATGGGTTCCCAGGCAATGCTGATGCTGCTGATTTGTGGACCACACTTTGAGTAGCAAGGATTTAAAGAAAACCGTAAGTATATATCTATGTGCACAACCTGTTCACTAGAAAGGTACAGTTGTGGGGCACCTGGGTAGCTCAGTCATTTAAGCATCTACCTTCTGCTCAGGTCATGATCCTGTGCTCCTGGGATTGAGCCCCATGTGGGGCTCCCTGCTCAGCAGAGAGCCTGCTTCTCCCTCTCCCTCTGACCCTCCTCCCTGATCATGCTCCCTCATGCTCTCTCATGCTCTCTCACACACACACTCTCTCTCTATCTCAAATAAATAAATAAAATCTTAAAAAAAAATAAAGGTACAGTTGTGACCCACCTTGCACACCAAATGACTACAGAATGGATTAGGAAGAAGAGAAGAATTTTAAAAATAGGTCTTTTTTTTTTTTAAGATTTATTTATTTATTTGAAAGACAGAGAGCATGAGCAGGGGGAGGGGCAGAGGGTGAGGGAGAATCCTCAAGTAGATTCTGCGCTGAGCACAGAGCCTGATACGGGGCTTGATCCCAGGGCTCTGAGATCATGACCTGAGCCAAAATCAAGAGTCAGATGCTTAACCGACTGAGCCACCCAGGTGCCCCTAAAAGTCAGTCTTAACTGGTAACTTATCATAAAGAAGACTATACTCTGTTCCACTGTGTGACATAAAATATTTTTATATGATTTAAAATATTCTTCAAGAAATATGTACACATTTGTGTTCACTTTGTCATCATATATTAAAGAATTATTTAGTTTTAATTCTTTGTTATTATGAACCTTCACCATCAATGCTTTAATATTTTAAAAACAAAAATCCTAATTCTTGGTTTAATTAGAGCAGATCCAGATTCTGAGGAATGTGAATCTTATAAAAAATGTGGAGAACTCTTTAAGAAAAAGAATATCCCATTGTGAGTACAAAAAATTAGGTATGAAAGTGAATATTTATTTAGAAAGAAAAATGCTCAGGGCCACCCCAGAGTCATTGGCTATGAGGAGACAGGTCATGCAGGGAATGTCAGAGTGGATGGGGACAGTGGTCCTAACCAACTATGTTAAAATGGTGTTCACCCACTTCACACTCCGAAGGCTTTGGATGAGTCCTGAAGCTGAAGCTTTAATAGCTTCACAGTAAATTTGTCCCTGGTTTTAATTCAATCCTTGATTATATTATGATTGAAAAATCAATCCTTGATTGACATTTTTTTCAATAAAAGCAAATTGGTAATACAATCACAAATCTAAAATACTTAATTTAAAAATTGCTGTTTTTCCAAAAAAAATACAGAGAAAACATATTGAAAAATATAATCTTTTACAGGCAGGAGAGCAAGGTGGCAGAGGAGTAGGAGACTTAAACTTCCTCTGGTCCCAGGAATTCAGCTGGATAGGGATCAAACCATTCTGAACACCTACAAACTCAACAGGAGATCGAAGAAAAGAAGAGCAGCAACTCTCTGAACAGAAAAGCGACCACTTTCTGGAACGTAGGACGTGCAGAGAAGTGAATCCAAGGCAATAATCGGGAAGATAGACAGCCAGGAGGGGCTTCCTTCAGCCACTATTGGCAAGTGATAGAGCAGTGGAGCACAAAATCGGAACTTTTAGAAGTCGGCTCCACTGAGGGATGGCACTCCAGTGGCTAAGCGGGGGGTGGAGACTCCTTTTAGACCCAAAGACACCTCCAGATTGAAAGCGAGGGAGTGGAAAACCATTTACCATGCTAGTGAACACCAAAAGAAAGCTGGGGTGGCAATCCTTATATCAGATTAATTAGATTTTAAACCAAAGACTGTAATAAGAGATGAGGAAGGACACTATATCATATGTAAAGGGTCTATCCAACAAGAAGCTCTAACAATTGTAAATATCTATGCCCCTAACATGGGAGCAGCCAATTATATAAGGCAATTAATAACAAAAGCAAAGAAACACATAGACAACAATACAATAATAGTGGGGGACTTTAACACCCCCCCTCACTGAAATGGACAGGTCATCTAAGCAAAAGATCAACAAGGAAATAAAGACTTTAAATGACACACTGGACCAAATGGACTTCACAGATATATTCAGAACATCCCATCCCAAAGCAACAGAATACACATTCTTCTCTAGTGCCCATGGAACATTCTCCAGAATAGATCACATCCTAGGTCACAAATCAGGTCTCAATTGGTACCAAAAGATTGGGATCATTCCCTGCCTATTTTCAGACCACAATGCTTTGAAGCTAGAACTCAATCACAAGAGGAAAGTCGGAAAGAACTCAAATACATGGAGGCTAAAGAGCATCCTACTGAAGAATGACTGGGTCAACCAGGAAATTAAAGAAGAATTTAAAAAATTCATGGAAACCAGTGAAAATGAAAACACAACTGTTCAAAATCTTTGGGATGCAGCAAAGGCAGTCCTAAGAGGAAAGTATATAGCAATACAAGCCTTTCTCAAGAAACAAGAAAGGTCTCAAATACACAACCTAACCCTACACCTAAAGGGGCTGGAGAAAGCAGAGCAAATAAAGCCTAAACCCAGCAGGAGAAGAGAAATAATAAAGATCAGACCAGAAATCAATGAAATAGAAACCAAAAGAACAGAACAGATCAACGAAACTAGGAGCTGGTTCTTTGAAAGAATTAACAAGATTGATAAACCCCTGGCCAGACTTATCAAAAAGAAAAGAGAAATGACCCAAACAAATAAAATCATGAATGAAAGAGGAGAGATCACAACCAACCCCAAAGAAATATAAACAATTATAAGAACATATTATGAGCAACTCTATGCCAGCAAATTAGATAATCTGGAAGAAATGGATGCATTCCTAGACATGTATCAACTACCAAAATGGAACCAGGAAGAAATAGAAACCTGAACAGACCTATAACCACTAAGGAAATTGAAGCAGTCATCAAAAATCTCCCAACAAACAAAAGCCCAGGGCCAGATGGCTTCCCAGGGGAATTCTACCAAACATTTCAAGAAGAATTAATACCTATTCTTCTGAAACTGTTCCAAAAAATAGAAACGGAAGGAAAACTTCCAAACGCATTTGATGAGGCCACCATTACCTTGCTCCCCAAACCAGACAAAGACCCCATCAAAAAGGAGAATTACAGACCAATATCCTTGATGAACATGGATGCAAAAATTCTCACCAAAATACTAGCCAATAGGATCCAACAGTACACCACGACCAAGTGGGATTTATCCCTGGGCTGCAAGGTTGGTTCAACATCCACAAATTAATCAATGTGATACATTTATAAAAGAAAGAACAAAAACCATATGATCCTCTCAATAGATGCAGAAAAAGCATTTGACAAAGTACAGCATCCTTTCTTGATCAAAACTCTTCAGAGTATAGGCATAGAGGGTACATACCTCAATATCATAAAAGCCATCTACAAAAAACCCACAGCGAGTATCATTCTCAATGGGGAAGAACAGAGAGCTTTCCCCCTAAGGTCAGGAACACGGCAGGGATGTCCACTATCACCACTGCTATTCAACATAGTATTAGAAGTCCTAGCCACAGCAATCAGACAACAAAAAGAAATAAAAGGCATCCAAATCAGCAATGAAGAAGTCAAACGCTCACTTTTTGCAGATGATATGATACTCTATGTGGAAAACCCAAAAGACTCCACCCCAAAACTGCTACAACTCATACAGGAATTCAGGAAAGGGGCAGGATATAAAATCAATGCACAGAAATCAGTGGCATTCCTATACACCAACAACAAGACAGAAGAAAGAGAAATTAGGGAGTCGATCCCATTTACAATTGCACCCAAAACCGTAAGATACCTAGGAATAAATCTAACCAAAGAGGCAAAGGATCTGTACTCCGAAAACTATGAAATACTCATGAAAGAAATTGAGGAAGACACAAAGAAATGGAAAAACGTTCCATGCTCATCGATTGGAAGAACAAATATTGTGAAGATCTCAGTGCTACCTAGAGCAATTTACACATTCAATGCGATACCCATTAAATACCATCCACTTTTTTCAAAGAAATGGAACAAATCATCCTAAAATTCGTATGGAACCAGAAAAGACCCTGAATAGCCAGAGGAATGTTGAAAAAGAAAAGCAAAGCTGGCGGCATCACAATTCCGGACTTCCAGCTCTATTACAAAGCTGTCATCATCAAGACAGTATGGTACTGGCACAAAAACAGACACATAGATCAATGGAAACGAATAGAGAGCCCAGAAATGGACCCCCAACTCTATGGCCAACTAATCTTCGACAATGCAGGAAAGAATGTCCAATGGAAAAAAGACAGTCTCTTCAACAAATGGTGTTGGGAAAATTGGACAGCCACATACAGAAGAATGAAGCTGGACCATTTCCTTACACCACACACAAAAATAGACTCAACGTGGTTGAAAGACCTCAATGTGAGATAGGAGTCCATCAAAATCCTAAAGGAGAACACGGGCAGCAACCTCTTCGACCTCAGCCTCAGCAACTTCTTCCTAGAAACATCACCAAAGGCAAGGGAAGCAAGGGCAAAAATGAACTATTGGGACTTCATCAAGATAAAAAGCTTTTGCACAGCAAAGGAAACAGTCAACAAAACCAAAAGACAACCAACAGAATGGGAGAAGATATTTGCAAATGACATATCAGGTAAAGGGCTAGTATCCAAAATCTATAAAGAACTTATCAAACTCAACACCCAAAGAACAAATGATCCAATCAAGAAATGGTGCAAGCTGGTGCAGCCACTCTGAAAACAGTATGGAGGTTCCTCAAAAAGTTGAAAATAGAGCTACCATACGACCCAGCAATTACACTACTGGATATTTACCCCAAAGATACAAATGTAGGGACCCGAAGGGGTATGTGCACCCCGATGTTTATAGCAGCAGTGTCCACAATAGCCAAACAATGGAAAGTGCCAAGATGTCCATCGACAGATGAATGGATAAAGAAGAAGTGGTGTATATATATATACAATGGAATATTATGCAGCCATCAAAAGGAATGAAATCTTGCCATTTGCAACAACGTGGATGGAACTGGAGGGTTATGCTGAGCGAAATAAGGCAATCAGAGAAAAACATGTATCATATGATCTCACTGATATGAGGAATTCTTGATCTCAGGAAACAAACAGAGGGTTGCTGGAGTGGTGGGGGGTGGGAGGGATGGGGTGGCTGGGTGATAGACATTGGGGAGGGTATGTGCTATGGTGAGTGCTGTGAATTGTGTAAGACTGTTGAATCACAGACCTGTACCTCTGAAACAAATAATACATTATATGTTAAAAAAAAAAGAAGAAGAAGAAGATAGCAGGAAGGGAAAAATGAAGGGGGGGATATCAGAGGGGGAGACGAACCATGAGAGACTATGGACTCTGAGACACAAACTGAGGGTTCCAGAGGGGAGGGGGTGGGGGGATGGGTTAGCCTGGTGACGGGTATTAAAGAGGGCACGTACTGCATGGAGCACTGGGTGTTATACGCAAACAATGAATCATGGAACACACATCAAAAACCAATGGTGTAATGTATGGTGATTAACATAACATAATAACAAATAATATATATAATCTTTTATTTAGTTTTTAAAGATTTTATTCATTTATTTGATAGAGAGACACAGCGAGAGAGGGAACACAAGCAGGGGGAATGGGAAAAGGAGAAGCAGGCTTCCTGCAGAGCAGGGAGCTCGATGCGGGGCTCGATCCCAGGACCCTGGGATCATGACCTGAGCCGAAGGCAGATACTTAACAACTGAGCCACCCAGGCACCCCAACTCTTTTATATTATCTTTTTAAAATGTATTATTTTGCCTATCACAGATAGCCTCTGATTTAAAAATGGTTCCTTTCTGGAAAGCCAGCTGTTTAGAACTCAGAACAGTGCATCTGTTACATAATTAGTTTCTCAGGGAAACCCACGAAAAGTCTGTTTATTCTACAACATGTGTTCCATAATAATATAGAATCTAAAATCTATATTAACAACTTCCTGATATCACAATGTATGAGAATTTCTCTGCCCTGGAATGTCCAGAATGTTTCTGATGGGGTACAGGGCTTCCAGGTCCCCAGAGACCAACCAGCCCTCAGGTTCCCTGCCAAAAGGAAATGGCAACACCTCCAGCCCCAAGTCCATGGCAGAAGCAATCCCAGACAAAGGCAAGGAAGAAAGTGAAGTTAAGGGTAAAGGGGTGAGAACTTTCTGCACCTCCTTCAGGATATCCTCAGTCCAAGCTCGACTCCCCAAGTATCCTTTTCTTCTTTAAGGAGGTCCCAGAATGTAGTCTGTCTCTTTCCCCTCTTGTCATCTACTACTTCCAGTCCAGGCTCCCCTCCTTCTGTGGCCTGTGGGAGACAAGAGGTATTTTCCTAGCCTCTCTCTTTTTCACTCTTTCCCAACGTAAGAGCAATCTTTGCAATGATGGAACTTGCAAAGAAAAAGAATTGGAAGGGGAAGTTTCTTTCCCATGCACAGAGACTCTGGGTAGGGCATATAAAGAGAGGAGTAAGGTTTTTCTCACTTTACATGAAAAATGCAGTCTTAGACCTAGATTGCCAGATATATAATCATAGATGTCAAGGCCACGGATAGGGTTCCTCAAATTTGAGCAGAAGGGATGAATTGATGAGACGTGACTGGGAAAGCTGCTGAGAATACCTAGCTTGGGAGTGGGATAGTGATAGCCAAAGGGAGGAGGGGACATGTGGGCCCCGTTCCTTAGTTCCTTACCTCTAACCAATTTTATCGCCCCAGACACTTCCAGATCCTTGTGAACCACATGGGGGAGAAGTGGAGAATGGGGGTCAAGAGTAGGGTTATAGGCAGCCCTCTGGGTATCAACCACAGAAATCAGAAACAGAGAACAGACAAAGCAATAGCAGGAGAGAAGAAAGGGGGTTTGTTCATCCACCTAATGAAGGAGGCTTTCAATAGCAGCCAGTCTAGCTTCAGGAACGTAGATAGCAATTGAGTAGAAAGTCACATTAGAAAAGGTTGGAGCAAGAAAGTTGGGAGGATTGACCCCTCTTCCCTCCCTTGAGGTTCAGAATGCCCTCATAAATATCTCTTTTTCCCAATGAAGTATGATACCTTTGAAATCTTTATCTTCTTTCCTGACTCTATCCCCTTGTGCATCGAACAAAAACATTGCTGCCTTCCACAAACATAGTTATCCAGTCAGATAAAGTTCTTGACTCCCAGTCAGACTCCAACATGAGGAAAACTTTTGCCAAAAAAAGGAGCCTCCAAACAGCCTTGGTCTACCAAGCAAGGTGTGTTTGTTTTTAGAGAACATCAAGTGAGAACCCCAGGGAAAGTGCAATCCTCACAGGCTCTAGAACTCACACCCTGACCCTCTGATCCAACACTTCTGTTTCATTTCCTATGCACCCTCCCACTCACTTTAATTAAGGGAAAGCAATTTCTCAACTTTTATTAAAAGATAAACTTGATGTATTTCCCAGAACTTTAGTTGTGTCAATTAAATTCTCCTTCATTGCAGGGTATGTATTTGAGTAGCCAGTAAGTCACATGAGCTAGGTATCCCTTACAATGCCTCCATGTTCCCATCAGAGTGCACACAGACCAGAAACACAAACACATGTTTCCAAAACCCAAGGCTCTCTGGGTTACATGGTGAGGACATTTTTTTTTTTTTTTTTGATTTTGTGTCCTTGCTACCTCCAAACACACATCCTACACAACCCTGTAAATTGGTGGGTTGGTTTATTGTCCCCAGGCCATTTCTCTTTGAATATAATCAAGTAATTTTTATATCCTCAGGCAACACCAGCCTGGGTGTAAAAGTGAACTCAAAATTTATCTAACTCTGCTTTGACCTATTAAAACAGGATACCCAGTGTCCTCATCTCTCCAAACTTCTGGGAATCCCTGGAAGATATATTATGTGTGATACCAAATACAGTCCAATTTGCTAGACCCTAGAATCTATCCTTTTCCTCCTCCAGTTCTATCTTCCTGCCCTAATGCCCACCAACAAAGCCAGTTGGACAGTTAAAGGACAGTTAAAGCGCCTCCTCATGGGGTGCCTGGATGGTGCAGTTGGTTAAGCATCTGACTCTTGGTTTTGGCTGAGGTAGTGATCTCAAAGTCATGAGATCACACCCCGGATCTGGCTCCAGATGCTCTCTTCTTCTCCCTTTGCCCCTCCTGCTTGTGCTCTCTCACTCTCTCTCTCTCTTTCTCTCTAAAATAAATAAATAAATCTTAAAAAAAAAAAAAAAAAGGAGTGCCTCCTCCCTCCAGGAATCCTGGTAAGAACCACGGTCCGAAGCCATGCCTCCGTACCATTTCAGCTGCACGAGTGAGGGCTTGACACCATTTGTGCAGCAACACTGGGATTTAATTCAATGGTCTAGTAACGGGTCTGAGAGGATATGCAGTTGCCCTTGCTTCTGGTGCTAGAGTCACCAGTACCACAGGGACCATAGTAACCACAGTATCTGAGAGGCTGCATGTACCTTCTGACTTCTCTACCTTAGAATCACCCATAGTTACATTAAGGAACTCCAAGGAGCAGCCCCCATTCCTGTCCCCCAGGTCTCAAGTTCCTTCTGCTTTTTTCATATGTCTCACTTTGTAGGGCTCAAGCACAGATGTGCAGCAAGGAACAGCCTAAAGACAATTGGAACTAGAGACATAATGCTTCCATTATTCATTTGTTTGTTCATTTGACACTTATTAAGAGCCCACTATCTGCCCGTCCCAGTTCCATGCACTGGATTTACAGGGGTGTGCAGGACGAGCCCTTGCCTGCAGAGCTGGCAATCTGGTGTCTACTCAGCTAAACAATGAAGGCAGTGTGAAGAGGGTTAAGGTCAGGGCTACAGGCAGGGCTCTGTGATCAGACTCTCTAAGACTGAACTCTGGCCTCATCATTCATTAGCTATGTGGCCCAGGTAACATACTTCATCTCCCTGTACCTCCATTTTCTCATCTGAAAAGTTCTATTGACAGTGGGGCTGTTGGAAGTACTAGATAGGGTAAATACACATAAGAATCAATACTGTCTTGTTAACTTTGTTAAGTGACTTTAGCTGATCTAAGTTACTTCTAAATTAGTACCATTTTAGTTGCTATTATAAACATATTAACAAATCATTATTATTAATGTGTATTGTCCAAAATATGGATGACTATCTTTAGTTTCTGGAAATCATGAAAAACAAAGTATTATAAAATAAGTATTAAATCCATAATCCTATTTGGGAGGTGATTAGAAGTTCAAAAAATTATTATCTTAAAAAAAAAAATGAGGAGTGCCTAGGTGGCAGTCAGTGAAGCATCTGACTCTTGATTTCAGCTCAGGTTGTGATCTCAGGGTTGTGAGATTGAGTCCCGCATCAGGCTCTGTGCTCAGTTCGGAGTCTGTTTGGGATTCTCCCTCCCCCTTCCACGGCCCTCCCCCCACGCTCGTGCTCGCTCTATTTCTAAAATAAATAAATAAAACTTTTTTTAAAAAAATGATACATGCCTCCCAGGAAATCTTAAAGCAAAAAGAGTCTGACCTCAGCCCTCTGTTAGTTCTATATGGTAACAATGGACCTGATAGGTTTGAGATAGTGGGTAGAATGTAATTCAACCTGATCTTTTTGTTTTGTGTATATCAATACAACTGTTTGATTGCCTGCTTTTTTGGCCATCCAGACAGCTGTGGTGCTATTGGGTAGACCTAGGAGGTCTATGATGACAAACTAATTACAACTCCTATAACTGTAGAAATACACGTTTTATAGCAACTCATTTACTCCACACAAATGATTTATTACCTTTGTGTGTGCACACATATAAGTTTGCCATGACAAGATGATGCTTAGTAATTAATTTGCCAACATGGTTTTATGTAATGCAATCCAGCCATGCTAAACATAACCACATTTAATAAAAGAAAGTGCTTAAACAGAACTCTGTTCTGATAAGCCATTTGGTGTGATGGTGAAACATCAGGAAACCAAAGCAGAAATGTGAAGCAGGAAGCCGAAATCTAAAACAGTGCTACAAATCCCAAAGAGCCAGCCTGTTTGAGCTGTGAAGACTTCCCACCCCAAACGGCAGTGTTCTTTCATTACATAAAAGTGAGTGGTCTTCTGGGAACCCGAAGAGAGAGAAATGAACATGATTTCTTATCCTTTCAGCTGGCCTGCAAATTCATACATGAACGATTAGAGGAGATCACTTGGAATGGAGACATTTGAAGTTCTGGGAGTGTTTGTTTTGAGCTTTGCTTCTCAAAAGTGACATCATTGTTGGTATAGCTTATCTTTACACAGGAGCCGGCAGTTAGCATCTCAGCTCATGAGTGAAATTGTTTTTGTTTAGTTTGTTTGGAAGGAAAAATTGATTCATTTTTTGTCTTTCAAAATAATATTAGTGATCTGCTCTCTTGAGTGGAACATCCCACAACAGACCATTTTTCTCCCTATAATTAATTGCTACTGAATTTTTTATTACCCAGATACCTTCTTTTTTTAAATGACATTTGAGATCAAAAAGAATCAAACCACTGTCTGTATATGGAAGAAACAGTTGCAGGTATGATAATCTAAAATAGTCCTGCCTGAATATCCCCTCATGATGAAAAGTCCTCCAGATAAAGAAAGACAAATGCTCACCTCTTCTTCCACACATCCGCCCACACACATACAGTCCCCACACACCTCAACCCACCCTCTACCTACACGTCCTCCCTTCTGCAAGAAATAGCAGCATGTGGGGAAAATGATCTGTTATCCCTTCCAATATTTGGCACCTACTTCACCAGGATTGTCCAGAGAATAGCCTATGTAAATTAGTCTGGGAAAAGAGTAACAAATTCCGCCTCCTTATGAATGTCACTGCATATCTCCTAGAGAACTTTTTCATGATTTATGTCCCTCCTCTGCCCTTATTGACTCCTCCTGTCCTTTGCTAATTTGCATTCCTTCATATGTTGATCTGAAAATACTTGTTTTCCATATTCATTGCTTTCAAATCATTCTGCACATTCTTCAGAAGGCCACACATCCAGTATCCCATCTATAATGCTGACCAAGATACTTCTACCCCTCATTATATCATACCACAGTTACAGAAATTTAAAATCTGGAAAGCTATGTAGATTATTACAGTCCATTGCTGCCAAAAACATGCTTTTGTAATCAGAAAAACATCAAATTGCAGGCAAACATGTTTCCATCAGGAAATTTGAGATTTAAAAGTATTGGGAGAGTGTCATTGTAAAGATATTGGTATGTTTCCAGTCTTTTTTTTCTACAAGAGGTGGATAAACAAATCACGTTGTCAAGTTCTTACACCAATCAAATACATTCCCAATGCAATGACTAGGAATTGTGACAATTCCACAATTACATTTGGACACATTTTGTGTACTTAAAATACTGAGTCTTTCTACCTAGAAATATGTCTATGTTTATTTGTGTAAGTCCCTCAGTGAAATTCTATCATTTCTTTATAAAATTTAAAAGTTCCCATACTCCTTTTTTCAAAATATTTTTCTAAGTATTTTTATATTTTTGGTCTTTTGAATGGAATCTGATTTTTCCATTTTCCAAACTAGTGATGGCTGGTGTATTGGAAAGCTATTATGTTTTATCTATTAATTTTTACTAAACTGTAATTAGTCTTAATAGCTCTTCAGTCAAGCGCACAATTTTGCAATATGAAAACAAGGATGGATATAAGAATACAAAAAAATTAAAAATGCAAGGGAAGCAGAAAAAAAGAAAAGAAAACATCTGAGATGGTTGGAGAACCTCCTTGGAGTGTGTGTGTGTGTGTGTGTGTGTGTGTGTGTGTGTGTGTGTGGATAGAGAAAAGGGAAAGCTGAATGATATTTTTGACCTTCTGTTTTGGCATGTCTTTGAATGCCTAGTTTATATTGTAAGGGCATGCCATATAATAAGTTCTCAATTAATGGTTGTTAAAGGAATAAATATAAATTATAAAGTAGAACTGGAATAGGGCGCCTGGGTGGCTCAGTTGGTTAAGCGACTGCCTTCAGCTCAGGTCATGATCCTGGAGTCCCTGGATCGAGTCCCGCATCGGGCTCCCTGCTCGGCAGGGAGTCTGCTTCGTCCTCTGACCCTATCCCCTCTCATGTGTTCTCTCTCTCTCATTCTCTCTCTCTCAAATAAATAAATAAAATCTTTAAAAAAAAAAGTAGAACTGGAATAAATAAGAAGCAATATCCATCTTGTATTCATAAAAGCACTAGTTTTATTTGTATACAAAAGAGTGATGGAGGGGAATATACCCCAATAAAATGCAAAGGAATGCCAAATTGATCAAAGTGGGGCATTAATCCATGAATTCTGTTTGGTGCTGACAGAATTGGGATCTTCAATGGTGACATATATCAATTCAGAACTCAAAGGTAAGTTCAATTCACATTTTGAGCCAAGAACTTCAACTCAAACAAATCTGCCAAAAATGTGTGTTCTGGGACGATTGGTTACTAGGAAACAGGGTAAACCTCTTTGACATGGCCATAGCAGGACTGGGACACTCCTCTTCTTTTATGCATAAGGCTAATCAAACTGGCCTTGTTAAGATGGTTAAAAATAATAACTTGTTAACATAAAATTACATTCCTCTATGTGAGGGTTACTCCTTAAATGGCAATACGAGCATTTTTAGGTACTTTAAAACAATAAATAAACATGGGTTGAACAGATATAATTATTATAATCACTCAGTAATTAATAAGCCATTTTGGTCTGTTCATTCTACAGAAGTTTGCAGCCCAAGAAAGTGAAGTTCTTAATAAACTCTCGGCTGTTAATCCTTCTAAATACCATAAGAAAGTGAAAACCTCTCTCAAATTCAACTAAAATATTCTGTTTCCTTGGGAAAAATTCCTAATTCCTTGGTTCATTAAGCTTGTTCAGTTGTGGGCAATATGTGCTTGTTTGCAAACGTGTGCGAATTTGTGTGTGTGTGTGTGTGTGTGTGTTTTGCAAGCTCAAAGAAAAGTCCCCATGAACCTGTTTCAAATTAATTTGTGCATTAATCTGTGCAGGGAGATCTCTTTATTTCATAAAAGAAGAGGGGGGAAAAGATATCACATTGTCTTAAAAGTTTTGACTAATTTCTAACTGTGCCTGAGGAGTTTCCACTATGTCTTCCAATCAACAAAGGATTTGTGACTCTTTTCAGTGTGCCTGAGATTACACAGACAAATTACTTAAGAGCCCAAGGAGATTATCTCTAATTGGCATAAAAAGGATATGGTATTAAAAACAAAACTCTCTGAAACTCTGACAGTGTTTGGTGCCCAAAGGGTAAGGCAGTGCCCCATGTGGAAACACCATGGAAATAAATACATCAGCTCTGATATGTTGCCTTTTGAGGTCTTATTTAGATTGGAGGAGATTGCTTTTTCTTTGCAGGGCTCCACAGAGTTATGTCATACTTGCTGAATGAGGGCAAATGATAGACTCATCTCGGCAGTCCCTCGTCGTAATGCTTGCCTTTGTTATAGCTGACTCATTCTCATCACTTAGGAAATACAAACTCCAATGCCCACTAAGAGGCAATATGAGATACTTTTGGATAATGTAGAGACCAGAGATTGAAGACATTTGGGGGCACGGTGGGAGGGGCAAGGAGATGAGGTTCACGGCAACAGAAAGTAGGAATATGTAGCAGTGAATTTCACCAAATATTTAGTTAATGCTTACAATCGCAAGTCACCAGGTTAGGTAATGGGGCTGTATCAGAATCCCTGCTCTCCCTGGGCTTAAAATCCCAAGGAGAAAATAAGACAGATTTATCGTAAAACTGAATAAGATCACATGGAAAAGGCAAAAGAAAAATCCTAAGACAAAATTAACAACGTGGGTAAGCCACTAGTGATCAATCAATCCAAACTGTTTGTTTTGCAGTTAAGGAAACTGAGGCCCAGAAAGACTAAGCGTCTTACCTGTGGCCACATAGATGGCCAGATAGTCTAGCCCAGAACTCAGATCTTATGTTCCTACCAGTATACTACACTGCCTTACAAGACCTACTATCAGATAATAATATAAAAGATAAGTGTGTGAGTTTAGGAGAGAGAGTAATGTGTGTATAACACAGTATGCTCAAAAAGTTTTACTGAAAGGATAACTTTAAAAAAGCAAACAAATAAACAACAAAATCAGACCTCGAAGAAGAGGTCAAATTTCAAAGAACAGAATGGAAGGGAAGGGAGTGGGCCAGGGGAAGAGCATGAATGCAGGCTTGGATGGGGAGACAGAATCATGCTCAGGACACAGTGGAGACTCAGGGACTGAGCTAAAGGAACCTCATGTAAGGATGGTAGGAGTGAAAAGATGCAGCAAACACCTTTCCCCTCCAATCCTCCAGGGCATACTTCGGTTTTGGGATTCTCTGCAGGGGTTAAGGCCAACATTGTCCTATCAATCCAGTCCCCTCGTTAGGCCCTAGGCACTTGTGTTCCTTTCTAAACTCTTGCCTTTGCTCACACAGATCCTTCCAGGACACAACTTACATCATGTTCAAGATCAGATGGAAAGCCTACTTCTGTGAAAATGTCTTGGATCCTGAGACCCATATAAGGTTCTGTTTTCTGAACCATGTTGAGTGCTGGCTGAACTACATGATCATGTAGACTATAAACTTTGAGCAGATAGATGTCATACCTTGCGCTTACTGCGTGTCACAGTGCCTGCTCACAACCATCCTAGACATGCCATGGCCCTTAATTGCTTCTTGGCCAAATAATGAAAAGAAGCAGCTCTTCCAATGGACCTGTCATCAAGTCCTTGTCACTTATTCACAGGTTTTCACCTAAGCTGCAAAATGATGGTGGTGATGATGATAATGATGAGGATGAGGGTGCTGGCGGTGGTGGTGGTGGCGATGGTAATGACACAAATGACAATAGCCGCTAACATTTCCTGAGTACTTTCATATGCCAGACACTCTTGAAAACACTAATTTGCATAACTCCATTTAATACTTGACACAGTCTTGTGAGATGCATACAGTTATTATCACCATTTCACAGTAGAATAAAATTAGGCATCAAATTCTGACCATAAAAAGCCAAAAAAAAAGGGGGGCCTGGGTGGCTCAGTCATTGGGCATCTGCCTTCAGCTCAGGTCATGATCCTGGGGTCCTGGGATCGAGCCCCACGTCGAGCTTCCTGCTCAGCAGGAAGCCTGCTTCTCCCTCTCCCACTCCCCCTGCTTGTGTTCCCTCTCTAGCTTTCTCTCTCTCTGTCAAATAAATAAATAAAATCTTTAAAAAGAAAAGCCAAAAAAAAAAAAATTCCTATGCAGAAAGTTTCCTTTCATGGCTGTGACATATAGACTGGTTTTCATTTTAAATTCAGATTTGTGTAAGATAATTGGGGTTAAATATTCTTTTCTTTACTTAAAGATTATCCCATGCATATATTGTTTCCTTCCACATGAAAGCAGGTAGGATACTTAAAAATTTTAACCACCCATAAGGCAGTAATATCAGCCTTTAACTGTAGATACTTGACTATCAGCTCTGTGTCGAAGGACATTCTATTAGGTCCACACTCTGTCTTATCCATCACCACCAGCCCTACCCCCAGAGTAGGAAGAGTGATGCATCTAACTGGAAGGTTTAGGAGAAGGATCTGAGCATGTGTGGCTTGGTGCCTTCCTCTTCCTTTTCATAACACCGTGGCTGCAAACTCTACGCATTTTGCTCAGCTCCTCTGACCTCGGTTTAATAGAGTAGACCCAGCTGATGAGCTGGGGGAGAGCTGCGGTTGGAGCTGTCTCAATTTTGAAGTTCAGTATGAAGCAGCACGGTGTTGCCACATACCCGAACTAAGATTTCAACAGCTCTACCGGATATGCAACTGACATTTTGGTCCCTACATGCCTGACTCCTTGTCTAGCTCTCAATGGTTCTGACTAGTCATGGAAGATTGGTGCTTTCTAAAACCTGAGCCATGAACCAAAAGATGTTGTTTCTACATAAAAGAGAATTTGCAATAAGAATGCAAATTTATCCTTAAGTACAAAGCCTTAATTCTGTATTGAGCACATAACTGTGTGAAGCAATATTTTATTTAATCTTTGCATTCCAGGAATGGGACTATCATTGAATCCATTATATCAAATGCTTTCATACAAGTTGTATTGTTGCAGAAATAGTTTGGACTCTCTGGCAATGAATACATCCACACCTGTTTGTAGAGTTCTTTCTTTTCCAGTAAGAGGCATATACTACTAGGAAGACTCTACTAAACCAATACTTTGTAGCAACATGAAATGACAAACCTAGCACAAGAAAAGGCTCTCCCTTAATGAGGAAATAATGTCATTCTTAAATTTTCCATATTAAGAAGTCACGCTAGACTCTATTACAATAGTATGTATTATAACAGTATGCTATGTGAACCATAACAATATCGCCATACTTGAGGGGACAGTTGTTGTTTTTTTTTTTTAATAAAGAATGATAATCCCTAGTTCTTTCATTTAAGAGAGACATTAGCAAAATGTAACAATATTATGTTTGGGGATTCTTTTAACATTTTTAAGCCCCAGACTGGCAAGAACAAAGAATCACTTTGCTAACTAATGTATTAAATATGTTGTCTATTTATATAGTAATTGTTTGATGGAAAATTCATCTCTTTTGTTCCTTCTTATCTTTTCTTTCCTCTTGTCCATGCAGTATATTTATGAATTATGCATGTGAACATAATTAAAAGTAACAATTGGTGAATTGTACTCCATGGACATTGTTCCATGTTTCAAGTCTTATTTAGACTGAACCAAATTTATGCAAAGAGAAGAGCTTATAATTAAATTCATAGCCATCCTTCCTGGGAAGGTTTCTTTTATGTAAAATGCATTGCTTGCTAGAGGCTGTTTTTCTGACCAAAAGCTTTGTATAGCATCTTTAAAAAAAATCAGTAGACAATTTAACAGCAGCCCCCACCCCTTTCTACAAATGAAGGTTTCCTATAACTGGTTATCCATATTCCTTGATCTTCTCCAGCTGGGTTAGTCTGCAGACCATGTAGAACTGTTAAGAATCAGCTCAGTGGTTTGGCTATTTGCAAATTAGGAACAGATACAATATGGCAAATGGTTGGATGAGATCAATTCCTAAAATGTTCTCCTTTGATTACTCTCAGGAGCTCCCATAGTAATTTTTCATCTTTTGTTTGCTTGTTTGTTTTTATGTTTTGGTACAAGAATCCTGGAAAAGGAAAAGACAACTGAGACGCTTAGAAGAATAGTGCTCTTATCTACAGGAATATTTATTCTGTAAAAAAAAAAAAAAAGATTACTGTAAACGTTAGCCCACCCCACACTTCTTTCTTTCCCTATTCATATTTCTCAAAGTATTCTTTCTTTAGGAAAATACTTTTTCTTAAGTGATTCTAATTTTTTAAGCTATGGTCCAAATCCCCAGTTTAGTGTCGTGGAAACACTTACTGAGAATCATCTGCACTCCATCATCTATTAAAGCTGAGAATATTCCTCACAGAACCTGTCCCCATATTTTATTAGCACATACCTGGATAGTCTTTCTCTTTCTTGACCCAGGTCATTCTTAGCAATTTCCTTCTGTGCACTTATTATTTTCCTGAAACAGAAAATCCTTCTGTAAAGATACCACATGATGAATTTGTAGTAAGGAAGGAACGGACTATTTCCTTTCACTGTCGACAAACAATCATTTCTGATTCAAAGTCAATTTCTCTGCAGTGTGACAATATCACTGGATGGATAGACCTGGAGAAAAAGTCAGATTTGCTCTTGGACTCAGGGAAAAATGTGAGGTGCAAACAAGGCAGCCTGGCCTGCTGTTTTTAAATGTAGTTTGATATTCTCTCCTCTTCCTCCCTCTGTTCTTCTCTTCTCCCATGCTTTGAAAAATTTCACATTTAAAAGCTTTGGCTGGCCCACGGTGTCACCCCAGATCCATCATCATCTTCTCAGCTCATCTTTCTCTCTATTAAAAATAAGATATTTATATTTCTGGATGAAATGGGAGAAACCTAGCCCTGACGAATAACTTCCTGTTGTCATCATTACCGGGCAGGATATGATTGGAGGGAGCTCAGGCATGATCGAGTGTTCTTGCCCTTCTGTTGTGCCGACTGCAAACAATCACTCATAACCACATACTGTAAAGTTTATTGTTAAGAATTAAACTGTTAATTAAAGAGATGAGTAATGAAGAGAGGAAGCATGCATGGAAAGGTGGTGACAGATGTCATAGGCTGCAGGTGTTAACGGCTGTTGAGAAGACACATGAATTCCTTAAATTACCTCATATCTCTGAATAGTTGAGTGAAGTCAATTATTATAGATCTTGGGGGACAGAAACAGTTGTTTGAAAATAAGTGCTGCCCCTATTTATGATAGGACCCCTTAGAGATGGGGAAGGCCCACCAGAGCCTGGAGTGTGGCCATATTGTGTCCCTGTGAAATGTCCCAACAGGTTCAAGAGATGACCTTAGGAGATACCCAAACATGGCATTCAAAACCCTGAATCACATAGGGAGAAATGCGTTATCTTATTTTTAGTCTTTCTTCTTTTAACCAAGAGTAAGTCTGAGGTGTTTCAGGTATTTCTTTCACATCACCCATCATGGGCTAATCTTCCTTTTTAACAGAAAAGACTCTGAACCTTCTGACAGTACCTGGATAGGATTTAGGAATATCTGTTTATATTTTATTTGTTTTTGCCATTATTTTCTATTTACTATAAGCAAAACTGTTATTTCATTTATGGTAGTCATATGAAGTTTCCTTTTAAAATAAACTAGTCTAAGAGAAGGGAGGGAGGGGGGAGAAAGGGAGGGAGGAAGGAAAGAAGGAAGGAGAAAGAAGAAAGAAAGAAAGAAAGAAAGAAAGAAAGAAAGAAAGAAAGAAAGAAAGAAAGAAAGAAGGAAGGAAGGAAGGAAGGAAGGAAGGAAGGAAGGAAGGAAGGAAGGAAGGAAGGAAGGAAGAAAGGAAGAAAGAAAGAAGGAAAGAGGGCGCCTGGGTGGCTCAGTTGGTTAAGCAACTGCCTTCGGCTCAGGTCATGATCCTGGAGTCCCAGGATCGAGTCCCGCATCGGGCTCCCTGCTCGGCAGGGAGTCTGCTTCTCCCTCTGACCCTCCTCCCTCTCATGTGCTCTCTCTCATTCTCTCTCAAATAAATAAATAAAATCTTAAAAAAAAAAAGAAAAAGAAAGAAGGAAAGAAAGGAAGAAAGAAAGAAAGAGAGGAAGGAAGGAAGGAAGGAAGGAAGGAAGGAAGGAGAAAGAAAGAGAGAGAGAGAGGAAGAGAGAGGAAGGAAGGAAGGAAGGAAGGAAGGAAAGAAGGAAGGAAGGAAAAGAGAAAGAAAGAAAGAAAGAATATGTCACTTCAAATAAAATATATAGGTAGTAGTAGACATGATACCCATATATAACAAACTAATTGAAGAAGAAAAGACATAATGTGAGTATGTGGGGAAAATTCTTAAGGTTTTACACAAATGACTAAAGTTTGGCAAAAACTGGTGTAGCAGGGATTTGTGTCAAACCACACAAAGGACTTGAGTAAGACCCTAGTGTGAATGACAAAGGTATCAGAGAAAAATATGGAAATAAAATCAGTATTAAGCCTACAAGGAAAAATCACCTGACGTTTCAAGAGCTATTTTTAGGGTGTCTAAGACCTGTTGTTTATTAAAGACATCGGTTTTCTTTATTCTAAGGAAAGAAGAAAGAAAGAACAAAAGGTGTTCAGCAAAACTAAGTAAAAAGGAGTTAACAGTATTTGATTCCTTTCCCCTCATACATTCCATTCAAAGTGACTCACCGTGAAACTTATAAAAATAAGTGAATTTTGACTGGAAATAGGTCAAAAGTCAGAGATGTATTTTCAGCTCACTGGACACTTGGTGGAGGGGTGTATAAGCCTGTCTGATAGAGAGGACTAGAGCCTGCTTTGAAAGACCCTGATTTTTTTTTTTAAGGATTTTATTTATTTATTTATTTGAGAGAGAGAGAATGAGAGACAGAGAGCACGAGAGGGAAGAGGGTCAGAGGGAGAAGCAGACCCCCTGCTGAGCAAGGAGCCCGATGCGGGACTCGATCCAGGGACTCCAGGATCATGACCTGAGCTGAAGGCAGTCGCTCAACCAACTGAGCCACCCAGGCGCCCTGAAAGACCCTGATTTTGGTGGTTAGTCTTCCTTTTATCCAAGAGTAAGTCTCAGGTGGCAAGTATTTCTTTAACATCACCCATCATGGTGCGCCTGGGTGGCTCAGTTAAGCATCTGCCTTTGGCTCAGGTCATGATTTCAGGGTCCTGGATCAAGTCCCACATCAGGCTCCCTGCTTGGTGGGGAGTCTGTTTCTCCCTTTCCCTCTACCCCACCCCCACTCCTGCACTCATGCTCTCTCTCTCCCATAAATCAATCAATCCATCAATCAATCCATCCCTAACATGGGCTAATCTTCCTTTTTTGGATGATTTGCTGGTAAGATTTTCTAGGCTCCTCAGCCTCTAAGACCTCAGAGGTTGTGTTAACCACTGTATCACCAGGGACTAATCCATGTCTTGCCGATAGCTGGCACTCAGAAATCTTGAACGAGAGAATGAATGAACAAATGCGTTGGGTCTTCATACAGAATCCAGTCCAGAGGAATGTAATGAGAGGAAAGAGCAAAGTACCTCCTCTTTCAGAAAACAGTAACCAAACTCCTGAAGTCAACAGTCTGTTTTTTTCTCCCCACCCTTAACCTTAAAAGTGAAGGTCGTAATCAATGCAGTTCAGCCATCCGCTTTATACTCAGTGCACGAGCTTTGTTCATCTCTCTGTGAAGCTGAAAAGATTATAATGAAAATGCCCAAAGAAAGAAGGGAGGGACAATTGTAAATAGTTTTCTCTGACAACTGGTATCAGCATTTTCTCATAGCCTTGCATTTATTCAGACGAAAATGACAAATGTATTACAACGAATAGATGAGATCTTTCTGTCTGGATATGGCATAAAAATAAAACAATACTGTACTGATTTTTCTCTCTGAGTATTGTCCTCCTCACACAATTGCTGAACATTGGCAGAGCTGTTAACACCATTGATAGGAAACAAAGCAAAAACTTGGGGGAGATTCTACAGCCTGGGGCTTGTGAATGTCTGGGATTTACAGCGCAGCTTGATGCCCCTGTCAGACTCTCTGGCTTCAATATCCTGCCAGCTACCTTGGGGGCTTTTTTCTCTTCATGAAAGTGCACCTTTCCCTCAAGGTCACACATTAACAGTTTCTTAAAGAGATTCCTACTGGTCATGGGACTCCTTTCAGTTTGAGGAGCCTCCTGGGTGCTTTGAAGCATGGCGTCTTGAACACTGCCCTGCAGCCCCCAGGAATGGAGTTAGGCTACAGAGACATGGACACCTGAGAATTGAAAGGACCCCCAGCATTCCACCACGGAGCCCCTCCTACCTTCCTCCCAGAGACCCACAGTCTAGTCTGCCACCGAAACTTCTCACCAGCTTTCGGGAAGACATCAACCCACCCTCGTGAAAATTTTATGCATGCTTAAATATATCCTCAGCAGGCATGAGGGCAATTAAATCAAGTCTGTATCATACAGCACTCTGGATAGATAGCAAGCTTAAAATATTCCCCAGCCTGTGCCCTACATTTGAGTTTTTAATATGAGCACAGTAACTTCTCCCATTCTGGAAGCGGTCGGCGAGAGTCCAATCATCCCCTGTTGCTCCAAAAACCACTGGCAGGAGGGAGCTTCATTTCCTGATGAATCATCCAAACCGACCCTGGAGGGTTCTCCAGGCCAGATGAGCCAAGGCCAAGTTCTCTCAGCACTCTGTGCCTGCAATCAGTCACATCGTGGAAGAAGTGAGGGCCTTGTTCTGTCAATGATTTGGGGATGTGCTTCAGTTATCTTTCTCCTGTTTTTCCTTAGTCTCTTGTCTTTACTCTTTGGGCCACAGTGCAAAGAGACCGTAACTTTTAAGGTCTGTGATAGCTTTTCAATGGAGCCTGAGGAAGGTGAACCAAAGGATGGTGACACCAAACTGTAAGTGAACTGGCTGAAGCACCCATGGAAAATGACCCAGTAGTGCAAGATTCCAATGAAAGAGGCAGCAGACTGTCCTAAAAAGAACACAGGCATTGGAATCAACAGATGTGGATGTGATTCCAAGCTTTCCTCACCTTAGCTAAACAACATAATTTGAACCTTTATTTTCACAGGAAAGGGACATGATGTACATAAAGTATCTCATATATAAATGTCAACTATAATCAAAGAGCTGTATCAATCTTTTATTCATGAGAGAGAGTATTTTTTGAAGAGGTATATTTTGTCCTTCTCTATTTTCAAAATTTCTTCTGCTTGATTCTGCCTTTGGGATACAAGGTCCTAGCTGTTCAATTAAATCCACTGACATTAAATTTCATGAGAGCTGGTCATTGTTTTCCTAATTGCTGTGTCACCAGCTACCAGCAGATGACTTACACTTAGTGGTAGCTCAATAAATAGTTCTTGGTAGATCCACTTAACACTCAACATTTTGAGCAATAGGAAGAACACAAATACCATTCCTTCTTATAGAATGAACCTTTCCAGAATTCCACAGGCTCATACTTGAGATTGCTTATCTCTTTAAGGCTGTGTCCAGTATCTCCAATTAGACTGGAGTCTGACAGCAAGAATGTCTGTGTTTTTTAGTTACCTCCTAGCTCAGCACATCATACACAGCAAGGATATGTTAATATTGACCCTGGCAAATGCTTCTTATGAAAAACTGCTGTGGCTTTGGTAGATACCTCCTCGAACTCTTTTTTCTGCCAAAGCACTTTGTTTTTCTTAGTTGCCATTAATCACGGCCTATACATTTTCATTCTAATCTCTCCACTTATTGGATACTATGTAAAATTTCCAATTCAGTCAATAAACACACACACACACTTACACACACATACCCATAAAACAAAAATGGACTTTTTCATTGGGATTCCTTTTAAAAAGGAAAATAGTAGTCTACTTTATAACCTCCAATTTAGTTTTTTAGAGTAACTAGCAGTACTTCTATTTTTTGCAAGGTGTATCAGTTACCTTCAACACTCCCAAAGAAACATCTGTGCTTCTGAAAACTCAACTTCCATCCTTCTGACTTCATTGGGAGACCTCTTAGTAATCAGAATTGCTATTTAAAGTGTACATGCTCCCATAATTCATCTTTCTCCTACTGCTACAGAGTAAAGCTGTGATGATCAATCACTTAGAGATGAATCCACCTTTTCCCTCCTTGACTGAATACGAGGAAATAGCAATGAGCATGCATCAAATGTTTACTACAGAGATAAGAACTGTGTTCTGTGGGGAAAAGATACTTTTTCCATATTATGTTCATGACATATTTAAGACATCTATTTTATCACTTTTTTTGGCCCTACAAATCCCTTTCTAGAACATGCTCAGAATATTAAGGAATTATTGTATGTATCTATCACATAAGTATATCTGGATAATCTATTCATGCCCATTTCCCATGGCTTTGAAACAGTATCTCGTGTGGAGAAGCCAGCATTTCTAACATCTTTCTTCCCATAGGGATGAAAAATAAAACCAGAAGAGTCTTGTCAGAATATCCTCAGCTTTCTTCCACACATTTCCTTTCCTACCCTGGCCCCTTTCAACCCTAATTCAAGGACAAACACTGGCATTCCTCAGGAACATGTGGGAGACACACACTAAGGACATTGCTTTAAATGGAAGATCCTGTTGGATGGACCAAAGGGGCCATTGTTCTTATCTTCCTTAAGAAGTGTTCTCTTTCCTCTTCTATGGCTGGGATAGAGAAACTTTTGCTGTATTTCACTTCAATATAGGACATGTTCAACTCATAAAAGGCAAGTGATACCAGGACAGGATAACAAGTGAGAAGGATCCACTAACATATTATCGGGCAATTGGCAAACTCTTTTCAAAAGTCAAAAACTCAAAGTAGTGGTTACATTCAAATAAAAGTCTGTAGAGAACTTCTGCTTCTGGACAAAATTAAATAGCAGGAATTGAATTTACCTTCCCACCTGAAACAACTAAGGAAAATGGACAAAATATATGAAACAATGTTCTTCAAGACACTGAGTATTAACCGACAAAGGATAGTGATTTCAAGAAATGGGATACAAATAAAGTGAACCCTAAAATTGCCCTAGCTTACTGCCTTAAAGAGTTTCCAGGCTGTGGTATAGAGAAGGAGAACCCAGGTGGATCCCAGCAGACTCTCTAATTTGAGGGAACAGAGCTGAGAGTTTGGGGACACCAAGGTAGCCAGAATTTACATGCTGGAGAAGAGAGTTATAGAGAGAGAACTCTGAACACCTGCAAAGGATTCTCCTTGAGTATTTGGAAAAGTAACAATCAGTGCTTGCATGTGAAAAGCTACCCCAGGGCCCAGGAAAGAACCACTTGGAACAATCAGAAGTAACAGTACACTGTGTCTATAAATCTGGTCTCACCAGAAAACCTGGAAACCTCATAATTCACAGGCTGAGGTTTCTCAGCCTGGAAACCTCATAATTCATAGACCACTGGATAGAACATCCAGAAGATTTTTTGTCTCTGTAGTAGGGAATAATTAGTCCTAGACTGAATAATACACTGGTACTACCTAGCATGTCTAAAAAGCAAATCTCACACTGTTACCAAGTAACTTATCTGTGTCCCATAACAAATTTCAAAAATAATTAGAGGTACACAAAAGTATCCAGCACCCAACAAGGTAAAATTTACAATATCATCATCTAATAAAAAAAAGACCCGGCAGGGGCGCCTGGGTGGCTCAGTCAGTTGAGCATCTGCTTCCCCTGGGGTAGTGATCCCAGAGCCCCCCATCAGGCTCCCTGCTCAGCAGGGAGTCTGCTTCACCCTCTCCCTCTGCCCCTCCCCCCACTCATGCTCTCTATTTCTCATGCGTGAACACACTCTTGCTCTCTCTCAAATAAATAAATAAAATCTTTAAAAAAAAGAAAAAGACCAGACATGCAAAGAAGCAGAAAAATAAGACCCATAATAGGAGAAAAATCAACCAAAACAAAGCCAAAATTGATGAGGATATTAAAATTAGCAGACAAGCCCTTCCGAAGAAGCTAAGGCTGTGTTGGGGTGAAGCTCTCACTTCATCCTGTGGCAGCCAGCACCACACCTGGCAAGGACCACTCAGCACTCATCCACACCAAGGTGGTCTGGAAGCTTACCTTCATCTACTCTGCATCTTGCAGGATGATGGGGTGATGGTCACAGAGGATAAGATCAATGCCCTCATTAAAGCAGTGGGTGTAAATGTTGAGCCTTTGTGGCCAGGTTTGTTTGCAAAGGCCATGGTCAACATCAGGAGTCTCTTTTGCAACACAGGAGCTGGTGGACCTACTCCAGCAGCTGGTGCTCCAGCAGCTGGTGCTGCACCAGTAGGAGGTCCTGTTCCCTCTACCACTATTGCCCCAGTTGAGAAAAAAGTGAAAGCAAAGAAAAGGAGGCTGATGATGACATGAGCTTTGGTCTTTTTGACTAAACTTCTTTTGTAGCATGTTCAATAAAAAACGGAACTTTTAAAAAAAATTAGCAGACGAGGACATTAAAATGGCTATTATAACAGTATGTCTCATTTTCTAAAAAATAAGTAGAAAAAGGGAGATATTTTTTAAAGTCCCAAACTGAACTCCCAGAGGTGAAAATTACAATGTCTGAGATGAAAAATATACTGGATGAGATTAAGACACTGCAGAAGAGATTAGTGAAGACATAGAAATAGAAAAAAACTTTAATAAAACAAATAGAAAAACATTTTTCAAAATAAATAGTGACTCAGTGAACTTTGGACAATTTCAAGCAAACTATCTAATATATGTTGAATTGGATTCATTGAAGGAAAAGAGAGAGACATTGGGATAGAAAAAAATACTTGAATGAGTATTGGTTAAAGTTTCCTCAAATATGAAAACTATAAACCCACAGATCCAAGAAGGTCAATAAACTCTAAGTACAAAAATATGAAGAAAACTATGCTAAGACACATAATATTTAAGTTACTCAAACCAAGTGATAAAGAAAAAAAAATTTTAAGTATCTGGGGGGAAAAAAGACACATTACATGGAAAGGAACAAAGATGAGGATGAGAGCAGATGTCTCATTAAAGCATAATATGGGGAGAGAGTGGATACACATATTTAAAGCAGATGTCAATCTAGATTTCTATATCCAACATATCATCTTTCAAAAATCAAGGAAAAATAAAAATATTTCTAGGCATACATAAGCTGAAAGAATTAATCTGTAGCAGACCCTCAATATATGAAATATTAAAGGAAGTTCTCCAGGCAGAAGATTAGGTATTCCAGGTAGAAATATGGATCTACACAAAGAAAGAGCAATGGAAATGGTAAAGACATAGATAAATATGTAAAAATTGTTTCCTCATACTTTAAGTCTCTTCAGAAGATAATTGACTTTTAGGGGCACCTGGGTAGCTCAGTCAGTTGAGCATCTAACTCTTGATTTTGGCTCAGGTCATGATCGCAGGGTTGTGAGACTGAGTCTTGCCTGGGCTTCACACTGGGCATGGAGCCCTGCTTAAGATTCTCTCTCTCCTTCTCCCTCTGCCTCTCCCCCCACAAAAGGAGAAGATAATTGACTTTTTAACAAAAAATTATAAAAATGTGGTGTAACATATAGAAATAAAATATATGACAACAACAGCATAAAAAACAAGAAGAGAAGAATGAAAGTAGAGTTAACCCTTGAACTATATAGGTCTACTTATATATTGATATTTTTTTGATAAATACAGTACAGTACTGTAAATGTATTTTATCTTCCTTATGATTTTCTTAACATTTTTCTTTTCTCTAGCTTAATTTATTGTAAGAATATGGTATATAATACATATACATACAAAATATGTGTTAATTGATTATGTTATTGGTAAGGCTTCTGGTCAACAGTAAGCTCTTAGTAGTTACGTTCTTGGGGAGTCAAAAGTTATACACAGATTTTTGACTGCATGTCCCTAACCCATGTGCTATTCAACAGTATATTAATGTAAGGTTTTTGTACTATCTGTGAAATGGCATAATATCACTTGAAGGTTGACTGTGATAAGATGTATACTATGAACCAAGGAAACCTCTAAAATAACAAAACAAGAATTATAGCTAATAAGTAGAGCTAAAAGATAAAATAGAAACATAAAAATATCAATAATTCAAAAGAAGGCAGAAAAAGAGGAAAAGAGGACCAAGGAATAGATGATAAAAATGGAAAAGCAAAGAAAATAAAATTAACCTTTGCCATATCAAAAATCACATTAGGAATAGATGACCTCAGTGCACCAAACAAAAGGGAGAGATTGTCAGATTGGATAGAAAAGTAAGACCCTACTAAACACTGCTTACTAAAAAAGACCCTAATAAACATAAGAAGCACACAAAATATAAAGAAATAAGTAGGTTAAAGGTAAAAGGTTAGAAACAGATATACCATGTGTACATGAATCAAAAGAAAGCTGGAGTGTCTATATTAATACCAGACAAAGGAAATTTCAGAACAAAGTATGTGACCATGAATAAAGGGCACTTGATAAGGATAAATATCAAGTTCAATTCATAGAGAAAACATAAAACTCCAAAGTTTATGCAGCCAATAACAGAGCTTCAAAATACAGGCATTAAAAAACTGAGATATCTAAAATGAGAAGTAGACAAATCCATAGATCTAATAAAAGATTTTAACACTATTCTTTCAGTAACAAGTACACAGAAATCAGTAAGGATACAGAAGACTTGGACAAACTATTAGTCGACTTGACCTAATTGACATTTATAGAATACTTCACCCAACAACAGAATTCATTCTTTTCAAGTGAACATGGGACATTTACCAAGATAGACCATATACTGGGCCATAAAGCAAGGCTCAGTAAATTAAAAGGATTCAATGTATACAAAATATGTTTTTTGACCATAATAAAATTAAACCAGAATTCAGTAACAGAAAGATACCTGGAAAATCTCCCAAATATTTAGAAACAAAATAACACACTTCTTTTTTTTTTTTTTTTAATTTATTCATTCGACAGAGAGACACAGAGAGAGAGGGAACACCAGCGGGGAAGCGGGAGAGGGAGAAGCAGGCTTCCCACAGAGCAGGGAGCCCGACGCGGGGCTCAATGCAGGGCTCGATCCCAGGACCCTGGGATCATGACCTGAGCCGAAGGCAGACGCTTAACCGACTGAGCCACTCAGGCGCCCCCAAAATAACACACTTCTAATAACCAATGGGTCAAAGAAGAAATCAAAGGGAAGTTAGAGAGTGTCTTGAATTGAATGAAATAAAAATGTAACATATCAAAATTTGTGGGATTGTGCTAAAATAGTACATGGAGGAAACTTTACAACACCAAACATGTATATTAGAAAGAAAGTTCTGAAATAAATCAAAACTTCAGCTTTTACTCTAAGACACTAGGAAAAAAAAGAGTGAATTAAAGCTAAAGTAAGCAAAAACAATAAGAAAGAAAAATAATAAAGAACAAAAAGATAATTAATAAAACAAAAACTCAATAGACAAGACCAACAAAATATAAAGCCAATGTTTTGAGAAGACCAACAAAATTGATAAACCTCTAACCAAACTAATAATGAAAACAAATCAGGAATAAGAGAAATGACCATTATTACAGATTATATTCAAATTAAGAAGATAATAAGGAAATATTACTAATAACTTTATAACAATAAATTTGATACTTAGACAAAATGGACACATTTCTTAAAACACAAAATTACCGGGGTGCCCTTGTTGCTCAGTTGGTTAAGTGTCTGACTTGAGTTAAGCTCAGGTCATGATCTCAAGGTTGTGAAATTGAGCCCTGCTTGGGCTCCACTCTGCCCCTCCCCATCCTCTAAACAAAACAAAACAAAAAAACAAACCACAGTTACCAAAGATCAAATAAGGAGAAATAGATAGCATGAGTAGCCCTATATCTATTTTAAAAATTGAACATGAAGTCAAAAACCTTTCCATATAGAAAATCTCAGGCTTAGATGGCTTTATTGGTGAAGTCTACTAAAACTTTAATGAAGAAATAATACGAATTCTACACAAACCCTTCCATACAATTATAAAGAAGGTAATGCTTATGTGCTATGGTGAGTGCTGTGAATTGTGTAAGACTGATGAATCAGAGACCTGTAACTCTGAAACAAATAATACATTATAAGTTAAAAAAAAAAAAGAATATAGTAGGAAGAGAAAAATGAAGGGGGAGAAATCAGAGAGGGAGATGAACCACAAGAGACTATGGACTCTGAGAAATAAACTGAGGGTTTTAGAAGGGAGGGGGTTTGGGGGATAGGTTAGCCTGGTGATGGGTATTAAGGAGGGCATGTATTGAATGGAGCACTGGGTGTTATATGCAAACAATGAATCATGGAACACTACATCAGAAACTAATGATGTAATGTATGGTGACTAACATAACATAATAAAATAAAATTTAAAAAAAAAAAAGGTAATGCTTTCTAACTCATTCTATGAACCTGATCACAGACATTACAGAAAACTAGAGATTGATATTCCTAACATATATAGATGAAAAAATTCTAAGCAAAATTGTAGCAAATTTATACAAATAATATATTAACAGGATAATATTATGAACAAGTGAGATTTATTCCAGGAATGAAAGGTTGGTATAACATTTAAAAATCAGTTACTGTAATTCATGATATTAACAAACTAAAAAATAAAAGTATGTTGTTTCAGAAAAACCATTTAAAAATCAATATTCATACTTAATGGTGAAATATTGAATGTTTCCTCCTCAAGATCAGGAATAAGGCAAGCATATCTTCCCTCATCATTTCCACTAACATTGTATTGTAGGCTTTAGCCAGTGCAATCAAGTAAGAAAAATAAATGAACAGCATCCAGATTGGAAAGAAAGAAGTAAAATGATCTTTATTCACATATGACATGATTATCTATATAGAAAATTTGATGAAATACACAAAGACACACACACAAAGCTGCTAGAACTAATAAGAAACTAATAAAAACTATTAAAAGAAACTAACAAAAACGATTAAAACTAAAAATTCTTTAGTAAAAACTATTAAAACTAATTGAATTTGACAAGGTTACAAGATATTCAATAAATATGGAAAATCAATAGTATCCCTTTATGTTAGCAATAAATAAATCACAAGTTGATATAAACAAAAACAATATCATTTATAATGCCATTGAAAATATGAAATTTGTAGGGACAAATCTGACAAAAGATGTAAAAGATCTATATGTTGAAAACTACAAAGCATTGCTGAGTAAAAGTAAAGAAAATCTAAATAAAATGGAAAATATTCCATGTTCATGAGTTGGAAGATTCAGTATTGTTAAGAAATTGATTCTCCTCAATTTAATCTGTAGGTTCAAAGGAATCTCAAGTATCACAGCAGGCTTTCTGAAGATCTTGACAATTTGATCCTAAAATCCAAAATGAAAGGCTAAGAACTATTATAAAAATAAATCTGAAAGTAATAAGAAAAGTTAAAATGCTAACATTTCCCAATTTCAAGACTTATTTTAATGCTACAGTAATCAAGATAATGTGGCACTGGCAGAAAGATAGACAACTAACGGAAAATAGAGAAACAATAGACAGTTCAGAAATAGATCTCCCTGTACACAAACAACTAATTTGCAATGAAAAGACAAGGGCAATTCAGTGGGGAAAGGATATTTTTCAATAAATGGTGCTGAAACAATTGAGTGATACCAAAAAAAAAAAAAAAAAAAGAACTTTAACCAATACCACACACCTTATATAAAAATTAAACTCAAAATGAATCCTAAATTGAATATAAATCCTAAAACTGTAAACCTTCTAGAAAAAAAAAAAAGTAGAAAATCTTTATAACCTTGGATTCAGCAAAGGTTTTTCAGAATTAACACCAAAAGTATGACCCATGGTCCCGTCAAATGGACACATAAAATTAACCATCGCACTGTCCTTCAGCAATCTCCCTCTCCCATGTGAAGGCCCTAAGAAATCTATATGCACAGAAGATAAGATTAGGGAAATGTACACTCTCTATGACATTGGGGTTGTATTTGAGCTCTGAATCCAATACTGAGAACCCAGGCTGAAGAATCCCTCTTCCCAGGCTGAAGGCAGGCCTAAGACCAAGGAATAACCTGAACAGCTGCCTCTGCCCCTTTCTCAGTATTATGACCTTAAAACAATCAGATAGTTTTTCATCTCATTACACTCACCCCACAGCAACCCTCCTTTTTTTCTTTTTAAATTTGTCCTATTTCTAAGGGTTTTTTAAACACACAGCAATTGTCAACTCTATTCAAATGTGTAACTCCCAGAGTATATTATTATGTATTAATAATGTATTTGTTTCATTGACTTTCTAGTAAATCCATGAGTATCAGTGATTCCTATTGATCAGTAACGGACATCAAATGTCCATTACTGCGAGTTACACATTTGAACAGAGTGTGGGGTGGGCAAGAGAGAGCATACTGAATGTTACTGGGGGGTCCAGTCTTCTCTTTGCCCAGTGCCTGCTATTTGCTAATGTTTTCTCTCTAAATGTTGCCCAGCCTTTGAACCCTTTTCTTCTTGTCTTCAAAGTCCTAGATCTGCGGGGTTGACAGAAGGGGGACCAGGACTCTGTTACCGGTGTCTCCCCACTGACTGGCTTGGCATTGTCTGCAAATTACTCACTCTAGTTCTATACTGCAGAAACCACACAAAAAGCTATCCATCTGTTTAGAAACATTAAGTAAGGGCAATTATAGGGAGAATTAAATATAAGGAACATTCTCGAACAATTATAACCACAGTGGTTTTATCTATTCCTCATTACAAATTGTTTCTTAACCACATCTCTGATTCTCAGACCAAATGGATTATGGCCAACCCAAGATTCTTAATGTACAATCCTTGGCCTAAATCGCCTCTCTCCCCCTGCTTGGACCTGTTTTTGTCATGCTCACCTGCCAACTTCTGGCCAATTCTCCTTCCCAGGGGAAGGCAGGGCTCCTAGTTGAGTATCCAATGCTAACAGAGAGGTCCAGATTCCTGGTGCTCATGCAAACCAAATATAATGGTCTCCCTCATGTGTAGCTTCATTCTTGATTACCTGTGGGGGACTGCCCTTCATTCCTGTTCTTAGCCTGGCAGACCATCCTGCCTTCCCAAAACAACTAATTCCATTACTAGTAAGCATATTTTTCTCATTCTTGTTGTTTAGTTTAATGGGTTCTAATCACTTCTAGTTTATACCCACCAGCTCACCAAAGGAGTGATGTTCTCATGTGCCCAGGGGCTTTCTTTCCTTTTTTTTTTTTTAATTTTATTAAGTTATGTTAATCACCATACCTTATATCATCAGTTTTTGATGTAGTGTTCCATGATTTATTGTTTGCGTATAACACCCAGTGCTCCATTCAGTACAGGCCCTCTTTAATACCCACCACCAGCCTAACCCATCCCCCCACCCCCTCCCCTCTAGAACTCTCAGTTTGTTTCTCAGAGTCCATAGTCTCATGGTTCGTCTACCCCTCCGATTTCCCCCCCTTCATTCTTCCCCTCCTGCTACCTTCTTCTCCTTCTTCTTCTTCTTCTTCTTCTTCTTCTTCTTCTTCTTCTTCTTCTTCTTCTTCTTCTTCTTCTTCTTCTTCTTCTTCAACATATAATGTATTCTTTGTTTCAGAGGTACAGGTCTGTGATTCAACAGTCTTACACAATTCACAGCGCTCACCATAGCACATACCCTCCCCAATGTCTATCACCCAGCCACTCCATCCCTCCCACCCCCACTACTCCAGCAACCCTCAGTTTGTTTCTTGAGATTAAGAATTCCTCATATCAGTGAGAGCATATGATAAATGTCTTTCTCTGATTGACTTATTTCGCTCAGTATAATACCCTCCATTTCCATTCACATCATTGCAAATGACAAGATTTCATTCCATTTGACAGCTGCAAAATATTCCATTGTATATATATACCACTTCTTCTTTTATCTGTTCATCTGTCGATGGACATCTTGGCTCTTTCCATAGTTTGGCTATTGTGGACATTGCTGTTACAAACATCGGGGTGCACATACCCCTTCTGATCCCTACATTTGTATCTCTGGGGTAAATACCCAGTAGTGTAATTGCTGGGTCATATGGTAGCTCTATTTTCAACTTTTTGAGGAACCTCCATACTGTTTTCCAGAGTGGCTGCACCAGCTTGCATTCCCCCCAACAGTGTAGGAGGGTTCCCCTTTCTCCGCATCCCCGCCAACATCTGTTGTTTCCTGACTTGTTAATTTTAGCCATTCTAACTGGTGTGAGGTGGTATCTCATTGAGGTTTTGATTTGGATTTCCCTGATGCTGAGCAATGTTGAGCACTTTTTCATGTGTCTGTTGGCCATTTGGATGTCTTCTTTGGAAAAATGTCTGTTCCTGTCTTCTGCCCATTTCTTGATTGGATCATTTGTTCTTTGGGTGTTGAGTTTGATAAGTTCTTTATAGGTTTTAGCCCTTTCTCTGATATGTCATTTGCAAATATCTTCTCCCATTCTGTCAGTTGTCTTTTGGTTTTGTTGACTGTTTCATTTGCTGTGCAGAAGTTTTTTATCTTGATGAAGTCCCAATAGTTCATTTTTGCCCTTGCTTCCCTTGCCTTTGGCGATGTTTCTAGGAAGAAGTTGCTTCGGCTGAGGTCGAAGAGGTTGCTGCCTGTGTTCTCCTTTAGGATTTTGATGGACTCCTGTCTCACATTGAGGTCTTTCAACCATTTGGAGTCTATTTTTGTGTGTGTGTAAGGAAATGGTCCAGTTTCATTCCTCTGCATGTGGCTGTCCAATTTTCCCAACACCATTTGTTGAAGAGACTGTCTTTTTCCATTGGACATTCTTCCCTACATTGTCGACAATTAGTTGACCATAGAGTTGAGGGTCCATTTCTGGGCTCTCTATTCGGTTCCATTGATCTATGTGTCTGTTTTTGTGCCAGTACCATACTGTTTTGATGATGACAGCTTTGTAATAGAGCTGGAAGTCCGGAATTGTGATGCCACCAGCTTTGCTTTTCTTTTTCAACATTCCTCTGGCTATTCGGGGTCTTTTCTAGTTCCATACAAATTTTAGGATTATTTGTCCCATTTCTTTGAAAAAAGTGGATAGTATTTTGATGGGGATTGCATTGAATGTGTAAATTGCTCTAGGTAGCATTGACATCTTCACAATATTTGTTCCTCCAATCGATGAGCATGGAACGTTTTTCCATTTCTTTGTGTCTTCCTCAATTTCTTTCATGAGTATTTCATAGTTTTCTGAGTACAGATCCTTTGCCTCTTTGGTTAGATTTATTCCTAGGTATCTTATGGTTTTGGGTGCAATTGTAAATGGGATCAACTCCTTAATTTCTCCTTCTTCTGTCTTGTTGTTGGTGTATAGGAATGCCACTGATTTCTGTGCATTGATTTTATATCCTGCCCCTTTCCTGAATTCCTGTATGAGTTGTAGCAGTTTTGGGGTGGAGTCTTTTGGGTTTTCCACATAAAGTATCGTATCATCTGCAAAGAGTGAGTTTTTGACTTCTTCTTTGCCTATTTGGATGCCTTTTATTTCTTTTTGTTGTCAGATTGCTGTGGCTAAGACTTCTAATACTATGTTGAATAGCAGTGGTGATAGTGAACATCACTGCCGTGTTCCTGACCTTAGGGGGAAAGCTCTCAGTTTTTCCCCATTGAGAATGATATTCACTGTGGGTTTTTCATAGATGGCTTTTATGATATTGAGGTATGTTCCCTCTTTCCCTACACTCTGAAGAGTTTTGATCAAGAAAGGATGCTGTACTTTGTCAAATGCTTTTTCTGCATCTCTTGAGAGGATCATATGATTATTGTTCTCTCTCTTGTTAATGTATTGTATCACATTGATTGATTTGAGGATGTTGAACCAACCTTGCAGCCCAGGGATAAATTCCACTTTGTCGTGGTATATAATCCTTTTAATGTACTGTTGGATCCTATTGGCTAGTATTTTGGTGAGAATTTTTGCATCCATATTCATCAAGGATATTGGTCTGTAATTCTCCTTTTTGATGGGGTCTTTGTCTGGTTTGGGGAGCAAGGTAATGGTGGCCTCATCAAATGCGTTTGGAAGTTTTCCTTCTGTTTCTATTTTTTTGGAACAGTTTCAGAAGAATAGGTATTAATTCTTCTTGAAATGTTTGGTAGAATTCCCCTGGGAAGCCATCTGGCCCTGGGCTTTTGTTTGTTGGGAGATTTTTGATGACTGCTTCAATTTCCTTAGTGGTTATAGGTCTGTTCAGGTTTTCTATTTCTTCCTGGTTCCATTTTGGTAGTTGATACATGTCTAGGAATGCATCCATTTCTTCCAGATTATCTAATTTGCTGGCATAGAGTTGCTCATAATATGTTCTTATAATTGTTTATATTTCTTTGGGGTTGGTTGTGATCTCTCCTCTTTCATTCATGATTTTATTTGTTTGGGTCATTTCTCTTTTCTTTTTGATAAGTCTGGCCAGGGGTTTATCAATCTTGTTAATTCTTTCAAAGAACCAGCTCCTAGTTTCGTTGATCTGTTCTGTTCTTTTGGTTTCTATTTCATTGATTTCTGGTCTGATCTTTATTATTTCTCTTCTCCTGCTGGGTTTAGGCTTTATTTGCTCTGCTTTCTCCAGCCCCTTTAGGTGTAGGGTTAGGTTGTGTATTTGAGACCTTTCTTGTTTCTTGAGAAAGGCTTGTATTGCTATATACTTTCCTCTTAGGACTGCCTTTGCTGCATCCCAAAGATTTTGAACAGTTGTGTTTTCATTTTCATTGGTTTCCATGAATTTTTTAAATTCTTCTTTAATTTCCTGGTTGACCCAGTCATTCTTTAGTAGGATGCTCTTTAGCCTCCATGTATTTGAGTTCTTTCCGACTTTCCTCTTGTGATTGAGTTCTAGTTTCAAAGCATTGTGGTCTGAAAATAGGCAGGGAATGATCCCAATCTTTTGGTACCGGTTGAGACCTGATTTGTGACCTAGGATGTGATCTATTCTGGAGAATGTTCCATGGGCACTAGAGAAGAATGTGTATTCTGTTGCTTTGGGATGGAATGTTCTGAATATATCTGTGAAGTCCATTTGGTCCAGTGTATCATTTAAAGTCTTTATTTCCTTGTTGATCTTTTGCTTAGATGACCTGTCCATTTCAGTGAGGGGGGTGTTAAAATCCCCCACTATTATTGCATTGTTGTCGATGTGTTTCTTTGCTTTTGTTATTAATTGCCTTATATAACTGGCTGCTCCCATGTTAGGGGCATAGATATTTACAATTGTTAGAGCTTCTTGTTGGATAGACCCTTTACGTATGATATAGTGTCCTTCCTCATCTCTTATTACAGTTTTTGGTTTAAAATCTAATTAATCTGATATAAGGATTGCCACCTCAGCTTTCTTTTGGTGTCCACTAGCATGGTAAATGGTTTTCCAGCCCCTCACTTTCAATCTGGAGGTGTCTTTGGGTCTAAAATGAGTCTCTTGCAGATAGCATATTGATGGGTCTTGTTTTTTTATCCAATCTGATAGCCTGTGTCTTTTGATTGGGGCATTTAGCCCATTTACATTCAGAGTAACTATTGAAAGATATGAATTCAGTGCCATTGTATCGCCTGTAAGGTGACTGTTACTGTATATTGTCTCTGTTCCTTTCTAGTCTATGTTACTTTTAGGCTCTCTCTTTGCTTAGAGGACCCCTTTCAATATTTCTTGTAGGGCTGGTTTCATGTTTGCAAATTCCTTTAGTTTTTGTTTGTCCTGGAAGCTTTTTATCACTCCTTCTATTTTCAGTGACAGCCTAGCTGGATATAGTATTCTCGGCTGCATATTTTTCTTGTTTAGTGCTCTGAATATATCATGCCAGTCCTTTCTGGCCTGCCAGGTCTCTGTGGATAGGTCTGTTGCCAATCTAATGTTTCTACCATTGTAGGTTACAGATCTCTTCTCCCGAGCTGCTTTCAGGATTTTCTCTTTGTCTCTGAGACTCATAAGTTTTACTATTAGATGTCGGGGTGTTGACCTATTTTTATTAATTTTGAGGGGGGTTCTCTGTGCCTCGTGGATTTTGATGCCTGTTTCCTTCCCCAAATTAGGGAAATTCTCTGCTATAATTTGCTCCAATATACCATCTGCCCCTCTCTCTCTTTCTTCTTCTTCTGGGATCCCAATTATTCTAGTATTGTTTCATCTTATAGTATCACTTATTTCTCGAATTCTGCCCTCATGATCCAGTAGTTGTTTATCTCTCTTTTTCTCAGCTTCTTTATTTTACATCATTTTGTCTTCTTTATCACTAATTCTCTCTTCTGCCTCATTTATCCTAGCAGTTAGAGCCTTCATTTTTGATTGCACCTCATTAATAGCCTTTTTGATTTCAACTTGGTTAGATTTTAGTTCTTTTATTTTTCCAGAAAGTGTTTCTCTAATATCTTCCATGCTTTTTTCAAGCCCAGCTAGTATCTTTAAAATCATCATTCTGAACTCTAGTTCTGACATCTTACTAATATCTGTATTGATTAGGTCCCTGGGAGTCAGTACTTACTCTTGTTCTTTTTTTTTGAGGTGATTTTTTCCATCTTGTCATTTTGTCCAGAGGAGAATAGATGAATGAGAGAAAAAAATGCTAACAAGGTAACAACAACCCCAGAAAAATATACACTAAACAAATCAGAAGAGACCTGAAACCGGGGGAAAAGAAAGGGAAAGAAAGAAAAAAGAAAAAAAAGAAAGAAAGAAAAAGAAAAAGATTAAAAAACAAAACAAAACAGAATATGATCAAATATGATCAGGCTGGTGCATAGATCAGTGCCACACACTAGATTTTGGGCGTATTTTGGTCTGTTAGAAGAAAGTGGCTCCCAAAATTTTAAAGAAAGAAAAACTTATATATGTACAAAAATAAGGGTAAATACAATGAAGGGATGGAATATGACTGTAAAGATGAAAATTATAAAAGATTTTATAAGAGGAATTGATAAGATAAGAAGTTGGTTGAAAAAAGAAAGAAGAGGATTTAAAAAAAAAAAAAAAAGGAGAGAATGTGATCAGGCAGGAGACTAGAACAAAGCCATACACCAGAGATTTAGGGTATATTTTGGTCTGTTAGAAGAAAGTGTATCCCAAAATTTTAAAGAGAGAACAACTTCTATATATATACTAAAAATAAGGTTAACTACTATGAAGGGATAGAATATGAGTCTAAAAATGAAAAATAAAAAAGATTTTTTAAAAAAGAGATTGACAAGATGTTAGTTGAAAAAGGGAAAAAGAAAAATTCCAAAAAAAAAAAAAAGGAAAAGAAAAAAAAGAAAATTAAAAAAAATTAACTTTGAAAGACTAAAGAATCATGGGGAAAAAGCCATGAATTCTATTTGCTGCATTCCCCTAGCGCTGGAGTCCTGCTGTTCTCATTGATCAGTAAACTTGGTCTTGGCTGGCTGTTCTCGCTGATCTTCTGGGGGAGGGGCCTGTTGCTGTGGTTCTCAAGTGTCTTTGCTGGAGCTGGAATTGCCCTGCCCTTGCCAGGTCCAGGCTAAGTAATCTGCTCTTGTTTGCTCTTGGGAGCTTTTGTTCCCCGCCAGCTTTCCATACAGCTTTGGAGGACGAGAGTGAAAATGGCAGCCTCCCAATCTCCACCTCGGAGGAGCCGAGAACTCAGGCCCCACTCCTCAGTGAACCCCCAGAGAAAAGCAGTCAATCACTCCCGTCTCCCCGGTCTCCGGCCGCACTCCATGCTCACCCAAGCCTGTGACCTAGCGTTTCTATCTCTGGCACACGACCCCGTGTGGAGTCTCCAAACCCACAGATCCCTGCGGTGCACTACCGCGCTGCTCCTCCTGGGTGAGGAAAGTGAGTCTCCCTGGATCTGCTGCTTGTTGGGTCCCTGCTGGAGGAGCAGTGCCCGACTGTGCCGCAGATCATGGTTTATGGCAACCCCGAGCTGAGAGCCTGTGCCTCGGCTCCGTCTCTGCAGCCAGCTTCCCCGCTCCAATACCTGGGAGCTCTGCCACACTCAGGCACCCCCGGTCTTTCTGTGACCCCGAGGGTCCTGAGACTACACTGTCCCAGTGAGGGTTCCATCCCCCCGCTTAGCCACTGGAGCGACATCCCTCAGTGGAGCCGACTTCTTAAAAGTTCCGATTTTGTGCTCCGCTGCTCTATCACTTGCCAGAAGCAGCCGATGGAGGCCCCCACCCAGCCGTCTTAACTTCCCAATTATCTCCTCGGATTCACTTCTCTGCACATCCTACATTCCAGAAAGTGGTCACTTTTCTGTTCAGAGAGTTGCTGCTATTCTTTTCTTCGATCTCCTGTTGAATTTGTAGGTGTTCAGAATGGTTTGATCCCTATCTAGCTGAATTCCTGGGACCAGATGAAATTTAGGTCTCCTACTCCTCTGCCATCTTGTTCCTACCCTCCTCTTTCCTTCTTTTTATATACAGTTGCACTATCCCTATAAAGTAACTTTGGAAAACTACTTGGCCATATGCACACAGCTAAATTTATGCATATATTAGGATCCAGGCTTTCAACTCCTAGATATAGACCCATCAGAAATGCTCACACATGTTCATCAAAAGAAATAACAAAAGAAAGTTTATAGTTATAAACACTATTTTCACTATTATTTTATACTTCAATGAGTCATTTCATAAATTTATACAAATTAGTGATTATAAATTTTATTGATGGCACTATATCAGATATACTGATATCAAAATGCATGTCATTCTCATAAAGGAAAGAAGGTTGAGGGCCACAGTCCACCTTTTCCAAAATGTCACTATTAACTTGGTTTTACAAAGAAACCCTGGAATCCAGATCCAAAAAAAAAATTAAAAATGGCTTACTCAAGGTTAACCACTTATGTGTTAGTAGAATTAGATGAGAAGCCAAACACCATGACTTATTCTGGCATTCTTTGACTATACAACATTCCTTTGGATAAGAAAACATCTTGAAGTTCTCCATAAAATAGTTTTTAAGTTTTTTAATTTCACTTATTATTCTTCTACTAAGGATATAAAAATTCAAAAATTTTTACATAATGACAAAGCTTCTGGTTTTGATACTTCCAGATTGTGGGTGTTCCAGTTCCCCAGGCATTTAGGCTGCCTACAGAGACAAATGGTCAGTCCCATTTGGGAAATCCAAGGCCTCCATCCATTCACTGCTCCTCACAAATACAAGCTCATTCTCACTCTCCATTTGCTATTCACATTACATATATCAATGACCTGAACATAGTCACACATTTGATGTGGTCATTCAATACAATTAACATCTGTCTACTAGATACCAAGCAACATTCCCATCATTTTGTTCTAACCATAGTATTTGATTTGCCCCAAACTTTCCTTATAACAGAAAGATGATTAATTTGCAAGACTGCTGACTGAAATCACTGAAATGATCAGTCTTATTTCCTATCTCAAAAGTTCATCTATTCAGCAAATAATCTGCATCACTCCACATAGAGGCTGAGTCAGATATAGTCTGACTGGAATGGGGGTGAGGGTAGAGAGATAAAGATGAATAGTCTTAAAATCTAACATTCAAATCTTAGTATGCCATATTGGTCCTACTGACCTCTCTCTAAAGCCTTATTTCATATTTTTTAGCCATAAAATCCTGAACAAGTTGCTTAATACCACTAAGTCTCAATATTTTCAGCTGTAAAATGGAGGTGATAATAACACCTACCCCATGTGCCTCTTGAAAAAATTCAATGAAGAGTTGTATGTAAAACAATTAGGACCGTACATGGAAAAGAGTGAGGATCACGCAAGTTTACTTAATGTTATCACAATCATTATTATCCTTGCTCTTATAACGCTATTGTCTTGGCTATTGGTTTACTAACTATCTTAGGGCAGGTTTTTCCCAGAAGCTGACTCTGAGCCAATGATTCAAATGCAAGTGATTTATTAAAGAACTGTTCTTAGAAGAAACCAGTGCCAGCATTAGGGGAACAGGATAAGACAGGGAAAGAAGTCAAGGAATGGCGTCATTTCAGGTGAAGTCCAGCTTCAGCCTTATCTCAGAAGGATCTGTGAAAAGTAAAGTATGCCTTGGAATTTGTCCTATATCAAGGCAAAGCCTCTGGGCTTTTTGTACTCCTGCACCTGTCTGTTCTTAAGAGGCAGGAAGGATGTGTAACTGCCCCTAGAAAGTGTACCTTCTGAGAAAGTTAGGCTCTCCATGGGGGTGAAGCAACTCCAAGAGCCTAAAGGCAATCCTCTGAAGGTTTTAGCAGAAGAGCATGGGTCCACAAAACTGGTAAAGGAGATTAGAGAGTCTCTGGGCAAGCTGACAATAGTGCCTGATACAACCTTCTGTGACTGAATTTGTGCAATCTGTTGCCTACTTTCTGTGTCTCCCCACTCAGTATCTGCCTATTTGAACGTCTTTAACCAACTGACCACATTTTACCTATTCCTAGCCCCATTGGCTTGAGACCCAGATATGTCTTCCAGGCCCAACCTCAACATGCCAGTCTCCATGAGCATGGCTCCCAGGCTGCTAAGTTGAAAACCCCTGGATCTACCTAACCTTGATAATCTCCATGGCTTACCCCAGCCAGGATCTATTCCTACTTTTCTTCCAACTTGAAAGAGGGAAACTGGCATCACATCTCTCAATTTTGAAGTGCAGAATTCTTCGAATTACCTAGAACTCCTCTTAGAGTCAATTTATTTTTATTAGCTCTATATTTTATTTATAAAAGTATATACTATATTTTACTTATTAAGTATATATGTGGCTTAGTTGGAGAACATGAGAAGTCACAAGAATAAAAGAATTGAGGACTAAATACCAGTATTTGTAGAACCAGGGAAATAACTTGTAAACTAAATAAATACACTAGGAGAAAACGTGCACTATCAAACTTGGCACATACAAACAATGAAAAATGAATCAAACCTATATAAAAAATCAATTCTCTTCCCCATAATGTCAGTATTTTACATATAATAAAATCCTCCCTAAGCAAATAACTGATAAAGCAATAAAGCTGTCAGATGCAATAAACAGACCGTTTGCCTGGACTATCTAGAAACACTGCCATTCAGAGGCAGATACCCTGTTATATTAAAGCTACATGAAGAAAACATTTATCTATTGTGTGATAAACCTGACAAGTGCCTAAATCAGCTGCCTAAGAAGACTCTGTGGTAATGCACCTCTACAAAGGCTGATATTTAATTATATCGCCATGAGTGTGATATAATTGTGCCTATTATGTGATAGGAGCAGAAAAGGGGGAGTAGAAATTAACTTCCATTGAACAACAAAGTAATTATCCATTATTGAAGATAAGGTAGGACATCTCCATTGTATCTGAAGGCTGGATTCATTCATCAGTGTTTCTGTTGCTGTCTCTATATCTACATAACATAAAAAGAAGGTTAACCCAGCATCAAGAATGGAGAAACATTCTGACATCAGGAAATATACACCAGCATGAGTTCCAAATATCTCAACCTCAAGATGTTACCCTCAGCTTGGCTATTCCTCCTGTGTTCACCAACTCCATCATGACAGCTGCCCAAGCTACAGTACTTGGAATTATTCTTAGCTATTCTTTCATTCCTTACATCTATTTGGACATCAATGCCTAACAAGTCTATGTTCCAATCCCCGACCAGTTCTGAGCCCTCTACTCCATTCTGTTTGTACTTTTTTTAGGTTCTGGCTATTTTTTTTTAAGATTTTTATTTATTTATATGACAGAGAGAGAGAGCACAATCAGGGGGAGCAGGAGAGGCAGAAGCAGGCTCCCTGCTGAGCAGTGAGCCAATGCAGAACTCAATCCTAGGACTCTGGGATCATGACCTGAGCTGAAGGCAGTCACTTAACCAACTGAGCCACCTAGGTGCCCCAAGTTCTGGCTATTTCTTGCCTAGACTATTATATTTGCCTCTTGCCAGTTCTCACCAACCCCAGCCTTCTGGCTCCCCAGGCTACTGGCAGAACACTGATGTCAAAGTAAACTTCTAAAATGTAGATCTAGTCATGTCACTCATCACTCATCTGCCTTAAAATTGGCCTAAGTTTAACAACAGAGAGTTCAGAAGAAGCAGCCAGACAAGAAAGAACTTACAGAAAGTTAAAAAGTATGTAGTGTTTACATGCATACTTTGGGGGAGTATTAGTATCCTATCGCTGCTGTAACAGATAATCAGAAACTTGGTGGCTTAAAACAACATGAGTTTATTATCCTACAGTTCTGGAGGTCAGAAGTTTGAAAAGGATCTTACAGAGCTAAAATCAAGGTGTGTGTCTGTTTTTTGTTTTGTTTTGTTTTTTGTTTTTTCTGGAAGCACTAGGGGAAAATTTGTTCTTTCTTTTTCCATCATTTAGAGACTGCCTATATTCCTTTGATTGTGGCCTCCTCTAGTAATCAGATCACTCTGACCTCTACTTCTGTACTTACATCTCATTCTCTGACTGCTCTACCTCCTGCTTTCACTTATAAGAATACTTAGGATCACATAGGGCCCACCCAGATGATCCAAGACAGTCTATCCCAAGATCCTTACTTTAATGACATCTGCAAAGTCTCTTCTGCCATGTAAGGTAAACTTTTTTTACAGGTTCTGAAGATTCAGACATGAACACCACAAAATGGTGTTCTGACCACCATAGGTGATAAGATCATAAGGAAACCCAAGGAAGTAAAGACTATGAAAGTCAAAACAGAGTTTACCTCAAAGAGGGAGGGTTGCAATGAAAAAGAAGTATGCAGAAACAGGCTTCTAGGGGGCTGGAAGTTTTCCGTTTCCTCAACCAGGTGGTGGTTTTGTGACTATTCACTTTAAAGCATGTTTTAAGCCATACATTTACATTTTATGCATTCTTAATATAGGTGGTTATTTCACATTAAAAAATGATTACAAAACCTGCCTGAAGGTCTGTATTGTATTTTTCTGGATAGCTGGCCTTCCAAAAACAGTCTCAGCTTCTCTTGCCAGCCTCATCTCTAAGCACTCCCTGCACCTCCCTCTAGTTTCCCTCCCTTCCCTCAACTCAGATTCTACTTCAGCCTCACTGAGCATAGGATGCTTTTTTATACCTTTGTGTATTTGGACACAAGATTCTCACTGCTTGTTCTGGTTTTATCTCGTTTGCTTGGTGAACATTATCACATTCATTAAGCCCAGGCCAAATAGTAGAGATCATGTTAACCCCTCCCTGACTACTGTGCTCCCCCCTTCCAAAGAGACTCAGGTGGTCCAGCCCCTATGCTGCCACCACATTTTGTTCATAATCCATCATCGCATGACCATGTCTATGGTGAATTGATATTTATGTCTCTATTTTCCCAGAAAATTTCCAAACAACCTTAGAGCACCTATTTCTTAGCAAAGTTTTTGGCATAAATTTTATACTTAATAAATGTGCTTAAAAAAAAAAGTATGATCCATTCTACTGTGTGAGAAAAGTGGCAGGATAGGGTTGGGGCAGATGGAGGTTGATAAAATGGAAAGAGGCCAGGTTCACACAGTCACATTCTAGGTCCACCAAGTAGGATGTAAGGAATTGGAGTTTTGAAAATAGGCTTAAATTCACAGCATACAGACACTATATATAGTTTATTATATGCAGTAATGGTCTAGAAAGTCACTGAGAATACAGAACCATTGTTTCAAGAAAGAGAAGCTCCAGAATAATACAATAGAGACTTTTAGGTAAGTTTTTAAAATATTTTTTTTTGTGAAATAAACACCTATATTAAAAATGTCCAAATCAGACAAGAAGTATAACTATCTCTATTTGCAGATGACATGATACTATTTATAGAAAACCAAAAAGGCTCCACTAAAAAACTGTTAGAACTAATAAATTCAGTAAATTTGCAGGATATAAATCAATATACAAAATCATTTGCATTTCTATGCACTAATAACTATCAGAAAAAGAAATTAAGAAAACAATCTCATTTACAATTACATCAAAGAAAAAAAATACTTAGGAATAAATTTAACCAAGAAGGTGAAAGACCTAAAGACTGAAAAGTATAAGACATAAATAAATGGAAATATATCTCACGCTCATAGAGTGGAAGAATTAATGTTGTTAAAATGTCCATACTACCCAAAGCAATGTATGGATCTAATGCAATGCTTATCAAAATTCCAATGGCATTTTTTACAGAAATAAAACAATCCTAAAACTTGTATGGAACCACAAAAGATCCCAAATAGCTAAAGCAATCTTGAGAAAGAAGAATCAACTTGAAGGCATTGGGCTACCTGATTTCAAACTATATTACAAAGCTATAGTAATCAAAACAGTATGGTACTAGCATAAAAACAGACTCATAGGTCAATGGAATAAAAAGCCCAGAAATAAACCCACATGTAAATGGTCAATTAATTCACAGCAAAGAAGCCAAGAATATGCAATGGGGAAAAAGCAGTCTCTTCAATAAATGGTGCTGGGAAAACTGGACAGCCATATGCAAAAGAATGAAACTGTACCCATTTCTTATACGATACACAGAAATTAACTCAAAGTGGGAAAGTAATACCTGAAACCATAAAACTCCCAGAAGAAAACATAGGCAATAAGCCCCTTGGCATCAATCTTATCAATAATTTTTAAAATATGGACACTGAAAGCAAAGGCAACAAAAGCAAAAATAAATGTGACTACAACAAACTAAAAACAGCAAAGGAAACCATTACCAAAATTAAAAGGTAACCTACAGAATGCAAGAAAATATTTGCAAATCATTTATCAGATAAGGGGTTAATATCCAAAATATATAAAGAACCCATATAAGTCAGTAACAAAAACACAAACAATATGATTAAAAATGGGCAAAGGATCTGAATAGACATTTTTCCAAAGAAGATATGTAAATGGCCAACAAGTACATGAAAAGGTGTTCAACATCACTAATCATCAGGAAAATGCAATCAAAACCACAGTGAGATGTCACCTCACACCTGATAGAATGGTTAGCTATTATCAAGACACAAGAGATAATAAGTGCTGGCAAGGATGTGGAGAAAATTTAACCCTCTACACTGTTGGTGAGAATGTGATTGGTGCAGCCACTATGGAAAATAGCATAGAAGTTCCTGAAAAAATTAAAAATAGAACTGCCACAGGATTCATCAATTCTACTTCTGGGTATGTACCCAAAAGATACAAAAACACTAACTTAAAAAGATATCTGTACCCCCATGTTCATGAAAGCTTTATTTACAATAGCAAAGACATGGAAACAGCTTAAGTAACATAAGTATCCACTGATGGATATATGGATAAGGAAAATGTAATACACACACATATATACATATGGCTATATGTATGTGTGTGGTGAATATATGTATATATGTGTGAGAGAGAGAAATATTACTTGGCCATGAAAAAGAAGGAAATCTCACCATGTGGACCTTGAGTACATTATGCTAAGTGAAGTAAGTCAGACAGAGAAAGACAAATACTACATGATCTCACTTTATGTGAAATCTAAACAAACAAATCAAAATCATACATAGAACAGACTGTTGGTTGCCAGAGGCAGGGGGGTGGGCAAAATAGGTAAAGGGGATCAAAAGGTTCAAAGTTCCGGTTATAAAATAAATAAATCCTGGGGATATGATGTACAGTGTGGTGACTATAGTTAACAACATTATACTGCATATTTGAAAGTTGTTAAGACAGTAAATCTTAAAAGTTAACATCACAAGAAAAGAAATGTATAATCGTCTGTGGTGATAGATGCTAGCTAACTAGATTGATTATAACAATCACTGAGCAATATATACATATATTGAATCATCATGGTTTACACCTGAAACTAATATAATGTTATATATCAATTACATTCCGATTTAAAAAAAAAGAAAGATGCAAGGCTTGTGATCGCTATCATATGCCTCATTGAATTCACCAGTCTAGGAAAAAAAAGAAAAAAAAGCATAAAATGGTACTGAACCACTTGTGCTAGGGGAAATACAGAGTTAGGTACCTGTGAACCTCTGGTGACAACATTTTCCTCAGCCAATCAATATAATCAATACAATCAAAACAAACCTTGTTTGGGTGTGTTTCTGTTTAAAGATACCTTATTTAAGATATACTATTGATTCACTTACCTTGAACTCTTAGCCTTTAGCACTCTAACTCATGCCTGAACAAAGCTTACCTAACAAACATATTTTCTCCATAAAGTGCATCATAGCCTTCCTGTGTTGAGGAACTCTCAGCTAACCCTTCAGCACTATGCTTGGGCGCTATTTTCAACAGAAAAATCATCAACAAAAAACACAAAAATGAAATAATGTGGCATTCCATTACCCCTAAAAGGATACTTGTTTACACTATGAGGACCAAAACAAAAAGGCAGAATGTCTGGTCACCCCGTTCAGTATCAACTGGGAATATGCATAGCTGGAGACCAACATTTTTTGCCCCTCAGCGAGCGTCCACATTCACAAATGACCACTCACATGCAGCTGAGTACTGATTTGGGGATGACAAACAACTTTTACCAAGTAGGTGAATTTGCAAATACAGAATCCACAAATAGTGAGGATTGACTGTACATTATTTTAATTTTATTATCCTCCCCACTACCTAACAGTGGAAACTAAGACGTAGATTATTGACTAACCTAAAATTACATTGCTGATACTTGTGAGAGACAGGATTCAAACCTCTGCGGCTCTGCCTGGGGCCAATGCCTGTGCTCTGCCCCCTGCAGGCCAGCTATAATCCTGCAAAGTGGCTTATGGAGAATTGAGTCTTTGGGATCTGTGCTTTTCATGGGATCTGTACTTTTCATGGCTTCTTTTGTTCAGTCCTTCTCTGACCTCATAGAATATTTAGCTTACTTGACTCTCATTTTTTTAAGTTTATTATTATTATTATTATTTTAGTAATCTCTACACCCAACATGGGGCTTGAACTCTCAACTTTGAGATCAAGAGTCACATGCTCTTCCAACTGAGCAAGCCAGGCGTCCCTAGCTTGCTTGACTTTTAACAGAATTCTACTGGAATACCATCACTGCATTTACCTACCTTCACTGATTTTTCATTCGCATTCGTGTCATTAATAGATTATTTAAAGGAACTACTCTTTCTTACTCACTGTACTATGTTCCAAAAAGATAAATGTAATTTGAGAATATTCACAAACCTGACACCTGAGAGTTTATTAATCATTCTTCATTATTAATTAATAGAAAATCAGTTAAGATTTATTCTTCTTCTTCAGTAGAGTCTATTGACTTTATTGAACTTGGATCTTTACAAGTTATAAAAGTTTATGCTTTCTTTGAGCTTGTCTCACACTTCCAGAGATGGAAGAACCCCAGGAGAGGGAGAGAACTAGTGTACAGAAACCATTCTGTGTGAATTGCCAGCCCACAGAACATGGAAAACTTCAAGATTCTTCTATGTGCATGTCTCCAACTCTGGCCCACTTTCCATTTAGCCACAGATAAATGGGAATTAAGCAATTTCACTATTGATTTATGATGCAAAAAAATGTTTTCCATAATAAATATTCCAGCATAAATGTTCATCATAAGCAAAACATTCCTAGATACTCATTTTATGAAATGTAACAGTCATAAGCCAAGAAGACCACAGATCACAACTCCTAGCTAAGCAATCATTTGACCAGAAGATCCTTGTTTGGACTCAATTTCCAATAAATATTATGCTGTCAACTTCTTTTTCTTAATGTTCTCCTTAATGTGATTATGATTATGATCTTCATATGATCAAATTCTAGAATTACACATAATGGCAAGCAAATAATTCTCTAATGACTACTAAGAACAAGGTTGTTCCAAGATGTTGAAATAAAGTTGGGCGCCTGGGTGGCTCAGTCATTAAGCACCTGCCTTTGGCTCAGGTCATGATCCCAGGGTCTTGAGATCGAGCCCCGCATCGGGCTCCCTGCTCAGCGGAAAGCCTGTTTCTCCCTCTCCCACTCCCCCTGCTTGTATTCCCTCTCTTGCTGTCTCTCTCTCTGTCAAATAAATAAATAAAATCTTAAAAAAAAAAAAAAGAAAGTTTCTATTCTAGATTATCCATCCTCAAATCCCTCTCATGTTACATCCTAGTCCCTTCTCTTACTTCTTAAGGAATAGAAATGAAAACGAAAATAAATATTTAGCAGCTAGTTAGTGAAGCATTGGGCTTAAATCCTTGACATTTTTTACATAAGTTTTTCCTTGTATTACTATTAAGTTATATTGATCATTAGCTACTCCTCACCTTGGGTATCCCTTAGAAGTCAACCAATAAGACAACAGGTCACTATTTTACCTCATTTCTGTTGGAATGAAAACCAAATGTCTTTGTTTTTTATATTTGACATTTACCAGGTAAAAATTCCCTCTGCCCTGCCCCCTTCTGATTGATTCAAGAATTCCAAAGCAATTTTAAGTTGTTCTGGTGAGTCAATATCTGAGTTTTTACAATTTGATTATAATTCTAAAAATCACAAACATCCTTTTACTCTGGATGCCGGTTTAGGTTAAGAAAATATTTATGTAACCAGCAATGAGCACAGAGAATACAAGAGGTCATTAATGACAAGTTACTTTATGTGAAGGATTGCAGAAGGGTCAGATTTGGAGCTTAAGCAAAAGTATTTGCCTGTAACTTTTCTCCAAATGAGCACATTAAAGTCAGAGAAAGAACAATGCTTTCACCATAATTCATAGTTTTCTGAAAGCTAAATGACCTTTTTAAAAGATTCTTGGCCTTAAGATGTGATTAAAATGGAAGGGATATGAATACCTACAATGCAGTAATGAATTGTAAATGGCTTAGTAATCCACTTCCAGTGCTCACAGATCCTGTCCCAAAAGCATCTATTCATATATATAAACCATCCAACAATAGCTCCTTCTACTGGTATCTGAATTCCATATCAAACTGAAAAATTAGGGGCGCCTGGGTGGCTCAGTTGGTTAAGCGACTGCCTTCAGCTCAGGTCATGATCCTGGAGTCCCTGGATCGAGTCCCGCATCGGGCTCCCTGCTCGGCAGGAAGTCTGCTTTGCCCTCTGACCCTACCCCCTCTCATGTGTTCTCATTCTCTCTCTCTCAAATAAATAAATAAAATAAAATAAAAAATCCAAACTGAAAAATTATTCTGGTTATTAAAAAAAAAAAGCCTTTCCTAGAATGATCTTGGTACATTTCTTTGCTGTTTACTGTAGCTAATTTAAAATTCATTCTAATATTTCAAACAGTATGCTATAGATCAAAATAAATACATTATATTAGTCAGGCTGCTCCATTAACTTCACATTTTAAGAAAAAATATCGAACACTGCGGTCTTTTTCCTCTTTCCCATCAGGAGTGTCTGAAGCTCTCACACTGTGTTCAGAATGGGGAATCCACATCCTTCCAGCTCATACGATATGTTGAGTGTCACTCGGAGCCCCCCTCCACAACAGACAGATTCAGGGGATCAAATCATACTGGTGGAAGGCTGGAACTCAGCAGTGTTCTTTCTACCGCTTGAACTTCAAGCCTCACCACAAAAAAAAAAAAAAAAAAGTGAACAGTACAATAGCAAGGGGACTTTAAGCAGGGGACCTGGGTTTTCACTCAGGGGCTTTTAAGTTCTTCATCCTGTCTCTCTCCAGTTATTGCAATCATTAAATGAAATTACCTTGAGATGTTTTCACACATAGCCCAATTAGATCTGGATCTCAGCAGGCCAGGCCTGGGTAACAACATCACATAAAGCTCCCCTGGTGATTCAGTGTTGGGGACCAGGAGTTGAAGTATCTCTATTGCTAATCTTTCTTGTAGAAGTTTGATCTACAAATACACCATCATAGCACATTGTACAGTTGGCTGGGAAGCTCTTCTTTAACCAGTCACGGAGACACAGTAAATGCTCTCCAAGAACAAGAGCTGAATCTGTGATGAGAATCCTGGGAATCCACGTGTAAGTGGGCAACAATGCCCTGCTAAGACACCTGTGGCCCAGACAATTTTTGGTCTAGTAGGGGCAGCTTTGTAATTATGGACAAGATAGATCAGACAGCAAGGAGCTATCTGATTAAACAATGACTGTATAGCAACAATTGAAGCAAGGACAGGAAAAACAGGACTCTGCTAATGCACTCATCATACACCCTACTTCCTTTGCAAGGTGGCATCTACAAACAGATCAGACTCCTTTTGAACTAAGCAAACCTCATAGTGCTTGACCAACTAAGGAGCTGGGACAGGGAGGAGGAGAAGTGATAAACCCAATAAAGATACTGGATTTCCTCTAATGTAGCACTTTTTAAACTCATTGCATAACGTATTATTATATATTACATAATCTGTGAATTACTATGTATGCAGTCATTATGTATACAATCTCAAAAAAGGTGATTGAAAACCTTGACTCTGGACACTTCTATCCCTAAATGATACAAAGAACATCTCTGTAGATCTTCTTCCACTTAGCAAAACATATTGTTGGGCCTTTGGTTTATAAAAAGAAAAGCCCCAAAGCATCAGCTGGATGATAAATGGGTGAGACTAAAAGAAAAACGTTGTTTACATCGTGTTCCACCTTATAACTGCATTATGATTTATTTATCCATTCCTTAACAAGGGATATTTCTGCTGTTTCTAATTTTTTGCTATTAAATATAAAGTATATATATATATGTGTGTGTGTGTGTGTGTGTGTGTGTATTAGTATTTCTGTAGACTAAATCCTAGCAAGCAAGATTTCAGTGTTATAGGACAATGCTTCTTAACATCAATAGGCATGTAAGTCATCTTGCTAAAATACAGATTCTGATTCAATACATACAGGATGTGGCCTGAGAGTCTGCATTTCTACCACATTCTCAGGATACCAACACTGCTAAGTTTATAGGATATCTACTTTCTTTAATTTTGATAGTTGCTAAAATGAGGATGAGAGGTAAATCTTAAAAGTGAAAAGTAGAAGAGTGAAGAACAGTATTTTTTAACTCCATACACTTATGTCTTACTGCAATTTGTTTCAGTGCAAACTGAACCCTCAGCAATATAAAGTAACTTTACTTTAGCAATTAAAAAAATGGAAATTTGAGGGATGCTTGGGTGGCTCAGTCGGTTACGTGCCTGCCTTTGGCTCAGGTCATGATCCCAGGGTCCTGGGATTCAGCCCCACATAAGGCTTGCTGCTCAGTAGGGAGTCTGCTTCTTTCTCTCCCTCTGCCCCTCCCCCCATATGCATGCGTGCACGCGCAAGCGCTCTCTCTCTCTCTCTCTGTGTCTCAAAAAAATAAATCTTTTAAAATAGGAAATTTGACACAAGCAATCAGATAGTTTTAATAAATTAGCAAGTAATAACGAGGTAATAACCAGGTAGGTCTCTCCCATTCTCTCCAAATACAAATGAGTTTTCCAACATTACTGTAAAATTTCTAGAGATTCTTATTGTTCTGTGTTCCTGACTCTACTTTAAACTGACCTCTTTCAGGTATTTTTCCAATCACCTGTCTAGTGGCCACACAGTTTCCACCTCTTTGTAAAATGCAAGTATCTCAAAAGGTCATGGGTTTTGGGGAAGGTGAATAATGGAATTTCCTGCTCAAGACAATGCAACTACTTATAGGACATCTGAGAGTCAGGTATGCCATGAAGTAACCCCAGGATGGCCAACTCCATTTTTCTGTAAAACCCTTTTGTGACCTAGCCTGCAGAAAGTTGGTCCAAGCAAATTCCAGGTGTTGAATTCATCTTAGTTAACTGACTAATCTTTATTCCATGTTAACTTTTATTTTTTGGATAAATCTTTTTCTATGAGTTTTTTGTTGTAGGTTTCGGAAACCGGAGAAGTTTCAGATAGTTGGGAAAAGTCTCACTCTATGGGTAGGTAAAAGTAGCATCTGGTTTTTAGAAAGAAAGATCTACAAGAAATATAAGAACCTAATTAGGGACTTGAAACATTTTGATATTATAGAAAATCCAAGGTTACTTTAATGATCATACCAACATAAAAATATAGGGGTCGGCAACTAATTTGATGATCTAATTAAATGCACTGACTGGTGTTAGACGATCTAGAGAGAGTAATTCCAACTAATTTTTCATTTAGGTTCATCATAGTGTTTCTGAAAACTTGGAAACCTGCCACTCAAAATCATCTTTGCCTGCTTATTCATCAGTCAGTCCAAGTGCTCCTCCAGTCCCTAGCAAGCAAAAAGGGAGATGAAGTTGTCTATGACTGAACCCTCAGCAATGTAAAGTCTGAGATTAACTGTTTTATTTCAAGACAGGTTGGCATTTTATTGGTTGAAACTTAGAAGACCCCAAGGAGGGTCAACATTTATAAACTATAAACTAGAACATAGGGATTTATTGGAACCATAGATCACACTTTAGATCTTTTGCAAAGACAACACCCTACCATTTCTTTGGGCTGAGAATTGGGATCATTTCCCAGGTTATAAAGACACACTTATTGAAGCAAAAGCAGGGTAGATTTGTCATTATAAGCAGAAAAGATGGCAAATGCTAAAGGAGAAGTGTGTGTGTGTGTGTGTGTGTGTGTTACAAGCATTTGAAATGTCTTGCAAATGTTGTAAACCTAAAGTAATCAGAGCTGAGTTTACCTATTGTTTCTCCTCAGGCTTTCTAAATAATGTTGTGTAATAGGCTGATATCTGAACCCAGAGAAGGGTAATAGCATCAGTCAGTAAGGTGCCATTATGATGCATATCACCAGTAGATTGAGACTGACTTTTGATTCAATGAGACAATCTTAAGTATTCATATACCATGTGCTACCCCTTTTTATTCTTATTTCTACTTTCTCATCACTCTGACAATGTGATCACAGTTGAACAATTATTCCATAGAAGAATTATAAACAGCAACCTTTCCAGATTCACTGGGAGACTCTGAAATTGGAAATTGGGTTTCAACCAAAGATGTTGTATGCTGGAGTAGCTGCAATAAACTGAAACCATTAGGGCTATTTGCAAACTAAGTGGATGTGTCTTTGTTAAAATTTGATGTTTATTTTTAATATGGTTGCCTGCCTTTCTCTATCTGAACAGCTCATTACACCTTAAATATAAACCACATGCGCACTAGAGCATTTATGTAATTTTCTGGGGCAGAGAATTTAGGCTGTGATCCAACACTAAAATATATTACTTTAATATTTATTTGCATCTGTTTGGTATTGTCATGATCCATACAAAACCGAATTATTTTGCTTTCCTTTAAAAAAAAAATAAAAGGGAAGAAAACTCTCTGTTTATAGACTACTAGTCAAGTGGATTTGGAAAGCTTCATTTAAGATTCAGTTCCTCTTTGCAGATATTAGTATCATAAGCATTGATGAAGAATAATGTAATGAATGATGAGTTCTGAACAATAGTATGGCTGATTTGGTAAAGCTATGTTTTTGGCTTAAACAATAGGATGTTTGATCAAATCAACCACAGGGAAGGAAATGGTATTGCAAAAGATGAGTTTCTAATTGAGATAGACAATAAACTGTGTATCAGAAACAGCTGCAGGGAAATGGATCCCATTGCATTTTTACATGTTAATACGTTGAATTTCCACATTAGACGGTCACAATTTTGAGTTCTAGCACATCCAGGTGCCTTTACATCTGTGCAGTATATTTAGAAAGGAAGAAAAATCAAATGGAAAATATGTTATATTCATAACATTCCCTTTTTTGGCTTTTTCTTATTAATTTCATTATCATTATAAACTATGAAGATGAGAACAGATCCTTTGGCAATGACATTACTACAAGTTCAGATGTCATGGTCCTCTCCCTTTTCCATGCAAAAGGACATGCACACTGATTCAATGGAAGATATCTACATTTAACTTTAGGTCGTATGTTAAAAGAAGTCAGGCAATGGGGTGCCTAAGTGGCTCAGTTGGTTAAGCATCTGCCTTTGGCTCAGGCCGTGATCTCTGGGTCCTGGGATCCAACCCTATGTCAGGCTCCCCGCTTGGCAGGGAGTCTGCCTCTCCTCCTTCCTCTTCCCCTCTTGTGTGCTCGTGCTCTGCTCTCTCTGTGTCTCAAAAAATAAATAAATAAAATCTTTTTTAAAAAGTCAGGCAACATGCATTATTTCTTTGCAGAAGGTACTTGTATTAAGCAAGGTATGCTGGGTAACAAATTGACCCCAAATCTCAGTGACCCCATACTGTAAAGGTGTCTATATTGTTGATATGAATGTCTGTGTTCCCCCAAAATCTATTCATTGAGGCCCTAACCCCCAGTGTGACATGTGGTTCTGAGGAGGTAATTAGATCATGAAGGTGGAGTTCCTATCAATAAGATTACAGCCCTTGTAAGAAGAGACACAAGAAAGATGATCTCTCTCAACCAAGTGAGGATGTGGTGAGAATATGGCCATCTGCAAACTGGGAAGAGAACACTCACCAGACACCAGATCTGCCAGTATCTTGACCTTGAATTTCCAGGCTTCAAAACTGTGAGAAATAATTTTTCATTGTCATTAAAGCCCCCAGTCTATGGTATTTGTTATAGCAGCCCAAACTAAGACAATTGCTCATACTACTCGTTTAGCATAGGTTGGCAGGAGGCTTTGTTCCACATTTACCAAGGACTCTGGTTTGGTGACACTCACCATCTTATAATGTCACCATGTCAACATATGATGTTCAGGGTTGTCACATCAGGGGGAGAGAGCACAGAGAACTCACCCTTAGTCCCTTAAATCTGCAGTGACAAGGATCGCTTTCACTCACAGGACATTGGCCAGCACTGATCATAAGACCCCATACCAACTACAACAGAAGCTAGGAAGTGGAGGGGAGCAATTGAATATTTAATGAATGTATTGTCAATATCATAGTGCTTTCTTTCATCTGTGATCAGAGGGCTAAAAAGCCCAAATTAATTATCACTTTCAACAGGATATATTGTGTTGGGAGCCAATGTCATCTCTTTACAAATTACTAAATATTGTGTATCTATTAAATCCAGTTTTTAATTTGCCATGGAACCATTGCAATTTATGAGAAATCCTAATGTAAATTTACATATCATTCACAAAAATATAATTATTTTTCTACTGGATAACTCTCTTGGATTTTTGTGGTTTATTTCTTTTTTCAAATTCCTTTTAGATGCATATCCAGTGAGCCTCTTGCTGCAGAAAGAGACAAATCATAAAATTAGTGAAAGCATTGACAATTTCTGTGAATGGCCTGCAAAGGCACAGAGCTTATTATGAGCCATCTTCATAACATGAAATAATGCATGCATTGATATCAACTCCCACTTTGGAAATAACTAATTAAACTCATTCTCTACACAGAGCAGAAAATAAGTTTTAAGCCAACATTTATCAGTGGGTTTGGTGGGAATGGATCAACAAATCCCAAAGGCAAGTTTACTGCACATTGATCTCAGGAAAGACCTGGAGCTCAGGTCTTTCCTGAGAAATTTAAGCCAAAATGAGGTGAAGAGAAAAAGCTTGTGACTGTCTGTGCCCATGGAAAGAACATGGGAAATAGACCAGTATAAATAAAAGTATTAGCTTCTGTTCAAAAATGTTCCTTAAATAGAAAAAAAAAATGAAACAGATTAGTGGGGGAGCTTATATTAAAACAGAAAGAGTAAAGAGAGGAGAGGAGATGTTGACTCATAGGTCAAAGATACAAATGTCACAGCTTAAAATATGAATGTCCACACTCATCTACACAGGAAAGAAGAGTTTAGAATAAGAATTCTGTTCACATATCACTTCTTTAGGCAAATGACTCGTTGTTTTAAGGGAAAGGATTTTCTTGCCTTCAAAAATGTTTTAGTGCCATAGAGAAAATGTAAACTGTGTTTAAATTTCCATAACCTCTACATTTTATGGCAGGGACCCAGATCCTATTAACAGTTTTCTGTTTCAACACCTGTTATCAAATCATAACATTTTAGCTAAACTGGCAAATGATTCTCTTTCACAATGTGAGTGTAAATGAACTCCTATTTAGAATCATTTCACTAATTATTTTTCCATATACTGTGGACATTAATAGCTGCTTAGTCTTCTGACATGACCTAAACACACACATCAGATCTTTATACAGTATGTTAAAGTAAAATGTGTATATTTCTATCTCTGCCACTGGAACTTAAGTTTTTTGAGGACAAAGTCAACCTTATTCTTCTCTAAATTAGCTCAGCACATATTACTGCACCTTGAATAAAGATTGCCCTCAATAAATGCTTATCAAGTGCATTATACACATAGTCCAAAAGTGAATAAGGATTTGTTTGATTGATGTACCATGGCTGAGTTTCGGTTCAGAATCTCTTGGTAACAGAGGACTTTCTGTCCATCTTTGGTAAGAAAAAAAAATGGCTCAAGCCAAAGATCATTAAGCAAATTTCTGAATTTTGTTGGGAACTGTTCCTTAGAGATTTCTCTGTAAAATGGGGATATAATGCCTATCTTCTCAGATTAACATGATCATTAAATGTTATTTTAAAAATTTATAGCTCAGTGCCTGATCTTCTATGGGTTCTCCATAAAGAAAGATAATGTCTAATTAGAGAATACGTTTTCCTTACCAAAAGATATAAAGTCACAAAGCCTTAAGGGAAATGGCCATAAAATATCCCCAAAGAGAAATAATCACTAAAAAAAATGTTAAAGTTCAGGACTCTAAATCTCAACAATTCTAAACTACCTAAACAAAATTAAGAAAAGATAAAAGCCAACCATACCACCTGCTAAGAAATTTAAATGGAAATGGAAAAAAAAAGAGAGAGAGAGAGAAAGAATTTATATGGAAATGGGGAGACCACTTAGGAGGCTTTCCAATAATCAAAAACAGAGCTGATGGTCACATGGACCACAGGGATCACAGTGCACTAGTGACAGGTGAATAGACTCAAGATATCCTGGAAGGTAGACCCAAGAGTATATCCCAATGACTGGAATGTGGGATGTAAGAGGAAGTAGGGAAGTGAGGCATTTGACTTAATGAAGCTTCCATTCACTCAGTTGGAAAGACTCTAAGGGAAGTAGGTTTGCAGAGTAAATCAGGAACTTAGTTGGAATATGTTAAATGTAAGAGTTGAGATGCCTAGTAGAGTTGTTCTTCCAAGCAGAGATGTTCACAAGGCAAAAATCACTAGGGTACATTTTACAAAATTATCATTTTAGCCATTGTAACCCCAAAAGAGAACCTAATTTTTTAGGTGAACAAACATTCAGTGAAATAAAACAATTTTATTCCCAGTTACCTGGGAATCAGAAAACTAGACCTTGATCTCCTCAGAAGGTGTGAATTTCACCATGTAATTCCTACTCCTTAATAATAATAATAACAAAAACAACAACAAAACAAAACAAAAAATACCCTGGGCCTCCATTTTCCCATCTGCAGTTCTGTGAAACAGGTCCTTTGAGGTTCCATTCTAGAGCTGTGCTGCCCAAAACATCTCTTGAACACTTGAAATGTGGCTAGCACAACAGAAGGATATACTGAACTTAATATTTTTAAGTTTTAATTAATTTAAGTTTATAGTCACCTAAGGCCATACCAGATGGCACAGATATAGAACATTTCCATCAATGCAGAAATTTCTCTTGAACAGTGTTGTTCTAGAGATCATGTGTTCAGAATGTGGGGAAAAGCTCTTACCTCCTGGGCAGCTGCTCACTATGCTTTTTAAGGAAATGGTATAGCCAACTTAAATTGAATATATATGCTCTGTTACAGATACTTTAAAAAAAAAAGACTGACAGTTTAATTAAGACAAACAAAGTGAAAACATTTATATGTGGTGACTACTTGAATAAGACAAGAGACTATAACATGAATGGGCTTCTGAAGGTCATTAACACCAAAAGGACAAAAGGCACTGCTTTCTACAAAAACTATGATGTGAAATTCAGGAAAACAATATTACTAAATGTGATTTAGTTGAAAAAAAGAAAGTAAAAGCAGGCACCAGAGAAAAACAAATGTTTTTATACAATATTTTTCTATGTTACATAGTGTAATGCTCATACCATTGACATCAACATAGTTATATTATCTTTTGGCTTCTAGGTGAAATTTTGAAAATACCTGGCAAGAAAATAGTTTTGAAAGTGTTTTCTTTTAAGTTCTTTGGTACAATTTGGTCATTTTGATAGTTGTCACTCCATTAAGTAAGTACTTTAGTGTACATGTATCAACAAAAATGCAACAAGAAGCACAAGTGTTTAGAAAACCACAATTGAAGAATAAATCAGATTTTTGACCTCATGGAAAACATATAAATACATATATATATCTGCATCTGATATACATATATATACGAATCCCTATAAACCCTTCTCCAGTCACATTTCTCTCCCTCCTTCTCAAGAAGTAACCACCATCTTGACTTGGTGTTTATCATTTCCAGTCATGCTTTTAACTTTTACTATATATGTATCTATAAACAAAGACAGAATTCTTCAAGTGGGCCAAAGCCCATAATGTGCTCCTTGGATGACTAGATCCTTAACTGCGAGAGAGTTTACATGCATATAAAACATGGATGTTTCCCAAAACCAGATGACTTCTGAGACATGTTTCCAAGTAGCCCTACTGAGCCAGGGATTGTAAAGTCTGTCTCTGGAGGAAGCAGCAAACGTGTATTTATTTATACTCACATATGAAGATAATTCTGAGGTAGGGCAGAGGAATGGAAGGACATAGTTTCAAGCAAGGAATACCATGGCTTTCGTCACAAGAAAAACAAATCAAAGAACTGAGGAAATCATCCAACCACTTAAAGATTGTCTAGAGGTGAACCTGTAACATGGCTCAGTCCTTTCTTTGAACACCCAGACCCTCTAATAAGGACTAAGTTCTCCCTTTTCCACTCCACTCCCTCCTCCCCTCTTGGATTCAATCTTAGCCAGCTCAAGTGCTCAGGGCCCCTTGGTTCTCTTCCCCATCTCTGAAAAGTTCCAATAAATCATTCATCTCTTCTGTCAGGTTCCCCAGAAGCAGATGCTGAGATAAAGATGTCAGTGCAAGTGTCCTACTAAGGAAGTACTCCCGGGAAAAACCACTGAAGGTGTAGGGAAAGCAGGACAGGAACAAGGAAGAAGTCTGATTCCATAGACAAATTCTGGAGAGTAAGTTACTCCTTAGAATCATCCTGATCCTATTTGAAGCTGAGAGTTGGCCTTCCAAATTCCCACCCCTGGCTGTGATTGGCAGAGGGCCACCAGGGAGAAGGACGGGAGTAGGATCTCAAAGTTCAGGCAGTTCTAGCTCTCTGGACACCCAAGGGGGTAACACGGCTCCCAAAGGTTCTGGTCCAGGTCATTGGAAGTAAAGACACATCACAGCCAGGGGAGGGAAGAATAGAAAGGGTAAAAGTGACCCAGGGAGGTGAGGGCAGAGCACTGCAATGTCCATCACACAGTACCTGGTGGAGTTGATAGATCATTGCATTTATTAGTGATCAAATCCTTGAGCTAATGGGTGAATTTAGAATTTCAGAAATCAGCATTTTAAGTTGAAAGATCTTTTAACATCTGTACTTTCAAGAAGCCCCCCAAATTAAACTATCAAAATAGATTTTAAACAGCTAGTGAATATGTCCAACTTTGACTGAAAACCCACTGTGAGCTAGATAGCTTAAGTAAAAACACTTTTTTACAGTTTTTTACATATAACTGCATGTGGTTTCATTTTATTTCTCAAGCCAGTATTTGTCCAATTATATCCTGAACTAAATCTGGTATTAGACTTGACTTTGTACTTGGGGCCATTTCCCATGACAGAACAGTAAACTTACAGTCCCATTCCCCTGCCTCAGTGGATACTCACATGACAAGAGGCAGCTCAAATCAAGCTTGCTTTCATATTCTTCACATGTTACAATAAACTCAGCTTTCCTGTGGCATTAGGAGCCCAGTGACCAAGTAATATGCAAATTTAATCTGGATAAGGAATAACCCCGGCCCCCACTGGCAAGGAAAACCAATGTTCTAGGGAAAGAACCTCAGATAATAAAAATGAATTGGTAGAATGAGGTCCTCACCCACTTACCGTCCATGGGGATGTGTGGGCTGGTAGCTTTGGGCAATTGCAAAATAGGGTGAGGCCAAGTGGGATGGCCACAGCAAGGAAGCCGCAACCAAACCATTCTGGGAATTGCTTGTGTAAATTCACAAACTAGATTACCACTGAGTGGGCACTTTCAACATACATAAGTCAATTGGCATGCTGTGACTGAGTGCCATCTTATGGAAGTGGTATTTGTCACAGACCCAATAAATACTTCATGGTATGCCAGGGGGAAAAAAAAAGTCCCTCCAGGGGCTTGGAGCAAAGGTACTTGTTAGTCATAATTCTATCTATAGTCAGCCCCAAATATGCTCAGCATGGTTGTAGCATTCTGTCCTGAACTGAACTAGAAAGAGGTTAGAGGCAAGTGCTTATACGTAGTGTAAATAATAACTGCAGCTGGGTGGAGGGGAGGAAATAGGTTGAAAAACAAGTTTACCATCTTCAGTTCATTGCCCTGTTCTTTATTCTACATTCTCTGAAATATATTTAGTCTTTATTGTTTTTAATTTTTAATTGAGTCTTTTCAAACTTTTAAAGTGTGCAGAAAATTAAAGAACAGATAGCTAGGTACTCACCATCACTATTAAATCAGTGTCTCTGTTCCTTGTTTATGATGTAATTTATTAGAACTATTGGTTAATGTAATCTAATTTTTAATGGAGTTATGTTTTTTTGAATGTTAAGAAAGCCTTGCCTATCGCAATAATATAAAAAGACTTTTCTGTAATTCCTTCTAAATGTTTAACAGTTTTTCTTCTCACATTTTGGTGTTTAATCCATCTGGGATTTACTTCTGTATGTTAGAAAGGGATCTAACTTTATTTTTTCAATATGCATCTTGAAAAATCTTGTTTTTTTTTTCATTTTTGAGTGTAGCCTATCCTTCCCCCACTGATTTTTCATACCATATTTTTTTTTACTTTAATAGGATACTAGTACCAATTCACCATTAACAATTGTATTTGCTATAGATATTTGGTAGATGCCCTTAACAAAGTTAAGAAGTTTCACTCTTACTCATAATTTATTAAGAGCATTTTCTAATAAATTCAGATTAAATTTTATCAAATGCTCTTTTAAATTCATATATTGGAATGATCATAAATTTTTCTTCTTTAAAGTGTTATCGTGTATTGTGTATTATATTGTTATTGTGTACTGTAATGATAGACCTAGTTGAAATCAAAACCTCCTTGTATTCATTGGGTAAAATCTTCTTTATTGTGATGGTTAATTTTTGACATACACTGACAATTCACCAGATTTTATTTATTATTTTTGTATCTATATTCTAGTCTATATTTTTTTTCTTATATTGTTTGGGACTGGTTTTGTAAATAAGGCAAAATGGCTTCTTAAATAAGTTGGGAAGTTTTCTCTCTGTTTTCTGAAAGGGTTTGTGCAATTACTGCTTTTCTTCACATTTTGGTAAAAAAAATTACTTGAAAACCATCTAGGCCTGGGGCGCCTGGGTGGCTCAGATGGTTGGGCGTCTGCCTTCGGCTCAGGTCATGATTCCAGGGTCCTGGGATCGAGCCCCGCATCGGGCTTTCTGCTCAGCGGGAGCCTGCTTCTCCCTCTCCCTCTGTCTCCCCTCTGCTCATGCTCTCTCTCTCTCTCCATATCTCTGTGTCTCAAATGAATAAATAAAATCTTTAAAAAAAAAAAAAAAAGAAAGGAAAACCATCTAGGTCTAATGGGGTTGGGTCTAGAACTTTTACTACCAATTTGATTTTCACATTTTCTGATTTCTAATTTTGTTTTTCATTCACAAATTACTTAGGAGTGTGTGATTTTTCTTTTACTTCCAAATACATAGGAAAGAGGATTGATTTTCTATCTCTCTCTTTAATACTATTTTTGTTCCATGTGATCAGAGTAAATGGTCTATGAAATGATTTTTTATATTTGTGATTTGGTATGTGGTCAATTTTCATAAAAGTTCTATATGTGTTTCTGAAGAATGTACATTCTTAAACACAGAATACCAAATTCCATATATATTGCCCATTATACCAAGCCTGTTAATTTCATTAAAATTTCTATATTTTTCCTAAATGGTACTAGCTAAACACATCAGTCCTTAATTTTTTAAAAATGTATTAAAATCATGTGTACTGAAGTATTTGTCACATTCTACTTGTAATTCTGCTGACTTTCAGCCTATATAGCAACCTCAAGCATCTAAATTGGCTCATACACATAAAAATTATTATTGCTGACAATTACATAAATATTTCCCTTTCTTTTTGTGAGCTCAACTATATATTTTTAACATTTTAAAATATTTTACCTAACTTTTCTAAGTGGTTGTACTAAATGGTTTTTCAAGGTTTTTTTGTTTGAATTTGCCATGCTGCCAGAAGCAGAATGTAATTGGGAAGATGGAAGAAGGAAGGATGGGAGGAAGGTAGGAAGGAAGGAAAGAAGGAAAGAAGGAAGGAAGGAAAAAAAGACATCCTGAAAGATAATAGGTTTCTGTATATTCCTCTGGATTCTGCTTTGTCTAGGTACTTTAGAAATTCCAGTGCCAGCCTATAGTGGGAAAAATGTATCTTAGAGTAGGGAGACTCCCCCTGCCATATACGTTACTTCTCCCCCTCTATTGGAATAAGGAGCTATCCTCACATAGGACTGGTGGAGAAATAATTTCTACTGTACAATAAGAATAACTAGACTACAGGCAAAGTGTTTTTATGTAGTACATGTTAGGGACTGTCTTCTATGCCTACTAACTTAATTAGTTCATATTTGAAGCTTTCAAAGAAAGAACACTCTTAGGAGGCTTCTGCTGCGTTTTTCTTTTCATGCGTGCTAATTATTATACCTACAATCACATAATCAACCTCTTGGGTTGCAAGGAAAAACAAGGGTGTGAGTGGTTAATTGCAAAGGCAAGTGGCCCATTGCTTGTGCAATCAGCAGACCTCCAGCGTATTAAATTTGGTGCCCAGTCATAGCATAACTATTACCAGTGGCACAAGCTGTCCTTTTAAAACTGACTTCCTATATTCACTTGCAATTTTCTCAAACTCTTCAACCCTCTGCAACACTCTTGAAAAGCACAAACAAAAACAGAAAGAAAAAGATTACTCTCATTGGCAAACTTAATGATTTCATTCCTTCTTCTTTCCAAGTTGTTCCTATTGGGTCCTCTAGACCAGAAGCTTTAAAATGAAAATGAACTGGTAATAGATAAAGTTTGTATCTAGTTGTAATATTTTAATGCTATCATGCAATTCAATTACATCTTTCAAGCAAGTAAGAGCTGTTTTCAGTGTCGTTTGCTAAATTTATCACACCAAATCTAAAATGGAAAACAGTAGTTAGCTGTTAAGTACTGAGCGAATGGTATTCTTTCTACTCTGAATCTAATGAGGCTCAAACTCTCACAATGGGAAATAATTCAACAACAATATTTATTTAGATGATGAGTCTGGTTCTCTGACCCATATGGTGATATACAGCAATGTTGTAAAGTAGATCTCTTCCAGATGGACATTAAAGCCCCAGTCCCATTCAGTCCAACAGTGGAACTGACAAATTGAGAGGGCAAGTCTGGTTTATTTTTAAACTGACCTCAGTAGTACTTAGGTTAGTTAAATCAGTTTTGACCTCCTCTAAAAGAATCATTAGAAGATGCCTCTAGGAAATAATGTTCAAAAAGACAACATACCATGACAGTGTTTAATTTGGTTCCAAAAATTAGTGTGATTAGCCGGAACATTTGCATACAAGCCTGGCTTCTCCTGCATGACTTTGAGAAAGAACTAAGCTTCATGAAGCCTCAGTTTCTCCATCTGCAAAATGGAAATAGTAATCCCTAACCTTATTCCCCAGAAAGGGTGAATGAATGCTTTTTAATTCTCAAGTGCCAAAAAGAATAAGTTATTATTTTTGTTATTTATGGAGATTATGTAACACTGAATCAAATCATGGATTGTTATGAGACCTTGCCTCAGTTAGATCTGTGACTGCATGTTTATGATGAACTTTTGGCCTATGACTTGCCTCGACTTTTTGGTTAACGACTCTGACAGCCGCATGTGAAGGGTCCTCTTTTGAGTGGTATGTGGGTGTGTTTTCCTCATATTTTCTGCAGATGTTTAAAATGAGTGTCAAAGTCAGGCCTCTTGGCACCAGTCATGTGGGAATGAGCTGTCATTTTACATGACCCAAGATCTAATCCACCCCCCCTTCCTTTTCCTACCCAACTTCAATTTCCAGGTAAAGTTCAGAGTTTCATTTAGAGTGAAGTGGCTTCCCCAAGGGCAAGAAGGTATTAAATAGCCCACGAATGATCCCACTCATCAATCCTGTCTTATTGTGGCGCCAATATTTTCTTTGAGCTGGAAGGCACCTTTAATTTCATAGTGTCTCCAGCAGTTTCATGAGATCAAATTCATCAAACATATCCCAAATGATTAGGGCTGACAGTTCAAATGTTACTTTTAAGAATCAGTGTCCAAAGTAACTTCATTTTAAGATAAAATTGCAATTTATTTATTCAATTTTCTGTCCTTTTCATTTTACTACCACACACATAAAGCCTATAAGCCCTAGTATTAGAAACAAAAATCCCTTAATAAACTAAGTAAGAGACCAAGGAATTAATGGCTTTTAAGGGACGTTTTCAAACTGGTCACATAAAGAGATTAACTCCAAAGAGGTAAGCCATTGGTATTGCAGGCTCGGGTATCATAAGAGGAAGGATCATCCTACTATCCCTGGAATCACACCAGGTAGGACAGGGAGCCTCTATTTACTGTGCCACCAGGAACTGCACCCAAGATAAATCCACCAGCATGCCAAGTGCTCCTTCTCTAGCAGACAGGGCTAGTGAAAATGCATGTCTTGTGTTGAGACAGCCTTTGGAAAACCATATGCAATGGTACAGAAACAATATGATGAATTCATTTTCATATTCTCACCTTTATATTCTACTTTTTGCCCATAAACACTAGCTTGTAAACATCCCAGTGTGATATAAGTCTGTTTTTGTAGTTTTTATAAGGTAATCTACTAAATCAGTGATCCTGTCCCAGCTCCCTGCAAAAATTCATGCTCTGATAAATTCAAAAGAGTTTATGGCTGTTAATCCTGTGGCTTTGTTTGCCCTTTGATATTTCTGTAGTGATTCTCCTTCCACTAATGGGAAAATTACCCATTTTATTGTGCTTACTGCCATATGATCAATTTACAGAATCAGTTTCTAACCAAGTACATTGCATTTTAGTTATTTCCTCCAAAGCTCGCCTACTTTCAACATAATAGGATGGTACATAAAGACAGAATAACTTTTTCTTTTTTTTTTTTAACTTCCTATGTCACAAAGCAAAAATAGACTAGAAATAAAGAGACATTTACCTTATTGCCTTATGTAGGAGGCTGCCTGAAGTTAATGTTTGATGTTTCGAGGAAGGTAGAGACCAAATGACATGTGCCATGTCCCCAAAAACCCAGCATGCTCAGTGAGCACTGAACACAGGTACAAGATCAATTATATGGAGTCTAGAAAATGCAGGGCAGAAGAGGTGGTTCCTCTTCTCTGGGAGGGACCAGTTGAGAGGCCATATGGTTAAGCTGAAGTTCAACACAGACCCACACAAGTGAACAAGGGATTCTCTCTGAAGGTTAACAGGGAAGAGCATGTTCTCAGTAGTTGTGGGTAGAGGCATCTGGCATGGTCAGATGAAAACCTGGTCATTAGCGAAGTCCAAGCAGAGGGCTGCAAAGGATTTCCAGAGACCAAATCCAGGGAAAACAGGAAACAAATGAGAGAAGATTGGGCTTCCCAGTTTATGATCTGGGGCTTTTAGAGGAGATGACAGAAAAGAGCCCCATCACCAACAGTACTATTTATGTTGTCCAGAGGGGATGAGAGAGATGGTTAATCTGGGGAGCCAGGTAAATCAGGATGTGGTTTAAGGATGGCTCCTTGAGCTAGATGGGAAAAAAAAAAAAACTGACTGAAAGTTTTCTAAAAATTCTCTTTGAAATATCTCTCTTACTTTCTCCCAAATCTCTTTTTTTTTTTTTCAGCAGCTCTCTTCCAGAACTCGTGCAGCTCCTCCTCTGTTGTCTTCCTTTCTCCATCTGCTTCCTCTGTTCTCCTTCTCTTCCCCACAATCTCCTAGTGCATCTCCATTCTTTATCTAGAAGACAGGCTATCCCAGTTAACTCTTACCTTACTCCATTTGCAATCTCATAAAACAAATGCTTATGTAACTTTGAACTTTTCTCAATAAAATGAAATACAAACTAGTTAGCCAAAACCTATTGTTTCCCAATTACACTTTCAGGAACATCAATGTATTCGGCTTTGGTACGTCTTTTTAAGAACTTTTCTTTCATTTATTTATTCACTCATTCACTCGCTCTCTCAATAATTCATTTTGATGACTATTAAGGTTTTATTTTCAGAGGAACTGTGTTGGATGCTGAAAAAAAAAATGACCAAGACACAGACCCCATCTTCAAAAGGTCACAGTCCTTTGGAGAAGACAGACTTCTAAATAAATCCCAGGTGGGTGCCTGGGTGGCTCAGATGGTTAAGCGTCTGCCTTCGGCTCAGGTCACAATCCCAGGGTCCTGGGATCGAGTCCCGCATCGGGCTCCCTGCTCGGCGGGGAGCCTGCTTCTCCCTCTGCCTCTCTCTCTCTCTCTCTCTGTCTCTTATGAAGAAATAAATAGAATCTTTAAAAAATAAAATAAATAAATAAATAAATAAATAATAAATAAATCAATCAATCCCAGCTGAGTGTAATGTAAATATGCATGGAATCATATGGAAGCATAGAAGAAAAAGCAATGATTTAACTGAACAGACAGGGGAGGTTTCAAAGCAAAAAGTATATTTGAGATGGTTGTTGGGGGATGAATAAAATAAAGACAAAAATAATGCCCAGTTACAATTATTAAGCTCAGAGGTACCAGGAATTATACTAAGCCCTTTCCATGGATCCTTTTATTTAATTCTTACAATAGCCCCAATGTGGTAGATGTTTTTATTGTCTTCAACTAACGGATGACAGAACTGGCTCAGAAAGGTGATTAAACCTTCCCCAAAGGGATGTCAGATAGGGAGAAATGTTCATACAGGGCACTGTGTGTGAAAAAAATCAAAGTATTAAGGAAATGATGAGTAGTTTGATGTGCTTAGGGTGCACTAGGAAATGTCCTATGGGAAAAAAGTCAAAATGAGATGAGGTCCGTTTCTAGAGTTTGAAATAAATCTATTAGGCAGCATGGAATACTTGAATTTTCCCTTTCTTTCCCCGTGTTTGTGGCTTAGAGAAGAGATGGATTCTGCTACCTCCTCTCTCCTTCCCTGCTCCCTCTTTGTTCAGCTAATTAATTGCCATTATAGGATGTAAGGGCTGAAGCATTAGAGGCCCTCCCTCTCAGGGTAAATGTGCTTGACTTAAACTACAGTAGCTATTACTTGGGTAACTCAAGGTTTTGCATGGTTGAAATGGCACAAAATTCTGACATTCAGGAGGGATTATGGTAACAGGGGTGACTTCTGATGGAGGAAAACTTCTCTACTCCTTGCATCCTGTTCAAAAAGAAGTTCTGTTGAATGGGGATTATGGTGTTGTCCTGGTTCTAGGGAACTCTCTTTCCTAAGGTCATTTGGGACATTCCTAAGTGAGGACAAGCCTCCCAATATCCAGAAGTGTAGTTTAGCACTTCCCATTCACAACAGACTCCCCAAGTGCTGAGTGGAAGGGGCACTCCATTTTCCTGGTATACCTTGCTTTGATTTACCAAAGCTTTTACTCAGCTCTTGCCCCAAGTGAGATACTTAGATGCTCAAATCCTCCAGCAAAAGGAGACATTTAGGTATACCAAGAAAACACCATGGACTCTTGTCTATAATCATGAATAAAAATGACATACATAGAAATAATTTTTATTTAACAAAAATGAGCCTTTGAAGACTCTCCTTCAAATCAGTGATGGAACCGATGTGAATACCTACTATAATCTAAGTGGTATGACACAGAGTGAAGGCTGAGGTTAAAACAAGGCCAACAAAACAGAAGCAAACAACTGCTCTGCCAGGTAGAAATTTAAGTGTGACAAGAGTTCCAATGCATTCTGAGAATTCAGACAAAGGAGAGAGTATCTCTCTTTGCTGAACACTTTTCTCCTAGAACTTAATAATAAATAGGAAAGTGCTATTTGGACATCACTTCTGCTTCCTCTCCACAAATGGAAGGTGTAAAGGTAAAGCAAATAGATGAATAATCCACAACTGAGAAGTGTGGAGCTGACTACATTCCTGCTTCCCAGTGTATGTAGACAAATAAATGTATTGTCACATTCACATTACGATAACTCTGCATCTATGAACAGTTTGTATTTTACTGGTTCTTGTCTCAGCTAATGTAGAGCTCAGCCCAGGGGAAAAAAAAAAAAAATTCTAACAATAAGATTTTCTGGGAATCCCCATGGGCTGGCAAAGGTATGTTTTTTAAAAAACTCCCAGCCAATCATCTTATGCTGGCCATTTTTTTCCTCTTCTGCTCTGCTTCCTCCCCTTGAGTCCTTGCTCAAAAATCATACAGCTAATAAGTGATAGAGCCAAGCCAAGATTCAAATTCAATTTTATCTCACTGAATCTAATACTCTTAACCAGACTAGGTTCTCATTATCTATTCCCAGGAAAGAATGGATCTTGGTCAAATTAGTGTATTTCTAACAATAATGATCCAGAAGACAGTGACCATATCCTTATGAGTTTTTAGACCTTATTTGGAATATTCTACTGTTCAACTAGGAAAAGGAAGTGAAAGACCAAAACACCATTTCATTCACTCACGTGTGTATTTTATCTATTTATTCATTCATTTAATTTGTGGATGAATTAATTCTTTCCTATCTTTCATTTATTCAACATATATTTGTTGTACATCTATAAACCAGACACTGTTTAAAGCTGATCGTATAATAGGAAATTGAACAGCTTAGCTTGCCCATATTCTCGAAGCCTACATGGAACAGAAATAAATGTTTTCCAGAAAGCTTCCTTTCCCCAATCTGTCCTGCAGATCACCAGATTCATGTTGCCCCTCAGCGCCAAAATAATAAGTGATTTGACAAAGATAGCACAGTTCTTCTCCTTATCTTCCAAGGGTCCTTGTCCTGGTGTGATTCTAATCTAACTAGTTATCGCTAAGGCTGTTACTAAAGTAACATCACTTTAACAATGATGTAGTAGAAAGCCCACTGGACAAGGAGAAAAGAGATTTGAATCTCATCTCTACCACTATTAACTCTGGAAATTTAAACAAATAAGTTAATTTCTTTGAGTTCCAGTTACCTCATGTATTAAATTGGAGAGGGAATAGATTGAGTTTCAACATATTTAAGAATTATTCTTTGAACACCTAATATGTATCTGTATTCCACTAGGCATTTCCTCATATTACAATATATATTTTATTTAAACTTCACTTTAATAATGAGCAAACTGAAGGCAAATGATGTTGGCTTGAATAGTTACACAGTTACTAATTGCATAGATTTGGTTTGAACACAGATGTCCTGATTCCACTTTAAGACCTGACCAGATGACCACAAAGGACCCCAGCTTGAAAATTTTTTTCCTGCTACCTTTGCAGTTTTACCTCTACTTCTTTCTACTCAGAACAAACTATTTTGTCAAAATTGACTTCTGTTTCCCAAACATACTTTCCTTTGCATAAGGAGCCCCCTTTTCCTCTCCTAAAAAAAAAAAAACTCTCAATGTCATTGAGCAATATAAACTTCTCTTTTATCCTTTACTACTGATAGGTTTCTAGTCATATCTTATTATACATGAGATCTAAGATATTTCCTATTGAAGCATATCCTAGGTAGCATGTGTGAAAATTAACCATGAAATATCAAAATACCCAAGGTGTTTTATATCAAGCAATATGTTCGAAGTCCCATTATAAGCAAATATAACAAAAGTCTAAGGGTCTGTATGAGGGGTAAATGGTAATCAGGATTTCTCAGATAAACCTGACAAGAACAAAGACATTTGAAATAAACATCAGAGGATTTACACCTGTCCCCAACTCTGGCATCAGAACATCAGGATATAAAAATGTTGTGACATGTCAGATGGTTAGGCCATTGAAAGGGGGATTTCTCAGTTTATCCCAGACCCATATGATGAGACCTAATCATGTTTTTAACAAATAATGATGAAAAATAAGCCAAGAATCTCAAACTTGCCAAAAGTAGCTCAATTACATGGTATCCTATCTCTGTTTTTAGTGGAATTTATACCTGAAAAGTTCCAAATTCCTAAGGGTATAGTAGGAGGATAGGGAAAGAAGTGGTAGAAGGGAAAAACTCTACCATCTCACCTTTTATGGCTGTTATTAAACTTTAATCAGATTGTTTCAATGGCCCACCTGTCACAAATGCATCAATTATGTGAATCCACACACGTTGAAGAGGAAACTAGAAGCCTGAGATGGTGCTAAGAGCTCCAAGTCTCTTCCTTCTGTCCTAGACTTAGCCAAGGTCCTTCTGGAAAAGGAAGCCTAAAAATCTCTATTTTGTAGAGATCCATCTCAGACACCAACTGCTCCACGAAGGGTGTCTGGATATTTGAAACTTACATGAGTATGATCATTCCTACCATTTCTTTCTTTCACCACCACCCCTATAGATAGATACATTATGTCTATCTTTATCTTTAGTACTAAAGTTCTATTGCTACTTTCATGTCCACGAACTCAGGGGCTTAGTGAAGTCCTGATCCTTTGTTCCATGTGTTTGTCAAGACACTTGCTTCCTCTGACTTGAATCCCATATGTACTCTGGCATGATCTTTCAGGATCCATGTCTACCTACCAAAACAAAACCACTTGGAAACTCTCCCAGGATTTCTTTGACTATTTTCTACTCTTGAATCTGTGGACTACTTGCATGAATTCAGACTTAGTCTCTCCATATTCTCCTTGCTCTTGAATCTGGAATAGGACTTGAAATAGCCAATCTACATTGCTTCTCGTGTTTGGTATTAACAATTTGAAGCTAGACACTCACAGTGATTCAGAGCATTCATGGAACTCAGTTGCATTGTACTTTAAATGCAGTCAGTATTGTTCTACCTATTGATGCCTAAAAAGCTAGTAGAGAGTCTCTTTTCTCTATAATTAAATATTTATCTCAGCTTTGTCCCCACTAGCCAGATCATACAAGGGCCCAATGTATGAATTCTCTGACATCCATGAGGACCAGTTCAAGGTCCCATAAAAATAGTCTCTTGGAGGGCGCCTAGGTGGCTCAGTAAGTTAAGCGTCCAATTCTTGATTTCGGCTCAGGTCATGATCTCAGGGTTGTGACATCAAGCCCTGCACGAGGCTCTATACTGGGCATGGAACCTGATTAAGATGGTCTCTCTCCCTCTGCCCCTTTCCTCCTCTAAAAAAAAAAAAAATAGTCTCTTGCTTGTGGATGAAACCTCTGAGCACTATCATTTATCAAGGTCAAAATACCGTGCATATGTTTTAGAATCTCATCCAGGTCACAGTAACTAAATGCCAATTACATAACTACAAAAACTCACTTGGGTTAATATAAATCTCAAATCACCAAAATCAATAGACCCTGCCTGCATACCAGGTCCATGGCCAAGAGTCATACATACATCTTGGCCCATCAAAAGCCTTGCCACAAGTATAATTTGCCCTCCCAAATTTCATTATTTTGTTTTGATTTCTTAATGCCATTGGCCACTGCAAAAAAATATTGAAGGATTTTTAAATTACTAACTGAAAACTATACTTCTCCTCCCTTCCACTTAGCATTAGAAGACCCATGCAGGACAATGTAACCCAGAGCAATTGCTCTATGGAGGGAGGCGGGCTTCTAGGAAGAAAGGCAGAATCAAGCTAGTTATTCTTTCCAAGTTTATTATTCAATAAGTTCCCCACATTCACTGATGGGGAACTAGTAACGGAGTAGAGAGAAACCAGGAAATATACTTGGACATGGAAGAAGATGTCATGGGTGGAGTTGTCCCTTCACAACTATTCATCCCTAGCAGCACCTATCAAAGAACTTCTCATTTAATGAATGCTCAACATATATGTGGTTATTTGCATGAAACTGAACTGGAAAGAAAACTGGGTGTTTTTCCTTTTCTGTTTTACTGTTACCCTAACAGAAAATCTTTATTAATTCGAAAAAGCAAACCCATCTGAAATGCGCATTAATTCCACCATCCCTCCAGCTCACAGGGTTAGTTAAGGGATGAGGTATTTTATTGACTCTAAGAGGTTTAATTAGAGCGTTCTTTAAAATTAAGTTCACACTCAGTCATTTCTCATTCTGGCTCAGGACATGTTTCCGACCAGCTGTTTTAACCCGTTTTCCCCACATGGACTAGTAGGAAATACCAAAAGAGGCTTTCACCTTGGAAAGATCACTGTGCTGATTTTCCAGGTGACTGTCCCAAGGCTTAGCCAAGGCCAGGCTTCCCTCATATCTGCATAATTGCAGAATGTTAAACTGTAAAATATAACACAAACCATCCAGGATTATGCTGTCATTGCTCAATTTAAAAAAAAAAAAATGAAGTCTAAAGAGAACAAGTGATATTTTCAGTCTCCCTCAACATCTGCAATGGCAAAATCCAGGCTGGAACCAAGGTCATGTGACCCTGTGCCTGGGAATCCCACTGCCCCGATGCCTTCGTCATAGCCACCAAGGGCTACCATTTTGGTTGCTCTGTCCTAGTGACTACAATGTCATACACTAGGAAAAATGTGAACATGAGCTAAAACAATTATAATTCCACTAAAATCGCCTTGCATGTTTCTCTTAGGGCCAGGGATGGGGAGGTGCAGACATTCTTCATCTAAAGCTGCTTGACCTCTGTTTGATTGAAAGCAACATCTGGTCTCCAGGCTTCCAGCGGTGTTTCTCCTATTGAAAGGTAGCCAATTGCAGACAGATGTGACATTTCCTCAACACATTGTGTTGACATCACTGACATATACCTTATTTGAACAATGGCAGCCAAGCTTCTCAACACCTTTAAATCCAAAGCAATTCCAGCCCAAGATGGCAGAAGAACTCTTCTCTGCATAGACTTTTCCAAGAGACATGCAGAATGAGTCCAGATCCCATGCTGACCACCCCCCATATTTTTTCTGCTCCATATCCTGTCATTTAAGCTTCAAATTTTCCCTTTCATATAATAAATGTGAATCACAGAACACAGAACTAGTCATGAACAGGTATATGGCCTACAAAAAACAATGAATACATCTTAAATTTCAGCCACCCAAAAAGCCCCAGATGGAACAGTCTCTTACAGCTGTCACGTGGTGACTTCACTCTTTCTTAGTCCAAGCCCTGAGCCTCTCCCTAATCTCTCCTACCTACCTTAATATATCCTTACTACCTTATACTTCATAAGGTAGACAGGCAGATTCTATTACCTCCAACTGCCCAAAGAGGAACCTTTAGTCCAGAAAGGGAATGCAGCTGGCCAGAGGTCATGTAAGAAGTTTGTGACTAAACCAGGATTAGAACTGCGAACCTGATTCTAATTCCTGTTTATTCCAAGAGATCAAAGAGAAAAGTCACAGAAACACTCAAGAGTTACTAATGTGCCATGAAAATGCTATTATTATTATTTATATTGTTAGTATCATTAATCACAGCAGCTAGAATTATCTTCTCTATCATCTTTCCTCAGAAAAGTGTCTGAAATAGCTCCTTACTTTGTGAATCATGTGATATTAAAGACATTGCTTAGATTTCCTTCTTGGTCATTTCTCCATCTTAACTTTCCTCATTTCCCACTTTTACCTATAAATGGTATTTATCAAGAGCTTTAAGGCTCTATTTAAAGTGCATTACATGAATTAATTCATTTGATTTTCACATGAGATAGAAATTAGTATTATCCTCACTTTACAGATGAGGAAAATCATCCACACTAGTAAGAAATAGAAACAGGATTTAAACCCATACAGGTGCCAGAGCCCATGCTAGGAGTCACTGTGCTATGCTCCCTCAAGTCACATACTAAAAGTCCTCAGATTTGTATGGTCAGGTGCAGTAGTTACTCAATTAATTGAAAAAAATTACCTAAAATAGGAAGTCATTTAAAAAAGAAATAGATACCTACATTTATTCTATGCATTTAAGTTAAAAAAGCATTTTTGAGCAACTCATTGTTTTCAAGTCTTACAAAACCATTCAACTCAGTTTTTCAAAAACCAAGTCATTTTTTTGATGGGGGCTTATACTTTGTTGGTCCACATAATTAGAACACAATGGCATAAGGAGATTTTTCCAACTGGCCCTTGGTAAACATACAGATAAAGTTTGAACATTCCGCAGGTCACAGGTATCATTGAATATGTTTGCAAGAAGGAACAGAAAACATCGGTTGGACCAGTAAGTTGAGTAAACAAGGGTCGCTTAATGTATAACCCTCTGCTGTATCTAATGCTAATATACTAGTATGCTATTAGACATGTTATTACATGGTATATGTAAGTGGCACATAATATATAAATTCTGCTATTTCTAAATGAAAATTAATAAAACAAGGACTCATATAAATACCCTATTGGTTTATCTAGGAAATTACTTTCATTCAGCAAAGAAGTAGATCAAAGAAAGAGCATAAGAGGCTTAGGAACTGGCTAGTTATAGGAAGAAGAGAAGAAGACAAAAGCAATTCAGAGTTTTCATGTCTGGGTATCTGGAAAAATGAACTACGGGAATGGGGCTGAGAACATTTGATAAAGATACGATGGGATTGTCAGACGATGTAATGCATGTTATTAATTCAAAGTTAGCAGAATATCTAATAGTAAATCTTTATCAGGGCACTAGGATTGAGTACTGAACCTTGAGACCAACCTCAAGGTTGGAAAGCCTAGCAGGGGCTCAAACTTTGGGTAAGTTCTCCAAAGAAAAGAGAGGAGAAAAGAGATTTTTGAAACAACAGCATAATCATCCCAAAGTATCAACAAGTATAAATGAGAGGTTTGGAGGAATGCAGTAGAGGGGTGTCCCACAACTCCCCCATCACGGCAGCTGGCACCCCTTCAAAAACCTTCAAAACACATGAAGCCATCTTTTAACAGTTCTAATGCCAACCTAACTCTAGAAATGTCCTTGTTCTTTTTTCTCTAGAGTCTCCCTTCCATGGTAACTCTAAGACTTTGAGGAATGCCTATTCGATCGAAGGGCTCCGTTGTGAGTAGTACTGTTTTAAGAAGAGAATGTTCAACAACAACAACAAAACTACTTAGCCATCCAAGAAGTCCAATTATCTTTGAACTTCAAAGGGATAAATTTAAAGGGTTCCTGGATGAAGATGAATCCAGTTTGCCTGATAGTAAAGGAAAGAAGACAAGACAAATTGATGTTGATGGGATTGAAAAGAGACGAGTGTCAGACAAGGGAGATAGGTGTTGAGAGTGTTGCCATTGAACATGGCCGACTGGCCTCCACAGGCTCATAAATTATGGGTATGTTTATGCATTGCCAATGAAACCTGTTGACCCAGGAAACTGATCCATCCCTTCCTAGAAAAGAGACGTGCTTATAGACCCAGGGGCACTGCAAGTAAGAAATAGAAACAGGATTTAAACCCATACAGGTGCCAGAGCCCATGCTAGGAGTCACTGTGCTATACTCCCTCAAGTCACATACTAAAAGCCCTCAGATTTGTATGGTGGGAGTGTTCTCTTCACCCAGGGGCAGAAAAGCAATCTCCCTTCCCAGCAGTTATACTCCATGCCAAAGTCCCCTTCTTCCCCTGGGTCCTGCATTCCAGTGTTACTACGTTTTAATAATATACTCACCTACACACCCACACTCTCAGCTGGGTCTTTCTGCTAGGCTATATGCCTGAAATACTTCTCCCAACCTCCTCACCCCAGCCCTAGGGCAGAGCAAGTCCCCTGCATCTCAGTCCCCAGATCAACTTCCATTCTTGTCTCAGAATGAGGGATTTTCTTTCAGACAAAAGGACCATTCTGTTTTGCCATTTCTAGCTGTCTGTGCTCTTGGCTAGAGAAAAGCAGGTCTAATACCTCACTGGGAATATGTTGAGTGTGTTATCCTTCCCACTAAAACATTATTGTGGTTTAGTTGCATGCATGCATCAGAACTTTGGATAGATAAGAAAAAACAAGCAAATTAATATTTAATGGTAGAATCATACACTCTATTTTTTCATAGAGATCTTCCCAACAAACCTCAAAACCCTCTATTTAGTTGGTCATCTGTTGTTTACTTCAGCCTTTTTTTGTTTTTGCTTTTCACTTTTCCGATTTCTGCACTTCTACTAAGTGTGAAGCCTTACAGGATTCCAGCACTGGAAGAAAGAAACAACGCATGTTGTCTAGAGGCTGGAACTTTGGCAGGACTCACTGACCATCCATAAATTCACTGACAGTCAGTGTCCCTAAGATATCTCAGGGTCCCACATATTGTTACTGCCATTGAATCAGACATCATGTTTCCAGATTTTAAATTTTTAGTGCCATTTCTCCTTATATGTGTTAATTTTCTTGCTAGGTAGTAACTTGGAGAAAAAGAAAATCACAACTTTTATTTCAAAATAATATTATTCACTGTAGTCATTTTGGAAAATTAGGAAGCAATTAAAAATAAACTAAAATCATTGACAATCTCACTCCTACTTGATGTACTTGCCATTAACATCTAGTTATAGTTACTTACTGTTTTTTCCCCTAGTTTATTTATTTAACCATTTTTGCACACAATTGTTATCATGTTTCAATGATACATCTGGCTTCTCTAATGTATATTTTATTGAAAACATTTCCCACTCTATTAGAAATGTATCAACATTATTTTTTTTTTTTTTTTTGAGAAAGAGAGAGAGAGGCACAGGGAGGGGCAGAGGGAGAGCAAGAGAATCTCAAGCAGTACCCATACCAAGCACAGAGCTTGACACGGGGCTTGATCTCACAACTCTGAGATATTGACCTGAGCCGAAGTCAAGACTCAGATGCTTAACACCTAGGTGCCCCAAATGTATCAACATTATTTTGGTGGTGGCATAATATTCCAATATGAAGATTTGTCATTGTGTGTGTACCATTCCCTATGGTAAGACACTCAGAGAATTTCAGTTTCTTTTATCATACATATCATTGCCATTACCAACTTGGAGATAAATGTTCACTCACACTCACTAGTGCTTGATCTCAGACAAGTTACTTGAACTATGTGTAAGTCATCTGCTCCTTCATCTATAAAATGGGAATAATAATAACTCTTCAATCTAGGCTGGCTTAGAGGATAAAATTCCTATTTGCAAAGTCTTTAAAATAATGCTAGAACCCAGAATGCAACACAAAAGTTTTAATGAGGAAATGAGTAAATTTCAACTCTTATTATTGGCAGAGGCCAATCATACACTAATTCATTGAGAACTGTTCTCAGCCCTGTGCTGGGATTATGAGGAAGAAAATGGGATAAACTACAAAAAGCTTATGTCATCCTTCTCCCATCTAGTGAAGCATTTGATGATCCTACACAGAGCACATAGCAGGTGGCATTTCTACACCCAAACACAAAATGTACACATGAATTAATCTCTTCAGAAAGAAATGTTCTTCTCTGTACAAAGCAATAGCTAAGTAAGTGGATGACTAGTGTCTATAATGAGAGGAAAAAATTTTACCCTTTAGGTCACTGTAGAAAAATTCTTGTCTATTCCCAAAACATATTTTTTCTACTGAGGATTTTATAAACTTTTATTATTTTATTACATATATACTTATGATTTATGTTATATATCTTGGTTGACAAACCATACATTTTAAAAATAGGCAAACACACACCTAAAATCTAATTAGGTGTAAGTAAACACAAATATCATTTTGGGTACTATCTTTTCAGTGCATACTCAGGCTCCTTTCCCATTTGTGCCTAACAAATGTAGCTTCTATTCAACACTACATTCATGTAGAAATATAGTTTCCTATCCAATACTACAGCCTTTTGACTTAACCTAATAAGTGTCTTTCCATATTGATAAATGCACATCTATACTATTTTGTGGAAATCCATTTTATGAGTGCACTCCAGTTATTGAACAGTTATAAACTTCTCACTATTATAAATAAGACTGTAATAAATATCTCAAGATAATATCTTTGTATACATGTCCAATTCTTTCCCCTAGGATAAATTTCTCAAAACAGAATTGCTGATCCAATCACATGTATATTTCAAGACTTCTGCCAAATTACTGCCCAGGGTATTAACTCCCACCAGCAGAGTTTGAGAATATCTGTGTTTTTTACATCTTTGTCAACATTGAGAGGTTTCATTGCAATTTTCACCAGTGTGATAACTAAAATGTAGTATCTCACAAATATATTTACATTTCTTTGATTACTAATGAAGTTTAAACTTTTAAAAGATATTTTATTTGTACAAGGTTTATTAGATAGAGAGTCTGGGAGTAAGGGGCTAAGACTCCCTATAGTAGTTCTTCGTTATTTGGGTTCATGGACCCCTCAGGATCTGATCAAAACTGTTGGGTGGGGCACACATACTCACAAAATGCTGCATATAATTTCCTTAGCCTCCTATAATCTACCTGTAGATATAATGATATCCACAGAGGTGTCTGCCTTCAACTACTATCAAATGAGACACCACCAATTCATCTTGCTTCCACCCTACTTCACTGGAACATGTCAGTCAGTTTCTGTTTTCCAGTAGCAGTGCACAGAATTAGACCTAACGCTACCAGCACCTTTTTAAGCCATGCTATATTTAAGTAAAGTCTCAACATAAGAAGGGTAAGCAAACGGGAAAGCTCCAGCTCTGGTAATGGATGGTTTGGTAGACGAGCCATTTTTCTTCAAGGCATTGGAGGCTGTGAGGTCTAAGAGGAGAGCTCAGGACACCAGCAAAGGAGCACTGAGGTTGAGTCATTAATCCTTTGAGAAGTCACATATAGCTCCAAGAGCTATTAGGCCTTACAAATTTTATAAAGTTTGTGGGAGGGAAATGAGTACAGGTGATTTCCTCTGAGAAAATCTGCTGTAAAACAGCCAATCTGAAAGGAATACATTAGGGGATAATGATTAAATTTTCTTAGAGATTTTTCATTTGACAATAGGTTTTATTATAGGTCTTCTCCAAATAATACCTAAGAGCATTTAAAAATAATTCCATTTTCAAAAATGTGATTTACCACCCACTTATTGTGTGAAATGTCTTGTTCTTCTGCTACTAAAGATGTTCTATGCCAATAAACTATTTTAATGCATCATCTGTGGTTCCTTGGGAGACCACAACGCTTGATAGATAGCAAGAATAATCCACTGTGTTATTACAAAGGCTGTACTCAGAAGAATAATCAATAGATTGGTGTCAACCTGAGGAGCAGAGGGGGAGCATCACTAGTGGATTTCTTCTTGACTTTGACTTGAGAATATTGGTATTCCACGTTTCTGCCAGTGATATGCATGATGGAATAGTTACTACCACATTAAGCTTTGCAGGTGACACAAATCTAGAGTGGCTGGCATTTTTGCATTGGAAGATTAAATGTCCTTGTGTATTTGAAGAGTGTTCAGAAATAAAGAGAATCAAACATGAAAAGGATAAGTGAAGGAGAATTTCACTGGAGAGAAGCATTGTGAGTAACCAATGGAAGAAACACAAAGGAGAAAGGACCTATATGTCTTGAAAAAGCACAGCAACCAAAAGCATAAAGAATTTGATTCTAGGATATGATGACCTCGTACTAACAACTGTGCTTTTAAAAAAGAAGCCATTCACTTATTAATTCAATAATATTTAACAAGTATCTACTCTGTGCCAGCCCCTATGATGCTGAGATAGGTAGAGTTAGCACCATTATCCTGCCTTTCCCAACAGATCATTTTTGATAATGGGATGTTTTACTAGGAGCTAAAATCCAGGAAGTGTCTTCTCAGCTTTGGAGGAAGCATGAAGATTTTGGAAGATTGTTGAGGGAGAATCACAGAACAGAGCTAAAAGGTAAGACCTTGACTGAAAAGACAAAGTAACTGGGGCTTTTTAATTTGGAGGTAACCAGCTATTTTCCATTTACTTAGAGTGGGAATTCTTTAAATTGGGCCTAACTATTGCACAATGGTATAAATAATGACAGTGCTGGGGATAGCCGAAGTTAAAATAGGATTTAGGTGGATAGTATGGGAATCTCCCTTGTAAAACTCTGAAAATGCAATAATCCCTTTTGGCCAGGGCCCCTATTGAATGAAGGATATGGTTCATGGCCTCCCATATCCCTTCTAATTGATTCTGTCTGGAAGAGCTCTAATTTATGAATGCTTTTCAGATTCTCAAATTGGAAATTAGCCTATCACCTGGACAAGAGTAAACATTTTTTGGACTTGTTCAACTCTCAGGCATTTATCTCCTTATTGAATTATAGTTTATATCAACCACTGCCTTTGTGGCCCTAAAATCCTAATTGATATGTGGGAAGGGGGACCCTAAATTGAAGTATTACAATGATTGCATCTTAGAGTTTGTGGATATTTCTCACTATATAGACACAATTTTATTCTGTAGATTTTCTTCTTAATGTTTCCTCTCCATTTATTTCTAGTAACTATTTTCTAATTTAAAAGCAATATATATTCACTAAGGGTTTAGAAATTTATTTAGAGAATTTAGAAAACTCAGGTTAGCAAAAAAATAAATAAAATAAAAATTGCTCAAAGATATTCACTACTCACATTTTTAGGTCACCTGGTCCATGGTTTCAGCACTTACGTTTTCCCTCTGTGACAGACATTTTCACAGGTAGGACATTCCCATAAGCTTACCCAGATTTAGACAACGGAGCTACAGCATATAAAAAATAGCCTTTGGTTTATTCACAATTCCCATAGTAACTGCATCCATTTCTCAAACTTGTGGCAGGGTCACAGTATTAAACAGTGAGTGGAAATGTGGCATCGTGGTTGAGTCCAGCTTATACTTCCTGAGTCCAAATCTACCCTGTTGCACTGGTATGATCTTGACCAAGCCAGTTCATCCCAAAGTCTGTTTCCTTATCATAAGTATAGCTAATAAGATTGCCCACCTCATAAGTTCATTGGTAGAAATAAATGAATATTCATAAAATATGCCTGATACAACACCTGCTACACAGAAGGGGCTCAGTAAGACTTGGTACTTGTTGTTGCTGTTGTTGTTGTTGTTGTTATTATTACAGTACTCCACATGACAACCACTGCTCTGCATGTGTATATATGTGTATGTATGTAGCTTCCCTTTCTTGAGGTTAAATTATAGTGATCCTCTGTCTATATTAATAAATGCTATTCTAATATATAACTTGTAAATGTCTGCAGAATAGTCCATCATTTGCATTTATTACTGTTCTTTAACAATTCCCTCTACAGGACATTTAGGCTTTTTACAGCTTTTCAATTGTTATTACTAGTGACATGAAATCAGAGGACTGTGGAGCTTGCAAAAGTTCTTGATACGTGTTGCTGGACTGCCCCCCAGAAAGTCTGGATCACCTCACAGTCCCACCAGCAGCATATACACGTCTCACCCCTCAAAGCCTTCATTTAAACCTCAGGACGATAATGAAAAATTCAGCTATTCCTCTGCTTATTAACATCCACCTGGCTGGTATTTCAAACTAAAGATTCAAAAACTGAGTTTGACTCCTTCCGACTTCCTGTCTCTCTTGATATCAACAACTCTTCAGCAGTGAATGCTTTAAAAATACATGGTCATTTACTCTTTCTGCTCTCCTACCTTCGGTGTCAAACAAATTGCAAAATCCTATGATTTTTCCACCTTGCTGCTATATTAATCTGATCATGATGGTCTGCAATAAAAATCCTCCAGAGGTCCACACTCACTATGGAATAAAGCCTAGACCACTTAGTCCAGCATTCAATATCATTCAGAGTCTGTCCATATCCTGCCCTTCTAGGGCTCTGGTCCCTCTCCTTCTGCAGGAAATCTTTGCCCTTACTAAGCTCTAGGTATCCACCTAGAGCAGTACCCACTTGCGTGGTTATTTGCTGATATGGCTCCCTTTGCCTATATGATCTCCTTGGGATCCTCTTTCCTCTATCTGTTTTCAAGATTCAGCTCAGTGGCATTTTCTGCATGGAGAACCATACCTTAGCTCCTAGCCCCAAACATCTGTTTCCTCTAAATTCCCATATTTTCTCACTTTTTGAGAGGTCTGGTAGGCAGAATAATGATTCCCCCCTCCAAAGTCATCCTCATTCTAATCCCCAGAACCTGTGAATATGTTATGATATGGCAAGGGGGAGTTAAGTTTGCAGATGGAATTATGGTTGCTAATCAGTTGACTTTAAGATAAGGACAGTATCCTGGATTATCTGGTGGGCCCAATGTAATCACAAGAGTCTTTAGGTGCAGAAGAAGAAGAAAAGTCAGTGTCAGAGCAATGCAATATGAGAAAAACTTGATTGGCCATTGCTGGTTTTAAAGCTGGAAGGGAACCACTAACCAAGGACTCACTACTGTAGGTACCCTCTGGAAGCTGGAAAGGTAAGGAAACAAATTTTCCCCTTGAGCCTCCAGAAAGGAACACACCTTTGCTGACACCTTGATTTTAGCCCAAAGAGACCTATTTTGGACTTCTGACCTCCAGAAATGTAAAATAATAAATTTGTGTTGTTTTGAGAAATTAAGTGTGTGGTAATTTGTTGTAGCTGCAATAAGAAAGTAATACAATTGTGTGGTGGAAAGTATATAGGTTTGGGGTAAATACACTAGATTTGTATCCCCAGTCTGCCACTGACTAATAATATGATGCTGGACACATTTTTAATACCTTTGTATGTGAGGTTTTTTTATCCATAAAATGTAGGGAAATATGTTTATATCATGTGGTTCTTGTAAGAATTAAATTATACTTTTAATGTATTTAATGCCCAAGATAATGAGTCTGGCACATAATAGACACTCACCAAATCTTTTAACAATTAGTCCCTCTATTCCTTCACTATGGCCTTTAACACATTCATTCTTTAGTCGTTGCTATACAGGAACTTGCTTTATTTTTACCCATATGTTGAGGGTCATCAATGTGGATATTTTTTACTTTTTTATACCAGGTTCTAAAGACATAGTAAGCCAGGTAGAGGGAAAGAAAGAAGGAAGGAGGGAAAGAAAGGGAAGGGAAAAGAAGGGTGAGAGGGAAGAGGAAGGGAGAGGAAGGAAGGGGAGGGGAGGAAGGAAGAAGCAAACAAACTTGAATAAAGTTATCAATTTTCAGGAAGTATTTTTATAGTATCGTTCCAAAATATTCTGCAAATCTGAATATGAATGAAAAAAATGTTTCTTAATATTCTTTCCAGGAGAAGAGAAATGGAAGTAAATATGTTTTGTTGTGTAGTATAATTAAATTCTAGCTTTTTATGAATGTTCTCCATCAATCAATGATACATTTTCAAATTGTAAATAGCTTATGATGATGAAAACAAACAGCAAAAATAGGCCACAAATTGATACAAATAATTTTCTCTCTAAGGTGTTGATTGAACAAAATGGAACCTCATTGAGATCCAATTAAGAAGAACTCACCAGGAAGCCATAAATGACCCAATGCATCTTGTGGGTTTACAAAAATAGCTCATAGAGTGAAAGAGACTATCTGTTGTTGTTTTCATGTTTGCTCAAAGTATTGTTTTAAAAATTATCTTAGAAATCAGTTGTATATTAAGATAAAGGAAGGAAAGATGAAATAAGGAAGGCAACTAACATTTCATTTGCTCTGCTCTAGCCCAAGACCATGCTGAGTGCTTTAAGAAAGTTTGAGGTTTCAGTCTGAGGACTCCAAAGTAATTCACTGGGTTGTAAATGAAGGGTCATGAGAGTGTGCTGACAATGAACTGGTCCCACAATGATGAAACAGAGACTAAAGCCCTGAGTTAAGGGGGAATTCAGCTTTTGCTGAATTAATGAAATATTTTTAGCCCAGCAAGATTTGTTTTTTAATTTTTTATTCTGGAATGAAACTCAATTTCCTGAAGTGTAACTTTCCAGTTTAATTTTCAAGGAAACAAGTTAAAAACAAAACAAAAACCTGCACCCCCCCCAACCCCCACCCCCCACCACTTTGAAAAGGAAACAGACCAGCCCTGACCAATCACAACACGTGGTGCGTTCTGAAAGTGGCAGGTGGGGCTCCTCTCTCCCCACCTGATTTCTCACATGCAAAGAGACAACTTGTTTACCATCATCACCAAGCATCTGGTGCAATGGAAAGTTATGCAAACAGAATTCCACAGACACAGGTCTCTGTCTTCCTCACCTCCTTAAATCATGCAAAATTAGCTCCCTTTGACTACAGATTTTTGATAGGATTCTGCCAGTGCCTGGTACAGCAGTGTGTGATTCTGAGAAAACTGTGCTCCATCACAAATCATGAGAACGGATTGTCAGTCTGCCAACACTTACCATTCTGGGCTTTGTTGTTGTCATTAAGCATTGTGCCTAACGAAGAACTATTTTCTGGAATGTGGGTTTCATAAAACTAACTACAAAGACCATCTTTTATCTCTTATTTCATGTCTCATCTATAGCTCAGAACAAAAATAAGCAAACTTGATGAAATGACTAGAACTGGCCTTTCAGGAAGAAAAGTACCAATCATCTCTCCATGACTTTGTAAGAGTGCCAATGTACAATTCCAGTATTACGTAATCAGCCCCAATTGCGCACTATTGGCCACCTTGCCATACAGCACCTTGTCTAGCATTCACCATTATCCTAACAAGTAAGTATTCTTATTGCCTTTATAGATGAAGACATTAAGGTGTTGGAAGGCTAAGAAACACTCTCAGATACTCAGCTTGTCAGGGGTAGTCATGATTGGAACCCAGTTCTCCTAATTTAAGTTCTTTGCTCTTTGCCATCATTTAATGCTTGCTTACATCTGCTTTATTTGTTGATAAAATGTGCTGATTATAAGATTGAAACCCTACCGGACTCACTTGGAACTAGTTTCATAAAACTAACTACCAAGACCATCTTTTATCTCTTATCTCATGTCTCAGAATGAGACCAAGCTTATCTCCAAAACATTCCTTGGGCAGATTGAAAATTTCGAAGCAGATAGATGAGTAAAAATAAAAGTTATTAATTTGTCACATCCCCATGTGGAGACATGTGCTAATGATTCTCTTTTCTTGTTCAAGTCATGAAGAAAGAAAGAAAGAAAGAAAGAAAGAAAGAAAGAAAGAAAGAAAGAAAGAAAGAAAGAAAAAGGAACAAGCCTCAAGTAGAATGAAGAAAAAACCAACCAATGGAAACATGATATATGTTCATTTCCTTAGTGTTTTACACTGAGTAGAGAAACTACCAATTGTTTCTGTATTGGGGAGCAGTGTGTCATATTGGTTACGCACATCAAAGGCTTTGGAAATTCTGGTTCCCGCATTTATTAGCTGTGAGAATCAAGCAAGTCATGCAGTCTCACAAGATCTCAGTTTCCTCATCTCCAAAATGCTATTAGTAATAATAATTATAATTAATAATAGTAAAACTCCCATAGTCATTTGAAGCATGAATGCAATACCCTAGCAGTTTAGCACAGTGAAGAATAAATGGTAGACACTTAAAAAATAGTCACAAAAGTATTATTTTATGGCTTATTATCTCCAGAATGTGCATACAAGATACTAAACTTGGGCTCCTATTAACTGAATTATCAGTACAGCATTATTCTCTGATTCCAACAAGTTATTCACAGGCAGAGAAACACCAATGAAAATTATTACTTTCTGTCTTTATATCAATATTAAATATTTGCTGTCTTTCCAAAGACTATTAAGGGGGAAAGGGCCACAAAGTTACATGTCATCCTGGGGGTCAACTTCAACCATCTTTAAGGAAGGTAAGAAATGGGAAAGACTTGTGGGATTTTCCCGCATGTAAAAAAACAAAAAGAATTTCCATAGAAATTATTTTTCTGACATTTCTGTTATAACATAAGAAAATGACATCTGAGATTTTTATATTCCAAGATAGAAAAGCCCATGGTAAATGGAAATTAAAAAGTGAGGATTTCTCGATCCTTATTACTGAAGCCCGACTGCACAGTACAAGCCACTGTGGCATATGGTATCTCATTTAGCTCTCTCCGTAGTGTTCCCATAGCTTCAGTACCACAAGAAATAAAGGAGAGGTTCCAACACTGCAGCACCCACCCTCGCCACATGTATGGTAGTACCTGTGAGCAGGAATCTAGGAATAATGAAAAATGCTGATGCTAGATTTAGGGCTTAAGTTCCCACCCTCAAAATAACATTCTCTTACTGCTAAGGCATGAGAAAATCCAGTCCAAACAGCTTATTCACAAAGGCAGAGGACACGTAAACCATGTCCACTAAACTCAGATGGTTTCACCACTGCCCTAAAAAGGAAACACACCTACAGTCAAGGGATCTCAGTCCAAAAATGGTTTTCCACATTTCCTATGGGAACCCAGAGGAAGTTTCTTTACAAAACTCATGTTATTTTTTCTAAATCCAGGGAAATTTGGCATGTCATCTGATAGGGATTGAAGGTAAACTGCCTAGCACCACATATGTTGAATGCTTTTATTCCCTGGCAGAAGAAGTTTCATGTTAATGATTCCAGGAGCTCCACTTCATGGAGTTTCCCTGCTTCTTCCAGACTGTCAATCACCAGGCCACCAAAGATCAAACACTTTGATGATACCACAGATCAACATAACTGCCATGTTTTGTGAGACTCTCTACTGGGAAGTATATTTTGGAGTAAGAATATCTACCAACAGACCAGGAAAAAAAGACAGTGAACTTATCTTCACTTATAACACATTACATCAGCACAAAAGATATTTCATTAACCAAAACTCCCTGTGCTGTTCCTTTTAAGGTTCTCTAGAGCCAGACAGTCTGCTTTTTCATTCTGGGATTTTACCTAATAATTCCACATCCAAAGTGCTCTCAGTGGTAAAGAATGCATTTTCCTATGACCAGGTTGGGAGTGAATCATATCAGCCAAGTCTTTACTGATTTAGACTAGAGAAAACCTTCCATTTGGCCCATAAAAACTATGCTTCTGAAAAATTAATGAAGAGCAAAATTCAATCATAGAGTTTCCACTATGTTTTCATATCTTGATTTCATATATACTATATATATATAATATAATTCCTACATCATAATCTCAAGTAGAGAGAAAAAAGTGGGGGGGAGGGAAGAAGGAAGGGAGGGAAGTAGGCAGGAAGAAAAGAAGGAAGGCAGCAAGGAAGGCAGGAAGACAGGGAGGCAGGGAGGGAGGGAAGAAGGAAGTTTAAACATTTAAATGGTGGCATAAACATGTATTCAAAGCTCAATTCAATCAAATAACCATGTATTCTGTGGTCACTCAACATATATTTAATTAATGAACGAGTAAATAGTTGAAACATTTCAAATTATGATCAGCAATATTAGTAGCAGTTGTAATAATAACCAACACCTTTTTAGTGCATGCATTAGCCAGGCACTCTTCCAAGCATTTTACATCTATTAATTCATTTAATCTCAGAGTAACCCTAGAAGGTTGGGTACTATTTTCATCTCCATTTTACAAATAAGAAAACTAAGAAACAGATTTTAAGTAACTTGCCCAAGACTACATGACTAGCAAGGAGCAGAGCCAAGATTTGGACCTCTAAGCTCTCTGGTTCCAGAGTCCATATTCTAACTACGATATTTTCTGAAAATTTAACTCTAATTGGCTTAAACAAAAGAATAAAAGCATTGGAATTCCAGAGGTAGAATAAGTTCCTAGAGTGGTATAATCAGTGATTAATACTTTTACTTCAATAGCATCCAAGTTCTTTTGATCTATCTGTTCCACTACATGCATTTTTGTTCATTCTAAGGCAGTTTCCCTTTGTGGATACAGGTTGTCCTTGTTTGCATTTGGAAGAAGAGAACTGGAAAAAAAAAAAAAAAAAAAAAAAAAAAAAAAACCTTGGGTCTCAATATTTATTGAAATATAAGCCTGAATTCCAGTCTAATTGGGCCAGTTTAGGACACATACCCAACCCTAGACCAAAACAGCCACTAAGAGAATAGCACAAACTGAGAATCAAATGAGTTATCTGTGATGGAATGACATTCAAGAGTCAACCAGATTGTCCATTATAGTATTTTGCTTTAGAAATAGATATGGTTGAATCCTACGGAAAGACTAATTTTTATACTCTGCCTTCAGAATCATAACTTACAATGACGTCATCATAAACTTTACGAATTAGCACATTTCTAGGTTAACCTCCTGTTCTAGCATTCTACGATCTTTCGAATTATTCAATTTTTATTAACATTTCTCAGAAGGAAAAGCGTTCCTAGAGAAATATTTTTATATAACAAAACTTTTCTAGTAAAGCACAATTAAGCTTATATTATTTGCCATGTTGGTGACTTAGAAGAAAAAACTTAATTAAATAAAGAGAAACATGAGGCATTGACTTTGCTCTCTTTTGCTGTCTTAGGAGCAGATATTTCCCATCATACTCTATAATCTGCCCAGTTTTTATCCACATGATAAGTGCAGGAATGGACTTGAGGCAAGCCTGATGTGTGGCCTGCTAACAGATGCTATACCTGAGAAACCGATCTTTGATTCAGTTGGACATATGGAGAACACTCAGGAAGTTTCACAGGTTGTTTTGTACCATGAGCTGGCATTCAGGCAGACTGAGCCTCCATATCATCAGCAAAGGACATGAGAATACAACTGCACCCCAGTATTGAGAAGGGGGCACATCTCACCAATGCAAGAACTCTAACTCCATGCAGGTGGTATCAGCAGCTGCACTATGTTGCTATAGAGACCTAGGACCTTGGAAGCCTTCACCTGGGAGCACACCTGATTGTCTCCTGCTTTTGTAACAATCTTCAGTTTCCATACCCTTTGCCATTAAAGAAACATTGTATTCAATAACTGTGTCTATTGGCCTCTTACCATCAATCACATCACTGTCCCATGGAGACACTCATGCAGTTACACAGGAAATTGAACAAGAGCAGTCTGAGAGTCAATCATTTTCTGTAGTTTCTGTGTTTTGAACCTAGAAATGGCTGAAAGGCAATTTTTCTGAGGTGCCCTATATGGTTCTGCTGGCATCCAGGAACACCCTGAAATGATTGAAGAGATTCACTTATATTAACTGTCCAATGGGTTGATGAGAATACCTCTGCCTTGACAGAGTAATTCTCTACTGAGCTGAATTCTTTAGAACCTACTTGAAAGAGTAGTTCACAGACCAGCAGCAGCCACTGAAATCCAGTATCCAGGGTTCTACCCCAGACCTACCAATTTAGAACCTGAATTTTAACAAGACCCCCAAGTGTCTCCCATGTACATTAATGTTTGGGCACTTATCACTGCTTTCAAGGACTGACTCCTTTGGCTTACAATAATTAACTCCCTCCCATTACACCATTAAATAGGAAAAGCATGATGGATCAGTCACATAATCACGTACAAATACCCAACCCTGGACCTATATCTTCAGAATAACATAGTGAATAGACACATATACACAAATAATATGCCCTATAAGGACATGATACCTCTGGGATTCTAGATACTTGCACCTTAGGAATCACTGAAGTAATTATTACATGAATAATGAATTACTAGAACTAAAGTCTAAAATGTTTTCTTAAAAAACTATGTGAAACACAAGGCAATCTAATTTAACTAAATGGAACTATTTCCTTAAAGTACAGAGACTTGAGAAGACATCACTTCCATTCTCAAACTTGTGAAGGCTGGTCACATGAGAAGGTACAAACTCTCAATAGAAGACAAAAAACAGAAGTAGTATAAAAAGGATGTGACCAGGAAGCAAACTTCAGTTTCATTTAAGGAAGAAGTCCTTGATAGTAAGAACTAGCCATGGTATTGAATACATAACTCTGAAAATTGTTATCCAGACTGCATTGAGAATAAAATCCAGTTTTTGACCATGGCCTACATGTCAGGCTTCTGCATCTCTGACTGTTCTCCTCCTTGTTCACTGCATTTGCCTTCCATCATACTAGCTCTGTTCTTTCTTTAACCAATTTCTCTTGATAATTGGGATCAATTACATCTGCCAGTAAGATACTCCATTCTTTGTCAAAATGGCCAGTCTCAACTTCTAATTCAGTGAAACCAATGCTATATCCCCATGTGGAAGTATTCCTCTCTTGAGTATAAAAACCATCAAAATTGCAGATCTTAACATTCTAGGGATGGGAAGTTAAAATTCTGCAAGAGGTTTATCAAGAATAACAGTGACAAGAACCATTCCTGTCATATATTGATCACTGATTCTGCCCTCTAAGATAAAACCCCAATGTGTTGCCTCTTGATGAAAAATTAACTCCATCTTCAATCGGTCATTCTACCATTCTATCAAGCCAGTTGTTTCTGGTTAATGGAGTATGTGATAAGTCTTTGATAGCGGAGCTAATCTCCTCTTTTTCTACCAGAATGGACCTCACTCTACAGGTGACTGGGCCCATGTGCCTGGGTATCTCTATTCCAATTATACCTTTAGCAACTGAAAAAATAATCCCAGGAGGGCTCGTTGATCTACTCGGCCAATTACAAAACATACTTGGGCCAAAGTTTTATTTATTGTTTGCAACCACAAACCTCCAACTGACTCACGGGCCACTGAATTGTTTTGGGTCCCCAGGAATTAGCATCAATTCAGAGCCAGTGTCTTATTACCCTGTTGTCTGAGTATTTCTCTCTCTGTGTCCCACTTTCCCACAATTACTCTGATAAGTAGAAGAATTAAGTGAGTATTTGAAAACGATAATACAAACTTACCAGACTCCCTTGTCTCCTTTATTTTTATTTATAACACTCATCACTACATGAAATTACACTAGTATTTATTTGATTATTTGGTTATTGTTTATCTTCTATCTTCCTTTTTTTTAAGATTTTATTTATTTATTTGAGAGAGAGAATGAGACAGAGAGCATGAGAGAGGGGAGGGTCAGAGGGAGAAGCAGACCCCCACGCTGAGCAGGAAGCCCGATGTGGGACTCCATCCTGGGACTCCAGGATCATAACCTGAGCTGAAGGCAGTAGCTTAACCAACTGAGCCACCCAGGCACCCTATCTTCTATCTTCCTGATTAAAATATAAGCTCCATGAGGACTAGATGTTGTATTCATCGCTGTATCTCCAGGGCTTAGAGCAGTGGCTGATGCTTAATCAGCACTTAATAAATAAATATTTGTTTAATGAATGAACATTTCTGGAAGGCAGTTTAGCAATGTGTATCAAGATCTTTAAAAATATGTAAAGCCTACAGCCTAGAAATTTGACCTCTGGAAATTTATCTTTAAAATATACTTAGATCTGAATAACATTTAGTATTTAAAGAACTGTTCGTTTATAGCATAAAATTTGAAAAAATGGAAATAACCTAAACATACAATTGGAGATTATTCATTCACTCATTCAATAAATCCTCCTACTAAATACCAGGCACAGGGCTGAGTGACAAGGACACCATAGTTAACAAGACCAAGATGATCTCTCAAGGAGCCCAAAGATATAGATATCGAGAGACTATTTTATTTTTTATTTTGGCCATAGAGCAAACAACTGATGTTAGTTTATAGATACCCCAACTAATAATAGCAATAATAATGAGGATACTTTACATTTGCATAGCACTTCTAACTTTTCAAAGTAATTCTCCAGCTATTATGTTTCTTAAAATTAGGTCATATTAAACTGCACTTGAACTTCATTATTAGATCTTTTCTGCGAAGAGAGTTGAGAGATTGTTGGCCCTTTTACGTTAATTATGGACATATGAGATGAATTAATCAAGTTCTACTGTATTTGCTATTAGGGTCAATTGTGTGGGGGGAAAAAAAAAGCCATTCTCTGCAGGGTTTGGAGTAGGATGCAGCAGAGAGGATTATGCAAAAACAAAAGTTCTTAAAATGATTTTAGTTTTAAGTAGACCCTAAACCTATTGTCTTGATGAAGCATCATTAATAATCTACAAGAATACCACTATGTTGCAGAATCAAGTTAATTATCAAAGGTAGATTTACAGGGAAGCTTTAGGGCCCCTCACTAGCATAGGGCCCACCCAAGGCTTTGGTCAATTGTAAAATTGACCAAAAAAAGACAATTTACCTCAATCAGTTTAGACTTTTCCCACCAAACTTTCCCTCTTTCACATTTTTCTTTTGTCAGATTATGCTAGAATGGCCACAGGAAGGGCTATCCATAGGATACGCAGCGCCCCAGGCAAATATTTTTGTGGGGCCCCTGTCTATATAAACACTTTCATTAAAATATATTGTAAAATCCATGGGTGTATGTGAGATAAAGTCAGAGCAGTGAGAGCATGGCTGGTGAGGGCCAATACATAGGCCTATATCCAGAGCTCAAGCCCCATGGTTAACAGTGGACCATCAGTAGCTCAGAGCTCCAAACTGATCCTGTGTCAGATGTGAGTGATATTCACCTTAAATCAGTCTGTTAGCATTCTTCTGATGGCCCACATCACAAGATGCTATAAAACAAATGCCCCACTGGCTAGTGAGTGCAACCCACCTACCAAGCCACTCTAAAACTGCATCCCACAGATCTTTGGGGAATCTCATCAACCCTCTACATGAGGAGATGGTCACAGAGCATCTCAAGGGTTGAAATGAGGACCAGGACCCATGCAGGCTGAGATCCAGTGTCAGGATGCCCCTCGATCCTGCCCCTGGATGCCCAGGATGCAGATGATACTACCAGTCCCAGCCACTTTCAGGAACCAGAGACAAACTTAGACATATTTGAGGAAGGCCCTCCAAAGTACATGGCCCCTCGGGACATACACCCAGGGTAGAGGCTTTGCTCACTGGAGTCTAAGGGTAAATACTGGTCACAGGCATTTTTAATATGTAGTTAAGTGGATGTTGATTTAGATGAAGTATTTAGATAGTTTAGTGGAAATACATTTATTGACTTGTCATTATTTCCATGTGTAGTTAAATTATTGCTAGCCATCCCAATGCAGAAATGGCTTCCAGGAAATACTCCTACTACCCACTGTGCCAAGTCACCCAGCATCATGACACACAGGTGCAGGGCCAGAGGTGTGTCATGATAGGACACTTACACCAGAAAAATGTAGGTAGTAGGTAGGGGCAAGAAACAAAGTTTGAAAGTAGGGAGCCAGAAGTTAGTCTGTGGAAAAAATTTTCAATCCTTACAGTTCATATATGAAGGGAATATATAGAAATTTCCTTAAATTTAACAATAATCTTAATAACATATAAAATTAGCAGTAACAAAGTGTGAGACCAAGGAAGCTTCTAAATAATTAATACTAAACATGCCAAAGGAGAAACTGGATTATCTTTCCATTTTCTCTACAGGAAATGTTATAAAATAATTATCACAAGATAATAACACAATGGCCAAAAAGTATGCAACCAAAAACGTAGGAAAATGTATTCTAGAGGTCTGTTAGTCTACTAATAGATCTGCAATGTTTCTGGATTTTGTGGTTTTTATGGCAGTCAACTTTTAAAATTTGTAACTCGCTGTGATTTCAGTTTTCATTCTATATAAATATTTATTTTCATATCTAATTTTGTATTCATTGTTTTAAAAAGGCCCCCAAAATTGTATAAGCTTCCAGGCTCACAAAACCTAGATCTATCCCTTTTTATAGGGTTCTATCTTACTCACTTTAAAATAGCTGACTTGTCAATTGAAATTTGCCATTGGCTATAAAAAGAGACATGTGGATTTATGAGTTCCTCTGGGTAGGAACTAGAGTATTTACTCCCCAGAAGGAGCCATTCACACATAGAATCAAATAAATGCATATATTCTTATCAAATGAGACTTTCACCAGATGTAAACATGCACATAAATACTCCCCAACCTCTTCATTCTGATTGTTAGAAGACAGGATCATATCGTGCCTGGCAAAGTTCCTGTTCCTGAGAATTCATTTAATTCCAAAGCAAGGTTTACATTAATTTCATCTTTGTTTTCCTACCAGCTCCTACTTTCATGAAATTCTCTTGGGAGAGGTTCCTAAAGCATTGAGGACTGTTACGGCCAGCTGTGCGGGGCTGGGCTAAGGGCCAATGTGTGTAAATATGTGGAAGGCCACTGGGTCAGCAGATTCTGGCTGGGTTCTTCTCAGGCTGCATCCTCTGAGGGGCGGTTCTACACTTCATCGCTAGGGAAACTGACTCCCACAGCCACATATGCTATATATGACCCAAAACACACCATAGTGGAATTCGAGCCCTTGAGTTTAGGGTGGTCATTTTCCATGCAGCAGATGGAAAGAAGAGTAGGATCCCAGTGGGAGATATTAGAAAGCTGGAACACTTTAGAGCTAATCTTCTATAATCTGATTTTAGAGCAGTTTCCATGGGACAAGGCAGGAGTAAGACAAGGTGCATCCTGTTACACTCAATATGTAAAGAAAGAATTACAACCAGTAACTTCCTCTAAATTTAGCTTCCACAATCAAACATGCTCTGATTCTCTGAATTTGTGCTGGTCAAGGTAATTAACATGAACTGCCAGAACAAAAACAGAAACAAAATCCCAGTGGCTTAACAAAATAAAAATTTATTTCTGACCTACACAAAGTCCAGTATGAATGTTCGTGTGACTCTCCAAATAGTGACTCAGGCTGCTTCAGTCATGTGACTCTGCCCTCTTGCTGCCCACGTGGCAACAGAGAGTCGAGAAAATGGTGGACCAAGGAGAACTTTGACATACCCTGGAACTGGAGGTGGAGTTTATCCCTTCCGCCCACAGTGCACTGGCCAGGACTCAATCATATAGATTCATTTAGTGGATGAACAGACTGGGAAATATCACTTAACCATGTGCAAAGAAATGAAAGCAAATAGGTTTGGTGTCCTGGTAGTGTCACCAAAAACCAGCTAAACCTAGAGTGTTCACGTCGGTTCTCCATACATCAAAAAACATCGGCATGCTGAGAAAACTTGAGACACCTCCACGTATTGCTGGCGATCATATATTTGATTGTATGCTTTAAATTAATATGGAAAGGTTAGAATCTGGCTTGTATGATTCTTCTTGTGTTTGAGCAAATCGATTGAACGTGTCTCTTATTTGGTGCTAGGCTGGCATTTGCTACATAGATTGAAGCTGAGAGAGTAAATATTGAAAAGTCAGAAATGTCCTCTTGCATCAATCCACCATCTCTTCTAGGCCTCCCGAGTAACTCAGTGAAAGTCTCTGGCCCCTAATATATTTTATTTCAGGCCAACTGCCATCCTGGAGTTTTGCAAGGCACTTGCAGTTAATTTAGTAAACTAATTTGATCTGAGGAGTTAGGTTGGCTAATAATGGCCTCAGATATTATCACCTTGTTCTGATCTGCATTTTAACCAGCACTTTTCAATGCCTTAATCAATGCTTTCTTCTTTTTGAGTGTTTCCTCAATTATGTTTCAGTGAAGATCAGCCTCTTAAGGTGCTGGTAAAGCATAAATGGGTAACATCCCTCTTTTAGCCAAGTTTAGATGTCCTCAATTGGCTGTGTTACAGCTCTTTTTCTTGGAGATTCATAATTTATCTGAGAACATTACAGATACTAGGAAATGCAATGAAGACATCAGTTTTCTTTGTTTATTCCAGTTTTCCCCAATTTTTTTCAACCATGGAATTGTTTTTCATTTGTATGTTTTCTGGTTTTGGGTTTTATTGTTTCTTTTTGGTTTTGCATAATTCATACACAAGTAACGATATATATCAAATGAGGAGATTTAAAGCCCACAGAGGGCCAGTAAGGGTAATAGTAGGGGCAGGGGATTTTCTTATGGCTTCATGAGCCATCCTCACTCTGTTTGTGGGGCTGTGACTGGTTTCAGCTTCTCATTCTTTCCATAGCCCAATCTCATGTGCATTTGTTGAGCTCCTGATTCTGTATTTTATCAATCAAAATCAATGTATCCCCAGTGATATATCAAAAAATACATATGAATCTAAATAATCAGTCCTCTCATGGGAATTCCAATCCCTCTTCCATTTAAATTAAAGAAAATTTGCAGACAGCAACACTGTTTTCTTTCATCTGCTCCACATTAAAAAAAAAAAACTTAAATCAAATTTTTAATTTTTCCACTTTGGGCTTTGCACTTAAAGAGAAAAGAAGAACTCTGTTCTCTCAGAGGGAAGGACTTCTAGAAAAAAATAAACCAAATAAATCCAATGAGCCCCCTACCAGCAGTCCCCAACTCTTCCAGCTTTTACCCACTGGGGAAAAAAATTAAACTTTCCATTTGACTCTCCCTTGCTGACAGTCTTCCAACTGCATCACAAATTGAACTTTAAAATAAATAAATGAATAAAACCAGCTGCTATGGGATGGGAAATGCAGAGACGAATGAGTAGGACCTTTATGAGACAGGAAACCTCAGTATTCACTATTCTGAAAACATCCAAGTCAGTGTTTTTGACATGGCCCTAATATAAATGGGGAAATAAGGGGGTTTTCAGCAGTAGAGACTGATGACCACATGTAAATAAACACTTAATGCTTTGTGTAGATGATTCACCCAAACTAGACAGTAAGAAGGCATTTAGGGCAACCTTGACCAACTCCTTCCCATTCCCGGCTCCTACTAAGAATCCACAAATATCAACCATTAGGAGAGCAAAAGACAGCACCTACCTGGTTGTTGGAGTTACTGAAATGACTGCAAAGGGTCACCTGTGTGCTGATAAGTGGTAGCTCCTCACCTATAGGTGCTTCTCATCCATCAGACGTGATGCCTCCAACCAGATGAGGTTTGCAAAGAATGCTGGGTGCCTCCCCGCCATGCTTCTCTGTTCATTCAAGGTATGCATATATATCTCTTCTCTTCAAATGAGCTGTAAACTTGTTGGCAACTGGGAGTGTCTTTTATGTTACTTTATAACCCTCACAATGTTTGGAACACTGCTTTAGACCTCACAGACATCCAGTGGGGAAAGGTACAGATCATGGGTCACAAGTCATGACTTGCAGGGTTTTGGTTTATTATTTATTAAACATGTAACCTAAAGCAAGTCACAAGTTCTGTGAATGGCAGTCATATGTGACTTGAGAAACTGCTCTTCATTTCAACTTCAGCAACTCTGCTTTCATCTATTTATATATTGGAATTCCATGTAAAGTGGAATTTTGTTTAAAGAAAGCATTGTGATGCTTAGGAATATTTGGAAAACAGTGTTGTGTGAGAATGTGCTCAATAAACTGTAAAGCAGTGTAACTTATTTTTACAGCATTGCCTTGAGGTGTAATTTGCATAAAGGAAATGTATACACCTCCAGTGTACATTCAAGGAGTTTTTTTTAATATATGTATACACATGTATATACTATCCAGATAAAGCTAGTAAGCATTTCCTTTACCCGAAGAGTTCCTTCATTCCATTCTTTCTTCGTTAGCCCCTTCCCACACACATAGACCTGCCCCTGACAACCACTCATCTGATTTCTGTCACCTATTTTAGAGCTTCATATAAATCAAATCACATAGTATGGACCTTTCTGTATCTGGCTTCTTTTCTCACAACATAACACCTATGAGCCTCATCCATGCTGTTATACACAACTGAAGCTAATTTTTCCCATTGCTGCATAGGTTTCCATTGTATGACATTTTCACAATTTGTGTATCTGTTCTATGGAGCTGTTTGCAGTTTGGAACTATTATGAATAAAGCTGCTATCAATATTTGTGTCTAAGCCCCTCTGTGGCCATCTGTTTTTATGTTTCTTGGATAAATACTTAGGAATGGGACTGCTAGGTTATAGTGTACCTGCATGTTTACCTTTACGGTAAACTGTCCATCAATTTCCCCAGTTGGTTCTACCATTTTATATTCCTACCATCTAAGTATGAGTTTCACTAACATTTGGTGGCATCAGTATTTTAAATTTTAACAATTGCAGTGGGTTCAAAATATCTCATCATGACTTTAATTTGCCCTTCCTTGATGTTAAATACCTGTTTAAATGCATATTTGCATTCTGATATATTTCATAGGAGTGCTTGTACAAGTTTTTGCCCTTTTTTTTTTTAATTGGGTGATTTGTGGGATGCCTGGGTGGCTCAGTTGGTTGAGTGTCTGCTTTCGGCTCAGGTCATGATCCCAGGGTCCTGGGATCGAGTCCCACATCGGGCCCCGTGCTCAGCAAGGAGCCTGCTTCTCCCTCTGCCTGCCACTCCCCTTGCTTGTGCTCTCTTGCTCTCTCACTCTCTCTCTTTCTCTCCCTCTGACAAATAAATAAATACAATCTTTTTTAAAAATTGGGTGATTTGTCTTTTTATCATTGGTTTCTAAGGGTTCTTTATATTCTAAATAACAGTCCTTTGTTAGATAGATGTGTTATGAGTGTTTTCTCCCTACTTGTGGCTTTTCACATTTTTAATAGTGTCTTTGAAGAGCAGAATTTTTTTTATGAAGTCTCACTTAAAAAATCTTTGCCTATATAAGGTCTTAAAGATATTTTCTTCTTTCTTCTAGAAGCTTTACAAATTTAGCTTCCACATTTTGGGCTATCATGAAAACTGTATATTTTTATTCATTAGTTTCTTACTTGATCTTAACGAAGATGTTTGAGGTTGCAAAATATCACAGACAACTTGATTTAAGACTTAGAATCTTGATTGAGATATTAATAAAGAGTGTCTTGAGTCTAATCTCATTGTTTGTCTACCCAAACAAGTTGTAAAAGAATTGGAAGGAGGACCCTTTAGACAGTGAAAAAGGGCACCATCCATGATAAAGCCAAGACAAGAGGCATGAACCAGGATTATTTCTGGCAAACTCAGACATGTTTTCTCTCTAAATTCAAATCTTCTGACACTACATTAAGGATCACCCTTGGATATTTCCCATTCATAGTGACTTCAGTTAATAAAGGTTTGTATCTGTAGCATACCTATATTTATTGCAACTACAAAAACAGTATTGAGCTGTCAAAACAGTTGACTGAACTCATCAGGGTTGTCTCTCATCAGATGTTTCAAAAATCAAGACTTGTAACTTTTGCATCCTTCAAGACTGACCACTAAGATGGAAAAAAGAATTTTCAACCCTGGTGTTCTGTAAGTCCTTTGGGGAGCTCTCCTAAAAAGATATATTGTTCCTGCTCCAGTTTGCATCACCATTTGGTTTAATTATTATTCGTAATTGGGAAATAATTAGATAAAAATGATGATGTAAACCCCAGTGGAAAATAGACATCTCTTAAGAACTCTAATGTTTTCTGTCACTTAAAAGGAAGGGGATATGACTTACTGGAGGAAAAAACTAATTAGAAAAGCAGACACATCTTCTCCCTCTCCTCATATTTCAGGCATGCTGGCAAGTGCTCAGAAATGATCAGAGAGTGGCCTATTTCTCAAGGACCCCAGGAGAGCATGATAATTTAAATCATCATCTCAGGAAAGCGCCTTGAGCACTTGTCTTTGCCGTTTTATGATCTTCAGTCAGGAGAGAGAGTTTGGCTCTCCAGACTGGCATGGCCATGCAAACTATGGGCTGAAGGAAAACTGAGGTCACACCCACACCAAAGTGAATATAGGCAAGTTAGAATCCCTGCCAAGAGAAACACATTTGAGCAAAGTGAGGAGCCAGAAATGTTTAAAACAATGCTGTCCCCCAGCAAAATGAAAACAAGACTTTTATCCTGGGACACCAATCGGCTTTCAGAGAAGTTTGACAACACAAGGAGATGGGAATGAAGGGATTAGATGTTCAGATGTGGGCCCTGCAACTTCAAACCCTTCAGTAGACCTAAAACTCTCTGTTTGGAATTAGATCCTTTTATTTAAAAGTTGGATTAACAATAACAAAAACAAAAATCAGTTAACTGCTCAAGAAAAAAATATTTTCAACAAAAAGAAAGCCAATTTTATAAAAATGACATCTCGATGAAAGTCCTATTTAAATAGCTGCACTTTGAAAATGCAAATGTTTATTAATAAATCATAACGTGGTCATTAGAAGATGAAAAACAGGAAGGTTTGAAAATAAAGAAGTACGATTGCAAATACACCAAAATGTTCTAAACGCTTTCTCCCAGCTGGTCCAGTTCGACTTGCATCCCTTGACAATTAGACAGAAAGTCAATCTGGCTCTCTGAGACTCAGTTCTTGGCTATAAACCAGAAAATTTGTACATGGTCTTAGACCAGCCTCTCTCTAGCAAAAAGCGGTAACATCAACATATCCAGGCACAAAAATTAATCCCAAGTTAATGAGTTCTAAGAACTTCAAGTACAACCTGACTCTGGATAGATGTCCTTTTTTCTTCACTTTCCCCTCATTCCTCCACTTATGAAAACAATGACTCCCCAGACTTGTTCCAAGGTTCATCAGAACTTTTGGCTATGTAGGACGTAGGCACACTCGAAACTGCACTTTCCAAGTTGTTCAAAACTAAGTAGTGAATAACCACGAAATAAAGGACCCCTGTGCTTGGTAGTGTGACACATAGACCAGTGAGGACTGTGGACAAGATAAGCTACTGTGAGGAAAGGCTTGTTTTGAGAAGGTGTGATTCTAGCCAAGTGTTGGAGGAGCACCTAGGTGCTGAAGAAAAAGGGTACTTTTGGCAAAGGCACCTAGATATGCACAAAATCAACATGCACAAGAGGGTAAGAGAGGAGTCTGGTCAAACCAAGATACTAGTATGGTGGAGAACTTGAGGTGGGAATGCAAAGAGAGCCCAGAGGACTGGACCATGAGGTGCCTTCTATATCACACAGTGCATAAGCTTTCACTAACTGGTGATGATTCTTTGGAAAATCAAAGGACTGTCACGTCACAATAAGCACAAGTCCTTTCCTACCAAGTGCCTACTAGAACATCCATGTCTGTTGGGTTTTTGAAGAAAAGATCAATGGGAGTGTGTTGGCCGGGAGGGAATAAAGTTATATGATTATTGGGAGCCTTAGGTGAATGGTAAAGAGTCAAATCAAAATCACTGGACCAGACTCTCCCAATTTATTCAGACTTATAGATCATATCAGAGGTCATTTTTAACAAGGTGAATAAACATAAATCCTTGCCTCTTCTTCACATTACCTACTTGACCTCTCTAGTAGTCCCTCTTTTGACTGATATGACTTTGAAATCCATGATCCATTTCTCTTCCCATCAGTTTTATGTTAGAAAAATGACTCTCTGAAAAAAAAGTGCCCTGATGGGTAGTGTTTGCCAATGTGCATGGTGTAAATCTCCTACCATGGCCAATTTCAAGCTTCCAATATGTGGGACTTGTTCCAAGTTTCATGGGAAAGTAAAGTTGGAGAAAAATGCATAAAATCCACCCTTGCAAGCTGGAAAGAATCAGCCATAAAAGAGCATTGCACCAACTCCTAATTTTTCCATCTTTGAAATGGATCTTCTATCCTATCTTTTTGGGTTCTGACTCCTTGAGCATCCCAGTTAACTTGCCTGTGTTCCTATGAGATTTCCTGGGTTGCTCCCTCTCCTCCCAGGAAAGATCGCTGAGTCTGGAAACAAGAAAGGCATATTGACCATTTACTCTTTCCTTTCACATCTTTACTGGTCACAAGAAGGATGGGAAATGAAAAAGTAAATCCATTTAAGTCCATCTCCTCCTTCTAAAGTAACAGGAAAAAACCTTGCCTAGCTAAGGGTGGGTTAATATTATTAGGTTCAAAACAGAAAATAGTGTGTTGTCTTTTATATAACACACCAGATGTGATAAATTGACTCAAGAAGTCTCATTTTGAAAATCTCCTTATTCATAAAAACTCTGTTTACTGTTTTGTATGTTTATGCTATTCAATATAGACTGTTTGGAAACAAATTAGTACAATATTCGGGGTCTTTTTTCCTCTTCAGTATTCCTTTTGTAATTAATGTCATGGATTCTTTCAAAACCAAGGGGAAAAATATTTTAAGAATGTTTTTGTTCATTCTTTGTTGAAACATGGTTTAATGTTTATTATCATAATTTTGATTGCTGTTGCACCACCTCAAGTGCTGTATTTTGTACTTCGTGAGCTATCATTTGGCTCACATTCATGATTTGTGCATTAATACCATTCAAGGTTATGCAATAACAATCAGAAATTATGATAATAAACATTGAACCACATTTCAACAAAATATGATAAACTCATGTGAAGGGTTTTTTTTTTTAATCTTTTCCTTAACAAAGCATCTTATGCTTCAGTGACACTTTAATTACCAAGAAATTACCCAAGAAAATATGTAATTATTTCTAATAATTGACAGTGATTCTATATGTAACACTTCTTTATGGTAAAATAAATGCTAAAATGTGACCTTTTTTCCCCCAGACATGTGGCTTAATTGATTGCATTCTGTTTTTCAGATAAAAAGGTAATAAAAATACCATCACTAAAGTACATAAGTAACTCCAGTTCAATTGAGGACTGTTTTAGTGACCTCAAAAACAGTTTTTGATAATGACCAGCATTAATGAAATTATCTTGATGAATTTAGGGGTAATTACTTCAATTTCTCAATTTACCCCAATGTACTATAACATTCTCTTTCCCAGAAAGGCTTTGCCAGTCATTCTAAAAATCTCATGTACATGGCAAAGAAGAACATTCCCTAAGTGGCTATTCAAAAGATCAAAATCCTTTGCTTAGGTATGAACATTCATTAAAAGAAAAAGAAAAAGCTCTCCTCTCAAAAACTAAAGTCACTCTTGGGAGAAAATCATTTTGATCCCTTCTAGCTCTAAAATTTCAATACTTTATGATTCTATAAAATCTATTCATAACGTGGACACATTCTTTAAATTAAAAAACCAATAGTTCAAATGTGTCCATCTCTCTGTTTCCTGTTTTTTCACCTGACAGTTTGGTCTAGTGAGAGCCTTAACTCAAGAACCAGATACACAGCCCCTTCCACAAACCTCTGCTTTTATTATTTTCCCACTGCTTCTTTCCTTGTCTCAGGACAAAACATCTAACAGATAAGCTTTTGCCATCATACACTGTCCCTTTTGAAACTGACCAACATGGTGAATTTTTGTAACCAATAATGCACAGAACCATGATGCACACAATAACATAACATCAGTGTAGTTTAATTTGAATGAAAATCAATACAGATTTCCACACAAAAGAGAGGTACTGCAATTTTTTTAAGGCCTGGACATTGTAGAACACAGACATCCTCTTGTATGTTTCTAACCTCCTTGTAAAAATAACCTGCAGGGTGTTTCTCCTACTGAAATTTTAAGAGAATGCATGAAAATCTAAAACCACAGTAATAGAAGTCTGACATTTCTGCTATGTGATCTCTGGGAGGAATGGCATGGGAAGCTACTCTCGAAACTATGGATGCCTAAAGATTTGGTGAAGCCACTTGTTGAAGGGGTGGTGGGAAGGAGTAAAGGATGAGGTAAATGATGGGTCCTTGGTCCCTCAGGTATTATTCACACAGAACCTCTCTGAATTTATCTAGTGTATATATTGGGTTTTCCAGTTGGTTATAATTTGAAGAAACCCTTCATTTTCTCTCAGTTTGTAGATTAGAAAGTGGTATTTTTGTGAGTACAAACGATTTGCCCTGAGTTGAACACCTGCTCAGTGGCAATGTTAGCTCTAGAGTAGAGCATAAATGACTCTCAGTCCAGAGCTCCTCTTTCTAGAAGGAATCTCTCTCCAGATAAAGTGCTCCAGTGTTTTGATTTGTAGTCTATAGACTGATCTTTAGAGTTATCACCATGTTTCCTCAAGGAGATAAACCTCACCAGGGAGAGATCTAAGGCAACAAGCATCACTGAACAAAAAATATTGGCCCTGAATCAGGACTCAGCTTAATGTAATATGCCGGAGCATGGAATATAATCCTTTCTCTCTTCATGCAGGCTCCAGACAATTAGCCAGCCATGCCCTTGGGAGACTGTTACTCGGCATATGGATGCCTGGATACAGAGCCGGGCTTACCACTCATTATGTAGACATTTACTATTTATTGGCTGAAATCTTCAGCACAACCTCTTCAACACAGCGGATTTAGCAAGGATGACAACAATGCCTTTTGCCTTCAGTGTACATTCTGGTCCAATCTCCTATATATTCTGGATGGCTCCTTTCCTCCTACCCCGTTGGCTGCCAATTTCATCTTCAATGGAATGGAAAGCCTGAAAGCGTAGTGCTTTTGGAATAATTTTTCCTGTGTTTTCCACTTGTCTCAATAAATTTTAAGTTTGACAGGAAGAAAAGGCTATTTTTCTATGAGCCAGAGAGGGTCTCATCACTCAACAAATCCAGTGAGCTTTTACTTTCTCAGCACTGTGTCCTTCTTCTGACCTTAAACTTTCTCACTGCCTGAAAAGAAAGCTTTTCATGAGAACTCACAAAGCCCTACAAGCTGAGTTTGACAATGATACAAGCAATGAACAGGGCAGATTATCGTCGGAGGAAACTACAAATTTCCTCATCAAAAATCATTTGTTTAACATAAAACCCAGGAGTCTACTGCAAGAGAACTGCCTTACTTCCAGCAGCTTATAATTTCTTAGGAATACAGAATAACAGCGGCACTCACGGAATCAAATGATTTTATTTCTCTTTTCATTAAACCCATCTTCCCCTTGTTTCTACATGGAAGGATCCTCAACTGCTTTCAGTCCAGCCTCAAGGAGATCCCATTAGATGGAGCAGAAACACTGTATCCCTTCTGCTCTTTCTGGTCGGAATTCCATTTGAGACTCTGACCCTAAGAGGAGCAAAAAAGGAAAGGGGTGAAGAGCAATATTAAGGAGGAGAAAACCAACCTGTCCTGAGCACCCAGTGGTTGGCAAGCTTCTCCTGAGTTGTTGATTGAGGGTAGGGTCCTGTCTGCTGTTAACTCACTAAGTGACAACGGGAAAGGTGTTTAACCTGCTGAGTGCAATTCCCTCATTTTAAAACAGCACCAATAACTGTACCGCCCCCTTTGTGGAATACTTGTGACATTTAAGCAAGATAAGGAATGCCCAATGATTGACCCAGTGCTAGCCCAAGCTTGATATTCAGAAAAGGCCACTGACTAATTTTAAATGTCCTTTAATCTTCTTATCAATCCTGCGAAGCAAGTATTATTCCCATTTCAAAGATGAGCAAAATGAGGCATAGACGATAACGGAGCTTGTACAAGACCACATAAGCTTTGCTATTCGTGGCACCTTAGCTCCCTTGTAGGTAGCAGCCTCTACAGTGAATTTCAGACTCCCATTTTTTGATATATGAGCAGAGAAGTGACACCGTTATGCCTAAACCTACCCTCGGGTTGTGGGGTCTAACTCTACTCTTGGCAGGAGGGGACAGTTCAGTCCGGGCATCAAAGAGAAACTCACTCATGGTAAGATCATGTCTTCCCCTAAACCACTGGCAGCGGCTTTCCCACGCAAGCATGTGGAGTACTCCCCCTCCCCCTCCAATGCTGTGAGATTCCAAAACCCACTGGGTAGGGAGTCACCAGCTTGTAATTGTTCTGCATTTAATTTTACACCCAGTGTGAACAGAGTCAGAGAACAGAGTTCGGGCCAGTGCTCTTCAAATAATACCCAGGTTATTGTTCCAGATACTGTGGGTCAGTTATTTCAGTCAGGCAAGGATAGGCTGCAATATTTAAGTCCCAGTTTCGTTGTAAACAAAGAAAATCCATCAAAACCAGAATATCTCAAGAGAAATCCTTCCCAGGCTTTCATTACTGACTGCAAAGGATAAAAATCTTTCAGCTTGCTGATGGTTTGATGTCCCCGTACACATTTACGGTGAGGTGATTGTTTTGTTCGGGTGAAGGCTTATACCTCCTCTGAAGCAAGCCCATGGAAACAGTGTTGTTAAATATGTATGTGGATCTTCAAAGCCCATCAGTGTCACCTGGCTTAGCGTCCAGACTCAATACCGTGCCAGAGAGAGGAAATGTTGTTCAAATGTCCCTTCCAGATGGTTGAGCTCTTGGCTACTGGATAGATGTTATATCAAGCAATAGCTTCCATTTTAAAAGCTGGGAGTTAAAAGGTCAATGACTGCTTCCTTCCAGTCTCAGAAACTCAGCATGGGGCCTTAGGTTAATGGCCTAAGCTTACTGTGCCTCTCTTTAGCCATCTGTAAAGTGGGAATAGTAACTGTCCTTCTTGTCTCCCAGGGCTTGTATTTGTCAGCGTTTTCCAGAAAAATAGAACTAGTATACACACACCCAGACACATATTCACAGATTTAAGGAATTGGCTCACACAGGTGTGGGGATTAGTAAGTCCAAAATCTGCAGGGCATGCCGGCAGTCTGGAAATCCAGGGAAGAATTGATGTTGCAGTCTTGACTCAAAATTCCACAGGGGCAGGCCGGAAACTCAGACAGGATTTCTATGTTGCAATCTTGAGGCAAAATTTCTTCTTCACTGGGGAGCCTCAGCTATTGCTTTTAAGGTCTTCAATTGATTAGAAGAGGCCCACCCTGGTTGCAAAGAGTAACCTGCTTTACTTCAAGTCAACTGATTGTAAATTAATCATATCCACAAATACCTTCACAGCAACATCTAGACTAGTGTTTGACCAAACAACTGGACATCATGACATAGTCAAGTTGACCCATAAAATTAACCATCACAGGGCTATTTTCAAGGTCACATCAAATGAGGTCATACGTAGGAAAGGACTTTCAAAGATATGAAGAGCTGCACAAATATTAGTTTTTAAATAAACTTTGAACTCCTGTGTCACATGATGTTCTGAGGAACGTGGAGGTGAATAAATCAAAAGACCTGTCCTCAAAAAGCTTACCAGCTATTTGAGATGCCAGGCTTAAATGCACAGGGAGTGAAATGCTACAAGGCTATACAAGGAAGTGCTGAAGGAACAGCGTGAAGACACAAGAGCCTGTGGGTCAGAGAGGTTGCAAAAAGCCAAAGGATCCCATGGAGTCTCTTCGAAAGGCATCCCTTCCCCAGAAAGGCCTTAGCAGTCATTCGCCCTACTCTCATCCAAATTACGCTCCCCTATCACTTTCTCTCATGACATTTGACTTTTGTTTGTCTTTGCAGCATATTGCAATACATGAGTATTCATTTATTTGCATGTCTCACTGTTTAAGAGTGTTCTTGCCCAAACTGAAATTCCGTGAGAGCAAGGAGGTCTGAACTGTTGTTGTTACCATTACCCATTACCTGCCTAACATTTAACATAGTCCTTAACATGGGACAGGTGTGCAAATTATAGTCTGTGAAGGTTTGAATAAATGACTATGCATATCAATGTTTTCCCCACAACAAAACTTTGCCGACTTTTCAGGAAGAAAAATTGAAAATTGTACCATAAACAACCATATATACACTCCCTAAATTCAATAATTGTTGATACTTTTGCCATTTTTGAAAGATCTCTTTCATTTCCTTATCCCTCTAGTTTTATTGCTAAATCATTTGAAAGTAAGTGGCTGATGTCATGACACTTTATCCCTTGAATATTTTAGTACACATGTCTTAAAAATAAGATGTATGTCCCATACAACCCCAATACCACTAGCCAGCCTAAACAAACTAGCAATAATTTCCCACTCTTCTCCCATTTCCAGACCATATTCAAGTTTCCCCAAATGACATTTAAAGCCCTTTTATTTTTATTAACCAGTATGTAATCAAAATTCTGGAAACACTTCCCAACACATACCTACCCCCTGCACACACACACACACACACACACACACCTTTTTAAAAGAAAATTTTGCTTTGAGGTCTTAAAGAACTGATTCAATTATCTTGCAGAATATTCCATATTCTAGATTTGTCTGCTTGTTCCCTTATGGTGTCATTTAACTTGTTCTTCCAGCCTCTGTATATCCTAGAAACTAGAAGTTAGGCCAAAAGGCTTGATGAGATTCAGCTTAAACATGTTTTCAGAGAATACTTGATAGGCAATGTTTCTTACTTCATATTGCATCCTATCGGGAGGCATGCATGTCAGCATGTCCAGCATTTGGAAGTGCCAAGATTAATCACATGATCAAGACAGTGACCACCTGACCTCTCTCTTATATTGGTGCATCGTCCCCTTTGTATGAGCAGGAACTCATTCAAGCACATTTTTGAAAATTACTTGTAATTGCAATCCCAGTTAAATTCCTTTTTCTGGCCCTTAACACTGTTCAAAAAGCTAATTTACTTGTAAAACTTCCTTATCCCTTTTCTTTTGGGGTTGGGCCAGGAAGGTAACTGCATGGGGAGGGTTTCTTCAATTACCTTTGCAGAAAATGTTGCTGAGCTCAAACTCAAGTCTTCATGAATTTTAAAATAAAAGCACCCCCTCCATATATTTTAAAAGACAGCATTTTGTACAAATCTTTGACTATAGCATTTTTCACTCAGCATTAATTACATATATCAACTTTTCATCCTTCCTGTAAACTGATATTATTTATTAAACTCACAAGAAAAGACACGATTAATCTTTATGATTCATTGTTTCTCCTGCAAAGAACTAAAACATACACAGAGTTGAATTTTTCCCCTCCTGGGGTTGTATAATTGGGTTAAATCAGTGCTGTTCAAATCAGAGTACCACTGAGGGGGGTGTGGCAGTGTGCTGGGGGTACTCAATAAACATAGGGACGCTTTCTGAAGCATAATTTTTTTCCTTAATGGTAAGTAATGTAAAACATCTTTATATCCCCAAATAAGCTTATATATATTGCAGAATAAAATGAAAAAATTCACTTGAATTTCAAGATAGAACATATTTCCACTTTAAGTGAGCCAGCAGTCAGTACAAGCTTTACGCACTATCACTTGCCACAGCCCCCCCAACACACCCCCAGCCCTCAGATGATCATTCTCCCCTGCTCCTGCAAGTTTTAGGAGAGTGAAAGCACCTGGTGAAATTGCCAGCAAAAAGTTTAAATCAACAAAATCAAACTTCCTCTGAAAAAGTTGCCTAGGATTTCCACCAGCCAATCTCTCCAACCCCACCCTCTTTCAGATATATGTAAGTATGGGAACTGGAAATTGGGCTTATGGAACCCTGCCCATTTAAAAAAAAATTATTCGAGTACAGTTGAGACACAATGTTACATTAGTTTCAGATGTGCAACATAGAGATTCCACAAGTCTATACATTATGCTACCCTCGTCACAAGGGTAGTTAGCATCTGTCGCCCTGCAACACTATTATAATAGCATTGACTGTATTCCTAATGCTCGTTCCTCTTATTTCCGTGACTTATTCATTCCACAGCTAGAAGCCTGTACCTCCCACTCGCCTTCACCCATTTTTAATGATACAAGCCAGTAAACACCACTTACCTTCCTGTGCTTCCCTGCTCAGGTAGGTCTCCTCTCAAGCTCAGTCCCCATCCTCCTCTTTCTCACACTGAGTGGTTATAGGATCAGTATTTACCATGTTAGAAGTTAAACCAAGAAAGTTTTTAAATACTAAAGTGTTAATTAATTGAACAATAACAGTAAATTCATATGTTATATAAATTATATATATTACTTAAAAATAACTATATTTTCCAAACCAAAAAAAATATTGAGTGAAAATTAGTGTCGTTTTACATGTTTTTAACATCTAAACATATGGGATAACATATCTGGTTTAATAAAGGACAGGAAGAATCTCTTTGCTTCTGCATCCAATCTCTCACTATACCACACATCATGTGGCCTCCAGAAACTCAACTGTATATGTGTGCTCATGGAAGGATGAGAGTGGAAAAGGCAAATAACATCTTAATATTATCATGAAATGAGTTTTGATCTCATGCACCCCCTGAAAAGTTCATGGGGACCCCAAGAGGGACCATACTTTGAGAACCACTGCTTGCGACATTTCTTCTCTTTAGAATTCTCTTCCCCCTTAATTTTTTTCTACTAAAATTCAACCCATCCGTTAGAGTTCCAAGTGTCGCTTTTCATGACCTTCCTCTCTCTCTAGTAAGAATTGCTTCCTCTTTTGTGCCTCTGTAGCACTTTGATTGTCTCTTGACTTACACTTAAAATACTCAACCACATGGGCAATAATTACTGAGTGCCCACTATGTTCTAGATGTGATAGTTTCTACCCTTTCTCCACTATCTTTTCCCCACCTACTCCCCCTACATTAAGATTTACCTTCAATCCTGTCCTCCTCAAGTTGACAACCAAAGCAAGCTATTAGTGGTAGGATTTTAGGCACACTGATTTACTGGTAAGATTTTTTTATACTCCAAGGACATTTTCATAGCTCTCAAGTTACACCACATAAACCATCTGATTCTGCCATTATTTAAGATCTTTACTATTCTTTTTTTTTTTAAAGATTTTATTTATTTATTTGAGAGAGAGAATAAGATAGAGAGCACATGAGAGGGGGGAGGGTCAAAGGGAGAAGCAGGCTCCCCGCTGAGCAGGGAGCCCGATGCGGGACTTGATCCAGGGACTCCAGGATCATGACCTGAGCCGAAGGCAGTGGCTTAACCAACTGAGCCACCCAGGCGCCCCAGATCTTTACTATTCTTAAGCCACATTAAAATAGATCCAATTCTCTTTAGTAAGCAGAAAACTAAGAGCAATTCATCTGATAAATGTTTATAAGCATAAACTGAACCACTCTAGCCCTTGTCTGATACACCATGAATATTCAATTTGACAAATATATATTACAGCAGTTGGAGAGTTTGAATCCCAGATGAGTGGAATGACGCCTAGTCCCACGTTTCTATAATGCTAAGCCCCAAATGAGGACTAAGTATTTGAGTAAGGAGACCCAAGTCTGGTGCCTACGATAACAATGATATGTGTAGCTTTTGACACAACACCGGACATTTCTCCAACTCAGCCTCTTCCACTAGAGTTGAATCCCCTTGAAACCAGAAGCCATGTCTTTTTAACCTCTGTAGACCACAATGTCTGGCACATAGCAAGTGCTCCATAATTTTTTGTTGAACAAATGGCACCATGTTAAGAATTATGTTAGAAAGCCCTTCTCAGTTAGAAGGGCACCAAGCACAGGGTCCCTGTGCCATAACCGCTCATTAAATATTTGAGCACACATGAATAAACAATCAAACGATCTGTAATCTGTGATTCTACTGTGAGCAAGACATTGCCCTAGGCACCACGGTGTCACAGTAATGACAAAGATCTGGCCCCTGCCCTCACAGAACTCAAAATTTAACCTGATATCACCTGGTTAAGATAAACAGCCACAAAGCAAACGGAGTACCCTAAATTCATGATCCTGTGTCTGTCTTGGAACACCAGGATATTTGAAATTCCACCTCTGACTGCCAAAATCACTTTTTATTTATGCTTCTAATAGAACATAACGAAAGGCAAGGGCTAATGGGATGTCACAGCAGGGTCACCACAGCCCCTTAATTGATTTTTTTTTTTAAGATTTTTTTTTTTTTATTTGAGACAGAGAGAATGAGAGAGAGAGAGCACATGAGAGGGGGGAGGGTCAGAGGGAGAAGCAGGTTCCCTGCTGAGCAGGGAGCCCGATGCGGGACTCGATCCAGGGACTCCAGGATCATGACCTGAGCCGAAGGCAGTCGCCCAACCAACTGAGCCACCCAGGCGCCCCCTTCAATTGATTTGAAGGTGTTGGCTTAACTATTCAAGAAAAAACGATGTTCTCATTGATGGGAGATATAGAATGTACAATTTGCATCTCATCAGAAAAAAAAAAAAATTCTTGGTTTCCTCTACAAAGCACTAATGTTCTCAATACTGCTGACTGTGCTATTTTGAGAAATAGCCAGCATGCCCTCTGCACAGTTAGAGAGTAAGAGGAAATATTGCCTCCCCAGGTGCCAGATTTCCTTTCTCTAATGGAAGGATGTGTGGGACAGCATTTCAAACATAGCCACAGAGGAAAAAGGAGGCTGACAAGTAAGATGGATGAGTGAGAGGGAAAACATGTGTTGAGAAGGAAGCTGTCAGGATTAGCTACCATTTGTGCATCAGTAGTGTCCTAATTAAAAATGCCCATCATAAGAGACTTTGGGGAGAAAAAAAAAAAAAAGGAAACCCACATCTCTGCAATATGAGAGATCTCAGAGAAAAGGCAAGACTCTAGGGCTCCACTGAACTGCAGCACTCACCCTGGTGCCTGTGTTCTGGCATCTAGGAAATTAACTGCTTCTATAACTCAACCCAGGAAATCAGCATCTTCATCAAGGTTGCCTTTGCTTTTAAAAAATATCACAAATCGAGCTAACATAAAGATGTTGGAGACATTGGGGTGTTACCATGCAATGTGGGGCTCAGTTATTCCAACTTCTCATCAATAATAATTTCCTTTTTTCCCATAATTGGAGTCCTGAGCCTTCTGTGTTTACAGTGACATTAGTCAATTCCCTAGATGCACTAGGCCAAATTAAATAAAAGACTGCAGGGAAATTTATCTATGGAACATGAATCTTTAATGAGCCTTCATCCTATAACTCTTATAGTAGAGAGGGACTTGCAGAAACAGATTCTAGTCACCTATGAAGGCTGGGTGGAACTGAACAGATGGATGAGCGACCCTGAACTTCTTTTGCTCCATGTATAATGTAAAGGGGCTGGATTAGATAATCATTGAGGTCATTTCCACTCCAATCTTCAGACTCTATCATTCTTCTTACATTTCCATCTTCCCTCCTAGGAAGTGGTTAAGGGCCATTGTTCATATGTGGTGGGTTTGTGGTGGGAAAGGAAAGGTGATAGTTATGAGTGTGGGTTCACCTATTAGACTCCCCAAGTTCGATCTCTTCTCTGTACTTATCAGCTGTGTAACTTTGGTCAAATTATCCAAGCTCTCTGTGTCTCAGTTTCTTCATCTGTAAAATGGGATAATAACAGTACCTGTATCTCATACAGTTGCTAAAATGAAATAATCTACACAAAACACTTGTTCTAGTACTTGCTACGTAGTGAACATACAACAAATGTTTTCTGATATAACATGTATTATGCATCTAATTGTAGAAAGGATACCTTCCCTGCAGCATCCACCATACAGGCAGCCAGAGGCAGACTTGCTAAAGTCCAGTGATTTCCGAAGGTATAAAGGAGACCCTTTTCTTACAAAACAAGTAAATGTTATTTGCCAAAGTCCAAATTTATTTTATGGTGTAAAAGGAGAGCAATAATACACCCGTTTGAATTCATAGTCTGTTGTAAATAACTTTGACTCATTTATCAACTTATTGAAAATAGACTTACTTAAAAGGGAAGAAAAAGGAGAACAAATGGATAGATACAGGATAGAGCAAAGGAAAGAGAGATGAAAGAAAGACAAGCTTCTATTACCATATGCTATTGCTTGGTTTCAGTCCCACTCCTATGTCTATATATGGTTCAGATTTTACTGGTATTTGTATAAGACCTGCTTCAAAATGGTTCAGAAGGAATGCAAGTGGAGACTCAATTTGGGGAGGCTATCTGCAGCCTATATACATGATTTGGTCATGTCCAAAAATATGGTTTTATTAAGACAGGTCCCACCCTTCTCCCATTGGCAGCAGCCACTCTTGGAGTTTTGTTTTGTTTGTTTTACATATTCCAAGACATTTCTGGTGCTAAATACAACTGAGCCATTCATAGAGTGTCCCTGAGGGTTTGACTCCATCAGGGTCCCTGTTCTAACCCTGGGAACATTGAGCCAAATCCTAGTCTCAAGAAAGACCTTAAAACTGACCAGAACGCATATTGGACACAGATGTCCCCAGAATTTGGCACTATCAACCCCCACACACAGATTTCAGGCCAAACTCAAGCCAGAATATATTCAGCAGTCCAGTGAGTTATATGGCCACCTGACTGCCGGCTCCCCATTGGAAATAACTTGATGAAATGTACCTGACAGGCATGAAGTTCAGCAGAGAAAGAACCAGATAAAGATTATAACCTCACTGAATAAAAAACACACCTACATTAGTATTTTTCAATTAGCAGAATTAACTCGTCATATTGAACTAGAGCATTTATTTATGTATTTTACTGATGCAAAAACATCATAACACAATCTAGAATTATACAGCAAACCAGATAAAAGCAAAGGAGGGAGAAAGGAAGGGGAAGATGGAACAAGTCAGGACAGATGCCTAGTTCTAAAATTAATCCAAACCAAGAGTAAGCAATCCGAGAAAAAGCAGAACCTAGCTACAGTCTGGGGAGATTTTGTGTCAGATTCATTCAGATATCATTGCTTGACTTTTCTGTTGTCTTATTGACTAAATCAGGTCAACCACACAACCAATCAATTGTTTAAAAATAAGCTGACGACCCCTTTCAGGGATAGAGATGGTATGTTCTGGAAAACAACAATTTTAGTTATGCTGCATGATACAATATAATTCTACAAAGTGGTCATTCAGTAAGAATTTATTGACTGGTTTCATTACTCTAATAATAAAAAAACAGGCCAATAAATAGTCCAATTACCAACCTTTAAACCAAAAGTTACACATGAAATATGTCACATAAATGAACTTAAGTATTATTTGAGGTTGTTCATTTTTAAGAATAAAAAAAAAAGAAACAACCAATCATTTCTAAGAAAATTTGCAGATCTTATTTCAATGGACAGTATACACAAGAAGAATAAATATTAAATATAACTGTTTTCAAAATGATTGAGCTTTATAAGTTCTATTAGATAATGTATAAGAGCAATGGCATGAGGAGACTTACCTCTCTTCATGTTATCTATGAAGAGTAAATGAGACCCTTCACTGTTAAACTGGTCACTTTCAATCAGTGCTTAATCGTTTAGGATAAAGAGAATGTACTGCTTCTTTCACTAATATTAAATGAGCAGATTTCTCTATATCCTGTGGTACAGAGAAAGGAATCACTGGCATAACTTGACCAGTTTTCATGAAATAAATATTTAAAACTTCTGCTGAAATTTAACAGATGCCAAATATACATGGATAGCAGTTTATTCTTTTATAAAGAATAAATGAAATAGCAGAGCATTCAGGTGTTTTTTTTTTTCTTTCATAGTTTATATGGTACTCAAAAATAGACACCAAAATGCAGTGACTACTAAAAACAAAATAGAGCACAAGGAGTTTTTCAAGCAAATTCTTTCAAACTTCAAAGAAATCCTGTTTAAAAGAGTAAGGGCATTGAGGACAATCCGTAAGAATGTGAAAAAAATGAAGCAAAATGAAACAGAGAAGAAAATGGGGATTATTAAAATAGAATTAGATAGAAAATCACAAATTTGCTGAACAGGCAAAGATCCAACATACACATAATTGGTGTTTGCAGACCAATAGAAAATCTGAAGTGGAAATAACTTTTTTTCAAAGATCTAAGAGAAGAAAATATTCCTGAGATAAAACAGGACAGGACAAAAATCTATAGATTAAAAGACCACATGATATTCCAAAAAGGGAAGATACTGAATGATCAATGCAGACTTACCCTGATTACATTACCAGACTCTTGTGAGGGTCAAGAACATCACGTCAACTATGAACATCAAAAATGATCAGGTTGACCTCAGGTTTTCCTACAGCCACACTCGGTACTAGAAGACCGTGGTAGACTATGTACAAAGTCCTGAGAGAAAGAAAATGTGGTCCAATAATTTTACACTTGGCCAAGGTATCATGAAGCTAGAAAGGTCAAAGATATAAACCCTCATATAGGGCGCCTGGGTGGCTCAGTTGGTTAAGCAACTGCCTTCGGCTCAGGTCATGATCCTGGAGTCCCGGGATCGAGTCCCACATCGGGTTCCCTGCTCAGCAGGGAGTCTGCTTCTCCCTCTCCCACTCCCCCCTCTTGTGCTCTCTCTCTCTCAAATAAATAAATAAAATCTTAATAAATAAATAAATAAATAAATAAACCCTCATATATTCCAAAAGCTGCATAATGCAGTCCCCATGGATGCTGCATGTGGACAATAATTACTTGAAGGTAAACCCCAACCAGTGAAACCATGAATGGAGAAACCATAGTGAAACCAATCCTGAGCACTGAATAAGTTTAAATATAGAATGAAGGCTCAGTAACTGTGGGTGGAGAATATTAACAGTATAAATCAGGTCAACATACAAATATTATACCTTAAAAAATTAAGCAATAAAGAAAGGAGGAGGCAGGAGAATAGTATAAACATGCTCATCTCCTCTTCAGAGTTGGGGTCAAAAGATACAGTTTAAAGTAGACAAAGCACAAGGTTAAGTATAATATGTTGAAGTACAAAACAACGTCTAGAGAACTAAGAATAATATAGACAAACTAAGAATAATTAAACCTACACCAGTTAGGTTGTGGAAGTGAAGGAAGGAAGATGGGGAGAATTATAAATATTTGGTTTCTCATCTAGTATAGATAATAAGTGATATTTAAAGATAATGAACTAAGAAGTAGAAATTGTAAAATATTTTTATATCATAGAAGAAAATCAACAGAAAAAATTACATAAAACAGTACAGGCTAAATAGTATGAAATGTAAAAAAAAATGAAGCGTTAAAAAAAATACTAGAAACACAGTCTGTGATATCAAAAGGCAAGAAAATAAGTGACCATCTAAAAGGAACTGGTTGAATAACTGGAACACCCACATAATGGAATACACAACATTTGAAGAATGAGATAAAGCTTTTGCAGAAACAACCTCCCAGGTTTGTGGTAAAGGAAGGAAAGTAAGGTGTCAAACAGTGTGTACAGGATTTTTCCATCTGTGTAAATATAAAAGATATTCAGTATAAACACACACACTCACATACACACTCAAATACTTGTTTAGGCAGGAAAGTCTTGCAGAAGAAAGTGTTATTGTTGATACTTCTTTCTTGGTGGGAAGACTAGCATTGTAGAGTTGAAGAAGACTTACCTTCCTTTGTATTTCCTTTTGTACATTTATTAGTAGTTTGATCAAAATATAATAAAACCACTTCAAGAAAATACATATGTACATTCACATACATATATACATAGAAATACATATTTCTTAACAGAGTCAAATAGATGCATGAATGTGTATGTGTGTATAATTAAGGAAATATCACAAACCAAATTAAGAAACAGTAAATGAGCCAATACATTTTGCCAAGAAAAAAAATTAAGTTAGATATCTTACCTTGTATCAAAATAAATTCCAGAAACATAAGAGATAGATGTAAAAAATCGAAGTAGAAAAGACTGTAAAGTAATATTTAAATGATATTCAGTTGGGGAAGGATTTTCTAGACATTATAAAAGGCAAGAGAAACATGAGGGAGCTTCTGCAACAATATGACAGTCAAAGAGGTTAAAATGCTTGAATACTTAAAAAGCCCTTATAAACCTTCAGGGAAAACTAATTCTTATCTCAAAAAAAAAAAATCAAGAGACTAAAAATAGATAAATCTGTATATTTTTATTGAGTACCAACTCGTTGTGCTCACCATGTTAGACTTTGAGAGGTTGGAGGTGAGCCAAGAGCTCTTGTGGAACTCAGAGTCTAGTGGGGGAAGAACATTCTAGAATTAGATGGATTCTCATCTAATAATTCACTTGTCAAAATTGATTGACAACTGATTTTCAAGCCAGCTGTTAGTACCAATCAGGATGCATTTTGTAACTATATCAATAGCTATAACCATATGCATATCCGTGCTACATGTATGCTCCATCTATACACAGGCTAAGCCGTAGAAATGGGTTCTCTTTCAGTCCAGGTCCACACAATGCCAGGAGATCGCTGTTACTATTTCTCCTGTTTTGCAAATGGGAAAACTAAGGGACTTCAAGAGATTGGGCAACTTATCCAAATTTGAGGCACGATTTAAGTCCTCCCCAAAATCCAAATCCATGCAGCAAGGAGACAACATTTTCAAAGAGCAAAATCGGTAGGAAACATAGAAATATGCTAGGTTAGGTAATGTGTTTCATAAACACAAGCTATCTCTATGTAAAATGGCTGCTTTCGCAGCCTTGACAAAATTAATTTACAATTTTTTTAACTTTCTGTGATACACTTTTCACTTAAATATGTATGTGTGTGTGTGTGTGTTTTCATCTTTGTTGGTTTCATTTTGCCTCTGATAAGTCATTACCTCCGCAGTTCGAGTAAATGAAATGATTGCCCTTGAACTCTCTCTATTCCAGGGCAGCAGAGCAGGAAGAAACATACAGCACCACTGCATTGCTCTGCACAATTTTAGACCTCCTCAAGAATTGCATGGCCATGGTGGTGATTTGCTATCAACTGTGTTGTGACTCCTAGTTCAAAATAGTGGATTCAGGGCCTTAAAACACAAACCTATGGGTCAGCCAGGCATTCCCTCTTGTATTCAGATCAGTCCAGCTTTTCAGCGCATAGCATCTGCATTTCCCTTCACACAACCACTGCACTCAGGAGAATTTGGACCAACTCAGCACGCAAGGACAATAGGACAGGCATTTGCTCTGTAAATAGCACACAGCATGATGATTAGAACAACTGACTCTGTATGAAGAGAAAGGAAAAAGAGAGCGTGTGCATGCACTCGCTGTCTCTCCGGGCACAAAGCAGGAAATGGTTCATTTTACAATCGGTAACAAGATCTTGGATCCAGCGCTCAACTAAATGATGACTTTTTGCCATTGCACACATGTGAGTTTGCAAAATAAAATTTCCTCAACGTCACTGGAATTTCTTCTCAGTTAAAATCTGAGTGCCCACAGTTCTCATGACTACAGGTCTGACATCTCTTCTAGGTTTGTTGAATGTATTTTGCTGGACAGCTTTGCTGTAGTAATTGATTTTTATTGTGTGAGGCTAGTCTACATTCTAGCAAATTTGCAGTTGATTATCCTCAGCTCGTTCAGAACTAGTTTCCAGAGACGGTTTGTGTGACCTTGTGGAAGAAAGTATAGGACAATCATTTTTCTTTGCAAACTTGTTAAGCCTTTTATTATACATGTATGGGGGGGTAGCTTACTTAGGGATTAAAAACTATGTTCTCCCATGAAAGAGATATGAGGTCCTACTCTGTCTGGATAATGCTATTAAACATAGCAATGGCTTCCCTCTTTCTCAGATGTGCTGTAATCTACAGTCCTTGAATCCTGATAGAAAGTGTTACTACATTTGTTTCTCATTTTAACATATATATGTGACTTGGTAGAATGTATTTTGGTTTTAGAAACTGCCCCTTCTCATCAATTCTGTTGTTATCCTTTGTTGAATCTCATTGCCCCAATAGACAGTAGGTACCTTGCTATCACGAAAATGTGGGGATCACTGGTTAGGATGACATAACCACCACCAAGCGTCCTCCTTCTTCGCCCTGCCCATAACTAGCTGCTCAACTCACTCTCTTAGATCAGGATGTTGCATTACACCCAAAAACAGTGCTTTCCCACAGGTGTGTTCTCATGAGCTATGGCAAGAAAACACAGAAGGCAGATGATGCACACCCTGTTTCTGAGTAAGGAAGGGAGGGAGTGTCGATACTGATATTATTCAAACATCACAAAACATTAGGAAGGACAGATTATTGAAGAGAGCAATCAGGAAACTGAAATATTGTCCCTCATCACCTCAAACTCTGTAGCCCTTGACCTTGAACACTGAGGTCATCTTCATGTTACTTAATTAAAATCCCTCAAAGGTTCTCTCACCCACAGGATGGGTACCAAGGGCCTTTGCATGGCACATGAGGGCATGTGTGACCCTGGCTCAACTTCTGTGTTTCTTGTCACTCCTTGCCCCTTCGGTCACTTAACTGAAAGTAAACTCTCCAGGGAACCTCACATACCCCAAGCTGTTTGCACTCCTGGACCTCTGCTTAGGTTTTCCCATCTGCCTGGAATCGCCTCCCTTACCTTCCCCTGGCTAACATTTAATCCTGTAATACTTGTCCTCCCGGAAGATTTCCTCTTCTCTCAGCTCACATAATATCTTGCACATGAGTCTCTCATTCTAGTGAGGTTAACTTATTATCATCCGTTTATTTGTGTGTTTCCCTGAAGCACTAGGAGGTTCCTGAAGTGTGGGGACCATGTCTTATTCATCTACCTACCCTGAAGCCTGAATAGCCTCTGGCACATAGTGAGAGCTTAATAAATATAAGTTGAGTAAGTGAATTATCTTGGAAGGCGTTCTTTAAAAGAAAAAACGAAACATATAAAATTAACCTGATTATTTCTTTGCTCTGTTACTTTGAGCAAGTTACTTTTCCTTGAGAGGTCTAATTTTCTCACCTTCACACATATCACCAACCTCGTAAAGGTGGTGTGACAATTAAATAAGAAAATGCCTAGAAAGTTGCTTAGTCAAATTCCTCACATTTAACAAGAATTAAATGAGTGTTCGGTATTATTGTTAACTGAATAATTAAAGTGAAGTCAATCCTTTCACATCTAATATCCATATATTTTTTTAAGAGTTAAATTTTCAGAATTATTTGATGGAAAATTTTTTGGGCCTCCTTTTGAGGGTTTTGTTGTGTTATGTTACTTTCTTTCTTTTTTTTTTTTTTTTTTTTTGAATTACGCTGATTCTTCCCTCAATTTGCCTCCTCTCTGTGTGAGAACAAATAGCCAGTAATTCAGGTACCCGGTAATTCAGGGTGGGTAACTCACACTCCTGTTGAGTCAGCAGGGACTCCAATTTAGAATCACATCAGCAGACATCATCCTCTGTAAATATTTCAAAAGTTGATAGACATGGCTGTTTTCACTATTCCAAATTACCATATGTGTCCATCACTCAAATCTGTTTCCATTCACAAATAAGCTTCATGATGTTCTTGAAGGAAAGAAACCAAATCCAAATTTCTACATCCATCATTTGAACTCATTCTTATTGCCATCAAGGTTTGGCAGGAGACGGGAAGTTTTATAAATTGGTGACGGGAGTAAATTCTGCATAATCCCGTAGGTCAGCAATGCCTTGAAGCATGTTTAAAAACTAAAGGTCAAATCTCCAAAAGTCAAAACTTATTTTCCAGGGGCAACAATCTTATTTTATTTCTTTTAAGACCACAAACATGCTTATTTCCCTAAAGGTCTTGGAGATTTGCGTGTACAATTCGTAGAACCAGGAAATAAACTTAGCTTTAGCACTCTACTAATGGCAGACCACCCCAGTGCTTGAGTCTGGGCGGTCTCCTCCTGGTACCACAAATATGCCATGCTCATTTTTTCATCTTGTTTCTGCACACATTTTCCCCATCCTCTATAATAACCTACTACTCTCTGGTTCAGATCATGACTGCACCGCTGCTTAGCTCTGAGACCTTGGGAAATTGACTTAACGTTCCCTAAACCTCAATTTCCTCATCTCTAAAATGGGGATAAAAGTAGTATCCATCCCTGAGAATTGTTATAATAATTAAAGTAGGCAGTGATTTAATTGTTTATCCCAGTTTCTGGTATTGCATGACATTCACTTCATGACAAAGTGATGTTCCTGCTGTTACTAGGTCTATCCTACTCACCAGTGAAGGCCCAGTTCACCCTCTCCTTTTCCCACATAGTTTTTCCCTTTGCTGTTCTTTCTTTTATGTGGATTGCACTCTTCACCTTATATACATATGTTATTTAAAATATATTACATATATATAAAATATTTATATATATTATATATATCACTCTTTATTCTATGGTACATGGTTATATTTAACACATATAGAGCACATGATTATATATAATATATACAGCATTTGAGATTATATATCATGTAATAGTGTATAATATACAGAGAGACATGTACCATAGTATGCCTCAGAGTGTGTGTGTTTGTACATATTACACAGGTATATTCTTGGCATCTAGCATACGTGCCAAATATCGTCATTAAAGTGTATATGTGTTAAACTAAATAGACATCAAAAATATATATATACTTGAGTAGGACCCTAAAGCCAATATTTAGATTTCTTTCAACGTGGATCAAGAGTATCTGATGTCAAATCCCAGAAACCAGGTATGGCAGAGCTGGAGGAGCAACTGTAAATAAGGCTGATGAAGGTCATGAGACTCAGGGAAGAATAGATCACAGATCTTATCAGCAGGAAAGAAGATTTAGGAGTGGCTTTAAGGATAAGACCATTAAAATATCATTTTGTGAAATCTGTAACGACTATTTGCTTGTTGCTTTAGTGATATTTCTGATGGCTTTCAAATACCTACAAAATAATTTTGTTTGGCCCAAAGAGATCACAGCTCCCCTGGAGAAAATTGCATGACAATTACAGAGAAAGCAGAGCAATTTGCATAACCCAGAGAACAATCCACTTTGTTTTCCTGAATTTTGTGCCAATGGTAGGCCTGGAAGTATCAAAAGCCAATCTCGAATGTGGATGAGAAGTCATACACCAAGACTTAGTGAGGGGATTTCAGACATCTACTAACAAGAGAAGAGAGACTGGACAGCCAGGTAACTGAGGGTCATCCAAGTCTGTTTCAAATGAAAAAAAAACACATAAAAAAGATTCTCCTCTAAAGATTCCCAGAATCAATAAGCACACTTTTAAGAATACAGATTAACAAGCAACACCTCAGACCTGCTTATTCAGAATCTCCCTGAATAAGATAGAGTCTAAGAATACCTATTATTAATAATATCACCAAGTTGGGGGACCTGGGTGGCTCAGTCGGTTAAGCGGCTGCCTTTGGCTCAGGTCATGATCCCTGGGTCCTGGGATGGAGCCCCACGTCCGCCTCCCTGCTCAGTGGAGAGCCTGCTTCTCCCTCTCTCTCTGCCTGTCTCTCTGCCTACTTGTGCTCTCTCTCTCTGTGTCAAATAAATAAATAAAATCTTAAAAATACTAATAATAATAATATCACCAAGTTGAGTTTGATGATTAGCTGGATCTAGGGATCTACTCCATTTTCCTAGAAAACAGTCATTCCCTCTTTAGCTGGGGATCTCTGAGTCCCAGAAAGAAAATCAAGGCGATGCCCATCCTGCAGGAAAGGCATCCGGAAACCTAGAAGAATGAGGGGAGACTTTGATAGGACTGTCCCAACTTGCCCTCCTGCCATTTGAGACTCAAGAACTAACAGGAAGTAGGGGTTCCAAGGAAATCTGGGTGGTCCCCAGCATAGGTTTTAATTACATTACTCTATTGCCAGGTGTTCTCTCGAGGGAAAGGGCGTCTGCATGGTTACTGACAAACCTGAGGTTCCTAGAGCCGGCTGTGTTGTCATTTTACCTGCATCAAGAGGAAGCTCGAGGCAATGTAAATGATGTATATCTTTTCTTAAAAATCAGTGTAAATATTTCATAGATTGTACAGTAAATAATAAATACATTTGGAAAAACACAACATAAATATTTGATCATTTAGAGAGCAACTCTTAAGCCTGGAATTACATATGAATGTTCAAAAAAAATCCAATAAATCCTAAATTGCATACCAATCGTTCAAAAGTGACCTGAACATAGTCACGGGCAGTTTTTTTTAATTGCCAGGTTTGTTTCTTAGCCAGGGGAGTGTTAAGTCAAGATGTTACCATCTGTAACAGTCTGCTTGTGAATCATCTGAAATTTGGGGAGCTACCAAACTCCTCTGCCTTCTGATAATACTTGGCGTGCATCTTGAAATAATGAAATGCTCTCTTCCTAGGAGAAAAATGTAGGGATACCCTGCTGTTCAGCTGCTGCTCTTACTGCAAAGAGTTTCCATTCCTGCAACGGTTGCCCCCACAGAAAGACTGGATAATAAACATCAAACGCCTCTTGCAAACCTAGCAGGTAACATTTTCTTATACCCAACAGTGGGTCAAATATTCGAGTAGGAAGCGTCAACCAGATAAATGTGGGGTTTTGTTTTTTGTTTTTTTTCCAGATCATCAAGGATGTGCTTTATATTGATAAAATAATCCATTCATCCTGCCTGCAGACTCCTGGCCCATGATCTGTTTCTGTTTACATCTGTCTGTTCTTCTAGAATTATATGGAACTCCAGTCCCCACGACCCACACAAGTTCATCGGTTTTCTCCATTTCTATTATGTTTTATCATAGACAGCCTTGGAGATTCGGTCCCAGCCCTGCTCCCCTGGGCAATCGTTCTTGCTGAATCCTGCACATGCCTGTATTACAGCATCTGTCCCAGAGAATTAAAATACTTGTTTACATTTCATATTCGCCACTGTATCCCAGAACCTAGAAGAGTGGCTGGCACGTAGTCAACTCTGTAAGTATTTGTTGAATGAATGAATGAATGAATGAGTGAATGAATGAATGAATGAATGAATACATTTTTATCCACCTCCACCAGCGTCATGGACACTGCTTTTATTCACAGTGTCCTCAGAGCCTGGCACGGTGCCTTACACAGGATTGGTGCTCAGTAAAGATATGTTGGGCAGATAAACAGACTTTAGCAGGGAAATGTGTCTGTGGTGGTGAAAGCATAAGCAGTGTATGAAACAAAAAAGAAAGAGAACAGAGAAGAAATCGGGGGTGTGCCAAACTACAGTTGTACTCTTCTCATTGAAACATATCCTTGGGGAAGATTAATAAGTACATACTTTAACAAAGGATTATAAGGAAGATGAAGAACATATTCTCTTTTCAAAAATAAATGCCTGTTAAATTAAAAAGAAATGTTCCTGGTTACACCCATGTCGTATTTATGAGGAACATACCTCTGAGAAGCTTGAAGCATAACCAAAGTTAGCACATTAAATTTTGCACCAAACTACCACTGTGTGATTGATGGAGGCCATTTATTCATGTCATTTTCCTCTTGGAGGAAACGAAATCAAATTAAAGGAAAAGATCTAATAACTTGCCCAGAGGCACACAGAGATGCAGCGGTGGATCCAGTTTCTTCTCCATGGCTCTCGAGAGCTCATCACTCTCAAGGTTTAAGTGGACAAGTCTGCCATTAAGGACCCCCAACTGACTATAACCCACCAATATACAAAAGTTCACAGAATGTAGGCACCACCTAGGACTTGAGAGTGAGAAGTATGCATGGAAAGAAAAATAAGATATAGTCCCTGTCCTCATGGAAGAATCTAATGGAAGACAGAGGACAAGACAAACACTCAGGACAAACTTAAATCCCAATTCATAGCATTAAATGGCAGGTGTAATTGAGTGGAAGAAATAATGTATCATTTAGGGTTCTTTTGTTGTAGGCATCAGTGACCAAACAGTGTAAGCATATGGAGAGCCAGAGGATAGGAAAGAAGGCCGCATACTCAGGAAGCTTCAAAGCGCCCTAACCCAGCCACCATTGCTGGAATGAATGAACAATTGCCAACCATTTCTTTCCGTCTCTCCAAGACTCTGTTCAAGATTCAAAGTCCCAGTAGAGAGAGCCCAAGTGGATGAGCTTAGAGAATACCATCCCCATGGCTATCCTGGGGCAATAATAGGAGGAATCTGATGGGAGAAGCCCCTGAGGACCTCTCAGCCTCTCCTGTAGGATGGAAGAGCCCTTTGATCTGTCATTCCTCTGCGACTTCACCCAATGAGTCATCTCCCCAAAGGACACTGAGGTGTTCCCAGTAGGGAGGAGTACATGAAGGGCTTCCAGAAGATGGGAAATGTGCATTACCAACAATTCCTGTGGAAGAAATTCAAAAGAAGGGGAAATCCCTGGATATGAATCAGCAAATAAACATGGAGGAGGTAGGCAAGACTCAAGACTGGTCTGTTCTAGCAAAGATGTTGATAATGGTTATGGTAAACTAGCTCTCTGGATGGTATGGAGTATGTCAATAGATTTGTGTGGCATATGGAATTGTTCAAACATGTCCTATTGTTCATGGATAAAACAAAATAATTTTCAGTTAGACTCAGTAGGGACTGGCATAATGGAAGTACTCAGGTTCATGGTTATTTAACTGTTTTAGCTAGTTGTAATAAAGCACTGCATTCAGGGCGCCTGGGGGGCTCAGTTGGTTAAGCGACTGCCTTCGGCTCAGGTCGTAATCCTCGAGTCCCGGGATCGAGTCCCACATGGGGCTCCCTGCTCAGCAGGGGGTCTGCTTCTCCCTCTGACCCTCTTCCCTCTCATGCTCTCAGTCTCTCATTCTCTCTCTCTCTCAAATAAATAAATAAAATCTTTAAAAAATAATAAAAATAAAAAAATAAAAGTAAATAAATTTAAAAAAAATAAAGCACTGCATTCAATTTTTTTCAAAGGGTACGCCCCTTTTTTTTGAGGTGTAACTGACATACAACACTATATGAGTTTCAGGTGTACAGCATAATGACTCAATATTTGTATATATCACTAAATGATCACTACAAGGAGACTATTTAACATCTGTCAACATACATAACTACAGAATTCTTTTTCTTGTGATGAGAACTTTGAAGATTTACCGCCTTAGCAAATTTCAAATATGTTACATTCAATTTTGATATTTCTCAGGCAAGAGGAAAAATTTTCCTTTTAGAGCACTTGCCTACAGTTTAAATCACGGATCACGGCAATAATGCTTGATATGTACATAATACTTTAACGTTTCCCAATTTTTTCACAAATGTTAATTGAGCATCTCAAAATTTCTATGCCATACGTACAACCTCTGTTTCCATTCTCATTTTACAGAAGAGAACCAAACTCAGAGAGGTAAGTGACTTGCCCAAGATAACAACCCAGGGCATCTAACTGGCTTTGTGCATTTCTTTTCCAAGTCATGTTTAATAAAGAGGCAGTAAAATATTGCACCCATGTATAAATGTTAGTAACCTATATTCTCCTACATTGAGACTAAATCAAATAACCTAAAAAAAAAAAAAATGTGTACCTTTTTAAGGATAACGATGACATTCCTCTAGTCAAAAAAATAATAACAGCTCTTTGAGGTGAAAAAGAGCCATGGAGAGAATGTTTCATCGGTGGGCAATTAGGTATGCAATACCTTGTGCAAACTCTCCTCCAAGGCAAGCCAGGGCCCATGGCTGTGAACCCGGAAAAAGCCATGAGAGTTGGGCTGGTTGGAGAAATGGGAAAGAAGCAGGACTGGCATGTGAGCAGAGTTTGAGGAAAAAGGAATCTAAAGGATTTCATCCAGGGCAAAGCTGGAGACTAGAAGTGAGCAGGCTATGGAACCTTCAGCCTGAAGGAGCAGAAAAGGCAGGAAGAAAGCAGAGAATAACAAGACAGGAGCCAGAAGCCCCAAGCAGAATGGGTCAGTTGCCTGTGGTTGGCTGTGAAGCACCTGCAGCCTCACCCCCAGGTGGGAGACAGATGCTAACTAAAGGGGCTGGGCTGGCTCCCTGATCTGCATGAAAGGAAGATATGAGAAAGGCAACAAAGAGCTCCTGATCAAGCTAGAAAGAGAAAACATAAACATGTGAAACTACAGTCAATAGCATAGGAACAGGAAACCAACCCCAAACAAAAGAAGTTCATTGGAGACAAGGAGCTCAGGGAAGGAAAGGACCACTCTGAGCTAGAGCAGCCTCTGCAAATTTCACCGAGGAATGACACAGACCTTGAGAAATGTGCTGTGGCTTGTATGTCTTGCCAATTTGCTTTGAAATGTAACACGGACTTATATTTCACTTTTCAGTTTATCAGTCTTGGAGAGTGTTAACCTTTGCTCCTTTTATTTATTTTTTTTCTTTTCCTATACTGGTTGATTTCTCTGAAAGCCAGCCAAAGTCCCAGATAGTATGCCTTTGTTTTATCTAATATCAACAGACTTAATGTTAGGTGTGTCTGCTCTGTGCTTCGCACTGACAAAGTGCTAGATTTAATGAATAAAGACAAATTGGTAAGGCGGGAGTCCCTATCCTCAGGAAACTCGGTTATTCAGGAAATACAGACACATAAACAAATTCTTAGAAAGCGTGGTGGAAACGTCTAAGAAAGGAATCAGTAAAAGCTAAGAGCAATGAGTTCTAGAATGAGAAGAAAGGATTTTTTTTTTTCCATTCACTTATTCAACAAATACTTTTGAGTGTCGCCCAGGCGCTGAGCACTGTGGTGATCGTTGGGAATCACGAGTTAATATGTCATAGCTCTCCTTTGAAACAGCTTGTATTGTAAGTTGGGGAAGAAGTCCACCTGAGTGAAAATCAAGAGGAAACGTTTTGGTCCTCCTGAGTCCCTAGCACCGAAAAGGTAACGTGCTGTTGCAGCCTGGCTCTAATTTGGTGCCATATTGATGGACCACTAAGGGATTCGTCAACATCTCCATATATGAAGCATTTTCACTATCCCTCCCAAACCACATACGGTCCTATTTCAAACTCTTACGGATTTCCCATAAGCAATCCTAAATATCCATCGCTTGAGGAAAAAAAAAAAAATCCCTGTATTATTCATCAAGAGAAATATTCATTACAGCAGAGAGAATGTCTGCAGGGGCAGAGATGGGATCCAATTCAAGATGACATCAGCCCTGATTTGTATCACCTGGGATGGGCAAGGGAGCGCTCAGAGCCGATGCCCTGATGGAGCCAACGGGAGGGTCTACAGCTCCGTTTTCTGGAAACGGTTCCAGGTGTTCAGGCTGTACCAGACTCACAGGGTTTCTGAAGAACCAAAACACTGCCACTCAGAATCACCTGTGGCCGTTGGTACCTCCCTGTCTTAGTCCATTCAAGCTGCTATTAAAAAAAAAAAAAAAATACCACAGTTGGGGTAGCTACTAAGCAAGAGAAATGTATTTCTCACAGTTCTAAAGGCTGGTAAATTCAACTTCAAGGCACCAGCGTGGTGGTGTTCTGGTGAAGACTCTCTTCCTGGTTCAGAGCTAGAGTCTTCTTGCTGGGTCTTCATGGGGTGGAAGAGAATAGGGAGCTTGGTGGGTCTCTTTTATAAGGACACTAATCCTATTCATGAGGGATCCACCCTCATGACCAAATCCCTTCCAAAGCCCCCACCTATCACCTCTGGGGATTCAGATCTCAACATATGAATTTGGAGGGGACACAAACATTCAGACCATGGCACTACCCCATAAGGGTGCTGGGAGGACTAATGAGTTAGTAAATTACAGAATTTAGAACTGCTTGCTACACAGGAATCGTCATGTAAGTAAGTCGTAGTATGTAGTAGTCTCTCCAAATATGCCATACAATTGCTTCACACACCTACAGTCAAGGAGAGAATGGGGAAATCAGTTAACTGACTGGACTTAAGACACAGAGAAAGTGTGCCATTAGCTGGACAATTTTAATTTTTTAAAACTCAAAATGATGCTAATGTCCCTTCTTATAAAAATAGCGTGCACATGCCTCCTAGTTTTATAGAATGGCAGATTCCACGTGTGTATGGTCTGTGCACATGTGTGCATGTGTGCTTTTGTGTGTATGTGTGTGAAGGCCGACTATTTAAAATGGACCTAGAGACAACTATAAAAGCAGCCTTCGAGCATCTTTTAAAATGTTATGGGCAGTTTCTGTTTGCTCCAAAATGTGTACCATGTAATTCATTTCTTCATATCCCCATCCACCCTGATCCTCAGCTGGCTCTTCTATGTCCCCTTCTTATTCTAAAACTCTAAAATGGAGATGATATTTTGGATGTGTCTTCTGATATATATCCCTTTTCAGTAATCTGATTCCCCCTCCTTATGATTATCTTATTGTCATTGCCAAAAGAAAGAGGAGGGCATAAACCCTCGGGGAAAGTAAAAGCTATGACATAGGGGCAGTTCCTGTCAGATAAGAAGGAAAAATACAACAAGAGGTCAGAGCCAGGTGAAGTGTTTTGCTCTGTCTCCCACCTTGGAGTGGGGAGGAATTGGTGGAATCTCCCAGACTGGATGGGGTTAGCCCCACAGGGGAGAGGGGCCTCTCCCTGTTTTTCAGGGCACACACTATAGAAAGCACTGGCTTCTTTGAGAAGATAAGATACAGGCATAGAGTCAAACGGGTATCCAGGCAGTTCTCTGTGGCACTGTGGCATCTGGGAACTCAGAGGTCCCAGCAAGTCCTACTGGGGAGGACTGGTGAGCTAACATGGATTTATTGAGAGCCTACCTCAGCCATGGCGTGGACCATGGTCCTCAGCAACACAGGCCAATATGGTGCCCCAAAACCATGTGGGTCCAGCCATACAGCAGACATTAGAACAGGATGCCAGTGACCAGAGGGCACAAAGGACCTCTCGGAGAAGTCCAGCAAGGACCAGCAGCAGCACTGTCCCCATGCTCCATCCCCCATCCCCCTGTGCAAACTTCTTCTTGCACTATGTGCCATTGGGAAGGAGGGGAAAGGGGGTCTTTTAAAAGGAACAAAAATGACTCTGTGTGGGAGTTTGAACTTTCAAAGAACTACCTGAAAGAAATGATGAGAGATGTCATAGATCAAGTCATCCTTAACTGATGAGATCAAGTTCACAATTCCACCCTCAACAAAACTGAGGATGAGGCATAAATAAATAAAGTTGCATTTTTACATATCAAGTTCAAAGACCACATGTAGTTAGCTTATAGTTGGTAGGGACAGTGCATCTGAGGCAGCCAGTATTTTCCATAAATAGTCTGTTCCGTTGTCCACAGAATCTTGTTTTTCATTTAGAAAACAAAGAGTATTTTCCAGAGAATATTATTATTTTAGAAATGATAACTCTTGTAAGAAAATAATCATCATGCTCTTCTCAATGAAAACAAAATATTGCTAAATACGTAGAATATATAATGTTGGCTTCTCACAGGAAATGAAACTTCTTTTTCAACAGAAGGTTACCTCCACGGGCTTGGAGGAAAAAAATTTTTCTTTTGGCCTCCTTTCAAATAAAAACAAACCAAATCTGCTATATAGTGTACTGCACATACACTATTCTCAACTTATGAAGAGAAGGCAAGTGCCCAATATTAATATTACAGCCAAAGAAGACCAGAAAGACAAAATTATTACAGGATCAAAAATTAAAATGCCCATAAAAGTTAAGAGGGCAAAACAGATCTCAAATGACAATTCTGGTTACAAAGAAGTCTATTAGAGATCCCCATTCCTTTATTAGACAAAGACTACACCATCTCTGCTTCTCACTCCTCAAATTTTTTCCAAATCCCAGAGAAGTCTGGCTTTTCCCCAGCCTGGGAATGAGTCTACTTTACTGTAGTGCATAACTCTAGAGATGGAGCAAAAATTAAATAATCTATTTACCTGAGGTCAACACAAAAACTTGAAATTGCCATTTTACAAAATAGCCAACATATGATAAAAGGCGATTTTCCTTTATAATGGAAAATATACAAAACAAAGTAAAACAGAGTTGTTATTTTACAGTTCCGCAATCAAGGGCCAAATATTTCTTGTGATAATTCTTAATTCTGATGAGGTTTCAGGGATGCTGGTATACTCACTGCTGGCGGCCTACACTCTTTTGGTAAACAATATAAGCAGAGCCATAGATAGCCCCAGACTGTGAACAGCAACACTATTATCCAAGTTCTGAGAATTAACCTAAAAAAAGAATTCAGAAAAAGCAAAGAGCCGGGCGCCTGGGTGGCTCAGTTGGTTAAGCGACTGCCTTCGGCTCAGGTCATGATCCTGGAGTCCCGGGATCGAGTCCCGCATCGGGCTCCCTGCTCGGCGGGGAGTCTGCTTCTCCCTCTGACCCTCCTCCCTCTCGTGCTCTCTGTCTCTCATTCTCTCTGTCTCAAATAAATAAATAAAATCTTAAAAAAAAAAAAAAAGCAAAGAGCCATGTGCATAAAGATATCTACTACAGCCTTGTCTGTATCGCCAAACTAAACAAAAAACTCAAAAATTGGAAGCAACTAAATGCCCAAAATCAGTTTACAATACATTAACATAATAATGTATTCTGCCTCCTTGAAACCCCATGTAATGCAAACCATCTGAAAATAGGGGACTACTTTTATTTTACAATGGTAAGTTGAAAAATAGGATATCGAGTACTACCTACCTTCTGTCACAAATAGGTTGAAAATGTTCATTTGCAATACGAAAATAATAAAAATAGTTTTAGCCGAGAGTAAGGTTCAGTTTTTTCTTGTTTAAAAACTCCCTGATTTTATTTTTGTGATCTCAACAAACAAACGATTCTGTTTCTTCAAATGTGTTTTTTTTAAGAAAGTCCTTTCAAGAGGCAATGTGGCTCTGATATAAATCCAGATGGCAAAATTATAGCGTATTTAAAGAAGTCTCTTTAGAGACTTCCGAGATTAAAAAATTTAGAGATTAAAAAATACAGGGAACGAGCACCGGGTGTTGTAGGGAAGCGTTGAATCACTCTATTGTACACCAGAAACGAATATTACACTGTGTGTTAACTAACTGGAATTTAAATAAAAACTTAAAAAAATAAAATAAAGGGAAGTAAAAAGACTGGCATGGGGAATGGTGTCTGGAGAAGACTGTCTCACCAGAAAGCATTTCTTCAACAAGGAGAAAAATGACACAGGGAAGCCAGACGAGAGAATTTTTAAATTTTGTTGCAGCGTTTTGCTTTCTGAAGATTTCTCTCTTTTAACGGAAGAAGGGGAGAGATTAAAACAACAGCAACAACAACAACAAATTAAAAACCTCCCTTTGGTTAGCTGCTCTGGAGAGCTCACTGCCAAATCTGGGCAGAAAAGAACACTGCAGCTTTGACACGTTAGCAACTAAATAAGATTCTCACACCTAAGAAATTCATGCCCCACCAAAGTACCCATAGGAGCTTTTAAAATCAAAGCTAAAAGTGACTGGTGGGAAGCCATGCATTGGACAGAGCCCAGCATTTGAAGGTTAAAGTGTTTTCTAAGGAAAGAATGGAAACCAAATTCAATTAAGTAGAGATGGATAGTAAATCGAATTTAGTGCTCAAAGGTGCATTATACTTGGGAGTTGTACTTCTTTAAAGAGTCAGTATGGTAAAGCAGAAAAGGCACAAAACTAGGCATGCGGAGATTGGGTCAGATGCTGATCATGGCTCCGCCACTAACTGCCTGATGACCCAGGGAGGGAAAAATCACAAAAATCACAACGTCGCTTTTTGTCGTCGTCGTTGCCATGTCAATCTGAAAATTGAAGAACTTCGACTAGATTGTTCAGGTCTGCTCATGGAACACAGCCATCCTAGTATTCGATGTGTGGGGGATTGCAGATCATGTCAAGAAGTGTGTTGTCGTTAAATGAATATTTCAGGGAGATGGCATCTCCATTGCCCAAGCCTTCCAGCCAGAAACCCCCAGAAATACACCGATAGGCAACCGAGTTAGGTTCGTTGGCTCATCGAGAGACAATGAGAGAGACACGACACTATGGAGAACCATGGCTTGGGCATCTCAAGGAGAGGGTTTTAGGATGGGCTTGTATTAAGATTTGAATTTATATGTAATTTTAAGGATAGCTCAAGGAAGCATGGCTTTGTTTTGAATTGGGTGCTGACAAAAAACAGGAATAATTCTATCATTAGTATCTTAATCGTTTTTTTTTTCCTGGTAGATAGAAAGGTCAGAGTGACACGAAAGCTATAATTGGTAAAGCAAGTGTGACTCATGTTAGCCCAGAAAGGGGAGTGTTTGGCCATTTTGATTTGGGCCGTGTTGTTTTTGTCAGTTCGCAGTCGTTTTTACAGCAGTGGTTTCTGTTTTTGTCTTGCCCTGTCCGTGGTCAGAGAGTAGTATCGTCTGATATCGATACTCTGTGAAATTGCTTATGTCCAACAGAACTCGGTGGTCTAGCTGTTAGGGCTAGACAGCAGTCAGGGGTTGCACTTTCCTTTCTCACCATGCAGAAAAGAATTAACTCCAGGGAGAAGTAATTAGCTCAGAAGCCAGAAAGGGAAGCCCCAGGCTGGAAGCTATTGAAAGATAGTCAATCCATAAAACTAAAGCTCTAGGAAAATGAGTCAGAAAACAAGTAAAAGGTATTGACTTCGGAAGGAAAAAAAAAAAAACAAACCAGAGACATATGAGCAGGTGACACGAGATAGCGGTGGAACTAAGAACCAGAACGTAGAGCAACCACAGGCTGGTCCTTCCAAGCACAGGCCCATGGAGGTCATTGCTAGGGCAGCTTTTTAAAAGGATGAAGCTAGACCAGACATAGCAATATCTCAAGCATTTCCCAAATCTGCAATTTTATGAAACCTTGCTCCAAATGGTATTTTATCTTAAACACAAAACCGATCTGTGTTTGAAAGAGCAAGTGTTCGTCTATTTTAATAGTTTGTTTCATTAAAAATGAAATTAAGCCATTAGATAATACACTCTATCAATAATCTATGCATGGATCAGAGAACTACCATTTATTTCTTGAAAGCTATCAAAAGTATAGTCATATTTAGGAGGAAATAAGTTTATACAGATGGGAAGAACATGCATTTCAAAGTATATGAAACCTTTCTGGCTTCAGAGAGTGAGTCCCATGTCTCAGATAGTATATCTGCTCATACCAGAGCATGTACTCTGATTTTTTTTTTTAATGTCCCTACGTTAAAAACAAAACAAAACAAAACAAAAACCCATCTTGCCAATGCAGATCTATTTAGTGACGCTAACATCCATGGTCCATAATAGTTAATTGGTTACACATTCTGGTAAGCATCTGTAAGTTACAAGTTTGGATAATGCTGAGAAGTATTTAAACAGCACATGCTGAGGCACAAAGCCTCTCCATCCTACGTATCTGGATTTCCTGGGGTGTACACTTAGGCAGGATGGGTATTAGACACCACACAGGGCCACTGGGATCCGGGGAGGCCCCCAAACAACTTTTGGAAGTTGCCACAGTAATCGTGGGCTGCAGAATGACAAAACAGGGATGCTGGTGTTAGTTCCGCTAATTGACTTTGCAAAATCAGAGGCAGGGCACCCCCCATGGAGCACATCAATAACTCGGCTCCTCAAGGGAAAGTCTTGCTGGTGCCTGGGTGGATCTGTGACCTTTGGCAGATGGAGCCGTATCTGAATATACCAAATCAAGAAAATAAAAACAATAAAAGGAAGGCAATTTGCTAAATGAAATCTACATGAACTGAACTGCCTGCAACAGTTCATCAGAACCTATGAGGATCACCCAGCACGTTTTTAACCACCTCCACGCCTTCAACAGATCCTGCAATCCCCTATCTTTTTTCACTGGCTTCCCTTGAAAATATGTATTGCAAGGAGTAAATAGAAACATATTTGGCCCCCACCCATTTCAGGCCCTTGTTCCTGGTGTCTGCTTAGGGGTGTGTGTTGGGGGGTGTCTCTGTGTGTGTGTGCATGTGTGTGTGTGTGTGTACAGATGGTCCCTGACTTAACGAAGCCTTGACTTACAATTTTTCAACTTTACTATAATGGAAAAGCAATATGAATACTTTGAATATGGAATTTTGATCATTTCCCAGGCTAGCGATACATACCACAGTATCCTCTCGATGCTGAGCATGGAAGCTGCAGTCCCCAGTCAGCCACACATCATGCATTACAGGGGTAAACAACAGATACCACTGACAACCATCCTCACCCATACAGCCACTATGGTTTTTTTCCCTTTCAGTACAGTATTCAAGAAATTCCATGAGATAGTCAACACTATTACAGAGCAGGCTTTGTGTTGGATGGTTTTGCCCGACTGTAGGCTTCATAAGTGTTGAAAGCACATTGAAGGTGGGCTAGGCTAGGCTGTTCAGAAATTTAAGCATATTAAATCATTTCGACTTAAGATATTTTCAACTGACAGTGGGTTTACTGGGACGCAACCACTTTGTAAGTTGAGGAAGAACTCTATACATACATATATACATCTATGTATAATTTTATACCCATTGTAATTTATATCTGTTCACAAAAAGCAAAAGACTGTTTTTCCCTTCTCAGGGAAAACTTCTACAAGAACTTTTCTGAACAGAGTTTTAGTGGAATGAACAAATCATGCCATTTTGAAATGGCTAGACTTTCTTAGGATTCAGGGTTTTTTACTGTTGTTTATATCTCAAAAAGAACCCCAATATTCACCCTGCCTTCTCCATCCCGAGGAATGGGAATAGTGTGAACTTTGTAAAAATTGCCAAAGTTCATAGCAGCTTTCAGAGGGTTCATGTGGGGTTCTTGGAGGATGACACTACACGTTCACACTCAGTGATGTGCATCCAAGGGTATATTCCCTCTTAAATTAGGATGTAAGTAAGTTTCCCCCACTGACAGGCCCACATGGGTCACTATATAAGGCAGTGGTTCTCACACCTTGCCACATACTAGAATCACCAGAAGACTGTTTAAAAATCTTGATGTGAGGCCCCACCCCAGACCATTTAAATCAGAATTTCTGTTTGTGGACCCAGGCCTCGGGACTTTTTAAAGCTCCCCAGATAATTCTAATATGCCACCATATTTGAAAACCACTGGTTTAGAGCAAAGGAAAAAAAAAATACCAAGGTCAGTAAACATGTAATTATTGTGATTTGGTTGGAATGGAGCCAAACTAACTCCCAATTACATTTTAAAACCAGCCACTCCCAGAAATTGGAGAGGAGATAAAAGGACCTTCGGCAGTGTGAATAGAGGTCCCATTTACTGCTACGATTTGCTTGTGTGGGACGCCATAGTTGGCTATCTGGGGGAGCAGGATTGAGTGAACCTTTCTCACCAGGCCTAAAAAGAGAGAACATGCAGAGAGAAAATGCAAGAGGGGGTCCTTCTGTGGCTCCCTGCACCCGAGTAAAAATTATTTCAACCTCTTTAGACCACTACTAATCAAGGACCATAAAATCTCCTTTGGGGTGTGAGACAGAGTCCAAGATTAGGACTCTTCTCCAGTTTTCCTGGGTCCCCTCAACCAGTCACCCACCTTTGCTGCCTCTCTGCACATGCCTTCCTCCGGTAACAAAGTCCCCTGGGAGCCAAGTCACAGTGACAAATAAACTTGGACTTCAGAGAACCAGGTGTGTGGATGCAGCCACCATACAGAAATGGACAGCTGCTATTTTCTATGAAACCGAAAGAAAATATTTTGCCATACACTCCACCCGATTGGTAAGGTTCAACTCAAAGTTGTACATTGTGCTCAGTGTTAAATTCATCCATGCAATCAAAGGAAAGTTTAATTTAACACCTCACTAGTTGGTAACAATCCCAAAATCTGGAGAATCTTATATATGCCTAGTTACTAGCTCTATATCTACCTTTCAGTTTTCCTAGTTCCTCCCCTCCTGTTTGGATGATAGAAGCACTGCGGACTGCTCAGAACACTTTATATTTAATACTTAACAAATATTAGTTGACTAGATGAATAACAATAACTCTTAATAGTATGGTACTTACTATGGGCCAGGCACTGTTCTAAGCACATTATATATATTAACTCATTGAAGCTTCATTAAGCCCTATGAAGTCAATACTAGTATGAAGCTCACTCTACAATTCAGGACACTGGAGCACAGAGAGGTTAAATGATCTGATCAGTACCAAGCTAAAAGGAAATCACAGAGCTGGTAGAGCTGGGATCCCACGCCAGGCCAGCTGGCTCCAGCAGCTGCTTCTTTGTGAAGAGTGAGTGAATAATGAAGCCTTTTCCTTGTTATTGAGTGTGCCTTCCTTTAGACCACGCACTTCCCAATTTGTTGCTTCTTTTCCACCCAAAAATATTTTTGAGGCCTCCACGATGCTATATGGGAACACAGCAAGCACTTTGCTTCTGACTATTGTGTTCTGGCATTGACACAGAACATATTTCACAAAGCCATTCCTCCAGCAATGGAGACCCAGACTACTTCCGACTCTTGCTACCACAAACAGCAAGCAGGAAGCATCCTTGCATTTACCTTGTGGACTTCTGCAAGAGTTTTCAGGCTGTCTAATCAGGAGAGAAACATCTCTGGTGTAGGTAATCCCACAGATGACCAGTCGATGTCAGTGACTCTTCAAGAACGCTAGGCCAGTTTACACACCTGCCAATGAGGGATGAGTAAGATTAGCGCTGTGCAGGGTCTGTAACCAAGCAAAACTGAGTAACCAAACACAACTTAGAGTCTCTTATTCTTTAATTGCCATGCTGCTCCTTAGGCCCTTTTTTAGGTTAAGCCAACTTTCTTAAGAATTGTTTCAATTATTTTTATTCTCACTAAAAATAGATTGATTATGTATAACGTAGGCCAGTTAATACCACATTCTGAATCCCAGTTATGATTTTAAATATGATTTCATTCTGTACATAACTCATAATATAGAAAAGCTACTGTGTGCACCTTTGTTTTCTGGATAACAATGACTCAAAATTAATACACAAGTTAAAATATACCTACCCCTACCAAGTATGGACGAATATACCACTTGGCAAAAGTGCTCTGCTCAAGGAACCACATTAAGAAATGTCAGTCCCACTAAAAATTATGCTGGAGTTTTAAAAGTTTGTGGGGGCGGGGCAGGGGAGAAGGCAGAATAAAGTGAAACTATACCCAACATTCAAACCACCAAGCATGTGCTGGCCAGATTCAGATTGTGGGCAGGAAAAGATTTTTATAATTTCTTTTCCATAATTTAGCCTAGCTGGATAATTACATTTAGAAAAATAAGAGAGTAACGACAGATGTGTATGTAATGGAATAAAAAAATGTAGATATATCTCTCATGGAGATAAAAGGGGCAATAGAAGTCTCTCATGATCAGTTTTAGAACAAAAGCTGCATTCACTCCAGCCAAAAGAACAATTAAAATCAGCCAGGAAGACACAGAATGCCAGCCAATCTTATCCACTTGTCACTCCAGCAAGCTAGCCTGATGGTTGTGCACCCACTCTTGCTGACGATGCCATTTCTAAGGAATGGATCAGCTTCAACAGGTGCGGGTAGCAAAGTCTTTCTATCCAAACTAGTTTTACCCAAAGAATTCAGAACTGTTTTAAGCAGCAGCTTAAACCATCCTTAGTTCTCCATAAAATGTTGTAATGGTCTGGGAAGGCAGCATGCTGAAAGAAAAGGAGCAAGGCTTTGGGGTCATCTGGGTGACGGTTGCATCAGGATCCTGGGGAAGTTACTTCACTTCTCCTTCTGGAGGTTCTAAAGGGGAATGTTTCATTGCCTTTCCCACTTCCGGGGGCCATCTGTCTGCCTTGGCTCATGGTCCCTTTCTACAATCCCATCACTCCGTCCTCTGCTTCCAGAATCACATCTCCTCCTAGGACTCTGCTCCTCCTGCCTCCCTCTTTTACTCATAAGGACCTCTGTGATTACATTAAGCCCACTCAGATGAGTCAGATTAATCACCCCACCATCTCAAAACCCTTAATTTAATCACATCTGCTAAATCTCCCCTTGCCACATATTCACAGGTTCCTGGGATGAGGACATGGGCACCTTCAGGGGCCACTATTCTGCCAGCCACATTAGTTGTGTGACATTTGGCAAGGTGCAACATTGATGGACCTCAGTTTCCTTATCTGTCAAATGGAAGTTTTTGGTTATTTTGAGGATTAAATCAAGTAACTATAAGAGTACTCAGCAAAGGGCCCAGCTCACAGAGCAAGTGTTCAATAATTGCAACACTGAGAACAAAAATAAAACAAGAAGAAGAATGATGCAGGGGGGCCTGAAGCTTTTATAATTCAAATTGTTACAATTTTCCCATTACCTGTGTTTGAAAGACATATTTATGATCATACTGAAACAATATGTCCTTGATTTTTTGAAGTTATGATCAGAACAGCAGTTTACGTCATAAGACGGAGGATTACTTAGAGCACTAGTAAAAAGTTAAAAAGAGTGTCTAATAGAATTAAGTGAACCACACCTTTCAAAAAAAGATCAAAATTATGTAACAGACAATAGATATCAAAAACCTTAGAATCACACATTCCCAATGAGCCAGATAGCAAACACCCAGGAGTATATTCATAGGAGGTAGGCAAAGCCTCAGCTACATGGGCTGTCACAGCATTGTTTATAAAAGGAAAAAAGCATGAAAATCAAATTGTTTACAGTAGGAAACCATTTTAATAAATTAAAGCTATATTCATTTTTAAAAAGAAAAAAAGAAAGACACAAAGAAGAGAGAAAAAACATACCAAAAGGTTAAAAGTGTTGACTTATTATAAATTGTGGGTAATTTTTAATTGTTCTTTCCCTTCGCTTAGCTTTATGTTCTAAACTGTCTACAGCTTTCTACTTTGTAAGAGGCCAAATCCAGTCTCGTTTGTTTGTTTGGAGTTTGTCGGTTTTACACCACAGCGCGGAAGGAGCAGGTTAGGTTAGGACATTCTCCTGAATAGGCCTCCCCGCAGATGAGCCCGCTGGGCCTCAAATCTGAAGAGTCCGGCAAAAGATAGAGCCTTCCTGGTTTTCAGGAGTCCACAAGCTACCTTTAAGGCAGACATAAAAGCAAGCAGGAACCAGAGAAAGGCTAAAGAGGTCCTGGAAAATCAAAAAGGCTAAAATAATTTTTAAATCCCGAATTGGGTACACATAGACCTTGAGCGGTTAAACAGAGGCGTCTAAAATAAAGGAGTCTCTGAATAAAGGCTTGATGACCCATTTTATGTCATGCCATCGTTGATATTTGCATTCATTCTCCACACCTGTATTTACGTGTGTAAACCATACGTACCTTCTGTTGCATCAAAAGCATTGGCCGGAGACTGTAACAGGGCCACAGGAAGCAGGAACACAGCGGATAAAGGACAAACTTTTCTGATGTTACAGTCCAACAAAAGCCCTGCAAATACTATGATCCTCGTACAGCTCCTCAAGTAAGTACACCTGTGCCCTAGACTTGCTATTCCATTAATTAACTATGTGACCTTGAGCAGATCAATTATCCTCTCAGAATTTATTTCCAGAGAAGATCAAACTAGAATTAATGGTTTTCTAACTATTATTCTTAGAAACAGCAGGGGGATGAAACAAGGGATGAATGGAAAGCCCCCAGCCCCTCCACTCTGGCTTCAAACCAGAGCAATTATAATTTTTATCTCTTTTATTCATTTACATTTCCTCTTAAGATTTTTGTTTAAAGAAATAGTTCCACTGTCTTTATGAAACAATTTGAAAATTCATTGACTAGATGACTTCTAACGCATTTCCAAATTATAACCATCTACCTAGAAGGACGTCAGGTGGTGGCCAAAGTCAGGAAACAAAGGGTGCAGGGACCAGATGCCTAAAGGTGTTGGCCATATAATACAAGCCAAATGCAAGTGAGCACCCAATGGGCAGCTAGGAAGCCAGTGAATCTGGTTCTACATTCTGTCTTCCCACTTTTCCAAATATACTCCTAACATCCACATTTCTTAAGTGCTGGATTGTGGTTATATAGGCCAGGTCAAATAGGGCAAATCCTAGATTGCAATTGTACTCTACCCTCAAAGCTTTAAATGGAAAGAAAAAGACTGGAGCACATACAGATTTTCATTTCATTGCCACTTCTAATTTAGTTAACTGACAAGAGCATGAGTTAGAAAGCCAAAGAATGGCAAGAAAAGGCTTAAATGTGCTTAGATATATTGGTGAGAATAAAAGCCAGCATTCACTCCTTCTTGCCCTTCTTTCCCACCTCTGAAAACCTATATACCTAACTCCCTCTCAATCCTGGATGTTAACAGTAATGGCTTCTACAAACTTAGCACCACCTATGGGCCAAGTGCAGTACTTAGATGCTCTCCGTACATAATCTCCTGTGATCTTCACCATACTCTTACTAGATATTATTGACCCATTTTAAAGATGCTGAAATCAAGACTCAAGGAATTTCTTAACTTTCTCAAGATCTCCAAACTAGTTAGAGAAGGGGCGCCTGGGTGGCTCAGTTGGTTAAGCAACTGCCTTCGGCTCAGGTCATGATCCTGGAGTCCCGGGATCGAGTCCCACATCGGGCTCCCTGCTCAGCAGGGAGTCTGCTTCTCCCTCTCCCGCTCCCCCCTCTTGTGCTCTTTCTCTCTCTCACTCTCTCTCTCAAATAAATAAATAAAATCTTTAAAAAAAAAAAAACTAGTTAGAGAAGAGTAGGGGGCTCAAACCTGACATTCCTGGCTGCAAAGCTTGTTTTCACAATATGGACAGACCACAGAGTTTATTACATGAGCCACTAGGTGTGCAAGACTAGAGAATCCACCCCGTAGTCAAATAACTAGTAATCTGTTCCCACTAGCTAATTATTCTTTGTAACAAACAAATTTTGAGTAATAACAGAGCACATAATCTCTTTCTCCAAAATGTCTTCTGAAGGCCATGACTTTTAGCAGAAGTAACTATTTTCTGTTTTGGTCTGGTTTTAATTAGGGTAGTAGTCTGATTGAACATAGATATTTATGACATTTATTAAAAGCTTTTATTACTAATTTTTCCCAGAAAAAGATCTAATGGAGATGTATTGGAGAATTTCCATAAAATTAATGTCCAGACTTAATGGATGTCTAAGGTATCATTATTAACGAGAATGTTCCGTATACTAGGATCCTTTGATTAGAGATTAGATACAGTTAGATCAGAACTTATTTAAAACTGGATACATGCCAAAGTATCCAGAAATTCAATTTAAACACATTCTAGAGGCTAATGCTTTATTTAGGGTATGCCTTTATGATGCCAAATGAAAAGCTGCAGTTACAAAAAAATCAATTGATTCGGTCAGCTGCTGGATGATCTAAAGACCACATCATGCTCAGTTCGACTCCTGCTGATACCTACACAAAGCCAGTCAACTGAAGCAAGATGAATTTTCCAACCGTAGAAATTGACTGCCACCCATCCAGAAGGACATTCTTAATGGACAGCAGCCCAGGTCTCACACAATCCTTGATTGACCCAGTCTGGACTGATGGACTCAGTGAGATTTTCTGACTTTCCCAAGACCTCAAACCCTGCAACTGTGATTCTCAGCAATGTGGGGAAATCCCAAGTCTCCAGTTCCCACCCTGAAAAAGGCATATCAAAAACCACTGGAGGTAGAGACATCCTTATACTACATCTTCTACCAACACTGGGATCCTGAGCGGTCATTCCCTTCTCCGATTGAGAATCCCCCATTTAGAGTCGGCTTTAAAGTGGCTGTGGAAAGTATCACGTGGGTATGTTAGCTTTGGTCCCTCTGAGGAGTCCTAAGCCATGTTCAATACTCTCAAACAACTAAAACAGCTTGAAGGCGGCTGGAAATATCAGAGAAAGGGAGGACTTCGGTATTTCTGACCTAATTAGGAATAGGATTCAGTTTCAGTCCTCTTACTACCTTCAGGTAATTGTCTGGGTTAGTGGGCACCAGGTCAGCCAGCCCTAGAAACCTCTATAAGCAAAGCAGAGGGCAAGCTACCATATCTCAGAATGATTCTGCTTCTGTTAAATCTTGCCCGAAGACTCTCATTTTTCAGACTCTGATTTCTTCTTATCTTCCAAATCAGAAGCAGCAAATCAGGGACCCACAGATGTTTGCTTGACTCCTAAGGTAATTGCTCAAACAATATTTAAAACAAGTTAACAAAAAAACTGAATTAGGCGTTACCTTTAAAAAATTGTGAGAATTCATAGAAAATGTGTATCCCCAGCTTCTCTGCAAAATTCAGAATATACGATACTGATGAGCACATATCCCTCAAGGCAGCATTCAGCTGAAGTGCTTGGTTTATAAAGTCTCTACCCTTCTCTATTGTCCCCAGATGCTGGGGTCAAGTTTTTCTTACCCTGAGCTTATGTGACTGGTTACTGTTACCTGCCAGGCCTCTATAAGCATTAATTTTTCAACTCCACTTTGAAAAAGCTAGATGCAGTATCAGAGACCCTCTTCTCCAAAATCCTCCTTCATAAGTGAGGAAGTGAAGATTCAGGAAGAGGAACTCATTGGCTCCAAATCACCCATCTTGCTAGTGGCAGAGCTGGATGTAGATTCCAGGTTTTCCCCTCATCCATCAATTTCACCTCCAAATGAAATCAACCCCAACTGACATTCTTGCCATTCATACCAAAAATGTATTGTGTCCTTAGTAGAACCCTCACACAGTGCTAACCTGCTTTTAGATCCAGTCTCATAACAATACTATAAATCAGGTATTCGTGGCAACCCTATTTTATAGGTAAGGGCAATGAGGCTTGGAGAAATTAAGAAAGCAGCCCAATGTCACAGAGTGAGGGACAGACCAATGGTTGAAAGCCTAGAGCTTGGTCACTTAACTGTGATATGTGCCACCTCACCTTCCTTAAGGCTCTGATTTACTCATTCATTTGACAAATGTGTAAGCCCTTATCATGAGCCCTACACTGGTCCAGTGGCTGGGGATACAGCAGTGGAGATCCAAAGTGGCTACCTCCATGGAGCTTGTGGTCCACAGCAGCTTGCAGGCGTCAACTGGCCACCTGTATCATGACCAATCATTTCCACTGATGCCATATTACATTACCATATAAATTCTGTATCTACAAAAACTTTCTGCCTGTACATTCCACTAGGTTCATGAATTTTTCTTCTTTTGTGTTGCCCATAACATCATCCAGCACAGGGATTGGCTCCTTGGAGGTGTTGGATAAACACCATTGATCTGAATATAAGTGAACATGGAACAGAAAGGACGATACAGGAAGAGAGCCAGGCTTCCATTCCTGCGGGGATTTGGCTGGAAAGTCAGGACACACCTATGGGTCCTGTCAACTCCTCTATAAACAAGAAATTGCCTGTGTGACCCATCATACTTGCTCAGATACCTACCTATTCATAGGCCTCCCTTCCAATTTCTCTAGTCAGTCTTCCCCGTTGCTACAGAATCTTGTAATTTGGTCTATAAAATAAAAATGAGAACTGTCTCTGGGCCTCACAGAAGCCAATTCTGCTCTCTTCAATGGGAAATACAGGCCCTTTCCCCTTGGGCCTCCATCCAGTCAATGTGCTGATGGATGCAAATAGATACCAGTTTAACGTAGCTGGTAGGACCCATGTACAATTTGATTACAAGAGGGTACCTGATTCCATCTTAACAAGAAGAGAGCTCCTCTTCTGCCCAGGAAGTGGACAAAGTTCCAACACCCTCCTTGTGAGAAGACCATCTCATCACTGGTAGAGAGAAATCCCCTTAGCCCCTAGCTGACAGCTGTCAGCTCCCAAGGCAGTAGCTGAACCCACAGACTGCAGGTGTCCTGGCCATTAGCAGGTCAGTGTGGGAGCCAAAGCAAGACACACAGAAGGAGGGCACAAAAGGTTTCTTTACTCAAGTCACAATCACCTACACAAACCACGGATTTCCTCACCCAGCTGAAACGTCCCTGCAGTACGATTGCACAAACGTGCAAAGTGTATCAGAAAAAGGAACCACAAACTCACTACCTGGCTTAGAAAAGACTCCAAGAAATGGTTTATCTTCTAAATCATTGATTTATTAATTAATTCATCAAACATCCATTCAAAAGCAAACAAGGAGTACCTAGTATGCTCCAGGCACGTGTGTATCCCCTGAATGCCCCAAGTTCATGGATAAATCTGCATGGACCTGTTACCTCTTAAGTTAATATTTTTAAACTTTCTAAAAATGTTTACCCAGGTAGAAAGGGATTAGGCCTCAGGATTATATAGACCTACAGTATATTTTGATTTGAATGTTTTTTTTCCTGCAACCATTCTCCAGCCCTGTGAAAATTATTCACTATCAACCTCTGTAAGGTTCAGTTTCTTTAAGCAACCCTGTGAGAATGTGGAATTATAACTTTACATCTTAGCATTGTCCTGAGATGAAGTTAGATCATATGTAAAGAGCCTACATGATGCTTTATACCCAGGAAAACACTCAGTGGATGTAGGCTTTGATTTTAATCTACTACATTACTAAACATTATTTTTTAATTGGCTTTTTCCCCCAAAGAAAGAAGCAGCCGTATTTCCTTTAAATAAGTATGCTAATAAAGGGTTGGTATCCACCTGTTTCACTGAAGGCAAAATATTTGTGAGGCCCCAATAGAAGCTATGTAAAACCAGTATGCACAGGAAGGCTGTTTGATTCTACTTTCTAGAAAGTTATGTTTTTTAACAATTACATATTAGAGAAAATAATATAATCATAACATAAAGAAGCACTTGAAACTGAGAAAAATACTTAAAAGCAAAAGTAATGGGAAAATAATCTAAAGACTTCAAGAAGGTATCATTGCAAATATAGAAGTAGTAAAGAAAAGGAGATATATATATATTATATATTATATATTATATATTATATATTATATATTATATATTATATATTATATATTATATATTATATATTGTATATTATATATTATATATTATATATTATATATATGTATGCAAAAGGATTAGAAATTAAAAGCTGTAATAAAGATTCATCAAATCTAGGAGAATGGCAACATAAAGAGAATGAAAGATAAACCATCAAGAATCAGATTAACAAAGTATGAAGACTATAAAAAATAGGGTCTTTAATTTCCACTATTAGGAAAAACAAAAACAAAACCATGTGTACCAAATGTGGGAAATAAAAATCTAATCTAAAAGTCATAACCTGAGTCCTATCAAGGAGAACTTAAAATAAATTTTCAAGATAAAAAAAACTTTTAAAATAAGTTTCTTAAAGGAAACAACAAATCACACACTTAGTTTAGATTTGATTTGATGGTATAATAGTGCATGAGATGAGATCAGATCAGATCAGATCAGATCCTTCTTCTAATCCTCTATTTCTACCAGCTTTTAAATTTCTGTGCAAAATTAAATTCAGCTATCAATTCTTCTACTTGTTCAGCATTTTGTGGAATGGCTGGTATACATGTGTAAAATGCAAATGAAAATAGGTTCAGTATCTTTAAATTATTCAGACACAGATGTATTTTCCATTATTCAAAACAATTTCCTGTTGCCTTTTCTATAACATGTAGATTTAAATGTGGCATTCAGAGTATCTTCAATTTGAATTAAAAAACAGTATCTGCCTTTTTTCCATACAAAAAAGCAGGTGCTGATATGAAAACATATCTGATAAGGAGTGTCATGGCATAAAGTCCCTGAGGTAGCCCTCTGGGTGTTCTAAACATGATTGAATTTCCTTTAAAGCCTTTATTAGAAAATATTTTTGCTTTTCTTTTAGGTTATTTAGGTTGCAAGTAACAGAAAGTGAACATTTTGAGAAGATGAAGCAATATCTCAAAAATTCCAAGGAAGACTTGAACAAACAAGACTAAGAAAAGTCTGGAAACAGTGATACTCTAGGAACCAACTATAGGAGTTCAGAAATGTTTTCTCTAAAAAGTATGCCCTCAGTGATATTGCCCTCAAGGGGGAAAAATTGATTCCTGGGGGAGGGGGCAAAAAATACTCTTACTCTTCTATGTATAAAGCACAGATATACAAATAGTACATACACAAATATATAGTATATCTGTGGTGTTAAAATTTCATGGGCATGGGAGCCATTAGGAAAAAAAAAAAGTCTGAAAAATCTCTTTAAATGGTTGAGAAACATTGTTCCAGTACATCTATCATTATGGAGACTGAGCTCAAAATTTCCCATTTCTGTGATTCTGTTTCCCATTCTAAGTTCTTAAGATCCTAAGTGGGTTAATCAGCTATGCACAGAGGGTCAGGGTCATGTATTTGAGACATCACTGTTGGGGACCCACTCCTGTGTTCCAAAGGCCATTCAAAAAGAAGACAGAATTGGGCAAGTTGATCAGCTACTTCAAGAGTTCTCATATCCAGTCTAGGTCCTCCATACTACTCTTCCCTGGATCTCTCCATGATGGTACCTCTCCTCATCATGCCCACTCCCCTCTCCTCTTTACTAAGGCCTAACTCCTGCTATAGACTGAATTTTTTGTCCCTCAAAACTCATATGGTGAAATCCAATCCCCAATGTGATGGTGTTTGGAGGTCAGGCATTTGGGAGGTGATTAGGTCATGAGGGTGGGAAGCCTCATGAATGAGATTAGTGTCCTCATAGGGAGCTGAGGAGATCAGAGTTTTTCCCTTCCACTATGTGAGGGCACAACAAGAAGATGCCTGCCTACCAACCAGGTAGTGGGTCCTCACCAGACACCTAATCTGCTAACACCTTGATCTTGGACTTCCCAGCCTCCATAACTGTGAGAAATAAACTTGTATTGTTTATGAGCCACCTGGTCTATGGTATTTTGTTATACCAGCCTGAATGGACTAAGACAAATTGGCATCGGGAAGTCAGGGACTGCCTTAATGAATTTCTAGAAATGTGGGAGTAGCTTTGCAAGTGAGTAATGGGTAGAGGCTAGAAGAGTTTTGAGGTGCATACCAGTAGGAGCCCATATTGCCATGAATGGACTAAGGTACTTTCCTTTGAGTCCCTAGCCAGGGTCCCTTTCTTTCATGAAGTCTTCCCCAGCCCACAGTGAATTCTTCCCTTTCAAATTCCCTGAAACTCACCATCGGGGGTCACTCATCTGCCCTTTGCAGTACGTATGTTTTATTATTTAATTCTGCAAATCGTATGATCCCAGTGAACGAACAGTGGTGAATGTGTATTACAAAACTCATCCAGAAAGAACCACTCCAAGTTAAGATCTTTGGTCAAGAATTTAGGTTCCCTTAAGAGACTGTAACAGTCACTGAATACTTTGCCTCTTCAAAGAATCAGATTCTTTCTCTAGCTAATTCACATATTGACACCCAGTGTATCCAGAGAAACACCTTAACTCAGGATTTTAAAAAGAAAAACAAAAACACACCTTAAAAAGGACGATTTTTATTGATTTCATTTACATACTGGAATGAACTATATACAGTTTAGGATAAAGCCAAATTAAATATCACTAACCACTGTAATAATGAGTTTCCAATGGTAAGTTCTAATTTTACCCAAGTAGTTTAGACTCGTGCCATTCATGTCCCAGGCCAGCGTTGGGGTTATGCCAGTTTCGTCTACCAGAGTCCTTAGTACTACTTGCCAAAACAAAAACCCAGCCTAAAGTTCACTTAAGTACAGCATATTCATCAACTGGCTACTTACCACCAAGAAATTTGCTTCTTGCTCTATTGTAGGGCCTTGAAGTTTGCTATATCTCTCCAGCTGGCTCTTTATTCTTTTGCCCTGTGTTCCTTATTCTGCCCCTTCACAGGAATGAAAGAGTGAGCTTTTATTTGGTGGCTTAGCATAAAGAAATAATTTGTACATTGTGATCCAAGCAGGAAAAAATAAATACATATATATATATATATACATACATATATGCATATACATATATATATTAACTTATTAAACAAGGGATCATGATATTCTCTGTGCAATGCCAGGGACTATTGAGGACTTGTAACTCTACCACCCATTTCTCCTTCTCAAAATAGCCCTGATTTTCCTCTGGGAGTTCCCCTTTTCCTAATGTCATTTTCTGTGCTCTGGGTAGGGCCCATCCCTAGCCTCAGGCACACAGGCACAAACTAATCTGCACATTGTGGTTCCTCCTGTGTCCACCATTGGAGGGACAGGCACATAATCAAATGCAGTCAAGTTAAAGAGAATCATAGGGCTTTCACTCTCTGACCACAACAGGTCCGTCATACTGCAGGAAGTAAAGTGCCTAGCAGAGAGCAAACTCTTGATAAATGTTGGTTTTCCTTCTTTCCTGCCCTTCTCAATGCTTAAGGAATAGGAAAAATGATTTGCTTTTGTACATACTTGAAAATTTTTGCATGGAATTTTAACATCCATGAATAAAGTGCACAAACCTTACCTGTAGGGCTCAGTGAATATTCTCAAAGTAAACATACTCACAGGACGATCACCCAAAACATAGAACATTGCAGAGCCCAGCAGCCTCCCTGTGCCCCTTCTAAGCCATCACCCCTTCCCAAATACTGCTTTTCTGGCTTCAGTCATAGATTTTACCTGATTTTGCACATTACATACATGGAGCCATAGCCATACTGAGTGTCCATCTTTGTGTTGCACTTTTTACTCAACATTTTGTCTTTCGTGTGCAACTGTATTTCATTCATTCATTGCTATATAATATCCTGTTGTGTGTGAGTGTGTATATATATATATATATATCTATGTAAATATGTGTACATATGTGATATATATATCAGAATTTATGGATCTATCTTACTGTCAATAGACACTAGTTGTTTCAAGTTTGGAACTGTTAAAAATAATGCTCTAACAACATTCTGCCACATGTCTTTTGATGAACACCGGTATGTTATGTTTTAGTGGGCATTGCCAATCAGTTTTACTACTTATACTCCCAACAGTAATGTAGGAGAGTAACGATTGCTCCACAGCTTCACCAATACTGGCTCCTGTTAGGTTTTTCTTTAGGTTTTAGCCATTCTGGCAGGTGTGTAATGGTATCTCAATGTGGTTTTAATTTTAATTCACCTGATGATGTTGAACAACCAATGATGTCGAACACATTTTCATATACACATGGGCCTTTGGGCATGCTCTTTTGTAAAGTACCTGCTCAAATCTTTAGTCTCTGTTTTAATTGTGTCCGTATTTTAAAACTGATTTTTCAGAGTTGCAATGGACTGAATTGTGTCCCCACAAAATTTATATGTTGAAACCCTAATCCCCATGTGACTATTTTGCAGACAAAGCCTTTTGGGAGGTGATTAAAGTAAATGAGGTCATAAGGGTAGAAGATCCTACAGAACTGGTGTTGTTATGAAAGAAAAAAAAAAAAAAAAAGGAAGAAACACTGGAGATCTCTCTCCCTCCCAGGGAGGACCACTAGAGAAGGTGGCTCTCTGAAAGCCAGGAAGAGAGTGCTCACCGGGAGCTTTGATGTTGAACTTTCCAGCCTCCAGAACTTTGAGAAAATAAAATTCTGTAGTTTATGCCAACAGGCTATTTGTTACAACAGCCTGAGCAGACTAAGACAAGAGCTGTTTAGTTTGAGGAGAGGTGAATTCTTTCTTGGTTATTTGTACTGCAAACATTTCTATTCTGTGACTTGCTTTTTCACTTCCTTAATGTGTTTTTGATGAGCACTTCTTAATTTTCATGGAGGACATTTATAAATCATTTATGGTTAAGGCTTTCTGCATTCTGTTTAGGAAATTTTGCCTACCCCAAGATCATGAAGATATTCTCAGGTGGTATCTTATAGAAACTTCCTTTTTTTATCTTCTACATTCAGGTTAGTGATCCTCTGAATTTGATTTTTTATGTACAGTGTAAAGTGGCAGGTAAAAATTCATTCCCCCCTCCCAAAATGGTTAATCTACTGAATCAATTTATTGAAAAGGTCTTCTTTTTCCCACTGCAGTGCAGTGACATATATATCATAAATCGGGTGACCACATACATGAGAGTCTGTCTTGGGAGTTTTTATTCTGTGTAATCTGTTCTTTGCTCTATCCTTACACTAATATCACACCATTTTAATTCATTCTGCTTTCTAATAAAATTTGATATTGGCATTGTAAATCTTTCAGTGTTGTTACTCTTCAAGATTATTAGTCTTCCTTTGTCCTTTTGAATTTCCATATAAATTTTAGACATTACTTGTCAATTTCCATCAAAAGAAAAACCTGCTGAAGTTTTTTATTGACACGACTTTGAATCTATAAATCAACTAAAATTGTTATAATTTTGTCTTTCAATCCATGAAAAAGCTATATCCTTCCATTCATTTAGGTCTTCTATCATTTCTTTCAGTAATCATCTGTACTTTCTTTCTGTAAGGTCACATATATCTTGCTTTAAGTTTATATACATGTTTGATGGTTTTTATCCAAAAATGGTTTCATTTGAAAGTGAGATTCTGATCTTTGTTGCTAGTGTGTAGAAATAATTTTTATATTGACCTTATTTTTATGACTTTGCACAATTAACTTATTGATTATAATAGTTTACCTATAGATTCTTTCAAATATTCTATAAACTGAAACATATTATCTTCAATAAACACATTTTCATCTCTTCCATTCCAATCTTTATATCTTTTCATTCATTTCTCGCCTTATTGCACTGTCTCAGCCCTCCAGCACAATGAAGAACAAAAATAGTAATAATAATTATCCTTATTTCATTTCCTATCTCAGGGAAAAAGCATTTAATATTACTAGTATTAGTATAACATTAATAGTATGTTTGCCAGAGATTTCTATAGATACATTTTAGATTTAAAAATTTCCTTTCTGTTCCTAGCTTGCTAAGAGTTTTATTTTAGGGGCGCCTGGGTGGCTCAGTCGTTAAGCGTCTGCCTTCGGCTCAGGTCATGATCCAGGGTACTGGGATCGAGGCCCGCATCGGGCTCCCTGCTCGGCGGGAAGCCTGCTTCTCCCTCTCCCACTCCCCCTGCTTGTGTTCCTGCTCTCACTGTCTCTCTCTCTGTCAAATAAATAAATAAAATCTTTAAAAAAAAAAAGAGTTTTATTTTAAATCATAAATGAGTGTTGCATTTTATAAAATTGACATGATGATAAGTTCTTTTCCTTTTGTCTATTAATATGATAAATCACGTTGGTTGACACTCTAACCAACTTAAGTTAGTCTTTTACATTCTTGGAATAAATTCAACTTGGTGGTTGTGTATCATCATAGATAGATAGTAGATAGACAGATAGGTAGGTAGATATTCACTGTATTTGATTATTTAATATTTTATTCAGGATTTCTTCACCTATGTTCACAAAGAAGGTTGATCTCAAATTTGGGGGGTTATTTATTTATATACTGATTTATTATATATATTTTAATACGTACTTATATATGTATTTACCAATTTTGGCATAACAATTATGCCATCTCACGAAACAATCTGGGAATGCTGCCTCTTTTTCTATCCTCTGGAAGAGTGTATAAGAAGTTGGTATAAATTCTTCCTTAGGGATATCTGAAGTCATCTGAGACTAGAGTTTTGCATGTATGTGGAGAATTTTAATTACATATCCAATTTTTTAAATTAAAATAGGAAATCCAGATTATATTTCTCTTCTTTCAGTGTGTTAAATTTTTCTAGGAATTTGTCCAATTCTAAATTTTCAAATATATTGGATTAAGTTGTTCATAATTCCCTCTTATTATATGTTTAATATCTGCAGGATCACTATGATTTCTCCATTCTTCCTTCCTGATGTTGGTAATTTGTGTTTCCTCTTTTTATTGGTTTTTTGGGAGTTTCTGAGTTTCATTAGTGTATTCAAAGAACAAACTTTCAGTTTGTTGTTCGCCTGTTGTGTATTTGTTTTGTATTTCATGAATTTCTGATCTTACCCTTCTTATTTCCTTTCTACTACTGACTTCCCTTTTAATTTGCTTTTTTTTTTTTTAATCTTTCTGAGATGTAAGGTAAGATCTTTAACTGGAATTTAAATAAAAACTTTAAAAAATAAAAATACAGTAAAAAAAAAAACAAAAACAAAAAGAAGATCTTTGATTTTTCAGCCTTTCCTCTTTTCGGACGTGTTCTTTTGAGGTCACTTATTTTCACCAAAGCATTTCTTTAGTTTTATTCCACAAGTTTTAGCATTTTGTGTTTTCCTGATCACCCAGTGAAATGTTTTTAATTTTTATGGTGATTTCTTCTTTGACCCACTGGTTGTTTAGAAGTGTATTGCTTCATTTTCAAACATTTGAGAGTTTCTGAGTTATCTTTTTGCATTTATTTCTAAATTAATTCCACTATAGTTGGAAAATATACTACACATGGTTCCAATCTTTTGAAATTTTTGAGACTTGCTTTATGACTCAACATATAGGTCAATAATGGTGAATAAATGTTCCATGCATGCTGCAAAGAAATTTGTATTATACAGTTGTTAAGTATAGAGTTTTATAAATTTCAGTTAGGTCAAGTTGGTAGGTAATATTGGTCAAATCTTTTATATTCTCACATATTTTTTATCTACATATTTAACAGTTGTGTTAGAATAAGTTGTATTCACATAACTGCTTATTCTACCCATTTTGGCTCCTTATTTTAACAAATCCAATTATGACTGTAGATCTGTCAATATCTCCTTTTACTTCAGCTAGATTATGTTTTATATTTTTTGAGGTTATGGTATTAGGTTAGTATTGAAAGTATGTTGAATTGTTCCCTTAAACATTATTAAACGTTCTCATTTATCTGTAGTAATACTTCTTACCTTTACATCTATTTTGTCTGATATTAGTATAGATATGCCAGCTTACTTTTGGTTAATATTGGTATAGTATATCTTCTGCCATTATTTTACTTTCAACCTTTCTGTGTCCTTCTATTTAAAGTATGGCTCTTGTGGGGAGTATATAATAGAGCCTGGTAGGATGGGTGCCAGGACTTAAAAGTTGATTTAAAGAAAAAATTTTTTAAAAAGGCTAAATTTCCTGCACACCTGAGCTTATGAAATAAGATCCATACTCACTGTACCTACACATAGGTGTGTGTGTGTGGTGAGTACCTGGCCCAATAACAAGGAACTTGGGACCAATTATAATAGCAAAGTGGTTAAGAGCACAGACTCATTCCTGTCTCCTTGCACTTCTTGCCAGCAGTGGCCAGGACAGCTGTTTCACAACCTATTTGCTAAAACCAGAGAAAGTGGCAGCCCTGAGTGGTATAAGGATGGGGGGGAAGGAGAGATGAATTTCTTTGAAACTAGAGAAACCTGTCTACCTAAAACAACGTGCACACAGCAGCAAAGAAATCTATCTAGAAAGAACAAGTGACCTGATACCAGATTCTTAATGGGAAAACGTGGTTATACCCCAGGCATGTGGAATTTTTCATTTATAAATCACCTCTTAGACTCTTGTGTTAGATTTTTAACTCAAGGGGAATCCATTTACATTTATTACCGTGTGAATAATGCAGCCTGAAATTAAACTCCGAATTTGTCTTACATTGTCCGCACCATCGGTAGGGCGACCAAACCCTTTGAAATAAATGACACAACAACGTTCAGAAAATCTTTCTTCCTCAAGGTGTGATTTGGTGTAGAAACCACCGGAAAGTGAAAATTGTTCAGTCATATCCCACTAAGTTCAAATGACCTAGAGAGAGCTACAGAGCTAACAGTGGCAGGGCCACTGTCTTTTTTTTTTTTTTAATTCCTGCATGATAACAGCAACAACAACAAAAACAAAAGACTAGAGCTATCCATATAGAGCATTTATTTTTCAAAATATTACACCGAGAAATATTTGAATGCAGTAAGTATGTCAGTGCAGCTGTATGGTTAAATGTTATAACCTCTGAAGTCAAGAAATTCAAATTTATAGTTGCCACATTAAGCATAGATGTTAAAGCATTAAAGTTAACACCATATACAGTCATATAAAATATTGCATGTGCAAAGGGGCTGAGTTACGTTCATACTGGGAACCATAATTTAGAATTTCCTGACTTCTGAACATGTAACACATCATAGTAATTGATCTAGCTCCTTGGAGCTAATATAAAATATCTTGTTAACATGTTTTCTATCCAATTCTTTCATCATTTACCTTTTGGCTCTTGGAGAAACAATTCATCATGCTCAAATGTTTTTACACACCTGCACTAAGCTAATGCAGCAATGGAAAAGCCAGTGCAACCAGGATTAAGGGAAAAGATTTGTAAATCATGCAGGAATATTCGTGTGGACATTTAGTCTGGATCATGTACGATGGTTTAAAGTTTTATTTGCTTTGTCTTGTCACACTGATAGCCTCCTATTCTGCTAGATACCGTGGGGTATAGGATATCAAGGTAGCTTATGCAGGCAGAACCCCTATAGACTGTTAGTTTATAAAACTGACGTAGAAGAGGGCGCCTGGGTGGCTCAGTTGGTTAAGCGACTGCCTTCGGCTCAGGTCATGATCCTGGAGTCCCGGGATCGAGTCCCGCATCGGGCTCCCTGCTCGGCAGGGAGTCTGCTTCTCCCTCTGACCCTCCTCCCTCTCATGCTCTCTGTCTCTCATTCTCTCTCTCTCAAATAAATAAATAAAATCTTTAAAAAAAGAAACAAAAACAAAACTGGCGTAGAAGAGAACGTGAGGATGGCCTACTCCAAGATGGTACATGACATGTTAATTTCCTGGCACCGCGAGAGACTCACACTACAATGGTCTGAATGTGTGCTCCCAAAATTCATATATTGAAATCCTAACCCCCAATGTGATGGTATTAAGAGGTGGAGCCTTTGGGAGGTAATTAGGTCATGAGGGTGGAGCCCTCACAAATAAAATTAGTGTCCTTATAAAAGGGACACCAGACAGCCCTCTAGCTCTCATTCTGCCAGAGAGATCTCAGCAGTCTGCCACCTGGAAGAAGTTCCTTCATCAGAACCTGACCATGTAGGCACCCTGATCTTGGATTTTCAGCCTCCAGATCTATAAAAAAGAAATTTCTGGGGGCTCTTGGGTGGCTCAGTTGAGTGTCTGACTCTTGGTTTGGCTCAGGTCATGATCTCAGCATCATGAGATAAGCCCCGCTTTGGTCTCCCACCCTGGGTGTGGAGCATGCTTAAGATTCTCTCTTCCCTCTCCCTCTCCCCTTCCCCTCCCTCCACCCGTGATCGCATGTGCATGCACATGTATGCACTCTCTCTCTCTAAAAAAAAAAGAAAAAGAAAGGAAATTTCTGTTGTTTATAATCTACTCAGTCTATGGTACTTTGGCATAGCAGCCTGAACGGACTAAAACACATGATCTTTAAGGCAATTCTGTGCCAAGTGCCAGGGCTGTGTGCACTTGCCCTCAACTGACTCCCTGTCCTTACTTTCATTTGACTAAAATTCATTATGTACCAACCAACTTCTCCTTAGTGCATACTTCCTGCTGCCTTACTCCACACCAGGCAAAGAAAACCAATAGCCAATAGTTCCAAAGATATTACCACATTCCAGGCACTGCTTAACTGCCCTTAAAAACACGTATTCACTTAACCCAGTAGAGTAGACATCGGCAAAGCACGGCCCATGGACCAAATCTTGCCCGGCACCTCTTCTGATAAATAAAGTGTTGTAGGAACACAGCCACACTCTTTTGTTTAAGGGCTATGCCTGGCTGCTTTCACATGACAATGGAAAAGTTGAGTCATAGCAACACATACAGCCTGCAAAACGGAAAATGTGTACTATTTAGTGTTTATTGAGAAAGTTTGCCCACTCTACAATAGAGAACTCTCTTCTGTGTAGTCAGCAAACCTGACTCTCCAAGTCACATGTGAGAAATTCAGAATGCTTAATAATAGAATTATTGGTTTAGGGAATGGTGAAGAAGTTGAGAATGAGAGCACAACTATCCATCCCTCATATTTATGCATTAATATGCCTTTTATCGTTATACAGTTGGTACTTTGCAGTAAGAGTACGTATGAGTAACCACTTTCATCTTTTGACATTCTGTTCCTCGCTCACTTGACCTCGGTCGGAATTTCCTTCTTGGAGTTTTCAACCACAAATTCAACAGTAGCTCCCAGCCCCGGATTTCAGGAAGACAATGGCGTACCAGCAGGTGGCCTTGTTCAATGTAGTCTGTTTGTAACTAAAAGAAGGGGGTTCTATGTATTTCATAAATCTCCATGGACCAAGAGCATGCATATGGAGTTCTAGTACCCTCTTTCCAAAAAGGAATATGTGCTTTCCTGACGTGGAAGGGAAGGGGGCTTCTTCTGGCCCCTCTCAGAATTTCCCCTTTCATCCAGAAGCTACTCCCCAGGACAGCCATGGGGCCATCCCACGAGCACATCTTGGCTACATCTTCACATTGCCAAAACATCTGGAGTGAAAAATGCATTTAATCATTCAGATTATTTTCCCCTGAAGCAATGCCAAACATCTGTCTAACTAGAAACAGCTGTGTATTAGTTTGGGGATGCCATAACAAAATACCATTGACTGGGTGGCTTAAACAACAGAGATTATTATCTCATCGTTCTGGAGGCTGAAAGTCCTAGATCTGAGTGCCAGGATGGTTGGGTTCTAGTGAGAACTAACTTCCTGGCTTGCACTCGCCTTCCTCTCTCTCTGTCTTCCCATGGCAGAGCGGGGTGGTGGGGGAGGGAGAGAGAGAAGGGTGAGTGCTCTCTGGTGTCCCTTTTTGTAAGAGCACTGATCCCATCATTAGGGTCCCAGCCTCATGACCTCATCTAAAGGTCTGATTACCTTCTAAAGGCCCCACCTCCAAATACCATCACAATGGGGATTAGGGCTTCAACAGATGAGTTTTGAGGAGACACAATTCAGTCCATAGCAAGATTCATCTCTAGCATTAAGGAGGCCAGACCTTCCAGGTGCATGAGGGATGCCCTAAAGTTCAGTGAACCAGAGCACCTGAGACTGCAAAGCCCTGGGCTCCCTCACGGACCTCATTGCTGCTAACCATGTCCTCCTTTAAGCCTCCCTCTGAGGGGACCACACTAGGGTAATACCAATGTTGATGCCACAAGCCTTGTGCATGTGAGAGCCTGCCCTGGGCTCAGCATCAGTCCAGACTGGCTGAGCCAGGATGAAAGTGTGCCAGATACCTCCTGCCATTCAGGTGGCAGGGACTTGGGAAACATGTAGCTTGAAATTCCACAGCAAAGGCAGGATCACGTGACTAGACACCATTATAGTTCCATCCGTTGAGTAACCAACCACCCCAAAGTTCACGGGTTTGAAACCCAACTGGGTGGTTTAGCTGACCTAGGGAAGACGTGGCTGACTTCTGGGCTTCCTCACATGTCTGCAATCAGGTGGCAGGTGGGCTGGGGGTGGCTAGCCTAGGACGGCCTCAGTCACAAGTCTGACAGCTATCTAGCTGTCATCTGGGATGACCACAGTAATGGGGCCATGTAGTTTCCCATCATCCACAGCTAGCCCAGGCCTATTTTCAAGATGTACTCCAAGAAAGTGCAAAAGCACTCAAGCCTAAGGCTTTGGCCACCTATGTTAATCAAAGCCAGTCATGGTGCCAGCCCAGCATCAAGGGGTGTGGGAATGGATTCCACCTCTCTTTAAAAGGAGCTTCAACATGAGCAGACATTTTTCCAAAGAAGACATCCAAATGGCCAACAGACACATGAAAAAGTGCTCAATATCGCTCGGCATCAGGGAAATCCAAATCAAAACCTCAATGAGATACCACCTCACACCAGTCAGAATGGCTAAAATTAACAAGTCAGGAAACGACAGATGTTGGCGGGGATGCGGAGAAAGGGGAACCCTCCTACACTGTTGGTGGGAATGCAAGCTGGTGCAGCCACTCTGGAAAACAGCATGGAGGTTCCTCAAAAAGTTGAACATAGAGCTACCATATGATCCAGCAATTGCACTACTGGGTATTTACCCCAAAGATACAAAAGTAGGGATCCGAAGGGCTACATGCACCCCGATGTTTATAGCAGCAATGTCCACAATAGCCAAACTGTGGAAAGAGCCAAGATGTCTATCGACAGATGAATGGATAAAGAAGAAGTGGTATATATATACAATGGAATATTATGCAGCCATCAAAAGGAATGAGATCTTGCCATTTGCAACGACATGGATCGAACTGGAGGGTATTATGTTGAGCGAAATAAGTCAAACAGAGAAAGACATGTATCATATGATCTCACTGATATGAGGAATTCTTAATCTCAGGAAACAAACTGAGGGTTGCTGGAGTGGGGGTTGGGGTGGGAGGGATGGGGTGACTGGGTGATAGACACTGGGGAGGGTATGTGCTATGGTAAGCGCTATGAATTGTGCAAGACTGTTGAATCTCAGATCTGTACCTCTGAAACAAATAATGCAATATATGTTAAGAAAAAAAAAAGAAGAAGAAGGAGGTAATGGGAGGGGAAGAATGAAGTGGGGGAAATCCGAGGGGTAGACGAACCATGAGAGACGATGGACTCTGAAAAACAAACAGGGTTCTGGAGGGGAGGGGGGTGGGAGGATGGGTTAGCCTGGTGGTGGGTATTGAGGAGGGCACGTTCTGCATGGAGCACTGGGTGTTGTGCACAAACAATGAATCATGGAACACTTCATCGAAAACTAATGATGTAATGTATGGGGATTAACATAAGAATAAAATTTAAAAAAAAAAAAAGGAGCTTCAAAGTTGCATAGTAAATAGTGTGGATACAGGAAGGGGTGAAAAACTGTGTCTGTTTTTGCAGTCTACCACAGGAGTAGAATCTGGGACAGTGGTTGCTCAAAAATGAATGAGCTCCAGACAATCATACACTTTTTCCTCTCCATCCACTGCTTTTTCCTCACTAGGAAATGAACATGGAATTTCAAATAGTGAAAAAGAAAACAGGAGTCTAGGAGACTAAGAGCTGGAAGGACTGGGTTTCCCTTGTTATCAACAAGCTGTATCATCTTTAACCAATCACTTTTCTCCTTTGAGTCTCTGATTTTTCAGCCTGAAAAAAAGTACAATAGAATATTTAATCTTAAGGCATGCCTTGGAGGTCCTATATTCAAATCAGTTTATTCCCTATAGACCTGTCCAATTAGTCACCTATCTAAAGCATTGTGTGGGATGTGTATTCTCCAGCACCTGATCATGCCTCATCCATAGTAGCACTGAAAAATACCTGGATTAATTTATCCTAGCTTGTCTCCAAGATGAAGATTCTGTAACTGAAACAACTAGACCTCTTAAAGGCAAACCTGATTAGATTTGGTGGATATGATTTTCTTCTGTATCTTTTCAACATGGGTCCACATCAGCAGGACAAAAATATTTCTATTCTTACAGCCCAGATGATGGAGGATGAGCTTCCAAGAAGGGTTAGCACATTTTGGTCTTGCTCTGTTCTTTTGAGCTAAGACATGCTCCTTCTAAACTGGATGTGTCTCCATTTCGTTTCCTCTGACTAGTGAAAAACACTCTGGCAGACAAGTGACACACTGTCCAGAATGTAATTATAAAACTAAATTTGTAAATTAAAGAGGGGTGTGAGAAATACAATCTTCTCAGTTGAAAGTATCAGTATTTGCCATAAGATGTTTGCCCAAACAGGTAATATGCATACCTATCCTTCATACAACCATAAAATTCTTCATATTGGCCCCATAATTTACTAAAGCCTTGTATTCTCTAATCCCCACTACTGTAACTGACACGTAGTATGTGCTCATTAAATACTTATGAAATTAAGTCTATTTGTTGGGGGGGGAAGAAATTTACTTAGTATATTAAGGTTGTATTTGCATGTTGCCAAAACATGTAGTTGAAAAATGAAAACTCCAGTAATTTCGATGCCAAATTATGCCACACATTCAGACATCTGGGAGACATTTGGAGCATTTTTCTTTCCCCCTGAATGTTTCAGTGTCCTGTAGAGGCAAGCCTCAGGAAATGGCTGTGGGTGTTTGATTTGAGGGGAGTGTGCAATGTGGGAGGTAGGATGGTGAAAGTGACTTCTGGAAGGGGGTGTGATGGTAAAGCCAAACTGAAAATTGGTTCACTCCTCTAAGCTGATTGTCATGTAAATTTGTGCTAGTTTTTGTTTTTCTTTTTTCATAATAAGGCTGTTAATAGCAAAGAGTCCATTTCCCCTCACTCAACAATCTCACACCAATAACTCCACGGGACATAAAGTTTAAGAAAATCATCTTATAGCAACTCAGTGGAATTGTACTCATCTGTTACAAACAGAAAGCATGAGGGACTTGAATATTTATAATATTTATAATACATGGCCAACTAGAAAAACACAGAATATAAAATGTCCTAGACACTAACAATACAAATAGCTAATGTGCAGAGGAGTAATGAGTGGTATCTTGTAGGAATAGGCCTTGTCCGCTCAAGATTCCACCCTGCCTCACTCACAGTTACTGACCACTCTCCACTGGCATTGCAGCTCCATGGGTGGGCAGTTTTTTCTGGTTCACGTATCACTCCTTTAAAACCAAGATGTTTATTAATTCATTTATTCAATATTGATCATGAGCTTGCTCTGAGCCAGGCACCAGCTCATAATGTCTGTCTTTGAAGGGCTCTCACAGCCTAATGGGGTAGGGAGACACGTCAATAAATAATTTTTAAATATAAATTTAGTATGAAAAATGATTTGACAAAATGCTACAGGTCTTTTCAGCAGTCTTGGGTGGCCTGCAACACGCATAGAGGCCAACTCTAATCCTCCTACGGCAGGCAAGGCAGCAGGGAACATCTAAAATGACAGGGCAGCAAAGGACTATAGAGATGGGACTCCTTGTTTCCTAAGGGACAGTCCTTTGGCTATATACTTCCTGAAAAGGATTCCTTGTCCCTCAAAACCATTAAAGCAAGAAACAGTTTTCAAAACCATGCATTTTTGACATGTATATCTTTAAAATTATCAATCCAGGGTGCCTGGGTGGCTCAGTCAGTTAAGCGTCTGCCTTCGGCTCAGGTCATGATCCTGGAGTCCCTGGATCGAGTCCCGCATCGGGCTCCCTGCTCGGCAGGGAGTCTGCTTCTCCCTCTGACCCTCCCCCCTCTCATGTGCTCTCTCTCATTCTCTCTCTCTCAAATAAATAAATAAAATCTTTTAAAAAAATAAAATAAAATAAAATTATCAATCCAAAATCCAAAAAGCTAATTCTACTCTCCCCCTAAACCCATATCTGAATCTTCTGGATTCTTTCATTGTCACATCCCAAATCGACCAATTTTTTTTTTCCCCTCGGTGTATAATTTATATAAGAAAACTAGATCGGTATGCTTGTTCATGTTTCCAAATTAAGTGGTTAATGTCTTCCAAATTAATATTAAATTACTGTATTAATTATAATAAAAAATTATCAGAACACATTGCCCCACCCTGGCATCTCTCCTCTCCTTGTTCCCTACCAATTCGAGGACTCAGAGACCCAAGATTCACACTTGGAGTTATACTAGGGAGCCCACTGCTTACTACGCTTGGAGCCTCCAAGGTCCCCGTGGGTGAAGATGGCAGGGAATTCACGAGAATTGGCTCTAAAATTGCCATCAGGTATAAAAGCTATGCATAAACATTAGATTCCCATCGTTCACCGGTTCCCCAGATGTCACCGATAATTGAGCTCATTCCTAAACATTGAAGAGTCGTGACCAACCAATTCAAAGTGTTCAAGATTCAAGGAAAATCCCTCAGTGAAGACCCTCCTCTCCTCCTCCTTATTTTTTAAAAATACTTTTATATAAGCTAAGTCTGTTTAAATTGATTATCAAAAGCCACCGAAAGGGGTTAGCTTGAAGAGTGTGTGGAAGGAGCTCAGGCAGTAGGACAGGGCAGCAATACTCTTATGTGGCTGAATTTACACATGAGCTTCAATTTTATTCGTTGCTAGTTGTCCTGGGCTAACTCCTTCCTCCTTCCTTATATTTGCCTGGCTAAGTCAGTGGCTCCCAGAAGATAGGACCCAGGCAATCATCTCTATCTGTCATATCCCAAGTTGACTTGGATGGTAACTAAGTGATAGTTTCTTTTTCAAGTGGTAGATTTTTTTTTTACCATTTAAGCCATGATAGAAAAATTATGTGACAAGAGTCTAGCTGTTTGAGGAATGGAAAAGTCATTTAAGGACAAAAAGAGGTAAAAAGAACTTGTGACTAATCAATATATTGTGGGTAGGGGAAAAAAATGGCCCATTTCAAAGGGGAAAACAAAGTAGTATTAAAGAAATCCAGAATTTTCCATAACTTCAATCGCACTTCTTTTTCCAAATGTGTGTTCTTTTAAATGATTAAGGTTTTTAACAATCCAGAATAAAAGAAGCAAGGAGTAAAAGAAAATAAATCTTTCCATAGTCAAAATTTGCAACATTGAAACTAGCCAACAAAAACACAGGCTCACTTGGAACCAGCTCTTGGCCATAATTAAATTAGAATGTGTTTAAATTCTTAATGGCATGGTATTTTACACTGAGTTTGAAATATACACCTAAATACTCCAGCCATCATGAGTTATTAATATAAAGTGCCCAATAACTAGAGAAGTATTGCAGCATATTATCACTCCTCCCTGGCTAATGAAACCAATCATCCTCTCCAGCATTTTAGCCACACAAACCAGAATCACTCTCTTTGTAGCTTGAAAGGTTTCAGAAAGCATCGGAGCAGCTAAAAGGCAGCCTTTTTGCTTGATGAAACAACCCTGAAATAAATGTTAGGTGGTTTTTCCTGAAATGTGTGTGTGTTTTCTTTTCATGCTGTCTGCATGTCCGCTTCTCTACATAGAATAAAAAATCCATTCAGATCCCAAGAGACACAACAGCATGATCACAGTTTACTAATTGTTATCTGGAAACCTCTGTATAACAGGAAGACCAATTTAGAAAGCGAAATCTGCCTGTTCAGTTATTGAGCTTATTTTGATAATGATTTTGCTGAAGTAGATCTATTAAATGGCCCTTGGTAATAGGTTATGGAAGTCTGCTGAATTCAAACTGGTAAGAAATAGTGTAGGCATCAAGCAACTCTACAATCAAAAGTTTAATTAAAATTAGGGCTGGCTATGGGACGCCTCGGTGGCTCAGTCAATTAAGCGTCTGCCTTTGACTCAGGTCATGATCTCAGGGTCCTGGGATCGAGTCCCACATCAGGCTCCCTGCTCGGCAGGGAGCCTGCTTCTCCCTCTCCCCCTGCCTGCCGCTCCCCCCTGCTAGTGTTCTCTATCTCTCTGTGTGTCAAATAAATAAATAAAATCTTTAAAAAATAAATTAATTAAATTAAATTAAGGCTGGCTAAACCCTTTAACTAGTAGGATTCATGGGACCACATTCGGGCTCAGAGCTTTGGCAAGAACTGTGGTCTCTCCTCTCTAGACATTTTGGCATAGACCCAGGGCAGTTATGCCAAATGTGTTTCAGTGTGCTCTACCCATTGGACTAATGATTGGACTAATGATCCTCCTAATCATTAGGCCTGGCCTTGTAAAGCAATCTTCATAAAAATAGGTGCCAGAGAGTGACAGAGTCAGAATGGACAAAATATTGCCAATACTGTAAGAACGGGGGATTGCTAGCAGCTTTCTCACCATGGGGAAAAGGTGAATTGATCTCAGAATCCTCTTACAAGCCTAGCAAACTAGTAGAGAAGAAGGGACATTTTCTAAGGGGGAGAATTTAAGATCCAGGATGGAATTTTATACCAAATAGACATTTTGAGATAATAAATAAGAACCTATTTGATTGATCAAGGACTTGCTAATGACCAAACCCAGACCATGGCTAGATTTCATCCAACGTCCCCTTGGGAAGCCCAGAGCCTAACAGAAACAAGGGACAGCAGAAGCCTAGGGGGAGGCACAGGGGAGTCAGAAGATGAGGTGAGCCATGTGCAGAGAGTCCCCAAGTTAAACCATGTCTTAGGAATGAGCACAGAGCTAAAAGTGTAAGGCAAAACTGAGATATCAGAAGCTAGATGGTAAAGAACAGAGGAGATATGGAGGAGTTAAATAAAGAATGGAAACGAGCAAGTCCAAGGCAATAGTTGACATTGGAGCTACAGGTTAAAGTCTCATTTTCATTGGTGTCAGCAGCTCGGGCTTGGTTAAGTCAGGCTCCTTTAAAGGTACAGGGATGGATGGAAGATTTATGTTATGTTTTGAAGGGTTCCTATACCAATAAAAATAACAACCATTACTGCTACTCACTGAGCATTACTCTATGCTAGATTTCATTTTAGGGGTTTTTATTTATATTAGAATATTAATTACAATAGTAATAACTACCATTAATTGAGCATTTATATGTGTCCAGAACTATGTCAAATGTTCCAAATACATTCTTTTTATTTAATCCTGCAACATCTCTGCAATTGGTCTTGCCATTGGTTTATTATTTTTATGTTGCAGAAATGAAACTGAGGCTGAGAGAAGTTAAGGATCTTGTCCAAGTTCACATAGGTCAGAGTAGCAGAGCCAGCATTTTTTTTATTTAAATTCAATCAAATAACATATAATGTATTGCTGGTTTCAGAGGTAGAGGTCAGTGATTAGTCTGTCTTATATAACACCTAGTGCTCATTACATCACGTACCTTCCTTAATGTTCATCACCTAGTTACCCCTTTCCTCCTCCCCTCTCCCCTCCAGAGCCAGTATCTGAATAGAGTTTTTGTCTGAATATAAAAGCCAGGCTGTTTCCCAAGGTTGAGTGACAGTGCCGACAATAGGAACAGAAAGACTGATAGATATGATATGGAATGTGTCCATGACAGCCTATTAAGCTCAACAGTTTTGAGATTATAAAGGCATTTACCCTTATAACCATTCATTGTTCCAAATAATCCATTAATATAATAAATACCTGGACACTTACGATTGCACCTGATGATCATGTACAAGAAGAAGAAAGAGGAGAAGGAAGAAATGATGATGGCATGACTATGATGATGAAGATTATGATGACACCAATGACTACAGAAGCTAAAACCACCCTCATGTTTAGACAGTGTTATATGGTCGCCTATGGGGCATACTTTAAGTGGTACCAACAATGCCTTCCCACCTATTTCCACTTACTATATAAAACCTCTCCAAAGGAGACACAGAACTTTCTTCCCATGGTTAGAGACAAAGTTTAAAGATAGCTCTAAGAGAGGTAACTGTCCTAAATTTACTTGAGGATATATTAACATATCAAAAACCATCTCTAAGAAGTGTTTTTGATAAAGACATAATGATAGAAAGGATAAAAAATGGGATAGACGTAGACTGATCAGAGGGAAGGGAAGGAAATATTCATTTGGTTCACAAGTACTTATTGAGCAATTCTATGACTCAACCATTTAAGAGTTGTTCCCATTTTCAGGGATGGAAACTGAGGCTCAGAGAGGTCAAAAAATTAACAGTGGTGCAGCCAATGTCTGAGTCCAAAGCCAGTTTTATTTTTGCTGAACCTAGCCTGGCCCCAGGGACTTCATAAGTAAACAGATGAAACCCTCAGATGGAATGGCAAGACCATATAATCTATGGATCTCCCCAACACCACAGGCCTTAGACCAACACCAAGGTCCAAAAAGAACTCTGGCTGCAGAATTTGATTCCTGAAGCTGCCAATAGCCAGTCCTAGTTCTGATCATGGTAATTCGCATAAGGGACAGAAGGCTTTTTTTGGGTTGGGACACATAAACTCATAAATATTACATATAAACTTATAAATATGCATGTTGGTCTCAAAGTTTTGTAACTAGCTCATCCAAAACTTGTATGAGACACTTTAATATCAAAATGTCAGTTGAAAGCCATATAGTGATAAATCCCCCTCCCCAGCAAGGGAAAGAAAAGTCCAAAATGCTACCTTGAGTGAGCATTTAGTCACAGGGCCAAGCAGTGCCCACGGGAAGATTACTGAGGTTTCCCTATCCTTCACCAACCTGAGCCACTTCTCTCATTGACCTCCTCTTCCCCACAACTTCCTCTTTTCATGTGCTCAAGCTGTGTCCAGGGAGAGAAGTGCTAATCCCTCTTGAACAACCTGTGGCTTGGTCCCTCAATTGAAATCCCTTCAGTTGAGGAAGCGATACCTCCAATCATCACAGCTACAAAATGTGCCTGGAAATTGACTCTCACGATGAGATAGCACAGAGAAAGTATAGAAAGCACATAACTGCAAAATACAGAGTATCAACAATAGCTCATATTTGGTTTCATTCCATTTTTTCCCCAAAATTTACCTTAGTAGAGAGAAGTTAAAATATTACTCTTAAAGAAAGAGGGCACAAATCACATGAATATTAACAAGAGGTAAAGCAGGTGGTCTAACAAAGGCTTAGTGAATGCGCTAAACAATCCTTTGAGGAGATATTTAAGTCATCATAGTTGGCACTAATTATAAATGGAAACCATGTCTTTTTCTTAAGACTAAGGAGAAATGCAACCATTTCTGCACATGCCAGATATAAGTTAACTAGATCCTGACTTTCATTACCATGCCTGATTCCCCAAACACAGATTTCATCTTAGAAACTGTTATGAGCTCAACTGTGTTCCCTCCAAAATTTATACATTGAAGTCTTAGCCCCCAGTACCTCAGAATGGGACTGTATTTCAACATATGGTCTTTAAAGAGGCAAATAAGTTACAATAAGGTCATTAGGGTGGGCCCTAGCCCAATGCAACTGGTGTCTTATAAGAAGAGGAGATTAGGACACAGATACGCACGGAGGGAAGTCCATGTGAAGACACTCGGAGAGAGGTCTCTGATAAAAGCAATCCTACTGAAACTTTGATCTCAGATTTCAAGCTTCCAGCATTGTGAGAAAATAAATTTCTTTTGTTTAAGCCACCTAGTCTGTGGTACTTTGCTATGGCACTCCATCAAACTAATACAGAATCCAAAACTGTGGATGTTTGACATGGATAAATCTAGGACAGTTCAGCTGAAAGAAATCTGCTATACACTTGCTTGCTTCCCATGATCATTTCCATTCAACTCTCAAAACCAGTGAAAGACAGAGTACGCCATCCTAGAACTGGGTGAAATAACATCTCTTTCAAAGCCCTGAGACCCCAAGTACAAGATGAAGTTAGATGGGTAAAGAGTTCCTGTGTCTACCCTAGTTCCTAACAAATTCTACCAGTCATAATTAGTCTTTCTCCCCTGACCACTGCAAAAGCCTCCTTAGTGGTAACCCACCTCTCCAACCCTACCCCCTCTAATCCAATCTCAGAGCAATAAAGCAATCTTCTCGACATTCAGCTCTGGTTTAAGAGCCTCCAGTGCTTTCACGTTGTATCTGGAATAAAATCCAAACTCCTTAGCCTGGCCCAGAGAGCCCTCTAGGATCCAGCCCAGCACTGTCTCTCCACCTTGAGCCTGAGGCACTTTCCGCCTTGCACACACACACCTCCCAGCACTTTCTGCTCTTTGAACATGCTAAGCGCTTTCCTGCTCCAGGAATAGCATGCCTTGACTGCGACTACCTCAAGGATACATTCTCCAACCACCCTCCTAAAATACCTGTCATTCTCCATCCCACCCATGCTCCATTTCTCCATGGCAAGTATTATAATTTGCACATGTTTCACTTACTCTTCTGTGTACTTGCTTTGTCTCTAACCATGAGGTCAAGGACTCTGCCCGATTTGTCACCATTATAGTTCCATGGTTGAATGAATGAATGAATGAATGAATGGATAAGAAACACAGAGGGGGAAACCACTTTGTAAACTCTAAGGCATTATGTACATGCAAAGTAGAATTAGTAGGTACGAAGACCTATTAAAGCAGAACCTGTGTCTTCTTTTCTTCCCAAACCTCATTCCCTCCGTAAAAGGTAACTGAATTGATTAATTTAGTCATCATTATTTGAAAATGATGTGATAAATGAACTATCATATCCAAGAACTTATGATTTATAGCAATTTATGTGTTCTAAAATAGTTTCACATATTTTATCTCATGTAATCTTTACAACTTCCCTGTGAGTAGGCATTCTTACTCCCACTCTACAGAAGGGGAAACTGAGGCTGGGGTGCTAAGTAAACTGTTCAAGTCTCTACAAATAATAAGTGATAGAACCAAGACTCCCACTATCCCACTGCCATCATCAATCTCAATTAGATTGCTTAGTAATTATCCCTCCTGGGCCAATGGTGACAAATAACAGGCAAGGGTAGGAAGACCCATGCTCATGTAAAAAGAGATTGTCCTGTAAGTTTGTTTGGCTGCAGGGAAAAGGCTTTTCTTAGAATGAGCTTTTTTGAGCCAATAAGGGAAGATTTTCCTTTGTACTCTATTTTTCCCTTTATATATCAGCTCTAGAATGTAAGTATATTTTGCTAATACAGTCTAAAGTAGTTCTGTCTTCATTCTATGCCAAGGGAAATTTCTCCAGAAATTATTTTGCTCTTTATAATATAGCATTATACTGTTGACAAATGAAAAGTTTATTACTACGTCTTCTAGGGTTAGCTTTCCCATATACTGAATTAGGTATCTTTTTCCCAGAGGATAATTTAGTTCTGTGAATATTATTTTACTCATTAAACATATTTATTTAATGCTGTTATTATCAAACCAACATTTATAACAGATTATATTCTCTCTTATAATGACATTTACAGAATAATTTTGCTAAGAAAATTGATTCTGTGGTCAAAGTTGAAAGACAAATGGCAAGACATGAGAAAAGTATTTATAACTTATATAATGGTAAGGGTTAGCATCTCTAGCATAAAAAATGTCCAAGTGAATAGGAAAAAAACTCAATGTAAAAATGAGCCCAAGAAATATGAATATGAGTTCACAGACACATGAAATTATCCAGATAATAAAAAATAATAATGAAGACACAACCTCATTAACACTTTAATGCACATTAAAGCAGTATTTGCCAAAAATATTAGTAGAAACTTTTAAAACTAAGGACATCCATATAAGCAAAAACATTGTGAGGTGCCCATTATTACATTTTAAAGGGTAAATTTACAACAACCATTTAAATTTAAAATGTGTACTGATGACTTCCTTTTCTAGGACTATATCTTCTTGAAATACTAGCATAATTATATGTCAGCATAATAGACTTATATTTAAATAATTTTTTAAAAGATTTATTTATTTATTTGACAGAGAGAGACACAGCCAGAGAGGGAACACAAGCAGGGGGAGTGGGAGAGGGAGAAGCAGGACTCCCACCGAGCAGGGAGCCCGATGCGGGGCTCAATCCCAGGACCCCGGGACCATTACCTGAGCCGAAGGCAGACACCCAATGACTGAGCCACCCAGGTAAATGCCACTTGCACCCATGTATTTGACATTAGGTCCCTGGCCATCCTGGACACAAGTTTTCATTTGGAAATTTTGCTCAATAAGAACTGAGTAAAGTCTCAATAATAAATGCTTACTGATTGGGATTGAAAAGATACTGCAACTGACAAAGCCCTAAGAACATTCAACGAAGTTGTTATCATGTTCTTCAGGAATGCTCTCTCCCCCTTAAACCACAGTATAATGGGGGAAAAAAAAACAGTTTGGAATCAGTCATATGTGAGTTCTGATTCTTATTCCGATGCCTGCTAGTTAGGTGACTTTAACTTTCTAAGCCTCGGTTTCTATATCCATAAGATGCATGTAGAAAACTGATATCTGAAAGAAAAACTCAGATCTCAGTTAGTTGTTGGTTGGAATAAATAAATAATAGCTGTATATCACCCAGCAAAATTCATGGCACATATTACACGCTTCAACAAATACTAGTCCCCTCTGCTCCTACAATCTATAGGTCATGGAGCTGTGCAGAAAAGAAGAGAAAGCTGGGAGCAGACAACTCTACTGTTCTAGGATTCATTACTAATTCATCTTCCTATATTTGTTCAGACCTGTTGTGAGAGACACAGCGCTTGGTTCTCCAGGTGCAAATACACAAAGCATATATCCTGTCATCCAAACGGGGACAAAGGAATTCCTCATAATTCCTATGGACAAAACAACTGGCTCTCTTTTTTAGCAAGGCTAATAACTGAAAATGACCTAATTAATATGATGAGAAGAAGAATACTGAGAGTTTAATATGTGCCAGGCTCTATTTATTCTCTTCACCTTATGTGGATTATCCCATTTCATCCTTTCAAACCTGGAACACGGGTTTTAATATTGTAGGTCTTATTGGTCAATGAGGAGGAAACTTGCCATTTCAGGGCACCAAACTGATGTGATATGATTGACATGGGTTAGGCCCCAGTTCAGAGCACACAATGCTAAAATGCACTCCCCTGGATCTATAAAGATGGATACGAATCAGTATGATTCAGGAGGCATACTTGATCAGAAAAATAAATAAATAAAAACTATTACTTGGTCAAAGCCCAGGATTTGAACAGTTCATCATAAAGTGAATGACACCTGACTTACATCAGAGTCTGCCCAACAGGGTAGCCAATTCAAAATCTCCATGGAAGAGAGAGACACACTTGTTTCACGGATCCATTTCATGGATCATGGATCACTATCCCGGTCCAGAATACATCATCTGTTCATTCAATAAATTTTTGTGATTAACTCCTATGTGCCAGGGACTGTTCTGGACATTGAGAATACAACAGTGAACTGACAAAAAATATCTGCATGGATGTGAAGACACTTAACAAACGAGTACAGTATACACTTCCGGTGAAGAAAAGTGCTATGCAGAAAAATAAAGCAGGAGCGGGGAATTGGGAACTTTGACTGGGGGAGGATGTCAACCTGTGGCCCACAACCTCAATAAGTCGGGAGGCTCACTCTGAATCTCCAGGCGAGTAAATGCACCAAAGCATTTACTGGGGAAAAATAAACAGAAAAGAAATAGAGATAATGAAGAAACAAACAGGTATATTACCATTTTTATACCAGGTTTTGGTGTAAGGGTCCTGATTAGTACTGTAAACACATTAATATTGTATGAGTGTTATCTGCCTTCTAAAATATTTACAAGAATATGATAAATTAGACTTATAATTTTAATTAAATATTTAGAAATCTTAGATTTAACCAGTAATCACTGTTTACATGTTTTCAAAAATGTCATTGGTTAAATTCATGACTTTTTATTATTCGTTGTATAAACAGTACATAAAGAGAGAAATCTGTAGCTTTTAAAATTTTTTAAATACTCGTAGATGAATTCATAAGATTAATAAAACGGGCATGAAAAAAACTGAAAAGAGAACAGAGCATTTCTCTCTATGAACAAAAGCCCTTCAAACACATTACACATGAGAAAACTGAGCCCCTGGGAAAGTTAAGTAACTTACCCTCGTTCAGTGTCCCGTGGTTTGTGACAAAGCCACCAAGTATTTGAATATGACCACGCCATTAACAGTCTCCCAAAAATAATATTAAATGCTTAAAGTGTATAGCATAGAACCTGGCACACGGTGGGCATTCGATATATCTCTCCTCCTGACCCCAGCTTAAATCAAACTGTAACCAGGGAAATCCAAAATACTACCCAAAGTGCACATGCACACATGCACACACCATTCAAACAGTATGAGGTAGTCCTAAGAAAGAACCTCCATCTGTTCCCTTCCCTCCCAGCTCTTACCAAATCAGACCTCTCAGAATACAGACACTCATCTGATGTGGTGTGGTCGCTTCACCCATTAAAATGGTCTGAGTGGGCAGCTCATCAATGGCTTGGTGATTGTGGTAGGCAGTTGTAAAGATGGCCTCCCATTGAACCAGGCCTCCCTCTATTCATAATCTTGGGTAATCACCTCCCATGGAACCTGGACTGTTCCCCATGACTCACTCACAACTAACAGATGAGGAGGAGTGATGCCACAGGACTTTGAAAGGCAATTAGAAAAAGCCTTATGACCTCTGTCCTGGTGTCCTGGAGCACTTGCTCTTGGGGAAAACCAACCACCACATCAGAAGTCCGACTACCATGAGACCCCTGTGCTGTGAAGATGCCCAAGCTAGCCATGGATTGAGGTTGTTAGAGAAAGAGATGCCCCAACAGCCCCCACCAATTGTTCCAGCCTGAGAGCTAGCAGTGTGCGCGATGAAGACTTCAGGTGCCTCCAGCCTCAGCCACCATCTGACTACAAACACATGAAGATCCCCAAAAAGCAAAAATTGCCCACCTGAACCCATCAAGCCCCAGAACTGTGAGATCATGATAAATTATTGCTGTAGACCACTGTGTTTTGGGCTGCTTTGTTTTGTTTTGTTTTGTTTTACACTGCAGTGGATAAACACCTTGCAAGCACTCCATTTGGCATTTTCTCAATGTATTTTTTTTTTTTTTGGTTTATAGACCCTATGTTTTCCTAGATATTAACTACCCATCCATAAATGTCCAGTCAGCATGCTCTTTTTCTCCTCTATCCATATTCAGAATAGTAATAACATACACTTTATCTAACATTTCAAAATTACCACCTATCATGACACCCAGACAAAGAATATTTTCTTTCTCCTTTTCCAGGAAATGGTTGAAAATGAACTTAATAATGAACATTTTCCAAGCAACAGTATACTCCAGAACTCATGGGAGTTATAAAATAACCCAAAACTAAGAGGGTGAAATGGCTCACCCTCTAAATTCTTTATATCTTGAAGTCTTTGATTTAAATCATTATTTAAAAAAAAATCAAATCACACAGTGCTCTTAATAAAGCATTATTATTTCAGGAAAAAGGATAAAACTTTCCAAATGCAAATGTTTAGCTGGGGTAGAGTCTTAAAAGATTCCAAGACATTAGTAAGGAGATGGATTGCTTTGCTATTACAAGTCTAGGTTACAGTATCACTGGAACCAAATTCCCTTCAGATTAGTCTTTACTCAAAATGAATGTTTGTAATTATGAAATGAAATAAGTTTTAATTTGAATTGCCTAAAAAGGGGAAACCAAATATTGTGTAATTACAGGAGAAGAAATTTGAGATGGAAAACAAGATAGTGTTATTTACAAGTAAAAAGGCTTTTATGGGATTATGGGGCTTTAATGTGCATATTTGCAGGATTTGGGGTGGCAGAATTTGGAACTAAAATATTTTTCATCAGCATTTATTTACAGTCTGCGTGCAAGAAATGGAATCCCAGACACATCTGATATTGGGCTTATTTAAACCTTTTATATCCCTACTAAATCTGAAAAGACTCAAATGTTAGCCACACATAATGGAAGTAATCGTGGAGTGTGTGATAAAATAAGTATTTGAAAACCACATGCAACTTTTAGGCTCAAATCCAGAACTATAAAATCCACCTAGAGACATAATGAGCCTGACTCTCCTTGGAGGAGGAAAAGCAGTGAGGAGGAAAGCATGCCCTTATTCTCCCCACACAGTTCATGGCACCTGAATGCAGCCCACAAGTGGCCTGTAACTGCTTTACAGCAAAGCACCATTTTGCTTCCCTGTAAGGCAGCTTTTTCTTATCCTCCACGAAACTGGGACTTCGGAGACTTTGTGTCTTTATCTTACATTTCTCCTGTCCCCTTCTGAAGCCCCACTTTCCCTACCCCTGAGACTAGGACCCTAGGTCCCAGGTCTGCCCCAGTTATTCTCCCCACAGCCTGCACCACTCCACTTTGGTAGCCCCAAACCTTTCTCCTCAACTTTTTCTGGGAGAAAGGCTTCAAACTGAGGATCTCCTTCCTCTGGCAGGGACAAACTAATTTACACTAACCCACCCTTCCCAGAAATATTACCTCCTTAAAAGGCGTGGCAAAGACAGCTCACGGTTCGCCAGATGTTTTTGTCCTTCTTCCTATACTGCACTAATGTGCCTGGAAAGCAGTTGCCCAGCCAGGCACTCCATTTCCCAGACTCCCTTGCAGTCAGCTATGGCCACATGGGTGAGTGCTGGCCAATGAAATAGAGACAGAGTGCTAAGTGCTACTGTTAAGTCTGGCTCATGAACATCTCCCATAGAGCTCTTCTCCATGCTCTTTTCCCCATTCAGCTGGCTGGAAGGGAGGAGATCCCTAGGGTGATTTGGCAAACCTCCAACAATCGGGTCCCTGAATGGAAGACGGCCATCCTGAGCACATATTTGCCCTCCAAATGTGATTAAAGAGCAAGTAATACACATGTTGGGTCTCTCTCTTTTTAACTTGAGTTAGCCTACCATAAACACTACTTAGTCCAAAGGAATCATTCTCCAATGACAGAGAGACAATGTTGGACAGAATTGGGAGGGTGAAGGAAATTTCCCAATTCCCTGCAAATTGCCTTGTTTAAAAGTTACTCACACATACAACTGTCTCAGTTGACCTCTGGTAAGGGTTTGCCATTAATCAGTCATTGGTAGACTCTGCCCTCTGGCTGCCTTCCTGCCCAAAGACCTTCTGCAACCTAGTTCAATAACATCTGTACTCAATAGTCATTACTGAGCCTTAGATATTTTCAACAAGTTTTCCCAGCATATCAATTTAGAAATTCACTGATCAATGAAAATCTGTGTCATGGTCTCATTATTTGTTCATTCACTCATTCATTCAAATACTTTCTCAACACCCCAAATATCAAGTATCCTGCTAGGCATTGACTGAACACAGACACCTTCCTGTCCATTGGTGCCAGTAAGTAAAGGAATGGTCATGGGGACAGATAGGAATTGTAAAATGATAATCTATGTAACTGTCTAATTATCATCGTAGCTAAATTGAACCCATGTTATATGCCAACACCCTACTAAGAACTTGACATTGTTTATTTTACGTAATCACCCCAACCCTATCCTCATATTACAGATACAGAAACCAAGGCTTGGAGACATTAAGCAACATGCTGAATTTACACAAATAACTACCATTGAGGTGGAGATTTAAGCCGAATTCTGTCTGACTACAAAGTCATTTACTAAGTGTGTGACTTTGGGCAAATTAGTTAAACACCATAACTCTACCTCTCTAATCTGAAATACCATCTCAGTCCCAAAGAAGTAATTTGTACTAAGAGTTAAAATCCAGGACAGAGATGTTTACACTCTCCCTACCCAAAGTATACTTTATAAATACTATGTGTAAAAATCTGGCCTCTTCAACAATTTTCTTGCTTCTGAAATGTCAGTGGAGGGAAGAGGAAGCTTAAATAAATATTTACAGTATTCATATTATGAAAGAATTTTCCAGCTGGTGTGTCTTAAAATGTTGATTGTCTTCACACAAAGTAAGACCCTCCAGTGAAGACATCTCAGACCTCATCTTCACCAGTTGAAACAGTTGTGATAAGGTGACCAACAACGATCACATGACATGAGGGACTCCTGTTCCGGGTGCCTATGTGGGTGTTTCTATGGGTTCTGGAAGAGCCCAGAGGAGAGCGCTTCCTGCCTAAGTTTCCGGGCTGTGAGATGTACCACATCACAAGCCCACTCCAAGCCTGGCTTTGCTGCCAAAAGCACACTCGACCAAATCCCCACACTCCAGGTGCTTATTCAGGCTCAGCCACAGACTGATAGCTAAGCAACCCCTGGAGAACTGAGAAATACACATTTGGAAGACACTTAGAGTCTGTACTGAGAAATAAGCAGAGAGGAAGGCTGCCGGGCAATCGGGGAACAAGCTGATGGGAGCCCTGTGGATGGAGGACTGAGGTGCACTTGGGGATTTTCATTTCCCAGGATGCATCAGTGTTATGTGGAGCTTAATTATGGCTAACTCTGGGAGGTAGGTATAATTATTATTCACATTTCCAGTCAACGAAACTGAGGTTTAGAGAGGTCTAGGAACTTGCCCACGATCACAAGTAGGAAGAAGTGAAGGAAAGATTTGAACCTAGGTGTCTCACTCCAAAAGTCTCACTCTTAACAACTTTCAACCCAGTTCAACTGAAGGAGAAAAAACAAAAACCAAAAAATAAATTCCTTTTCATGAATACAGTCCATGTTGCTTGGAATACAGTCCACGTTCCTCCACCCCAGTGGGTGTCATACGATCATTTTACAAACTTGGTTGTTGTTTGGTTATACTCTTTCCCTGCTCCCTCCCACCATCTCCGGGAGCTAAAGCTGGCTTCCCCCTCTCTGAAGAAATAGGAGTTTGAAGTTATCCTATGTGGTTGTCAAAATCTGAGTGTCCCCAGCTGACAACTAGGGTAGTGGGCATTAAGGGGTCACTTGTCCTCCAACCTAGGATACCTGTTACATCCTCAGCCAGCCATCTCTAGCCAGAAGCAAACGTCCTCCTCTTATCACAGGGGAGTGTCTATATCAGGTAAATTGAGGCTCAAGTAGATTTTGTCCAGAGGAAGTTGGAGAGTGGACAAGAATCTCCTTGTGGAGAATAGAAGTCAATAAGCCCATGATCCTACTGATCTGAATCCAGTCTGGCCTGACCAAGAGAGAATCAAATTGCTGGGTCTTAGGGAGGCTTAAGCCAAGCGTTCTCAGTTCTCAGCAATTTTGTTCCCAAGGGAACACTTGGCAATGTCAGGAGACATTTTTGGTTGTCACCACCTAGTTGGAAGGAGTATTACTGGCGTGCAGTGAGTAGAGGCAAAGGATGCTGCTAAACATCCCACAAAGCACAAGACAACTCCACAACAAAGATTATCCAACACCAAATGTCAATAGCACCAAAGTTGAGAAACTCTAGCCTACACCAGTCACTCCCTGGGATGCTCTGGGCCTGGCAACACTGAGCTCTATTTCCCCCTATACAATGAGGAGTTTTCAGTGGTCCTTCAGACTTCTGTTGGCTAAAGGAATCAAAGCTTGGATACACAGTTATTCCCATGTGAGGGCCCATGGAGAAGGAATCAGCGAGGGCAAGAGAGAGAATGGATCCGAATACTGAAGGAGCTAAGGAGCTTGGCCTTGGACAAGACTGCCTTCTGTGCCCTCACCTCCCTCCTCCCTATCCTAGCTACCACCCCTTCCCCATCACCCTGACATTCCAGACTCCCAAAGCCTTGTGGTCCTTCTTCCTTGCAAACCTGTTTCTGGGAAAGGATCCAATGTGAAAGTAAATTATCATGATCCCTCTCTCAGGAATATTGGCATTTTAACCCACATTGTCAACTGTGTAATGTCAGCCTTTTTTTTTTTTTTTTTTTTTTTTTTTGGTTGGGGAGGCACATTTAGCTTATATAATTGAGTATGAGGCAATGGCAAGTAGGTAGAGGAAGCCTAGGGTTCAGGGCTGACCTGTAGCGGAGGGTCCTTATTGGTAGCCTTGTAGTCACATCACGGAAGGCAACAGTAAAGAGGATAGTAATAGCCACCTATATTTACTGGACACCTGCTCTGGATAGGCACTGCTTTAATTGCTTTACCTGTATCAACTCATTTAATCTTTACAACAGCCCACTGAGGTAATTACTACCACATTCTTTATTTTATAAATGAGGAATTGAGAGCAGAGAGCCCAAAAAACTCACTCAAAGCCCATTAGCAACTGAAGAAGTAAAAGTCAAACCCAAACAGCCTGACTGCAGAGGAGAGTGTGGGCTCTTAGCCACCCCTGCTTCACTCCTGCTTCTTGTGCTATAAAAAGAGCTCCAACCAGGAGCAATGGGCCCCACACTGCACTAGACTCATGTGTGGGGCAAGTCAAACTACACTCGGGGTCATGGGTTCTTTCTTTACAAGGAGATAATTTTAGACCCAGCAATCACTGAGTTCTCTGCAATCACTGACCTTCATTGATTCTTATGGTCCAGATATAAAATTTCAAAATAAGTAGACTTCATCTTACCTTTGGTGCCATTTCTACTGAGCTACATGGTTGGGTATATAACATTCTCTTAAAGAAATATAGCAATAAGAACTTCATCCTATGGGATCCCCACTGCCTTCCCCTAGCATTATCCTCTTGCCCCAAGATAGGTTCAGCCACCAGAGCAAAATCCCAATTCCCTTATTTGGCGGATCTCTTTTGGGTAAAAGGAAAGAAAGCAGAGTAAATACACATCAAAGTATGAATGAATGATGAGCTCCAGAACCTTCTCTTATTCTGCAATGTCAAGCAAAGAACTATCAAGGCAATGGAAAAAGTGAAGATATTTGGGGTATGACAAATTTGGATAGCACTCTTAAATCAGCAGGAGAGAATCTCTTTTCTCTCCAGGTCTAAAATTGGTTACACTGAACTAGTAGATCATTTGTATCCTTTGTATATCATTATGTTTAGCCAAGAGGTAGGCTTAAAGTCAGTGCTCAAAAAGTACTTACTGGTTGACTAAGAAAATAATGCCTCTGTGTACCCCAAGTTTTATTTTAGTAATTGAATCTCCATTGGAATAAAGTTAGAATTTGAATTTAGCTCTTGAAAAATACATCTTTACCACCTAACAAGTCAGGGATTTATTAGAAGGTTCTTACATGCTCTGAGCTGACATCTTCCTGGAGAAGCTAATGACACATACCCAATATTTTGCTTCTCAAAGTACCAAAGCATTTATTAGGAATAAGAATCTCTGGCTCCACCTCAATGCCTTCTGAAATAGACTCTACATTTTGACAAGACCCTCAGATGATTTGTTTGCATGTTAAAGTTTGAGAAGCCTGGGAGGGTTTATTACATTATATTATATTATATTATATTATATTATATTATATTATATTATATTATATTAGGGAGTGGCTAGAGAAGCTACACCTGGATGCATAAGGCTAACTAAAGAATTTGTTTAAATATTGAAGATTACTTTGCACTTTTGGAGTCAATTTGGGCCTAGAGGCAAGAATTAAATACACACACACACCGAGAGGCATTATTTCAGCTCTATAGGATTTTGCAGTCTAGTGAAGGACAGATACATAAAAATACAGTATGATAATGATGGCACTGTAATGACGGTAGATTCTGGAGAGAGGGAAGGGTAGGAGAAATGAGTGGGCTTACCTGTAGACTCAGAGAAAGTTTGGGAATGGAAACAGAATAGTCAAGATCCTTTTAGTTTTCCATTTCAAGACAGAAAACTATTCCAGAGTGTCAAGCAAGTGACATATGTTGCCCATCACCTGGAACAGAAGTCCAAACACTTCTATCCACTTAATCGTGGTACTGGAATTGCTAGGAAGACACAAGTCAGTCAAGCACTGGATAGAACAAAGCTTCAAGCACACAGAAAAGGGAAAGAGTGAGATCAGTTCCAATGGTGGGCATCTGTCCCCCATGGCCAGCAGGTCCCTCCTGGCAGCAGACGCAGGGCAACTGGCCTGCACGTACCCCTCTTGTGCTCCAGTAGAAGGACTCAGCCCCCTCCCCGAAGAGGATAGAAATAGTAGGGTTGGCCAGGTGCCATATATGACACACATGCTTAACCAGAACAAAAGAGCACACACTAAATCTGAAACAGGAAGAGTTATTTTAACACAAGGCGATAAGCCCAGCACAGGCCGCAAGGACTCTATGTCTTGGCAAGAGAATGTTTCAGGCCCAAAACCCATTCTTATACAGCCATATGGGGGTCAAAAGACTGCCTGCATGAATGTGTGACTCTACCTTTTCCAACAAAGAGGCTTAAAAAAAAAAAAAGGAATATATCGTTTTATGTAACTAAATAGTCTTAGAGTTTTTGGCTTCAGGCATAGGTGTATCCAGGTGCCGAAATCATGTCCTCAGAGACCCAATTTTCTCCATTTCTCATGCTTTTCTCTGCTTTGGCTTCCTCTTAGACACGTTCCCTTCAGATGTTTATCAAGAATGTTCAAGCTTACATTAACTTTTCAGAATTCCCAGAAGAAATTATTTTGCCAATTGATCTTAGAAACTTCCATTGGCCTGGCTTGGGTCATGTGACCATCTCTCAATCAATTGCTGTGCCCAACAGATCTGGACTTGAATGCTCACTCTATAACTAGCTTGCTTAGTGTGTGGGAGCCTCATTGCTCTCCTCTATAAAATGGCAGACAGTAATGCCCAGGTTATAGTAGCAAATGCAGTAAGTGCTCACTGATGGGTAACTATGATTATTGTCATCATTTGGGGGTCTGTACTCCTAAAGAGGTTGACTTACTTTTTCCATATGGGGAACTTCTACTTTTGTTTTCTAAGTGACCTTCCTTGGTTACACGTTTGTGAAGCCCAACACAATAAACACCTACGTCTGCTCAACATAAGTCCTGAAAAAGAAAGGCTGTTATCACAGGAGCTGGCCCAGTGTGAGTGGCGAGAGCCACAGGAAGAACACCAAACAAGGCAATTTAGATTTTAGACAGATTTTAGACAACAACTTTTTTTTAAAAGAATAAAAATTTAAAACCCTCACAGGGCCAGATTTAAAACATCATTTGTGGGACACCTCGGTGGCTCAATCAGTTAAGCATCCAAATCTTGGTTTCAGCTCAGGTCATGATCTCAGGGTCATGAGATCGAGCCCCCTGTGTCGGACTCCACACTCAGTGTGGAGTCTGCTTGGGATTCTCTCTCCCCCTCCCTCTGCCCCTCCCCCGGCTAGTACTCACTCAGCTCTCTCTCGCTCTCGCTCTCGCTCTCTCTCAAATAAATAAATCTTAAAAAAAAATAAAATAAAACATTTGTCTGTGACTTCCCTTGGCACTTTAGATTCCAATTTGGATCTTAATCCTACTCCACGGGAGAAGGTCTACACAGAAATTTTTCTGCTTCGGAGTCAGAATCTTGATTTCTATCACCTTCCTCTAATTTCTGCACCTTGCTTTCAATTCTGCATCACATTCTCTTGATGGGATTTCCACATGGGGCTTTTGCTGATTAGGCACCCCCCAAAAAGGTCCTTTCTGGGCTCTATTGAGTGAGGCCTGGTAGAAGAAAGGCTGTAACAGGATACGCTTTGGTCAGCTGGAGCAGCAGAATGGTGGACTCAGGTCTTGTAAATATAAATCAGTTCAGAACACATCCTGTAGAAAGGAGGTAGAGCAAGTGCCCAAGGGCATGACCGGCTACAGGTCCCTATCAACCCAGGTAGGACAGGGTTCAAGCCAGGGCCTACACACACAGAGGATCTGAGGCACATTGTCTTGTCTTGTCAGCAATAACCATCCATATGAAGTTAAACCTCCCCCCATTATAGTCAGAAACACTTGTCAATGAATGATAATGTGTTTAAATTTAACCTATTATTTCTGAGCAATTGATGGAGTCTCAATGAATATTTCCAAGGACAGATCAAGGAAAAACTGCTTATTTATGCTAACAAAAGGTCATCCACAGAATGCACACAAATACTTTGTTGAGAAAACAGAGAAGCTGCATGACAAATACAGCCAGCCTACTGGAGATAGATTTCTTTTCTCAGAAAATACCGAAGAGGGAAGCCGGAGAGGCAAAGAAGGGGGGGGGTGGGAAGAGAGAGTTCCCATCCACAACATCACCTATTGTTTGAATCATTAGAACCTCTTTCTCCTCCCAGGCTCCCATCCTTCCACTTTAAAGGAAAGTGCTTTCTGTAGGATTAAAGTAACTTTCCTATTTAACAGAAGAAAAAAGGAAAAACAGAGGAGAAACACCAAATGCATAACAATGATGACCTTCAAACTGCTGAGCTTTGAGGTCTGGCCTTTGCTCTGTGCTTGTAGAAATCTCTCAATAACTGATTAAGGGATTAACCATCCAATTTGTTCAAAAGAACAACAAGATTTATATACTTACAAGGTCCTGGAAGACATACACCTGAATTAGCATAACAATAACCTATACCAGAAGAGTCAGAAAAGTAATTCACATTTACAGTTTGAATTTTAAAACTAACTACAAAGTAGAAAATGGCCTACCTTGCCACCCACTCTAACAGGATTAAGGAGCACGTGTTGGTTTTATTTGTCCGTCTTAAGCAAACAGGCCTAATTAGAAATGAAAATCGTGGATCAATCAAAAGCAGGTTAACGAAGGACAGATCTATACCTGTTTTATGTGGGGGTCTTAAAGGGATACCATCTGATTCTAACAGGCATGAAAGGAGGTGCATTCCCAGCTGCAACAGAGCAGAAAGGACATTAAGCGCTACTGGTATTCTGAAAAAGGTGGGCGAGGCTGGGCTGGAAGAGTGTCATTATGAACAGTGAGCTCACTCCGGGAGGCAGGTATTAGAAAAACAACAGAATCCCAGGCTTTCATTTTTAAATCTGGCCCCACCTCAACTGTGCAAAAAAACTCCTTACTCAAAAGGACAAGAATTAGATTCCCTGTGTCAGTATAAGGGAATCCTGTCCTTTCGGGAAGGTCAGATGACTGGGTTTGGGTATGGGAATTGGTGTGTTGGCCCCAGAAGGAGTCTTGCTGAGCAAATGGATGCAGGCAGATGTATGTGCCCCTGGGAACAGGTGGTGGCTTCGGGCTCATCTATCTGCCGAAGTCTGTAAGTCCTCACACAGGATGAGAGGGCTAGGGGAGAACCCGCTGCCACTGCTCCTGAACTGCCACAGAAACCACCCTGTTAGGACTGACCTCTGGCTGCTGGTTCGAATTCCTAAGCAGGGTTTTGTAAAGAAAGTGAGGAAAGAAGAGAGGAATTAGGATTTCACTATAAGAGAGTAGGACCATACACTAAAAAACATACACAGAAGCAAACAAAGGGAAATTACTAACCTGAGTCCAATTTTATCAGGTTTGGCTGACTTTCCTCAGGGCTAGAAGATATTTTGCCCATCATCCCCACTCTTCCTCCATCTTTTCAGCCAAGAAAGTAATTTTAACCAGTCCTTAATTTGATCTTAAATTTTGGCTCCTTAAAAATGTCTCCTAGGGGCTCCTGGGTGGCTCAGTCAGTTAAGCGTCCACCTCTTGATTTCAGCTCAGGTCATGATCTCAGGGTCATGAGCTTGAGCCCCACATGGGGATCCATGCTCAGCTCAGAGTCTGCTTGAGATTTTCTCTGTCCCTCTGCCCCTCCCCCCCACTCACACTCTAAACAAACAAATAAATAAATAAAATCTTTTTTTTTTTTTTAATGTCTCTTTCACAGGATTTCATCATCTTCCTCTGGCCTTTCCAGTCTTCCCTGAATGCTCTTACCTCCGTCAGAATTCAAGTTCACCTTCTCTACTTGGCTGCTCTAAACCTGTTGCTCCTATGTGGGCTTCCCCGTTCTCACCCTGAACCTACTCCCTCAGCTTTGTGATGCAGCCTTTCTTCTTCCAAAGCCTGTTTCAAGTTCACCTTCACAAAGAAGCCTTTCCAGAAGTTTCCACCACACCCTACTTACTAACAGTGACTTTAACCAACTCCCCTGAGCAGTTGCCCATTCATCTGACACTGAGTCAGGTCATACTGTTTTCCTTACTGTGTCTTTATTTGCGATTATCTTGTGCCTCATCCTGGGGTGTCCCCACACACACACCCCCCCAAGGGCTCTTTACTGTGCTCTGAACTTCCTCAGTCTTCAGCACTGAGCACTGCCCATGCTATAAACACCCTGCTTGTCTGTGGATCAGGGACACACAGAAACAAGCTAATTCAATTAAAAACAGGCTCAACACACAATCAAGCTCATCATCTAATTCCAGGCACTAATCCATATGTGAGGAGTGAACCCAAGTGGCTTGAGTTTTTGTTGTCGTTCCTGGTTTGGTTCTGATAGAGATATGCAAACCATGTTGTCATATCACATCACTTCTTGACTTTTTTTTTTTTCAACTCCACTTGAGTCTTCTTTCTGTGCTGTCAAGACATAGGCCCATAATCACAGTAATCCCAGTTTCTGAAAGCAGAATCCGGCGGCACAGTCTGACAAGGGAATTTTTCCTATTTGTAAATTGACCTGAGAATATCCTAATGATATAAAGGTAAGTCCTCTAGGGGCACCTGGGGGGCTCAGTCAGTTAAGGGTCCGACTCTTGATTTTGGTTCAGTTCGTGATCTCAGGGTCATGAAATCAAGCTCAGTGGCAGACTCCACGCTCAATGCCTGCTTGGGACTCTCTCTCCTCTCTCTGCTCCTCCCCAGCTCCTGCACACTCTCTCTCTGTCTCTTAATTTAATTAAAATAAAGGTAAGTCCTCTGTCTTTTTACATTAAGCAAATCACCTATCACCTTTGTAGACAGGAATAAAAGTTACATTAATTTGAGAATTTAGGAAAATCAAGAACATGTCATCACCACTGGTAGAACAAAGAAATCCTGTTTAATTCCTGTAATTCTTCCAGCCAGAAGCCATGGTCATCCAGAAAATAAGCCCAGTGCATGGTAAATAGGATTCTGAGATTAGCAAATGAGGCACTCATAGATTTGTTTATTCCGTGTCTCTGACCCAGCTCCTTTGCAGCAAAAGGAAAACATGAGTGTGTGAATCTTTCAGAATGAATTCCTGGCACCTCATCAGAACTAACCCAAATAACCAAGGAGGATTTGGACTGAGAGTGGCCCAGAGCCAGCCGTGGGGACGACTAGACTCAAATTCGGAGCTTCAGTGAACAGGCAATAAGCACAGGTCCCAGGGTGAGAGGAGGTTGGGGGTTAGGGGAAACAGGAAAAGGTAATTCAGACAGAGGTTGTGCTCAGTAGCAGCTCTCATTCTCAAAGATGCCAGAATATCACTTGGGGCTTTACGATGTAAAAATAGCCAAAACTGATCCTTTTTTGTGTTCATCAAAGTGATTTCCCAGTAGGGTGGCTTTGAAAAGCATCACAAAAGTGAAAAAGGTTCTCAAACCCTACCTCCTCCTCCTCATGCTCTCCAGGCTCTTGGTAATAAGTTATCAAACGGGTTACTCATACAGCAACCTCAATCTCAAGAGTTAACTTTATGGAAGTATTTTTTGTTAACACTTGTCTCAGACACAAATGGATATAGTAGGTCACTTAGTTTTTACAAGGCAGTAAAGGAGGGGTTTCCAAAGAAACATTCATGCTTTATAATATGAAACCATTTTTCTGATTATTTTCCACTAAATAGAGGAAAGAGATTAATTGGCATGAAGCAATTTCCAAGGTCGGCTCAGTGACTTTTCACTGATGGGCAAACCATATTCCCAGCATCACAGAATTTTAAATCTAGACAGGGCATTGACGATCACCTCACCAACTTCCACATTTTCCAGATGAGGAACCAAAATCAGAGATAATCAGCAATTTTCACAAGGTGACATTGTGTTATAGGCAAAGCCAGGATTAAAATAAAGGTCTCCAGACTCAACAAATATATTCAGCTGCATCCTGCTGCCTTCTTATGAGCTGAGAAGTCATCCTGGCGTAATCATCTCTAGGGAAAATACAATGGCATTGGCTTAAAGAATACAGGCTGGCTGAAGGCTACCTGGGTCTTACAAAATCCCCACCTACATCTATATGCCTGGTTAGATTAATGGTTTGACTGTTTCTATTCATGACGACACAGGTGTCTTTTAATATCCGAAGTTATTCATTTCTGTCTAAAAACATAGGCAGATTCATTATTATTCTAAACACTAACGTTATGGAAGAACCCACATACAGATCCCCCTCCCCTGGAAACCCTCACCAACTTCTAGAGAGGCATCAACTTAATCCAGGTGTCTACTAACTAGATAGAGAAGCTACCTGGAGAATGCATGCATGTTGAATGAGGCATTCAAAGTCAATTTTTACAAACATTGATCAACTCAAACAAAACATATCTCCAAAATCATCTGATGGCTTGTGACCCTAAGTGCAGCATTTGTAAAATGATTTTTCAAATTTTAGGTAATTCAGTCTATTACAAAAGAGCAACTTCATTATTCAAGCAAAAGTAGGCAACTCTGAAGAACCATAGCTGTAAGGCATGTAGGCTCTTCTGTTCCTTGAAGGTTCTAGCTTTACTATGATTACTGATATGATCCTGCTCCTCACACGCATTGCCTGACCCAGGATAAGGAACAGCTATCACTTAACCCTGCATTAAACATTGGTGGCACATCCTAAAATTCTAGGGTTGTCCCTTTCATGTCATTTGAGCAAAAAGACAGCTGTTCACCATTACACTCAAGATACCCTTCGTCTATATGAAGAGGTCATTCCCTTATGGCCGCATGTGGTTCCCTCTAGCATGCATTAGCATTGACTGCACAGCAAAAGACAGCCAAGAGTCCACTCAGTGAACCACATTCATGTGAGTTGATAGCCTATCATTTCCATGCTTTTTCATGGTCTTTGGTTCCCTTCTCCCTGTCCCATTTCCCTATAGCCCTGTCTTCCCCCCTGTTTTTATTTTATTTTTTTGGAAAAAGGGGAAGTTATGAGGGAAAGCAGAGGAGATAGGGGTACAGTGACTGTGGCTATCCAAGCCCCGCTCTATAATGCTCATCTGATAGGATTTGTGTCACTCAAAACACTTGATCTTTTATTGGTATGCGTGTGTGTGTGTGTGTGTGTGTGTGTTGGACATTCTTTGACTGTCCCAAAGACCTGAAACACAGAATGTGTTGGGTGAAGATTTATTAAATTGAATGCAATGCAGTATTTGGATTAATTTCTTTGGGGCTCAGGTGACTAGATTCATCATTTACAGTTCTATTAATACTTCTCTGGGCTTTTTTGTGATTATCCCAAGCAATATTTCCTAGTTGCTCACATGCTACAAATCCAGATTGTAGGATGGGGGATATAAAGGACAAGAAAATATGAGAGAAGGGAATAGAGTTAGAAAAAACCAAAGTGGGTGGAAACCAGACATGTATTAGGAAAAGAAAGGACCAGAACTTGAGTTGCCTGCTTTTAAATTAAGATGCAACTATTTGAGACTCAATTTCCTTATCTTTAAACATGGAGAACATGGCATCTAACAGCGTTTCTGTGAAGGACAAATGGTACAGTCTCTACATACATGTCTTAAAGATCATTAAACATTGCCAAACATAAGGAATAATCGTTATAGTGGCAGAATGGTTAAGAACATGGTCAAGCTGCCTGGGTTCATCTAATCCTAGCTTTGCTTCTTATTAGCTGTAGGTCTTTGGACAAATATGTTAACCTATCTGAATCTGAGTATCCTCATCTCTAAAATGGGAATAATTATAGTAGCCACTTCTCATAGAGTTTTTTAAAAACAAAATGAGATATATATAAACCTAGCCCAGTGCTTAGAAATACTTATAATGTATTAAAAACTGTTGTCTATTTTTATCATTATTATTATAGTAGCAGAGTGCTTATCATGTGCTTGGTTATAGATGTTTTATGTATATAAATAAAAATACACACACATATATACTTATACAGTTGACACTTGAACAATGTGGGGGTTGGGGTACCTACCACCATGAATCAAAAATCTACACATAACTTTTGACTCCCCCAAAACTCACCTACTGATAGAAGCCTTACCAATAATATAAACACTTGATTAACACATATTTCCTGTGTTACATGTATTATACACTGTATTCTTACAATAAAGTAAGCCAGAGAACAGAAAATGTTAAGGAAATCGTAAAAGAAAATATAGTACTATATTATACCAAAAAGAACCCACATATAAGTGAACCCGCACAGTTCAAACCCATGTTATCCAAGGGTCAACTGTATATATATAATATTTATTTATATTTATATAATATATATATTATTTAATACTCAGAAGAGGATTATAATTATCTCTTGCATATGGAATATGGCATAAGGTGCTTCCCAACCTAGAACTGCCAGTCCTAGCTCAACCCTCTAATGCTGACTCCTGTCTTCATGTCAGACATGTACTTTCCTATCACAAAATGTCCCCTCTGCCCCCACAGCCATCAAAATCATGCTGCTTGGGTGCCTGGGTGGCTCAGTTGTTAAGCGTCTGCCTTCAGCTCAGGTCATGGTCCCAGAGTCCTGGGATTGAGCCCCGCATCAGGCTCCCTGCTCGGTGGGAAGCCTGCTTCTCCCTCTCCCACTCCGCCTGCTTGTGTTCCCTCTCTAGGTGTCTCTCTCTCTCTCTGTCAAATAAATAAAATAAAATCTTTAAAAAAAAAAAGTTTAGTACTTCTGGGGCGCCTGGGTGGCTCAGTCGTTAAGCGTCTGCCTTCGGCTCAGGTCATGATCCCAGGGTCCTGGGATCGAGCCCCGCATCAGGCTCCCTGCTCGGTGGGAAGCCTGCTTCTCCCTCTCCCACTTCCCCTGCTTGTGTTCCCTCTCTCGCTGTGTTTCTCTCTGTCAAATAAATAAATAAAATCTTTAAAAAAAAAAAATCATGCTGCTTCCTTCCCAGGCTAGGGAGGAAATGAGGGCTGGAGGAAAAGTTGTGGCTGTGGAAGCCCTCAGCACCTTCCAGTGAGAACCGCCAACAATTCTGGTGTTTTCCAATTCTCTGATTCTCCAGACATGTCTGGCTGTGCAACAATTCAGTTCAGTCCTGACACAAAGCACCTGGAGTTAGCACCAGATTCCACAAGTGAAAGGGGCTCAGTCCCACAGACGGCCCCCACTTCAAATGCCAGTCACGCGTCCTGGACCACCTCTACTTCTGATCAATTGCTATAAATTGAGGGTTCCCACAACCCCTCCTCAGTTTTGATGATTTGCTAGAATAGCTCATGGAACTCAGGAAAATACTTATGCTTGCTGATGTATCATAGGGGATGCAACTCAGGAATAGTCAAATGGAAGACATGAATAGAGCAAGGTAGGGGAGCCTGGGTGGCTCAGTTGGTTAAGCATATGTCTTTGGCTCAGATCATGATGCCAGGGTCCTGGAATTGAGCCCTGCATCCATCAGGCTTCTCCCTCTCCCTCTGCCCCTACCCCTACTTGTGCTTTCTCTCGCTATCTCTCTCACTATCTCTCTTGCTATCTCTGTCTCTCTCTGTCAAATAAATATATAAAATCTTAAAGAAAAAATAGAGCAAGGTATGGGGTAGGGGGGGCTGGAGCTTCCATGCCCTCTCTGAGCCTGTCACACTCCAAGCCACCTTGATGTGTTCACCAACCCAGAAGCTAAAATAGTGACCAAACATACAACCAAGTACTGATGGGAGAGTCCTAAGTAGCATTACCCAGAATGTGTCACCACAAAATACCATCCCATAAGAGCTCCCCAAAGAAGAGATTCTATAGAATTAAGAAATACTGAATGCTGCATTGGCCTCATAGATATTCATACTAACAAATTAAAGGCTCTGAGAAGTAATTTGTGTAACTTATCCAAAGACTCTCAGACTCAGTTGACCACCACACAATCCTTATTTCTGCATTTAACACCTTTGAAGAGAACCAATTTGGAAAATCTTAAACCAGAAGACTTCTCTACTCCTCCCATTTTCTCAGTCTTTATGCACATTTTGAATATAAAGTAGTGGATCTGATGATACTTCAGGACCAAGATGATAGAAATGGAGAAGCTATAGTAGCCAGGTAGAGGAACTGGCTCACGGACACACAGCCTTGCAGAAAATTACATAATGAAGTGGTCATAACTATCACTCACTGAATATTTCAGGCACATAGTAGGATTGCCCTCTTAATGTTAGATGTTAGATTTAGTCACATGATTTGCTCTGGCCAATTAAGTGAGTGGAAGTGCTGATGTGCCTCATCCACAAAGGAGTTTGGGTTTTTTTAAGATTTTATTTATTTATTTGCCAGAGAGAGCGAAAGAGCACAAGCAGGGGGAGCAGCATAGGATGAGGGAGAAGCAGTCTCCCTGCTGAGCAGAGAGCCCCATGTGGGGCTCAATCCCAGGACCCTGGGATCATGACCTGACCCGAAGGCAGACGCTAAACCGACTGAGCCACCCAGGTGCCCCCTTGTAAAGAAGTTTTAAAAGCTAGTATTTAGAGTGACCACATCTTTTTCCCGTTAGTGAGGTGATTGTGTAAGCCTGCATTGAGATGTAACCTCCATCAGTCTGGTCCTTACAGACTATGATGAGCAGAATCCTTTTCATGTTCCATGATAAACATGTAACCAGAGAGAGAAACATTACTCTGTTACTTCGTCATTATAAGCCAGCAAGCTTTAGGTGTTGTTTCTTTTCACAGCCTAACCTATTGTAATACATACTATCAATCTGACTACATACTCTCTTCCATTTTTACCTGGTCCCCACTCAGTCCCTATTGCTCTCCATTCCCACTCTTAGCCTGCGATTCCGCCACTATCCATGGACTGAGTTCACCCAAACCAAAACTGCTCTTTTTAAGAATGTGCATACGAGAATCTTTCAATACTCAGAAACTCCCCCACTCTCCATTCAAGGCTTCTCCCACAGTGTAGGGAGAATTAGCCTCAATAGTTTAGAAAGATTCATGCCTCATTTTATTGAAAAGGGAAATCAGTGCATTCCCTTTGTAGATGGTGTGACTGAATAATTCATTGAAGGCTTCATTATCTATAATTGTGATAACACACACTTTAAAATAAAGTATTGCACATATCAAATATCTCTGATACATTTCCAAGCAAATATGTGCACATATGTAATCAGCTGTGGTAATCAACTGCACATCAACAAAGAATCGGAGTGTTTTAGGGGCGTAAAGATGCTGTTACTGTGAACAATCATTTGGCAGTGTGGCTTATTTTAATAGACACATCACTTTAAAATAAGTCTTCACCATCTGCAGCAGCCTCTAATTACAAATGCAACAAGAACATAATTCACAATTGCATCATTAAAAAGTAAGACATAAGGGATTTAATGCATGCCTGTGTCCTTTTTTAATGCAGCAGACGTCTGTTCATCTTTTCTTGTGTTTCAGGCACAAAATTGGTGGTAAAACTTTCTTTGCTCCATACTGAAATTTCCCACAGTAGAGTGTTTCAGGGGACAGCAGGAAATCCATGTAAGGCTGCTTAGTTGTCAAAAGTATTCATAGACTATAATCCTATTGATATTAGATTGACTTGTCAGCACTGTTTTTCGCATGCAAGAGAAAAAACTATCTTCAAACAATTTACAAAGGAAGAGAAGAGAAAAGTCTATTCAGCAAGAAGTGCAGATAAGGCAATTTAATCTTACCAATATAAATAACTTGGAAACTTACCGCTAGTTTAGGTGTCTATAATAAACTAACCTTTTAGCAGCCCACTTCCCAAATGTTGTGCAGAACTGGCTCGATGAGCCAGTCTTCTGCTAGACACAAAATTAATATAAGTATATATAAGTACTAAAACATCTTGTTTAAGGTCAATTCTCTATTTTTACCTGCAGATCAAACTTTAATTATTCAAAGACTACTCAGGAAAAGAGTTGCCATGGCATGAACTGTCAATTTAGAAGTTTGAATTTGCGAAAGTGGTACTTTGCCTGAAATAAGGGTGTCACCACCAGAGGGATGAGGTCATGGTTATAACCTTGAGGTCTAAATTTCAAAGAGGTCTAAATGCTATCAAATAAAAATTCTAGTCTACTCCATGTGCCTTTAAAAATAAAATCATTATCATGATCACCACCCTTTAGTTTTAAAAACATAAAAATGAATATTGATCTTTATTACTAATTATTATAAGAAACTCAAGAGAATCACATGGAAAGAAAAATCAAGCTGTATTCATATGGTTCCTTTAGTCATTCTTAATCTTCAACAAACAGCACTAATGACTTAATTCAATCCTAGTAGATTTTCCTGTCTACCAGCATAATTGCCACAATAGTGGCTACTTTTTAAATAAGACGTGACTATTTTTTGAGGTAAGCAGAGAGAAAAATATTCATTGTCTTCCTGGCATGGTACCATAAAATGTATGAAGCTTCATGATTTCCCCAGGTAGTCTGTTTCATGTAATATCAACGGGGGACACATATGCCATTCTCCTGTACTCCTGGTACTTGAAATATACCGACAAATAGTCTTACCACAAAGTTACATTAAAGAAATACAAAGAATGAAACTGGGCCACTACCTTACACCATCCACAAAAATTAACTCAAAATGGATGAAAGACCTGAATGTAAGACCTGAAACCATAAAACTCCTAGAAGAAAACATAGGGAGTAAACTCCTTGACAACAGTCTTGGCAATGATTTTTTTTGGATTTGACACCAAAAGGAAAGAACAAAACCAGTCATAAACATGTGAGACTACATCAAACTAAAACACTTCTGCACAGCAAAACAAACTGCCAACAAATGAAAAGCAACCTACTGAATAAGAGAAAATCTTTTCAAATCATATATCTGATAAGGGTTTAATATCCAAAATTTATAAAGAATTTATACAACTCAGTAGGAAACAAACAACAAAAAAAAATTCTGATTAAAAAATAGGCAGAGGACCTTTTTTTCTAAGGAGACATATAGATGGCCAACAGGTACATAAAAAGATGTTCAGCATCACTCATCATCAGGGAAATGAACATCAGAACCACAATGTGATATCACCTCACACCTGTTAGGATGGCTATTAGCAAAATATAAGAAATAACAAATGCTGGATGCCTGGGTGGCCCAGTCGGTTAAGCATCTGCCTTCGGCTCAGGTCATGATCCTGGGGTCCCAGGATCAAGTCCCACGTCTGGCTCCCTGCTCAGCGGGGAGCCTGTTCTCCCTCTGCCTTCCACTCCCCCGGCTTATTTTCTCTCTCTCTGACAAATAAATAAATAAACTCTTTTTTAAAAAAGGAAATAACAAATGCTGGTAAGGCTGTGGGAAAAGGGAACCTTGTGCACTGTTGGTGAGAATATAAATTGGTGCAGCCTAGTCTATGGAAAACAGTATGGAGGTTCCTCAAAAAATTAAAAATAGAACTACCAGATGATCCAGCAATTACACTTATAGGTAATTATATGAAGAAAATGAAAACACTAACTTGAAAAGATATATGCACCCCCATGTTCATTGCAGTATTATTCACAATGGCCAAGATATGGAAACAACATAAGCCTCATCAACTGATAAATGGAGAAAGAAAACATGATACACAAACACACACACACACACATACTGGAATAGTATTCAGCCATAAAAAGCATGAAATTTTGTCATTTACAACAGCATGGATGGATCTTAAGGGCATTATGCTAAGTGAAATAAATCAGACAGAGGGGTACCTAGGTTGGCTCAATTGGTTAAGTGTCCAACTCTTGATTTCAGCTCAGATCTTGATCTCAGTGTCATGGGATTGAGTGCCACATCAGGCTCCACACTCAGCATGGAGTCGGCTTGAGATTCTCTCCCTCCCTCTGCCCCTCCCCCTGCTCTAAATAAATAAATAAATAAATAAATAAATAAATAAATAAATAAATAATACAATCTTTAAAAAAAATAAAGCTGTCAGAGAAAGACAAACACTGTATGATCTCACTCATGTGGAATCTAAATAATAATAATAATTTTCAAAATTTTAAAAACCAAGCTCATAGATACACAGAACAGATTAGTGGTTGCCAGAGGCAGAAGGTGGGGCATAGGCAAAGTGGGTAAGGGGAGTCAAGAGGTACAAACTTCCAGTTATAAAATGACTGACACAATGGGGAATATAATGGGTATATAATGTAAGGAAGGGAAATTATGGTTGACAATGCTGTTTTGCATATGGGAAAGTTGCTAAGAGAATGGACCTTAAAAGCTCTCATCACAAGAGAAAAAATTCTGTAACTCTGTATGGTAACAAATAAATAAATAGATTTTTAAAAACAAATATGCTATATCATCTATTCCTAACATCAGTCCAAGAGTAGCTTAGAATTTCTGGTGCTTCAGTCTGAAAATCCTTTAACATCACCCACAACCACTGATAATTTACTACTTTTCTGAAAGGTGGCCTTGGGATGCACTCACTGCTCTTTTCATTCTCCTAGCATTTCCGAGGATTTGAATGAATGCAATGACTTGGAAGCAACCTATAATCCCTTTTCAACACCTCTTTTTTTTAAGATATTTATTTATTTGAGAGAGAGAGACAGAACATGAGAGCGGGGTGAGGGGCAGAGGGAGAAGCAGACACCCCGCTGAGCAGGGAGCCCGATGTGGGACTCGATCCTGGGACTCCAAGATCATGACCTGAGCCAAAGGCAGATGCTTAACTGACTGAGCCACCCAGCCTCCCCAAGACCTCTTTAGTCAGCACCATCCTTCCACTTACTAGATAACTTTGCTTGTTTCTTCTTGGATGTCATGGTCCCTTACTTAGTTACTGCTTCTCACGTGATGCCCCCACACTGGGAGCAAAGAAGTAAGAGTGACTCTCCTATTCATCAAAGAAGGGCAACCTCAGCCTATTGTTTACAGCTACTATCTTGTTTCCATTTACACTAATGGCTTTTCCCATCCTAATTAGAGCTACTTCCTGTCCTCTGGGGTGCTCCAGGGGACCTCCCTTCCCACTCAGTCTCCCACTCCACCTTTATGGCACAACCTTTACTACAGACTTGTAGGACTAGAAATCACAACCAGTCATATAATTTTCTGCTTTCTTTCTTTTTTCACAGATAAAGCTCTCGTCAAAGATTCTTTTCTACAGGGCCTGAATATTTTCTCTCATAAAACCAACAGTTACATTTTTGCTATTACAATGTATCATTTTTATTTCCCCAGTCCTTAGATTCTTTCAGTGAAAACTTCCATTATTCCAAATTTAAAACAATGATCCTTAATAGTCATCACAATGACCATTTTATTTGCAGAATTCCGTATACATAAAACTAATTCCTGAAAGATATTGGAGCTACAAAACCTGGGTCATAAGAACACAACAATTTTAAAAACATTTAAACAGGGCGCCTGGGTGGCTCAGTTGGTTAAGCGACTGCCTTCGGCTCAGGTCATGATCCTGGAGTCCCGGGATCGAGTCCCACATCGGGCTCCCTGCTCGGCAGGGAGTCTGCTTCTCCCTCTCCCGCTGCCCCCTCTTGTGCTCTCTCTCTCTCAAATAAATAAAATCTTTAAAAAAAAAAAATGTAAACAAAACTAGACGTTTTAATAGAGCTATAAAGTATCTTCTTTTCTTTTCTTTTCTTTTTTTAAGATTTTATTTATTTTTCAACAGAGAGAGAGAGACAGTGAGAGAGGGAACACAAGCAGGGGGAGTGGAGAGGGAGAAGCAGGCTTCCCGCTGAGCAGGGAGCCTGATGTGGGACTCGATCCCAGGAGCCTGGGATCATAACCTGAGCCGAAGGCAGATGCTTAACAACTGAGCCACCCAGGCGCCCCCTTATTTTATTTTCTAAATAGCCTAATTTCACCTTCTTACCAAAGAGCAAAATAGAATTTAAAAAGTCATAGAATCATAGAAATTTGGGACTAAAGGAGTATTCCAGGGAGCAAAAGCTCCTAATTCATCTTTGAGTCTTCAGTCAGAAAAGAATGTATGAAAACCACCTCAGAATAATAGCTTTCTGCTACACCTTATTCCAGAATCTTCAGAAAGGGCTCCCCACACAGGTACCCCTACACTCTATCCTCCCACCTCTCTCCCCCTCACCACCTACCTTCCTGGTAATGCATTCCAGGGCCTCCAAGCCCCCTGTGGACAGGAAGTTCTTTCTAAACTCCCTGCTACATTCTTGGACCTTTTTTTTATTATTACCAGAAAAGAACAGCTGTCCATTCTTCTTTCCTGTACTTTAAAATTTATTGATTGACCTCCCCCAGTCATCTCTCCCCTTGATTAAATAATGTAAATGCTTTTATCTTGTTGTTATGTTTATTTCACTGATATTATTTGGTCGGTATCAATCCTTTTCCTTAGAAATTTTAAATTGGGTTTTTTTTTTCCAGTCACATCCAATTTTAACAATTATGGCTTCTGCCATTTTGAGTTTTCTTTATTTCCACAAAGTTCAATTTTCCCAGATCAAATTTTGCACGTCTAAATTTTGTCAAGAAGATTTAATTTTGCCATCAGTTTTTTTAGCCAATAACAAATTCTAACATGGGCTGTTGCGTTGTTGTCAGTATTATTTTGTTGCGATCAGTTCTACTAGTAATAGCCACTATGAATTTGATAAAAGAAAGATAGCTTGTATTTGTAACCCATGAGAAAATTGTCAGCAGTTTTTGAGAGACAGAAATAAAGACAAAAAGCAGGATATGAAAAGGAGACAAGAGACAAGAGGAAATACCTACAAGGAAGTGGAAACAAAGATCCACACTGAGTGAAACCAAGAGAGAAGCTATAGCAAGCTCCCAAATGCATGGTGCTGTCAAAATGTTCTTGTGCCAAAATGGTGGAATCTAGGGGCGCCTGGGTGGTTCAGTCGGTTAAGCATCTGCCTAAGGCTCAGGTCATGATCCCAGGGTTCTGGAATTGAGCACCGCGTCAGGCTCCCTGCTCAATGGAGAGCCTGCTTCTCCCTCCCCCTCTGCTATTTCACCTGCTTATACTCTCTCTCTGTGTCAAATAAATAAATAAAATCTTTTTTTTTTAACGGCAGAATCTATACACGCAGCTTTGTTAGTTTTTCCGTTACTGTCCCTTTTCATAAAATTACATTTTAAATTATAAGGACTGAACCTGAATATCATACTCTCCTAATGGTTTGGTGCGTGCTCTGTGATGGTTTGTTCAGTCATCCAATTGTTCATTCATTCACTAAATAAATGTGAGACGCTGGGCTCACCACATGCCAGGGAAAGTGTAAGTACTGAAGATATGGGCTATGCAGGACAACCCAAGCCCCTGCCTGCTCTCATAGCCAAAACCATATATATGAGACAAATAAAAAAATAAGGTAGATGCCAAATGAGATCAACGTTTTGAAGGAATAGATAGGGTGATAAGGCACTGTCAGTGGGTGGGAAAGCCTCTCCAGGGAAGCGAGATTGGAGTTGAAACCTGAAACGTAAGACACACAGAGCTAGCAATGAGCACCGTGGACAGATGCAGCTGGGGAAGCAAGTACTCTGAGGCAGGGAAGTGCGTGGGTGCTTATGGAACAGAAAGGACATGGATGTATTTGGAGAGTAGTGAGCAAGTGAAATATTCCAAAATAAGATATCTTCCTCTGACAAGCGCAAATGGGTAAACAAACAAAAGCTTATTTTCAATAAAATGAAAATCTAAATGTTTGAGATAAATAGTAGACTACTCAGAAACATTAATTCTGCTACTCCGTTTTCCACCAAACTAAGTTTTCAGTTCATCTTAAGTACTCAAAACCATATATGTCTGTATATGTACATGTGTATGTATGTGCAAGTCATATTTCATAGTAACAAGTCTAAGATTACATTTTTTAATCTGTTTGAGGGATAAATGGAGGTTTGCTCTGGCTCAAAGTTCCTGAAACATAATTTTCCCTATTGGTTTAGCTCAGTATGCAAAGCCCTGAGGAATATTTTAGCGACAAAAGACCTTCCCCCCATCAAACACAGGAAGAAAACTAACTTCATTTCCTCCTGTTCCTTCCTGCCACAAATCTACCTTCATATCAGAAGATAAACTGACCCCCAAACACAGGTGTAATTCAATATTCTATTTCAAATGCCATCTGATTTGAAACCCAAGTAATTAACAGCTCACCAGAGACCCTACTGGAATAAAATCAACTTTGATCCTATTCCCAAATCCCTTGCCAAATGGATGGGCAGCTCAAATCCCTCTGCTTTTGCATTAATTGAAATGAATGCCTTTATCAGAAGAATGCTGTATGTGGGAGAGCAGGCTACAAGGACGGTGTGTTTTTCAGCTTGATTATTAGAGAAGCTAATTTGAGTGTTAGGATGGCATAAATATTGACATGCATTCCCTGGCATCTTGGAGGAACAGAAGCGTATGAGACATGATGCATCTTCATTTCAAGGAATAAACATTTGATTCTCTTATACCCCAGAGAAGGGCCATATTTTATTTCTAATATTTCAATATGCAGAGAATGGCCTTCTGGTCCAACGGGTGACTAGACACAAACTAAGTGTATGCAACAGGATAGTTTTCAGTAATTTGTTCTGTTTTTTTGTTGTTGTTGTTGTTGTTCCAGTACTCTTGTTATCTATAGCATAGTCCACACACCATAACAGCTTTATTACAGAAATTACTTGGATGAGGCCAAAGAGTCCCTGATGATTCACTTTAAGATAGATCAACTTGAAGACATAATTAATGGTCACTGGTACTTATAATACAATAATAGTGGCCACGTGTTGAACTCCTACTTTCTGCCAGGCTCTGTGCTAGTGACCCTAGACTGCTTTCCTCCCAGCTCGGCTCTTAACCACTGTTTCAAGGTACTTTCCAGTTATACCAGGGTGAGTCGGGAGCCTAGTTTTCAGTCCCAGCTCTGCCACTTCCTTGTCTGTGACTCAGTACCAGTTGCAGTACCCTCTCTGGGCCTCACTTTGTTCTACTACAAAATGGACATAATAAAACCTACCCCAAAAGCCATTGTGAGGGTGAATTGAAATTTTCAGAAATGTGAAGTATGTTTAAATGCTAAAGTTCTACATGAGTTTAATACATACTCATTATCAATTACTGTTTATGAAATATCTACAAATTGCCAAGGAGTGAGTAGATCCTTACAAACACTTTCCTCCAATCCCCACACATCTGAAGAATAAGTATTATCCCCACTTTCCAGAGAAGGAAATGGATGTGCAGAGAGAAGAAATACCTTGCATGAGGTTTAGCCAGGAAAGAATCCCTATCAATGATGACAGACTATTCCCAGAGTTTATACCAGCAGAAGATAAGGTCAGTTAGAAACACCTATTGTCTTCCAATATTTTTTAAGTCCTAGAAATAATCTGTAAATGTTGCATATTATGTGACCACAATGTGTGTATACAAAATAAATACACATCTGTAATAAATACATTAAGTTGCCCATCACACACGAACAGAGTGAAACTGGTATATAGGGAATGAAAAGTCATTGAGTAACCTGGAGTCTCCCCATATTCCATAGAGCCCGCAGAGCCCAACTAAGTAAAGTCAGCATGTGCCAAGGTGGAAAAGGTAAGCCACTGGGGTTGTAAATTTCTCTAATATGTCAAAAGTACAGCAATTCCTGGGTGAGCTATGGTACCTTCCCATCTGCTGGAGATACTCATTAATTTCCAAATGGCTGTAGTCCTTCCTAGGCTAGGTAACAACACAATTGAATTGGGTGTTGATTTTTGCCCAGTTGTTTGCAATTGGCCCCTGTAGAGTTTAACAACGGTTATACTTTCTCCTTCAGAGTTCTCAAGGTCTAAGTGAGGTTATATTAAGAAAGAAAAATGGAAGGGGCAAATAAAGTGTATCATTCGAGGAGATGAATCTGTAGACATCTAGATTTGCCATGCAATTCCATGAATTATGGACCATCTGTACTATACAAGAAAGACCAGGCTTGCTGGGGAAACAAACCCTAAAATCTCAGTGGCTGAATGCAGCCAAAGTTCATTCCCTGCTTATGCAAAGCTCTCTTCTGTTTGGAACAATTCTCCAGGCCAACTTTTTTCTTCTTGCTTTTCTTCTTGTCCTATTTTCTCCTTGTGTTTCTGCCATCTCAACATCACCACAGTCATCAAAGCAGAGAAGAAAAAGCTGGAGGGTCACATAGACTTTTTCATTGGTTCAGCCTAGAAGTGATCCACGTCATTTTTGTTCATTTCATTGGCAAGACCTAGTCATATAGCCCTGCCCACCTGCAAGGGGCAGGGAAGTTTCCTCTTAATGCTACCCAAGGAGGAAGGGAGAACCAGCAGGTGCAGTCCCGATCTCTGCAACCACTCTTTCCATATGCAAAGGCACTGTGCTGGGTGCTGGGATTTAAGGATAAATTAGACCCATTCTCTGCCTAGGAAGGAATGACACAGTTACCATAAAATCAGGCACACTTTGATTTGTACTCAAATGCAACAATAAATATGGGGTGCAGATAAAGGAACAATTAATTACAAAAGGGGACATAAGAGAAGATTTAACAGAAGTATTGTTTGAGTGGAAATAAAACTAATTTTTACATGTCACTCAACATCATCTCTAAGAACCAACATGTTCCAAGAAGGAGGCAGCAGAGACTCAATAACTAGGGGGAAAGGAAACACTCAAGTAGAATAATGGTAAAGAGCCAAGCTGTGGTCCTGAGGCTAGTGGAGATGTCACTGGTCCAGACCCCATGCCCTGTGGATACAAAACTGCCAGGCAGTGTGCCATAGACCAGTGTCCTCAGTGAGACTGAGATGATTGGCAGCAAATAGCCATTCCTCAGTGGAGCCTGAGAAGGGAAAGGGCAGGAGAACACAGCACAAAGGATGCAGCAGGAGACTAAGAAATCCCCTGGCCCCATGCCAGTGAGAGTGAGTGATCTGGGATGATATCCACACAACTGCAATTGCATGGGACTTCTAGGTTTCATATGCAAACCACTGAAGAAATACGATGATGGATTCCATAAAGTAACCTCTTTCTCTATCTCTGATTTCCTAGGATTTCTAAAATGAGATTGGTAGAGTACATTCTTCTCACTCAACTAAAGCCACAGTTCTGTGTGAAAAAGCTACCTCTAAGACAAAGGAGGACACTGGCCAAGCCAGGCTGAAGAGGAATTGTTGCTTTTCATCTGGCCAGCAGCCATATGGTTGCTGCCTGTGTGGTTCTTGAGCACCTGCAGTTTTTGTGCATGTGAGAGCTGCTGGGGAACCTGCACATGAAGGCACAAAAGAGTCTTGAGTTTCCACAAGAGTATCCTTACACTCAATGCCTTAAAAAGTGAAATACTACAGAGGCTCAAGACTATGGCTATGGATCCAAAGTCTTCTAGGCTTAATTTCCAGCCTTTAATTAAGCTTTTTTCCAGATTTTCCATCTCTTCATGGAACATTCCTCCAGATTCCTGGTTACATGACTTAGAGGAAACTCCCTATTCCCATAAGCACAGAACTGGCCACCCAGCTCTGCAGTCACTGGGCTATCCAGGGCTCTCCCTGACAGCCACCTGCCTGTGGACACTATCAATGACCTCAACACCTACCTGTCTTTCAGTTGCACTTTAACTCTGGTTCATATAGAACTTAGCTCAACTCATTTTCCCAAATTCCTTAGGAAGCTGCTGCTCACAGTAGGTCCTCTCAGGGAATGCAAGTGGTTCATAATGGCCATCCCCTTGTGACCCATCCTGACACCATGACAGAGCAGAGATGCGGGCAGGGGGTGAGCATCACAAAGTACAGAGTCTTATGCCTCCAAGCATCACTCGGGAACAGCACAATGGTAGAGTGTAGGGAACACCTGACAGAGAGTCAGGAGACCTGAGCCAACTCTGGGCTTGGGCAGATCACTTAGCTTCTCTGGACCTCAGTGGCTGAGCTCCAAGCTCAGTTTCTTCAGTTAGGACCCCATGAGAGCAAATGTCCATGTCTGAGACCTGATAGCCACGATAAAATCAGAGAGTAGAAAGAATAGGAGTTCCCACATTTCTGGTGAATGGTTGATAGGATCCTATTTATGGGCTAAAAGTCAGATGATCAAATAAGATGAAACATGCCCGGATCAAACCAGGTGGAAACAGAAGCACAAGATCTTCTCTACAAAATAGCAATAAGAGTAGCTTGCATTCCTAAAGCATCATGCCCTTTTTTTTTCTTTTTTTGTTGTTTTTTATTGTATTGTATTTAAATTCAATTCATTAATATATAGTGTATTATTAGTTTCAGAGGTAGAGTTCGGTGATTCATCAGTTGTATATAACACCCAGTGCTCACTGCATCACATGCCCTCCTTAATGCCCATCATCCAGTTACCCCATTACCTCATCGCCCCCCTCCAACATCCCTCAGTTTATTTTCTATAGTTAAGAGTCTCTTATGGCTTTTCTCCCTCTCTGATTTTGTCTTATTTTAATTTTCCCTCCCTTCCCCTATGATCTTATGTTTTGTTTCTTTTTTTTTTCTTTTCTTCTATTTATTTTTTTATTAACATAATGTATTATTTGTTTCAGGGTACAGGTCTGTGATTCATCAGTCTTTCACAACTCGCAGTGCTTATCATAGCACATACCCTCCCCAGCGTCCATCACCCAGCGCATCATACCCTTTTAAAGCACTTTTGAGTACATGTTTCTCATTCAGTCTGCTTTATTCTTCAAGATAGCTGAGGACATTGACTGGAGCCCATACTTTAGGCACGCCATCTGCAGTGTGCTTTACAGCAAAAAAATCTTCATGTTGTAACTTGCATATTTGCTTCTACTCCAGATTTCTACTAGGCTTAGACCTGTAATCTAGACCTCCTTTTTTTCTTGTTCACAGAAAATATTCTGAAGGGGCTCAGTCAAGACAGACTAACTCAACATGAAGCCCTGCCCTTCAGAGTCTCCCATCTTCAACCATTAGAAAGTAGGAATTCTCCATGAGCAAAAGTTTCCTGAAGATGGGCAAGGCAGATATTTGAGAGAAGTTTACATATTTCTACCTGATGATTGGGTTTCCCCTGGAAGCTGAAGAGAGAGATGTATATTCTGGAAGGAAACATGCTAAACCCATTGGAACATGGAATTTTTTTTTTTTTGTAGAGAAGGGAGGGCAAAGGGAGAGGGAAAGAGAATCCCAAGCAGGCTCCACACTCAGCACAGAGCCAACACGGCATGAGATCATGACCTGAGCCAAAATCAAGAGTCAGATGCTTAACCGACTGAATCACCCAGGCGCCCCACAAGACATCAAATTCTCAACAACCCCAGGCCCCTAAGAGAAGGTTTTCCATTTTATATTGGATGAAAGGCAGGCTTCCCTGGGGGTTCTTCATTTGTGGCCCCATCTTCCTCAGTCAGGTTCCTGCATTTCCCTCTCCCACCTTCTGTCCAGTTTTCCCTTCACCTCTTCCTTCTCTTCTTTCTTCTCTCCTTCTACAGCCATTCTCTCTAGGTCTTCTTCCCTTTGCTCTTTCCTCCTTCCCTTTTCTCCCACAAGAAGTGGTTAGCCTGTGTTTTAAGCCTAGGTGGCATTAATTGGAAAATCAGAATTAAATGCTGAGGAAACAAAATAATCTGCATCAGGAGCATTGGCCTCCCATGGAACTCTCATGTTTATTCCTTCTTAACCAGACTCGGCTAATGGATTATCTATTTGTTTCACTGTTTTCCCTTCGTAGGGGTGTACTTAGAGGATTGTGTATGATGCTGCCCACCCTGTATTGAATTAAGATTTAATTAATTAATATCCAGGCCTCCCTGTTTGACAGAATCATCTTTTACACATGTGAAAAAAGATTGGTGAACACTCTTTCAAAAATGTCTTCTGGCTCCCCCTTAATTCATTAAGAATTCTAATTAGCCAATTACTGAGAATTCCTTGGAATTATATGGTAAAAATAAATAGATAAATACAGGGTGGGCAGCAACAAATAATTAAATGTGCACAGCATCATCAGTGACAAGTGACTGTAGTGCAGAAGTATTTGCTCTCAGGCAGTTATCTCTTGTCCTTTGGCCTATCTGGAAAGGAAGCCGAGCAAAAAGGACATTATTATTGTTTTCAGAACTCTTCTGGCATGAAAAATCTTTCTTGTTCTTGTTATAATTAACTGTTCTGGGGTTATTTTTCAATACCATCCATGAAAAAAGGCAAGAAGTCCTAAGATGTCACAGTGATCTTTTTCATCATGTGTCTGTGCCATCTCAGCAGTTCTGTGATAGATCAGCAGGCCTGTGACGGACAGCACGTTTTGGTCCTATGAAGTGTTGAACTTGAATGTTGCAACACGTTCCTAGCCTCACTGTCCCTGGGGTTTGGAGATGTCTAGACATAGCGCCTGCAACTGGCTCCATCATCTGACCTAATGGCTGAGGGCAGTGGCAATTTTCACGGTCCAGAGTCAAACTCCAGGGTATTCAAGCTCCGAGATGATTCATAAGGACCCTAATTCCTATCACAGATCCTTCTGCACTACAGTCACTTGTCAAGTGTGTGTATGTGTATGTACGTGTATATGTGTGTGCATATGTAGGTGGTTTAAAGGCCCCACGTGTTGCAAAGAAGAAAACTGGCATCCCAATTTCTCCCTAGGGAAAACTTCTAACCATGGCCACAGTAACCAGTAGAGCTTCAAGTGTCTACATGTCAACATTAAGTTTTCTGAAATTATACAATCTGAACTAATAATTCTGAAGGCATCAAACTAGTAAACACATATTGACAAATCTTAAGTAGAATGATTGCTTCTTAAAATAAATGCACCTGCTAGCTCAATCCTGCTCCTTCCTCTCTCCACCACTCCCCTCACCCCATAATTCTAGCAACAAGGGTGATACGTGGGAGACCTCATGCTTCAAGTCACCTTGAAGGGCTCTCTCTTCTGCATTCTTTCTCAATAGCTATCAAAAGTGGCCACATATCCAAGAAATGAGCCAGCACACAACAGCAGGACCTTGAACCATCTGAAAGATGATGACAGAGCTTGGGAGGTAGGGTGAAGAGAAGTCACCCCCTGCTCACCCCCTAGTCCTCCCAGCCATGATTCATGTTTCCAAGGCCACTTTATAAGCCTAGGGTCTGACCCTGAGCCTTCCACGAGAAGACAACTAATCTTCCCAAGGCATATCATAAATCTATAGAAGTCAGAGAAGGGGGGGTGGAAACAAAGATTTTTATCACTAAATTATCAAATGATCATGGCAGCCTAGCTCCCCACATTGCTAGAGAGATAGGGGAGATACATTTCCCCCTGCTCTTTACCCACTCTCTCAAAGGTAAGAGTCAACATGACTTGATAATTTACCACCCATGCATCTATCTCTCAGAATAGGGGACACAGAAATAAATGACATAAGCAAGAAACTAAAGAAGCAACTGTTGACAGTTACAGATGGAAAGAGAGAGATAAAAAGGAAATAAGGGAAAGGAAAGCCATGTCCTGAAAGACTGAGGGGATGACAGAAGAATACCAGGGTGTCAGGAGAGATGACAAGTGACTTGTATCCAGGGTTGAGGTGTGCTTCCTGCCACCTTCTCCTCACTGTCCACTTCATGAGCTGCCTGGGATTTTCCATAGGCAGGCTGAACCCCAGAGTCATTCTGCTTTTCTCTGAAGTGGCGGCTCTCCCAAGAATCTGGGACTTCATGGTACTCACACTGGCAAGTAAGGCAGTGATTGGTGCTTAGTGTCAGGTTTATATATGAGTCTGAGCATGTCTGGTTGCAAGTGACAGAACACTAACTCAAAGCCAGCTGAAATAATGGGTACACGTAACAAGGGAGTCCAGAGGAGGAACTGGCTATATGGAATGATGGACTATGGGCACATAAATGTTTTCATTAGCTCGCTTTTAGTTTTGAGTGTTCTCTCTCTCTCCCTCCCTCTCCCACCCCACCACTGCTTCTCGCCATGTGTGCCCCCCATTCTCTCCTTACAGGATGTTCCCTTTGTGAGCGAGGATGGGCCCAGAGAATGCTGGGCACAGCTGGACGACTCCAGGCTCATACCATCTCAGATGGCAGCCTGCAAGGGGGAAGAGAGTATACCCACATAGAAAATACCATGACAAAATTCCCATTGACTTAGCTCGAGTCTCAAACCAAACCCTGGGCCACTCACCCTAACCAAGGGGATGGGGTACTATGATTAACCAGGCCGGGGTCACATGATGACCTCTGTGTGCTATGGTTACTGTAGTTGTCTACCCAACCAGAATCAAATAGAATGGTATAAGGGAAACTTGCCCCTCATTCTCCCAGTAAAAGAGTGAATAATGGTATTAGAGTAAGTGTTAGATGAAGGCCAGGGGGCAGGAGCCTGCATTCTATATGACCCATTTTTTTTTCACTGCCCATTAAAGAAAATTGAAAATATTCTCCAATTAGGCTTCTGAAAATGAAGAGTTACCAAATTTTGATACATCTACGTAAATCAGATTATTCTTTAGTCCGCAACTCTACATAAATACACTATGTGGATGCATAGGGAAAACCAAACTCTGAATCTACCATTTAAGATGTATCTTTTGTTTAGAAAACATAGGTGAGCCCTCAAGATTAAGGGAGGATTCTCATTCCTCAATAAGTACAAACAGACCAAACCAAAAGCACAGCCAGCCTCGGGTTGCGGAGAAAAAGAGGGAGTGAGAGAGCAGTTGCTTTCCTTGATCATGTCTTCTTAAGTTGTATCCTGAAATAATCATAAAGGTAATAAGTTAGCTGCAAAACTGTAAGGAAATTAAGTCAGAGAGTTCAAGCGAGTCCTTAAGACACAGAGAAAGAGAGTCATCAAAGGATGGCATTGACTTTATATGCTGTTCTCTGGGGAACCAAGAGCTCACCCCAAACCCCTGACTTGATAAGAAGCTGTTTATTCCTCTGAACTGAGCCTTTGTTGGTGCCAGAAAGGTGAAATGGAACATTCAGACCATTATGTGGATACTAGAAGGAGAACACACACAGAAAAGAAAATCTAAGAAAAGTTCTATTCGTTTGAATTAATTGAGATTGCATTTATTTTTTGTTAAAATTGATCCCGTAATTGTTTCTACTTTTTTCCCCATCAGGTGCATAGAGACATCACCCCAGAGCCAGTCCATTTACAGCAGGAAAAAACTGAGCGTGGCTGAGACGCCCTGTATCCTTCACCCATGCAGGTCAGACAAATGATTCTCTCTCAGAGACCGACCATATGGATTGATTTAGCAGCGTTTCACCTGCTGCCTAGAGACATGGCTTGAGTCATCCTATATAAATTACTGAACTCTCCAACACAAAAAGGAAAAAAAATGTTTTCTTGCACAGCAGTAGCAATTAATGTGCAATGTGTTTATGGAGCTTAATAATATACGGCCCGGCACCCATCTCTGTATGCAATACCATTATCTCGAGAAAGAGACACTGAGTTGGTGTCATCAGCATACAAGACGTGGATGATGGATTCATCAATAACTGAGGCTGGCCTTATTACAGCAAACAAATTAGACACCGTGGAATCTATTGCCATATAGACAGGACTTCTTTCTCTTCAAATATATGTCATAATTAATAGTGGTGACCCTTTGGTAACGCTGAAAAACAGCTTGCAATTAACGGGCTCTCTCTTCCTTTAGTGCCTGCACACGTAAGTGGTTGTTCAAGGCTTGGCCCAGCTCAGTGGAGTGGAACAAGTTCTAGACGACATCTTCCCGGGAAAATGGTAGCCAGTAAGGTCAATCACTTCTTCATCTTTCTCGTATTTCATGCCACAGTAAAGCTGAAAGGAAAGCAGTGAGTCACCCACACTTAATTATCCAGCCACTTCTCTCTGCCCCAGGCATTGTTCTAGGCACTGGGGACAGAGCAAAGAACAAGACAGAAGGACACCCCCCCATCCCTGTAAGTAGAGAATGACATCAGACATGTAAACAAATAAATACTTTTAAAATTCTGATATGTAGCATGCTGAAGATAAAATGGGGCACTCTTGAATCTATTTTTAAATAGCAAAGAGGGATTTTTAACAAGAGGAGATATTTTATGGACTCAGTACCCATGTGATTAAATAATCACTAATATAAGCAAGATTCCATGGCTTCTATATTTCTTCTTCCCTGAATTTTAAAACTATAATGCCAATTCTGAAGAGGGAGGGTATTGTTTGCGATTTGATAATTTTAAAAGACTTAACTCTGTTAAAATAATTATTGTGGAGTTCCACCACAGCCCACGTTAACCAAAACAAAGTGGATTGTCAAATACCAAAAAGAAATAAGTATTATTTTATATTTTAAAAATACTAGTTCCAGTGTGAAAAAAAGTGCCAGGACACATCAAAATCCCAGGAATGGCATACTATATCCATACAGTTTGAACCATTCATGGAACATAAGTCCTACACAACATTTTGTTCCCTTAAAATATTTCATCTCTATAGTTTGGTATAGATGATGTCTATACAGAGAAGTTGAAGTTTGCCTTTAAAGCAATTGTCCATTAAAAAATAGTTGAGGCGGGGCACCTGGGTGGCTCAGTCAGTTAAGCATCTGCCTTTGGCTCAGGTCATGATTCCAGGGTCCTGGGATCGAGCCCTACATCGGGCTCCCTGTTCAGCGGGAAGCCCGCTTCTCCCTCTCCCACTCCCCCTGCTTGTGTTCCCTCTCTCGCTATCTCTCTCTCTGTGCCAATTAAATAAATAAATAAAATCTTTAAAAAAAATAGTTGAGGCAAAAGTCCTTGTCCCATGAATTCTCTGGAATCCTCCTTCTGTTTTTCACTCTAATTTTAGACATGGTCTTGCCCTATTTGTACATGAAGCAAGAACATTCTAACCAAGCCCTGTGGTTCTCAGTCCCTTCATGGTAGGAAACTGGGACAGTTGGGTTGGTTATGAAATGTGTCTCTGCCATAGGGAATTAATCTGCCCTGATTTACTCTTTTCTCTGTCTCATAACAATGTCACTCTATGAATCTCAGTGTTCTTCTTGAGTCACAGGAGAGGAGAGGTATGCACTGGCAATGGCTGATAACCCTGGGCACATACGTGACATTCATGGTGATGGGCTCTGCAAGTCACCTTCATCTTGTATGTATGTTATAGGCAGAAAAAAGTCATGAATTACTACACTAAGCAAATACTAACTCAATGGAGTAAATGATGACACCCATGGTACTTTAGGTAGTTTTACTTTCTACCTCTTACTTCTTTGCAGAGTGAGGTGGTTCCACAGGCCTGTTCACCCTCAGATCCCTTCATCGCTCTCCCCTGTATCACGGGGAGGTTGCCCTCCACTGCATGCCTCACTAGGCTGACTGCCACCTGCGTGCAGCCAATGAGAGCCAACAGCAGGAGAATGCAGGCCAGAGGACAGGGGAAACCTGCTGCATTTCTCTCCCTGTCTCTGCTTTGGGCATCAGAGTTGGCAGTAGAGGGTCCAGCTCTCCCCAGCTTGGTTCCAGTTTCAATCTGGAGGCCTCAACCCTGTGGTTCCGGCCACTCCACCTCCTCTCTAAGATGGGACCAACTTCCTACTGTTGGCTTTTTTCCAATTGGCCTCATTGTTCCCTGCTGAGCTTCTCAGCTCTTCCATCATCTATGCAATGGATTCCCTGCATTAAAATTCCTCTGTTTTCAGTAATCAGGATAGCTTCTGCTTATTTTGGTTGTACGCTAATTGATACAGAGAGTTTGCAAGGAAAATGTAGTTCAGTTCATATTGAGCACCTACTGTATACCAAGCATTTTGCTATACACCAGGGAGACCATAATGCATAAAATATCAGGTCTGCCACTGAGGAGGTCTGAGTCTAGTCAACAGGCAATTTCACAATTATCTAACCAGCATTATGACAGAGCCAGGCTAGGGGACTTTGGAAACTCTGAGACTGGCTTCTTAGCTGGATCTGGGCCTCAGGGAAGGCTTCCTAGAGTTGGTTGAGGTGAACCTTGAAGGATGAAAGTTAGCCAGGAGAACAGATGCTAGAAGGCTCTTTCAGGCAGAGGGAGTAGCATAAGTAATTGCACCAAAGCATTAAATCGAATGGGGTTGGTGTCAGTGTGGAGATAGATGGAGCAGGTACAGAATGGAAGCAGGGTGGTATCATTAGACCTCAGGGTATGAGGCCAGAGAACACGAAAGAAGGACAGAGATGTAAGACAGGTGAAAAGCTTCAATTCAGTTCAATGCACAATTAGAAGTAATTGATGATTTTTAAATCAGTGCGACCACGTGGTCACATTTACAACCTATAATTTAAATGAATCACTCAGGTCACACTGTAGTAAATAGTAGCTCTAAAAGAGGCAAAATAGAGGAAAGAAACAAAAGAGTTACTTGAGCCAGATTATGCTAATAAGTCAATTCAACCTGCCAGCACTGAGTACCTGGGTACCAGCCACAGTGCTGGGACAAGGGGGTATGGGATTTTGCATAACAATCCCTACATTGTGTGGTCCTTCAGAGTTTACAAAGTCTTACCAGTTTTAAACACACCCTATGATTCTTATAAAAATCCCATGAGTTAGGTATTAAAATCCCCATTTTTCAGATGAGGAAACTGAGTCTCAGAAGGTGACAGAAGATGTAAGAATTGAACCCAACAGTCTCTTGACTGCGAAACTTTAAGGTAATTTTTTGTTCCCCGTCATGCGATAGGACGAATTGATATTTCAGAAAGTGAATTTTCAGTAGCTAGAGAAACAACATAGGGACTTATATATACACATACGTTAGGTTATTTCACAATCAATGCATACTCTATATAGACATGGGTTTGCTTGTTTTAACTACTCCCCTCAAGTTAGATTCTAGCTCTTTAGGAGTTGAAAATAATTATAGGTAATTGACTCAACTTCTAGATCAAGACCGACAGAAGATAGTAGGTTGTAGCTAGTAGAATTTCAAACAAGATTTGAATTAACTTTTCCATCCTTCCCCAACATAACAGAGGTGTGCAAATAAGGATATTAGCTTAAAGAAAGTCATCATAACAGTATTCCATGCAAAATACACATGGAGTCTAGAGGAGGGCAAAAAATAATTGCCTTTTCTATTGAGTGACATTTCAGTTCCTCTAGCAGAGGGCTATTGGTCAAGGCCATGGAAACTGTCACTCCAGGCTCCATACTGGGATGGATTCTTCACCATTAGCAGTAACTCAGCCCTTCAGAGGTCTTCATGGTTTTCCAGACCCTTAAACCTCCTTGCTAATACTAATCCCCTCTCAGGGCAAAATACTAATAATACATTGTGCTGCTAACTCCCCATCCCAGTGGGGGGTTAAAAGAGAAAGCAACAATTGGACTGACCAGACAGAAAACCCAGTACCACCACAACTATAATCCCCTTTGGAAACCCTGCCTCTCAATTCACTCCTTTCCTTTACAAGGATAGCCACTCCCAAACCAGGAACAAAAATCTCAGCACATTCAGCACCTCCTGAGGTTGGAGCCAGTGATTTACAGGAAGAAGTCTGTAACCTGTAACTGTTCCCACCAGCAACAGGGTTTCATTCAGCAGCCATGATTCTGCCCACATTTAAGAATCACACCTTTAGACTTTTATGTTCACGTATTCAGACTTCATCATAAATAAACTCCCAATCATCATGGGTGAAGTGGAAGTTGGGACAGTTCTGGAACAATACCTCTTGCCTCTGAACCACATATGCCATGGGGATATTTATGCAAATAAGACTCCAGTTGACTATAAGCTCTATAAGTACAAGGATCTTTTCTATCTTGTCTACTACTGCCTCCCCAGAATCTAGTACATTCCCTGGCACATAAGAGGCACTCAGTAGAATAATAGCTAAAATTTATTGAGCATGTAGTATGTACCAAGGCACTGTTCTTAGCATTTTATACGCATAAAAACTCGTTTAATCCTCAAAGCAACCCCATGAGTTAAGAAGTATTGTCTGCATTGTAAGGTTCAGAATCGAAAGCACAGAACAGGTATGTAATTTGCCTTCTGACATGTAGATCACAAGCAAAGAACTTGGGGCTTAAACCAAGGCAGTCTGGTCAAAGATCTAATGCTGACAACCAATAGGTTACACTGCTTTTCGTTGATTGACTGGACACCTTAGTCTTTAAGGGGAGACTGTGCTTCCTTTCCTCCTTCTACCCTACCCTCACATGAGTCAAACATGGCATTCTATCCAGGGGATAGTCCAACTTCAAAGGAATTTCACTCTTATGCTTTGCCAGTGTTTCTCTGCCTTGGGAGTAAAAAGACTTCAGTAGCTCAGGCAGCTTTACTTTTTCTTGTATGAACGTGAGGTTTCCTCTGTCTCCAGGTCCCCTGGCTATACACAGTGGCCATAAGTTTTCTGAAATACCAGGACACTGGATGTCAATTTATCACTTTGAGCAAAGCCAGCATCTTCTTTCAGTGTGGCCATGCATCTCACTAGTCTCTTGGTAATAATGTTCGAGCTGGATTCTGATGAAAAAAAAAAATCCCTTTGGATGTGAAATTTCCCCCTCTTCAAATATCTGTTCTATTTCTCATCAGGGAAACGGGTGGTGCAGGGGGATAAATGTTCTCAGCTTGGGCTGAATTTACACTGTAAGCTTCATATCTCAGTAGTGCTGTGGTCTTTCAATGTGTGTGTGTCTTTTATAATGGTTACCCAGGTGATTTTAGTCTCTCCAGAACATTCACCTTCTGATCCAGTTTTAAAAGGGATGATACCACTAAAAATCTGTTTTAAACTTGAAAGCAGACCCTCGACACTCAGAGGAAATGCTTATGAGGAAGAAAGATGATTCTGACCTATATAGGAACATTTTGGACTAAAGTGGTTATTACTCTTCAAAAACCCTGCAGATAGCCAACTTTTTCAGAATTGAAGAGAAAATTCAGAGACCTCGTTCTTACTGAATCCTGGACACTACCCTTTGTTTTCTAGCAAAGTAAATACTCCATCAGCCATCAGGTTTATAACTGCAGTTTGATCTTACAAGCTTCCCATGCCATGAGCCAACCAGCCAGAGCCCAAATAACCTAGTTGGATATTTTCATAGACCATTCAGTTGTAGAATGATAGATGCACAGAGCAAGACGGGACCACTCAAGGAGATCCAGACCTACTTCACCTCTAAGATTTCTCTTTCCCCCACTATCCTCATTCACTCTACCAGCAAGTCTTCATAGCCCTACCAGCAAAACTCAAAAGTCCTAAATCCATCCACTTCTCTCCATCTCCATACCTGTCCTCCAACCCAAGCCACTCTCACCTCTCTCCTGGACTACTGTAGAAACTTCTAACTTGTGGTCTCCCTGGTTCTATTATTTTTCTTTTTAACAGTTTTATTGAAATATAATTCACATTCCATAAAATTCCTCCACTGAAAAGGTATATATAATTCAATGGTAGGTAGTATATTCACAGAGTTCTGCAGCCATAAGCACAATCTAATTTTAGAACATTCTCATCACCTCCAAAAGAAACCATCACTCCTACCCTTCCAGTCCAAGGTAATCCATGATCTACTTTCTGTCTTTGCTGCATGTGGAGTCATACAACATGTGGTCTCTAGTGATCAGATTCTTTAAACACACCATGATGTCTCTCAGGTTCATCCCAGTTGTAGCATTCATCAGTACTTCATTCCTTTGTATCGTTCAGTGGCACTCTATTGTATGGATGTGGCATATTTTGTTCATCTATTTACACGCTGATGAGCATTTAGCTTGTTGCCACTTTTTGGCAATTATGAATAATGCTGCTATGAACAGCTGTGTACAAGTTTTTGTGTAGACATATGCTTTCATTTATCTTGAGTAGATACCTAGAAGTGGAAATGCCAGGTCATACGGCAACTCTATGTTTAACATTTTGAGGAACTACCAAACTCTTTCCCCAAAGAGGATGCATCATTTTACATTCCCAGTCAGCAATGTAGGAGGGTTCCAATTTCTCCACATTCTTACTGACCCTTGTTATTCTCTGTCATTTTGATTATAGCCATCCTAGTGTGAAGTAGTATCTTACTATGATTTTAATCTGCATTTTCCTTAAGTCTAGTGATGTTGAACATCTTTTCATGTGCTTATTGATCATTTGTATACCTCTTTTGGAGAAATACCTATTCAAATCCTTTGCTCATTTTTAAATGGTTGGTTGTTGTCTTGTTGAGTTGTAAGAGTTCTTTCTATATTTGGATGCTCATCCCTTACTAGATATAAGATTTGCAAATATTTTCTCCCATTTCTGTGGGTTACCTGTTCATTTTCTGGATGGCATCATTTGCAGCATAAAAGTTTTTAGTCTTGATGAAATTGAATTTATCTATTTTGTTGTCACTTGAAATTTTGATGTCATATTTAAAAAATCATGTAGTAAGCTTTAAGGTTTGGAAGTGTGAATCTTCCAACTTTGTTCTTCTATTTTCTGTTTCTATTCTTGTTGCTCCATAATAATTGTTACATCCAACACTAGATCTTGTTATTTAATGTGTTAATAAAACACGTTTTTCTTAGTTTATCCACTTTTACTTTTGATTTGCTGAAATTATTATTTTATTGAAATATAATTAACATATAGTGTTATATTGATTTCAGGTACACAGTATAATGATTCAACAATTCTATACATTACCCAGTGTTCATCACGATAAGAAAATGCACGTGTTTTTATATAATAATTTTAAGATATATTTTGAAAACCATATTCTAGTATCATAGTTACCTTTCGTAATTCCACTTATGCCTAGAATTTTGTGGGGGTTTTTGCACATAAAACACTTTCTTTCAAATAAACTTTCCACTCCACAACCATAATCATAACACTCCCTGAGGAAACCCTCCAGTTGTTTCCAATAAGAATAAAATCCACACTCCTACACTGACCCTGCTTACTTCACCAACCCATTAACTTCCTCTTTTCCCACACCCTCTGCTTCTCATCTCACGAGCTTTTTTGTTCTTTAAACTCCCAGTGCTCTCATGCACAAGGGCTTTTGCTCCAGCTCCTCCCTCAGCCTGGAACCTTCTTCCTCCTGATCATTGAAGATTACATCTACCTATCAGCCAGGTCTCAGCCCCAGTCCAGACTTCCTATACTTGTGAGGGACATCAATCCCTTTGGCAGTCTAGTAAGGTCTGTGGACGTCTTCTCAGAAAAATGTTTTTAAATATCTAAAATAAAATACATGAAGTTACAAAGAAAACCCATGTCAGCTAAGATGCAGCTATCAAAATAGTAAAGAAACAAACAGGTGGTATTATAATACATAAGCTTCTTTATTACTGTATTAAGTAATAAGATCTAGTTGTTTGCCTCATAACTATCATGATTTTGAAGTAATAAGGTGCCTAAGAGACATTTCAAGATATCTCAAACATCATGATACAGAAATATCTGTGATTTCCATTGGTGACAAGTCATAGGCATTGCTGATACTGCTATAGCTTATTGCCTATCATCATAATTGAATAAAATGCTATCTTTCAATTAGAGATTAGGGAAAATAAAGATTTTTTTACCATAAAATTCAAAGGCACCTTGAGTTCCTTCCTGGCTTAAAACTTCAGTAAGTATGGGGTGGAACTGGGAATCTGCCTTTTTAACAAGGTCCCCCTGTGATTGTACCTTTCAGTACTATGGTCAACACTGAGAGACATAGTGATTTAAGGGGTGTCTCATGAGGAGAAGTGGGAAGTGATTTCTCTTGTGCTAAGTTCCCCCTCATCTCATCAAGGGTCCTACAATGCTATCATGGACTTAGGTCCAGGGATTTTTCAAGAAAGCCATATTAAAAAACAGCTCTCTCTAAGTATCTTCTGCTAATACCTGAGAGGGGGAGCTGAGCCATAGGAAGTCAGAGGGAGGCATCAACCATCCCCCCAGAAATCCTACAGACATCAAAGACCTCATTGGCCTATTTACAGAGGAGTTGCCATCCTATAAGACAGCAAAGGCACATGCATCAGGCCTAAGAGAATATCAAGAGCAAATTACAGAATTGGGAAATTAGCAAAACCGCTTACATTTGTATTTATTGTCTATTTGTATTTATTTTCTATTCCATACCTCTGTCCCATGTTTTTTATTTTCGTCAAAATCCATTCCTTTCCAAAAAAAACGTAAATCTGTTGGAGAAGTAAAAAAAAAAAAAAAGAAAAAATGCATTGGCTCCAAATTACAAAAAGAAAATCTAAAATTAATGCAAATCTAAAATGCAAATCTAAAATCTAAATGCAAAATCTAAAATTAATGTGTGGCTCAATTAAAAGTCTACAAAGGTAAAAAGTAGTACACTAGTCAACTGCAACTAAAAATAAATTAATTAGATTGAATGTAAAATGAAATCTCCAAAAGGGAATGTGCTCAAGGATGAGATCTTAAAATGTCTCTGACCCCCAGAGCCATCCTCCACCCCCAGCACTATCCCACTGCAAGCCTAGAGGCAGTTGCGAGTAAGGCCCAGGCCTGTAGTTTAAGGAAACCTCAAAACTCAAAAACTCGGGTGCCTGGGTGGCTCAGTTGGTTAAGCGACTGCCTTCAGCTCAGGTCATGATCCTGGAGTCCGGGGATCGAGTCCCGCATCGGGCTCCCTGATCGGCGGGGAGTCTGCTTCTCCCTCTGCCCCTCCCCCCTCTCATGTGCTCTCTCTCATTCTCTCTCTCAAATAAATAAATAAAATCTTTAAAAAAAAAAAAACCTCAAAAACTCAAAAAGATCTAGGAAGCCACACCCTTCCTCCCACCCTAGGACTCTGCCTCCCTCATCCTTGGCATACTGCCCTATCTCCTCCAATCTCTCTAAAATGCCAATTTATGACTAGCCAGGAGTCATGACCTCTAATGCCTATAGGGGTCTGAAGGATTGTTTGATTCCTGAAGCAATTCAGGCACAGTCTCTCAGGCCTATGTACTTTTTTTTTTAAGATTCTATTTATTTTTTTAGAGGTGGGGGAGGGGCAGAGGGAGAGGGAGAGAATCTCAAGCAGACTCCATACTGAGCATAGAGCCTAGGGGCTCCATCTCACCATCTTGAGATCATGACCTGAGCCAAAATCAAGAGTCAAAGGCTTAACTGACTGAGCCACCCAGGTGCCCTTTGGGCCTATGTACTTTTTTTTTTTTTTTAAAGATTTTATTTATTTATTTGAGACAAAATGAGAGAGAGAGAGCACATGAGAGGGAGGGGGGTCAGAGGGAGAAGCAGATTCCCTGCCGAGCAGGGAGCCCGATGCGGGACTCGATTCCGGGACTCCAGGATCACGACCTGAGCCGAAGGCAGTCGCTTAACCAACTGAGCCACCCAGGCGCCCGGGCCTATGTACTTTTAAAGGGCCTATGATAATGTCTGAAAACTGAGGAGAGGGTTACATATAATATATATTATTTTATTTAATATGTATTTTATATTACATATACACATATGTGTACACATTATATATATACACATATGTATACTATATATTTTATATACATATACATTCCAAAATATGAAGACAAAAAAATGAAATTATTTTCAAAGGAAGAATTATAAAATCCTTACCAAATCCTTTACGGACAAAAAAAAAATCTGTGTTTAATGTGGCCTGTAGGTGTGCTTGCTTCGGCAGCACATATACTAATGTGGCCTGTAGGTTAAATATATTTGATACCATGTGAAACGCGACCTCTCAAAGTAAGAATGCCTAGAGCCCATGAAATTATTAAAGCCCTTGGAGCAAGGTAAGAAATAATAGGATACAGGTATAGAATGAAGACCAGGAACAGATACCTGGAACCCCATCATAAATGGAGATGTGGCAAGCACATGCCCTTTGTGAAAGGGGAATGTGTTACTTCACCCTACCTAGTGTATCATGGAAAAGGGGGTTCAGCATGACCAGATAGCCCAATTTCTAAGAAAAGTCAGAAATCCCAAGTCTTCCATAAAACCTCCAATTTCCAAATGTCAGCAACTGATTGACCGTTTTAATAAACACTCTGGGCCACAAGCAAAATTGACCATCCTGAACTTGGAGACATGGATTCAGAATGCTAATTCAAAATAAAACAAATTGTTTTTTCAAAACAAAAGAAATTCTCCTCCTAGGTAGCTGGAGCCTGCAAGGTCTCCCACAAGGGCTGGGCGGGGGATGCAGGAATGCTCAGAAGAGCACACTATAAATGACTTAAGCCTATATTTATAGGTCTGGAATTAGGTTCAGTGTGAATATTATAAAATTATTTGAAGAATAATTAGTTCGATAATGAGTCTGCAGGTGAGAAGCAGCTGTTTTGCTCCTGGGCTTGGGGTCACTGTCTCTGCTGTGTGAAGAGTCAGCAGTAATTAGAAGAACCCGCGGTGCCAAACTAAATTAAAATTTTTCAAACCGTTACTCACTGTATGATATAATTTTGTTTCATGTTCCCAGGATGAGGAAACTCAAATTAAGTCTCTATTCATTACAAAAATAGGCTAACTAATTTAAGGCTATGAACTATCTGTTTGTCGATGGCATTGAATTGTTTTTATCTACTGTAACATCGTGCTGCACTAAAATAAATGACAATTGATTATATGCCAATGGTTTATTTAACAACACTCAATTGCACTGAACTCCAAAAATGTAATGGGTCTCTGTGGACCCTCCTGCCTGCTATTTTTCTGAAAATAAAATATTGATGTAATTGGATTTCCCACCCACACTGATCCTCAAACACACAGATGGGATCAGTTTAAGCAAAAATTTGAGAAGTGAAGAAATTGTGATTATCGGTAAATAAAGTTCTTTCAGGACACTTGGGGTGAGTTTAATTAAGCGCCCCCAAAATCCATGGAAACTTTTGGATGGTGTTCCCATAAATCCCAAGGATTATTGTAGAATGGCAGGTAAAGGCCAGGAATTTAATAAAAAAAAAAAAAAAAAAAAAAAAAAAAATATATATATATATATATATATATATATATATATATATCTACAAATGAACATTTAAAAGCAAGGAGAAGAAACCTTCAAAAAGATTTCATGGGCCATATCCCTGTGATACCAGACCAACTGGTTGTTTCAGTCAGCTTAATGAGGAAAATGCTACAAAACCAGTTGTTCAGCATCTTTTAGGATAATACAAAACAGTTTATTGATTGGATCTTTCACTTTTCAACTTGGTATTTTGCTATTGTATAGACATAGCTTTAATCACACCCCTCCAAGCAGCCAATTTCACTGATGTGACTGTGTAAGCAAGACCACAGGGTTGAGCTTTTAATAAGATGGGCTTACTCTAAATGAAAGCTCTTTTGGTCTTTCCTTTTTAGGTTTTCTCTGTTTTCTTTAGTTATCAACCTCTGGACTAATCTTGTTAATAGAATGATTTTGCCTGATTTTTTTTAAATGTCTTCTCTGATCCAATCCAACTTGAGCAATTGAAATGCTTTCTTTCATCAGTATTCAAAAGGTAGCATTAGCAACGGGAACAATGAAAAGGCTCAAATCCTTACTGAATTTTCCCGTCATCCCTAAAACAAGATAAACAACTCCCTGGAGTATTGAAGTGCTCAGAATCTAGGCAATTAAATAATTTTTGTCTTGAATGTAGACCACACCCCCACAAGAAGGGGATTGGTCAAAGGGCACCACCCAAAGGTTATTTTGAGATCTGGCAGGTTTTTTTTTTACCATTAAAGAAAACAAAAAATGACTTCCCTTCCCCTACCTTAGCCCCCTTGTATGTACCTACAAACCTTCATCCTGGAGTTGTCTCTCCTAAAGTGATATGAACAGTGGTTTGTAAATTTGGTCAGATTTTCATTGCATTGGAGATCCTGAGAGTTTGAAGAACTTTGTTGTGAATCTTTTTGTAAAGTGAATAATACCTTCATATATCTTTTCTGTGAATTTGGGTTAAGTTTCCTTTAAGTGATATATATGTTAAAAAGTGTGTTTTCACCTCCCCCCAGCAGATGAAATGTGATCAATAAAGGTCTATAATCAGAAGAACCAGGTCTTAATGCAGCTCTTTTTCTGACCTGCCCTGTAGCCTTGGGAAAGTTGCTGAATATCGTTGGACATCCAGTTAACTCATTTATGAAGAGAGGATGATGATCATTTCTACTTCCCAGAGTCTTCAAATCGCTAAATAAGATTCCTTAAAAATGCGAGGGTGTTTTGTAGACTTTTATAGACTACTAGTGCTACACAACCTAGTTGTTATTAAGAATAATTATGGTCGTGGGGCGCCTGGGTGGCTCAGTTGGTTAAGCGACTGCCTTCGGCTCAGGTCATGATCCTGGAGTCCCGGGATCGAGTCCCGCATCGGGCCCCCTGCTCGGCAGGGAGTCTGCTTCTCCCTCTGACCCTCCTCCCTCTCGTGCTCTCTGTCTCTCATTCTCTCTCTCTCAAATAAATAAATAAAATCTTTAAAAAAAACAAAAACAAAAAACTGAGGCCTGAACTGGGATAATGGGACTAAAAAAAAAAAAATTATGGTCAGGGTGTGAAAGAGAGTGGTATTAGGTGGTCATCAAAGCAACTCCAGGGAGGCCCACGTTGCCAACCCCACTGGGAATGACATTCTTGGTTTGACGAGATCTGTGAAGGTCACTCTTGTGACCCCTGATATTCCCTTAAAATGTCTTATCAAAAACCAGGTCAGCTGGAAACAATCTGAAAATGCAGCGAGTCTCTGGATAGGCACATAGCCGCAGACCTCTGGCATACTATTAAATTAGCAAATGAAGGAGTCTCTTGTGTTTCCTGGGGCAAATGAAGGAAAATCTAGCTTCATGTTTATAACATTTTAGTAGTTCATTTCTGTTTCTCCGGGGATTCCTATGCACGTTTTCTATAGTAAAGAAGTAACTGGTACATTTTTTGGATTTTATTTTTCCCCTTTGATCAGTGGAGAAATGTGAGTGCGGTGGCCAGGTAGGTATCCAAATGGCACCGAGGGTAGATGAGGGAGTTTATACAAATTAGTATGCCAAGAGTCTAATATTAGTATTAACAGGCCAGCCAAATTTATCCCTCCAATTGTATTCTTTAAAAAAATGTACCAACACCTTATAAATGTCTGAATCAAGGCTGTGTAAGGGCATTTTTTCTGAAGCCACTTAATGGGAGAACAATGACTAGTAAAAGAGGTCTAAAATTAGTTTCTTTTACCAGGCCTCCCCAAGAAGTGGTAAAACCAAGCACATGGGAGGTCTCCGCCCCACTCACTTCTCCACACCCCTAAAACATTATGGAACCTGTAGGGAGTGATTTAACCTGTTTGTCTCTTTTCTCCACAATCAAAAAGAAGGACTGAGCTTAAGTTCCCAAGCCTAAAAAAACGCAAAAGGTAAATTGCATGTTTTAATCCAAACTAGGCTATAGGTAAAGTGCATTAGATCACAGGAGGAAGATTATCACAGAATCAAAGGATCTTAGCATGTCCGTGCTGACAGGGCATTTGAATAAACCACTGGTGTTCTGGTTCTATCAGTCTTTTTTGCATTTGAGAGGTTGGTCAATCCCTCTGGGCGTAATCATTCCGAATTCAATAACAAAACTCAACCCACGAACCCCCAAATCTGAGGACTCCAAATTTCCAAATATCAGTGAGACTCAACCTCACCAAGGTCCTCTTACCAGTGAAGAACCTGACCCGGTGATCACATTTATGCCGTACCATTATTCCCATGGTGCCTTTTATTGCTCTCTTAACCACGACAAACACAACCCCGCATTTGTAAAGGCTTTGATGGTTTGTAAACCACCTACATATACATTATCTAACAGGGTAGGGATTATTCATAATTTTCAGAGGAAGGAATCATTTCTGGGGAGTCAAGTAATATCTTCATGGCTTATACCACCATTAAGTGGTGGAACCTAGTCTAGAATCCTTCTAGAGAGGGATTCCATGAACTGGTTAGACCCCAAGGCCTTTTAAGTCTCTGAAATTATGGGATTCCATTACTTCTATAGAGTACCCCAAAATGTACCCCATAATGTCTAGCAAAATCTGGCCAATAGTATACATTCAGTTAATATTCTCTGATTACTTGGACTATTCCCTAGAGGCTTCCCACACCCAAGAAGTAAACAAATGCACACATCCTCCTCCTTCCCTTTGATGATTCAGAGTCTAACTTGGGAGAGACCCAAGGCTTCCCTCACAAGCAGCTCCATTCAGTGACTGAACCAGCAACATCCCCATCCAAGACCAAGGCAACAGATGCCCTATTTAGAAGACGTTTGGCTGTTACTATGGCTCAGAGAATCCATCCATCCCCTTAACCTCCCCCACCCAGCTTTGGACACCCCCCCCCCGCCCCCGCAACAGTGAGCTGCTTTTCCTGTTTCTGACCTGCTGCATGAATTCTCCCATTCTGCCTTGACCCTTGGCTTTGCCAACACTCTCTGCTCATTCATTGATTTTGACCCCTCACCTTGTCTCTAGTGCACCAAAGCCTTGGCATCCTGTGTGGACAGAAGGAAATATAGAAAAAGTAGGGTTCTCTCTGCTGACATCAATCATGTTATCATTTGATGTTCATATTTCTTTTTTTTTTTTAAAGATTTTATTTATTTATTTGACAGAGAGAGACACAGCGAGAGAGGGAACACAAGCAGGGGGAGTGGGAGAGGGAGAAGCAGGCTTCCCATGGAGCGGGGAGCCCGATGTGGGGCTTGATCCCAGGACCCTGGGATCATGACCTGAGCCGAAAGCAGACGCTTAACGACTGAGCCACCCAGGCGCCCCTGATATTCATATTTCAAGAGCCGTGTCTACATACCTCCCAAAGCTCAAGGATGTATTCCAGATGCCCCCAAAAGAGCACTGAGCCAGAAGCTGGCAACTTGCTAGAAACTTTAGGGACAGTGTGTTCATGGGTACACAGCCCACCTGAGGCATTGGAGTCAGGCCTGACCCCCCTAAGGAACTGGGAGGGCAGAATTTGCCACAGCTTTAATTCATAAATGTCTCCCTAAAATTCTGGATTTCCAAATTAATTTCAATTGGATTTTTAAGCCCCAGAAACACCATCTTTCCATGCCTGACTTCACATCATTCTGGTCTGCATTCGTATGTGAGATCCTCAGAGAGGAATTCCCTCCCCATTTTGAAAAACCACTGAAGAATAAGCCTCATTTCTCTTCTGTTCTTCTCCATCCCATCACCAGGATTATTTGCTTCCCACTTCCCAGCACTGATAACTCACTAAATTTTTTGTTTCTCCCTTTATTATCTATCTCCCCTGACAAGAATGGAAGCTCCATGGGGGCAAGACCTTTGCCGATCTCATTCCTAGCCACTAGAAAAGCTCCTGGCATAGAGGAGGCTTTCAATAAATGTTTGTTTTGATAAATAAGTAAATAAATGATGGGTGAATGAAGAAATTGGCTATGAATGAATGAATCCATCTACCACTACTAGAGCTCTTTGATGCACCAAGCACTGTACTAAGCACTTTGCATACATTGTATGCATACATGGTGATTTTCAAAAAAATGGATTTTTTTGTTCAGACAAAGCCTAAGAGGAACCCTATAGAGGACCCAGAAATCAAAACATAAGCAAAAAGGCCAAAGGAAACAGTCACATGTGCTCAGCCATTTTTTCCCCTTTGAGGTCTCATATCTCACTATATTCTCTTACCAATTCTATCAGATATGAACTATGGCCCATCCCACTTTTTAGGTTGGAGCACTGGGGCTTAGGAACATTAAAGGACTTGTCCACGTTCATGTACACAAATGAGTCACAGGACAAGGTTATAAAACAGTTCTGTCTGACTTTCACCATGTCTCACTCTCTAAACCATAATTCTAAAGTGCCTGCACATTCTCTGAAATCCTGGGGAATTCTCCAGAATAAGTTAACATTATGTGGGTATTTTCAGCGCTTATTTGAGTAAGATTGGAATAGCTTATTGTAGTGTTTAATAATTAATTGCTTTAGGTATATGAAGAAAGACTTTTTCTTAATGAAAAATTTCAAGATGATATTATAATGTTAATATTCTCAGAAAGTACTCTCATGTGACATAGACCTCAGTGTTAATGGGAAGAAGTATATTCATATTTTTTCACAGGTGATTCTTAAAAGCCAAAGTATTTAAGAATCTTCATTGAGGCAAAATTCTATTATATGAGAAGTAGCTGCTTGGCAGTTTCAAAGAATTTAATAAATCTCTCCAGGAAAATGTTCGTTTCAAAAGAAAATTTCAAAAGGGACTCAAGAATATTCTCTGTTTTCTTGTATTTGCATTACAAATAACCTTTTTGTCAGCTATGAGAAGCCAGAGAAAACCAGAATGTTCGTTTTGCATTATTTGGTGAGTGGTATTGTGTTATATTGTGTTACCATTTTTTAATATGAGAAGCCCACCGATTTCATGGTGCAGATTCACGGCTACAGAGCACTTGTTAAGAGGTCTGTGGAATATCGCTTTCACCAAGCGACCCTATCTTGGAGTCGGCTAGATTTCAGATGACTTCAGTGAGAAAGGATGGCTGCCACACGGAAGTCCATGGATGGCTGCCCTGCAGGACCTGTCCTGGGCACTTCACACTCTCCTGCATCCTACTCTTACTTTAGACCATGCATTCCACTTTCTGTGTGTGTGTGTGTGTGTGCACGTGTATTAAAATATGCATAATGGGGGGGCCTGGGTAGTTCAGTGAGTTAAGCGTCTGACTCTTGCTTTCAGCTCAGGTCCTGATCTCAGGGTCGTGGGATTGAACTCAGTGCTCAGCGTGGAGTCTGCTTGAGATTCTCTCTCTCCCTCTGCCCCTCCCCCCCGCTCTCTCTCTCTCATAAATAAATAAATCTTAAAAAAAAAAAAAAAGAAAATATACATAACATAAAATTTACTATTTAAAGTAGTTTTGGGGATACACTTCAGTGGCCATAAGTACATTCACATTGTTCTGCATCTGTCCCTAATATTAATTCCCAGAAATTTTTCATCACCGAAACTGAAAATCTGCACCCATGAAACAATAACTCCCTAGTCCGTTCCCTCCCAACTGTAAGCCACTGTTCTACTTTCTGTCTCTAGGAATTTGGCTCTTCTAGGTACCTCAAGTGGAATCGTGCAATATTTGTCCTTTTGTCCATCCACTCTTGGTACACTTGACTTATATTTTCTTCAAAATGAGGGACATTTTCTGGTGTCCAAGTGAGGTGATACAGCCCTGCAGCATGACTCAGAAGAGGCTTTGAAAACATTACTATTATTTTTCTAATACCTGGTTTAAACACTCAGTAGTAATAGTGCTAATGAATCTGCCACATTTTGTCAAACAAATTATCAAGATCGTATCATTTGTTCTTTCCTTCATTGAAGAAAGCATGGGGGGAATTAAACTCCACTCTCAAGGATGGACGAGCAACATTTGGCACAAAGCGTCTTACAGGAGTGCCTAGCAGTCAGGAAATGCAGTCCCAGACTCACAATGGGAAAGAAACAAAAGGAGTAGTCCATCATCTTGCTGTGAGTTTTTGTAACTTTGTTCATGGTTTTTATCACTGTAGCCTTGTCTTTCCCTGGTGATGGGTAGCAGGAAAAAAAAGCAGAGAAGAAAAGAAATTGCCTGGGTGTGGGGTGGATGTAAGGCTTAAAGGGAAAGCTGAGAAAGCAGCAAGGAAGGAGACCACGTGTGTCTGTTCCTCTTCGTAGCTGCTGTGGGGAAAGAAGACCCCACAAGGAAGGACAGGCAGCATCCAGAGCCTCTGAGAGGAAGAAGGTAACCAGGAGGAAGTGGTGAAGGACTGAAAACAGGGCCCCTGAGTGTGGCCTGGCAGGAGCCGTGCCAGCCCCTGACCAGCTCGGGGACAGCTCCGGCGCTCTGATCAGCAAAGCCACAGGCTGAGCTCTCAGGGCTGAGTCAGAGCACTCGGACTTCCCTCCATGACACAATGGATGCCAGTTTAGGAATAGAGAGATGGCCTTGGTTGAGCGTCCTCCCAGAATATCTGCACCAGGACACCGGTGGTCTCATAGACTTCAGCCAGCAGGTATATGTATGTGTGTGAGTATGTGTGTGGAGTTTCAGGGAGAAACAGGAGGAAGAAGTAGTGTTTAAAGGACAAGATCCTGTTAAATACTTTCTAGTTTAGCACTGTCCCCAGTACTTCCAAGCCCATGGTGCCCAGTTGGCTTCAATCCTTGCATGTGCTTCCTCAACTAGACAATTCAGGGTGGATTCTACGGATTTCTTTGGCACCATGTGCACTCCTTGAAGTTTTGGTGTTGATTTCTAGGAACATCTTATTTTGCTCCTGGACTGACATATTGAGATCTCTGCCTCTCTCCTTTGCCATGTGGATAACATAAGGTTACAAGGGCAAGAATGTAATGAGAGAAAAGTAGAGCTGATTTATATGATGGATTATTACACCATGCTGCTCCCATTCAGACTTTGAGGGCAGGAGTGCTTTTCTCACCCACAGTAATCACTCCATAGGCAGAGGAAGGATGGGTCAGTCTCCAGGTTAATTATCAGTTAATGTGGATAAGAACTGCCTGGTTCCTCACTCTTGTCCCCATTCCCCTTCTGTCAGGAGTCCCAACTCGCCCCCATCCAGGGAATTAATTACACCTAACCACAACTGAAGACCAGTATGATAGGAAATATACAAGGACTTGCATTGGTTTCCTAGGGCTGCCATAACAAAGTACCATAGATTGGTTGGCTTAAAACAGCAGAAATGTATTCTCTCACAGCTCTGGAAGCCAGAAGTCCAAAATCAAGACATCGGTGGGGGCGACCTCCCTCTGAGTCTCTGGGCAGAATCTTTCCATTCCTTTTCTTACCTTCTGGTGGTAACTGTCTACACTAGGCATCCTTTGACTTACAATTATGGTGTTGCAACCTCTGCCTCTGTGGACACGTGGCATTCTCTGTGTGTCCCTATCTTTACATGGTATTTTCCTCTTCTTATAAGGAGACCAGTCATATTAGACTAGGATGCACCCTAATGACCTCATCTTAACTGGGTGACAGGTGCAAAGACTCTGTTTCCAAATAAGGTCACATTCATAAGTACTAAAACCTAGGACTTTAACATATATTTGGGGAACACAATTCAGCCCATGACAAGACTAATTTCAAACCTTTGCTTCATCAGGGGCCCAGCCTCCTTGCCTTGATTCTGACTTGATGATTCCAAAACCTTTCTTCAAAGATTTTATTTATTTATTTGTTTGTTTATTTGTTTACCTATTTATTTGAGAGAGAGAGCACGAGCAGGGGAGGGGCAGAGGGAGAGCAAGAGAAAGAGAATTTCAAGCACACTCCACACTGAATGAGGAGCCTGATGTAGGGCTTGATCTCACAACCCTGAGACCATGATCTAAGCCAAAACCAAGAGTCAGATGCTTGGTTTTGAGCCACCCAGGCACTCCCAAAATCTTTCTTTAACACTCTAACACCTAGGATCTCCTTTCTGCGTTTTAGTTCTTCCTGACTGACAAATCAGACTTTTATTCACTGTCCTCAACCTGAAAAACTTATTGATCCTTTGACATTTGTCTGACTACCCAGATTTTGAGATTTTGTTTTAGAGAATATACCAGACCTGTCCTCAGCACTAAGTCCCCAGTTCTGTGATGGCCATGGTGTCTACGTCCTCTCCAGAGTCCAGCCCCACCCTGGCCCCCCACCTCTAGAGACATCCTTGGACCTCCCTTTACTGACCGCAAACTAGCTTTCACCACCTGCCAGGCCTGTCACAATCTGACCAGAGCATTCCTTTTCCAAAAGCAAAACTTTCTAGTTCGCTTTTTATGCATTTCAAATAAGGGTCATGTTCCTGACAAAAATGATAACCCCTGCCTCTCTACTTCATACAATTCTTATACAGCTTTAGGTATCCATATATATTTTCATAGTTTCTCAAACTCATTTTGAGAAGTAGGAAAAATTAGCTAACTTTAGAGCAGGGTGGTAAATAAAATAATTTAGACTAGAGGGGGCCAATTATGAAAAATAAATTAATTTCTTCAAAGTTCAAATAATTAAGTTAGTTCAGGTTTACACTAACAAAAGCCTAAATGGAGAGTGGTAGCAATTTTTTAGATTTTGGATTTTAAAGTAAGTCTTGGGGCACCTGGCTGGCTCAGTCAGTTAAACATCCACCTCTTGATTTCAGATCAGGTCATGATCTCAGGGCCCTGAGATCAAGCCCTCGTCAGGCTCTGCACTGAGTGTGGAGCCTACTTGGGATTCTCTTTCTCTCCCTCTGCCCCTCCCCCCACTCACACTCTCTCTCCCTCTCTCTTTCTCAAAAAAATAAATAAATAAAAATAAAATAAGTCTTAGCCACAAAATATTCAAAGGTAAATTTCTTTTACTTTAATTATTAGATTAATTGTATTAGCCCTTCATTTAACATGTTGATACAGACCCGGTCTAAAGCCAGATCCATGTACAGAAGCAAACACTGCTGATCCACTGGCCCATCATCCTCTTTCTAAACAAACAAGCCTGGTTAGCTTGAAAAGATTTGAATATCTCTCAAGTCCATAAAAAATCAGGTACCTTTTAAAGAGCCACAATTTCCATTCCTTCAACACAGAGAGATGGCCAATAGTAGAATTAAACAGACTGATGTTGCCAACAACCATGTCATCTTGTAGCGGTAACAATCCTGTTGCTTACAATTTATAAAAAGATTAACAACTTGGCCATGCTTATGGTCGACACATATAAGTTAATGACATCATTAGACTCTTCCAATTGGCCCCATACATGAACCCAAAGAACAAAGCCAACAATTTTCCCACTACTAACCACGCCAGTTATTGATATGTGTCTGTGCACTTCTCTAGTCTGCCTGATCCTCCCTTGTGAAGTTTTAAAATAAATCATCCCCATTTGGTAGAAAGAAACTCAGAAAATACAACTGACCAGCACATGTTTTGCTGCCATCCAAACCCAGCCAGTACTCCAGCCACTATTTCTGCTCATGAAGCCACCAGAGACTAAATGAATATTTCCATCCCCTGCCAAGAATACATGCCAGTATTTACTAGTACTTACGCAAAATAATTTCCCAGAATCACTTTTCAAAAGCTGAATGCTCAGTTGACTTATAAAAGTCTAAAATGGATTAATAGGAAAGAAATAGACAGTCCCAGATGCACAAGTTATCAATTTTATGCACCGGATGAGTAAGACTTACGTATTTCAACTAAGCTGGAATTACAATAACTCCATTTCTCTCAAGAGAAATGGTGGCTGCTGTAAAAATGAAGATGTGCTTTGTTTTACTTGCATAAGAGGAAGTAGTCTTGGCTTTATTCAAATGATTGGCATGAGGGCTTGGAGATGCTGGCTCGTCAAATGATTGGTCACCAGTTTTAAGCCATGTCTTAACATGACCCTGGTTGGCTGAATGATGTAAGATGAACTTTGTATTAGTTCATTCACTAAATAATTTGTTCAACCAACATTTATGGAGCACTTACTATATGCAAAGTATTGACCCAGAACCCTTGGATTGAAAGATAAAGAAGAAAGTGTTCCTTCTCACAAAGAACTGAATCCAGCAAAGACACTTCACTAACCTCATAGGTATTATGTTTTTTTCAGTCAGGGTTGTAAGCAATAGAAATCTTCTCTAGCTTGCTTACAAATATGGAAACTTAGAAAGGATGAGGGACAGTTCACCAAATGTAAGGACAAGGCAAAGAACAGGTCTCAGAAGGGAGAGGAACCAGATCCCTCATGGGTTTCTATGTAGTAAGAAAAATGTAACAAGTTTTCAGGTTGCAGCGCTCTAGGTGGATGTTCTCTAACTATTTTCAGTCTTTGTTACATCAGTTTGGATTTTAATTAACTTATATTATATCACATATCCACCCCTTTACCAGGTAAGGGTGGGGTGCATACTGACAGACTCATCACAATTGTTTCCAGGGGAGGAGAAGCAGTTCAAAGAAAATCTAGGTGCTCTTTCTAGAACAGGGAATGCATTCTGGGCAAGCAGAATAGCCTTGCCCTAGCCTTTATTCCTCCCATATTCCAACGCGTACTTTTTCCATGGCTAAGGCCACTTACTCCCCAACCAACCTGAAGTTTAACCTCGCCCTAGGCTTTGAAAAAGGTCCAGTTGAACAGCCCAGAAAATCAATATTAATTCAGCCTTGCCTCAAGTCCCACTCAGCCTTTGACATTGACTCTAATCACTGGGCTCTGCATTGTCACTGAGGACCTGAGTGCCAGGGAGCACACATCCATCAGCCATGCATCTTGGGGGCCCAGCGTAGGACCTGCTGCAGAGGTACTCAAGACCTTCCTCGCGGAGGATGTATCTCCAGCACAGGGTCCTGTTTTCTTTCTCTGTGTTGCTGTTCCTGCTCTCATAACCTGAGTATGTTAATCTCTATCCAACTAGGGCCCTGCCTTGCAGGGCTGACCTCCACCTGATTTCCACCTAAAAGCTAGACCTCTGTACTTGAATCTGGGCAATAAAACTGGTGGTTAAGAAGTAACACTTCTGGGGATCCTGGGTGGCGCAGTCGGTTAAGAGGTTTACTCTTAGTTTCGGCTCAGGTCATGATCTCAGGGTCATGAGATCGAGCCCCATGCAGGGCTCCACACCCAATGCAGAGTCTGCTTAAGACTCTCTCTCTTTCCCTCTGCCCCAACCCCACTTTCTCAAATAAATAAAAATCTTTAAAATAAAAAGAAGAAGAAGCAGCAACACTTTTGTGTCAGAAAAGGCCAAGTTAAACCCAGATTCTTCCACTTACTGTGTGATCTTGAATAAATTGCACCTTGCTAAAGAAACCTCAGCTCCTTATCTATAAAATGGGTGCAATAATATTTACCTCACTAAGTTTTTATAGGGATTCAATGAGAATAGGTATTTTAAAATTCTGTCACACTGTGTCTGCCAGATCACAAAATGCATAATAAATCCCCCTGGATCCTCCAATCAAGCTTGTTTCAGACTTTTACTTATTAATGTCATACTCTTGTTTTCTGATTCTCTAGATTTCAACGCCCTGCTTATATGAACCTCTGAGTCAGAACTTCTCCCATGCTTCAATTTCCCACTTCTCATGCTCTGGAGTGGCCCCAGTCTATTCACCACTGGCTGTGGCCTACACTCCCAGCACTGCATTCACATGGCCCACCTCAGCCCCTTCCCTATAGCCTCAGGGGCTCAGGCTTAAGCTCCCCTCAGCCTTCTCCCTCCCCACAACCTGACAGGCACAACAGAAGGACTTGGTCCTTCCAATTTATTTATCCTCATTATTACAGTTGTGAAAATAGTTAGTCTGCTTCCAGAGAACCAACTCTCCTAGGGCTGTTTAATATTTACCAGAATGCTGAGCAATTTCTATTTTTTTTGTGTGTGCTATAATTATTTGGATAAATCCTTAGTTACTTAAATCCAGGCATGGCTTTTTGCCCTTTTTAGCAAATAGTGGATCTAAACATATTGATCAATTTCTATATGTCAGGCCCTGGAGGAAGAGATGCATGAAGCACGGTGCTGCTCCCACTAAGAGGTGATGCCAAGACAGAAGAAGATGTCATTGCTCCTCATTTCCTTCTGTGTTCATTAGCAAGAAATGATGATAAAGATATCCTAAAAGATCATTCTAAATAGAAGGCAATAAAGATATCACTTAGGTTGGGTTTTAGAATACTGTTTGGCAATTACGTTTGCAAAAAAGTACACCAATCATAAGCATAGAGCTCAATGAATTTTCTCATCTAGCATCCAGATGAAGAAATAGAACATTACCAGAACACCAGCAGCCCCCTCTTTTCCCTCTTAACCAGTCTCCATCACTCAGAGCCACTGGCCTGACTTTGAATGGATTCATACAGTATGCAGTTTTGATTGTCTTCTTACATTCAACATTAGAGTTGAAAGCCCCATCCATGTGGTGGCATGTAGCTTTGGTTTGTTCATCCTCATTAATAAATAGTACTACTCTAGATGAATATTTTACACTTTATTTACACATTCTCCCTCATAGACATCTCTGTGGTTTCCAGTTTGCAGTGTTATGAATAATGTTGCTATGAACATTCCAGCACATGTATTCTGGTTTACCCATACACTCCTCTCTGGTGAGTTTATACCTAGGATTTGGATTGCTAGGTCATAGCATATGCTATATTTAAATTTAATAGATATTTCCAAATGGTTCTCTTCTGCATGTGTGTTTTGTTGTTGTTTCTAAAGATGCTGCTATTCTAGAGAAACAGCAGTTCCTTTGTAGAGGCCTGATTTTGTGGTATCTAAGAAGCTGATTCCAGGATCTGCACTCACCGTTCTGGGTTCAGCTCCTTCCTCCAGGAGACCATTGTCGTGACCTGCTAGGCAGGTGCACAAAGTCAGCATCAAATCAAGAGTTTATACACTCCCCTGGAAGCCTGGTAGGAGCCTGCAGAGCTGAGAGTATGGTTTACCCTGGTCTCAGGAGTCTCCTGGAGGCAAGTGAAAGGGGATTTGGTTAGAGAAAGAGAGTGGGAGGGGTAGGGTGAAAAGTAGGGTCAGGACACCAGGACACAAAATCCAAAAAAAGGCCTTCAAGGCATGAGAACAGCCCAGGCAGACACTCAGGAACTGAGAGTGAGCAAGTGAGAAGCAGCTACAGAATAACCAGTGGGAAGGCATCTGGGCTAACACCTGAGTCCAGGACAGTTGCTCACCAACAGTTGACTCCTCTCTGTTTTCTGCAGCAGAGTCATGGGTTGGGGAGCAGACAATAAGAAGGGGGATGAAGCAGACATTGCTCTAATTTCCTGGCTCACTACTTTCTCAAGGTGATCGTTTAAAAGATCAGACCTGGTGGCCAAATTGCCAAAACCCTTCTCCACGTTGTTAAACCTTTGAAACCTCTATGTCTCATGGTGTAACCCATTTGGAAAGCAACATAACAATAGATAATGATCCATAAGATACTTATTCCCCTTAATGCAGTAATCCACTTCTGAAATTTTATTTTAAGGTTATCATTTAATACAGAAAAAAAGAAAATCAAATGTGTTAATCCTACATTGTAGGTATATCTATACTGCTTGAAAAAGAGGAGGGGTCAACCTCAATGTCCAATGGTAGTGGACAGTGTATCAGTTTGACATTTATAAGATCATCAAAACTAATTAAAATTAACCTCTGTGCAAATTTGCTTAAACTAAAATCTCAGGAGACAAAATTGTACAGACATTAAGATTAAGATGAAATAAACATGCATGTGGATGTGGACAAAATCCTGAAAAGAAAGAGGAGACTCACTAACACTATATGTTACCACACACCAGTACCATTCCGAGTGTATCATACGAGTTAACACATCCCATGAGAACCTTATGAGGTAAGGCGTATCACTAACTCCACTTGACAGACGAGAAACACAAGCCACAAAAAGCTAAAGTAAATTGTCCAAGTTAGTAAGGGATGGAGCTCAGGTATTCTGACTTAAGCCATTATTGTGAAAATATGAGTCCTATTAGGGAGTGGGACCATTAGATTTCTCCATCGTTGTATGGGAAATCTTTTAATATCTTTGTAAGGAAGTCAGATAGGACAAACTTTTGTTGAGTATCCATTATGTCTCTTGCGTAAAGCTAATTCTTTCCGAGGCATCATTTTACCAAATGTTTACAAGAATCTTATGCCATGGGGACTATTATCTTTATTTTAGAGATTAAAAATTAATAGTTGGCTAGTTAATTATAAAAATCTCAACTACAAACAAAAGAAACCAAACCCTACAATTTTCCATATATCAACAGAGGAAGTAGAAATGCCACAGAGAAAAGCATCAGGAGTAAGAGTAAAGTCAAGCACCACCCACTGTGAGTAAAGCCACCATAGGGAGTTGAAACTGTAGGAGAAAGAATGCCTGCTTTCTATTGGAATTTGGCCAAATTGTAGAAAAAGTCCATAGCATAAAACTAAGGAGTATCAGTAAGTTGCCTAGAGGCTCTGAAACGACCAGTTAGAGGCAAAGGACAATAAATGGCTAATTGTAAATTTTTGGCTTTTTCTAGAGGTCATTGTGAATCAGTGCACCAAAGGACGGGGATCACTGAGAATGGGAGCTCCCTGAGGACACAGAGTATGGAAAGATTCTTTGAGGATGTAAATTTTAAAACTTTTGATCTCGAAATCAGTCTGAGATAGGAGGGATTGCCTTAGCGTTGGCTAGGCAAGATTTTTTTTCCAGGCTTAGAATTAGGTATTACATGGCTGACCTGCTTCACTGAGTGTCAAAATTATTGAGATAAATATACATCTGCATACACACATCTACAAATACACATACACATACACACATATATACATGCACACACATATATACACATTTATACATACATGTGGGTACAGATCCACATTCTGGGGATGTTAAAGTAGCTGGAGTTATTAAACACAAAGATCACCCATCCCCTTTCACATAGATTGCTGAGACCACAAACCTCAGACACACATCCTTGTAATAACAGAAGCGACCCAAGAGTCTCGATACCAAACTGTCTCCCTTCTATCTTCTATTCTAATGTGTCACTTTGAAAGGAAACCAAAGCAAAAGTAACCTTACACCAGGTCTAAGGTGAAGTTTTTGCCTGTTCTCAAAACCAAAACTGACTGCAGCTTCTGTCGTTCTGGGTGCCCAGCAAGCCTCCAAACTCCCCTACATTGCCTGGCCGGCATCCCAGAGCCAGCTCAGAGGCGGGTGCACACTTCAAATCCAAGTGTGTGAGAGCTGGGAAAGAGATTATTTCATCCAACTCTCTTGTTTTGCAGGAAGAAAACTGAGACTGTGGGAGTTAAAGCGTTCCTCCAAGATCATAGGCTATTCCTCAGGGAGCCAACACTGGAAACGCGGTATCTGGAGCACAGTGGGCATTTTCCTACATCTCAGGGACCATGTGGGAGGGCAACACATGCAGGGTAAAGATAGAGAGTCACAGTGGAGTCCCTGCCACTGACCTGCGAGAGACAGCAAAAGAAAAAAGGCATCCGATCAGGTTACCTGGTGTCGACATAGCCCAGAGGCAGTCAGAATATAAAATCCTACAGGCAGACCTGGAATGTATAAATCAGAACAATTGGGTATAATAATTTGGCTATCAACTGTTAGCCCAACAGAAAGACATTTCCTTGGGAGGAAAGGGGAATAGAAAGAGAGCTTTGTTATACGTTGCACTCAAACCTGGTGAAAACATCAAAATAATCTCATTAAATACTAACACACTTACTCAAGACAGACAAAAAGAGTTCACAGCAGTCTTAAAAATCTGTTTAAGGAATTTCACTTAATCCTCCCCTTCAGTAGACTTCTTTTTATTCAAATGTGCCTGTAGGTTAATACTTAACATCATTGTACTTGGAGCAAGGGCCTATCCCTGCAAACACATATTTAAATAAATGTTCCTTCCACAACCTAAAAGAACCCGTTGGTATTGGATTGGATCTTTCTAATTCATCTAGTGACAACCCTTTCTGAAAACCCCTTAAAGCAGAGGTGACCTGTCTTAGTTTTTAATAAGCAGCAGTCTCTTTTAGACTAGGAGGTGACAAACAAGGTCACCTTTCACACCAAAGAAACATTTACCTAAACCAACAGCATCCAGAGTATGCAATTTTAAAAAATGAATAGTTAATGAGCCTGCCAGATTATATGCACCCCTTCCCAGAGCAAATCTTACTAAATGATGAGTGATGGAGCTTTCCACGGTTGAATCTCTTGTTTAATTGAGTAAATAAGTGAAGGTAAGAATTAAAGCATAAAATTAAAGCATAAAAATAAAGGCAATAGGTAGGAGAATGGAGGATAGAGGTGTTCAGTAAAAGAGTAGGAAGATTTATTTGTTTGCTTTTTTTCAATGTTTGTATCTCCCATTTAACATTTTGTGTGTGTGTTTGTGTGTGTATGTGTGTGTGCACCCTGCACACAAAAGAAGGTGTAAAACAGGCTTTGGAGTCACTTCTCTTTTGCCTATGACCCTGCACCCTCCATATATATTCCTTGACCCTTATACTAAGAAAAAGAAAGGTACTTCTGTTGGTGAATGTGATGTCCACTAGGAACGGTGGCTGGCATTCTTATCCCAATTCTTCTCTCCTCCTTGCCCCCTGGATCTCTGTTCAGCCATGATGACCAGCCAGCCAATAGAGTGAAGTAGACAGGAAGGTGTGCCAAGTCCAAGACTGGGCCTTAAGAGGTCTTTCAAGTTTCTGCCTGCTCTTTTGTACCTCTGCTCCCACCATGTGAAGAACCTGCCCAGGCCAGCCTGCTGGTCCAATAAGACGATGAGGGATGCCTGGAGCAGAACAAATCTGTCTAAGCCCATCTTAGAGCAACCAAGCCAGCCAGCCGTTATCAGCAGAGCCTCCAAGCACAGCCCAGCCAAGCCCAGCTGACCTACAACTGATCCACAGGGCCTTAAGCGATAATACTACTAGAATAATAATAACATAGTCTATATTATAGCTATGATAATAACACAATAATAGCTGTTATTTTCATCCCCTGATTTTAGGATGGCTTACTACACAACAATAGCCAAAAGACAGACTGGATTTACTCAGAAATCTAACAAAGATAAGGTTTCATCCTAATGTATCTCAAGTGATAAGGAAGACATTTCCCTGTCCATTCCCTACTTCTCCCATTTGTAAAGAAAAGCTAATACTAGCTGTGACCTTCTTGTAAGGTACTACAAGGATTAAATGGCAATAGATTTCTTATTCTAGAAAACTCACACTGCTGAACACAAAGGCTTATGCCATGATACATTGAAAAATAAAAGAAGGCAGGGGCTGGAAGGTAAGGAAGCAACGGAAGGAGGGAAGGAGAGAAACCGCCCTCTCTGGAGGTCATTGTATGACTTGAAAGGACACACATGACAGCAGTGATTAAACACACGCTCAGGTGGATAACTGATGCATTTGTGAAAACTGATGAAGGTGATGGACATCTCCTTTTAAATAATCCAGACAATTCATTTGCATGAGAAGACTTAAACTAAAGATATATCTGAATGTCCCCACGAAGTGGCCCTCTAGAAGCTGGAACAGTGACATCTGTTAAATGAAGCCCAAATTTCTCTTCTTCTGGGCTTTCGTGGATGTCTGCCTACAGGCACGACAGCTGAGAAACCGCCCATGAGATTCCTCCCCCAGAATTTGAGTACCCGCCCCAGAAGGCAGGCCAGTGAATCACTGAGGCTACAGCGCTCTCCTTGTCAGGGTGCAACAGGCACATCGGACACACCTCACGCTTTACGTGATGCAAATGCAGTAGGGCAGAATCACTGACTAATCACTAACCTGCCCTGCCCTGCACCGGAGGCACCCAAATTGCCGATGAGATAACTGTTGGCCAGGTCCACACTACTAAGAGAAATCATACGTCTGCTAAGCGGCCATCACCTGAACATCTAATTGCCTAGAGAAAGCTCCATCGGGAAGAGTTACGTGTGCCCTGTTTGACAAATCCAAGCACAGCCAGAGACGAGGTCAGACGTGTCTTTATCAATCAGAGATTGGCACCGCCTCATCAAGGTGGTAACTGGGAGAGGTGAGTGGTTTGGGGGTGGGGGTGGTGAGGGGTAGATGCAGCCCATGCGCACAGACACACACAGAGGACAATTTATAAGCAAACGGGAAGGCTCCACCTGTCCACCACTGGATTCACTACCCACTTCTGAGTCCTTCAGTTTGGTTACTCTTACGTTCAGACACTTACAGTTCCTCTCTCCCTCCGACACAGGAGGTAACCTCTCTGCCCAGCCTGCAACTGATAAAACAAACAGGCTACCTCTTCAGTTGGACACTCATCCATATGCAAATTGTGCTAGGGTAAAGAGCAACTGCACAGTGTCAACATCTTTTCCCCTTGGTCCATTAAGCATTCCCTATGCAACAACCTAGCAACTAGGAGAACCAAGTTGCCACTGTTGGCACCCAGATTCCCAGATAGAAAAACACAAGCCATAATCCTGGGCAGTTTCTGTAGTCTGAGCTGATGGAAATGCATTGCACAATGGAGCTGAAAGGAGAGGCATGTGTTGCTGACACTCCCGGAGAAGGGGTATCTGTTCCCCAGATCTTCTCATGTCATTAGTGGACGGAGGCTGGCTCCTTCCCAGGCAACAGCACTGGTTGCTCTTGGATCTATAGGATTCACTCCCTTCAGTTAATTCTTCTTCTCCAAGGTAAATCCTCTAACCCTCTTAGGAGACAGGACAGCCTAGTAGTCATTCACAACTTACTACGAGTGTAATTAGATTATTTCTGTTCAATCGGAAAAGGTTGATGGTGAAAGAATTATCATTAGTTTGGTTGGAGGAAAAGGCTACTATGGAGTTGCAACCAATCCTGGGGGTGGAAAAGAACTTTCAGTCGTGGACTCCAGATTTTTAGAGGTGTCTGTGACCTATACACTGAAGGTGCCAGGGATGGGACTGAGAGGGGAGGGGACAGCAAAGCCTGAGAAGGATGCATGGAAGGGGCAGTGGCTCCACAGTGGGTCTTAGAGTCCAGGTCTTCTCCCCAGTGGTAAGTGCTGGGATGGTCACAGATGTGCTCAGCTGTCCAGGAGAGAACTAAAGCACCCAGAGCCCTTGCAGCTGCCTCCATGGAACCTATTTTTACCATCCTAATATTGTTATTTTGGGGTCACCTGGGTGGCTCTGTCATTAAGCATCTGCCTTCAGCTTAGGTCATGATTCCAGGGTCCTGGGATAGAGCTCCCCATTGGTCTCCTTGCTCAGTGGGGAGCCTGCTTCTCCCTCTCCCTCTGCCACTCCCCCTGCTTGTGCTCTCTCTCTCTCTCTCTCAAATAAATAAAATCTTAAAAAAATTTTTTTTAATTAAAAAAACAAATATTGTTATTTTCTATGTGTGCTACGATGTGAAAAATGTTAGGAAGCCCTACCATAGCTTAATGGTGTAACAGAGTAAGTAGTCTTTTTTTAAATGTTGATATTTACTACAGCTAATGACTTCTGGGTGTTTCCCAAAGTCAGGAAATCTGGTTCATCATCCCAACTCTCTACACTCCCATCTGTACCCCCATATTCTCATCTATAAAATGAGAGGACTGTACTAGATGGTCTTTAAAGTTTTTTCTGGCTCAAGATCTCAGCTGACTTCCTGACCTGTATATTCTACCATTCTCATCCACTATCCATCCACTTGATCTATCCTAGGACTCAGCTGAAATGCCCCTCTCACAGAGACCCTCTCAGACATGGACTATTTTAAACCCCTTTGCTGTATAGTGCTTCCCCTTTGAAAAATCTCATTATACTTGCAATTACTTTATTCATTCATTCATGCATGCAATAAGTATCTGCTGAGGGAGGGTCCACCATGTTTAGAGCACGGTTTTAGGAGTTGAACTGCTGGATTTAAATCCCAGTGCCACTGCTTACTATCTCTGTGATCTTGAGTGATTGACTTAGCCTCCTTGTGACTCCCTTTCCCTCGGTGATCAAATGAAATTAATAATCACGTCTACATGTCAAGGCTGTTGTAAGGATAGAGTTAATGGTTGTCAAGCACAGTGCCTGGCAATAAGTAAGTACTCAGTAAATTAGCAATGATGATTTTCATGAGGATTTCTTTACATCCTACAGTACAAGGTATCTATCCAATGCCATTCCCCTGTAGGCTGTAATTCACATTTGCTTCTTCACCACCTCAATCTCCAGTGCCTCGCACAAAGTCTGGCATATAATCACATACTCAAGGTTCAAAGTATTGGTTGAGTGAATTAATGAACACAAGCAGCTCACTTTGTTTTCAGTCCCTTCAATTTCTCTCCATGCTAATTTTCACAATTAAAGTTTTCTGCCTCTTCAGCTTGAACTGAAGCTTGCTTTGTTCTCAGTCTTTGGGGAGAGCAAGACCAAATGTACCTTTCTCTGTTCACAAGAGAAATATTACCATTTGGGGAAGTTGCATGAATACCTTTCCCCACCCTTCTTTCTCCCAGCTCCCCAATCTAATTGCCATTTAAGGAATAACCCTTTGGGTAGCCAAGTATCATTCCCAACAAAAGGGGAAAATGCAAAAATTTATGTATTAGATTTCCAGATGTGGACAACTCTTGTTTTTGCCTAAATGGTGCTGACAATTTATGGTTGTCTTTGGAAAATCATTTGATAATGATCCAACTATCTAGAACCTCTTTATTTTACGCCTGTTAAAAGAAAAGAAAGTTATTACCCAGGAAAATTTCCAGACTGCCATAAAAGAAAAGTGATCGCTGCCAAGAATCATCTGCCATAAAACCTCCCCTAACAGCTTCTTACCTTTATGTATATGTAAAGCACCCTTTTTTAAAATGAGGCAAGGCCATCAATCAATTCTTTTAAGGCTAATTGCAAATGTTTAATACAGAAATTAAATATTACAAAATGTGAAAGAAGGTGTGTGGCATTCTCGAATTAAATGCGGGCATCTCTTGGAGAGGAGCAGAAGCATGGAGGCTATAGACCCATCAGGACCACTTACCGGTCACCGGGCCCCTCCGTGTCCACATGGGCCACAGGAGGTGACCATGGCACTCCCACTGACCGTATAGGGCTTGTATGGGAATTATATGAGACAAGAACAGCAGGAGCACTTTGAAAAGGTGAACATAGTATAAAAATAAAACATGGAGCCATTCTTAATGAGAGAAACAAAACAAAACAAATGTATGCATAGTTCTATGTGGCATTCAAAGCTGTTCTACTGAGGATGTGATCGATTGAGGGGGTTGGGTTCTAGATCAGTGGTTCCCAAATTGGCTGAGCATCAGAATCTCTGAGGGTCTCTAGTTAATAATACAGAGGTCTAAGTCCCACCATAAAATAAACCTAACCGAATAAATCAGAGTCTCCAGAGACCTATGGAATTAGAATTTGTGCATCGGACCCGGGAATCTGTATTTTAGTACACTTCCCAGGGGATGCTGACAAATGGGGAGGTTGGGGAAATGCTAGCCTGGGTGATGTCTAAGCTCTTCTGAGGCAGGAGAGAAAAGAGAGCCTGGTACCTTCTTTGTTAATGTCCACCACCTGTGTGGTTCCTGTGTCAAATTCTACTCTGTATATTGCTCTGCCTGATCCCTCCCACTGCTCATCAATCAGAGGGACAGATTATAGGCTCCCCCTGGCACCAGCATCCCCTCCTCCTACCCACAGCAAGGATAAAAGGGGAAGTACCTGTAGAAGCAGGGAAAGATGCCCCTCCCCATCTGTGTGGACCCAAAGAGTGGCCAATGCTGGCTCCAGCCTGACTCTGAGTGCCTTGGAAATGGGGGCACTTTGTGTCATGTTCCATTATTTCAAAGAATCAAATGGAAACTGATATATCCAGAGTAATGAAGCTCTCGGGTATCCCTCTCTCCTTTCTTCCCTTTCTTCCTTTACTATTTATCTATGGCATACTTATTATGCCAGACCCTGTGCTAAATGCTAGGGATGCCCTGCTGAGCCAGGTGCAGCCCACAGTCTGTGGGGAGATCCAATCTGATGAACCCCTGAAATGATGCTGTGAAGGAAGGCAACTCAGCTGTAGAGGTCATAACAAAGAGATCTGACCTTGCCTGGAAGGTGACCTATGAGATATAAAGATGAGGCACAGGAAAAAGCTTATATAGCTGTCCTACTGGACTAAAGCCAAGGTGGCCATCCCAGAGAATGAGGGAAGAGTGGGTGACAGGAGGTGACACTACGGAGATAGATCAATGCCTATGGGTCATCCATTTAATATTTTAGACTTTATTACATGAGCAGTGGGAAGGCATTGTAAGAGGTATAAGCCATGTAAGAGTGGAGCTCACCAGAGCCTCTGACCATAGGGTGGGAGCAAGTGTACAGATCAGGAGACATTTAGGGGGCAACTGAGGGAACCCATGTGACTAGACCATGGTGGTGACCATGGATATGGGGAGAGATGGGCATTTCAATGGTTAAAACTAACAAAGGATGAATTCGGTTTTTTATTGGGAAATTTTAAAAAATCATAATTTATTCAATTTGGCAGGAGAGCAGGGCAATAGGTGGGAGGAATAATCAGAGGTGTCCTTGAAGGAAGAAGTTTGAGAAATTGTGATCTGATCCAACTTCTTAGACAGATGAAGAAGTCCTGACCCAGAGACATGTAAGCAATTTGTTTAGGATCACGTGTTAGTTCAGTGACAGGGAGAGGGCTAGAATTCTGCCTGCCCCAGGATCAGCACAGGTGCTAATCAAGGCAGAGAGATTATACTAGCTGAGGCCAGGTTCCGAGTCAAGCCAATCCCAGGCTTTGCAAAGCAGTTAGAAAGAAAGGGAAATGTGTTCAGTGGCCCTCAGGCCCTGGGCTGGCCCAGACCTGATAAAGCCTTGTGCTACAACACCCCACTATGAGAACAAAGATCGTGCAAAGATGCAAGCCAATGGCGCTGTCTCAAGACATTAGAACAACACCTCTCCTCTTTTCCTCCAGCCACAGAGGCAAACAGCATCACGTTCAGGACAAATGCAATTCAACCAGACCTTGCTCACACCCCCTATGACACTTGCTGCACCTCTGCCCCTCCCTGTCCACTCAGAGGGGCCCCTCACACCTACTTTCCCAGATGTGTTCCCTGCGCTGATGGAGCACAGCTGGACGCATCAAGCCCCAACCCTGTGCAAGTCTTGGGGCCTTTGCAGACATTTACACAAATGGAGGCAAGAGGCTTCCCCTGGTGTGCATTACACTCACCCTCAGCCAAAATGATGAGCACAGCCAAAGAACTTAGAGACTCCACGTGACATCTGAAACAGCTTGCCCCTCACATGGATTGATATAGCGGCTGCTACAAGATTAATTGTATTTTTCCTGGAACAAAGCTGGAAATCACTCAAAGGGCAATAAATGCTGAAATCTGTCTATGCTCTGCCAAAATTTCAGACAAAAAGCCAATAAGGCAATTTTTACCTTACGTGCTCGAATGGATTTTTTTTTTTTTTTTAAACAGATCCATGTTGCACGCAATGGCCTAGATCAGCCCAGGAGCTCAAAAGAGACTGCTCACTTTTAGGAGGTGAGTGAATTCTCCTGGGTCAGCTGCACTTCAAACCACATATTGGATATGCCACCCAAGGGAGCCCACAGCCCACATCTCCTTATTAAATTCCATACATAAATAATGGCCTGCCAACTATGTGGACAAAACAGAACAGTTCCTAAGGTCACTTCTTCTTGGAGTAGAGAAGCCAAGAATGTGAAGTTTATGGTAGCAAGGCAAAATAACCTGTTAGCCACAGTTACTTCTGGGTTTTCAAAAACATTGCAAAGATCAATATTGCAAAATCTCAGCCTGGAACCCGACCAAAGTGCTCCAGGACTCCCTCAGGGTTAAGTAGGTGGTGATAATAAGCTGTGTCTTATATGTGTAAAGCAATTTATAGGCCATAAAGAATTTTCATACATTATCACATTTATTCCTACCAACAACCCGGTGAGTTGGGTATTATTACTAATCTCACTTGACAGGTGAGGAAAGTCAGGATCAGAAATTTTAAATGGGCTTCCAGAAATTTGCTAGAAAGAATGATCAGACACGTATGTAAAGACTGATACAAGTTACAACTTGTTTACAAAATGTAAAAATGTTCCATCAGTCAGCGTTCTAGCAGGAATTGGACAGCACACTCAAAATAGAATAAGTTTAGAAAGTTTTAACAAGGGGTTATTTACAAAAGTGTGAGGCGGGTGTGGAAAGTACACAACGGATAGATTAGCCCCCTGGGACCTGTAACCACAGGGCTGTTAGATTCCGAGGCTGAAGGGCTATGGAGAAGAGGCAGAACCTGGAAAGAACCCACCTAAAGAGGTGCCATGACCTTCAGTCAAAGCAGGGAGTGAGTCAGAGAAATAGATAATCCAATTGCTTGGGTCCCAGATTGGCCAAAACCAGCTGGAAGTCAGAGGGCAGCAGGACCATAGAGTTAACCACACAACTAAGTCTCCTGGAGCAGTGAGTAGGCTGGGAAAAATAAGGAACGAATCAAATGGAAGACATCTTCAAAGAGTTATTTATAACTAAAAACCCAATCTTCACACTCAACATTTGGAGAATAGGTAAACATATTATGGTTCATACAAACAACAGGGTATTTGTGCCGCCACTAAACATCATTTTCATTCTCAAAGAACAATGCTAACAGAGAGTATGCTCATGATATAATAAAAACCCAAAAAAGCCAGACTTTGTTAAAAAGAGGAACTACGTATATAAAATGATTCTAAATGTGCTTGAGATAAAGAAAGGCTGGAAGGAAAGACACAGAAAAGTAATCATCTCCGGGTATTATTTCTGGGTTGTACAATGAGTTTTTCATTGCCATGTTGTTTCTACTTCTTTCATTGCACATTACTCTATTTTTTCCAAATGTTCTATAACGAACACATCATTATAACCTGGAAAAGATATATATTGACTTAAAGCAGATCATCTTAAATCCTTAGAAATTCTGAAGAATGAAAAGTGAAAAATCCTCAGCTCTAGTTAACTCTCAATATACGGGAAAACAGGAAGAAACAAATCTATTCCTCTGTTGATCTCAAATTAGATGTCAGGCATGCTCAGGATAACTCGAAGTCAGGTGTTTGCTTGTTTGTCTTATAAAGCATCTCCATCGCAATCCTGCGACAAAATGGTCTTCCCCTTCTTCTATTGACAAGATGACCCAGGCTTAGAAAAATTATATGATCTACACAAGGTCACACTGCCGCTGAGTAACAGTGTGTTTGTTACTCAGTGATTGCCTGATTCCAAAGTCGATGCTGTTCCAAGGAGCCGGCAACATCCCTAACAGGGGCTGCTGTACTCCAGGAGTCCTGTCCCACACAAGTTCTTCTAGAACCCCATAGCCACAAGGAATTATAGCAGACATGTCCCAAGCATTTCTTGGGCATCCTGAGCTAACAGTCAAGATTGAGAAATTCCAGAAAGCACAAAAGAATTAAGTCCCGGTCTGGTGTTCCATTCATCAAATCCTCATCTACAGAACAAGGAGTTTGGTGATCTCCAAGTTCCCTCCAACATTCCCCCATTATGAATAATAATGATCATACAGAAAGAGATTTATTGAGCACTGACTATGTGCCAAGCACTGAACAGCGTGCTTCCACACTTACCTAATCCCATCCTCACAACCTTCGGAAGCAAGCCTATCACTGTCTCTGTCTCACACAGGTCGAGTCCTGGAGAATTTAAGTAACTTGTCCAAGATCAGACAGCTAAGTAAGTGCAGACTGGAATGTGAAGGCAGATTTGTCTGACCACAAAATTCAGTCCCTCAGAGCTTCTTAATTAGATGAGGAAATGGGCCAGACTTATTTGAGAAAGTCACAGAATAATAAATCAGTGGAACTTATTAGTACTTAATAACAACGTCCCCCACTGGGCTTCTGCGATGCTCAAAATCCTACCACAGGGACGTCATTCTATTGTGTAGCTCGCTTCCCCAGTGTGAGATGCTGCTCCTTGGTGCTGGAAAATGCGGTCTGCCCATGTGCCAAGAAGAGGAACGGCACAGGTATCCATGAGCATGAGCAGTTTCTGCCCAGACAGAAAAGTGCCTCTTCCTCTGAATCATCAGAACTCATCCCTGGGTGGTAGGACGATCAGAGGTTCATAAAATAGTCCAGCTTTTTAGCCTCCACTTACTTTCCTTATGCTGTTCCCGGCACCATTACAAAGCAGCCCCACAACGATGCTGGTCTCCACCTGGCTGCCATGGGCAGTGTCTTCTAGAACAAGACATGACAGCTTCTCAAAGAGCCCCAGCTACAAAAGTCCCTCAATTCTGTGTCTCATCATTTCAGGAGTTCACAAGAATTAACCAGTAGATGTGCTTTCTGCCCCTCACACGGTCTACATCCTGGGGGATGGCAGCAATGCCCACTTGACCCGGCTCTCCTGCCTGCTTCTCCTGCCCATCCCTCCGCTCCAACTCCATAGCCAGAGTTTACTTTTCTCCCCACAAGGGCCTCTGTACATTAAGATTCCATTTCACAGTGGGGTGAAAAGATAAGATGTATCTTAATTTACCTGGTGTTCTGCCTTACCTAGCTTATTTAGATTTTCGGCCTGCTGAGAAGGAATTGCACCTAGCTTAATGGCCAGTTCAGCACTTAACCTGTTGCTGACACTTGAATGTGTTCTAACCTTGGTTAAAATTCAGGGACAGCATTTAGGCTGGCAGCCTGGGGGTAAGAGACACTCTCTGGCCCTCTGTCATTACTGAATTTCCTGCCAGCCAAGTCAAGAAAATAGGACTTGTAATGAGATTACGTCTGAACTTAGAAAAATGTCATTCCTTGAATTCCAACTACTGGTTTTAATGCTTTTTGGCATGGGTGAGGCCCCATATTTCTAGCCTGACACCCAAGCTTTGCGGTTCCTATAGCTTCCAGGAGTGTGGTGGTTCTCTGCTGCCTACCTTCTACAAATTATTAGAAATTAATTTGACTTGGTTCAGCATTATCTGACAATTGCACTGACCCCCCCCCCCCCCCCGTGAACCTTTCTGGCTAATTTACGTCCCCGCCATGTGGCTTAATGTCTCCAACGCTGGTGCACATTATTTTAAGCTCATGCCAATTATAATTTTTTTAATACAGTCTGAAAATCATGCTGTTACTTAGCAACAAAGGTCACTCCAATAAATAATAATATCTTGCAAGCCTATTGATACCCTCGATTCTTTTTCACAGGGATTGAGAGCTCGTGGTGAGACCTTTCCCGGTCACTGCTAACATTTGAGCTATTGATGAGTGTCCAGTACCTGCGACTCCTTCATTATGCACGGTCTCAGCCCCCCTGCACTTTTGGTCCTCTTCCTTCTCATTTATGACCCACTTAGCCACTGATATGCTGGGCCTGGCTGAGCACCCCTATTCCCATCCTTCCTCCCCAGGCTCCTTCACACGAGGGTCCACAGTAGGAAAACTGGTAAATGTACACATCCAAAGGGCCATTGGATTCAGAAATATCAGCGAAATTCCCCAGAAGCTTTTATAACAGAAGCCAAGGGTTGAATATTCCCAATGATATAGGAGACCTCAACTTTTTTCTCACTGTAGACCTTTTTTTCTCCCATTTTCCCCTGGACCTGAGCTTCAGGCATGTTGCATGGGTAGACCTTTGGTGAACAAGTCCTGCAGTAATCGGGGTTTAGGGACTCCCGAGCACAGCTGGACCTCAGACTTAAACCCCAAAGATATCCCCCTTGCATCTCCCCAGTTTCTATAACACTCCTGTCTTCCCTTTTCTGTTGGGGTGAAGGCCCTCTTTCTCCCTGGGCAATGGGGGAGCCAAATGTCGCCTTGGGAAGCTCATCACACAGGGTTGTTTAAAAGCTGTAAAGTGCCATGTATATAAGAAAATCCTTCTTATGGGCCCCTGGAAAAGATCAAGCATATCCCCATGAAGTCTGTGAGACTTTCTAGAGAAGAAGAATTCTTCTTTTTTTTTTTTTTTAAGATTTTATTTATTTGACAGAGAGAGACACAGCGAGAGAGGGAACACAAGTAAGTGGAGTGGGAGAGGGAGAAGCAGGCTTCCTGCGGAGCAAAGAGCCCGATGTGGGGCTCAATCCCAGGACCCTGGGATCATGACCTGAGCCGAAGGCAGCCGCCCAACCGACCGAGCCACCCAGGTGCCCCAAGAAGAATTCTTCTTAATCTGAACTTAATCTGAAGAAGATACTCCCTCTGGACGCTTTCTACTCTCTAAGAGCAAACTGCCCCACATATGTCATCCTAGAGGTTGACTCAAAGACAGCTGGTTCCTGGCTCGCTCCTCCCCATCAGGAGGCAGAATAGGATTTTCCTCATAGAGTTTGACCCATCTGACACCTCAGGGGTGCCTAGACAAAAGGGAAGTGGTCTTACACTACCGGTTCATATTGTACATTCCATAGAAAGCAAGCCTCGTTTTACTAGTTAACTTTTATTCATCACCAAGTACTGTTGCCAAACACTTTACATATGTTAACTACTTTACATATGTTAACTGTGTCTCAAGACACAGTGACAAATGCCCTCTCCTTGACTAAACTTTCACCAGGCTCCTCTCAGCCTTCTTTGCCACTAGGAGTCTACGTTGGGCTTCCATGCCCATCTTTGCTGAGTTCAGTTTTAGCAAGACTCCCGCTAAGTCAGTTTAGAGAGGATTCCTTACACTTATTGTCTGAACATCCTTGACATCTGATCAAATTCTTCATTCCCCATCCTTGATATCTGATTACCCTGGCTTGCCTTCAGCAAGAATCCTGTTAAGTTGGTTTAGCAAGAATCCCCCTGTCCTTGATGTCTTCTCTTAGCAATTTTCCATCCACTGACCCTCATCCTGTTCTTTGGCTATAAATCCCCAGCTGTCCTTGCATATTCAGAGTTGATCCCCGTGTCTCTCCTTTATTGTGATACCCTTACTGAAATAGTCCTGAAATGTCTTCCTTACCATTTTAACAAAGGTCAGAGTAAGTTTTTTTTCTTGAACAACAGCTACCATCATTATTCCCATCTAGAAAACCAGGAGCTGAGGCACAAAAGAGAACTCTGTGTTATTTGCCTAGCATGTGTCAGAGACATGGTTTGAAGACAAGAGAGTCTGACTCCAAAAATCCCCACGCCCTTAACCATTTCCTTTAGCTGCCATTTTGCTACAAAGCTACTCTCATCCCCTCGCTAGGGATAACACTGATTTTAAGGGCCACCAAATCAGACCAGACTGGAAAGTTTTCAGTGGTCCTGTCTTCCACAGACAAGCTATAAAACGAAAGTATAGGAGATCCTTCCCTTTTAGTTTTATTATTCTAGATGAAGTCCAGCAAACTGGACCAGCTAAAATCCTCACTCCTTGGCCAGTTTTCCTATGGTTGGAAAGGTCCAGATTTAGTAGCATAATTCACTGAACACTGTCCATTTGTAAGGTGCAATGCTAGGGACCAGAAGAAACAGAAACATAGATATATAAGATAGTCTGACTATGATCTAAAACCTACGACCTATGGTCAGGAAACATCCTCGCAGGGTAAAGAATCTAACTGAACAGGATACTAATATCATTCAACTTCATCTTTCCTATAATTATCACTTCACATCAGTCTCAGGGACTGGAGGAAAATGCAACTATCATGCAAGTTGATTTCTCTCCAGACCAGCCCTTTTCACATCCAGATAGAAGGTCAATGGTTTACAGAAAAAGACGCAGGTTGCATCATGTCAACGAGTCACAGCAGGTGGGGCCTTCTGTTCACCCCCTGCCCCAAGCCACCAGCCTCTATTTGTCTGATAGCCCCAGTATGTATGGAGATCTAAAGGCACTGGTGCCAGGCCAGAATGTTCCATTGTGCAGGGGAATTTTCCTACATTAATTTGTTCAAATTAAAAATCATTTAAGATTCTGTTCCTAAGCCAGTGTAGCCTGGGGCCTCTAAAAGACCAGCTATAAAAACCTGCTCTCCATCCTAGGACTTCCGAAGCACATCACTCAGAATGAGGGTACAGCCCCACAGCCCTCCAGCTCACCCTCTGGCAGGAAATTGCTTCCTGCAGTCATCCATGGGACAAAGGCCAGCCACACGATCAGGAACCATAAAGAGGCCAAAAGGCAAGCAGCCATCCTCTCCAATCAATTCATTTTGATATCTCTGCTTCCCAGTGCTGTTTCTCTCCCTGCCTTATTATATCCCCAAGTCCTATTTACCTTGGTTTCTGAAATGTGTTAGTTTCATCATGCCTCCATGGTTTGCTTGGTTTTGCATGGTTTTCTTCTTAGCTTATCCTTGATCACTGGTATAGGAGAGCTCTCTTAAAATGGGATCTTTATGTTTGCAGTTTGTCCATTCTTTCATTCATTCACCAAATATTTATGGGGAGCCATTGGGTGTCAGATTATGTAAGATATGGAAGATATAAATGAGTAAGATACCACCTTGTACCAGAGGAAGTCAGGGTCAAGTAAAGGAGACAGACATGTAAATCAATCCTTGTAATGCATACAATGAGTTTGTCCAGTGCTCAGGAATAGCACAGAGAAAGGTGAAATTGGAAGGAACAGAGACATCTACACAGAGGTGGAGGAGAAGGAGATAAATGTGCTAGATCCTGAGGACCAAAGTGGGGGATGGATTCCAAAACCTGGGACTGGTACAGTCAAAGCCAAATGGACATGAAAGAGCCACCTGTGTTTAGGAACTCACAGTAAATTCTTCACTGTCAAAGTGTGGTATGAGAAGTACAAAACACCAAAGGAGGTGAACATGAACAAGCCTCAGGGGCCAGATTTTGAAGGGCCTTGCGTGACCCACTGGGAACTTTGTTTAGGAATACTAATAGCCTACAATTTTTAAGGTTTACAATGGGCCAGGCCCTGCACAATGCACTTCTCAAGCATGACCTCGTCCAATCCTTATCAGATCCTCATGAGGTAGGTATCAAGTCGAACCATATGAAATTTACCAACACTCCACCATTTGTCACTCACCCACACCCCATGGACATGGAAATCTCACGGTTCAACCTAATAGTGTTATTGTTATCACCATTTAAGAGATGGAGAAATTAAGGCATCTTAATTTTTTGCCCAGGGCCACATGGCTACTAAGTGAAGGAGCAAAGATTCAAACTCACAGAGTCTCCTAAGTGATGCCAGAGAAGGGATATGGTTTTAGATAAGGGACTAGAAAGCCCCAAGCAAGTGAGAGTGAAACGTGGTTATATAGAATAGAGCCCTCTGGAATGAGAATATGGTGAATGAAAATTTCCTGAAGCAAAAGAGTGCCTGGCATGTTCTAGAAACCACAGGAGGCCAGCGTGGCTGGAGAGGAGAACAGGGCAAGGAGGAAAGAGGTAGGTGATGAAGTTTGGGTATTTAATAGGGAGCAAGAGCATGTCAGGCTTTACAGTCCAGTGAAGACTTCGACTTTGACCCTGAATGAGATGGAAAACCATGTGACATGTTTTAACAAGATGGTAGCAGCTGCAGGGATGGACTGTGGAGGGGCAAGAGCAAAAGCAGGAAGGCCAGCTAGAAGGCAGAAGATGATGACAGTTTGGGCCAAGGTGGGGGCAGTTGAGGGGGAAGAGACATCAAGACATGTTGATGGTCTCTGCATGAAAGAAAGAGAGAGAGAGTCAAGGATAGTGCCAAAATTTTAGAAGAAGGAGGTTGCATGAACCAAAATGAGGAAGCTGCTGGTATCAGCAGCTGGTTACAGAAGATTATTAGAGGCTCAGGTTTGGAAATGGCAAGTCTGAAGTGCCCATTGGACCAACTGGAGTTACTGAGTAGGCAGTTGGATATGTGGGTCTGTAGTTCAGGGGAGAGGTCCAAGCTGGAGGATATATTTGGAAGGCATCAGCAGACAGATGGTATTAAAGCCATGTGACTGGGTAAGATCACCTAGGGAGTGAGTGTGGAGAGAACAAATAAATTGTCCAGGAATGATCCACAGGGCCCCCCAGTTTCCCATCTGCCCAGTGCTGCTGGTCAAGGCCCAGGGTTCAGGGCAGCTGTTAACTATCTGAACTACCAGGGCAGTTCATTACCACTGGTCACTGAATTATGCCAGCATCAGAATGTTTTTATTGAGTTAAGAGGAAAGCTTCATTGCCTGAATTATGTAATTGCACACTCTCTGTAATCAGAGAATTCCCTAAGAGTAGGAATAATCTTATTTATTTTTGAGATCACGGCAGTTACCATGAAAATAATCAAATTTCTGAAAATTCTGGCACTTTTCATGTAATTTCCTAAAATTATCCATTGAGAATCATCAGTAAAAGGACTCTTTTTTTTTCTCCCTGCTGGGAGCCCAAGAGCAATTGGTATTTGTGCCTCTCCAAACCAAACTTACCCTCTTTAATTACATCCGCAGGCCAATGAATTAACAAGACCAGTAGCTCCTAAGCGCACATGAAACTCCCTTATTAAACGTGATATCAAAGCAAACATTCTTCAACAGGGCTTCAAATGGCAGCCCAAGTCCAGAGAACATCATATCATCAGCGGTGTAGTCCCATTTCTAAAATTTGCTCCCTGCCTCCCAGTTTTTATTAAAAGTTTTCTAGCCCACACAAAAATTGGTTCCTTGATACACAGGTCACTTTGGTGATCTTCACCTCACTCAACACACACTTTCATTTCCTTTCCCATTTATAATGTTCTGCTCTAAGAGGCATTTTCTCTTCCGAATCTGTTGTAAAAGAAATTATGACATTTCACTGAACACAGAGTCAAACATCTATGTGAACGCACAGATACGTGTAATACAAGTATAAATGAGTTCCATATGTTTTTAGAAAAAATAAGGTTCTCCTAGAGCAAAAGGGCATCCAATAATAATCATACACACATGAATTTCACTTAATGGTCTGCCAGTGGCTTTGATTTCTGAGAAAATTAACATTTTAGTCTATGTAAATAAGCCCTGCCTTTGAAAGAAACAGAAGGGAAAATGATGTTTTTCCTTTCGACAGCAGAACTTCCTCCTTCCAGTTTGCATGCATCAACTGAGGTCAAGGGAAAATCTCCTGCCTTCCAACACTCACCCTTCCCTTGACCTTGATTAATATCTGGAACAGCTGACAAACTATGCTTTGGCCATCCAAGTTTTAGTCCATACCTAAAGGAAACCAGAGAGCATTTCTGCACAATTCAATGTTCCTTTTGCATTCATTTTAAGCAGATACACAATGAGAACTGCCACAAAGTACGCTCAGGTAGGTGGTTCTTTCCCTGCCAACCCCCAGAAAATACAGAAACACTGAGGTTTTATTTGATCTTCCAGAAGCTTTAATGCACCATTATGTGATCACATTGCCTTTTACACGTGTTAACGTATATGTTACATTTTCAAATATGAGCACTTTTGCAAATCTACCCCCATCCTCCAAGACAAGGGAGGGAAAAAGACTTTGATGATTCTCTGGAATTGCCCTAATGTGGCATGATCATGCCCACTGTGATCTTCAGAAAGTCATAAAGCCCAAGGAATTCAGCTTTGTTGTCACCCTTTAACCTAAGAAACAGACTCCAGAACAGAATCAAAATTACTTCTTCCTGAGAAATTATGGATGCTTATAATACATCATTTCAGGAAGAAAAACTTTTGAGGGTTTTTTTCCTTTTCTTTTCTTTTTCTTTTTTTTTTTTTTTTTATAAAACTGTCTATGTCTCTGGCAGTTATTTGGTTGGAAGTCTTTTGATGTGTGATCTTGACCCCAATCTGTACTGCCAGAGAAATCATCTCAGCCAATGTCAGGATCCTTGTGGAGCCCCAGAAAATGGCTTCTACCACAGCCTTTCTTGACCATGGTAGCTGTGGGAAAGGGACACATTGGAAGAGCCCTGACACCTGGATCTAAAGCACTCCACCTTACCAGGGGTACGACCAACGATCATCACTGATCCTCCACTGAGCGTCACTCTTGATATTCACACATGGGGTTATTAGTCCTGATAAGACAAGTCAAACTTTCAAAGACAAGGGAAGGATTCAATCAGCCATGGTGCATCCAATATATGGAATACTCTGGATTCAGGATAGAGAATGAGGGAGTTCTATTGGCACTAGCATGGAAAGATTTCTAAGACATGCTGACATACTATAAAAAGAAAAAGAGCAAATCACAGAATCAAAGCCCTGTAAGATATTCCCATTTTATGGAAAAAGCATATGATTCTGTGTAGAAAAGTAAACTCATCACATGTCTGTGTATAAATATATGTGAATATATGAACACCTGGGTATTTATATTCGTACACACACACACATATATATACACACAGAGATATACACATGTGACATACCTATCCGTACTAGCAGAGCTATCCGAGAGGATGCTCATTGTATCAATAACAGTAATTATCTCCAGGAGGGGAGGATGGTTAGGATGGTTTAAACAGGTGAATTTTCTCTTTATTCTGTGTTCTTTGGCACACTGGATTGTTTCTTTTATGGTAAGAATGCACTTACATATTACTTGCATAACTTAAAAATAAATAAGCTTAAGTTGATTCATTCATTTGTTGATGTATTCATTGACTTAAGATTCCACAGGTGCTGTGGCCAAAAGTTAGTCATTTCTCCACTAGCCATTCCTCTCTTCCTCTTTGCTAACCTGACCCTGGTTTTCAGGGATGCAATGTTCCAAGCCAAATATTTGCTTTCCCCACCTTCCTTACAGCTCCAAATAGCCAGGAGGTACATTCTAGCCAATGAGACATGAATGGAAGTGCCATGGGGGGAGGGAGGAGGTGTACCTCTTCTGCCTGCTTTGAAGGGACAGGATATCTGGAACTATGGCAACCATCTTGCCAACATGAGGTGTCAAGTATGAGAGAAAGGCTAAGAGAATTGCGGAGAAGTCAGGCCACATGTTCTTGAGCTACTAAATCAACAGCAGCAACTGCGTAACTTCAGAATTCTTGTTTTATTAATAAACATAAACCCTATTTGTTTAAGCTACTGTAAATTGAGTTTTCTGTTACTAACAGCTAAATGCATTCCCAATCAATACAAGTGCCTATGATGTACTGAGCCGAGTCAAGCTAGAGAAGTTGATTTTACAAGAGAGGGGAGGAATTGTCAGCAACATAAAATGCCTGAGATTACGGAGGAGGTTGAGATCTAAAATAAATAATAAGAATAGGGATAAAATAGGAGTGCCCCAATTTCCTCATCGGGGTGTCAAGTCAATAAAATAAGAGTCTGCATGTGAAAGTAGCTTGTAAATACGGTAACAATGTACAAATATAAGGGCTGATTTTTTTTTTTTTTTTTTTTTTTTTTACATATGTGGTCAAGGTGTGCCATGAAGGGTGGCTAAAATCTCACTCTGAAGTCAGACCACAGAGTTTGAAATCCTGGCACACCACACATACAAGCTATCAGAGTCAGGAAAATTATTTCTTTTCTCTACACCTCAATTTCCTAATATGTAAAATTGAATCATAATAATAATTACCCCTGTAGGGCCATTGTAAGGATCAAATGAAATAATGTATTAGGTTTAGCACATGGTGGCCTTCAGGATGAGTCAGTCATTGCTACTATATGACTTAAAGAGCAGCCAAAGGCCCTCAGGTGCCAAAATGTAACCCCCACTGCCTCCCCACTAGTCAGAGAAAGTCCCACAATAGTTACTGTCTGCCTTAAGGTCTCAGAAACCACTGGTTTAAAAGAAAGGTAGGGCTCACCTGAGGAAGGTTAAACTTTGATATTCCAGAAGTATTTATAGGGCAGCTACGACAAGCAAGCAAGGCACTGAGGGAGGACAAAGAATGCCAAAGATATGCTCTGTGCTCTCAGGGAACTTGAAGAGATAAGACATAAATGCCAGGAGAGTGAAGGAATATACAAGAGATAAATAACAACTCAATGCTACACAAGAAATGTCACAAGCCAGGGTGTGATTAATTGCCAAACAGCAATGCAGAGAAGGATGAGAACCATCCAAAGGCCAGAGATGGCTATGCGGGAATGATCTGGAACTGCTTCAAGGAGAAAAGAGAATCTGTACCAAGGATGGGATGGCTTTGTTAAACAGGGAAGAGCAGAGGGCCATGCCAGGAAGAGTGGAACATGATCCAGATCATAGTCTGAGCTTCAGCTGAACTCAAGTCTGTTCATTCTCCCAAATATTGAGAGAGCTCCTCCTGTGTGTGTCACCCTAGTGCTCAGTGAGGTTAGAGGCTGCTAACAGATCTCAGGGCCAGGCTCAGATATCCACAGTGCACAGTTCAGTGATCACAGCCATAGAGAACAACCAAGTGCTTTGTGAGCTCAGCCAAAGAAAGGGCTTCACCTGAATGGGCTGGAGAAGAGGATTTATATCAGGTGGGGTAGGATGGAGGAGGTAGACTTCTGATGGTCTTTGAAAGTAAGTGGGCTTTTGGAGAAGGGAGAAGAGCTCTAGAGAAAAAGAACTTCACAAGCTTAGATCCAGTTGCAGAAAAGACTTGTGCCTGCCTGAAGACAACATAATCTAGTTTTGCTGTAGTAAAGAGAAAAATGAGACATACAGGTAAACAGACAAATTGAAGATGGCTAATGCCCGGTAAAGTGCTTGTCTTAACTGAGTGAAGAGTAGACAGTCACTGCAGGGTCTTCCCTGGGGGAGTGAAAGCATTGGCTGCTGTATATTTAGAGAATAAATATGACACTGTGGGTGGGCGGGCATGGAGAGGAGAGAGGCATTGAAATAGAACAGTAAATGGTAATGAAGCCTGCACCTCGGGTAATGGCAGCAGAAATGAATGGAGGAGGCAGCTGTGAGCAACATTCTACAAGGCCAGAGACCTCATTGAACACAGGGGGAGGAAGGGGAAAGGTGCAAAGGTCAGCCCAAGGTGTAAAGCTTAGGTGACCAGGAGAGAGGAGATCATTTGTTTGGTCATGTTGGGTTAGAAGGGCCCATAGGCTATGCCAATTGGCAATGTATCAGGCAGTCAAAGATATACCTGATTCTGTGGGGATGGATGCGTAAAAATGTCCCATCTGTGTAGAGGAAGACAAGCTGGGTGAAGAATAGGCACGATTCCACAGAATCGAGTCCTGAATTCAGAAATTTTCCTTTGGGGAACTTACAGTGAAGTTCATAGGAGCACCAGGACTCTGTACAGAACAAGAGGAAGACTAAGAACTAATAACTCAAGAACTAGGGAGGAACTAGTTGACTTAAAGGAACTAGAAAAAGCAGGGCAGTCAATTGGCTCAACATAGGTTTTTGTGAAGGTCATCAAAGGAGATTAGCTCAGAGTCAGAGTCGAAGAGTTTGAGAATCAACCAACTCCAAGGCCAAGGAACAAGCCAAAACTGGTCCATAAAGGTGTTTTGAAGTATCTGGCATGTCTTCATGGGAACCAATATTCTGACAGGGGACAGAGAGCTTCCAGGGTAAAGAGGCAAAGCATCCTCAGTCCTGGAGGTTGGGGGATGGTCTGGGTTGCCTGGTCATGTCTTTGGTGCATATATGATGGCCTTAATACATGTCAAGATCTCTTTAAAAAATATATATAAAAGCCAACATCTTTGAGCATTCAATATGGGTTGAATGTTGTGTAAATCTCTGTACATAAATGATCTTCCCAAAGTCAGATTTTTGTCCCCATTTTACAGATGGGAAAACCGAGGTTTGAAGAAATGAAGAAAGCTGCTCAACTCACAGGTCTGGTAGAGGATGGTGGTAACATATAAATGTAGGCAATCTGAATTCAGAGTATATCTTCTTTAACCACACAATAGTGCTGCTTTCTCTTCCCTGAGCTGATTGGTGGTTGAGACCACTACCATAACCAGAAGGCCACCTGGGCACTTGGAGTTAGGGCTGATTTCAGGAAGCAGAGCTAATGAGGAATCAAGCCACTTGGCCAGTGAGATCCCACAGAGGCCCCTGAGCTTCTCTGGCTTTCCCTGTGGTCTGACTAACCCTCTCTGAGGTGGCACCGCTAACAATCAAACCCTCTATTTAGCTGAGCAGATACATAATGATGTTCCTTAAGGCTCCTGTGGAAGAACATGTCTTCCATGAAAGTTAACCTCTATGTGAGAAGGGAAAATTCAGCTTCCTGCCAAAAAGTCCGCCCTGGCTTCATTTCCATCACTGTACTTAAACAAATCCACCATAGGCTTTTTCTTTCTACCTTGTCAGGAAGCCAAGAGTGGCATTTCAAAGGACACGTTTACCCCCCAGCAATTTCTCTCTTCCACCACCATGTGCTTTCTTCTCATAAAATGAGAACAGACAATGAAGCTGTAAACCCAGCTGGTAAGATTGATGTCCTATTTCTCCTACCTCCCTCCAGTGGGTATGGCTCAGGAGCTGTGTGCTGTGAACAATCAACATTTAAATGAAAATGCTTCGAGATAGGGATAATCACAATTTAATAACAACAACAACAAGTAAAAGGCTTTAATTGATATAGCAGAGGGGTGAACTTGAGAGCACATATGGCATACAAATAATGAACTGGACAAAACTGAGAGGAAAAAATCTCAACCTTGTGTTTCTGGAAAGCTCTATCTTATTGCTCACCAACATCTGGAGCACATACACCGGGAATGGACTGTCCCTGTGAAATGTAACCAAACAAATCAACTGCTCTGCTCCTGATTTCAAACACTTTCGTTTTTACTGTGAGTGGGAAACCTATGGCAAGCACCATTATACCATTTACGATTAAAAAATCAGCAGGTAGACAGATTATAGAAAATAAAACAGAGTTTCATATATTCTGCAATCCCATCATTTCTGCCAAGAATGAACTGCTGAAATAAATCCCAGAAGTTTTATATTTTTGTCTACCACCTTGTGTTTTTCCACCCCTACGTAGGACTATAAGGATAGAACTTCACTGGGACTTAACACAAACTGATTTCACCAGACTTGAGATCGGCAATTTTATGAGAAATTAAAGCCCATTTGTAGGTTTCTCATTCCCTCTCTTTTCTGTGACAATTGGCAAATGAACTCTTCCATTTCCTACATCCCAAAAGTAAAAAATAACAAAGTTCAGGGGCGCCTAGATGGCTGAGTCAGTTGATCATCCAACTCTTGATTTCAACTTAGGTCATGATCTCAGGGTGCTGGGATCAAGCCCATGTTGGGTTCTGTGCTCAGTGGGGAGTCTGCTTGAGGATTCCCTCCCTCCCTCTCTCCCTGTCCTTCCCCCTCTCAAATAAATAAATAAATCTTTTTTAAAAATAACAAAGTCGAGGGGCGCCTGGGTGGCTTAGTCATTAAGCGCCTGCCTTTGGTTCAGGCCATGATCCCAAGGTCCTGGGATCGAGCCCCGAGTTGGACTCCCTCCTCAGCAGGGAGTTTGCTTCTCCCTCTCCCTCTGCTGCTACCCCCTGCTGTGTTCCCTCTCTAGCTGTGTCTCTCTCTGTCAAATAAATAAATAAAATTTTTAAAATAAATAAATAAATAACAAAGGTGATATGGGTGTTAATTGCCAAAATAAAGATATAAAAATTATAGCACATCTAGTGATGGAGGGCCACTTGCCAACCGAAAAATCTACTGACTGCTTAAAATGAAAAACAAATACCGCTCATTTTAATTGTTTTTCTTCAATTTCCCCACAGAACTTATACACATATCCCTGTTTTCAGAGAGTGAGCTCCATTTTCCTCATCCATAAAATGAAAGTGTTGGATTAGATTATCTCCCCGCTGCCTGCCTCATTCAAACAAATTCTGATTTTAAATATATACACACATATACACACACACACTATTTGTATGTATTAAAAAATATGTGCTTATATACATGTATACATTTAGATAGGTGATAGATAGAAACTATGCTAACATGTCCAGATAATTTTAAAATAAAAAAGGTACTTCCCCTTGTGTCTGACATGCATTTAGCCTCTCTCAGTTCAGCCTCTGATTCTGAAAAAAGTCAAGACTTGGAATCATGGGTGGAAAATGGTTTTGACTTGCTTGCCAAATCTTATCCTTTGCCAAGATCATTATGTTGAAAAGCATCGGTGAAGCTATGCCTGAGCTCAGCATAAAAGAGTGCTTATATTTATAATGAGTATTTATAATGAGTATTTATATATAGTGAGCATTTATTATGAGTAATTATAATAAGTTATAATATGAGGCAGATCAAGATGATATTTCTATGGCTCTCAATAAGCCTATTAAAGTCTAAATCTTACTCCCCTTGTGGGAAAGTTATTGTAAGGACAAAAGAGAAGTTTAGAGTCTATCCATTGGGGTTTCACAGCCAAAGAAACAGAGGTCCAAAGAGATGAAATTATTTGCCTGTGGTCAAAACTTGAACCCTAGTATTCTGAGTCCAGATCCACTATACTACACCTCACCACCTTCCTTAAATTCTAGCAAGCTCTATGCAACAGAGTGTCTACCTGTGGTCAGTGAATCCATCCAAATGCAGCCAGGAAGTAGGAACCTTTCCTCGCTAGGCATTTTAAACAGTAAACTTAATGAAGGCATTAGTTACACAGATAACTGAAGAGCTAAGAAGCAAAACAGATGAAGCAACCCAGGGATTAGAAGCAACAGAAAGTTGTTATCATCCTTGGACTGAAAGAACACAGGGAGGAGGTGATGTTCCCAGAAACATTTCAGAGGCTACCTGGCAAGAACTAGAACTATGGAGGGAAAAGCTGTGGGGAGCTAGAAGCACAGAAGAGATGCAACCACTGATAAAGCATGAAGGCAGAGAGGGGGAGAAATACCTTGGCTTCTCCCCATCTCCCTATCTCCACTCTTCCGCACACATCTCCACTGACTGCACCTACTCAGAGGCCGGTCAACAAGAGAGCCTTAGAAATGTAGCTGCAGAGTTGTAAACAATGACAGGCACAGAATAAATAATATACAGATAAGTAGGTAAATATATATATATTATTTCAGACCACAAGGTAAAACTAAAAGGCTACATCCATATCCTAAGGATATGCCCATTTTTAAAATATATTAACTTATTCCTATTAATACACAAAAATATCTACCCCTCCCAAATGGAGTAGGAAAATATCTTTTCTCCAAACCTGAGTTGACTCTAGACTCATGGTCAAGGGGCAGAAAATTTAGTATATAGAAGTTTTGATGGAATTTGGCCCTGAAGCCAAACTAAAAACAACCTCCTAACCAGATCACTCCAACTCTTGTGTAAAGATTCAGGACCTTGAGAGGAAAAGGAAATTACCAGAGAGAGAGGCCCAGGAGAATTAGCTCTCCTCAGAGACCTGTAAATTAAGTGAGGATGTCTTTATTTTTTTTAATTTTATTCATTTATTTGAGAGAGAGAAAGTGAGTGAGAGTGAGAGAGCACAAGCAGGGAGAGGGGCAGAGGGAGAAGCAGACTCCCCACTGAGCAGGGAGCCTGATGCAGGGCTCAAACCCAGGACCCTGGGATCTTGGCCTGAGCCGAAGGCAGATGCTTAACCAACTGAGCCATCCAGGCACCCCAGTGAGGATGTCTTTAAAGCTATAGACTGGAGATAGTCCTATAGATACAGGACTCCTGACTTCAGAGCCTACAACAGTGACTCCCAAACCATGGGAGTCATCTGGCTCTCTACAGCAGAACCTCTTTGAGATTCCTGTTAAAGATCAAACTCAAAACCCTACACTAGACCCACAGAATCAGTAAATGGAGAGATAGAACTTGATTATGCATCTTCGGTAGAGTCTCTAAAATACTTGAGGAATAAGGATTCCTAAATAAGGAAATCTTTGGCATCAACAAGAAATTTGGGTTGTGGCCACCAGTAGTCTTTCCCAGGTGAGCTAGTGATACATGTCACATGTCATTTCAAGATACAAGTCACTGATAGCTCCCAAGGGTGTGGCATTCTGTCTGCCAACCCACAAGAAGGCCTACCCACTGCCCAGACCTGTTCCTTAGGACCTGTTCCATCTCTGAACTATGTATTTACAGCTCTCTTTTCCCTTTTCCCCTTCTCTGGGGAAAAGTCTGGGCCCTGACAATTCGGAAAGCTTGCTTCCCTTCCCCACTGTAGTCCTCCCCATCCTCTCTCATGTTTACCTCGCACTGAGCTCCCGGACAGATCCCATCTCCCGAAGCTGAGGGCCCCCAAGCTGCCAGCTCCTCTTGTTTCCCATGTTGCTCTGAGTGGCAGAGGAAATGACTATTAGAGATACAGCTGCCCCAGCTGTGGGTCCGGGAGGCTTGCCCACCACAGGTGCCAGGGGCTCTTTCCCCTCTGGGGTTCACTAGGACTGAAAGGCCCGGAGGGCTGGTGCCATGCTGCAACTGATTGGGGAGGGGGATATTCTCCCCAGCTCCCCTACAGGTAAAACCTGCAGGATTCCACCCCCAGATTTAACAGCCTCCATGTCTTCCCCTTCACGGGGGAGGGGTCTGGGTACGGAATTGTTATTTGTGCCTGATATAACAGTGTTTCTTTTCCTTTAAACAATCTACAGGGGCCACCTTCCCGGGGATGAAAGATGAAAAGACAGTGAGATTACCTGCCAGGAACATTTAGACTTTAATGATTTTCACGTGAGTGCTCCCAGAGATGCCATACAGCAACCGGGACATAGGACGCTGTTCTAATAAAATTAAAATTACTAAAATAAACTGCCAGGCATCTGGAAAGTACAGAGAACACAACATATTATGTAAACTGACATCCAAATATTGTACATCTACGTGGCCCTTGGTTTACAACAAAGCCAGGATGCACACTAAAGCCTTACTTTTTTAATTTTAATATCTTTAGAAGTAGATTTTAATCGCTAGGTAGCCAAATCATGTTCACTATCAATTTCCTTTATGTTGTCCAGTCTTTCTTTATGACTAATTCCCAAATTCACATGTACATACGTCCTAGAGCTGCATATACAAAACAAGGACTATTCAAATGAAAAGTAAAGATGTTTAGAAATATCTAAATAATATATTTGCCTCCTTCTTTTTCCATCTAGCTATGTGGGAGTCCATTAGAAACAGACTTAAGATAGGATTAAAAATATAAACAGGAATGTTTTGTGACTTTATGTAAATCATGATCTGTATACATCACTCTTTAAAAAAAAAATACAATAGTCTCCCCTCCCCAATTATCCAGAGTTTCACTTCCTGCTGTTCAAGTTACCCACGGTCAACCACGGTCCAGAAGCAGATGATCCCTTTTCTGATGTACAGTCAGAAAGTCAATGATAGCCCAATGCCACATCACAATGCCTACATCAGTCACTTCACTTCATCTCATCACATTGGCATTTTATTATCTTGTATCATCATTATCAGAAAAGTGAGTACAGTACAATAAGATATTTTGCAAGAGAGACCACATTCACATAACTTTTATTACAGTATATTATTACAATTGTTCTATTGTATTAGTAGTTATTGTTGTTAATCTCTTACTGTGCCTAATTTATAAATTAAACCTTTTCATAGGTACGTATGTGTGTATAGGAAAAAACATAGTCTATATAGGGTCTGGCATTATCTGCTGTTTCAAACCTCTGCTGGGGGTCTTGGAATATATCCCCCTTGAAAAGGGGGGGCTACTCTATTAAACACCAAATGAGATTCAGTTTGATCATGAATATTGATAATATAATATTTATTTTAAATATAATGTATTCATCAGTACTCAACCAAAAGTAAAATTAAACTCATCAGGATCAGAATAACTGTTTGGTTTTGCAAAAGTCAAGGACCCTCGTTCTGTGGCTTAATGACTTCTTGTTTGTGTTCTGTTTGCATAAATTATCCATCAAGTGCAGCCATTACACCGGATGCAGCACAGCACTTGCGAAGGAACGAGAGCCGCGTCAGGACCCTCATTAAAGGGAAATGTGATTGGAATGGAGTCATCATTCCATGCCTGGCAAGGACCTGCTGTCTCTGTCCTTATCCCTTTGCACCAATTCCATTTGAAGTCGAAACTGGGCTCACAGACCTGGATTTTTAAAGGCAACGGATGCAATCAAACAATAGATGTTGTCAGAGACAGCCGCTGTGCCTGTAGCCAAATGTGATAAAGAAAAGGGAGAAAAACAGTGTAATGGGTTTCAAGGCAATCAGATGAGTCTCCGAGAATGCAGGTGCTGGGTAATGCTCTCTCCATTCATCTAACGGTTTATGTAGCACAAAAAATTCCTTTTCTCCATATCTACAGACATTCTCTCCACCTCATGGTGTTACTCCCCAATAAACTGGGTATGGATACGGGCGCCTGGGTGGCTCAGTTCGTTAAGCGACTGCCTTCGGCTCAGGTCATGATCCTGGAGTCCCGGGATCGAGTCCTGCATCGGGCTCCCTGCTCAGCAGGGAGCCTGCTTCTCCCTCTGACCCTCCCCCCTCTCATGCTCTCTCTATCTCATTCTCTCTCTCAAATAAATAAATAAAATCTTAAAAAAAAATAAAAAATTAAAAAATTAAAAAACTGGGTATGGATAGGACCCAAGTCATGCTGAGTGTAATTCTAATTAAGTAAGACAGGCAAAAGTAATGGCATCCCTGTTCCACATTGCACAATCACTGTACTGTAGCCTGGACACATCCTGCAGCTATTCCAATGTAATTGTATTACTTCGCTCAGGAAAACCTCTGAGAATGCTGCTTTCTAGAAAGAGACGAGGCAAAATGAAGTTGTAGAGCACCAGAGAAGCCACATAACAGGAAGAGAGGAACTTCCCAACAGAGTGATAAGACATCATGTTTCTGAGATGTGCAGAGCTGAGCATATGTTGTACTGGAGTAAAAAAATGCAGGTGAGCCCAAGGGAATCGAGAAACACAACTACTTCTTATGGCAATCTTAAATAAAATTGCCTGTGTGCCTAGCAACGGTTCCGGTTTGGTTCATATTCAGCTCTGAAACAAGAAATTGGAAAGCATTATCAAATGATGATCATCACCACTAGCCTTAGCCAAACCTGCCCGCAAGGCTGCGACACTATTCCCAGTAGGCTGGGACGCTACTACCCGTAGCTTAAGCTTGTCACAACTGCTGCATGCAAAACAGCATCTCCATGCGAGATCCACACAGTTGGGGCTCAGAGTCAGGCTCTAACTGGCAGAGACGGGTCTTTAATACCCTAAACTGATACCCAAAATGGCTGAGATGTGATGTGCTTAGTTATAAAGTACATCCTCGGGCTGGTACTACCCCCTAATAAGACCTTATAGATAGGTTCAAGTACATGAAAGGACGCTGGACACACAGGCGACAAGAAACAGCTGTGCTCCATTTACACAGAGGACAGGAAAAGACAGAATGAAGTTAAAATCACAACAAGAAGGTGTGACAGGTATAAAAAGACAGAATGAGGACAACTAAGTCATTAGAGAAGGGAAACATTATTAGGTAGTACAAGGAACGTGCACAAGAAGTGGACGTTAAAATATTGAACGTCAACATACATATACACACTAAAAGGGCATGTTGATCAGAGCAATCAGCCTCTACATCAGAAATTTTCTCATCACCTATATTTTGAACAATAAGAAATTGACATTTTGGTAGACCACAAATGGTCAAATATCAGCGACTTGAAATGCTCCCACCCAATAGTTCTGCCTTCCATCAGAACCTTGAGCAGCACCTAATGCATATTAGGCAATCCATAAATATTTGTAAAGTGAGTGAATGAATAAGTGAATTTTCAAATATTTAAAATGAGAATGCTTAACTGAATGAGCAAGAGTTCTCTAGCTTGTTTTGCAAATGGGACAGTCTTCGGTAAGTCTCCTTTTTTCATCTACATTGATTTCTAGCCAAGAGACCTCCTTTTGGGCCATCACTGCAGTTATGCTCACTACCTAGTGTCAGTAGACACTGCTGGTACCACCTTCCTTACTGTTTTAGATCACCAGTAATGACGGTTAATAAAAATAATCAAGTTCATGTTCTTTTCTAAGCTTTGGGGGTATTAATTTGAAAAATAGATAACAGAAGATCCAATCATCTCTATTTGCTTTTGAGTCTTTGTGCTGGTTTAAAAATGCTAAAGACAGGGACACCTGGTTGGCTCAGTCAGTTAAACGTCTGCCTTCCGCTCAGGTCATGATCCCAGGGTCCTGCGATCGAGTCCCATGTCGGGCTTCTTGCTCATCCGGGAGCTGATTCACCCTCTCCCTCTGCCTACTGCTCCCCCTGCTTGTGCTTGTGCCCTCTCTCTCTGTCAAATAATTAAATAAAATCTTTAAAAAAAATACTAAAGACAAATGTCCCATCTTCTTTGAGGAAATTTGAAACAGTTTTGTACCTCAAGCTAGTTGACACACATGTTAATTCCTTAATCACTCCCTCCACCTGCATTAGGCAAAACCCTTGCACTGACCCTTCATTTTGTTTTTTTATTTTGCTCACACCCCATATCAATCTATCAGCAAATCTTGAGGTGCTACCTGCAGAGCACATACAGAATGCAGCTTCTCCTCCCCCCATCTTCTGCTATTCACCCTCACACACACACACCCGCAGTCTTCTCCAAGGCCAAGTCATGATTCTCCCTCATTAGATTATTGCAAGAGCTTCTAGCTGGTCTCCCTGCTTCTCTCCTTGCCCCCATATACCCTACTCTGTATAGAACAGAAAAAATATCACCCTAAAAAGCTTCCATTAACTCCCTTCTCCCTGATAGTAAAAACCAAAGTCCTTACAAAGATCTAAGAAGCCCTTCCCCATCTGCTGCACTGCATCCCTCTACCTCCCTGGCTTATCTCCTGCCTGCTCTGCTCCAACCACACTGGCTTCCTCCAGATATTTGCCCACATCTCAGCCTCTCTGTGAGGTCTCCCACAGCCATCATGTCTACCATGACAACCCACCCCTGGCCAACACTCCACATCTCCCTTCTCCACTTGTTTTCCCCTTAGCCTTTGTGGTAGTTTTTAAATATATTAACAAACTGGAGCATCTGGATGGCTCAGTTGGTTAAGCAACAGACTCTTGGTTTCAGCTCAGGTTGTAATCTCAGGGTCATGAGATCAAGCTTTGGGCTCTGCACTTAGCACGAAGGAGTCTGCTTGGGACTCTCTCTCCCTCTCCCTCTGCCCCTTCCCCCTGCTCTCTCTCTCTCTCTTTCTCTCTCAAATAAATAAACAAATCTTTTTAAAAAATATATCAACAAACTTTAATATTCCTCTCTTCAAAAGATGGTGCGTAATGCCTTTCATCTTGAGGATAAGCTTTGCTTACAGACCCACTTTTGACACATAGAATGTGGGAGACATGCTAGGACGTTGCTTCTAAGACAGGTCATAAAAAAGCACTGTGTCTTTCTGCTTGTGCACTCTCTCACTCTTGACTCATTTCCCCTGGGTTTGGAAGTCAGCTGCCATGTTGTGAGGACACTCAAGCAACACTCTGGAGAGGTCCCCACAGAGAGGAACTGAGCCCTGCCAACATCCATAGGCCTGAACCATCAAGGAAGTGGATCCCCAGGCCCCAGCCAATCCTCCAATTTATTACAGCCCCAGCCCCTATCTTAACTGCAATCTCATGAGAGAGCCTCAGCCAGAAACATCCAGTTAAGCCACTCCCAGATTCCTGACCCTCAAAAACTGTAAGAAAAAAAAAAATGTGTTGTTTTGAGCCTCTAAGTTTGGGGGTAATTTGTTACACAGCAATAGATAACTAATTCACCCCTTAAGGCCATCTAACCATATTATATATTGTATTTTACTATCCTGTTTATCGACTGTCTCCCCCAAGGAATGTAGGTTCTGTGAGGACAGAGACATTCACCAATTTTTTTCATTACTATGATCATTCACCAAAAACAATTAAATGAATTAATCTTTTGCTTTTAATAATGAATGAAGTGGGTATCCAAGACACTCATACATTAGTGGACCAGCAAAAATGCAACCACTCAGACACATACTTAGAGTGGTAGTAGGAGTTTATATCACTTGGGTAAAGAATGATTACACTTAGTTATAAAACACCTACCACAGCTGTGTTGCAGGAATAATGACCACAAAGAGGCTCCTATTTTCCTACTGAATATTAAAGATGTGTTCTCACAGAAAAACAACTCATCTAGTAGATAATTTGTGAATTATTGGTCCTTCACCTAAGCAGACAACAAAACCATCATCAGACCTTCCTACAACCACAAATGCCCAGATTCCACATCCAAAGATACTGATTCAGGAACTCTAGGGGGAGGTCTTGGTGTCAGCTTTAGATTGAATATTTGTGTCCTCCCCAAAATCATATGTTGAAACCTAATCCCTGATGTGATGGTATTTGGAAGTGGGGCCTTTGGGGGGTGATTAGGTCATGAAGGTGGAGCCTTTGTGAACATAATTAGTGCCCCCATCAAAGAAACCCCAGAGAGCTTCTCACCCCTCCCACAATGTGAGGACACAGTCAGAATATGGCAGTCTGTGAATAGAGAGGTGGGCCCTCGGCAGACACTGAATCTGATCTTGAACTTCCCAGCCTCCAGAACTGTGAGAAATAAATTTCTGTTGCTTATAAGCCAGGCAGTCTATGGCATTTTTGCTATAGTAGCCCAAATGAACTAAGGTTGCAAAAAACTCGTCCTCTAGATTATTCTGATATATAACCAAGAGTAAGAATTCCTTCACTGGGTGGTAAATAAGGAGAGAAGATTAGCAAATCCACAGTCAATGGAAGCTCTTCACATCAATTCAGCAGCTCTGAATTCTCCTTTTCCATTCATTCATTCACCTACTAAGTATGTGGTAAGTTGTTAGGCGCTGTGCTAGACTCCAGGGAAATGTAGAGGTTGGTGGAGCTCAGGGTCTGGTGAGAGCAATCAGACCCTCTGCCAATGGGACATCCATCCCCCAATGTTCTTGCCTTTTCCACACACACCACAGGCTGGATTGGGCACACATCCTCAAAGAAGAATCGACAGAGTGGTAACTGACTACAAGATGGGGGCTGAAGCTTTCTACAGAGAACATGTAAAATGCAGAGAGATTCTCTAGAGCTAAGAGAAAAGCCAGATGGTATAAACTCCTTTTGTCAAAGCTGTGGCATCCTAAAGAGGAGTGGCCATGCCTCACATCTGTGACGCGAATGATGCTGGGCTTACTCAGATCTGTGAACTAAACAAAATGCAAAATGAGTTTCACCCAAACAAGGGATACCTCTATCCTGATATCTCTAGTAATCTATTTAAAATCTTTGACTAGTGGAAACAGTGCACAGCTAGGAGTTCGCTAGACCACGGTTCCCGTCCTGGTCTGTTACAAACCCAGAAGTCTCAGAAAATAATTTAAACGGCTAAAGTCTCTGCTTCCTCATATATTAAGGAATAGTGTAGGAATAAATAATCCTTAAAGTTTTTCTTCTTTTTCAGCCCTAACATTTTATTGAAAATTATATATGTGAATATGTGTGTGTATGTATCCATTACCCAATATGGTTCTCCAAGAAATGGAGAGCACAGAGTCTAAGAGATATATTGCAACTTGACTTTATTGGCAAGGACAGTAAACCCTGGCAGGCATATGCTAATTTCCAGAGTAGTAGCTGACAGTGTTATCCTTCATTCAGAAAGTATCTCAATACCAATTGGATGAGTTAGAACAAATATCCCTGGGCATTCTAGCAGTACAGAGAACTGTCAGAGCCTCACATTAGGGCCCAGAGTTCATCTGCGTTGTGCAATGCCTGGGGCTTCTAGGCAACTGACAACACAGAGTTTAGCCTCCACTTGGCTTCACCTGCTCATCCCGGTTCAGGGAGGAGGAAGTCTGAAGACTCTGGACCCACACCGACAGCCCAACACAGCAGCTCTTTACCTCCAGGTGTGGCATAGGCAGGAACATGACTGATGCTGCAGCAGGTGTGAGCTGACAGCCCTAGGAGTTTGTTACTCTTTGTTCCCTCTGCCAATTAATTCCCAAGAAGGAATCATTTTAAAGAGAGATTTCCAGCTCTTATGCCACACCTTCTTGGGAAAAAGAGTCAGAGATTCAGAAAAACCAGCAACATTTCTCAACCTCAGCACCATGGACATTTCAGCTAGATGATTCTCTGTGGCGGACCTGCCCTGTGCCTTGTGGGATATTCAGCAGCATCCCTGGCCTCTACCCACAAGATGCCAGTAACACCCCCTCGACAGTTGAGAAAACCAAAAATGTTTCTGGATATTCCCAAATGTCTCCAAAATTGCCCCCATTGAGAACCACCACTCAAAGAATGTCTCCCCAAAAAGGTCCCAGACAGTCAAACTGGCTGAAGACAACATTGCCCACCCTCTACAGAGAGGCTTTAGTCAACACTCCCTGCATGAATTATATTGTTGATGCAATTTTTAAAAGTAGCAAAACCCCTATGAACAACTCCACCTGCTCCGTTCTGAAATCCTGCATCTAGATATTGAAAGCTCCAGCTGATAGTCTGCCCTTGGGTGAACCCACAGTACAAGGTCAACCTCATGCCTCCAGGTTCTGCTTCTCACCCCAGCCACAGCCCTTGTAAAAGGGGGGGGAAAGAGGGGCTAGCATTCAGAATATCCAGCCTGGACCTTCACTACATCATTTGCCAGCTGTGCGACTTGCAGCACGTCACTTAAGCTATCTGAGACTGTTTGCCCATCTGCAAAAGTGCAGTAATACTCTCTACCTTGCCTTTCTCAATTCATCATAGTGGAGTTCAACTACGAGGCATGTGACATCTGAAGAGCACTCTACAATGGTTAGGAATCCAATGCTTATTGTCGTCTGTGAGGATTATTGTGGTGATTACCTATCCCGTCTCTGTGTTAACATACTCCACTGCAGAAATTTGAGGAAATGCTGAAAAGATCATCTTCTTTCATTTTAGTGCTAACTTGACCAGAAGTCCTTTCTGTTTAATTTCACCAAAAATGGGAGACATCTCCAAGCAATTTATTTGCAAAAGATTGTCCATCAGTTCCAACAAATAGCAACAAATGTTTATTTAAAGCTTACTATGGACTTCCAGTGAACAAAACAGACCAGGATCCCTGCCCTCAAAAGGCTTATTTTTAAATGGGAGGGCAAGGGAGGATTATAAACAATAAACAAAAAAAATAATAACTCCACAGTATGTTAGAAGCTGATCAGTGCTTCAGAAGAGAGGCAAGTATGGGGCATGGTGTCAGTGTGTGTATCAGGGTAGGGGCAGCCTGGCTGAGAGGTGAGACACAGGAGGAGTCACCCATGCAGCTATCAGGGAAGAGCATCCCAGGTGCAGGGAACAGCCAATGCAAAAGCCCATGGGCTGGAGTATGCCCCGTGCGTTCAGGCATCAAGAGATTCATGATGGAAGTAGGGCAGACAAGTGAGAAAGAAGTAGGAAATGAACTCAGAATGGTTGGAGGGCTGAGCTGAGGCATTTGTGGACGTGGAGGGAGCTCCACTCCAAGCCAGCCACTGTGCAAGACACTGGGGATCCATAGCCAGCAATTCGTCCCTGCTTGGGAGCTGGCAAACCACCAAGGGGGTGTGCTAACAGGGGAGAGAGACAAAGGGCTCGAGAGAGTTTAACCAAATTCTTGACCTTAGTAAGGACTAGTTTAGAAGGAATGAGGGGGCCAGTGGTGCATGTCCTAGCTCTTCTTTTATATCCACATTGCTCAAGCATCTCAGATGCTCTCTCTGCCGACAACCCCCGGCACCACCAGAAAACAGTGGACACTTTTGTAATTAGACACCTGGTGACCCACTAAGAAAGTACGTTAAGGAAGAGGAACGTTCACTTCGGGTCATTTCCCTTGTTCTTCGGCAGATGCTCAGCCTGGTAAAGACAAATGCTGAAGGAGTCCAGCTCAAAGAGACCAGGAGGCCATGACACCAAGTTCACCTTCATGATGTGAGCCCACTCACTCCTACCCACTCCACCCCCCAGCAGGATCTGAAGGGAGACTGTGCCTCTCACTAATGGGGTGCCAGCAGCTTGCCCCTTGGTCCCCTCATTTCTCCCCACCACCCTAGAGCCCCCAGGAGCAAGCCAAGGGTCTTGGACTATGGTGTCCATGCTGGATGCCGTGATATCAACCTTGCCTCTTCTTTCCCTAGTTATCTGTACAAGCGGCACTTGCAAGAGCAGTTTGCTGCATGCCCCAGGGAGAGGCAGTCTAAAGCAGGGGGGATATGCCTCTCCTAATAAAAATTAATGGAACAAAAGCCCCCTGTGTGGTGCATGAGGTTTGTCTCCCAGGGAGCTTTCATCTCACCAAGGCCCCCCTTCAGGCCCTCCTGTCCCCTGGGTGTCTTTGGGATAGGTCAAAAGCCCATCATTAAAGGGAAAGGGGCCTGGAGGAGATCAGACCGGAGGTTTGCACACACCCAACATACACATGCTCATATACACATACACGTGTGTGTAGACGGGCATAAACGAGCACTCGCACCTGCATGCACTTTTTTGGCTTCTCTTTTAAAGAGTGAAATCATTGACAATCTCATGTGGGAAAAAAATTTCATGAGGACAGCAGGAAGGAATTATATAGAAAGACATGTGGAGGACTATTAAGGGTTTGCAAAAAAAAAAAGTTATGATCATCTGGTTTCCTTATTGTTTGTTTGTTTTCTTTGTTTTTCATACACAAGCAGCACTCCCCACATACATTTCTGTTGGAAAAACTCCAGGAGAACATGCTTGCATACACGGCAGAGCGTACAGGTAGCCTCCGACCTCCTAGCTCCAACTTCCTTCTTCAGAGGCAAACACGGTTGTGCTGGAGTATTCTGCTGTCAGCCTGGTTACTCTCGGAACCCTAAATCCTAAAATCCCTTCCCTGTAAGTTTCTGGGTTGCTGTTGGCTGAAGGTGAGGTCATGTAAGATCTGCGAAGCCAAAGTGAGGCAGCGGCTATGATGCTCTGGAGGTCGTGTTGGTCAAAGGCAATGACCTTGTCACTGTGTTCCTCTCCATTTCCAGCTCGCCTTCCCCACGGCCACATGCTGAGCAGCAGGAACTCCGGGTAACCTCCGGTGTCTCATTGCAATCTCACCGACAGCTCGGCAGGAACAGTCAACAACCTCCTACAGTCCCCCTCTGCAATCCCGCCCCAGCTGCTGGATGTGCTATTTCTAGAACCTTCCACTCCCCTCATAGACCCTTTCCTGCTCAGGTCCTTCCCCCAATTGTATAAGGAGCAATCCTTATAATAAATGTCCTTATTCTGTGATTCTCCGAGTTTCTGCTTCCCTGATTCACTGGCTGACACAGCTGTGTCAGCGTGTGGTATGCATCTGTCGTTTTTCTACACTAAGGAACATACCCGTGGACATCTCAGGGGTTTTTTCCCTCCTTTTCCTTACATGTCATCATCTCTTTGAGATTTCTGTGGTGACCCATATGAATCAACCTCATTCTTTTTCCTGGCTATAGAGTATTTGACATTGGTAAACATTTAAGTGTTATCCAACTTCCACCCTGGCAAAAAAAATGCTGTCGTGGCATTTTTAGATATGCCTCTTGATACATATTATACAAACCTTCTTTGGGGTGGATTCCTAAAGCTGGAATAATCAGACAAATAGATCTTTAATTTCTATAGTTATTAGCAAATTGCCTTCCAAAAGGTGTCTTTCTCCAAAAGGCTCTTGCCCTGCCAGCAACTTTATCCTTGGTCACTGAACAGGGCCCTGCAATCTGCTCTGCCTAGAGATCCATGGCCTAACAGTGCTCTGCCTGGAAGGCAGAGGGAAGTGGACACTTCAAAGCAGGAAGGTGGAAATTTACAAAGCAAGAGGTATGGTCATGGAAAGCATCAGCTTGGAAGAAATATATGACAGCTGGTTAAAAACAAAAAGAAGACAAAGAGAACTAGCATCCATGAAGGATGAATTAATACTAAGAGAAGATTCTTTCCTTTGTATGTTTCAGAGATTCTTCAATTTCCCCCAAATAACTGCCCAGGTGTGCATCCATTGATATACATTTATACACACACACACACACACACACACTTCAGCATCTTCTACTGGAGCTTGAAATTCCTTGAAATATTTTCTTCCCCCAAATAGAGCTAAGGTTCAAGTAATAATCCTTACCAATAAATAGCAGTTATGAGTAGGGAACTTTGCTAAATATTTCACGTGTCTCACGTCATCTGAGATAGGTATTATTCCTATTTTACAGATGAGAAAACTAAGGTTCAGAAATGTGAACCCAAACAACTAGTGAGTTGCCTAGTAAGGATTTGAACCTGCTCCATGTGACCAGCCGACCTTCAGCCGCTGCACTGTCCGCCCAGGGGAAGGTGACGAAGCCCCTTCACTTCATCGTAAGGCAGTCTGGTAAGGTAGTAGGGTAGACTTCTCCTGCTACACTCTATCCCGAGAGCAGTGTTTCCTAAAGGAAGGGGCATTGGGTCTTGTAAAAGACCAGCTGGAGAGAAGAGAAGGTAGAGAAAGATGCAGAGGATGGAAATACTTCCTGGGCCAGTGGAAAAGAGAAAGAGCTAGATCAGCTCAGAGGAACAGGGAAGGTCAGCTTTCCCTGTCAGGGCAACTCCTCCTGATTCTGTGGCAAGACACTGGAATTGCTGGGAAGGCATCTCTTCCATGGTCCACTTCCTTCTCGAGTTTTCCTATCGCTCCAGCGTCCATGGGCCTGCTCCGAAACAGATGCTTTCCACACGGTGAAATAAATTAATCCCACACAGCTAGATGATTTCAGGGAGCAGTGACCTTGGATTAAGGAGGTAGGGAAGGCACACAGAGGGTGATGCATGAGGAGGCGCAGGCTCAGGGTCGGGGTCGGGCAGGTTGCAGGATTGCGGGAGACACAGGTAATAGAACAGTGCATGGAAGAGAGGCTTCATGAGGAAGGGCTGAAGATGCAACCGGAGGGCTCAAGGAAAATACAGCACACGTGTGCAGACCAGCAAAGGATGGCGTGATGCGGGCTGGGGGCAGCAAGTTTCCAGTGGTGCCGAAGCCTGCACAAATTCCTGAGAACCGTGAGGCCAAAGGGGGCCCAGGCCCCCAACACAAATCCTGAGACAATTCCTTTAGGAAGTCTGCTCTTGCTGGAAGGCCTGTAAAACAAATTGTTTGAGCAAGCTCTAAGCCCTCTGGGAGTCAGCGATTAAGGGGAAAGAAGGGAAACAAAAGGACTAACGCAAGCAGCGCCCCGCACCACCCGCCCGGGAGCGCCAGCGCCTGCGGGCGGGGCAGGCACAGAGGCGCGCTTTCGGGGAGGTGCCCATGAAGGTGGTCGGTGGCGTGTTTCACTGGGTACCCATCCTGTTGCCGTCCGCCCCGGGCCCCACCACCAAAGGACTGGTGAAGATGTGCCGGGTGTCCCAAGGGTCCCTCGTCCCTGCAGACAGAGCCTCCAGCCACAGCACCCAGTACGGAGGTGAAGGCAGCAAGGGGTCCAGGCCTGACAGAAGGGAGAACATTCAAGACGGTGCTATTTATTTATGCTGAAAGCTTGAAAGTCCCCCAAATGGAACCACTTAAGTAGAACTAAGTGCTGGCATAGCACTGGGTGGAATATCATAGAGCTACGAAGCATGAGAATTAGGAAGACTAAGTGGCAATGTGGAAAGTTATCATAATGTGCGACATCTACCGATGATTGCAAATACGCTTATTATTCGTGTGGATAAACACTGAGAACGCAGATCTCAAAGGAGCAGCGGCTGTGACCACCGGCGTGCAGGATTACGGGTGATTTTCGCCCTTTACTTTGCACATCTCTCTCTGTTGGTAGATCAGTTTCACAGTGATGTGGGAACGTGAGGAAGGACAGTGGTCTCGTCGTGTACTGACGTGTCTGTGGTGGACCAAGGTCACTACTCAGTGTTAGGCCAAAGTGAGTGTGACAACCGGCCCCCATACCGACACAACATGAACACATACCACACACTGTTACACACATGACACACACACGCCACATGTACCATAAGCACACACTCCACAGGTACGCCCCACACACAACATATACATATATGACAGATGCCACGCACACACCACACACACCCATCACACTGTAACACACACTATTCAACACACACACCCATCACACAATGCACACTGCAATACACACAATACACACTATTCAACACACACCCATCACACAATGCACACTGCAATACACACTATTCAACACACACATTCATCACACAATGCACACTGCAATACACACTATTCAACACACACACCCATCACACAATGCACACTGCAATACGCACAATACACACTATTCAACACACACACTCATCACACAATGCACACTGCAATACACACAATACACACTATTCAACACACACACCCATCACACAATGCACACTGCAATACACACTATTCAACACACACACCCATCACACAATGCACACTGCAATACACACAATACACACCATTCAACACACATACCCATCACACAATGCACACTGCAATACACACTATTCAACACACACACCCATCACACAATGCACACTGCAATACACACTATTCAACACACACACTCATCACACAATGCACACTGTAACACACACAATACACACTATACAACACACACTCCCCACTCCGTGTGCTTTTTTTCCCATGTACATTTCACATGGGCCTCAGCTGACATAAGAGTTTGCTCTCCAAGACTCCCGTTAGCCTGGGAGAAGGGGGTACCTCTCTCTCTTTTGTCCTCATTGGAAACTGAAGTCTGCTCTCCAAACAGAATGTGCCATGAGCCAAATGGGAGCTCTGAACCAGTCCCCACTCCACAGATTTTGTTTACTTGACAGCAATGCCCTGGACCTGCCAATGGATCAGACACAGGGTGAGAACCCTTGAAGGATACTTCTGGAAAAGCCCAGCCCTCAACCATGCCATGCAAGAGAACATTCCTCTTGTTTCTCTTGCACAGGCTGGCTCTTGCAGCTTTATTTGCTCCAAGAAGGCCACCTGACACACGTAAAGTTGGCGCAGAATGGTAGTCTCCTTTACAATGCTGGTATCAGCCATGCTGGAGTCTTCCAGCATTCAGCATTAGGCACGGTACACTGTGTGTATATAAATCAAATTAACATACACTGTCACTGCCCAGTTGAGCAGCTGTATTCTTTGTGTTAAATTTCATAGTTAAAATGAAACACTTTTTCATTAGTATATTGCAGCTCCACTGGGCAACTGCAACAGTTACCTGCCAAAATTAAGCTTTGTGATGCCAGCCCTGTCACAAAATGGCAAATGCAAATTGGATTTACACAAAGTGACTGAGGAGTTGCTAATTGCCACCAAAATAAAACACTGATGTTGATTCACATCTCTGAACCAAAAGTTTATATAAACCCAGCACCCAGAGTGCCTGGGTGGCTCAGTCGGTTGAGCATCGCCTCTTTGTTTTGGCTCAGGTCGTGATCTCAGAGTCATGAGATCAAGCCCTGAGTGGGGCTCCTCGCTCAGCATGGAGTCTGCTTGAGATTCTCTCTCTCCCTCTCCCTCCGCGCCTCTCCCCAGCTCTCTCTAGCAAATAAATAAATAAATCTTTAAAAAAAAACAAAAAACAAAAAACTCAGCATCATCAGTAAGTACATGCCTGGCTCAGTTGGTTAGAGCAGAAGGCTATGAAGGCCAAGGCTAATGTTCAATGTGCAGCCCAATTAATTTGCTCGGCTCACAGTCAAGAAGTCTCCACTATCTTGCATGTGCATGCCTCAATGATACATGTTGAGTACCTACTACCTACAGTGTACTTTACAGGTATTCTATGTGTCAGTTTCTGAAAGAGTCATCATCAGTATTATTAGCCCCAGGATACATATGAGGAAATTGAGACCAGACTCAGGACAACTGTGATCTAGCAACACAAGTAATAAATGACATGCCAGGACTCAAACCAGGATCTGCCTGAATCTAAAACCTCCATTGTTTCCTCTTTGTCAGGCTGGTGTTGGGTGGCACAGTGCAGATCCACGATGGTTGGAAAAAGCGAAAACACTCCAAGCACATGCTTTGCCGCTGATGGATTGATTGTGACATCTCCCTGCAGAACATACATCACGGTTATTCTTAGCACACTGAGTGCCTGCCCTTAGGACCCCAGACATCCTTTTCCCTGTCACATGGGCTGCATACAGTCCATGCACAAGGTCCAAGTTTACAAAGAGGCAAAGCTTCCACGCCACTGCCCCATCAGGCCCAGGTGTCGGGAACATCCTTGTCTTCCACTAGCCTGACGCCTTCTAGTCCAGTCCCGCTTGCGACATTCCCTTCAGTTCTTGGTAAGCTTTAGGTAGGCCGCCAGGTCTCTGTGAACAGCCTCCACCCCACCCAGCCCATACCAGTCAGAACTGGCTTTCATCTCTGTCCCGTAGCGGGTGTGCTCCCGGTCTCCTAACGGCCTGCCTGCTACTTTTCACAGCTCCTTGATCCGCCTAATTCTTGAGCCCCAACTCATGTTGCAAGAGCATACAGAATTCTGTGCTGTTAAAGAGTGTTGACACGGCGAAAGAAAGGAAAGGCAATCCAATCTACACTGAGCCTGCAGAGCACAGAACTCTATTCTTATGAGGGCTGCACACATTTCAGCTTCCAGGGCCAAGGACTGTAAATCTCTCTATTATGCATGCAGAGTGTAGGCAGCTACAGAAAAACCACTGTGGGTAGGGACACCCCAGATTGGATGGCCCTAGCTAGAGTGATTACCCAAATATTTTGGTAGGCCACAGACTAAACGAATTATGAGTTTTGGACCGGAGATTCATTTCTCTGCCAAGTAGCCATTTTACTGCAGGGTAGCAGTGCATACTTCCCACTCCAGATAGATCAATGTTGCAATTAAGATGTTTAGTGGAGCGGGCCATTTCCAGTGTGACCTCAATGGGTGTCCACACCTTGTGGGGGATGGTGGGTGTTGTTTGGGAAGGCTCAGGGCCTGACCCTCAGCATGCTGAGTCTGTAGGGTGAGCAGGTTCTGAATGTTGACTCAGTGTGTCCATATGGCAGCTATCTATGGAACTTGATTGATAAGCTCAATGTAAGTTTTATCTCAGCAGAGAAAGCACAAGCTTTGGGAACTGAGCAGTCTGGGCTACGCCCCTTGATAGCTGTCCAGCTTTGGGCAAGTCACTTCATTCGAGTGGTTAACATTCATGAGTTCTAGACACGGTGGAGTGGTAGCCAAGAGCGCGGACCCTGGAGCCCAAGTGCGTCCTCATCCCAGATCTGCCATGATTGTCCATCTGACCAAGGGCAAGTTCCATAAGTTCTCTTTGCCTGACTTTCCTCATCTGCAGCAAAATGGATTTCAAAGTAGTACCCACGTTTCCTTTTGGGGTGATGAAAATGTTTTAAGACTAGATAGAGCGGTGGTGGCACAACATTGTCACTATACTAAATGCCATTGAATTGTTGACTTTAAAACGGCCAATTTTATGCCATGTCCATTTCACAATATAATACATTTTCCTTTAAAGTAGTACCTGCATCATGAGGTTATTGGAAGGATTTAAAGTTAATGCTCTGTGTAGGTCCCTAGGATGGGGCCATGCAGCACCAGCTCTTATGTTCCAGGAAGTTCCAGAGCCCAGTTCTTATCCACTGCATGCGCCATGTTCCATCTGTCACACACAGTAAACCGTCACGACCACCCCTGAGGCAGGTACTGCTATTATTCCCATTCTGCGGATGAGGAAGCTAACATGTGGAGGAATAGAGTACCATTCCAATTATTATGGCTTTGCAGAAAATTATCCCAAACTTGCCACTTACCAGCCTGTGGATTCTGCGGCTCTGAGATGCAGACAGAACACAACAAGGACTGTTTGTCTCTGCTCCACAAGGTCTGGGGCCACCACCAGAAGCCTCCAAAGCTGGTGTCTGGAATCACCTGGTGTCTTGTTCACTCTCACATCTGACATTTGATTCTGGCTGTCAGCTGGGAGCCTCATTCCCCTCCACAGGGCCCTCTCCATGTGGTCTCTCTGCAAGGGCTTCCTCCCAGCTTGGTGGCCAGGTCCCCAGGGAGGGAGGTCCCGGTGGAAAGTGAAATATCTCACAGTGGTGCAGCATGACTTCCACTTGGGTTCACAGAGGCAGTCCCAAAGTCTTGCCCAGGTTCAAGAGGAGGGAAGAACCTCCCTCCTACCCCTTGATGGATCAAGGCAAGATTCTCGAAGAGCATGTGAGATGGGATATATCGCGGTGGCTACTGCTGGGCACTGCAGTCTGCCACTGCACATTCTTCCGGCTGGCGAGGCAAGTCAGAGCTGCAGCTCGGGATGGCAGACTCTGACTGCAGAGCCCAGTTCTAATCCACTGTGTGCGGAGCCACCACGGTTCATCTGCAGAGACCATAAATCTTCTACACCCAGAAAGCCATCAAGATGAGTTAATATACGGGGCCCTTGATTTCCTAATCCTTAAAATGGTGTTATTAAAAGTTCCTTCCTCTCTGGATTGTTGTGAGGATCGCCTTACTGTTAATGAGTCAGAGTGATAAGCAGACTGGAATATTCATGCTAACTGATCAGTACACTCTCGTCCCCATATAAAAGTCTACCTGGGAAACCAAATTAAGATCAGAAGTTTCTCTGCTTTGGGTTATCTGTAAGGACTGTACCTGCTCACCCAGATTTAGACCTATCAAGAGGAGTGCAACTTCCCTATCTGGCCATACTCTATAGACAGGATGTGGACAAATGGCTACTCTCTCATTCTCTCCTTTCAACCTTGTTCCAGCCCCACCTCATGTGGCAATTAATTAGATCCCTGCTTATCTTAATTATTGTGCAAGAGTGTCTTCCCAGCGAGATTTTTCAGAAATACCCTAGTCAGCAGCAAATTTTTAAAAACTTATCTTAGGGAAGATTAATTTCCAGGAAGATTTTCACAAGCAAGTAACCTCTCTGGTTTCAGGTTCACCTTTGTTAGTCACCCTTTCAGCCACAGATGCTTCCAGGCTTGCTTCATAATTCTGGAGCTTGTACTTCATTTGGGTCCTGCTGCTCACAGGCAGGCGACACGGCACTTGAGTCAGATCACTAAATGAAGCAATGGAGTCACCACCACCCGTAGTAATAACACATTCTGACAAAAACATGAAAGATAGTGTATCTCTGCCTTAACTCATGTGAGTATCAGTAGAGGGGAAGAAAGTAGATTCTTTTAAAATACAGACAGAATCTTTTATCAATGAAAAACTGTCATCGGTCTTTCTTATCTCTTTGTGCAATGACAGGGGTATTTATCTTTCTTAGAAGCAAGCCTCCAAATGAATATCATGCCTGTTTTGCCAAGGTGAGCAGTTTGTCATCGTTGGGCAAGTAGACATGTTTTACATAGATGTTGTGGAGCATACATGCCACTTGTCATAAATCCGCATGCCCTCCAAGGTGTCCTGAAGCCCTGAGCATTACTCCATTTCTCTCAGAAACATGAGAGTCCCGTATGCTCAAAGCTTGCTCTGTGGACCCCAGATGAGCCAGACTCACATGATGCAAACTCTGTGCTCAGCCTAATAGCTCCATCGTAGCTGCTTCCCTAACAGCTGGGGAAAGCATGGCTAGAGTGGATGGAACAGTCTGGTCTGGAGTTAACATTATGAAGAAATCGTCCTTCCAGCAGAGGACAGTGCCATGAGCACATCTCTCCAGACACCAGCAAGCAATGGTTCCTTCTTTTCATTCTTTGGCTTTTAAAAGTGCTTTTATTTTTCTGTAAATGCAGCTTTAGGTTTTCCCCCAAGGCTTTGCTTCCTTGGTGATAATAGAAGAGTTACCAACACTGGGATGAGAACAGTATTAGCTCACACTTACTGAGCACTCCCCGTGTGCAAGCACCACTCTGAACATATGATATGTCCCAGCTCATTAAGCTTCACAACAGCCTCTAAGGTGGTATGACATTTGTCTCCATTTTACAGATGGGGAAAGTGAGACACAGTGGCCTCAGAGTGCACATAGCTAGCCAGCAGCAGAGCCAGGATGTGAAGCCTGGTAAAGTGGTTCCAGAACCTTCGAACTCAACCACTTCTTTGTCCTGCCAGTCAAGAAGTTCCAAGGCCACCAAATCATTGTATGACTGTTTTCTAAATGTCCCAGAAAGGTTACACCCTGATGCTAAGGACTTCCCCAGAGACCTTCACGGTGTCTCCTTTCTTTTGTTCAAAGTAGGAGCCATCATTCCTATTAAGCCCAGAGTAAGACCAAACCCTGGGTCACAGGGAAAACTTCTCCCATGCAGGCCAAGTCTCAAGGTCCTCAGAGGAGAACATTCCTGAGAAACCTTGGAAGTTCCATCAGTTGGAATTCGAGGCTAACTTAAGCCAGAAAGGGAATTTATTTGGAGAATACAAAGAGACTTACAGAGCTGAAGGAAGATGGAACCCCAAAACTTAGGAAGGACGGGAACTCAAAGACACAGTCTCTTTGGGGGCAGTTCCATGGGGACAACGGAGCTCTCACTGCAATCAGCCCTAGAATGTCTCATGAACCAATGTAAATTCCCAGAATGGGGTACTTTCAGCTTACATTTAGTCACGTGTCCAAGCTTGAAGATTCAGTAGAGGAGCTTCCTGGTTAATTCTGGCTCAGGGGCCAGGCTTTGGGAGATACCATAGCTCATGCTTTAAGAGATACTATAGCTCACCTTGTTATTTTTAAGTGTATTTTGTAAACTTTGATGCAATTCTGTACAAAGGCGAGCTGTCATGGGAAGCTTCAACCCTGGAAGGGTCGTAGGACAAGCATTGTTTTCCATTCTGCGGATCAAAACGCTGAGACATAGAAGGGTTAAGTATCTCCAAGGGACATGCCAGTGAGGATTGAATCTCAGGTCTTCCTACTCTTGGATGCTGCTTTCCACGCCATGGGTGACTTCTGTAGAGCTAATTGTGGACCCAGGGTAACTTTTCATCTCTCAGGGTTTAGCATCTCAAGACTTTGGTCCCCTTCTTTCTCTCCCCACCCAACAAACACAGGCATGCTGGCAAACACATTCATTCACTAGCCCACTCCCTGCCAGGGAAAGACCTAATCTGCACAGTGTAAGGACCCCCCGCCGTAGCAAAGGAGAACTGAACCCCTAAACATGTGTGCTGGAGCTTTGTCCCTGGTGATGGACCCCGGGCTGCAGGAAGGACCTGCTCTCCCTTGGCAGAGATACCAGGAAACACAATTGCCAGAGTCTTCACATCCCAGGCCACAGACGGGCTCTCCCTCCTCACAGTTATGTCCTTTTTCCTAGAGCAGGACTGGGAGAGGGAGAGATTTTATTAGATGCAGCAGGGTGCAGGGCTCAAGGAACACTTGAGTGGTTCTCAGTCAGGCATGAACTAGTGTGCAGCTGAAGGTTCTGGCATCGTGGTGAGGAGGCGGACAGGCAGGGCTCTCTCCCCTTCACATCTGGGAGAGCACCTGGCTGCATCCTCCAAAAGGCAATGCCAAAGGGAGAATCGGCACTGATTAGGACCCCATCAGAGCTAACAAAGTAGGGCTCACTTATGCTAATGGCATCCAGGGTTATTCCATCATCACTGGTGGAGCAGGCCGGCCTGAGACAGCCGAAGTCATAAAACATCCTTAAAATCGCTCTGTCTTGAAATAGGCAAGGGAGCAGAATTTATTATTATTGTTCCTCAGCCACAAAGAAAGAGAGTAAAAATGAATGAAGGTCACCGTTCCCTTTACGGCTGATCGACTTACCTTTCTCTTTGTTCCTGTGCCTACACAGTAAATCGAAGTTGGAAACAGAGGTGCATGCTAGATGATTTTCCGTTGTTACTTTCATTTTCCCCAAGAGGAGAAGGGACAGTCCATTTAAAACAACTGAGCTATTATATCACAGTGTTTCTTGTTTAAAATTCAAACGTCATTGGAAACGTGCTCCAGCAGAATTCAACATAACAGGGATTGTGAGAACCACATTATCTCAAAAATAATAATCCCAAATATATGTGAAATTCAGTGCTTTGGAGTTTTCCAAAATGTATGTATATATGAATTTTTAACATAAATGCATAAACGTTATATACATGTATATAACATATATGAATACTATATATTATACATTCTATAAATTATAGACTATAGGGTGTGTGTATACATGACACTGTATATTACATGTATGTAAAATACTTGACCGTCACACCAACTTTGGAATGCAGATGGATGAACTGGACATTCAGTTTGAATGACTTGCTCCAAAACACAGAGCTAGAAATGGCAGAGCCATTCAACTTGGTTTTCCGACTTCAAGACCAGTGCTCTTTCCCCTATGATTTTTCTTTTTTTTTTCCCCCATATTTTAAGACGTCTCAAAACAGGATCCTGTGACTCATCTAAATGACTCATGTGTACCTAAATGCACTGGGAGCACCTGGCGATCATTGCACGATCTACAACAAAACATCTACAATAAAACAGCACGTAAACAAACCAAATTGGTATAGATCCCTCAGGAGCAGGAAGTTCAGGGTCAATAGCTCTGGAAACCTGGATAAATATTGAAGACAACAGAGGAATTTCCCTTTGGGAAGGTGCTTAGCATCCAGAGTGGTTAGAAGCGTGCTAGGGTGTGTAGGGAAAAGAGCACGGTCTCATTCCAGCAGTGACCCTGGGAGGCAGCCTGATTCAGGGGTGAGAGGAGGTATGTATGCATGGGGGAAGGGTTCTTCCAGGCTCCTCCCCCATCCCACGTCTTCCCACTGACTGCGCCCAGGTCTCTCCTTCATTCTAAAGAAGTCACATTCCTATGGCCTTCTCTCTAAAGGGAGTGGGAGTGTACATGACACTCATGTGAGTATTAATGTCCGGTAAGTCCTGCTCTGAGCCCACATCTATTCTCGAAACCTCCCTCTGTTATTTCAAGGAGGCCCAGACACCATTCACTGTCCCCCCATGCCCCTAAAGAATTCTGAGGAATTTCTTTTTCTCCAGTCCCCTGTGGTCCAGTACCCTCAGTGAGTTTTTGCTGGGCTCAGCACCTCTCCAGGAGCCTACCTGGTATCCATGTGGGGACCATCAGCACCAGGGCTACGTGGAGACTCGTGAGCAGGTAAGAGAAAGAAACCTTGTCCCCAGTTCTGTGTCCCTCTGTCACCTGGGCCCTAAAATGACCCTATGAGTATGCTGAGAGTTTCACAAAGGAACCCAACTGTCCCAGCCCTACACTCAGGCTAGGCAGAGAGAGAGAGTCCGTCTTCTCCTGTCTCAGAGATCTCGCTCTCGATAAGAAAATCTCCCGCCCTCCTCTTTCAGCCCAATGAGCGCCTGTCCCAATGATAATCCGTGTCAGTGGACACTTGCGCAGGCCACTGAGCCACCAGATCTACAACTACACAGAGGTCAGGTGAAGCTGCCCTCCCAATCATAGATGCTCTGAGAAGTGTGAAAAAGCCAAGCTAGGGAGGCCTCAAGTAGTCCTGGAGGCCTTCCAGATGGAGGTGGTGCTTTTGATTCTTAAAGGAGTTAAGACTCAGACGAAAAGATAAAAAAGCAATTAAACCCACACCCTAACATCATCTCATATGTGAGCAGGCAGAACCAAACCACGTAAGAAAAAAAGAAAACAACAACAACAAAAACTTAACTCTTGGACCTTTCCCACACTGACCAGCTTTCTCTCCCCTCGCCCTAGGTATTTTCCCTGCCTTGAGTACAATTCTGTCTCCCCTCATGTTTGTTGAATCCGTTTTCTGAGAGGCAAGGCCTCTCCTCTCAGAAAAAAACATGGAAAACACTAAATCTGACATAATACATCTTATTTCCCTCAGGATCCCCATTTCCCTGCTTTTGATACCAACTCTGAATGGTAGAGTCAGGGCAGAGGGAAGATGCCTCAGAGTACAAAACTTAAGAAAGCCTACCCTTCGGATGGTGGCAGAATCTGCCCCCGATGTCCTCCCACCACAGGCCATATCAGCCACATCAACAAGCCAGGGGGACGGGAGATGAGGCAGAATCCCAGCATTGTAACCGCAAGGGGCATCGGTGCTCCTGAGCCTGAGGTTTCAAAATAGGCCTTTTCTGTGGGCCCCAAACCTACATTCTTACATATTAAAGCTTCCAGTGGCTTTAATGTGAGTTCCATGCATGTAAGGCTTGCAGGATTGGACCCTGTGGGAGTGTAAAGTGACAACATAATAGAGAAAAATCGCTTTAGCAGGCAACAGTGACATCTGGGCAGGCATTCGAAAAAAGGGGAAAGGCCTCAGTTTAGACAAATTACTGAATGAAATGATCACATGAAAAGCCCTTTTTACAGATGCCACTAAGAAATCCAGAAAATATAAAACATGTGAAAAAGTAAATAAAGGAATTTCTGAGCCTTTTTTTTCCCCATTAAAGGTGCAGTAAATGGTTAAAATGCCCCCAAAAAAGATCTTTGGTGTTCTGAGTCATGGGCCCAAATGGAAAAATGTGGCTATTTGGATTTTTCACATCAGTTACTATACAACCAATAAAACATAAACAATGAAAGGACTCCAAAAAAACCCTGGAAAATTCCAAAGCCTATTTCAGAGTCTCTGATTATACTCAGATCCTCTCATTTCCATGACTTTTGACATCTCATTACCCCGCATTATACTTTTACAGACTCATTTTCCAGCATATATAAAAATGGCTTAATGCATCCTCAGAATGATCTCAGTGATCTAATTGATGAGTTCTATCAGCCACTTAAAAATAAAACAGACATTTCCTTAATAGAAATCCTTGGGGTGATAGAAAAAGAGAAGGAAGCCCATGTGGGCAAAAGAAAAAAAAAATAATTTAAAATACAAGAGGCAGCATGATAGAGCAGGGCAGAGGCACCCAAGTGGGAGTTAAGAGATCTGGTTTCTGGTATTAATTCTGCCACTAATATGCTGTGTGATTTGGGGCTAATATTAACCCTCCCTGGGCCCTGGTTGCCAGATCTCTAAAATGAAGGAGTTTGAAGGGATGCTCTCAAGGCCCCTTCCTGCACTGACAGCCTATGATTTTGAAAGCTTCCTCGGGGGAAATCCTTTAGAACATGTGTTCATGACCTAGCCATTTTCAAATTTAGAAACAAAAACATTTTTAAATTCTCCCTGCTTCTCTGTCAAGATACCAAATTACAGCATTGAGAGGGGTCCAAAAGGGCCAAATAATATAGCAATGTTCTCCTGGGCAGAGCCCAATTTTACAAAGTAACTCCCAGGACCATCTCAGATTAAGTCCAAAGACATTTTCAGAGAATTTCCAAGCAGCCTGGCAGAGGATTGGGGTAATTTCTTAGTTCTGCAGGATGGGGACACCTAACCCAAGGGTCCATGTAGAACATGTTCAGCTTCCAAAAGCCAAACTAGAGCTAGCAGAGAAATGCCCAGCCAGCATGGATATACTAGTCAGAAACATACACTTCTGGAAAAGAAGAAATTGTGACAAATGATGAACATACGCATATTTAGACTGTGATAACACAGATTTACAAGAAATACATTATTCAACAGTGGGAGCATTTTATAAGTTCTTCTAAGTAGTCCCTGAGTTTGGAGAAAAGGAAGGGAAAGAGGAAGGGCATAGCCAGGCATGGACACTTTAGGCTTACTACTGCTCCCTTCCCCTAGGGCCTAGGCCAGTGATTCTCAACTCTGGCTGCATGTTGAAATCATATGGGAAGCTTAAAAAAAAAAAAAAAAGATGCCTGGTTCCCATCCTCAGAGATTTTGATCTAATTCCTATGGGGTGCCACCTGGGCATTGGGCTTCCTAAAAGCCAGCCCCCCTCCAGGCAATTCACTTGAGCAGCCAACTTTGAGAATCCCTGCTCTAGGCCCTCTAATGCAGAGGTTCTCAAACTTGACCATGCATCAGAAACCCCCGAAGTTTCTAACTAAATAGCTGTGGTGTGAGGCCCCAAACTCATTTCTAATATGTTCCCAGGTGATGCTGATACTGATGAACCGGGGCCCACACTTCACCAAATACTGTTCTAATCTATCTGTTTGGTTCATAATGATGGAGGCACAGTCATCTTCTCGACCTTTGATCTTCTCTCAAACCACTCAACCGTGGCCAAGGCAGGCCTGCTGCTGCTAGGGACAACGTTCAGACTCAAGACCCAGATGTGTCTAGGGACCAGCAGAGAATCTTTGGGTTGGGCTCCATTGGCTGCCTTTTCCATTTTGGGGTGAGCTAAAGGAAAGAAGTTCACCTCCAGAAAACAATATTGCATAATGCTCTAAATGTTAAATAAGAACTCCTTAATCTATAGAGTCAAAAAAGTTAACTTATGGGCCTGGTTGGCCTCTATTAACCAAGTCAGACATCTGAGAAAGGAACTAGGCCAACTTGCATCCCAACTAGGGGCATAATTAGAAAGAAGGGAAGCTATAACAATCCATAAACACATCAGATATTCCTTAAGGATTTAATAAAAGAATAGGACAAAGGGGACTTATATCTCCACCTGCCCTTGCCAGGCCCAGCATCAGCTGAAATTCTTCAACCTGAGCCCAGTGAATTCTAGAGAACTTGCATTCAAAAATAATGGCCTGGGAGCCAGGAGATGGCATGAAAAGAAACAGTTCTGGAGGCATGGCCCTCGGGCAGTGGATGAGGAGGTGCTAGTTGGCTGGAGGCCTGGGACCTCTTCACTGTGAAATCTTTACCTGCCTGACCATGAATGACAACTAGCCCTGTCTTCTTCCATGGCCTATGTTAACCTTTGTGCTAATAACTAAGAATAGTCCAGAAGGACCTATGGCTTCTTTCTAATCACTTGAGGTCCAGCTCACTTCCTCTGTGTGATTCTTTCTCCTACAGTAGACTGAACATGTGCCCCACCTCAGCCAAGTCCTTATCTACCCAGGTTAAAGCAAATTCAGTGGCACCTACAGAAAGCTTTTGGCTTCAATAGTACCTCAAGAGCAGCCCTGGAGACAAAGTGAAAGCTGCAAAGCAGATAGTTCAACTTGTTTTCCATCTGCCCGGTCTCCATGTGCTTCTTCATCCATTTGGCAATCAGACCCAGGGAAGGGCAGCAGCCACCAGCAGAGAAGTGTCCCCCAAGAAGCAGTATCTCTGACAGGAGAATGTTACACTCATTGAATAAGTCACTATCCAAAGGAGCTGGATTGGGAAGGGGATTCCAGGCACAAATTGGCAGGCACAATGGACCTGGGATTTGGAACACATGATGGGAAGCCAAAACCTGAGCTAGTGAGGGTAACCACTCCTCCAGGTGCTGGGTGCTGACCCTCCAGAGGGGCTGAGGGGCAAGGGGGTGATGGGGGTAACTGTTAGAAGTGTCAGTCTGGTGTAAATGGGAGTTGGACTTCTCCTGAGACTTTTCCACAAAGATTGTATCTTAACTCTAGCATATATCGATTCATATTCCTTTTTTACTTTCTGCTTGGAACTGTTTGGGAAATTTCCTCTTAAGCAGAGATGGAACTCTCTACTCAGCTGGCAGCCAAGAACCCAGGATGAGAAAATGAGAGGCAAACAGATATTTTGGATGGTAGTAGAAAGCATGAAGATTTTTATATCTGTCTTATCTCTATCACTAGAGATTGGAGGTGGTTGGGGTGGGGGGTAGAGAGCACTCAGGACAAAGCCAGGAGGGAGTGACAGGACATAAAGGGCACGTGCTAGTGATGTGGTACAAGGTGGTAGGGGCATACCAGGTATCACAGCTCCATGATACGAGGTCAGGCACTGACTTTCTCAGAGAGTCAGAGGTACCCAAGTCACTGGGTACCTAGCCAGAAGTCCCTAGCCAGAAGAAGGAGGAAAAAGAGGAGGAGGAGAAAAGGAAGTAGCAGGGGGAGAAGGGAGAGGAGAAGGATAATTATGAAAATAAAATATGTATCAGAAAACCCTAATTTTTTTAATTCAGATGCATTCATTACTGAGGAGAAATTTAATACAGTGTAATATGATAATTGCACAGTGAGACTAACATCAAAACCATCCATTAGACTTATAAATAACCCATTTGAGCTGAAGACCAACAGCCCAACAACCTTTCCCATGTCCCACCGTCATCACTGACTCTGGTCACTAGTCAAGCATGCTGACATGATGATTATTGTCCAATAAAGGTGGTAGTGGGAGTAATATTTTGACCTGATTGAATTGCTTTGTCCACAAACACATGGCAAGCACATTTTCTTGCTCAATTCCTCTGCACACATCATAAAGGCACTTTCACAAACATGGCTGAGCCCATGACATGGCATGTAGGTAAGACACACCCAGTCCTGATGCCATCAGGCTGCCCACTTATCTCTAGTAACCCCTCACAGGAAAGATAACCCCCAGCCCTGGTGCTAACCTGGTTCCCTGCCCTCACAAAGAAGGACCTGAGACATAAGCTTCCCATATTGGTTGTTTATTTTTAGAAGTGATCCCAGGAGAAAGGGATTGAAGAATGAAATCAGGAAGGAAGGAAAGAGGGAGGGAGGGAGGGAAGGAAAGAAGGAAGGAAGGAAGGAAGGAAGGAAGGAAGGAAGGAAGGAAGGAAGGAAGGAAGGAAAGAAGGAAGGAAGAAGGAAGGCAGGCCACTACAAGGGCATATCCTTGGGTTGGGCACCACTGTGAAAACTGGAGCTCACTCTGTATAGAACATGCCTCACAGTTGTCTACCTGAGGGACAGAAGAGCACAGGGCTTGTCCACCAACTCCTGTCTCATTGGCAAGGATCTCCCCATTAGATAATGTGTTAGTCCATTTGGACTACTAGAGCAGAACACCATAAATTGTGTAGCTCATGATCAATAGGAATTTATCTCTCACAGTCCTGGAGGCTGGGAAGTCCAAAATCAAAGTGCCAGCAGGTTTAGTGTCTGCTGAAAGCCCACTTCCTGGGTCACACCTCTCTTTTCATTGTGTCTTCACAGGGCAGAAGGGATGCGGGATCTCTCTGGGGCCTCTTTTGTAAGAGCACTAATTCCATGCATGAGGGCTCTACCCTCATGACCTAATCACCTCCCCAAGGCCCCACCTCCTAATACCATCACTTTGGGGGTTAATTTTTCAACATATTAATTGGGGGGGCACAAACATTCAGACCATAGCAGACAGTAACTTGCTTAAAATTCCAGCAAGTTGTGCTGGGTACCAGGTGTGTTCCTGCAGATCCCCATATCTCTGGATCAGAAAAGCTCCAGAGAAACAGGTGAGGAATACACAGTGTTGCAAGCAAGGCACTATCAAGGCACACCTGCAGGAAGCAGGTGCCATTCACTGTAGTACAAGATGGGCTGAGGATGGGAGCCAGGGCATGAGAGGTGCCCAATACTGTCCTTCACATCTCACTGGAAATGTAAGCCAATATTTTACTTCTTCCAAACATTTTTGCCTTTTCTGTTGATTGCTGATGTCAATTTATCCATCAGCAATCAAGTCTTGAATGTATTCAGCAAGTAAAGAAAACCTCTCAAAGTCCCTGACATCACATTGCCTCTACTCTGCCTTTGGTTGTAGATTTGATGTCAACATGTCATCAAGGTTCTAGAGTCATCACGGTTGAGAGGTAGAGCCCTGAGAACCACCCAATCAAGGGGAGGATGACACCGGGGTCTCATGTGGGGATGGCACTAACTTACGCTATCCACATTTGAGCAAATGAAACCTGCAACTCAAGCTTAATTGTAGCTGTTGTCTTCAAGCCCAGTGAGATATGAATTTGAGTGAAGAAGTTCTGCTGATCATGAAATTCTCATTAGCTGCCACAGAAAAAAACAGATCTCCCTTTCAGGTGAGGAGGAAAGGTCACCTGTCCTCAGGGGGGGTCAGGATATTCTCTGGTGCAAACTTCCACTCAGCCCTTCTCACTCCTGACTCTTCTTGGCTTTGGAGAGCCAGCAGGCCCGGACTAACCCTGGTGGAGCTCTAAAGCAGTCCAAGGACAAAGGCCACTGATAAAATATTTAAGGTATGTCAAATGTTTTACAGAGTTAATGTGAAATATAGCCCGATAATCAGTACAAACTTTGCAGGGACTTGCTTTCCATCCCAACTGACACTTTCACGCCTCAGATTTCTATCAGCTCATACCCAGTCCACTCCAATCATTTTCACACTGGTCTCTCTGGCTGTACTCTCTCCCACATCAGCCCCGCCACAATGGGCCAATTAGTGTTCCAGAGCACCTTCTGGGTTGTGTCATTCCCAAGTGCCTTTTGGATTATGTCATTTTCATGCTCATATAACACTTGGCATTCCCTATTGCAGAGGAAGTAGAAAAATGACTTAGTCTGGCATTCAAGAACTTAATTTGACTTTCCAAAGCTCATTTCACTTAATTCCCCTACGTAAATCCTATGGTTCAGCCTGTAAGAACTACACACACATATGACTGACCACTCAGAGCCCAGCCTATCCTAAGTCATCACCAGGACCCTCATGCCAGAGCCAACTTTAGATCTTCACTCCTGAAATGAATATGGGGAGCCCATTCCTAGCCCTTACTCCCTATCCCAGCCTCATGGTTCTGACCACATTCCTTTCTGTAAATACTTATTGACTACCTTCGCTGTGCCAAGTCCTAGAGTAACAAATGAACAAGACATAGTTCCTGACCTCAAGGAGCTCCGTGTCCAGTGAGAGAAATGTGTAAATAAATAGTTATGAAACAATGTGATATTACCTTATCGAAGAGGGACAGACGACTCTGGAGAGTGGGGAGAGAGCAATTAGAGAAGAGAGAACACCTGATCTAAATCCTGAAAAAGAAGAAAGAATTTATAAGTACAAAGAGAGGAAGGGCATTCCAAGCAGAGGAGAAACATGAGCAAAGAGACAAAGGCCCAATGAAGCGAGGTATATTTGGAGAGCTGCAGGGGAGAAGCATGGAGAGGTGAGCTCAAAGGTAAGTAAGACAGAGGCCCGGTGAGTCTTGGACTTCTGGTGAGGAGTCTGGGCTTTAGTCTGCAAGCAGAGGAAGCACTGCTGAGTTAGAGCGGAGGACTGAAATCAGACTTATATTTTAGAAATCTCATGCTTGGGGATGCCTGTGTGGCTCAGCATCTGCCTTTGGCTCAGGTCATGATCCTAGGGTCCTGAGATCAAGTCCCACATCGGGCCCCTTGCTCAGTGGGGAGCCTGCTTCTCCCTCTGCCTCTGCCCTTCCCCCCTGCTTGTGTGCTCTCTCTCTCGCTCTCTCTCTCTCGCTCTCTCTGACAAATAAACAAATAAATAAAATTTTTAAAAAAAGAAATCTCATGCTTGTAAAATGGATGATGAACATCTAAGGGAGACAGAGGGGGACAGATAGAGGAAACAGACCAGTGAGGAAGTTATTCGGGTGATTTAGATAAGGGAGAACAGGCTGCAAACCAACCAATAGCTGAGGGAATGGAGGGAGGAGAATGCCCATGAACACTGCTAAGTGTTGGGTGGATTTTATCATACAACTAGACAACTCGGACAACTTACCAAGTATGTTATGAGTTAACCAGTGTTTTGCAGTTAGGATTAGAGACATCACTCCACCCAAACCCTGTGTCCATGAGAAAGTACACAGCCTTCTAAACAAGTCCCTTACAAATGAACATTTAAATCCAGCCTGTTCTTAGGGAAGGTGCTGTTTGTATTCATCAGGTTACCGTCCTCCATGCCAACAAAACACAGATTCCTTCCAACTCACACTTTTGTTTACAGGAATCATGATTTGCACATTTTTATGTGGTGACACACAGCTGGATTCTCAATTTTGTTTTTTAGCAAATACAATTTTATTAAATTATTTATTTATGACTGTTCTCGCAAAAACAAACTAAAGAAAACCTTTCCAAATAGCCTTTGACAGATTGCAAACCATCAGCCATAATCAGAAAAGGAGAATGTGGTGGTGGGGACATGTTTCCCTATTGGAAAACAAGAAGAGAATAGCTATTTCCCTTATTACCATTAAACATTTTGGAGAGAATGGGGAGGAAAGAGGACATCCTAAGATATAACAAAAATGAGAAAATGCTTAGAATTCAAGCTCCATGAAGGTAAAAACAATGCTTACCAACGTACCCCCCAGTGCTTAGCACCCTGCCGGGCACGCATTAGGTTCTTGGTAAATGCTTGCTAGGAAGAAGGGAAGAAGAGAGAGAGAGGGAAGAAAGGAGGAGGAAGGGATGGAGGGAATGAAGAAGAGGGAGAAGGAAGGGGAGAGAAGGAGGGGGAAAAGGAGGAGGAAGGATTCACTGTTGTCAGAGTACCTTAGGAACTCAGTGACTATGGCCCACGCCAGATACCCTCAGTCCACTTGAACCCCTGCTTTGGATCAGAGAAAAGAATGAGGCACAGGAAGAGAGACAAAGGATTAAAGAAGCTAAAAGTGCTCTGTATGTCCTTAGCTACTCCTGCCTGAGGGGTTCACCAACCATCTGATGGGTTCCTGCTTCTGAACAGGTAAGCCTTTTGCAAACATCACACTGCTGTCCCCTCTGCTGCGATGCTCTTCCCTCAGGTCACAACTCAAATCTGACCCCTTAGAATGACTTTGACCAAGCCCATAAGTACAGTAGACCTCCAGGTACCACCACATCTCCCTGTTTCATTCTTCTTACAGCGCTGATCACTCCCCAAAATTGTCTTGTTTATTTATGTGTTTCCTAGTTTATTGTCTATTGTCTCCCAGTAGAATGTAGCTTTTGCAGAATTCATCACTGTCTACCTTCTAGCCAACAGCTCCCAGCACACAGTATGTTCTCAATGACTATTTTGATGAATGATTATCCAATTAAAGAGATGAGGACACAGAGCAATAAGGATGGATCTGAAAAGTGTAGTTCTTGGTGAAAAAAAGCACAAGAAACGGAACGAGATCTATAACAAAATTTCATTTACATAGGTTAGAAATACAGGCAAGACAAGGCATTGATACATTTTGCACAGCATTAAAATCATTGATGATGTTGAGGAAGGCAAGGTATTGAGGTGTCAGAATAAAAGGACCTACATACATACAAGCAAGCAAAGAAGAAAGAAGGCACCACAGACCAATTATAATCGTAGCCATGAACTGAGATTTCAGGGAAAAAAGAAGAGGGGAAATTAGGGGTACCTAATAGCAGATCCACACTGGATTATTATTTTTCATAAATAGATTTCATAGATAATATAACTAAAAATAGATCACATATCTGTTAAATAAATCGCATAGTCCCATGCTTTGGATTCTACTGACATGTGGTTGTTATGATGAGGTGCCACCTTCCAGGGACAGTAAAGAAGAGAGATACAGAATGCCTGGACAGGCTGGACATTGAAGTCAAGATTCTGTTGCCCAGGGAAACCACCCTCCTTATGGATGAGCGGAATCACTTCCTGCATGGTTACAAGCACACTAAAGTTCCATCCTTGGCTCTGAGCCTTCAGGAGCTTCCTGAAAACTCCTTTCTTTTATTAACTATTCCAATTGGTTTGCTTCTTGGATCCCCAAACCCAGCATTTTAGGAGCATGAAACCAAAGTAGTGCCACAGGGCCCCGTGACACACATTAGGAAGCAGATGACAGTCAACAATGAGGCAAGGCAGGGTGGACAAGTCAGACACAAGTCCCCACAAGCCTCAGCTGGCTGCGTAGTGTAGAAGTGTAGACACAAATAACCCTCAGGACTCAAAGAAGCTTAGAACCAGATGAAACTTGTGGCAGTCGAGGCAGACTCTCTGCCCCTCCTGGGTCATCCAGTCCTGGAGAAACTTGCATTCACACTGAGGAAATAGCAGAGCCAGGTTCAGGACTCTGTTCCCCAATTCCCTTTCCAGTGTTCATTCCTAGGGACCAAGGTCATCATTGTGTTTCCACACAGTCCAGCTGCTGATAGGCAAGAGGAGGACCAGCTCATCAATGGGTAAAACCAAGTCTGCCTCAGCCTGAGCCCCACACTGGAAGGTGTGTACTATACCTCTGGGATAGATTCATTTCTTTCACTTGAAACCCTCTGGGTTTTTACCAAATCTCTAAAGTTCTAAACATCCAATATTTTTATTTTTACTAGTAATAGATACTGGCTTTTGTACAACGACTCCCAAAAGATATTTCTTGGCACCACACTTTTTTCCTGACCATATTGATAACTAGTAAAAATATATATACACATCTATAAAAATGCATAGATATTCAAATGTCCACATGTATAGACAGTGCAATCAGGACTTTTTTTTTTTTTTTTTTTTTACAGTAACCACTGCCCCACACTCTCAACCATCCTTAATCTGATGCAGAAAGAAGAGGGGAAAAAAAACGGAAACTCTGCTCTTCAGATAACTCACTGGTGACCCCTGGTAAATGACAGCCAAGCAAAACTTCAAGGAACTTGTTACTTAGAGCTTGAATTTCAAGCAAACATCTTCCTGCATTTCTAATGAAAAACGGATCTTTCCCCCTGCTTTTGAAGTGCTCTTTGGGAATTGTTTGAGTGTTCTTTGCAATCTTTTATACCCAGCCTAAGGACTCTGGCAAACTCTCTCTTTCCCTTCAAAGGCTTGTTAACTATGTGATGAATACACCTGTCACTTCCAATTCCAACCTGACTTTCTGTTGTGATGGCTGTAGAATTTGGTATCTATGGCAACTTTTCAGTGGCTCAACATCGATTAAAAAAAGGACTGGCTTATCAGGGTTGCTTGGGTGATTGATGGAAATGATCAGGTGCTCAAAATAATCATGACAGATAAAATCTCTTAATTAGCTAGTATTTGCAAGATTCAGAAATTTTAAATTTCATTCCCTTTTTTTGTTATTATTTCCATGCAAAAGTGACTGAAATGGAATTCTGTGAACTAGTTTCAGGTTGATTGGGACTGTCTTGAGGAAGGAAACTTGAGTCAATCCACACATCTTATTTAGAAGCCAAATGGAGCACTTTGTCTAGTCTAGAAAATACACTCCTTGTTTTTTTTTTAATATCTCAAGGTTGGAGACTAATTCATGTTTTCTTGTTTTTGTTGTTGAAAAATCAGTTTCAGTACTAAGAAAATTTTAGTTTCCTCTGGTTTTAGGCTCAGAGCATGTGCAAATTAACTATATAGCTTTTCATGCTAATGCTTCCTCAAGTAGGTGAAGCCAGAAAAGATGATGTTGTGAAGAAGAAGCATCATCTGGAGCCAGACCTTCCCACTGAAGTTTAAATGCCTAATTTTTTCATAGAACACTTTAAACCAAGGTCTTCCAAAGTGTAATGATGGACCAATGACAGCATACAGGATTATCTTATGTAGTCCACAAACTTTTCCAATAACCAGATACTTATTTGAATCTGAAACTGCTGCTATGCAAGCATTTTTTACCTGAAAAATACAATGGTGACAATTTCATATGCTTTAAGCTGATATTTTATTTTTTTATATAACTATTTCTTTCCCAGGGCCGCCATAGCAAAATACTGCACACTGGTTGGCTTACAGCAATGAAGATTTATTATCTCAGAGTCCTCGATGCTAGAAACTCAAAATGGTGTCAGCAGGGCCATGCTCCCACTGAAAGCTGTAGGGAAGCTTTTGCTTCTCCCTAGCTTCTGGTATTTACTGACAATCCTTGGCTTGCAGCTGCCTTTGTCATCACATGATGTCTGGTGCCTCAGACTTCACATGGCCATCTTCTTATAAGGACACCAATCATAATGGATTAGAGGCCCACCTTAGTCCAGTATGACCTAATCTTAACTAATTACATCTGCAATGACCCTATTTCCAAACAAGATTGATTCGCAGTGACCGGGAGTTAGGACTGTATCATATGGATTTGGGAGAGACTAGTAACTAACACATTGAGCCTGTGATTTCAAAGACAAGATGGCTTAGGCAGAGGCTAAGAGAGGTACTTTATTTTTTTTAAGATTTACTTATTTATTTTAGAGGGAGAGAGAGTATGAGTGGGAGAGGCAGAGGGAGAGAGAATCTCAAGCAGTCGCCGTGCTGAGCCCAGAGCCCGACACGGGACTTGATCTCAGGACGGCAAGATCACGAATGGAGCAGAAAGCAAGAGTTGGACACTTAATCAACTGATCCACCCAGGCGCCCCTAAAATAGGTACTTTTTAAGTTGAAGTTGACTTAAAGAAAACTAACAAGGACAGTATGTGAATATGTCAAAAGTTGTAAGCACTGTACACCAAATGACTGATACTGGAGGGGGAGATTGCTTGTAAAACTGGCCACAAATTCTTCCCTTCCCTGGTCCCACATCCCTATACAGTGTGTCCTTACAGAAAGTTCCATCAAGAGATGGACTCTATTTCTCAACCCCTTGATTCTGGCCAGCCCTGGGGTTTGCTTTGGCCAATGGAACATTAACCAATATGCCATAAGCAGAAGCTTGAAAGTGCATGCTCATTGGTCATCCCCTCTTGTCCCGGCTACCATGTTGAAAGATGACAGACCCCATGAAGTAGAACCAAGGCAACCAGCTGATGGTCAGCCAGCCCCTAAGCTGACCCAGCTGCTGGCTGCAGACACATGACCTGAGCCCCAGACAGGCTGGCCAATCCCCATGTCTAGATCAGCAGAACCACCCACTGAGCCCAGCCCAAATTGTCAACATGCAGAACCATGAGCAGAAAAAAAAAGAGGAGCTGTTTAAAACTACCACCTACACAAGCTCATCAATTTTCTGTTTCTTTTGACTAGTAATTACAGCAGTTTCCCAAGTTTTTCTGGGGACTTTTTTCATCAAAGCTGCTCTTAGGGTCCCAGAAATACTGGTTCAGGGCTGAAGCAAACCCTTGGAAGAGGGTAGGAGGGCTGGACAAGAAAGGCATCTTGCAGCATTTTGCTCTGAAGTCCATTTACTTCCCTCCCCTTCTCTGATTGGCCCTTGAAGTCAACCAAAAATAACCTGAGAAGCAGAGAGAAAGGAGCCAGGTCTCCACCAGTGTCCCCTGTTTTGCTGCAGGAATCTTTCTGCTCAGTGGTTTCAGGGAGTCAAAGAAAAGATTTCCATAAACTGTAGCACCCGTTATTGGTGACCAAACCGTGGGGCTTTATCATCATCCTTCCCAAAACCCACCGGGGATGGAACTCTGTGTTTGAGACCAATTCTCAGCAGCATAATGGAAAGAGAATTAGACTTGAGATTGGGACTCCTGAAACTTTTTACCCCAATTGGTTTTCTCATTTGGCCAGAGTAATCATTCCAAAACACAAAAGCTGATCATGCTAACCCCTGTTTCAAAATCTTCCACTGCTTTTCATTGCTTTTGGAGTAACAACCAGATTCCTCAACGTGGCCTATATGGTTGTATTAGCTTTCAAGACCATAACAAAATATCACAGACTGAGTGACTTAACTGAGAGAAATTCATTTTCTCCGTCTGGAGACTGGACGTCCAAGAATAAGGTACTGACACAAGGTTGATTTCACCTTGGCTTGCAGACAACAGACTTCTCCACGTGTCCTCACGTGAGCTCTCCTCTGTGCACACACATCCCTAGTGTCTCTCTTCCAATAAGAACACCTGTCCTATTGGATGAGGACCCCACCTTTATGACCTCATTTAACCTTAGTTTATTTCTTTAAAGGCCCTATCTCCAAATACAGTCACATTGGGGGCAGAGCTTCAAATAGGAATTTGGGGGAATACAGTTCATTCCTTCACAACGGCCTTACTTGGCCTGTCCTCTGCTCACCTCTCCAGAGCCTTCGCAGGCCACGAACTACTCCCTTACTTCTACCCACCGGCTACTCCGGTTTTCTCCTTTACTGAACTGCACTGGTCTTGATTTTATTTTTATCCACGTGATGCCTGGCTCTCCTAAGCACATAAGCTCCAAGAGAGCAAGGAATGATTGTATCTGGTTTTGCTCGTCAGTGTATCCCTAAACTCAGTGCTTGGCATATAGTAAACACTCAGTAAAAGTATGCAGAATGAACAAAAAGTTTAGTAAAAGGCTTAAGATGTATAGTAGCCACACAGGTCAACATGGCGTAGAGATATGGAAATGATTCTTATCCATGCATTCATGTAATAAATACCTGTTCAGCACCTACCGTGTGCTAGATCCTGAGAACACAAAAATCAAGAAAGGTAGGTGTCCAACCAATCTCTACAGGCTAAATTCTCTTATTAAACCATATTCCCTATTCTCATTATATTCAATCTCTGATCTACTTTGGCCTGGGTATAAACAGCCACTGAAATTTTTCAAACTATGTGATACTTATCATTGCTATTTACATTCATTGCACATATATCATTTGAAAATCTTAATGTTAGAAATAAAAATCATCCTACATCATTAAAAGTTTAAAAGGCAATTGTCATGCTTTTAGAAATAGAGCCTGATTACAGTCCCAGGAAAATGACTCTCAATAAATTCTTAATGGCTTTATGGGTAGCTAAAGAGAGAAAATACAGGTAGGGATTTTAAGATATATAAATAACTGAAAGATGCATATTAATTTTAAAAATCATTCTCCGGGACTAATGTGACTATTAGATGAATCACACATTTTTTCATAATGTCATAATATAAACTGAATTAAGAGGAGGTAGAAATAAAGCACGTGTGTCATATACACATCATTGCTTCTAAAAGTCTTGCAAAACCTAATAGATTTAATAAGGGCAGAATTTAGGAGATTTCACTGGCCTGAAACCTTGACTTTGTAAATCCCTTTAAATCCAAAACTTGTAGCTATTATTTGATGCTTGCCTGAGATCTGTGAGACTTTCTGTTAGGTGCTATCCAGATATTATTCTAATCCTCCCAATCACCATACAGAGTAGTAATCACCATTCCCATTTTACAGAAGGGAACACTGCTGATCAGAAAGCTTAAAACACAGAAAGCAACAAAGCTGGGTCTCAGACTCCGGCCAGGCGAATCCCAGAATCCACGCTCTTTGCATCATCCCATGCTGACTCAAAGCAGTCAAGAATAGGTTCTGGCCAACTCCCTTTGTGAAAAATCTGGGATATAAAAAAAGGAAATTAAATGAACTAAAGTAGATTTTTGTCTCTATTTTGAGACTGGAAATGTGATTTTTAAATGCCATGCCTTCTAGACCTCAGGAGAGAGAAAGCAAAAGTCTTCAGGCCCTTCATCCATCTCTATGAAACAACTCAATCTCCCCTGTATGAGCATTCTTAGCTTAGACAGGTAACAAGACAAACAGAGCCACGAGCAAGACCAGACTCTTCTGGGAAGAGGGTTGGGGACTGAGCACTCTCCAATGTGATGTCAGAAAGGGCGAGGAAACACTCTAATCTTTCCCAAGTCTGCAATAGCCCCAGAATTTCCATCCATTTTGGTTAAGCTGTTTCCCCCAGGAATCCTCTTTTTAAATGCTCGACATCACTAATCATCAGAGAAATGCAAATTAAAATGCAAATTAAAACCACAATGAGGTATCACTTTACACCTGTCAGAATGGCGAAACTCAAAAACATAAGAAATAACATATGTTGGTGAGGATGGAGAGAAAAGGGATTCCTTCTGCACTGTCAGTGGGAATGCAAACTGGGGCAGCCACTGTAGAAAACAGTATGGATGTTCCCCAAAAATTAAAAATTAAAAATAGAATTACCAGATGATCCAGTAATTCCACTACTGGGTATTTACCCAAAGAAAATGAAAACAATTAATGTTTTGAAAAGATATATGCACTCCTATGTTTATTGCAACATTGTTTACAATAGTGGAGATATGGAAACAACCCAAGTGTCCCACAGTAGATGAATAGATAGAGAAGATGTGGTGTGTGGATGGATGAACAAACAGATGATAGATAGATAGATGATAGATAGATAGGTGATACAATAGAATATTACTCAGCCATAAAAGGGATGAAATTGCTATTTGCAATAACATGGATGGACCTAGAGGGTATAATGCTAAGTGAAATAAGCCACACAAAAGAAAAACAAATACCATATGACACCACTCTTACATGGAATTTAAGAAACAAAACAAACAATAAAAGAGATAAACAAAAAAAAACAGACTCCTAATACAGAGAACAAACTGATGGTTGCCAGGTGGGTGGGGGGATGGGTGAAACAGATAAAGGGGATGGAGAGTATGCTTATCCTGATAAGCATTGAGCAATGTACAGAATTGTTGAATCATTATATTGCACACTTAAAACTAATATAATACTGTTTATTAGGGCACCTGGGTGGCTCAGTCAGTTAAGCATTTGCCTTCGGCTCAGGTCAGGATCCCAGGGTCCTGGGATTGAGCCCCACATCAGGCTCCCTGCTCAGTGGGGAGTCTGCTTCTCCCTCTCCCTCTGCCTGCTGCTCTCCCTGCTTGTGCTCTCTCTGTCAAATAAATAAATAAAATCTTTTTTAAAAATACCGTTTATTAATTATAAATATGAATATTTACATGATATGATTTTTATTTAATTAATAATTAAAAATAAATGCTTAGGACCCTAGTAGGATAATTAGATCATTAATACCCTGGTCCATTTGGTTTATTTGAGAGCAGTTAGCCAATCACCTACCAGCCTTCAAAGGAAATGGACCAAGACAAGCAAGTCCAGGGTATGGAACTCCCTTACCAGGGAAGGGAGCAGAAGCAGGACTCATCTTCCATTCCTTACAGAGTTGTCAGGGACCAACCCTAGCTTTGATGCAAGTAAATTGTCTCGATTTAGTCCCAGGAAAGGCTCTGTGTTTTTATGTTCCCACCTATAAAATGGGGATAAAGATACCAACTACCTGGTAGGGTTGCTTTGAGGTACAATGATTCAAACAAGCACCAGTCACTGCTCTGAGCACTGAGTACAGTGCTGAGAACTGTGCTTGGCACCCAGCAATCATTCAACATATGTAAGTAATATATGCACTCTCGACTGCAGTTTTGTCATTTGCAAATCAAGAGTAGTGATGCTCTATATTGCAAGTGCCTGGCTTTCCTTGATTCATCCAACAAATATTTAATGAGTGACTACTATGTGCCAGCCACAGGACTATCATGATGACTCTGATGTACTTGTTTCTTATATTCAGTGAGCTTATACTTTAGAGGAAGAGACAAACTTTCCTTACAGTTATCAACAGTGACAATCACTGGAAAAACATTTCACTACAATTGTTACAAGCACTTTGAAGGAAAAGCACTGGACTGGTAGGACTTTGGGAAGGTCTTTCTAAGGAAGTGACATTCAAAGTGACTTCAGGATGAGTGGATTGGGCAGATGAGTTGGGGAGAGAACAGTCCAGGCAGAGGGACCATGGAGGGTGAAGCACATTTAAGGGAAGCCCTGGGCCCTGTGTTGGCCTCCACCATGAATAGAGGCAACTGTGGCCAACTCATGGCGGGTAGACAGCCTTGGGTCACTCCCCAGCCACACAGCAAGAGGCCACATGGTAGATGCACCAGAAGTGAGCCAACCAAATGTCTTTGGGAATATCTGTTTTCGATGGCTTTCATCCAGCCCCTGCACATTCCTAAGGGAGTCCCACCACTTCCAGAACAATCCCCCCCACTTCCCTTCCCTTCTCCCCCTCTGACCCTCAGCTCTTTTCTATTCCTTCTTTGGGTTCTTTTCTCACAATAGTAAATAAATGTGAATAGCAATTTTTAAGGGTTTTCTTGTCAGATTGGCAGAAGTTTAAAAGACTAACAATATCAAATGTTGGAATGGATGCCAGGAAATGCAACATCATCATTCATTTAGGGAATGTGTAACCTAGCAATGCCTTTTTGAAAAACAATTTGGCAGCATCTAACAAAACTGTAAGTTCACATGCCTTTTAACTGAATGATTCCACTTCTAGGAATCGGGCTTTAAAAAAATACTTGCCCATGTGCACAAAAGGAGGATGTTATAAGTTGTGTAGTGCTTTCAATCATGGGTCATAGTGAAACACTGGAAATTTAAACATCAATTCAGGAGCAATTTAAATAAATTTTGGTATATCTATATTATGGACTACTATAATGCCAGCAGAAGGAGGAATTAAACCCTAAATGATTTCCAAGACATGTTGTGACATGAAAGGAACAAAGTGTAGAATAGTTAGAATACTGTGCACTCTTTGACTTTTTTTAAAGAAACATGTATATATGGAGGTATGTAAGCATGGAAATGCATAGAAGGAAACTGGAAATTTGCATCACACTACCAGCAGCAGACATCTCCAGGGAGAGAAGTGGTGATCACCTGGGGGTAAAAGGGAAGCATTCATGGTCCCCCAGGAATATGACATCCTAGAGCAGTCAAATTCATAGAAACAGAAAGCAGAAGAGTGGTTGCCAGGGGCTGCAGGGAGGAGGGAATGAGGAGGTAACATTTAATGGGTACAGAGTTTCTGTTGGGGAAGATGAAAAAGTTCCAAAGATGGATGATGGTGATGGTCGCAGAACAATGAGAATGTACTAACGCCATAGAACCATATACTTCAAAATGGTTAAAATGGTAAATTTTGCGTTGTGTATATTTTACCACAATATCTGGGACATCTGAGGTCAAGGGAAGACCGTTGTTCATAGTAATGACACTTAATGCCAGGGGGTCACCAAGGGAGCAGCATAGCGACCTCCCACCCATCAGATTCCATAATTAGAATGTTAACAAGATATTTACAGGCTGAGCTTAAGTCCAAACTCCCAACTTCAAGACCCTTTGAATGGTCTCCTTAAACAATCCAACCTTCTAAATGCCCTATGTCAGATGGTGTGAATTGAGGGACAGACTCATAACTGTCATTTAAGAAAAGAAACAAAAAATAAAGAAAGGTCACAATGATTTAGCTCAGTTCTTAAGTGCTCCAACTTGGAACCGATAGCTCAGTGAGTGCTCCAGCCTTTAATAGCATGTATTTGCACTTATAGTGTGCTGAGCAGTGGCTGGTTTTCTCTCTGAGCTGGCTTCTTGGAGACAAGACCCCTAATGCCATCAAGTAACGAGGCATAAATAAGACTAGAGTTAAACTATCTAGTGTCCAAACAGGTCATGTTTGGCATCTGCACATCATTACTCAGAACCCATTGAACAAAGTAGAGGGACAATGTTGATTACATTGAGCCAGACCACTTTGCAGAGGAACCAAATAAACACAAACAAACCCAAATCTCGTAACATTTCACTGCTCTTCTACAGGCATCTGTCAGAATAAAGGAGAGATGTTTATGCTGGGACAGGAAGTCCAGGTCAAAGGTGAAGGGAGAAAGGCTCCAGTACTTAAGAAGAACCCAGGGCAGGAAGGCAAATGTCATTGATAGAAAGTCCATCATTGCCACAGGTAACCAAATATTCTCAGCCTTTGATTTTTACAGGCGGGTGATTTATGAATCATGACAAAACAGAAGGGACATATCTTGAGCTAATGCCCATTTAGATGAGGGGATAAAACTCTGGTGTTTACTCTGAGCACTGTTAATATCTCAAATGAATACTAACCCGAGATGTTTATTGAAAATGAGAATGATGCCATTTTCCACTGTATCTCATGTCATCTGAATGACCTTGCACTTGAGAACTGCAACTTGCAAGGCAGGAATTTATTTAGTCTCCAGGAAGTTGTGAAAGTCTAAATTAGCAAATTCAAGCTATCCGACCACCCCTTTAAAAATATAGAATGAGGGGCGCCTGGATGGCTCAGCCATTAAGCGTCTGCCTTCCACTCAGGTTATGATCCCAGGGAGGGATTGAGCCCCACATCAGGCTCCCTGCTCGGCAGAAAGCCTGCTTCTCCCTCTCCCACTCCCCCTGCTTGTGTTCCTGCTCTCGATCTCTCTCTCTCTGTCAAATAAATAAATAAAATCTTTAAAAATATAAAGAGAGATAACGAAACAGTGATGAAGAAGGAAAAACCAACATTTGGCAGGAAAAGGGGGGCACAGGCTAAACTTTGTCCAAAGCCTGATATTGCTTTCCCAACATGACAGAGCAGAAGGAAAACTGCATTTTCTAGTGAAAATACAGACTGATTTTGACTAGAGGGCTGACCCCCTCCCTGCCAGCCCAAAACTGGTTGAAGGTGTGGATGAGTCCTAGTACTTGGAGTTGGAAGGGCCTTAGTGTGTCACCTCCCTTACTCCCACTCACTACAAGAATGCCCTTCACAGTCCTGTCAGGGCCTCAAAGCTCACTCCCTCACATCCTGGGGCCCTTCTCCCGAGAGCTGAGATGAAATCCTCTCCCTGGGGCTTGCCTCCACTGCCGTTAGTCCTGCACACTGCAGTGAACCCACACCAGTCCTCCCCCTCCTCGCTGTTCCTGCTCCCCAGAATGGTTCTCACTTCCGTTGGTCTCAAGAGCTCCTCCAAGTAAAATATCATCAGATCCTTGAGTGAAGTGACTTTTCCAAGCACTAGACCTCTGCCCCTGATATCCTGGTCAACATTTCCACCCTTTTTGGCCCAAGAGTTTCTTTGAAGCAAGAACTTGGCAAAGCAAATGGCTCCCACACCCCCATGAATACCACTCTACACTATTAATGATCAATGACACTTGGGTATGTAGGAAAGCAAAGCGCCTACTGCAGACTTTAAACAAAGGTTGAAGCAGACAGGGAGAGAATAATTATTGGACCAGAAAAGAGAAGCAGGGAGAAGAAACACACAAAAAAGAAGGAGGAATGAGAAGAAATATCTTAGCCTCAATCACAATTTTACCCAAGGTAGATATCATGGACTCACGTGCACACACACACACACACACACACCATTCTCATTAGGTAGCCCCGACAAGCAGCCAAATAGCTCAGGGCACCACCTGATGTCTTCCTTCTGACCATTAATGGATCCTGCATTTTCTCCATTTTAACAGCTTAATCACTTAGCCATCATCTTCTCCCCATATGGACTTATAGACAGTGTTTGGTTAAAGAGCTTCAATCTCTTTACAAGCAGCCCAATAAAGATAAGTGGAAATATCAAAATTCTCAGTGAACTAAAACCTCAGTCTGCAGAGATTCCTCACATATAATACTTTCTTATGGTGACCAGGAGCCAGATGGAATAACCTAATAAAAGTTAAAACCAGGGACAGGCAGAGCTATAATGCATATGGTCAAGTGAGCTGTTCCGATATGGAAATTTCCTTTGCAGAACTGAATAGGTTCTGTAGGCATTTTCCAGACTTTAATCCCTCCAGTTGATTTTTCAATTCTAAGTCTCCTCATCATGCCCCACCCTAACCGCAAATCTGTCCTACAGCCGTCAAATCAGGTAATTTTGTCAAGTCTTTGGTTTTAAGGTTATTAGGAAAAAGTAAAGCCCTCTTCTGACTGCAAATGCCAAGTTCAATTTAATCGTTTATTTACCTTTTGTCTAATATAATTAAAAAGGGAGCCATTTTTTCCTTTGCATGTTGGTAAGTCCTGTAAATATATCGTTTTAACCGCTTTTCTTATATTTTGTTAGATGGCACTAAGGAGCACACTGCCCAATCCTCAAGTGAGTGGAAATGAGGAGAATGGAAAAGGATGTATTGGAAAGGGTAGCAGGAAGAAGTGAGATACGGATTACTCAGTCATTTGTCTACGGTCAGACCACCCTGAATGTGCCCGATCTTGTCTGATCTTAGATTACTCAGGCATCTCCTCTGGTATGAAAAAATTATGAACATGTCTCAATTGCAGGTCAACTTTACAAAGTGCTTTCATGCAATGACCTTGAGTCTCACTAGACACAATGCAAGGCAAGCAGGGAAGTGGTTAGCGTCCCCATTTACACACAAGAAAACGGAGGATCAGAAAAGTCAAAGAATTTGTCCCATGTCATGGTGACATACAGACCCAAACACAGAGTCCAGGCTATATGTGGGTCCCATCTGTCACTCTTTTAAAAGCTATGAGATCTGCCTGGCTCTGGCTTTCCTGCAAAATTGCATATCCTGGGCAATTATAGGAACCCCGGCTATGCAAATTCTCCAGCCTGTGCCCCTCTCCCACCTTTGGATCCCTTGCCTGCCCATTATTAATACCAATACCATCAATACCTATTAAAGGTTTCTGGTTATGCTCCCCCTCCCACCTCTTCAGCCAGCCCTCATATGGGCTAGTAACCTGTAAATCAGTTCCCACCAAAGCATTCTCAGTGGAGTCCAAGATTGCCAAGGTCCACAATTAGTTAATGGAGGCACCAGGATTTGAACCCAAAATGGTATAATTCCAGGTCTTGTCATGGGCATGGCAAAGTAAACATTCCCAGAAGTCCCTGATGACACCACTTGGGAAGTTCCATTCTCTATACAGAAACTCTCTTTCTGCCCAAATCCTTCAAAAATATGCATCTAAGGAAAATTAAACTTCACCCAATACTTATACCCTCACCAAAATAGAAATAATATTCCAGATTATTCTATGAAAGCTTCTGATTAGGTTAACATTTTGATAAGCAGATACATGCCAAGTCCTGGGGCATGGCTATAACTTATGATGATGATGATAATGATGATGATGATGATGGTGATGGTGATGGCCACTTACAGAGCTTTGACCCCATGTCACACACTATGGGAATCCTCTTAACATTATCTTATTTACTCCTCATTAACTCCAGGAGGTATATAATATGATTCCCATTGCAGGTGAGAAGACCAGGGCCTATAGGGATTAACAAATTTGCCCAAAGTTTCATAGGGGGGTCCAGCCAGGATTCAACTCCTGTCTGCCTGGTTAAAAGTCTTGGGAAGTCTAACTGCAGTATTATCATGAAAATGGGCCTAGGCAAGGAGAAAAACTTAAATGTTTGAGACTGGTTGGAATAAAACACAGATACTCGAGTACTTATTTCAAACCCCAAGCCTACACAGTGATGCTGGATCCTGGCAAACAAACAGACACTGAAAACAAGCTCCTTTTCAAAGCAGTTTCTGTTCTGGGGCCAATTCTAAATACCATTTAACCAGACTTTCTCTGTGTATTTTTGGAACTTTCTCAGGCATAACAGGAATGAAAACACTCATCCACTGGAGGGGGAAATGGAGATGAAGTGTGGAAGAAACGCTTAGCAAGCAGTGCTGGCATGGGGGTAGGGAAGAGAGAAGGGGAGTTGGCCCCCTCCTCCCATTTTGGGCGGAGTGGAACCCACCCCATCTGACTTAGCCATTTCCCTGGACTCCTTCTCTAGCTTTCTATCCAAATCTTTCTTAATCCCTCTCTTTCTACGTGTCTCATCTTTATTCTCCGTCCTTTCCCCTTGATCACTGTAACCAATGGATTGGAAGGGACACAGATAGGAGGACCCAGGGCAGGGAGAATAGGATGCACAAGATCAGGTTACAGTGCATCTCAGTTCCTTTGTTCCTCCCAGCCAAAGTCTATACTCATCAAATAATAAGGCAATGGGAGGGGACAGAAAGTCCACTGGCCTAGGAATTCATACCTCTGGGTTCTAATCCTGACCAGCTAGGTGTGTAACCTTGAGTCTCTATGCCTTTGACTGTAAAATGAGAGGAAATGGAATCATCTTTCAAGTTCCTTCTCAATTATGAATGCCTAGACTTTCTGTAGCTGGATAAAGCATTACAAAATCCTTAATACTACAAAATAATAGTATTACAAAATAATAATCATAATAGAATTATAAAATAAGGGCGCCTGGGTGGCTCAGTTGGTTGAGCGACTGCCTTCGGCTCAGGTCATGATCCTGGAGTCCCTGGATCGAGTCCCGCATCGGGCTCCCTGCTCGGCAGGGAGTCTGCTTCATCCTCTGACCCTATCCCCTCTCAGGTGTTCTCTCTCTCTCATTCTCTCTCTCTCAAATAAATAAATAAAATCTTTAAAAAAAAAAAAAGAATTATAAAATAATTGGCTCATTCTCTGATGAATCAACTCCTGGGTGAGACCCAAAGACAAAGTTAGCTACCCTTTTCCAAATGAGTTAGTGATCCAGTACTTACTTCATTTGATCATTAGAAAATCAGGCTAAATAATGTAGGTCTCCAAAGTGGATATTTTTCTCCTGATAACCCACTTACACAAATGAATCTGATAATTGCCCAACTTCTGCTTTGAGCAGCAAGGACACACCTAATTATTTCCTAATTTCAGAAGGGTTCCCAAGCAACAAGTGTGAATAATCTTTTCTATTCAGTATGCTTTGGCTTTACGTTATTTCCACACTAATGTTGATTTTGTCAGGCTTCTCAGGCAAAGAGATGCATAAAGACAAATAAGAATAAAGTTTAAGAGCTAGGCATTTATTTTCTTTCCAATCCATCTTCAAGGTGAACACTTCACGGGAAGGACAGGTCCTCTTGATTTTAGGAGCTTATCAACAGCCCTGGGGCAAAGTTACAATCTGCTAACAAAGAACTATTGTAATCAAAGGAATCTAACAGAAAGTTTTCTATTGCTGCTTGCCTGGGAAAGAAAGTTTTTCTTTCCCTAACTAGTTATTAAAGTACTTATGTTTAAATCAGGGATATTTCAGTGACATCAGAATATGGACCAACCCTAAGCCTTTGTGAAAACTTAAATTACTGCTTGAAAACGTTCTGTTAACTTTCAATTTTCTTGTATTTTCCAATTTTTTTTAAAATACCTTGCTACATTTTCTCAGTGGCTTGTCTTGATTCAGTTAGCCAAAGGAGCTTCCCCCCTCCTTTTTTTTTTTTAAGACAGAACATAGGAACAATGATATTCTTTGAACTTAGTTGAAGGTAGCTATTTAGAATTTGCCAAATTAGATGGACTGAGCATTTCAGTTCTATTGAGTGCACTCATCTGATAAGTCTTTGATGCATATCTCTATCGGCTTGTGGTAAGAGAAAAAATTAAAGGCAGGTGGGGAAAGCAAAGCCGCGCGCCTAAGAGGCAAATCTAGAACATGTTATAACATTGTTATTATTGGCTGGGGTCAGCACTCTGCATCTTTCCTCTGCATCAGGAGCTGGGGTTTGTTTGGTGACACAGAGGGAGGCCCCTTATTGGATTCATATTGGCTGAGAGCAGGAGGAAAAAGGGTTGGAGCTGCAACAAGGCAGGAAAAGAGTGTATCCTGGTGGCTGGAAAGAAAAGCAGCCAAGGTGGGGGGAAGGTGTGGCTCAGGACTTTGGAAGGTGGTGAATTTCTGGTTTATCTGTACGTTTTAACACCATGCACCTCCAGTAAAAGTCATTACTATTGGTGTTTAAAATAACATCTGACTTCGGTAGTCAGATTCTTTTTCTATTATTTGGGAGATATTCATAAATTTGGACTCCAAGACTAGAAGGTGAGTTTAGAAATTCCAAATGTGGGAAGCCTGGGTGGCTCAGTTGGTTAAGGGTCTGTCTTCATCTCAGATCATGATCCCGGGGTCCTGGAATCGAGCCCCATGTCGGGCTCCCTGCTCAGTGGGGTACCTGCTTCTCCCTCTCCCCCCTGCTCATGCTCTCTCGCGCACTCTCTCTCTCTGATAAATAAAATCTTTTTTAAAAGAAATTCCAAATGTGACCAAAAAAAAAAAAAATTCCAAATGTGTTAAACATCAAAAGTTTGTACCAAAAATGCAACTCCTTGCTCTGTCCTTGCGCTTGCTCCCTTCTATCTCATCCTTTCCTGAATGATGGTTGAAGAAGGGGGGGGGCAGGGAGGCCAGTTTGGAAAGCCAGTATCCTTCCTCCTCTGGGTCACCAAATGCCAAGAGGGATCAGCAGCTACACTGGCCACTTTGAATTTTCCATCCTCTGTATATGAAATCCCCTTCATTTTACTCTTTGCATTTATCCATTTTCCTTGTCAGCAGGTTTTACCAATCAAAGAAAACATGGTAAGAGCTCAAACTCAATTCACTCCCTGAGATTCAGACACACCTGAGTCTCCCGGAAAGAAAGGTTTGCCTTCTCTGCCAAAGTCAAGGTACAGTACTTTCGCATAGCAAAAGGATAAGGGGGACTTTTTCTCATCCCTCATGCCTGCACTATTTGTGCACAGACTTTGGTAGGCACCTGCAGACAAAACAAATCAGAGAATGTGTGTCAGAACCCTGAGTGATGTGCTAACAAAACCCCGCTGGCTTTCTGGAAGCAACTACGTTTTGTGTGCTGAGTCCTTCTCATTAAACCATTTTTAGGAGGCATTACCCACCCCACCCCACCCCCCACCCCCAGAGTGCTGGAGGCTGCCCAGGGGATGTTCTGTCGGGAATAGCCCAGGACACAGTCATGGTAGGTTTGCAGATGCGACACTTGGCTGTGAGCAACATGATATCCCCGAGTACCCTCTAATGCCCAGGAACTTGACGTTGCGGGATCTCTGTGGTGTGAATGCCAAACTGAGACCCACCTTGTAGAATGCTGGAGACAGCACAGTAGCTCCCTCCTGCTCCATCCCCACATTACACTTGACTTTTGCTGCTACTCGGGGCACTAAGCCAAAGAAGTTCGCATGGGATAAAGATGAGAAGTTGCACATGCACATCCCTTCTCAGAAGGAACTCTGCCTTTCTCCCTGGTCACGCGAAACCCTTGGGATCCAAGCTCCATCCTCATGACACCTCCCACCTCCTGCCCTTTTCTTCTCCTCCCAACTAACAACCATACTAATAAAGACTAACCTTCATTGAATGCCTCCCTCGTACAAGGGGCTTAACTCAATTAACCCTGTTGTGATCCTCATTTTAATGATGAGGAAATTGAGACTGGAGAAATTAGCAACCTGCCCAAGATCACAAAGCTAGAAAATAAGGATTTGAAAGCAGGCTTTGAACTGCCCGAACTTACGCCCTTAAACCATTACATTATCCTTCCTCTGTTGTTGGGATATTGATCACATCAGGTTGACCTTGATATTCATTTGAAGTCTGAGTAAAAATGAGGGAAGAAAGGGGAGCGTGTCTAGGTTCATACACCACAATACTAAGGATGGCTCTCTCTGGCTAGAGACTTTGAGGACATATAGTAACAGAGAAGTCACTGCATGCATCACATACCTTCCCTTAGCACAGGACTTCTGGATGGGCAGTCTGCAGACCATCAACATCAAAATCACCTGGGATCCTTGCTTCCTGGGCCCCTCTCACAACCTGCTCAGTCAGATTGCTGAGGTCGAGACCCAAGGACCTGCAGCTCAGTAAGCTCCCCAGGTGATTTTTATATACATTAGTATCTGAGAACCACACACTTAGAGAACCACAAAATTCCTTTCAAATGATCTATGGAACAATATCTGTGGGCACTAGCTTTTGGGTGGGAGGAGATGGTTAAGGGAGAGAGTGAAGAGGTATTTTTCCATGTTGGTCCAATGAAGCCAAGATACAGTGGCAGCAAACACATTTCAAATAGAATTCATCTTCTGTTCCTTAACATACACACACCCCCCGAAAAAAAGGAAAGTTGGGGGGATATTCAGTTGTTAACTACAAGGCTAATTTGGTTTGTTTTGGTTTTTGTTAGTTTTGTTTTGTTTTACTTTGTGTGTTTTGTTTTTATTTTTCCCCCCTTGAAAGTTTGTTATGTTATAGACCGAAGGGCCCACATTCCTTAAAATATCCCTGCCCTGCAAATCTGAGGAACATTGGAGCTGGTGGCCCCACAGGAATCCTGCCAGGGTTCATCCCAGGGAGCTGCCTGCAAGCTTTCCACACCGAATGGAAGATGGGGGGCGGGGTAGGGGGGGAGCATGCCATGACCACTGGTGAATAACCAGGTAGGATCAGTCTCCTGGGGAAGGGACTGTATTTTAGAAATATTGTCACAGGAACATAGAATTTCAGACCTGGCAAGAATTTTAAAGATTATCTAGTGGAGTCCTCAACTGTTACAGATGAGAGACGTGAGGAGACCTGGCAGCATTAAGAGCACAGACTGGGGCTTCCTCCTCCAGGTCCAGGTTCTGAAAAGATCCCACCAGTGTTTCCTGAAAGTCGTTTATTAGTATACTCCTTCACAATTTTATTTCCTTTCTGCCTCACCTTTCCATCTGTGCTATTAACAGTTCTCTTTAAATCAACTCATGCTCTCACTCAAATTTATTCAAGAAGCAAACTTTGAGTCAGTGCTGTAAATGAAAGATCACGTCAGGGGCTAGAAATAAGAACCAAACTCTCCCTGTCTGACCTCCCTGAAACTCAGGGACCAGGAGGGTTTAGATAAGGAGAGACACTCTTGCTAAATGTTAGCTAGATGCATAACCTGCCTGGGGCTCTAAGCCTGGGGTCTGCTGTCAAGAGAGTAGATCGGCAAGTGTCAGAAAGCGCTCAGAGCCAAACTACTGGTCAACAGAGACTCATCTTGTTCATCTGAAGATTAAAAGGAGAATTGGAAAGGGAGTGTAATTTAAAATATAATTTAAAATCTACCCTATCTACCACTGTCTCTGGTCCACCAGTGGCACCTATTCTTTGAGTAAGGATGATGACTTTAGTGAAGGTCATGCTCCATGCCCCACTGCCCCAGGTCATGTCTTGGGCATTTATCCCCCTTGGCTATGTCTGTGCTTCACAGAGACACAAGACCCTGTCACACAATGGAATTGGCACCAGTCACCTCTTTCCAGCCAGAAGCATGACTAAAGAGGCAGTTTGCTCTTTTCCTTTCTTTCCCCGATGGTGGCGATCATGCTCCAAAGCAATGAAATGTACACAGAGGAGAGGTCTTAAATGATTGCTCTGCTCAAACATCTGACATGTCTCCTGCTACTTATAAAACAAAATACAGATCCCTCAGTCCAGCATGGAAGGCCCTCTGCTGCATGATCCCAACATACTTTTCACAGAATCAAAGTCCTTCAGAGCCAGAAAGGGGTGAGAGCCCTTCCATTCCAGGAGGGCTGGAGTCTCTAGCCAGCCCTCAGCACTTCAGAATTGACCAGATATCATGGTTCTCAGCCTCACTGCCCATTGGAATCACCTGGGTGCACTCCGAACATATCTGGCTGCACCCAGGACCCACTGAATGCTTAGAATCTCTGGGGGTGTAACCAAGACATCACTAGTTTTAAAAGTTCCCTGAGGGATTCTAACGTGTAGCCAAGAGAACCACTACCTCATACCTATGGAAACATGATCTCCAGGGCTGGGATCCAGAAATCTGTATTTTAAATAAACATTCAGGAGATTGTAATGTGAAACCAATTTTGAGAACAGGACCAGTCCAACTTTCATAGTCTGTAGATTAAGAAACAGAAGCCCCAAGTTGCTAAATCACAGAGCCTGCATCAAAAACTAGCTAGCAGCAGAACTGAAAGTGAAATCCAGGTCCAGATTCACTGTCCAGGGCTCTTGCCATGATGCACTGCTGCTAAACTTTTCTCTGACTTTTGGATATACCTTCTTCTCCAGCCTACACATCTGTCCCCTGGCCCCTACATACATTCTGGCTTTTGTCATGTTGGCACCCCCGCCCCCACCTGGAATAGTCATGTCATTCCTTCCAGTTTAAGTCCTGGCTTGGCTGTTCCCACATCCAGCATTGGCTTTCTTAGCTGCCCCTCCAGCACATGCCACCTCTCCCTTCTCTCTCCCTTCTCTCTCTCTTTCCTTTCCACCCCTGTAGCATTTACGATCACAGCTTAGCCTTGAGTTATTCTGTAATAACACAGGATAGAAATTCCCAAAGGGCAGAGACCATGGCTTCTGTTCTCCTCATATCCGCCCAGCGCACTCAAAATAAGCACTCAAGAAACGCTCTTCCATACCCAGACAGCAAGCTTCAAGACTCACTCAAGTATACCTTGTTGAAAATCACCTTTTGGGACCCTTTCAGAAATCTCTTGCAAGAGGGAAAAAAAATTCACTTTCTGTGTTTCTCTTTTTTTATTGTTACTATTATTTCTTTTTTTTTAATGGCCTTGAGGTTTGTGTCACTTGCAATCAAGTGGCAGTGAACTTGATGGTGGAGTACCTAACTTTTCAAGACCAGCATGACATATGCATAGACATTATGCATGTCTTCTTTTGTGTGCAGTCTTTCCGCAAATGTCAATGGCTTTTCAGAATAATAGACAATCCTGGGCTGTTGCAGCACCTGCACAAGGACTGCTAGGAAACCACTCAGCCTTAGAAATAAGCAGAAAAATCCCCCTAATGCCTCAGGAAATCAAGGGAAACACAAATACGGCAGTCCTCATCATTTACCTCTTCATCACTTGGCTCAATTGACGTCTTCAAATCAAAAAGCACAAAGCCTCCAAACCCGACTTTGGCTTTAAGATTTCTCATTAAGAAAACGCTCTGGTTTCTAATTGGTTTTATTAGAGCTTTACTAAGTTGTATGGACTTGTGTGTGTGTGTGTGCAAATAAGTGGCGAAGGTATAAATTACCTTGTTTGTGGTCAACACAGAGGATTTCATACTGGTAGAAATGTAAACTGGTGCCTTTGCTTTGGAAAATAGTCTAGCAATTCGTCCAAGGTTAACCATAGTTACCATACGATCTAGCAATTCCCCTTTGGAGGTATACAGCTAAGAGAAATGAACACATACACCCACACAAAAACTTAGACATGAAGACTCATAACAGCATTGTTCCTAACAGCCATAAGTGGAACCGACCCACGTGTCCATCAAGGAATCAATAAATAAAATGTGGTATATCCATAGAGTGGAACATTATTCAACCATATAAAGGAATGAAGTACTGATACATGCAACAACTTGGACAAACCTAGAATGCATTTGCTGAGTGATAGAAGCCAGTTACAAAAGACTACACAATGTATGAGTCCATTAGTATGAAAGAGACAAACCTAGAGAGACAGAAAGTAGGCTGTTGCCTGGAAGGAGAGAGGGGCTGGGGAGAAACAGGGAGTGACTGCTAACTGGTACAGGGTTTCTGTTTCAAGAGACGAAAATGGTCTAAAGTTGATGGCAGCGATAGTTACACATCTGAATAAACAACAACAACAAAAACCATTGAATTGTATACTTCAAGTGGGTGAATTATAAGGTATATGAGTTATATCTTAATAAAAATGTTACATTAAAAAAGAAGCTTTTAAAAAATGAGAGTTCCAGTCCCGCTGTATACCTCTTACTAGCTGTGTAATCTGAAGCAACTCACTGAAGCTCTCTAAACCTCAGGGTCCTCATCTGTAAAATGGACCAACATTATTGTAAAAATAAAATCAAATAATCCGTAGGGAGGGTGTAAGCTTATAGTAAGCTCTCAGTAAGTGTTAGCTATGTTTGCTATTATTTCCTAACTCCTGGAAAAGACAATTAACCTGGGATCCTCCTGCATGAACTCCAACTGAATTCTGTATAAGCAGTAGAAATGACATCAGAAAAGGGACTTAGAAATAAAAGGAAATCTTCCCTAGAATCATTCTCTCCCTCTGTAATTCAGATAGACCCCACTGTCTCCTTGCCCAATCCCACTACCCATGTGGAAAAGGTCTTAAAAGACCTTTCCCCCCACCCCCTGCCTAATTTCTACCCAGGGGACTGCTCGTTCGGTTGCTTCTAGAACTTCGGGAGGCTTGGAAGAACTAACCAAGAGAAGAAAAGCGTGTTCAGTTACAGCAACGGGTAGAAGGCAATGAACGAAGGCTTACCTGCCGGGCACACCTCACCCATCTTCACAAGCTCAGAAACATTCCATTCTGAAGGGCATTGAAGTTATTACTACCTGCAGCAGCCAGCCAGTGAGAAATTCTTCTCTGGGTTTCAGCTCAGCCAGCTTTCATTACTGGTGAAAAATATCACCACATAATTCAACCCAGCTCAAGCTTTACCTCCTCTCTGAAGACATTCTGACCATCCCTGTCCCCAGTGATTATTCCCACCGTTGAATTCCTGTGGGATTAATGTGATAACCTATAAAATCACCTAGGACTGAGGCTGGCACATTAGTGACTGCTCAAAAACCATCTCTCAGCCATCACTGGCGCTGGTCCTGTGGCCCCCAGCAAACTCCACCCCGTGTTGTCATTTATCTTGTGACATAGCCATGTTCTGTCTCCCCAGCCCATCTGTGAGCCAGGGAGGACAAGGGACCTTATGGCATACATCCCCACCTCAGCGTCCTGAGTTCCTCTGTAATGAGGTGGTCAACAAACATTTGTTTAAGATCATAATTCCCATCCCCTCTTTTCTTGCAGAATAATGTGTGTGAATATGTGGGAGACAGTAGTACTCTAAATATTATTCGACAGAAAGGCCTACTTTGCCATTTAGACTTCCAGTCAAAGCTGTATGAATAGATGGGAGGATCGAGCTTTAAAACAGCAGGAGTAGAACAAAGCTGTACTTAATAAAGGGCACAATGTACTCAAGGAAAGTTGATAGCTAACCTAGTTGACCCGGCCCTCCCCCAGCCTGCATCCAGCTGCCATTAAGAATCTAGAGCTGATTCTCTGGGTAGAAAGCATTATCGGAGGACAGCCGAAGATAGGTTACGGGGTCTGGAAGGAAGGAGTCTGCATCACAGTCCTACTTGGTTCCAGTTGGGTATGTTACAGAACCTGGACCCTCATGTCCCTTGGTGCCTGGTGCTCGTGGGATAATGACATTGACACCTTAGTGCCATTATGAAGTGAAAGGCATAATGCTCCATACATGGCAATTAGAATTACTGCAATGCTTCAACCAGGAATTTGGAGAGGTGCCAGGATACCAGGATACACTGCACCTCACCCCCAAATCCTTCCTCAGTCACTCACTTAGCTGAGTTACCTTGGATAACTTAAAACTTCCTTACCTATAAAATGGGAATTAAAAAGCCTACCACTTAGCACCTGTGGCAATGACCACTAGTTTTTCATCAAATATCCCAGTCCCTCTTCTTCCTGGGTACTCAGGTAGGCTACATTTGCCAGTCATCCTTGAAGTCAAGGATGTCCATGAGATTCCCTAACACATATCCACATATTGGCTTTTAATAAAGATCAAACAAAATAAATACATATAAAACTGAGTCATAATAGCTCAATAATGGTTCATTCCTTTCCATTCATAGGTCTGCTACTCCCTGAAAATATACCAATAAAACCTTTTTTTTATTTTTTTATTTTTTTTTTGCTTTGGAGGGAGAGTTTTCTAGGACTATTTAGAAGTACAGACTGGGGCTAACCCTGTAAGCTTCTTAGAGGCAAACTTCTGGAAGATTTCTGGCCATTTACATCTTTAAACTGCTCTTTGACCTGAGGGTGACGCTTAACCTTGAAGCCTAACTGGAAGTTGAGAGAGGTGGAAGCCCTGGGACAGGGAGACCCACCTAACTCAGTGGCCAGCAGGTCCTTTCAGGTTTTCCAGAGCAGGTCAGACCTGCTGTAATTTCCTAGGGGTTCTCTAATCACAGAGAATGCATTTTTTTTTCCTTATTGTGACCAACTGGGGACTATTTCTTTTTTAAGTTTCCCAGTGGAAATATTTGTTCATAGTTTATATAAAATCCCATAGAGTCCAATAGCCATACAGACAATCATTTAAAACTCACACTCTTACTCTTGCAGATTCTTATCAAAGTCTGGATATAATTCTTTTAAAATGGAATCCTGACCAGATGCCGCCAAAGAAGCTCCATCCCCCATGTGAACCCATCCTACCCACAGTGGGGCACGTATGGAGATGGGGACGGCAGGTGGCGTGAGAGGGGCTGTCAGAGGGGGTCAGACTGGAGCATGGAAGGACGGGGATCACAGACGGGTGAGAGAAGCCAGGGGTGAGGGCAGCAGCATGAACACAGAACCGGACTTCCAAAGGCAGGAAATCACCATCAGTTATTCCAGGTAGAAACAACGACACAGATTTGGAGAAAAGCATGGTAAAAGTCATTGCTATTTCATGAGAAAATAATTTAAAATAGACTGGACTGACATTTCTGGAAGGTGGGGGCTACAGCCAAACGTTCCTTTCCGACACAACTGAGAAGTGCCTGTGGGCCAGGGCTCGTGCTCTGGGCACCCCTGGGCTGCCACCGTGGCCTGTGAATGGCAGCGGTCAGAGAAGTGAGTGGACCTGCTGAGTGGCCCTGGCCAGGGTGGCATCCAGACACGTGGGCAACAACCTGGAGTCACTTCTGACTGATATTCTTTTGGTCCAGCATTTATTTCGTGGGCAAGAGGAGGCATTGGGAATGGGTGTTTTATTTTCACAGTTCCATTGGGAGGTGCTGTCTTCTCTGGCTACATGTCAAGATTTGAATTAACGGGCACCCTACTGCCAACGTTTCCAGTGATGCCCGAACACTCCGCAGTTGCCCAATGGGCCTGCCCATTAACTGGGCTCTTCTGAGTGATATTCCCTTCTGAGGTAACGCCAGGGAGCCGACTGGCAAACCAGGCATGCCTCCTCCTTTTAATCCTTCCTTCCTCCTTCCCTCCGGAAATGCATCTCCTTTCCGGACAAAGCACCTTTCATATCCCTGCATGGCTGACGCCTCAACACAGCCAAGTGTGGAACCACAGCCCACGCTTCTAATGACTCACTTTGGGAAAGGAGGAATAAGGCAGAACGAAAACCTGCATGGCTGGGGGAGAAATATTTCCAACAGAGAAGTCTATTCTCTGAATATGCAATCTCATGAGAACAGCGGAGCAATTCAGTACTGCGGTGAGGAAATGATAAGAAAGTGTTTTACTGCTGAGGCAGCCTGCCTCTGCGAGCTTTCTTCAGCGTGTCTGGGGCTTTTATTCCGCTTCTACCGCCCAGCCTTCCTGCCAGATATTTTCTTTCTCGGGTATCACGTGAGTGCACATACGTGTGTCTACATACACATGCAAGAGCATGTTTGTAGTTTGTAGAACTGCATCTCCACTAGGATATTTCAGCATCCCATTTTCCTGGACTGTGCAAACCAGGAGTTCATGTGATGGGGATTCCGTTTCAAGACCAAATTATGTGGAGAGAATTAAAAAAAAAAAAAAAACTATGTATTTTTTTTTCAGGTGTTTATGAAGTCCTGAAATTGTACAAAACTACTGTAGAGAAAAGCGTTTTTGTGGACAGAACACAAAGACCCAGGAGGTAGAGAGAAACTAATTTAGAAAGCTCACCATGTCTAGACCTCTTCTGTAATTTATAATAATTTGAGTCACTCTCTGCGGTCCTTCAGTATTGCAAAACTAAATCGGACTGAAAATACACATATAATTAATAAAATTTAATTCTTTACCCTTCAGCTCCCTCAAAAAAAATAAATTACCTGGCCTTCAAAACATGTCTGTGTTTCACTTAGTTAAGGGTCACTTTTGTGTTTTCTTTTGGTGGAAGACTGATGGTTTAGCCCAAGCTGTCACTCAAAGTCTCTGGGTTAAAAGGTCTCCATTTATTTACCTTGGGCGCTCATATTAACTAGTTAAATGGCTGAATAGCAGTCAATGACTGAGAAAAACAGATATCTGAGAAGTAAAACTTTTGGTACTTGAAAAATTATAGAAGTTCTTTGGTGGAGTTTATTATTCACTAATTATTGACTAAGCATAAGAAGTTGTATATTTTCCTAGCTTTGAAAATAATAAATCATTCAAAGCTCCACCCATCATTCTAAATAGCTGGTACAAATTGCTCTGCAGACCTACCCAAAACAGAGGCTTCCAGAAGCTTTTATTGTCCAACTACTGACATCCTAGAGATGTCAAAGTCTGACACCTCACCCGCCCTCCCCTCAAACACATGCACAGAGCAATAGTACAACCATGATGATGGTAAATCGTGGGACTCTGTGGGTGGGGGAGGAGCTTCCTACACTTTAATGAGGCCAGAATCCAGTCTTTAAAAGCAAATTCACCAGCTGCTTTCCCAGCATGGATTGCTGTCCCAGCTTCCTCACATCTGTCAGTAAGACCACCGGTCTCTCAAGCAAGAAATCCGTCATCATCAGCCACTCTCTGGCCTTCAGCTCCTATATGCACTCTGTGACCAAGCCTGTCAACCCCACGCAGAGACTCTCAGTGAATCTCTTCCCTTCCATGGGAAAGAATTTCTTAAGTCTCAACAAGTGCAAGGTAATGCTGTTGCCAGGATATCTTGCCCAGCATCACCACGTTAGCCCTAGCCTTCACCACCTCCCAACAAACTTCTGTTCTGCCCTCAAGGACACAGGCTGTTGCAAAGGATTTGCTTTAGGGGCAAATGAGAGGGAACCTTGCCCTGCCAACACCTTGATTTTTTTTACTTCTGGCCTCCAGAACTGAGAGAATAAATTTCTGTTGTTTTAAGCCACCCAGTTTGTGGTGCTTTGTCACACAGACATGAGGAGCCAACTCAAGGGCAGAGAGAATTATCCAGATAATTAACAGCTTGTCTAAAATAAGTAACTGAGGGCAAAATTCTCTTAAAAGCCTAAATCATCCCAATAGCTAACTTGGTTCTCTCCTTCACTTTGGATGTGTACAGGGATATGTAATAGCCCCCATGCAATTAATAATAATGATGATCACTGTTTTTATCACTTTATCCACCATTTATTTGGTGCCAAGCTCTGGTCACATCCACGGATTATTCCATTCTGCTTCCTATCAGGCAGGCGTCAGGCAGGCAGCAACCCCACCTTTTGAAGATCTTAGCCTATAACAAAGGTAACCTAAAAATAAATTCAGTTTATTCCTCTAGACATATATATAGCCCTTTCCACTAGCAGCATCTAACCTATACAAATTCTGCTTTTCTGTCCATTTATTCCTCACACCAGCACTGGGGGCTCCAGTAAGTCTCGTGACCTGCATTGGCAGGTGGAGTTTTTGCTCTTGCCTTTGGTCCCCACTGAGGGAACATGGGCCTCTCTTCCAGGGACAGCCCAGTCCCAGGATCACATGCTGTTTGGGGTCTTCTTTCCTAACAGAGGCCTGGTGCTCAGCACCAAGCAATCACCTTCTTTTCTAGGCCTCTCTCCAAAAAAAAAAAAAGACTATCAGAGGAGACATCTGATGAAGAAAGCCCACACTGTCCTTGTTTGCTCCCTGGCCATTTCTGCAAATGGCACTGTTATGGCAGGAAATTTCAAACAGATGCCCCTCGACCCTCAGTGCCCCCAAGGTGACTGATCGTAAGGTCAGCACGTGGACTCTTCATCTGGACAGAGCCAAAGCCCGGGTGTTTTAATTGGGGGCGTCGTCTGTTACAGCTGCAATCCATTAGGAGCAAATGCTTTTCAAAGAAAGCTTTTCTTTTGCTATTGCTCTTGTTGCTCATGCCTGTGCTGGGAGACTTGGGGGCGCAGAATGCCAACTTAGAACAAGTGTCAGGTAAGCAAACAAAATCTCTTTTATGATTCAATGACAATAAGAGATTGCATTTATATCCAGGAAGAATGAGACATCCAGCAAACTTCCAGGAGGAAGCAGGGTAGCAATCTATGCTAACCCCAAACATGATCTTTAATGCCAGACTTCAAAAGAAAGTTTCTCCCCCACTTTTCCCTCCCAAATTTTACTAACAGAATTACCAGAGACCAAGCACACCATGCTTTTTTTTTTCCTACTTCAGTTTCTCCTTGGGTGAGGGAGACACCTTGGTGGGGAACAAGATAAACTTACAATGAACCAGGCCTAGTTTATAACAAATATACCAGAACTGTACAACTAAACACATCTGCTACCTTCCAGGAATTTACGTTGGGAGATGCAACACTCATCCCAGCAATGACAGAACTTTATTCAAAATATCTTGGCACTTCTCTTTGGAGAATGCCTTCAGAGTTGGTTATGAATCACGTGAAAAGCAGTGACAGTGTCTCACAATCAAACACAATTCTAGGGCCAAAAACAGCATTGTCCCCTTAGTTGTCCATTGTACCCACCACACCAGTGGTTCTCAGCCAGGGGTGATTTTCCCCCTAGGGAACCTTAGTCAATGTCTGGAGACATATTTGATTGTCACACTTGGGGACTAGGGGGGTATGGGCATCTTGTGGGGAGAGGCCAGGGATGCTGCTAAACATCTTATGGTGCCCAGGGCAGTTCCCCACAGCAAAGGATTATCCAGCCCAAAATGTCAATAGTGCCACGATTGAGAAACCCTGACTGTGTTCCACATCTGACTTCAGATGGCAAAGCCTTCCTTGGGAGATTCAGGTGTTAATCAATCCTGAGTCTTCTGATAGTAAATTTCACAGTTAAACAGCGTTTTGAACAAAAGCACCATCATCAGAAAAGAAAGATTCCGTTTCCCCAAAGGAGAATTTTGAGGAAAAACCACCCATTTGATCTCTCTGCTCACTCTCTTAGTTACCAAAAAAGTCACACGTGCTCAGGGATATCTTTTGGAAATGCTTCAATTATATTGTCTCCCAGGCTGGAGGCTTTCGGATGCATTTCTTTTTGAAGCTGCTAAATCTTTTCTCAAAATGATATTGTAGTTATCAGGAATCTAATATAAAAAAAAATGTAGAGGTACTCTGCTTGCAGAAAGGGTAGAGAGTGGAGGCTGGGAACTTCCCCGTGCAGAACCAGCCTTAGCCATCATCACCCCTCTCTCCACTCCCTCCCCCTAGGATTCTAAGAGTGTTACCTTGAAAACCACCATCCAGTAGCTGAGCTGTGAAGAGGGCAGAGCTGCATGGACCAAGAGACCTCACATGTTCATGCTTGTACACCGATCCAACCACACATTCTGACTCTTTGACCCCAAAATATATTCTCTTGGAAATGTTCCTGTCATGTCAATGTATCTACTAGGTTCAGAAGAACAGCAGCAGTGACTGTCTTTCCTTGATGATTTCTATGATAACTAATTAGAAAATCACTTATGTGAGTAATACATAACTATAGTTCATAAGCCATATAAGTAACCACAAAGCAGGTGATTTTATTTTTTTAAAAAATCCATCATTTCAGCATGCCTTAGGCACTTCTCTGCCCTCCTGACACCCACCTTCAGTGTGCAGGAAATAATGCCTTGCTTATAAAGCAAAAATTAGAAACTTTTATTCTAATTTGCCATTTAGAGTCTAGGAAATATGATGGCTTAAGGCCAAGATTGCATTCTACACTCCTAATTGTATGGGATGCTCATTTTTCTTCCAAATAGTCAAAAGCTGCATCAGCTGAAATGATGTATCTAAAATTGTAAAGAGAGTTTGGATTTAAACTCCAAAACATCAGAAAAGAAATGCATAGGGAAAAATCATTCCCAAATACACCAGAGGCCATCTGAACTGAGAACCATCCAGCTGGGAAGTTCTCAAAAATGCTACTTTCCACTGAGACAAAATGCCTCAATTCTGCCTATGACAGCCAGCCTCCAGGATGGCTCCCAATGACCCCCACCTCCGGGTATTCACACTCTTGTGTAGTCCCCTCCAACACTGTACCAGGGCTGAGTCTGTATGACCAATAACATACGGCAGAAGTGATTATTTGTCACTTCGAAGGAAGCTGGCTGCCATGTTGTGAGCTGCCTTAAGAAGAGGTCCACATGGCAAGGGACTGAGGGAAGTCTCTAGCCAACAGCCAGTGAGGAAATGAGGATCCCAGTTTAGGAGTCTGCAAAGAACCGAGGCCTGCCAACAACTGTGTGAATGAGCTTGAAGAGGACCCTTCAGCTGAGACTGTATCCCCAGCCAATAGCTTGACAGCTCATAAGACACCCTGAGCCAAAACCATACAACCAAGCCACTTCTGGATTCATAACCCTCAGAAACTTTGCAAGATAATAAATGTTTGTTATCTTAAGCGACTAAGTTCTGGGTTCGTTTGCTATGCAGCAATAGATAGCCTTAACCATATCCTCAGCCCCAAGAGGCACCAACCACAAAGACTGGGGTTCATAAGACATCTAAAGGTGAGGTCAAAGGCATAAAAAGGATTGGGGAATTCCAATTCTGAGCATAAATCAGAGGGTAAAAGTCTAGCTGAGATTCTAGTTATCATCACAGAAAGGGATGAAGAGGACAGTGGGAGAAAGCCACTGTGAGTTTCTAGAATCAGCTTGTTAGTTTTACCTTCTATTTCCATGAAGTGGTCAATACATAACACAAAAAGGGCCTGTGGACTTTTCACTGAGCCAACAAAAAGGAATGAGTGGAGAAAATGGACTTCTACTCTATAGCCAAGTTTTGAGGGCTGGAAGAACCCTAGGACAAAGAAAAAGCTGAGGCTCTGGGACCTCATGCATGAAAGGAAAAGGGAAAATGTGGACACAATATGGAGCCTGAAATAGGAGTGGAGAGCTTACCTCATTGAATCATTCATTAAACCAACATTAAATGAGCATCTAGTATATTCCAGACACTGTGTCAGGAGTGGTAGTAACTGAGCAATATCATGGTAAGTAGATAGAGGTACACATTGAATACCATAGAAACCCTGGTGAAAATGCTAAATACCATAGAAACCTGGTGAAAACTCATTTAAATCTAATGGGGGAGGGAGATCAGAAAAGGCTTTCTGGAGTAAACAGGATTTGATGTGAGTTTTGATGAACCAGTTAGCTAGAAGAACACTCACAGAAAAGCATCCATGGCAAATGTAACATGCAGAGAGGCACAGAAATGATCAATATTGTGGTAGACTGGGAGAAAATAGTATAATATAATATAGATGATGTAGTGTACTTGGAGGGAAGAATATATTCAGGTGGGTTGTGTAAGATGAAGCTAAAGAGGTAACTGGGACAAAATCATGAAGGAATTTATGGATGAAAGTATTAAGTTTTAACTTAGAAACTGATATCTATAGTTAACCACTGAAAATTTTTCAACATGCATGCATGCTTTCATTCAACAAGTTTTAATGGAGCTTCTGTCCTGGGCAAAGCATTGTGCTGTAGTTCTAGGGATACATGTCTGAACAAGACAAATGTGGTCCCTGCCCTGACTGCACTTACAGTTCCAAAGGGGAAAAAAATGCATTAATGAATTAGTGTTTTAAGTAGATTCCTTTAGCATTTGTGTGGGGAACAGGTGGGTATGGGAAGGGGGAGGAAGATGAACAGTTTCCCAAATGCATTTCCAAAGACATCCTCATATTCCATCCTCCTCATGGGCCTCCCCTGCCTTCATATTGGCCAAACACACTTGGAAAAATTCCATTTCTAGGATAACAGTTGTATATGCTCCCAAGCAACAATTTTTCAGACCTATCCTTTTAAGCTCCTTTTCTCTTTTCTCCATGGCAAGAAGGACTTACTAAATGTCAGAATTAAGTAAGACCCAGGAGATTATCTACTCTGATCCATGCATGTTACAAACATGGAAGCTGAGGCCCAGAGAAGGGAAGAACTCCCTCCAAATTCTCAAGGCTGGTTGCAGCAGAACCAGCTGGACCTCAAGTCTCCCGGGTCACATGCCAGTTCCTTTGCTACCACATCTCACTAATACAATCATCCTTCAACCGCTATGTATGCTTCCACACCCTGCAGGAGCAGCATGCAAAAAAGAAAAAACACAACAACCTCAGAGCGTGGCAGAGATTTTAGCCACACTGAAATGCCAATGGCTTAATTCGGCAGCTGTCCAGGTCCCCGCTAAGCTGTTTTCCTCTACTCAATTAGACAGAGCATTGGGGGAAGATCAGGCAGAGAAAATTCTCCGGGGTCCCATCTGTTATTAAAAGCCACTGTCAGATTCTCCACAGTATGACGAATGATCAAAGATTTCTTCCCCCTTTCTTTATCACCTTCTTGTTTCAAGGCAACATCAGCCCAAATTACAAGAAATAGTACAATCTATTTGAAAATGGAAATAAAACAGTCAAAAGAGAAGAGATAGGCCTAATCACTGAGATAGCTGCAAATTTTGATGCCAAGGAGCATCCATCTTTCAACAGGGAAGAGTATCTCATTTTGGACAATTCTATCAAATTGTGTGAGCCCCATGTTGGTTTAGTCCCTCCCAGCCGTGTTTCAATTGCCTGCTGTTTAACATACGTGCAGGGTCTGAGGTCCTTCGGGCACTGGATGCATCAGTGACTGGCAAATTAACAGCCTGTGTCTATATTGACATTTGTGTTCTCAACTTAATGGTTAATTTATTTAATGAACAGTTTCTGTCCTCATTAAGAGGGTAGGATGTCAAAAGTATATTGGACTGGGCAATATGACAAACAGGTGATGAGATTTTCTTTCCTCATTGACAGGGTTAATTGCTTGCGTCTTATTCATTTCATAAACATTTGATTTTGAGTACCTACTATGTGAGTGCCTGGTCCCAGGCTAGGTCTGTGGCTTCCAGCCAAAAGGCTCTCCCTCTGCCCAAAAAGAGCTCAAGCTCTATGGGTAAGTCATATAAGCCAGTTCACAGGCACCCAACAATGAGATGATGAGATCCTGAAACTCTTTGGGTCAAATGAAGATGGTAGAATAAAGTGGTAGCCATTAGGTTGAAAACTGAAATGCCAACCCAAGTACAAATCAATGAATTTGCTGATTGTTGATAGACATTAGCCCCTCTATTATTAGACAATAATGGGGGGGGGAGAATATCCAATAAGGATAGTCTATCCTAAGATAGACTGAATATTGCCTATTCCAAATAACAGAGGCAACAAAAATTCTATTAAACATGGTTAGACCCAACACTTATCTCCAAGTGAGATCTTCCAACCCTAAAATCAGGACAAAATCGTTCTTGCTTCCTCCTTTTGCTGACAGAGCATACTCACAACTTTGTCCAGCACTGGTCATTTCTGCCTTTCAGTATAGCTATCTCCAGGTATGTCCATCTCCCCTACTCCATAGTAAGTTCATGAGAATTCTGAGTCCCTGGTGCCTAACCCACTACCTAGGTATGCTGATCTCTGAGTTAATCAGTAGAATTGAAGTGAGATTCCAAAATAAGGGATGTGTTTCTTATCATGAGCAGCCTCACTCTTCACTTAAGACCATAAAGATAGGAGTACCTGGGCAGCTCAGTTGGTTAAGCCTCTGACTCTTGATTTTGGCTCAGGCTGTGATCTCAGGGTCCTGAGATGGAGCCCTGCATTGGACTCTACAGTCAGCACAGAGTCTGAGATGATTCTCTCTCCCTCTCCCTCTCTCTAAAATAAAATCTTTAAAAAGAAAAGATTCTCTCTCTCACTCTACCCCTCCTCCCCCTGCTCATGCTCTCTCTCTAAAATAAATAAAAGAAAATCTTTAAAAAAAAAAAAATTCTCTTTCCCTCTGCCCCTCCCCACCCCCACTCATGCTCTCTCACTCTCTTGCTCTCTCAAAAGAAAAAGAAGACGATAAATATAGAGAGAAGTGGTTAAAAATGCAGATCCTGGAGCCCCACTGTCTGTGTTTGGATCCTGGCTGGCACATACTAGCTGTACAACCATGGGACAAGTTACTAATCCACACTGTGCACCAGTTTTCTCATCTATAAAATGAGGGTAGAAATAATACTTCCTAGCACTGTTGTGGAGGTTTACTAAATGTATTACTATATGGAAAAGAATTTAGGAGGGAAAAAAACCCAAAGTGAGGAAATTCTGCCAGATTTGTCCTATCGGGGCAAAAAATGTCCTAAGAAAACTGCTTCCTATTATAAGTGGATTTGCCATTTCCAGAAAGTTGCCCGTTCTGGGGTATGAGCCACACAGCAGGTGAGTTTCAGTCCCATGTTTTAAGAGTTTTTCTCTTAACTTTTCTGTATTAAAGAGAAATTCTAGTAAAGACTAAGCAGTTGTTACATGGCTCAGTGATTCATGTATCTAAAAATCGAGAATTAAAGGAAAACCAACAGCCTCAATAATATTTTGAGTCTCTCATTTGGCTACTCTCAACAGTTTAAAATGCGTATTACATGGGGGCGCCTGGGGTGGCTCAGTGTGTTGAGAGTCCAAGTCTTGGTTTTGGCTCAGTTCGTGTTCTCAGGGTGGTGAGATCGAGCCCCGCATGGAGACCCATGTCTGGCTCCGAGCCGGGCATGGAGCCTGCTTAAGATTCTATTTCCATCTCCCTCTGCCGCTCCCAGCCCCAAGCATGTGCTCACTTGCTTGCTCTCTCTCTCTCTCTTTCTCTCTAAAAAATAAAAAAATAAAATAGGTATTGCATGGAGGAGACCATGAATCTGTGGAAGTAGAAACCGTATCTTTTTACCTTTAATGGCACATCACCTGGTACAGTATCAGACACACAGTAGGTGCTCAATAAATGTTTCACAAATGAATAGCTCATTTTATTTTGGGTCACATCTTTTATATATTTCCTTGATGTAAATAGAGCTATGAATTACACTGATGCACACACACGAGGATAGTCCTCGTGTGTGTGTGTGTGTGTGTGTGTGTGTTTGTGCGCAATGGCTCTTCATTTTATTGAAGTCTGTACAGAAAGAGGACAAATGGCTCAAAAGGGACCATAATGGAGGTTGTGGATAGAGCTGTAGGCCCAAATTTACCTATAACCAGAAGCAGCTTTCCAGGGACAATTTTGCTCCTGGGTGGGACAAAGAACTGCACATTTTATTTTCTAATTTCCTGCAATGATTTCAGAACCCAAACTTATGAACATTGATAACCATTTCTATTCCCACTGACACTGGTAATTCCAAACAAAATGCATAAGGGAGCAAACAGCCCTAATGGCATCTACAACAACACAGTGCCCGCAGGACAGAGATCAAGCAATATCACTACACCAGACGTATCCTCCCTTATGACCAAGACCCTCCTGGCTTCTTCACATCTTCCCTTCAAGATGTAGAAAACCCCTTTGTCATTCTGTCTGTAGTCCCTGTTGGTGGGAAAGAGGACAATGAGTGAGATCACTTCTTTTTATACAAGTAACAAAAACTAACCCAAGTCTCATTTGCTTTGGTTCAATTTTCTGGCTTCCTTCTTGGTGTCATCTTTGATAACCCAGATACTAAACAAGACTGTTAATTAGGTATAAAACTACTGTATGCAGAACAGGTCAGTTATGTTCCCAAGCTGTGTTATTTGGGGAGGAGGAAATATGGAAAGAATTCTAAGTGACAAAATACCACATGTAGTTTAACCCATGAACACAAGATTGGAACAGGTTTAAAAGATACTGTTTACAATTTCTTCCCTCTTCCTAAATATTAGGAATAAGAAAGGAATTTTAGCAAGAAACTAAAGAGAGAAGTTTAATTTTAGGTCATTTTAGTTGACCAGAAAGGCTACGCTTTTGTCTAGACTATGAGAAGGAGAGAACTCCCTTACTTGAAGAAAGCAATTAAGAGAGGGGAATATTAGGAGTAGTCCTGTGAGAAATAGAAAACAAGAAATAAAGTCTTTGCAAGTTCACATCAAGACCATGATTTTAGCTTAGTTATGCTAAAGTACACATGAAAAATGCACATGAGAGTCCTGTAGTTTCTATGAAGTTAATTCTCTTCAGTTTGTACTGCCTTTTCTAAAATCAATATATCATATTTTTGTCCAATGTTTTAGCTCAGAAACTCATACTGAGGTCACCAGTGAAACTCCTGTTAACCAGGCTGCTCAGAACATACATAACTCTACCGCCACCTGATGCTGACATGTGGAAATTGCAGGGGCAGATCTCTCACCCCAAAATTTCTCCAAACTTTAAACTTGGAGAACAAAGCCAGCTTTGTAATTTCAGAGAATATCGCTTTGATTGACACAAATGCAAATGAGAAAATGTAATGACTAAAAAAACTAAGTAAAAGTATAAAAGGGGGCAAAATTTTCCAGTCTTGATAAAATTACCAAAAAAAATCTGTACAAGTTCATCTTGCTATACTGTTACCAAATTAATTCTTGTGCTTTTTTCCTCCTTTGGCAGAAATATTTCCAGGAAATTTGAACAATTCCTTGAATAGTGGTTTAGACAACAGCATTGGTCAGGTTAGTAGCACAAATGCTATAAGAAAGAGACCCAAAATAGTAAGACCCAAAATAATAACATTTAGTGGAATTTTAGTTTGCTCATGCAAAGTACCAGGATATGGGTACTTGATAATATTAAGAATTATTACCAATTTTCTGAGGTCCGATTAACAGTATGGTGGGTTTTTTTTTTTTTTTTTAAGTCCTTAAATTTCTGAGAGGAGGGCGCCTGGGTGGCTCAGACGGTTAAGCGTCTGCCTTCGGCTCAGGTCATGATCTCAGGGTCCTGGGATCGAGTCCCGCATCGGGCTCCCTGCTCCTTGGGAGCCTGCTTCTCCCTCTGCCTCTCTCTCTGTCTCTCATGAATAAATAAATAAAATCTTTAAAAAAAAAAAAAAAAAAAATTTCTGAGAGGAATAAGGAGATGAGGAGAGGAGGTAATCTAGTAGATCGCCAGGGGCTAGTATGGTTGCTTTGCAACTATCAGGGATATCTTTCTTGATCAGGCTCCTGGTCCAAGAAAGGACTTCCACTACCACCAGCACATCTCTATCCCACATTGCACACATTACTTCCACTCATTTCCCATTGCCCTGGATTTTAGTCACATGGTCACCTTCTAGAGGTCAACTGGGAAATGTAGTCTTTAGGGAGGTGATCATGTATCCAACTAAAAATTCTATTACTATGCAATTCTATTATAAAGATTAAAGGAAAACTGGTAGTCGCCACCATATCTGATTCTTTCCTTTAATCTATGCTAGATGCTTTTAAATATGGGTTGCTTTGAAGAAAGACTAGGAAACTATCCCCAAATAAAAAGGGCTAAGACATGATAGCTACATACCAGGCATGATTTGAAATTTTATTTTGCTATAAAGAACATCACTAAGACAATTGGCAAAATAGGAGTATGGTTTATAGATCAAATGATGGTATGGTGTTAATATTAATTTTCTGCTTTTGATGACTGTACTATGGTTATGTAAGAGAACATCCTTACTTTTAGGAAACACACACTGAAGAACTTATGGGTAAAGAGGCATCAGGGCTGCAACTTTTTCTTAAACAGTCAAGAGGGGGAGACAGGGAGGGAAAGATGGAGAGAGAAAGCAGAAGATAGAAAACACAAATGGTAAAATGTTCCCATTTGGGGACTCAGGATGAAAGGGACCTGGGCAGACTTTGTACTATTCTTGCAACGTTACTCGAAGTATGCAATTATGTCAAAATAAAAAGTTAAAAACAGCACTGCCTTAGTTCTAACTCAAATTAATTCATTAGATTTTTTTTTTAATGTGGTTCATTTATAGCTTAGCCATTATATAACACCTTGGTTTAATTCAATTTTCAGAAAATTGGTAGACTTACTTGCTATAAATGTGATTTAATTTAAGCCTTTTTCCCCCAGATATTAAAATAAACAGAGCTAAAAAGGAGAAATTATTTGCAGCATGAGAAATGGTAAGAAGAGGCCACCTTCTGCATAGTTATAGATCTCTCTGCAATATAGCCAAGGATCCAGAGGAGCCAACAAGGAGGCTTCCTGGCCCAGGAACAGGTGCAGAGACTCTGCCCCAGTTTCTCCCTCTGCTAGAATTGGAAGAGACCCCTAGTTCCTGTCCATCTATGCTCAAGCATACATCACCAAGACTGAACAATCTGTGTGAGCTTCCATTTTAGGAACGCCAAGGAACCTCAGGTATTCCCGAGTTCTAAACAAAATTCAGCATCCAAAGTCTTACACCTTACCCTTGTCAGAGCAGACAAAGCCATTTGAGTACCCAAGTGTTCCCAAATAATATGCCAACATCCAGTGTGATAGGAAGCCAACCTCTCCACACGGACACTCTCCAAATAGTAAACACCCTGAGACATTCGGTCCCACACATCTTCTGGAGAAACACACCCTTGCACTGGATCTATTACAAGCAATCTGGCTTGTGAATCTGCTGGCTCTTCCCTGCCCCTAATGGTGCCATCTACCTATTTTAGTGTGGGACAGAGAATGTCAGTCAAACAGAAACATATCTAATGCCAGAGTTCCAACGGTCAGCAACAACCACTGGTCCTTGTCCAAGGTCAGTTACCCTTCTGCTTCTTTTTAAGGACCCAGCTGCCACATAGCTGCTTAGCTTGTCACATCCCCCTCAGCCTCCACCCACACCCCAGTGGTTTTAATAGCACCTATTAGCACTTCCCGAAGTGGGCACATCAAAAGAAGAGCCAGGGGCCATGCGTGAGTGGAGACCCTGCCCCAAGCGAGCCACCATCCAGCTTTGTTATGTCGTGCTGACTTAAAAGCAGCAGAGCAGCCTCTCAAGCTTTGGGCAGAGCAAGGAGCACCTCTCTTGTTGAAGTCACTTATAAACAGGATTCTGGAGTGAGGGACCAGTTTTCTGCCCCTTTATGCCTAGCTGTACTGAAAAGGGAAAGTAAATTTATTCAATGTTTTTAATATTTATAGCTAATAACAATGCACTGGATTTGCCAAATAACATTCATACCTTCCACTCCCTTAGATTTGGAAAACACAAATTTCCAAATGCATGTTTCCACAAATTGGGATTTTGCTGATAGAGACGTTCAGATTCTTTAGATGTTGGTTTATTGGGTTGTTTGCTTGCTTGGCTGATTTTTAATTGGAAACGTCTTCATAGGGATGAATTGAAGAGTATTTCCTCCTCAATTGTCTCCTAAAAGAGCCAGGCAGCTAGATAGGTTCAAACAGTATTCAGCATCATCACAGACCTGTAATCTATAAAATGGCAAATCATCCTGGAAGAACAAAGAGAACCTTGCATATTCTAACCCTGAAAGCAGATGATTTCCACTTGTTTTTGGTCCTATTGTTCAGCTTTAATTGGCTCCATGATTCCTATAATGACTTATAACAGCTGCAGCAGAAGCAATGGCATAAATTCTCCTTGACCTTCCTCAAGCCAAGCACTCAGAAGCCAACTCTCCATGCCCAGCCGCTGTTTTAATGAAACAGACTATTTCAAGCTGCTCTGATCATAAGCTACAACGTGTTGGAGGCTGTGACTATTTCCCACCACTAAACTTGCCTCTGGACCTGTCCATGGCCCTTTTCCATGCATGACCACTGATCTGATGAGGCAAAAAAAAAAAAGAAGAAGAAGAAGCTGCCTTGAAGAACAACACGTTTTCTATATCCTGACCTTGGCAGCTCAACGTTCTGTAGGACTCTCTTGGAGTCACCATGGAGCAAATATCTCTCCCCCCCCCGCACTGTAAATTTGTCTAAAGGGGGAAGAAAAGTCACAGAAATGCTTGCAAGTAAACAGCCTCTGAAATCAATGAGGACAGAGAATTACTCTTGTTCCTAATCCCTTTTTCCTCCTTCACAGAAAGCTGCCAATAACCCTGGCCTGATTCTAACACATACAGGACCGATTCTACCTCTACCTTTGAAGGGCATAACTCCGCACATCCCCGGAACCGGTGGTGAAGGGCTTGGAAAGGCCACACCCACACTCTACAGCACACTTCCATTGAGACTGGCATGGTTTCATTCATGTGGAGACCAGCTCACTGCTGAGGCTGTGGTTTGCATAGCCCTCAGCTAGGTGCTTTTCACAGCAACACAGAAACCTGACACACTGGGTGTGGAATGGCCAGTCTTGGGCGCATAGTTTGCACCTCAAGCAATGAACACAGCAGCCTGCCTAGCAAGCTATGATGTCATTACAGGGGCCAAGTAATCAATCCTTTCGAGTATTATTTAATATTTACTCGACATTTACCCGTGTAGCCTGGTGATTAATCCCAAGGACTCTGGTTTGAATCCCAGCCCTGCCAATGACTAGCTGTGTGACCCTGAGCAAAATACTTCACTCCTTTGCACATCAATTTTTCCATCTGTAAAAGGAACTACATAGACTTGTGAGAATTCGCTGTGTTAATACCCGTTGAGTACAAGCCCCTGGAACTTGGTAAACTCTCAATAAATGTCAGCTTTGTCATTATGAGCTAATCTTAGTAACTATTAGCTGTTTTTATTAATTTTGGCCATGTCTACCAGGACCTGGAAGAACCTGAATGAAGGGTCCCTCATTTGGGGCTATGACCGTAGGCCATCCCAAATGGAGAAGGGCATAGATCAAACAATAAGGTGGAAAAAGGGGTCATTCTAAAAGCCAACACTGAGCCTCTGACACACTTATCTCCCACTCCCCATGAGCCCTTCAGGCAATGTCTGATGGCACAAAACGCATTCCCATCTTGGTTCCTCTTCTTTGACCTCTGTCTCCTGGGTTCCTTTCTCCATTCTTAGTCTTCTAAATACTCAATGTTTTTCACACTCTTCTTTTCATACCTCTCTAGGCCTTAGGGCTCAGGGCTTCATTAGCGGCACTGCTTAGCATCACGGGGCTGAGATTTCTGATCCTTTCACAGTGCACAAAACGGTTTTTACAGAGGTGTGCTGTTCACACCTCAAGTGTTCGTCTGCTTCTCCTCACTGGTCCACGTGGATTGTGTAGGGTCAGTGCAAAATATGCCAAAGGGAAATTCTTCAGATGTGATGAATTGATAGTTTGAAAAAAAGTATTTACAAGGAAAATGTAAAGTTGCTTTTGGGGTTTTGAAATAAATCATTATTATCTCATCCACTATGTTGCCACATCCTGGAGCAACACCAGAGCAATAAACCGGAACCAAAAAGAGCAGCTTCTCCTGACACTTCTAACACTTTCTAATCATGTGACCTCGGACAAGTGAATTTCAGGATTGTCCTCTTGCTAAAATACAGACAAAAATGTCTGAGTTTATCTTATTGGGTGTTATAAGGCCCCAGTAGGATGATATATATGACAGTGTTTTGAAAATTGTTAACTGCTTTAGAAATATAAAATGATATTTATGATATATCTTATAGCGAGTCCTGAAAAGCATAGAGCAGAGAAAGCAACCAACAAAAAGTCAAAGGCTGGAATTTTAGTTCCAATTTTGCTACATATTGACTCTCTCAGTTTGGACAAATAATGATCCCTTTCTGGTCCTCAATTTTCTCATCTGTAAAATAAGAGGGTTGGACTAGATGAGTTTTAGACTCCCTCCCCTTTCAACAGTCTATGAGTCCAAGCCAAACAAAAAGAAGAAAATCAAACAAAGTACAATGGATATTGTTTTTTATAAAAGATAAAAACTAAATTTAATACTAATAAAGAAAATGAAAAAAGTCAGTAGTGATTGTAAAGTTCTGACCAAGACAAACACGGTTTACTGATCATGACATTCCTTCCCCCAACTCAGACATGCCCTCATAGACCGTTCTGCCATTAACAGTGAATCATTTTTGCAATGTATTGTCTTAGTAAGGAGATTTTTAAGACAAACCATTTACAGACGAAGATTTCTCATTGCATATAGACAAATTATAGAGTTTTGCCTATAGTCTCAGGTCTGCATGGGTCCACGTGCAAGCACTCACAAACATACAGATGCACACACACACACACACACACGATTCACTGATACTTGGAGGCCAACTCTAGTGAAGATGAATAGCCTTGATTGCTTGGATGTGTGTGAGTCAATTCCTCTATATATGTTCATTTCCACAGAATTTTAAAGCCTCTTTATAGATGAGGAAATTGAGATTCTAAGAGGGTAAAATGAATGGTCAAAAGTCAATGGCTAGGGGCTCCTGGGTGGCTAGGTGTCTGACTTTGGCTCAAATCACGATCCCAGGGTCCTGGGATTGAGCCTCGCATTGGTCTCCCTGCTCCATGCTTCTTCCTCCCCCACTCCCCCTGCTTGTGTTCCCTCTCCCGCTATGTCTCTCTCTCTGTCAAATAAATAAATAAAATCTTAAAACAAATAATCAAGTCAAAAAGTGGGCAGAAGAGATGAACAGACACTTCTCTGAAGAAGACCTACAAATGGCTAACAGACACATGAAAAAATGTTCATCATCATTAGCCATCAGGGAAATTCAAATCAAAACCACATTGAGCTACCTACCACCTTACACCAGTTAGAATGGCAAAAATGGACAGGGAAAGAAACAACAAATGTTGGAGAGGTTGTGGAGAAAGGGGAACCCTCTTAACTGTTGGTGGGAATGCAAGCTGGTACAGCCACTTTAGAAAATAGTGTGGAGGTTCCTCAAAAATTTAAAAATAGACCTACCCTATGACCCAGCAATTGCACTCCTGGGTATTTACCCCAAAAACACAGATGTAGTGAAAAGAAGGGCCATATGCACCCCCATGTTCATAGCAGCAATGTCTGCAATAGCCAAACTGTGGAAAGAGCTGAGATGCCCTTCAACAGATGAATGGATAAAGGAGATGTGGTCCATATATATAATGGAATATTACTCAGCCATCAGAAAGGATGAATACCCAACTTTTACATCAACATGGATGGGACTGGAGGAGATTATGCTAAGTGAAATAAGTCAAGCAGAGAAAGTCAATTATCATATGGTTTCACTTATTTGTGGAACATAAGGAATAGCATGGAGGACATTAGGAGAAGGAAGGGAAAAATGAAGGGGGCGGGGAATTGGAGGGAGAGATGAACCATGAGAGACTATGGACTCTGAGAAACAAACAGGGTTTTAGAGGGGATGGGGGAGGGGGGATTGGTTAGCCCGGTGATGGGTATTAAGGAGGGCACATACTGCATGGAGCACTGGGTGTTACACGAAAACAATGGATCATGGATCACCACATCAAAAACTAATGATGTATTGTATGGTGACTAACATAACATAATAAAATTTTAAAAATTTTTTTAAAAAAGGGCTGAGATCAGGAAGTTTTTTGGGAATAAAGGTTCATTTAAATAAAAATAAAATCTTAAAAAAAAAAAGTCAATGGCTATTTAGTGACCAAGAAAGCAAGTCACCTGCTCTGATTATGGTTTTTGTTCTATGTTGATAGTTTCTTGACCTTAACATTAGCATCTATTATAAGGTCCCAAAATCTTATCCGTTGGTTTCCTTCTAAATTTGGGTGTTTTTCTCACAGTTTTGTGTTTCTGAAAAGATGCCTAAAATTATTCTGCACAAAGCCTCTTTGTGTCAAAATCCTTCTTATAACACATTTACTGGTGAGGTTGATAGTTGTGAACTTTCTACATGTATGAACACATACTTTGTCTCCTACACACCAGTCTTTTGCTCCCCGTTCTGTCTTTAGATTTCTTTTTAATTGAACTACCAGCATAAATTCAACCTTCCACTTGTTATTTTAATAGTAATTTTAATAATTAACCCATAACTGCTTTCATCACTAACATAATTATTAAATAATAACTTGTGTGTTCATTAACATAATAAGTCTTATTAATTGCATGCTGTCTCACAATTAAATTAACCTATGAAGATTGGGAAGAAAACATAGATGTAAGCAGCATCAGAGAATCTCCTTGGAGCTGCCAGGGCTGATTTTCCAAAAATTAGGCTTCAGAAGGTGTGAACAGGGTGTTAGGTGCAGGAGAGATGCAATGTCAAAATAGTAAAACATTAGTTAGAGCAATGAATATCCCAATAAAGGGCTCATGAGGGACTCTGAAAGTTATGCAATGTTAGAGAAATAATAATAACAAAGGAGTTTAGAAAGGATCATAAAATCAAGGCTTCAATTTTCAGAATGAAGAGAAAAATTTCTTTTCCTCCCAGCCGCTGATGTTCCAGGATCCATAAAACGTTGGAGTTACTGGTAACTCCCTGGTGCTGATGCTCTGTGTCCTCAGGTTTGATCAGTAACCTTTTTATGTATTCACTCTTAAATATTTTTCCTTCCACCTTCACCTTCATCCATTAGTAACTTACCTCCCTCTTCCACCTGCTGCAATCCCCATTTTCCTATGAAACATCTCTACTATCTTAGCCCATTGTGTCACCCTCTCTTGGGGTTTTGCTCTTCCTTTCCCTGCCTCTCAGTGGCCATTTTTGCAACAATAACACATACATTAGTTTGTTGCTTTTTCCCTTTGGTGATGGGCTGAACTTGCTACTTGCCCCCTATTTTTACCCTGAAACTTTGTTGCTGCATTTAAAGTTCCTGTGTGTCTTAAGAAGGTACCTATCTATGTGCTCTGAAGGATGGTAGGCTAGGGGTTAAATATGATAGAACCGAATCCCCACATGACCACCAGCACCACTCCTCCTCAAGAGATGTCAGTGGTTCTTCATGGTACATTGAAGTTCTAAACTCTTTAAGATGTCTTTCAGAGCTCTCTACTGTTCACTCCAAAACTTTCTTATCTCTACCTACACCACCCATTTAGGGTGGTCAATTTGTTCTCCTGAAAAGTAGACACTGGATTAAATTGACAGTGTATACTATTTTAATAATTATGGTTTTTTATTTCTAGAACATTTATTTCTATTTCATTCTTCTTCCAATCTGTTGGTCATTTTGAATGGTCTTTTGCTCCTTACTCATACTTTTGATTTACTCCTTTATTTCTTTAAACTGGTAGAACATGACAGCTCTATATTCTGTATCTAGTAATTCCTTTATCTGAAGTCTTTACAGGACAACTTCTGCTACTGGTTGTTTGTTCTGACTCCCACTCACGGTGCCTTAGTTCCTCGTGCATTTTGTTATTTGTCTATCTATTGTTGCGTGAGTTCATGTCCATTAGAACTTCATATGTGGGGATTACATGAGGCATGTGTTGAGTGGTTCATTCTTCCAGAGAGGATATAGACTTGATGCTGTGAGGTACCACCAACTTGAAACTGCTTGAAACTAAATTCCTGGTGTCTTCACACCTTGCACATTGCATGAGCCTAGGCCCCAAATATACATAAGAGCTATATTTGCTATGAATTCTCAGGGGAGAACTTTTTCCTTACTCTGAACCAAAGACCAAGGCAGCAAGTTTCTTTGTTTTCTGCTTTTGTGTCCCTCTTTGTTCTAGGTCACCCTCTTAGTAAGAATGTTGTCACCTAAGAGTCCCAGTGTTGGCAGTGGGGGAGAGGGGTGCACAATTCAACTCTTTACTTTGCACTTGTCCAAGGCTTTGTGTCCTGTTCTCCCAAGTGATCACCAGGGATCAGAAGACTCCCTTAGGGCGAGGGCCAGCCTCCATATACTCTCAGCTATCTGGCTTTACTTTTCTACCTTGTTTGAAGCTTCTGAAAATTACCCTTTCCTTCCAGTTCAGCCATGCATTTAGAATGGTTTATTCTATTTCATGCAGAATTTTTGGCTACTTTGTAACAAGATATCAAGATGTTAGATTCACATTATGGCAAGAAATGGAAGACTTGCAATTTAAAATCTCTTTCAACGTTGTCTCTTGCCCTTAGAACCTTGTATAACTATAGTAATTTTGCTTCTAAAATGAACAACTGACCATTCTGGGACCGCACCTCAGTAGTCCATACCCTAGAACCAAGGAACTCTGATTCTCATTTCATGACTCTAGGCCAAGATCACACATTTCCTTATAATATGACAGATGGTATATATTTCTGGTTTTGCAGGCCATACAGTTTCTGTCACAACTGCTCAATTTTCTGCCATTATAGTGGTAAAATGGCCAAAGGCAATACATAAACACATGGGCACAGGTGTAGTCTAATGAAACCTTATTTTTGGACACTGGAATTTGAATTTCATATTATTTTCATGTATCATAAAGTTTTTCTATTTTTTTCAACCATTTAAAAATGTAAAAAAAAAAAAAAAAACATTCTTGGGTCATGGACCATATAAAAACAGGTTGCAGGCTGGATTTGACATGTGGACCATAGTGTGCTGACCCCTACCCTGGACCATAGTTCTCAGATGGGTACACATTAGAATCCTCTGTGCAACTTTTTAAAAACAAAGATGCTCAAACCTACAGAATGACAGTTTCTGGTGGTGGCTCCCAAGGTTGTATATCTTTTAAGATTCCATAAGTGATTCTAATAAGCACCCCTCATTTAGAAAGAGTGATCTAAATTCTTTTCTTCCTAGAACTTGAGGGGGCTCCCTACCTAACATGATCTGTTGTGCACAATTATCCCATTTCTTTTACTCCGAAGCAAGTCACATAATTACCTAGTCTGAATAACCTGCCATAATGCAAAAATATATACATGAATAAAAGTGAATAATCCCAATGGCTTTTGGTATATTTCTTATGAAAAGTATCTAAAACCTACAAGTAAAAAAATTGATATATGAAAAAGAATACATCACAAATCAAAAAGAAGAGGGATTCAATCAACAAAATAGGTTTGCAATATGGAAGCAAGAACAATTTATATCCATATCTCACACCACACACCAAAATAAATACCAGATGCACTAAAGAGTAGAACATAAAAGAAGCCACAGAAAGAAACTAAAAGGCAATTGAACTGAATATTTACCAAACCTCTGGAGTGAAGAGGAATTTCTAAGTTTAAAGACTTAGAGAAAGCCACAAAGAGAAGCTACCCAGATTTAACAGCATAAAAATCTTAGGCCTGCATATATACTAAGATAAAATAACTGAATTAAAGAGATAAACCGAGAAGTCTGCATAGTTAAAGAAATACAGAGCTAGTTGACAAAATACAGAAAAAAAGAGTCTGAGTTATAATCAAAAGAAATGCAAATTAATCCAAAATACCATTGTGATCTATCAAATTAGCCAAGGGTTTTCAAGATGAAGCAGGATTCAGGATTCATAAAGGCTAAATAAAGCTTAAGCACAGTCTGGAATGGCAGAAAAACACAAATCTAGGGAAGCGTTTCAGACCAAATTTCTCCTCTTAGTAGGTATGTAACCTCTCCAAAAAACTGGAAACAGCCTACAGGTCTAAAAGAGACGACTAGTTAAGCAAACTATAACATATTCGCTTAATAACAGATTATGAGGCCATTAAATATTATGTTTACAAATACCATAAACTAACATGGATAAAGGTTACAATATATTAGGTGAAAAAGGCAGGATATAAAATTGTGTAAATATTGTGGTTACAATTACATAAATCTTAAATAAAATGATTCATAAGGGGGAAAAGGTGAGGAGAAATACACAAAGACATTAACAATGTTTGTGTGGGTGGTATATGCTGGTGACTTTTTTTCAGGTTGTGTTTATAAGATTGCCTTATATTTACAATAAAAAAAAAATGGCCTTTTAAAAAGAGAGATCGTTGTTTGAAAACTGGAGTGTGGCACACCAGTCAGTAGGAAATGGTAAAGTTTCAGAACCGTATTCTGAAATCTTACTGTAAAAGCTCCGATTAATGTGAATGGTTCATGTGGCAAAATCCCAGCACACAAAGCCGAGAATTAAATTTTAACTCTGCCCTGTGTTTTCTTTACACTTGTTATATCATTAAGACTATAAAGTAAATAGCTACTGTTCTCACTGATAACTAAGTGAAGCCTAATTGTGTCGTTTTAGTCTCAATTAAAATGGCTGAAAATGTGAACGCCTTTCTAAACAGTCTCACAGATAAATAACACTTGAATGCACAGCCCTCCTTTGGGAACTTTAAGATTTCCTTAGCGTTCTGGAACATAGATCTGTACATAGATCTTGTACATAGATCTTAAGAGCTTTAGATACTTTTGTGACACTTAAATTTACCCTTCTGCTTTGTCTGACCTTGATACAATTTCCTTATTTGTTAAAGGACATTTGAATTTCAAGACAATATGCAATTCTTTAAATGACAATGGCATGCAATTTAAGCAACCAACTCGCATCTGCCACAAGCCTTTTGTCTTCAATCAAGTTCCAAAGATTTGTTCCAATTCACAGTGGTTTCTATGAGGAACTGGCGAATCACAGACAAGCTCTCCCCCCAAAAACACTCCATGGACCCCCCCATACCCCCATCTTTCCTTCCTTCAGTGCTTTTGAACCTGTCTGCTAGAATGTAGGAGAAGCATCTGCCCGAACGTGAAAAGCAGCATTTTTAATAGGAACACACGCTGTCTGGTTCGCTTGTTCCTACTGCCAACACCAGAACAACCCCTCCTCGTGATCTCTGCCTTCGAGATTTCTTTTCTCCAGGTGGCCAAGACAGAAAGTGCCTTCAGTGCAGACTGACGAATCCTGTGTGACAAATCTCATCTCGAGTCACAGCCAGCAATTCCTGGAGACCCTGTTTTAGGGCTTTGCAAAGTGAAGGACCGTCCATTACAGCCAGGCATTTATGCCTTCAAAATGCTCATTTCTTCTTATGAGACAATAAAATACTTCCTACAGGCAACAGCAGGTGAGCGCAGAAAGCGTCTTAAATATCTGACCTGAAGTGCTAAAGATGCTTAATAATCTTTAAAGTTACCAACAATATTGTTTCCTCCCGTTACCAGGATGTTGTAAAATGTCCTAATTAGTCTTTATGATAATGCCAACACCTCCACAGCACATAAAAAGGACTTTTAATTTTTAAAAGGACAACTCTGGTTGGTTTGATTTTTATCTCTAATTGGCCTATAATGTCTATTCCTCTGGCACTCCAGACAGGCAAACATTAATTTAACAAGCAACTCATACACCATGGGAGACCAGAGAATCAAGTGGGGGGGGGGGGGGTCCAATATTCTGGACATGCAATTCGTCCCATGCTCTTTTACCTTCTGGAAGGTGCTAAATAAGTTTGTTTGCTGCTCAGAGGTGTCCCTCTAAGGCATCTCCTTCCTGAGGACTCTCTGCCCTCAGCCAGTCTCTGCTGTGGCGCAACCAGGACTCCGCAAATCCCAGGGACCTGTAAGCACTTCAGGAGGCCCCGAAGGAGCGGTGTGGTGGGCCAAGCCAAGACGCGGGGGCCAGGAGGGTGGAGGCCACTCCCTGCTTCTGCCCCCAGCGCCCTGTGGTCTTAGATTGGTCATTCATCTTCTGTGGACCTGCTTCCCTGCCTATAAGATAAAAAGAATATTCCCAAATAATCTCCAAAATCCTTTCTAGCTTTCACAATGGCACAGCTCTGCCCGTAGCATGGATAATGATCCCGGGTTCCCTGCCAGTCTGTAATGCAATACCGGCTCTGGCCACTGGGACCCATCAGCTCTTCCTGCCACATCCCATCCAGTGCTGAGCACTCTGTGCCCGCGCAGCTCCCCACCACACTGCCCAGGACACTCCCGACCCATGCAGAAGCCAAGTAAGTGCAGGTTGAGTGCACTATAGGATTATTCCTCCGAGCCTCTGCCTAAAGAAATATATTTTAGATTTCAGGAGATTTAGCCGAATGATTCTGATGATCTCACTTCCAAAGTGGGGAGCGATGCCCAGGGCTCCTCCTGACCCACAGAAACATCATCTATGCACAAAAGGAGAGTAAAGGCTTTCTCTGTGCAATGAAATTGGCTTTTCAAGTCATTCCTCTGCATTTATCTGAGAGTTCAGGATGTGTTTGGGGGCCCCAAGTACTCCTGTTGCAATGGAGACATGGTGTGGGGACACCGCATATTGACCCCAGATGATTCCAGTTGCTGACTAATGAGACTCCACTGGCTACACCACTTCCACCCCACCCCTTTTCAAGACCCATTCTCCTCAATGAGCCGCTGGCAAAGAAAGCAGGAGCTGAACTGAATAACAGTGCTGTTGAAAAGCTATTTTCTTCCAAAACCAAGAAAGCCATGACTATCTTTTATTTATATTTCCAATACTTCAATTTAGAGTAATATGGGTAATGGTGCTGCCTGTTCCCTAGCTACCCTTTCTTGTAATGCTGCCCTTGCCAGGCATCACATGCAGCTCATCAGCAAATCCAGGGGGCGGGGTGGGGGGCAGGAGCAAGGCCGTGGAGGTTGTTGTTCTACTCACACGCTGGCTACTAGAAACGAAATGCACCCCTCAACTTGGCCGTGGTGCTACTGAGAGAGTGGTCCTCTGGTCAGTCTTACCGAGTATCTGTTAAATCAATCATGCTATTAAATACATTAACACCACACACATACATATTTTTTAATTCCAGGACCATGAAGTCCGAAACAAAACACAAATAATGTAAAGAAACCTGGGGCCAAAATTTCACTCAAACCTCAACGAGGCCTCCACTCAATCTCTCATCTGTTTTTCTCCATTGATATTTCCCACCTCCCCACCCCCATTCTCTTGGAATTAATTACAGGAGAAGAGGAAGTGAGGAATCTGCATGAGAGCAGTGGTCAAGATGAAAATTTTGGTTTGTACAACTTTGGATGACAGTTAAGCTTAACCTTCTCCAGCTACAAGTTACTATTTTTTTTTTTACTTTTTCAGGCCATATGGTAGCCATCAATCCTAGCTTTAAATTCACTTCCCTTTTGTTCTGTACAGGATCGGATCTAATCACTACTTTAAAATAGAATTTAGGTTATGTTGATTTGACTTCCCCTCAGCCACAAGGGTTGGAGTGAAACAATATTTCTCACACAGAAACACTAATGTTTTAAAGTGGTAGAATTATTATCATCTTCCACAAAAAGAAATCAAATTATGAGCCAGTTGGGAGGTTATGTGGGAATCCTTGAATTGTGAAAGACCCTTTGACGTAACCATCATCCACTTTCCTTTACGTCACTTTGGAGGGAGGTTGCAAGGACTCAATGCTCATTTTACCTCATGGGTCAGGGGGGCTGGCAAGGCACACTGGGTAGATCAGGGCTCTGGAGGATCACACACCTGTGTCCACTTCCCACCTCTACCATTCACTGCAGGATCTCAGGCAAATCCTTCAGCCTCAACTTCCTCATTCATAAAATGGGAATAATAATATCTTGTAGGGGTTTTGTGAGAGTTAAAAAGATGTAAATAAATATGGATATATAAGGTATACTTAGCACAAACTAGAAAATCAATAAGTGATGCTATGATCATTATTATTATTATTATTATTATTATTAAATATTATCAAAAGCAAAAGAATACTCATCTAAGAGAATGATGATGTTTAGAAATTATGGAAGAGCTGGGTTGTGGTACAAACAACCTCCATAAGGAAACCTCACATTAAACAGATGTGAAATCTTCCCAACAGAGTCCTCACTGAGAATGAAAAAATGAACTAACCTACAAATTCCTGTATCATCATTAGGAGACAGACGAAAAACATGCAGCTTCCATTGACACGTCTCTCTGAATACCTACGAAGCCTGTGTCTAAACACCCATGACAAGACCATAGCCTTGCTGCTCCTCACTAGCAAAACTTAAATTCAGCCAAGTTCCTCTTTAATGCTACTTTATTAAAACTCATCTGGCTCTTCCAATCCCTATTGTGTGGCATCTTCATCTGGCTGACCCAAGTTTGGCAGTGAATCCCCAAAATGGTGCCTGGACTCTAACCCTTTCCCTGGCTCTCCCCACTCCATAGTCTGTAATGTTGCCAGGGGACTTTATTTTAGTCAACAGTAGGACTTAGAATACAAGCATGCATACCTAACAATTTCACTGGGACCCTGCTTAGGGACTGCTAGAGTTTATCTACACTTATTCCGGCAACATTGAAATCTGAGTACCACCTGATGCTTGCTGGGGCACAAAGTCCCTTGGCAACCTTCAGAATATGCCATATGAATGGCCAGCCCTTGGCTGGATCTGAATGTCCCATTTGTCTTCTTGAGAAGTATCATGAGCACAGTCTGATGACAAGGTATGTCAAGATTAGCTCACCAACAATAAGTCCTGGAAAGAGATCTGTCTTACAGACAGAAACAAAATGGGGCTAAGTGGGAAAACAACCTTGCATAGAAAGACCTGTGCAAAGTAGAGGCATCTCAGGGCCTTTCCTGTTAAGTTAATAAAAGGACAATTTATGGAGTGACTCTGACTGGAGGTAAGAAGAGATGCTTCAAAGTTCCACTGATGTCATCTTCAATGAGGCATATTTAGCAATAAGTGGACAGAAATCAAGGCAGGGGGCAGGGAGTAATGGAGAGGTGACCATGTTAAGCAGAAGCAGACCACCTGGGCTGCAGAGGTATCACACCCCCAAATCAAGGGGCAGGAACACTTACAGAAAGAGAGAAGTCTATGGTGTCACCCACCCCTATGATCCCTGCCTCATCTCCCAACTCTGGGACTGTGTGGCAGTACCAGATGGAAAGGTGTTTTTTCTCCTGGATGGCATTGCAATTGGGATCCTTCCATCAAACTGTTCTTCATAAGAGTATAACGTGAATTCTCCAACTGAACAATAGCAACAAATAAAGTCAGTGATTTTTATGGATCAAGTTTTTATATAAGCCACATTTAAGTGCATATAAAAAGAGTAAATAATATCTATTTTATCAAACACAGCTCTTTTTTTTAGCCTTATGCTCAGGATTTGTTTAGAATTCTTTCCAAATCACCCAGAATTGTAATTACTTCCAAGCCAAAGCCTCCTTGGGGTTGATTTGGACTTTAAGCCGAGGTAGAATCAAAAATGTATATTGCTTTTCCCAACTGCCAGCTGTGGTAATTTCAGCCTAGGAAATTGTGATTCTCCTCTTTTACAACTTAATTTTGAAATAACTTCTCACAACTTTTGGCCATGTTTTCTCAGAGTTCTATTTTTCTTCTGTCCATGAAAAGGAAACAAGAAAGTTACATCAAAAATTTCTACCAAACTTTCATGGGGATATTTCCATCTGAAGGATGTGTTTTCCAGTTATGCTCTTAAAAAGGGGGTGGGAAGACCACTCTCTCACCTCATCTTACCTTCACTCTCACTCCTTCCTCGCCCATGTTGGTTTCTTTTCTCTCTGAGTTCTTACTTACGGCATTCTGCATACAGTAGTACTTCTCTCAGCAATGGGTTAGCAGTCTTCCACTTTCTAAGCTACACATCATGATCTGTTCTGCAAGAGAGCAAGTGTGGATATACTGGGTTGCCTCCCTAACCCATTTCTCCTTCTTTTCCATCCTATCAGAACCCAAATTCACTCAGGCGTCTGCATGACTCAGAGAAAGGAGACCGACCCCACCCCCAGCTCCAGGCGTAGATCCTGATTAGTCCTTATCCAACACAGTGATTCTATTTTCCTTGCCAAGTATTGGTCTACAAATGGGCAGGTACCCAATTCTGGCCAATGAGACATGAGACAAAGTCTACTTGGGGCTTCAAAGAAACGTCTTCTCACTTCACAGGAGACACTGGAAGAAGTGGTCTCTTTTCTCCCTTGGGAGATTTCCATGCCCTATTTTGAAACCTGGAGCTGCTACTGCCATCTTATTAACAACATGGGGATGGAATCAACAAAGAGGAGGGCAGAGTAAAAAAAAAAAAAAAAAATCATGGAGAAGTCAAGCCTAGGCCCTGGTAAACTAAACTTGGAGACTCCCTTCTAGCCTCTTACTACTTGATATATTAAATTTTCTTATGGTCAGTCCAGATTAAATGGGGATTCTTCTGTTACTTGTGGCTCAAAACATCCTAATAGATACAAGATTCCTATAGCAAATAGAAAAGTTTAGGAAATGTATAAGGTTTTAGATCATGGATTTAACTTGGCCATGTGACTCTTTCTTTCACTTGTCCTAATTGTCAGCATCATCTGCAGTCTCGTGGAAGATATACAGGTAGAAGTGTTTAGTTTACATTAAATTCTTAACATTGCAACTAAACTCAGTGTTTGATGGCTTTAGTAGGGTATTCTCTATAACTGGTCTGTTGTAGAATTGGAAGTGAATTTTGGGTCTGTTGGTGTGTGTGTGTGTGTGTGTGTGTGTGTGTGTGTTAAGCACATTGGCATAGCTTGAAGTCCCAGAGGCTTAAAAAATCCTAAAAGATAAACCTAGAAGCTACAATAATGATTTCCAAGGGAAGTAGACCATGGAGCAAAAGTATCTCTTGTTCAATGCCAGTACATTAGAGGTGAATAACTACATAAAAATCATAGAATGTGGGGGGAAAGAATGTCATTTTGTTGGAATGTAAGACTCATGGAAAAATACTCATTAGAACTAGGAATTGGATTCAGTTACAGCCATGTTTCCTAGAGCTTTATATATTCCTGTTTTGTCACTCATCTCTGACCCTTTCCACAAAGCCCACCTGAATCCTCCTAGGCTCTGGCACCAACTCCATAAACATTCCCACTAATTATAATTAGCATTTGTGTAGAATTTATGGTTTTCTAAACACCTTCACTTTCATAATCTCTCTTGATCCTCCCCATATCCCTATCGGATAAAAATTATTACATTCATTTTATTAATGTATAAACTGAGGAGAAGAGAACTTAAATAAGTTGCCCAAGATCATACAGCTAGTAAATGGAAGAGCACAGAGGTCTTCTAACTTTAAGTTCAAAATTTCCATTTTACTCTGCCCCCCCCCCCCCCGCATTCCTGTAAGCTGTAACAAATCTGAAGTTATGCTACTGATCAGCAGCAATTGGTTTGAAATAAGAAATCTTTGTATTCAAATACAAACATGAATATTTGAAAATTGCTAATTTGGGCCAAATGTTGGATTTAAAATGACTGCCAACCTCTTTTGTGTGCTCAAACTCCCTTAAACCATTTGTTCTCATATAACATTTAGCCTAAGATGTAATACACAATACACATATAGTGTTTCCCATGTACAATGTTTTCCAGCTTCTAATTCATTTTGGGCCATCAAAAGAGAACATAAAATAACTCCAGAGCTCTAGACTTTTGCAATTACTTTATGGAGAGGGAAAGGGAAGAGTGGGAAGAGTTTTTACAACTGAGAAAATCCAGATTTCTTATTAGTCATGGTCTAAAAATGACAACCCCCCTGCCTATCCAGCAGACCTCCCTCCACCCCGCCCCCCAACCGACAAGCTGCAGCTGGCAGAGCCTGCTGTAGACCACATTGCTCTGCCTGGCAATTCATCTACAGACTTTCGCAGGGAACCCATTTTTGCACAAGCTGGACCAGTCCCCCTGGCCTCTGGGGCAGAGTACCACCCAGAAGGACTGGAATGAAGCACGTGAGAGTGCCCAGCTGCAGTTCCAGCCCCGGGCCATGGCATCTGGCCACCCAGAGCCCACCAGGAAATAGAGCCAACACCAAGGCCCCTCCGCACCCACAAGCCTTCCTCCACCAAGAGCTTACAAGTGAGCTTAATGAAGTTGCCCTGAATACTCTCCCATGCTTCCCACCCCCAGCAGCCTTTGTTTATCCAGTGTGGCCGCAGTCAGGAGAGTCTGGTGAATGAGGTAAGAAAGGTTGCCCTCCCACCAGAGCTGGCAGAAAGTGGAGCAGCCATACCTTACAGTTCAGAAGGAAAGGCATGCGTGATTTATGAGATTCAAGAAGGGGTCCTTGCCCCCAGATGTATTTCTTCAACAACTATTCAGCTACCTGAATATACAGGGTGAAACTCTTGTTAAAAATAAAATCTAAAATAAAGTCAGTCCAGGATATCTTTGATGGGGAATTCCTCTTCCTCTTCCTCCCTCTCCTTTACTCTGAATTCCTCACACCACGGCCCCCATGTTACAAACTGTACTTCCCTTTCTAAGAAGTCCAAGCTCTCTCTCTACCTCCCCTGTTCTCAAACCAACACATTTTCCCTTAGGCATATAATAATGATTGCTGAAGAATTTAAACCCCCAACAGAGGCCTGTGTTCCAGATGCAAATAGCTCAGGGCAAAATGGTTAAAATAGTTTTATACTCTTTTCCCAAGAGGACAGATACATTCCATCCAATCAAGGTTCTAGGCCTTTGCTACATGTACAAGTATCAAAGAATTGGCTTATGTTTCCACTTCTGTGGTGTCTTAAATTGGGAACCTTGGAAACAGACTTTAAGATGAGAAGTTGCCTGCTGAAGATATACTGGGGAGTGCTCTCAGGATATAGGAAGGTAAAGAAAGCAAGACTGGACAGTGGGAAAAACTGACCCACAATGTAGTTGCAACAAAGACTTCAGGCAATCCGGTGGGAAGCTCTAAAGCTGGGATGGCCTATAAGAGTTGCCCCAAATTGAGAGAAGAGGCCAGGCTTTTTAGTCCTTTTAGCACCCACTTACAGGCCTTACATTGTCCTCTAGGAGGGAATGCATAATTCCTGTGAGGCACTTCTCTGTGGCTGAGAGCAATTCCTATTGAAGGACCAAGTTGTGAGCCATTAAAAGTCAAGATTCCTAGGAGCTAGGGATGGTTGCCACAGTTCTGAAGAGAGATCTGGGTGGAGCACAACGGTATTCACTATAGCCCACCCTTTATGCACGTGTTTTTTATAGTAAGTCCACTCCATCAAAGGAACAGTTTTTCTACTATTCTGGTTGACCTTGTTTCCAGAAGAAACAAAGACTTGTACAAAGACTAATTCTTGCTGCTACAACTGATCTCAAGGCTGAATCTGATAATCATCATTCTCCTCTTCCACTACATTTATTCTAGATTCCCTTCACTCTTTGGCTAGAACCTCTGCTGGTCTAAATGGCATATCTGGTGGGATGACCCAGACCTTCATTTCTGAGGGCTCTGAGGTCTTGGTTCCCATGTCAGTCTTGGGCAATGACTGTTGCACTTCCCTATTTTCCATTAAAACTCGGTCAGGAGTCCCAGTGATCCAGTGGATCACCTAGGAGTCAAATATCTTCTTCCAGGTGTCCCAGTGTTCCAGTGACCCAGTGGATCACCTAGGAGTCAAACATCTTCCCTGTTGTCTTTGTAGATCAGTAGCCTTATGTCTTCCTAATATGAGGGTCAATTACTCTTAACAACATGCAACTCCTCTCCTTGACTGCTGGTCTCTTGGCACAAGAAACCCAAAGTGACCAGGTGGCAGACAGTCATAGTTCAATGGGACACTTACTGTGCCACATTGTGGAAGTATTTTTCCTCTGGAAACCAGGATCTTTAGACTCACAGAACCCCAAGTTGTGGGGGAAAAAAGTGGTAATTCCCCAAGTGGGTCACTCTTACTTTTACCTCCCTGGTTTCCAAACCCATGTATTCTACCTATTAAAGAAGACCATAGAGTGGTCATTGATTTAAGGTACGTATCTTAAATGGAGGGTGGTGCCCCATCCCTATAGTATATCATCTTCAAGCTGGCACCTAAAAGGCCTCTTTAATAAACCATCTCATCACTCTATCATTCCTATGGCTTCTGGGTAGTGCAATAAATGATAAGACCAACGTATCCCATGGCCATGGGCCCACTGCTATATCTACTTTTGCTATAAAATGACTCCCTTGGTCCAAGGCAATGATATATAGGGTCTATATCAGTAGATTGAACATTCTCTAAATTATCAGGTAGTAGTACTTGCTAAGGGCCTAAAAGCCCAAAAGGCAAACTCATAACTGGAATATGTGTCAATTCCAGTCAAGATGAATGGTTGCTTCTTTCAAGGTAATTGTCCAATGTATTCAACTTGCCACCAAGTGGCTAGTTGGTCTCCTCAACAGATGTTGCTATATTAAGGGCTCAGCTTTGGTCTCTGCTTCTAGCCAATTGCACATTGAGCAGTGGAAGTAGTTAGATCAGCTTTAGTGAGTGGGAGCCCATGCTCTTGGGCTGCATCACCCTGATTCTGACACCACAGCTATTCTTCTTTCATCCATCATGCCAGCACTGAGATGGTCCATGACAGAGATGGGTTGATGTCACCTGCCTGAGTCATTCTACTACTTTGTTGTTTTGTGTCTCCTTTTTAATAGATATTCTCTTGTGATCATGTACATGCAATACAAAATTCATACCCATTGCCCTAGATCCATCTAGACCACATTGTCCCTGATCTTCCAATCTTTCTCCTTCCAAGTTTCTGACACAAGCAGCAAGGCCATAAGTCCATGTGTATCCCTGCATACTGTCACTTCACTTTCATACCAAGTGTTCTAACTAGAATTTTGTCCACTGGAGGCCCAGTGGGGGACATAAGCCAAAAAAACACAGATCCTAATGTTATTGGAATCTTGTTTATACCCACTGACTGATGAAGTCTGGACAAATCCAGAGTACTCTGGCACAAATCTGAGCCAATACCTTTCTCAAGAATACTTTCCTTTTCAGCCTGATGTCTAATTATGAATGAAAGGAGTTTCTTTCTCACTGATAAAACTTTGAATACCTGGGTGGACATAGGAGAAGTAATCTTTAGATCACAGGACATTTTTCAGGGCCCATGGGATCCTATCCTTAGAGACTTAGATCAAAACCACTAGATAAGCATCAAGAGGCCTATTGGTCACCATCAGCCATTAATCATCTTAGTAAGTAATTAAGTCATGTAACCTTCCTTGTGAGTCATGTAACATCCTCAAGGTTTGGCCTCTTCAGGTGTAAAATGAGAGTTAATGTGGGTGTGGTAGAAAGCCTTGTACTAGGACCGGGTATGATTCTGGCTCTGCCAAACTCCTGTGTGACCTTGCACAAATACCTCACCATTTGGGGCCTGCATTTACAATCTATAAGTGAAAGACTACATATGATATCCTCTCAGACTCTTTCCAGTTCAAATAGTCAATATTCTTTGCGTGTATATCCTCAACTCTAAAGCAGGTGGGTTCAACCCTTCCTAAAAATGGAGTCAATTTTTAGGCCGACAGCTTTCTTATGGAAAGTTTCAGGTGTAAAAAGAATCAGCTTGTAAAACAGATGACTGAGCATTTCTCAAAATAAACATTTGCCAAAGCTAAGTTAGACAGGGAATTGCCTGGAGTTATAAGCTTCAAATGCAGCATTAAAACTCATAATAGACTTGGAGATTCATTTGGAGATTTAGTATTTATTAATATCCCCATTGATTCTATTTCCACTCCAAATTCAATGCAAATGCTATTTTTACCAGCATCTTTATTACATTCATTGAATGGCATGAAGGCATCTTACAGAATTACACAGAAATGTCCTGAAGTTGCTTTTAGAAATTGTTATTTTTATTCTGTAGGGTTAATTGAACCTGCTGCTATATATCTAATTTATGTAAAACACAAAGACAGCAAGTTGTTAAACAAAAGTGTATTTGGTGCATAATATTAGGAATCACTCCCTCTAATGTTATGGAATATAGGCTATCAAAATGATCTTTCTCTCCTAAATGTAATAGCTGAACATTATTTATAGTTGCATATTATATATATTAAGAGCTATGTAAGCCAATAAATATGGTAGGATGCAGCAATTTTCTCTACTAGTATTGGCAGATAAAGTTACTTAAGTCAATATTTTGGTAATTTAAGCATCAATAACCGGCTCTTGAATATATTAATGATGATCCATTTCACTACACATCATGATCTGGATCAATTTGTCTGTCCCTTCTTTATATAGATCTAACTGGCTCAACTTCCATCACAGATGTAAAGTACCATCAGTACACATTACTTTTTAGTACTGCTTCCCTCAAATATTGATTTTTAATTTTTTTGTCAAACAGAATGCGTGCTCTCATTTTGTGCTACCAGGATACACACAGAGACACACACACACAGAGACACATACACACACACACATCTAGCTAAGAGCCATCACATTACATATCATTTCCCTAATAATGTAGGAACTGATAGGCATGAACATCAATATTTTTTAAGTTTTTTTGTTTGTTTGTTTGTTTGTTTGTTTCAAGAAACAGAAGCTGACTCTAGTTTGCTTAAGTAAAGGAAGGGAGAAAAGACAGTTTTTGAAAGGATCCCAGGTTACTACCCAGAATGAAAGGGAATATTGGATAAATTCAGAAAGCAAAGGAGCCAGAGCAACTCCTGATCCTCAGCAGGAGATAAATAACTGATACATGTTGAATATTTACTTGCATTTGGCACTGTTCTACATATTTTAAATGTGTATTCTCACTTAAGCCTCAAAACAATATCATGAGGTAGGTATTATCTCTCCGTTTTAAAGGTGAAGAACCTAGGGAAAGGGAAGTTAAGTAACTTGCCCCAAGTCACAGAACGAATGAGTGGTAAAGCCAAGACTCCATGCTACTCTTGCATGCTGCCTTTTTTCTAAAGCACAACCACAAGATAACTCAGCTCCATCAACTGCTCGGCTGCCATTCTCCCTGCATCACTGTTTCAGATTTCACATTCATGGGAAGAAGACTCTCCACCACCCCTCACCACCCCCCACCACCCTCTACCATCAGAGAGGAAGGACCATGCTATACGATCATGGCCCAGAGGGACAATCCCATGCATCCCATGGCCCCAGAGAAAGAGAAATCCTTATAAGCCCAGAAAACCAACCAAAGTACATCTATTGAGTCATTGCAATGGGGAGACCACTGACACTGACCTCAGAAGAGCTGGGGTGTAATCCCTGCTCTGGTGCTAATTATATGACCTTGGCAAAGCTTAATCAAATGGGGCTCCAGTTATTTCATTTATAAAGTTAAGCAACTGGACTATACTTATCCTATTTGTTCTACCCCTAAAATTACTTTATATTTAATAAAAACACAGATTCACCCTCTTAGCCAGTACCTCCTTCAGATGCCACATGCTTGAAAACTCTAAGCTTCACAGTTTCCTTTTCTCCATAGCAGGCCTCCAAAAGTCTTTATGAAATCATCCTCAAGAGCCTCTCACCTTTGGGAACATGTTTTCATGCTTTCTTCATTTAGACATCATCAAAGAGATGTGGTATCTGGATTCTGTAGCTCCAGGGTCTCCCTGAAAGCCACCATCTGCTAATCATTCCTAGTGTATTACTCAGCTTCCTCCCCACAGGCAGAGATGCCCTAGCAGAATTCTGGCCTGAACACCAATGAGATACACTGCCTCTTTGTCTACACCTAGTAGCCCCAAGTGATCATCCTGAAATCAATCTCTCATTGCTCATTGTTCTTTTTTGTATATCTTATCAGAAAGGGAATGTCGGGGTGCCTGGGTGGCTCAGTTGGTTAAGCGACTGCCTTCAGCTCAGGTCATGATCCTGGAGTCCCTGGATCGAGTCCCGCATTGGGCTCCCTGCTCGGCAGGGAGTCTGCTTCTCCCTCTGACCCTCCCCCCTCTCATGTGCTCTGTCTCTCATTCTCTCTCTCTCAAATAAATAAATAAAATCTTAAAAAAAAAAAGGGGGGGGGAATGTCAAAGTTCAAAAGCAACTCAAAGGCCGGGGGGCGGGGGGGTGTTAGTGAGGCTGTTCAGGTGTTATGGACTGCATGTCTTTCCCCCCCAAAATTCATATGTTGAAGCCCTAACCCCCAATGTAGTAGTATTTGGAGGTGGGGCCTTTGGCAGGTACTTAGGTTTAGATGAGGTCAGGAGGGAAGAGCCCCATGATGAGATTAGTGCCCTTAAAAGAACACGAAAAGACCAGAGTTCTTTCTCTCTCTTTGTCCCGTGTGAAGACCCAGCAAGAAGGTGGCCATCTGAAACCAGGAAAAGGGCTCTTACCAGGCACTGAATCAGCTAGCATCTTGGACTTCCCAGCCTCCAAAACCATGAGAAATTAAGTTCTGTTGTTTAAGCCACCCTGTCTGTGGTATTTTGTTCTAGCAGCCAGAGCTGACTAAGCCTACAGGTGAAGTGGTAAAGGCTGCGGATTTTAGACGTGACCACCTAAATGAAAATGTTAGCCCTAATCCCCAATCTTTTAGTCCCACCTAACCAATTAAATTACTAAATGTAAAGTCACTCCAAATATACAGCAATCCACTATTTCCCAAGAAAAGATATTTTTTTTAGTTCTTAGTCAACCTGAATATATACCTTTTTAGGAATTGTGGTTGTAGCAGGCCGAATAGGGGCCACCCAAGATTTCAGGTCCTAATCCCTAAAAACTGCAACTAGAACTTTATATGGTGAAGATTTTGCAGATGTGATGAAGTTAAGGATTTTGACAAGGGGGTGGTTATCTGGATTATCAGATTATCGGATTATTATTGCCTTAAATGCCCTCACAAGTGTTCTGATGACAGAGAGACAGAGGGAAATCTGACACACATGCAGAGGGGAAGGCAACATGATGATGGAGCAGAGAGAGATCCGAAGATGCTGGTCTTGAAAACTGGAGTAATGTGGTCACAAACCAAGGAATGCCAGCAGCCACCAGAAGTCGGAAGAGGGAAGGGATGGATTCTCCTCTAGAGCATCTGCAGAGAGCACAGCCTTACCAGCACCTATCAGCAATACTGATTTTGAACCGTGAGAGTATCAATTTCTTTGTTTTCAGCCATCAACTTTGTCGTAATTTGTTACAAGCAGCCACAGGAAATGAACACAGTACCTATTGCCTCCCTCCCCTTTACTTCAGCGAGAAGGGAATACATCCCTGCCCATTGATGCAGTGCATGGCCATGACATTTGTTGTCACCCCAAGGTGAATGGAGCATGCGTTTCTGCTCTTCGGCCTTGGGCTGAGCCCCATGACGTGCACTGGCCGATGGCGTGTTAGTGCATGTGCTGCAAGCAGAGACTGGAGATGTGCCTGTGTGGCTGGGCTTGTCTTCTTGTGCTTCTGCTACTGCCACGGAAGCACATTCCCTGGGGAGCCTGCTGGTCACAGAAGAATGAAAGCTCTGGGCACCAACTCCAACAAAGCCTGCAGCCCAGAGCTCAGCCCAGAGAGCTCAGGCTAGCTCAGCTCAGCCCCAGGTGGCCTGCACACACGGGAGTGATAAATATCTGCTTGCTGTTTATCCCACTGAGAATTTATGGCTGCTTATGATACAGGGACACAGTTGAAATCATCAGATCTAGTTACAGTTAATTTATTAATTTAGTTATGCATATCCTTCAAGACTTATACAACAGGGCGCCTGGGTGGCTCAGTTGGTTAAGCGACTGCCTTCGGCTCAGGTCATGATCCTGGAGTCCCGGGATCGAGTCCCGCATCGGGCTCCCTGCTCGGCGGGGGGTCTGCTTCGTCCTCTGACCCTATCCCCTCTCATGTGTTCTCTCTCTCTCATTCTCTCTCTCTCAAATAAATAAATAAAATCTTTAAAAAAAAAAAAAAGACTTATACAACATAACACATGAACACAGGGTTTTTTCCATTCTCACAGTTCTTGAAACAATTGGATTAAACCTTCATAACTGACACCACAGTGTCTTTGTGTGACACAATTTTCCAGGGCACACCATCTTTGTTTTCATCCAAGTTGTGTAAGAAATTAGACTGTCCAGTTTTGCACTGGAAATTTCATCCCAATACACGAGTACCCAGTCTCATAACAGAAGATGAGTTTGGGGTTGGTGTGTTTTGTTGTTGTTTTTTTTTCATTTATCACAATTCCTATAATGTAACTTCTATTGACTTTTTTTAAAGATTTATGTATTTAATTTAGAGAGAGAAGGAGAGAGAGCACAAGCAGAAGGGGCAGAGGGAGAGGGAGAAAGAATCTCAAGCAGACTCCACACTGAGTGCGGAGCCCAATGCAGGGCTCGATCTCATGACCCTGAGATCATGACCTGAGCCAAAACCAAGAGTCAGATGCTTAACCAACTGCACCACCCAGCCACCCCTCTATTGCTTTTTTAAATGGACTTTAAAAGGCCAGGTTTATAGTGATATCCAATGCCTATAATCATGAAGTCATAACGTCAGGATCAATTACTAAATTGTATGAAAATTTTTGCCTTTTTTTTCAACCTATTGAGTTAGGTGATTACTTAGCATTAATCAAAGGCATTTCAAGCTGTTCTCTGCCAGTCCGTGATATGGTCTTTCTCCAGTTAACCGGTGAGTTTACCACAAAGCTCAGCTGAGGATTCCTAGCAATGGTTTGTACGGTCAACCCAATTTGCAAAATTTGCAAAAGTAAGATATTTTAACTGCAGTGTGCTAAGACCACTATACCTTTCAGTTCTTAGGCTTTACCCTCGTGCCAGGTGTTTCGGAGTGGCCACAAGCATTATGGAGCCCCGGCTGAGGGAAAGTTGAGTGGGGATGTATTTAGTATGAGCTCGGTGGATGTATTTCATATTTCAGTGGCTCACAGTCACTTCTGTGGCACAGTGAAGTTATTGTTAGCTGTCCCAGGGTAGGAACAGCTTTTCGGAACACCCCTACCACCCAAGGTACCAACTCACCTGGCACCAGGACCAGCGCCAGAGGTCATATCAAGACACGCACAGGTCCTGTGGCACCCGGCATAGAAGCGCGTGGGTAGTGGAGGAGAAACCTAATTTGAAATGTGTGGAACCAGAAGCTGGTCTGTGGAAAATTCTTCCAATCATCAGAGATTTAAAATTGTAAGTAGAAGATTTGGTTCTCATTAATGCCTAATAAGAACAGAAGTTCCTTCTTATTGAGGAAATATACTCAATAATGCAGCATAGGCAATTATAAATGCACTATTGATTTTTTTCTTTTTGATGGGAAACATGTGAAATAAATTTATCAAAATTCCTGGCGCTATTGAGGAAAACCCAAAGCAGTACCACAAACTCAGTACATCATCTGTAACAGCTCAATTACAAATGAAACTCACTAGTGGTTTTCTCAAATATGACAGCCAACCTGAAGGTAAATGGCATTACCCAGAACAAACTATGACATCCAAAGGAACTTTTCTAAACTATGTATAACTTTTTTTAAAGGCCAACAAACCAAATTATCTTAATATCCTCATTATGAAAAGTGATACGATAAAATCATTGTCCTATGAAAACATATATTCTTTTTTTCTGGATTTTGAAGTGCTTGTGATATTTATCGGCTTTTTAAAGATAGATGATTTCTTCCTTCGTTCTAAATAACTGCAGCTCTGAGCAGATTTTGCACCCTTTTCTTAAAGTGAGTCCCTGAAAAATTGACTTCCAAAAAATGTATGAAACTCAGAGCAACAGTCATAATGGCATTTGAGTCTCATATACGTGGATGCAGGGCTCTGCACCAGCTAACCTGCGGTGCTCCTGGCAGGCCCATCATAGACACACTCCACCTCCCGCTCACCGTTCTTTTTTTTGTGACTCATGTGCATCACAGACCCAGTAGCCTCACAGGGGAACTGTCTAAAGCAGAGGGGCAGAAGAAATGGAGAAGGAATTTCTGAAGCTACAACTGCCAGGGTCCAAATCCAGGATCCTCCATTTCCTAGGCTGTGTAATTGTGGATAAGTTTCTCAGCCTCCGGGAATAAGGATAACGCCTCTCGCAGGAAGCCATTGTATTCAATCAGTTGATTCACATAAAGTGTTTAGATCAATACCTAGGACATGGTGATAAGCTCAAGAAAGGTCAGCTCTTCTTCCATCCTTGTGGTTGTTGATCCCATCTGCCAGGCTGTGTCTGGATTACCAGAACCTCCCTTAGTTCTCAGCCAGCCTTATAATTGCCATGTGGCAAAGGACAAAATGAGTTTCACAGAGCTTCCAAATGTGCTCAAAATCTTATCAAATAACTAGGATGAATGATAGAGGGAAAACTGAAACCCACGAATAGTTGACTCTACCCCACTTCTTTCCATTATACCCCCGCAAACTAAAAAAAAAAGGATTTTGTGATCCTGAAACACAAATGAAAAAGATGGATTATGTCAAGGCTAAAAATTGATGGTTGGATTGTAAAAGAGCTTTTTCATTTGTTTTAAGTAAACAGAAAATCAAAAATATTGAAGAAAATTTACACATACATAATACTTGTAATTTCATACTCTTTACAAATCCAGAATCATTTGATTTAGGAGCATAAAAGCACATTTTATGTGAATTGATTTGCTCTTGAAATTAGTCTGTTACATTAAATTAAAAGCATTTTTATTCAGACAATCCGGACAAATTTCCCAATTGTACTGCTTTTGAGGGCTTTTTTTTTTTTTTCATTTTTGTTACAAATGGAGCTACAAGCTGCTGAACTTTAAGGAATCCAGCATCACGTCGTTTCTTTTTTTTCTTTTTTTTTCTTTTTGCCAATTTATAATGAGGGAAACTGTTGAGAACAGAAAAATGCAACTACACTATAAAAAAACAAAGAGCCATTATGTTATCGGATGTTGGTTTTCTTTACAGTGAGGGGGTAGAGACAAACAGCATTCATTCACAGAAAAGGAATTGAGAGAAAGAAAGGAAAAACCCTCACTTCTTCATCCATGCCTCCCGATGGTTTGAGCACAATGTGTGCCATGTATAACACAATTGTCTGGTAAGTTGCTAGCAATCTGTGCTTTTTGTGATTTTTAAAAGAATTTTTTTGTTATCTACACAGAACTCTTAAATCCTCAATAATTCTATGGTAAACTATGGCAAAATGTTGAAGAAGAGCACTCTAGGTAGAAAGAATGGCAAGGCCAAAGGCCTTCAGGTGGGGGGCCATTCCTGAAGTACTTGAACTGCAAAGAGATGAGGATGGGGTTGCAAGAGGAAAAATGGTAGGAGATAAAGGTGGAGAGGTTGGTGTAAGGCCAGAGTAGATAGATTCCAGCAGATCACTGTAAGAATGTTGACTTTTATTCCAGGATGGAAATTACTAAAGAGGTTTGATTTGAGAAGTGACATGACAATTGCAATGTTGGGAACCAGACTTCAGAAAGATAAAAAATAATAATTCTTTGAAGTCTTACCACTATTAAATCTTTATTATATTTTCATCATAGTCATATACTACTTCCCTCCAGTACAGAGCTTTACAAACCTACAAGCCTGGGCCAGAGGCTGCACTGAATGTCCCTTGGAAAACATCATGTCCCTAGGCAGATTTCCTTCAGCCCACATAGGGTGTTAAAAATCTCTTGAATGGGGGGTACCTGGGTTGCTCAATTGGTTAAGCATCCAACTCTTGATTTCGGCTCAGGTCATGATCTCAGGGTCATGATATCAGGTCATGAGATTGAGGCCCGTGTTGGGCTCCCCACTCAGCAGATATGCTTAAGATTCTCTCTCTCCCCCTGCCTCCCTGCCCCACCCCCACTCACATGCACTCTCTCTCTCAAAATAAAATAAAATAATAAAAAAATAAAAATCTCTCGAATGTACTGCCAATATCAAAATGGAGAGGTTTCACATAAAGTCTGGAATTCTAGATTTTCTTTAAAAACCAGAACATCTGGCAACTCTGGGCCTGCCTTTCCCCATAGCAACAATCAGCAGGCACTGAGGGACAGCCGCCCCGCTTAGACAGAGCAGGCATTCTGTGGGCACCCAGACTGTACCACTCCCTCAGCAAAGCCAAGCTCTAGCTACCACTTAGCATCATTCTTCAGCACTTGTACTTCGTTTAGTGGAGTAGTGGTTTTTGAGTATTTGGTCTTAGAACACTTTCACACTCTTAAAAATCATTAAGCACTCAAAGAGGTTCTGTTTCTGTGTATTATAGCTATAAATATTATATTAAAATTAAAATGAGAATAAAGACATTTCATGTTAGCATCAATAACATGTGTTTATGAAAAACTACTATTTTTTCCAAAACAAAACAAGATTATGAAAAATGGCATTGTTTTATATTTTTGAAAATCTCTTTAATGTCTGGCTTAATAGAATCAGCTGGATTCTCCTACCTGTTATGCATTTAATCTACTGTGATATTTTGTTTTGGTTAAAGCAAATGAAGAAAATTCAGCCTCACATAGTTGTATAAGTAGTTGGAAAATGGAGAACTGTTTTCACAGCCTTTTCATACAATTGCAGTTATTCTACTTTGATACTACACTAAAACTCAGCAAGTGGTAACTTCTTTAAGGTTAGTTGCAATGTGGAACCTGAAACCACATCAAAGAACTCCTACTCTATTACATTAAAATCCACTGGTCTATCTTACACTTTGAATGTATTTTCTATCCATACAGGATTTTATAACATCATGCATTAGTCATTTAGAAAATATTGGTTCACTGAGTTATGGAGATCTTCCAAATGTTGACACATTTCACTGTATAACATTAAAAAAAGAAAAAGAAAAAGAAAATCAACACTGTTTTCAATGTAACCTCATCAGAAAAAGTCTTTAAAACATTGGGATGCTATCAAACTCACAATGGTGGATACGAGTTTTCCTAAATTCTAATATAGCCTGAAAGCTCTAACTTTATCACTGACAACAAATTCTGACAGTTGTTTTTCCCTGAAGTGACAGGCTAACTTCATTTGTTTTTGAGAAAATGTCTGCCAGATACCCAAGTTTGAATAACTGTAGTTTGAAAAAAAATGGGGTTCCATGAAAAAAAAAAAAAGTGGCTAGTTCAGCTTGCAAGTCAAAATACAATTGCTCAAGTGCTTTTCCTTAAGAAAGCCACCATACTTCATTGTGCAGAAGGGCTTGATGTGTACTTCTAATCTTATCATACAGAATATTAAAAAAGATGTGTACTTAGCAAGAGTTAAGGTCTAATAAAATTAATAATTTTACATTACTCAACAAGAGTTGAAATTTAATTAAAATAATAATTAATAATTCATAAAATTAATCATTTATAAAATAATTAATAATTTTAATTTAATAAAATAATTGATGGTTTTAATAAAATTAATGTTTCATCATGGGCATTTTTAAGTGAAACTAGTTTTTTTTAAAGGTGCTTGTATGGTAGTGAAGAGTACAATAGCTAGTAGAATGGTTTGGTGCCACTGCCTTGATTCACATGGAGTCACCATTATTTTTGCACCATCAGAGCAAATATCAATACAGTTAAAAAAGCAAGTAATGCCTTGTATTTTATGAAAATAGTTTTGATCTCATGGACCTCCTGAAAAAGATCTCAGGCACCCCCAGGGGCCCACGGATCACATCTGAGAACTGCTATAGTAGAGAAATACTTCTCTGTGTCCATTTCTGTATCAAAAACAGAAAAATAAAAGATGCTCTCAGAGGGTGACATGTTTTAAGAAATTGGAAGTGAGCACCCATCTCTAGTTTAAGGTTCCTGCCTGGTCCCTGTAGCCACCTAAGTCTATAATAATGGCCTTAACATGTTATAATCACCATCGCCACCCCATTTACCCTATTTTCCCATCCTAGAGCAACCACACTTCAAGTCGTCAACAGCCCTTCACACCTGGTGTGTATGAACAATGGGAGTGACATTCTGATGATCCAATGACCTGAAGCAGACACAGTTTGGAAGATGAGGGAGAGTTTCTGGGAGCACTAATCATAGACCTAGCTAATTTTCTATATTTTGCCTCAAAGACAATGAGAAGGAGAATGAATGCTCATTTTTTACAAAGCTGATACTTACTTATTTATTTATTTAACATTTATTAAGCCACTACTATGGACTTAATCCTCCCACCTGCCCTGGAGGTCATTTGTACCAACTTCATTTCACTCAGACTCTAAGAGTCCACACGCTGTTGGTAAGCAAAAGGGGGAGGCATTTAAACCCAGGGCTCAGTGACTCCCAAGTCCCACAGCTTCAAACAGTCTGAAAATCCTGACATTTGTAATTGGGCTCCAAAATGGCAATGCATTTTTTTTAATTATGTACAACTTGTTTCTAGTGATGGTAACAATATAAAAAAGAAGATCGAAAAAAACAGTAAATAGATAATAGATAATAGAAATTAATATCCCAGCTACATATGTGTCATGATAAAAGCAGTAACAATGATAATGATTATCATTTATTTGTTCAACCATATTTATGTCTCAGGCACAATTCTAGCTTTGGGGGATAGGCAGTGATAGAAACACAGGGTCTCCCAATGCCAGCCCTTAGTCTCAGCTTTGTTTACACATTTTATATAGTTCACTTCAACACCCTGTTAGGTAGGTATTATCATCACTTCTATTATATGAAGAAATGAAGCCTCAGAGAAGTTATTTATATTGCCCAGGATCACATCACTTCTTAGGGCAGGAGTCAGAATTCAATCACAGGACTGTCTACTTCCAAAACTCTCCTTGTATCAATTCAAGTTGAGCACCAAAATTATACCCACCTAGTCCCTGTGTTGCAAAATCTCCCGCTCTGTAGACAAGAGTGGTTGAGTACTGTTGGACCCTACCAGGCACAAAGCAAATCTGAGTCCACGTCTGGGAAAACTAACTGGAGTAGGGTGAACAGGTAGTGATCAAAGGTGAAGAAATAATCATGTCCAAAAGAAGGATATTAAGGGAGAATGGAGAGAGGGCCAGGGTTACAGAATCTTCTCCCCGGAGGGCCAGTTAAACTGGTAACAAACTCCCCTGGGAGTGTTAAGTGTTATTTCTCTTTTTTTGTGAGTATGAAATCATAACAAGAACTAGTTCAAGTAGCTTAATCAAAGAAATTCAACTGTTCTGACCAGGGCCATAAAAAAGGGAGGAATTAATTGCAGCTTTGACTATTTGGGAAAGAATATCAAGAAAGAAAACTATGGCGATGCTAGGTGTTTTTATATACTATCTTATTTAACCTCCTCAACCCCCTGGGAGGTAGATTTGACTAGCCCTCTTTTCAGATGAGAACACTGACGCTATGAGAAAATAAAGTAATCCACCCACCCAGGTCTATGGATTACAAAGCCCATCCTCTCTCCAGACCAGAGTTTGGCAACCTACAGCCCAGGTGCCAAACCCTACCCACTGCCTGCTTTTATAAATAAAGTTTTATTGGAACACAGCCATGTCCAACCCTTTACATATTTTCTGTAGCTGCTTTCATGCTCCAACAGCCTAGCTGAGTAATTCCAACAGAGACCACACGGCCTACAAAACCAAAAATATTTACTATCTGGTCCTTTGCAGAAAAAGTTTGCTGACCCCTTCTCTAGAGTAGATTTCTCAGCAGCTATGTTGTCTCCTCAAACTAAATCTTCCCAGGACCCCCAACATACATACAAAACAGACACAAGCCTAATATTGTTAATACTGCACCTTATAAATTCAAATTTACATAACATTTACTGATTCGAAATTCAATCAATAAGATAAGTTAGTTTTGAGTAACACAAAATTTTAAAATAGCAAGTTCTTAGAGGTTAGGTCCAGTCTCAAAGCATCACTGGCATACTCTTTATATTTCATTTAACTTTTTTCCAGGCTAGCTTACACTGACCCAGAAGCTTGAAGAGAAGTGCTAGGAAGCATTTGCTTTCCAAGTAAAATCTTCAACAATGTCATCAGTTCTACTCATAGCCATAAAATTCAGACACACAGTGAATAAGAAATAAATACTCATTGAATGACCAGATAAAGCATTTTCACACTGATATATAGTTACACTTTCATTTACTGCACAATGCAATTTTTTAAATTTTATTCTAACAATACACACACACAGGAATACCTTTACAACTTCTGGTGTGCGGACAAGGCCCCTTTTTTTGAGCATACATCAACTATTTGAAGTTCCAAATTACTTTGTTTTTCATATAAAGCAAATGATTTGTAAAACTAATGGAGAGAGCTGTGATTAATCCAGTGCGTCAGAGAATCTAGATCATTTAAGAGGTCTATGGCAGAAGTACTCAAAAGTTCAAGTCCTTGGTTCAATTTATCAAGTTCACTTTTTTCCCTTTTCACTAATTTCCACTCTCCTTATATTATTTGCTTATATTTTTATTTTGGTTTAGTTTTGAGGGAATACCTTTTCCACATTCCTGAGCTGAAAGCTTATTATATCTTAGGTTGGGTTCCCCAGAAGCAGAGCCTGTGATGGAGATTCTTGTAAAACTGGTTTGTTATGGACGTGCTCACAAGAACCTATAAGGAGTAGCAGGGCGGGAATGGAAGTCTAACCTCACTCCGCCTAATCCCATAGGGAGCTTTGTAGCATAAATCAAGCATAAATTGTACCATAGCCTGTTCTAACTTGTGGCAAGGAGGCAGGACCTACGTGTCCCAACATTACAGTGTGGTCCCCCCTTTGGTCCAGAGGCAGATAATCCTCCTCTGACAAAGCACGGGATTGGGGGGGACCCATTCCATCCAAGACCCCAGCAGATGCCTGAAACTAGAGATAGTACTGTTTATCCTATGTTATTTCCTATACCCACCTCCCTATGATAAAGTTTGATTTACAAATTAGGCACAGTAAGAGATTAACAACAATAACTAATAATACAATAGAATAATTATAATAACATACTGTAATAAAAGTTATGTGCATGTCATGTCGTCTCTCTCTCAAAATATCATACTACACTCACCCCTCTTGCCGTGACAATGTGAGATGATAAAATGCCTAAGTGATGAGAGGAACAGTGGTGAATGACTTAAGCCCTACAATTTGACTTCTGTAAGCATCAGTGCTTGCTTACTAAGGTGCTTGGCGCTGGCTGGGCCCTGTGCATCATGCAGTGTGAATAAGATTCACAGGCCTTTGGCTTCTGGGAGTTTATCATCTAGTAAGAGATATAGACATGCCAGAGGAGTACCCAGATCCAACGAAGCAAGAGCACCCACGCCACAATCATGAGCTTGCTTCTACGTACGACTTTACATAACCCTGGACACTCATGAGATGGAGAGAGTGAAAACTGGTGAACAGGAGACAGATGAGGAGACACCAAAGAGACATGTTTTTGACTTTGCATTTCTTTCTTTTGGCCTAAAGAGCATGGAGAAAATACAAACAGCAAATGCCTACCACGTAGCGCCCTTTCTAGCTGATTCTCACCCGTGATCGCTCTTAACCTTCATACCAACCCTTTGTAGCAGGAATTAGTTTCATCATTCTCTAAATGAGAAAACTGAAACTCTGGTCACTAATAAATTGAGGGGCCAGAATTCAAAGCACATCTTTTTTTTAACCACACAACCTCAAGTTTTTCCATCGCCATCTGTGGGGTGCCTCCAGGGCTTTGGGATGCACAGATCTAAGTTAGGTAACAGAAGCAGTTGGGAAAATTACACACTTTAGCCTGAACTAATTTAGATAAATCACTCGGTAAAGTGAATCCAATCACACCCCATTCAGTCCTGACTCACCAGTAAACTGGGGTCAACCTGTCCTTCCTGGCCCTCAAGAGGAATAAAGGAGAGAAAGAGGACAAAGGACAGAAAGCAGAGCCTGTGATGGTGACAGAAGCGCTCACAAGAACTTGTAAGGAGTGAGATAGCAGGTTGGGAATGGAAAAACTCTAACCTCGCTCTGCCTCATTCCACGGGGAGCTCCATAGCATAAATCAAGCATGAATTGCACCATAGCCTGCCCTAACTGGTGGCAAGGATACAGGACCTACACTCTTGCATTTGCCCAGACAGAAGGACTGGCATGTGTAATCATGGTAAAATTTTAACATTCTTAATGGGCTTTTCTTCCTTCCTGAGTACACCACTTTTGCCCTGGTCCACCTTTACAACCATCTGCAAGGAGGGAGATTAGAATTTATCCATGAAGGGATGCAAAAGCAAATGCAAAATAAGTTACAACTTCAGTCACTGAGAAATACTATTATGCAGCAAGCTAATGTCTTTAATGATACCCATCCATCTGCCTCTAACATCACAAGGGTTAATTCAGGAGGACCCAATTCACCGAGTTCTCTCGCGTTCTAGAATCGTCACTTTGAGTTGTGTGTGTTGTGTGTTGCACATGGGAGACACATCTGATTGGGTGACCACATCGTGGACCCCATAGTTTCATTTATCTGGTATAACAATACCTGATGTTAGCAATCAAGTGTCTTGTCGTAGCATAATCATTATATGGCAATTTTCTTTTTTTTTTTTCTTTTTTTTTTTTTTAAAGATTTTATTTATTTATTTGAGAGAGAGAGAATGAGAGACAGAGAGCATGAGAGGGAGGAGGGTCAGAGGGAGAAGCAGACTCCCTGCTGAGCAGGGAGCCCGATGCGGACTCGATCCCGGGACTCCAGGATCATGACCTGAGCCGAAGGCAGTCGCTTAACCAACTGAGCCACCCAGGCGCCCTATATGGCAATTTTCTGATAGATGGAAAATAAAATGCCTTGACAGAGGGCCACCTTTCGCTAATTTTCACAAAGATAGTGTGCTAGCAGCATCCCAATGTAAAGAAAATTCCCTTTCTTTCTATACTTCTTGGGTTTTGTATTAGTCATAGCTGCAAAGACGCCATGTAACAAGCAACTCAAAAAATTTCAGTGACTGACAACAGCAGGGCTGCTATTGTAGATCACAGAGAAAAAAAAAAAAAGAAGAAGAAAACAATTATTTACTCTTCATGGGTCTGAAATATTTGTTGTGCTCTGCTGGACTCAGCTGGATTTGGACCAGTTTACCATCAAGACTGCAGGTCAGGTTTAGTTCTGCTCTATGTGTCCCTCATTCTGAGACCCCAGGAAAATCAGCTCTAGCGACCTAAAGCACATTTTTCTCATGGCAGACAGCACGGGCTCAAGAACTTAAGCCAAAACATACAAGTGAATTTAAAACCTCTGATCATGTCACATCCACTCATCTTCTATTGAACAAAGCAAACCTCACAACCAAGGACATCAGAGGGGTAGGGAAGTGTCCTCCTCCCACAGAGGTGAGAAAGGGAGAGTGACTTTTTGCTAAACAGTAACATAGTCTGACACAGATTTACTCTACCGCACTCTGCAGTATTAGGATGATACACTGTAGAGAAATCCCACCACTATTACAGCTCAGGGAATGTTAGAAACTATTTTCATATGGAGACAAGTCAGTTCCCATACACCACTGGTTTCTGCACACTAGATTCTGTGTACTGTTTTAAAAGAGATCAGCCTGCTTATCTTTCACCTTTTTGTAGGTTAGTGTAATAGACCAGAGTTAAGCAAACTAAACACTGTCTATCAAGGATCTGAGAGTAAATATTTTTGACTTTGCAGGCTACCTAGTCTCTGTTACAACTACTCAGTCTAGCCACGGTAGTGCAAAAGCAACCACCACAAATACTTAAACAAATGGACATAGCTATGTTCCAATAAAAACTTACTCACAAATAAAAATGTTACTCTTTGCAGATGACATGATATTATAAATCGAAAACCCTAAAGACTCCATCAGAAAACTGTTAGAACTAATGAACAAATTCAGTAAAGATGCCAGATTCTAAATCAATACACAAAAATCTGTTAGGAAAAAAAAAATGATTACCTGTAGAGGAGGGAAAAGAAGTGGGTAAAGGACAAGAATGGAAGCTGGACTCCTTTGACTATCACTTGTTTTGTAGATTTAATCTTGGAACCATGTAAATATTTCACATCATTATAAGACAAAATTAAAGGAATAAATAAAGAAATCCCCCAAGAATCAGGGGAAAAAAAATCTGTGGCATTTATTTACACTAATAATAAACTATCAGAAAGAGAAAATTAGAAAACGATTCTATTTATAATTGCATAAAAAGGAATAAAGTTCCTAGAATAAGTTCAACCAAGGAAGTGAAAGATCTGTTATTGAAAACTACAAGACATTAAAGAAAAACTGAAAAAGACACAAATAAATGGAAAGATATCCCGTGCTCATGGACTAGAAGAATTAATATTGTTAATACTATCTAAAGCAATCTACAGATTCAATGCAATCCCTATCAAAATACTAATGGCATTTCTCATAGAAATAGAACAATCCTAAAATTTGTAAGGAAGCACAAAGGACCTCAAATAGCCAAAGCAATCTTGAGAAAGAACAAAGCTTTACATTTTTTAAATTAGGGAAGCCCCACGCTCCCTAACATCAAACTATATTACAAAGCTATAGTTTTAAAAATTAAAACAGTATGGTAATGGCATAGAAACAGACATATAAATCAATGGGACAGAACAGAGAGCCCAGAAATAAACCCACACTTATATGGTCAATTGATTCATGACAAAGGAGCCAAGAATATACAATGAGGAAAGGGTAATCTCTTCAATAAATGGTGTTGGGGAAATTGGACAGCCACATGCAAAAGAATGAAACTGGACCACAACATACACAAAAATTAACTCAAAATAGATTAAAGACTTAAACATAAGACAGAAACCATAAAACTCCTAGAAGAAAGCATAAGGGGCATGCTTCTTGACATGGATCTTGGCAATGATTTTTTAAATCTGATACCAGAAGCAAAAGCAACAAAAGCAAAAATAAACAAGTGGGACTACACCAACTACAAAGCTTCTGCATGGCAAAGGAAATCATCAACAAAATGAAAAAGGAATCTACCGAATGAGAGAAAATAATTATAAATCATGTATCTGATAAGGAGCTAATATTGAAAATACACAAAGAACTCATAAGACTCATGAGCTAAAAAACAATCTGATTAAAAAATGGGCAGATGATTTGAATTTCTCCAAAGAAGACATACGGATGACCAACAGATACATGAAAAGATGTTCAACAGCATTAATCGTCAAGGAAATGCAAATCAAAACCACAATGACCTAACACCTCGCACCTGTTAGAGTGGCTATTATCAATAAGACAAGAAATAACAGGTTTTGGCAAAAATGTGGAGAAAAGGGAACATCGGTAGGAAAGCAAACTGGTGCAGCTGCTATGGAAAACAGTATGGAAAACTGCTATGGAAAACAGTATGGAGGTTCCCCCAAAAATTGAAAATGGAACCACCCTATGATCTAACAATTCCATTTCTAGGTATTTATCCAAAGAAAATGAAAACACAAATTTGAAAAGATATCTGCACCCCATGTTCATTGCAGCATTATTTGCAATAGCCAAGATAGAGTAACAACCTAAGTGTCAATCAATGGATAAAGAAATACATGTATCATATAAAAAGCCATGGAAAAAGAATGAAATCTTGCCATCTGTGACAACATGGATGGATCTCAAGGGCACTGTGCTGAGTGAAATAAGTCAGACAGAGAAAGACAAATGCTGTATGATCTCTCTTACATGTGGTATCAGAAAAAAAATCTCACAGATACAGGAAACAGAGTGGTTATAGAGGTGGAAGATGGGGGTGAGGAGAAAACAGTTAAAAAAAGAAAGGTAGGTAGTGGGGTCAGATTTGGTCTATGAGTCATAATCTGCCAGCTTCTGTAATAAATAGAATTATAAAGGCTATGCCTCTCGTTTTGGTTATGTGTGGCCACACAACATACCACCCCAATTCTTAGTGGCTCAAAACAACAATTATTTTGTTATCTCTCATGATTCTGTGCGCTGATTGGGCTCAGATGGATGATTCCTCTGCTCCATGTGATGTTGGCTGTGTCTGCAGATATCAGGGGTACTAACTGGGCTGGAACATTCCAGATTATTCACTCACCTGCCTGGCACCCTGGCAGCATTGACCAGAAAGCTAGACTCAGCTGGACCATGCGAAGACCGAAGTCCTAGCTTCTGTGCCTCTCCTCTCCCCATTACATAGAAACTCAGGACTCCCCAATGTACAAAGAGGGAAACTACCTTGCCTTTTTAAAGCTTAGGCCCAGCACGGTCATTTCTGCCACATTCTCCTGGTAAAGCCCCTCATCCTTCATCTGCCGTCTATAACCATGTCATCTGTGCCCAGTGTAGGCCTATGTCAGAATGCCAACTTTCTTACTTCTGGACCTTCGAATGAGATGGAGTAATTTTTAATGCTTCACATTCAAACTGCTAAGCAGATTTCCCATCCTACAGGGTGGCCGCAAAACCTCCTGCTCCAAGGACTTCTCTGCCCAGAAAATGGTGCCTCCATCCAGCCACAGGTAAAATTAATTAAGGTAATATAGGGGGAAGGGCAGAGGTTGCCTATTTTCAATCACATCTGGCATGGCTTGAGACATTCTGGGTATCCCCTGCTGGAAGACTGAGTGTAGGTGGGTCTCTTCTCCCCAAAGACCCAGTTCTACTCAAACATCTGGCCCCATGTGCCGTGAGGGAAGGCTGACACAACAGGGCTTACAAGTGGCAGGGGAGGGGGCCAGTGAGCAAAAGCAGATAGCTCCCTGAGGCCCACGTACAATGTTGAGTCCAGTAACTAATTTTCACTAATATAACACCCCCTAGGGATAAGCTCCCTCACTCTCAGTCCTGAATACACCTTGAAATTTAGAATTTTAGATTTTATAATGGAGCTGCCACCCTCCTGAGACCCCATGTAATTCTGATAATGGTAGATGCACTCACCAAAATGATAAACTTCTCCTGCCCTGGCCCTCTGATGCTTACATCAGTTGGCTCATTCTTTACATCTCAGTCTGTACCATCTGCCCCTCCCCAAACCTCACAGGCACTTCTTAGCCTCACCATGAGTCATGCAAACAACCATGTTGACTCTTGCCACAAGCCCTGCCATCTGGGCACATTCACCTTATCTACCACCACTCCCTGCTCTCCCAACCTGCCTGCACCTGTGCTCTCCCCTGCACCTCCTCTCCCTGGCCTCTAGCCCAAGCCAAGAAGCCCGAGATGATAATTAAAGAAATACGGATTATCACAGACATCTTTTCCAGCTCCAATACCTACAACCATGCCAAGGAGATGACCCAGAAGAGAAATCGAAGTCATCAGGGCTGTAGTGTGAATAACCCAGAGTATCCCTCTGTTCTTTCACTGAATGAAATGAGGGCTGCCCTGTTCCAGCCCATATTGCATGGAAGGCCTGAGGGACGGTGGATTGGGGACAGATTCCATCCAGATCCTGTACCTTTAATCCAGCCAGAAACACCCACACGCTATACACCTTCAGGACCATAAATCTGAGCTGTCAACACCCCAACAGAGCTCACGGCAGTCATCCTATAACCTATTCACCCTAATCCCTTTCTAATCTGCTGTCTGGTTACTGGCTCTTGGTTCTATCTCCCATTTATAGTCCTGTTGGCTTGACAGATGTGTGTATTCTCCTGCTCTCTCACCTCCCTGTCAAAGGCACTGTCTTGGTCTTGCTCACCAGTTCCTGTGTTTTCTACTTTCAGTATAAAATCCCCCAGAGTGCTTATGGGGACCCCAACCAGCTCAGTCACAGGGGCCTTTATGGAGTGGGGGCAAGGGTTCACAAAGATCAGTCCTTTTATATCTTCAGTGCATGGCCCCTACTAGGGATTCATGAACAGTTGTTGAATGACTGAGTGATGCATAAAGACCTTGAAGACCTCATAAGCAATTGTCCCATCAAACCCAGACAACTGGCCCACAACGAGCTATTTCCGAATGAGTCTGTGTCAAGCGCTGCTGAAAAGTGATACCCAGTGGAAGAGGAGCCAGACTGAACTATTTAAGGAAACAAAGTATCTTTGAGACATGAAATTAATTAACTTCTTCCAAAGGGAGCAAAAAGTAGGAGGTCAGGAGGGGTGAGAAATTTTATATAAATTTCCAAAGGACAATGGACTTGATAGTAAACTAAGAACTTCAAGCTCTAAATTCAAACACGGCCTTCCAACATCATGGCTTAGCTGTGCGTGAAAGGCACTCAAAATCAGGATTTGGTTATGTACAAAGGAAAGCTCTGAAAGAGAAAAACAGTAAGTTAAATGCATAAATCGAGAGGCTTTGGGGCTTTTTAGAAGTTACTGCACAATATTCTCTGAGGGTGATTTTAGACTAGACCTTGACAGGGTGAGATTATGAATATAAAAGTGAGCTTTTGTCAATCAGAAGGCACTTCTGCAGAAATAAGTTTCTAGAGGGAATTCCAAAGATCTAGTTTACATTCTGTGTCTTTGGGCCTGTTTCCTTGGGATTTAAGAAACCATAAGGATTTCGAAATCTTAAAACAGCCATATAAAACAGTGTTTAGTATGAGCCTCACAGTATTTGGTGCCCTGAGGCACCGACGTTTTATTGTGGTCAGTTTTCCTACCAAATTCCATCACCCAGGCCTCTAGTCCTTGCGTGGCTGACCAGCTTCCTAGACAGAAGGGAACAACAGCTATATCTTATCTCCCCACCATGAATCCCAGGAGCAAAACAGAAGGGAGTGGGGATATGCCAATGGATGAGGAAGTTTTGAAGCCAAGATGCTCCCACTCCAGAAAGGAAAAATATCTATGAGGTCACATAAAAATGGTCCTAAACCAGGAAAGGGGATTCTTATGCAGGTACCTGAGCGAAAAAAAAAAAAAATTTTAAAGATTCTATTAAAATTCGTAACTTCTGTTTATTAAGAACTGTGAAAAACGTTATATACCTGATCTTGATTCTGCCATTTTGATCACGAAAATAGTTCAACCCCATTGTTTGACCCAAACTGTATTTTGATCCTGCTGTATCCAAAATTTGGCAACCAATATACCAGAACAGCTATAGTCTCCTTGGTCATGGTGGGTGGAGAGGGTGTCTTCTGATTCTCTTGCTCTGTGATTGCGTGTGTGTGTGTGTGCGTGCATATCTGGACATTTTCTCTATGTTTGCTCTCTGTCTTCATCTGTTTGTGGTGTCTTTCTCTCTCTGTGTGTCCCTGTCTCCCTCTCTCTTTGTGTGACCGCCTCTGCAAATTCCCCAATTTCTCTAAGTCTCATTTTATATTTTTCTGTCCTTGTATATATGTGTTCCTGTATATATTCCTCTCTGTTTCTCTGCTTCCTCTCTCTCTGCCTTTCACTTGGTCTCCCTTTCCTAATCTTTTTTTTTTTCCTTGTCCTCCTTTCTCTCTTTTTGAATCTGATCCTAATGAAAATTATTTCATTAAAAGCAGAAAAATATCACAAAGTACTTACTGTGTGAGCTAGAAGACTATGTAAGAAACCAAACTGAATTAATGGAATTGCTTGAGAAAAATATATGTTCAACAAAAAGCAAATGATACTGGTCTGATCCTATTAAAATTCTTTTGTTCACAATGTAAGATAGCAAGGTCAAAATATTTTGGACCCCAAAATCATGAGACCACGGGCACCTGCAGCCTGCTTGGTCCATTCGAGCAGCTCCATGGACTGTGACTGGTTCCAGGCATGGTGAAAGAGGACCCCTTGGAGAATGAAAGGTCAAGGCAGATACCAAAAATTTGAAGTCAACCCCACCACGCCCCCTTCCGACTGGCCTCAGGACATTGCAAGCCCAGGTGCAGCTGCTAGAAGCAAAACCCTTTGCTCAGAGCTCTAGGCGGCCCTTGCCCAAGTAGTAACAGCAACTCCAGAGGCAGTTGGTCTCCTCTTTTCTTGCTTGTGTTGACAGCCAACGGAGAAAGAGAATCAGGCCTGAAAATTCTTGGATCGCACTTAGCCCTTTTAAGAAAACCCGCCACGCCCCCCCTCTGCCGTTGCTCCATTTTTCCAGGCTCCTTTGCCAGGCAACTCAATTCCACACTTAGATATGCACACGCGCGCACACGCACACACACACACACACACACGTGTGCTCACGCACCCACACATACAGACAACTAGGTTTCTTTCTGCCTTTCCATCCTTCCTGTGGTAGCTAATAATTGTTAACATTCATTAAAAGCTAACTATGGGGCGCCTGGGTGGCTCAGTTGGTTAAGCGACTGCCTTCAGCTCAGGTCATGATCCTGGAGTCCCGGGATCGAGTCCCGCGTCGGGCTCCCTGCTCGGCAGGGAGCCTGCTTCTCCCTCTGACCCTCCCCCCGTCTCATGTGCTCTCTCTCTCTCTCTCAAATAAATAAATAAATAAATCTTAAAAAAAAAAGGTAACTATGTGGCAAGCACGATTTTAAACGCCTTCCATGTCTATTTCATCCACCTCGTGCAACATTTTATGCCAGTGGCTATTATTATCTCTAATACCCGAAATGAGGGACCTGAGTCACTGGCAACTTAACTTACCGAAATGTACACAATCAGCAAGGGGAAGAGCCAAGATTCCAACTCCGAAGCCTCTGCCGTAAACACTGCACCATATTGCCTAAAGCTAGCTGTTGATGATTAGCAGATATTAGCAGAGAAAGCTATGTGCCCTCTTCATTCTCTAATGAGCTCCCAGGACCCAACAGATAACAAGCTTCTTAAGATCAAACAGTTTTAGAATGCTGAGCAGCACAGAAAACTTGGGGTCACTTTGAAGGGAAATTAACTACTTCGAGTACTGGGGGGAAAAAAATCCCATTTCCCCTGACTTTTTATTTAGAGGATAATCAAGAAAATGTTTCCCCTTTCTCTCTCACTGAATACAATTTATCTTTATCAAACCAGAAAAGAATGTAGCTCCAGCTGGAAGTGTCTCACAAAGCCTTGGGAGATGAAAGGTACAGTAATAGATACACAAAGCAGTTGCTTTTTATCTGTGAAGAGCTGGTTTCATATGGTCCTTTCATAAGAGTGAAAAATAAGACATTGTGTTTATGTGGAGCATACACTGGTGTCACAACAACAAAAAAAGTAGTAAGACCGTCTACCGGGACAACCTAAATCCTTCACTGTTTGCATTTGGTCTGGCCCAGGTGCTCCATAATAGTGGAAAACCTGCTTTTTAAGCACCTGAAGTATAGACCAAGCGGCCAATTTAGGCTCAAAGCAACTGCATTTGTTATCTGTCCTAAACAGGAGCCCAACCCATACTTTTTACTCAGCTAAAGAAGGGGAACACTGAAAATTTCGTAAACAGGACAATTGATGGTACCTGGCTTTGTGTCAAGCAAAAGCCAGCCTCCGCGTTGAAAAGTCGTGACCTTGAAAAGCTGGTTAAAATGGATGATGCGTGGGCGGCTGGCTGCAGAGCCAGCCGGGAAGTAGGTCAGCGAAGTTACAGGCTGGCTTCTGTCACTCCCAGCCAGAGCCTGTGCAACTCAGAGGGGGAAAAAAAAAAAAAATCTCAGACAGAATAAGACACTGTGTGTGGTTCCAGGCAGCATGTCATATTGACAAAACCATCACCACTGAATGAAATCATTGAGGGGAAGCTGTCAGCCCCTGCCACATCCAGGAGACGATTTTCTGCTCGCTTAATTAATGAGGGGTTGTCCTGTGTTGTTTTGTTGTGTTGTTTCCAACCACAGAGACAAACTTTGTTGTCCACTCCTCTGTGGACCTCACCACATGGTCGCCTCTTCCAGGCTGCCTGCCAGGCACTTAATGGCCCGGCTGACAGGCAGGAGGAGCTAATGAGGAAGCAACAGATCTCAAAGGGACTTTAGACCTTGTGATGAAAGTCAAGCTCCGGACCATTCCCCTCATCCTGCACCCCCTCCTGACCTCCCCTGCTCTGAGAGGCACCATAATGCATTGCTCAGGGACCCAGCTTCTGGAATCAGATCGCCTGGCCTTTAATCCCCTAGGCTCGCTCATTAGCTGTGTGACCTTGGACACAAATCCTAACCTTTCTGTTTCCCAATTTCCTCCTCTTCAAAATAGCAGTAGGAACTGTCCACACCTCGTGGGCTCGTTGGGCTGCGCATCCCATCAGAACACCAGGAGGGAAAGTTCACTCAAATTTGGATAATCCAAGGAGGGTTTAGTAAAAGAACTGGTTACAAAGGAGTGTGGAGGGTGTAGCAAAACCATAAGAGAGGGTGCAGTTCCCCAAGGCTAACAACAGTGGGTTTCATTATCACGCCTAGACCTGAAGGGGTGCTGGTCACACATGGCGATCTACACCCAAAAAAAGTGGAAGCTCTGGGAAGAGGGGTGCGTGGTGAGTTATGACCTTCAGTGCAGCAAAGGAGACGCATGAATAAATGCACTGACCTCACTCTCCTCCCCGTCTCGGGGCCTCCATTCTTCCCATTGGCTGAAACCAAAAGAGACAAGAGGGCAAGGGAGCCCCCAGAATGCATTCTGCCCGGGGCCCTGAGCAGGGTGGGGAAGAGTGCAGAGTGAATTGCCAGGGGCAAACGGAAGCTACTGAGCACCAGAAATTCCATGAGGCGGTGTGGTACAGAGCCTAGAACACACACTCAGTATACAGTAATAGCTTACTGCGTGTCCCTAGTTACCTGTTCTTGGATATACCATCAACTGCATGACGTGGCAAGAGGGTGGGGACTGCAGATGCTTTGCAAATAAGACTCAGGTGCCTCGTGAAACCATTGCTCCTTTCTCATCCTGCCTCAAGGATTCTCCCAGCTTCCTACTGATCACACGGCTCACAGCCTTTTGGTCCTAAAAGGAACCAAACCTCACAATGGTAAGGAGGGGAATTGGCCCACGCTCCTTCAGCACCCCGCTAGCCTTGGTGACCCCAGCCATTCTCAGCATCCACCCAGCCAGTTTCCAAAATCATTTTTTTTTAATCCAAAAGATACTTTTATCAACACTTTACACATACATGCAACATATGGAATAGTTAAGATCAGGCATTTCTAGCTAAAGTAGGGTCAGACCCACTGAGCCAACCTCTCAGTGGAAGCCAAGGGCTACAGAGAACACTGTTCCAAGACACCTGACCCACAGCACCCCTCAGATGTTCCTCACAATATTCTTGGTCCCTCTCCTGGGTCTCCCCTTCCCAGGTGCTGAAACAGAGGCCCTCAACTAGACAATTACTATCCACCAAGAGATTCTGGAGCCTAAGCAATAATAATGGAACCTTACCATTACAGAGTGCTTAACTGATTATGCAGGCCCTTTCACCCACATTACATTATTGCATCCCGAGAACAAGCTTGAGGTTCCCCAAGTTCACGGCAAAGTGAGCAGCCAGCCAGGCCTGGAAACTTTTTTCAGTTTTTTGTTTTTGTTGTTGTCGTTGTTGTTGTTTTAACTTCAGGACACAAGCTGGAGACCAGCAGATTTGGTTAGGTTGTCATAAATGATTTTTTAAATTATTATTATATCGGGGCACCTGGGTGGCTCAGTCGCTTAAGTGTCGGCCTCCGGTTCAGGTCATGATCCCAGGGTCCTGGGATTGAGCCCCGAGTCAGGCTCCCTGCTCAGCAGGGAGCCTGCTTCTCCCTCTCTCCCCTGCTCGTGCTCTATCTCTCGCTATCTCTCTCTCTCTCTCAAATAAATAAAATATTTTTTAAAATTATTATTATATTTATTAGTTACCAACATCTTCTTTTCTTCTGAACACTATTTTAAAATCATTGTCTTTATTTGCCTATGTGATGTCTTCCTCCTCCGCTCGAGTGCCAGGCCAGCTCCCAGAGAGGAAAGCCGGTGCCTGTCTCCAGCGTGGCCACATCCCAATGTCTAGCCCAACATCTGACATGCAACAAACACGCAGTCCTTATTTGCTGAATGAAAGGGTGAAACTCTCAGTCCCATTCTTTTAGGTTATTTACCCTAACTAGGTTTCAAGGTTCCCAAGGCTAAAAATAACCAGGTTTTGACTCAGCAGCTGGCGAATGTCCAGATTACTTTTAGCTGCTAAGGTTAGGGAGGAAAAGTGGGCCAGACCTAGCTGGAACAAACTGCCTGCCCGTAATTCCTTGCTCAGCAAATGTTAAAGACTCATGTGTAATGAATATTGACGAAGGCTGTCTCTCTTCTTCGTTTTCCCAGGAGTCTCAAGCCCTCAACAGCCTACAGTTTCTAGAAGTTTATGATTCTTTCCCACGAGGCTGTGAGCCCTTAAGGAACAAGGACTCTCTATCTTACTCATCTTTATTTCCCTAGGAATTAAAAGTGCACCTGGATCAGGCAAGGCCCCAAATAATGATTTGATGAATGTTTGTGAATGATTAGCAATGCAAGCCTGAGCATCAGAGTATGGAATCATGGAATTTTATAACCAGACGGATTTTAGCTACCATCTAAAACTGCTCTGTCCAGGGCCACCTGGCTGGCTCCATTGGTAGACCATTTAATTCTTGATCTCAGGGTTGTGATTTCAAGCCCCATGCTGGGTATAGAGCTTACTTATTTAAAAAAAAAAAAAAAATTAATAAAGCTGCTCTGTCCAATGTGTTAGCTACCAGCTACGTATGGCAATCGAAATTATATAAAATTAAAATGTACACCACAGCCACACTAATACCTCTCCTAGGGCTCCAGAGCCACATACACCTAGCGGCTGCCACATTGCATGGTGCAGAAAGAGAATATTTCCATCAATCTAGAAAACCCTTTCTGAGTTTCTGAGTTTCTGGGTTTCTGAGAATGGAGGCTCAGAGAGTAATTTCCCCTGAGTCACTCAGGGTGTGAGAAACAGAAACGGAACCAAAAAAGCTAAGTCTCCTGCTTACTGGTCTGTGTTTTTCCACCATTACACTGGATTCACACACTGAGAGGGCCTCACATATGAGAGCCACAAAATGCCCTCCTTTTTCAAGCCAGCACAGCTTTGGAGAGCCGGTAAGAAATCCTAGATGCACCATCGCAGAAAACAGAGGCTACACCCAGCAAGCAAATGAGGGGAAACCATAGCTTCCCACAGAAAGCTAGAGGCCAAAAGATCTGAAGTATGCCCAAATGTGGGTTGCCTTTTTATTTAGAGCCTTTTAAAATTGTTTTCATTTCCATGTTGGGAGGTTAATACCCAAGATGGACACTTTTTTTGAAGAGTTCCTTTTGACTTTGATTTCTTAAAGTCCTCATTTGAACTCTGCTTTTTGTTTATATTATACCCATCCTACAATTTTTCTTTCTTTGCAGGTAACTTGATCCTCGAAAATGTACAGAATCCACCCACGCCCACTGCTTTTCATTAAACATTAGCTCGTCCTTTCAAGGGAGTCTTTGAGGATTTTACGTTGCCTTTCCTAAATGTATGGTTTTTTTTCCTGAAATTACATCAAATTAAGCTCTCGAAAAATGTATTCCTTTTCTTAATCTTTAAATAGCTGGGAATGAATTTTGGCAAAATCTCAAGGAAACCTATAAAAGGAAAGAAGGCAGCTTCTCCCACTTCTCTCCAAACTGGAAGCAGGGCACGCTCTCTCTGTCAGGGCCTGCACACCCAGACGGACCTCTGAGCGGTTAGCACCCAAATGAGGCGCCTAAACCCCAGGGTGGGCGCAGATTCCACATCCACAACAAGTCAACGCATCTTGTCGCAGACACGGGACATCCACGTCTTTGTTTTTACCAGAGCAACACTGTGAGAAGCAGGATGCAAAGAAGTGAGCATTGGTTCTGGAAGGCCTGGGCTGCCAGTGGAAACACCTGCATAAGGTGGCAGCTCAGGCCCCAGGAGCTGGGGTGGTCAACAGCGAGCGGGGACACCCATCGCTCAAGCTCCCAAAGATCCAGGGAGGGTGCAGAAGACTTCAGAGAAGACCCTCCTGATGGACAAATGGAGTAGGGACAGAGAGTATCTAAAGAAATTCCACTGATGAATCGTATTTTTTTTCCTGATATGTCTCCTACGGTTTCTGAAGATTTCATTATCCTCATAAGTGAAATTCTTAAAATTGCTGAAAGAAGGTGCTTATTGAAACCTATAGCTCTCCTTCCCTTGGAAGGCTTTGATTTGAAACATTCAAAACACATCCAACAGCCTCTTCTTCCCTGAAGACAGGGGCTTTAATGTTGAAAAAAAAAAAAAAGAAAAGAAAAGAAAAAAACAGGTCCCCTTACACCAGCCAGCTCCCACCTCTTAAAGAAAAACGTTACCTAAAAAGTAAGGTATTGGAATCAAAATATAGCAGCAACTTTAAAATCTGAGTCCTGCTCTTTGTTCCTAATGAACAAAGAAACACAATTCCCATAACCCGGGGCCATGTGTGCACACAATTTCAGAGCAAGGGCTGGAGTTGTCATCTAGGCCAACCTTTTTATACTGCAAATGAGAAAACGGAGGCCCAGAGAGGTTAAAGAATTTTAATAGCTAGCAGGTGGGCTGAGCCAACACCGGGGGCCAGGTGTCCAGGGTCCCAATCTTTTTTGCACAAAAGAAAAAAAAAAATCATTCTGTTACTTAGGGCGAGGCGAGGACTGTTTAAAGGTGGGGAATTAACATGGCCCCTTAACCCTGCCGGTTCGGCTGTGGAGAGAGACAATCAGGGTCAGCTCCACACAAAAATACAAACTAATTGGGGAAGCAGCACAAAGAAGTCTCCGGAAAGCACATCGGCCCTTCGTTATTACATGACTGCCGGAAACAAAAGTACCCGCCCACCTCACAGGCATGAAAATAAAGTCAGGCACCGGAAAGCACTCCGAAATCGTCCGGTGCCGTGAAACCAGAAGTGATCAAGATGCCAGTGGATTTGGCAGGTTTAGGAGCTGGCAGCCCCTTCTAGGGAGATTCCCTTTGTGCCTTTGTAGTGGTTGCGTCGAGCGGCAGTATTGCGCCCCTTCCTCCCTTGTCCAGCCAGGAGGGACAGCTATGGTGGGGGTCAGGTTGGGATTGATCATGAGGCACACAATCACCCCCTTCCTTCCCTTGCACTCCTCCCCATAGTTGGGAAGGATTCAAGACCACACTGCTGCTAGGCACAGTCTATCTGGTGGGTTTTGTCTCTTTGAATTGCCTTTAGTAGTGGAGAGTGTTTGTATTTTACTGTTTCCGCATGCCCCAGTTTGGGTGCATCTTTACTTTCCACACCCACACCTACAGTTCATCTTTGGAGGACTGCCCTCAAGCCACTGGTGCACTCCCCACACACAGACAGCCAGGAGTGCCTGGGAATTTACCTCTCCCAGGAGGCCCTTGATCAATGATGGAGAGGTGCAAAGGTATGTAAGCCCAGCTCCCTTGGACAATGCCGAGAGTAACTTATACTCCAGAACACTCCTACCAATCTGAGCAAGGCCACCTCTGGGGACCTTTCACCTGAGACTACCCTTGCTTACCCCTTCATCCCCTTCCATAAACTGGGAGAACTTTCTTTGTAAGTCCCTTGTAGGCAAATCCTTCTCTCAACATCTATTTCTAAGAACCAGACCCAGAACTTCCATCTCTTATTCCTTTGGCAGCTGGTATAGCAAGACAGGCCCAGGGTTACCTTTTGTTTGGGAGGAAATGCTCCCCTGGCTAGGCCTTAAGAGGGAAGCCCATCTCCAGAGACTTGAGTATACACTTGGTCTCTTGTGTTTCCTTGGAGAGCTTTTCCATCCAGGCTTATTAGAAAAGTGCTATAATCAAGGATTAATGTCTGGCATGGGGTAGGAAGGATCCAGGAGAGGATGGATTGGCCCATGTATGAAGTATTTGCCATCCCTGTCCTAGAGGACAGGGCCCAAGGAGAGGGGGGTCTGTTTTTATTCCAAGCCTTCAGTTAGCCATTAGCTTAGCCCAAAGGAGTCCGGATAGATCTGTGCAATCCAGCTCACTGAGACTACCCAGAGTTTATTATCCAGCTAGTAAAGGAATATCCCCTCTACAGATGCCCCTTAAAAATTGTGGAGGCAGTGGGGAGCTGATGGAGGATGTAGTATGGGAGGATTCTTGGCCCATCTCATTTTGACTACTAAGGGTTGGACTAAGTGGGCTGAAGAGGGGGGAAGGCGGACCCTGGAAGAGTTTTTGCTGCAGGCAAACTTTGACACCATCAGCTCAACTTGAAGTTGGGCAAACCTGAATGTGTGCGTATATTGTACTAAGACAGAGGCAGGTAGCAGGCTTAGAGCATGTTTGAACATCAACCTGTAGGCAGGTAGGGAATGCTGAAGCACACAATCCAGAAAGCAAACTGGTATCAGGAGTCTGGAAATAAAGTCCAAGTCCTGCAAGTCAGAGACACGGGACGTTACCAGAATGGGACTGGAGGCTTTCTCACCTGAGTCCTTTTATCTTCTTCTTCGGTTTCATTGAGGTATAAGACACACAATAAAGTACACATATTTTAAGTGAATGAGCGAATTTTTACATATGTAACATTCCCATCACCCCAGAAGCCTCCCCCATGCCTCTTCCTGGCCCTCTCCCTTCCCAGAGGTAACCACAGTTCTGAAGTCTATCACCATAGACCAGCTTTGCTGTTCTTGAACTTCATATAAATGGCATCTTATGGAATGGATTCTTTGTGTCTGTTTTCTTTTGTTGCACGTTACATTTGTGAGATTCGTTCGTTCGTGTTACATATAAGCAGTTTATTCTTTTATGTTGCCATACCCTATTCCACTGTACAAGTATATTGACTTATCCATTTGGGTAGTTTCCAATATTTTGCTGTTATGAATGAAGCTGCTATGGACATTCTTGTACATGTGTTTTGGTGGACAAATGCACTCACTTCCCTTGGTGAAAGATCTAGGAATGGAACTGCTGGGTCATAGGAGAGGCATGTTTACCTCTGGAAAGTTTGTCAAGGGATTTTCTAAAGTGACTGTACCAGTTCACACTTCTCTCAGTTACGTATGAGAGTTCTACTTGACTCACACCCTTGTCGACCCTTGGTATTATCAGTCTTGTTCATTTTAGCCAACCTACTAGTGGGCAGCAGTATCTCACTGTGATTTTAATTTGCATTTCTCATCTAGTATTATTTCTCATCTGGCCTGATCTAGGTGCCCAAAATGTGGTCATCTCTCCATGGCATCTTAAAGGTGCTACTTTGCCCCAGACACAGAAATTCAAAGCTACCCCTCCAGGCATTTATACACAGAGACGGCCCAGGAGACAGGAGATAAATAAGGACTGGCCTCTACCATGGAGGCTTAAGAGAAATGACAGCCACACGACTCCAACACACCACTGGCCCAGCAGCCCCTCTGCCCCAGAGCCTCTCCTCGAAATTGCAGATGTTCCTCCAGATCAAACTCTAGCCAAGTGCCTGTCTCACCCAGAGGAGCTGAGGAAGCCAAAATACCCACCGAGCTTGGAGAAGAGAGGCTATGAAGATGGAATGAAACAAAACAATGCCCAGAGCATACAGTATGCAGATCTATGTAAATCAAATACAAAAGCCAGAATGCAAACCTTCAAGCGATAATGCTCTCCAGCTGTCATACATGACAATCTCCATTCCAGAGACCGCTGGGGCACTGGGGAACCAGCAGGCAGCATAGTTCAGCAAGCAGGGTATGGTTTTCCTCTTTCTTTTAATCTGGGAGCATGAGTTCACTGGGTCCCTAGGGATCCATAAAATATGGAAGTCTGTTGTTTTGTTAACTGGTTGTCCATTTTTATTCACGTAAATGAGGCACAGCTTCTTCTGGTTGGTCTTCGGCTTCAGAGTCAAATGTCACCGTCCATGGCGTTTGCTGCCAGCATAGGAAGGGCAGCAGTGGCCGTTCTGAGAACCTGCCTGGGGTGGTACAGCGAATATTTGACTCAGACTCAGTAGCCTGACTCCATGGCTATTTATCTGATGACCTCAATGTCACTTCCTCTCTGCGAGCCTTGACTTTCCCATCTGCAGTAGGAGCAGATTGGACTAGGGTCACTTCTAAGATCTCTTTCAAGGTCTAGAGCTGTCTGAGCCTGTGATCCTCAGTGAGGCCCCTTCAATCTAATTGTCAATCAGCGTGAGTCACCTGCCAAACTCAAATGAACCCATTCCCATGTAGAGCAATTAGAGCTAGGCCATTTCTGCCACACATCCAAGATGATAGAAAGCCTGACCCAGATTCCGTGCTGTATAATTGAGCATTAAGACACAACAAGGGCTCCATGGCGGCATAATAATGCATGCCTGGCTGATTTATTAAGCATCCGACTTAGAAGTGCATTGTCCTGTAATGCCTGGTACTTTAGGCAGCGCTCCATGAAAAACACTCGTGGTGCGCGCAGTTGTGTTCAGATCCTGTTACATCCCACAACTTCCAACTTCCCCATCCCTCCGCTGCAGCCTTCGCCTCCCTTTCCAGCCTGTTCAGAAGCTTGGCTGCCCCTGTCTGGATCACACCTCACTGCACAGCCAGTTCTGCACAGTCTGTGGCGCCCCCTGTTGGCACTGGGATTTTGTGAGACGCAACAGCTTTGCAGCATCAGGCTCTACGCTGAGCAAAGGGAGTTAATGGCACCGTTGCCATAACTCGAGAGACCTCAGCAGTGATGCCAGGCAGAGGACAAGTACTGAGAGAGAAACAGAGGCACATCCCCCTCGACCTGCCCCCTTGCCCAGCCTAATTTCCTGCAGGGCACTTATCTCTACCTGCCACATTTATATTTATTTTCACTACGCTGTTTGTCTTCCCCAGCTAGACTTAAAGTCCAGTGATAGAAGGCTTTTGTCTGTTTCGTTCTTTACAGACTTCCAGCACCTAGATGTTGCCTGGCATTACGGAGGCACTCGGTAATATTTGCCAAAGAAATCATTTAGTTGTTCAATAAATAAATATACAGGTGGTAGCAAGGGCTATTGAGGAAAATAAAGCAGAGTAAAGAGTGTGATGTGCTAAGAAAATGAGAAGGTTGTTATTTCAGGCTGAGTGGCCAGGGAGGGCTCTCTGGCAATGACGTTGAAGCAGAAACCTGAAGGAAATGAGAAAAGGAGGCACTCAAATACACAAGAGAAGAATGTTCTGGGTAGAATAGCCAGGGCAAGGCCCCAAACGAAGGCTTGGAGTGTTTGTAGATATCAGTGGGGCTAAAGCAGAGGACAAGATAAGATCGTAAGAGCCAGGAGGTAGCAGAGGCCAGTCACCTGGAGCAGAAGTCACCAAACCACAGGCCGACCTATTGCCTGTTTCTGGGAACAAAGTTTTGTTGGGACATATTGTTCACATGCGTTCATTTACATATTGTCGGTGGTTGCTTTCATGCTCACAGAGTTGAGTAACGGCCACAGAGACCAATGGCCCACAAAGCCAAAACTATTTATTATCTGTCCCTTTGCAGAAGAAGCATGCTGGCCCCTGCCCTTGATCATAAGAGGCCACTGTAAGGACTTTGGCTTTTCTCTGGGGAGCATGACAAGCCATTAGGGGACTTTGAGCAGAAGAGTGACATGATCAGACTTAAAATTTAAAAGATCAGGGTGGCGGCTGAGTAAAGAATAAATTGTAGGGGTGGAAGCAGGGAAACCAATTAGGTGAGAAGTAAAGAAGGTTTGGACTGGAAATGTAATCAGATTAGAAAATGCACAAAGTCTAGCCATTCTCACAGCACAGGGTGAGTTGGGTGTGTTCTGCCTTGGTCCATTTTGGCCCTCAGCATCTGGGCTTATGAAGGGGTGCTAGGGAGTAGTCAGGAAAAAGAGGCAATTTTTTCCAAGGCAGGAGAGGAACCACAGCAATGATGCTAAAGGTTGCAATGAGCTAATACCCTTTCCCAGTGACCTCCTGTAGGCTGCATATTCTGAGCTTGGGCTGGAGTCCAGGCAAGATCCTAGTGGATCTACCACTTCCTGGTGGTAGAAGCTGCCTATACTGAGGCTATTCTCTTATGGGCTGTGCCTGGCTTACCTCATTAAGGCGGACCTCAAAGGTTTGGGGGGATGGGGATTATAGGTCAGAAGGGCCCAGCCAGATGACAGACAGTCCTTAGAGCCACGGCTGTTGACCAAAGACTCAGGAGGTCAAATGCTAGAAAAGGTGTGGTGCCAGCAAAAGATGCTCAAAAAGAAGGGTGAGGGTCTAACAATCAGTCCACCAACTGCCAAGACTGGAAATAAGGTTTCACTTCCCACCATCTCCCTCTGCACACCAAACACACGGGCTGCCCTTTAAATGAAGAATGTTTTCTTGCTGTTCTTTTAATTAGTCTTCTACCATACATGGAAGTCTGTGAGCGGCTCCGTGAGATTATAGGGAAGCCCAAGAGGTCTTTCTCAGTGAGAAAAAGAATAAGAAGGGTGTGGGAGTCTTGACGGCCCCAGGCTTGAACTTCCTAACTATAACATGTGCTGGGTGACCTAAGGCAAGTTACTTAACCCCTCTGTGCAATAAAGGGTAAAGAAGGCAGAGTTGCGATGAGGATTGCAGATAACATATAAGAAACCTTTGACCCATATCAGCAACTATTATTGACAAGAAAGAATTACAGTGATGGAAAAAGTAAGCTTTGTTTACCAGCTGTGTAATCCTGAGAAAGATAAATAACCTATCTGAACTTCATAGTTTCCTTATCTATAAAATGAAGAGAGCACCACCTATATCACAGGAGTCAGGATTAAATTCATTCAGAGTAAATAGCAGATATAAGGCACTTAGTAGACTTCTGGCCTAGTGCCCACACTCCAGGCAGCCTAGATACCTTTGTTCTTTGTGAAACATCCTAAAGCTCTGAAGTCAAGACCTTCAACAAAAGTGTAGGAGGGAAACTGATAAAGCAACCAAGAGACCTTAGGTCCACAGCAGGCTGAGGCCAAAGATGAGCAAAGACCAAGGAGCCAGGACTGGTGGAGAGATAAGGGTGCCCACCCAGCACAGAGTGGCCATGCCCTGTTGAATCAAGGTCAACCCAGGACATGATTGGCTCCAATGGGCTTAGGTCCTGGATTGGTTCTTCCTTCTCCTGCAAAATCCAGGGTTGGGGGGAAGGGGGAGTAAAAGGACTCCCTGGAGTGGGAGGGAGAAGGGAAGATATTCTCATTCCTTGTTTGCCCCTCCTACCTCAGGTCTCCTCACAACACCGATAGGTAAGTATTGGCAAGCTCAGGGCACTGCAAGGAACAACACAACACTGAGTGCTTGTGAATGGGTAAGTATTATGGAATCTGAAGACCAGAAAGCATCTGTGAGGTCAGCTGGGATTCTAGCAAAACAGTTGACAAGTCACTTACCCCTCTGAGCCTGTTTCTTCATCTGTAAAATGGGGATACATAATCTCTATTGGCCTCATAGGTTTAAATTGTGAGTTTAGCTCAGGCTTGAGAATAAGGAATTAATTAATCAAGACCTTCTCTGTCCAGTGCATCACAGGTCCCATCTCAGAGACAGGAAAACAGAAAGGAAGTGGGAAGGGGGATATCATTACATGGCCTCCCCAGCCTCCATTTGGCCGTGGAATCAATGCAGCAACCCAAGCCCCTGACCCCCAACTCTAGTATTGGATCTTGTGGCCCCATCATCACAGGGAGCTTACTCAAGTGATGGACGATGTACGTCCCCAACTAGGTCAATGTGTGGCCCTCTGGGGACCCTGAACTCTTCCAGTGCAACCTGAAAGAGTAGTCTAGTTGAACCTAATGGGTGCTCTACGGAGATGTGGGAGGAGACTGCATATGGCTCACGAAGGACACAGGGGTGATGAGCAAGCTCAGGCTTCCTGACTCTGGCCCTTACCACCAACTCCCTGCCAAGCTCTGAACCCCAGAGGGGCCTGGAATTACCCCAGAGTCTGCTGAGCCCTCCACTCCTTATAGGCTGTCCCCATGGTGCTTATGGAGCACATAACAGGGGCTCCATAAATGTCTGCTTGTTAAATGAGTAAATGAAGAACAAAAGAATGAAGAAAGAAATATTGAAGTTCCAAATCTTTATGGTTAATTCCTACACCTCAACTAATGCCTTTGTCATGAACATGACACCTTGCCATGCAAGCTTTAGACGCTAAGGCCAAAGGGAGAGATGTCACCTGGGATCAACCCACCCTGTTCTCTTCTCCATAAAATGATAATGGCAATGTCTTCTCAGTTTACTTCACAGGATAATGGAGAGAGTCAAATGAGAGCCGGCATACATATGGCTATAAAGGTACGAGAATGTACTTAAGAAACTGAGCATCACAATGATCCGAAGTTCTCAGAAGTTTCCATGGGCCCATTTGAGGTCAAAGGGGAGAACACTGCTTGCTGGGGTGGAGGAGAAGAAGCTATGATTCTCATGCCAGCAAGGTGTTGTATAGTGCACAGCCTGTTCGATGCATTCCTCGCCAGAGCCCCCATCCCTGCTAAGCCTGGGAGTAGCATATCATAGACACAGCAGTGACAGCATCAGAAAGAGTAGCTAACGTTTAATGAGTACTTACTATGTGTATGGCTCCATGCTGAATGCCTCTCATCATCCTCATTACGTCTCCAAAACATCTCTTTCAGCTGGGAATGGTCATTAGAATATTGTTCAGTAAATATTTACTTCCCACCTCCTCCATAGCTGGAGTGTATTTCCCAATCTGTGGATGTGGGGCTTGGCCATCTAATTTGCTTTGACCAATGGAATGACAGCAAAAGTGACAGTGCATGAGTTACAAGCCTAAGGAGGATCACAGGTTTCCACTCACCAGCCTAGAAAATTCCAAACTCCACCATGAGAAGAATATGCTCCTGGTAGACACTGTCTGCCAGCCTGGGCTCCAGAATAACCTGCATGAAGCAGATTACAACCTGGGTTGGAGGCTCACTCTTCAGCAATCTGGAAAAGCACTGCCCTAGTTGACCAGCCATATGTGAGTGAGAAATTATTGTTGGCTGCCACTGAGATTTTTGTGGTCATTTCCTAGGCAGCAATAATAGATACCCTGAATAATTAATTTTATAGATGGGGAAGCCAAGGCTCAGAGAAGCTAAGTAACTTACCTGAGGTCAGCCAGCATATAAATGGCAGAACTAGGGCAGAACCCAGATCTTTCAGATGAACTGAGACCAGGTTCTAGATTAGCTTACTGTCCTGGCTCCTACTCTCTATCTGAGGAGGTGCATTTTGTGTCAAGCTATATGAAGAGAACAGCCAGAGCAATGAAAAGTAAACAAGAAGTCTCAGGGCCTACTTAGATATTGAGAGCCAGCAAATCCAGAGGGGTCTGCCCTGATCTCCTCATGAGGAGGTTTGTCCCTCTGCAGCCCAGGAGTGCTGCCCACAATAGCTGTCTTTCTCTGGGTCAGGGCCCATGCCATGAGGGGATTCCCCTCAGAGGCCCCCAAAGCCTGGAGCAAGCACAGATCTCCCCACCATGGTAGTAATACAACTAGACCCCCCAGCTGACACTCTGACCCCCACATCCAGCAGAATAATTTCAAGAGACTCCAGTAGACTCCCAGTCTTCAGATTGTAGTGGTAAAGAATGACTGGAAGATTCTGAAACAAATTTTTTAAAGGTATGTCAGGAAAAGAGATGATCCAATCTAGCTGCATTTCTGGGTTTTGTGAGTATTTTTGTCCTTACTCGGAATGACTTCTTGTATACAAAATGACATTTTCAATTCATAAAAATATATCCTTTCCCCTCCCCAATTCACTTAGAAGTGCACCGTTCTCTCCTAATGGGCACTAGGATATCATTATCTCAGTCAGAGCTTCCTTTTTCTCTCAAGAATGGAAAATTAGTGAGGAAATGAACAAAGCAGTTGTTCACTAAATGCAATTCCCCAAAAGGGCCTGGAAACCCAGGGAATCCCTCTGACAAGTTATCCAGAACACCAATAAAGCCCTAAGCCGTAATGTGAACTGAGAATATAAGAGGCTCAGTCTGACATACACACAGGGAATGCCAGGGCTCTGCTCTGCCGGGCTTCCCTCCCTGGCTCCTATTTCCTTCCAGCTCCAGATAACTCTTCAACCTAAGACATATCCACTGTATCACCCAAGGATCAAGTGTGGCTGCACATAACAGAAAACCCACTTAATGGTGATTCGGATAAAATGGGGATTATTTTTCCTCATGAAAGAAGTCAAGAAGGAGACATTTCCTGGCATTGATTTGGTAGCTAAGTGCATCAGGGGCAAAGTCTCTGCAATTCTCTTGGCTTCTCCCACATGGTAACAAGATGGCTACTCCAGCTTGAGACATTTCATGGGCAGGAAGGAAGAGAATGGGGCCAGAAGGAGGGAGGAACAATGCCTATATTAAGAAAAGCAAAATTTCCCAGAAATCCCCCGAGACTTCTCCTTACATGTCATTAGCCAGAACTGCGTCACATGGCCACTTTGCTTCAGGGAAACTAGGATATCTGGCTTTGTAGATGAGTACATTGGGGGCCCCAACAAATTAGCACTTGAGGAAGAGGGGGTGAAAAGTTATTCTGAGGCAGCTGGGAGTCGCTGACAAACTCACCTGCAGAATTTTCGGGGTTGACGGCAAACTTGATTGTGCCATCCAGATCCAGTCTGAGGAATAGCTTCAAATTCACCTAATAATCAGGACCTGTTTTTCCTTCCTTACTCAGAGGCATTATTCCCCCAAATACTAAAGAGGTAGGGTGGACAGAAGACAATGAATGCCAAGCAACACTTTTGATTTGAACATCCAGACTCTGCTGTTGATGGGGAGATCAGAAGGAAAGGCAGCCTTGGGATTTTCCTTTTGAGATGACATTTGTTTTTAATAGCAAATGACTTTCATGTCCGGAGTAAGCCACTAATAGAATTAACCAAATGAAAGCAACAAAAATAAAAGTCTAAGCATATGACCCTAGCATCTGTCAGAAAAAGGTAATCAGACAAATTGGGGTCCCCATGTGACAGATTTTTCTGGATTATCTGGAGGAGGTTTTCAGAAGCCAAGTAAATTGCCTTGGTACAGCTGCCCTGCACCCCCCATTAATACTTGGATGCAGCAGGAGAAGGATTTCAAAATGTAAATGACTATAAATGGATAATGACTAACGCAACCAAGAAAAGCCAAGTGCTACTCTGAGCCCTGAAGGAGCAGAAGGTAGTGATTCCCTGGGCGCCAACATCACTTTCTCCTGTGCAGGAAAATCAGCATTTGGATCACAATAGAATTAGAAGAAAGGAGTGAATGCCAACTCTGAGGGTATCCGTCTTCACTCCTAGAAGACGGTTTCACTGACAAGATAGAGATGTTTGTCACACCCCAAATAAAATGAACTTACAGAGAATTCTTTGGTGAATGTTGACTTCCCCACAAAGACCGAATTTCTACATTTTTACCAACTCTGAAGAAGATCCTGCCTGGTAGACCCGCTCTGCTGCCTCAGGTCTGAACCAGAGCAACCCGAAGGGAACAAGCAGCCTTGGTGCCTCCTTTGTTGATGGAAAGAAACATGAGACCAGGCTGTAGGGCTGTCATTTACACATACTTAGCTCCCGGTTAGCCATGCAGGTGTTTCTCTTCAGTGGCTTATTTTTAGGGGATGGATGAGGTTGTTTTTGAGTCCCTGGCCTTCTTACTCTATCAGTTTCTCTACTTTTCATCTTATTTAGGTATAATGTAGGTGGAATATTATTGCCAACAGAAGTGAACAAGCAAGATGCCTTGGTTTCCCAGGGCTACCATAACAAAGTCCCACAAACTGGGTGGCTCGAAACAATAGAAACTTATTCTTTCACAGTTGCAAAGGCTAGAAGTTGGCAATCAATGCTGGGCCATATTCTCTTTGAAGCTCAAGGGAAGAATCCTTTCTTGCCTCTTCCTAGTTTCTGGTGGTTCCCAGTAATCCTTGGCATTCCTTGATTTGTGGCAGCATAATCCTAATCTCTGCCTCTATCATCATATGGCTATCTTCCCTCTTGGTGCCTCTGTGTGAAAATCTCTCTCCTACAAGGACACTATTCATTGGATTTAGGGCCTACTCTAACCTAATATGGCCTCATCTTAACCTGACTACATCTGCAAAGACTGTTGCCAGATGACATCACACTCATTAGTACTGGGAGTTAGGATTTCAATATATCTTTGGGGCTGAAGGGGTACAATTCAATCCAGAACACAGATAATCCAAAAAAAAAATTTTGATGACTTTTTTCAATTCTGTGGGTTAACTTGAATTCTGCTACTTTCATGAGAGGATACAGACAAAATAAGCTGATGATACAATGTCTCCCTAATACCTTACTCATCGTTTTTCTTTTTTTTTTTTTTTTTATGATTAAACACACCAACCTTGAAGAAGGCAGCAAATTGCTCTGGAAATAGCACACATGAAACCTGAAATCTAGTATCATCTCTGTCACTAGCTAACTATGAAGTCTGGGTATAGTCATGTCACCTCTCTGGACCTTCAGCCGTTAAACCTAAAAGGTGAAACTTAGACTGAATCAGAGTTTCTTGAAGTGTGGGATATGCATTATTAGTTGTAAGACCAGATGGCTGAACTCAAATTCAACACGGAAAAAAACTGTACTAGAAAATTTTGTGCTATCAGTTGCATGGCCCAAATCTTACTTTGGGATCTAAGTTCATTTTTTGCTCAATAACAAGCCACCCTGAAATGTTTGAGTGGCACAAGACAACAATCATTTATTAGTGTTCTCAGACCTACGGGTCTACTGGTTCCGCTGATCTGGGCCAGGATCAGCTGCCCCAGGCTGAGCCCACTACTGCAGTTGGGGCCAGCAGATTGACTAGGGTTAGCTGATCACACACCCGGTCATTAGCCCGGGCATTAGTTGGCTGTTGGCTGCGGTGATAGGGTGACTGGGTCATGTGACTCTCATCATCCATCATGCTAGCCTGCACTTGTTCATGTGCTGGTCAAAGTTTCCAAGGATAATTTTAAGAGAGGGAAAGCCCTGGGCACCTGGGTGGCTCAGTTGGTTGGGCGACTGCCTTCGGCTCAGGTCATGATCCTGGAGCCCCGGATCGAGTCCCGCATCGGGCTCCCTGCTCGGCGGGGAGTCTGCTTCTCCCTCTGACCCTCCTCCCTCTCATGCTCTCTGTCTCTCATTCTCTCTGTCTCAAATAAATAAATAAAATCTTTAAAAAAAAAAAAAAAGAGAGGGAAAGCCCCAATGTACAAGTACTTTCCAAGTCACTGGTAGCATGACATTTGCTATTGTCTGACGGCCAAAGCAAATGACATGGCCAAAACCAGACTCAGTGTGGGAGGGGACTACCCAAGGGTATAGATACAAGGCACAAACAAATTCAGGTACAATAACGCTTCACAGGCTTACTATGTTTTTAATATCTCTTCGGTACTTGCTAATCTCTCTTGTTAACAAACAAAAACTAGAACTCGGGTTCAGAGAATCAGTATCTAGTCAGAATTTAGTAACATTATTTCACTTTCAGTGTATTTATTTTATGGTTATCTTGTATTTATGTCACATGGGTTTTCAATTATAGTGGTAATACAGAGTCTCCTTTTTAAAATAAATTTATAGTTTTTCCAAGTGAATTACTTTCAAGAAAATAAGTTTATAATGACACAGTTGATACATATGTATTACAAAATGATGACACAAAATGGCTAAAATTTAGGAAACAGTGGACCAGATGATGTCCAAGTTCCCTGCACCTGTTCTATAATCATAAGAGTAGGGGAAAAGGCTATGTCTCCAGAAACATGGCAGAATTTTGAGACCAGCATGTCACCAGTCATTAAAAAGCCTCACTGCTATTGAAGAACTTGGCTTTTCACAGAGCTTGCAGCAATGAATTGAATAAAGATGAACTGGTTGGGACCAATTCTAATAGGTTGTACACTTGGTCATGAAGCACATACTCCTCCACCATGCCACACAGATTCAGAGTGGTGTTGACATGCCCATATGGTTCAGCCATGAACCTAAATGTAACAGGGTGAATACTGTTGTGAACTGAATGCTTGTGTCCCCCTAAAATTCATATGTTGAAGCCCTAGCTCTCAATGTGATGGTAATAGGAGATAGGGCATTTAGAAGGTAATGAGGTTTAGATGAGGTCACAAGAATAAAGCCCCAGTGATGGAAGTGGTATCCTGTAAGATGAGGAAGAGACACCAGAGCCTCCTGTCTCTGTCATGTGATGACAAAAGATGACAAGATGACATCTGCAAGTCAGGAAGAGGACCCTCGCTAGGAATCAAATCAGTTAGCACCTCTGATCTTACACTTTCCAATGTCCAGAACTTCAAGAATGTCTCTTGTTTAAGCCATCCAGTACATGACATTTTGTTTTAGAAGCCCAAGCTGACTAATACAGACGTATTTATTACACCCTTTGTACTTGACACTGTGGGAAGCCATCACTCAGTTCTAAGAAATTGACATCATCTAAAGAATTTCTGGAAGTTCACTTGGCAATAGCCTTTGGGTTCCATCTGCAAATCAATTTTGTTACATTATATGTCTTAGTGTTTTTATACCATTTGATCATCCACTTTAACCTTTGAATTGCCTCTAAATGATTTTTGGCAATTGGGAAAAAAAGCACAAAGGTTGGTCACCACTGGACCTCCAACTCTGAACACCTCCCCCCCATAAAAGGAATTACAGGAAAGTTTAAGTCATAATATTGGCGATAGCTTAGGAATAACATATAGATTCACAATGTGATAATTGGAAGAACATGGCATTCACTTGGATCATTTCTCTATGTTCCCTCAAAAGAAATCCAGGTCATGCCATGTCCACTCACAAACATGCAACAAATCAAATCTACAAAGTCACCTATACAAATGCCCATGCATAAATTCTATCCCAAAGGTAGTATCTTTTGTTTCCCAAATGTTCTGAAATTCAACTAAGAGATAAGGCACTTGACCCCAACTCAGAGAGCAAAAGAGAAACCTATTCCTGGACCCAGAATTCTAGTTCTCGGAACACAAAGCAAATCTATCCTGTGGTCCAGGTAGATACTTCCCAGTAATGCACTCCATACACAGGTAACCACACATGGAGAATTTTTAAGATACCTTTAAAATATACATCCTATATATACTGTCAATTCATAAATCATACATACGACCTCTGTTCCCAATGCACAGATTCCTTAATAATATTAGTTTCTCCCTTCCGTGTAGAATGTGGAGTTGCATTTGGAGAATAAAATGTCAATTCAGTAGTACCAAAGAATTTCCCTTTCTAAATGTAAGAGAAAACAACGATAACAAAAATCTAGCCAAACACCAGCTACTGTAGCTTAGACCTATGACAATAAAATAGTAACTATTTTAGCATGCAGTCCTAGACAAATAAAAGATGGGAAAACAAAGTCATAGATGCCTTTGATGTCAAGTCAACAAAGTGCCCAGATAACCCCAAATCCACAGAATGAGACCCAACACAATCAAATTGAAATCATTTTCAGGTCTGGGATTTGATTTTACCCTATACACAGGCCAGTAAGTTAGCTGGTTACTATTTCATGGGTACTGGCAGAAGATATAAGACTCCTAGGTCAGAAGACTTTATTATTTATGGCACAGAGGGAAGCATGAGCATCTGCCTGTGTGCCAGATCCCTTTGCCCCAAAGTCTCACTGGAGTAATGCTGTTAGCCCAGATGGATGCTGTGCACACAATGGGTTTGTAACACAGATAAGGAACACTGAGTTTAGGGCCCATGCTGTTCTCTGGTAAGCAGTAAGCAAACCTGTTTTTTATCCCAAAGAGAGACATTACTGTACCCCTCAATTCTGTTCATAGTAAACATAACCCTGAGAAGCAGTCCAGGTGAAGAGCAGTCAAAGTTTGCATTCTTGGTATGTCCACCAAAAAAGTACAGAGCCCATGGTGGATTGCCTCTCTCAACAGTAAGGAGTTCTTGATTGTTAAGTGAGACGTGAGCTGGCTATTTGTAGTAAGAACAAGTCTATAGCAGATGTAGTCATCCTGAGACATACTGTAGGTCCTACCTACCTTAATGAAGAATCTAAACCCAGTTGAGCATATGTGCATACATTTATACTTCTCTCAGATGTGTTTCTGAAAACTCGTGAGCAAACCATATTTGTAAATCAAGTTATCTTTCAAATATTCTGGAAGAAAACCCATAAATGAATCTTTTTACAATGGAGATATTCATCCCTTAGTTCATCTGTTTATAAATTTGTGGGGTTATAAATACTGGATTTTCTTAAAGCAAGCCATACCCATAATAGTGCAACCCTGCCATTTGTAGTAAGTTGTGGTGAATTATAAAAAGCAAATCTTTCAAGCATGTCTGATTTGACCACACCCATATAAACAATCATTGACCAAATAGATCCCATCCCAATTTTAAAACTACATCTGTTTTCTTCTTTAAAACTTCCCCATAACTATTTTTATATGCCTCAATTCCTGGGTCAAGCCAGATGCTGCTGCTTTGGGTGGATAATCTTTTTGTTGGGATTCAAAGCTGGGTTACGAAAGCAATCTCCATAAACACAATCCTTCTAATACTCCACTCAGGCAATAATTAGCAGGGTTGTAGTGAAAGACCTCCAGATTTGGATTCTTTTTTAGTCTCTTTTCTTACGTATTCTTGACAGAGACTTCTTCCCCCTAGTTCCCCTCCTCTCACCAAGAATATGTTGCTCCCTCATTGATAGGAATTTGGAAATTCAACCACTGTTGCTCAGAGCACTGTGGCAAACCTACAGGACTTTCCAGGAAGAAAAATGTCTACTTTTCCCTTTACTAGATTACACTTCAGAAATGTATGAACCGCAGTCAGCAGCAGTGAAGTCAGGTCAAAGTGACATAAAATATGATTTCTTGGCCACACAAGAAAACACTAATAAGAAAGAATTTGTAGTACCTGCCAATGCTTCTTAATAGTTCTCTAGGAATCCACACGACAAAGCTGCAAACATGGATGGTACCCAAAAAAAAAGTTGCTGAAAATAAGAACATACCCTATTTGGTATAATCTAATACCAAGTCTTATACTGGTATAGCACTTTCTGACATAAAATATTTTACATGCATGCTTTCATTATTAGATGCTCACCACAATCCTATGAGGAAGGACAGACAAAACACTTGAGTCAAAAATAAGTCAAAAAACTGATTCTCTTTCATGGCACCTAAACTGACCCTTAGACCTTCGTTCTTTCCAATACCTCTGGCTCCATACTTGGGCACTGGAAGGTGGCAAGCATGTGTTGTTACCACCTATGTCTGGAGATGGAACCAAAATGACTGATATATAGTTCACTGTCCTCTCTACAGTAAATACACAGATGATCATTCAAGTGGCTGGCACCAAAGGAGGTATAAGAAGAAAATCAACATTGTAGGCACATCTCTGCCTGACAGGACTCACGACACATTGGCTAACATGAATCTGCCCCATTGCTCACTGCTTCACCCAGTAGGGTTTTAAAGCCACTATGCCTACAGTTTTGCTTGAAGTTTCAATCTAGGATTTTCTTTCAACATCCTAATTTGTTGGCTCTTATGACATTTTGATAACAAAACTCTGGGGGTGGCTTCCCAAACTCTACAAGATGCCTGAAAACTATAACTTCCATAAAGAGGTACAGATTTTGAGCTATGGTTATTTAGGGCAGAGGTCATGGAGGCAGGACCAGGTGACTCTGAGAACACAATGTGATGTTGTAGAGAGAGAGTGGGCTTAGTCATTAAATAGAATTGTTTAAGTAACTATGGGTAAGTTATTTAGCATCTCTGAACCTCAGTTTTGTCATCTGGAAAACTGATCTAGTAATATTTACTTACTTCAGATGACCGTCAGGAGTATTAATAGTGATTGAATGCACTTAATATATAATAGGATTTGTGGTTGTTGTTGTTTTTATTGTTTTGGGGGCGGTGTGTATATAGTCCTTGAGGGGATAAGCCATATCTTACTCATTGTTGCATCTTCGACATTTAGCACAGTATATGGAGCATGGTAAGCTCTCACCGTGGCAAACATAGTGAAGGCATTGTTTGAGTCAAAGAAGCTTAATTAAGTGCCATGTAAGATTTGATCAAGTGAAGATGGTGGGCAGTGTGAAGTGAGGATAAACTCAGTCTCATGAAAGACCCAGCAAAACATTAGGACCTCAAGCTCAAAGCTGATGTCCTGACTCTAGTGCAGGGATCAGCAAACCTTTTCTGTAAAAGGCCAGATAATAAATATGTTAAGCTTTATAGGCTATCCGGGCTCTGTCACAATTACCCAACTGCCACTGTAGCGTGAAGGCAGTCACAGACAGTAAGTACATGAATGAACGTGGCTGTGTTCCAACAAGACTCTGACTACAGACACTAAATTTTGAATTTAATATTTTCACATGTCACAAAATATTATCCTTCTTTTAATTTTCTAACCAATAAAAAACGTAAAAACCATTCTTAGCTCATGGGCTGTACAGAAACAGGTGGCAGGCTGGATTTGACCCACGGGCAATGGTTGGCTTGACCCCCGTGCTAGAGAACTGACCCAAGGATGCTGTGACTGACTGCACACTCACCCTCCCTAGCTGAATCCTCAAAAAGCCCCCATCTTTGCTCCCTCTAATAGTTTTCCTATGGCTGCTGTGGCAAAGTGACTTAAAACAACACAAATTTGTCCTCTTAAAGTTCTGGCAGTCAGAAGTCATAGGAGGCTAAAAATCAAGGTGTCAGCCGGTATGGTTACTTCTGGCAGATCTGGGTGAAAATCCTTTCCTTGCTTCTTCCAACCTTCAGAGGCCGTTGGCATTTGTGGCCACATCATTGCAATTCTTGCTTCCACTTTACGTATCCTTCTCTGACTGAGCCTCCTGCCTCCGTCTTATAAAGACCCTTGCAATTACATTGGGCCCACTGGATAATCCAAGATCATCTCTCCATCTCAAAATCCATACATAATCACATTGGCAAAGTCCCTTTTGCCATGCAAGGTAACATATTCACAGGTTCTTGGAGTCAGGATGTAGACATCTTGGAGGGCTCCTATTCATTCTACCACAATCTTATTCAGGCTTCCCAGCATCAGTTCATAAAAAGAGAAGGTGCCCCCACTTCGCACATAGACCTTGTGTCCACACAAACAGTGCAATTTCCCTTCCCTCCTTCCCCCACAGAACAAGGAGAAAGCCAGGGTCAATATTTTTTCAACTTCTCTCCTCTAACTTCATTCTATGAATCATGACCATTAAATGAGACACTGCCCCAGTAAGTAATGTAAATGAAAACAACTCCTATATCTTAGAAAACCCTCTCAATACTGGCCCTGTTTTCCTCTGAGTTATTTTTAAAGTTATACAAATTTTTCTCAAAGGCATACCAGAGACTTGCTTTCAGCTTCTTATCTATGCATAGCACAGACAATTGCATTATACCTAAGAGAATTAATGTGATTTAATTATATTATATTTGGTGGTAGTTTAATATCAAACTTCTTTTGTACAAGAAATTATTTCTTGGTGAAGTAAAGCTCACTTATTATGCTCATTCTTTATTCATTAAACTCATTAAGATCAGTGGGAATTGCTTATAAATAACTATACTATTGATTTGAAACATAGCAGATAAGTGAGGATATTCTAAGAGTATGAGAGCATAATGCTTCTTAGTTATTTTCTTGGGAATTCATGTATTGGGAATCTATGTGTAGCATACTTTCCCCAAGAATAGATGGCACATCATTTAAAAGTTCTCTCTTCTCTTGCAAAGGGAAGATGGACAATAAACAGACAACTGTCTTTCTTAGGAATCTCTTAAAAGGATCTAAAGCCAGAACCACCATATATATGATTGTACAGGTTGTTCACTGCACAAGGGTATCCACCAAAGAGGGAAGTGGGGCTGAAGTCTGGCCCATGCTCTGCTACTAAACCACACATCCTGGCACAGGGTTATCAGAAGGGGGAGGGAACATTTTCTTAATTCACACAAAGTGACTGTATGCCCACAAACCTGTGCAGACCCACTTAACAGGGGGTGCCTTTTTTTTTTTTTTTTAAGATTTTATTTATTTATTTGAGAGAGAGAATGAGAGAGAGAGAGCACATGAGAGGGGGGAGGGTCAGAAGGAGAAGCAGACTCCCTGCCGAGCAGGGAGCCCGATGCAGGACTCAATCCGGGGACTCCAGGATCATGACCTGAGCCGAAGGCAGTCGCTTAACCAACTGAGCCACCCAGGCGCCTGGGGGTGCCTTTTTCTACTTTGCAAAGACACTCATGGACCAGCAGAGACCTTGGCTGAAATCTACTTGGGTTAGCTTAATCAAGAAAGGGATATTTATTGCAAGGTTATAGATATATATCTTATGACCCAAGAGCAAGAGGTACAGTAGCTATTATGTGGGATTAGAACAAAAAACAGAAAGCTGTCAGAAGAGAGAGGCAATAACTAAATAAATCAATATTTACTGGCACACGTAGGCCTCACAACAACCTTGCTAGAGCAGAATAATTAATCTCATTCTATAGATGCAGCCTCTTGCCAAAGGTCACCCTACCAGTAAGTGACAGAACTTTCAAGTCTAGGCACATCTGTCTGCAATGTCCTTGGGCTGTCCACTACTTCACACAGTCTCTCTCATTCTCAACATGTGGTTGGTGTTCTTACAGCTACTCATTGATATTTCCTCTTCTCTTCCTTCCAAGCACACAGGAGAAATGCACTTCCCCTTGAAGTTAAATGTGCATGTGGGATTTGCTTTGGCCAATGAAATATAAGAAGTGACATATGTCATTTCCAGTTGGAAGCCTGAAAGAGCTAGTGTGTGATTTGCCCTCCACTCTCCCCACCAAGGTGACCACAGACATTTTAGGTGGAGATGTCTCTGTCAGCCTCTGTGAGAAAGGACAATGTGGAAGAGAGTCCTCAGCCAATCTGCAATGAACTTATAACTCAAGTGAAAAGTAAGCTTTGACTCATTTAAGCCACTAAGATTTGGGCTTATTTGTTACTTCAGCATAACCTTGTCTATCCAGCCAGCCCGGCATAGCTGTTAAGGACTTTTCCTGTACTTCTAGCAGCTGGTAAATTTCCTCACCCAGTGAACCACACAAGTTCTTTCCTTTTCCTACTTGCCCAAAACCCTGCCATCTTTCACAGGCCAGCTAAAATCTCACCTACCCAAAGAGCTTTCCTTAACTCCTCCAGCTGACATTAATCCTTACTCTTTACAATCATTATTGTCCTCAGTATCAATATCATATATATTAGAACCCAGCTACATTGCACATAACACATTATGTCCCATGTATGCTGTCGTAACCTGTTTCTTTCTTTAGGACAATGTCTTAACTCTCCAACTAAATGATCAGTCTTTTGTGGGCAGAAATCATGTTATAAATTTCTGCATGCCTCCCACAGAGTGGCCAGAACCTTGGTGAATGGAGCATAGAAACCCAATAAATAGTTATGACATCACACTGTCCCAAAAGAAAAACATTGAGGAGGGTGGGGGAGGACAAGACAAAGGGAGCAGCAGGTCTAACCGTTTTCTTCCTCTGTGTACCTACAGATTTGAACAGTAGAATATTCTTCCATATGGAGGGAGGAAAGAGTTAAATTTTAGTAGACTACATCCTGAGACAGCTAACATCTTTGGAGGTTATATTTCTCATTAATATAAAAGAGTTAATTATACATCTTGGAAATTCTATTCACGCCAAATCTTCTTTTAGGGTTAAGTCATGCATGATCCATTTATATTCAGGCATTAGCCCTGACAGCGTCTTGTTCTGTTGGGCCATCTTATGCACCTGCCCTAAGGATTCACAGGGGCTTTAGGAAGCTGTTCTCGTAGTGGAACATTTTACCGAGAAGATGACCTACACTGCAAAATACTTTATATAACCAAAGGCAGGGCATAAATATTTTATAGCATAGAGTCCATGAAAACACATCTTCATTTCTGTAATGCGTTATCTCAGAACATATCACTGGGGGAACAGGACTTGCCTGAAAGATTCAACAACTCCAATTTGCCATAGCTCATTAGGATGCCCTAGAGAACAAGCACAACAAATAATTCTAGATCCCTGCTGCTCGTGGGCTAGTTAATGTGGACTGACCACACAACAGCAAACCTTGTCACCTCATGAAAAAGCCACCTTGTGTGTACAAAGTGCATTTAGCAAGGAATCAGACAATGTCAGCTGGTAGGAGCCCTCGAGACATATTTTTTCTACAGGTGGGGAAAGAAGGTTCAGAAAGATGATGTGAGTTGGATTTAGACTCAAACTTAAGCCTTCACTGTTCCTGTCATAACCACAAAATAAAAACCCGTGGGTAAAGTGAACACAGAGAACACATCCACTGATTAGACCTACGTTGCCAGCTTTGAAGTAAAGTATCATGTCACCATTCGGGCTTTTCAGTAAGTGGTGCTGTGTGTGCGTATCTGTGAATAACTTCAAATTTCTCATTAATAGTATGTTTCCATAAATACCAAACCTCACTGGAATCCCTCTATTGACATTCATAAGTTAAAATCTCCCACCATTAATTCTTCAATAAAAAAATTATTTCCTGGTAAGTGATGAATTAGAGGCTGCTGCAGCTTAAATTCAGCTTTCACATTATTTTTTCCTCCTTCACTGATCACCCACTTTGTTCAAAATTGGTTATACCCACCCAGATCTCCTGAAGTCAAGACATCACTACACTGTGTAATTAAATTCTGAAATAAATAGCAAGGCCTTGATGCAAAAGTGACCTTTTTGATTCAGAAAGTCCTTCAAAATTGCAACAGGACAAACAGAAAATTCTTAGTTTTGAGTTGCTCACAGGGCCAACAATAGCTTTGTAATCCCTTTGTCAAGCCCAAGCATACAAGGAAAGGATTCACTTTTTTACTTACTATCAGAGGTTTCTTTTATGCTTCTTCACCAAGCACTGCAGATTTGAGGAAATCACTGTATAACCCTGTTTTTAAATGTTCCTTTCAAATGTGGTTTGAATTGTTCCAAGAGAAGAGAAAAGGGTGGCCCCCTTTAGAGGCAAGCCTAGGCAGAAGCCCATTAAAAGGAAAGCTGAAATCATGGAACATCTCAGCAATACTATTGCTGGCTTTGGAAGGAGGAGTGATCTAGTGATAAACAAGTAGCTGCCTAAGAAATCCCGATTTAGAAAAAATAAGTCAAGCATTCAGCTGAAAATACTACTGAGCCAGTAATCACCCACCCGGTGCTGCCTCTTCTAACTTCCCACTGAAAGACTCTAATGACACTGGGCAACGCCAAAATTCCCCACAGCCAGAACTAACCTAAAGGCCAATCTAATCCCGGAATCCAGAAAGAAGCTCCAGTATGTATTAAACTAAACTCAACTAGAAACCCAGATTTGTCTTTGTCCCATAAGCAGGATTCATCTCCATGAAACAAGAGTCTTCAGAGATTAAAGGGTCTGCCTGAAAACATACAGGATTATACTTCCTACTTTACCCTGATTCTGGAAATCAAGGGTGTGTATCAACCAGAAAACCGTGTAGGTGCTGCTCCGTCACAGAGTCACATTGTGCCCTTCCTACAACTTTCTATATTCTCTTCAAAAACACTGACTTTCTATTTCCCCTTGAAAAATAGCTACTTTCTCATCCTCATAATAACACCTAAGAGGTATCCGTGGAGCGTTGCATCCTGGGAAATGTAGTCTCCACAGGTAACACAGTGCTTTGTGGGAGGGCAGGGCAGAGACAAGAGGAACCTGTGTGAAGCAATCTGGGAATTGTAGTTTTCTTTGTGCTCTCCATTGTTTAAAAGTACCAGTGAACCTGAGAGTGAACTCAGAGGATCTCTGGAGCTGAGTTCCCTGCTGGATGGATTCGCTCTCCAGAGTTGTGCTCTTCAGCTTGCCTCTGCTCTGAAGAAGTGAAGAGCGTTAACCATCTGCCAGACGAACAGAGAAAAGGGCCAAAAGCAGGTAAATCAACTAACACTATCATTTGGCAAACTGAGCTGATACAGATCTTGCCTCATTCCAGGAGGAAAGGCAATAAATATCATAGGGTCTATGGGGAAATACAGCCAGACAAGAGAAAGGGATAACGTCTTGAAGACTAAGAGATAGAATGTACTTCTGAAAATATTTTGCCCCGGGAGATAGAAGAAAAGAAAAAAATGAAATTCAAAAGGATACAAGACGAAGCCTCTATTAGAAAGACAACATGAAAGAAGACAGTAGGATGGTATGAAGAGAAAGACAGACAAGAAAAATGGCAGGAAACCAAAGACAATAATATATTCAGTGACAGTGATTAAGAGCAGAAAGAATAAAATAAATGAAGCCAAGTTGGTGAATCATGGGGTTAACTTGAGATGCTTTCCCAGAATGCAGTGGACAGAGATGAAAACAATGAGTTAATATAAAAGAAAAAATAGAAAAGGAAAAATAAAGAATGAAAAGTAAAGATAGGGCTGGTGTTTCTGAAGAAAATGCTGAAGTAAAACAAAAGCAATAATAAAAGATAAAGGGACTTTCTACCCCCGGGTCCTGTCCCCGTGCTTTAATAAAACATTTTTGCACTAAAAAAAAAAAAAGATAAGGAGAAACTGTCTTAGGCTGAAGAAATATAAATATGCTGTATTCCATTTGAAAGGATTCATCATGAACGAGGGGGAAAAAAATCAGTGAAAAACCTCCACCTAGATTAATTTGTGCAATTTTTTTTAAAAGATTTTATTTATTTATTTGACAGAGAGAGACACAGCGAGAGAGGGAACACAAGCAGGGGAGTGGGAGAGGGAGAAGCAGGCTTCCCATGGAGCAGGGAGCCCGATGCGGGGATCGATCCCAGGACCCTGGGATCACGACCTGAGCCAAAGGCAGACGTTTAACGACTGAGCCACCCAGGTGCCCCAACTTGTGCAATTTTTTTAAAGTGTATGAATAAAGAAAACATCTTTCAAACATTCAGATAGGAAACAATAAGTTAACTCTGAAAGAAAAAATAACTGAGTCAGTTTCAGACTTCTCTTCTATAACACTAATTGCCAAAAATAATTAAGTGGGATCTGCAGAGTTCTAAGGGGAAAAAATCCATTTGTCTTTTATGTATAAATATAACATAAAATTATTCTCCGATATATGCAAAATCTAAATCTATATATAATGCATCAAACTTTCCTTTTAAAAAGTCACTGTGTAATTCAGTCAACCAAGAGATTAAACAAAATTAAGATTTTAGGAATGAAGAGGTCAAGATAAAAAGAACTGATGATACACATTAAAACAAGTTAACTGTAGAGATAAATCTAAAATTACTATAAATCTGGCTAAAAGCCAAATACAAATGTCAAAATTTATTCTTGAATGCAAAATTAATGTTTAAAAATGCATTATAATTACTGGGATTTAAAACACAGACCATATAAACAAAGTTGGAGAAGAGAGGGAAGAGAATGTGAAATTGTGCTAACTTTCAAATCTTATTTAGGAGTAATTCAAAGATACTGGTTTGGCTGGATTTTTACAATTAGAGAAATATGGGTGAAAAAATATTTCTGAAGAACTTAAAATCAACTCACTAATCGAAAGTGAAGGTGGGGGGGAGGTGCCTGTGTGGCTCAGTTGGTTAAGCATCTCCCTCGGTTCAGTTCATGATCCTGGGGTCCTGGGATTGAGCCCTGAATCATCGGGCTCCCTGCTCAGCAGGGGGCCTGCTTCTTCCTCTCCCACTCCCCCTGCTTGTGCTCTCTCTTTCTCTCTCTCTCAGTCAGATAAATAAATAAAATCTTAAAAAAAAAAAAAAGACAGTGAAAGAGGATATGTACCTGGAAGAGATAAAATAATGCACTTAGTATGCAGCAATAACTGAAAGCAATCAAAATACTTATCCATTGGCTGTTAAGTAAATTATTAGTATAGAACTATAGAAGGGAATAAAATGTAGCCACTAAAAGTCACATTATAAAATATTTTGTCTTGGAGAAAAATGCAGAAATATTGGAAGTAGAGGATAAATTTCAGCAAGCTTGTGCCCTCTGATCCCAATTTTGAAAACATAATATTTTATACATTATTTATTTTGGAGCATAAAAAAATACAGGCATTAAAAAAAAGGACCAAAAAATTACACACCATCAGGTTAACAGTGATTATCTCTGAGTCGATAATAAGATTTTTATTTTCTTCCATTTGCTTTTTCATATATGCATAGAGTTTATACCAAAAGACACTTAAATATAAACACCATAAATACAAATCAAGCTCATGCTACATCAGGGGTCAGCAATTTTTTTTTCTGTAAAGGACCAAATAGTAGATAGTAGAGGCTTTGCAGGCCATACCACCTCTGTCACAACAATTCAACTCTGACATTGTCCTGCAAAAGCAGCATGACTATGTTCCAATAAAACTTTATTTACAAAAACAGGCTGGATTTGGGTCTATAGTTTCCCAATCCCTATGACACAGCAATATCTGACATGGAAGATTTAGAAATTATTTAAGCTCATTATTTTTCTGTTTTTTGTAATTGTTTAGGACAAACGATTCTAGACCAGTACTGTCCAGTAGAAGGTTCTATGATGATGGAAATGTTCTCTAAGTCATTTCATACAGTAATCACTAGTCACATGTGGTGTTGAAATGTGGCTGGTGCAAATGAGGAATTTTATTTTTCAAATTCTACTTTATTTTAATTAATTTAAACTTAAAGAGCCACATGTGAACCATATTGGACAGGACAGGTCTAGCGCACATGTTATTGGCTGTGCTTTCCATCATCCACAGCTAGGAAGGGTACAACTATTTACTTTATCTCTCTAATTTCTTGCTAGACAATATAATCTCAGACTCGTTCCTTCTCAATTCTTATCAGAACTCCTTTGTAAGGAATGAGCACTTATTTCTCTTTGGACTTACTCATATATTTATGGACGTTCACTCAGTTCCTACTATGTACAGACACTATCCAGACTCTGGGCAAACAGTGGCAAGCAAAACAGACAAGGTTTTCCCTCAGAGTTTATTCTACAAATCATTTAAAGATGCTAAAAAATATAATACAGTACAAATAAACAAAAATGAGTAAGAGAGCCAAATATACACTGCTTATAGGGAAACAACTTAAATACAAGAATAGTAAAAGATTGAACACAAAAGAAGGAACAAGAGTCCCAAGGAAGAAACACTATAGGGAATGATGGAGTCTGTGGAACTGGACCAGTATTGCCTGGCAAGGGCTAGTCAAAGTCAAATACGTATTTTTAACACTCTGTGGGCCAAGCAAAACCGGTCTGCAGACAAGAGCCAGCCCACCAGCAGCCATGTAGTAACCGCCTAAGTCACCTTATTTAGAACCCAGAGGAGAAACTTCCATTCTGAAAAGCTAGGTTTCAGCTGATTGATAGAAACATATTTTTATCTTAAGGAAATGGAATCTTTTCTTAAATATAATTTACGTGATAATTAAGATTAAGTATAAAATAAATGCAAATATTTAAAAAGTACAGTTTGATGAGTTTTACGGATGGCTATCCCTATGTAACCACCACCCCAAGTGGGATTCAGACCAGGAGTTGGCAAACTCTGGCCTGTGGGCCACATCTGGCTTGGTGCCTATTTTTGAATGGCCAACAAGCTAAGAATGGTTTTTATATTTTCATGTGATTGAAAAAAAAAATTTTGAAAGCATATTTCTTGACATGTAAAATACATATGAAATTCAAATTTCAGTGTCCACAAATAAAATTTTATTGGAACACAGCCATGCTTGTTCATTTACATATTGTCTATGGCTGCTTCTGTGCTACCAGAGCTGAATAGTTGTAACCCAGGCCAGATGATGGGAAAAGCCTAAAATATTTACTATCTGATCCTTAGCAGAAAAAGTTTGCTGACCCCTGATGTAGAACATTACTGTCACACCAGAAAATTCTGTCATGCCCCCGTGCAGTACATTCTCCACACTCTATCTACTCATTCTGGGCAACAGCTGATCTGATTTCTATCACTATAGATTAAATTTACCTGTTCTAGGGCTTCGTACAAATGAAATCATATGAAATATTTTTTTTTCTTTTTGTCTGGCTTTTATCCCTAAATACAAAGTCTGTAAAACATAGCCATGTGGCAATCACCTGCAGTTTGTTCATTTTTATTGCTGTGTAGTATTTTGTTGTGCACATCTACCACACTTGGTTTACCTATTCACCCACTGACACCAGTTCTGAGAGTTCATGAATAAAGTTGCTACCATTCATGTACAAGTCTTGCGTGCAAGTCAGGTACAAGTCTTTTAGCTGAACAGTGATATTAGTGGGTTGTAAGATACATGTATGTTTAACCTCATCAAAAACTGCCAAACTTTTTGACTCTCTTCCCAGCAATATATCAGAGTTCCCGTTTTATTAGATCCCCACTAGCACTTCTTAATTTAAACCAATCTAGTGAGTATAACTTGATATCTTATTGTGGTTTTGATTTGCATTTCCCTGGTGACTGATGATGTGGAGCATCTTTCAATATGCTTATTAGCCATTTTGCATTTTCTTTTGTGAAATATCTAGATCTGTCAAACATTAACAACCATTCCTGTTTTTCAATTTGCTTTGGCTACTTGGAAGCTTAGAGCTCAAGGAGAGGCCAAAATATAACAACTGTACAAAATATCCTGACATTTTGGGGGTTCTAACTCAATCTTGGTTTCATCATCCGTTTTCCCCCTTATATCCTCTCTCTCCCATTTTCTTCACCTACTTAATTTTGAATCTGTGTTTCTCAATTTCTTTAGCATGACTCAAATCCTATTTTGGAATGAGGCAGTTGACAGGCAAAAAGACGAAGCATGAAACTGGTTGGCTTGCCTCTTTTATGCCAAGAACTGTGCTGGACACTGGGAATACAGAGAGGAATATGTCCTCATCCTCCAGGAACTCATGGGAAAAGAAACCAGTAACTCGAAGACAAGGCAACAAGGGTTGTCCTGAAGGACAGTGGGCAACATGGGAGGTGAGGGGATATATCTTGGAGATATATCTTGACTCAGTGTGGATTGAAGAATGAGTCAGTATAGCTCAGAAGGAAAGAAGAGCCCTAGGGATGTGGTGGGGGTGTGTATGCGAGAGAGAATATTTTAAAACCAAGGAATATGTCATGCACGATTGCATGATGCACTCTGAGAACACAGAATTTAGCACAGCGGCAACAAGAAATAGTGAAGTTCAGGGAAGTGAAGGGCAGTCATTTGACACCTCCTAAAGTCTCAATGACCAAAGCAAGTCACATGTCCAAACCCAAAGTCAGAGGCAGAGAAACATCACTCATCTTTGGTGGCAGGACCTGCAAAGTCACATCGTAAAGGATGTGGCCATTGAGAGTGTGAAGAATTGGGGCAGTTCATACAATCTACCACAGCAGTATTCCATAGAAGAAGTGATAAGTGCCTAAAGTGAAAATCTGGACAGACAGTTGGATCCGACGGACTGGATTTCTGAACTACATTTGGTAATGAACAGTAGCCTGGGTGCTGTGGCTCCGTACCTCTGAGACACTTCCGGGAAATACAGAACAGCACAGAAGATTTCGACTGACCAGAAATCCATCTCTCAGTGGCTACAACTCAGGTACCACCAACCACAGGGCAAACTGAAATGTACCAAAAATGACAGCTATCACACTATTCTCTAGATTGGGTTTTTGCATTTAGAACTAAAACAGAGATCCTGTCTTAAAAATCCATGTCAGCAGTGATTCCGTTGCCCAATTATCACTAAGCGTGTGATTATAACCATTGGCCAATTAAACTATAATGGCCCTAATGCAATTGCATTGTTAAAAAAATATTCCTGAGCACCACGCTCACCCCAGTACTAGTTAACTGCTATGCTAATGTCTTGGCACATGTGACTAATAATGAAATGAGTTATAACTGTGTGTTTGGATCACATTACATTGCTTCAAGTGTATCATAATATTTTATAGTTTAATGGAGAATCTGGCTTATAGCAATACAGGAAAAATAAATCTCGGCCAATCATCATCCATTTAAAAAAAAAATCTATATTCAGCAGCCGTGAAGATTTTAACCATCAATAACAATTACCCTGAAACCTTTCTGACACAATAGGTAGATATTTAATATCAATAACATAAAATACACCCTCACTAATGGAGATATATTAAGATATTGGTTAGTTATGCAAGAAAGTTTATGCTTATTCCAGTCCCACTAGTAATTATGAGCAGGCTATTGACTACTCCTTGAACCACATCTTTTAGTCCACTTCCCTTCCGCTACCCAAGAGTACACTTGGCTGGCAGATAATCAGAACAAACAGACATTCCTAGAAAATGTGAACCATATGTGCAACCCGGTGCAGCAGGCTTTTACGGAATGCCTACTAGGTGCACTTCACTGTGTTTGCCAAGACCACATAGCTATAAAGGCACAGCCCCTTTGCTCGAGATGCTTACAGTCTAGTCGGGGAGAGGGACAGGACCACAGCCCATGTACATGTAATAGGGAAAGATGCGCTCGGGGGCACGCCAAGAAGCAGCTGAGGTGGGGACTTGGGACAAGCAACTAATGACTGTAACATAAGGCAGAGGAAGCAGAAGCAGGGCTGGGAGGAAGCAGGGGAGCTGGAAGGCTGCCTCCGGAGAGTGTGGCCTTTTCAACATTTTTCTTAAGTTAATATGTAGACATGACAGTTGCTAGGACTCAGGGGCGGGGAGGAATATTAAAGGAAGTAATATGAAAGCAGGACCTAGAGATGTAGACAAAGAAAGACTGGAGGCTGCCCAACAGGTCCACTACCTGACCACAGGGCAGACCAGAGAGCCAGAGCCACGGCTTTGCAGCCCCAAGCATCCTATCAAGCAGCTATTCTGGACTCAGTGAATTGCTGTAATCCCTTTGGGCTGCAAGAAACCAAAGGGTGAGGGTGCCACCCCTGGGCTGGGCGGCTAGGTCTTCCAAGAATGAAGCTCATTAGCAAAGCAAAGCAACAGGAAGAGAACATTCTTTGAGTATTGAAGACAAATGCCAGTTCCCCAGGCAAAGACTGAGGTTTTGAGTTTTTTAAGAAACATTTTTTAAAAAACAGAAGATTCCCATTTTTTCACATTCCCTTGAATGGTACAGAGGTAAATGGAGTGAGAGAGAGAAGACTCTTTTTAAATATGATCTGTTTTCTTGTGTGCAGGCTGTTTAGAATGCCAATGCCTGTGGGCTATAGGGGAATTCAGGTGAGAGAATTTCCTTCCTTCCAAATTAGAAAACAAAAGAACTAGACCTCAAGGCCATTTCTGCCTTGAAACTCTTCCTGAACAAGGTGTTTCACAATTACAATACAACGATTAACAAAGAATGATTTTCTTTCAACTAGAAGTAGAAATGAAACACAGACACCCTGCTGGTCACTCTGGGTGGCAAAGTTGCTGCAAAGCAAATAACAAAGCACCAGGACTGACTATGGTTTTCTTATCAGAGCCAGCCAACAAGAAGTTTATATACAATGGTTTGTACAAAACCTTATTTTCCACCTCGATGTGCAGGGAGGGGAACCTCTGCCTCACTACAGGGGTTAGTAGAGCGTTCCTTACACACAGAAGGTGATGGCAATTAGGAAAAGGAAACAAATCTTTTAAAGCTCATCAGAGCCCCTTAACAGCCTCTACCTAAAATTGTCATAACTGGAGGCAAGTGATAATGAAGCTGCCACCTAAAGTTTCACAAAGCCCTTCCAACGCACATCCACAACCTTGGGGTATGTGTCTTCTTCAACTAGCTGGTGAACTCCTAGGAGTTGGGTATATCCCAATCATCGTTCCATTCTCGCCTCCTGCTGCAGACCCTACCTATTGGTCGGCAACTAATGTGTGTTTATTAAATAAATGATGTAGAATTTGATGCCCAGGGAGTTTGTCACTTGCCCAAGATCACACTGTTGATTAGTAACAAAATCAATCCAAGTCTCCCAGTGCCCAACCCTCTGTATTCCGTCACAGTGCCTCAAAAGGGATTAAGTTGATTAATAATGACTTCCATTTATTGAGGACTTGCTGTGTGTCATGTCTCCCCGGCCTAGTACTATGCATACATTGTTAATTTAATCTTTGTTACAACCCTAGAAGATAGCTAGTCCCCATTTTATAAATGCCTAACCCAAGGGCCCATCTGCCTGAAGTCACAATGCAAGGAGATGGCAAAGCTGGCTGGCGTAGGTACCTACACCAGCCTGGCCCCACATCCCATGCTTTCCCCCCCCCGGGATCGCTTCCTCCCTAACCAAAAGAAACCAAACACATTTGCCAGCATGAATCCTGAATGGCAGGAGACCATGAAATGACGAAATAAGTTGTTGATGCATTTTTGGAAGGTGTAAAATCTGTTTCCTCTTGGTGAGAATTTTATGAAAAAATCATAATCGAGTTAAAAGTAGGTTGGGAGAAGGAAAAAAAAAGGAGTTTGGAGATGCTGTATGCCTGTTTAAATCCTATTAAGGCACAAACTGAAGTCCTTTAGGGACACAAACAAGGAGAGGTGCTTTGAGAAAACCCAAAGGATTCTGGGAGTGGTTGCCTGCTATGTGCCTTCATTCTGTGAGATTAGTCATTTAAGAGGCTCATAAAAATAAGTAAACAAACTTTCAAAAGGTTGGACCTAGATCTTCCTCCAAAAAGCCAACAAGGAGCTCCTGCTAAGAAATTGTCACAAACATACAAAGAATCATGTTACTACCACAGGAGTCTTTTACCTACAGCCTGGAAATGTGATCTTTTCTGTTCAAATGTGGTTGAAATTTGTTGGGGCTGGAAAATAGATTATTCTTTCCTTAAAAGGGCAAACCGACTGCTTTGTGGCTAGCGCAAACAGGTTTTATCTCAGCTGATTTAAACTCTACTTGTGTCGGGTTGGACCCAAACAATGTGTCTACTCTGACTCCCCCTATCTTATCTAGACAGCTGGATCATATGGGTTTTTGTGATTTGAGCACAAGGATGCCGAACACTGGTCTTGAGGTTCAAGAACCAAAGCAAGAAAAAGAACCACAATCAAATTAGAATCTTACTGACTCCAACATACTGGACTGTTTGAACAAAACAAAACCAGGGATGATTCGGCTCAATCTCCTCATTTTGATGAGAAAACTGAGGCCCAGAGGGAAGTGGCTTTGGCCTTATAAACCATTCAAGGAAAGGGGTTGCTTTATACCAATATCTTGAGCCCACAAGGTGCCAACCCAGCAGAAGTGCTCTGGTGTTTGTTGTAATTGGAATTAGTTGCAAATATTTAAAAATTAGGAGGTTCGGGGGCTCCTGGGTGGCTCAGTCAGTTGAGCATCCGACTCTTGGTTTCTGCTCAGGTCGTGATCACAGGATCATGAGATCAAGCCCCGCATTTCGCTCCTCGCTCAGCAGGGAGTCTGCTGGAGATTCTCTCTCTCCCTCTTCCTCTGCCCCTCTCTCCATGCTCTCTCTCACTAAAATAAATAAATAAATCTTTAAAACAATAAAATTAAGAGGTTCAGTTTCATGGTTCTTAAACATAGACTTACCATATGGCCCAGTAATTCCACTTCTGGGTATATACATGTGAAATAGAAAATATATGTATTGCTCTCTGTCCCTGGTTCCTGGCACAGAGCTCTTAAAACCATTGTAATTTCCTAAGTGATAAGAACACTAGGAGCATCTTTTGTTCTAATATGTGGTCTTTGACTCAGTTCCTGACACAGAGCTCCTAAATCCCCTGGAACTTCCTGGGTGATAGGAATGTCTTTGGTTCTAATGAGGCAACTCTTAGTGGGCTCCTGGATAGCTTCAGGTTGGGAGCTGGTCACCAGAAAGACCATGATTAGAAGCTTGGAACTTTCAGCTCCACAACCCCTACATCCTCTAGGAACGGGAGAGGGGCTGGAGATTGAGTTAATGATCATTCAAGACTACTTGATGAAGCCTCCAAGATTCCCAAAACTATGGGATTTAGAGAGCTTCCAGGGTGACAAGCACATCCACATGCCACCCCAAATCCATGGGGACAGAAGCCCCTGTGCTCAGGATCCCTCTGGACCTCACACTATGTATCTCTTCATTTGGCTATTCATCTATATCATGTTTCCTACCCTTTATAAGAAACCAGTAAACATAAGTGTTTCCCTAGCAAATGTTTGCAGGTTTTTCTAGCAAATGATCAAACCTGGGAGGGGTTCATGGGAATCTCTAATTTATAGCTGCTTCATCAGAAGTACAGGTGACAATGTGGAATTTTCAACTGTGTCTGGGGGCAGGGGGTGGGGCAGTCTTGAGAGACTGAGCCCTTAACCTACAGGGTCTGTGCTAACTCCAGGTGACTTCAGAAATTTTCACTGAATTGTGGGACACCTAGCCAGTGTCACAGAGAGTTGCTTGGTGTCAGGGAAAAGAACCCAAACAACTGGTATCAGAGGTGAAGTGAAGTAATGTGCATGTGGTAGTAGGGTGAGAGTAAAGGAAAACAGTAGTGAGTTTTCCTAGATGATACCCAAATGAATTGAGAGCATGTCACTCAGATACGCATACACCCTTCTTTATAGGACCATTATTCACAATAGCTCAAAGGTAGAAGCAACCCAAGTGTCCCTCAATAGATGAATAAATAAACAAAATGTGCCCTATACATACAATGGAACATTATTCTGCCTTAAAAAGAAAGAAAACTCTGATACATGCTACAACATGGATAAACCTTGAAGACGTTATGCTAAGTGAAATAAGTCAATTACAAAAGGACAAATAGTGTATGATTCCACTTACATGAGGACCTAAGGGTAGTCAAATTTATAGAGACAAAAAGTAGAATGGTGGTTACCAGGGGCAGGGGTGGGAGGAAAATGGAAAGTTAGTGTTTGATGGGTGTGGAGTTTCAGTTTGGAAAGATGAAAAGAGCTCTGTGGATGGATGGTGGTGATGGTTGCACCACGGTGTGAATGTACTTTATGTCACCGCACCATACACTTAAAAATGGTTAAGATGGTAAATTTTATCTTACGTGTATTCTACCACAGTAAAAAAAAAAAAATAGAAGTTTCCATATAAATATCCAGACTCCCAGTGTCTTTTGAAAAACAGAAGATCTAGCAATGCTGGGCCCACATTCCTGCAGGGATCTGAGCAGCAGCTGCTCCCGTCAGACTGAACAGACACTCCCGTCTTATGTGGCCACTTCCTCTCCCTCTGCACCCATCTACCTTACCAGCTGGGCTCCTGAGGCCGCTGGTTCCCAGACTGGGCTACACATGGGAATCAAATGGAGAACTTTCAAAAAATACCCCATCCCCAAGCTCCACCCCAGATAACTGAATCAGAATCTCTGAAAGGTAAGGCCAATGCACTGGTCATTTTTAAGAGCTTCCCATGCGATTCTACTGTGCATCCAGAACTCCTCAGCACCGCCAGCCCAGAGTTCTGGTTCTCAGGCTTGACCACACATTGGTATCATCTGAGGCGGCCTTAGAAACTACTGATGTCTCCTCCTGGAGGTTCTGACTTCATTGTTGTGGGATATGACTGAATATTAGGATTTTTTAAAGTTCTTTAGGTGGTTGACTCTACAGCAAAGATTAAGAACCACTGTTACATTTGAGTTCATATCCCCATAGAAACACAGCACTTGCTTTACCTTTACAAACCCTCCACTTTGCCAAATTAAATACATAAATAATACATATATTATTATATGTTATATATGTATTTTATACTGCATACATACATATAAAAACATAAACATGTATATATATGAGTTCTGTGAGATTAGTAATTTAAGGGGCTCATAAAATAAGTAAAAAATTCACAGTGCATGTACACACTCCATCATCATGTTTCCCTCCATGATTGACTCCAGATTCACCCCATAAACTGAAGATAAACCATCAGTGAGAAACCTAGAGAACAGTGCTCACACTAGAGTTTAGTGATGAATGATTTGAGTAACTGTAGCCTCTTTGGAATTGGAGACAAAAATGACTATTTCTTGAGCACTCATGGCACCTGTGTGCTTTCCTTAACTATCTCATTTACTCTTCCCAGGCACACTGATGGAGACACTGCCATCCCATTCCAGATGAGGTAAGCGTGAAGACCCACACAGTGAATACTTTGAAGGGAACACCACTCCTTTGAATTAAGTAAGTTCTGGAATTTTTCTTAAAATCAGCCATAATTTTTTACAATCACACCTTGTATGTTCCCAGAATGTTCTGTTAAATAGGATTTTTGTAATGTGCTTCTCATTTTAAAGGCACTAAGGGAATTTGATACTTGTAGGGAACACTTCAGAGAACCTTTTTGTAAAACAAATAACCCTTTAGTACTATGAACACTAAGCTCTTAATGTAGCTGTTTTGTGAGTTAGGTGTTACAACTGCAGAGCTGGTTTTCTTACAGGATACTGAATCTGTTTCCAAAGCATATTCCAAAGAGTATGTGTGTAAATCAGAGAATGTTTAAGAAAGTGAGTGTTCTGGGTAAAAGCAATAAGCTTCCAAATTCTGCCCTCCAAAGTAATAATAGTAATGCTAAAAAAAGTCTTTTTTTTTTTTAAGATTTATTTATTTGAGAGAGAGAGAGAAAGAGAGAAAGGAGGATACAGGGAGAGAATCTCAAGCAGACTCCCCACTGAGTGGGGAGCCCCACATGGGGCTCGGTTTCACAAACCATGAGATCATGACATGAGCCGAAATGAAGAGTTAGACGCTAACCGGCTGAGTTACCCAATAATGCTAAAGAAATCTTGTTTCTTTCTTCTCCCAGTTTTCCAGTTGCAAAATTTGTCATGCCTTCCTCTCAAAGGAATGTCTGAATTGAATAGAATTGATCTCTCCATCCTACCTAAATGGTCTTTCTAGAATCAATTTTCTGTCATCGTGGCAGATGGGCTATCTGTCTGCTGAGAGGCTGGAGTGATTTGATAGGCTAAAATAAGAGCAAAGATGATCCCAAACTCAACTGATTGTTCTGTGCCCTACTGTTAATATCACAAGAAAACCTAAATAGAACTAAAAATGGTCTAGTTGGTTTTACCATAGGCAGAGAAATCGGCGGAGGCACAGAACTTTGGAACAGAATGTTCCTTTAAAAAGAGAACTGAACAATCATATGATCTCACTGATATGAGGAATTCTTAATTGCAGGAAACAAACTGAGGGTTGCTGGAGTGGGGGGTGGGGTGGGAGGGATGGGGTGACTGGGTGATAGACACTGGGAAGGGTATGTGCTCTGGTAAGCGCTGTGAATTGTGCAAGACTGTTGAATCTCAGATCTGTACCTCTGAAACAAATAATGCAATATATGTTAAGAGAAAAAAAAGAAGAAGAAGAAGGTAGCGGGAGGGGAAGAATGAAGCGGGGGAAATCGGAGGGGTAGGCGAACCATGAGAGACAATGGACTCTGAAAAACAAACTGAGGGTTCTAGAGGGGAGGGGGGTGGGAGGATGGGTTAGCCTGGTGGTGGGTATTGAGGAGGGCACATTCTGCATGGAGCACTGGGTGTTATGCACAAACAATGAATCATGGAACACTTCATCTAAAACTAATGATGTAATGTATGGGGATTAACATAAGAATAAAAAAAAAAGAGAGAACTGAACAGTAATTTATTCTACAAGTTAGCAACCAACTACAGCTGTTATAACCTCAGGCCCTAACAAAGATAACCTCTCAGGAGCTCCTGGTAAAAGAAGGGGATGGAATACAGAATCAGCCCCTGCCACTGGGCTAAAACTTAGAAGTTGCATTTTAAAGTATGGGCAGTCTTCATTCAGAGGCTGACTTATAAATGTTCAGAACTCATAATTTTACAGGTGGTGGTTACATTTCCCCAGACAGCCTACAAGTGTTTACTTAATCCTTAATGCCCTTGAAGAGGAGAACAGGTCTAGCTTTTCTAAGTTCTGGGTCCTAGGATGAGGAAGGTGACATGTGATTCTGGGGCAGAAGGAGGAAATGAAGAAGGTAGACGTAGTGAAGGTTTAGGAGGTTCAGATGGAAAGAGATATGTCGGCCTGAACTAAAATTCTGCAATAATAAACTAGTATGTTTGGCATTTCTCTACCTTAGTTTCTGACCTGCATTCCTAATTTTTCCCCAAGCTACCACTCAGACCTACCCTCCTCCCCACCAAGAGCTAAAATCTCACCTTGATCTGCTTAAATCAGAGTTCCATTGGGAAGAGAGAAGTTCATACCAGACTAACTCTTCCATAGATAAAAACTATAGGCTTTTGACAAAATATATAAACTAATCATAAGGCCCTAGAGAGCAACCAAAGCAGGGAGAAAAAGGAGGAGGGTGGGGGGAGTCTCACTTAGAAGAGCCTTGAGTGCTTTGATAGTTTTCTGCCTCAGGACCCAATCACAGCTAAGCCAGGCAGCTAAAACTGGGATTGAAAATTGGCAGTCTACCAACTTGAAGAATGAGCAGACAGTTTGGAGTGATCACAGCAGCTGGACAGTGAGGGGGAAATCCTGGAAAGGAGGGAGCCAAAGAGAAGCAGCCCTGAATTTTGTCCATCTACCCAAATCTCTGGCTAATTACTGAATTGCATGTGTGCAGGGAAGGTTCCAAGGAGCCCAGTTAAGGCTAGAGGAACTGAATAGATATTCCAGCTCCTGCCTATCTCAGAGGAAAGAGAGTTTGGAGTTTGAGTCCACCGAATGCTGCTAACACAAAAAAATCAATACTCTTCAGAGGAACATAATAGAATTCAGAACCTCTATAGCCTATTACTTAGAAAATGTATCCAGAACACAATCCATAATTACTAGTTATATCATGATATAGGAAAATGTGACCTATACTGAATAGAAAAGGCAAGCAATAGTGATGAACCCCTAAGATGACCCAAATATTAGAATTAGTAGATAAGGATTTTAAAGCAGCTTTTATAACTATGCTCAATGATGGCAAGGAAAATGGTTTATAATGAATGAACAAGAAGGTAATTTCAAAACTATTTTTTTTAGAAAAATAGAAATTCTAGTACTGAAAAATACAACATCTGAAATAAAAAATTCACTGGATGGGTTTAACAGAAGATGGGAGAGAACAGGATAAAGAGCCAGTGAACTTGAAGATAAATGAATAGAAATAATCCAAATAATCCAATCTGAAGAACAGAGGGGGAAAAAGTGATTAAGGGAAAAAAAGGGCCAATATCGGGGCACCTGGGTGGGGGCTCAGTCATTAAGCATCTGCATTTGGCTCAGGTCATGATCCCAGGGTCCTGGGATCAAGCCTCACATCGGGCTTCCTGCTCTGTGGGAAGCCTGCTTTTCCCTCTCCCACTCGCCCTGCTTGTGTTCTCTCTCTCGCTGTGTCTCTCTCTGTCAAATAAATAAATAAAATCTTTAAAAAAAGGGGGGGGCCAATATCAAAAAAATCTAACATACATGTAATTGGAGTTCTAAAAGGAAAGGAGAGAGGAAAATGTGGGGGGAAAAAAACTTTTTGAAACAATAATGACCAAAAAATTCACAGATTTAGAGAAAGACATCAACTTGCAGATTCAAGAAACCCAGTGAAATAAATACAAAGAAAAATGCACTTAGGCACATTACAGTCAAAGTGCTGATGTCAAATATAAAGCAAATATCTTGAGTCAGGCAGAGAAAAACAACAGCTTACCTAGAGGGCAACAATAATATGAATTATTCTTGATTTCTGATCAGAAAAAAATGGATGCCAAAAGATGGCACAACATCTTTAAAGAACAGAAAAGAGGTGCCTAGGTGGCTCAGATAGTTAAGCATCTGTCTCTTGCTTTCTTTTTTTTTTTTTTTAAAGATTTTATTTATTTATTTGAGAGAGAGAGAATGAGAGACAGAGAGCACGAGAAGGAAGAGGGCAGAGGGAGAAGCAGACCCCCTGCTGAGCAGGGAGCCCGATGTGGGACTCGATCCCGGGACTCCAGGATCATGACCTGAGCTGAAGGCAGTCGCTTAACCAACTGAGCCACCCAGGCGCCCCCGTCTCTTGATTTCGACTCAGGTCATGATCTCAGGGCCATGAGATCAAGCCCCGAGTCAGGCTCCATGCTGGGTGTGGAGCCTGCTTGAGATTCTCTCTCTCTCCTTCTCCTTCTGCCCCTGTTCCCCTCCCTCCGCCCCTGCACTCACACACATGCTCTCTCTAATGAAATAAAATAAAGAGCAGAAAGAGAAAAATATGTCTATTCAGAATCTATACAACAGAAATATTCTGCAAAAATGAAGGAAAAATAAAGATGTTTTCAGATATATGAAAACTAAGAAAATCCATTGACATCAGGTCGCACTACAAGAATGTTAAAGGAAATTATTCAGACTGAAAAGAAATGATGCCAAATTGCAACTTGAATCTTCAGGAAGGAATTAATAGTACCCTACATGGTAAATATATGGGCAAAAATATATATAGTTTCCTCTTAATCTGTTTAAGATACATGACTAAGGCAAAAATTACAGTATCCTATTTAACGTGGGTTTTAGAAAATATACATGCAATACATATGACAACTACAGCATAAATACTAGAGAGGGAGGGTAAAAGGACAAAAACCTTCAAGGTTCTTACTTTTTTTTTTCTCAAAATGGAACAATTTTAACTCCATATAAATAGGCCATGAAAAATTAAGGATATATATTGTAATCCCTAGCACAGACACAAACACCCACACCCACACACACACACACAAAGTGCAAAATGGTATCCATTCTTATTCAAAAAAATAAAATAAAAGCGTAAGTCCACAGAAAGAGTGCCACAAAACTGTTCACTGCAGTGAACTGTGGTGGTGGTTGTGCTGTCTCCCCGCCTCCTGCTTCCAGTGGGTGTTGGACTTGGGAATGACCTTGATGAGAGTGTCCGTGTTCCTGAGTCTTTTTGGCCCGAAGGCTTGTGGCGGGTAGACACATAGAGTTGGGTAACTTCTTTTTTTTTTCCGTGAAGTAAATGGTTTTTCAACTTAAAAAAAAAAAAAAAAAAGCTTCATTCATAAGAGCCAAAACTTGGAAATAGTCCAGGTATACATTCATGAAGCAACAGCTAAGCAACCTGTGATGTATTCAAACAACGGATACATACAACACTACTGAGCAAGAACAGAAGAGAACTGAGACATGCAGCATGTATGCATCTCAAAAACATTATCTGAGTGAAGTTCTAGAACAGACTAAATTTAACTATATGGGAAAAAAATGGAACACTAGGATAGGACAAGGTTTGACTGAGAAAGAGAATGAAGGAACTTTCTGGGGAGATGGTAATGTTATGTATCTCCAGAGCAGTTTGTATTACACAGACGTATGCATTTGTCAAAAAACAATGATGGCATCTTAAGATTTGCGCGTTTCACACTACGTAAATTTACCTCAAAAAATGAATTGTACCATAAACAAATATTAAACTCTAGTTAAGACATGCATGTTGAAGTATGTAGTAGGAGGTATACTGGTGTCTTCAACTTATCTTGAATGCATCCAAAGAAAAAAAGAGAGAGAGAGAGATGAATTGATGGATGACTATTGTCTAGAGGGATGAATAGATGGATAAATGTGTGATAAAGCAAACTGCTAATTTCTGAACATAGGTAGTAGTTTATGGTAGGCTAAATAGTGCCCCCCCTCCCAAAAAAATGTGCACATTCTAATCCCTTAAAGCTGTGAATATGTTATGGTACCTGACAAAGGGGACTTTGCAGATGTGATTAAGAATCTTGAGGTGGGGGGCGCTTGGGTGGCTCAGCCAGTTAAGCATCTGACTCTTGATTTCAGCTCCAGTCATGATCTCAGGGACCTGAGATCGAGCCCCACGTCGGGCTCTGTGCTCAGTATGGAGCCTGCTTAACATTCTCTCTCTCCCTCTACCTCTGCCCCTCCCCCTGCTTGTACTCTCACTCTGTCTCTCAAAATAAATAAATAAAATCTTTAAAAAAATAAATAAATAAGAATCTTGAGATGGGGGGGCGCCTGGGTGGCTCAGTTGGTTAAGCGACTGCCTTCGGCTCGGGTCATGATCCTGGAGTCCCGGGATCGAGTCCCGCATCGGGCTCCCTGCTCGGCGGGGGGTCTGCTTCCCCCTCTGCCCTCTTCCCTCTCGTGCTCTCTGTCTCTCATTCTCTCTCTCTCAAATAAATGAATAAAATCTTAAAAAAAAAAAAAAGAATCTTGAGATGGGAAGATTATCCTGGATTATCCAGGCGGGCCCACTGTAATTACAGGGTCCTTAAAGAAGGAAGCATGAAGGCCAAAGGCAGAAAAGGTGATGTGATCACACAAGCCAAGGTCATGGCAATGTGGCCATAGCCAAGCAATATACACATCCCCTAGAAGCTGGAAAAAGCAAGGAATAAATCCTCCTCTAGAACTCAAGCCTGCTAACAACTTGGTTTTAGCCTTATAAGACTCATTTTGGGGCGCCTGGGTGACCCAGTCAGTGAAGCATCTGCCTTCGGCTCAGGTCATGATCCCAGGGTCCTGGGATCGAGTCCCATATCAGAATCCCTGCTTCTCTCTCTGCCCCTCCTACCCCCGCCCCCAGCTCATGTTTTCTCTCTCTCACACACAAAAATAAATAAAAATACTTAAAAAAAAAAAAAAAAGACTCATTTCAGACCTCTGACCACCAGAACTGTAAAATAATACATTGACGTTCTTTTAAGCCACTAAGTTTGTGGTCATTTGTTAGAGCAACAACAGGAGACTCATACATAGATATGTGGCTGTTCACTGCACAATTCTTTCAACTTCATTGCACATTTGGAAATGTTTATGATAACATGATGAAATTAAAAAAAAAAAAAAAAAAACTCCTGTTAGCCAAAGGTAGGAATTAGGTAAAAGGCAAAGTAACTAAATTATTTTTACAGTAATATCTGATTGGCTCCCAACCCTCCCAAAGTTATTTGAAAGTTTTAAATAAAACGCCTGTTTGTCATTAGAATTCATAATCGTTGTGATAGTTAAAATTAGATTAAGTTGTGGGGGAGGGGTAAAGTAAAAATTTCCAGAAAATGCAGAAGAAACCGAAGTTTTTATTTAAAGAATCTACCACATGGAGGGGTCACCCTGGCCTGGTAGCTCTCCTGGATCCCTTTCCCTACCATGTTAAGCTTGTTTATTTTTTCCTGTACTTGTGAACCTATGGGTTCTCCAGAATATTTAAGGTTTGTTGTTATTGTTTATTGTTTTTCTTCTTTAGGAGAATCTAGGAATGGAAGAGAGAAAGTAGGACACAGGTAGAGATAGGCAGCAATTACTTAACTAACTGGACCAATTATATATATATTTAAGTTGAGTTTTTATGAATCAGACCCACTGTGTTCGAGAAAACCAGGCTGTTCTTTACTTGACCCAGATAATAATAGGTTTTGGTCCTTTTTAGGGATTTTTGATCACCTGAATCTGGAAGTTAGTCTTCCTTGCATCCTTCTAAAAGTGGAAACTGCCTTTGAAAAGAACAGTATAAATTCATACCAAATAGAAAACAAAAAAGCAGAGAAACCTTAAAGTTGATTTTTAAAATGTATGATTTCAAAATGGCAAACAAAAGCTTCAACAAAAATTTTAAACCAAGTTTATAGCTCCAGCCATGGATAAAAATAGAACAGAGTCATGCACAGAAGAACTCATACACAGCCTTATAGAGTTGTATTCTCAGGAAGGGAAAGATCTGATTTCTCAAAATCTGTTTTTCAAGCAAAATGAATAAAATATCTCAAATATTTTATCGTAAGTGCCAAACATGGCAGATGGCATTTGCATGGATATTATATAATCACACTGAAAACCAACCATAAAGTTCTAAGAATATATGCGGAATGAAAACACCTCCACCTCATCCTCTTACAGATCAGACCAGCTCTCCTGCAGGAAGGCCCACAGCCCCTGAAGGCCAGAGAGAGAAATGCAGTATGGGGAGAATTCCATTTCTCTGGCTCAAGACTCAAACTTGAATCAAGCGTTCAGTCAGTGCCAGTGCTCCCACATTATCACAAGTACCAAAAACCCAGTGATTTGAGCCCAAAATAGCCACTGAATTCAAGAAGGATCTACTTTATAGATTCTTGCATATTATTTCCATGAAATACCCAAATTTTCAATTCAATTCGATATTTTTTGAGCGCCAATTAATATCTTCAGCAATCACTTTATGTTTTGATTCGTGCTTGGCTTTAGTGATATCTCAATATATGTTTTGGATAAATGAATTTATGAATGCGTGAAGTTATGTTTTAAGAAATGGTCTTGTTTTCTAATGGAACATGAGGGAAGGTCTTTTTCCCTTAATAAGACCACAAGCTGCTTCTTTTCTGACAAGGATCCAGCCTTCACTCCATTATACCTAACAAAAGTGGCACATTGAGCCACTTTTTAAAATTAAATCAGCTTTATGGGGCTGTAATTTACATAAAGTAAAATTCACCAATTTTAAGAGTAAAATTAAATGAGTTCTAACAAATGTTTACAATTATTGTAACCACCTCTACAATTATGATCAAGAAAATTGCCGTCATCCAAAAAGTTTTTTCCTGCTCCTTGCAGTCAATTCTATCTCCCTACTCCCTGGCCCCCAAGAAACCACTGTCTATCACTACTGTTTTACCTTTTCTAGAACCACATATAAATTGAATCATATAGTAGGTAGTCTTTTCTATCTGGCATCTTTCACTTATCATAATGTACTTGAGTTTTATCCATGTTGTTGTGTGTATCGATAGTCGTTTAATTCTTATTTTTCAGTAATATCCCATTGTATGGAAGTACCACAATTGATGAGCATTTTGGGTTGTTTTCAGTTTGGAGCAGTATGAATAAAGGAGCAATGGATCTGCAAGCATAAGTCTTTGTATGGACATGTTTTCTGTTCTCCTGGCTAAATTCTTAGGAGTGGAATTGCCAGGTCATACAGTAAGTTTTACTTTACAAGAAATTGCCAAACTTTCTTCCAAAGAGGCATTCCCCCACCACCCCCACCCACACACAAAAAGAGGCATTCCCAGTGTATAAGAATTCCAGTGTTCCACATCCTCATCAATACTCAGTATAGTTTTTTAATTTCCGCCACTCTCGTGAGTATATAGTGTATCTCATTGTGCGGTTTTAATTTGTATTTCTTTAGTGGCTAATGTCATTGAGCACCTGTTCATGTGTTTGACAGATCAATCCTGATCACTAGGTTTTGTATGGTATATTCCTAATAACAGAATCAGAAGGAGCAAATATTTTCTCCCTGGACATAGTCCAGAGTCATAAATCCAGAGGTATGCAGATTCTGGAATGACTGGCTCAAGATAAGACCACACCTAGAAAAGATAACATACCTTAAAAAATCCACACTTTAGAAAAATCTTTCAAAGCGAAAGCTGAATAGCTAAAGGCCAAATTAATTGTCTGCCGTTTCTTCCTTAGGGGAGGGAGGGAAAAAAATAAGAAAAACAATCATCTCACAAATGGAAAGATCTGGAAATGATACAGCAGTTTCTTCTCTAACAGACACCCCCACATAGTATATCACTAGCTATCAGATGGCCATATGAGATCTGAAGGCTTCAGAACACTAAATTTGCCTCTCAAAAGAACCAAATGTTAAACTACGCCACACATGTCGTTTGTCTCTTGCAGCATTCAATTTTCTCTTCATCTTGTTCTTTTTAGGTGGGATTCAAAACACCCACCAGGGATATATTTTTTTAGAGAAAGAGAACGTTGTTTTGGTAGAAAATGTGTTCAACTCCTAATCATTTGTCAAGTTTTGTTTTTTTTCTTCATATGAGATGTAACTTTCCATCTACTTAAAGTACAGTAAATTACTCATATTCGGGACATCAAAAAATGTCACCCCTTTACTTAGGAAAAGAATAAAATCAGTCTACACAATTATCCTCTCCATCACTAACAGTCTTTAAAAAAAGTCTTAGGGAACATATCTGTATAATTCTTCCAAATTCTCTACTAGAAACTGGCATCAACCCTGGGAGTCTCTTCTCCCAAGTTTCGATCTTTGTTCCAATTGTATCCTCAGACATCTGCTCTCCAGCCTTGAAGAATCAAGCTCAATAAATTGGACTTTTTTTCAAAAGCAGAAAGTCTCTTCAGAAGTAATTTATATAATAACTTAATTTTTGTCATCAGAAAAGGGGAGCCAAAGATAAAAGACACGAAGCAATAATCTATTGACAGCTGAGATTCGTTCATCTGCATTGCCCTTCCTTCTGTAAATTTAACCTGTACTTTTATCTGGTTGGAGATCGGGAACTGAGTTGGCCAGCCCACACTTGGACCTTGCAGGTACAGACATATGGCCATGATGAAATGACTGAGTTTTTCTTTCAGAGACACTAGACCCATCCTCTTTTATAAACCATGGTGGACGGCAATTATGTCAGCATCCAACTAGATTTTTGTTCCCATCTTTAGGATATGGAGACTACTCCATTTTCATAAATACTCAATACTTGACTTATTTCTTTGACAAGCATATTTTCCAATGTAAGATATGCCACTTTAAATCCAAATATAAATTTAAATGCCTGAGATTTGGCCAAGAAACAGATTGAGTATCAAATGAGAACATTGTGGTATTTCACACACTTATGTGTTAATTACTCCAGCTAGGATTGATCCCCAAAGATGTGTTACTTGACACCCATCAATCAGTCCTTTTGTGGAAACCGAAGTTATCTAATCAGCTGCAAAACTCAGACTGATTGATAAACACAGTTATGGCTTTGCCCCCTCCTCCATTTTCTCATGGAAGTCCTTTGCCATCATCCATCTCTATATCCAGCCTCAAGATCATTTAACTCTGAATAGTTGCTCCCCACCCCAATATATTCCAAGACCCCAGCCCCCACACCATTTGTGAGCCAACCTTTACTCCCTTCATTTCTGCAGTCAGCAGAAGAAAAACAGCCCAATCCACCTCTGTAGATGGACCCTGTGATGAATGAAAGGCTCAGGCTGCTTAAAGCCACTTCACGATGCAATGAGCTGCAGAGGGAATAAGGGAGTCTGAAAACAGCATTCCTGCAGTTCCTAGCACCATCTTAAGTAGGGCATTAATACCACCTTTTTAAAAAAAATTCACCACACATGGTAATTATTTAAACCATGTCACTAATGATGTTTTTCCAATATTGTTTTTGTTTTAAATAGGTCCAAAACGGGGCGCCTGGGTGGCTCAGTTGGTTAAGCGACTGCCTTCGGCTCAGGTCATGATCCTGGAGTCCCGGGATCGAGTCCCGCGTCGGGCTCCCTGCTCAGCAGGGAGTCTGCTTCTCCCTCTGACCCTCCCCCCTCTCATGTGCTCTCTCTCATTCTCTCTCTCTCTCAAATAAATAAATAAAATCTTTAAAAAATAAATAAATAAATAAATAAATAAATAAATAAATAAATAGGTCCAAAACATTGTTATTCCCTTATAAATCCACCTGTGGGGATAGGATGTGGAGAGGGGACAAACTCCTCTCCACCATTCTCCATGCACCAAGGCTCATGCCACCCTAGAGAGATGCAGGTGCAGAATCCAGGAAAGGCCACAAGCTGGGGCACTCTAGGGGTGAGTGAGTGCCTTAGAATTCTCTAGCCCACAGGTGCCAACGGCTTCCTTCCTCCTCACCATCTCCCCCTACCACTAGAACAGGGCTGAGACCATGCCACTTGGGAGCAGCTCTTACACCAATTTGCTGCCAATAAATACTTGCTGCTGGGACTGTTGATTAAAACAGCAAAACCTTCCAGACTCTGGGGGCTCACAAAGCTCAAGCCTTCTCCTGCATGGCCAGGTTTTGCTCACCTCAGAGCCAGGAGAAAAGATTTCTGGGGTTGCCCACTTCCACTCTCCCTGACTGCCAAGTGTGACCATGAAGGAGAAATAGTTTAAAGGAGAGAAAGAAAAACAGCTCAGAAAAGAACATTTCTAGTAAGACTGCTCCATTGCAGCCCTCTGTGACATTTATTGTTGCATCGTACAGGAGTCCTTCCCTCTACTTGGGCTCCTTCTGAATGCACATGGTTCCCACAGTTTAGAAATGAAGTAAGAATACAGAAGGTCATGGAATATGTAATCTCAAGTCATAGATTCTTTGAGCCAGAGTGATCCAAAAGGTCCTTTAATCCAACCATTTTGTTCTACAGTTAAAAACACTAGGGCCAAGAGAGGGTAAGTGTAATTTACTCAAGATTATAATCTGGTAATCTAAAATCTATTTAATGCACCCTTCTCCTTTTACCTTCTAAGATACAGAACTATGAGTTACCAAACCAACAATAATGATGATGATGATGATGACGATGATGATGGTGACGATGACATGTGTTGTATGCTTACTATTGCCAGGCACTGTGTTGAATGCCTTTCACAGATTATTTCATTTAAACCTTACAACGAGACTAGAGGCACATACTCTTATTATCCCCATGACAGAGATGAAGAAACTGAAACATGTTTCAGCCACTGGCTAGAGGTCACACAGCAACTAGATGAAAGAGCCCATGCCCTTAGCCATACATTCTATACTCACTGAAATTCAATACTCCTGTTGTGGCCCTAAGCACTTCCTGAATCATCACTACATAAATTACTCTCAGTATTCGCATAGATCATATTTGGTCATAGAGAACCAGGATAACCCATTTCTCCAAAATATCAGAAAACAGATTATAGCTGCCTTCCCATTAGTAGGACAGACTGACTGTTTTGGTATTCTCTGTACTCCAAGCAAGCTGGTTTGTCTACAGGAAGGCCAAGTCCATCTGACATAACCTCTAGAAAACCAATCCTTGTTTGGTATTTAAAGGACATCTCAATATTGTCTGCATACATTAACATTACTTGCCAAACGCTTTTTACCCTACCTGTAGTAAGCATGAGTATCCAACCTGCCTTTGAAAGCCTAACACCAAAACATTCGCCCATCTGATCGCATCCCAGAGCCTGGCCCCCATGTGCCAGCAACCCCCAGGGTCCATGAGGATCCTGGAGCACTTTCACTCACATATCAACTTCAGTCCATGCACCTAGAGAAAGAGGGCATAAAGACTTGCTCTTGAAGAAGTCTGGTCTGGGATATTCTGAAATGGTATAAAGTGGTAGCAGAGGCATTTGAAATGAGTTCCCCATACCAGCCATATTCCCCATCTGGGAGCACAGAAGTGGCCAGATGGAAAGACACTCTGATAGAGGTAGTATGGGGGTCGTGGTTAAAGAGAGTGGGCTCTGTCCTCAGGCCTCAGCTTGAATCTTTGTCTTGCCTTTCCACACTCAGAGATCTTCAGCAAGTCGTTAAGCTCTGAGTCTCAATTTCCCCAGTGGTATAAGCAGCTATCTCACAAAACCAGTGTGAAGATTAAATAAGATAATACATTGTAAGTGTCTAGCACAGTGCCTAGCACATAGTAGTACAAGTTAACTGTCATTCTTGATGTTTTTGTTTCATTAACTCCAGTAGAGAGAATTCTCCTCAACTTTATTCTAGGAGAGGAAAGGATGAGATAAGAGTAGTTGGGGGGGAGGGGGGAGATTCATAAAAAATTAGGCAGAAAATTCTAATGCCAGTGGATCCCAAAGCCAGGAAAATCTAAGGAATGACTCTAAGTCTGGGTACAAAAAGAGAATTTAGCCAATTATACCTACTTTCCAGTACTTTTCAAGTATATATTTATAGTGTGTGTTTAGGTGTTTATGCTTTATATATAATTAGCCATTTTTCTTCAGCATATCCCGTAATTATTTTATCAAATGCACATCTGTTTTAATTAGGCATGTACACACTTTACTATACTGTAAAATGTCAAACACACTGTAAAATCGCTCAGAGTACATTAACACATAAAAACAAAAATTCATTTGACATATCACAAACAGCTGCAAGAAGCTCATAGACTCAACCAGCTGCTGCTCAACAGCTTCCAGCCAACGGCTGTTTCATTGGGTCCTTCGAAGATTGTTCCCAGGCTGGAGCCACAGTGTCTGTTTTCAGTTCTCTTGCCTCAACTTGATTGTCAGACATGTTTGGGGAAGTATGTGTGGCTTGGCTGGAGCCATACATGCCAACCAGTCCTCAGCTTGCCAAGTTGGAGAATCCTAGTGCAGCTGATAATACCAAATACCTCGAATCCAGAAGGGGCTTCAGCTCTCAACTAGTAGACTCCCTCATTGCACAGATGACAACACTAGGGACCAGAGGGAAGAGCTGAATCAGTGAATGCACTGGGGTCATCCCTGGGTCATTCAATGCCCAATCTGGTGTTTCTTCCACTCTGACTGTGCATCAGAATCATCAGGAGGGCTGGCATAAATGCCAATTCCCAGAGCCCACCCTGACCAAGAAGCTTGTATGGGAGGTCCGAGGTGCAGCCCAGGAATATATATTTTAATAAGATTGCTGGCAATTCCGAAGCTATTTTGTATGTGGAATATATAAAGAACTGTTACAAATTAATAATAAAAAGCTATTATAACCCAAGACCTGAATGAATATTCTACAAAGGAAGTTATAAAAATGGCCAATTAGCACATGAAGAGTGCTCAATTTCATAAGTCATCAGGAAAATGCAAAGTAAAAACCACAATAAGATATCATTTCACATGCACTCAAATAGCCAGAATTAAAAACACTAACACCATCAAATGTTGGCAGGAATGTGGAGCAACTAGAACTTTCACACATTGCTGGTAGGAGTGGAACATAGTCCAGCCATTTTGGAAAGCTATTTGGCAGTTTCTCATAAAGTGAAACATACCTCTGCCCTATGACCCAGCAGTTCCATCCCTAGATATTTACCCAAGACAAAAAAGACATACGTCCAAAAAAAAGTGTATAAGAATGAGTAGCTTTACTCATATATTCTCCAGGAAATAACTCAAATGACCATCAACAGAAGGACGGACAAATAAACTGTAGTATATTCATGCAGTAGAATACGACTCAACAACAAAAGGAACTGTTGATATGTGTAAAATCTCACTGATGTTATGCTGACGGAAAGAGGTTGGACACAAAAGAGTATACTTGTAGAATTCCTTTTATATAAAGTTATAGAATGAGTAAAACTAGTCTATGGAGATAGTCAGAACAATGATTGCCTGTGGAGGAGGGGGAGTTGACTGAAAGGGGTTTTCTGGGGTGATAGAAATACTCTATACCTTAATAGGGGCACAAGTTACATGGATGTATATATTTAGAAAAATTCATCAAACTATATACTTAAGATCAATGGTTTTCATTGTATATATATATTACTCCCCAATTTTAAAAGGGGGGAATAAATAAATAGCAAGTGCTATAGGGACCTATTTTTACTAAATATTGCTGTCTTCCCTTCTCTGATTCATTTTTTTTTTACTCCTTTACCAGTATTTCCATCACCTCCCAAATAATCTATTTGTACTCAAGTCCTTGTCTCAGGCTCTGCTTCTGGGTAATCCCTTCAGCCACATTCTCTGAATACAATGCAATAAAACTAGAAGTTAATAAAAAAATATTTAAATAAAACCAAAAAGAAACCTTTCTAAACCCTTGGGAATTAAAAAGAAAAGTTTCTATGCTAAATAATGATAAGGTTAAGGTAAAAATGAAGAACACAACAGCAGATAATTATACACATATACATTTACAGAATATGGCTAAAGCTGTACTTTTTGTAATATGTAGCCTTGAATATTTGGTATTATTTTTTAAAAAAATAAGATAATGAAGTTTTTTCAACTCAAGAAACTAAAGAAAAAATGACAAACTATATCTCAAGCAAGGAAAGAAGATAATGAAGATAAATAAATACATAAATGAATTTTAAAAAATAGAAAAACAAAATTGATAGATGATAGTAAGAACTGGTTCTTTCAAAATTTAATAAAACAAACAAATCCCTGGATAAGCTAATCAATAAAAACAGAAAGTAAAATCATAAATAAATACATTTAGGAATGAAAGATGATAGATGAATGGGTACACAGAAGATTTTAAAATTACAAGTGAAAAATTCACCAGGTGTGTAAATAGATTAGCAAATCTCAGTGAAATGGATAACTTTTGGCAGGGCGGGGGTGGGTAAAGAACAACAAATTGACTCAAGGAGAATAAGTTGCTTTTTAATTACACCCTCCCCACAAAAATTCTGGAGCCATGTAATTTTATAGGTAAGTTCTTATAAATCCTCAAAGAGCAGAAAATTCTCAGTCTGTGTAAGCTGTCCCATTACACACACACACACACACATACCAGAAAAAGGACTCTGCCCACTTTATTTCATAAAGTTATCTTCACCATGATACCAAACTCTGCCAAAATGGCACATGCACACACATACACATACACACAAACGTAGGTGTTCAGAGAACAGTTAACAAGCTTGACTGCTAATCTTTCTACCTTCAGATCTACTTACAAGATCTACTTACAAGACTGACCCTTGGCTGGCATCTGGGAACTTGGAATTCAGGAGGGTTCCAATCCCCCTAATTGGTAAGAGTGGCTCACTGCACCTAAACTGTTTGTGCAAATGGTATGTTTTATGTTGAACACCAGCTTTCCCTCTGGCAGCCTGAAATTTTGGCATCTGCCTAGCACAGGCTGCCTGTGTGATCAGCGTCCAGTAAAAACCCTGGACACTGGGTCTGTAACGAGCTGCTTCCTTGGTAGACATCATTTCAAATGAGCGTGACATTCGTTGCTAGAGGAATTATGTGCATCTAGTGTAACTCCACCAGAAAAGGACTCCTGGAAGCTTGTGCCTGATTTTCCCTTTACTGATTTTCCATATTCTTTTACTGTACTAAATCATCGCATGAGTATGACTATCTACATGCTGAGTTTTGTGTGTCCTTCTTGTGAATTAACAAGCCTAGGGATGGTCAACACAATGGGCAATAGCCCTTATGCATAGATATTAAAGTTTTAACTAAGGTGCTAATAAACATAAAAATCATAAGTTTGAGTTTAGTAATATTAAGTGTTAAAAATCTATTAACAGAAAGACAAAATCTAGTGATACAGTAGCTCAGATAGGGGCAGTAAATTTTAAAGTGTATTATCTTACCAAAAGAGGGCTGAAAAAATATTCACTAAAATTTTATATTAAATCCAAAAATTACTTAAAACTAAAAATAGGATACTTAGCGTTTCCTTTCTCCTGAATCTGATGAAGATCATGCTCAAATCTTTACCACCATCACACTAAATAGTAAGATATAGCCCCTAAAGCCATCCTCATTTAAAATTGAGACCAAAATAAGAATTCCCACCATAACCGCTACAATTAACACTGTATGGAAACTCTTCATGATGCAGTAAAATCTGAAACAAAAGTGAGAAGCATTAGTATTTTCAGTAGGAGGAGATACTTATGTGCCTAGAAAATTCATGTTTTGCAAATTATCTGAACACCAGAAAAGTATTTTAAGAGGTAACTAGCTTTACTTTGTACCATTTATCAGTGATTAAAAATATAGAACAATAGGAGCACCTGGCTGGCTCAGTCAGTAGAACATGCGACTCTTGATCTTGAGGTTGTGAGTTCAAGCACCACATTGGGAGTAGAGATTACTTAAAATTTAAAAAAAAAAAATTAATACAGAACAATAAAATAGCCCATGCACAAAGACTACAAAACCTACAGTCTAGAAATAACTTTTAAAAGCAACATGAGTGATCTATAAGAAGTAAACTCTCCTAAGTAAAGGTAAAAATCAAGAGTTACTTCTTGGATGAGAATACTGAATAGTATCAGGCTACCAATTCTTGAGTTAATTGATAGTTTTAATATGAGAGAAATATGAGAGACTGAATATACAAATGGACAAGAGCCAAGCATTGTATAAAAGCAGAACTCTGACCCACAACTACAGCTACTGGTCCAGGAAACCCACCCCTTATCTAAAATAAACAGCCCATGAAGTCAGACTTGTAGGAAGTTTCTACTAGAGTCTATTAACTCTAGTAACAATCCAGGAAGTTAAACAATAACTTCTGTAACTATTAGCCCAAAATGACCAGGACTTGATTAATATAACTGACAGCTACCCTAATTTTTGTCACTGTCACCTAATTTCCCCACTGACAACTTAGGACCAACCAGAGAAAGCCAAATATGTACCTTAACCAATCACATAAGATACCCCGCCTTCCAATCCACCTACCTCCAGCCTCTCTATGCCAATAGCCTCCCATCGGGCACACCTGAGACCCTCCCTTCTCTCTACTATAAAGTTTTCCCACTCCTCTGTCTGCCTTTGAGTCTCTGCCAAAATACAAGTGATGGTGGCTAATTTCCTTGCTACAGAAAACTCTAAATAAATAGCCTTTGTTCTCATTTGGTTGCTCTTGGTTTTGTAATAATACTGGTGAAAATTCCAACAAGGCTTTTGTTTAACCTTGGCAAAATAATTCTAAAGCTCATCTTTCAGGATAAATATCTGAGAATAATCAAGAACATTTCTTAAAAACAAGAAATGAGAGGGTACTACCTCTGCCATATTTTAAAACAATTAATAAAACCACATACATATTTAGCCTTCAGCCCAACACTAATACATGTAAAATTTCAGTACTTAATAATAGAGTCATCCCAAATCAGTGGAAAAATGAAGATCTTTTCAGCCCATAAAGCTGTGACAATCAGCCATTTGGGAAGAAAAGTCCATTTAAAAACATCTCGGGGGCACCTGGGTAGCTCAGTCAGTTAAGCATCTGACTCCTTGGTTTCAGCTCAGGTCATGATCTCAGGATCATGAGATTGAGCCCTGCATGGGGCTCCACACTCAGCATGGAGTCTGCTTGAGATTCTCTACCTCTCCCCACCTTCTGCCCCTCTGCCTGCATGTGCGTGTGCTGTCTCTCTCTCTCTCTCTCTCTCTCTCTCTCAAATAAATAAATAAATAAATAAATAAATAAATAAATAAAATCTTTTCTAAAAATCTCAGAAATATTTCCAAGTAAATTCTAGAGAAATTTAAAAGGTAAATAGGAGAAGTTACAATGATTAAAACAAAACTATAAGAACATGTAAGTGAATAGTATCTAATCTCTAAATGTCTAAAAGGAAATTTTAAAAAGGAAACAATCAAAAAATCTACAATTTATGCATTTAAAAATAAACAGGACAAAAAAACAAAATATTTACAGTAAATACCACACAAAAATTATAAATATCATATATATATAGGTTTTGGTAAATAGATGAACAGATAAGTGGACAAAGTGCATGGAAAAGTCACAAGCAAAAATAGAATGGCAAGCAAACAAAGGAAAACAGGCAACAGTTCAAGTAATAAGATGCAGCTTTTTAGCTCTAAAATTAGTCATTTTCTTAAAAATAGGATTGCCTGGTGTTGATGAGGTAGAGTGAAAAGAAAGCTCACTTCTGGTGGACTGTAAGTGGTATAATCTTTTTGAAAAGTGTTTTGGCAGGACACATGAAGAGCTCAAAAAATATTCATATCAGCTGAGCCATTCAGCCTGAGAACAGGAAAAACAGAATCATGCACAAAGATGCTAAATGCAGTACTATTTATAATAACAAAGAAGTTGGAAACAACGGAAATGCTTCAGATTGGGAGATTGGATAAGCAAATTATGGTGCATTCAAAAGAAAATGTTAGGCACTTATTTAAAATGTTTATAAAGAGTTTTTGGTAATATGGGGAAATGCTTACGTCAAATATTAAGCCAAAAAGCACAAAAGTATTCATTTGTTTAGTTCCATATGATCTCAGTTATGTCCACAATTAACAACTAGATATATTGTATATGCATATACATATATCTGTGTGTGTTTGTATGTGTGTATGCCAAAATGTAGCTTGATTGTCTCAGAATGGTAGGATAATGGAAGACTTTTTGATTCTTTCTACTTTTTACCACTTTTTTCAATTTCTGTAATAGGGGTGGAGGGGGCAAAATCTTGTTTAAATTTTTCAAAAAATAGTCCAGGTTTCTCATACCAATATTAGAAGAGGTTTTTGTTTGTTTGTTTGTTTTAAGAGAAGGGACTTAGAAAAAGAAACAATGTATGTTGGTGCCTGGGGTAAAGGGTTACCTGATTAATTAAAGACCGCTAAAGAAGGTCTCTCTATAAGGAGATTGTACTCCCCATTCAGGCCAAGATGACATAGTTACCTTGGAAGGGTCCGCACAACCTTCCAGAAACTGTCTGCTTTTCCAGTGGGCAGCCAAAAAAAACCGGGCTATCAATCCTAGGGGGGCACTGAAACCTAAAACAGTTGTGAGAAGCTTTTAAGTTCTCTATTTTTTTCTGACTTTTTGAAACCAGTTTCAATGGGGTTCCATCCATGATTTGCAACTATAAAGGCTTTTTCAACCCTCTGGTTTTGCCCACATGCTGCAGAAATCAGTATGAAAGTGATAGTCTCTAACGTGATTCCACCAGGGAAAAAGCCCAAGCAATGCCAGATAATTCAGAACAATAGATGGTTCCAATCAATAACCTTGGCATCTTTCTAAATCTTTTTATAGTTGTTCTTGTCTTGCCCTGGAATACATATTTGGTTCATCACCCGTGGGAAGCATGCAGCATGTTTAATCTTAAGATAACTGGTCAGAACTGCTCTGCATATATCAAGGGGAAAGCCATTGTCTCAAATCTCCACATGCCTTATTAGCAAGGAGTCTAAATCCCTTCTGAGATTCCTCTTACCCTTTGATAATCCCAACTGGCTGAGAACATTCCTGCAAGATGGAGATTCCTAAGCAGGTGATCACAGTTCTCCCTAGGAGCATCACCTAGCTTCTCAGTGTTCAGCTCCTCTGAAGCAGCATCCACATTGGGCCCCAAGATTTAGCTCTCAGTGCTTTGCAGTCACATCTGGCTACTGCTTGGGCCCAGAAAGCAAGTGAAGGTGAGGGCCAGGATCTGCCAACACAGAGTCCCAGGGCCCCTTTCTTCCCCTAGGATTCATGCCCAGAAGTCTGGACTTTGCCTTCTGAACTGTAAAAATACAAGTAATATAACTTGATGGTGTCACCCCCAAACAAAGAGGCTGCTCTTCTGTCTTCTAAAGCGGGTTGCAGGGACCTTCCTCCTAACCCCCTAAGACTTTCCAAGTGACTCCAGGTGCCCAGGTACCACCCACTCTTCTGAAGGCTACCTTCATGGTTTTTTGGCAGAGGAGAAGGTAAAATACATAAAGGTACCTCTGCTCCAGTAAAGACCTTCCGTTTCCGTGGAACTCCCCACCGCCAGGCAGAGCTGCCTCTTAATCGCCTTCCACACGTTAGGAATTTGAAGCTCAAAGACTTGCCTAAGGTTACATGGCTCAGCTTCCTTTTATACTTTTCCTTCTATCTCTTCTCTCCCCAGTCATCTTCCTCTTCCCTAGCTTCTCATTCATCAGCAATATTCATTGAGAACAAATATTAATCCAATATTTTACTAGGACACAGACATTTTTCCAGGCTCACAGAAAGTCTGTCATGTAGTTATAGAAATAAGACTCGGCAAAAGCTATGAAACAATCAAGCATTTTATTTCTACTTCTCATGTTTTTCTTCACCACAAACCCCACTCTTTCCCTTGTATCTTCTACTACCAAAAACAACAAAAAAACTTGATTCTTTTTCTTTTACATTTCATTACTGTATGCATCATACAAAGGCTGAAATATAACTATGATTTATAGAACAATAAAATAAGCATCTATGTACTCTCCATTCTATTTAAGCAATACCAGCATTCCCAAAGGTTGCCTCTTAGCAGGTGAGATCATTTGTTTCTGGGGGTGGTTCAGAATGGACAAGCTTGGCAAGACTGAGCATTCTTTCAATTCGAGAAGAGTTGAAAACAATAAAACGGTGCAGTCAGACATGTGCTTTCTGTTGGCAGCCCTTTGGTCCAGAGACGAAGTACGGACTGACAGCCACGTGCTACAGGGTCTTAATCCTAACACACTGCAGAGGGTTTGAGGAGTTGGGCGTCTGATGAAGGACAAAGGTATGACCATGAGAAGCAGTACACACAACAAAGTGTGTTGGGAAGCATTTGGGCAGGGCTGCATGAGCCTCACAGCATGAGACTGTCCGAAGGAGGCTACTATCCAAAAGGGGAGGCAGGCACAGGAACTCCTGGGAGAGAGGGAACCAGAGAGGAGCTTATATGTCTCCATGATGTCTAGGATCAGCAGGATGGCAGGGAGTCTCTCTCTCCAAAGGGCCCTCACAGCTTGGGGTTTAAAACCACAAGGCTCTACCTTATCAATGGCCCTAAATGGCTAAAATTATGTTTGTTTGGACTATTTTTTCTTAGGATTTTATTTATTTATTTTGAGAGAGACAGTGCACACATGAGCAAGGGGAAGGGCAAAGGGAGAGGGACAGAGAAAATCCCAAGCCGACTCCACACTGAGCAGGGCTCGATCCCACCACCCGAGATCACAACCTGAGCTGAGATCACAACCTGAGTGGAAATCAAGAGTGGGACGCTTAACTGACTGAGCCACCCAGGCGTCCCTGCTATTTCTTAAATAATTGAATATATAAAAATTTGAGTTTGGCACAAGTAGGATTTTGAGCTATTGGCTCTCAGTCTGCAGTGAAGAAATAAACAACCTAAGGGCCAATATACAGAGGCCGTCTTTGGCCCACTTCTATAACACATACCTATCCACTCAATATGCTAAGTGTTTGTCATCTCCCTTGGAAGAGACCTTCCACTACCCACCCCTGGTTGCTGCCTCCACCCTAACCCCTTCACCACTCCCACTTCCAATCTGACTTTCAGCCACTGGGTGATGCTGGGGAGAGAGGGGAATGCTTCCTGAAGAAGGCACTTGGACAGACCCTGAGCCTGACAGTTGGCAAAGCAACACATATGCACATCAGCCCCAAGAATGCCCTGTATTTACAGGGAGAAAAGATGGGAATCTTTCCCTCTCTCTGACCATCAGGGTTTGCTGACCACAGGTAAACTAAGAGCATTGCAGGTATCTCTAAGAGTCAAAAATGGACTTTTCCTCTTCTCTTTTTAGACACACACACACACATATCTGTATGCAGACTTTTTGTAAACTTTAGACCAAAAAAAAAAGTAAGCCGAACATCTGAAAACTAATACTTAACTGTGAGATCCTTCTCACTTTATTCCAAGATTGAAATATAGAAATAATGGTAAACTTTTCCCAAAACTTTATCTTGCAATAAGACCTTTACATCTCATGTCATCTAATGCTAACTGGTACAGAAAAATCACTCAGCCACAAAACAATGGGATGTTCAATAATCAGCATTTTAAAAATATATATATTTCTTTTGGCAGAATCAGATGCAAGGGTATTAAAAAAGTAAGAAGTATCAGATCAGCCAGTAGCCCCAGTGATGCAAGATTATTCTTATAATGTACCTACAAGGACTCATTCATCTAATGGACCCTCCATGGCACCTGGTGGAAAAATACTGCATGGTTTTACAGGTGATACTCTCAAAAAGCTTATTCTGATAATAGTGTGAAAAGAGCCAACCCCAAAGAAAAGCTAGGCATCTGGGGTTGAGACCATCCCCCTGCACAAAGTGGACAAGAGAATTAGGCAATTATCTGAATAATTCCATCTCACCTTTCCTCCTTCATCATATCTCAAGAAAAGCTTCAGAGAGCTCAGACAAACATGGGTTTGGTTTATTTTTGCTTTTGTTTTTTCACATTCATTTAATTATACAGGTAAATACATTATCCGGCCCTTTACTCGGGAAAAGGCAAAGGATCAAGGAACATCTTCCTGCCTTTACCGGCTACTGGTGAAAAAATACTCTGCAGCCCTGTACCTGGGCAATGTGACACATTTTTGTCAGTTTTCTTTTTCCCAGTGGGTGAAATTTAACCAATACTTTGTTAGCGAAGGTCTAGTTGCCCCCCAGAGGAAAATTACAGGAGTGAAGATATAACCTCTGCCATGCCACATTTGAGCTTAAAAAGATAGATTTCTAGGTCTAGCCACCGTTTTGAAATTAGATTTTAAAAGGAATAGGTTTGTTGCTATGGATTTAAGGGGCAGAAGGGCCAACATTCATTTACAGTTCTCAAAAATAACAGTGAGCAAGAATATTTCCATCCTATTACAGCTCAGAAGAAGGATTAAAAACAAAAAAGAAAAAAAAATGCTCCCTGTTGGACCAAAGAGAAGCACTGATGGCCATAAATGCTAACAACATTAACTTTGCCTTATTGAGATTCACACACTCACTCACTTCATTAGCAAAGCATCCTCCAGATTAAAAGAGACATAACTGGTAGCTTGAAACTAATAGCAAAGGGCTGCCTGGCCATCACTCTGTCAATTTCATCTCCAGGACGATTTCCCCTGACAGCTTCTTCCAGTGTATTTCAACCAGCTGTAAAATCTGCCTTCTCCCTCTTTTTTCCCTTTAAAGCAGAAGACTGCCAAAGGATTAGGACAGACTTTATTAAACAACTTAATCCATCTCTGCCTGCCTAGCATGGCCTAGGGAGTCCTAATTAATCAATAAGCATTTATTGAGTGTTCCAGTGTGCGTAATAGTCCTGAGTCAGATGCTGTGGAGCCTTCAAGGATCTAGTTAGGAAAATGGAGCACATTGCGTCCTAGAAGGTTTCCTGACAGTATGAGTTAGTACATGGGGAAAAGGATGTAACATGTGTTGAGGGCCTCCTGGGCACAAACGCCGTGCTGGATGCTCTATATACATGATTATTTCAGTTCATCTGCATTAATTTGCAGCGGCTGCCATGTGAAAGTACCATGGACTGTGGCTTAAGCAACAGAAATGTATTTCCTCGCAGCTCTGGAGGCTAGAAGTTCAAGAGCATGGTGTTGGCAGAGTTAGTTTTACTCTGCGGTTTCTCTCCTTGGCTCATAGGTGACCTTTTTCTTCCCTGTTTTCACAAGGTCTTTCTTCATTGCTCACTCATATCTGTGTCCAGATTTCCTGGTAAAACACCAGGGTGCACTCAGCCACCACCACTGAGGACCAGTTGGCAAATTCCTCAAATCACTAGTAAATATTCCATAGGAAAAAAAGAATGTGTTTCAGAGCCAAATGGTCTGGGGGAAACCTGTCCCCATCCTTTTGGAGGGTCATAGTAAACAAACAAACAAAAAGGCTTAAAGAAGTCCTGAGCTATTTCCTTTGGCTTGACCAGAATTTCCCAAACAACTTTTATTTGTTCCTCAAAACTTTTGTTTGTTGGTTGCTTTGTTTTGAACACCTATTAGTATCTTTCATATTCTGAGAAATGAACATTCTTTGGAATGTACTTCAGGAAGGAGAAATTGCTGATTTAATTCAAAGCCTGGTTTTTCAGAAGAGGAAACCAAGGGTCAGGGAGGTTAAGGGACATCACCAAGGTTGCCTGACAGGTGAGTGGCAGCCCTGAGACTAGGAGCCAGGCATCCTCCCTCAACCCAGTACAACCCATTTGTACTAACCTGCATGTGGGTGGTGGTTTTCAAAGTACTATTATGTGAAATTATTTTATGTTGAGCCCAACAAAACTAAACCTGACATTGTTCTCATTTAACATTTTGGGTCTCACTGAATGACAATGATAAGGATCATCTAAGTAGATGAGCAGTTCCTGCATTTCCAAGAACTGGTGTGTGTGTGTGTGTTTTATGGGCTCTTGCATGCACCCCACACCAGCACCAAGGGCACTCATAGTTAAATTCTTACCTGCAGCACCTACCCTACCTTACCTACTTCTCTAGGGCTAGGAATTATTTCTCTGTCCTCCCTTTCTTCTGTAGGTTTTGAGTGGATACATCAATCTATCAATCAAGAAATATTTATTGAGTGTTTACTATGCTCTCAGAACTGTTCTAGACCCTGTGGGGCACACAACTATAAATCAACCCGGTGATTACATATTGAATATTTATTATGTGAGAAGCCCTGCTAAATATTGTGGGAGGTACAAAGTTAAACAAGCTGTTGATCCTTTCCCAAGAAGCTTCCCATCCAGTAAAGGATATAAGGTATGTGCTCAAATAAATACAATGGAAGGCAACATATGATCATAGAAGGAAATTGTTGTTTGTTGGTTGGTTGGTAATGGTCAGGGAGGCGTCGGAGCTGGAGTTAAGCATCTGATCCACCTGCACTGGATCCTCTCTGCAGGTGAGGAGTGAAGTTATAAAAGCTGTTGGGCTCCTGATTTTGCAGCTGAATGCAGGAAAGCCTCTAAAAGAGGTTCTTAACCCGAACTGCAAATTGGAATCATCTGGGGAGATTTTAAAACACAGATGTCTGAGGTTCCATCCCTGACTAGCTGAACCCAAATCTTGGGGCTTAGGGCATTAGGATTGTGTTTTCTTTTTAAAGCCTCGCCAGGTGACTTTGGTGGGGTCAGGTTTGAAAGCTGCTGGCCTCAAGCTTTGCAGCAGGCCAGATGGAGTGTGGGGAGGCTGAGGCAAGCTGGGGTGGATGGGAACAGGGAGGAGTAGCTGGACCTGACACCATGGTGGAGGAAGAATCTAGGTCCTGATGAGAGGCTAGTACTTGGAGCAAAGAACAGAGTATCAAAGATGACTTCAAGACACAAGTGATGAAGCCTAGGATTACCACTGTGGAGAGTGTGCTAGACAACAAGGGTTAAAAAGAAACATCCAGAACCCATTAGAGTTGAACAACATGGATCAGGTCTGCCTGGAGCCTTTTTCTCCCAACCGGGGAGAGCATTCCCAACAAGGGAGACCACTCCCAACCAAGGAGACCACTCCCAATCAGGGAGAGCATTCCCAACCAAGGAAAGCATTCCCAACCGGAGAGACCCCTCCCAACTTGGAAGATCCCTCCCAACCAGGGAGAGCACTCCCAACCAGGGAATGAGCATTCATCCTGAACTAGTTTTTAAAGCACCTTAAGGGCCATTATTGTGCAGGGATCCCACAACCACTGCTCTGCAGCATCTTCTAACCACAAGCGAGTATGCCTCGGGATCTTGAAATAATAACCGCAAGATGCGCTAAAGCTAGTGAGTGTTTACAGTGTGCCAGAGCTGCACTAAAACTTAGGCTATCTTATCTCATCTCATCCCCCCAACAACCCCACCAAACCAGCCCAACTGTTATCCTTCCATCACAGATGAAGAAACCGAGATACCAAGAAGTTAAGGACCATGCCAGAGGTGCTACATCTTACGAGCAGAAGGACTACAATGTTGAGGGTCAATCTAACGAATGTTTTAGCCCTTCTTATTTTCCTCCGTAAAAACATACTGTGTGTAGAGTGTCCATGGTCCGATTTTGTTGACTGAAATTTTGTTGAATTTCGATTAGTACCAGCGACTGAGCTAAGTAGGATCCAAGATGCAGTCAGAAGAAGTCCCAGAGGATTCAAAACAGGGAAACATATGTAACTTCATTTAATTCTCACAAGTCTCTGAGAAGCCTGAAGTTCAGAGAGGTTCAGGATCTTCAACAAGCACCAGTGGGAAAAGGTGAAGTTGAGATGTGAACCCAAGTTTATCCAAATCTAAAAACCATGCTTTTACATCATAACCCTGTCCTGCCCCCAGTGTATCTAGGACTAACCTAGGACCCTGACCTGATGCCTGCTGTCATGAACAACCCCCCGCATGCATTTTTCTACCACCCACCTCCCCACATGCATATGCCCAGCTCCCTCTGCTGTGCTCAGACCATCTTGAGGCCAGCCAGGGAGTGTCTGGTCTGCCACCAACTGCTTCTGTCAAGCCACCTAGCTGCCAGAACAAAGGTTTGACCAGAACCCTCAAAAAGTGGAAAAATCCCCATCTCATCTCACCAGTGCCCTACAACAGAGGTAGGCTACAAGCTGAAACAAGTCAGGACCCCGCCATCAATGTGGATGGTGGGAGAGGGGTGGCTGGGAAAGTGACTGTCCCTCCTATGGGTACAACAGCCTTTGCAAGACAGCTCATTGATCACACCACCAGGGAAGGTGAGCAAAATCATCTAGCCCCTTGCTACTCAATGTGTGGTCCCCAGTGCAGCTGCAGCAGCAGCACCACCACCTGGGAGCTGGTTAGAAATGCAGAATCTCAAGGGCACCTGCGTGGCTCAGTTGGTCAAGCGTCAGACTTGTGATTTGGCTCAGGTCATGATCTCATGGGTGGTGAGATCAAGCCCCTCATCTGGCTCCATGCTCAGTGGGGAGTATGCTTGAGATTCTCTCTCTCCCTCTTCCTCTGCCCCCTCCTCTGGCTTGAACTCTAATTAATTAATTAAAATCTTTTTTAAAAAATGCAGAATCTTAGCCCCCACCCCAGACCTACCAAATCGGAATGTGCCATTTACCAAACTCCCAAGGTGACCATACACACATTAAAGTTGGAGGAGTGCTGATCTAGAGCACCCTTCTTTCTTTACAGATGAGGAAACAGATCTAAAGAGGTCCCCAAGGTCTCATAGCTAGACCACACCAGACCTGAGATGGATAATAACCCACACATGGACTGCACTTTCCCTTTGTTCATTCACTTAATCCTCATAACAGCTGCACACAGTGGGGCAGGGCAGAACTATTATCCCCATTTTACTTATGAGGAACCTGAGGAACAGAGATATTAAGGAATTGAAGGAATTGACAAACCAGGAATTGACAGAGCCAGAATTCAGGCCAGGGATTTACCTCATTTTGCCCAGTGTTCAAGGGCAGGGGTCCACAGACTTTTCTATAAAGGGTCAGATGGCAAATACTTTAAGCTTTGTGAACCAGTCAGCCTCCATCATGATTCTTCAAGTCTGCCATTGTAGCAGAAAAGCCATCATAGACAATAAATAAATTGGCATGACTATGTTCTAATAAAACTTTATTTATAAAAACAGGCAAAGGGCCAGAAGTGGCCCCCAAGCTGTAGTTTGCCAAGCCTCACATCATAATGCTCGATCTTTAAGAAGGCAATCTCTACTACATCAGCCTTCCTATCCTACTCCAGTCATTGAAGAGAGGAAGGAGTGAGTGGGGCTTTTTTCCCCCAGGGAAAGCCCCTCCCAGAATCTCATATAGCACAGGATATTTGTCTGGGGAAAGAGAGGCTTTTAGCCTGCCCCAAAGGGGTTTTGAACAGAACAAGGTAGACCTCACCAGGGATGCTGCATCTGGTTATGCAGGACATGCCCTGAGGAGGCTGTAAGGGGCTTAAATCCCTCCTACTTACCGCTCACTGAGCTAAGACCCTGGCTCAGGATGCACCAGTTGGAGAGAAGCAAGCCCTTTGCTAATTGCTCTGCCCAGAGGGGACCCTTCCTGCAAGCTCCCTCCCAGAGGGAGGGCCTTGTCTACTCTGCATGAAGGAACTTAGTGCTAGCAACAAACGCTGGTAAATCCAGGTCCCACCGCAGGCCAAGCTCTCCTCCCCAAAAGCATTCCTGCAGCGAAGATCTGCTGCAGCTGCTCCACGAACACACTCCACACACTTGTGTGGAAGAAAGGGCACACGAGACAAAAGGAAAGAAACCCCAGTAAGCAATGTCGGGCTCGGGAAACAAAGCTAGGGACTATCCTTTAATGTTTGTGTTCATTAATGTTCCTGTCAATTTTAAACACTGGGGTAGAGTTTCCAGACTTTGCAGATCATTTAAAAGCTTAAGGGATTATCAAACCAGTCATTTAAAATGACATTTTCACTGCGCAAATATTATTCTATTAAAGAGCACGCACAGCACAGGCCGCCATCAGCTTTGGCGGGGTGACAGGGCCTTCCTGCATTGCAAACCCCACTGTTTCTTCATAAAGCTGTCAAGCCCCCACTTAATGAAACATATATAAACGCAGTGAAGTTAGCCATGTCACAGCAAGCTAATTCATTTTGGCTTTTTCCCATTGTGCTGTCCCATTAAGGCTTTTATCAGTGTGTCCTCTTAGGATCAGCCCAGCAGGTCTGCCATTGGCCCAAGAGATGAAACCCAAGAAAGTGTTTAATTTCCAAAAAGGCCTAACATCTTAAAGAAATAAATAACCAACAGACCCAGTTTGAAAGCAATGGTATCATGCACAAGGCAGACAAAAGGGGTTTCACAGACCCAAGAGATACTGGAAGATTAATCAACAGCCCCGGTCCCTTCCCAAGGTCCTTTGACCTGATAGAGCTGCTGACTTCAGTTCTTGGGGGTAGGTTTCCTTCTTTAATTACTAAATGACTAAAAGAGAATCCAGTTGGTATGGCCAGGGCTTAGAAAAAACCTCTGGAAACTATTTCCAGACTGTTTTTCAAGATGTGTATCTGGCTGTTCTGGCTCTGCCAGGCTTGATCATCTCTGGGTTTGCTCATGTGGTCTGGGAGGAAAGGAGAGGCCTCGCAGGATGGCTCTCCCCTCAAGTCCAGTGAGCCAAAGGTGACTTACATGGAGAATGGGGAAGCCTTCACACACCCCAAAACCTCCAGAGTTCCAACCCTTTTAGACAGTAGTGAAAGAAGACTGGCACCGTAATCAACCCCAGGAGAATTCACGAAGCCAGGGAAGACGGTTTGCCAACCATACAAGGGGTGCCTGGACAAGAGCCATTGGACAAGTCCTGTCTCCTTTTTAAGGGTAAATAAGAGGACAGAACTGCTCAGGAGAACAACCATTTCCAGCAACTTTCTTCTTGCCATAAAATTATTTCCCTGAACACACGTCCCTGAGGAAAATTCACAAATTGGCCCAAATGACTCGATGTCACTATTTTCAGCTGCGGAGATCTGCTTACGTCAATGACAAGCTATAAATACTGAGCCACTTGGGAATAGTGTTTACAACAATTCTACCCAGAACTAGGCTTTGACCCTTGAGGCCTAGGAAGAAAGAGTTCTTGAGGAAATCTGTAAGTCTGAAAGTCCCCAAGGGGAGAGGGCAGAGCTGGACTCTTCTACCTTTCCCTTTCCAACTACGAGCCCAGATCTGTGCATGCACAAACACACACACACACACACACACACACCCCAAAGCCATGTGCCACCGTGTGCTGTGCATGACACCTGACTCAGGCCTCCTCTCTCCAGGGACAGCTAGAGAAACGCCTGCTCAACCTGCTTCTTAGAGGAGCCATTCCTGCCCATTTAAAGAAAGCAGTATTTCCCAGAATGCATCAGTGAAACAAAGGGCCACATAATTTGGGGGTTAAGAAAAAATGGATCCCTTTCCAGGTAATTCCAAACAAATTTGTACATTCAAGGCTCTGGAAAGTCCTGCAGTAAAGATACTTGTCCAATTTTGTTTAACCTGGCATTTGGCGATCTTGATGAGTGAAACTTTTATTCGACTGATATTCATGATCAAGGAACACAGTTTTAGAAACTCTGATAGAACACTAGTTAAACATAAACCACCACAAAGACGTCTGTAATCCTCGAATAGAATATTTTCAATTCAGCATAGAAACTTCCAGAAAAGGGGGCGATATGTGTGTGTATAATAATTCTGATCTTTCGAAAACCAACAACCCGCCCTCCCTCCACTGTACCGTTGACTAAAGCAAATACCCCGTGGGGTGTGCAGCTGAGGACAACCGACACAAAGGCATTTGTGTACAGGTTTTCCAAGCCATGGAGGGGAGAGGGAAATTCGTTGCTGGGGAAAAACCTAACCGCGCACTGCCAACACCAATAGTCTTCCTCCACAACAGACTTGGTGCCCGTGCCAAAAATCACCCTCGGTTCCCTTTTTAATTCTGCCCTCCTTTATCCACTAAGACTGGGGGGAAATTATTTTGATTGGAATTGGACAGCCACCTGCAGCTAGATCTTTAGCTGTTATTAGTGTTCTGTTTAAGCCCCTTTACAACAAGCTCATTGAAAAAGACAGTGGACTTTTGAAGTTGTCCAGTACTATCTCTAGTGATTTTCTCAAGTTAACCACCTCCATACCAGCCAATTGTACTGGCTGGGGAAGGTGATAATCTCCTCCCCAGGGTCGTGGTCAGGAATTAAGGGGTCTGGGATAAATTACAGAAGCAGTCTCTGCCAAGAGCTCTCTTCTCCTTGATCTCGCCCCATGCTTCCTCACTGTATTTTTATTTTGACACAATGCTCAGGTGCTTTTCTACCCTCTCTTTCCTACATTCCTCTGATAATTCAAGCCCTTGTGTCTTTCCCGAGCATCAGACCCACTCAGAGTGGTCTCATGGGTGCACAACTTCGAATTTGGAGAAACGCCTCTAAACATTGCTTACTTAAAATGATTTCTACCCAGTTACCTAATATTTCTTTCTAACGGAGAACACAAACAGCTCCCCTTCATTTTAAAACCTCCAACACTCCAACCTCCAACACCCACTACGTTTGTAATAATAAGCCTTTATATTTGCTTATTCATTTACAAAGAAGCTCCATATACAAAGTCCCCATTTATGTTCACATGGTACTGTTGCCATGACTTGGGAACATGGTTTTTGGGTGCTTATTATCCAGCAATTGAACAGGGAGCCAGTTTGTTTCCATTTTTCTGTATCAGTAACTGAAGGAACTCAACCAAGTCTGAGCTGGTCCCCAAGATGAATGACAAAGAGAGAATTCAAATTTATTTCCCACAAAGCCAAAGTCCTAAGAACTCAGAAGAGCCCTTATTTCTTTGTAATATTTAGGATGAAACTCCATGGGCAGCCACAGAAAACAGTTTTTGATCCTCCACCTTTGTTCTTCCTGCCCCTCCTGTCACAGCTGAGACCCATTCCAGGAACCATCCACCTTGTGCTACTTTTCTTGGGGGGTAGAGAGGGGTGGCGAGTTTCCATTTCTTTGCTTTAATTTTTTTCTAATCAGCGGGTATTCAACCCTCCACTGTTAACACTTTTCTATCCACAGATGAAAGTAGAAGTTAATATCACAAGAGTTGAAACAGTGGAAAAGCCCAAAGGAAACACTCCTGAAATAAGAAATAAATCCACCAGGATTCAAATCCTGGCTTCACCATTTATGGACTGGGTCACCTTGGGCAATATTACTTAACTTCTCTGAGCCTAATAGCCTTGTCTGTAAAATGAAGATAATAATACCTCCTTCATAGGGTCCTTGAAAGGATCAAAGGAGTGAATAGTTTCTAGCACCTAATACGTACTGGATGGTATTTTATTACTCTTCTGTCTGAATCAGCAGAAAAATAAGACTAATAATAATACATAACCAATCTTTTATTCTCCTTAGCACAATGAGCACCCAGCGAGCTTAAGGGCTATTCATGATGTCCTACAGCCCTCCTTTGTCATGAAAAGTCCCTTCCTTCTCTTACAGAAGCTCGTTATTAGAAAACCCATAGAAAGTGAATGTTACATTCTGAAAAATGGTAATGATATGTTGGTAAGTTTATAAGAGCTATGAAGAAAGTCTGGATTCACTTCACTCAAACATTAAAGGCAGGGAAACTCAAATTTATTGCATGTTTCTGAAGGGATTGATCCTTACTGCAACCACATGAGGATGTCACTGCCACATCCATCTCAGAATGACACAGTAGGCTCAGGCCACGAAGAACTTGTCCAAAATTCAGTAGCCTTTAAGTGGCAGAGGAGAGATTCGAACCCAAAGCTTACTGACTCTAAATTCTATCCTTTCTACCATACTCCCACCAAACATCAGAAAGGGGAAACTAACTAAGCAAAATTGTTGCTTTTATCTATTTGAGAGAAAGCAACTATCAGGTGCCCTCAGAGACAGATCTCCTAATATTGCTTTTATGCAAACTCACTGTTCCCTGGTACACCTATTCGACCCCAAAACATTAAATTAGAAATCATGACAGATAACAGGATTAAGGGAAGAGGACAATCAAATTGGAATAGAGGCTAAACAGATATACCACATCTGCCAAAATTGTACCCTATGATGTTCTAGAAGCTTCTAGAACACTGAAAGAGCCAATGGTTCTCAAGAACCAGGACAGTGATAGTGATGAAGGCCAACATGAGAAACAGTCAGCACAGGGCCTGGCTTTGGTTTTGAGTTTGGTGCTTTTTTTGTTTTGTTAACCATGCAAATTGCAGGGAAGTAAGCCTGCTTCCTACACCTAGGAAAACGCTGGGAAAACCTTCACTCGAATGATTTGCAGATGTTCAGACCACATCATCATCATAAACTAGCACAGTCCCCAGTGAAGGCTTCTGGAAACCTAACTGAGGCTCCTCAGAGGCCAGGACAGGGCCTGGGAGCTGGACACTGAGAAGAAGTAAGCCTTGAGATCTGTCCCATCTGTCCTCACTTGTGCCGGCTTCTGTCCTGCTTCACAGCGGCTACTCACCAACGAGCTGGAACAGAGACAGCCTGGACAAGCCAGCGTATGGATGGATCTATAGCTGGTTTCAGGGGTGTCCCCTGACAGCCTTAATCTGCACCCCCACCAGGGGCAGACACTAGAAGCTGCACACTCAGACCCTCACAGCTGAGAGCAGTGGGAGAACCAAGGCCCCAACCCAGCAGATGTGGCACTGGGTCCTTGCTCAGCCACATACCGGACGTGCAGCTTTACTCCATCCCCCCTTGGCTTCTTCATCTGTGAAGCAGGGTAACAATATCTACCACAGAGGCTATCATAAGAATTAGATGAGTTAATGGGGCACTTGGGTGGCTCAGTCATTAAACGTCTGCCTTCAGCTCAGGTCATGATCCCAGGGTCCTGGGATCGAGCCCTGCATCGGTCTCCCTGCTCAGTGGGAAGCCTGCTTCTCCCTCTCCCTCTCCCCCTGTTTGTGTTCCCTCTCTCACTGTGTCTCTGTCAAATAAATAAATAAAATCTTTTTAAAAAAAGAATTAGATGAGTTAAAAGACATTATACTTAGCACAGAACTTGTCATAGTAGCCATATTAATTGCTAACATTTATTGAGAGCTTACAATAAGCCAAGGCTACACACTGAGGGCTTTATGTATATATATCATCTCATTTAATCCTTAGAGTAGCTGCATGTGTTAGATTCCATTATTTTCCCCATGTTTACTGAGAAGGATGTGGAGGGGAAAGCAGCCGAGTAACTGGCTCAAGGTCACACAGACAGTGTCAAAGGGGAACAGAGTCAGGCAGTCTGGCTCCAGAGTCCATGTTCTCACTAACTAGGATACAAACATGGCTTCCATTCTGCCAAAGCTTTATCTGCAGACTCTCACCATAGATATCCACACTGAGTATCTTCTTTACACCAGACACAATTCGCAGGACACAAAGATGATTAAGACGCGGTTTCTTCCCTCGAGGGACTTAGAACTTAGCAAGGGAAGAGTGAAGTAGTCAGGGGGCTTTGAAAAAATGTGGTGCGTGCTATACAGTTACTCGAGGAAGAGGAGCTAAAGATCCATCCCAGGACCCTAGCACCTTCCTTGGGAAGGACCTAACATTTGTGCGCTTACAGCTCATCAAGTGCTTCTGGACATGCATCGCTTCCTTCCTACACAACCCTACAAGGAAGGCACCACTATTAAGCTCTTTTGATGGATCAGAAAAATGAGGCCCAGCGACTGTAATCGCTTGCTGGGGTCATGCATCTACCATGCATCCAATGGTAGAATCAGGATTCCTGACTGTGGCCAGATCCTGTGCATGCAGTGCACTAACCATAATGGGATACTACCCCCCATAGGTGCAACACACCAACTGCCCCACACACCTTCCTCTCTCCTGATCCTCTTATCAACCAGGAGAGGCTTGGAGGTGAGGAGATATTACTTGACTTGCTCAGATAAGCCCGGGGGTCAAGCACAAGGTCATAGAGCAGGTTTGCTGCTAATATTATAGCCTGGGTCTCTCCTGACAATGGTGTCTCATTGCAGGCAGCCAGGTAACCCCTGGCAGGCAGGGGTAGAGCTGGAAGCCTTGTAAAGACACCCATTGGGACACACGGGCAGCCGCTTCTGGCACACTCTCTCCAGGGAGCCCGGCTAGGTCCTTGCCAAGTCAGAGGCACAAAGCTTTCCTGTTTGAGCCATTCTGCCCTCCTGCTAGCGGGCCTGATGTGCAGAAAGGATGTGCTGACCCCTCTGTGCCTTGGAGAGCACTCTCCGGTGGTGTCCCCTTAGCCTTGAGAATGCAGAGTCATTTGCAAAGGGCCAGGATCGAGAGCTGTGGAGGAGAGAGGCAAGGGAATGGGGGTGTGGACCTACTTCTGTCTGGATCTGCTTAAAGTCAGGGATGAACAAGAACCTTCCAAGGGGCCCTCAAGGAATCTGCAGGCTCACTGAGGAAACAATAAACCTTGCAGGCAAGAGCTGAAAATCATGCAGTGCCAAAATGAGTGCCGGGCGACCCCGAGCGTGTCAAGGGTTCTGAGACAAGGAGAAGCCCCACAGTGACCGCTGCGAAGGTGTCATGAACACGGGGTCTGAGCCGTGCCCAGGAGGGTATACTGCAGCTCAGAATTTTAAATAGAGCCCCCTCTGAGCTCCTTCAACACTGCTCCTCATCCGATGACAAGGCAACTTGTTTCTGCTACAAATCTCTTTGCAACATTGCCCTTCATACCTTTGGTTCCAGATTCCATCTCAGACGCTGCTGGGCAGGGGAGCAAGACATACCGGTCCTGCATCACCCTGGCTCCTCTCACCCAGGGAGCCAGTTGAGGGTGGGCGGGGGTGGGGGCGTTGTCTAAGCCCTAGCATGGATTTAGAACCAGGTGCCCTCAGTAGTCAGACAGATCAGGCCTTGCCACACCAAGGCCTGCCACTGTTTTATTCCTGTTTCAAATTAATATAAGCATTTCTCAAGACACCCCTTGCATTAAATTGAAAAACAAAATCAAAAGCTCTCTACCTTGTAGCCAATAAAATGTGAGGCTCCCTCTACCAAACTCAGCCTCTTTCTGCCCCCAGTTTGTGTCATGGCGGACAAAGCATCTGAACAGGGCAGACAAGGGATGCTACTATGGGCCTCCCTCTTAAATACTGAGAGTAGTAAGTGTGGGAGGGAAGGCACATAATTGTTCCCTCTTCAGAGCATGGTGACCTCATTAGAGCTTATCTCTGGCGGCTAGAATGGGAATTTGATTTCTGGCTGGGAAAACCGGCAGCATCTTTTCCTTTGTTCACCTGGCAAAGATGCTGGATACCAGAGCCCCTGGGTCTTGTTACAAGTCTCATCTACAGCGGTTTGCAGGATGAACATAAAGTGAATGCTGTCCCCAAAAGGCCAAAGGTCACAGTACTGGAGATGAGATTTATAGAGTGTTTCCAACAGCTCCATTGGCTCCAATGAAGGAAAGAATGCCTGTGTTCCTATGGCAAATTCTAGTTGTTTTTTTTTCTACAAAGAGATCTATGAGATGGTGTGAGCAGACACTGGACACTATGCCAGGATTGGGACAAGTGAATAATTCCTTGCTTGTATTGCTTACAATATCTTAGACTTTAACTATTCATCACCCTAAATTTTATTTTTATGCTCATGACACTCCAACCCCAGCAAGGCAATTTGGGGGAGAATCATATTTTAAGGAATCTAACTAAATGCTCCTGGGGTTTCCACATATTTCTGGATCACTTTTATCACTGGTAGATGGGACCAGCATGTGAGCAATCATCCTTATTCATTACCAGCCTGAAATTCAGACAAGCTGAACAGAACAAATTAAGTTAAAATATTAGCTATAAAATAAAGCCATGTGTTTCATTGCACACCCCCAGGCTGATGTTTGAGAAAAGGTAGCACCTGAGTCTGAGTCCCCAGCAATCTCCTTTCTCAAAAGCATTGAGGATATCCCCACTTCTGAGGCCTATATTTTGGAATGGTTGCTTAACAGGAGGAACTCAGGATCTGGGAGGCATGGGATCAGCTGTTGTGCACTTAGGTATATATCATTGTATGCATTCAAACACTAATTTGACCAAATTAAAAGCAACTAAAAATAGAAGAATCCTTGAGAGGTCTCCCTAGTTACACCTCGCTGATCTGTCTTACTGGTAACTGTATAGACGACCATGTAAAAATCTTGGAAGAGACAGGAAAACCATGTCTTCTCCCAAAGGCCAGTATAGAGTCTAAAATAAATGCAAAGAAGAACATACCAGCAAAGGGAGCTGGGCTACTTCACTGAGATGTGAGGGAAGGAGCTCATATTTCCTGCGGTCCTACTGAGCCCCAAGCACTCATACACATCTCACACAGAAACCCTACAAAGTGGTACCATTATCACCCCTCCTGATTTTGCAAATGAGCAAGAGAGGTTGAGCTGTGCAGAGCAATTATAAAGGTCACTCACTTGGAGGTGGTAGGGTCTAAGGTCTGCCTGATCCTAAAGAAGGTTTTGCCTCAGATTGTGACACCTAGCAAAGATGCAATCACATATGAAAGGGTTTTTTGTCAAGGGAGAAATGAAATGCAAATATAAGGGACCTGGCCTGAGAGGTTCTCTCTCTCTCTCTCTCTCTCTCTCTCGCAGTAGCTACTATTTTAGTAGTGTAACTGACTCAGTTTCAGAGCTTCCCTTTTGATAATCTTCTCTCTATTTAACATTAAGTGTTGCTGATAATAAATACCCACTAAACCATACAAGAAGTTAGATGTGCCTTCAGTAGCAAGCCTCATGTTTATAAACAGAAAAAAAAAAAAAAAGTTGGCCTCAGAGCATTGCTCAGTAGATCCCTGATCTCACAGTGAGTGTGGCTTGGTGGAAGGAGGACACACAACTTGGATTCTAGTCTCTGCCCCACCATTACGAAAAACCTCAAGCTAGGCCAACAGACTGTGGGCGTCCTGAGGGCAGGAATCCTCCTGAAATTATCCACCTATCTCCAGGAACTAGCAAGGTGCCTGACATGCAGTGGACCCTCAATACATACATGCTTCTTGATTGATTAGATGAATAAATGAATGAACAAAGAGATTCTGATTCTACAGGAATTTTTTATGTAGAACAGAAAACACTGAACGAGGAATCTGAAGACCTGTGTTCAAGTTCTGGTTCTGACATTAACCAGCTGAGTGTCTCCAGAAGTCAATAAACTTCCTCTGAGTCTATATCTCCATCTCTCCAAATAGGGTAAAAATGCCTCTGCTGTATCCACCTTATGGAGATGCCGTATCAAAGGAAGCAAAATTTACAGATGAACTTGGCTTACATCTATTCGAATGTAAGTTAGACCACTGTATTATAAAGAGTCAAGGAACTGTAGTGTGTCACAGCCCATGCCATTGCTTTACAGATGGGAAAGCTGCAGCCCAAAAAGAAGGGTCAAGAATCGACCTTTTGCTTGCTGTTCTACCTTGCTGATGACATAGTGACTTAAGTTCATGGTGCCCTTGCCAGAGATGGCAGATCTTCTTCAGGCTACTTCATTGGGTGGACCATAAGCTTTTCTCAAATGGGGTACACCTCGGAAGCAGATTTGGACATAAGATTCCTCCTTGCATGCCTGCCTCTGTCTTCTGAATGTATTTGGGGCTGTTGAGCAGAGCTTTCCAGAATATGGGAAATACAGTCCAAACCAAGCTGATAGTTCTTTTTTAAAAAAAGATTTATCTACCTATTTTTTAAAGAGAAAGACAGAGAGGGAGAGTGGGGGGGAGGGGCAGAGGAAGAGAGAGTCCCAAGCAGATTCTGCACTCAACACAAAGCCCGATGTAGGGCTCGATCCCATAATCTGACACCACAACCTGAGTCAAAACCAAGTTAGTCACCTGACCGACTGTGCCACCCAGGTGCTCCCCAGCTGACAGTTCTTCTAATGATGCTTGGGCAGCTCCACAATTTGGCCCCAGTTTCTCTCTCCAACCTCAATCTCTGCCACTGTCCAGGGAACTCCTCTGTTCCTGCCAGCTGGTGTCCCCACCATCCTCTGATATACTTCACACACGCCAACCTCTGTGACTCCAGCCATATCATTCTTTCCTATCTCCCTCCACTTCTCCACCCAAATGCCATATGTCCTTGAGAAACTGCTCAAGTCCCACCACAGCCGAGATGTGATTGCCCCAATCCACAGTTCTTTCTCTCCTTTTTCCAGTCATCTCACACACTGATATCTCTTATGGGTTGAATCATGTCTCCCAAAAAGATATGCTGAAGTCTTAACCCCTGATACCTGTGAATATGGCTTTATTTGGGAATAAGGACTCTGCAGATATAATCAAGTTAAGATGAGAACTTACTGGATGAAGGTGGGCCTTAGATCTGATGACGGGTGTCCTTATATGCAGAGATGTGAATACACAGAGGAGATACCCCTGGGTTATATATGACTCTTGGGTATTGCTTCCCCTCTTCTCTCCCCTGCTCATCCTCTTCTTCACCTGGATCATCCCCTGTCTTTCCTCTCTGTGCATCCAAATCCTACCCAACCTTTAATGTTCAATTCAAGTGTGGTCCCCTCCAATAAACTTTCTTTCATTCCCCAAGTAATCACTCCAGTCTCTCAGCTCCCATTGAAACCTCTCTTTTGGCATCTGATTATAATTACCTTATTTCATGAGCATTTGGATCTATCTTTTATCTACTAGTTAATCCCAGTCTTAAAGGCTCTAGGCTCTTAAAGGCTCTCTAAAGGCTTAAACAATTAGGTCTTATAATTTCAAAGTTTTGGGAATTAAATGAGAAAATGTAATTAAAGGGCCTACATGATGCCTAGTACATAATACGTGCTCAATAAATGTCAAATCTATTCCTCCTTACATATCTCTGTATCCCCTAGAGCCACTTTGCAAAGTCCCTTGAATCTTGTAGCTGCCTAATAAATGTTAGGTGAACACATGAATCGGTGCATATAAATTGGTAGGATTTCAACCAAGATCACTGAGTACAATTTGGATATTTTCATTTTCCTCCCTCAACTCCTGAATTTGTGGGCCCATAAAGGTTATTTCTGTTACAAGCCTCTGAAGCAGAAAGCAGTGTTGTGATGCTGGAGGCACATGGTGGAAGGCCAACGTCACCCAGCAGTCAGTCCAGAAGTAATAATGTCAGATCACTGCAATAATCTAGAACAGGCTGGACAAAATGGGCAGCGTCCTAGCCTACCTTTAAGCCAGTTAATTAATTCAGTCCTTGTAAAAGAAATAGCGTACAATTAATCCTTAGTTTTGTACTCATCCCATGTCTTTGATAGTCTTTTATTAATTTCTAACATTTTCACGTTCACATGACAAATCTACGCCTCACTGTACATATCACCACTTTGCTTAGCAAGTTTAGCTTGCATAGAGTTGGCACCCTTTGGTACTCTAAGTTATTAGAGGCTGCATGAAGTCTATATGTTTCTGAGAGGAAGTAGCAGAGAACAGATACAAGAAGAGTCCTCCTTCATCCCTGCCCCTAACACCCACGAGACCTATGCATTTCTCTTGAAAGGGAGTATGAAGAATCCCAAAACCCTATAGTTGGCTGGTCACCCCAGAGCCTGGCAGCTAAACCTCTGGATGGAGCAGGCCTGCCCTCAGCATTGGGTTACCCTGTTTGTGTTAACAGAAAGAAAAGCCAGCCCAGAGCCCCAGACCCCCCTGGCAGAGCCCTGATTTCACACACATTTTCCCCAGATTCCTATTGGCTTGGCTGGAAACCACATATTAAAACCCACCAATCTTTCCACTTGAGCCTGATGAAAGCTTCAACAGAAACAGCTGCACTTCACATGTGGTTTAAGTTAATATCTTATCCCAATGGTTTAACTCTAGCTGGCTGGCCTGCTTTTTTAAGATTCACAATCCTCTTTTGTTTCCCATTAAGAGTATGTCTTTCACTACTCACCAGAGCAGAGGAGCACAATGAAGCTGGTAGCACTTCATTTCTGAAATGTCTGAAATAATTTTTTGTATTTTGTATTATTCAAGGAACACTCTGTGTTCGTTATCTCAGAAGCATACGAAAGTGTTAAACCCTAACATGAACATTGCCTGACCTACGGGGAACATTTTCCTATTAAAAAAGTAAAGCCACACACTAATGGCTCGGATTTGGTTTCTAGATCCCAGAGCTTGTTGAGTCAAGCAACATGATAAGTTCATTGTTTTGTTTCCTCCAATGGCTTTCCGAAACTTCCCATCCCTTCAACAGATAGGGAAGTTTAATCAATACGTAGCTAATTTCACACACGGGCATGCCACACACATATTTCATATCCATACTGGGCACAACTGACTTTCAAGTTCATAGAAGTCATGCAACTCTGCTTTCCCTGGAAGAACGTACATCAGGTGCCAAGGTTTACCCATAGCAGCTCCTCCTCATAGAATGTGACATAATCTAGGTGCACCTCTGCTCCATGATGTCATTTCTTGTGCAATGGTGAGCTTGAGGTGCTGCGAATATTTCACAGGTTTCTCTTTGTCCTAGTAGCTGCCTAAAAAGGCTCAAAACTGGAAAGACTTCAACAAGTCCTTTTTGTACTCATTAGTCATTAAAGATGCGGCTACATTTTTGGAAAGATCTTGAATTTTTCCCATGTTTTATTTCTGTGTTTCATCCCTGATTTTGAAGAAGAATAAAGAAAAAGAATTGCTAACTATTAATGAGTTCTTTAATATGTGCCGGTCCCTGTTCCACATGCAATCTAATTTAAGCCTTATAACAACCAACCCAAGGAGCAAGGTACTATTATTATCCCTGTTTTATAAGAGAAGCTGAAGCACAGAGAAATTAAGTAACTTATCAAGATAGCATAGTTAGTAAGTTACTATGGCAAACACTGCTATGTAAATCCCCATATCTTTTTTCTCATTCTTCTCTAGTCATAGAACTGTAGAAATCAGAGATGGATTGATTTCTATTGGCTGACTATGTGACCACCTAAATAAAGATGATGTGGTAATCAAAATTCCAGGGTGGCCCCCAGGGTCCCCACTCTCAACAGACATGCCCTATACAATCCTCTCCTCTTAAGTATAGGTGGGACCTGTGATGGAATGGTGCCTCCCTCGATTAGGTTACCTTGTGTGACAATAACAAAGGGATTTTATGATGTAATTAAGGTTCTAAATCAGTTGACTTTGAGTCAATGAAAAAAGAGTTTACCTTGAGTGGGACTTTCCTAATCTGATGAGTGCTTTAAAGGAACAGGGCCTTTGCTGAAGCAAGAGATTCAAAGTAAAAAAGATGCTCCTGCTGGTCTTGGAGAAGCCATGTTGTGGAACAGGCCACATGGTAGGGAATAGCAGGTAGCTTCTAGGAGTTGAGAATGGACCCTGGCTGACAATCAGCCAGAAAGTGGGACCTCAGTCCTATAACCACAAGGAATCAGTGAGCTTGGCAAAGCACCCTGAGCCTCATCTGAGATCACAGCCCTGGCTGACACTTTGAGTTCAGCCCAATGAGACCCTGACCAAAGGTCTCAGCTAACCCATGCCAGCACCCCTGACCCACAGAAACTGTGAAGTCATAAATGTGTTTAAGCCACTACATTTGTGATAATTTATTACACAGCAATAGAACAAGAATACAGACTACATTTCCCAAACCCCTTTGCAGCTGAGTGTTGCCATGTGACTAAGTTCTGGCCAATAGCTGAAGTAGTATGAGCAATTTCCCTTCAGTGCCCCATGCCCTCTTCCTTTCCTTCTCCTTTCTGGCTGGAGTATAGATGTTGTGGTGAGCCATCTTAAAGCATGAGGATGAGAGCAACTCCCTGAAGATGGTGGAGCAAAATAATAAGGAGTCCAGATCCCTCAAATCACAGGGCTGCCTTACCAGCCCTGAACTATTTGAAATAAACTTCCATCTTACTTATTGAAGGTGCTGTTATTTCATCTCTGTGTTATGGGAACTGAAACCATACCCTACCTAACAGTGGCAGAGCTCAAACTGAATCCAGGCATCTGACCCTAGAGCCCATTCACCTAGCTCCTGCACTATCCTGTCTCCCTAGCAATCAATATATGGCATCACAGTAGGATTAGAATGCAACACAGTTAGAGCTAAATGAGACTGTACTGGTTAGGTCAGCCAAACTAGTTATGCAGACAAGGAAAAGGCACTCAGACTACCTTGGATGATGGGGATTATTGCAAGGCTCCATGGGAAAATGGGGTGCCATAGAAAGTTGCATCATTAACTTTGCATCCCAGTTCGGAGATATACATCAACCTCATGGAGACTCAGGTCCAACTCAACATCTTTGGGTAGAACCAAGCTCAAGTGACCTGTCAGGTTTCTTGACATTCACTTTGAAGAAAAGACAACTTGATTTGGCCAGATTTCCAGCAATCAACTGAGCACCTTGGCTACGAAGACTCTCCACCAGGGACCTCAGAATCATCTGATGTCCCTTGTGCCAAACGCAGACATGGCTGTCTATGGCTTCAGCATGTCTGCCCATCCAATCAGCTGTAGCCAGAATAAAAGTTGGTTTCTCTTAGCCCCATGTCCTGAGCCATACATGAGATGTAAGAAAGAAGTGGTCTGAGTTCTGTTATCTGACAGAGGTGATGTTTGCTTACATGTGCCACTCCAGTACTGAGATATAGCTGGTCTCCCATTTCAGGGAGGAAGATCCCAAAAAGGGAAAGAGACTTGCCCTAGTAAAGAGAACAGTTACTTTCCTGCTCACCAGGACTGAGGCTGGTCTGCCTCCCCCGACCAGGCAGTACCTGTGGCCATGGCTTTTCTGCTTCTGGAAGTCACCCCTTGGGTTGCCTGAATGTAGACCTTTATGGTATCTCCAGGACAACACTTTGTCTTCTGTTTGTTGGTGACAACACTTTCCAGATTCTTGTCACTTTCTGCAGAACACTATTTCAGAACTCAACAGACACATTATATCATACAAAGTGAAACGAAGAACTAAGGCAATTAGCAGGTTTCTTAAATTCATTTCTAACTCAAGTAGCTAGATACCTCATCAAGTCTCCATTTCACATGTGTTGTGTTGATGTAAATTTGACCCTAGTGTATTTACTTTTCAATAAGTCCAAAATTCAAAACAACCCAACAGAGAAACCCCTCCTGGGATTTCACAGCCTTGGTAATGAAGTTCCCGTATTGAAACTCACTTAAATCTCTCTGGAGCTAGCTTAAGTCCTTCTGTGCCATCCTCAGAAAATACAGAACAGCCGGTGTGCGGGGTAGAGGGGGCAGGCATGGTAGGATAGTGAAATAGGTACACAGACCTTGATATTAAAGTTTTCTGATTCTTCAGACTGTCCAGGTGCTTGCTTTTTGAAATTGTACATGGCTTATACTGCTATTCTTGTAGTTTAAGGGGAAAAAGTAAGTAAAAGCATCAAAGAAAGCCAGCAGCATTTTAAGAGATTTCACTTCTTCTTGATGCTTGTATCCATTTTCTGGGAGCCAGGAGGAGGTATTATATTATACAGGGTCTCTGGAAATACTTAAAGTTCAGAAAGACCTACAACCTCAATCCCAAGCAGATCAGGGAGGGTGTAAAAGCAAAATGCTGACCTTATTTTCTTCTATATCACGTTGGGGTGAATGGTTTGCCCCCTCCAGGCCCAGCCTCTACCAGACTCTCTACCTGGGAGGCCAATCCACCTGCACAGCATCAAGGGGTTCCCACATCCTCTGATTGAGATTGACCAATGGGCAATGTGGTAGTTAACTTTATGCGTCAACTTGGCTGGCCATGGTAACTAGATATTTAGTCAAACAGTATTCTAGATATTTCTGTGAATGAGATATTCTTTTGGGTGAGATTAGCATTTAAATCAGTGGACTTTGAGTAAAGCAGTTTACCCTACAGAGGATGGGTGGGCCTCATTCAATCAGTTGGAGGCCTAACTAGGACAGAGACTCCCCTCCCCACAGAGAGAAGAAATTCTATCAGCAGATAACCTTTGGACTCGAACTGCAACTTTTTTTTTTTTTAAGATTTTTTATTTATTTATTTGACACAGAGAGAGAGACACAGTGAGAAAGGGAACACAGCAGAGGGAGAGGGAGAAGCAGACTTCCCGCCGAGCAGGGAGCCCGATGTGGGGCTCGATCCCAGGACCCTGGGATCATGACCTGAGCCAAAGGCAGACGCTTAACAACTGAGCCACCCAGGCGCCCCGCGAACTGCAACTCTTCCCTGTACCTCTAGCATGCTAGCCTACCCCATCAGGATTTGGGGCCTGCCAAATCTTATGAGCCAATCCCTTAAATCATTGTGTGTGTGTGTGTGTGCACGTGTGTGTGTGTCTGCATATCTATTGGTTCCATTTCTCTAGAGAACCCTGACCAATATAGGCAGCCATGGTAGAAAATCAGATGCAGGAAAGGGAGCAAGTATCTATTCCCAGCTCCTCCCCTCTGGAATCACCACAAAGGTCTTCACTCCTGACAGGCACTCTCACCACACAGCAGTGGCCACCTCTGGGGAAAGTAACCACACCATCCCTTGCATGGTCAGGCCTGCAGATGATGACCAAGCCTCTCTTACTAAGCCCAGGGGGACTGCACTAACCCTTAATGCTTTCTCTACACTCTGCTCACCCCTCCATAAATAATCCTTTTATTAAACTCTCTTCAAATTAATCCTACCATGAGCATGCTGGGACCCCAACTTATACAAGTGTCACCAGAATGTGGGGGCCACTGTGAAGTTGGTGTGGCATTCAGGGCCTTCCTTTATCTGACCCCCAACCTTCCCTTCCATATCATTTTCCATCAAGTCCATTCACCCCAAAAGACACGACACCCCACCCACAAAACATTCAGTACTTCTGCACTCCACCTGCTGGCTCCACCACAGCAGCTTCACACTGACACCTCTAATCACCACTGTGGGTGTCAGCAGCCCACTTTAAGTAGCCCCTTTCACGTTACTTAACAAAACAGAAGAGTAACTTGAAAACTCATGAAAGCTGGAGCCTCTGCCCATTATGGCTCTGCCCTATTTCTTCATATCCCCCAACTTCCATTCTAGAATCTTCTAGCTTCCATCTCACCAACCACTCAAGTTGTTTAAGTGTATTGATTGTTGCTGTGTTTCAATCCAAGTCTTCCAAGTCCCTGCTCCCCGCCTATAGTCGTATCTGTGGCCAAGTGGTTATGGTATCTAGATGGGTACAGAAATCTGTTAGAGCAAGTGACTGCTTCACTTTGTTTTCACACCATTTGCTCAAGAATATTTGAGCAGCTGCGGCGCTTCTGTTTTGTTTTGATATTTCTTAAGACTCTCCAGAGGCTTTGTTTTAAAATAATAATAACAATAATAATAATAATAAGTAAATGCCATAGGGGAAAGTGAAGAATGATACAGGTTTCAGAAAAAATTACACTTACTTCTTCTCTTGTGGGTTTTCCTAGATTGTGTTAAAAATAGTAATACATGTTTTTTCAGCCTACCACTGTGTCTACCACAGAAATAATGAAAAGCAATGAAAAATGGAAATGAGCCGCATGACAGAATCAGTCCCCCTGAGGTTTCAGCTAAAAAAGCAAAATGGAACAAACAGAACCAAGGCTGTAGCAGTACCTACAATTAGGATAATCAGCATCAATGAGGTGTCAAAATATCAGAATTAATGAGCCCAGTTCAGCCACCCAGGTAGTGGCCACCTAGTCCAAGCACACAAAAAGGGACTCGTGAGGGAGGCCTGTGGTCAGAGAAGAGATTCTGAAACTCTAAAGGGGGAAGACAGAAAGCAAGGTAATGAGCCACCCAAAAAGGCAAATTGTCCGTGTATGTGTTCAAATGGTTAACACTAGGTAACTGGGTTTTCGAAAACCAACACGTGTTCCTAATCTGGACTAGCCCGAAGAAAGCCTGGAAATTTACCACAGATGGCAAAAGAAAGGAAAAGGAAGAATCATTCCCTTGCCTCCTCCCACTTAGGCAACCCAGCCTGAAAACCCCACCCCACTGGGGTCCGTGGAAGGTTCCACGAAGCCCTGCTCTCAGTAGAGGACTAATTTAAGACATAATGGCTCCTAATGGCATACGTCTCACAATGCATACTCTTCACTGCAGTGGAGGCTGACCCTGATCCCTCATGTCCTGAGTTCCTCCAAGATGGATCCTAGGCACTCATGCACATTTTAGGTGCCATGTCCTACTACATCTGGGTTAATTTTAATATGAAAGGAATACTGTGCATTTCTTACCAGGTTTCTGGGGCAGGTTCTGCACAGTGGGCTTCTCCATTTCTTTCATTCTTTTTTTTTTTTTTTTTTTTTTTTTGAGAAAGAGAGAGAGAGACCGGGCAGAGGGGTCAGGGGAAGGGAGAAAGGGAGAGAATCTTAAGCAGGCTCAACACCCAGGGTGGAGCCCTACGCAGGGCTCAATCTCTCAACCCTGAGATCATGACCTGAGCTGAAATCAAGAGTCAGACACTTAATGGACTGAGCCACCCAGGCACCCCTGGCTTCTCCATTTCTGTTGATATCACCACACATGGCAATTGGACAGAAACAGATTTAAAATATCAACCCTTTGGAAAGTAGCTGAATTTCAGTGGAAGTCTCTTGAAGCTGGGAAAGCTGGGGGAGTTGAAGGAATGCATGTCTAATGGTGGAAAGATAGGCAGCTGGGCTAATACTTTTGGAAAGAAGATTTGCCCTGTCCATTCCTCTCTACCTCTTGCAGTGATGTGGCTTCTGGGCAAACCCTGGTCCTAGACTATATTTCTAAAACTGTATATCTATTTCCCTCTTTCAAGCTCAGAAGTAAGCAATGAGTTGTTGTTCTTCATGCATGAGAAGAGAGAAGCCTTCCCCTAGACTTTCCCTGAACTTCTGTGGCCTGGCACCAAGACAGAGGCTGGCAGAGACTGCCTCAAGACCATCTCCTCACGACACAAACATCAGCAGCCATCTCCCCTGTATTGGTCTGAAGCTATCTGTCTGCCTCATGCCTCAACATGACCAGAACACACAATCAGCTAAAGGACTGGAGAGCTGGGGGCAGGACTCCTCTCTTAGAAGCATAGACTGCGGGGCACCTGGGTGGCTCAGACGGTTAAGCGTCTGCCTTCAGCTCAGGTCATGATCCCAGCGTCCTGGGATAGAGCCCCGCATCGGGGTCCCTGCTCAGCTGGAAGCCTGCTTCTCCCTCTCCTACTCCCCCTGCTTGTGTTCCCTCTCTGTCTCTATGTCAAATAAATAAAATTTAAAAAAAAAAAAAAAGCATAGACTGCCCCTTATAACACAATGACTAGCAGGGCAGCTCTAAAGCCAACTTATCTGCCCATTCCCTCATTCTAGCATCTTCTTCCAATCAGGAGGACATCAAATTATACCTATCCATGCATCTTGCCATTACTTAATTTCCCTATTTGCTCCCTTTAAGATGGTAAAAATAATTTTTAAATTATTTTGTGGATGAGCCTACAATTTCTAGCTTAACCCTAAAGAATTGGTTATGCCATAAATAGATCCCCCAATAAGCAAACAAACAAGCAAACAAACCTCTCCTTTTAGAGTTGATTCACAGCAAAGAGTCTAAGGGAGGCTCTGTACCCCTCCTATCTTCACTGAACTATGGGCAGGAAAGACTTCGGCCCAGTGCCTGGCAGCAGAAATTAAATAAACATGGCCAGTTAACCCAAATAGGAACTCAAAGAATGGTGGCTTTTTTTTTTTTTAAGATTTATTTATTTATTTGAGAAAGAACACGTGCATACATGAATAGGGGGAGGGGCAAAAGGAGAGAATCTCCAGCAGACTCCCTGCTGAGAGTGGAGCCCCACCTGGGGCTCAAGCCCATGCCCATGAGATCATGACCTGAGCCAAAACCAAGAGTCACATGCTTAACTGATTAAGCCACCCAGGTTCCTGATGGTGGCTTTTTAAGAGCTTAATTCCAACCACCAGAGTCATCTCCAGGTGCTGTTACAGGATCATCTGAGGGTCTTCCATGGTCAGGCTGTGACAATGCATCAATCTCAACCAAGCCCTGGTTCTGGTCCCTCTCCAAAAGGGGAGTTCACCAGGACGGCTGCTCCCTGGTCCCTGTGGGTCAGGTCCTAATCCATGTCAACCCTATTCCCCTGCAATGTCTTCTCTACTACCACAATAGCCTCTGGGGTCTCAGAATCAACTTTTAAAGAGGTCCATCATCCCTTTGCCTCTGGCATAAGAGATCCACCTCTAGAATATGCAAGGTCTATCAGAGGGTCCTCATATAGGAACTTTGGTCCTTCCTCCACATGAGGTGTTGCACACAGTTACTTGCTTAGTTTGGTTTGGGTTTATTTGTTCAGGCGTTTGAGGTTAAAAAGTATTTATTTGTTAAATGCAAACACTGAAATATACTATAATTTTTCTAACTCTGTCTTGACTTTACTTCATTTTCCAATAGGTCATAATCCCCATAACTGGAAGTAACCCTGACCTCTTGATCTTCTAAAGAGCCCTTTTTTTTTTTAACAGAGCCACATCTGCCATGTTCGCAGAAGCATAGTACCTGGCTGGTAGCAGGTGATCAGTAAATATTCCTGATTCAACATCGCTCAGATGGCAATCAAGTCCCCATTAGTTCTGAGCTCAGTACCAACTAGTAAGTTCTTCCTTCATTAATTTACTCCAACAGTCTCAATCCTAAATGATCTCTCTTCTTCTCAGTGAAAAGCTGCTTTCACTCACCCTCCATGCTTATCCCCTAATCAATACACACCACTGGCATTCTCCTACCTTCCCCCGTGGTAGTCTTCTCCTCCGACCTTACAAAGGTACCATGGCAAAAAGGCAATTTTTCAAGCACCAGAGGGTGAAAAACATAAAAAGCTAACATAGCAGAATACAACCCACATTTAAGTACCGAACACTTCTCAGATACAAGATAAATTCAAAGACTATCCTTACACCTAAAGAAGAGGGGTTGCCTACAAATCCACAAATCCTTCCCAACTTACCGAGTGTGATCACTTGCCTCTAAAGATGACCATCATCAATTTCTCTCCCCTCTCCCCTCCCAGTCAGGAAGTGAAGTCTATACCTCTACTCCTCTCAGTCTGGGCAGCTCTGACCAATTGAATAAGGTAGAAATGACACCTCACCAGTCCTAGACATAGTCTTTCAAAGGACTGACAGTTTTTGCATTCCCCATCTCAGAGCCCCAAGCCACTGTTTAAAAAGACCAGGTTATGCTGCTGAGGAGAGAGGGGTCATATGGGGACATCACTAATGTGCCAGATAGGTGAGTCAAGAAACCACCTTGGATATCTTAGCTCCATCCATTCAAGTCATCCCATCTGAGGCCCTAGACATCCTGGAGCAGAGATGAGCTGTCCCTGCTGTGCCCCATCCAAATTTCTGCCCCTGAGACACATGGAAAATAAGAAAACAGAGGTGGCTGTAAGTCCTCAAGTTTTGAGATGGTTTGTTATGCAGCAATAGATAACCAGAATGCCAAGAAAGAATCCATGTCAGTGAAAGATTTCAATTTCAGAGTTAGGAGTTGCATTTGTATGCAAATAACAAAGACTAGGAAACACTGCTTTAAGCATATTAGGGCTTTATTTTCTCTCATAGAACAAGCGGGTACAGCCTCCCAGCATCACTTTGGCAGTTCAGAGCCCAGGTCTCTGCAAATCTCTGTTCTTTCCCTCATGCAACCAGGATGTCTGTTCTGGCTCCAGCTACCAGCATTCCAGGCATTAGGAAGGAAGGGATGGTGCCTTTATTAGAAAAGCAAAACTTACAATGAATCATGGAACACTACATCAAAAACTAATGATGTACTGTTTGGTGACTAACATAATTAAAAAAAAAAAAAAGCAAAATTTTTCTAGAACTCCCCCCACAGGGATCTCTGTTTCTATCTCATTGGCTAGAGCCATTCTGCATAGCCACCCCACACAAGGGAGACTGAGAAATACAGGTGTGTAACTGGCCATGGCCACCCCAAACAAGACTGGGGTTTGGTTAGTAAGGAAAAAGGAAAGAAGGACATTGGAGAGGCAACAAGATGTTTTTGCAACAGTCAATCAGGAAATCAGTTACATTAGCCGAAGTCCAGAAGCACAGCAGGCTTCTGGGTCAAGCCAGTGATGTCATCAAAGACCCAGGAACTTCCCATGTCTCCATTCTGCTATTCATAGCATTGGCCTCCACTTTGTGGGAAAGCTGACAAAAGTAATCAGGCTCCATGCCTCGTATCCAGCAAGAAAGTCTGGCTTCCGGTCCGTCTTTCTTAAGAGCAAGGAAATAAGGGGTCACTTTTAAGCATGGACATCAGTACACATTGAATACCTTTCCCTATTCCAGAGCCCACAGGAGTCTCACTGCCAACAAAGGCTTTCATTCACAAGGTTTGGTTAGGCTAAGAGTGAGGGCTCTGTAGTCAATCTGCCTGGGTTTATATCCCTATCACTTTTCTAGCTGTGTGTCCTTGAAAAGTTACTGAGCCTCTCTGAGCCTCAGTATCCTTATGTGCAGAAATGGGTTAACAGTATCTACTGGTATACGTTTAAAAGGAATAAATAATAAAATACATGTAAAGTACTTAGCATGGTGCCTAGAAACCAGCAAGTATTAAATATATGTTGGCGATTATGATTATGCAGAACAGTTTCACACAGGCCCTGTTTGAGTCTTGCAAACACAGAAATAAATGTAGGGCGCCTGGGTGGCTCAGTTGGTTAAGCGACTGCCTTCGGCTCAGGTCATGATCCTGGAGTCCCGGGATCGAGTCCCACATCGGGCTCCCTGCTCATTGGAGAGCCTGCTTCTGCCTCTCTCTGCCTGCCTCTCTGCCTACTTGTGCTTTCTCTCTGTGTGTCAAATAAATAAATAAAATCTTTAAAAAAAAAAAAAAAGAAAGAAAGAAATGTAAATCAGTGATGCACCAACCCTCCCTTCTCCTTTCTTTGCAGTTTTAATGATATCAACTTTCACACCCTGGAAGACCAGAGATACTTATTTTTATAAGCCCCTCTTCAGAAATGACCTGTCCCATCCCTCATGCTACTTACGGGTGAACTTGAAATTCTAACCATCCATCTAACACACAGACTTATCTGAAAAGATATCTGCAAATTTACTACTAAACAATCCACAGAAGGACCCCATAATTAATCCAATTCAGTCATTATCACATCTCTACTAAACATATCATTAAATAGCTGAAACAGTGCTTTCAGGGTTGGGTTTTTTTTTTCACAATTTATTTCAACAAGAATCTAAGCACCTAATAACGAAATCAGATTGTCTATGCAGTGATTTCATTGTACCATAGTCAGCACTTACAATTACCCCATAAAAGTAAATCTACAATATTATTTCAGTTTGACTAAATAATAAAGACAGAGCATAAAACATGTTCTATAATAAAAACCAATTGCTAATGGTTATGAACAATAACAGTTGGCATTGGTACTTAATTTACTGGCTACCAGGCATCATGCTAAGTGCTTAAATGACATTACAGAGAGTTACTATTATTATCCCCATTTTATAGATGAGGAAACTGAGAACCTAAGAAGTTAGGTGACTTCATTTATGATCAGAGCTCCTAAGAAGCAGAATCAGGATTCAAAAATCCAGGTCTGTTCTGACTGCAGAGCACAAGTCCTTGAATAGCAAGCATACCAAACAATGCAATATCACCTCTATAGAGAAACAGGCAGATCCTAACAGCTCATATCTCCACAGAAAGCACAGTAGGTGCAGAAATCATAGGTCTTGGGAGTAAAATCGGAATCTGGATTCACTCTGTCTTCATTAGTTGTATTAACTTTCTGAGCCTCAGTTTCCCCATCTCAAAGTCTGAGGCAAGGAGGGAACAGGTGCAAACATGCTCAAGTGGTCTAATGCCCCATACGACATGGGCCCTCAATAAGCCTTGGCTTCACTTTCCCTCATTTCCTTTCCTCTTCCTGTCTAATCCTCATACTATCCTTTGAGGAAAAGCAATAATAAGCAAGAGTTATCACTGTCACTTTCATCTTCATCACATTCTAAAAATACAGAGTACTCGAAATTTTGTTGAATTAATGACCATCGATAGATAGTTCATGTTTATACAAATCAACATATTTCTTCTAAACAATGCCTTAATAAGAACTCTCATTTTAATTATTCGATAATTACATCCAACATCAGACTCACTCCTGCCTAGCATCTGTGGTGCCTCCACTTAGGGTTACATTGGTCCCTGAGAAGGCTCAGTCCCCTTCTGGCCATACACCTGTGAGACTGGAACCAGGGAGGAGTCCTCCTGGGAGGTCAGTGGCTGGGAGGGGCCTGGGAATAAGAATGGGAAATGTAATCACCCTTCTCAGGAACAAGCCAATTGGAGTGGACAATTTGTCGCTCTGAGCCATCCAGCACCTTTGAACACCTCTTCAGTATCTGAAGAACTCCCCACCTTATGAATTCTCATCTCCCATTGTAGAAGTCAAGTACTTCCTGAGTCAGATTATTAGCAAAACGGCCACGATAATCCTCATATGTCCGTTTGCCCTTCTCTTTGCCTTGTGATATTGCTGCTCCTTTTGTCAGGAAACAGTATGTATTTCTGCACCACTTGAGCCTGGGCATAAGTGATATTTTGGCACTTTGGAACCTATGTCTCAAGAGAACTTGTGACTTCCATTGTCACCCTCTTGAGCTCATGCTGTCCTGTGAAGAATCCTAGGCTAGTCTCCCTGAAGATGAATGACCGAGCAGAAGAAAGCAGCACTCATCCAGCAACAATAACCGCTAGTAAAGTGAGGCCATTGTAGACCATTGAGGCCCAGTTGAGCAGACAGATGGAACAGCCACAGGAGTGACCACAGTAAAAAAAAAAAAAAAAAAAAAAAAAAGTCGTCTAGCTAAACACAGCCCAATCTGCTAGTTATGTAATCATGAGCAAATAAAATAGCTGTTTTAAGCTATTAAGTTTTGAGGTAGTTGGTTACACAACAAAAATAACTGAAACACTTACTTTCCAACATTCCTTATAGCTAGAAGGAAAACATGGAATCTAGGGTCCACCAATGAGAGACACACACTCATCCCAGGCTTTGATCAGGAGTTAGTGGCTTGAAGAAGCATTCTGTCAAGAGTAGAGGTAACAACGTCTGGCTTCCAAGGGACAATGGCAGAGCTTCTAGCGGTAATGTCCAGTGCCAAGATCAATAGCGACTTGTCTGTGGCCCAATGAAGGATGACTTGAGGCATCATTTCTAGCTATTTGGTCTCCCAGCCTGGTTTTCTGGCTCTCCTAGGGACTCCCTGAGCTTCCTGTTTGGTTTGAGTTCTCTCAAAAGCAGAGCCTAAGGCAAAGACATGGGTGCAAGTAGCTTATTGGGGAGATGATCCCAGAATCAGGAGTGAACAAGAGGGGAGAGTAAGAGAAGGAGGAAAAGTCAGTAAGTATGAGTAACTGGGGCTCAGTCCTACTGGGGACCCACTGAGGAATCATGCAGAATGCACTGCAGAATTGTCTCTCTCTCCAAAGGATGAATGTCTGAAGCATCTATTCTCTGGCTTCCAGCCCCCATTGGTTGAGTTTGCACCTGGAAGCACTGACTCCCCCATATAACCAGGCTGCCCTGTGTAAGAGCTGGGCAAATTTCAGGGCTTCAGGGGAAGCCCTGAACCAGAAAAGAGGATAAAGACAAAGGATACTTGAGGTGGGATGCACTCTGTGCTCAGTGCAACTGACCGACATAGCTATAACTGAAATCAGAAGTAGACCAAGGAGATGAGACATGAGCCCAGGAAGAATTTGCTATGCTACCTAATCAGCATCCAGCCAGATGCTGGTAAATGTTTAAAAACTGGCTCTCCAGAGGAAAGATGGGGCAGGCGGCTCTGGACTATATTGTTTGCCAGTTTCCCTGGTGCCAATTTCCATGGTGTAAATACTCCTACCACGTCTGATTTCATGCTACCAATGTGACATCAACCAGTTCACAAGACTTAACTGGCTCGCAGGAACCATTACGAGCTGGGTCCATCTCACCACAGCTTAAGATCTCTTAAAAAATTCCTTTTATGCTTAAGCTAATTTTAATGTTTTCAACTAAAAACCTGAGCAACTAAAATCAATGACACGAGGGAAGGTTTCACAGGTTGGGAATGGGGGTTTGGGCAAAGACCAACAGTCTGCCATCCTAGGTATGCCTCTGGGCTCTCCAACCAAAATGGCACAAAGCCTTCCCCAGTGGCTCAGGTGATAATTCTTGATCCTTCAACTAAGCAGTGGAGATCGCTCAGGACTGTCATTTCAGTCTGAGCAAGAAATTTGGAGGAAAGGGCTGGGCAAACATTAATAGAAACTCTTTTAAAGAGAAACTCTGTTCAATGTCAGGAAATTCTTCTTTCCCAGAAAATCAAATCCCCCATGTAGTAGTTAAATGTTTTTCCACCAGTTTTATTCTTACTGGAGACAAAACAATTATCCCCAACCTTCTGTGGAGTGGTCTTTCACATACTTGAAGCCTTTTCCTCTCCAGAGGAAATAGTCCAAGTTAGGTTGGCCTTTTGTCAGAAATTCAATTTTCATGCTTTAACCTTCTCTGGGGGTTTCTTTCTAACCTCGTCCAAGCTCTGCATGGCCTTATTAGCTATAGAACCCAGACCTGGAGCCAGACTTCTTGCTGAGCTTTTCGGAGAAAATAAGGAAGAAACGGGCCTCTTAGGGTCCACGCATCCCATGGTTATTTATAGATTCCACATCATCGGGTGTTTTCCAATTCAACAAACAGCTGAAATGGGGCAAGGGGACAACTGGGGGAATTGAAGTGGTCACCTTTGTGATTGTGATGGCCTCCCCTTTACAGGTGGAACAGAAGGCCTCCTGACCAGAAATGACAGCCTGGTCATTTCTTATAGCTACCCAGTAGAAGCTCTTGCTGTCACAGTCTGCCCTACCACCATGAGGCCTGCCCTGGAGCCTACTTGCATCAAGCACCAGGACACTGGAACATTTTTAAAGTTCCAAAAGGCACACCGAGGTAAGAGAATTTAGTAAATCTTAGAATAGAAACTAAACTCAAGAACAGGTCATAAAAATCTAAGGCATTTTTGCCTATCTCACTAATTCTCCCTCACTAATTCTTGAATGCCCAAATTCAGACCCAAAAGATGGCTTAAAACAGTGCTATCCAATGGAAATATAATACAGCCCACAAACATGAGTCACAGGTGTAATTTTACATCCTCTAGTAAACATAGTTTTGCAAAAGGGGAAGTAGGTGAAATTAATTTTAGTAACATATTTAGCCCAATATGTGCAAAATACCATCATTTCAACATGTAATCAATATTTTAAAATTCCTAATGAGATATTGTACATTCCTTTTTCATACTATGTCTACAAATTCTGGTGTATATTTATACTTAAAACACATCTCAATTCAGACTAGCCATAGTTCAAGCCTGAGTGGCCACCATATTAGTTAGCATAAGTTTAAATTATTGATTCCCCAAGTGTGGTCCCCAGACCAGCAGCATCAGCATCACCTGGCAACTTGGTAGAAATGCAAAATTTCAGGCCCAGACCAGAACTACCGAGTCAGAAACTTCGGGCACAGACCAGTAATTTGTGTTTTAACAAGCCCTCCACGTGAGTCTCATGAATTTGAAAACCACTATCCACATACTGCGAAATCAGAAATGCTTAATCTGGTTTGAATTCATACTATCACTAATGTCTAATGGGGGATATGAGTCTTTAAGAAACTAACTCTCCCCGTTTTCCTGTTGCTAAGGAGCCTAAAATAGCACATTTGGTTCCCATGAGATATATTTTTAATTTTTATTTTTGTGCCAATTAAACAAGTTTTCCATTGGCAATGTCCTATTTTTCAAATGATCCTTCCTTCCTCTTTGTCCTTGGATTTGGTTCCTTCATCTTCTTGGCTCTTTACAGTGACCACAAGTACACTCACCTTTTCACGTATTTCAACGGTTGCCAGATTTAGCAAATAAAAATACAGGACATCTAGATAAATTCAAATCTCAGATAAACAATGATGTTTTAGTATAAGTACACCCCATGCAACATTTCCCGGAAATTGCAAGAGATATACTTATGCTAGAAATTATTCATTGTTAATTTGAAATTCAAATTTAACCGGGCTTCTTGTATTTCCTCTGGCCAATCTATTCATATCCCCCTACGTCCTTCTCACTCCAAATTCCTCCAGTGACCAGACCGTGAAGTCTCCCGAGTCAGCGAGGGAGGGCCTACAGAAGAGCAGCACTGACTCTGAGAACTGCAGGCCTGTGTCTCACTTCCCAACAAAAAATCATTCTGGATAAAACCCGCTGCCCAAATGTATTCTTTGGCTTTTCAAGGATGGGTCCTCTGGCTTCTAGTGAATGCCAGCTGCCTCTCAGGATCAAGCTCTCATTTAAAAAAAAAAAAATCAAATCAAACAAAGAGTGCACTGTCAATCAATCAGAGCTGCACAAATGCACCCACTTAGCTCACAACTCAAAATGGGCCTCCAGATTTGTGCTATTGAAAAGGAAATTGGCCTTGCTTGCTTCGAAAGAGCCCCAGAGTGGGGAAATTAATACAGAAGACGCCAACTCATAATGAAATCTGGCAAAGGCAGTGGGTTGTGTGGCATCATCCAATTACAGCAAACATAGACACTGCCCAGGGGGAGAAGCAGGTCTGGACACCAAGCAAAATTAGGACCCTATGCTGTCTTTACCAGCAGAGAGAGGAAATTTGTTAGAATGTTTCAAAAAAAATTAGAAAGTTTGGTAAATGCAAACGGCCCAACAAATGCATGGGATCACTACTCCACACAGCTCCACAAAAAAAATGTTCTCAATACAAACCAGACTCTGAGCTCCTCCTGTGGACAAAGCCCCTAGAAACCAGATCTTGGCTTTCTTATCACCTCTTCCCTGAGCCCACCACAATCCACCTATGAACCCACATCTTTAGTGAATGTGTGTGTGCCTAGAGATGGTGTTCTTTCCCCTCCACAGCCAGGTAGACTCGAGGAGCCCTAGCCACCAGAATGGAGCCAGGAACAACACCCCAAAGGCCTCAAATTCGTCTTGTAAACCAGGATGACACCAAGACCCTTGGTAGGAACCTCAAAGTATGCATGAAGGAAACAGGGAAGCAAGACAGGGAGACCAGAGAGAGAAGCGACTCCAAACCATGCTCAGCCAAGGTCAATCCATTGATCTGAAAACCCCTAGTTGATGGTGAAAGCAAAGAGATACTGTCCCCCATGTTTGGACCCCACATGGGTTCATAATCAGGTAGCATTATCTTATTTCCCTCTGCAATCTCTTCCACACTTGGGGGAGCATAATAGAGGGCTGCAAACGAACAAAAAGGGCTATGAAACCTGACTGTCTTCTATTCATGATTTCATCTTGGAGTTATCTTTAAGGTGAAGAGCATGATTTCACGGTGCCTGGCTGGCTCAGTCAGAAAAGCATGTGACTCTTGATCTCGGGGTAGTGAGTTCAAACTCCACATTGGGTGTAGAGATTACTTAAATAAATAAACTTTTAAAAAAAGTGAACAGTGTGATTTCCAACCTAATATTAACAGAAAAGTGATTGTATGCCTTTGTCCTGTTAAAGATAGAACAGTTCGTTTGATTTTTAAAAGAAAAACACAGTAATGTCCAAATAAGGGTTAAATACCAAATGAATAAAATGAGAAGTTTATACCATCAAGTCACCTGATTTCCAGAGGCTAACAGAAAATAAAATAAAAATATAGCAGATATGGGTCTCGTATAGATGATGTAACAGGAAAGAAGAAAACTGTTATTTTTATAAGCATAATGCATTTTGAGCCAGGAAACTGAGGAGGAAGACAGAATTTCTCCTTGAGAAAAACCTTTTCTTTTGGTTAGAAGAACATATCAAAATATTTGATTATGGAAGATGGGACCCCTGGTCATCTTCTAGACAGAAGAAGGTAGACTGTTCTAGCTAAATAACAGGATTTGGGGAGTTTATGGGTGGCTGCTTACTAGTAACTTAAGGAAGAGATTTGGGGAACATAAAAAGGAGAACAAAGTTTCACAAGGATGGGGCCACCTGACATGAGCAAGTCTGGGGACCTAAGAAGGAAGGTTAGAGAGAAATTCCCATGATGGAAAGGGCCAGGAAATTTGGGAGCAGGGGTGCACAACATTCAATAACACCTCTGTAGTTCTGCAACATGATCCCAAACATTGGGTAACATCTGCTGTATGCAAGAGCTTTGGGTTGAAGGAAATTTGTGGGGGCTGCAGGCTATGTTCAAAATGATGTAGGGCAGATAAAAGAGATACAGGAAGCAAGACTTGCATGAGAGCAAGAATTTCAGCAGGAACAGGAAATCAGCATGAGAGGCAACCACAAGACTATAAGCCCTCTGGGAATTTGCAGAACCACTGGGTAGAGGGCCAGACTTCCAGCAGGACCTCTGATGGAGGTTTGAAATAAGGTTTATTCTATTTTAGATCAAGCTAACCCCAAGAACTAAGATAAATGATTTATACCTCCAGAATTAAAACAACTAAATACTGGGAAGGAAGGAAGGAAGGAAGGAAGGAAGGAAGGAAGGGAGGAAGGGAGGAAGGGAGGAAGGGAGGAAGGGAGGAAGGGAGGAAGGGAGGAAGGGAGGAAGGGAGGAAGGGAGGAAGGGAGGAAGGGAGGAAGGGAGGAAGGAAGGAGGAAGGGAGGAAGGAAGGAGGGACGAAGGGAGGGAAGGAAAGGGAGAGGGGGGAGGATAAGGGAGGGGAGGGGGGACAGGAGGGAGGGAAGAACAAGATAACAAAGAAAAAGAGAAGTCTGATAACTAAACACTTTATCTGGCATTGGGTTAGTCCTGAAGGATATACATAATTTAGACATCATGGATAGAACAAGTAAAACTGGTACTGATGAAGGGAGAAAGTAAAATGTAAAATAAAGCAGGTGAAATCAATACAAGTAAACTTTGTTAATCACCATGTACAAAGGCAGTATGTTTTCAACAAGTTAAGAAGGGGCTCTCAAGTCAGACTGCCAGGTTCAATCAATTCCCAGCCCCACCACTTCCCAATTAAGTGATCTTAGCAATTAAACTAGCCCTCTCTGAGCACTGTCCTCACAAGGAAAAGGAAGATAATACTACTTTCCTTACAAAATGGTGAGGAATAATTGAAATAATAATGTATGCCTATTAGAGTGCCACTCCAGACCAACATTCCCACTAAGATTAATCAGAAAAACTGAACAATTCCTTTTTACATGAGGAGTAAGACCCCACAGGTCTTTGGGGTCTCCTCCTGAACTCAGACCCAATGTCTCCCCTCCGCAGCTCTTCCTTGAGTTCAGCCACTAGGCTGAATAAAATAAATCAGTGCCTTCCCTACCTTCCCTATGTGAAAGTCTGACACGGCTTTAACCTCCTTTCCATAATTCCACTGCAAGAGAAATATGTGTGCAGCTTGTCTCTAGATGTCATGGTTTTGTTTTTGTTTTTTTTTTCTTTATAAGAACTCTATTCTGCTTGAAACCTGTTTATTTATAGCCAAAGAGTACTTTTTAGTAATAAGGGCCCTGGCAGGTTAATGGTGTTTAAAAAAAAAAAAAAAGTCAAGGTCAAGGAAAGAAAGACAAAAAAATAGGTAGGGAAGGGGGGTTAGGAGAGGTGAAGGGAGAGAGATGAAGTATGAAAGAGAGGAGAAAAAGTAAAAAGGAGTAGAGCAAAGAAAGAAGATGAACCCTTGGGCAGCTGCCTGAGGGTCAGTGCCAACCACCAGTCCAGGAAAAGAGATAAGGACACACCTACTCAAGGACATGGTACAGAAGACACCAGGTGCATCAACATGACTTTGTGATTTGGTCTAAATTCTTGTGAATACCCAGATCCTCAAATAACCCATGTTCATCTGCCAATATAACAAATGCACATGGAGTATTTAGTATTAACAGTGCCACTCAAAAGGAAAACCCAGGGTTTTCTGAACTTGTTTTCACATCCAGCATCTTTAGTTTTTAACCAGGGATATAAAACCGAGGTTCTGGCAGATTTCATTCATCCTCACAATGACCCCTGGAGAAATATGAAACTCGTGTAATTGTTCACATTTTCTGGTCTCACACTGAAACTTGTATGGAAAATAAGAGGGCTGTCCAATAAACGTGACCCCAAATATAGAGTGTATCACTTTAACCACAAGATAACCCTGTTTATCATAGTGTGTGGTTAGAGGGAAAATTTGTGTGTTTGTGTGTGTGTGTCTTAAAAAACTGAATGATTTTACATAAACCTTCTGATCTGTTCCCTATGATTTCTCCAGAGCTCCAAGCAGGATATCAAGGTGATTCACTGGATAAATGACTTTCTGATCTCTACAGCTAAAGTGATCTGGTTTAGTCTAGGGAAAAGTAGGAATTTGCAGTGGCAGTGCTCCAACCCCGAAACCTGGGGACCTGAAAATAAGAATTTTAAGCTCAGAAGCTACAGTGAGGAGTGAAGTCACAGCTGGTTCCCTCAAGGCTTGATAAGATCAAGGGAAGAGGTGTAAAGCGTGGAAGTCCCATTCCCAGTGCCACTCTTTTCAACAAGCAAGGTCTAATTAAGGAGACTTTCCACCTGTTCATCTGTTTGTCCATGAGTTTGGTGCCTACTGCTATTAACTTCTGTTAAAAACCCATGGGCTTACATTGGGCTCTGTTGTTCCTCATGAAAATAGAGAATATGCAAGAGGGAAAACATACAAGGACAAAAGGGTTATCTTTTTAAAGGATAAGCTCCTTGTGGAAGAAGGATATTCCATGGTCTCGGTGACCACTTAGGAATGCTTGCTTAACAGTGTGTTTTGTTCCTGGTTCTCAATCTATGGAGAGGAACGTGATCAAGTATTTGTCACAAAGCACTCCTCCGGACATCTGGGGAGGCTGTAAAACCTAAGACATAGTATCCCTCCTCAAAGACTGTAAAGTCAAGTTGGGAAGGCAAGAAATAAAGATATGGAAAGGTAATTAAATAACAACACAGGTTAATTAATAAGACAACAACAAAGGACAAGTCATGAAGCAATGCATTTTTAATTTCCATATGAATTGCACAGCGAATAAATACCTCAAGAGTACATAGAGATTACTTCAAGCTGTGGTGGAAATGAAAACTTTCATGAAGGAGGTAGGACTCAAGCTGGGCCTTAAAATTTGCATCAGATTTGGATAATAACAGAGCTTATGAGGTGTACGTGCTATGTGATTCAAATACAGTGGCTCATTTAATAGTCTCCTAACCATGATAGGGTTGATATCCTTGTCCCCATTTTGCAGAAGAGGAAAGTAAGGCTCACTAAGGTTATATAACGTCACCCAGCCCAATCCAAACCCAAGTCTCACTCCGAAACTCACATTTCCAGAACACATTGCATGGCTATTTGATACCTTGAAAATATTTAAGCAAAATTCAGAGATGGAAATGCATAATGGCCAGGGTGCACTGAATATACTGGTCTAACACAGTGAGAAGTCCGTTGGAACCCTCAAGATCAAGATTCCTGGAAAACAGTGACAGAGCTGAACAGGTAGGTTGAGTGAGATTTACCTACACTCACCAAATTGTAAACAGTGGTTATTATCATGGAAGCAAATTATGAAGAACTGAACTGTTTAACTCAGAATATTTCTACTTCTTGTTCTCTATGTGATTCTACAATACTGAATTCCTTTTAAGAAAAATGCCAGACCTCCGAAACTTTTCATTCTGAACCTAGGATAATCTACATATGATTTTGCATAAGTTTGCATATCAAGTTCAAGAACTCCTCCTCCCCTTGGCTACATGATGTTAATTAATTGACTACTGCAACCTCCAGCAGTTTCCCCCTCTGCTGCCTCCTCTGCTTGCTGCCCACCAAGGTGCAGGTGTTTTACTCCAGGGAGAATCCGGGGCCATTCTTGCAGAAAACAGTTGGCGTGGCTGTTTATCAGCCCCAGCTCTGAGGCTCTGGAAGAGAGAATCTGCCTCACCTTGTTGGGAAGAATGACAGTGAGCACTTGCCCCCGTGATCCCTGCCTGCCCTCCCTGCAGCTCAGAGGCAGAGAGGAGGTGTCCAGAAGCCCTTGGTCTTTAAATAACAACCTGGGAGAGGAAGAGGTTGGGGGAGAAGAGTCAGCCTCAGATTACCTGCAGAGAATAAAGAAGAGCTAAAGACAGAAAAGAAAATAAGAAAACCACAGTCAGATGGGGTCTTCGTGAGATTTCAACTTTTCTTCCTCTTTTGTCTTCAGGCAGTAGAAAATTACGGAACTCAGAGTCCCACAATATCATGATAAATGGATAACACCCCCTACCTGAAAGGGGACAACAAGCTCCCCTCACTACAGTTCAGGAGAACAGTCACCAAGGCCTTCAAGACAGCCACGGTCTCCTTCTGAATGCCTTGGCTGAAGTCTCTCTTACAAGCTATAGGAAACACCACCTAATTCCCTCCTCTTACCTGCTGCAGAAGAGGAAAAACTAATTTCCCTCTACCATTCTAGGTTCTTGGCTGAGAACCCCACCCCATATTAGAAAGACAGATTAATAGGAGAAAAACAAATAGAAGTTTGATACCCAGGGAAACTGAATAACTCCCTAAAATGGCCCAAGTTACCACATTAAATACCATCTCCAGCTAAAAACAAAAGAGGGTGTTGGGGGGCAGGTTGGGGAGCCAGTTATAGGAGGTTATCAGGCAAAACACAGTCAACAAGGGTAGAGTTGTTATTTATGTCATTCATTGCCTTTTCTGTTGATTAGAGTTTTTAGAGATTTGGTCATCCTCCTCTTCCAGGTACAGCAAGGGAAATGGTAAATGTAAATGTCTTAATAAAAAAAGATTTATTTATTTTAGAGAAGTGGGGAGGAGCAGAGGGAAAGGAGAGAATCTCAAGTAGACCCCACTGAGCACAGAGCCTGATGCAGGGCTCAATCCCACAACTCATGAGATCACAACCTGAGCCAAACCAAGAGCTCGTCACTCAACCAACTGAGCCAGCCAGGCGCCCCAAATGTAAATGTCTTATAATAAATTTCCCTCATAAATGTGTCTCTTATAAAAGGGTATCTTCTCCCCTTTTCAGAGCTTCTCCTGTGCCTGCTGTTTCTTAAAAATAACCAACTCCAGATCATCCTTATGCTAAAGAGGCATATTTGGGGTAACATATTCTGCTCCCCTTCACTGCCCACCACCTAGATCCAACCATCTGCACAACCCAATGTGGCAGTCAGGTCCCTGTTTTTCAGAATCAGCAAAAGCCCGGATTCTCAGTTCCTGGAAAGCCGGGCATGAGTCCCCCTCTAAGCCCTTTTAGCACCTAAAACACCTCCCCACTCAGCTTTTCTTTGGAGATGTGAGAATGACTTCAGTCAAAGTGTTATCTCTCCTTGAGCTCAGAAAATGGAATGCTCAGAAGAGTGAAATAATTTTAGCAAATAGTGAATTTTAGCAAATAGTGAATTTTAGCAAATAGGGGGGTGGCAATGCAGGGGACAGAAGGACCTTCTTTTTGCCCCCCAAATCATATCACACTTGTGAGTCACCATAAGGCTGATCTTGAAGGCAAGCCAGCTTTAATTATTTTAAGATATTCTGAAAGAAAAAAAAAAGTTTGCTCGAAAATCTACAGCCCTGAGTCATAAAGGATTAGTAGAAGAATGATTGAAACCAATATTTCTGAGGAATCAGATTTAAGTACTTGTCTTTTGACAAGTCTGTGTCAGTGAATAATGCTTGGTTTTGGGTCCCTCCCATGAGAATTAAACTATATCCATGGTGTCAGGCAAAGAGCCAACAGTATGACCATTGTTTTTAAAATACTGAAGAACTTGCAAAGCCAAAAGAGAACAACTATAAAAATACACTTTCTTCTTAAAAATAAATAAGCTCAATTATTTGCAAACCATTACCATTTATTGCCTAATTAATATACAAAACAATAATCATGCATATTGCCAGATTAACTTTTAACATTATTTATTACAACCCTGAAACATTTATGTAAATGTATTCTTAGTCTTTCTCTCCCATTCCACAAAAGCATATTCTAACCTCCCTGACTCAGTTTCTTCTCCTCTCTTTTTGAGAAGGGCTCTACCATTGCCAGGTTTGTTCTGTGGAGCTTTTGTGAAGACTTGGGGGCAGGGGGACAGACAGAAAAGGGTAGAAAGAACAAACACACAATTAAGTCTAGACCTGAGGGGAGTGAGTTCTCAGAAAGTTTAGAGGCAAATCCAGGGAATGTGAGAGCATTAACCAAATAGAAAAGGTAATTTTTTTAATTATTACTGGGGACTTTGCATCCAAGTCACGATGTTTGAAAAATTACAAGAACCAGAGATATTATAAAATTGTCTTTTGGTTCCTGGGCTATTTCTTTGACTGTAACTTTGAGAGTGCATCCCATGTGGTCACAGCTTCAATAGGGTTGCATGGGCTAATCCTTCTTAGCTTGTACTTAAAACTTAAAAAGCAACTGGAAGGGAAATTGCTCAATAATTGCAAACTCTACCCCTCACCACCTCCATCAGCCAAAAGCCTTACCATGCTGGTATGTTCTTCCTTATATAGACATTGAGTTGAGTATTGTGTTTGCATATACAACTAGTTAAAGCTGTTTCATGAGACCAAACAAGTTAATGGCAATAGATCAATGCTCCCAGGGTGATTTCGGTTTTCAGCTTCCCTCCCAAAGGGGTTATGAAGATTAAGTGAAATAACACAGAGTGCTTATAAACTGCAAAGAACCATATGAATGTGACATCTCTGCTAGTGATCTTGGACAGCAAACTCTGCAAAAGATGCAGAGGTTTGAAGCATCATAATTGCTGAATTGATCATTCAGACTTCTATCAGAACTTCAAGAAAATGAAAGCAAATCTATCCTGCGTAGATAAACATCTGGGGTCCCATTTCTTTACAATATGGGAGGAAATCTGACTTAAGCCCCATCCTACATATCAAATGATTTTTAATTGATCCCCAGGGGTCTTAGATGGTCTCCCTCATTCAGATTTCCTGTTCCTGGTGATCTCACAAATTGTCACATATCCCCTTCTGTGGTCACTCTTTCTGTCCTGTTCCAAGCTGAATATGAGGTGCAGCTTTTTTCCTGTTAAATCTCCAAAGCCCCACCCACACTAAAGTTGTTGCATATTGCAGATAGACTTTTTTAGTAAAGGTAGGGAATTCCAGAAGGAATTCTATCATAGAACCACAAACAACTTAAAAGCCAGAGCTCCTGGGCCATTTCCACCAGAGTCTCCCTCACCAGACAACTGTCTTCTGCAGCGTCCCCCTCCCCATCCAGTGGCTTCTGTCTCTGCATCACTCCCTCCTCCCATTCACTTTTCTGTGTTCTCTCCCCTTTATTATATAGTCATTCCGACCTCTCTTTGCCTCACTCCTTTTCAAATCAACCTCTGGAGGAGGAGGTAAGGCTTCATCTTTCACACCGAAGAGGCCATTAAGGTACTTAGCTAAACAAAGAGCCATCTCCCCAAATGTGAAATATGCCACTAGCCTAGTAAGGCAAACGGTATACACCTGCAGTCAGTTCTTTTTCTCAGTAGAGATGTTCTTTCTTCCTGCTCTGCGTGCATGCACTGATGAAGGAAAGGGAGGGGCTTAAGGAGATTTTCTTGAATTACCCAGACTATGCCCTGCCCTTAGTGCTTGATTTTATGTGGCTAGAGAAAGCCAGAGTGTGCTTAAGTTTTCCTGCTGTTTTTCATGTCTGTGTAATGAAGGAACAGCTGATCCCTGTTTTTAAAAAATCTAGCAAAGTAGCCAATAGCTTAAATGTGCAAATCAAAGTTATTACACTGGACCAAATTGGGCCACTGGCCAATCAAATGGCTCTGTAGAGGCACATTTATACTCCTATTAGATCCCCGGGCTGAGAAAACAGCTGGAGGAGCATAAATGAGCATCAGCCACAAAAATCCAGCTGAACCTGTTTCTTGACAATTCATGAAAAAGACTTAGAACATAATGGTTCTTGCTTTGGATTTTCTAGTGATTACAGAGAATCTTGGTGAGGGGGAAGAGTGACGGCAGATCTGAGTTCAAATCTGCACACTGCCTCTTCCTAGCATTGACATTTTGGATACTTCATCTGGAAACTACCTTAAATCATTTCTGGAGCAAAATTAATATGGATCCATGGATGGATGGATAGATGGATGGACGGATGGACGGGCATTCATCTGTGAAAGGGAGACAATACTGTCCACCCAGCCTGTTTTTCAGGGGTTAGTGAACACTTTGCTACTATTGTGGACTTTTTTTCCTTCTTCTTCTACAGCCAGAAGAGACACTACTATTAATTTTTTCTGGAAATGCAGATACCAGTGAATTTCTAAAGGGCCACTACCAAAGGAAGTTCTGTAGTTACAGAGGACACATCTTGGGAGCAAGGCAGAAGACAATAAACAAGCTTCCCCCCACCCACCCACTTCCCCTGCTAGTTCCCATCCCTTCCAATCTCCCCTGCAATACTCCACATTTGCCATCTATCATTTCCCACCCTGTCCTTTTTTATCCTAAAGCAGTACTTGTTAAAGGCTCTGTGACCACTCCAGCTATTTCCTTTGAGGATGATAATGCTGCAGCAGAAGCTTCATTATTATGCTAATCGAGCTTGGCCTGAGCTGCTTTCATAACTGCCGCATTAAAGCAGCCCATGAAGGAGAGACCTCCAGAGCCATTTGCAAGGCACTGGGTGAATATTAACAAAGGATGAGTCCAGAGGAGTTGTTTTTGAACCCCAGCCATCAGGTAAAGGGGCCCAGCTTTCACTACCATAAATAAATAAATAAGTGAACAACCAAACAAACAAGCAGACTATAAAACACAAATGAGAGAGAGCAAAGCTTCGGAGGAAGGAAAAAAGGAGACTACTGCACACCTCAAATGTCGTCCACTGCATGGTGTGCATTGCTCTTTCAAGGAGAGCATGATTATCCGTATTTTAGAGATGAAGGAACTAGTCATCATAATTGTGAAAAGATTTACCCTGGACCCTACAGGTCCTCAGTGACAAGGCTTTGCTCCCCTTCTGCATGGAAGCCAGCCAGTGACAAAACTGGGGAAGCCAAGTTAGGTCAAACTGCTAAAGGTAAGAAACGAGAAGATGATAGATCCAAATCAAGTTGGATATCTTCAAGATTTGGACCCCAGGAAAAGAAGTGCATAGCTGTACATCCTGATGAAAAGATATTACCAACAACCTCTCTGCTTACTTGGCTACTTTTCAGTGGCATCTTTTGGAAAAGGGAAGAAGGGATAAGGCCTATAAGTCCCAGAGGCACTTCTGGACCACTGGGTGGACATGGGAGAGGAAAGGCCCCTGTACCGGCAGCATCAGGGTTTGGGAGAGGAGTCTCCCTTCCTTCCTGGCTGTAAATCAGGAAGCTGGGCTAGAGGAGGAGGTCTGTGCTGCTCCCCTCCCTATACTCCAGTTTCCCACCATGGAAGCCCACGTCAATAACTCATATATCCTGTAGGATTTCCACTCCTCTCTACTCCTAGCCCAAAGAAGAAGAAATCCTGAAAACAGCATCGCTGGCTGCTACTCTCATGAAGTAGCCGTGACTACATGTTCTGTATCTTTCTCACTAAGTCTGTGGCCCCTAAATCTTTTAGTCACATGGGAACACTCCTCATTTATATAGGTGCTCAGCTTAATTCTTCCAACTAGGGAAATAATGACTCATATGTTGCAGGCTACCCAACAGTATTCCCAACCTCTTCCTTCCTGGCTGGCAGATATCTGCAAATTCTCCAGATATTTTCAGCAACCCTCCCTTTCTCCCCTTTGTCTTTGGCCAAGGACACTCCACTCCCATCCAGGAGTAAAGGTTAAATGTTGATTAGTTTAAGCCAATCATGTTGATCCTTTTCACGTGCCAGTAATAGATTTAGACCCAAGCACAGGATGTAACCCTGGCCCATAAGACATAAGGACAACACTCTCATGGGTCATTGGGGAAGTTTCCAGTGTTCTAAAAAAGGGACACAAACCGGAGACTTTTCCCTCTTCCTGCATTTGAATGTGGCAGTGCTTTGAGCTGTGACAGCCATAGTGAAACCAAGCATATCCATAAAGCCAAGAGAATCATGGAGAGACCAACATCCCTGAGCTGGCAAATCCAACTCTGGAACCACCTACTACTGGTCTTCTTGTTACATAAGATAATGAAATTTCTCTTATTGTTTAGATCATTTTTATTTGGATGTCCTTATACTTGCAAACAAAAATTGTCCTAATATATCCCCTGTTCCACTGGAACAGAATCCCAACTTTGTTTGAATAACCTGTACCCCTACAAAGACTATGTGATTAGCTAAATTAATGGTGGTAGTCACATTTCCTTACCTGGAATTGGTTTAGGGTGCAAATGTGACCCAAATCTGCCAATCAAGTTGAGGAAAGGTCTTCTGGGAGCTTCTAGGAAAGGTTTCTTGCTTTAGGAAAAAAAAAAAACACACAAGAAAGAGAGATTTTTCTTACCCTGCTGGATATCCTCATGTTTGGTTGTTCCATTCATGGAGTTACAGCAGTCATCCTGCAATCATGGTGTGAGGACAAGTTAATGGGTTGAGAGTGGTGAATCCTTATTATTAAAAGAATTTCAAGTTGGGTCCTCTTTTATGTGGCCATGCAATGAAGAGCTTTAGCTTTGCAGTTTAAGAACAGATTACTTATGGTTATCTAGCCAGTCACTTGCCTTACAAATACTCTCTTGAGTGGAGAAGAAGGGATGGTATAGCAGCTAGATAAAAGGAATTTGTACACACTGGTATCCTGTCCTATATAGGCCACAGGAGTAGTGAGTTAGGGATGTACCATTAATATTTGTGGCGACTACAGGTTACTGTGGTGCTTGTTTTTATTTTATTATGACTTCTGTTTTCTTTTAATTTAATCATCACTAAATTTTTTATAAGGAAGAAGGAAGGCAAGGATAGATTAAGAAAGCCTGTAAAAGACATTACAGCTTTAAAAGATGGATTTTATTACTCACATGCTTGTAAAATGCTTTCATGAATATCAAGGTCCCTCATACCCTCCCCCACCAAAAAAAAAGAAGAAAAGAAAAGAAAATGGGAAGAAGGATATGGTTATGGTGCTATTTGCTTTGCTTGTCTACAAAATGGTTTGGATTCTTTGAAAACCTAGGTGGGCTCATTACCATGTATCTGGCATATGATCACCATCTAAGGTGTGTATCAGGACAGAATGTGACTGAGAACCACTGCTCTGGCCTGTGATCATTGACTTTGACTGCTACTCATTGGGCCTATCAAATAGTCAAAGACAAAGTTGGAGAAATTATCATTCTAATTTACAAACCTGCCATTGAACATCAACAAATACAATCATGCCAAATAGATATAATAAGTTCAGCAAAAAAAAAAAAAAAAAAAAAAAAAAAAAAAATATATATATATATATATATATATATATTTTGTGATCCCTTATCTTCTTTTCCAAGTGGAGAGAAACATCACCTGCACAAATCAGTGTGAGTTGGACTAGATTGATTAATGTGGTTTAGGCTAGTAGAAGGCTGCACGGTAAATGCCAGGTCATAAAAGGGGTTCTAATGGAGAAAAAAAAAAAGATATATGTAACCAATGACTTAGAAGACAAAAGTTCATTCTTTTGAGAGACAATATAGTAGAGTGCAAAGAGCATTTGTCTAGGTCCAAAAGATCTGAGTTGCAGCTTTGATTTCATCAATAAGTAATTGTATGTCTTTGGCAAATCATGTTACTTCTCTGGATCTCACTGCCCAGTCTTACGTCCACCAAAAAGATATGTCCAAGTCCTATTCCTTGGTGCCTGTAAATGTGACCTTATTGGGAAATAGGGTCTTTGCAGGTATAATTAAGGATCTCAGGATGAGATCATTCTGGATTTAGGAAGGACTCCAAATCCAGTGACCAGTGTCCTTCTAAGAGAAAGCAGAAAGAGATTGAGATGTGGACACAGAAACACAGTGAATGAGGCCATGTGAGGACAGAAAGAGAACAGAGGGAGGCCTCCACAAACTGAGGAACCCAAGGATTGCCAGCAACCTCCAGATTTTCCTTCAGAGCCTCCAGAAGGAACCAACACTGCCAACACCTTGATTTTGGACTTCCAGCCTCCAGAACAGTGAGAGAACAAGTATCTGTTGTTTTAAGCCCCCCATGCGTGGTGCTTTGTTACGGCAGCCCTAGAAACTACTACAGATTTTCCAATTCAGAGAGAATACCTGAGGGCATCAGTTTGATTAGCATCAGCTCTCTCCATTCTGTGATTTGGGGTGAAGCTGCAGGGAAATTAAATTTATATTAAAAAATGAAGACATCTGAATCCTCTGTTTTGGGGTCCGAGGGAAGAACAGTGTTCAGATTTTCAAATTCTTTTCTTTCCCTCTCACCCTCATCTAGATAAGGCACTAGAACACTCAAGAAAGGACTATTTTTAAAATATTCTGGGCTTGTCAAAAATAAAAGCAACATAAATCTAAGTGGAAGATGTATGATTCGACCAGGACAATCACATTTACATTGTGATTAGATTCGAATAAAACTCCATCTTGTTGGGACATGAAGAATGAAAAAAGCAAAAGGGTGTTTATTTCAGCAAGATTGTTCTATCTTAAAAGTTTCTCCTAAAACATACAGATTACAACTCAGGAATGAATCTTGTATTCAAGTTGATGCTTAGCTGGAGACAAATACGCCACTGCATCCATCCATCCATTCACTTATTCATTCAACAAGCACACACTGCACCTTCATCATGCACCAGAAGCTGACAATACATTGGAAAACAGAGAAGACAAGACCCTGGTCTGATGGAGGACCAGGAGGTGGAAGGAAGTAAGAGGAGACAGAAAATAACCAAGTGCACAAATGCATAATTACAAATTGTTATCAGTTCTATAAAGAGTTCAGGATCAGACAGGGGATCTGAGACATGGGAAGGCCTCTCCATAGGTACAGTGCATAAGTCTATAATATTTAAGGTCTGAAGATGAAAAGGAGCCAACCAGGCAAAGAGTGAGGCAGAGGGAGTGTTCTAGGCAGAGCAAACCACATGTAAATGCCCGACATGAAAGAAGCCAGTGTGTCCAAGGGACTGAAAGGTGGCCAGTGTGGATGGAGGATAGGGTTGGGGGAAAGAGAGTTATCAGATGACCTGGGAGAAGGAGGCAGTGGTCAGATCTCGCAGGGCCTTGAGGGCCATGATAATATGACTGGGTTTGTCAAATATGCAATGGGAAACTGCTAGAATGTTTTTAGCAATTTGTGTTTACAGGAATAGGAATAAATGTAGGGAGATCATTAGGAGGTTCTGGCTGTAATCTGGGACAGAAATGACGGGGCTTGGATGACATGGTGGCAATGCAGGTGGAAAGTAGTGGATGGATTGAGATGCATCTCTACCAAGAGGTAGCTAGGAATGGTTTCCTTCACTCCCACTGGCATTCATTTGTAGAGTACTCGGAAAATCCTCTGGGTGAAATCACCAAAGAGAGAGGCCTAAGCATTAGCCCTTGACACGCTTGTAATCCAGAGAGTCAGGGAGGAAAAGAAATGTTCACACAAGTCAACACTTGGATTATGAACTTGGACCTATTTGGAAATCTCATGAGAAATCTCAATTTATTGTCTTTGTATTTTGAGATTATTGCTCCATTTCAGAAACTGGGGCTCAAGAGCTACTAAGGAAGCCAAGCCAAACTTAATCAGCATTCAGAGAACAAGGATGATGGTGCTATCCTGCCAGGACATTCCAAAAAGGACCATCAAATATGAGGGTGTGGAAAACCAGGGTGTATCAGAGGAACTCTAGCAGAAATGGGGTGCTTGGCCTGGAAATGAGAAGGCTCGGCGGGGGGGCACTTCCACAAAAAAGAGTCCAGTTATTTCCTGTAGCCACTAAGCCCCCAGCTGAGTCCAGTGTTAGAAGCTGCAAGAAGCAATGGAATGGAAAGGAACTTCGAAACTGTCAGAGCAGCCATACTACGCTGGGCTACCTTGTGGGAAGTTCCTCATCTTTAGGGCAGTTTAGGCAGATGGGGAAGACTGCCTACCAGGAATTTTGTAGAAGGATTCATATATCTGGTACAGGCTGAGTGGTCCCTAAGGGCCTATTAATCTTCCTTTTAGCAGCTGTTTGTGTGTATGATCACAGGGAACCATAGGTTGGAAGAAGATCCATCCCTCCGAAACATTCCCCAGCCTTTTGAAAGAAGACGGTCCAAGACCAAATTCTTTCTTTCCTCTCCTGAGCATTGCACCAGCTGATACTACAGCCCCCACAATAAACAAAATTTCTGCCGAAGAACTTGGCAATCTCTCCCTGTCTCGATCATTCCTTTCAACCGCTTCCACGGCCAGCAGACTCAGGGCTCTCACTAGCGGCCGCAGAGCTGCCTCACTAACCTTGCAGTGCAAGGAACCACATCAAAAACTTGTCATGTTACAATGCCTTTCTCCAAACGATGCTAAGTTGTGCCGCGCTCCTGGTGCACATGTGAGGCATCATTAAATCTCATGACAGGATGTGAGCGAAACATCAGGGGCCTTTGGGGATCAAAGAAGTGCAACACAGTTGAAAAGCAGCTCTTTAATAGAAGGGTAGGAGCAGGAAGTCTCCCTTTGTTCAACAGCAGTTCTAATGACTTCTCTCTGCTTTCCTCATAAAGGCTGCCTAATTATGTCACATATGTCTGCACCTCACATTCAAGGCCCCCTCGGTGTCTGGGTCCCCTACTGTCAACCTTGCAGCCCTGGAGGTCATAAAAGCCAGGGGGAGGCTGCTGTTAGAGAGCTGGTTTTTCTGGCTTCGGACAGACAAACAAACTCTCATTATATTTTAGCAGTGAAACTGGGGAATGAAGAGGAACAGTTCTTCCTCCAATGAATCTCTGCTTGTTTCATCTTCTTTCAATCCTGCGGAACCATCACACTGGTGTTTAAGACGAAAGTTGGCATCTCATTTTCAGACAGAGAGCTAAAGAGGTCCAAAATGTATCTCAGCAGTAGGTAGACCATATATCCAATTTGTCAGCTCAGGCTGTATTAAGACTAGAACTAATTGGACTCCCGGCAGTCTCACAGGTGCCACGGCAGTCCCTGAAGGCAACCAAAATGGCCAGATAAGCCTCACCACATCCTGAAAGACCTCTCTCTTCTAGGTCTCTGGAAATACCCAGTATCTGGACCACCCATTTTGATATTTTAGATACCTCATTACCCTATGGTAGGTCTCTTCTTACATGCATCTCTCTCTTTCTCTCCAACTTGGATGAAAGCCACTTAGGAGGGTTTGTTTGGTTTGGTTTGGATACACCTCTACAGGCCCCTATAGGGGGTAAGGCAAATAGCAGGTAATGGATGGATGGATGGATGGATGGATGGATGGATGGATGGATGGATGGGTGGATGGGTGGATGGATATGAATGGATGGATGGAAGGGTGGGTGGATGGATGGATGGATGGGTGGATGGAAATAGACATTACCATGTTCCATATCATTAAATACCATTTTAAGATGTGAATCCACAGCTTCCCAGGTGGGTTGTAGGATCGCATTGATCACATCTACAATATCTGAACCTCAATTCAGAAGAGCCCTTGCCTTAAGGTTAATTCTGTCGCAAGAAGTTTTTCTGCCTAATACTGGACACTGCAGTGACTCATGAATATTCCAATATCATAAATCTGAACTCTGGCCTTTGGAAAAGAAACATGAAAACCTCCCTGGTAGAATTTTATTTTAACTCTTATGTAACCTATTTCTGTGGGCCCCCTTGTGGCCCTTGCCACCCATCATAACTGCCATGCAATGCTCACCCACCTGGCTTCAGGGGCAGTGCTCCTGAGGGGCAGTATAGTATGATGGATATCCTCCTTTTTGAGTTGGACAAATCTGAATTTAAAACCTGATTCTGCCACTTTCTAGCCATGGGGCTTTGGATGGAACCCATGACGACCTCTGAGCTTCAGTTTCTTCATCTATAAATTAATCTGCACTCTGTTGTCAGAAAGGTTTAAGGAGATAATGTCCATACAGGCCTAGCATGCAGCAATCTGCTCACTGAATAGTCACTATTCTTACTATTCCCTGGTAGAAGAGCTTGTTCTTCAAGATTCACGGTAACTAAACTGGGTACCCACCTACAAAAGACACAACAAAAGCACAAATACATCATGCTGAAAAATATTTACACATAATGCAAACCAGCTAACAAACATCAGGTTTTTATGAAAACGCTCAAGAAATGTCCAGATGCAGAATCCCATCAGGATTTGACCCCTGGTTTAAAATGGTTCTGATTTACAGCACCTTCATTAGGAAAACAAAACACAGTCATGAACGCTGATCATTTCTCCTTGGTAGCAAGGCAACCACTCTGGAAAGCAGGAAGAGATGATATAGCTTGACATTGAAGGTGGTTATTACTCATAATAAAGTTTTTATCTACTCTGCCTCAGTTTTCTTACCTGTGAAATGGGACCATGGACACCTTGGTTAGTTGTATAATTCAGAACTGGCACAATTGCTGATACAAAGAAGGCATTCAACTAATGTTTGTTGAACTACTGGTCATCCCAGGTATTAAAGGCATTTTTGATGGTATTATATAGAATTTTAAGTCTTAAGTTTGATTCAACACTTGAAAAGATATTAAAATGGCAGCTTCTGGGACACCTGGGTGGCTCAGTTGGTTAAGCGTCTGCCTTCGGCTCGGGTCATGATCCCAGGGTCCTGGGATAGAGCCCGCATCAGGTCTCTCCTCAGCAGGGAGCCAGCTTCTCCCTCTCCCTCTGCCCCTCCCCACACTCATGTTCTTTCTCTCTCTCTCAAATAAATAAATAAAGTCTTTAAAAAAATTTTTTTTAAATCCTGCAGCTTCTTTACAGTAGAGTTGTAGGTAGATTAGTTGAGTGAAGGCTGTAAAAATGAAGAGGCAAGAATATAGAAACATCTGACACTCGAATTTGCTTCTGAGAAGAAACTCTTTTTGGATTTTGCTTGTTGTGCTTGACAGGTTACTGTTGTTAGGGCAATCACAAAAGCTCCCCAGTATGTGGTCCATTTGGGAACAATAAAAGAAATACAAGGGCCAGAACCAGCTCCAAGAAGAACATTTTTAGTTTCTTCTTTGAAGCCAACATTACATTGTTGGCAGTGGAACTAAAGGCTGTCTCAATCTGGAGCTATGTTTTATCTCGAGATGCAAATTTGTCATGCAAACACACATGTAGCTCCTTCACGTTGGTGCAAAACCCTGAGCTGCGCCCTTGCGGGGCTCTAGGAGACTCATTTTGCTGCTGACTGCAGCAGGAAAGAGAGAAAAGTCTCCTTCTGGAGCCCTGCCTGCCTCCTCAGTCACCCATGAGGGAGTTTGGTGTCCCTGCTCCTTGGGTAACCTGATCCCATTCTGGCATCCTGCTATCCCACTATCACCGAGTCGGCACTGATCTCTAAGGCATTAATCCAATTTCTCTCCCAATGCAAGAAATCTCTTCACTGTCACTCTGACTGGTGGTCCTACAGTCTCTAAATGAACTCCTCTGTTGACAGGGAGCTCACTCCTTTGCAACCAAGGTCGTTCTATGTTGAACAGCTCTGACTTTCAGAAATGTCTCTCATAGTGAGCTGAAATCTGCCACCATATACTTCCTACCTATTGCTCTTCGTTCTGCTCATTGGAATGCTAAAAATAAAATAAATTAATACTTGAGAGGGTCAAATGATATTGAGTTTACCACAAACACAAATATTTTTCATTTTGAGTGTTAAAAAAAGTTGCGAGACCCATATGGCTTTCCCCTTCCCTTCCTCTTTCTGCTTTAAAAAAGTATTTATCAGCTTCCTCCCTTCTTTCCTCTATCCCTACCACCCACCTTCCCTCCCTTCCTCCTTCCTTTTTACCTTCCTTCATCAAAAATGCCATTAGGCAGGGGCGCCTGGGTGGCTCAGATGGTTAAGCGTCTGCCTTCGGCTCAGGTCATGATCCCAGGGTCCTGGGATCGAGTCCCACATCGGGCTCCCTGCTCCTTGGGAGCCTGCTTCTCCCTCTGCCTCTCTCTCTCTCTGTCTCTCATGAATAAATAAATAAAATCTTTTTAAAAAAAAAATGCCATTAGGCAGGCCCAAATGAGACAGGAGATCTCGGGAAGGCAGGCCCAAGCTTGTGTCAGGGTTCACACACAAACTGGGGGTCATGGGATCTGGAGGTTAACTATGTAGAGTAGCTGAAATAAGGGGAGCCCAGTTTCTCTCAAAAAGGAGGTACAAATATGGAAAGGGCAAAACTAGAATATACCCTGTGATGTTGGATTGTAATTAGAAGCATCAATAGGAACTCATGGTTTTCAATATAAATGTACATTTGTGTGTATTATATACTGTGTTATTTCCCAGCTCTGTTCATGGATGGAGCCTGAGAGCTGTACCATCCCACTAGCCATGAGCACACCTCTGGCCCAAATCTTGGTTTGGAAATACTGTTCTTCACTAAAAGGAGCCAGAGTTTCTTGGAGACATGGCTGATTCTAGGGCAAAGGAAGGGAAAGTAGATGTGCTGCCAGAAAGTAAGAAAGGGCTTTAAAAATGATGGAAATGTTTTAAAACAATACAGGAGCCAGTTTGAATGGGTCCCTACTGGCCAAATCTGGAAAAATTAGGGCATCAGAATAAACAGTGATAGTAACAGATTGTAGCCACTGAATAAAATAGGAACATAAATCCACGGAGATATGAAATTGTAATGAATAAATAAATGGAAAGAAGAAAAGCTTTTCTTTGCAGTAGAAAGGCAACCACCAAATGAAGACGGAGTCACGGTATTTGAAATTCACCATTTGGCAACCACCATAGCAACAATTAATTCAGGCAAGAAGCATCAAGAGAGGCTATAGCCTGTGGGTGAAGACAGAGTGAAGAATGGATTTTACACAGTGCCAAAGTACCTTCCCACAAAACATTCATTAAAGAGGAAAAGGGAGAAAGGATCTCTTTAAGTGGAGAAACCTGCAGACACCGTCTTAAGCAAGTGATCAAAATTAACATCACCACTTACAGGACCAACAGACATCACACACCGACCACTAGAGAGGTTTCCGTGAAAAGAGTACAGCATTTATGATATTCTGGCTAAAAACACATAGCCTGGGTCTAATGGAGAGGAAACAATGCACAAACAGAAACCAAGGGACATTCTACAAAATAACTGGCCCGTACACCTCAGAATTTTCAAAGTCATGAAAATCAAAGGAAAAGGAGGAATCAATCCAATCCCAGATTGAAAGAGCCAAGAAAGACAAGACAACCAAGTACTACGTGTGATCCTGGACTGCAGCCAGCGCTAAAACTGAAGTTACTGAGACACTAGCAAAACCTGAGCGGGATCAGAGTAAAAGGTATACAGGACTTCTTTGTACTGTTTTTATACTTTTTTAAGTTTGAATCTGTTTCAAAATAAAATACATATTTTTTCATTCATACAGGAATCCAGTGCTTTTTGAAGTTTCCCCCTTAAGAAAACCCTCTCTACTGATGATACCTAAAATTCCATCAATATGGCTTCTACCTAGAACCGCCCTTTTCTTACTGAGACTTAAAACTTTGAACTTTGTTAGAATGCAAGTATCCATGGGAGAGGTAATATTTTAAGCCAACACTCATTTTCATTGGTGTTTCCCAAAGCATCTCACAGTATATTAGGTCTATGAGACCCTTATTAGTTGGTATTAAGGAAAAGGAGGGGTTTTTTGTTAAAGAAATTTGGAAAACACTGAGGTACACAAAGATTCTTTACTGCAGGACTCCTCAGAGCCTTTAAGAAGTTGATGTGTATTATAAATTGTCCTGAGAGGGAAAGGTGCATTTGGAGTTATACGATCATTGCACCATAGGTTCCAGAAAACGTATTTTAGAAAATGCTGGCTGGCAGATTCCAATCAGCAGGCAATAAAGCATTGAGTTTGGCCTCTGGTGTAAGATGGGCTGGGTTTGAATCCTGGCTGCCCAGGATTTACTAAGTTACACTTAGTAACTGTATGGCCTTAGGCAAGTCAAGTAAATCCCCATGTAATATGGTGGTAATAAGAGTTGTACCTCAGTGTTGGGATAATTAGCCATGATAGTAAAGATAGCACGTAGCATGGTGCTTGGCGCTCGTTAAGGACTCAGTGCATTTTTGCATTGTGTGTTACTGTTACTCCTGCTATTATTTTTCTTTCTTGGGAGTCTGTTTAGACTGCAACGGAGTCTGAGGGTGTTAGGAGTTAGTTGGACAGTTAGGTAGTCAGGGCCAGAGTCCCCAACAAGAAAATACGGAGTCAGGACAGCTAAGAGAAAACAGCACTGACATCCCATTTTGCAGCTTACACAGAACTGCACTAATATTCTGCTTTGCAGCCTTTGCAGAAATGACTTCAGCAAAACATCCTAAAAGAAGGCAATTAACCACAAAGCACTTGTCATTATCACAGGCAAGGGGCAGTTAAGACATAAGCCCCCAGATGTCAGCAAAAAAAGACCATCAGCACATTGACATTAACCTAAGAGGTAGACAGATACGTGATCAAAGCCCTGATTGGCATGACTCAGCACACCCTGATTGCTTAAGATAGTCCCACAAAAGAGCTCATTAAAAACCCCTAAACTCAGAAACTCCAGGGGCAACCCTCTTGGGTCCTCCTCCCTCTCTGGGAGCTATATACTATTACTCAATAAACTATGCTTTGCTGCCCACCATTCTTCGTCTGGTCTACCTCTTCATTCTGCAAAGCAGTGTGACCAAGAACCACGTGCACTAAAAGCAGAGAATTCCTGCAACAAGGGGGCAGGGACATTATAGAATGCCACCAAGGTCAGGAGAAAAGGGAATGGGGCAGCAAGAACTAAGAAGATGAAGGTACTCAACACAAACACCCTCACAGCCTGCCTTTGAGAGTATTGGTAAAGCCTCCCCCTACCTACGCCTCCATCTAGACTCCCCCAAGAGACTTTGTGTGCCCTGGGGGCAAAGACCCAGACAGGCCAGATTGCCCCATCCTTCACCCCCACCAGGATACCCATCTTCCCCAGAGAAGAGCAAAAAAACATGGTTCCCCTTTGCAAATAATCGTTGCCACTGTCCTCTCTGTAAATGTATTCAACAGGTCCACTGAGTTAGCAGCCCACTGCCCACCCCTGGCCCCTTGGCCATTCCCTCCTGTTGCAGCAGAAAGGAAGAGTGGTTGGGAGACTGGCTGCCTGCCAAATGGGGTTTCCAAGCCATACCCCCATGCCCCAGAGTCACTGCTGTGTTGCTGACCCATGGGGCTGTCAGCTCACCACAGACAGACTTCACCAGCGCTTCAGAAAATGAAAAGCTTTATTAAACTTTCAAGTCCAGAACAGATGTGTCCAGACATAAATATTCAAAATATCCCATCTGTTAGGTAAATCGTCTTTCGATGGGATCTGGGACCATACGTTCATGAGACCCCATAGCTCTGAGGGCCCAGGAGTGTCGGAAATCCTGCAAGCAGATGCTCCTAGAATCAAAATAAAAGAAGCCTGAGTAACAAAGAAAAGTCAAGGCAAGACTGGGCAGTGGGGAATTTCACGGCCGTGCCAATCAGGACCCCTGTGGGGTCAGGAGCCCCCAGAGAGATGAGGCCAATGATGGAACCCTCCCCCAAAGAGTGGTTGGGTGGGGGGCAGGTGGGGTGGTCAAGAAAAAATAACCAAGGGACAACCACACACACCCACAAGCCAGATCTGGCTGGAAATGTTGAGGTTCTCCAGGCAACAGATGCTGTGTGCTCCTTCTGCCCCGGTCAGTTTGTGCCTCGGGCAAGACACAACCATGTGCACCTGGGCTTCCACGTTTAGAAAATTAGATTACCGAACACCGGCTTCAGGCCACAGTCTACATTAAAGAACACATTGTGGAATGGAACACATAATAACAAAAATAATAATAAGTCGCTTATACTTCAATAAACTTACTCTGCGTCGGGCACTGTTCTCAACACTGGAATGTTCCCTGACTCATTTCAACTTCCCAGCAACCCTCTGAGGTAGATACCACTATTATTCCCATTTTACAGATGAGGAAACTGAGGCACAAAGAGAGTGAGTGACTGGCCCAAGGGGCCATGGATGGTAAGCGTGGGGCCAGGATTCACACCCAGGCAGACCACATCACCACAGGTTGAGCGCGGGACCACCAGGCTAAAATGAGAGAAAACCAAGAGGCAGAAGTGCTCCCTGCCAGGAAGGGGCTCACACTCTCATGTAGAAAAGTGAAAGGCATATTGGAAGACTGAAGAAAACATATCCTCCACTGCTGAGGAATCCCACTCCAGAGAGTAAAACAGGGTGCTTCAGTTATGGGGCTGTTGGGGACAGAGGTACTGACCCCCACCTCCCAGGTCTGGAACCCCAAAGCTTGGGATGTAAGCTCCCAGACCAGTCTGCCTGCTGTGTCCTCCTTCCCTAAGCTTAATAGTCAGTCTGATCTACTCCCTTCATCCTGACCACACTTTGCATTGCCCTCTGTCCACATTGCTCACCACCCACCTGCAGCCCCACCCCCCTCCTCCTTGCTGGCCACGGTCTCCCAACAGTCCCCCAAAGGTTCCTCCACAGTCTCCCCATAGGCTCCTACAGGCTCTAGCCTTCAGCACAGCCACCCAGCAAGCTTCCACCCTCCCCCTGGAGTCCTTCAGCACCTATCCCATGCCCCATGCTTTTAACATATGCTTTCAGTCCTGTGTAGTTAGATATTCAAGTGCCAAACATGGGCTCAGTTCCATACACACACAGACAGACACACACACACACACACACACACCCCCCTATACCCAAGCGACACTGAGCCTTTCACCCTCCTATTGTTATCATCACAATTTCTATCTGGGTCAGAGCAGACTCTTCATTGTAAAATAGAGAATTCCAACCAAAACCAGTTTAAGCCAAAAAAAAAAGGGGGGGGGGGGAATGTACTGGTTCCAGTAACTGAGATGTCTGGGCGTGCTGAAAGCCTCTGCATAAACAGGTCCAGCTGGATCCAAATGCTCAAATAGGGTCCATCTCCTCCCTGCCAGCCCCACTCTCAGACAGGTGCCCAGGACGCCTCAGCAAGATGCCCATCCATGGCTTCAAGCTCGTATCCCACCAGCCCAGCAGTCCAGCAGAGAGAGGGGTCCTCTTTACAGTTCCAACTGGCTCGGGTCAGGCAGCAGGCACCATCTCTGAATGAGTCACTGTGCAGCAGGATTCACTGGTCTCCCTGGCCCAGCCTAGGCTATGTGCCCCCGTCTGGGTCCCACAAGGAGGGGCAGAGGAAGCAGCCACACCAATATGACCTGACAGAGGGAGAGGAGTTTCATCAAGTGCTGTTACCAGAAAGAAGTGAAGGGACGCCAAAGCAGGCAGATACTACAACATCAACAACCACCAAAACTGATATTCACTAAAGAGATCCATTTGTTAAGTGTTTACTCTGTGCCCAGGATTGGATGAACAAGACCTACAAGCGAAGATTCTATAACATATTTCAAGCACTTCACCCAGGCTGCGTGCATAGTAAATGCTTAGCAAATGGCAGTAAAATACAGGTGACTAGGTAGGTTGTATTATTATCTGCAATTCACAGAAGGGGAAACTTGGTTGAAAGAGAGTAAGTCATTTGTCTCAGGCCACACAGTTTTGAAGGTCCAGAGATGCCAGTTTTCGAAGTCTACTGAAACCTACCTCCCCTCCCTCCCTCCCTACTCTTCCTGGCAAACCAGCCGAGAGCTAGCTCACGTAGTCAATAGCATCCTTCCCTTGCATTTTGAATACCCCTCTACTACAGCACCTAAAGCTCCACATTATACTTTATTTCTTCCATTTTAAGATGTGTATTGTTTCCACATTTCAAGGTTTCCAAAATTAAAACTCAACACACACTGTGTATAACTAAAGTGGTAGCAGTTCTTTTATACCCAAAATCTGTTTTTAAATTAACATTGCACTTTACAATCAATCAGAGAATCAAGGAAATACCTATTATTTCTCTACAGGTCTACACTAGACTGTGAGTTCCTCAAGCAGGAGCTTACTCGTTGTGTGTCCTACTTAGACGAAGTCTTTTCTGTCTGTGCCGGTTAACCCAAGTAGTGCTATTCAAGGAAAGATACCTTTAACTTTCATTCATTCAACAAATATTGATTGAGCACCTACTATGTGACAGGCATTGCATAGGAGGTAGGGTTTATAATGTCAAACAAGCCTGGTTGGGGGGGGCCCTGCTCACCCATCTCTGTTGTGTCAGTAGGAACAGACATGAATCTGAGGGGCAAGGGCAGCGTCATGCCCCAAAGCTAGCAATTTATGTGTGTTGTGTCGGGCCAGCACAGAGATGAGAAACCAGGAGGATGCAGGAGATGAGGGCAGTTAAACGTGAGTTTGCAAAGGTCTTAAAACCCATTAAGTTTAGATTAAAGGTGGGAAGCAAATGGGAGCTCCTGCTGATTTCTGAATGGACAAGTGACAAAATCAAAATAGTGCTCAGAGAAAATTAGCCTAGCAGTTGGGTATAGAATGTGACGGGAGGCATGGGGCTGCAGGTGGGAAAGGCTCACTAGGAAGGAGGCTGCTCCAGAAATCAGCATATGAGACCGTCCGAGCCTGCATGCCAAGGGAGGCTTGGCTGTGCCAATAGCTCAACAAGGTCAGATCCCAGAGATAGACCTGCCAGCCCATTCTGAGAGGGACAGACCAAAAGAAGAAGCAATCGAAGGTGAAAGGTTGAAGGCTTGGGTGGCCAAGATGCCCCAATGCCTGTAGGCAGAGGACAAGGCAGAATGATAGGAGGCCAGGTTTTTGATGCCCTTGGGAGACCCATCAAAGAGAGAGGGTGAAGGTCAGGGCTGAAGAGTAAGAGAGAAGATGAACCACATCCACTAAGGCATGGGGTGCCAAGTGTGGATGGACTGTCCAGAAACCAAGAGAAACCCTTCTCCTTTCTGGGCCTCGAAAGGCAGCTCCGTCTCCCCTTCCTGGCCCGAGAGAAAGACCAGAGTAAACTCTCACCTTACCTATTTGTCTTAATTTAAGTCAACAATTATGCAGAAGACCCAGGCTCTGAAGGGCTAATTGGCATAACCTTGAGTCACCGCAGAAGCAAGATAATCAGGGAGGATTCATTAAGCAGCAAAACGAAAGGCCCAGAGCCCAGGGCCACACAGAGCCCGGGCTCAGCCTCCAAATCTCCATGGAAGCTCACTCTCCCCCTATGGCCACACGCTCATTAAAGGCCTTAATACTCACTCCAACTTCTGGTCATGCTTTACTGCACTTTATGGGGGAACAAGGTAAACTACAGTGGTATTTTTGAATTTGGTGAGTCTCAGGACCTCAGCCTTCCAGATGTTAATGGACCAGAGGACTAATGAGCAAAGGAACAAAAGTTCCTTAGAGGCCTGGCACATAGTGAGTGCTGCAGAAATGCTTCATCCTAAAGATGCACTTGGCTGTTAGGGGACTGGGAGAAATAGGTGAGAAACATAGATTCTGGTACCTGCTCTGAAAGAGACTCCTGAAATCAACAGACCTCGCCTTAAATTGCTACAAACTCTCCTTCAACCTGACTTCTAATACAGGAACAAAGACCCACATCTCCACTCTTTTACCTTTGGAATGGTGAGTGTATCTTTCCTGTTAAATGCTTAGTCTGGTCCAGTTACAGATTAGAATCAACACCTCCCCAGGGTCATTTACATTTCCGGCTTCCTGGCATCTGAGACCAGACAGATCCAACCCCCCCTCCTTCTCGGATGGTTCAGACCGGGGCAAGCCCACTGGCACATCTCCTGCCCACACATCCTCTGGGTGTTGGAGACCAGAAATGGCTTTTTTTTTTTTTAAGATTTTATTTATTTATTTGAAAGAGAGAGACACAGCGAGAGAGGGAATACAAGCAGGGGGAGTGGGAGAGGGAGAAGCAGGCTTCCCGCAGAGCAGGGAGCCCGATGCGGGACTCGATCCCAGGACCCTGGGCTCATGACCTGAGCCGAAGGCAGTCGCTTAACGACTGAGCCACCCAGGCGCCCCAAGAAATGGCTTCTTAAGAGGAGAGGCACCAAACTCGCAGGCCTTGGTGGTGGGGATGTGAAATGTACAACTATATGGCGTGGAGGCATAGAATTACCACATGATCCAGCAATTTTGATTCTATGTATAAATTCAGAATGATCAGAAGTGGGACTCGAACAGATACCTGTACATCCATGTTCCTAGCAGCACTATTCGCAATTGCCAACCACCCAAATGTCCATCAGTGGAGGAATGGATGAACAAAATGTACTTTATACATACAATGTCTATTTCTTAAAAAGGAATGGAATCTTGACACATGCCACAACATGGATGGACTTGAAGACATAATGCCAAGTGACATAAGCCAGACATGAAAGGACGAATAGTGTATGATTCTGCTTATATGAGGTGCCTACAGTAGTCAGTCACACGGAGATGGAAAGGAGAATGGTGGTTGCCAGGGGCTGGGGGAGGGGGACATGGGGAGTTATTGTTAAAGGGTGTGGAGTTTCAGTTTGGAAAGATAAAAAAGTTCTGGAGCATTTAACGCCACCAAATTGTACATGTAAAAATGACTAAAATGGCAAATTTTATGTTACGTGTATTTTATCACATAAAAAAAGACGTTCGAAAAAATATAAAAAGAGTAGAGGCACTTAAAACGCTACCTTCTCCTATATTTCAGCTTTGTAGGGCCATTTCAGAGCCACTGCAAACCTTTGGGGTCCCCTGCTCCAGCCTCAGCCAAGTCCATCAGTCACCTTTGTGTACTTTTCCCCAGAGTGGCTGCCCAGCCTCTGACTGAATGCGTCCGAGCCCCGGAAGCTCACTCTGCCTGTCAAATGGCTTGGCTCTCGTTGGTGACAGCTCTGGGTGGCCGTTCACTTTTCTTTCCCACACTGCTCAGCCTTCCCTTAATCAGATTCCTGGGAGGAAACTAATTAGTCCAACCCCCCTCTGCTGTTTTCCCACAAAAAATAGACTCCAGCCGTTTTATAGGGGATGTGACTAGACCAGTGGGCACCTGTTTTTCTTTACACTGTCTTAAAATGGGGAAACATGGGGATCTTACATCTTAGCCAGACTGCAAAAGCTGTCAGAAGGCAAGGTGCAGGAATTTGCCTCTGGCTTGTGGATCAGTGGCACTGTGGATTCCAGTTCGTGAAACGGCCTTGACTATCCACTTAAATGTCTTGTGGAGAGGACCCACACAGTTATCAGGATACTCCTGAAACACAAGCCTACTCACGGCAACCAAATGACAGCACCAGGAATCCAGCCAAGAGAAAAATGAAAACATTTGACCATGGAAAGGCTCTGAGAGTCTAAAGCTGCTTTGATCAGATCTTGAAGGAGAAAAACAACAGAGGCTGTTTCTGCACAGAGGGCAGAGGTACCCACCAGGGCACACCCTCCCCAGGATGCCGGCAAGGAACACCAATCAGCTCTCCTGTCCTGGGGCAGCAGAAGCCAGCAGGCTTGACTCACACCCCTTCCCTCTCAGGACAGGCCCACGGCCCCAGCGCCCTCCTGATACCTGACTTATAGTAAGGACAATAGGGCTACTTCCATGCTTCTCGAACTTGAAAGGTCATGGCACTTTGCAGAACTGTTCGTTTTGGGGTCGGGGGAGATAATTTGGCTTTGCTGTAAGTAAGTGGCTGTCCACTTTGGTTCCTACTTGGCCTCACAAGCAGATATGAGCAGTCAGAAGATTCAGATAGGCCAGAAGTGGAAGAGACCACCCCCCAAGAGCAACTACCCCCACCCCGTTGTTTTGTAGGTGAGGCCCAGAGAAGGGGCGCCCCAGCCCACTCAGTGAGGGGCAGAACAGGACTAAGCCTTAAGCCTGGCCAGGCAGATTACCCCCAACCCTGGGCCACAGAACTCATCTACAAACACCCCTAATGGCTCTATAAAGCCTTTCACATCTGTTAGTTCTTTAAGGATAAAGACTAAGAATTAACCTTGTTCCCTACTCCCCGACCTGTCCAGCCCAGCGCTGAATGTGTGGTCGGAGCTCAGTAAATTCTTTCTGAATGATAGAATCCCCAGGACAGGCCCAGGAAGGACATGAGGCCAGGATTAGTGTTCCCACTTACAGAGAGGAAGGCGAAGTCCACAGAAGGTCCCCCCAGCGTCAGCCAGGACAGGAGGGGGCAAGGGGAGCCTTTCCGTTCCCCTGCAATGACATGAAAGCCAATAATGTCATGTCTCCTGTACATGCCACCTATCCTCATGTGCTCTCGTTAGCTCGGGCACCTAGAGTCAGGCTTAAATCTCCAGAGTCAGGCTTAAATCCCTCTAGAGTCAGGCTCAAATCCCTTTCCAACTTACCGCAATCCCCAAACCCCCCCCCCATCCACACATGCCTTCTCCCCAGGGGACAACCCACATCTCAAGTGCAAGCTTGCTCAGCAGTATGATCTGACCCTTTCCACGTAATGCATGAAGCAAGGCAGAGCTCCTCATCTCTCCCTTGTGTCCCCTCCTCTTCCCACCTCCCTAAGCATTGCTGGTGCCCCTTGCAACAACAAATGACTTGTCGTGCTGTTTATAGGTGGCAAAAAAGAAGCAGTGAGTTGGTTTGATACACGGTTGTCCAGAAGGCCACTGTCCATTGACTGCTCTGAGGTGGGGCCACCTTTCTCAGTCACAATCTCGTTCCCAAAAAGGATCAGCAAATGGCCAGCCTGGTCGCTCCACACAGCCCCAGCACAGAGGTAAACCCGGGAGTCTGATACTTTGAGGAGCTGGGCTTTAATGAGGCAGATTTTCTATTTCATCTTTACTTACACTTTCGTCCTGAAATGTGTGTGTCTCTGTGGTACTGATCTCTTTCTTCTCCAAAGTCTGTGGACCTCAGAGGAGAGGTTCGCTGTTGCCCTTTCCTGTCTGCCCAGCTATGTGTCAGCCCCCCGTCTCCCCGATTTTGTCTTTAACACCCTCGCTGGTCCCTATAAACAGGTGGAACCTTTTTACTATCAAAAGCCACCACCCCCATGGACGCAATCAAGGACCACACATAAGCAATCACATTCAGCTGACTTTATTGCTTAGCTGGTTTTGGAGAAAAGAAAATTTTCAACTTGCTCCATTTTAAAATTATGAATAGGGAATGGGAAACTTTATTTTCAGTAAATCGAGCCCACCTCTAGCAATCCTGTAAGATATGGAGGTATACGCTTTGTTTTCTAATTTGACATTGTCTCTTTACTAATCCTCTCCATTACAATTTCTTCAGCGATTTACATGATCCTGTGGCATGTACTTGGGAGAGACAGCTCAATTTTTTTTAAGTCAGGATGCAAAAAAATACATAAATAAATTCAACTCAGAGGTACCTGAGTGGCTCAGTTGGTTGAGCATCTCACTCTTGATTTCAGCTCAGGTCATGACCTCAGAGTCAAGGGACCAAGTCCCACATCGGTCTCCGTGCACAGCAGGGAAGCAGGGAGTCTGCTTGTCCTTCTCCCTCTGCACCCCCCAACACTCGCTCTCCCTCTTTCTCAAAATAAATAAATAAAATATTTAAATAAATTCAATTTGTCACAAAAAATAAGAAAATACATTTTTGTAACATATATATGTATATTATAAAACATGTATATATGTATAAAACATATATATATGTTTTATAAATGTATATATATGTATATTATAAAACATATATATATATATGGCCAGTGAAAGGAAAAGGAAAGCAGAGGAGGGAACAGGAAGAGAGGAGAAAAGATAGAAAACTAAAGAGTAAGTCAAAGAGCAAAGAGGGAAAGAAAAGGAGCGAAAGGTTGGATGGTGGGAACAAGTCTCATTAGCCTGTGCTTCCCTGAAAGCTAGCACGAGAATGCGTGCACATGCATGCAAGAGTACACACACACACACACACACACACACCCCTCCCCACTGAGTAGAATTCTCTCACCAACTGGTCCTCTGGACCTAACAACCAGAATTGCTACTAATTGCTGAAGGCCCACCATGTGACAGGTGCTATGCATTTGTTATTTACAGTCTTCAAAATAGCTATGAAGTCGGAATTTTACACTTGAAGAAAGTAGGCTCAGAGCAATAACATCATTGCTAAGGTTGTATTGTAGTAGGACGTGGGCTGTTTCTGTTAGTTCAACATCCATATGCTCTTGCTCCTCACTGACAAGAAAGTCTTACTTTCCCTCTGGGAAAACACTCTCCTGGCCAGTAGTGTACTCTATCCCCCCACCCACCACCACTACCACCACCACCAAGACTGATTCAGAGGCAAACACAAGACCCCATCCAGGCCAATGAGATTCAACTCTGAGAATTTGGTTCAAAACATTCAGTAAAAGGATTTCTTTCCATTAGGGTAGAAAATGAAGCCATGTAGAAACAGGAGGAGGTAAGGATGGTCAGACAAAGAAAGAAATCAAGAGGCAAGTCTTTACAAGTCCCTTGAGCTCCTGCATACAGCTGTGACTGCACTTCCAGTTTTGGAAGCCAGTAAGTACCCCATCCCCACCACCACCACCACCACCACCCGCTTTTTAGTTTTGTCAAGCTAGCTCAAATTCTGCCACATGCAACCCAAGGAGTCTTGACTACCATTCTTTGTGTATGAGCAACTGATTCAGACCAGGCCCATCCAACCCCAAATTGTGTGCCCTCCCTCTCCCACCACACCACTCCCCTGGAGCATGGCAGGTCTGGCAAGACAGGCGTCCTGACCCCATTCCCTCACTAGGGAAATCTGAGCTTTTGGCCTGCTGCCTCCCCCAATCCAACATCCACCGTGCCCACTTAACCTCTGGAATATGTGGTCTCAGAGCAAAATGAGCAGTCATCCAGCAAGGGCCTGGCACAGCTAGACTGTGTAGTTGACACATTAGTGGAAAATCTGAGCCATTTGAGAGACATATAATCGAGCTCGTTGATTCCAGCAGGAAAGGCTGAGATGCTGAAATGACAATGCAGACAACGTGTCTCAAAGAAATTAAAGCCACAAGAGTTAGAGCAAGCTCAGAGTTCGAGGTTCCCCATCCTTGGCAGAGATTTCTAAAGAGGGGAAAAACTGATAGGAGTCCACCCTGACACTGTGGCAGAGTTTACGGGACACAAATCTAAATCTAGGATCTTGGACATGGTGGGAGCTTATAAATCATCTGGCCCAGCATCGCCCAGAATCAGAACTTTCTCCCAATCTCCCTGAGCACTGATTCTCCAGACTTCATCTGAATTATCCCCATGACAGGAGAATCCCTGCCTAATGGAGTAATCTATTTCATTGCTGAGCAGCTCTGCTCGTTAGCAACTTCTTTCTCAAATGATGAAAATAAAAATGATTAATGTGTGAGTGTCCCCCTCCTTCATCCTTTTTAAGGAGAATTCTGTCTTTGCAATCTCAGTTTCTGGGACGATGGAGAGAAAAAGAACAAAACTGGAAATGCAAAAATGGGATATATGTATCAGAAGTTGGCATGGAAACAATCAAGGCAGAAGGAAAGGGGGAAGAGGAAGAAAATACGGGACCTACTAAGGCAGAGTGATGGGAAAATGCTCAGTTTAGAATCGGAGTGAAGGAGAGAAGACTTTGGTGGGGTGGGGAATGGAAGATACGGAATATACCAGAGATGGGAAAAGCTTAACAAGTCTTGCTGTACATTAAAAATATATTTACTTTCCTTGACATTCTTCCCAGAGATACCAGTAAAGTTTTAATTTAACTTAATTGCTTTTGGTTGCTGGACGGTGTTCCTTAGAGTGCAATTCTCTGCCAAGGCTAGCCCACATGAGGCCCAGTTTGGGGTTGAATTACAATTATATTAATTTCAAATCTACTTCCTTATAAATCCCACCCAGGTTGTAAGGGAAGAGATGCAGGGATGAAGGCATAGAACCAACTACGGACCTGGGATACAGGATGGAGACCTGATTATAAAAGAGACAAAAATGAAGTTACTACAAGTACGGCCTATGGTCAGAAGGAAAGTAGCTAGAAGAATGACTGATTTGACAATGAAACCTAAGTAAATTTTCCAAGAATGCCACTGACAACAGCAACCACACACTGAAGTCAAGTGTGGAGAGAGGCAAGCCACAAAGATGGGGACCCATGAAGGTCATCACAGCAGGGGTCTGTTGGGGTCCTTCATTGCAAACAACAGAAGCTCCTCTTCCAAGCACAAAGGAGTATGGGACGATCAGCAGCCCAAGAAGTGAACTTTGACTAACAAAAAAATGGGAGAAAGAAGGGGGCTAGCCATTAAACTCCCCAACCATAATCTCTCCTGGGGACAACTATGAGGTGTGGTTTCTTCTTCAAGTGTAGTTTCTCTTTCCAGTCCTTCTACAAAGTCCCACATGCCAAGCAAATACATTTGCTGAGTGACCTGCCCTGTTTCATTAAGGACACTTCACTGCGAAGTGCTGACCAGTGTCCTCCATTGTATCCCAGTGTTTCACATCCTTCTTTGCCTCACTTCTGCTTTTCCCTCATAGTCCTAGGCTTGCACCTCCCAAATAAAATGTTGGCACTTTAACCCTTGCCTCAGGCTCTGCTTTCTAGAGACCACTAGAAAATTCCAGAGAACTCTACACTAAGACTTCCATTATCTTGACTCCCAGCTTTAATGTTTTCTTACCACCCTCTAACATCAAATGTGGCCCTCTCCCCTCAAAATATATAAATACGTAAGTGTGTGTGTGCGTGTGTGTGTGTGTGTGCATTTCTCCCTGACCCTGAAACCCAGTGCTTTAACCTAGCTCTTGACTGCCTCCAAGGAAAGTTAATCTAATTCCCTGTGAGGTCTCATCCTCCTCCCACAGGAACCACATTAGTAAATCTTTAGTGGAAGTTACGAAGTCCTCTTTCCTCACTTGTTTGACACTATGATTCTTTGTCCTCAAAACTCTATGGATATCTACATTAAGCTATTCTTAACTCCAAGCCCTACTCTCCATCTCCTTTCACTCATCCCAGTTTCTCCTACTCACTCCCTTACTCAAGTAATTTCTGCACTACAGACTTAAAGCTTTCTCTGATGCCATTTTCTTTTATTTTCCTAAGCCTTCTAAGCCCCTCTCTCCAGCTTTTCAAACATCTCTTAAAATTCCAGCTCTCTAAAAATGTATTCCTTAAAAAGTACAGGTGGTGTCTGGTTACCTCCACCACTCAATTCCAGAGTTAATAGGATATGACGCTCCAGACAGCACAACCTGTACGTATAACCCATACCCAGTAGACCTGCTGCTCCTGCAGCTCCCCAGACATACCTGTGTTAGAGCACTTACACCAAGAACTGTAATTGCTTGGGCGCCTGGGTGGCTCAGCTGGTTAAGCGACTGCCTTCGGCTCAGGTCATGATCCTGGAGTCCCGGGATTGAGTCCCGCATCGGGCTCCCTGCTCGGCAGGGAGCCTGCTTCTCCCTCTGGCCCTCCCCCCTCTCATGTGCTCTCTGTCTCTCATTCTCTCTGTCTCAGATAAATAAATAAAATCTTTAAAAAAAAAAAAAGAACTGTAATTGCTTACGTAACTGTCTTCCCAAGTAAACTGTGGGCATCTTGACTGTAAGGGGCAGGTCTTATGTATTTTTGTACTTCTAATACACATTAATACTTCTTGCATGATTGGTGAGTAGAAGAATAAATGGATAGATACATTTACGTATATGGATTAATTGCTCTTGCAACAAGTTCCAAGAAATCCATTTGGATTTGTTGGTACTCTGGGATACTTTGATATCAAATACTACTTAAAAGACTCCAGTTAGGAAAAAAAATTTATTATGACCCAATGGAAAAATGGGAAAAGATAGTCACAGCCAATGCAGCAAAATATAAACAGAAGTGGCCAATAAGCATGAAAAGATGCTCAACCTCACTAGTAACCAGAGAAGTGTAAATTAAAAGAATAAGCATCGTTGGTGAATACAAATTGGCATAGACTTGGGCGCCTGGGTGGCTCAGATGGTTAAGCGTCTGCCTTCGGCTCAGGTCGGATCTCAGGGTCCTGGGATCGAGTCCCGCATCGGGCTCCCTGCTCCTTGGGAGCCTGCTTCTCTCTCTGCCTCTCTCTCTCTCTCTCTCATGAATAAATAAATAAAATTTAAAAAAAAAAAAAAAGGCAGTGAAGCCTTGTCTTTAAAAAAAAAAAAACAAATTGGCATAGACTTTTGAAAGGGCAATTGGACAGTATTTATCGATATTTGTTTTGATGAGACAATTCCAATTCTCAGGACCTATCCTACTGAAAGGCCAGAAAAGGTATATGTATAAAGGTGATAACTACAGCACTATTTGTAATGATGAAAAACATAGGTTATCTTAAATGTTTGTTAAAGGAGGAACAGTTAACAAATTATGGATATTTATATTATAAAATATTAAATAAGAGTTTAAAGAGATATGGTAGAGCTACGTATTTATAGAAAGTCTGCTGAGAGGGTGCCTGAGTGGCTCAGTCAGTTAAGTAGTTGCCTTTGGCTCAGATCATGATCCCAGGATCCTGGGATCGAGCCCCACATTGAGCTCCCTGCTCAGCAGAGAGCCTGCTTCTCCCTTTCCCTCTGTCTCCTGGCTTATGCTCTCACTCTCTGACAAATAAATAAATAGAATCTTTAAAAAAAAAAAAAAGAAGAAGAAAGAAAGTCTGCTGAAAGAGAGAGAGGGAGAGAGAGAGATGACTTACATGTGTATACAGGAAAGGGAGGGGGACAGGGCCATAAGGGGAGGTGGTTGAATAGGAACTCTTACTTTTCATTCTATATGCTCCCATGTTATTGGAAGTGTTTACACTGAGCATATGTTCATGTACTACTTTTGCAAGTTAAAAAGATGGCTGGTGTTATGCAGATATCACTCCTGTGTCAATCCTTAGAACCAGTGAATGTGTGAACTGCAAGAAAACTTAGCATCATCTACTCTGGGAGTTTGTAAATTGCTTTCCCTAGGGCTCCACGGGCTTACCCAAATGTGGCAGAAGCCGCACTTAAATCCATTGCACATTAACTTGTGCTTGGAGAAGCTCATGTTCATGCAGTCCTCACACCAAACCTTCTCAGTTCAACTAAAAATCTTCTGAGACTGCAAGATACACTACCAAAAACAATTACATGTGCAACTACTTATGCATATGAAACTTGACATTCTCACTGATGCACATCCAATATAATATGCAGAATTCAATGTGATACTTAACCCTTGGTGGCAAATGTCACCCATAACCCTGATTTCAAATGTTTATATTCATCAGAATAGCCCCATTGTTCTCAGTAACTGAATTTATAATAGGCAAACCTATAAAATAAATCCATGCTAATAAAATACTATTTATTTTATACTGAGGTCTATAAATGATTTTATTTTTTATATTTCCAGAAGGGAAAAAAAAAGTTTAAAAATCACAGCTATAATCTAACCTGCTCATTTTTCAGATGAGGAAACTGAGCAGAAGTAAAGGTGAGTGGCCAAGAACCCTCAGTTCACTGCTCGGAGCTGGGCCGCCCAACCCTGAGCCAGAACTTGAGGGCTAAGCTCTTTTCACACATGTTGTCTAATCTAATCTCACAGCAACCCAGTGGAGTAGGGATTGTAATACTGTCAGTGAGACAAACAAGGCTCTGACATATTGAATAACTTTCTCTAAATCACACAGCCAACAGGTGGCGTGGCTCAGCCTCCAAAGAGAGACCTCTTCCGTCTACATCGCTGGATGAGATCACTACAGGGGGTCAGGAGGTAGGGTGGTTTGTCTCTGGAGTCCTTGGGCCAGGTACAATCCCTAACATTGCCATCTCCACAAAGCTGCTGATAGAACAGAGGATCATATGAGAAAAGATGCTCACTAATTAGCCTTCCAATCCACACAGACCTACTTGTCACTTGCTCTGTGTCTAGGCAGTACTAAAGGCAATGGACATTTTTGAAAAGAAGCCACAACCATCATTATGAAAATGTACTTGAGTGCTGTCCCAGGCATGGTTCCTGATTGTATAAAATATAAACTAATTTTGTTGAATTTCAATGGAATCTCACATTACAGGAATTGCTAATAAGACTAGAGATTGAAGCTCTGAAAACAGGGAGAACTCACTTGATGCCAAATAGGCAGAATGACGTCCAAAATCACACCACAGCAGAGATCGGGCCACAGACCCCACCCATCCTTGCATGTGGCCCACCAAGCTGGCCAGGCCCACAGTACAGAAGCATACTGCTTATTCTCATTGTTGTCAACAAAAGACACCATTTGCTGATATTGCTGCTTCTGAAGGAATTAGTTCTACACTGGACTCTGCTTTATTATAACTCTCTTTAGATTCAAGGTCTTAAACACAAGCATCTGATTGACCCAGTGCAGGTTGCAAGCCCAAGCTTAAGCATCCAACTGGTTCAGTTGAGACCACGTGCCCAAGCACTAACTGCCAGGAATCTGAAAGAGGAAATTTCCACCCCCACTTTGGCTTCCATTGTGGGAACCAACTGGGGCATGCCTCCCTCTGTGTATTAGTTATCTATTGCTGCATAACAAATCTTCCCAAAACTTAGCAGCTTAAAACAAGAAACATGTGTTATCTTCCACAGTTTCTGAGAGTTAGGAATCTAGAAGCAGTTGGGTAGTTATGGCTCAGTCTCTCATGAAATTGCAAATAAGATATCAGCCAGGGCTATGGTCTGAAAGCCTGACAGAGGCTAAAGGATGTGCTTCCAAAGTGGTTTGCTCACATGGCCCACTAGTTATTGGCAGGAGGCTTCAGTTCCTCACCACAAATTCTCCATCAAGTTGTCTGAGTGTGCTTATAACATGACAGCCGTCTTCCCCCAGAGCAAGGGATCCAAGAAAGAGCAGAGCAGAATCCACCATGTGTTTCATGACCTAGTCTCATAATCATATGCAGTCACTTCTGTGGTATGTTATTGACCACACAGACCAACCCTAATAGAATGTGGGAGGGGATGACACGAGGGCATGAAGATGGGAGACAGGGGTCCTTGCTGGCTGTCTTCAAGGCTGGCTAGCATATTTGGGTTTTGCAAAAACAAGGAAAGGTGTTAAGAGACTGGGTAGTGCATAACAGTTAAGGTCCATTACAGGTAACTCTCAGGCACAAAGCCCACCTTCTAGGTTGTTGGCACTGTGATGGAAGAAAATATTAACAACATATAAGATAATGTTATCTCAGTTTAATATAAATAAGTGTCAAATTGTATCTGCTCTGGGTGACATAATACACTACTTTGAATTAGGTCATGAGTAAATGGAGGTGGGATAGCCTTGAAGACTTTATAATTCTACTTGGACTTCGCCCTAGACGTAACCATTTGTACATTCAAAGCTGAGAGCCGATAGAAAAATAAATATTTCCATTTTGAGTGTGTTCCTAGGTGTTCTTTGTTCCCCTGGCAGCAATAATCCCAGTAATTGGGGTAATCCATGACCTGCCAAGGGGTTCCAAATCTTCAGAATCAAGCTCATTAGAGTTCTGTTTTCATGATGGACTTTTCTATATCTGATTACAAATTAAAGGAAACAAGTATCATGAAAAGCTGGCCAGGCCCAAGGTATGGAAGCACAAAGCATATTCTCCTTCCTTTTTCCAAATCACCTTTTTCTTAGGCATGAAAATACCCAGCCCAGCCTCTCTCGGACTTGACCCATTACCTTGACTTGCATCCATTCTATCCCTTCCCTCCTCTCTTAAATTCCCATTCCAGTACTTTCTTTATATTCCCTTTATTCAAGATGAGATTGCCTTCAAGTATTCCCAGAGAAGAAAGTACTAAATGGGGCTGGGGGGGACTCCATATCTGTTTTGTTTTCCTATTCTAGACAACCAATGTCATTCTCAGAATTCTGAGCCAAGTGCCTAAGAGAGAATGGAGTCAGTTTTTAAAAATTGGAGCATCTGGGGTCCCCAGTGAACTAGAGCCCACTACATTCCTAGACTACTCTAAGCAAGAAACAAAACATATCTTTAAGTTTCTCAGCAAACTGATGTGCATGTGACAAGAGCTGTAATCAATAAGTAACTTGATAAAGTGGGTAAAAATTGACCCAGGAAAGGAGTGTAACATCCTATTAAAGCAAATTCAGCCCAGACCACTTTCAATCAGGCATACCACACTGCAAAACTCAGAGACCGAAGTCTCTGTGGGAGAAGCTGGATCAATATTTTAAGCCCAGACTCCTTAAGTTTGTGCTAACAACAAACCAGGAAAAAAAATTATTCCCTCTAAATTTAAAGACAGAAAAAAGGATGGGGAAAGCAGGGGAGGGGCAGAAAATATGTAGGTTGTAAGTTACACACAACTCCCAAGGAATAAATCTGTCTTTCCTGAACTAGACAAACACTTAAATCCACCAGCCCAGCCGCAAATGATTCTTCATGAATACTGAAAAAGGAGAGGGAAATATTCAGGTCACAAATTTATCTGATTGAAAGTCAGGAACTAAGTGAAGGCTGCAAAAGTTTGATTTCTTTTTCATTAATTTTGGGGGAGGAAAGAAAATACCCTGAGATGCTGGGGCACACAAGAAAGGGAAGCATCACAGTCTGCAATTTTTTCCCCCAAATTGCATGAATACCACCATATAAATATTTTCATTTGTGCAGGAAGTGTGATTCTGTGCAAGAGTTCTCATGAATAAGTACCAGGAATTCAAAGCAGACCTCCATTGGAATTCCAGAAGCATTTCGGCCGCCCTACCTGAGCACCCACCTCTTCTTACCTAGCCACAATAGCCAATCAAGAAAGCAATTCTCAAAATTACAGTCGGCTGAGAGAGGATATCAGAGGCTGAGGTTTGCAGCACTTTGATTGGATTCTAACTCATGGGGGCCATCAAATGTCTACTCACATAAGGCCCAAACACGGAGATGAAAAGTGAGAAACAAGCCAGTAGGACCAACGTAAATTATTCTATAGCCATTTCTCCTCCACCCTGGCTCCCCTTGAAAAGAAATTACTTAATCAAAACTACTTCTAATTGTTCCCTTTGCAACCTAATTTATGGTGGGTTTATGAGAACCTACTATGTGTTAAGCACCGCAGGGTATGTAGAAGGAAAAAAGTGCCTAAAGCAGGTCCCTCCCTCAGGTTGCTCCAAACCATCCAGCGTTTGGGGGAAGAAGAGGTAGCTAGTAACAGATGGTGAGCCAAGAGTCAGAGCCAAGAGCCAGAAAGTGGGTGTCACCATTCACACCATAGGTGTTTGTAAACGTGGCTGAATGGAAGCGACAAGGGCTTTTGAATCAAGCAATAAGGGTCCAGGAGCACCTGGGTGGCTCAGTCAGTTAAGCATGCAACTCTTGGTTTCAGCTCAGATCATGATCTCAGGGTTGTGAGATCAAGCCAGCTCTGCGCTGGGTGTGGAACCTGCTTGGGATTTTTTCTCTCTCTCTCTGCCCTTTCCCACCTCTCTCTCTCTCAAAAAAAAAAAAAAAAAAGAGGATCCAGGTCCTGGCTGTGCCCCCTGAATTTGAGCAAGGAACTTAATTTACTTGGGCCTCAGTGTCCCCATCTGCAAAATGGAGAGAAAATGCCTGCATTGTTTGGTTTCATAGAAGATTAAATGAGAGCTAGGAAAGTACCTAAAACTAAGTAGGTAATTGAGTAAACATCAGCTACTTCCCCTGGAGGCAGCAAGGAAGATGAACTCGCCAGCCCACGCTGGCCCTGTCAGCTCACCTGCTCACTGCTGCAGAGCTGAGTAGGAAAAGAATCGGAGTGGGGAGAAATTGGATCCAACTCTGGGAAAGATGATTGAGGCATTTCGAAAATTGAAATGGTAATGTGAACAGTTTTCAACGTCATTCCTCCTCCTTTGTAACTGAACTAAACAGTCTGCTGACCCTTGGAGGAGGGGAGTGTCTCTGGAAGGAGCCCCTTGAGCACCCAGACTCACTGAGCAAAGAATTGAGCTGGATACTTGCATGGATACAGGGGCAGTCAAGACAATGCCCTGCCCCCCAACGAGCCTACAAGTGAGAGGAAAAAAAAAAAAAAGACAGAAATGGATTAAAAGTTGGGTGTCAATTACAGTGTCTGCCAATGGCCACTCCCCATCTAAGGGACACCCCCACCCCAACCCCACCCACACGCTTCGTACTATGTGATTCCTCCACCTGTAGCCATGGGAGATGAAACCAAGAGTAGTTGAACAAAGGAGCCAATTTATAGGTTTGCCAGGCATATTTGATGTGGCCCAGATATAAGAACAGACTCTGAGCCCATCTGATAACTTGCTCACAAATGTTAACTCCTTAGCAGTGGGAGCTAAAGCTGAAAAGTTATAACCTAGAGAATAGCAATGAGATGGACCATGTGCCAGGTCAAGTTGGGAAGTTGTAAGAAGTATGAATGAGAAGGCAAGGGGGAAAAAAATTAGGCAGCGTGGGTTGTATCTGTCAACCCACCTGTCAGGATCCTGGCAGGAAAAGGACCATACACTCAAATTGAGTAATTTGAGAAAGGTTGGATAAAGAGATTATGTTCCAAGCTAGGGGCAGGGTTTAGGGAATTAACAAGGGATAAGGCAGTACCTGAGGGCCAACCACACTGAGGTCTGATGTCGTGGTCTGATGTTGTCAGACCAGGAGAAGGGAGCTGAACGAAGGAGGAGACTGCCTTGGGCAGAGGTTGTGGCCAGCCCAGAAGGAAAGGAGCCAGGGAGTAAGTCTTCAACTTAACTCCACTCCCTCCTGTCCCATCCTGTGCTGCCTCCATTAGCCAAACCAAACCTGAGCCAGTGGATCATCCATTCAGGTGTAGAGGGAAAATGTCCTCCTTGCAGCATACTTTGCCTCCAATGATATCAAAACTGAATTTGTGTAGTGTTGTGGCTGGTCCTGACGAGCTGGAATTGTTCACCCACTGAGCCTCTTGGGTGACTCCAGAAGTCCAGACCTTCAGTGGACCTTACTACTGTCTCCTTCCTCACCAAGGAACCATGGGACCTATTTGAATAAATTGGGCTCAGACCTATGGAGAGTACAGGTCTTGATCCTTCACTGGCATGACCATTCTGACACCCTTTTACTAAGTCTTTCAAAAAACACCCTGACTTTTCTGAGAGCAACTCAGTGGATTTATTCACTGGTGTGTGTTCATTTGCCTGGTAGGTTCACAAACTCGGTTTCTGCTTTAGCTCTAATGGTCATTGTTTTACATGGTTCAGCCTCCCAGGGCACAGAACAGGGTCAGGATGAGTGAAAGGTGGTTCTGGAGGGGTAGACATAGCTATTCAAAGTGGATATTTGGGGGAAAGGTCAGTAGAGAAAGAAACTGAAGGAGTAGACAAACAGGGAGGAGCAGAGTCCCTGAAATGATGGGACATACTTCCATCCATGGCCAAGTTCATAAACTCTTATGTTCCCCAAAGCCATGTTTGGGGCTTTAGGTTGAATCTCCAACCCCACTCTTCCTGAGGCTGACTCTTTGGCACTGTCTGGATTCCCACACAATTGTTCCCTTAAGTACCGAGATATCAATAACACTAGCCACCTGACTGCATCCCTTGAGTTTCCCATCCAGGAGCTATTCTCCTCACCTGCTATCTTTCTCCAACTCCTCCCAGGGACCCAGTGGGCTGCCATTTGAGGGGTTAAATGTAGGTCCTTCAACAGTTAGGATGCCCCTCCCCACGGAAGTCATCAAGGAGGTGGAGTGGAGCAGCCCCCTACTCCTTTACACTCTGTCTGCAGTCTCCCAGAAACTTCCATACCAGGCTGTACAGGTGTTTAGGAAGTTCTTTATTGAAGACTTAGGACAAATCCCAAAAGGGAATGATAACATAGCAGAGGACCAGTTAAAGGTCTTAATAACTTAATCTTTCCCCAGCGTCATCCAAATAGAAATGCAGTATGGCTTCTTCTTAGCTCCATCTTGGGAGCCAAACTCAAGAGGAAAGGAGCCTACTTCTCTTTTAACAGTTACCCCTTGGTTACCAAAATAGATCAGTCTGGAAAGGTCAGGATTAAATGTTGTTGTTCTCCCGCCAGGGAAAGGGAAGGGGGGCAGAGAGAGCGTAGTCAGCCTCCTCTAGTTACACTTATAAGAAGGTCCAGAATGCATGGGCAACCCAAGAGAAGTTTGGTTCTTGCAACCAAAAGCCAGGGAGAGATCACTGTGGGCTAGTGGGGTCCAGCCAAAGACCACACTAAATATGTCATCCTAAATCATCATCAGCCTCCAGGCAGCAAGGCGGGAGGGGTAAGGGGGGTCAGTAACACAATACAGTCAACTCAGGACCGAGGGCAAGGAGGAGTTAATTTAAGCAGACACATGCACTATTTAATCTGCAATTGGAAATTCTACAGCCAAAACATGTGGAAAGCAGCTCTGTGAGCAATATTTTACAGTTTTCATCAAAGAAACTCTGCTGCCTGCCTCTCTTGGGCTCATTTCCCAGGAGAGAAGAAAGGAAAAGCATGCAGAGGTGCCCTCTGTGTCCTTGACTCAGGTGTGTGTGTGTGTGTGTGTGCATGCGCGCATGTGTGTGTGTTTTGGGGAGCATGTGGGGGAGGAGTGAGAATCACTCCAAAGAAGACAGCCCAAGAGAGGATGCATCCTAACCATGTCGGAGAAGGAAGGGAGTGCTGGCAGTGGGGTGAGCTGTACAACCTGCTCCTTGGGGACCTTCTCAAAGATATTATAACCCTACTATGAGCAGTAATATCACCTACCCGAAGCCAACTTCATTTAAGATGGCCACTGGGCGGGTCTCACACATCGGCAAAGCAGGGAGTCATCTAGAGGCCTAACAAGGGGCCCAAATGCTCCCCTAAATTTCACCTCCTCCACTGACTTCCACCGTGCCCCCAAATCCCCACCAGGAGAGTCACCTCTGTCCACAGATGTTCCTCTGCTCCAATGTAAATGTCACTTCTACAAGTCTGTACGGGTGATTCTCAAATTCAGCATCAGTCTGCTGGAGGGCTTGTGGAATTGTGAGGTGCTGGGCCCCAACTACAGAGTTTCTAACTCCATAGATCTGGAGTGGCGCCCGGGAATTTGCATTTTTATAAGCTCCTGGGGGATGCGGCCACTGCTGGTCCGGAGACCACTTGCTGAGAAGCAAAGGCCTGCGCTGAGAGACACCGCTGATTTCATTGAACCCGCTTCTGTTATTTGGCAGGGAGCAGATATGGGAGAAGGGACAGGACACAGGAGCTGTAACATTTGACAGTGGAAGGTAGGAAAGGTGTCCTGGAGGAGGTGCACCGCCCAGCAGTGAGCCCCCTCCCACTGGACGACCAGCCTATGCCAGCAAATCCTGGAGGGCCGGAAGAATGCGGTGCGAAATCAGATGGGATGTGAGGGGGGCCTTCACTCCTTTCCTTTTGTGGGGGGCAGACACAGCCAGGACCCTCCAAAGTGGGAGGGCGACCTACAGTTGCCACCTGAAGTCTCCAACGTGGCAGGTGTGGAGCAGCCCCACAGGGGGGGCTCGAGGGCCCCTGGTTCCTTTCCTTTTATGTTTACTGTTCACATCCAAAGCTGCTTCTCCACACTCAGCCCTGTTTACCCGAACACTACAAATGAGGGGCCCTGCATGTGACTTTGAGACATCTGTTTTCTCTTTGCATGTTCTCATTCTGATTCCTCTCTCCCCCCTCCTTGTCTTTCTCTATCACAATGCAGTTTCCCAGAAATAGAATTCTGACAAGCTCCAGGAAAATCCGAAGGGTCCACTCGGTTTAAACTACAATTGAAAATCTTCCTGCTTCCACTCTGAAAAGGAGAGCACGTGTTTTTCGGAATTGGAGACAAAAGGGCCACCCCCTCCCCCCAACCACACGGTTCTGCAGGATTGTTTCAGGACTGCAATTAGAAAGAGCTCTTTGGATTTTAAAAATGGATTTCTAAATAATACATGTGGTTTGGTTTTTTTTGGGGGGGGGGGGTTTGTTTTGTTTTTTTCAGAAAGAATAGCTTTCAAAGGTCCAGTTAGCTATTCCTTTGCATATTAAGGAATGTCTTTTATCTATCAAAAGTATTCTGTGGATCAGGCCAGGAGCAAGGACAGAAACTTAAAAGACTGGGAATAATTGGCTGACCAGTGAAAGATATTAATCATGGTTTGATACCTCTACAAAGAAGGCAGCGTTCCTCTAAGTACTGATGCTAAAATGCCTAATGCAAAAGACTGTGGCCTAATGGAGTAGTGGAATGGCCTGGAAAAGAGATGGGCAAAGATATCCCTGCGTTAGTCAGCGGCTTCTTGGATGCAGTTTTGCTTGGGGCAGCTCTTTAAGGAGAATAAACTAAAACTGTGAGTCCACACTCCCCAGCCCCCATCCTCAAACCCCGCAGAGTTCCTCTGTGACCCGATGGTCCACTTGTCCCTGCTTAAGCATCTGCAGGGATTTCCTTTGGCAGCCCTGTCCACCCCCCCCACCCTGACCCACCAGGTTGGTCTTGCTCATAGCAGTGCGAGCACTCACACACGTACACACACACCAGCTATCTTTCCCCATCCTCGCTAAGCTGCAGTCATCATGAGATGTGTTCAAATAACAAAATCACTGTTCTGTGTATTTCTTGGCATTTACAGCAACACCTTGTCAGGTTTCCCCAAACCCATAAATACTCCGTCACAAAGGTCCCCCTTTATAGGCCAGCGTGGAGGAACTCAGCCATCTGCTTTCGGCTTTCAACCGTTTTCACTTATCTTCCACTTTGTTTTATGGGAAGGGATTAGGCCTGGATTTCCGTAGGTGCCCAGGTTTCATTCCACTGCCTGTCAGTTCTTCCATCTCTGGCCACATGTGTAGGCTGATAAGCGGAGCTCAGACACTCATCCTGCCTCACCAATGGGTCCCTGTCAAGGAACTTTAACCTCCTCGGTGTCGCCCATATTACAAAGCACATCTTTCACCTTCTCGGGGATAAGCTAAAAAAAAAAAGAAAAAGAAAAAGAAAAGAAAGAAAGAAAAAAAGAAAAAAAACAAACCCTGCCCTGGCATGATGTGGTCAAATGGGGCAGTTCAAGAAAGCACAACAGCTGTGGAATCCCTCAACATGAAAGGACACTCCACCCATGGATGGTTCTTGGGTTCTGAGTGCACAGAGTAGCTGCACATGCTTTTGGAAAAACAAGGAGATTCTGAAACAGACCAGAATCGTGTCCTTGAAGGAGGAGGAGAGTTCAAATCTACCACATGGGCTCAAGGCAGGTGCGCTTGTGGGAAGGGAGAGTTCTACAACAGCCTACAGAGTGGTTCTCAAGGGTGGTACCCAGAGCCGCCCCAGTAGAGTCACCTGCGCTCGTGTCAGAAAGGCAAATGCTCAGCCCCACCCCAGACCTGGTCACCAGAAGCTGCATTTCATACACCCTCCAGCTGACTAGAGAGCACACTGGAGTTGGAGGAGCCCTCGCTTAGTGGTCAGGGTAGGGGTGGCGTGTGTGGGCCCTGTGTAGCTGGCAGCCTGCTTGGGGTAACAGGGCAGATGCCCGCCTGGTTCTAGACCAGCTGGCAATCTGGGTCAGTCACTTTACTACTTGGGACAGCTGTAGAAGATCCCTGGTTTTCCAGATTCCAAGGAGTCAACTCCAGATTCCAGATGGAATCATCTGGAAAATCATCAGATTCTCCGCCCCCCCCCCCCCCCAAGATTCTGATATAATGAGTATGGAGTGCAGCCTGGGCATCCAAATTTTTTAAAGCTTCCCAGGTGATTATGATATGAAGCTAAGGATGAAAACTGGAGCACTTGATGGCCCTCAAGGTCTTGCTAGCTCTAAAACTCAATTATTTGGCCAATTCCATGGCTCTAGATAAGTACTAGAAGTTAAAAAAATTAAATTAAAACAAATTTAAACCTAAAGCTAGGATACACCTAAGTCTTGATTTATTTTACTATATACCTGATTTAAGTAGGTTTAAAAATAATAATTATTGAAATCTCTGATTAATTAGTTTCCAGTTAATTGAAGCCTTACTCTAATATTTCTTTTAGTGGATTTCATACTTTATGTGAGAAGTTTCACGTCATGGACTCTGTTTCTCAACAGATCTCCACTCTTAAATTTTATTTAAGCAAGTGGATGAATTGCCTATCTATTTTTTTACTTTGAAGTTAAGGTATAAATGTATAGTGAGTTCTATCCTCTAATACCAACCTAGGATCTTTTTCAAAACCACATGTTCACTGAAGTTAGAGGAAGATACTTAAAAATAAAGAGCTGTTTTCAGTCTCCCTTCTAAAGCATTGCATTGCATTTCATCCCTTCCTAGGTGGATTTCTTGCTGTTTTATTTGGTGAAAGACTCTGTGGTTTGGGTTTCCATGGACTGACCTATTTAGCTTCCCCACTTTGGATAAGTTTGGCTAGGTGAATCAATTTATATAGTCTCCTCTGAATTGTCACTCTTTGTGACAAGCGAAAAATTGAAATTTGCAAGCCATTAACTGTTAAGATGGTACACAAGATTTTAAGATTTGTTAGGGGGGAAAAAGGAAAGAAAAACTCAACTGGTCAGATTAGGAGTTCTTTTTTTTAAGCTCTATATATACATGGTGTATTTTTAAGAGGGTTTTAATAAATTTAATAGAAGAGAATGCATCTCAGCCTTAGGCAAAACTGAAAACTTGTCTGTGGAGCCATACGGAACCAGCAGACCCTCCCAGTTTCTCTCTCAGAACCTCCTGCTTTGGGGGGCCGTGCTCTCTAAACACCTGCTTCATCCTTCTCTGTCCAAGGACCAGGTTTTTTGGATTCCCCACACTCATGACAGAAAATGGCAACCCACCACTTTTGAGTTTATAACACTCAAGCATAAGCAAATGGTCCCTAATTAACATGACTCTTTTGGTCATGGTTCTGAAAACCCACAAGAGAGGATGTGATGGCCCAGCACAAGTTGTGTCCACACTTGTTTCAGTCTGTGGCCACAGATGGGTAGAAGGATATTCACTATAAACATGGCTGTCATCACTCGCCATATTGGAGAACAAGAGTTAAAACTCAGAGAAAGGGGGATATCAGGAACTGGGCAGATTCCCCAAAAGGAGTTTTCAACCGTTACCCCCTTATTTGAATAATACAGTTTCATCAGCATGTTCTCTGAGCCTCACCATTATTCCTTCAAGTTGGGCTTTTGTCAGGACTGTCAGAGATATGGCCCCCCACCCAATCCTTCCCATGCCTCACTGAGCAGTGATGGATGCAACAGATGATCCTGTGTTCTATATCATCTCAATCATGATTCACATGACAAAGACTCATGATTATCCCCAATATCTATTCCTTCTTCTCCTGTAAAATTAGAACTTGTGGTTAGGCAGATGGCCAGCCAGAATAAAGATTACATTTCTTAGCCTCCCTTACATCTAGGTATGACCATTTCACTAAGTTCTGGCCAATCGGTTCTGAGCAAAAATGGTAAGTGCAACTTTTAAGCCACACTCATAGAAGGGGCTTTCCCTCTCCTCTTCCTTCTTCCTCCACCCTGCTGCTGAGAACACGAGCATGGCAGCTGGATATCTTGGATCGTGAAGATCAGGGAATGCTGGCAGAGCAACAACATAGAAGGAGCCTGGGCCCTGATGATGTCAGAGAGCAGAGCCACTATATCAGCTGACCATTTACATGAGAGATACGTACAGGTCTACCTGGTTTAAACCACTTTTATTTATGTCTGTCGCACACAGCAGAAACTATGTCCTAACTAACACTGCTTGTACAGTCATAAACTTCCAGAACTTTAGTGTGATAATGTAATTTAGAAATTATCCAGCCCAACCCTTCATAATACAAATGAGGACTTGGGCGCCTGGATGGCTCAGTCGGTTAAGCGACTGCCTTCGGCTCAGGTCATGATCCTGGAGTCCCGGGATCGAGTCCCGCATCGGGCTCCCTGCTCGGCGGGGAGTCTGCTTCTCCCTCTGACCCTCCTCCCTCTCATGGTCTCTGTCTCTCATTCTCTCTTTCAAATAAATAAATAAAATCTTATTTAAAAAAAAACAAATGAGGACAGATTTAGCAACTAAGAAGAGAGAGTGAATGCCTCATTGCACATCTGGGACTCGACCTAGGTCTTCCGGCCCCTTCTGACCCCCCTTCCAGCCGCAGAACTTTCTATCTGACTCCACCAGTCTCCTCCACTCAAAAGGTAGTGAATATTCAGCAACATATGATCAAATTTGGTTTTTAAAAACTTTTTCCTACATACAAGATGATGTGTACATAAAACAACAGCAATCTCCCTTTCATACAAGGAAAAAAGAGTCTCTGTTCTCTTCTTGGTCTGCCTACTTTTATTTCTTTACAGCTCATACTTTGAATCCTCACTGTATCTGCCCTCCCTCAAAGCCAGACCCAGCATAAGGTGGGTGCCATGGGACATGCAGGAAGACACTGAATCTCCCTGGGCCTCCCATTCCTTCCTTGAAAAATAAAATTAGACAAATCCGTTCACCTCTGAAATTCTGCAGTTCTGTTAAGGTTGTGTAGGCTCTCCAGTCTGATCCTGACAGAAATGTGATTTCCTTGGAAACTCTTTCCCACTTTGAAAGGACAAAACTAAGCTTTCAAACATAAAGGCTTCAAGCACCCTGCATTCCATGCTCCCCACTGCCCGGACCTCAAGAAGACCCTGCTGGGTACACAGGAGTTGGCATATGGTAGGTAAAGTGCCACGACCAATTGTTCACAATCAGCTCTTGTTTTGCTAACCTGTTATTTGCCCTTTCCCTTTTGTGGAATGGATGAGCCAGCTGGGTTTCCTGCACCCCAGAGTGCATCTGGGAAATCGGGACCTACAGAAGCAAAGGCAGACAGGGAAGATCAATGGTGATACCACTCTTGCACTTGACTTCACTGAGCCCTTCTTGGTGTTTACAAGCCCAGAACCTGGGTTTGAACTCCCATCTTCGCCCATTTTGTGGGAAAGGAAAGGCACATATAGAACCCCCAAACACTAACAATCTGATCATACCTCACCTGAGACCCATCATCAGTTGCTTTTAGAAAGAAAAAACTAAATACATGGGGAGATGAAATCAGAAGAAAGTAGAAAAGGCCCCAAAAAGTTGTTTGCCTCAACTGAGAAAAGAGCAAAGACTATAGAAGGAAAATCAAACCAGAACACAATGGTATATATATAGTCATCTACTTCTTGCCTTTAAAATAATTTAAGAGGTGCCTGGGTGGCTCAGTCGCTTGGGTGTCTACCTTCAACTCAGGCCATGATCCGGGACTCCCAGGATCAAGCCCCACGTCTGGCTCCCTGCTCGGCAGGGAGTCTGCTTCTTCCTCTGCCCCTCACCCTGCTCACACTCTCTCTCTCTCTCTCTCTCACTCAAATAAATAAATAAAATCTTTAAAAAATAAATTAATTAAATAAAATAATAATTTAAAATTATGCCATTACTAATCTAAAATTAAATTTTGCCTCTCTTTTACTTCTTTGCTGTCCACACTTTAGCTCATCTCTGGAGTGTCATGTCACTCACTACAGAGCAAGATGTAGCCTCCATGACCCCCTCACAAGGGGATTGATGCTCAAGCACCAGTAGTCCAGGACAGAGAGTGATCACACCTCCACCAGGGAGAACTTATGGAGCCTTTCAAGGGGGGTCCTAATCCCTCAGTCAGAACTGGGGAGATAGGAGGAACAACTCGTGAGGCTTGCAAGAGTGTTCTCTCTCTGCCTCTGGGGCAGAAGCAGCACCCGGATTAAGCCACATCGTACCCTTACCATAGAGAGCTGCCCAGGAGCTCATGACATCCTGTGTACTTCTGGCCTCAAAATGCTTCACCTTGCTTTTCCGTCTGGGCTGCCGACATGCCATCCAGACTGAGGAAGACCTGGAAACGTCGGGGCCACGTGAGCCACAGCCACGGCCACCTCGGCAAGCAAAGAAGCACCCAGGAGGCCGGGCTAATGCTGGTGGCATGCATCACCACAGGATCAACTTTGACAAATATCACCCAAGTTACTTTGGAAAAGTTGGTATGAGACATTACCACTTAAAGAGGAACCAGAGCTTCTGCCCAACTGTCAACCTTGATAAACTGTGGACCTTGGTCAGTGAGAAGACATAGGTAAATGCCACCAAAAACAAGACTGGAGCTGCTCCTATCAATGATGTGGTGCAATCGGGCTACTACAAAGTTTTGGGAAAGGGAAAACTCCCAAAACAGCCTGTCATCATGAGGGCCAAATTCTTCAGAAGAACAGCAGAGGAGAAGATTAAGGGTCGGGGGCGCCTGCGTTCTAGTAGCGTGAAGCCACGTTGGCAGGTGGGGGGAGGGGGTTCATTAAATGCTAACAAGTGCTAAAAAAAAAAAAGAATGTTTCACCTTTCCCCATTTGTCTCCTAGGCCCTAGGGAAACATGGCTATTTGTCTGCTGGACACAGAGGATGAACCTAAGGGCCAAGATGCTACCCAAAGCCCAAGCCCAAGGCTCTCCTTGGAGTCACAAGATGCTCTGCCAAAGGGAAAACAGAAGGGTCTTTCAGGACAAACATCTCCAAGTTGAGGATGAGGGTCTCCAAGGCAGGCTGATTTCTCCTACCTCTCTTGAGCATGACCACACTTCTCTTCCTAAACGACAGTTTGGCTAGTTGTACTCCAAGAGGCTGAAGCTAGGAGAGAGTCATGTCTGGGGCACTAACCACACATTATCTCATTTAATCTTCACAGTCTTCCGCTTGAGAGCTTTGCATGATCGTTATCCCCCATTTTGCAGATTTAGAGAAAGTGAATTGTCCAAGGTCATAGGGCCAATCAGTGGTGAAGTCAAGATTCCAATCCAGACCTGAGCTCGCCACTAAATCATAGCGCCTGCCGGAGCATAGATGTCCACTGGAGAAGCCACTCTGTGGGCCCCAGGCACCAGTGGGTATCACCATCCCCTGCTTCCTGAAGGAAGGGCCTGTAACAATGTCCCCTTGGAGGACAGCTGGGACCGCCGGTTACCTTCCACTTAGGAGTTGCTTTTTTTCCAACACTTTTGCCAGCCTGTGGTTCCCATTCTGGGAAAGTCATAATCAGGATAATAAATTTTCTTTCTAGGTTCCTGTTTTTGAATGCTCTCCATTTTAAAGAACACGGGTTCCCGTTCTAGGAACTATTGGTTGTTTCTATCACTGGGTTTCTCTATGTATTTCTGAAAAGCTTTAAAAATCCAAAGTGGAATTGATGACATTGTCTTTTTCTTTTGCCACATAGTGTTTCTCTGAAATGAGCGACCATTTCTATGCCTCATAGATACTCAGGCTTTCCCTTAAAAAAATAAATGCAAGACCTCCTTTGCAAAGGGCAGCTCAAGTTCGAAACATGGGCCGGGGAGATTTTTATGTTCGCATGCTGGATCAAGACCTCAGTCTACTGAGCCAGTCCCAGCCTGTATTTACACTAGCAGGCAAGGGTCTGGGGTGGGAGGGCCGGTGCAGCCCCCACCCTCACAGCTTCTGCTCCAACCCTGGCCCCTGCTCCACCAGTTGACACCAACTGCAAGTAACTGTGAATTATAATCTTTCCCACATAAGAAATTGTCTTTAAGAAAAATGATTATTCTTTATCCATTTGAGATAGCCACTTCAAATTTCAAAAGTTAATGGGTTAAAGAATGCTAAGGAGGCAAAAACAATCAGCAGACAATGGTAATTAAACCAGAATCAAATTACAAATTAAGAATAGACCCAGGAAAACAAAACTTGCTTCAGCCAAATTGAAATCTATGAGTTACAAGTTGAACTCATGGCATTTAGGCTTTCGACGTAAGTCATGATAAAATTTCAGGCAGAGAGCCTGCTGAGGACAAGCAGCTCTCTCCACTGCAGCCAGATTCTAACACCTCCATCGGAGCAACATTGTAAACTGCACGGATAACGTATTCAAATAGCCTCCGCTTCCATAAATTCAACCCTGCCAGTATTTGCAGATACTGAATTCCGAAAATCCCGTCATAAATAAAAAGTTTGCAAGCCACCACCTCTTCTTTAAACTCGGCCACAGACCATAAAAAATAAAAAATAAAAATTATGAAGTTACATCTCTCCAAAATGTGCATAGTCTCCGGGGCCACGGGAGCCTTAGCAGGTGAAAGAGGAAGGCACGTGACCCCTGAAGGCCCAGGCAGCCTTTCCCTCAGCCGGAGAGATGCCTCAACATCTTGTAACTCCTGCAGCTTTGCCCTTAGAATGAAAACTTAGATGCCTGCCTCACCTTCCCAAAGATGCTGCTTGAAATCCCAATTTAGAAGTCATCTGAGGGAGCGCCTGGGTGGCTCAGATGGTTGGGCGTCTGCCTTCGGCTCAGGTCATGATCCCAGGGTCCTGGGATCGAGTCCCGCATCAGGCTCTCTGCTCCTTGGGAGCCTGCTTCTCCCTCTGCCTCTCTCTCTCTCTCTCTCTGTCTCTCATGAATAAATAAATAAAATCTTTTAAAAAAAAAAATCTTAATGGAGCAGTAACTTTAAAAAAAAAAAAAGAAGTCATCTGAGAACTGGATGATACCATAAAAACAATTGTATGTCACTTTGTTAATCCATATATCTAATTATCTCATTTGATTCCTCAAACTCGGTTTGTAATGTCGGAAACAAGTTCACAGAGCCCAAGGATTAACTCCAAAATCACAGGGCTCACAAACGCAGAAGCAGAACTCATACTCAGGTCTTCTGGCTCCAAGTCTGTGCTCCCTGCACCAAACGATGCCTTGCTCTCATCACAGAAACCTCGAAATGTTGTGACCTGTGTTAAGTAAGAGAGCTGAAATATTGCCGCTCTGTTAACATGAGTTCAATGCTGTGGGCAGTTGCTAAAGGTAAGTTTCTTGCTGTCCCAGAATTGGACCAGTCAAGGCCTGGATCCTCAAATCAAGGAAAAATGAAAATACAAAATTTTTGCTTTTTTTTTTTTTTTTTTTTTTTTTTAGATTTTATTTATTTGACAGCGAGAGAGGGAACACAAGCAGCGGGAGTGGGAGAGGGAGAAGCAGGCTTCCCGCGGAGCAGGGAGCCCGATGCGGGGCTCGATCCCAGGACCCTGGGATCATGACCCGAGCTGAAGGCAGACGCTTAACGACTGAGCCACCCAGGTGCCCCACAAAATTTTTACATTTAAGAGAAAAGCCTTCGAACACGGATGTGGCATCTAAAGCAACCTCGCTTTTGTTCCTTCTAAAAATTAGCACACCATTCCCGAAGATCTCTTACACATCTATTTACAAGTAGCTATGAATCCAAATCAGACGGCAACCTTGGATCCAGCTGTTGTTTCTCCAGCTCACAAAAATCTCCATGAACCCCCCCGACCCCAGTGCTAAATTACTACCTCCATCCTCTTCGTTTAACCTCAAACTGGGTCACCTTCTAATCAAGAAAAATTAATGACTAGCAACATATTTTTCTCTTCCTCTTAATTAGAGTAATTCTACCCTGGCAGTAACTCTCAGACTGAAATGATGCTAATGACAAAGTTTTAATTCAGAGAAAAGGGGCAAGCCATCAAAAGCAACCAGCCCCGGCTATGCCTGGTTAATGGCTAGTCAAGAGACCAGGCCCACGGCCCATTTACCGTGAAACGAATGGGACTTCAGCTCCGGGGACCCTCACATAGCCGGCCCCCTCCCCTCAAGGCCCGGAGCCATAGTGCACATGGTCGCAAGTGTTTGTAAAATTTTCAGAAGTAAGACATTCTAACCACAATTGGTTAAGATTAATCTCTTTCCACTCTAAGTTTCCCTCAGCCATACTTCCCTTCAGATTAGGCTGGACTAGAGTGACTACTGGCATTTTTGGAATCCAGACAAGGGGCAGTGTGGAATTCATTTAGTTTGGGTTTAGAGACCCATGTGTCTGTAGCTCGCAGTCATTTCCATGTATAGGTAGGTTAGCGCCGGCTCTCCTGGTATAGAGAGGGCTTTCATGAATACTGCTCCCCGCCATGAGGCCCCCTCACCAGAGCCGCAGAGGGGAAGGGCCAGAGATCCCACCGCATTCCGTCGCCATGTTGGACAAAGTCCTTGAACCCCTCAGAGCCTCAATGCCTCATCTGTAAAATGAGGATAGAACATCGCCTTTCTCAAAGACTGGCATGATTTACTAAAATCGATTACTATCAGGGCGCCTGGGTGGCTCAAATGGTTAAGCATCTGCCCTCAGCTCAGGTCATGATCTCTAAGTCCTAGGATCTAGCCCCAAGTCGGGCTCCTGGCTAAGCGGAGAGCCTGCTTCTCCCACTGCCTCTGCCCCTCCCCGCTCATGCTCTCTCTCTCTCTCTCTCTCTGTCTCTGTCTCTCTGTCTCAAATGAATAAATTTTTTAAAAATCTTTAAAAATAAATAAATAAATAAATAAAATGTATTATTATTAACACTAGCATTACTCTGTATCAGGCAGTGTTAGGTGCTTAACATACATTACCTCAATTAAGCCTGGGCTTAGAGAAATTAGGTAATTTATTCAAGCTCACACAGCTGATAAACTGAGGAACCATGAGGTGACTATGAGCAGTCTTTCAACCACCATGCTACACAGGGGCTCAGCCTAGATGCTCAGTGTTACCATTAATGCCTAACATTTATGGGAATGTGGGCCAAGCCAAAGTCGGGCACTCACAGGAGAGTGATGGCAGCCAACGTCATGCCAGGGGTCGGGGTTGTACAGGACAGACAGAAGGTCTAGGCTATGGTCCAAGGAGCAGGATAGGGATCATAACCTACAGGGAAACATCAGCAAAAACAACTACCATGTGCCAACCTGCATGCTAGGCATATCCCATATATTTAAATTAGGACCCTTTTATACATATTAAACCAGCAAAAAAAAAAAAAGTTCAAAAATAATAATATTCAATGCTGGCAACATTTTGCCCACCTGCTACATTCATTTATTCATGTCAGGTATGTAAATTGCTACACTCCTAGAAAGCAATTTGACAACATATATCAGAAACCGTGAAGATATTCATACCCTTTGACACATTAATCCCACTGCTGGAAATGTCTCCTAAAGAGATCTTTGAAAGAAAGCAAAAGATCTATTTACACAAAGATGCTCACTACAATGATATTTGTGATTCTGAAATTCTGGAAGCTTCTGAAATGACCAAAGAGGGGAACTGGTAGATAAGTGATAGCACTCCACCTTGATGAGCTCGTTAAAATGAGTCACGGGGTCTATGCAGAACACAGACAAGCACATCACACGTGCGCAAGGACTCCACGGCAATTATACTATTTTTGCAACTATAGATCTGTACAGACGATGGCAGGAAGCAAAACCAAACAATTACCTTAGGGTGAGGCATTGTGGGAGATCTCATTCTCCTTATACCTTGGAGTGTTCTTCTGGTGGTGTTATAGCTGGAGGGAAGCAGAGCCACCAAAGACCCACACAGATGACAGCATGGGTCATGGGGCTAGAGGACAGAGTTGGTCAAGGACGATGGACAGTTCCAGCAAACAGCTCAGCTGTGGTCCACCAGCCAAACCAGGACTCTGGCCTCTCCACCCTCCCCATCAGCAATACCCAAATCGCTCTCAGTCTCAGTTTCCTTCATTGTGCTATTACGGTTCAATGTACTATAACCTTTTGAGGGACAACCTCACAGGGTTATTGGGTGGGGGTCCATTCAGATGATGCTGTTTCATTTCATTTAAGAACATCTTTCTGGCATCTGTCCAAAGACATCAGAGAGTAGGGGTACCTGGGGGGCTCAGTCCATTGGGCATCTGACTCTTGATTTCTGTTCAGGTCATGATCTCAGGGTCGTGAGATCCAGCCCCATGTCGGGTTCCACACTCAGCCTGGAGTCTGCTGGAGATTCTCTCCCTCTGTCCCTCCCCCCTCCGCACTCCCCACCCTGGCTCACACCTGTGTGCTCTCTCTCTGTCTCTCTCTAAAATAAATAAATAAAGCTTAAAAAAAAAAAAAAAAAGACATCAGAGAGTCAACGGTACAGCTCCAGCCTTCCATTCCAGATCTTGGGGTGGAACAGGTTTACAGGCTGGCACCTAAGTCTCCAGCTCTAAGTGCTCTCATGTAATGGTCTGGCAGCCTCATGAGTGTGGCAAAGCACAGACTCAAGTTAAGTCACTGATCATGGGGGTTATCATTTTGCTCTTGCTGTCTCCAGTGTTTTCTTTCCTGGCATGCTGGACACCCACCCTCTTCAGGACCAAGAGAACAAATTCCTCAATTCTCTCTCTTGAGCCACCATCAAAAGGAGCAAATACCATTCTCTACCCAGTTACCCCTGACTTGCACCATGACGGGTGCAGGAACTACCTGGAGCCAGCTCTGAAGCCATCCAGGAACACCATCATTGTGAGCTGAGCCCCCCAAACCCAGAGCCTCATCTCTTCTCAGTCTGGCTGCCCCACCATCCCCAAAGCCAGAGGTGGAGTGAAGGCTCTGAGCAGAATGGCCTTCCCTAGTTGCTGCCTGGTAGACTCCAGCCATGTTTAAGGCCCAGCTCAGACAGACCCTAGAGGATTGTTTCTCACCCCTGCCACTCTTGACATTTTGAGCCACATAACTGTTCCTTATAACAGGCTGTCCTGTGCATCGTAGATAGTTAGCAGCATCCCTCTACTCACTAGATGCCAATAGTACCCCCAACATCCAATTTTGATCATCAAAGATGTCTCCAGACATTGCCAAATATTCCTTAGGGGACAAATCACCCACTGTCTCCTCCCCCCACTGGAGAAAGATTCCCTTTCCCATCTATTCATTCCCATAATATGTATATATAGTATATTGTATATTATATATATTGTATATACATATATAGTATATATATTGTATATGTATATATGTGTAATATATATAACATGTATTTAGTTATATGTATTACATATATGTGTAATATACATTTATATGTAAAATATATAAATATCTCCCTTTTATCTTTATTATTTCATCCTATTTCATCCTTTCTCTACCTGTCTCTTCTGGGGCAGATCTTATTTTCTCCAAGGCAAGGCTGTATCCTGAGTAATGTTACATCCCCAGCACATTGCACAGAGCTTGGCACAGAGCAGGTGCGTAACAAGTCCAGTGGAGTTCAGTGATGGCTTAGTGGATCCCAGGACATTTCAGAGATGAATAGAGATGACCCTGACCTAGAGTTGTAACACTTCATTCCCTCCCAAATTGGGGTGGAAACGCTGGATGGTATGTACATTTATTGGTGAGGGGGAAAAAAAACCCAGACTTTATTCTTTTTGCTGACAGACATGCTCAAGAAAGTTTGGAGTTGTGTTGGGGATTACTTTCAGTAAGTTTCTAGTTTGAGATCTCACTAAGCCATACCCATGGGGTCTAAACTGCATATTCCAAGAGAAAAGACAAGAAGGAATACTCCCAAAGCCTCAAGGCATTGATTTACACTTGGTGAAACTCTCCCTAAATCTCATCTGACTTTACTTACAATAAGATGTCCCGTGCCTCCCCAATGGATAGACTAACAAGTGAAAACGTGCTTACCCCGAGCATTGAGGGATTTGGATGAGCCACGGGTTAGAGGCCACCGTAATCAGGGATAGGAGGCACTGAAGCTCAGAGTCAGGTTCCAAAAAGATGGATGCTGAGTTGTCTCCAATGCTCTAGAGAAGAAAAGAAGAAAAAAAAAGAAAACACGAGAAAAGTGGATTTACTTTCTGTTGGATAAGCAATACCCTTCCCTCCAGCAAAATCTATGTAAATAACCTTGATGTAGAGCACCTCTGAAAGAAATTGACCTTCTGAAAGATAAATGGAGCCTTTGAGGAATTTTCTTAAGACTTTAAATGAGCTTGGAGAGTCTGTAGAAAGTACCTCTGCCCCGCCCTCTCTAGATTAATGAGTGTACATGTGTGGGTGCCCGCACACATGGACTGTGCCTCTTTTCTCTGGTGATCATTCAGGTTGCCCTGCCTTTATGCTTGGGACTCCAGGAAGAGGAGTGGATGATTTCAGCGGGACCAGAGCCAACGGTGGGATCCAAGAGCTCTATTTCCCCAGGTGTCCTCTGTACACTTAGGGGCCCTCCACCCCATCCCACCAAGCTCTGGGGCAGCTGAAGAGCCCAGGCCCAACCCCCTCCCACTTGGCCTAGCAAAACAATGTCCTGTACAGACCTATCAGCCCCAGAGCTTCTTGGCTTCTTTCTCCAGTGGAATTAAAAACAGCCTTCAAGTGAGGAGTAGGAGTAGGCAGGGGGTGGGGCCTGGGCTGCATCCAAGAACTCTCAGGAGACCCCCTTAAGTTAAACCTGGCTATAAAGGTGAGAGCAGGTGTGGTCAGTAAGGGCCCTCAGCTCCCAAACAAATACCTTCCCTCAGTCCACTGAGCCCAGAAATCCCCCATGAGAGCTAAGGCTGAGAGCGAATACACCAGGGAGAAGTAATAAATCACCCTCAAAACATTCACTGTAAAGTACAAACCACTCCTCTCTGAGGTCATCCGCTCCCTTCCCCCACTCCTTGACCTCCCTTTTTCAATAATGGTACCTTCTTATCCTTCAGGCTGGAAGTTAAATGCCTTCCCCTCAGAGAAGACTCCCCTGTCCACTCTGCCCTGAGTTAGACCCTCCTGGGAATCGTGATCATGGCTCCCTGCGCATGTCCTTCATGAACAGCGCCCCGCCCCCCACCATGCTGGGGTTATGTCTGTGGTGTAAGTATCTATCTCCCCCACTGAACTCTAAACTCCCTGAAGAAGATCAAGCCCGTCTTGCTCACCTGAGCTATGCCCATTCCTCATTCCCAGCAGTGCCTGGGGAATAGCAGGCTCTTTATGAGTACTGTGAAATTCACTCATTCATTCATTAACCAATAAAGATTCTTCTCCAGAGAAGGTTATTCATCAGTAAGTAGAAGGAGGTAAGACCATATGGTCTGCCAAGCCAGGGGTGCTGGGCTTAGTCTTCCTGGCCTTATGCCACAACAGGCAAATGACCAAGCATGCCCACAGACCAAATATGTGATTCCTACTAACAATATAGTCTATGGCTAATACAAAAATAAGGCACTCTTAATATGGTGTGACCTTGTACCTAGAGCCATAACAAATCCCAGGTAACATGGTTTGCTAAAGACAGTTGTTGTCGGGGTGCCTGGGTGGCTCAGTCATTAAGCGTCTGCATTTGGCTCAAGTCATGATCCCAAGGTCCTGGAATCGAGCCCTGCATCAGGCACCCTGCTCCACGGGAAGCCTGCTTCTCCCTCTCCCACTCCCCCTGCTTGTGTTCCCTCTCTCGCTGTGTCTCTCTCTGTCAAATAAATAAATAAAATCTTAAAAATAAAATAAAAAAGACAGTTGTTGCAACCAAACAATAAGGCTAGAATTTCAGAGGAAATTCTATGAATTCTAGAAAATATGGATGAGAGCCCAGGTATCTAGGAAAGGCCAGTTTTAGGGCTTCTGCTGACTTGTAAGATCTCCACCTAAACAGGATGGTAACCAAAAGTATCACCTGAGTGCCTCTCTCATGTTGGAGCTCAACCTGATATCAGCTCATATCTTTTGGGGAGACTTTTATCCTCTAAGCTCAAGGCTATAAAGTGTAATTTGTACAAACTATATTTAAGTGTCCATTCTTTTTTTTTAAGATTATTTATTTGAGAGAGAGAGAGAGCATGTGTGCAGGAGAGACAGAGAGAGGGTCGAGGGGCAAAGGGAGAGAATCTTCAAGAAGATTCTGCATTGAGTGTGGAGCCCAACATGAGCCTCGATCTCACAACCCTAAGATCATGACCTGAGCCCAAACCAAGAGTCGGAGGCTTGACCAACTGAGCCACCCCCGGGTGCCCCCGTAAGTGTCCATTCTTAATGCCAAACCTCTGTTAGACTAACCCAGACTTCACTGAGCATGGGAAGAAGGAAAGAAGATAGGAAAGATTAAAGGAAAAAGACACCAATAGGTTCTTGAAAGTGTCAGAGACAATCTTGACCAAATTTGCCTATTGCCTGGGATGGAACCTGTACCCTCTGCTGCCTTGGGGAGCTAAGGAACAACAAAATAACAGAATTCTGCATTCCCATCCCCACTTCACTACTCCATGGTCATGTGTCTTGCCTTTGGTCCCTTCCTTGGACTAATATGCAAGAAGACTGCTCTGAAACATGGGTAAAACCACAGTATAACCTGGAAATTGAAGAACAGAGCTTAACACATCAATCTGAGACAATCCCTAAGTCATGACTCAGGAACCTAACTAAGTCCAAATACTAGATCTGCAGTGACTCTATCCCTCGGAAGATGTGTTAAATCAGCCAAATGTGAAGAGGCTCTCTAGGGTAGCCGCAGGTAGAACAGAGTCATAACCACGCCTCCAGGGGGAGAACGATTCCAAATGAATCTTAAACCACATGAAGTTTGGGCCCATCAAATACTAAAGCTCCACAGGTTTCATTAGTTTCCTGAAATGTAGTTGTTTATGCAAAATCAAACATAAATTCTGTTTGGGTGATAATCTCTTTGAATCCCTAAATCCCCCTTTTGATTTTCAATCTCAGACAAGTGAAGGAAGAAAACCAAATTCCTCTGCTTTGAACCCCAAACATCCTGGCAACTTTGGGCCCCTGAAGACTGCAGGTGGGATCCTCACTTGCCTTCCTCCAAATCTCCAAGTTCCATGGAAGTTTTCTGGATGAGAAACTAAATACAGCACCAACTCCATTGAGTACGACTCAGTAAGGTCATGGCCAAGAATTTTTAAAAACAGTCACGTTAGACACTATTAAAGACTTTAAGGATTTTTCTTTCCTTTTCTTTCTTTAATGTGGCATTGGCATGCAACCTTCCTCAGGTAGATCTAGCCAGTTGCAAATAACCAAAAGCCATTTTATTTATTTATTTTTTAAGATTTATTTATTTATTTGAGACAGAGAGCATGAGCAGGGGGAGGGACAGAGGGAGAGAATTCCATGCAGACTCCACGCCGAGCACAGAGCCTGATGCTGGGCTTGACCCCACAACCCTGAGATCATGACCTGAGCCAAAATCAAGAGTCAGACACTGAATTGACTAAGCCACCCAGGTGCCCCAAAAGGCATTTTAAATCTTATTAATGGAGTTCCTTTTCTTACTAACAATACAAGAAAGTAATGGCCTCTAAATTTAACCCATTAATGAACCTTTCCGGCTTCAAATATATGTGAAATGTCACAAAGAATTTAGATAAGAAAACATCTAGCACGAACACAGAGGGACCAGTGAGACAACTTCAAAGAGTTTCACTGGAAATTTATCTTCCCTCCATTCAGACCTCAACACAAAATACCTTTGACAAAGTGAAGTAACATATTATTATTAACTGAGGGTTTGACCCTAAACTCCGTGATGCGGGGGGCACTATTTTCCTAAACTAACTAGCCCTAACTAACCTCCAATCAAAGCAACATAAGGCTGATTCTCTCTATCCCCCCTAAAGTCTTCAACCAAGGCTCAGATTTTATCTTCTGCATGACAAATACCCCAAGACTTAGTGGTTAAAAACAGTCATTTTGGGGGGACCTGGGTGGCTCAGTTGGTTAAGCGTATGACTCTTGATTTCGGCTCAGGTCATGATATCAGGGTTGTGGGATCAAGCCCCGCATCGGCCTCCACACCCAGCATGAAGATGCTCCCTCTCCCTGTCCCCCTACCCCTACCCCCACTCTAAAACAACACCAACATCATTGGCTTTGGTTCCTGACTTGGTCGATCATGAATTAGAGAAGGGATCAACTGTGTGTGTCTCACTCGGGACTCCTCATGCAGTGGCAGTCAGGACCAGCAGCCCTGGGGCTCATCCCCATGTCAGAGGCTTCCGGCTCCCCCTGCCATGTACTCTCCAGTTCCTCACTGTCCTGTCACACTTACTGCTGTGTGTATGGGAAGAGGAAGGAGAGGGACCGCATACCCGCTGCTCTATAGCCGGCAGTAGAATGTACAAAGTGCTGGCAGAGTGCAGATGGGCAGGTGCCTCAGGCTGAGGAGGTAAAGGAAGGCTCCATGTGAAGATAGCCTCTGGATGGACACCAGGGACACCTCTGATCTGAGTTAGAGGAGAGAGGAAGAGTCATTCCCAGCAAAAGGAATGACGGTATAAAGGCATAAAAGGGAAGACATAACCAAGTGATGGAATAGAGGTGCCTTTGGGTGGTGCCCAGGTTAGCATAGGGAAGAGGGGAAATTAGGCAAGAAAGAGGAGTGAGGCAAGCCACCAGCTTCTGTGGACAAGCACCCTCTCCTGAGGTGCAGCAACTCCTGTCTGTGTCTGCCCAGGTCCCTCCCAGGTGCCCTGTGACCCTCCCCAGCCTCCACACCTGCTGCAGCTGCAAAGGACGTCCCCCTGTGCCCGGAGGCCCAGGAGCACCCGGGAGTGACAGCAGGAGCCAAAGCGTGCCTGCTGAAGATTCAGGTCACCCAATAGGTTGGAACATCACCTGGAATCTCAACCCTGCTCAGCTTCCTCTCCTCCCCATCCTGCTCCTCCACTCCCCTACTTGGCTCCCCCAGGGGAAGTCCATAGTCATAATGGTCACTTCACATGAACGCACGTGAAGGAACCCAATCTGAGACATGATGGGTGTGCCAATGACCATTCTTGGTTTGATTCTAACCTAATTAGGCCTAAGTAACCTCTCACCAAAGAACAAAAGGCTGACCCCTGACTATCCCTCCTACCTCCACCCCCATCCCATAAAAAAAAGAAAAAAATTCTTTCACTTTAAAAGCCAGACTCAGATTGACCACATTGCAGCATAGAACGCCCAGAAGTGTTGGCCCCATTCCTGTCATGGCACATTGAAAAGAACAAGAATGGCTTCTCACCATCAGTATCCCCTTCACTCTAGAGCCCCACAGAACCTCCCAGCCACAGACAAGAGGCATCAGTCACCCCAGTTTCCCTTAAGCAGGAGTAAGAGTCAAAATATTTAACAACAGCATGGCACAGGCACCAGCCAATCAGAAGGGATGGCAGCTGCAAAGAATTGGCACACCTTGGTTCTCTAACTCTTCTTGGCCATAAAAAAGATGGCCCTCCATAACCCGTAGCTTACTACTGCCCAAAGATAACATTTTGAGCATCTTCACCACTTCCCCAGTGCCGGGTCTGTCATCTACTATCTGGGTGTCCTCAAACAAGTTGTTTCATCTCCTGAGCCTTTGTTTCTTCTTCTATAAAATAGAATAATAATGGTGCCCAACTTGAGGCAGGGCGGAGCAAGACACCGGAGGAGTAAGAGACCTGGATTTCGTCTGGTCTCAGGAATTCAGCTGGATAGGGATCAAACCATTCTGAACACCTACGAACTCAACAGGAGATCGAAGAAAAGAAGAGCAACAACTCTCTGAACAGAAAAGCGACCACTTTCTGGAAGGTAGGACGTGCGGAGAAGTGAATCCGAGGGGATATTCGGGAGGATAGACGGCGGGGGAGGGGCCTCCATTGGCCGCTTCTGGCAAGTGATAGAGCTGCAGAGCACAAAATCGGAACTTTTAAGAAGTCGGCTCCACTGAGGGACGTTGTTCCAGTGGCTAAGTGGGGGGTGGAACCCTCGTGGGACAGTGTGGTCTCAGGACCCTCGGGGTCACAGGAAGACTGGGGGTGCCTGAGTGCAGCGGAGCTCCCAGGTATCGGAGCGGGGAAGCCGGCTGCAGAGACAGAGCCGAGGTGCGGGCTCTCAGCTCGGGGTTGCCATAAACCATGATCTGCGGCACAGTCGGGCACTGCTCCTCCAGCAGGGACCCAACAAGCGGCAGATCCGGGGAGACTCCCCTTCCTCCCCCAGGAGGAGCAGCACGGGAGCGCACCGCAGGGATCTGCTGGGTTTGGAGACTCCACACGGGATCGGGTGCCAGAGATAGAAACGCTCGGTCACAGGCTGGGTGAGCATGGAGTGTGGTCGGAGACCGGGGAGACAGGAGTGACTGATGGCTTTTCTCTGGGGGCTCACTGAGGAGTGGGGCCCCGAGTTCTCGGCTCCTCCAGGGCAGAGATTGGGAGGCCACCATTTTCACTCTCATCCTCCAAAGCTGTACGGAAAGCTGGCGGGGAACAAAAGCTCCTGAGAGCAAACCCAGGCAGATTACTTAGCCCGGATCGGCAAGGGCAGGGCAATTCCGCCTCTGGCAAAGACATTTGGGAACCATGGCAACAGGTCCCTCCCCCAGAAGATCAGTGAGAACAGCCAGCCAAGACCAAGTTTACCGATCAATGAGAACGGCAGAACTCCAGCGCTAGGGGACTACTGCACATAGAATCCGTGGCTTTTTTACTATGATTCTTTAGTCTTTCAAAGTTAATGGGTTTTTTTTGAAATTTTCTTTTTCCCTTTGTCAACCAACATCTTATCAATCCCTTTTTTAAAAAAAGACATTTTTATTTTTCATTTTTAGAGTCATATTCTATCCCTTCATAGTAGTTACCCTTATTTTTGGCATATATATATATAAGTTGTTCTCTCTTTAAAATTTTGAGATAGTTTCTTCTAAAGGATCAAAATATAACCTAAATCTCTAGTGTATGGCTTTGTTCTAGTCTCTTGCCTGATCACATTCTCTCCCTTTTTTTTTTCTTTTTTTAAAATCCTCTTCTTTCTTTTTTCAAACTTCTTATCTTATCAATTCCTTTTATAAAATTTTTTATAATTTTCATCTTTGCAGTCATATTCCATCCCTTCATCGTATTAACACTTATTTTTCTACATATATAAATTTTTCTTTCTTTAAAATTTTGGGAGGCACTTTCTTCTAACAGACCAAAATACACCCAAAATCTAGTGTGTGGCACTGATCTATGCACCAGCCTGATCATATTTGATCATATTCTGTTTTTTTCTTTGTTTTGTTCTGTTTTTGTTTGTTTTTATCTTTTTCTTTTGCTTTTTCTTTTTTCTTTCTTTCCCTTTCTTTTCCCCTGGTGTCAGGTCTTTTCTGATTTGTTTAGAGTATATTTTCTGGGGACGTTGTTACCCTGTTAGCATTTTGTTCTCTCATTAATCTACTCTCTGGACAAAATGACAAGATGGAAAAAGTCACCTCAACAAAAAGAACAAGAGGCAGTACCAACTGCCAGGGACCTACTCAATACGGACATTAGTACGATGTCGGACCTAGAGTTCAGAATGATGATTTTAAAGATACTAGCTGGGCTTGAAAAAAGCATGGAAGTTATTAGAGAAACCCTTTCTGGAGAAATAAAAGAACTAAAATCTAACCAAGTCGAAATCAAAAAGGCTATTAATGAGGTGCAATAAAAAATGGGGGCACTAACTGCTAGGATAAATGAGGCAGAAGAGAGAATCAGTGATATAGAAGACCAAATGATGGAAAATAAAGAAGCTGAGAAAAAGAGAGATAAACAACTACTGGATCACAAGGGCAGAATTCGAGAGATAAGCAATGCCATAAGATGAAACAACATTAGAATAATTGGGATCCCAGAAGAAGAAAGAGAGAGAGGGGCAGAAGGTATATTGGAGCAAATCATAGCAGAGAACTTCCCTAATTTGGGGAAGGAAACAGGCATCAAAATCCAGGAAGCACAGAGAACCCCTCTCAAAATCAATAAAAATAGGTCAACACCCCAACATGTAATAGTAAAACTTATGAGTCTCAGAGACAAAGAGAAAATCCTGAAAGCAGCTCGGGAAAAGATATCTGTAACCTACAATGGTAGAAACATTAGATTGGCAACAGACCTATCCACAGAGACCTGGCAGGCCAGAAAGGACGGGTATGATATATTCAGAGCACTAAATGAGAAAAATATGCAGCCAAGAATACTATATCTAGCTAGTCTGTCATTGAAAATAGAAGGAGAGATAAAAGGCTTCCAGGACAAACAAAAACTAAAGGAATTTGCAAAGAGGAAACCAGTCCTACAAGAAATATTGAAAGGGGTCCTCTAAGCAAAGAGAAAGCCTAAAAGCAACATAGATCAGAAAGGAACACAGACAATAGACAGTAACAGTCACCTTACAGGCAATACAATGGCACTAAATCCATATCTTTCAATAGTTACCCTGGAGGTAAATGGGCTAAATTCCCCAATCAAAAGACACAGGCTATCAGATTGGATTAAAAAACAAGACCCATCGATATGCTGTCTGCAAGAGACTCATTTTAGACCCTAAGACACCCCCAGGTTGAAAGTGAGGGGGTGGAAAACAATTTACCATGCTAATGGACACCAAAAGAAAGCTGGGGTGGCAATCCTTATATCAGACAAATTAGATTTTAAACCAAAGACTGTAATAAGAGATGAGAAAGGACACTATCTCCTACTTAAAGGGTCTATCCAACAAGAAGATCTAACAATTGTACATATCTATGCCCCTAACAAGGAAGCAGCCAATTATATAAGGCAATTAATAGCAAAAGCAAAGAAACACATCAACAACATTACAGTAATAGTGGGGGACTTTAACACCCCCCTCACTGAAATGGACAGATCATCTAAGCAAAAGATCAACAAGGAAATAGACTTTAAATGACACAGTGGACCAATGGACTTCACAGACATATTCAGAACATTCCATCCCAAAGCAACAGAATACACATTCTTCTCTAGTGCCCAGGGAACAGTCTCCAGAATAGATCACATCCTAGGTTGCAAATCAGGTCTCATCTGGTACCAAAAAATTGGGATCATTCCCTGCACATTTTCAGACCACAATGCTTTGCAACTAGAACTCAATCACTAGAGAGGAAAGTCAGAAAGAACTCAAATACATGGAGGCTAAAGAACATCCTACTGAAGAATGAATGGGTCAACCAGGAAATTAAAGAAGAATTTAAAAAATTTATGGAAACCAATGAAAATGAAAACACAACTGTTGAAAATCTTTGGGATGCAGCAAAGGCAGTCCTAAGAGGAAAGTATATAGCAGTACAAGCCTTTCTCAAGAAACAAGAAAGGTCTCAAATACACAACCTAACCCTACACCTAAAGGAGCTGGAGAAAGAAGAGCAAATAAAGCCTAAACCCAGCAGGAGAAGAGAAATAATAAAGATCAGACCAGAAATCAATGAAATAGAAACCAAAAGAACAGTAGAACAGATCAACGAAACTAGGAGCTGGTTCTTTGAAAGAATTAACAAGATGGATAAAACCCTGGCCAGACTTATCAAAAAGAAAAGAGAAATGACCCAAATCAACAAAATCATGAATGAAAGAGGAGAGATCACAACCAACACCAAAGAAATACAAACAATTATAAGAACATATTATAAGCAACTATATGCTAGCAAATTAGATAACCTGGAAGAAATGGATGCATTCCTATAGATGTATCAACTACCAAAACTGAGCCAGGAAGAAATAGAAAACCTGAACAGACCTATAACCACTAAGGAAATTGAAGCAGTCATCAAAAATCTCCCAACAAACAAAAGCCCAGGGCCAGATGGCTTCCCGGGGGAATTCTACCAAACATTTAAGAATTAATACCTATTCTTCTGAAACCGTCCCAAAAAATAGAAATGGGAGGAAAACTTCCAAACTCATTTTATGAGGCCACTATTACCTTGATCCCAAAACCAGACAAAGACCCCATCAAAAAGGAGAATTCCAGGGGCGCCTGGGTGGCTCAGTCGTTAAGCATCTGCCTTCGGCTCAGGTCATGATCCCAGGGTCCTGGGATTGGGCCCCAGATCGGACTCTCTGCTCAACGGGAAGCCTGCTTCTCCCGCTCCCACTCCCCCTGCTTGTGTCCCCTCTCTCTCTGTCTCTCTGTCAAGATAAATAAATAAAAATTCTTAAAAAAAAAAAAAAGAATTACAGACCAATATCCTTGATGAACATGGATGCAAAAATTCTCACCAAAATACTAGCCAATAGGATCCAAGTACATTAAAGGGATTATTCACCACGACCAAGTGGAATTTATCCCTGGGCTGCAAGCTTGGTTCAACATCCGCAAATCAATCAACGTGATACAATACATTAACAAAAGAAAGAACAAGAATCATATGATCCTCTCAATAGATGCAGAAAAAGCATTTGACAAAATACAGCATCCTTTCTTGATCAAAACTCTGAAGAGGGTACATAACTCAGTATCATAAAATCCATCTATGAAAAACCCACAGCAAATATCATTCTCAATGGGGAAAAACTGAGAGCTTTCCCCCTAAGGTCAGGAATGCAGCAGGGATGTCCACTATCACCACTGCTATTCAACAGTATTAGAAGTCCTAGCCACAGCAATCAGACAACAAAAAGAAATAAAAGGCATCCAAATCAGCAAAGAAGAAGTCAAACTCTCACTCTTTGCAGATGATATGATACTTTATGTGGAAAACCCAAAAGACTCCACCCCAAAACTGCTAGAACTCATACAGGAATTCAGTAAACTGGCAGGATATAAAATCAATGCACAGAAATCAGTGGCATTCCTATACACCAACAAGACAGAAGAAAGAGAAATTAAGCAGTCCATCCCATTTACAATTGCACCTAAAACCATAAGATACCTAGGAATAAATCTAACCAAAGATGCAAAGGATCTGTACTCAGAAAACTATAAAATACTCATGAAAGAAATTGAGGAAGACACAAAGAAATGGAAAAACGTTCCATGCTCATCTATTGGAGGAACAAATATTGTGAAGATGTCAATGCTACCTAGAGCAATCTACACATTCAATGCAATCCCCATCAAAATACCATCCACTTTTTTTCAAAGAAATGGAACAAATAATCCTAAAATTTGTATGGAACCAGAAAAGACCCCGAATAGCCAGAGGAATGTTGAAAAAGAAAAGCAAAGCTGGCGGCATCACAATTCCAGACTTCCAGTTCTATTACAAAGCTGTCATCATCAAGACAGTGTGGTACTGACACAAAAACAGACACACAGATCAATGGAACAGAATAGAGAGCCCAGAAATGGACCCTCAACTCTATGGTCAACTAATCTTTGACAAAGCAGGAAAGAATGTCCAATGGAAAAAAGACAGTCTCTTCAACAAATGGTGTTGGGAAAATTGGACAGCCACATGCAGAAGAATGAAACTGGACCATTTCCTTACACCACACATAAAAATAGACTCCAAATGGTTGAAAGACCTAAATGTGAGACAGGAGTCCACCAAAATCCTAAAGGAGAACACAGGCAGCAACCTCTTTGACCTCAGCCACAGCAACTTCTTCCTAGAAACATCACCAAAGGCAAGGGAAGCAAGGGCAAAAATGAACTATCAGGACTTTATCAAGATAAAAAGCTTTTGCACAGCAAAAGAAACAGTCAACAAAACCAAAAAAGACAACTGACAGAATGGGAGAAGATATTTGCAAATGACATATCAGATAAAGGGCTAGTATCCAAAATCTATAAAGAACTTCGTAAGCTCAACACTCAAAGAACAAATGATCCAATCAAGAAATGGGCAGAAGACATGAACAGACATTTTTCCAAAGAAGACATCCAAATGGCCAACAGACACATGAGAAAGTGCTCAACATCGCTCGGCATCAGGGAAATCCAAATCAAAACCTCAATGAGATATCACCTCACACCAGTCAGAATGGCTAAAATTAACAAGTCAGGAAACAACAGATGTTGGCGAGGATGCGGAGAAAGGGGAACCCTCCTACACTGTTGGTGGGAATAAAACCTGGTGCAGCCACTGTGGAAAACAGTATGGAGATTCCTCAAAAAGTTGAAAATAGGGCTACCATACGATCCAGCAATTGCAATACTGGGTATTTACCCCAAAGATACAAATGTAAGGATCCGAAGGGGTACATGCACCCCGATGTTTATAGCAGCAATGTCCACAATAGCCAAACTGTGGAAAGAGCCAAGATGTCCATCAACAGATGAATGGATGAAGAAGAAGTGGTATATACACATACACACAAACACACACACACACATATACACAATGGAATATTATGCAGCCATCAAAAGGAATGAGATCTTGCCATTTGCAATGACATGGTTGGAACTGGAGGGTGTTATGCTGAGCGAAATCAGTCAATCAGAGAAAGACATGTATCATATGACCTCACTGATATGAGGAATTCTTAATTTCAGGAAAAAAACTGAGGGTTCCTGGGGTGGGGGGTGTGGAGGGATGGGGTGGCTGGGTGATAGACACTGGGGAGGGTATGTGCTATGTGAGTGCTGTGAATTGCGCAAGACTGTTGAATCACAGGTCTGTACCTCTGAAACAAATAATACAATATATGTTAAAAAAAAAAAAGAAGAAGAAGAAGATAGCAGGAGAGGAAGAATGAAGGGGGGGAGATCGAAGGGGGAGATGAACCATGAGAGATGATGGACTCTGAAAAACATACTGAGGGTTCTAGAGGGGAGGGGGGGTGGGAGGATGGGTTAGCCTGGTGATGGGTATTAAAGAGGGCACGCTCTGCATGGAGCACTGGGTGTTATATGCAAACAATGAATCATGGAACACTACATCTAAAACTAATGATGTAATGTATGGTGATCAACATAACAATAAACAATTTAAAAAAAAAAGAATAATAATGGTGCCCTTAATAGGGTGGCTACCAAGATTAAATGAGATAGTGCATGGAAACGTTAATAGGAGTAAGCTAAAGGGATACAACAAATAGACCTTAAAATGTACGATGGCTCAAATACAAAAGATCTCTTGTTCACATGATAGACCCAGAAGTGTGAACCCGGTTCACTTTGGCCTTACTCCACGTGGCGATTCAATGGCCCAGACTCACTCCATCTCGTGGCTCTAGGACCATGTCATCATCTGCATCCAGCTGGCAAAGGGAGGGAGTCAGGAGGATACACATCCATTTTTTGAAATGGCTCCGCCTGGGAACAACACACATCACTTCCCCTAACAGTGCCATGGAGGAACTTGGCCATACCTCCCCACAAGGGGGTCTGGGAAATTCAATCTGGCCATGTGCCTGGTTACACCGCATTGATCGAGGGGAAGCAGGGACTGGATTCTGACAGCCAGCTTGCATTCTCTGCCCCAGAGAATAAATGTAAGTGAAGGTCATTACTGCTCTTTTTTCTTGGGTAAGCCAGTAGGTATTTGCCAGTCCCTTGAATGATTCAGTGAAAAAAAGAAAGAAGAAAGCAGGTAAATGGATGTGGCAGGGTGGAAACAAGAAGAAATGAGAAGAGATGAGTTGAGAGAGGAATGTGTAGGAGGGTGGTACACATAATGCAAGTGTAGAGGGAATAGCTCATGCCCACCACCTCAAGAAATGCTATGAGGGGTGCCTGGGTGGCTCAGTTGGTTAAGTGTCTGCCTTCGGCTCAGGTCATGATCCCAGGTTCTGGGATCAAGTCCCACATCGGGCTCCCTGCTCAGTGGGGAGCCTTCTTCTCCCTCTGCCTGCCACTCCCCCTGCTTGTGTGCTCTCTCTCTCTCATTCTCTGACAAATAAATAAATAAAATCTTAAAAAAAAAAAAAAAGAAAAGAAAAGAAAAGATAGAAATGCTATGACCAGAGTCTTCCTGGGACTTTTCACCAGGATCCCACAACAGGCTTCCGAGCTTGGTCTTCTGAGTCATGGCATCCAAACAGGTTGAGAGTCCCCTTGTGATCCTCACACTCACAGAGTGGCAGAAAAACCCTCTCTTGCCTTAAACTTCAGGCTGTTTTAAGTCTTCAGGCTGAACTAATTTGCATTTTCAGCTTTGAGTGGGTTAAGGGCCAGAGGAAAAACCAGCCACTCTAACGGCATCGGAGGATCGGAGGAGTGAGCTCAATTCTCGTGGATGGTCATTAGCATCTAGCTTCTTTACTCTGCCCGTACAGTATTTTCAAATCAATTGCTCGGCATTGGTGCTTCTGCTGGGATTGATTTAATAGTCTAATATGAAGTCTCAGCCCTTCTGTACAGGTTAATTACATGTGGTCTTACACATTCTAATTTAAAATACTGCCTTTGCAATTACCATCAGTACTAAAACGGAGCACTAGTAATGAAGCTGGGCTCGAATTTTTTTCTAGAAGTAATGAATTGAAAAACCGAAATGACTTTTAATTTCTTTGGTGCTTACCATTTCAATATCTCTTCTCTTCTGCAGGAAATATAAATCAGGGTCTCCTCCTCATTGCAGATTGTTATGAAAACAGGCGAGATTGCCCTAAAGAAAGCAGAAAGCTTTGATTCTGAAACAGCCAAGACTTGATTATGTCAATTTTTGACCAACCCAAAGGACATTTCCTTTACCCTAATCCCCCAGTTGGGTATGTATTTCCGTGTTAATTTATGTTTCACAAACCCCTACATGGTGTTTAACTGTGTGGCGGGTATTGTTCTAGAGCTTTACAAATACTAACAACTCTATGAGGTACTGTATTAGTTATGGAACAAATTATCCCAAATGTATCAACTTAAGACAACAAACATTTGGGGCACCTGGGGGGCTCAGTTGGATGGGCCTCGGACTCTTGGTTTCTGCTCAGGTCATGATCTCATGAGTCATGAGATCGAGCCCCACGCCCAGCTCCATGCTCAACGGGCAGTCTTCTTGAGACTCTCTCCCTCTGCCCCTCCCTACCACGTGCTCGTTCTTGCTCTCTCAAATAAATAAAATAAATATTTTTTAAATAAACAAACAAAAATAAAACACTTATTATCTCACAGTTTCTGTGGGTCAGGATTTGGGGAGAAGCTTAGCTGGGTGGTTCTGGCTCGGGGTCTCTCACAAGGATGGAACTTTGGCCAGAGCTCTGTCATCTGGGGCCAGAGGATCCACTTCCAAGTTTACTCATGTGGCTGTTGACAGGCCTAAGTTCTTCCCCACATGGGCCTCTCTACAGACTGCCTGAGCGTCCTCACTTGGTGGCATCTGGCTTCAGCTTGAGCAAGTAACCTGAGAATAGGAGAGGCAGAAAGACAGTAGAGACAAGAGTAGAAAGATAGGGAACAAAGTTGAAGCCTCAGTGTCTTTTTAACCTGATAACCAAGGGGTCCACGTCACTTCCAGTGTATTCTCTTGGTCACCCAGACGACCTTGGGACATGAAGGAGGAGATACACAAGGGTGTGAATACCTGTAGGTGGGGATCACTGGGGGCCGGCTGGCTACCACAGGTAGGTGTTATTATTCTTCCTGATTTATAGGTGAGGCACAGATGGGTGAAATCACTTGTCTGAGGTCACTGTTAGTAAATGGCAGAGCCAAGATTTGAATCTGGTTCATCCTTCTGCCTCTAGAATCCAAGCTCTGAACAACTACTCATGCACAGAAGGGTGTACACTCATTTAACACAAGGTTCAAAAGCAGCTTCCAGGCCGGCCAACAGTGTTTATTCTAAATTAGTAGTCAGTGGAAACCCTTTGCTGAGAATACAGGTCTAAACGACTTGTCATCATCAAAACACATTCCTTTGTGTCCCCTGGCCGCGGTTGTGTACAGTTAAATATCCCTATTTCCTGGGAATTCCTTCTTTTCTTGGAAAATCAATCAAACAACCATCGCTATCCCTAGATTCTTTCTAAATATTGTACCTCCTATTGCACCAATAACCCATGTCTTCCTGTTCAACCCTCTGAGGAGACAAAGTCAGCTCTATGTAAGGACACTGCTTATGCTAAAACCCATTATTAATCACACTCATCCTTCACATCCCAGACCCTCCAGAGGTCCCCAATACCAGCTCTGGCTTCAGATTCACGTTTGAACACCCATGGATCATCCTGGCTCAGAGACAGGGTCCAAGAAGGGTTGAACATAAGAGTGTCTTCCATTGGAGTGTAAAAGGGATTTTGCTAGCCAATATTCTAGGCACTTCACGTATATGATTTAATTTTCCTGTATCCTATAAACATAATAATGATAATCAAAAATCACAGCTAGGAGAGATTGCAAGCTTACTATGTGCCAGGCTCTACATTAACTGCTTTATATACATTAATTCATTTTATCCTCAGACAAACCTGAGAGTTAAATTTGACTATTGTTCCCATATGACAGATAAAGACCATGAAGCTCAGAAAAGTTAAATGACTGGCCCAAAGTCATACAGAGATGGGATTCAAACCTGAATAGGTTTTACTATAAGAGCCGCCTTCTTTCTAACCGCACAAGGAAGCCTAGGGACAGGGACGTCCGTCCTCCATTTTTATATGGCAACTGGGTGCTACTCCCCACCTACCCTGGGGCCTGTCCTTTAACATCCGAATGGTCCATCTGAGGATTTTTCTAAACAAAGACAATTCCTTTTCTAGAAGAGAATCTGGGCCCAGGTGTTACAATGCCTTTTTTAACTTTTCTCCACTAGAAATGAAACAATATATCAGGGAGTTAGCAAGTCTTTTTAAAGGACCAGATAATAAATATTTCCAGCTTTACTTCTGGACCATATGGTCTCTATCACAAATACTCAACTCTGCCATTGTACCAAAAGCAGCCATGAACAATATGTAAATTAATAAGCATGGCTGTGTTCCAATAAAACTTTATTTATGGACACAGAAACTTGAATTTCATATAATTTTCTCAAGTAATGAAATATTCTTCTTTTGATTTTCTTTCAACCATTTAAAAATGTAGAATCCATTCTTAGCCCCCAGGCCTTACAAAAACAGATGGCCATAGTTTCTTGGCCCCCACAATTTACAACAGAGGAAGTCAAATTCTCCCAATGAGTTGAGTGACTTGGAGTTTATCAAATCAACAAAGAGCCAATTCTTGGGAAACATATTGTCTAGAGGGGTTGTTTTAAACATAAATGTACAGGGATAAAATCAAATGGAAGTAATTTCTCACTTTTCTCATTTCCCACACGCTTCCCAAAAGATTGGCTGGGAAAAGTCAATGAGGGATGTGATGTGCATTCAAGCAAATCATGCTTTTGTGACAGAGACTCCGATTTCACCTTATCTCTCCTGTTAGATCATAACGGGGCTGAGCCGTATTCACCTGTATGTCCCCACACTGACCCATTCCAGCCTCTTCCAGAACCTTAAACACACCCAGGAGCCATATTGCTCAAGCCAGAGAGAAAAGCCCAAAAGCCTAGCGAGGGTTTTTTTTTTTTTTTTCCCCATTTTGTGGGTTCTGTTATGTGAAAAGTTTAACAAGGATATTGAAACCGAATCACATTTAGTTAAATATTTCATAAAACATCTTATTAAAAAAGAATAAAATTATATAAAATTGGGTCTATACTGGAAAACCCTAGATATAGAACACCATGAATGCAGCAGGTTTTCAATAAATGTTAAATTAAAAAAGAAAAAAAGAAGAGAGTAGTGGGTGGAGAGGGAGGGAGAGGGATAGAGGAAGGAGGGAAGGAAGGAAGGACAGACGGACAGAAGGAAAAGGAAGAATATAGACTATGTCTTACTAGGCTCTTCCCTAATGGGTTCAATAATGTATTTAATAGGCAACAATTATCTAATAAAGTCAATGATTCACTCCACATCATTTTTGAGTAATGTACTATTTTCCAGAAATATCATCCTCACTTCCTGTTCAACAACCTTTTACAATAATAAGGGAAATTATTTACATTTGTGTGTATGTCCAGAACCACACCTTTAAAAATTTTAAGACTATCAAGATTATGTTCAGTCTTTTCATGCACTACATTCAACTGCTCCTTGGAACATAGGATAAGATAATCCAGCTTCCCACAATACAGTACAAGTTTCTGAGACAATGGGACCAACCCCACTAGACACCGGGGTTTGGAGGGCAGCGACTGTCATACTCATTTCAGTACTCTGGGGACCTGGCACTAAGAGGCATTTGATAAAAGTTTGTTGAATGAATGAAAAAGCAAATGAGGGAAATGTTTCACCTTAAGAGATTTAAAGCCTATTTTCTAACAACACAACAGCATTTGAACAACGCAAGTGTTCCTGGGAGATAAGAGACACCCAGGAGAATCAAACGGCAAGAAACAAAGGTGAGTGTTGCAAATGTTGGGGAGGGCAGCACCAGAGGGGTATTCCTGTGCTTAGAACAAATGCTCCCTGTAAGAAATGACTCCACGGTAATCCATCTAAACACATCTCTTTGCCTAAAATGAGAAAATTTGTCTTAAATTGCCCCATGCTTACACAGGGTTAAGTTGGAATCAACATTTTCTCGTATAAGGAGAAAAGCAAGGGAGTCCAAACACCACTGTTAGATCAAAGCTGGAGCCACTGTCAAAGTTGTGTTTTATTTTGCAAAGACCACCAACATTAAAAATAGTGATAAGCACTGTTTCTGAGTGTGCCTCTGGGTTGTTCCTCCAGCTAATAATCAATTCACTTTAGCCAGAACGATCTAATGCTTTTCTGACCTCCTGACCTTGTCTCTGAGTCTCAGTCAGTTGCCACCAAATAAATACCAGTCAGAAATGGAATCGTCCTTAGTTTCCTTGTGTGTGGAAATCGGGAGATTTTGCAATCAGGGCACCCACAGGGCAGGGAAAGGGACTTTTGTATTAGGGAAAGGACACGCTCACTAGGCAGTTGTTTACTGGAGCACCAGTGTGAGGCCTCACCTCACACAACTGTTGCCTTGGCAGATGGGGTGACCCCACACACAAGGCCATGGGGCTGGCTCCAGTCTCCTCTGGGGCCTGGCTTTGGGAGAGGAAAAACAAATGGGGCTGTTACTTTTTATATTCACACTTCTCTACAGTTGTTTTTGTTTTTGTTTTACAAGCACAAGTTTCTTTTATAAGATATAAAGTATATGCCCCTTTCTATCTAACCCTGGGATCTGAGAGAAATCATTGCTGTTTTCTCATGCAACCTATTCCAACAGGGTAGTTAAGAGATATGGCCAAGACTGGGTGGCTAATCCCCAAATCCGTTTCCTGGTGCATAGGAGACTACAGTTCCCAGCATCCTTCACAGTAGCTGTGCCCATGGTTAGAACAGAGTTCTAACCATGGACTGTGAGTGGTAGTGGTATACACCACTGCTTCCAGATATCACCCATAAGACCATTCCCCCACTACCGTCTTCTTGTAGACAAGCACACTGACTCTGGAAACCATGTGTTGGAAGATGGCAGAGCCACAAGATGGGAAAGGCCTGGGTTCCTGATGACTCCTTGGATGATAGCCACCTACCCATCATGAACACTTTCTCAGACATTCTATTAGTTTACCAAGGGCTGCTGTGACAAAGAACCACAAACTGGATGCCTTCAACAACAAAAATTTATTGTCTTACAGTTCTGGAGGCTAGAGGTCCAAGATCAAGGTGTTGGCAAAGTTGGTTTGTCCTGAGGCTTCCCTCCTTGGCTTGTAGATGGTCGCCTTCTCCCTGTGTCTTCACTTGGTCTTCCTTCTGTGCCTGTCTGTGTCTTAATCTCCTGTATTTATAAGAACATCAGTCATATTGGATTAGTGCCCATCTTCCTAACATCATTTAACTTAATCACCTCGTTAAAGGACTTTATCTCCAAATACAGCCACATTCTGAGGTACTGGGGATTAGGATTTCAACATATGAATTTTGGGAGGGACACAATTCAGCCCATAACACACAGCCAAGCCCAACATCAATGAGACAGGGAAGTAGACTCCACCTGTCATAGCAAAGATGGGAAAAGAAGCAAGATATGAGCCAAATAACATGATCTGCCACCGGCAACAATGATGATATGGTGTAGTAAGTACCAAGAGGAAGTTTAATACACTTGGATAAAATTCAGAAATATCTGGCATTCAAACCCTTCCAAAATCTTACCACTGACTATCTGTCCTTCCTGACCTCAGCTTTACTATAGAATAGCATTGAATCCCTGTACAAAGGGGCAATGACAAGTACAACGTGATGTAGTAGAAAGAGTATCCCCAGATTCCTAAGACCTGTTACTTTCTACATGAGATCCTAGTTTCTCTTCCAGCATGAGCCAAAAGCCATCTGTGTGATCCTGGGGAAATCGTTTTCTCTCTCAGGATCTGTAACCTGATTTCTAAGATGAGGAAACAGACTCTAAGGTCCCTAAGATTCTTTGACCCGGTTTCTTTTCTTTGCAATATGTGTTCCATAGAACATTAGTCCCAAGAGATGCCATGCAAATAAATGTTTCCATGAGCAAATCACTTGGAAAATGCTGCATACAATATCCCTTTCCTAGAATACCAAAGGTTATGAAAAGTCCTGTAATAAAAAAAATAAAAAAAATAAAAAATCCTGTTTTACTTCAACTGGTTCCCAGATGTATTGGGCCTAAGATTTTCTCCTTCTGCCCCTTGTAACATGGCCCAGAAGCAGTGAACTAACTCCCTAAGTACACACAGGCTTGGAGAGTTAGATTTGTTAGCATCCATGTCCAGCCTCTCCTTCCTGCCCCCAGGGAGCATGGTACTCAGTGAATCCTTGCTTCTAAGCCAGGAAGTCCCACAACTAAGATGGGGTTACCTCTCGCAGGCCCTCTCAGGGCATAGCCCAATCTTCCCTGAACAACAAAAGCAACAAGCATCCCACACGCCCATTGACATGTGGGGGCTCCGTGCTCTTATTCCCACTGTTACTCAAAAGACTTTTTGCCTCTCCTTTCTGGAGATTCTCTTCAGTCTCTGAAGAGAATTTTCAAAATCTCTTCAGTAGTGGCACCTCTTTGTCCTTTGCAGGAGGGATCTGAGTATTGGAAACAATAAATGTCCACTGGAGCCAAGTCTGGTGAATACCTTGGACACTGAAGCTGAGAAAGAATGTTTCTGCATCAGAAATGGAGAGAGTACAATCCACCTCATCTTTCAGTCAGCCTCATGCTCATCTGGCTCCCAGGCTTCTGGAACAAGAATACTCATTCCAAATGAGATCGCTCGTGCATTCCGGAATCTCCACACACCATATGCTGGGCGGTCTGTGGCTCCCTTGAATGGCAAACAATTATGTCCACTTGTTTGTTTTGTTCCTTTATTTGGCCCCTTGTCTGAACGGAGACACAGAATCCAGTGTCTCTTGCATCGTGAGTTCTTACAAGGCCATTCGTGTTTCTGTTGCCAGCTATTGTTCTGAATTCAGGAGACTATCACCAAATTGCGCGTTCACATCTCTAACTGAACCGGAGCCATCCCGACACCTCCCTGTCTTCCCTCTCCCCATAGCCCCTGCACACCATCTCCCTGCCTCTCTCTGGCTTTGATCCCAGGGTAAGGATTGTTAACACCGTTCCCGTTATTCAGTAGTCAGCTTGCATTTTTTTCTTTCCTTCAGATAACATTTAATTGCTTTAACACAACTTTTTCAAGGAGGCAGAGGAGTGTTCTTTGAAGACCCAAATTATCCTCAAAGCTGGTCTCTCAATGTTGCAAAGATTCGTGCTGACTTTTAATAACCAGAACATGAAACAAAAGAAAGTTTTATACCACCTTCTCTGAGAGCATTTGAACTGTGGCTATAGAACCAAAAATTGTCAGAGCCAGAAGGTCATGTCGGGGTCATGGATCCTTAGTGGGTTCCAAACTTCTTTAGCTACAGGACTCATTTCCAGCAGAAGCTTCCAGAATCCCAGTTATTAAACAAAAGCGATGCGCAGTTCTCGGGATAGTTTAACTCTTCAGACGAGATCAGGTTCATGCAGGGTGGTATGGCCGTAGACTAGTTTACAGCTTCAGATTGGTTTCAAATGCTTCCTTGTTTACAGGTCTGAAGCATCTGAAGAATCCTCTGCTCCTGGATTTTGATCCCAGCTTAAAAACACAGGCATTTTACTGAGGTCAGAAGTGAAGTCCAAAGAGACTCAACTGGTGCCTGACAGAGCAAAAAACAGAACCTTCACCTCCTGGTTCCCACACCAGGTGTAGCCTTAAAGTCGGCTGTGTATCCGAAGCTCTGGGGAGCTGGTTAGAAGCACAGATTTGGAGGCTCCAGCCACTGAGGATTCTGATCCAATGGGTCTGGAGTGAGAACTTGGAATGAGTGCTTTCTAAATGTTCCCTGTGTGGGGGCGCCTGGGTGGCTCAGTTGGTTGAGCGACTGCCTTCGGCTCAGGTCATGATCCTGGAGTCCCGGGATCGAGCCCCACATCGGGCTCCCCCTTCTCTGTGGGGAGCCTGCTTCTCTCTCTGCCTCTGCCTACCACTCCCCGTGCTTGTGCTCATTCTCTCTCTCTCTGTCAAATAAATAAATAAAATATTTTTTTAAAAAAAAGTCATTCTTCCTTTCAATAGCATATGTTACACTACGCCAATTGCCACTTTGAGTTCTTTCAGAATGCACTATCCTTCAGCATGGCAAAGTGAGACAACCCACTTTGATATTTCAACTCAAAGAACTAAAGGCCCTGGGCGCCTGGGTGGCTCAGCTGTTTAAGCGACTGTCTTCGGCTCAGGTCATGATCCCGGAGTCCCGGGATCGAGTCCCGCATCGGGCTCCCTGCTCAGCAGGGAGCCTGCTTCTGCCTCTGACCCTCCCCCCTCTCATGCTGTCTTTCATTCTCTCTCTCTCAAATAAATAAATAAATAAATCTTTTAAAAAAAATAAAAATAAAAAATAAATGTTCCCTGTGTGTCTGATGGAAATCCAAGCTTAGGAACCACTGTAGTATCCAGGCCTCCATGTCCTGGTCCCAAAGGCCAATTGATTCTTCTTAGGAAAAGCAAACCAACCCACAGAAGAACCTCGATTTGCTCATGCTGTGACCATCAACACAAATGAAAGAGTGAATTGGGAAGGCTTTAACCAGGTCCAAAAATTAATTAGTGGGCCCAAGGGGTTATTTACAAAGTACCCTTCAGCAGGAATTTGGCCACTGTTTTGTGTACCCAGGTAATTGTGTGGCATTTTATGGGAATAATCTCTGAGCAATAGTACCTAAAGATTGGTCACACTTTCTTTTACAAAGTGGCTTTCCATGCATTCTCTTTTTCAGTCCATTCAACAACCCAAATTATGGGTAAGGCAAGTCTTATTTTCCCTATTTCACAGACAATATGACTGAGATTCACAGAAAAGAAACAGCACACTGAGAAAACAGAGTTAGTAGGGCTTGATCTAAAACCAAAATCTTGGATTCTGTTTCCAATATGCCTCCTTAATGCATCCAAAAAAAAATAATGATAATAATCCATAGTACCACAGCCTCCTCTTTTCTGCTCACTCCAGCATAATCACAAATGGTATTATAAAATGGAAAACCCGATAACTCTAATAGCTATTTAAAAAACACTATTGATGCTCACAGCCAGGACCTCATGATGTTTATTCTAATGTCCTCATTTACTACTAAGCTATCACTGTAAAATGAAAACCATTCAACAGAATTGTATGCTTTGACTTCCCGAAATCAATTTCTATGTAGGTTAGGAAGTACAGTAGTAGGTTAAAACTCAAAAATGGGAAGACTCTACATCAGAAATGTTCATCAACAACAATAAAAAATCAATATTTATTTCAATTTTAAGAGGAAATAGAACTTGTTAGGAATCAAAATAAAAGGAAAAGCTACTTAAGAAATGTGAGCATTCATACTCAGATTACATTCAAGGGAACCAGGTTAGCCACGGCCTGAGTAATTTGATGATTTTCTTCTCATCATGATCAACTTCGCATCAGTGGACTACATGGAGGATGTTGCAATTTAATTATTACCCTGGCTAAAGGCATTGCTCCGTCCCTGGGACGTCTCATTTCAGTCACACAGATGTTGCTATTGTCACCCAGACAGGAGTGAGAGCAGAGCAGATAGCTCTTTTTTTTTAAAGATTTTATTTATTTATTTATTTGACACAGAGAGACACAGTGAGAGAGGGAACACAAGCAGGGGGAGTGGGAGAGGGAGAAGCAGGCTTCCCGCGGAGCAGGGAGCCCAATGCGGGGCTCGATCCCAGGACGCTGGGATCATGACCTGAGCCGAAGGCAGATGCTTAATGACTGAGCCACCCAGGCGTCCCTAGAGCAGATAGCTTTGACGGAACCTGAGGATACTCTAGCAATGCTCCCTCCTGGGGAGTAAGGAGAAGTCCCTGGGCGCCAAAATCTTTACCAAGCAGAAGGGAGTTTCCTATCCTCTCCCCCTCCCCAATAAATCCCTATTTCCCCCTTCTCCATATCTTTACCCTGTTATCTGTTTCACTGATCCTCTTAAAAACAGTTCTGAAAGTCTTGCCCTGGGGCACCAGAGTGGCTCAGGCGGTTAAGCATCCGACTCTGGGTTTCAGCTCAGGTCATGATCTCAGCATCGTGGGATGGAGCCCTGCTTTGGGCTCTACACTCACTAGGAGTCTGCTTGAGATTCTCTCCCTCTGCCCCTCCCCCCACTTGTGAATGCGCTTGTGCGCACGCATACTCTCTCTCTAAAATAAATAAATCTTTAAAAATAAAAATAAAATAAAATAAAATATAAAAGTCTTGCCCTGCCCAGTGTTAAAATGTACTATAAAGCTACAAGAGTAAAACAACATAGCAGAAGTTCAGGAATAAACAAATGGGTCTCAGTGTCCACTTTGTTTCTTTGTTAGCCAAATTGTTTCTCTCTCCCTCCCTCCCCTTCTACCTCCTCCTCTCTCTCCCTCTGCCTCCCTCTTTCTCTCTAAATGGGTCTGTAGGAGTATGAGGTCTCTTTGGCTCCCTCTGAACACCTAAAGCTGAGAACAGAATTGAAGGACAGCTTCGCACCCAGGTTCTAAATGGAAAAAGACATATTCTCGGTCCGATAAAGGAGGGAAAAGGGGCTGAAAGCAGTAGCCAGTGAGAGGGAAGGAGCGGGGAAAACAGAAGAAAAATGCCAAATGGGAGTTGTTGGCTGCTCTTGTTATTTTAATAGGAAGTTATCCTTCCTGTGTCTTGTTAACCTTTAGTGAAGCCACAGCTTAACAAAACACATGCAAATATGCCACAGTAAATAACTATGAGGAGGGGGGACTGGGGTTGGAGAAGCATTTTCTCTGCATTTTTATAGCAGAGATATTCTTGTTCCTAAGAGGGTATCTTTGACCCAGCGATACTAAGATTCATTTTATGAAAATAATTGACCAAATTTTAAAAAGATGTAAAAATGATATTTATCTCCAAGTTATTTATAACAGTGAAAAAATAGGAAACAACCTCAAAGTGCTGCAACAGAGGTCTGGTTAAGTAAATTAATGTGCACTCATACAACTAGGCTCTATGCAGCCGTTTAAGAAATAGACAGTAGATTGTTATGGAAACATAGTTGCAGAATATTGTTAAGTGAAAAAAAGCAGCTAATAATAGTATGCGTAATAGGAGATGCCTTTTGAAAAATATAGATACTTGCATAGGAAAAAGGTCTGGGAGAATATTAATAGCTGTTAGTTCTGGAAGGTGGCATTTCCCCCCATCTCAACCTCTCATGGTAATTACTTACTTTTAGAGAAACTACAGTTCCTTTTTCCAGAACATACAGCAAAATACACTATAATACATTTTTACAAAGAAAAATATAGTTATTTTTCCACCTTGCTATCTAACTTTCTACATACAGAATTTTATTTCTTCCCACCAACTCGAAAAGACGTGCTTTGTCCATTGTAAGTGTTGGCATCATAGGAGAATTCAAATACAGGCTCAGATTCAGTCGATTTCAAGACCAGAAATAATTGTCCCATTCTGTCGAATGCCGCCCGCCTACAGATGATCAAAGGTGATATTTTAAACGTTTAGATTAAAGATCAGCAAGATAATTGACGGAAAAAGTCACATCTTGGAAGAATGTACGAACTACTTCACTAACTTAAGAATAGCCAGTGTAAGTCAAGGAAAATTCCCCTGTATTTGGCAGGGGACGGAGCCCCCAGGGGAAAACAGAAAAGATGCTTATGGCTCCTTTTACAGTTCAAATCATCTCCACTACCAGGGTCATTACAACATCATAGCCACCTCTTCTGCTTACATGTGGGCTGTAACCAAGGGAGCAATTTCCCCTCCCGCCCCACCACCGCCCCATAAAAGCATAGGGAGAATGGAAGAGGAAAAGGGAGTTCAGGAATTTTCCCCTCTGTGTTCCCAGGACCAGCATCACCAGGACCCAGTCTCCTGGGTTCAAAGGCGAGAACAGATTCCCAGAAAGAAGGGAGCGAGGGAGATAGTCACTCTTCCCTCCCAGAGACAACATCATGGCTGAACCTGTGTCAAGAGCAGAAATTGGTTTCACAAACACGACAGATCTGAGAAACAAAATTGTCATCAGCTCATATGTTCCACCGATTTGATGTGGTTATAAAAGTAGAATAGCCTCCGGATAAAAACCTGGTTTCTGAGATCATGAGCCCTATTACAATAAAATTTCCCTGTAACAATTTAGATCCAGGTATATGGAAAACACTTCACTTGCATAGTTTTTCCCAAGTGTATTAAAATTTTTATTTCATCCACAATAAAGCCTGTTTTCTCCCAGAAAGAGATATGAGAGGTTTAATAAGGGAGTGGCGTTGCAGTGGGTTCTGACTGTTTATGGAGGCCAGTTTTCTCCTGCACGCCAGGGACCAGGGACTCCTGCAGACACAGAGAAGGTCACTCTCCATGAGTTTCCCATGATTAATCCTAGAACTGAGCCTAGGGACAAGCTTGGCACAAAGTTCTGACTGCAGAGCTATCCTCTTTCACATGCTGCCTGCTCCAGGCCTTGGTCCCCTGTTATTCTAACAAAGGCTTAGTGAGGTCTGAAACCTAAGAGTTCTGGAAATGCCCAGACAACAGAATCTTGTTAAGCCTTTCCTTTCTGGGCCCTTTTTCTTACTCTCTAGGCACTCAGGTTGCTTTCCATATCAAAATTTCCTCTCAGGGAAATGACCTCATGTCAGTCATTCACATTTTAGTGTGAATTCAAATACCTCCTCTTCTAAAAGCATTTTAATTTATTGTCCTTCTAATTGTGAAAAGAATATCTTGTTTCTTAGAAGAATCTCAGGCATGTTCAATTACTCTTTGGGGAAGGTAACTGAGAAGGAAGGGGCGCCTGGGTGGCTCAGTCAGTTAAGCATCTGCCTCCGGCTCAGGTCATGATCCCAGGGTCCTCCACATCAGGCTCCCTGCTCAGTGGGGAGCCTGCTTCTCCCTCTCCCTGCCCCCTGCTCATGCTCTCTCTCGCTATCTCTCTCTCTCTCTCAAATAAATAAGTAAAATCTTAAAAAAAAATAAGTGAGAAGAAAGACTATTCCAGCTCCTTGAAATCTCACCATTTTCTGGGTGGATACTTAAAGCAAAAAGGTCACAGAAGCAGAGTTGCCCTTCGGAGGATGGGTTCATGGTCACATCAGAGAGAAATCTATTTTCGAGCCATCTTTTAAATGGTTGCCTCCCACACAGACCAACCCCATGTCTGTTCCCTTACAACACTGCTCATTTCCCCCATGCTGATTGAGCACCCCACTGGAATGGGTCCCACCCTCAAGGAAATAGAGTCTCATGGGCTGGAGAGTAAATATGGCATAGTTCGATCACCTGTAACTTCCAGAGATGGGTTGCATATTTACAATTATTTTAATTACACTTGAAAGGACAAAGATCAGGAACAGATGTCAAACATATGAATTGAAATTAATGATCATTTGTTAATGGAGTGAAGAGCCATTCATCATTTTATTAGAACTAATTCTTAAGGCCATATGGAACCTTTTACCATGGAGCAAATCTTTGTTCTCTTTAGAATATTAAGATCTTGATTAATAAAACGCAAGGTACAGGGCTGCCCAAGTAAAATTTCCTTGTACTAAATGTAGTAGTTCCCAGTTAGTATGACAAACTGGATCTGTTCCAGTAACAGAAGTATACAAATGGTGACCAGGGTGAGCTGTCCCTCTTACCTTCCATCCTTCATCTATTTATACAGCAAATGTTTATCGCATGTCGAGGACCATGCTAGGTGTAGAGAGATGTAAGAGTGAACAAAAGCAGAGGTGGTCCTGCAGCCTGGATCTAACTGTAGAAAGGAAACATAATAATGAGACAATTACACTCACAAACATAAAAGCACAACTGTAACAGGTGATAAGCAAAGGCCCCGGGACAGAGGGTATCCTGGAGCATGAAATGAAAGAACCAGAAAGCTGGAGTGACTGGAAAAATATACCTGAGGAGAGACCTGGTGTGAAAAGAGGTTAAAGAGGCAGGCAGGAGTTTATAGCCACGACTGGAGTTTTCTCTTTTTCCTAAGTACGAGAGGAAGTCAGCAAAGGGTTTCTTGTTGTTGCTGCAGTTTTACGATTTATTTATTTATTTGAGAGAGAGAGAGAGAGCACGAAAGCAGAGGGAGGGGCAGAAGGAGAGAGAATCTCCAGCAGACCCCCTGCTGAATACGGAGCCCAACACAGGGTTTGATCTCACGACCCTGAAATCATGACCTGAGCCAAAATTAAGAGTTGGAGGCTTAACTGACTGAGACACCCAGGCGCCCCAGGAAGCCAGCAAGGGGTTCTTAAAGGGAGAGTGGCAGGGTCAGATTTGAATTGAGATCCCCTGGCTACAGTGTGGAGTCTAAATGGGAAAGAGGAGGCAGAGTGGCTATAGGGACAGAAGGTGTGTTAGGTAGGTACTTTGCCGGGGTCCAGGTGCGAGATGATGAAAGCAGAGCAGGGAGGGAGGACACTGGCGGAGTACTGATGGTCGGGCTGGGGTGGAGGTGGAAGGGACGGAAGTGGTTGGGTTCAAGAGATATTCTGAAGCTATCTAGGACCAAGGAGCAGATTGGACGGGGACAGTGGTGAAGAGAAGCCAGCCATCAATGGACGGCACTTGGGTTTCTGGCTTGCAGAACTGGATGAGGGTAATGAAATTCACATGTTGGATGAGGTCCAATTAAAAAGGGAAGTTTCTGGATCCTTGGGTGATAGCTGCATGCCTGCCCTTCCCTGATCAAGCCACCCCTGCAGAAATCATGGCTTTAGACGGTGGAATAAAAAGGAGCAGTTAGTGTGGCCATCTCTACTTGATCAAAGTGCTCTGTCCTCCACTCCTGAGGATATTAGCACTGGAAAGGATTTGGGAGATTACCTAGCCCCTCTTCCCTACTTGACAGGCACATGAAGACATCTTGCCCAGAGTCACCAAGCAAATGAGCAGGAATGTGGAGACAGCCCAGAGGTTACCTCAAGGAGAAGCCCCCAGCCAGCCCCCAGCCAGCAGTCACTCAGCAAATGTGGCTCTGGCCACTTGCATGCCCAGCACCTTGCCAGGTGCCATGGATCAAAGATGAGCAAGTCACAGGCCCTACGATGACCCCCAGGAAGGGAAGAGTCGGGGATGTGTTCCTAGGGTGACACGAGCTGAGCTTCGAAGAATAATGGGGGCTGGGGGAGGGGGTGAGTGTTTCCAGGGAGAAGAAACAGCAGGACAGAACATACACGGGCTGTAAGCAGGCTCGACCTTTGGTGTCCCTCCCTTCCTTCTCCTCCCCCACCCCCCAACATCCTTCCTCGCATAATCCCCTCAAGAAGTTCAAGCTTTGGACAACACAGCTAAGAAGAGCATTTTGCTCTTCTGCAGGTAACTCCCACTTTCTGCCCAGGAAACACAGACCTCTCCTGGGGCTGGCTGAGCAGAGTCTGGTGACCTTCGTCAGAGGTAGGCCTGGGCTAGGAGTCGTCGTGAGGGGGGAAATATGGCAAGAACAAAACACCAATGGACTTCTCAATACATTATCCTTCCCCAAATGTTTTAGAAAGTTCATCTAGACTACAGTATGGAGAAAGTGTTGGGGAGAGGAATAGGAGGTTGTTTAGGAGACAGCATCTGGCACAAGACGGAAGGGAATTCGAGCATCTTGATGTGGGCAGCGTGCAGGTGTTTGAGCAGGCCAGCAACATCAAACCATCCTACGTAATCTGCCACGTCTTTCCCTCCCCAGGGAGCAACATCCACCCCAATAAGGCACCAAATTAGAACAGGGTAAACACGGAAGGCAAGGGAAAAAGTAGACTGGTTTCTGCTCCAACAGAAGCTGACAACACAAAGGGGTTTTCTCCCTCCTCTCCCAGTTCTGAAAACCCAGACCTCGGGCCCCGGTGGGTACATGGGGAACACTCGCTCAGCCAGCCTCTCAGCTCCTTCACTTGAGGGGCCAGAAAAGGGTATCAATTTCGCAAGTGTGGCAGGTTTTATTCTGACCACTTGAAGTGGGTACAAAGGAGGGACTCTCAGGATGAAAACAACAATGTGACGGCAGATGTCACAGCCTTGCCCTCAGCTGACCAGAAGGCTGTTGGCTGCCTCCAGTCCACCACCAGTGTCCCTGCTACATACAATCCCTACCTGCTCTCTCTCTCCTCACCGCCTTACACACATACAAGCACACAGACACATTCATCTAGGAAGGTGAAGGAGGGCATTGTCCCCATCCCCTCCCTCCTCAAAGCCTTTGCTCCCAACAGACACCAAATGCCCCTCCCCCTGCCCACCCTCCTTCCCTTCCTGAGGTCTCTCACCCCACGGCAAAAACTTAAGATCTCTTCACAAGGGCGCCTGGGTGGCTCAGTTGGTTAAGCAACTGCCTTCGGTTCAGGTCATGATCCTAGAGTCCCAGGATCGAGTCCCGCATCGGGCTCCCTGCTCGGCAGGGAGTCTGCTTCTCCCTCTGACCCTCCTCCCTCTCATGCTCTCTGTCTCTCATTCTCTCTCTCTCAAATAAATAAATAAAATCTTTAAAAAAAAAAAAAGATCTCTTCACAAAAAGATGTGGGCCCCCGCTTTAGCAGATCGGGGGTGACCATGTAGGAGAACTGCTTGGGGGTGTGGGGGGAGTGGGACCAGCCATTCCACAAAGCTGACAAAAAGCACCAGTCCCTCTTGGGTCCCTGGCCCCAGGGATAGATTTGCCCCCAGGACTTGCCACTAGGATGCTCTGAGGATTGATCACCTTATCTTTCCCATACTTGGTTTTCAGGAGCCCACTCAGGAGGACCATTTGGAATGCAATCTGTGCAGTTCTTTCTTTTCAAATACAAGGCAAAAATGAGTTTCTGGAGATTGAGCTGTGGAGCCCGCTGGACGCATTCCTGGGTACGAATACTTCAGGGCCCTGGCGATCAATTCCCCCCCCTCCTCCACCCCGTCACCAAGACTGGGCCAGCCTTTAGCAGGCTCAAGTGTAATTTCGGGCTGTGCTTATTACAGGCTCAGACCTTGTTTGATGCACTGAAGTGGAAAAAAGTTCCCTCTCTGCATGTGGCCGTGTCCTATGTGTCTGTCGTATCTTTAACAATGTAAACATCAGAAACAGATGGGGAAATCCAAGCCAGCGCCAGGCCAAACAGGGCTCGCTGCAGACAATGCGTCTCGGTGCCAAGACAAATACACTCTGTGGTATCACTAATTTCTAGTGCACTGGAACCAAGCAAAACAAATAACAATTAAGGCCCAGAAATCTTAAAATGAATAACCTTTCTGTACACAAACTCAATGCCACTATTAAAAGGCCATCAAGTGCGACGAATATACGAAACATAACAATGAAATCCTTCTTATGTGAATAATTACTGAATAATTACCAGGAAAGGGGGCATTTCTCTGGTTCTCAGAGTCTGTGGATTTTGCACACGGAGCTTGGCTTTGGCTGAGCCCACAGATATTTCCAAAACGCCTTCACAGACTTCATGTCACCATGATAACAGTGCAAGGGGTGGGAGTTGGGGATGGCAGCCCCTCATGTCTCCATTTTCCAGATGGGACCACCGTGGCATGGACTGAAGAAGAGAATGGCCCAGTCACAGTGCTCTCATGGACAAAACAGGGTCTAAATGGACGAACCTTTTAGTCCAGAGTTCCTTCCACCAGTGTGCATAATAAGCCTCCCTTAGCCACACCTGTAACCCCCACTATATATCTTAACCCGCGAAGCAGGTGCCAGAATGGGCAAAGCAAGGGTAGAGCAGGGACACAGCTGTTGCAATGCCCAGGTATCCTTCCAAGCCTTCGCCCACCATCTCTTCCCCAGCCAAGGCAGGTGCCTTAACGGGGTGAAAATTACCAATGCAGTCACAAGCTAGGAGGCAACCAGCTTCAGCCTAATGGCTTCATATTTCAAGCAGGTATAAGCCTGCCTTAGGGGTCACAACTCAGTGCAGGGATTGGAAAGAAGAATCTGCCTGAAAACGTAGCCAAGCCCCTCTCTGCCTGCAGCATCCATCTGATGGATCACTCACTTTATCAGGGCATAGCCCCGCAGCAATGCTGCCCATCTTGTGGGGTCTATACCCTGGGGATCTGGCTCCCAGATGAGAAGGGTCCCCCCAGACTGCATAGCCATATGGCTCTTGAAAGTCACTGATAAGCACAATCATTCCATTCTTTCCCCCATCTGATTCACAGAACACTTGAAACACTGATCATTTTAACTGTGGTGAATGCTTAGGGAAATGGGTACAATTATAAACCATAGGGAGGAGGGTAAATTGATACAGTATGTTTAAAGGTGATTGGGCAATTTCAATTAAAATATATTAGGTCAAACCAGATGAGACTGCCAATATTCAACAATCCTGGACCTATAAAAAATTTTATGTTTCAGCCAAACACAGTGTGCACCCCCTTCAACTTTGCATATCTACTTCGTTGTAGCTATCCTAGAGAAATGTTGGCACGTTTGCACAAAAATCTTACACTAAGATGTTCACTGGAACATCAACAGTGGAATGGTAAAGTAAACCATGATGAATCCCTCCTGGTAAATACTATGCAGCACGCAAAAAGGTAGAGCTTTCAAGAAGTAAATTGCAAGGAAGGAGATTGGGAGGGGGACGGAGAGAGGGAGGGGAAACCTACAGGCTAAAAAAACTTAAAAGATACATCAACCAATTGCAATGTGTGGATCTTAACAGAATCTGGATTCAAATAAATAATGTTTTCAACTAGATAAAGTTTGATATTAAGGAATTGTTGATTTTTATGTGTGACAATGGTATTGTGCTTATATTTTTTAATAACCCTTATCTTTCAGAGATACATAATAAAATATTTATGGTTGGAATGCTGTATCTGGGATTTGCTTTGAAATAGTAAAGCAGAAGAAAGGAAGTGGGGTTAGATGGTCCAGACTGGGTGAGGTGATAGTTGCTGAAGCTGGAGATGGGTACATAAGGGCTCATTACATTATTCTGTCTACCTTTGAATGTATTTAAATTTTTCCATAATAAGGGGTGCCTCACTGGCTCAGTGGGTGGAAGGTGTGACTCTTGATCTCAGGTTTATGGGTTCAAGCCCCACATTGGGTATAGAGATTACTTAAAAATAAAATCTTAAGGGGCGTCTGCGTGGCTCAGTAGGTTAAGCGTCTGCTTTCAGCCCAGGTCATGATCCTGGTCCTAGGCCCAGGTCCTAGGATCAAGCCCCACATCGGGCTCCCTGCTTGACAGGGAATCTGCTTCTCTCTCTTCCTCTGCCCCTCCCCAGCTGCTCGTGTTTTCTCTCTCTCTCTCTCAAATAAATTATTTTTTAAAAATAAAAATAAATTAAAATCTTAAGGGGCACCTGGGTGGCTCAGTCAGTTAAGCAATCAACTCTTGATTCCAGCTCAGATCATGATCTCGGGGTCATGGGATCGAGCCCCAAGTTGGGCTCTGCGCTCAGCAGGGAGTCTGCTTGAGATTCTCTCTCTCCCTCCCGCTCTGTCCCTCCCCTCACTCATGCATGTGCGTGCACACACACACACACACACACTCAATAGATAAGCTCCTAAACAAAAGATACAGTGATATATGTACAGTCAAGGAAAGAATGTATTAAGTGAAATAGCAAATTGCAGTATAATTATACACGATGATACCAGTTACTTAAAAAATAAAAACACAAAGCAAAACCACACATATTGTATAAATGTGTCTTTTAAAGTTCAGAAGGTTATACTCCAGACTAAACTGTTGACAGTAATTGCTTCTGAAGAAGAAACTGGGACTGAAGAGGGTGGTTGAGAACTTGCCCTTTCATCGTTGTTTCTGTTTTTACAAGAATATATTCATGTGCTACTTGTGTCATTAAAAAATATAGAGTATGCATCATTAGCCCAAAACTGTTAACTGGCATTGGGGGAGTGCCAGAGTCATTTCCAAAACACTTCCTCAGCAGTGGAGGTGTCAAAGAGCAGGACAAGCCTAGTGTGGGGGCAGGCAGGTGATGGTGTGTTGGGTCGTTTCTTGTTGATCAGTCACAACATCCATGTGGGTGGAGAGAGAGAAGAAGCTGCCCTTTCACTAAGCACCTACTAGATGCCAGTCATGGTCCCATCCATTAGTTCCATAATCCTCATAATAATCGTGGACCAACCGTAATGGTCCAAAGGTTAGGGACTTGTCCAGTCAGTGAATCTGGGTCTGACTCCCAGGTCCCTGTTCCTTCTGCCATAACATGTTGGGGATGGTCAGGTTCTTCCCTGTTTGGGGCTCCCCCTGGGGACAAGCAGAGCAGGGATGCCATCGTAGTGTCCGTAGGAGGAGAGGGAAGAGAATGGCCACCTGTGACAGGTTACGGGAGGACGAGGACAGGCAGGAGGGGTACAGGAGAGATGGGGCATGGCCAGGAATGTTGGCAGCAGGCCTGGAGACTGAACATCACCGTAGCCATGACAGCAAGCGTGGTGCTGATGATGAAGCCACCAGGCTGGTGGTAATGAGAATCCCGGTGAAGGCAGCTGATGAGACGCAGGAACCTCTTTCTCACTAGCGAATCCAAGCACCCCTGATGCAGGACAGGTGGAGGAAGCAGCAGCCAAGGTGCTGATGGGCTCAGAGCTGAAGACAGTGAGGTGACAGTGGGGTATGGGAGTGACAGCGGGAGGGGGTTTCTTGACAGAAGAGAGAGTCCCCCCCGAGAAGGAGAGGAGAGGGAAGAGAAGAAAAGAAGAGATTACTTAAGAAGAAGTGCCAAGCTCTTGAGAGTGCCAGGCAAGCAGTTCTTTATAGACATTCCATAAATAAAAATGTAGGAAGCCAGTTCCTCAAATCAGTCATTTTCTGCATGCATTGGTTCCTTGGCTTGGAACATTCCCCTTCTCCACCCTCACAGGGGCTCCTCATCCTTCCAGACTCAGCTAAAATACCCCCCACCCACCCAGAGAAGCCATCCTGTCTGCGCTGAGATGCCACCCCAGCCTCTCCCCCTCCCTCCTACTTATCACTTGGGGGGGGCACATTTTTAAATTACTCATTCATTTGTCCACTTGTTAATTACCATCACCGTATTGGTTCGTAAACTTCACGTTGAGGAGGAGGAGCACGTAGATCAGGTTGGGTTTTTTTTATCACTATCCCAGCACCCAGCAACGTGTCAGGCACAAAATTGGTGCTCAATTATTGTTTGAAGGGTGGGTGAATGAACAAAGAAAGAAGGGAGGGAGGGGGGAGAAGGGGGAAGAGGATGGGGGGGTAGAAGGAAGAAAGGAAGAGGGACAAAGGGAGGGAGGGAAGGTGGGAGAAAGTAGTTACGATATTCCGCTTCAGCTCTCTGCTACCCAAGGGCAAAGGGGTACCCAGCAGGCAAAGAAAATGTTCCTGAGCATTTCTTCCAGTAGCACCTACTCCGAAGTAAGATTCTCAGTTTGGAAGCCTAGGCTGTAACCCTGCGCTAAGCTGATTCTCTCCTGGCTCTATCCACACCCAGTCTCTCCTCCATTACTCAGGACAGTGAAGAACTGGCTGAAATTTGCATGTTGGATTCTGCATGTGCCTCTGAAATATTATTCAGTTATCTGAGAGCTGCTAGACTACACTCTAAGCTGGCTTCACTGAGTATTTATAACTGCCAAAACAACTTATTTCAAAAATAAACATGGTATTTTTAGCCCAATGTTGCTGATAACCTGCTCTGTCAGGTCATACACTTGGCTCAGAATTAGCAGTGTGTCTCTGGTCAGCCCCAGTTGCCTGGAGTCATCTTTGGTCACTGGGTGGCCAGCTCACCAGGTGATGGGACCAAGCCCTGGCCATCACCTTGAGATTGTCCACCAGCCCACGATGGGCCAAGAAGTCTGATTAGCCCTCCTTGGAAAGTATGGCTCACCCTCCGCTCCCTCCCTCACATGTTTTTGGAACCCTTCTGTGGGTGGCTGAAATCGGAGTGAGAGAGATGGCCACAGTGGGCATGGAAAAAGGGAAAGAAGTGTGTATGTGAAGAGGGGAGGGGTGACCCAAATGCCCAAGGCAGAAGCCAAGGGCAGCCCAAGAGCGGAGGTAGGAAAGGAAGGTGAGAAGGCAGAGGAGAAGGAAGGCCAACAGAAGGTGCCAGCATGGCCAGAGGAGTGTGACCCACCTTAGCGTGTCAGGATGCCTCGGGGCCCCCTGACCGTGGATCTGAAGGCTGCATGCCTGAGACAGAGGTTTCTGAGAAGGGAAGCAAGAACACAGGGAGCCTCAGTCTTCAGTTCTCTTCAGGTTTTCCAACATTTTCCTCTCCCACTGCTGCTCTGTGATGGAGATTTTGGAGAAACAAGTGTGGAGGAGAGAATGTGCAAAAGCATCAGCATCGGACAGACTGGGGCTTCAACCCCAGCTCTGCCACCTAATAAGCTGTGTGACCTTGGGCAGGTTACTCAGCCTCTCTTGGTCTCTAGTTCCTCAACTATGATACATGGAAAACAATGGTACCCAACTTCCAGGGAGGCTGGAAGAACAAAACACTCATATTTACAGAGCACCTGCCATATGGTAGGAATAAATAGGGTCTCTTGTTTTCATGACCCTTTAGCCTCCTATCCCCAGTCCCTGTTGTTATAAGTTCAGGGGTGAAGTGGTTAAAGACCACAGGAGGGAGCATGGACCCAAGAGGGGTCTCCCTGCTGGAGGGAGACCAACAGGACCGATGATGACAACAGCGTTAATGCCTAAGGCCATGGTTTCAAATCCCACCTCTACCATCTCCTAACTACGTGGCCTTGGCACGTGTACTTAGCTTCCTCTGGTAACATAAAAAATTACCACAGACTCAGTGGCCTAACGCCACACAAACATATGCTCTTACAGTTCTCGAAGTCAGAAGTCCAAAATCAGCTTCCCTGGCTAAAATCAAGACGTTGGCAGGGCTCGTGCCCTCTGAAGCCCCCAGGGAAACCCATTTCCTTGCCTTTTTCAGCTTCCAGTGGCCACCTGGAGTCCTTGGCTTGTGGTCTCATCCTCCGTCTTCAAAGAACATCATTCCAATCTCTCCTCTGTCGTGACACTATCCTCTGACTGACCGTCCTCCCTCCTTCTCATAAGAACCCTGGTGATTACCCTGGGCCCACCTGGACAACCCAGGATGATCTCTGCATCTCAAGATCTTAATCATATCTACAAAGTCCTTTTTGCCAGATAAGGCAACATTCACAAGTTCTGGAGACCAGGACATGGACATATGGGGGGGGGGGGGCATTATTTAACCTCCCACTACCAGCGAATTAATTTCTCTGAGATTTACTGTCCTCACCTGTAAAAAGGAAATCATGCCTATTATGATGGTTCATTTTATGTGTCAACTCAGTATGTGGTCAAACACAGTCTAAATGTCACTGTGAAGGTATTTTTCAAGGACATTAACATTTCAATCAGTAGACTTTGGGTAAGGCAAATTACCCTCCATAGTATGAGTGAGATTCATCCAATCAGTCAAAAACCTCAAGAGAAAAAAGATTGATGGCCCCTGACAAAGAAGGAATTCTGTCTCCAGACTGCCTTTGGATTCTAGCTGCAACATGGGCTATTCCCTGGGTCTCCAGCCCACCAGTCTGTCCCACAGATCTTGGAGTTGCTAAACTCTACAACTGCAGAAGCCAGTTCCTTCAAAAATAAATTATATACGTATCTATGTGGATGTGCATATGTACACATATAAATACGTGTGTGTATGTGTGTGTGTATACACACCCTATGGGTTCTGCTTCTCTGGAGAGCCTGCCTAATACACCTACCTCTGTGGCATTCTTAACCAGTTTAAATGACATGAAGCATGCACAATGTTCAGCACATTGCTCAGCACATAAAGGTTACTAGACATTAACTGTGGTGGTTGTGCCTTTAAAAAAAAAAAAAGATTGATTCATTTATTTATTTGAGAGAGAGAGAGTGCATGAGGTGGGAGAGGGGCCAAGGGAGAGGGAGAGAGAGAGAAGCAGACTCCACGCTGAGCATGGAGCCCAATGCGGGGCTCGATCTCATGACCCTGAGATCGTGACCTGAGCTGAAATCAAGAGTCAGACACTTAACCAACTGAGCCACCCAGGTACCCTGGTTGTGCCCTCTTATTAACAGGAGGAAAAGATGCTTCCCACTGTGAAGTACGATTATTATGCCACACTGGACATGGAGTTAGGTGTGGAAGGAAGAGAAGGACCAAGATCAACTCTACTGGCTCTTTAGAAACTTCCTTAGAACCTGGTAGGGAAACTCCTAAGGGCATTTCCCATGGTCCCCTATTGGTCCTAAATTAGGGTTGTGCCCTCAGGGAGTCATTTCCTGTGAATAAAAGGTGAGTTGAGTGCTCTGAACAAGCCACCACCCCTGGATGTGGCTTGCAGCCCTCAGGGTTGTCGATGTAGTCCTGGGAACGGAGACAAGAAGCCAACGAAGTCAGAGATGTTTGCCCGCAAGGAAATGTCCTGAAGTCATGCCTCTCATCAGAGGCTGGGGGCAGCCCAATGTACCAAGCCTGCCAACCTCAGAGATGAAGGAGACCTCCCATGTGAGCAGCCCGTTTCTTTGCTGACCCAGTGAGTGAGACAGAAGGAGGGAAAGAGGAAATGGGAAAAGAAAGACCCAGCATCCACGTGTCAGCAATGCTTCAGTTGGCAAACCTGTGTCTCAAGACCTACGCAGAGCCTCATGCTACAACACTGGTCAGAGTTATCCTACTGCTGGCATTTAAAGAGGAAACTTGCTCAAAGGTCAGCAGGGACACACCTTCAGGCTCACTCTCTTTGGGGTGTCATCTATTTTAGCAGCCGCTCAAGCGTATTTACAGGAGCTTGCTGGAGTCAAGCATATGGGGCTGTTTAGGTGGTTCAGCAGCTTGGCTTGGAAGGTACTTGCAAGTCTCGCCTTCAGTGGGAGTCCCAGAAGCTCAAGTTCACTGAGCTGCGGCAGGCAAAGGTGACTTAAATTCAAACACTATGGCAATTTGCATGGTAATTTACACTGGAACCCTTTACCCCCTGTCATCCCCAAGAAGCCCTCCCAAAAGTTGAAAGAAAGCAGCTCAAATGTTTACAGCCTGCTTGACACACTGTGGTTTCACCCGTCCCCTTGCCAGACAGAAGGGGAGGGGACAGACTGTGTGGGCTTTAGTGTGGAAGCTGGCATTCTCTGACATTGTTCAGTGGAAACACTGGGATAAAGACAGAGTAAACTCTTACATTTGCGTTGTAAGAAAACCTACTATTGGAAACTATTTCTGATTAGCTAGACATTAACCTTTCAAGTAGTAATAAAGATGATGTGTTCCATGGGTATAATGCTCTTCACTTTTTAAAATACGTTTCCATTTATTGTCTCTGACAGAGAAAAGAAAGTTCTATATTAAAAGTGCTATGGACTGAATATTTGGGTCCCTCCCAAACTTCACATATAGAAGCCTCCACCCCCAGTGTGATGGCATTTGGAGGTGGGGCCTTTGGGGGGGCGATTAGGTCGAGACGAGGTCATGAGGGTGAAGTCCTCATGATGGGATTATTGCCCTTGTAAGCAGAGACCAGAGTGCTTGCTTGCTCTCCCTCTCCCTCTCTCTACTCCGTCTGAGGCTATGGCAAGAAAGTAGCCATCTGTGAGCCAGGAAGAGAGCCCTCATCAAGAGCTAGACTACACTGGCGCCCTGACCTTGGACTTCCGGGCACTAGAAGTGTGAAAAATAAATGTCTTGTTTAAGCCACACAGTTTGTAGTAGCTCCAAAACCCCTGGTTCTAAACTCAAATTTTAACACATCCAATTATTTTATTTAGCCCAAATAAGCAGATTTTTAGCTATTTAGAGCCTGCGTGCTCTGCATCGCCAACATCTGCTAGCCATAGATAAGATAAGCCCCGAGGCTATAAAGACGCCCAGCCGGTTCTGCTTTTCAGAGCTCTCTGACCCAGGCCAGGCTGCTGAGCCACATTATTAGACACCTAAGCCACCCCCCCAACCCCCCTCTCCCCTGGAGCTCCCTTGTCCCTCTCCCTTTCTGAGCAGTGACTCTCATTATGTAGCGTCTGGACAGTCTCATGCTGGGAGGGACTCCCACATGCAAACCTGTCAAAGCATCACCCAAATAAAGCCTGAGTTCTATTTTATACCTCAAACTCTCCACAAGCAGTATCTCAAGGAATGAAATCAATACAGGTGATGGCCTCAACCCACAATGACACGCGTCTAGGAAGCAGCAAACTCTCACAATCCAACAGACAGAAGCCACAGGCTCAGAAGACAGCTAGATCCTTACCAGTGACTATACCATGGGAGGCTCCAACCTCCCTAGGAAGGGGGCTGGCAACTGCCAGGCTGAATGTCAGGACTCCAGCCAAGTAGAGAACTGAGCAAGGAAGGAAAACAAAGAAGAATCCATACATCATGGTTGGGAGAAGGTGAGGCTCACACTCTTCCTCAGAGGTACAGTGGCTCCAGCCAAGCCTAGAGCAGAGCAGGGGCCCGAGATCTGCCTCACCGCCAGATATTGCTACATGTCAGGGACCTAGAGAGAGTCTGCCGCTGCTGCTGATGGTGGTGGTGATGGTGATCATGGTGGTGATCATGGTGGTGATCATGGTGGTGACCATGGTGATGGCCATGATGATCGTGCTCATGACGAAGATGACAACATTAGCTAACAGGTATCAAGCAGCCATTGACTTCCCAGGCATTGTGTTAAGCACTTCCCATGTATTATTTGATTTTATCCTCATGGCCGCCCTATCAAGTTGTTTTCCTCCCATTTCTCATATGAGAAAACGGAGTCTCAGAGAGGCTGAGAAAATCATGCCCCCCAAAAATGTTTTGCTTTTGAATCAGAACTCGATCCCAGGCAGCACTCCCCAGTTCCATACTCCCGTGCCATCCTATCGCAGAAAAACAGAAAAGGCAAAATTTGTTCCATTTTGAAAGTTTCCAAAACCACACAGTCTCCTGGGAAAGAAGAAGAAACACTGAACATGCAGCACACGGCGTTGTTTCTAACATTAAAGAGGCTGGAAGCTCAGAACCTATATCTCCGCGGCCCCCGAACATCCGGGTGCAAAAGAACATTTCAGCCTCCTGTGCAGATGTGCCCGCTCTTGGAAAGCAGCTGCTTCCACACTGTGGGCAACACACCTAGAATAGGGCTCTAGAAAGAGCATGGCATCAGGTGCATATCAAAGAGGAGCAGTGGGAATTAATCCACCCAGGAATAACAAGTTAAAAACACGCATTTTGAAAAGGCACACAGCCCACAACAGCATCAACCAACCTGTCAGAAGTATAAGTGGATAGAAAATTCTAGTTTCCATTAATGGCAGGGTACTTTGTTTTACTTTCAAATGCCTCAAAAAACAACCTGCTCCAGGTGGGTGGTGAGCTATGTTTCATACCCTCTTGAAAACTGTCAGGAAAGACACTCGTGGCTTCACGGAACAGCTCCTAGGGAGAGCCACGTAAGGATGCAGAGGCCAACAAAACCCAGCTTTGAATCACTGCTGCTCAGAACCTTGTGCCTCTCTCTGTGACCCAGATGGATGGAAAGATGGAAAGTCCTCCTTTACGAAGAGCCCAGCACCATTAGAAGACGTTGGCATCAACCTGCAGTGTAATTAAGACACAGTCCTATTCATTCCTACCATTGTCCAGTCGTTTTTTCATGTCCGTCTTATCTCAACTAGCTTAGAAGCTCCTCAAAGCCGGGGATTATATGGCTCATGGCTCTAATTTCCCCCATAGCAACCAGCGCAGAAGTGATGCAGCCTGGCCACCAATTGTTCTAGCAATGAAAATCTCATGCCCACGCTAGAGGCTCTTCAATTCGTTTGGAGCCAAAGATGATCACTATTGAATCTATTCCTTTTTCTCATATCAGACAGCAAATAACTGTCTGAATCATAACTTCCCTTAGCAACAATCTCATGATTGGGAGTTCCGTTGCTAATCAAGAATTCAGCATCAAATCAATCATAAATATGACGACAATACTTTAAATAGAATCCACAATTACTTTAAAAAATATTCTTTTTATTCTCCAAGTCAGAGAACTTTCGAGCTTGAAAGGACCTGACAGGCGCTTCGGTCATCTCACTTTGCTCCACCCAAGCAGAGGTGGAGACCCTGGCATGTGAGCCACACAGAGCCACCCATTAGTGAGGCGCAGAGTCACAACTTGACTTCCAGCCTGTGGGGTTTTCTTCACAACACCCTACCATGCCCTTATAAGTCCTATAAGGCAGTCTTACAAGATTGGCATGAGTGTATCATCTTCATTCATTTTCTGGGAGTCCCCAAAGTGCCCATTTCAAAAGTCCAACACTACTCTATCATAATCAAAATCCCCCAAAGTGGTTTTCCTAATATTCATCCCACCAAATGTTAATATATGCTGTGCCAGAGACTCACTCATGTGGTTTTAGCCTTCACCCCCACCCTTCTGTGCTGGATTATGGAAAAGCTGGGAACCCACAAACTACATCTGTCAGAACTCCTTGCCAATGGGCTTCCAGTTCGATTCTACAAATGTGAGGGAACAGCAGGTGATTCAAAGATGGGAGGGAGTATTAATTTTCTATTGCTGCCTTAACAATTTACCACAAATTCAGTGGTTTAAAAAAAATGGTTCCATAGGTCAGAAAAACCAGTGGGCTCCACTGGGTTCTCTGCTTAGGGACTCACAAGTCCAAGATCAAAGTGTTGGCCAGCCTAGGCTCTCCAATGGTTCTGTAGGTCAGAAAAACCAGTGGGTTCCACTGGGTTCTCTGCTTAGGGACTCACAAGTCCAAGATCAAAGTGTTGGCTAGCCCGGGCTCTCCTCTGGAGGCTCTGCTGGAGACTCTACTTCCAAGCTCATTCAGGTTGGTAGCAGAGTTCAGTTTCCTGAGGCTGTAGGACTGAGGTCCCTGAGATTTCCTTGCTGGGTGTCGGCTTTAAGAGGCTGCCTGTACACCCTGACTCATGGTCCCCTTCATCTTCAAAGGCAGTGATGACAGACTGAATCCTCTCATGCTTCAGCCTTCTCTGACTTCTCATTTGGGCTTCCTCTTCTACTTTTAAGGGCTCATGAGACCACCCATGGTCCATGCCAGGGAATCCAGGATAAGCTCCCTGTCATAGGTCAGCTGATTAAAACCTTAGTTATGGGGCACCTGGGTGGCTCAGTCATTAAGCGTCTGCCTTCAGCTCAGGTCATGATCCCAGCGTCCTGGGATCGAGCCCCGCATCGGGCTCCCTGCTCAGCAGGAAGCCTGCTTCTCCCTCTCCCACTCCCCCTGCTTGTGTTCCCTCTCTGGCTGTGTCTCTCTCTGTCAAATAAATAAAATCTTTAAAAAATAAAATAAAATAAAATAAAATAAAAAAATAAAACCTTAGTTATATCTGCAAAGTCCCTTTCACCACGTTACGTGACATACACATGGGCTCAACACCAAGAGGTAGAGATCTTGGGAACCAGAATTCTGCTGATCACAGAGGGCAACACCCTCCAGGAAACAGCTGTGGGTTCCAGGATCCTTCCACAGATCCACTTGTTACAGCTCAAGCCACGTGCATCGTCCCAGCACCAGGGGTTAGTATCTCCCCAGTGTTCCCGCCATGCCCTGTGCCCCTTTGCTGGTCTCAGCACCCCATGGGTTACCCCCAGGGCTGCAGAAGCAAGTGTGTCCCACATTGTGATCTCACCCACATCTACACTTTGGGGTTGCAGCTATGTCCCGCAGTTGTGAATCTCCAGGTCACAATACCTTTTTGGCTCTTCCAGCTCTCCCAACACTTTATAAATTAGTCTAGGTAGTCTATCCTCTCTGGACTATCTAGCTTATTTTCAATGCCCTGAGTAGACTCTGACTGGTGGAGTTGCCATATCACAAAAGGGCCCCGTGACCGTAGGACACACAAACTACATTTCCCAGACCCCCTTGTCAATGGGCTCACCCATAGGTCAGCAGACTTCCTTCCTGCAGCACTTCTCAGAGCACATTCACATTGTGAATACCCAGGAAGGGGATCTAGCATGCAGCATCACTGTTTCTCAAACAGTTTTTACCAAGGGACCCCTGTGTTATAGAGCATCTTTTGTGCCTAGAGCTCATGGAACTCGAAGAAACACTGAAATAGTTGAGATCTTCTCAAGTTATCACATTAGCTCTAATCAGCACTAAATATTTGATTAAAAAAAGTTATATTTTTACAATTCAGACTAGCATTTGGAGTTGATTTTTGACACCTTAACACTGATAAGTTTGTTTTCTCAGTCAGTTTCCTGCAGACCACCATTCCTCCAGGCGTCAAAAGTCACTCCCAGGGCCGCCTGGGTGGCTCAGTTGGTTAAGCATCTGCCTTCCACTCAGGTCACGATCCCAGGGTCCTGGGATCCAGCCGTGTTGGGCTCCGTGCTCAGCAGGGAGTCTGCTTCTCCCTCTCCCTCCACCCCTCCCCCTGCTTGTGCTCTCACACTCTCTCTCTAATAAATAAAATCTTGAAAGAAAGAAAGAAAGAAAGAAAGAAAGGAAGGAAGGAAGGAAGGAAGGAAGGAAGGAAGGAAGGAAGGAAGGAAGGAAGAAAGAAAGAAAGAAAGAAAGAAAGAAAGAAAGAAAGAAAGAAAGGAAAGAAAGAAAGGAAAGAAAGAAAGGAAGAAAGAAAGAAAGAAAGAAAGAAAGAAAGAAAGAAAGAAAGAAAGAAAGAAAGAAAGAAAGAAAGAGAAAGAAAGTCACGCACAAAATGTAAATGAAAAATTCATTCTCAAAAACAGCCACTGGTGAAGGGGTTTCACAGGCAAAGGCCAGGCTTCTGTCCAGCTCTTGGCGTTAGGTGTCTTAACTGTGAGTGTACATACAGCATTTTCCTTCCTATTCTTGCTTCTCCTGAAGTTGTTCCTCTCCTGCCCCTGCTCCCCACCCACTCTGCTGCTTCCCTCCCCTGCCTCTCATACCCAGAGGACAGCCGAGGGACATGACATCAAGGACAATCCCAAAGGAGAAGCAGAACACGGAAGGAGTCACAAAAAAACCCACAACAGAACAAGGGTTAAGTGATCTACTCCCCCCTTGATGAATTCTTACACAGTCATTAAAAATGATAATTACAATGACTTTGCAACAACATGGAAAAAAATGCTTATGATATAATTAATGCTAAGTGGAAAAATGCAGAACACAAAATGATCGCTACACTATGATTACGATTACTTAAATTATATGTTCATGGGGACAAAAACTGGAAGGGATCACGGAAAAAGCAAAAATCGTTTAATTTCTCAGGGATGACAGTGGTATCATGGGTGAATTTTTCTCTTTATATTTGGCTAATGGCTCTGTAATGCCGAGCAAGTTTTGAAAAGCTAAAATAAAAAACAGACTTAAGAATGTGTGGAAGTGAGACAGGATAGGCCATCATTCTCATTTGCCTGAGGGTGGGAAATGAGGAATAGTCTGGATAGGAAATGCCAACCTGTTTTTTATATCAAAATGCAACTTGTTTTCTTGCTGCTTGGAAAACAGAGCACCGGGCTCCTAAGCAACCACCCAGGCCTGCTGGGAAAAGCCGACTCTATGTTACTAAGGATCGGGGCTCTAATCTAAAGGGTGACTCCATCCTCCCTAATTGGACCTTGAAGGTCATTGTGGCAGGAAAATAAGAAGAGAACAGGCTTTCCACCAAGTAGGACTAGGCTCTGAGAACAGGGAAGAAGGACTAGCAGGAAGGAGCCTGAATGGGTCCCAATCATGCAAGGTCACATTTCAGAAGGTTGTCAGAGAGGGTCTGAAGCAAGGAGATGCCAAGGGAAGGACTGCACCAGCAGCCGTGGGTCTTGAGGATCTCACCAGCTGATGACCCCGAATTCATGTTGGGGGACGCTCATCCACCTGCTCTCAGAGAGCCCACCAACGGTGGTCCAGCTGTGGTGAGAGTGTTGCAGTGTCCTTCCCCAGCCTAGGGTCTTAGGATCTGTGGACTAGCAAGGCAGTGGCTAGGCAGTGGTTCAGGGCCCCTGGGCCACACTGAACATATAGAACATTCAGAGAGGTGGGCAGAGGGGAGCCCAGGCTGGACAAGGTAAAGGAAGAGTGACAGCTGGGGACACTTCTGGTCAGGGAGGCAGGGGGAACATGTGACAGTGAACAGGGCTCTAACTACACTGTGGAGAACAAGGCAGCCTCAAGGAACCTATCTAGGAATTCACCCTGGGGGTGGGGGGGTGGGCGGGGAGCGGTGAGTGCTCCAAGCCAGGCAGTGGGAAGAAAGGAAGAAGAGAGGAGGGCTCGCTCCAGGCCTGTGGGAGGCTGGCCAAAGGGTCAGGAGAGCTGGCAGGCCCTAGGAGGAAGAATTCTGTGACCACCAGCAGAGCACAAACCAGAACCTGGGAATATGCCATCTGGCATGGCCACAGGGACTTTGCAGATGTGATTAAGGCTAGAAGCCCTGAAATGGGGAAATTATCTGATGGGCCCAATGTAATCCCGAGCGTCCTTATCAGAGTGAGGCAGGAGGGTCAGAGTCAGAGGATGAATGACAACGGAAGCAAAAGTCAGAGGGATGGGAGGCCACAGGCCAAGGAATTCAGGCAGCCTCTAGAAGCTGGGGAAGGCAAGGAAAGGGGCTCTCCCCTAGAGCCTTCAGAAGGAAGGCAGCCCTTTTATTATATTGAGTTTAGCCCAGCAAGACTGATTTTGCACTTCTGACCTCTAGAACTGTAAGGTAATAAATTTGTGTTGTTTTAAGCCACTGCATTCGTGGGATTTTGTTACAGCAGCTGTAGGAGACTGATACACAGCAGTTACAAGCCAAAGCCCCAGAAAGGAGGAGGTAGAGGTCTTTGAACTCCAGCTGCTGCTAATCCTGGGGGAGGGAGGGGGGACACTTGGGACTGTTAGATAATTTACACAGAGAACATGGACTTCTGAATAACAGGAGAAAGACTTCCAGGAAGTGCTCAGCTTGTCAGGTATTTGTTTCCAGCCGATTGCGACTTAAAACACACTGAGTACTTCGCGGGATGTGCCTGCCATATCCTATCTCATTCAATTCTCAGAAGAACTCAGTGGGGTGGGCTCAGTTGGCATCACCATTTTACAGATGTGGAGACTGAGGCTTGGGTAGGTGAGGTCATGGACACAAACAGGGGAGCTGGGATTTGAACCTGGGCCACCTGACTCCAGGGCCTGAGCTCTGAGCCGCCGTATGAGGCTGTGTCATGAAAAGAAAAGGACGTTAACTCCACTATCTCCCACACACCAGGAGCAGTCTGCTCAGAGTGGAAGCAGAGAACATGTATCCTCTGCTGCCCTCCTGAACTCGACTGACTGGGGATTTCTGTGCAATAGCAAGTACGCACGCAAACGGCTGCCTTTCTAGAACTACAAACTATGAACTCCGTACAGCCTAGACAAGACATTCTCTGGGCTTTAAAGCCTAACTTTAATGATCTAAATGTCCCAGAATAAAGGGATTGATTGATTAAATCATGGTTCCTCAATACAATAAAATACTAGGCAGCTTTTTTAAACAATGATGTAGATGATGTGGATCTATGTGTATTGACATGGAGGGATGTTCCCAATACACCAGGAAGTCTAAAAAGCAAGTCACTAAAGAGTACACGAAGCATGAGCACACACACACACACACAGAGAAAGTCTAGAAATACATATATAGATGGCATTAGCAGTGATTATCTCTGTGTATAAGGCATAAGAATACAGGTGATTTGGCTTTTTCTTCCTGCTTGCTTATCTTTTCTGTAAATTTTCCACAATAAAAAGAAACTGATGGGATAATGTTTAAAGGTGGGGAAACTGAACTTCAGTAATAGCTAGGAAAAATGTGCAATGATGAAGCTGTTATGAAGTATCTACTACCTAGTGACCAAGTCCTAATACATTTCCATAGATTTCATCCTCCCTACCACCCAGTGGGGTAAGGATGGCAGTCCCCACTGTTTCAGATTTTTTAAAAATTGAGGCTCAGAGAGATTAAGTAATTTGCCCCCAAAATCACCCAAAGTGAAGGCATCAGACTGAGATTTAACCCAGATCTGTCCGGCTCCAAAGCAGACATTCTCTCTACTACATGACTCTGTAATCTTTTCCCTCCAGTACCATGAGGGTTCCAGGCGAGCCGGGATGCAGAAGGAATCCAAGGGGACCAGAGGGCATGGAGGGAAGAAAAGAAGAGGATGGGGAAGGGCAAGAGTGCATTACCCCCACTGCTCCTGTTCCTTGGAGTAGGTCTCCCAACCTCAACACACTGACATTTGGGGCACAATAATTCTTTTTTGGAGGAGGAGGGGGAACAGTCTGTGCGATGTAGGATAGTTAGCAACATCCCTGGCCTTTACCCACTAAATGCAGCAAGCTGTGACAACAAAAATGTCTCTAGACACTGCCAAATATCCCCTGAAGGCCAAATCACCCTTGGTGAAGAACCACTGCCCTGGAGAATTACTACCACCAGAATGATGGGAGTGGGCCCAGCACATTATTGGTTATTTACCATAGATTTCCACGCTTCAGTCAACCATTTGGTTCACGCCACTAATCAGTCCTCCTCAACGAATCCTTCAGTCCTTACATATTCTAAGATCGACAGCTCCTTTGGGCATTGTTAAAGACAAACGTCCTAATTGGTAAGCCCCAAGTGACATTTGTGGCTATTATCCTGATCTCTAGAAGGAACAGAAAGTTCAGATGCACCCCTTCAAGAATGGCTCCACAATGGGCCTTCTGCCACCCCTTTGTGGGGGTTCACCCATGCCCCTGCATTCCCTGAATGAAACGTTAAGGGAAGCTGGGTTTTTTTTTTTTTTTTTTTTTCTTGTAAATACCAAGCTGTGCAGTCATTACAAGCTTGCTTGGAGATAATCAGGGCTGACACTTGCTGTACGTGCAGGCTTTATTGGAGACCACCCACAAAGTCGCCTCAACGCAAAATGACACTACTAAGTAATCTAATCCCAAAATGTAGATTTCATTCCAACAAATTGCACACAAGTGGTCTCCTGCTGGCTTAACTGTTGCCTGGAAAGGCAAGCCCAACTGCATTGGTGGCAAGTTAGCACAGAACATCCAAACCATAAACAGAGAATGCAAATGCCATGTCTGGGACCATAAACATTGAATATTGCAGGGAGAAATGAAGTCCTCTTATACAGAATTAAAATATAATTAAAAGATGGGGTAGAATACATCACTTTTGTCCTAATTCTTTTCCCCTTTGAGTCAAAGAACAAAAATAAAACAAAAAGATGAAGAAATTAAGTATTTTTCCCCTTGCATCAAAGACTCTTGCAAACTGTTTCCTGCAAGGCCATATGTTTTGAGCTGACCCAAAATTTGAAGGGACTAGCACCCTGACTTTATCCCCATTAAGCAATCTGCAGCTCCCCAACCTCTAAGAGAAAGGCATATAGTTTAGCCCATACTGCCCCCTGTAAAAAATTAAATATATAATAAAAAATTTGATGAGAACGAAGATTTTTTTAAGTTTCAGAGAATGGGGGTGCCTGGGTGGCTCAGTCAGTTAAGCGTCTGCCTTCAGCTCAGGTCATGATCCCGGGGTCCTGGGATCAAGTCCCACATCAGGTTCCCTGCTCTTCAGGGAGCCTGCTTCTCCCTCTCCCTCTGCCTGCTGCTTCTCCTGCTTGTGCTCTCTCTCTCTCTCTGTCAAATAAATAAAATCTTTAAAAAAATAAAATAAAATAAAGTTTCAGAGAATGGAATTTGACCATAAGATCATTGTGAGCCAACAATTTACCAAGGTTGCCTGAAAGGTTGATACTATCTTAGGATGCATTAACAGAGTTTACTGCTTAAGGGCGCCTGGGTGGCTCAGTCAGTTAAGCATCTGACTGTTGGTTTTCACTCAGGTCATGATCTCAAGGTCATGGGATTGAGCCCCACTTTGGGCTCCATGCTCAGCAGGGAGTCTGCTTGAGATACTCTCTCTCCTTCACCCCTTCCCCTGCCTCTCTCTCTCTCTCTAAAATAAAAAATAAATAAATCTTTTTTAAAAATAGAGCTTACTGCTCAGATTAAAGGAGTTGACAATCCTGGGTAGGGTGATCCAACCACATATGGAGAACAGGTGTTCTCAGATTGACATTAAGGTGGACATCTGTGATGTTGACCCTTTAGCATCCACTCAACTGCTTAGGTAGTAGCACACTACAATATGGCGCCACCTCTGAGTAGTAAACTGACCCAGGTGCTGAATGAGGGAGGGACAGCTGACTGCATCCTCTCCAACACTTCACCCTGAAGACAAGAACTATGTCTTATCCCTCTTCTGTCTCCCCCCAGCCACCCCTCGCACCAAAAACTAGTTAGGCACCTCATGGGTATTCAACAAATCCCTGACGGATTTTCTGAGAAATCCTTACTGAGGGTATATCTCTATGTTAAAAAACCAAACATATATATACATAGTGTTATATATATATGGGGCACCTGGGTGGCTCAGTTGGTTAAGTGTCTGACTTCGGCTCAGGTCATGGTATCAGGATCCTGCGATCAGTCTCACATCGGGCTCCGTGCTCAGCAGGGAGTCTGCTTGTCCCTCTGCCCCTCCCCCTGCTCGTGCTCTCTCTCCCTCTCAAATAAATAAACATATTTTTTTAAATGAGTATATCATTTAAACAAGTGGTTTCCAAACTGTGAGTCACAACCCGTCAAGAGTTCGTTAAATCAATTTCATAAGCCTATAGTCTGTATTTTTTTAATGGAAAAGAAATCTTCAGGGTGCCTCTCTCCTGCTTTGTAGAACTCTATTGGCAACCCCTAAAATCCAACTCTCTCCCCCTGCTCCGTACTACACCCCATAGCTGAATGTGGCTGGAGAAAATCATACAACCAACACCCACTGGTCTTAATGTAATTCATTTCCATGACCTCACCTGGGACCTCATGCTGCCTGGCCATCACACCTCATTCCCTCATCCATGTACCTGTCCCCCTCCTGTATGACCATCCTCTCTCCCTGACCTCTAGCACCTACTCTCCCTCCAGGCTCTAAGCTGCTAACCTCACTTCCTACGTCTCAGAGAAAATAGAAATGTTCAGAAGAGAACTGCCACAGTTTCCCATCTCCACTTCTGGGCACCCACCAGCATCTGCCCCATAAACTCTGCCTTCCTCCCCTTACTATGGATGGGCCATCCTTGCTCAAAGAGAAGAGCAGCCCCTCCACTTGTCCACTAGATCCCACTCGAGGATGTGGCCTTAACAGACCAGACCTCCCCTCTCTCCTACATCATCACAATTTTCCTTCTCTACTGGATTATTCCCATTGGCATGTTATTGCTATCTTCAGGGGGAAAAAAACCCTCCACAATGTTACTTTGAATTATACCTCGATAAAGCTGAAAAAATAAATTTTAAAAACCTTCTCTCACTCTATTTGTCCTCTACCTACCACCCCATTTCTCTGCTCCTTGTCTAATAACACTATATAAAAAAAACTCCTCATAAGAATCACCGGTGCTCCTTTACCAAATCCTCTCCTCTCATTCTCTTTTATGTTCCCTCCAATCAGATGGTGACCCCCCATCACCCCACCAAGACCGCCCTCGTCAAAGTTACCAGTGACATCCATGCACCTAATGTCAATGTCCAGGGCGCCTCCTACATATCACTGCACGTGCTGCTCCCTTCCTCCTCCTTGGAACACGCTGCTCACTTGGTTTCCGGGTCACGACTCTTCCAGTTTTCCTCCTGCCACATGGGCATTCCTTCTCACTCTCCCTCCAGTGCTCCTCCTGATCTTCTCCACCTCCTCCGACTTGAGGGCGCAGGGCCGGGCCCCGGGGACTCTTCTCTACGTGCCCTAATCCCCCGGTGATCCCATTCAGTCACAGCCTTCGCAGGATTCTTGGAGACGCCATCCATCCCGCCCCCTCCCGTGTGAGGGCTCCAGGGATGCCACTCCTGTGGCTCACTGAACAGTCATCACTGATATGGACAATCTGTTTATTAGGAACTGTTACAGCCAGCTAATCATCTCATTCATAAACGACCAACTCACCCTCATCCTGGAATCCTTTTGACTAATTCAAGTCAGGTGTGATCCCATGACCTCCAGGTGAGCAGCGGGATATCCCATTTGCCACCCCCGAGCCATCCATCCATCCCTCTGGCTGGAGAGCCCTGATGTTGCATGATCCGCCCTTCCCTGACAAATCCCCTGTCACCCAACTCCATGCAGGTGTGCGCCTCAAATCTGTAGCTACAGCAGCTCCTGCTGGTATCCGGGCAGCTGGTCCCCTTCACGAGCCTCTCTGGAGCACTGACATAGCTAGGGGGAAAAAAAAAGGAGAGCATATTGAATGTCAGGAGATGAACCAGCTGGTTTAAGACAGACGCGGAAGAAAAAGATGACATGGTCACTGGGACACCTTTTCATGAGAATATAGTTCGAAGAATCTGGGTCCACACAGGGTGCTGCACAGTGTTAATCCTGCCCCTGAGATACGAATTCAGGAGATTCTGCCCATAATGATGCATGCTTTTCAAACATCCCTCCAAGCCTGGAATGGAGAGACAGCTCAGGAGCTCAGAGTCTGAACACGGTCACTAGAGCACGCTCTGGTTTCAAATTCACTTTGCTGGCTTTCTTGAATTTTTTACTTTTTCCAGGTGTGGAGATTGGTTACGTGGCCACAACATACTCTTACTTAACAACATCAGCGCTGACTGCTTGAGGACCCCGCTCAAGTGGCACTGGGGCCAACATGTGGCTTTTTGACCTTTTAATTGCAAATATGGAGCTGTTTGTTTTCTCAGACGTGTCTAAAACATGTGGGACAGGTATAAAGTTTCCACATAAGCCAACCTCTTTGTTTTGGTCTGATCTAAACAAACTGCTTCGCGCAGCTGGGCCAAGAATATTCCTTCCAGTCCCATCTTTTGAGCAGGCCCAAGCTTGGAGACTTCCAAGATGGAATTCTGCCATGTCTCCTATGTGGCAAAATCTTAAACCAACACTTCTCAGTGCCAGAAAAATAGCAACGTAGCCCCGAAAGAAATCAAAGCCACATTTCTATTAAACAAAATTATTAACACGATAGAAAAGAGACCATTTTGTTAATGATCAAATATACAGGCTTCAGCCAATTAAAGCTTTGAAGCAAATAGCCATAGATAGAATCCCTCACTGAAGCTAATCATTACAGCAAATGACATTTGAAATCTTTTTCTTTGTCCTCCTAACTATAAGAATGAAAAGTTAAAACAAGTTGCCGGCACAGCACGTGATCTAAGCTCAAAGTGCATTTGCTCCAAATTGCAGAACCTTTGAGTCAAACGGGACAATACCCTTTTCTGCCCAAATTAGCTAAACAGAATTTGCAGTGAAACTCCCTAATGTCTGCTAGCAAGAAGAACTGAGTCCTGGTAGTGCTACAGGGAAGGGAGTCACGTGCTGGAATAAAGCAAGCTCCAAACCACCAACCTCAGTGCTCGTCGTCATTCCTTCGTCCAGCTGGCCCAGTGAGTTAACAAGAACTAACCAAGAGAGCAAGGCCTCTGTGGGCTGGTTAGCTCTGCTCGGGTTTTCAATCCAAGACTGCACCCCTCACTTGGTCATCCATCTTAAAATGCAAGCCCCTTCTCTCCCGTAGGGCAACCAGCCCATGGAGGGTGAGGGGGAAAATTTTCCACCTTTGCTAAAACAGCTCAGAGGTTTTCACTACTGATTGGGAGCTCGGTGTCATCAAATAGTGGAAGAAGAGAATGCTACCATGGATTCTAGATTGATTGAATAAAATATGGAGTGAACATACCATTCAAGAGAGACCCCATTTTTCACAGTTTAATGCAAGAGGTATGCATTCTGTACCTAACAATTATTCGTGTTTATGGTCACAATAATAAGCCTTTGCATTTGTATAGGGCTTTATAATCTATAAATCACTTTCATACATGTTAATGCTTTTTAATCCTATTAGATGGCAAGGCAGACATTATTACCCCACCTCACAGATTTAAAAAAGAAGAAACTGGAGCTCAAAGAGATCAAGTCATTTCCCCAAAGTCATGCTATGAAGCAATCAGAGAAACACCCAGGTCCGATCCCAGGTGCTTACCTCTACACAGTCTCCTAGGTGAGTGGATTTTGACACCTGCCCCCAGGGAAAAAAAAAAAAAAAAAATCTGAAAGTTCAAAGTTGCAACTCTGATCAATCTCATGTGTGCAGATGAAATGATGGAGAAGAAACGTGGATTTTTCTCTCCCTGGCCCCACCCCCACCAAGCACATCTGTGTCCACATGACCGTGACCAAAAGCACTAAGTAGTCCATGGCACTGGTCCTTCTCACCAGCCATTTCCGTTATTACTAACTAAATAATTCTTGCTACCCATCCTTCCTCATTCCACTAGCCACATAAACTCCCTAGAGTAAAAGCGCCTGGAGGGCAGAGACTGGTTCATACTTGCCTTGTGATGGTCTGCTGTGCCTAACAGAGTTCATTTCACTTACCAGCTGCTTATTACATATCTACTCCTTTTTTTTTTTTTAAGATTTTATTTATTTGTCAGAGAGAGAGCACAAGCAGAGGGAGCGGCAGGCAGAGGGAGAAGCAGACTCCCCGCTGAGCAGGGGGAGCCCGATGCGGGACTCAATCCCAGGACCCTGGGATCATGACCTGAGCTGAAGGCAGACGCTTAACTGACTGAGCCAGCCAGGCGTCCCTACCTATCGGCTCCTTATCAATCTGGAAAAGTACGAGTTTATCCCCAGGTAGGGCAAGGAGCATGGCCTGGACCACCTTGCTTCCTCACTAATCACCGTCCACTAGATTCCCAGGCTGTTCATGCTCCTCTGAAAGAACATAAGAGATAGGACCCAGGACCACATGACAATGACAGTGGTCTACATCCAGGCACAGCCTCTAAGCCTTGAAACTATCTATTATTTTCTGCCTAAAGGATTTCATACATGCCATATACTTTGCTACTGAAACTAACAGTATGTTGAGAGAACAAGCTTTAGACTCCATTCCAGGGAGTAAATGAAAAGAGGTTTCTCATCTCTAAGGCAGTCCCATGGCGTGGACCAGCAGCACAGCACCTGTTCGGAATTCTGAAAGATGATGGGTGAACTGGGCACAAAGGGATAAACTGCAAATCAGTGATGGATGGAATAAGGAATATTAGGAGAGGCCATCAAAGTGGGAATGAGAACTATGTGGCACCAGGCAGTCTCTTCTTTGACCTATTTATAGTAGACATCATCCATGAACACAGCACCTTTCAACCCTGCCAGGATCTGACCCTCCTGAACACCACACTCCACATGGCCATCACCATCCAGTTGGGATCAGCAAGCAAGCGTCATCACCTATTCGCCATCCTTGTGCTTAAGACCTTGCTGGAAGGGCGCCTGGGTGGCTCAGTCGTTAAGCGTCTGCCTTCGGCTCAGGTCATGATCCCAGGGTCCTGGGATCGAGTCCCACATTGGGCTCCTTCCTCAGCAGGGAGCCTGCTTCTCCCTCTGCTGCTCTTCCTGCTTGTGCTCTCTCTTGCTATGTCAAATAAAAAATAAAAAAATCTTTAAAAAAAAAAAAATGAAAAATGAAATTTAAGAGTCTGTTGCTTGCATGTTATTGTGTTCTATTTGAAAAGGACATTTGATTAAAGTAATTTTAAAATAATTAAATACTTCCTGTAATACTAAATGCTGTAGATAAGCACATTAAAATATTTTCCATATCTTTGTGCTTACTAATTCAAAGATTCAAAATTGCATTAATATAATATAGGTAAAGCAATATTCATTCACTAGCCATTTGTGTATGGCCATCTAATTACATTAAAGAAAAATGCATAACCCCTTTAGTATCTCTTAGTCTAGTGGAGGAAAAAGATGCACGGATAATTATGAATCAGTATGAAGTGATAGATACGACCTGAGAGTTATGAAAGCGCTGAGAAGTGGGCGCCTGGGTGGCTCAGTCGTTAAGCGTCTGCCTTCGGCTCAGGTCATGATCCCAGAGTCCTGGGATCAAGTCCCACATTGGGCTCCCTGATCAGCGAGGAGCCTGCTTGTCCCTCTGCCCCTCCCCCCACTGTTCGTACTCTCTCTCAAATAAATAAATAAAATCTTCAAAAGAATAAAATTTGGGGCGCCTGGGTGGCTCAGTCGTTAAGCGACTGCCTTCGGCTCAGGTCATGATCCCAGGGTCCTGGGATCGAGCCCTGCATCGGGCTCCCTGCTCCGCGGGAAGCCTGCTTCTCCCTCTCCCACTCCCCCTGCTTGTGTTCCTGCTCTCGCTCTCTCTCTCTCTGTCAAATAAATAAATAAAATCTTAAAAAAAAAAAAAAAAAAGACCTTGCTGGAAGTCAGCATTTCACACCTTAGGCCTCAGTCATGGTGCTTCCTCACGCTCCTCGGATTCCAAGATTCCAGCTATGAGGTTAACAATCCAGTTCTGATCTCCTGGATTCCTGGCCTCAACTCTAGGTTGCTCTTGGCCCCTCCACCGTCACCCGGCCCCACACGACACTCAGCCCCAGACCTCTGGCCAGGGGTTCTGAGCGGGGCCTGGGGACCTGCCCCTGCTCCTGATTCCCGTTGGGCCTGCCGCCTTTTCCTCATCCCTTCTCCTGGCTCAAAGACGCCCCCTCCCCACCGAGGCCCAGCAGAGAGGACCCCGACCAAGTCTCGACTCCCTTCCCTGGCCGCATAACCACAGCCCGAGGTCACTGAAGAACTGAGAGAGGCATGGCCGAAGCGGGGAGATCCCAGCCTAACGGGGCACAAGGGGAGAATCGAGCCTACAAGTTCACAAAATCTCCCCCAGTCGTGGAGTTTATCTGGAGGTTGGGCCCCATCTTCATCCCATCAGAGAAAGTGAAAGAGTCCAGCCCTGGCTTTTTCTGCTTTATGGTCAGGTTTCTGCCTTCGAGGTAAGGAGCAGATGTTTCCTAAGCTCCCAGGGATTTACCGGCCTTGTTCACACCTTCAGCAGACAGTCCGCTGCGGGTTGAATTCACACGGTTGTTTCACTGGTGGGACACGAACTCGCCTCCATCTTGAGTCACAAGATGGCGGCGCCCGCGAAAGCCGGGCCGGCCTCGCCACGCCTAGCTCGTCGCCTCTCGCCGCTGCCTGCCCTACTCCCCTGCCTCCCTGCCATCACATTCCCTATATTCTCTACACCCGAGCAATACAGCCAATGCCAGACTGGCGACATCCTTCCAGGAGAGGCTCCCTGGCAGAGCTGGTGGAACGTCGGTCAGGAAGCCGGCCTGCGGGTTTCAAAGCCCGCGTCTGCCTGCGGTGCACCAGCCAAACGGGTTCCCTTCGCTGGGCCTCGGTGTGTGCACGTTACCCGAGGTGGGGTTGGGCTTAATGACGTTCTGTTAGAGTCAAGTTTATCTGTGAAGCGAGGCTTTCGGCCTCCGCTCGGGCTGCGCCCTCAGACTTCCCACAATGCCCCGCGGCTACTCCCCCGCCCCTTAGGCTTAAGCAGCAGAGGGAGAACCTTTCCCAGCTGCAGGCATCCTCATCCGGCTGCCATGCGGGGAGTTTTGTTATGCCTATTTCACAGTGGGTCGCGTCCAGTCAACATGTATTTCTTAAGTGCCTCTGACAAGCCCAGAAAGAGGGTGGAGCCCTCTGGGGCCTCAGTGACTTCATCTGTGAAATGCAAGGCTTACACTCGCTGAGCTTCCAAGGTGCCTCCCAGCTCTTAAGTCCTGAGAGTCAGGATTCCGCGGGGGAGGGGTGGCCCCACCCTGGGGTTGCCAACCGCCGGCCCCACCCCTGCCGTGGCCCAGGTCCAGCTCCTCTCAAGCCTGTTGCACCTGGGACCACACGTGGGCAGAGTAACCCCAAATCCAGCTAATAACCCATTCGGAGGCAAGGGAGTGAATGTGTGTGTGTGTGTGTGTGTGCACGCCCCACAAACACAGCCATCCCCCAACTCCTCTCCTTGGCTGAGTCTTGGCCCTGCCCCCTCTCCCCAAAGCCCCGCTCTCTGGGCTACTCTCTAATGCGAAGGGGTTAGAGGCAGATGCTTGTCTTGATCGTGTGATTTGAGGGAAGTCCCACCACCCCCACAAAATATCTCTCTCAGACCTGCCTGAAACCCTCATCATAGGCACTCAGTTTCTTTGCATTCAAGCATCTTGATTCCAGAAGTTTCCTGTTAAATGCAAATGTGCACAGAAGAGTAGCCTTGGACTCGGCCTTGGACTTCTTTTCCCAATGCCACCCTCCCGCCAGCTCCCATTCACCAGCTCCCATTGCCACTCTCCAGCCCCCTAACAACATCGGATAAACACAAGAAGAACTTACCCCACAAAGTGAGAGGCACGAAACCCAAATTTATATGAAGGAAAAACTAAGTACGAATGAGGAGTAAAGAGGCATGGTGTCTGGCTTCCATCCTGATTTATTTTATGTCCTCAGCAACTAGCAGAAGAAACAGGATTGGAGAAGGAATTAATTGAAGAGGAGAGGGATAAGGGATAATGTAATAGTGATTTTCAAACCCACTGTGTCATTAGGGGTTTTAAGGAATTAAAGTTCTCACTTTGGAGAGTCACAAAGCCCCATCGCTGTTTGACTTGGCTCTGTTTGCCTCTTCTTAGATTACTGCACTTGTTTATTATTTAAATTTGAATGAATAAAAATTAATTTTGAGTGGATAAAATTTGAGGGATAAGTGTAGATACACAGATAGAAACCACAGATATACTGAATTAAGATTCACTCTCTGCCCTACGCATGGAAGCCAGAAGAAACAATGGCTTCTTCACCCTGCATGGAGCAGGATTTAAGCCACATGGGAGACTTTCCTGAAGAGAGTTGTCGAATCTGAAAGAGGGAGTTCAAGGAGATTGTGAGGGCATTTCTTTTTTCTGTAAATATTTTTAGAACAGAACTGGTTCCCATTTATTATGGATGGAATTGTGTCCCCCTCCCCCAGGGTTCAGATGTTGAGGCCCTATCCCCCAATGTGATTTATTTGGAGATAGGGCCTGTAAGGAAGTAATTAAGGTTCAATGAGCTCATCAGGTGGGGCCCTAATCTTAATGAGGTGTCTTTATAAGAAGAGGAAGGAACATCAGAGATGTTTCAGTGAGAAGGTGGCCATCTATAAAACAGGAAGGGAGGCCTCACCAGAAACCAAATTTTCCAGAACCTTGATCTTGGATGCCTAGCCTCCAGAAGTGTGAGAACAATAGACCCTGGTTAAAATTAAGACCCCCAGTCTGTAGCCCCTTGTTATGTCAGCCTGAGTTAACAGTTTCTGCCTGAGGGACGGAGATAAAACAGGTCAGTCAACAAATGAGGATTAACTACTTTTCTAGGCCCTGGGTTTATGGCACTAAATATGGCAACATCCCCAGCAGGGGTGGGGCAACCTCCTCACAATACCTCTAGCCTGCAGGTTCTAGAATCCACATGCCTTTTTCAAACATGCAGCCTCTAGACCTACACAGCCGTACCTTCCCCAGAGTGGGTAGGAGCAGAGCTCGTTGTCTGGGCAAGGCAGGCAGTGAATGAACGACTCTCCTCTCCCTCCCGAATATTGCCTCAGCCGTGCCAGGAGTCCAGGTGCAACGCCATGGAGTCCAGATTTGACCTGTCAAAAAATAAGAGGATGATGTTGTGGGGAAATCAGAAACAGCCATCGTTCCTCACAAACAAACCAGACGAGAGCAGACAGCCCAGGTGGGCCTGCAGACCTAGACTGGCTTCTTGAGCCAAAAAGGACCAGTGAAGAGTCTGATGCCTTGGGGTAGGGACAATGTCAGCAGACGGTTACCCTCAGGAAGCCAGAGGAGGCAGGAAGAGGAAAATGGGGGGATTTTAACAGGAAACTGGGCTAGTGTGGGCTTAAAGAAAAGGAATCAAACTGTGTTTGAAAGCTGGGACAACTTGCCTGTCTTTTGAACAAACTCTGGTTAAAATTAAGAGCAGAAATCTGTACTTGATAAAAAAAAAAAAAAAAAACTTTGTCTCAAAGCTTTTGAAGAAGGAGGAGAAGGAAGTCAGGCTATTTTTCTCTTTTTTTTTCCTAGTAAATATTTGCATCAAAAAATTCTAAAGGGTGTCATTGTTTAAAAAAAAAAAAATGTGAGCATGTTTCAACCGGTAGGCGGAAGGGCATGTAAGCTGTGACATATGGGTACACCAGCAGGGGGCAGGGCTTGATTTGTAATGTTTGCCAATTTCTGTGTTGTAAATATTCCCACCAAGGCTGATCTCAAGCTACCAATGATTTAAAAATCAGCTTGCAAAATTCCTGCCTTTTTAGCCACAGCGCCGGCTGGTTCTAGCATACTTCTGCAAAGCACATGGAGCAGGTAGCAGCCGAGCCCTGCGCAGAACCAGCTGGGAGGGCCAGAGGCCCAGTGAGCAGAAAGAGGAGGACCCCAGAGCATGCTGGCAAGAACATAGGCAGATTTTCCTCTCTGGGATGTATCACCTCACATGCAGTAATGGAGGTCCACTGTCATGGTCATAGAGCTGCCCTGCTCCCCGGAAGGGACAAGTACAGTTCTGTTGCAGCTGTGCTACCCGGAGCTCAAGGGCAAAGCAGCAGAGAATCCCCAAAACCCACCTTATTTTTAACCTTCTAAAATGCCAACTAAAACTTTGATTTACAGATAGAAAAAAGAAAGGAAAGGGAGGGAGGGAATTCTAGAAAAGATCTTCACCATCCATAAAACCAATAAGCCCAGTTTTCCCACGGACCCCAAGAGAATGCCTATTATTTCCCCCTTAAAGGGAGGAAGAGAAAAGGAATTCCCATGTTTTTGATTTGGCCAGACATGTGCTATCCCCCCACCCCCACCCCACTCAGCACCAGACAACAGGATGGAGGCAGTTCCATCGCTCACCTACCCCTGACCTTCTGTAGATGATACTTATGGACTGACCCCTTCTCAGGACACTCATAAATAATCCACCTAGAACTTCATTCTGCAGTCCAGTATTAGTCCTCAAATGAACTACAAACATATGCTTTTGTTTCTGAAAGAAAACCACAAGCAGAAGCCAGGACTGGGGTCTATTCCTCTCTAGCTTACCTTCCAGAACCTGGGGCTGGGCTCCGTGCTTGGTCAGTCCTCACCCAACTTAATTCTTCCTCTTTCCCCTGCAGAAACTCACCAGGGGATTCTCTCTGAGGACTCGTCACCTCCGGGGGGTTATGAGAACCTACTCTTCGGTCCATGAGTCAGAGAACTGGGCAGAATTTGAGCTGGCGGGCACCTGGGTGGCTCAGTCGGGTAAGCATCTGCCTTCGGCTCGGGTCATGATTCCAGGGTCCTGGGATCGAGCCCCACATCGGGCTCCCTGCTCTGTGGGAAGCCTGCTCCTCCCTCTCCCACCGCCCCCCTCGCTTGTGTTCCCTCTCTCGCTGTGTCTCCCTCTGTCAAATAACTAAATAAAATCTTTAAAAAAAAAAAGAATTTGAGCTGGCACTGGCAAGCACGGAATAATTGATGAAGTGGATGAACTAAAGAGTAGGATGATTATATTTATTGTATTGCATGCAAGTTATCTATTTAAAAGTCCAGGTAGATAATATGTTTCAACAGTGCTTACGCAAGAAGATACAGCCAGTGTGAATGATGCATGTATTTCCACCAGCCCTCTGGCTGTGCTTCCAGCTGAAAGCTCCTGCATTTCCGTGGACTAAGGAATCACAGCCGAGAAACCATTTACTGGGAACGTTAAAGGAGAAAGGGTGACCTCTGCTGGTGAAATGAGGGTTGTTTTTTGTTTTTCGCTTTTTTTAATCTGGTTATTTTCCCAACTCTGCAAAGAAAAAAAGTGAGCACAGAGTGGGGGAGGTATGAGTGTGACAGTGTCCTCCCTGAACCAATGATCATTTTTTCCACACTAGTAAGTTTTACACACTCTTCAGCAAAAGGTCACTGTTTGGCCCAGAAGCTCTTTAATGATGTGTAGAAATGAGATTCGATGAGGTTTGTATTGTGTTTCATAATTACTCTCCAGAAAAAAATAAATGCCTTCATCCGGAACTCAATAATTTGTTTTATTTTCTTTCTCTCTCTCTTTTTTTTTCTTGTATTTCATTCATGAAATGAAGAATTCGCAACCGATCTTGCACCTAGAGACTAATTAGAATAAATGAAAGTGCAGCCCCACCCCAAAGTCTTATTAAGGTTTACAGTTGTTAGACGAATGCACATTTGAGGAATTCAAAACGAAGTGCTTTCAAAAGTCTCCACAACTGACAATTCAATGTTTAATGAAAAACTTGAAATAAATTACCGTGCTTTAAAACTCAGCAATGCTCAAAACAAAATCATTTCCATGGTGCTCTCATTATGTTGCTTGATTTGGGCCCTCTGCGTATCTTTCATCACCTTTGACAAGCAAAAAGTGTGTTTGGTGCTTTGGCCCCGTAATGCTATTCGATTATTAGTCAGACTTTCCCTGATCACAGACATCACTTTGGTCTTTAGCTTTGCCAAGTTTCAAGCAAAATACTTCATTTCAAGTTTTCCAGAGAAACGCTGGGCAAGATCTTTTAAAAGTCTAATTTTTTTAATTGTCTCATGCCACTGCACATGTAATGATTATGTGTGTGTAATCAGGCTTGTTGAGGGGAGAAAAAAAAAGAGGGCACACAGGAAAGCAGACCCCCCATTTAGAGTTCTGTCAACTGGATTATGTTTTTTGGGGAACCACCTATCTTTTGGGAACTGTGGCCATCAAAGACATCAGTATCCAGCATAATGGAACCCATGCTCTATCTTTACTGATAAAATGTAATATTCATATTATGTAAAGTGTTTATTTAAATGCATGTGTATGTGCCTTACATGATAAAAAGTTGGATTTTTGTCAGATGCTTTTCTTTTCTTTTTTTTAAAGATTTTATTTATTTATTTATTTGAGAGAGAGAGAATGAGAGAGAGCACATGAGGGGGGGAGGGGCAGAGTGAGAAGCAGACTCCCTGCCGAGCAGGGAGCCCAATGCGGGACTCGATCCAGGGACTCCAGGATCATGACCTGAGCCAAAGGCAGTCGCTTAACCAACTGAGCCACCCAGGCACCCTGTCAGATGCTTTTCTTAAACCAGTGCACACTCTCCTCTCCCTTCTCTTGGTCTGAGAAGAGGCAAGACTCTTTCACAATCAGCACCTCTTTAAAAATCTGGCAGAGAGGACCAAGAAGGGAGAGGAGTAAACTCAATATTACATGGCTGGGCTGCTGTCCTGGACCTCAGCTGGAGGAGGAAAGGAGAGAAAGAGTAGTAGAAACAGTCCAAATAGGATTCATTCTCGGCAAATGCCAGGACCGCCGTGCCCCCCTTGCTTTTTTATATCATTTAATGCGTGTGTTCTTGTCTAAGAATACCAAAGAGATGTGAAAGTCCCTGAAGGTGAGATTTTTTGGTCTTGTCTTATGAAAAGCAATGTAGGGGCGCCTGGGTGGCTCAGTTGTTAAGCGTCTGCCTTCGGCTCAGGTCATGATCCCAGGGTCCTGAGATAGAGTCCCGCATCAGGTTCCATGCTCAGCAGGAAGCCTGCTTCTCCCTCTCCCACTCCCCTGCTTGTGTTCCTGCTCTCGCTGTCTCTCTCTCTGTCAGCTAAATAAAAAATTTTTTAAAAGAAAAAAGAAAAACAATGTAGTCACTGAATTAAGAAATTAGTAAATACTGGGGCACCTGGCCGGCTCAGTCGGAAGAGCGGAAGAGCATATGACTCTTGATCTCGGGGTCATGAGTTCTGGCCTTGCGTTGGGTGTAGAAATTACTAAAAATATATAAACTTAAAAAAAAAGAAATTGGTCAATACTAAATGTTAGCATTTATTTAAATGCCAGTATGCATTTAAGTTCTTTAAAAAATAAACATAAGACTTTAAAACTTCAAGTAGCTGGATTTAATAGTAATGATGAGAAATCATAATATCAGAAGAAACATTCCCAAATATATATATTTCTTAACAGAAGAACTCTTTGCAAGTATAATCATTAATATGAGCACTCAATAAATAGATCTCTACAAGTGCTCAAGTCATTTCTCTCATTGGACTGATATTTATTAAGCACCTGATGTATGCTACACACCATGCTGGGCATTAGGAGACAATGACTTCGTCTTTCTGCAGCTTACAATACCATGCAAGAGCCAGACATGAATCAGCTCTTCACGCAGTAAATATAAAATTACAACAGCAATGAGTGCTAAAACCTAGAGGTAGATGGTGCTACTAGAGCGTTGTTTTTCTTAAACTGTTTTAAAAATCTATCAGTATGGTGGGCAAACCCAACATTGTTGAATTCTGGCCTACGGCAGAGAAAGCTCAAATCAAAGAACCAAGATCAACATTTGGCAGGCACAACATGACCAAGCAAACTCGGAGGTACCTGGTCAAAAAGGTGCCTGATTCGATTTAAATGTATTTATTCAGCATCTATGCTGTGTAAGACATAAACTTTAATGTGCATGAGAATTCCTTGGGGATCTTGTTCAAATATAGACTCTGCATCTGTAGGTCCAGGGTGGGGCCTGAGAGCATGCATTCCTAACAAGCTCCCAGGGGATGTTGATCCTTCTGGTCCACTGATCACACCTCCGTAGCCCCAGTTCAGGCCAAGATGCTGAACTAGAATGACTGCTGGCTCCTCACCCCCACTCCTCCAGCCTTATCCATACCACGAGAATAAAAAACTAAAGAGAAAGTTGTGAGAAGCTTCTGAGTTTACAGGGGCTGTTTTGGATTGGTGTTTGTGGAGTGCTGGCTTTGTCTGGGGCAGGACCCAGCCCAGCAGGGTTGTGAGAAGATAGAACAGAACAATTGGTGAAGTTCCGCTCCTGTCTCCCCCAGCCCTCCCCTCATCACTTGGTGGCAAACAGTGCAAATACCCCTCCTGCTGAGACCTAGAGATTGGTGCAGGTGTGCTCAGAAGAAACAAAAACACGGGGGAACCAACTGACCCATGGAAATTATTTTCCATATCCCTTCTGCTTCAAACTCCCAGAATTACAATCTCATCATGATGACGGGTCTCAAATCTGGCTGCACATGGAATCACCTTATATTTTTTTAAAAGATGTTGTTTATTTATTTGACAGAGAGAGACACAGTAAGAGAGAGAACGCAAGCAGGGGGAGTGGGAGAGGGAGAAGCAGGCTTCCCCCTGAGCAGGGAGCCCAATGTGGGACTTGATCCCAGGACCCTGGGATCATGACCTGAGCCAAAGGCAGATGCTTAACCGACTGAGCCACCCAGGAGCCCCTTGTTTTTTAAATTCTGATATGTGCTATTTACAAGAGAGAGACATGCTTCAAACATAAGGATTTGCAAAGGTTGGAGATAAAAGAATGGAATATTAGGCAAATATTAACCAAAAGAAAGCTGACTTAGCTATATTCATTCCAGAAAATACAGTCTTTAAGTAGAGAGCATTATTAGGAATAGAAGAGTTCCCTCAGACACAGCAATTCCATTTCCCACCTGTAAACACAAGGGAAAAGCGCACCCGTGTGGAATGAGAGATGCCAACAGACCATGAAGTGGCCCCACCATGCCTGCTTCCTGACACTTCTGCCCCCGGCCAATCACCTCCCTTTCAGTATGAGCAGGACCCACACTTGCTTTGAACCAGCAGAAGACGGCAAAGGTGATGGGATGTCACCTCTGTGATCTTGTTGCATAGGACTGTAACGTTTGTCATGCTAGCGGGCTCTCCCCTCTTGCTGGGTTTGATGAAGTGATCGTGCTAGGGAGCAGCTGAGGGTCACGTCTGACTGACAGCCAGCCAGAAACTGAGGCCCTCAGTCTGACCACCTGCAAGGACCCGAATCCTACCAGCAACCACAGGAGCTTGAAAGTGCTTGAAATCCTTCCCCGTCCAGCCCTGAGACTAGCCCACTGTCCTGCCTAACTCCTTGACTGCTGGCTTATGAGGACTTGAAGCAGAAGAGAAGCCGTACCTAGACTCTCAGTGCACAGAAACTGCAAGGTAACAAATGGGCATTATCCTAAACCACTAAGTGTGGAGTAATATTGTTACGCAGCGATAGATAACACAAGAGACACACACAAGAATGTCGGTAGTAAAACTAAACTTTAGAAAAATCTGGAAACAGCCAAATGCCTATCAATAGAATGTGCTAGAATATTACATTCACAACCAGATGTCACAATAGGAATAAATCTTAAAACTATGAAACTAAGTGAAAAAAAATCCCCCAAAAGATTGCCTCAGCATGATACCCTTTCAGAAAGTTAAAAACAATTAAATCAATGCATTTTGATGTAATTGTTTAAATCAAAAACAAATTAAAATCAAAAAATATTATTTATAAACTTAAACATTTAAAGTCCTGATAAAATTAAACAGCGTTCTTATAAAGTTATACATAAACTCATCAGATGATCCAACAATACCATTCCCGGGTATTTATTCAAAAGAAATGAAAACATGTATCTACCCAAAAACCTATATGTAAATGTTTATAGCAGCTTTATTCATAATTGCCAAGAACTGGAAACAACCCCAATGTCCTCTAAGTGGTGAATGGAGGAACATACAGCCCTCAAGGAATGCTCAGCAACAACTAACACATGCAACAACACAGATGAATCTCAAATGCATTACACCAAGTGGAAGAAGCCCGACACAGAAGACTACATACCATGTGATTCTGTGTATGACTTGTTAGAGGAGGCGGAACTATAGATATAAGAAACTGCTCAGTGGTTGTCAAGAGCCCGAGGTGAAAAGAGGAAGGGACTGACAACAAGGGGCAAAAAGAAACTTTTGGGAGAGAAGGAACTGTTACATATATCGATTTCAGTGGTTGATATATAACCGTATTCATTTGTTAAACTCATAAAATTATACACTAAAAATGGTGAATCTTGCTGTATGCAAATTATTCCTCAAATATATATAATATATAAATATATATGCTATATAAACATACATAATACATGGGGCGCCTGGGTGGCTCAGTCGGTTAAGCGACTGCCTTCGGCTCAGGTCATGATCCTGGAGTCCCGGGATCAAGTCCCGCAGCGGGCTCCCTGCTCGGCAGGGAGTCTGCTTCTCCCTCTGACCCTACCCCTCTCAAGCTCTCTCTCTCTCTCATTCTCTCTCTCAAATAAATAAATAAAATCTTAAAAAAAAAAAAAAAAGAAAGAGGATGGGGGAAGGGGGAGAAGGGAAAGTTTCAACAATCCAGGTGATATATATAAAAAGGAGTCAGGAGAATGAAGGAGTGAACATTGCTTTCTTTGCCTTATTGATGGGGGATATTTCCGATCTTACAATGATAAACGTCATTCTGCTCAAGGCAGGGAGTTACTGAGTCATCTGTCCAACCACCTGCAATACAGAGGGACCCCTCCCCAGACCAGCAGCCCTATTTGGCCCAGACTCCCTTTGCCTTGGAATGCACCGATAAATGGCCCATTAGCAGCCCACAAAGAGATTAAGAAACAATTTCATTTAAGAGAATGCAGTTTAACAAAACGATCCTTGAATCAGAATGTTCTGTTTCTGCTATCTTTCATGAACCAAAGGAGCAGGGGTTTTGAGGTCACGGTCAGCCCGACCATATTTTGTTCTTATCTCCCTATTTTCTACTCCATAATGAAATTTAAATAGCTTGCTATCGCTAAGTAAATAATTGGCGCCATAACAGCCTTCTGGAAGCTTTTAATTGTGTCAAACCAGCGCTTCAATTCTAAACATTCCTTACAACCGAGTGATATTGAGAGCTTTGGGTGTCTTCTTGGCAGATGCAGATAGGAACACAAAATGGGATAAGAAAACGGAACTTCCCATTCATCTTCACAGGACTCCTTTATTCAAAGATCATAAAATGCCTGAGGCAATGCCTTCAAGTTGGTGGAGGGGAAGGGAGGAGGGTCTGAATGAGAAGCAGAAAGTCTGAATTGTAGTCCCTTGCAGGCTCGTGCCCAGCTTTGTGATTTGAGACAAGGCAGTTAACCTCTTTGGACCTCATTTTCCTCCTGCGAACGCCTGCCTCTGTGGCCAGGGTATCCCCTCTTCCAGGTCCCAGGTCAGGTGCTCTAGCAGGCAACAGGCATACTCCCAAAGTTCCAGGATGGGAACTCCCCATTCACCTGTGTATACAGCAACACATCCAAAGGTCCGCTTTGGTCTTAAGCGTTCCAGGGACATCGTGGGGAAGTGTGCCCACAGGGTGACGCAAGAAAGACCCCAGCTCAATGTAACCCAAGATAAAGGGTCACCCCCCACCCAGACAAAGGTTTCCATGGTCGGGTATGATTGGAAACACCAGGTGAAACAAATCAAACAGATTTTTTTTTATCTTGGCACTTTCAAGAGCCTTTATTTGTTCATGTGCTTTGAGACTTTCCTAGAAGGAGGGACAGAAGTATTTGACCAATTAATCTGCTTTCCACAGATCAATATCAGGGCTGGCATGCCTTAGAAACACTGGTCCAAATATATGCTGCTGCTTATTTTTCATTCATTATCCTCTACTCGGGGTGTACCCAGCCCTGGCTTCAGAAGCCTGTTAACCTGAGGTGCACCTGGGTGGCTCAGTCGTTACGCGTCTGCCTTCGGCTCAGGTCATGATCCCAGGGTCCTGGGATGGAGCCCCACATCGGGCTCCCTGCTCCGCGGGAAGCCTGCTTCTCCCTCTCCCACTCCCCCTGCTTGTGTTCCTGGTCTCATTGTCTCTCTGTCAAATAAATAAAAAATCTTAAAAAAAAGAAGAAGAAGAAGAAGAAGAAGCCTGTTACCTGGGCCTCATCACCAGAGATTCGGCTTTAATTGCTCTGAGGGGTGGGGCCTGCGCACAGGTCCCCCAGGATTCTAACCTGCAGCCACCGTGAAGAATCACTCAGGGACCATGGGAAGGTGCCTCCTCTTTGTAGAGCATAAAAGGGGGAGCACATCCCCACCCCTAGGTCAATACTGGGGAGCAAACCCAGAGAAAAGTTCATCTCTCCACCTTGAGTCAAAAAACACAAGATCCCAAGCCCCTGCCTACCAGGAGGATCTCCTTGGAAAATCATGAATGAGGAAAGCAGCAGTTTCTAGCAGTTACTTACTCAATTGGGATTCTAACTCTAATCATCTCTCTTAAAACCCTGTGGATTGTTCCTTTCAAAATGGAAATAACTTTACTGATTTTCTGGTTGTAAATTTAATGCCCGTTCATTGTGGGGGGAAAAACCCACATAAAAGTGTAAAGTAAAAAATAAACAACTGTTCTTAATCCCCTCCACTGTGAGCATGTTTATTCACTTCCAGTCTTTTCTATGTTTGTAATGTTGTTTTGTAATCTGGTCTTTTTACTTATCAGTATCCCTTGAATGTCTTTCCATCCCAATATAAAAAAAGTAAAATAAAATAAAACTATAACATCATTTTCAATGGTCCTACCATATTCTGGGTATACCATAAATTATTGAATCGACCCCTGTGTTTAGCCGCTGTGGTGTTTACCATCAATGAAGGGGTAGATACACGTGTATGGGTATCTGATCAGTTCCTGAGAATAAAGTCCCAGAAGTGGAATTCCTCCATCCAAATCCCCAGCCGACTGTTCAGCCCCTTGGCTAGGCTTCCATTTCCACTTACCCATGGGGTGTGGTGGGGGGCTACTCTCCCCTCTCAACATCCCTGTCCTACCAGCCCTCTCTACTCCCTGGCCTGTTTCATAAAGTATTTTCTACCTGCTATTGGTCCAAGTCCCTCCACTCTCTATCAAGTCTCCTTCAAGCTGTATCTCCTAAAGCCAATATTACTGTAGAAAGCCTTCTCGGCTTGGGGCACCTGGGTGGATCAGTCAGTTAAGCGTCCAACTCTTGGTTTCGGCTCAGGTCATGATCTTGGGGTGATGAGATCAAGCCCCATGTCGGGCCATGGGCTTGGCAGGGAATCTGCTTGAGATTCTCTCTCCCTCTCCCTCTCCCTCTGCCCCCCCCCCCGCTCTCACGCTCTCTCCCTCTCTCCCTCTCTCAAATAAATAAATTTTTTGAAAAGGAAAAGGAAAGGAAAGAGAAAAGAAAAAGAAAGGAAAGGAAAGAAAAGAAAAGGAAAGAAAACCCTCCCTGGCTCTGTGAAAATCTCCCCTCTCCTTGCACCAATTGGCTTAGTTCAGACCAGAGGTCTCATCCCCCAGCAGAGGTCACCAAATCCTCTTGCAAGGAGGCAGCAGGCTAAGGTGGACCTTTCGGGGAAAGCCTCCCCCACATACCCCCCTCCCCTTCGCCCTCCCCGAGGAGCACCTGCACTTCCCTCTGTGACAGCACTTGTCACTGCATGTTATCATTGTTGACATGTCAGCCTCCTCTCCAGACACTGAGTCACTTGTCCCCTACATGCCTGTGCCTCCCACCCCAGCACCATATCTGGCCAAGGAGGCACCTTCATGGCTTACTGAATGTCTGCTACTAAAAGGCCATATTTTTCCAGGAAGAACTCTCAGCCGCATTAGGTTATTACCTAATATTGAAAAGGAGTAGCTAATATTGAAAGCAGTTAACTATGACCCACATCCTCACCTTTTGCCAGAAAAGACACCACCTCAAGCCCGCACCTGAGCTGACTCTCTCTTGACCTCACCACTGAAATGTCAGAGAGCACCCAGGATCAAAAGGAGCTCAACTTTCCTTCTTGGAGGTTCTCTACCCCTGCCCCGCCCTGAATCCAGAGGGTTCCTGGCTACAAACGGGCCTGTGTGTTTTGTTCCTGCCACCTTCGTTTAGGGACTCTGTGTGGTTCCCAAGCTCATTTCTCCCACAAGTATTGCAGGCAACACTAGTGAGGCAGACAGACAGAGGCCGGCCTTCAAAGAGGTTACATTTCACAAACAAGTAAACTAACACATAAAATAATGATAAATGTCGATGAACACTTAGGAAATTTAAAGGAGGCTAAAATGAAGAATAAGAAGAATCATACTATAGATCGTCCTCAGTTAGGGTGCCCACACAGGGCCTGCAGAGGGGTTGGCCCTGTGCCTCCAGGGGCTGGGAGGGGAGCCTCCACCCCCACTCCCCAGAGGGAACAGTACTCAGAGGCCACCCTTAGGTGGGAAGGGCAAAGGGCCTGGGGCCTGCTGAAGGAGGAAGCAAAGAGACGGAGGGGAGTTTGGGCGGCCAGGCAGGGGTGAAACAGTGTGTAGCTCTGTACAGAAGCTCTAAAGCATCTGTCGGAGTTCAGGGTCCAGTTGGTTACTATAGTTAAGTCATCTGTACTCAAAATTATTATATACCCCAGGGTTTTGTTTACACCTCTCATAAACAATAAAATTAGTCTCTTGGACTCTTGCAAGTACCACAGTCACGTCAAGGCATCCCACTTGGCTAGAACAAAATTGGGACAGTAGGTTGAAGGAGAATCACGTGAAAATTCTCTGAAACTCAAATTCTAATGTGTTTCAATGTCTTTTAATTAAAGAAATAAAGCGTATCAATCCGTGTCATTTGTTCTTTCTAGTTTCAACTTTTTAATTAAAAGATCTTCAGATTCCTTCAGTGAAGGGGGAAGGATGCAAGAGAAAGTGAAGCAGGGAAGAGCCATTTTGCACAATTTGGGAAACAGGCATGTGTGCCCACACCTATTTCTGCTCCTATCTGAGGACCCTCTTCCACCTACGACTTCTCCCGGTGGAGGTATTTCTGCCTCTGAGCTCCTGTTTATTGGTCTGGCCCGGAGTTAGAAATAGCCAGGCAAACTTCAGTGTAAACAGGGTCTGCCGGGAAAGGAGCGGGTAAATGGGGAGCTGTTTTCTGCTTCAGGGAAGGGAGGGTCGCACTAGCTAATTCAAACATGTGTTCTTGGGAAATATGACAACATTCACACAAAGTCTTCCTTATTCAGGGCTGTTTGTGAATAAAACGCACATTGAATCCTTCTGAGTGCTGCCTTTAATTCCCTGCATCCAGTAAGAACACCTCCAGCCTCTGGGCTTCAGGCAGTCATCCTTGCGGATTGCAAGATTGCAAAATTAACCTGAATCCAAATACCTGGAGGAGGAGGGAAATGCACCACTCGGTAGAGAAGATACAGCTCTTTCCAGAATCGCCTGGATACACATCTTACCTTGAAAAATAAGTCCAAACACAGATTTTCTTGAAACAATTCACTCTGCTAACACATACTGGGGTCTTAGTTTGCAAAACTACCAGGAACTGTGAGAAAACAAAGAAAAGCAAGACATAATAGTTGGTCTTCAAAAAAGTTTACTGATTAAAGGTTCTTATCAACTAATGGGGGGAGGGGCAGATGGGGGGGACATCAGTAGGAAGGCTGCTAAGCAGCACTACCTACCTAAACTATGAGGCATAAAACACTCAGAGATTAAAGGCGGGGAATTCTCTACCCGTCTGTGAAGATAAGGGTATAGCTTTACGGTGGAATTGTCTCTAAATTCTGTTCTGCTTCTTATGCCTCAGTATTGAGAAAGGATCTAAGAGAGACTGGGCTTTGCCAGGGTCAACTTTTCTTGTCACTTAAATTACAAGAAAACATCACTGAGTTTGCACTGTACAAAGAATTTCAGGGTCCCGAAAGCTTAAAAAGAAAGACTGGGATTCTAAATTTCAAGAGGGACATGCCAACCCATTGAACTCAAACAGACAGAGGAGATTTTCATTACTGCCTTTTACCATCCCATCCACAAAGAGTTCATTTGTGGTGTTGAGTGCCATGGGTGTGCAGGAAAAACACCTCAGAGCTTCAGGGAAGTTTCTCCAGTTCCTCCCATCTCTAAACGGGGGCTCTAAACCCAAGTTTCCTGGATTAGTAAGAAAGCAGGGCTCGTGGCCAATGGGGAAGCATGTTCTTTCTGACCAAACAGAGCCCCTGGGAATTACTTTTAGGCCAGGGAGCAACACATATATTGCATACATCTGGATAACTTCCCCATTCCATACGCTAAGCAGACATCACAAATGGTTTGCAGCATTCATTCTCACCAAACCCAGATGCTGCCCCAGCATCCCTCTCAACGTAGGACTCCGGAAAGTCACTACCAATTAACAGAAATTGTCACAAGAAATGAAATCTCTGTCCTCAGTTTTGCCCAGTTCACTGTAGGGGACACTTGTCTTCCCATGAAAAGAACAATGGGACAGGTAGCAATTCGGGTCTTGGGCCATTCAAAAAGCCAGGGACTTGAGGCCCATCATGAAAATGGCCATGGCTTCTTAAAACTTATTTGTTATATACAATCTTCCAAGGCTTGCTTAATAAATAATGCTCTCAAATTTTGGTTGACTCAGGTTTGAGTTTTAAAATGTATGTAAATATATGGAGGTTTCAACTTTCCAAGCAATTAACTTAGGTGGGTGCTAAGTCACTTTACAGGAGGATTTGCCAAAGATTTCTTTAAATGCCAAGTTCCTCTCCACCAAATGTGTTAAAGACTTTTAACGACCTAAAAGCAAAGGAAAGGAAGAGGATGTCTGGATAAACATAAATCCCATCTGTGAGGCACCCCAGCCATTGGAAAATGAACTCCACACAACCATGAAGCAGCTGTGAGAAAATGCGAAGCTATTTACACAAGTCTTATCTATACACACGTCTTCAGAAACATCTCAATTCTCTGAAACAATCTCGCACTGGGCTTGACCTAGAGGGCCTTGCGGCTCACTATCTGTCAAGTATGAATCACAGGCCAAGGATAGAATAACCTCATGGAAAAGCAGGAAAAGAACTTGTTATTTATCACTGAAAGCACACATTAGGACATGTTCAAAAAGCACAAGTCAACCGCTCTTAGGTAACCCTGAGGTTTTCACCCAATCACAGGACAGTCATTCTCAGTGGTTACTGAGGTCAGCTGGACCAGGCCCGGTTTACTTAAGAGCAGTGGTTGTCAAACTCCTTACCCTGGAGGAGCCTCAGGATTGCCCACCTCCCATGGAGGTGAAGAAGACAGGACTCTAAAACTACCCCCAACAAGTACACACAAGCTTCAATCAGACAGAACAGCACCTTCTTTCATCTCTTCTATGACCTGACATTCCACATAAGATTGCGTTTGCACAGAAAGGGCTTCCCTACCCACCCCCACCAAAAAAGTGGTTTTTTTCCTTAATTATTGTTATATATTCTAACAAGTGGTCTAACAAGTGGTCAGACATCAACATGGTCCCCAGAACCAAAACCAATGAACGGAATCATAGGGAGATAAATGTCCCTGCACTAAACATGCAAGACTGAATTTTTTAACTTTTCATTTGGAAGTAACTTTAAACTTAGAGAAAAGTTACAAGAATGAAAAGAGTAAAAGAATACCTGATTTTCTTTTACCTGGATCAGACTCTCTCCTCCATCCCCTGCCTCTATGTGTGTGTGTGTGTGTGTGTATTTTTTCCTTTAAATCATTTTAGGGAAAGTTACATATATCATGGCCATTTATTGTATTTCCTATGAACAGAGATATTCTCTTACATAACTATAGGATGGTTATCATCTTCGGAAAATGTAACATTGGAACAGACTTTAATCTACTGCCCATACCCCATTTTTGTCAACTGATCCAATCATGTCCTTGCAACATTTTCCATCCAGTATGGAATCCAGTCTAGGGTCAGGGATTGCATTTTAAGTATAGAGTTCCCCTTTTTTAATAGACTGCTTCTCATGTGGAGTTTGTCTAATGGTTTCCTCATGATTCAGGTCATACATTCTTGGTCAGAATACTGAATAAGTACTATACCTTTCTCAGGGCGTCACATTTAAAGACACATGATGTCCATCTGCTCTCATGGCTGATGGAAATTTTGATCAGTCAAGATGTTGAATTTCTTGCATAATTGCTATTTTTTCCCGTGGAACTAGAAATCAGTCTGTGGGAGATACTTTAAGATCATACAGATATCCTTCTCCTAATCTAAATTTCCCACTAAATTTAGCATGCATTAATGATTCTTGCTTGATCCAATCTTTCTCATAATGGTTACAAAATGCTAACTTTCCAAATTTGGCACCTTCTCCCAATTTACCAGTTGGCATTCAGCATTTCATTATAAGGAAGAGCCCTCTTTTCTCTCCCATATATTTATTATTAATGTATCCATTTGTTATTGGTATAGACTCATGAATTCCTATTTTTAATGGTTTATGATGCATTATTTTACTTCATTATTTTAGTATTCAATTGTCCCAGATTTAACCAGCAGGAGTCCTTTCAAGCTGGGTCATGTGTCCTTATGATGTGCTTCCATCTCTTTTTGAGCACTTTCTTAATTTCTAGCATACCAAAATGTTCCAGGTTCATTTTGCACTTATTCTGCCCCAGCCCTGGAATCAGCTGGTTCTCCCAGGAGCCCTGGCTCCTTTTAGTGGGGAATGGTATTAGAGACCAATATCTGGGCACTGGTATGCTCAATGTAATTGAGATGTTATTGTTTCTTGACCCCTTCAGCAGACAAAGTTAGGTAATATATGCATTATACACATTTATACATACAAATATACATTCATGGGGCACCTAAGTGGCTCAGTTGGTTAAGTATACGACTCTTGATTTTGGCCATGATCTCAGGGTTGTGGGATTGGGCCCCGCATCAGGCTCCACACTCAGCACAGTCTCCTTGTCCCTCTCCCTCTGCTCCTCCCCCACCTCCACTCGCTTTCTCTCGCTCAAATAAGTAAATAAAATCTTTAAAAACAAAACAAATATATATACATATGTATGTTCATACATGCATATACATGCATAAACACATGTATATATATGTTTTAGAAATATGGTACACACTAATAGACTTAATTTCAACCCATTGCAATACGGCTCTTTTTCCTTCCCTTATTCCATATTATGTCCCTTTTTTCCTAGTAAGAAGCTGGCTCTCAACAACAATACATTTACTCATTGGCTCAATCCCATCACACATATATAATTGTCAGAATTGCAAAAATGTTTCAGAATTACAAAAACAAGCCTACTAAAAAGAATTCAGGATTTGTGTGCACTCTCCCCACATGCCTCTACCTAAGACAGGCTATACAGTCAAATATTGTGTTCATAAGTAATTCGGATTAGTCATTTCTTTTTTCTCTCTCTCTTCAGTATGATTATGGTATTCATCTGAAATACAATTAGGTGATTTGTTTCAGTTTGCTTTCAGTTTTAGGGATTTTTTTCCCCTTCCCATACTTATTAGTTTTACTTTTGAAGAGAGAACATTAGCATGCTTCTGAAGGTCAAAACTATGCAAAAAGATAACACTCAGAGAAGTATTACTCCCTCCATCTCTCTTCTGCACTGTTCTCCTACCTCCTGTAGGCAAACAAGTTTGTTTCCTGATTTTTCTTCCCTGCGTTTCTTTTGTAAAGATAGGCAAATGTATGTGTTTTCTGATTTTCCTTCTTTTTTACACAGAAGGCAGCAGACCATATATGTTATGTGTATATGTTATGTTATATATATACTACATAGATGTTCTTTTGTACTTTGCTTTTTTCAATGAACAAAATCTCCTAGAAATCACTCTACATCAATTCATAAAGACTTCCCTCATTCTTGTTTATAGCTACATAGCACTCCACTGTGTGTGAGTACCATAGCTTTTTCAATTCTCTATGTTTGGCCATTGAGGTGGTATCCAATGTCCTTGTGATTACAAATACTATATTTGTATTTTGTATATATAGAAATATATAGAGAAATATTATTATAGAAATGTAATATTACAAGTACAAATACATGTATTTGTAAGTGAATAAACTTATATATTTGTATTTTCATATTGCTACAAGTATATCAGGACAAATTCCTAGAAGTTGGATTGCTGGAGCAAAGGATAAATGCACATATAGTTTTGGTACCTATTACTAAATTTCCCCCCATAGGAATTGTACCGTCTTTCATTCCTACCAATAATGTATGAAAATAGCTATTTCCTCATAGCCTTGCCAACAAGTGTATTTTCAAGCTTTCAGGTTTTTGCAAATCTGATGGGGCAAGGCTGGATTTTAAAGAAATGAACACAGTTATGCACATTAAAGATTTATAATGAAAAAATAGAAACAGTGTATACAAAGATCATTGGAGAGAATGGGGCAGCAGGGATGACCTAATATGTTTTGCATTATAAATACATAAATGAGGGATTAAGAAGTACAATGAGATGGAAGAAGGAAGAGGCTGAACTAATAAAAATCCAATTACTTCTCAATCTCTGAAATTAAAAGGATTGTTAAATTAACATTATACGCAGGCAGGGAGAGTCAGTTTTACTGAGTGATGAATGAGTTCTGGGGTTGCATATTTAGATAGGGATAATGCCAAAATACATTTTCTTCCTATTAAAATGCCAAGATGCATTTGCTTCTTCCTGATGAAATGCCACCTCTGTACACCATATTTATTTAATGGCATTGGTCTCACCATATTACAATTATTTATTTTTGAGTGTGTCTTCTCTCCTAGATGGTGAGCTTATTGAGGAAGAAACTACATCTTATTCCTCTGTATTTCTAGAACAGAATAATGACAGATGAGTGTGATCCCTTGCAATTAGATCTTGGTTGCAGGAAAAGAAGGAAACGTGGAATAGAAGATGGAAGGAAATATTCAGTAACAACCTAAAATAGAAGATGGAAGGAAATATTCAGTAACAACCATATATCAAAACATCGAGGTTCATTCCAGTGTGAAATTCTTGTTCGAAGAAAGCACTTTTTCCACAGCCAACATACCACAGATATTTTCTAAACATATATTTTTTAAATTTTTCTTTAAAGATTTTATTTATTTGACACAGAGAGACACAGCGAGAGAGGGAACACAAGCAGGGGGAGTGGGAGAGGGAGAAGCAGGCTTCCCACGGAGCAGGGAGCGTGATGCGGGGCTCGATCCCAGGATCTGAGCCGAAGGCAGACGCTTAATGACTGAGCCACCCAGGTGCCCCTAAACATATATTTAAATACAAATTCCCATCAGAATAAGAGAAGGATGTCACATCCCAGGGATGATGGCTAATGCCTAGTGAACAGGAAAAAAAAATTAGAAACTTCATGAATTTTGTCAAGGTTAATCTTTTGGTACCTACGTAAATCTCCAGGCTTTGATTAGTCAGTGCAGAACAGCACCTCGGTGAGAAATGGAAGTCAGTGGGATTCAATGAAGCATGAAATTTAAGCACAGAATCATTTACTAGCAGGCATTAATGACTAATAAGACATCGTTATCACTAACGTAATAAATAAACTTGAGATCTTGCCAACACTTCCACATATTAATTCTGTGGATCCTGATAGTCTCAGGAAATAAGTTTTTTGTGATCATATTTTTACAGAAGGGGAAACCAGTTCTCACTTATTTTATCCAAGATCAGTGGACCCTGATTTTCTGAATTCTATGACTGCATGCTATGGGCCAAAGGAGCCGAGTTAAAATCTAACAAGTGATTAGAATTGACCAGAGAAATAGGAACACAATTCTAATTAAGGAATTTGCTAATTGCCCTTCTCTCTGCAGACATTACTCCATTCTTGGTCTATAGCCCTGGCACAGACTTGACCTCAATCATGCTTTCTGCAAAGCAGCAACGGGAGACAGAGAATATTGTGTCCAAGTTATATTTGGCCACAAAACAAATCCCTTCTGCCCTTTCTAGAGCTATATCCCTGAAATCCTTGGCGCACAGAGCTGCCCACGGCCCCCCCAGACCCCATTCTAAAGGCTCCCTATTTTGAATCTGTCCAGATCCCACCTTCCTGACTCGGCATCCAGGCTTTCCCAGGCATGAGCTACCCAAGGCTCTGGGCCCCACCAGCTTCTCACTTGGCTTTCCCTTTCCCTCTTGCCCCATTTGAACCTGGTAACATAGGCTCTGGGCAGTCTAATTCCTGATGGACTGGGAAATCTACCAGGGTGCAGCCCCCAGAACCACCCCCAGGCCTCACAAGACATGGCCAGTGCTCAGTGTCCACCCCTGACCAAGGCTTGAAATTGTCAATGACCAAAACATGGCTTGAAATTGTCAATGACCAGAACAAGGGACGGGCTGTCAGCATTTCTAGTGTTCTTCCAAGCCTACAGGTGAAATTAATTCAACACGTTTTCTTTACCATCTGCCACTGAGCACCACAGAAGTTAAATATACTCAAGGGAAAGGGGAAACAATGTGGAGAAAAGACACGCTATAAGCATATGAATCTAGGTATTCTTGTGTCTCCTCTCTCTATTCTTTGCCACCACAAGCAGAATGGTTAAGGGCACAGGTTCTGGAACCAGCTGCCTGGGTTCCAATTCTGGTTCTGCTACCGACAATATCACTTTGAGCAAGCAACTTACCTTCCCTGTGCCCCATTATCTTCATCTGCAAAATAGAAATAATACTAGGACCTATCTCACTGGGTTGTTATGAGGAATCAATGTGAAATCCACGTGAAAGCACTTAGAACAGTGCCTGGCACATTTTAACTATCGTTTCCACTGCTTCTCTTTACTCAGGCTCCAAATGCCTCTTATTTTCATGCCATTTCTGATTAGTTGTCAAGCCCAGTCATTATGTCACTAAGTGTCTCACACGTTCTCCAGTTCTTCTCCATTCCCTCTGCCACTACTTAAATCCAGGTTCTGAGGCAGAGTCTACCAGTTGTCTTCCCCCACCCTCCTTCCCCCCTCTCTCCTTAATAAAAGAACCCTCAGTGTTAGCCAGACGTAGGGCCACCCAGCTAAAAACTTCACTTCCCAGACTCCTCTCTGATTAGGTGTGGCCACGTGACAAGTTCTAACCAATGAGAAAGGAGTAAAAGTGTTGTGTGGAACTTCTGGGAAGTTTCATTTAAAAGGCATGTTCTTGTATACCTTTCCTCTGTTTTGCTGCTGGATTGGTGTTGGTGATAATAGCAGCCCTCTAGGGATGACAAACAGCTACAGATCCCAGGTAACTACGGAGCCTACACATCAGTTCTTGGCTGTTTACCACCACTTCTTTTATATGAGAGAGAAATAAGCTTTTAACTTGTGAAAGCTACTGATACAAGCAGAAGAAACCAACCCGGACTGATACAGACCCCATTACGTCCGTCTCTCCTAGATCACACAGCAACAGCTTCCTGATTTCTCTCCTCATCAACCCCTCTTTCCACATGGCGGCCAGATCAATCTCCCTAAAGCACAGTTCTATACCCTCCCAGAGCCTTCAATGAACCTCCTCCATTGCCCAGTCTCCTTAGCTACTGAGATCTGGCCCCCACCTACCTTTCCATCCTTACCTCCCCTCCTTCCCTTCTTGCCCAACCAAACCCAGTGACTTCCTATTTCACATCCACTCCACATTCTTCCCTGCCCTTTGTCTTTACTCATTCTCTTCCTTAAAATTTATGTGCGCAACTTGGATTTTCTTTCAGGGATCAAGTGACATTCAACCTCCTCCATGGGGCCAACCTGCCTCAATCCCTTAAGCCAGGAGTAATTCTCTGACACCACAACCTTCCTATCACTCACTCCTGCTTATGTTGGGGACCCCAGAAGCCTTCCTATGCTGAGACCGGGTCACGTTCCTGCCCACCTGGTGCCAGGCCTTGCCTGCTCACCTTCTCTCTTGGTCCTCTTCCTACCCAGCAGACTCCCACACTTCTCCCTTTCCTGGCCCAGCCTCCTCAGGGCCTCCTTCCTCCCTGCTTCTAGAGACAAAGACACTAGTGAGCCCACTCACTAAAGGGCTTTACCCTCAATCCCTAAGTCCCAAGAAGGTAACGTTTGAGGGGAGGAGGTAACAAACATAATAAATGTGAGATAGGTCATAGGCTTACGGAAGCTCACCAGCCTCTCTGACTGGCCCTGCCTGCTCACTGGTACGTCCATCTTCTTAAGCTGGATGCCATAAGCACCACTGGACTCCTGCCTTTCCCTTTCATTCCTATGGGTAAGGTTCACCAAAATCCCCACCCCATTTTAAACCTGCTGCCAACATCTGCCTTGAAGGCCCTCTTCCTATCAACTGGGAAATAAATACAAATATAAATCCAAAGCAGACTTCTCCTGGCTCAAATGAACATCATGTATCCCAAGGAACCCTCAAACAGGAGAGAATGCTTTCAGGAGGGAGGGAGTCCTTTGGGGGAATTTCTCATATTTTCTTTCTTTGCGCTGTATCACTTTCTACTTTAGTGTACCATATAATAACTGCCTATTTGTGTCCCTGCCCATCCCCTGCTATACTGACTTCTCTCTTGGTAGACCATAAACTCTTCAGGGAAGAATTGAAACCAGATTCATCATGCAGCCCCACAGAACATATCTAGACCAATACCTTGCATGAGTAGCTACTCATTCCAACATTAAATAAAAATGTATGACATTAACTAATTAACAGAATCAATGAAGACTGGGTTTGGCAAAAAGACTCTATGGAGAAGATATGGCTCTAAACCATCATACAAAGAATGGATAGAATTTGGACTTGCTGAGAACAGAGAGAAATGCTGTGAGTAGTGGTTGCTAGAACCCTAGGTCAAAGTTCTAAAAGAATTCTTTGTCTGCCTCTCTCACAAGCACATATCGTGCCCCTAGACTTCATGGAGAGGGGCCTTCAGCTCTAAGCAGCCGTACTCAGAAACTCAAAAATCTCAAGACCTTTACATTCTAGGTACATTTGGAATAACTGGGTTTCTGGAAAACCAATGACAGTTTCAAGAGAAACCTCAGACCCAGGTCCTGTACCTTGCACAGTTTGCCCACCTCCAAAACCCCCATCCAGTTTTAGAATTTAGTAATAATAATAATAATAATAATAATAATGGCTCTGTGTGTGTGTCAAGGAGATGGAGGGAAAGGTTGAGATGAAACTTATTGAATAGGGACGCCTGGGTGGCTCAGTCGTTAAGCGTCTGCCTTCGGCTCAGGTCATGATCCCAGGGTCCTGGGATCGAGTCCCACATCGGGCTCCCTGCTCAGCGGGGAGTCTGCTTCTCCATCTCCCTCTGCTGCTCCCCCTGCTTGTGCTCGCTCTCTCTCTCTGACAAATAAATAAAAATCTTTAAAAAAAAAAAAAAAGAAACTTATTGAATAAATGTGGTGTTCCATATTCTCTAATTTGAAAAATTCATCTTAAATAAGAAGAGCAGTTAGAATCATATTAGGTTCAGAGCCTTTTAAGTGAAATTGTTTGGACTTGAAACCAAAGCAAGAAATTCTACCTCTGGAAGGCAAACATTTATTTTATAAGATGGGCTATCAATCCCAAAATGATTACTGATGGTTAAGGAAGGATTCAAACCAATTAGATTTTGTGTTCAAGTTGATTCCATCCCATTTTTCAATGCCCCTGTGAAGTCTTTATATAACCCAGGGCCAGTCCCTCCTAACCGCAAGAGGTCACAGATGAGAGGGACAGCCTGACCCAGGCTTCATGCAGAGCAGATGTCCTTGCTTCATGCCAATTAGGAGGCAGGAACTGTGCTTTCCAGCTCTGGCCTCTGATTATCTGTTTATGTGAAGTTATATGTAACTAGAACCTCTCTTTGAAAACTGAGCAGTGTGGAAGCCATTTAAAATTATTTCACTTCCAATTATAAGCCAGATAAAGCTATTTTCATGCAAGGGGAGGACACTGCAGAGACTGTCAAGGTTCAGAACATTCCATGGGTGACAGGTGGTATGAATATTTGAAGAACTTTCTGTGTCCAAGATAACCTTGACTGGAGAGTGAGCAGGGGAATTTTAAAGGAAATATGAACTTTGCATACAAAGTTGGGAGTGCATGAAACACTTACCCAGATCTCATTTCAGAAAATGCATTGGCCAAGTGGGACAATTGTGTTTCTTTGAGAGGTCATATGGTGGCAAGGATGGACTGTGGGCTTTGGTGCCGGACAGAGCTAGGCTAAGTAAACTAGGGCAAATTAGTAAATCACTCAGGGCCTCAGGCTATTTATTTATAAGAGGTGAGAAATAATTCCTACTTACAGGGCTGTTGTTCTAAAAATTAAGTGAAATAATGTATGTGAAACCATTAGCCCTAGGGCTGGCTCAGGGTTGCTGCTCCACTAAGTGACAGCTTTTATCCTACTTACCATCATTATGAACAGAATTCATAAAAACACGTTTAGGTCATGGACAGGTCTGAATGACCTACATGAATAGTAGGTCAGGACAGGTCTGCAACATATGACTGACTTCACTTAGGCAAGAAGAATTTACACTGGCCCGGGAAAATTGGACCAGAAAAGTGCAATCTCCACCTTCAAGACTGTTACATGAATCCCAAAGCTTTTTACCCTTTGCCATCTTCTTCCCAATTCTTGGCCCTTCTGGACAGAGTCATATGTCTCAGAAATTCAGCATAGGGTGCAACATTCAGAACTAAGAACTCCAGGGGAATCGAGAGATCAACTTTCGTGATCTTTACATGAAGGCACGTGCCCAGTTCCACAAGAGCTGACCCATCACAGAGTCATGGAGGAGGAGGGTCTGGTTGGACCAGCTGAGCACAGGTACAACACTGGACCCCAGGGAGAAATGGCCACATGTCAGGGATGTTATTGACCCATGATCCCAGGTATTACCAACCCCAGTTTGGAAATTTGCCCGTAGAAATTTAAAGGACTGTAAAGAAAACAATTATTTCAACAGTATTCAGTTGCCTCATCTGATGAAGCCTGGAGGTAGATTCTTATAAATCCATTGCACTTCATCAGTTGCCCATAAATTTTAGACATGTCAGCTGACAATTTCAAGGCTGGACAAGATATCTTGGCTCCCATCTTGGTAATCCAAACTGTATGTGAAAGAAGGTAGAGATATAAGTCAGAGGCAATATTTGAAATATTTTAACAGCCGGCATGACATGACTATGAACCAATCAGGCATGAGTCCTGAAACAGAAAGGACACCGTCATTTTCCACAACCCTAGTCCAACAGTACCAGTGCATGCTGGCTGAGTACCCTGAATGGAATTAATTTTTCTTCACACTGGTAGTAAGAATGCGCGTTAACCAGCTAGCACCAGCTTTATACAAAAACTTGAATACCAAGTTTAATCCTGTGTGATTGAAAAAAGCTGAGCCCCACATCCCCCCAAACTGGGCTTAAATGCAGAACTCAACACGCTTGTAATTACATGCAACACCATGATCGAGCATGACTATAATACCATTTTACTACACAAAGGAGAATTATTGAGTTCTATTCACAAGAGAAAATACTACAAAGATTCCTCTCTCAGTGGGATAAAAAGAGCACGTCACAGCAAATATTTTTCCCATAATTAATTTTTATGAAACCAAGCATAAAGGATAATGCACCTGATTTCCGTATTTTTTAATGTACCCTGGGGGAGTTCTAGCAAACCAGGAGAAGCAGGAATAATGATGGGACCCATCCAGATTCCAGCAGATGAGTAAGCAGTAATCCCAGTGTGAGAAGTAAATTTATTTTGGTATCCTTGACTCTTCTTCCTCCCCTATCCCCTGTCCCCTATTCCCCACCCAAAATGGGAACACCCAAAATCCACCCCAAATAGATGAGACTTTCCTATGTCAAAGGCCCCTAGGGAAGTCTACTGGTCTTTATCTCAATGACCCTGTGCCACAAGGAAGCCTTCAGTTAAGGAAATGGCCAGCCTTTCTGACTCATCCACATTTCCAGTGGGCACTTTCATGCTTCATCTTCTCTTCAAAGTATCGTGGTCACTTGAGCCCCCCGCCCCCCAACTGAGTTAGTGGGTATCACTGCCTACAAGGACTCCTGAGAGCTTAGGGAGCAGAGCCCTAGCCGGTGGGAGGGACAAGCCAAGAACACAGTGCCACGTGGCAGGATGCCCATCATCACAGGACTCTCTTTCCACGTCCATCCTCCCCCACTTCCTGGTCTGAAAGCCAGCCTTAGAATTAAGACCAGATGGGCTCAGCTTTCACTGCCTCATAGACCCAGAGCCCCAGGCAGCTTCCCTTCCTCAAGCTTCCTCCCAGTACATTATTCATTTCTCCTCCCAGACCCTGGCCCCAAAATGTCTGGTCAAACTTCTTTTCTGGAAAATGGAACTACGCATCACCTTTCTCAACGTCTACAGTTGTCCCAGAGCTCATGGAGGTGGGGTGGGGGGAGGGGTATTTTTAGTGATTCTCCTTGGGATAAGATTTATTCCCCTTAAAACAACCAAGGTATCTTTCTGACCCTCTCTTGCTAAAAGAGAGAGAAAATACAGATTTAATCTCCAGTACAGCATACTGCTATAGTATTTTTTTTCTCTGTATAGTGGATGTAGAATAAAAGTGATGAGTCTTCTCCATGTAATCCTTGAAAATTATTGTAGAAAACAACCCCATTATTCTTTTTTCTCAACTTAGAACCTAGGTCCTTTCCTTCACATGCCAGATAATTCAGATAAAACCCCATTAGAGCAAATACAATTAAGTAAACATTTTGCATAAAGCAATTTGGTTTTCATTATAAAATGCCAATTTGAAAACAGTAAATTTTTATTTCAGCAGCTTTATATTCACACCAGCTATGGATGCATGTCTCATTTAGAACTGGTAGCAATTTACTAATTAATTAATTGCATTAGAGAGTTTACAAGATTGCTCACTGCTATTCTTGTCATTATTGGTCTTTTATGAGGGTTATTTGAAAGCACAAATATACTGGTACTTACAGGATGTGGGTTTCCACTAATAGATTTACTCTAATCTAAGAAGAGGGGTTCTTTTCAGTGCAGAGAATTATCAAATTTACTGCAAAACCCTATAACCTAGACATCATTTTTGACTCCCCAAATCACACCATCTCCCTTTTCTCCCTACTGAAAACTTCTTTCACAGGCTGTCGATTTTAAGATTGAGATTCCAAATGGCATATATAATACCAAAGCAGTAGCTGTAAACACAAGATCTGCAAACACTGCACTCTAATTTTCCAATTTGCAATTGTTCTTCACCCCTGACCTTGGCCTCTGCATTTCTCCTTGGAGGCTGAACCCTGTGCACAGTTGAGCCCTTCCTGCTCAATAGCAGCACAGAGCCAGACACACAAGCTCAGAGAAACCAAATTGTGGGTTTAATGGGCATTAGGTTCATTACTGGAGCATCTGAGACCTACTGAATCAGAATTTCTGGAGCCAAAACCCAGCAATCCGCATTTAACAGGCATCTCAGGCTGAAGTTTGAGCACCAAGAGGGACAGAACAGAGGATCACAATGCTGTGGTTAAAGGGCCTCCAGCAAATGTCTCTGCAGGAGGTCGTTGTGTGATCGTATTGATTAGATTCCCTTGTGGGACCACAGTATGAGGCCATGCTGCTGTGGCCTTTAAAGGACAGGCCCTTCACAAAGCCACTGGTCCCAGAACAGGATCTTAAAACTCAGTAGCTAGGCTTGAAATAAGAGGCAGGGACTTCCTTCCTATGTAGCTCTCTTAGGCTGGATTCTAAGTCATGTAGAGATTCAGGAGGCTCCTGGCTATGAGATGGGAAAATTGTCTTTGACTAGGGCCACCAGCTGGCGACTACAGAAAGAGGCACCAGAGACAGAGCTGCTCCAGCCTCAGCCACAGCTGGCCACCCACCATAAGCAGCTCTCTGTGTGTAACCCAGCAAATGCATGGTAGTGTCTGAATCTCATACCAATCTGGTCTCAGCTGTGCTTTAGAGAGAGAGCTGTGTCTTCTCTTGGTAATCAGGGAAGAGAGCCCAAGGGCTAGTGGGTGATGATGCAGTGAGAGCCCCCCAAGAGGGAGACAAACCTCCAGAGACAGGAGTCGGAACTAGGAAGTCCAGCCGTTCCTCCCTCCAGAGGGAATGCCGTCTTCTGATAAACTTAGGGTGTGAATGTATTAAGAGACAAGTTAGGGGAAAAAAAAAAAAAAGACAGCAGGGGATAGGGCCTTGAAATAGAAGATTTATGTGGCCATGTGAAACACTCCCTCCTCAAGAAGGGATCATCTAAAAGCACTGCGAATAAGTGAGATCTCACCTTCCACAAAGAACTTCCAAAGGAAAGGACGGAGAAAGATTGAGAGTTAGCAGAGCAAATGGAAGATAACTACAGTGAGAATGAAGATCAAAGCAAGGCATGAAGCACCAGCTTCCCACCAGTGAGGAACCACGAAAGAGCATGTACATTGACTGGGCCTGCTCCCCCAGCATGAGCTACAGGCGTGATTTTCTTCCCCCCAACACTGGGTGCGTAAATAACTGCAGGTGAACAGTTGATCTTAAACAAAATTATCCTACCAACTAGTTTAGCTGGTGCCTGGGGAAGAGAAGGGAGAACATAGTTATCAGGGTCCTGACCAGTCCTAGGTGGGGCTGCCCAGAAAGGCGTTCCTAGGTGTGGTGTCCTGGGCAGAAAGGAAAAGGACAAGGCCCCAGGGGGATAGCTGAAGTTACAGACGGAGAAGGTGATACAGGTGCTCCTTTTCACCCCTCAGCTTAACCAAATGATTGCAGTATCTTCCTAAGTGGTCTCTCTGCTTCCTTCTCCTCCCTGCAACCTTGCTCCCCAGGCAATTCATCCCATCTGCTAGAGTTGTTTTTCTTCTTCATCAATCTGACCATATTGCTCTCCATGCTAAAAACTCTTCAGCGGCTCCCCACTGCCTTCAGGATGAAGTCTGACCTCGGCACAGCACTCAAGGCCCTCTGCAATCCTGCTCCAGCACCACAGTCCTCTCCCCAGAGAGGAGGAGGCTCTCACTGGCAGAATAACTCTCGTCTTTCTCAGAGAATTAACATGGCGCCTTCAACGGCAGGAAGGCATGGAGGGCCCGAGGCAACAGCAGCGACAGGCCCTGTACAATGAATGGCCTTGTGGGCAACAAGGCCCAGCAGCGAAACACAAATGCCTACAAGAGTGTCCCCAAGACAGGAAGCATCCACAGCCCAACACTCAAGCCCTTCTTGAGGAGGGAGTGTTTCACATAGCCACATAAGTCTTCTATTTCAAGGCCCTATCCCCTGCTGTCTTTTTTTTTTTTTCCCTAACTTGTCTCTTAATACATTCACACCCTAAGTTTATCAGAAGACGGCATAAAGAAGAGGCAGACCCAGAGGCAGATATTGGTCAGTGGCATTTGGCTTAGCTCTGCCCATTGGCTCTGTGGCAGCCATGAGAAGGACCCTCACAAACCTCTAACCCAAGCTGCGTCATTGGCCAAAGGCTCAAGCTGCTGTGCTCAGAAAGATATTGCCACCTTTGCACCAAGGCCCCACTTCCCACAGGCTGCTCCCTGCCAATGACTGAATGCAACCAGGGTGCCAGGGCAGGTCCCTCCTAGCATGGCGGCTGACTTGGCTCTAAGACTCCCCAGCATCCTTGCTGAAACTTCTTTTGTCTGCCCAGCAGTCTAGGACGTTACTACCCACCTTTCTCCCTCCCGCTCCTTTACTCAGGAGAGACTTGCAACACTGCCTTCCCAGACTGCCCAGCTCTATCGCCATTTCTTCCAACATAGGCGCTTCCCTTCATGAAATCCTCACATGTCTAATCCTGTCTCAGAGCCTGCTTCCCCCAGGACCCAGATAAGCACAACTCTCAAGAAAGGAGAGACAACTGTGGTGTGTTTGGAACCTGGGACACTCAACCCCTCATTCTTTCATGCTTACTATGCACCCGGCACTGTTTGGGGTTGGCGGCACAATGGCAGAGCTCCCAGCAGGGGGAAGGTGGGTAAAATGTGCTCAAAGTCAGGTCCAAATCCACCAGCCTGACCAGAAAACCCTGACCACTGCCAAGAACTCAGCAAGGCTTTACCACAGAACCTAACAGGAGGGAAGACAGAAAACCATTCCTGATACCACCCCTTTTGGGGAATATTCTACACCATTAGTGGAATGGCAGACATGCAGAGAACACCTAGCCAAGTGTGACGGACAGGACCCAAGCACAGGTAAGGCAGAAGAGGAGGCTGAAGGATTGGAAACCATAAAAGAAAGAGATCCCAGCATAAACCCAAATGTAAAATCAAGCCAGAACATTTGAAACAGTTTACTTATAACAGGCCTTCATCATGAAAACCCATAAAGTCACCGTCAATCAGGTGCTCTTGCTGGAATTTTTTTTTTAATCAATTTAGACTTTTAATGAAAATGAATCCTGTGGAATGAGAAAATGTTGTTAACCATCGATGTCGCCTAATCATGGCTAACAAGGATTCTCATGCTTATACTTGACTGAGGATTAAGATGCTGACGGAAGTTTATTAAATGAAATCATTGTAATAACACACTCAGCTAAACCTGCAAAGCTCTGCTTTGTGGTTCGTGGTGGGTATCATTTAACTAAGAGCATGGAGCCAATGGGCCTTGATAATCAGGCTAATCAGCCTCTGCATTATGATATGGGGGGTGTGACAGAAAGGAATTTCAATATAATCTGAAGACACGCTGGATCAGATGAGTGACAGGAGAAGAGTCTCTTTATGCCATCAAGAAAATCAAGGGGCCTGAAAGTTGTTAAATCTCCACATCTGTCACTAGGTGGTTCAACACCCCAAAGAGCTTTCACAAACACAGACTGGGAAGAGAATTAACAGAGAAAAATGTGGGGCTCAGGCCAAGCTCATCAAGCAGACTTCGTACTGCAGTGCGGTTGGCTTAACCAGATGTTGGAAGCCAAAGGAATTTTTAAAGGTCTTCTTCCAGTTGGGGGATTATTGCTAACAGAGCCAGCTCCAGGTGAACCATGAATAAGGCAATCTGCTCTCTGCAGCTCCCTCCCTTCACTTTTCATGTCCTGAAATACCCTCCTCCATCTCTGTTCTAATATTCCAGGACCTCACAAGGGAGAGGGGAAGAAAGGGTAGCTGTTCCGTGAAGTCATCCTTCTCCCCATTACCACATACCCACCACAGGGCGTAAATTTATTAGTGACAAATTTCTAAGAACAGTGATGTCTGAACTGAACTTGTCCCCTGCCCTGCACCATAATCACCCCTGATACCTGCAAACGCATCGTGCAGATCTGCTCCACCTGGCCTTTTTCACCGATACATTGAAGGAATGAAGGATGAAGGTTTCCAGCAGAGGATGCAAGTGAGAGGTGGCAGTCCCAGGAGCAAGCACAAAGGTGAAGGGAGAACAGGGAAGATAAAAGAAGGTGTCGAGGAGGCAACCTCTATTTTATATCTGAGATACTTCTAATACATGCAGAAGAAGAAGGCAGACACTTGGGTAACATGTATACACTTAATTTTGTAACTTTTTTTTTAACTTAATGCTATAGCATACATAATTGAAAGGAGGGCTGGTACTTTTCTTACATTTTGGTTTATACATTCCAAAAACATCTGGCCTTCCCAGATATCCCCAATATCTAAATTCCATAATGTTTGCTAAAAATCCAAAACATAAAATTCAGACCACCTAATGGTAAAGCAAAGTTTTCAAAAGAAACTTCTTAATCTTAAAAGTAGAAATCTTGGGGCATCTGGGTCGTTCAGTTGGTTAAGCATCTGCCTTCAGCTCAGGTCATGATCCCGGAGTCCTGGAATCAAGTCCTGTATCAGACTCTCTGCTCAGCGGGGAGTCTGCTTCTCCCTCTGCCTCTGCCCCTTCCCCTGCTCATGCTCACTCTCTCTCTCTCAAAGAAATAAAATCTTAAAAAAAAAAAAAGTAGAAAGCTTTACCATGGGGGAAAAAAGGGTAGGGCTGGAAAAAAAAAAGCCTCAATAAAGGGACCAAGGCTCAGAGAGGTTAAGAGTGTTGTCAAAGTTCACACAGCGGAGAAGAGGTTTTAGGAGCCAGGTCTCCACCCAGCCACTATAATCCGGCCTGAGGGTGTGTCCTTGGTTGTCCTCTTGGGGGAGGGGCGAGACTCACTTGTCAAGTTCTCAATATTTTGACAGAAGTTCTATAGGACAGTAAAGCCTTATTTAATATTTTTTTAACCAAACTGTTTTCCCGCAGGAGTCAGTTCTGGTCTTCTCCCTTGCCCCTCTCACCTCCATACTTGATGCAAGCCTCTGGATTTATTTAGTCGTAGTCGGGGTGGAGAGAGAGGGGAGGAGATGGTTGGAAGAGCATCTCTAATAAGCATAAGCTGGCTGGCTGCCAAATCCTTTTCAAGAATTGGAGCTTTTGCTGTCTCACTGCTTTTCAGTCAAATTACAGTGAATGATGTTTGGGATGATTAGGTCTGTGATGAAACTGGTTATAGAAGCTATTTCAGAACCCTCAGTGGTTCCCACTTAAATCAGAACACGAAGACCTGCCAAAGATACTCTATCTAAAACTATTTCAACTTGTTACGGTTTTCTACACATGTCAATATTCTCTCCTTCACAAAGGTAATCAATAGCTAAGGAGAAAAAAGCAAATCTTGGTGAAGAAATGTATTTGGCAATCTTTGGCTATATAAAATACTTGCTTCAGTTCTGCAAACTGCCGTTGTATTTGTTGGCCCTAATTAGTTGGGCTTTGTTCTATGGATAAGCTGTCCTCTGAACTATTTTTGTTCTCTAACTGTGTTTACTTTTGAAATTGAATCTTTTCTTTCCCAAGCGTGCCAAGGATGCTACCATAGACCATCCAAGCTCACGCAGCATAGAGCAGAATTAAGATTCGATAACAATCTTATTTACTTTGATCATCAGGGAACATTACATCAGTTCCCAAGTGCCCATTTTCAGGTCTGAGAGAGCCCGTGTAGCCCTGAAACTCAAGTCATGTTAACTGAATAATAACCACACTCCCAATGCCCTGTGTGTGGCAGAGACCTCACCTAATTTTTGCTAGCGGGCATGAACTACTACAAATGAGTCGCTATGTGCTTTTGGATTAATTCATACCTTACTCTATGCAGAATTTTCCAGAGCAAAACTTACAAGCTATGATGTTGATCACATCAACAAAAGAAAATAATTGGGTCGGATGGTGTTTTCCTCCATCGTAATGAAAGCTAAAAGAGGTACCGTATTAGCAAGTGGTCAGGGACTCTCTCCATAATCCTTGAGGCAGGCAGCTGCTTGTTGCCTCCGTACTCCCCTCGTATTCCCGATACCCTTCCTCACCCTCCACCGTCCACCCCGGGCACAGAAACAGATTCAAAGGCAACCACATCATACTTACTTCAGCAAGTGGGATTACTCTTTCCACTCGAACCGTTAATAACCCCTTAAGGGGGTTTGTTTCCTGCCCTGGATCCACTGCAGACTGGGTGTAGTAAAGAGTGTAGGAAATAGCAAGTAAACACCTTTAATGCCACGTCCGAGAGGGAGCAGCATCCTGGAGGGGAATGAGCTAACAAGCGTCTAAAGCCGTGATAAAGATTCCCCCTCTCCAGCGGCCTATGAATTGCTAGAAACAGAGAACTGTTTAGAAGTAGGAACTAAGCTAATAAATGTGCATGTGCTTTGTAAATGAGAAAGCATATACACCCTTGTTGTTATTGTTACTTTGACAAACGTAAATACAAAAACTCTAAAACACTCCTACGTGACAGACAAGGCATCCCACTTGCAAGAGACCCAAGAACGCTAACTCTGTCCTCTCGCTGTTCCAGTTCTTCCTAGCAAAGGCCTCAGATTGTAGGGAAGTCGTTTTTTGGCCTTTTGGACTTCCTCTGCTAGAGCAATTTGATGACTTCCAGGGCTTCCTGTGAGTGAGCAAGCCAAAGGTAAGAGGAAAGTTGGTATTCTCAAGCACTCAGATAATGAAGAGGAAAATCCCCCAACTTCTTATCCATAACAGGTAAGAGAGTGGTGGGACTGTGCCTCTGCTGGTGAGGATTTAACTGCTTCTGTCATATGCGTGCCTATGTAAGTTTAATATAAGTTCTACAGATATACAGGATACACAGCACTCAGTGATCAGTAATAAAAATTATACAATATTCTTTATTATAACTTCTATATAGCCACTGGACTCACACAATGTTTTTTCTTAGAGAGAGTGTGGGAGAGGACCAGAAGGAGAGGGAGAGAGAGAATCCCAAGCAGGCTCCACACCCAGCACAGAGCCTAACGCGGGGCTCAATCTCACAACCCTGAGATCACAACCTGAGCAGAAGTCAAGAGTTGGACACTTCACCGACTGAGCCAGCCAGGCGCCCCCACACAATGTTTTATAGATTTTTGCCAAATTCTTGTATCCATAATCAATGTATGGTCACAGAATACTGCCCAGACCCTTAATTTAGGGTTTGACAGAATCTACCTACACCCCCTTCACTTCCACGGTTTAGGAGAAACACGAATATCAGAATTAATAGAAGTCAGAAGCAGTCTTATTTGTGGGCTTGGGAGATGGCATGACTCTTTGATAAGACCCAAGTCCCCATTGGGTAAGCAGGTCCGGTCTCACACACAGTTTAGGAAATCCTCCTGAGCTGGTGCCCTACAGTTTCAAAAAAACTATCAATGTCTAAACACCCAACAAAAAGCAAGTAGTAATCATCGTCAAAAGTTTGCTAAACTTAAGGCCCTAGAGCCAGAGAGATTAGGGTTAAAATCTCTGCTCTCCCACTTACTAGCTGTGTGACCTTGGGTGAGTGGCTTGATATCTCTGAGCCTCCGTTTCCTCATTAGTAACAGGGGGATAATAATTTTACCCACCTTTTAGGGTTGTCTGAAGATTAGGTTGTCTGAAATGTTTTAATCTAAAACAATTAGCACATAGTAAGTATCCAATATATTAGCTTTTTTAAAAATGTAATAAGGGGCACTTGGGTGGCTCAGTCGGTAGAACATATGCCTTCTGCTCGGGTTATGAACTCAGGGTCCTGGGATCGAGCCCTGCATTGGGCTCCTTGCTCAGCGGGGAGTCTGCTTGTCCCTCTCCTTCTGTCCTTCCCACACTCCTGCTCTCTCTCTCTCTCAAATAAATAAATAAAATCTTTTTAAAAATGTAACAAGAGGAAGCATCTATAGTTAAGTGGAAAACGCATAAAATAAAATTTTATTTCTATTTCTGCAATATATTGAAAAAAATGGCCACAATATTTTGTAGCTCCTCTCATCAAGATATAGAGATCATTTCTTCACTTCTCTTTTTTTGAAGATTTTATTTATTTATTTGAGAGAGAGAGAATGAGAGAGAACACATGAGAGGGGATAGGGTCAGAGGGCAAAGCAGACTCCCTGCCGAGCAGGGAGCCTGATGCGGGACTCGATCCAGGGACTCGATCCAGGGACTCCAGGATCATGACCTGAGCCGAAGGCAGTCGCTTAACCAACTGAGCCACCCAGGCGCCCCACTTCTTCACTTCTCAATACAAGCTCGGCATGTAACTGGCTTTGGTCAAGCCACCATTAAGCAAATGGGACACAAGCAAATGCTTGATAAGAATTTGCACAAGTTCTTGAGAATTACTTCCCCTCTGGCTGATGGGAATTCTTCTGCTATCACATGAATTGCCTACTGGATAATGAGAGACAGGACACCATCATCCCAAGGTCATATCAACCGCCAGACTTGTGAGTGAAGCCCTCCTAGACGAGCCAGTCCCAGCTAAGAACAGAAGAACCACCTATCTGACCCACAGAAGCATGAGCAGATAAAATGTTTGTTTTTTTAAGCTACAAAATTCTAGGATTATTTGTTATACAACAAAAGCTAGCTGATAAAGTTCTAATTACAGCTATCTAAAAACATTCATACATTTATATTTTTAATTTAAAATCAATTAATTAACACACAGTGTATTATTAGTATCAGAGGTAAAGTTTAGTGATTGATTCATCAGTTGCATATAACACCCAGTGCTCATTACATCAATCCTCTTCCATTGCCCATATATTCATGCATTTAAACAAGATGTAGGGATACTAAGATAAAAGACTCTTGCCCTCAACTGCTCATCATTTTTTTTTTGAAGTTTTATTTATTTATTTGAGAGAGAGCGCTTGAGCTGGAGGCCGAGGGAGAGAGAATCTGAAGCAAACTCCATGCAGAGCACAGAGCAGAGCCTAACAAGGGACTTGATCCCACGACTGCAAGATCGTGACCTGAGTGGAAACCAAGAATCAGCTACTCAACCAACTGAGCCAACCCAGGCGCCCCTGCTCATCATTTTTTAAGTGAAAGAGACAAGTCACAGAAATAGATACTACAAAGCAGTATAATAATGGTCAATATGTTAGGGTGGTGTTAACTATGAGTAATTTTTTTAAATGTCCTCTTATATGATGATCAGTCTGTTACTATAATTTTTTTTAATTAAACTTAAAAGGAGTGACTTAAAATTGTTGATTCATCATCTGCCTAGACTAGAAGCTCTAGGAAACAGGAACAGGTAAAGTCTTCCCTCGTGTACCCCCCTGAATCTGAAGGAGAAAGCCAGTCTCGCAAATTGTTTTCATTACCTTGAACAACCCCATATCAAAGTCAGGATTTGTGGATTTACCCCAAGTTATCTGCATTATCATTTCAATTAAACATATGGCTGAGGAATCTAATGAAGAAGGCCTGAGTGATGGCCATGGAATCAATAAAGTCTTTCTGGACTTATCGATTTAGCATTCTCCGTGCAGTAGAATTGATTTATGTCCTCAGATTTATTTTTGATAACTCAATGATAACTCCACTGTTCCTAAATTAATGTCATCTTTTCTTTAAGCCAAAATTTTTTCTAGGCAAGGAAAATATCTTACATCAAGCCAAGCTGATTTTGCTAAGTAATTCCATGGTTAACATGATGCCGTAAATCAAAGAGAACCATGTATTACTATATTTGCAAGTCACCGTTGGCATGGAAAAGTACAATGGCATTTATTTGTCAGATTTGTGATTGCATCATGCAGGGTCTCTCCCCTGTCAAAATTAATATCTTCCAATATAAAGCCTATTGTCTAATGTGCAATTTCCTAAGTGCAATAGATTGTTTTAAAACTACATTAATTTCTGTCTCCCACACCTTAAGTTTCCAGAATGTGTGAGATAGGTAAGTCCCAGTTCCTAATTAGCCTGATCTTACTGAATGAGATAAACCATCATCTTGGGGCAAGGAATATCCATCACAGGCTTACACAAGCAAAGCAATTAGTCAATGCCACGTAAGGGGGAATATTTGCAAATGCTTTTTGAAAAGAAAAAAAGAAAAACAAACAGCACTTCCCAACCAGATCTATAAACCAAAAGGAAAAACAGAGAAATTTTTCAAAAAAGGAATACCCAAATGAGACAGTCCAATCGACCACCAAGTCCTGCCAAGTTCACCTCCCACATATATCCAATATCCACCCAGTAGTGTCCATCCGGTCCATGGAAGACTGCGCTGCTCACCAGATTACTGCAACAGCCTCCTAGCTTCCTGCCCCGCTGTCACTTCTGTTTTTTCCAACTCATGTTTACACTGCAGTTAGAGGGATTTTCTGTTTTTTAAAAATGCAAAGAAAGGGGCGCCTGGGTGGCTCAGTCGTTAAGCGTCTGCCTTCGGCTCAGCTCATGATCCCAGTCTCCTGGGATCAAGCCCCGCATCGGGCTCCCTGCTCCACAGGAAGCCTGCTTCTCCCTCTCCCACTCCCCCTGCTTGTGTTCCCTCTCTCGCTGTGTCTCTCTCTGTCAAATAAATAAATAAAATAAAAAATAAAAATAAAAATGCAAAGAAAAATAAAATAAATAAATAAAAACGCAAAGCTAATCATGACTTTACTGCCTACTCCCTTCCCGTGGCTCTCAGAATAAAGAAAAATAAGTTATCAAAGTGGTCTACAAGACCCTGTCTGCATCTCCCACCTCCTCTGCCCCCGCCCCCTGCCCCTGCCCCAGCCCGGCTGGGCTTCTCTCAACACCTGTTACACACTGCTCCAGTCCCCCCAACACACGCTGGCCCCTCTGTCACCCTCTTTGCCAAATTAATCCCACCATCCTATAGCTTTGGGCTCAAATAGGAAGGCTTCCCTGAGCCTCTAAATGGGTTAGACCCTATGACACACTTCCTTCGGCCACCAGCACATCCCTGTGACAGCCTGTTGTGATTCTCTGTTTGCTTTCTGTCTTCCCTGTTAGACTGTAGCTCTTTAAGGATGGGGACACATCTGCTTACTCTCCACTCCCCTATCCCTGCCGGCCCCTGGCACATACTGGAGCTCAGCCCATGTTTGATGATTCTTAGCTGAGATGGGACAGACTGGGGGGGGGGGGGGGAGGGGGCGGGGGGAGGGGGAGAACAGTGAGCAGAAGAGCAGAAGCATGTGTGGGGGCAGGGCGGACACCCCAGGGAGCACTGTGGGGAAGGCGGGGCCAGGCCGGCAGTCTATACATGTCTCAGGTGCTAGGATTACCATTGATCCACTATCTTAATTAATTAAACAATTCATTCACAAAGAAATTCAGACCAACAAAAAAGTTGCGAAAATACTACAAATGAACTCCCATAAGCTCTTTACCTAGGTTCATCTTTCATCATCTTCCATTTACCTAACTCATCATTAACATTTGGCCATTTCTGCTTTATCTTTCTACATATATGCATGTGCTTATGCAGGCCCTATTATACACATTATATATATTATATATATGTGTATATATATATATATATACACACACATACATACATACATACACATTCCCAAATGTAAAATATATATACATATTTTCTGAACCATTTGAAATAAGGTGCCAACATCATGACCCTTCACCACTAGATCCCCCAGCGTGCAACTCCCAAGTACAAGGACATTCCCTTCCATAATCACATTGGCAATTATCAAATTCAGGAAATCTATTTACCACATTATCTAATTAATCCATATTCAAATTGTACCAATTTCCTTTGTGTATTTAAACATCTGAAACCATCACCAAATGAGAGCGGCTAAACATTTAGTCTAGTCCACGGGGCCGAACCTTGTCTCAGAAGTTCTCCAGAGTGGCAAATTGTGAAAACCCAAGAAGACCCCAAAGCTTGGAAAGTTTTAGGTAAAGTATCATCCCTGAGTTTTTCCTGAACAGAAGCAAACCGACTCTGAGCACAATTCCAGGATCAGTGTGGCCTCTCAAAAATCCTCCAGAGACAACTTTCTTGGGCTTGAAACACTGACAATCCTATCAAATCCATCACTAATGCATGGCCATAGGGAGGTCAGTGGCAGAGCGCCAGCTAATTCCCAAACGTAGGCTCTGCTTGTCCTGACTGGACCAAGGTAAGATGTGGAAAGTGAGTTTAAAAGGGCAGGAACGGTGTCTGGTCATGGGACAAGCACAGCCAGGGGACACCTGGTAAATTAAGTGGCCCATGGGAGGCAGTTCACACTCGAAAGAGCAATTTAAACTATTTATGATCGCTGATGGGCCCTGAATTAGTTATAACTTCGTAAGGAAAAGATCTTGAAATTATCACAAAGAGCGTCCTGAAGACAGCTGCTCAGTGTTCACTAGAGGTCAGGAAGGAGAATGAGCTATTAGTCTGTATTAAGGAGGAGCAAACACCATGGTAATGGTGTGCCTAGTATGTAATACAAATGTGGGCAACTTGACCTTGACTGCCATTCGGTTCTGGGCACTTCATCTCGAAAGGAAATAGGAGAGGCCACAGGAGGACCACAGGAAGATTAGATATCAGTGAGGGCTCCCAACCTCTAAATGGGGAAACATTTAATTAGATAGTCGGCTAATTAGGAAGAATAAAGAAGGAGATGAACGGAAGTGTGGACATGGAAAGAGAAGGATCCGGAGGTGACAGAGTGAGGGCCCCGAAGGTTTTAAATTAGATTTTTATAAAACATCCGTGAGGTTGTTTTTCAAACAGAACTTGCGGTGGATCAACCAATTCTTTGGAGGAAATTAAAAGCCAACTCGGTCAAGCAGTTCAAAACACCCACATAAATATGTGCCTATTTGGATTTGACAAAAAATTTTAACCACTTTAACCATGAATTGTATTTTATCCAGACAACTGGAGAGAACAGAGTCCTGAATCCAGTTGTTTATGGTTGTCAGAAAAATTGCCATCAGCCAGAAAGGGGTGAAGGATTACTCACCCTAATGCAAGGGTCAGCAAACAATGGCCTGCCGGCCAATACCATCCACTAAGAACGATTTTCACATGCTAAAATGGTTGGAAAAAAATCAAAAGAGAAATAATATTTCATGACACATGGAAATTATGTGAAATTCAATTTTTGTGTGCAGGAAGTTTTATTGGAACACAGCCACACCCACCCCTTTCTGTATCGCCTGTGGTTGCTTTCTCACCATCTCAGCAGAACTGAGTGGTCATGACAGAGACCATCTGGCCCATGAGTCTAAAATATTTACTTTCTGGCCCTTTTTAGAAAAAATCTGCCACCCCTGCTCTAGTGTGTTTTGAGTGTTACGTATTTTCAATGTGGTCAAGGCTCCGGACAGTCGTCAGGGTGCGGCAATGTCTGGTCTGCAGCTGGAGGATCTTTATGTCTACTGCCAGAATCCAGGGCCTGTGCCCCTGGAGTTGGGGGGTGGGGCGGGGGGGTGGTGGGGGGAGAGCACCAGGTGGAGATGCTCAAAGGAATGAAGGTAAAGGGGAGGAAGGAAGCTCAAGCAGGAGCAAAGAGGACCACACACCGCAGCTGACCCCAATCGGGGCTGCCCAACCACCTGCCGGACTCCTGTAGACGTCCCCTAACAATCTGGAACCAGATGCTCAGAATGCTTGACTTCATGGCATGATGAGCACACAGGCTGTCTGTGCACCACAGCGGTGAAATACATTACTGGTCAACATGTAAAATGGCCCAGTGTGTGAGACACATCTCGATTTTACAGAAAGTTTTTTGACAAAAATACACAAATTGTAGGGGGGGGGAAATATCTTCATGTAAATATAGCATACGGTATTGTGACTCCAAAAACAAAAAAATACATTTTTGATATGCAGTGATAGTCTATTATCCCTAAAAAGAAGACTAAAATCACAGAGCTCAAGAAAAATATCTTGGTATCTGTGGATACAAGTTGCAGTGAAAATACAGGTAACTCTATAACATAAGGGAAATAATGCAAATTCTGTGTTCATCTCTGTGGTCTCTAGATTTTGGTTTTGGTAGGAAGATATAAAACTTCTCCCTGTGCTGAGATGTGTGTTGCCAAGCTCTGCCACTAGGCGGCAGCATGACCCACTATTTTACCTCTTTTTTTTTTTTTTTTTCACCTTTCCAAGTATCCTTAAAACCAAAGTGTTAGATTCACAGGAAAGCCTGTACATACAATACCGCATACTGTGTGTATTCTATGTAATATATGATATAACATAATCAGCAATATAATATAATCAGCAATATAATATAATCAGCAATATATTGCAAATATAATATACAATTTGGGACAAAGTGAGGAACGTATCCTATGCGCAGGTGAAGAAGTCTCCCTGGAGCACAGAGAATTCAGTTGGAATTCACAGGTTTAAGTTAAAAGAAGGAGAGTTGTCCTGCTTAATGTTAAGGGAAGACTCGCTCTACGAGAGCCTTCCCACGAGAAAGTTCCAGAAAGAGCTTGGACCATCCAAAAGGTGGAGTGGCCACTGACAGGCTTGTGGAAGGACACACAGGACAAGACTCGGGGGATGTACAGTCAGTCGCCAAGGAATCTGAGAGATGCCAAATCCAAATCAGAAACCAAGAAACCATAGGGGGTGGGGGGATGGGGTAACTGGGTGATGGACACTGGGAAGGGTATATGTTGTAATTAGCACTGGGTATTATATAAGACTGATGAATCACAGACCTGTGCCCCTGAAACAAATAATACATTATATGTTAATTTATTTTTTTTTAAAGATTTTATTTATTTGACAGAGACAGAGACAGTGAGAGCAGGAACACAAGCAGGGGGAGTGGGAGAGGGAGAAGCAGGCTTCCCGCAGAGCAGGGAGCCCGATGCGGGACTCGATCCCAGGACCCTGGGATCATGACCTGAGCCGAAGGCAGTTGCTTAACCAACTGAGCCACCCAGGCGCCCATATGTTAATTTAAAAAAAAAGAAAAGAAAAGAAACCATGACATACAAAACCAGAGGCCAGAAATCCCAGAGACATGAGACAGCCTTAGGGTCTTCCAGTGAGTTCCAAGCTGCAAGCATAGCCAGGTCCAGAGCCCAGGGTTATAAACAACAGCCCAGGGTTATAAACAACACATTCAGAATCTCAAAAATGTGACTTTAAATCCATTTCCAAAATAAGGCTGGGAGTGGTAGGAGAGAGACTGAAGTTCCAGCCTGTTCAGACACTGGGCAACATAAAACCCCGAATGTTTGGCGCAATTAATTCAGAAAACACCCCAGGCAGCTTCTAACATCTGCCTCTGGGGCAAGGGCGGGAAGCGCTAGAAATGAAGAGCCTTCCCAGTTCTTGAGATCTGGGCTTGAAGGACGGATCCCCCCATGCTTGTGAACATCCCTTTGCTGCAGTCAGCACGAAAGTGACCTTCTGCAGAGCACATGAACGAGAAACACGTGCACTGTGCTTTTTTCAGTCTTTTCATTTAATTCCCGGGAAAGACTTATGGAGAGAGGTGTTAATATCATATCCATTGTACCGATGAAGAAACAGGCTCAGAGAACTTAAGTAACTTGCCTACTGTCAAGACAGTGAGTGATGGCTCCAGGACTAAAACCTGAAACTCTTCTCACTCCAGAATTGCCTGTTCTTTCTGTTACATTTGCTGCCGCCAAACACAAGTATTCCTCCAAGAGCCAAGAGCAACCTACACCAAGAGTAAGAGATTTGTACATATTAAAGAGAGAAAGAAACAAACATAAGCAATGATTTTTTTTTCCAAAGGCTAATGGAGAGCCAGAGGTCTTGGAGAGGAAAAGAACAGGAACGGGAGAAGGAAAAGACTGGATTCAGAGGCAGGAGGAAGGGCAACATGGGCAGTAAACTCAAAAGTGTCATTCCAGAGCAGGGAAAATGGGTGCCCACTGCACTTGGTGGCCAAAAGTTCTGGGGGAGTCTCTGCTTGGCCAAGGAATGGAACCAGGAAAAGTGGCTGGGACATAATGAGAGCCTAGTAAATGGTTGTGGAATGAATCATTTTGTCGTGTGAGAACAAAGAGCTCCCTATTTATCGAAGCTGCTCTAAGTCAGGTTTTCTACTCCCCGCAGCTGAATGTCATCCTGAGGGACACAGAAAAGTTCAGATGACAGATCAGGGGGCTGTCAAAGTGGGAGAGGTGAGTTGGCAAAGAAGGGGGGCAGAAAAGTCTTCATGGAGGAGGTGGTGATGGCCTTTGAGTTGGGACCTAAAAGCCTTTCGGTTCAATAGGTAGAGATGGGGATGGTGAGCAGAAGCAGACGCGGGAGGAGGAAAAAGCTGGGAAGAGTAGTGAATTATGCTGTTCCTGCAAGTTGCAGAAACCACACCCAGACCAGACTGAACAACAGAGGACGAGATCTTACCTCCGTGATTGGGAAGCCCAAGAGTAGACACCCTCCGGGTCTGTCTGGATCCAGGAACAGAAATTACATCGTCGGGTGTTTGTCTCTTGTCTTTTCTGCTCCTTTTCTGCCTTTGTTCTTGGAGAGCTGTCTTTAAGTAGCCGACAAGATGACCAACAGCAGGGTCAGACTCACCTTCTCCCAGCATAGAAACCTCCAGAGAAAGGGAAGGAGGTTTGGACTCTTACCATGTATATATCAGGTCTGGGCAAGCACACCATGGGCCTCGCTTGGTCGTTCCTGCTCAAAGCAGCACAGACCCAGAATCTGAAAAGCAGGATCTCTCCAAAAGATCGACCTGAGCAGGACCCCACCTGCGATGTCCCACCACATACAGGAAGAAGGCAGATTTTTTGACCCGTTTAAAGGCAAAGGACTGCCATGGGAGTAGAGGGTTCTAGGAAGTGAGCAGAGACAAAGAAATCTAGAGCATCCAAATCAGGTTTCTGTCACAAAGCTCCATCCTTTGCCTGATGACCTTGGCCCGGGGTCTCCGCCCTGAGAGATTTCCATCCGCTCACATAGCACGCAGTTTGGTTCTGCTGGTGCTGCCTTAGTCCAGGGAGGGGCTACAGGCAATTCTAGAGGCCAGGCCCCCAGGCAGGGTTCCTCAAGAACCCCAGGGAGACGAGGAATGACAGGGGCTTCTGCCCAGCACACTGGACCACACAGAATGCTGGATGCCACACTTCCTGAGCCACATTTGGTTCCATTTCAGACCAGAAATAATGACACCAGCCTGGGATTTGCTGCTTTGCCCAGCTCTCCTGCTACTTTCTTTGCGTCATTGAGAGAGAGACAGACAGACAGGCAGAAACCTGTGTCTTTAACAGTAGGAGAATGGTCATGCATCCAACTGGAAGGCAGATGAAGGAAGGAGAAAAGATAAATGTGAGAGAACATTCTGGCACAGGCTGGCCTCTGAGGTGTCCCCTAGAGGGGCTGCTGGCTGCACAGCATGGCAAGCCCTGCCTTAGTCCATATTCTTCACAGTTTCTGTCAAGCAGGGAAGGCAGGTGCCTCAGATCAGGTGGCCCTGAGACACACGCTCAAGAAGAGATCTGTGCCCTGCTGCTCCCCAATCTACTTGTGCCCAAACAAACCGCGTATTGAGGCCTATGGTCACTGCGGATTTTGTCTACCCGCCATCTTCTGATTCCTTGGGGAACTTGTCCCTCACTCCCTGTGGTCCCCTTGGTGCTGTCACACGTGGCAGGACTTCCCACGTGGGGCCCTGCTCAGGTGCTCCTTGCACAGAGATCCCTCCTTTTAGATTCTCTTCTGTGCTGCATCAGTCAGGAAAGGCCCAAGAAAGGGCAATGATGCCTTTACTGAGGCCAGATATATGCATATGAAGAGTCTCAAGAAAGGCAACTCCAGACTTAGATCTGAAGGCCTCACAACATCAGGGACAGCATCTCTACAGGGCCTTTCTCTTAGGCTTGTTGCCTCATGCTTGCAAGATGGCTGCTGAACATCCAGACATCATATCTGCTTCCAGGGAAATCATTATCTGCTTTCCAGCATTTCGCCTCTTTTCTTAGGAGAACAAAAGTTTTCCTGAAACCCACCAGCAGACTTCTGTGTGACAATTCATGCCCCTAAACCGCATCACCAACCCCTTCTAGCTGCAGTAGAGGATAGGAAATGAGAACAGAACTCCCCCAGTCTCTAGAGCAGAGGAGGGAAAGGAGGACGGTGCTAATTCTGCTCTGCTGCATCGGAGGGCCCTCGTCACAGTAGTATCTTCCATTATACTTTGTCACATGCTAAACCTTGAGCTCCTCCAGGAAGGGACTGAGTTCTCAGTCTCCGTGCCACTCACGGGCCCCAGCACACAACACATTGATCAATACGTGTTCGGTGGATGTGTGTTCTGCTTTCCAGCTCTCGGGGCCTCCTGGCAGGCGGAGCAGATGTGTGGCTGCACTGGGGTCATTAACCGTGCGTCCTTCTTTGATCTCTGAGCAATCGTGTTTGAGATTCCAAGTGGAAAGATACCAAGTATGTATGTCCCTGTGCCTTGTCTAATCATCAGAATGGGTGAAATCGTTTCTATTTCAGGTCTCCTATGATCAAGAAAGGTTCCCTGGCAGGAGTGTCTAGGTGGTGCCTTCAAGGCAAGCAACCGTGGGAATTAAGAATTAGTGCTCTCTCTGACTATCCCCTTGATACAGTTAGAATAAAAGAAGCAGTGACTTTGCCAATGACCCAGATGTTGAAGAGACCTTGGATTAAGCCACAGAGGCCCTCACCTCCAAATCCTATAATATTGCATTGACATGGGCTCAACCTGCAGAATTGGATTTAAATCCAGCCCTTGAGTGCTCACCCTGCCTCTCCCCTTCCCCACAGCTAATCTCATTTTGTCCTCAGAGGGTTGAAAATAATGGTAATGCAGCTGCCGCGGAGAGTGACTGTGTGAGCATTTTTTACGTTAGAAAGACTCTTGATAAAGTAAAAGTGCTTTTATTTTTACTTTTTAAAAAGTACAGCATTCTCCTCCCTCCCATTCCTCCTGCCTGGATAATAAATGGCATGGGACAGTTCCCAACTCCTGTGGCCCCACCGTGATAAAGGGGCTAGGATCACCAGGCTGCCTTTCCCCCAGCACCACACAGCACAAGCACGTCCAAGTCTACCCAGAAACACAGCGCAGGAGGGAGTCAAGACGGGGACATCTTTATGGCCCAAACACTCTCCTCCACCTTCACTCATACATGTCATTAAAATAATTAATAATAATAATGGCAGTTACCCTTGACTGAGCACTTAAGATATGCTAGGAGCATCCAACACCCGGTCTCATTCAATCCTCTCGAACTCCCTAGAGGCTTAAGGACTAGCATTACCCCCATTTTACAGAGGAGGGAATGGAGGCTCAAAAAGGTTAAGCCACTTAGCCAGCGCCCCACAGCTAGCCGGCGGAGGATCCTGCACCCAGACACATGAGCGCCCCCATGCTGCCTGGGCTCCCTCTGTGTTAGTGTTGAGCCGTGGTTCTCAGCCAGGGGCAGTGGGAATTTTAGGGACCCCAGCGCAGGCTAATTAGATCTGAATGTCTGGGTTTGAGGTCAATGCATCCGGTGCACTGCATTTTAGCTCCCAGCTGCGCTGCAGGTAAAGTGGGAAAGGAACCTTCTTTACGGTCAGACCTCCAGAGTCAGGCATTCTGGTACAACACTTGACCAGCTATTTAACTTCAGGATGTGATCAACCCACCTGCCAACCTCATGAGCAGAGGAGCTACCCTGTGAATTCTGAAGGGCTCTGTGTAACACATGACAACACGGGCAGACCCAGGCTTAGGGCAGCAAGGTCCAAGGCTGAGAAGCGCACCAAGAGCCGTGATCCTGTGGCTGGTCGCTTCACCCATTCATTCGGCAAACATTCAATAAGTAAGTAGGTATTACGTGCAAGGCTGTCAACTGGACAAGGAGGAAGATAAACGTTTCCTTCCATCCAGAGGAATTCTCTCACAGTTCCCTGCCCTTAATCACTTATGATCTAACTGAGGAGAGCAGCTAGCATGAGAAAAAGGACAGCCACATATGTATCCAGTGCCAGATGAGTGGCCCGGACCAGGAAGGCTTCAAAAGTTCTCACGAGGGAGTGATCCCCAAGGTCAAGAGGCTTTGTGCAAAAGGAGGGACCTGAGTGGAGCTTCACTGGGCTGCAGAAGCCATATGTACCAGCTGCCCCAGGAGAATCCACCTGATCCCATATCGGTTCCAGCCTGAAAAGGGCTGGTAGCTCATCCTGGAGTCCGTGACCCAGTACCCACCATGAGCAGGAGAGTGCTGGTGGTGGGGAGGGACACCCAATCAGGAAGGCTGATGGTCCTGGGCAGGTGGGTGATTGCAAGGCAGCAGGCATCTCCTGCCCCATCAGAACCCCTTCAGCAAAAGTAAAGACCCGGTTTTTTCACCTGATAAGCCAAGGTAACAGTACCTTTCTCCCAGAGCCATGGGAAATCAACCATTACAATGACCACCAGCTCTACTCCCATTGATGGAGCTCCCTCCTTGAACCAGGCACTCCGTTCACCACTTCACCCACTTCCTGATCTCAGTGAATCCCCCCATTGATGATGGGAAAGGCTGTTATCATACCCTATTTTCCAGAGAAGGAAACTGATATTCAGAAAGTCTAAGCAGGGGTGCCTGGGTGGCTCAGTCGGTTGAGCTTCCGACTCTTGGTTTCAGCTGAGGTCCTGATCTCAGGGTCCTGAGATTGAGCCCCGCCTTGGGCGCCCCACTCAATGGGGAGCCGACTCCCCCCCCTCTCTCTCTCTCCCTCTGCCCCTCCTTCAGCTTGTGCGCTCTCTCTATATCTCTAAAATAAATAAATAAATCTTTTTAAAAAAAGAGAGAGAGAGTCTAAGCAATTCTGTCAAGGTCACATAACTAATCAATAGCACAACAGACTCAAGCCAAGCCCCATCTGATTCCAAAACCATACCCTGAACCAGGACACATCACACAGCAGGAGTAACGTGGAGTCAGAGACTGCCAAGGGATCCGTGGGTAGCATTCAGAGGTCTGTGAAGCTGGTTGGGGAAAAAATGATACCTTTATTCAGTGGCATACTGGGGTTGAGGAGCAGTGGGACTCTTTGGCCATGCATTTTATCAGTGACATTGTTTAAAGCTGATGATGCATGGTGATAATAAAAGCAAGACCAACTTCAATTTTGTTATTGTTTTTAAATTTGTTTCAGGCCATATACCCTTTTTGCCAGCAACTAACCTCTAACTAAAATATAGCATTTCCCGCAACTACAGATGTAGGCGCCCCCCACCCCCAGAAATATTAACAGTACATGGGAATTCTGTCACCAAGAGAAATCACAGATGTTTTGTACCATGTTACAGTTGTTGCATGTATCTCCTGGGCCCCAGGAGATAGTTTATACTTATCACTTCTTCAAAATTATGGTGGTTAGAAGACCAATGTTAGATCTTGTTGCTTAATGGGTTAATACAGAAGATTAGCTGTAACTACATTCACAAATTGGTTTTGGCTTTTAGTGTTCGCATGGCCATATCAATGTGTTTGGTTTGCTTTGTAATCCTATGTACTATAAAAGGGGCCCCTGGGGGTCCCTGGGTAGCTCAGTCAGTTAAGCATCTGATTCTTGATTTCCACTCAGGTCATGATCTCAGAGTCATGGGATTAAGCCCCATGTCGGGCTCTGCACTCAGCATGGAGTCTACTTGTCCCTCTCCCTCTGCTCCTGTCCCTAGCCTGCTCACGTTCTCTCTCTTTCTAAAATAAGTAAATAAACTGAACGGGACATCATCAGAGAGGGAGAAATACCATGAGACTCTTAAATATAGGAAACAGTGTTGCTGGAGGGGAGGTGGGTGGGGGGATGGAGTAATTGGGTGATGGGCATTAAGGAGGGCACTCGAAGTAATGAGCACTGGGTGTTATACACAACTGATGGATTCTTGAACACTACATCTGAAACTAATGATGTACTATATGTTAGCTAATTGAATTTAAATACATAATAATAAAATAAATAAAATCTTTTTTAAGAGTGGGGAGTACCTTGGGCTCCATAGACTCACAAAGAAGAGTGCCTGCTACCCACTCTCACAGATGAATATGCTACTTAAATGCTGGAAATATTATCATCTTTGGGCTATTTTACTTTCCATGTTTGTCTTATTTCCTGAAATAAATTACCAGCTCTTGAGAGTCATAACGTTCTTAATTTTTTCCACAGGCCCTTACAAGGAGTGGTTATTCTAGTTTGTTGACCAACTGGCTGTTAGAACTCCTTCAAGCTCTAAACCTGGTACCACATTCACTGATTGGAAGATGAACAATGTGACAGGAAGAGGAAAGTTATTGAGATCAAATCTTTCACATAATTGGCAAACCCCGGGGATGGGGTGTCGGAGCTTGCTTCTTAGAAACTAAATATAACTGTAGGAGGAAAAGGTCCACTGGAATTTTCCATCAAGGCTGAAAGAGTAAGGCAGAGTACCCAAATGTCATGGGAACCAAAGCAGACTCCAAGCTGGGAAAATACTCCTGGGCAAGATGGCATCCTTTTGGTACCTACTAGAAGGCTTATAAAATAATGCCAGACAGCCAGGGATCCTAATTTTGGCAAAGAACTCTGCTCTGCCCAGAACATCACACAACTACTAACTCTCTGCCACCCAGGAGCTGAAGAGAGTTCTGGTGCCCTTGGTTGTAGTAGATATGAAGAATCTCTGACTGTTCCAGTTTGCTTTGTTTTGTAATAAACACCCAAGCCTGCATGGCATAAACCAACCACCATTTTCTGTTGCTCACCGATTCTGTGGGTCAGGAATTCAGGCACCGTGGGGGTGGCTCTTAACTTCTTCATGACATCTGGGGCTTCCAAGCTGGCTTCTGCACACACGTCTGGCACCTGAGCGGGGATGGCTGAAGGACAGGCCACAGCACATACACGTGGCCTCTCCCTGTGGGTTGAGTTTCTCACAATGTGGTGGCGTCCCCAGAGGGAGTCTCTGGAAGGTGAGCATAGTAGAGAGGACCAAGTGGAAGCCACATGGCCTTGTCTAGCCCTTCTGCTTTACTCCGTCGGTCAAGGCTGTCGCAACCTGCCCATAATCAACAGGAAGGGCACGGACCCCTTGACAGGACGAGTGCCAAAGAACTTTAGAGTCCCATTTTACAAGCACCACACTGACCAAGCTAACATTACTGCTCTTGGGCTTAGAGAGAATACCTAAAGCCACAAGTTGTCCAGACACAGGGTAGTCACTCATCTGGGTGGAAGAAGAGGGGATAGTGGGTGGCCCCAGCAGAACCCCTAGGATTGTCTCTCAAGAGTGAGTCCACCCTGCCCCAAGACAGGAACCCCAGAGCAGCTTCAGCTGCCAGCGGCCTTTGACAAATGAAAAGAACCCTCTCATCTCCGTAACCCACCACCCCACCTGATTGCAATTCCTCTTACACATCCTTAAACCTCCAAATCACCCTCTGGCGAAAAACCTGCTCCCACAAAGGGAGTTCTGCACACTGGTGTGTCTCACTGTTCTTCTATTAAGACACATCATTCACAAACACTACGTTTCTTAAAAGATACCGTCAGCTGTCACTTACCTAAGAGAACTTGGCAAAACAGACGGAGCGCAGTATATGCTAATATCCTGGCCCAGGCACCTTGAACTACTTTGCTTCCCAGCAAAGTTAAATCAGCTGGAAAGTTCGAAGGGGCGAACAAGATCATGGAAGAAGCTTTTCCTCCCCCCCCCCCGCGAGAAAATAGGACTGCCTTCTCATCAGTCAAACTTCTCCCCAAAATCAGCAGGAAGGGAGGTAGCTGGATGCTAAATAAAGAAAGGTACTACACAGAGAAGGGGTCTGTTGGGGCGCCTGGGTGGCTCAATTAACACCTGCTTTCTGCTCAGGTCTTGATCCCAGGGTCCTGGGATCACCGCCCCCACAATGAGCTCCCTGCTCAGCGGGGAATCTGCTTCTCCCTCTCTCTCTCTCCCTCTGCCTCTGCCCCTCCCCCACCCCTGCTCGTGCTCGCTCTCTCGCTCGGTCAAACAAATAAATAAAATCTTGGGGCGCCTGGGTGGCTCAGTCGTTAAGCGTCTGCCTTCAGCTCAGGTCCTGGGATCGAGCCCCGCATTGGGCTCCCTGCTCCGCGGGAGACCTGCTTCTCCCTCTCCCACTCCCCCTGCTTGTGTTCCCTCTCTCGCTGTGTCTCTCTCTGTCAAATAAATAAATAAAATCTTTTTTTAAAAAAGAAAGAAAGAAACACAGCTGATTTAAAAAAATAAATAAATAAAATCTTTTAAAAAAATAAAAATAAAAAGAAGGGGCCTGCTACCCAAAACTTAGGAGAAAAGGACATTTCAGAGTGAGAGAATGGCATGCAGAGATGGGAGGCAGGAATGTGCCATGCTTGTTCCCAGAACATCAAGACAGCTGGCCTACCTGGGGTGAAGCCCAAAACGCCACCCCCACCTTCGTGGGAACCCCCTCTCCCCCCTTCGTTCTCTATAGCCCTGGAATGGGCCTGCGACCCAGTCCATGCTAATCATAGTAACGGGGCCCTTTGACATCAGTGATTGGTCCAGGGATAGGCAAATGCCCGAGGCCAGGCCAATCAGAGCCCGCGCTCAGCAATGTTTCCAACTGGACTTCCCCGAAGCAGCTCGCTTTTCTCTCCGCTCTGGAGCTGGGAGGCTGGAGAGTCTATGGGGCTTAGGAGCTCAGTAGGAGCTCAAGTACTTCCATCAGAATAACTCCGAATCCCAGTCCTGCCTCCTTACTGGCTTTGTGAGCTTGGGCCAGTTCTCCACGAAGGCGTCAGCGCCTCATCACCACATCCACCCCACAGGGTCGGACAGAGGGTTCCGTGAGAATATACGCCTTTCACTTAAAGTAGTGTCTGACACCCACTAAGAGCTCAGTAGGTCAGTTAGTAAAGACAACACCTCCAGGGCTGCCTCCACCAGGGTAACCTGTTTTAGTGGTAACTCAGCCCTCCAAGGAGGCAGGAATGAACAACCCAGCCTTCCTGCAGTTTGGTTCTAGGAATCAAATTTTTTTGTGATGTAAGCTGTTTTTGATTTGTCACTGGCAACTGAAAAGTGCTCGAGGGGTAAGAAAAAATGGGGGGAAAGGGCAAAATATCCTTAGAAATACATCCGTAAGGACACCTGGGTGGTTCAGTTAAGCATCTGCCTTCATCTCAGGTCATGATCCCAGGGCCTTGGGGATTGAGTCCCACGTTGAGCTCCTTGCTCAGCAAGGAGCCTGTTTCTCCCTCTGCCTGCCACTCCCTCTGCTTGTGCTCTCTCTCTCTCTGACAAATAAATAAAATCTTTAAATAAAAAAAAGAAAGAAAGAAATACATCCAAAATATGGTTGCTTAATGACATAACCAGTCCACTGAAATAATGTTAGTTTATTATGACTAATTTTTTTTTTTTTGGTCGTTCCTTTCCCCTACAATTACTTGCTGAGCCCCAGAGAACACAAGTCAAAGCGGAGGAGGTTCCAAGAAGAAGCTGGGATGTGAGCGGGGATATGCATTGCAGATGTGCAGAAGGTTAAGTGGTCCATCCGCCTTGTGAGTTCCAAGCCCTGAGAACCCCCTGACCCCTAACACCCCTGAAACCCACTCCCCAAAGCAATGAGAGCCCAGGGCGCTAGGTCAGAATTCGGGTTCAGTATCCGGGACCCTAAGTGGAATCTGAGAGGCAGAATCCTCATGAGAAACCAAACCGAAAAGCTGAGCAAACAGAAAAATACCCATTCTCACATTGCTATGAGAGAATAAAGTCATAAACATATAGGAGAAAATTTTGTTATTTTTGGCTGGTGTCGACTCTATACCTGGAAACCAAAGAGAATCAAGTGGGGGGGAAAAAGAGAGAGAACTGCTAAAATCGATAGGAGAATTCAATAAGGTGACTAGCTATAAAAATTTATATATGGAAATCAATAGCCCGCTACATACACACAACTAATTTGAAAATATAATGAAAGAGAAAAATCCCATTTAATAGGCAGCAACCAAAAAAAAGTCAAAAAGTCAAAACAAAACAAACAAAAAGCTAAGGTTAAACCTAATAAAGAATGAGCAGAACCTTTATGAAGACAAACTTTAAAATTCTAATGAGGGCCTTCCATAAATTTTTAAAAGCTGGGCAGATGATAAGGCAGATTGGGAGAATACACGAAAGTTGCCGGGGAATAGAAGCCAGAGAGACCAGATGAAAGAGAAGATGGAAGAGAGGTGAAAAGGTAGAGCCTGGGGGGTGTGGAGGTGTGGGCCAGTGGGGGTGTGGAGGCAGGTGCCTTCCTGGGGGACCTGTGGCTCTGGGCATGGCCAGGAGGAGCTGACCAGCGTGCCCACCCTCATCTCTCAGTCACCCCTTCCTCCCTGGGGACACGTTGCACTCCAGGCCTCCAAGATTTAGGGGCAGACCTGGGGACAGAGTAGGCCAGCAAAAGGGGACACTGGGCGGCTAGAGGCATTGCTATGCATGAGGCGGCATCCCATCCTAGCTAAATGAAAACCACGCCCTCTCTTTCCAAATACAGATTTTATTATTATTCAGACATGGGGGGGCCAACAGATCAGGAGACAGCCGCCATTGAAAAGAGAGCCTGTGTCTTTAAAAAAAAAAAAAAAAACGGTGCTGAAACAATTGGACAACAACATGCAGATGTTACACACTTCACAAAAATTAACTTGAATTGTATCACAGACCTAAATGTAAAAGACAAAACTCTAAAACTTCCAGAAGAGAACACAGGAGAAAACCTAGATGACTGTAAGTTTTTAGATACAACAGTAAAAGCACGATCCATGAAAGAAATAATTGATAAGCCAGACTTCATTAAAATTAAAGACTTCTGCTCTGGGAAAGACAATATCAAAAGAACAAGAAGACAAGCCACACACTGGGAGAAATTATTAGCAAAGGGCACCTTGGACTGTTATCCAAAATGTGCAAAGAGCTCTTAAAACTCAACAGTAAGAAAAGAAGCAACCTGATTTTAAAATGGGCCAAAAACCTTGACAACTCCCTAAAGAAAATATACAGATGGCAAATAAGCCATCAGGAAAATGCAAATTAAAACTACAATGAGATACCACTCCACACCTATCAGAATGGCCAAAATCCAGAACACAGACAGCACCAAATGCTGACAAGGATATGGAGCAACAGGAACTCTCATTCACTGCTGGTGGGAATACAAAATAGAACAGCCACTTTGGAAGACAGTTTGGAGGTTTCTTACAAACTCCTACCATACGATCCAGCAATCATGCCCCTTGGTACTCCCAACGGAGTTGAAAACTTACAGCCAAACACCTGCACACATTTTTATAGCAACTTTATTCGTAACTGCCAAAACTTGAAAGCAACAGGATATCTTTCAGTAGGTGAATGGATAAATAAACCATGGCACATCCAGACAATGGACTATTACTCAGTGCTAAAAAAGAAATGAGCTATCAAGCCATGAAAAGACATGGAGGAAACTTACAGTCATGTCACTAAGTGAAAGAAACCAATCTTCGAAAGCTCCATACAGCCCAATTTCAACCATGTGACATTCTGGAAAAGGCAAGACTACAGAGACAATGAAAAGATAAAGATAAAGTTATCAGGGCTTGGGGTGGATGAATAGATGGAGCAGAGAGGAATTTTAGGGCAGTGAAAATACTCTATACGATACCGTAATAGTGGATACATGTCATTATACATTTGTCCAAAAGCACAGAATGTACAACACACCAAGAGTGAAAGCTAGTGCAAACTGCAGACTTGGGGTGATTATGATGTACCAGTGTGGTGGGGGATAGTGGGGAGGCTCTGAATGTGTGGGAGCGGGGAGCATGTATACCTTCCCCTTGATTTTGCTGTGGACTCTAAGCTGCTCTAAAAAAATAAAATCTTAATTTAAAAAATAATTAATTTTTAAAAGACTGTGATATTCACAGATCCCAAGAGAAGAGGGCATGCCACGCCATGGAGAGCCACACAGGGAAGCCCTGGGCCCCATCAAGAGGCAGGGGGAGTGAGGAGAAAACAGGGGCAAGAGCCCTTCTTGTGGTTTGGGCTTGAATAAACAGGTGAGGTAGGGTAAGCAGGTTAGTTTGAATAATTTCAGAGGTCTCTAAGACAGGGGCTGTCCCTAGTTGTCTGGTACCAGGCCCTGGGGCAATGAGGACAAGAGAACAGTGGCGTAGGGCTAAGAGGTTGCTAAAAGGGTTGGGTTGGGGGTATGGGCTCTATTGGTTAGTTTGCAAGTGAGTTGTTTGCTATCTCTAGGAATTCGCTAACCCAGGCAGGGGCAGTGTCTGCAGGGTCAGCAAGGCCCCAAGATATCAAAGCATTAAAAATACGGAATAAAAAGACATGATTAAGACACCCTTCTAACACATCTTCCCAGTTCACAGAGTATTTCACTTTCATGAGCCTGTATCTTGTTCATGACTTCACTGAGAGCAAAGAAACCCAGGCAAGGGCGCCTGGGGAGCTCAGCTGGTTAAGTGACTGCCTTTGGATCAGGTCATGATCCTGGAGTCCCAGGATCTAGTTAGTCTGCTTCTCCCTCTGACCCTCCCCACTCTCATGCTCTCTCTCTCTCCGTCAAATAAATAAAATCTTAAAAAAAAACAGAAAAGAAAGAAACCCAGGCAAAATGTGTGCAGGTTCCTAAACTGCTCAGCTTGCATAAACCAGTGACCCAGGGTTACACGTGGCTCTTTGATGGCAGATGTAGGATGAGAATCTGGGTCTTCCAACTACCACACCAAGGCACTTAGCTTTTCCTCTACAACACTTAATAAACAACTTCATAAATACCCGTCCACTTGTTTGATATAAAGGATGGGGCGGGGAGGGGGTGTGAGGAATCACCCATCCTGATTCAGTTGCCTGAAAATCCCTGTGAGCTAAGGGTTAAAGTTATTGAAGGTCTCCTTGAAAAGGTAAATATCATCCAGGTAAGATGATATAAATCACCATCTTTTGTTAACCCCACAGGCCAGAGCAGTTTATCCATCACTGACTGTTCTCCGTGCCACTCCGAGAATGCTAACTTGGGACTAGTCTGGACCAGACCCTGACTGGGGTGGGGACCGGGTCTGGCAGGACTCCTGGGTTCTGGCCTCAGTGTCTTCATCTGTAAACCAAAGAGGGCTGGATTCGATTATCTATAAAATCCTACCCATCAGAGTGTAGACTCTACTGCACACGTCTTGGGAATCCTGGAATAGAGTCCTGCCCAGCACCATCTCTATTTGGCATTTTAATCCAAATCTCTTTGTTCTGGTAGGCAGGTGTTTAGGGCTTTCTACTCATTTAACAAGTGGATCTTTTTGAAGTTCTCATTTAAAATAATTTGGTATTCAAGCAGTATGTGTGTGGTTCAAAGTCATAAAATTATTCATTTGAAAGACTGCTCCTTTTTTCTCAGATACCAATTGAAGTGTGTAACTGTTCCCCCGAGCAAAGCTCACTGCCTGGAAAGTCCTTTTTCAGCAATGCTTTGCCACCATCACTAAATTGAGTTATTCCAACAGCCTTTGATGCTCTGGGTTGTTTTTTTTTTTTTTTCCTAAGTGTGCATAGGAAAGCTGAACAGCAACATAATTTAATTCTTCAAGATTTACTTTTTAATCACCAAGGTGGTTCTTCAAGGGTACAGAGAGTTGACCCCATTTTCTCAAGTTGAAATTGATTTAGGTCAAATAATTCTTAGAATTTGAATTAGGTATTTTTCTCCTTATCAGGTTGAACTTCAAGCTTCATTTTCCAACAGCCAGGAACATCTGTGCTACCTGTGAATCACAGATGATTTGAGAAAACCAAATGTGGGCAAAGAAGGTATTCACAACTCACTGAATTCTATCAGTAAAATTCCTCGTGACAACCCGAATTGGTGTCAAGGTACAATTGTGTTAGGTGTCTGAATTCCTTTTACAAAGGGAAAATGAGACCATTACCAGGGACTAAGAATGTAATCAAAATAACACAACCATGTTGCTGCTGAATAAGAAATGTCTCTGTAAATACTGTGGCATATTATTCTGGAATAAAAAACATTTGCCACGAGGGAATTCTATTGAAAAAAATGTGTAATGGAAAGTTAAGGGCTGTCTTTCTCTTAACTCCAGTGGGCATCCCCTGCCTAAAAATCTGATTATTTATTCAATGAGCAAGAGACAAATCTATCTATCTATCTATAATAAAGCATCCTGCTTACATCAACAAGATGTTTCTCCACACAGGGATTGAGTTTGAGTATATAAATATTTCCATATGGTTTGTTGGTTACTTTTAGTAATAAAAATGCTAACTTGGGTTTCCCCCACTCCCCCACCCCCACTAGAAAAGTATTCTCCAAAAACTGATTAACAAGTGAAAGCGGGGGTGGGGGCGGTTAATATAAAGATCAAGGTCCTAAGGCAGAGCATTTCTGGTGACATTCACCCACAGCTCCACCTCCAGCCACCAGCAGATTCACACCTTCATTTATATGACCATCTGGGCACCCAGGGAATTAAAACCTCATGGCTGTCCAGTTGTCCTTTCATACTCCCAGGTTAGGAGGACAAAGAAAGGCTGAGCTGGATCCCCGGACCTGACCCCCCCACCTCCACCCCGGGAGGATGTCAGTTTCAGGGAAGTCCCAGGGATTCCAACAGAACCAGGGTCTCATAAGAGTTTTTGTTTCCCCACCAGGCCACAAACACTTCTCCAGCAGGAGAGAGAAGATGAGACACCTTCACATCAATTCAATAAATAACTCCTGAGCACCAGTTATGGGCACGACACTGCGATCAAGGACTCAGGCATAACAGACACAGATCATGCTCCAGCACACATTAAGCACTTGGTATTTATTGCATGAAGAGTTGGCTGAAGAAAATGGTGGTGGACACAAAGACATTGAGCTTGTAGTCATGGCACAGAAAACATTTGAGGAGCTGATGGTTGGGTGGGAAATCAAAGAGAAGGAAAATGAAACTGTGGCCCTTGGGGCCTATAGAACAGGAATATCACGGTTCCAAGTAGGGGATTTGGAGGAAAGAAGTCAAGGATAATCTCGTTTAAGGTAATAGGAGGACATCCTGGTGGAGGTAAGTAGCCTACCTCTCCTTGTACAGAACTAGTCCAGAGCCGGCAAAAACTGTCCTAGCATGGATCCCCAAGGCAGCCCCAAGGTGGGGATTCTGGAGGTCCAAGGTACGGGGTTCTAGAAACAGAAATTCTCACAGTTGTGTGTTTCACAAAAGGCCTTTATTTCAACCACCCCTATGATCCACTCATGTAAGGCTTATGTTACCCAGATTTTCCTTAGCTGAGCCCCAAATCTGCCTCTCTCTAATAACTCAGTTAAATCATGTCATTTCTAGAATGTCACAATTCCAACTTTTTAAATCTATGTGTCCATGGCATCTAAAAACATATGTTCGGGGCACCTGGGTGGCTCAGTTGTTAAGCATCTGCCTTCGCCTCAGCTCATGATCCCAGGGTCCTGGGATCAAGCCCCACATCAGGCTCCCTGCTCGGCGGGAAGCCTACTTCTCCCTTTCCCACTCCCCCTGCTTGTGTTCCCTCTCTCACTGTGTCTCTCTCTCTCAAATAAATAAATAAAATCTTTAAAAAATAAAAATAAAAACAAAAACATATGTTCTTCAGATCTTTCTGCCTCCATCCAGTGGTGCCCAGTCTTCTCCCTCTCTGGACTTCACTGTGTTCATTCACTTTGCTCTCCTAAAACCTGGCAGATCTGCTCTCTCTAATTTAGGAGGAATGAGGGATCCGGTGTCGGGAAATCTGGTGTCGGAAGCCAGGGATTGAGGCTTCGCCAAACCGTATCAGTTATTCACAATTAATCAAAATGATCAGTTTTTCACAATTCCACTGTCCAGCGCATTCTCCCCAGTAGCCAGTGCTGATAGTCACAGTCTGCCTGCTTTCCCTGGAAGCCTCCATCCCAGTGGGCAGAGGGGCAGGGTCATGGAGAGGGGGCGGGCGTAGGATGGGGCAATCCCTCCACCAGCCCAGTGACTCACTTCTGTGGCCACTCACAAATGGAAAGGCAGAAGGAAGCCACGAGGAAGCCAGAGAAAACTTTCCTGCTGAAGCACCTTCACCTGAATATAAAAATGCCCAGAGTGTCATCACTCTCGAGATTTTTGTGCTGGAAGGTTCTTTTAGACCAAGATTGCCTGGCCTCCTACTGTGTCAGTCATGCCCCACCTTTATAATTTTGCCTTGTTCATTTTCCACTTATATCTGCCAGTTTCTTAATATTTTCTGTTTAAGCAACTCACATTTTATTTAAATAAATCTACCTTTAAAATTTTTTATGTCACTGTTGGGGCCCCTGGGTGGCTCAGTCAGTTAAGCGCCTGACTCTTGGTTTTAGCTCAGGTCCTGATCTCAGGGTCGTGGGATCGAGCCCTGGTCCAACTCTGAGCTCAGCGTGGAGTCTGCTTAAGATTCTCTCTCCCTCTCCCTCTGCCCCTCCCCCTGCACTCTCTCTCTCTAAAATAAATAAATAAGTCTTTTATTTGACAGAGAGAGAGCACAAGCAGGGGGAGCGGCAGGCAGAGGGAGAAGGAGAGAGAGAAGCAGTCTCCCCACTGAGCGGGGAGCATGATGTGCGACTCGATCCCAGGACTCTGGGATCATGACCTGAGCCGAAGGCAGACACTTAATTGACTGAGCCACCCAGGCACCCCAATAAATAAATCTTTCAAAAAAAATTTTTATGTCACTGCTAAAAAGAGAAAACCAGTTTCACTTGCCATGTAAATATGAGGTAACCATAAAAGTAAATATAATGAAAAACAGTATGATTGTATTCTAGCTAACTCTGTAACTAAGACCCCCTCTCTCTTGGAGGGAGATTAGCAAGCGCAGAGAGGTTGTCAGAGACGGATCAGCACCAAATTGAGACCTTCTCTTTAACTAATCATAATTATTGAGAACGAATTTATCATCATAACAACAAACATTTATGTAGCAGGGACGGTTCTCACAACAACCCCAAAAGGCAGGCATCAATTCTATGCCCTCAAGAAATGTGGAAATAGGCATGGAGAGTTTACGTAGCTTGCTCAAGGTCATTTACCTAGTAAGTGGTGAAGCCAGGATTCCAGCCCAGCCAGTGTGACTCCAAACAGAACCCTGTTCTCATGATGTTACTTAATGTTAGGCATTCATCAGCTAAAATCCCCACCCCTTAGCAACCACTGATCAAAAGCAGCCTGAATCAGAAGGGAGACATGCCAGCCCCCGTACACAAATTAAGAGTCAGGATGAGTATTCACGGCACGGTGGTGACCTTAATAAAAACAAATCCTGCTCTCAAGGTCAGTCTGCCTTATTAACTTGTTGCCTTCAACAAGTGTTCCTTTTACAGCTGGCTGGTCATTTCAGCTTCTGGGTGAACTCTGCCTGTTGTTCTGCTTCCTGTTCTAGAAACATAATCCTTCTTAAAAGGAATGGGCACGTTTCAAGACATTTGAACATTTTGCACTTAATTTTAGCTTTACCATCTTCAGGTTTTGAACCTTATCACACGATTCCTGGAGGGATGGGGGGGGGGAAGAAAAGAAAACGACTTCCCTCTCCATTTTTTTTTTAAATATTTTATTTATTTATATGACAGAGAGAGACACAGAGAGAGAGGGAACACAAGCAGGGGAGTGGGAGAGGGAGAAGCAGGCTTCCCGCTGAGCAGGGAGCCCGATGTGGGGCTCGATCCCAGGATCCTGGGATCATGACCGGAGCCGAAGGCAGACGCTTAACGACTGAGCCACCCAGGCGCCCCTCCATTTTTTCAGGGAAAGCATGAGGGAGGCAGAAAAAAAGGAGACTCTCAGCCTCCCCAAGCTTGAGACCTGATTAAAGAGGCAACCGCAGCGCCAACCATTTTCGAATGACTGACGACGACGAGTTGTCTTGGTAATTGCTGGAGGCCGGGGTTGGTGACTTAATATACTAGTGTTTGGATTAGTTAATAGTTCAATCCCAAGAGGTTATGATCGTAATCCCCAGGACCGCTGGGTTGGCTCTAACGTGCAGCTCAGCGCTGTCTATGAAGCTGCCATTCCCAGTCAATTTCCTCAGGGAGAGGGGGAAAGAGAGGGAAGAAAATGAAAAGAGGGACTATTTGAATGTCAAGCGAGCGCTTTCGATGGCCTACGTTAGTCCCGGGAGAATTATGGTGAAGTTGACGCGCACGCTCTGAGAGCACGCGTCACCCGCTTTGAAGTGGCCTCAGCTCATTAGAATTAATGGGTTGTGATGGTGGAAAATGTATGAGCTTGACCTCCATCCCCGTGCGACTCCCCGCTTCAGCGCTCACCCCTCAGGGGCCTCCCCCACCCCTGGCTCTTCTCTGCCTCTCTGGCCAGAATCCTGCCCAAACCTCTCAATTATGCCTCTAAAGCCACCTTGATCATATTGATCTGGTTTTAAGGACAGACCAGAACCCGTTTCTGGCATAGCCGTCAGCCCAAATGGGCACCAGGAAAAAGACTTGTCTACGGAAGCTACCTCCCTTGCTTTGGTACCTGCTACATCACTTACAGAAAAAGCCAGGTCCTTGCTGAGGCTAGAGCCAGGTCACACCCTGACCGGACCATGTTTACGAAAAGTGTGCAGAAACAGGCTGAAATAGGCAGGAAGCCAGCGAAGGGGAAGGATTGGGGGTCATTTACTGCAGCCCATGGCAGCCTGTGCCTGGGACCCCAGCCAAATGAAAGCCAGCTCCTTTTGGGAGGCAAGCCAGCTATGCGAGTCCCAGCAGACAGCAGTGGAATCCCCTACCTACCGCCTTACTCTTTAAGACACCATTATTCTCCTAAATGAGGCAAGATAGCGTTTTCTTGCTCTCTCCCAAGCTAGAAGGATAAAAAGTCACCCCAAGGCTTTGCTGAACTGAGAAAAAGAGATTCCAGGAGGATCATATGCTTGACTTTTACTCTAAGAGGAGATGGATATTAGCAAGAAGAAGATGTTTGTCTTGTAGACCTTCCACTCTGGCATGGCCGGAGAAAGCAGGCCCAGACCCAGAGGCAGGTTTTCTGAGAAGCTAATTAGGCCCCTTCCAAGCCCTGGGTGTGGGGAGGGAACTTGTCAGAACTCACAACGTCAATGTTTTTTTTTTAATTTGCAAAAGCAAGGCATTTGTGTATTCATTTTCTTAAAGAAGTCTCCCAAGATAATGTAAGCTTCACACCCCAAAAAGCCCTATTCCCCCTGCGCAGACTTGGGATGAGGTCCACAGCCCCCTCCGTCTATTTGCACCATTCGTCCCACCCACCCATGCAAATTGGCCGACACACTGACCACAAAAACCAGAGGGTAGAGGACAGAGTCAGAGGGAAAGACGAAGGATCCAGAAAAGAGGGACATTCTAAAGCATCGACCACCACCACACCCAAGAGGGCCTCCAAAGGGACTAGTGGGCAGAAGGCCGTGAACTGTTTCCCAAGGTCCTTTGTGCTCAGAGTGTAGTAGAAGCAGCAGAGTATAGCGGAACCAGATGGCCTGGGCTCAAATCAGGCTCAACCACTTAGTAGCTGGGTGATCTTAGGCAAGTTATTTGACCTTTCTGTGCCACAGTCCCTCATTGGTCAAATAAGAGAGTAGCTACCTCCTTGAATTATGACGATTGAATGACCATATGCGTGTAAAATGCTTAGGACAGTGTGTGGCATATAGAAAATGCTAGATGGTGATGGTACCATCTGTTCTTTTTTTGTTTTGTTTTAAGATTTTATTTATGTGTCAGAGAGAGAGGGAAAGCACAAGCAGGGGGAGCTGCAGGCAGAGGGAGAGGGAGAAGCATGCTCCCCGCTGAGCAAGGAGCCCGACGTGGGACTCAATCCCAGGATCCTGATATCATGACCCAAGCCGAAGGCAGACACTTCACCAACTAAGCCACCCAGGAGTCCTACTATGCAATTTCTACAGCGACAGTAGAGACCTGTCCATTCTCCAGCACCATCCCCTCCTCACATACACACGGCCCTTCCGGCCTCCTGCTCTCCCCCAGGACCAAGCCATGCTCCCTTAGCCTCAAGCCTTCACTTTCCCCACAGGAATGCCTTCCTCCTCTCTAAATCCACCTCCCTGAATTCCTGTGACACTTGGGCCTTCCCTTCTCTTTTATTCTTCCACTTAATGATTGCCCATCTGGCTCAATAAAGAAAGAAAGCATCGCTTTATATTCTGAGCTACATATTGCCGGAGCTTTTGCCAAGGAACAGGCACCATTCACACGAGCACTACACGGATCCCCTCATTCACTCATTCATTCATTCAAGCAACAGTCATCAGGCGCCCACCAGTGCTTGGACTCTTCAGAGGGAACAGTGTTATAGAACGGGGAGGGTCAGGATCAGCTGGCGGGCACGTTACAGCACAGATTCCCAAGTTTGGGGGTGGCCCCAGGAATCTGCATTTCCAACAGGATGATTCGGATGTTGCTGGGGCAAGACCAGCGCTGCCAAGGAAGGCTGCCCCCTTGATGCCCGAACTGTGATGACTGATGACTCGGTCATGTCTCATGCACTAACTCGTCCTTCCGTGCATCGGGCCTCTGCTCAGCCATTTTCCTCTGGAATACTCTTCAGCCCCTCCCTGCAACTGCCCCCCTCCACTCTTCTTTACAAAGCTGGCTTATCCTCACCAAAAAGTCTCCCCATCCTGATACACACACACATGCACGCGTGCACACGATATTCTCTATTCCTGCCATTTCTCTCTTTCATAGAACGCTTCAAAATTTGTATTGGGGGGGGGCGCCTGGGTGGCTCAGTCGGTGAAGCATCTGCCTTCGGTTCTGGTCATGATCCCAGGGTCCTGGGATCGAGCCCTGCATCGGGCTCCCTGCTCAGCAAGGAACTTCTTCTCCCTCTCCCAATCCCCCTGCTTGTGTTCTCTCTTGCTATCTCTGTCTCTCTCTAATAAATAAGTAAAATCTTTTTTAAAAAAAGAACTTGTATTAGGTATTTGCTTGTTTACTTGTCTCTATGACAGCAGGAACAATGTCTATTCTATTTTCTATGTATCCCCAGCGCCTACCACAGAGCCTGGAACACAGCAGGTGCTCAGTAAATATGTTGATCCATTAACTAATTCCTTCAACCAATATTCAATGTGTATCTATTCTGTGCTGTGCTAGGCACTGTACTAGATGCCAAGGACACAGCGGTGGCAAAAATTATTCATTTTCACGGGGTGGGGCGGTGGAGACTGACAATAATCAATGAGTATAATAAATAATTGAATTCTTTAATATGCAATAAGGCGTGAGGTGCTATAGGAAAAACAGTGAGGGGAGCAGGAATGATTGGTGGGGGAACCAGGCTGTGGGTTGAGATTTTAAGCTGGGTGGTCAGAGTGGGCCTGTTGGAGAAGGTGACATTTGAGCAAAGGCTCAGGGGTTGAGGCAGTTTGCCATGTGGACATCTTTGGAAAGAGTCTTCCAGCCAATATAAATTCCCTAAGGCAGCACAGTCCAGTAGAACCTTCTGGCGATGTTGGAAATGTTCTATCTGTGCACTGTCCAATACGACCGTGGCTAGTGGGAAGGGCACTGGGCAGTGCAGCCTGAAAGTGTGAAAATGTGAAGGACATTGAGTGCAGGTGCAGGGGAGGGACTGGGGGAAAGGAGGAGCAGATGATCTCAGGAAGGTAAGACCAGTTCGGGTACCTGACTGGTCATCTCAAGGACTCTGCTTTCATTCCGAGTGAGGTGGGAGCCATTAGAGAGTTCAGAGAAGGGCAGTGATATGATATGATTTACGTTTTAAAAGATTCCTCTGGCTGTTGTGTTGAGAATTAACTGTAGAGGCTAAGGTAGATGCGGTGGGGAGGGGGGGGAGGACAAGTGGGGAGACTGGGCAAGGCGGGCAGGCCAAACATGATGGCAGATCAGAGCAGGATTGTAGCAGTTAAGGATGTGCTAAGCAGTAGGTTCCAGATATATTTTGAAGATTGAGCCCAAAGGATTTCCTGAGAGGTGCTGATTAAAACATATATTAAGCTTTGAATATACACCAAGCACTAGCTATGAACTTCTTCTAAGCCAGATTTGCCAAAGAAACGTCACCCGTGTTTTGACTGGTACCAGCTTTTCCTAAGACAGATTGCTCTTGGGGGCATTTCTCACTTTCAGTGTCCTACAATTTGGTCTTCAAACAGAACCAAGAGAGCCTGCTGGCCCCATGAAATGTGTTGTTATTATTCACTCAGCATCACCCCATGGTGTATGTACATTAAGAAAATAGATGACTCGAGTCCTACATAAATCCTTCATTCTCCTGTTTTATTCCCCTGTCCATCACCTCCTCATTTACTCTTAATATTCGGGTTTTGCCTTCAAGGCTGGGTCAGTTCTCCGGAGGACTTCCGTCTTCTTCCTCTCGCATCTGCCGGGTCCTCTCCAGGGACTCACACAGCCTGAGGATGGGAAATCGAGTCATCCGTCTTCTGTAACCATATGGATAAGATGTAGTCATTACCGTTGTTGGCATTGTTGTGCTTTGGAAGCTAATTAAGACCATTAGCTATTAAATACCAAAAACAATTAAGCTAATTGAAATAAACCATGTGCAGTTTGCACCCTTGCGTAGACAAAACCTCAGCATCTGGCTGGATCGTGGCACTGCAGATGTTCCGGTGCCAAAATAAATCAGGGAATACGGGAGCCGGAGATGGAGGTGCCTCAGCACCCAATCAGTTTACTGCCGCAAAATGCTTCTCAGAAACATTTGGCTTGATTTGGGGAGGTTTCTTCCGTATTGAAAAAAAGAAAGAAAAAACAACGTGTATTCCTGCCCAAATATTTCTTTCAGTCTATAGAACAGCCGAATCGTGCTGTTACCCTGTCTCTGACTCAGCTCGGTGGCCGGTTGCAGCATCCAGACATGGAGGGGACCTCTGGAGATCGCCACTTAACCAGATGTCTAGGTGGAAGGGGGTTTCCCAGGGTTTTAGGCTGTGGCTGGCAGCTCTGGACAGCAATGAAGCGGAGAAGAAATAGCCTTAAGAAGAGCTCAGCTTTGGGGCTCCTGGCTGGCTCAGTTGGTGGAGCATTTGACTCTTGATCTCAGGATTGTGAGTTTGAGCCCCACATTGGGTGTACAGATTACTTAAAAATAAAATCTTAAAAAAAAAATAGTGCCCACCTTCTTCCTCTCATAACTGATCCAAATCATTATCCATTTTTTTGATGGACATATTGCAGAGGGGGTGTTTCCTGAGTATCTAAACCCACTTCCTATGTTTTGAAAATCCCTTACCTTATAAGCAGTGGTGTCCTGATATAAATTGATCAGTCTGCTGTTAAGGGATGGGAGACCTAGTCTGCAGTGTCTGCTCATTTCTGTGGTGTAGATACTCCCACTATGGCTGATCAACATGATGCCACTGAATGCAGAATTGGGGAGAGAGATACAGCAGCACATTATTACATAATATTTCCACCACACAGGTACAACAGGCATAAATAACTTCAAGGACACAGATAATAATGAAAGTAATAAAATAATTAAGGAGGGACAAGTTTCAAGTATTTAATACCTTTGCTCTTAATGTAATGTATTTCATTGGGTTTACAAAATTTAGTTTTTCAAATTCAGCTCTTTATTCTGAGATCAATATCACAACTCGGATATTGACATTGACACAGCCAAGATACAGGACATCCCCATCGCAATAATGACCACTCACACTGTCCTTTTATAGCCACCTACTTCCCTCCGACCCATATCCCCTCCTTAACCCAGAAAGCACCAACCTCTTCTCTAGTTCTATGATTCTGTCACTTTAAGAATATTACATAAATAGGGGGCGCCTGGGTGGCTCAGTTGGTTAAGCGACTGCCTTCGGCCCAGGTCATGATCCTGGAGTCCTGGGATCGAGTCCCACATCGGGCTCCCTGCTCGGCAGGGAGTCTGCTTCTCCCTCTGACCCTCCTCCCTCTCATGCTCTCTGTCTCTCATTCTCTCTCTCAAATAAATAAATAAAATCTTAAAAAAAAAAGAATATTACATAAATAGAATCATGCAGCGTATAACCGTTGGGGATTGGCTTTTTCACTCAACATTATTATCTAGAGATATAGACAGGTTGTTGTGTGTACCAAAAGTTCATTCTTTTCATTGCTGACTAGTACTCCCATTTGTTTAACCATTCACTCAGTGAAGGTCATCTGGGTTGGCTATTGCAAATAAAGCTGCTATAAATATTTGTGTACAAGTTTTTGTATGAACATAAGTCTTCATTTCTCTGAGACAAATGCCCAGGAGTGCAACTGCTGGATCATGTAGTACTTGCAGGCGTAGGTTTTTAAGAAATGGCCCAAACTGTTTTCCAGGGTGGCTGTCCCATTTTACTTTCCCACCAGCAGTATATGAGTGATGCAATTTCTCCACATCTTCACTAGACTTAGGTGTTAAATACACTATTTTTTTTTTATTTTAGCCATTCTGATAGGTGTGCAGTGATATCTCATTGCAGTTTTAATTTGCATTTCCCTGATAAAGCTAATAAGGTTGAACATCTTTCATGTGCTTATTTGCCATCTATATATCCTCTTCAGTGAGATGTTTCTTCATGTGTTTTGCCTATTATTCAAACTGGATTATTTGTTTTTTGCTATTGTTTTAGAAATTCTTTATATATTCTAGATATCAGTCCTTTGTCAGATATATGGTTTGCAAATATCCTCTCCTACTCTGTAATTTACCTTTCTATCTTCTTGGGGTCTTTTTTTTTTTTTTAGAGATTTTATTTATTTATCAGAGAGAGAGAGAGAGCATAAGCAGGGTGAGTGGCAGGCAGAGGGAGAAGCAGGCTCCCCACTGAGCAAGGAGCCTGATGAGGGACTCCATCCCAGGACCCTGGGATCATGACCTGAGCTGAAGGCAGACGCTTAACCATCTGAGCCACCCAGGCGCCTCCATCACCATTTGTTGAAAAGTCTATCTTTCCTCCATTGAATTGCTTTTGCACTTTTTGTCAAAAATCAGTTGCACATATTTGTGTGGGTCTATATCTGAGGTCTCCATTCTGTTCCATTAATCTATGTGTCTATCCCTCCAACAATACCATACAGTCTTGATTACTCTAGCAATGTAATAAGTCTGGAAATCAGGTAGACTGATTCATCCCATTTTATTCTTCTTTTTCAAACTTGTTTTAGCTATTAGTTTTTACACCTTTCCATATAAATTTTAGAATAATCTTGTATATATCTACAAAAAATCTTGCATAGATTTTAGTAAAAATTGCATTAAAATTGTATGCTGTATATCAACTTAGGGACAGTTGACATCTTTGTGATGCTGAGTCTTCCAGTTCATGAACCTAGTATGTTCCTCCATTTATTTGACTTCTTTCTTAAGTATGTTGTTTGGTTTCCAGATGTTTGTTAATTTTCCCTTTATTTTTCTTTTATTGATTTTCTAGTTTGATTCCACCATAGTCAGAGAACAAACTCTGATGGTTTCAGTTTTTTAAAACGTGCTGCAATTTGTTTTACGGCCCAGGATATGGCCGGGATATGTTCCATGAGCACTTGAAAAGAGTATATATTCTAATGTTGTTGGGTCACCGTTCTATAAATGTCAATCTGATCCTATTGGTCGATGGTGTTGTTGAGTTCTTCTACCTCCTTGCTGATTTTCTATCAACTGTCCTATCGATCGTTGAGAGGACTGTTGATGTCTCCAGCTATAATTATGATTTGTCTGTTTCTCCTTTCAGTTCAATCAACTTTTACTTTGCATATTTCATAGCTCTATTGTTGGGAGTTTTCCTAGGGGTTGACTTTTTATCATTATATAATATTCTAATCTGTCTCCTACTGCCGGGCAATGGTTCTGACTCTCCACCAGGACTCCTCTGACACCACCCCCTTGGGGGTGGGAGAATGTGCCTCCTTACTAGTAAATGGAGGTGGAAGTGTAGGCCCCTGACTTGGCCTTCTGTGACACAACCCGAGCAGGGTGTTGAGGTCTCTGCAGGTTAGAATTCTAGGCTCCCCACTTAGCCTTTGTTGGCATGAGTAGGGATAGGGCCACAGTTTTGTCTAGTGTTTGGCAGTTTTTGTTGAGAAGATTTCTATCTTGCTATGTTGCTCCTCTCCTGGCCCAATATTGGCTAGAGAGAGCAGATTTTTGTGGGAGCTTTTTTGTATGTACCCATTGGCAATTTCTGGGCTTCCAGCTTCTTTATAGCTCCCTATTTGGAAAATATGAGGCAAGAAGAAATCCCAAGGAAATCACTGATATGTTCAGGTCTCAAGGTCCCTAGCTGGTCCGCCTTCTTCTCCCCTTTCAGAGTCTTCTTTTGTTTCTTTTATATATAATGACCAGGGGTTTTAGTTGTAGTTTGCAAGAAAGGTAGGGGAAAGTACAGCCACTGTAATTTATTTTTTAATAATGGCTGTGTTTAACAACCAGGTCACAAGTCCCTGAAACTTTAACAACGGAGTCTTGTAAACTGGCTTCAATACACCAGTGTCATGAGTCTCAGAGGAAATCAGAGCCCATCTCCCACCACAGAAGCCTGAAATGCCATCTCTCCTCATTCCAAGCCTTCCCCGCAGTGCGGACACAGGCATGTGAGGTCAGCTTGGAGAGTCAGCGGCGGCCACCCGGGACCGTGGGCCAAGCGCCGGCCATGCAGGGAAGTGGGGAAATGGGGAATCCTTCCGGTGGGCAGTCCAGGAACAGCTCTGTGGCAGCAATATCAGGTAAGGCATCCACCATCAGGGGCTCAAACTGTGGCAACTCATGCTCAGCCGTGGCCACGGCATTCTCACCCAACTTTTTTCTAAGCTTATTTATTTATTTATTCATTTATTTTTAAGTAATCTCTACACCCAGCGTGGGGCTCGAACTCAAAACCTAGAGGAGTCACATGCTCTTCGGACTGAGCCAGCCAGGTGCCCCTCACCCAACTTTTTCTATGGCATGTACTTGACAGTGGCTGTGGCCAATATTGCATCTGAGTTGGATTCTCCTACCTTCCCAGTGGCTCTATGAGTGGCTTTCGACAGCTGTTTCTGCTTAAATTGGCTGGAACTTGCTTCTTTGAGGTCCATACGAACATTTTGATTGATGCACATTCACTGGCCCTGGGCTGCAAACACCCCTGGAAGACAAAAACCTTGGCCTCTCCCACGAACACCTCCTGCCCAGGAGAAATCACTTGAGGAATAACTTACACCCAAGAGAGCAGGGCTCTTTAGAAGGGCTTTCTGAGGGGGCGGCGAGGGGCCCAAGGCCACCCAGACCTCCCCCGCTTCGTTGCCAAACACCTTGGTCAGCGACTCTGACCCTGCACACAGTACTTACTTAGTGTCTCACTTAGTGTCTCCCTGCGACCTGAGCAATTTGGCATTGGGTGTGATAAACTAACTAGCCTGACCCTGGGAACGAGACAATCCTGATGACCCTGAAATCTTATTTCCCTTTCTCCAGTTCCACTCACCCTGCTCCCTTCGGCATCACTGAAGACTCACTCGCTGCTTAGAGGAGTTTTTTATTCCTTGAAGGTAGCTCTGGTGCACAGAAAAGACCATGCATAGCTCTACTTGGGTCTTGAAAATTAGTATTTGATTTATTGAAAATAGAGATTCAGAAATGCATTGCCCTTCCTTCAGCTTTTAAAATCAGCTTAGGAAGCTTATTATCCTATTTATAAGTCTAACAAATATTAACAATCACTCTGAGAGGGATTTTGATTAATGTTTGGTCCCATTTATACACTTAGTTAATTAAACCCCTTTAACATTTTAAGCAGCATTTATAAATTTAATATATTCCATTCCTCTTCAAGTACTTTATCTGACTGACAAGCCTTCCCAAGTACTAAAGTGACTCTCATAAGATTTAATAAATTAAGCATGCAAAAACAGTCAAGCCTATATTCTCTTAAATTGTCAAACTATATGTAAACTTAGAAAGATTTCAACTTAGGGGCACCTGGGTGGCTCAGTCGGTTGGGTGTCCTGACTCTGGATTTTGGCTCAGGTCCTGATCTTGGGGTCCTGGGATGGGGCCCCCGTCGGGCTCCACACTCAGTGGGGAGTCTGCTTAAGATTCTCCCTTTCCCTCTTCCTCAGCTCCTCCCACCGCTTGCACTCTCTCTCTCTCTCCAAAATAAATAAATCTTTAAAAAATAAAATAAAATCACGTGTACATGAAGTATCCTTGCTGCAGGCTGAATGTTACTGTCCCCCAAAATTCATACATTGAAATCCTAGCCCCCAGTGTGAAGGTATTTAGGAGGTGGAGCCTTTGGGACATGATCAGGTCATGAGGGCAGAGTCCCTAGAAATGGGATTAGTGCCCTTCTAAGTGACCCCAGAGAGCTCTCCCACACCCTTTCTGCCCTATGAGGACACACTATGAGGACAAGCAGTTATCTAGGAACCAGGACCTGGGCTCTCACAGACGCCAAATCTGTAGCAACTTGATCTTGGACTTCTTGGCCTCCAGAACCGTAATACATTTCTGTTGTTTATAAGCCACCCGGTCTGTGGCATTCTGTTATAGCCGCCCAAACAGGCTAGGACAATAACATGTGCACAAATTCCTTTCACTTGAAAATATTATAACCACAGTTTTCATTCCCTTAAACATTTCTGTTGCTGAATTTTGTATTTTCCCTGGACTACTAAAATGTCTATCTATAACAGAGATAATTTCCTTCTTTTAACTAAGGTTGTTCATCAATGAGAACTTTTGGGTAGATGCTGACTGGATCCTCACTGGTGACCCTATGGACCAGTCAAGCCCTATTTCCAGTCTTTAACTTCCTAACTTAAAGATGGGGACAGCCAAGGAGACCACCCCCTTAGAGACTGGTGACTGATTACTAGTTTTCAAACCAGAGTCCAGTCCGTAACCCCTATCCAGGGCCCACACCTGATTTTGCATTTATTTGACCCTTAAAGAATGTAACTATAAATTTTCCCATCCAACTCTAAAGAATCTTGTATTCTAGGAGTGCCTGGCTGGCTCAGTCAGTGGAGCATACGACTCTTGATCTCAGGGTTGTAAGTTCGAGCCCCACGGTGGGTGTAGAGACTACTTAAAAAATAAAGTCTTTAAAAAAAAAAAAAAAGGAAAGAAAGAAAGAATCCTGCATTCTTTTCATATGCTTTTATGCCTTGGGACTGCACAATCCTCATGGATATTAAACTTTCATCTAATTGCATTCCAGTTATCTCTCAGAGCTTTGTCTGATTATTCAGCCGTGACTCCCAAAGTCATTCTCCAAGATCATCATTCAGCCCAGCTCCTTACCCTACCTCACACCCTGTGCTCCCTGAGTTTGTAATTCCCCTGGGAATGGAAAAGCAGACTCCCCCAGGATCTACTTTCCTGGCAAGGCTAACGAAAATGCTCTTAAGCTTAGTAACTTTGCCCAGTGGTTGTCTGGGGGGTTACCATGGCCTACAGCCTCCTGCTTCCCACCCCTCCTGAGGCAGCCACCGCAGTAGTCAAGGTCTGTTGGAAGAACGGTTCCACAGAAGAGACACTGGAGCCAAATCCCTAATCTCCCAGAAGTATAAGGGGACATAACCCAAGTCATCACCTAATGCCTGAGCCGAGCTAGAACCCAGGACTCCCAACTCCCAGCCTCATGTTCTGGCCATGGAAACCCAATGCCCCCCAACAATAGCAGGGCCAGGAGAACCAGGAAGGGCCCCACAGATCACAGCCCCCAACCAATCAGCCCAAACATTAAAATACACTACACACTGCCTTCCAGGTGCTTGGTAAACAGAACAGAAATAGGCATGGTCCTGCCCTTTCTAAAATAAATAAACATATCATGTATTCGTCTTTCCACGCTAAAGAGAAGCAATAATGAGAAATGACTTTCAGCTATAATGGGCATGGGGGTGGTGAGGGCTGGGCCTCAGAGAGCAGAAGCTGGAGGAGAGAAAACAGAGCCTGAGGGCAGCCTCCAGGGGTCCTGGCATTGGTGCAAGCTCTTACAAAGAAGCCCTGTATCCGATGGGCCCTCCACAACCAGCAGGAAGAAGATGCTCGGGTCCCTCGGTCATTAGCATTTTGGAGAACCACAGGTGGAGCACGAAAGGGACGGCTAAGCTGGAACATGAAGCTTCCTGCTGACTCGAGCCCCAGGGCCATCTCTCCGGGGCTCCCCATCCAGCCCCCATTTGGCTCCTACACCTGCTGGGGCCCCCGATGGCACTTTCCTACCCGCCACTGTCTGCTCATCAGCCTGGTATGCAGGATCCCCAACATCTCCCCCTCCAGCTGGCTCAGAGAGAAACCCACGATGCCTCTTTGGACCTTGAGGATATCATCATAAATGGACACCAAGAAAGTGACAACTATACATGAAACTAACAAACATGAGAACGAAAATATTGTCAGAATTTTTTTTAACAGTTCTCCTGGTGTCACCCTTGGCCTTCGCTGGATCCTAAATGGGGCAGAATCCTTGCCCTCTTGGCCCTTCTTTCTCTGTCACCTGCTCACCCGAAGCCCTCCATGCACCCTGTGACCAGGCACTGTTTGCTGTTGTTGGGAGGGGCACAAAAAGGCTCAGGCTGGGTCTCTGCCCATTTTATGGCCCAGAGGGAAGACAGACAAACACGAGCCACAGAGGTGCAGTGGGAGAGGTGCCGTGGCCAGCACGCCAAGGGAGCCTCAGTTCAAAGTCTCCTGGACATGCTCCTCAATGCCTTCTCCTCAACACTGTCGTCCAGGAGCTTCCAGACCTGCTCTCTCTCCAACTGGACCACCTCCTCTCTGTCCCACACCTCCCATGATCCTGGCAGCCCCGTCCCAAGAGCTCCCTGCCACTCCACCCCTGGAGAATATCTCAAAGGCTGTCCGCTTGGTCAGCACCTGACAAAGCATTGTTCAGGAAAAGAAACATTTCTAACTAGATTAAAAATAATCCCAGCAGAGGTCTCAAGTATGAAATCTTCCTTCCAAAACATAAACCCTACAGATATTGGCATTTGCTCCTTGCACAAGTGGGGAGCCACACGACCCATCAAGTCCTCTCTCTCAGACAGTTATATAATTCATTTATCTGGAAACCAAACGCCTCACTTTGGGTTTCCCGTTTGCCACACCGGATTCAATCCACCGTTCAGTGCTTACCCAGAACCTGCTTTATTGTTTTCAGCAGTAGCTTCATCATTCGCTGTACGGGGAGCGCTCAGCACAAGGGTCCTTGAGTTCTGCTTTGCCTTTCCATTGCTACTCAGAATCCCCTTTAGAAGCTCTAAGTGTCAACAGGCATGATCATTATTTGAGTCACCTGATACAAGAAGAGAGGTCACACAGGCTGCCAAATGGGACACATTATTGCCAGGTTCTATGCCCTGAAGGAGGGGCTCAGGGCAGTTCAAGCAGATGGTCTCTGAGCCCTGACAGCCAGAAGCTTTCACGAGGGCATAGACATCTTGAGTGAGCTGAATCCTCAGCACGGAACGAGGACATGCCAGCCACCCTCTCTGCTCAAAGAATGAGCAGAGAAAATAAAAGAATGAGTTAGCACTTCGCTGGACCTGACGTGGGCTTGAACTTGTCCGAGAATGAAAGCTTTGGGCAGCTACCCAGGATGTGACCATAATCCCACGCAGAAAGCTGCAAGGGAAGGGTAACAGGGCAATGGGCCCACAGCTCTCCTTATTAGAAGGGTCCTGTCCCACCTCGCACGTGCCCACTCGCCAAGCTGCTTCCAGTCCAAAGCAGGCAGCAGTGGGGCCTGTCATTCAAAATACCTCTAACCCCATCAGAGTCCCCCAGAGCTGTGCCACCAGATGGGGCCAGATGGGGCTCCCCTCTGTGGTTCCCTCTCCTTCCCCTGGAAGGAGACATCCTCAGTCAAGCTGCCCAATGCCCCCGGAGGATGAGGTTAGAGGATCAGTAAAGAGAAAGTCAGAGGAAACACAGAGGCTGTGAAGGATTCAGGACCAACTCAAATGTCCCCCAATGAAATGAACCCTAATCATCCAGGCCCCAAGCCAAGCCAGCTGCCTTTCTATGGGTTTGCCACTGTTCCATCATCCCTTGTCTTTCTCTCTTCCACACCTAACCTGGCCACCACGGTCACTCCTTCCTCTGCCTCCCTCAAGGCCCCTTCCCTGGCAAACTTCCGGGTTGCTGCAACCTCCTCAGGCCTCTCAGAGCCTCCACAGGCTACTGTTCAGAGGCCTCGGTGCCTAGTTTTACTGAAAGCCACCCTGACATGCCAGCCAGAACCAAGACACATTCCTTTAGAAAAGCCCGCACCCTCTGGTTTCTCATTTTCTAGTTGAGGAACACCCCCAATTCTCAGCTACTGGCCAGAGATGACTAACATAATCTGTGTCCAATGAAGAGCCAAGCTTTCCTGGCCCAGGTCATCACTTCCCCTCAGGGGCTCAGGAAGGAGCTGGCTCTGTTCTGTGGGCTCCCGGCATCCCCCAGACCAAATGGGGAAACCCGTCCCCCACCAAGGCTATCTGATCAGGGCTCGGGAAAGAAACAGAGTCCTGCGTACAAAGCCTCTCAGCCAAGGCCATCCAAGTGCGTGGCCCCTGCCATCTCGTTTATCATCTGCTCTGCACTGGTCTGTGTTCTAGGTTTTTGCGTTTAACCTTAACTTTGCTCCTGGCACAGTTCCTCTGAAATTCCACCTGGACTTGGCCAATGTAAAGGAAAAGGGATTTTGTCTTCACATAGGCCCAGGGAGCCAAAGGCCAGATGAAGTTAGAGGCCATCGTGTTGCCAGAGACCAAAGGGGCCGACAGGAATGAAATACTCACACCTGAATGACAATCTGGGACATCTAGAAAGGCGTATCTCTTCCCTATGAACACAACAAACAGCCTCGCAGGGGTCTGTCCCCTCTCTGCTGACCAGCTTCAGGGCACTAGCTGTTGGCCTGAACACCGGGGAAGAAACTGGGAAATGGATAAGAAGCAGGGCCAGCTAAAGTGGGGCTGAGGGATCCCGGCTCTGGATGCTCAGAGCCACCCGGGGCTGTGCAACTCCGCGGAACCTCTCTGTAACCACCCCCACGCCGTGTCTCCCAGGGAGGTACGGAAGTTGCTTGAACGGGGTCTCTGACCAAGAGATCCAGTGCGTCCACCAGATGGCAGTGCTACTCCTGCCCGGAGGGGACAGAGCCTGCAGTGTGCGAGAGTGGCCACCAGAGGGCAACACAGGGACAACCGGCTTCCCTTCGCCACTGGTTGCCTAGCAACTGTGACGCCGTTGGCTCCCAGTTTGCACCCTCTTCAAGGCCTCCCAGGTTATTTCTGGCAGAACAGACTGTTGCACAGGGAGTGGCCTCAGGAATCCCCAAACTGCCACTGTTAAGCCGTGAGAACCTAAAATGGTCCAGGGACCCCAAATCCAGCGCCACCCCGGCGTCTAGGGGACTGGGCTACCATACCCTGCTCCTCAGAATGCCAGGGATCAAGAAAACGTTTTCCATTTCCTTCTATAGCCCCACAGCCACTGGGGACACTCTGATTTCTCTAATGGCTAAAGCGAAGCCACCTCATCCCTCACCCCTCCCCCACAATCTCCCTTCCAAGCAAGAGGCTAGATTAGCAGTATGTGACCTTGAGCCAGACCTTGAGGCTCCTGCTCCCCAGCTGTACTTGCGAGGGCTCCAGGGGGTGACGATAACGTCCAGCTCTGACCTTCTGTGGTCTTGATTCTCTCCCTTTCCCCCAAGAATTCTGTCCTTGCCTCAAACCTCTCCCTGGTTTTGATGGCCCTGAAAACAGAATTCTTCCAATTCCAGTTGGATAAGCATGACCGGACAGACCAGGGGTGGAACCAAGAAAGTGAGGCAGACACAAGACAAGGAGTGTGGTTATAATGAGCTCAAAGCCTGTGCCGGTCTGGTCTGTGAAAGGGCCTGGGTGAGCCCAGGTCAGTGCCCGGGGCAGAGTCAGCGGGCCGCTCTGGCGGCGGCGTGAGTGGCTCCAGGCACGTCTCTGGGTTGGGAGGCGCCCACTGGCCCCGGGGCTGGGCTCTGCCTGGGGCCCAGGGGTGGATCACTAAGGTGTCAGGGTCTCTGAGGGGCACCACGGCAGAGGGTCACACAGGCATGTGCAGCTCGTTGTACTCATCCTGGCCGTCCTCGTCAAAGTTAGGCTCAGCATCTTCCGAGTCCAGCTGCAGAAAGGAGAAGGTCGGGAGGGGCGGGGAGGGGGGCACTTGACCAACAGTTCCCCCCAGCAACTCCTCCGGCCCCGCAGCCCAGACCTTCTCAGGCCTCGCTCTCTGCAGGGACCATCAGGGACTGCGGCCCGAAGCCCTATCCCTCCAGCCAAACTAGCAGGGGGCACAGCAGCGACTGCAACCCAGGCCTCCCTGATTCCAGGGCCCCTCCGGCCGAACATGGCCCCGAGCAGCATCCCTTACCGCCTGCAGCTCCCTGTCCTGGAAGAGCCGGGGCAGAAGGCAGCGCCTCAGAGGCACCGTGAGCAGCAACAGGAAGGGAAACGCGAGTGAGGCCGCTGTGGACTTGACCACCCAGAGCAGGGCGATGCAGCTCAGCTGGATGCAGGTGAACAGGTGCATCCGCCACGTCTTCACCTGGGGAGTGAGCCTCAAGTCTCACGGCACAGCGCCCGGCCTGCTCTACGCCCCCCCAACATCTTCGGGGACGGAGCTCCCCGGGTCCCCAGACTTCCCCTCCACAGTCACTCTGTCCATCTCCCATCCCGGCATCCCTCGCACCCCCTCCCGATCACCCCATCTCCCCACCGCCATGCTGCCCGGCCCTACCTTGGTCACATAGGGCTGCTCGGGATGGTGTTTTGCCGGCATGAGGATAAGCAACAGACGCTGGGACAGCTGGATACCCGACAGTGACGTGACCCCCATGTACAGGAAAATCCCAAAGAGCACGGCCAACGGGATCCGGCGCAGCACCGCCCCCATGACGATGGACAGGCCTGGAGGAGGTGACACGGACCTACCTGACCCCTCGGACAGCCCCCATGAGGATGGACGGGCCTGGTGGAGAGGGGACCAGCTGGGCCTCATCACTACACGCGAGAGGAGAAGGAGCCGGACAGAGGACCCGGAAAGGGCTCAGGGTAAAAAGGCTCAGAGTGTCTCAAGGCAGGCTGGGGTGAGAGCGGGTGCTAGACATGATGCATCTGGTGACCCAGACGGGACTTGAGGCAAGCCTGGGATAGAGCGCGGACTAAAGGCCACAGGGCCCGAGGAGGCAGGTCTGTGGAGCGGGGGCTGGGGCCTTGCAAGGTGGGTGCTCTCACCCACGAGGCTGGCGATGAGCACTCCAGTGACCCGCTGCTCCCGCACCTCCTGGATCTGGGGCTTGTCGCCGGGTGCGATGGCAGTGCGCATAACCGTCAGGGCGTTCACGTGAGTGACCGAGCGGACAGTGGCGGCTGTGAGCCAGGGCAACCCAAACAGCCCGCAGAGCCCACCCAGGGAGCCAATCAGCAGCAGGTCCAGGTGGAAGCCGGAGCCCTTGAGCAGCCTCCGGGCCTTCTGGCTGACGATGAGCCTGCAGGACGGGAAGCAGGGCTGAGCGGCGGGGAGGGCAGGGGGGCCACAGGGCCAGGCATGCGCAGTGGGGAAGGGCCAGCGCGGACTGAAGAGCCCTCCCCGGGATCTGCCAGCTTCCTCTGCCAAGTTCCCAAAGCGATGTTCTCACGTCAAAGTAAATTTGGGCTAAAACCTCATATTATGGATATTTAAGACGCCACAAAAGCCAGATGCCAGATCTCACCACGTTGTGGTTTAACCAAAATGAGACACATGTGAGCATCAGTGGGAGAGCATAGTGCCAGACTGTTGTGAGGACTGCCAAGTGCCACCCTGCACATGGTGGTGGGGACAGATGGATCTCCTGTCACAGCACCGGAGGGAAACTGTGCCCCAGGCCATGTGCCGCCGCCCCCCCGCCCGCCACCAATCCCGCTGCCTTCCGCTCCTCCCCAGCCACCCCCACCCAGGGTCCCCCAGCCCTCTCACGCAGTGATTTGTGTCTCCATGAAGATCAGGATGAGGACCAGCAGGGCGGGGACAGCAGCTGCTACCATCATCCAGGGCGGGAAAGGACGGGCACTGCCCAGGGGCGGGATGAACCACGTGCGCTTATGGGGGGACGTCACCGAGAGCCCTGTGGGCACTGTCAGCTTCTGCATGGCAGGAAGGAAGACGGGGTTCAGGGACACAGCCTCCCCATGCTAAGAACCCCACATAGCAGCTGCTCCCAACAAGCTCTGTGTTCCCAGTACCAGGGCTCCAGGAAACCTGGACGTGAACAGCTTTGGGGGAAATTACTTTTCCATCTTCCAGAGTCCCTCCAAGGATTTGGTAGAGGACAGAGAATGACATCCTTTCTCCCTGAGCCCCATGCACACCTGTCATTTGGCCCCCAGCCCCATATCTGCTCACACATAGCCTCAGAAGCCCTGGCTGGCCTCATCCGCTGAACCACTCAGCTGCCCCCAGCCCACCCACCCCAGCATGGTCCCAGCAGGTCACCACTCCACTAAAAAAGCTGAATTCTGCCCATGATCATAGCCACTGCGGCAACGGGAACGTGTTGTGGCCTCCCTCCGGAGACTCTAGGGTAAGAACCCACCGTTGGAGGGAGGTGGGGCTTGTTCACCTGTGTGTAGGTGTCTGTAATCGAGTAATCCACTAGGACCATCACCAGAATGGAAATGGGGATGCCAAAATCCCCAATGATGCGGCGAGCCTTGAGGGGCCAGTGGGGGAAAGGAGCAAAAGAAGTGAGGGTCAGGAGACTAACATGGGGGATTTCTGGCTCCAGCTCTCTTGGGTCTGATTTTCTGAGCCAGAAATCCCCCAACCTGTCCCTCTAAATCCCATGGGTGCCGCCCAGCTCAAGAGGGCATTCCTGGCCTGATTAAACTTCTCTGAAGTTTCTGACCGGGAAGGGACTGCACAGATGTGCTTTAGGTCCATGGGTTGACCGGGAGAAGGGGAGAGTGCCCCCTCTGGAGGGGAGACTGGCCCTGACAGCAGGAACTCCGGGGAAACCCAGGGGGGCCCGCCTCTCCTCAGCCACGCACCTTGCCTCCCAGGAAGCGGCTGTTCCTGAACTTTCGCAGGAAGAAGGCAATGAGAAAGGTCCCAAGCATGAGGATGAGGGACAGCAGAGCCGTGTTGGGCTGGTTCCTCGGGCCAGGCAGCCCCTCGGTGGGGGGCACAGCACTCCCGTTCAGCTCCAGCCCAGCCTCCAATGCCCCCTCGGGGGGGTAGAATGGCAGCAATGGGTGCTCCGTGAACACCTGCGTGGGTTACAAGTTTGCCCTAGCAGTCACCTGGGCAGGTCACCCTGATTTTATCACCCTGATTTCATACGGCTGTGAGGGGGAGTGCTGACCCCTCACACACTTGACCGGGCAACAGTATCACAGGACGACGAGATACATCACACACACACACACACACACACACACACGCACACACGGAGCCCCACGGCACTGACCGTGCCCCACACCATCACATACTGGTTGAATCCTGCTAGAGATCTAACCTGCACCCTCTGGGTAGGACTCCCTGCCTGGCAGCTCTGACCTAGCCCAGGGTGTCCTGACCCCCCACGCCCACACCCAGCGGAGCCCTCCTCCTCATCCCCTCGGCTCCCAATGCTCCCTGCCAACCCCTCCCATGCTCCCCTCCCCAGGGTGCTGCCCAGCCCCCACCCATGCCCCCCCAAGACCTCTCTGGACCTCCACCTTGTAGAGCTTGTGGAAGGTCTCGTAGATGAAAATAAGCGAGATGAGGAAAGCGAAGATCTCCTGGGTGAAAGGTGAGATATAGCGGACCAGGAAGCTGCCTTCAGCGGCCACCAGGGCAAGGACAAAGACCACCAGCCAGAGGCCAACCCACACCCGGCCGGTGAGGTACTCCAGGTCCTGGGCTCGGCAGAACTAGAGGCCAGGAGGGAGGCTGTGGTTACCCCCAGCGGTCTGCCCTGGACATCGGGCCCCATGGGATGGGCCAGGGTTGGGGCTGAGGGTGAGCTCTAAAGGGAGAAGAGGGGAGAGACTGCAGGGACCCATCACCTGGGCCGAGAGATGGGACATGAGATCCCTGGGGAGGGGCAGGGGAGGGCTGTCACCTTGAAGAAGGCTTCTTCGAAGACCAGCAATGGCCCTGAGAAGCCAACCACAAGCAGCGGCTGGGCCCCCAGCAGGGAGAAGAGGACGCCGAGCACGGCGGTAGACACGATCAGCTCGGACACGCCCATCAGCCCCTCAGTCTTCTCTCCTGGTGCAGGCAAGGGTCAGTGGGAGGGCCCTGGCCTGGCTCCTTCCACCCGGCCCCTCCTCTTCATCTAGCCTACCTTGACCTGGGGACCCAACTAGAACAAAGCAGCCCCACAGAGCAATAGATAGGTCCCGCTCCCCAGCCCCAACCCTCCCACCTCCGTCACCACCAGCCCCACCCTCCCACCCTACCCCCTCCACCCCCCCAGTCACAGGATCCCCCACCCTTTACACCCCCCCCTGCCCCCTCTCACTTTATAGCCTCCCTGCAAAAGTGATGCCTGGGATCCCCTGACCACAGACCTTGCAGGTGCCCCTGGGTCCCCCGCCCCGGCCTCCCTTCCCGCTCACCTAGCAGCCCCCCAAAGGTGATGGCAGGGCTGAGGGCGGCGAAGTAGATGAAGAGCACGGCTGCCACGCACTGGGAGTGCAGGGCGTCTCGCAGGTCACTGGGGTAGTGTGGGTACCGACGCTTCACATCTCGCACCAGCCCCCCAAACACCGAGCCAGTCCGCAGCAAGGGGTCATCTTCGGGGGTCGCCTCGGAGCCCCCCAGCTCCACCGACAGCTCTGGGGGAACAAGGAGCTGCTGGAGCACAGACCACCCCCTCCTGCTGGGGGGCCCTGGGCTCAATCCTTCCCATCAGGGACTGGAAGCTGGCATCCAGGAGTCAGGGAGTCAGGACAGGCTGGCCTCACAACCTTAGGAGCTGCAGGGGGAGAAGGGGGGGTACGGGCCCCAAAGGGTCTGACCTTTCCCGGGGGCCACATAGCTTCCCTGGGTGGTCATCTCCACTTTAGTCTGTTCACGCTCCCGCCGCTTCCTCAGCAGCTCCCTCTGGAAGGTGGCCACGGAGCGCAGCAGGTCACGGCCCTCCACCTCAGATGGAGGGATCACGATGCTGCCATCCAAGAACTCACTGATGGCGCTCAGGAGGTCCTGCCGGTCGTCCGCCTGGTAGGCAGCCTCATGAAACAGCTATGGGCAGGAGAGGCAAGGGCTGAGCCATGCTGAGAGCCCCTGGAAAGGCTTCAGGGAGGAGGTGTTGGGCCATCACCAAGCCGGAGGCAGGATGGGTGTTTGGCCACATATACAGTTCCGGTCCAATCGTCAAAATATTCACTTATGTCCTTGCTGGCCAGCAATCGGCCACAGCCCTGAACCTCCGAGTGCCTTCTATTCCCCTAGGAGCTTCCAGACTTTTCCACGATGCAACAACTAAAGGGGCAACGCCGGGCATAGCAGGGGGCCCTAGAACCATCCTGACCAGAGAGTTCTCACCTGCTACAGTTCGGTCAATTAGCATTTCCAACATCACCCCTGGCTAGAGGACCTTCCTGTCCCAGCCAAGGAGAGGCCACAGCAAAGACCAACATATCCAGGCCTCCCTTTCCAGTCTCATGCCACATCCAAGACTTGGGGGTCTGGGCTTTTACTCCCCCTTCAACCACCTCCCCTTCCCACAGCTCCAGCCCAGGGCTCCCTTTTCTCCCTCTACCATCGCTCCAGAGCACTGCCTCCACCCAGAAGGGCCTCTTGCGCCCCTGCATCCAGGGCCACCAATGTAGGCAGTGAGCAACAGGGAAAAAGGAGGGCCCTGGCGGGGAAGGGGGGGACAGGCCTAGAGCATCCAGCCCAGGACCCACCTTGTCAGACATGAGGGTGGCAATGGAGCGCCCAAGCTCATGATAGTCAGTGCTGGTGTGGCTGGGACCCAGCATCACAAAGAGGAAGCGAACGGGCACAGGGACCTCGAGCACAGACTCCAAGAGCACGGCGTCGTTCAGGCGCACAAAAGCTGCTGCAGGCTGCTCCAGGAAAGGCACACAGCCTGGGGGAAGAGCAAGGCACAGGGCACTGGGCAAAGAGGAGCCGTCCAGGCTGGCCCTGGAGAAAACACCTGGGGCCATCATGTACAGTTGAGCAGGTTGCGTGCTGCACAAAGAAACCCCTGATCTAAAGAAACCCTATTCGTTTATATATTCGTATATTTATTATAATTTACCAATAGATGAAAAGTTAACAGTCTCCGAGAAGGAGTGCTTCTCTTTAATTCTCACAAAAGTGCTCTATGGACTAGCGGCAGTCCAAGACAGCGGAAAACTGGACGGGAAGCAGTAAGAGGGCTGAGAAAGAGCGAGCTGGGGGCAAGACAGGCTGTCAGGCAAGGCAGGGACGCGTTGGGGACCTGGTCTGGCCGGGGTTGGAAGAAGGAGCCTGCGGGCCGGAGCTCAGGACAAGCAGAGCACAGGGGAAGCACACACACCCAGGACCCCCTGCCTCCTCACCCACGAGCACAACAGTAGCCTCAGCATCTTCGGGGATCTTCTCCAGCAGCTTCAGACTCTTTCCCCGGTGACTGTCTCCCCCAGGCATGTGGAGAGGCTTCTGAGGACGCAGAACTGGAATAGGGCTGGGACCCTGACCGGAGGCCGTGGCAGGCCCTCCCCTCCCTTGTTCCAGGCCTGGACTCTGCCCTCCAACCCCTGGACCTGGGCCCTGTTTTCTCCCTCCCCAGCCAGGAAAGGGACTGTCAGTGATGCGCCCCACATCAGGAGGAGACCGCTCCAGTTGTGGACCCCTCCTCCCAGCTGCCCGCTACCACCTCTGCCTTATCTGGTTGAAATGGGTCCCCTGGGTCTGCCACGTCAGCCCATTTAAACCTCCTGTTTCTTTAGGGCAGGGGCCCTCATGCGTTATCTCTTACAGATCCCCCCCATGCCTCGTATAATGTCAGGCATCCAAACTTCCCGACCCGCTCAGGAAAGCCAGCGGTGGCCTCCAGCGAAACCAGAAGGCCCCTCAGTCCCCCAGCCCAGGTCCGAGCAAGGCGACTGACCTCCTTGGCATCAGGGTCATGAGGCCAGAGTGGGGCTGGCTCCCCCACGTCATCAGCCACAGTGGGCACTGCGCCATCAGGACCGTGGCTGGGGGTGGGGTGATGATTCCCCAGGACCGAGTTCACACTGGAGCTGGATGGGTTTCGGGGAAAGAAGCCACTGTCCTTGTCATCATTGGGATGGCTATGAAACGGGCAGAGGGGACAAGGCAGGTTAGGAAAAGAGGCCTTTCGTGAGCTGAAAAACAGAGAGTAAGGAAGAACTTTCTAATGACTGCTGCTGTCTGAGCATGAATGAGTAATGAGTTCCCCGTCACTGGGGTTATTCAAGCAGAGGCTAGAAAGCCGCACAGAAGAGTCTGTGCTCCTGGAAGGGCATGGGCACTAGAAGGCCCCCCTCCCAGGCCCCCCACCCTGGCACCTGTGTTTCAGCAGGAGGGTGCGCAGGACGCTGGCCCTGTCCTCCGGACGGATCTGGTCAGACACGATCATGGTCTCCACCACGAGATGGGCGATCCCCGGCAGAGTGGTCTGCTCCAGGTCCAGGAGGGCAGCTCCTGGGGGGTACAGTCAGGGGTAGGGTCCCATCAGAGAGGAAAAGCCACCCTAGCCGCCTTGCTCCCCAAGGGCAGGCGGACGCGCCAGGTGAGTCCAGCACCTGATGCACAAGGGCAGATAGTCAGTGCCACTTGGCACAGACGAGCCAGACACAGGGATGTGCCGAGGGAACACGGAGCAAGGGCACGGCCCCTCCAACCCAGGGAGGGGAGTCACTGGTTAGTGTACTGCATGGGGACAGGGGCCTACAGGGGCATAGCCCGGCCCCTCCAAGCTTACGGCTACGCAGGCGGTCGGACTCTACCTCTCCCAGTGGCAGCCAGACCTCGCGTGGGCGCAGGCCCCCAGGGAGTAGTTCCCCAGGGCTGGACAGCTCCTGCCGGCCGAGCTCCCTGGTCAGTGAAGAGGGCCCGCACCCCAGGGCCAGGCCTGCAGGGCCCCTACCATGGGCGATGGTCCTCCTGAGCTCCAGAAGGCTGCGGAAGGAGAGCGAGGCCACGTGGGGCTTCCCCCAGCGCTCTGTCTCTTCCTCCACATCCTCCTCAAACTTGATCCAGCGTGCCGTCTCCCGCCAGTGGGGTTCCTGGCTACGGTCCAGTGTCAGCTCGTTCAGCTCCACAAACACCTGAGGCAGGTGCCAAGGGTGAGGGTCTGGGGGCCGCCAGGTGGGATCGGCAGTCTTGGAGGCATGGCAACCAGGCAAGGCGGGGTGGGGGCGGGTGGGGGGATGGGGAGGTGGGAAAGGGAGGCTCTAGGGAGGAGAAGGGAGGGGAGGCTGCAGGCCCACCCCTCAGTCCCTGTACCTCATGAGGCCTCCGATCCAGCTTCTTCTTCTTTTTCTTCCTGCGCAGGATGGGGGCCAAGCCTCCAGGGCTGCCCCTCCCAGCCTGTGTCCGAGACGGCTTCTTCACAAGGTGCCGCCGCATCCCAGGGTTGTCCTCCAGCCGGTGACCTGCAGGCAAGGCAGGCTTGGTGGTCCTGGGGGTCCACCTCGGGGCCTCATGGTCAGAGCCAAGCCCTCCAGCCCCCTGCTCTGCCAGGGGCCACGTCCACACAACCCTATAAGCCAGCACAGCCATGTCACAAAGACACGAAGGCCCAGAGAGGAGAAAGGACTACCGTACAGTAACACAGGGGACCACTGGCCAAGCCACTGTAAGAAGGCAAACCCCACTCAGTCCACAGCCCCAGCTGCCTACCCTCCCCCCCCGGCCACCGCCTCTCACTCTGGAGCACCACGACCTACATGGAGTCACCAGGCCCTCAATCCTTTCCCTGTGCCCTCTCTCGGCTCCCAGGTCTCCCCCACAGATACACATCTGGCGGACTCAAGCAGAGCTCTAGCCCTTCCTCCCTGCTTGCCCCTTCCAGGCCAGCAGCTGCGGAAAGGCCAACAGCCTGGTTACTCACAAGCTGGCCCCCCTGCCATGGGGCTCAGCTGGCCCTGGGTGGGTTCCCACAGGTCACCGTCCTCAAGGTCCAGCACCAACATTTCTAAGTCCTCTGAGGCCAGCGAGTCTCGAGGGCTGGGGGCCGGGGCCATCCAAGGGCCCTGGCTCTCTGCGTTCCCAGGCCCAGGGCTGGGTGCCCTGTTGGGCTCTGTGACCTCCTCCAGTAGGCTCATCCTTCTCCCGGTGGCCAAGCCCTCAGCCTCTGCTCGGGACTCCCCGAAGCCCTGGCTCTCCTAAAAGGTGGGAGCCTGGACCAGCGGTCTTTGTTCAGCCCGAGCCTCCTGACTCCCCACGGCCCCAGGCCGGCTCCCTGCTGCTTCCAGCCCCCACCCTGAGTCTGTAAACACGCCCTCCCCTGACCCCCCACCCCCACCCCACTGCTGCCATCGGATTGTTCCTGTCCCTGTCCTCGGGCCCTGGCAACTTTCCATGACGTACTGAGCCCAGAGCCCTCCCCACCAACCCCCGCCCACACACTGTGTTTCCAAGGGGGAGGCGGGGGGGTCAGTGGTGCCCCCGGCCTGGGCACAGAGCCCTGTGGGTGATGACAGGTGGCACAGAAACCAGGGTGCTGATGAGATGGAAGGAATGTGCCGTGATCACAGCCAGGCCCCGCCAAGGGTGGTGCGACAAGTCGGGGGCCCCCGATGTAGGGAGAAGCAGGACCTGGAAGAGTGGCTCACCCTCAGGGGGCCGGCATGAAGAAGACAAAAAGAGTTTGCCCCGAGAAGAGAAGCCTTGGGGGAAGGGGGACATAATGTCTCCAAAGGTCACATGGGGGGGTTGCCTTATTCAGGGGGTGGTCAGAGGACAGAATCAAGACAGAAGCGCAGAGGTGTCACCAAGGGAAATCTCAGCTCTGGCAACCAGAGAGGTGGCTTGGCGAGGTAGTGAGCTCCCCGTCCCTGGCCACATTCCAGCAGACAGGGATACTGCAAAGGGGCCTGAGCGCTGGGTTGGGGAGAGCACAGAGCTTCTCCAAGGTTCCCCACAGGCGGAGCGCCCATGGGGGTGGGCCAGGGGGGCTGCCACAGGGTGTCACTCACTCTTCATGTCGTCCAGGTCCGCGGAGCCCAGCATCTGGGCCTCCGCCTCGTCAGTGGGCACCTCCTGCTCCGGGCCACCTGGGGTACCCAGGGCACTGCCTGGGCACAGCCGCTCCCGCAGGTCATAGCTGGCCGACGGGCTCCAGGGCCGGCTCTTCTCCCCAGCGACTCGGGAGACCCGGGCCCGGGGGCTTGAGGAGCTGAGGAGGCACCATGGCAGCCTTGGACTTGACAGGGAACCACGTGGAGATGGGCCAGGTTAGGAGGTTCGTTTGCCCTCCCCCAGCTTGGGGTGGGGCCTGGAATAGTCCCCTGGGCGCTAGACACAGACTCCTTCTGGGCAGAGAAGGAAGCTCACCTCCACCTCCCTGCCCTGTCTCACTGTCCCCCCCACCCCCACACCCACACCCCAGCCCCGTCTTTCTTCTGCCTTTATCCCTGCCCTCCTCTCTGGTGACAACTGTCTCTCCTCCTTGTCTATCCTATGGACAGAAAGCGGATGCGCCCCTCCCCGCTTCCTCTGTTCCCTCTCCTCTCCTCCCCTCTTCTTCTCTGGGCTCAGAGCTGGGACAGTCCCCAGGGTCAGAAGGGAGCCTGGGGCCCGCTCTGGGCTGGGCTGGAGGCCAGTACCTGACTGACTGCTGGGGGCTCTTGTCAGGGCAAGGGCCCACGGAGGGCAGGGGCTTGCTGAAGGCAGCCCTCCCAGAGAGGCCAGGGCTGTCATCCTCATCACTTCCAATGGAGAACTGTGGACAAACCGGAGTGCCCTGGGTCCCTGCACGGGCTCAGCCCCCAACCCGCCACCCTCCCCCCCCCACTCCCCCAGGCAGCCCTGGCGCCCTCGGCTGTGTCCTCTCCCCCCACCCGCACCCCTCCCTGAGGAATCAGCCCTCCTTCAGGGACAGACCCCTACCTTTGCTTTCTGTGGGGACTCTGAGGGTGGGGGCTCCACAGGTTCTGCCTCGGATTCCCCTTCCTCTTCCTCCTCCTCTTCCTCCTCCTCCTCCTCCACTCCGGCTCCCCCCTCCTCCTGGATGGGAGGGGTCTCCTCCGAGGGGGGAGCCGAGGTTTTCTCCTTCTTCCTCTTCCTCCTGGTCTGCCGGGCAGAGGTGGGAGGCAGTCGCCGCAGCTTGTGGGGTGGAGGCAGGCGCGCCGAGAGCGGGTGGTGGGTGTGGTGGGATGTGTGCCGGTGAACTGGGGGTGCAGGAGAGCCGGTTGGGGGCCCCCACGGCAGAAGGGGGCCCCTCACCGCCCTAGGGGCACACACCTTATTCTAGCTCAGGGCCTCAAACAAGGGCACCCTAGACCTTCCTCAAGAGCCAGGTTCCCCCCAACACCTGTATCCGTGTCCTGCCATTGGTAAGGCCTGGTAGAGTGGGGGAACGGGAGTCAGGGAGAGGGCAGGTTGTGAAAGGGGGGCTGGGGGAAACGGAAGGACACGGTACAGCAAGGGGGGAAGGCGGAGTCAGAAGAGCTGAGGGAGGTGAGGAGGCAGAGAGAAGGGAGCAGGGCGGAGGTATGGCAGAGCCTTGGGGAAAGTGAAGGTCACCGAGGGAGGCCTCAGGCCCATCTCCCTACGCCTCCCCCTGCGTCTGGGGCCCGGCTCCCCTGGAAGGTGGACAGGCGATGGGTGAGTGAGGCAGGATGACTTAACATGGCATGGTGGCCCAGCACAGCGTCCCGCACAGCGTCCAGCACAAGATGGCACTGGGTGACCAAGCCGGTGGAGAGCACGGTGATGGTGGCAATGAAGGTGATGGTGGTGAGGGCGGCCACACTAGGGGTCCCCAGGCTACCCACACTCAAAGTCCCGCTCGCTGTAGCTGCGGCTGGGCTTCTCAGGGTCCCAGGCCGGAAGCTTGCTGATGAGGTCCCCAAACCTGCTCACAGCCAAGGTCTTGCCCAAGTCATCGTCCTCCTCCTCCAGGTCTGGACTCAGAGGGGGCTCCTCCAAGGGCACCCGGACCTGCAGGCTCAGACAGCCTCTCCTAAGGACTTGACCCAAGAACGCCCCACATCCACCCCAACTCCAAACCCTGGCTGGGGGCGGGGAAGACCAGCGGGCTCCATCTTCAACGACCCCCTCTCCCTGCGCCCCAGCCTTGGGTCAGCCTCCCAGGAGCCCAGGGCTTGAGAGGAGAGGGGCAAGAGAACCGAAAAATACCAAAAGGCCCTCCCTTTCCCCCTCCTCTCCAGCCCAGCTCCATCTCTGGATGTGGGGATCCCAAGGTCGGCCGGAGGACTCCCCTCTCCTCCTTGGGGTCCCTCCCCTCCTCTTCTCCCACCCCCGCGCGCGGCAGTCACCTGGGGTAGGGGGGAGGCGCCCCCGGGCGGCGGGATCACTCCGTTGGCCATGGCCGGGGAGGCGGCTCGGGAGCCTCTCGCTCACTGAGGGACCCGTGACCGGGTTGAGAAGAAGGGGGCGCTGCGGGGGCCTAGCGGGGAGCCCTGGGGGAGGAGGGCGGGGTCAGGAGCCTCGCACGGCCGCCCTCTCCCCCTCGGCGAGCCCCATCGTCCGCCCGCCCAGGCCGAGGCCCCGCCACGCCCGCGACACCCCGGGGCCCCGGCCCTGGCCCGCCGCGCCCTGCCGCGCCCCGCCCTGCGGTACCTCGGGGCTCCGGAGCGTGCGGGGCCTGCGCCGGCCGCCGCGCCCCATCTCCCTCCCGCGCGCGCTCGGGGGCCTGGCGGCGCGCAGGGCCTCACGGCCGGGGGGTGCCCGCGGCGGCGGCGAGGCGAGCCGGGCCGGCCGGGCGGACGCAGGCGCCGGAGCCCGCAGCCCGGGGCTCCACCTCCTCGCGCTCAGCTCCGCAGCTCCGCCGCCGCCGCCGCCGGGCCGCACAATGGGAGCGGGCGGGCCGTGACTCACCCCGCCCCGGCCGGCCCGGCCCCCACGCGCGGGCCCCCGCAGGACTCCCTCTGCCCACCAGCCCGTTCTCCCGGCGCCCCACGCAAGACCGGGGGCGGATGCACGGCCCTACATTCCCACAATCCCCAGGTCGCTCCCCCACTTTGCTTTTAGCCTCCCCTCCCTCCCCTCAGGAGCCCTGGAGGCGACCCCTGCACCACCCAAGCCCCTCCAACCTGGGGAACGGAGCTCACAGACACCGGGAAGCACCCACCACCTGCCCCCTTGGTCCCAATATGGGCTCAGATGCCTGGCTTCTGCCACCGGGCACCACCCAACATTTGACCTTGGCACATTACCTCCCCTCCCGGTTTCCCCCTCGGTGGCCCAAGGGGCCTGAAGTAGGAGTGTTCCAGGGTTCCATCCAGCTCTAAGATTCTGTAGCTCAGTTTCCACATCTCCTCTCCCCTCCTCCACTCCCTGGGGTCACATCTCCTTTTCCAAGGGCAAATGTCTTTGGAAGGAACTGCTGGATCCCAATTTGATCCTCTGGTGTCTGGCTGAAACTGGGCACTAGCACAAGGCTACATCCATTACAGCCCCCCAATAATATGTGTTGAAGCCATAGTGAAGCCAGGTCCCTGAATCCTTGGGCAGAGGAAGAGGATGTGGGGGCAGAACCGGGGAGGGAGCTAATGGGCGGGCGGAGGTGAGCCAGCCAGCAGAGAGGGGTGTGGGGGACAGACAGGGTGCTGGAAATGATGGTGCTCTGCATGGGAAGGAGGTTTAACCCTGTGACCTTGGACATGTAATATACCCTCTCCCACCCCTGCCTGCCCTCATCCGGCTCTCAGCCCAACCCCAAAGAAGATTTTCTACATTCAAAGCCACACAAGGGGAGAGGGGAGGGCAGCTGGGGTCTGTGAACACCGACTGGCTTTGCAGCATGCTAGACCAGACGTCTCCATACCAGCCTTCCCGCAACAGAGACGCAGAGAGGCTTATTACCTGGCCACAGTCACAGCTGGGAAGCAGGCTGCCCATCCGGCATCAGGGGTGTGTACGAGGTGACTGTCAGAGCCACGGCCATTTAACTGCCCCCCACACCCCCACTCCCCCACCCCCGGCCGCTTACACTGAAAGAAATGTGCATGGCCTCCCCACCCTGCAGGGCGTTGAGAGAACAAAACAAGACAAGACGCCAGGGAGAGTCAGCTGTGTGTAAGTGGAACCTGTGAACTATGCTCCAGAACTCGGGGTTCGAGACCCCTCTGTGATGGATCGAATTGTGTCCCCACCAAATGTACATGTCCACGTTCTGATCCCGTGACCTTATATGGAAATGGCATAGTTAACAGACGTTCAGGTGAGGTCATACTGGGGTAGGATGGGCTCCTTTTCCAATATGACTGGTGCGGTCATAAAAAGGGGAAATGCGGACACAGATGCGCACTCAGGAAGGACCCCATGGGAAGATGGAGTCAGCCTGCCACAAGCCAAGGAACTGCCAGAAGCTGGGAGAGAGGCCTGGAACACATCCTTCTCTGGCATTTTCGGAGCAAACACAGCCCTGCTGACACCTTGATCTCAGATTTGCAGCCTCCAGAACTGTGAGATAACGAATCTCTGTTGTTTAAGCCCCTTAGTTTGTGGTACTTCGTTACAGCAGCCCTAGCCTTTACGCTCCGAGCCAGGGGACTTGGTTCCAAGTCTCTACCTTAAGGATTGTTTACACAGGGCCCTCACCTCCTGAGAGATACTCAAGAGCCTTGGAGCCTTTCCCAGTCGGGAACGTTGCAGAGGACTCTCCCCGGTCTACCTCTGACACCTTGGTCCTGCTCATGGCCCTGGTCCCCGGCTTCCAGGCTACAAACTTGGACAGCAGCTACTTGAATACCAAGACAGCCTGAGGAGGGTCCTGCCAACCTGGGACCCCCAGTGTACTGGGCCCTGAACAACGTTGCCCTAAAAGCACCACATGACTCATGCCTCTGAGGCCCCTACCTTCCCCCAGGGAGCCTGCCGAGCACAGGTCCTCACCTTCCTGGACGCCTCAGGCTCCCATCCTCTTCCCAGCTGGGGACTCCCCCACCCCACCCGGAGTCAGCAGCTTTGGCCTCCAGTCTCAGAAGTCCCTCCCCTTATCCCGCAGTCGCTGGGATGATGGGGTGATAGTCCTCAAAGAATCCTTAGATGCTCATGTTCATCTCTCCTTCCAGGGTGGAGCTGGAGGAGATGCTGACGGCCACCAGTTGATTCATGCCAACTCATCCCATTGTTAGACATCAGTGAATGCTTCCATCATGCCCACTCAGATGTCCCAGCCTCCTGGAGGCCTTTCCAGCTGTGTTCTCCAGCACCTGTAATCATCAGTCCCCAGCACAGTGTTCCCGATGGAGTCTTTATTCCTGTGACAAGAGTGTTTCCTCCATACACAAAGGATGGCCAGTGTGTGTGAGAGACAAAGGGGACGGGAAAGGCGACAACAAAGGTAGCAGCTCAGAGGACCCCGCTCGCACCCTCTTCCTCGGCCCAGGCTGACTTGAATGTCTCCACCCTGCATGCTGAGGCCCGGAGCGCTCATCTGACACATACAGCACCGCCGAGGTCCGTCCCAGATGTCCAAGAGCCCAGGAGCCATCCCACCACACTATCCGGATGTGGAGACGCAAGCACAGCGTCCTCTGGGGTCCTCATGGGCCAGGAGCCCTCTGCGGTGGGTTCCTCTCCTAGCCCTTCCCTGCAGTCGCCGTCTTGGGATCAAGCATGTTGGGAATGAGACTGACGTAGAGGATATTCGTCCTCTGTGGCCACCCAAACCTCTGCAAACCCTCTATCCTTTGGTCATGTCCCATGGGTGCGATCTCTCCAAGATCAAGGCCACGTGCCCCTCGCAGGACTCCCTCGAAGTTAGTTAGGGCACAGACGCCGCTTGGGTTCCACCCAGCGGACTCGCCTGCACAAGACCTGAAATCGGGAATGAGCGCTGTGCACCTGTGCGAGCCCAGGAGCGGGGGTCGTGCGGGTCCTCTGAGGGCAGCTGTGGTGTTTCCACTAGAGAAGTTCCACGGACATGGCTGGTCATTACTCCTAGCTCTCTCTTCCTCCCCAGAACACCGCCCACTATTCATTAGTTCCTTGAATAAATTCCTTTCCAGCTTAGAGTGGCTGTTGTCCGCAGCTCAGCCTTCCGAAGGAATTGGGGAAATGGCTCTGAGTCCAGGGCACAGGCTGAGCCGGCACCAGGTGAGAGAACGGCCATCTTTTTTTTTTTTAAGATTTTATTTATTTACTTGAGAGAGCACTCAAGAGAGCACACGCAGGGGGAAGGGGCAGAGGGAGAGAGAGAAGCCGACTCCCACTGAGCAGGGAGCCAGATGCAGGACTCGATCCCAGGACCCTGGCATCATGACCTGAGCCGAAGGCAGACGCTTAACCATCTGAGCCACCCAGGCGCCGGGAGAATGGCCATCTTATTAGCAGGCCTGGGCAGTCCCTGCCTCTCTTACTACTATGTCACTCCTCACCAACTCCATTCCTTAATCTTTTTTTTTTTAAGTTTATTTATTTGAGGGGCCTGGCTGGCTCAGGGGGTCCTGAGTTTGAGCCCCACCCATGTTGGGTGCAGAGATTACTTAAATAAATAAACTTTAAAAAAAAAAAACAGCCCCTCCATTCCTTAATCTTAATGCCAACACAACGATAACTTCATTACCTTAAATGTAGGTAGTGCTGTCCAGGTTACAAACCACTTTGATATTCATAATCTCATTAGTTTACAGCAACCCTCTGAGGCAGAGTGTCTTAATCCCATTTGACACACGAGGGAGAAAAAAAGGCTCAGAAAGTTGAAGTGATTTGCCCATGGTCCAAGGCTCCGTAGGCAGCATGGCCAAGAATTGAACCCAGGGGTGGGCTGCCTGGCTGGTTCAGTCAGTAGAGCATACATCTCTTGATCTTGGGGTTATAAGTTTGAGCCCCATGTTGGATGTAGAAATTACTTAAAAATTTAAAAAAAAAATTTTTTTTAAATGAAACCCAGGGGTTTCTGGTATCATGTGTAATATTTATCCCCAAACATTACAGTGCCCCCCAGTCCCCACCACCATGTCCTGGTACCTTTTCCTGCAACTATTGAACTTTCCTTGCCATGAGCACAAACTGAAATATACTGCTAACTTCCCAAGTGAATTTTTTAAGGAGATTCCATCTTTGCTACTAGAAGCCATACAGAGGAGTGGCTAAGCATGAGACATCCAGAGCCAAGTCGCCTGAGTTCATGAGCAAGTTATTTACCCTCTCTGGGCCTCAGATTCCCCATCTGTAAAATGGTAATAATAATGGGGTTGTTGAAAGAATGAAATGAGTTCATCCATGTAAAGTGCTTAAAACAGTGCCTGGCACATAGTAAGGGCTCGATAAATGTTCGCTAGCTTCCTACTATTAGAAGCCTAAGAGACAAAGAGAGCTGAGGGGCTCAGTGGGTTAAGTGTTTGCCTTCGGCTCAGGTCATGATCCCAGGATCCTGGAATCGAGTTCCGCATCGGGCTCTCGGCTCAACAGGGGAACCTGCTTTTCCCTCTCCCTCTGCCTGCCCCTCCCCCTGCTCTCTCTGTCAAATAAATAATAAAATCTTTAAAAAAAAAAAAAAAGAATTTAAGAGACACAGTACTGAAAAGACCTCAGGTAACTTAGAATATGAAAAATGATAAAATGTACACACATGAAGTGGACATTGCCTTACACTTACAAGGACAATTTAGTCTTCCAGCCAAACTAAAGATACTAGTCATGTGAATTCCGAGAAGACAGAGAGATCCAGAACAGCTTTTACCTCCACCAGGATAGATTCTGACCCTCCTTGGCCAGTGGACCAGTCTTTGCATTTGTAATCCTCACTCTGCAGACTGAAGAGTTTCTGGAAGGTGGGAGGATGTCGGCTCAGCCCACAGTTGCCATTCAGACTGGCTGAGAATCCCTTCTGGCTGAGAGTATCCCCTCCCTGCTCCCCAGAGCTGAGCACCCAGTGCCATTTGCCGTTGACTGCCTTCATCATGAGTAAGACCTTATTTTTACAAGAGAGATAACAGGGCTTGAGAAAAAGCCCCAAACTCTGGAGTTAGGGAGGCTAAAATAAAAATAAAATACAGTTCAGTGCTTGGCACAGAACAGATGCTCAACAAATGTCATTCTTATTTACTCTTGCCATTGGCCTGCAGTGGTTTATCCCATTCGAACCAGTGTCCCTCAGTAAACCTGGACTCAGATTTGAAACAGATCCAATCTCAGGAGGGCACTGCCTATCCCAGAAGGTTTTCTCACCCCTGCAGAGCCCACCTTTCAGCTCAGATGCACAGATTCTTTGTGGCTGGACTGACATTTTGACATATAAAACTATGTCCTTTCTTTCTGCTCCCCCAACCATCTGAGCAGGTAGCCTGCTTTGAATTTTGTTGGGTTTTTTTGAGAATGGATAGGACAGAAGCCCGCATGTCTGTCTTTTGTTCACCCAAAGCCAAAGTCTCAGGAAACCTAGGGAGATTGTAGAGGAGGAAAAAGAAAGGGTTAGCAAGACATGCAGTATCTTGGCCAGAAGCTGCCCCAGACCCCTTGTCTTGCCCCATCAGCAAAGCACGAGGTGCTCCCAAGATGTGGGGGGTGGGGAGAGTGAGGTCAGTGAGTCCTGCCAACCTCAGGGGATGGGGGCTTGAAATAAAAGGTTTCGAAAATGTCATAAAGCAGTATTTCATGCATACCCAAGTGTGTGAACCGAAACCCACACACTCACTCTATACTCTACACCAGCTCTGGGGTGTTCATCAGTGAAAAAACCTGACATGGTCTCTGTCCTTGGGCACCTTACAGTCAACAAACAAGCAACACGTAAACTTGTAATTACAAAATATGGCAAGTGCCAGTTACAGGGAATATTCAGGTGGCATAGTTAAGGATGTGCTCTGTAAAGAGGGGACAATGGAGCGAAGACCTGAAGGATACAAAAGAATCAGCCATGCGATGAAGGGTATGCTGGGGAAGCCGGGCAAGGGAGAGGCTTCCAGGCAGAAGGAAGAGCTTGGGACCCATTGGGTGGCAGGAAAGAACAGGCATGGAGCTTTGGGCGCTGAGGATCTGGATGGTGTTCTTGTGGTGGGAGGTGGTATCCCTAGAACCTGGGGGCACAAGGGGACAGACTGAGGGTCTGCCTGAGGATGGGGGCACCCGGCTAGCTCAGTTGGTAGAGTGTGCAACTCTTGATCTTAGGGTTGTGGGTTCAAGCCTCACATTGGGTATAGAGATTACTTTAAAAAAATAAAATCTTTAGGGGCACCTGGGTGGCTCAGTGGGTTAACTGTCTGCCTTCAGCTCAGGTCATGATCCCAGGGTCCTGAGATCAAGCCCTGTGTCGGGCTCCCTGGTCGGGCTCCCAGGTCGGCAGGGAGCCTGCTTCTCCCTTTCCCTCTGCCCCTCCCCACCACTCATGCTTTTTCTCAAAGAAAGAAATAAAATCTTTAAAAAAAATTTTTTAAATCTTTTTTAAAAAATGAGATAAAATAAAATGACTGAAGGTGAACCAGGGTAGGCAGTCTAGAAGGTCTAAGAGGCAATAAATACCATTTGAGAAAGAGAGAGAGGTCCTGAATGTGAGATCCTGCACCCCCTTGGTGAGACCCTTCACCTGAGCCTCAGCTTCCTCACCTGTAAAAGAGAGATCATGCTTCTCCCTCAGGGTTGTACTGAGCACAATAGTGTCCATGGGATGATCAGTCCAAAGAGCAGCACAAAGTAGGTGCTCTAAAATGGCCACTGTGGCAATATTCTCCTACTGTGGTCTTACCCATCCTCTGTGAGCCAGCTCCGAGGCGCCACTGTCCACTCCCTCCCTGGATGGCAAGCTTCTTGAAAGCAGGAGCAGGTCGGATTCACCCTTATATTCCACCCTCCCACCTTCTCACAACAGGGCCGGGCCCATTTTAAGAGCTCAATAAATGTCATGGAATTGAAGACAAGTGCACGAGTAATTATAGTAACTAATAAACTGAGGAATGTTTTCATGGAGGACAGAGAAGTCACTGAGTCCAAGATGATCAAATGACAAAGGATGGGCCAAGAAAAAGCACACCACGGCTTGCTCAGCTCCCGGGGAGCGTCTGGGGTTCCCTCTGAGGCACACCGGGGAAATAGCCACTCACAGAGGGACGAGCAGTAAGATGCAGGCTTCCTTCTTCTGCTTACAAAGGGCATTTCGAGGCAACCAAGTAGGCTGTAATAACTCACGAGCAGTTTTTGTAAACCAGCATGGATTTGATGTTTGGTGGCTCATACAGACCACCTTGTGCATTGCTGCGCGCACAGTTTGGTTATCGATTAGTCCCATCCTCGCTGGAGATGAAGGTGCCACAGATCAGCAAGGGCAACTTGCCTGTGGTTAAATAGCGAGCCACAAAACTAAGGCATAAACATGAACCTTTTGTGCTCAAAACCACTGTGCCTTTTCCTGTATGACCACCACACCACGCTGACTGGTGAGTGCACAGATGCATGGTCCTGAGGGCACTGAGAGAGACCATAGCGCAGCCCTGCGGTGGGATTTCCAACCACGGCTAACCAGTCTGGGAGGCTCTGCTCAGAAGCCCCCATGGCACGCCAGCAAAGGAGGAAGGATGTCACCCCTCATTCCACGTGAAAAGACTCATCGGCTATCTCTCCCACTGAGAAAGAAAGTGCCTTCAAGCTGACCTACACCCCACCTTCCAAAGGCTCAGGAGTCAACGTTTATACCACTCAGTTTAGGGGGCGCCTGGCTGGGTGGAGGGTGGGACTCTTGATCTCAGAGTCAGGAGTTCGAGCCCCATGTTGGGGGTAGAGTTTACTTAAAAAAGTAAAACTTAAGAAAGAATAATAAAAATAAAAATAAGTAAGTCAATATATCATTCAGTTTTGGCCACTGACCGCCCCCCCCCCCAGGGCCTTATCTAAATTTTTAAATATTACTTTTGAATCAAAATACATTCAGGGAGTTTAGAAATATTTTTTAAATAAAAAGTAACAGAGCCTCAATACCATCCTTGACCCCTTCTGCCCTGTTCTCGTCTTCATCCCCCACCACCAATTTGTTTGTCCCTCTGGAATTCATTTATACAAATAGAAGCTAACATGAATATATCCCATCCTACCTCATTTCTACAGAAAATGCGGCAGAGTGCTGTTATGGACAGTTTTAGGGAGTGAATCCTTTCCCTCCACTGCCAGCAAGCCCAAGGCTGGACAGCTGATCCATAAGCATTTGCTGGGGGGTGCGGGGAAGGCCAGACTGAACGGACAGGTCGATCTCTGGGGCAGAGAGTGTGAGAGGCAAGTGCTTGTGGACGGACACTGTGCACAGGCATCAGAAGCAAAGCGGTCCCATTCGCTCAGTGTGGCAGGTGTCAGGAGCAGGTGCATCCTGGCACCTGGTGAGGTGCACAGCTAAAGGCCAGACACTTCCAGGGGCGGCGATGGCCTCACCCTTGACGGCTTCCTCAGTGGCCAATACCAGTACCTGTCTCGTGGGTCACCAAAGAGCGAGCACCCCCAGGATGAAGGGTGCAGAGGACTTTGCTGCACTGTTAAAACAAAGCGACGTGCAGAGAACTTAAGCACAAAGAAATGGAGGAAAGCTCCTCTTCCACTGCCCGGGCCTCACGCCTCTTGGCAAATCATCCTACGACGACTGCGGGTGATTGTGCCCCATCCGGACTGTGACCGGACGGGACTTCTGGGGAAGCGCTTGTAAATGGGCCTGGCCGCTCTGAAAGGGAACGCCAGGCCAGGGGCTGGGGAAGGGCTCTCTCAGGGCCAGTCCTGGCTTGTCTGCAGACAGTACAAAAGTGCTGATGGGGAAGGGGGTGTGTGCACTGCCAAGAAAGTGGACTAATATTTTTGGGAGGTTTTAATTTGCTTCAATTAAAAATTCAGGCCAGCTCTGAGCAAACAGAAGTAGGTGAACTTATTTTCCGAACCTCTACACCGATCTTTCTGGGCCCCGCCACCCTTGTGCAGGCCTGTCACTGAGGCCCCCCCACCCCACCCTAGCCAGCATTTCCCGACTGGTTCCAAGGTGCACACCGCTTCCTCCCCACTCTCCGGCTGGACCAGACCAGGGTCCTGCTGGGGGTGGGGGCGCGGGGGGAGAGAGAGAGGCCATCTGGCTCCACACATGGGAAGCCTCAGGAGAAGCTCATCTCTGGGGCCTCAGCACCAGCCTTCCCAGGCTGGGTCATTTCCATACATAGGGCTCTTTCCTTAAGCTAAGTGGCTCTAGATCTTGTGATCAAAGGACTATAAGAAACATTTGGGAAAATGAGATGCTTTTAAACAACGCATGGACCATAGGAAGGGCTCACTGAGCCACAGCTGTTGGATTATGACCTTCCTCGTTGTTTAGAGGTGTGCCTCTATCAGTCTTCCGGGGAGCTCTCAACGGTGGCCCCGCCGTCCCCTCAGCGATCCTGGCCCAGAGAAGGTAGCTGCTTTCTTAAGAGTCGTTTATGAGCCACTGGAGAAACCCTCCTGCCCTGACATACGCTCTAATGGGCTCGGCAGTAGGACCTGTGTCCTACTAATCTCTGTCAAGTGAAGGAATAAATAAACCCATCCATTCAGTATACTTATGAATATGTGACTAACATGTTTCAGGACAGGAACAATGCTGACCCACATGAAGGTCAGAAAAGGCAGCACTGGGGCACCTGGGTGGTTCAGTCGGTTAAGCATCTGACTTCTGCTCAGGTCATGATCTCAGGGTCCTGGGACTGAGCCCCACATCAGGCTCCCCACTCAGCATGGAGTCTGCTTGTCCCTCTCCCCCTCCCCAAAGTCGTGTACTCACTCTCTTTCTCTCAAATACAATCAAGAAAGAAAGAAAAGAACAGAAAAGAAAAGAAAAGAAAGAAAGGAAAGAACAGAGGGGAGGGGATGGGAGGAAGAAGAGAAAAGAAAAAAGAAGAAAGAAAGAGAAAGAAAAAAGAAAGAAGGAAGGAAGGAAGGAAGGAAGGAAGGAAGAAAGAAAAGGCACAACTAGGGAAAGGAGCGGGCTCTAACCAATATCAAAGGCTTCTCCCTCCTAGGGCCCCACAGTTCCTTCCCCTCCTCAGGATCCAGGGGTTTCTCTATTGTACTTTTGCTCTTATAGGGCAGGAGACTGAGTGACTGTCCTCCAGGGCATTGATTATTTCCCAAAAGATTCCATCCTCTGGGGCCCCAGGGTTTGCAGAGGGCTGGCTGGGTCAAGGGTGGAATTGGGCCCCAGGAGCCCAGTTTAGTCTTCTCTAGCCACAAAACACCCCAACCCCAGGCCCCACCTTGGACTTCTCCAAAATAGCTTTACAGTGAGCCCTGACCAAGTTTCCAGAGCATGACCCTCCCCCAAGAACCCTAAGTCAAAGGCCTTCTAGTGGGGGGAAAGGAGTAACCCCAGACCACCATAAAGAAACCACACTCCCCTTGCTCTCTAGGTCCACGCCTTCCAAACCCGATATTGACCTTTCCAATGGTAATTGACAGAAATTCCGGAAACATGGCTGTCCTCCAAATTCAGGTATGCAAAAATGACCTTTTTCTTGATAACTCAACTTTATCCTTGTAACAAACTCCCATTTCCAACCAACAGAGAAATTAATCTGGTAACGTTCAAATCAACTCAGCCTCATCAATGATTTCAATTCAATGGATTCAAGTCTAACTTCATCACATCCCCATTTGGGGGCTGGGCTTATTATACCATCTTCCTGCTGCATTCCTCCAATGACCAATCAGCAAGCTCTCTAGCATGCTCTCAGGTGACTTCCTTGCATGCCAGGCACCCACAGGATCCTCTGGACCCCCTCCTTTCGCGTTTCAAGAGAAATCTGGGCAACTAACCTGCCAAGTGCTTCCAAAAGGCCATCTCCATGTGCTCTGGTGGTGTAGGGAGCATCTGACAAGTCACTGGCCTCCCTAATTCCAAACATGGAGCTTGGCCCAGGGCCCCTCCACCCTGAGAGCCCCCAGTGTTAAGGGGAATTGTTCCTACACTGCTCCTAATGCCCTTCTCTAAAAACTCTCCCCCTCCCCATTGCAGAGCTCTTGATATCCCTTTATGGTCCTTTCAAATCTCTTCCTACCCTTAGTCCTTCAACTTAACACCTACAGATTGGCATCTTTGTTCTCTACAGTTCAGAGGGAAGGAGTGAAAATCACCCACAAATTAATCCATCACCTACTATCTCACTACTTCAGATACATATGGTCCATCCAGCTTGCCCATCCTGGACAAGTGGAGGATTATGCAGGGCTGGGTGGGCCAGCTCCCTCCGTGAGTGGGGCAGGGCTCAGAGGCCCATCAGAGACAGGGAAGGGGAGGCAGTGAGGCTCCCTGGTTTGCAGACTGCCCTGGCTGTGAAGTCACATGAGCCTGGATGTATCAGGGCTCCTCCCTTTACTGATGTGACCTTGAACAAGTCATTTAACTCCTCTAAGCCTATTTCCTATAACAAGATGCCACCCCCTTCCCAGGACCCCCGTGAGCAGCAGAGACCATCATTAGGCACTTGGCTCAGCACCTGGCGTGTAAATGCTCCGTAGATGAGAGTCACCCCAAAACCACACAGCAGACTCAGCCAGAGCCCAGCTTCTGGACTCAAAGGCAGCCTGACTTGAGTCTCCAAGGCTCCTTGCCCAAGCCTTCCTCCCAGGGCCTCTCTACACAAACCTGTAGGTGCCACTCCTCCTGCTATGTTCATTTTCAGGTGCAAAAATCAAATCCCAAGTCAGGCTTGCTCAAGTCAGGGTGGGGATTTATGCAGTTAGGACCCTTTCCATGGCTCACTGTTAGATTCAAATTAGCTTAACCCCAAAAAAAAAAAAAAAAACAGGAAGGAGTCTCCTTTAGTTAACATAACCTGAAGTCCCAGGGGCACCTGCCTGTAGGCACGGCTGGACCCAGGAACTCCAAAGACACCACCAGGACCCAGCCCTGCGTGCTCCCACTCTGCCTCTCTCTGCACAGCTCCGTTCTCAGGAAAGCTCCCCTGCCGTGACCGGCAGCTCCAGGCTTACCCTCTTTGCACCCCTCATGGGGAAAGCATACCTCTTTCCTGGGTGCTCCAGCAACCAACCTGAGTCATGTGAGCACCCCAGAATGGGTCACTGAGGCTGCGGGGACCGAGGTGAAGGCATGGGGTCCACCTGATCAGGCCGCCGGGCTGCATGAGGCAGGGCTGAGAGGAGGCAACCACTCCCTCCACAGCCCAAGTCCACACCCCTTCTCCCCAGACACCCCCTCATTGAGCGCCAGAGGCCGGAGGTCCTCACTAGTGCCCAGAACCAAACTGGTCCAGCCATTTATTCGGCAGCGATTTCCTCATCGGGCCCCCGTAACAGGCACAGCTGGCTGAGGCCTGGCGCCCATGGGCCCGGGGTCCCACTTGCTCCCATCGGCTGGGGCAGAGGGGGTCTGGAAATGGGGGCTCACAGGACCGACAAGGCTGGGCTGTCCACTGAGGGAGAGCTATGGGCAGGACGGTTTCTGTTAGAAGAGGTGAAGGAATGGCAGGCGGCCTGAGTGACACACGGAAACTCTCCCCATGGCATCCAAAAGGGAAACACTTTTATTGATACCTGAGAAAAAGTGCAGGAGAAACATTCTTACTGACCATGGAGCCTATCCCCTTGGGCCAGACCAGGCCAGGCGACGTCTCTCAGCCTGCCCTTGAGCCGTGGGTCGTCTGGGCCTCCCGGAGAAGTCCGCAGCCAGAGTCCGGGGAGAGAGAGCTTCCGCAGCCATGGCTCCCGAGGCCAGAGCGGGCTCGGCAGGGACGCCTCACCGATCGAGATCTAGGGTCTCTTGGGTCACAGTCCGGAGTCCGATGGAAAACAACTCCTCCCAGGGCTCCCGGATCCAGGCCAGCAGGGCTGTCAGCTGCTCTGGACACACAACACGAAGGGCCCAGAAACTCTCCAGCCGGGACACCTAGCAGAGCAAGTGGCAGTGAGGGGAGACTCACGGAGGACCCGCCACCCCTCCTTGCCCCAAGGCCTGCTTCCTTCCCCAAGCCTGTGCCCCTCCACAGCAGACCCAGACTTTGAGCTTCTGAAGCACAACACTTACTGAAGTCACCCCCAAACAGAAGGCTTCCACGTTTACTATCTTGTTTCTTTAATCCACCCTGTTTTCTAGAACGTAAGTTCTGGAATCAACTCCAAGGAACTGGTTGGAGTTCGATTCCTGGACTGACCACTTGTGACCCAGGCAAACTGGCTAATGCCCCCAAGCCTCAGTTTCTCCATCTGTAATAGGCCTAAGGCGGCTGGGAAGAGCAGAGGGCTGGCACCGGGGGCCCATCCAAATGTGAACGCCTCCCAGCTAACACAAGCCTGGCCCCAGGCCCGCGGGCTTCCACCGCCCACAACCGCCACCCTCTCTCCCTGCTGCTCCTCCACATCCAGCGAGCACCCCAGCTCCTCACGCCCCACTTCTGTGTTCCTTCCACCACAACTGCCCATCGCAATTCCACACCGCCGCCCCACCTCTCTCTCTCTCTCTCACACACACACACCTCATCGTAGAAGACCAGCCGCAGGTCCCCTGGGGCCGTGCGATAGAGCAGCACCGAGCTCAAGCTGCTGAGAGGCCACTGCTCCCTGACGCGCACGGAAGGGCCCAGCCCCGAGGGCAGGCGCGTCTCAGAGACTTCGCCAGGTGCTGCAGGAAGAGCGGGCTCTGCCTGGGAGCCTGCAGGGTCCTCCTCTAACAGGTACAGGGTGGACAGAGTCACCAACAGAGACACAGGGCAGGTCACAGGGCCTGGAGGGAAAGAGACAGGGCGAGGCCCAGAGTGGAAAGCCACAGAGGAGCCCAGCTCGCCGGGCAGCCTCCCGGTGTCACTCGAGAGGGGTGAACCACACCCTGCCAAGGTGGTCACAGGAGGCCCTTTTCCAAACTCCAGGCATCTCTAGCCTCCAAAACCTCTGAGGCCCAAGACAAAGGGAACCTGCCCCCCACCCAGCCCATGAGAAAGATCCGCTTGCCTCCTCTGACCGGATTAGGTGGAGCAGACCCAGCCCATCTGCTCCCCATCACAGAAAGCCTGCACCCCAAAGCAAAGGTCTCTGAGGACCCAGGAAACCTACTAGCCCCACTAAGAGAGGCCGGAAGACCGAAGCTGTCACTGGGGTGTGCCTGAGAGAAGTCCAGATTCCAGAAACTGAAAGTGCTACAAGGGCACAGAGAGGCAATGGAGGCACCTAGCCAGGGGCCTGGGGCAAGACAGAAGACAGAAGCCTCACCTTCCACCAGGAACACCCGAAGGTAGAAGAACAGAGGCGGCTCCGAGGAAGTCTCTCTCTCCAGCAATGGCCTGGGGGGAAGGAGTGGTCAGCCAGGGGGTGGGAAATACTGAGAAGGGCAGGGAGGAGGAACCAGGGCGGGAGGTGTGGGCACGAGGACAGGCCGGCCCAGGTGCTCAGGGCCCAACCGTGGCTGGGACTTGCGGAGATGGCCCGGGCTCCAGGAGCGGCTGTCTGGCCACCAACCGTGGCCTCGACCTCCCATCCACTCACCAGAGGCGGTGCTTCGGGGTCACCTCCTCCTCTGTGGCACTGACGCGGCTCCTCCAGCTGGGGGGCAGAGCCTGTAAGACAGCTGGACAGAGCCAGCCAGGGACAGGGAACCTCAGAGACTCCATCTCTTCTGTCCTAACCTCTGCACCTCTCCAGACCTTCCTGACCCTACATTTCAGAAACCTCTAAAGGGGATGTGTCCCATTACCTGTCTGTCTCCGCCGTGGCTGCCGGACGTGGGCAGCTGCGACCCCTCGGCCCCCACCCGCCCTCCCCGCACCTCCCTTCCCTCCCCCTTCCCTCTCTCACCGGTGAGCTCGCCCAGAAAGGCCCGGCAATGCTTGGCATCTCGCGGCAGTAGGACACAGCTGCCCGCCCCGGCCGCCCACTCCAGCCGCAGGCTCTGTCCCGCCAGCCCCAGCTCGATGCCGCTCAGGTCGTGCAGGGCAACGGCCAGGGCTGGCTGTAGCCAGCTGGCTGGAGGCCCACTGTGGAGAGGGAGGGCCAGAGTGAGCGGCGTGAGACCCCCAGGGAGCCCCGCCCTGTCCCTGATGGCCCCACTCGCTCACCATATCTCCCCTGTCACCTTCAACACATAAAGCCTGCGGTCGGACACCACCACGAGACACACAGACTCCCCAGGGTGGCCTGCCAACACCAGTGGCACCTACGGGGAACAGGAAAGAAAGAGGGGACAAGGGAGGCGGCTGCCGGGCTGACAGCAGAGTCACCGTGGCCCGACCCTCCCCACTGCTCATGCATCCGGCCTCGCCTGCCGCCCCCCTGCACCCTGACCCACAGGCGGGCTCGGCGGGTTTCCCTGCCTGGCATCGTGCCCCCTCCGACCCGCCCTCCACACTCTGCCGGACTACCGTACAACAAAACCAACTGCCACTCCCCTGCCTCCGGGGCTCCCGCGGCCCTTGGGATCAAGTCCAAACTCCCTGGCAGACACCTGAGGCTGCCCCTGAACTGGCCCCTGCCTGCCTCTTCAGACTCCTCCCAGGGCCCCTGCCCCCTCCCCAGCCCACCCCCTGCCGTCCCGACAGCAACAGTTTCTCCCCACTAGCTAGCCCCGCTCTCAGGCCCCTGACACAGGTGCTGCTTCCTTTCCCCAGACCATCCCCCACCTTCTCTAGAACTCATCCTTCAAGCCCTGGATTAGATCTTAGATCGGCTCCCCAAGAAGGGGAGGCTCCGTCACTCAGGCTGGATCCGATGCCTCAGCCTGATTCCAGAACTTTCCTACCTCACAATCGTCGGGTTTCTCACAGCAGAATACAAGACAGATGGCGAGACGGATTTACTCGAAATCCTAGTGTCGTGCAGATGCTAGGTGCCCGCGGAGGGACCGATAACCCTGGGTACTTAGAGCGGTGACGGGAGGCCCCCTGTGAGTGCCATGGGCGCCCACTGACACACCCCATGAGGTAGGCAGCGCTATCCCCGCCGCGGAGCGGCAACGACAGGCTTCGCCATATCAAGGACCGTGTCCGTAGCCACACTGTGAGTGACCGTGGGAGCTGAAACCGGCCGCCTGGCCCAGGGCTTCCAGAGCCCCTGCGCTGACACGGTTTGCTGTGGGGGACACAGCGGGCACTCTGGCCAGGGAGGGGCGCGGGGCAGCGCCAGGCCAGCACAGACCTTGAGGCAGCACTGGAACTCCTCCTGGGCGTCAGCAAACACCTCGACATCCAGGAAGAGCCGGAGTCGGTGGTCCACAGAGCGGAGGCCGTGGCGCTCAGGGGCTGGGGGCGAGCCGTGGGCCGTCAGCCTGCCCGGGCGACAACCGTGCTCTCCCGCCTCCCTGAACACCACCTGGGTCCCGTTTCACCTCTACTCACGGGGACTGAGGTTCCAACCGTGGCGATCTTGGGAGACCGGCGCCTGAGATGGGGCCCCGTCAGCCCTGCTGCTGTGGTCACTGGGGTCAGGAGGGTCATGGACAGCGCTGGCCGTCTGCGAAGGAACTGGCGGTTGTTCGTCCTGTCTGTGCTCCCCATGGCTGGTTCCCAGGGACCGAGCCAGGAGAACCACATGATCACTACCACAGTTTGGACACACAGCAGGAGATTCTGGAAGGAAGGATGAGCACAGGCCCTGTGAACCCCGACACACAGCGCCACAATCCCCCCACTGTGTTCATCATGCTCCCCACCCCCTCTCAGATTTACCTTGGCCAACATCTCCAGCCTCCTATGCTCCCCACCATTCCCAACACCCCCCTCCCCCCACTTCCTGGGCAGGCCAGTTAGCCAACCACTCTCCATCCCAGTGAGGGAGGAGCAAACCCAGACCCATGGCCCACGACCTCCTCAAAATATACCCCATCTTCTTATTTCAGGCCTTCTCAGAGAGAACCAAACTGTTCTGGGCCCCTCCCACAGTCTCGGGCTGTCATGTGCTCTGAAGCTCCACCAGCCACATATGAAGGCCCCAAATCAACAGATCAGGAAGGCAGGGTGTCAGGTATGGGTCCAATTCCAGGCTCCGTCACTTAATAGCTGTCATCTAAGCAATTATGACAAGTCACCTAAGCTCTCTGAGCCTGGTTCCTCCTCTGTAATAGGAGTGATGACAGTACCTGTCCTATAGGGTCGTCAGGATGGGTGAACGGATCAGGTAAAGAAAGAATCCAGGTTGGGGATCGGCAGCGAGAGAGGGAACACTTTGAGCAGCTACAACAGGCATATGCTGGACCCTCTGACAATAGAATTAAAACTCTCTGGATCCCAATTTGCAAATGAGGACAGCAAGGATCAAAAAAACGACACACCCGGGGGGCGCCTGGGTAGCTCAGTCAGTTGAGCACCGAGCTCTTGGTTTCTGCTCCGCTTGGGTCATGATCTCAGGGTCACGGGATCAGCCCCAAGTCAGACTCCACAGCCAGGGCAGAGTCTGCTTCAGATTCTTTCCCTCTCCTTCCCACTCTGCCCCGCTCTTGCTCACACGCACACTCCTGCACTCTCTCAAAATAAATAAAATCTTAAAAAAAATATTGGGGCACCTGGGTGGCTCAGTCCGTTAAGTGTTTGACTTTGGCTCAGGTCATGATCTCGGGATCCTGGGCTCCAAGCTCAACGGGAGTCTGCCTGTCCCTCTCCCTCTGTTCCTTCCCCTGCTCATGAGCCCCGCTCCCCCCAAATACATAAAATCTTAAAAAAAAAAAAAAAAATCGGGGCACCTGGGTGGCTCAGTCAGTTAAGTGTCTGCCTTTGGCTCAGATCATGATCCCAGGACCCGGGGATCAGCCCCCCTGTTGGGGGGGGTCCTTGCTCAGCGGGGAGCCTGCTTCTCCCTCTCCCTCTGCCTGCCACTCCCCCTGCTTGTGCTCGCTGGCTCTCTCTGTCAGATAGATAGATAGATGAACAAATAGATACATAGACAGATACGTGATTTTTTTTAAAGTCATGCATTTCAACACAAATGGTACCGAGAATATTTCTTTTCTCTTTAGGATCTTTAAAGACATTGCTTTCTGACTAATCTGCAGTGGAAAAATCTCTCACTTTAAAGAACAGGGTGTGAGGAGATACCATGAGGCACCACTTGATCTCAAGTAGCTTACGAGGTCAGTCAAGGCGGGACCACCTCAGCCAACTCGAAAAGCATCTTACGTAATAGCCAAACATGCTCAGAGGACAGCACTACACCCGATACTGCAGTGAGGGCTAAGGAACTTTTATGGAGTTTCTAAATTATCAGCCAAAAAAGTGGAAAAAGCCTTCAAGTTATGAAAAAATAATGAGTATGTTTCAACAGTTAAAGAGATTGTATTCCCTGACTTTTAGAGAAAAAAGAAAAGGATCTAATTTCTTCTTTTGCTCCTGTCATTTTTTTTTTTAGCAAATGTATCAGACAGTTTTATTTTTCCTCCAGAGAGAAGAGTTGGTCCCCACTCCTTCCTTCCCTGGGGTGCCCCCTCTGTATTCCCTCTCTCAAAGCCATTGTCTCTGAAACGGTGGGAGTCCCATGGACAGAAGGGCAAGGGCAAGGTGCATACCTGTCTTTTGGAACAGAGGCCTCCAGCCTTCCTCACCATCTAACCCCACCCTGGGCTCCTCTGGCTTGAACTCATGGCCACAACGTAGACACTGGAGTCTGCCCCGTAGCAGGTCTCTCGCTTCCCCAAGCTCATGCTGAGCTGTGGTGGCTGCTGGGGTCAACACAGCAAGCAGCTCCTGAAACAGGGTGGGCCAGACACAGCTGTGAGCAGTGGACCCCGGCCCTCGGCCCTTCAGGCCTCCCCCCCGTGCCCTGGCCTCGCTCTAGGCCCGGTTACCTGGAGAGCTGTGTGGGCATCGGGCTCCAGCACCACATAGCGACGCAGCTGCCGGTCAGGGCAAATGTAGGAGAAGCGCAGAACAAGGACAGGGGCCCCGGGGAGTGGATCTGAGCCCTGCGCACAGAGGGGATCCGAGAGATCTGGGTGATGCTGACAGTAGGGAAGAAAATCGTAGCTCTGGATATCATGAAAATGCTCTTGCTGACATCCACACTCTAGCTTAGCAGCCCTACTCCTCAGCTCAGCCTTCCAAGCTGTCTGCGGCCATGCCTTCGCCCCCCACAGCTCCCCTGCTCTGCTCCAAGTACCAACGACAGACTGGGGGAAACTCACGACCCAGCGCCTGGTACCCAACAGCTGTGCTGTCCCAAGTGGCTCCAGCAAAAGGCCCAGCACCTCTTCCAGGACCCCTAATGCCGCCGCTCACCTCGAGCACTACCTCGTGCTCGGTCTGAGGCTCAGGTTCCACCTCAGCTGCCTCTAGGCTCTGGAGCTCCAGCCGTGCCAGGGTCTGAGCTGCCTGGAGTTCCACCTCGAACAGGTGGCCAGAAGTGACCCGGAGAAAGCATTCCCTGCCCCGCACGCCCTCGGGCCCCTCCAGGGGACACACCAACATGGGGCGACACAGTTCCACTGAGGAGAGACCAGGAGAGCAACCTGTAAGAAGGGAGAGGTATCCCCGACTCCACCCTCCCGTGGGGTGGCCCTCCATCCAGAAGGGGTCAGCTGCCCCAAGTCTGGGTTTTCCCAACTCGCCCAGATACACCACCAGCACCTGGCCCGGTCTCCCTGGCGGTTGCTAAATGAGCGCTCGGTGCTCACCTTCCACTTCATCCTGTTCCTCCACCTCCACTTCCTCCTGGGTCTCTGGCAGGAGCCTGACCTCCTCTGCCATTTCCTGCGGTGACTCTTTCTCTGGGGGTGGAGGGCCGGGCACAGACCCTGGGCTCAGGGGCAGTGTGCTGAGGGCAGGGATCTCAGAGGTAGCCACAACAGAGGTCCCAGAGGTCTCCAGGTGATTCCTATACTGCAGCCAGTCACAGCCAAACCGTTCCCGGAAGCTGTTCATGAGTTCAAGTTCCCGATGCTGCCGCACAAACCTCCCTGGGCCGGTGAGGGGTGCACTGCTTAGCAAGCCCACGCCCTCACCACGACCCCCAACGACCCCAGCCTCTTCTGCAACTGCTCCCTGGGGTGAAGTCTAAAGGTGTGTGATGTGATGGGGGGTGGGGATCAGAGGGAGACTCAAGGCTTCCCCTCAGCAGCACGTCTCAAAGGACGTTCTATGGAATGCCATGCCCACACACAAGTCGGAACCACGCAGCATACGCTGCTAGGGAGATTGGAAATACACGGGAGTGAACTGGAGGTCCTGAGATGTCCTGCAGGGAGGACGCCTACTTAACTCTGGTTAGCCCAGCTTTTCCCATGGGATCCTTTCAGCAAGTGACCTCTCGACATCCCGCACAATTCACGTTCCTTTAAAAACACTTTGGAAAATGCTACCCATGGGTGGTCTCCTTTTTCCTTAAACTAGAAAAGAAGAAAGCCTAAGAGGCCCTCTACAACGCTCTGCTCCACCTCAGACAGAATCCCTCCTACCATGAAGACTGGGGCCAGAGCCTGAAGACAGGACTTAGGGCAAGGGCAGCTGGGGCCACAGAGGACTTACCAGCTGGGGACGGGTCCAGAGTCCGGGGCTCTGGGTCTGTATCGCTGGGTTCCGAGATACTTGCTCGCCTCACACGGACTCGGCTCTGAAGGTGGACACAGGACCGATGCTCTAGAAGAGCCAGGGCCTCCCACCCTGCCGTCCATGGCCACACACCCAACCTAACCCAAAAAACCCCACCAACAAGCAAGGATGAGGCCTTTCTCTTCCCAGGCCATCCACAACCCAGAGCCCCCAGAAAGGGACCCAACCCCAGGCGAAGGTGGCCTAGGACACTGTTTACCTTAACCTTCCGGTGCGGATACTGGGCTACAACGCCCCCTGAGGAGATGCTGTCACTCAAGTCAGGGCCGCCTGAGGTTTCGGCAGTACTCCCCGCTGACCAGGGCAGAGGTGGGGCCGAGGAGCGAAGCCCTGAGGATGTGGAAGTCTGGCGTGTGACAACGGGAAGGAGAGCGAGGCTGGAGCCAGAGATGCACCTCTGCCCTACCGGCCTAGCCGAGGGATGGGCCCTACTTTGTAGCTGCCCAGAAAGACCCCCACCCTGGGACCCCTGTCATGTCCTCCCAAATCATTCCGGGATGGCCTACCCCCAGCGCTCCCCGCACACTAACCTGAAAGTCAGTCAGTGACAAGACTTTCCCATCAAGAAGGAACTGAGCAAAGATAAAAGGGGAGGGGCTGCGTCGGTGGCAGGGTACCTGCCCACCCACCCAGGGGAGCCCTCCTAGCCCTGCAGGGACCAGCAGGCTCGGGGCGGGGGCAGCCTAACAAGCAGGGGGGCCAGGACTGCGGCCCATCACCCAGGGCTGGGGTGGGGGGCGGATGACGGGGCAGGGGGTGGGACAGGCAGGACAGGGAAAGCAGAGCGGACAGGAGAAGATCGCTCACACCGCCTGCAGCGTCTCTGGCGCGGGGTGACAAGTACTGGGCAGTGGCCACTCGGTGCGCAGGGTGGAACCACAGAGGGTTCCCCTCCAGGTAGAGCTGAAGGGCAGGAAGAAGAGACTGAGATGGGCCTTAGGCCTCCCTGTGTGAGGAAGGGCACTCACCAAATCAGCCTGGGGAGGGAGGGAGAGGCACAGAGCTGGCCCTCAGATCCCGGAAGCACTTAGGACACACCTGGCGGAGCTCAGCCAGCAGCCACAGCGGCGCCAGCTCCCTGTGGCCTTCCAGCAGGTTGTACGCCACATCCAGGTGCCGCAGGTTCCTCAGCTGCTCCAGGCCTGGGGTGGAGGCGAGCAGGGAGGAAGGGCATATTGGGGGCGGGGGGGCTGGTAAGAGCAGAAAGACCAGCCTGGGCACCTCAGACCTACCCGTAGGCCCACCTGAGGCTCTGGAGGCATGCGGGTCCCAGGCTGAGTCTCACACTGGCCCTCTACCCTCCATATTCGCCCCACCCTCTCCTACTCCCTGGCCCCCCACACTCCCCACTCACCCTGCAGGCTCCGGAGCTCATTGCCTCGCAGTATCAGGGTCCCCAGAGCAGCGCCCGAGGGTCCCATTCTTGGCACCAAACGCAGGTGGTTATAGGAGATGTCCAGATGGCAGAGCTCAGACAAGTCCTGAAAGGGGGTGGTGACAAAGATTCTCTCCTTGACCAGACTCTAGCCGGGCTTCTCTGAGCCTTCTTTTCAAGTAGGCCTCAACCTTAGCCTATAAAGACTGCATACTCTCTGCACAAATGAGTTCATCCCATCCTCCACCCCCCCCACCAAACGTTAACAGAATTGAACAAATCCTAGCATAGTTCCTAATAGCTCAAGGCCACGTCCTTGGGAAGACAATTCCAGCCCCTTTACCTTCCCTCCTAGAAAAACCCAAGGCTGCCAGAAGAATATAGTTTGTTCCAGCCAACAGCTGAAGACAGAACCCCCGTCTCCCAGCCTCTGTAGGAAGGTAGAAGGCTAACTCTGGCAGGCACCAGTTAGCAATCCCAGACCCAGACGGATTTCATATGGACCAACACCCCCTTCCTGCTTTTTGTAAATTTCCACTTCCTTGACTTCAGAGGTTTAAAACTGACTAGTTCGGGGTGCCTGGGTGGCTCAGTTGGTTGGGCGACTGCCTTCGGCTCAGGTCATGATCCTGGAGTCCCTGGATCGAGTCCCGCATCGGACTCCCTGCTCGGCAGGGAGTCTGCTTCTCCCTCTGACCCTCCCCCCCTCATGTGCTCTCTCTCATTCTCTCTCTCTCAAATAAATAAATAAAATCTTAAAAAAAAAATAAAAAATAAAAATAAATAAAACTGACTAGTTCGGTCAAGGAAAGAATCTGCTCAAGTCCCTGCCTTCTCCTGCCCACTCCCTCACTATGCCTTTAAAACATCCAGTAATCTCTGCACAAATCAAATTTGAGTTTAGTTTATGCTAAAGTTTATTACAAATTAAAATGGTTCTACTACTGATTACATACCACGATAGCTTATTACTACTACAATAGTGTATTACTAAAATCTGTTCTCACCACAGCAACTACCATCCAACTTTGTCCCTGACAATAAGACTTGGAGAAGATTCTTCCCCATCATCCCCAAGCTACCTTTTCTGAGCTAGACACCAGGCTAAGTAACATCACACAACCTCCATGACCACTCTAATACTATAAAAACAGGTACTCCTAGGATTTCTGCTTGACCAGTTAAGAAACTCAGAGCTTAGTTTGTCCCGAGTCACACAACAATTTAGGAGTTGAGATTTGAACACTGGCTTCTCTTATGCTACAGTCTGAGCTCCCCAAGAGTACTGCCTCCAGGATATAGCCCTACCTGGGGGAGGGTGGGGGACAGGTCCAGGAGAGAGGGTCAGAGTGGGATGACCAGAGAGCCAAGTGGGGCCAGCCCCAACCAGCCTGCTCACACTCACCATCAGGAAGCCCTCGCAGTCCTGGACTTGATTGTGGCTCAGATTCAGGAAGCGCAGAGCTGACAAGAGATGCTGGGGGGGGGGCGGAAGATGGGAAAAGCAGCAGAGAATCAGACACCTCCAGGCAGCCAGCTGGCCTTCCTCCCTAAGGGCCCCCCTGTCTTTCCCCAAACCCCCTTCCCTCTGAGGCACTCACCAGAGAGCTGTCTAAGGAAGTCAGTGCGTTGTAGCTGAAGTTGGCAGAGAGCAGAGCCAGCCAGGGCAGGGCACAGCAGAGGTCACCACCACAGGCTGAGAGGAGCTCCTGAGATAGGGTGCTCCATTACCTCCGCTGTCCCCTCCTCCCTGCTCCAAGCCATTGTCCCCCAGTCATTCATTTGTTCTCTATATACTAAGCTTGGTCTGCAGAAACAGACTGAAAGCAAGCCCAGGGCCCTGCCCCCAGGAGTCTGTTGTGGGAAGAATGTGGAGACGGATACAAGAATACTGAATACAAGATGGCAGGTGTGACCATAAACGACAGACAGGTACACAGCACTACAGGAGTGCAGCAGAGGGGGCAAAACCACTGTCTGAAGGGAAGCGGGAAGCAGGAAAGGCTGCAAAGACAAGGGAATGGCAGAACTTGGTCCTGTATGTCCCTCAGAACAGGGATCTGGACCCAGCCCCCATCCTCCTTACCTCTAATGCCTGGATGCTCCTGCTGCAAATCAGGGTCTCTAGCTGGGAGTAGATGCCACAGAGGCCACGGAGGCAATGAAGAGGGACACCTCGGAGCTGAGAGGGAGGGAGGGAGACAGAATTTCACAAGACAGAGGCTTCACCTCAATTCCTTCTTTTATGGGGAGGGAAAAGATGACAAATCCAACTATGGTTCAGGGAAGCGTTAAATGGAAGAGATGAATGCCACGTTACTGCAGAGCAGTGGACACACTCAGGCCTGGCCCACCCACCAATGGGGGGCCATCTCTTTCCCCATTCCCAAAAGGTTGCCTCAAACTGGGCTTTGTGTGCCGGCATCCCCCAACACTCCATACCTCCAGCTGCCGAAGGGACTTGAAGGGAAAAATCTTGATGGGCCCAGGGAGGCCAGAACCAGGGACGTGGACCAGCTAAAAGAAAAAAACTCATGTCACCGAGGCCAGCACACTTCCCTTTCCTTGGCCTCTCCCCACTCACACAGCCACCCACAGCTCTCACACCCTCTCCATCTGGGCCCTGCAGACTTCTTGCACCCATGCCCCCACCCCCCCAGCTCTTGGGCTCTTCGTACATCCTACTCCATTCCCACTGCAGCGACCTTGAGTGAAAGAGTTTTCTGCAGCACATCGAAGAGGAACTGAAGCTGGAGGATGACAGGGGAATCGGCAGGGTGAGAGGGCAAAGCCACAAAGCCTGTCTGGCCAGGGCCCCATGGCCCCAGGTGCAGCTCAAATACGTGGTTCAGCTGCTGCAGGGTGGCGGTCAACAGGCTCAGTGTGCTACAGCCAGACAGGACCACGTCACCTGCAGGAAAAGGGGCAGACAGGAAGGAGAACATAACAAAGGGGTCTTTCCCTTTATTCTGAGACTCTGTGAACCCAGGATACACCCACTCCAATCCATATGGTAGATCTCCCACTGCTGGGGTCATACTGTCTCCTCCCTGCTCAAAAGTCTTCCACAGCTCCCCTCTATCTTCACAAAAAGTCCTAACTCTTCAGTCTGATGACAGGAGTTTGCGTTCACTACAGCCAACCAACTTTTCCAAATTTTCTTTCACCATCTGCGCAGGAGAGTCTAGTCTACTCACGGTGCTGGGAATACAGTCAGCTCGGTTCACAGATTCCTCATTTTCTGACACATTCCCTTCCACTCTGCCCAGCTCAAGACTATCCTCCTCCAGGCAGGCTTCTCAGTGTGTAACACTGCTGCCCTTTTATGCTATAATCATTCACTTTACGTACAAGTTGGTTGGGTGTTTCACCTTTTTTTTAAGTAAACTCTATGCCCAACATGGGACTCAAACCCACACCCCCGAGATCAAGAGTCGCGTGCTCCACCGCTGAACCACCCAGATACCCCATGTATTTCATCTTTACTTCTCTGATTGCAAAAGTAATATGCACACTTACAGAAATTTTCAAACCATCCCAAAATGCATGTCATAGAAAGAATAACCACTCTTTATAGTACTGAGGTATTATTCTCCATCTCTGTGTTAAAATTGCTCTAATGAGACTGTCATCCTTGAGGACATTTTTGATCACCCTGGTACCCACCACCGCACCTAAAACGTACAGCTGTGAGGTAGGCATGGAGAAATATTTTTTTTACTATTTTTTTAAGACAATGATAGAGCCAAAACATGTTACAAAAATATTACAGAGAGGTACCCTATATTCTTCACCCAGTTTCCCCCAATGTTTACATTTCATGTAAATATCAAAGTCAGGAAACTGACATTGGTATGTACCTATAGTTCTATGCCACTTTTTTGTCATTGGTGTGGATTCCTATAACCAACATCACAATCAAGATACAAAACTATTCCAATCACCATAAAAATCTCTCGGTACCTCTTATAGTCACACTCACACACACACACACACTATCATCCCTAACCCCTGGAGCACCAGGTCAGATTTGTGCTGAACAAACAGATAAATCCTACAACCTTACATGAAAGATGTTCCATGTGCTGGACACTAAGAATAGATGCGGACAGGGTTCAAAGACTCTCCCCACCCTCCAAGAGCCTCTTAGTGTAGAAGAGATAAAATACGTACACAGTTAATAGAACAAGCCAGAAAGTAAAACTGCTCTAAAAAGAGATTCCACAGACACCACCAACAGGAGTAAGGAGTACAGACTGTGGGCAGGCGGCTAACATTAATCAGGTGGTATGTGGCACACAACTTTGTTACCTCATTTAAACTTCATCAGAATCTCCTAAAGAGAAGCACTACTGACCACCCCTTAAAGAGATGGACACTGGGGCTTGGAGAAGAACACTGACTGAGCTTATATAGATGATAGGAAGTTGCTACTTCTGTCTGATCTCAAATCAGGGCTTGTTCTACCACAACTAACGTCAACCACACATTGAACCACTGTGGCTCCACTGTGCCCAGGCACGGAGAGAAGAAACTGTAGTAACAACAGCTACCAATTTTGAGCCCTTACGTATTATGCAAACATTGTCCTAAATGCTTTACATGGGTTAAAATTAATCCCCACAACAACGTTTCGAGTTAAGTACAATCATTATGCCATTTTCCTGCTGTGGAAAACTGAAGCTCAGAAAACTTAAACAACTTCGCCACGTTTGGAAGAGTTGGGATTCCAACCCAAGCGCATCTGACTCCAAATCTCGTGCTTTTAACTATACTAAGTGCCTTGACACAGAGCAATGATTATGCCAGTCCCCGGTCTCCAGAGATTTACAGCCAAGTAAAGATCACTTTCCTCTGAGAGTTTCAGAGAACGCATTGAGGAAGTGGCACTGGAGTTGGGTCTCGAAGGATGGCTAAGGTGTGAAATGTCAAAAAACAAAGGACCCTGCAAGCAACGGCACCAGAGAGAAAAAACTTCAGAGGAGTAAAAAAAAAAAATGAATTGACGCCCGAATCCTCGTAACCTCAATCAGCTGTAACTCTGTTTCCTAAGGGGGAGAGTGTCTCTGGAAGGCAAGGCGCACCCCCACCTTGCCCCAGCCCCAGATCAACCGCGTATCCACTCACCGGACTCCCGCAGCAGCCCCGCGAGCTTCCACACCAGGGAGTCCCGCTGGGCGGTCGTCATGGCCACGAGACGCTGGGGGCGGAGCCTGGGAAAAGAGGAAGCGGAAGAGCCTCAGGTGGGGGGGTGGTACCAAAAGCCCAGGACGTCCGCGCAAACGAGGACTCGCGGGGAGAAAAAAGTGAGAAAGAGAGCGAGGAAGAGCATCCTCCCGGGTACCCTTTCGAGGAGCGTAAGGCCTGGCCCCCCAGACTGACCTCCTGTGTGCTCTCCCACCAGCTCTGCAGTCCGGCACCTATCAATAATGGCCAGGAAGTCCCGCCCCGGAAGGAAGGCGGGTAGGCGGCACAACCGGAAAGCACGGCTGCGATGCCGGAAGTCACGACCTAAGTCGTGCTTACGTGTCCGACGGGGGCGGGGACGGCTTGGTGCGGACGGGGCGGTCCCTCGGCAGTTGGTCCTGCTGGGGCCCGAAGCGGGGCCCCTCCATCCCTGCCCCCACACCCGCCCGGCTTGTGGGCTCCGCTCAGCGTGGGTCTCCCGCTCGGCTCGGCGGGGCCCCTCCAGGCCTGTGAGGAAAACCTGACTCGTTGTTTGCAGACTGGGCGGGGAAGCACTGTTTGGAGCAATGGGCTTTTCTCTCAGGAAAGGACTCGGCCAAAGCGAACACTCGTTTTCCAATTAAAGGAAAGCGTGTTCGCCATGTGAAGTTTTTTGGTATCTGCTGAAGGAGCTGGGGCTTGCCAAGATGCCACCTCTGGAGTCACCTTGAGACTTTTTCCTTAATGTCCCTCCAAACTCGTTGTTCTTTTTTCCTTCGCTAGTGTCAGACTCACACTGCGATTGGTAATGCCTCACGTGTATCCAGTCTTCTGCTTTTTGTGTTTCCTTTCATAACCCCTGAATCCAGAAATTGTTATGCCGGGTTTGAAAATGAGAAAGCATGTTCACAGAGGCGAGGTTCCCTGCGAAGGTCGTTCAATTAGTAACTAACTTCGTCAAGACTGCCGAAGTTTCCTGGTTCCAAGTTCCTGTTGTAGCTTTCACCTGGCTCCCAGTCAAAAAAGGAGGCCAACTACTGAACTAGATTACGTAAAGAAAAATGTAGTTTCTCCTTCCCAACAGGCCTAGGGGCAGCCCTTCCCCAACCCAGTCCCTGTCCAAGCGTCCACCCCCTACCACACCGCCTGTTGCCCTCTGTCTAGGTTCTCCCTCCCAGCCCTCCCGTGAAATAAAGTCTCCTACCCCGAAAAAAAAAAGTCTTCTAACAGAATTTGGTTTTCAAGGAGAGTTTTTTTTTTTTTTTAAGACTTTATTTATTTATTTGAGAGAGAGAATGAGAGAGAGAGCATGAGAGGGGTGAGGGTCAGAGGGAGAAGCAGACCCCCTGCTGAGCAGGGAGCCCGATGCGGGACTCGATCCCGGGACTCCAGGATCATGACCTGAGCTGAAGGCAGTCGCTTAACCGACTGAGCCACCCAGGCGCCCTGTTGTTTTTTTTTTAATAAGTGCCTTTTCTACAGAGGGAAATCAAAATGAATCCTATGCCAGTTGAGGGTAGGAATATAGCTATCTTTATCTCAAGTTGCAAAATTTGAAGGATCTTATTTTCTACAGTCAAAATATGTGAAATGGCAATTTATGTCCCTAAACCACACAATTTAGCGTTTATGGGATACTGTGTGATCTGAGCCAAAATGAAGTAAGTAGAAGCACATCGTGAACAGCAAAGCAGTAGGGGCTCAATATATTTTTGTTGAATTATTAATCCCAGAGCAGTGATGATTGTCGGCCCCTGTTTATCAATCACCTGGAACTAGGAAGGAAGGGTTCTTCCATACCATTTCTGCCAACTCTAACCCTCTTAGGCAAGAGGAGACAGATTGTTTTGAAATTCCTGGCATTACGGAGCTTTGAAATCTGTTTCAGGAGTGTCTCCACAGCCTGTAGATTCTGAGAATTGCTCCATTCATATGGATAGACCCTGTAGCCAGATTTGTTCTACATCACTTTGCTTCCCAGAAATGTGAGAGTGAGACAAAGAGAGCAGCAAAGAAAGCTATAAACTACAGAGGGAGAGGAAAACATCTACTCAGAGAAGCAGCACAGAGAAACTAAGCAGTTGTTGTTTCCAGGCCCCCTTGTGAGGCCCACTCCCCCTTCTGCCCTCAGGCTGCAGAGGACGCCTTGGCCACCTTCCAAAGAATTCCCACCCAACTTTTTTTTTTTTTTTTTTTTGCCTAAGAGTGTATCTCTGTAAATTGCTACCGTAAGAACCTTGACTAATACAAAATCTTTTTTAAAAATTAAAGTCTGAAATGGGAAAAAAAAAATTATCCCATTCGCTGAAACAGGAAAAAGAGAGAGTATATACCTGGAACATTTTGAGAAGTATATGAAGAAAACCCGAGAACTTTAAATGACCTAAATAAATGAAAAGTCAAAATGTTCCTGATGAGAAGATTTGATATTATGATGATGTATATTTAATGCAATTTCCATCAAAATCCCAAAGGGGAGATTTTGGAACTTAACAGGTTGATTCTGAAATTCCTCTGGAAGCCTCACATGAGCACAGCCAAAACATCTTGAGGGAAAAAAAGAGTAAGAGGCACTAATAGGGGCCTTGCCTTAGCAGTAGCAAAATGTCCTGTAAAGAAAGCAGCAGTAACCACAGCAGCATGATACTGACAAAGAGGTAGACAAAAATGGTTAGATCAATAGAGCACAATACAGGAATAACCATGATTACATGGATTTTTTTTTTTTGCTATATGTGATAAATTGACTTTAATGATACAAATAATGAGTTGTTCAATCGTTTGAGGACAATGAGCTGCCCAAAAATAAAAAATGCTCTGCTGCACCTTCCAAGCATATGACTAAAACCTCCCAGCACAGCACAGATCTGGTATTAGAGAGGTACAACTCATCCACCTCAGGCTTCACTGTCATGTTCATAAGTGTGAGGAGAGCGGTGAAATGTAACCAGCTGTCACTGGTAGCACCCTGACTCCTTTAATTTCCCTGGGGTAGCCTCCGCAAAATGCTTGTGATCAAAGGGGTAAGGAAAGGTGAGCTGGTTACCAGCTTAGGCAGCAGGAGTGGAGTTCTAGAAGGGAGGAAAGAGTCTTCATACAAGAATGACAAAGTCAGAGGGACCTGGATGGCTCAGTTAGTTGAGTGTCCGACTCTTGATTTAAGCTCAGGTCGTGATCTCGGGGTTGTGAGATCCAGCCCCTCCTCAGGCTCCATGCTTGGTGGGGAGTCTGCTTGAAATTCTCTCTCTCTCCTTCTGCTCCATTCCCCCCCCCCCCAACACACACTGGTGCTCTTTCTCTCCTTCTCCCTCTCTCTCTAAAATAAATGAATAAAATCTTAAAAAAAAAAAAAAATGACATGGGCGCCTGGGTGGCTGTCATTAAGCGTCTGCCTTCGGCTCAGGTCACGATCCCGGAGTCCTGGGATCGAGCCCCACATCAGGCTCCCTGCTCTGCAGGAAGCCTGCTTCTCCCTCTCCCACTCCCCCTGCTTGTGTTCCCTCTCTCGCTGTGTCTCTCTCTGTCAAATAAATAAAATCTTTTTTTTAAATAAATAAATAAATAAATAAATAAATAAATAAATAAATAAATAAATAAATAAATAAATTTTTTTAAAATGACATGGGCCCTGGGTGGCTGTTGATTAAGCATCTACCTTCGGCTCAGGTTATGATCCCAGGGTCCTGGGATAGAGGCTCCCATCAGGCTCTCTGCTCGGCAGGGAGCCTGCTTCTCCCTCTCCCTCTGCCTGCCGCTCCCCCTGCTTGTGCTCTCTTTCTCTCTGCCAAATAAATAAATAAAATCTTAAAAAAAAAAAAAAAGTCATCTACCAGAGAATACAGACCTCAGAGTCCTGGTCCCGCTTGCTTCTGATACCTTTGGAGCATGCAGGCCCCTAGACTGTTGCCCACAGGGGAACAGAAGTAACAGTTCCTTATTAAGACATGAGCCATCATCTTAGATCCGGACCTCACTGCTGAGGTGCTCCAGCCTCCTGCAGCAGACCAGATGATGCAGACCTAAGGATGCCTCCAAAATGAAAAGTTCACGCTTGAAATTGAGTTGTGGGTCGGGAGGGTGAAATTAGATGATCTACTTGTTTCATTAACTAGGTATCTTCATGGAGTGGGAAAAGGGGGCAAATGGAAGAGAATGAAGAGGTGTGAATTATCACCTGCAAAAACAGAGTTGTGTTAGAGGAGTTTGCACTCTAGGGGCGTCCATGTGCCTGGCACGGACAGCCCCAGGACCCAGTGGTCAGAGGCAGTTCTTGCCACATAAGTTACCACACATTGATTCTCTTGGCTCTGCTACCAGACCTAGCCACAAAAGACTGCCCAGGAATTGTCCTGGTTACCAGAATCAAACATATGGAACAAATCAGCAGCATTACAGGAGGTCTGGCATGAGAACGTGCATTAGACTGTGACCAAGTGAGCCCATCAGAGCCTGGTTCCTGGAGAGACTGAACACAAGGCACACGAAGGGAAAGCCAGAGAAGCAGAAGCCAATTTCAGCTCAGGATTAGAGAAGCCAGGGCCTGAGAATGGCTGCCTGAAAAAGAAGCAACAAAATAAGAATATCGCAGTGACCCAGCAACAGCTCGGAAAGCCCAGCCTGGGGAATTTTGCATTCTGCAGAAAATGAACTCAGGGAGTCCCTGGGTGGCTTTATAGTAAACCCAAGGTCATCTGAGAGTGCCTTTAATTCTTTTCATTGTCTCTCCTGGAAACCTCTGGGATCATAAGGGAAGGGGTTTCAGAAGTGCTATAAGAAAGATGGGGACCTTGTGGTTCAAAAGAGATGAACCAAAAGCTACATCCCTCATTCAAGCTGCTTGGGAAAGCACAGAAGCCGGCTGGGGACAGCTGGGAGAAGAGAGGAAAGCAGCAGGATCCTGGAGAGCAAGAAGGCCTGTGGGCAAAGTCGGGTACATATGTGACGCGTGTCTTCCATCCCAATTCTTCCTGCACACAGGGCTGGAGAGGGGAGGGCCACCGTCCACAGCATGGGAGGAAGCTGCAAGTGTAATAGCATAAGACCCGCAATGGGGGACAAGGAAAGCCAAGAAAAGTTGCGATCAAAGGGCTTCGGGTGTCCAGGCCCTGGGAAAGGGGAAAGGTACTGGCTGCTTTGCAATCTTACTTCAGAAAGTGAGAGCAGCGGGGCGCCTGGGTGGCTCAGTCGTTGGGCGTCTGCCTTCGGCTCAGGTCATGATCCCAGGGTCCTGGGATCAAGTCCCGCATCGGGCTTCCTGCTCAGCGGGAGGCCTGCTTCTCCCTCTCCCACTCCCCCTGCTCGTGTTCCCTCTCTCGCTGTCTCTCTCTGTGAAATAAATAAAATCTTAAAAAAAAAAAAAAGTGAGAGCAGCCTTTCATTCTCTCATTCATTCCACAAACATTGACTGAGCCCTGACCGGGTGCCAGATCCTGTACTGGATTCCCAGGAAATAAAGGAGAAACAGTATGGCTCTTGTTCTCTAGAAGCTGGGGGTAAGGTGGAAGGACAGACACGCACAATCACATTTCAACATTGTGTTCACTTCCTGTTGTTGCTGTAACAAATTACACTCAACTTAGTTGCTTAAAACAGCACACATTTGTTATTTTACAGCTCTGAAGGTCAGCAGTCCAAAATGGATCTCACTGGGCTAAAATAAAGGTGTGGGCGGGCGGTGTTCCTTTCTGGAGGCTCCAGGGCAGAACCTGTTTCTTGTCTTTTCCAGCTTAAAGAGGCTGCCCACTTTCCTGGCCCCCTTCTATCTTCACCCCCAGCGGTGGCCAGTTGGGTTTTTCATCGCATCAATCCCTCTGACACTAACTCTTCTTCCTCCCTCTTCCACATTTAAGGCCCCTTGTGATTACATCGAGCCCACCCAGATAATCCAGGATAATCTCCATATTGTAAGGTTGGCTGTTTGGCAACTTTAATTGCATCTGCAATCTTAATTCTCCCTTGGTATCTAGCATAACATTTGCACAGGTTCCAGGGATTAGGACACAGACATCTTGGGGGGAAGGAAGGAGGCCTCTTATTCTGCCTACCATCAACATGATGAGTGTTATGGTATAGATAGTTCCAGTCCCAGATTGCAAACAGAATATACGCTGTAGCCTCTCCCTTCCATCCCAGCTGGTTAGAAATGAAAACATACAAAAGATATAAAAATAAGTAATATAGAGGCGCTTGGCTGGCTCAGTTGGAAGAGCATATGACTCTTGATCTCGAGGTTATAAACTCAAGCCCCACATTTGGTGCGGAGATTACTTAGAAATAAATCTTAAAAAAAAAAAGTAATATAAATTCATAATCACCCTGGACAACAAGGAGAGCCCCTGGTGGACCAGAAGCCATGAGAATTCCCTAAAAGCTGGATGGCAGGTAGAAACTGGTCAGAAAAGAAAATCACGGCCCAAAATGTGCAGAGCAATTGACTGACCGCCACAGGAGTTGAAAACAGCACCAAAATCACTCCAAGGCTCAAAGAGGGTGGATCCTGGGAGCTTTGGGGCTCAGAAGTCACCAACAAGGCACTGATGATTCAGGGTGCCAAAATAGGCAGCACCATGCATGTTAACCACCCCCCACACACTCCCCCTTCTTGTCTCCTGGGGCCGAGAAACTCCAGCAAGCTACCTGCCTCCAAGTGAGGGCAGTGGATATGAGATCATTAGGTGAAAGAAAGGACCTTGTTCCTCATAGCTGGTGACACCTAGGAGGAAAGGGAAGCACATTTGCGGAAGATGAGCGGCCAAAATTCTCCCCCATCAGTATATGCCTCCAGCCAGTTATTGACAGTATATCACAACGTGCACCATGCCATTGTCTCATCCCCCTCTTTGCTAAACAGCATAGAAATGGAGAGCACAAACAGTCTAACAGGAAATCTCAGATAAAAGCTGAGTTTCTAATGAGCAATTACCAAACATAAGAAGAAAATCAACATCTTGAAAGAGCTATCAAATCCAGCGTAGAGAAGAACTTTCACCCAGTGAAATCGCTCATAGAGCAAGAACAGGACTTCAGAATAATTATAACATTCTTGAAGGCAAAAAGATAACACACGCATTTAAAAAAAAAAAACTGAAAAACTGCACATGATTATGAGACAACAAAAACACCTCAATAGAATCACCAAAATGGGCACTGTTTTTGTATCACACGGTACAAGACAAAATGCAAACATGATTATTCATGTACTTATTTCATATTCAAAATATAAAAAATTGAACATGATTATGAAACAACAAAAACCCTTCAATGGGACAACCAAAATGAGCAATATGTATTTGTACCACACAGTACAAGACAAAATACAAACATGATTATTCATGTACGTATTTCATATTCAAAATAGGAAAAATTGAACATGATTATGAAACAACAAAAATCCCTCAACGGAACAACCAAAATGGGTAATATGTTTTTGTATCACACAGTAGAAGACAAAATATGGGAAGTATTTATTGAAAGGAAAATCTAAGATATATGGAGGACCAATCTAAAACTTTCAGTATCAGCTAATAAGAGTTCTCAAGTAGAGGGGTGCCTGGGTGACTCAGTCGGTTAAGCGTCTGCCTTCAGCTCAGGTCATGATCCCAGGGTCCTGGGATGGAGCCCTGCACCGGGCTCCCTGCTCAGCGGGGAGTCTGCTTCTCCCTCTCCTTCTGCCCTTCCCTCCCACTCTCTCTCCCTCTCAAATAAATAAAATCTTTTAAAAAAAGAAAAGAGTTCTAAAGTAGGAAATACAATGTGAGAGGAAGTTTTTATTTTATTCTATTTATTCTTAATTTATTTTATTCTATTTAAATTCAATTAATTATAGTGTATTATTAGTTTCAGAGGTAAAGTTCAGTGATTCATCAGTTTTATATAACACTCAGTACTCATTACATCATGTGCCCTCCTTAATGCCCATCACCCAGTTACCTTATCCTCCCCACCCCTCTCTCCTCCATCAACCCTCAGTTTGTTTCCTTTTTTTTTTTTAAGCTTGTATTTATTTATTTGACAGAAAGTGAGCACAAGCAGGGGGGCAGCGGCCAACAGAGGGAGAGGGAGAAGCAGACTCCAGCTCAGCAGAGAGCCCAACTTGGGGCTCTATCCTAGGACCCCGGGATCAGGACCTGAGCTGAAAACAGATGCTTAACCGGCTGTGCCACCCAGGAGCCCCTCTGTTTGTTTCCTACAGTTAAGAGTCTCTTACGGTTTCGCTCCCTCTCTGATTTCATCTTGTTTTATTTTTCCCTCCCTTCCCCTATGATCCTCTGTTTTGTTTCTTAAATTCCACACATGAGTGAAATCATATGGTATTTGTCGTCCTCTGACTGACTTATTTCGCTTAGCATAATACCCTCTAGTTCTATCCACCTCATTGCAAATGGCAAGATTTCATTCTTTTGGGGGGCTGAGTAATATTCCATTGTATATAGATACCACATTTTCTTTACCCATTCATCTGTCAATGGACATCTGGGCTCTTTCCATAGTTTGGCTATTGTGGGCATTGCTGCTATAAACATTGGGGTGCACATGCCCCTTCAGATCACTACATTTGTACCTTTGGGGTAAATACCCAGTGGTGCAATTGTTGAGTTGTAGGGTAGCTCTATTTTCAACTTTTTGAGGAACCTCCATACTGTTCTCCAGAGTGGCTGCACCAGCTTGCATTCCCACCAACAGTGTAGGAGGGTTCCCCTTTCTCCACATCCTTGCCAACATTTGTTGTTTCCCATCTTGTTAATTTTAGTCATTCTGACTAGTGTAAAGTGGTATCTCATTGTGGTTTTGATTTGTATTTCCCCAATGCCAAGCAATGTTGAGTGTTTTTTCATGTATCTGTTGGCCGTTTGTACATCTTCTTCTGCCCATTTCTTGACTGGATTATTTGTTCTTTGGGTGTTGAGTTTGACAAGTTCTTTATAGATTTGGATACTAGCCCTTTATCTGATAAGACATTTGCAAATATCTTCTCCCATTCTGTCAGTTGTCTCTTGGTTTTGTTGACTGTTTCTTTTGCTGTGCAAAAACTTTTTATCTTGATGAAGTCCCAATAGTTGCCCAATTTTTGCCTTTGTTTCCCTTATCTTTGGACACGTGTCTAGCAAGAAGTTGCTGCAGCCGAGATCACAGAGGTTGCTGCCTATGTTCTTCTCTAGGATTTTGATAGATTCCTGTCTCACATTTAGGTCTTTCATCCATTTTGAGTCTATTTTTGTGTGTCGTGTAAGGAAATGGTCCAGTTTCATTCTTCTGCATGTGGCTGTCCAATTTTCCCAACACCATTTGTTGAAGAGACTGTCTTTTTTCCATTGGACATTCTTTCCTGCTTTGTTGAAGATGAGTTGACCATAGAGTTGAGGGTCCATTTCTGGGTTCTCTATTCTGTTCCATTGATCTATGTGTCTGTTTTTTTGCCAGTACCATACTACCTTGATGATGACAGCTTTGTAATAGAGCTTGAAGTCCGGAATTGTGATGCCACCAGCTTTGCTTTTCTTTTTCAACATTCCTTTGGCTATTCGGGATCTTTTCTGGTTCCATACAAATTTTAGGATTATTTGTTCCAGCTCTGTGAAAAATGTTGATGGTATTTTGCTAGGGATTGCATTGAATGTATAGATTGCTCCGGGCAGCATAGACATTTTAACAATATTTGTTCTTCCAATCCATGAGCATGGAATGTTTTTCCATTTCTTTGTGCCTTCCTCAATTTCTTTCATAAGTGTTTTTTGGTTTTCAGAGTACAGATCGTTTATGTGTTTGGTTAGGTTTATTTCTAGGTATCTTATGGTTTTGAGTGCAATTGTTAATAGGATCAATTCTTTAATTGCTCTTTCTTCTGTCTCATTGTTAGTGTATAGAAATGCAACTGATTTCTGTGCATTGATTCTTTTTTTTTTTAAAGATTTTATTTATTTATTTGAGAGAGAGAGAGTGAGAGAGCACAAGAGGGGGGAGCGGGAGAGGGAGAAGCAGACTCCCTGCTGAGCAGGGAGCCCGATGCGGGACTCGATCCCAGGACTCCAGGATCATGACCCGAGCCGAAGGCAATCGCCTAACCAACTGAGCCACCCAGGCGCCCTCTGTGCATTGATTCTATATCCTGCCACATTGCTGCGTTCTTGTACGAGTTCTAGCAATTTTGGGGTGGGGTCTCTTGGGTTTTCCACATAGAGTATCATGTCATCTTCAAAGAGTGAGAGTTTGTCTTCTTTGCTGATTTGGATGCATTTTATTTCTTTTTGTTGTCTGATTGCTGAGGCTAAGACATCTAGTACTATGTTGAACAACAGTGGTGAGAGTAGACATCCTTGTCATGTTCCTGAACTTAGGGGAGAAGCTCTTAGTTTTTCCCTGTTGAGAATGATATTCACTGTGGGCTTTCCGTATGTGGCTTTTATGATATTGAGGTATGTTCCCTCTATCCCTACACTATGGAGAGTTTTAATCAAGAAAGGATGCTGTACTATGTCAAATGCTTTTTCTGCGTCTATTGAGAAGATCATATGGTTCTTGTCCATTCTTTTATTAATGTAGGGTATTACATTGATTGATTTGTAGATGTTAAACCACCCTTGCAGCACAGGAATAAATCCCACATAGTCATAGTGAATAATCCTTTTAAGGTACTGTTGGATCCTATTGGCTAGTATCTTGGTGAGAATTTTTGCATTCATGTTCATCAGGGATATTGGTCTGTAATTGTGAGAGGAAGTTTTATTCAAATAAATAAAAGAGAAAAATGTCCCAGGAAGAAAGAAAACCATGAACCTTTAGTAGGAAAGAGTCCACCAAATGCCAATCAGGATCCCTTTATAAAACCAAAGTGCAGATCTATTGTGACACAGTTGCAGATGCCAAGTATGGAGGAAATCCTGAAAATTTCCAATGAGGGGGAAAAAAAGATGAACTACAAAGTTATGACCATTGTATTGACAGGAAATCTCCCACTGAAAAGCAGGGGCAAGAAAAAAAGGGAGAGAATTTTTAAAGTTCAGGGGAAAATATCTTTTTTTTAATGGAAAGAGGCCTTTATTTTTTATTTTTTTACATATCTTTAAGGAAGCTCTATACCCAATGTGGGGCTCGAACTCACAACCCCGAGATCAAGAGTTGCATGCTCTAACAACTGAGCCTGCCAGGTGCCCCAAGAGGAAAAATCTCTTTGAATCTAGAATTACATACACAGCCCAAACATCATTCAACTGTGAAAATAAAAAGACTTTTTTAGTTGGGAGGGGAGGACTCCGGAAGTTTAACACTTACAGACTTACTCTGAAGTAAATGTAAAGGAGGCTAGATCAGCACTAAGAAAAAATGAATCCGAGAGGAAGAAGTGAGGAGGCAAACAACAGTGGTAAACGAAGACTTTAGTAAATTCATTCAAACTAAAAAGTAGGAAAAAATGGGCACACAGGCACACACAGGAAGGAGGAAGGGAAAAAAAGAAACAAAGGATAAGAGTGAGGGAGCTGGCTGGAGAGGGCTGGAGGATAAGAGAGGAGGTCTACAGGACCAAGGCCCCCGAGCACACAGGATTTGCAGAGATTTTTTTTCTTAAGTAGGCTCCACACCCAAAGTAGGGCTTGAAGTCAAAACCCTGAGATCAAGAGTCATATGTTCTACCGACTGAGCCAGCCAAGGGTCCCAGAATTTACAGAATGTAATAAGAATATGAAGACCTGGGGCCCCTGGGTGGCTCAGTTGGTTAAGCGTCCGACTCTTGATCTCAGCTCAGGTCTTGATCTCATTGTTGTGAGTTCAAGCCCCACATTGACCTCCATGCTGGGTGTGGAGTCTACTTAAAAAAAAAAAAAAAAAAGTGAAGACCTTGCAGAGAAACCTAAAAACAACCAAAGTGATGATGTATCAAGAAATAAATTCGCCTTGGCAGAATTAGTTAAAAATGAAATGAAATGCAAATCTTCCAAATGTGACAGACCTACAGTTACAGTCTTTAAAAGCACATGCACACCACTTCAAAGGTTTTCCTGCTATTGGACATATGTTCCCTTGGTTGAGGTGCTGCCCACTACATCACTCCATTGTAAGGTTCTATGCAAATGAACATGAGTACAGGGGATCACATGTAATTCAACCTTCAACTGGAAAAATTGTGAATGAACTTTTCAAAGAGGCAAGGGAACATGGGACTGTCCCTCTGAATGAAACCACAAGAGCTTTGAGTGATGACAAATCAGTCATTTGCATGTGGAGGGTACAGAGTGGGGCATTTCTTTTGTAAGCAGTCTGACTACATCTATGGAGAAAATCAGCCACAGGATGTTCAGATTTTGCTTATAACAGTTTCAGCAACAGCTTCAGTTTAGACGATGGGGAGTTGAAACCATGCAATGACCCAACAAATGCTCAATTTCTGGAATCTGTTAAGAGAAGGGTGACTCTGCATGTATGCCTGAAATCCAGCAACTTATATTAGAAATCCTTTAATGTGACATTACTGCTTGCAGAAGATTTCAAGAGACTCCCTGGGACTTCAGTGACTGGCTCATGGTGGCCAAGTGAATTTGGATATGGAGGATCATCAAGATCAAGCATCCTAAAACCTAGAATAAGGTTCAGGGCTTTTAGTGGAGAAAGGCAAAAACTTGGAATCCTCACACCTGACATAGTCAACACACCTTCCTCCCCGGAAGAGGAAGAGAAGTCAGGACTTAATGTAGTTGTGCTTGTTGATGATTCAGGGCCAACAAAAATTCAAACCTGGGGCACCTGGCTGGCTCCATCAGTAGACAATACGACTCTTGATCTCAGGATCGTGAGTTTGAGCCCTACATTGGGCATAGAGATCACTTAAAAAATGTTTTCAAACCCTGTTAGCAGATGACAGTCATTTGATACAAAGATTCAATAGTGCACACAGGTTCCTGGATCTTGGGGACTTTTTTGTACAGTCTTGTCCTGAATTTGCTACTTAAAGAAGACTTTATTCTTATGACTTCATTTCCAGAGAGCTGATGAAAAGCCAAAGCCTACCACAAAAAGCAGATATTCTTAATACAGATGATCCTTGAACATTGCAGGGGTTAGGGGTGCTGACCCCTCCCCCCACAACTGAAAATCCATGTATAACTTCGACTTTCCCAAAACTTAACTACCAATAACTTACTGTTGACCAGAGCCTTAATGATAACATAAAGTCAAAGAGCATGTATTTTGTACGCTATATGGATTATATGCTGTATTCTTTTCATAAATCTAAAGAAAAGAAAACGTTATTAACAAAATCATAAAGAAACAAAAAGCTTGGGCAGAGAATAGCAGGGGAGCGGCATGAGGTTCCAGCAGTCTCCAGAGTGGCCACCAAGAGCTCAGAACACTTTGTGTCTTCTCCCAAGTGTTGTGGCTTCCCCACCAGAGACATATCCAATCACAGCTCTGGAACCCCATGACTTTGAGGTCAAGTGAGGCTGTGTGACCTGAGATCCTACAATCCCACGCTCCTGGGACCTGCCCCCCACCATATCAGAGAAGCCAGAGAATGCATGCCAAGTCATATGCACTGTGTTGTTTATTGTCACATGTTACCCATGGGACAGGGGCGGGATGGGGAAGGGAGCCCTCAGAGAGGGATGGAAGGAGGGGGAAGTGGGAACCATCCATTTTCTGAACTCTGCCCTTTCTTCCAGCTGTTGACGGGTGCAGGCTTGGCCGCCAGCAGGACTCCCTCAGATACAAGCACAGTGTTGAGTGAGAAGGTTGGGCACTGTCTCATACTTGAAAGAGTAACCGCCATCTGAGGTGGTGTGGACACGTAGGGGCCTCATGGTCCCAGGGAGGGCAGCACAGCAAGGCTGGGCCCCTGGCACCAAAGAAAGGGGTTGGACAGGGGTAGGAGGAGCCCCAGGCCCCGGCAGGGGCAGGTCTGATGGGGCAGGCAGTCCACAGCCACCGTGACAATAGTGGAAGATGAAACTGGGAGGGTGCACAATCCACCGGTCCCAACCCAGCTCCTGGAAGGAGATATTGAGGGCCACTCTGTGACAGTCAGCATGGGCGGCGGGTTCCTCCGGAGGCCTCTGGAGCAGACGCAGCGCGGCGGGAGACCAAGGCCAGGGCAGCGGGGGAGTCGAGCGTCGGGCTCGCTCGCCTCCGCTGGGTGGCCTGGCCCGGCTGTGGGCCACCAGGAAGGGTGTGGCCTCGGGCCGGGCTGAGCAGGAACAGAGAGGGCAGCGCAGCTGCAGGACCAGGACAGGGCTGGTCAGCAGAGGGAGTGCAGAGGGGGCCAGATGCAGCACCGCCCAGCGAGGGGGGGCCTGGCCCAACGACATGGGCACGGCCATGGGGACCCCTGATGACAGAGCCAGCAGGCTTAGCAGGGGCCCAGAGCTATTGGAGGCCGCTTCGCTCTGCCTGGCCAGGCCCGTGTGGAACCACAGGTGGGCTGAAGTCACTTGGCGGCCTCGCGTGTGCTGGGACGGCCGGAACACATATGTGAAGAGGCCGTCCTCGGCCTCCTGGGTCAGCTCTCTAGCAGCTGACTCGACGGCACAGCCAGCACCTGCAGGAGACACAGGGAAGGGAGAGGGCAGCCCTGACTGGCACAGCCCGGGACCTCTTGTCCTCCTCAGCGGCCGGGATGCGACGGCAGTTCATCAGCCAGCCCCACCCTGAGCGCTGTCAGCCTCCTGAGAGAGCTGACAGAGGCTCTCCATTTGTTATTTCACCCTTAACGGACTTAAAAAATACAAGACGTTGCCAACTTCTCTCTGAAATGGTTTTACCGATTAATATTCCCATCAGCAATATATGTAACAGGTCCTGCCCACCCTCTACCTTCACCAACGCTTGGCATCGTTAGACCTAAATTTTTGTTCACCAGTAGCGTGAAATGGGATCTTGGATGACGGTACCTTGAATACACGGGCATTTGTTTTATTCCCCCATATTGCTTCAAAAAATTTTTTTTTAATATTTTATTTTTAAGGGGCGCCTGGGTGGCTCAGTCGTTAAGCGCCTGCCTTCGGCTCAGATCCTGGGATCGAGCCCCGCATCACGCTCCCTGCTCCTTGGGAAGCCTGCTTCTCCCTCTCCCACTCCCCCTGCTTGTGTTCCCTCTCTTGTTGTGTCTTTCTCTGTCAAATAAACAAATAAAATCTTTAAAAAAAAAAAAAAAGAAAAGATTTTATTTTTAAGTAATCTCTGCACCCAAAGTGGGGCTCAAACTCACAACCCCGAGATCAAGAGTCACACGCTCTTGCGACTGAGCCAGCCAGGTGCTTTCTAAGAAAGGCAGTTGGCATCCCTCCACTAAACAATCATGACTAGGGGAAGGACTGCGGATTGGGACAATGCTGTCGCGTGGATTCTCTCATTATAAATTTCACAATTGATCTCTTTTTTTTTTTTAATTTTTTTTATTTATTTGACAGAGAGAGAGAGACAGCGAGAGAGGGAACACAAGCAGGGGGAGTGGGAGAGGGAGAAGCAGCTTCCTGCTGAGCAGGGAGCCTGATGCGGGGCTCGATCCCAGGACCCTGGGATCATGACCTGAGCCGAAGGCAGACGCTTAACGACTGAGCCACCCAGGCGCCCCTCACCTCACAACTGATCTCTTTTGTGGATAAGGAAACAGGGTTACAAAGGGGAAGTGACATTTAACTACTAAGGGCCCAGGCTGGGATTCGGCCTGATCCCAAAGCCACACAAAGTCACTGCGGCACAGGGAGACAGGGGCTCCTCTCTGAGGGAAAGATGGGCCAGACTACAAGAATGTCCACCTGGAAGAGGGCTTTACTGGTTCAGTCAGTGGAACACGGGAACACACATAAGGAGATGAAAAGGGAATTCAAGAGGAAGTAGACTAATTTCCTGGAAAAGTTTCCCAACTAATCTTACCCCAGCATTTCTGTATCTTCTCAAGTCTCAGCTAACTGGGGCTAAAGAAACAAGGTTTGCAGCGGGAAGTGAGGCAGAGGAAGAAGGAAAGGTGGCAGAAAGAGGCCCAAGCCCAAATATCTCTTTCTAGAGACCCTTGCTGTCCCGAATGAATGTCCCCCAAATGACTCCTCTGAGCCTCGCTCCATTTCACTTAATCCTGAGAGGTAGGCATCATTGACCATTTTCAGGTGACGAGACAGAGACTCAAACCCAGACCTGCCTGGCTCCCGAGCCCATGCTATATGTACTGCACTGCTTCTCAAAGTCGCCCTGCTGGTGCCCCATGCTCATTACCTGTAGCCGGGAAAAGGATGGCCTGGGAGACATCCTCCTCCTCCCTGGGCTCAGAGCCCCTGCGCAGGAAGCCCCCCGGGGCATGTCTTCGGGGCAGACGCCTGACTCCAGGATCCCCACCTTCCCTGGCCAGTGCCGGAGGCCCCAAAGCATCCAAGAACAGGGCCCTCACCTTGGCCAGGACAAGTGCCCGGTCCAGCTCTGGCCCGTGGCAGCCATGCCCACTCTTTGGGGACAGCAGCAAGAGGAGCAGGAGTGGTAGCTGGGACAGCATAGCTCACCTAGCCCTGCCAACGGTGAACCCACACCCTGCCCTGTGCCCCTTCCGTCAGGGTCTGCCCCCCGCCTCCCCACTCTGCCCTCCCCATCCCACCGCGAGTCCTCTTCTACCCTTCTCATCCTGGTCTCCCCAGTCCTTCCCACGCCCTGCAATCCAGAGTGGCCCCTGCCCATGGCATTGAGACCTCCTATCTCTGACGCAGATGTCTGTGGCCCTGAGCCTTATCTCCCACTCCTGCCAAGCATGTGGGGGAGGGGGCTGGTGAGGGTTTTCACCCTGAGTGACCTGACCCACACATACCACCCCTTCCCCCTACACACACACAGACACTCTCTCTCTCTCTCACACACACACACACACACACACACAGAGCCACATCCCAGCACCCAGCGCAGAGGTGACATCCGGTGGGACAGGAGCCTGGGAGCTGGGGTCTGCCAGCTCCTAAAAGTGTTATTCGTAGAGGGAACAGAATGCGCCAGCCCCTCAGACCTTCTGGGGCCCCTTTCAACCAAGCAGCTGCTGGGCCAGTCATGGGGGGGAAGGGCTGAGGCTGGGGCTAGAACTGGGGCTAGGGTGGGAGGCAGGTGGTCCCGCCTGCTCTAAACTTAGCATGGAGGAGCCAGTCTGGGCTCTTGTCCCTCCAGCTGGGTCATCAGAGAATATTTTTGGGATTGGCAGCTGCAGGCGCCTCTGCCACTCAGGCCCAAGCCTGGCCGGCGGTTGGGGACCTGGCGGCTGGAGGTGGGAGGGAGGAGGGGAAAGAGGCCCAGGCTGTGGGAGGGGGCTGGGAAGAGAGGCTCTCCGGAGCAGGAAGCCAGGCCGCGGGCAGAGGAGGCTGCGGGGCCCCTCGCTGCAAAGGCAAACAGGAAGGACTGCCCCCTGAGCTCCTCGGCTCGGGGCCCGGGAATCGCCGCCGCCGCAGAGCCGCAGCTCCGGGCCGAGGGTAAGGAGACGAACCGGGAGCGGGCGGCCGGGGGAACGGGGGAAGCTCCGCGGGTGCCCGCGCCCCGGCCCCAGCCGCGCCCCGCCTCGCGGGCTCCCGCCGCCGCCGCCGGGCCTCCGCGCGCCCGCCGCCCGCCCTTCCCCCCGCACCGCTGCGGGCCGGCGGCGACCGCCACGATGAAGGCGGGCTCCGGGGACCAGGGGAGCCCCCCGTGCTTCCTGCGCTTCCCGCGGCCCGTGCGGGTGGTAAGTGGCGCCGAGGCCGAGCTCAAGTGCGTGGTCCTGGGGGAGCCGCCGCCCACTGTCGTGTGGGAGAAGGGCGGCCAGCAGCTGGCGGCCTCGGAGCGCGTGAGCTTCCCCGCGGACGGCGCCGAGCACGGCCTGCTGCTGAGCGGCGCGCTGCCCACCGACGCGGGGGTCTACGTGTGCCGCGCCCGCAACGCGGCCGGGGAGGCCTACGCGGCGGCCGCCGTCACCGTGCTGGAGCTGCCGGCCCCCGACCCCGAGCCCCAGCCCGCCGAGCGCCCGCTGCCGCCTCCCGGGGCCGGGGAGGGCGCCCCGGTGTTCCTGGCGGGGCCCCGGTCCCAGTGGGTGCTGCGGGGGGCGCAGGTGGTGCTGACGTGCCAGGTGGGGGGCCTCCCCGCGCCCGCGCTCTACTGGGAGAAGGACGGGATGGCCCTGGACGAAGTGTGGGACAGCGGCCACTTCACGCTCGAGCCTGGCCGCGCCGAGGGCGGCCTGGGCGTGAGCCTAGCGCTGCGCATCCTGGCGGCGCGGCTGCCCGACTCGGGCGTCTACGTGTGCCACGCCCGCAACGCGCACGGCCACGCGCAGGCCGGCGCGCTGCTGCAGGTGCACCAGCCCCCCGAAAACCCGCCCGAGGACCCCGACGAGGCCCCCGACGAGGCCCCCAAGCCCGTGGTGGAGCCGCTCAAGTGCGCGCCCAAGACCTTCTGGGTGAACGAGGGCAAGCACGCCAAGTTCCGCTGCTACGTGATGGGCAAGCCCGAGCCCGAGATCGAATGGCACTGGGAGGGCCGCCCGCTGCTCTCCGACCGCCGCCGCCTCATGTACCGCGATCGCGACGGCGGCTTCGTGCTCAAGGTGCTCTACTGCCAGGCCAAGGACCGCGGGCTCTACGTGTGCGCAGCGCGCAACTCGGCGGGCCAGACGCTCAGTGCCGTGCAGCTGCACGTCAAAGGTACTGCGGCGCCCCCGAGACTCCCCGGGCCCTGGGGAGGGGCCTCCAGCGCTGCCCCGGAGACGGTGGGGGAGAGGGGAGGCGGACTAATCACATACCTTTTCCTGCCCGCCTCCCACCCCCCAGGGATTCGGATTTAGTAGGTCTCCAGGGTACCCAGGAACTGCTTAGCAAACCCCCTAAGTGATTCTGAGGCCGAGGGTGGAAAATGACTCTTTGATAAACGGCTTTAAGGAGTGACTGATGGACCAACCAAGAGGGAGCGCTTCTAGTCCTGTGGATTTCAGCCTCTTTGTTTTACTCTCCCCTCCCTCAATGGAAATCCCATGTGGGGCCCCAACATAGAAGACTGGTATAAGGAACATTTTATGGGTGTAAATTTCTAGGTCCAGATTTATACCATGCACTTATAAAGCCCATCAGTGAGAACCAGGGTGCTATTTTATTGAATATACACGTTTTAAGACGAGGCTGCATTCATAACTGGGTCTCATCTGTGAGCCCTGTGGGAAAGTCTGGGGCTGCAGGCGACACATTGAGAAACTCCTGATTCACACCAAAGGTAGGCTTGAGGAAGGAAACATGCCCTGTTTCGAAAATGCTCTCCAGGTTTGAAAGAAGAAAAAGGTGAACGAGAGGAAATTTCTGTTTCAAAGTTGAGTCATCAACAGTATCTCATAAATGCTTATAGTGCTCATAAACAGAAAATTCAGAGGGGGGATAAAAAAAAAACCACCCCAAACTCCCACTGGAAGGTAAAGCTCTCCATAATCAGAGTTCATCACAACTCGAGGGATTATACCTTCATTAGTTATTACCCACCTTGTTCCCTCAGAGGAAGAAAAGTTGGCAAATCTCCAGAGCCCTGCCTGGTGCTCAGTCAGGCGTGTGGCCCTGTGCTGAGGTCTGGTGTGGCCAAACCCGCGGGGCCTCGCTAACTAACACCATCAGGAAACAGAAGCCCAGTGGGAAGGCAGAGCTTCCCGCAGCTGTGGGACAAACATGCTACTCCAGCAGCCTCATAACCCACCGCTCCTTTCCGTCATCGTGCTTTCTTCTTATAAAATGCAGTTTTGAAAATGACTAAAGTACTTTTTTATATATATTTTTTAATCGTACTTTTTAAAATCATTTTACTTATGTATATATTTTCACCAGGATGATTGTATTGTACCCTTTGATCCTCATCTCCTATCCCCCTTCCCCCCCTCCCCCCCGGTAACCGGCAGTTTGCTCTCTATAGTTAAGAGTCTGTTTCTTGGTTTGCGCCCGTCCTCTTTTTTTCCCCCTTTGCTCGTTATTTTGTTTCTTAAATTCCACGTACGAGTGAGATCATATAGGATTTGTCTTTCTCTGACTGACTTACTTCACTCAGCATTGTATTCTCTAGCTCCACCCATGTGAAAACGACTAAAGTACTTTAAAAATGAAACTCGACTCAGACCTTTGCAGAATTTGTGTAGGGCCCTCAGGGGCCCCAGGGAACAGCTTGAAAATCATTGATGTAATCCAAGCCCTTCCATCCCTTTCCCCACTTTAAAGTCAGGAAACTTGAGCGGCTGACTCTAGATTTTGGCTCCAGTCATGATCTCAGGGTCCTGGGATCGATCCCAACATCCCGCATCAGGCTCTGTGCTCAGCGGGGAGTCTGCTTCAGGATTCTCTCTCTCTCTCTAAAATAAATAAATATTTTTATGGGGCGCCTGGGTGGCTCAGTTGGTTAAGCGACTGCCTTCAGCTCAGGTCATGATCCTGGAGTCCCAGGATCGAGTCCCGCATCAGGCTCCCTGCTCAGCGGGGAGTCTGCTTCTCCCTCTGATCCTCTTCCCTCTCATGCTCTCTGTCTCTCATTCTTTCTCTCTCAAATAAATAAATAAAAATTTAAAAATAATAATAATAAAATAAAATAAATAAATATTTTTTAATAAGTATTTTTTTAAAAATAATAAAGTCAGGAAACCGAGGCCCAGGATCACTAAAATGGCCTTGTTCAAGGTGATGTGGTTGATGAGTGTCAGGGTCAGATGAGAATTTAGGCCATCTGACTTCCCTTCCGGTGGTTTTTCTGTGATTCCAGAATACCTGCAGGCCCAGGGAGAAAAATGGCAGGAGCTACTGTGGGTTTAGGCAGTTGATGATGCAAGGAGTCCTTCCCCTGGCCGGGCCCCCTCCAGAGCCTTCTCCTGTCTCTCCCCTCTGCACAGAGCCCCGCCTCCGCTTCACCAGGCCCCTGCAGGACGTGGAAGGCCGGGAGCACGGGATTGCCGTGCTGGAGTGTAAAGTGCCCAACTCTCGCATTCCCACGGCCTGGTTCCGCGAGGACCAGAGGCTCCTGCCGTGCCGCAAGTACGAGCAGATCGAGGAGGGCACTGTCCGGCGCCTCATCATCCACAGGCTGAAGGCAGATGATGACGGCGTCTACCTGTGCGAGATGCGGGGCCGGGTGCGCACCGTGGCCAACGTGACAGTCAAAGGTGGGCTGGCCAGTGGGAGGATGCCCAGGCTGAGGCACGCAGGTGCCCAGACCCCAGGCTGAACAATTCCCGTGCGTATTTCAGGGCCCATCCTGAAGCGGCTGCCCCGGAAGCTGGACGTCCTAGAGGGAGAGAATGCGGTGCTGCTGGTGGAGACACAAGAAGCTGGGGTCGAGGGGCGCTGGAGCCGTGACGGGGAGGACCTGCCGGCCACCTGCCAGAGCAGCTCTGGCCACATGCACGCCCTGGTCCTTCCAGGGGTCACCCGAGAAGATGCTGGCGAGGTCACCTTTAGCCTGGGCAACTCCCGTACCACCACTCTGCTCAGGGTCAAATGTGAGGGCATAAGAGCCCGTGGGCAGGAGGGCCAGGGCAGGAGGGCAACCGGATGCCAGAGCCTGGGCTGGCGAGGTGGACTCAAGGTGGGAGGGCTGCAGGGAGCCTGGAGCAGGGCTGGAATGCACACCCTGCCTTTGTCCCAGGTGTCAAGCACAGCCCCCCGGGACCCCCCGTGTTGGCAGAGATGTTCAAGGGCCATAAGAACACAGTCCTGCTGACCTGGAAGCCCCCTGAGCCAGCCCCTGAGACCCCGTTCATCTACCGGCTGGAGCGGCAGGAGGTGGGCTCCGAAGACTGGATCCAGTGCTTCAGCATCGAGAAAGCCGGAGCCGTGGAGGTCCCAGGAGACTGTGTGCCCTCCGAGGGCGACTACCGCTTCCGCGTCTGCACAGTCAGCGAACACGGCCGCAGCCCCCATGTTGTGTTCCACGGGTCCGCTCACCTCGGTGAGTCAGCGCTGTCGGCCCCGGCCTGTCAGCGGCCGTACCCCAATCAGGCCCTCCCCATCCTCTCTCCTCCCTCCCCCAGCCTTTAGTCTGTACCTTCTGCCTGCACACCCTTGCCCTCTGCCGCCCCTCTAGTTCTGATGGCCACACTCTGTCCCCATCGCAGTGCCCACAGCTCGCCTGGTGGCTGGTCTGGAGGATGTCCAGGTATACGACGGGGAAGATGCAGTCTTCTCCCTGGATCTTTCCACCATCATCCAGGGCACCTGGTTCCTTAATGGGGAAGAACTCAAGAGTCACGAGCCAGAGGGCCAGGTGGAGCCCGGGGCCCTGCGCTACCAGATCGAGCAGAAAGGTCTGCAGCACAGACTCCTCCTGCGAGCCGTCAAGCACCAGCACAGCGGGGCCCTGGTTGGCTTCAGCTGCCCCGGTGTGCAGGACTCAGCTGCCCTCACCATCCAAGGTCGGTGCTCGTGGGGACCAGGGTGGACAGATAGATAGGGTCAAGACACAGAAGTCCTTAGTGGGCCCAGACGGAGGGCTCAGTGGTCCAGAAGGCCCATTTCAACCTACGTGCAATGTAGAGGGGACTCCTTAGTATCTTCATCAGCTTCATAGCCACGTTCTCTGGAGCGCTTTGTGGTTGACGGAATTCTGTCACATTTGTTATCTCCAAGACACAGACCCTGGTCCCTAGTCCCTGACTGCTTCCTGTAATCGATAACATTATCAAAGCAACTTCCTATGTGCTGAACACAACCCTAATCATCTCACGTACATTGTATTCATTAATACAGTTCTCTTAACAGCCCTGTAAGGTAGGCTCTTCTCTTACCCCATTCTACCGATGGGGCAGCTGAGTCACAGCGAGGTTAAGTGACTTGCCCAGAATCACCAAGCTAATGAGTGGTAGTGCTGGGTGATGCAGCGAGGCAGTCTGGCTCCAGACTCACCCAGTGCCACCTGTGGACAGTTCTTGGTGGGCATCTGAAAGTGCAGGGACATGTGGCACTTGCCATCTCACCACTGCCAGAGTTTGTAAGGCCCATCGAGGAATTCCTCAGTGCCCAAGCACAGGGCCCGGAGGTGGTCAGCTGCCGGCATCCTAGGGGAGGGCAGAATAAGAACCAGCAACCAGAGTAGCGTTTCCACAATGCAAACTGGGATCCCTGACATCAGAGTCGCCTGGAGGGCTGGTTGATAAGACAGATTCCCTGGCCCTTGCATGCGTGTGTGGGGCCTAAGAACCTGCATTTTCAGCAGATTCCCTAGGAATTTTGTACCCTAAAGGCGTTGCACTTGAGAGTTGGTGTGTAAGCCGCAGATGATTTATTTTTAAATCCCCACAACTGCATTGACAGTGACAGCAGTTGTGTGGCCTGACGGAGGCACCCCCCCCCGCAGCAGGGAGGGGTGCTGACCCCAGGCAGAGCGTGACGAGAGTGCTGCCTGTGCCCACGCCTCTCCCCACACAGAGAGCCCCGTGCACATCCTGAGCCCCGAGGACAAGGTGTCCTTGACCTTCACGACCTCGGAGCGGGTGGTGCTGACCTGTGAGCTCTCCCGGGTGGACTTCCCAGCGTGCTGGTACAAGGATGGGCAGGAGGTAGAGGAGAGCGAGTCCCTGGTGGTGAAGATGGACGGGCGCAAACACCGCCTGATCCTGCCGGCCGCCGAGGTCCAGGACAGCGGCGAGTTTGAGTGCAGGACGGAGGGGGTCTCCGCCTTCTTCAGTGTCACTGTCCGAGGTCAGCAACTGTGGTGGTCTGGGCTCCTGCAGCTGAGGCTGACTCTAGGGGCCACGTGAGCCCCGTCCCGTGGTCTGCCTACTTGGGGGGGTGTCCCTTCCGGGGAGAGCCTAGCGGGCCAGGGGACATGTATTCACATTATTCTGTACTTGCTTCTAAGTCCTCCCTCCACCAACGCTCTCCAGCACACTTGCCCTCCACATACCCTGTTCTGGGTAGGGGGTGGGGAAACAAAACTCAGTTAAGGGAAGGAGAGGCTAACATTTATTGGGTACCTACCATGAACCAAACGTTACACTAAATGCTTCACATATATACCATTTCGTGTAAACTTCACAACTGGGTGAGAAGGAATAGATCTCCAGTTCCCAGAGGAAGAAACTGAGGCTCAGAGAGGTTATGGGACTTACCCATTGTCACACTGCCAGCAAACACCATAGCTGGGTTCACACCTGCCTCAGGTGGCCCGGGTCAAAGGGACGCTTTAAGTGCAGTGGTCCAGTGGTTCTCAAGCCAGTCCATGTTCTGGCTGCTTCAGAACCACCCTGGAAGCTTGTTATAAATGCATATGCCCAGGCCCCCCAGACCTCTAGCGCCAGGCTGTCCAGGGTAGAGCCTAGGGATCCACTCTGGGAGGGCAGCTTGGGAACCCCTGATTCAGCTCATCTTCCCGCTTTGAGTGGAAATCCTGTTTCAACCCCATTGCCAGGAGGTCGTCCAGCTGCTGCCTACATGCCCCCAGTGATGGGGAACTTACTATCTGTAGAGAGCAGCTGTCTCACGGGGGCACGGCTAAGTCGTTCCCACCCCCTGCCCATCCTGGGGCCAATGCTCCAGGGGCTCCCTTGGAAAACCAGCAGCAGGCATGGCCCCGATGGAGCCCATGATGGTGACCTCCCCTCAGCCGAGACAAAGGTTGTCTATGCCTCCCCCAACCGTGTCCCCACCAAGCCACCTCTGACCCTCTGGGGAATCAACTCAGGGAGCCCTCAGGTGCCACAGGATCTGCATTACCTCACCCGCCACACACTCAGTACCCCACGTTCTTGCTCCAAACACCCTGCACAGCGTAGCCTCAACCCTCCCAGGGTCCCTTGGGGAGGAAGCGGTCTCCTGTGTGTGTGTTGGGGGGGTGTCTGTGTGACCCGGTCTCTGCTCCCCACCAGACCCCCCGGTGCATATCCTGGACCCCCAGGAGCACGTGTTCGTGCACGCCATAACCTCAGAGTGTGTCATGCTAACCTGTGAGGTGGACCGAGAGGACGCGCCCGTGCGCTGGTACAAGGACGGGCAGGAGGTGGAGGAGAGTGACTTTGTGGTCCTGGAGAAGGAAGGGCCCCACCACCGCCTGGTGCTGCCTGCCGCCCAGCCCCCAGACGGGGGCGAATTTCAGTGCGTCGCCGGAGATGAGCGCGCCTACTTCACGGTCACCATCACAGGTGGGGGGCCAGGCAGGCCCGTGGGACACCGCCTGGGCAGCTGTCACGCTCTCACCCCCCAGGCCACTGTCCCCCAGGCCCTGCTCCCCTCTCCCTGGCTGATCCCAAGTCCCTCCTTGGTCTGCATCCTGAGGTTCAGTCACCCACAGAAAATGTGTTGTCATTAACACTGGCCAGGGTGCATGATTCCCAGGGAAACTCTGCTGTCTCCTTTCTCCAGTGAAGGGGAGCGTTAGGAATGGCAGCTGCATGACGGGGTGGGGTCCAGGGCAGGTGGGCCCCTGCACTAGAGGGCTCAGAAGCTCTCAAGAGCCTAAGGGAGGCCCTGGCTCCATCTAGGCACCCAACCCTCCTCTCCCTGGTCCCACCCTTCATACTGTCCCTGTCCCAACCCCAAGAAAGTAGCACGTTTCTCTAGCAGAGGCTGCCACCGTCGTCCCCACTGTGCCCCCATGCCTCTGATGTGTTTTGGTGACCGTGGTCGTGTCTCCAGCTGGGCGTGGCTGTCCGAGCAACTGTGAGACCTAACCTGAGGGAAGGCTCTCTCCTTCGACACATGGCCCACTCGCCAGGAGGAGGGAACAGGCACGGATGAGGGAGGGCAGCAGGGCCCGTGGGTCCCAGCCACGACTGTCCCCGTCCTCCAGACGTCTCCTCGTGGATCGTGTACCCCAGCGGCAAGGTGTACGTGGCAGCCGTGCGCCTGGAGCGCGTGGTGCTGACCTGTGAGCTGTGCCGGCCCTGGGCCGAGGTGCGCTGGACCAAGGACGGCGAGGAGGTAGTGGAGAGTCCCGCGCTGCTCCTGCAGAAGGAGGACACGGTCCGCCGCCTGGTGTTGCCCGCTGTCCAGCTCGAGGACTCCGGCGAGTACTTGTGTGAGATCGACGACGAGTCGGCCTCGTTCACCGTCACTGTCACAGGTGTGGGCTCACCCCAGCTGCCCCGGGTCACCGGCAGACTGTCCTGAGCCCTTGGGGGAGCTGGCCACGGACTCCCTAGTTAGCTCGCCGGGGAGGAGGGAGGTAGGGCCGCGGGGCCTGTACCAAGGCTCCCTGCCTGAAAGACCTCGGGGTGGGGGAGATGGGGGGGGCCCTGTTCAGCCCCTGGTCGGGTGATAAGTCTCCTCCCCGGCACTGGCGCCAGGAAGAGCTGTGCCCCATCGGCTTGTTGGCCGAGCACTTCCTGCGTGCCGGCCGCTGGGTCCGGGGCTGCGGACGCACGCGGGTTCCGTTCTCCCAGAGCCGCCGGTCTAGCTGGGGAGGCCGCTGGTAACCAGGGGTCGCAAACGGGCAGTCCGTAGGGCCCCATGCAGCCCACAGATGTGTTTTGTTTGGCCTGCAGAGTCTTACCAAAGTCAGGACAGTTCAAATAACAATCCGGAGTTATGCGTCCTCTTGAAAAAGCCGAAGACCCGGCGGCTCTGGTCCCGCTTCCCCCCATGGCGACGAACAGCTGGTGCTGAGTAGCAGCTACCCCCATATTGCGGGGCCCGCATTCCTCGGTCCTTACCTCCCTGCCGTGCCTCTTTGCCTCTCCCCAGACTGCTTCCGCCACTGACCTTACCTACCGGGCCCCTGTGGGCTTTGGAGTTTGCGACCCCTGTGTTAAACCAATAAACACGCAAATAAATGTACAGTGGACACCTCGTGACAAGTGCCGTGAAGGACGAGAGCAGAGGGCTCAAGAGAGGAGAACAGGAGAGTCAGGGAGGGCTTCGGAGAAAGTCACCATTGCACCGTATGAGCCAGCCCTGGGTTGGGTCTGGACCCCCCAGCGGCAAGCAGACAGACGTGCTCGCTTCTCCCCGGGAGTGCACAGCCTGGCAGGAAAGCCAGACACGTTAGAGGGTCTTAGAATGTGGATTGTGCGGTGTTGTGATAGGGTGCGGCGAGAGCTCAAGGCCGCGTGGCAGCTGGCCTTGTGCACAGGCGGGAAGTGCCTTCAAACTGGATACTTGAGGCAGGGGCTGAGTTAGCTAAGCGGGGTCAGGGAGGGGGGAGACTGTTCAAAATTGGAAAAGCACAGAACGACGATGGAAGTGATGGGGGTTCATTCAGTGCTGGAAACTTAGGGGCTGCAGCCCATGATGCCAATCCCAGTGTGGGGGCGGGGGGGGGCTTGGTGGGGGAGGGGTGTTGCAGGGCCTAGGCAGCTCTGGCGGGCACAGAAGAATCCCGCTGGCTTCACTGGAGTGCCCGTCCTGCACCTGGCACCGTCTTATTGCCCTGTCCCCTGCCCTGGCCCAGGAGTGATGCCTCAGTCCAGGCTGAGCTACTTAGCCCCCCTCCCCCCCACACACACACTCCCTGCATTCCGGATAGTGCAGCCTGGCGCACACAAGCCACAAAGCCAAAGAGGCCTTTCTGCACACGTTCTGTCCTGTAGTGAGAACCTTCAAGCTCCGGCCAGACATAAATGACAGCTACACACATTTCAGCCCACACTTGGCCTCCCCACAAAACACCAGATTCTTCACAGGGAAGTTGACACAAGAACCACCTCGGCTTTGGGCCATGGAGAATCAAGTCTGATGCCAAACTGAGGTCCCACAGCTGTGCAGACCCCCCAGCCCCATCACTGCACCCTGTCTTCACCCGACTGCCCCCATCACCTCCCCCCCCACCTCAGGCAGCCACTCCTCTGCAATTTGCCAGCCTTGCGGGGGCCCCAGAGAACCAGCCCGCATCCTCTAGACTCTTAGAACAAGCTGTTAGGGAGGTGGGTGGTGGAGGCAGAGGACTTGAGTGTGTGCTGGTGAGCACGTCAGCCCATGCGCGCCTCGGCAAACAGTGGGACCGGGAAGCTAGCAGTTCCTGAGCCTCGCCACTAGGGGGCTGAATGTTAAAGGAGCTCTAAAAGTGTCCTGGAACCTAGAAGATTCTGAGACGTGCAGGGTGCATGGGAGCACAGGCAGGCTCGGACTCAGTGCACCAGTCACTTCCAGTGTTGACATACTCCTTTTCTGTGGGGGAGCGACCGGTTCGGAGCAGTTGGAAATGAACTCCCAGAATCAGTGTTTAGCATCCCTGGGGAATTCTCAAACAGGTGTTGGCAAGTCTTATGCACAGATGCAAAAATCATTACTGAGTTCCGCCCGCCTTGGCTTGCAATCCCTACCACTGCTCGCAGAGTCTGAGCCTCCCTTTCACAGATGGCTGTTCTCCCCACCCTTCCCCCCTACCCCCGCCCCAGAACAGGTGTAGCCAGCTGTGACCTTAAAGAGGTTGGGTAATCACTCTGTGCCTCAGGTTCTTTCTTCGTCTGGAAAACAGGGATAAAACCATACCTACCTCTTTGGATCCCTGTGAGGGTTCAATGTGTAAAGTGCTTAGGGCTGTTCTGGAATGTTAGGAAATAGTATTTGCTATTACAGATCCAAGATCTCTTACTCACAATTCTGATCTAAAAAAAAAAAAAACAAAACAGTTAAAATCAAAAGTCTCTTTGCAAGTTGGATATTCAAAGTCATTTAGTAAAATCTGAGTTTAACTGCCGTGGAACGATTTCTACTCTTTAATTATCCTGCTTAGAGTGAGTATATCTCTAGGTTTCAACGCAGAAATGTTAGTGAGGTTGATGGGGCTGGAGGAGGTGCCCCAGAGGGGGCTGGGAGGAGCAGGTGTGTGATCTCTGATAAATGCACCATTTCTGGGATCTGAAGCATTCTGGATTCTCTCACACCTCCGGCCCCAGGGATTTCAGAGAGCAGGCCCTGGACCTCTTACTCCTTGTTATGATTATCCTTATCACTCTTATTACTGTGAACGACAGGAACTTCTTACTGCCAGGGAGGCTGACGGTGAGTTTGTGACAGCCTGTGATCACCCCACTCTGCAGAGCCCCCAGTGCGCATCATATATCCCCGGGATGAGGTGACCTTGATCGCCGTGAGCTTGGAGTGCGTGGTGCTGATGTGCGAGCTGTCCCGGGAGGACGCCCCTGTGCGCTGGTACAAAGACGGGCTGGAGGTGGAGGAGAGCGAGGCCCTGGTGCTGGTGAGCGATGGGCCGCACCGCCGCCTGGTGCTGCCTGCCGCCCAGCCCGAGCAGGGGGGCGAGTTCGTGTGTGACGCCGTAGATGACTCAGCCTTCTTCACTGTCACCGTCACAGGTGGGCAGTTCTCTGGGCACCCTGGGGAGCTAGAGAGGCAGGGGGCTAAGGGACAGACACCCAACCTTCTCACTTCCTGCATCTTAGGCCCCCCCCCACCTGCCCCCTTAGGAGCTTTCATTCAGTCATCAAATATTTATTGAGCAACTACTCTGCGCTTAGCGCTGTTCTGAATGCTGACAGAGTGGCAAGCCAATAAGACAAACCTCCAGTTCTCCACTAGAATTCGATTTCGTGGAGCTCGACTTCTAGTGAGGATGGACAGACAACCAGTAGGTGATGATAAGTACATCAGAGGGAAAGCAGGGAAGAGGGGTATGGAGTCGGGGCGACTTAGGGAGGGGCGTGCGTTGGGGCCAGTTAGGTCTGCGTCTACCTCTTTCTGCCCCTGGGACCTTGGACAAATCACTTTCCTCTAAAGAGGCCTCAAGTCCTCACCCATAAAGTGAAGCCAACATCGCTGCCCTCCTAGGGAGCGTCAGGAGTAACCGTGCCAAGAGCTTCAGTACGCTTAGTGTGGCACCTGGCACATAGTAGGTGCGCATGGATGGTAGCCACCCCGGTCCCAAGAGCTGCGCTGGGAAGAGAGAGGGCTCAGAAGCCAGGGGGTGAGTCAGGTAGAGGCCTGCCTGCTGAGCCTGAGCACCGCTCCCTCCGTCTGTCCGCCAGCCCCGCCAGAGAGGATTGTGCACCCGGCAGCCCGCTCCCTGGACCTGCAGTTCGGGGCCCCAGGGCGCGTGGAGCTGCGCTGTGAGGTGGCCCCTGCCGGGTCCCGGGTGCGCTGGTACAAGGATGGGCTGGAGGTGGAGGCATCGGACACGCTGCAGCTGGGAGCCGAGGGGCCTGCTCGCACCCTGACCCTGCCCCACGCCCAGCCCGAGGACGCCGGGGAGTATGTGTGTGAGACGTGTGACGAAGCTGTCACCTTCAATGTCAGCCTGGCTGGTGGGTGCTTCCTGCCAGCCTGGGTGCGGGTGGGGGGGTAGTAAGCCCGAGCCGACATGCTCCTCTTTCTGTCCAGAGCCCCCAGTCCAGTTCCTCGCCCCAGAGGCAGCCCCTGCCCCACTCTGTGTGGCCCCCGGGGAGCCGGTGGTGCTGAGCTGTGAACTGTCCCGGGCTAGCGCCCTGGTCTTCTGGAGGCACAACGGGAGCCCGGTGCAGGAGGGCGAGGGCCTGGAGCTCCATGCCGAGGGCCCCCGCCGCATCCTCTGCATCCGGGCTGCAGAGCTGGCCCACGCAGGCCTCTACACCTGCCAGTCCGCGACAGCCCCGGGGGCCCCCAGCCTCAGCTTCACCGTCCGAGTGGCTGGTAAGTATGGCCTGGGCAGAAGGCCTGAGAGAGCCGCACCCCCAAACCAGTATGAGTCTCCCCCCCTCCGCTTCTCTAGCGTGCCTCATCCATCCCTCACCCACGTCTCTCGGCATCTTGCTTCCCACTGCCCCCCTCGTAGCCCTCAGGCCTCTCCCTCCCAGTGACACCCTGCTCTGACCCCACAGAGCCCCCCGTGCAGGTGGTGGCCCCCGAGGCAGCCCAGACGAGGGTTCGCAGCACCCCAGGCAGGGACCTGGAGCTGGTGGTGCACCTTTCCAGGCCGGGGGGCCCTGTGCGCTGGTACAAGGACGGGGAGCGACTGGCGAGCCAGGGGCGGGTGCAGCTGGAGCAGGCCGGGGCGAGGCAGGTGCTGCGGGTGCGGGGGGCACGGAGTGGGGACGCTGGGGAGTACCTGTGCGACACGCCCCAGGACAGCCGCATCTTCCTCGTCAGCGTGGAAGGTAACAGTGCACCCCTCACACCCTGTGGGCCCTGGCACCCCAAAGACCACACCTCTGCACTGTCCCAGGACCCCCTCAGCCCCCAATCCCCTCCTTGCTACCTCTGGCTCCAACCAATGCGTGCACAGCTATTACTGAGACGAGGGTTCAGGCCTCCTTCTTTCAGGAACCATCTCTATAGAAGGAGGCCTAGCCCAGTGGTTAAAAGCAGGGGCTCTGGAGTCAGCCCACCCCGGGTCCGATCTGGGTTCTGCTTGCCAGGAGGGTGTGACCCTGGCAAGTTGCTCCACCTCTCTGAGCCCCCGGCTCTGAAGTGGGGGGATGGTGCTTGTCTTATAGGGCTGTGGTGACAGTTAAATAAGATAGGGTCCATGATAAATGATCTGTTAGGGAGTCAGAGGCAGACCAGGATTGAGAGGTGGCAGCTAGGAGGGGCAGGGAGCTGGCATCTTGTCCTTTGGGACGCCCCCCTATGGTCCTCAGGAAAGATCTTCACAATAACTGGGAGATGTACCCCCAGGAGAGGATGAAAAAGAGGGAAAGGGAAAGACACAGCCCACCTCACTGCCCGACCCCCCCTCCCCCACCCAGAACCACCACTGGCAAAGCTGGTCTCAGAGCTGACACCACTCACCGTCCACGAGGGGGATGATGCCACGTTCCGGTGTGAAGTCTCCCCACCAGACGCCGAGGTCACCTGGCTACGCAACGGGGCCGTTGTCATTCCGGGGCCCCAGCTAGAGCTAGGCCAGAGTGGTTCGAGCCGCACGCTGACCGTCCGAGGCTGCCAGCTTGACGACGCGGGGACCGTGACTGCACGAGCAGGGGGCACAGCCACGAGCGCCCGGCTCCACGTTCGAGGTCTGGTCCTGATGGGGATGAAGTGGTCTTGGCTCCTGTCCCTGTCCGCCCAACCCTGGCCCTAGCACACCTGTCCGTCTGCCCCGGGATCATCGGCCAGGGAGCAGGGTGTCAGGCTCCATGACCCCCTCCCCCTTCCTCCCCAGAAACGGAGCTGCTCTTCCTGCGGCGCCTGCAGGACGTGCGGGCCGAGGAAGGGCAGGACGTGTGCCTGGAAGTGGAGACAGGCCGAGTGGGTGCAGCGGGGGCCGTGCGCTGGATGCGAGGTGGGGAGCCCTTACCCCGTGACTCTCGCATGTCCATGGCCCAGGATGGCCACATCTACCGCCTCTTCATCCACGGCGTCGTGCTGGCCGACCAGGGCACCTACGGCTGTGAGAGCCACCACGATCGCACCCTGGCCAGGCTCAGCGTGAGGCGTGAGTGTCCTGTCCTCTCCTAATGCATTGCCCACCCCCTGGCGCAGCCTTTCCTGGCTGGCCCAGGGCCCCTCAGACCCCCACCAAAGTGCCCCTCACCACTGAGGCAAGTCAGCCTTGCCTGGCCTCCAGAAGTGTGACCTGAAGCAGCCTTCCCAAAGCAAAACTTGCCTTTTCTAGTGTTTTCTATGTACCCTAGAAGTCCGTGTGGATTTTGCATTCCATTTCACATGTCCAAGTTGGCTTTGCTGTAAACATAAATATTATATTCCGGAAAGACCTGCCATGTTTATCCCTTGCTCACATGCCCCAGGATACACGGGCCCATTTGGCAAAGAGCAGCCCCACCCCACAAGCCGGTGCTTTCTATCATCTGTGAGACCTCATGCAAATTACTTAACCTTTCTGAGCCAAGTCTTCTTAAGAATGGGGCTGATCCCTACTTCAAGGGTCTTTGAGAATGGAGATAACATGAAAAATGCCCAACAGAGCTTGGTGAATGATTGCTGTTGCTGATATGTATTCTCTTCTAATTTATTTCATTCATTTAATCACAATAAACCCACGTCTCAGTGCTATTCACCTTGTACAATTGGGAAAACTAAGGCCCAGAGAGGTCAAGCAGTTTGCGAAAGGTCACACAGCACACAAACTATGTGGCAGAGCTGGGGTCCAATCCCAGCGTATCTGACTTCAATTTCTGTGCTCCTTCCGGTGTCACAGCATCCCTCCTCACCCAGACTCCTCAACCCTCTAACCACAGCCCATCCCCTTCATGTGTGCCCTCCCCTAACAGCAATAAGCCCCTCCCCCCGAGTTGGCCTGCTGCGTTCCTTTCTCCCTGTACCCTGGTTCTGGGCTTCTTTCCATAGGAGCTCAGGTTGGGTGTTAGGGGTGGTACAGGCAGGGCCGAGGGGGTGTGTGAGCCCTCAAAATCCTTGCCCAGAGCTGGAGCCCTCATTCTCCCTCTCCCCCCGTCTTCCCCAATCAGCGAAGCAGCTAAGGGTGCTACGGCCTCTGGAGGATGTGACCATCATTGAGGGGGGCAGTGCCACCTTCCAGCTGGAGCTGTCCCAGGAGGGTGTGACCGGGGAGTGGGCCCGGGGTGGAGTGCGGCTGCAGCCGGGGCCCAAGTGCCACCTGCATGCCGAGAGCCGCACTCAGCGCCTGGTACTCAGTGGCCTGGGCCTGGCCGACTCGGGCTGCATCTCCTTCACTGTGGATTCCCTGCGCTGTGCAGCCAGACTCACCGTGAGAGGTGCGGATTCTGGGCCCGCTGCCTACCTACTGACTGCCCTGAGTGTGACTCTGCTGATCCCCCTTACTGCTTGAGTGTGGCTCCTCTGACCCATCTGATCATCCAGCATGACCCCAGTGGCCCTCCGGTCCCTGCAAACCACTGGCCGTGCGGCCACGAATGGGTCTCTGCCAGTGTGGTCCCTTTTGTCTGCCTGCCTGACTGTGGCCCCACCGACCGCTCTGAGCGTGACCCCACTGACCACACCAGCCTGCCGTGACCCCCACTGCCTGCCTCAGTGGGCCCCTCTGGCCCCTCCAGTCCCAGTGATCCACTAACTGCCTAAGGGTGACCCCACTAGCAGCTCTGCTTGAGTGTCCCCCATTTGTCCAGCCCACCGTGTTCCCTGCTGACCATACCACCCATTGGCCTCTGAACCCATCATGTCTCCCACTGGCCAGTGTCACCTGTCCATTCCAGCCAAGTGTGGTCCCCACTGACCATGCTTGCCTCTGGGTGACTCCACTGGCATCTCTGCTTTGGTCGCCCCCCCAGGCCCCTGTAGCCCCAGCATGTCCCCCACTGACACCCCCAGCTAGCCACTCCTGTCCCATTGACTCCCGTGGCCCTGTCGTGTCCTCCACTGACCAGCATCCCACTTGGATCACTTGTCCCAGCACATCCCCCCCTCACTAGTGGCCTCTCCTGATCATCCTAAATGTGTCCACCACTGATCCCTGTACTCAAGTGTGTCTTCCTTCTCCCACTGGCAGAGGCCCCAGTGACCATTGTGCGGGGGCCACAGGACCTAGAGGTGACTGAGGGAGACACAGCTACATTGGAGTGCGAGCTTTCCCAGGCTTTGGCTGATGTCACCTGGGAGAAGGTCAGAGCCCAGCCTACCTGGCGGCATAAGGACAGTAATAATAATGCCCCAAAAGGAAACAACTAATATTCACTGAAGGGATGTGCCTGGCACCCTGCTCAGATTTACATTTACTTAACACTTAACCCTCTAATCCTTACAAGAGCCCTATGAGGTAGGTTTTGCTATCTCAGTGTTATCGCTAAGGAGCCTGAGGCTCAGTGGGGTGAAGTATTGCCCGGGGGCAGACAAAAGGGGTAGAGCCCTAACGTCTCCAAGGGGGACACCTTCCCAACGAGGCTCCTGGCTCCTGGCGAGGCCCGGAAGGCTTGGGACAGCCAGATCCCGGCTTGAGAGCCAGGAAAGCGTAAACGCGCCTCGAAACCGCTTGACATCAACAGAGGGCGCCGCCGCCTCCCAGGGCCGCGGCTGCCTGTGTCCAGCCGAGTGCACCCTGACCCTCTGTAACTCTCGCCCCTAGGACGGGCGCCCGCTCACCCCCAGCCCTCGGCTCAGGCTCCAGGCCCTCGGCACGCGTCGCCTTCTCCAGCTGCGGCGCTGCGGCCCCTTGGACGCCGGGACCTACAGCTGTGCAGTGGGGACGGCTCGCGCCGGGCCCGTCCGCCTGGTCGTGCGCGGTGGGTTCGGGGGCGCTGCCGGGGCTGGGCACTGCTGTGGGCGCGGGGGCTGCGGACCCGACTGGCCCAGGACGGACTCTGGTGCCTCCAGAGAGAGGGGCGGGGCGGGGGCGTGGTCGGGTTCCGCCCCGCCCCACCTCACGCCTCCCGCTCCGCCCCAGAGCGCAACGTGTCTGTCCTCTCCGAGCTCCGGTCGGTTCGCGCCCGCGAAGGTGACGGCGCCACGTTCGAGTGCACCGTGTCGGAGGTCGAGACCACGGGGAGCTGGGAGCTCGGAGGCCGTCCGCTGAGACCTGGAGGCCACGTCCGCATCCGACAGGACGGTCTGGCCGACTTTCCTCCCACTCTGGTCCCTTGCTTCCCCGCGCCTGGCTCAGACAGACCCCGCCCTACTAGGATAAGCCCCGCCTCCACCTCGATGGGCCCCGCCCCATAGCCCAACGAGCAGTCTCCCGGTCTTTGCCGGGTCCCCAGCTCTGAGCCCTCGGTCCTAGACCGCTCCTCTTTTCCTTCGGCATCCCAATTCCGCCCATCCCAGCGCACATTTGCCGCGTCCAAACCGACCCGGGGACCTACTCCAGCCCACCCTCCTCCCTGAACCTTCCCCAGTGGCGGCTCCTGCCTCGCTTAGCGCCTCTCTCACCTCCCCAGGGAAGAAACACATTCTGGTGCTGAGCGAGCTGCGCCCGGAGGACGCCGGTGAGGTCCGCTTCCAGGCGGGACCTGCCCAGTCCGTGGCTCAGCTGGAGGTAGAGGGTAAGCAACTGGGGAGGGACGGTAGGGAGTGGGCATCATCTCCCCCGGGGACTGGCAGGCTGGCGGCTGGTCCTGGAAACGCTGCCTCCCCACCTCCCTTCCTCGAGGGACTCTTCTTCTGGGGAGGGTCACAGAAGGCAGTGCGTTTCCTGGGGAGGAGACTTTGGAGTAGGGGTACAGAGGAACGGGATGGTACCATAGAGATCTGAGACCAGGAGTGGAGGCTGCAAGGGGAGGGAAGATGCGTCTCTCCTCCTGGGGGCCCTGCGTGTCCCTGTTAACTTAAGCCCTCGTCCTCACCCGCAGCACTGCCTCTCCAGATGTGCCGCCGCCCCCCTCGAGAAAAGACGGTTCTCGTCGGCCGCAGGGCGGTGCTGGAGGTGACTGTGTCCCGCTCGGGGGGCCACGTGTGCTGGTTGCGGGAGGGGGTCGAGCTGTGCCCGGGAGACAAGTATGAGCTGCGCAGCCACGGCCCCACCCACAGCCTGGTCATCCATGACGTGGGACCTGAGGACCAGGGCACTTACAGCTGCCAGGCCGGCCAGGACAGCGCCCACACACGGTTGCTGGTAGAGGGTGAGTGAAGCTGACTGGGCAGAGGTCAGAGGGACAGGCTGGCTGACCAGGAAGGAGGGGTTGCCTGGGAGCTGGGGGGCTGAGACACACCTACCAGAGGTTTTCCAGGACTTGGGATGGCCAGTTGGTTCTGGGGTGCATTGGAGGTGGGGAGTGGGGGAGGGGCTGAGGAGAGGAGGGAGCCCTGTGTTCTCCACAGGAACCATTTGCTTCAGGTCAGCTGTTCCCACCTTTCTATGCCCTTTCCTGTTCAGGCTTCTCACTCCCTCCTGCCTCTGGACCACATCTGTCTCTCTTGAATGCCCCATTTGTACCCTAATCCCTCTCCTTCCCACCTACTGGTCCCTTGGTCTGTGCCCCCACCTGCCTCTCATCCCGCTTCTGCTCTCTGCCCAGCTGGCTTCTGCCCATCCCAGTGAGCTAGCTCCACATCGGTCTGAGCAGAGGGCTCCTGAGCTAGTCCCATTTCCTTCCTCTTCCACATACAGATGCCCCACCCTCCTGCATTTCATGCCTTGCCCCACCCCTAACTGGGGGCTGACCCGTTTTCCTGCCCCCGCAGACATCCCAGACAGAGGCCCGGAAAGGGTAGGGCAGAGGGTGAGGACCCAGCTCTTCCTGTGTGGGTGCCCGGGCTCTGCCAGGGGAGAGGACGGTGGTACCCACTCTCTCCCCAGCCCCACGCCGAGTCATTCCTCTGCAGGTAGCTAGGAGGACCGAACCAGGCCAGGCAGGTGCCCTCGGACAGCTTGGAAGGCGTGTGCCCGTACCCTGGGCAGGGGTGGGCGGGGGGGGGGGGGCGCAGGGGAACCAGAGGTGTTGGGATACAATAAAGTGGTACAGTCCTTTTCCCTGGCTCTCTGTGTGATGTAGGAGGGCAGAAGTTGCCTGGGGCCCCTGTGCAGTAAGTGACACCGGACACCAAAGGCTGCAGCGCTTCCAGTATGGCCCCTGAAAGTGCCAGCCACTGAAGACCACCACCACGCCTGGCAGAAGCCACACAGTTTGGCACATTTATAAAATATGTAAAACAGGGTGGGGTGAGGGGAGACAGAAGCATGAGGTGTCCAGGGTGGCATGACAGACACCAGACATGCATCGTGCATTGAAGCCCCCTCCCCCAGCCCCTCTCCCTACCCCAGCCCAGAGCAGCACCCCCCACCCCCCTCCCCTGCCACTGCCCTCAGGCTGGTGGCTTTGCAGAGGACAGGGGACCAGGGTGAGGGGTGCTGCCGTTTGCCCCATGGACAAGGACAAGAAGCCTTAGATGAGTCTAGTTGAGAGGTGGAGCCATGGGGAAGGAAGGCAGACCTCCTCCACTTCGACATGCAGGAGAGTGGCCTGTGGGACCCCAGCGGTGGGAGAGGAGGGGCAGGGCCAACCTTAGACAAGCCCTACCAATCAGAAATCTAAGGCAAGGGTCCCAGTGTCCCCTCCAAGCCCACCCTTCCATACACACACACACACACACACAGGCAACACACTCACAACCCTGAGCACACCCCAATGGGGCTCACACCCCGCATCCCTCAAGAGCCCCTCTGGAGCTTGGGAGGAGGCTTTCCCCTTAGGCCAGGGCTAGCCTGAGACAGGTTCTCCCTCCCAGTAGCCAGGTCAGCCCTCTTCAGCGTGGGGAGAGGGACAGCCAAAGGCCACAAGGCCAGGCGGGCTGGGTGGTGGTCCAGCAGGCCTCCCCAAGCTGGCAGAGCTGGTGACCGAAGAGTCTAGGTGGGCAGGAGCAGCAGGACTGCTATACCCGCACGGGGGGCCCTGAGCAGGCTGTCAGCGGCCCCCGAGACCCATACTCATAGTCCGCATCTGTGGGCGAGGCCATGAAGGAGCTCAGTGAGCTCCCTGTCTGCCGATCCCGGAAGCTCTGGATGTAGCTCTGTGGGAGAGTAAAGACAGGTGTGAGAGAGGTACTGCAGACCCTGCCCAGAAGGCCACCTCAGGCAGACATCCTGTCCCTGCAGCCCACAGCCTGAGACTCAGCCCAGACTGCCTTAGGCCCGGGACCTCACCACACCCGGAGTCCACAGCCCTGAGACCCTACCCCCTACCATACCTCATCAATATTCATACTCAGGACACCTTTCCCCCAATCCTAGACCTGGACCCCTCAGGCTCATTGGGCAGGGGTCACAATAGGTAGACAAATGCTAGGCCTTCGAGATAGTGTGATCAGCCCCTTGGGAAGGCCCAGTCCTGCTGGGACAGAATCTGCCGCATTCCCTTCTTCCCCGTTCGGGGCTAGAGAGGCTCAGGGTGCTCACCGGGGAGAGGACATCTCCATTGAAACGTTTGATGGGCACCGGCCTGCGCCGATAAGCCGGGTCAGGGGGCCCAGGTCTTGGAGGAGCCCGGGGGCCTCTGGGGGGTGCCCGAGGGGGTCTCTTCTTCCTCCGCTTCTCCTTGCGCTCCTCCTGCTGCCGAATCCGCATTAGCTGCACGCGTCGCCGCTGCCGGCTGATGACCACTGTGAGGGGATGGGCAGAGAAGGGTCTCACAGGCCCTCGTGCCTTGTCTCCCCCAAGCCTCCCCGATCCTCCCTACCCGAGGGCTCCAGGCTCCCAGATTCCCTTCATCTGTGACCTCCCACTCCCCCTTCCTTTCCTGGTCTCCCACCTCCCAGATGGGACTTCTTGCAGTTGTTTTTTTCTTCCGACGGTCATATGGAAGATTCCTAGACTTCTAAGTACTCCCTCTCCAGCTGTTAATCCCTTTTCCCATCCTGAGCCCCAGGTGACTCACCTAAACCAGACGTCATCCTCTCTCAACCAGATAACTACTGTCTCCTTCTCACTGGTCTGCCTTTCTACACTTGCCCTCCCCGATGTTTTCTACCAGCAGCGAGTGAGCATCCCAAACCCTAAATGAGATTATATGCCCCCTGCTTTAAACCTGCAGGAGCATCACATTGCCTTTCTGGTAAAATCCAGAGTCCTCATCATGGCCCACAGGGCCCGCACAAATGGCATGCCTCCACCCACCACACTCCAGCCCACTTGCTCAGCAAGCCAAGCTCTTTCTTTCTGGGGACCTGCCCTTGCCGTTCCCTCTTCTCTAGCTCCTTGCATGTGGCCTCTTATCTTTCAGCACTCTGCTTAAATGTCACCTCTTCCAAGGGGCCTTCCCTGACCACCCTATCTATAATAGCCTCTGTAAGTCACTTGTTCACGTTGCCCTGAATATCTCTTTCATATGACTCCAGAGCTGGAATAATCTAGTGTTTGCATTCTGTTGTCTGTCTCCCTCCACCTGAATGTGATCCCATGAGGGCAGGCACCTTTTCTCTTGGATCCCCTGTGCCTGAAATGGGCTTGCCACAGACCCCACACAGCCCTATACCTTATTGCAGAATGAAGGGTGGGGCTGAGGTCCTGCCTGGCCAGACCCTGAGCAGGTCAGCTCTCCAACCCTATTTGGCCGCTGGTGTGCACAGCTTCTTCCCCCCCACCCCATTCCGTCCTTCCCCCCACCCATCCCCAGCCGCTCCTTTCTCTCTCGCCCACCCTGGCCTGTGCCCTCTCACCTTCCGTGTGGGAGTCCCCCTCGGCCGTCACCCGCCACTGCACCAGAACGCCCATCAGGCTGAGCAGGGGCCAAAGTGCCAGCAGGGCCCAGCTCCGCCAGCAGAGGGGAGGTACTGGGGCGGCGCGCAGGCGCTCCACCGCATAGCGCCCCAGCAGCAGCAGCTCGGCAAAGTAGTCGGCGGCCGTGGCAATGAGCGCAGCACCGGTCACGGCGGTGGCCAGGGTGGTGAGTGGTCGGGGCCAGCGCAGCGTGAGCAGGGCACAGAGTAGGCCGCCCCCCAGCAGCAGCCCTAGCGGGCCCCACACGGAGCCCGGCTGGTAGTAGGGCGCGGAGCCCAGCAGGGCGGCAGCAGCGAGCAGCAGACCGAGCAGCAGCCCAACCAGGAAGAGGCCCACGCTGCGCACCAGCATGGCCACCAGCCCGCAGAGCAGCCCAATGCCCAGTGCGATGCCCGCACTTGCCCCCGCACTCAGCTGCGTCTCCAGCACCCGCTCTCGGTAGCACAGCAGGAAGATGACCACCGAGCCAAACAGCAACCCAGTGAGGAAGAGCACTGCCTTGAAGCAGCGGTAACCTGGAGGGGAACAAGGGCTAGTGAGGGGCCCAAACGAGGTCGCCGGGCTCCAGGCGGGAGACTGAGCTTTCATGGATATGGAATCACAGGGGAACCGGGAGCAGGACACTAAGATCAGAGACTTGGGGGGGTCACTGAGGGTATCAGTGATGGGACCACTGAGGTCAAGGCAGGTCAGAGAGAGAGGTCACTGGGAGTCCCTGGGAAAACAGAGAGATAGAGTGATGAGATGAGCACTGGGTCTTGGAGGGTCAGAGGAGTCAGATAAATCATTGGAGTCAAGAGTCAATCAGTGATAGGGTCATTAGGATCTTTGGAATCATAGGGGTCAGAGAGCTTGGTCACTGGAGTCACAAGGGACCAGCAATTAGAATCATTGTGGCCTTGGGAGGGACTGCTCAGAGACATGAGGGATTCAGAAGTCAGAAAGAACTTGAGAGATGAGGGTCACACAGGTTCAGAAAGATGAGGTCTTTGAGGGGTCACAGGGCTTCAGAGATACGACATTATTAGAAAACGACAAAGAGAATGGAGAAGCAGGGTTATTGGGGAAGGATTCCAGAAGATGAGGTCATTGCAAGTAGGGGAATTGACAGACATGGAATCATTGAGAGTATTAAAGGGTTTCTGAGAGGGGGAAATATTGAGGCCAGAGAAATGGGAGATCGTGGTGGGGGAGGGGCACACAATGGCATCATAGGTATCAAAGTGTTAGGAGTAATAGAGGGAGACAGAGGGATGGGAGGTAATGAGATAACAAGGTGGTTGGGGATCACTAGGGTCATAGGTGTCAAAGAGGATTTTAAGGGGAAACAGTGCTCATGGAGTTTCGGCAAAATGGAAGTTATACCCATTAAGAGGACCTGGAATGGTGAGGAACTTGTAGATATGAACAGTTGGGTACATGGAAGTCAGAGATGGAGGTCAAGGGGTCAGGGAGCTCCAAAGAGAAAGTTCACAAAGAGGAGATGGAGTTTTAGGACTGAGGGGAGGCATCAGAGTCCAGGAGGTTCTGGGGTTAGAAAGAGGAGTAGGGCGTACACAAGTGCTCAGAGTCCAAGAGCCTGGGAATGAGGGCATCCAAAGAGGGTAGGGTGGCAGGAAAGCCCAGAAGAGGGAATGTCAGGTTGCACTGAGCAACTGCAGAGGGAATGGGTATGGGTAGTGGAGGGCATGAGGTGACAGACTCCTTGGAGACCCAGAATGTGTCCTGAACCCTTAGAAGGGCACTTCCTCTTGCTCATTCTGCAGTTGTGCAGCCTCGAGTTTGTGGGTGGAAGGGGAGGGACCATCTGGCTCCCATCCGTGCCTACTACACAACCATTCTAGGGGGAGGTATAGAGGCTGCAGAGCACTTGTCTCATGACACCTCTGCCCAGCCTGGAATCCAGACCTCCGTGCCCTTGTTCTCCTTCCAGTTGCCTATAATGCTCCCCCTGGAGGCCCCCAGCCCATCAAGCTTGCTCCCCTCTCTGAAATCCTGTAGCTCTTGCTATAGTCATTGAGCACTTACTCCATTAGCCCATCTGGCACCTTTGTGCAAATTAGAAAAAGTCGTGTCTTCCTCTAGGCAAAGCAGCCCATGCCAAGGCCTAGAGTTTGGCAAGTGGAGCATGGGCTGGACTTCAGACCCCAGTTATCTATTCAACTGAACTCCCTTGTACAGTGCCCATCCTATACAACTGTTCACGGCAGCCCTGATTACTAGAGCCTGCCTTGTAGGCTATCTCCATGTATGTGACTACCATCTAGCCCACCCTAACATGTATTACAGGGGTGAATGTTCCAGAAGTCTCTCCCCTACTGGACAATATGCCCTGTGGTAAAGGACTATGTTCAGTCAGCCTGCTAAATATTTTCTGTGACCCAAACACATCTTCACCACAATAGCTATTATTTACTGAGTGTCTACTATTTTCACAACAAACCTATGTGAGACAAATATCATTGTCCCCACTGTTCAGATGAGAAGACTGAGGCTCAGACAGGTTAATGTGCTCAGGTATCACAATTAGTAAGGTACAGAGCCAGTTTCAAATTCAAGCCTGCCTAATTAAAAAACCTGTGTTTTCTAGGATCTAGAGTCTAGATGATCCATGAACATGTGTGGGATGAAAGAAAGAGATAGCTATTCATGGTGGTGGTGGTGGTGGTGGTGGTGGTGATGTTCTAGAGAAGATTTGGGGTGCCTAGAGAAATAATTAGGGGAAACAGTGGGGTGCCCAGATGAGGGATGAGATAGGGGTCTCACCGAAGAAGCAGTAGACGACTCCAAACAGACAGCACATGATGCAGACGAGGGCCGGCAGTGCCTGGTACCTGCGCTCCAGGGGCTGCTCACAGGGTGCACCCCAGAAGGCATCATCTGGCTCGGGGGGCAGCAGCTGGAACCGCAGTGTCGCCACAGTGCCTGGCATAGTGCTGGGAATGGAAGGGAGTCACCCTCCCAGGTCAGCCTGACGGAGAGGAAGTTGGGGTCAAGGAGGAGTCCTGGGTCTCCACCAGGATGGGGGCAAGAATGGGAATGGGAGAGCCAGGCAAGGACACCAGCGGACAAAGGAGTGGTGCCCAGATCATGCAGCTCTGGAAGCATTTCTGAAGTGGAGCAAAAGACAAAGGGAAACAAAGTGCCTGGCTAAAGGAGGGGTTGGGATGAAAAAGTTAAAAGGGACACTGGATTGAGGGAAGAGGAGGGCAGTGTGCTGCCGGTAAGAAGGAGGCAGCCAGGAGACTCCCCTGTGGGCGGCCAAATCTGGGATTGTCCAAGATCTACCTGGGCTGGAGGCGACCTGAGCTTCTGAGCGAAAGAGGCCGTGCAGGGGCCCGAGGTTCCGGGGTTGTGGAGCGCCAGAGGCCCCAGCTGACTGGGGTCCGGGAAAAGTCCGCCGTGCGGGGAAGGGGGCTGCTGGGCCGGAGAGACTGGTCTCTGTGCGGCGGCGGCGCTGCTCCGCCTCCAACACCGGCTGGCACTCCAGTCCCGCGGAGTCTGGGGACTCAGGCTGGGCCTGGGAAAGGGAAAGGAGCAGGAGCAGGGGCTCGGGCTGCCCCAGAGCCGCGGCCCCATGCCCTGAGCCCGCCCGCGGCCTTTGGTGCTGATGGACAGCTCCGGCCTCTGCTCCTGACGTCACTCAGGGCGCACCATCCAGGCAGGGGCGGGCTGCTTCTGACGTCACCCGGGACGCACCAACCACGCCGGGGAGGCAGGGGACTCCGCCCCCGGCATTTCCCTCACCCGCACTGAGGAGGGGGCACTTCCGGGGGTCCTTCCCCTTTAACCTCCCCCTTCTGCTCCGTCTCCGGTAGCTGGAGCCCGAGACCCCACCCCGGGGGCGGGGACCTCGCAGTGACACGTCGGACCGCGGCGGCCGCGGCCCAGGCTCCCGCTCGGAGCGCTAGAACCCTGCGCCCTACGGAGGAGGATCGGAGAGCGGCGCAGGGGAGTTCGACGAGGGCCGCGTCGGTGGGGAGGGAGCGGGACCGCCCGCTTGGCCCGGGCCCTCGGATCCGCCCCCTCCCTGGTCCCGCCCCCTCGGAGCTTCCTCTGGCTGCTGTGGGGCTGCTCCGGGGCCGGCGGCCCGCGGTCCCGGCGCCATGCGGGCATCGCTGCTGCTTTCGGTGCTGCGGCCCGCAGGGCCCGTGGCCGTGGGTATCTCCCTGGGCTTCACTCTGAGCCTGCTCAGCGTCACCTGGGTGGAGGAGCCGTGCGGCCCAGGGCCGCCCCAACCCGGAGATTCTGAGCTGCCGCCGCGCGGCAACACCAACGCGGCGCGCCGGCCCAACTCGGTGCAGCCCGGAGCCGAGCGCGAGAGGCCCGGGACCGGCGCAGGCGCCGGGGAGAACTGGGAGCCGCGTGTCTTGCCCTACCATCCTGCACAGCCTGGCCAGGCCGCCAAAAAGGCCGTCAGGTAGGGATCAGCCCCGCCAGTCCCACCCCCTAGGCACCCGCCGGGGCGGGCGCGCCGGGGAGGCCGCCGGAGGCTGGGTCAGGCTCCGGAAGGAAGGGGCCGGCCGGCCAGGAAGTCTTTGGCCCCGATAACTTCCGATGGCCCTGCTTCCCCGGGAGCTGTGGAACCCATCGGAAGCGCTTTCTGGGCCCCGTCCAGGCCTGGACTGAACTTGCCCTCCTCTGTCCTAAACTGGCTCGATCCCATGCCATGGTCCCTCATAGATCCTATTAGCTCCCTGGTTGGGCTCTTGGGTTTCCAGAAATGACTGGTACATAGGGTGGGTGCATAGAGAGAGGGAAAGAGAAAAGAAAAAACTAGGTTTTACCTGTTTCTCCTGTTCCTGGGTGGGACACCGCAGGATGAGATTTGGGGAGGAAGGGGGAGGTACCCATCCCATTAATGCTACTCTGCCCATGAGTTGAAATAATTTTCTCCTAAGTAACCCTGAGTTCAAATTTCAGTTTTGCAACTTACCTTCTGCATTATGGAAGGTAAGTTACTGGAACCCCTGAGCCCCAGTTTGCCCTTGTCCCAAACACACTCAATACGTTCCTATGCCATAGATTCCTTTACATCATTTGTGCGATGTATTTGTGGTATAATGGCGTATTTATATAGAAATCAGTATATACGCGGTGTGTGGAATAACTATGTGCTGAGCACGTGGCTAAGTGCTTTGATTAGATACAATCAACCACTTTTTACAGAGCAGGCTACTGAGCGAGGCTCAGGTAGGTTAAATTACTTGTTCAAGGACACAGCTGCTAAGTGGTGAAACAGAATCAGACCCACAAAGTATCCCTCATATCGGCATGGATATTGCCATCTCCCCAAAGCACTGAGTAGGTAAGGCCAATATTTCAGGTAAATCCTCATGACCCCTGGGAGAGAGTTGTTATTCTTATTCTATACCTAGGGGAAGAAACAGTTCCAGAGAGGATGTGACCCGCCAGAGCCTATGTATGCGCTCTCCTGCCTGCCCTGTTGTCTTTTTGATAACCTTGTGCCCTCTGCCCCCCCCCCCCCCCAGGACCCGATACATCAGCACAGAGCTGGGCATCCGGCAGAGGCTGCTTGTGGCGGTGCTGACCTCACAAGCCACGTTGCCCACACTGGGTGTGGCCGTGAACCGCACGCTGGGGCACCGGCTAGAGCGCGTGGTGTTCCTGACCGGCTCTCGGGGCCGCCGGGCACCACCGGGCATGGCCGTGGTGACACTGGGTGAGGAGCGGCCCATTGGGCACCTGCACCTGGCACTGCGCCACCTACTGGAGCAACACGGTGACGACTTTGACTGGTTCTTCATAGTGCCTGATGCCACCTACACCGAGGCCCATGGACTGGCTCGCCTAGCTGGCCGTCTTAGCCTGGCAGCCGCCGCCCACCTCTATCTGGGCCGGCCGCAGGACTTCATCGGGGGAGAGCCCGCCCCAGGCCGCTACTGCCACGGCGGCTTTGGGGTGCTGCTGTCTCGCACACTGCTGCAGCAGCTGCGCCCCCACCTGGAAAGCTGCCGCAACGACATCGTCAGCGCGCGCCCGGACGAGTGGCTGGGGCGCTGCATCCTCGATGCCACCGGGGTGGGCTGCACCGGCGACCACGAGGTGGGCAGATAAGCCGCCCCGCCGGCTCCTCTGGTCTGAGCTTGTGCACTTGCCCCTCAGAGGCGAGGGGGTAGTTGGAAATAATAGCCCTGGGTTTTCCATGCCAGTGCTGTCACTTTCTATCCCTGTGGTTACAGGGGCAAATCACTCATCTCCTGAACTTGGGTATCCTCCAGACCAATGAAAATAACTATTGCTCAGGGTTGTTCTAAGGATTAGGAAAAAAATAAGGGAGCCTTGCACATAGTAGGTGTTCAGTGTTGGCTATTATTTTATTTGAGCCCCCGGACAGCTCTGAGATAGGATGCATATGCCCATTGCACAGATGAGCTAGCAGAGGCTTGCCCAAAGTCACACAAGCTCACAACTGGTCAAGGTAGACTTAAACCCAGTAATTCTGACTCCCAAGTCCACAACAGGTCATAGGATGGGAAGATGAGGCACACACTGGGGGGTGGGTGGGGAGGCTGTCCCATCACTCTTCCCGTTATGGACCCCTTCCCTTCCCCCTCTCCAGGGAGTCCACTATAGCTACCTGGAGCTACGCCCTGGGGAGCATGTGCAGGAAGGAGACCCCCATTTCCGCAGTGCCCTGACAGCCCACCCTGTGCATGACCCCGTGCATATGTACCAGCTGCACAAAGCTTTTGCCCGAGCTGAGCTGGAACGCACATACCAGGAGATCCAGGAGCTGCAGGTATGGTCTGGGCCCCAGGGATAGAGGAGACAGGTCCTGAGACGTCTCAGAGATCCCAGGGAAATAAAAGCTAGCACTAGAGGGGCGCCTGTGGCTCAGTAGGTTGGGTGTCTGCCTTCGGCTCGGGGCATGATCCCGGGGTCCTGGGATCGAGCCCCACATCCGGCTCCTTGCTCAGTGGGGAGTCTGCTTCTCCCTCTCCCTCTGCCTGCCGCTCCCTCTGCTTATGCTTGTGCTTATGTTTGTGTGCTCTCTCTCTCTCTCTGTGTCAAATAAATAAATAAAATCTTAAAAAAAAAAAAAAAAAACCTAACACTAGAGTCCGAGAACAAACCAGCTTCCCAGTCGCTGTTCGTTTCTGCCTTTTCTGAGAAGCTCCTCTGGAAACTTCCCTTTCCACCCTTAGGCTGCCCCAATCTGGGGGAAGGGTAGGTGGGGGCCCTGGGATAGCAGGGGTTGGCAGGGGAGTGGAGACCCATCCCAAGTAGCGCCCATCCAAAGTAGCATCCCAATGGCTGCTTTGTCCTCCAGCGATGTGCTGACCCCCACGGTCTTTGCCTTGCTCATGGTCTGTTTCTCCAACCTAGTGGGAGATCCAGAACACCAGCCATCTGGCAGCTGACGGGGAGCGGGCAGCCACCTGGCCCGTGGGCATTCCAGCACCATCCCGCCCGGCCTCCCGCTTTGAGGTGCTGCGCTGGGACTATTTCACAGAGCAGCATGCTTTCTCCTGTGCTGACGGTTCGCCCCGATGCCCACTGCGAGGGGCCGACCGGGCCGATGTGGCTGACGTTCTAGGGGCAGCCCTGGAAGAGCTCAATCGTCGCTACCACCCAGCCCTGCGGCTCCAGAAACAGCAGCTGGTCAACGGCTACCGACGCTTTGATCCTGCCCGGGGCATGGAGTACACACTGGACTTGCAGCTGGAGGTGCTGACCCCCCAGGGCAGCCGCCGGCCCCTGACCCGCCGGGTGCAGCTGCTACGGCCGCTGAGCCGTGTGGAGATCTTGCCTGTGCCCTATGTCACAGAGGCCTCGCGGCTCACCGTGTTACTGCCTCTGGCTGCGGCCGAGCGTGACCTGGCCCCTGGCTTCCTGGAGGCCTTCGCCGCTGCAGCCCTGGAGCCCGGCGACACGGCAGCGGCCTTGACCCTGCTGCTCCTGTACGAGCCCCGGCAGGCCCAGCGGGCGGCCCACGCGGACGTCTTTGCACCTGTCAAGGCCCGCGTGGCCGAACTGGAGCGGCGTTTCCCCGGTGCCCGGGTGCCCTGGCTCAGTGTGCAGACGGCCGCGCCCTCACCACTGCGCCTCCTGGATCTGCTCTCCAAGAAGCACCCGCTGGACACGCTGTTCCTGCTGGCCGGGCCAGACACGGTGCTCACGCCTGACTTCCTGAACCGCTGCCGCATGCACGCCATCTCCGGCTGGCAGGCCTTCTTCCCCATGCACTTCCAGGCCTTCCACCCGGCCGTGGCCCCCCCGCAGGGCCCCGGGCCCCCGGAGCTGGGCCGAGACACGGGCCGCTTTGATCGCCAGGCGGCCAGCGAGGCCTGCTTCTACAACTCCGACTACGTGGCGGCGCGCGGGCGGCTTGCAGCGGCCCCCGAGCAGGAGGAGGAGCTGCTGGAGAGCCTGGACGTGTACGGGCTCTTCCTGCGCTTCTCCGGCCTCCACGTGCTGCGGGCCGTGGAGCCCGCACTGCTGCAGCGCTACCGGGCCCAGGCGTGCAGCGCGCGGCTCGGCGAGGACCTGTACCACCGCTGCCGCGAGAGCGAGCTGGAGGGCCTGGGCTCCCGCACCCAGCTAGCCATGCTGCTCTTCGAGCAGGAGCAGGGCAACAGCACCTGAGCCCGCCCCGCAGCCCGGAGCCCCGGCATGGCAGCGCCCCCCACCAACTCCTCCCCAGCAACCCAGAGCCACCTACCAGCCTCGCCGGACAGGGCTGGCTGCAGCCTTGGACCCCAGGGCCGCCCGCGGGCCCCCTCTCTCTAGCTTTGTGGGTCCTCGGGCTCAGGACAGGCCCCGGCGGGGGTGGGGGGTGGGGGGGAACCTCCGGAACTGCCCCTTCCTGCCCCAAACCTGGTCTCCCTGCCCCCGCCCCCCTTGACGCTGCTGATCAGGCTGTGGCCTCTTGAGTATTTATGCAGTGCAGTCTGCCTGACGCCAGCCCCATCTCCTAGGGCCTCCTGGGGGCTGGGCTGTAGATGAGTGGTTGGGGAAGAGGGGAGCTGAGAGAAGAAGGTAGGGTATCTCCCAACTTCTCCCTTCTGGACCTGGATGAAGCTCCCTGCCTTTAATAAACTGACTGAGTGTGGACTCGTGATTCTGAGTTTTCAAAGGTGGCCTGGGGATGGGGAGGACTGGCCGGGAGGATGGAGGTTCCCTTGTCCTGGCTGGCTGGGGCCCGGGTTTCCTTTTCCCTGGGATCAAGCCATGCCTGTGCCCGGCCCTGCCCCAGCTTGGTCATACAGGCACACAGAGAATTCTTTATGCCTCTTTATTCTCAGTTTCGTCAGCGCTTTATAAAACCAGACCGGAGGCAGAGAGGCCCGTGGAGAAGGCTCCCTTCCCACCCCCAAGCTCAGCCAAGGTCTAATGGGTCAGCCTGCTCCCTGTGGAGGGGACTCTGAAGGTCGGGTTGGGGCAGGGGGAATTGGGACCTGGGCCAGGCCTGCTGGGCCACCCAGTCCCCCTGCCAAAAGGGGAGCTGGGCCTGGAGAGGGACAGGAAGTAGGACCAGCCCAGCACTCCTGAGTCCTGGGGGTTCTCCCTCTCCTGCTGACATTCTAGGGCTGGGACCCTTGGCTGTCCCTGAATCACCCACCCCCATAACCCCACCCACCTTCTAATCTGTAGCCCCACCCCCACCCTGTCCTCCCTAAATATATACAAATGTACAGGGGGTCCCACCCCTGCTCGGGTGGGCCCCTCCCTCCACCTCCCTCCACCTCCCTCCACCTCCCTCCACCTCCCTCCACCTCCCTCCACCTCCCTTGCTCCTTTCCTCCCCTCCCCTCCAGCCCTCCCCGGGCACCAGCCTGGGGCTTGGGGGTGGGGGGGGTGGGAGGGTGGACCAGAAGGACCCTTGTGCAAAGCCACTGGCACCAGAGCTGGTGAGAGCCTGAACCGAGTCCCCACCCTCCCAGCGAGCACTGCCCTCTCCCCCTCCCCTTGGGCTGCCCCCAGGCCTTGTGTCCCAGGAGCAGGAGGAGACTTGGGGATCCTGGGAGGGGTCCCAGACTCCTGGGTCTTTTTAGACACAGCACCATCCTAGCAAGCAAAGTCTTCAAAGAGGCCTCCTCGGGGGCCAGGAGGGTGGTGGTGGTTGGGGAGCAGGCCGCTGGCTCCCCCGCCCTCAGCACGGCCCCGGCTGGGGCATGGGCTCTGCGAGATGAAGAGGGAGTGAGACATGAAGAATGTGAGTCAGACCCCCGGGCCCCACACAGCCAGGCTTTCCCTGTGCCCTGGGGCAGGGGCTCCAGGGGAGCTCTGACAGGCTGGGTCAGAAGCTGCTGAGGCCCTCAGTCCTAGCAGACTGCACTCTGCAGAGCTCCTCCTCACCTGCTCCTTCAGCTCCTGCAGCCCCAGGGTGGAGATGCCCCCAGTGGAGGTCCGCAGGGGGGGCTTGGGACGACGCCACGCCCGCTTCAGTCGGTGCCAGGACACCTTGGGGTTCAGGGTGGGGGGACAGCAGTAGGCTCAGGAAACTTGGTAAGGGAGACGGGCTAGGCCTCACTGGGGCCCACCTTGTAGGACTCACTGCCCCAGCAAACCCCCAAGAGGACTCCCTAATCCTCCCCACCCATCCCCTTCTCCTAACTCCTCAGCGCCCTCATGCCTTCCAGCTGGTCAGGAGACCCGGGCCCCAACTGCCAAGCTTGGCTTCGCGGCCACGCCAGCCGCACCGGGAAGCCTGTACTGCCCGCCCGGCTTTTCCCACAGCCCCTCCTCCCGCCCTCCATGCCCCCTCCAGGGGGGCCCCCCCAGGCCCCCATCCCTTGCCTCATAGATGTAGTCCAGGATCTCCAGTAGTGTGAGGATGCTGGCCCCGATGAATAGACCCATCTGTCCCCCGAGGTCTCCTGGGGAGCACGAGAGCAGGTCAGAAGTACAGGCTGGGCTGATCCACCCGCATGGAAACGGGTCAGGACCGTGGCTCACCCAGCAGGGCTGACAGGCCATAGGCTGCTCTCTGCTCCATGGCCTCAGAGGTCAGGGCTTCAAAAAAGACATCGAGGACCAGGAAGTTCTCCCTGCGGAGACAGCAAGCAGAGTGTCCCTGTGGGGCGGTCCTCCTGAGGAGGCGGCTGGCGGGGACATCCCAGGTCCAGCAGGTCCTGATCCGAGGTCCCCTGCCCCAAGAAGCCTCCCAAAGGCTGTGAGCGTGGACAGTCCTAGGTGCATGTCTGTTTTATACTTGAGGGTTACCCACGGGCCTGGGAGAGCAAAATAAAACTCCTGGACCTGGGCGCCTGGGTGGCTCAGTCGGTTGAGCGACTGCCTTCGGCTCAGGTCATGATCCCAGGGTCCTGGGATCGAGTCCCACGTCAGGCTCCCTGCTCTGCGGGGAGCCTGCTTCTCCCTCTCCCACTCCCCCTGTTTGTGTTCCCTCTCTCGCTGTGTCTCTCTCTGTCAAATAAATAAATAAAATCTTTAAAAAAAAAAAAAAAAAAACTCCTGGACCTGAAGGAGTCCCTCCTGCCTTCCGCTGTAAAGCAGCAAATGACATTCACTCCGCATCACCACAATACCTCTCTGGAACTTTCAGTGGCTCCCTATTGCCCAGCAGTCCACCCCCAAATTCTTTTTCCGGGCCTCCAAGACTGCCCATGATCTGCACCTTCTCTCCACACGGCCTCCCCGCCACTCAGTATGATCCCACAGTTCTCTAGTTGGGAGGCCTCCCCCCGTCTCCTCCTCTCACACACCCAGGGGCTTCAGAGGCCCGGCCTCCCCTGCTTCGTCATCCTCCCAGCCCAATAATCTCAGTGGAGGCCTGACAGTCGGTATCACACCATCAAATATGGCCTCACCCACACACTGTGGCGGGAGCTTTGTGGCGTAATCGTCTCTGTCCCCACAGGACCCACACCCTGACACCCTGGCACCCACAGGATGCTCAGCATTTGTAGATTGGCTGCAGGGGACCAGACCCAAGGCTCAGTGAGGTCTCTCCTGCCAGCCAGCCACCTGGTCCCTCTCCATCAGCACAGCATTCCCTCAGTGTGCATTTAATGGCCCCCAGGTTGCTGGGGGAGAAAGACACAGCAGAGGGCGGGAAAGCAACAGGTGGGTGCAATGAGAGAGAGAGAGAGAGGTATAGGCTGCTGTGGGAGCTCAGAGGAAAGACGTTGGGATCATGAAGGGCCTCCCTGGAGGTGCCTGAGTGTCTTCAGTCAGTTAAGCAGCTGCCTTCGGCTCAGGCCATGAGCTCAGGGTCCTGGGATGGAGCCCTGGGTCAGGCTCTGCGCTCAGCGGGGAGTCTGCTTCTCCCTCTCCCTCTGCTCCTCCCCCCACTCATGCGCGCTTGTGTGTGTACGCACACTCTCTCTCTCAAATAAATAAAAATCTTTATTTAAAAAAAGAGGGGCCTCCCTGGAGGTGGGGACACAGGACGGGACGTGGAGGATGGGTAGGGTTTAATTAGAGGAATGGGATTGTGAAAGGCATCCCTGGCAGGAACCTCGTTAGTAAGAAAGATGCAGCCCACCCCCAGTCTGCGCCATGCACCAGGCCTGTTGAGGGTGACCTCCACTACACACACACACACACACACACACACACACACACACGTACCGGATGTAGGTCTCATTGCGGTTGTACTTTCTTGCCAGGTACCGGGCTGAGCCCCTGTTGGGGATCCTGACCATGGAGATTTCTTTCCCGTAGCGAGTCAGGTTGCAGGGAGTAGGGCAGAAACACGGGCCCTCGGAGCCCCCACCCAAGGAGTCTGCAACACAGAGGCACCAGCTGCAAGGGGGGAGGGCGGGTGGCCCAGAGGCCCACTAGCTGCCAGGAGAAGGTGTAGGGGCTGTTCTGAGGAAGGCACATCCCCAGGGCGGGGCGGGGGGGGCCTCTACAGGCACTGCCTAGGGGAGACCCGCTGGGGGATCCTTCCTGGACCAGCTTCAGACTACCTAAGAAAGCAGGTGAAGGTAGAGCCCCCCAGCACCCTCCTATAGGCTTATTCTTCTGTGTCCCAGCCCCCTGGGGCGGAGAAGTCCCCATGGCTCAGACTGAGGACACAACCCATCCATCGGAGCTAATCAATCACATGAGGCCTCACACACACACGGAGCTTGGAGGATGCTGGATGAATGGGATTATATGCTTGTTTTTACACATGCAGATGGATGAGTGGATGAGTGGGTGGGTGGATGGACAGATGGGCAGAAAGACAAATGCTATGTTTAATATGCTGGATTTTCTCAGGGAGCCTGGATGGCTCAGTCAGTTAGGCATCCAACTCTTGGTTTCAGCTCAGGTCATGATCTCACGGGCCTGGGTCCATGCTCAGCGGGGAGTCTGCTTGAAGATTCTTTCCCTCTGCCCCTCCCCCCCACTTGTGTGAATGCACATGTGCGCTCTCTCTCTCTCTCTCTCAAATAAATAAATCTTTTTTTTTTAAGATTTTATTTATTTATTCATGAGAGAGAGAGAGAGAGAGAGGCAGAGGGAGAAGCAGACTTCCCGCAGAGCGGGGAGCCCGATGCGGGACTCGATCCCAGGACTCCGGGACCATGACCTGAGCCGAAGGCAGATGCTTAACCATCTGAGCCACCCAGGCGCCCACAAATAAATAAATCTTTAAAAAAACATGTTGAGGGGCGCCTGGGTGGCTCAGTCGTTAAGCGTCTGCCCTTGGCTCAGGTCATGATCCCAGGGTTCTGGGATCGAGCCCCACATCGGGCTCCCTGCTTGGTGTGGGGCCTGCTTCTCCCTCTCCTTCTGCCCCTGCTTGTGTTCCTTCTCTCGCTGTGTCTCTCCCTGTCAAATAAATAAATAAAATCTTAAAAATATATATATATGTTGAAAAAAAATTTTTTAAGTAAAAAAATATGCTAGATTTTCTCTGTTCCCCTCTTCAGATTCACTCTCCACTCTCCTCCACTTTTCTCTGTGCCCAGGAGACGGGGCTCTCTGCCAGACGCATCAGCTAGACTCCCTCGTCTTCTGGCTTTGGGTTGGGTTGGGCCAATGGAAGAGACCCCAGCAGAGGCAGAGGGTAAGGAGGGGACAGATGCCAGGGGATTTCTTTTCCTGGCTTCCTCTCCACCAGGCTGTGGGTCGGCTGAGGCTGTTCCCCCCTCTTGTGGCCATAGCTCCTGTCCTCTGGGACAGCCACAGGTCTCTGTCTGGGCCCCAGCGGTGTTTCTTCCCTTTACCACCTCAGGCCTGCACAAGTCGATCCTGCCCAGTATTGCTAGTTCTGTGCAGTTTCACCATCCCTGTGGTTCCCGTGTCCCTGCTCTCACATCTACCCCTTCATTAACCATCCTTGCCCCTTTGGCTGATGCGGTTGGGATGCGGGACAGAGAAGGTCTCGGTGTGGTTCCACTGCCGGTCCTGTCTCTCCCTCCCCACGGCCCCACCGTCCAGATGACTGCAGTGCTCTCCTGACCGCTTGCCCTGCTTCTGCTCTTACTCCCGCCATCCATTCTCCGCAGCGGCTCAGAGTCACCTTGTTTAACATCAGAGGGCGTTCTTGCCTTGCCTTGAGCCACCATGGGCTTCCCAGAGCCTCCTCCACTCTTGCTGCCCCCTCCTGTGTTCTCTGCCCTCCAGGCTTGCTGACCTTTCCGTGCCCCACCCCCACACTCTCTCTGGCCACAGATGTCTAGCACAGAACTGTCCCCACCACCTAGATCATGGCCCTGCCTTTCACCAGTCTGGCTCTTCCGTACCCTTCAAGTCTCAGCTAATCAATCACTTCCTCCAAGGATCCTCCCGCCTTCCCAGGTGGAGCTGCACGCCCCTCCCTGGAGCCCTGTAGCACCCCTGAGATTCCCCCTCTGCAAGGACTAGCTCCATGCCATCACAGTGTCCGTCCACAGCCCCGCGGGCCGGGAAACTCCATGAGGATGGCCTCTTGCTCCCACTCTCACCTCCGGCACCAGCCCAGGCTGGCAACGTCTGCAGAAGAAGGAGTGGATGGATGGATGAAAGAATGAGTGAATCGCAGCCCAAGTGAGACCTACGGACAGATGGGGCTTGCCTTACCCACACTGACACTCAGCAGTGCATCTCTCCTCAGCCCGAGAGAAGTCCTTTCACTTTCCCAGAGACAGTGAGCTCATTTGCTGAGCCAGGACAGAAGCCCAGCCCTTCACTCCCAGTCCTGGGTTTTCTACACACCACCACCCTGCTGCCTCCACTTACCCAAGTGTCCGCACCTGCAAAGTCCTCAGAACCCCTGGAAGTATGGGATAAGGCTCAACCCCAGGAAGAACCATCCAGGGAGAGACTAGGAGGAGGGGGACCAAGGCAGTGAGGAGAACGGTGGACAGAGAGATGAAGAGGAGGATGATGGAGAGGCAGGGGAAGGGAGAAGGCAGCACGGACCCAGTGTGTGGTCGGCACACTCGATGTAGATATTTGGCGGGCAGATGGTCTCATTGCCTGAAAGGAGAGAAGATTATTCCTGGAGTCTACGGGTCCACCCCCTCTCCCCCACCACATTCCCAAATGTGGGCACACACGTACGTGCATGCACACGTGCACACACATGTAGGTGTTTGCACATCCCTATACACGCACGAGCTTCTACATGCTTGTGCATGCATGCCGAAATGTCCACAAGCATATATGCTTGCAAGCATGTGCGCACTCGCACGCGCACATATTCACACATCTGTATGCCTGTGTTCCAGCCCGTGCACACAACCCCCTCAAGCATGCAAGCATAAATGTACATAAACACATGTATGCTCAGATACATATTAACATGCCACAAGCATGCACGTGCGCATTCCCAGGTGCACACGTGAAACCACATAAAATCCCAAACAGGTGCGTCTGTGTGGCACAGTCTGTTACGCATCCGACTCTTAGTTTCAGCTCAGGTCATGATCTCAGGTTCATGAGATCAAGCCCCGGGCAGCTCCCTGCTCAGCAGGGAGTCTGCTTCTCTCTCACTCCCTCTGTCCCTCCTCCCCGCTCTCTCTCTCTCAAATAAATCAGTCCTTTTTAAAAACCCCAAGCCCACACGCGTGCCCTCGCAGGAGGCTAGACCCACACAGGGGCAGCCTTCCGCCCTGGAGGACCTGGAGCCCGGCCGGGCGGCGGAGGCCAGCGGGAGGGGAGGGCGCCCACCTGGCATGTGCACCATCCGGCACCGGCAGCGCTGAAGCACGGCCTCCTTCTCACAGCGCAGCCGGCAGGCAGACACGCTGTAGGCTGAGTAGCCCTGAAGCTCAGGCTCCCGGAGCCCGCTCTCCGCCCGGCAGTTGCCCCAGGGCTGGGGCAGATAGGTCAGCTGCGGAGGTGGGGCATATGGGGTCACGCCTCAGAGTCCCCCGGGCCCTCCACTGCCCACAGCTCCAGCAAAGTCCATGGGCGGGGGGCGGGGGGCGGTGAGCTTTTGAGGGCAGGGCTGGTCAGCATCCCCTCTGGGCCCAAAGACCCTGCCCTATGCCCGAAAAACTCAGGACCCAACTGGCGGTGCTCACCCGCTGTTCCTGGCAGGACACGAAGGTTTGGAAGCCTGGGGACACACCGAAGCCCAACTGGTGGATGTAGGGGGGCTCCTCTTGGCTGTGGATCTGCACTCGGATGCCAGCCTCAAACGATGTCTCGTCTGCACAGTGGCCGTGGGGACATTGGGAAACCCATGCCGGGCAGCGGGCCCAGGTTGGAGCCCCCAAATCGGCCCCCCGTCCCTTTCCCTGCATACTTGTCTCTCTCCAGATGGGCAGGTATTCCTCCTGCTGGATGTCCAACATGATCTCCAGGCCACTGCCCATGCCCCCTGCCCGACTGGGCAGCGAACTCTGTGGATCTGCGTTGAAGGTGTAACACTTCCCGTAGCGAGTATAGACCTGCGGGGTGAGAGAGAGGAGGAGAGGAGACGAACGGAGGGGCTAAGACAATTCCTTAAGCTCAAGGTTCCCTGTCCTGTGGGAGGACCATCGCACCTGCCTGGACACCACTGTCCAATAGCGAGCGGTCTGCAGCCCCGCCTCTTCCCCAAGCAGGATCTTTTCTAGTGACACCCTCTCTTAGACGACTCAAAGGCATCCCCAGCATCACATATCAATAGCAGAACTCTTGCTACCTTCCCAAAACCTGTGCTCCCCCTCCTCTAATTAAAGGGCCCCACCATCTATCTATCCAGTTTCTCAAGTCAGAACCCTGACACTTCCCTCTCCCTCACCCCTACGTTAGATCCAGCATGTGCGCCGGCCGATTCGACTTCTGAAATCTATTTAGAATCCAACCACTTTCCTTCCATCTTGTGCCCCCCCGCCCTTTCACCACCATCTCCCACCTGGCTGTGGCGATGGGCTCCTAACTGGTCTGCCTTCATCCATCCTTGCCCCTCGCTCCTGGCCCTTCCCCCACACAGTAGCCCGAGTGCCCGTTGTAGAGTGCATGGATCCGATCGAGTCCCTTGCTGGCTTGAAACCCAACATTTCCCAGACAGTAAAGCTCAACTCCTTCCCTGGCCTGAAAACCTCCATGCAGTGTGACCTCTCCTGCCACTCCAGCCCCGGGATCTCGCAGGTGACAAATTCAAACTTATGGAGCACCTTCCTTCCTCTGGCCCTTGTTTGTTCAGTTCCTCCACCTGGAATGCCTCCTCCCACCCCGCCCTTGGCATGGTTAGCTGCCTTTTAAGTCTCTGCTTAAATGTCCCCTCTTCAGACGCATGCCCATATACCACACACACGTCACCGAGGTGTTCGTTGGTTTGCTGAGTACTTATCAAGACCTGAGATGATCTGGTGTATCTGTTTGTCTCCTTGTCCAGGGCCCATCTCTCCCCCACTGAGGTTTATGCGGCAGAGGAGCAATGAGCTTGTTCGGTGTCCCCAGCCCTGGCCCAGTGCCGAGCACAAGGGATGCTTATAAGCAGTTACTGCCGCGCTCAACGAAGCCCCTTTTTCCCGTACGGAGAGTTCCCCGGCATGGACACCAGATGGCGCTGGCGCCCCGGAGACGGAAGCCGAGGCCCCGCCGGCCCTAGCTGCGACGGGGCTTCGCGGAGCTGCTGGGCCGGGGGTCAAAGGAGAGGCGGAGGCAAGTTCCCCGCTGCCAGGCGCACCCCACAGAGACGAGCCCCCGGGTCAAACCCATCACAGGCAGCACCTTCCCTGGGGGCAAGGGGTCAGTGCCCTCAATCACTCTCGCGCTCCCCCTCCCCTCTCCTTGGGAACATTTCGCACTGGTAAAAGCTGGGAGAAAAGGCACGGGCGGTGTTGGGGAAAAGATATCCTAAATGCCTAGCTTCAGAGAGATGGTGTAGAAGAGAGAGGGGCTGGGTTGGGGGCAGCGGGAGGGAGGCTGTCGAAGAACTGGGGGCCTGGGACACCCTTATTGGGGATCAGGGTTAAGTCTCCCATGCCCTAGTGATGCTCTCCAATCACACCATTCTTCTGTCACCCAAACACCTTGCCTCTCGGTCCTCAAACAAAAATGGGTGCGTAACAAGCACGTGCAATTTACAAAACATGGCTACATCCACCCCTGCCCTATTGCATGCACTCAGCAACTCTGGTATGGACAGGTTTCATTAACCTGGTTTTTATTGACCAGGAAATGACCGCTCAGGGAGGTGATGTGCCTTGCTCAAGGTCACACAACCAGTCAACTAGTTGGTGGGAGAAGTGGAATTCGTCTGGATGCAAGACTTGAGCTGTTCCCACAACCCATTACTGGGAGCTGCCCACCGGCCAAGCCAGACCCCAGCTCCTTCTCAGCCCTGCCCAGCGGAAGTGAGACAGGTGTGTGACTCCACACCCATCTGTCCCCCCTTCCCCTCTTCCTCCTTCCCTTGAGCACCACTCCTGTACACCTTCCTTGCTCTTTGTTCTGCAGATCCCCTCCCTCTCAGTTCCTCTCCTGTCCCTCCCTTCCTGCTCTGCCCCTTCTCCTGCTTCTGGGTTCCGGCCCTTGGCCCTGTCCGGATCACCCTGCCCACTCTGCTGGGGCAGGAGGAAGCACGGCACAGTCCCAGAGCATTTGCCCTGCCCAGGCACTAAAGCTAAATGCCTCACGTGCTCTTTCCAATGGGATCTTCACAACCACCCTAGATCCCACAGATGAAGAAATGGAGGCTCAGAGAGGTGGACTGGTTTACCAAGGTCTCCGAGATCACTGCTTCTCAGACTTTCATGTGTGCACAAAAGCACCTGGGGACCTTGCTAAAATACAGATTCTGATTCAGTGATGTGTGAGATTCTGCATTTCTAACAACCTGCTGGTCCGTGGACCGCACTTCAAGTAGAAAGGCCCTGAATGAACAACAGGTGAGAGTCCAGTAAGACAGCTCCACTTTAGACCTGCGCTCTGACCTGTCACTGGAGGGAGGGGAACCCGGAAAAGGGGTGGGTGCAAGATTCTTGGATTCCCCAGGGGTGTAGGAAAGACAGATGGGGGGAATACATAAGTATTTGCCTCAAATCTCAAAGCACCACCCTCTTCCTACTTAAGGCCAAAAAGATGCTGGAATTGGCTCTTACCAATGCAGCCAGTTGAGCGTATGCTCTAGTTGAGAGGCTAAACAAGGCATGGGCTCCATGGGGGACCCAGTTAGTGAGCTGCCCCCCACCTCCATTCCCGCCCCCACCCCCATGCTGCTCTCCCTGACCACCAGGAACCATCACAGCCTCTCCACAGCTCAACCCAACCCATGGGACTGTGGCCTCCCCGCGGCTGGGAGCCACAGTTTACCATCTTGGCTGGCAAAGAGCCCAGCACAACTTGTAGAAGGAGGCATGAGGTGGACAGAAGGAGTTGCAGGCAAGTCCTTCCAAAGGCCCGGTGCTATGGTGCTTTTGATTTATTTTCTCCTTCGAACTTTCCAGAAAACCACACGAGGAAAGTATTGTTGCCCCCATTGAATGGTGAAGAAGCTCAGAAAGGGAAAGTGACTTGGCTAAGGGCTCACAGCAAGGAAATGACGACAGAGATTCAAACACAACCGAGCCCAACACCAAAGCAGAGTTAGTGCTTATAAAGACCCGGTAGGCAGTCAGTGACTACAAGACTCTGGTAGGCTCCTGCCCTAGATGGGGCTCGGCCAGCCTCCCTTCCTGATACTTCCAACGTGTTCATACAGACACATGCTGCGTGACCTGGAGCCCAGCCCCGGGCAGGGCAGAGGGAACCAGGAAGGTTTTGACTACAGTGACTTGGCCGGGGGGGGGGGGGGGGGGGGCCGCTTCCTGGCCCCCTGACCTTGAGGCGGTGGTGCAGAACAGCAGTGACAGAGGGGGGAGGAGCTCTGGGACTGCTGGCTGTACCCTGCAGGGAACGGGCAGGCCAGATTGGCAGGGCCACCTGCACGGCCCAGGTCAGGCCCGACTGCTGAGCAGAGCAGAGCGTTGCCCCGGAGACAGTCCCCGGGCCAGGCAGTAGCGGCGGGGGGAGCTGCCAGCTCCTAAGTGGCAGAAGTCTGTGGCGGCACAGCCCCCGGCCTCTTCCATGGAGACGGCACGGCAGCTCCGCCTCAAGGTCCCCCAGGCTGGTCACTGCTCCCTTCCCCATGGACAGGCCCCGAAGGAGGGTGTGTCCGGGGCCCAGCAACGGAGAGGGGCAGGTGCAGGGCCACAATGTGCCTTCATGGGCTGAGGATCTGTCTCCAAGTGACCCACCATCAACGCCTTTGGGCCCTGTTCCCATCTCAGACCCCCACCTCTTCCTTTGGTCTGCCCCCCACCCCCTTTGCTCTCTGCCTCAGCTCCCAGGTCCACCTTCCTGATCCGAGGCTAAGCGCATGGCTTCCCAGGCTGAACAGCTTCTAGACGGGAGTCTGTCTGTGCTGTGTGGGGACCCTTGGACCCCCTCCATGACCTTTGTCTGTCTTTCTTTCTTTCTTTCTTTCTTTCTTTTTTAAGCTTTTATTTATTTATTTGTCAGAGAGACAGAGAGCACAAGCAGGGGGAGCAGCAGAGGCAGAGGGAGAAGCAGGCTCCCCACTGAGCAGGGAGCCCGATGCGGGGCTCGATCCCAGGACCCCAGGATCATGACCTGAGCCGAAGGCAGACGCTTAACGACTGAGCCACCCAGGCGCCCCTCCATGACCTTTTTCTGGCCAGCCCCCTACCTGTCCCTCTCAGAGAGCTTTACCCTTTCTTGGCCCAGACCCTGGCCTGGGTTTGCCTCCCTAGTCTCTGTCCCCTGATCTTGGTCTGTGTCTCAAGGCCGTTCTCTCTTCTCCTGGCCTGGTTGTCCTCAGCGTCTGAGAAACTACCCATCCGGCTTCTGTTTCTCTGTCCATCGCCTTCTTTCGGCCTGTCTGTCACCGTAGCCTCCATTTCCTCTCCCACTGGCCTGGCTGCCCCCATTTTCTCCGTTCCTTCGACCTCAGCATCTGCATCCTGTTTATCCTTAGCCTAGGTGTCCAGTCTCTGTCTCTTGTCCTACTAGACTTTTCCCTGGGCCTGAAACTGCCCCTGTCAAGCCAGGAACCCCTCCCTAGGTGTGCTTCCCTCCTTCTCCCTGCCCCCCCCACCGACATCAGAGCTTGGGAGAAATCTGTCCAGAGCTCTCTACTCTGAGCAGTGGCTCCTCTCAGCCCCTTGGGTTCCATCTATCCACAGCTCCGATTTCCCCGCAAAGCTCTCCTTGGCTGGCTGGCTTGCATGCACCCCCCAGCCCTCCCCACCCCTCATCCTCCCTGCAGTCATGGAGCCCACTGGAGCCCACAGGGTTAACAGGCAATTAGCAGGGCCAGGGCTCAGAGCTGTGGGGGAGAGGGCCCTGGGCCGCCAGGAGATAAGAAGCAGCCCAGAGCAGCAGAGGCTGGGCTAATCCCGGAGCTAATCTGCGGCCTGGGCTTTTATCTTCACCACCTTCTGGGCACCCTGCCTCCGCTAAGGCCCTGGCACCTCCACCCCCCCCCCGCTTTTCCACAGTAGCTTCATCCCCCCCATATTCCATTAGCCCTCCCCTGATGTGGTCCAGCCCCAGGCCTTTCACAGGCCCCTGGAATGAACTCCCCTTAACGCTAAAGTGCCCTGGAGTCTACAGGGGGCCGGTGGTGGAAGGGGACGCATCTTCTCTGGTCTTGGACTGTGACTAACACAGCAGGTTGAACAACTCTTGAACAACTTCAAAGCCTCCTGCATCTCTATCCTCACCTGGGTAGGAAGAAAGCACCAACTCAAGACACCTGGGGTGTCTGTGCTGATCCTATAAAGACCAAAGCAGAAGCCTAGAGGAGGCAAGGTACGTATCCAAGGGCACAGAGGAAGACGGGGCAAATTCAGAACTAGAGTCCAGTCCCTCTCCCCCACTGGCCCAACACTCTTCTCTGACCCCCCCCCCCGAGGAGTCAGTAGACCCTGGTGCCAGCCTCAGCATCACCACAGACGGCCTGTGTAACCTTGGCTAATAAAGTGATTTATTGACTTCTCTTGACCTGTTTCCTCATCTGTCAAGTGGGAATAGAAATTCTTGCCTGACTTATTTCACGGGGTGATTGTAAGGAGTGGAGCTAAAAGGCATCTGCAAAGTGAAATCATATACCCGAGGCCTCAACATTAGCAAGAAGAGTGTTGTAGAGACAGCTAAGAACCTGGGGCAGAGATGGACCATTGGAGGTGGTGCTGGAAATGGATACACATAACACAGCTTCTTAACTTGGGGAAAGGGGCACATATTTCGGAGTCCTACAGAACAGGGTTCAAATCCTGGCTCTGCCACCAGCCTCGGACAAACCACCTTGGGTGCATGGGCAAGATTTAATCTCGCTGAGCCTAGGGTTGCTCATCTGTTAAAGGAAAGTGGTAATTTCTCCTCCTAAAGTTAGTCGTGAGGATGAGAGAGAAGTTCAGAGTGATGCGTGGTAGGGTGCTCAAGGAAGGCAGCGGGCGGTGGTGTGGGGTGTGGATTTGTGAATGGAGCTTCTTGCCAAATGGTGCAGCTCTTTTCTCTCTCTCTCTCTCTCTCTCTTTCTCATATTGATGTATACTTGACATGGTGCAGCATTTTGATCTTGGATTCCCACTGGTCCCATTCTCAGGGCAGCATGCACCTTGGTAAAGCGTCTCTCAGCAATCTGTCAGCGTGGAAACCCCCCAGCGCTGAGAAATGGCTCTCCTACTGGCTGGGAAGCAGCACCCAGCCAACAAGCCTGCAGCTCACCCTGGTTCACATCTGGGCCCCGCCTTCACTGTCTGTGGCATTAGGGTTCGGTCATTTAACCTCTCTGATCCTCCATTTTTCACCTGTAAAATGGGAATAATAATAATAGGCGCCCTTCAGAGGTGTCATGAGGAAAGAGATAATCTACATGAGTAATAGCAACATCTAACATTTATTTAGTGCTTACCCTCTGCCAAGCATGGACCTAAGCACTTAACATAAATTAACGCCCTAATCCTCACGGAAACCCTATACAGGGGGTGACTTATCCCCATTTTATAGACAAGATAATAGAGGCCCAAAGAGGGTAGGGGCCTGCCCGGGTGACATCACACAGCACAGCAGGTGCTGGGCAGTCTGGTGCCCGAGTCTGTGCTTGAACCTAGCGTGTGATGATACACACGGGCACAGCGCCGGCCAATAGTAGGTGCTCAAGAGATGGCAGGTGCTCACACAACAGTCATGTCCCAGCACTGTTCTTTGAGCCTGTGCCCTGTGTCGGGCACCGTGGATGGCGCTGGGGATGGTTCAGAGAACCGAACAGACGGTCTCAGCCCTGAGGGCCTTTGCTGTCTGACTGCAGAGAGATTCATTCATTCAAAACGTGTTTATTGAGTCGCCTACACGAAGAGGCAGGTGAACAGCAGTGGGGAACAAAACAGACCCGGCAACCACAGGTATAGGCAGATCGTTACTAGTTGTGATTATTGCTGTGATGGGGAGACCAGCACAAGTCCTCTGACGGTGGGACAAGAGCTGGAGTTGGGTTGGGGAGGAAATCTTCGCAGAGCAAGCCCACTCACCCCCGCCAGAAGGGAGCGATCGGGCCACACGGCGGAGACGGAGGAGGACGCCCACCTGCTGAGCAGGCCTGGCCCCCTCTACCACACCCCCACAGCCACCCAGGGGCTTTGCAGAGCGACTTCCTCCCCAAGGTTGGAGCGCTCCCGCTCCAAATCCGAGCAGTGTTTGTTCAAATGTAAATGTGTGAGCTGTGGTGGAAGGGAAGTAGGCAACGGCCGAGGCCGCGTGACTCCAGGCTGAGCTCGAGCTAGGAGCCCGGAGAGCTTGGGGCCCGTAGCCGAATGCGATTATTCCAGGCGTGCGCCGCGTTTCCACAGGAGAGGTGAGGCGCGGGGCCCCCGGCACGCAGGTAAACAGGCAAACCTGTTCCCGGGTAGCGACCACTTAGGCCTTAAACCCTAGAAAGTCATTTTTCCAGGCGGGAATATTTTTAATTGATAGCGAAGCCCTTCGCTGACATTGCGGCCCCTCGATGCAAAGTTATTCGTTAGAGTTGTGTTGGCACGGCGGAACACACACCCGCGGCCGGGCGGGAGCTCCGGGGCCGAGACCCAGAGGGTGGCGGCGGCGGCGGCGGCGGGTGGGTGGGGGTGCGCCCCCCACCCCCAGCACCGCACCCCGGCGTCCAGGCCCGGCCCACCCGCACGCACCCAGGGGGCCGCACCCACCGCCGCGCGCTCCCCGCCGCCCCCTCCTCCCTCCCGCTGGGCAGGCATCCATCACCGCGCCCGAGCGCCCTCCCTCCCGTCTCCTCCGGGCGCCTCGGCTCTCCTCCCTGGGTTGGCCTCATTTGCATTCCCCCGGCTCCCGGCTCCTCGGCAAAGTGACCTCCGCACTCCCTCCGCGGAGGGAGACACCGCCGCCCGCCGCCCGCCGCGCCCGGGGAGGGCCGAGGGGGCGCGAGCCCGGCCGGCGGGGCGGGGGCCCGAGGAGGCGGCTCTGCGAGGGGCAGCCGGCGGGCTCGCGAGCGGCGGGAAAGGCCTTGGGGCCGAGGGGCGCACACCGACTCCGATGGGATTTGAACCCGCGACCTCAGATCCCCTGCGGGGCGGGAGTGGGGACGGGGAGGCCAGCACCAGGCTCGCGGAGCTGCGCCCCAGAAACGGAACCCCTGTTTGGAACCTGGGGCTCCCCAACACCCCGTCCCCACCCCACCCTCCGCCCCGCCTCGCCCCGCCACTGGAGAGGGGCCAGCCCTAACGGGCAGTCGCCCAGAGGGTCTCCAGTACCGCCTGGGGGCCTGAGCAGCCCCGGTCCCCGCTCCCCAGGCCCGCCGAGCCGCCTCCCCTCCCCCCGTTTGGTATTTACACCTTTCACACATTTGTAAGCTATTATCCTGTCCACGCTTAGTCACCGCTGAGCCAAGCGCCACGGATTTAGCTCCTTTAATCTTTCCTCCTAAATCAATCCTCCATTTCCCCTTAATCATCCCGTGGCTCCTCTCTGAACTCTCTCGCTGCTGCCTCGCCTGCTGCAGCCCATGCCTGTCTCTGGAACTGCTCCCCCTCCAATCCCAAACGGCTGTCCCAAGGGCATGGGGAACATGGGTGGGGGGGTAGGTTGGATTTCCAGCGCTGCCGGCCCCGGCTCGGGAGCCAGGACAAGTAGCGCAAACCTTCCCCCCCCCCCCCCCCCCCGCACCCCCACTCTCTTTCTGGAAACACACAGCACTCTGAACCTTTTTGTCTCCACCCTGCGGGTCCCTGTCCTCCCGCCTTCCCACCCCCCTTCCTCTGGATAACTCCAAGACCCTAACCATCAGGTCTCCGTCCTCGGTGCCGGCTGTCCCCACCCCCTCTGTCCCAGGGTGCCTGCCCATCTCTCCCGGCCACTCTGTCCCCACCCAGCATTTACTCCCGCCCAGTGGGACCCACTGACTCAGGGGCCTCAGCCTGAGCAGCCCTGAAGCTCAGCACTCCGAGTGCTCCCCGGGATGCTCCTGCCTCCCTGCAGCCCATCCCTGATCCTTTCTGCCTCCACGAGTCGGCCTGGCAGAGGCCCCGCTGCCAGCCACAAGAGGGAGCAGATTCCTCCTGGGAAGCAGAAGGGTAGGGGTGGAGATCCCGGAGGGAGCACGGGTAGGGGAGAAAGAGGGAGGACAAGAGGGTGTTACTGGGGCCATTTCTTCAAATGCTAATCAGCATCTTCCGGCAGTGCCACAAGAAGCTGAGCTGATAATGAGCCCAGCTCGGGGCTGATTCCTGATTAATGAAGAGGCCACAGGGCTGCTGAGTGGGGCCGGGTGGGGCACGTCCCTCCTGTCCCTCCCCGCTGCCCTTGCAGACCGGTCCTCTGTAACAATAACAGCCCCTGCCCTTGGATGCTTGGCCATACTACTCAGATCCACCCCCCCCCACCAACTCCACTGGCCAACGGGAAGCAGCCAGACTGAGAGCACCCCCTCCAGGAGGGCCTGAGGGACAGCAGCCAGCACTGGGCAGGAGCGGGGGAGAGCAAACACCGGGTTCTGCAATCCCGGAGTCGTAGGTAGCCCTTGGAGTATTTTTTTAAATCAGGAACATTTTTATTAAAATGATCAAGACTTGGGCTTCCCTGGACAACACCCCCAACACACGCACGCGCACACACACACACACACACCACTGGGCATCCCTGACCATAGGGCCCTAGTTAGCTGGGGCTGAGGAGCAAGCTGCTCCCCTCAGGGATAAGTGAGCTTCAGTTTTGCTCAGACCCCACCCTTCCCTGCTGTGTGCCCTCCCCGACCTGACCTGACCTGCCTGGCTCCTAAAGACAGGATCAACCCTGAACTAGATGGTGAACTAAATGTTCTCAAGATTCATGCCTCAGGAGAGGACAGGAGCAGATGGGGACAGAGGGCTGGACAGAGGGTGAGGATAAGAGGTAAGCTTGTCTGCCTGGACCAACCTCAATGGGAAGCCCGTCCCTTCTTGAGTCAAGGGGATAAGGGGCAGCCCTCAGCCCCTCTGGAGCCAGCAGCAAAGGTATGGAGTTGGCATGTTCTCGGGGTAGCCCCCCCACAACCAAGGAGGCGGGGCAGAGATGATCAGTACTGGCCTGACCACACCAGGGAGGGGGACAGGCTCAGGAGGCAGCTGGGATGGAAGGCAGGGGACTGCCGAGGATCTGGCATGGGGGAGCCAGGGAGTGCTAGAGGGCCTCCCCGCTTGCTGCTCCCCCTGCCTCAGAGTTGTCCTGGCTGGCAGCTGGGGTGGGGCTGGGAGAGGAGGGAGGAGGGCAGGGAGGGGGACTGCCCAGCTGGAAGAGGCCTTGTCTAATTGTGCCTGATTAGTAGAGAGGAAGAGAACAGGGCGAGTGATTAATAGTCACGGCAGTCACCAGCGAGTGGGGAAGGAAGGCTGGGAGGGGTAGGGAAGTCTGAGAGCCAAGAGGGGATGGGGCCATGAAGTGCCCACGGGTCCCTGGTCCCCTGCCCGCCCAGGGACTGCCTGGACCCCTGACAACCCCACAGAGAGGGGCCAGGTCCTACCCCTGCCTCCTCAAGGACTCTCCACCTTCCCCATCCCTCAATTTTCCAGACAATAGAATGGAAGAGAAAAGACCGAGGTCATGTCCTGCACCTGGGGAAAAAGGTCTATTTGCTCATGTGGTGTTTCCAGACACAGACCCTAACCTCAGCCCAGATTGGAGATGGCGGCACTTCCAACCAGAGCCCACAGCCACCACCTCACATCCTTGGACCCCAGTTGGAATTCCTAGCCCTGCCCATTCTGGCAGTCTGACCCTCGTTCCTTGGACCACCAAGAACTACACTGTCCAATATGGTTGCCACTAGCCACATGTGACTGTTTGAACTGGCCATTCATTTTCCCTGTCACACCAATCCCCCATCAGATGCTCGATAGCCAGTGTGGCCGGTGACTACCCTACTGGACTGCGCAGATCCAGAACCTTCCCCCCATCCCAGAGATGTCTGGTGGGAGAGCGCTGATCTGGAGAGTGTGTGTGCACACATGCATGCGGGCATGGATATTTGGGAGGGGCGGGTCGCAGGGCAATGCTGTAGTAGTGTAGGGGAGGGTCTGGGCCTGAGGGTCGAGACAGGGGAAAGGCCGGGTGATGGCCGGCAGCAAAGCTGCCGACACAGGGGTCAGAAACAGCAGCAGTCAGGTGAGAGAGCAGACGCTTCCAGAGACACACGCAAGCGGGGAGGCCCTCTAGCACTCCCTGGCTCCCCCATGCCAGATCCTCGGCAGTCCCCTGCCTTCCATCCCACCAGGCAGCGCGCTGAGTTCTTTGCAGCCATCTTTTGCATCCTTACAACTGCCCGAATTTTTTAGGTTCTACTACTGTATTTACTGAGTATAGAAACCGCGGCTCGTGGAAGCTTTTTGACTTCTCCAAGGCCACACAGCTTGAAGGGGAGAACTGAGGTTCAAATCCAGCTGGTCTGGCTCCGGAAACCACACACTTGACCACCCCACCATACACTCCCGGGCTGAGAGGAGATGCTGAATTTTAGAGCCACCCTTGCATTTTACAGCTAAAGAAATGAAGCCTAGGGAGAAAGAGTGATTTCTGCCTTCTAGTAAGTGGGCAAGCTGAGAGCGAGCCGCAATGGGGAAAGTATGGATGGGGCTTGGAGCGCCAGGGTGGGGGGGAGCAGATGGTGGTGGCAATTGGGAGGAAGGGAGAGAACGGATAGGTGGTGAGAGCAGGTGAGGTGGGAGTGGGGGGTTGGGGATGAGACTGAGTAAGGAGGGGGAGGGGAGGAGGAGAGGAGAGGAGGAGGAGAAGGGCCCCAGGGGAGCTGGGTGGAGGGGAGCATGGGTGCGGCCAAGAGCATCTCCCCCATCTCTCCCTTTCTCTCCAGACTCCCCAGACCTGCCTCATGCCTTGAACCTTTCCAGCCCTCTTCAGCCCAGAGTGGCCTCTCTCTCTCTCTCTCTCTCTGAACTCAGGCTCTTACTCTTCATGTACCTCTTTTGGCAATTAATCCTGGCACCTCATGACACCGCTTGCATGGCTGGTTAACTCTTGCATGGTTGGTTAAGCTTCTGAGCGTCCCTGTCTCTGCTCCACCGCGAGAGTGTAGGCTGCTTGAGGACAGGGACTGGGGACTGGGGCTTCCCTCCTTTGTTCTCCCCCACGCCACCTAGCAGGCACAGAGCCAGCACGCCGAGCTCCATGTTGACTGGGTGAGTGACTGGGAGTCAGTGAGGGGGTATCAGGGAGCGTGGGGGGGAAGCAACTGCAGTGGTAAAAGAAGCAGGAGAAGCAGCTTAGGGGACTGGGGGAGGGCGCATTACCCGGAGTAAAAATAGGCTGGAAAATGTGACATTTATTAACTTGGATTCTGGAGGAAAGGTCACAGCAGAGTGGGGAGTGGGAAGGAGGAAACAGGGAAAGCAACAGAAAACACATCGCAGCCCCTTACCCAAAGCCTGTCACTGTTACTGACCATCTTACCACCCGTGCCTGGGCAGGTTCCTCGCCACCTGGTGTCTGTACCCGTCTCCCTACCACTGATCCTCAGCATGAGCTCCATGTTCTTACCAGAGGGCCGTTGTGGACCTCCTGTGCTCAGTAGAGACCTCATGTCTTCATCTCCTACCTCTTCAATCTTGCCCCACAAGACACCCCCATCTTGTCCACTGCCACAGTTCATGGATTGCCATCCCAGCCAATAATCCCAGACCCCATTGTATTTGCAGCAGACCCAACCCTAGAAGGCCAGGTCCAAGGGAGAGTTACACTCAGCAAATGGGGGATGGGGTGTGGGCAGAAGGGTATGGCGTCTAGACTGGGTGGGGGACACAGAAAGCAGGATCCAAAGGGGAATTCCTGTCCCTCAGTGCTTGCTTTGCCCCTCCGCTCTTCTCGGGCATGCAGCAACCCCAAAGCTGAAACCCACAAACTTCACCTACCCTCCTCAGCCTCCTCTCTGCAGCCCCAGAGTATGAAAAGGCCTGCGGGATGTCCATCCTCCTCTTTAGCCATCCTCAGGATTCTGAGAGACTCCCTGTTCCCATAACCTCCAAGCACCTCTTCCTTTCCTAGAGCCAGGCAGGAAACCCCTGCTTCCCTCACCTTACCCATCTCTCCCTCCTCCCTCCTCCCCTCCTTCCCACTGAGGTTTCAACACACTTCCCCTTTCCTTTTTACCCCCAACTGGGGCCTGAGATGCAAACTCCCGCTCAGGGACACAAAGCTCCCATTGATTTCTGCCCCCACAGCACCTGCTGAGAATGGGCTCTGTCTGCCCCCCCAACTTTGAGGGGTGAGGATGTCAGACAGAGGGGCCCCAGGGACCCCAAAGGCCACATGCACACTCTCAACACCTCACCTCCTCCTTGGGGACTCCTGCAGTCCTGGGTTTGGGAGCAATGATTTTTTCCTAGAAGAGGGTGTGTAAGCCACACAAAAGCCCAGCGCCCCCCAAACCAGCACTATCCCTCCTTCCTGTCCCTTCCTCCATTCCTACCCAACTGCGCCCGCATCCCGTGGGAGGAGGACCCAGCGGCTGCAGGCATGGGTGGTGGTGAGAGGAGCCATAGTAGGCCTACTAGGGGCATGTTTCCTGCCGATGCTGAGGCAGTGAGTGAATGGGAACCTGCGCCGGGGGCAGCTGGGCTGGAGGAAGGCAAGCCCCCCACTCCTGCTCCCATCTCTGGGGCAGGCCACTGGAGGCTGGCTGGAGTGGGCACCATGTTGATGCCACGTATTTGCACACGCACTGGGCAGTGGTGACAAGGCTGCAAACACACACATGTACACAACGCTGGGAGTCAACTGTGGGCTGGGGACAGGCATCCCAAGCACCGGGGGTAATAGATACCCCGTGACTGTGGGTGAATGGAGCACCAACAGACAGACAGCCCGCACACGAGACACGCCCCCCATGCTCACACCTGACTATGGGAGGGCAGCCCGAGCCGACACGCTGATCCCAATGAGAGTGTGTGTGTCTGTGCTCACACACGTGTGAGACATGGCACCAGCAGGCCCCACGTGGGGAGCAGGGATTGAGGTAGACGGGGCGGGGGGAGCATCAGGAGAGGGGATGGCGTCCACAGTGTGGCCCTGTCCTCAGCAGCTAAGTGAGATCTGGGATGTGGGCATGGGGATGAGGCGCTCTGGGTGTGTGGGTGTGCAGGTATGCTCGTGAGTGTAGTGACAGGCACACTGAGTATGCGAGAGGCAGTGCAGGAAACTGTCCCCAGCAGCAGGGGTGTGTGTGTGTGTGTGTGTGTGTGTGTGTGTGTGCGTGCGTGTGCTGGGTCGCAGCGAGGGTGAGCCGTGCACACAAGAGTGAATGAGTGATTCTCAGTGTAAGAGCCAGAGCCGGGCAAGGGAACAGCAAGACCCAGGAAACGGAGGGAGGGCGAGCGGGAGAAGCTGGAGGGGCCGCATGAAAGAGGGATGTGTGAGAGAGTCTGTGAAAGGGGGTGTGTATGAGAGACACGGAGACAGAGAAGAGACACTGGCACCCAGTGTACCCGAAGATCAAGACCGTTTCTTCCAGCCTGCCGGTCGGGCCAGCTCCCCAGGAGGCAGCCCTGAGTCCCTCTCTTTGCTGGAGCCCCCCAGACACCCTCTTCCCTTCACCCTCATCCAGTGGGGAGAAGAATCCAGTAGCCACAAAAGGAAAAGGGAACAACAGATAAGTGGGGGTCAGTTGCTCCTGCCCTGGCCCCGTGCATCCCTTCCCCGCAGGCTGCCCGGCTTCCGGGACACCCCGGGCCCACTCCAGGCCCCCTGGCCCCAGACCTGGGCACTGCACCAGCAGCAGAGCCAAGAAGAGGAGCAGCCACAGCAGCAGGGTAAGCCCCGAGGAGCATCCTCTGCTCCGTGGCCAGGAAGCCCGAAGGCAACACCCAGGCTCGGGGGAGACACGAGGCCAGCCTCTGCTGGCGGAAGGAAGGGAAGCCCTACGGAGGATGCCCCTATGCAGCCCCCCTCCTCGCCGCCCCCCCCGCCCCCCGCCGCCAGCCTCTGGCCACCCCAGGCCGGGCACGCCAGCTGGCAGGACTCACCACGGAGAAGTTGCTGGCGGAACAGTGATGCCCACTGAAGTTGCAGCTCTTGAGCATGTCGGCAAGCTGGTGGCCAGTGCGGTTGAGGATGTCTACCATGTCAGGCTCCGGGTAGCGCAGGCCAGCGGCGCGGTGCCCGTCCCGGTCTTTGGGGGGCAGCCCTGTCAGGTTGGCCAGGTGGAAGATGTCGGCGTCGCTGAGGGCCGAGTGCCGGAAGCGGTTGATGTTGCAGAGGGTGACCGCCGGGAAGCCCGCCACTGGGGCTGGGGCGGCAGGGTCCATTGCCACCAGGTGAGGCCGGGTCAGGTAGCCCCGGGCCAGGCCGGCAGCCTGGTACAGAAAGGCGGCCAGCGAGGTGAGTAGGGCCAGTGCCCACAGGGTTCTGCGCAGTCCGTGGGGGCCCGGGCCACAGGCCCGGCCCAGGCCGTGCAGAGTGCTGGTGCTGGCAAAGGTGGCCAGGTCCCGGGGGGCTGCTGTCCCCTGTGCAGGCCCCAGGAGGCTTTGCTCATCCCCTGCCTCCTTCTCCTTGGGTTTCGCATCCTCCTCTGCAAATTTGATTTTGCACACAATCTCGATCGGCATCTGTCCCCGGCTGCTGGGACTGTGGCCGGAGCCTCCCTGCCCCTGTCCCTCCCTGGCCAGTGGCCCCCCCCCAGTGCCCTCCGGAGTGGCGGCGGTGGCAGTGGCCGCTCTTCGAAACTCAGGGCAAGCAGGAGGAGGACAGGGACGGGGTGGGGGCCCGAGGTGGGGGAGTCACTCCCACTCCCAGCAGCTCCTCAGCCCTGCCGCCGCTGCCTCAGCTGCTGCTTGTCTCTCTCCTCGATCGGCTCCTTGTGGCTTCCTTATCAGCACCAGCACAGCTGTCAGCCCCTGCGTGTGTCCCTGCGAGCGAGCAAGCGAGGGAGTGAGCGCCGCTCCGCCACGCCGCGCAGCCCCAGCCGCGCCGCTCAGCATGTGCTCCGGAGCCCACCCCGTGCTTAATAATTCAGGACATGTCAACAGCGCTTCACCGGCGCCTCTGGCAGCAGGAGCCAGGCCAGGGGCGGGGGGCAGCCCCCCACACCCCCACCCCACCCCCCGGGGCCCAGGACAGGGATTCCCGGGCCCCTGCCCCAGACCTCGTCGGGCTGCCCCCCCAAACTCTTGCTACAGCCTAGGCACTCGTGGGGTCCCCAGAGGGCCACACTCCCAGGCCACTCAGAGAAGACATCTGCACCCAGAGGCCTCGGCTCGTTCCGCCACTTTTCGGGACCACGCCCGGGAAGGGTCAGCCAACTCCACCCCCCACCTCCCTGACTCCTGACTCCAGCACCCAGCCACCACCTGCCCCCACTACCTCACTCACAGCGGCTTCCAGAAACTCCTTGGGAGAGCCACTTGTTTGAATGAGGGAGGGGAGGGCAGAGGAGGGCAGGCAAGACAGACAAGGGGACAACGGTGACTCCACCAAGATGCTTGGCTTCCCTGGAGCTTTGCTCCCAACTTCAACACCCACCATTACCCCCGCCTGCCCTGGGATGCTGGCCGCCCCCTCCCGTCCCCCCAAACTCAGTCACTCGTGGGTCTGAGACAGGACGCCCTGGCTGGCTTGCACATCTATGGCCACTTGGCTAATCCAAACGTTTCTCAAATCCCTTGCCAAGCCAGGCTGGGGGTGGGGGGAGTGTGTGGGGTGAACAAGCCAGGGAGCAGAGACCAGGTAGGATGGGTGGGGGAGAGGGTATGGAATGGAGGGAGAGGAAGAGCCCAAATGGGGATTTGGGAGGGAGGAGAAATGTGCGGCTTGAATGGGAGGGAGTACTATCCCAGAAGCAGAAGCAGAAGCAGAAGAAGAGAGTGGCCAGACTGTAGGGCAGGGGAGCCCTGGCCTGGCTGCTGGCTTACGGAGGGGAAGCAGGCACGTGGGTTGTTCTCACAGGCAGGGTGGGTCCCCAGTTGGCAGCCCAGGAGGAAATGCCTTGGTGCTCCCAGGGTGGAGTGGTCACAGTGAGCAGCTTGTGTTCTGGGCCGGGGAGGGGGAGGGGAGGGGGGGGCGGGGTAGGGGGGGGCCCGTGTGAGAACGTGAGCCCTCCCGGGGGAGGAAGCACTTGTCCCCCAGATGAAAGGGGGGGCTGCTTAATCGGGGCGCTAATGAGCAGCAGGGAGAGGAAGCTCAGAGGGGCGGGGGAGGCGGCTCCATCGATCCGAGCCGCGGAACCAGCAGCTGAAAAAAAAGTGAGAAGGGAATCGATCTGAGGGAAACGGCAGCTGCTGGGGATTAGAGCCCCAGGTCCACCCGCTGCCCAGAGGCCACCCCTCCCCTGCATCAGGACTGCCCCGCCAGTCACAGCCCCCGCCTGGACCGAGAGGAGGGGCCTAGGGACGGCTACCCTGGGGAGCAGGGAATATGTCACTGCCCACCTTGGCTGCGAGGCCAGGTCAGGCCTCATCAGTCACCGGTCACCCCAGCATGGAGCCCAGCAGCCCCGAGCCCCGGCCACGTGTGGCACCCTGCTGGGGTGGTCCCCAGCCTCTCCTCAAAGTAGCTTCTGGGGGGGTGCCCCTACGGCTGGGCTTCCCCCACAAGCAGTCTCCCCCCAGCTGGGAAGAGGAGGCCCCTGGGGTCAGGGCTAGGGCCGGCAGCGTCCCAGAGGGAAAAAGCGGGGAAGGCACGGGAAGCAGCCGCTGAGTTAGCCCTCAGAGCCTCCAAGTGACCACAGACAGTGCCCCCTACCCGGGCAGCCCCCTGCCATGCTCTGCCCTCCCTGCTAGACTCCCAGACCCTTTAGTGCTTCCGCCCCACCTCCTCCTCACCCAGCCTACCCCCCTTTCTCCTAGTATTGATTTTTCTTTACTGGGTATTTTTTAAAAGGTGATTTAATTGCTTTTTTAAGGTTACTTCAGTCTGGGGCTCTGCCAAGAAAGCGGGGAGCTGCCCCCCGAGCTCTCCCCAGCACTCGGTGCTACCCTGGACTCAACGCATGTCCCTAAATTGCCCTGAGATCCACTGGGATCACGGGGTCCTACTCCTCTAATATACTGGCCTCCATCATCAGCCCAAATCACACCTTCTTTCCTCCAGAGGGCATGGTACGAAGCCTCTGAAGGAATGAAGTTGGGGGGTGGGTGGAGAGGGGAGTTCCAGGCCACTCGGAACTGGAACAGGAGTTCACTGCACTCACCCCACCCCCCACTGCCCCACAGCCAGCTGTCTCCAATTGTCCCCAGGTCCCCATCACCCAGTCTCCCAGACCCCTAGGAATCCAGTTATGCTTGGTGGGAGCCCCCTCTCACATCCCCTCCGCCCATCCTGCACCTCACCCTCCAGTCTCTTCTGTCTCCTCTGCACCCCCTACACCCCCTTCCCCTCTGGCCCCCTGTCCTTTTCCCCCCTCCCTCTCCCCGCTTCCCTGCTTGCCTCCCTCTCTGCCCGGCTGCAGTTGGGTGATAATCTCCCTCATTTAGCCTCCCGGCTGCTTCCCCGGCTCATTGCCCAGCTGGTCCCTGGGGCTCGGCCCAGCTTCTTCCCCACCCCCACCCCCAGCCCTGCGCCCAAACTCCCCCCATCCCCTCCTGGCTTCCCCCACCTACTCCCCTGGGACCAGCTGCCCCCCTGCAGTGAGCATCAGGGCCAAGCGTGGTTGGCCGGGACCTGAGCTGGGTGTGAGCAGAGGGGGGAGGGTATGTCAGGGATTCGGGCTGGGAGTGGGTGTGGGGCACAGGAGAGGCACAGGGGTGAGGGACCTGCAGGGCCAGGCTTCCGTGGCTCTCCAGTTGTCCCCATTCCCCGGGTTTGTTCCTGGTCCAATTCTCGACCCAGCCCCATGCCCCAGAGGTGAACGAGTCTTCCTGATGGTGGTGGATGGACCGGCAGGAAGAGAGATGAGTGGCATCTGTACAGCCAGACAAGGCAGAGAGCATAGGAATGGGGGACAGAAGGGTGAGGGAGGAGACAGGGAGGGCAGGAGGGTTCTGCCAGAGCACCTGAGGAAGTGCAGGTTTTACTTGGGCAAAATGCCTCAAAGGCAGACCCAGAGACCTCCCATGTTCCAGCTTGGGGGTTCCAAAGGGAGCCTCCAAGGTCCTTACTGCACCCAGGCTTTTGGGACTTTGCCTCTTTTCCCAGCAGAGCACGCCCACCTCCACCCCCGGTGCACCGTCTGCATTTGCGCCTTCTCACCTCCCTTCCTGGGTGGCCCACTCATAAATGACATGACCCCCAAACTCTTAGCATTCTTCTAGAGAGAGTCCCCAGCCTCCCCCTGCTCCCAGAGGACGACACCTCCTGGCCACCCTTCCCAGCCCAGACACCTGTCCCAGCCCTGGCTCTGGTGCGGACCAAGGGATGAGCTAGTGTGGGACAGATGTGGGCGGGAAGGGACAAGGATGGGGGAGCGGAGGCCGGGACTGGGCCAGGCCTGGCTGGTGAGCAAGCAGCGGTGACAAACGGGCTGTGCGGGGGCCGAGGGGCGGGGGGCGGACGGCGGCTGATTTATCTGGGTTATTTATGCCGCGGACGAGGCAGGAGAAGCGGTTAATGAGAGTTCCAGCGAAGGGGGGGTGGGGAGGTCCGGACGTGATCTGAGGCGACTGAAGAGGGTTAGCGTCCCACCGCCAGGCCCTGCCCCCACTGCCGGCCAGCACTCTGCACCCCCTACCCCATCCTCAGGCCAGCCCGGCCTGACCCCATCCTCTTCTGGGGATGCCCAAGCTGAGGCCCTGGATCACGGGCTGAGGGGCACCAGGTCCAAGATCGAGGGGCAGGTGACTGGAGGAACTGAGGAGGGGACCAGGAAAGGAAGACGAAAGAGGAAAAAATCTTGGCGAGGCAGAAACTGCCCACATCTGTGGGGCCTTCAGGGGGCGGTTGGGGGAGGAAGGGACCAGTGTGGGAGTGGGTGGGCACCTGGCAACCTCAGAACGGAGGCTGGAGAGAGGGCAAAGGGCACTGGGGTGCAAATTTGGTGTCGGCCAGGAGCCATCCTAGGGGCCTGAGAGGCAGAGACATGCTGAGAGTGGGGGTGCTGGTCAGAGAGAAGAGGGAGCCAGGAAAGGAGGGGGAGAAGATCCAGAGGAGGGGGAGAGGGCTTTGCAGCAGTGAAAGCTGCTGGGAGCAGATAAGGCGGCTGAGCCGCGGGAGGGATTAAAGCTCTGAGGGGCAGGGGTGGGGGCGCGGCGCGGACGGGGGCGGGGGGCAGGAAGGAGAGGGCCGAGGGCAGGACATCGGGGCCAAGACGAGCGGGAGAAACGAGGGCTGTGAAGGGGACAAGATTAAATCGGGGGGCCAGAAGGTGGCCATCGCCTGGCAGAGAGGAAAGAAGGGGCTCCTGATCATCTCATGGGGGTGGGGACTTCCCCCTACTGGCGAGCCCGCATGCCCTGCACGTGCCAAGGGTAGCAGAGCTAAGCAGAGGGGTGCACAGCAGATGGGGTGAGTGGGAATGGCAGGGCCGGCCCGGGGAGCCGGGGAGCTCCCGGCTAGAGAACTGAGGGCACGCAGCGCCTCCTTGAGGTGGCAGATGGAACACCGTCACAGGGAGCCACAGTCAAGGGTGCTCCGCCAGCCAGCGCTGGGATGGAGACCCCATCACACCCAGTGTGGCAGGAACCAATGTTTCACAGGGAATTTCTTTGTGGGGAGCAGTATGGGCATGGAGGGAGGGCAGTGGCTTGGCCAGGCTCACGGCTCAGACCCGCAGCCCCTTACCACCTCCTGCCCTCCTGTTCTCCAAGCCTCCCAGAAAGGTGTGCTCGGGAAGGGGGAGGCCCCTGCTCCCTCCTGAAGAGCCGAAGTGGTAAAGGCAGCGGAGGGGAGCCCGCAGGGAAGGAAGGGGAGGAGGAAGAAGGGGCGGGGGGAGGGGCGCGGGGGTGGCAGGCGGGGCAGAGTAATTGCGTGTTTGTCAGTTCTCCTGTCTGCACAGGAGGGAGCGAGTGTGGTGGTGGTGGGTGTAGCTTCGCCTCGAGGAGTATGTGTCTGTTGGCAGAGGTGTCAGTGTGTCTGTCTCAGGGGTCTAGGCTCTCCTTGGCCCCCGCCCTCCCCTCTGTGTTTTGGGGAGCGCGTCTCTGGGCACACCCAGCTGTGCTCCGTGCTGATGCGGCAGATGTGGCGGGGCCCCAGCTGTGCCCGCTTCCCAGAGAGGGGGAGGGGGCCGCAATCTGCTCCCCCGGTAATGGCCGCTGAGCGCCAGGGGGAGGGCATGGAGATGGGGGTGGGGCTGGGGCCCAGGTCAGCCCGGCCAAAGGGACAGGAGGCGGTGAGGGCCCTGCCCCCACTCCACCCCACCCCGGCCAACCTCCCCCCAATCTGTGTTCTTGGCTCGGCCTCTCCCCCTCGCTGGCTCCTGAAGCCCATCCAAATTTCTCTCCAAGCTCAGTCCCCGTCCCCAGCCCTCCTCCCATCACCCCATCCAGCTCGGTGCCAGGGACCTGCCCCCCTCCCCAGCCCCCAGCTTGCTCCCCATCGCTGATTTTACAGAATAATCTTTTTATGGAAACCTAAAAAAGCACTAATGGCAGGAGCGCACCCCTCCCCCGCATCCCTTCCCCCGCTCATCCCCCACTTCCCACCCCTGTTCCCTTGGTTCTCCCTCCTCAAACCCTTTGGGGGCCAGCATCCTCCTACCCCTTCAGGGCCAGTGAGGACCTAGACGTGGCGGAGAAGTGGGCTCCCACATCCTGGGCCCCAAACTGTGCCCTCAGAGATGGATGGGGCACTAGGTCCTTCCCAGGGCAGACAAGGGCTGGAGACAAGGAGTGGAGGGCATTATGACTCCTCAGAACCACCCCCCACCACCACAACAGGGACTCCACCAGCCTGGTGGGAGGGGGCATGTTACAAAGATCTCAGCTACACTAGCCACCCCCCCACTTCAAACACTGACCCTTTTGCCTTCCAGTGCCTCTCCCCACCCCCACTGGGCCTAGGAGGGGGCTCCCGGGGGCCAGGGCCTGACACAGACTTATTGGATTTCACGGTGTTTTGCTGAGAAAATAATTAAATTATCATATTTATGATGGAGCTGCCATGGCCTCTGCCAACCACTTGGAACAGAAGGGTCAGGACTGGGGGGAGGGCAGGGAAGGGACCCAGTCCCTGGCTCCACAGCCCATCCCTCTCCCGGCTCCTTCTTCAGGGAGTTGACCCCAGGCCCAGAGAAGGCATCGGCTGCCCCCTGCCAACCCCATGCAGATTATGGGAGGTCTGGGCTGGAGGCTGGGACAGGGAATGGGAAAGAGGCTGAGTCAAGGCAGGTTGTAGGTCAGGACTGCTAAAACCCAGCTCCTCTCACGCATGCTCTCACACAGCCTGCAGGGCCTGAAGGGGCTGGGAGGGCACATCCAGCCCAAACCCCCATTACCCTCAGCCCAGCTCCTGAGGAAGCACATCTTCCTAACTGCCCAGCTATGAAGCTATGAAATCCTGGGCTCTGTCCCAGACCCCGGTGCTGATAACAAGGTCCCAGCACCCTGCCGCCTGCCACCCCCGCCTGCTGCCAGGACCCCCTCCTCCCTCCCACCCACGCCCTGCCCCCCCATTCTCTTTGGGTAATTAGATTCCTCTCAATTAGCAGATTACGATCATTACCAGCTCATCTGGCAACTAAGCTCCGCACCCACAGCTGGGGAAAGGGGGGCACCAAAAGGGGGCACGTGGGGGTCATGGGCAAACATGATAGATGGTTGGGGTTCTCTGGGGCTTCAGGAATGTGGAGAGGACAGAGACCTCCCAAAGGGCCGAGTCAGGGTGGTGGGAGGTGGCCAGGGATCCTCCCCTCCCAGAACAAGGGGCCCCCACTGTGTTTGGGGAGGGCTAGGCACCAGCTTAGGTCTGCCCCGCCTGCCAGGGGAGTAAGAGACACCAACCAGGCCTCGGGCGGGGAGAGCCCCCCCAACCCCGCCAAAAGCCAGGCTAGGAGCAGATGGAGCTGGCAAAGCGGAAAACAGGCTGGGGCTGGGCTGGGCAGGAACTGAGAAAAGCAACCACCGGGTGATCCAGTATCAGGCCTGTGGCTCTCAGTCCCTGAGCCACCGCCAGCACCCCACAGCCCAACCAGAATCCTGCACCCTTCCTTTCAGAATCCTTACACTCAGAGCCCGAGCCAGGCCCATTGAAGAGAAACAGGAAGGCGGGCAAGCCGGCAGTGCTGGGGTAGGGGTGAAGGCAGGGGCCAGACAGGCTGGGAGCCTTGGGGGCCTTCCTCCCAAGCAGAGCAGCACAAGAGGCTAAAGGCAGTGGATGGGGGAGATTTACCAGGGCTCCAGATTCATTATTCATGAGCCCGCAGCAACGACTCCAATTTAAATGCTAATGTGGGGGGGCCTGACTGAGCTGCCCCCCTTCCACCCTCACCCCCAGCCCAGGCACAAGCAGGAGTCCGTGCTGGCTCCAAGGTTCACTGGGGTTTATTAAGGAGTGAAGAGGGAGGCCAGGAGTCCCCCGGCCACCCACGTTGCTCCTGGCACGTGAAAATCCCGCCTGGCTTCCTCGGGTCCTTTTGGACAGAGGCTGGCCATGCAGGCAGGAGCCTCGAGGGGAGCGGGTAGGAGGTGGGAGCTGGGGGGGGGTGCCTTCTGGCAGTCCCCCTCAGAGGATGATCTGGTTGGTGAAGCTGCGGCTCAACTCCTTGTGTGGCAGAACAATCGAGTTCAGGATGAGCACCTCAGCAGGGATCCGGACACGGCAGCCTGCAACGGGACATGAGGGCACCAGGAGGAAGCCGTGGGGAGGGGAGGCCAGAGGCAAGGAGCTGGGGCCACTGCCATCGGGGAGGAATCCCTCCCTGCCCATCTGTGCCCTGGCCTCACGCTCCCAGTGACTCACAACAGGGCCTGGCACACAGCAAGCACTTTGTAAATGTTTGCTAAAGGAATAAACACAAGCAAGCAAGCAAGCACGCATGCACACGCGCACGCGCGTGCGTCCAATCCCCACAGGGCAAGGCCGTCACCTGTGGAGGTTTTCCACAGCCCTAGTCCCCTGGGAAGCCGTACCTAGGATGGTAATGGCAGGCAGCAGCTTCCCATCCTTGAAGAGGCTCTCACTGTCCATGTGCGCTCGGGGGTCATTGGGATTGGGGTCATTGGGGGTACCCTCCACACGGGCCCAACGCCCCACAGTGCTCCCCCAGCCCACAATGGTGTGCAGAACACATGTGTGCTCCTGCCAAACACAACAGTGTCAGGTGAGAGAGGAGAAGGGGCCAGATGCAGAAACCATGGGGCCCACCCCCCGCCCAGCCAGCCACGGGGTGCCTACCTGCAGCATGGCCCCATGGAGGACAATGCTCTCGCGGAGCCGCACCCCCTCGCCCACGGTCACCCCCTCCCCAATGGAGACATTGGGACCTAGCTGTGGAGAGGAACAGATACCATAAGCCCTGGAGGGCCTTGGAGAAACCCGAATCCACCCTCTTCATAGAACAGGTAGGGGGGAAGGGACCTGCTTGAGCCTGTACGATGGGTGATGACAAAGCAGAGCCCTGAGCTCTGAGCTCAGGAGCTCGGCGCCATCCCACCCATCCTGGCGGCCTAGCTCCCCACTTACCACCGCCGACGGGGCCACCTTAGCTGTGGGGTGGATGTAAACATTTCCTAGAATCAGAAGAGAAGATCTGGGGGCAACTACCCCACACCATACCTGGTTCGGGGTTGGGAGGGCGCAGGGACTAGAGCTTCACCTCTGAATCTGAGGTCAGGAGTCCTGGCTCAGGGGGCACAGGGGGCTGGGGTGGGGGGCAAAGATGAGGAAGGGGGGCAGGGGGCTGTACCTCGGATTCGTGGACCCCCGGGGGCGTGCTTGGCCAGGCGTTCTGGGTGAGTGAGCTGATACTGGCCCAGGTAGAGGCGGGAGGCATAGAGAGCTGAACTGGCGGGAGCCACAGAGCAGAATGGGGGATTCAGGGGCCAGCAGGTGCCTACCCTCTGAAAATCTCAACTCCCAGGTGCCCCAGCCACCTCACGTAGCCATACCCCGCAGACTTGATCTGGCTCCAGATACCATCAGTGAGGTGGACGTAGATCTGGCCCTGCCCAGCCAGGGCGGAGAACACGTCCTGCTCCAGGCGGATGGTACCTGCCCCTGGCCACAGGCCTGAAGAGTCCTCCCTGGCAGAGAGGAGATGCGGACATCAACTCCCCAGCTGAGCCCGCCCGGAAGGCCAACATGGTGTCTCAGGGATAGGGATCTGAGGGAATCCCACCCCCTCTCCAGGCTTGGCCAGATCTTCTCCAAAGGGATGTTCATGTCCCAGGAAACTCTGCCAGTGCCCTTACCCACGTCACCCTCCCACCCCTAGCTGGGGTGCAATCCCAGGGGACCCCCGGGCATGGACCCACACCTCATCTCTGCCCCAGGTCCAGGGAGTTTGCCCGGACATAGCTTCCCTCCATTTTCCTCTTCTCCTCCCCATCCACTCCTCCAAACCCCACCTCGGGTCACCCTCCCTCTCACGGGATGGAATGAAACACAGACACTCACCCCAGAGGAAGACAGCTGGTGAGGGCAGAGACAGTCACAGAAAGAGAGGGAGAGAGAGAGAGAGAGAGAGAGATGGTAGAGATGCCAGCTCAGCAGAAACAGACAGAGGCCCGGAGAGATGGAGAGAGAAGCAGAGATGGATGGGAGTAAGTGGGGCATGAGACGGGGAGCCAGGCGGGGCGGAAGGAGTGAAGGCCAGGACCCACAGCAGGGAGGGGGGTGGGGAACAGGTCCGGGGCCTACAAGGATGACCTGGGGAGGGGCCTGTGGCCAGCAGGGCTCTGTGGGCTATGCTCTGAGGGGAGCCTCAGCCTGACAGTGTGGGGTGTGTGTGTGTGTGTGTGTGTGTGTGTCTCTCTCTCTTTGCATGTCTCTGCACCCAAGCGTGTGTGTGCCCAAGTGTGCGTGTTGCCGTCTGTTCTGAAAGACATCTCCGGGACACTCATCAGGGCTTGAGAGAAATGGACCAGAAGGGGAGTGGGCAGGCAGTGACAGAGGAGGAACTGGGATGGCTAAGGAAGAGGGACAGAATGAGGTTAGAAGGGGAGGGGACCCGGAAGACTTGGCTGGGGATGACAAGTGGAAAGGAAAAAGGAGGAGGAAGGTGAGCAGGTGGAAACGGAGCCTGCAGAGCCTGGGGGCGGGGGTGCTCTGTGACTGGGGGGAACTTGGGGTTACAGGGCCATGGGGCCCGCCTCACAGTTGCCCATCCTGCTGGTTTCGCTGGAAGACATCCCGAAGGGGCTTCAGGGCTTCCGGGGAAAAGAGGTAGATGCCACAGTTGATGACGTCACTAACGAAGGTGCTGGGTTTCTCCACATAGTGCAGGACCTGAGGACAGGGCAGGCTGGGTCCAGTAGAGGAGGGGGCCCCCTGCCCCCCAGCCCCCCCCCACCATCCCCTAAGACCTTCTGACTGCCAGCTACTCCCTGCTGCCAGGGTGGTCTTCCTAAAATGCACAGTCACTGCCCTTCACCTTCAAGGTAAGTCCCAACTACATACCTTTTCCCTCCCAATCCTCCCCACCTCCCAGCACCCCCAGCACACCATTCACTGCCATTGCACGCCTGTGCCTGGAATGCCCTTTCTCAGTGATGCATCTGGAAAACTCAGCTTTCAAAACCCAGTTGACCTTGCCACTTCCTCTGGGAGCCTGCGCCTGTCCCGCCCTACACTGAGCCTCTCAGGTCTGGGCACCCCTGGCGTCTGGCCACACCTCACTGTGGGCCCTTGTGTCATTTGCCATGCTTGACTTTTGACTGTCTTTCCCACTGACTGGGGGTTTCCTGGGAGGGAGGGATTCTATTTCTTTGGCTCTGTTTCTTTCACATCTAGCTAGTGCCTAGTATAAAACTTAAAAAAAAAAAAAATCACACATATTTATGTGTGTGTGCCTGTTTAAGTGTCTTTTTAATACTAATGCTTGAACAAAGAAAAGGGCTGTGTGAAAGTCAGTTAGGCTCAGGGGCAGGGAGTTTCACAAACAAGGACTGAGATCCTCTGCCTTACAGATCCCGCTCCCACCTCTGGAATTCTAGAGGCGCAATAATACTGTTTCCTGCCTCTGTGCCCTTGCACATCCTGTTCCCTCTACCTGCAATGCCTTCCTGTCTCCTTCTTCATCTCCACAAATTTAACTCAACTCAGACTTTGCCTCCTCCAGGAAGCTCTCCCTGCCCCCAGCCAGGCAAGGCTGGGGTAGGCCTCCTTTCGTGTTCCCATAGCACACAGTGCATACATCTATCGGGGCGCTGCACCCATGGAAATTAACTGTTAGCCTTTGCTCTTTGCCAATCTCTAGAAAAGATGGAAGATGAACAGCCAAGGGTACGCCCCACCTGGTTGACAGCACTGGAGCCCACTCAATTGCCTTCTAGCATTCTCTAGAAGCAGAGGGGCGGGGGCATGAGGATACAGAGTAAGAACCCAGCCAGCCCCATCTCTGCTCTTACCTCGTGTGTCTGTGGGTTCTCTACAATGCAGCCGTAGTTGAGGGACTGTGTCCTGTTAGCCTGAAAGACAGACACACCGAAACAATGACCTGCCTGCTCTAGGGCAGCAAGGTCTGTTTTCTTTCTTTCTTTCCCTCCCCTAAAGCACCTGGCACGTATTTCTGGCACTGACAGGCCTTCAGCAGGGGGAGAACTGACAGCTGCTCTCCCCCTCCTTCCTTCTGAGCAGCCAAAGGGCTCAGGGTCTCTACCGCTGCCGCCGCCTCCTCCTCCTCTGCTACTTGCTGGGATTTCTGGCACATTCCCTTGTTGATGCCCGTTCCCACTCCAACTCTCTCTCGGCTGCCCCTGCCTCCCCGACACTCTGCATTCCAGGAATGTCTCTGGATCACCCCCTTTACCCCCTCCAGCCCTCCTGGCCCCCTCACCGTGGTGCCAAGGAGCAAGAAAGGGTGAGGCTGGTGTCTGTAGGCATCCAACATAGCACTCAAGGGGAAGTCGGAGCAGACATCAGCGTTGAGCACAAAGAAGGCCTCAGGGCCCCCGGCCAGGATCTGGTCCCGGAAATGGTAGAGACCACCTCCTGTGCCCAGGGGCACAAATTCTTGCAGGTACCTGTCACCGGGGGACCCCAGGGCCAGCTCAGTGAGATGAGAGGAGGCAGAAAGCATGAGCCTGGGCATCTGACCCCTCCTGCTCCCAGAAATACACCTGCCTGAGGCCAATATACTCAGGGATTCAGAGATGCCCAAATAAGACCCCTCCTGGTATATAAGGGTGAAGTCTGCCAGATGCTGACTCAACCCACTCACCAGGACTCTGAGGCCTCGGGCACTGCCCCCACACCCCATCCCCCCCATACGGCACATGTACACAAACACCTGATGGGGAGGTTAAACTCCTGCTGGGCAGCCTCTAGAAATCGGGTAAGGGGCTCGTCAGGTTGGTAGAAGCCAATGAGCAGAATCTCCTGCATCCCAGGGACCTGAGAGCAAGGGGAGAGGTTGGGAGGAAAAAGAACGTATCTGATAGGAAGGAATGTTGGGGGAACCCCTGGTACTGGCCCAGGAGTCCAGAGACCATAATTTTGGTCTCAGCTGTGGGTACTCACTTTACCACCCTGGCCTATGTGCTCCTCCAGACAAAGAGGAAGCTAGAGGAAGTCTGTCCCTGATCTTTCAATCTTTTATGATTCTGTTGTTCCCCCGACCCCATCCCCTCATCTGAGGATCACCCTAGGAAAGATCCTGCCTACCAAACTGCATGAAAAGATAATCCATTCATTTTCCCCCATATTTATTATCTGTCAATATAAGCTTGAGATCAGCATGAGATAAGGGTACCACTTATCAAGTGCCTACATTGCACTAGGCACTTTACCAACATCATCTCTAAGCCCTGCCACCCCACAAAGTAGGGTTAATCACCCCATTTGACCAGTAAGAAAACTAAGGCTCAGAAAGGGCGAGGAATTTACCCAAGTAAATTTACTCTCCAGGCAGAGACTGGATCCAGATAAAACCCTGCCTATCCCAATGCCTAAAGCAATAAAGAAATTAGCTCCACAGTGAGCAAGGGTTTGAGTTCCCTGCTTTGCTAGCATTCAGGTTCCTCAGGCTGTTGCTTTAAATGGTCTCTAAGATTCCGGCCTGATCTCGCATTCCATGCTTTAAAAATAGGAGTGAAATCTGAACAAGAAGAGGCCAGATGAGAGACCAGATTAGCGAAGACAGCAGGGCAGTTGTCCTGCACAACTCTGAGGTACACCATTCACACTGTCATTTATAAATGGCAGTCCCTGGAGTTATGCCTGGTGTGAACAGGACATGGTTGGAGAGAGGGGGAAATACAGCATGAAGGAGATGAGCAGGAAGTGAGGTGAGAGGCGGAGACTCTGGGGTTACCTGGGCACAGGCCTCAATGTGGTGCTGGATCATAGGGACCCCCGCCACTGGAAACAGGGGCTTGGGCACCTCAAAAGACAAAGGCCTGAAGCGGGTCCCTGAGAGAGGAGAGAGAAGCACATTTCAGCTTCCTGCCTCCCTCTGCCTCCACCCCCCAGTCATTCCAGCCCAACCTCCCTACCCCTTTCCCTAGGCTCCTCACCCTTTTGAGGGCCTCCAATCAGGATCACAGCTTTGAGCATGGTGGCAACTGCTACCTAAACCTCAAGTCCCAACAGAGAAATCAGGCTCAGATCTCACACCCCAGCCCAAGAACCCCACTCACATCCCAAGCAATCCAAAGAGCAACACTTAGCCCTCTCACAGGATGTAAATCCAAAATTCAATATAGTCCCTCCTTTGACACAACACCTCACAAATCCCATACATCTCAAACCCCAACCCAGATTCCAAGTGGCCTTAAAACCCCACAGCGATTTCTCCTAAATTCTGAAATTCGCACCCCACAATTTGATCCAACAGACTTCCCTCTGGCTATAGACACATTCAGCAAACTCAGACACTCAGCGACAGATCTCTTAGACCCCAAACCTCAAAAACCCGAAACCCCAAACCCACTGATTCCCAATTGTTACATTCTTATGCTATAGATGTTAAGCCCTGAATGCCAACAGTGAACCCTGAATACTGAATCTCAAATCCTGAGTGCGCCCCAGATACTTAACTGCGATCCTAAGAATGAATCCCAATAAACACTGGTCCGCATCTGATGAATCCCAAGTCCAAGCAAAACCCTCTATATGCTGAATTTGAATCCTAAAACTAACCTCTAAGTGATGAACCCTGAATCAAAAGACAGATTCCCTCGGCTTCTCAAACATGGAATCTACCCCCCCCCCCGCCCAGGGTCCCAATACTGGCGACAAGTCTGAAACTCTGGATTCGCAGGATTGATTGCTGACCCTCTGAACGCCACAACTGACTCCGTCTAATAAACCCTAGGCTCGCGTAGCCAGGAGTTGTGGGACTAACAGGAACGGACCTCCGAAGGGCCAGCCGGGACCTCCGAGCAGCCCTCGGCGTAGGGGCCGTCCCCTGCCCTCTACCCCTTTCGCCACCCCTCCGTCAGCAACCTTTACCACTAGCTTTTTTTATTCCAGCTCTGTCGCCCGCTACTGCTTGCTCCTTCCGCGCACGTGTCTTCTCGCGACTCGCGAGAACTCCTTCGCGGAGTATGCCGGGAATAGCAGTTCTTAAGAGCCTGTCGTTTCCCGTAGCCCTCCCCCGTTCCCCCCCACACACCCCTCCACGCGCTTCTGACTACAAGAGAGGAGGGAGATGGGACTTATGGGAGAACAAGAGGCGTGGCCAAGGTATCTAGGAGGCGGGGCTAAAGAGAAGAAGGGTGGGGCCTAAGAGGCAGAGGCTGGAAGCTAAGATTAGGACCTTGAACCGTCTGGGAATGGGCCCAGGAGTAGCGGCTGAAGTGGGAACAGGGTCACAGGGAGAGGCGGGCCTAGAGACGAGAGGGGGTGTGGCCATCGGTGAGATGGGCGTGGCGAGGACGCCAACCCCGGCGAGTGGCTGGGGCCTGAGGTAGGCAGAAAAAGAGGAGGAGGAGTCATAAGCTCCTCGCGCCGTCCCACTGGGAAGCGAAGGAGCTCCGGACGGTGAGGGAAAGCTGATCTCAGATTTACAGTCCGTAACATAAAGCACTGAGCCAGGCACTCTCCAAACATTCCGACCCCAACATTCTGTGACCTTGGTGTGTGGGTCTGGAGTAAGCGTGGGTGCGAGTGCGAGGGAGAGGAAACGGCGTCCCCAAAGACCAGAACACGCGGAGGGTCAGAGAGAGCAGCTTTATTAAGCAAGATGGAGGAGGGTCGTCGGTCCCACCCACCCCGGGGCTTGGAGCCAGGGCGAACGGTCCGAGCGTTCCTTTCAGGCCACGTCCACGCGAGCAAAGCTCTGGTCCATGCCCAGGCTGTTCTCCACGTACACCTCGTACTTGCCGCTGTCCTCGGGCGTGGCCCGGCGAATGGTCAGCGTCGTGGTGGTACTGCCGATCTCGAAGAACACCCTGGCAGGGAGAGGGGGAGCGGGGAGGGCGGGCCGAGGTCAGGTTACGGGCGCCCGGGGCCAGGCTGGTTAGCCAGCTCTGGTCCTCAGCTCGCGTTCCCCGCCCCCGGCCCACTCTCGCCAGGGTTCTGGGCCCCGTTCCGCCCCAGCGGCAGATCCCCGCCCTCGCCTGTCATCCTCCTCGATGTCCTCCCCGTCCTTGGTCCAGCCGACGTCGGGCGCAGGCTCGCCCATGATCTCCGCGGTCAGCGTCACCGTGGTGCCTTTGCGTGCCTTAGTGTTACCCGGTCCCTTTTGAATCTTCGCAGGGACTAGAAGAGAAAGGGCGTGCGACCCAGTGAGGGTCTTTAGGGGTGAGGCGGGGCAGGGGCATCACTTCCCCAGATAATACCCCGCCCTCAATATGAGATGGATTTAAGCTCGTAGTGTGACGTTGGGCAAGTCTAGCCTCTCTGGGGCTTCATTTCCTCAGCTGTTAAACCGGACTAGTAGCTGCCCCTGCTCCTTCCCACCGTGAGATGGAGGATCAAAAAAAGAGATACTATGAGTGAAAGCCCGGGAACGTTTACACATCTCGGTGCCCTGGACGGAGACAGTCCGAGGAATGAACATCGCCCTGGGGCGGAGCCAGGAGGCCCAGGCCCTAACCCTGGCTCTGCCTCTGGCTCGCTGTGACCTTGGGGCCCTGGAGTGGAGTGATTGGAGCCCATAGCGGACTTCTCCGTCTTGGCGGGGAGGGGGACCGGATGGGATCCTGAGGCAGGAAGGGCTAGCCAGCCCGCGCGTCGCCGCGCCCCAGCCCGTGCCCGTAACCCCATGGGGACTCGGCTAGGCCCAGCGGTGAGCGCACGCTGGCTGGAACCAGCTGTGGCGCCGGGAGGCGGTGCTGCTCTCCGTGGTGGCGCCGCCCCCGGGGGCGCGCGTACCTTCCACGAGGATGCGCGCCGAGTCAGAGCACTGGCCGAAGGGGTTGGTTACATTGATGCTGTACTGGCCCAGGTCGGCCAGCTCGCCGTCGCGCACCACCAGGGCGACTACGTCAGGGTCCTCGAAGACGTAGCGATACTTGGGCCCGTCGCGCAGCTCCTTGCCATCTTTGCTCCAGCGGATGAATGGGTCCGGAAAAGCGGCAATGCGGCAAGTCAGCTTGGCCGCGCTGCCCTCGATCAGCACCACGTCCTTCAGCGGCTCCAGCACTCGTGGCGGCCCCTTCTCGCGAAGCTCCTTCCGGGACCTATCCGAGAGCCGGGTCAGGGCCCAGAGCTCCCACCACGCGGATCTGGACCGCCCGCACCAAATCCCCTGCCCGCCCCCTCGGCCCGCTAGAACTTTAAATGTGGGGGTGGGTTGGGAGGGGGCCTGCTCTTGAATTGTTACCCTGATGAAATGATGTGCTTTTGTCGGCCGCCTTTCCACACCTCGCCAACCGCTCTCCCCTAAGTCCAGTGACCCCAGCGGTCCGTAACACTGCTCAGCTCCCACCCACCCCCACGCAGCAGTGCGCTTTCTGCAGTTCCCGCTCCCCTTCTCCTGAGGGCTCCGGGCTCCCCCTCACCTGTGGCCCCGGTAAGAGGCCTGGATGCGAATGGCCGCTCTCTGGACCTGGGGGTCGTTGATATCCAGAGTACATCCCGGAGGCGGGGCCGTAGCGGCTGGTTTTTTGGCAGGAGCTGCCTTGGACATCTGGGGAGTGCAAAACAAACATGGAGTCTAGGCTGACACAGAGACTTTGACTTTCAGCTTTTCCCCTGTCAATTCAGAACATCCTGGGGATGGGAGTGTCTGGGGCTGGTCTGAGAATAGGGACTCACCGTGGGCGGGTCGACTTCGGGACTTGGGTCCACTAGCTGGGTGGCAGGTGGGACAGAGCACTTCAGGAAGGCACAGTAGGGGCACGGGCAGGTGCTCAGCCCAGGGCCCTGGTTTTATACATCGCTCCCCTCCTTGCCTTGTTTGGCTTGGTTGCCCCAAGCCCCCCCGGGGACCCCAGCCCCGCCCTATGACCTAAGCGGGCTCCTTATTTAGCCTGAGGATGTTTGGGATGCTGGCTCAGCCGCTGAGGCAGACCCGAGGGGGAAACCTGAGCAGCTCTGGGGTGCACTTCATGTCAGCACCTGGACAGCTGGGCAGTTGGATGCAGCCCCATCCCCTCCCAGGGCAGGGGGTAACCATCCCACTCCTGGTAGTACCAGACAAGGGCCCAGGCTGGCAAGAGATTCAGCTCCCCACTGGGGCAGCTTTACTCTCTGGTCAGTCCCCAGACAGTTGGACAACATGCTGTTCCCAGGACACTGTCGGTTAAAGGGTGCAAGTGTTTGTGGGGGTGCCCCTGAATGAAGCCAGAGTAGCGGGGGCGGGGGAGGGACTTCACTGCCTGGCCCCAGGAGTCTAGGCTTATCATTTCTGCACTGTGCCCTCTGGCGGTAAACTGAGATCAACCTAGAGGGGACGGTAAAGATTTTTCAGAACAGCATCCCCTCCTACCACCCCAGTCCCGCTCACTTCCCTCCATGTGACATGATACGGTCTGACTGGGCTGGGTCTGACTGTGCCTGGAGATTGGCATTAACACTGACTCCCCAGTTCTAGGTCTGCCCAAGCCCCTTTTGGGTCCTAAACCCAAAAATTGTGGATAGGGGCATCAGACTGCCTGGGAGAAGGGGTTCAGTTCACCCCTCTGGGACTTGCCTGGAGTCCAGGCTAGCCAACCCAGGGCACTTGCCTCCATGCCTTGTAACTGTCCGCCCAGGTGTGGAGCACTGTCACCTTTTGATCAGAGCAATTTTGACACAGCTCTGCTGACGTAAATTACCTTTGCTCCTCCGGGTTTGGAACAAGCAGTTCATATTCCATTTTCAATGGAGATGGGAAGGGAGCTCAACATCAGAATGGGGATGGGAGAGAAATTTTACCATTTATCAAGATATGAGTTCAGGCACCTCATTTTTATATGAAAACACTTGTGGTGAGTAGGGGATTAAAGATTCTCACAGGCAAACTGTGTATCTTCATCGTTAAAATGACAGGTGGGCAAGACGTTTCTCCAGCCCCTTCCAGCTGGCTTGAACACCCTGTTATTTTATGATGATGGGGCTTGCCTCTTCCCTGGGGTCCTGAGAAGCCAGAGAGGCTGGGCTGGGCTGGGTTGGGCAAAATGTTGTTTGGGCCACAGCCAAGGGGCCCTCAAAGTCAATCACAACACACCAGTGCTAACCCTCTCGGCTCATGGTTCAGAGGAGACTTTATTCCTTTCGCTTTGCCAAGGACAGAGTTTCCAAGGTGGGGAGAGGTGGGGAGAGGTGGGAAACAGCCTCCCCTGGACACAAGAACTGGCTCCCCCCTCCCCTCCACCTCTGGGCAGGACAACTCAGTTGTAGACCCAGTGACCATTCTGTGGTTCTGCAGGGAAGCAGCTAGAGTCAAGGAGTCTTAGCACCCATCAGACTCCCCAGCATGCCATGGGGACAAGAATGTTCAGGTTGATGTGTCCGTTGGCTCTCGACTGTGGCCCCATCTCAGCAGACACACCAACCAGAGCGTCGTGCAGCTGGTGGCCCACGGCCCTAACACAAAAGCATGGAGTTGAGAGGCTGTCCTGGTTTCTTCTGTGGCACTTCACACCATCATCACAATCTCGCCAATCATTATGATGAAACCCCTTCTGCTCCAGGGGCCAGGACCAGAGCTGGACTGTCTCCAGGGCAGAGTGAAGGAGGCTGAGCCAGCCTTGGGGTGTGGGCTGGTGCATTCCAGAGCCCAGCATCCTCCAAGTTGCAATGACAGAATATGTGAAAAGAGGTGGGGGCCACCAGAGTCTGGTTAGATGGTAGTGGTGGAGTCCTGCCAGGACTCCAGAAACTTCAGGAGAGGCAGAAGTCCCTCCTCCCTCTAAGAATAAGGGAGAGGTGGGGCCCCGGAGGGTCAGGGTCAGGAGCCATGGTCTGAAGGTGCTAGCTCTTACAGCTCAGCTCTCATTGGCCAAGAGAAGGGTGAAATGCCCCTGTCCCACCACCCCCAGCACCCTGTACCCCCAGCCATCCCTCCCCATCGACCACACGTAGGTCCTGCTGCTTGCCGTTTTTATTTTCCTTGTGACAGACAGACAGACAGCTGCACAGACAGCTGGATGGCTGGGGTGGGGGGGATGGTCAGGACAACATGGGCAATAGGAATTGGATGGAAGGGAAATTTCATAAAAGTCAATAAATAAATAAATATGAATGGGAAGAAGGACGAAGGCCACAGAGGGGTGGTGGGGACATCCTGGGGCCAGCACAGAGTGCTCAGAGCTGCCTCCACTGGGACAGGAGGAGGACAGGAGAGCGCTGGTTCCAGTAATCACTGCCCCCAGCCCCCAGCCCTCTAGGTTCTCCTTCTGGGGATGTTGGCAGCTACCCCACCCCACTCCACCCCACCCGAGTCCTCTCCTCTCCCTCCCCCACCTCGCTGCCCTCCTTCACATGCTGGTTCCGGCTCCCTAGCACTGTCTCCATGTCCTGTCCCTGCTTCACCAACACTCACTCCCAGCCCACGACCCTGATACCCTGGGCTCCTTCCTCTTCCTCCTCTCCAGCTATTCACACCTTTCTCAGTCGGTTCTCCCCCAGAACCTTCCTCCAGTCTCCTCACCCTATCCCTTGGCTTCTTCTCCTGATCTCTTACCTATTCCCTTCTTGCCCCTTTTCCTGCTTCTCTGCTCCCGCGCCCCCAGCCCCACCCAGCCTGGCCCATGGGTCTCCCCATCTGGCTCTGGCCGGGGTGGCATCAGCAGAGCCCAGGGGGCGGGGGGCGGGTGGCTCTGTCCCTGCAGGTCCATGAGGTAATAACCCGGCTGGATGTTGCTGCTGGTGGTGTCCGAAGCCCCGGGCCCACCCGGCTCAGGATGGGCCCTGGAATGTCCCGCAGCCTCAGTGGAACCCCAAGTTGAAGCCCGAGGCCGGGCTGCGGTCCAAGCCGCTAGGGGCTGCCTGGGTAGGAGCGGAGCAGCACCTTGTGGCGGGTGGCAGCCTCGGCCCGGCGGCGCCGCTGCTCACCCAGAAACTCCTTGAGCCGGTTGGTGGTGAAGGTGAGCGTCTGGCGGCGCAGCTTCATCAGGTAGGCATCCTGCAGCCACGGGTGGGCCAAGCAGTCCTGCAGGGAGGGCCGGCTCCTGCCAGGCCCAGCCAGGGACCGTGAGCCTGCAAGGCTCGGGCCTCCCACAGACCCAAGTCCCTGTCCTGGATTCCCGGCCCTAGGCGAGGGATCTTGGCCAACTCTGGGGCTCAGTTTCCCCATCTCTGGCATGGGGAAGGTGATTCTGCCTACCTCACGGGGCTTGGAAGCCTCAGTGGCGTGTAGAACAACCACTTAGGGGTAGTAGTAGTGGTAGCAGTGTATTAGCAGTGGCCGGGGAGAAATTGGGGGGATCTTCAGGCTCCGGGCTTGGCCAGGGCAGTCTGAGGCGGGGGGTGGGTAATGCTGGAGGCTTGGCAAGTGTGCGGCTGGCTACTCACCAGGGATGTACTGAGAGGACCTTTCGCAAGAAGAGTGTGGCGCTTTGGGAGGTGTTGGGGTATAGCTGGAAGGCATCAAAGCGGCCCCCCACAATCCGAGCCTCTGTTTCCTGGGGGTCTGGCTCATAGAACGGGGAGTGTCCACTGAGCCTGTTGTGGAAACAATTCAGTTGACACATGTGGACAGAAGGTCCACTCACAGGCCCAGGGGGACATTAGTGTGGGGGTTCAGAGGGGCTCAGTGCTCTGGGCTGGGCACATGCACATGTGTGTTGGGGAGTCTGTGAGGGGGAGAGGGTATAGGCAGAAGGTGCGTCCCAGGGGCACTCACATGATGTAAGTGAGCACGCCCACTCCCCAGATGTCTGTGGCAGAGCCGATGGGTTCTCCCTTCACCATCTCGGGAGCTGACAGGAAATAGAGGCCAAGCTGAACCAGCTTCCTGATGGCAGGGGAGCAGGAGAGACAAGGGAGGCCCCTGGGGGCTTGAGGAGCAGGACGAGGCCCAGGTCACAAGACCATGGATCCAGCAGGCAGGAGGGGAGTGGGGGTGGCCCCCAGGGGAGACGTGGGCCACCTGAGGAATCAGCCCAGATACTGAATGGTGGGGTCCCCAGGACTGCAGAGGAACTGGGAACCAGGGTCACTAGCTCCCCCAGATCAGCTCTGAGGTAGAGTGCCCATTCACAGAGAACATGGCCAACGCCGGGGTTAGGAGCTGTGGAAATCAGTCTGCCTGGCTCCAATCCCGGGCCTGTCCCTTCTAGCTATGGCATGCTGGCAAGTACTAAGCCCTTCTGGCTCTCCCATTTCCTCATCTGTAAAGTGTGGCTTGTAGAATAACTCCGAGGAATAGAGCTAATGAACATCGAGTATTTAGTAGGTAGCTAAATGGTAGCCGGTTTACCTTAAGTATATATACTAGTAATGGATTCTCTGTCCAGTTTTATCAAATCCTGGCTCTAGCATTCATAACTGATATTGGACAAATACTTAGCCTCACTGCACCTCTATTTTGTCTGTAAAATGGGGATAACGTTATGCCAATCTCCGGGGCTACTGTGAGGATAAATTGGGGTTAAAAAAAAAAAAGCACAGAAAGGACTGAGTTCACTGCTTGCATACAGTAAGCGCTCACTAAACGGCACGTAAGTGAGCGGAGGGGAGTGAACCGCTGCCCCCTCCGCGAATAGCCCAAGGCCCGACCCAGGCCGCCACGGCGCCCTCACCCATGAACTCCAGCGTGCCCGTGCGGTGGCCAAGGGGTCGCAAGGCCTGGGGGTTGTAGGGTTGGGCGCTGCCGAAGTCCACAATCTTCAGGGCGTTGTCGGGAGCCAGCAGCAGGTTGTCGGGCTTGATGTCCAGGTGCAGCACGTGGCGGCCGTGGAGGTAGTCCAGGCCTTGCAGCAGCTGCACCACGTAGGTGGCCACGTCGTCCTCTGAGTACCGGAAACTGGGGGGAGGGGGCGGGCCCAGGCGAAGCAGGTGACATCCCAGCTCAGCCCCCCCACCCTCGCTCCCAGCTCCCCCCCAGAACTCCCAGTTCCCCCGCTTACCGGTCGCTGAGCCCACAGAGGAGCTCGCGGTTCCCGCAGCTCTCAGCGATGAGCACGAGATAGCGCGGAGTGATGTAGGCCTCGTGCAGCGCCATGAGCCGCTCGTGGTGCAACGTCCGCAGCACCTCATACTCCTGCAGGACGCTCCGCTTGCCCTCGGCCGCGTAGGGCACGATCTTCGCCACGAACGTCCGCCCGGTGGCATTCTCCCGGCATGCTCGCACCACCCCGAAGCGGCCCCTATGTGGATACCACGTGCTCAGAGGAAAGGAGCTGGGGAAACGGGGACCCCAGGGAGCAAGTATGCAGTGATTCTTAGTGTGGCCTCTGAAGTCCAATCCTAGGAACCTGGGTTGGAGTCTCAGCTCTGCCCCTCACTGGCTCTGTACCTCAGGCAAATCCCATAACCTTTCCAACCTTGGTGTTCCCGTCCGTGAAACGGGTACTGATAATAGTGCCATCTCTCTCTCTCTCTCTGAATTATGAAGAGTAAATGACATCATATGGTTAAAGAGCTTAGCACAGTGCTGGCAGAAGAGATTTGAACTTAGTAGTGCCAGGCACCAGATCTCAGCCCCTCCCCAACCCTGTCCAGGGCAGTCTGGTCTTCTCTCCACATCCCTGTGTTCCCTGCATCCCACTCACTCCCTCCTCGGTCCGCCTTCCGCTCCTGGACCCACTTACCTGGCCTTCTCCTCCAGGAAGGTGTAGGGTTTCTGTGGGGGCCCTTGCCGAAGAGTGGTGCCCTTCAGCCCAGGAGAGCTGGGGGGACCACCCACAGGGGAGCTGAGCACCTCCTTGGGCGGGCTGAGGCTTTGTACAGTCACCTTGGTGGGCTCAGGAGGAGGCTCGGGGGCTGGGGGTTCGGGGGCCGGGGGTGCAGACACAAAGGAGGTCACCATATACAGGGGGGTAGAGGAAGACGCTGGGTTCACCCCTTGAGGGGTGGAGGCTGGGGTTGGGGTCCCAGTGTCAGGGACGGAAGACTTGGGCTCACTGGGGGTGGCCTGGGCACTGGGTGGGGTGGGCTCTGCTTGCTGGGCAGGCTGCAGGCCCCTGTGCTTTCGTGGGGGGGTTTGGGGCGGTGGACCCACAGCCTTGAGTGAGGACAAGGCCTGGCTGGGGGGCGCTGGGGGAGATGAAGGGCTGAGAGCGACTGGCTGAGGGGCTGGGGGAGCAGGAGCGGGAGCTGGGGTGGGGGCCAGTGAGGTAGGAGAGTGAGGAGGCGGGGCCCTGGCTGGCCCTGAGGTAACAGGGGCGTCCTGGTGAGCAGCAGATTGCAGAACTGAGGAATCTAAGTGAAGACAGAAAATCATCACTCTGATGCCCCGGGGGCAAAACCAGGGTGCTCAGGCATTCCTCTGTTCTCTAGCCACCCCCCTACCTTGTCCCACTGACCTTGCATGCCCCTGACGATGACCTTCTCAGAAGGGTTGCTGAAAGGCCCTTGCCCAGCACGGTTGGCGCAGGCCACACGGAATCTCACGGGCACGCCGACTGGCAGGTGGGCCACGTTGTAGTAACAGTCGGGGATGCCTGAGCTCACAGGGTGCCAGATAGACTCCCCTGTGGGCAGCATGGGGGAGGGGCTGAGGCCACACAAGGGGTGGCCCAAGCTCCCAGGGCGATCTGTGAGGAGCCCAGGGAGGTCGATCTCTCCTGGGCTTGTGCGCCTTCCGCCTTCTGCTTCCTCCCACCCCCCAGCCTGCCCTGTCCCTCACCATCCACCCGCCGCTCCAGCGTGTACGTGCAAGGTGCCCGGCTGTCTCCTGGCTTCCAGAGCACCAACGCCGTGTCCTGGTAGGTCTGGGGCACCTCAGGAGGAGCTAACTTTCCTGGGATGCCTGGCAAGAGGAGGGGAGCCCCAGTGAGCTTAGGACCCTTCAAGCCCTACCCCACCATGGGCCATCACTGCCCCCCTGAGTCCCTGCCCCAGGCTCACGGGCCACAGCCACGGTACAGGAGCTGGTGATGCTGCCTAGGACATTGGTAGCTGAGCACTCATAGAGCCCAGCATGTCGCTTGCCCGCCCGGGGGATGCTCAGCAGCTGCCGTCCATCTTTGCAGGACACGATGATCACCGACGGCTCTGATTGCAGGGAGTGCTTGTCTAGGGGCCGGGAGGAGCACAGGGGGCTGCTGAGTGAGACAGCATACGTGATCCTCCAGGCCCCCCCCACATTGCCCCCTCCCCTGAGCATCTCCTGGCCTTGGGGCCACTTGCCTACCCCCGCTCTGAGAGAGAAGTGTTCTTACCTTTCATCCAGGAGATGTGGGGTGTAGGGCAGGCTGCCGGCAGGCAGAGCAGGGTGGCTGCCTCTCCCTCCAGCAGCACCTGGTCCTTGAGTTTGATGTGGAAGACTGGGGGGAAATCTGGAGGGAGGACAGAGGTAGCCATGGGTCAACGGGAACCCCGGCTCGCGGGCCGTGGAGGGACGGGGGGCTGTGTGGGAGAGTTCGTGCTGCCAGCAGGGAGCAGAGGGAAAGGTTGTCTCTTCCCAGTCAGATGTAGGAAGGAGAACCCCACGCCAGGCCTTCGAGAATATTCTTTGGGGTGAGTATCACTTTCCCGGGGTGTAGAACTATCTTTTCCTTTCGTTGACTATGGAAGATGCTTGGGAGTTCCATTTGTAAACCACTCGGAGCGGGGCCTGGCACTAAGGAAGTGTTCTATAAACACTGGTTAAGTAAAATAAAAACAAATATGGAAGCGCTATGCTGATTAAAATTCTGCGATACCCACTCCCTCTGAAGCACCACAGGGCAAGTGACAGGAGCCAGTGACCTGAGCTGAGACTCCTGGGATTGAACATCACGTTCAATCAAAATGTGTAGTCTCCAAAGATCTAAAGTCAAGGCAAATTCAGGGCACAGCTCCGAAGTGTGTCAACCTCCCCGACCCCTCGTCCCACCTGGGGTCTGGGGACACGGTCTTAGACCTCACACATACTCCTTCAGGTCAGCTAAGTAGTGAGAGCTTCTGCAGGGACAAGAGACAGTACCTGAGTGACCCTGGACCATGTTTTGTCTGTGAATTGAGGAAAACGGTAACACGAAGCTCCTAGGCTTGCCGTGAGGATTGAGAGGCATGTGAAGGGCTGAGCATGTGTCTAACATGTGCTCATAAGTGTTAGCTTTTATCGTTGATGTGCCCAGGTGAGGAGCTAGGGACAGACCCCCCAGAGAAAGAGGCTCTTTCAGCAAAGCTGGATTCCCAGCCAGCAGGTGAATGCGCCCATGGCTGGGCTGTGGACGGGCCAAGGTCTTCCCTCCACTGCAGCGCCCCCCTGTGGCTCCTTGGTGTTATGAGGATTTACCTTCCTGCTCCCTGGGAAGTCTCTTTAGAAAAATCCCAATCTGGACCAAGCCACTGGGGGGTGGGGTAAGGGGCAGAGAGAGCTGAGGGGTCCATACGCCTGGGAGCCCCAGCTACTGCCTGTCTGAGGAACTGGGAGGGAGTGGAGGTGGGGATAAGCTGGGCAGGGGAGGAATGCTCAGTTAGAGTGAGTATCAGGAGAGCCAGCGTGACGCCCCCAGTTTCACGCTATACTCCAGTGTTCCCCAAGGAGGGGTCCCACACCGAGGCTCCAACGACGCAAAGTAAATATAGTTTCATCCGTGGCCACCTCCAGACCAAGTGAGGGTACTGGGTAGGGGGGAGAGAGAGGGGGGCCAAGAGGAGAGGTGAAAGGTGACCCCAGTTCAGCCCTGCCAGTCCCTCCCCCATTCCCCCAGAGGCCAGCCCTAGTTGGTAAAGTGGACAGGGACAGCCTTCTTCCTGCAGGGAGGGGGGAGAGGATGAGGTAAGGGGACACTGCCTCGGCAGGAAATCAGCTGCACAAGCAAAATGGAGCTGGGAGAGAAGCCCCAGTGGGAAGGAATCAGCTGTCCCCAGGCCTCGGTGCTGGCTTCTCTCTCTGTCTTTCCTCGCCTGTTCCACCCCTGCCCCCACGGGCTGGCCTCCTCCCCTCCTCTTCCCTCGCTACAGCCCCTGCTGGACACGATCACCCCAAACCCAGCTGAGGCACAGCGGGAACAGTGCTGGGGAGTTTTATTAGGAAACTGGGGAAGAACGGAACTGGTGGTTGATAAAGATCCTGCACACAGCCTGGCTTGGACGGCCTGCTCCTCTTGCATGCTGGTCTGAGACACCTGGCCCCCTGAAGCCTTTGCCTGTGCTCCCTGAGTAATGATCCCTTTTCAGGTGGGGGACTGGGGTGGCCCCAGGTGGAGAATACCTCTCTCCCTGCACACTGGGGCAGAGAAACAGAGCAGGGCATATCCCAAGTCCCTGTCCCCCCTACCCACTTCTCCCCCACACAGCACCTTCTGTAGCAGCAGGGAGGAGGGGGAAGGAGAGCAAGGGTATTCAGGGCTATGGAGGAATGCAGGATTGGGGGCACGGTCCAGATTGTGGGCCTCTGGGCTGGGAGGCAAAGAGTGTCTTTGGGTGCCCATTCCAGCATACATACATGTGGAGGGGAGCTGTGGGGGCAGGGGAACCCTAGCCTGGTCCTTCAGAACTACGCACAGTTACAGAGACCTTTCAGGGTCTCTCAGGAGGGAGGAGGCTAGCCAAAGAAAGGCAGGTGTCCCAAAGCCACCTCTAGGGTCTGGCTGCAGAGACCCACACAGCCCAGCTCTCTGGCCCCTCCACGTACTATACCAGCTCTGTGACTTGGATGAGCTCCTTAGCATGGCTAAGCCTACTTCCTCACGGGTGACATAGGGACAGTGGTAAGAATAGTTCCCAAACAACGTGTGAGGGTTCGATGAGGCGGCGCTTGTAACACGCTTACTAGGACACTCAGCATCACCAGTTAGTGGAATTAGTTAATGCGATTATTATTGTTGTTTTCCTGATTCCAGGTCCCTTCGACTATTCCCAGCTGTGACTGCCCCTGGGGCGGGGAGGGGGCTACTCACCCAGCTGGCCTCTATTACCTGACTCGCTGCGCACATACTGGTGACCCAAATCCTCCTGGGCACTGGCAGAAAGGTTTGGCTGTGATAACCCCTTGTCCTTTCGCAGCCGAGAGAGGCCCCAGCGCCGCCGGCTTCGGCTTTCCCCAGGAGCTGTGAAGACCCACACCCATAAGCACTTGCCCACCCTCCCTGCGGCCGGCCGGCAGCCCAGAGAAGCCAAGAACTTGTAGCCCCCCCCCCCGCCCCCCCACCCCACTGGCCTCTGCCCCTCAGCCTCCCCGCGCCCAAGCCCCGCCAAGTCCATCCTCAGGGCCTCCAGCCCCTTCTCCCAGAGCCCCTCTCCAGCGCGCCCACGCTCCTCAGCGCTCTGCACCGGTCACCCCCGCTCCGCACCCTCACCCCGGCCACTCGTGCTCACACATTCACCTGCCACGCCCCTCGGACCGCCCCGCTCCCTCACCTGAGGAGCCGGACGTGGCGCTGGCCTCGGAGCCCAGGGACTCTGCGGAGGGAGTGCTGGCGCCGGCCTGGGCCGCCAGCTGGTTGTGCGGGAGGCCGAGGCGCCGCAGACTCTCGCCCTCCGACGTGGCCCTGCGCAGCCGTCCGAACAGCGGCGTGCTGCGGCCCGACGCGCCCCCCGACTCCTCGCTGCTGCCGCTGCGCTGCAGCCGGCTGGACAGCCGCTCCAGAGTGGAGCTCAGCCGCCGGCGCACCGCCAGCACCGGGGAGCCCCGCGCCGAGCTGCCGCCCTCCGAGCTCTCCCCGTCCCCCGCGCGGGCCTCCCAGGCCGGGTGGCGCTGCGCCGGCGGGGTCCGCCGCAGACGCTGGGACAGCGACAGCGAGAGGCGGCGGACGAGGCCCGGCTCCCCGACCGCCCTGAGGTCCTGCACGGAGCGGGAGCGCTCGGGCCGTCGGACCAGCTCCAGGGGCGTCCCCGCTGGGCTGGGCCGGTACATGCCGTCCTCCTCCTGGGCCCCGCGGAAGGGGCCGCGCTCCTCCGAGCGCGAGCGGCTCAGCAGTCGCAGCCCCCGCGACAGGGGCGACTCACGGCTGCGCTTGAACTTGGCCTCGAACACGGCCTCTGACTCCAGGTTCTCGATGCTGCTGCTGAGACTGCTACCTGGCCGGCGGGGCACTGTGGGGACCCGAGCTTTCTCGGCTAGCACGGGGTGCGCCCCAGCTGTAGGCGCGCGCTTCTCTGAGGCTCCTGGAGGTGGGGAGGCCACCCGGGCGAACACCGCCGGGTGGGGTCTGGGCTCCGAGGGAGGTGCCCCGGGGCCTTGCGTGTGGCCTGACAGCTGGAGCGACTGCATGATATGGGCATAGGGTGTGGTGGGGGGCGCTGGGGTTTGCGGAGCCAGGGCGGGCTGTGTAGGCTTGGGGGCTGGGACTGGCTCTAGCGTGAACTTTGGGGCCTTGTCTTGGGCAGGCTGGGGTGCCAAGGGCTGTGGGGCATCACTGGGTGTGGCGGCAGGAGGTTCCAAAGACTTGGGGACACTGGGTTTGGAGGCACTGGGCCTCGCAGGGCTGGGTGGCTGGGCCTCGCTGAGGGCAGACAAGGAGGGAGACTCCTGTAGCCTGCGGGCCCCAAGCCTGGCCACAGGGATCTCGAGGGGCGCCCCAGCACGGCGGTGCCGGCCCCGGGGCTCCGCCTCACCCTGCGAGAAGCTGCTACTCTTCTGCAGGCCCCGTGTCTCGGGTGGGGGCTGGTGGTGAGGTGCTGCCTCACTGGACGCAGCCCGGGCCAGCCGGGGATCCCGGGCGCGGCCCCCCAAGCTCTCTAACAGGGGGCCCCTGAGGCCACTGACCTTACCATCCTCAGGACCTCCCCGCAACAGCCGTTGGCGCAGGGCCTGCAGCCTCTGGGCATACTCGCCCTCACCCAGGCCTCCCCGGGTCAGGCGGGTGGCCCCCGGGCTGGGGCTTCGGCGCTGCGGCAGCTCCACGGAGGCTGCCTTGTGCAGGCCCCGGCCCGGCTCCCTTGGCCCGGCCCGGGGCAGGGCGCTCTCAGCAGAGCTGCCCCTCCGGAGCTCTCTCCGCTGGGGGCTGGACCCAGCTTGGGGCTCCCAGCCTGGGGAGGGGAGGGCCTGAGGGCTGGGGGCCTCCTGGTCCTGAGAGGGGGCCCTTCCCTGTTCCTGCCAGTCCATGGGGGTGGCAGCCCCAACCTCTGGGGTCCCCAGGGCCTCATCTTCAGTGGGAATGTCGGTGAGGGACACCCGGGAGCCCGAGAACTCGGGCTGCAGTGGTCGGGGCACTGAGGGCAGCTCCTCTAGCTCTTCCTCTTCAGAGTCAGAGGAGGATGAGAGCCCCCCGCTGGGGGGTGGTCTTCTGGGTATGGCTACCCACACCCGCTCTGGGGGTGCCCGCAGCAGCTCAGGGATGGGGCGCAGCACCAGGTGGCACTTGTAGCTGATCTGGGAGCGCTGGAGACAGGGTACTGGAGTCAGACCTGAGAGGGACCCCTGGGGCCAAACTGACCCATGCAAGCCCACATCAGCCCCCATGGAGAAGACCCAGGGTAGGCAGAGGGTCAGGGAACAGGAGTGAAGCTGGGGGCTGAGAGAATAGAAAGTGGATGAAGATAGATGAGCAGAAAGTGAGGGTACATGATAGAAAAACGGCAGGGTTAGAGAGAAAAATTGCAGTGTGAGAAGGTGGGAGGCACGGAGGGAGGGCCCGGGCAGACTCACCTGCCACCTCCGCCGGGAAAGGAACAGCTTTAGGTGATCCGTGCTCACCTCTGCGCCCTTTGCCTGTGTCTGCAAACCCAGGAAAGAGGGCCTGAGGAAAAGTCCTCTGTCAACCTAGACCCTCAAAGTTTGGCAGTGGAGAGACAAAGTCCACAGGAGGGGACAGTGGACTGAGCAGCATGGAGTCTGGGCTCCTGGGGGTCCCCTCCCCCTCAGATCTGTCACAACTCCCACAGCCAAGGTGCCTGTGTATGGACAAAATCCCTGAGCCTACGCGGAGAGTCAGAACATCAGTGGCTCTCAGGGTGGGCTTTGGGGCTTACACCAGGGCTCAAGGCCCCGTCTGGGTACATTGGCTGCCTTCGGGAGCATGTGCTTAGGCCCCTGGCCTGGGCTCTGCTCCCCAGCTCACCATCTGTCCCCATGGCGAGCCAGCGTCCTGACATCTGGAGCTTTGGTGGGCCAGACCGACATGGATGCTTCCCTCAGCCACCCACCCAAGGCTGTCCTTTTCGGAGCTCATTTATGATCCGAGAGCCCAGGCTCATACTCCAAAAGACAGATGACCTCAACCTTCAGTTGACCCAGCACAACACTCAATGGATGGTTTATTCAGTCACTCTTTCTGGGTCATTTGCTGGACCTCACCCCGCTGCCTGGCATTGTCCCCTGCACTGCTGGAGTTTGAAGATGAATGAGTGAGAGTTCTGGCCTCACAGAGCTCAAAACCAAGAGGCCAAGCCAGCCAGGCCACCCACCAACCACAGTGCAAGACAGAGGTGGATGCATAGGAGTGAGGAGGACCGGGGCTGGTCTCGAGAGGCAGGTAAAAGCCTGATGAGGATCCCCCCAGGATGGGGGGTGCCCAGACCTGTGCCTTGGAGTCCATGATACCCCAGCTTGAGCCTCAGTTTCCTTATTAGCAAAATAGGAGTAATAATGTCTTCCTTCACGGAGCTCTTGTGAGGCTAACTGACTGCGTGTATATAAACTGCCTATCGTGACTACTGCACACAGTAGGCACTCAATAAATGGAGCTGTTAACAATGTTCCATCTCCTCCCACCTCTTGTACCACTACCTTGCAAGACTAGACTCACTTTGAACCAAGGATGTTCTAGGGTCTCCTCTGCAGTTGGCCTCCTGTAAAGGAATGAGGATTCAGTGTGCCAGCCTATAAATGGGAACACAGGGCCAGCAAGGAGTTGGGAGACTGAATGTCTAAGGACAGAGGCTGGGGCAGGGGTGGGGGCTGGCATGAGGGGACTCTGCCCTCAGGGGGCTCCTCAGGGCCCAGTACTCACAGCCGGTCCTGCACCAGCACTTTGATAAGGAAGCCCCGGGCCTCCCTGCTTAGGCTCAGAAATGTGGTCTCCTCGAAGGCCACGTTGTAGTTTCGAATGTTCATCAATGTTGTCCGATCGTTTTCCCCAACAAACGGGGAGATTCCCGTCAGACTGCAGAGGAACAGGGGGCTGGCATGGGAGGTGGGCAGGACCCTAGCGCTGAGGCAGAGGCTACTGAGGGATGCCAGGGGCTGGGGACAGGTGGAGGCCCCCGGGGCTATGGGGAAGGCAGAGGTTGGGTGAGTCTGAGCAGAGGGTAGTCTTTCAGACTCTTACCTGTCCTGCCCGCCCCCACCCCCCAATAGGTGAGCAGGCAGTACTGTCTTGAGAACTGGACACCCAGCTCCCTGCCCTGGGCCCATGCTTTAGAGGACCTGTTTTTTCCCTCTAGTCATGGCCTGTTCCTGAGGTGAGGAGTCTGTGCCTAGGGGATATGCCACCCTGAGCCTGAGCCTCCCCCTTCTAGTGCCTGTTCTGACCACTCAGGACCTCCTAGTCCCCTGCCTAGATGGCACTAAGCTGGTGCTGGCCTCTCTCTGTCCAGCCTCCCAAGCAGGCTGCCAGCATGCCTGCCCCTTATGGACGAGCATGGTGGTAGAGAGAGCTTAGACTCGCAGGCTAGGGCATCCCCCCCATTCATGCATGAGGCCCCTTGCAGTGCAGGAAGGAGCAGGGGTGTGGAAGAGAATGGGTGGGCTGCAGTCCCCAAACTGCTCTCCCGTCCCAGGCTCTGCAAATGTTAGGGGTCGGCCTGCTAGGAGATCATTGGAAACTGGGGTCCTGAGTGCAGGGGGTCCTTACCAGAGGAAGGCAACAACGCCCACAGGCCTGTGAGGAAAGGAGAGTAATAGATGGGTAAGTGGACAGCCCACCACGCACCAGAAGGGAACAGTTTTCTACTACCATTAATCTAGTGAGGAGTGGCCTCACGGGGACAGATGGGCACAAGGCTGCCTCCTCCGGGAGGACTCTCAACCAAGAGGTCCTGAGGTCCCTGGAGGAGTCAAGGGTCATGGCAGGGCCAGCCCAGGAAGCCCACAGGAGTCTGGGAACCAAGGGGCCGTGTGTGCCTCACTGCGGGAAGGTAAGGTGGCTACAGAGGAGAAGGCCCCACACCTAGGGGAGATCAGGAGCCAAGGCTGGACAGGGCTAAGGCCTTGAGTGACTGGGTCAATTCTGATGAGGGGCAGGTAGTAACATGGGCAAGAGATCCCCGTGAGCTATGCCACAGACTGACTGCCAGAGAAGGAAGCTGGACTTGGTGAAGGTCCTCTCTGCCAGTGAGCAAGTCCCCACCCAGCATGGCACTGAGAGAAGCTGGCCCGGTCCACCCTGGCAGCCCGGTGTGCCAGCATTATTACCAGATGTCGGTGACTCCAGACACAGGGGTCTGATTGACGATCTCGGGGGCCACGAACTCAGGTGTGCCGTATTGGCAGTACTGGGGTTCTCCCGGAGTCAGCTCCTGGGCATTCCCAAAGTCACAGATCCTCACCTGCTCTTCACCCTCTGCACCATCCCATACCAACAGGTTCTCAGGCTGCAGAACGCAAGGGAACGCAGGGGAGCTGAGTGAAGGGGGGAGGATGGCCCCCTGCCTGCCTCCCACAGGGGCCGCCTGCTCCCCATCCCCACCTGCACCTCACCTTGACATCCAAGTGCAGCACATGGTTCTGGTGCAGGTAGCATATTCCCTCTAGCACTTGCTGCATGTAGGCCCGGATCTGTGGAAACGGGAGGCCCAAGGTCCGTGGGGAAAGGGTAGGGTATTATGTTTGATCACTGCCAGAGCAGTGGCAAGAGGTCAGGCCATGCCTGAGAAGTGGCCTTCATATGGCTGGTGGAGACGGGTGAAACACAGATTTGAGGTTTCTGAGATCTAGGGCCTCCAAGTACAGCTGCACAGGCTGCACACAGCACAATTATAGGAGGGAACCATTTACATTATAATAAATCAAACTGTGCAGTGCACAATTTATACAGCCCTACATGGCAGAACAGCAGTGAGACTGAATAGAGTCTAGGTGGGGCTCCTTCTGAGAGAAATGTCTGGGGAATGTTTATGTGAGGAGACCAGGAAACAACAGAAGTAGGGGCCACCACTTCCCCTGGCCTATTCCTGGCACAGATGGCAGGCCCAGGACCCGCCCCCCTCAGTTCTCAGAGCTCAGGTGGGTAAACACCAGTGCCCAACCCGACCCCTACCACCCACTGCCCTCACCTCAGACTCACACACGGTGGGTTTCCTGGCCATTCGCTCCAGCAGCTCCTCTGTGCATCTGTGTCCCAGATCAAGGAGAAGAGTGACCAGTGCCAACTTCTGGGCCCTCCCTGGGCAGTGCCCTCCACCCCTAGAGCTCAAGTCAGATCCCAGCTCTGCAGAGTTCTCCTTCCCCTTCAAACACATCTAATACCAGTTCCCAACTGTGTCTCCACCCTTCCCCCCACACCCCCGCCGTCATCTGGGTGCATAGATAGGACCACCCTGCTTGACCTCTCATTTGCTGCAGGATCTCAGGCAAATCACTCAACCTCTCTGAGCCTAGGTTCCCTCAGGCGTAAAATGGGGATGACATCTCCTCTCAACCACCCTGTTAGGTATTTGAAAAGATCAAGTTAGAGCAGAATTTTGTTGACCATGGATGGACCTTCCTGCCTCTATTTGAGAACGACCCAGAAGCCCATGACAGGTAACAGCAGGGCATTTTGCTGAGGTCTGGGTTCTCCCAGTGCAGACTGGGAGGCGGGTATGAAGGATACGGTCACCCTGCTAACGGGAGGGACAAGCTGACCACCCAGCATCCTTAGCACAGTGTGCCTCTGTTTAATCAGAGCCATCATAAAAGGATAAAATCCATTCTTTGTGAAAACAGCCTCCCAAATACAATAGTGCTGAGGCTCATCTGAAAAGGGGTCACTTCGAATGTTCAGATACACTGTACTGCATTTCGTGCAGTGTGACCTTGGATGAGCTTTTATTAGCGGTGTGACCTTGGATGAGCTACTTAACCTCTCTCTACCTCAGTTTTATCATTTGTAAAATAGGGATAATAAAAGGGGCACCTGGGTGGCTCAGTCGGTTGAGCACCCGACTTCTGGTTTCGGCTCAGGTCATGATCTCAGGGTTGTGGGATCAAGCCCCACGTCAGGCTCTGTGCTCAGCACAGAGTCTGCTTGGGAGTGTCTCCCTCTCCGTGTGTCCCTCCCCCGTCTCTCTAAAATATATTTAAAAATCTGAAAAAAAATGGGCATAAAAAGATTCCATGAGATAGGCATACACAAGGATTAAGTAGGTTAATAGTTGTCGAACTCATAGAGGCTGCCAGGCCCACACCGAGTGCTATGTAAGTTTAAGCTAAGAAAAGGTGATGGAGGGAGGGGTGCTAAAAACTGTTGGTTTTTGCAGAAGTCTCCAGACTCTACTCTGTAAAGTCCCCACAAGATGCCTTCAGAACTCCCAACTGTCCATGGGAACATTTCACAAAAGTCGTCTGGCGCCACCTGTCAATGGGACCACTTTGTAAAGTGCAAAACATGTTGCTGATTGGCCACATGTCCCCTACCCACCCAGCCTATCCCAGGATACAGCTCGGTGACAATGACCAGTCCCCGACGCCTCTCAAAGGCCTCATGGAAGTAGAGGACACAGTCATGCTGGAGCCGGGCCAGCAGCCGGGCCTCTCGCCATGCTGATGCCTTTGGCTTGGTCTGGCTGGGGATGAACTTGGCCGCAAACTCCAGGCCGGAGCTTCGCTCCACCACACGCCGCAGGTAGGAGAAGGCACCCCTGGGTGATGACACAGGAAGGTGAGGGGCTCGTGGTAGCCCCGGCACTCCCCGGCCTCCGAGCCTCAGACCCAGGCCCCCTTTGGCTCCCAGGCCCCGCACCCCTCCTAGCCCCACACCTGCCAATCTCTTGATGGATGTCGTAGAAGTCGCTGAGTCTCCTTCCTCGCTTTTCCTCGGCTTCCCCAGCCCCCTCTACCTCCATGGCTGTCTGAGCTGGAGAGACATGCCTGGTGTTAGGTGGGGAGGGCAACAGAGGAATGAGGGCACAGACAGGGCCAGGCAGGGCAGATGGGGGAGACAAAACAAGGGCAAGAATGGTGGGGGCCCGAGGTGGGGTGCCAGGGCTGGAAGATAGGGGTGGTGTAGGAGCCAAGGGCCTGGTGAGTGGCTCCTGGCCCGGGGCTCACGTCACCTTCCCCGAGAATAAGTGCTTTGCCCCCTCCCCTTGCACGTGAGCGCACCTGAACGCACAGCCAGCTCGGCTTTGCAGGAGACTTCCCCAGCCGGGTTCCGAGCAGTGCAGGTATAGACACCCCCATCCTGGGGCCCTGTGCTGAGCACCACCAGGGAGCACTCGTTCTCTTCATACACGAAGCTCACGTGGCTACTCTCGGGCAGCAGCACCTCATCCTGCAGAGGTGGCCGTCACCTCCAGCCCATGCCTGGCTTTACCGCTACCTGTGACCCACCTTTATCTCCATGCCGGAGACCCAGTTTCATCCCTAACTCAGGCCAGGAACCCTTCTACCCCAGGGCCCAATATTATCTCTGTCCCAAGGGCCTTGTTCCCTTCAGCACCCCAAATCAGCTCCACTTTTATCCCCCACTAATAGCCCTGCACCCCCCCATTAGTCTCCTGGTCCTGAAACACCCACCAGCATCACACAGAACCCTGAGTCCCACTCTCTGCTCCTAGCCACACCTCTGACAACACCTTTGTTCTTCTCTGTCCAGGCTCCCCTCCTCCTAAGGTGGCCAAGACTCCTCCTGTGCAGAAATCCCTCCTCCCTGACCTCCAGGCTCCCAGCCAGCCCCATGCTGGAACCCCCGCCAGGCCTTTGTCACCCCCTGACCTTGTACCACATGATGTCTGGCAGTGGTTTCCCCTCAACCACCACAGCGAAGCGAGCGGTTTCCCCAGCCCCCACCTCCACGTCCTCCATGATGGACTCAAACCGAGGGGCCTCTGAAACACACAGGGGTGAGGGTGGGGAAGAGAGGGTGACCACACTGGGGTCACGAGGTCCTGCCTTCTCAAGTCCCTCTCCAAGCCCTCCCTCAGCAATTGACTCAGGCAGAACACCAGATGCCCCTCCCCGACTCCCTGATACCTCCCAGAGCCCCAGCACCCCACCCCCTGAGGCTCTCAAACTCGGCCCCTGGGAACACCAGAGTTCCTAGCCTGGACCAAGTTCTCTCCCCGTATATCCACACGTGTTGTTCTCCAAATCTCAGAAAACCTAAGCCACGGGGTGCAGCCTTGCTTTGTTGGACCATCAGTGTTCATTTGCCAGCCTTGAAACCAGGAGATTTTCACACACAAAAGAAATCTAGATTTCCTGCCTCTCTGGAAAAATCAGGATTGGCCACCCTGAGAGCCTCTTCCCTCACTCATTAATGGGCTGGCGCAGAGTGGCTCGATGCTGCCCTCTGTGGGTGACCGCCCTTCTGCACAGCCCTACCTCTGGCTTTACCGTCCTGGGCCCTGCAGGCAGCTCAGGCTGTGACCCTGAATTAAATTCACCGATGGCATTGCCTCTATCTTGATATTTTCTCTCTGAATCTTATTTAAATGTTTAAGGGGGCTTTTACCAGCCGGGAGATGGCAAGACGAACAAACAGGCACTGATTCTCAGCTTAGCTCTCCCACACGTGACTGTGATTTCATTCTCTAAGCATATCATTCGGTCATGTTATTTCCTGGCAAAGTGGCTTCTAATTCTCAGGATGGAATTAAATACGTATTCCAGCGTGCTTTGTGGAGGAACCTGTGACTGCCCAGTGCCCACCCTCCTGGGCATGTTTGAGGATCTCAGCTTTAAGAGGAGTGGGAGAGAGCAGGCCCGGAGGGATGAGCAGGGGTGCTGGGCAGGGACCACCACCCATCACTGGCATCCAACCTGATTTTACACAGATAAAACGGAGAGAAGAAGACACTACCGTGGGGCAGATATGGGAGAAAGAGGCCATTCCACTCGCCCTGCCTGGGGGCTGGGGGGAGGGGTTGTTGGGCACAGTGAGTGGAGCATGTAGATCCAAGCCCCAGGCCTGTTCTAGTCCTGGCTGGCTGGGACACCGTCTCTCTCTTGGTCACTGACCCAGCCAGGCTGGGCTACAGGGCTCTCAGGGGCCAGGGCCTCCCTGAACCCTAGGGCTCTTCCTATATCTGGGAAGAGAAAGGAGTCCTGCAAATGGTATGCTCAAGGAGCAAAGTGGCAGGCTGAGTAGGAGGTGCCAGGGGGTGTGGGTGGGGGGGAAGGTGGGTCAGGGAGGAGACGAGGACCCAGATGATCAGTGCCGCCCCCCTCCCCCCATCTCCATCAGGGCCAGCAGGGCTGCCCCACCTCTCCCTCACACACCCTACTGCCACTTTTCTTCTGCTTTAAAGATCCCTTCCCAGCCCCCCAGCCCCCTGCCCAGGGATTTAGTTTCCAGTCTAGAGGTGGTGGGGGGCTGCTCAGTGAAGGTGACAGAACTAGAAGGTTTCAAGTGAACTTGAACAATTTTTTAAAAACACCAGCAAATGTACATTTATCCACCATATGATTGCCTGCGCTCACTAAAATGTCACTTTCTTTGCATTTGGTTGGAATTGTATCTACTCAGCAGATAACACTGTTTAGCTCATGCTGATGTGAAGTTCTGAGTGGCAATTATATATGTCTAGAGTTAATTAACAAACCGGAAAACAAGACAATTACTACTTAATGCCTGCCACTGGTTGAGAGACTACATCTTTAAAGGAAAAATTATACAAAGTTTCCTCACCGCAAAGGTTGGGAGGCTCTGTCAAAAGGGCTTGTGCAAAAGGGCGTGCAAGGTCCCCAGAGCTGGGGGTCTGCTGATCAGCTGTGCTCATTGACGGTGGTCTCCCCATGCTTGTTATATTTGAGGTCCTACATCCTGTTGTGTTTAACACAGGATGCAAAGAGCACCCTCTGGCTCTGGAGTCGGGCATGCATCTAGGCTTGAATCCCAGCTCCTGTACTTATGAGGTTGTGGGACCCTGGGCCTGTGACTTAGCGTACTCTCTGCGCCTCAGTTTCCCCATCTGTAAAATGAGGATAATAACCAACCACATCTCGCTGGGTTACTGTAAATATTTCATGAGGTGATACATGGAAGGGCCTTCGCGCTGAGCCTGGCACGTACTAGGTGTGCTCAGTAAGTATCTTATGAGTACTATCTCTGTTACTTCCACTAGCACTGGTATTCTTACAGCTGTTCGACGGACAGGCCAGACAGGGGTGTGCGGCCCTGGGGGCGTGAGGAGAGGGCTGCGGGCCACAGAGGGCAGAGAGGGAAGAAGGCCCGCGGGCACCCACCTGCCAGCTCCAGTGTGACCGAGCAGGCCTGTGTGCCATGGCGGTTGCGGGCCGTGCAGGTGAGGGGCCCCACGTCTCGGCGGCTCACCCGGCAGATCCGAAGACAGTACTGGTCATCATCGGGCTGGCTCAGCTCATACACCCCTGCCCGCGCCTCCAGGAGGGCCCCTCGACAGCTAGGAGACACATGACAGGGAGGTCACCCAGGATCCAGCCACAGGGGGGTCAGACCAGGATGGCCAGAGCTGGGGAGTGAGGCATGCCAGGCGGGGCCCCACCTCCTCCAGACGACCTGGGCCTCCACATGGTTGAAGGTGACTGTGATGCTGGTGGGCTGTCCCTCCACCACATACACGACATCCGGCTTGTCCAACACGGTGGGCGCCTCCTCCAGGGGTGAGCCTGGCCGGAGGAGAGCACAGGCTGATGTTGGGCTCGATACCAGGTCCTTAGCACCCTCTACGCCTTTAACCCTCCCAACCACCACTGAAGCTCCATTTTTGCAGATGAGGAAGCTGAGGTTCAGAGAGGTTCAGCAATTTGTCTAGGGTATGCAGCCAGGAAGGCTGGGACTGCGCCCCCCCGGCCTGTCTGATCCCAGAGCCTCAGCCTCGCCCACCGTGCATGCTGCCGTCAGGAGGAAGAAGCGCTCAGACTGGCTGAGGTGGCCCCCAGCCGTGCTGTTCCCACCAGAGCTAGCCGGTCCCGACCAGCCCTTGAGCCTCCACCAGGAAGACCCAGTTCCCTGGCCCTGCAGCCTCCATCCCACCCCAGAGGAGTACCCAGACTCACCACGCTCCAGGAGCTGTGCAGGCTCTGAGGGGGGCGAGGGCTTGCTGCTGCTCTTGATGGTGGTGCTGAGGACCCGGAAGATGTGCTGGACCCCCTTACGCAGCCCCGTGGCTGCCCATCCAGGCTCCCGCAAGCCCGTGGCCAGCGCTGTCCACTGGTCCGAGCCCAGAACCTGGTGCTGCACAGTGTAGGTCAGGGCGTCTGGGTCTGGTGGGGAAGCAGCTGCTGGAGGTGGGCATTGCTGGGACATCCCCCCTTGCCCCCCATTCAGCTGGCTCAGGACCTAGACACTCCTCATTAGTCTGCTCTGAGGACCGGCCTCCATTTCTCCTGTTGCTTCTGCCTGCCCCCATCTGCTCTTTCCAAACACTGGCCCAGCCAGCCACGCTCAGAGCCAACAAGATGCCAGGCATGGGGTCCAGCTACAGACACGGAGGGAGGGAGCTTAACTCATATCCCAAGTCCTTGCTACCCCCTGAGGTGGGGAAACTGAGGCACAGAGCAGGGAGAAGTCATGCACAGGGAAGGGGAGGGCATTCCCAGGATCATGACCCAAGCACCAGTCCCTCTGAGAAAGGGAATGTGGTGGCCCCTTTGTGGCCTTTCCTGACGCGCAGCCACGGCTTTATCTACCTTGGAAAGGAGACCAGCCAAGTGGCTCCTGGCCATGTTCCCAGCACTTCACCCACTCTTACCATCCACCGGTACACTTCTCTGGGCCTTGCCCCGCAGCCTGGCTCCCTCGGTGCCCCTGCCTGAGCCTGCCCACGTTCCATCCCCACCCCACAGCCCTGTGGGGCCTGACCCACCAATGGCCATGTCCAGACTCCTGGGAGGGTTCCATGTGAGCGTGATCATCCTGCCAGTCACAGCGACCACCTGTGGGGCGCCATCTGGGGGACCTGGAACCACATCTGAAAGCCACAGGTTGGAGGTCTGCCGTGTCCCTCAGGGCCCAATGGCTCCGCAGGATCACCAAGCCTCAGGACGGTGGGCTGGGGGCACAGCCACAGGCCCGGGGGCAAGGCCAGATGGCTCCCAGGGTCCAAGGGGAAGGGAGCTAATGTGGAGGCCCCTCCCTCACCCAGGACCCCGTGGAGGGCCAGAGGCTAGGCTGTGGATGCAGCAGACCGGAGGGCACCTGCCTCACCTGTGACATAAAGGTGGGCATAGCACGCAGCTTTGCCCAGCTTGTTGGCGATGACACTCTTGTAGACGCCGGCATGCTGAGGTCCCACAGCAGGGAACACCAGGCGATGGACATCCCTGTCTGGGGGGGGTGGTGGGGAGACAACGACACTGGGCCTGAGCCAGAAGGATACTTTGAGGGGTGGGCCCATGCCACCAGAGGCCTGGCCCTTTACTCCTACCGGCTGCAAGGAGCAGACAAGGGGGCAAGAGCAGGCCAGACGGCAACAAGCACGTCCAGCCCGCAGCAAAGCCAAAATCCAGGCTGCCAAGCCTGCACCTGCAGGCCCGGCCCCTCTTGCCCGTCCCTCCGGCGACTTCTCATCTTCCCCCCACACTGATTCCCCCTCTGAGCTCCTATCCCGTTGACCGCCCCTCATCTTCGCACCTCTGGGGGTCACACCTCGGCATCAAAGTGCTGACCAGGTTTTGTTCCGAAGGCCCCTCCCTCAGTTCCCCCTCCGTCCGCACGGCCATTGCTGGTCCCACCTGCAGCACAGCACCCATGACCGCCCTCCACCGGTGCTATCCATACTCCACCAATGTTACCTCTTGACCTGGAAACCTTAAAGGCACCTCTTGCATGTGGGCTAGCATCCAGAATCCTCAGCCCAAGGGCCCATCCAGCCATGTCTCCTGCCCTTCTTCCTGCTATTCCTCCAACCCTGACAAGCCTTTGGGTCCCTGCACAAGCCACAGGAGTTCCATCTCCAGGTTTTTGCTCACAAAATTCCTCCCTTCCGGAATCTTCCTCTCTTACCCAAGACCTCTTCCTTCAAGACACAGTTCAAGCGAGTGCCAGCCTGGGAAGCCTCCTCTGCACCCCCATCCCTGACTGCCTCCCCAGGACCTCCAGTGCCATGCCCACACTGTGTGGGGGGTGGCCCTTCCTCTCTACTTGCACGTGCCATGGCTGCTTAAAGACAGAGCCGACATGTCCTGTCAGGCCTGGACCCCGATGCCTTACACGTAGTCACTGCCAAGGATGTTATATTATAAATGATAATAAGAGTTGTCTGTTCTGTGCCCAGTCGACGCTGGGCAGATGACATGCATTTGACAGCTACTTGACATGCGTTTTTTTTCCATACTCCTTTCAACAACCCTGCAAAATTATCCTCATTTTACCAATGAGATCAGAGACATTAATGGACTTGTCCAAGGTGACACAGCTAATCAATGATGGAGCCATGCCTTGAACTTGCTTCCCTCTGATTCTGAACCTCCTTCTTGATGCTGTGATCCCTGAATGATGATGATAAGGAGGCCATCTCAGGGGGGTCGTGAAGGGGAAGAGGCCGGCCTGTCCTCCTGCACGTCACGGCCAACCCCAAACACCCCTCCCGTCTCCGAGTGGTTATCTCCACACGGAACAGTCACCCATTCATTTATCTCCACTGACACTATTTATAAAGAAAGAGAGAACAAAGGCTGCCACCGACCCCAGATACAGAGAGGAACAGGGACGCCTGCTCAGCTCCTGAGACAGACACCCGCCCAGGGCCTCAAGCAGAATGAGAGTCAGGGGAAGGGTCAGAGTCACAGAGGTGGCTCTGGAGAATGGGGTGGGAGCGTGGGGCACGGGGGTCGGAGGGCAGCCTGCTTAGGAGGTAGGCACCAGAGTCAGAGGGTCTGTTCCTGCCTTCGGGCAAGTCCCTGTCCCTCTGTCAAGGCTCCATTTAAGTCCCTGTCCCTCTGTCTGTCTCCGTTGCCCCGTTTGCAAACAGGGATACGGGTACCCACCCTACAGGCCCTTGATGAGGAGGCTGAGCTCAGGGCCCGGCACTCACAAAGTGCTTAAGAAAGGTGAGTTCTGTCACGTTGCAGCTGTAAGAGGAACATCACGAGACTCATATCCCTTCGAGGACGGAACTGAGACACTCCCGAGAGAAACAGTCCCGGCGGAAAGCACAGGGTCCCGAATCCGTTCCTCTGTATTGCTCCCCTGGCTCCTTTACTTTTGCTGTTGTTATTGACCCTGGCCAAGCAGCCTTTTGGGGCCAGACACTGCCCACGCCGGCCTTTTCACTGAAATTTCTCCAGGAAGGCATGAGCAGCCCTGCTTTATGAACAGGCAACAACAACAGCAGTAATAATAAGATGATCATTTACAGACCACTTGCTATTTGCCAGGCCCCACTCAAAGTGCTTCGTACGTATTAACTAATTTAATTCTTATCATGAGCCTATTGCAGAGGGGGAAACTGAGGCCCCGAGGGGTTCCATAACCTTGCCCACAGTCCTGCCACTGGTCAGCAGCAGGCTGTACTGCCTGTCTAGTACGTGCTAAGGGGGCCACCCAGGGCCGGAGTGGCCGCACAGCTCAAGGAAAGAGGCCCTGACCTCAGAGCCCCTCTGCGCCCCCTCCCACAGGGGCCCCATCCCTGAGCAGGCTAGAAAAGGAAGGCTCAAGGGCAGGGAGAGGGTGAAGGCACTGCAAGTGAAGAGGGTGCTGGAGGGGACACTCCCCAGGGTCCCTCCCCGGACACATACACTGTGTCATGCGCCGGTCGTCGCTGCTCTGGATGCGGTGGCCGTTGTGGAACCAGCTGATGGTGGGGTAGGGCAGGCCGGTCACCTGGCACTCCAGCATGGCCTCCTTGGCCAGGCCCACGTCCAGGTCCTGCAGTGGCCTCAGGAAGTCGGGCATGGACAGCCGCTCCAGCTCACCCTGCTCCGGCTCCTCCGGGATAGACGGCATCTTCTCTAGCTTCGAGCTGGAAGAGCGACATGGCTGCCCAGAGGCCCAGAGCAGCGCCCCCCACTGCCGGCCACCCCAGGAGCCCTGCCGTACCTGGGGCCGGTGGCGGCCGTCCGGGGCTCCTCCACATAGAGCTGGGCCGAGCACTGGGCCTGGCCGTGGGTGTTGGTCGCACTGACCGCATACAGCCCCTCGTCCTCACTGCCCACGTGGGTGATGTGCAGAGAGTGCAGACCCCCTTCCTGCCGGAGCCGCAAGTTCTCGCTCTCCTCCACCGGGTGGCCTGGGGGAGGAAGCGGCAGGAATGCAGAGCACGCTCAGCAAGTGGCCCTGCCCTCTGGGCCTTAGGGGTCCCCCACATCTGCAGGGCGGAAGGCCATACCAAAATGAGTCCATGTGACCGAAGGGGGCGGGGTGCCGCTGATCTTGCAGTCGAAGTGGGCTGCACGGCCCTCCAGCACCTCCACGTCCTCCAGCAGCCGAGTGAACAGGGGCGCCAGTGAGGGCCACACGGTCAGCCGGGCGCTGCAGGTCAGCTCATCTAGTGGGGAGGGGTCAGCGCTGTGGCAGGGAAGGCCACGGAGTCCCAGGCACCCCAACCCGAAAGGCCCACCCGCACACCGGGCAGGAAAGGGGGACTGGGCCCAGGGCAGTAGATGGAGCAGAATCCAGCGAGGTCCCCAGACACTGGAGCGAGGCAGTGGGCAAGACCCTAAGATCTGGCCTTCTCAGGAAGGTGGAGGTTGGCAAGAGTGGGTGGCAGGGAGGCCACGGCGGCCAGGACCACAACGGGAGCCCCTCCTCATCGCCCCTTGCCCGCTCAGGATGCTCAGCTCAGCTCTAGGAGAGGGGCCTGCAGGCCAAACCTGGTTCCTCCTCCACACCTTTCCCCTGCCCCTGGGGAAACTTTCCTCCGTGCCTGGGTGGTGCCCACCCTCCCTCCCACCCGGGTCCTCCCTCCCACCCGTCCCAAACCCAGAGCAATAATGCTCCTTGGACCTAAGACACCACCCCACAAAATGTCTTCTGGGGGAAATAAGAACCCCTTCTGGCGACCCGATCCTCTCCTGCTTACAAAGACTTCCAGTGTCACCTTAGGCGCCCATCACCACGAGCTGGTGAGGCATTATCTCTGCCCTTCAAAGGAGGACGGGGACCAGGTCAGAGATGTCATTCATAATAATAATGATTGACATTTATTAGGTGTCACCCTCTGCCAGGCTTGTGCTGTACTTTGCTCATTATATACATTAGCTCATTAATCCTACCAGTCCCCCTACAAGGTAGCTCGCCTCATGATCCCTTTTTCCAGATGGATAGTCTAAAGCTCAGAGAGATGAAGTGACTTGTCCAAAGCCACGTGGCTGTCTGTGGCAGGGCAGGAATTGGAACCCAAGTCCGCATGGGTTGGCTAGACCGCAGTGGACTGGCTCCCTACAGGAACACCAGCTCACGTGGACACAGAAGGCACGTTGTGCCAGGTGCCACTCCACATGCAGATTTTATCCAGGCAGGTGGGCTGCCTGATCTTATTTTTGCACCCGGCTCTACACTTCCAGCCCCCTCCCTCCGGCTTCTGGGCCCCCACGGCAGCCCCAGGGCCTGAGCGGGCAGTTACCTTTGGCTGTGCTGAGCTTGCAGGTGTAGACACCACTGTCGTCCTCATGCACGGACGTGAGCAGCAGCTTGCATTTCCGGCCATCGAAATGCATCTTGCATTTGAGGAGTGCAGGCTGCAGCAGGCGGCCTCGACAGAGCCAGTCTACTTCCACGTCAGCAGGACCCGCCACCAGGCACTCAAACAGCGCCATCTCCCCGGCCCCCACGTCCACGTCCTGCAGGGGGGCCAGCACGGCCAACGACCGGCTTTCAGGATGTGCTGGGGGGAAAGCGGCCACAGGGGGGCACACGTGGAATAGAGACACAACAAGGCGAGGGAGACACACACACGCACACACAAAGAGACAGACAGATACAGAGAGAGAGATGCATTTTGTTCCTTTGGAGACAGGGAAAGCCCGCCCGCCTGGCCGGGACAGCAAGGAGCTCCAGGGCCTGGCTTCAGGAGGGCCACCCAAGCTGGGCCAGGGAGGGTGAACTGAGGGGAAGTGGGAGGGAATCGAGGGCAGGGGATCTGAGAGGGCCACGGAGGGGCAGAGACGGCGGCGGAAAAAAAAAAAAAACACAGCACACCAGCTGGGTACAAACTGGACTTTATTTGAGCTAAGAAACAGCTTTGTTCAAATATCTCCACACCCACGACAGCAGGCCCTTACTCTTTGGCCAAGCCTGGCTAACACCCTCATTCCCAGACAGAGTATCCCGGGCCCTGACAGTGAATAGGGGAGCCCCAGATGAGCCCTAAACCTGCCCAGAGCTGGACTCGGTCAGGCCTCCTCATCAGCGTAGGGCCTGAGGGCCTCTGGCTTTTGGTCTCTTGTGAAATAGAAAGTGTTGTGCCATTTGAGACCCGTTTCTGGAATGGTGAGTGCCCCGTCCCGTTTCATGAGCCCCTTGTCAGCAGCCTCCTGCCTCCCTAGGCCCCTCCAGCCTGTGGGTGCCATGCCCTGTCCTCTCCCGCTCTGCCTCACCCCACACCCGCTCAGAGGCGTCCTTCCCTGACTGTCACAGACACACAGACAGACAAACAGATAGACAGGGCCTGTAGCAGCGGTGACACATGCGCTCGCTGGGTGCTCCCCTGCAGGGAGAGACTGGGGGTGGGAGCAGGTGTCTTGATACCCTCATGGCTGCCCCTTCCTGGCACTCAGTCCATGTGGGGGCTCCCAGCCTGCCCAGCCGTATGTCCGCTTGCGGGGGAAGGGTCCATAGGGGCCCATGGGCTATCCCAGGACGCTGCATGAGGCGGGGAGGGGATGGAATGGGAGGCTGGGAGAGGGGTCCGGGCCGGCGGGCCGGCAGGGTCTGTGGGCAGGAGGCATTGAAACACAGCGAGGTCCGAGAGGTGCCTGAGACAGGGGCGCGGCTCGGAGGGTAGCGGGGGGGAGCGCAGGCGGCCCCCTGAGCTCACTCGCCTGTGTACAGACAAAAACCTCAGTCAGCAAGCGGCAGGTTAGTGCAGCACGCACACACACACGCACACGCACACACACGCACGCACGCCACGCAGACCTGGCTAGGGCCCTCTGCATGGACAGCTGCCTCTGAAACCGCCAGGGCGCCCTGCCACTCAGCTCCCCCAAGATCAGGTGCAGATGGAGGCACCGGCAGCCAGCCAGAGGCCGCGCGGGTCTCTGGGGTTCCTGGACAGGCGGAGGCCGTGGGCAACCAGGGAAAGGGCATTCACGGGCACTGGGGGCACCCAAAGCCTAGGGGATGTCAGGAGGAATCCCAAAGAGAGAGAAGCACCGAGACGTGGGTTAACACAGAGAAGCAGGGCAGAGCCAGACCCCGGAAGGGAAGGAACAGGCCAGGTAATGGGGGCCGGATTCGGGTACGGGGAGAGCTGAAGGACTCAGAGACCAAGGAGGTGGCAGCCCCAAGAACGGGAGGCACAGGGCAGGTAACTGGGGCAGGCAGGGCCCGGTGGAGGTGACCTTGACTATGAGGGTCTGAGCTCCAGCAGGGGCTGGGGGTCTCCTGCGAAGCTTTCCGAGCTGGCCTCTACCAGGAAGGGAGGGATGATGGCTGAGTGCAGGAGCTAAGGAGGGGTTCCCAGCCCTGAGCTGCTCACAAGAAAGGGCGAAGTAGAAAGCAAGGTTAACGGCCAGCCCTAGGGAGGAAGACCACCAGCCCCCCAAGAGCAGCCTGGCTGAGGCCTGCCTGCTATCCCCGTTGCCCGAGAGGTCCCCTGACCTTCTGCCCCAACTCCGTGGGGGCCCAGCCCTCTCCACATTCCACGGTCCTGCTCACCCTGGCACCCCTGGGGTCCCTGCAATGCTTCAAGCCCAAGTCACCCCAAGGGCCCCTCCGAACGGGTCCAGCTATCAGACTCTCCCCACTGCCACCTCCAACCACAACAGCTTCTGCACAGCAATGGGATGGGTAGGAGGGCAAAGGGGCAAGAGGAGAGAGGCGGGGTGGGTGTGAGGGAGGAGCCTGGTAAGGGCAAGGTGACAAAAGCTTGGAAGAGTGTGGGGAGAGGACAGCTGGTGGCAGGAAGCAGGGTCTCTCTCTAGCTAGCATCAGGGACAGGTGTGATTGAGCATGGGGAAGGCCATACTGTGTAGCAGGCTGAGCACTGAACAATTCGCCGTGTGACCTTGAGCAAGTCACTTCCCCTCTCTGGGCCTCAGTTTACTCAACTACAATATAAGCAACCAACTACGGAATCTCTAAGGCCGAAAGCTGGCATCCAAGCAGGGATGAGGCCGGGGCTAGGGCTGTGGGGCTGGGGTGGGGGTGGTTCATGGAGAGTGTGAGGCACTCACCTCTGACCTCCAGGCGGGCCTCACACTGCCGGGCGCCATACTCGTTAACCGCTTTGCAAGTGTAGAAGCCAGCATCGGCCCGCTCGGCGGCCAGGATCCGCAGCCGGCATAGCCCACCCTCTGCCTCCTCAGCAAAGCGCCGCTGGTCTGGGCGCACAGGCTGCCGGTTTCTCAGCCTGTCAGAGGGACAAGAACTCAGTCTGGGGGCCCAGGTCCTGACCTGTCCTTGCAGGCTCCTCACATCATCTACCCACTTCCCAGATCTGTCCCCTGGGTTATAGGGCCAAGTGTTTACCCTGACTCTGCCATCCCACCCCTCCCCCAGCAACTTCCCGAACACCTCTGCCTACTTGGATCTTACCCTTCTTGGAACCTAACTACAACTATTCAGCCCTTAATAGTTCTGAAACGTCTTTGTGTCTTATTTCTATTATTTATAATGAACAGATAGCTTTGCCACTTCCCAAAATGAATAAGAAATAACTTACAATGTAAAAAAAAAAAAAATCACATAGGGGACTAGACAATTAATTACAAATGAAAACTAGGACCCAAACTAATAAAAACCCAAGCAAACAGTAATCAGGGTTCCAGGCACCCGGGATAAAGCACTGTAGCCAAGGCCCCCCTGTAACCCCTGGCTTTGGCCGCTCAGAAACAAATTGTTATGCCCGGGCCTAGCACAGGGCTGGGCGCAGAGCAGGCCTCAAAAATCACCCTGCTGTCACCTGACGGGGGTGGGCGAGGGCAGCCTTCTCTAAGAGATGACTCCTGCCCATTCATCACCAGCTGAACAGACAGGAGACCTTGTGTTACCCAAACCGCTCCCCCGAGAAGGAGAAGCCCCGAATGAGCCTGAACAAAGGAGCAGGGGCATGTTCAGGAAGCGGCACCACTGGACCTGGGATAAGACCCCTGGGCAGATCCCAGGGAGGTCCACAAAGGGTCCACTCCCCTCTCCCCAGAGCCAGGCCTCACAGGGCCAAGCCTGGAGCAGGGCAAGCTGACAGGGGTGCTGCTACTCACCAGGAAACCACTGGTTTGGGCTCCCCCTGCACACGGATGCTCATGGTGACATCTTGGCCTTCTCTTACTGACTGGTCCATAAGTGAGACCTGAAGAGGACCCCAAAGTGTCAGGGGAGACAATCAGGGCCCAGCTGTGGCTCCTGGGGGCCAGAGGATTCTGGGACAGAGGCCTCTTCCACACCGGGCTGCCTGAGGCTGGCTCCAGATGAGAAGGGTTAACAGGGCCAAGCTCTAGGTCTTGCGCGAACCTGGTGTGGCCCAAGAACAAGGGCACACAGGAAGGAACGGGGGTGCCCGGGGGCTGCATGCTGGCCTCAGGGGTCTGACCTTGAAAGTGGGGGGTGCCTTGGAGCCCATGTCGGAGGAGTGGCGGTTCTGGCTGGGACTGAGCTTCATGGTGGGCGTGCGGGGCCAGGTCTCTCCAGGCTCCGGAAACTCCTCTGGGGGGCTCAGGTATTCCTCGTCAGAGGTGATGGGGCTGCTGAAAGGTGACGTGGACCCGCCTGGAAAAGAGAGAGGACAGACTGGCACCAAGAGAGACGCCAGAGGAGGAAGGGGGGGACAGAGAGAATGAGAGAGCTGGATAGATCAGCTCCAGATCAAGGACCTGGTAAGGTCTGGAATGATCCACACAGCCCAGGAAGCAGGCCAGCCCTGCCCTGACTTTACTTCATGGGGCTCCTACTTGCTTGCTGTGTGACCTTGCTCAGATGTCTCCTGTCCCCAAGCCCCTGACTCCTGCTCTGCCCCAGACCCTCCTGGCACTGTTGAACTTCCTGATACTGTTGAACTTCCCAAGTAGGGGAGCCATAGCAAATAGCCTGGGACAAGGGATTCAGGCCACAGAGAGGCCTGAATGTGAGACCTGAAATTCCACTGGAGCAGGGAACCCACATTCCTGGTGCGGACCTGCAGGCTCCTAATGCGGATGGTCCCCAGAGTGGTACAGCCCGGACACCCGTTCCTTGGGTGAGCTGGGCCTGGTGCAGAGGAACACACACCTCAGACAAGCCCCATCTGGGCAGTGCCAGGGCCAGAGAGGCGGCACTGTCCAGCCTGCCCTTCCCCCCTCCCTTCTCAGCTTCCTGCCCCAGATACCCCAGAGGCACCTGTGGGGCCCAGCCCTAGAACATGGACCCCCAAATTCTCAGGGGAGGGAAAAGCGGTTTGAGTCATCCACAGAGAAGGGCGACTCAGACTGGGGATGGGGAGGGGGCACCAGTGTTCGCTTTCGGGGAGGGGTGTCCCCAGGGCCCTGATGCCCTCCCCTGCAACTGGCCAGGGGCCCAGCCTCACTGAGCTGGCTCCTATCCGACTACCAAATACAGACATGAATCCGCCACAGCCCCCTGGCCCCTCCTCCTGGTTCCCCCACCCCAAGCCCCTGTGGCCCGGCCCCCCACAGGGCTGCACCCCAACTCACCCGAGACTCTGCACACAGACCCCAGACTGCGCCTGTCCTGAAGGCTCTGCCCTGGCACCAGGCCCTCCTGCTGCCTGCCCACTGCCCACCCCACCCAGCTCCCCAGGGAGCAGAAGCCCAGCCTGCCCAGCCCCACTCACTGCGCTGACCCTGCTGAGGCTCTCCACCGAGGGCCTGGGGGAGGGGAAGCAGCCTGAGGAGGGGAAGGAGGAGGTGGGGGCCGGCCAGGCAGGGACAGGCTGGGTGGCAGGCAGGCAGCTGGCTGGGAAGGTGGTGCCTGCTGAGACCACAAGCAGCCAGGGCCCTGGAGCGGAGGGGGAGGAGCGGGGAGGGGCAGAGCAAGCGCGCGGCCTCGCTGTATTTAGCCACCCTGCTCATTCCCAAGCAGCAGGATCTGCCTTTTCTCTCTTTACAGTTTCTGGACCCTGACAAGAGCAAAGCCCCCTCACTGGCGCCTCAACTCAAAGTGCCGGGGCCTCAGTCCCCGGGGGAAGACGGGGGTGGCCGTATACCACAGCACCCAAGATGCCTGCCCTGAGCTGTTCACTCCGACATACCCACCGCATGAGGCACTGATGGCAGATGGTCCTTAGGATGCCCCCTGTTCTGACCAAACCACCAAGATCCCCACGTGGGAATGTGCTGACAAGCCTCCAATACTGGAGCCAGGCCATACCCTCTTTTCTCTGGTGCTGAGAATCAGAGAACTGTCAGGACCTTCAGCCTCCTTCCCAGAAATACGCCCCCTCAACCTGAGGGGGCCCCAAATCCCACCTCTGCCTCCCCCCTATTGCCATGGCAGGTTTGGCCCAGCACCACCCAGGGGCACTGGGCCTGCACCCACCTCTCCTCCTACCGGGGCACCTGTTGGCGTGGCCCCTCACCCTGTCAGCCTCATCAGGGCCAAGGGTCATGAGGCAGGGGCTGCTTCTAGTAACGCCCCACAACTAGCAGCCATCTGCACCTGGGCTGGGGAAGGGGCTTGGAGATCAGCAGCAGAACAGGGGAGCTGTTGAAGAGAGGTCACATGGCCTTCTCTCCCCGCCCCCCTTTTTAAAAAAATCTATTTGAGAGACACAGTGCGCATGTGCACGCGTGACAGGGAGGGGCAGATGGGAGAGGGAGAGAGAGAGAATCCCAAGCAGATTCCCCACCAAGCACGGAGCCCGACGTGGGGCTCGACACTATGACCCCAAGAGCATGACTCGAGCTGAAATCAAGAGCTGAATGCCCGACTGAACTACCCAGGCGTCCCCCGTCTCTCTCCTCTTATCACCCCCCCCCCCGCAACCCAAGGCCACATTCCCAAGCTATGACCTGTGTTTCCCAGCACTGCCAGTGAAGGAGGAGGGGGGACTGGCTGAGGAGGGGGGGCCACCATTCAGGTTGGCTGTCTTAAGGGGGAGGTGGGGAGGCAAGCCCAAATGGCATTTGGTGAACATCTGTCCGGGGCTTGGCCACCAACTGATGCTGAGACCACAGGCATGGCCCCTGGAGGCGGGAGCCCCCTCCCTGCCCTGGAGCCTGGTGACCTCCAGGGTCACCTGAGGTTGGATGGCGCTGCAGGCACTCACACCCCCAGGGAGGGAGAGCAGAGATTAAAGCAGATTGGCAAGGTTTGCAGGGAGCCTCAGAGACCCCTGGTGGTGGTTGGGGGAACTGCATGCTGGGGGCAATCATGAGAATCAGGGTCCTCAGGCGGGCTCAGAGATGGAGGATCTCTATCTCCAGCTCCCAAAACCGCTGGGGTTCCATACCAGGCTCTGGTGCTACCCCACTTTTTACTAGCCCCGCCACCAAAACCATCTTTGTAGCCAGTCCCTGTATCTCAGCCCTGCTCCACCCACAAGCCGGGCTCTCACTGTGGGAAACATCCTTACACCAGCCAGGAAGTGGGGAGGAGCAGGTGTCCCCCAAACCTAACATGTACATATGCCCACCATGTGAATGCTGCCCCTCTACACCCCACCACCCCCAGAACATGCTGACTCTGTGCACGTGTGTGGCCTTTCAACACTGCTTCCAGGTCGACCTCACTTGATGAAAATACAGGTGTGAGGGAGCCCTCAAGGTGTGTGTGTTTGTGGGGGGCTCTCCCTCCCCAGACCAGCACATTCAGCTCAATACTGGTCCCAACATCCCTTGAGACATTTAAGGGTAAACAGAGTCACAGCCACCTACATGAAAGGCCTTCTACACCAGGGCTTCCCCACATCAGGACCACCTGGGAGCCTATTTAAACCATAAATTCCTGGGCTTTACTTACTCTGACCTGAAAAATTAGATTTCCTAAAACGGAGGTCAGGAAACTACATTTTTAGAAGCCACTCCAGTGGGGCACCTGGGTGGCTCTGTCGGTTAAACATCTGCCTTTGGCTCAGGTCATGATCCCGGGGTCCTGGGATCGAGCCCCGCATCGGGCTCCCTGCTCAGTGGGAAGCCTGCTTCTCCCTCTCCCTCTACACCTTTGCTCCTGCTCTCTCTCTCTCTCAAATAAATCTTTAAAAAAAAAAAAAAAAAAACCACCACTCTTGGGCAGATCTTCACTAGTACCCCTTGTAGATGCGTGTCTGGCCCAGCCTCTCCATGACACCCAGGTTGTTCCAGGGGCTGGGAAAGTCACACAGATCTCTACCCCCCCCCCCACACACACACCACTACCTCACACACAATCCTGCAGTCCATATAGCCCCGGACCATCCAGGAAGGCCTCCAGGTATGGCTACAGGGGCTAAGAAGTGGCCAAAGCACGGTCATGATTTCGGGAGCCTTCTGGCTGGTAGGGATGACAACCCCAATGCATACACAGCTCGAACAGTGAGCAGGAATAATAAAGAGGCAAGAGAAGGGCAGATGAGGGCCACAGAGTGCAGAGAGCAGATTCCTTTGGGCTCAGGGAAGACAGGGTAACTGAGGGAAAGAGTGGTATAGGAATTAAGAGTTCGGTTGAAGCAGGAAAAAAAAGGGAAAAAGTCTTTCCAGAGGAGGAAGCTGCAGGAGCAAATATTCAGAGACAGCAAGAACATGCAGACCATTGTAGCTCAACATGCTGGCCACCGAACTGGGTAAAGCTGAGAGTTAGAGTGGGTGCCTCCCACTGCCTCAGAGGCCTCCAGACGCCCTCGGGTCGTCCCCAGGTCCGGACAGTGGAGGTCAGCTTCAGGAGTGGGGCCTTCACTCTAAAGGCGAAGGGAAGCTCCTCGAGGCTTCGGAGGGAGGGAAGGGGTGACACGCGGGCATTAACCAGCTCGCATGCGGGGCCCAGCCATTCCCAACCCGCACTCCACAGGCGCTGTCTCCAGAGGCGATTCCTCTAAACGTCTGCTGCGGTCACACCACCGTGGAAGACAGCGAGGCCGAGGGAAAAGGGAGACGCAGGCCGGCCTGCAGCTGGGAACCCACGGGTGCTGCCGTGGGCACTGCCCCCTCCAGAGAAGAAGAGGTTTCTGTTTTGGTTTCAAATGGATAAGGAAGCAGAGAGAACTTGCCAGCTGGCCTGAGCTAGCCATAGAGACAGTTAATTCCCCACGCACGATTACGTGGGGTTGCTCCGCGTTAGATAAAGCGCTGGCACCCACAGGAGATTAGGTGCCTGTTCTTTCGACAGGCTGAGCGTGATGACCCCCACTCTGAGGGAGCAGCCTTGGGAGACACCCCACGGGGCCAACCTGCTTCTGGAAGACAGGAGTTGGGAGGAAGGGCTGAGTCTGGTCAAGGGACCACGCTGTTTTTTTCAGATGCTGTCCAAACCCCCTTCAAGGATAGGCAATGGGGCCATGTGGCATTCCAAGATCCCCCCCATCCATCAGCAGCTCCTGCCTTCACAGGGGAGAAGCTGTAATTCCACAGCAGCCATGGCCAGGAGAAAGGGCAGGGGCAGACGCTGGTGCCTTTCCTTTTATTCTCTGGCCCCCCATAACCAAACTCTGTTAAGTGTCAGTCATATGGTGGGACCAGAATGAGTTTGAAAAGCCATATCCTCTGGCCCAAAGGTCCTCAGCTACATCCTCATTCCCACAGAGCCTCATAAATCTTACCAAGTAAGTTGCCCAAGGGGTATACGGACCCTCACCTCACAGAGGAGAAAACTGTGGCCAGCTAAGGAAATGTGAAGAGGCCAAGGTCTCAGCTGAAAAATGCTAGAACCTTGGGTTCAAATATACAAGATCTGTGCTTGAGGGAGGACTGAAGGCAGCAGGATGGAGCCCCGATATCCCCCTTCCTCCTGACCAGCACCCAAAGGGCCTCCTGTCAGGGCCCAAGGTGGAGGTGAGCCGAATGTGCTCCCACCAGGCATGCAGGGAGACAAAGCAGGATCACAGCCACAGTGGAGATGGGGAGTCCAGAGAGGAAGGACCCACCCACAGAGGGCATCGGCAGTCTCTGCCTCCCTCCCCCTCTACCCCCCCACCCCCGGCCACCCAGCGTGAGCTCATGAGCACAATTCTTCCTTAACCCTGAAACTCTTCCAAGTAGCAGGGAAGGGGATAGTAAGGAGTGGAGGTTTGGGAGACCCAGGGACAGGGCTTCACATCATGATCGGCCCCCCAACTGGCCCTCTGCTCCTAGAGCTGAGCACCCCAACAGGGTAGGCACTAGCCACCTGAGACTACTTACATGAGTATTCATTAAAATGGAAATTAAAAAAAAAATCCAGTTCCTTGGTCACACTAGCCACATTTCAGGAGCTCAACAGCCACACGTAGCTAATGGCTACCATACTGGACTGGGCACATATGGAACATTTCCCTCATGGCAGAAAGTTCTACTGATCAGCATTTCTCTAGAGCAGTTTGCTGAAGCTTTCCAAGTCTCAGCTCCCTCATGCGTAATGTGGGCATAATAACAGAACCTACCACCCAGGGCAAGAGTAAATATGGTAACCCAATCAACACAGGGCCTGGTATGTAGGAAGTACTCACTAGATGCTAACTACTCATGTTCTTTTCATCTGTCATCCACCTAAGCTTATTTGCTTCACAAGTGAGTATTTCCAGCACCCGAAATCACCTGTTGCTTACAACATCCCTAGGCAGATTATAAGTGCTCAATAAAGGTTGCTGGCCTTAGGCTAGTTCCATGTCACCTCATTCTCCATGTTTCTGTCTTCCTATCTGTAAAATGGAAATATTACCACCTATCATGTCCTTCTCCAAGGGATAGATATGGGGTGATGTAGCTCAAATAAGAGGAGAGGTGTGAAAGGACACTCTCCAGAGAGATGTAGAACTTGGCAGCCAGGCTGTATCAGTAAATGCTTGTGTGACAGATGTGGGCAGCTAAGAATGCTCAGCTTCAGGTAAGCATACCTCTCACACTCCCCAACCACCCGCCCCAGTACACACACACCCTTTGGGAGAACGACTGTGGCCTCAGCGGAAGTACTCAGTGGGCTGGCTGGAGCAGGCTGGAAGGGGCCTGGGGCTGGGGGGTGATGAGAACCAGACCCTGCCCTTAAACCACAGCGCCTGAGTAATGGTGTAATGGGTATGGTTCCCAACCAGGAACTGAGATCTGTGGGCTCTCCAAAGCAGGCCCTTTGGGGGTGGGCACCTCAAGAGGGCACTGTGCAGCCAGCCCTGGTTCTCAGGGCTCTAGGGTGGGGGATTAAGGAACAAGAAAGGGGGGATACCTGGGTGGCTCAGTCGTTAAGCGTCTGCCTTCGGCTCAGGTCATGATCCCAGGGTCCTGGGATCAAGCCCCGCATCGGGCTCCCTGCTCGGCAAGAAGCCTACTTCTCCCTCTCCCACTCCCCCCTGCTTGTGTTCCCTCTCTTCGCTGTGTCTCTCTCTCTCTGTCAAATAAATAAATAAATAAAATCTTTAAAAAAAAAAAAAGGAACAAGAAAGGGAGGTGGTTCCAGGAGGCCTCTTCCTATCAGACACTCTCTCCCCCAGCTAGCTGCCCCCGCTTCCTGCCTGCAGCCACACTGCCTGACACCCCTTCTTAGCCCCCCACAACTCTGCACACAGTCCAAGCCCGAGACCCCCGCCCTTGCCAAATGTCTGTGCCACCCCCTGGTTCCGCCCACTCCACTGCTCTCCAGGTCCACTGGCCCTTGTCCAGCCACTCCGGACCAAACAGTGCCTTGTAGGGGAAGAAAGTCTGCTTCCGCCAAGAGAGTCCTGGGGCCGAGTCAGCATGACTTATGGGGGCTGTTCTCTGGGGGCAAAGCCCAGTGCCACTGACTAATGCGATGAAGCCTTTCTGGCTCCCCAGGGTGGGCTGGGGGGGGGAGGCACAGACATGCCATGATGGGCTGAGGGCCCAGAGGCTGGGAAATATGGAGGAGCTGGGGCCGCAGGCCTGGCAAGGGCAGGGGAGAAGTCCCTAAGACAGTCTGAAGAATGGGCAGAAAAGGAAAAGGCAGCTTTCTGGAGCCTCATGGAAACCTGGGCACAACAGCACCCCTTAATAACACTAACAGCTAACATTTGTCTACAGCTTGACATAAAGCCCATTCACACGTTTGCTTTTATTCGTGAGGATGGTAGAATAAATTATACAAATGAAGAAACTGAAAAGCAGGGAGGTTTGGTACTACAAACAGAGCTCCCAGTCAAGTGCGCACAACTGCCTTGCCCCAAGCCTCCTTCCCAACCTTAAAAGGCTCCCAAATGGCCACAAGCCAGTATCGGGGCACCCCCCCCCCAAGCCTCCTTGCCAATTCTCAGCCCAAGCCAGGTATTGACCAGAGTCCTGGAGCCAGCCCCAGGCCCCCTGAGGAGAGCTGGGAGCTGAGTCACAAGCCAGATCCCAGAGGTGATGGAAGGACGGAAGCATGTCTGGAGGGACGGCATGATTCAGCGTGGTGGGAGGGGCGAGGAAAAGGAGAAAGACTAAAACACAGGCTCCTGGGAGGGGTATGTAAGCTACGGAAGATGAAGGCCTGCTGTTCTGCAAAGCTAGATGGGTACAAACAAAAGGATCAAAGGCAGGACTGGGGCTCAGGGGAGATACCACCAAAATCACCCTTATCGTGAAGGTACAGAAGTCCTGGGCCCACAGCAAGACAGGCTCTGTAACCTCCTATCCTGTCCAGTGAGAGAAAGGGACGGAACAGCGTGGGCTGCTCCCGGTCCAGGCACACCCAGCCCCTTCTGCTGCCTCTCTACATCCCAGTGTCCTTCAGGGCCCCCGTGCCTCTCAATCCAGCACCCCATAACACTGACCCACTGCTTGATGCTCCTCTGCCCTGCACTGTCCTCCAACTTAGGTTCTCTGACCGATCTTGATGACCCAGAGCTAATATCCTTGCGGGCTGAGTCTGTGTCTTTTCCTTCTAGAACCCCCCTACCCAGCCTCACCTCCCGCACCCCCACTGCCCAGGATCAGCACACCGTCAGGCCCAGCAACCTGAATGGGCAGAACTAGCCATGCACACTAACACCAATCCAGCCCTACCCTGCACCCGAAAGAAACTGGGCTTACACCCAAAGGAAGTAGTCCAACACCAAGTGAGGGCTCTCGTAAAAATAGAAAGCAAGGCAGCCTCAATCACAGCCATCTCCAGAGAGGTGCTCTCAGCTACCTTCTCTTTAGGGCTTTGGGTTCAACAGAAGGACCAAGGGAGTGGGGAAGGGTTGTGGAACTTAAAAACATCCTTTTTACTGGGTGGGGGGAGTGGTACCCTTCTAGAGGAAATGACCTCAGAAGGCTCCTGATGGCTTTTAAGCCCTTTGAGTTGGGAGATTCTTTTTCTCGGAAACTCAAGGAGAATTTGCTTTCCCCACAGGACCATTTTCAGGGAAATGCCAAGGGAGGATGGCATTTAGAGGATGCGTGAAGACAAATTTCAGTGACTTCATGAATTGGCCAGCCTGGGGTGTGCCTTTGGGAATCTGGCCCCCGCTCCAAGGCTGGGCCACTTGGAATGCTTCCAGCAGAGCAGCCGACACGTGAGAACGGACGGTGCACGCGGGCCGAGAGCCTGAGCTCTAGGCTCGGGAGTGGGATGGGTCACTGCTCATCCCACCCGGGACCCGGGGCCCACAGGCTCCCTACCAGGTTTCACGGCCAGCGCGGCGGCACAGCTGGCCTGACCCAGCTCGTTGGTGGCGGTGGCTGTGTAACTCCCGGCATCAGCCGCCCGGGCCTCCCTCAGCAGCAGGGTATGCCGCTCGCCCTCAGCCCGGATGAGAAGGCGGCCATCACTGCGCAGAGCAGACCCATCCTTCTGCCAGGACACTGTGGGAAGGAGCGGTGTGACTGGTTGCCATGGCTCACAGCGGTCCACTGGGGCAAATCTCCCCTCACCCCACACAGAGCCCAAACCACCCTGCTCCCCACCCTAGGGAATCCTGAGGACTCCCCTGCCCCTGCCCCAGCCTGCCCCATTCACAGAAGCCCAGGTCTGCCCTCCCCTCTCCCGGGGGGTTCTGAGAAATCTCCCGTAACACCCACAGAGGGGTCGGGCCAGCCCCATGGAGCAGATGTCCCTCCTCCCCTACCTCCCCCTCTCTGTGTCTCAACCATAGCCTGGGCCCAGCCCTGGAGCTCACCTTGGGGTGGGGGATTGGCAGTGATGATACACTTGAGCAGCACATCTGCCCCTGGGGCCGCCACCACATTCTGCAGGGGGATCTCGAACACAGGGGCCTCGAGGGGCTCTTCTCCAGCGGACACATACGAGTCATCCGAAGACTCTGCCGGAGACATGGGTGACAGGGTAAGGGGACACGGTCCCTGTGGGGATGACTCAGGGGGAGAGTGGATAATGGCATCCTCGGATCTTAGAAAGCCAAACCCAGGGAGGAGGGCTTCTAGAAGGTGGGGGGGTTGGGGGATCAAGGGGTCTCTCTCCTGAATGTCCTGAGACAGGGAAAAAAAGACGGGGTGGGGGGGCGTTCTCAAACAGGACAGGGCAGCCAGGACTCTACATTAGTTTGGCTTCTCAACTTCAGCCACAGTCACTGTGGTTTCTGGAGGAAGGCCCGGACTGTGTTGTGCGTGTCTATACACATCAGTCACCGCGGAGGGTAGATCAGGCCCTGTTTCATGCAAGCGCTCTTAGCGGTAGCACAGATATGACCTGCTTCCAAACAGACAGTACAAGCGAACAGCAACCCAAGCCCTAAGCAATAATACCGCCGTCACAGGGCAACATGGGGTAAACTGTCAAATTAGTGATGCCCCCGGATTCAAAAGAGGGAGCAGCGGGTGGGCCCCGGTAGCCATCTGAGAGCCTCATGAATCAGCTTTGATCCCGTCCATCCACCGAACGTAGCACTGCACCTACCGCACGCTAAGCTCTGTATGAGTACCAGGGAGATGGCAAGACATAAGAAGTGCTTACAGGAAGCCTGTGCATACAAAGATATCCTGAAGCTCCACAGTAGTGGATCCCTCTGGGTACTTTCGAACTCTGACCTTCTACAAGCTAGACAAGGTACAGTCTGGTAGGTAGCCAAAGGAGCAGTGAGAATCCCAATTACGCTGTTTTCTAGCTCCATAACCTTGGACAAATTAGATAACCTCTCTGTGCCTCTGTTTTGTTATCTGTAAGATGAAGCTGATAAATAACACCCAACCTCTTGCAGAGCTGGCATACAAATTTAAATAAAATAATGCCCCTAAGCACCCAGGACACACAGTGCCTGTATGGAGCTAAAAGGATGATGGGCAGGTACCTAATTATCTTTAAAAACTTTAAGATGGTAATCCTTAAGTGAAAAATAAAGTAATTCTGATGATGAAAAATCCAAGGTGGTAAGCGCAATGAAAGAGACCCTGACCAGGTGTCCTGGGTGCAGTGAGCAGAGGCATCTGGCCTGGGAAGCAGCAAGGGGTGGGAGCAAGCCGAGGATGGCTTCCTCTGCCTCCATCCAGGAGTGGACCCCAGGCTGGTGTTCAGGGTGAGCAGAACTAGGAGCACGGGCATTCTGGATGGTGGCCACCATCCACAGGAGGACTAGGAGATGACACTCAGGCTGGCATGTGCCCACAGTCAGCTCAGCCATACAAGGACTCAAGGATGGGAGAGAGGCTAGCTTGAAAGACTGGGTCCAATCTTCGTGGCTACGGATGGGCCAGGGGATAGTCCCGGGATGGAAGCTGAGCTGGACCAAAGCTCGCCTCTACCCGGGACCTGACATTATTTACTGAGATGGGTTTCCGTCCCTTCCCACACAGAGCGGTGGAGTTTGGAGGGGCTCCTTAGGTTTCCACCACTGCCTTCCACCACGGTTAGATCCTTGACCCAGCAGCCCAGTGGACCCAGGGCACCTACACAGGCATCTGGGCACCTTTCTTTGCTCACGGCTCCACTCAGCCTCCACCAAAACACACTCGCTCGCTGCCTCACCAGCACAAGAACCTTCACAATCCTTCACTCAACTCGAACCTGGGTCTGTAGCTTCCCTGTGAAACCACACCCTCGCAACTGCCCCGCAGCTCTCCCCAAACACCCTCCCACCCAGCTCTCAGCAACTTCTCGGCCCTCCCCGAGGCCTTACCCAGCTCAGGCGAGGTGGGCCGGGCCCGACGACCTCTGCCCTGGCTGCGGGTACCTCGGCGGTCCCAAGCCCCCCAAGGACCGTCCTCCTCGGGCCCTCTGCGCAGCCTCTTCTCCGCCTCAGGCCCCGCCCTGTTCTTCTCCAAGGTCTGAGGCACAGCAGCGCTCTCCTGGCCTGGCATGGCCCAGGGCAGGAAGCGCACGGCCTGCGCTGGGGGCTCCCGCTTCCGACCCGGGGGTGCTCTTGTCCTGGCCTCAGGGGGATCGGTGTCAGCAGGGGGCGGCACGGGGCTCCGGCACTCCTGGATGGCTCTGCCCCGGGTCAGCGGGAACTGGTCCCGGCGCCTAACCTCCTGCTGCGGGCCTTCCCCCAGCTCCGTCCTGCCCGCCGGCCCGCGGCTCCTGGGCCTCCCCTGCTCGTCCCCGGGCTTCCCCGCGACGCTCGGAGGGGGCGGCGAGGCGGCGGCGGCGGGGCCCTCGGCCGGAGGGGTCTTGGGGGTGGAGGGCCGGGAGAAGAGCGGGGGCTCGCCAGGCTCTCGAGGGGACGGGGCGCGCTGCAGCGTGGCGCGCAGGGACTCGTGCGAGCGCACCAGCTCCTCCCGCGACGTGGAGCGACGGATGCGGCCCAGCTCCTGCGCGAAGCGCAGCTCGAGGTCGGAGGCCGCGCTGCGCTGCCGTGTGCGCTCGTCCAGCGAGGCTGCCTTCTGCTGGAAGAGGCGGCGCCGCTCGGCCACGCTGCCCTGGGCCCGCAGCTCCTCCTGCGAGGCCCCGAGGGTGCCCCAGGGCGCTCCGCCCTCGGACTTGGGCTGCTCCAGCGAGCGTGCCTTGCGCAGGGGCACCCATGGCCGCAGGGGCGCCGGCGGTGAGTCGCTGCGCTCCAGGCTGCGCCGTCGCTCCTCGAAAAACTGCAGCTTGTCCAGGATGCGGGAGCCCGCGCGCACCAGCCTGGGCGAGCGGCCCAGTGCCGACAGGTGGCCCGAGGCCTCGCTCAGTGGCGTCTGGGGCCGGGACTCCGCCGTGCCCGCCAGCAAGGGCCCCGACGACTTGGACTTCTTCCCTCGCTTCTCTTCGGCCGTGGCGTCCTCGGGCAGCACGGGCTCCTGAGTGCGCCGGTGGGGCGATGTGGGGGTGACCGGGGGCTGGGCGCTGAGTCCCGGCGGGGTCCGCTTACCCACCCGAGGGGACGGTGGGGGCAGCAGTGCGGATTTGGAGGGAGGCGGTAGGGCGGGGCGACGAGGGGCTTCACTGGCCGGCTGAGGCTGAAGATCAGGCTCCTCCCTGTGCAAGCCGCTCTGAGGGACACTGCTGCAGAACCAAGACGAAGACGGGTAGAAGATTTAGGGGTCTCCCCTCCTAGACCTTCAGCTCGTGATAGGAATTGGACGGTGGGGCATGCTGGGAAGGCTTGGGGGTGACATGGGTCAGACCCTCCCCCCCCCCCCCCCAAGGAAGGAACAGCCAGAGCAGGTGCTGGGGAGAGGTTGGCAGCCCTGGCACCAGAAAACTGGGCTGGTGGCTGGGCCCAAGTACAGACTCAGCCCCTGGGGCTCTGGCCAGCCCCCTCCCCCCAGCCCCGGAAGCTGGGAAACAGCAGAAACAGAACGGAGCGGTGAGAGAGAAAAGAATGAGCTTAGGACCCAAAGGATGAAGTGGTGAGGAAAGGCAGGAGGGTTGGGTGGGGCGGGGCCCTCTCAGGAATGCAGCCTCCCACTCATTCCTGCCCCCAGCTGGCCCCCACAGCCCTGCCCATCCTCAGCAGGAGTACCTCTAGAAGAACGGGCACTAGCCTTCTGGGAGCGATGCCCTATCTCAGGGTCCCCCTAGCACCTGAGGTGCCTCATCAGCAAACACAGCAGGTGGCAGCTGAGGTCCCTGGGGTGGGAGACTAGACGAGTCAGGTTCCCCTTCCCTTTGGTCAAGTGCCCCTACCACAGGCCTTTGACTTTGTCCTGCCCCTGGGAAAATTACCTTGAGTCCTTTGAAACCATGCTGCCACCTCTGCCCCCCCCGCCCCCCCAGCACAGAAGCTCCCCAAAGGGGTATGCTCAGGAATAACTCAGCTCAGAAATAACTACTGCGTGGGCCTGAAGAAGGGGTGTGGGAGAAGAGGAAGAGGGAAGGAGCTGGTCAGCTCAGAGTACCCCTCTCACCACAGAGCTTTGCTGCCCAAGAGCTGGGCCTCAGTATCCTCCCTCTGGACTCTTGGGGGACACATCAAGCAAGGAAAGGAATCTGAGATATTAACAGCATACCTGACACATTAAAGAGCTTAATAAAAACTCAGGAAATGGCTCACTGAATCCTTACTGGGGGCCAGGCGCATACTAAAGGCTTAAAATGCATTCACTCCTGTCATCCTCACAACAGTCCTCTGAGCTAGCAGCTGTCTCCATTTACAGATGAACAAACTGAGGCTTAAGAGGTAAAGTGCCTCACCAAGGTGACACGGCTAGGAAATGGCTGGTGCCAGGACTGAAACCCAGGCAGTTTGACTCCTGAGCCCTTATTCCCTCCAAATGTCTAGGATTCTGAGGGCATTGAAGGGACGAGAAATAGGGTACTGGCCACAGCAGAAGTTCTAGGGGTGCCTGAGTGGAAGGCTGTTTTGGACTACCTGGGGCAGCCAGCCCCCCCCCCCCCCACAGGCCCCACCTCTGACTCGGGGGTGGGGGGCGGAGAGGGGTGAGGTGCGGAATGGCAATCCACCGTGCCCTGAGGAAACAGAACTTCAGCCAGCCACCTGCGGGGAGGCAGAGTCTACCCTGGGGGAAGGACAGCAGAGTCCCCGAGGAATGGCTTCTGGGAACTGGGTTAAGGCTCCTAGAGAAATCTGAGAGAAATCGGGGACAGCAGAGGAGGCCTCTTGCCGGCAGCTCTGAGCGCTAGGCCAGCCTCTGTACCACAGACATCACTAAGGAAATGGGTTCCTCAGAAGTTGCCATAGCAACTCCAGGCTCAGGCTGAGGCCTGGCAAAGGAAGGCAGGGAAGGAAAAGGCAAGTCCAGGGCTCAGGAGCGCCTGGTTCATACCAACCACATAAAGCCAGGGAGCCTCCCCTGCCCCAGACCTCTCCCCTGCCTACCACTAGCCACCCCAACCACCTTCAAAACAGCCTCCCCCACCAGGCTCCTTCTCTCTCCTCCATGATGGTCCCCACACACACACACCCATACCCATCACAAGTTAGGTCCCTCTCAGCTCTCCCAAAGTCGCCCCGATACCTCCATCATCAGCCACTCCCCTCTTCTACTATAGCACTCCCTCCTGTATCTGCCAGCCCCCAAATCTCCAAAAAACGGCTCCGAAGCCTCACTCCAACACCTCCGCTCCGGCTCCTCGTCACCCCCTGCCAGGACAACCTTCACCACCGCCCCGCCCCACCCCTGCACAGGCATGTCCCACCAGGCCCTCACGTGCTCCGAGCCTGCACCAGTCCCAGCCCTCTGCCTCCACCCCAGCCCCCTGACTCCAGCCCTCCTGCCCGCCCCTGCCTCCCACACAGCCCACATCCTCCTGCTTTCCCAGGCCCCTGGCCCCATCTACTCCCTGACCACCTCACTCTCTTCTCTCTCCCGGCCACGCTCATGCTCCCTTGCTCTCCTGCTCTCCCGGGAGCTGCCTTGCAAAAAGGTTCCGTTCCTCCCAGAAAAAGGCCCACATGGGAACAGGAATGTGCAGAGAGAAGAAAAGGCAGCAGCTGCTGAGACAGCAGGCACGGAGGGGGCCCTGGGGGGGGGGGGGCGGGGAATCCTGGGGACAACTGCAGCCTGAATGGGCAAGGTGGGAGAGGGCCCCTGGGAAAGTGGAGATCTTGGAGGGGATGAGGAAGGGACAGAGGGGTCCACGAGACCATGGCGATGGCACAGGTGGGAGCAGGAGGCTGTGGGTGGTGACGGCACAGAAGGAGGGAGGATGCGGTGTGGGAGGACAGAGTAGGTAGCCGGGGCCAGGGTGGCAGCAGGGGCGGTGAAGTGCACAGAGGGACGGATGGTGCAGGGGAGAGAGGCTGACGGAGTGGTGAGGGGCAGTGCGGGACGGCATGGTGGGACGGAAGAGTGCGGGCCCGGGTGAGGCCATTACTTACACGTGGATGGAGAGCGCCCGTCCTCTGTACAGACTGAATGCGCTGCCATACAGGTCACTCGCCACCGAAAGGCTATCCTCTGACCCCCAGCTTGCGCCCACCAGATTAGCTCGAGACGCCCGCACCAGCGGCTCCACCCCCAGGTGCCGTGGCCCGGCCCCGGTTGCCTGTGCTTGCCTTGGGCTGCCCGGGAGGCGGCGGGAGCCACCCCTGCTGCCCGCTTCCTGCTCCAAGACCGTCTGCCCGCTGCCCCACCAGCTCACTTGCTCCTCTGACGTGCCTGTCACGGAGGTCGGGGGTGTGTCCAGGGAGGTGCCCACCAGGGTGTCGGAGCCCCCTAGAGAAAGGAGCACGGTGAAGCCCAGACACCTCCTGGGGGAGGCCCGCCTGCCTGCTCTTAGAGCAGCCCAGATAGCTCACCCGTGGGGGTGCTGAAGTCCCCGTCATCCCGAAGCTCCAGGCGCTGGGTCCCCTGCACATCGCTGATGTCATCCTCGCCCGTCTCGGAGTCTAGAGAAGAAGGGGTCTGTGTGGGCAGGGCCCTCCTCCCTCTGACTCCAACTCTTCCCTGTGTCTCCTCCCGCCTCCCCCGCAGCAGGCTCCATCTTACCCATGGCGGGGCTGCCACACCTATCTTCTCCCCTCTCTTACCCCGCTCGTCCCCACGCCCATGCTGGGCTGCTCAGGCCAGTCCCGTGGCTTCACCTCCGAGCCCCTGGTGACTCACGCCTGCCTCCTTGGCCCTTGGGGCCACCTGCCACCGCCCCTCCCAGCCCCTTGCTGGATTACCAGGGTCTCAGCCCTCCCCATCGTCGCCTGCCAGGGACAGCATATCTCCTGTGCATCCCCCAAATAACAAGATCCTAGGTTCCAAGGCTCTAAATTTTGGGTTCCGGTACCCCAGGAACAAAGGGAGTCACCTCAGAGTTGTACTGTCAGGGCACTCGACCAACCGCAGGGCCAGCCTGTCCTCCACCCCAAACCAGCCGGAACACATCAGGGTGCAGCTGAGGCAGGGTGAGGAGAGGCCAGGGTCGGGCAGGGAGGAAGGGGGAGTGGAGGGCTAGGGCAGGAGCCAGTTTCCTACCGTAACTTTGCTTTCTGCAGGAGCGGAAAACTTCGCTTCCATAGGAGCAGCAGGAGAGAGACATGGACAGACTGTTATCAGAGCTTTTGTGGGGCAGGGCATGGTGGGTAGGCAGGACAGAGGGGGCGTGAGGGTGCCCAGTGCCCAGAAATGCCCTGTGGCGATGGGCAGGGGAAGGGAGACACCTGGAATGGGCACAGCATCTCTCATCCTGACAGCCTGCAGGCTCCCACTGTGCCCAGCTGGGGGGGGGGGGTCGCACAGGCTTTGAGTGGTTATTCCAACTACCCCAGTGATTCCCTACCTTTGGCACTCTTACTGGTGCTGCCATTGGCCACGCGCACACACGCACACACACACACCTGCTTGTGCTCTGCCCACTCACAGACCCAGGCCCCCCATTAGGGGTCAAGCCCACCCTCTCTTAAAAAAGATTTGCATTGTGCTTTGACCCTTCCTTGCAAACCAATCCCCCCCACCTGACCTGTTCTGCATCATGATGTGACAGGTATGCTCTTCCTGATCCTGTTCTACTGCTGAATGGTTCTCAAAAGTGCCCAGTGATTAGACTACAAGCCAAGTTTCCTGGGCATATTTTTAACTGTCCAAGATTCTAACTGGTTCTGTGCCTCAGTTTCTCTATGAGTGCCATGACAAGCAGGAGCCATATGCTGGATGCCGAAGCATGACAGTGAGCTCATCCCCACTTGGCCCCACAGATGGAGTGCCCTGAGCCGAGGCCCATGGTGGGATGTGCTAGTGAGATTCTCCCCCCACCCCTTCACCCCACAGCTGCAGGGTACAGGGCACCTCCTTGAGTGGGTATGGATGTGTTTTGGGGGATCCCACATCTCATGGGCTGTCTTCAGGGCCTGGGCATGAGGCATGAAGCGACATGGACCAAGAGAAGGAGTGGGCATGGGCCAGAGCAGGGAGCCTGTGGTCCACGCACCATGGGTGAGTCGGCCAAAGGCCCGGCGGGAGTGGCCGGTTTTCTGAAAGAGAAAAGCCAGAATGAGTTGTTGAGAGGAAAGCTCACTCCTGCTGTCCCTTACCTCCCATCTAAACCTCTATATTAAACAGAAACTCATTCCAGAGGCTTGGGGAGGGGTAGGACGGTCACGGAAAGAGCTGCCAGCTTCCCCCAGAGGGAATGTCTCCACTCTTCCCTGCCTTTCAGCCCTCCTAGCAGGAGCTCCAGGCTACCCAGCTAGGCTCTGGGGAGGAGCAGAGGAGGAAGAAGCGAGGACAGCAAAGCTGCGGGTCAAATGCTGGGAGTCCGGGGACAGAGGCTCTCAGGAACGGGGACTTGAGCGACTCCCCAGAGATAGAAGCTAGGAGACAAGATAGGAGGCTGACTGACGTAAAAGAAGAGATGGAGGTGGGGGATGCTTGGATGACTGGAGGGACGAGGACACAGATTCCTGCTGGGGGGGGTGGGGGGGTGGGGAGGACAGACACCTGAAATAGGTGTCAAGCGGGCAGGGAGGGTGATGGGGGAGCAGAGGGCAAGGTCCCCAAGGGCCAGAGCCTCACGAATGCAGGAAGGAGGCCTGGGTACGCCGAGGACAGGGGAGGGCTTGGGGAATTCATTGAGCTCGGCGCGGATCCCTGTGCGTGGCTTCCAGGAGCTCGGGAAGATGGAAGGCTCCAGACTGGGGGGCTGGGGAAAGCCGGGGCGGGAGGCCGGAGTTGGACGGAAACGAGGGGAGACCAGGAGGCAAAGAAGCCAGTGGGCACTTCACGCGCCGAAGCTGTGGCGGGGGGCCTCCCCGGGGGGTCGCGGGGGATTGCGGACGGCTGGGCCTGGGCAGGGGGCCGGGGGGCGGTCTGCCCCTCGGCGCGGGGAGGGGCCGACGCGCTCTGCACACAGGCCGGGGAGCCCCCCGGAGCGTGCCCGGCCGCGGCCCCCCGCGGCGGGGTGGAGCGGGCGCGGCCCCGGCGCCCCCTCCCCCGGGGCCCGGCCGCGGTGACCCGCCCTCCCTTGGGGCGCCCAGCCCTTCCCGCCCCCTCCCGGCGCCGCCCGCCCCCGGAGCCCTCACCTGGAAACGCTTCTTCACCCACAGCTTCTTCATGGCGGGGGAGGGGGCCGCGCCGGCGGCCGGGCGAGGAGGGGACGGGCGGGGGCGGGGCGGAGTCGGAGGCGGGGCCGGGGGCGAGCGGGGGAGCGGGCGGGAGCCGGCGCCGGTGGCGGAAGGAGCTGTGGGGCGGCGGGAGCCCGGGCGGGGGGAAGGCGGCGGCGGCGGCGGCGGCGGCGGCGCCCAGAGCCCGCCCCTCCCCCGCCGGCCTGCACCCCACCTGACGCCCCTTCCCTGGCCTGCTCCCCTGCGACCCCCGGGGCGGCGCTCTTCTGCCTCCGGGTACCCACACCCCGCATCTGCCTCCTGGGCCCTGGGCACATGGGGAAACTGAGGCACAGAAGGGGGTGCAGCGGCCCCTACGGGAGTTGGGGCCACCGTCTCATTGGCAGCCGGACGCGGCCTCCACGCCACCCCCACTCGGCTCCCGCGGGGCCGCTCTGGAAGGTCAGCCGCATCTCGACTTGCTCACTCCACAAACATGCGCACACTACATTGTGCCAGGCAGTACCAAACTCGTCGCGCCCCGAACGCGCCGCAGGGCCACAGCGCCGGGTGGGGGCGCCTAGGTCAGACACTGGGCAAGGGCCCTGGTGGGTGGGGGCTCCGTGCTGAAAGGAACCGAGACTATGAAAACCCCCAGGCTCCTCGGGAGAGCCGGAGAGGGCCCTAGAGTTTCTTGATGGTGGGTCCTCTGTCCCTGACTCCTGACACGCACGCACACACACACACCCCCCAGCTAAGGTGCCCAGAGGTACTCCTATTAGTCACAAATACGACTCACCTTCTCACTCACAGGTGAGCATACTCACCAAACTCTCTTTGTTCTCCTCCCATTCTGCACCCTGCGCTCATTGCCACGGGGAAACTCAGTTCTCCCCTCCCTCCCCCCCAACAATCATTATAACTACGTTTTTTAAGCATTTACTAAGTGCCAGGCACTTTGCAAATGTTCCCTCATTCACAACAACCCCTTATGAACACTGAACTGGCTCCATTTAACTGACAAGTGACTGAGGCTCAGAGAAGTCCTATCACTTAGCCAGAGCCACACAGGTTCCGTGTCTCTACTGTCCTCTAGATCCAAATCCCCATCCCAGCATACACAAGTACTGCCACACACTATCAGTTTTTACTTGGCTTCTGAAGTTATGTGAGTTTATGGGCCCTTTTTTTTTTAAGTTTAAAGTCCTGTCTTGTACATTCTGGGTGCATACAGGAGGTCCTGTTTCCCAGACCCCCAAAGGCAAATGTCGCACATTCAGACACATGAATGGGGATGAGCACTGAGAGCATACACGTGTGTGTCCAGATCGGTCCTGGCCAGAGGACCCTGGACACCCACAGGCCTTTCCCTGCCCACCCCCAAATACACCCACTCACAGATGGGGGAGCTGAGTGAGGAGAGGGGGTAACTTGAGCCCCTGTTCCCCAGGAGAATCCGAGGGGCTGGCACATTCCATAGCAAAAATAACCAATGGGCAGCGGGCGTGAGTGACGGGACAGCTGGGCCGAGGACAGGCCTGTGGGATTCTGTGTTCCTGCTCTGGGTCTGCACTGCTCACCCCCACAGGGCTGGCCTGGGGCATGCTAGCAGGGTGGGCCACCCCCAGCTGGCCCTAGATTGCCCTCTTTCCCCCTCCATGGCTGGCAGCTGTGCCCCTCTGCTATTTCCTCCCCTTCCAGAGAAAACCCATCTCATCATGCCATGCCTGATCTCTCACACAGACCCTCCTCTGAGCCAGATGGACCCACTCCCCTCCTCTTTGCCTTCTCTCTTTCCTGCCTGGAAAGTCCAATTTCTCCCTCCCCCCCCCCCCCCACTTTTGCTTATCCTGCTCTGCATTTCTGACACATGGTGACATTTTTACTTACTTATTGTGTTTATTGCATGTTGTCTATCTCCCCTCACTAGGATGTGATCTCTAGGAGGACAGGAACTTGAGGGATCCCCCTCTCATGCAGTCCTTGATGAGAACTGGGCATGAATGGATGGCAACACTCTCCCTACCCATCCCCAACTCCATACTAGTTTCCTCCTGGCTTTTCATCCAGATATTCCAAGTTCCTGGTGAAAAAAATAACTGCAGAGTATCCCTCAACACAGGCTCTGGTGCATTCCCCACCTTTTCCTTGCCTGAAGAAACCCTCTCTCCCTGTCTCTAACCTCTCCTCTCCATGCCCTGAAGTCCCTAGCATGGTTCACGCCTATCTGTTGACCTTTGGCCCTTCGGATTGAACCCAGAGTCTTCCGGACTCTGGCTATGAAACGTCCAACTAACATGGCGATTACTATCAGCTTGCCCCTTCTCTCAGCTGTGCCCTCTCCTCCTTACTCCCTGCCCTTTAGGCCCCCACCCCCCCTCAGCCACACATGTCCCAAGCGTTGAGAATGGCACTTGTTCTGGTCGCTTGAATTGCACATAGCTCCTCAGCCCACACAGGTGGGAGCCTGATGTTTTGAAAGAGAGGATTGCCCGCCTATCTTAGGAGACTGGGCCAGAAGATGGTTTTGGGGATGTGGTCGGGAGAAAGATGGTTAATGATGACAAATCCTGGCCTTAGTCTTTTTGTGCTTCTCTTTCTAAGGACAGGCAACGTGGACCTGAACCCCTACAGATCTGGCTCTGTCACCTCATTAGCCATGTGACCTCAGGTAAATTACCTCTTGGAACCTTCTCCTATGTGTAACCATCACTACAGTAACCTGGGCTTAGAAGATTAAATAATGAAATGGGGTGCTATACCCATGTTAAGGATTCTACAAGGAGCCTGCATGTCTGCTGTCTTCACTATTCCTATGCTTTCTTCATTTCTGTACCCCAAATCCCACCCTCCTATGTCCCATCCTCCAGACTCTCCAGTCTGCTGCCCACCTGTCTTCTCAAGGCCCTGGCCTCCCCAAGCCAGGCTGATATCCCTCCATCCTTGAGCAAACATCTGAGGCTTCAGGAGTGCCAGGAACCTTAGCATCACCCTGTCTTGCCGAGCCAGACAGCAGTCCCGGCCAGGAAGCTGCCTCCTTCTGCAGCCAGGTCCCGGCTGGGCTTCCTCGAGAACCCTGAAGCCCTCCTGCTGTGGATCCCAACTGAAAAAGTTCCCATGAGTGAGTCTGAGCAATGCTAAGCTGCTTGCCCAGCTGCCCCTGACCAAGACCCGGAACTGGACAAGTACTGGGGGGGAGGGGCAATAAGAGGAGGATGAAACAAGGCTCACGCAGTCAGTCCCCCACCATCACCAAAGCAAAGCCCTGCCCTCCCCCAAATCGTGTGGAAGGGGCGTAGTAGTTAAGCACATAGTTCTCTGCAGCAGGACAGCCTCCTTCCATCCCCGCTCAGCCACCTTCTATCTGTACAACAAGAAATGTCGTTTAATCCTTTGTACCGGCTTCCCAAGGGTTGCTATGGGACTTAAATGATATATCAAAAGATGTGATGGTGTATCACCTGCCACAGGTAGCTATTCATAACATTTTAAATTACTACTAAGAATTGTCACCAATTAATAATAATTACAAGACTGGTCTTGGGGTAAAGATTTCACCAGTAGGAAGAAGTTCTCAAATGTGACTTGCCACAGCGCAATCCTCTTCTTGTGTTAACATGACTGTCAAAAGACCCCAGATCCAGTCCTCACCACACCCAGGGTCCTTTCCTTAGCCCACACCTCTCAAATATGCTGTTCCAGCAGAGCAGCCTGGAGACAGCCCTCCTGGCCTCTGTCTAGATATGCCCAGCCAGCATTCAGCCCTGCTGACTGTGCTACCCAGCTTATAGAGCGACTGGGGAAACACATCTTTCGGGGAAACACAGCCCTGCTGGGGGGGAGGGGCCTGGTCTCCTGTCACTCTCCCCACTTTGGGGGAACCTAGCAGGTTAGGGGGCTCCTCCCAGAAAGAAGGCCTGGGCTACTCTCCATACAATGGACAGCTCCCCTCCCTTTCTTTTTCTCTCTCCTCCCTCCAGAATTCCTTGAGTAGGGTGGAAACCAGGAGGGGTGGGTTCTTAATTCTGGGGTGGCCATAACTAGCAACATGTTTTCTGGCAGATCTTCCTCCGTCCTGGACCACAGTGTCCTCGCCTGCAAAAGGATGCGTTTGGAGCTGCGGTTCTCTGTGGTCATGTCAACTCAAAACAAACATGGCACTCCTCAGGGCTTCCTTATCCTTCCCTAAAATCTCTCTCACTGGGGCCCCTGGGTGGCTCAGTCGGCTCAGGGCTCAGTTGGTGAAGCGTTTAAGTGTCTGCCTTCAGCTCAGGTCATGATTTCCAGGGTCCTGGGATCAAGTCCCACATTGGGCTCCCTGATCAGCGAGGAGCCTGCTTGTCCCTCTGCCCCTCCCCCCACTGCTCGTACTCTCTCTCAAATAAATAAATAAAATCTTCAAAAGAATAAAATTTGGGGCGCCTGGGTGGCTCAGTCGTTAAGCGTCTGCCTTCAGCTCAGGTCATAATCCCAGGGTCCTGGGATCGAGCCCCACATCGGGCTCCCTGCTCAGCGGGAAGCCTGCTTCTCCCTCTCCCACTCCCCAGCTTGTGCTCCTGCTCTCGCTATCTCTCTCTCTGTCAAATAAATAAAATCTTTAAAAAAAAAAAAAAGAATAAAATTTGTTTTTATTTTTTTATTTTTTATTTATTTTTTTTAAAGATTTTATTTATTTATTTGAGAGAGAGAGATCATGAGGGGGGGAGGGTCAGAGGGAGAAGCAGACTCCCTGACGAGCAGGGAGCCCGATGTGGGACTCGATCCTGGGACTCCAGGATCATGACCTGAGCCGAAGGCAGTCGCTTAACCAACTGAGCCACCCAGGCGCCCTAAAATTTGTTTTTAAATAAAATAAAATCTCTCTCCCCCAGACTGTATTTTTACCAATCCATCATACCCTTTGATTTGATTTATGTTCTGTTTTCAGTTCCCTTTGCCCTGAGAGGACCAGAGCTAAGATCCGCAAGGAGTCTGATCCTTCCCCAGCTCAGAGCTCTGCCAGGATGGGTCCCTTCCCCTGACTCCAGGCTGCAATGGCCTGTACCTGGCCAAGTACAAAGCCAATCAAGAGAAGCCAGCCTTGACTCTGCCCCAGGGAGTCCAAGGAACCAGTGCTGAAGACCTTAGGGCGGTGAGCAGGGTGGGACAAGGGAGAGAGGGGAGGTGCTGACAGACGGAGGCTGAGCCCGTGCCCCATCTCTGCTGCACCTCCACGCCCCCTTTCCCCTCCAGCTACTGAGGTCCTCCATCCTTGTGCCTTCTCCTCAGCCCCAAAGGATGTACCCCTATATAGCACCACCCAGCTGGAGTGAGAATTCCCTCTTGAAAATGCCTGGGACACACTCAGTGATCCCCAAGCTCTTTGCTACCTCCCCAACTGCAGCCTACTTCCCCAGAATTTTGGTTCTCAAGACTCAGTGAGCCCAAGACTCTGTCTGAGGCCTAGGGAACGACTGGCTGGCTTAGGGGCTGAGAAAATTAAAAAGGAAACCCATACACTGACCCAAGGAGAGTCTGCCCAGGCCCAACTCCCCATACCAGGCCCGGCAGGACCCTGAGTACCAGGCCCAATCTTGGTCCCCTCTCATCTACCTCAGATCATCATTTGTCTCTTCACACATGAGCCTGGCACTGTACCCTGACATGGGCAGGGGCCCAAGCACCAGCCTGAGCATCCCCCTTCCATGCCTTCTGAATCTCAGGCAGACATGGCCCATTGGCTTTCCAGACCAACTCCACAAACCCCCATCCCTCAACTGTTTGTACCATCAGACCCCTCCCCAGCCCGTGAAGGTACACACACACACACACACACACACAGGCTTGCATATGGATTCTCATACGCACTGGGGAGCCCCCAGCCCTAGTTCCACCTCCTAATGCTCTGTACCCTATTCATACTCGTCTACCCACTGGCTTCCTCCAACCAGCCTGGTGCTGGTCACACCAACGTGCACAGCAATGGCCTGTGAGGAGCTCTGACCCACCCCTCAATATTGCAGTGGGACCAGGCGAGCTTGCCCCTCTTTCAGACGTGTGCAACCCTGTGAGGTGTCTCAAGTCTAAGTTATTGGAGCTGATAAAGGCAATTTTCCCCAGACGATTTTCTCTCTCCCTCCAGGGAAACGAGGAGACCTTTCACTGTGGAATTCCCAGAGAGGCCTGAGTGGGGCTCAGGTTTTGCTTACCAAATGCTGACCCTTGACCTCTGACCTGCCTGTGGGGAGCCTCCCTCCTTTGACACCCCTCCCCCCCTCCCCAAACACACACTTCCCTCTTGATTGGCACCTCTGGGTCAGCGCGGCTGAGAAGCCAGAGCACCTGGGAAGAGGGCTGGATGAACCCGGACCTCCCCACATGCCCCCCGCCCCCAGCAGCCCTACTGCGGCTCTGAGCACCCCACCCCACCAGGGGCGCCCCCGCCTCCCCATTACCTCCGACCTCCAGCACTGTGAGAACAGCCTCGCAGGAGGCCTGGCCCCGCTCGTTCTGGGCCCTGCAGCTGTAGACGCCGGCGTCCCGCGCCCCGCAGCTCCGCAGCCACAGGCAGCTGGGCTCGGGGGCCGGCGGGGGCAGGGGCTGCCCGTCCCGGAACCAGCTGAGGCTGGGCTGGGGCGTCCCGCTCACCACCACCCGCAGCCGCACGTCGCCGCCCGCCAACACCGCCGTGTCCTTCAGGGGCCGCAGGAAGGCGGGCGCCCCGGCCACCGCCCCTCCGCCGGCCCCCACCTTGGCTCGCTTGGGGGGCACCCCGGGGCTGGGGGGTGCCCTCGTGCCCGCGTCCCCGCCTCGCGTGCCCCGGGCTTTCTGCATGGCCTCGGCGAGCTGGGCTGGAGGGGGTGGGTCTCTGGAACCGGACGGCCACGGGGGCACCCGGGGGGTGGGGGGGAGCCCTGGGAGATGAGTCCTGGGGGGCCCGGCGCCCTGCCTTCCTGCTGCCCGCCCGCCTTCGGCCTGTGTTACCCAGAAGGTCACCAGGGCGGCCGGCGGTTGCGCCTCGGGGGCTATTTTTAGGCCCCCCGGCTCGGGTTGCGAGTGAGCAGTGGAAGGAGGGGGCAGCAGAGGAGGGGACTTGGACTCCAGTCTGCTCCTTCCCACTCTCCAGGAGCCCCTATCTCCAAACCCCTGCTCCAACGGGTCCCTGAAGACTTATTCCAGATTCCATCCCCTAGGGTGCCCCTGCCCCCAGCCCACTCAGGAGTCTGGAGTAGGGTTACCCCTGGGCTCAATCCCATTGCCCTTCCACCCTCTCCTCAGGCTTCTGATTCCCAGCTGGGGGAGAGGGAGAGGAGGTCCTGGAGGATATGTCTGAGAGGCAGATGGAGCAGCAGGCCCAAGTGGAGGCAAGCAGACAGCCAGGAAGAAAGACCAGTGACCTCCCCCAGCCTCCAGGCCAGCCTGGTGAACTGGGAGCCTAGGAGCAGAGAGTTGGGTGGATTCAGGCTCCCAGCTGGCCCTGCCCTTACTTGGTGGGTGATACCGAACCTCTCTCAACCTCCTGGTTCTCATCTGTAAAAATGGGTAGTGGAACAAGGGTTGCAACAGGCAGAGAAAGGTGGGAAGGACATCCCAGGCAGAGGGAACAGCATGACCTAAATCAGGGCATCATGAAAGTAGATGACATGTTCTAGAGTCAGAGGAGTTTGGATGGATTGAACTGCAGGGGGTCGGGGTGAGTGGAGGTGGTAGTTTTGCTCGCTAAGGTCTGATGGCAGTGGGCACCACTGGAGGGTGTTAAGCAGCAGGCTAACATGGTCAGGGCTGTGTCTTAGAAGGATCCCTCTTGGCAGCCACTGTGCGGAGGGTGAACTGGAGTTTGGAGGCCAGTTACAGTGTGGTTCTCAAAGGATGGTGCCTGGTCAAAGTGCAGACACTCAGGCCCCACCCCCCATAGACCCAGGTGTGTAGGGAGGGCTGGAAGGGTCCAGGAATCTGCACATTTAGTAAGTGGCCCCGGGTGACTCTGATGCTTCTAAGGGTTGCACTTTCACAAACATCAAGATAAGACGTTACCGCTTTTAAAAGTTCAAGTGAGGGGGGTGCCTGGGTGGCTCAGTCGTTAAGCGTCTGCCTTCGGCTCAGGTCATGATCCCAGGGTCCTGGGATTGAGCCCTGCATTGGGCTCCCTGCTTGGTGGGCAGCCTGCTTCTCCCTCTCCCACTCCCCCTGCTTGCGTTCCCTCTATCACTGTGTCTCTCTCTGTCAAATATATAAATAAAATATTAAAAAAAAAAAGTTCAAGTGAGGGGCGCCTAGGTGGTTCAGTCGGTTAAGCATCCGATGTTTGATCTCAGCTCAAGTTCTGATCTCGGGGTCATGAGTTAAAGCCCCACTTTGGGCTCCACACTCGGCGTGGAGCCTGCTTAAAAAAAATAAAAATAAAAGTTCAAGTGAGACTCGTGAGGGAGCATTTCCATACGCTGACTGGTGGTGGTCACACAAATCTACATATGTGATAAAATTGCACAAATAGAATTACACACACACGCACACACACTAATGAGTGTGTGTAAAACTGGTAAAATCTCAAGAAGGTGGATGGACTAATGGCAATTTGCTGGTTGTGATATTGTACTGTAGTTACGCAAGATGGAACCATTGGGGAAAGCTGTATTGTTTCTTATAACCCCATGTGAATCTACATTTATCTCAAAATAAAAAGCTAAACAAAAGTTCAGGTGAGAGACCTAAGCCTGACCTTGAGCCCCGAGGGGTGAAGCCTGGGAAGGCAGAGAGGAGCCAAAGGAGGAGCCCTGAGTCATCCCGAGATGGAGAAAGATACTCTCAATGTCACCTCATCCCCCACCCTCACTCGCAGAGACCAGAGTCAAAGTATGCTTGTGTGTGTGAATGCAGAGGGTACAGAAGAGACCACTGAAGCACTGAATTATGTCCACGGGGATTAAAAGCCTTGAGGAATGAAATTTCTTTATTGTTTGCATGCATTCAAACTTACTCTTTGTACTGTTCAGTTCTTCAGGTTTTGACAAATGCAGAGAATCATGTATCTTCTACCTCAGGACCATACAGAACATCATCCCAAATATTTGCCTGAACATCCCCTTTGTGGTCAACCACACCCCCTCCACCAACCCCTGGCAACCACTGATGATAAATTGAAGTTTTACACATGAATGTAATTCTAAAAGGTAAAAATATGGGGAAAGGCTTTGCAAGCAGATGGAACATCAAGAACAAAGGAAGAGACTATTCTGTTTTTTAATTTTTTTAAGATTTATTTATTTATTTAAAAGAGAGAGCGTGTGCACACGTGAGTTGGGGAGGGCAAAAAGTGAGAATCTTCAAGCACACTCCCTGCTGAGCATGGAACCTGAGGCAGAGCTCGATCTCAGGACCCTGAGATCATGACCTGAGCCAAAACCAAGAATCCGACACCCAACCGACTAAGCCACCCAGGTGCCCTGAGACTATTTTAAAAAACAATAACCCCGGGGTGCCTGGGTGGCTCAGTTGGTTAAGCAACTGCCTTCGGCTCAGGTCATGATCCTGGAGTCCCTGGATCGAGTCCCGCATCGGTCTCCCTGCTCGGCAGGGAGTCTGCTTCTCCCTCTGACAGTCCCCCCTCTCATGTGCTCTCTCTCTCTCATTCTCTCTCTCGCAAATAAATAAATAAAATCTAAATAAATAAATAAATAAATAAATAAATAAATAAACAAATAAATAAATAAATAAAAAACAATAACCCAAAGCCATCTAGCACTGGACCTCAACAATCTTCTCAGAATGCATGCAGTAGGTGGTCTATAAAACTTGGTTGGTTGGTTGGTTGAATACATGAACTGTGTGGTCTTGAGCAAGTCACTTAACATCATTAAGCTTCAGTCTCTTCATCTATAAAATGGGGTAGCTCAACTCAGGGTTTCTTCATTCATTCAACAAACATTTTGAGTTCCTCCTCTGTGCCCGCCACTGTTCTAGGCAGTAGGGATGTAGCAGTGAACAAAATAGACAAGGATTCCTGCCCCTGTGGGAAAAACGGAGCAGGGCAAGGGAAATGGGAGCGTGGTGGGGCTTGTACTTTCTAATAGGGTGGTTTGGATCCTCACTGGGAATGACTGAGCCAATCTTAAAGGACTGAGGAAGCAAATGGTACAGATGTCTGGATAGAACTGCTTCAGGCAGAGGGGGGAATGTGCCCGGTAGGCTCTGAGAAGAACCAGGGGGCCAGTGGGGCTGGCGGGAGTGGTGGGGAGGGTAGAGACATGAGGTCAGATGGGTCGCACAGGCCAGATAGCCTAGCATTGTGTAGGCCATGGCACTTTTATTCCTAGTGAAAACGGGAAGTCATCTTGGAGGATTTTGAGCAGAGGAATTACATGATCTGACTTAGGTTGTTGTGATGGCTTTAAATTATTATATTAAATATTAAAATGAATATTAACTATTTAAAAGGCCTGGCACAGGGCCTGGAACATGGCTTGTGTATCTCCTGGCCGAGTGTCTGGAATGGGGACATCCATTGATGTGTGTGCTCAGCGGTGTGTGGACCTGGGGAGAGAGGGCGCTGGCCGTGCGAGTCGCTGGCGCCCTCTCCTGGAAGAGCCCGCACTAGCTGTGACCCTCAGAAGCCATCCGGCTCTGGCCAGGCCCGCCACCCAGGGCAGCTGGCTGGCTGCAAGGCGTTCATCCGTCCCTCAGAATGGGCCCCATAGTGCCCTGCGGCCTGGCGCCGGGCTGGCTTTGTGCTGCCAGTCTGCCCTGCCTCGCGATCACAAGCCTGTGGTGTCATGGAAAGATATCTGGACTCCAGAGGCCACTGAGCCTGGGGCCTGGTCTTCTTCTACCACAGATAATGCTGTGTGACCTTGGCAGTTCAGCCCACCTCTCTGGGCTGTGGGGAGTTTCCTGCGGGTCATAATGATGCAGCATGCACCTGGCACATGGTCAGAGGTCAGTAAATGTTGGTTGGATCAGTGAATGAAGTGGGGGCTATCAGCCTTCCCAGTAAATATTTAATTTAGAGAAAAGTAAATAAAAGTGCTCAGTGGGTATTCATTCAACAAGTAGTTAAATATTTAATGAGCACCTTCTATAGAGCAAGCACTCTCCCGGGCACCAGGGAACCAGTGTGAGTAAAACGATGAAAACCTTCCCCTTTGTTGGCTGGCATTCGGGTCCTGAACCAGAGGTCATTGACGGATTTGCGTAAGTGTCCTGGGCAAGCAGGTGAGAGGAGGAAGAGGGAGGGGTGAGTGGATGTGTGGTAAGGTCTCAGAGGTAGGGGGAGGAGGGAAGTCAGAGTGGACAGAGAAGGCAGGACTGATTTCCTGGCTTAGGGACACATATGCCTCCACAGTCCTTCCTACCTCACTCCTCAGGTGGGGTCTGAGTTGGTCTAGAAATGGGTCCCCTGGGTCCAGTGAGAAGCGAGTCAGCCCTCCATGAGCTCTCTTCTTTCTTCATGATGTTCAGAGTCTTAGAGGAGAAGACACCAGAGTGTCCCAAGGAACAGGGAGAGGTTTTGCCAGGGAGGTGATGGGGTGCATGTGTACGACCACATGGAACCCAGATCTTTTTTGGCTTATTTTGTCCACTCTTTGGGAGCACCATAACCATGTCCCCTGCCCTAGAGTGCCTGCCTCACTGTCCAGCTCCCAAGGAGATAGGCAAAGCAGAGGACTTAGAACTAGAGGACTTCTACTTAGGGATTTTTTTTGTTTTGTTTTTATTTTTTTTTAAAGATTTTATTTATTTATTTGACAGAGAGAGACAGCGAGAGAGGGAACACAAGCAGGGGGAATGGGAGAGGGAGAAACAGGCTTCCCGCGGAGCAGGGAGCCCGATGTAGGGCTCGAGCCCAGGACCCTGGGATCACGACCTGAGCCGAAGGCTGACGCTTAACAACTGAGCCACCCAGGCGCCCCGGTTTTGTTTTTTGAAAGATTTTATTGTTAAGTAATCTCTATACCCAATGTGAGGCTTGAACTCACAACCCCAAGATCAAGAGGCAGATATGCTCTACCAACCGAGCCAGCCAGGCACCCCGAGAACCAGAGGACTTCTAGTCCCAGGAAGGCTCTGCTCAGAGAATGCTTCCCCACTGGGGACACAGGGTGAGTCTGAGCCTCCTCTCTTCTCTGAACAAGTGGGTAGTAGTCACAAGAGACCGAAGTGTGCTGAGGAGGAGGGCTTTCTGACTGACAGAGCTATCCCCAGCTCCAAGAAGTCAGGAGGTAGTGCGTTCTCCGACACCAGACATTCAAGCAGAGCTTGATGACTGCTCATCAAAATGTTAGGGCGAGCCTGGGGAGGCGACTTCTGGGTTGTGGGCGTCACTCCCTGGGGGACTTGCCATCTGACTCTGAGAGTCTAAGATTTCTAGATTCTTTCCACTTTAGTGACTAGTCTACACCTAAGCTTTTTTGGAGGGTAGGGATGTCTCTAAGACCTTCCCTGACTTATGTGTCCCTTTATCCTTTATGGGGTAGATGAGCGAGCGTACTCATTTAAGGGAAAGAAGAAATTGCTGAGAGGCTCCTGAAATTACTCACAGATACGTACACCACCTCTTATCCACCCGAGCCCAGCCTCACGCAAGCATTTCTCTCACAGAGAGACTAGCTCAGGTTCCAGGGCCCCCACCAGGCTCAGGAGTAAGCCCCTCACCCATCCCTCCTCCTATAGCCCAGGGTGAAGACACTGCAAATGCTACTTCTAATTTCACTTGGAATTCCACTACGGGTTGATTGGGGGTAGTTCTGAGGTTTGCAGCGTTCATCCCACTAGGGCGCTAGGGGGAAAGAAATGACCACGGGTCACCAGTGGCAGAGGGAGGGGACCCCGGGTGTGCCCATGATGCTCCCCAGGGAAAGCTGAAGAATACCACAGAGAAGGGTGCTTTCTTATAGGGAGGAGCTGCTTAATCCAGAGGGAAGGGGCAATTTGTGAGCAAGGGTAGCATCCAAGGAGAGGGATAAAGAGACACCAGAAAGGCTTTGGAAGTTTCTGGAAAAAGCCAGTTAGGAATGTCAGACTAGGGAACTTAAGACTAAAGCCCTATTAGGTTTTGGATTCTTTTTTTTTTCCCCCCCACAGACTGTCTGAATTTACCATGTTTGTGATCCCTACCCTCTTTTTCTCTCCTTTAAAGAGTAATCTCTTAAATCTGTGAGGACTAACTTGAAGGCCGAAGCCTATATGGATCCATCAAGCTTCCTAAATCTTAGACCCAAGTGGAATATATTTTTTGGAAGGACTGAAAAGAGACAGGCTTCACTCCTGTCCCCCCATAGCTACCCAATGGCCCCCAAGCCTATACTTCTATATTAAACGTTCCCCACAAAAACCTTTCACATACCTGTGTTAATACTTTGTTCCAGGATTTCCTCATTTTTTTTCATATGTCCTACATTCACCTATACTTACCAAATTCTCCCCAAATTTCCCTTTGGTATTTTCCTTGAGATTGCATCGCATTGAAAGTCTAGGTTAACGTAGGATGAAGTGGTATCTTTAGAGTGTTTGAGTCTTCTTCTCCAAAAACAATATAGAACTTTCTATTTTTCTTAACATTGTTATTTTTCCTGAATCGGCCCTTGTCCATAGAAGGTGCTCAGGCAGATTTAATGGGAGGGGGCTGTGAGCTGCTTTGGGGAAGGGAATAGGAGAGCCCTACTTCAGAGCCCGTCTGTGTCTGTCAGAAAGAACAGCAGGTGCTGTCCCTGCGGCCTGATGGTCTGAAGCTGGGGTAGGGGGCCCCAGGGAGGCATTCCAGGAATTGGGGCCTAACAGGAGATATTCAAAGCTCCCTAACAAAAGCCCCCTGCCCACCCATCCCCACCATAGGCCACATACACACAGCGAGGCTGGGAGGTTCTGGGAACAGGAGGGGTGAGAGGCCCCGGGGGATGGTCTGAGTGGGAAGGAAGCCAGCACATAGTCCATCTCAAGGGGCCCCCGGAGACGACCAGGCAATCAACACATCCAGGGACGTGCTAGGCTAGTACTTCTCTTTTTATTGTTTCTGTCCAGAGCCCCTGCTGCAGGGGAGGGGCAGGCACGGAGGGGGGCACCCCTCCCCCTGCCTGAGACCACTCTCTGCCTCTCTCCTCTCCTCTCCAGCATCTCGTCCACCCTCTCTCCTTCTGAATCTCCTGCTCCCACATCTGGCACCTTCTGGGGTTCCCTCTTGCAGCCCCTGCTTTCTAAGCCCACCCTGGGGAAGGTAGGGGCCATGGGGTCCATTTCAAGCCCCCATTCCCACAGGGGCTAGTCTTCCAGTCACCTGCCCGGCTTGCTGGGGAGGCTGCCCTGTCTCTCTGACCCAGGCTAGGGAGTAGGGAGTGGGGAGGTCTATAGGTTCCATCCTGATCCTGTGGGGTCCCAACGCCCTGCTCTGGGGCCCTCTCCAAAGGCAGAGGCTAGGGCCTGAGGTCACCGAGGTGGGAGGGGACTGCTCTCTCCTGGTTCCATGCTCGCTCTGCAGCTAGGAGCCAGGCTCACTCATTTCCAACATCCAGGACTCACATGGGTGGGGCTGCCTGTGCCTGGGCAGGGGTGGGCCATGGCCCCTGTGGGGGCCACGCGTGGTGGTCGGTGAGCAGGGGTCAGAGGCTGTGAGGGGAGCACTGTGGCTGGGTGTGGTGCCCTGGGATGGAAGGAGGCTGGCTTCAGGAGGCAGTGAGGACAGGGGCAAGGATGGTCTCTGGTGGCAGAGGGGTCTCTGGCTTTAGAGCACCTCGTGTTGCTGCTGTGTGGCCTCACTAACAACCTGGGAAGGAAGAGAAGCCCAGTCCAAAACAGTGCTGGCAGGAGAATGGAGCCCCAGCCCTGGGTTGTCCCCCCCGCCCGCCCACTCCAGTGTAGCAGGACCCCCTCTCCCTCCAGGCAGGGCCTTGAACCAGAACAGCTGGCGGAAGGCACCTGGCTGACAGCCTCACAGACATACCGCAGAGCCCCCAGCAGGCTAAGGGAACCAGGCAGATGGCTCACCTCCCCATCCCGGGTCTCGATGGTCTTGATCATCACCGTCTTCTTGGTATGGACCTCAGAACCCCTTTGCTCCGGGCTTGTTTCTGTAAGAGATCCATCCACACACTCAGCCTGGGCCACTCCAGGGACTGGGAGTCCATCCCTGGTCCCATGGGGTGATCTCCCAGAAGACTCCTACCCCCTCAAGATGGGCCTATTACTTTTTCAGCAAGACTTTATAACCTGCCCTTAAGCCCAGCACCTAGCAGGTGGCTCTACAGACACTGAGGCCAGTCCCATGGCTGAGATGGGCTCAGGAGGCAGTAGACGTGCTCTAGCTATGAGCTGATTCAGGAGAGTGGGGGACCCCTGAGGCCCCAGGCCACCCAACGTTCCCATTCCTCACATACTTCTTCACTCCCTCTCCACCCCCGGAGTCCAACACAGCCTTGCATGAATTTGTACCCTGACAGAACCCCAAACCCAGTCCCAAGATACAGTTTTGGAGGACCTCATGGTACCCAGTCCCCTTTAAGAGTCCAGATGAGGGGCGCCTGGGTGGCACAGTCGGTGAAGCATCCAACTCTGGGTTTCGGCTCAGGTCGTGATCTCAGGGTCATGAGCTTGAGCCCCACATCAGGCTCCATGCTCAACGCGGAGCCTGCTTAAGACTCTCTCTCCCTCCGCCCCTGCCCCCTGCCCTTTCTCTCTCTCTAAAATAAATAAATAAATCTTTAAAAAAAAAAAAAAAGAGTCCAGATGAGTAAACCATGTCTTAAGGAGAGACAGACAGGAGTCAGTTACTGATTCACTGTGCTGGCGGCCAGTCCCTTGCCTCTCTATGCCTCAGTTTCTTCACCGTGAAACCCTAACAACAACGCACTACCAGGGCCACACAGCCATTGATTTGAAAAAGCATTAAGCGGTTTCAACTGCAAGGCTCACACTTGGGTGTCTGCATAAACTACCGAAAAAAGACGTTCTGAGTTTTATAGGGCGGGTCAAATTTAGGTCCTGAATATTGTGAGTTTGGTGTTCATGAATCACCTCAGTGAGCAACCAGCCTGTGATGAACGTTGTAACTCGGCGGAGCCCAGCGTGTATTTTTCCCAATGGAAATGAACATCGAAGACAAAAAAGGTTTGATCTAGGAAAGGCGACACTGCCAAGGACTCCGACTTGCTTTCCTAATGTATCATTATAGCATGTTTTTCTGCTCTCTGGGGTTGGAAAGCCACTCGATCTGCATAATATTAATGGCAGAATGGCAGAATGCCCTAGGAGCTCGTTCTTTTAATTGTTTGGCTTTGCTAAGGTTTGGCTTCATTTTTTTTTTTTTAAACGTGCATCCAACATCTTGCTCCAGCAAACTGGATGTGTTCAACAAGCAGCTGCGGGGTGGGGGTGGTGGGGGGTGCTTGGCAATTTGCCAAACAATGGCTGGTGGGTGCCTTGTAGCCCAGGGTGTGTGCCTCTAGATGCTTCTGCTGCCAGACCCCCAAGGACACCCCTGGTACCCTCAGAGTTTGGGTATATTGGGAATAAAAGCTGTTTGCCAATGTTCAATAATCCCAGAAGGCGCAGAGGACATGGTCAATATAATATAATACCATGAAATAAAATAAAAAGCTCTCTCTGTTAGAAGGTGCCCCTACCTAAACTTCCCCACCTACCTGCAGCAGCCGCCTTTCTCTTTCCCAGTTCCCAGCCCCGTCCCCACGGTTCCACCCCCCCTCCCTGGCTGGCCTCGGGCAGTGCCCATGCTGCACTCCTGCCCCCTGCCACCCCAGCATCCACCTGCCAACATGCACTCACCTCGGAAGTTGAGAGCAGAGAAGGTCTGGATGGGGAGGTTGATCCTGAAAGGGGAGAGATCAAGCCCCCGAAGGGTTAGGGCCCTCTATCTCTCCCTGTGACCACCCATCAAAGCCTGCCCTGGTCCTCACTAAATGCCACTGTCAGCTGTCCCTGTCCCACTGACCCTAACACCCCCACTTTCACACTGCTAAGGGCACGGGGTCAAAGGGCAAGTCCAGCTGTCCCAGGAACTGTCCCTTCTGGGAGCTGTCCCCTTCCATCTCTGACCTGCTGGCCTGACATCAGTACTCCCGACCCCCCTGCCCTCTCTAGTTCACCAGGATCTCCTTCTTCAGGCACCGCAGAGTATATCAATAACAGCTGTAGGCCACATCCATCACGTATGCCTACCCTCCAGCCAGGCTGGGAACCTCTGGCCCACCCATGGGAGGGCTAGTTCCAGGGTAAACGCCATCCCCATTTATGCCTAGTGCAGGGAAAATACAACACATCTCGAGCTTAAAAGGTCATTATATGTACATGTAATTCTATGAAATCTGACCTCTCTTCATGTGCAGGTCTGTATTTAAACATGCCTACTGATTATTTTAAACTTTAGATATTACTGTTTTTATGAGTATCAATAAGCATCAAATTTTTTTTTTTTGAGTAATTGACCTGTTTTAAAGTGAGGTTAGGTTTACCTACAGTGAAATGCACAGATCTTCAGGATGCAATTCAGTGAGTTTTGATCAGTGTCTACATCAACGTAACTACCAGTCTAAATCAAGATACAGAACATTTCCAACACCCCAGAAAAGTTCCCTTGCATTGTCTTCTAGTCATATGTCATTTTCAGTATCTAGAAGTGAGTCGTTCTGAGCATGTCATGCTATCTTTTCCCGTGAGCTTGTGTGTGTGTGTGTGGGTGTGTGTGCATCCTTGGGCACGAGTCTCTGCCCCCTCCTTCTTAGCCTGTGTCCGGGGCTCTCTCTTTGTCCCTATCTGCCCCCTCCCTCTCCTTCCTCATCATTCCCCACTCTGCTTTCATCTATCCCTTGACTGGCAGGAATATTTTATGACTGGTTGCTGAACATGGTTTTATATCGCTGCTCTTAATTCTGAAGGTGGATGAGGGAATACTTCTTTTTCTCTTTTTATAGAAGCTATTAATTAAATCACTTTTTACCCAGGTGGCCTTGGTTAATTCTCTGCAATTAATGGTGTGGTGGCCTCTTGTATAAAATTATTTCCAGATCTTGCTAACGTGATCCTGAACCCCTCTCCCCTCCCACCCCTGGGGGCAGGAATGGGCCCCTGGGCACTCCTCAGAATCCCACCACCAGCCCCTCACCGGCTTTCCTCGCCCTCCAGCAGCTTCCGGTAGGTGGCAATCTCCACATCCAGGGCCATCTTGACATTGAGCAGGTCCTGGTACTCGCGCAGGTGGCGGGCCATCTCATCCTTGAGGTGCCGGATCTCTTCCTCCAGACGCGCAATGTTGTCCTGGTAACCACTGGCCTCACTAGCAAAGCGGTCTTCCATCTCGCGCATCTGCCTCATCAGCGAATCATTCTGCAGGACAGCGACACCCAGGTCAAGGAGAGGCATGGAGGGGTGGGCATGAGGGGCCCAGGGTGGGGAGAGACACAGCCTTGGGGCTGGGGCGCCACCCCAGATGGTAAGTTCCGGGAGTTGGCACACTCTTCTGAGCTAGGGAACCCTGAACTCAAGTGAAGTCTTCTCTGGAAACCCAGAGAATAGAAGCGATAAAAGGAAGCATCCATGTCTTTTCTCTCCACCACCCCCATCTAGGAGACCCCTGATTCCTGAGAGTTCAACTGAGAATCCACCTGTCTGTTTTCACCCCTGTGAGAGATGTGAAGAGCCAGAGGCCCAGAGAGGGTGTGTGATGGGAACCAAGGTCACGGAGTGAGAGTGTGAGCTGTGGGCCAGAAGGAGCGGGCCGGGCAAAGTGGGCAGGCACTCACAGTGCCCTTGAGGGCGTCGATCTCACAGGTGTAGGACTGGATCTGGTGTCGGTACTCCATCATCTCCTGCTTGGCCTGGCGCAATGCGTCGTTGTTCTTGTTGGCTGCCTGGGTCAGGTCGGACACCTGAGGGCAGGGAGGGGTACTGAGATGAGGAGGCTGCAGGACGCAGGTTAAGGGATGGCAAGGGAGCCTGCAGACCCTGGCTCACCCTCCTCCCCACGGAGAGAGCCACAGGAAGCACCTCCAAACAGGGATGGAGGGGGACAGAGGGGCCAGGCCCCTGGGCCAGGTTGCCCACCTTGGACTTGTACCATTCCTCAGCTTCTGAGATGTTCTTAGCCGCAATGGTCTCATACTGAGCCCGGATGTCCCTGAGGGCTGCGGTGAGGTCCGGCTTGGACATGTCCATCTCCACCTGTACCTGCTGCTCCTGAAGTTGAGCCTGTAGCTCTCGGATCTCCTGCAGGGCACAGCCGGGCCTCAGTACTCTATCAGGCCCCACCCACACGGCACCCTCACACCCCGGTTCCCAGAGCCTTGCATGGCTCCTCCCCCTTTCCAGCTGTTCTCACCAGGGTCTAAGGACCCTTAGGAGGAAGGCTGAAGGCATACCTCTTCATGCACTTTCTTAAGGAATGCAATTTCCTCGTTGAGAGATTCAATCCTGCGCTCCAGGTCAATTCGAGCTAGAGTAGCCGCATCCACGTCCTAAGAGTGGTCAAGCAAGAGGGAGAGGGTCACTGATAACCCAGGCAGGGCAGGGGGAGACCAAGGGCCACCCAGGGTCAGAGGGGTAAACCTGCTGGGGGACCAAAGAGGGCTCACCGCTCGGAAGGCAGCCAAATTGTTCTCTGCTTCTTCTTTCAACTGAATCTCCTCTTGCAGCCTGGCCAGAACAGACAGACGGAAAGAGACAGTTGGTGGGGATAAAACTGGCCGTGGGGATGGCCAGGTGGGGGCTGCCCAGGGAGTAGGGCTCAGGACACCAGGAGGAGGCCTGCCTATAGGGTAGAGACAAGAGGCCCTGCCCACCCAGGGAGGGGACAGGAAGTGGCCCAATTTCTTCCCCAGAGCCACACCCCGGAAGTCTATGTCCCCACCAGATTGTGACCTCCCTGGGATTAGGAACTGTGTCTATTCTATCCACCTCTATGTTCCTGCTTCACAGCCCCAGTCTGGCCCACGTAGGTGCTCAATTATTGTTTGCGACCCGGGTGGTAGGACAGTGATTCTGCTCACTTGGGCTGTCAGAAGCAGGACCCACGAGTACTTGCTCTATTCTTGTTGCCTTTTCCTACTGGAAGCCTGGTGAAGTCCACCATCAGGCCCTCCAAGCTTTCTGGGGGCTGTGGCTAGCTCCCTCCTCTTTCCTCTAGCTTATCCATTCCCTTTGTGGAATGGCACAGCCTCAGCCTGGCCTAGAGACCAAGATCTGCTCTCTACCCACCTCCCCCAGGGCAGACCACAGAGGAGCCGAGAGCTACCACTTAGACTCCCCACCTCCTGCCCTTCACAGCTTGCCCCAGATTTTCCTTGTCTCCTATCAACCCCCTCCCCTCCCACCCCGCTACTGTACCGGGGCCTCCTCCCTCCGCTCACCTGCCTGTCCCCCATCGACACCACCCTGGCATCTTAAGATGCTTTTAAGGGGGCTGTCCACAGGGCCCAGGTCTCCCATTTCCACCCCGTGATGTCCCCAAGAAAACTCCTCCCTTGCAGAGTGAGAGCATGAGGGAGAGACCCGGAGTCCATCTCCCCTCGGGGGACACCGGTAGATGACTCTCTCCCCGCGGCGGGTAAGAGAGTGTCGCTGGCGCCCTGGGGGAAGGCAGGCCCTGACAGCTGCGCCCCAGCCCCGTGGCCTCGCCTCCCGCGCCCAGCCCACAGAAAGGGGGTTCTGGGAGCGCTGGGTCCTCACTTGGCCTTGAGCCGCTGCAGGTCGTCCAGCAGGTTGTCACGCTCGACGTCCACGCGGGCGCGCTGGTTGGTGAGCACCTCCACCTGGCGCCGCAGCTCGCGCAGCTCCTCCTCGTAGATCTCGGCGACCCGCGTCGGTTCGCGGCCCTTGAGCCGGTTCACCTCGGCGGCGAGCGCCGCGTTCTGCTGCTCCAGGAAGCGCACCTTCTCGATGTAGTTGGCGAAGCGGTCGTTGAGCTCCTGCAGCTCCACCTTCTCGTTGGTGCGCGTGGTCAGGAACTCCTGGTTCACGGCGTCGGCCAGCGAGAAGTCCAGCAGCTCGCCCGCGCCGTAGGAGGAGGGCGCGCGGGCCGACCCCAGCCGGCTGGCCCGCAGCGCCCCCAGGCCCCCGGCCCCGCCCGACGTGCGCGACATCTGGTACACGCGGGACGTCACCGAGCTCGAGGAGCCCTTGGTGCCGAAGCCCGCGCGCGGGAACACGGGCGAGCTTAGCGGGGAGACGTGTGGGAAGCCCCCGGCCCCGCCGAAGGTGCGGCGGTAGGAGGACACGCGCTGGCTGGACGAGTAGGCCTGGCTCATGGTGGCGGCGCGGGCGAGGCTGGGCGGCACGGAAGGGGCGGCGGGCGGCGGCCGGCTGGAGAGTGGATGCGTCCAGGGAAGACAGGGCCTCTTAGCCGTCTGCACTATTTGTATCCCTCCTGACATCAGCGCCCGCCGCCCCTCCCCTGACAGCTGCAGGATCCCGCTGTCCTGCCAGGAAGGGCGGCCGCTGGCGTGGGGGCGGGGAGGCCAGTTCCCCCGCAAGAGGCCCGCGCCCCTCCGCCGGTGGGAAGGGGCCCGTAAGAGGTGTGGGACAGGCTGGAGGATCTAGGAGGGCAGAAGATGGGCAGGCCTGCCAAACCCTTCACCCGGGGCACAGAGCATGTCTGGAATCCCTAGGCAGGCCTCTTTCAGCCCTAGGGTGCCGGCCTCGTCCTGGGGGGTAGTCAGGGGAGAGAGTGGGGGAGAGGTTTCCACTTAGTTCGAGGGTGTCCGTTTTGCTCTGAGGAGAGACTTTGGGTCATTTCCTGGAGGAACAATGCCTAGTCCCAAGAAAGACTCAAAATCACCCCCCCCCCCCCCAAAGATTCTCTAGAACTGGCCAAGGTTTGGGAGGACTCAGGAAAGACAGGCATCCACCAGCCAGGCGAGAGGAAAAGGGTCTCTAGGCAGGCAGGGAGGCTGGGAGAGTACCCTGGGGGGCAGAGAGCAGTCCTGGCCAGAGCCCGCCTGCTCAGATATGTCCCCTGGTACCAGGGCTCAAGCCCTGAGCCTCAGTTTCCCTCTGGGCTAGTGCAGGCCCTTTTCCTCCCCCTCTTCGGGGTAGGGCAGAGTCTCGAGTTTATAAACAACAGGGTGATTGCCAGAAAGGGCCTGGCACCCTCTCAGTTTCCAGTTACTATGTACTCTCACCCCTACACACCAACTTCTCCTGGCTTCTGCCCCCTTGTGCCCACCCCCACCCCTTCTCTGATTCATCCCCCTACTCACATCACCCACACCCACACACACCAGGGGTTTGTATTTTGTCAGGAGCCGTGTGTCAACCCAGCCATCTCTCTGGCAGCAACAACTGCCAACCCGGCATACCAGAGCTGGTATTTATAGAGGAGAATGCATCAATCTGGGAAACAGGCCCACAGGAGAGGCGCTCTGGGGGGTGGGGGCGGGTACCTGAGGAGGCCTGGGGGTCGGATGGCCCAGGCAGGTTTGGGGTGATAAGCCCCAATCACTTCCCGCCCCCATAATGCCCCAAGCCCCCAGCCAGAATGGAGTCCCACAGAGGGCTTGTCCAGTCCTTCATAGCCTTCCTCCTCCCCGGTACAAAGTCCTGGCTGACCCCTGAGGACATCCCCACTTCTCCATGAGCACTGGCTGCCTCCCTACACCTCCACCTGGCACTTTGCAGGCCTCTCTTAGACCTGACCCTTTCGGAATGCCAACCTCTGAAGTAGAGTGCTGGTCCTACCCCAGCTCTGCCATCAGCAGCAGGCCTAGTTACTAGCAGGCAAGTCCTTCACCTTTCTGTGTCCTCCACTATCAAGGGGAAGTGGTCAGCCTTGCCATATCTACCCTACAGGCTTTGAAGAGGCTCGAATAACAATATGCAGGGGCACCTGGGTGGCTCAGTCCATTAAGCATCTGACTCCTGACTTGGGCTCAGGTCATGATCCCAGGGTTGTGAGATCGAGCCCCGCATCAGGCTCCATACTGGGCATGGAACTTGCTTAAGATTCTCTCTCTCTCCCTCTGCCTCCCTGCCCTCCACTCTAAAAAAAATAATAACAATATGCAAATAATACCTTACATACACTGAGCACCCACTCAGTGTGCCACTCTGCTGAGCACCCCCAATCCTCCAACAAAGCTATGAAGTAGGAACTAATATCGTTCCCAGTTTATAGCTCAGGAAGCTGAGGCAGTCTGACTCCAGAGCTGTGCTTCCCCCTCCCCTCCCCCCCCCCACAACGGATGTGAATATGCCAGGTGAACTGTAAAGGACTTTGTTACTGCTGTCTTCTCAAAGCCTTTCCACACTAAGTATCTAATTTTTATCCAAGAGACAGGCATATGAGGTGGGTGGGGAGTTCCAGATATTCTTATCCAGGCTTCCAGTCAGTGCAAGCTGTTGTGTTCTGGTTATTTTTGTGTCTCGTCTCCCCAACTAGATTGTAGGCTCCTGGAGAATTTTAGAGACCATGTGGATCCTTAGCATATCCCAGGCAACAACCGTCCTTGTAGTTCCAAGTAGCCTGCAAGCTTTCTTTCCCATTCCCTTATTTTGGTAACAAAGGCTTCACACACAGAGAACACTCAATGGGTGGACAGATGACCCAGTTCCCAGCCAGTCTTATCAACTCTATCCCTTGGACTGCAGTGATTGGCTCAAGGGGTGACCTGGACCTGAGAAGAGCCAATCAGAGACCTTCCCTGGAATTTATAGATGGAACAGGGATTACTCAGCGGAAGCCTGTGGCAGCCATGTTTCCTGCCCCGTGGGGCATTCCAGCACCAGGAGGAATGGGAGGTCAGCCCACAATGAGAAGCAGACACACCTGGAGAGGAGAATGCCAGGCAGGAAATCCTCAATTCCAGCTCCCCAGGAGCCCTGGTCTGCAGCTCTACCCTTGACTTTGTGAGCCCCACACCCCCCCACCCCCACCCCGCCGTGTCCTTCCTGACTTGGGGCCAATAAACTTTTCCTTTTTTTTTTTTCCACTTAAGGCACTTGGTGCTGGCTCCTGTCACTCGTAGCCAAAACATTCCTGACCAATCTCTTGTAGGAGACGGTGCACCCATTTCCACACTACTAGGGAGGCCAGAACATTTTCGGGAGTCCTCTCTGTGAACCGTCTCCAGACCACATAAGGAAATTGCCCTTCGGACCAGCCCCGAGGCCTCAGTTCGTGGTGAAATGAAGCAGAAAACAAATAAATTATGTCACTTATTCTCTAGTCAAAGTCAACATCTACCAGACTTGGCTCTGAACCACTTGGGGCCATTTCCAAACTTCAGCTCCAACCCTGAGCATCTGCTACCATGGAGGGCAGCGAAACAACACTCCAAGGCTCGCAGAGCAGGTGAGAGAGGAGTGCTCCAGACATGTTCTGAACGGGGCAGCATCTCTGGAGTCAGGGTTTCACCTCCCCAGGGGACTACTTAGAAATGGACACACAAAAAATATTAATAATTTATCTGGATGGATAATGGACTTGGCACATATTTCAAAGGGACACCATTCTGCGGGATCGTATGCTTTTCACTCTGGTGATCATCTGCTCTGGTGCACAACACATTTTCATCTTGATGAGTCCAACTTACCTATATTTTTCTTTTATTGCCTGTACTTTGGTGTCATATCCAAGAAATCACAGCCAAGCTCAGCGTCATGAATTCTACCCACTATGTTTTCTTCTAAGAGCAAAAGTAAAGTTTCATGTCCTTGATCCATTTTGAGTTCATGTTTGTATGTGGTGTAAGGTAAGGGTCCAACTTCATTTTTTACATGTGAATATCCAGTTTTCTCAGCACCATTTATAGAAGACTGTCCTTTCCCCGGGGAATGGTCTCAGCACCCTTGCTGAGAACCATTTAGTCGAATGTGTGAGGATTTATTTCTGGGCTCTCTCGGCTATTCCATTGGCCTGTATATCTGTCCTTAAGACAGTACCACACTGTTTTATTTTTTTAATTTTATTTTTTTTAATTATTTATTTATTTATTTGACAGAGACAGAGACAGCGAGAGCAGGAACACAAGCAGGGGGAGTGGGAGAGGGAGAAGCAGGCTTCCTGCTGAGCCGGGAGCCCGATGTGGGACTCGATCCCAGGACCCTGGGATCATGACCTGAGCCGAAGGCAGTCGCTTAACCAACTGAGCCACCCAGGCGCCCTAGTACCACACTGTTTTAATGACTGTAGCTTTGTAATAAGTTTTGAAATCAGGAAGCGTGAAGCTTTCAACTTTCTTCTTTTTCGGTATGGTTTGGCTATTCGGGGTCCCTTGAGATTCCATGTGAATTTTAGGATGGATTTTCCCATTTCTTCAAAAAATCATTGTGGGATTTTGATAGAGATTGCTTTGACTCTGTAGGTCACTTTGGGCGGTATTGACAGTTTAACAACAGTAAGTCTTACAATCAATGAATATGGGATGTCTTCCCATTTATTTGTGTCTTCTTAAATTTATCTCAGCAATGTTTTATAGCTTTCAATGAACCAGTCTTATGCCTCGTTGGTTAGGTTTATTCCCAAGTATTTTCTTGTTTTGATGCTTTTGTAAATGAGATTGATCATGTGGGGTTTTTCCTTCATTCTGTAAATATGGTATCTTAAACTGATTGATTTTCATATGTTGAACATCCTTGCATTCCAGAAATAAATCCCACTGGGTCATGGTGTATAATCCTTTTAATATGCTGCTGAATTTGGTTTGCTAGTGTTTTGTTGAGAATATTTTTACATCAATATTCATAAGGGACATAGGTCTGTAGATTTATTTTCTTGTGGGTCTTTGTCTGGCTTTGGTATCAGGGGAATGCTGGCCTCATAGAATGAGTTAGGAAGCATGCCCTCCTCTTCAAATTTTTGGAAGAGTTTGAGAAGGACTGGTGTTAATTCTGAAATGTTTTGTAGATCTCACCGGTGAAGCCATCTGGTCCTGCTTTTTTCTTCGTTGGGAGATTTTGAGTCATTCTTCTTAATATCCTCATTTGTATTTCACTGTATGGATTTGCCATAATTTATTTAGCCAATTGTTAATTGATGGACATTTACACTGTTTCCATTCTTTTGCTGCTATGAACATCCTGGGGACACAGTTTTGAATTTATAAATTTTGACAAGCTATTTTTAAAAAATAGTCACATTATTTTAAGGTCATGCTCTTCCTTGAGCTAACTGATGTAGGAAATGGGAAGTCCCACTAAGACAGACCATTTCATTCAGCATTTTCAGAAGAAAGGGGACAGTTTATAAACTTGTGTATGCATTACGGTGTCCAGTACACTGGATGTTATCAACACATTTTGTCGAATCAACTAAAGAAGAAAGTCAGTCCAGGGGGTGCCTGGGTGGCTCAGCTGGTTAAGTGTCTGCCTTCAGCTCAGGTCATGATCTCAGGGTCCTGGGATCAAGCCCCAGGTCGGTCTCCCTGCTCAGCGCAGAATCTGCTTCTCCCTCTCCTCCCTGCTTGTGCTCTCTCTCACTACCTCTCTCTCTCTCAAATAAATAAATAAAATCCTAAAAAAAAAAAAAAGGAAGTCAGTCCTACTTTTGCTTGAAATCTTCCTGGATTACCCTGACCTTGGAGAGCCTTGGAAACTTGTGGTTAGAGGTGACTTCAAAGATCACAAGGCCGGCCTGTCCGATGTCCTTACTTCTCAGTTAAGGTTGAAATCTCTCTGGTGACTGCAGCAAGCATGGGTCCAGTGGGAACTCAGTGTCTCTAGGCAGCCCATTCCATTCCACTAGGTCATTGAGTACCTAGCACATCTCTGTCATGGGACAGTGGACAGCTCTGGTATTAGAAAACATTTCCTTAAGGGGGCCTGGGTGGTTCAGTCCGTAGAGCATGAAGCTCTTGATCTCAGGGTCTTGAGTTCAAGCCCAATATTGGGCATGGAGCCTACTTCAAAAAAAAAAAAAATATATATATATATATATAAAAGAAAACATTTCCTTATATTTGAACCCAGATGATGTGTCTCTGCTAAGCCACTTATTCTAACTTGGGAGCCAAGCGGAGCAAAGAGAACCCCACCTTCACAGACCAAATATTTGGGAGCAGTACTTGTTCCTCTTGGACACTTTGCCTGTTTCCCCATTTTCACTCTCTCCCTTCCCTGAACTAATGAACCAGCAAAACCCAAACTCATCATGACCTCCAAGGCTCCATAGGACTGGCCCTGCCCACCTGATCAATCTCAGCTCACTCACTTCCCCTTTGGGCTCACCCCACTTCAGCCACACTGTCCTCTTTTCTATTGCACGACCCTGCCAAACTCTTTCCAGCCTCCAGGCTTTTGCATTTGCTGTCCCCTGGCTTCCCCTACGCTCAGTGTCTGGGGGGCTTATGGATGCCTAGGCAGATCTCTGAACCTCACAGAGGGCTCCCTAGAACACAAGGGCCCTGGCTACCCATAGGATGTCCCAGATCCCATAGATGGCTCGGAAGGAGGGGGGCAGGTGACTGGCATTGGTGGATGGCTGGGGTGGGGACACTGACCTGGCCAGCATGGGGCATTTGGATTGAGGAAAAACTGAAAGAGGTCACAAAGGAGAGGACCAGGAGCAACTCTCCCACCTTGCCATGTCTGGGAGCGCCTCACCTACCCCAGGCCGACCCCAGGATCCCCCCGGTGTGAGGCAGTCCTGATGCCTCCCCACAGGGCACCCTCCCTCCACCCACTGACCCCCACCTCAAGGGTGGCCTATGCCCTGTTCTCCAGGGCCCATCCTCCTCCTCTTTCTGTTTCCCAGCCAGGCACCTTGTGCTTGTATCCTGATCTGGGTTGGGCCAGGAGGCAGCCATTGCCTGAGAGCAATGGGGACAGTGTGGCAAGTGTGAACCCCAAACCCTGGTTCTTGCCTCAGCTTTAGCACTTGGTAGGGAGGTAGGAGGCTCAAGCAGGGGGGTGTGGGTGAGGGGTGAGGCTAAGATATGGATGCTCATCCTGGGGGGTTCACCCACAAATCATCTGTGGGGCCCTGTCATCCCCTGTGAAAGGGGATCAGGCCAGGTGGCCTCTGAGGTCCCCTCAGCTTCTGACATCCTGAGTCTCTGGGCCAAGGGAGTGGGAACAGTGAGTGGTCCTCAGCTGAGCCCTTTGCTCTTGGATGCCTCTGCGCCTCAGTGCTCCCAGAGCCCTCCTCCCAACAGCCCCCTTCCCCACTGCCCCCCCATTCCTCTCGGCTCTAGTGGCTGCATAACCTCCACAGGCTGCTGAGCAGCCCAGAGTGACTGTAAAAGGGAAGGAATGTCCAGAGGCAATTGTTTCTTCCTGATATCACCGGGGGTGGGGGGGGGGGGGGGAGGTTGGGTTGGGGGGCCCAGCAGGACAGTGGCGTCAGCATTCTCCCTGAAACCCATCTCTCTCCTGCTGCACTGCTCGCCCCCTTCCCCAGGCTGGGCGGGCCATCCACCCCTCTTCTGTCACCCTCTGCCTCTCATGGGTTTAAGACCTTCAGGCCACCATCTCTCTCCATGTGACCCCAGACCTCTTTCTGGGCTCCTAGCCTGACCGGCGCCCCCACTCCATTCTCATATGCCCCTCCTCCACCTCCACCTCATCGTCCACACACCCCTGATCCAGCTTCTTCCCCGGGAAAGGCCCACAGCCTGGCCCCAACCCTGGCCTGCCCCACACTCCTTTTACAGACATGGAACGCTGCGGGTTTTCTGCCAAAGTAGGAGAAGTCTGAGGCCAATCTCACCTCCTCCCAGCCCCCAACTTCTACCAAATAGGACGCCTTGAAGGCTGGACGGGGTGCAGGGGCGGGGTGGAGGGGGTAGGGCTGAGCTTCAAGGGGAGGGGCTACTGAGATGGCAGAGGTGAAGGTGCCTTGTGGGCTCTCAGCCTCCTGGATGCGTCAGGTGTTACTCGCGTCAGTAGGAGATGGAGGAGCAGAGGGATGGGAACTGAAGTCAAGAGGGAAGGAGAAGGGGCTTCGGTAGCATTAGGAGAAGTCCCTGGGAAGGCATCCTGATAGAGCAGCATCCGGCTGGGAGTTGGGAGGCCAGAGGCCGGGGCCAGCTCTGGATAAGCTGTGGGATGGGACTGCGCATGTCCCTTCTCTGGGGCTCAGTTTCTCCTTATTTAAAGTGAAATATCCTGGACATTCTTCCCTGCTCTGATGCAAGGAGAGAAAGAGTCCTTTTTCTTCTGAATCGAAGCTTCAGTGCCTCCCTGGGCAGCCTCGCTGGGAACCTCTCTGCTCACCACAGATTCACCATCAAGGGGGACCCAGATCTCTGGCCCAGCCCCAGGATGGCCCCTATCCCATGATGAGACATGACTACACTAGCCAGCAGAAATGGGATTGGCTTCCTCCTTAGACATATGTTCTCCCTACCCACCCGCTCCTCCCAACTCCTAGGGGCTCCCGTCTTCCATCTCCCTGGGCTCCCCTCCCCTCATCTCTGTGTCCTGCCCAACAAAACAAATGACCTCCCCCTGCCCTGCATCAGCTCTCAGGGGCTCAGCTGTCCCCGCACATTCCTCTCCTCAGCACACCGGCCACCCCGCACAATTCCCAGCAGTTTGTAGGGGCTACTTCTGAACTTCTCCTTCTGCCCTTCCCCGTGTCCTGAAGAGATGGAGACCCAGGGCAGAGGAGCCCCCTTTCCCCACACAGACGTGCACCCCCACTCCCAGCCGAAACCCCCTCGCAGAACAGGAGAAACGCTCTTTGACCAGACTGGGGTGTATCTGGGTGGAAGAGGGGAAGGGGTCTGAGAACCGGGGTGGAGGGTGTCAGGGTGAGCTGGGAGCCCCTGAGGTGGGGTCAGAGGGCGCACTCAGCCCTGCTCCCACCTCCATGCAGGGAGATGTCACAGGCTCCTTCACCCGCCACGGATTCACACCCTCTGAAGGCCTAACTCTAATCCCTTTGCTGAAATGCAAGCCCCTTCTTTCTTTCTTAGAACTTGACCCAGAGAGAGAAAGGTAGCTTCCCCTCTTCCCTGAAAGTCTGTCAGGTTCCTGGTGCCATCACTCAGCCTCTTTCCCTGATTCATCCCCATTCCTTTTATCTTTCCTCATAGGCTTTTTTGGTTTCAGCCCCTCCGGTTTGGCCATATCTCTGATGTCCTGGGCCCTTTCCAGGTTTCCTACATCACTCTGAGGCTGTGGAGTGCTTTAAACAGGGACTGAGCGGGCTGGCAATGACCTCACATGGCCACTATGCACAGTTGCTATCTATAGCCTTATAGGATCATCCTCCTCTTCCTCCAACCAGCTGAGTCACAGTCATCTTGGGGTCCACTCAGACCCCAGGGCCCTCTCTGCCACTCTAGACCACAGCCCACCACAGCACTGGGAGCCGTTCTAGCTGCTGAGTGGGATGCTTTATTCTTCAAACCATCCAAGTACACAATGAAAGTGAGTCTCAGGTTCCAGAAGATACCCCTTCTCGGACCCTCAGTGTTTTTATAGCCCCAGTCCTTCATCCTTCTATCTTCTCACATCTGTCCAGATAGCCAGCCAATGGCCAAAATTCCATTTGACCCGGCAGAGGGATGGGTAAGGGGTGGGGGTGGGGATTTGGGAAGCAGCTGCTGGACCACTGCCTGGATTCAAATTGGATCTATCACTTGTGGGTGAGTTACTTCACCTTTCTGAGCCTCAGTTTACTCATCTGTAAAATGGCTTCCCCATGTTGTGAGAATTAGAGAGACACAGTGATTGTATACGGCAGGTGTCCAGAATACCATGCCTGGTATACAGTAGGTGCTCCATAACTGGTAGTTATGTGGGGCGTGCTATTCTGGACACCTGCCATATGCAATCGCTGTGTCTCTAATCCTCACAATATTAGGAAATAACCCCTATCCTCATTTTACAGTTATGGATACTAGGCTCAGAGAGGTTAGGGAAGTTCTCTAAGGTTGTATAGAAAGTAAAAACAAAGTCTGGATTAGAACCCTAGTTGATGGCTCCTAGAAACCCAGCTCATTTCTCTGCATCTCTAAAGCCTTGCCACAGATTGACTTGGCAGGCTCGGTTCTAGGTCCTTCCTTTTTTTAACTCAGCCCTATCCAGGGATCTCCGCGGAAAAGTCCCCCGTCTAGTGGGCAAGTCCTGCCCAACCTTCCACCCTGCTCCTCTCCCCAACCCCACTCTCCTCAGAAATCTGACTGGGCTTGGAGGGGGGTCAGGTTTTAGGGAGTCTGGCATCCATCCCACAGGACCTGGGGGCGCTGAAGTTTTCCCATCTAGGGAATAAAGAGGCCAGTGGGGGCCACTCTGCCTTGTGCCACCAGCAGGCCAGCGGGCACCGGGGCTTCCCTGCCAGCCAGAGAGGATCCCCTGAGTGCACCCTGGCCCCAGACTGCCCCCAGCTGGCCTGGGCACGGGCCTCAGACAGCACCATGCACAATGCAGTCCTAGAGAGGCTGCTTCGAGGACTGGGACTAGGGGCTGGGCTGGATGCTGGGGTCCAGGGTCAGCTGCTGGGGATTCCCGCTGCTCCAACTCTCAGGCCCCAGAGGCACCCAGAGATGTTCCAGATATACCCCCCCTTCCCAAATTTAAAGATCCTGAGAGATAACAATTTGTCGTAAACAGAGCACTGGAGTTTTTCTCCCCACCCACAGCAGTTAGAACCCTATCCCCCAACTGTCCCAAAGAGCCTCCCTGATGCCCCCTCCCCAACCAGCCTCAAAGAGACAGGCCAGGATCTCCTTCTGCCCTTCCCCAGGCTCCCCAGCCACCCTGGGCACCAGAATAGCCCACTGACCACCTGCCTTGGGAACTGGGAAGGGCCCCAGCTGGTGCTGCCAATCAGGCAGGGGGAGGGGGTTGGGAGGAGAGGAAAGGGCCACTGGGGCTGTGGGAGTTTTGTGCTCCTCAGTTTTGTGCAAAGAGCTCTCCACCAACACCTTACAAGCAACAATGTCCCCCCCCAACTTCCCAGCCAGGATAAGGCTTGGGGTGCCAAATACCCTCTCAGGATGGGGCTCAGACTGTCTCTATCCCCAACTTCTTCCCCTTCTCTGGTCTCTGCCCCCTTCCCTTCCTCTCCAGGCCATTCCTCCTAACCCCCTCCCCACCACACACACCTCTCCCTTCAAATCTGTCTCCACCTCCCCCATGGTTTCCGCCCCTCCCCCTCCCCCAGCTCCCTCAGAGCAGGGACGCCCTTGCTTGCTGACCCCACATTCCGGCCTTGCTGGGGTCAGAAGGGCTTCCTGCCCGGTGTGGGATCCCTGCCCCCACCCTTAGCTCCTGGCAGCCTCTCCGGGCTGGCCAGCTGCTGGCCCTTTGCAGTCCCCTTCTCTGAAACCTCCCCCAGCCCCAGGCCCAATTTAGCTCCTTTAATCTTCCCTGTAATCCAATCCGACCGTTTCCTGAGCACACACTGCACTTCCCAAACGCCAGTCCCTGGAGAGGGGCCGGGGCAGGGTGGCCTCAGCTATTCCCTGCCCTGGAGCACCCCCACCCTATCCCGGCACCCCTGTGGTGCCTCTCTTCTTCACACCCCTAGGAGCCCCAGGGAGCTCCTCCTGCGTGGGCCTCTGCCATCTGGCCTCCCTGTAGCCACATCGGGACGCTAGCCTGACTCCTCACCTCGCTTTCCCACCTCTGGGCCTTCGTTAATGCTCTGCCATGTGCCTGGAACACCCTCTCCCCCAAAGTGCATTTCTTCCCGAGGAACTCTTACCCCTCCCCTCTCAAGGCCAGCTCCAGCCTGATTTCCCAAATTCCAGACTATAGACTCTGGGACCAGACTGCCTGGGTCCCTAAACCCGTCTCTGTTTCTTACTAGCCATGTGACCTCTCTGAAACTCTTCTTTCCTCATCTGTAAATGGGGATCATAACAGTGCATCCCTCAGAGGGCGGCTGTGAGGATTAATTGAATTACTTTATGTAAGTAAAGTGCTTAGAACAGTTCTGGGTAGATTGCAAGTGCTATTTAAGTATTAAATGAAAATTATCTTTTCCTGCCTTATATTACAATGACCATTCCTTCCAAGTTAAGACACCCATGAACTATGAAACACTTCATTTATTTAATAACACCATTTCAGGGGGAAAAAAATGTTACCATGTGAAATGTACAAATTGTAAGTCATCTTCCAACTTCATATCTGTGTGAATTGCTCGGTAATGATATCTGTGGCATCTATTTCAGCCAGCCCCCTTCTCAGTTCCATGGGCATTCATTGTTGGTTTTTTGTTTTTGTTTTTTTCAAGTAACCTCTATGCCCAAAGTGGGCCTTGAACTCAAGACCCTGAGATCAAGAGTCGCATGCTCTATCCACTGAGCCAGCCAGGTGCCCCTTGCGTTCCTTGTTTGGGTTGGTACACCAGGGCTTGGATTCAAGTTCTTACTCCCAAATGTTATTTAGCTGAGCAAACTGTTTTTCCTAAACAGCCAAGATAACTCACAAGTGTAGTGAATGTTAAATGAAATGATATATATTTCAAGGCGTTAGCACTGTATTGGATATTCCTCACAGGAGAACCATCACAGTGATGATTTAAAAACGTTTCTCTCCAGAGACGGGAGAGGTGGGCGAGAGCTAGTATTTCAGGGTCGAAGTGCCCTCCAGTGGCCATAAGGGAAAACTGCAGGCTTCCTGAGGAGCCCGGGGGCCCATCCTTTGCCTGTCCAGGAAGGAACTCAGCCCCACCCACCACCGCCCAGCCGGGCTTATCCAACCCTTCTGGAATTCCTCACATTATCTTTCCTTTTACAGAGGCCTTAAGGGGTTTAATAGGATAAGAGACCAGGGGCAGAGCTCTAGCCCAGGAAGGTCTATAGCCTGTACATACACTATTTCTCAAAACTTGTGGGCCCAGAGCTCTCTGGCAGGGAGGTAGGATGGTGGAATGCTGTGCGCTGGGCATCAGTTCTCCTGGGACTTGGACACTGGTACCTGGCCTGTGAGATACCCTTCTTGCTGCCCACATCCAGAAATCTAGCACAGACCAAGTATAGCCCATTCCAAGTATCTCCTATGCTTTGACAGATTTGTCATTTATTTACCTTTCCTCACTCCTCCCTCCCTCTGTCCCTCTGTCCCTCCCTCCCTCCCTCCCTCTCTCTCTCTCTCTCTCTCTCCCTTCCTTCCTTCCTTCCTTCCTTCCTTCCTTCCTTCCTTCCTTCCTTCCTTCCTTCCTTCCTTCCTTCCTTCCTTCCTTCCTTCCTTTTCCATCAGTATTTACTGAACACTGGCTGTGTACCAAGCTTCACGTCCTAGGTGCTGGGGTTAAAAAGATCAATCCAATACAGACACACACACAGCTGCCGAGAGTTGTTCACGATGTCCCAGACACCACATGCAGAGTTAATCCTTGCATTTGAGTGTTTACAGCTTCTCTGTGTGGCTGAGTGGGAGGGCAGAGGCAGGAATACCAGATCCAGGCTGCCTGATTTCCCTTGATGAAATATGTCCAGAGTGGAAGCTTTGTCTGGGCAGGTTTGGGGGCTGACTTCCCCCTCCTGGGCCACACTGCTCCTCTGAGAAATCCTCCACATCTCAAACATTGACCAACCCCCCAGCTCCACCTGCCTCGGGGTCCCTTATCTCCCCTCCCTTCCCCCACCATCGCCCTTTGCCCAGGGCCTAGTGCTGGGGGTCAGGGAGGGCTGGATAGGGATTTTACTTACCTGAGACTTAGCATCCAAACCCAGATCGCTGGCCACGTCTGGCCAACTCCCCATTGTCCAGGATTGAGAGGAAGGAGCCTTACTCTAGAGGCACTGCATGCGGGGAGGGGGCGACTGGAGGCACCCAAGGTTCATCTTTTGGGAACATGACAGGAGGGGGAGGAAGAACTGGTGGGTGGTGTGTGCATTGTTCCTGGGACTCTGTTGCCTCCCTGAGCTGTCATCCTCCTCCCTTCCCTTCATGATCAAACTTTTCAAGTGTCTTCCCATCCCTTCCCACCCCGTTGCTTGTTCCTAATAGTTCCATTTCCTTCAAATTCTCCCCAGCTGCCTTAGCACAGGCTATTGGTGCATTGTTGGTCCCCTCCACTCCTGGACCCGTCTAACAGAAGTGTAATGAGAGCCACATATATGTCACTTTAAATGTTCTAGCAGCCACATTTTTATGTTATTTACTTTTAAAGATTTTATTTATTTATTTGAGAGAGCTAGAGAGAGAGCACGAGCAGGGGGAGAGGCAGAGGGAGAGAGAGCAGCAGGCTCCCCACTGAGCAGAGAGCCCGATGCGGGGCTTGATCCCAGGACCTGGAGATCATGACCCAAGCTAAAGGCAGATGCTTAACCATCTGAGCCACCCAGGTGCCCCAAGCAGCCACATTTTTAAAAGGTGAAAGAAACAGGTGAGGTTAATTTTTATTTTTTAATATTTTATTTATTTATTTGAGAGAGCGCACATGCAAGTGAGGGGAGGAGCAGAGGGAGAGGGACAAGCAGACTCTGGGGCTGAGTGGTGGGGCTCGATCTCATGACCCTCAGATCAGGACCTGAGCCGAAACCAAGAGTCGGATGCTTAACCAACTGCACCACCCAGCCACCCCGAGGTGAGATTAATTTTTTTTTTTTTTTTTTTTTTTTTTTTTTTTTTAGATTTTATTTATTTATTTGAGACAGAGAGAATGAGAGGGAGGAGGGTCAGAGGGAGAAGCAGACTCCCCGCGGAGCAGGGAGCCTGATGCGGGACTCGATCCCTGGACTCCAGGATCATGACCTGAGCCGAAGGCAGTCGCTTAACCAACTGAGCCACCCAGGCGCCCTAATTTTTAAAATAGAGTATTTTAAGCCAAAGTATCCAAAGTTTTATCATTTCCAACGTGTAATCAATATTTTTTAAAACTGAGATGTATATTTTTTCACAAGCTGATGTGTATATTATTTTATACATGTGGCACCTCTCAATTCAGACTTAGCCACACTCCGAGTGCTCGGTAGCCACATCGGCCCGTGGCTACCATACTGAACAGTGCAGTTCTAGAGCCTTCGTTTACTACTGGCTTACACGCTTTTATTATGTGTGGTTAATCGTCTCATCCCCATGCGTCTTGGCTCCCAAGGGAGATTAGAAGCCCCTCCCCGGGCCTGAGTCCCCATTTCATTCATCCCGGCCTCTCCCGTGGCACCTTACAGCGGTGTGCCCCCCTCAGGAGGCCCTCCAAGCATGTTTGTTGATGGGAGTGAGCGTTGGGGATTGATTTTGTGGTTTATCTCTGGCTGTAAATGGTGTTTTATGGATTGTTTCTGGAGATGCACCCCGCTGCAATATTAGCAGAAACAAGCAGCCGCACTGGTCAGCAGAGGCAGAGACAGAGGCCTCGGGGCAGATAGGATTCCCTGAATCAGGCGGGGGAGATCCTGCCAGACCACAGCCCATTTCTCTGGCTTAAGAGCCTGTCGTGGGCACAGCGCAATCCTGCCTGCAGCCCCATCTCCGTAGACCTGGGATAGAGCCCTGGTCGGGGTGGGTGACACAAAGGATGCGACTCCAGCATCCCACCACCACCGGGCTGGGAGCTCCTGGGGGCAGAAAAGGAGTTATTCAGGTCGACAAGAGCCAGACCCACAGCAGATGTACAAAGCACGCTTGTCGAGTGACTAAAGGACTGGCTGGCTAGAGCCAGTGAAGCCTCTCGTTCATATATACATGCACCCGAAAAATGTTTGTGGAGCATTGGCTATGTATCGGGCCCTGTGCTGGGTACTAGGGATTCAGAAGTGAAAAGCAGATGTGGGCCAGGCCCTCCCGGAGCTTACCTTCGGGGGCGGGTGGGGGGCAGGAAACAGGATAAATAAGTAAACTGTTGCCAATGCCAATGAGCACCCTGACCCAGGAAGGGAAACAAAGGGGCCCAGATAGAGAACAAGGGTGGAATTCTTCAAGTGAAGAAGAAAGTCTGTCTGTGGCTTCCTGGGATACAGGACCCTCCCACCCCCAGGTCAGGGTCACCGTGTAGACATTGGCCCCTAGAGGCCAGCCTGAGGCTCAGCGCTGTGAGGGCATTGCTGTTTCCAACTGCATTGATGATGTCACAATGGGCCCTATGGGGACAGGAACTGAAGACCCTAGGCCTTGGAGCAGAGGGGTAGAGTTGGGGGTGGGGGGAGTGGGCAGAAAAGGCAGTAGGGCCCCCCCCAGGCGTCTATTCAGCCTCTGGCAGACCTGGTCCGGCTCGGGAGGAGGTGAGCAGGTGACCATGGCGCTCAGCCTCTCCGCCACGTCCATTCCCAACAACTGGCTCCCAGGCTATCCTGAGGTAACCGGGCCCGTCTTCTAGGTCTGTCTTGGGTGGGAGTGCCCCAGCCAGAGCAGGGCACCAACCTGTAAGCCAAGCCTTGTCCTAGGCATTGGGGGGGATGATAAGATGAGGGAGATCCGGCCCCTGCCCTCAAGTTGCTGACTAATCAGACCCTATGCAAGAGGCTTACCAGATCAATACTCCTCGTCCTTTCTCGGCTAACTTTGGAGGAACGGTGTGCTAATTGTTGGTGGACTCATTCCAAAAAACCGTGTCTGGTCCCCCAGCTTCTCTCTGTGTTGCCCCACAACAAGGCACTGTCCTCAAGGGCGGCTCAGCCATTGGCACTAGTGGTTTTGAGACTCTAGACTGTGCTTCTCAGGGTGATCTAAGGACAGAATTTGCAGCATGGGTTAAAAATGCACATTCCTGAGCCTCAGCCCAAACCTTCCAAAGCAGAATTGTCAAGTATGGGGCTCATGAATCTGCATTTTAAAAAAACACCCTAGGTAACTCTTACCCTAAGCACTGCCCTGGTGTTTTTCAGTTTTTGGTTTTTGGTTTGAGGGCTTGTTTGGTTGGTTGGTTGGTTGGTTGGTTTTTGCCCTGGTGTTTTAAATACCTCCTACAGTTCCCAAGTCCAGCTGACCAGGGTGGGTCAGTTTCTCGGTCTGAGATGGGTGTTGGCTTTGATATTTTTATTACTGATGAAAAGCCCTGATTCATAGGCTCCTGGCTGTCAGTTTGGAAGGAATCAGAGGCCACTAAGAACAGAATTCTCTATCTTTTCGATCCATCTATAAAATGCCTACTTGATGGGCGCCTGGGTGGCTCAGTTGGTTAAGCGACTGCCTTCAGCTCAGGTTATGATCCTGGAGTCCCAGGATCGGGTCCCACATCGGGCTCCCTGCTCGTCAGGGAGTCTGCTTCTCCCTCTGACCCTCCTCCCTCTCATGCTCTCTGTCTCTCATTCTCTCTCTCTCAAATAAATAAATAAAATCTTAAAAAAAAAATGCCTACCTGAGCAGACACTGTTTAAAGGCCATTAAAATACCAGACACAGAATAACCCAGTCCCTGGAACTTTATAGACATATTTACTCAAACCCAAGTGCTTGCAAAAAGTAAATAAAAGGGAAGCAAAATAAGCAAGCACCCCTAGAAATACAAACTGAAAGTGAACAGCCCTGTTCTCTAAAATAAACAGGACAAATCCAGCGAGGATTAAATGACCTCTAGTCAGACAGGCTCAGAGCCAGAAATGCCCCATACTGGCTCCGGGAGGAAGGAGAGGGAGGCCTGTCTCCATCACCTGGGGGCGTGTGCCAGGATCGCTGCCCTGGGGGTCAGGGCCAGGCCTGCAAGAGCAGACAGTATCCTGGGGGGTATGGGTGCTCCCTCGCCCTCCCTGCCAGCCTGAAAATCAGGTCAGGGTCTGAAAATCAGGTTTAAAGATCAAGAAGTGTGCCCTAAAAAGCCTCTGATAAAATGCACATTTCCTGGAGGTGTAGAACCTCAAGTCACTATCATCTGCCATTTATTTTTTAATTTAGCGACCATTTATTTAGCACTTGCTGTGTTTTAGGCCCTGAGCCAGTCACTAAAGATATCCCGATAAGTAAAGCATAATTGGTGCCCTCACGCTGCACACCGTTTACTATGAAAGAAACAATAATAAATGGTAACATTTATCGCTCACTTACGATTTGAGGAACTTAACGACAAGCATCCTCCAGGCACTTTTTAATCCTCATAACATTATGGATCTCATTGACTCTTCCTAATGTCAATGCAGTTACTACTAGTCTTTCCCCATTTGACAGACGTGTCGACTGAGGCTCAAAGTCTGTGGTGTAACAATCAGCTCTCTGAAAGAAGAAGAAAAAAAAAAAAAAGCCCTGATTTGTAGTGTTTGCTGATCTTGGGAGTGTAAATCCTCCCAGGCAGGTTTCAAGCTACCAGCCCGCTGTCCCTGAATGTGGAGTTGGAAAGACGCAGGGGTGTGGGCAGGCTCCAGCATCCCCATTGCAAACAAGGTTCACAGCTAAGCACGGCTCACAGCTAAGCAAGTTCAAGCCAGCACTTGAACCCAGGTGTGTTGATCCCAAACCCCGCGCCTAACCACTTTGTTACACCATCAGTAACCTACGTGAGATCATTGACATCGGAAAGGGATACATCTTAAGACCCCGGTGAAGTGCCAAAAGTTTACAATGGTCCATAAAACCTCTTGGCTGGTTAATATCCTGTGCTTCCTCTACCTCTGTTTTTATCATCAACAGGGCAGTTAGTTTTCTTTTGAGAGCCATTTAAAAAACTTCTGATTTTGAAATAATTATCATTCACAGGAGGTTGCAAAAATAGTACGGAGAGGTCCTGTGTACCTTTCACCCACTTTCCCTCCATGGTCCCGTCTTAAATAACCACGGTACAATATCACTAGCCGGCAAGGGACATTGGTAAAAGGTGTGTGGGTATTTCTATGCCTTGTCATCTAGGATTGCCAGATTTAGCAAATAAGAATACAGAAGGCTCAGTTAAATTTTCTTTTTGACTTTTGTTTTGTTTTAGTGCAAGTATAGCCCATGCAATATTTGGGACATACTTATACTAAGAAATTATTCTTTATCTGAAATGCAAATTTAATTGGGTGTCCTGCATGTTGGCTGGCAACCCTCATTTTATTTTATTTTTTAAAGATTTTATTTATTTATTTTGACAGAGAGAGAGACAGCGAGAGAGGGAACACAAGCAGGGGGGAATGGAAGAGGGTGAAGCAGGCTTCCCGTCGAGCAGAGAGCCCGATGCGGAGCTCGATCCCAGGACCCCGGGATCATGACCTGAGCCGAAGGCAGACGCTTAACGACTGAGCCACCCAGGCACCCCAACAACCCTCATTTTATTACATGTGTGGAGTCATGCAACCACTACCCTAATCAAGATAGAGAACTATTCTGCCACCACAAACATGTTCCTTATGCTACTCCTTCACAGTCACATCTATCCCCCCCACCCTCCCTAGCCCGTGGCAACCATGAATTTGCTCTCCATTTCTGTAATTTTGTCATTTTTCCCACTTAGCATAATGTCCATGAGATCCATCCAAGTTGTTGCACTTTTCAATACTTTGGTCCTTTTTATTGCTGGGGAGTATTCTCCTGAGGGCAAATTTCACAAAGAATTTTTTTTTTTTAAATCTCATTCATTGGATAAATATTTATTGTATCGCTACTATGTGCCAGGTGCAAACAGGGAGCAGGTGAGGAGCTGGTAGCAATCAGGGTTGGGTTTTTGCCAGGCAAGTAAGGAAATGCAGAGTGGCAAGGCATGGGCATGATTAAGACAACTGAGTGGATGACACGCTGGGTGGGAAGGAAGCAGAGCCTGGCGGGGGGGGGGGTGGCGGGGGAGACAGGATCAGTAGTTCATAGTTCTGTGCAGGTGAAGAATTAATAGAGTTGGGTGCCTTTTTCAGAAGGGTTTCCTATCTCACCCCCAGTTTATTTTTTGTTTAAATATCAACATCAAAAGAAACATTCCATCTACTTTCCCTTCCACACTTAGACACAATTTCCAAATCAGAAGTAATACAGTTTTACGTGGGCATTTTTTTTAAGTTTTTATCTATTTATTTATTTGAGAAAGGGAGAGAGTGCACAAGCAGGGTGAGCTTCAGGCAGAGGGAGAAGCAGACACGCCGCTGAGCAAGGAGCCGGAAGTGGGGCTCAATCCTAGAATTCTGAGATCATGACCTGAGCCGAAGGCAGACACTTAACCGACTGAGCCACCCAGGCGCCCTTTATGCGGGCACTTTTAAACTGAAGGTTTTAGGGATAAATGTTAACCAACAAATTGCTTACTAACTCAATCAGGGTACACAAGAAAACAAAATTTTGGTCACAGAAAGTACCTAAAGATCATCTTTCCACCTGTTACTTTTAAAATTTGCTATTTAGTTTTAAAAGTAGGTAATATGTAGATGGATATAGGAAAAAATTCAAAAAGTGCAAAAGGATTTATATGAAAAGAGAAGCTTTTGTCTTACCACAGACCCTTAGTCAAAATTTCTCCTTCCTAGAGTCAGTTACTATTTCCTTGTGACCACTTTTAAGCATATAAGAATATATATGTGTGTCTGTGTGTTTATACACAAATGGAGCATACCATAACTGCTATTCTGTACCTTGTTTTTTTCATTTAGTATATCTTGGAAATTGTTCCCTGTCAGTACCTATAAAAGTGCCACATTCTTTTTACCCATACAAAGTACTTTTTTTTTTTTTAAGATTTTATTTATTTATGAGAGAATGAGAGCGAGCGAGCCAGGGGAAGGAGCAAAGTGAGAGGGACAAGCGGATTCTGCGCTGAGTGCAGAGCCCCCCACGGGGCTCTATTTCAGGACCCCGAGATCATGACTTGAGCCGTAGCCAGGAGTCCGGTGCTCAAGGGACTGAGCCACCCAGGTGACCCTAAAGCCTCCCTCCTAGAACATAACATTGAAAATTACAATCTTGCCAAAACTGCTCACCTCAATGCATCCTGGGATTTGTCGTTCTTAATCAGTTGAGTCTTGCTTGGAAAACAGAACTTGAGCAGAAGATGTGTTAGAAACAAAAGTGCCCTTCCAACAACACTGTAGAAGGACATACTGTACTGTATCCATGCACGCTGCTATCATGATGCCCAGAGGCAAATTATTTATACATTTAAACAACCAAGATATCTACCAGCAATGAGATACCCAGGGCTGTCTTGGCATCAGGAAATCAAGATCATTTTAGCAGACAGGACCAGTATACATATCCGCCCCCCTCCCCCCCCCACACACACCTTCTCTTCCTTACACCATTGCTTTGGTCTTTGGTATCTCAAATCACTGTTTTTTTTTTAAAGATTTACTTACTTGACAGAGACACAGCGAGAGAGGGAACACAAGCAGGGGGAGTGAGAGAGGGAGAAGCAGGCTTCCCGCTGAGCAGGGAGCCCAATGTGGGGCTCGATCCCAGGGCCCTGGGATCATGACCTGAGCCGAAGGCAGACGCTTAACAAATGAGCCACCCAGGCACCCCTCAAATCACTCTTAACAATTACGTGACAAATTACTACTTAGGAAGCTTCTCTCACATACCGAGGGATCAGAAGGGACATATATATCAAATGAACACACACTGAAGTATGTGTCACCAATTGCTATGGTAACTTACAGGTATATGCACTTCAATAGTTGTTCAGCCAAACAGAAATGAATGATGGTAGCCTTGTAAACATCAGCTAAGGACTGGTGGGGAAGATTTTCTCAGCAGGCTGAGGACAAGAACAATTCTCAGAAACATTTTTTGGATAGCTAAGGTCCCCCCTTGGCCCTCCCATTTCATAACCAATACCATTCCACTCTCTTTCCAAACCTGTTTCCATGCATTTCCATATATACATACATAAAATCCAGACATTTAGCTCATTATGTGAATTTTACCAATGCTCTTGCCCTGTAAGTACTATTCTGGAAATTGCTTTTTTTTTTCCCACTCAATCTTTTCAGCATTTTTTTCCTATGATAATACATAAAAATCAACCTCATTGTTTTTTTACTGCCACGTGGCACTCTGAAACGCTGTGTCTCAAACTTGAACTTGCATTCAGATCATCTAGGGATCTTGCTAACATGCAGATTATGATCTGATAGTTTTGGGGTAAGCCCTTGGGTTCTTTCTGCATTTCTAGAAAGTTGCCAGGTGTTGTAGATGCTGCTGGTCAAGAAATCACACTGTGAGGAACAAAGATGTAGAGTATGAGTGAAATTGTGTGTTAGAGCTCATTTAAACCAGCCCATGAGAAATGACTGTCAAATTTCCAGGAATTTTGTGATCCTGGTGCTAAACGTAGCCATCATTAAAAAATTCAATTATGTAAACTTACAATAAATTATATTGCAAACAGATAACAAATACTCAAAAATCATCACTTTCCTAGCTATTTTACTATGAATCTATGTTCTTTAGGTTATTTATGTCTATAATGTCTGTAGGGTACAAATCTATACAATGGCATGCTTTTGTGTGTCTCCTCCCAACTCCACACTCTGTTCATGTTGGCAGCTTGGAACCAGCCCCAGGGAGTATTTACAGAAATCGGTATAAAGGCATGCATTTCCCCAGGCCTTCTCCCACACTTCATATTACCAATCTTTTTTATTTTTGCTAATCTGACAAATCAAAAATGGCATCTCATTTTTAACTTGCATATCCCTGATTACAGTGAGACCAAATCTCTCTTATAGTCATTCCTTGGAATTTATTTATTTATTTTTAAAGATGTTATCTATTTGAGAGTGCACGAGCGGGGAGGAGAGGGACAAGCAGACTCCCCACTGAGCAGGGAACCCGATGTGGGGCTGGATCCCAGGACCCTGGGATCATGGCTTGAGCCGAAGGCAGACACTTAGCCATCTGAGCCACCCAGGTGCCCCTCATTCCTAGGAATATAATAGTATTTCTTGTTCTTGTAAATAGGACCCTTTTACTAGTATATTTTCTAGTTGATTATTGCATGGGAAAGCTGATGACTTTTAAAATCAGGCCACTCCTCCTAACCAGTTCAAATAGCTTGTCAGTTTATATTCTTAGAGGTTCTAGGTAATCAAATAATCTATAAGTAATGAGAAATGTCACTTTTCTATGTATATAATTGTTTTGCTTTGTGACACCAGCTTTGACTGCCACATTGACAACCAGCAGTAAAGTTCACCGGTGTCTTACTTCTGACTTGGAAGGAGCACTTCTGTATTTCCCTACTCATTTCTGCAGTTACGTCGTTATCCTTTCTCTTTCTGGCTTCTTAAGAGGATTTCGTTTTGTTTTTTATCAAGAATGGATGGTCAATTTATCCAGTGTTTACTTTCACTTTCTAAGTAACCCATTTTGGTGATATTTGAATCTCTCACATTAGCAGGTACTCTTTTTTTGTACTCTGAAGAGCATTAAAATTTTTTTAAGTCTCCTTCCCTTATACATCGTACCCCTGTTTCAGCTCTTGTCACTGTCCATGAATGTGTCCCTTCTCCACTAGCCAGCTTCTGGCTCTGAGAGGAAAAGAATATTCTCTCATGGGCGCCTGGGTGGCTCAGTTGGTTAAGCGACTGCCTTCAGCTCAGGTCACGATCCTGGAGTCCCGGGATCAAGTCCCGCATCGGGCTCCCTGCTCGGCGAGGAGCCTGCTTCTCCCTCTGACCTTCCTCCTTCTCATGCTCTCTGTCTCTCATTCTCTCTCTCTCAAATAAATAAATAAAATCTTAAAAAAAAAAAAAGAATATTCTCTCCATGACCCATTCAGCACTGAAACTTTATACCTAGTGACATTTCAATGAACAGTTAGGGAATGCCATGAATTTACCCCACCACCTGTATATTCTTTTTTTTTTTTTTAAAGATTTTATTTATTTATTTATTTGACAGAGAGAGACATAGCGAGAGAGGGAACACAAGCAGGGGAAGTGGGAGAGGGAGAAGCAGGCTTCCTGCCGAGCAGGGAGCCCGATGTGGGGCTCGATCCCAGGATCCTGGGATCATGACCTGAGCCGAAAACAGACGCCCAACGACTGAGCCACCCAGGCGCCCCATCACCTGTATATTCTTGAACACCAGCAATACCTACTCCTGTGAACTGAGGGCCGCTGGGCCTTTCCCACGGCTCCCCACCCCCCTCCCAACATTCCTACCCCGGTATATAAAGTACAGATTGTGCTGTTGACCTGTAATCCTTGGAGTGCTAACACCCCTGGTTGCTGGGCCCTGTTTTGGACCCAGGGGCCACCAAGAGTCCTGATCAGAATCTATGACTAGGTGGGTACCTTGGTTTTTTAAATTGCTACTCACCACTCTTGCCATATGAATATTGGGATTGTCTCCAAGAACCTGAGGAGTTTGTTTTATTTTGTCCTTTTAAGAAGTGGATAGAGTGTGCAGACAGGAGTCAAATTCTAGATGCATCCAAATGGCTGTGTGATCTTGGGCAAGTCATTACTTCTCTGTCCCTCAGGGACTTCCCCGCGAACATAACACTTTCCAAGGTGCATATGTAAAGGGCCAGAAAAGATCTGAGAGTGGCTTGTTCCAGGTGCCTGTAGTCAAATTAATTGAGTCCAAACTCCACTTCTGCCATTTACTGCCCTGGACAAGTGATTCGTGTCTGTACTTGGTTTTGTTCATGTATAAAACGGGGACCGTGAAGGGGCGCCTGGGTGGCTCAGTCGGTTTAGCGTCTGCCTTCCGCTCAGGTCAAGATCCCAGAGTCCTGGGATCCCGCCCCACATCGGGCTCCCCTCTCTGCGGGAGCCTGCTTCTCCCTCTCCCTCTGCCTGCCGTTTCCCCTGCTTATGCTCTCTCTCTGTGTATATCAAATAAATAAAATCTTTAAAAAACAAAACAAAAAAATAAATAAAATGGGGACCATGAAAGTACGAAGTTGATAGAGCAGCTGTGAAGATTAAACAGATAACACGTGAAGCCTTATCATAAAGCTAAAACTCACCGTGAGCGCTCCATGAACACTAGCCCTGTTGCTTTTATTATCACAAGGGTACCTGTGGGGAGAGAGAGCACTCTGTACAGCACTCATCGGACCAGGTGAGCTGGCAGGGGCGAGTTTTAGCTCGTACCCTCCGACCCGGGGCAGGCGTGGGGGCGCGCGGCTCGCGCCTGTCCTAGCACCTCCCGGGCAGCAGAGGGCCCCCGCCGCCGCCGCGGACAGCGAGGGCGGGGCGGGCGGCGCGGCGGGGGCGGGGCGGGCGGAGCGACCTAGCGAGGGGCGGAGCAGACGGCGCGGCGGGGGCGGGACGGGCTGTGCGGCCAAGCGAGGGGCGGAGCAGACGGTGCGGCGGGGGGCGGGGTGGGGCGGGGTGGGGCGGGGCGGGCTTAGGGGGCGGGCCGAGCACGGGGGCAGGGCTAGCGGACGCGGGCCCACGCGTGGGGCCATGCAGGTAGGTGTCCACGGCCCGCCCAGCTCTAACTCCGATCCCAGACCCGGCTCGGAGCCGGCTCAGGCCTAAGCTCAACAGCGCGCTGAGGTGAGGGCTGTGCCTGACCCAAAGCGAAACCGAAAGTCCGGCCTCCGTGACCTGATCTTCCTGGGGTTGGAAAAGGGTGGCCTGCGAAAGACTGGGGGCGTGGGGGGGGGGGTATTCCCCGGCCAATAGGATTTTGGCTCCTTGGTGCAGGCGGGCTCTGAGTTAGGGGCCCTCTTGGGAGCTTGGAGCTCGGAACCCACCGGGATTTCTGGGCTGGGCGGGCACGTGGGGGTGGGATTTAGGGGGCCGGGCTGAAGCTCGAATTAGGGGGCGGGCCGACTTGGACGAGCTGGGCGGGGAGCGCTGCTGGGGTTCTGATACTTTGGCTAGAGGGCTGGAGCTTTCAGCGGAAAGAGGTTTGGCCCGGCATCTGCGTCGGTCGGTGGGAGAAGGGGCGGAAGCAGAGGTCTGAGCCTTGGAGCGATCACTTCGCGGGAATGGGGCTTATGGGAATGGGGGGGGGGGGTTTCCGGGGCCTGGATAATATAGGTCAAGGGTCCCAAATCTCGTAGGAGTCTGAGCAGCCCCCCTACCCCGCCTCCACTAGGTGGCCATGACCGGTAGGGCCCGCAAAGAGGCGGTGCAGGCCGCGGCCCGGGAACTCCTCAAGTTCGTGAACCGGAGCCCCTCTCCTTTCCACGGTAAGTGACCAGGACAGGGGAGGAGGGTGGTGGCCGGTGTGCCTCCTAACCGGCTTCCATCGCTAAGCGAGGGCTTTTTCTACAGCCGTGGCCGAGTGCCGCAGCCGCCTTCTCCAGGCTGGCTTCCATGAACTCAAAGAGACGGAGAGCTGGGATATCAAGCCGGAAAGCAAGGTACGTTGGGTGGGGTGGGGACAGAGAAGCAGGTCCCGAGGCCGGAGCTCAAAGTCCTTTGTGCCAGCCGGCTAGATAATCCAATCAATCTCCCCCCGCCCCAGTACTTCCTGACCAGGAACTCCTCCACGATCATCGCTTTTGCTGTGGGAGGCCAGTATGTTCCTGGCAATGGTTTCAGCCTCATTGGGGCCCACACGGACAGCCCCTGCCTCCGGGTGAGGAACTGGGGCTGCGCTGGGGTAGGGGAGGCATCAGGGGAACCCAGGGCAAAAGGGAAGGGAGAGGTACAGATTGGGGGCTCTATTCCTGCAGCGGGGGGAGACTTGTCGCCCCCTTCCTCCACACTTTGGGCCCTTCTCTGTCAGCGATATTCTTTCTGTGTTCCTTAGGCCTCCGCCCGTCTGTCTCACCTCCAAATCATACCATTCGGCCTTCTCTGACTTCTCATTCCCCATCTTCACACTTAGGTGAAACGACGGTCCCGCCGCAGCCAGGTGGGTTTCCAGCAGGTTGGCGTGGAGACCTATGGTGGTGGGATCTGGAGCACCTGGTTTGACCGGGACCTGACCTTGGCTGGACGTGTCATTGTCAAGGTGGGAACTGGGGTTGGACCTGGGAGGTTCTCACCTTCAGCAGCCTGAAGATTGACTGTGACCTTCCTTCAGGGTACCTGTGGAGAGCCCCCCCCACCCCCAGGGAAGGGGGAGTGGGGCAGTCTGGGTTCGAGTATCATGTTGGTTAGTCTGGGTGAAGTGGGGGTTTTAACCCGCTGTGGTTGGGAGGCGCCCTGGTTTGACCTGGCCCGGTGGGCCACAGTGCCCTACCTCAGGCCGGCTGGAACAGCGGCTGGTGCACGTGGACCGGCCCATTCTCCGCATCCCACACCTGGCCATCCATCTGCAGCGCAATGTCAACGAGAACTTTGGGCCCAACATGGAGATGCACTTGTGAGCCTGGGGCAAGGGCCGTGGTGACTGGGAGGGATGGCTGTGGCACCAGGTGATGGAAGGGGCCCCGGGGGACCTGGGACCCCGCTACCTCATGGTCGCCACAGCCAGGTTCTACTCTCGGGACCCAGTTGTTGATGTCCGAGGGCCCTCATAGCTCTGCCATTTGGGAAGCAAACTGGGAATCGAAGGGCAAGGGCAGTTCCCATTGGGAGATGCCCGAGCTCAGGGGTGCCATGTCCTCCAGCTCGCCCCACACTTCCCTCATGTGTCCCCCCACAGAGTCCCCATTCTTGCCACAGCAGTCCAGGAGGAGCTGGAGAAGGGGACCCCTGAGCCTGGGCCTGTCAATGCTACAGTAAGAGAGTCCCCTGCTCACAGGAAGGGGGGAGGAGAAGGGGAAAGGACTGATTCCCTGAGAAGGGGGAGGAGGGGAAGAGCAGACCTTCTTCCTCCCAGCATGCTTCTGCCCTGCAGGATGACCGGCACCACTCGGTCCTCATGTCCCTTCTCTGCGCCCATCTGGGACTGAGCCCCGAGGATATCTTGGAGATGGAGCTTTGTCTTGCTGACACGCAGCCTGCGGTAGGGAATGGTTGCAGGGACTCATGGGTGGGGATCGCGGGGATCCTGGCCTGCCCAGCGTATCCCCTGAAGCACTCACCACCTCAGCCAGTCCCCCGGTTCCTCTCATCCCTCTTCTTCCCAGTAGACACCATGTCCTCAGCCTCCAGGCCAGTGGTTCTCAAAAGGGCACTTTCGTGCTCCAGGCCTGCCTCCTTGGATGCCTGCGTGGGCCCTGGGAATCAGCCCCTCCACAGATTTCTCCCCTCCTAGGAGTTTCTGCTGCAGGTGGTCGCTGTGTACTTTGAACCCACCCTGGCCCTGCACCCCTGAGGGCAGAAGTCCCGGATACGGCCCCCGTTTTTCTGGAGCCTGCCCTCGAGTCCCTCCGGGTTGCGCACAGCAGGAGATTATGAAATCTTCGGATGTTTGGTCCTCTTTGAATGTGCACTTTCTGGGCTGGTCTCCTCTTCTGTTTATTTCCTTAGCTTTTCTTGTGTCCGTTCAGCTCCCCCCTTTTCCCCGTCCCACAGGAACTGGTAGGAACCGTAGACCTCATCCTCCCATCCCTCAGCTCCTGCCCAGCTCCATTCCCCATTGTCCACTCAGCCCGACCCAGCAGGATCCCAGTGCCCGAAGCTGGGGAACAGGGCGGGCTTGCACACAGAGCCAAGGAGGCTCGCTCAAACCCAGGCCTTTGGGAGCAGGGAGAAGCAGGTGAGTTGGGGCGGAGGGTTGAAGGTTGGGCCCACTGTCCTGTCTTTCTAGGTCCTGGGTGGCGCCTACGAGGAGTTCATCTTTGCCCCTCGGCTGGACAATCTGCACAGCTGTTTCTGTGCCCTGCAGGTGAGCAGCGGGGGTGCCCCCAGGCGGGGCACACCGCCGGGAGAAGCTGTGGTCGGGGGACTGCCTCAAGGCCCAGCAGGTCCTAGGAGGGCCACTGGCCACCTCCTCCGTCTGCTGGCGCTTGGGGGACTGTGGGGGCGGGGCCGGGGCTGAGGTGGGGGAAGGTGGAGAGGCCAGCTCGGGCACCATGGGGTCTCCTCACCTGGCTCCACTGCGTCTCTTTTATATTAGCCTCTGCTTCCCGGAGGGGCCTTCGTGTCTCATGAGGCAGCATCATCCTCCTTCCTCTGCTCCCCCTGCCCTCCAAGCTTACGCCCACCCAGCCTTCTGTCTGTGCCCTTGGCGTCTCCGTGGGGCCAGCTCTCTTCCTTCCAGTCACCTTGGAGTGACCTTCTTTCTACCCTAGTCAGTTCTATTTCTTTCTTTCCTCTTGCTCTCTCTCTTTTCATCCCTCTCTCTCCCACCCCATCCTATTCTCGGAGACAGGCTTTGGGCCTTAATGGAGACCAGGGCCGAACCTGGGACCTGTGTCCCCTTGATGGAGTCCCAGTCGCCTCTGTGGACCTCGATCTTTTCACTGGGGCCTGGTAGTTTATGTGCTCTGTGTGCTGTTTTTGACTTCCCAGGATTCTCCACTCTTCTCCTCCATGTTATTCATCCTCCTGCCTTTCATGGAGGCAGGTAGGGGAGCACACCCAAAGGGTGGTTCTCCCAGCCCAGCTGAAAGGTCTCCCGCAAGCCAGCCAATGCCCTAAGGGACAAAGGCCGGTCAAAGGCCCAGCCCACTTCATCCCGGCCGTGACAACAACAGGCAGCCGGGAGTGTGAACCTGCCAGGTATTGGTGGGCAGGGTTATGGAAGAAGGAGCAGTGAGGAGGATGCTCTTGATCCCCCCCCAAACAGGCTTTGATCGACTCCTGTGCGGCCCCTGCCTCTTTGGCCGCGGAGCCCCACGTGCGCATGATCGCTCTCTATGACAACGAAGAGGTACGTGGAGGGCCCTGTGGAGGGTCTCTTCTGTGGAGGGGGTCCCCTCTGTGAAGCTTCCCGCAGCCAGCTTGTGCCAGGCACCCCCCGTAAACCAGGGCTGTTCTGGAAACCACAGAGCTGGAAGGCCTATGCTCCCTTAGTACTTGGTCGCCCTGGCTCAGCATGTATCAGTTTCTAGAGGTGTGACCATACCTCCCGTGTGCCACATGGTGAGCTCCTCGAGGACAGGGACTCTGCCCTTCATCCTGTAGCCCCAGGGCTCAGCGCATGGTGGGGCCTCGCTCTGCGCACTCCCGTGAGGTGCGCTCTTAGACACCGTCACAGAGCCTGAGCAGATGGGTCCTTCTCTCTCCTGGAACTGTACGGGTCAGAGTGAGCAGCTGAGGACAGGTCTCTGCTGTCCTGAGCACTTGGCTGCCATCTCAGGATGCAGGCCGCCCGGCTGTTCCCGCTCCTGCCATCATGTCTATACTGAGTGAGGAGGACGGGAGGAAGGGGCAGAGGGAGAGTGCACGCCCATCCTTTTAAGGCGCAACCCGAAGGGGGCGTTCCTCACTGCCGTGTTCCATGGAACTCCGTCGGCATGGCCACATTAGCTGCAAGGGAAAGCTGGGAGTATCCTCTCTAACTGGGTGGTCCTGTGCTTAGCTGCAATTTGGGTGTTTTCCTGTGCAGCATAGCGTGGATAGTTCGCAGTCTCTGTTACGTGCATAAAAGACGATTGGCCAGTGTGGTGGGGCACCTGTGCGAAGCCCCAGATGTGAGGGTTGGGGGAGGAAGAGGGGAGGAAGGTGCAGGAGGCCCACAGAAAGTGCTCTTCCTGCCCCAGAGATGACATAGGACTAGTTCGGCCCCAGCCCACCCTCAGGTTTTCAGGGGCACAGCGTTGGGGAAGTGGCTGACAACACCCCACATTCCTCATCCACTGAGTCAGCAGAGTCCTGGGCACCAGTGGTGGTCCTGGGTGTGGGGCCCCTCTCCCCGGCTTCCGGCTCTGGCCCCTGAGCCCAGACCCCAGAGCAGTGTCTGCTGTCACCAGGTGGGCTCTGAGAGCGCCCAGGGGGCACAGTCATTGCTGACAGAGCTGGTGCTGCGCCGACTCTCAGCCTCACTCCAGCACCTGACGGCCTTCGAGGAAGCCATCCCCAAGTCCTACATGATCAGCGCAGACATGGCGCACGCCGTGCACCCCAACTACCTGTGAGTCTGCCGGGCCAGGCGTGCAGTCCTCACAGCTGGAGACCCGAGTGGAACCTGCCTTCAGGCTCAGCCCCAGCCCCAGGGCCCCAGCTTCTCCCCCCTTCCCCTTCCTCCTCACACTGGCCGGAAGGTCAGTGGTGGCTTCCTTTTGACTGCGCCAAGACGCAAATGGGTCAAAGTCATGTAATGCCCAACCCGGGTATGTTGAATAGACTCTCTCTACAGCCTTCTTTCCACCCACTGCTAGAGGATGCCTGGGACACTGTTCGGCATGCCCCTCAGGTCCTACCGCGCTGGGTGGGAAAGAATGCTGTGGTGCATTAGTGATGTTTCCAGGGCATAGCTAGAGGTGGGTGTTGGGAGACCCACCTCCTGTTTGCCATCCACAGCCGTGACTCCATCTCTTACAGGGACAAGCATGAGGAGAACCACCGGCCCTTGTTCCACAAGGTGAGATGCACCTGTTTCTCCTTAGGGACTTGAAGGCCTGGCTGGTTCTGGGCCCCGTCTCCTTCCCTGTGGGCCCATCACCCGCGAGTGCCTCACCCTCGCTTCCTGGTTTCCCTCTCCCCAGGGCCCTGTGATTAAGGTGAACAGCAAGCAACGCTATGCCTCGAATGCGGTTTCAGAGGCCCTGATCCGAGAGGTGGCCAATAAGGTCGGGGTGCCCCTGCAGGTGAGGCTGGGCCCTGCCTGGGAAGACGGGATAGAGGGAGTGGGACTGGGGGGGCATAAACAGATGATGCGTCCCCAGTGAAGTGGGGGGGTGCACACCTGGGAGCCAACCTTTGGTGGCTGGGCCTCCAGTAGAGCGAGAAGAATGGGTTTTGGATCTGGGCAGAGCTGGAGTCAGTGCTGGGTGTGCTGTGGGCTAGCCCCGTGACTGTGGACGAGGTGCTCCGTTTCTCTGGGTCAGTTTCCACACCTGTTAAATGGGGCTGATGATGAGGCCTCTCCTGCTGGATTTCTGTGAGACATGAAGATACGGTGTGCTTGTGACACGTGGGTTTAGTCCTGCTTTTTTTCCCATCCAGCTCCCTGTGTTTCTCTTCCACACCCTGGGCTCCTCCATAAGTGAAGTTCAGGGCTGGGGAAACTTGAACTGCCACCTGCTCATTTTCATTCTTGCCGTGGCAATGGCCCATGTCGTCAGAAATAGGTGGAGGTAGAGCTATAAGGGACTGGGGCCCAGGAAGTCCAGTGACACACAGCAAGCAGGTCCTGGTGGGTCAGGACCAGGTGCTGGCATCCTGCCTCCCAGTTCAGGGCGCTCTCTGCCAAATGGAGCCCCCCCTTGCCCCACGTAGACCTGAATGTTCCCTTCTCGGGGAGACCTCTCTGAGGAAGTGACCCTTGGAGCTGAGACTTTAGAAAGAGGCAGCTGTGGGTGAGTCTGCAGGGAGAGCATCCCCACAGAGGGAATGAGTGCAAAGGCCCCAAGGGGCACAGGAGTGCACTCGGCCTGTCAGGAAGGGACAAAGCCAGAGTGGTAGAGGCGGGGTGAGAAGCGGGGAGAGAAGCCTACCCAGGCCAGTCATGCAGGGCCTCCTAGGCCATGGAAGGGGGTCTGCATGTTTTTCTAAGGCAATGAGAAGACATTGGGGGAATTTTCTTTAATTAAACTCACAGCAGAAGCAGGACATGTGTACTTTAAAAAAAAACCAGGAAACACAAATAGAAATAAGAAAACATGAACCCACAGAGATTTGTGTATATGCTTTCAGATTTTTTCCTATGCATATACTTAACACATATTTTATAAAAAGTGGAATCATTTTGAATGTATTGTTTGCTTCCTCTTCACTCTGTGTTCTCTACATTTTCATTTCGGTACACTTCTGTTTCAGTAAATTTGTACCTAATCCTAATGCACAGATTTTTTTTTTTTTTTTTTTAAGTGAGCTCTATGCCCAGCGTGGGGCTTGAACTCACAACCCCGAGATCAAGAGTCACATGTTCTACCGACTGAGCCAGCCAGGTGCTCCCAGATCATTTTCAGTTTTCCCTAATTATCCCCAAAATATTCTTTACAGATTCTTGTCCCACCTGAGTATCTAGTTCAGGACCACATGTTACATCTCGTTCATATGTTGCTTAAATATCTCATAGTGTAGTGCAGCCCTCACCACCCCCTTTTAAAATAACGTTGATTTGGGGCGCCTGGGTGGCGCAGTCTGTTAAGCATCAGACTCTTGGTTTTGGCTCAGGTCGTGATCTCAGGGTTGTGAGATCGAGCCCCGAGTCGGGCTCTGCCCTCAGCGCAGAGTCTGCTTGGGATTCTCTCTCCCTCTTCCTCTGCCCCTCCCGTTCGTGTGCTCGCTCGCTCTTTCTCTCTCTAAATAAATAGATAAATCTTCAAAAAAAGTAAAATAAAATAACATTGACTTGTTGAAGAAATGAGGCTCATCATCCCACATGATGTCTCACTTTCTCGGTTTGTCTGGTTGCTTCTTTGTGGTGGTGCTTAGCTGGTGCCTCTAGGCCCTGTATTTCCTGTAAATTGGAATTCATGCCCAAAGGCTTGATAGATTCAAGTTAGACATTTTTGGCCAGAAGACATCATGACTGGTGTGTCCTTCATGTTGCATCATACATGTATTATCTGGGTGATCCGCCCCTAGTGATGATAAGATTGAGCACCTGATTGGGGTGCCCTCAAACCCTCCATCATATGGGGGCTTTTCTCCTCTGGCTGGACGGTAACTGTGTCAGTGATGAGTTCTCTATCAACCAGACACCTAATGGTTTTGACACCCATTGACAGTCCTTGCAAAATCAGTAATTCCATCCCTCCAATTCATCCCTCTACGAGTCATCCCTTCAGATATTAGCTGCTATTCTTGAGAAGCGGAACTTTCTCCCCATCAACTAGGGCTATTTGGTTATCATGAAATATGGTTTCTGCTGGAAAGACCAGATAAATGCCCATTCTTTCCCTTTAATAACCAGTTTTCAAGGTGACGTATGTTAATAGCCACTTCAAGAGGTGACACATAGGGGTTTTTTTCTTTTCCTTTTTCTGACATTAAATCAGATTTTCATTGGTTCAGTGTAGATCCAATGCACTGTAGTAATTTTATTTTATTTTTTAAAGATTTTATTTATTAGAGAGAGAGCGCGCAGGGGGAGGGAAAGCGAATCTCAAGGAAACTCCCCACTGAGCACAGAGCCTGACACGGGGCTCGATCCCACGACCCTGAGATCATGACCCAAGCCGAAATCAAGAGTCAGATGCTTAACCGACTGAGCCACCCAGGCGCCCCTGTAGTCACTTTATTTCATCGTCAGATAGTCATAACTGACCAGTGGGAGTCTTGCCTTTAGACACGCGTCCTTTGACAGGACTTTTCAAAAGTTTTCTTACTTTCTGTACAACAAGAAATTGCAGGCTCATCTCATTCATTTCTCTCCCTAGACATGGCAGCTTTGGAAGGATGGTGATTTTGGAGACTGTGGTCTGACAACCTGAGTGTCTGTTTTTATCATGGGGGACAGTGCTTTGGGGTCACTTCTGTTGACGTAGCTAGAAAAAAATATCTATGTTTTGAAAACCATGAGTTAATACTATAATTCTTATTCAAAAAAAATAATAGTTATTACTTAATCTGATTTTATAATTCTGTTTTCCCTCACACTGAAAATCTCAACATTGTACATCATATTATGACTTTCTTATTTATTTTTTTACCAGAATATAAAGGAAATGGTTTCGGAATGCCAATAGCAATATTTCTAAAAACACTAAAACTGCTGAATGATTGTTCTTTGTGTGTGTATGGGGGCGGGGAGAGAGTGTATGTTAAGCAAGCGGTTGATATAAACGACACATTTTTTTTTTTTAATTCCCTTGCCTGCTATGGATTCTTAATGGAAGGCAAGATGGTGGTAGCCAGAATGAGGGTGGCAGTAGTTCAGACGGAGAAAATGGGACCAATGCAGAATATACTGTTCTCTGGGCCTGCCATTTAATGTGGGCTTCCTGTTTTCATTCTGGTCACATCCACTCCCTGAGGGGGCAGAAGCGGGCCCCTGTCAGCCCTGCAGTTCTTAGGCGCCTTCCTCTTTGGGCTTAATGAGCAGACACTGCATGCCGTTCCGAGCCTCTCCACCCTTCCCTAGGATCTCATGGTCCGGAATGACTCTCCCTGTGGAACCACCATCGGACCTATCTTGGCTTCTCGGCTGGGGCTGCGGGTTCTAGATTTAGGCAGCCCCCAACTGGCCATGCACTCCATCCGGGAGACCGCCTGCACCTCAGGAGTACTCCAGACCCTCACCCTCTTCAAGGTGACTCCTACCTGACCCATCCTCGCGGCAGCCGGGCTCGTTCCTCCTCCAGTGCCCGGATGGGTTGCTGGGGCAACATCGTTGCTAGGTGGCCGGCTTGGGTGATGGGAGCTGGCTGTCTTGGGACTACCATGTAGGAGAGGAAAGGTCCCCATTCTTCTCCAGGCCCAGGGGCCCTGATCAGCCCCCAGAGGATAATGAGAGGATGGAGAGGGGGCGGGAGATGACAAGACTGGGAAAGTTGTCAAGTGTGGGTGAGCACCGTGCCTCTCTGGCTCGGCCCTGTGTTGGCGGGAGGTGTGCCGCAGGGCACCCCCAGCTGGCCTCCACTGATTCCAGATCCCGTGTTGCTTTCCATTTTAGGGCTTCTTTGAGCTGTTCCCTTCTCTGAGCCGTAACCTCTTAGTGGATTGAGGCCTCTTGGAAAGACTTCTCTTGCACTTGAGAAGTGGTCAGTTGAGCTGAAGCTGGATTATTAAAGTGGATTTCTCACTCAGACTCATTCTGTTGTACTTGTTTGGGAACCGCAAGGGTGGGAGTTGAACCTAGCTTTGACCTCTGAAACCAGAACAGAGTGGGTAGGGAGGAGGCAGGTAGAGGGGGCCGCAGCTCCTGGGAGCTGATGGAGGCCTGATCCCGAATCTCTTTTCCTCGAGGCCATGCCTGAAGTCGGTGACAGGTAGGTGGGTCCACAATTGGAAGGTCCCTTCTCCCATCCCTAGTCCTCTTTTCTGGGAAGTGGCCTCGATGCACTTGCATTACCAGAAGAGTCCAGGAGCCCTTCTCAGTGCCGTGAGGTCTCCACACCCAGCACGAGGCCCCCAGAGCCCGCGCATTCCTCTCCCTGCCCCACTCAGTCTCGTTAACTTTTATAAGCAGTCTCTTATTATTCAGTGTTTTTTCCCTCTGGTTAATAATTTCCACCCCATCATTTCTCCCTTCTCCTTTCTTTTTTCTTCCTTCCTTTCTTCCTCTCCCTCCTCCTCCATTCCCTCCTCTTCCTGCTCTTCTTGTGTTTGTTCATCCCCCTTCTTTGCCTTACAGTTTGCCTAATTTGTGGCTTCCCCCGAGAGCACCAGCAGTCTTACCTGTTAGTGCTAAGTGTGCTGGTGACAGACGCTGCCATGGGACACCAGAGGGTGACAAGGCTCTGGCTGGCTGAGGCTGGCCTTCAAAGGCACGCTGCTTTGGAACCGAGCGCCCCCTAGTGTTGATGTCCTAGGATTCCCGCAGAGCAGAGACCAGGTGGGGCCGCATCTGATCACCTAAGTCCGGAGGGTTTTCTCAGTATGCCGTAAGCATGAGATAGGAGTATTTTTATTTCCTTCCTTGTCCTTTGGTTGAACTGGGTGATTTTTGGAGGACGTATGGTGATATCTGGACTCAGGCAGCCACTGCCATCCCATGGGGACTGCTGGTGCTGTTTGTAATAGTAAAGTGTGGGCGGTGTTGGTAGAAGACATGGCTAGTAACCCACCCCCGTCCCTCACTTTGATCACTTGGGTGGACTTGGCCCAACTTCCACCTGCCAATAGTAGCATTTCTTTGCCTGGGGGACATGCGTTTGCTGCGTGTCTAGTTTCCCACTGGAGGCATTTGGAAGTGCTAGGAAACATGCTCCCCACCCCAGAGACTCCAACCAGAGACTGTCAAGACTCTAAGAAAACTCCAGCTCCCTCACATCTGGGAGATTACTCTGACATGGGTAGTTGACACTGGCCCCCTGACCCTAGCAGAATTAAGCCCGGTAACAGGCCCCTTCACTGCCCGCCCTCCCTTCCTTGTCTCGCATCCCCACGCCCCTACCGGCGTTTCCCTCCACCTCCCAAATAAACTCCTTGCACTTGGATCCTTGTCTCAGGTCTGCTGCTGGGGAGCCTAACCTAAGCTAGTGTTCCTTTGAGAGTGGGAATAAGACAAGGATGCCTGGTTTTCTATTTCCAGTCAACATCGTACTGTTGGTCCCCAGCTTGGGGATAAGGTGAGACAGGATAAAAGGAACACTGAAAGGGGAGGAGTAAACTTCCTTTTGATATGATTTGTTACATAGAAAATCTGAAGGCTATATTACTTGAATTAATATCAAGATAGCTGGCTGAAAAACCAATATACCAAAATTAATTCTATTTCTTTAGGCCAGCAATGAATAATAGCTAGAAAATGAAATTTTTAAAAGGACAACTTCCACAAAGCATAATAATCAAGTACCTATGAATAAGCATTAAAAGATTTCTATAGAAAAAATATATGAAAGGAGATCCAAATAATTTGGAAGATAGGTGTTATTTGTGGATGTGAAAATCAATATTGTAAAAATACTGGTTATCCTCCAAATTGATAAATAGATTCATTGCCATCCTAATAATGTAATGGGTTTGCTCTTTTCTGCTTATAAATAGTGGAAGTTGACACGTGGATTCTCTAGTATATATGGAAATAGCTAAAACAATTTGAAGAAGACAATCGCCTTACCAGTTATCAAAGCTTATTACAAAACTGATTAAGACAGTATATGAATTGGTTCAAGGGTTGACTGACCAGTGACAAGTGAATATCTGATACTTGATTTGTGATGAGAGTGGCAACTCAGATGATCTTTTCAGTAAATTGTGCTATGAAAATTGAATATCCATATGGAAAAGTTAAGTTGGAACCCTCCCTCCCACAATATGCAAAATCAGTTGCAAATGGATTTTAGATCTAAATATAGATGGCAAAATAATAAAGCTTTTAGAAAATATTAAAGGAGAGTATCTTTATGATCTTGGTTAGGGGAAGATTTAAATAGGATACAAAGAACACTACGCATAGAGGAAAAAATTGACATATTTGACCTCATTGAAATTAAGACATCATTAAGAGGATTAGAAGGCTTATTTGCAACACATGTAATTGACATAGGGCTCATATTCAGAGTACATAAGACCTACAATCAGTAAGAAAAGTCAGATATCTAAAAGAATGGGCAAAATACTTAAATGGGCACTCCATAATAAAAAGCCATTAAATATATGAAAACTTCTTGCTCTACTTCATTAGTCATCTTAGAAATATTGGGTTGAATCGTGGAATTGTTTATGTTTGACCATTTTGACCTACAAAATGGCAATTTCATAGGGTTTAATCTAATATAAATTAAAACCATGATATGTCCCCACTGTACACCCATTACGATACGTGAAATTTTTAAAATCTGACAATACCAAGTGTTGGTAAGGATGTGGAACAACAGTAACTCTCATACAATGTCCGTGAGAATGTGAAGTGCCAACAGTTGAGGACATCAGTTCAGCATTAGCCTCATCGACACAGCTACTCTACTCCCTTAGACCTCCTCAGTAAAAGTGAGGTAAGGAAACGGAAGGACTCCATAAACCGCTTTTTGCTCCTTTTCCTGCTTCTCTTCTTGCTAAGACTGTACACCCACTTTGCACATGCCACATAAGGCAAACAGCATATATCCTCCCTGTAAGGGACAAAGAGTTAATGATCTCTTTAGAATAGCTAACATCTAAGGAAGGGCCAGATGAGAATGACCGGACGAAGCCCTCCTATGCGTATTCCAGACAACCCATGCTAGACATCTCAACGCCAAGCCCGCTTGGCTCCAAGGAATAATACCTGGGTCCTTGTCTTTTTTCTAACTGGTTTCTGGATGCTTGAGAGGACACGTACACTGGGCCACAATCCTCAGTAAACACCCCAGATACCAAGCAAAGATGAGAATCTCTCTTCCTTTCCTTTCTGAGTCACTCAGACACTGCCTCTGTACCTGCACTCTCTCTCTACCTTCAACAAACTCTGTTTTCATCTCCTGCTGGCTTGCATTTGATTTCTATCTTGCATGCAGCCAGAAACCCTCTTGGCTGGTCCTGTGGGACCCTTCCTGGGTCCCTGGCCCCCGCCTGCTGACATCAAAAGCATTTGCATGTGCACCAAGTATATTCATAGCAACTGTTCCTAAGATTCCCAAACTGGAAACAACCCAAGGGTCCATACACAATACAGTAGATACTGGGAGAGATCCCAGTTTTGTGGGGGCTGAAACATACAATTTGGGGACCCTCTTTAAGTAAAAGAATACAAAATTACAAATAAAAATTTAGTATGAAAGCAAATATAAGAATGAGGACATTTAAGGAAGAATTATATGCAAAAGCCACATGATCATCTCAATAGATGCAGAGAAAGCATTGGACAAATCCACCATCCTTTCATGATAAAAAAACAACAAACATTTAACACCCAGAAATAGAAGGGTACTTCCTTAATCTGATAAAGGGTATCCATGAAAAACCCACAGATAAACATCACACTCAGTGATGAAAGAATGAAGGCTATTGCCCTAAGGATCAGAAACAAAGACAACAATGTCTGTTCTCACCAATTTTAGTCAACATTAGACTGGAGCTTCTATCCAGGGCAATCAGGCAAGAAAAAGGTGTAGCTAGAATGAAAAATATAACAAATTACTTTTACAAATCATATAAAAATATTTGATCATGTGAACACATTGCTAGGGCTCCTCCCAGAGCCTTGGAAGGGATCTGTGAAGATGAGGACCCCCAAAACTGGAGGTTCCTCAGCCTCTGAATCGTAGTGTAAAGTTATCACACAATGGAAGACTATAAAGCAATGAAAATGAACACGGGTACTGTTTCATCCAATGATACGGGTAAGTCTTTAAAGTATAATATTGGGGGGGGCGCCTGAATGGCTCAGTTGGTTAAACATTTGACCTTGGCTCAGGTCATGATCCCGGGGTCCTGGGATTGAGCCCCGTGTTGAGGTCCCCGTTCAGTGGGGAGTCTGCTTCTCCGTCTTCCTCTGCCCTTCCCCCCACTCATGCACACGAGTGCTTTCTCTCAAATAAAATAAAATAAACAAAATATAATTTTGGGATGCCTGGCTGGCTCAGCCAGTAGAGTATATGACTCTTGATCTCGGAGTCATGAGTTTGAGCCCCACAGTGGGCATAGAGATTACTTTAAAAAAATCAAATATATGGCGCCTGGGTGGCTCAGTTGGTTAAGCATCTGCCTTTGGCTCAGGTCATGATCCCAGGGTCTTGGGATCAAGCCCCATGTTGGGGGAGGGGGGTCCCTGCTCAGCAGGGAGTCTGCTTGTCCCTTTCCCTCTGCCCCTTCCCCTGCTCATGCTCACTCCCTCTCAAATAAATAAATAAAATCTTTTAAAAAATACAATATGTTGAAGAAAAAGCAGTCAGCACAAAATAATACATATTGTAATTTAGTGAGTTGAATAGTGTCTCCCCAAAATTGCTGTCTCCCTGGAACCAAATTGGAATGTGTCCCAATTTGGAAATTGGGTCTTGCAGATGTAATTGGTTAAAGTTCTCGAGAAGAAACCCACCTGGGTTAGGTGGGCTCTAAATCCATTGATTAGTGTCTTTAAAAGAGAAAGGAGAGGGAGATATGGACACACAGAGTCATAGCAGAGATGCTGTCACAGGCCAAGGAGTGCCAGGAGTCCCCAGAAGCTGGCAGAGGCAAACAAGGATACTCCGTTGAGCCTTTGGAGGGAGCATTCCTCTGGCAACACCTTGATTTTGGACTTCTGGGCCCAGAAGTGTGAGAGAGTACATTTTTGTTGTAGAGGGCAAAATGGAGTCCCTCACGTCAAGCAGGTGCCGGCGTCAAACAATGACACAAGCAGATAAGGTATTGATACCAGGACCTATCTCTGGGACCGGCATCAGCCGACACCCCAGAACTGATAATGAGCGGAACCAGAACAGGTCTGCAGAGACCCCAAACCAATGAAATCCCTTTAAAAAGGGGAGCATTTTGGCAGCAACCTGGCAGCAGACTCTTCAGACCTGACCCCTCTATGTCTGACCACTTAAAAAATGCAATGGCCACTGAAGCCTCTGCCCAATCGATCTCTGAACAGAACCGAGATCCTTCTCTGCTTGCACATCAGAAGCAGTCAGTGCCGAGAACGGACCCGGACCAGACAGGACCAACGCCTTATCTCAACAGTGCGCCCCACAGACTGACTTCGCGTTTGGTTCGTTCACTTCCTGCACCCCCTCTGTTATCTTGTTTGTTGTGTGGTTTGTCTTCTACCTTGCTCTGTGCATTGTGTAAGAAGCCGAGTTTAATCACATGGTGAGATGTCACCAAGTTTGGAATCCTGAATCCGCTTTATAATTGCAATTTAACTTTGCTTTATGACTGAATAAAGCTGACATTGTGGAAAGACACAACGCGTGGGTGCGCCTTCCTAGTGAGCTCATGACATTTGTTTGAAGTCACCAAGCTTGGAATTTGTTGCAGGAGCCCTAGGAAGCTAGCCCACCATGTAATTACATTTCTAAACACCACTCTTCAGAAATGTGTGCTTAAGTAACACAACACACATCCATTGTTGCACAAGGACAAAGATAAGGAAGGGAGTTATGCTCCCAAAGTCAAGAGAGTGATTAACTTTGGGGGGGAGAAGGAGAGATGTAACCTGGCAAGAACAAGGAGGTGTTTCTGCGCGTATTGGCAGCATTCGGTCTCCTGGAGAGCACGACATGGCTGTTCACACTCTAATAATCTGTTGAGCTGCACCCTTATGTCTTTAAATAAACTTTAGTTTATTTGTATCACTTTTCACAACCATCAGGTAAAAATACTCATAAAAGAGGGGGTTGGAAATGAGGCGCAGCTGGGTGGCTCAGTCAGTTAAGTGTCCGACTCTTGATCTCAGCTCAAGTCTTGATCTCAGGATTGTAAGTTTAAGCCCTGTGTTGGGCCCTACGCTGGGCATGGAGCCTACTTAAAACGGGAGCGGGGGGGACCATAAAATCCTTCAAACACAAAAGTTGGCATTAGACACATTCTAAATTGAAAGAGGAGAGGAGTTCCTCTAAGATGATTGGGTTATTAGATGTAAAGATATGCCCCCTTCTTGCCCAATACACCCGTGAAGCTCAGGATAGGCCCTGGGGAGAGAGTAGATGAGAGGGTCAGTGGGGGTCTCCTGGAAAATCCCCTTCCCTTGGCCAGGCTACCTTTGCTTCCCCAGGGGGTGCCGCTCTCCACTGAACTCAGCTGCCAGGGACTGGAGACCACGCTTCCTTTGCTCCCTTGTACACAGCCTCTTTTCCAGATTTCCACCAGGGATGATCACATCCTCGAGGGGAGACCCTGTTCCCTCACAAAGGGTCTTACAGACCTCAACACAATGATATTATCTCCTTCCCTGGATATCCACAAGGAGGCACGTTAATGGAGGCCCATGCCTTGCTCATTGCACCCCCTCCCCACCCCTCCCAAATAACCCGCAGACAAGAAGCTCCTGCGGAGCCTCCAAGGCTGAGTCCGGCTTCGGTGAGGCTGCCTCAGGGCTCCCCCTCTCCCCATCAGGGTGAGCAGCCTCTGTGCTCTGGGACTAGCTGGGGTCTCTCCCATCTTCCCGATGAGCTGTGAAGCAGGACTCCTGAGTTCTGCTCCTGATACTCCTGCAGACCAGGCCTGCCCTTCTGGGTTTCAAGGTCTCTCACCCACCGTGGGGCTTGGACTGTGGTCGGAGAATCCCAGGGAGGCTGAAGCTGAGGTGGAGCAGAATTCCACTCCCACCAGGTCTGTATAGCATGTGTTGTTCTCACATCCAACATTGCCATTCCATTCTCATGGCTCCCTCACGGGATGCCCATCTAACGGATGAGAACATTGAGGCAGAGACGTTTCCTACCTGTCTCTGGACCCAGAGCGCCTTTTATTTATTCAACAACTAGGTACTGAGCATCTACTCTGAGATCGGTCTGGAGCTAGACACTGACTTGCCCCCTCGCTCTCGCAACTACACTCCAGTGAAGAGGCAGAAATGAACAAGTCATTATGAATAGCGGTGTGTGTTGTGGAGGAGAAGAGGGGTAGAAGTGAGGTGGTAATGATGCGAAGGGAGAAGAAACACACCTCTGAGAGGGTGGTATTGATGCCGAAACAAAGGGACAACAGTGAGAGCGGGGAGAGGAGGAAAGAGTTTGCAAGAGCTCAGGGGTTCACGAATGCAGAGGAAGCCAGTGTGGCTGGAGCGCGGGGAGAGAGAGAGAGAAGGCAAAGACCGGAGAGGGAGGGGAGGCTAGGTCATGCTGCGCCTTACAGGCATGGGGGGGACAGTGTCAGCGATTAGTCTGAAGTGTAAAGGAAAGCCGTGGAAGAGGAGTAAGCAGTGGAGAAACATGCTTCAATTCCTATTTTAGAAAGCTCCTCCTGGTGCTTATAAAAGAGATTGTTGGGAGGCGAGTGGAACAACACGAATTCTAGGCTCCTGGGACACACCTCAATCTATCAGTTACTCCAGGCAACCAGACAAGAGGCAATCTCAGTAGCAGGTAAGAGATGATGGTGGTTTGAACCAGGGCGGTGGTATGGGGTTTGGAAAAGATAAAGCTTATCAAGGCCTGGGGGGTGGGGGTGGGGCAATGATAGAAAGGCGGGACAGTCATGGCCAATGTTAACTGAGCACTTACTATGTGCCAGTCCGGTCTACTTCTAAATGTTTCACAGAGTATTCAACTAATTAATCCTCCTAGGAACACTGTGAGCTAGATACTATTATCATCCTCATCTTAGAGGTGAACTGGGGCCCAGAGAAGTTAAAGTGCTGCCTGCAGGTGCTTGGGTTTGATCGCAGACAATCTTACCTAGCACCCTGTCTGAAGGAGTACCCAAATAGGGGATCCTACTTCTCAAGAACTATGCCCAGACGCTGTTTACAGATTTTCATTTACACATGATAGCCACCTCCCCCGCCGCCCCCCCCCATCTTTAATCCTTGGAGATAAGGAGGTGGAGGCAATGCTCCTGACACCCTCCTCCGGACACCCTCCTGTGTGATAGGGGTGTCCGGAGGGGGTTCTAGAGCGAGGCTCAACTATAGTCAGGAGCAGGCCGCTTTTAAAAGCAGGACTCTGACGCCAAGACCCGGAAGAGCCCGGATTGGGGGCCTTGTAACCAGCCGCCGCAGTTGGCCCAGCTGCCGGAGGGGGGCGCTCGCAGCCGCTGCTGGGGTCTGGCCTAGGCCGCCGGCTGGAGCAGACGCTCCGACGCGACCATGCATGCAGCAGCGGGCGCGGCGGGCGCGGGGGGCCCGGGGACCTGTGGGGATGCGTCTGATTCTTTGCTTCGTGCTGTTGAGTAGCTGCCCGGGGGGCTGGGACGCCGTTAGTCCCCACGGTCAGGAGGAAAGCTGGGGGAAGGGCCGGGAAACGGGGGCTGCGGGAGTGGCGGGTGCACGAAGCTCGGGGAACTGTGTTGGGTGGGGAAAGTCGGAAGGCATCTTGCAGGCGGGGGGTGGCGGGGGGCGTTAAAAATCGGAAGGTGGAGGTAGGACGGAGGAGAAGCGAGCCCCAGGGGAGACTGAGGGTTCAGCAGGAGGAATGGAGAGGACCCCGGGTGGGCCAGGGGACACAGATCCGGGCCACGAGGCCACGGGAGAAACAAGCACGCGCTGAGGGCCAGGGTGGAGGTGCCTGGAGGTGAGGGGTAGGCAGAAGGAGCGGGGCGCTCAGGCATCCGGTCCCGACGACCTCGAGGAGATGACTGGGCCCAGCCAGGCGCCTGGGCTTACTTACCCTCCAGCCTGGGGACGCAGGTTTGGGCAGCTGTGGGAGGACGCCTGGCCTTCCCTGCACTCTTGTTCCTCACCCTCCACTTGTCCTCCACGGGTCCTTGAACTTGGAGACCAGTGCGGAGGACTCCATGCAGGGCCCGCGCTCTGCGGAGGGCTGGGTGGGCGGCGAAGGGGTGGTAGGCCCTGTGCGGATGCCTGAACCCTTTGGCCTTCTGGATTCTGCCCCACCCACCCCGTCTACCTGGACTGAGGAGGATCTGTATGGTAGAAGGGTTATTCCCCACATCGTGCAGCTGGGTATACTGTGGCTTCCAGGATGAGATCCTGGGCTGCCAGCCCTAATAGTCTGAACCCAGGTTCCAGGTTTATTCTTCCAAAGATTCCAGAACTCTTTTCAGCTCTTCACCCAGGAAGCAGCTGAACTTCTTCCCCCATCCCCAGCCTGTCCGCCTGTCTGTCCATTTCAATTTTTGTAGCCCTCTGAGGCTCTGCTCACCTGTCCATCTACAGGCTGTCTCTTGGCCCGAAGACTCTGCTCTTACCTGGAAGTCTGTGCCAAGGGTGAGTGAGACCCAGAGGATAAAGAGCAAAGGGCGGAGATGAAGGGAGAGCTGATAACCCGGGAAGGGGGAGGGATCTGAGAGTGATGGTGGAGAGGGTGCTGCTTCTCTGCAACCCTGACCTCCTGAAGGCTTTTGGCCAATGTCCCTGCTAATGCCATTCTGTGCCCTTAGAGGGACAGGGCCAGGTGGGAATGCAACCGTCCAGGTCCTGGCAAGAAGTCATCAGCCTGGCCTTCCGATACTGGCAAGGTATGCTCCAGCGGCTGGTGCCTCAAGGTGAAAGCAGAAGAGCTGAAAGAGAGAGACCAGGTTGTCAGGTGTAAAGGTGGGGGAGGGATCCCCGGCTTGACATAAAAAGCACCTTCCACAAATTTCTCTGCCTGGAACTTTCTCATCATACTCACCTTTGGAGCCTCACCTGCCCAGATCCTGAGCTAGACAGGGTTGGTGGTCTCCCAGGCTTCGTGGGGAAGCTGTTCTCGCTCGCCTTCTTTAGAGGAGCATGGTAGAGGCGATTAGAAGTCCCTGGAAGAGGTTGGCATCCATCTCCTTGGGACTAGCCCCGTACCCCTCCCCACTGTGCTATTCAAGTGCTCAGAGTCAGGGATCATGGGGTCTCCAGTCAGACCCTCCCTCTCCCCCCCCCCCCCCCCCCGCCATACACACATAGTCCAGATTCTGAACTGGGTTGAGTAGGCAGCTCAGAGTTTATGGCAAATAGAAGCATGACAGATGGAGCTGGAGAGTGGGAGGGGATTCCTTGGGGGGCATCTGACCCTTCTTGAAAGCAGGGTTTCATGGTTGTAAGGGGTTCAGAAGGGAGATCTGCTTGGAGTTCAAATGACTGCTACTGATGATCATGGTGTCTAATGTGCCAGTAATGCCTTAGAGCTTTAAAAACATTGTGTACATCCTCAGCTTCATTCAGTTCTCCTAACAGCACTGTTGTTAAATTCACATTTGACCACTTACAGCGCACCAAGCACGGTGCTAAGAAACTTACATGGATTATCTCCTGTAATTCTCTCAACAATGGTTCATCATTTCATGGATGAGAAAACTGAAGCTCGGCCAATTTAATTAAGTTGCCCAGGGCCACAGAAGTAGTAAGAACAGGGGTTCCAATGCTGAGGGAGGCAGAAGGCAAACTCCTGCCCCCCAGCCAGTCTCTGGATCCCTCCAATGCCCTGTGGTCCTTACACACTTGGGGGAAAGCAGAAATTCTAATCACACTCTGGTTTCTGGGGTGGGCCAATCCAGCCGTCCCAAGTGTCACCTCACACTCCTCCCTTTCTTCCTGCAAGACTGTTCTGGAAGGATGATGACCCTCAAGATGTGAAGACCCAGAAGATGGAGGACATGCCCAGGCTCCATGCCTCAGAGACCTGCATGAAGGATGCATAGGCAGCCTTTTCCATCATAACCACTACGTCAAGGAGGGTGAGGCCTGTGGTCTGTCCACACTGCGCATGACTGGTAGACAGAACAGTTGGGAAGGAAAGGAGTGTCAGGGTTGTAGGTGGGATCCATCAGAAGTCCAGTGGATAGAATGAAGAGAGCACCTGTCTGATTTCAGCCCGAAGCAATACCATGATACATTGGTCATGTCTGCAAAAGGAGGGGATTTGGACCCATGGCTACTACTTGGTATCCCTGGCTTAATCTTTGTTTTCTAGGGGCAAGTGCAAAGAGAAACTCTGATTGCTGTTCCCTAAGGTTAGGGGCCCTCAGGGATTTTGAAATTCTTCATTTGGATCCCATCTCTTTTCCTCTGGGCCTTTTCACCATTTCCTCTTCACCTTTGACTCCTGCCTTCCTTCCCCTCAGAGCCCAGTGACCAAGGTGAACAAGGAACAATGCTTGGACTCTGAAATGGTTTCAGAGGTCCTGAACCAAGAGATGACCAACCATGGCAAGGCCCCCCTGCAGGGGACGGCTTGGCCTTGTCCAGGAAAACTGAGCCCACCCAGGGCCTGTTTATAGAGGGAGGCAGGGTGAAAGAGGGAATAGACATTGGTTGATAAGGAATGAAAAGACTTCATTCCTTATGGCTGAATGGAGAACCTTCTGGAAGAGAGGGCCTGGAGGATGGAAAAGAACAGAGCTTCCAATACAGAGCCCGCCCAATCCAGCCTCTGCCGCTGCCCAGCTGTGATCTTGGACACATTCCCTAGGCTCTTCAAGTCCCTTCTTTTACATCTGTAAAATCGCAATGCTAATAAAGGCGACCCCCCTGGTGTTGCTGTGTGGATTAAAGACAATATATGAAAAATGCCAGTGGTTATGGGATTGAGGGGAAATTCTCCCTTTCCCCACTGGAGGGCGCCCCCACTTTCTCTCTCACAGAATTTATCACGGATTTCAGCAACTGCAGGATGCAGGGTCTGGGGGCCTCCAGTGGCCTCTTGTAAGATCAAGCACAGGCACAGAGCTTGAAGGGCCTGCAGAAATCTACTTGGGAGGTCTTACAACTTAAAAGAAATATTGGCTCTCTGTTTTTCTAAGAAAATCTTGAGTATGACATGACCCTAATCCTTACCTTGCCCATCCATCCATCCATATCTATATATCTATGTAAATTTCTCTTTCTCTATACACACACATACATACATATATACACATTTATCTCTAAATATAAATCTAAAGCTACGATCCTTCAGTGGGACAAGAGTACCCAGAGCCCCTCCCATTCAGCTTCCCCCTTGCCTTCTCTGTGGTGTGGAGGAAATCACCTGGGGAAAAAGGTCTCAGGCATCCCCTTGGTCCCTTGAGCTCTTGGGAGCCCAGGTAAAAAACTACTCACCTCTTAGTTATCATTCATCTTTAGAGCTGAGAAACTGAGTGGGCAGGCCTGGAGCAGAGCCAGACCTGGTCTCCTGACCCAACTTTTCCCCACCCCAACCCCGCCTCCTTTCTCTCCAGGGCCCCAGGAGAGGTTGAGCTACTCTGCACATCAGACTTCTCCACACTAATGATAGCCTGAGGAGGTGGCATTTGAACTTTGACCTAAATGACACTAGGAAGCAGCCCGGGAAGATCTGGAGGAAGAATCCCCAAGGCAGAGAGAATGACAAACACAATTGCCCTTAGGTGAGATTGCAGGGTCCTTCAGAGGAGAAAAGACAGCAAGGCGTGTGGCAGGAGAGCGGCCCAGGACTACTCAGCATTCATAGTCTATAAGACAGGATTTGGGTTTTATTCTAAGTGCAATGGAAATCATCAGCGAGGGAAGGGCAATGTGATAAATATTTTATAAAGATACAGTGATCTGCTGGAAGATGGATTATGAAATGGACGGGTAGAACCAATTCGAACTGTTTGGGGCTACTGAGTTGTCTAGGTGGGATCTGGTGGTACCCTGGACTAAGGTTGAGGCAGCATTGCTGGGAAGCTCCAAGCTGGACTCAATCCAGAGGCAGCCTGCACCTCAGAGGTGCTCCAGCCTTTTACCCCTTTCAAAGAAACTGGTCTTCCTGTCTGTCACCATGGCAGCCAGGCCTCCTTAGCTTGGATTGGTTGCTGGACCACATCGTTGGTCCTGTGACTGACCCCACAATGGGGGCCGGTTGCCATGGTTCTATCAAGTGTGCAAACAAGGAGCTAACATTCTCCTTCAGGCCCAGGGGACCAACCAGCCCTGTGTCTAATGGAAAATCCCTGGAAGGAGTTAAGATTAGAGATGGGGACCAGGGAAAGGCCTGTAGTCTGATGGCACCTGAGTCCCTTGTCTCAGGCCTTATTCACATCAAGACTGCTATGGAGACTTGCTTGCTCTGCATTTGGTGGGGAGGGCTGGGGAAAGGAGTTGCAACCCCTGCCTCAGAGCATTCACTGAAAATTCCTTGTTTCTTTCCATTTTAGGCTGTTTTTGAGCCATTCCCTAGTCTGAGTCATGAGTCACGAGTCACAACCTCACAGCTGATTGAGGTCTTAGGGGAAGCCTCCCATCCCCCACACCTTCCTGGTGCTCTCAAGAAGGACAATTTCAGGCTGATCCAAATTTGGATCCAAATCCAAATGAAAGCCGATTTTCAAGCAAACTCTTTCTACAGACTTGTTTGGAGGCAGGATGGGTCGGGTTTGGACCTGACCGGAGCCTCTGAGGTGAGAGAGGTGGGATCAGAACCCAGGGAAGGTTGGGGTGCGGGATTCAGAGAGCAGAGCCCTTGTTGCCCCAATGCCTGGGTTCCGATCCCTTCTTTCTCCCCTCACAGATCATTTCTAAGGCAGATGAAAGGCAAGATGGAATCACAGCTGGAGGGGCAGCCATCCCCACCCACATCTCTTCTTTTTTTTTTTTTAAAGATTTTATTTATTTATTTGAAGAGACAGACACAGCGAGAGAGGGAACACAAGCAGGGGGAGTGGCAGAGGGAGAAGCAGGCTTCCTGCCGAGCAGGGAGCCCGATGCAGGGCTCGATCCCAGGACCCAGGGATCACGACCTGAGCCGAAGGCAGACGCCCAACGACTGAGCCACCCAGGCGCCCCACCCACATCTCTTCTATCTGTGGAAAGAAAGTCTTCCCTCCAGACCTCGGGTCTGGCAGGCCTGGGACCTCACTCTGCCTGTGAGGTTCACAGTACCTTCTGCGCATTAGGGTCCTCTACAGACCAGTCATGCCAGCTCAAAACCCAAGAACCCACACAGAGAATTCTGTGACTATAGGCTTTGCACATTTAACATTCTGATACCTGTGGTCACTTTGCCCCTGGGAGAAGGGGACTATCCACCATTGCTCAATCCAACCAAACTCCAGACATCCCATGCCTCAAGCTTTTTATTTCTCAAAGCACTTAGCTCATTGATCCTCACAAATAGGAGCACATGGGAAAGTACCAAACCTACGGTCTGTTGAGGCTGATGTGACAAAATATTATAAACTGGGCAGCTATACACAACAGAAATTTATTTCTCACAGTTCTAGAGGCTGGGAAGCCACTAGGAGGCTCTGGCAGAATTGGTGTCTGGTGAGGACCTGCTTTCTGGTTCATAGACAGTGTCTTTTCACTGCCCTCACATGGATGAAGAGGCAACAGATCTCTCTGGGATCTTTTTTATAAGGGCACTACTCCCTTTCATGAGGGGTCCACCCTTAGGACCTAATCACCTCACAAAGGCCCCGCTTGCAAATACTATGTTATCATTTTGAGGGTTAGGATTTCAACATGTGAATTTTGGGGGGACACAAATATTCAGATCATTGCACCTACCTACTTATACAACCCAGGGAAATTAAGAGCCACTCCTCTGATAATACAGGCTTAACCATGCTGCCAAAGCATGTCGTCCTAACCCCTGCATCTGTGCATCTAAGGACATAGCTAAACCTAATGCTCAACTCATCCCATTTATCTATGTCTGGTTTTTTTTTCTCAAAGATTTATTTATTTATTTATTTATTTGAGAGAGAGAGAGAATAAGAGACAGAGAGCATGAGAGGGAGGAGGGTCAGAGGGAGAAGCAGACTCCCTGCCGAGCAGGGAGCCCGATGCGGGACTCGATCCTGGGACTCCAGGATCATGACCTGAGCCGAAGGCAGTCGCTTAACCAACTGAACCACCCAGGCGCCCTATGTCTGGTTTTTATTAGTTAGGTTGGCCCCTACCACCTATCCTACTTTTCCCTAGCATACATTCACTGTGTCTGGCCACCACAACACATGGTTCCTGCCTCTAGGCAACTGAAGCTTAGTCAGGGAAGTAAGTTATACATATAACATATCCATGCAATAGCTATTTATTGAACAACTGTGTAGCAGACCAGCAGATGCCCTGCTTCATATCCCCGGCCCATCTCTGAGTTTGCCTGTAGCTGCAGGTAGGCTATGTCTGTAGACGCCAGCAGCTTCCCATCCCAAGCTGGGGCTCTGCTTCTTGTCCTGTGGGATTTCTGGAATGCCAGGGGATCTTGCCTACCTGTGCTCAAGACAGCTCTGAGGTGTCTGGGATTTAACACCCTCAGAGGTAGCTCTCAATAGTTAAGGACGGAGTTTAGTGGATAAATACCCCAGCAGATTCGTCCCTGGTGGGGAAAATCTGAGACAAGCTCTACACAGATCCTCAGAGGTCCCCAGTAGGGTTCATTCCCAGTTGCCCATGATGATGGTGAATTTTATGTGTCAGTGTGACTGGGTAAAGGGATGCCCAGATAGATGGTAAAACATTATATCAGTATGTCTGTGTGAATGTCTCTGGGAGAGATCAGTATTTGAATTAGTAGACTGAGTAGAGAAGATGCCTTCACTAATGTGGGTGGGCATCATCCAATCCACCAAGGACCCAAACAAAACAAAGAGGTGGAGGGAGGGTGAATCTGCTCTCTGCTTGAGCTGGGACATCCATCCATTCCTGCCCCTGGACATCAGTGTTTCTGGTTTTTGGGCCTTTGGACTCAGATTGGAACTTATATCATCAGCTTTCCTGGTTCTCAGGTCCAGAGATGCAGCATTCCTGGTTTTCTGCTTGCAGAGGCAAACCATGGGATTTCTCAGCCTCCATCATCGTGTGCATCCTTTACTTCCTCATTTGGGGTTATTGAAACACTTTTTAGTATTTGATTTTAATGCATCAATTGTGTTTTTTATTATCTTCCTATACTTTTTAAGTGGTTGCTCTAGGCATCTGAGTATACACATTTAACTTTCCAAGGTCTGCTTATAATTGCTGCTTTACGGGGCACCTGGCCAGCTCAGTCAGTAGAGCGTGCGACTCTTGATCTTGGGGTTGTGAATTTGAGCCCCATGTTGGGTGTAGAGATTACTTAAAAATAACATCTTAAAAGAAATAATCACTGTTTTACCATTTTAAGTGGAATGCCGAGGTCTTACCAGTGTACGTTCCTTCCCTCTTCCCCATTTATGTCATAGCTGTCGACTAGAATTAATTACATCTACATACATTGGAAACTCTATCAATGTTAGAACTTTTGCTTTGAACCATCAAATGCTTTGTGAGTAATTCAAAAGGGGAAGAATAGCCTGTAATGTTTACACAGATAGTTCCCATTTCTATTACTTTCTCCTTTCTTGATGTTCTGGGTTTCCTTCTGATATCATTTCCCTTTTATCTGAAGAGCTTCTGTTAGCAATTCATTTAGAACAGGTCTACTGGCTACAAATTAGTTTTTCTCCATCTTTGTTTCACCTTCATTCCTGAAGTATATTTTGCTGGGTATAGAATGCTGCATTGACAGCTTTTCTTTTACCACTTTAAAAATGTTATTCCATTCCTTTCTTGCCCCTGTGGTTCATCATGAAAAATCCACAGTCATTTGGACTATTGTTCTCCTGTAAGTGATATGTTGTTTTTCTCTGGCTGTTTTCAAGATTTTGTCTTTGTTTTTAGTTTTTAGAAGTTTGATTATGATGTGTCAGGGCATGGATTTCTTCAAGTTTCTCCTGTTTGTGTAACCAAACCCAAGTTCATCTGCCTGACACAAGGCAAAGGCCAATCAATCACTGAGACATTGAGTATGCAGCAAGGAGAGGGTTTATTCAAGAGGCAGCCAAGTGAGGAGATGAAAGGGCAAGCCTCAAATTTCCCTCCCCAAAGGGGGAGAGTCAGGGATTTTTAAAGGCAAGCAGAAAAGGGTCTCAGTAAAGGAGAAAGAAGCTTCATGACCCCAAAATAAAGGAAGTTAGAGAGTATTATATGAGGCAAAATAAGTCAGTCAAAGAAAGACAAATACCGTATGATTTCACTCATATGTGGGATTTAAGAAACAAAACAGATAAACATAGAGGGGGGAAAAAAGAGAGAAGGAAACCAGAAAACAGACTCTTTACTCTAGAGAACAAACTGAGGGTGTCTGGAGGGGCAGTGCATGGGGGGATGGGCTAAATGGGTGATGGGTATTAAGGAGGGCACTTGTTGTGATCACAACAAGTGCTGTATGTAAGTGCTAAATCACTAAATTCTACACCTGAAACTAATATTACACTGTACATTAACCAATGAATTTAAATAAAAACTTGGAAAAGAAAAAAAATAAAGGCAGTTACTAAGTAGGAGACGTTCATTTCATTTTGCTCTTTCATGTCAAAGAGGTGGCCATTGGTCCTGACTGGTTCTGGCCAGCTTCTTACTGAAAACTTGGGTCTCTGCAAAACTAAGTCAACACATGGTTATCAGGGTGTCAGGCCAGGATGTTATCTTATAGAAACAGGGTGGCAGACCCATTCTCAGAAAAAGTTGTACCTGTGCTTATCTGCCCCATTAATCCTTTGGTTGCTGGTTTCATTTGGAGTTCACTGAACTTATTGGATCTGTAGGTTTCTGGCTTTTGACAAATCTGGGAAGTTTTCAGCCATTATTTCTTCAAATATTTTTAATGAACTACCCCTTTTCTCCTCTACTTCTGGGACTCCAATGACATGCTCGTTAGACTTTTAGCATTGTCCCACAGGTCCCTGAGGCTCTTGGTTTTTTTCCCCAATGTTTTTCTCTCTGTTGTTCTGATTGGATCACTTTTATTATTCCATCTTCAAGTTAATTGATATTTTTTTTCTGTATTCTTATTCTGTTATTGAGCATTAAGTTTTTAATTTTGGTTATTGTATTTTTGGTTCTAAAATAGCACAATAGTAAATAAATAAATAAATAAATAAATAAATAAAATAGCACATTAGAGGAACAAACAGCGCAGCCAGTGGTAGGAAATGCAGTTGGAGAAGTAGGCCCAGAACTGGCTACTGCGGCCTTGCAGTTAGTAGCAAAGAGTCTAGATTTTATACAAAGAGCAGAAGAAAATCACTAGGGATTTTAAGGAAATGAACAGAATTATGTGGTGTACAATTTTAAAAGACCGCCCTAGGGGCGCCTGGGTAGCTCAGTCGGTTAAGTGTCTGCCTTTGGCTTGGGTCATGATCCCAGGGTCCTGGGATTGAGCCCCACATCCAGCCCTCTGTTCAGCAGGGAGTCTGCTTCCCCCTTTCCCTCCGCCTGCCGCTCCCCCTTCTTGTACACACTCTCTCTCTCTTTGTCAAATAAATAAATAAATAAATAAATAAATAAATAAATAAATAAATAAAATCTTTAAAAAATAAAAGACCACCCTAGCACTGCTGGATAATGTATTGATAGAGGGCCAGAGTGGAACCGACAGGCCTGTTAGGAAGTATTGTTTTGATCTAGGGGACACTGTGATAGCTTGGACTGGGCAATTGCCTAGAGCTGAGTACTTCCAGCTGGCCATGCACTCTACCAGGAGACAGCCTGAACCTTGGAGGGCGGGGGGGGGGGGGGGCAGGCGGGAATCCAGACCCTCATGCTCTCCAAGGAAACATCTTCTGCCTCCTGTCACCATGGCAACTGTGCTTCATTGCCTGGATTGGTCGCTGTGGTGACATCAGCAGCACTAAGTGACTGATCCCCACAATGAGGACTGGTTGCCATGGTGCTAAAGTCTGCATAAAAGAATCTGCCACTTTTCTCCAAGTCAAGGTCCTTGACTAGCTCTAAAACTATGGGGACATCAGGGGAGGGAAGAGAAGATCAGATATAGGACCCAAGGGGACGCCGGCTGTCAAGCAGTTGCTAAGTCACTATGCCTCAGGACTTGCCCAAATCAGGACTGCTATTAGAGCCTATTATTTATTGGGGGAGAGGGGGTTTATGTTGCAGATGGGAAGTCCTCCAGCACATATACACACAAATTCCAAATCCCATGTTTCCTTACACTTCAGAGCTTTTTAAACTGTTTCCTTCTTGAGCAGAACTTTGTAGCTGATTGAGGCATCCCTGCATTACCAGCTAGAGGGGAAGTTCTAGGACAACCTGCTTCTGGATTTTTAAAGTGGGTTTTTAATCAAAACTCCTTCTGTGGGCTTGTCTGGTGGCAGGACAGGTGGGCTCCAACCAGAGCCTCTGGAGTAAAATATGTAGGGCCAGAACAGAGAAGAGATTTGGGGTGGTGATGGTGCAGAGGGTAGCCTGGTTTCAGATCCCTTTCTCCTTCCAGACGTCATTCATCAGGTGAATGCAAGGCAGGGTAGGGCCACAGCTGAATTGCAATCCTTCCTCACCCTCTCCCCCCACCACAATTTCTGGTGATCTTTTTCCTCTTGGGAAAGGAACTTCCTCCCCTTGAACTCCAGGCCTAATAGGTCTGAGAACCTGCTTGGTCTTCTGAGGTTATTACTCCCAGCTTTAAGGTGCCTTGCAAGAATAGCAAAAAGAAGTGCAGTAGCAATGCCTACATAAGTTATTATTTTGCTAGCTATTTCCCTGGCAGTTCAAAATATTTTTTTTTCTTTAAGGTTTTATTTATTTATTTGAGAAAGAGAGAATGAGAGAGAGCACATGAGAGTGGGGAGGGGCAGAGGGAGAAGCAGACTCCCTGCCGAGCAGGGAGCCCGATGCGGGACTCGATCCAGGGACTCCAGGATCATGACCTGAGCCAAAGGCAGTCACTTAACCAACTGAGCCACCCAGACGCCCTGGCAGTTTGAAATCTCAGAAAGGAGAGAGAAGCACTGCCACCTCTGCTCAACTAACCAAGAACCAGTATGTGCCTTTTTCCTATAGCATTATAGATCTCAAAGCAGATTCAGAATCATTTGCTCTTAGGCCTCAAATTATTTCTGTAAACAATTTTCAAATATGTATAGCACAAGTTGGTGATAACCAGATAAACCTCTAGTTCCTGGTGTGACAAAATGGCTTGTGTTAGTCTCCTAACATTGAATATATATGCCCTAGACAAAATATAAAAATAACTGTTTGAAAGCATGGAGACCACCCAAAAGCAAGAAAAGCTAGAGGGAATATAATCCTTGAAAAAAAGAAAGTCCACAGATGAGTCCTACACTTAACAGGCTTTCCTCCTCAGGACACTTCACAGTTTCCTGCAGCACATGGGGAAATAGAGCTCAGGCAGAAAGTGGCAGTCTGACCAGCCTCAGAAACACAGGTTGGAGCACAGAAATGCCAGAGCAACTGGAAATTGAGGAAGAAATCTGGGAAATGAGTGAAGTGAACCCAAAATCCACATACAAATTTCCCTCAAATACTTAATTACCTTTTATTTATTTATTTTTAAAGATTTTATTTGTTTATTTGAGAGAGAGAGAATGAGAGAAGCAGGAGGAGTGGCAGAGGGAGAGGGAGAAGCAGACTCCCTGCTGAGCAGGGAGCCCGATCTGGGGCTCAATCCCAGGACCCTGGGATCATGACCTCAGCCGAAGGCAGAAGCCTAACCCACTGAGCCACCTTCTGAAGGCTTAAATGAAGAATCATTTTCTTGCCTTTTTCAGCTTCTAGACACTGTTTGCATTCTTTGGCTTGTGACCTCTTCCTGGCATCTCTCCAACCTCTTCCAATGTCACATCTCCTACTACTAACTCTGACCCTCCTGCTTCTCTCTTATAAAGACCCTTGTGATTGTACGGCGCACACCTGGAAAATCCAGGCTAATCTCATCTGAGGTTAATCACTTTCTAAGATTAATCACACTGCAAAGTCCCTTTTACCATATAAAGTAACATATTCATAGGTTCAAGAGACTCTGACATGGACATCTTTAGGGGCCATTATTCAGCCTACCACAGATGCCTGGTATTGTGATTATGTAGGAAACTATTGTTAATTCTAAGAGAGGCATATTGAATTATTTAGGAGTGAAATGTCATGATGTCTGTAAGTTACCTTTATTTTTTTTTAAGATTTTATTTATTTATTTGAGACAGAGAGAATGAGATACAGAGAGCATGAGAGGGAAGAGGGTCAGAGGGAGAAGCAGACTCCCTGCCGAGCAGGGAGCTCGATGCGGGACTCGATCCCGGGACTCCAGAATCATGACCTGAGCCGAAGGCAGTCGCTCAACCAACTGAGCCACCCAGGCGCCCTGTAAGTTACTTTTAAATACTTCAAGAGAAAGAAGCAATTTTGACAAAATCTTAATAATTGTTAAGTCTAGCTGATACATATATGTGCTCATTAGATTCTTCTCTTTTTTAATATTTGAGGATTTTCATAATAAATTTGTTAAGCTTAATGAAAAAAATATTGAGGGGTGCTTGGCTGGCTCAGTAGATAGAGCATGTGACTCTTGATCTTGAGGTCATGAGTTTGAGCCCCACGTCCGGGGTAGAGATGACTTAAAAATTTTTTTAATGTAAAGAAAAATGTTGAAATGCCAGTCTATGGTTTAGAAAGCTCACACACTAGCCTATAACTAAACAAGAATAGACGCAAGAGATCAGTTAGCTTGTTAGTGGTTTGAACCAAGGCGATGGTAGTGGAGAGAAGTGGATGGATGTGCGATATATTTTGCAGGTTGAACTCATGCATGTTGAAGGTTTTTAAGAGGTGAGGGTAAAGTAAGCATCAAGGATAATAAAAATAGACTAGTTACATTGAGTGTCTACTGTCCAGTTGCTATTCATATTTAATCCTCATAACAAGCTTATGAGGTAGGTACAATTCGCACCCGCATCTTACGTGCAATTCGTTTGTACAACTTTGGGGCTGAGAGTAGAAGCAGTAGTCCTTGGGACCTGGTTTACGTAAAAAAGCGGGTGCCTGGGGGTGAGTTGGGATGGCTCTGCCTGCGGTAAAGGGAAGGAGTTGGCTACGCGTCCGCGGGGGCAGGGACGAACCGCGATTGGCCAAGCTGCCAAGGGAGGGTTGTGCAGATCCAGCGCACACTGCGGGTGGGAAGCTACAGTCCAGCTCAGCCCCTCCAGCTGCTGTCTCTACTTTCTCTGCGACTTAGGAGGGGGGCGAGCGCGCGGAGCTGAGGAGGATGCAGCACCTGCTGTGGCCTAGGGGCTCCGGGGGGTTCTGGCTGCTCCTCTGCTTCCTGCTGCTGAACAGCCGCCCAGGGGGCTGCAGCGACATTAGTGGCCACGGTCAGGAGGAAACCTGGGTGGGGCGGGGGAGGGGGTGCGGGCAGACCAGAGAGCGCTCCTGAGAGAAGTGGAGGAGAGGGCCTCAAGATTAGGAACTCAGGAGGAAAAGGATGTGTTGAGGGACGTGAAAAGAGATCAATGTAGAGAGCGTCTTGTAGAAAGAGACGCAGGCTTGAGGTGGGGCTCCGCGTATGGGATCTGGACTTAAGAAAAGCGACGGAAAGACGAGTGGGCAGAGGGAAGTAAGCCCCGCCTATGCCGCCAAAGGAGAAGTAAGACACACCGAGGGGCCAAGGAAGAGAAGCCCAGGGCTGAGGGATAGGCAGGGGACCCGGATTTCTGGACAATAGGAGCAGAGACGCACGGGTACGGGGTCCTGGCTCCAGAGAGAAAGCTGGGCGGAGAAACGAACTAGGATTTCATCACAAGCCCTCTGAGCCTGGTATCTGCGCTCTGATTTCAGATCAGAAGGGGAATGTTAGGCTGGGGTAAAAGAGAATGGAGGGGGAAAGAGTCCATCCTTCTTCCTCTCCCTCCACTCTGAGCCTTCGGGGTAGACCAGCGCTGACAACGTCTGAGCGGCCAGAGACCGACTGCGCAGACTCGAAGATTCCAGTGCCAGGCGCCTGGGGAAGAGCGCGCAAACTCCTAGTCTGACGCCAACTTTCCCCGCCCGATTCTTGGGTTTAGAGGCCAGTGCAGAGGGCTCGCGAAGAACTGTGGGAGGAGGCCTGGTGGCGGATGACAGGAGAGATGTGGGTGTGGCGGGGGAGGGGGACGTTCTTGTAGGGATGCCTCTGCCGCCCAGACGCCTCTTCAAGCCACGCGTCCGTCACTCCCTCAGCACCAAGGACAGCGCCAGGAGCCCTGTGGGTCTGGCAGAGGGCGTCCAGGTCACCACTTTTCCTATCTGTCCTGGAAGGATGCCTCAGACAACAATCTCCCTTCCAGAAGAAGCTCTTTTCTTTCTCATGAGGGTGCTGGAGGTTCTGCTCCTTCCGAAAGCCAGGAAACTGGTGTGGGAATCCATTTGATTTCGGAGGACCATTCCCTTTTCTTAACGCCTGTCCATAATGACTCATGGTAATTCCACTATATAAAAAATGGACTCTCTACCAACTCTACCCCATCTACTTGGAATAATGAAGGCGTTGTAGCATTAGGGATTATCCCCTCCCACACTCTGTCGTTCCCCTATGCACAGTTAGATAAACTGTGGCTTTCAGGACAAAGATCCGGACACACAAACCCTATGCATACCAATACTTGCTTCCTCAAAGGATTCTAGGCCTCAATCTCCTCCAGGCTTCCAAGCCTTTGAGATGCAGTTCACCTGCTTCCCATGCCCCATTGTTCATCTGATTATCCATTCCATGTGTATAGCTTTCTGAGCCTCTGCTTACTTCATCCTCCACAGGCTGCTCTTTGCTTGTAAGCTTGGTTCTTATCTGGAAGTTGGCATCAAAGGCGAATGAGGTTCCAAATAACAGGGCAGGTGGTGATGGGGAAGGGAAAATGAAAAGAAGGAGGACTTGAGAGGAGGAAAGGGTCTGGTGAGGGGGACAGAGACTGGGGAACCCAGGGGTAATAGTGGAAGAAAGATGCTTTTCTTCAGCTGGGATTTGAAAGGTTTCTGGCCAAGCTCCTTGCTGATGCCACCATTCTGCCTCTTAGATGGTCAGGGCCAAGTGGGAATGGGGCAGCTCTGGCCCCTCCAAGGATTTGCCAGTCCAGTTTTCCAGCACTTACAAGCTGTATTCCAGCAGATTGTGCCCCAAGGTGAGTAAGGGCTGGAGAAGAGTGGCTGGGACCTGATCAGAAAAGTTGGAGAGAGTGAGGGGCTGTTTGACCTGAGGATGGGCTTTCTTCCCCAGATGTCTCTACTTGAAACTTTCCTGTCATGCTCACCTCATGGAGAAGGGGGTATGACTGGAATGGGGGTGGAGTTGGATGGGTGGGCTCTTTGCCCTTGAACACTCTGGAAGAGGCCAGCATCCAGTTCCTTCTGATGAGTCCCAACCCCTAGTGCTATCTGAGTTTTTCCATAGCCAGCAATCCTTGGGTTCTCAGCCAGGAGAACACACCTACACACCCCTCAGCCTCTGAGTAGGAAGCAGAATAAATAGGATGATGAATAGATAGGAGGCATGAAAAGGAGTGAAAATTCCCTTGGAGACAGAAGGCTGACACTTCCTTAGAGCAGAATTTCATGGATGGGGGAAGGGTCAGAAAGGAAATCTACCCTGAGTTCATATTACTGCTGTTACTACTACTGATGTCTAATATGTGTGTGATGCCTTAGAGCAATGGTTCTCAAAGTGCATCAGGACCAGCAGCATCAGCATTACCAGAGAACTTGTTAGAAATGCTCATTCTTGAGCTTCACCCCAGACCTACTGAATCAAAAACTCTGGGTGTGGGGAACAGTAATTTGAGTGGGGTTTTTTTGTTTTAAAGATTTTATTTATTTATTTGAGAGAGAGAAAGAGAGCATGAGTGGGCAGGGGGGAGGGTGAGGAAGAAGCAGACTGCCCACTGAGCAGGTAGCCTGGCTCAGGGCTCCATCCCAGGACCCTGAGATCATGACCAGAGCTGAAGGCAGACACTTAACCAACCGAGCCATCCAGGTGCCCCTAATTTGTTGGAATTGGAAATTCCAGAATTTGGAAATTCTGATGCACACTAAGGTTTAGGAATCACAGCCCAAGTTTTCTAAGCACTCTTTACACCCCTAAGCTCATTTAGTCCTCACAATAGCCTCAAATGAATCAGCAAACAGAATACAATCCTAGTGGAAGGTTCACTATACACCAGGCACTATGCTAAGTAATGTTTATACACCAGCTCATTTAGTTCTCTGCACAAGTTGTGATTCTTTATCTACTTGAGGGAGAGGGGGATTGCTGGTCTCACTCCAATTCCTGGAGTGGACCAGTCAGTGTGTCTCAGGTGTCAGTTCACCACATCCTTTTACCCTGCAGGTTTGTTCTGGAGGAATGACATTACCCAGAAGCACATCAGCAGATTCCACCCCCAAGATCCATGTCTGAGGCATGGGCAGGCAGCTTTTCCCACCAAAACCACTGGGATAAGGTGCGTGAGGTCAATGGCTGGCCCATGCTGTCTAGCAGACAGACAGCAGGGAGGGAACAGATGTTAAAACTGTAGGGAAGAGGGGCACCTGGGTGGCTCAGCCGTTAAGTGTCTGCCTTCGGCTCAGGTCATGATCCCGGGGTCCTGGGATCAAGCCCCGCATCGGGGTCCCTGCTCCGTGGGAAACCTGCTTCTCCTTCTCCCACTCCCCCTGCTTGTGTTCCCTCTCTCGCTGTGTCTTTCTCTGTCAAATAAATAAAATCTTAAAAAAAAAAAAAACTACAGGAAGAGCTGCGGGCAGGACTATGAGAGTCATCTATGAGAGGTTCTGTCTGGGATCCATGAAAAACAACCACCAGCCTCTGCAGAAGGAGAGGAGATGGGTGTTAGCAAGTTTAGCTTCCATCTGTCATCCCTGTCTCTTTAGGGGCAAGCAAGAGGAGAAACTTCGACCCCTATTCCCCAAGGTAAGACTTATGTGTCTTCTCAAGAGTTTTCAATCCCTGACTTTGGATCCTATCCCTTTCCCTTCTGGAACCCTGTCATCCTTTTCTGCCTTCTTCTTGACTCCTGGCTTCCCCTCTCCCAGAGCCCAATGGCCAAAGTGAACAGGGAGCAATGCTTTACCTCCAAAGTGGATTTGAAGACCCTCAATGAGAGGGGACCGACCCTGTCAAGGTAAGGGGTTTACTTTTTCTCTGGAGGTTGGAATCACCAAGAACCTATTTAAAAGAGGGAGGCCCCTATGAAGAAGGGAATAGATATTGAGGTGTGAACAGATAAGCTGAAGAAAAGTTCTTTCCTTTCCCAATCAAAGGTTATCCCCATCCTACTTCTCTCACAGAAACACCTGTGGGCATCTGTATGAGAGGTTGGGAGGGTATCAGTATGAGAGGTTAGGAGGGCAGACGCTGGGAGCCTCTAAGGATGAGATGATCTAAAAGATTGTGCACAGACACTGAGTCTCACATAGGCATTGAAAGTTGCCAAATTAAAGCAAATTAAATTAAATTCTTTTTTTTCTACTCCATGGCCTGGGCAAAGTGACCAGGGCAAGGCTCTGGGTTATCTCCTTGAGATGCTTGAACTCTTCAGAATCTAGATTTGAAACGCACATCCAGGGGCGCCTGGGTGGCTGTCAGTTAAGCATCTGACTCTTGATTTCAGCTCAGGTCATGATCTCAGGGTTGTGGGATTGAGCTCTGTGTTGGGCTCCTTGCTCAGCGTGAAGTCTGCTTGGGACTCTCTCTCTCCCTCTCCCCCTCCCCCCGCTCACACTCTAAATAAATAAATAAAATCAATCTTAAAAAAAAAAACAACACGCATCTAGCACTCCCATCTGTCTTTATAGATGAGACATTGGGGCTGGTCAAGGGTCAGGTTCATGGCAGAGCCAAGACTGGACCCAGGTCTCCTGAATCATAGACATTTCCCTTGCACAGCCCCTGCCTGTCCTCTCAGGGACTGCAGTGAGAACAGGGCTCTTCCAAACGTCAGACTCCTCCACACTGATGAAAGTCTTTTTTTTTTTTTTTTTTTTTAGACTAAGACCTGAATTGCAAGAAGGTGGCAGCCAGAGGAAGGTATAGGGAGGGGCATCCCAAGCAGAGAGCACTGCAGTGACAAATGCCCCGAGGCAGGTATACCATTCACTTTAGAGGAACAGGTGGAAAAGTCAGTGGCAGAAGATTAGGTTGGAGAAGTAGGCCCCGGAATGACCATCCAGGGGCTCATGGATCCTAGTGAAAAGTTTGGATTTTAAGTGTAGTGACAACTTCACTGGGAAGTTTCAAGGAAGGAGTGACATAATGTGATACACAATTTCAAAAGGCCCCTCTCATGATAATGGGGTATAATCTCTGTGAGAAAAGCAAGCGTGAAAACTGAGAGCCTGCAAGGAACTCGCACCTCAGGGGGCTTCCAGACGCTCAGGCTCTCCTAGGAAACCAGTTCTCACTCCATCAAGTGACAGCTGGCCTTCCTAAGCCTGGAGTGGTTGCTGGGTCGAGGCATTTAGAGCTAAGTGACAGACCCACTTGTAAGGGATGGTTGCCATGGTGCTTCTGTGAATGCAAACAAGGTGCTGCCATTTTTCTCCAGCCAAGAGCCCAAGGAAAAGCACAGAAGGGAGGGTGAACTATTTGTGGGAGCCAAGGGGACAGACAATGGGTGGGCTGAGTCACTGTAGCTTACATAAATCAGGCTCTTATTGAAGGATTTTGTGAAGGAGAGTAGGTAAGGAAGGGGCCACCTCCCCATATACTGATTCCAATCCTTTGTTTCTTCTTGTTTTAGGGCTTCTTTGAGCCACCCCCCACTGTGGGCCAAAGCCTTGTTGCTGACTGAGACCTCAGGTGGAGCCCCTCTGCCCCAATGCTCTCCCATTTGCCCTCCAGAGGGACAGTTCTAGGATGACCCTAATCTGGATCATTAAAATGGACTTTCATGCAAACTCTTTCTGTGATTTGTCTTGAGGCAGGATGGGTGGGGTTTGGAAATGGCCAGAGCCCCCGAAGTAAAAGAAGAGGGGTGGACCAGAACAGGTGTGCAGTGAAAAAGCACAGCTCTTCGGTACTGGTAGAAGGCTGGTTTTTGTCTTGTCTTCCCTGAAGTGGGGAAAGTGAGAGAAGGACCAAAGCTGGAATGCAGGCTTCCCCACTCACACCTACCTGCACTGTGTGGTCTAGTTGCATGCCCTTCCATGTCAGACACACCTGGACCCTGCTATTTTATGAGGGTCTTCCTCCCCCTGCCAGCCAAGAATCAAGAGAGAAGTGCTCTAACCAAAGTGTACACACATTAAATATTTTGATGGCTCTTGCCAGTTTGCTCCTGGTAGCTGAAAATCTTAAAGGGAGTGGGTAATCTGACCACCTATGCTCAGCCCAGCTGAACACCAGAATATCCTGTTTGCAGAGCTTTATACTTCTCAAGTACTCTCACACTCATTGGAACTCAGTGTAAGCAAATGGGCAGGTATCAGGATTTGATTTCTCTAAGGAGTTATGGAGTTGTATACCTATGCTAATGATCATATAGCTATAAACCTAAGTTTATAGACTTCCCTGGCTGTAAGTTATACTTCAATAATAAATAATAATAACTATGAACTTCTCAAAGTAAAAAATGTAAAAAGGAAATAGGAGAAAAGATGTTTCTGAAAAGAAGAAGATGGGATGATTTGCTTTACCTGCTATCAATACTCAGTATGAAGCTGTAGTAATTAAGAAAGTGTGGTATTGGAGCACCTGGGTGGCTCGGTCAGTTGGGCATCTATCTCGCCTCAGGTCATGATCCCGGGATCCTGGGATTGAGCCCCGCATCGGGACCCTTGCTCAGCGGGGAATCTGCTTCTCCCTCTCCCTCTGCCCTCCACCCCACTCGTGCTCTCTCTTTGTCTCTCTCTCAAATAAATAAATAAAATCTTCAAAAAAATATAAGATAGTATAAGAATAACTTCATGTCCTAATGGTTAGAAAAGATTTCTTAAAGAGGAGATGAAAGTGCAAAAAATAAAGGAAAAGATAGTACATTTAGTACATTAAATTAAGAATATCTATAAACTCTAGGGGCACCTGGGTGGCTAAATTGGCTAAGCCTCTGACTCTTGATTTCGGCTCATGATCTCAGGGTCATGAGATTGAGCCCCACATTGGGCTCCATGTTTGGCAGGGAGTCTGCTTGGGATTCTCTCTCTCCCTCTGCCCTTCCCCACGCTTGTGCACACACTCTCTCTCTAAAATAAATAAGTAAATCTTTTTAAAAAAGAATATGGATAAACACAACTGAAGTAAAAGTTTTAGGATATACTATTATCTCTGCCATGTGAATGCAAAATTCTTCCAGCTATCTTCCCTGATAAGAATGGGAAATAAAGAATTTTCTAAGTCAGTGTTGTTCAGTAGAACTATAATTTATAATTATATATGTAATTTAAAATTTTCAAAAAAAATAAAAATTTCTAGGGGTGCCTGGGTGGCTCAGTCATTACGCATCTGCCTTTGGCTCAAGTCATGGTCCCAAGGTCCTGGGATCGAGCCCCGCATCGGGCTCCCTGCTCCGCAGGAAGCCTGCTTCTCCCTCTCCCACTCCCCCTGCTTGTGTTCCTCTCTGTCTGTGTCAAATAAATAAATAAAATCTTTTTTAAAAATAAATAAATTAATTAATTTTTAAAAAGTACAGGGTTTTCATTCAAATAAAGGACAAGAGTAGAAGCTAGGATTAAGCTAGATATTCCCCATTTTCCCATCATATTCAGGCTCCATCTTTCTTCACCCTGATCTATGGCCCCAGGTTAATGTCTATGAACTGTATCAACTGTACGTCCTTGCTCACTGGCTTATAGTTGGATTTGGCCAATAGAAGGTATTGACAAGCTATCAGGGTCCAAAGAGGGAGAAAATTCAGGGTGTGCATTCCTCTGGCTCCCTCCCTGACTGGCTGTGAGTTGACAAAGGTCTATATTTCTTTACCTGTCCATACATTTATAAACAGATCTATAATTAAACTCTTTGGATTTACTTTGAGTGTACCATGGTTTCTGGCTGAGTTCAAGGCATCAGACTGTACACATGTGAAGAGAAAATTAGTAAACTGGACTGTAGTTCAAAAGAAAATATCCAAGGGGCGCCTGGGTGGCTCAGTCGTTAAGTGGTCTGCCTTCGGCTCAGGTCATGACCCCAGGGTCCTGGGATCAAGCCCCGCATCGGGCTCCCTGCTCTGCGGGAAGCCTGCTTCTCCCTCTCCCCCTGCTTGTGTTCCCTCTCTTGCTGTGTCTCTCTCTGTCAAATAAATAAATAAAAATCTTTAAAAAAAAAAAAGTCTTATAAAAAAAAAAGAAAATATCCAAAATGAAGTACAGAGAGACAAAAGAATGGAAAATACAAAAGATAAGGTAGAACAATAAAAGATATCACATGACAGTCTAATATACATTTACTTGGAGTTCCAGAAAGAAGGGAACGAGAAAATGGGGGTAGAATCAATATTTAAGGAGATAATGTCTGAGAATGCCTCAAAATTGCTGAAAGACACCAAGCCATGTATTCAAGAAGCTCTTTGAATCTCAAGGAGAATAAATGAAAAGAAATGTCTCTCTAATGACAGCCTAGTAAAATGTTGACAAAGATAGGTTACCTACAAAAGAGTAACAATTATACTGACAGATAATTTCTCAAAAAGAGAGAGAGAGAAAGACAGAGGGGGGAAAGGGGGATCAAAAGCAGATACCCAGATACCTCAAGTTTACCGCTAGGATCTGCCCTCTACTTGTCCTCACCCTATTTCCTCTCCCAACAAGCTAACCTCTATGGACTACTTCAGTAAGCTCCCTCTTCCTCTGGATCCTTTTAGGTTAGGACAATGGGAATACCTAGGAGAGATCAGAGGGAGGGAATGAGGAGAATGAGAATAGGGTGTCTTTCCCCCCCCATCTTCCTCCCTTTAAGGTTGTTATAGGCTGTTTGCTCCCCCTGGCACACATGTGCAACAGGAAACATGTACAACTGTATACATACTCACACTACTCATGATAAACCAATACCGGGGATAATCCAAAATCTATATATCTTTACTTTTCTTTACAGTTTCATAACCTAATCATGCATCCTTAGGTTATAAAACTGTAAAGAAAAGAAAAGCAATAGGGTCAAAAAAAGAATGAATAATGGCCACCTTTGGGGGGTGCCTGGGTCACTCAGTCAGTTAAGCATCTGCCTTTGGCTCAGGTCCTGATCCCAGGGTCCTGGGATAGAGCCTGCGTCAGGCTCTCTGCTCAGCGGGGAGCCTGCTTCTGCCTGCTGCTCCTCCTGCTGTGCTCTCTCTCTCTGTCAAATAAATAAATAAAATCTTAAAAAAAAATGGCTACCCTTGGGAAGAGATAATGACTGGGGGACATGATAGGGTTTCCAAGGTGCTAGAAATGTTCTATTTCTTGACCTGGATTACATGGGTGTTCACTTTGTGATAACTTACTGAGTTGTTCATTTTTGTTTTATGCATTTTTCTGTTTGTTTTATTTCACAATTTACACAGTTTTAAAAAAGGAAATAAGTGAGTGAAGTGATAAAGATGGCAGGAGGAGGGTGGCTGGGTGGCTCAGTCTGCTGAGTGTCCAACTCTTGGTTTTGGCTCAGGTCATGATCTCAGCGCCCTGGGATCAAGCCCCACATTGGGCTCATGCTCGGTGGGGAGTCTGCTTGAGGATTCCCTCCCTCTCCCTCTGCTTCTCCCCACCCCCGCTTGTGCTCGCTCTCTCTCTCTCAAATAAATAGGAGAAAATAAATAAATAAATAAATCTTAAAAAAAAAGATGGCAGGAGAAATTGTGGAAGGTGCAGAGAATTCCCTGGGTATATTTTATTATATAGTTTTGATTTCTGAAAAATGTAAATATTTTACATATTCAAAAAATAAAATTACAAAGTAAAAAAAAAACTTCTCCTCATGAATGGTTGAGAACAAACTGAAACAAACAAACCAAATTATATATCAAGTTGGTAAAAATGCCTACACAAAAGAACTATTTCAAATGACTTTAGAATGCAGTATTTTGATGGTATACCCTAAGGGATTATATTCCAAGGACAAAATGAACTACCACACATCTTAAATGTCTTTATTGTTTTATTAGTAGGGTAATATTTGCATTATTATTTGTAAATTATTATATTTATATCGTACGATTACACATATAAGCAATTATATTAATGTCGTAAGAAATCAAAATTTTCAGTGTAAGAATAAAGAGATATGGGGGTGCCTAGGTGCTTCAGATGGTTGGGCGTCTGCCTTCAGCTCCAATCATGATCCTGGGGTCCTGGGATGGAGCCCCACATTGGGCTCCTGGCTCAGCGGGGAGCCTGCTTCTCCCTCTCCCTCTGCCTCTCCCCCTGCTCATGCTCTCTCTCTCTGTATCTCTGTGTCTCAAATGAATAAATAAAATCTTTTAAAAAAGTTTTTTAAAAAAAGAATAAAGAGATACGAGTACAAAATCAAAAGAGCTCAGTAAAAATCACAGTTAAATTTTAGTTGGAAATATGAGTGTGTGTGAATGTGTGTGTTTATCTTAATATTCCAGCTCTGTGCACTGAAAGGGCCTATAAGCAACGTCATCTCAGTTTCTATTATGACCCTTAAATCCCAGACTGTGATCTCTAAAGTCAGTCCTTACTAAAAGCTACCAAGTCTCTTGGAAGAATGGCTGCTTCCATGTCTAGAGCAGGGAATAAAAAAGATGAACCTGGTACATCTTGGAGTGATAGAAAGCAAGAGAACTGTCAGTGATTAGTGGGATTTTTCTTTTCTTTTTTTTAAAGATTTTTACTCATTTGATTGACAGAGAGAGACACACAGTGAGAGAGGGAACACAAGCAGGGGGAGTGGGAGATGGAGAAGCAGGCTCCCTGCTGAGCCCAATGTGAGGCTTGATCCCAGGAGCTGGGATCATGACCTGAGCCGAAGGCAGACGACTGAGCCACCCAGGCGCCTCTAATGGGATGTTTCAAAAGGACCTCAGAGAGGGACGCCTGGGTGGCTCAGTTGGTTAAGCGTCTGCCTTCAGCTCAGGTCATGATCCCAGAGTCCTGGGATCGAGTCCTGCATCGGGCTCCCTGCTCCGCGGGGAGCCTGCTTCTCCCTCTGCCTCTGCCTCTCTCTCTCTATCTCTCATGAATAAATAAATAAAATCTTTAAAAAAAAAAAAAGGACCTCAGAGACAGTTTAAAGGAGCTTTCACTGACTTATTCTGAGGCAATTTGAATATAAAAAAAATTACTGCAATTGATTGATGCACATTGAATATATGAAAATCCATACTTCCATAGTAATGATCAAACAAGAAACGTCATTAAAATATTTTTTAAAAATTTATTTGTCACAGTTGGAGGGAACTACTATACCTAAATTCATTACGCTGCAAATTGGTAAACCAAAAAAATAAGAATGTATGCTACCTTTCCAGTTGGAGCTGTATTTCAGGGTAAATAACCCCAGCTGATGAAGAAAGCTCTTCTTTATAAAATAATATCAGCTAATAAATGTTAAAGGGATGATAGAATTAGAAAAGTCACCATTTTGCGGCCTCTAATGAAATAATTTAGTCGAGGACCATCAAGGAAGAACAAATCCATTAGGTGAAAAGTTGATGGGAACTAAATATTTTCACAGTGCCAAAATATCACCCCACAGATTACATATTAGTCACAAGAGGGAAACGTAAGTTTACATACAGTGATCTGTCTTTACCTTAAACCAGTGATCAATTTTAGCATCACTAATAGTAGGACAGGCAGACATTACCCATTTCCTGAAATGACATAATTGGACGCATAAGCATCACCTATAAAGCATTTTGCTTAAAAAATGTTTAACCTGATCCAATCAAGACTTTAGATATAACTCCTAGTTTACAGAAAATGCAGGGAACATACAGGATAGACACAGGGGAAATACAGGGAAAACTATCATGAGGAAATTATCAGACAAATTCAGAAGGTGGGGAGTTGTAAAGAAAAACTAACCTGGTCTATTCAACAAGACAATGTCAAAAATGGGGGGGGGGGTGTCTATATTATTTAGAGAGAATTAAGAAACATAACCACATGCAATGGTGGTCTTTGACTCCTTTTTTTTTTTTTACTCCTATTTTGAACAAAACAGATGGAAAAAGGCATTTTTGGAAACAATTTGAGAATTTGAATATGAACTGAGCATTAAGTGATATTAGAGAGTTACTGTAAATTTTGTTAGATGGGCATTTGGATTATGTGGGAAAATATCCTTATTTCTTGGAGATGCATATTGAAACATCTATAAGGGAAACAGAATGTCTATAATTGACTTTTTAAAAGAAGCAAATTTGGAAAAATAGCAATAACTATTAAGTCTAGATGATGAGTATATGCGTATTTACTATGCACTCTATCTTTTCCTGTATTTTGGAAAATTTTTAACGAGAAGCAAGAGAATAAAGTGACCAAATCTGAATTTTAGAAAGCTCACTCCCTAACTTATTGGGTGAGAAGACTGAAAGCAAAAGACTAGTTAGATGATTACAGTAATATTCGTGATGAAAGAGCACAGTGGTTTAGATAAAGTAGTGAATATGGAGGAAAGAAGAAATAGACAGATGGGAGATACATTTTGCTGGTAGAAACCATAAATTGTTGATAGGCTTGAGGCAGGAGGGGGTAAAAGAAAAGGGAGTCAAGGCTAATAACAAAAGCGAGTATGTATCATGTGTTTAGTACCTACCAGTACAGTCATTGTTCTAAGTGATCCACATGAGTTTAACTCGAGTAATCCCCACAACCACCTTGTGAGGTAGGAATTATTAGCACATCTCTTTTACAGATGGGGAATTTGGGCTCAGAGAGGTTAAGCAACTCGCCCAAAGTTATACTCCTAGTAGGTGGCATTGCTAAAACTGGAATCCAGGCCCACATGCATAACCATCCCTGGTGTTAAGGATGATACCAGTACCATCAATTGAGAGGCGTAACAGTACCTATTCTACTCACTTTTATGCTCATTTTAGGGCTTATACTTAGACTCACGTATATTTCCTGGCTCCCACCCAACTGTAGCCCTTTTCTCCAACCTTGGGATTGAGTGATAGAGGTGGTAGTCCTTGGGGTGAAACATTACGTCAAAAGGGGGTGGGGCCAAGTGGGAAATCTAGTGAAGCGCCTACTATTTGGTGGAGGACAAGAGCTGCGGGTACGCACCTCCGTAAGACAGAGCTCTTACGCCACGTATGACGCAAATACGCGTAAGAGCCGGGGGTGGAGATGCCGTCACCACCCGCCCAGGGTTGGCCAAGTTGCCGCGAGAGGGGCGTATAGACCCCGCCTCGTAGGTGGGTGGGGAGTGGCAGGCCCCGCCTCGGCCCCTGTGGCTGGCTCCGGCCGGCGTCGCTGCGGTTGTGGCAGGGGAGCGAGCGCGCCGAGCCCAAAAGGATGAGGCGCCCGCGGCGGCCTGGGGGTCCCGGGGGACCCGGGGGTCTCCGGCTGCTCCTCTGCCTCTTGCTGTTGAGCAGCCGCCCGGGAGGCTGCAGCGCCATCAGTGCCCACGGTCAGGAGGAAATGCGGGGGGTGGGGCGGGGGGTGGAGGGTGGTGCCGGGAGCAAAACTCGGTGGGGTGTGGGGGAGGGGTGTCACGAAGGTAGGAAGCTCAGGTAGAATATGTGTCTGGAGTAGGGTAGGGGGAAGCACTGGGAGGTGAGGAAGCTGAGAGGGCTTCTGAGAGGAAAGGGGCGTAGGCCTGGAGGTGGGGCTGGGAATACGGGGGCGGGACCTAAGAGAAGCAGGCTCAGGGCAAGATTGCGGGTTTGGGAGGAGGAATGGGGGTGCATATGGACAGAAGGATTTAGAGACTGGCTACAAGACCACGGGAGAAGTCGCGCTGAGAAGCCAAAGAAGTGGTGACGCGCTAAGGGATTGGGGGTAGGAAGTAGGGATAGGAAGAGGGAGTCCTGACGTCCAGGCAGTAGGAGTTGGGGCCACGAGCATGGGGGTCCCAGCTCCTAGGAGAGGATCAGGCCGAAGGAGGGGCCAGGGTTTCTCTTTAAGCTTAGAGAGGCAGATTGCTGCGATCTGATCTCCAATAAGAGGAGGACGGCTAAGGGAGGCGGCAAAAGAGGGTGAAGAGAGAAGGGTCTTTTCCTGTCCCCCTCCCCACAGCCAAGCCGGTGCTGACTCACATCTGAGCGGACAGAGACAGTCAGCGCTGACTCATGGGCCGGGGGAGGGTGGGGTGGTGGGGCGCGTGGGGGAAGGGGCGCAGCCTCATCGTCTGACACCCTCCTTCCCCACCTGGCTTGGAGGCCAATGCAAGGTACTTCCTGTGGCCCTGTGGGTTGGTAGAGTGGCAAATGAAGTCTGGAACGGCGGAGGGGTCAGGTCTTGTGGAGACTCCTGACCCTAGCACCCTTCCCTCCCCCATAACTGCTTCCAGGCTAGGTGGCCCTCGGCGGGGCCCAACTCAGAGCTTCAGCACCGCGGACAGCGCTACCGGCTCCCGGGCCACTGACTGCAGGGATGGTGTGGGGAGCATTGCTTTAGAGACACCCCACCCATACCCCTTTCCCACACGGAGGGAAGGTGTGCTAGGGTTTCCATCTCTTTTGAGTCCCAGCCCATCGTAGTTACAATGCTTTTGGAGATTTGGGGAGGAAAGTCTCACTTTCCTCAGAATTTGGCCAAAAATTCCCCCCATAGTAATTCTATGAGAGTAGAAGTATATGATCCTCCACTGCCCCCTGCACCTGGAAGCCTTATCCCCATCACTCAGTTAAGCAAACTGAGGCTTTTAGGGAAAGGATCCAGACTCTCAGATCCTTAAAATCCAAAGCCAGATCCTGTGCTTCCTTTTCTTAAGAATTCTAAGCCTCTTCCCTACTCTCCTCCCAGCTTAAAGCCTTTCTTAGGACGAAAGAATGGACCCCATCTGTTTCCCCCTTTCCCAGCCTGTCCCTCCTCTGACCATTCTATGTGTATGGGTGTCTGAGCCTCTGCTTGCTTTTCCCTCTACAGGCTGTCTGTTTGACCGCAGACTCTGCTCTCACCTTGAAGTCTGTATTCAGGGTGAGTGAGGCCCAGGCATAGGATTTACAAGACAGGGGGCACAACAAGAAAGAAGTGTGCGGGAGGCCTGGAAGGGGGAAGGGATACCAGTCCAGTCTTGGGGAGAAGAGAGAATGGCCTGAAGGAGCAGAGTTCTCTGAAGCCAAGAGAGGAGATGGAGAGAGTGATGCCCATTTGCAACCTGGACTTTGGAAAGCCTCTTGTCCAAGCACCCTGCTGACACCACTTTTGTGCTCTTAGATGGCTTGTTTGGACAGTGCCAAGTGGGAGTGGGGCAGGCCCGGCCCCTTTTGCAAGTCACCTCTCCAGTTCTTCAGCGCTTACAAAGTGTGCTTCGACAGCTCATGTCCCAAGGTGAGGTCTATCTGTACTGAAGGAAAGACACTGGGGCTTTGTTAGATAAGGGTGGGGAAGTGAGGGACCACCTGACTCAAGAATTTCTCTTCATGAAACATTCTTTTTTTTTTTTAATTTTATTTATTTGCGAGAGAGAATGAGACAGAGAGCGCATGAGAGGGGGGAGGGTCAGAGGGAGAAGCAGGCTCCCCACTGAGCAGGGAGCCCGATGTGGGACTCGATCCCAGGACTCCAGGATCATGATCTGAGCCGAAGGCAGTCGCTTAACCAACTGAGCCACCCAGGCGCCCCCATGAAACATTCTTATCACGCCTACTTCTAGAGCCTCACCTTTCCAGACCTTGCTGGAGAAGGGGGCAAGACAGGAGTCTTGGGCTGTTCACCATAGAGATGGGCTATTCACACTTGGACTCTTTGGAGGAGTCTAGAGGAGGCCTTCACAGAAGGAGCCACTGCAAGAGGCCAGTGTCCATCTCCTTAGGACCAGCCCGCTCCCTGAAACTGTCTGAGTGCTCCAGAACCATGAATTCTGGAGTCCTCAGCCAGGAGAACACCCCACCCATCAAATTCACTCATTCAACAACTTTTATTGAATACTTACTATGTGGCAAGCTTAGTTTTAGGTGCTTGGGATGTATCAGGGAATAAAACAGACAAAGATCTCTGTCTACTGGGGCTTACATTTTGGGGAGTAAGGGGAATACAATATATAAATTAGAAAATATATGGTATATTATAAGGTGATAAGTGCCATAGAAAAAAAAACCAAATCTTACAGCATGATAAAAGGGTCAGAAATGTTGGGGTGGGAAGCTTCAGTATCAAATTGAGTGGTCAAGGTAGACCTTATTGAGACTATGAAATTTGAACAAAGACATCAAGGAAGTGGAGGTGTTTTCCAGAAGGTTATCTGGGGGCAATGTTTCAACCTGATCAAAGAGCTAGAAAAGCCTTTACTAAAGCAGGATCATGAGTTTGAGGAATACCATGGAGAGCACCTCCATGGTCTGGCTGTAGAGGAGTGATAGAGAGGGAAAGTGGAAGGTGTTGGGGGAAGGGATGCAGATCATCATAGGGACTTATAAGAGAATGTATGGATGGATGTTGTCTTTACTCTGAGTAAAAGAGGAACCCATGACAAGGTTTTGAGCATAGGGGTGCATAAACTCACCTCTACTTTATTTTATTTTTTAAAGATTTTATTTAGGGACACCTGGGTGGCTCAGTCAATTAAGCGTCTGCCTTCAGCTCAGGTCATGATCCCAGGGTCCTGGGATCGAGTCCCACATCGGGCTCCTTGCTCAGCAGGAAGCCTTCTTCTCCCACTGCCTGCTTCTCCCCATGCTTGTGCTCACTTGCTCTCTCTCTCTCTCTCTCTCTCTGACAAATAAATAAATAAAATCTTAAAAAAAATAAAGATTTTATTTATTTATTTATTTGTCAGAGAGAGAGACATCGAGAGAGGGAACACAAGCAGGGGGAGTGGGAGAGGGAGAAGCAGGCCTCCTGCCGAGCAGGGAGCCCGATGCAGGGCTCGATCCCAGGACCCTAGGATCATGACCTGAGCCGAAGGCAGTTGCTTAGCTGACTGAGCCACCCAGGCGCCCCTCACCTCTACTTTAAAAGGATCGTGCTTGTTCTTGTTGAGAATAGACGGAAGGGAGTCAAGGGTAGAAGCAGGGAGATCGTGAAAAGCTACCACAATAACTCATGTAAGAGATGAATGTGGCATGGATCAGGTGGTTGCAGGGAGGTAGAAAGGAATGACAGAATTCTGCATATATTTTAAAGGCAGTAAGCATGATTTCATGAAATATTGGACAATGCTGTGAAAGAAAGGGAAGTGTTGAGGATGACACCAGGTTTTACTGCCTGAATAATTGGGTAAATGGAGATGTCATTAACTATGCAAAAGGATCAACCTGGGGAGGGGTGTTCAGTTTTGAATATACTGAATTTAAGATATTCATTCACGTAGAGTGGGAAATTGAGAGTATGAGATTGGATTTTGAAAGAGAGATGGAGGATTCTGGAGTGGAGATAGGAATTTGGAATTCTTTGGCATATTAATGACAATTAAACCCATGAGGTAGATGAGATAACCAAACGATTTAGTGTATATGAAGAAGAAGCCTAGAGAATTATAATATTAAGAGGACCAGGACAAGGAGAGGAACCAACAAGGGAGACTGAGAAGGGGGAGCCAAGGAGGTAGGAGGAAAAACAAGAATGTTCAGTGTCTAGAAATCAAATGGAAGTGTATTGCAGAGGAAGGAGTGATCAACAGTGTCAAATAATGATGCTATGTGAAGTAAGATGAGATCAGAGAATTGGCCACTGGCTTTAGATAAGCAGAAGTCACTGGTGATTTGGATGAAAATATTTTGGTAGAATAGGTGGGAATAAAATCCTAAATAGAGTGGATTAAGAGGGAAGGAGAGAAAAGAACTGGATACAGCCAGGAGAGAACACTTTCAAGGAGTCTTGGTGCAAAGAAAAGGAAAGAAATGGAGTGATCACTGGAGAGGAATGTGGGGTCATGCAGTAACTTTTTAAGATGAAAGGAATTCCATCATGTTTGTATGCTAAAGGGAATAATTCAGTAGAGAACAGAGGAAAATGATCATGTAGGAAATATGGGAAATTGCGGAGAAGATGTTCTTGAGTAGGTAGTAAGAGATGAAATCCAGTGCTCAAGTGGAGGAATTGGCCTCTGATAGGATGAGTTACCTAATGTTCAGAAGCAAGAAGGCAGGTATGGATGCTAGTCAATCTTAGAATATGAGTTAGGAGCAGTACAGACTATTAACTCAGAAGCAGGAAAGAAGAAATGGGGGTGGAGAGTGGGAGATTATGCCTTTAGAATAGGTAACTGACCTTTCATGAGAGCAGTTTCATGAAAGGAAAGAGTCAGACAGGAGATCTGCCCCAGCATAAGATGATTGATGGTGGTGGTGGTGGTGGTGGTGGCAGTGAAGGTTTAAAATGTGTATAGTGCTTTAGAATTTTGTTAGCACTTCCATTTCTCTGATTGCACTTGATCTTCACAATAGTCCCACGAAGTATGTATTATTCCCACTTTACAAAGAAAAGTAAGTTTCGGTATCAACAAAAAGGATAGAAATAATAATGATGATGATGATGATGATGATAAGAGCAGCTGTTTAAAGTTCACTATGTGACAGGTACTATTCTTACCATGTTATATTGGGTTATTTTAATTATCACAATCTTAGGAGGTATCAACCCCCATTTTACAGATGAGAGAATTGAGGCTCAGACAGGTTCAGCAATTTGCCCAAAGTTGCACAATGAGAAATGGCAGAGGATTCAAACTTTGTCTCACTGATGGCAGTCTGACTCCAAAATCTGTACCTGAGTGTGGGAAGAGAACAGCTCAGATTACCCACCAGGTCTCTGGACCACCTCCACTGCCCCTCTGCTCTGCCAAACTCAATACACTGCAGGGTAGGGAGTGCGGTTTTGATTTCCACTGGTCCCTGTTACTGGGCCCTCAGACTCTCCCAAGCCAACTCACCCTATCCTGTCCCCTGGCAGGATTGTCCTGGCACGATGACCTCACCCAGTATGTGATCTCCCAGGAGATGGAACGCATCCCCAGGCTTCACCCCCCAGAGCCCCGTCCAAAGGACAGGTAGGCATCCTTTCTCAATAGCTCTAACATGGCAAGGCTGGTGGGTCTGTGGTCCTGTCCTGATGGACAGAGGGAAGGGGGAGGGAAATGGGCATCAAGGTCAGCAGCCTCAGGCATGGGTAAAAGAGGTTCAGGAGTGGTCATGTGACATGTTCACATGCTCAGTATGAGCTGAGCGAGCCCCAGGGATCCAGCAAAACAGCAGGAAAAAAAAGTTTTGAAAAACTTGGACATTTCATAATTTAAAAGAAGCATCAAAGGAGTCAGCATGGGACAAATGAGAATTTTGTCATACGGAAAATGTTTAATGTTCCATTTCATTACTATGTGGAAGTGTATGTGGAGAGACCATCATCTTTCTGTGGTTAGGGCCTCTGAAGGCATTGTTCAGACCCTGCAAGCAGAGGAAAGTCAACAAGGTCCATGGGGCCCCAATAATGATAGCAGGATGAAAAAGGCAGAGTGGGGTAGAAGGGCAGAGTTGGCGGGGGGGTGGGGGAGGGGAAGGGAAGTACTGAATCTTTGAACTGAATGCTTGACCACACACTTGGAGAGCCAGGTGTGGGGATATGAATACAGGAGGAACGGGGCAGACTCCAGCCATAGTTTATCTATAGAGGTACCTGGCTGCCTTCTCCTGCACCCATTCTCTCCTCCATTCCTCATCTCACACATCCCTAACCTCCCCTGCTGTGTTTCAGGGACCTAGGCATGCTTCCCAGGGAGGCGATGACCTGTGCCCAGGCTTGGCCCTCTGGCCCTTCCCCATGCTACTCTCTTCCCCTGAGCCTATCTCATTTCTTAAGAGGTCATGTTTACTCTAAACTGCTGAGCCTGTCTGGTCCCACCATCTCTGCCTCCTGTAGGTTCTGTATGCCCTTGCCCCACACAACCAACACACACACGTACACTTTGCTTTCTTCCCCAGATCTGGCTTGGTGCCCAGGAGACCTGGTCCCGCTGGGGAGCTGCTCTTACAGGGCATCCCTACTGGCTCCACCCCTGCAGCCCAGCACCGGCTTCCTCAACCTCCAGTGGGTGGGGGTGGAGCTGGGGTGGGCTCTCCACTCTCCCCTCTGCAGGCTGAGCTGCTGCCTCCTCTCTTGGAGCACCTGCTGCTACCCCCGCAGGCCCCCCACCCTGCTCTGAGTTATGAACCTGCCCTGCTGCAGCCCTACCTGTTCCATCAGGTGAGCCTTAAACACTGGCCCCACCCCAACACCTATCCCTGAGCCCCGATACCTGCTCTTACCCGGATCTCTGGTTTCCCCACAGTTTGGCTCCCGCGATGGCTCCCGGGGCTCAGAGGGCTCACCAGGGATGGTCAGTGTCGGCCCCCTGCCCAAGGCTGAACCTTCTACCCTCTTCAGCAGAACTGCCTCCAAGGGCATGTTTGGGGCTCCCTCTGACCACTCTTATGGGGACCCTCCAGGGCCTTCACCTGGTCAACTTTTCCAGGAGTCAGGGCTTCTCTACCTGGCCCAGGAGCTGCCAGTGCCCAGCAGGGCCAGGGCACCAAGGCTTCCGGAGCAAGGGGACAGCAGCCGGGCACAGGATTCCTCAGAGGGCTATGAGGAGGAAGGGCTAGAAGGTCGCAGGGAGAAACCTCCTTCTCCAGCAGAGCTGCCAGGTAACAGAGTTCTCAGCATCCGTTCCCTTCCTGGGGGCTGCATTCAGGGGCTCCTTCCTAATGACCCATGCATTTGTTAATTTGTCCTTAAAGTCATTCATATATTTAACTAACGTCTACTGACAACCCAATCTATGCCAGGCACTAGGTAGGCAGTGGGGATACCGTGCGGGGTGGAGATAACATAACTCTTCTGCAGCTGGAGAGTCAAGATGTCCATGGTGGGCCTGAAGTTTGGTCTTGGCCCTAAGAAGGCCATTCCCCCAAAGTGTGGGCAAGGGCTGGAAGGTGGAGGGCATCAGTGTCCTGGGGTTGGAGAAGAAGCTTTTAAGTGTGCTAGTACCCTCCCGCCCCCAAATGCCTCCCACAAGTTCATCTCGCCAGCACCACCTCACCGCCACCATCTCGCCATAAGCTCTGTGTCTGGCTCCCAGCAGACGTGACTCTCCAGAGACTGGCAGCTGTGCTGGCGGGCTATGGGGTGGAGCTGCGTCAGCTGACCCCTGAGCAGCTCTCCACCCTCTCAACCCTGCTGCAACTGCTGCCCAAGGGCGCAGGACGAAATCTGGGTGAGTGTCCAGACAGAGAGACCAGCAACCACCAGCTACATGATGGCCCCTTGCCCCACCTCTCAAGCCCACATGGAGTAGCCTAGAGGGGAAGGTCAGGGGGCAGAGAAGGGAGCTCTTTTGAGACACGAACACAGGGTCATTGCCTGCCAGGGGCAGGAAGCAAGGGAGTGGGGTGGTGAGCTGAGTTAGAGTGGGAAAGAACTGGAGGGGAGAGTAATGGAAGAATAAGCCAACAGGGGGTATGAGCAGGGATCATGAGGCACCAAGGAACAGCTTCTAAGGAAGGAAGTGGCCAATGCCAAATGAAGCCAGTAATTGAGGGTGGGGGAGGACTGGACAAATAGTTTTGAGACGTGTGGCCAATAACTCTAGAAGGAACTGATAAAACAATTATAAGGTAGAAGCAAACAGGCATGAGACCATGCTTAGGATGAGACCAAAGGCAGGGCTGGGTCACTGACTGAGGAAAAAGAGGCCACAGCAGATGCAACAGGCTCAGGGTCGCTGGCCCTTTTTCCTACCTGTGTTGTATGGACCTTCACCTTGGCCCTTTGCCCAGAGTCTTGTTTTTCCTGTCTCTACAGGAGGGGTTGTAAATGTTGGAGCTGATATCAAGAAAGTGAGTTTGCGGCACCTCCCTGACCCATAGTGCCCCTAGCAGCAAACCCCCTTGTCAAAATCTAAACCTCAGCATTGGGATCCAGATCTGTATCTTCCAACACTCCTCATTTGTGGGGGAACCAGGGCCCAGAGCCTGCAAGTCCTTGCCTTAAGATCTCACCTCAACTTGATGGCAGAGCTGGGTCTAGAAGCTGGAATTCTCAATTTGCTGCTTTTTTCACTACAGTCATTTCAGACCCTGCTCTGAGGATCCCTAGGTGAAGAGGGGAATTGCATGCAGGCTCCTGACCCGCCTGTAGCCTGAAGAGCTCTATCTTTTTCACATGTTCGACTTCTGAGATTTTGTGGCTAAACAGAAGTCTAAAAACCATTACCTGCCTGTTCATTTCTCCTAACACCACCTTCCCTCACTCCAGAGGTTCTCCCCACTCCAGTTCCATCTTGTGGACCATTACTGATCATGTTGCATTCATTCAGTCTTTTATTCATTCATTCATTCATTCATTCATTCATTCATTCATTCATCCACCTGACTCACTTTTCTGGGTGACCTCTCTGTGCCCAGTGCTGCCCTGGGTCCTGGGGGAGGGTAGAAAGAAACAAGTCCCAAGGTCCTCTTTAGGGACCTCAGAGTCCCTAAGATGTGGACCCCCAACCCCCCCATCCCCTCTATCATCCAGAGACCACACCTCTATCCTCTCTTCCAAACAGACAACGGAGGAGCAGGTGCAGCGTGGAAGCACAGCAGAGCCTCCACCCCCCACACCCTCCCTGCCTGGATACCCCACTGCCAGCCCCACTTCCAGTAAAGCCCAGCGGGTGCTGAGCTCTGGATCCTCCGAGTCCCCCAGAGCTGCTAGCCACCTTGCCACACCTGTCCTGCTGGAGAAGAAAAGTCCACTGGGCCAGAGCCAGCCCCCGGTGGTGAGGCGGCCGGCAGCTCAGCCATCAGCAGAGGAGTATGGCTACATTGTCACTGACCAGAAGTAAGGGCTTCAGCCGGGGCAAGCCTTCCAGTCCCCCCAACCGGCTCCCCTGGGGAGGGGGTGTTGTGTGGGCTGGCCTGCCTGGCGAGAAGCAGAGAGCAGAAATCCAGATGTGAAGTGGACAGAGGGGGGCTCCTCTGTAGCCCAGGAGGTAGTTTGTTTCAAGAAAGTGGCCAAGAGGATCCCCACTTTCCTTCCTCTCCCTGCTCTCCACCTTCAGGCCCCTGAGTCTGGCTGCAGGAGTCAAGCTGCTGGAGATCCTAGCTGAGCATGTGCACGTGTCCTCGGGCAGCTTTATCAACATCAGGTGGGGCTGGTATCTAGCTGGGGCAGCCAGGATCTAGAAGGTAGCTTGAGGGGAGAGGTGGCTGGAGGGGCTCAGGGAAGGAAGGGAAGACAAAGTCTTGGGTAAGTGGCCAAGGTGGGGTCAGAGATGCTCCTAGCTGCATTGAAGGTGCCCCCCACAACACACACACACACACACACACACACACACAGGCACTGGATGCTGGCCTCATCCAGCATTTCTCTCAAACATCCCTGTAAGGCATGTCTGATCAGCCCCAGCTTCATCCTCTCGTGGGAGAGGGCCAGAGCTGGCCTCTCTGTTACAGTCTGGGGTCTGTGGTGGGTGAGGCAGTAATGTAGCTCCTGTTTGGCAGTGTGGTGGGACCAGCCCTCACCTTCCGCATCCGACACAATGAACAGAACCTGTCTTTGGCTGATGTGACCCAGCAAGCTGGTAAATATTGCCTGGTCCCAGCCCCAGCCTTAGTAGGACATACCCAGGCCTGTGGCTGATGCCCCCCTTGAAATATTCCCAACACACACGGGCCCTGCCTGCCACCTAGCATAGCATGACGTGGGGTGGAGACCACATGGAGCTGGAGAGAGTCTGACCCACAGCTTCTCCGCAGGGCTGGTGAAGTCGGAACTGGAAGCACAGACAGGGCTCCAGATCTTGCAGACAGGAGTGGGACAGGTATGAGCTAACCGAAGAATCAGCTGAAACCCCAGAGGGCTGACATTGCCCACAAGATATGGGGGCAAACTTGGCAGGAAAACCAGAGCTGAAACTTCATGTACCTGGCTGGCCCACAGGCTCTGCCAAAGCAGCCCTCCCCATGCGGTTCACTTTCTGGCCAGCAGATGGCCCTAGTGGCTGCCCCTCCTGCCTCCCTCCCTCCCTCCCTCCCTCTCCCCCCTTCTCCTCCTCCTCAAGGGCAGGACCAGTCTTCCTGTAGGAAGGCCTCCTGCTTGGAAGAACCACCTGAGGTGTCCATAGCCTTATGGAGCAAAGTTTCTAAATTCCAAGGGAAAACGCTATGCAGTAAGGACATTAAACTCAAAATAGATTTCTATTCTGCATCCAACACTGATGCCTCACATTCTACTATTCGATTCCTTGCAACTCTCCAAACTCCTCTACATTCATTTTTTAAATGCAAAAACTCCTAGTGGGGGTCATCCACTAAGTTTCAGGCAGTGCGGTGTGCTTGAGTTGGTCCGATGGGGATCGAGAAGGAGGATCTTGGGTCTATCTGAGCCCTTCTGCCAGTGCTGCCATGCCCTTGCCCTCCCAGCTTTGCCCTCGGAGATGCCCTAGCAGGGAGCGTGGCATGGGGGGTCAGGGGTTGAGGATCAGCTCCTAAATCTCCCCTGCCACTGCCCCCCTTGATTCTAGCCTTGTTCCCACAGAGGGAGGAGGCAGCTGCAGTCCTTCCCCGACCAGCCCGCAGCACCTCTCCCATGCGCTCAGTGCTGCTCACTCTGGTGGCCCTGGCAGGTGTGGCCGGGCTGCTGGTGGCTCTGGCCGTGGCTTTGTGTGTGCGGCAGCATGCACGGCAGCGGGACAAGGAGCGCCTGGCAGCCCTAGGGCCTGAGGGGGCCCATGGTGACACTACCTTTGAGTACCAGGTGTGTGGCCCCGAAAGCCTGTAGATGAGAGGGAATGGAAGGGCCTTGGGAGTCTGGGTCTCACATGGGGTGAGGGTGGGGTGTTGGATGGGGAGTGAGCACCCATGCCTGGGAATACCCGGGCTGGGGCTACAGAAACCCAAGCAGGGGCGTTGCGGGGACATTTTGAGTGGACGGGAATTGGGAGCAGATGCTTCCTAAGGTTCATTCCAGGGCCACACTTCTGGGACTCCACTCTCCTCTCTGAGGCTGTCAGAGGCACCACCCAAACAGAACAGCCTTGAAAAGAATGAGGACCAGGGCAGCGGAGCCTCCCCCAGAGGAGACGGGTTTCATACAGAATCAGTCAGGATGAGCCTAGGACGGAGCCCAGGACGATGCTGAAAGGGCTTCAGGGGCCCTGGGGCCCTGCCTGACCTTTTCTCCTGCAGGACCTGTGCCGCCAGCACATGGCCACAAAGTCCCTGTTCAACCGGGCGGAGGGTCCGCCGGAGCCTTCTCGCGTGAGCAGCGTGTCCTCCCAGTTTAGTGACGCAGCCCAGGCCAGCCCCAGCTCCCATAGCAGCACACCGTCCTGGTGCGAGGAGCCCGCCCAGGCCAACATGGACATCTCCACGGGACACATGATCCTGGTCAGGACAGGCCCGGGGCCCAGAGGGGCTGAACGGACGGGATGCTAGAAGAGGCAGGGCCAGAGCCAGGCTGTGGTATCCCTGCAGGCGTACATGGAGGACCACCTGCGGAACCGGGACCGCCTAGCCAAGGAGTGGCAGGCCCTGTGTGCCTACCAGGCAGAGCCCAACACCTGTGCCACGGCCCAGGGGGAGGGCAACGTCAAAAAGAACCGCCACCCCGACTTCCTGCCCTGTGAGTGAGTCCTGCTGGTCAACCGGCCCAGCTCTGTCTGCTGGGAGCCCTGGAGGGCTTGGGGGGAAGGGCTGGGCTCCTGGCTCAGGCCAAGTGGCAGAGGTACCAGGACCCCAATAACTGGAGGGGCATCTGAGGTGGGATGTGGGGTCTGTGCAGATGATCACGCTCGCATCAAGCTGAAGGTGGAGAGCAGCCCTTCTCGGAGTGATTACATCAATGCCAGCCCCATTGTAAGTGGCCCTGGCTCCAGCCCCCTCCTCCGCCCCGTTTTTATCCTGCCTGCATAAACTCCATTTCTTTCTGGTCACCATCTGCTCCATCTGACGCCCTGGAATTATGAGGCCTGATATCCTGGCGTGGAAATGGGGGTTTCTCAAGCTCTCCCAGATCCTGGCCCGCTCCCTCCGACCAAGCCTCTCCATTGTAGCATTTCCCACTCTGACTCCTGATGTGTCTTCCCTGCCCCAGATCGAGCACGACCCGCGAATGCCAGCCTACATAGCCACACAGGGCCCACTGTCCCATACCATTGCAGACTTCTGGCAGGTGAGTTCTTGGAAGGAGGGCTTCTCCAGGGACCAGTGGTCTTTGAGGGCAGCCGGAGAGGTTAGAATGGCGTCTCTGTCCCTAGATGGTGTGGGAGAGTGGCTGCACCGTCATCGTCATGCTGACCCCACTGGTGGAGGATGGTGTCAAGCAGTGTGACCGCTACTGGCCAGATGAGGGGTCCTCCCTCTACCACGTATATGAGGTCAGCAAGACCCCATGGCCGGGGGACGATGGGAATGGAGACAGTGGACGGTGAACCATACATACATGTATGAATGCATATGCACATACACACATGCACACACACATACATGTACTATACCTTTATACGTGTGTGTCAAGCCAGGGCCAGAAAGCATTTGTAGGGACCTATGATGAAAGGTACAGAAATAAAACTATAAAACCACCAAAACTGAGGTCAGAAGCTGGAAGCCGAGAGTATATGAGACAGGGAAGAGAAGTAAAACCAAAGACCAACATTAAGACCTACGTTAATCTAGCCTCACTTACCTCTCTCTGAGTTTCCAAAGCCAAGAAAGAAATAACCATCAGTCACGTATAGAATAGAAACAAACTTTTTCATTAGGAGAGAAGATAGGTGGGGGGGGGGGGGACTGGGGAGAGGCAAAGCCAAAAGAGGAACAGAGTCCTGACACGTGGAAGATGACCCCCTGTAAAGCAGGAGACACTAAGAGAAAACGGAAGCTTCTCATTACTGGGGGAGCACCGGATAGTAGTTTTTCATCATCCGATGAGCACTCAGCAGTCTTTTTTTTTTTTCTTTTTTTTTCCTTTTTCCGTCTTTTTAAATTTTTATTTATTTATTTATTTATTTTATTTTTTCTGTTTTTTAATTTATTTTTTCTATTTTTTCTTTCTTTTTTAATTTTTTGGGTTTTTTGTTTTTTTATTTTTTCTTTTTTTCTTTTATTTTTTTTCTTCTCTTTTCTTTTCAGCAGTCTTTTTTTAAAAGCTTTTTTTTTTATTGGTGTTGCTCATGCTTAAAGGAAAAGAGACGAATAAAAATATTATAGAATCTCATCAAAGTTTTTGGTGTGTGTAGCACAGACGCTTTGCTAGACTCTGTGAGGAAGGAGGAAGTCTGACCTCAAGAAGCCCACAGTAGCTGTGTCTGGGCGGAAAAGCCACCCGTTGTCCTGAGCAGCCCATAAGCGACACACACAACTAGGGGTCTTGGGGACAGCTGGGGCAGTAGGAGCGGGCGGTTGGGTAAGCTTCCGGGAGGATGTAGAGTTTGAGCCGGCCTGGGAGGCTGGGACGATATGGAGAGGCGCTGCCGTGCTCAGGCCCGGGCCCACTCCTCGGCAGGTGAACCTGGTGTCCGAGCACATCTGGTGCGAGGACTTCCTGGTGCGCAGCTTCTACCTGAAGAACGTGCAGACCCAGGAGACGCGCACGCTCACGCAGTTCCACTTCCTCAGCTGGCCGGCAGAGGGCACTCCGGCGTCCACCCGGCCGCTGCTGGACTTCCGCAGGTGAGGGGGGCGGGGCGGGGAGAGAGCCGCACGCGAGCCGGGGGCCGCGGAGCTGGGCGTCCCCACCGCCGCCCCCCGCCTCCCCGACCACCAGCTCCTCCTGGGGGCCCTGGTCTTGTGAGGCGGGCCCTCCAGCCCGACCTGGAGCCTCGGCCTCCGACCTCCAGCCGCCCCCGTCCAGACCCCGCAAGCCCGGACTGATGCTCTGGCTGGCTGTACGCATCCCTCCACCCGCGTGCTCCCGCTCTCTGCTCTTCTGCCTGCTGTGTCCCCCTCGCCCCTTTTCTCTCCCTGCCTCCCCGCGTCTGGCTCCTCCATCACCCCCGCCGCCGCCAAGAAGGGCTCACCTGAGTTCAAGCTCCCTCCCTCTCCTGGGTCCCGGCTCCTGTCTCACCTGTTCGTTGCCTCCTGTGCTGCTATTGGGGATCTCCAGCATATTCTGGGTCTGCTATGCCCTCGGCTCTCACTCCCTCCTGCCCATCTGTCCTTCTTTATCCCTCGCTGTTTCTTGGCCTGTTATTTCTCCCCCGTCTGTCTTTCCTTCCTTTCCCTCTCTCACCCCTCCCCCTGCCTCTCCCCTCATCTCTTTGTCTCTCCCACTGTCTCTGAGTCTGTCCCACTTTGTATCTCCATCTCCCCTGCCCTGCAGCTCTCCCCTGTTCCATCCCCTCTCTCCCTGCTTTCTCCACCTCCCTGCCCGCTCTGCCTCTCTCCGTCTCTCCCTCCCTCTGTCTCCCCACTCTGTCCTTCTGTCCTTCTTCCACCCTCCTCCTCTGTCTCTCTCCCTCTCACGGCTGCCAGTGTCATTTTTGTGATCTGCAGCTAGTGTTCTCTCTCCAGTTGCATAGTCACAAAAGTGATCATTGGCAGGCGTGGCCGCTGCATGGACAGGACAATCCAATCAGGACTGTGGGCCCAGGGGCCCCATGAAGGCTGCTGGGAGAGCTGGGGGCTAGGGGTGGGGGTGGCGAGGGACTCGGAGCAGACGAACACTATCAAAGGCAGTGCGGAGGATCTTGGGATTGCTGGGGACTCAGGGGAGCCGGTGGAGGCCGGGACAGGAAGCTAACTAGAGGACTTTGCCTGTTCTGACAACAGCCCCCCGACCAGGCCAGTCCTCCAGCACCCCCAATCTCCCCCCTCGCCCACACTGCAGCCTTCACCTGCTTCTCTGCCTCTTGCCAGGCTGGCCTGAGGTCTCCAGGTGCTGGGCAGAGAGCGGAGGAGCAGAGCTGGGCTGGGAAGCTGGGGATAGTTTCTTTCTTTTTTTTTTTTTAAGTTTATTTAAGTAATCTCTACACCCAATGTGGGGCTCGAACTCAGGACCCCAAGATCGCATGCTCTTCCCACTGAGCCAGCCAGGCGCCCCAGCTGGGGATAGTTTCTGAGCCTCAGGATGATGGTTTCTAACTGGGCCCCCTGGAGCCCGAGACGTGGGCTTCTCAAAAGCAATGCCAGGGGTCATAGAGCTATTTTCTGTTTTCCACATTTAAAAAAGTCTTTATAGAATTAGTGCATGGAGCGTTTTTAAGACCGCACAGGTAAGCTAAAAGATTATATTGCTTTAGGCCAGAAGTATGTAAACTCAGTTGCCATTGGACACCCAGAGCAAATTAACTGCTGCCTAATAAATATGGTTTGCTAAAGGTCTACCAGAGGGAAGGCACACTAATTTTTTTTTAAGTGCTAAAAAGTGACCCCAAACAAGTTTCTTGATCTCTGTTTTCTTACCTGTGAAATGAGGATGATGACCCATACTTTAGGGAGTTGTTACAAGAGTCAATGGGATAAAGTCTGTAAAATCTCGTTTAAGTGCCTGGCACACAGCAAAGGCTCGATGAATTCTAGATACGATTCATTGTCATTATTAAACAATTGGGAGCTACTGCAGAGACTTCTGTTCAACCCCAGCTCTCTAACACATGAGACAACTTGCTAGAAAATCATGTGGACTCCTGTAAAATCAGAGTCACCTAGCCCTTGCAGGTCTGGGGGAATCACACTGGTAGACCATTAAGTTCCAAGCTTCCCCCTCCCTGGTCCTGGCCCACTGAGGGTATCAGGATTCTGCAGGTAACTTTCCAAGCAGGAAAGTCATAAGGGACAAGGGCAGGTTAGACTAGGCCACTGAGGAAGGGAGAAATCCCCTGCTCCCTGCTGAGAGGGCAGCAGTCAGGGTAACAGAAAAGAGTCTGAGATCCAAGTGGACCCCAAGTCTAAATATGACCCAACCACAGAGCACCTGTGCTGAGATGAGGCTGATTCTGGGAGACAGACAGCCGCATAACATTCAGAGCTGAGAGGTTGTCTTCCCCTGGTCAAAAGAACTTTGTGCCTATGGCTACCTGACCTCATTGCTAGTGAGGACTACAAGGGCCTGAGTGGGGAGGGGAACAGCCTGGGCAGTTGTAAAGGAGGGCAGAGGGGCAGAGCAGGAAGGTGACAAGACTGACACCCTTGAAGTCACCAGAGAGCCTATTCTCCCTGGACTTTAGCAGAGGTGGCTATTGATATGATGTAGTATCATTAATAGTACTACCATTTATTGAGCACCCACTGTATGCCTTATGCTTAATTCTTTACATCGATTATCTCACGCAGTCACGGTGAGAACCCTAAGAAGAGGTTTACTATTATTATCACCCTCACTTTACAGACAAGAAAACTGAGGCTCAAAGAGGCCAAGTCAACCGTTCCCAGGTGCATCGCTTGGCACCTAGCTCATTAAGTGACAAGGCAAGCCCAGGGCCACCCACACCATCTCTGGTTCTTTGCCTCCTGCCCTGACTCATTCCTCCAGCCCCCTTCCCTCCTCTGCCCTGGGCACGTAGGGAGAAGAAGAAAGAAAGGCCCCCAGGGGTGTGCTGGTGTCTCCCTGCCCTCACACCCACTTCTTGTTGCAGGAAAGTGAACAAGTGCTACCGGGGCCGCTCCTGCCCCATCATTGTGCACTGCAGGTGCGTGCGGACGAGCTGGGGGCAGGGGTGGGGATCACAGGGGACAGGGCAGCCCAGGCCAGAGGGCCCCGAGGTGGGGCATTCCTGATTCCCGCCCCTCTCGCTGGTCCTCCGCCCTGGGCACATCTCCCATGCATGCTGCCTGCCTAGCCCCTTGATGCTGGCCAACGACAGCCCAAGGGCCAAGTTTAACGTACCACCTGTTTTTTTTTCAATGGCCCATGAGCTAAGACTGGTGTTCGCATTTTTAAATGGTTAAAGAAGAAGAAAAAAAAAAAGAAAAAAGTTTCCTGAACCAAAGCCTGGCCAGAGGCTGGAAAGGGCCATTCCCATCCCCTCTGGCTGTTTCCACCTTAGGACTGAGCCAGGGCTCTGCTTTTAGGCTGGCCCACTACCCAAGTGACACCCCGTGGGGCACAGGTTCCCCACTCAAGGCCCAATTCCCAGGGCCCAGGGGCTATGATCGCTGCCTCCTCAGCTCACTCATGCCCTCCCCGAGCCCAGCCTAAACGGCCCCGCCAGTATCTTCCCCACCCCAAGCCTCCCTGTCTCCTCTGCCCCTCCCCCTTTCTGCTGGTCCCAAGCTGAGCCTGTCATTATCTCTCGTTTCAGCGACGGTGCAGGGAGGACTGGCACTTACATCCTCATTGACATGGTACTGAACCGCATGGCAAAAGGTGAGGGCCTTCCCCACCACCCGCAGCCCCGCCCCGATGAGCTGTCCCAGCACCCAGGCTCACGGGAGCTCCTGGAGGGACCGGTTATCACACCCCCGGGCTTTGCCCAGTCCTCTAAGCCTCCCAGCCCAGGACGCTCCAGGCTTTCTGGGTCCTCTCCTCCTCTGGACAACCCCTGAGCAGCCCTGTGCCCTCTTCAATCTCCAGGAGTAAAGGAGATCGACATCGCTGCCACCCTGGAGCACGTCCGTGACCAACGGCCTGGCCTCGTCCGCTCTAAGGTGACTGTTCCTCCCTGTGCTGACCCGAGCTGCCGGCCTCCCCCAGGGAGGCCAGCAACAGCCTGCCTCCCCCACCAGCCCTCACCTTCCCCAGGAGGACTCCCCCTCACCCAAGTGACCTCCCCGGCTCCCCCTTCCAAAAGCCCGCACCCCCTCTCCATGACCATCCTCCCCCTGCCCTTCCCCAGGACCAGTTTGAATTTGCTCTGACAGCCGTGGCGGAGGAGGTGAACGCCATCCTCAAGGCCCTGCCCCAGTGAGACCCCTGGGGCCCCTCAGTGGGCAGACCAGCCTCTGTTCCCTCTTTGCCTGTGTGAGCATCTATCTGTGTACCCCCTCCTCACCCCCCGCCCCCACCGCCTCGGTCCCTCTGGGGCATGGCCAGTCGTCCGAGAGAAGTGTAAAGAAGAGGATGTGGGAAGGGTCGGACCTACCCCCGGGAAGTCCCATGGGGGCGTGGGGGGCTGGTAGCCAGCCAGGAGCAGAGGAAAGTCCTCCACCCAGAGCCTTCTCCTGCCTGAGTTCCTTGGCCCCCAGCTCCCGTTCTTCCGAGAGCTCCCAGGATGCCCGTGTGGACGGAACCGGGTAGAGGGCCTGCCACCCCCCCACCCCCGCCCTTCTTGCTTGTCCAGCCCCTGCTGCCTGCCGCCCTGCCTCTCTGGCCCACACTCTGGCCCCTGCCCTCCCTGCCTTCCTCAGGCCTCCTCCCCTGCCCTCCTGCCACGTGCCACTCCACTCTCGCCCTCTGGCACAAGAGACCATTTCTAGAGAAATCTACTTTTGTATCAATGTGAATAAAGTTAGTGTGTCGTGCGTGCAGCCACCCGGACTCCTACACTTGTCGTCGTCTCTGCTGCCAGCCTCCATCTCCAGGCCCCGTGAGGAGCCGGGCCCCGCTGCGCTGCTCGGGAGACGCAGGTAGTGCCGGGTGAGCCAGGCTGCGGAGTCTGGCTCTCCGAGGCTTGAATGGTAGCCAGGACCGAGGCGGTTGTCCCTCCGCAGCGCCTCCCCTGGGGCTGGCAGTTTCCCAGGTGCTCCCACGCACAGCTTCACCGTGATGCTACCCCATCGGTAGCCCAGAACATTCTCCCGAGGTAACCCCAGTTGCATATAGTGGAGTTTGGATTCAAAGCCCGGCATGCTTAACCTCTTTACTGCCTCTCCTCTTAGTTCGTGAGCAGCTGCTTCGTGTTCTTCAGCCTTAGGAGAATGTACCTCGGGCAGGCCAAGTGCCTGGCCCACCACAAGCAAAACTAGCTAGACTCCGATAGCAGCTTGTAGACCAGGCCTGTGAGACGTCACAACAGGCATCCATCCAGCTGGGGGCAGGGGGCACTTTCTCCCCCTCCCCCAACCCTCCTCCCTGTAGGGCCCCAGGGGAGCCCTCACCTGCATGTCAGGAGGCTTCCTTGGACACAGAAATGTGTCCTGGTGGGCACAGAAGTGAGGCCAAAAGAGCCTTGGGCCTGGAGCCACTTGGGAATTAGGAACATTTAACCTTGGCAAAGCTGTCCCCTCACATGAAAAACGGGGGTGGGGGGTGGTCCCATCTGCCCGGCACAGGGAGCAAAGGGACCAGTGAGCAGACCACAGGTCTCCCTACACCTCACCTGTGCTCCGCTGAGGCTCCGCTCCAGTGTTTGACATCTCAAAGACTAGAAGTGGGCAAAACAGCCATGTTAGAAACTTCCAGCAGCTTCTCTTTCAAGATAGAGGCCTGAAGTGCCTCTTTCAGCGCAGGCTGCTTCCTTGCTTTGAGAAAAGTACAATACAGGCCCTTCAGCTGTTGAAGACGAAGCTAGGCACTTATCCTGGAATGGAAGAGAGAGTCGCCGGGGAGCCATGGCGCTCTGCTTGACGATGGAGAGTTGTTTGTTCCGTGGCTGAAAGGGCATCTCCGAAGGTGTCTAGAGAGAAGGAAGGAGGAGGTCCCTGGCCCTTTCCTCCCTAGGTCCTGAGGAGTTTGGGGCCTGGACCCTGTGTGGGGTGGACTTGGACCGCTCGCTCCATATAGGAAAGGCAGGCCTCTGAGACTGGCCACCGGCCATGAGGTAAGGCAACCCGGGGAGGGGCTCAGTTTGTGGGCCTCAGGAGTAGTTTTTACAAGTTTTCACCACGTATTCCCTACTTTCGGTCATTCCCATACTTGCAGTCGAGTTGTAACTTAGTCCGGTCCTAGCTGTGGGGCAGAGTAGTGGATGGTGGGTCCCCTCCAGGGAGGCGAGCAGCGGCTGCCTGGGGAAGGTGAGGGCAGAAGAACGTGAGCGTTTCTTGGGACTCAACAATGTACTCGGGAGGGCAGCCTGGTCAAAGGGGGGGGGGGGGGGGACTTCTGCTGTCATCTGGGAAGCCTTGTGACCTCTGGGTGTTTGGGCAATAGAGGGGGCTACGTCACCCACTGGTCCCGTAGGGTCCCCTTTGGGGCCACCCTGGAAAGGAAGAACATGGGAACACAGCACACCACCGAGCGCTCAAAACAGCTTTATTTGTTGACTTCCAGTGTTTCTCTCTCCGTCTGAGCTCAGCCTAGCTGGCTTTGATAGGTCTCTGAGATGCAGTGTCACAGGGCTAGCAACACCCTGGCTCCACCGCTCCCCTCCCTGGCCACGGGGCTCCCCAGGCAGGGAGGAGGAGAGGCAGCTCATTTGTGGTGGTGGAGAAGAAGAATGGGCAGCAGGGTCAGAGGCCAAAGAAGCCATACAAGCAGCAACATGCCTGGAGCACCCATTACACACCAATCCCGGCCACGCACATGCGTGCTCTCTCTCTCTCTCTCTCTCTCTCACACACACACACAAACACAAACACTCCCACACCGGTGGCCTCCCCTTCCAAGCTCTCTGCCTGCCTACGCCCATCAGTCAGCCTTCTGGGGCCCCACCCTGCTTGGCCATCCCATCCGGGCCTGTTCCGACTGCCCACAGGAGAAGAGCCTCTCCCAGGTGCCGCAGGGCTTTGATTTGTACACTCTAAGCCCGGCACTAGCAAGAGGTGTCAGGGGAACCGAAGCCTGGCCCACTACCCCTTCATCCACATTCTTGCCACCCCTGCCAGAGTCAAATCAGATGACAAGATCTCCCCTTCTCACAGCGAGTGACAAGCTGACCTGGGCTAGAACTACATGTCCCAAGATGCACAGCTCCACAACCACACACCGCTTCCCCTAGCGTGATCTATCAGAAACGAGGCAGGGTGTGTTGCATTCTGGGACCTGTAGTCCCCAAGAGACAGCACCCAACAGGGAAGAGTTCACAGGCTAAGACTACGGATGCCTCCCACCCGGCCCCCCCCCACCACCCAGGCCCAGCTCTACGCTCAGCATGGGTGAGGGAGAGGAATGGAGGGTACCCTCCCAGCGCACAGGGGAGGGCGCTGTCCTGTTGGAACTGTGCAGCGGCTGTGGATCCCGGACATCCAGCTCAGAACACATCTGAGGAGAGAGCGGGGGCGGGGTGACAGGAGACAGGGTCAGCAGCCAGCCGTGGAGGATGGAGCTGAGCATGCAGACCTGGGCTAGCCCTGTGGCCTCTCCCTGAGCCCTGATGCATGGTGAAATAGGACGGGGTACAGTCCCCTCCTAGGCCTCCCTCCTGGGGCACCCTGGCCTTATCCCACCTCTCCAGGGATAGCCAGCCTCACCTCTGCCTAGTCCCGAGGCTTGGGGCAGGCTGAGGCAGCAAGAGGAAGGGAGGAGGAGGGGGCTCCGGTTCCGAATCTGGAGGAGAGGCTCCCGCCCCACCCAGCTAGCCTCCCCAGAAGACCTTATGGCCCTACCGGCCACAGCATCTTCCTGGTCACACTGAGGCTTTCTTGGGGAAGGAAGAAGGGAGTCCTAGCCAGATGGCAGTGAAAGCAAGCGACGCGGCCCGCGGGCAAGTGCAGAGAGAAGAGAGCGAGGGAGGAGCAGCAGCACCAGAAGGGAAGCAACAGAGACGTCAGAGCTCGATGCTGCACCGAAACCAGGGTGGGATGTCTGCAGCTGGACAAGGAGCACGGGAGACTCCCTGGTGTAGCTGCCAACTCCGGCTCAGAGAACCCCAGGCCAAGTCCTCCTTCCTTGATGTCATCAGCAACACAGGTGGCAGAAGACCTGGGCACAAAAGGCCCGACCCAAACCACTAATGCCCCTTAGAAACTCCCGATCTAATAGGAGTTAAGTGCATCCTGGCTCCTGGGAGGCCCTCCCACTGCCCGGAGGCTCCCCACCCTGGGCTTCGCCAGGGACCTATCAGCTGTGGGCTGAGCAGAGCAAATCCCGAGTCCACACTGGAGTGCAAGTGGACATGGGAGGGAAACCTGTTGGGGGAGCACTGAGTTGGAGAAGGGCCCCTGCAACTCAGGCCCTGCCCCTCTGCTCCTGACAGTGAGCAGGACCCCCCCGGTCGCCCTGAATCAGGGTGGTTTGGGCCTGGTGATCAGAGGATGAGGCAGCGAGAGGCCTTCTCCTCTGGGGATGGGCTGGGTTTGGCCGCATCCCCCCTTGCAGCCTCAGGGGTCCCCCCCACGCCGGGATCTTGGTCCTGGGCCTTGGGCAGCCCCTGCCGACGACGCTGCGCCCCCCGCCCACCTGCTGGTTTCTTCCCAGCTGCCTCCATCTCTGACAGGCTGTAGGCCATGGCGAGCTGCAGGTCTTCATCATCCTCGGAGAGGTCGCTGTCAGAGGTGCGGGAGGCAGGAGTCTGCCGGACCTGTGTGCCCCCTGGCCTGGAGGTGACAAACTGTTGCTGCTCGCGACGGCTCAGCTCCAAGCCCAGCGCTAGGTCATCTGGGACACCTGTAGGAGTCATGGCCACCATGGAGCCCTCTGACCCAGGCCAGGGGAACCAGGCCAGGCTGCCTCATGCAGTGGCAACTCTGACCGCTTACAGCCCCTCCTTTGGAACCGGCACGCATGCACTCTGGCACCTAGCATGGTGGTCATGTGCGTGGGCAGGTACCCAGCGCCAGCAGATACGAGCTGTCTCCTTGGGCAAGTCACTCAACCTCCCTAAGCCCCGCTTTCCTCATCTATAAAATGGAAACGGTGAGAGTGCCTACGTTGTCCGATTGTTCCAATGACTAAATAAGACAGACCAGGAAGCGCACTCAGAGGCGGCAAGCAGGGAAGGGGCGCGGCGCTGACCATCCCATCCGGCGTGACACTGTGGGAAGGGTTCCGCCCCAGGAATCCTGCATCCTGCGGGTCACTCATGGCTTTACCCCTTACTAAGTAGGACAAGGCCGTGGGCCTGGGGCTACTTGGGAGTTAGGGCCATTTAACCATGCTGAGGTTCAGTCTCCTCACATGAAAAATAGGGCCAATATCAAAGCCCTGCCTTCCCCTTGCCTGCTTCAATACAGAGCTCATGTTATGCGCACAAGTGCTTTCAAAATAGTCCATGCTCTGCAAACCCCGGGCACCCACTAAGGATGATGGTGATCGGCTGGCCCTCTGAGACTCCTCAGTTCCCTGCCCTTGCCCGGGGATCCCCATCTCTGATTCTGCCAGTGGGGCCTGTGGCCGCCATTCCTTCCCTGCCCCAAAGGAGTTCCGAGAGGAGCAGTTTGGAGGGGGCCTTGGGGCCTGGGCCTGGGGCTTCCTGCCAGGGACTGGGTGGCAGAGCCATTCCTCACCATTGATTGTGACTGACTTCAGCTGTCCGTCTTCTTCCACTTCTACCCGTTCCTGCCCGTTCTCCATGATTCTGTGGGGGACGGCACGGTTCACTCAGCGAGCACGCACGAATCCTGCAGGTGCCTGTCCACGCTCCGGGATGCCGCAGCGAACAGGACAGACTCTGCCCACAAGGAGCTGACCTTCTAGTTGTATGCTGCTCCCCCTCTACCCCTCACCCCTGCACCCCTGCACCTGGGATGATCCCAAAGGAGCCCTCACCTGCGTGTCGTGATGCGGTGTCCTTGGACAAAGGTGGTGGATGTAGAAACAGAGCGAAAAGCACCAGCCCCAGGACTGAAGGAGAAAGATGAGGAGGAGAAATCTGGCATGGACACAAGGGAGGAGGCAGAGAGGTTGTCAGAGGGAGGATGGAGCCGGCATGCTGCAGTCAAGACGGGGCCAGGAACCTCTGTGGGGTCTCCCTGCAGAGATGCCCGAAGGCAGGGCTCCACATACTCAGGAGAGAAGGCTTGGAAAAGGAATGAGCCGGGACGAGGGGATCCAGGACCCAGAGCTTGCAAAAACGCGAAGGGACAGCACATACCAGAGTGCCCAGGGAAGGAGGAAGAGAAGGTGAAGAAGGGGCCTGAGTGTCGGGAGCCCCGACTCTGAAGCTCTGAGAAGGGGCCCAGGTCATCTGCAACAAGCAAGCAGATTAACAATCATCTGGTAAAGAGAGTTGCCCCCCAAAAATGTGTGAACCCTGCCTTTCAGCCTAGAAATATAACCTGCTAAGCATTTCTGATATTTTTTTCTTTTTTGATTGTGGACTTGCTTACGAATTAAATTTTTTTTTAACATTAGATATGAAAAAGATCCCTGGTAAATTCTGTCCACAGTAGACAATGAAGGAGGGAAGGGAAAGAGGAAGCGGGGACGGCTAGCTCCTTCGGCACAGGCAGGTAAGCATGGTGTAAAGTCAAGCCCACCCGGCCAGGAGGCCCGACTCTCCCATTTGCTGCGTGACTCTCAGCTAGTTATCTGGAAGTATCCTTGTGTTCTCATCTGTAAGTGGGGAGAAAATGATCCCCTCACAGGGTTCATAGTCCTCACTGCGAACATGTTATCTGTTGTGTGTGATGTCACTGTGATTGTCACAAGGCGCTCTGAGTCCTGCTTTGACGGCTGCTATTGTGCAGGCCTGACAATGCACCATTGTTGCCCTCATTTCATAAGGCGAGTCTCTGTGGGCTCAGGCCTGTGTCAGGTTCTGTCCCCGCTGTCCCTGGACCCACCCGCCCAAAATCTTCCATCTGTGGAATTCTGCTGCCCGCTCAGCCTCCTGCCTCAGGGGCTCCCGGCTGATGGAGGGCAGGCCTGGAACGGGAGCCGAGCCAATCAGAGGCCTCCTGAGCCCACTCACCAAAGAGCTCCGCAAAAGGGTCTCCACTCCCGAAGAACTCCCGGAAGACCTCCTCGGGGCTGCGGAAGGTGAAGGTGAAGCCAGGCCCACTGCCACCAGGTTCCGCCCGGGATGGGCCAGTTCCTGGAGAAGAGGCAGGATGAGGAGGGGCCTTAGGGCATGCGTCTTGCTCTGAGCCAGGCCACCCACTGAAGGCATGGCCAGGAGCCTCAAGAGCATCCGCTGCACTAAAAATCTGCCCTCCCCCTCTCCTCAGTGACCCACTTCCATCCCTGGGCCCCGCCGCTCCACCTACCTGCCCCAGTCAGCCCTTCCCGGCCATAACGGTCGTAGATCTCCCGCTTATGCTCTGGAAAAAGAGACCCGATCATTTCTCCCTCCCTCTGGGATGATGGCCTCCCCTTCCAGGCTAGGACCCTCAGAGGATCACCCAGTGACTGAGTCTAGGGGGACAGCAGGGTGCACGGGAGACATGGGCTATAGGTTTCAGCAGTGCCAGCTCTTCGCAGTGTGGCTCCCTCTCATCTGTAGAATGAGCACAATAACAGCACCAATCTCACAGGGTCATTGCAAGGGTTAAATAAGACAATCCACATAAACTGCTTGGCACAGTGCCTGATAACATAGTAAGTGTTCAACAAATATCAGCTAATTATTACTATGCTATTTATCAGGGCTTAGCCTCAATGTCGCCTCCTCAGAGAGGCCTTCTGTGACCACTGTAACAAAAAGGGTGCCCGTTATTCCCTATCAACATCACCCAGCTACTTCCCTGCAGAATACTCTTGTCTATTTCCTTGGTTAATGTCCGGCTTCCTGGGCCAAATATAATAAACCCATGATGACCAGGACAGTGTCTGCTTGTCCTCCGTTGTTCCCAGCAACGGTCCAGCACCATAAACACTCAATGAATATTTTCTGAATGAACGAATAAAGAAATGACAGACCTGGAGGGGCGCCTCGTGGCTCAGTCGGTTAAGCATCCGACTCTTGATTTCGGCTCGGGTCATGATCTCAGGGTCGTGAGACTGAGCCCAGCATAGGGCTCCATGCTCAGTGCAGAGTCTGCTTGAGATTCTTCCCCCTCCTTCTCCCTCCCCCTCTGCTCCTCTCCCTGCTCGCACTCTCTTTCCCTCTAAAATAAATAAATAAATAAAATCTTAAAAAAAAACCCAAAACACAACAGACCTGGATTCGTATTCCGACTGTGTGTGACCTTGAGCAACTTACTTCACCTCTCTCAGCCTCAGTTTCCTTGCCTATAAAGTAGGGATGATAAATCCTGCCTCACAGGATGGCTGTGAGGACTCTTGGGGATTACACCCACCAATGCTTGGCACACAGAAGGCTCGGCACACTTGGTTACTTGCCCTGCTTCCAACCCCCTGTCAAGACCCATGCTGCAACTATCATCCCAGATCCCGGGGAGCAGACACTGAGCACAGGGGATTCGGGAAAGAATAAAAAGGTACTTTGCACATAGTAGGTGCTCACTTGAATTGAAGCAAAAAAAAAAAAAAAAGGTCGCAGAGTCCCCTGTTGGGCGGGGGGGGGGGGGGGGGCGGCACTTAAATGCCAGTTTGGAAATAGGCACAGAGGATATGGGAGGTGGCAGCATGGCTTTGGGAAGGAGTACCACGGCGGCGCATGAAATGGAGGCGATAGGTGCTGCCCTGCCCTGCCCCCTCCTGGCCCTTACTGTCTGACAGCACTTCATATGCTTCCGCCACCTCCTTGAACTTCCTCTCAGCAAATTCTTTATTATCCGGGTTCTTGTCTGGGTGCCACTGAAGAGCCTTCCGCCGATACCTGCAGGAAGTGGGTCCAGTGGGTCGGGTCAGAGGACAAAAGCAAGCACCTCTCACCATGAAACAGAACGACCCACTTGCCCATTAGCCTGCCACTATCCTTTCTCCACTCAGATCCCCGTCCACCCCAGCTGCTAGGGCTGCCTCTGCTGCCATGTTTTAATGGAGTCCCTATCTCTCCCCTCTGCAGCCAGTGCTAGGACTACTTGCGGCAGCAGATGATCATGTAAGCAGGAGAAAGCCCCAGCCCTAACCCCTCCCTGGAGCTCACTGGGGCTGCAAAAGTTGGAAATATGTGTGGCCATGGGCTGTACAGGGCACTGGCCCCTCCTGGTCACAGGGCTTGGACATTTTTGCAGGCATCCTGAGAAAGCCCATACCTAGGGGCTGAGGCTTGAGGCAGGAGTGAAGGGGGAGGTGGGGGGGATCCACTGGAGAAGGACGCACAGTGCACCTCCCAGCAGAACTTCTTCACGCTAAGGACTTTCTCCTACTCTTCCAGGGATCTTCTTCCTTCCTATAGAGGGAGCCCCCCCCCCATCCTTTCTAAGGACCTAGTTCCCTCGGCAAGGCCTCTGAAGGACCCTATGGTGGTGTGGGGGAGGGGTAAGGGGGGGTGAGAGGCTTTCTGATGCGCAGCGGAGGCACTTACGCCTTCTTGATGTCATCAGCAGACGCACTTCGCGGCACGTCTAGGATGTCGTAGTAGGATGCCATGGCAACTCGTCGGGAGTCAGACGGGCCTCGGGGGGCTGCAGGGGAGGAGGAGGAGTCAGGCCGGAAGAACCCAGGGTCCCTCCCTGGGCCTGGAGACCCCCCGGGGGAGCCGGAGGCGCTCCCAGGGGGAAGCGGCGCCCACCGGGTTCGGCTTGGGGCCGGTGACGAGGCACCCTCCGGCAGCCTTATCGGCCCCCCGCAGGCCGGTGCCGAGGGCTATCTCGGCGCCCAGGCCCGGGGAGCCCTATCGCAGCCCCGTGACTCCAGCAGCCCGGCCCAGGGCCTCCCAGCCTGACCGGGGCCCCCCGCCCGCACCTCCTCCGTCGGGAGTCCCTGGCCTCCTGCAGCGCCCCGCCCCTGCCCCCCGCCGGAACCGTCTGGCACCGGCCGCCCCGGCTCGCGGCTGCTGCGTAGGACGCGCCCGGCCCAGCTGTGCGCGCAAGCATGCGTCAGCGGCACTGAAACTACGAGAGACCCAGAGGCGGCCGGCTCGGCCTGTCACCCAGGGGGCGGGGGTTGGGGGACTGCTGCAGGGGCTGCCGGGAGATGGGGGCGGAGCCGGCTATTTTGGGCTTGCACCCGGGCGACGTCATCCCCAGACGGGACCGGGGAGACCGCGGCCGGTGCCATTCCGGCGTGACGCACTCGCGGGCTAGCGAGCCGCCCGGCCCTGGTCCTTCTGTCCTTTCCTAAAAACGGGCTCGATGATCGATGGCTACTCACTCCGGAAGAAATCCCCCATCTCAAGGACTCAGACTCCCCGCTCTGGGCCTAAATCCTCCCCCTTCAGATCTCTGCTTCCGCCCCAGGTCCCGAAAAGAGGCTGCCCCAACTTCCCTGAGTAGGTCAGGCCTGCCTGTCAGTGTCTCCTGACACCATCACCCTCGTCTGAGCTACAAATCAGCCAGCCCTTGCTTGTTTGATTCTTTGATGGACCTTCACCTCCCCCATTAGAATGTAAATTCCACCGGACAGAGATTGGGTCTTTTTCTTGCCCTAGAGTATTTAAGGCAGTTGTGGGGTTCAAAAATAGCCTTTGGATGATTAAATAATGAACAGATTGGAACTTCTTGTTGACAGTTTTGACACATTTGGGGAAGGTGGGGTTAAAGGGTAAAAGGAAAACAAAAAAAAAAAAAAAAAAGGAAAAGGAAATTCTCCAGATTCAAGGTTTTTTGGCTTTTTGGTTTTCTGGGATCCACCCCCCTCCCAGAGTGATCCCAAATAGACCTTGTCCACCTCAAAATAATTCCTGGGTTCAGGCCTCATGGGAGAGTTAGAGAACTTTCCAGAATTGGCTCCTGCTTGATATCGTCCAGGCTAATGCACAACTATTAATTGAACATCTATATAGTAGATGCAGCCAGGATGTAAAATGAAGAATATGACCCAGTCCCTGACTTCACAGAGCTCCAATTCGGTAAGATACCAGCCCAACAATATAGCCCACTGGGAAATCCCAAGGTTTTATAAACAGACCTGGGTTTGCAACCTGGCACTATTATTGCGTGACTTGGCAAAACCTTTGAGGACTCAGTTTTTCCTACCTAAATACAGGTAACGCCTAGAGCTGTTTGAAAGTCAAATGAGGTGTGGTACATAGTACATCTGGGTCTTAGTACACACCTCTCTGGCATCATGATTGGCCCAAGCAGTCATGCTTATGTGAGTCCGGAAGAGTGTTTTCGGCTGGGTGACCCAGCAATCCTTCACCAAAGAGAAGGGCTTGAGCCAGACATGAGGGAAGAAGGTGGTGTCCACTTTCCCTGGCTGCCCACAGTCTCAACCTTCTGAATACCTTTGGGGAATTCCCAATGTGTAGGCCTTGATGGGAGGCAGGCCACCCCCTGTCACAAAGCCCTGACATGTGCTCTCCCAGACTTCTCGGCTCTAGGGGTACATAGCCATTAGCTCTGCCAATTGAAACCTCCAGCTGGGACTTTGAATGTGGAGCAAGTCACAGGGAAGCAAGGGCCGTTGAGAATTCATTTCTGCGGTGATTGTGACAGCGGAGTCAGCAGCGGCCTCTAGTGTCTGGAGGAGGAAATGTCGGTCTCGATGCCTGGGTGGGAAGAAGCCTCATTGCAGCCCCCTGTTCTGTAGGGAACCGGGGTCTTTTAGGCAGGCTGTCCTGTGCCCTGACCTTGACTAGGGTGCTGGATGCTCAGCTTCCCTTGATGCCTACCTGTTTGCGGAGTCTCATCTGGCAGCCCTCATATTAATTCTGTGTGCTACCCAGTGTCTCTCCAATGTGTGTGTGTATGCGGGAAGGGGGGGAGGGGTGTCTTTTTTCTTTGTTTTAACTTGCCAGAGCTAACTTCTGCTGTTTACAGTGAGAATCCTGACTGGCCTTAGTATAAGAGGAGGAAATAGGGTAGGTCACTCCAAAATCTTCCAAATCTCTTTCTTCTTACTTCTCTTATCTCAACAGACATTTGTCTGGCACCTACTGTGTATGTGATATTATATTAAGAATTGGGAATACAAAGGGGTTTAAGTTCCAGTCCTTGTACTCAAGGTGATAAAAATCTAGTTGGGACATTGACAAATGACAGCTGAGGGAAATTATATTGAACACATGTGGCAAACAAAGTGTTAATTTCCTTTGTTCGCAAGAAAGGACCAACAATGCAGTTTTTTACATGGGCAAAAGGCACAGACAAGACAGTTTACAGAAGAGAAGATGCTGATTTTTAAACATATGAAAAGATGCTCGATCTTATTCACAGCAAGAGAATTATAAAGGAAAGCTGCAATAAAATACTTTGTTTCACTTATCAGATGATTGACAAAGATCAAAAAATTGTATACATTGTGTGGGCAAGGCTGTGGGCACAGGCATGCTAGTACACTAACAGTGGGAGAGCAATATGGTGCATATCAAAGTTAAAGGTGCGTAGCCTTTGACCCAGCAGTTCTGATTCTAAGAGTTTTTGGTTGTACACATGGGCAAAGAAGTATGTACAAGGGTTCCAGAATTTGTTTCCAAAGCAAAGAATTAGAAACCTAAATACTCACTAACAGCAGACTGGTGAAATAAACTAGGGTACACTATCCAATGGAATAGTACATTGTTACCAAAAAGAATGAGGCATATCTTTATGTACTGATAAGGACCATCTTCCGGATTTTTTGTTAAATGAAAAAACGAGGGTAAAACAAAGTGTATCGAAGTGTGTGTACAGTCGTCCCCCTTATCCACGGTTTCAGTTATCTGCGGTCAACCACAGTCTGGAAGCAGATAATCCTCCTTCTGATGTATCATCAGAAAGTCGGAAGTAACCAACCACTACATTGCAATACCTACGTCATTCACCTCACTTTGTCTCATCATGTAGGTATTTTAGCATCTCACATCATCACAAGAAGGAGGGGAGTACAGCATGAGATATTTTGAGAGAGACCACTTTCGCATAACTTTTTTTACAGTATATTATTACTGTATATATTTTTATTTTATTGTTTTTGTTAGTTTCTTATTGTGCCTAATTTACAAAGTAAATTTATCATAGGGATGCGTGTATAGCAAAAGACATAGTATATACGGAGTCTAGTACTATCCATGGTTTCAGGCATCCATGGGGGCCTTGAACATATCCCCCATGGATCAAGGGGGACTACTGTATACACATTAATATATATGTAGATGTCTCTGGAAAGAAACAAGAACAAAAATGTTAATAGTGGAGGCTGTCAAGAGCGGAACAAAAGAAGGGGACTTCCTTTCACTTATAGACTTATTTTTGCTGCTTGGAAATCTCTTTTGTACCTTTTCAATTTGGAAGCATGTTCACAAAATAACTGTTCGACTATATACAGAATTTTTTAACATCTAGTTGGAGAAATAAGATATTGGCAAGAACCTGAGTGCCACCATACAAGGCAGTCCATGCCAAGTGCTGAATGAGTGATAGAGACAGACAGGAGTTGCTGGGAGAATCTCGAGCGGGGAGCTTCCCAGGGCTGGATGGTTCTGGGTGACTGTGACCTAAGCTGGAAGGAATGGCAACACTGAGACAAGCAGGGGGAGGTGGCGTTCCAGAAGGAGGGAATGGTACGAACACAGTTTTGGAGGCAGGCATGTTCCTGACACACCAGAGATGAAGGAATAAATGTGTTGGGTGGAATCCAAGTTGGGAATCTGTCTCTTGTGTCTGCCTGCAGGAGGTAATTGTACTCTGGCTTTAGAAGCATCGGGGATGAAAGCATTCCCTGCATTGAGGGAGTCCCCAGGAGGCAGAATGGGTGGCGCTCCTGGCTGCCCCATGGAGGGCTGGGTTGCCACCTCCCCACACCCACACTTAGCGCAACTGAGGCCTGCCAGTGCCTGTCAGCAGAGTTACTAGCTGGGAAGGCCTTGCAGGGTTTGAGAGGAGATGGCCACACAGCTGCCCAGGGCGGGCGGGCGTGCTGGTGCCGCAGACAGGAGGGGCTCCTGGCCCCCTCTCTGGATGCCCAGGCATCCTGACAGGTGAAGACCTCACATCCTTCTGGCCTCTCCCAAGCCCTTACCTCACCTCCTATGAGATGTTCGGACTGGGAGCCCTTTCCAGAGGGCACTGATAGCCCCCAAACCTGGCCTCAAAGATGCTTCTGCCCTCATTCAGTCCCAGAAGCTGTGTATCTGCCCTCCCACGCCCCCCACGTGCCCTCCACCACAGCGCCTGGGCAAAGGAGTGTCAAGCGTCACTCCCTCCTTGCCTTTGAGGTAGCTGAGTCACTGTCTGGGCATTAGAGACCTGGCAGGTTCAGAGACGTGGTGTCTGGAGGGATGCCTGGAGCCACTGTGGCAGGCGTGGGAAGGGCATCTGAGGGAAGGGAGGACAGCAGCAGAAGCTTCTGTCCAGGCTGACCTGGGTTGGAATCCCAATTGCTCCATTTATAACTGAGTAACTTTGGGCAAGTGCCATAACTTCTCCGAGCCTCAGTCTCCACATCTGTAAAAGAGGCATTCATTTAGCAAGTCTATTCAACAAATATTCAACACACATGTTGCCTAATATGTTCAGCCAGCGACATTCTAGGTGCGGAGAGTAGACAAGCCTTGTTCCCATGAAGCTTCCAGTCCAGTGGGTCTAACTGTATTTACCTCAGGATTTAACAAGGTAATATGGGCACAGGGCCTAGTACATAGTAGGTACTCAATAAATGACGATCTTTCTTGGGATTTGAAGGGCTCCCAAAATGACCCCTCTTCTCTTCCCAAGTTTGAAACCAGCTGAGAGAGAGAAAGACACAGGAGTCAGATAGAGATTTGAAAGTCAGCCCTTTCAGTGGGGTGAGGAAGTGGATTTGAGGGCATAGCTGAACTCCTCAGCCAAAACGGGTTTCTACATACTCCCACTGAATTAAATTACTCTCACCACCGCCATCACACGCACATGGACACAAAACTGCAGGCCTCTCTCTTCCCAGGACAGAGCTGCCCCTGTAAGCTTCAATCCTCAAAGAGAAGTTGAGAATACTTGCTGTCCCTGGGCACATAATTACAAAATGGAAGGAGCAAACTACTGTGCTGGGCATGCCCATTTTCTTCCCTAACCCCCCCACCCCCACCATCCTGCTGCTTTCACTCCATCCTCTGCTTACTACAGAGCAATAATCAGGACAAGACAGGGACAGGTGATGGGGACTAGGAGTCACTCCTTTTCCAGTTTGACCCGCCACAGGCCCTGAATGCTAGCTAGACCTGGTGTGGGTATGTGTTTGCTCTGAGATCCATTCCCCCACCTTCCTGGCCCTGCTCCGGATATCTCACTTGCTGCACCCCCTTGTCCCCAGGCCCCCTCGCCACCTAGCTCCTGTCTAGGTTCAGACAGTGGGAGCCACTAGCCGGAGACTGAGGGTGGGAGGAAGAAGTCAGGGTTTTCCTCCCCCTCTCTCTAAATCAGGGGCCACCTCAGGCAGTGGCTCTGGATCCTGCCGAATATCCCTCCCTCCTTGGCTCCTCCTGCCACCTCTGGGCAGCTCTGCTGTGGTTCCAGCTCCCACCTGGCGTCCCAGCTCCAAGGGTCTGGCATCACCATCTCATCCCTTGGCTCCTCCAGCCCTTTGGGTTGCTAGCAGCTTCCTGGTGTTGCTGACCTTTTGGTTGCCTTCCCAGCCTCCAATCCTGGGAAAGGGAAGCCGCAGGAAGGACAGAGCTGAGGGCAACGCTGAGCATTAAATCTCTTGGGGGTGGGGGGATGGGGGGGATTGTCCTAGTTTCAATCCCTCCAATGGTTAAGTCATCTCATCCCTCCAGCCCAGCAGAGGCTACAGAAAATCCATATATAACGATTTTAGGGCCAGCCATCTTGTTGGAAGCTGTGCTTGCATAGCCCAAGGCATGGGATTGAAATGAGGGTCAACTGTCGTTATCAAAAAGTGGTGCGTTTTGGGGGAGATTTCTGGGAGGTCAGCCATTTCCCCCATTGTTGTTGCCACTGTGCCTTAGATGCCAGCTTCTGGGCCCTCTACCCAAACCTCCTGCCTGGAAAAGACAGAGCTCCGATCTGTAGGGTGGGGGTAATGAGTGCCGGCTCTGGCGGCTCTGGCAGACTACTTACTCGGAGGCGCACTTGTGACCCTCCTGTGTGAGAGCCAGGCTCCTGTTGCAGCCCTGGGTGGCTGGGGCCGACTTCACTCCCCTCCTGCCCCGGGGGTTCCCTGTTGATGCTGCAGCCTACGTGGGTGCCACCCGGAAGGGCAGGGGAGTTCCTGCGTCACGGGGTGAAGGCTTAAGCAGTGGAGGAACGGAGCCAGGGGATACATTTCCCCACCCTCACCTCCTCTCCTGCCCCCTCACCCAAGGGCTGATTCAGAGATGCCATTTATTCGGCAGCATCTTCTCTGGGGTGAATTCTGCCTCCTTCTCTGAGGTACTCTCTCAGATCCCCATTCAGCTTCCTGGAATCGCACGCTTTAATAAAATCTGGAACCAGATCTAGTTTCTGGGGCACCTAGGCTAAGATCCCAGCCTTCCTATCTCTCTTGAAGGAGAAACCCCTGCTCCGCAAATTTTCCCCAGAGAAAAAGACACTTGCGAGATGGTAAGGCTACAGCACTTTATTTAGGATAGACACACGGGATTCCCCTAGTATTCATCCCCCTCCTCTTCTCCCTCCCCCTCCACACTATCCATGCCTACCTCCTCGTAATCCTTCTCCAGGGCCACCATATCCTCCCGGGCCTCCGAGAACTCCCCCTCCTCCATGCCCTCGCCCACGTACCAGTGCACAAAGGCCCTCTTGGCATACATCAGGTCGAACTTGTGGTCCAGGCGGGCCCAGGCCTCGGCGATGGCGGTCGTGTTGCTCAGCATGCACACGGCGCGCTGCACCTTGGCCAGGTCGCCCCCAGGCACCACGGTGGGGGGCTGGTAGTTGATCCCAACCTTGAAGCCCGTGGGGCACCAGTCCACAAACTGAATACTGCGCTTGGTCTTGATGGCGGCGATGGTGGCCATGTACTTGCCGTGACGGGGGTCACACTTCACCATCTGGTTGGCAGGCTCGAAGCAGGCGTTGGTGATCTCGGCCACCGACAGCTGCTCGTGGTAGGCCTTCTCCGCAGAGATGACTGGCGCGTAGGTGGCCAGGGGGAAGTGGATGCGAGGGTAGGGCACCAGGTTGGTCTGGAACTCCGTCAGGTCCACGTTGAGGGCCCCGTCGAAGCGCAGGGAGGCCGTGATGGAGGACACGATCTGGCTGATGAGCCGGTTGAGGTTGGTGTAGGTGGGGCGCTCGATGTCCAGGTTGCGGCGGCAGATGTCATAGATGGCCTCGTTGTCCACCATGAAGGCACAGTCCGAGTGCTCCAGGGTGGTGTGGGTGGTCAGGATGGAGTTGTAAGGCTCCACCACGGCTGTGGACACCTGGGGGGCGGGGTAGATGGAGAACTCCAGCTTGGATTTCTTGCCATAGTCAACGGAGAGCCGCTCCATCAGGAGTGAGGTGAAGCCAGAGCCGGTGCCCCCTCCGAAGCTGTGGAACACCAGGAAGCCCTGGAGTCCCGTGCACTGGTCGGCCTAGAAAGTGGAAGGTGAAGGGAAATGTGGGATATGAAGCACAGCTGAGGAAAAGGAAAAAACCAGCTGTTTCAAATTCCCCAAAACTTTCATTAAATCCTTGGAAGACTTTTCCAAGAGCACAAAGCAGGCCCATTCTCTCTCCTCTTGTTCTCCTCCTCTCTAAACCCTCCTGAAGTCTCTAACACACAGCTCTCTAGAATCTCATGACATAGTCATTTTTGTCCTCATAACATCATAACCCGCCCAGCTCCATACCTGCTTACCCCTGACTTAATTTCACATGTTTCATGTTCCCTACTGAGGTCAACAATCCAGGAACCTGATCCCCATCCTTGGTAGAGGCCAAATTTGATCATAGAGCCTTGGGTCAGGACTATTTGGATCCCTGTTTTTCACAGGGCCTTCTGCCCACATCCCTGCAACACAAGGTGATATTCTGGGAATCCCTATGGACCTCCACAGCTTGGCCAGACAGCCCATGGTCATGTTTGCCCTGGGGGCCACTCTGCCCAGCCTTGGACCAGTTGCTATAGGAGGTAAAGAGGACACCCAACTCCAGGCCAGAGTGCACACTCTGCCTCCCTTGATCAGTATGCAGGGCCCCTCCTCACTGGTCCTGACCCTGCATCTTTAAAACTCATCCACAAATAAAATAAAGTAAAATAAAACTCACCCAGGAGGCTCTCTTCCTGTCTGGTGTCCAGACTTCTTAGCTGAAGGAATCCAGATTCCCCCTTCCCCAGCCCTCAGCCACCACCACTCACCAGCTTCTGAATTCAGTCCAGTACCAGGTCGATGAGCTCCTTTCCAATGGTGTAGTGACCCTGGGCATAGTTATTGGCAGCGTCTTCCTTGCCAGCAATGAACTGCTCTGGATAGAAGAGCTGCTGGTACATGCCCGTCCGAATTTCATTTGCAATGGGCAGAGTTTTACGCACCCCCCCTCCCCTTGCAGCCTGGCTCCCCAAGTTAACCAGAAAGGGCGGGGCCACCAGGCCCCTAGTCCTACCCTAGAGGAGCCCCATTCATGCTGGTGTTATGGCCCTTGACTTTTAGTATTCTTCAATAAAAAGGAAAGGGATATAGAGCTACCCTGAGACTCTGGAGCTTAGGGCAGCAGATCTGTGATTTAATTGGCTACTACTCCTGGCAACTACAAATTCTAGTGCCCCAGGTATGGGGAAGGATGGGCTGTGGTGCCCAAGACAAGGTGACATATGTGACAGAGACTGATCATCACTCACCAATCACAGTGGGCTCCAGGTCCACAAACACGGCCTGGGGCACATGCTTCCCAGCCCCAGTTTCACTAAAGAAGGTGTTGAAGGAGTCGTCCCCTTCACCAATGGTCTTATCACTAGGCATCTGTCCATCTGGTTGGACCCCATGTTCCAAGCAGTAGAGCTCCCAGCAGGCATTGCCAGTTTGCACATTGGCCTGCCCCACATGCACTGAGAAGCACTCATGCTGAGTAGGCAAAGTGCAGAGAACACTCTTAGCAAAGAGAAGCCTGTCATGCCTGGACACGGTTGCTGCCTGCAATCCTTTCTTGAGTGGTTCTCTGGCTGAGAGCAAAGGTTGCTGCCCTCCTTGCCCCACCTCCTGTGTCTAAGGAATTACTTGTGGCCTTGAGGATCCACAGGCAGTGGCTCCGGGGGCTGGGCCAAAATCCTCAGAGGAAGCAGATGTGGGCAGTTTTAAGATTATAGAGTCTTAGTCTCAGTGACTAAGCGTCTTAAGAAGTGTTGAGGGGATCAGATGAGCCTGGCAAAACATGATAGTCAACCCACCCGTGTTCAGAAAGAAATGAAGGGCCATGGGTGAGCAAAGTAAGATCCAAGTGAGGTTTCAGGGATCTGAGACAAGGGAGAGGTTTTGAAAGCAGGAATAACTCTAGATTCGCTGGCTAGAAATGCCAGCAAGGAAGGGAAGAGTGGGCCTGGAATGGTAGGGGGTATGCTGTTCTTTCCTCTCTTGGGTGTGCATAATTCTGGAGTAGAGTGGAGTGGGGCTGGGAAAAAGGTCTTCCCTACATGATTCAAGGCTGGTGGTCAAAGACCGTTTGGCCCCTAAAGCAGTACTGGGATAAACTACCTGGTCCTGGAAATCAGAAAGGTCCACGCCCTTCCTGGGGAGCCCCATGAGAATCAAGAAGGTTGGACACTCTTGCTTCATCCAACACTCTGAGCCTCTGCTCTGTGCCTGACGTTGTGCTGACACTGGAGATACATAGCACCCAAAGCACAGTCCCTGCCCTCCAGTAGCCCACTGGGCAGGGAAGGGAGACTTTCATATGTTAATAGGGGTGGGACAGCATGGTAAGTGGGATACCAGAGTAGGCCTTCTTGCTCTGCTTGAGAATTACCCCAGACCTTGAAAACAAAATGAGCACATCCATCAGGTTTCCCCAAGCTTCAAGGCTTAACCATGTGGAGGATGTGGAGAAATGGGACTCCTTAGGCAGTTGGTAGAAGCCTAAATTGATGCATCTCTTTTGGAGAAAAATTGGGCAAGATCTAGGAGAGCTGATGACACTCTTGCTCTAGAGAAGTTCTCACACAGGTAAACAAGAACAGGTGCAAGAAGACTCACAGCACCATAGCAACAGAAACCAATTAAATGTCCTTCAACAGGAGAAAATGGATGAAGAATGATTCAGAAGTAGAAATGGATGAACTACAAGAAAGGATCTTACCAGGGTGCCTGGGTGGCTCAGTCGTTAAGCGTCTGCCTTCGGCTCAGGTCATGATCCCAGCATCCTGGGATCGAGCCCCACATTGGGCTCCATGCTCAGTGGGAGGCCTGCTTCTCCCTCTCCCACTCCCCCTGCTTGTGTTCCCTCTCTTGCTGTCTCTGTCCGTCAACTAAATAAAACTTTAAAAAAAGAAAAAAACCCAACAAAAAAAAAGAAAAGAAAAGAAAAGAAAAAACCCCAACAACAACAAAAAAGAAATAATCTTACCAAAAAATTTTTACGGGGAAAAAGAAAAGCAAATTAGGGAAGAATCATACAAAATGATACCATTTATAAAAATCTTTAGCTCGTAAAACAATGCTGTGCGTCATTTACGGATATATTTATATTTTGCTATATATTCTTGTAGTGCATGTGTATTACAAAAATAAGGAGAGCAAGTGAAAATATTAACACTAATTTGGAACAAAGGTTCTCTCTGGTAGAAGACGGAGGTGCATGCAGTTGGAGAGAGATTCTATTTCTTTTAATATTTTTTTTAAAGATTTTATTTATTTATTTGAGACAGAATGAGAGAGAGAGAGAGAGCTCATGAGAGGGGGGAGGGTCAGAGGGAGAAGCAGGCTCCCCGCCGAGCAGGGAGCCCGATGCGGGACTCGATCCAGGGACTCCAGGATCATGACCCGAGCCGAAGGCAGCCGCCCAACCAACTGAACCACCCAGGCGCCCCGAGAGATTCTATTTCTTAAGCTGGGTAGCAGGTGTTTATTATATTATTCTTTACACTTTCCTGCCTGGAATATTTCATAATTTTTAATGAGGATACTTTCTCCATAAATTTAACAGTTGCCTGACTTTTTAAATATGATGCAAGGGCCTTGACTTATGATTTTGAGATGACTGGGATTAAATCATACATCGTCATTACTTCTCTACTTGCCTTGAGCAAGAGTATTAACCTCTGTGGGCCTCCCTCCATCCCATGAACTGGGGCAAATAAGAGCCCCCTCCTAGAATTACGATGGGGATTAAATGAAAGAAGGCATATAAGTTACCTGGCTCACTGCATGACACATATTGGGGGTACCATACCTGTTGGGTCCCCTTACCAACTCCCATCCCCCAACCGTGCTGTCATAGTAAGAGAAGGTAATGAATTAAGCTGGGGGGTGTTCAGGGACACAAGGACTCCAGAAATCCCTGTATCCCACAGGGAGGACTGACAGGGCTTACCAGTCCACTGGCAAGGCCAGCGCTGGCTGTTGTAACTTCAAGCCTGCCCAGGCTCTGTCTACAAAGCCAGACACCATCTTGGCGCCCATGACTGCCAGCCCACGCAAGGCATCTCTGACCTCTTGGGTATACTTGAGATGCTAGAAATGATGCTGTGGGGCAACAGGTTTGAGGCAAAGAACTCAACCCCTGGAATCACATAGATTTAGGATGAACCCCCATCCCTCTATGACCTCAGACAAGTTACTTCTCTTTAGCTGCTCTAGTGCCCTTTCCTTGATTGTAAAAATAGTATGATCTCGTATGTGGCGGGCTTTGTCATTATATCATTTAGTTCCCCTGTGCTAAGCATTAATTAGGGGCCAGGCACTGTGCTAAGCACTCCACATACATTATTATACATTTCATCTTCATGACAACCCCATAGGTAGGTAGTTTCATGATGCCGATTTGCACATGAGGAAACTGACCCACAGAGAGCTTAAGCAACTAGCTGAAGGTCATGAGCAAAACCAGTAATATTCAGAGTGGGAGCTTGGCTCCAACCATGCTCTTCACTGCTCTTCTATCCCTCCTGGTGGGGAGCCTGGCAAATGATATCAAATGAGCCCCACGCACAGCCAGGTCTCGATAAGAGGGCGCACCCTCCCTTCCCCGCCACCTCTTCACTGTCTCTATTGAAATAAGAGGTCAGATCAGATGCATCAGCTGGACAGGGCTGTGAGGATGCTTGCCCACAGCTGGGAGGTAAGACCAGAGGCCAAGGGTGAATCTGCTGTGGGGCCCAGGGTTTGTAAAATGCCTGTATTTCCTGCTCCAGTCCTGCTTACTCCATACTCCTTACCCCTAAATCCAGAACCCCTCAGCAGCCACATCCTGGTTACATCACCCTGTCCTCCACCCTTGCATGTGCTCTCACATACCGGCACAATTGGGGGGCCACACTCACGTCTGGAAGTCTCTTTCCCTCTCCCCACCTCACATGCCCACACACTAGCCCCTGGAACACTTGGACTTCCCAAGGATCCCTCACACCACCCACTGGGGTGCACTAGGACCCTCACTAGCATGTTCAGCCCCCCACCCCTGCTCACCATGCTGCTTGGCTGGGGGCTGGCTTGGGTTGTCTGTCTGTCTGTCTGCTGCTCGATGAGAGGTAGATATGGGTCTGTGAGAGACCCACAGCCACTGGCCTCCTTATACTCTCCGATCATCTCTCAGTGGGGAAAATGTAGTCAGAAACGGCCCCAGGAGGACAGGCCTGTTGACCTGGTTACCAAGCGCTGGGCCTGGGCTCAAACAGGGCAGCAAGGTGGGGTGGCTAGAGGAGGGGTTCGGCTGGTCACCCCACACAGGTACACAGTGTCTGCACTCAGGCACACAATCCCATTTCCTGGTGGCTCAGCGGTCTCTCGCAGGTGGGAGAGGATTCAGAAATCAAAGCCCCTGAGCTCCAGCTGCAAGGCCACCCCTAGGGTGGGTGAGGACTGGAAGTGGAATGTGAGTGGCACTAAGAAGAGTGCACTAAACTGGAAATAACAAGTCCTAGGGCAAGAGATCAAGCCTCAGGGCCTTCGGGGTGCAAACTCAGGCTATTATAGGAACATAGGAATTAGAGCTCAGTCTTAGGGCCAGCTCTGGCATTTAAGTTCTTTTCCCACCTCAGTTTGTGTATCTGTAGAATGGGGAAAGGTAGTATGGTGAGGATGAAACCATATAAACTAAGAGTGCTTAGTCTAGAATTGCTGTTATTCTCCACAGGGAAAGCACGATGAGGAGCAGGGGCTCAGGGCTACTTGTCATGGTCTCTCCCCATTCTAAGCAAGTGGCTGCGGGCATCACTTGGCCTTATTTCCCCACAGGAGTCTCCCTATGGCCTTAGGCAAACTTCTGAAATACAAATGTTAATCTTTCACATTTGTATCCCATTTTGTGGCTCTTGAGGTGGCTACACCCCTTATCTCCTTTGAGTCCCTCAACAGCTTTGTGAGGTAGGCAAGGCGGGGCCTCCATTTCCTTGAGAAAGAAAAGGAAATGGAAGCCTCTTGCCCGGTTTGCCCAAGGTCACGTGGGGGCTCATTAGTGGTGGAATTGAAATTCACCTGGGACTCAGGCTCAGTGCTTCTCCCCTTTCCACAAGACAGAGCTTTCACTGTCCCTCATCCCCCTCCTATGTCTTTATCTCCTTCCTTTCCATCTTAAATTCCACGGTGGCCATGATCACTCCCTTGCTTCCCTCCAGCTTCAGCATCCTCGTTTGACTAAATCACAACCCTGGTTCTTCACCAACTGTGCGCCTGTCCTGACCCAGCTAAACAGTGGCTATAGAAAAATCCAGAACTGGGCTGACTGACCTGACTTCAAATGTATGACCACTAACCTCAAATGGCCTCTAATGCTGACTAGAAACCACACTGCGCCTCTCCATCCAGTCATTCTTCCAGTCAGCAACCATGACCAGGAATAGGAATGCCAGCTTTAGCAAATAAAGGAATTTTATCTAACAACCTTATCCACGAAGCAGTTGCTAATATGAAACTTCAGTCAAGGTGCCAAATGGTGGGGGAGTTATTTTGAGTTTGGGGGCTTTTTTCAGAGCCCTTCTCAACACAGTATGCCAGGGAATGACCCAGAATATCAAGAGGGTTAACTCCGATTTTGACTGTGGAGTGCAGTCATCACTCTCCCAACTGGAATTAAGAGACCAAAATCCCCAGAGAGAATACACGGCCAACCAACACTTCAAAGGTAAGCAAGCCCAGCCTACACTGGGTTGATCCATGAAGCCATAGACCTCAGGAATTATTATCCAGATGGAGGCATTTGGTTTCCCAGAGGGCCCACTGGACTCAAAACCTTCTTGTCTTCAACTTCCCAACTGGCCTTCAAAGTTGGGCATCTCAAGAGTCAATGTAGACATCACCAACTCTGGAAAGAAAACTATCCTAAAGGTAGGCAGGGGGGAAGATCTTATGTACAACAGAGTAAAGAGACTGAGATTTTAAAGCATATTAATGTATCTCAGTTATGAAATGAGAGGAAATCCATATCTTAATTTCTTCAACAAATATTTATTGAGTGTCTGTTATGTGCCAAGCACTATTCCAAGTGCCAAGGATAGAGTGGTGGACAAAGAGTCTGTGCTTTTTTTTTTTTTTTAAAGATTTTATTTATTTATTTGAGACGGAGAGAATGAGAGACAGAGAGCATGAGAGGGAGGAGGGTCAGAGGGAGAAGCAGACTCCCCGCCGAGCAGGGAGCCCGATGCGGGACTTGATCCCGGGACTCCAGGATCATGACCTGAGCCGAAGGCAGTCGCCTAACCAAATGAGCCACCCAGGCGCCCCGAGTCTGTGCTCTTAAAGAGCTTACATTTTCATGGAGAAGACAGATAATAAATAAAAAAAAAAAAGAAAGGAAATTTCAGATAGAAATAAACACATGAAGAAAATAAACCAGGATAATGGCACAGAAAGAGATGGGGAGCCTACTATTGAGAGGGAACAGCTCTCTAAGAAGCTGATGTGAAAGAAAGAAGAAAGAAAGAAAGAAAGAAAGAAAGAAAGAAAGAAAGAAAGAAAGAAAGAAAGAAAGAAAGAAAGAAAGAAGGAAGGAAGGAAGGAAGGAAGGAAGGAAGGAAGGAAGGAAGGAAGGAAGGAAGGGAAAGAAGCTGATGTTTGAACTGAGACCGAATGCCAAGGAGTCAGCCATAACAAGATCTGGATCATAGTGCTCCAGGTCGAGAGAATGGTGAGGCCAAAGGAGCCAACCTGGTGTGTTCAAGGAGAAGGAGGGAGAGAGGGAGGGAGCTCTGCAAGCTGAAAACACAGAGGTAAAGGAGTCTTGAAAGAATGGCTTCCATGACTGGGGCAATGGGAGGGTTTAAGCAAGCATCATTGCCTACTTTGTGTTTTAGAGAGATTATTGCCGCTGCTGTGTAGAGGAAGCATTATAAGGGTAAGCAAGCCCAGGAGTTCCAAAGGAAAAGCAGGAAGCCCATTAGGAGGCTACTTCTGGCATCCAGGCATGAGGGATGGTGGTGTGGACTGGGGCAGGGATTGTGGGAAGTAGCTGGGTTCAAAATAAAGTTATAGGACACACTAATGTGGGGTGTGCAGATCTACCCAACAGCCTTACCTGCCCCCTGCCTCTATTTTGTCTTTGCTGGCAGGGTCCTGAATTTGTATAATTATTTACCCTTCCACTTGCTCAAGGAAGATGGCCTTTCCCAGGCCTAGGTGTGAGTATAAATTAGTCTAAACTATTAATGGTAATTCCAGTCCCTCCTTCCAATGACTGGTTTAGGCAAGGGGCTAGTGAGATATAAGGGAAATCTACAAGGATGCTTGAAGGCAAGGTTTTCCTCCCTGATAAAAAGAGACTATGGGAGGACTTCCACCTTCCCAGCCTTAGCAAATGAGGACATGACACTTGGAGCTGCTGCAGCCATTTTGTGATCATAAGGGAAGATGCCACCAGCCCATTGAGGATGCCAGAGCAGATAGCTTGAAATACTGGAGCTGTTGGTAACATCACCGAATCAACCCTGGGACTGCCCTACACTCAGATTTCTTGCAGGATAATAAATATCCTCATTGTTTAAGCCTCTGTTAGTTAGGCTTTCCGTTATTTGCGGCCAAGAAAAGTCTAACCAAAAAAGAGAGGAAGGAGAAAGGGAAAGAGAAATGTAGGATGATTCTAGGTTTTTAACGTAAGCACGTGGGTAGAAGCCTTGGAAGCCTTAGGACAGAAACATTTTTGGCAGGGAGCAGGGTGAGAGTGGGACATTGGGAGTTTTACTTTGAATGTGTGATATTTGAGATGTCTAACAGGCTTTCAAGTGGTAATGTCAAAAAAAGCAAATAAGCATGTGAGTCTGATATTCAGAGAAGTCCTAAAGGACATATAAATTTGAGACTTATCAGCACGAAGGTGATATTTCTTTCTATTCTATTCTTTCTCTTTGGTTTGTGAATGTATACATTCTTTTTTAATAACCCTAAAATGTTACAGTAACTTTTTATTAAGGACATTTAAAAATACACCCCAAAGTAGAGATAATATAATAAAACCCCATATACTCATCACTTACCTTCAACAATTGCCCCTTCAGGGAGGAAAAGAGAGCCTGGGACTGAACTATGGGAAACATCTATTAGGGGTAAGCCATCAAAGACGACCGAAAAGGAATGGCTGGGACCAAGAGAGGGGTGTGTCACTGAAGCCAAGAAGAAAGTGTTTCAAGGAGGAAGGAAGGATCAACTATCTCAAATATTGGTGAGAGGCTGAAAAAGATGTAAAAACGTGATCTTTGGCTTTGGTCAGTTGGAAGTCACTAGGGATTTTGGCAAGAACATCTCAGCAGAGCATGTGAACCAAGCCTGCGTGGACAGTGAAGAGGAGACAAGATGTGAAGATATCCCTTTGGAAAGATTGTGCTGTGAGAAGGAGGACAGCTGGTAGATGCTCCAGTCTAAAAAAATGGAAGGATATGCACTAAGGCTCAGTTCCACCTTTCCCAGATGGAATCAGTGGAGACATTTTAAATGTTGAGGACCTTGCTGCACTGCTCCAAGACAGAGGTGAGACTCTGGGAAGGGGTTAGAAAAGATGGAGATAGCAAAGGGCAAGGGGAGGAGGGAAAGAGATCCAAAGAGAGAGAGTGGTCTGCTGGACACCCTTGTAGGGTAGACAGACTAAGCAGTGATTCATTTGGGAAAATGAAGTGCCCAGCATCACCTTCTAGATTCTGTACATGTATGTGGATGTCCAAGTTCTCAGGGCGCCTGGGTGGCTCAGTTGGTTAAACATCTGCTTTCAGCTCAGGTCGTGACCCCAGGGTCCTGGGATCGAGTCCCACATCAGGCTCCCTACTCAGCGGGGAGTCTGCTTCTCCCTCTGCCCCGCCCCCACTGCTGTGCTCTCTCACTTGTGCGTGCGCTCTCTCTCTATCTCTCAAATAAATAAATAAAATCTTTAAAAAAATGTTCAAGTTTTCAATCTGGTAATATAGATTGCTACCTGTATACCCATCCAGATATTATGGCCCTAGTTCAGGAGACACATACACACTCACAGTCACGTGCACACGTCTAACAAGCCTGTTAGACATCTCAAATATCACACATTCAGAGTGTACACACACACACACACACAGAGGCAGAAGCAGAATCTGTATTCCATTAACATGCCTTGGACGTTTCTCCTTGCCCCCTTGTCTTCTCCATCTTGCCCGCCAGAAGGCCTGCTCAGGGGCTATAAACTCCTTGCTAAGGGCCAGGGTAACATAAATATGTTACAGTTGAGCATATGATGGTAAATGGTGGACTGGGTGATTTGGAGTAGCTTGCTGTCCATCCTGAGAAGTAGTCACCACCCAGCTCCATTTGTTGCCCTACTGGTTTCCTACTGCTGTTGTAACAAATTGCTACAGACTTAGTAGCTTAAAACAACACAAATTTATTATCCTATAGTTCTGGAGATGAGAAGTCCAAAAGAGGTCTTATGGGGATTACAATACTCCGATTTATAAGAAAAATATGTATGTGGTTATTGAGATGACCAAAATATATTCCTCATATATATTCGGTCTTTGTCTAGGATTCCTGGCTCACAGCTGCCAAAACTCTTGGAATTTCATAAGTGTTGAGAGTGATAAAGATATCTTTTGTTATGTTTATGACATAAGCACCTAAGTTTTGGAAAGCACCTAAGGTCGGGGGCTGGTTGCCAGTAGAACCAACCACGTGTTAGAGGGTTGGAACTTTCAGTCCCTTCTTCACCTCCAGAGAGGGGAGAGGGGCTGGAGAGTGAATGCAAACACCAAGGGTCAATGATTCCACAACCATGCCTGTGTATGGAAGTACACCCCCCACTGGAATTAATACCAGAACCTATTTAGGTATAAATGAACTCAAGGCGTTGGCAGGGTTGCCTTCCCTCTAGAGATTCTAGAGGAGAATCTGTTCCTTGCTTTTTCCTTCTTCTAGAGACTGCTCATATTTCTTGACTCATGGCTTCCTTCCATCTTGAAAGCCAATAATGACATCACTTTGACCTCTGCTTCTGACCTCTCCTTCCTTGATTGTCTCCCTCTTCCACTTATAAAGACCTTTGTGATTATATCGGCCCACCCAGAAAATGTAGAAGAACCTCACCTCAAGATCTTTACCTTAGTCACATCTGCAGTCTTCTGCCATGTAAGGTAACATAGTCAGAGGGTCCAGGGTTTAAAATGTGGACATCTTTGGGGGACTATTAACTCTGCCCATCACAGTTGCTAAATGAGAATGCAGGCCTGCAGATCTTCCAATTCTTTTCAAGATAAGCTAGAAATCTGGATTTTTATACGACTGTGCAGAAAGAACATGTTGAGACTGCTCCTTAGAAAGGTCTGCTTGTAAGATCAACCCTTGGCTGGCATCTGAGAACTTGGCTCTTAGAGTGTTTTCAAGTCAATGGTTAAAGGATCAGGATGGTTTGTTGTGCCTAGACTGTGTGTGTAAAGAATGTGGTTTATGCTGTAGGGGCGCCTGGGTGGTTCAGTTGGTTAAGTGTCTGACTCTTGATTTCAGCTCAGGTCATGTTCTCAGGGTTGTGAGATCGAGCCCCGCATTAGCATTAGCATTAGCGTGGAGCCTGCTTACGATTCTCTCTCTCCCTTTCTCTCTGCCCTTCCCCCCCTCAAATAAATAAATAAATAAATAAATAAATAAATAAATATATATATATATATATATTTTAAAGAATATGGTTTATGCTGAACAGCTGCTTTTCTTCTAGGAGTCTGGAATTTGGGTATGTGCAAGGCAGAGGTGTCTCTGTGACCAGCCCTCACCATGAACCTTAGGTGCTGAGTCTCTAACAGGCTTCCTTGGGCAGAACCACTGCAGGGAAATGTTGCTCCATTTTCATTTTGGAGGAAGAGAATGCTGTGTGAGCCCTCCTGGGAGGGAGAGGACATAGATTCTGCTTGTGTCTTTTCCCTTTATGGTCCAGCTGTGCAGCCTTCCTACATCACTGTAATAAACCTTAGCTAGGGGGTTATTTATTAACTTTATGCTGAGTCCTTCTAGTAAATCTCCTGACATGGGGGTGGTCTTGGGATGCTCCAGCACAAAGGTAGTTCCTGCTTTTTTTCATATTCTAAACGCTGTGGGGATGAACACTGTGAAGGTCAAACAAAACAATTCTGAGAGGGAACTTGGTCTCCAGGCTGCCAATTTGCAGCTTCTGGCTTCTTAGAGTTCTACCCTAATTTTATTCCCATCTCTGAAGTGAAACAATTCTGACACACATTTAGCAAATGCTTACCACGTGCTGAGCACTATGCTAGGATCTAGGGACGCAAAGATGAATAAGATCCAATCCTTACCTGGAATGAGTTTGCAATTTCTAAGACGGACCTGTACACAAATAACTGCAAGCTGGTGTGCTAGCACGCTACAGAAAACAAATAAGATGCTCTAAGAATCCATGCAGCTGCTTACATGGTGCTTTGCTATGTACACATCCCTACATTCATCTGGTCCTCACAATCTGAAGTTATCCCTGTTTCACAAAGGAAGAACCTGAACCTGAAGGTCAAAGGAATTTAAGGTTTTGCCTGAGAGAGCTCAGGTCTTTTACCAGACTCATTCTGCTGGGATTGGGGTGCACAAGGGGAAAAGGAGGGCCCGGGGAAGGTCTGCAAGAGACCATATGTTCTGTAATCACCAAGGGTCCTTGCTCTGTAGAGACCATGACCCCACTTCCCAAAGCAACTTCACTATATGCCCTTGCCACTTTCCATTTTTATGAATGAGTCTTGTTCTCCCAACCATGTGGCAAGTGCATAGGGAAGAGAGACCTTGTCATGCTTCACTGTGTTCCTTTCCATGCCTTGCCCAAATAAGGTGTCAATTAGGAATTCTGTTGGTAGGAAGTTGCCATTGCTAGTTATTTTAGCCTACTGTGCTGTCAGACGGCTCTGGTCCTAGGAAACAAGGGATTAGCCTGGGAGACAGGTTTCTTCAGGGCATGCCGATGGGTACATGGGACACTTCCTGATGATTTCCCCAGTGAAGGGAGATAGCTAGAAAATGTAAGGTATGTAAGGGAAAGCAGAAGTAGATGGATAAGGGGCGCCTGGATGGCTCAGTCGATTAAGCAGCTGCCTTCCGCTGGGATCATGATCTCAGGGTCTTGGGATCGAGCCTGTATCCGGCTCCCTGCTCAGCGGGGAGTCTGCTTCTCCCTCTGTGCTCTCTCTCCCTCTCCCGCTCTCTCTCTCTCAAATAAATAAATAAAATCTTAAAAAAAAAAAGTAGAGGGAAAAGGCCATTCTTGCAACAAATGGAAATGAAATGTGGAAAGAAGGAATAACTGCTGTTGAGGCCTCGGCCTGAGCGCCAAGGGCGTTAAGATGCCGGTCACAGATCCCTGCGGGGAACAGGAGAAGATGAGAAAGTCAAAACTCAGCTATGATACCAGAATCTCCACGTTTTTTCCTCATCAGAGTCAACACACATTTTGATACCTCACAACAATGCAGACAGTGTGGAATCACTGTCTCCTTTTCACCGATGAATATGCCAAGGACACAGTGAGGTTAGGTCACCTGCCCAAGGTCACATAGGGCAGTCCGGATGCGAATCCAGGTCCTGAGGGCTTCCGCCCAGAGCTCTGGCGGTTCTGGCAGCAGGGAAGCGGGCAGGTGGCGGTGGCGAGGGCTCACTAATAGTGACGGCGTTGATGACGGGGCCACTGACCCGCCTGTAGCCAGCGAGCCGCGCCAGATTCCTGGGGTCGGCCCTCGCAGACAGGCTGCAGGGCTCGGCTCTGTGGGGTACTCTGAGGGATTGGCACCCTGGGGCTCAGACTGTGCAGCTCCTGGTCCTCGGCCGCCCACAGGCATTGGCGAAGGCCAGCCGTCCCGGCCGAGGACCAGCAGGCCGTGTGCCGCTGTAAGGGGTTCCCCCGGAACTGGCCAGAGCCTCCAGGGAGGCAGGGCGGGGAGGGGGGCACGGGGGAAGGCCCGCGGCAGCCACTTCGCAAGGACAGCCTCTACAGCACTCGGCCTAAGTCAGAACACCTGGGCGATGGGCGCCCCCATGACTCAGGTGCAGGCGAGATGCGCCCTGGCACCGCGCCCTGCACCCCTGCAGTGGAGATCGGGAGCCCAGGGTGTCAGCTCAAAACCTGGAGCGAAGGGCTAAGGCCCGGATCGCTACACCTAACCCAAGTCCGACAGGTGAGAGGCCAGGACAGGGCAGGGGGAGGGAACCCGCCCTGACCCCACCCTTCGGGGGCCGCCTACCATTCGGGGGCGTGGCCTCCGGGCCGCTCAGCCCCTAGTGGGCGAGCGCAGCGCGCGGGCCCCGCCCCCCGCCTATAAGAGCGGTGCGGCACTGCAGCTAGCGCAGTTCTCACTGAGACCCGTCACCCGGACTCTACGTGAGACCCACCGCCCGGACTCACCATGGTGAGTGCGGCCCCGCGGGGATCGCGCCCCTCCCCTTATTGCCCTTCTCCTTCGGGACCCTCCATCCCGGGATGCTCCGGACCCCCCATCCGACGTTCCGGGTCTCGAGGAGGTGCGAGGGTTTGTGCATTCCCCCACCCCCACTCTCTTCTGGTGACTTTGGCCGAGCCGTGCTGTCCACTTTTGGAGGCTGGGGAAGGGGAATGGAGTGGGGTGGGATTCTTTGCTAGCTGAGAGGAGTCCTTCTGGAAATCGCCTCCTGCTCCACCAAGCATTTGTGCCCTCACCCTCCTGAAGGGGAGTCGTGATCCCGCGCCCAGTCCTTTCCGCGGATGAGGGAGACCCGCTGGGCTGCCCTCCGCCCCTAGCCTCCCCCCCCCCCCCCCAGCCGGACCCCCGCTCCCTGGATCTGACCGAACACGTGCTTAGCCCAAGAAGGTGGTAGGGGGTCAGATTACTTGGTCCAGCATCCCCTTTTCCTCCGACTGTGTGTGCATCCCTCCTACCCACAGGCCCCCCCCCCCCGTGACTCAGCACCCCGCTTCTGAGCCGGGAGGGGTGGCGGGAATGGGGTTCGGCGTTGTGAGGCGAGCCGGCCCCTCTCCAGCCGGAGCCGAGTGAACGGACGGGCAGAGACAGCTGGCGCTGAGCGAGAGCGCGGGCCCAGGCCAGGTTGGGGGGAGGGGAAAGAGGTGTGTGTAGGGGGGTGGTATTTATAGCCCAAGAACGGGGGCCGAAATCCAATCTTCACTTTCGGCTGGGATGTAACTGGAAAGAATCTAGAAGGGGGGCGAATGCAGGGCCCGGGTGCAGGATGGCGCTCACCCTCTGCAGGGCAAGGCGGGTTACCTCTGGGGCCTCACCGCAGGTTCCGCTTCCTTTTCTGGGTATTTGGAAACCGTCACCCCGCCATTTCGGTGTTGGGAAGGGAGGCTGCGCTGGGCCCTGCGCCGCACCGCTTTGGCTCTTTAGGGGTTAATTTCAAACTGGCAGGGATGAGCCTAAGGCGGCGAGTGCCCCAGTGCCCACAGCCCTTATTGCCTGTGCCTGCCATCTGCACTCTCTGCTATTTCCGTGAGGGCTACACGGTGGATGAAGGTGGTGAAGACACCCAGAGTGCGGGGGTGGAGGTGGGGAGAGGAGCCAGCTGGGATTGATCCCCAGAGCCAGATGGGATTTAAAGGTGGGGGAGAGGGCATCCTGATGGCCAGGGTGTGTGGTCAGTTGATGGCAGACCAGAAGGCTGAGACATCTCTGCAGCCCACAGGAAAGAAAGGGGGAGAGGGTTCTAAGAAATTCTAGTTGTTCCCCTTGAGGGCTTCTGGCTATAAACTCATGCCTCGGGCAAACCTGTCCCTTCTCAGGCTGGAGAAGGTGGCTTTGGGAGTAGAAAGCTGGAAACAGCTGAGAAGTCGTGTGTCCTTGTCTTTTACTGCAGTGTCTGCCTGTCTTTCATATGCACTTGCCCTCTCTGTCCTCCCTGAGTGTCTTGTCAGTGTGGCAGGGTCATGTGGAGCCACAGCTCTTACTTGACAAGTTTCCCACAGAGGAGTGAGCTAAGGGATTTGCCCTACTGGGTGGGTGTTTCCAGTTGTTAAGTCCTATGCGGGGGAGCCTGGGCAGGCTTCTAGCCTCTTCCGACCTCTGCCCAGCCCCAGGCCTCCACTTTCGCCAACTGAGCCATCCTCGCCAGTAGGTGATCGGGTGGAAGAGAGGCTCATGAGGTGAGGACTGCAGATGTGGGGCTTATGCTGTGTCCCCTCTCTTTATCCCTCAGCGCGAATGCATCTCAGTCCATGTGGGGCAGGCAGGTGTCCAGATGGGCAATGCCTGTTGGGAGCTCTACTGTCTGGAACATGGGATCCAGCCTGATGGGCAGATGCCCAGCGACAAGACCATCGGTGGAGGGGATGACTCCTTCACCACCTTCTTCTGTGAAACCGGTGCTGGGAAGCATGTGCCCCGGGCTGTGTTTGTGGATCTGGAGCCCACTGTGATTGGTGAGATGAAGATGGGGTGGAATTGAGGGGAGCAGACAGTGACTCTAAGCTCTCTGGAGAGCTGGTGTCTAGACCTGGCTTTCCTGGTGCTACACACTCTTTGCCCTGTTTGCAGCTGCAGAAGGGAGGCTGATCGCAAGCCAGCCTGGGTGGCGGGCTCCGGGTTTCTCACACGCTGGTATCACAGGCTGGCAGAAGGATGAGCTTTTCCATACATCTGACCGCAGCTGCCACACTGGGGGAGGGAGATCCCCGCTGAGCACAGCCTTGTGGTTTGTGCCCTGACGATGTGTTTGCGCCCTTCCAGATGAGATCCGAAATGGCCCATACCGGCAGCTCTTCCACCCAGAGCAGCTCATCACCGGGAAGGAGGACGCTGCTAACAACTATGCCCGTGGTCACTATACCATTGGCAAGGAGATCATCGACCCAGTACTGGACCGGATCCGCAAGCTGGTGAGAATTTGGGTTGGAAGGGAGGGGGCTTTTGAGATGATGCTAATGGTCAGGAACACAGTTTTGTCAGGATCCATTTTGGGGGGAGTCATCTCTAATTTTATGTGTTCCAGAGCATGCTGCCACTATGAGATACTTTCTAGTCTCTGCCCTGAGTCCCGAAAGAGTTTAGGCTTTTGTGGAGCCAGAAGGTAGAGTTCTTCAGGCCCCTGGCCTACCTACACTGCTCTTTCTCTTTCCTGCCTTTCAGTCTGACCAGTGCACGGGACTCCAGGGCTTCCTGGTGTTCCACAGCTTCGGAGGGGGCACCGGCTCTGGCTTCACCTCACTCCTGATGGAGCGGCTCTCCGTTGACTATGGCAAGAAATCCAAGCTGGAGTTCTCCATCTACCCCGCCCCCCAGGTGTCCACAGCCGTGGTGGAGCCTTACAACTCCATCCTGACCACCCACACCACCCTGGAGCACTCGGACTGTGCCTTCATGGTGGACAACGAGGCCATCTATGACATCTGCCGCCGCAACCTGGACATCGAGCGCCCCACCTACACCAACCTCAACCGGCTCATCAGCCAGATCGTGTCCTCCATCACGGCCTCCCTGCGCTTCGACGGGGCCCTCAACGTGGACCTGACGGAGTTCCAGACCAACCTGGTGCCCTACCCTCGCATCCACTTCCCCCTGGCCACCTACGCGCCAGTCATCTCTGCGGAGAAGGCCTACCACGAGCAGCTGTCGGTGGCCGAGATCACCAACGCCTGCTTCGAGCCTGCCAACCAGATGGTGAAGTGTGACCCCCGTCACGGCAAGTACATGGCCTGCTGCCTGCTGTACCGGGGCGACGTGGTGCCCAAGGACGTCAACGCCGCCATCGCCGCCATCAAGACCAAGCGCAGTATTCAGTTTGTGGACTGGTGCCCCACGGGCTTCAAGGTTGGGATCAACTACCAGCCCCCCACCGTGGTGCCCGGGGGCGACCTGGCCAAGGTGCAGCGCGCCGTGTGCATGCTGAGCAACACGACCGCCATCGCCGAGGCCTGGGCCCGCCTGGACCACAAGTTCGACCTGATGTATGCCAAGAGGGCCTTTGTGCACTGGTACGTGGGCGAGGGCATGGAGGAGGGGGAGTTCTCGGAGGCCCGGGAGGATATGGCGGCCCTGGAGAAGGATTACGAGGAGGTGGGCATCGACTCCTATGAGGACGAGGATGAGGGAGAAGAATAGAACAGCTGCCTGGAGCCCACTCACAATGTTTATTGCAAAATCCTTTCGAAATAAACAGTCTCCTTGCACGGTTTCTTGTCCCCTCTGAGTGCTTGAGCTTCTGCTGCCTTCCCGTCTGTGCTGTGGCCGCCCGCTGCTTCTGCTGCCGCCCTCATTCTTTGCTGCCTATAACCCTTTTCCCTTCTGTGGCTGAAGGTGAGACCTGCCAAGGGGTCTTTGCCAGGCCCGAGGAAATGTGACCCCAGGGACCTTGATGTAAGACCCCTGGGGTGCCCAGGATGGTAGAGAGGAAATGAGGACTGACTCCCGGACCTGTCTGTCCAGCCACAAGCTGTTGAAAGATGCAAGTTTTCACTTCCTTTCCAAAGTAGGAGTTTAAGTCTAGCAGTTTCTGTATTTGAGTTAGACTGTTACCCTATTCTTCCTGCTGCTTCTGCATTCACCGACTCTGGAAGCTTGGCCCGGGCACCTCTGCGTGATGAGGGCCTGGGAGCGGGGCCGGGCTGGACCTCAGTTCCTGGGCATGGAGCCTAGTCATGAGCTTGGGGGATGGGAGGGGACAAGGGCGAGCTCCCAGGGTGGTCTGTGCCACCGCACCTCCGAGCAGCTTCGCACAGCCGTCTCTCTTGCTGCATTGCTGGGGCCTAGGGCCGTGCCATTAAAAGTCAGGTCGTCTCCCCTGTTTGTTCTTTTTTTCTGGCCTCAGCCTCTAAGCTAGCCGGGGGAGCCTCCCACCAGGGCCCTGGGGAAATTTCCAACATTGCTAATAGGCACCCCAGGACCCACATCGACGTCAGCACATGGGGGTGAGCCTGGCTGGGGAAGGGGGGCAGGGGATGAAGCTTCGATCTCCGGAGCAGAAGATGTCAGCCCTGCCCTGCCCTCCCCCTCCCTGGTGATTCAGGGACGCAGTGCCCTTCCCTCGGGAACAGGTCTCAAGCCCAGCAAAGGCAGGGCCCCTGTTTACTCAGCAGAGTAGGGCAGGAAGTGGCAGCTGGATACTGCCACACCACACTGGCCTCATTAATCATTAACCATGTGTGAGCTGGAACACTCTGGGAGAAACTGTGGGCCAAACGGCTGCCACCTCCACTCCCCTTGCCCCAGGGCTGAGGCTGGGAGAGACCTGTTAAGTTGCTGTCCAAAAGCTTCCTTAGGTGTCTCCACCCAGAAGCCCTTGCCTGGCAAACCGGCTGGGCTGCTGTGACTCAGCTACCCACTCCTGGGAATGAAGGAGAGAACAAATTGAACGTGCTTCTGGGGAGCCCTGGTGCCAGTTCTTAGCAGAGAAGCCAGCTTGATCCAGAACAGCTTTAAGTTTTTGAATAAGGCAAGCTAGAAGAATTGCCTCCTCCCAGCTAGCCAGATCTAAGATAAGGACACCTGTCTCCTTAGGCGGAATGACACAGTCATGCCATTCCTCACTACGCCAGTCCTTCTTCCCAGTCTGTTCCCTTGGAAATGGCAACCAGACCTCGGGCCCCTGGCACCTCTTCTTTCTCACTCCAGGAACAATGAGACTAAGAGGTACACCAAGCTGCTTTCACTTTATTCTTCTATTTATACATTCTCCTGCTCCCAGATGTGAAGGCAGACCATGATGTAAGCTCAGCAGTCCTGCTCAGAGCCTTTCTAGGTTCTTTCAGTTTCCCTTTCCCCATCTCCCACCCTCGTCCACCCCAACTCAGTCAGTCCCTCTGTCCAGTTGTTGCTCTTGGGAGATAAGAGAACAGAAGCAGAGAAATAAGACTGAGTTGACTGTCTCCATCCACCTGCCCCCAATGACAAGACAGCAGTCCTGGAGAGACTGGACGGAGATTCTAATGAGGGACGGGAGCCTCCTTCCAAGGCACAGGGACCACCTTCTCAACGTGGCCACTGGTTCGTTCAGATCTGGGTGCTGTGCTGGCCCGAAGCTGGGGGCTGAAGTGCCTCCAACTGACTGAGGAGGACAGAAATGGGAGGGCGCTGCTGGGGGTCTACAGTCATCATTGAGGTGAGCAGCTGCCGCAAGGCCGAAGAATGCCTGTGGAAGGAGGCAGGCAGGGTGATCAGAGGGTTCCTATTTTCCGTGCTAAGGTTCCAACTCCGCTAACGTCAGGGCGGAGTCTGAAATGGTTGGTGCCCCCTCTATTGCTCACCTGGGGCTCTGCGGGATGCTGAGTTGGTTCTGCACAGCAAGGGCCACACTGTCACCCTTCTGGAACACCATGTCATATGGGCCTTCCCCAAACATCATGGCATATAGCACGCAGCCTAGGGACTGAGCATAACTTGGTTATTCTTTGACAGGGGACCAATGGAGGTGATAAGCTAAAAAGAATATGCTGACCTCAGCCACATGACACCACCAGGGTCCAGAGAAACCGCCCGTTAGCTGGAGGCCTCTGCACCCCTTGACTAGCCACTGCTTTCAGCCCTGACACTTCGCTGTACTCGCTCTGTTCAAAGGGCAGGATTATACCACTTCCTGAGCAGCTGAATACAGTGTCAGTGACAGTTCCCAGGAAGGAAGTCGAGGGGGATGGGGACATACACCGTTCCTGGGGCCCCATGCACTCGAACCCAAAGCTCTGCCCCTCTGCCACACAGCAGGTACAGAGTAGCACTCCTCCCCACCCATGTGCCCAGCCTCACACTCCTCACCCAGACGTCAGTCCGCTCGTCGATGACACAGTGGCTCTGCACGGAGAAGAGCTCCGGGGCCCGGTAGGAAATGGTGCATCGCTGGGCTGCCCAGTCCTGGAACAGCTCAAACAAGGGGCACAGGTCACAGTCATGTGACCAAATTGGGGGATGCAAGAGAAAAGGTTGAGGGTGGGGAACAGGAGGGCAAAGGAACCTGGACACTCTTACCTGCAGGGTCAGAGCCTGGCGGGAGCCCTCCACGTGGATGCAAGCTTGATTCATGGAACCCAAGTCCATTAAAACCGGCTGCCCGTCATCTCCAAGCAAGATATTAGTGGGCTTCAGGTCCCTGTAGGGAAGTGGAAATGGCCCATGAGCATCCCTGGATAGGGAGGTTAGAATCCCTGGGGGCAAAAGAATCATGGGGACTGTTCCTTGGGAGGAGAGCAGAGACCTCTCATTCCTTTTGGTGAGGCTCTTCCTTTCTGCCCCATAAGCACACAGGGCCCTCCCACTGACCTGTGGGCGAAACCTCTGGCATGAATGGCCTCAAGGCCTCTGCAGATACCCAGCAGCAGCTGAAGGATTTGATCTTCAGTCAAGAAGTTGCCTTTGTCCTTCAACCTTTCTATCTCGTTCCACAGCGTACCCCTCTGCAACACAAGTGTCCCCATAGTTGGACATGTTTTCTGAGCCTCTGCTCCCTCAGCCTGATCCCTTCCCTGTGTCAGAGCCTAGCAACTCTTTCACCACACACACTACACACCTCCCAGTCCCACTAGACCCCAAATCTGAAGCGGTCAACCCCAGGACATGGTCTCTGCTTCCTAACATACTTGGCTACTCACACAGCCCTCGGTAGATGACTCTGTTGCAAGCCCCTCCATTGCCAGGAGACTTTCTGACCTTGAAGAAGGGCAGCAGCAACCAGGCCTCATGTTTAGTGCCCCGCTCCCTCAGACAAGAAGCCACAAGGCGAAGGATGTTGGGGTGATGGAAGAGGCGATGCATGTCTGCTTCTCGTTGGGCCTCCTCCCGATCCTGCTGCTCGTGACACAGGATCCGCTTCAGGGCGTAGAAGTGTCCATCATGCAACCCCTCCACTAGGTCCACATAGCTGAACCCACTGTGGGCCAAAGGGGTCAGTGAAGGACCACGGTCACCTCCCATACGGCTCGGACCCAGAGGAACTCCCTGGGGAGAAGGGGAGGGGGGGTATCTTTCCCAGTTAGCAGAAACCCTCCCAAGATGTAGCTTCAAGAGAAGTCTGAAGATTTTACACTTTGAACTCAAGAGTAGGAACACAGTAATCCCTGGTCACAATGCACTGCTCTGCACATGACAAATGCTCCATAAATACTACATGAGTAACAGTCAACATTTACCAAGTGCTGGGAACCAGGCACTGGGTGGAATGTTTTATAGGCATTATCATATTTAATCCTCACAACTCCATCAGCGACAAAAGACAATTATCTCCGTTAAGCAGATGAAGAAACCACGGCTTTTCGAGGTCACACAAGGTGGATCCAGGAGGCCTGGCTCCAGAATCCACTTTCTTGACTACCATGTCACTAGGCTCTGTCAGGTGAGCTAAAGGATAGGTTAAGAGAATAAAACTTTTGTGCCCCTATCATGTGCAGACTGCTGTCCTTCAATCACCAGAACCTGGGGACTAGCTAAGTGATTTCCAAACACTCACCCCTCCCCCAGTTTCTGGATGAAGAGGTAGCGCTTATTGTCAATGATGACAGTTCCCCGAGAGCAGACACACAGCGCGTGGCCCATAGTGTCTCAGTCATCCTCCTCAAGGGCGGTCTGAGGTGGCCGACAGCTTCGTCCAAGTTAAGTGGGCTCTTCCAGGCGATGCGCTGGGGGCCCAGCGGATCATGCTGGAAGGAAAAGAATAGCAGGGTCGTGGGTCAGGCACGATCCAGACGACCCCTGCAGTACCAATGTGGAGAGCGGGCGCCCGGGTCTCGGAACGTAGAGAAAATGCGCTCTGGCGACGCCAGCTCCAAGAAGGGTGGGGTCAGGTGCCTTAAAGCCTCCGGCCACGCAGCGACTGCAAGGCCGCTTCCTCCAACCCAGCCCACCTTTGAGCGGCCCCCGCTCCCACGGCCGTCGGGGCGCCACGGCAGGGCAGAGGGTAGTTCGGCGGGGTGCGAGGTCCGGGCCCACCCCTGGCAGAGGCCACCCCCGGGAAGGGCCCATCCCCAGCCTCGGCGCGCAGAGCCCGGGGCGGGGGAGGGGGGAGCCAACCCGGACACCCCACTGACCTGGCTCGGGCTGGAGAGAAGCGCCGGGGACCGGAAGAAGTGCATACGTCATCAGGCCGCGCCGGCGTAACGGCCCGCGGTATCCTAGCAACCGCTGGGCATCGGGATAATGTGGGGGCACGGAGCCGAGAGGCCGGGGCCGGGCTAAGCCTGGGGAGGGAGGGTCCCAGGACCCGGGTGAGGGTTCCACACCTGGCCTTCAGGGGTCAAGACGCAGGCACCCACGCCAAAGGGGAGCAAAGCCGGGCTCGGCCCGAGGCCCCCAGGACCTCCATCTCCCAATGCCGGAGGTAGGAAGCTGACTACAGTCCAGCCCCGAGGGGCGGGTGCTGGGGCGCGTGCTGGCGGCCTGGACCCCTACCCCCTACAGCTCTGATCAATACAACCTTGGGGGCTCTGGCTTGTATCCCACTACCCTAGTTAGAGTGGTTAAGAGCTTAGGCTTTTGAACCAGATTAGGTTCTAAATCCTGTCTTAATAGCTTAGTTACTAGCATTGTGGCCCTGGACCATTTAACCTCTCTGAGCCTCAGTTTCCCTAATTGTAAACAAGGTATAATAGTACCTAAGATTAAGTGCACGTACTGTAAGGCCAGACTGCCTAGTTCAAATCCCAGCTCTGCTAAACCAGTTGTGGGACCTTGAACGGGTTATTTAAAATTTGTCTCTCAATTTCCTCATCTGTAGAATGGGAATGATAATTACCAACTGCACGGAGTTTTTTGAAGATTAAATGAGATGTAAAGTGCTTAGCACAATATCTGATGTAGCCCTCAGTTAGTGTCAATAAACAAATTACTATTATTTTTATTACTATTTTATTTTCTTATTCTGGTCCTTACATCCCAGGCTTGGGACTGTGAAGGCAGGACTCATGGAAATTCATAAATTCCCAAGCCTTGGCACCAAGTAGTTCTCCTTGACATCTCTCACACAGGCAGGCAGGGATAGACTGAAGAGCAGTGCACATCCAAAGAAGAAGGAATGGCTGAGGCGGTCTCTTTTGCTGTAACAGGGCCACCAGGAGAAAGATCCCTCTTATAACTTGGTCCCCCACTTTCATACCACTGGGAAGATCTGGTTTCTCTTGGTTCTGAACCTGTTTTAGCTCCCTGGTTCTGACATTCATTCATCCAGATTTAACCTGCTATGTGCTGGGCCCTGTGCTAGAAGCTGAGGATTCAAGATGGACAAGGTACTCTTCACCCTCAGGGAGCTCAGTTTAGTAGGACAGTGCTTCTCAATCTTGAATGTCTTTAGGATCGCCTGGGAATCTTGTTAAAATGCAAATTCTGATCCTATAGGTCTGAGGTAGGACCTGAGACTCTGCATTTCTAACAAGCTCCCAGGTGACGCTGATGAAGTGGATTCAAGATGTAGAGGATTTTTACAAACGTAGAGTAGCGGGTGGACAAGTCCAGGCTACTGGCCTGGCAACTTGAGGTGGTCCCCGCCCCCTTGCTCGCTGAGGTTCCCTCCCAGGAATCCGCCACGTGACAGTCGGACCGCCCTCTCAGACTAGAGGAGCCCCTTTAGCGCCATGGCTCCCAAGAAGCCGCTCCGCCTTCCTGTCCTGCTGTTACCACTTCTGATGCTGCTGCCCCAGGTAAAATGACAGGATTGAATCCCAGCAGGCTGGGTGTGGTGAGGCGGGATGAGATCTAGCCCGGGAGAGAAGGAAAGTGAAAATCACAGAACAACGGGCAGGCTAGTTCCATCTCCTCTCTGGACACTGACCGCCCCCACCCTCCCGACTCCAGACCTCTGCTGAGCCTGATCTCTCTCTTTGCAGGCAGACACTCGGTCATTCGTAGTGGATCGGGAAAATGACAGATTCCTCCTAGATGGGGCCCCGTTCCGCTACGTGTCTGGCAGCCTGCACTACTTTCGGGTACCACGGGTGCTTTGGGCAGACCGGCTTTTCAAGATGCGAATGAGTGGCCTCAACACTGTACAGTTGTAAGAAGTGCTCAGGAGAGCCATGGAGGGTGGGATTTACCCTTCCTACCACGCCCATAAGAAGGGGATTGGGACAGGAAGCCTAGCTTGGTATGAGAGCTCCAGGGCTTTCAGGCCAAGGGTGGGAAAGGGTGGACCAGGACCTCCTTCTAACAGCTTCCTGGAGATTCCCTGCAAGGCCTGAGCCCTTAGGCCTCTCAGCACCTCCCTGCCTGGGGCCCTGTTAACCTTTTTCTTTCTCAGTTATGTGCCCTGGAACTACCATGAGCCAGAGCCTGGGGTCTATAACTTTAATGGCAGCCGGGACCTCTTTGCATTTCTGAATGAGGCATCTGTAGCGAACCTGTTGGTCATACTGAGACCAGGACCTTACATCTGTGCAGAATGGGACATGGTGAGTTAGGAGAAGGGACAGAACCAGAGCCACTCCTGTGCAGTTCCTCCACTCCTCCCATCTGCCTGCACTGTAGGGCCACTTCCAGTGCTAGACTCAACATCCTCCCTTCTTACCTCCCCTCCCCGACTCCCAAACAACAAAACCTGCTGTCTTTATATTCGTCTCAGGGGGGTCTCCCAGCCTGGTTGCTTCAAAAACCTGATATACATCTGAGAACCTCAGACCCAGGTGAGTTGAGACAACATTTTTAACACAGAAAAAACGCAACCAACAGCAACAAAATGGGTAGTTTGGGTCCCCAAAACCGAAGAGACCATCCCCACACTGGAGATCATTCATGCAGATATTTGTTTCCATCAGGCCTAGCAAGATGCTACAAACTGAGGGACCAGATAGACCCAGCCCCTGTGCCGTGGAGCTTATGGTGAAACAGCTTTTTAAAAAACCAAAACCTGTAAGATTAGCGTAAGCTGTAAAAATACCACCCGAATATAGACGAGTTGAGATCGTGAGTAACAGGGAAGGCCTGTTTGGGGTAGGGAGGCCGGAAAAGGCTTTTCTGAGATGATGACACTTCACTTGACTCTAGGGAAGGGAAAGCGCTGGTCATATGAAGAGTGAGGTGACAACGACCAGGTAGAGGGAACAGTATATTCTAAAACCCAAAGGTGGGAAAGAACATGGCCTGGTTGAGGCCAGCTTGGCTGGAGCATAGCCGGTAAGGGAGAGAGGAATGTGACATGAAATTGGAGATAGATAGGGGCGCCTGGGTGGCTCAGTCGTTAAGCATCTGCCTTCGGCTCAGGTCATGGTCCCGGGGTCCTGGGATCGAGCCCCACATCGGCCTCCCTGCTCTGCGGGAAGCCTGCTTCTCCCTCTTCCACTCCACCTGCTTGTGTTCCCTCTCTCGTTGTGTCTCTCTGTCAAATGAATAAATAAAATCTTAAAAAAAAAAAAAAAAGAAATTGGAGATAGATAGGGACTGTTCATGCAGGACCTAGTAGGCCACTGTAAGGGTTTGCATCTTATTCTAAGCACAGTAGAAAGCCATTGGAAGAGCCTAACCAGACAGGTTTGATTTGTTTTCAGATTACTTTAGCCTGGATGTGGAGAATGGAGGGAGGGGAGTAAGGGTGGAGGTGGAGAAACGAATTGGGAGACTCTGACTGTAGTTGAGGAGGGAGTGATGGCTCCCGGACTAAGGTGATGGAGGTGGAGATGAGAAGAGGGCAGAATTGGAGATGTAGGTTGGAGATCAAAATCCCCAGGACTTGTTGATAGATTCTGACGGGAAGGAGAGGAGGGGTGGGAACAGCATGGGCATGGTCTGGAAAGAAAGCGGTCCCCTTTCTGGCCAGTCAAGATGGTGCCACCATTTACTGACATAGGAAAGATGGAGGAGACTAGGGGCGGCAAAGGACGACCTTTTTTGGGGAAAAACAGTTCGTCTGGTCATGTTAAATTTCTGTCCTATCACACTCAAGTGAGGATGTTAAGTAAGCCATAGGCTGTGTGAGTTTGGCGCTCATGGGGAGGTCTGAGCTAGAGATAAATTTGGGACTCATCAGTCTAAAGTTGGCATTTAGATCCATGGCTATTGCAACATTGCCTGAGGAAAGAGCATAGGGGGAGAAAAGATGAGAATTCAAGATTAAGCTCTGAAATGCCCAATACTTTCAAGGAGTTTGGATTTTACTTCAGGTGTAAATAGGAAGTCATCAGAGCAAGGGAGTGATTTTATCTGATTTATATCTTTTAAAAAGATCACTCTGGTAAAAATGCTTTGTATTTGCTGGGGACCCTGCGGGGACTCTTCCACTTCTGAGGGCACTGAAGAGCTTTATGCCCCCCAGAGCAACTCCAACTCAGCTGGCTATGAAATACATTTGAAATGGTAAAGTCATGCTGGAACACCTGCATGCGGTGTCCACTTTTCTCAAGAAAGCCAGGGCGCCTGGGTGGCTCAGTCGTTAAGCGTCTGCCTTCAGCTCAGGTCATGATCCCAGGGTCCTGAGATCGAGCCCCTCATGGGGCTCCCTGCTCAGCGGGAAGCCTGCTTCTCCCTCTCCCACTCCCCCTGCTTGTGTTCCCTCTCTTGCTGTGCCTCTCTCTGTCAAATAAATAAATAAAATCCTAAAAAAAAAAAAGAAAAGAAAAGAAAAGAAAGCCAGCGACCTCTTCACTCCTGAGTCCACAGTCCCTTTTCCAGGCCTCTCTCCTCCTTGGCCAGTCAGGAGCACCCAGCCCAGCTGTTCACTCCATCTTTTGACATACACTCTCCTCTTGGCTTCCAAGATACCACCTTTATCTGGTCCCTGCTCCTTCCCTGTGCCCCAGCCTTGCTGACCACTCCTTATTAGTCTCTTTTGTTTGTTTTAAAGATTTTATTTATTCATTTGAGAGAGAGTCAGGGAGGCAGAGCCTGAGAGAGAGAGATCACGAGTGGAGGCGGGGGGAGGGGATTACAGGCGGAGAAGCAGGCTCCCCGCTGAGGGTGATGAAAAGTAGCTGAATTCAATATATTTTGAGAGTAAAGCAGCAAGGTTTTCTGATAGGTTGAATGTGAGGTGGGAGAGAAAGGCATGAAGAATTACACCACAGTGCTTAGCCTGATTAGTTAGAAAATGGAGTCACCATTAACTGAGAGGAGATCATAGGAATAGCTGGGGGAGTGGCAGGCAGAGGGAGACTAAACCTAACCCTAACCCTGCTTAGCAAGGAGCCCGACGCAGGACTCGATCCCAGGATTCTGAGATCATGACCTGAGCCGAAGGCAGACGCTTAACCCACTGAGCCATGCAGGAGCCCTCCTTCTTAGTCTCATGCTGGTTCTTCTCCCTTTCTCTTTCCGCTAGATGCTGGGGTGTTGCAGGGCTCAGTCCTTGGACGCTTCTCTTTTCTATGTGTTCACTCCTTAGACAATCTCATCCATTCTCTTGGCTTTCAATCCCATCTAATAGTTAATGACTCTGAAATAGGAATCTCCAGTCAGGGGATGCCTGGGTGGCTCAGTCGGTTAAGCATCTGCCTTCGGCTCAGGTCATGATCTCAGGATCCTGGGATCGAGTCCTGCGTCGGGCTCCTTGCTAAGCAGGGTTAGGGTTAGGTTTAGTCTCCCTCTGCCTGCCACTCCCCCAGCTATTCCTATGATCTCCTCTCAGTTAATGGTGACTCCATTTTCTAACTAATCAGGCTAAGCACTGTGGTGTAATTCTTCATGCCTTTCTCTCCCACCTCACATTCAACCTATCAGAAAACCTTGCTGCTTTACTCTCAAAATATATTGAATTCAGCTACTTTTCATCACCCTCACTAATCCAAACCACCTCTCCCACCTGGACTACTTTAATAGCTTACTTACTGGTTTCCCTTCTTTGCCCCTACTCCTCTGTTCTCGATACAGGGTGATCCTATTAAAATAGAAGTTAAATACATATCTCAGATCATGGCATTTCACTGCTTAAACCTCTCCAATAGGTTCTCATCTCATTCAGAATATGAACCATGTATTCCTTAAAATGGCCTTCATATCAGGTCCTACCTAATTGGCCCTGTCACCTCCCTGACCTCTACTCTTTTCATCATTGTTCACGCTGACCTCATTGCTGTTTTTCAAACCCACCAAGCACATTCCTGCTTTGAGGCCTTTGCACTCAGTGCTACTGCTATCTTCCTGCAGAATCACCTTCTCAGTGAGGCCTGCCCTGGGCTACTCTCTAAAATTTAAGCTCCCCCACCATTTATACCCTTCTTCCCTGCTTTATTTTTTCTCCTTGGCACTAACATACTATATATTTTAGCAATTTATTTATTGTCTGCCTTCCTCATTGGGAAAGAAATTCTACAAGGGCAGAGACTTTTATCTATTTTGTTCTATTCTGTATCCCTAACACCTAGAACATTGCGTGGTGCACAGTAAGCACCCATAAATATTTGTTGAATAAGATTTAACATATGCTTGGATTAAAGGAGGCAGTTACATCTGGACACCCTTTATACAGAACACAAAATGTAAAGGAATTCAGTGTTCTTGTTTTTTAAAGATTTTATTTATTTATATGTCAGAGAGAGAGAGAGAGAGAGAGAGAGAGCACACAAGCAGGGGGAGCTGCAGGCAGAGGGAGAAGCAGGCCCCCTGCTGAGCAAGGAGCCCGATGCAGGACTCGATCCCAGGACCCTGAGATCATGACCTGAGCTGAAGGCAGACGCTTAACTGACTGAGCCACCCAGGCGTCCCTAACATTTTTCTTATGTTTAAAAATTAAATTTACAAACACTGCTTTAAGGTTTCCTGTGCTTAGATGGCCTTGCCATGCAAATTCACAAGTGCTCAGGGTTCAGAGTCACTGATGCTCAGATTCATTTGTGGACGGTGGGATGCAAACTGTAGCTCAGGGTTCAGGCAGCACTGAGGTTGCTGGCCTTGATGGGTGGGGGCTGCGAAGGTGGTGTCCTAATGTGCAGACTACTGCTCCTTCCTTTAGACTTTCTTGCCGCAGTGGACTCCTGGTTCAAGGTCTTGCTGCCCAAGTTATATCCATGGCTCTACCACAATGGGGGCAACATCATTAGCATTCAGGTACAAGTTGACCGGGCAAGGGGAAGGAGGCGCCGGGGGTCCTAACCTCCACTGCATAGCCAAGCTCCACTTTTCCTTCTCCCTGGCAGGTGGAGAATGAATATGGTAGCTACAGAGCCTGTGACTTCAGCTACATGAGGCACCTGGCTGGGCTCTTCCGTGCGCTGCTAGGAGACAGGATCTTGCTCTTCACCACAGATGGGCCTGAAGGACTCAAATGTGGCTCCCTCCAGGGACTCTATACCACTGTGGATTTTGGCCCAGGTCTCCTGAGCAAGGGTGGAGTGGAGTCTGGGGAAGGGGGAGCGTCTCTTCTATGTTTATCTTTCACCTTCACCTCCTTTCTGCAGCTGACAACATGACCAAAATCTTTGCCCTGCTGCGGAAGTATGAACCCCGTGGGCCACTGGTGAGGAGCTGGAGGGGAGGGCAATCAAAGCTGGAGTCAGGGTTGGGAATGGATCGAGCTCAGTTCCTATCCCGCTCCCGGCTTTCACTCCACGTTTTAGGTGAACTCCGAGTACTACACAGGCTGGCTGGATTACTGGGGCCAGAATCACTCCACGCGGTCCGTGTTGGCTGTGACCACAGGCCTAGAGAACATGCTGAAGCTGGGAGCCAGTGTGAACATGTAACTGGAGACACGGGGGTCAACATGAAGCCGTAACGGGGTGTTGGGGATAAAAATGATTCAGTGGGTCAGCTTTTGCCTTTCCCTCCACCTTCCCCCACTTCAGGTACATGTTCCACGGAGGTACCAACTTTGGATTCTGGAATGGTGAGTCCAGATGGTCCCTGGGGTGGAGGCAGGGAGGCATCAAGGAATTAGAATCCTAGGGCTGGGTAGATTAGGAGGTCTAGAAGCTGGATGTGGCCACCACTGCTCCCTCTGATGGCAAAATTTTCTGCATGAATGTCTTTGCTTAGTGCCTATTGTTTGAAAGACACTGAATGAAGGAAATTGGTTTGACCCCAGGTGCTGATGAGAAGGGACGCTTTCTTCCAATTACTACCAGCTATGACTACGATGCACCAATATCTGAAGCAGGGGACCCCACACCTAAGCTTTTTGCTCTTCGAAACGTCATCAGCGAGGTGCCCTACCACTTCATTAAGCGCCAAAGGCTCTTATTAAATTGGGGAAAGGGAGTACCTAAATTGTTTGTAATGGGATCCCATAAATCAGATTGTTGTCTGGGCCATGGAGCCCACAGAACCATTTCCCAGCTACCCAGATGGGACTACCTGGGAAGATACACTCAAGCATGTGCAAATTTACAGATCTTCATGACCCCTTGAAGCCCTTCCCTGGACCCCAGGTTGAGAACCCTGTGCAAGGATCTTGGAATAGGGGTTGTGTGTGTGCTAGGGTCTTGGAATAGGGGTTGTGTGGTTTTCCTATGGCTCCTGAGGGAATTTGGGCTCAGTTCCAGGAAATTCCCTTGGGACCTTTACCTCCCCCCAGCCCCAAGATGATGTTTGGACCTCTGACCCTGCATCTGGTAAGCTCTTCCTCATCTTTTCTCTGATCCTACCCCTTTGTTCTCTAAATGGCCCAGCCATTCTGCCCTCTATTCCGGAACTTCCCTTTTATTCTAATATCTTCTCCTTATTCTAATAGGATGGGGATTTGCTGGCTTTCCTAGACTTCCTGTGCCCCCAAGGGCCCATCCGTTCAATCTTGCCAATGTCCTTTGAGGCTGTCAAACAGGTAAGGCATAATCCCACATCCAGTAGGCACGGCAGCTTTCCTCAACAGCTGTAGCCAGTGGTTCCCTCAGCTGCGCATCTTCGCCATAGTATCCTCTCTGACCTCTCAGGTCATCTTAAGTACTTACTCTTCCATACCCAGGACCGTGGCTTTGTGTTGTACCGGACCTATCTGACCTATACTGTTTCTGAGCCAACACAGTTCTGGGTGCCTAACAATGGAGTCCACGACCGTGCCTATGTGATGGTAGATGGGGTAAGGACCTAATTCTAGGTTACCCTGTGCGCCTGTCTCTTCTCCTCCCCAGCACCCTTTAGCCTTAAGTTCCCCTTATCTGCCTTTTCCCGCTGTCTGCCTCCATTTGCAGGGGGGGCCACGGATAAGCTGGGATGAGGAAGAATTTGACTGAGGCTAAGGTTCCAGAATGCATGGGTAACTGACAGATAGGCTACATTCTTTTTGCTCTCCAAATACGTGTGCTAACTACCATAGCTTCCTCTGTCATGGCCATGAGTTAGATGCCGAGCCCTTCCTCTCACAGCTCGTCTTATCCACAGGTGTTTCAGGGTGTTCTGGAACGAAACATGAAACACCAACTATTTTTGATGGGGAAAGTAGGGGCCAAAGTGGACATCTTACTGGAGAACATGGGGAGGCTCAGTTTCGGGTCTAACAGCAGTGACTTCAAGGTGAGCTAGCCTTGCCCACCCCTTCTCTTCCAGACTCTTACTGACCAAACTCCCTTGGGAAAATAGGGGCCTAATGGAGGACAAACAAGAGCCCTGTGCTTAGGAGTCAGGCAGCAAAGTAGTCGCTTGTGGGGGTCCAGACATGGCCACCAGCTGCACCCCAGGGCTTGATTAGGGACAGTGTGGACTTAAGAGCTTAAGGAATGATGAGTTTTCATTTGCCTTCTTCACAGGGCCTGTTAGAACCCCCAATTCTGGGGCAAACAGTCCTCACCCAGTGGCTGATGTTCCCTCTGAAAGTTGATAAGCTTGTAAAGTGGTGGTTTCCCCTCCAGTTGATGAAAAGTTCACGTCCTCAAGTTCCCTCTGGCCCCACCTTCTACTCCACAACGTTTCCAATTTTAGGAGAAGGCGGGGACACTTTTCTCTTTCTACCTGGATGGACCAAGGTACTGCTGACCGTGGGGTCAGAGTGATGAGAGGAAAATCATGAAGGAGGGGGGAGCAGAAATTATCCCTGATTAGAAACCCAAAAGGGAGGGGCTCCTGGGTGGTTCAGTCGGTTGAGCATCTGACTCTTGATTTCGGCTCAGGTTGTGATCTCGGGGTCGTGGGATCGAGCCCCGCGTCAAGCCCCATGCTCAGCACGTGGAGTCTGCTTGGGATTCTCTTTCCCTCGCCTGCTGCCCCTCCCCACTGCACTCTCTCTCTCTCTCTAATAAATAAATCTTTAAAAAGAAAAGAAAGAAACCCAAAAGGGGATGATTCTACCCCCTTGTGAGCTGACCCTTTTATTTTCCGCTCTCTTTTCTCTTCCCCAGGGCCAAGTCTGGATCAACGGGTTTAACTTGGGCCGGTACTGGACAAAGCGGGGGCCACAAGAAACCCTCTATGTGCCAAGACCCCTGCTGCTTTCTGCGGGAGCCCTCAACAAAATCACAGTGCTGGAGCTAGAAAACGTGCCTCCTCAGCCCCAAATCCAGTTTCTGGATAGGCCTATCCTCAACAGCACCTTGCATAAGACATACATCTATTCCCTCTCAGCTGATACACAAAGTACCTTTGAACCAATGGAGTTAAGTGGGCACTGAAAGAAAGGTAACCCTTGGACCTGGCACATGGAGTGGGCAGGATCCCTTGGTGTTGGCCATGGTGACCACAAGGAACCAAAGGCCACAAGGCCCAAATGCAAGTCCAAGTGCAATTTCCTTGCCAAACTTTATTGTGATTAAAGTTCCAGAGACAGTCCCAGCTCCGCACCCCTCTGTGGCCCTGTCTTTGCCCTGGTTCCTGAGTGTCCTCCCTAATCTTCCAAATACTCCTGTTTCATGGGAAAGAAGAAACCTAGGGCTAGTGTGAATGCACCCTCTCCAGGCCGAGTTGGCTCCAGGTGCAGCCGTAAGAGATCAGGAAGAGGGCTTGGTGGCCTGGCAGCGGTGATCCCGGAGGCAGCGTGTGGAGCAGAAAGAGAAGTCAAGATAGTGAAAGGGAGTGAGGCCTTGGAGGGATGTCCCACAGCTCCAGCAGCGTCTGGACAAGAGGAAGACAGATGGCTGAACAGGTACCCCAGAAACTTTCCAATCCAAGCTCTCCCCACCCCTCGGGCCATTTCCGGTTTTGCTCCAGAGGGTTCCCAGAACATCTCCAGCACCCCCACCCCCGACAGCCTTTCTGAGGTACTCGGCAGCACTCATTCTACTTGCCCACTCCTGGCCTGGTCATCACGCCTGCCCCTGCACTTACGGACCACTGAGGGCTGCAGAGCTGGGGGTCTGCGGGGGTGGGGCTCCCAGCTGCGCAGCCAGCCGGCGCTCTGCGGCCAGAGCCCTCTGAGGGAAAGAGAAGTCTTGTTAAGGACAAGGCCTCAGTGGCGGACAGGGTGCCCAAGGGACAGCTGCACACTGGGAAGGGGTCAAACCTCTAAGGAAATCGGGGCTGCGGAAGAGAGAAGCTCCGGCCTCACCTTCTCTCGGTCGCTGAGGGCGGCAAAGCGCTGCTGCTCTTGCTGCTCCTTCTCCTCCTGCTCCCACTGCTTCCGCTGCCGTTCCTCCCGCTGCCGCCGGGCAGCCTTCTGCTCCCTTTTCCGCATAGCCTGCCGTGCCTCCATTTCTGGCGTCAGCGGCCCTGGCACCTGGAGGATTTCCGGGGAGGTGTAAGGTAAGACCCATACAAACTGTCCTAGGAAAACTAGAAGAAAGTAGAAAAGATCTTAGCCAGGATCTAGGCTGCCTTCCTACTCTGCTGCCGCTTCCTTTTCCAGCTGACCTGAGCCTTGCTGTAATCGTAAGCATCTGGATTCTTCTCCATGAACCTTCGGAACTCATTACGCGTTGGCTTGTCAGCTGCAACCGTATATGGTGGCCGGGCCCGGGAGTCCCTAGGTGTGAAAAGCCCCAAATATGGGTTCAGCTTGCCTCCTGCACCTCCCAACCTCCCCCAAACAGATCAAGGGGAATACCGTCAAGTAGCCAGTACCAACGTTAGCCTCCAGACGGTCCTCTCTATACCCCAAAGGGCTCACTCAGCTTGGGGACTCTTACTTACTGCACGGTAGGGTCGGCACCTGCCTCCAGCAGCAGGCGAACCACTGAGCCTCTCCCAGCTGCAGCTGCTGCATGCAGGAGGGTGAAGCCACTGGAGCCCAAGGGGGCACTGAGCAGAGACAGAACTCCAGGGCCTATGGGGCCGGCAGCTAGCTGGAGTTTCAACATCCCAACATCTCCGGCTCGACAAGCAGCTAGAAGCATGTCCCAGAGCTCTGACTGATCGGGGGTCTTGGCCTCATCCAGGGAAGGCCCCAAAGGGGCTGCGTGTGCCTGGGCGGACTGTGAGAAGGCCTCATCATCTCCTTGAGGTTGCTGGGGAAGAGTCCCATGCGCCCTGGCCTCCAGGTCTCTGCTTCTCTCCTTCTTATTCCTTTTCCTCCTCCTCCGCTTTGGCAGTACCTCAAACTCACGAAGATCCAGGGTCCCCACTGTCAACTCTACTAGCTCCAACTCTACCTGGAAGCTGTCCTCTCCCTCCGACTCTGAACCTAGGGAAAAATGCTACATGTTAGGTCCACCTAAAGAAATACACAGAGGGTGGAAGGATGTGGGCTGCCCCAGATGTATGAGAATGTACATAAAAAGAGAATCCAGATTGTCTTGAAATGAAAATAAGTATTTGTATTTTGTCATCCAAGATCAGCACGTCAAGAGCTGAATCCAATAATATCACACGCAGAAATGAGGCTCAGCTCAGAGGGAAAGACCCAGCAGAAGGTTTGGAGGGACAAGCGTCCTTAGACTCTCCCCTCGAGCCACATTAGGATGGTACACAACAGGGGAGAGCATGGGAGCACTGACAGCCACAACCGCTGAGTCTGCCCCGGGGAAAGCAGGCCTCGGTCCAAACCGCAGCATCCGGTGAGACAGCAATTTTGTGAGATTCGTGCCACACAAGCATCTGTTTCACGTACTATTTCGTGTTTTCTAAGTACTGGGGATACATCAGTGAACAAAACAGAACAGGAAGCTTGGAAAGGTCACTAAACCCGTCTCAGTAATTGCTACCAGGTGCCCCTTATCATAACAGACGTGTGTGTGTGTGTGTGTGTAATGCTGTATGTGTTGTGTAAGGGCTCATTATAAAGAGAGAAGCAGCAGCAGATTTGACACTGCATTTCCAGGATAGACACCCAGAGAGAGTTGACAGTTGCCAGATGGTGCTCAAACCCTGTTTGGGAGATTCCTCATTCTGCCCAAGGGCCTCATTTTCATCACTGGAGACCTTTCTTTCTGCCTCGATAGCCTTCTTCCCCCCTCTCGTCTTCCAGTGTGTCTGAGGTGACTCCAACCTGACTGTCTCCCGGGGGTCTTCTCCTGCCATAAAACAAAAGATGTTTCTCAAGTTTACCTGAGCAGAAGCCAGCCCAGGTCTCTCTCAATGAAGATGTTGTCTGGGTGTATAAATGAGAACTCAAGGCTTGGGCTGGAAGGTACAAGATCTAGGGAGTCTGGGGATCCGGATCAAAAGCTCACCATGGACATGCAAGGTGGTCAGCTTATGGAGCACACGCTGTAGCTCTCGGAAGGTGGGTCTGCGGGTAGCGAGGGGGATATCCCAAAGTCGGGGATCCCCCCGTTGCAGGGGTGCCCCATGGCCTCCGAAGAACAGGGACCGGCCAGAGCGGGGAGCACGCAGCAGTACTGTCCCAGCCTCCCCCAGCGCTTTAGCCCAGACTGGCCCTGCCAGCAGGTCACGAACATCCTAGAGAAGAGAGTAACTCAGACCCATGTATTTTCACTTGCTATTTTTAAATCTCCAACCAAAAAACCAGCCCACAGATGATGTGTAAGGAATGGGAAGCAGAAGATAATATAGAGGAAGAAAGAATGAGAGGATGAAGACTCTTGGGGATCCATCCCTAGTCTACCTTCGCCTTTCCAGAAATAATGAAGACTGGGAGGAGGCAGGCATCAAGCTCCCCACTGTAACATTTGATGAGAGGGAAAAAAGTAGATTAGCAGACCACCAGATCTGAGACGCCTAACTCACCTTGTATAACGTGGCTTCATTATGGCGCCTCAGGTTGGCTCCGGCAGAACGAGAAGCCCCACCCCGGGCATCCCGAATTCCCTGGGCTGTGCCCCGCTTGGCCCGCACTGTGTAGCGGTGAAAGGTTTTGTGGGTCACCATGTCTCTTCTGTAGACAACACAGACTCAGTGCTGGAAACCAGCCCGTACACCCAGGCTAACCGGACCCACTGCATCCTTATACCCCAGGCAGCACCCTCTCACCCTTGGAAAATGGCTCCAGCAAAGTGCCCAGCTGCAGCCATGAGCACCACAGAGTGTCTGGGACCTCCGTTTTGCAGGTTGTGTAGCAGCAGTTCAGGTTCTTCTGGGGGCACCTGGATGACAGAGGGACAGCACAAGCATGCCCGTGGCACGCACTCACAGGAAGAAACCCAGTGCCAAGTGTCTTACATGCGTGATCCCATTTCTTACAGCCATCCTGAGGCTTGTCTCCACTTTACAGACAAGGAAATTTGAGGCTTGTAGAGGTAGTCAAATCAAGTGGTAGAACAGCAATTCAAACCTAGACTGGTCTGTTTCCAAACTTAATTCCATTATACTGGACCCCAGATTCAGGCCAATTCAGTCCAAGACTGTGCTGTCAGTGGTGATACCCATATCCAACAGAAAGAAAAGAAGTAAGAAATGGCCCAGGCTTAGGGGAGACCTAGGCTGAGTGCATAAAGGTTGCAGTTGGCCACAACCTGGGCCGCCACTTGCCTGGTGAGGGCCCAGCACACAGCGATAGGCATAAAGAAACTGGCCCCGAGCGTTTTGGAAAAGAACCCGATGGGGGTGGAAGCCTTGGGGTCTGCTGGGCTTCTCAAACTCAGCCCTCTCCTCATCTGGTATCTGCAAGTCCTCCTCACTGGCTGAGTCTGAGTCCTCTGATCCTGAGATGCTGGAAAGATCTCCTGAAAAAAACATGAAGTGCACAAGTTTGGTGTGCCATCTTTGACCTTTCCCCAAGCTCCTAAACTAGGGCCTTCCTCCATCCCCATGTCCTACTCAACACAGGTCTCCTACCAACCATCACCTGTGGAACTCTGCTTTTCAAAATCCAGGGCAGACAGGAGAGGCTTGTCCTTGAGACGTTGCTTTAGGTTAAACCGATGCCAGTCAAGCTTATAATGTTCCCTCTGGTAGGAGGCAAAGAAAGAGGCTGAGTGTGGAAATATGCCCTAGCCTGGCCCTTTGTGGTACCCAAGACCAATGACAGAACCCCAGAAAGTATGACCAGGTAACACCAACGGCTTCAGTCAAAACACCGACTTTTATTAATGAAAGACAAACCACATGTCTGCCTCTCCTCACCCACCCTATACTTTTGCTTCTGCCATTTAGCTCTGCACCTGGCCTTTTACCTGCTCCTGGTGGTTGTGGAAGTTCTGGTCACAAGTGGAACAAAATAACTTGTCTGAAATATCCAGCGGACCCTGGAGTGGTTTTCTTTCTGGGCTTGCTGTCTCCCCTGAACCTAAATAAGGGGAGGGTAATAAGAGGTGGAAAGGGAGTACAAACCTGCAGTACCTGGAATGACATTCAGTGTCTGATATACAAAGGAGGATACAAAAGAAAAAGATGGCACATCCTTTCCTTCAAAGAGTTTGCCATCTAGGAATCACGAGATAAACAGCACAGTAATCACTTTATACAAGTATGCTTCTGAAGAGATGTGAGACAAATACACATCAAATACTTGACATTAACTAAAGGGACTGTTTAGAGGAACCCTGTAGAAAATAATTTTTGGTAACGTTAAGATTATTTTTAACTGCAAAAACCACTTCCCAAATGCCTGTGGTTTTTTTTAGCTTACATTTCCAATTACGGTGTGGTTTGTTTAAAAAAAAAAGTTCAAGAACAGCCAGAGGCAAATTAAGGTTGTAAAAAAAAAAACAAAAAATTGTTTTACATTCATTAAGAACGAATGATTTGATTTGAAACCCTACTTAAATTTGGACTATATCTAGGAATTTTGAAGTTTTTTGCGGGCAGTGCTGTAAACGTGACCAGACCTAAGCAATGGCAAGAGGCTTGTTTGGAGACAGTTCGGGGGCCTGTGCTGGAAACAACCCGGAGATTGAGTGAATTTAAGATAAATTTTATCCAGTAGAAAGCGATGTCAACAAGGGCTCTTAAACCGGGGAATATCAGTAAGAATGTGTTCCCTGGACGAGCAATAAACTCTAAAGAGCCTGTCACGTTCTTCGTGGGTCCTCCCCAAACCTTCCCAGATACCTGGACAGGAAGTCCGCAGAGCCTGGGCCAGAGCCTCCCCAGAAGGGTGGCTCACCAGGCTGAGGCCCTGAAGGATCGGAGCATCCGCGTTGAGGTCAAAGAGGGAGACCAACGTAGGAACCTGGGTTGCTGCTGAAACCGGCGACATAGCTGAGCAGAAATTCTTTAGGAGGAGCTCCTGGAGCAGAAAGGGACAGAAACAGAGCTCCCCAGAGTGCGATCCTACCGCCCGGTCTCCTGCCTGCCTGACTTGGTCTCCCCCACGCCGCAAAGCACCTCGGGCCTCACTCTGGTACCAGGAGTCCGCTCTGGGGGTTAATACGTGACCCCAGGCCGCTTTCTCAAACGCACAGTCTCGGACCACACAGAGTGAAAGGGGGAAGCAACCAGCTCCCAAATCGAGTCCAGTAGAGCTAAAAATCACTGAGGTTCCCTAAGCGACCGCTCCTCGATACCCGCGCGATGAGCTCCAGCAATGACTAAACCGCGTGGACTCGCCCCCACCCTCAGGAGCGGCACCAAAGGTCCCGGGGAGCCAAGCGGCACGCACGTTTACAATTCCAAGCCCGGATTTCTGCAACACCACAACAATCTCCTCACTACGGAGCAGCGAAGGGGACAAATGGCGTCGCCCACACCTCAGCCCCGCCCCACACAGCGCGCACTATTGGTCCTCTGACTGTCCAAAACCCACCTCGAACCTTTAGTCCCGCCCCCGAAGCCGAGTATTGGCCATCGTGTCTCCACCCCCTATGCTCATTGGCCAGACTGGCTGCGGGTGACAGTGAGTGGCAGGCGCCGGGCCTAGAGCTCTGGGTCCCGACGAAACGAGCGGAGCCGACCGAGCCCCTGGAATCGCTCGGGTCACGGTTCCTGAGGTGAAACCCGAGATCGTTTACTGGATTCCCAAGGCCCGGGCCGGGCCTGACGGAGGGTGCCCGCGGAGCCCTAAGTGAGCTCACAGCGAGTAACGGGGGAAGGGGCGCCGCGGGAGGGGCGAAGGCGCGCAGCCGGAATGTTTTGATGGCGGGGACGCGCGGGCGGGGGCGCGCGCGGGCGGCGGGGCCGCGCGCGAGGTTGTCCGCTGTTGGGAGCCGAGCCCTTGGCCTGGCGCCGGGCGACCCTGGGGCGCGCTGGGCTCGGGTCTTGGCGGCTGGGTGTAGGGAGGCAACCCAGCCCACCTGGGTGATCGGCTGTCGGACTAGCTCGATTCTTCCAACATCCGCAGGAAACCCTGAGCCCAGGCCCGGCCAGCCGGGGCTCCATGACCCTGGGTCCACACTGACCCGGTGAGTGGTGAACTCCCCGAAGGTTTGGTCAGCTCCTTTGGACCCAGGGCTCTCACTAACCCAGGGAGTCCCACTGGGGCCAGGCTGGGTCGTGTTCCACGGCCCGAGGGTCTGCACTGACTGGGTGAGTGCCGCCTAGACATGCCTGGTTCCAGGGACCTAGGGACCCCACAGTTCGCCCAGGATCTGGGTCTACACGGACCCAGTCAGGATTTCCCATCCAGGAACTATATGCCTGCCTGGTGGGCCTTTGGTGCTAGGGAACCAGGGGAAGAGGTTGACCAGAAAGGCCCTTTTCAGAAGAGACTCTTTTCTTGGGTTTTGGATTTGGGGCTTTGAGGACCCCGAGAGGCCTGTCTAATTTCTGAGGCTGAGGTGGGGCAATGGAAAAACAGTCCAGAGGAGCTGCCTGACCTCAGGCCTGTACTGACTCAGTCTTTACAGGCTCAACAAGCCACTTCTTGGGATCCTAGAGTTGGATGAGTGGTCCTGTATGGTACAAGCAGAGGAAGTAATCTAGCCCTAGTGCCTCTTCCCCACTGCAGCCTCCCTGCCCCATGCTTGGCCTCCTCTTAGTGGAGGGTGGGTGGGTAGGAGGGTTGGGTTTCTTTCTTTCTATCCTCACTGCCCACTCTCTGGGGCCTGACATCTTCTCCTCCAGCAGCTGCAGAGCGAGGGCATCAAGGGCTGGAGTGGAGCAGACGCTGCCCATGGAGCTGGTAGGGCCATGTGCTTATCTCAAACCTGTTTACAAAGTGCTTCCAATCTCCCAGAAATCTCTTGGGAGACCCGGGTTTCTCCAGGAGGGCACAGGGAAGCCCCCTTATCTCTGCTGAGTAGAAGATGAAACAGCACCCCCTACCCCCCCACCCCCCACCCTTGCAAAGCGGCAGACCAGCCAGACCTCAGTAGACACTCAGTAAAGGCTCTGGGAATCACTGACCTCCCAGACCCTGAGCTTACTGCTCTCCTGTGGTAACTACTCCTCTGCCTTTGAGCCGAGAAGACTGGGAGTAGAGACCAAGCCCAGAGATTCTTTCTCACTTTTTCTGGTCTGCTAGACAGGGCAGGAGACAAGCAGCACCATGGTCTGAACCTGGATCTCTTCGTCATTCCCTGCAGGGGGACAAAGTGGACAGGGGGCGGTGGTGATGGCGCAGTTCGACACTGAATACCAGCGCCTTGAGGCTTCCTACAGTGATTCACCCCCTGGAGAGGAGGACCTATTGGTACACGTCCCTGAGGGGAGCAAATGTGAGTTCTTGGACCTGACAGCGGAGCCGGGGCCTGGGGCGGGCGCAGGTGGAGGAACACGATGGAGGGAGCAAGGGGCTCCTGTTCCTTCAGGGCTCTGACATCTCTACTCCTGTGCCCACAGCACCCTGGCACCACATTGAAAACCTTGACCTCTTCTTCTCTCGAATATCCTTTGTGTCTCTGCGTGGGAGCTCTGGGACCCGTAGCCCCCATCTAAGCTGGGCCCCGGATGGGAAGTTGGGGTGGGTTTGATTCTAATCCCCGGAAGGGAGATGGAACTCTTCTTAAGGCTGAAAGAGGCTGGGGAAATAAGGATCATTATAGATAATGATAAGCCTGCGTTTCCCAAGAGCTATGTGTCTTTCACTTTGTGGTGTCAGTTCATAAGGAACCTCTCTAAAGGTGATCTTTCTTTTTGACAGGATGCTAATAACTATAATAATTAATATCTTTTGACCTACTCTGTGTCAGCTCTGTGTTAAATACTTTATGCCCATTATCTCATGCCTAATAATCCTCTGAGACGGGTGCTATTATTTCCAAAGTGCCACTGCAGACGAAAGTTGAGAGATATTAAGTAAATTTGGCCAAAGTCACACAGCTAGAAAGTCATAGAGCCAGGAGTTAAGTTCGGGCATGTGACCCCCAAAGTCTGTGCTCCTAAGTGCTGTCTCTGTTAACCACATTTTTCTTGACAATTATACGTTTATAATCTACACCAGAAGAATGGCTTCACTTGCATGCTCATCGGGGAGATCTTTGAGCTCATGTAAGTCTAAGAAGGGACGGTGATGTGGGGAAGGACCGCCTCTCAGTCTTTCCTCTTCTTGAGCTCAGCCCTGGCCGTACCAGCCAGTGCAGCTCAGTTCCCAGCTCAAAACCCTGCAGACTAATTTTAGAGCTCAGGGACTGGGTGTGACACCAAAATTTACAATCACTTTTTTTTATCTCCCTTATAAGGAATTCTTCCCAAATCCTCTTCTCTTCCATGAAGAGAACTCAGACTTGACCATTTCATCAGCTCATCAGCGCTCCGATGGAATGGGCATGGTTCAGTCAGGAGGTCTCAGAGATGCCAGCCACTTAAGAAAAGTGTGTGTTCTGCCTTAGTTACACCTAGGAGGGCAGAGCGCTTTCTAAAAAAGAAGGAGCCATATGGCCTTGCCAAAGAGGATGGGATTGGGGGCGCCTGGGTGGCTCAGTCGTTAAGCGGCTGCCTTCGGCTCAGGTCATGATCCCAGAGTCCTGGGATCGAGTCCCACTTTGGCCTCCCTGCTCAGCGGGAAGCCTGCTTCTCCCTCTCTCACGCCCCCTGCTTGTGTTCCTGCTCTCGCTGTCTCTGTCAAATAAATAAATAAAATCTTCAAAAAAAAAAAAAAGAGGATGGGATTGGGAAACCCTCCCTCAATCAGGACAGACTGTAAATCCCCTTAGGGCTTCTAAATACTGTCTCAAAAGGAAATCAGGGATTGGGTGGCAGAGACCACAATCACAAGGTCTTTGAGCTGAGACTAGTAAGTGGTGGCAGAGATTACTATGCCGTGAGGAAAGCAGGCTAATTGTGTGACGCCCAAGGCTAAGAGGAAAAAGCGGGAGCTGGTTTGGGCCTAAGAAGGTCTCGGGGGCTGAGCAGCGGAGAGAGCCCACTGGGAGTTCTCCTGCCCCTGCTCGTCCCCAGAGGCTGCTCTCCAGTCTTGTTCTGCTGCTTCCAGACTCTTCCCTTTCCCACACTATTTCACTGGTGCCTCTCCGACTCTTGGACTGTGGCCCCTCTTCCCAATTCTCCAGGCAGTTCCTCTTTGTGGTTGCCTTCACCACCTTCCTGGTCAGCTGTGTGGACTACGACATCCTATTTGCCAACAAGATGGTGAACCATAGTCTTCACCCTACCGAGCCTGTCAAGGTCACTCTGCCAGACGCCTTTTTGCCCGCCCAGGTCTGTAGTGCCAGGTAAGGGCCACAGCTCAGAGGACACCAGAGCCAGAGTTCCACTAACAGGTGGGAAATGGAGTGTGAGACGGTGGCACATTCCCCAGAACGCAGACTTGGGCTCAGCCTCACCATATCCTTCAGGATAGCATCCTGTCTGCCAAGACTCCTCAAGGGCCTCCCCTCCCGCCACCCCCCCCTTCCTTTTCCCCACTAGGATTCAGGAAAATGGCTCCCTTATCACCATCTTGGTCATCGCTGCTGTATTCTGGATCCATCGGCTTATCAAGTTCATCTATAACATTTGCTGCTACTGGGAGATCCACTCTTTCTACCTGCACGCTCTGCGTATCCCCATGGTGAGACTGGGGAAGTTGGGCAGTTAGCGCACCACAGCCCAGTGTGCCTTCTGTGGCTTGGGTGGGGTGGGGCGTACTACTGGGCCTCGGGCATCCTCATCCGTCGCTGGCAGGTCAGGGAGCCTCTGCTTAAAGGCTCCACCCAGCAAAGCACAGGGCCTCACAGCTAATGCGGGGCGAGGAGGAGTCCAGGCAATAAGCCCGCCTTCCCCACCGTGTCTCTCTCCCACCCCACAGTCTGCCCTCCCGTACTGCACGTGGCAGGAAGTGCAGGCCCGGATTGTGCAGACCCAGAAGGAGCACCAGATCTGCATCCACAAGCGCGAGCTGACAGAGCTGGACATCTACCATCGCATCCTCCGTTTCCAGAACTACATGGTCGCCCTGGTTAACAAATCCCTCCTGCCTCTGCGCTTCCGCCTGCCCGGCCTGGGAGAGGCCGTCTTCTTCACCCGTGGCCTCAAGTACAACTTCGAGCTGATCCTCTTCTGGGGACCTGGCTCTCTGTTTCTCAATGAATGGAGCCTCAAGGCCGAGTACAAACGTGGGGGGCAACGGCTCGAGCTGGCCCAGCGCCTCAGCAACCGCATCCTGTGGATCGGCATCGCCAACTTCCTGCTGTGCCCCCTCATCCTCATCTGGCAGATCCTCTATGCCTTCTTCAGCTACGCAGAGGTGCTGAAGCGGGAGCCCGGGGCCCTGGGAGCACGTTGCTGGTCCCTCTACGGCCGCTGCTACCTCCGCCACTTCAACGAGCTGGAACACGAGCTGCAGTCCCGCCTCAACCGAGGCTACAAGCCCGCTTCCAAGTACATGAATTGCTTCTTGTCCCCTCTGCTGACGTTGCTGGCCAAGAATGGCGCCTTCTTCGCTGGCTCCATCCTGGCCGTGCTTATCGCCCTCACCATCTACGATGAAGACGTGCTGGCCGTGGAACACGTCCTCACCACCGTCACACTCCTGGGGGTCACCGTGACCGTGTGCAGGTGGGCCAGGGCGGCAGGCGGGGGCAAGCCCACTAGCGCCCCTGGGAAAGGCTTCCCTCTCACCGTGACCCCGATTCCCGCAGGTCCTTTATCCCGGACCAGCACATGGTGTTCTGCCCCGAGCAGCTGCTCCGCGTGATCCTCGCGCACATCCACTACATGCCTGACCACTGGCAGGGTAATGCCCACCGCTCGCAGACCCGGGACGAGTTTGCCCAGCTCTTCCAGTACAAGGCAGTGAGTGGAGTTGGAGTTAGGGCCTCTTAGAGACTGGCTGATAGCTTGGTGGTGAGGGCTGGGATCCCTCCTGCTCTCCTGTGACCTGGGTCCCCCCCTCACCTTTTAGGTGTTCATCTTGGAGGAATTACTGAGCCCCATTGTCACACCCCTCATCCTCATCTTCTGCCTGCGCCCACGGGCCCTGGAGATCATAGACTTCTTCCGCAATTTCACTGTGGAGGTCGTAGGTGTTGGAGACACCTGCTCCTTCGCTCAGATGGACGTTCGCCAGCATGGGCATCCCCAGGTACCGGGGAGGACAAGGGCAGGTGGCCAGAGGTGATGCTGACACATACGATGTCTCTGGGCCGATTGCAGAAAGACACCCCTCTGAGCCAGTGCATCGCCAGAAGGCAGCCCTGCTTGGTAAATAGGAGCTTGGGCTGGATTTTAGCCTTCAGCTTGCACCTCTGGCCAAGTTCCCTTGAGAAAGGCACAAACCAAGCAGCTAGCCCAGTGTGCGACCGTCCCTGGGGTGGGCCCCGGGGCCCGGGACAAGATACGGCAGCCCCCCTCACTGTAGCCTCCCCTGTGCAGTGGTTGTCCGGTGGGCAGACAGAGGCCTCGGTGTACCAGCAAGCCGAGGATGGGAAGACAGAGCTGTCACTCATGCACTTTGCCATCACCAACCCCGGCTGGCAGCCGCCACGTGAAAGCACGGCCTTCCTCGGCTTCCTCAAGGAACAGGTTCAGCGGGACGGAGCAGCTGCCGGCCTCGCCCAAGGGGGTCTGCTCCCTGAAAATGCCCTCTTTACGTCCATCCAGTCCTTACAGTCCGAGTCTGAGGTGTGTTCCTGGGGACTGGGAGATGACAGCGGGCAGAGTGGACTCCAGGTGCTGGGAGTTGAGGACTGGGCTTGGGGTGGAAGGGCCTACCTACCCGGTTGGTTTCCTTCTGTCTGTTCCATCTGTGCCCTGGGGTCCTGACATCCAGAACACTGAGGGACCCTGCGGCCTCCCTCCTGCCCTGGGAACTCTACCCACCCCTTTCTTTCACAGCCACTGAGCCTTATCGCAAATGTGGTAGCCGGCTCATCCTGCCGGGGTCCCCCACTGCCCAAAGACCTGCAGGGCTCCAGGCACAGGGCTGAAGTTGCCTCTGCCCTGCGCTCCTTCTCCCCTCTGCACCCCGGTCAGGTGCCCACAGGCCGAGCTCCCAGCACCATGACAGGCTCTGGGTGAGTAGAGGGGGGGCCACGATGGGAGGGCATGGCAGTAGCCCCCAGCAACCTCTGCGGGTCTCAGAAATGTTGACGGCTCCTGTCTGTGCCGGGAGGGACAGGGTGGATGCCAGGACAGCCAGCTCCGGGAGCAGTGTGTGGGAAGGACAGCTGCAGAGCCTGGTGCTGTCGGAATACGCATCCACCGAGATGAGCCTGCATGCCCTCTATATGCACCAGGTGAGTGGGCAGGAAGGGCCCGAGCCACGGAATCAAGGTGGCCACTGACAAATAGAGGGTTTTAGGCGTGGAAAAGCAAGATGTGGGTTTGGAACCCTTCTCTGCCATTCCCCTACTCTGATCTCCATTCCCGCATATACCCCTTTACCATCCTTTTTAGCCAAGTTTATTGTCATCCAGGGCCCTTTACACACTGGTTGTTTTCGCTGCCAAGAATCCACTTCCCATGGGGCGCCTGGGTGGCTCAGTCGTTGGGCGTCTGCCTTCGGCTCAGGTCATGATCCCAGGGTCCTGGGATTGAGCCCCGCATCGGGCTCCCTGTTCTGCGGGAAGCCTGCTTCTCCCTCTCCCACTCCCCCTGCTTGTGTTCCCTCTCTCGCTATGTCTCTCTCTGTCAAATAAATAAAATCTTTAAAAAAAAAAAAGAATCCACTTCCCTGAGCTAGGCATATGGCTCCCTCCTTTATTCACCTGTTCTTACCTCTTCAATGAGACTGTCTCTGGCCATCCTGACCAAAAGAGCCTCCCTTGGCCACCCTCCTGAATCTTCCTGCTTTATTTTTCTTCATAGCATTTACCTGACATACTGCATTTTTTTCCTTTTTTATTTTATTGTCTATAACCGCCCGCCTCCACGCCCAGCATAGAAGCCATACAAGGGCTGGGATTTTTGTCTGTTCTGTTCACTGCTGTCTTCCCAGCACCTTGAAAGAGTGCCTGGCACTTACATGTGCACCCAATTTGTTCTTGACTCAAATGACTAGGTTCCAGGGATGTGCTGAGAATTTAACGTGTAAGACGTCATATGTGTGGTACACACTGTTAACGTGGTAGTTACTCTGGGTCGCTGATTCTAGGTGAGATGGTAAAAATGGAAACTGGAGGATAGCATGGTGGGGGGCATCTGTTTCAGATACTCTGTCCCCACCTAATGAACCCCCCCCCACCTCCACCTCTCAGCTCCACAAGCAGCAGGCCCAGGCCGAACCTGAGCGGCACGTGTGGCACCGCCGGGAGAGCGATGAGAGTGGGGAGAGCGCCCCTGAAGAGGGGGCAGAGGGCTCCCGGGCCTCCCAACCTATCCCTCGCTCGGCTAGCTATCCCTGTGCTGCAGCCCGGCCCGGAGCACCCGAGACCACCGCCCTGCAGGGGGGCTTCCAGAGGCGCTACGGGGGTATCACAGGTATCCAGCGGGAATCCAGGAGGGTACAGAGCCTTCAGGGAAAGGTGGCTCTTCGGGGGGCCTCCTGGGGAGGAAGGAGGTCAGAGCGGTCAGGCCCAAAGAGACTAACCCTCACCCTGACCCTGAACAGCCCCAGAACCTTTCTCCACATTTCTGTTTGTGTTCATTCTAAGAGTATGTTTACTTGTGTCTCTAGATCCTGGCACAGTACCCCGGGCTCCCTCTCACTTCTCTCGGTTGCCCCTTGGAGGGTGGGCTGAAGACGGGCAGTCAGCATCCAGGCACCCAGAACCGGTGCCCGAGGAGGGCTCGGAGGATGAGCTTCCCCCTCAGGTGCACAAGGTAAGGGCTTCAGGACCGGAGAACGACTGCTACAGGAAGTAGTAACTTCCAGGCCGTGATCAAAGTCTCATGTGAGAGAAGGCAGGCCGCTCGTGCAGAGATGCTGCTCCTCCCCCTCCAAAATACACTGCCCTTTCTTGCCTCACCTTCTCTGAAATCCAGGGCTTGATTTTCCCTACGAGTTCCTCCCCAGGAATCAAGCTTTCCTTTTCCTTTATCTCCAAGCTGTTTTTTGGGTAAGCAGTTAGCGGAAGATTATCTCCACTACTAACCCGTTTCTCTCCACAGGTATAGACAAGGCTGAGAGGGTCCCTATGTCCCAGGATGGAGGCCGCTGTCGCCCTGCCATCCCATCCGCCTGCCATGGAGGGCTCCTCTGAGTGTTGCCTGGCTCCACGTGTGTGGTATCTGTGTGTCTGCCTGGCCAAGGGAGGTGCCAGCGCTGGGCTTGCCACAGCCCCAGGAGAGATGGGGGCCCAGGAACCAAGGCACACAGGACTCCAGCCTCATCCCCAGGAACCCCCTTGGCTCAGAGTGTGGTGCTAGAAACTGGTCCCCAGCCCAGCCCCAGTACTACCACCTTTGCACCCACCCCTGCAAGTCTCCAGAGGACTGCCCACCACAGAAGCTGCCAAGCAGGGAGAACCCGTGCCAACTGTGGAGTGGGGAGGTTGGGCCCAGACCCTCAGTCTCTGCAGCCTCCCTCCCCCACCTTGAACAGATGAGCAGCTCAGGCTGTGGCCCTTACCTCACCCCCAGTTCACTCCCAGTGCTGCAGCCTGCTCACCTCTCTCCCGCTTCCTGCACATGACTGGCATGTGTGCTGCTTGCTCTGGTTCTGTTCGCTTGCTCCCATTCTGTTCAGCTTTTGCTTTGCATTGGTGCGGAGGCCCTAGATCCCAGCTCCTCTCATGCTATCTTTTGACACTAAGAAGGAAGGTTTCTAAATTGCAGGAGCAGGGTGGACATTCTTTACTGCCCTCTCCCAACTTTTAGGATGGGCCCCTGGGAGACTGAGGCCGTTCTGGTCCCCATTGCTGCTTATTATACCCCTTACCGCCTGCACATAGGACGGACTGGACTGGTTGTGCCCTCGGCTGTCTACCTCCCAGCAGGAGAGCTCTGGCCTGCCTCCCGCTGTCCTCCAGAGGGGGACAGAGGGACGACGGGAGGCCTTCGCCCTAGGCTTTGAGCTGCCGCATTGCATGCTGGGATCCAGCTCCTACTCTCCACCCCACCCCTCGCCCCTATCTGGTCCGCTGCGGGTGTGGTCAACTGTGCTGCCCGAGCTCACAGCGGAAGGCGTAGGAACTGTGTACAGCTTGATAACCCTTAATAAAAAAGGGACTTTGACCAGGTCGCGGCTTGTTGTCTCGCGCCGCTAGTTGTCTCTCGGCGGCTAGAATGACGGGAACAAGTGGAGTGGGGTGCGTGTGATTTTCCCTGATGGCCGGGGAGCCGGCCGGGCCCTGTAGGGAAGTGGGTCTATGCCGTCACTTGGATATACCGAGCTAGCCTGCTAGCGGAAGGGTCATTTCCTAGCTGTGGTTCCGTGGAGGTCAAGGTCTCCGGCCGGACGTGCGGTCAGATTTCGCGCCCTGAGCACGTGACCAAGCCGACTCCGCCCTGGTATTTTGCCTTTCCCGCGTGCACCCTCCCCCTCCCGCCCCTTCAGAGTCGTTGACCAATGGGGGCCCTACGTGGGGGCGGGGCCGCCCTCGTGGGCGGGGCTGCTGCGCGAGGGAGCTGCTCTGGTCAGACGCCGAGCATTCTTTCGGACCGGGTCTTGGCAGTAGGGTCCCAGGCTGCGAGCGAGGGCCGGACGGACGGGAGAAGACGGCGTACGTGCCCTGCGTGAGTGCGTGGCGGCGGCGCGTGCGCGAAGAGTGGGTAGTGTGGCCGGGCCCACGTGTGTCCCTGCCCGAGACCCCCGCGGCTTGGCGCCCCTCGGCTCCATGACCCGAAACACCCCACCATCCGCGCCCCGCCCAGAGCAGCCGGTTCCGTTTGCCCTTCTTGCAGTCCCCGCAGGCCCCAAAGTCCCCGCAGCCTCGGCCGGCGGCCACGCATCGCCATGGTGATTGTGGGCAACTACTGCGAGGCCGAGGGGCCCTTGGGGCCGGCCTGGGTGAAGGGGGGCCTGAGTCCCTGCTTCTTCTTCACGCTTATGCCCTCGACACTGATGGCCCTGGGGGCTCTGGCCTTGGTGCTCGCCCTTCCCTGCAAGCGCCGGGAGCGGCCAGCTGGCCCGCACGAGCCGTCCTGGAGCGCCGGCCCTCTCGTCGCTCCCTATGTGCTGCAGCTGCTTTTGGCCACACTTCAGGTGGCACTGCCCCTAGCCGGCCTCGTTGGCCGGGTGGGCACTGCTGGGGCCGCCCCGCTGCCAGGCTACCTACTGCTGGCTTCCATACTGGGGACTCTGGCCAGCGCCTGTGGCCTGGGGCTGCTCGTGGTGGAACATAACCAGGCCTGGCAGAAGCTAGCAATGGGCATCTGGATCGAGTTCAGGCACAGCTCGGGTCTCCTGCTCCTCTGGACTGTGGCATTTACAGCTGAGAACTTGGCCCTTGTGTCTTGGAACAGCCCACAGTGGTGGTGGGCACGGGCAGACTTGGGCCAGCAGGTAAGGGACCTCGTGGGGAGAGGAGAATCATGAGTGGCAAGGGCTGAGAAGAAGGATGGTATGTCTGGTCACACTGGTTCCACACTTTCGGATGCCTCTAAGAAAGGGAAGAAGGGGGAGGCCTGCATGGCCTGGTTGCTGATAGCCAGCTGGTGGGGTGTGTCTGTGCTGAGTCACTCTAGATTTTTTTAAAGCCTACTTGATGCTGGGCCCCTGACCTGGGTATGTGCCCTACCCCAGTCCCTAGCTCTGTTATAAGTGGTAACAATGGCATTTTGGCCTTCTTTGATGCTCTCCGGACACGTTTTATTCTAGGTTCAGTTTAGCCTGTGGGTGCTGCGGTATGTGGTCTCTGGAGGGCTTTTTATCCTGGGACTCTGGGCCCCTGGACTTCGTCCCCAGTCCTATGCCTTGAAGGTTAATGAAGAGGATCAAGACGTAGAGAGGAGTGAGGTATGCCTGAATTTCTGAACCTTAGGGTCTGTCTTAATTTCATTGCCTGTCTTCATTTTTTCCCACCATAATATTTCTTTCCCAAATCTCAGTTTGTGCCCTGTGAGCCTTTCTGACCTCATTGGGGATCACTTGTGGGTCTGAGATAACTGGGAGCTGTAATCCCATACATTTTCCCTAGAGGGGTTCGGCTAGGTCACTTCTTTTTGATTTCTGAGCTCCCCTCCCCTACGTGTTTGACCATCCTAGGTTCAGTCACCAGAGGCACCACCAAGATCTACATGGCAAGACCTTGGCAGGAAGCTCCGCCTACTGAGTGGCTACCTGTGGCCTCGAGGGAGTCCAGTTCTGCAGCTTGTTGTGCTCATCTGCCTGGGGCTCATGGGGTTGGAACGGGGACTGAATGTGTTGGTCCCCATCTTCTATAGGGACATAGGTGAGGGGAAGAAGAAGTGCCCGCTCAGCTCTCTGGTCCTTCATCGGCCATGTGAGGGGTGGGGGCCCTAACCTACGGAGGTGGGACAGTGTTAGGAGCTGGAGGGTCAGAAAGGGGATTGTGGCTGGTGCCTGGAGCAGTTTCTCCCGAAGAGAGCCCTCGGGGCCAGAAGTGGGCTCTGACTTATTTTCTCCATAGTGAACTTAATGACTGAGAAGGCACCTTGGAGCTCCCTGGCCTGGACCGTCACCACCTATGTCATCCTCAAGTTCCTCCAGGGGGGTGGCACTGGCAGTACAGGTATGAGGGACTCTGCTGTCACCCTGGTTGTCATTGGCCTCTCTCCCTCTTCCTCCCCAAAGCATCCCTCCCTCGGCCCCTTGGCGTTCTCGGACCTTTCATATCTCGGTAGCGGGCTGATGTCATTTGGCCCCTCAGCTCTACCGAGGCCTCTCCCCGGCTCCCCCTAGGCTTTGTGAGCAACATGCGCACGTTCCTGTGGATCCGGGTACAGCAGTTCACATCGCGGCAGGTGGAGCTGCGCCTCTTCTCCCACCTGCATGAGCTCTCCCTGCGCTGGCACCTGGGACGCCGTACCGGGGAGGTGCTACGGATTGTGGACCGGGGCACATCCAGTGTCACCGGGTTGCTCAGGTGCCAGGCCCGTGGAAATGGAGCGTGGGACGGTGGGGCTGGAGAAAGCACCCAGCTTCAGCTACCTCTCCGTCCTCCTCTTAATTTTTTTTTTTTTTAACTTTAAGATAAATATACACATGCTGCCATAACACAAATAAAATGGAACAAGTATCTTATAAATTCTACTCGCTTCTCCAGAGGTTCCCACCCCGTCTAGGATGTTGAGTTGTGCTCTTGACACTTTGACATACGTATGTGCAGAGACTCACGGCACTAATGGGGTACTGGGGAGGGTTTCCCTAAAACACATAGGGTCATGACACAGATGTCATTTTCAGAATTGCCTTATTAACAAAACGGTATGGAGACATCTTCCCCTGCATGAAGATCCTCCTCATTCGTTATAACTGACCCAGCGCATTCTGTACTTGGGGCCTGCTACCGTTTATTTAGCCATCCACCTGGTGAGGGGCATTTAGCTTGATTCTAGTCTGCTGCCACTGAAAAACAAAACACCACACTGAAACTCCTGCTGGCTCCAAGCCCCTAAACCTTCCTTTGTTGCCTGACTCGCCTTCCTAGCTATCTGGTGTTCAACGTGCTCCCCACGCTGGCTGACATCACCATCGGCATCATCTACTTCAGCATGTTCTTCAACGCCTGGTTTGGCCTCATTGTGTTCCTCTGCATGAGTCTTTACCTCAGTGAGTGCTGCTTGGTGGAAGTGTCTCCCTGAAGTATTCTGGGGACTTCCTTGGGCATGAGCCCTGCCCCTACTCAGGTGGCCCAGCTAGGAGAGGCTGTGGATTAGTGGACTTGAGTAACCTGCTGCTCCCCAACGTGATGGGTGGGCCTTCTCTTCTGCCAGGGGGGCTGTAGCTCAAGCCGGATAGAGGGACAGGGAAGGGCATCCTGGTCACATTAGGGGCCTGCTGTGGGTTCAAGTCAAGGAGAAACCTCATTTCTCTAACCAGCTGCAGCTCGCCTTCATTTGGTCACTGACAGCATTTTCACACACGAGGCTTTGTGTAGGCCGCAAAGACGCCTCAGGCATAGCCCCTTCCCCCGGGGAGCTTAGGGCTCTCTCCCTTTGGGATCTGGGTCCCTGGTCTATAGCTCAGGGTTCGTGTGTATGTGTCAGGTAGCGAACATCCGCCTGTGGTCTCTGCTATCGGGAGTGATGTCTTGATCTCTTCTTCGCCTTCCTCCCCCTCCTGTCACTCTACAGTTGTGACCATTGTGGTCACTGAGTGGAGAACGAAGTTTCGACGTGCTATGAACACACAGGAGAATGCTACCCGGGCCCGAGCTGTGGACTCTTTGCTTAACTTTGAGACGGTAATGAAGGCCTTGGACAGTAACGTGAGGCATGGAGATGTGAGGCAGCTGCGACCAGCGGGGCTGCCAGGGAGCTGCGAGGGGCGGGGCGGGGGGGGTGGTGCCTTTCCAAATGAGGATGGAGGGAGGCCTGGCTGGCTCAGTCAGAAGAGCATGGGACTCTCGATCTCAGGGTTGTGAGTTCTTGCCTCATGTTGGGTGTAGAAATTATTTAAATAAGAGTTTAACAAAAGAAAGAAAGAAAAAGGGCGCCTGGGTGGCTCAGTTGGTTAAGCGACTGCCTTCGGCTCAGGTCATGATCCTGGAGTCCCGGGATCGAGTCCCACGTCGGGCTCCCTGCTCAGCAGGGAGTCTGCCTCTCTCTCTGACCCTCCCCCCCCCTCATGCTCTCTATCTCGTTCTCTCTCTCAAATAAATAAAAATAAAATCTTTAAAAAAAAAAGAAAGAAAGAAAAAAGATAAAATGAGGAAGGAGGCACTGGGAATCTGGAGAAAATGATCCAGGTGTTCAGGCTGCAGCCTTGTCTCATACGGTGGCTTGACTTCGTCAGGTGAAGTATCACAACGCGGAAGGTTACGAAGTGGACCGCTATCGAGAGGCCATCCTCAAATATCAGGTGAGGATGCTCGTTTGACGCTGGCTGAGAGCAGTGGCCTAGCCTCGTGGAATTGCCAGGGCCAAGAGGAGTACAACTTGGGCTGAAAAAGTGAGGTTGAAGATGCCTGGGGGCTCAGGTTTGGATTTGGTGAGAGTGTATGTGTGACATTCCACCCCCCGGCCCCCCCATATCATTGCCCCAGCATTTGGAGTGGAAGTCAACGGCTTCACTGGTTTTACTAAATCAGACCCAGAACCTGGTGATTGGACTTGGGCTCCTTGCTGGCTCCCTGCTTTGTGCGTACTTTGTCAGTGAGCAGAAGCTACAGGTGAGGGAACTGTGCTGGGGACGGGGAAGGGGGGCCCGGGGTCCGTGTCGGGGCCCCCCGGTGCCTGGGGGGAAGTGGGCAAGGTGATAGCAGATGGGCGGGGTGCCAGCCCGTAGGCCTCCCGTGACTCCATCGTCCTCCTGGGATCTCCGCAGGTCGGGGACTTCGTGCTCTTTGGCACCTACATCATCCAGCTGTACATGCCTCTCAACTGGTTTGGCACCTACTACAGGTAACCTGATCTCCGACCCTCACCTGTCCGGGGTGCATGGTTAATCCCCAGCTCCTCAGAGGAGCCCCAGCCAGCGCTGTTTTTACAGGATGATCCAGACAAACTTCATCGACATGGAGAACATGTTCGACCTGCTGAAAGAGAAGCCGGAAGTGAGTGAAGCGCGGGGTGCGGGAAGCGGGAGTCTGCGTGGTATTCTGGTGGCTGGGGAAGAGCAGACCTTAGTGGCGGCACACATGGGTGGCACTTTCCCAGGTGAAGGACCTCCCTGGAGCAGGGCCCCTGCGCTTCCAGAGGGGCCAGATTGAGTTTGAGAATGTGCACTTCAGCTATACCAGTGGGTGAGTCTCCCTTTTGCCACCTCCCAGCCTCCTGTCCCATCATCCATTTACACATGGCCTCCGCCCCCCCCCATCCCTGCTTCTCAGCCCACCACTGCCAAGAAGGAGAGCCTTCTAGGGCACGGCCCAGGGGAGGGGCAGGGCCCAGGAGTAGCTCTACTGGTGGAAAGAGTCCCTGGGGGTGCAGCAGGCCTGCTGACCACGCCCACCCTTCCTTGCAGGCGAGAAACGCTGCAGGATGTGTCCTTCACCGTCATGCCCGGACAGACCCTGGCCCTGGTGAGAGAAGACCCAGGCACTTGGCCCAGACTCCTTGAGTTTCCCTACTCCGGTGCTCATGGAAGTTTGTGACCCAGGCTGTGGGTCAGAATCCTGTCACGACAGGCCACAGGATTGAATGTAGCAGCCTCGATGGACACCGGTGGCTTCTTGGAGAGCAAGCCTTAAAAGCGGTAGGCCTGAAAATATTTTCCCTCTGTTTCCAATGCACCAGGTGGGCCCATCTGGAGCAGGGAAGAGCACAGTGTTGCGCTTGCTGTTTCGCTTCTATGACATCAGCTCCGGCTGCATCCGAATAGATGGGCAGGACATCTCACAGGTAAGGTTGCTGGGGAGGAGATTGTGATTTAGGGGCCTGTGTGTGAAAGAATGGCTCTCTATGAAGTGCTGGCCACTCTCCAGGGAGAGAAGAAGAGGTCACTCCTGCAAAAAGCTGCAGCTGGAGACCTCAGCCTTACTAGTGTCATGTGACCTACCCCAGTAAAGTAGTCATGGGCATAAAAAGCATCTTTTTTCTTTATAGATGGAGAAGCAGACTCAGGGAGGTTGAGCGATTTGCCCACACAGCTAGGACTTGGGATGGTGGTGACAGGGTTCCTATACCCCATCCCATGTGCCCCCCCGCCCCCGATTCCATCTTACCTCCCAGAGGGTGGGCGTGGGGCAGTCTCATGGCCTGGGCCATACGGTCTTTTGGCTCCAGGTGACCCAGATCTCCCTCCGGTCTCACATTGGAGTCGTGCCCCAGGACACCGTCCTCTTCAATGACACCATCGCTAACAACATCCGCTATGGCCGTCTGACAGCCGGGGATGAGGAGGTGGTAGCTGCCGCCCAGGCCGCGGGCATCCATGAGGCCATCCTGACTTTCCCTGAAGGTGAGCTTCCTGCAGAGAGAGGCCCTGCCCTGCCCGATTCAGTCCTGCTATTCCCTCCAACCCTCTGTTCCATCCCATCCTGCTCATCTGGGCGCAGAAACCAAATGTATTCCATGTGACTTGAGGTAGGCGGGCAATGTTCACAGGATACGAGACGCAGGTGGGCGAGCGGGGACTCAAGCTGAGTGGTGGGGAGAAGCAGCGTGTGGCCATTGCTCGCGCCATTCTCAAGGCTCCAGACATCATTCTGCTGGATGAGGTGAGGGCCCTGGGCAGCCTGCTCCCCTCCTTCCTCCCTTGCGTGTGCTCAGGCCATTTGCTGCTGGGCAGTGGCCCATCGTGGATAGACAGCATGAATCCCTGCTTCATAAAAACACCTTACAGTCCTCGAATGCAGAGCAGGTTCTTTCGGATTCCCAAGGCCTCAGCTAGCAACTTGTGTCCTCCTTCCACGGGGTTCTCGGGTGGCAGGGGCAAGTTTACCCAGATCCTCTCTGTAGGCGACATCAGCGCTGGATACATCTAACGAGAGGGCCATCCAGGCTTCTCTGGCCAAAGTCTGCGCCAACCGCACCACCATCGTCGTAGCGCACAGGTACGGGACCCTGGGCAGCGGGCGCCCACTTGTGGTGTATGGTGCGTAACGCAGCTCTGATTTCTCAGGCTCTCAACTGTGGTCGACGCTGACCAGATCCTCGTCTTTAAGGATGGCTGCATTGTAGAGAGAGGACGGTAAGGAACAGCGCAGGATGAACAGGGCGGGGCCTCTGGAGGGGGGCGGGGAGGAAAAGGTGAAATCCCACGAGTGTCTCGGAGCTCCCTGGCTGATCCCTCTCCTCTCTGTGGGCTGGTGGTGAGGACTCTTGGGGTTAAACGGGTGGTTGGGACTTGCACTTTCCTCCTCCTCCTTGCCCCAGGCACGAGGTTCTGCTGTCCCAAGGCAGCATGTATGCAGACATGTGGCAGCTGCAGCAGCGGGGACAGGAAGAAGTCTCTGAGGACACCAAACCCCTGGGCTGAGACCGGTGACAAAGCTGCGGCCACGTCCCTCCCAAAGGAGAACTCAGAGGGGAGTAAGATGTATCCCTTTGCCCGGCACATTTCATCCCGGTGTTGGGGTATGGTGCTAGCTATAGTTGGGGAAAAGAACCTTCTGGAAAAGCACTTTTTGGGGAAATAAAAGTGTGGACTATGCTAGGATCCTTGTGACCTTGGTGTGGGGCATTGCAGGGGGCCTCTACCCTTAGGCGAGGGGCACATTCTTGACAGGACTCCTCTGGTTTCGGTTGGAAAGGAGAAAAAAACACACCACTTGGAGGTCTTAGTGACTGCCAAGATCCTTTATTCCTTCCAGGCCCCTCCTTGCCCCCTACAGATGGGGGCAGCCTCAGTGTAAAGGGGATGACATGATGCAGGGGGCTGTCCGGGGCCTGGCCAGCATTCGCCAAGGGCCCACCCACCAGACAGTTCTAGCTGCTCTCTTCCAGGGCCTTCTGTAGGCTTGGCTCCACAAGGTGCTCCTCCTGATGCTCCCTGGAGATGGCCTCCTTGTCTTCACTCCTGGCTGCTCCCAGCCTCCTCTGCCTGTGTACCCTAGAGGTGTGGGGGCCACAGTCCTCCTCAGCTGAGCCTCCCTCCCCAAGCCCAGGGCCCTAGCACAGGCTGCAGTTGGACGGCTTCAAGCTGCGGCTCTGGGCCTGGAGCAAGGAAAGGGGAAGGAAGGGAAGACAGGGTGCGACGTCAAGGAAATGAGGGCCAGTCCTCACTTCAGAGCCCAGTGTGGGCTGGAGTCACACCAAAAACGAAAGGATAACCACCATTCCGAAACTCTCTGCCACTTGAAGAAAGCCCCTCCCCACCTTCCTCCCAGTGCAGGACCTGAGCTCTCCCCAGTCCTCATACCTGCTGCCGTCGGTATTCTGCCTCGCTGGCTGACAGTGCTTGTGCTAAAGCTAAGTCTTCTTCCTCCTGAGAACTGGGAGAGAGGAATAGCGCAAGTTGGATGACAGTAATACCTAAAACGTGAGCATCTGATCTGTTAGGCATCCCTGTGCTGAGCGCTTCTGAGTATTCTCTCAGTCTTTCCACAACCCTACAAGGTAGGTAGTAGTACGGTCCCATTTTAGAGAAAATTAAGAACCCTCATGGGTTCAAGAACTTGTCAAAGGTCATATAGTTGATAAGCTGAATTTTGAGCCCAAGTTCTTAATTATTATCCTGCATGGGGTTGGAGTGGTCCCACCGCCCTCCCTCCAAACTGAGCCTTTGCCCACATCCCACTCTCTTTCACCAGAGGAGGTACCTTGGGACCTGGGGTTTGGTCTCTGCCAGGGACAGTTCCAGGGCTCTTTGCAGAGCCTCATCCTCACTCTGCAAAGAGGAGAAAGAAAACCAGTTGCCTTGGACTTTATTCTCCTGGCGGGGGCAGGGGAGGGTTTGCTTCTGCCACTCCCCCCCCCAAGCTCCGCCCAACTCACCAAGCCATTCTGCAGAGCAATCACTGGAGGGGCTGACCTGGATGGAGACTGGGTTGTTGCTCTACGGCAGACATTCAAGAGGCTGAAGTCAGAGATGTGAAGGGAAAAAAGGGAGAGAAGAAACAGGTAGGCCTGCCTACCTGCTGGGAGAGGTAGATGAAGACACTGTCCGACTTGGGCTGGGGATGGTGCTTGTAGAAGAACCCAAACCTTGTGCTCTGGAGATGGCGGCAAGTCTGTAGGGAAGAGACACTCTTGGCATGCCTCCAAGAACAGTCAGCTTGCATGTCCTCCCAGGCATTACCCAGGAAGTCAGGAGGGGAGTTCCTCCAGTCTGGAAAAATACGCACTTGAATAGGAAGCTAAAATAGACTCCTCTAGCTAAAGGCAACAGGTTTGCAGCTCTTCAACTTGTAACGATAGAGGCTGAGTCAGTTCCAAAAGGATGGGGTGATCCCAAAGGCAAGTACTGGACCTGGTTGCAATTACCCTGGCCGGCCGGTTGGGTGACTCTCCCCAGAGCAATCATGGTCCAGTGGGTGACGGTGCTTGATGCAGAAGTTTCCGCCACAGCGCTCACAGGTCAGTTTCATCATTTCCCGCTGGCGGCAGCCAGAGCGTTCACACTTATTGGTGAAGATCTGAGATGCAGAGGGAAGGTTTGTCTCTGCTGAGACTCTGACCCCGTTCTCCAATCCCATCATAACAGCTGTTCGGGTTTGCAAGCATCCATGGTCCCAGCTGGGTCACGGCTAACCCCTCCAACGCTTACCTTACGTTTTTGCTGTGCTGGATCTGAGCGACAGTCTCGGTCGATGTGCTCCCCCACAGCGCGGTCAGGGGGCTCCCCTCTGGCCACAGGCACAGGCACATTACAGAGTGGGCACACAGGTACCTGGATATCCTAGAGTTAAGAAGGAGTAGGGGTCAGTCTGTGGCCCGCTCCCAGTCCAACCAAATCTCTGGTCCTGAAACAGCCTCCCTGAAAGAACCTGGATATGCGCCCTATAAACGCACAAGGAAACAATGTTTCCAGCACTGAGCTTCAGAAAAACGAGAGGAAATGGGAGGCAGAGGGATTCCGGAGATGCTGCAAGCATCCTCCACCCGCCCCCTCCCGCCGTCACACCGCCCCCTCACCTTCTGGTAAGCAGATCCACAGTGATGCTGGGCGTACGCCACATGGTCTGCGCAGAAGATGCCGGAGCAGGCGTCGCACTTGAGCGGCAGAAAATCTGCAGGGAGCGGGTCGGACTGCAGGTCCAGCGGGACCTCGACGTCATTCCCACTCACTCAAGCCTTCCACTCAGGGAAGGGAAAACGCCGCCCAGTTTGCAACAAACTGCACCCGGTCCTACGCCACTATCTCCTTAGCCACGCCCCCTTAGCCACCGCCCCCAACTTCGATCCCCGCCCTCCTCTGGCACTGCCAGCCCGGGAGCCCAGCCTTGGAGCCCATCCTTCGCGCCACCTGCGGCTCCAAGCCGCGCTCGGCCCGGCCCCGCCCCCCGCGCGCTCCGCCCCTCACCCAAGCGCTGACAGCTCGGCTCGGAACAGTGAGCCCCGAGGTCCGGAAACTCCATCGCCGGGCCGGGCGGGGCCTGCTGGCAGAGGAAGCGGTGCTGAGCGTGTCTAGGGCTCTCGCTCCAGGTCCGCACCACGACCCCGCACTCCAGGGGGCTCCTGCCCCGCCCCTCCCTCTCCCCCCGCCCTGCCGGGGTTACCGGAGCCTCAGCCCTTCCCGGCCAGCGACTCCCACTCCCCCCCGGCGCGCGCGGGCGTGCTGACGTCATCGCGCAGGGCGGGCACGTCCCGCGCAGTCTCTGGGCGGCGGGAGGAGCCTCCCCTGCAGAGCCGAGTCCCGCCCTCCCCTGGGGGCGGTGACCGCGCGCGGCTCCGGGAGGGTGGGAGCGGGCTAAGCTCCGGGACTGGCCAAAGCGCCGGCGAGGGCGAGGCTGGATGAGATCCTGGGGAAGGAGGGCTGGGGTGGCTTGGGGTCTTTCACATATGGGTCCCTCGCCCGCTCCTCACTCCAATATTTTCGCTCTCGCGCTTTCGTTCACTGCCACAGGGGCTCTTACTGTCCACGAGCTGACGACTCCCGTATTTCCTCCCAGTGCAGATTTCCCCCTGGATCTGCGGATCCTTCCTCCGGGTTTACCTCTGATGCCCTTTCTGTAAGACTTACCTGACCCTCCCCAGTCTGAGTTAGGAGCACCGACCGTGTGATCTCCCCGATTCTGTGCTAGCGCCCATATCACCTTATTGTAATAGGCTGTTCACACACATGCACATCAATGTCCTGGGAAATCGTGGACCGCCTCTATCTTGTTCTGGGTCCCTAGCACCCAGCGCAGTGCCTAGAATTGTGTGGTTTTGTTACTGTGGGTTTGATATGAGTTCAAAAGTTGTTTTTAGAAGTTGTTTTGACATAAGAATGAAGTACGTTGTGTCAGGATGTCATCTCATCTGTTCTCACAGGTGAGAATTCAGTAGTAGCTCAGCTGCTGCGGGGCCCCTCGGGGCTTATTAATAAAAACATATGAAGAAGCAACTGGATGACATATGCAAAGACATGACTTACAGGGCAATATATATACATCTCGGGTACCCCCAGTCTAGGGTGGACAAGTATTCTCTCAGTCAAAACCTGAAGGGTGGGCGCCTGGGTGGCTCAGTTGGTTGAGCGACTGCCTTCGGCTCAGGTCATGATCCTGGAGTCCCTGGATCGAGTCCCGCATCGGGCTCCCTGCTCGGCGGGGAGTCTGCTTCTCCCTCTGACCCTCCCCCCTCTCATGTGCTTGCTCTCTCTCATTCTCTCTCTCTCAAATAAATAAATAAAATCTTAAAAAAAAAACCCAAAAAAACCCTGAAGGGTGAGACGATGTTGGCTAGGTGAAAGCCAAGGGAGAAAGGAACAGAGTGGAAGGAGATGGTATTCCAGGCGGAGGAATCGGCAGGGACAAAGACCTGGAGATAAGAGAGAGAACGAGGTCCTTTAGATGAGCTTTAAGAAAGCTAGGGGCTATACGCAACTGATAAATGATTGAACACTACATCTGAAACTAACGATGTACTATATGTTGGCTAATTTAAATAAAATTTAAATTTTTAAATTTAAATAAAAACAAATTAATTTAAATAAAAACAAAAAGAAAGCTTGGGGCATCTGGATCTTAGGTACAAGAAGCCCAGTCTGGCAGGAAGTGAAGCTGGAGAGCTAGCAGGGGCCAAATTAGCTCAGATAGTGGAGGCCACAGCAGTATTGAGAATTTCAACATAAATATAACAAGAGACTAGAGATAGCTTAAAGCAGGGAAGTGACATGATCAGGTTTGTATTTTGGGAAAGGCACTCTGGCTTCAGTGTGGAGAACAGATCAGGGGAAGTATGAGATTGGAAAAAGGGAGACCAGGTAGGAGGCTGTTGTAATCCAGGCAAGAGATAATGGTCTGAACCAGAGTGGGGGCAATGCTTAGAATTAGTGAGAACTCAGGGTGGGGGGATGGGTTAGCCTGGTGATGGGTATTAAAGAGGGCACGTTCTGCATGGAGCACTGGGTGTTATACGCAAACAGTGAATCATGGAACACTACATCAAAAACTAATGATGTAATGGATGGTGATTAACATAATAATAATAATAAAAGAATTAGTGAGAACTCAGTAGAGAGTTTAGATATGAGATAGATATTTTAAAATAAGTAACTTTCCAATATATCACTGAAGGGATAAAATGGGGGGGGGGGATTCTATTCCCAGAGCAATTATAAAGTACTCAAAAATTTCTTTAGAGAAAAATTCCAACCTTATCTGTAGGAAACACTTTGACTTACCTCTATCAAAAGTTCAGCCAAACATTGGGTTAGTGTATGGAGCACCTTTGGCCATTCTTTCAGGGAAATTCTGACAGCTGCTTTCCTCAACCCACCCTCACACCCTGGGGTGGCTCAGGACAGCCATGTTTCTGCCCTCCCAAAGATGATTGGTCTGGGAGTAATCCTCTGACACGTACTGGGTGTCTAGGTTTGTGTTCTCCCAAAAGCATAGCCTGAGACAAGGATTTGGGTGCAGGTAGTTCATGTGGGAGGTAATCCTAACCAAAATAAGAGAGAGAGAGAAGGAAGGAAGGAAAACCAATAAAGAATGTTATTGAGCGGTTACCACTGTGGTAATAGGAGCTCAATGCCACTGGGAACTATAGGGGAAACCATGTAGAATGCACCTCAGAATTGTCTTTCTAAAGGACAGAAGGCGGGGCTGACTCCTGTCTGCCATGAGTTGGGAGTTGCTGCTGGGGGTGATAACTCTCCCCATTTTATCCCTTCAGTGATATATTGGCCCACTTTGCACAGCCAGTCTGCACATGTGTGCAAGCTGACCGAGCTATGGACGCTTTGCCTTGAAGTAGAAATGGCAAAGCTGGGCTTTGAGGTGGGAAGCCATTAGGGATTATATGAACTGTCCGTAGGGGCAGCTGAAGTCATAGATGGACCAAGCAAATGTGGCACAGGGCACCAGGAACATCTGCTATATTTGGCAATATTTGGCCAATTGGTTTCTTTCCCAAGAATTTGGAATTGAGGCCAAGAGAATCAGTGTTCATAAAACCATGGGTCCCGTAATATTTAACCTATAGTTTGGCCATCTGCCGTACTTCCATACTGTCATACTGGCTGGGGGACAGGAAAAGAGATTATCTGCAATACTCTGTTTTCTGCAGTGGGACACAATGAGCTTCCTAAAAAGAGGTTGATCTTGTAGCTCACATATATGGGCTTAAGTCATATCATTACTTAATTCTTTTGCCTCCTCCCAAACACTCTGACAAAAATATGGCTAACTGCCATTACTCCTTGATTTCACTTTGTTTTAAGATAGTTATAAGTCATCCCATTAAATTCAGGGTATTTCTCAAGGCTTTGTCAGAATTTCTGATCACAACCTGAGGTCAGGCTGATGACATTGTGGAGGCTCCTGATACGGGTCTACACATAAGGGCCCTCTGCCATGGGGATGTAGCTTTTGACCTAGGCCCTTTAGAAAGAACATGTTGAAGAGCTTGCCATTTGTGAATTCCGAAACTCCTTATCTGTGAAATCCAGCATCAGTTCTGTTAGATTTAAACTTATGAAATGGCTAATATTTGACTATCTTTTTTTACTTAAAAATTTTTCATATGGGGTGCCTGGCTGGCTCAGTTGGTGGAGCACGCGACTCTTGATTTTGGGATTGTGAGTTTGAGCCCCACGTTGGGTGTAGAGATTACTTAAAAAAATAAAATCTTGGGGCGCCTTGGTGGCTCAGTCGTTAAGTGTCTGGCTTTGGCTCAGGTCATGATCCCAGGGTCCTGGGATCAAGCCCCGCATCGGGCTCCCTGCTCTGCGGGGAGCCTGCTTCTCCCTCTCCCACTCCCCCTGCTTGTGTTCCCTCTCTCACTGTCTCTCTCTCTCTGTCAAATAAATAAATAAAATCTTTAAAAAAATAATAAAATAAAATAAAATCTTTAAAAAAAATTTTTGGATATGATTTAATATAATCTAAGCAACATCCATCATGGGCAAGAATTGTTTTTCTCTGACCTTCTATCTAATCCTGAGCCTGCTGGGTTTTTGAACCCAGACATGAAGGCAAACAGTTACTGTCTGAGAGTATGGTTTAAGTCCACACACCTTAAAAACAGATGTGCCAAATGTCTATGTAGCTCTGCCTTTCAAACTTCTATTTTCCACTAATCGTGTGTAAGAAGAGGACGTTAGATAGGAAACAAGTTACGCTGCCATAACAGGGACTCAAAACCAGTGGCATAAACAAGAAAGGTTTAATTTCTTGTTTGTGTAATAACCCAGGGCTGGTATGAAAGCACCTGTCAAGGACCTGGACACCTCCTATTTTGTGGCTACCCCACCCTAAGCTGTTGTTTTTGTCCATGTGGTCCCAAATGAGTCCTTGCTCCAGGCAGCAGAATGAGGGAGAGGAGAAGGAGGGCACCCCCAGCGATTTAAGGGTATGACCCTGAATTTGCATACATCACTTCTGTGCACTTTGGATGGATCAGCACTTAGTCACATGATCATACCTAGGTCCATCATGCTCATTCCCTAACTGGGAAATGTAGTCCTTAGCTGGATGGCCATGTGCCCAGATCAAATTTCAATTATTATGTCAGTGAAGGAAAACAGATATTTGGGAGAAGACGAGTGTCACAAGGGGAAATAAAGGATACATTTTATGATATGTGGACCATCTTGAGCTTGAAGTAGTAAAGCAGGGGCTGGGTCACTTAATGTCACATAGCAGCCAAGACTGTTGAAGGCTTCTTAGCTCATGTGGTTTGAGGATGAGAAGGACGGGATTGAGCACCACTTGGCCAGTCTCCTGCCGTAGCCCACTCTGTTGGCTGTCTACCCAACAGCCTCTCCCTAGCTCTCTCCTTGAGGACAAAACCATGATTTTAGTCACCCTTTTCCAAACAGTTGTGTTTTACATGGGTCGCTTTGCAGCCCCCAGGATGAATCTTAAATGGCCTAAGTCAGTGTTTTTCTAACTTTTTAACCACCAGCACCACTTAATACCCATTTTAAAACTACATTTTATAACCTAACACACACTCATGGGGGCCAAAACTGACACTTGACCTTATTATGTTTGATACACTCTGCTATCCTATTCTATTTCATTTTTTAAAAAATCTGGTTGCCTATTCACTATGTTGATTTCCATCCCACCATCCCATTAATGGTTTGCAAACTTTGGTTGGGGGGAGGGAGCCCAGCTGCTCTAAGCCCATTAAGCTGCCTTCATTCCCCTTGGTTAAAGCATGTAATACAATTTGTATCGGAAAGAAAAATTTATCCTTAACTTTAAAAAAGACAAAATGATGATTATTCTCTTTAAAAAATATAATGCTAAAAAATAGAATGCTGGAGTTTTTCTAATAAGCCTACTTGACCTTCATCTATTGCTCTTGGAACAACAACTGTTGTTATATTTGGCTAACAATCCACTACTGATAAAAGCCCAGTTTACAGTTTGTAGCATTGACTGTGGAAATTGATAAGGTGTTTTTCATATATAGCCTCGAAGAAACTAACCCCAACGGCATTATTTTTTTGCCCTGTGGAATGTTAATCAGTTGTAACCAACCTAGTAATTTTGTTCATTTATTGATATACACATTTCTTCCTTGAAAACACCAACTTTTTGTATTCTTTACCAGTTCCCTCATTCATGATTTTAAAAAAACCTTTATATGCACAAATTATTTTTTTAATTATTTATTTATTTTTAAAGATTTTATTTATTTATTTGACAGAGAGAGAGAGAGCGAGAAAGGGAACACAAGCAGGGGGAGTGGGAGAGGGAGAAGCAGGCTTCCCGCAGAGCAGGGAGCCTGATGCGGGGCTTGATCGCAGAACCCTGGGATCATGACCTGAGCTGAAGGCAGACGCTTAGCGACTGAGCCACCCAGGTGTCCCTATTTTTTAAAAAGATTTTATTTATTTGACAGATAGAGAGAGAGAGCACAAGCAGGGGGAGCGGCAGAGGGAGAAGCAGACTTCTGAGCGAGGAGTCAGACACGGGGCTGGATCCCAGGACCCAGGATCATGACCTGAACTGAAGGCAGACTTTTTTTTTTTTTTTAAGATTTTATTTATTTATTTGAGAGAGAGAGAATGAGAGACAGAGAGCACGAGAGGGAAGAGGGTCAGAGGGAGAAGCAGACCCCCCGCTGAGCAGGGAGCCCGATGTGGGACTCGATCCTGGGACTCGATCCTGGGACTCCAGGATCACGACCTGAGCCGAAGGCAGTCGCTTAACCAACTGAGCCACCCAGGCGCCCCCTTTTTTTTTTTTTTTAAAGACTGAAGGCAGACGTTTAACCAACTGAGCCACCCAAGCGCCCCATACATACTATCTTTTTTCCGGGGGGTCAGAGAGAGAGAGCACAAGCAGGGGAGTGGCAGGCAGAAGGAGAAGCAAACTCCCTGCTGAGCAAGGAGCCTGATGGGAGACTCCATCCCAGGACCCTGGGATCGTGACCTGAGCCAAAGGCAGACGCTCAACCAACTGAGCCACCCAGGCGCCCCTATACTATCTATTCAGATGAGCAATTATTTCTGCTCTAAACATTACCTGTGACATGCAGCTCTTAGGCAGGCGTTTTGTGACCTTGAGTGGAGCCAAGCAGAGAGGACGAGCCAACCTGTTGAAGATGGCAAGGAAGAGAGATGGAAAAGACCCAGGGTCGTTAATAAATTAACACCTTGAGCACCACATCTGACCTTTTGTCATATGAGAGGAAGTGTCCTTGTTAGCAAAGTTTTCCTTGTCTTGCACTCCAAAGCTTCCTTTGTGATGTACCTGTTATGGAAGCTCATATTAATAAAAATGAACTTTTGATTCCTTCACTTGGAACTTTTTGCCGGTATATTGTCTACATATGGTGTTGGTTCTGGTGGTAGCAGAAGAGTGATTTCTGAGCTCCCTAACTCCTCCTCACGGCTCTGGTAAGACTCCTGATATACTGACATTATAATCTGTCCATCAATATTCTGTTTACTTATTTTTAATTATAAATACTTTCCAGGGCTTTATAAGTACTTTGATTTTAACATACAATTGTCAAATTTTAAATCATCCTCTTCATATTAAACTATAATCATTTGGTTTCAAGAATTTTTTTTCTCTCTACATTCATCAGTGGCTTTAGAATTGTAGGCTTTCAGTTTTTGGAACCCTGTTTGGAGCAGACTAAACAAAGATAAACAGTGCCTCTCCCCGCTCCCGCTCCACGGATGCTCAGATGACCGAAGGCTTAGAGAACTCTAAAAATAAAATCTTTGGAGCTGTTTCGTGGGCATGAGCCAAAATGTTTTAACCGCCACAAGACTTACTTCAGACACCCCAGAGACCACAAGAAAGAGTGAAGCTCTGAGTCTTCTCTTTTCTCAGGCAAGACTTCTCCTAACTCATGGGTTACTGTCTAGATTCAGCTATTCGTGCGGATCAACAGCCCAGGAGCTTTCCAAGACTTAAAAAGGGTGACGAACAGAGATCAAAGTCACCACTCCCTAATGCAGAGTTTGGATGTAGGCTCCTCGCTTCCTGAATAAAGGTATAAAGGAGGGAAATCCAATAACATTTCTACCTTGACCAAGCTGTGTCAGAAGGTATCAGTTAACAATCTGAGCACTGCGTAAGTCCCTCATTGTAGCCCAGCAAAGCCTTCACAGACCTGATAGGCAGCTTTGTGCTTCACCTGCAAGTAACTGAGCAGCGGCCTCCTCCTTGGACCAGCAGAAATCAGTTCCCCAAAACTGTGCAGGTGGGGCCAGGGCCAGACACCTCTTATTTCAGGGTCAACAGGTTATTTATTTATTATTTATTTATTTATTTATTTATTTATTTTTGAGAGACACAGCGAGAGAGGGAACACAAGCAGGGGGAGTGGGAGAGGGAGAAGCAGGCTCCCCGCTGAGCAAGGAGCCTGATGCGGGGCTCGATCCCAGGACCCTGGGATCATGACCTGAGCCGAAGGCATTCGTTTAACCAACTGAGCCACCCAGGTGCCCGAGGGGTCAGCAGGTCAAGTGGGTCAGCAGACAAGGTCAAAGTGGGGATGTCAGCAAGGATGTCTCTGGCCCAATTCAACTCAAATATTAGCATAATGGTGTCTGTTCAGTGGTTTTCCACCTCAATCAACTCTTAGAGAACAAGGGCATACAGAAAGGGAAAGGAAAATTGTTTTGTTAACTATCCTGTCCTGCTCTGACTCATGTGTTAGTTTATTTAATCCCGCATGAAAACCTTTTGAGGTGGGTATTACGTGTTCCCATTTTGCAGATGAGAAAACTGAGTTTGAGCTAAGTTATTTGCTTATGGAGATGGGATCTGGAGCCAGATTTTTATATTGCTTTAAGTCCCATGGTATCTCATGATACAACATTGCCTCCCTGAAATCTACTCTATAACCTTCTTAACAATTGAAAAGAGGAATCATAAGCGGTGGTTTTCTCAGAGTGTTTGTGGGAAATCCCAAATCTCTTCAAGATAACTCAATAATCAAACACCTTATCATAGCAAGGTATTTAAATATCTAAGTGAGATAACCAGGATGGGGAAGCTCTTTGGAAAGGGTTTCAGATCCCCGGAGATCCATAGAGCAGGAGGGCTCTACCTTCGCTGAGGTCAGCCTCCCTGCCTCGGGTATGTGATATACATACAATCTTTGTGACAATACTGTCACTTGTCTTCTTCAAGTGCCCTAGCTCTTGTGCGAGCTAATTAGACTCCTAGTTCAAATTCATGTGACTTTATGTGTTTCACAGTGATCTCATATATACTTGATTCAACCCATTAAATATTGACCAGCATTATTGGTCGGATCTTAATAATACCCTGGGCATAAAGAAGGTGAGTAACTAACTCATTGTCTCTACCCCCTAGCTGTTCAATGTCTAGTAGTAAAGACACATAAACAACTAATTCAAAGTGAAAAGTGCCCCAATACAGTGGCTTTCAAACTTATTCAGTCTTGACCCACACCAAGAAATATATTTTACACCTCATCCCAATATATAGAAATATAAAATAAATGCTATTTAAGGTTCCCTAAACTGATTTCATGCTCCACTAATTCATGACTCCTAGTTTGAAAACCATGCTCTAATAGATGTGCATAGGCTATAGAACACAGAAAAGGGAGCCAGGAATACTCAGGAGCAGGGTTGGGGAAGGACAGGGAGAATTCTCCAGGCAGACAAGAAGACAAAGGTATTCCAGCCACAGGAAGGGGATCACAAATGTTACAGACACCTCACAGGTAGGGCAGGGAGGAAGACTGAGTACACAAGAGGCTAGGAAGGTGGAAAAAAGACTTTCTATTAAATATGGTATTGAGCACACACATTTTACGTTTGTTCCCTTCTCAAACTCCAGTGAAATAACAATAAAGGAATAAAGAGAGCAGAAGAAACAGTACATGGAGATATGATTTTTAAAAACCATCTGGACCGTCCAACTCTTAGTTTTGGCTCAGTTTGTGATCTCAGGGTGGTTAGATAGAGCCCCACATCAGGCTCCGTGCTCAGCATGGAGTCTGCTTAAGACTCTCTCACCCTCTGCCCCTCTCCACACCTTTTTCTCTCTCTCTAAAAATAAATAGATAAATCTTAAAAAAAAAAAAATCGTGTGGGGGGGTGCACCTGACTGGCTCAATCAGCAGAGTGTGCGACCCTTGCTCTCAGAGTGGTGAATTCAAGCCACACATTGGGCGTGGAGCCTACTTAAAAAAAAAAGGCAAACACCTTGGAAAATGGAAAGGTTACAAAAGAGGGATGATTGGGGAACAAGCCAGTTTGGGCTGCAGGGCCTTAGAAAGGTTTGGGATGGGAAGCAACAGGTAACTGAAGGTCGGATGGAAGGCTGGGGCTGAAAACAGAAGGAGGAGTTGAAGATCTACATAAAGAGCAATTAGATTCCCTGATTCCCTCCTCTGACCTGGGAGCCAACAGAAGGCAGGAGGTATACTCCCCTGAGAATAGACCAGAGGGACTCTGGGATTAGGGTCATCAGATGCAGCTGAGGCGGGAGGAGAAACCGCACCCTGATTATACCTCGCTGCCAGAGCATAGGCCGCCAAGTTCATATTCCCGAGGCTGGAAATTGCAGCCTTCTTCTGTAGGGGAACCGGCTGACCTAAAAGAAAAGATCCACAGATACTGGCATTTGGGGGTTCCCAACAAAATGGTTGTCCCCACCAAATCACCCTACAGGGAAGATGCCAAGCACTGAGTCCTGCCTGTGCCTGCAGAGTATTCAGTTGGCCTTTAAGTGCCTCTCCTCAAATAGGAAGGAACAAACTAGGATTTGGGGGCTATCTCTCCCATGAAAGACGAAGACCAAAATAGAGAAAAAAATGTGGGGGTGGGAGGCAGTAGGGACAATGCAGGGAACATAAAAAATATAATTAATATAACTATACTAATTAATTATTATATATAATAATATTTTATTATATGTAATTATATATTATGTATAGTTATAAGACATACTACTAATGATTAATGCAATATCTTCAGAGAGCAGATTTTTCATCTAACACACAAGAGGAAGAAACTGTAAAAAAAGATATTCAGAAAACAAAGAACGTGCTTAGAAATAAAAAAATATATAGGGGCACCTGGGTGGCTCAGTCATTTGAGCATCTGCCTTCGGCTCAGGTCATGATCTCAGGCTCCTGGGATCGAGCCCCACATCGGGGTCTCTGCTCAGCAGGAAGTCTGCTTCTCTCCCACCCCTCTCTCTCTCATAAATAAATTTTAAAAAAGAAATAAAAAATATAATCACAGAATAAAAAATCAGAAGGATGGTTGCAATGTAAGATCAAGAAGATATTTTAGAAAGTAGAACAAAAAAGAAAAAGAAATGGACAACTAGGAAAGCAAAGATAAGAAAATCTCAGTCTTAAAGAAGGAGTAAGAGTTGGTCAGGGGGAAAGTAGGGAACCATATTCCTGACTGAGAGACACAAATGCAAAGGAATGACTAATGAGAATGAGGGATTAGAAATACTTGTGCTGTGGTTGGAATATCAAATTAGAAGGGGGAAACGGGCAGAGACATGAGACTGAATAGCCAGGTAGCTTTTGTATTCTTTTGAAATGTGTGCTTATAAACATTTATAGACAGAGGTAAAACTAACCTTCAAACTCACACCTTGATTCCAAGTTTAGTGTTCTTTCCATACAGTCAAGGGCAGTATCATTTAGACCAACAGTTCTCAATGGGGGGCAATTTTGCAGCCAGGGACCGTCTGTGAGGGTGGACGGGAGCCGGGAGAGGGTGCTATTGGCATTTAACGGAGACGTTAAGGATGCTGTTATCCATTCTAGATAAACAGGGCAGTCCCTATCACCACCGACAAAGAATTATCTGGCTCAGAAGGTCAATAGTACATTTAGCCAATAGCTGAGAAACCCTGATTTAGATGAAATGTAAAATTGGAACTATTCTGAGTGAGTTCAAATCACGGCATCAATAATTATTCACTGTCAGAGGTTAATAGATAAGGACAAAATGACTTCACTGATATTTCAGTATTTCTTTCTTTCTTTTTAAAGACTTTATTTATTTGACAGAGAGAGAGCACAAGCCCAGAGGGGAGGGGCAGAGGGAGAGGGAGAAGTGGACTCCCTGCTGAGCAAGGAGCCTGATGCGGGGCTCCATCCCAGGACCCTGGGATCATGACCCGAGCTGAAAGCAGACCCTCAACCGACTGAGCCACCCAGGCACCTCTTCAGTATTTATTTTACATAAAACATTTATTTTTACAGCAAAATGCTCAACATTTTAAAAAGTAGTTTCTGAATACCTTTGAAAGACATACACACAGGGTACCTGGGTGGCTCAGTTGTTAAGCGTCTGCCTTCGGCTCGGGTCATGGTCCCAGGATCCTGGGATCGAGCCCTGCATCAGGCTCCCTGCTCAGCTCTCTGCTTCTCCCTCTGCTCTTCCCCCCAGGCCCCGCTCACACTCTCTCTCTCTCTCTCAAATAAATAAATAATCTAAAAAAAAAGAAAGACCTATACATACACACATAACTAAATATAAAAATGTAAGTTTAAAAAGTATGCGTATTAAATATACATTATTATTTTAATATAAATTATTAGAATATAAAACTAATAAATTTTAAAGTAAACACTAAACAGCAGTCCAAATTAAAATGTAATCATAAATCATTGAAAATAAAATTATTTGTTCTTTTTTAAAAATAGTGATCTCTTAAAGAAAATATAGCAAGGTGTCACTGGTAAGTTTTAAGTGTATTTTGTGTGCAAATTTTCAAGCTGCTGGAAAAGCAGTTTCTGGTATGACACTACTCAAGAGAACGTGAGGAGATGAAGTTATAAATCTAACTTCAAATACAATTCTCTGACTCTTCCTTATTCAAATAATTTCATCTCTTGTTTGATAACTTTTTTAAAGTACAGTTGACACACAATGTTACATTACTTGCAGGTAGACAACATAGTGATTCTGCAAGTCTATACGTTATGCTCTGCTCACCACAAGTATAACAAGGAGATATTTTTGAGCCAATATTTTTGTTTCTTGAGGTAGATGAGATGTTTTTCTTTTGATTTCTGGCAAGCTCTAGTTTTTGTTTCAAATGTGATTTGTATCCATCTTCTTTAATTTCATTGAATACAGACTGAGATTCAGATGCAGAGAATCGAAACTAATTTTAATATTTTCCTGTTCCTAATTCTACTTGTTTAAAGTGTCTCTGAACTAGTAAAACTATTCTTGTAAGAGAAGCTTGTTTTATCCATTGACATTGTCTCTCCTCCTGAAGTCTGTGGAGTGCAACAATGCTTTCTAAACAAATAAAACTTTGTGTGTTTTGGGGGCGCCTGGGAGGCTCAGCCAGTTAAGCGTCTGCCTTCAGCTCAAGTCATGCTCTCAGGGTCCTGGGATGGAGCCCTGCATCGGGCTCCCTGCTGGGCGGGGAGTCTGCTTCTCCCTCAGCCTCTGCCTCTGCTTCTCCTCCTGCTTGTGCTCTCTCTCTCTCTCCCTCAGATAAATAAAATCTTAAAAAAAATAAACTTAAAAAAATACCCACTAAAAAATAAATAAAATAAAACTTTATGTGTTCAAATTTTTCATTCAGCTGTACCTCATTTATAAATGATTCAGAATTCAGATTTCTTTTTCTAATGTTGAAAGAATGATTTTACCTCAACTAAAATTCTATGTTGGTACTTTAAAATATGAGGATGTATGGGAAAACAAGAATACTGAAAAATAGAGCTGTGACCACAACTAGCTATGTAACCTTGGGCAAGCCCAATACCTCACTCAGCCTTAATTTCACCATCTGTAAAGCAGGGGCAGGGGGGTGGGGCGCAGAGTCCTACATCAAAATGTGGCAATGAAGATCACATAAAAGGATACAGGTAAAGCACTTAGATCTATGACTGACATCTATACTATATAATTTAGCAAATGTATATAATCAGTTATTACTAAATTGTCCATTTCTCATGCATTAATACATGGTCTTTATTTATTTATTTATTTTTAGTGTGTAGATTGTCAGTCCAAAGCTTTTAATATAATTTCCAGATAAGCTTGGTGTGGTGGTTTTAAAATACATCCACAAATTCTTTGCTACTTCTCCGTTCACAAGTGGGAGCTGGACTCAGTGACTTGCTTCTAACAAATTGAAGATGGCGGAGGTGACAGAGTGGGACTTTTGACACTAGGTCATACAAAAAAGCATTGTGGCTTCCTTCTTGCTCTCTCTTGGATCACTTGCTCTAGGGAAGGTAGCTGTCTTGTGATGACACTCAAAGGGCCATAGGAAGAGGTTAGTGTGATGAGAAACAGTAATTGAGGTTTCTAGCCAACAGCCATGTAAGGGAAGCAGGTCCCCTAACCCCAGTGAAGCCTTCAGATGACTGCAGCCAGCGCGAGCTCACATCTTCGTTGCAACCTTGTGGGAGACTTTGAACCAGAACCACCCAGATACTCCCAGATCCTGATCCTCAGAAATAGTGTGAGATCATGTTGTTTTAGGCTGCTAAGTTTTAGAGCACTTTGTTATGCAGAAATAGATAATCAATACACTTGGTCTTGATACTTTTTATTGATCTATGAGATACATACAGAAATGTAAATAGGTGGTTGAATTTTCACCAGTGCAACACTCCCATGATCAGGAAATAAGATAGTACCACCCTCAAGAAGGCCCCTCCAATTGCTACTCCCCCACCCTCAAAGGTAGCCACTATCTTGACTTCTTTTTTTTTTTTTTTAAGATTTTATATATTTTTTTGACAGAGAGAGAGAGAACACAAGCAGGGCTAGCAGCAGGCAGAAGGAGAAACAGACTCCCCTCTGAGCAGGGAGCCCTATGTGGGGCTCGATCCCAGGACCCTGGGGATCATGAGCTGAGCCAAAGGCAGATGCTTAACCCACTGAGCCACCCAGGCGCCCCACCACTATCTTGACTTCTAACAATATAAATGTACTTTATATAAATAGAATCATACATCATATATTTTTTTTCAAGACATTTATTTATTTGAGAGAGAGAGAGAGCATGAGTGGGAGGGGCAGAGGGAGAGGGAGAGAGACTCTCAAGCAGACTCCTCACTGAGTGTGGATCCCAGCACAGGGCTTGATCCCACAACCCTGAGATCAGGACCTGAGTCAAAACCAAGGGTCGGACATTCAACCAACTGTGCCACCCAGGTGCCCCATATATCATATACTTTTTGTGTCTAGTTTCTTTTACTCAATATTTTATTTATGAGATCCATACATATTTTTGTGCCTAGTTATAGTTTGTTCATTCTATCTAGTTGTCTGAATACACATTTATCCACTGAATAACAAACTTCTATGTGTTATATTTATCATATGTATTTCTTCTGACATTGTGCCACATTTGCTTTATCATTCCCTCTCTCTCTCTTCACACACACACACACCATACATTCACATACTCATTTATTTACATTTCTAAATCATTTGATATAACTTGCAGAGAAAATAACCCTTCACCTCTAAAATCTTTAGAATGTCTAACCTAAAAATAAGGATATTCTCTTATATAAACAAAGTGAATTTCAAGAAGTTTGATCTTGATGCAATCTTTTATCTTATGTACAATCCATATTCAAATTTTACCAGTTGTCCCAATAGTGTTTATAGTAACTTTTTTCTCCCACCTAGGATTCCATCCAAGATCATCCCTTGCATTTATTGTCATTTCTCTTTGGTCTCCTTTTTAATCTTGAATAGTTCCTCCGTTTTTCATTATCTTTTATGAAATGGACATTTTTGAAGGGGAGTCAACTCACTTTTCATACTTAAAAAGAAAAAAAAAAACCCTGAGATTTCTTATTAACTTTATCCCATTTCTGCAGAGTCACATTTTTTTCAAGCAAGCATTAATATATATAATTGGATTTTTGATCAAAATATTTAGTTGAGTCTAAATAGTTTGGTCAAAATTGTTTTTGAAATAACATGATACCTTGATACATTCACAGAAGATTAAGTGGGTTGGGCAATCTTACTTTAAACTCAGAAAATCCTTTAGCTCCAAATCTAGATCATTTCCATTGCCTTTGGCCTAGTCCAGGAACAAAGAGCTCACAAGTCTATGTGCAGGTTCCTTTAACTTAGCTATCATCCACTCTAGAACAGTAACAGACAGAGGTAAGATACCTACTGGCAATGGGTATGTACCAATTACCACAATCGATTTACTTTGGCTGCTTCCAAAGTTCAAACACTGGTTTAGTTTAGTTTAACAGACGTTTATTGAGTATCTACTATGTGCCAGGCACTGTGCTAGGCTCTGGGAATATTCAGGTGACTAAAATATAGTCCCCGCCTTCAAGACTAAGCATTATAGTGGAAGTTATACATATACACGTATACCTAGTATCCCCTATACCACACTTGTATAGAGAACATGAAGATTCTATGGGATGCACGGAAAAATAGAATTACACTGAGGGAACACTAGGAGAGCAGGTCTGATACGGGGGGCAGGTGACCTGAGACATCAGGGGAGTCTTTGTAGATGGAGTGTGGCCTAAAGTACATGTTAAGAGACGAGGGAACTGTTTGCCAAACAGAGGGATACGGTGTGTGTCTGTGTGTAGAGCAGGGGTGGGGGACGGCAGTGCAGCCGAGCAGAGCTGTTTGGGGTTTGATGCTGAGTGTAAAAAGCAAGGGCTCGATCCCAGGACCCCGGGATCATGACCTGAGCCGAAGGCAGACGCTTAACTGACTGAGCCACCCAGGCGTTCTGAAATAAATTCCCTTCTTGTTTTACCACCACCACCACCACCAAAAAAAAAAAAAAAAAAAAAAAAAGGGGAAGACAGGGAAGGGGCAAATCTCAGAGGTTTTTTAACCATATCAGGGAGCTTGAATGAAAGCTTGTAGAGAAGGAGAGCCTTTGATCAATATGAAATAGCAGAAAGGTCATCAAATTTGTATTTTAAAATAACCTAGCCACATTTGGGGGCATGAATTTCTGTGGGGGACAAGAGTGTGGACAGGGAAACTGTCATAGCGCATCAGGTAAGCGATGAGGAGGGTGTGAATCAGGGCTGTGGTACAAGTGACAGAATCAAGAAATAATTAGGACATTCAATCAGCGGCAATTGGTAACTGGGTGTGGGATGAGGGAGAGAAGTAGGCCTTCATGGTCAGTGGTGCCAGCAAGCAGGATGGAAAATAAAGAAGAAGCCTATCTGTTTAGGGTGGGAGGCGGCAGAGTGGAAAGAGTTTTCTGTATGCTGAGCAGAAAGTACCCATGGGATGCTCAAGGGGAGATGCCTAGTTGGAAGTTTCAGGCAAGGAATTGAGCTAAGATGTAGAAGTCATCAGCATGGGAGTGGACACCTGAAATTGCCGAGGCAGCGAGAAGCAAAATGAGCCAGTGACACTCAGTGACCACCAACATTTAAGGGAGGAAGTCCAAGGAAACTTAAGTCAGCCATTGAAAGCAAAGTCATTTAGTGATATATTGTCCTTCCACAGTGAAATTAACAGTTCTTGACCTGTTAATCCTTGATCATTGTACTTTCAAAGATCATTTACATGTACTGTTTTGCAATATCCCTTGACCAGAAAAACAAATTCTGCCCAGCACTACTACTAATCAGATTCTTCTCGAAGACTTCATTTCTACCCTCTGAAGTCCTACAGATCACACTTCAAAGTCTGAAGACAGCTAATGTGACTCAACGCAGCTCCCCCTTCTTGGAACCTTCTCTGTTCCCTCCACAGTTCCCCATATGACCACGTTCAGCCTTCATCTCTGGTGATCCTTTCCTGGGCGCACTGCAATTTGTCAACTTGTCCATGAGCAAAGCAAGCCATCCCCTGGCAGTATTCTAACTTGTGCAGGGCACACTACATACAGGTATTATCTCCCTTGCTTCAGAAACGGTATTTCCAGTAATGCAGCCTAAAATTTAGTTTATGACCAGCCACCTTACACTATTAGCTGTTGGAATGTCTAGGTAACTGGAGCGCACGGCCCTTCCCTCCAGTGTAAATGTAACCGACTCTTCTTGCCCCAGCCTGTACTCTACAGGTGATTTTTGTCTAGCTTAAATTGTAGGTTTCACATTTCTGCTCATTTTTCTTTCACTCATAGGAAAAGCTTTCTTGTCCCTTTCATCATGGGGCAGAAAAGAGCCAGGACACCTGTTAATGAAAAAAACTGTAGACAAACATGTAGCAACCATCAGACTAAGGTGAATGTCAAGAATTGACCCTCAGGGCGCCTGGGTGGCTCAGTCGTTAAGCGTCTGCCTTCGGCTCAGGTCATGATCCCAGGGTCCTGGGATCGAGCCCCGCATTGGGCTCCCTGCTCCGCGGGAGGCCTGCTTCTCCCTCTTCCACTCCCCCTGCTTGTGTTCCCTCTCTCCCTATCTCTCTAATAAATAAATAAAATCTTTTAAAAAAAAAAGAATTGACCCCCATGGAACTTCCAATCTATGGTGAATGTTTTGATCCAACTGAGGCTTCTGTCTTCATCTTCAGACTATAAGTTTAAGAAGGAAATGGATTAAAGATGAGACATATGGCAGCCATTGTCTTTCTGATTAGTTGGTTCTATTTTTCTTGCATTTCCTGTTTGTTGATTAGAACTGTTTTCCTATTCCCTTCTGAGACCTCTGGATGCTTAAAAGTTCATGTTCCTTAAAGGCAGAGGACAGGGTGTCAATCAGCTCTCACAGATGGTCTCTCAGGCAAAGGTGAAGTAAATGGGAAGGAAAATATTCCCACACACTTAGGAGAGACATGGCATATGAGTCAACCCCAGTCAGGTAGCATTGCAAGGTAGTCCCTCCCAGCTGAAGGCAGAGGGTGTGAACTCACAAAGAGGCCCTCTGCTAAGGTTAGGGCTTTCTCTAATGTTGTTCCCCAAAGAGCAAGGACTACTACGAGTCCACTCTATGAAGCTGAGATATTAGATTGGTTCTCTGTGGTTCCCATGTCCTTGAACATCTTCCCATTTGTGCCCTTTTGATGGACAGGGGCTTCCTGTTCTGGCACGATCTCTGGAGCCAAACTGCTTAGGTTTGGATCCTGACTTCCATTATTTACTAGGACTGTGGCTTTCAGGAAAGTTAACCCATCTGTAAAACGGAGTTACTAACAGTATGTATCTCAGGATTATGAGGAAAAAATAGGAGCTAATATAAATCACTGGGGCACACAGGTGGCTCAGTCGGTTAAGCATCCAACTCTTGGTTTCGACTCAGGTCGTGATCTCAGGGTTGTGAGATGGAGCCCCGAGCCAGGCTCCGCACTCAGCACAGGTCAGCCTGAGACTCTTTCCCCCGCCCCTCCCTCTGCTCCCCCACCCCAGCACACTCTTAAATAAAATCTTAAACCAACCAACCAACCATAAATCAGAAGAGTGCTGAGCACATATTAGCCTTCAATTAGTGTAAGATACTATTTTTTAGTGTATCTCGGCCACAAATCAGTTTTGATATGGGCATTAAGCCCTACTTGTTTGGGTCCCCAGGATAGATAAATCACAGCTGAGTGAGCTAATTGGTAACATGTGGATGAGTAAGGACTTCTGAGAACATTAAGGTTCTAGGCAGCATAGTAAACAATTGTTTCGGTCCTCAATTTCTACTGATTGGGAAGACGAAGCAATTTCCTCCTGCATATACTTTATTCACACATGCTAAATCTCACTAAACAAATCACACTGTCAGGGAAGATGACTAAGGGCAAGTTAGGGCTGTTAGGGTAACGCTTGCTTTTGGCCTTGTTTCGCACCCAGGTAAATAAAGAGCCAGGAGCGAGAGAGAATGGGGAACAGGAGGGTGAGGAGGGACAGAGCAGTGTGGGAGGCATCTTGCAGTGAGGCAGGCAGAAAGGCAGCAGTTCTAGGCAATCAACACTTTATTTTTCCAGTCAACACCTGCACAGATGTTACTGTCCACCTCCTGACCCTACCAGGGGGTCCCACCACACTGGGACCATCCAAGCCCCCAGAGAGCAGTCTCTTTATTCCTTCCTAGGATAGTAAGAAAGCCCTTCATCCCAACAGGACACAGCTCCTGCTCACTGACACGGTGCTGGAGCACATGCTGTGGGACTCCTGCTCTCCTCCCTTAGCAGGAAAGCCTGGGAGGAACGAGGGCAATGGTGCCGTGGAGCTCACGTGGCCTTCAGTGGCCTAAGCACATCACCACTGGCCTGACCCACCACCCAAGGTTTAGTCTGTACCACGCAGACAGGAGCCTCCTGAAAGCTTAGCCACGGCCTGCTGGCCAAGAGTGGGGATTGAGCTGCTAAGGCCAGGACACAGCCAGGAAACAAAGCAGAAGGAAACATGGGACAGGAGAGAAGAATGATAAAGTGCCCAAACCAAGCCACCAGTGGGACACGAGGACAAAGCAGCACAGGTCCCTGAGGATAGGAGGAAAGAGAAAGGGACACACCACCAGGGCTTGAGGCATAGTGGAACGAGAAGGGAGATGAGGCAGGGAGGCGAGTGCAGGCTGTGGGAAGGACTTCCCTGGCCCTGTTCACATCCACTAACCCAAGTGTAAAATTATTTACAAACTTAAAACCAATCCCAGGCATGGGCACTGTACCAGGCCTGGGACGGCAGGCAGGCAGGCAGGCAGGGGGTGAGCTCGCTACTGTCTGACAGCCAGCTTCCCCACGCATGAGCTCTCCCTAGAGCAGGGAAGAACGAGAGGCGCCCCTAGCCAGGAAACCCTACTGTGCCTGCAACCCCTTCCCCCATGGCTCATGGCTCTGCCACAGCCTGAGCCTCTTGGCCTGACTGTACCAGAGACAGGGTGTCGGGCTCTAGGGAGGGAGGGGGCGGAGCATCGGAGGGCTCTGAGGATGTCTCTGGCCCCAACTCCAGCTCAGCATTCAGCTGTTCCAGCTCCCCCTGATCCAGCAATTCGAAGTCCTCCGTGGTGAGTGCCTCTTCTTCCTCGGGAGCAAGCAGGGGCCGGGGCAAGTCCTGGGGAAGAGGTGGGAGCACGGAGAGGGAGGGGACTGGGTCACTTTCAGCAAGGCAAAGTAGGGGTGACAGGGTGATCGGTGGAGTGGTGAGGTCACCACTCCCTGCCTCCAGGCTCAGTGTCTCCACTGGTCCTCCAGGGGACAGCTTCGCTCCATCTGCGGGAGAGCCCGCCCCATTGAAGTGCGTGTTCACAAAGTGAAGGGGGGACGAGAGCCGAAGCAAGGTTTCCTTGGCTACCACATCTTCCTCCTCCTCCTCCGAGTCCAGGTCTTGCCTTGAGAGGGCCTGAGAGGGCCCCAGCAGGTCTTCAGGAGGGGCCGGCTCTGTCTCCTCTCCCTCCCCCAGCTCTCGGCTCAGGGCCTCCTCTGGCTCGCTTGGCAGGCTCTGCTGGTCCAAATCTGTGCAGGAAACAAAAGGTGAGGCATGGGTGGATGGACCTGCTGTTCTAAACCATCACAACAGGCAATCGGTTCAAGGATGAGAACTTAGGACATGGAATACTGGACCAGGCCTTAGATGGTAAGGTCTTTCAGGAGCTTGAAGTCGAATTAGAGCATCGGGTCCCAGAAAAAACATTTATGGGAGCGACAGCCAGAGAGCACAGCCAACATCCACAACAAGGACCAGGAAGATTGGAAGGGCAAAGGGCTTCTCATACCCTCCGAGACATCAGTTAGCTGTGGAGTTGTGGCCCGGGATACAGAGAAGCCACCACTCTCCAAGATAGAAGCCTCCTCGTCTGACAGCTCTGAGTCTGTAATGGCCAAAGCCAATGCTGTTTTCTTCACATCCACCTGCAGGACAACCCGGAAAACACAACAGGTGAGAAAATGAGAGAACCATTTTTTCAAAAGCATTCCCCCCCCCCCCCCAGTGACTCCCACCCCCCTGAGAGGCGACTACTATGAAGCAGATTCTCCTCCAGCCTTCTACTTGACATCCCATCTCCCCTGGACCTCACCACCGGGGAGAAGCCGGCCAGTTCTGCCTCGCTTTCACTCTCTGTCTCCGCCAGTGGCTCATCACCTCCGGGGGGTGCGTTCTTCCCCTGCCGCTCTAGAAAAATAAGAACAGCAGGTCAGTGACCAAGCAGAGACAGTGGTGGGGGACAAACACAGCCAAGGAACTGGAAAGTAAGTTCCAGGGCACTTCATGAGCCATAAACCAATGCCCTTCTCGCAGAACCCCCTCTTGGGTATGGGAGCCCCTTACTCTTCTTGTCGTGTTTGTGATGCAAGGCGTCAGCTTCTGCCTTCATGCTGTAGTCCAACTGCATGAGCAGGGGTTCCAGGCGAGTATACATCCTCTGGATCAGCTCATGATAAACCACCAGGGGCCACAACAGGATACTGAGCACTAGGGGGTTAGACAGTTCACTCAGAGCTCCCTATGCCTATTTCCTAAGGGCCCCCATTTAACCGGTCCCTAAAGAGAAAAGGCTGAAGGCTTTCTGGAGGCTATACCAACCTCCTCGCTCCACATCTACTCCTCTCCTCCCCAGATGACTCTTGTACTATTTTTTTTTTTAAAGATTTTATTTATTTGACAGAGAGAGAGACAGCGAAAGAGGGAACACAAGCAGAGGGAGTGGGAGAGGGAGAAGCAGGCTTCCCGCGGAGCAGGGAGCCCGATGCGGGGCTCGATCCCAGGACCCTGGGATCATGACCTGAGCTGAAGGCAGACGCTTAACAACTGAGCCACCCAGGGGCCCCAACTCTTGTACTATTACTAATACTCCAGCACCCCCTGGAGACCTCCGTAAATGGATAACCAAACAGAGAGAGAGCACCATCCTCCCTTAGAGTCAGTCAATCCCTTTGATTCCGTCCAGTAAAAGAGAAGAAAAGGGCTTCAGAAAAGGCAGGGGTTAAACCCTACTCACAGACGATGTAGGAAATCATAATCCCCGGAACATAGTGTCCCAGCACGGCCAGCACAGCACAGCCAGAACAAACTCGAGCACAGAACTGCAGAGAAGAGCAGAGGGTCTAAAAAGTACACGCCCCATTCATCTGGGCAAGAAATTGCTGCTCAGCTGACAGAGGAGGGGTATGCCTTCTAGGGAGGTGGTGATCCGACCTAGTCAAGAGAATGCCCAAGACCAGCAATTCAAGAAGCTTACACCAGACACCACCAAACACCTATAACTCAAACTGATCTGCCTTGACGAGAAGCAGTATGAAAACATCAAACGCGTATTCCCGGAAATGAGACTACTCCTGTACCAAGCTACTCCCGGCGAATGTTGCCTCAAAAAGGCACCAGCCCTCTCTCTCCAGTGGCCGGCCAGCCAGCCAGGGATTTCACATTACTCCTCCCCGCCTCCCACCCCCCTCTATTTCCCCACAGTGCAGGAAACCGTTTTATGACGTGGAGGTTACCTGAGCTGGATTCTGCCTCTTGTACTGCAGCAGCTCTTGCAGGTGAATCTGGAAGGTGAGCCAGCTCTCAGCCAGGTATCTGCACAACTCGGGCACACTCAGCAGGTGCGGCCGGGCGCCTGACCCCGCACCCTCACTGGGGAGACATGACATGACCCCTGGAGGCCTCAGACACCAGCTTCCTGGGCACTCAAATCCCTCCGAGAATGCCAATGAGATCTGCACTCTAAGCAAGCGGACAATCCCACCTCCCAAAGGGAGGCTGTTCTGAACTTGGGGAAGCAAAGCCCAGAGTTGCCAAACCTCTGCCCCCAAAGGAGCAGGCACCCAAACACCTAAATAGGAACCCCGGACCAAACTTGTTGCCAGTCCATTTGCTATGCTGGGGTCTGTGCCTGCAGAAGCTGCCGTGTACTGTGTTGACACTGACACCAAAGACAGGGTTTGGGTGTCTGTCTTCAAGAGGTGGCCTGCACTCACCTGTCAGAGTGCGTCTCCTCTGGAGATGGTGCTATAAAGAGAGCAGGGGAACAAGTTGAGTGGTGGGGCTCTGGGAGACACTCCCCGGGGCCGGAATGGTTGCCCCTCCTCTGCATTCCCAGAGCACTTTCTTCAGATGCCAGTTGCAGAAAAAATTACATTGTTATTGCTGTTTGTATTTGTACGTCTATCTCCTCCTTTAAACTTCCCTCTTTTTCTTCTCTTTTTAAGAGATTTTATTATTTTTAAGTAATCTCTACACTCAACATGGGGCCCAAACTTACAACCTCAAGATCAAGAGTCACACGCTCTACCAACTGAGCCAGGCAAGCGCTCCAAACTTCACTATTTTCAAAGATTTTTTATTGATTTGCGAGAGAGAGAGAGAGAGAGAGATCAAGCGCACAAGCAGGGTGAGTGGCAGGCAGAGGGGGAAGCACGCTCCTCACTGAGCAAGAAGCCCGATGTGAGACCCCAGCCCAGGACCCTAGGATCATGACCTGAGCTGAAGGCAGATGCCCAACGCCTGAGCCACCCAGGCGTCCCAAACTTCACTCTGTTCAAACACATCTTTTTTTTTTTTTTTTTTTTTTTAAGATTTATTTATCTGACAAAGAGAGAGAACACAAGCAGGGGGAGCAGCAGGCAAAGGGAGAAGCAGACTCCCTGCCAAGCAGGGAGCCCAATGCGGGACTCTATCCCAGGACCCTGGCATCATGACCTGAGCCGAAGGCAGATGCTTAACCAACTGAGCGCCCTTCAAACACATCTTATTCATGTTTACATCCCAAGCAACTCACACAGCCTGACCTCTAATTGCTCCAAAACACCTATTTAGTAGATACACGGATAACAACAACAAAACAGAACCTAACACTCCTATGATTCCTGTGGTATGTGAAACTCTACCATAAACCTAACATGTATTTACTCATTCAGTTTTCACGTCCTTACTAAATAAATTTTATCATCCCTGTTTCATAAAAAAGAAAACTGAGACCAGCAGAAATTGAGCGGCTCTTACAAGGTCACATGCACGGCAAATGGCAGAGCAAGCAACGGAACCCAGGCAAAGTGGCTGTAGAGTCCACACTCTTTTAACTACTACACTCACGTAACGCTGATTCTGAGAAGAGGGCAATTCCCAACTAGGGAAGTGCTGGTGCCTGGCAGCTGGTTGCCTGCTGTACATTTTCCCTCCCCTTTCAACCCACCCAGCAGAGTCAGGCACAAAGCAAGTGCACAACGGGGCTTGGTGAATGAAGTTAACACTCACCTGAGATGTCAGGGAAGAAGCGAGGCTGCCAGAGATCCAGCAGAAAATAGGCCAGAAGTGAGACGCTGAGTAGGAAGAAGGGCCGGAGGGACGACGAAGACAGCAACCTTAGGGAGAAACAGGCACCTCGGCGGTGAGTGGGTGAGAGGCTCCCGCATCCATGGCGAAAGGCTGAAAAGCGCCCACTGATGGGGGAACGGGAACCTCCAGGCCTAACTCGAGACCCGAGATAAAGGAATGGGGCAACCCCGACGGACAACAGCCGGGGGAAGGGGGTCATTCCCCCGGGGCAAGTGTCAACCCCGGGAACGGGAATGGTGCTCGCGGCCCCTCCCGCCCCCGCTCTCCCGCGCTGCCCGGCCCCGCCCCCTCCTCCTCCTCCGCGGCCGTTACCAGAAGAGGCCGTTGAGCGCGGCCGCCGTGACCAGGCTGTGCAGCGGTTTCTCCCACACCAGCAGCCGCTGCGCTGCCGCCAGCACCGCCTCCCAGCCGCGAAGCCGCAGCCACAGCGTCGTGGCCAGGCGACCCACCGCCTCGGCCGTGGCCGCCTCCTCCTCCGCCTCGCCGGTGGCCTCCCCCATGCCTAGGCTCAGACCCAGGCCCAGGCCGAGGCTCAGGCCCAGTCCCGGGCCCCCACCTGCGCCGTTGTTACTACCGCCACCGCCGCTCGCCATAGCCCCGTCGCAGCCGCCGCCCGAGCCCGCGAGGAGCCAGGGCTGCGCGGCCGCCGCCGAGGGCGCGTTAGGCGGAAGGGGGCGCACGCCGCGGAGAGCGCAGCCGAGGCCGCCGAGGCCGCCGAGGCCCGTCACGTGACGGCGGAACAACGAGCCCGTCACGTGACGCACACTAACCGCCGGGATAGGGCGGCCCGCGCCTGCGCGCAGGCGGCTACCAGCGACCCTGCTTCTGCGCAGGTTCGTGTTGTGGCTGCTGGAGTCGTGATTCCCCGGCCGGTTGGTGCGTTGTTGTGCTCTGCGGGGCCTAAGGACTGTATCTCCGCGTTTCTGCACGCCAGCCCGTTTTCTTCTCCCTGTGTAGGCAGGGCGGCTAGGGAGTTGGTATTCCTGGTGCGATGCGGACCGAAAGGGCAGGGAGTGGGCTTCCAAATGCCCAGTGTCCCAAATGCTCCTGCTCGGGAAGGGCGGCGGCCGTCCCATTACTCAGCCCTTGACTTACTGGTCCTTCCAGTTCCCTCCCCTCAGCGGATAAACAAACACCAGCGCGTGACTCGACCGACTCAAAAACAGCTTCGTCTAGTCAGAAAAGTTGTTTTCTCTTCATCCCCTTCCGTAAACTTTACTGCCTGCACATATCGGAACTCTTTCCGATCCCTTGCTCAAACAGGAGATTGGGGTTGCGGGGTGAGTTTAAAAATAGAATCCTGATTAGATGTTTATTTTGGGGAGGCATGCTAATACCATTTATCGAGGCTTACAACGTACCAGGCGCTTTGTGGTCCCTTGTGATCATTTAATTTCTGCAGTAACCCCACAAAGAACGTAATTTGGTTTAGAATTCAAACTACTGGCAGGAAGGTATACAGCAAAAAGTTTCCTTGCCACCTTGACCACAGTGCACCCACTGTTAAGTTTTTTCCGTATTCTTTCCGATGTTTTGTATGTATGTACATTGCTCTGTGTTATCTTTTTCAAAACATTTGGCAGCCACTCGTCCTGCATCTTGGTTTTACTTACATTAATTATCTACATTGGTACGAAAAGGTCAGCCGGGCTCGTTCATCCTCAGTGTGGCATGGTCCCCTGGGAATTGTCCCCATTACCCAGACGAGGACACGCTGGGGCTTAGATCTGGGACTCGCCCGGGCTCGGGGCGACCAGGAGGAAGGCGAGCACGGCTCCTCCGTGGCGGTCGGTTCTGGCGGCTGGGCCCAGCGGGTGGCAGGAAGTGCCGGGCGCTGACTCGCCGGCGACACCCCCGCGGCTAGTAAACGCCGGGCAGACGCGCGGCGGGGCAGACTCGCTGCACGCGCCTGGCATCCCGGTCTTCTCTCCACTGCGTGAGGTGAGTGCCCCGGGCCCCCGAGGCCCGCACCGGGAGACGGATCTCGGGGCCCGGAGCCCCGCCCGGGGCGGAACAGGAAGAGGCGCCCGCCAGCCCGGCCCCGCCTGCCGCCGCCGGCGCGAGGACAGGGTGCTGCGCTGGCCAAGGCGGCGGTCTGCGCTGGGGAGGACGGCGCGCAGGCGAGGGCTCCGCGGCTCCCTTACCACGCGTTCCTTTCCACCTTCGCAGGGCGGCGAGTGGCGGCGCGATGGACCTGGCCGGGCTCCTGCTGGACGAAGAAGGCACCTTCTCCCTCACAGGCTTCCAGGACTTTACGGTGAGAGCGCGGCCCGCCCCCTCCGCGGCCTCCCGGTGCTTGAGCCCGGACCCCGGGCGCTCCCCTGGGCACCCGAGCGGGGCCGTCATCTCCCCTGACGGCTCGGTCCGGAAGCCAGGGGGCAACCTCTCAAGCCTTGCTTACTCGAGGCCCCGGCTCCTTGGGCCCCGAGGGAGAGCCGCGGGGTAGAGGAATGGAGGCAGGGTTAGCCAGCCCGGGAGGTTCTCGGAGGACCTCTCCTGGGGAGCAGTCAGTGGCGGAGGATTCCCGCCCCCCGGACCCCCCACTGTAGATAGGCTGCAATTGGCAAATAATCCGGAGAACGGGGTGGGGTGGGGCATGGGCTCCACTAGCAGTGAGGTGAGACTGCTACCCCACACCCCACTTCCACGCTGGAGCCAGGATCTCCACCGTAGCCTTCTCTGCCCTTCACCCTCCGCCACCTGCCGTTTTTCAGTTCCTCCCCGGACACCAGAAACTGAGTGCTCGGATCCGAAGGAGACTCTACTATGGCTGGGACTGGGAAGCTGACTGCAGCTTGGAGGAACTCTCCAGCCCCGTGGCAGGTTAGTGTTGCGTGATTGGACAAGGGAGAAGCATGAAGATGGGGTTGTCAGGCGTCACCAAAATGAGCAGGTGCATACCCCATGAGCTACACTGGTCATAGCTAATTTACTGCTACCTAGTACAAGGACCCGCTTTCCGTTTCACGTTTTTTTCAGTCCAGATGAGTAGAAAATATTGCTGTCTTATGAATTTGTATCACTCTTGATTTGTATATGAGATACATATAGGTATCCCGAATTCACAAGGCCTGTTTATTTTCTCAGATGAGCAGGGCAAAAGACAAATCTAGGTAATTTCACGTGACCTGGAAATAAGTCTTTCTGCTGGAAGGAGCTGAAATTCAAATGTGGAATGGGCCTTTGTCTCAACATGGGAGAATTTGATCTATTTTGTTACTGTGGTCCTGTCCCTAAGGCCTCAGATCGTAGAGATCTGAATTTTCTGCTGATAGCAGCGGGAACTAGGTGTGCGTGGGGGCAGGGTGGTAAGGGAGGAGTTGTTTGGCTACTCTGCCTTCTTTTGCCTCCTGCAGACATTGCTGTGGAACTGCTCCAGAAGGCAGCCCCCAGCCCTATTCGCCGACTCCAGAAGAAATACGTAGCTCATGTGTCCCGGTGAGCCTGAAATTGAGGGGGACGGGATGAGAATGTTTGGGCCCTAGGGACAGAGAAATAGTTATCTCTAAAGAGAAGATGTAAAGACACAGGGGTGAGTGTCATAAGAGTTCTAAGAGCGGAAAGATCCCTGGGGTTAATTAGTGACCCTTTCCACCACGCAGGGAGGCGTGCATCTCCCCGTGTGCCATGATGCTTGCTCTCGTGTACATCGAGCGGCTCCGGCATCGAAACCCAGACTACCTACAGCACGTGTCATCCTCTGACTTGTTCCTCATCTCCATGGTAGGACGCCCCTCCCCTTCATCTCCCTGGTGAGCCAGGAGCTGGGTGCCAGCTCTTCTGACACCGCTTCTGGCCCCTCTGCAGATGGTGGCCAGTAAGTACCTCTATGACGAAGGGGAGGAGGAGGAGGTCTTCAACGATGAATGGGGAGCTGCAGGGGGCGTGGCCGTGCCCACTCTCAATGCCCTGGAGCGGGGCTTCCTGAGTGCCATGGTGAGTGGCTGTTCTGTCTCTCGCTCAGTTCCTCTGAGCTCTCATTGTGTTCCTTTCATCCTGTGCTTTTCTCTGTCAGCGTTCTGTAGATTCTTTGTTTCTCTTTTTGCCTCTTCTCCTTGTGTTTTTCCTTATTAGTGGCTTCCCTCCCCACCTTCTGGAGGTTCCTGGCATGGTGAGGCCAGAAATGGAGCAGGTGCTGCCGCCTCCCCCAGCCCCCCCCCCCGCGCCCCCCCATTCCCTCAGGCCCTACATGTTACACTCTGAGTCACAGCTTATCTCCCTGGGTTCTGATTATTTGCATCCAGACTTTCTCTGCCTCATGACTCTGAGCTCCCTATGGGCATGGACCAGTCTTAGGATTATTTTCTCTCTTTGCCCTTAATGGAGGGTGTACCGTGAAATCAGATAATGTGGTGTTAAATGAGTTAATATGTAAAAGGTCTTGGGACGGTATCTGGCACAGGGAAGTCTGCAGGAGCGGTGCTTGTAGGTGGTGCGGTGGTCCTGGTTGTTAAGTGACTGTGGCTTGTATCTGAGCTTGCTCGGTGCCCTTGTCTTCCTGCCCGTAGGATTGGCGTCTCTACACTGACCCTCGGGAGATCTTTGAGGTGCTGAGCTGGCTGGAGAGCTGGTAGGTTCTAGAGTTGGAGAGAGGGCTCAAGGGATTTGGGGGCTTAGACATATAAGAGGTCGACAGAGAGGAGGGTCTGGGTAACTGGGGGGAGGCAGGAGGCAGGAAAGAGAATCGCCCAAGGCAGTGGTTCCTAAGCCATTGTAATCACCTTTGGAAGGGTGGAAGGAGCTTATTTAAAATACAGACCTCAGTCTCATCCTCAATTCCTGGATCAACAGGTAGCCTAGGAGTCTGTGCATGTAACAGGTTACCCAGTGTGTCCTGGGGGGTCCCTAGGGGAATGAGGCTGCCACTGGGCCAGCTGCGGGGGAGGTGTAGATGCCATCTGTCTTTCTCCCCCGCCAATAGTGTGGCTGAGCAGCAGGGGCGGCGGCGGGGCTGGTACACCTACACAGACCTGTGTGTGCTGCTGGAGCAGCCGGCCTGGCAGTTGGCCCTGGGCTCCCTCTGCCAGCGCCTGGCAAAGGTGAGGAGGGTTGGGAAGGAGAGGGGCTGGGAGTGGGCTGGTGTGTAGGGCGGGATGAGCAAATGCCGAAGGCCTCAGGAGATGGGCTTTGAGAGTAGATGGTGACAGAGAGCCCTAACTTGAGCAGACAAGGGTGGGTGGGTTAAAGGCAGAAGCGGGTCTTGGGGGAAGGGTGTTTGGGCACTGACTTTTCTTATCTTCTCTCCCGCAGCTGTCCTGCCTGTTAGCTATGGCATACGTGAGCAGTGTGGCCCTGGCGGTGGCCTCGGTCGCTGTAATTCACCAGTCCTTGGGGCTGTCCTGCAGCCCCTCACCAGGCCCCCCAGACCTTGGACTGGCCTCCAGGTGCCTCTTGGAACCCTGCATACCTTCTTCCGTGCCACAGGGCCTGCCATGTCCTGTTAATGTCTCCGGTGGCCTAGAAGGTGACCCAGGGCTGCGTTCACTCTGGGGCAGTCTCCTGGCCTCACTGACTCCTCCACCATTGCCTCCCCCAGACCCTCCTGCCCCTCCCACTCTTCTCCAGAACTGTCCCCTTTGTCAGAAGCTCCAGAGAGACTCCCCAAGCTGCCACGCCTGCCACCACTCCAACCATACAGTCCCCACTGGGCCCCCCAAACCTGGGTACCACTCCCATGGCCTGGCTCCACCCTGGCTCTGGAGCCCAATGCCCCCCCTGCTCTCCCAGCCCCAACAGTGTTCCCTTTTCAGTGTTATGGAGTTAGCCCGTCTCAAGTCTTTCATTTTCCCAGGCTAGGCAGGCCTCCAAGGAGTACAGTAAGAGGATCTGGGAGTCCCTGAGAACCTGGAGGGGCAAAGCTTGATTTAGATCCTCTCTACCTCTCTGGGTCCTTGGCTGGTCCCTGTCCTCCTAGGTGATGGAGCTTAAGGGGTTGTGGGGCAGAAAGACTGAAGGTCACTCACTCTCCTAGACCTCAGTGGCTGGTTGCTTGGCCAGGGCAGTGATGGTACCAGGGGAAGCTTCAGCTTGGTGACCACAGCCAGCCAGAGGAGAAGCCCCTGTCTCTCTACCTTCCTGGCTTCTAGACTTTTGCATTTGAGTTCCCTAGGATGGAAGGGTAAAAGTGGGGTGAGGGAGAGGGGGGACATTGACTGGGGGCCTGTGTGATGTCCCTGAAGCAGGAGAGCCAGGGACGGATAAGGCTGAGGTGGGATCTGCCGAGGGAAGGCCGGGGGCAGGGGGAACCCTCTCCACACCCATCCCCCCGGATATAGCCTAAAGGAGCCAGGGACTGCTGGGACCTTCAGCCTTTCCCTTTTGTCTTCCAACCTCTTCTTAATAGCTTGCTCCTGGGCTTCCCTCTCTTCCGGTTTTCTCCTGGGTGTTCTCTTCACAGGCCACTCTGGCCACCGCTTTGTATCTGGGTTTTTCACGCTTTTGTAGAACTGAGGTTTCAATAAACAATTTAAGTTGCATGGCCTGGATTCTTCTGCAGCAGCCCTGGAAGAATCTCCCCACCCCCTGCCCCATACCTGGATTCTAAGCCTTTCTACTTCCTCAGCCCGTCATCTTGCAACTCATTCTCCCGGAGCCCCATTTTAGGACTTCCCTGTTTGAGGGTCACCTGGGTGGCTCAGTGGGTTGGGCGTTTGACTCTTGGTTTCAGCTCAGGTCATGATCTCAGGCTCACGAGATCAAGCCCCACACTGGGCTCCACACTCAGTGGGGAATCTGCTTGAGATTTTCCTCTCCCTCTGCCCTCCCCTACACAAGTGTGCGCTCTCTCTTTCTAAAATAAGTCTTAAAAACAAACTTCCCTGTTTTTGATGATTACAGACTCCCATTTCAAACTTACTCATCCCTGCTCTCAGCACCCTGGGGCCCCTACTGCTGCTTGACTTGGGTGCTGTGGGGCACAGATGGGAGACTCTACCATGCCTGAGTGGGCCCTGTCCATCGCAAGTTCTGGGGAGGCCCCATCCTTGTGGATTCTGAGAGGCAAAGTTAAGTGTCCTTGGCAAGCCCCAAGGATGCCTCTCTATCCTATCAGTCTGGTCTGGCACCCGGTGATAGTTGGTGGTGTTAAGACAAGTCCAAGGCGGGTTATCATCGGAAGAAGGAAAGCTTTTCTGGCACCTGGACTGAGGGTATTTGGGACTGGTAGTACTGCCCCCTAGGGGGCACTCTGGAAACATGGGGCATTTTTTTGCCAGAGGCAAACATTTGAAGGGATGCTACTGGCATTTAGCTGGGCAACCTGAAACGCTTCAGGCCCCTCCCTTATGATGAAGAATTCTCAAGACAAATTTTGAATGACCCACAGGACATCACGTATATGAAAAGCCTGTTTATCTGAACCTAGAACTTTTTAACACGTAAACACGAAATCGTTTTTGCACGTTTTGAAAAAGACGCCGTTTGCCAGGAATGTACCTACGTGTAAATTAAAACCGGACTTTGCTTTGCTCAGCACTTTGCCAAGAACCGGCTCATTATTTTGGAACACCAGGTCACCAATGGCCGCGCTGCTTGGCACATGGATCGCCGAGACAGCAGCGGTATCAGTTGCTATCGTAGCTGCTGCATCCACAGTGATTCTACGTAGGGGGTGGGCCGTGGATGACATCGCCTTCTTGTTTAGCTGGGCCCAAGCTTTCACATGTGAAATACTTGTTATCACCAATCACCTTCATTTCTCCTTTCTGTTACGGTGAGGAAATTGTATGGAGTTGTGCTCACTGTTGCCATGCACTGTGGACGGGTATTACCCATGCATTTCCTTCCTAGGCAGTCCCCATGGGGGCTGGACCCTGAAAGGGTTGAAAACTGGGGTAACAGCCATCTTTCCAAATGCTGGTGGGGAGGAGGGAACACTGTAAGACCTCCCCGGAGTATTTTATAAGTCTTCTTCCCAGCCCACTTACCATGCTTTGCAGAGCGTGGAACAGGGGATCTAGATGGAGATTCTTGGGGGGAGGGGTCCAGAACGTGGCTCCCCAGTTAATGGGTGATGGAATTTGCACAAGAGCTGGGCAAAGGTGAAAGGGCCTGTCCTGCCCCAAATCTCTCATCCCTTTGCTCCGCTTCACTGACCCCTCCACCCCCTCCCCACTCCAGGCAGCTAACTTCATCCAAACTCTGACCTCTTACACTCTCTACTTAACTCTGGCCCAGGGCAGCCAAGACGAAGAAGAAAGCAGGGCAGCATGAGCCGATCATCCCCCCATCCCATCCAACTCCAATCCATGGGCCCCCAGGATGCCCTGGTTCCCCTGTCGCCGCCGCCTGCTATCCAAAATCCCTCCTCTAACCCTTGGGCCTCTCAGTGTGGGCCTCCTCCCTGGAGCCTCAGCTGTCTTCTGGCTCTGCAGGTAGGAGCAGAGGTGCAGGAGTTGGTGCTGGCTGAAGGGATAGCTGGGGGGAATAGGCGTGGCATGAGAAACCCTCTGGAAATAGCTATTTCCGCCCCTTTTCTGAAGACCGCCCTTCTCATTCCTCCCCCTGCAGCATATCTTGGTCCTGGCTTCTCTGCTCTGTGCCTCCCACCTGCTCCTGCTTCAAAGTCTCCCCCCGGGAGAGCTTTCGTACTCCCCTGCGCAGCTCTTGGCCTCCAGCCTCTTTTCGTGTGGTGTGTCTACCACCCTGCAAATCTGGATAGGCAGCAGGTGAGGGGAACTCCCTGGAGAGAAGGGGGCGGGTCCTGTGTGTGTGTGTAGGTGTGTGTGTACTCGTGTGAGTGTAGGAGAGACCTGAGGACTCCTTTTGGCTGCCACACGTTTCCAGACCTGCTAGGGCTGCTGTTCCTACAGGCTCCCTCTTGTCCAGGCTCCATCCTTACAGTTCCTTGACCCTGCTCTGGTGCTGACCAGCCAGAAGCTACCTCTGGCCACCCAGACACCTGGAAACTGTGAGCACAGAGCAAGGGCAAGGGGTGAGGGTGGGGTGGGGTGCCAATCTGAGCCTCCAGGCATAGGTGGGTGCAGGATGGAGAGCGGGCAGTGATGGGAACTGCTAGGCTTTGGGGTCTTGGAGCTGTGCAGATCACGAGGTAGGATTGTAGAACACTGGGGTTCTGTCCCACTTACCTCTCTCCTCTCCACGCCCCCAACTTTTCCCAGCCTCCCTTGTGCTGCGCCTGTGTGGGGGGCCTGGCTGCCATGGCCTGGGGCTCTGGAACACTTCTCTCAGAGAGGTGAGTGCCTGGGGGTGGGGAGCAGGAGGGCTGCAGGTCGTGCCAGGATGGAGGAGGTTCCTGTTTCCAGTCGGTGGGGACTGAGATGGTCTGGGGGAAGGAGCTGGGGCAGGGACCCACCCCTGGAATTCGGAATTCATTAAGAAGTCCAGGCTGACACCAGAAAGGATGAATACCTACCATTTACATCAACATGGATGGAACTCAAGGGGATTATGCTAAGTGAAATAAGTCAAGTAGAGAAAGATAATTATCATAGGATTTCACTCATATGTGGAATATAAGAAATAGTGCAGAGGACCATGGGGGAAGGGAAGGAAAACCGATGGGAGGAAATCAGAGGGGGAGACAAACTGTGAGAGACTCTTGGCTCTGGGAAACAAACTGAGGGTTGGAGGAGGGGTGGGGGGGTGGGGGAATGGAGTAACTGGATGATGGGCATTAAGGAGGGCACGTGATGTGATGAACACTGGGTGTTATACGCAACTATGAATCAATGAACAGTATATCAAAAACTAATGATGTACTATATGTTGGCTAATTGAATTTAAATTTAAAAGAAAGAAGAAGTCCAGGCTAAGGTCAACTCCATTGAGCAGAACGCTTCCTCTTTGTCCTTTTCTTGGCTCCTCCAGGTGTCCGGGGCTGTGGTGGTATCCGGGCTGCTGCAGGGCACCCTGGGGCTGTTGGGGGTTCCTGGCCACTTGTTCTCCCACTGTGGGCCCCTGGTGCTGGCCCCCAGCCTGGTGGTGGCAGGGTTCTCTGCCCACAGGGAGGTGGCCCTCTTCTGCTCTACTCACTGGGGCCTGGCCTTGCTGTACGTAAGTCCTGAGAGGCGTGGGGTGGTGACCAGTGGGTTGTGGGGGCCTGGGGGAGGGCAGAGCAGCTGGCCCTACCCAACTCAGCAGCCATCTGAGCAGGGCCGATCCTTTATGGATTTGGAATCCCGGATTTTTGCTGGATTCATTTGGTTTCCCTGGCTTTGCACTGTCTCTCGCTGACCCCCCCTCCCCCCACCAAGGTATCCTCTTTCCTCTCTTGTCTGGGACCCCTTTTAGGGAATTCTGCCACTCCTACCTCCATTAACCCCCACAGGATGCCTGCTTCCTCTTGCTCCTAAAGCTCCTTCTCTCTCCTAGGCTTATCTTGCTCATGGTGGTCTGTTCTCAGCACCTGGGCTCCTGCCAGTTACCTCCCTGCCCCTGGAGACCAGCTTCAAACTCTTCTCCTCACACTCCCATTTCCGTCTTCCGGCTCCTCTCGGTATGTTGGGGTCTGGGCAGGGCAGTTGAGGGGAGGAGGCCTGGCATAGAATGCTTGCTCAGCCTGCTACCTTTTGGCTTCTGTCTTCCCCCTCAAAGCCTGGCTTGGAAGGTTCTGGGGGAGGGGTTCTTCCCTGTCTCAGTCTTGCCCCTCAGGTGCTGACGCCAGTGGCCTGTGTGTGGATCATCTCTGCCCTTCTGGGTCTGCGCATCATCCCCCCAGAGCTGTCTACCTCCCCCGAGGCGCCATGGGTCTGGCTGCCTCACCCAGGTAGGTTTGCTCTTCGCCCTCCATTCTCTGACTCAAATAAAGGGTCTATTTCTTTGGACTCAAGATGGAGTGAATTTTATTTCTGAGTTAAGTCCTGTGTTTTCTCAAAACACACAGGGGAGAGAAGTTGCCAGTCTGAGGGGCAGTGCCGGCCCCTCGTCACAGGTGTTTTATTGAGTGTTAAGAGACCTCTGCAAGCCCACCACTCCCCGTTGATACTCCTTACCCAATTTCCGCATTTGTGCCCCCCCTCCCACAGGCATTTGAGTTGGTGACCTAGGTATAAAAATTGCTTTTGAGGCACTGTGTACAAAAGTTGTTCATTCGTCAGTTTAATAAAGGTCTGTTGAGTGCAGATTTTGTGCTGGGCACGTGATAGGGGACATGGTGATAAATATGACAGACACAGTACCTATACTCATGAAGCTATATCTGCTGGGGAATGCAGATACTAATTAAATAGTCACCCAAGTAAATGTGAAATTGCATGTGGTAAGTGTAACAATGGGGAGGTACATTGTGTAATGACAGCTTAAAATGGAGAATCTGACTTTATCAGAGAGATCCAGAAAAGTATTCTTGAGGAAGTGATCTTTGAGCTGAGATGTGAGAGATGAGTAGGAGCTAACAGGGTAAAGGCAAGGGAGAAGAGCATTCTAGGTAGGGAGAACAGCACATGCAAAGGCCCTGTGGTAGCCAGCCACACAGCAAGTACAAGGGCCTGAAATAAGGCCAGGGTATCTGGAGTGAAGGGAGTGAAGCAGAGTGTGGTGAGAGATGAAGCCTTGTAGACCATGGTAAAGGGATGAGTCTTTATCCTGAGTTTGTTGGTTTTATCCCAAGACGTTATCTTCAAAGACAATGGGCTCTCCAGGATTCTTGTGGCACAGAACTTTGGAGGCAGGGGGATGCTCCAGACTGGAGTCTGGCCCCAAGGTGGCTCTTTCTCCCTCCCCAGCTGAGTGGGACTGGCCCTTGCTGACACCCAGGGCTCTGGCTGCAGGCATCTCCATGGCTTTGGCAGCCTCCACCAGCTCCCTGGGCTGCTATGCCCTGTGTGGCCAGCTGCTGCAATTGCCGTCCCCACCTCCACACGCCTGCAGTCGAGGGCTGAGCCTGGAGGGTCTGGGCAGCGTGCTGGCCGGGCTGTTGGGGAGCCCTATGGGTACTGCATCCAGCTTCCCCAACGTGGGCACAGTGAGTCTTATCCAGGTATGTGGATGAGGATGGGGCGGGGGAGCTGGGAGAGGGGAGGAAACTCACACTGACTGGTGGCCGTCTGTGTCCAGCATTCTGTCAGGCACTCCACATCAACGATCTCATTTAGGGAGGTGCCTAGAAGTGGTAAGGGGCTAGGAGCGGGAAGAAGACACTAAGTCACCACTAAATTCCTTCTATGACTCAGGCACTGTACCTGGGCTGGGGATCCAGTGAGATCACATCATATAAAGTCCCTGCTCTCTTGGGCACTTCAGAGAGGGAGAGGCAGACGATTTAAGGAACAAAGTAAGATAGGGACACCTGGGTGGCTCAGTTGGTTAAGCGTCTGCCTTCAGCTCAGGTCATGGACTCAGGGTCTTGGTATTGAGTCCAGCATCGGGCTCCCTGCTCAGCAGGGAGTCTGCTCTCCCTCTGCCTGTGCTCTCTCTCTCTCTGACAAATAAATAAATAAAATCTTTTTTTTTTCTAAGGAAAAAGGTAAGATAATTTCAGAGTGATAAGTGCTATCGAGAAAACAAAGCGGGCAAAAATTAAAAATATTAAATTATTTATTTTATTAAAAATAAAATCTTTAAAAAAGAAAAAGAAAACAAAGTAGGGTAGCAGTGGGATAGCGGTTGAGAAAAGGAGGAGCCTTCAGGTAGCGTGCTTCTTGGAAGGGTCACATTTGAGTTGGGATCCAAATGATGAGAGGCAAAACCCTTGGAGCGTCGAAGAGGTGGCTGTGTTTTCTAGCATCTCTTCTCCACCCAGGCTGGCTCTCGGAGAGTGGTGCACCTGGTGGGGCTGCTCTGCATGGGGCTTGGGCTCTCCCCGAGGCTGGCCCAGCTCCTCACCGCCATCCCGCTGCCTGTGCTTGGTGAGTGGACGTATCAGCAGGGCTGGTATTGAACCAGCACTACCCCCCCCCCCGCCCCCCAGGATGGCCCAACTGGTTGCTTGTGCCTGGCACCCTCTCTTTCTGAACAGACCCCTGACATATGGAGAGCTGTGTGTGTCAGCTGCGCTCATTTTCCCCAGCCCAACATCTTGACCTCTTGACCGCGCTTCTGTCATAACTGGAGAATGAGCCTTTTGGTTGTCTGTCTTCATCACAACCTGCCCCACCCTGCAATCCTCCCTGCTACGCCAGCCCTTCCCAACCCCCTTGATTACTTCCCTACGAGACAGGTGGGATGCTTGGGGTGACCCAGGCCGTGGTTCTGTCTACTGGATTCTCCAGCTTCCACCTGGCTGACATTGACTCTGGGCGGAATGTCTTCATTGTTGGCTTCTCCATCTTCATGGCTCTGCTGTTGCCAAGATGGCTTCGGGAAGCCCCAGTCCTGCTGACCACAGGTGGGAGGAGGAGGAGGGATGGAAAGAGGAATTGGACAGACCTGGGAAGACAAGGACTGGAGGCTTGGGGCTCTCTGGACTCCAGGTCCCACACCCTTTTCTGGGCTTTGCTGTAACTAGTTGAGCTATTTGTTTAGCAAATATTTACTGAGCACCAGTCTAGCCCCTTGGGATACAGAGGTGCCTCCAGATGTTACAGTCCAGTAAAAGAAATAAGATACGTACAAACATAGTAGGAAAGGTTCAGATAAGGAGTGCTGGTGGTGAGAGAGTTTCTGTTTGAGATTATCCAAGTTAAGTTTTATGGAGAAAGTAACATTGAGCTAGTTCGAAGGATGGTAAGATTTGAACATATTTAGTGAGAGGAAGCTTATTTCCGGTGGGGGAACCACCAGAAACCACGACCTAGATGTAGGAAGTCATAGGGTATTTCCGGGGAGCAGCAAAGACCGTGCAGCCTAACTAATAGCAATGACACTCAACTGAGGAGGATTTTGCCCCACAGGGAACATCCAGAGACCTTTTTGGTTGTTACAAACAGAAGAGGGGATTGTTAGTGGCATTTAGTGGGTAGAGGGAATGCTGCTAAATATCCCACAGTGCACAGGTCAGGCCCCCTCAAACAAAGAATTATCTGGTCGAAAATGTCAGTAGGACTGAGGTTGACAAAACCAGGCTAGAGCATAGAAGGTAAGAGGTTGGGAAGTAAGGGGCGCCTGCGTGACTCAGTCGGTTAAGTGTCTGCCTTTGGCTCAGGTCATGCCTTTGGGATTGAGCCCCACATCGGGCTCCCTGCTCAGCAGAGTTTGTTTCTTCCTCTCCCTCTGCCCCTCTGCGTGCTTGTGCACGCTCTCTCTCTCCAATAAATAAAATCTTAAAAAAAAAGTGGGAAGTAAGGTTGGGGTTTGCTTTTATTTATTTATTTTAAAGATTATTTTTATTTTAGAGAGAGAGGATGCTAGTGGGGGGAGGGGCAGAGAGAGAGGGAGAGAGAGAGGGATTCCTCAAGCAGACTCCCTACTGAGCAGGGAGCCTGACACGGGCTTGATCCCCGGACCCTGAGATCATGACCTGAGCCGAAACCAAGAGTCAGCCGCTTAACCAACTGAGCCACCCAGTCACCCCATGGTTGGGGCTTTTAATACCAAACTTTACAGGGCCTGCAACTACCAAAACATATCTGGAGGGCATGTGGATACTCAGAAGACAGGATGATGGGCTGGGATCTTGTGGGAAGGGCCTGGGTGGGGGAAATAGAGAGTAGGGGGACAAAGGTGGGGGAAGATGGGATAACAGTTCAGAAAGATCTGTCCTTAGCCCAAGACTTAGATTTAGACATAGAAATATAAGACTCATTGACCCTGCACAGGATCAGAGTTCCCCTCCTGCCTGGCCCCAACTCTCTGTAGGCTGGAGCCCCTTAGATGTGTTACTGCGCTCACTGCTCACAGAGCCCATCTTCCTGGCAGGACTTTTGGGCTTCCTCTTAGAGAACACCATTCCTGGTAAGTTGAGGCCAGGCCCCAGCACAGTGGGGAGTAGCCAGGTGCTACTCACTCCCCGGGTGGGGCAATGACCTGACCAACCTTTCTTTTGCAGGCACAAGGCTTGAGCGAGGCCTAGGTCAAGGGCTGCCATCTCCTTTCGCTGCCCAAGAGGCTCAGCTGCCTCAGAAGTTCAGGGAGAAGGCTGCCAAAGAGTATGAGCTTCCTTTCCCCATCCAAAACTTGCGTCCCTACATCCCTCAGCCCCTCCGTTGCCTCTGCCCACTGCCTGAAGACCCTGGGAATCAGGAAGGAGGGCCCTCTGAGCCAGGAGAGACAGCCGACTTGTTGCCTGGCTTTGGGGAGCAGTGTCCCAAGTCTAGAAGAGAACTTGGGTCCCAGTGATTACCAGTACTCCTACTCCTGCCCTGGTTAGTTTACCCTATCTCCCAGCTTGCTGGAGGGTGAGTTCCGGGTTCTAATTTCTCCTAGGAAGAAGGTGTGTGTGTGTGTGTGTGTGTGTGTGTGTGTGTGTGTGTGTGTGTGTGAGAGAGAAACGGGCCCACCTAACAGTCTCATTTCCCGATGGGTGTGTTGCCTTTCCTTCTCTTAATTAGGCCTAACTGTTCCAGGCAGGGGCCATCGTTTAGTGGGCAATGATTGAATGAATGAGATTCTGCATGTGAACTATCTATGGTCAAACCCTAGCATTTACTTAACAAATATTTATTGAAGGCCTCCCATGTGCAAGGTTCTGGAACTACAGTTATGGATAAGACAGGGTCCCTACCCTCTTAAGGCACCTACCATTTAAAAAGACCTATGTAGGGGCGCCTGGGTGGCTCAGTTGGTTAAGCGACTGCCTTCGGCTCAGGTCATGATCCTGGAGTCCCGGGATCAAGTCCCGCATTGGGCTCCCTGCTCAGCAGGGGGTCTGCTTCTCCCTCTGCCCTCTTCCCTATCGTGCTCTCTGTCTCTCATTCTCTCTCTCTCAAATAAATAAAATCTTTAAAAAATAAAAAAAAATAAAAAGACCTATGTAATTACTAACTAAAATCTAAGGCAAAAGGCAGTCTATAATAAAGATTAAAACAATGCTATGGGAGCAAAAAGGAAGAAACAATTAATTCTGATTGTGGATAGTGGCAAACAAAGGCTTTATGAAAGCAGCAGCACCAAGGCTGGCCTTGACAAGTGGAAAGCAGATGGGGAGAATATTTCAAGCTCAGGTATCCAGCTGGAGCAAAACCATAAATTGTGCAAAGCAGAAAATGAGCTGAGGGATTTCAAGTTTCTCCGTGGTGATGGACCATAAGTATGGGGTTAAATGGAAGGAGAAATGAGACAGGAGAAAGGATGAGGTGAGACCATGGGATTTATGCATGGAAGGATCCTCTCTGAAACAATTTGAGTGCTGGTGAGGACGAGAGAGATTAGTGAAGTTCAACCTCCTCATTTTATTTATTTTTAAAGATTTTACCTATTTATTTGGGGGGAGGGGCAGAGCGAGAGGGAGCAGCAGACTCCCTGCTGAGCAAGGAGCCCCACCACGGGGCTGCATCCCAGGACCCTGAGATCATGACGTGAGCTGAAGGCAGCCGCTTAGCCGACCGAAGTAGGCAGGCGCCCCTCATTTTATTTAAAACGAAACAAAACAAGCGGTTGGGCAGGTAGGGGACGGAAGTGATCCAAGTTTGCTGACAAGTCCAAATCCAGAGACCCCCCTCTCCCGCACCTCCTCTGGCATTCTTTCTACTCCGCCAGCGCGACTCCGGGGGGCGCCACCACCACCCCATCTCCCTAGCAGCGGATCGCCCAGCCCTCTTCCCGCTCCCCTGGGCGCGGGGGGCCCCCCAGCTCTGAGTGCTCCTTCCAACAGCTCTGAGGGCCCAGATGCCCCGCCCACGTCGGGCCTGCGCTCCGCCCCTCTGTCCCGAAAGGTCTCTACTCTAGGCCTTTCGGTTTGCGCGGGCCGGCCCGCTGCGGGGAGGGGCGGGAGCTCTGGCGGCCGCTCACGGTAGGTGGCGTGGGGTTCGAATCGGGGCCGGGGCCCGGGCCGGGGCCGGGCGGCGAGGGGCCGCGGGGACCCTGCGGGCGAGCGGGCACGGGCGCTCGGCCCCGGAGCTCCGGCAGGCCTCCGGGGGTGGGCGGGGCGCGTGCGCCGGACGTGCGCCGCGCGTGCGCAGCCCGCTTTCCGACGGCGAGGAGGGCCTTGTGAGGCTACTCCTTGGCGGGCTCCTTGGTGCTACAGGGCGGCAGGTGGTCGGCTTTGCTACCCCCGAAGGGTCCGGAGCCGCGTCTCGGTGCTGCCAGTGCTGTCGAAGGCTGACGGCGGAGGCCCTCGCAGTGAGGGCGGGTGGAAACTACGCCAGGCGGGGCTCCTGGGGTGGGGCTGCGGTTAGGCGAGCGAGGGTTGGTCCCCACCAGAGGGACGGGGCGTGGCCCAGCCCGGACGGTCGCTGGGGCCTTGCTGCCCTCTGCAGGACTACGGGGGGAACTGCGCCGAGAGAGGGGCTCGGCCGAGGGGCGGGACTCGGTGCAGACCCGGGTTCTTGGGCGACCTCCTGTTGGCCCTCGGCGCTTCCCTGCTCCATTCAAGAATAATAAACGGGTGAATCTAGTTAATGTGACGGTTAAAGGCGGCCTTGAAGGGGGGAAAAATGAGATACAGAGGCCTTGGACTCAACAGGACGCGCTTGGTGGGAGCAGCCAACACCAGGTCTGGTGCTGAATGTTTCAAATCTTCCTATGGGGCCCGTTGATCCTGAGCACATTTTAAATCCCTCTCCCGCCCCCCAGACAGGACAAAAAAACCCCCATACAGTTTGAGGGTTTTGAGCTCCCAGGCTTTCCGAAAGTGACGGGCCAAGATAATCAACCCAATTTAGGGCACTCTTACAGGACGCACTGCGGAGTGCCTACACGGGCGACTTCCCTTGTTCCCTTGCATTTGTGACCTTTGGCTATGTGGAACTCGATTGAGGGCTAGCTTAATCATTCCAAGATCTCCTCCCCGTGGCAGCAGCTCGTGGGAAGCAACTGACGTCCCGTCCCCCAAACGCAAGGTTTTGAGGCCGCTGCAAATAAAAATGGCAATATGTATTTACGTTTTACCCAACTATTGACTGCACAATTTTGTTACAAGACCACACTTCAAAAGCTAGGTTATGGTTGGAAGAATGACGGCTTAGACCATGATGGAAATGACTGGAGGAACAGAACCATGTTAATCATGTGAAGGAAATCCAAGGAATTTCATTATCTTCTTTATATTCTAAGGCGCTTCCCTCACCTCACTTTGTATTTATAGACTGAAATAATAAAGGAAATAGTATCACTCCCTCCCCCCCACAGGAAAAATGATCAAACTTCCCGTAAAGTAGCCTTAGTTACTGAACATCTACTAGGTTAAGACTACAAATTTCGTTGTTGAACTAGAGAAGTTGGTTCCCAGGAGTCCCAGGAGGTATAACAGGGCATGATGTCATTGATGGTTGTACCTTGGGTTAGGGATATATAGGGCATGACTGAAGCGGAAGTTAATTAATTGTTTCTATCTCTGTGAAATGCTGTGCCTTGTGTTTATGATGTCTTAGTCATCTATGTTCTTGAAATGGGATTTGGGACTTTCTTGTTTGCTTCTGGACATAGAATTTGTTGGCTCTTTATTTGTGTGTCATTGATCCCTTTGAGAGTTTGACACAGCTGTGGACCTCTTCCTCCCGAATGGCTATCTGCACGTGTGCACAGATTTTGTCTATAATTCCAGAGGATTCACCTGCATAGACTCTAGATTAAGAATGCCTGTCTTTGGGAATGTATATATCTATGTTCATATAAATATTTATATATGAAAATCTGAGATCTTCTAGAGTTTTATTTCTTTTTTTAAAATTTTTTTAAAGACTTTTTAAAATTTATTTATTTGACAGAGAGAGCGAGAGAGCACAAGCAGGGAGAACAGCAGAGGGAGAGGGAGAAACAGGCTCCCCGCCAAGCAGGGAGCCTGATGTGGGGCTCGATCCCAGGACCCTGAGATCATGACCTGAGCTGAAGGCAGACGCTTAACCATCTGAGCCACCCAGGCGCCCCTAGAGTTTTATTTCTAGCTATTGATCAAATAATTTGAATTTCCTGCTCATGACACTTACGACTTACGATGTTTTATAAGACAAGAACTATTCCTTCTCTTCTAGAAGTTCTGGGAAAGGGTAACATTGGCATATTTATTAGGAATGTGATAAAGATACAACAAGAATGGTTTAGGTTTCCACAATAAGTTATACTGTTAGAAAGCAGAAATACTGAGACCAATATGCCGAGGCTTAAACACTATAGAAGAGAGATATTTTATGCCCTTTAGGAACTAATTTGAAAAAATAAATTAAAATTCTAAATAGATTTTTAGTGGCCAGGAGGTAGTAAGGTCGGTGCCCAGCTGATTATATGGGAGACAGGGGATGGGGGTGGGGGGGTTGTGTGTGTTGGGGGGGAGGGGGTAAAATGTAAATCCATGCCTTCTGTCTCATTAGGGAGGGGTCCTTCATAAGACTTATTTGCTATGGGACTGTTTGTGTGGTGCCCCTGTCCCCAGGCCTACAGTACCTTGGGGCGCTTGCCTAAATCCAGACTCTTCTGCAGATGGAGAAGCTGGAGCAAGGCCTGTTGATGCAGCCATGGGCCTGGCTACAACTTGCTGAGAACTCTCTCTTGGCCAAGGCATATATCACCAAGCAGGGGTACGCCTTGCTGGTTTCAGATCTTCAACAGGTGTGGCATGAACAGGTGGATGCTTGTGTGGTCAGCCAGCGAGCCAAGGTAAGCGTGAAGAGCAGTTCTGCTGCGGGGCGGTAGTGGGTATAATTTCTGTCTTAGTGCGGGTCAGGGTACATTCACATCAGCCAGCTTGCTGGCCTGTAGGTTGCCAAGGGAGGTGGAATCAGGTGCAGACAATTCTAACGAATGTCCTGCCCTTCTACCTAAAGCCCTGCGATCTTTCTTTCTTTTTTTTTTTTTAAAGCATGGGTTATTTATTTATTTATTTGACAGAGAGATAGAGAACACAAGCAGGCAGAGAGGCAGGCAGAGAGAGAGGGAGAAGCACACTCTCCACCGAGCAGGGAGCCCGACGCGGGGCTCGATCCCAGGACCCCGGGATCATGACCCAAGCCGAAGGCAGCCACTTAACCGACTGAGCCACCCAGGTGCCCCCTTTCTTTTTTTTTTTTTTAAGATTTTATTTATTTATTAGAGAGAGAGTGAGAGAGAGAACTAGTGGGGGGAGGGGCAGAGGGAGAAGCAGACCCCGCTGAGCAGGGAGCCCGACAAGGGAATCCATCCCAGGTCCCTGGGATCATGACCTGAGCCCAAGGCAGATGCGCAACCATCTGAGCCACTCAGGCGCCCGTCCCCCCCCAGGATCTTTCCATATCGTTGTCTGATGTTAGTTTTTGCACTGCATTTAGTACAAGGTAGGATTGTAAAGTAGGCCAGTCGCTCTCTCGTTTTGTTTTCTTCTTTCTTGTTCCCCTGTTTTTGTCTTCCCTTCCTCTCAAGCCCGCTGTCTTCATGTTAGCCAGAGTTCTCCTTTGCTGTAACTTGGGGAGTCCGTTTCCTTTTCGCACCCTTACTCCATACAACTCCCGCTGTCTTTTTAGGAGCTGAACAAGCGCCTGACTGCCCCCCCTGCGGCTTTCCTCTGTCATTTGGATGATCTACTTCGCCCGTTGTTGAAGGACACAGCTTGCTCCAGCAAAGCTACCTTTGTCTGTGATCGTGTGGCCGAGGCACTGATCCTGCGTGTGCGGAGTGAGCTCTCTGGTCTCCCCTTTTATTGGAATTTCCACTGCACCCTAGCCAGCCCTTCCCTGGTGAGTGTAATTCAAATGTGGAGTGGGGCAGGGGAATGCCGGCTGCTTTGAGATGAATCCTTAGATGCTCTTATTTTTTTGTGGACTCCGTTTGAAATTCTTCTTCAGTTGGAAAACTTTCCTTGACTGGACAGAAGGCAGAACAGATTCTTGGCTGGTACATCCTTTCTTTGCAAAGGGAGCAAAGGTGAAGTTTTGGTTTACCTGCTTTCTTGGGTGTTTTTCTTCATTATTTAATATTTATTAAGCATCTACTGGGGGCTAATTGTTGGGTGTCCAGATCTAAAGCAATATAGCCTATTCCTGGAGTCCATAATCGAGTGAGAAGATGGACAGGGAACAGGATAAAGTATGGTAAATTCTTTGATTGAGGTAAGCTCAGGATGACTGAAGGTCTGAAAAACCTTTTTGAAGAGAGAGGTTTTTTGTTTTTGTTTTTTTTTTTTTTAGAGAGGGGGAGAGAGGTAGTGGGAGGAGCAGAGGGAGAGAGAGAATCTTAAGCAGACTCCACCACCCAACAGGGAGCCCAACGTGGGGCTGGATCTCACAACCCTGAGATCATAACCTGAGCTGAAATTGAGAGTTGGATGCTTAACCAACTGAGCCTCCCAGGTGCCCCATTGAAGAGATAGTTTCTGAGCTGAGTTCTGTAGATGAGTAGGAACTCATTGGGAGAAGATCAAGAGGTCATTCTAGGCTAGAGTGCATTTTGAGAGGCGGGGAGATATATAGGTGTGGGGCCAGTGGGGGAATTTCATGACTGCAGGGATTTGTGCGAAATGAGGTAGGCAGTGGCCAGATTTTGAGGGATTCTAATGAGTGGATTTTATCCTAAAGGCAACAGGGATTCACTGAAAAACTTTAAGCAGGTGTTTAGCACGATCCAATTCGTAGTTTATCAAGAGCAGTCTGGCAACAGGGTAGAGCATGTACCAGCATTCAGTATGTACCTTTCTGAACATTTCTTGTCACTGAATCCTCATGACTGTCCTGCAAGATAAGTAGTATTGTTCCCTGTCTTCAGAGTAGGAAGCTGAGATTGAAGGCAATTTGTCCAAAGTCCTGCAACTTATAAATGAATGAGCTGGAATTTTACTCCCAGATAGGTCTGATTCGAGAGCCCGTTTTCAGGGACTAGGGGGATAACATTTTCTGCTCACTAGTAGCTTTCTAGGTCCCCGGAGCTTTTATTAGAAATTAGTTTGAGGGACGCCTGGGTGGCTTAGTCGGTGACGCATCTGCCTTCGGCTCAGGTCATGATCCCAGGGTCCTGGGATCGAGCCCTACATCAGGCTCCCTGCTCAGCTCCCTGCTTCTCCCTCTGCTCTTCCCCCCACCCCCTGCTCACGCTCTCTCCCTCTCTGATAAATAAATAAATAAATAAATAAATAAATAAATAAATAAAATCTTAAAAAAAAGAAATTAGTTTGAGAATAAACAGTACGAACTTGTTTGCAGGAATTACTGCCACTGGTCCCTTCCACCCTTTTATACAAACAGAGCTTGTTTCAGTCAGTAGCGTTAGAGGCCGGGGTCTTCTTTGGGAGGGGTCTTCTTTGGGAGGATGTAGGTTTATCAGCAGAAGGGCCTGAAGACAAGGGGGCATCATTTCCTATATCCCTTCTCTAGTTTTCCAGAGGTGATGGAATGTTTTGGAATCAACAGGGTGAATGGAAAAAGTGTTTTTTGAGAAACTGTTCTCTGGTAGATTTTTTTTTTTTAAGACTTATTTATTTCTTTTAGAGAGTGAGAGAGAGTGGTGGGGAGAGGCAGAGGGAGAGGGAGAGAGAGTCTCAAGCAGACTCCCTGCTGAGCGCAGAGCCCGACGACGCGGGGCTTGATGCCAGGACCCTGAGATCATGAACCTGAGCTGAAACCAAGGGTCAGAGATACAAACCCTCCCACCGAGGTGACCTTCTGGTGGATTTTTGATCTGGAACCCAGTAAAGCTGGAGAACTACTTCTCATTCATCTCTGAATTTCTAAGGTCCATCAACAGTGTTTAGCAGATAATAGTTTTTTTTGTTTGTTTGTTTGTTTTTAATTTTTTTTTTTTAATTTATTTATTTGACAGAGAGAGACACAGCGAAAGAGGGAACACAAGCAGGGGGAGAGGGAGAGGGAGAAGCAGACTCCCAGCTGAGCAGGGAGCCCGATGCGGGGCTCGATCCCAGGACCCTGGGATCATGACCTGAGCCGAAGGCAGACGCTTAACGACTGAGCCACCCAGGCGCCCCTAGCAGATAATAGTTTTAAAATCTGTTGATTTTAATTGAGTTTTTTTGTGAAAATTTCCATCCTTCTTTAGTCTACCTCTTTTGTTCAAAACCCTGTAACTTTTTCTAGTAACACCAGGGGGCACTGTTCCCTCAATAATGCCTGTTCTAGGACCAAAACCTTTGGGCTGCCTTAGGGAGGTCCTAGCAATAGCTGGTCTCCCTTTACATCATACAGCCCTAGAAATTCAGAATAGTGAGACTGAGGAGGTAGTTCTCCTAGGAGGCTGATGGGCTCTAATAGTTTTTTTTGTTGTTTTTTCCAAGATGATAAAGTAAAGAACACTTGTATAATGAGATTATAATTGAAAATAATATATAAAGGGAAAACTAGCCATTTCTAGGCAAATTCCTCTAATTGGGCAGCCACAATAAGAAAAGAAGCATCAGTGTTTGGAGTGGAATGAGTCCTGGTTCGCCACGGGGAGAAGTGAACATTGAACAGCTGGTGAACAATTAGGCTTTAAGGTAAAATAAAATACTTATTATTAAAAAAAGAAGAAAGCCAGCCCAGGGAAGTCCCTGAGCCTGAGGAGGCTTTACAGGGGAGAAAGTTAGAGCCGCGGACACTGTCAAGGATGTAGGCGGATACTATTTTAGGCTGGTGTGTGCGTCTGTGAGGTCACACAGTCATAATTTTTGTTTGTTACTCATTCTTGTGATAGTTTTTATTTCATTTTTTTTCAATGAGTAATTCATGCAAAAAGCAAACATTTCAAATAGCATTGAAGAAGGGTCTAGAGTGGAAAAAATAGGTCCTTCTACTCCTCTCTCTAGTCCCTCATTTTCCTTCTTTAAAGCAACTGATACCATCTTCTTGTGCATTCTTAAAGAAAGCTGTACGTAGGTTTGTATACATATGAGTATGTATGTACTTACACAGTCAAATACCTATCTGGGCATATGTATGTCTTTTCACAAATGGCAGCATGCTATCCACGCTGTTCAGTAGCTTGCTCTTTTCACTTAATTATAGAACTTAGAAACCATTCATAGCAATATATTTAGAAGATCTGCCTTAATATTCATTACCGGTAACTTAGAGCCTTATTTGATGCATATATCAACATGTATTTAATTGACAAACTGCTAGTAGACATCTAAGTTGTTTCCACTCTTTTGTTAGTACATGTAGTGACTATCCTTGCATTTATTTTTCCTAAGTATAAATGTATAAGTAAATTCCTAGCAACAGAATAGCTGAATCAAGGAATATTTGGGGGCGCCTGGCTGGCCCAGTCGGAAGAACATGCGACTCTCGATCTTGGGGTCGTGCGTTTGAGCCCCACATTGGGTGTAGAGATTGCCGAAATAAATAAATAAACCTTATTTTATTTTATTTATTTATTTGCGAGAGAGAATGAGATAGAGAGAGCATGAGAGGGGGGAGGGTCAGAGGGAGAAGCAGACTCCCTGCTGAGCAGGGAGCCCGATGCGGGACTCGATCCCAGGACTCCAGGATCTTGACCTGAGCCGAAGGCAGTCGCTTAACCAACTGAGCCACCCAGGTGCCCATAAACCTTTTTTTTTTTTTTTAAAAGGACTATTTGTATGTTTAATCTTGCTCACATGATGCCAGACTGTCTTCCAGAGAGATTGCACATCTAAACTCCTACCGGTCATGCAGGAGAGTAGGAGAGTTCAGCATGTGGAGGGTTCACGCTAAGTTCTCAAGGCTGTGCGGGATAGCATGGGATAGCTAAAGCCTCGGGTCTCTGCTTTCTAGCCCATTTCCACTTCCAGCCAGCTTCCTCATCCCTTCGTCCTCCTCACTGTTCTTCCCAGGATCTGATGTAATTCTTTGGTGTTATTGCTGTTATCTTCCTTTTCCTAATGTAATTCTTGATATTCCAAATTTTGACTTTCAAATTTGGCCATTTTATAATTTCTAGGAGTCACAGCCAAAGGTTTTTTTGTGGCAGGAAGAGCCACAGGCTTTGGAGCTGGCAGGACTGATTTGTAACTTAGCTCTCCAACTTTGACTATTTGTATTACCTGGGATAAGTTACTGAGTTTTTATGAGGCTTGGTGTCATCATCTGTAAAGTGGAGGCACCAGTCCCAACCTTACTGTGGAATCCTGGGAATTAAAGACAAGACCATACATAATGTTACTTAATTTCAGCATTATTGTGAACCTTTGAGAGCAAATACTCTGACTCCCTAATTTTTCCTTGAAAAAGATAAGGACCATGAGAGCGCTTGGGATTAAGCCATTTTCACATCTGGGTGCTCTCATAGCCGGGGCTAGAATCTAGATCTAATTCCCAGTCTGATTGCCCTTGTCTCTATGTCCAAACCTGATAGAATTCGTCTTGGGATTGGTAACTGCCATTCAGCTCTCCTTCCTCTGACTTGTCAACATTTCAATGGGAAATCTGTAGACATTGGGGGATGTTATAAATAGATTTCCTCTGGAAAAGATTGGAAACTCCTGCCTCTATATCCATCACACTTCCTGACCTCCTTAACTGTTGTGAGCTCTTTGGGGGCAGACGCCTCACAGGGTCACAGTAGGTGTTAGGTACACAGTAGGTATTTGTTGAATTGACTTGTGAAACTGCAACTCTTCATATATCGTTGTCTTTAAATGAAGGGGTGGGGGTCGTCCTGACCTCCTGAAGTGCTTCAGGCTTTTTCCTTGTGGTGTTTGTGGATTTGCTTTGAAACTCATTACTTCATCCACATGCCGTGTCCTAATTAACTGATCGTAGTGTGTTAGTGTGCATCTAACTTTGAAATGAGTTATACCCCAATGATTTAGAGTAGTGTAACCCAATTCTATGAAATTATTATTATTATTATTATTTGCTATATAGACATTGGAGTCTGATAGATAACTTCCGGTGCCTGGCGTGGCATTACCATATTTAATTAGACGTGGCATTGATTAGAAACTTGCTCATTATGTTTCTTGTGGTTAGATTTACCACCACTCAAAGAGATCGCTGGTAGGTGGATTCCCAGAGAGAGGCTGGTTGTCACCTCTAGGAATTTCTTTTTTTTTTTTTTAATTTTTTTTTTTTTTAAGATTTTATTTATTTATTTGAGAGAGAGAGAGAGAATGAGAGACAGAGAGCATGAGAGGAGGAGGGTCAGAGGGAGAAGCAGGGTCCCCGCCGAGCAGGGAGCCCGATGCGGGACTCGATCCCGGGACTCCAGGATCACGACCTGAACCGAAGGCAGTCGCTTAACCAACTGAGCCACCCAGGCGCCCACCTCTAGGAATTTCTGTATTTGAGGGCTGTCATCAGAGGGATGGTGATGCTGCTTGGTTACCAGCTGCGATTACTTTCAGCTCACCCCTCCGAACACTGACTTGCTTTCATCCGAGGATTTCCCTGTTTTTCCTCCTGATCTCCCTCGAACAGGACCAAACCTAACCAAACAATTCCTAGGAAAGAGGGTTGGGTCTGGAGCAGAACTTTGGCCGCATTTTGAGCAGTACTTCTTGGAGGCTTAAGTTTATCCTAAGGACCTGAACTGGGTACCAGGACCAGCTTGGGATGTGCTTCCTGATGGAAAGAAGTGATGGGTGTTTACAGCTACATTTGATTTTCAGCCTACTCTGCGTCAGTAACCCTGCATATGTCGGGTCCTGGTGGTGGTACAGAAGCTGCGGGCTCTAACCTTTACCATCACCCGCCCCCCCCCCCCATCTCTTCTCTTCTGATCTGTCCTTAGAGAAGCATGGGGCTGGGTAGACTATGGCCAGCGGGCCAACTCTGGCTTGCTGCCAATTTTTCTAAAGTTCTATTGGAAACCCACCACGCTCATTTATTATATGTTGTCTATGGGCGCTTTCATGCTATAGCAGCAGAGTTGAGTATTTTGACAGGGCCTGTATGGGCCACAGAGCTGAAAATATTGACTCCTTGGCCCCATGCAGAATGTTGCTGACCTCTGATCTAGGGCATTTCTTCTTAGTGCCTCCTTGAGCTCATCTCCTTGGGGCAAGGGAAATGAACCCCGATAGCATCCACTAGTCACAAAGAGATTATTGATTCTAGTTATTTTCTTTGGCTAAGGCTTTTTGCTTTCTTCGGCTACTGGACACCTTGTGTGGGTGAATTAAGTGATTATTCTCTATAGCTATACGTTATTATATGAGGACACCATCCTAGCTGCTCAGCAGCATGGCGATGCTTGCATCCTAATTCTTACCTTATTAAGAGCAAGGTGTGCTGGATCGGTTTATTCCTTCCTAGGCTGGCCTCTCGGTGACTGGCTGGCTTCTGTCACAATGACCTCAAACTGCTGCCTTCCTGGGAGCAGATTGAAACTCTGGGCTCATTCTGGGCTATCATCAGCCCTGAAATGGCTCGTAATCAGTGTCTGGGTCTAATTTGAGACTGATTCCCAGGCTCTCTACTCTCTGTTGATTTTTTTTTTTTTAAGATTTTATTTTATTTTTATTTATTTATTCATGAGAGACAGAGAGAGAGAGAGAGACAGAGGCAGCGGGAGAAGCAGACTCCCCGCAGAGCAGGGAGCCTGATGCGGGACTCGATCCCAGGACCCTGGGATCATGACCTGAGCCGAAGGCAGACGCTTAACCGACTGAGCCACCCAGGCGTCCCTCTGTTGATTTTTGTCTTCTGTTATGCTCCAGCTAGCACACTCTGTTTTAGCCACGCCCACTTTCCTGAAGGCTACTTGGATCTTCTGCTTTTGTCTCTCAGTCTCTGCGGAGAGTTGAAGCAACCCTTTTCTCTTATCAATTCTGTCACGTCCTTCTCTTTAAATCACCACTCCGGGCTGCCTATCCACGTGTTCTCCTCTATTCTTCCCACCCTTTTATCTATGCTACGGAGAAAACCCTTGAACTTATTTCTCCTACCTATTTGATTATTGTATTATTAGAGTCATGCAAACGGGTTGCTTGCTTATGAAACCGTAAGTCCCTGTGAAAACATTTATTTTTCAGTATTTTTCTAGTTCCTAATACAGTGGGGAGTACTCTGTGTCTGTTGGCTGATTGATATCTCTTCCATGAAAGGTCTCCCAGCATTTGATTCGTCCTCTCATGGGCATGAGCCTGGCCTTGCAGTGCCAAGTGAGGGAGCTAGCAACCGTGCTTCGTATGAAAGATCTAGAGATCCAGGACTACCAGGAGAGTGGGGCTGTGCTGAGCCGAGGTGAGAGGGCATTCTTTGGGGTGTTGGGTGGGGAGTGGTACAGATGGTCAAAGGGCCTCAGAAAAGGGGAGAGTTATCTGCATTAGAGGTGTGCTTCCCTGAGGAGATGCTGGGTACTGACCATAACTGGAGACTTGATGCCGGGTGACACTTCTCTCTGCCTTGAGGACCCGGTTGGCACCCAAGTGACCAATAGAAGCTATAACCGAGTCCAGCCATGCCCTAGGCAATGGCAAGGAAAGACTTTGGAAAAGGGCCAACAGCTGTATAAAACTGTGGGAGGACAACACACACTTGGGACCTTCTGAAGCATAGTTTCTGCTTCAGAATAAAAATTCAGTTCTACCTTCATTTTTGTGGCAGGAAGAACATGTCCTGTACTGCTGATCACCCTCTCCTCCTCCTCCTATTTGTCACACACTCTCATCCCTTCTCCCACTGGACTCTGGGTGTTGCATGTGTATGCTCCCTCCCAAGAAATCTCGGGCTCTGTTTCTTTTCCTTCTCACAGGCAGGAAACTCATCCTAAGACTAATATTTCTTTTCTGTATCCCTTCTTATTACAGATCGGTTGAAGACGGAGCCATTTGAAGAAAATTCCTTCTTGGAACAATTTATGGTAGAGGTAGAGTATATCACGATAAGGATTTCCTTTCTCCTTGTGCAGCTTTGCTTTATTTTCTCTTTCCAGGTGCCTGAGTAGTGACTTGCGTTTTGGGTGTTAGCTGGCTTGTGTGGTTGGAAAGTCCTTTCTCTGAAAAAGTTGCCTATAGAAAATCTGATAAAACTTGAGATGCCCATGGGGGAGATGGGGTGAAATAGGGGGAAGAATATAAAAGGCTAAAGTGGGCTGGTCAGCATTTGTAAAAACATCTCTGTTCATGTACCTAGGAATTTCATTTAGAATTCCCTGACCTTGGAAAGTTTGGTTGACCAGTTGATCAATTTTTGCTTGTTGAGATCTGATCACAGGTCTGGATTGTGGAGCAGGGGGGCTAGTCATTATTACTTGTCTGGGCCCCTCCAATATCCCACAGCAGAGGAAGGTGAAAAGCACAGGGTTACCATTTGGGAACTGTCTTGTGGGCACAGTAGGCTGTGGAAAATCACAGTGTTTATACAAGGGGCCTGGCAAAGGAATGAATGGGGAGTAGATAATTGTGGCCTGTCAGAAGCTCCTGCCTAGGTTTCCCTTCTAAGGATTGAGCTTGGCCAAAAGAAACATCTATTAAATGCCAAACAGGGGGAGTATTAATAATAATGACCTTTGATAATACCAGTCAATATTGATCTTCTTCTTCTCTAACTCTTTTAGGACTTGTTGGTTGTACAGTTAGTACCTTAGTATTAGTGCCCTTTTTTCTAATTTTACATGTGACCCAAGTTGGTACTTTACTATGTAAGCAAATAATGCTATTATAATATCATGTTCTGTATAGATTATTCATATTTCTGTCTTGTCATCTAGGCTACTTTGTAAACCCCTTGTGGACAGGGACTGTGACTCATATTCCTTTTGAACATGAAATTAATATTTTTCCCAGGGCTCGGCAGAAAACAGGTGTTCTTGACTTGGAACCTTCTCTTCTGCCTCTGTGCATTGGCTGAACAAAGACGCCATCATGCTTGGGGTCTTAACACAAAGAACAAAAAATGCAAGTTGAGTGCTCAGTCCATCTACTGAAGCAATGTAACTCCAGAGAAGAAGGAAAGGGTGCACTGTTACGTCTTGAAGTATAGATTTCAAGTCTTTATGGGGAAAGAGAGACTGTTAAACCTAGACTCGCCACAGAGAGATTTCCTTGGCCATTTTCTGTCAGTTAGCTTCCTCTGTCTGTAAGTGTAGGTATTAAGGAGGTTAACGTAGGCTGGGGATGACATGCTGATTCCCTGCCTCAGCCCCTTAGTGAAACAATGCAAGACTTATTCTTAGCCCAGCAGAGAGGTCCCTTCCTGATCTGGTGCCCACAGACCTCTCTAGCTTGGTTTCTTGACATTTTTCATTATGAACTTTATGCTCCAAGTCACAGAGAATGACTTTGAATTGCCTTCCTCTAGCCTTTATCTCCTGCCACACATTGTTCACTTTATCTATAACGCCCAATGCCCTGGCCCTATCTACCTCGTAAACTTCTATTAATCTTTTAAGTGTCAGCTTTGGCTTCTTTGGGAGGCCTTTCCAGACTCTCCTTGTAAAGATAATCCTTCTTCCCTGCTGCTGCAGTACCTTGGTTCCTACCTCCGTTTTACCGCTTATAACTTTGTGATAGATATTGCTGTTTATAGGTCTGCAAGACTATGCCTTTCTCCTCCATTGATCTATGAAAGATTTGAGGACAAGGACTGCATCAAATGCATTTCTGTGTCCCCAGCACCGAACACAGTGCCTAGGAGTAGTAGGTTCTCTGTAAGTTTGTCGACAAAGATGTTGATAAACCTGTGCTAGGGGAAGTTTCACAAAAGTTGGAGTGGTGTGACCTGTGGACACGGTGCTGCTTGTGATGCCTATATTTGGGGTCTTTGGTTATTCTTCTGGTTTATTTTGCAGCTTTGGATGAATCAGTGTTCCCAGAGCCTCTGTTTTCTCATTTGTAAAATTGGTGGCTCATCTCTTCCATGCTTTTGGGGCAGCGGGCAACCCCGCAGAATCGAAGAGAAAGCGTATAGAATCCTGGTGTCAACCCAGGAGGCGTATTGGTGTTTTGGAACCAATTACTTCAGGAATACTGGTCTTCAAAGGTCTGGGCGGATCACACCCAAACCACAGAGACTTACAGAATTTTATATATCTGCAAAAGATCTGAGAGACAGGTAGCTGTAGTTTTCCATTTCATAGACTAAGAAATTGGGCCTCAGGCAGGATCAGTGACTTGCCTAAGGTCATGTTGCTATAGGTGGACATTTAGGGCCCTCCTCCGTTTCTTGTCTGGGATCATCCCTGTTTTGTTCTGCAGCTCTAACGGGTTATACACACCAATTAGAGGAGGGTTAAGGGCTAGGGTAGTGTGGAATTCTTGCGATCTCCGGGATTGCTGCACCGTCCTCTGGGACCATGGACTGTCCTGCATAGCTGCTAGAACCTGCTTCGTTGTGGGACTACAGAATTTCTTGGCCACTGCACCTTTTCAGTTACTCTGCTTGTCTGGGGTCCTACAAACAGGACACAGAAGGGTCATGGGGTCACCCAAGACAGCTGAAAGGATGTGCCATCAAAATAAGCAACATAGGAAGATAAACAAACCAGGGACTGAGAGCCCAGGATAAAGGTGCAGGGGGGCCAGGGCTGATGTCAGAGGGGCCATGCGGTCAGTGCTGGGGTCTGTTTTTCCTGGTTCTAGGCGAGAGGCCACAGAGATAGGGCATGGAGGGCAGTAGGACAGGGAGGTTTCTAGGATACTAAGGCCAGGAAAAATATTTAAGGGTTGAACAGGGGTTACGTCTTCATATTTACTTCTTTTGTTTTTTCATCTCCCCCCCCTTAGAGCCTTGGATTTCGCATTTCCAGGGAGCCCAAGGGGGCCAGTTGATGGTGGCCTGACTGGAGGGGGCATCCTGGAAGTGTTCTTCGAGTTGACTGGGCGGAGTGGCTTCTGGCATGATCTTCATAGAGGGAAGATTCCCCATAGAGAGCATCTCCTAGGACTGGGGGCTGGGAGGCACCATTCATAGTGGGAGATGAGTCAAGGAATCGGGGACTATTACTGCATGGCCCAGGAACTGTGTGAGAGAAGTTTAGGAGGATGGGGCTGGCATGGCCCTCTCTCACTCTGGTCCACTGGAGGGAGTTCCTTCCCCTGGCTGCGTCCATGCCTTCCCCCTCTCCATCTGGTTGCCATCAGGCTGTGCGGCTGCTGGCGGGCTCTTTATTTATTTATCCCAGTGTAATGGGGTGAGGAGGGAGCTGGCCTGAGGCTGGCATTCCGAGGCCATGCCACTGAGCCACAGGCGGTTTGCATGGGTGTGTGAGTCACTGGGGCTGCATGCTGCTCAAACCAGACGCGGCCAGGCTCAGGGACAGCAAGCAGCCCAAAATAGAGCCCCGCCCTCTGCAGCTGGCAACCCCCGGCCAGGAATCAGCCCTTGACACCAAAACCTGAGCAGTTGCGTGAAGTTGGCTTCCTTAAGGAGGGGGGCCTTAACAGCGAGATTCTCTCCTTCCCTGTCTTCAGAGGAGAGTATTCAGCACAGCAATCATTCCCGTTGCTGCATGCTGCAGGCCTTGTACGATTCAATCTGTTCAGTGTAATACCGTCACCAATTTGTATCATATAGTTACAGTTATAGAACTATAGTTGACACTGATTTGACTCAGCATCCTAAATGTAGCCACGGCCTTTGTGCCCTGTCTGGTTTTAGTTACTGTCTTCATTCCCTGTCAGGTTGCAGCCTGATGCTAGAGCAGAGACTTCAAGTTATGAAGCTATTCCCTGCTGCTCTTAGAAAGCTAGAGGTTACATCAGAGCTGCCCGGGGAGGAGGAGGAGTCCTTTAACCTGGAGATTGCCGTCCAGTTGAGTTCCTTCACAGACAGCTTCTGCTTGGTTTCCTCGGCTGGCGTCCCATTCTTTACCTGCGCCGTAAATGTTAGTGTTACTCGAGATTGTGTCCTTATCCCCTTGCCCTTCTCTCTCTGGGTCATCTCCTCCAGACCCCCATTGGAACTGTCACCAGTATACCACCAAGGGCTAATTTTGTATTTCCATTACGCGGCCCACATTTCTTTCTGCATATTTGACGTCTCTACTTGGATGTCCCACATTGCAACACCCTACCCATGTCCAAAATAAACCACCTACTCCCCCCAAATCTAATTCTCTTCTATATGCCTTATCTTGGGGAATCATACGCGTATCCATTCAGCTTTCAAAGCTAGAAACTTGGGACTTACCCACTTTTCTCTTTGTCCTTACTTTCAGAGCCTAACTTGTCAACTGTCTTTTGAATCTGCTCTTCTCTATTCTGCCGTGCCCCACCCCCCATGTTTTCTGGTCTGACCTTCCAGCAGCTCCTAACTTGTCACCCGGTCAGTCCTTATTCCCCGCCAGTTGAATTTGCATTACGGCAGAGTGATCTCTTTGAAACAGAAACAGAAACCCGATTGCTTGAAGTCATTTAGTGGTTCCAACTCCGGGCATGGCACACAAGGTCGTTCATGCTTTGGTCCTCTTGACCTCTGCAGCCTGATCCTCTGCCAGTCTCCCACACTGAAGTCTTGATGCCCATACATCCCTTGACCAGTTTGCCTGGTATTCTCTTCCTTCTTGTGCTCACGACAGACTTCTACTCAGCTTTCCCGAGTGCACAGACATCATCACTTTCGTGAGTTTTCCGTGAGCGTTTTTCCTTTCCTCAGTCCTCTTCTTTCAGGCACAGGTACACTCTCCTGCTATTCCCACAGCCCTCGGTACAGACCTCTGCCATAGCGTTTGGCATAAGGGTGGATATGGAAATGAAAAGGAAGGATAGGGAGGCAGGGAAAATTGAGTTGGCTGACCTTTTCTCATTTAAGTTTTTCCTTTATAAAGCTTGTTAATTCCTTCTTCTCAATGTTTTCTTAACATGGCTTCATACTACGATACTGTCCTGCTTTTCTTCATACTTCATTGTTTGTTCCTTCTGAGAGTCTCTTGCTGGTTCTTCTTCTCCCTTACCTTTTTTTTTTTTAATTTAAGTAATCTCTATACCCAGTGCAGGACTGAACTCACAACCCCAACACCCGAAGATCAAGAATCACATGCTCCTCCGACTGAGCCAGCCAGGTGCCCCCTCCCTTACCTCTTAAAGTTGGAGTGTCCCAGGATTCAGTCCTTGGTGATCTTATCTTTTTTTACCTTAGTGATCTCATGGAGTCCCATGGCTTTAACTACCTCCTTGTTGACGAATCCTGAATTTAATCTTTATTCTTAGACCTTGCCCCCAAACTCTGGACTGCCTGCTCAACATTTCCACATGGAAGTCCAACAGAATCTCAAACTCAACATGTCCAAAACTGAACTCCTAACTTACCCCCCAAATTTGCTTTTTGAACAACCTCCTCCCATTTTAGCTGATGGAAATATCACCCTTTCACTTGCTAGGGCCACAAACCTTGGAGTCATCCTTGACTTCTGTCTTTCTCTCACATCCCACATCTAGTCCATCAGGAAATCCTGTCGGCTCTGCCTTCAACGTACACCCATAATTTCACCTTTGCTGCTGCCAGTCTGGTCTGAGCCACAGTTGTCTCTTTCTTGCATCATTGCAATAGCCTCTTTACTGGTATCCCTGCTGCTACCTATGCCCCCGTCTGGCCCATTCCCAATAGAGTGATCTTACTAAAACACAGATCACATCATGATACTCCCTGCTCAAAGTCCATCATTAGCTTCACATTATACTTCTAGAGTAAAACCCAAAGGCCTTACAGTGGCCTACAAAGCCCTACATGATCTGGACCTCATTACCTTTCTGCTCTCATCTACCACTTTCTTCTTCCTTTACTCCACTGCACCCACACTGGCCACTTGCTGGTTTTCTAGCTCTCTAAGCACCACCTGCCTTTAGTCCTTTCTGCTGCCTATTTCCTCTGCCTGGAATGTTCTTTCTTCAGATACTTGTGTGGCCAACTTCCTCACTTCCTTTATGTCTGGATTACTTCTCTACTGCTTTATAACACATTACTCCAAAATGTCATGGTTTAAAACAACAAATAGTTGTGGAGGGCCAGAAATTTGGAAGCAGCTTAGCAGGGTGATTCTGGTTCAGGGTCTCTCGTGAAGTTGTAGTCAAGATGTTGGCTGGGAGGGGCTGGACAAATCACTTCCAAGCTCTCTCATGTGGCTGTTGGCAGGAGGTGCCATTGCCCTGTCATATGGCTGCTCACATGACATGGTCCTGGCTTCCTGAGAGCAAGTGATCCCAGAGATGGCCTAAGACTGAAACGGAAGCTGCAGCCTTTTTATAACCTAATCTCAGGAGTGACAGTGCCTCACTCTCTTGCTGTAATCTCTCCGTTAGAAGTGAACCACTAAGTCCAGGCCACACTTGAGGGGAGGGTAACTAAGCTCCACCTCTTAAGGGGAGCTGTGTGAAAAATACAATACATGGTTTTGTTCAAATGTCACCTTCACAATGGAGTTTACTGTGAGTATCCTATTTAAAATTGTAAGCCACATCCTTGCCCCTCTGCACATGGCTCTACTTTTCATTTTTTCCGTAGCACTCATCTTCCAACATACAATAAAATTTCCTTATTTCCTTATGCTCATTGTTGAGGGATGAAAGCATCTTCCCACTCCTCTTTATTTTCCCTATCTTACGAATAGGCTATGAATTTATCACCTGTTGGTAGCCTGAGACCCAGATAGCCCTCCTACAAATAGACGAGCAGCTTAAGGAGAGGATTGCTGTCAGATTACCATTCTCCTACCCGCCTGTTTACTGGGAGATAGTCCCAACTTCGGGATGAACTATAAACCTTGAATCTTTTATTACCAAGATCCCCCAGAGCCTCCCTTTTAGACCCAGTTAAGAAATGAAATATCCCAAAAACCAAAAGAAGAAGAGCCTACCAAAATCCTGTAAAGAACATTAGTCATACAGCCAAAAGCAAGTTAATAAGTTTCCTCTTTCCTCAGTCTTTCCTGTCCCTGGGCTCTTCCTCCACAGTTAGAAGGGCTGCCCAGCTACCATATGCCGGTATTCAGTATGAAAAGGAAGACACAGGACTATGTTTTTTCAGTATCCTTCATGGGCATCGTAAAGCAGGATAAGTCTAGGGGCATGAGACTGTCCTCCCATCGCGTGTGTCCGTTCTCTGGTCTAGAGAAACTTGCAGTGAATTCATTCTTCTGGGATTCAGCATGGTGTGTGTGCATACAGGGGATGATAATGTGATCATCAGAGAGCTCACTGTGCTTAATGAATGATATAGGGGCCACAGTCGTGCTGTGATTGGAAAAAGCTTCCTGCAAAAGGCAGGACTTGATCTGGACTTTCGTGTTTGTTTGGGGTTTTGCTAGGGAACTAGGTGGAAGGCATTTTAGCTGGGAAGCACATGGGCGAAGGATATAAAGTCATAATGAGTAGGTGAGGATTAGCAGAAAAGAAGGTTAGCAAGATAAGAACCCGAGGCTAGGTTTTTGGGGGGCCTTAAATGCTGGGCTGGAAGATTAGTACTTGATTCTGAAGGTAAATGTATTTCAGCCTTTTTTCCTGCTGGGAATCCATTTATTTGCCATTTTCAGTCCAGTTATGAACATCTGTCATTACATGCTGTGATTCTCAAAGAGGCTCATCTCCTAGGAAGGAGTTATTAATTCCTTCTCACAGTTATTAATTACTGTTGTAGATAGTGGGAAGCCGTGGAACGTTTTGGCTGGAGAACTGACATATGAAAGTGATCTTTGGGAAGATTAGGCTGTCAGTGGTATGCCTATGTGAGCTGAAGAATAGTGGTACTGTTGCCAGACTAGGAAAATCATGGGTGGGGCTCAATTAAATCTAATCTTGGGCCTACAAAGGAATGGTTTTCCTTATTTATTTATTTTTTTTTTTAAAAAAGATTTTATTTATTTATTTGAGACAGAGAGAATGAGAGAGACAGAGAGCACATGAGAGGGGGGAGGGTCAGAGGGAGAAGCAGACTCCCCGCCGAGCAGGGAGCCTGATGCAGGACTCGATCCAGGGACTCTAGGATCATGACCTGAGCCGAAGGCAGTCGCTTAACCAACTGAGCCACCCAGGCGCCCCGGTTTTCCTTATTTAAAACACAAATCCACCAGTATTTGAGCTCTGGAATGAAAATCTCCAAGGAGGAAGGGATGGCTGCATATATTTTTTAGCTACATTTCTTGGGAATTTTGTCTCCTCTTTGGGGTTTTCTCAGTGTGGTTCCTGTAGTCACCATTGAGTCCCGCTACCAGTGGCCACCACCTCTTCTTTTCGGCCCCAGAATATTAAAAGGCCTCTTTCCTTATTTTCCTTTTATAAAGCATTATAGGGGCTTATACTTTGAAAAGAAAGTTTATCAAAAATCTGAGCAAACAAAAAGGATACAAATGGGATAAAATTACTCATATCCAAGAGATGGATTTCTGATTCTGGGAGTCCTGATAGTGAAGGACTTTATCAGTTTCCAAATTCTCATATTCTAAAAGCCTCAGAATCAAGTGTTACTAACTCAGATGCCTACAGGGGACAGGCATACAACATAAATATGTGTATCAGGCTGGATATAAGACAAAAGAGATTTGTAGGGGTCTGTGGAAAACTGGATCATGCATGCCCCCATATCTAGATCCAGATAGGGTAGCACAGCTTACCGGATGCTGTTCTGGGGGGCTGTGTAGCTTACTTCATTGAAAGGAAGTTACCAACTCCTAAAATGAAAATTGTTTTTTTTTTATTTTAAAGATTTTATTTACTTATTTGACAGAGAGAGAGAGACAGTGAGAGAGGGAACACAAGCAGGGGGAGTGGGAGAGGGAAAAGCAGGCTTCCCGCAGAGCAGGGAGCCCTATGTGGGGCTCGATCCTAGGACCCTGGTATCATGACCTGAGCCGAAGGCAGACGCTTAACGACTGAGCCACCCAGGCGCCCTTGAAAACTGTTTTTTATTTGTTTTCTTAGCTCCACTGAATCCACTATTAGTCTCTCATTTGGTTTCATTCTCATTTCCAGTCTGAGAAATCCACTTAGTTCAGAATTGAGTTGTGAGGCAGTGATGATTGAGATCTTATTTCTGGCAAACATCGCGCCTCCTTAGGCCTAAACTATAAGCTTCTCGTACCTCTGAAGCATTTTGTGGTGACTCACATAGCTGAGTCTCTCTCCTCTTTCCCTGGTAGAGGAAGGGTTTCATAAAAGTCCATTCATTACATTATGACCATTAAACAGTGCTTTAGTCTATAAAAAAAAATGATGGCTTCTATATAATCAGAGTTAGTTTAAAAATATAAGATGAAAGTCTTTTTCCCATACATGTTGGATTTAAATTGACTGTAGGACCTACAAGTGGGAATGCTCAGGGAAACATTGACGAAGGAGCGTTGAAGCCTGGTTGAGAAAATCTGTAGAAATAGAGAGATCTGGGACTCTGCTGCAGAGGAGAGATATTTGAAGTCATGAGAATGGATGCTGCTTTTTTTTTTTTTTCTGGGAAGAGCACAGGAAAAAGAACAAAAGTCCAATGGTTGAGATTTGGGGAACAATCATCATTGGAAGGAGTAGTAGGAGCCTGTGAAGGAAGTGCGAGTAGATAGAAGAATCTGAACAGAGTAGAAATTAGCCAGGAAAAGGGAACAGACAGTTGTCAAGTGCATCTGTGCATGTGCCAGACACAGTAGCCAGGTGCTTTATCTAACTTATAACTTCTAATCCTTACAGCATACCTATGAGTTTGGTGATACTGTTCTCATTTTAAAGATAAAGAAGCAGACGCTCAAAGGCTAAGTAGTTTGTTTCAGGTCAGCTCACCCGATTTGCCCATATTTGTCTTTACTGAAATCCGGTGCTCTTCCTGTCACCCCGGAGGGCGATCCACAGCGCCACATGTGGGAGAGAGACCAAAGAGGATGGGTGCCTGCCGGCCCGAAGAAAGACCATAGCAATTTGTGATCTTGGGCAGTATCCGCAGATTGAAGGCCGCTGGAGGAGGATCGATTGATAAGGCAATGAAGACCATGAGTATAGAACTCTCGCCCAGAGAAGTTTCACAATGAAAAGGAAGTGAGAGCGAGCTGCGGAGCTAGCAGTGGCTTAAGCAAAACCTCTTCTCAAGTTGGAAAGACACACTGTGTTTGAAAGCAAAGGAGGAGCCACTGGAAAGGAACAGACTTAAGCTGGTGAAGGGGGGACGACCATGTGAAAGCAAGGAGCTGCAGAGTTGAGCACAGTGGGAGAATTAGTCCTTCCTGAGATTTGCAGATGGCATGAAGGCACGGGCTATGTTTTGAAGCAGGTGACTTGATTTCCACCTATTTCCATCCTCTTTCCCCAGAAGACATAGCCTTTTCCTTTAAGAATTTTAAAGTCCTGGGCGCCTGGGTGGCTCAGTTGGTTAAGCGACTGCCTTCGGCTCAGGTCATGATCCTGGAGTCCCTGATCGAGTCCCGCGTCGGGCTCCCTGCTCGGCGGGGAGTCTGCTTCTCCCTCTGACCCTCCCCCCTCTCATGTGCTCTCTCTCATTCTTTCTCTCTCAAATAAATAAATAGAATCTTTAAAAAAAAAAAAAAGAATTTTAAAGTCCTTCCCAAGGGCATTTAATTCTACGTACTTAAACAGAGAATCAGATGGTTCTGTCCGTGACTTTTCTGTTAATGACCAAAGTAGTGAAACCGACAGAAGTAAAAGTATCAGCTGTGCTCTTTCCCTCTTCTGAGCTCCCATGTCCCTTTGTGTCTTTCCTGTGTCACTTATCACTGCAGTGCCCTGTAGGTAGGCACAGAGTAACCAGTGGTTGTACCTTAAAGGTCTCGGCTTGGAAGATTCTCTCACACTAATAAATGTTGTCTCTGGTTATAGAAACAAAGAGGGAAAACAAAAGTATCAAATGACTTACCTTTAAGTTTTCCTGATGTGTTGGCTTCATAACTTTAGCCTTATCCCTGAAGTGTTCTCTTATTATGGCCTTCACTTATGGGTGATATTTCTTTTGGATAGTGAGCCACATTGAAAAGTGAGAGGCTGAGTCCCATAGGTTAGCAGCTTAGCTGTCCGGTGTGTGCAGAACAAGACATCAGGACCCATGGGCATCCTTACTATCTCCCATAAGGCAATCGTCAAGGGAAAAATTGCCAGAAAGTCTCAGGAAGCATTTTATTTTTTTCATTCTGTACGGGAGATCCTTAGTCTATTTGTTTTCATACTTAGAAGTTTAAATTCTATGTGGATGGGACATTTTAAGCACCACGGAAAATACTAAACATTGTGGAATCATGCTGAAAAGTGAAAACATGGTTTCTGCCCTGGGAAGATGGACTTTTGAGGGAGATTAGACCACTGAAATTTACATATATACAAAGGATATTCTAAATACACAAAATATATGTTACCACAGAGGGAGAAGAAATAGATTGATTTGGATGGGCTCTGGGTTTTGTAGGAGGCTAGTTTGGACGAGGTATTTCTGGAAGAGGTGAATCTTGAGCTAAGAGTGCGGAGCGATTTTGTGTGGTGAGCGGCTGCCGAACTAGGTATTTTATTCAGTTACACAATCTGAGAGGCCCTCCCTACGTGTGGTGGTTTGAGGGAATCCTTCAAGAGCTCCTTGCCTTCTGTTACTCTTACGCTGGAAGCCTGAGCAGCTCTGAGGCCGTACATTGTCCTCTTAGAATCTTTTACTCCACAGAACCCCTTCTAGTTTGGTATGAGTGAAGCTAGGAATGGGGGAGGTGGGGAGCTTTGAGACAAGATGACAATACCCTTTGGTCTAAAGAAGGAATAGTTGATGATTGTCTCAGGATTCAGTTTTCTGCAGGCCCAGCAGCTGGGGGAAGAGCAGAGGGAAGTTGCCGAATTTAGTGTCTACCAAAGGAGGGACACATCTCAAGTAGAGTGTTCTCCCCCCTCCCCTCCCAATTTGGGGTAAGCTCTGATATCGAGGTAAATAAGACTCAATAGGAAATGGGATGAGATTAGCTATCTGTGGAAGTGACCTACCCTACTGTTTGTAAGTATAGTGCTTATGAGGCTAGGTTACAAGTCTCCACCAGGGCCTAGGTGAGGCCCTTAATGAAGGAAATCATGGCGTCTCAGATATATATACATAGAGAAGATTAGAGCCATGGAATTTGGGGCGCTGGAAGGGACTTTATCAATCTAAGAATATATCAAACCTCTTCGTTTGACTTTTGAGGAAATTAGGGCTGGCAAAGATGAAAGAACTCTCATGTAGACCAACAGTGGTAGATCTTGGCACCAGGACCCAGGGCTCTGAACTTCTGGTCCAGTATGACTCCGTCATATCCCATTGACTCGCCCAAGCTACACAGCCATACTTGGAACTTCAGGTGGGCGGTAGGCAAGACTGAGACCTGTTTGTGAGCATTACGGAGACCTCACTTAGGTGAGAGATGGCAAAGTGGTCCGTGGCTGGAGAGCTCTGCCCCACGTACGGCCTCCTCTCTTCCTCCACATCCCTTTCTTCCAACCCTTGGTCTTGCACACCTCTAGGCTCTTGGAAGCGATCCGAGAAAAACTGTTACATAATTAATTCATGAGGTCTGAGGAGGAGATGTACTAGCAGAGGGGCAGAGTTGTATAGACTTAAAAACCAAAACCCAAAAACTAAAGAGTAACAGTTTATCAATGTATCTAGCAGAGTGCCAAAACAATGATATAGTAACAGGGATGAATGTCTAGTGTTTTTCCACAGTGTACAGGAACTCTCCCATAAAGTCACTTGCTACTTTCTCTTGCCTTTTTTTCCCCGCATTTAATAAATAGCACTCAGTGTTTATTTGGCTCCTCAGGAAAAATCAGCTGAAGATAGTTTGGTCACTGATATGATAGAACCCCCACCTTATAACCTAATAACACTGGCATTTTAATTTCTAAAGCGGTGTCCTGGGTGATTTTAGTTTGCATTTGTCAGCTCTCTGGAGTCTGATTATCCCTAAATGAACTAATAGAAACCCTGCTGGGGACTCTGGACCTTTGGTGACCCTTACAAAGTACAGACTTCCCCTGAGATGCTGCTTGAACAGCTACTTGGGGGTCTCTCAATCCGCATCTGTCTGTCTGTATAATGCCCCCGACATCTCTTCCTGCAAACACCGGATAGTGGGGGCTCGTCCAACCACCTTAGAGGACCAAGCTGGGTTTTGAAGTGGCCAGGTAAGTACCTGGGTAGTGCTTACTGGAGCCTCTGGCTTTTGTTCAGTGCCCTCGGTGGGCCCAACCCTGCAGCCCCTTTCGTCGAACCTAACACGTATCCTAAGAAAACTTGCCATCAGTGTTGGAGCTTTGCCCAGCTGGAGAAGCCCTTTGGGTGGTGAGTGGAGGTGTGGAAGTTCTGACCTGGAAGGGGTCTCTCTCAGCACTCTTGTAATTTAGAGTTTCCCATTCTTTGACTCCCTCCACCAGCAGAGGAGGGACAGATTGGCTCTTTTACGCTCTTTGTTTTCTCACACCCATTTTAGGAAATTTAGGGTCAGAAGACTTCCCAGAGTTTTGCTTCCCGGGGCTAGAGAGCCCTCATTGCTCACAGTCCAAGGATCGGTTCTAGCTTCACTGACCTGGTCAGACCCACCTGGATCAACCAGCGGTGACATTCAGACCAGTAACCCATCTCTCCTGAAACTGCTTCTCTCTCAGGCCTCAAAGCCTGAATCAAGCGACCATTGTACCAGCCTCGTATCGGGGCTCAGAATGTCAGTTTTCAGCGTGTCCTCGTATATAAATATAGGTCTCTCTAGATATAAAAAGTGAGAGAGTCTGTAAGTCGCGTTTTTTTTTTTCTATACCCCCTTTCATGGGGCAAGCTAATGAGATGCATATCATTAAAGACCCGATGTTTTGTGGGACGGAGCCTTTTAAACTGGATGTGCCTGGCTTAGTCATGGCAAATATTTACCAAAAAAAAAAAAAAAAAAGGGACATACCATATAAAATTAGAGTTCTGAAAATAGTACTGAGAGAGGGAGAAAGAAAAAAAAAAAAAAAACCAGGACAGAAAATACAGGCCAGTCTGTTTGGGGAAAAGGGAAAAAGAGATAAAATGAGAGAAACCTTGGCAGTAAAAACAGCATCTTGGTAAACAGACTATAAAAAAAATTGTGACCTGCTTTCTGGCAGCCCTGGCGGCTGTCGAGCGGGTGAAGGTGGCAGAACCGGCGTCTGTGTGGACACATGGTGCCCGGGGCGCACGGCTCCCCTGGCCGCTCAGGGCGTTAAATTTAGCCACATAATGATGGGCCTGAGGACAGCCTCTTGTTGACCACACCATAATTACTGCCTCGCTTTATGAATTTTATTTTGCTTATTCTGTTTCCTCCTTCTTTGGCATGAAGGGGGCTGGAGTGGGGGGAGTCCCGCCCCCACACCCCTCCCCTTCCTGGACAAATGAGTCTTCATAGAAACTTGGGCTCTCAGGCCATCAGGGTAAAGAGTAACGTCCCTTGATTAACCAGAAAGGGAGAAAGGTTTCTGGTCCCCGAGGCTCTTGATTTTAGATTATGATTTAAAGTCATAAGTGGAACTTGCTAGCCCTGCTTCTCAGAGCGCTCGGAGAAACTATCCTGAAGTCGCTGGTCTTAGAAGGCCCTTCCATGTGAATCTGAGAGCTTGACACCCTTACTCTGTTTATAAAACCCCAAGAGCAAGGCTCCCAAGTGTTGTTGGATTTTTTTCCTCTTTGGTCCGAAGCTCCCTTGCTAGCTACTTAGAATTTCAGTTTTGACAACATCATGCATCATAAAGAGATACGTTGTGTTTTATATATCTTGGTCTTGGTGATAACTGGGTTCTTGAAGCTGAGGATCTAATATAATCAACTCTGTTCAAGTAACATAAAAATACTTGTTTAGGATAGTCTGTGGAAACCTCAAGTATTGTTCTTTGGGGATACTTGACGCCGATCTTCTCAGTTTTAGAGTTAAAATAGCGTAGTTCGCTAGAGCATACCATGGCTTTTGTCATAATGGTGCTCTGAGGCTTCTTTGCTTTATCTGTAACTGCGGAAGGGGCCAGGAGCCCGTGGTCTCAGGCCCAAAGTACCACACAGGGGAGAGAAAGTAAGCTGTAGAGAGGGCATCAGAAGTGTTGCATGGAGTAGGTATTGGGTCATTGGGGGTGAAGTTCTTGAATGGTGACCTAGGCTGGCAGTTCCCTATGGCCCCACAGTGGCCCTCCAACTGAGGAAGTGGTGGAAAAGGAAAAGCAAACAGGGCTTGTGGTCAGGGTACTGGCTTGTCTGTCGCTGGCCAGGACTGTCCTGTTTGTGTGTCAGGGGCGGTTGGGCTCCTCCCAAAGCCAGGCAAGAACGTGTCAAGGAGAGGCTTCTTGCAGTTCTTGTTTTCCCAAAACAAAGGAAACTCCTTGCATTGCTGGAAGTCGCGTGCTTGGATGCTGAGTTTGTTATTGCCTGATAACCTGGCCACCAACTCCTGCCCTCCTCTTCACCCCATGCGGCCAGTGGCTTAGTGGGAGCAGCTTCCTGTTCCTCCTCCGAGGCAGCAGATTCACTCCCTATTGTACCCAGAAAGGGGGGGGAAAAGGAAGAGGTAGCCCTCCTGTCCCCAGACCTACCCTCTGCTCTTCCCATGGAACCTTCTAGAACAGTGCTTTTCAGAGTAATCTGGTACATGTTCTTACTGTGCATGACTGATATGCAGCATGTGCCCCATGTGATACGCAAACCATTTTGTACCCTGTTCATTGAGAGGAGTCCTCTTGACCAAGTGTTTGGATGTTATGGCAATGTCAGATTGCTATGAAAGTTTTTACATGCTTATTATACTCAATCTCCATACTTCCGTCATCATGGGCTAGTTGCAGAGGGTTCATGCACCAGCACGTTTGCTGATCACACTTTGAATAGCATTGTTCTAGAACTGTAAGACCTAGTGAGTTTGAGCTATTTCCTATTGGACATAGAGGTCCTACCCTTAACCTGTTCAGTGGGGGGTTGAATAGAAAAAGGAATTTTTAAAAAAAGATTTTATTTATTTATTTTGAGTAAGAGAGAGCGAGCACATGTGCGTGAGCAGGAAGAAGGGCAGAGGCAGAGGGAGAGAGAATCTCAAGCAGACTGCATGCTGAGTGTGGAGTACAGCGGGGGGCTCCATCCCACAACTGTGCGATCACAACCTGAGCCGAAACCGAGAGTCAAACGCCCAACCGACGGAGCCACCCAGGCGCCCCCAGAAAAAGGAATTCTTAAGTAAATTTCAGGCAGTAAGAAATAATCTGATCTCAATTGCCAAGTTGTGCCAAAGAGCTCTGGTACTGAGGTGGAAGTTTGAACTGGCTGATTAAAGGTTTCTTTCCTGGTGCCAGGGTTCGGTGATTCTCATGCCAAATGGTAAAGCCAAGAGGTGAAATTAATGGCCTTGATGATTTTCCTGCAGGGTAGTGATTCTAAGTCTTCAACTGTGGCTCTAGATGGCTTACCAAGGTAAAGAAAGAAAAGGAGGGGATGTTTTTCATAGGGTTCGTTTACCAGTCTGTCATTTTCATCTAGATATGAGGTCTTTCTTATACAGATCAATCATGTGTTTGGTCAGCATTATCTTAGTCTTCTGTTAAGAGGCCACCAAATTGTTTCCAGAGGTTGAGAGATCTAGGATTGAGAAGAAAAGTAAATATTGGCAGAGTTGGTGGAATTCAAGTAAGAGATAAGAGCTGGGCCTTGGATTAGAACTGTGGGTTATTGGTAGGCCTAGTTGGAGAGTGGGGGCTCACAGCCCAGGTCCAGAGGACAGCGGGGTGGAGAGGATTGGCCATGCAGTGAAAGGTTTGTCTTTGCCAGAGAGAGAGAGAGCAATAGGGCACTGAGAGGGAAGACTATTTGGAAAGTAAGCCAGGAATTTAAAGGACTGGAGAGTTCCGGGAGGGAGGGACTGGGAACCTGCTAGGTTCCACCCTTGCTAAAGGACAGAAGGAAGAAGTAAGCCCAGACTCACCTCTGTGCTTTTTCTCTTTTTAACACCCCACTCACCCCAGGGATCTGCAATCAGGAAAAGAAGCCAGGTGGAAGCTCTGATTAAATCTGGTCACATGTCCCTGCTTAAAACTCATTGGTGGCTCCCTCTTGACCTTAGGATAAAGTCCAAACTCTTTAATAAAATCATTAAGGCCCTTTATGATCTGGTCTCTATTTACCCCCCCCCCACTTCATCTCCCACTCTTCTGCTAGGCCACACTCACTCCCCATCCACACTTCTACCCTCCGTCCCGAATCTACACTCGAGGCACAGAGCACTGCTCTGTTCCCAGAGCCCATTATTCTCTGTCTTATCTCTAGTCCTTGGCACACAGTGTTCCCTCTGGGAAGTCCCTGCCACCACCAGCAGACCTTTTCACCTGGATAACTCCTGCTCCTTGTCTGGATTTCAGCGGGGATGTCACTTCCTCTGGGGAATTTTCCCTGGCCCTCTGAGTTCAATTTAGTCGCCTTTCTTGTGTGCCACTTGATTGGCTGTATCATATAGGCCCTGTCACACTGCGTTGTAATTGCTGTTTATCTGGATCCCTGCCCACCCCCGCCTTCCCCAGTGGTAGGTTCCCCAAGGGCAGGGATATTATCGGTTTTATTTAACTTGTCTGGTCCATTGTAGGTGCTCAGTACATTTTGTGGTGTTATATATTCTGCAGAGACATTTTGCCTTTATTATTTAATTTGATTCTCTTTTAACTAGCAGGTGCAGTGAGCAGGTTTCATTGAATAAAATTCAACACAAATATATCAATCACCTACTCAGATAAAAAGAAGAAATAAATCGACTTTTTTTTTTTTAACTCCATTAGGGCCGCTTCAGGATGAAGAGGTATGATGGCTTAGTTCAGAGAAATTAAGTAGCACTGTGTCCCACAAGTAATTGCAGTTGAAACCAGAACCTCATCCTTCGACTTTCTAGTACAGAGCTTTTTTCCCTACTATCTCCCCCTGTTGCAGAGGTTCTGTTCTAATGAAATATATTTGAGAAGGGAGGCTATTCAGAAAGGAAAAAGCATTCCTGTAACTATTCCTAAATCTGCCCACTGAAACACAGGTCTGAAATTGTAGAAAAATGGCCAAGCACCAAACTGGATTACCCATCACATAGAAGGTCAAGGAAAAGTGTCAGGACCGTGAGACATGGAAATGTCTCTGAGACACAGTTGGAGGGGAATCCTCAGTCTTGGAGAAGGATCTGAGAAACACTGACATTTTTAGCTGCCAAAATGTTTTCCCTGGGGGCTGCCCTGAGAACAGGACAGCCAAGTGGGGTGAGGACAGAACTGGGGGACCTGGGAAACTTGCTGACCCTCTTCCAACTCTAGCAGTTTCTCAGCCACTGAGCAAGTAAGGTGGATGAGCTAGAACCTTCAAGGCTGCCTCTCAGCCCTTTCTATTCTTCAGCTCTTGGGGGCTGGAAAGAATGGGTATCGCCCAGATCAGCGGAAACCTAGTCTGTAGGCAGAGCTGGCCACAAGGCCAGGTTCAAAATTACTCCTGCGCCCTGGCCTTGGGGCAGGGAAGAGCATGGCCTGGGTTCTCTCACCAGCAGGGATCAGTACATTCTAGCCATAAGGGGACCCAGACGCTCTTTGTCCAGCAATGTTTTCCTAGTGTCTCCTGGGGAGTGATTCAGGGCCAAGGTGACAGTGGGTTTGGAGCCCAGATGAAAGGATCACAGGGACCACAAGACAAGATCCCTTGTGTGGTGGCCGGCTGGAAAGAGGAGGGAGTGAGTGTGTGTGGAGGTCAGTGACGCAACTCCCCTGGCTTGTAGGGATGGAGGAGGAGAAGGCTCGCGGTGTGTCTCCTTATAAAGAGGCCCTTACCACATGAAGCAGGGGGTGAAGGTGATCCCACAGTGAGTCACCCAGGAAGGGACGCCGTGTGCCCAGAGCCCAGAAGAGAAGACTTGTGGATTTCCCACTCTTCTATGATTTTAGGCGTAATACAGTTGCTTTCGCCGCTCAGGCTATGCTGCTTCCCTGTCTGCCTTCTAGCCCAGTCTTTCTCGCTCCGCACTGTCCCTGACATGCCTGGGTTTTGATCTGTCAATTTGTTCTTGATTTCTGTAGTTGGGTTTTTTTTTGTAACTCTGAAGTTTGATCTCTACTGATTTCAAGAAACCCCAACCATACCTGGGTTTTATTTTTTTTTTTTTTAAGATTTTATTTATTTATTTGACAGAGAGAGACACAGCGAGAGAGGGAACACAAGCAGGGGGAGTGGGAGAGGGAGAAGTAGGCTTCCCGCCAAGCAGGGAGCCCGATGTGGGGCTCGATCCTGGGACCCTGGGATCATGACCTGAGCCGAAGGCAGACGCTTAATGACTGAGCCACCCAGGCGCCCCCGTACCTGGGTTTTAATCTGTCAATTTGTTCTTGATGTCTATAGTTGTTTTTTTTTTTTTTTAAACTCTGAAGTTTGCTCTCTACTGATTTCAAGAAACCCCAACCATACTACTAATTGTATTTCCCTTTGAGAAGATAGTCGGGTGGCTCTTTGCCAAGCGTGGTTGTTCTTAGATTGTGTTTGCTTTCCTTCTTATCTTTAACCAAGGCAGGTATCATATCCTGGACTGGAATTGAAGGGATTCAAGGGGGCCCCTGGATCCAATTGCCCCTCAGTTGAAAGCAGCTCTAGTCTGGCCTTTGTTGAGGTCTGGGACTGCAGAGAGCTCTGGGGAGTGTCCCTGTAATCAGCCAGCCACCAGCCCCACACTGCCTTGTAATAAAGCAGCTCTATATTTGTTCTGTTTATAGTCTCCTCTGTAATAATGCCACAGCCCTCACTGCTCTCCCTCTTTGGGGAGATTTTCTGGGTAATAGAAAATTTTGAAATGTTGAAGAGGGTTATAGACTCAGAAAATGTTTTTTATCTAGGATGTGTCTCAGGTTGGGAAGATGCCGGGGAAGTCCGGGCAGCCAGTGAGCACGCTTGGGGAGGAGCGTGTGGTGGTGAGCGTGGGGTGTATGTGTGTGTGAGAGAGAGAGAGACACAGTGGCCATAGGGCCCATGCGTGCAGAGGGGAGGTGTGGGAGAAGCCGCGGGTGCGTGCCATGTGGTCATGGGAGGTGTGGAGTGCGCGGCCCTCGTGCTGGTGGCGAGTGGAGGGCATGGCTGGAAGGGGGATGCAAGGTGTGCAGCAGGGGCCCGTGCAGTGATGCAAACCCCTGTTTTGGCAAATTTCAACACTGTCAGGTATGGAGGATGGCAAGACCTGGGAGTGTGGCCTCAGGATGGAACATTCCATTCATTCCTTCAGCTGTGTCCCCTTTCCTCTGGTCCCCAGCACACACTTCTGCTGTCCTGTCCTCCCTTCTCCTCCCCCTAGTTCCTCGTCTCTTTCTCTGTTAACCGGTGAGAAGGCAGAGACAGACTGTTAGGGAGAGGGGGTGAACAGCAGGCCACCTTGGTCTCGGTTGGCGAGAGCGGGCCTGACGTTCTCGGCTGCCAGCTTTGAAGTCGACCTGTGCGTTGAATCCTGGGAGTCGTCCTCGCCAGGGCTCCTGCTAACAATTCCGATTCCTCCTTTTTCCCTCTCGGTCTCTACCTCTGCCCACCCCCACCCCCCCGGATTCTATAAATACTTTATTATATGGCACTAGTAAAACTTCAAGTATTTCTTTTTATTAGAGCTACATAATATGGTAATTGTGTGACAGAACACAGCTCCCGTGAGCGGCCCCCACCCGCTTCCTAGGTGTGGCCTCTCACCTCCTCGGCTTGGGCTGGGCCCACAGGCCTCTCTGTTCCTCTGGAGTGTGTGCGAAGGGGGCTGGGGCAGCTTTTCAGACAGAGCTAAGGGGTCAAGGCCTTTGAGTAGGATCAGGCCAGAGGCGTGAAGAGGCGCTTTTCGAGTTTTAAGCCGTCTGTCCTGGTGTGTGAGTACAGCAGGGGTCTTATTACTAGCATTATTCCAGTCAGTGTGTGAGGCCAGTCAACCTGCTTTTCCTTTTTTTTTTTTTTTAAGATTTTATTTATTTATTTGCGAGAGAGAGAATGAGAGAGAGAGAGCACATGAGAGGGGGGAGGGTCAGAGGGAGAAGCAGACTCCCTGCCGAGCAGGGAGCCCGATGCGGGACTCGATCCTGGGACTCCAGGATCATGACCTGAGCTGAAGGCAGTCGCTTAACCAACTGAGCCACCCAGGCGCCCCAACTTGCTTTTCCTTTTAATAACGTTGTCGTGTGCCATAGGAGGTGTTGACTTGAGACCCAGGACCAGGGGTGCGTGGGTTTCTTTAGTTGACTCTGGTTCATGGTACTTTTTATTTATTGACTTTAAGAGCGGTCATCATTCTCCCTGGTGTCTCCTGGGTTCAGAATCTGGAGGTGCTGGAAGAACCCGATCCCTCCCCTCTCTTGCGGCTTCAACCCTAGAACACCTTCCTTCTTAAACCCGAGTCATCAGCCTCTGTGTCCACTGACGTCTCATGGGAGGTGTGGAGCAGGAAACACCACGGTCTGTGGTTCTTCCCTTACGGTTACCATGTGATCTGCTACTGGTGTATTTTGTCGTCTGATTGAGCCTTATTATTTTATTCTGGTTTTTGTCTGATGAGAACTGACTTTGAACCTTGCCTGTACCCCTCTGGAGTAGCTATTGTACCCGTGGATCCCCACCAGATCCTCCCTGCATTGCACGGGACGTTTTTGCATCCTTACTTCTGTGAAGCTTGAGGATTGGGGGTTTCTGCCCGGGTAGCAGCTAACAGAGCCCTCGGTGCCAGGGACGTGGGGCACAATGTTTAGTCCTTTCTTAACTGCCTCTGTGCCCAGTGTTTGCCTAGGGGCCAACCCCCAAACTAGGCTCTGCCGTGCACTCTTTACTCCCCATGGAGACCTATGGGCATATGCTCTTCCCACGTTTTGGGCCTAGCCAAGATTAATATTAGGCCTTCTAGCTGGGCTGCTGTTCCCGAAAGCCACAGGGTGTTGTTAATATTCATGTGACCGCAGATGCTCATTAATATTCATGAGGTATCTGCAGTCTTCCTTTAAGCGCTTAGCTCAGAGAAAACAGGAATGATTAGAGTTTCTAGAACTTAAAACTAACCCTATTTCCTGGAGTCTCTTAAGAAGGAGGCAGACCTTAAGAGTAAATGTCTGGGCCAAGAGAAAAAAGAGTTTTCATGCCAATATCCTAAACTGGTCTGACAGCTTAGTGGAGTTGGGCTGGATGGCTGTTCATGTTATCATCCTTATCCAGTGTTTATTGAATACCACTGGGCTTAGGTTCTCGTACAAGGCACTGTGGGGAGTAGGAGACTAGCACTGTGAGGTCTTCGGTGATAACGGACATGATTCCAGCCCCACGCAGCCTATAGAAGCGCAGGGGACACAGGTGTGTACGTACCTGTAGTTCAGGGTGAGGGCGCCATGCTAAATAAGGCTGTACACCCAGTGTGGAGGTGCAGATGCATGAGGAAGTCCTTCTCTGTGGGGAGCTCTTGAGAGGAGGGTGAACCTAAGGAAAGTGAAGGAGAATTTTGTTACTCTCTCAATAACACTTAACAAGGCTTAAAGCACTCTGCATGACCCTCCTGGGCTCCCTGCTTACCAACTGTGCCTTGCCTTTTGTCAGATGCATTAGCTATTCCAATATCTTATTTACTAGAACTTCTTTCCTATAGAGTATCCTTCTACTTCCTAGATGGACTCTTCTTTTCTTTCTTTTTTTTTTTTAAAGATTTTATTTATTTATTTATTTATTTATTTATTTATTTATTTATTTATTTATTTGACAGAGAGAGAGAGAGCGAGAGCAGGAACACAAGCAGGCAGAGTGGGAGAGGGAGAAGCAGGCTTCCCGCCGAGCAGGGAGCCCGATGTGGGACTCGATCCCAGGACCCTGGGATCATGACCTGAGCCGAAGGCAGACGCTTAACGACTGAGTCACCCAGGCGCCCCTCTTCTTTTCTTTCTTTCTTTCTTTTTTTTTTTTTCTGAAAAACTTAACTAGTAAAAGCTCCCAACTATGATATAGTCTTCGGCAAGTTTGGGTACTCAAAAAGATAAATATAATCCTGGGTTATATAATTGAAAGAAGAGCATGAGAGCCCAAGATCGCCCTCCCATTGTAATTCAGCACTAGTTGGCCCCTTAGGATTTTGGTGGCATGTTTGAAAGATGCGTGGGGTTTTCGTGCGCATGGGAACATCAGGACAATAGTAAAAGGGATGGAAACAGAATTTTTTAAAAAAAGTATCCAAGGAAAATGGTATTATTTAATTCAGAGAGTCGATTGGTAGCTCATTCTTTTAAATATGAAAAACTGGTACATGTAGGATGATAAGGAACTTTTCCACATTTCCTTCAAGGGACTGTAAGAAAGAATGAGCTTGAATTATAACAATAAGGATATAGTTGAAGTAGAGAGAAGACTTTTTTTTTCTTCTTTTTTACCTGCCTGGAATGTGACCGGGGAAGCTTGGAAACTCCCTTCCTAGAATTCTTCAGGTGTCTTTACCTCCCAACAGGTGTAGCATATTAACAGTTCTTCTTCCGCACACAGCCCTCATCCCCTCTGTACATCCGTCCTCTTCTGTCCTCTTCTGTTTCTTCATTTTGTTTCTTTACGAAGTCTGCTCATACTTTTGGTCTTGATCTTTGCTGCTCATACAGGTATCTGTAAGATGAGTGAGAGATTACCAGACGACCTTCATGAATCAGGCAGATGGTGCTGTGGGTAGAGGCTCTGTGAGAACAGGAACCTTGTCTTACTCACCCTCTGCCTCCAATTTGCGCCTGGTTCATAGTAGGCGCTATAGAAATAGTTGTTAAATGGATGAACAAATGTTTATATTTGTGAGATGAACCGACTTCTCTATGAGCTTATTGCTTATGAGCATGTTTGCCCAGACCATAGTGAGGGCCACAGGAATGAGAGAGCTGGGCAAGCTACCTAAGTCATTGCTCCTGGGTGACAGCGTTTTCATTCTACTGTTTGATGACAAAGGACCATGTCAGCTTGGTGCAAAATTAGAACTTCTACCTAAAACCCAGAAAACCCAAACAGGGTGATAGAGAAATAATTTTAAAATATAGGGAGTTTATTAAATAGAGAAAAGGCTTGTTGAGTATTCACTGTTCTCAAGTCAGCAAGATGCTGGGAGAAGGAACTTCGCAGACTAATGGCTATTAAGACTGGATCTACAAACCAGTGACAGGGGTCTGGCCAGTTGGATTCCTAAGATACCAGTCCCAGGAAGCAGGGGAGGGGCAGACCACTGTAGTGGTCCATTGTGCTACATCAGAATAGTCCCTTTGGTGGAAGTTACGGTTTCTCTTCTCTTGGGTTCTATTCCTTTAGGGCTTATGATGAGTTCAAGGTAAATTTGAGGTTCATCCAGTTTTAGGATCTATACAGCTCATCTGTCAGGAAAGGACAGCAGGTGGCGCCAAAACATTGTCATACTTGCCCTGGCTTAGGAAAAGACTCCAGATGGATAGTAAGAAGGATTCTCTTCTGAACAGGGGACAGGGAGAGGGAGACTGGCTACCTTAGCCATTGCTCAGGTAAGGAGTCTCTGAGGGTTCAACATCTGCCAGTTCCCCATCACTCGGGATCTGTCCCTCCAGCGTCCTACTTTGACAAGAGGATCGGCGGGGAGAGAGGGATCCTGGCCAGTCAAAGAGTGGAAGAGGAGTCCGTTCCGTTTCTGTCCCTGGCACCTCTGTGTCTCCTTTGGGGCCTGCTGCTACCAGACAGCATGGGTTCTGAGGCTCTCACCTCATCCTGTCAGCCCCTTTTGCCTTTCTGTCAGTTCGTTTCTCAGTGATGACAGATGCCCATCTGAGGACATTTTTTGTGCCTCAGGACACTCTCCTTATGGATAGATTTCTTTTTCTCACCTGTCCTCCTCCCCAGTTTCGGCGGGGGCGTTGCTGGACGTGGGGGTGGGGGGTAGGGAATGGAGAACACTGGCCCCTGGACAGATTTAAACTGGAGGTGCTGACGGGGAGAGCGGAGGAGGGCAGCGCGAGCCCATCCCGCAGAGGCTCCCCGGTCCTGAGATGGAAGCAGAGCACTGTCCAGACGGTAGGGAGCAGGGTTAAAAGTCATGTCAGGATGGACTGGAACTCAGAGGCTCTGTGGCAGCCGGGCTTGAGTGGCCACGGCTCCCTCAACCCCAACTGATTCCCACCGCTGAGCCATTAGCTCTCTCCCCGCATTGTCCCTGACGCCCCCAATTTCCCCACTCCCTTCGTAAACCCGCCGGGCTGTCTCCAACCTTCATTCCTTGAGCTTGTTCCTTGGGCCTCCCCCCTTCCCTGGGGCGGGTTTAAGGGCTGGGCGGAGCTGTCCGCCCAAATCCCCTGTGGCCCCTTTGGTTCCTGGTTCTATATATATCCCTGTCCTTCTCTGCACAGGGTTTGATACGGCTTTATGGGCATTTCCATCCGCTTCACAAGCACAGCCATCACAGAGGCGTGTTTCACCCGAGAAACCTCAGCGGAGCCTGGCCTGTGGCGGACTCAGTCTGGCCCCTGAATCAAGGCTCTCTTCTCTTCCTGCCCTCCCCCTTCCCTCCCCCCTCCGTCTCCCACTACCTACCCCCAAGTGAATAACAGAGCTCTGGGGAGCACTCGGCCTCGTTGGCAGGGCATTTTGGAACTCCAGAGACTCGTGGAGATTTCTTTAGTGTCCGTTTCTTCCCTGAGTTAGTCAGGGAAGGTATGTGATAGGGCATTCAGGCATTTCTCGAAAAGAATGGAACCCTGTGGGTGCTGGCAGGTTCTCCTGAGGCAAATGAAGAGAAAGAAGAGCTTTTATAGACTGAGGCTGGAGGAGCAATCGGGGCCTGATGAGGAGCGTCAGGAGCAGAACTGGGTCATATGAGTTCAAAGAGGCGAAGGGTCAAGGGTCCTTAAGACAGTGGGTAGGAAAGAGTACTCCCCCAGGGGACTCCTTTTGGCTCATTCTCCGGCCAGGAGATGAAAAGGTGAAAACCGGTCTAGAAAGGGAAAGTTTGCATAGAATAAAGGAGAAACCTGTTAAGGGGGCTAAAATTTGCATAGGCAAGCAATAGCCGGCGCCCCCCATTTTAGGATGTCTAATACCCCAAATCATCATAATAGCAATGTTTTAATACCTGTTGAGTACCAGGCCCAGGCCCTCTGGCTGTAAATCTTGTTGTTACTCTTCACAGCCTTCTTAGGAGTTGCTATTTTCCCATGGGATGGAGAGCAAAACTGAGATTCAGAGAATGAGTTGGCCCGAGTCACATAGCTAATCGATCCGTGATACAGCCAGCCTTCAAAGCCATTCAGCTAAACCCCAAGCCCGTGCTCCTTCCATCACACCATACTACCTCCCTGAGGAGCCCGTAAGAAGGTGACAAAGCTGATTCTGACTTAATTTGTGGTCTGAATAATGTTTAGTCTCTTTCCGTTATTTAAAACTTTCACCTTTCCACAAGGTCTCTAAACCTGACACCTGTGTTTACTTGCGAGTTTTCCTGACATTCTGGCTGCTTCTTTGAGCCTGGGAATTCCCAGGGCACCAGGATACTTGGCTGTGCCCCATAAAGGATTGGCACATCTGTGCGTGCATCTCTTTGTTATTACCCAGCTGAGCTCGGGGCAGAAGGCAAGCCTAGACGCCTTCATCCCTGGCTCAGAGACCTCAGTCCATTTGTGACTCTGCTGTCCAGAGTGGCCTGGCTAGGTATTTTCTCTTCCCTGTGATGTTTACTGTTCTTTCGTGGGATTTCAGATTTCCATGATGGCGGAAGGCTTGTAAAATGCAGGGGTGGGGAAGGGTTACTGTGGCAGGAGCCCGGGCCAGGCCAGGTCGAGCCAGCAGCACAGACAGCTTTTATAATGGTGTGCACGGCGAGGAGGCTTGTAAAGGCGATGCAGGCAGATAGGGGGATAAATCATGCGAGCAGTGGGCAGGGTGGTGAGCCGAGGTTAGGAATTAACTTTGTGTTGGATGGAGCCCAGGTTGTGGGATGGGAAGGGAGGCCTCCCCTCTTTTCCTCTCCTCTCAGCTCTCTTCTTTGCCTCTCCTTTCTGTTGGCCCTATTCACTGCAGGCTGTGACATGTTTGCCCTAGCCCTTCCTGTCCCTCCTCCAAGTTGCCTGAACTAAATCAACAAGGGAGAAGGTACCCCAGAGCAAGGGAAGAAAGTCCTTCATGCTTCTACCAATCAGACTGCTTTGTTTCATTGCAAATAGGGAATAGATCTAGCTGTCCCCTTCCTTCCTATAGCCATGGATAAGCCTGCCCATCCCTAGTGCCTTTGTGCTTATTCCCAGGGAGTATGGCCTTGACCTAGAAAATGGACTGGAATCCTCTGGGATGATGAGGAAAGCAGAAAAGGCCCTTCCAGCTATTCTGATATGCCCCATCTTGAAGTAGGGTCTCGGTCTACCCAAGCCAGGGTGCAGACGTGGATGGGCTTCTTTTGACGGCCGAGGCTTCATTTGGGAATTATACTTCACGATGGCTTCTTTTTCTCTCTGTGTTATGTATAGACAGACATGCACGGGGCGCTGGGGGAGATGCCACATGAGTGGTCAGACTAGACTTGGTGTCTAAAAAGAAGCCAAGGTTAGATTTTCTCTGACGACGCATGCATATCTAGTGGCTGAGTTGTTACAAGGTGGGTACTTAGCACAGGGACAGGGTTTATACTTTTCTTCAGATCAGAGTTGTGTCTGTTATGATGTTCTCTGTTTCTCCTTACAACCCTTCGTGCAATGCTTTGCAGACTGTGGGTGATCAGTGGATGTTTGGGACGCTTTGCTTTGGTACGATGTGCCAGCCCTGGGCCCTCTTCTCTCATTCCTTTCTTGCCCTCCAACATCTCTCACCATAAACTGTCCCCCTAATCATCACAGCTTTCAAGTGGATAGCTCAGCCCAAACTAAAGTCATTGACTGCATTTCTTCCTCCCCAGATCTGTAATAATAGCGCTGCCACTTTGCTTTCTAATTAGGTCCTAATTGAAAACTTGTTGCATTTTGACTTTTCTTCTTCTGTTCTGCTTTTTAGTTCCAGTGGTGGAAAAACATTCAGCTGAGGTTTGGGTTTTCCTTTGCCCCCCCCCCATTTTTTTTTCCTTTTTTTTCTTTTTCTTCTTCTCCTTCTTCTTCTTCTTCTTTTTTTAATATGGTGGGATTCTTTTGGAAAAGCTGTCCCCAGCCTGTCGGAGCCCCACTCACAAACCCCAGCCTTCCCCCAGAAGACCGGGTCTTTTCAAGTGGTTTGCGTTGAACACGTTGGAGGCCCCCAATGCCTGTGACAGTTTCTGTTAATTATAGAGGCTCTTTCCCCCTCTCACATTAGTCAAAGGAGTTTTGTGTGTTTTAACAGCGTTTTCCCTTGGCTTGAATAAGACTCTGTTCAGACATTTCCTAGGGCTGGTGAGTCGGCAGCACTCCCTGGGACCCGGTAGCAGTGTTTCCTTTTGGCTTCTCTCGGGGCTTCAGAGATCACGGTGGAGGGATGATTCCTAGCGTGCTTGAAATGTAGTTGTTTTGGGATTATGGACCAAGTTCCTACCCCATCAAAAACTTCTGCAGTGTCTGGGCCGAGGGTCTAAAATAGGTGTGCACTTGTGTGTGGAGAAGTTCCTTGGGTCTCTGCTTGCACTCTGCTCCCTGCCTTATCCAGTCCCTGTGTAAGAGTCCCCTTCTTGTCCTCGCTGTCCTTGTTGGGTTATATCAGAGCATTTCTGGGGACCCTGGCTTCCATTCTCTGTTTCCCAGGCCTTATAAGCATTACCGCTTATGTAGGCCTTTGGAGTGCTTATGCTGCTGTCGTCTTAATATTAAGGTGCCCTTCTGTCTCGATGCACCCCCCCCCCCCCCGCCCCAGGAATGACATGTCACCTGCTTGGCTTGAGCCAAGGCATTCTAAGCAGAAATCAGTCCTGGCACGTGATCTGCTTAGGGATTTCTCTGAGAGACCAGTCTACCAGTGAGGCGAGGAGAGAGCAGGAGCTCACTGAAACAAGCAGTATTCGACTAGAAATCCTATGTGGGGCTGCACTGTGTTGAATTTAGGCTGCTTGAATTTAGTCTGGGAGAGGATCAGCAGGGTCTCACAGATGGAGCTGTGGGTAGGAGGTCAAGAGAACCCTCATAGGTAAAGTGTCCTTGGACACATGACTTCTATTTTTATTTTTTTTTTAATTTTTTTATTCTTATGTTAATCCCCATACATTACATCATTAGTTTTAGATGTAGTGTTCCATGATTCATTGTGCATAACACCCAGTGCTCCATGCAGAATGTGCCTTCCTCAATACCCATCACCAGGCTAACCCATCCTCCCACTGCCCCCCCCGAACCCTCAGTTTGTTTTTCAGAGTCCATCGTCTCTCATGGTTCGTCTACCCCTCCAATTTCCCCCCCTTCATTCTTCCCCTCCTGCTACCTCCTTCTTCTTTTTTTTTTTCTTAACATATATTGCATTATTTGTTTCAGAGGTACAGATCTGAGATTCAACAGTCTTGCACAATTCACAGCGCTTACCAGAGCACATACCCTCCCCAGTGTCTATCACCCAGTCACCCCATCCCTCCCACCCCACCCCCCACTCCAGCAACCCTCAGTTTGTTTCCTGTGATTAAGAATTCCTCATATCAGGGGCGCCTGGGTGGCTCAGTTGGTTAAGCGACTGCCTTCGGCTCAGGTCATGATCCTGGAGTCCCGGGATCGAGTCCCGCATCGGGCTCCCTGCTCAGCGGGGAGTCTGCTGCTCCCTCTGACCCTCCCCCCTCTCATGTACTCTCTATCTCATTCTCTCTCTCAAATAAATAAATAAAATCTAAAAAAAAAAAAAAAGAATTCCTCATATCAGTGAAGTCATATGATACATGTCTTTCTCTGTTTGACTTATTTCGCTCAACATAATACCCTCCAGTTCCATCCACATCGTTGCAAATGGCAAGATCTCATTCCTTTTGATGGCTGCATAATATTCCAGTGTGTGTGTGTGTGTGTGTGTGTGTATATATACCACATCTTCTTTATCCATTCATCTGTCGATGGACACATGACTTCTAATTGCTGGATGATAATCACTTGTCCCGTTGTGGGCTTTATTGTTTGTTTTTTTGTTTTTTTCAGAGATCTACTGAGCCCTGTGTGTTTCTCCTTAAGAGTATTTTGCCTTTTTTAATTTTTAAAAAAATTTTATTTATTTATTTGAAAGAGAGAGAAAGCATGAGCAGGGGAGAGGGGCAGAGGGAGAGAGAGAAGCAGGCTCCCTGATGAGCAGGGGGCCTGATGCGGGACTCGATCCCAGGACCCTGGGACTGTGACCTGAGCCGAAGGCAGACACTTAACCGACTGAGTCACCCAGGCGCCCTGTATTTTGCCTTTTTTTTTAAAAAAAGATTTTATTTTTAAGTAATCTCTACACCCAATGTGGGGCCCGAACTCACAACCCTGAGATCAAGAGTCATACTCTACTGACTGAGTCAGCCGGGCACCCCAAGAATATTTCACTTTTGAAGGTGCTTGTGCTCAGTTCCTGAACTATTTTCTTTGCCTAGAAACCTCCCTGTCTGAGGCATTGATTTTCTTTGGATGAGAACATGGCAGGAAGAGGATCTTGAGGAGTCATACACCTACTGGTTCTGTAGGGCTCCTCCTTTAAGCTCTGGCGCTTGGAGGGAGAGGATGAACTTTCTTGGAGTATTAAATGGGTGACAGTCTTTTTTTTTTTTTTTAAAGATTTTATTTTTATTTTATTCATAAGAGACAGAGAGAGAGAGGCAGAGGGAGAAGCAGGCTCCCCGCTGAGCAGGGAGCCCAATGTGGGACTCGATCCCAGGACCCTGGGATCATGACCTGAGCCGAAGGCAGACGCTTAACCATCTGAGCCACCCAGGCGCCCAAATGGGTGACAGTCTTAATTATGGTACCTCTCATTTCCCTTTTTCCAGAAGTCTGGAATACTTGAAGATACTGTCCGTTCTGGCTATAGCTTAATAGGTTTGGCAGGGAATCTTAGGCTCATCCAGGGAAGGTCAGCGAGCTCAGTTTCTCTGTTGTTTCTAAAAGATGGAGCTAAGACCTATGGAGGGGAGTCACTTGCTCCCGGGGAAGATGGGGGTGGAGTGAGGAGAGGATTTTCATTCACGTTCCAAAAGCAAGAGCCTTGGAAGCCCGGAGTGGCAGGATCCGGAGTCCGTGCAGGAGAACAAAGCCATAGTAAAAGAGTTATGGAAATTCAGTGATTATATTTTTTAAAAAGTTCTTGGATTGGAATTCAAGGAAACTGGTTCCCCACATGGAGTCTCATTTCCCCATTTTCTTCCCGTTTCCTTTCCTGTCTGTCTCCCCCTCCCCAATTTGTTTGGAGTCTGTGCTTCAGCACATATTTGGTGCACCAAATGCAAAACATCTCCCTGCCTTGTGACCACAGAGACTGCAGCGTTGGAAATTCTTCTTGAATTGCTGACATGGTTGTGCTGTACATTGCTTATATTTTATGGCGCACGTTTAACCATATAAACTGTAATATATTAAGGTAAAACATTGAACAAGCGAAACAGAGTCAGAAGATGCGAGCGACATGTGTTTGGTTAGCAGCGAGGAGGCAAAGGGCTTTCACGTCATCACTGCTGCTCGAGCCATGAGGGACAGACGCTTGTCTCTGGGACAGACGCTTGTCTCTGGGACAGACGCTTGTCTCTGCTTTTGAGGTGTAGGGTGTAAGCAGCATACCACATAAAAGGTACAGGAGCTCTTCGGGAACCCGGGCAATAAATAAGATTTTGGCAAAATCTTTTCAGACGTTTTCAAAGTATTTTTATCTGGAATACTATAAATTGTGATTCCTGGTGGCACAGATGCAAGGATGGGTGGGGGGGGGGGGTTTCGTGCCCTACTATATAGAGACTGGGTCCAGACTTTTTGTGCTTATTATTAGTAATCGTGGAAGCCACGAGTATAAAGAAAATATAAAAGAGAGTGAAGGCATCAGAGGTTTGGAACAAAACGAAGTGACCCAGCATCTATGATGTTTGTTCCTAAAACAAAACAAAACAAAAGAAAACAACGTGGGTTGCCGGAGATGAGCTTTCAGGCAAATAGTACTGATGAATCCTTTCTCCCCTGCTTTGTATCTGGACCTTTGAAACTGGCGGTATGGCTTTGGGGGCCAATTTCAGCAAGCTGGCCTCCCTGTTATCTATCAGCCAGGGAAGGACTTAGTCATATGCCTGTAGGAGGCTTTTAGCAGGTTCAGGGGAAGCTCAAGTTCCCCTTCTGACCCCTGGCTTTTTCTTAGAGAGACTGCAGTTTATTGGCCAGTGTGGAGTGGAAAGGTGCACGGTTAGCTGGGAGAGAATTAATAAAAGTAATGATTTATATCTGGGTCGTGTTTACGGTTGGCAAAGTGCTTTCACTTACGTTGTGTTCTTTGGGTTCTGTCTGTGAATCAAAGCAGTGTTTCTGTATCATTGCCCCTATTTTATTGATGAGAAACCTGGGGTCCGGAGTTTGCCAAGGTCACATAGCGAGTAAGCAGCAGAGCCAAGACTCAGACTGGGTCAGTTTAGATTGTTCCATTAGGTTAAGTTGGTCACCTGGTCTTCTAGCTTATGACTCTTGGTTTGACCAAGGGCCAGGGTTCAAAAGGGTAAGCTCCTCAGTGTTCCCTCCATTCTGTTTCAATCTCTGTCGTATTTCTCACTATGTTTAGCAATTCTTTTTCTTTCTGACACTTCCTTTTTCCTCTCCCTCCCTACTTCTCTGATGCGCCCCCACCGCCCCGCTTCAGAGACTGCCTTATTTGCTTTCTTAGAAATTCCTCTTGTCAGGCTTTCGGGAACTTTGACCTACCTGTAGTCCCTGCGTTTCAGAGAGGGTTGAAAATGTCTCCTGCCCCTCTCATTCATCCCCCACCCCCAAAGCACGGCCTCGCCCCATCCTGCCATCATGCTGGCCAAGCGCGTGGGGCAGCTGTGGTCAGTCCCATTTATAAAACTGGTAAATATGGGACCGGTTTCTGTCCCCTCCAAAGGTCAATATTTGTGCAGAGTTTAATTTTAACTTAACAAGCAGTTGTTTTCTGCAGCTGCCCTGGTGTGTTGTGTTGTGTGTGCTCTCCTTCCCCTCCTTCACTGACTGTATGTGTCTGTGTGTGTGTATCTGTATTCTCACTGGAGGCTCAGTTCTGGTCTTCAGAACCTGCAGCCCCCGGGCCTGGCCAGGCTCTGTCTCGTGGAGGGCATTTGGGCTGAAGGGGGCTAGATAAAGGACGGTGGGCCTAGCATGGGGAGATGGACTTTTGCAGGGGTCTGGGGGCAGAGAACACTGTTTAGTCTTGGGGAATCCTAAGGTTATCACCGTATCTCTTTGCAGGAGAAATTCTAGAATGTAGGATTTGAGAGAAATGGTCCCCTCTTGTAAAATCTGCACTATCCCTCTACTTTGCTTTCTAAGGAGTGTGAGACCCGTATCCTGGGCTCTGATGTCAGCAGCTGCTTCTTGAGTCAGATGAAAGGAATATGCAAGATAATCTCGTAATGCCTCTTCCAACTTTTACTATCCTGTGACTTTATGAAGAATCATAAAGCATTGGACTGCATATCGAGAGTAAATTTGATTCCAGTTTCTAGCTTTAAAATCATTTAAAAACTGTTTTTTGGGACGCCTGGGTGGCTCAGTCGGTGAAGCGTCCGCCTTTGACTCAGGTCATGATCCCAGGGTCCTGGGATAGAGCATCGGGCTCCCTGCTCAGCGGGGCATCTGCTTCTCCCTCTGCCGCTCCCCCTGCTTGTGCTCTCTCTCTCTCTCTGACAAATAAATAAAATCTTTAAAAAAAAACCCCAAAACAACTGGTTCTTGAGTTAGTCATTTGTCCCCTCTGGTCCTTAGTTAAGGGGATAGGGCCTTTGCTCCTTACGAGGATTTTGTGCGAATAGATGAGATTTTATTTAAAAAGATATGTGCACTGTTTAAAGAAAGAGAAATACTTTACGACTCAGCTCACCTTACCCACCCATGTCCCCATTCATCAAGCTGTATCGGTTTCTTCTGCTTGTGAGCCTGTCCCCGGCTTGGACAGCTTAGTCCAGCAGGCGATCAGCCCGACTCTGAATCAGAGAAAGAGGGCCTGTGAGCACCACGGTGGCCACCTCCCGGCTCTTCCTTGAACATACTAGGCGTGAGCCTCGCCCTAGGACCTTCACACTTGCTGGTCCCTCTGCTAAGAATGGCTCTTCCCTTCTCTTCCTTCAGGAAGCTGAGGACTTCCTGGCCACCCTATCTAAAATTTCATCCCCACCTCCAGCCCTGCCCCCATGAGCACTTTCTGTCCCCTACCCCCTGCTCTGTTTTCCTCCTTAGCATTTATCACCACCCAACATACCACAGATTTTACTTTTTTATTATGTTGTTTTTCTCCCCTGTGAAGGCATGGATTCTCAATGAGGGCAGAGAATTTTGTCTGTGTGTTCATTGCTGTCTCCCCAGTGCCCCTAGAACAATGTCTGGCACATGTAAGCTCTCAAAATGTATTTGTTGAATACATGGAAGGAAGGAAGGGAGGGAAGGAGAAGTAGGCTCCCTAAACTGATGATTCTTCATAGGGGGTACATAACCCCTAGGGGAGGTGGTCAGGATGCTTTGGAGGCCTTTTCAGACTATTCATACCCTTACCAAAAAATTTCTGATATGTGCTCCCTCTGTCCCAGGATGGTTAAGAATCACTGCATAACGACCTGTAGTTACTGATGAAAATATGTGGGATGCCTCGTGTGTGTTGGGTAGAAAAAAGTTGAGAACCACTGTCCTCGGCAGCCCAATGGGCCTGTCCCCTCCTGGCCTGTGACTCGCGGACAGCTCTCCTGGCCACCTTCCCCTACCCCCTCTATACTCCCACCCTCTACCATCCCTGCCCCTCCCCTTTCCTTTTGTCTCGGCCAGACACCCACCCGCCTCCGGTGCTACGTGGCTGTAGTTGGGACACAGAGAGCCCTTGACGGCAGCAAGCGCTTCTTGTGACATCAACTCTGTGGCTTTAGGGGGAAGGCTGTGGCTCCAGGTCCCCAAGGGAGGGGGCTGTTTTTCTCTTCTTGATCGTTCACGTTGGTGCCCGTCTGACTTATAAACTTTAATGGCCAGTTTTAAAGGTTACTGCCATGGGGCACCTTTGTTGCCAGTTTTAGATTTTTTAATTTGGAAACTTTTTTTCCCCTTGTGGTCTTGGGAGGAAAGATTTGGGGCCATTTGGGGCTGGGAATTGGTATTTGTGGGTGATGATGAGATAGCACAGCAGCATTCTGATTCTGGCTCCAATAACCAGAATCCTTGGCATGTTATCCAGCGGCCCAAATGAACCCCAAAACGAGAAGGGGAGGACTGACACTGAGATGCATAGTCTTGGGCAGTCGTGGTCAAGGTTATAGGGGGCTGTGAGTCTGTTGGGCTGTCTGAGATGAGAAGTAAGCCTCGCTTGGGCCCTGGGGCTCTGGGAAAGGAAGGGCACCTCTCACTCTTACTCTAACCTGTAACTCTCCCCTCACTTCCAGTCCCAGTCCTTTGCTCGGAAGATGAACGTTGTTGACAGTGGATGGGTTTCACTGGGATGGACACAAGGCTTCAGATATAGAATTAAGAGTCAAGGATGAGGCCCGCTGGGGGTTGCCCCAGTGTACCACAGACACGGAACTGACAGAGAAAACCTTACTGAGTCTTTTTGCCAGGTTTTTTTGGTCCCTCATGCCTTTATTCAAAACAAAACAAAACAAAACAAAACCAACTTTTCTCCACTCAGGATAACTTCACAAAGTCTCATTTGTCAGATAATGGTCATCGCTCATCTCAGAGTCATCTGCATTCTTAGGGGAAAATAATGTTATAGAATAATATGCAGATAATAGCATCTTGGAATCTGAAGGGATTATTTATAGTGCCCTAGTAAGCCCATCGTATTTAGGGCCTCTGTCTGAAACTAAGAACCTGGGGGATTTCAAATATATTTGGTGGGGGCTAGAAAAGAATTTTTAGAGGTGTAATGATGAGCAAGCCTCTTCCCTGGGTACTTTCTTTGCTGTAGAGTGGTAAAACAAATAAATGGTTAAGTCATCCAGCAAATAGACCCCAAGAAGGGGCAAGCATACCAATCTATGGATGCTTATACACCTACTCAAAGAGATATGCTCCTTACTGGACTGTTCACGGGTGTCCTTGGTTGGCCCAAACCCATGCCTTCCCTCTCTAGTATTTGAATGGGTGAGCCTGAAATTAGCATTCAACTTTGGATGAACTGGAAGAATTCAGGAAAGGATGCCTGCTATAGAAGGAAGGGATAGCACAGCTCTCCAAGGGCAGACCCTCTGGACAGTTCTGGTACCTTCTACAGGACTTATAATATAGGGTCTTGGATTCAGATCTCACTCCTGGCTGTTCTTCCTGGGCTGGACAAAGCCGGATTTGCTTCTTTTTCCCTGTGTTGCAAGGGCGGGGGAGGAGATGGGGGGATTGGCTCGGGGCTGGGCCACAATTAGTGACCTGGAAGCTGGGCTGGGCACCCAGAGGCTATAAATAGCAGACACGGAGAGCAGTCGCTGAGCGGATTCGAAGCCCAGCCAGACTAGCCGCGTTTCAAGTGGTCTGGGTGGGATTTTTTTTTTTTTTTCTCTCTGTTAACCATTTGTACATCTGGTTTCCTCAGTGTTGGTGGGGGCAAAGGAGGAGGGTGGGGTTGTGCCAGAACCAGAGGTTCATATGTGGAGTTGCTTCTTGGTTAGTTTTGCCATATGTGTGTCTTGGAGCTTCTGGGGTCCTGCGGACTGGGAAGGCCCTGGGAATATAGGAATGGTGGCTGCGAGGAGCTGTCAGAGCAGGGCGTGTGGGGTGGGAAATGCAGAAGTCCTGCAGGGCCCCTGTCACTAAGGTATGCTGGGTGTTCCTGGACAGGGAAAGAAGCGCAGTCTCACGTGGAGCAGCTGGTTTGGGGGTAGCCTAGGACTTAACTCTCAAGACCCTATGAAACAGTCCCCCTGTCACAGCCAAGCCTGCCCGCTCACCTTCTTCCTCACGGGCATTTGCCAGTTCTTGCTTCTCTGCAGTTGTTCCTGCTGTCTGCCCTGGATGTGAAGACAGAATACTTTGATTTGAGGTCTAGTTCTTCTGCTTATCTCTGTATCCCTGGACATATTATTTAAGCTCCCTGGGCTTCTGTTTACTTCATCTGTCAATGAGCAGTTTTGATGGGATATACCTCAAGGTTCCTTCTAGCTTTTACCAACCCATACATTGATTTCAGTCTATCCATTTCAGTGTTTCTTCTTCAGGAAAAAAATGCGCCTCTGCCGGGAAGCCTTCCCTGAATTATCAGTCTTGTCTTATCTTCAAGCTCTGACTTCACAGACCATTTGCAGTTATATAAATAGTTTAGCCTATTTTTTTTCTCGTGTATATCATGTGTTGCTTTGCAATGATTTTCTTGCGATTTGCACATATTTATATTTTGTCTCTTCAAGTAGATTACAAGTTCTTTGAAGCGGGCAGCCATATCTTCTCTGTCCCTACCACTCAGCACTTACTATTAATGTCCTAGGCACCGTTGGCGCCCACTGAGACTTCCTGAGAGCGGGCAGGCAGACGTGCAGGGGAATGGGAAATGGGAAGAAATGCATATGTTTTCAGCAAACACCACTTTGAGAGGTGGCTTTGTTAGAGTTAAATGGAAAGCAGCGAATGAGGACCCAGAAGGGAGATTTCATGTGTTTTATAGAATTGGGGCGGGGGGGAGGGTTCCAGGCCTGCGGCTGCACTGATTCCCTCCTTCCCCTTTTCTCCTTTTCGCTTGAAGATGCTTTTCCTTACAGGTGCAGTCCAAATCCATGGGGTTTTTTTTGGACACTTTAATAACACTGAGCACAGAGCTGCATTTTGCATAACGGTAAAAGGACTTTGTGTTGCAGGCGTAGGCTCTTTGTTTTAGGTTTAGTTCTTCTCATTGCAAGAATCCGTCTGTTTGTAGACCTCCTTTCGGCCTGGCGGTGAGGATAATCACACTTGTTGATATCCGTGAAAACATACGTGACAGTGACGTTGTTGTCTGAGTCCAAGGAGAGCAGCGTCTCTCTGGTTGGCTTTCCTGTCAAGGGCTTTGACCTTCCATGCCTTGTTTCGTCCTTTCTCCTACTTTCAGCTCCTCGGCCCAGGCTAAACAATTCCTCCCCTCTTGGGTGTTTACACTCTCCCAGCGTTTTTAGAAGATTATTGCATGTGGTCCCAGACGTCACTTAGGCCATCTGCCTCGCGTGCCCCTCATTGCTCGCGCCGTTTTCATCCCGCCGTCCCCCTCCCCATGCCAGTTTTGTTCGATTTCCTGGCACTCCCTCAGACTTATCTTGGCAGCTCTGGGGCCGGAGTGCCTGATACCGGGCGCGTGAACCAGGCAAGTCTCTCAGACCATTGTTCTATCTTCAAGACATGCCCTCCAGCCCTGGGATTTGAGGCAAAGAACTTTGTTTTGTTGGTATCTTTCTTTCAGCTCATTCATATAATAAACATTTATTAAGCACCTATTAGATGCTGGCTTTTTATTAGACCCCAAGAATGTCATTCTGTTTTATTAAACTCAGCAGACATTTAAGTAATGACTGTTTATAAGGCATTATGTTAAAAGATGGGATTTCCAGAATCACCAAGTCCCTCAAGAACTTGGGCCTCAAGGAGCTTATAACCAGTGGAAGGGTCAGACACGTGAATACTGAATTACAACACAATGCAGAACGAAATGAGAGCAAATATAGATCCGAGTGATGGGCTTTGGAAGCCAAGAATGAAAAAAGGTTTAATTCTGGCGTTTTGAAGGAGGTGGGGTTGGGGGCAGCAGGAAGGGATCTCAGGGAAGACTAAGAAAGAGAAGACATTTGTGCTGGACCTTGAAGGATGAGAATTTCCCTAAGTAGAGAAGGTGAAGAAGGTTATTAGACCGAGTGAACAGCATTCCTTCTTTCTGGAAATGTTTTCTTGGGGGGGGGCGGGTGGAGAATGGGAAAAGGGCGTTAGAACAGCATTTTTCCTCTTTTGAGTTTTTTGAGTGCCTACTATGTGCCAGTCTCACTGTTCTAGATGCAGGGATAGAGCAGTGACCAAAACAAAGTCCTTGCTCTCGTGGAACTCCCAGTCTCATGAGTTGTCAAGATGAATGTGGCATTGTTTTCTTCTGTCCCATTGCTGTTATCATTCACCATACTTCTAACTGTATTGAGTCCTTTGAACTAAAAAAAAAAAAAAATGATGGCTCTTACCTCTGGGCATTGTCATCTCCTTATTTGATGCCATCTACATCTTTCTAGATTGTTTCTTCTTAGCCAGGTCAGTAACTGAGACCAGATTCTGTACAAACCTTAGGCAGTCGTGACAGCTGATACTTTTGATAAACACCCGATGTCACTGGAAGATTATGAGGCATCTTCTGTTTTAGTGTTATTTTTATTTTACAACGTACTAGTGAATTCTTTGAAAACTGATAATCTATGTGAGTAACAAATGGTAAACATTAAACTAGAAAATGCGATTACCCAGAATATCTCCTTCTCCATCAAGCAAGAGATGGGCACTCACTGTAATCATGTTTACCTTGGCTGCATCTGCCCCATTTCTTGCAGTTACTGTGCTGATTCTCAGGGCCCATCTTCTGCCCAGCTGATGTGTGTTTCTGTTTTACCCGGTCTCCTCATGGCTTTAAGCCATTTTAATTTGGTCAAGTTAAGCCTTTCTTCCCAAGTCTGCAATTGCCTTTGCCTCAATTCTAAGGGAGGCTGACAGTAGGAATGAATCCAAAATTCCATTCATTTTACATTCACCACATCTGGGTTTCTTTTAGCATCATTTTTCCCCTTGAGAACATTTTCAAGGTTCTCCTAATTTTCTAGTGTTTTTTTGGGGGGGGGTGCCTTTTGGAAGATTACTCAGAAGTTTCCAAGGACTGATTATCTAGTCTTGAGACTATTTATGTATGTTCCTACCTTCTCTGCCACCTCCTCTAGTTTAGTAAAATCATTTTCCTTTCCTGTCTTCATTTACTGTGTAGGCAACTTATTCTTGAGACCCGAATTCTGGGCGATACTTATCCTCTGTCCCCTTTGTTTCCTGGGGGCGCTGTTGATTCTCCAAAGAGTAGTTTGGAGATATCTTGCGTTCTTTTGTAAGGGCACACTCTAGGTAGAGCAGCTATTCGTTTTCATGTCTCCTGATTTCACTTCAACAACCACCCTCCTTCTGTCAGTGCTGGAGATCTCTAGACTTCTGCCATTGTCAATACGATCCTCAACCACTAGGGGGCGCTCTCTTTCCCTTAGCTCTGTTGGCCCAATTGTGGGGAGAAATCTACCATTTCCTTTAGTCAGTCTGTATCTGGTCCAGCGCCACCACATTCAGCCCCGCAGGTTGTATACTGAGCAACTCCAGTGAGCTCCATTCATGTAAAGTATGATGCCCCTGAGTCATGCAATGCAGTGGCCCTGCCTTTAGTTCAACCAAGGCAATGTCAGGATTTTTTTTTTAACCTTAGGCAAAACAGAACCAAAAATACCAAAACCAGAACCCCCCCCCAAAAAAAAAAGAAAAAAAAAAGAAAGAAAGAAAGAAAACAAAAAAAAGAAAAAAAAAAGTTTAGATAGGAACAAATTCTTCCCCACACTATCATTACATTATTCATATAGGTGATGCAAGTTCTGTTAAACAAACAAACACCTTACATATGGGTACTCTGTAGTTGGGCAGACCTGGCTTTGAATCCTGACTGCACCATCCACTGCCTATGGGACATTGGTTGAGCAAGTTACGTTACTTGTCTAAATGGAGGCTCCAGAGTCAGGTGGTCTGGGTTAAAAACGTTCAGCTACTAGAAAGGTACTTTGAGAAAGGTACTTCAGCTATCTGGCTTCAGTTTCTTTTGGTGGAAAATGGGTATATTCGTGCCCTCCACGGAGTTGTAAGAGCTAAGGAAGAGAGCATACTTGAGTACTTTACATGGTGTGGCTCACAGTAAACATTCCGAAGTATTGGTTGTGTGTCTAATTATTATTATTCTCATATTTCTTTCCATTTAGCAGTCGATATATTTAACAAAGATGCTATCTTTTTGGCTCAATATGTCTGCATATAAACGAATTTGAAAACAGTTCTCATTGTTCTCAAACTGACATATCATCCCCCACCAAACTGAGCAAACAGAACAAAATAGAGTTCACATTAAAACAAGGATGAGATCCTCTTCTGTCAGTCGGCAGAAATTGAAATCAGTTGTTATATCTTTGGCAAGATTATGGGGAATTGGGCATTCTTCATACAATTTTAGTGGGAATACAGATTGATACATTATTTTTGGAGGCCAGGGTTTTTTGGAAGTATCAAATATATCCTTTAATCCAGCAGGTAGGAATGTGATCTGTAGAATTATTAACATGTGAACACTTGTACACAAGTATGTTCAAAGCAGTGTTGTTTATAATGGGGAAAATTGGAAACAGTTTAAATGCCCATTGTTGTGTAAATATAAAAAAAAATTGTGGTTTATCCATACAATGTAATACAATGAAGCCATTAAAAAAAATGAGGTTGAGGGGCGCCTGAGTGGCTCAGTTGGTTAAGCAACTGCCTTCAGCTCAGGTCATGATTCTGGAGTCCCGGGATCGAGTCCCGCGTCGGGCTCCCTGCTCGGCGGGGGGTCTGCTTCTCCCTCTGACCCTTCCCCTCTCATGCTCTCTGTCTCCCATTCTCTCAGATAAATAAATAAAACCTTTAAAAAAAAAATGAGGTTGAAACTAATGATGTAATGTATGGTGACTAACATAACGTAATAAAATAAAATTAATTTAAAAAATGAGGTTGACCTATATCTACCTTGAAAAGATAGCCATCATATACTAGTAAGTGAAAAAAAGCAGAATGCATAAGAATATATGCAGTGTGGTCCCATTTGGGGGGAAAAAACACCTCTGTGCATGTATATTTGTATAAGAATAGAAAAAAGTCTGGGGAGACACACACCATATTGTTCACAGTGGTTACCTCTGAGGAATGGGTTGGAGGCTAAGTGAAGGGCGTCTTTTACTTCTACTTCTATATTTCCGTAGTGTTTAAAATGAAGTGTTAAGTGTGTATCTAAGTGTGAAGTTGGAATGTCATTTTGTAATTTTTTTTAAAAGGAAGAAAAAGTAGTAGATGAGTTTACCCAACACCAATTCCTTATCCTGACAGAATTCTTTGCTATTTCTTAATTTGATTGATTTGGCTTCCCTGGCTTACTCGCCCAGGTTCTTTTCTTAACCCTGACTGGTTTGGGGGGAGGGGTGGATTCTCAGTCCATCTGATTCTCTTCCAGAGTGTAAGCACTAGATCAGGTCCTCTGGATTCTTGGCCATATTCCGTTGCTTCTTTAGAGACCCTCTGCCCCTCTTAGATCACCCTAATTTCGAATCCTCCAATAAAGAAGGTACTTGCCTAATTGACCCAAAGAATCTCACTTAGGACTTTAGGCCTGTCTGCACGAACCTTACTCAAGCTTCCCCCTTCTTGAAGATTTCCTTAGCTCTTGGGTTTTTAAAAACCCTGTTCTCTTGATAGATGTGTGTCCATTTGGTTGACTTCCTCATATTAAAGCTGGTGCTGTTCTGTGGGGAAGCCTAGAAAATGATCCTCTTGTTCTAGACCAGGTTTAGCCTGGGGTTGGTAATTACAGTGTGACTGCTAGTGGCATGTGCCATATTCCCAGCAGATTCTTACCTTTTGGCCACCTTCTTGCTAAAATAATAGGAAGCTTCCTTCTTCTCTTGTTTTGAAGATCTGTGTCCACTAAGCCACCACTCCCCTTAGTGGACCTCCCACCGGGTTCCACCTTCCAGTTTGAGGGACACGCCTTGCACTTCCCTCTGTCCTCTTTTCCCAGCCCTCCCCAGTTCCTGAACCTTTCCACTGTGCCTTCTGGAATTAATAGTGTATCATCAGCAAAATTTCCTTTATCTTTAGTCTCTTCTCTGAGCATTCCGTTCTCCTGGCTCACAAACCTGACTTTCGTGGAGGACACTTCTTGATCTGCAGCCCACTCACATGGTGGCTATTTCTTCTTGGAGAGTCCTCTCACCACCGAGTTTGGTGGTGGGCTATGTGTCCTCCGTGCTTCTAATTGCTGCTTTCTGACCATTCTCCTTCCTCTTCCCTAAAAAGCTCGGTTTGGGCTCTCTTGTCAGGTTATATCCTCCGGTAGTCTTTATTGTTGTAGCACAGTGACTCTGAGTCATTCGCATTTGTTTCTTGAGGACTTTAGCTCCTGACTCACCACCACTTTCTCCAGTCTTCCCTAATTATCTTGACTTCTGCTCTATCTCATTCACTGATTTCTGTGGTCCTACTCCAGAGCAATGCTTCTCCACAAAGGGAGGTTTTGCCCACAGGGAACATTTGGCAGTGTCTGGAGACATGTTTGGTTGTCGTAACTTGAGAGACACTGCTGGCATTTATTGGCAGTGGGTAAGCATCCGGGGACACTGCTCAACACCCTGTAGTAGGCAGGATGCCCCCCTGCCCCCGCCCACCGTGGCAAAGCGTTGTCCAGCCCAGAGTGACTGCTGTTTAGAGACTCTGGCCTCGAGTCTACTCCTGACCTTGTCATGGCTGCTTATCACAACCGCTCCATCATCTCAATTTTGCACATCTTCCTTTCCAACCACTTCTTCCTCTTACTGTTCCAGTTCTCTTTCTCTACCTCAACTCAACCTTCCTTTAATCCCACAGGGACCTCCAGTCCATGGATCTTACTCTCCTTTTCATTGTCCTGGCTCCTTTGATGGCCTGCTTCCCTTCTTTACTCAGCTCCTGTGGTCAGTCATTAGAATCACTTCCTTGCATGTGTTCTTGACCCTATTGCCCATCTCTTGTGTATAGTCAAACCCAACTTTTTGGCCTCTTCCATACCTGCATATATAGCGAAACATGGTCAGCTCAGAAGAAAACAAAACTATAACAACCATGCTGACTAGTTTCAATCTAAATTCTTGACGTCTGACTCTTGATTTTGGCTCAGGTCATGATCTCAGGGTCGTGAGATCCGGCCCCACATCAGACTCCATGCTGGTCATGGAGCCTGCTTAAGGTTCTCTCTCTCTCCCTCTCCCTCTGCCCCCCGCCCCTTTCTCTGTCTCTCTGTCTCTCTCAAAAAAAGAAAAAAAAAAGAATAAATAAATAAATTCTTGACCATGAACCTCAAATGTACCCTTAATACTGCCAGGCATTCATATTGTATTTCCCTGACCCATTCACTCTCCCATCATTTCACACCTTCTTCTCTTTCCTCAAGCCACCTTGACCCTGCTTCCTATTTTGCCGGGGAACAAAAGAAGAGTCATCAGAAGTGAACTTTAACAGATTTACAGCAGCGCTTCTACTCACTGCTACCACATATACCCTCATACACTCCTTTCTACCTGTTTGCATAGAAAAATTCGCCATCTGCCCATCTGAAGGCACTTCTTCCATTTGTACATTAGATTCCATGTCTCCTATCAAGGAAATCACTCCAGTAGTTCTCCTCTCTCTAACTTTTTGCTTTCTGTAGGCTCATCATATTAGCACACAAATGTGCTATTATTTTTCCCGTCTCAAAAAACCTCCTCTTGATATCTGACTTTGCCCACCAGTTACTAGCCTGCTTCTTTGCCTGCTTTGATGCAAAACTCTTTACAAGAGTTGTCTATTTTCATTGTGTTCAATCCCTCCCTTCCTGTTCTCTCTTGAAACCATTCCAGTGGGGTTTTGACTCCTTATCACTCTACTGAAGTTGTTCTTGAAAAGGTCAAGGCTGACTTCCTCATTGCAAAATCCAATAGTTAGTTCTTGGTTCTCGTCTTATTTGGTCTACAAGCAGCCTTTCATACAGTTGGCCAGCCAGTCCTTCTTGACATACTTTCTTCATTTGGCTTCCAGAGATGTATACTTTACTGGCCTTATTTTTCTATTTCTATTCTCTATTTCTTCTTCATAATCTCCTTTGATGTTTTTCTTTTTTCTGTACTACATCCAAGGCTCCGTCCTTGGTCCTCATCTGTTCTCTACCTGCCTTCCCTCTGTTGGTGATTACATTTAATCTCATGGCTTTAAATACCATTTTTATGCCTGTATCTCCAGCCCAGATCTTCCCAAACCCTGGACTTGTGTCTCCAGCTGCTTGTTCAACATTGCCAGTGGAAAGTCTGATAGCTCAAACTCAACACATTCAAATCGAACTCCTGATTTCCCCCTCTCTCCCCAGCACACCTACACCAAGCATGTTCCTCCTTTAACCTTCCCTTCTCAGTTGATGGCAACTCTGTCCTCCACTTGTTTGAATTAAAAATTAATCTTTGAGGGCGCCTGGGTGGCTCAGTTGGTTGAGCGACTGCCTTCAGCTCAGGTCATGATCCTGGAGTCCTGGGATCGAGTCCCACATCGGGCTCCCTGCTCAGCGGGGAGTCTGCTTCTCCCTCTGACCCTCCCCCCTCTCATGCTCTCTCTATCTCATTCTCTCTCGCAAATAAATAAATAAAATTAAAAAAATTAATCTTTGAGTCATGTTTAATTAACTCTTATCTTTCTCGTATCTAGTCCATTGAGAAATTCTGTTGGTTCTTCTTTCAAAATAGATATAGACTCTTCTATTGCTTCTTCCACCTTGACCTGAGCCACCTTCCATTTTTGCTCAGATGACTGTTAGACTCCTAACTGGTCTCTGTGCTTCCACCCCAGTTCTCCTACAGTCTGTTCTCAACTTGGAAGCTGGATGGATCCTTTAAGGTTCTAAGTCAGCCACTTTGCTCCAAACCCTGCAAAGGGTTCCCATGTCACTTCAAGTAAAAGCAGTCCTCATAATGGCTGATAAGGTCCTGTATTATCTGAGCCCTGTAACTTCTCCGACCTCTCTTATAATCTCTTACTCCTTCAATTCACTCTAGATACATTGACCATCTTATTATTCTTTCAGTACACTGTGCACACTCCTGCCTTAAGCCTTTGCACAAGCTGTTCCTTCTGTTTCCAACACTTGTCCCTCAGATACCCGTGAGCTAAATCTCTCAGGTCCTTCAAATTTGTGCTCAGATGTCATCTCGTCATAGCCCACCCCTGCCCCCCTTATTTAGAATGGCAATCCACTCCTCCATCCCTACACTCCCAATTCCTTATCCTACTCTTCTTTTTTCCCCCCTGTAGCATCAGCATTCTTTAACATACTATTTTATATTAGTGATCTTCCACCACTAAAATATAAGTGCCGTAGGGCAGGAATTGTTTTATGTTTTGTCCATTTTTGTAGCCAAGAACAGTACCTGGAACACAGTGGGCCCCAGTGCATAGCTGTTGAATTAATGCCCATCTAGTTTTAGGTATGATCACAGAGCACAGATGACTGACAGGTTGGATCCAATGAGCAGTAGTTTCATCTCTCCAGCACCTTATATTTACAGAATCTTTCTCGGTTCAACTCTTCTACCTCGTCAGGTGCCCCCTCCCCTCCCTCCCCCCACCCGCCGAGGGGACTAGTCTTGCAAAATTCTACCAACTTTATGCAATAAAGAGTTTAAAGAGGTTAAAAAAAAATAGCAAGATGTTGGTCCTCTCACTTTCGTCCCGCCCTGAATGATTTAGAAAGAAAGACATCTTAGAGCTCCATGTTTTCTTTCCCAAGTGTCCCTCTCTCAGTTTGATTCCTTGATTTCTGGGCTTTGGGATCCTGTTTTAGGAAGTGTTTCTGGATGAGACAGAATGCTTTGCACCCAGCAGCCCCTGAGTAAGTGAGTCTCCACTTCTCTCCTCCAATCTAAATTTTGATTTACTGAGCCTCTTACTTTTTGTCAGCTTCTCAAAGCTTCTCTTCTTGGGCCCAACCCAGATGTGGTCTAACTGATACATTTATTGCTTCTCCCAGGATTTCTCTGATTTTCTGCCTTCAGTGTTCCTTATGACCTCAGTGAACATATTTCTCACGCCCTGTCTTACTTCTTTGAAGCCTGCCCCTTAGCTCCTTTCACACTTTTCTGATTGCATTTAATTTTTAATTTTTTTATCTTTTCGAAAGATTATTTATTTATTTGGAGGGGGTGCGGAGCGGAAGAAGGAGAGGGAGAGAATTTCTCAAGCAGACTCCCCTCTGTGTAAGGAGCCTGATGCGGGGCTCGATCTCATGACCCTGAGATCACGACCTGAGCAGAAACCACGAGTCAGGTGTTTAATTAACTGCGCCACCAGGCGTTCCTCTGACTGCATTTATAATGTTGCCCATACCCCTCCTCTCTGAACTAGGTCCCAGGTTATTAAGAGTTTGATTGAGAAGCTAATTCCTGCTATGGATGGTGCTACCCCTATTCGCTCTTGACTCTTACTTCTGTGGTCTGAGGCTCTTCCGAACCATATCAGGCCCAGGCACAGGAAGCGGGCAGAGGCTAAGGGGTCTGCATAAACTACAGTTTCAATTGTGTGGGGAATGAGGGGGGCAGGGGCCAGCTATAAAGTGACCATTAGGTATAAAGCATTGTACCCACGTGCTAAGAACTGCAGTGAGCTCCTTTAGCTCTCAGGGTTCTCGGTGAAAGATGCGCTCCTCAAAACCTGGAGACCTGGCTTCTTGGGCTAGCCTTCTATGTGCTACCCGGTCTCTTTTTATCATGGTTGGCTTTTATTTCCTTGCCCTTCTCTGCTTTATTCTCCCATAGATCTTACAGAAGCCACCTCGGTAGTTAGAGACAATAGAAGTGGAAACAGAGGGTAGTGGACTGGGCCAAGTGTCTCCTTAGCCTTTCTCCCGTGTCCACTACCTGCCTTCGCTTTGTAGGAAGGGGCCGATACAGTCCCTTGTCCCTTGGTCAGTCCTTCCTGTAGAGTCTCCCTCAGGTCCCTTCTGCTCTGGCTAGTGGCCTTTGGGGTGGAGTTGGGGTGGGGGCTGTTACTCCCTGGGGTGGGAATCAGAGGGAATAAAATTCCTCTCCCACCCTCTTCCTCTGTTTTGGTGGGTTGGAGGGCCAAAGCCTTGACAGATAATGTTTTATTATCAGCAGGTGTTCAAGATGCCCTGTAACCAGAGCCTAAGTTTGGTCCTTCCTTCATCCCCTCACCTGGAGATGAACCCTGGAATAGCTCTTCTGTTCCCTAGGGTCAGCCTGGTGTCAGAGCTGCCTGCCTCGCCTCCTAACTGATCCTGAAGATAGGGGTTTAGCAAACTCAGGGGGAATCTTAAACCCACAAGGTTATGGCTTCCTGCAAGGAAGTAGGGATTGTATCAGTAGGAAGCGCTATATTAGGTAACCAGGGCATCCTGTCCTCCTCAGTGAAACCCAGATCCAAAAGAGCATGAGATGTACTATACCTAGAAATGATCTTAGAGTACGTGGACTGTAGCCAGGAGAGAGGACAAGGAGTGGGGAGAAGTCCTGGGCTGAAGGACTGAAGTCTCAGGAAGCAGCTTTTAGCCTCAGGCCTGATCACATCCATTTAGGACAAATTCCTCCTCATCAGACCTGTCTTGACTCCTCTGCAGATTCCCGCTTCTCTCCTTCTCCAGACCCCGTCTCCCGCCACCCACCCTCCACTCCCCCGTAGTGCAACCACACTCCTGTTCTGAGTCGAGCTCTGACTTGAAGCATATCTTTCAACCTCCCCTTTTGTCTCCCTGTACTCCACCTTCCTCTGGTGCCTTGTGGTCGTGCTCAATTTTTCCTAGGCACTGGATTTTAGAGTCCTCACTGGACACTTTGAGGCCATGTCCCTCCATGGCCACCCCAGCCATGGTTTTAGCAGGTGCCCTGTTATGAATGAATATTTTGAGTTAAACTGGGGGCAGGTGACTGGGGCCTAGCACTTCAGCTTTCTAACCTGCAACCTGCCGGCTTCTTATCTTTCTGGAAAGTGACTTTGTATCCAGAATTTTTTTTTTTTTTCCTAGAACCTCAGGCTCCTTGGAATCCTTGCCCTTCCTTAAACTCGGAGTCCAGAGGGGCCAGGCACTCGTTCAAAGCTGGAGAGCATGTCGCTCAACGGACTTCTGTTCTTGGAATCTGGTAGTCACTGCAGATGTTGTGTGAAATAGTTTTCACATTTTCACTGGGATGTTTGATTTGATCTGGTTTTCACTGTGTCTTTTAAGATATTTTCACTATAAAATATTTGGGACCCATGAGAGAAAATATATGACGTATCTAAGGTATAAAGGGTAAGAAAACAAACACCGTGTACCCACCAGCCACTGCGTTTTTAAGCAATTAACGGTAATATTCAGTTCCTTTGCCCTCGCGTGTCCTTTCCTGTTTACCCTTAGTGGGTTAAGAACGTTGGGAAGAGCAGCTGGAGAAGTCTCGAGGGTCATTCTATTCCCTTCTCCACAGAAGCTGCCCCAGGCCTACATCCGTCTGGTGATGTTGAGGCATTGACCATGAGTGTTACTTTTGTAACAGGAAAGCTGTTCAGGACACAGTCCCTCCCTGCCCCCCATCAAATGGGATGTCTATTTAAGATGCATTTCCCAAGAGGACCTCTGACAGCTTTGGTTTCTTCTTCTGGCCATTTATATCTCCTTCTTGCCCTTGCCCTCCCCAAACCTAAAGATCCACAATGACTCAGGTAGTACCAGGAATTCTTCATTGAGTTTTCATCCTGCTCCATTTCGTCTGGCTCCTGCCGGCTAAATATCTAGAGATGGACTGCCCAGGTCTACTCTCCCTCTTCCTGGGAGCCAATGGACATGATTAGTGTCTTCTGCAGCAGGCCCACAGAAGCCAGCTGCTACAGGCTTCACAGAATTAAGGTTGTACGTAGTCTCCACTATTAAGGAATTTATAATCCAGTGGAATATTAATATACACAAATATATGTGGCGTATTATAAACTGTCAGTAAGCTTCCTTGTTTAACTGTTATCTCAGCATATGCAACTGATGAATCACTGAACTCTACCTCTGAAACTAATAATACACTATATGCTAATTAATTGAAGTTAAATAAAATAAAATAAATATTATCTTGGCAATTAATTGTAAGGAAAAAAATTTCCTCCATTAGCTTAAGTGAAAGGGAAATTTACTGAGGAAGCACAGGGAGATCTCTCGATACCTAATTTTAGGACACTTAACCATGCCTCACAGGGGCTGGAAAGACAGCTTCTTTCTCTGGGATCTCAAGATTGCTCCTTTTTGGCCCTCACGCCGACTTGCTGGCCAGTTGGCTTCTGCTCCTACAAATTATTGACTGGCACCCGGCTTTGTTTGTCTTGTTGTTCACTCTGACTAGCTCTGTGTGGCCTTTCTAAGTATCCCCTGTTATCCAGTAAAGTCTCTACATCAGTTTTTTACCCTGGGGTCCATTGTTCCCTTGAGCATCCACGCTTAGAATTCAGGGTTTCAGGGCACCTGGGTGGCTCAGTTGGTCAAGTGTCTGCCTTCAGCTCAGGTCATGATCTCAGGGTCCTGGATCAAGCCCCACATGGGGCTCCCTGCTCAGCAGAGTCCGTTTCTTCCTCTCCCTCTGCCCCTCTGCCTGCTTGTGCATGCTCTCTCTCTCTCTCCAATAAATAAAATCCCACATCGGGCTCATGGCTCAGTGGGGAGCCTGGTTCTCCCTCTCCCTCTCCCTCTGCCCCTGCTCATGCTCTCTCTCTCTCAACTAAATAACTAAATCTTAAAAAAAAAAAAAAAAGAATTCAGGGTTTCGTTAATTGGATGGGGGGAGCGGATTGCAACCTTATCTTCAGTAACCTGTAACTGACATTTGGCCTGTCCTTTTATTATAAATATAAGCAAAACCCACTACTGCATTAGTGGCATCTATGATTTTTGTCACCAATAGAAATCACAGATATTTTTAGATCATTTTATAGTGGCTGCAGATATCATGAAATATAGTTTATGTTCATCGCTGTTTGAAATTATGAGTTATCAGACCCACTATTAAATCTTGTAGTTTAATGTATTAATGAAGAAGCGTATATATTCTTAGATCACTCATGTAAAAAAATATTGGAATAACAGCATTTTAATTAATTGGTTTTCTTTGTAATCTTCTGTGTTGTATTGTATGTATTTGAAAAGAGTCCTCAGCCTTCACTTGGCTGTGTAGCACTCCATGGCACACAAAAAAGGCTAAGAATCCATGCTGCGTGGCTTTTGTGTCATGTACCTGATGGCGAGAATCTGGTTGGTCTAGGGATTGAGTTCTCTTGGGTCAGGTGTCCGCTGTTGGTCTAATTAGCTGAGTCTAGGGGATGTGGTTCAGATTTGACCCCCTCATCTTGCCCTTTTATGGGGCATTGTGGGTGGACAAGACACACTTCCAAAGAAGGGAGCTTAACTAAGCTAGCCACCTTAATTTACTTTGAAGTCATTTGTATCTGATACAGAGAATAGTTTTCTCCCATAGTCATATTGTACCTTCTAGCTAGGAAATACGTGCTGGGGGGGCACCTGTCTGGCTCAGTTGGTGGAGCGTGCAACTCTTGATCTCTGGGTTGTGAGTTCAAGCCCATGTCGGGTATAGACATTACTTAAAAATAGTCTTTAAAAAAATGTGCTGTTGATCATCAAAGAAACCAGTAGAATGTGGATAGATCATTATGAATCCAGAAAGAGATCTACTGATGGTTTAAGTGGCATCATGTTAGTATGGCAAGGAGCCACAGTTTGTAATTGGAATAATAGTAAAATTTTAATGCTGAGTGAAAAAAAGAATTCTCCTCTTCCCTCTGCCAGGATCATGGATCCTGGGAGAGCCACTCTTTCCACATGCATTTTCTCCAACTTATAGGTTCCATGTTCAATCTGTCATAGATGGGCTCAGCGTATTCTTCCAGGATATGCAGTCTTTGTGCCAGGGAAACAACATGATACTTACTATCTGCTCAAAGAGGGGCAAGGGAGGTTAATGCTGAGGACATGCATTCTAACCTGGGGCTGAGTTAGGAATTTGAGTGCAGAGATTTCCAGAGAATCTCCTTTTCCTGGGGCAATATCACACAGATTTAGCTGCAAAATCTCATTCCCTACCTGACAGTGTTTCTCCTCGCTAGCTTTTCTGCAGTCACGCCACTAATTCTGATAGATCTGGTAGCAGTGATTTGGGCTGGGGGCTAAGTTGGCTGCTTCCTATAGATCTCCCTCCTGTTTTCAACTCAATATCTGAATTAATGGACCTGTCTTTCCTCCGGCCCCACCCTCCAGACCCACCCCATGGTACTGCTTTGGTTTGCCTCCAGCACAGGTGAAGAGCAGAGAGTTTGGGAGTGGGGTTGGGACATCCCTGACAAGGACGAAAAGTCCTGCCTGCTTTTCTGCTGTTCTCTCTCAGGGCAGACTGGGCTTAGACCTGTATCCCAGAACTGAACACATTTCGCTGAACCCACAATCATCCATTTATTTCTTTGGACCTAGAATTATCTGGCTCAGAGAAGGTGCCAAGTGAATAAATATATTTGTTTCTGTGGCTTGAGATGTTTTTCCTTGATCCTGCTTTCGGGAATTATCTCCTACTATTAAGCAAGGATTTATTCCGCACATGTGTGTGTGTGTGTGTGTGTGTACTCCCTTGTTTATTTAATAAAGAATTTAAAGCAGCTTTTTCAATAATCCTTTGAATCTTATTATCTCCCAGTCCCAGTCCTGGAAAACAGTGTTCCCTTTACCTATTCCCAGAGAACTTGGAGCAGAATATATTTACTGGAGTCTAATTCAGCATCCCCTAGAACCTCAGACTGGGTTTAGTAGCAAACGGCCTTTGGGATGAAGTCAGGCTCAATGATAGAGAAGCTCCGACTGTGGGAAGCTGCCATCTGAAAATCTCAGGGCATTGAATTTGAAAGGTGCTCAGGGCTCAGAATCTCCAAGTCTACTTATTCCTTCTCTGCAGGACTTAGGGAGACTCTCATCTCCCTACCCCCACCTCCAATCCCACCCCCTCCCCCAGTCAGTACATCCTTTGCCCGGTACCAGTAGTTTTTGTTCTTATGAGCTGATATGGATAGCTTTATATAAAAAAAAAAAAGAGCCAGAAATGGCTCTGAGTTTGTGCTCTGTGCCCTAACTTAAACTCTACTGGGTTGTGGGGATCTAGGACTGTAAAGGAAGAAGAACTCAGAAGTCCCCAGAGTTCCAGCCTCTTGCTTTTTGGACTCAGTGAGAAATTGGCAATCCAGGGCCCATACCTAACTGGGCTAGCCAAAAGAAGGTCCTCAGCCAGGATTGGGATCAACTTCCATCCCAAAGCTCTGCAGCGAATATAGACTGTAGGCTCTACAAGGCCACGTCTGTGCCCCCAAACTGAGTGCCCAGCACATACCTCAGAGCCTGGCACATAGTAGACACTCGGTGAATATCTGCAGAATGAACCTGAACTCTAGGAATTCACAGCCTGGTCAAGGAGATAGAAAATGAATAAACAAATAAACAGTTGGAAATTATTGTAATTGTTTTGAGGGAAAAGAATAGACTTCTCCAAGGGCAAACACTTTAGATGATACGGTCGGGGCGGGGGAGCTGAAGAAGTGGCATTTAAACTGAGATCTGAAAGATGAGAAGGGGCCAGCTTTGAAGCCAGTGGGGGACAGATATCTAGGAGATGCCTGGGGGGGACAGATATCTAGGAGATGTGGGGGGGGGGATTGGGGACAGATATCTAGGAGATGCCCTTAAACTGGCCAGCTAGAAGTCATGCCGAGGAGGAAGTCTGCATGCCTATGTATCTAGAGTCTTGGAGGCTATTTATAGAAAAAAGGAGGGTCTACTGTTGATTCATGGTCAGTGTGTTCACCATGGGCCCCCCCCACACACCGTTCCTCACATACCAAGCTTTGTTTTATAATACCTTAGACCTAGTGCTATTGACTGTTCCAGAATCAAAGGCTCCAGTGTGTGCTGGCCAGGGAGAACAATTATTTGTTTATGCGTCTGACTCCTCCACCAGACTATGAGCTTCTTGAAGGCAGTGAACCCCATCTTATCCTCAGGACATGGCACGCTCTATGGCGGTGTCAACAATTTTGTTGACTGATTGAGTGAATCGTAGCAGTTAATATTTATTGAGCGCTTTCTGTGTGCCGGGGAGCATAGCAAGCACCTCCCATGTACCATCTGATCCTCATGGTAACTCTGTAATGCAGTTAGTATTATCATTGCCAATGTGCCACTGGAGAAACAAGGGCCTAGCAAGAGAGAGTGATGGATTTGGGATTCGAGCAGAAGCATTTTGACTCCAGAGCCCATACCATTCAGCCTAATTAAAGGGCTTCTGGTTGCCTTCAAGGAGCAGAGATTCTTGGGACACTCAAGGGAATGGGATTAACACATCACACACATGACCTCATTTAACACTTCTCCCAACAACCCTCATTGATAGGAGTTATTTTACTTGTTTTAGAGAGAGAAAATTGAGGCTCAAAAAGATTAAGTCACGGGGCACCTGGGTGGCTCAGTCAGTTGAGTATCTGAGTCTTGGTTTCAGCTCAAATCACAATCTCTTGGTCGTGGGATTGAGCCCCGAGTTGAGCTCTGTGCTCAGCGTAAATCTTCAGATTCTCTCTCCCGCTCACTCTCTCTCTAATAAAAAAGATTTTATTTATTTATTTGAGAGAGAGAGAGTGAGCGAGAGAGAGAGCACTAGCAGGGTGAAGGGCAGAGGGAGAAGCAGACTCCCAGCTGAGCAGGGAGCCTGATGTGGGACTCGATCCTGGGACCCCGGGATCATGACCCGAGCTGAAGGCAGACGCTTAACCGACTGAGCCACCCGGGGGCCCTAAATAAAATCTTTTTTAAAAAATAAATTAAAAAAAAGATTAAGTCACTTAGCTAAGATAATAAAACGAATATGTAAATGGCGGCCTTATTTTCAGAGCCAAGGCTGTGTGACTCTAGATCCCATCCTCTGTCCCCGTTCTGTGCTAAGTCCAGTCACTTGGTCACTGGGCAGGGATCTGCCGCACTGACTGTATTAACATCCTTTAAATGTTGTCCGGGCCTGTTGGGAGCCTGAGAGTCTATTCCTCAAAAAGGAAACTGAGTATAGAATGGGAAGCAGATAAGGGGAGAGCAGAGACTTTATCTTTTAAAAAAATCCTTTTAGAAAGTGGAGTTCCAATTCTTCTACCATAACATTTACCAGAAGTGTGCAATTCACTGGTTTTACAACATTCACAAGGTTATGCAGCCATAGCTACTATTTTAATTCCAGAACCTTTTCATCACCCTGAAAAAAAGAATCTCTGTACTGATCTGCAGTCATTCCCTATTTCCTCAAACCCCCCCAGCTCTTGGAACTCACTAATCTACTTTGTCTCTGTGTGGATTGGCCTATTCTGAATATTTTATACAAATGGAATTATACAAGATGTGGTCTTTTGTGTCTGGCTTCTTTCACTTAACATTATGTTTTCAAGACATCCTCTGAAGCAAGTATCTGTCCTTCATTCCTTTTTACGGCAGAATACTATGCCATTATATGGGTCTAGCACATTTTGTTTATCCATCCATCAGCTGACGGACACTTGTGTTATTTCCACTTTGGGGTTATTATGAATAATGCTGCGATGATCATGTGTGCACAAGTGTTTGTATGAACATATGTTTTCAGTTCTCTTTGGTGTAAACTTAGCAGTGTAATTGCTAGGTCATATAGTAACTTTACACTTAACTTTTTGAGGAACTGCCAAATTGCTTTTCATGGTGGTTTATCTTTTATTAATAAATGTCTCAACTTGAAGTGTAAGATATATACAGAAAAGTACCCATATCATAAGCATATAGCTCGAAGAATTATTACAAAGTGCACATGACCATATAATCAGTACCCAGTCAGGAACTAGGAAGTTTCCAGTACTTAGTACATACCACCTCTAAAGGGTAGCCACTATCCTGACTTCTCATGTGATTATTTTGACCTGTTTTGAGCATCATATAAATGGAATTCTATGGTACATCCTCCTTTGTGCGTGACTTCTTTCCCTCAACAAAATGTTCACGAAGTTTATCCTTGTTATGGTGCCCAGCACTCTGTTAATTTTCATTTCCGGATAATAGTTCATTGTAAGATCATAGCACAATTTATTTATCCATTTGCATTGGATATATGCATAGAATTGGAAGGGTTGCTTCATAGTTATACACATGTTTAGATTTAGTAGATACGATACTGCCAAACAGTTTTCCAAAGGGACTGTGTCAGTTTGGCCTCATCCAAGAATCATCCAAGAGTTCTGGTTGCACCACATCCTTGGCAACACTTGCACCATCTGCCCCTTCCCTTTTGGCCATCATAGTAAATATGCAGCAGGGCCCTGTTGTGGTTTTAACTTCCCGAGTGACTAATGAGGTTCTGTACTTCTTCATGTAATTGTAGGTCATTTAGATTTGACCAGGCCTTTTGTCCATTTTCTCTTGGGTGATTTGTCTTTTTCATATTGATTTTTAAGAATTTTTCATATATTCTCCATCTGTTCTGGAAACGAGTCCTTTGTTGGTTATGCGCGTTACGGGCATTTTCTCCCCATTCTGTAGCTTGCTGTTTTGCTCTTAGTGGTGTCTGTTGATGAGCAGAGAGGTTCCTAATTCTAGTGGAGTCCAATTTATCAGGCTTTTCCCCTGTGATTGTGTCCTGTTCAGTCTTTACGTACCTAAGGTCATGAAGATCAGGCCCTTATCACGAGTGTGTGTGTGTGTGTGTGTGTACATGGATGTGTATGGGGAGGCGGTGTATCACCCTACAGAGTAAGATTTCGTAGGGTAGACAGGACACTGTGTCACCCTATAGGGAGTAGGGAGCAGGCGGGGGATGGGGAGCAGGGAGCCCGTGAATGACGGCCACCATGGGCTGTGTTCCCAGCTGTCAAGCGTGTAATCTGGAGTGAAAGAGAATCCCTTTAGTGGTAGAGGTCCTACAGAGAATACCAGCAGATCCTCTAAATCACCTCTGTGCCCTGCAGACCCAGCTGACTGTCCTCTCTTCCCTCGAACAGGAAAAAAAAAAAAAAAAGAAATTTGCACTCCTGAACATGCTCGTGGCACAGGGCAGGGATCCAGAACTTTCGGAGCCAGGTGCCTGCCCCATAGTTGTGATTTTTGTTGTTATTAAACCTTACGCTTTTTCTTTCTGATCTCTACCACACGGTTTCATCTCCATTTGGGAGGAGGATGGTGAGGTGGCTGAACTCCAGAGAGGTGCTTGACCATCGTTCAGACTGCTTGTCTCCCAAACAGGCTGGCCGGAGCCCCTCCCTGAGCCAGAGCTGACAGGAGCTGCTTGTTCTTGGAGCAGGAGTGAGAGCTGCTGCCGCAGTTTCTGAGGGGCTCCGAGGATTCCTCCCCCCCAGGAAACCACTCTGGTCCCCCAGCCCCTTTGCTGCTTGTTAGGCGCTCTCCAGACTAGAAAGCCCCGGTTTGTGCTGGGGCTGGGTGGGGCTTCGGGGACAGTGTAGGCTCGGCCCTGCAAAGGGGAGGGGTGGTTATGGAGCGAGCAAAGGGTCACAGCTTAGGCTGTACCATTTGCTTGTCACCTTGAGAAGTTCCACCTTGTCTAGCAAAACCCCCTTTCAGGGGCAGCCACCACAAAGGGCTCTTATGAGCGCAGCGGCCCCTTCCCCCCACCTCCACTCCCACTCCCTTTACCATTATTTTTCTTTTGGGGCAGAGCTGAGGGGCCTTCCTGCTATGACTTTGAGGGGCTGTACTTATTTTAAAAGGAGATTTTGAGTCTAGAGCCTCCCTGTACCAGAGACTCCTTTTGCTGATTTTCTAGTCCCATTGGAGGACCCTCCAGGGCTTGAGTAGGCTTTCCTTCTCTGGAGGGCCTTACGTCTTTTCCCGCTCTCAGCCTCTTGGGCTCTTTGGGGATTTAAGAAGCAGGTGAGGGCTAGCTTCTAGTGCTAGGCCTCAGAATGGGGACCAGCAGCCTTCTTCTGGGGAAGTGGGAGGCGGGAGCAGAAGAGAGGAATGCCTGTTTCCCTGGGTGACTCTGAGAGGTAGTGTAACATAGCGGATCAAGGGTATGTTCTGGAGTTCGGGCTCCTGGGTCTTCTCCTTCAGCGTTCTGCCACTCTCTAGCTGCGGCCTTGGTTCGGTCACTTAACCTCTCTGAGCCTTTGTTTCTCATATATGAATTGAGAATGATCTTAGTGCCTGGCTGATAGGGCTACTGTGGAGATTAATTGAGATAATGCATTAAAATGCTTAGCTCTGTACCTAATACACTGAAAGCACCCCAAAATGTTAATCTTACTGATATTATTCAGGCTGTCTCTTTGAAGATTTTTTTTTTAATTAGAGGGAGAGAGCATGAGCAGTGGGGAGAGGGAGAAGCAGGCTCCCCGCCGAGCAGGGAGCCCTATGTGGGCCTCGATCCCAGGACCCTGGAATCATGACCTGAGCCAAAAGCAGACACTTCACCAACTGAGCCACCCAGGTGCCCCCAGGCTGTCCATTTGGACATCTCTTTCATAGTCTCTCTCCCGTCTCTCATCTCTTCTGACTGTACAGCTCAGGGAGCTAGCTGAGCCTCAAGAAGAACCAGAAAAATCTGAATAATATAAGTAGCACTGGACTTTATCTTAAAATGTTTTGAACTGTGCACATATCTTATCTCCATTGTATTTCCGGCACCATGAGAGAGAGAGAGAGGCAGCAAAACTACCCCATTAGAAGGGCAGGCTGCAAAGAGAGTCATTTAGCGGTTTGACTAGACTGCAGACCCACATGCCTGAATGTATGCATGTATGTGTGCGTGGGGAGGGGCAAGGTGGACTGCAATGGATTTGCAGGCTCCCAAACACAAGATTAAGTTCAGGCCTGTCTGTGGTTTCTCCTTCTCAGAGCCCGGCTCGGGAGCTAGGGGCTGCAGGGAGACCAGCGCCAGGTCAGTGGCGGTGGCCAGAATGGTCAGGGTAGGCCTGGCATGACACAGACCCAAACAAAGCTAAGCCAGACCAAACACGGGAGCAACCTCAGCTGTCTGGTCTTCACGTGCCATCTTCAAGGGCAGCGCGCCTTGTGCGCTTAGGGTACCGTGTGCTCTCCCAAATCAGCGAGATTTGCAATCAGCGGGCTGAGAGAATCCGAGGGGTATTCTATGAGGGAGCAGACAGAGGCTGGATCTTGCCTGAAACTCTGAGACAGCTCATCCGAGCCAGCTGCTGTGGAAATTGAAGGGAGGGAGGAGGGAGAGGGAGCTGGTTGTCTCTGAAAAACCTGGACATCACCACCCTGTCTCTTTTCTGTGTCCTGGTAACATGTTTTTTTTTTCCCCTCTCAGATTCTGAAGAAATGCAGAGATTAATCCCTTCAAAATACATTTGTCTGTTCACTGTGTGGATGACGGATATGCAGCTCGTGTTTTTCTGCTTTCCCAATAGCCTTTGTTGAGTGTGTATTGGTTTCAAAATGGCCTGGTGGAGCCTCTTGCACGAGGCTCATGTGGGGCCAGGAAGGGGCGGTGAGAAAGGGCCCCCAGCTGAAGCGTCCTCGGACAGGTGGGGCTAGGTGGAATACTTCTGCTGGAGTGTTTTGGGGAGCAAGGTGCTTGTGCTCCGTGTGCCTCCACTGTGTTAGCTTTGCTCTCCACTATGGCACCCACCCCGCCAGAAAGAGGGTGAGAGGGATGGAAGTGAGACCTGGACCTCGCGGGGAGGTCCTGAACTTTGGGAGAACAAAGAAGATCTTTGAGAAGCAACAGAGCAGTTTTGGGGGAGATAAGGAGACATCATCTATACCAAGCAGACAACAACCTTTGTATTATTGCGTGTGACCCTTCTAGCAATCTCTTGAAAATAGGTATGGATAGCTATCCTCATTTTTCTGGGGAGGAAGATAGCCACTGACTGGCAAAGTGAGGATTTAAAGCTAGAACCTGCTGGTACAGAAGCCACTCAGCCATAGTCCTCACCAGGGTCTGAGGAGGGGGCTCATGTGGAGATGGTGGACAGTGAAGGACCCACAGGTTACCAGCCAGGGTTTCCATGACCATGGGGCCCTGCTCTGAACTTTGATTAGTCACTGAATTGTTGGAAGAGTGTATGCTTTGAGCGGGTAAGGGTTAATAACTGGGTCAGACCTGGTTTCTTTGCATGCACTACAGCATTAAGTCTTTTCTTGAGCCTCCTTGGCACTGGACCAGGGCCAGGTAAGAAAAGTGTCAGAGGAAAGGGACGGACATTTCTTGGGTACTTACTCTACTCTCTCGTTTAATCCTTTCATGAACCCTGACATAGAGATTATTAGTCTCAGCACCCCCTCCCCTGTCCATCTATCCATCCCTCCATCTCTCTCTCTCTCTCTTTCTCTCTCAAGAATCAGACCTTGACTGAGTATAATAACTTGCCCAAAATGTTCCCACTGGCAAATAGACCTAAGGTACAAATCCAAGTCTTTGGGCTCTCAAGCCAGAACTTAAAGCTTATTTCTACTTCTCTTTTTTCTTCTAAGAATTTTTTTTCTAATCCCTGGATAATCTTGCTGCTTCCTCTTTGAGTGAGAAGCCACTTCCGGCTTTCTCTTTTTAAACTGTGATACTTCCCCTGGGCATTAGATTCATCTTTCCTTCTCCTCTCACCCTTTTGCTACTAAAGCTGGGTCTGTGTTGTGGCCGTAGGGGTCATTTCAGGTTTTCTTTGGTCTAGGGATTTATTTTAGGTTTCTGGGTCATCCCCCTGTGACATCTACCTTCAGCCCTGGAGCAGAGTGATCTTTGACTCCTCTCAAATACTACACCCACTCCATCAGCAAATCCTGCTGGCCATACCTTCAGATACACCCAGAATCTGGTCACTTCGCGCCACCTCCCCTGCTGCCCCCCAGGCCCAGGCTCCCACCACCTTCCACCTGATCATCCTAGCAGCATTCTAGAAGATCTGCCCATTTCTCCTGTCCTTCAACACTCTAAGTGATGCTTTTACAATGTAAATCAGATCATTTCACTCCTCAATAAGCTCTAATGGTCCCCATCTTACAGAACAGAAGCTAACATACTACATTAACTCATGATTTCAAATAAACAGACAATTTGCACCAACCTGCCATGCTCGTCCTCTGATACAGGGTGACCATCTAATTGATCGTGCAAACTGGGACCTAATAAGAGAGAAAGGGACGTCTTTTAATAAACAGCAACAAGCGTGAGCCAGGGCTAGACCCAGGCAAACTGGGAATTTTGGTCCCTTGACCCAGCTAGCCACATGGATCATTCTCTCACTTCTGTTTGGGTCTTTTAAAAACATTACCGTCTCAGCGAGGCCTTCTTTGGCCTCTGTTCAGAATTGTAACACATCCCCACCCCTCTCCCATAATGCCTGCACTGATTTATTTTTCTCCATGGTGCTGTCACCATCTGATAGAGAGTATGTTTTAATCAGCTATGTGTTTATTGTTGATCTTCCTCTCTAGATTGTAGACTTCAAGAGGGTAGGGGATTTTTTTTTTTTTTTTTTATCTCTTGTTCAGTCTGTTATATCCCCAGCATCTCAATCATCCTGAACACCATAGAGGGTCAGTAAATATTTGTTGGGTGAATGGATGGAGGGTGGAGAGGAGCACTGGGGAGGAGTTCTGTTTGTTAGAGTCTTTCCCTTTAGAATCCTCGTCCTAAACCATTTTTCTTGTTCTTCTCTATTTATTTTGGTAACCCTTTGGAAACGTGAGACTTTAGAAGAATTTTCCAGTGTGCTCCTAACCCTGCGTGGAGCTAATGATGAAAATGTCCATGATTTCCTAAAGGGAGGCTTGAGCTCTCCAGGGCAGGGAGCTGGTGAGTGCTACCCACAGAGTTTACCAGGTTGCAGGAGGGAGGAGAGGGACTCCTACCCTCTGGAAGCTGTGTATTGGGGGCCCTGCCCGGCTGGATGTTCTACCAAGGCAGCTGGGGGCCGCCCCAAAGACCTGCTCAAGGCTGACGCTGGGGAGTTCCGGCTTGCATGGTTCCTATCTCTCTTTTGTCCCCTACACCTGTCTCCTGGGCCATGGGCTCATATTGAGTAGGGCGAGCAGTACGCCAGGGTCCAGCCTTTCCTTACTCAGAATTCTAAAGGTTTCTCCTCTGAAACAGCCTCAGGGAAAGGAGGGATGGAATTGGGGGGGGGGGGGAGAGTAGGGCTGGACATCTGACCTCTTCTTTTTTTTTTTTTTTAAAGATTATTTATTTATTTGAGAGAGAGTGAGAGAGCGAGAGAGTGAGAGAGCACACAAGCAGGGGCAGAAGCAGAGGGAGAAGTAGTTTCCCACATGAGCAGGGAGCCCGATGCAGGATGCATTCCCAGGACCCTGGGATCATGACCTGGGCTGAAGGCAGCCGCTTAACCAACTGAGCCACCCATGCGCTCCATCAACCTCTTATTTCTTTTTTTTTTTTTTTTAAGAGTTTATTTATTTATTTGACAGAGAAAGACACAGCGAGAGAGGGAACACAAATGGGGAGTGGGAGAGGGAGAAGCAGACTCCCCGCCGAGCAGGGAGCCCAATGCAGAACTCGATCCAGGGACTCCAGGATCATGACCTGAGCCAAAGGCAGTCGCTTAACCAACTGAGCCACCCAGGTGCCCCAACCTCTTATTTCTAATGGAAAGCAATAATTGGGATCTCTCCAGCAGATCCTGCTGGGGTCAGTGAGCAGGAGGGAGCCTTGGAATTTCTGGACCACTGGGAGTGAGTTTGAGACCTCATGGTGGTGATGGAAGTTACAGATACATCTCCACTAAAGAGGGGGAGTTTGGGCACTAGGAACAGAAATGGGCTGCAGTAGGAAAAGAAGGGGAAATAAAATGCCCTATAGGATTTCTTTTTTTTTTTTTTTTTTAAGATTTATTTATTTGTCAGAGAGAGAGGGGGAGAGAGCACAAGCAGGGAGAGTGGCAGGCAGAGAGAGAGGGAGAAGCAGGCTCCCCGCTGAGGGACTCGATCCCAGGACCCTGGGATCATGACCTGAGCCGAAGGCAGACGCTTAACCCACAGCCACCCAGGCGTCCCTGCCCTATAGGATTTCTGTAGCTTTGGTTTTCCTAAAGCTCCTGATACGGCCAGATGGCAGGGGCCAAAGTCCCAGTGAACTGGAGATAGGAGAGAAATGTAGCTCTGTTTTGCCTACTGAAGAGTCACGGTCTAGCAGTTCAGTTAGTGAAGAGGTACGAAATGGAGCAGAAAGCCTATGAAGGCAAACCCAGAGGATGCTTCTGACCCCTCACCCTTGATTCAATAGTCATTCAGAGCCAAGCAAGCCTTGGCAAGCATGGGTGTAGTAGAGAAAGCCACTTTGTGAAACAAAAGGAAACTTCCAGGGGCATATCCTTAGTTTAGAACACCAAGCCCTTAGCAATCTGGCGGGTATGAACTTAGTCTTCTGGTCTTATTTCCCATGAGATACATCAGTGTATCCTGTCTTTTCACACTTTTGTGATTCAAATACTTCCCCACATTTGCAAGGCTGGCCTATGTCACCCCCATCCCCTCACCACCCCCAATCCTGCCCCAGGCTTTTTGCTGGATGGTCAGAATTCCTTCCTTTCTTCTTCTCCAGTTCTTATTACCCTTTGTTTCTAACTCTGTGATAGCGTAACACTTGGAAAAAACCTGAAATCTGCCTGCTCCTCCCACCTGAATATCAACTCCTTGAGGCAGGGACTCTGACTTATTTATCTTTGGCTGACTCAGCCCCGTTCTGAGGAGGGAAGGGTGCATCTCCTTCCCTCGCCCCAGTCCTCTAGTACCTAACACATGGTAGAATCTCAGTAGCTTTTTGCTGCGTAGAATTGATTCTGGGTTAATCAGATGAATGCATTCCACAGTAGACCGACCTGTCTCTTCTTCCCCTCCCCACTCTGGGCAGTGAACCGCTTTGTGGCTGGTACACCTTGCTCCTGGTTCCTTCTTACTTATGGCAGGGGGTACTGCTGTTTGCTTTTCTTAGTCCTGACCCCGCTGTTCTCCCTTTGATCTCGGTGGCCTGCCCCAGCTCGCCCCTGCCATTGTCCTGCACAGGGAGCTAATGTTTCTCCTTCCCAAGCCCGGGCCTCTCCACCTCCTTTTCCTTGCATATTGTAAGGATAATGCGCATGGAATCAGTGATGATGGGAATGGCTGGACTAGGATTGAGGGATGGCCTCAGCCCCTGAGGGTTCCAGGTGGGGCCAGCTTTTCAGGTTGAACCTCCAGATTCTCTGCTCACTTCTCTCTTGTCACCTGAGGGAGTTTGTTCTTGAGCTGGATGGGAATTGAGGCAAGTGATCTGTGATGGGAGGCACAGATGGTTGTGATCCTGGGAAAGGCTGTATGGCCCTTGGGACTAAAATTCTGCTATTTAGAGAAGTAAATAGGGTGGTCATTATATGCGTCGGCCCTGAGGTCAGCCTGTCTGGATTCTAATCCTGCTCTGTTTACTAGTTGGAACCACCTCAGTAAAATGGGGTCATACCAGTGCCAACCATGTTCATTCATTCATGGTTGATTATAGAGCCCTACTTGAGTCCAAGTGCCAGGGAGACAGCAGGGAATAAGACAAAATGCATCAATACATTTAAATTCTTAGAACCGTGTCTAGCATATAGGAAATATGCAGCAAATGTACCAATATTCTTTCTTTTGTTTTTTAAAATTTTTATTTATTTACTAGAGAGAGAGGGAGAGAGAGGGGGAGAAGCAGACTCTCTGATGAGCGGGGAGTCAGGACATGGGGCTCGATCCCAGGATCCTGAGATCCTGACCTGAACCAAAGGCAGACGCTTAACCGACTGAGCCGCCCAGGCAGCCCCCGATATTCTCTTTGTGGTACTTTTCTGAGAGTACTCAGGTGGGATAACTTTTGGCAACAACAGCAGGACCAGATCTCTTGGAGACAGGGAAGGATGGAGGAAGGTCCAAGATACTGGTTCTGTATTTGGACTTAGGCTCAGGACAGCACTGGCTTTATTGCCTTTCATTTTTGCCCCTTCACTGTGAGACTCAGTACAGGAGTTGGCTAAAGATTGCCCTAAAAAACGTAAGAGTCTGTCTGGTTCCACAGAAGGGGCAGGCGGGGCCGGAGGGCGCAGGGAGCTGGGACCACTGAGACTCTGCCCCACCCGTTTGTAGAGAGAGCGCAGGGCCTAGCAAGCCCTGTGTGCCGGAGCCTGAAAGAGGCCACGTTTTGTGAGCAATCTGAAGGGCGGCCCCGGAGACAGGAGAGGTGAGGAAGGAGAACAGCTGTTGGCCTCTCTGCTGTCAGGGCTGTCTGGCTGGAGAGCAGAGGACATGTTTTCGGAGTACGTGGCTTGGGGAAGCTGAAATTAAGGAGAGTGAGGGGAGGTCAAGGTGTATGGCCTGAGAGTTTGCCCCCCTTTTCAGTTTGCTCCTCAGGGCCCTTTCACTCCTGCGGTGATTGCTGGCCAGAAGCCAAGTTCTGACTTTATTGGTGGTCTCCCGGGAAAGTGCAAGCCTGATAGAGACCTTACAGAGGTAGGGTTGCAGTACGAATGGATACTGCATTTCCTGGGGATCAACACGTGTTTCAGATCCCTCCATCCTCAGGGAGAGAGAGTCCTGACTGTGGTTCAGCGTTCTCTCTTCCATCCTTCTCTGGAAGGAGCAGAACCTCTCCTGCGTTCTCTCTTCCATCCTTTTCCCGCGGCGGGTTTTCAGAAATGAATGCCTTTTAGAGCACAGAGCAAGTGCCCTTGACGCGAGCTGTGGGTCCATCCAGGATTCTTGGGTGGGTGCCCTGTGAGCTGGTGGCATGGCTTCCCTCAGAGACCTGCTAGCTTGCCTGGGAACCATGACGATTTGCCTGCACAGGTGAAGGAACTCTGGGTCCTTTCCAAAATTGTGAAGTGCAGCCAGGTTCGGGACCCTGGGATATCATACGCCTTCATCTCATTTTTACTGCACTTGCTTCCGCCGTCAGCCGTTAAGCCAAGTGCCTGAAACTTGAACTAGGCAGAGCATTTTCCTGTGGATATAAATCCACAGTTCATTCACAGCGAAGGAAACAGGTACATAGAGTGTGATGATAGCTGTATTTCTCAACTTTCTCCCCATCATCACCTTGCTCAGGAGCCTTTCTAAGACACTTTTTCCTAATCACTCCCCCTCAGGAAATTTTAATACCACAGATAGAGCAAAATTCTGTTTGTGTACTGTATGTAGATGTTTCATACTTTAAAAGAATAAGATTTTTTTCACCCCTCAAGAACCAGTTTTCTCCCCTCTTGGGGGAATGGTTGCCCCCATTTGTGGGTTCATGGATTGCAGTAAAGCAATGTAAAATGGCAGGGAAGCCTCCAAAGCTTTGCACACTTTAGTCCCCCCATCTCCTCCGACTGAACACCATAGCTCCGTAATTTAGCCTTGTCTCTCAGTCTGTCATTCCCATTTTGCCTGTTCTCCCCTTTCCTGCATTTCATCCTTTTTCTCTCTCTAGTGTGGAACTTTAGGAGTGAATGTAAGTAAAACAGTGATCTGTACAGCTCAGGGACAATTTAGGAAAGATGATTTCCTAAAACAGCCCTCTCAGAGGTCATCCCTTTGGAAGAAAGAGCCTAGAGGCTCTTCGGTGAATACCCCAGGGGTATTCATGGGAAAACATAATAGGTATTGGGGGAATTAAAGATAGACATTTGGAGTTGCCTATTAGAGAAGACCTCACGAGAGGTCTTTATACTGTTCCCAACAAGGTATGGATAGGGACGTCCTATGTTGAATCGAACTTCTCTATATAAATTCTTTTGGGGTTGATCCCACTTCTGCCAGTGGGATATCAAACTCCTTTTCTCTGGTGATAGAGTATAACCAATGACTGCATCTCCGCTCCCCTATAGAAACTACCAGAGGCATGCAGCGTAGGTGATGGAAGGCCCTTTGTCATGAATTTACAGAATCTGTATATGGCAGTCACCAGACAAGAGATCCAAGGGAGACAGAACCATCAGGGCACTGGTGAGTAGCTCCAAAGGTACTTGGTCTCCCTGGGGTTAGAGTTACGGTGTCGGGTTGTGCCGGCCAATATGGTAGCTCTCGCCTCTTGTGACTATTTAAATTAAATACAAATGAAACAAAATGAAAAATACCTCTCCTCATTTGCTGTAGCCACACTTGAACTGCTCGGTAGCCACACATGGCCGGCGGCTACCAAGTCGGACAGTGCAGATGCGGAACATTTCCGTCATTGCAGAAACTTCCACTGGAACTGGTCTAGGTGCTTAGAAGAATTAGTGAGAGGACCAGAAGAAAGACTCACCTCTCTACCTGTCTGTTGAGGAGTAGTTGGCTGTTTTGAGTCAAAGAAACTCCTCTCCTACCTAGTGAAAGTGGGGAATCTTCAGAGTAGAAACAGGGCTTTCCGAGAGTCAGCTGGAAGTTGGATTTACAGCTACTTCTGTCTGTTTATATATTAGTACTAAACCCTGGCCTTGATCAGAATGCTTGCTAAATGCTAATGCCTCCCTGGTAAGAAGGCATTTATCACTGTCTTCCCTTGATCTTTCTGATTTCAGGAGATCCTCAGCCCTCAAGCAGTGCCTCCCCACAAGGGACCGAAAACCAACTTCTGAACCAGCCGGAAGAACCAGCACCATCCCTCCCAGTGCCCGAGAAAGAGCCCCCAGTGAGTCACACACCTGCAGCCCCCGAACCAGAGGTCCTTGGAGTTGTCACTTAGTGGAGGTGCTGCCTTAATATTGGAGGATATTTGTGACCAGGCCACCGGATGACGGATTTCTAGATAGGGGAGTCATGGTCTTTTGCATCTTCCCTGTACTAAGTGAAGGACCTTGACTCCTTTTCTTCCTTATCCCACTTCCAGTGATGGTCTGTGAGGTTGTTCCTTAGGGGAGAAGGGATGTACACATGGCATGAAGTCTTGTGTCACATTCACTGCCTGGCAGAGACTTCAAAACACCTGTGTCAGCCCCTCATCCCCACCAGGGCCATGGGAGCAAGGAAGTTCCTCTCCTGACCTAAGTGGATCTGTTCAAACACCTCTATTAACTCGGGTTCCTTTTCATTCTAGGGTACTTCAGGCCCTATGCACAGACCTCAGCTGTCAAAGGTCAAGAGGAAGAAGCTAAGGGGGCTCTTCAGTTAACCTGTCCCTGTCCCGACTGCGGAGAATGGGCTTGGAGAATAGTTTCCTCGTGTCACCTTGAGAGGAGCTCCTGTAGCAACAGCATCTCCAGCACGGGGTTACATAGTCAGAGGCCCCACAGCAAGGCTGACGTAACAGAAATTCCCGCGGACAGGCGTGGGTACTGTTAACCCAGGGAATCTGGGCTCCCACCCGCTGGGCGTTGGCCTTCCCTAGCCGAGTGGAAGCCAGCTTCTGAGAATCCCATACCTTCCTCTCTTTTGTCGGAGGTTCCCCAGACCCAGGATCCTACCATGGACTTTAGGTGCAGAGGACAAGTCAGCAAAAAAGGCACAACGTGCTCAGGAAGCCTTGTCCACCTTTCTCAAGAGTCCCTAGCTCCTCAGAGACCCACTTCTCTCTTAAGCCCGGAATAAAAAGCACTCACACTCCCCTGCTTTCGAGATGGCTTATTCTGTGGAACATATAACCAACCTCTTTCACTTTACTGGGCCCCACCCATTGTTGTCTCTAGATGAAGTTTAGGCCCTCGATCTGCTCCTTCAGATTCTTCTCATGCTTCTCTCGTTGTGGCCTGCGCTAAGCCTCCATTTGGGAACATTGGTCTAGAGAACTCTCTCCGTGGCGGGCACAACACAGCACAGATCACTGCTGCTGTCCTCTGCCCAACGTCATGTAGGGTGTTTTTTTGTTTTTTGTTTTTTTGTCTGTTTCCAAGGCATAGACAACAGACTAAACCACAATCTGGGATTGAAATTATAAAGAGCTCCGAGCACAAGGGCTGAGGTAGTTTCCCATTGGAGTGGGAGAGAAAGGGATTTTATTCTCCCATCCTTCATGCTACTTCAAATAACATGGCAACTAGAAGAACTTGAAAAGGCAGGCCAGCAGGGAGCAGGAACGGCCACAGATTTCTCTGAGACAACAGAATTGGCCTTAGCAGGAAAAAAGACAAAGTTTGTATGAGATAGGCGGCATCTTCGTTAGAAAGTCAACTCTTCAGGCAGATCAGGCAAGATTTAGCAGACCAGGATTGGCAAAGTCCCTTGGCCTTTCCTGCTAGGTTGTCCTCGACAGGTAAGACCATCTGAAACATTACTTTGGAGAGACAGGAAGGAAAGTTGAACTCAGATGTTCCCTGGGAGCTGTCAGGTGGAGGAAGGAGTCGGGGCAGAACCCATGGAGGCCTCTCCTGGTTTATTTACTTACGATGGTCAAATGCCTCCTCATCCCCATGCCTTCTCTGTCTGGGACAGGTGTTTCTGTCCTTAGGTCAGGTCATGGGGAAGACGACAACCCAAGTGATAATAAAATAATAATGATTATAAGAAGAACAGCACTAATAATAAGCAGCTAACAGTTACTGAGCAGTTAATATACACCAGGTGCTCTGGTAAGTGCCTGACATTGAATCCTCTCAGCATCAGAGGAAGAAGATACTGTTCACCCGCTTGGAAATAGAGTCTTGAAGTGATTAAGTGACTTATCAAAGGTCACACAGCTAATAAGTAACAGCCAGCATTTAAACCCAGACTTCTGAGTTCTTAACTGCATTGGTGTGTATATGACTGACAAACATTCTCCGGGAAGGGTGTTAGGCCTTCTTTCCTGTCTTGTGCTGGAACCATCCTTCTCCTGTGCACCTGCCTCCTTTCAGCAGGATCTTCTGGTTCCCACTGGCTCCTCACGGCAGAGCCTCTCAGGACTCCAGGACCCCCGTGCTTTCACCGACCAGCAGAGTCTGAGAGTTCCCCCAGGGCTCATTCCAAGTCACCACCAATAACTCTGCCTCCAGACTGCAGCACCCCAAGATGCGCCCCACCGTCCAGACTATCGTTGAAGTGAACTGAGGACTATGTAAAAACAATCTATCAGGTGGCTCACTTTCTTCCCTAGTTTCTTTTTGGCATAATTTAGACAGCCAGATTTCTGCATAGATGAGGTATGAGACCACATAAAAAATGGGAAGACTTCCCCAGCCAGCTGAGGGAGGAAATAAGCGTTCTTCACCCTGGATAATCCCTCTGTGCTAAAACCACGGTTTCAAGAGCATGCATTTTTTTTCTAATTTTTAATTTTTTTTTAAGTAGGCTCCACACCCAGCGTGGAGCCCAATGAGGGGCTTATACTCAACAACCCCGAGATCAAGAGTCGGATGCTCAACTGACCGAGCCACCCAAGTGCCCCAAGAGCATGCATTTTTAATCAGAGGGGGCTCGGGTTTGTGAATCCCCTAAAATTGTGAGTAAAATTCTAAGAGCATAACATTTTCGTGTTCTCAAAAGAATGCGTGACTTTTTTAAAAATTAGGTTAAGTAAGAACGTGCCTAGTGATCTCCCTGCCACCGCCCCCATTACCCCAAAGGTTACTACCTCCGTGGGGATTTGCCTAAACACATCCTTAGAGAAACATTGCTCCCGGAGGCTCTGCCTTGGGTGGGTATTCTTGCCCCTCAGAGCTACGGGTGGTGGTTGAGAATCCTGGGCCAACTCCAGGGAAATCCCTGCCTCGACAAATTGGCCTAGCCAGGCTGTATTCCAGCCCTGCCCCCTGGCTTGGGCCCCTCCCCAAGGCCCCCAGCCTGGCCCAACCCCCACCCCACATGCACATAAAAGGGTCGAATTCTCGTGGCTGCTCCATAAATTTTATTCCGTAAATATTAGTTTTCCCTGTGTTTAATAAAGCAGTGGCCCACCTCCCCGCCTACCCGCCCGCTCCCCGGGGCCGGGGCTGGGGCCAGGGCTGGCTGGTGGGAGAAGGGACTCTTTCAATTGCTTTGGAGTATTTTTAGAAAAAAAAATAATATAAGGTGGTTTACACGAGCAAGCCAGCAAACCAGGAGCAGGACTAGGGACCTCGAGGAAGTTCGTGCAGCCGCTTGACCTAAAAATAGGGAAATAGCGCCACCTAGGCTGCAAGGCCTACTTGGCCTTGCTGCGGGGCTCCCCTGCCCCCACAGTCAGCTGGGACAGGCAAGCTCTGGGCTGGAAGAGAAATCTTCATCCCTTAGCACTCCAGCTGGGCAGCACCTCCTTCAGTCAGGCCTGACTGAGGGCTTTACCAGGGGCCTTGAGGGCAGTGCCGCAGCTGCCTCCTTGGAAAAAATCCCACCAGGGTCATTCTCCACTCTGTCATGGGTCAGCCGGTCTCCCAGATCAAGGAGTGTTTCCAAAGGCTAGAAAAGTTATTGAGAAGGGAAAGAGGAGCTTCTGGTCTCCATCTTCCCATTGAACCCGGAGGAGCTCACCCTGGAATTTCTAGAGTGTAAGGTAACAAAGAGAGAGACCAGTGCTCCTATGCTCCGGGCCAGGAAAGAATCTGTCCGTATCAGACCAACGTCCTTCCCCCGGGTCTGATGCACTTCACCTACAGGGAGCACTTGGGGGAAGGAGAGATGGTCAAGTCTCCTGAATACTCAGCCCTTACTGCTGCTTAATTTTATCTGGTGGTACATTTGAACTCCCGTTTCTTGCCTTCCTATTCATTGAAACCTCCCATTTTTCCCCAGCCCTTACCCCCGCTCCTCGCCCTGGTCTGCTGGGAGATGAGCAGGAGCCTCACGTGTCAGCCTCTGACTGGCGACGGCAGGAGGAGGGGCGATGGAAAAGGCCACAACTTAGTCTTGTTCTGGATGTTGTCGCCAGGGGCATCTCCTTCTCTCCACAATTATTCTGTCCCTCATGTTCTCCTATTTACAAAACTAGAAAGATTTGCTCCCAAGAGTATAGGGGAACCTAAAATCCTCTTAATAACCCATCCTCATGGGGGCGCCTGGGTGGCTCAGATGGTTAAGCATCTGCCTTCGGCTCAGGTCATGATCCCAGGGTCCTGGGATCGAGTCCCACATCGGGCTCCCGGCTCAGCGGGGAGCCTGCTTCTCCCTCTGACCCTCTCCCCTCTCATGCTGTTTCTCTCTCGCTCGCTCTCTAAAAAATAAATAAAATCTTTAAAAAAAAAATAATAACCCATCCTCATGATGTAATCGGCTCTGTGTCTGTTCTGCCTACCCCCTCATTATTTGGGCTATTGATGTCACCTGTGTTGTATACCTATTTCCTGTGTGCCTCTTGTTTTCATCCTTTCATACTCTCAAGGAGTAAAATATTCTTTGAGAATAGAGTCCGTTTTAACCCTAACTCAGAAAATATCACCATGGTGGTATTATACTACCAAATGGGTTTTTATAAGATCAGGATGTGTTCTTTTCTCTTTTCTCTTCTCTTCTTTTCTTGTAATCTCTACCCCAAACATGGGGCTCGAACTCACAACCCCAAGATCAAGAGTTGCATGCTCTACCAACTGAGCTAGCCAAGTGCCCCAGGATGTATGCTTTCCTAAGCTCTGCCCTGAAGTATTTTCTAATTCTAGTTTTCCTGAAGAAGAAACTGTTCAAAAGGAGTAGTGACCTACTACAGGAAACCTCCGGCCTCAGAGCCTACAGCTCTGGGTTCCTAGTCCCTGTTCCTGGCATCAGTAAATACGAGAGCTCACCGAATTCCAATGGGTTATGCTGGGCACTCAGTTACAGAGAAGAATGTCGGAAGGGAAGAGAGCCCCACTTTGGAGGGAGACTTTTCCTGAACTGCCATGACCTTCTGGAAACAGCTACTGGTTATTCTTGTGGGCTCTTTATTGCTCTATTCCTACCCTCCCCGCCCCCACCATGTTCTGTCGGACAGGGTGTCAGAAGATCCCACCCTGAGGGGACACATCCAGACAGGGAGAGTCTGAGTTAGCTTCTGTGTGTGCATGTGTGTGATGCAGAGGGACCTAGGGCATCCCTTGCTCCTTGAGCTGGAAGCCCAGCTATCCTCTGTCTTTTGTCCCAGACCCTTGGAGGAATACTTTTCCATCTCCCAAGACTTTGCTTTATGGTGGTCCTCAACTCTGGGGTCTCATTTCTTTACCCTGGCTCGCATGAAGTCATTAGATGGCACCAAAGCATTCCAGCAATGGCTTCTTTGCTCTTCCAAGCTGTTAAGTCCTACCTGCACTCGGTCTCTCTCTCCTGGAGCCCAGCAGGTTCTGCTGTGCCCTCTGCACTCCTGGACCCTTTGAATGAGTGCTAGCCTCTCGACACCTAACTCTCATGGGTTCCTGAGAGTCTGGGCCAGCTTAGGGGAACCCGGAAGAGGCCTTGGAAGGACTCCAGGGTGTGGGGAGCACACAGCCATTGACTCACCTGGGAAGATTGTGCCAGGATTACCTGTCCTGCTGGGCCAAGGGCCAGGAGTTAAAGGAGCATGCGGTGCCACACTCTTCCTCCCCTCACTTTGGGGCCCAAAACAGAAGTAGGGCTAGAATTGGGGAGTAGGGCTTGGGGGCTGCTGGGAGTCCCTTCTGAAATCTGGGTGTTATATTTACTTTTTCATATTGGCAGCTGGAAGGGGAAGCCCATCCCAGCTCGGCATTGTTGTCTAACATGGTTAATCAGATCCTATAATCCTGCTGTGGAAATATTGGGCCTCACTCAAAACAATAGAGACCAAGAATATTGTGGTTAAACTTCAACCAACTGCCTCCCTGGCCTGTTTGCCTAACCCCTACCCCCCTCTCCCGGGCCAGAGTCCTCCTCGCTTTATGGACCCCTGATAGGATCGACAGCCGGTCAGAAATCGGTGACAGGAGAAGGGAGAATGGAGTAGGGGAAGGGTAATCCTCTTGACTAGCACTCCATCCTGCTTTCCCCCTCCCACCCTAGGACTTGAAGGGTAAGCAGGGTGGTGCACTGGGTTGGAGCTGGGGGTGGGGAGGCGGGGGAAACCCTGTAGGGTCTGGGTCTGTGGTCAGGGGTCAAGAACAGTACTTCCGGGGGTCCTGGCTGGTAAAGAGATCCTTTATTCAAGACAAAAAACCCTGCTACAACATGAGGAGGAAAGCCTTCCAGTTTCATTTATGACCACTGCCTGGCCCTGCCCCCGAGGCACACCGCCGTACCAGTGGGTCCTATGTCACATATGGGAGGCACAGGAAGGCCCTGGCTGGGGGGAGAGGAATTGCCAACAAGGGTTTTTCTTTCATTAGTAACCTGATAGGACAACAATGTAGAGTCATACTCTGATGATGCACGGAGGTGACCCTGATGCCCCAACTGGAGTGGTTTTCTGCTGGTGGTAATGTCCATTATGTTGCTCTCTTTAGTAAATACCAATTCAATGTGGCAGATAATTTACATGATTAGAAGAGGACAGAGGGACTAGAAGGACTGTACAGTGCCACTTGGAATCAAAAGGAGTTGCAGGGTCTGGATTGTGCTAAAGGGAAAATTAACACAGCGATATGTTCAGCCAAAGGCAGAGGACATTCCTCCTGCAGACACTAGGGCACCTGGCTTGAGATGTGGCCAACTTTGAGTTTGTACTCAGCTGTCACGCATCCAGGAGACACTGGGCACAAGTTGCAGCCACCCTGCTTTTGGAGGTGTCACCAGCCAGCGAGCTGAAATACAGTGAGGCCCGGTGCCAGCACCTTGGACTATTGAACGGTCAAAGTGTAGGTGCATTTTTAGGATTTGGAGAATGAAAATAGCAGAAGTGCGCCAAATGAAACTATATTTGATCAGTTCATATAGGGTGCGAAGGGAACCCCAGGAGGGAGCATTTGATGTTTCTCAACTAGGGAGCTATGTGGTAATTCAGGGACCGGCATGGCTCCTGTGGGTCATTCACCGAAGCCATTTTAAAGCAGGGACTGGTTTAAAACTGGCAGAAAGACATCTGGAAAATAGTTCTTGGGAGTGAGAATCTACGACATAAGTATGCTCCTGGATAGGAATCTTGAGACCACCCCAATGGCCATCATCAGATGGAATTGAAGCAGGTACGAAACAGGTATCAAGATGATCTAAAGATGGGCGCCTGGGTGGCTCAGTTGGTTAAACGACTGCCTTCGGCTCAGGTCATGATCCTGGAGTCCCGGGATCGAGTCCCGCATCGGGCTCCCTGCTCGGCAGGGAGTCTGCTTCTCCCTCTGACCCTCCTCCCTCTCATGCTCTCTGTCTCTCATTCTCTCTGTCTCAAATAAATAAATAAAATCTTTAAAAAAAAAAAAAGATGATCTAAAGATGATGGAAAACATTTCAACAGTTAAGTAAGTTGGAGAACTAGTGGAAAGAATTCAGTGGGAAGAAAGATTCCCCAGTGGAAGCTCCAGAGGATGCGCCGTATTTCTGACCTGGAAGGGGAATGTAAGAAGCCAGGCTGGTTGGTTAAACCTTGTGTTGTACGGTACGTAGACTAGGTCTGTGAATGGGAAAGTCTAACGGCAGTTCCAAATCATCACAAAGGAATTCAAAGAAAGGCACAGGTTTGTAGGAAATATGTCAGGAATGAAATAGAAAAACCCATATTCAACAAGAAACAGGCACAATTAAACATATTAATTCAAATCCTGTATATATTGAGGGCTTACTCACCAGCATCCCCACCAACCAGAGGCATTATGCTACTTGCTGTCTGGCCACAAAGACGTATCTCCTGTTTTCAAGAAGCCTGCAATCCAAAGATGATAGTGAAGGGATAGATTTTTTCAACTGTATAAAGTAGAAAGTGAGAGCCATGCCTATGTCTGTTTTTTAAAAAAAATTTAAAAGAGGGCGCCTGGGTGGCTCAGTTCGTTAAGCGACTGCCTTCGGCTCAGGTCATGATCCCGGAGTCCCGGGATCGAGTCCCGCATCGAGCTCCCTGCTCGGCAGGGAGTCTGCTTCTCCCTCTGACCCTCCTCCCTTTCATGCTCTCTGTCTCTCATTCTCTGTCTCTCAAATTAAAAAAAAAAAAATTTAAAAGAATCATTTCTACACATACTGTTTTATTACCTGCTTTTATTTTTACTTGACTATGTTGTGTCCATATTGACATGTCAAACATAAATCTCTTTAAAGGGTTAATTATCGTCAGTATGAGCGTTATAAAAAGCTTAAAAATCATACTCATGATCAGCAAGCAGAAAGCCAAGCTTACTCCATTTCCCCCCCAGCTTCATCCTCAATCACACTGGTCTCCTTGCTATTTCTTTGATATGCAAGCACGTAAGGCCTTTGCTCTATGCAGTTCTCTCCGCTAGAATGCTCTTCCCTAGACATCTGCTTGGTTGAAGACCTCACCTCTTTCAGGTCTTGGCTCAAGCCACACTCAGGGAGACCTCCACTGACCACCCTACTTACCAGAGTGACCCGCCTCCCAACCTCACACCCTTCCCACGAGCGGGCTGCCCACCCAATCCTTTTCCTCCCTTTTACGGTTTGTGCTGATGGTCCTTCAGGTTCCCTTGTAACACATTATGCAACTTCGTTATTTTTAATTGTCAGTATCCCTAATGCTTCCCCACTAGACTACAGCTCCACAAGAGCAGGAATCTTTTTTTGTTTTTCTGGTTCTCTCACATCCCAAGCAACTCGTGCAGTGTTTGGCACTTCATAGGTGTTCAAAAATACTTGCTGAGTGAGTATCTGAAGAAAGATGATCACACACACACAACACAGCCCTCCACATCGGCAGTATCTTGAAGGGGTTTTAGAAACTTGTAGACATAAATGAATGTAATCTTTTTGGTCTGGAGCAACCAGTCAGAAGGCAAGAGGGGGGGCTGAAATGCCATGTTAGCTAGAACCACAACGGAATGGAGTTGTCATTTTGCAGAAACTAAGAATACAAGTTCTAAAAAACAAGTGACAGAATACCTTCTTGCTTTCTTCGGCTATACATCCCCAGCATCCTTAGGGTGCTATCTGCACCAAGAGAGACTGGTGAGAGAGTCGAGGTGAGCCAATCCAAACCCAGTTACAGAAAGCATGTCAAGAGCATCGCTTGAGTACTTAAAGAGTAGTACCCTCTCCTGTACCGAACATTCACTGAACTAGTATTTTCAAAGACTCCCTTTAAGCAACTAATTTTTTCCCAAATAGGGACGCTGGGGTTGAAATGAAGCTTATTAGTTAATAAACATGTTATTATCCATATACAAAAATATATTTGGATATATGTCTTTCAGTCTATAAGAGTTTCCAACAATCTTTAGTTTCTGATCTGAGGGGAAAAACTCTCTTCCTAACTAATCTTGCTACTTTTTCCTACCTTTTCAAAGTCATCAAAGCAAGGTCTTTAATGCTTGAATCCCTCTGAAGTGCCTTGTAATGAGCTTATTGTTAGGGTGAAGGTAACTTGACATTCCCATTTCTAATCAATAGTTGGCTTTCAAAGCATTTGAGTGGCTCTAATTGGATCTCCAAAATGTGTTCTGGACTGACCTGAGGCTTGAAAGACAAGCCTGCTTCCATTTCTGTATATGGGCCAAATTTAGTGGAGTTGCTAACCTCTTTAAAAAATCAACAGTAGAGGGGCGCCTGGCTGGCTCAGTCTGTAGAGCGTGGGACTCTGGATCTCGGGGTTTTGAGTTTGACCCCCATGTTGGGCGTAGAGCCTACTTTATTATTTTTTTTCAAAGATCATATTTATTTATTTGACAGAGAGAGACACAGCGAGAGAGGGAACACAAGCAGGGGGAGTGGGAGAGGGAGAAGCAGGCTTCCCGCCGAGCAGGAAGCCCGATGCGGGGCTCGATCCCAGGACTCTGGGATCATGACCTGAGCCGAAGGCAGACGCTTAACGACTGAGCCACCCAGGTGCCCCCGTAGAGCCTACTTAAAAAAAAAAAAAAAATCAACAGAAGTCAGAGTGATCCCAACCAGTTGGGGAAATGGTCAAAGAGTATGAGGTCTTGGGCGCCTGAGTGGCTCAGTTGGTTAAGTGACTGCCTTCAGCTCAGGTCATGATCCTGGAGTCCCGGGATCGAGTCCCACACCGGCTCCCTGCTCAGCAGGGAGTCTGCTTCTCCTCTGACCCTCCCCCCTCTCATGCTCTCTCTGTCTCTATCTCATTCTCTCTCTCAAATAAAATAAAAATAAAATCTTTAAAAAAAAAAAAGAAGAGTATGAGGTCTTAAAAATCCAAGATGAAAGTAACAATAGAGTCCCTTAGATTTAGAGAGAAAATGAGTGTCTTGAACAGAGGTCAACAACCCAGCGTGCTTGCCCCAGGAATCACGAAGAAATGGATTATTATGGAGTCAAACCGGTCTGGATTCCAACTCCAACTCCCTCACAAGCTCTGAACCTTAGTTCCTCATTCGTAAAATGAAGATAATGGTGTCAATTTCATAAGGCTTTTGTGAAGGTTACAACAGATTGCACTGGGGTTTCCCCCTTTACTAGATCATCCAGCTTGGGTTTTCATTATCACTGGTGCCATCATCTAGGCTTGGGCCACAGCCTGTCACTGAGTATCCTCTTCATTCTTTTCCGGTATTCCTCTCCCTCCTTCAAAACCGATCTCTTTCAAGAGGTCTAACCCTATTATCAGATGGAATTGAAGCCGCTACGAAACGGATGTCAAAATGATCTAAAGATGATGAAAAACATTTCCAACAGTTAAGTAACTGGGACAACTAGTGGGAAGAATTCAATGGGAAGAAAGATCCCCAGGCTAATGGCTTCTTAATTCCATACCCTTCTAGGCCCTTATCTACTAACTTATCTAGTTTATCATGCATTATTCTGTACTCATTTGTGAGTGGCATTCATGGCTTCGTAACTGTCTTTTATTTTCATGATTTATTTTTCAGGTTAAATAGTAAATTTCTTGAGGACAAAAACTGTGTCTTTTGCTTTCTGTTTGCATTCTCTGTCTTTATGCACCCATCACGCTAGTGTGCACAAGGTAGATGCTCCCTAATAGAAAGAATCCTCTTAGTCCCACTACTGTCTCAGGGCACACATGTATGAGCAGCCTGATGGATATTATTCCCTCCAGATGGGTGATAGGGATCAGACCCACTCTTGCTAGCGAAGCCAACAGAGGAAAATGACACATAAGCTTTGTAGTTTACAGCTTATACTTCTAACCCTCTCAACAATCCTACAAGGTAAGTGATAAGATTTTCACTTGATAGACGAGAAAACGAAAATTTAGAGACGTCAAGTGACTTACCCAAGGCCACATAGGTAGCAGGTATCGGAGACCATGTTCAGGTGCAGATCTGTCAACTCCAGGCCTAGTGCTCTTTCTGTGAGCCAGGGCTGCTGTGCTCTGAGTCATTGGAAGATATTTGACTAACTGCATTCCTGAAACTTGTCTGGTTGTGGCTCAGCACCCATGGATTTAGAGCAGGACTGATCTGGTCAAGTGGCAGGATTAGGAGGAAAAAGACTAGTTGATTATAGAAGTACGGACCAGCATGGTATGTGTGTGTGTGTGTATCTGTAGATACACACACATTTTATACACACACATACATATGCACACCTATATGAATAGATGATGATAAGACCATGATATTTGTACTACAGTGTTAAATTCAAGATTGAGTAAATATACTAACATAGTAGTCTAATAAACAGATATTAAAATTTTTAAAGTTTTATTTATTGAAGTAATCTCTACACCCAGCGTGGGGCTGGAACTCATGATCCCGAGATCAAGAGTCCGATGCTCTACCCGTTGAGCCAGCCATGTGCCCCAACAGATATTTAAATTATCAGGTTCTATGGTGTATTTTCCATCCCCCTCCGCCGCCGCCTTTCTTTCCAATCTGTTTTTCCAACGTTCATTCTGGTAAGCAAAAAATGAATCATAGTATCCAAAGAAATAGATTTTACTTTGTTCTATCCCAAATCCAGATGATTGAGGGGGAGAAGGGTCTAAAGGAGGGAGAAGAAAAGTGCTTTTACCAATAGGCCCAGGACTCAGATGTGAGGTGCCCTGTTCAGGCTGTGTTGCTACTGCTCAAACTCCAGGCCATGGGTGGCCCCGGACTGGCACACCTTGGTTCTCTAGGTGGAACCTGCCAGCGACCAGGCTTCATTTGCTAGGTCTCATGGATTAGCCCAATTCAAAAGCTACCCTACATCTACCTAACAGCTAAGAACATAGGCAGCCAAGAAATGCCCCAAGGTTCTTGGGCCCCAATTCAGATAAAAAGTGCTCCAGGATCACTGCCATGGAAATGATGATGCTTCCATTCTCAGTCCCCTTCTCCTCCTCCCTCCACTGAATGCGACCAGACTGATGCAGATCCGAACTTGAGATTCAGATCTTGAACCACCACTGTGTCCTGAGAAAAAAGTGTAAGTTCGGAGTGAAGAAGCTCCGGGGTTCAAATCTTGACTGTGGGACCCCAGACAAGTTACTTTACTCTTAGAGCCTTAGAACTACTCTAGATCCGTAATATGAGAATAAGAATTGCCATGTGCAGAGGGTTATTGGGAAGATTTGGCTAAGTGCTTAAGGTGAGTGTCACAGAGAAAAGACTTGGAAAATATTAGCACCCCCCCCCATCCGCTTCTCCCAGTGCACACCCTGATCGCTGCTCCTAAGTTAGCCAGGCCAAGGTGGGGCTACACTTGGTGGGGGCACAATCTCAACCATCGAGGTTACACTGCTGGAGGGGCACCCCTGATGCCAAGGAGCACCCCTGATGCCAAGCTGCCTCAGCACCCCATAGTGCTTATTTGACACAGATCAGATCTTTACCAGAGATTTGTATTCAACAGGATCACAGTTTAAGAACAGAAGTGAGAGGAAGAATGGCAAAGTTAATACATGGTTATAAGTTCAAGCCTCTAAGAGATTCTTAAAATTGTCTTTTACTTGGAGAAAAGAAGGTTGAAAGTGAATTTAACAGAGACCGAAGTGGGATAATGGCCCTGATCTCTAAGGCCAGAAAAAAAGGAAAGGAGTTGAATTTGCATTAGAGATGGAGGAAGAAAGAAAGACTGAACTTAAGGCAAAACTTCCCTAGAAGATTATTACATAACACATTGGGACAGGTGACCCTGGAAACCTATGCGGTGGTCTTCTTTAGAGCTCCATAAGAAGAGGACCCCAGTTTGTCTGGACTGAGAGAGGTTCTGACCTGGCTGAGTAGTCTGCCCCGGAAATCAGTGGGAGAGAGGCAGGTGGGTGGGGAATATTGCAGGGATAGTTTTTGAACCCCGGAAAACGTGCCTTAAAGCTCTTTGAGAGCTTTCAAGGAAAAGAAACAACATCAGAGTGATCTGAGACTGGGAGACAGAATCCAAATACCAAAGAAGGAAGAAACCCAGTGTGGGGAACATGGGGAAAAGGGAGGAAAAGAAACAGTCCATTCTGTATCCAAGTGACATGCCACGCTACTCCTGGTGGTGTCATCCTAACTTCCCTTCTGTGGGCCTCAGTTTCTTTTCTGTGAATGAAGTGCTTGGATTAAGCACTATCTTGTGTCCTCTTCAATTCTGAACTTCTGTTCACAAAGTCGATCCAGAGAAAACGTGAGTACATCTGTGAAAAGCCACCACCATCCAAAACCCGGGCTGTACTGGACGCACAAGACAGAGGGCCAAGGCACCTGCGCCGGTGAGGGCTGGGGCTCTGGGGTCAGACCTGGGTAGAGGGTAGAGGATTTGAATTCCTCTCTGCTCCTCAGCCAGAAGCTAATGGTTCATCTTCTTTGAACTTCAAAATCTTCATTTGTAAACTGGGAGTAATAATAGCTCATTGGGGGGTTGTGAGTTTAAATTAGATAATGCAAGCAGAATACTTAGCAGATACTTATCTAATAGCTTCTATATATCAGACACGTATCAATAAAGTGGTACTTATTGTGTTAGTATTCTTGGAATGAGCATTTTTAAACCTTTTTATTTCTATCTCTACTGAATTTGTAGGATATATTGCAACCAAATCATATAATTTGTTGCGATGGTGGCATTTGTTCTTAACATACTTGCCTTTTCTTGTTTTAGCAGAATAAATCCGAGTTCATTCAGCTGTCCTGAATGGCATGTTAAAATACATAGACAATCCATGTTTCTCTGGCTGCCTCTACCTATTCTCTGTCCTTTTTAATTTGTAAAGTAGAATTGACAAAGTAATTGTCCGGCATGCCCGCAGCTCTGAGTCGTTGGCGCGGTCCTTAGCAAGCCCGGGTCCCCGAGCCCCGCGCTGCCCCTCTCCGCCGTGGTCAGTTCCTCCAGGATTCTGTCGATGTCGCCGTTTAGCTGCTCTTCTCTGCACCGTGGCCCCTCCCTCTGCAACTTCGGTTTGCTCTTTTCAATAGTGTTTCCAACTCAAAAACCCCTATCTGACTCTTCGTGAGGCAGGATGCCCCATTCCCAGCTTCACACCCGGCGGCCATGGGATGTGCACCGGGTTGATACAGAATTCAGTCCACCAAGCTGAGAGGGCGCGGCTCCTGGGCCAGGGTGGGGCACCAGGTTAGGAGCGGCCTCCTGCCTTTTGGCTTGACTTCCCCGCAGGGGACACCGTAGGCGGCTGTGCGGTCCGGCCACTGCCCCCCGCCCCTCGCGTCCGGCCGCGCCGTGGGTTGCGGTCTCTGTGGGGGTGGCAGCTCCTGTCCGGGAGGTTTGCGTCTGGCGGGGCACCCCGGAGCCGCGGGGAGCCCAGAGGCGAGGCCCGTGGCGGGGTGGGGCGCGTCCGGGCGGGGAGGGCGAACTCGGGCAGCACAGGGGGCGCCGAGGGCAGCGGGCGGGCGGACGCGGCAGAGGAGCGAGCGGGGACGAGGGCTGGCTGGTGCCGGGGCCGCCCGCCCGAGGGGGAGGAGGCTGTGCCGCCCTTGCTGCAGGTTCGCTGTCGAGCGCACAGGAGGCAGGGACATGGGTAGGGTGCGGTCTGCGCGGGGCCCGAGCCCGGATCTCTTCCATTTCCCCTCTCACTCGGCCCCGAGCTGCGCCGCAGACGGCAGCAGCTCCCGCTCCGCCCGAGCCGCCTGACCGCCGGGCCGGGGTGCTAACCGCGGGGCCCGCCAGCCCGCCGGCCCGGCCAGCCCAGCCCAGCCCGGCGGCCCGCAGCCCCGCCGCCCGCCGCCCCCCGCCGCCGCCGCGTTGCCAAAACAAACGGGCCGGCCTATTTATTGGCGGCCGGCGAGCCGGGCAGCTCAGAGTCGAGGCGCCGAGGGGGACAGCGCGCCGCCACCAGCCAGGGCCCCGGGCCCCCGCCCCGCACCTGAGTCCCGCCGGCCCTGCGCCGCGCCGCGCAGCCCATGGCGCCCCCACCCGGAGCCCCCCGGAGCCAGCCGGACGCCTGAGCCCCCGCAGCGCTCCCGTCGACTCGCCCGCCCACCAGCCCACCAGGCGCCCTCGCCCGCCGCTCGCCCGGGCTCCCCGGCCATGTCTCCCGCCCGGCTCCGGCCCCGACTTCGGTTCTGCCTGCTCCTGCTGCTGCTGCTGGTGCCGGCGGCGCGGGGCTGCGGGCCGGGCCGGGTGGTGGGCAGCCGGCGGCGGCCGCCGCGCAAGCTCGTGCCGCTCGCCTACAAGCAGTTCAGCCCCAACGTGCCCGAGAAGACCCTGGGCGCCAGCGGGCGCTATGAAGGCAAGATCGCGCGCAGCTCGGAGCGCTTCAAAGAGCTCACCCCCAACTACAATCCCGACATCATCTTCAAGGACGAGGAGAACACGGGCGCCGACCGTCTCATGACCCAGGTGAGCGCGACCCGCCCTCGCAGGGCGCCGCCGCCGAAGCACCGCCACCTGCCCGGCCCTCCCCGCCCCCCTGGCACCTTTTCTCGACTGGCTGGCACGCCCCCTGGCACCTGCCCCTCTCGCCAAGCCCGGCCGCCTGCTGCCCGAGATGGGCCGGCCAGGGGGTCCCCGGCGGCAGCGCGGACATCCGCGACCCCGCCGGAGGCCGTGAGAAGAGCTCCCCGCTGCCAGGCGCCACGGCCGAGCCGGGTGGCGCAGCCCCTCCGCCCCGGAGTGCAGGCAGCTGAGGCCAGATGCGGCACCCGGAGGTACCTCCCGCGCCGCCGGGACCCACGCAGTCCCTCGGGGCCTAACCTTCCGCACGGCTGCGCCCCTCTTCTTTCGAAGCCATTCGGCACCCCTGAGGCGAAGAAGCTGCGGGCGCAGGGGGCCTTTCCTCCCCGCGCTCGTGGTCCGCTGCGCTGCCCCCTCCTGGAGCAGCGTCCGCCGCCCCCCCCCCCCCCCCAGTCTGGGGTTAGGGACGGCGGGAAGAGTTGGGCTGGGAGGCGGAGGTGGGAAAGGGAACTTGCCTGGCGAGCCCACGTGTCTGTCCCCAGAGCGGAGCGGCGCAGCTGCGGTTAAGGGTGGGGTGCCGGGAACTTGGGGCTCTGGGACCGAACTTGGGGGATCCCTGGGCTTGGTGGCGGGCCGGGGAGGGTTGAAAGAGAAGAACCAGGATGCCCGGGGAGGCAGGGAGCAGAGCTACCGCTAGCTAGTTTCTGCAAGCTCCGAAGAGGACCCGCTCAGCCCACGCACTGGGGAGCAAACTTTCTTCCCTGCAGCCGGGGTCCCAAGGGATCAGAAACCTACGTGCCCTTCCTCAGTGGTCTCCCGGGGCTTCCCCCGCAGGCAGGCAGCCTGCTCCCTAGGTGCTTTGGGAAGAGCAGCTCCACCACAACCCTCAGCCTGCGCCCTGGCGCCGGGGCTGGCCTGCCGGTGTCGGGGCCGAAGGTTGGCTGGTGGCCGGGCCGGGCCGGGCGCCGAGGAATGCAGATAAGGATCCAGGCCACGGGCTGGGCAATCATTGACAGCGCGCGCCCGGCTCTGGACCCGGGGGAGGGGGAGAGAGGCGGGGAGCAGGGGCCCGACTGGCGGGCCGACGTAGGTGGGGGGCTAGAAGCCTGGAGGCAAGGAGCACGCAGAGCTCCCTCCCTGGGCAGTGAGCAGCCCCCAGCTAGGCTGCTCTCCCCGAGGACGGCCAGGCCTTGGGCTGTAGCCCCGGTTGGCTCCTGGGAGACCCGAGTCCAAGGGTCTGTGGGGCCCGGGCTCTGCGAGGTGGGGGTAGCTTGAGACACCGTCTGCCCACACTTGGCGGCCCCTCGCACCTGAGTCAAGTACTGTGAAAGGGCCCCCTCTTCCTACAGGCCCCTCCCCCCAGTCGATTGCAGGGTCCTTTGGGCTGCAGGCACGACGGGGAGTCACCACAGACGGGTGAGCTCTCCCGTCCTTCCCGCAGGGCGCGGTTCTACTCCCACCCCCATGTGAGACAGAGCGTGGAGCCGGCTCGCTGAGATCAGAGGCTCAGTTTCTTGGGTCCCTTCCCTGATAGGGGCAGCGCAGAGGTGCCGAAGGCTCTGGACTCAGGGAGAACGTTGCCTGGTGTTATCAACCCTGCGGGCTCCCCGTGCAGCGGGAGTCGCTCTGCCTCGCCCTCCAACTGGCCAGGCTGGGCGCTAGCATTTCCACCAGCTTCTGGTTCCCCCGCTTCCGCATCCTCGGATTGGTTGCTGGACGCTTTTGGATCTTAAGTCCCAGCAGGAATACTCTGTGGCAACCAAGAGATCTGGGAGGCCTGGGATTCCCCTTCAACACACCCCCACGCTGCTGGGGCGCTCTGCACCTGCCCGGTCCAGGGGACCCGAGTTGGGGGGCTTCAGCCCTGAGGCTATGGTGACACCTACTGGGCATGTCCGGCCTTGCACGCCTAGCGGGCCAACCGCAGGCAGTCGGCACCCCCACCCTGCGGGCAGAGGGTGGTTTCTGGTCTCCGGTGCCTTGGTGGGACAGAGGGACTGGGCACTGGAAAAGTGTAGCCCCACCTGTGGAGGGATCAGTACCCCGATCTGAGGGGAGAGAGAGAGTGCAGGAGGGAGGGGCCACTTATCAGAGAAGGTCGCCCAAGGGTGCACCGCCCTCCGGGCCCTCCAGATTTGTGGCGCCACCGTGCGGTCCAGGTCCCTGGAGCCACCAGATGCTAGAACGCAAGGCAGCAAGTTAGGGCTCTTTGTTCCTAAGAGACAGGGACAGAGCACCCTCCCTGGTTTCCCAAATCCAGCGGATGCTCTGGGAGAGGCTAGAGGCGCACCTCCACCTGCCCGCAGGGCAGCATCTCCCCCTAACTCCGCGCGCTTTCCTCCCGCAGCGCTGCAAGGACCGCCTGAACTCGCTGGCCATCTCGGTGATGAACCAGTGGCCCGGCGTGAAGCTGCGAGTGACCGAAGGCTGGGACGAGGACGGTCACCACTCGGAGGAGTCGCTGCACTATGAGGGCCGCGCGGTGGACATTACCACTTCGGACCGCGACCGCAATAAGTACGGACTGCTGGCACGCTTGGCAGTGGAGGCCGGCTTCGACTGGGTGTATTACGAGTCCAAGGCCCACGTGCATTGCTCCGTCAAGTCTGGTGAGCCGCTGCCTGGGGGCTGGGCCCGGGGCCGGGGCCGCAGGGCGTGGGCAGGCACAGGGCTCACTGCTGCCCGGAAGGTGAAGAGGCCCGCCAGGGGATGGAGGAGGGGACCCCAGGGAAGAGGACGTCCGCGGCGCTCCCTGCTGCTGCTTGTGACCACCTGCTCATCCCATGCCTGGTAGTGTCATGGCAGGAGCCTAGGGAGACAGGGCCCTGTCCCAGCGCTGCTGGGGGCCGGGCTTGCGGTCCACAGTCCAGAGCCTTCCACAGGAGGTGCAAGACAGAGCAAGCTGGACAGATGGAAGCCAGGCTGTGACAGAGATGGCCTCCCCACTCAGCTGACTCAGAATGGAGGCGGGTGGTGGGACCGGGGGCCAGGGGCCAGGGCGTGCCCAGACACCAGCACGCCTGACCGGGAGCCAGGAGCCCAGAGATTCAGAACCCACAACCCTGCTGCAGGTCAGGCCCTTTGGGGCACTTTGTATACTCCTCCAGGGGGTGCAGGCGTAGGCGTCCCCAACCTCTCACCCCCCAGGGCCCTGAAGCTGGACGTTTTGGGGCAAAGCCAGCCACGAGGGCCAGAATAAACAGAGTGGACTCAATAAAATGGATTTTCCCAGATTGGCCGCCTTGTTGATGCGAATGGGCAGGCATTGGGGCCTCGCCCCTCCCTCAGATCTTGTCAGCATCCGTGACACCTACACTGAACCCAGTCATGGATGCTTCAAATGGTTCCTGCGTGACGGCCAGTCTGGCCCCACCTGGCTGCGGGCACAGCCCTCCGCGCGGGCACCAGGCAGCAGTCACGCTTGAAGACCTGGCACACTGAGACCACGCCCACTGCTTCCTATTCCCAAACCCACCGGGGCACACAGTGGGGGCCCCCACCCCCAGCCTCCCCTCCAGCACTTGCCCGCCAGTTGTATCTACTTCAAGTCACCTCCACCCTTCACCTGCGAGCCACTGGCCGGGGGCCAGCCCCCCAGGCGGCCACCTGCATCATTATTCCTGACCCCCAACACTGCTCTCCATCCCACTCACCAGTGCCACTGTGTCCTGTCCCCACACAAGGACCCAGCACATGAACTGAAGACGGTGATTTTACCCTTGCCACTGAGCCAGACCCTGGCCTGACCCTTCGCTCCGAGGCGCCCCCGGAAGCCTGTGTTTATGCATGGCGGGTCCCCCCTCTCACCCTTCTATGGACTCCAAGGGCCAGCTCTGGCCCAGAACTTGGGGAGTCCGTCTGAGAGGGCAGTTTTTGGGGAGTGTCTGAGCAAGGAGTGAGAAATAATGGGACATGCAGACCCCAGAGGAGCTAAGTGCCTTCTCCACGAGACTGCAGCTTTCCGAGGGTCGAGCCACAGCGGACCGCGGCGCAGCTCAGCCGGCCCCTGGCCTCTCTGACTGCTTCCCGGCACTGTCAGGCTTGAGGGCCGGCGGGGGCTTTACCTGGGCTTCGGCAGGGCCCTTTCCTCCTCCCTCGCTGTCTTGGCGCCCAATACGCTCCTCTCACTGGCAAAGGATTTGACTGGGGATGGGAGGGAGGAAGATCACATGGTGGGTTGGGGTGGGTTCAAGGCTGCATGGGACTGAGGGAGGGAGTGCGGAGCAGAGCCAGGAAATGGTGATGGGGGGGCTCTCCGGGAGTGAGAGCGAGAGGAGCTCTGGGGAGGGGTGCTGTGACCAGCAGTAACACCTTCATGTCCCTTCTTCCCACAGAGCACTCGGCTGCGGCCAAGACAGGTGGCTGCTTTCCTGCTGGAGCCCAGGTGCGCCTGGAGAGTGGGGCACGCGTGGCGCTGTCAGCCTTGAGGCCTGGAGACCGGGTGCTGGCCATGGGGGAGGATGGGAACCCCACCTTCAGCGACGTGCTCATTTTCCTGGATCGCGAGCCCAACAGGCTGAGGGCCTTCCGGGTCATCGAGACCCAGGACCCCCCGCGCCGCCTGGCACTCACGCCCGCCCACCTGCTCTTCACCTCCAACAATCACACGGAGCCAGCCGCCCACTTCCGGGCCACGTTCGCCAGCCAAGTGCAGCCCGGCCAGTATGTGCTGGTGGCCGGGGTGCCAGGCCTGCAGCCTGCGCGAGTGGCGGCTGTCTCCACACACGTGGCCCTTGGGGCCTACGCCCCGCTAACACGGCACGGGACGCTGGTGGTGGAGGATGTGGTGGCTTCCTGCTTCGCGGCCGTGGCGGACCACCGTCTGGCTCAGTTGGCCTTCTGGCCCCTGCGACTGTTTCACAGCTTGGCGTGGGGCAGCTGGAGCCCGGGAGAGGGGGTGCACTGGTACCCCCAGGTGCTCTACCGTCTGGGACGGCTCCTGTTGGAAGAGGGTAGCTTCCACTCGCTGGGCATGGCCGGCCCAGGGAGCTGAAAAGGCCCCTTCGCTGCCCTCCTGCAACTGCCTAACTGCTTGCCGGCAGGGCACCAGCGCTGGCCGGGGCCTGAGTTGGGGGGCGCTGGTTCCCACCATCTCCTCTTCGACAGAGACACCCCATCGCGACTTGACTGGGCAGTGCCAGTGTGGACCATCCCACCTCGATGCCGAGCCGGTTGGGGCGGGGTGGGGCTGCTCTAGCCTTCTATTCTAGAGACCTCGAGGCTGGCACAGTGGGGCCAACCCAGCCAGCCCTCCCTTCGGCTTTTCACACCCGCCTTCCCCACAGGGGAGGGCCCATTCCATTTGTCTCAGGCCCCTCTTAGTTGGGCTCACACCTCAGTTGATGCTGCTAGATTCCCTGGGAGCCAGCAGGGAGCTGGCCGGACTCATCACCTGCTGCCCAGAACTGCCAAGGCTGCGGGGTAGGGCAGCCAGCCTGGCCACCCTGAGGCATGACCTTCGTCCCTGGCCACACTCCCCGGGACACATCCAGAGACTGTTGCTGTGGTGGCCAGAGTTCTGGGTTCCAGCCAATGTGATCATAGTGCCCGGGACCAGGGGAGGGGGCTGGATGTCCTTCCGCCCCTGCCCAGGCTAAGCTCCCTCTTCTGCTGAACCATGACCCCCACACCCCCTCCGGTCAGTCTCCCCCACCTTATTTATTGGCGCGGAGGGGGAAGCCCATGGGAGAATTTGGGGGATGTTTTGGTCTTTTCTTCCTTTTGTAATAAAAATTATTTAAGTTGTTAGAGCCATAGAGTCTAGGATGCTGAGTGGGGCCAATACACAGACAGCCTGGAGCCATGGGTGGGTCCGTCCGGGGCTGTGCTCACCTTCCTCCACGGACAAAACCTCCCATGCTCCCACCATCTCTGCAGGCCCTCCTCACCCAGCAGCCCAGCAAAGTCCCCACAGAGAGCTGGGCTCTGCGCCAGGCAAGGCCTTTCACACGCTGACCTCCAAGTTTGCCCTAAACACTACTGGACCAGAGAACTGAGGTAAATAGCCCAGGGTCACTTTACTCATCTAGAACCACCTCACTGTGCCTAGTTGAGGCACTTTTCTTGCTTATTCCAGACTTTCTCAGGGCCTGGGGTTCTCTTCCTTCAGTGAGAATAATGGACCACGGTACGAAAAGATTCTGTAGAATTCGCATCTGCCCCGTGGCCCCTTCTGACTTCTGGGATAACTCAGGGGTCCCTAATCTAGCAGCCCTCAAACCTCAGAATCACCTGGGCAGCATGTTTAAAAATGATTCCTGGCTCCACTCAAACAATTCTGCTTTAATAGACGCTGAGTGAGGCGCAGGAACTTATTTTTACAAACACACCAAACATGGCAGATGGTCCATGGACTGCACCTGGAGAAACATTGCTTAGTCTAGAGAAGGCCCAGTTGGTTGTCCAGACAAGGTGACCCCCTTCTTCATTTTCTCTTGGTCTCTCTAGCTCAAGGCAGGTTTTTCTGAGCTGATCTCACTACAGGTCAGCTGAGATTCCCAGGTCCAGCGGCACACTTGTGAAATTGTCAGACGTTCCACAAGCCAATTGAAATAGTTGAAATAGCCATGGCGGGAGTATTCACACCATGGAAACTGATGTATGCTCCGAAGTAGAGTTCCCCCGACCATGGAGAGCCAGTTGCTAAAACACACCACTGCCCAGGTTCTCCCCTCTTACAAAGATCACTGTCAGGGATGACTGCTCAGACTCTTACCTCACCCTTTCCCCACCTCCGTGGAGGAAAACTCTGGAGAAAACGTCATTGCCCTGGATACTGTGTCTTCTGGGAGGAAATAGACCCCCACAGGCCATAATGACAACTGCTGTTGTTCAGTGAAGACTAACCCTCACCACTAAGTGCTTTATATGAAGCCATTCATTCTGGTAACAACCTTAGGTGGTGTATGTTTTCATATCACCATGTTCCAGGTGAGCACAGAAGCACAGGGAGGTTAAGTAACTTGCCTGAGATGACATAGCAAGGGACAGAAGCAGGATTCGAACCCATGCATCTGGCCTTTGGGCCATGGTTTGACCACAAGGTTTTTCCCTTGGTGAACTTGGGTTCTCTCTGGAAAGTACTCTCAGCATTGTCAGCTTCATCAGCACATCTAGAATGGACTCATGGCGGACGCTCATGGACCAGGCTCACAGGGTCCAGAATGTCCATGAACTCATTTACAGTGAAAAACAGAAGATCAAGATCAAGATACTCTTGTCCATTTGTTTGTACATTCTCTCCCTTATAGACATTCTTTAATGGTGGGGGGAGACACAGAGAGAGAGAGAGAGAGAGAGAAAGGGAGGGAGGGAAGAGGAGAGGGAGGAAGAGAGAGGCTTTCCTCCATGGGGTCCAGCTTCCTCTCCTACTGGGCCTGAGCACACTCTGTCCTGCACACACAGGACCATTTGGTGTCCCCAGACCTTTCTGTTCTAGATGGGCTTCCTTAGGAAACACATTCATTCTTCAGACAGAGAAGGCTGCAAAGATTCAGAAAAAAACTTATCTGAATTCAGACCCTCAAAAACCAACCTTGGTATGGATGTGGGGCCCTGAGGCTTTTCCAAGAATCCTGGGAGCAGATCTGAGCAGACTGTGAGTGGGGAGACACGGGGAGACAGACTGCCATCTTCCACCATTACAGTATGATGGTGGCCCCAATCCCTCCCACCTAAACCCACCTCGCCCCAGTGTCTATAAAGCCAAGGCCCAGAGGAGGGTCAACAGTGCTGCCCAGGCAGCTACTGACACAATACCTACCTCTTCTCTCAGGGTCAAGTGCAGCCCCCAAGGCTGTGGCGTCTACAATTGTGAGCTGCATTCACCTGGTTGGTCGTTATTCACTGGATACTCTTGTGTTAGGTCCTGTGCGTGAAGGAAAGCGGTAGTCCCTGCCTCAGGGAACTCTTGGGTGGGAGGAAGCAGCATGGGGAGACACGCCCGTGCTGAGTGCTGAGTGCTGTGGCCGCATCTCACGGGGGGTGGGGGGGGGGCTATGGGAGTGCCATGGAGGCTGGGAGCTAGGAGGGCTTCCCAGAGGCGAGGATGCTACAGGTAGGGCAAGGAGGGCTTTGTGTGGCAGGGCAGTAAAGGAAGGGATCCAGGCTGAGGACACAGTAAGTGCAAAAGCGTGGGGGCTCGAGTGAGCCTGGGGGCTCGGAGGAACTTCCAGGCCCGCATCACGAAGCTCTGTGGGCTTGGCCAAACTGAGGCAGAGAGGCAGGCAGGGGTCAAATGTCACACGGCCTTGTATGCCACACGTTTGGACTTGAACCTGAGGGCTTGGGGAGGGCCTGGAGGGTTTGAAGTCGGGGAAGCTCACGACTAGATTGTTTCAGAAAGCTCGCCCGGCTGCAGTGTGGAGGACGGATCAGAGAAGGCAGCTGCGGAAGCGGGGAGTCCATTTAGGGGGGAGAGAAGATGGTGGACTGGACTGGAGAGATAGCCATGGGGTCAGAAAGAAGGTGACAGGCTGTAGATGTTTAGGAGTAGAATGGCCAGGACTTGAGGCCAGTTTGGGTGAGTAGTGAGGTTGAGGAAAGGGTTCACGTCAACTTCAGGTGTTGAAGCATGAGATCCAGCTCCCCCGGGGTCCAGAGCCCTTGACCGTGGCTCTTCTCCAGCCTTTAGTGCCTGCACCTGTGGGGGAGAAATCCAGCGCTTTCCCATATAGATATCCTCCCTCCTCATTGCCCAACGCCGGTCTAACTGGGTTCGAGTGACCCTCGGGGCTCCTGTTCTCTCTGCCTACGCCCCCCCCATCGGGATTGCATGGGGAGGAGATGCAGAGTAGCCCTGCACAGCCCAGTCCAGGCAAATTGCAACACCTGTGCCTGAGTCCACAAGTCCTTGGGGAGAACTGGACATAGGGAGACCTGGAGTGTTGGGGTACAGGAGACAAAGTGGGGAATCTGGCTGGGAGGCCTATGGAGCGGCCTGGACCGACTGCCCTCAACACAGGGGCCACTGCACCCCAGCTCCCTACTTGTCTGTGCAGAGGCGCCCCCTCAGGTACCCACCCCCAAGCTGTCCTTGGAACCTCCTCTCTCTGGTTTGGAAAGACCCAGTGACCCTGGGGATGGCTCTTCCGAAGCTGCGTGGGATGCACTCACCTGAAGATGCTGCCTTGGGGATGGTTTCTGACAGTCTGCAGTGCTGTGCTGGGAAAGGCTGAGCTGAATGCATTGATCCTTTAGACAACCAGGCCTGCTGCTGGCACGGGCAGCCCTAGTGTGGGAACTGGAAATAGGAGCCCCTCCATTAAAAATTTTAGCAAATCCCTCCCTCCCCACCCTGCAAAGAGACCCAGCTAGAAAAGACAACTCTTCTGGCCTGGTGCCAGCAAACCTGTTTAGGAGAGAGCCCAGCGCAAGGGGCACACTGGGGTACCAGCACACCTGGATTTCAGCCCCGGCTTGCCTGCCCAGCCCAGAGCCCGTATGTAATGTACAACTTGTACAACCTTGACTGTGGCCCTGATGGCCAGCAGGGGCCTCTCTGCTAGGCTCAGCAGATTTCCCACCTGTGATTCAAGTTTGGAGAGAAGTCCCCCCACAGTGTCACACAGGAGGAAGCGCAGAGTGATTAGACAGGGGCGGGGACAGGATGAGCTCGATGACCCCAGTGCCCCGTTTTGGGCTGCCACCTTTTAGGTTGAGTGCCTGGGGCAAGGGTAGGCGGATGCATTATTGGGAGCAGATGCGGGGAGGGGGGCAGGGCACGCTCAGGAACTGGGAACTGGTGTGGCTGGGGCTAACGGGGCCAGGAGGGGAAACGGCAGCTGGGCTGGGGGTGGGGGGACACTGTGCCCCATGGAAGGGATGGGAGCTGCGGGCCTGGTGGGAAGGGCTGGAGCAGGAAATGCCCCAAAGAAGTCGGACGTTGGGCCTTGGGGGAGGGCACAGACCCTGCTCCCCACACAGAAGGGTGCCCCCAGCACAGAGAAACCTCTCTGGTAGGGGTTGGCAGCAATGGCTCCCCCACCCCATGCCCTCTGCCCCCTGGGTGGAATGTGCCTGATGGGGCTCGGCCCCATGTCCCACACCCCAGCCTTGTTCTCAAAGCCTCTTTGTTCCATGGGGCTGAGTTGTGGCCAGCCCGGATCTGATAAGGCCGGTGGGGCAGATAGTGGCCCGCCCTGTGCGCTGCACCGCCCCAAGCCACACCCTGGCCACCTCGCACGCACATGGCATGGGGCCCCAGCAGGGCATAGATGCAGGGGGCTTCCTGGCCAGGTTAGGGTTGGGAAGCCCCAACTTGTGGGCTGGCCCTCCCTGCAGTCCATTTAAGACCCCCCTCTCATCCGCATGGGGGAATTGGGTTAAGAGAATTATCCCCATTTCAGAAATCAAGTCTCCAAGAGGGAAAATGACTTGCCCCCAGTTATTTCTTTCATAATCAGAAGCATCAGCTGTGCTAAGTCTGCTATTCACTTGTCTTTTAAAATCCTAACAGCCTATGAAGTGACGTTGTTCTTAATTCCTACTTTGCAGAGAAGAAACTGAGGCCAGACAAGTGAAGCTACCTGTCCAAGGTCACACAGTAGCAGAGTCCAGACCAGAACCCAGGTGCCCTACAGCAGCAAACTGAAGGAGGTGGGAACTGATGAGTCACCATCCCAGAGGAATGGGAGGAAGGCATTTCGGCTTCAACCTAAAAGATCTGATGGGGCTGGGGGTGGCTAAGAACCCATCAGGGAGGGTGGTCCTGGAGGACTAATGTTCTAGAAGCTGTGAGAGGATCCCATGCTGGTGGGAGTGGCAATGGTTAAAATATGTCCACAAATCATTTGACACTCCTCTCCCCTTAGAAAAGACCATATAGCTTCTGCCTGGTTCTACCCTGAAATTGCCGAGCTAGAGAAGCTACGGATAGGTGTTCCTGTCCATAGGCTAGCGGAGCTCCCAGACCACAGCCAGCGTCGACTGTCAGCCATGTGAGAGCACCATCTTGGAAGCTGCAGCCCAATGGAACCTTCAGAGGGCAGCCCTGGCCAACATCTAAATGTAACTACATGAGAGACTCTAAGAATTGCCTGGCCAAGCCCTTCTTGAATTCTTGACCCACAGAATCATAAGCAAAATAAAATGTGTGTTTGGAACTTTGAAGTTTTGGAGTGGCTTCTTATACAACAATAGTAACCAGAACAAAGCGCAAAGAAGGGATGGGGATGGATGAAGGCATCTTCTAAGGCCTTTCATGCTTTTACACAAAAGCTTCTAAAAATGGAGTCATAGGTCGCCTGGGTGGCTCAGTTGGTTAAATGTCCTACTCTTGGTTTTGGCTCAGGTCATGATCTCATGGGTCCTGAGATCAAGACTTGTGTTGGGCTCTGGGCTCAGTGTGGAGTCTGCTTGAGATTCTCTCTCTCCCTTTGCCCTTCCCCCCACTCACACACATTCTCTCTCTATCTCTCTCTAAAATAAATACATAAATCTTTTTTTAAAATGGAGTCACTAGTGGGCTGGAGGAGGTGTGATGCCTCTTAATCTTTTTTTTTTTAAGTTTTTATTTATTTAAGTAATCTCTACACCGGACATGGGGCTTGAACTCACAACCCTGAGATCAAGAGTTGCATGTTCTTCCAACTAAGCCAGCCAGGTGCTCCACCTCTTAATCTTCTAAAGCAGCAGCATGGGAGAATACACTGATTTGGAATAAACTAGAGGCAGATAGAGATAAAAACAAAGGGGAGGATTGGATAGGCAGATCTCTCCATACTCAATTGATTAGAAGTATGTTATGTATCCATTTTAGGGGCAGGATCTCTGATGATAGCAAACTCTTGGAGGGAAGAGCCTTCTGGGAGGAGGGAAGCTCATGGATCTGGGCTAGTGGGTAGTAAGGAGTCATCCATGGCCAAATGAAAAGAATGCTGTTAGAGACTTTTAAAAACCCCAAATGTTAGATGTTGAAAAAAGTGCTCAAGGGTTGAGGTCAGACCTGAGAGATAGGCCGGACGTTTCTGTGAACAGTTGCTGGCCACGTTTTCTCAGAGTGCCCCTGTACACAGAAACTTGCAGGGGCTCAACAAGAAGGTTCCTGAAAATGGACTAGAAGCACCCTGTTGTCCTTATAAACTCTAGGTGTGTTTGCCTTTGGCTTTTGCACATGCCTCCAAATGCCCGACTTAAGAAGACTCGGGAAAGTGACCAGGCAGATACTAAGGAATCGGTGTGTCTCAGGGGAGTGGTTGGGAGTGTAGGGGTAGAAAGGTTATTTCGAGGACATATTTCTAGGTTTTGGAACTCTTTTTTTTTTTGGTGCAAAATAGTGGTTTTCTTAAAGCATGGGGACAGGACCCCTGGGCAGAAAGAGATGCTGCACCAGGGTTGTGAGGGGTGAACTGATTATATACTATGGGGTTGGGGGAGCTCTTAATCCTAGAGAAGTAAAGATGGACATGATCAAAATCTAATAAAGAGGGAAAAGTAGCAAGTTGGTAGTGGACAATCCTGACACTACTTTTGCCAAGTAACCAAAGTTAACATCACCATTAATGCATACAAACATCATGTGCCCTCTGATATGATGCACTGGGCATATCACCTCTGTATCATGCTTCCCAATAATACATACCTTACTCTAATCACACGAAACAAACCCAAGATTGAGGAACATTTTACAAAATAATTGACAGTACTTTTTAAGAGAGTCATGATCATAAAAGACAAGGAAAGATTCAGGAAATGCCCCAGGTAAGGTTCTGAATTGGAAATAGGAAAAGGACATTAGTGGACAAGCTTATGAAATCTAAATAAATTCTCTACTTTCATTAATAGTGTGTGCTGTACCAGGGTTAATTTTCTTAGTTTTGGTAAGTGTTCTATAGTCATGTGAGATGCTAACCTAAGGGGAGGCTGAGTGAAGGGTTTATGAGAACTCTCTGTACTATTTTTGTGATGCTTCCATACATCTAAAACTAACTCAGGGTGCCTGGGTGGCTCAGTCGGTTAAGTGGCTGCCTTCAGCTCAGGTCATGATCCCAGGGTCCTGGGATCGAGCCCCATGTCGGGCTCCCTGCTCAGGGAGATCCTGCTTCTCCCTCTCCCTCTCCCTCTCTCTCTCCCTCTGCCTGCAGCTCTTCCTACTTGTGCTCTCTCTGTGTCTCTCTGTTAAATAAATAAATAAAATCTTTAAAAAAATAAAAAATAAAATAAAATAAAAAATAAAACTAACTCAAAGTTTTAAAGTCTAATAAAGTCAGAACCTCATGGACCAGTCAAGGGTGGGCTCCCTTACCATCCTTGAAGTCCAAGCCAACTTTCGCACCCAAAGGAGGGCAGCTGCACTGAGCTGGCGGTCATGTAACGATACTTTTACTTGAGAGAGAGCCCTGGTCAGAAATGGATTGGAAAAGGGTTTGAGGAATTAAATAGGATAGAAAGTCACAGAATAATGATGTTCTTCCTTTATTTAGAACATATAATAAGGCAGGCATGATGCTAAGTTCTTTAAATCTTTTATCACACTTAAAGCTCACAACCTTTGAGGTAGGTGTTAGTTTTCCCTGTTTACAGATGAACAGACTGGGTCTTACAGAAGCAAAAGAACAAGATCATAGAATTGAGAGTTTTTTGGTGGGGTTGGGATTCAAATCCAAACTTTTTTATTCCAGAGCTGTTCTTAATCAGTCCACTGTACTATCTTTTCAAGGATGACCCTCATTCAGTTCATACCTCAGGGGTTCCACACTGGGGTGGGTCAGAGTTGTAGGGACAGAAGGCAAGGGGGGAAGGGGATGGCTTGGGATGGGCTGGTCAGCGAGAGCTGTCCATGGTGCTGGGCAGAGAGGCGTGTAGCTGGAGAGAGGAGGAGATGGTCTAGGGGAAGACAGCTGGGAAAGCTAACACGGAGAAGGAGCACTGCTCAGAATAGAAAGGAAGAGCAGTTAGACGTGGTGACTGATTCTTCACCAATGAGGAGGAATTCAAGGGGGAGACACTTCAAGTTTTGGCTAGAAATAAGTAACTGTGTATACAGCAGCTGGTGAGGTAGGATTTTTCCTCAGGTCTCACTTGCAACTAATACTATCCACTATAGCTCTACTGGTTGTTAAAATCTGGAAATACTTTGGTACCAGTTGGGAAATAGTCACTGGCTGAGTCCTCCTCTGCTGTGGCTGCTCTCCCTGTCCCCTCACCATTACTCCCAGCTCTCCCCATGACCCAACAACAAAAGGGTTAAAGCCTGGCATAATGTGAGCAACCAGGACCCTGCTCTGGCTCTAAGGCCAGCCGGTATCCATTACCATAGCTTGGCACGCATACTTTACCAATTGTTAAGAATTTTGAATACTATCCTTGTTTGCCCCCATTTTACAGATGAGAAAAGTCAGCCTCTGGAATGTTTAATAATTTGCCTGAAATCACCCAGCTCTCAGATGGTAGAACCTGAACTTGAACTCAAGTCTCCTGGGATTAAGCCTCATGTCATTTTCCCTCCATCCACCTAATGTTGGCTTGCATGTCTATCTACCCTTTTGTGGGGACAATGAATGGAGGGATCAAATTATCTAGGGAGTATAGGTTGGCACAAAAGTGTAGGAAACCCTGTGTGGGGAGGGGGCCTCCTAGGTAGCATGGAACTCTTTCATTTGAATTATCTTGTGATATGACAGTTTCCCTCCAGCCTCTGCCAGTTTTGTGCCTTGGCAGCCTTTTCAGGCTGGAGGCTCCATCAACTTCTTGACACATGCTCCCCACCCCCAGCAGCTTCAGAGGACCATGGCACTCTAATGCAGAGAGTGCTCCATGCCTGCTCTTAGATCCAGCCCCCAAATCACCCAGTGGCCCTCTTAGCTGCAGCTTTCTCTCACTCTTCACCCTTCAGGTTGGGCTCTCACTAATTTCAGAGGTCAGAAATTTCTGTGGGAGGACTCACCTCCTCATCTCCCTCCCCTAGGTTAAGTACATCTTGGATGCAGACCTGATTTCAGAACCAACACTGGAAATGGAGTCAGAGTTGCAGGGAAGGAAGATGGGAGGGGACTTGGCAGGTTCTGGAGTTGGGTTGACTTGCCAACTGGACAGAAAATCACTCTGGTACCTCCTTTTGTCTTTCTCCATCCCAGAGCACCAAGGCAGGCTCCTTCTTGTAGAAACAAAAGAGGGGGATGTGGAGAGAAGAAAAACTTCCTGCCTCTCTAGTGTGGAGCAGAGAGGCTAGGAAGTGGTAGGAAGGGAGGGTGCACAGAAAACCGAGTGGCTTAATTATAGGGACCTCCCATTTGGTGAGTGACCATCTTCTGTGCATGCACATGCGTCTAACTTTATTGATTGTCTATCATGCCTAAAATACTTTTCACATGCCTGATCACTCTGTCGCTACACCAGCCTTTTTTTTTTTTTAAAGATTTTATTTATTTATTTGAGAGAGAGAGAATGAGAGAGAGCACATGAGAGGGGGGAGGGTCAGAGGGAGAAGCAGACTCCCTGCTGAGCAGGGAGCCCGATGCGGGACTCGATCCAGGGACTCCAGGATCATGACCTGAGCCGAAGGCAGACGCTTAACGACTGAGCCACCCAGGCGCCCATACACCAGCCTTTTTTAAAAGATTTTTAAAAAATATTTTATTTATTTATTTGTCAGAGAGAGAGCGTGCACAAGCAGGGAGAGTGGCAGGCAGAGGGAGAGGCAGGCTCCCCGCTGATCAAGGAGACTCATGCGGGACTTGATCCCAGGACCCTGGGATCATGACCTGAGCCGAAGGCAGATGCTTAACTGACTGAGCCCCCCAGGCGTCCCATTTTTTTTTTTAAGATTTTATTTATTTATTTGAGAGAGAGAGCATGAGCAGGAGGAGGGGGAAGGGCAGAGGGAGAGGGAGAAGCAGACTCCATGCTGAGCAGGGAGACCAACCTGGGACTCCATCCCAGGACCCTAAGACCATGACCTGAGCCAAAGGCAGATGCTTAACCGACTGAGCCACCCATGCGTCCTGCTACACGAGTCTTTTGATAATTATCCCCATATAACAGTTGAGGAAACTGAGACTCAGAGAGGTCATGTGACTTGTTCAAGGTCACACAGTCAATAAGTGACAGTCAGGATTAATCTCAGGTCTGATTTCCCAGCCCAGAATCTCCTCTATTCTATTTGGTGGGGGAAGAGAGGGAGGATTTAGAAAAGATATTTTTGAGTGTGCTGAAGCCAAAATTACTGAGTGTGTGTTTTATCTTTATTACCTCCAGCCAAGGTTTCCAGACAAAAGGATTCAAGTCTGCCTACTACCCATCCTCCTTCCTCCTTTTCTCCCACATCCCGGTCCTCATCAATTTCCTGAATCATCACCCACCCTTGTTCACAGCCTTGAACCAAACAGCACCCACCCTGTTGTCTTTCTTGGGTCCATGGAAGATACAGTCACTAGGACCTAGCACCCATTTTTTTCCCATGGGTTCTGGCCTCCTGGAAAGGGGGACTTCCAAAGCAAACTCAGCTTCCTCTCTCCTCCTGAGACTCAACCCTTTGCCACACCCCTTTCATGTTGTTTGCCTCTTGGAGCAAAGTCCGGCTTGGACCTCTTTCTGGGAGTCCACTGTGTCAGTCAAGTTCAGAGCTCTCCAGCAGAATTCTCAGGAGGAAGCCAGAACCCCACTGAAGTGGAGCACACAGGGTGAGGACAATGAATCCACCAAGGTTTGGGCACACCAGAGCTGTGGAGGGACACTCCTTCGGTGAAGAGGCACAAGGACACATGGCTCCTAGCATGAGCTTTCCCACCTCCTTGGGGTGTTCTTGCTGGGATTCCTGAGACCACCACCAAGCCCTGTCGGCAGAGTCACTGCTCCTATTTCTTTTCAGCCTAAGAATGGAAAAACAGGCCCCTTTCCCTGTCCTTAAGGTCCAGCTGAGTCAGGTTGACCATTTCAAAAAGAGCTTAGAGGAAAACAAAAAGGAAATCATTATAGAAACTACAAACAGCATAGACATTGTCATGTCCAAAGTGCAGGTTTCAGATTCTGAGAATAACATTAAAACCGGTGAAAAGCTCACTGAGTTCCATGTTCCTTGATTCCAAGAAAATTCCAGACCTAATGGTGCTGGCATAACTTCACGGGCCCCCTGGCCTGCCCCTTCTCTCCAGTTCAGCCGGCCTCTGGCCATGTGATTTCCCAGGCCAACTCAGGCCACTTTGTCATCTTAGTCCATCCATTGTTTACTTTCACAAGTAAATGCCAACTTTCCCAAAATGAGAGTTTATTTTCTGGGTTTACCCCTAGACTCACTAAGGTCTCTCCCTGTAACACCACCCCCCATCACTGTCCTGGGTAGTGAAACATCTTTAATTGCTCAGAATGAACTTTGAGGCTTTCAGCTTCACCCACCTAAGGAGTCTTCACCAAATTAGAGCTGTTACAAAGAAAATCACACGCCCACAATGGTGTCACTTAGACCAAGTTTCAACCTCCCCCAGAAATGTAGTCTTAACGGGTCAGACAGGAATTTTCTGGTCAGCACCAATGAGGTCATCTGTCACAGGTGGTCTCTCCAACCCCCAAAAGAAGATAAATAATCTGTAATAAGAGCCCCTGCCCTTCCCCATAAGGGAAGGCCATCTTGCCTGAAATAATCCTTCCTTTTCCTTTGCTAATAACATCTTGTCCCACCCTCCTGTCTATAAAAACCTTCCATTTTGCGTAACTCCCTGGAGCTCCCCTCTACTTGGTAGATGGGATGTTGCCCAATTCAAAAATCCATTAAAAAAAAGCCAATTAGATTAAAGTTTACTCCCTTGAGTTTTTGTTATTTTACAGACCTTTTCCACAAAGCAAATGCGGACAAATCAACAAATGCGCTTCCAAGAATCCACATTAGCATACCAGTGCCTTCGTCATACATTAACCTCCAGATGCCTAGAATAGAGTTAGCTTGGTGCCAGGGAGGAGGACTCCAGTCGTAAAGCAATATGCAAATGAAAAATAACTACGGGGCGCTTTCAAGTTAACAATCGCGATCACAGACTGAAGTTCCGGTTGAGATTCTGACCCTACGTCACCATCGCGCGGCCGGAAAGAACTGGAACGGCTCCCACTCCGGTAACGAGCCCGTGGAGTAACCGCCTATGAATTTGGTCGTCTACTAAAATAAGGACTGCGAGGACGTCACGACAACTAGGAGACTATACATTGCATGTTGCGGCTGCTAGAAGCTGAGTGGCTACCAGTCGGGAAAATCAGAGAATAAAAAAAGGGTAAGCATTAAAATTGGGCGGTGCTTTCGCCTTCCCTGAGCATGACTCTTTCGGGATGCCGTCGTTGTCCTGGGATACCGGGAGACGCCGTGGCCTGAGCGTCCTGTCTCTATGGAGACGACAACATGGCGGCAGAGTGAGTTGTGAGGGTTGGTCCCAGGACCAGGGGAACAGCGCGAGTGGCCACCGAAGGTATCTGTCCCGGGAGACCGCCTCCTTTGGGAAGTTGTGGCCGGGGGTCCCCTCCATGTCCCTTAGAGAGCCCCGTGGGACTGAGACTAGGGTGAGTTCAGCCTGGGGATATCCTGGAGAACGGAGGAACGACCTTAAGTATTTTTATCACTTCATTTTACCAATTTCTTTTCCACTCCACACTACGCGACGACCCGCCACTTTTTTCCCACTGGTCATCTTAGGAATGTTTACGTTGGAAATGAGGCAAATAAAGGAAGCTGATGATATATATTTTTTAAAGTCCTCAAGATTAGAAAATTGGATTTAAAAACAACACCTACACTGCCCAGTGTCTTCACAGTGATTGCAGATGGGTGTCTTTTGGAAGAGTAGCTCAACCGAGTATGGAAATTATGATTGTTAATTACAGTAACATTGGTTCCTCTAGGGCTTTTTCAAATCCCCTATTTCATTCCAACTTCACATCAACTTTGTGGAATAAGATAACCTTCATTTCGTGAGGTGACTGAGGCTCCAGGAGATGGAGAAGCTTGCCTATCTCAGTGAACCTGAGCAGATGCAGCTCTCTGGGACTAGCGCTCTCTTCCTTAAGCCCTAAGACCTGATCTGGACCAGATTTCTCCACTGTCTCTAATTTCTTCTACCTGTGTTGACTGGAGACTTTTTCAGAGCTCTGGGGTATTGGCTATCTATAGAATCCCCTGATGTCACAGACTTTACTGAGTCAGGGAGGACTTCAAAGCCATCCAATAGCTGAAAAGTAATGGGACTCTCTTCCCTGCCTCCCCAGCTGGCATTTCTTTGATTCCTTCTGAATATCCTCTTTATAATGGAAGGTAGGGGCCTTGCCTGTCTTGTCCATTGCCTAGCACTGTACATATAACAGGTACTCAGTAAATGCTTTGTGAGCAAATGAATAAATGAATGAATGAGTGAGTGAGTGAATCTAAGATATTCTCCAGAGGTTTTGGAGGTGTTGCCAATTAGGAAACACTGAATCAACAGAATCTTTTGCTTTGGATGGTGGTGGGGAGGGGATGGGAGTGTCTGATGAAATTGTATAAATTTCTAAAGGATAACCATAAAATCATTGACAAAAATGTAATATGTTATAATAAGGAGTTGAAAGCTGAACCCCAAACTTGAAAAGAGGCAATTTTTTTTTAAGTGGGTTCCACGCCCGGATGGAGTCCCAACATGGGGCTTGAACTCACAACCCTGAGATCAAGACCTGAGTTGATATCGACAGTCACTTAACCGACTGAGCCACCCAGGTGCCCAGAAAAGAGAGAATTTTAGGCCAAAGAAAAGACAGCTTACATATCATCATAAATTGTTGTAAAGATTAAAATACATAAGGGGCACCTGGCTGGCTCAGTTGGTGGAACATGTGACTCTTGACCCCAGGTTTGTGAGTTCGAGCCCCACGTTGGGTGTAGAGATTACTTAAAAATAAAATCTTAAAAAATAATAAAATACATGAGAAGGCCTTACAACACTGCTTGGCACATAAGTTCTCAGTAAATGTCAGTAAAAGTTGTTACTATTTTTTGCGATTATTATTCAAAGAGGTGGGGAAGGACACTGAGTAGTTTGAAAAATATACATATGTTCAAAAAGGTGTTAGATGGATGCTGTCCAATATGGTAGCCACACCTGGGTGTGTGTGTGCTGAAGGAAGTCTCCTAAAGGAAGAGGGGATTTGGAGTTTAGGCCCCGCGTGTGTTCCCTAGAGCAGGACCAAACACCCTTTTGAGTATTTGGTGAAAGCTGTGGACACTTTCCCTGGAAAAAAAGCATTTCGCCATATATATATGACATTTTGCATATGATTTGCATATAACCCTTGCATATATTTGCATATAATTTCCAGCTACAGTCTCTCCATGGATCCCTCTGCTCTAGAAGTTGACTCGCTTATCTTTGGATTGAGTGATTATTTCAGTGAATGCTTACTTTAAGCCTGGACTGCAGGTCGCATACCCATAGAGGAAACCCGAAAGACCAAGAACCATCCAGTCTCACTTACCTCTTCGTTGCCCCTTCTCCTCCTTCTCACAGGAGGCAAGACACACTCCGAAGAAACAAGTAGAGAGCAAAAGCCAGATAAAAGTAATATGTGTGCTTCAGTGACAGTCACTGGGGGCTTCCTGAGAAATGCCAAGGGTGGCCATGGCAGGCAGGGCTGGGTGGGCCTCATCCCTGAGTCCCTCTCCTGAATGATGAGTTTCTAGGCTCCCGGGCAAAGCGCTGGATCTTGTATCCCGGCTCTTTGCTCATGGTGCCACCTCGTACCTCCGTGCCACAGCTGGTAATTGGGCCCGCCTGTGATAACGACGGCCACAGCCAGGCCAGTCTACTCCACGAGCCTCTCTCTTTGATGTCCCTCCTGTGTCCCCTCTGGTCTCTTCCTAGCTTCTCGTTGGCAGGAACTCCTGGCTCAGCCAGAGTGCTCCCCTTGGACTTGTGTTCCAGGTGGCTGATGCTCATCCAGGCAGCCTCAAGCCCCCTGATGAAGACGAGGGACAGCGGGGACTGCACCATGAACTCCGGCTCCTGCCTGAGCACCAGCACAGTGGCCGTCCCCACTGTCACTGGCAGCAGTGTGGCGCTGAGTGCCTGCAGCAGCAACACCAGTGCCCGCGTGAGCACGTGTCCGGGGGGGGGGGTGGAGCGCTGCAGGACCGGGGTCGGGGGGGGCTTAGGAATCTGGAAGGACCTGACTCCCCCTGTCCAGACCCCAACCCTAGACCCTGCGTACACTGAGCACCAAGCCACCTGGAGTGGGGGCAGTGACAAGAGTGGCCGTGGGGGATGGGGGTGCATGTGAAGAACTCTGGGGAGGTGCCAGTCAGAGCTGAGAGAGTAGTCAAGGGTTCTCTCTTGCCTCAGAAAGTTCTTCTGGGCTTCACCCCTTGTGCTTGACCAAGATGTGGATGTTGCTGACTTTTTGCAGCTCTTGGCTGACATCACAGGGGCGGGGGGGGGGGTGTTGTCAAGGAGTGTGACTGTGGGGTAGGACTGTGTGGGGTGCCATGTGTGTCTGTGTTGTGTGTGCATTCTTGTGTCTCCTGAGGACCGGGGGCCACCTCACCCCTCCATCTGTGCCATTCCAGGCCTGTTTGCCCCATGTTCCCTCATGGCCCTTCCCCACTCTGCGCTGACCTGGGAGGAGATTGGAAGCGGGGAGGAAGGGAGGAGCCAGGGCATTTCTCTCCCCCACCCCCACTTTCGTGACAGTATTCCCATCAGCAGCTGCATCTCCCCGTGACTCCAGTCCCTACCAGACAGGCCTCGGGGCTGTGAGAACCCCAGTACCTCCCCTAACCTAGTGCGTAGCAGCTTCTTGATGTTGCTAGCTTCTGGGTTACTTCACTGTGCCCTGGTTGTGCATTAAATTCCTTGTTTTGAACACCCACGGTGGCTTCTGTTTTCCTGATTGGACCCTGACTGATGTCCCAACTGATATTTACCATAAATTACCCTGGCTCACCCATGTCACCTTTCCTCCATGGGTCAACCAGGAAAGAAAAATACTATATTGGCCACCTGACACTCTCTGTAAATATTTAAGCTGAGAGTGTAAGCTCCAAGACAGAAGAGATGCGTCTGTCTTGTTCACTATTGTAGTCCTGGCGCCTAGCACAATGTCTGGCGTGTGATGTGTAGTCAACAAATATTTGCCCAGTGGATGAATATATCTTTATGTTAAGTAACAATATAGAAGCAATACTTGGCCAGAGATAAAATAACATGGCAGTGAGGAGAATGTTCATTGCAATGACTGTGGTAGGAAGAGGTACCTTGTTCATCTTCCCTTCACCTTGGCTTTGCCCCCTCCATCCCCCTCCCTCCTCAGGTAGATGGGACTAGGGATCAGCTCGGGAAGGATTTTCCCTTATAGATGGGAAGCTTTGGCACACTGCGCCTCTACATCGCCAGGAACAGTGCTTGGAGTGGCCCCCACATCATGGCGGGGGGTGGGGATTTCTTGAAGGCAAATTGACTCCTTCCCCTGCTCCACCAGCCAGTTGAGGGACGAGAGAGGGAATGGTAGAGTATTCCTGTGGTCTCAAAAAGTACATGGGATAGACCACTCCAGCTAGGCGAGGTTTCCGCAGCAAAAGGGTAGGATGGGAAGGAAGGAAAGGAGAAGGCAGCCCTCGAGGGGACTGGTACCTTTGGGTGCACTGAGGAACAGAACCGACCAGCTGAGACTGCTCAGTGCCCAATGGAGTGGTCCAGGGAAGGCTGCAGGGGAAGGGTCATGGAGAATCTCGTTGGAAAACCGTTGCAGTGGCCTGGGAAATGGTAATATCTGACTGCCCCTCATCTTCTCTCTCCAGACCATCCCCCAGGGGCCAAGGGTCGGGTCAATTCCTTGCTTTCTGGGGATGGGAGCTTTTTGCCTGTTCTCCGGGTATTTGAATCTTACCCCTCTAATGCGTCCTTTCTTCTCCCCCTTTTCCCTGCCAACTGGACAGCCTGCCAGCTTGACGGACACTCGCATGTGCTTCTCAAAGAAGCAAGACAAAGTGAAGAAGAGGGTCATCTGGGGCATTGAGGTGGCCGAGGTGCTGCAGTGGCATGGCTGGACACTCGGGAAGGAGATCACCAAGAGCCTGGCTCTGAAAAATCTGTCCTTGAAAACCCAAAAGATGACGTACAGGTACCAGTATCAGGGATCAGAGACCCAGCCCCCGATCCCTCAAGCCCCCCAAACAGTCACTCTTTAGAAAACAAACTTTAAAATTATTGTATAAAATTAGGGGCACCTGGGTCGCTCAGTCAGTTAAGTGTCGACTCTTGGTTTTGGCTCAGGTCATGATCTCAGGGTTGTGAGATCAGTTTTGCATCCGGCTCCTCGCTCAGCGGGGAGTCTGCTTGAGATTCTCTCTCTCCCTCTCCTTCTGGCCCTCCCCACCACTCTCTCTCTAAAATAAATACATCTTTTAAAAAAATAAAGTTATTGTATAAAATTAGAAGATTATATAAAACATGCACAGTTTGAATGATTATTGGAAGTGGAGCCCATGTGACCAGATTACGAATGGAATAGTAAGTGTCTGAAGCTCACCTCCCATGGTGTGTCACTCCCCTGTTGAAACATCGTCTCTACCATAAAAGTAACCACTCTCCTGACTTAATGATAATGATTTCCTTGCTTTTCTCAATTGAATGGATTTGTCACCTATGTTTGCATCCCTAAATGATACAGTTTAATTTTACTCTCTTACAAACTTGACATAAGTGGAATAGTACGATATATTTTTGTAGCTCCTTGGCTTTTGTTAAGTTACGTTTGGAAGACTCATCTGCATGCAACAATAGTTCATTCTTTGTCATCACGGTATAATATTCCAACAGATGCTTATATTGTAATATATTCATCCATTCTTCTGTTGCGGGATGTTTGGGTTGTTTCTGGTTTGGAACCGTGATCAACATTCATGTATAGATCTTCACTTACAGAGTTTTTCCTAGGGTAGATACATAGGAGGGGAATTGCTGTGACCTAGGGCGTGTCCATGTTTGCTTTTTATAGATAAAGCCAAACTGTTCTCTAAAGTACTCATTTGTATTTCTATTCCCACCAGCCACGCATGAATTCCCGCACCTCTGCATTTTTACCAACCATTGTTATTGTCAGAATTTAAAAATTTTCCAACAATGGTAATTTTTTGTGGCTCTGATTTGCATTTCCCAGCTTACTGATACAGCTGAGTGTCTTTCATGTGCTATTGACCATTTCATCTGTGAAATTCCTGTTCAAGTCTGTACTCATTTTTCTATTGGATTGTCTTTTTTTTTTAAGTGAACTCCATCCCCATGCAGGGCTCGAACTCACAACCCCCAAGATCAAGAGTCCCAATGCCAGGCGCCCCTGTCTCTAATAGAAGTTCTTAGGGCTACTAATCCTTTGTCAGTTATGTTTTGTAAATATCTTCTCCCACCTGTGACTTGTCTTTTCCTCTCTTTACCATGTCTTGAAGAATTGAAGTTCTTCATTTCGAAGGAATCAAATGTATCAATCTTTTTATGTTGTGGTTGGTGCTGTTTTGTATCTTGCTTAAGAAGTCCTTCTCTCCCCCTACCTAGGTCATGAAGACAGTCTCCTATAGTATCCTCTAAAGACGATAGTTTTGCTTTTCATGTTTGTCTTTTATCTATGCAAAATTGATTTTTGTGAATGGTTTTATTTTATTTGTGTGTGTGTGTCTGTGAATGGTTTCAAGTAGGGATCCGATAATTCTTTTCCTCAAACAAATGTCCAAATGTCCCCAAGCCATTTGTTGAAAAGTTCATACTTTCCCTGATGATCCCCTCACCACTGATGTTTATCTTTGTTTCGTTTGTGATCTCAATGTGAAAAATTCCAGTGTATCACCATTGGTTTAGATGTTTCCTGTGGCCTTTTTTTTGGCTTGGGTTTTTAAAGATTTTACCAGGTTAAGGACATTCCCTTCTATTCCTCGTTTGTTAAGAGTTTTTCTCACAAAAAAAAAAAAAGAGTTTTTCTCACAAACATGTTGAAGGTTATCTAATATTTTTCTTCATTGAGATGATCATTTGATTTTTTTTTTTCTGTCTTAATTTGTTAACCTGGTGGAGGACATTGATTTCCTCTGTTGAACCAACCATGTATTTCCTGGAGTAAACTCAACTTCGTCATAATTCACTATTCTTTCTATACATGCTAAATTCTCTGGGCTCTCTCATTTTGTTTATGAGAGAGATAGGCCTGTAATTTTCCATTCCTCTCCTACCTCTGTCAGATTTTGATAACAACATTATGATGGATCCATAGAATACTTTGGGGAGTGTTTCCTCATTTTATATTACTGGGAAGGTGAGGCTGAGGTTATTTTTTATCACGTTTGGTAGGACTTGCTGTGAAGCCATCCGGCCTAGTGTTTTCTCTGTGGGAAGATTTTTGACTACTTATTCAGTGGCTTTGATGATATTAGGTGAGGTGGTCATAAAATGTATTATCTATTTCTTTTTTTAAAAGGTTTTTTATTCACTTGAGAGAGAGAGAGATGGGGGCAAGAGGGGGAGCACAAGCAGGGGGGAAGGGCAGAGGGAGATAGAAAGGGAGAAGCAGACTCCCCGCTGAGCAGGGAGCCTGATGCAGGGCTCGATCCCAGGATTCTGGGATCGTGACCTGAGCCGAAGGCAGACGTTTAACCCACTGAGCCACCCAAGCACCCTTGTATTATCTAATTTTTGAATCCACTTTGGTAAGTTATACTTTCCTAGAAATGGGTTTATGTCACCTAAACTTTAACATTTATTGGCATAGAGTTATTGGCAGTATCGTCTTCCTGTGACTATTTTTGAAGTCTGCACTGTCTATGGTTTTGACCCATGCTGAAGCTCTACAGCCCTGCCTATGGCTCTGCTTGGATCGGCATCCTGGCCCCTCTGTTCTCAGCCTTGGTTCCCCACCCAGCTCAGCGCTTGGGGATTTTTCTTGTTTTCTGAGCCCTGATCCTAAAGTGCTTAAGCCCTGGCTCTCTCCTGCAGGTCCCCCAAGACCAAGTTCTTCTTCACAGTCATCCCCCAGCCCATCTTGCTGAGCCCGGGCATAACCTTCACACTCCCCATTATCTTCCGGCCTCTGGAGGAGGTAAGGTCTGCCATTTTGAGGGCGCTGGCAGGGAGGGACACAGGCACCGTGACCTTGGAACAGGAAGCAGGGCAGAGCAGCAAGGAGCACCCCCCTCCCCCACCAGGACACACACATATTCATCCCGACAGCTGTAGCAGAAACTCCGGCTTGGGAAGCCCTGGAGAGGCTCTCACCCTAAACTCATTAAACCGCGTGGGGTTCCCAGTTGGATGTTGGGAGCTAAAATCTGTGCTACTGTGTTGGCCACCAGAAAGCCTTAGATTCGGAAGCCTCTTCCTACTCTCAAAACATTCTCCCAGATACAAAAAAGGCCCCCTGTCTCTGAGACCAAGACAGTGTTAGAGGACACTTCCTCGGACACCGCCCTCAGTGATGTGTCGGAGGCATGTCCAAGAGCTGGGGTGGGATGTGTGGTCCCTGAGTACCATGCAGATACCACCGATCAACAACTGCCTCCACCCCCGGCCTCCCACCCCCCACATTGCAGAAGGAGTACATGGACCAGCTCTGGTTTGAGAAAGAAGAGGGAATGTTCTGTGTGGACCTGAGGGCCACCCTGCCTTGCCACAGTCTGATCTGCCCACCGTCCCTGCAGTTGCCCATGTGTGCCGTGGGGGACATGGCCGAGGCCTGGTTCTGCCTGGAAAATGTGGGGTGAGGGGAGCAGCTGAGGCTCAGAGGCGGGGAGAGTGAGCTCGGTGAGGAGGGTCCCGGGGTGCTGGTGGGGGAAGGGAGGAGAGGAGGAGCCCAGCATCTCTGCCTTTCTAAAGTAGGGGCAGGGGTCAGAATGAGCCCAGTGGCTCTGATCTGTACCCCCCTCCAGGGACCTGCCCACCTTCTTCACCTGGGAGTTCTCTAGCCCATTCCATGTACTGCCCACCACGGGGCTGCTGGAGCCAGGCCAGGCTTCCTACACCAAGGTGACCTTTCACCCCCTTTTGGCCATCATCTATGAAGTTCAGGCCACATGCTGGTATGGAGAGGGCAGTAAGCAGAAGAGCAGTATCCAGTTGCAGGCTGTGGGTGAGGCCCGACCCCTCACCTGTCCCCAGAGCCCACCTGCTGCCCCTCCTGGGTCTCAAAGCCTCAATGTGCCCCCCTACACCCCCCACTGGCCTGTCCTCCACAGGACCTCCGCCAGCTTCCCACCCTCTCCTAGCTCTGCAGGCTTTGCCTTCCTTGGTGGGGCAGACCAGTGTTTCCCTGGGGATATCTGCCTTCTTCGAGGGACTGTTCCGCTGGGGCCACAGAGGCCCTGGTGGGTTTCTTCCCAAGACTCCCTCATCTCTGCCCCAGCCAAATGCGCCCAGCTGCTGGTGAGCATAAAGCAGAAGCGACCAGAGGACCAGGATGCTGAAGGCATCCAGAAAGTGCTGCACTTCGGCACCGTTGCTGTGGGCTGCACCGCTGAGAGGCAGATCAAGCTCTATAACCCTTCGGCAGTATGTGTCCTATGTGTGTGTATGGGGCTGCGGGGGGCAGGACCACAGGACGGGCTGCTCCTAAAACCCATCCCCTTTACAAATGCCCTCTTTCTCTCCATACTTTTGGCCCCAAGCCTCACATAAGCCACGTCTGTTGATACACGCATGTGTCAGTCAACAGGTGTCTTTTCATCTCAGCTGGGGGCTGGGCTGGAGTATCCCTTGACCATCCCCAGAGCAACTCCAAGAGCAGCCCTAAGGTGGTCCTACCTCCAGGACCACAGCTAGCATTTCTGGTACCTTTGGGAAAGAAAAGAGTGCCCCCCAGGCAGTCCCAGCGCCCGGCACACAGCTCGGCCTCTTCCTTCCTCCTGGCGGAGGTGGCCTCCATGCTCAGCTGACAAGTGGGGCACAGACTGGACCTCAGCTGCCCTCACCCCCTCAGCTGGGCACTTGGGTAAGGACAGCTGCCTCACCCTGTGACCTGACCCTTCCTGCCACCCCCCCACCCCGCCCCACAGGTGAGCGCCCCCTTCCGGATCGAAGTAGCCTCAGACATGCTGGCCAAAGATCATACCTTCTCGTGCCCCACTACCAATGGCATTGTGCCTCCAGGAGGGGAGAAGTTAGTGTCCGTGTCCTTTCACCCCGAGACCTTGGACGTCAGAACTATTGACTACTTGTCCATCATGCCATCTGGCTGTGCCTCCCAAACCCTGCTCAAAGTCGTTGGTTTCTGTAGAGGTACTGGCCACCCTAGGACACCGCACTGCTTCTGGGGCCAGGAGCAGCCCCCATTTAGGATTGGGAAGGGCTCCATGCCTGCCTGGAGGGCCTGATGCCTCCTTGCCCTTCAGCCTGGGTGTCTGCTGCCCTCTGGTGGGCTCAGTGTGGAATCAGTTTGGGACACCTGGAGATAATGTTCCTGCCCTCACCCCTGGTGAACTTGGAGGTCAGCTCAGGTTGCTGGGGCTCTGGGTCTTTCCAGCCCAGCCTTTGGTCTCCAGGAAGAGCCACCTCCCATCAGGGGGACCCTTTCTGAGACATCCTCGGGGAGCCTGATAGCCCAGCCCCACCCAGGTGGCAGGGCTGCTCACAGGAGCCCCATCTCCGCCCAGGTCCTGATGTGTCCCTGAAACACGGCTCTGTCAACTTCAGCTGGGTCAACCTTGGGCAGATCTCGGAGCAGTCCCTGTGGATTGAGAACAAGTCGGACTGCACAGCCTACTTCCAGTTTGCCATTGACTGCCAAGAGAGTATCTTCGGCATCAGACCAGCCTTTGGGACCCTGGTGGGCAAGGCCCGCATGACCTTGCACTGTACCTTCCAGCCCACTCACCCCATCATCTACTTTCGGCGTGTGGCCTGTCTCATCCACCACCAGGTGAGCGGTGGGGGAGGAGGCGTGGAGGGGCTCTCCTGGGCCTTGGAGGAGCCGATCTGAGGCCCAGTGATGAAGACAGTGCTTGGTGGGTGATCACTCTCCTGTATTCTGGAACCTCCGCCTGGATCATCTCTGCCAGGGCCCCGGCCTGGGTTTGGAGCCAGAGCCTGGCCAACGGCACAGGAAGGCTCACTCCAAGCCAGGTCAAGGGCTTTTCTGCTGCTGCTGCTGGGCTGGGGAGAGGGGGGACTGGACTCAGAGCAGAGAGCCTGGAAGTGAGGACCCAACTCAGGGCCGTGGGCAAGGTCCTACAAATTGTGCCCTGACCAGTTGGCACCTGGTCACGTCCCTTTTCGGCGGAGGCTGAAATCCTGCCTTATACAGACAAATGTCACAGGACCCGCTGTTCCTGGACCTGATTGGGACCTGCCACTCGGACAGCACCAAGCCAGCCATCCTGAGGCCTCAGCACCTCGCTTGGTACCACACACACCTGGCACGGGGCCTTACGTTCTACCCTCCTGACATCCTGGGCATCTTGCTGCGGGAGAAGAAGCTGGAGCAAGATGAGAACGGGGCCCTCAGGATTCCCACTGAGGTTTGATGGACTGTTTTGGGCCCCCTACAGACAGGCTCCCTTCCCCAGGTTCATGCCCCCTTCTCTAGAAATTCTTGGCAAGTTGTGTTCCCCCAGAGTCCTGTGGGCAGCATTAGTAGTTGGGGATGAAAGGGGCATTCAAATGAGGGGCAATGGCAGGAGGAATGGCATTTGGCCCCCGCTCACCTGTCTTTCCCCACACAGGACCTGGCGGACGCGTCAGCCCTGAAGTATCCTCTCATTCCTCCCATGACTGAGTACTTCTTCGATGGTACCAGCGACCTAGCCATCTTCCCCCCACCTGTCAGCATAGAGCCCACTGATGTGGATTTTGGTGCCTGCCCTGGGCCCAAGAACCCCAACCCTGTCCCCCTGTGCTTGATGAACCACACCAAGGGCACAATCACGGTGGTCTGGACGCAGAGGTCTGACTGCCCCTTCTGGGTGACCCCAGACACCTGTGACGTGCCTCCACTCAAGTCCATGGCCATGCGCCTGCACTTCCATCCACCTTACCCCAACTGCCTGTACGCCGTGGAGCTCGAGGCCTTTGCTTTTTATAAGGTGCGTGGGGGCAGTAGAGACTGGGGGAGGGCTGCCTCTCTGCCCTGGAGCTTGAATGGCAGGGCGGGGTTGGAGGGAGTGGTGGGGGCTGCTGTGGGATCCATCCTCAATGTGCCAAGCTCCTCCTTGGCCACACGGTGGTCCTTACTGGTTTGTCTTCTCCCAGGCTCATAGGCTGCCTTGGCCAAGGGGATTCTTGCCCCATCTGATTACATCTCACGTATATGTGGCCTCCCACTCCCTCCAGAGGGAGAACTCAGCTGGGGTCAAGCCCTTTGGGAAAATTCGGCCCACAAGGAGTCACTCCCTGGGGCTCCTGGCTTCTCTCTAGTCCTTGAAGTAGGAAGTGGTCCATCCAAAAGAGCCATGGGCTGGAACCAGAGCCTGGGGGACCAAGTCAGGGGGGCCGGGTAATTAGGTGTGTGGGGGGAGGGGCTTCTAGTACAACCTCCCTTGGCCGTGCTCAGCCCAGCCTCTTGGTCACAGACGCTGGTCACTCCCTCATCTCTGGTCCTGCCTTTTCCCTTCCTTGTCAGCTCTGCCTACGCTGCTGTTCTTTCCCAGCGGCCAGGGTGCTGGGGCTGAGAGATAAGCATCCCTTACCGGCTGTGTGACCCTGAGCAAGTCCCTTAATGTCCCTGAGCCCTGGTCTTCTCATCTAAAAACTTGGGGTCGTATCTGAACTTTTGAGAAGGCTTTCCAAAGCTGAGACTTTAATTGCCTCTGTTCTAATATCTTGGCAGTGGGGGGTTGTGGAGGCTTGTAGGAATAAGGCTGTGGACACCTGACTGTACGAAGGCTGAGATTGTTAGGCTACTGGCTCTGGCCCGGCACTGTCTGATATGACAGCCACCAACCACATGGGGCCACTGAACACCTGCAATGTGGCGAGTCCAAATTGAGATACATCGTATGAGACCCACCGGCTTTCAAAGACTTAGGCGCAAAAAGAATGTAAGGTATATCACGCATCACTTATGTATTGATTATAGGTTGAAATGGTAAGATTTTGGATCTATTGGGGTAAATAAGACGTATCGCTGAAATGAATTTCTCATGTTTCCCTCTGTTAATGTGGCTGCTAGGACATGTAAAACTACCTTTGCGGCTTGCATTTGTGGCTCGTGTTCTGTTTCTACTGGCCGTCGCTTCTCTAGGCACATTCCTGCAGGATGAATGCTGTCCGTGCATCCCAGCCCCGGCCCTGCCCTGGTGCTGTTGTGGTTATTACAGAGCATATTTGCGGAGTGCCTAGCACGGCCCTGGCGCGCTGCGGTCAGAGCGGTTTTGACGGCTGTCTCTGCACTGTCCTCCCAGGGAGCCCCTCTCCTCCCTCTGTGCCCTGTGTGGGACTCCTGTGGCACAGGGGGGCAGGCTGGGGGGGCCCCGCAGAGTCGGACACAGGACTCTCAGCTTGTCCATGGGTCCGGCCCCCGTGCAGGTCCTGCGGAGCTACAATAACATCGAGGAGGACTGTACCGTGTGTCCCTCCTGGTGCCTGACCCTCCGGGCACGAGGCCACAGCTATCATGCTGCCCTGGAGCACCACATCCCTCAGTATTCCTTGCACGCCCCCAAGGTGAGCGTGGCCCCAGTAGCAGTGGGAGGTGGGACAGGGGAGCTTGGCTTCTGCCTCGGTCCACACTCTGCTGGCCTCAGATACATCCCAGCACCCTCCCAGGCCATCCCAACCTCCCCACCTGGGGCTCTGGTCAAGGAGGGCTCTCTTGTGGGCCAGTCTGGGGCTCGGACCCCTGACCCCTCCTTGCTCCATCTGAAATACACCCTGGGCCTCTTGCACTGAGGTTGAAGATTCTCTAGCTCCTTTATTTGTCTGTGCCTTGTTTGCCGAACACCTGCTAGGGATCCGACCACCCACCATGAGCCCCTGGCCTTGGAGATTGCCCAGGCAGCTGTGGGTCACAAAAAGCTGGTCCCTCGGCTTCCTGAGTCATAATTCCCAGGGCTCTCTGAGGAGCCCTTGGAGGCCCTGTCTGACCCAAACAGCCAGATGATGAAGGTTTAAAAGCATCAACTCCAGAGCCAGTCGGCCAAGTTCCAGTCCTGGCTTCTCCTTCTATACCTCTCCCAGCCTCCCTTTTGTCATCCTTCCCATCCGTCTCCACTGCCCTCACGCTCCATATTGCTGGAAAGGCGCCACTCTGGGGCCCTGTGCTGGGGGTGATCCTGCCCCCTCACCAGCTACACTTCTGCTCTCCAATCCCCAACCACTTCACCCCCGAGATTCAGCTCAAGTCCCTCCCTGACTGCACGAGGTTCCCCTCCCTGACCCCCGTCCCTTTCTTTTGACGGGTTTATCCCAGCAGTTTGTGGCCTTTACTGCTGTCCAGCCGATTCTGGGCCTGTGTTGCCCCCCACTGCCTCACACACGGGCACGGGCACATCTGCCCCAGCTGGACGGGCGCCCTGGTCAGCGATCTCGGGCCTTGTGTGATATGGCCGGCCTAGCTCTTAGCCTGCAGCTGGCCATACCCTACGTGCTTTAGGAATGTTTGGAAGCTGGGATTTCTGGGGCTTTCCCTTTCTCGGAGGGGGGTTCCCCTCAGCCATCTGTAAGAGAATCATCTAGAAGGGGCTGCTTACCCCAGAGCTTCTGGACCAGGATCTCTGAAAGTGAATTCTCCAAAGGATGATTTGAGGGCACCCTAAAATGAAAGACCTACTTAACTTTTCAGGGGTGGGGGGGTCTCAGATGCCTGCGTTTCCTGGGCCCACTTCCTATAGCCACTCCATCTCCCTGTCTGGAAGTCTCTGGAGGACAGAAGCATTTTGGGGGGCCAAGCTATGTCCCTCTATTCCCTGCTTGCAGGGTAGTGACGAGGATGTGTGGAGGTACTTGGCTCTCCTTGGAGACAAGCCCACCCGAGCCCACATAGACTTCCTTGAGCCCCTAGGCATCCAGGGAATATTGAGGGCTATGGTGCCCGTGTGCAGATCAGCGGGGTAGGGGAGAGGGAAGCGCATAGATCTGAGCGTGGGTCCCTCTTGTCGCGTACCCCAGCTCTTTCCTGCAGTGTCCCCCAACGAACCCTCCTACCGTAGCCTGCTGTTGATCAACAAAGGCTCCATGATGTTGACCTTCAACTTGGCCCCCCAAAGCAGCTCAGACATCTCCCTGCGTCCCAGCTCTGGCCTCGTGGCCCCCAGGGCCCACCAGATCTTCCTCGTCTGTACCTACCCCAAGGGCAACTCCTGGAAGCAGCATGTTTTCTACTTGCAGTTCAATTTTTGCCTCCGGTATCTCAAGGTAAAAGGCAGGGCTAGGGGACTGGGTCCTGAGGAGTGGGCCATAGTCTGGGGCTTCCCTTCTCAAAGCCAAATTCTGGGTTTGGACTCTCTTGCTCCCCTAAAGTAGTCAAGGGGCTGCTCCTCCCTCCCCCGGAAGTGCCATAGCAGGGAGGAGACCCCTCGGCCACATCTGTGAACAGCTTTCCCGCCCTCACGGCCCAGCATGTCCACCTCAAGGTGTCTGGAACAAGAAATGGGGTGCAGAGGTCCCAAAGGAATGAGTGGGGGCAATATAAGACTCATATCTGCAGGTTGCAGAGGGGCGTTTGGGGCTGGGCCAGGGAAAGGGGCCAGGGTGGTGGGCCCATATCTGGCCCATGAAATGGTCTGTACCGCCTCTCTCAGTCCCTGAGTTCTTTTCAAGAACCATCTCCTGGGTCGGTCACTACCTACTCTGTCTTCACAGAAGCTGCCCGTGCCCAGGCTTTTTGGACATTTGGGGGAGCCAGGGCAGCGGGGTCACATCAGGGCACTGCCCTCCTTCCTCCGGCCCTAGGAGGTAAGCATGCAGAGCCGGGAGGAGGCTCTGCAGCTGAAGCTGGACACCTGTAAGCGCGTGTTCTTCAAGCCCACCTGGGTGGGCTGCTCCTCCACCAGCCTCTTCACCTTCCGCAACCCCTCGCGTCTGCCCCTGGAGTTTGAATGGAGGATTTCCCAGCCGCACCGAAAGATGCTGGCCGTCCAGCCTGCTCAGGGACTTATCCAGCCCAGTGAGAGCCTTGTGAGTGCCCCACCCCACGGCTGGGGGCCCATGCTCCCATCTGCCTCCTCCCCGCCCCCCAGCCAAGGCACGCACTCAGGGACGTCTACGTGAGCTGGGGTGGGCCGTCTCCAAGGTCCTCTTCGCTTTCACCATCATCTCTTTCTCATGCCTCTCAGGGGCCAGGTTTACAGTGTGCCCCCTCCCATTTAATCCGTAATCACTTCCCAGGCCTTAGAAGTGGGTGAGATGGCTACCATTGTCATAAAACGCCCTTTTTACAAAGAAGAATCAAAACTTAGAGAAGAAAAAGCCATTTACGAAGATTACAAATGAGGAGGTGGGGCTGGCACTTGAACCAGTTTCAAGGGGCAAGTCTGCTCTCCATCCATGTCCCCAAAGCTGCGAGATCGCTGGGAGGTGGTCTGGAGCAGTTGGATTGGGGGCCAAATGGGTGGGTATCATTAAGGCATGAGGAAGGGGCATCCTCGAGGTCCCAGCAGCAGTCTGGAGGGGGGGCACCGGCTGGGGCCCGATCTAGCAGAGCCCCGTTCCCTGGTTTAGGGCCTTATAGACTAGTTGGCCAAACTTGGGCCAAGAACCACCAACACATGGTGTCTGGAAGAACCCAGGTAGTAGTCAGGGAGGCAAGAGACCACATAGGCTATGGATTTGGTTTCAGGAGTTTACACTCCAGCTCCCACCAAGCCCCTCGCCAGCCATGTGACCTTGGGCAAGTTACCCCACTTCTCTGTCTCGGAAAACGAGGTACTAAATAATCCTGCTTACCTCGTGGGGATAAAGGATGGAAGAGCTGAGGGATGTATAGAAAGTGCCTGGCACAGGGCAAACACTCAGAAAGGGGTACCATAGCTTGATCTCCAGCAGTGGGACCTCCAGTGGCCAGGAGTCTGGGTAGGGGGTTCTGGAGAGCCCCACGAAGGGATGATCTCTGTGGCCCCAGACGCTGACGTGGACCTTCAGCCCTCTGGAGGAGACCAAGTACCTGTTCCGAGTGGGGATGTGGGTCTGGGAAGCCGGTCTGCCCCCAGACACCAAGCCCCCCGCCACCACCCACTACGTGCTCCGGCTGGTGGGTGTCGGCATCACCAGCAGCCTCTCCGTGAGTAGGAGAACCGTGGCAGGTGGGGCTGGGGAGCTGGGGGCCAGGGCACATGTGGTAGGGAAGGCCCCAGGGTGCCTGACTCCAAGGGGGCAGGCGATGGGAGCCTTCTGGCCCTCTGGACCTGCCCTGCCTTGGAGATTGTCTGAGGCCAGGGGTGGGAAAGCCAGGGCTGTGGCTGGCTGACTCTGGCCCTCAGGCGAAGGAAAAGGAGCTGGATTTTGGGAACGTGCTGGTGAACAGCAAGCAGTCCAGGTTGCTGATGCTTCTGAACGATGGCAACTGCACTCTTTATTATCGCCTGTTCCTGGAGCAGTGCAGCCCTGAGGTCGTGGACGACAGCCCGCTCGGTACGCGGGCCTGGGCCTGGGCCGGGACCGGAGCCAGGGCAGTGAGGGACGATGGTTAACCAGATCAAGGTTTGGGGGCAGATAGAGCAGGGCTTAACACTTGGTGCTTCCACCTTTTACATGTGTGGCATGGGGTGGGTGACTCTTTGGGCCTCAGCTGCCTCATCTATAAAATGGGACTATTGCTGGCACCCATTAGCAGGTGCCAATGACCCAAAGACTGGTTTTCTCTGTCTGGTCTGGGAAGAGGGACTCTGCTCCCTGTTTCCTGGCTCTGGGCCTGCTCTCTGGCCAGTGCTCTGCTGGCCCAGGGGAAGGGTATCTGGAAAGGAGCAGGAGGAGAGGCCGGGACTCTCTGGCCTGCACTGAGTACCTCTTCTGCCCTCGGCCCCACCCGGTCATCCCTGAGCAGCCTTGCAGCTGGACCGCACAGAGGGGAGCATGCCACCCCGGTCCCAGGACACCATCTGCTTGACTGCTTGTCCCCACCAGCGGTCCCAGTACTGCTGGAAGATCAGCTACTCTCTCCTCTCCCACAGAGGTACCTGGGCCATCTGGCAGAGTCAGGGCCAGGGAGGAAAGGGGAAGGACTGTGTGAGCAGGACTTGGGGTGGGAGGGTGCTGAGGGTCCAGACAGGGCTAGCAGGGTGAGCGTTAGCATGCTAGGGGTGTGCTCTGGGGGACTGGTGTGCAGATGTCTGTGTATGTGTGTGCATGTGTGCAAAAAAAAAAAAAAAAAAAAAGCACTGATACGCGTTACCCCATGAATGAATCTTGAAAACATTATGCCAAGTGAAAAAAGCCAGTCACCAAAAGCCACATGTTGTATGATTCCATTTATGTGAAATATCCAGAACAGGCAAATCTATAGATAAAGAAAGTAGATCGGTGGTTGCTGGGGAGTGGGGGGAGGGCAATGGGGAGTGACAACCGTTTGGTGCAGGGCTTCTTTTTGGGATGACGAAAATGCTCTAAATTAGATAGTGGTGATGGTTGCACAGCTCTGAATAGACGACAAATCCGAATTATATGGGTTGAAAGGGTTCATTTTATGGTATATAAATTCTATCTCAGTAAAGCCGTTAGTGAGAGTCCATTTGAAAACAAGTAATGGTGCACAGTTAACACAGTGATGCATGCGGAGCGTTTCAGACAATGCCTGACACGTAGAAAGTACCAGATGAGGCTTGGCTGTTGCTGGAAACATCCCAGAGCCTGGGAAACATCTGCTGCTCCTGACAAGGGTCCTGGGCAGGTGGCCAGGGGTCCTACCCCCTCAGCCTGCATGCTGCGCCCCAGGGCAGCTGGGAGGTGAGGCCACTCCTCTCTTCCACACCCCGTCCTAGGTGACGAGGCTGGGAAGAGGCAGGAGCTGTGTCGCGTCTTCCTGACGGCTGTGTACCCCTTACTCTCCATCCTGGATGTCTGCTCCATGGGCAGCGCCAAGGGCATCACCCGGAAACACCTGTGGCGCCTCTTTTCCCTGGACAGTCTCAACGCTTACTTGGAGTGTGACCCCACGCCCTGGGAGCTCACCTACAAGGTGCCCACCCGGCACAGGTGAGGAGGGCCCCGGGGAAGGGGCAGGGCCTATCTGGGGGTATTCTTGGAGCTTTCTGCCCACACCCCCCCAGCACCAGGACCTGTCCATGGAGTGGCTCCCCATCTCCCCCCACCAAATTCTTGCCCATCCCTGGAGGGGCCTAGAGAAGTCAGGGATTGGCTGAAGGTCTGGCCCCTGCCCCTGAGTCCCAGGTTCTCCCAATTCCCACCTGCAGGAAGATGATTGCCCAGCCAGCCAGCCAGGCACCCCTGGGAGGGCCCCGTACTGTCCCCATCCGTCTCTGGGTCTGTTTCTCTGCTCCACACAGCACGAGCCAGATCCCCACCATCTTCACCCCTCTGAAGCTTGACTTCAATTTTGGGGCAGCACCGATAGAGGTCCTACCCTCAGTGGTGCTCTTGGCCCTGAAGAACAGCGGCGTGGTGGCCCTGGACTGGTACGGCGGGCTTGGAGGGGGCTGCTGAGGGGCCCAGGAGGCAGGTGCAGGAGGCCGTCTCTGGCTTGGGGTGGACCTGGCTGTGGGGTCTGTGAGAAGTGGATCCCCTCACTGATGGGGCGGGGAGGCCAGCGTGGGATTGGGGATCACCCTTCACTCTCCAAACCTGTCACTGCCAGAGGCATGTCCACAGGCTCAAGAGTGGGGGAGACTGGTGGAGACCAGCACGGTCATCCTAAGAGCTTAATGAGTGAGAAGTATCCTTTTGGACACCTGCTGCGTGCCAGGCACTGATTTACGAGCCTTTTCTCCTCCAAGCCTCACACCAACCCTGGGGAGAAAAATCCTCCTCTGCTGACTCTTTTGCAGATGGAGGCTAAGGACTCAGTTAAGGCCACTCAGCCGTTAGCAGGCAGAGCCAAGTTCAAAGCCAGATCGGTAAAGGTTAGTCAGCAAGAAGTCTTCAGAGTGCTACCGTGTACCAGGCAGTGGGCTAGGCAGTGGGGTGCCCCCGACAGAGCTTCAGTCTGGGGAGGCCAGGCCTGCATGGGGGCGAGTTAAGATCTCTGGTGGGGAAGGACAGGGCCAGCCAGCCTGCCACGAAGCCAGTGTCGGGGAGGAAAATGTGGCTGGGCGAAGCCACGTGGGCTACAGGAAGGCTTGAGGCTGGCCACGGGGCAGGCTGCGCCTCTCCGGGCACAGGGGCCCAGGCCTGGAGCCCTGAGCCTGCCAAGCGTGGACCTTCCTGTGCTTGACTTTCCTCCCGTCGGGGCCCGAACTTGTGCCCGGTAAACATCCTGTGTCCATGCCAGGGCCTTTTCTTGTTCTTCCTCCCTGCCTCTGCCACGTGTCTGGGCTTCCTAGTAAATTTCCTTTTGATGACTTCTAACTTTTCTTGCCTAAACGGAGTTGAGAAACAAGTGCACCCATCTGGGTAAGGCTTGGGAGAGAGAGCCAGGGGCCCGGCCTGGGAAAATAGGTGCGGCGGGAGGGGGAGGAGGGGTGCTTTTGTGATCTCAGGAACCTTCCTGCCTGAGCAGAGTCTTGGGGTGTGGGGGGGCAAAGCTGGGGTGGGGGCTGCACCATCAGGGGTACAATGGCCGCCCTTACTCTGGATTGTCCTGCCCCTGGCTGGGGTGGGGGCAACTGGGGAGGCTGGTTCCTTACACGGCTCCTTACGTGGCTCCTGTCTGAGAAGGGCCAGGGCTACGAGTAGCTGAGGGCTCCTGGCCCTGATGACTTGAGGAAGCTTGGCAGGCAGCGCTGCTGGCCTGGTGGGGAAGGCCCAGGGCCCGCCTGAGCTCCAGACCCGCCATTCACTGGGGCTACTGGAATGGCCAGAAGCCAGGCGCTACAGGAAAAGCAGCGTTAGTCTGTCCTGGCATGGAGCAGGGTATTTTGGTGGATTATGCATGCAAGTGTGTTTGTGTAGGAGCAAGCCCAGCTCACACTCTCTGTGGAGAGAGGCCAGGTGGCTGGAAACCGAGGTGGGAGGAAACCCAGGCACGGTGCCCGCTGAGCTGAGCCCATCCATCAGGAGATCATCTGAGGTTCAGGAAGGCAGTCCGTGCTTCTTCCAGGAGTCCAAGCACAGCGAACCTTCCTTGGAAGGCTTGACTCTCCTAGGTTTTGTGTGTTGTTGTGTTTCCTTTCAATTTCTTAGAAGGCTATTTTTGAAAATTCTAGCTGGTCTCTGCTGAGCTCATAAAGAACAGACTGAAGGTTTTATTCCTGCCAAGACCAGTAAGAAATGGGGACTGTGGACTTGGCCTGGAGGCAGCAGCAGGCAGGACAGAATGAGAACCCCAAGTGGGAGGGGGAGCATCGGAGGAAATAGGAGCCTAGAGCTGCCTGCCCCGCTCCCTCTGGGTCTTCTCCGATGCTTCTGCTCCCAGCCCAGGGAGGCGGAGGGCCTTACTGACATCAGATACACTGGTTAACATCTCCTGGTCCCTTGTGCACTCGTTAAGTCTCGGCTAAATGTTTACTGGGGGCTTCTAGGAATCAAGGTGCCGACAGGTCCAAGCCTGGCCCTCCGGGTGCTGCAGGGGTCTGGGGCAGGGTGATGTGTGCTGAAGAAAACTACAACTGAGCTAGACCTGCAGCTTAGGGAGAAGACACAGAGAGGCTGCAAAGAACCTTCCAGACAGGGGTGCCTGGGTGGCTCAGTCGGTTAAGCATCTGCCTTCGGCTCAGGTCATGATCCCAGGGTCCTGGGATCAAGTCCCGCATCAAGCTCCCTGCTTAGTGGGGAGCCTGCTTCTCCCTCTTCATGCCGCTCCCCCTGCTTGTGCTCTCTCTCTAACAAATAAATAAATAAATTAAAAAAAAAAAAAAAAAGAACCTTCCAGACAGAGGTCCTGGTATGTACACGGGTAAGAGAAAAGGGCTCACCCTGGCTGGAGCATTGATAGGGAGGAAGGGGTGCCGGATGTGACTTGAGAGGTGGACAAGGGCCACAACATCGGGACCTTGGCATCCTTCTCCTAAGAGTTTGGACTTCTTCCTGAGGGCATGGTGGCGATGTAAGCGGGGCTGGGGGACAAAGACATGATCTGCCTTCAAGACCTGCCACTCTGGTCTGGGGTGCAGGGTGCAGGGTGCAGGGAGAGAAATGGACCAGCAGCCTGAAGCAGGGAGAGAAATGGACCAGCTGCACCCCAGCAGCCTGGGGTGCAGGGTGCAGGGTGCAGGGAGAGAAATGGACCAGCAGCCTGAAGCCTGAAGTGGTGAGGGGGCCCACACCAGAGGACTGGCAGGGAAAAGCGGGTTGGGATTTTTGGGACGGGGACTGGGTGAGAGCAGCGAGGGAAACAGAGGTGTCAAAACTATCCAGATAACCCCAAAGTAGCAAGATCTCCAGTTTTGCTGCTAATCAGTATCCCCTGGATAAAATAACAAAAGCAGTTTATTCACCAGTCAAAAGACACAAAGGTGATGGAAGCAGGTCCTGCCACATGTCCACTCTGCTGGGATGTTGGAGGGTTTGAAGGGAGTTTCCATCCTCAGCACTTACAACACACACACGTAAACACAGCCCAGGGGTTATTCTGTTTCCCTTGAATTCTTTTTTTACAGTAACGGCACAATGCTGTACATACTGCTTTCTGCTCAGCATTAGATCATTAACATTTTCACTTAGCATTGTGCCAATAACATTCCCTTCAGATCAATACAGATCAACGCATAAAACTCTCGACTCTTTTTTTAAAGATTTTTTATTTATTCATTTGAGAGAGAGCATGCGCGAAAGAGAGAACATGAGCAGGGGCAGGGGGAGGGGCAGAGGGAGAAGCAGACTCCCTGCTGCGCAGGGAGCCCCATGCAATGATGGGATGTGATAAGGGGCTTGATCCCAGGACCCTGAGGTCAAGATCTGAGTCCAAGGCAGATGCTTCACCGATGCTTAACTCACTGAGCCACCCCGGCGCCCCTTAACTCTTTCTTTGTAATACTTGGCATAATATTCCATAATATGAATGGCCCTTAAGTTATTAAACTCATTCTGTACTGTTTTTTTTTTTTTTTTGCCACTACAAAGAAAGTTGTAATAAACATCTGTGTGTGTGTGAGCGTGAGCACGTGCACACGCAGGGTACTTCCCCAGGAGAGAATGTCTGAGTCAAAGGGCTCATGCTGTTTTTATTCTAGTAGACACTGTCAAAATTCCTACAACAAAAGGTGGTAACCGTACTTTCTCTCTCTACCTGTTTGAAGGTGTCCATTCTCTTTAAACTTACCAGTATCGAGTGGAACTGTTTATCACGTTGCTGATGTGAAACTATTTACGACTGATTCAAGGGAGTCGTGATTTGCGATTTCCTCAACTCTTTGTTGAGCATTTCCCCTTTGGCTGCTCCCCGTTCATGCCGTCTGCCCAGTGTGAGGCCAGTTCTGTGCCATGTCTCTGCAAGTGAAGGGGTCCTCCTTTTCAGATCGTAACCCGGGGACCCTTTCACCGCTTGTTTTGTCAACCAGCTAGAGTGCAGTATCTACTTTCCTACAACGTGAGACATTTGAGGGGCATTAATTCTATGTCCAGACTTGCTCCAGATTCAAGAACGCCAGCCCTGCTGGGGCATCTCTTCTCTGCCCTATGCTCCCGCTGACCTAGACACCCTCCCTCTCGGGGCGGGGGGGGGGGGGTGCCTGGTTGGTGTTGCTGGCATTTTTAGGTACTTCAAATGGCCCTTTCTAAGAGCTTTGTCACACAAACTACCCCCCCCCGGGGTTAGTGGCTAGCTAGCTCAACGTTACCCACATAACACAGTCCCCCTCGACCCCTGTCCCCCACAATGGAAGCCCCAATCTCCACTTTCCACTTTGTCACCAGGGACCTGCTGCCGTTCCCAGGTTTGGGTTTGGGGGCCATTATGAAGTGAGAATCCACCATAGCCGTGTTTGCTCAGCCATGCACGGGGCAGCTTGCCAAATTGGGGGAGCATCCACCCTGCTTGCAGCTCAGAGCTCCTGCCTCTCTGTTCTAAGTGGCTTGCACCCCTCCTCCAGGGCCTTCCTCTTTCCAAGTGACCAGCAGATTGACCTGGAGCTGTGGGCACAGCAAGCAGAGTTTGACGCCACTGAGCTTCACCAAATGCGTGTGCAGGACAACTGCGTGTTCTCCATCAGCCCCAAGGCTGGGAGCCTGAGTCCTGGGCAAGAGCAGGTGGTGGAACTCAAATACAGGTACTCCTCCCACTGCCTGTCCTACACTTCCGGTCCTGGAGACCCTGCCCCCACCCCTCCCTTTCCCTGTGCTCCTGGAGGAGCTTGGCCTTGCACTGTGTGACTCCAGAGTACCCTAAGTGCCCGCCGCGGGGGGAGGACCCCGTCCACCCACTTGGCGGGGAGGTTTCATGTCCCTCTTGCGCCATCCCAACTCAGAGGTTTCCACATGCTCCCAGGGGCTTTGCTCTCCTGCTGGTACCGGGGCTCCATAACTCAGCCCAGACTCGTCTCTTCCCTTCCAGCCATGTGTTCGTGGGCACCGATCGCCTCCCAGTGCTCTTCAAAGTGTCCCATGGCCGGGAGATCCTGGTGAGACCCCAGACCTTGTCCTGTCCTGGATGCCTGAGAGAGGAGCAGGGAACTGTGCCCCCCGGGGAGCTAGGGTCCAGATCTTTCTGCTGGGTGCTTCCGTTTCTCCCAGGGAAGGATGCTACTCACGGATTTTGTCTTTCCAGCTAAATTTCATAGGTGTGACAGTGAAGCAGGAGCAAAAGTATGTGCACTTCACCTCCACCAGCCACCAGTTCGTCCCTGTCCCCATCGGCGACACACTGCCCCCAAGGCAGGTCAGTGGTCTACATTGTCCTGATCTCTGTGTATCTGCATCAGCCTTTTACAGGGTGACAAAGACCCTGCCCTCCAGAAGTCCTCACTCTAAGAGGTGGGGCTACAGGTCAAATCCTGAGTTTGGGCAACTGGGAGAAATCCAAGGTGAGAAGCTTCCGCTTCCTGGTGCTTGGTGCTAAGTAAGCCCTTTGCCGGGCCTTGTGCCTGTGTTCCCATGCAAAAGCAGGGGGGTCTCTCTTCTAGCACAGGATTCTTCAAACTTCTTTGATCATGAGTCACACTAATATATTTTGGATAATAACTCAGTAAGTACATACATACACATATACTTAAAGTACCGCAAATGAATGTGTACACTATTACACGCAAAGCATTCTGATGTTTTCCGTTTTTATTTTATTCTGTTCCACCTGCTAAATTGCTTTCATGGTCTGCTCACTAATAGGTCTCAGCCCCAGGTTGAAAATCACTGCTCCAGGAAAGACATTTTTCTGGAGCGCGAAAAACGAGACTGAATCCTTTCAAAACTATAGAATTTTCTTTATCAAGTGGAGGGAATTGGGTTCCTTTGCTCTGAAAATGTACACTGGAAATCTCCCAGAGGGGGACATAGTATTTTCCCAAACATGCCATAGCTGTGAAATTTCTAACCATTTAGAAGTCCTTGTATTTCTGAGCAGAGGCCTCTGGTCGTCCAGCCTAGAGTCAGAGGAATGGGCTTTCTGAACCTGAGAGGGTGGGACCCCTAGCCCTGAGCTCTATATGCTTCCCTACACCACCCTCTACCTTACTGGCTTCCTGGAAGCCACCCCTTCCCCCCCAAAACAAGGCTGCAGAGACCTATGTCCTTGAAAAGGAAGGCAAAGACTCAGTGCCCCCTGGAGAGCTTTCCTGAAAGACTAGACCACTTCCCTGTGGATCTGAACATAGACAATGAAAAATGCCCCCAGATCTAGAGCAAGGAGACCCAACTGTGCCTCCAACCAATCTCCACAACTGTGGCCAAGCTTCTACTTTCATTCATGAGATGATGACAGATGGTGGCCTGGATCATAAGAGGACAGCGGAAGTAGAAGTGAACAGATTTAATTTACATTTTGGAGGCAGAATCATTGGGACTTGCTGGGGCCAGTTTGGGGAAGTGGGAGAAAGGGAGGGATCGAGATGTATTGAATTCCTAGTTTGAGCATTTACTGAAAGGAGATTCCCTGGGGGCGGAGGGGGGTAGAACTTTCTAGTGAAGGGTTTGGTTTTTACCAAATTTGAGATGTCTGTGAGACAATCAGTGGCTGGTGAGGGGGCAGGGAGGGCTTGTGGAGCAGAAGTTGGATACCAGGTCTGGAGCTCAGAGGTGGCCCAGGCTAGAGAAATAAAATCAGCATATTCAAGAGTGGGTGCTGGGAAAGATGAGAGGGCAAGACCTAGATCCAAACAAACCGTTTGCTCTCTCTGGCTTCCATTTTCTAATCCTAAAATGAGGGATTGGACCAGAAGATCTTGGGTTGCTTCCAGGACATTCTGTGATTCCCACACTTTGGATTTAGTCTTGGGGGATGTCATAGCTTCCTTCCCCTCTCTCATCTGCCCTTAAGCAAGACTGCCTCTAAGGGCAGACGTGGAAAGTGGCAGCCTCCCGGGTGATTAGAGGGAGAGCCTTGAAGATGCTGAAGGGTCTGGAGGGTGTGTGCATGGACACTTCTGTAAATCACCACACTAGAGACACGAGCCTTAGTGTCCCCTTATACCTTGGCAAAAGTAAATTAAGAGCAAATAAAATAAGAATTACAGATTATCCTAAAATGTCCCAGACTGAAAATACAATTATATACTTCTTGGATCATTGGACCATAAGGGAAATCAGAGGTAGTTAGGGGGCTCTGGGGCTGTAAGGGGGACATCAGGGAAATCAGCCTGCCCTCCCTCAGTGGACACAGAACCCCAAGCTCTCTGCTTTGCAGCCCTGAGCTAGTGTGGAGGCTTCATTATTCCTGCCCCCCCACCCCGCCTGCAGATTTATGAGCTGTATAATGGTGGCTCGGTGCCCGTGACATACGAGATCCAGACGAACATCCTGTCGCAGGTTCAGGAAAAAAACTTCAATCACCCCATCTTCAGCTGCCTCAACCCCCAAGGGGAGATCCAGCCAGGCACAACTGCTCAGGTCTTATGGATCTTCTCACCTATTGAGGCCAAGACCTACACGGTGAGCTGCAGCCTGGGCTGATTAAGGGTGGAGGTTGGTGTTGGCCTCCTCAGCATGCCGTGCTCTGACCAGTCCCTTCCCCACCCTCCTAACTTCCTAGGTGGATGTGCCCATACACGTCCTGGGATGGAACTCAGCCATGATTCGTTTCCAGGGAGTGGGCTATGATCCCCATGTCATGGGGGACACAGCCCCATTCCACAACATCTCCTCTTGGGATGATAACCCCAAGCATACTAGGCTGATGGTTCCTGGACAGGTAGGGGGAAGGGAGGTAGGAAGGCCCGAGACTTAGGAGGAGCCTGAGGGCCCCGGGGGGCCAGTGCAGAGAGAAGCTGGGAAGGAAATGTGATGGAGGTGATAAGGGAGGGTTGCACAGGGGAAGCCTGGAACCAGCCCTCATGGAGCTCCAGCAGGCAGCACACCCCTCCATGAGAGGCTTACCCTGCCACCTAGTGCCCATAGGTGTTCCTGCTCAAGTCACTCTGGGCATTGGGATGGGGATTTTGGAAGGGGTAGAAGAAAGCTCTCCCATTTTAGGGCTGTAAAGTATTATCTTCATACAGAACAGCCCCTCCCTGGACCTAGATGGATTTTGCTGTAAGGTATCTAAGGTCAATAACCCCATCTTTAGTTCAAACACACCCCACTGTTGGGACGTCTGACCCATTCATTCATCTACCCATCCATCCATCTCCTCCCATTGGCCCATATGCCCATTTACTGATCCATCCAGCCACCCATCTACCCACTTCTCCATCCATCCTTCCATACAGCCACCCAGTCACTATACACCTATTCATCGGCCTGTCCACCCTTCCACTCCTACCCTTTCTGGACCATAACTGCATGATGAGCACTATGGAGGCCCTGAGGACACAAAGAAGAGCCAGACAAAGTCCCAGCCCTGGAGACACTCAGGGTCTGGACAGAGATGAAGTGCCCCTTCCGTGTGGCTTCAGTCTTTCCAGACCCCCTACTGTTCTGTTCCCATTGAAGATGCCAACTGCCGATCCCCCCATTTATTTACAACCATCCTTCAGGGATTCAAGTTACATTGGCTTTAGTTCTGTCTTCTCTAAGCAAATTCTGATTTCTCAGCCCTTCCAAGCCTATTTTAATTGTCAAAAGCATAGACTTTAGAGTGAGACTGGGTTTATCCCCACTGTGCCTGTAAGAGACCTTTGGAAAAATTCTAAACCTTAGCAGCACATCTATCTGTAAAGTGGGGATGATAATACATATATCACAGGGCCATGGTGAGGATCAAATGTGTGTGAACGGCCTACCATGGTGCCTGCTGCAGGCACTCAGTAACTGGGAGAGGTTGCTATGGTTATGATTTCTTCACCTCCCAAAGTGGCTGTTGTGTTGTCTCCACCAACAGAATGTCTTCCTGTCCCAGTCCCATATCTCGCTGGGAAACATTCCTGTGCAGACCAAGTGCAGCCGCCTGCTGTTCCTCAACAACATCTCCAAGAATGAGCCAGTTGTCTTTGAGTGGCAGCTGAAGCCTCTAGACTTTGGGGAGGTGAGAGTCCCCTATTTCCGCAGAATCAGAACCTCTAGCAGGGCTCCAGGCCCACCCTATTCCACCCCATCCTATCCCATCTTGTCTCATCTTGCCCCATCCCACCCACCATCCTACCCCAGGCCATCCCATCCCGCCCCATTCCATCCCACCCCATAACACTGAATTCCAACCCATCTTATTCCATTCCATTCTAACCCATCCCATTCCATCCCATCCTGCCGCATCCTATCCCATTCCATCCCAGCCCATCCCACTAAATCACACCCCCTCTTACCCTACTCTATTCCACCCCATCCCATTCCATCCCATCCCATTCCACCCCATCCCATTCCACCCCATCCCACCCCATCTTATCCTGTCCCACCTGTCTCACTCCATCCAACCCCACCCCTTCCCACCCCATCCCATTAAATCCTATCCCATCTTATCCCACTCTATCCTACACCATCCCATTCCATCCCACCCCATCCCACCCCATCCCACCCCATCTTATCCTGTCCCACCCGTCTCACTCCATCCAACCCCACCCCATCCCACCCCATCCCATCCCACTGAATCCCACCCCATCCTATCCCATCTTGTCCTATCTAACCCATCTAACCCCACCCTACCCCATTCCATTCCATCCCATCCCACCCCATCATACCCACTCCATTTCATCCCACTCTATCCCATTCCTGTGAAGCTCCAGAGACCCCTTCCCCCAAACAGGTGTCTGTGAGTCCCATGACAGGGAAGGTGGCTCCTGAAGAAACAGTCCCATTTGTGGTGACCTTGAAGGCCTCAGTGCATGCCAGCTTCTACAGCATAGACCTGGTATGCAAGGTAGGACCAGCACCAGAGAGAAGCTAGGATGGAGCATAGCTCCCAGTACTGGGATGTGGGTGGGCTATGAGATCCCTAGACCTTCACAGAAAGGCGGGGGCCAGCCCCTGGGGAGTGGGGGGTGGGGGTCCACAGCACACAGGTGCTCCAGACCTTGGCCTTCTCTCTCCTTGTCCTGGGCTATAGGTATACCGACAGAAACTCCTGAATCAGTACCATAAGGAACTACAGGAGTGGAAGGATGAGGAAGTTCGGCAGGAAGTGGAGTTCACCATCACAGATAGGAAAGGGAAGGTGAGGAGGCCAGAGTGGGCCTTGAACACCACAGATCTTTCTGACTGGCCTTACCAGGGGGGACAGAGGTGATGATGTGAGGTGGTCCTATGTGCAAAACTGGTCAGCCTGTCCTAGATTAGCTTGCTTTCATTAGACCAAGCATAGCATCTCCCCAAGAGACTCTCTTCTGGACACAGAAGACTGGCTGACCATTCCCTGCCTCATGTAGCCAGTGTTTAATGGGTGCCTGCTAAGCGCTGGGCACCGGGGACCCAGGGGAGACAAGACAACTCACCTTCTGATGGAAGACGGTGTGGGACAGGGGTTTTGGGGGCAGGCTCTGGAGACAAGTTGCCCAGTTTTGATTCTGGCTTTGATGATTTCTAGTTCTGGGATCTTGGTCAAATTACTTAACATAACGTCTCAGTTCCCTCAACTATAAAATAGGGGTAATGTTGTATCTGGGATTGACTTCAAGATAATCCAGGGGCACCTGATGGCGCAGTTGGGGAGGCGTCTGACTCTTGGTTTCAGCTCAGGTCATGATCTCAGGGTCATGGGATTGAGGTCAGGCTCTGCCCTCAGTGGGGAGTCTGCTTGAGATTCTCTCTCTCCCCCTGCCTCTGCCCCTCTCCCCTGCTCACACAAGTGTGTGTGCACGCGTGCTCTCTCTCTCTGAAATAAATAAATAAAATCTTTTTTTTAAAAGATTTTATTTATTTGAGAGAGAGTGAGAGACAGAGAGCATGAGAGGGGGGAGGGTCAGAGGGAGAAGCAGACTCCCCACCGAGCAGGGAGCCCGATGCGGGACTCGATCCAGGGACTCCAGGATCATGACCTAAGCAGTCGCCCAACCAACTGAGCCACCCAGGCGCCCAATAAATAAATAAATCCTAAAAAAAACAAAAAGATAATCCAGAGGTGGGGCACAGATGAGACAAGATTGGCCATGAGCTGCTGATTGTTGAAGCTGGGTGGTGGGTAACGGAGGACTCTGTACGTTCTCTCTACTTTCCTATACATTTGAAATTTTCCATATTAAGAAGGTTAAAAATAAAAGTTTAGAAAATATTTTGAATGCAAGTAAAATAGTGCCTGCTTCACAGCACCGTTGTGAGGATTGAATGAGCTAAACACATACAGTGCCTACAGCTGTGTGAGCAGTAAGCACGCACTAAGCAGGCTATTCGTATCTGTAGGGGAGCCGGAGAGTAAACGTGAGACAGAACAGCCCCCTTGGTCCCTCCTCCAGTTTCCCAGCCCCCTTGTGCTGGTATTCTTGCACCTTGATCACCTCTGCACTCACCACACTCAGTCCCCAGGGAGGCACCGCTCCCCTCTGAAGCTCTGGCCCAACTATGAATGCAACTCATGTCTGGAGGGTGCGGGAGAAGGGATTTCTGAATTAAATCTTCATAAAGGAGAGTATTTGTGATCCGAGGCACAAGGACAAGCACCCTTGGTACAACCTGCATACATTTGATGGCATCTCCTTTTCTTTCCTCCAGTGGGTGGTCTGATTTTCCTTGTCTGCAGGCAGCATTTCCCGAAAGAAGATCCTGGAAGGGGGTGTGGCTGGGAGTTGGGTGAGATCAAGAGGGCAGCAGGTCCCAGCATTGGCTTCCAGCCCCCCACCCCCACCCCCACCGCATGGGTTGGCAGAAAGGTGAGAAGAGAGGAGTCCCTCTAGGCTTCTTGTACCCTAAGCACGGTGCTCTTTGCTTCCACAGGGAGGAGCGTATTGTAGGGCCTGTGCACCTGGGAGGAGGTACAGGGTGAGCTCATAAAGCCCCATCTCCTTGGCATAAATTGAGAGGTCCTTGCTTGCTCCCAGAGATACCTCTGGGCCTAGGAGGCCCAGCCGCCTAGAAGGGAGGGATGGAAGTGCCAATGGGTGGGGTCACACTCCGATTTGGCTCCAAAGGCCTGGTTGGGGCTAGGGACCCAGCAGTGAGAGAGTGATGTCCTCACACCCCTGTCACCCACGTCTTCCCCTTTCCAAAGACGCTGCCCCCCATCAAGAATCAGCAGCCTCTCAGCCGGCCTGTCAGCTGGAACCTTAAGATCCCAAAGAAGAAGATATTCTGGCTCTGTCCCCAGCCGCCCTCGCCAGACATGCTGTGCTTGGGCCTCACGGCCCGGGCTCATGCCACTGACTACTTCCTGGCCAACTTCTTCTCCGACTTTCCCCGGCACTTCCTGCACCGGTGAACTCTCAGGGAGGGCGGGGTCTCTGCCCCCTGGGGCACCCACCCAGGCCTCCTGCCCCACCTCCTACCTCCCCTTTCCAATTTGGAACCTCTCCAGGTCCTGCGCCAACCCTGAGGTTTGGGCTTCGGTCCCCAAATGCAGTAGCACTACACTTGGGCCAAGGCGGGGGGCTGTCCAAAGCTCATCTATGTTCTCATGACTGCATGGTCACCACCACTGCTCATAACCCTACCCCCAGCCTGGTGGCTTGCCCAAGCCACTCAGAATGTCATGGCCTGCTCCAGGGAGCTGCCAAAGAGGAAATACCCCAAGGAGGAGTTGGAGGCTTCTGAGGGAGAATCCCCAGACAATTGGGCCCCCGTCTCCAAGCAGGAGAAGCAGCTCCTGATTGACTGTCTCACCGCCATCATCAGGTAACCCCCCTGGACCCTCACCATCCCCCTCATCTCAGCAGCTCATTCAGCCAGCTCTGTGTCCACCCACGGCCCCTGAAGCCCCAGCCCTTCCTTTCCTGAAAAATAGAACTTCCTCTCAAGATCCTTCCACTGGTGGCCCCAGGCCCTGCAGTATGGGGCAGCTGTAATGGAGCTTGCTAGAAGGATCCTCGGGGCTGGATCCTGAGTTCTGTCCTGTCCAGGGCTAGTAGATAAGGTCTGAGCCAGTTCACTGTTTCCCCCGGGGTTCCTGTCCCTTATCTGTGTAACTCTGACCTGGCTCTGCCTCTAAGAACCCACGGAGCCCAGAGAAGCCTTCCTCCAAAGGACGGGTGGGCGGGGCAACTGACTTAAGGGCTGGCCTCCCACATCAAGCACCCATTTGTAGACATAGAAGTCAGAACTGCCCCTCGAGGAACTCTGAAGCCAGAGCCCCACAGGGTGTGCAAAGCCCCCTTTCAAGGCCTCTTGGCAAGGGTCTCCTCCTCCTCCCTGCCACGCAGGGGTCTGCTAGAAGACAAGATCTTCCATGAGGCTGTGGACCAAAGCCTGGTGGAGAAGATGCCTTACTTCTGCCAGTTCTGGAATGAGCAGTCAGCCAAGTTCACGGCCCAGAACAACACCCTGCAGTTAGCACCAGTCCTGTCTCCATCCTCCAGCAGCTGGGAGGCCAGCAGAGACAAGGAGTCTGAGGATGACAAACTGAGGCTGGAGAAGAAAATGGAGGAAGAGGAGGAGAAGAGTGAAGAGGAAGAGGAGGAGCTGGAGGAGGAAGAGGAGGAAGAGGAGGAGATGGAAGAGGAGGAGACAGGCAGAGGGGAGGAGGAGGAGGAGGAGGGGGAGAAGGAAGAGAAGGTGCCCTGGACGGGGACTGAGCCCACACTGCAGCCCACGGCCCAGGAGTCCCTGAAATGGCGGTGGCAGCAGCAGCTGAAGGTCATGGTGAAAGAGGAGCAAGAACAGGATGAGAAGGAGACGACCAGCCGGTGAGCAGCCAGACCCAGACGAAGGTTCGCACGGCAGGATGTGCAGAAGGATCCCAGTAGGCAGTGGGGTGCTGGGGCCAGCCTCTGTCTGGGTGTAAGGCTCTTCCCAGCTCCGCATTCACTGACATCCCGCTGGTAGCTGAAGGCCTTCTGAGCTTTAGTCTTTCCCTCCAAGACCCAGCTGTTAACATTTTCTAGCACACCACTTCCAGGGGGTCGTTCAGTGGGTTTCTAGAGCCAGGAGAGAAGTGCCACTGCTTCCCAGAGGGCCTTTGCCTGGGGCTGCTCTGTGGCCCTCCCTGTCCGTGTAGGGATTCCTTAGGCCCCACCCAGTCCCTTGGGCCCCTCTCACAGCTTGATGCCTCTCCCCACACGTGGCCCTGAGATGGGACCTACAGTTGCCTGGGCTCCGGTCCCACCACTTGTTCCAGCAGCAGGACGTTTGGCAACTTGGTCCCTTTAAGCCACAATTTGAGCGTCTGAAAAATTGGAACAAGGATGCCTTATAGTGCTAAGAGGGCGGGGAGTGGAATGAGAATCCGCGGAGGAGGCGAGCCCCGTCGACGGCGGTGCTGACACCGCATCCTCCACCCCGCCCTCCCCACCCCACCCCCCGCAGGCTCCCGGCGTTCGCCAACCTGCAGGAGGCGCTGCTGGAGAACATGATCCAGAACATCCTGGTGGAGGCGAGCCGCGGGGAGGTGGTGCTCACTTCGCGGCCGCGCGTCATCGCCCTGCCGCCGCTCAGCGTTTCCAGGTGGGGGCGCCGACTGCGCCCGAGGGGCGGCAGGGGCGGGCAGGCTTGGCCCGAAGCCTCTTTCCAACCTCTCCCTGGGGCTTTCTGTCTTCCAGGATTGAGACTCCCGACTTGCTTTCGGCGGCGGCCCTCGGGCTGCAGCATGCCGAGGTGCCCCGCCTGGTGGCGCGGCCCCCTAACGACTCTCTGAGGATGCCACAGCCCAGCCCCTCCGACTTGCTGCCCTCAGGGCCCCCCTCTCCACCGCCCCACCACTAAAGCATCTGGCCTTCTGTATCTGCCTTGACTTTATTTCCCCGACGTAGGAGGAATTCTCGAGCGCGCTCTGGGAGGGACAGATGGTTGGAGCGGCTGAGGCGGACTGCAGCGACTCGTTGCAGCCTTGGGTGCTGGGAGGTTGCTTCTCTCCCCTCCACAGCGCAGCTGGGCCAGAGTTCCGGCTGCTCGCTGCCGGGCGCTGGACCTGGTTTGGCCAGTGGAGGGCGCTTCCGGCGGGGCCTAACTGGCCTTTGCCCCAGCATTGCCTGGGGGACGGGAACTGAGCGCCAGGCCTTATCGGCGCAGCAGGTGGCAGCAGGGCGAGGTGACCACCCCTCCCCTTTCACCGTTGCGCCTGCTCCGAGGCTCGGTCCCTCCATCGCCAGCCTTTTCTCGACATCCGTCGGGCTCCCCGGGACTGTGATGAGAGGTTGAGAAAGAAGGGAAACCGAGGCACGTCGCGGAGGGCTAAGAGCTACACTCTGGGACGCGGGTGGAGGTCACAGCTAGACAGCAGGCCACAGGCCCTACTAAGCGACTCCCATCGTGAATTTGAATCCCCAGCCCAGATGATGTCCCGCCTTCCCTAGGATACCCACCTCCCGCTCCCCCTAACCTCCTCCCGGCAGCCTCTGTCCTCTGCAACTCCTCCCCCCCCCCTCCAGGCAGGTGGGTGGAAAAGTGACATCTGGTGTTGTTCCAGAGGCGCCCAGGTCCCCGACACCCCCCCCTCCCCGCAGCCAAGGCCTCGGAAGAGCTCCGGCCCCAGAACCCAGGCGGGGGCGGGGAGGGGGTGGGGGCGCTCCGCCTCCTCTGAGTCAATATTTGCTCCGAGCAAACGGGCGCCCGGACAGGTGTGAGTGTGTGTGTGTATGTGTGTGTGTAGGGGCGGGGACTGAGCAGGCCGTATAAGAGCGCGCTGAGCCCAGGCTCCTGCACAAGCTCCGGGGAGTGGGCTGGGGACCAAGCCAAGCAGAGCCCGGCCAGGTGAAGGGTGGCCAGGAAGGGAGGCAGGGAGGGGCGGGCCAGGTGCGCTCCTGGGCGGGCGACGTGTCAGCCGCAGATGCGCGCAGGTGAGGGCGGCGGCTAGCGGTGCGCTGTGTGCCACGGCGCTCGCAGAAGACCAGGACCAGGAGATCGCGCAGGGCCACAGCCAGGCCCCCCGGCCTTCCGCTCCCGCCCCGCGACGAGCCCCTCGCACAAACCGGACCTGAGCGTTTTGTTCGTTCGGCTCGCGTGAGGCAGGGGTGGCCTCTCAGCACTCGCCCGGGGGCCGGGCCCGACCGCCACGCAGGCACCTGCCGCCGCCGCCGCCGTACGGGTCGGAGAGGCTGTGCGCCGCTCCCAGGGGAGATCCGGCTCCCGTCCGGCCCCGCCCGCCCTGCCTTGTCCTGCCCGCAACTCCAGGGCTGCCCGGCTTGATTCCGGGTAATATGGGGCCGGCCGAGCAGGCTCCACCGGGTGGCATAAGGGGCTGTGGCAGAAACAGGAGCCCTCTGGAAGTGGAAACCCAGCTTCTAGTCCCGCTCTGCCCCAGCGACTTCTGTGGCCTTGGGCAAGTCATTTCCCAGCCTCTCCTCGGGTTTTCCTCTTTGCTCAATGAGAGGGATTGGTCTGGCCTGCCAGGAGTGCCTCCCCGGTCCCCAGATCCTGGTTTCTGGGCTTCCAGCAATAATTCTGAGCCACCTGACCTGGGAAGTTGGAGGCCCTCAAGAGGTTGGAGCAGTAGCTGTGGGGTGTGGAAAAGCTGGGTTGGGAGAGCTAGAGCCAGAATGAAGATCAAGTGTGCTTCTCCAGATCTGTTTGGTGCTGACATCCTGAGGGTTCACTCCCTGCCATCTCCCTGGCCCCTCTCGGTCTTCCTATGTGTGAGACAGACAGACAGACTGATTGAAAAGGACAAACATGGGGTCCCGCAGCCCTTGCCAGATGGGGTCCCCAGGGACCTCAGCTCACCACCTTTCCTAAACTCCATAATCCCAAGGCCGCCTGTTTCATGCAGCTACAGGTGGGGTGAAGGTGGGTGTGAATGGCCCTCTTCCTAGGCAGGAACCCATGGGTTATTAGCCACAGCCCAAACCTCAGACAGACTGGCCCCCTTCTGCAGTGATTCCAAGCGCTAAGGTCTGACATGGGGGAGGGAGTGGAGGTTGCCCTAGACCCTGGCCTCCCGCCTGGAGAGTCTAGAACTGAGGGTTCCACACACAGCCTGAGGTCAGTCTGAGCCTTTAGCCGAGTCTCTGTCCTTTGACCCCGGGGTGTCCTCCATTCCTCCTCCCCAAAATTGATGGTGATGCTGATCTAGCCCCAGAGAGAGGGGCTTGTTGTAGGTCCGAAGTGGAGAGAAGCCTTAGCAGTAAGGAGCTAGCTTCCCCTTAGAGCGAGGAAGCATCATGGGGTATGGACTATACCACCACACACCCAGGCAGACCTAGTCCCCCCCAACCCTGACCACCAGGAGAGAGAGGGGAGGGGAGAGAGAACGAAGGAAGGTCGGGAGTCACTGGTCCCTTCCAGCTCCATTTTGGATGTTCGGGGAGGTGCTGTCTTGTCCCTTCTACCTGTCCCCCGCCCCTCCCCCCCATCCCCACCCACTACCCGCAGGCCCCGTGGGATCTGCTGAGTCCTCTGTGCAGAGGAAAGGGAGGGGGAGGGGACGAGATGGCTCTGACAGATTCCAGGCAGTTCTGGGAGGGGGCGGACTGCAGCAGCCCTGGGGAGGGAGGCATCTATGGGTCCCCAGGCTGGGGTGTGCAGCCCCCATCCTGCCCTCTCTGACCAGGCTTCTGTGCTGGGCCCAGCCCTCTGCTCCTTGCCTGGCCCGATGATTTGCCTATCAGGGGCCGGGCCTGGCCCTGGCACATCTTTCCTGGGTCTGTGAGGGCTTCCTCTTCCCCTCCCTAATCATGGAAGGGGGCTAGAGCTCCCCACCTCGGGCTGGGATTTCAGATCTTGGGGTTGCACAATGAAGAGAGCTCCCCCTGAAATTACCCTCTTCCACCACACAGTCATTGGGGTGGGGGGGTCGGGAAGAATGAGGCCGCCAGTGGGCTGGGTCTGCCCTCGTGACAGAGCCCCTGCCTCCCCCCCACCCAGGGGCCTAAATTCCCCAGACCTCCACCCCCTATCCCCAAGACCCGCATTTCCTGACGGAGGCCAGAAATCGGGCCTCTCGTCCAGGTCCCTCCTCCCTGCCCGGCCAGGGGCGGAGACTCCAGGCGCCAGGCTGGCCTGCAGGTGCGGGGCTTGTGTGGGGGTGGGGTGCTCAGCAGCTGGTGTTCGAGCGGCCCCCTTACCCCTCCCCCTTCCTGCTCCCAGCCGGAGCCTGCTTCCTGTCATCCCTGTCAGCACCCCAGGCGGGGGAGGGGACAGGTAGTGGAGGAAGCGGGGAAAAGGGACTGAGCAGTTGGAGTGTGGGCAGCCGCGGGACTGGGAGAGCACGGAGGAGAAATGGGAAGGGGAGAAGGAGAGCAGAAAACACAAGCAGGGCAGAAGGACAGACAGAGGATGCAGCCCAGAGGGATGGGAGACCCAGGGGAGATTTCAGGACCTGGAGAGGCTGCAGCCCTCCCCAGGCCCCCATGAAAGCCAGAGCTAGGGAGAGGGCAGAGACAACCAGAGAGAAACCAGAGAAGAAGGACAGAGGCAACCAGACATAACCAGAGACGTACAATTCGGAGAGATGGGGAGATGTGAAGATGCCAGGTCAAAGGTCAGGGTAACCGGAGGTGAAGGCCTGGTGTGTGTGGAGGTAGGGGTCCACCAAGTGAGAACAGCCTCCAACCCCACATTGGGGGAAATTACCCCCAAGAGAGGAGAGAGAGAGGTGGTCTCTACAGCCAGGGGGTAGGGCTGATACTCTTCTCTTGGGAGACCCATCTCTCCCCATTAAAGGGCAAAAGACAAAGAGGGGCAAGGCTCAGTCCCCGCTGGACACTGAGCAGCGAGGGGCATGGGTCTGAGCCCATCTCTGCCCTTTTCTTTCCTGGCCACAGCTACAGAGACAGTTTTGGCAGCCGACCTGTCCCCTACCCACCTACTGGTTGTGGCCCAGCCTTGGAACCTCTGCCCAGGGTCTACGTGAGACTCAGGAGACCTGGGAGTGGAGGCACCAGTGGAGGGGGGAGGTCATAACCAGGTGCTAATCCCCATCCGACCAAGGTAGGACCAGAACCTCACTGACCTTCTTAGAGATTAGTCCCCATGGCGACCTTGGCAACTCGCCCCCTCACTCTGGCTGGGGGGTGGGGCGGGTGTGTGCAGAGGCTGGGTGGGGAGGGGAGGGAGCTTTCCTGAGGCATCACAGGATCCCAGCAGTCAGGGGTGGGAGGCCCCTCCATGATCAGCAGTTAGTACAAAACTGGGGCCTCAAGAGAGGGAGTGACCTGCCCAAGGGCACATATGGAGCCAGAAGAGCACAGGGACCAGAAGTCAGGTCTCCAATTCCAGTCCCAAGTGCTTTTCCCAGAAGGGCGGAGGAAAGGAAATTGAGATAGCCCCCTCTGACCCTCCCAACCCTTCCAAACTGAGATAAAGAGCAGAGGGGCTTGAATGCGGTGAGGCAGGAAGGCTCCCCATCCCGAGTGCTAAGCTGGCTTCCACAAGGCCAATGTGGGAAGGGGCATGCAGATCCCAGAGCTATGCTTGCGGCCCTGACTCCAATCTCCATCCCAGCCAGGCCTGGGGGTATGGGGGAAAGGAAGCCATGCAGCAAAGCCAGTCATAACCACAACCACAGTGGCAATAACAGCTAACATTTATTGGGTCCATACTGCAGGCCGGTTCTGTTTTTACATGCTCTTACATCTTCACAACAGTTTTTAAGACTATGGTTCCCATTTTACAGAAGGAAAAACTGAGGAGTAGAGTGCAACTGATAAGCAGTGGAGCTTTGATGTGACCGCAGGCATCAGTGCAAGACGCCAGAGCACTCTTAACCCTCCGGCATCTGTTTGATCGTGGGCAGGTGACTGAACGGCCTTCTCTCCTTCTCTCGGTGACCGTGGAATGGGATAGGTGCAAGTGTAAGTCACAAGGGCACACTTGTGTGTGACTCCGACAGCCAGTACAGAGGGACATGTGGTACATCTTATTAAATGTCTGAGGAACAAGTGAGTGAACAAGTGTCTGCCCATAAATGAGTGTGACTTTGGGGGTCTATTTAATCCTAGGAGAGTGCTCACCCGTGATGCGGGTGGGATCTGTCCCTGTGCCTGGAACTGCGTGAATGCGCGTGTGTGCGTGCCCTCTCCCTGCTGCCCTGTGTGAGCCCCACCGCTTTGTGCCTGCGGAGTGGGCGGTAGTGGAAGCCGCCGCCCATCTCCCTGGATGGTAGCTAGCTCCACGTCCCCATTGAGGGGCAGAGAAGAGGGGCTCTGTTTCTAGCAGGGAAGGACAACGGGTGTGTGGGTGGGGATCGCACTCCCTCAGGACCCCCCTCTTTTGGGCCAGCTGTCGGACCCTGCCTGAACTGAGCTGATCTCTCACTCAGTTATCTCTGTCTCCCAGGAGACCAGACCTCACAGCCCCAGGGAAGGTGCTCATCTGCCTGTTCCTGGCTCCAGACGTGGGGTGGGGGCCTGGGGTGGAGGAACAGGGCTGCAAAGGAGAGGCTGGTGAGGGGACCAGGGGAGGGGGAGGGCACCAGTCACAGAATTTGCATCATCAGTCACTCGAAGCCGTGGCTGATTTCCCAGTGAAATGAGGGGTAAGGGATGGGAGCGGGCCAACTTGAGAAGACATTGGCCACTGGGCGCTTCTAAGCTGCCCAGCAGTACTGAGAAGTAGGGCTGTTCAGGGATGGGGCTCTGAGGGAGATGTCTCTGGGGACTCTCAGGGCCTTTATATGGGATAGAGACCTGGGTGGCAGCCCAGGATCAGGTTGAGGGGTTCTTTATCAGATCTGTATGTCCCCGGATGGGATGGGGCTCTGAGTGGGATCTGAGGGTTGCAGGTGCTGAGGACACAGGATTGAGTCTGAGGGTTTCTCTGTGGGATCTTAAGGTACCTTGTGGGATTTGTGTCTTGGTAGAATCGTGGGGAGGGTGGTCCTGAAGATTTCTCTATGGGAGCAAAAGTCCCCATATGAGATGAAGGACTGGAGAGGGTGGGGATGGGGAGTTCTTTGAGGGTGATGAGATCCCTATGAGGTCTTGAGGTCTCCTGGAGGTGTAGATCTGGGGACACTATTTTTTTTTTTTTGCCTAACTTCCCCCTCCACGCCCAAAGGCTGAGGCTGCGGATGGGGAGGAGGTGGGGGTGAGGGTGCTGAGCTGGCAAACAAAGCCACCTGTGCATCCATCCTTCAGGAAGCTCTGAGCGCAACCGATCAGGGAAAACAAACAGGACCAGCTGCTGGGGGGAAGAAGGGGGCTAGGAGGGGAATGGGTGGGGGGAAGCTGGGGGGCTGGAGCTGGATCAGCCTCGTGGAGAAAGGAGGCTGGGAGGGGGTCCATAGCACGAAAAAGGGACAAGGATCCCAGAGTCCTATTCCAGCACACCAGGGAGGCCTGCCTGACAGCCCCTTCTCCTTCAGTGGCTCATTCTTCCCTTTCTCCATGACTTTGAAACCCAGAGCCGGGGGGTGTGGGGGGGGAAGGTCTGGGGGATGTGGGGACCCTGAGAGAGATCTAGGCAACTGGCTATTGGTGGTCTTGGTGGGTGTGCCCATTTCTGAGAGAGCTGGTCACAGACAGCTGTAGAACTAAAGGCCATGGACTGGGGGCCCCACAGACCATTTTTCTGATGAGGAAACTGAGGTACACAGGAGGGAAGAGGCTGGCTAATGCCTCACACCTTCTTAGAGCAGACCAAGCTCAGGATTTAGGACTAGAAAGGAAACCTTTCTCACACGAAGGGTCTCCACCCCAAATCCCAGCTGGACTCCTAATTCTAATTTGGATCTCAGCTATTACTACCTCCCCACTACTTCCCTGGCCGACACACACACACACACACACACACACACACACACACACACACACCCCTCCTGTAGCATGTGGTCGTCTGGCCCACAGCTGGATTGCAAACTGCCCATCAGGTGGAATCCTGATCTCAGGGCCGTGCCCAGGCCCCCAGCCCCAGCTCCCGCAGACGCAGCGTCCATCCTCTGACAGACACCTGCGCACCCTTGAGGCTAACACCCGGCGCCCTCGTCACCGACCAGCGCAGACGCACAGCCTGACGCACTCGCCACCCGCGCGCGCCGCCCCTCGGCCCTCAGCCTCCCACCAACTCCCCCTTCCCCTCCACCCCACCTTGCCGGCTTCCCCCCCAGCGCGGCCCGCTCGCGTCCCCTGGCGGCCGAATCCAGAATTGCCCGATAGAGGTGGAGGAGGGAGGGAGAGGGAGGGAAGGAGAGATTCGGTTCTCACCTCCCGCCACGTCCGTAGTCCCGACTTGTGAGACCAAGTGCAAGGGCCAGGACACGAAGAATCCAGAACGGGCTCTGGCCTCCCTCCACAGTCTGTATTCCTCCCTTATGGGTTTTGGGGAAATTATACCCTATTTGTGTTTCTCCAAACCCCCTCTGGAGTAGGGAATCCGTGGACTGGGCGTGCTTCCGACCCCATCTCCAGTCAAGCCTGGCTGTGGTCGTCCTTGCTGTGACGCAAACTTTCCTAACTTGGACTTTACTCCTCCTGTTTTAGGGCGCTTTATTCTTGGCATTCACCTTCACACACCTTATGATCCTCAATAGCAATTCCTCACCAGTAAAAAGAGAGACCCAAGGGAGGCTCCAGTGGCTCCCAGCGCTTGTTCTCAGCACTCCAGAATTTTGGGGACGGGGAGGGGGGTAGAGTGGGCAAACCATTACCCTTGCGCTCTCATTGGGGAATTTCCTCAATACCCCTTCCCCCATGGACATTTGGCCCAGCCTGACCAGTTTGTTCCCTCACTCAAGTTTTATTGAGCACCTACTCTGTGTCCAGTACTGTGCTGGGTTTGAGGATAACAAAGAACAAGACTGATATAACCCCTGCCCCCTTAAATGGAGCTTACACTCAAGTAAGGGAGACCCTCGGTGCACCCACAAACACTCATAAACAAAAGACAAAGAAGACAACTTTAGAGAGTGATAAACACTATAAAGAAAACAAGGTGATATGATGAACAGTAAATGCCAGGAACAGCATCACCCAGGAGGTAGCAAACGAGCCAGCTTGCCAAGATCTTGTGACTAAGACACCCCAGGTAATGAGAGGCTCTGAGGTGGGAATGAACTTGGCAGTTGGGAGAAAGGATGGCTGGCCAGCATGGTAGACTGCCAGGAGCTGGGGCAGCTGCATCTGGCCTGAGTCCTTTTAGTCACAGAATGTTGAGTGGTAAGAGCCGTGGGAATGTGGAGGAGGCCCAGTGCCCCCTGGTGCCTCAGTTTCCACGTCTATATGTCCAAGCCTACCTCACTGGACTCTTGTTGAACACCTACAACAAAATAGTAGCTCCCTTCTCACTCTCCCCTCCACTTCCGCTGAAATAGCCCCTCCGTTAAGGAAAGCTCACAATTTTGCCAGACAGCTATGATGATTAGGAAATTCGGCTGTGAATTGGGAGGAAATGTCCTCCCTGCAGCTTCCCTTGGAGGCCCCAAGCCTTTCCTCTTTCTCCTCTCCTTCCCCCACTTGCCACCCTTCTCCCCACCACACAGGGCACTGGGATTGAGGGCAAGAGCCTAGGACCTTCAGGTCCCGACCAGACCCTGGAGCTCTGTCTGGCGACTGGAAGCGTAGCCCTGAGGTTGAAACATTCTACCTACCACAGTGAGCCACTCCCTTAGTTACTATTATTTCTAAGCGCTTCCTAAATCCGCGCCCTCCCTAGGGCGGTTTTTGCTTCCTGAGCTCAGCGCCGCCTCGCGGTGAGTCCTGGTCATTGCCTTCTCTTGGCCCCTTCGCGCAAGAAAACTTCCGGAGCGCCGAGCCGGGTCTGGGAACTCAAGCTTGGGAGGAAAGGAGCCACAGTGGGAAAGAGGACTGAGGGGTGTGAGGAAAGTCGCTTGCGGAGAGCCGCGTCTGACCCCGTCCAGCGTCGCTCGAAAGAGAGGCCTCGACGTAGGCCTGAGGAAGAGGTGGAGTTTAGACGTTGGGAACAACTTCCGAGCCTCAAGTCAAGAATTCGCGGTCTTAGCCGGGTGGCCCCAGAGTGGCCTGGTACCTCAATCACTAAAGGTCTGGGCCAGGGAGGGCGCGACCTGCCCAGAGGTCGGGTGCGCCTTGCCTGGCTCAGTCCCCCAAAAAAGAAAAAGCGGAGTCAGCCTCAGCTGCGGCGGGCGCGGGACGTGTGCCTCAGCACTTTCTATTGTGATCCCCGAGGGCTGGGGCCAGATTGGAGGCTGTGGGAAAGGCCTGGGCTCCCCCAGAGGACACGAGAACTGACCGCAGCCTGCCCGCTGACTCAGCTCCCCCACCCCAGCGGGAGAGAATGCGGGGAGGGGGGGCGAGGCCCAGTATAAAGCCCCGCACGCCGCCGGGCCCGCGCGCAGCCTCTCCATTTTCCGTCAGTCCAGCCCTCACCCCACCCGGTGAATACTCGGGGCTGGGGCAGGGTCTCTCCGGGGCGGGGGAGGGCGAGGTGAGGGAGAGCTGCTAGCAGCCCGGTGCGGCCGGGAGTTCTTCACCCCCGACCTGGGTTGGGCGGGCCTGGGCCCCGGAGGGGGGCCGTTGGACGCTGAACCTCTGATCCCGCCCTTCTCGCCCGCAGAGGCATGAGCAGCGCCCCCGCGCCGGGCCCAGCGCCCGCCAGCCTCACGCTCTGGGACGAGGAGGACTTCCAGGGCCGCCGCTGCCGGCTGCTGAGCGACTGCGCGAACATCGCGGAGCGCGGAGGCCTGCGCAGGGTGCGCTCTGTCAAGGTGGAAAATGGCGCGTGAGTGATGGTTCAGGAGGGGTCGGGCTGGGTTGGGACGCGCGGGGCTCCCCTGGCCTAAGCTCCAAGCCTGGGACCTCAGCTCTCAGCCCTCCGTTTCCCAGACTGTTAGCCCTGCCTGAGAGAGACCGACCCACATGGGGAACCCCTTGGCTTCCCCAGAACTCCCTGTGCGCCACAAGACAAACCATGTGAACTAAAGGGATATAGGCGAGAGGCAACCCTTTGCGGACGCCCCGTGGGACCAGCCTGAACCCTGAACTGGCTCCCAGTGTAGTTATTTCCTCCCCAGAGTTTTTCTCTGTGCAGAGTTAGATGGCTCTGCGCTTGGTATAATAAAAGAAGCCAAATTCCTTCCTCTCGCTCCACCCTTGTCTCTGAGAGCCTGGGGCCCTCAGGAGAGCTGAGGCCCCTGACTTTTGCAGGTTGTTGCTATCACAGATCGCTACTGCAGGTTTGGGGGATTCCTACACCTACCTTTGCAGGCACCTAAATCTTTGAGTTAGGAACTCTTGGTTAGGTGATCTTCAGAAGCTGGAAAATTCCTTCCAACCTGGGGAGCCTAAGCTGGAAGCTTGGGTCCCTCAAACCCTGGATAGCAGGTGGTTTAGTGTCTCTAGCTTCTAGAGGGGGCCAGAGTGCCGTGAGCTGTGTATGTCAGGCCTGGGGTTGGAGAAAAAGATTGGTTTCAGTCTTTTCGAACACAATGGGGATGAGGGTGGGGGGGAAGGAGTGAGGCTGGGGCAGATGCCTCCCAGTTTCCTTTATCTTTCCCCAGTTGGGTGGCCTTTGAGTACCCCGACTTCCAGGGACAGCAGTTCATTCTGGAGAAGGGTGACTATCCTTGCTGGAGCGCCTGGAGCGGCAGTGGTGGCCACCACAGCGACCAGCTGCTCTCTTTCCGGCCAGTGCTCTGCGCGGTAAGCACAGCCCTCCCCTTGCCCCTCTGCCTCCTAGCTCCTAGCTCCAGGCCCTGACCCCACCGTGGTGCCTCAGAAAGGCTGTCCAGTCACTGTATGGAGATGTGTAAATACAATTCCTAGACGGGTGGTAGTGGCATTACTTCCCAGAACCAGAAGAGTCTCCAAAAGTTCAGAAAGTGGGCCTAAGTCAGGTGCCCAAAATCAGCACCACGGACAGCACCGAGACGGGGCCAGTCTTGAGCACCTACTGTTCCTCCCTTTGTGTCCTCCACACCTATGAGAGAGTGCTTCTGTCATCACACTGTCCTGCAAGGTTGGGGCGGCTGCTGTTAGCCTCATATACAGGTGTGGAAATGCGGCTCAGAAGGGCAAAGTGTCTTGCCCTCGGACGCAAGGGTTAACATGAAGATGAGACTAGAACTCCATTCAGGGTTCACTGGTGAAAAGGGGTCAGTCTGTGTGTGTGTGTATGTGGGGGAAGGGTTGGCAATGAATCAAATGAATCAGATGAGTCACTGGAGGTGAGGCTCTCACTTCTCACTTGTGCTGACTTAGGTACCGTACTGTTGAGGCCTGCGGCTGAGAGGTAAAGGGCAAAGAGCAAATGCTGACTCAGCCTAGCTTCTCCATTCCAGGAGGGGAAGGCCGTAGGGCTATGGAAGGCAAGACCCAACCAACTCTGATGCCCTGGCCTGTCTATTCTGGTTCTGGCATCTGGCATCCCTTAGCTGGGCCCAATCCTGTGAGAGGCTGTACCCAAGGTGCTGGGCAGGGGATTGAGTAGTCAATGAGACCTTTAGGAAAACTGTCTTGGTTAATGGGCCAAATTTCTCTCAGGATCTCTGATTTTCCTTCTGCAAATAGGTCCATATTGCAAGATGCCTTCTTGCCCTGACCTGGAAAGGTCTCTGGGAAATGCTCAGTCTCACCACCTCCACCCAAAGCCATAGAAGGGACTAGGCTGGGGACTTCTGAGCATCCCAGCTTCCCAGACTGCTATGGACCTGACGGAGTGATCTCTGGGAATGTCTGTGGAGCCAAAGTGTCTGCACAGCTGTGTTGGGAGGCGACGTGGGGAAAGAGGGGCTGAGAATGTACCCATTAACACTTCTTTGAAGGGCCTGACCTGTCCACTCTCACCTTCCAGAATCACAGTGACAGCCGTGTGACACTGTTTGAGAGGGAGAACTTCCAGGGCAGCAAGTTTGAACTCAGCGATGACTACCCATCCCTGCCCTCCATGGGCTGGGCCAGCAAGGATGTGGGTTCTCTCAAAGTCAGCTCTGGAGCGTGAGTCCTGGGACTGGAACAAGGGAGATGAGAAGAGAAGGGAGGCAATGGGCACCATGGAGGGGGGTTGGGAAAGGTGATGGGGTGCTAAGAGACATGGTAAAGAGATGTTGGGGACTGGGGGAAGTGAGATGATGGAGACAGACTGTGGGGGGCAGGTAGTAGAAGATAGGAGTCAGGGAGCCAATGTGGGGAGAGAGGAAGGGTTTTTTAAAAAGACAGATGAGGAGGCAATGGAGGATGGGAATAGAGGATGAGGGGAGAACCATGATAAGAAGACCTGGAGCAGTGGGCCAGGCAGGGAGAGATCCATGTAGGGAAAATTGAAGCAGTGGTTTTGGAGCTGGGGGGATGGGGGCTGAGAAAGGAGGGCTACTAATGGGGGACATTGGTGGGGGTGGGGGCAGAGTCTGCTTACCACCCTTGTGCTCTCACTGGCCTAGGTGGGTGGCCTACCAGTACCCAGGCTACCGAGGCTACCAGTATGTATTGGAGCGGGACCGGCACAGTGGGGAATTCCGTACCTACAGTGAATTTGGCACGCAGGCCCACACCGGGCTGCTGCAGTCCATTCGAAGAGTCCAGCATTAAGCTCCAGAGCCCTGACACCTCCCCTGAGGACCCTCAATAAAGGCTCCTGAACCTGCCTGCCCCTCTTGCCTCTTTCTTGTGGTCTTGCTTTGTGATCTTCATCCTAATCTTTCTTAAGGTCCTTCCCTGCCAACCTGACCCTCCTCTCAGGCTTCAGGATTCTTGACTATGGAGCATAAACTGGCTTATGATGTATGGGGTTAGACCCTGATAGGGCTGAGGAAACTGCTGGCAAGAATTTTGGGGATCCTGTTCAATACAACCAATCCCACACTTCTCCTTGGTAAAGGCCCATCAGCTTGGGTCAGGTGTAACATAGCACACATGGTGCCTTTGCCATCCTCTGGTTTGGGTGCACAGAGCCCTACAGCAGGGCTCATAGCTGAATTTCAACCACGCGGACCAAGCACCAGCATGCTCCTGCCACAAGACCTCCTTAATTCTATGCAGAGCTCAGTTGGGTTTCTCCCTAACCCCCAGGCCATTTCCAGCCTTTATCTTCACCCTGGCTCGATATCCAGATATCCAACGGAGCAAAGCCTGCACACTTTTCCCACCTTCATAGTCTCTGCAAGGCTGTAGGAGGAGAAATGAGTGCGAGGTCCCACTGCCTCCCAGGGCTTTCTAAAGGGGAGACTTTCTCTCTTAGTGGAGCCCCCAGACCCTTTGTCTGAATAATAACAATCCCTTCATGATATCGAGCTCCAGCTTAGACAAAGCATTTTCATACCCTTCCTCTCAGCAATTCCAAAGAACCCTCTCTTCATTTTTCCTCTCCCTCCCCTCTCTTCAGAGGATTGGTGAGCTGGAGAGGCCAGCCCTCAGCCACTGACCACAGTGAGCCTGGGTTCTGGGGCAGGTGGCAGAAGCCCACAACCATGTTGGGGCTGAGTGATAGCAGTCACCAGAGTCCCTGGACCAAGGCAGTTTCTACCCAGTTCCCTACTTGGCCCAGTTAATGATACTCTCAATCCCACATAGGAAGGGCCCTCAAGGCCCTTGGGACTCCCCTCATTCTGTCATTCAGGGATGCTTGTGTTTTCAAGCCCCTAGTGGACCTATCAATGGGGAGGAGTGGCCCAGATCATTGCCTGAGCCCAGAGGAGGTAGGACAATGTTGGAGAACAGTTAGACTTGGACCTGAGCCATTCCCAAGGGCCCACCTGTGCAGCCAGGCATCTGCTCCCTTGGGAAGAGCCCTGGAACAGAAGTCAGAACATCTGGGATCCAATCATATAGTATCCTTGAACCTCTATTCCCTCACTTCTAAAGTGGAGCTACTGATCCCTGCCTTGTCTGTCTCACAGGGTTGTGAGGATTCAAGGAGAAACCACTGAAAATGCTTGTGGTGCTATGGAAAAGCACCGGGGCAGTCAAAGTAGGGCCCTCATTCTCCTGCACTGCCCCCCACCCACCCATGGATCCCAGTGTAGAGTCGGGGGAGCAAGGGACAGAATTCTGGGTAGGGTATGAATTCTGCTTTTTAAATGGATGGGTTCTAGAGTCCATGCCCCTGCTGCATTTGGTTCTCTTAACACCTCCCATACTTCATCCATTTCACCAATCAAGAAAGATTCTGGGCTGTCTGAGAGGGAGAAGCCTTGATGAGGTCATCCAATTTACTGGTGACAAAACCAGGACTTGAACACAGGGCTCCTGACCCCAAATTCAGGCTGTTAAGGGAAGGCTGACCTGAGCTGGGGCCAAAAGCCTCAGGCCTCAGCAGAACCCCACACCTCTGTGGGCCCCCAAAGAGTCTGGATTTCCTGCCTGGTCACAGGCTCTTAACTGTCCCCTTGGAGGATGATAATAGTAATAATAGCTAAATGTAAGGCTGTCTGAGTGCTCAGCATGGGTTATATAAGCCTCATAATTCTGTGTGATAGGTACTGTAATCCCCATTTTACAGAGGAAGAGACTAACTTCCCCAAAGTCATACAACTAGGAAATAGGGGAACCAGAGTTGAACCCAGAACCCAGACAAACTAGCCTCAGAGCCCAGCAGCCCTTCTTCCCTCTTCCTGCTTTGCAAGGGTAGGCAATGGGCAAAAGGAGATCTAGTATCCACCATCAGCTAAACTGCCCTCCCTCTAGGAGGGTCTGTGGCTGCTGGGAAGAGTCAGCAAGATGGCTGCAGGAATGGCAGTGGGAACTTGAATAGGACACTCCCCGTCTCTAGGTTTTAGTGTCCCCATCCATACAACTAGGGAGTTGAGAGAGCTAATATTTGCTGCAGCCTTTGTCAACAGGAACCTTCTAGCTTTTCCTGGACCTAGGGGTCCAACTCTGCATCCCACACGGGCACCTAGAGAGTAGGGGGCTCAGAGACCAGGCTGGGAGTGTTTTCACCTTTCCAACCTTCTCCCATTCTAGGTAGGTTGATGGTCAGCAGAACCCTGTTGGACTGGAACCCAGCCAAGTGGGAGGAGGATGGAGGAGAAGCTGCCTGGGACTTGTCCATTGGCTGTACTCAGCCAAGGCCAAAGGGGATGAAGGAGGTCATCTCCTTTCTGGCGCAGCCAAGACCCAGGGGCAGTGGGGGGCGGGCAACTCTCAAGCTCTTTCCAGAGCTCACCTACCCCTTCAGCACCTGAGTCTTTAATGAGGCAGAGACACAGAGCCTGAGCTGTTGATCCCTCACCAGTCCAGAGCTGGGATATCTGGATAGACCTCCAACTCTGAGTATCTCTCCCTTCTTTCTGTCTCAGCCTTCTGCTGAGAGCATTGAGTGAACTCCACTGCCTTCCCACTCTCAGCTCTGACCTTCTGCTCCTCATTTTCTATCTGGGAAAGGAATAAGAAGGCATGAAGGTAAAGGATTAGGACCTCAACCCCACCTCCAAGGCCTTCCCGTCCTGTGAACCCCTGGGTTTGGTCTCCAAGGAACATCCTAAACTCTCATCTTTGCTCCCCCCAGATTCCTCATCCACATCTTCCTTTAGGATCCTGGGGTCCTAGGATCCCCTAGTTCCCCCTGGACTCTGCCTCCCTCACTCCTCTTTTGTTCCTTCTGACTTTTGCACCCTCCATCAGAAAGGCGAATACTCCAGCAGTTACAGCAAGTGAGGAATGAACAGGGGCCCTGCAGAACCCCCCAAGTTGGACTTTCCAGCCATCGTCAGTTGGGCACTCCAGGATCATGGCTCCTGCAGGAAACTTGCCCACTCCAATCTGTGTGCCATCAAGTCCCCAGTCTCCTCACCTCCTGGGCTCAAGCAGTGGGAGGGAAAGGCCTTGAGATTACCAATTCTGACAGTAGCCACCAGGTGCTGCATGCCTGCAGCTGGGCCCCTAAGCCCAGAGCCTCATCTTCAGCTAGCATCCCTCCTTAGCTAGCCTCTCTTGAGCCAAGAAGCCCCACAGGTACTCAGAGACTTCAGGCCACCTGGGGACCACATCAGCTTTGCTAATATACAATCAGTGTCTTTCGAAGGGATTTCAGCCTCCATACCTCCCCTGGGTTGGAGGCCGTATACAGTACAGAGTCCTGTTTCAACCCTTCTACTCCTGCTAGAGCAAGGTGCCAGCTGCAGCCTGGTTCAGGGATAACCAGGATGGGAGTAATTGAGAGGGTGCATGGTAGGCTGGGATGACAGGGGATAGGGAAGGATGGAAGAGCAATCCTTTTGGGGGGAAATGGAAGGGGGCTCATGAGTCTCCTGCATGACCCAAATTAGTGAGGAAAAAATGAATGAAAAAAGGAGGGGAAGGAGAGAGATAGGACAGAGAGAGAGCGCATAGAGACGGGAAGGGGGGATGGCATTGAAGAGACTAGATGAGGAAGGAGAGACCTACAAAAGGGGGAGGGAGGGGCAACCTGCTAGAAGTTGTGGGGGGACGACACAACGTTGGCCCAGAGGCCTGGGAACCCTGGAAAGGCAAGAAACAGGCCAAAGCAAGAGGGAGACAGGGAAGGAGATCGGGTCTCTAGGGAAGAGCAGAGAGTGGGAGCCGAGGAGGAGGGAGAAGGCGCAGGGAGGAGGTGGGGGCGGAGATAAAGCGAGCAACTGCTGCCCGGCCGGGAGCGGAGCGACAGGCGAGAGGGAGGGAAGCGGAAATTTAAAAGTGAAGATGCAGATAACGCAGCCTGGAGACGGGAACCCGGGTGGGGGTGGGGGGAGGAAGGGGGGAGGAGAGTGGAGCCTTGGTGGGGGCTGGAATGGGTGGAAGGAGGGGCTGTGGCCCCGGGGGTCCGAGGTGGGGCCGGGTACCCTGCCCCAACGCTGTTTGCTGAGAGTCACGGAGGCGGAAAAGAAATGCGCTCCCGACCCCTATCAGAGCTGGAGGCCCAGGCCCATCCCCCGCGCGTCTCCCGGGTTGCGGGGCGCTGGGGGCTGCTGGGTGCGCTTGGCTGCGGCGCGGCGCGTTGGAGACTTTATTGCGATGGGGCGATAAGAGAGGCGGGGGCGGGGCCCGGGGGACCGAGGCAGCAGCGCTTTAATTAAAACGGAAATTGCGGCCCCTGCCCGCGCGGGGGGCCGGAGGGTTCCAGGCAGCCTGGTAGCTGGGAGCATCGCTCCAGGACCCCCTCCATTCCCCGCCACACCCGGGCAGCCCCCTCCCGCCAGGCCCTGCCGGACCCGCGCCGTCTTCTTGTCACCCGCGGTTGCCTCGGGCGGGGATCGGTGCCCCGGAGCGCAAAGCCTGACGCGTCCCCCCTTTCTCATCCCCCCCCACACACACCTCCCACCACCCAGACCCTGACGGCGATGAGACAGAGCGGCGCCTCCCAGCCCCTGCTGATCAACATGTACCTGCCAGGTACCAGGGACCAGCCGGGGGCTGGAGGCACCAAGACCTGGGGCCTGAAGTTTGGGTTCGGGCATGGGAAGGGGTTGCTGGGGTCCAAGGGAACGGGACCAGAGACTAGGATTGCTGGGAGGACTGAGCAATCGAGGGGCATTGGGGGACCCTAAAGGCAGATGGAGCTTTGGGGTTTTACTGTGAGGTCTAAGGACGCGAAGTGAGCAGATTGGGAACCTGGGAGGCCGAGGGCGCGAGCTCAGCGGCTGAGGGAGCCTGGCAGGGGGAGCAGGGGTCTTCGGTGTGGCAGGGGACTGACTCAGTGTGCGTTCAGCGTTGGGAAGCTGTGGTCAGCTGAGCGTCGCCCCTGCGCCCTCGTGGCTTCTCACCTCCGTGCTCCGAGCGTTCCCACCAGCCCAGCCTTCCAGGCGCCCTCCTCTCTTCTCCGATGGGCTCCGGGCGCTCCCGCTCCGCGGGCGCACTCCCTCCTCGGCTTTATAAGGCTCCCGCCGGCCCGTTCGGAAAGCGGATTTCCTTTTTCCTGGACGCGTTTCCTGACTTGGGCGTTATGGAGGGGCTCCGCGCGGCGCGCGCCGGGGCCAGGCTCGGGGAGGAGGGGCTGGCGGCTCGAGCCCCCAGCCTCGCACCCAGGAACCAACCCCCCACCCCCCACCCCCCCGAGCCTTGGCCCGGAGCCCTTTCCGTCAAGCCCACAACCTCCGCCCGGGTCCTCCTGAGTGTTTTTTCCTGCTGCTACAGATCCCGTCGGAGACGGTCTCTTCAAGGAAGGGAAGAGCCCGGGGTGGGGGCCGCTGAGCCCAGCGGTACAGAAAGGTGAGCTGGCCCGCGGACGGGGGTTGAGGGTGGGGGTGAGGACAGCGGATGGAGGCCAGGGCACCCACCCCAGAAGGACGGGCGCCACCGCCACCGGACCTGAGGGTGGAGGCATTGTGCACTGCGGGGCTCTGGGAAGGGAGGGTCCAGGCGTGACTGTGGGGAGGCTGAGGGGAGGGGGCATTCACTTGGCCTTGGGCTCCACTCCAGTATATTCTGAGTCCCAGAGCTGGACCTGCAGACCAGGGCAGAGGGAGAGGATCCTGGCCCTTGGCCTTTTTACACTGAGGGGCCAGGACCCAGGTGCTTGGTGTCCTTCCCCTCTTGGCAGCAGGACCACAAGGCCAGGGCACCTCTGGGCAAGGGGAATTACTCCCTGGCCACTCCAGTCCTTCTCACCACTAGCACTGGGTCAGCACCTACCTGCCTCAGTGGCCCAGGCCAGCGGGGCTCTGGGGGCCAAGTCGGCTGGGCCATTGACATTGATCCTCAGGTTCCTCCATCGGGCTTCCCAAGTCGCTAAATTACTCTAGGCTTTGTCTTGTTGGTCTCTGAGCCTGGCTGGCCCTCCAGGCAAAGCCTCCCCACAGCCTACCCCCCCCCCCCAGTACCCTAGATCTCACTAAGTCACAGGAACCACAATGACAACGTTGGCAACTGCTTTATCCAAAAGGGAACTGACTCCCAGCAAGAATGGGTTTCCAAGCCTCTGATGTCAGTCTGTGTGGGTACCAGCTTCAACCCAAACCTTCCCTTAACCTTCCCTTGTTCCTGACCCTAAAGCTCCCAGCCTGGAGTCAGGCAGCTACTGGCTGAGCTGGTGTGGAGGGATTGGGGTTGAAATGATGTTGAGGGGCAGCGTCTGGGTTCAAAGCGAGTGGTTGAGAAAGGAAGAGAGGCTCCACCAGGCTTGATTTGAATCAATAATCAGAATACTTCGCGGAAAATCCTTTTTTTCCTCTCCGCTAAAAGAGAGTGAGAGAAAGTCATTGGATCAAGATTTTTCTCCCCTTGTCTGACTGAGGCTCCAAAACAGGGAGTGAGAGAGAATTATCGGGCAGCCCTCTCTCTCTCTCATCACCCGAATATCCGGGAAAATCCTACTTGCCGCTTGCAGCAATCCCGAAATCTGGACGGCCCGGCCCGAAGAGCCCAGAGATGGCCAAAGATGGGAGGAGGCAGGGAGCCAAGCAGAGCCTTCCCGGTCTTCTCTCCTCTCCTAAGAGCTGTGCATCACACCCCGAAGTACGACACCTTCCCAGGCCGGGAATCCCGGCTGGTCCGAAAAACAGGGCGGAACCCGAGTAACGCCAGCGCGGCGCTCTGCACCCCGGACCCTGGAGGGGGTGGGGAGCCTTCAGAGTCTGACCCTCCTCGCACGCTGTGGAGGCCACTGCTCCCATTCCTGTCTGGTATGGCAAGAAAACCAGCCTCCACCTCTTCTCCACCTCAGGCGGGGCCGGTCCAACTGTGTGCCTTTGAGGGCTAGGCCTTGTCTAGCGGCGGAGGTGGTCCCGCTGCACCCTGGCCTCTTCCCCCTGGACTTGCGGACATGGTCCAGCTGGGATGTGGCAGTCTAAGCACCTGCGCAGACGACCCTGTGCGGTCGTGTAGGCTCCTCTCCGCTCCGAATAAGGGCGCAGGGCCAAGGTGGCAGTAGGGGCCGGTATTGGGCCCTTGCTGGCTTCCCAGAGCCGCGTGCCCCGGGGCGCCGCTACCTCCACGCCGAGGAGGCTGTGCTTCGCCCTCCCGCCCAATTCTCACAAAGCCAGGAGCCCGCGGGGCTGCGTCCTCCTAAGAGGGGGCCGTGCTTCCATTGTGCAAAAGCACGGGAAAGGCTAAGGGCCGCTCGGCCGATCGGCCCCTCCCCGGCCAGCGGCTGCAGCGACGCCCAGCTGCCCTGCCCGACGCGCGCTTTCTCCCTCACCCGACGCCGGTTCCCACCGGCCGGGTTGGGCTGCCGCCTCACCTCTCCCCCGCACCCCGCCCCGCGCCTGCCCCGCCCCGCCCGTGGCTGACCGCCCCCTCCCCACAGGCAGCGGGCAGATCCAGCTGTGGCAGTTTCTGCTGGAGCTCCTGGCCGACCGCGCCAACGCCGGCTGCATCGCGTGGGAGGGCGGCCACGGCGAGTTCAAGCTCACCGACCCAGACGAGGTGGCGCGGCGCTGGGGCGAGCGCAAGAGCAAGCCCAACATGAACTACGACAAGCTGAGCCGCGCGCTGCGCTACTACTACGACAAGAACATCATGAGCAAGGTGCACGGCAAGCGCTACGCCTACCGCTTCGACTTCCAGGGTCTGGCCCAGGCCTGCCAGCCGCCGCCCGCGCACGCCCACGCCGCCGCCGCCGCCGCCGCCCAGGACGGCGCGCTCTACAAGCTGCCGGCCGGCCTCGCCCCGCTGCCCTTCCCCGGCCTCTCCAAACTCAACCTTATGGCCGCCTCGGCCGGCGTCGCGCCCGCCGGCTTCTCCTACTGGCCGGGCCCGGGCCCCGCCGCCACGGCCGCCGCCACCGCCGCACTCTACCCCAGCCCCGGCTTGCAGCCCCCGCCCGGGCCCTTCGGCGCGGTGGCCGCCGCCTCGCACTTGGGGGGCCACTACCACTAGACGGGGCGGCCGGGTGCCGTGCGGCCTCTCCCAGGCGCCCAGAGCCTCGCTCGGCCCCATCCACACCCGGGGAAGGGGCCCGGAGCCTCCCCCACCGTTCCTTTGATCTCAGATTTTACTCCGTCGCCGCACCCAGCCCCGGGGGGCGGGGAGGGAAGGGACCTGAAGCCTCCTCCGTCTTCTTTTAACACTGGATTTGCCCCCGCCCCCCGCTGTACCCTCAGCCCCCGGGGGAGAGTGACTGTGCCCCCCCCCGGCTTTCTTTAACCTCTATCTTCTAGGTCCCAGAGCCCCGAAGGGGGTTCCCGGACCTCCCCTGTCTTTTTCTGCCCTCCACCAGTACTTCTGCCTGGCTCCTGGAAGCCCCCTCCATTATGATCCCTCTTTTTCAAATTCCAAATCTTTTCTCGTTTTTTCTTTCCCCCGCTGAGCTGCCCCATCCTAGAATGATAGCGGCCTCACAGTCCACCTGCTCCTTGACTACCCGGGCTTCACCGGACTTGGTGAGGGCCACTGCCCCTGTGGCTCATCTAGGTAGCTTCCGGCCCCCCTTCCTCTCTCTCTCTCTCTCTTTTCTCTCACGCAGGATGGCCTGGTGTGTTTCTATTCCCTTCCAGACCCATTAAAGCTCCCAAGCTCCCTACTGCCTCCTCTCTGTGTTCTTTGATGCACCAGAACCTTTCTTTCAGGGGAAAAGGAGATGCCCAGCTCAGGCCTGAGCAGAAAGGCCTTACAAGGAAGAGTTGGAGAGAATGAGGGCAAAGCTGACTTGGGTGCTCCCAGAGGGGACAGAGGAGCCTCTGGTGGGTGGGCTCAGCCCAAGAGGGAGACTGCCCTGTTGCACCAGCCCCACTCGACTGACCGCCGGGCAGTCGACCCCAACCTGCCTCACCCTGCCTTCCACCTGCCCGTTCACCTCACCCCACCCCGCCCTCCATCCCAGCCTGTCTCATCCACACACCATCTTAACCTTTCCTGTCTCCAGTTTGTCTCCTTCCCCACCTCCCCTCCCCTCCCCAGCCTACCCTCACTTTGACTTTCTCTCACCCTCATTCACAAAACGCCCCCCTGCCCCTGTATCTCCAACGCTATCTCTTCTGTGGATCTGCCTCCTGATTTTCAGAAAAAGGGATCCCCCGCCCCGGGTTCCGCACCCGCCTCTCCCGGCGGTGGCTTGGGGAGGCACTCTCCTTCTCGCGGGTGGCGCGCGCCCTCTGCTGGTCGGAGGAGGGTAAGCCAGGGCCGGGTTTTGCCCCTAAGCCTGGACTTAGCCTGGTGAAGCCTCAGGTGTTCCATCTCCTGGAGTCCTGGAGGACCCCGACGCTTCCAGGCTTCCTTTGATCTTCAGAGAGGAGGGAGAAGGAGGAACCCTAGCCCTGCCTCCCTTAGGAAGTCCTGGAAGTGACTCAAGTGGGTCATTCTGGTTGCCCCCCCCCCCATTTTAAAAGATTTTGAGAGAGAGAGAGAGAGAGAGAGAGCGCGCGCGCGCATGAGTGGGGGGGGGAGGGGCATAGGGAGAGGGAGAAGCAGGCTTCCTGTTGAGCCGGGAGCCCGAGGTGGGGCTCGATCCCAGGACTCTGGGATCACGACCTAAGCTGAAGGCAGACGCTTAATGGCTGGGCCCTTTTCCTCACCACCTGGAGGCCTTTCTGAATCCTGCACCCACTGGGACCATGGCCCTTATGCTCTCTCGGAGCATTTTACAAAAACTGTTGGCAGGAAAACTGCCTTAAACGTGTTCCCTCAGATGGAACAACACCTGGGCAGGTGCGTGAAGTGATTGCTGCGACGTTGGGTTGCACACCAAGGCAAGCCTCCCCCACCCCCCATGGTCTTGGTGCTTCTTTCCCAAGGTTCCTGTGGATTGCAGGTTTAGGGGAGAACACCCTGGGCTCCCGCAGGAGGCCGAGAAGATTTCCCTGTGCCCTGTGGACGGAAGGGGACTTGCAGGTGGAAGGCAGCACAGTTCTATGCAGGGAGGGCTGGGATGCTTTTCCCCAAAGAGTGCTGATGAAGTCATCAAGGTCCACCTAGGGAAAGAGTCTTTATTCTTTTTCATTTTTTTTAAAGATTTTATTTATTTATTTTGACAGAGAGAGACGCAGCGAGAGAGGGAACACAAGCAGGGGGAGTGGGAGAGGGAGAAGCAGGCTTCCCGCTGAGCAGGGAGCCCGATGTGGGGCTCGATCCCAGGACCCTGGGATCATGACCTGAGCCGAAGGCAGACGCTTAATGACTGAGCCACCCAGGCGCCCCATATTCTTTTTCATTTTATTTTCACTTAATTTTTTCCTGGTTTTCCAAATAACACATACTTGGCATAGAAATTTTGGAAGATACACCCACAAGGCCTTCATTAAATATGAGTTGGATGAAGAGTGTAATGAAACATGGGGGGAAATGACCCATTACACAGAGGCCACTATTCATATCTCTTTGACATGATCTCTTTCCTTTTCACTGTGCCTTTTAGAATTTAATGGTACCCTACTTTAGTCACCTAATATTCTGGTACGAGCATGTTCCATATCATTATGCCCTATAGATGTCATGAGGTGGAAGAGCAGGCTCACGTATTCCATGGGGCAGATAAACCAGGGGACGAGTTCCACATTGTGAGGGCCTCAGTGACTTGGAGGGAGGTGCAAAGGACCTCTCTGCAGGGGGCAGGAAGCTGGGAAGGAGAACGGATTCACCGGAGAGACAGAATCAGGATCCAAAAAGATCTGGGCTGCTAAGAATTGTGAGCTAAATGTAACAAGGTGAAATTTTCTGGCAAAGAGTGTGAGGCCCTGCTCTTAGATCTTTAAATGAAAAAACAGGAGGTCAGAGTGTGAGGTGTGGCAAGGAAGTGGCTCAGGAGAGCCTGTGTATAAATTAGTGGCTTCTTAGTCAACACAATATTAAATGGGAGGCCGAAGGGTGGAATGTAGGAAAATCATTGTGATCTGAGGATGCACTGATGGAGCTATGGCCCCGAAGATGACGGAAATGACCCCCTTGCTCTAATGAGTGTGCCCCCAGCATAATGGGACACAGTGTTAGAGAGCACTTCTGAGAGAACACCAAATGGAGAACATACAGAGTAGTGGGCTCAGGCAGTGAAAAGAGAGAAAGCTGGAGAACCAACGACAATGAGAGATGTAGTCTGGAAATCACATTGGGGAAAGGGACACGAGAACTGTCCTCGATTACTCAAAGATCTGGCCTGCGGCAGAGGACCTGGATGTGTGCGATGAAGGGCAGCATTGGGACTTGCATAGGAAGCTACAGAAAGACAGACATGTCACTTTGATTGAACGAAGCACTTCTGTCGGTACTCAGCAGCCCCTTCCCCAGGGGCCTGCGGGAGGGGGAGACAAGGTAACTTCTCCAACCTTGAGGCTCTTGAAGACCTGTGAGTAAGTTGGTAAAGGTGGGATTTCAGGCACCATTGGGCAGCTGAGGGGAGGTGTCCTTAGATTTGAGGATCTTCATACCTATGAAATCACATCCTTAAAGCCCACCCTGCCCCCCTGTTTTTTCCTACACACAAAGCCAATTTGGAAGCTAAGATACAGGATTGGGAATCAGAAAACCTGAATTCCAGTCCCAGTGTGACAACTCACTTGCTATGTCACCTTTGGACAACCACATCTCTTCTCTGGGATTCCATTGTGTCTCCTTAAAATAATGAGGCTCAACTAGGGATTTGAGAATTCTACTCTGTGGAACCTCAGAGGTCACCTAGGTTCTCTCTGTTCCAAAAAAAAAAGTTGGAAAATGTCTGTCCAAGGTGATTTCTAAGGTTGTGTCCAGCCCTCAAATCTCATAGGTGGGTATTCTCTTCTCCAGGCCACTTCGGCTCTAGCTATGTCTCTGCCTCAGTGATACTTCCAAGCTCTGAGTCACTGTGGTTTGGGGGTGACTCTACTCTAATTCAAGCCCCAAAGAAGCCACACTCTTAATACACTCAGCTTCCTGATGATCCAGGTCTATCCTCATGGACCCTTCACCCCTTGGTTCTTGGTCGTCCAGGGTACTGATCCCAGCATTGCTCCCCTCTCCCATTCCAAGATCCAGCCCCTCTTGCGTTCCCTGAAGTCCTGAGCATTTTCTCCATCTCCTCATTTATGTCACTGGTGAAAATATGGCTCACTTCCTACCTCCCCCACCACCGCCCAACACCACATGCTTCTGTTACAGAGTTTATAGAACACTTCCGCATCCATTGTCTTATTGGTCCCGTCCACGGTCAGGGAGGAAGACAGAGCAAGGATTGCTTTACCCGCTAGAAGGATAAATAAACCAAGGCCAAATAGGTTAAGAGACTTGGCTAAAGTCTCAGGTTTGTTCTAGGACCTGTGTCTTCTGGTTTCTCTCCCAAGCCTTTTCCCAATGCTGAGTGGTTTCTCCATTGTCCCGAGTGGCCCTTGATTGCCTTCTTTGTAGGATCCCTCCCACCCCCAGCCAGGATTACACACACCTGTGTCTCCTCCACAGGTGGAGGATAATGTGTGTGCCATGTCACCAAGCTCCACTTGCAGATGGACTCAGAAGCCTGACCAGCATGCGGGGGGAGGACATCTGTGTCCACCCACCTGATACCTGCACAGTCACAGAGGCACATGTTAGCTCAGGGGACCACAGACAGACATCAAAATGGGCTTCTGTGCTGTACTTTTCTCAGACCCTTCTGCTTTTCTGGCCTTCATCTTTTTTCCAACATGTCTTTAAGATGCACTTAATTTCAGCTTGTTCCTCAAACTATTTATAATTCATATCAAGTAGACTTGCTGATAATAAAAAGGAGCAACCCTACCATTCATTGAACCTGACTCTGCCAGGCTCTGCCGTATTCGGATGATTTTCATGTAGTATCTCCTCTGAGCGGGCCAGAACCTCGCCAGGTGGGGCTGGTTACCTCTCCTTCCAGATGAGGAAGCTCAGGCTTGGAGAAGTCAGGTGGCTGGTCCAGCCTGTGACCCTTGAGCTCAAGTCCTCAGCACCACACCACATCCCCTCCTGCGGGACCTTCCTGGAGAGCCTCTTCCTCATGTGGATGTGACCTGCCGCTTACCCATTGCAGGTGTACTCTTATTTAATTGTCATAGCAGAAGATGGTTGGTTATGAAGGGCAGATTGACGGCTTATGATTGTCCTTAGTTAGGGCTTCCATCTGATAAAGAGCAAATCGGAGACTGTTTTGTTCCCCCCTTGTCTTTTGCAAGCCTTCACCTTCCTACTTGTGTTCCTACAAGCTTGGAGTAGATCACTCTACTCTGGGGTGGGGCTGGGGGGTCTGACTGCACTTTGACTTTGATAGCATTTCCTACCTCAGTTTTGTCAGTGGTATTTCTCCCTGACTCTCCTCTGTCTTGGAATGGTGGGTTTCATATGTAGAGACAAGTGACCCACTGTCCCACTGACTATGACTTATTTCTAAGGATTCTCTCACTGGATGCTGCCTGCTATTTCTGCCTTTCCTTTCTTTGTAGACAATGGCAACATAGTATGGGGGGATAAGAACAAGGGCTCTGGAGCTGAACTTCCCAGGCTTGGGTGCTGGCTCTGTCCCTTACTAGCTGTGTGACCTCAAGCATGTTACTTTTCTTCTTTGTGCCTCAATTACCCTATCTGCAAAATGGATTTGATAATAACAGAACCTACCTTAGAGGGCTGAAAGATTAAATGATTACATAAGTACCTTGGTACATATATCCATATTTTCTATTATTAGACAAACCAACAAAACCACCCTAAACAAAGCAAGTCCCTGCCTCTTCTCCTCTAGTACCAATCAGATGCCCCCAAGTGTCCCGGGAGGAACGTGAGTGGCCATATCTACTTTTTTAGGCCAATCCAGACCTTGTTCTGGACCCACCTACTGAGCTTCACCAAGAACCAGCCCCTTGACTGGTAATAGGGCCATGCCACTGTCACATGGGGCAGCCTCCTATACCCAGTGCATCCTCCATTTCTTCTTGCGGTAATACTGAATCTAGAATTACAGGATCTCAGCTAGTTACCAGCCTTGTGACTTTGGAAATCTGTCTATACTATTTGGAGACTTTGTTTTCTTTTCTAAAATGTGGACAATAGGGGCGCCTGGGTGGCTTAGTCGGCTAAGCCTTCGACTCAGGTCATGGTCCCAGGGTCCGGGGATGGAGCCCCATGTTGGGTTCCTTGATCAACGGGGAGCCTACTTCTCCCTCTCCCCCTGCCCTCCGCTCATGCTCTCTTTATCTCAAATGAATAAATAAAATCTTAAAAAAATAAATAAAATAGGGGCGCCTGAGTGGCTCAGTCATTGGGTGTCTGCCTTCAGCTCGGGTCGTGATCCCAGGGTCCCAGGATCGAGCCCCGCATCGGGCTCTCTGCTCAGCAGGAGGCCTGCTTCTCCCTCTCCTACTCCCCCTGCTTGTGTTCCTGCTCTCGCTATCTCTCTCTGTCAAATAAATAAATAAAATCTTTAAAAATAAATAAATAAAATGTGAACAATAGTAATGTTTACTTCCCATGGTCATTGTGTAGATTAAATAAGAATAATGCTAACAATATGGGGCACCTGGGTGGCTCAGTCGGTTAAGTGTCTGACTCTTGATTTCAGCTCAGGTCATGATCTCAGGGTCATGAGATCAAGCCCTGTGTCAGACTCTGCACTCAGCGTGGAGGCTGCTTGAGAGTCTCTCTCTCCCTCTACCCCTCCTCCTGCTCTCTCTCTCTAAAATAAATACATAAATTTTAAACAGAATAATATTAGCAATAGTACCTAACCTACTTCTCACACTTACCACTATCCAAATAATATCCTAATATTATTTCTCTCAATGTAGCAGACACAGCTAGCTCCACCCCCGCAAATTTGCCTGCTCCTTACTTCACATAGTAGAGGTGTCACTGGGAAGTGATTGCCCAGCCAGGGACTCATTTTCCAGCTCTCCTTATATTTTGGTGGGAGCCACGCGACTTGTTTTTGCCAAGAATACGAATGGAAATGATAGTATGTGTTGCTCACAGGGCCAAGCATTTAGAAATGGATGTGCCTTTTCCATACTTTCTTATTCCCTTTCTGCCATCTGGATTCAGAGGAGGACTAGTTCCTAAGAGAAGGCAGAGCTACCATATGGATGGATCTTGGTTCCTAAAACACCACATGGAAAGAAATCACCCATCAACATGCATTAGACTATTCCTTGAAGTTTGCAGGATTTCTTCTTACAGCAACTAACATTACCATAACTAATATCCAAATCACATTGAATCTTTACAACAATCCTTTGAAATAGACATTATGATTTCCCCCACTTTAAAGATGAGGAAACTGAGGCACAGAGGGGTTAGGCTTGAAGTCATACAGTGAGAAGGGGCAGAGCAGAATCTGCACCCAGTCTCATTTCAGAAGCAGTGAGTTCTCTTAACCACTAAGGATGTGAAAGAGCTTTACATGCTAAAGCCTCCTAGAAATAATAATGATAATAATAATAATAATAATGGCTAATACTTATTGAACACTTACGTGCCAGGCACTATTTAAAGAGCTTTACGTTCATTTAATCCTTATGACCCTCTATAGTTGGTTCTAGTATTATTCCCATTCTGTAGATGAGGAAAACTAAGGCACAAAATGTTAAAAAAACATGCTCGGGGTCACAGTGCTGCTAGATAGAGGTGTGATTCAAACCCTAGTAGCCCAGCTCACTCCTTTCCCCACCTCTTATTCCCCTATCATCTCTCATGGAAGAATGAACAGATCCTAAGATTCTGAGAGGCCCAGGAAATGGCAGGACTATAACCTGTGCCCAAACCCCAGCCCAACCCCAGGACAAGTTCCAAATCCAGCACTTACCATGGGTTCCAGACAAAAAGAGTGAGAAATGCCCATCAGAAGTCTTGTGGCCAACTGTGACCCTTGAATTTATCTCAAATGACATGATAGAGTAGAAGGAGCCCAAATGGACATGGATACTAACCCAGCCTTTGCATACTCTTATTGGAACCAAGAAGGCTCCTTACTCTCTCTGGGCCTCAGTGCCTCATCTGTAGAATGGAGATGCTGATTATACCCACCTTGTTGGTTAGCTGCAAGGACAGAGCATATGCCTAAAGAGTCTAGTGCAGAGAGGGGCTTCCTAAGTGTCATCCCCCCAGCATCAACCAGCTCAGAACAGAGACCTGCCCTGTGAGCTCAAACCATCTCCCATCAGTCTAATCCTCCAACTGTACCTACACCAAGTCTCTTTCCATGAGTCAGAGAAGTTCCTTCCTTGAATTTCTGAGAGATTAGGGAAGGGGGGAGTAGTTAAAGGGGGCTGGAGGCCAGACCCTGAGCATGAACATCATGTTCCTTTTTCTGGAAGAAGAGGACAAGTTGCTTAGCAACACAGCAGGAAGTTATCAGGGAGGCTTCAGGCAGTGCTGTCTTTTTTATCCTGCAGTATGGAGATATCTGGGATGACACCAGGTGGGGAGATGAATGGGAAAAGTGTGGAAGGGTCTGTGGTCTGATAGCAACCTCTGGGCCTCATCCTCCTTTCCTGTGATCACCTTTCCAATACCTTTACCCTTTTCCCTTGGTTTTCTACTTTTGACACACAGAGGCAGAGAGACAAGTTCTGGATCCATCTTGCACACACCTCTGTACAATGACCACATCTGTGACCATGCATCTAAAACTCAGGACCACCTTATGTGTACTGCACTTTATAGTTTACAAAGCACATCCATAGACCTGATTTCACCTGATACTTACAACAACTTCTTTAATTCCTCATATGACAGGGGTAAAGTCTCAAGGTCCACAGTGAGGAAATAGCAGGGCCCAGATTTGCTGCAAATCTCACATGTTTCCACTACATGTTGAAGCATAGACGTTAGTACAGGCATTGGTACATGCATATGTACACACAATTCCATATCCTCACAATTTGAAGATTCTTCGTGCCTAGTGTCCTAAGATGCCCCAGAATGCACCTATCCCCACCTTTGGTCACAAAGCAGGTGCAATATAGAGGAAAGGTTCAGCTGTTTTTCCCTGCCGGCAAGAGCCAGCCTGAGGCCATGGGATCCTTAGAGTGTGGAATCCCAAGAGGGACCTGGCCTGCTGGCCCAAAGGCCTCAACTCAGGAATGCTCCTGGGCTGGGCCTGGCTGGCATAAGTGTCTACATACTAGCAGCTGAAGCGAGTCCCCTGGCTGGCATTCCAGAGAGATGCACGTGGGTCCCACTGGAACCTTGCCTGCAGCAAGGAAATAAACACATGTCACCAAGGTCATAGATAGCTCATGGGAGGTCCAGGTCTCCAGAGCTCCCCACTGCCTCAGGGGCCAGCAGAGCTGGTCAGAGCAGCCCCGGGCTCCATTCTGGACTCTGTCTTTGTCCCTTATTCCCTATGTCAATGTTTGTTAATAGTGCAATGATTGTTACCCCAACAACAGTAATATTGTCATTCCTGTTAAGCCACAACACATCTGAAATCCTTGTTTCCATCTGATAGATGAGAAAACTGAAGTTCAGAGAGGTTGAATAACTTAGATCAATTAGTTAGTTAATGATCGGATAAGGACTGAAACATCTGATTCCTGGAATTTTGTTCTGTGCATCACATCACACTGCTTTTAAATGTTTGGGCAGAGTGGGGGAGGAGGAGTAGTAAGGGAACATTCAGCCACTCCATCCTTTATCCCCAAACTGCACATGCCCAGGATCATGTGGGCCAACATGCCTCAGAACAGGCAATTTGAATAATTATTTTGATTAAGGTTTTATCAACTTCCAAAAAGTTATTTGAGATGACTTACTATATAGCAATATACACAAAATGGAATATTCAGTTTTAGGGGACATATAAAAAAGCAGTTGGTGAAATATGAGAAGCATTCCCATAAGTCAAGGACAAGGCAAATCTGTTTTATCCCTTCTAACCTTATCACTGCCACCACTGAACATTCTACTAAAGGTCCTAGTCAATGCAATAAGACAAGAAAAGATATATTCTATATGCAAATCGTGGAAAGGAAGATATTAAAATGTCCTTGTTTGCAGACAGTATGGCTGCCTACCTAGAAAATCCAACAGATCCAACTGGAACACAATTAAAACTAATGAAACTAGTATATCCAGTAACATACAAGATTAACATACAACAACTTATGGTTTTCATATAACTCCCAAAAAAAAAAAGGGAAATAGTTGGGAATAATAGATTTACAACAGCAATAAAAAATATGCTCCTAGATAAACCTAATGAAAGACATGGAAACATCTAAATGAGGAAAGTGACAAATCTCCACTAAGGAACATAAAAGAAGATCTGAATAAAAGGAACACTTAGCATATTCCTGGGTAGAACGACTCAATATTGCAAAATGTCAACTCTGTCCAAACTGGTCTATAAGGTAATACAGTCCCTGATAGGCTTGGTTCTAAAGTTCTTCTGGACTACGTTTAAGAATAGCCTAGACAGGGTGCCTGGGTGGCTCAGTTGGTTAAGCAACTGCCTTCGGCTCAGGTCATGATCCTGGAGTCCCAGGATCGAGTCCCGCATCGGGCTCCCTGCTCAGCAGGGAATCTGCTTCTCCCTCTGACTCTCATGCTCTCTCTCTCTCTCTCATTCTCTCTCTCAAATAAATAAAATTTAAAAAAATCTTTAAAAAAAAAAAGAATAGCCTAGACAATTTTAGCAAAAGAACAATGAGCATACTGCAAAGCTACAGTTATTAAAGGTGTGGTTAGGCATAGAAGTAGTTAAGTAGCCCAACAGAACTGAGCAGAGCCTTGAAACAGACCTATGTATATGTGGGAATTTCATAAAAGAAAAAGATCGCATTCTCTATAGGGAAAGGAAGACTGTTCAAAGGTTGGCACAAATTGTTATTCATTTGAGAAAACACAGTTATATCTCTACTTCTTGCTACATATAGAAATAAATTCCAAAATAGGTTAAAGAATGAAAGTATAGTTGTATACTTGCTGGCAACCAAAGACAAACATGGAAACTGTCACTATTTCACATTTACTGAGACCTGACTAAATGCCAGGCACTGTGCTAGTTCTCATGGTTTAAAGAAAGGATATGAATAAGTTCATGTGAAGAGAAAAATTTCCCCTACGTTTATTATTTGAATAAGGGATAGTGGGTCTTCTATGGCATTTATGCCAAAGATAGAGGAGTGTTCTTTAAATAGCCTTTGAGGGATCCTTGTAAGAGTGTGTATGTGTGTATCCATGCTCTGTGTGTGTTCATTCACCAAACGGGCTGCATGTATGCCCACAGTGCTAGATAGGTATCTAACAGTTTGCTGTGCTAGATAGGTATCTTGTACTTGTACAGCAAAAGACACTCTTAAATTCTTGGGATTTGGGAAGAGCTTGAGGACAGGGAAGGGAGTGAAGAGACTTTGGAGATATGTGAGAGAGGAGGGGGGCAGGGCTGCCCAGACACTGCCCTGCCTCACTTTTCCCTTCCTTCCTTCCTTCCTTCCTTCCTTCCTTCCTTCCTTCCTTCCTTCCTTCCTTCCTTCCTTCCTTCCCTCCCTCTTTCCTCCTACCCTCCCTCCCTCTTTCCTCCTACCCTCCCTCCCTTCCTTATTTCTCTGTCTGTCTCTCTTTTTCTTTCATCATGATTTTCCTTCCTTTTTAAGGTAATAATAATAATATTCGTTGTAGGGCGCCTGGGTGGCTCAGTTGGTTAAGCGACTGCCTTCGGCTCAGGTCATGATCCTGGAGTCCCAGGATCGAGTTCCGTATTGGGCTCCCTGCTGAGCAGGGAGTCTGCTTCTCCCTCTGACCCTCCCCCCTCTCATGTGTTCTCTCTCTCATTCTCTCTCTCAAATAAATAAATAAAATCCTTAAAAAAATAATATTCGTTGTAACAAACTAGGAAACTCAGAAAAATACCAAGAAGAGAGTAAAACTGATCATTTAAAATCCCACCACTTAGGGAGAGCAACATTAATATTTTAGTAAACTTCTTAAAAGTGTCTATTGCTGCACACACACACACACACACACACCCATACAGAATCATTCGGTGTAGATCTATTGACTGCCTACTGTGTGCCCAGCACTATGCTGGTGCAGGGAATCTAGCAGTGAACAAGACAAACATTTTATTGAGAGGATACAAAGTAAATAAGCAACAAAAAATAATTGGGGGTGACAAATGCTGTGAAGAAAATAAATTGGGGGGGTGCCTGGGTGACTCAGATGGCTAAGCGTCTGCCTTCAGCTCAGATCATGATCTCCAGGTCTTGGGATCAAGCCCTGCATCCAGCTCTCTGCTCAGTGGGGAGCCTGTTTCTCCCTCTCCCTCTGCTTGCCGCTCCCCCTGCTTGTGCTCTCTCTGTCAAATAAATAAATAAGATCTTAAAAAAAGAAAAGAAAAGAAAAGAAATCGGGGGTATGTGAAGGAAGGTGACTATGGGGCAGGCTGAGATGAATTCATCAAGAAGAGGTAGCTATTAAGCCAAGATGTGAATGACATGAAGAGGACAGCTATTTAAAGATCTCTCTCTCCCTCTTACACAAATAGGGCCATATTATATTGTTTTTGGCCAGATATTTTCACTTTATCATGGTCATTTTTCATGTCAATAAATACAGACTGATGTATCATTTTTAGTGGTTCATAATATCCCAACAAATATTGATTTATCACAACTTACTTAATCTCCTACTCTTATATCCATTTTTTAAATTATTATAAACAATGTTATGATAAGCACCCTTGTGTCCTTTCCCACTTATTTCCTTAGGACAAATTTCTGGAAATGTGAAGCTAGGTCAAAGAGCACTCTCTTTCACATTTTGATCCCTAGCCAAGTAGCTCTCCAAAAAGACTGAACTAACACATACACATATATATGTTGTATATATATATAATTGCCCCAATATGAGAAAGTGCACATCTCCTCATGTTTTTATCATTGTTGACATTTTCCATATAATCTTTGTCAGTATAAGATATGGAATCTCCCATTACTGTTTTGACTTGAATTTCCTTTTCAATAACAAAGTCCCTTTCTATGTGTTTATTGATTATTTACATTTTTGGCATGAATGACATCTTCACAGTTTCGATTAATTTTCTACTGAAAATATATTTTGCTGCAAATATGTTTTCTCAGCTTGTCACTTGCCTTTTAATCTCATTTGTGGTTGCTCTTTCTCTCTCTATTTCTCTAACATTCAAAAGTTGAAATGGAGTCAGATGAGTAAATCTTTTCCTTCAAGGTCTATGCCAAAAAAATGTTCATCACCCAACCCAAGATGCACTAGTAACAATACTAATAAATAATCCTTATTTTCTCTAAGTATTTTTATTTAATATTTGACTATTGCCATATATTAACTACTACTTTCTAATTATGCAAACAATATACTAATACATTTTTGTTGTAAAAAATTAAACTCCACAGATAAGGTGCATGTCCTCTAGACAAAAGCAATCCCAGTTCTTCCAAGAAGTCATTTATTAAGAGTGATGTATATCTTTCTCAAGCTTCTAGTACACACACACACACACAAATTAAGCTTCAATTTTGTTCTGCTTTTGCATAAATTATATTGTACTGTATATATTGTTATGCAACTTTTAATGATACTACATGTTTTGTAGATCTTTCATCAGTACATATAGTCTAATCCATTCTTTTTAACTGAACACTGTAGTATTCAGTAATTTGGCTGTATCAAAGCTTATTTAACCTCTAACATACTGGTGAATATTTACATTGATTCTAATTTATCTCTCTCCAAACAATAACACAATAAAAATATCTTTATCATGTCTCTATGTGCACATATTCAAGTATTTCTCCAGGGTCAGTACTAGAAATCAGAATTCCTGAATAGAAAGCTATGTGCATTTAAATTTTTAGTAGGTACTTTTAAACTGTCTCCTCTTCTTTGGGGCGCCTAGGTGGCTCAGTCAGTTAAGCGTCTGTCTTGGCTCACAGGATCCAGCATCAGGCTCCTTGCTCAGCGGGGAGGCTGCTTCTCCCTCTGCCCCCCCCCACTTGTACTCTCTTTCTCAAATAAATAAATAAAATCTTAAAAAAAACCCAAACCTGTCTTCTCTTTTAAGGGTTTTATAGCTTTTTCCTTTACATTAAAAAAAAATCTGGAATTTATTTTGGGGTAAAGAATGAGGAATAATTGACCTTTTTTCTTCATATGAATGACTACCCAGTTGTACAAAACCATATGCTGACTAATCCATCTTTCCCAGTGGATTTGAAATGGTGCCTTTATCATATATTAAATTCCCATGTATGCCAGAGTTCAGCTTTGGAATATCTATTCTGTTCTATTTTCTATTCCTAAGTCAGTGCCATATATTTTAACTACCTTAGTTCTATAATACATTTAAGTACATGGTAGGGCAAGCCCTCCATCATTACTCTTCTTTCTTATGTTTTACTTGATATTCTGTGTTTTTCTGGGATTGTATGTAAATTATTTTTTTTTTAAGGAGTAAAATGTTGAAAGATTATAACAGAATGGTGATAACCCCTCTTTCCTTTTAGGTAGTCATATATAAAAATGCACACAGAGAAACTAATTTTATGATTTGTGACTTGAAGATAAATATCAATCACAGGAGACTATGACCAAAGGGTGTAAAGAAATGGGGGAGAAGAAGTCTTAAGAAAGGGGAGTAACTACTGTGGGCAATATCTCCAAATAGAAAGAGACCCTAGGAGCAGCTAATTACTAAAGAAATAGTGGAAAAAATCCAGGGGGGAAAGAAAAACATGAAAGCTTAATCTAGATTGGGGGAATTTTAATCCAGAAACTAAGATGTTAAACCTAAGATAGAGGAAAGAAAAAACAAAAATAGAGGTGGGGGTTGCCTGTAAGTGCAACAGAGAGACTGACTTTAAATCTTATCAATGTATTAAACTAAGGTCAACTAATGTATTGAATCCTGAGACTAACCCCTGCAGTTTATCTATTTTGCACCCAATCTTTCATCACCGAACTAAAACAATTTTCCTAGCCCGCATTTACACATCTAGCCTGTGTGGATATACATGACCTTCTTGTAGGGTGTTTTTAGCAAGGTGTTCAGAGGGAAAGTAACAGTCTTAATGAAGGTCCTTAAAGTGTTAACACCTGCTGTCTTGAGGTCACTGACAGCAAATGTTGTTTATCATGTATAAAGGGATCAGGAGTACCACTTAAAGTGGGGCATATAAAGATGGTCAGCCCTCCATATCTGGCTGTCACCTGTCTTTGGTCATGGTGATGTGGCTGGAAGGGGTTGCTGTGGCAGCCTCTGTTGTGAAAATCTTCCAGAGATGCCCATCTGGGGGCCTGAGGCAGAGTCCCCATAGGTAGAGGCCACAGGATGTCCCCTTGGATATTGCCAGATGCCCTGGTTGCTGGGCACTCTGTCTGGCAGGCAAAGCAGCTACCATGACAACCAACACCCCCCGCCCCCACGTCTGCGATTTTTTTTTTTTCATTTCTCCTTTCCCATTAAGTACCAAGGTATTACAGGGACAAGCAAGCATAGCTCTCAGGACAGAATGTCCTCTGCTCCAGGAAGAGGGGCAGGGAAGTAGGCAGTGGAGATGTGTACATGTTATGTCTGAAGGAGCCTTCATCAGTATAAATGTATATGTACCTGCTCTCTGGGTTAAAATGTGTGCCTTTGGTTATATATCCATGCAACAAATGATATGCAACAAATGGTCAGATCACTGTCTATCCACACATTTGCTTTCCTGCTTCCCTCCCCTCTCTGCTGCTCCTTTGCTGGGAGAGCCAGTCCTTTGCCAGGGGAAGTGCTGAGTCACGGCTCCAGCTGTGTTTCTGTATCCTATTCTCCATCTCCATTCTTTCCTCAGTCGGCCCTTCACCCAGGCTGGGCTCTTTCTAGAACTCTGAGCCCTCTTCACCACTACCCTCCTCAGCCTGGACTCACTTCCCTGAGGTTCACTTCTGGGCAGTAAAGAGAAGGCACCTTACTCTGTTTCTGCACTTTCTCCCTTCTCACCTTGCCTTCTTAGAAGACTGAGCCTTTTGCCATGTGACCAGCCTTCCCTTACAAAACAGGAGTCTGACCAGGTTTGACCCAGGAGGCTAATTCTTCCATGTATTCATGCTGATCCTCCTCCAGTCGCTTACCCCTTAATCGGATTATGGCGCTGTCTCATGCCTCGGGGCATGGCAAGGAAAGTGAGATTTAATTTGACACCAAGCACTGAGGCTTTTTTCTCATTCTAAGTCTCCAAGTGCCAGACCACAGGTTCCTGGATGGGTGTGTGTGTGTGTGTGTGTGTGTGTGTGTGTGTGTGTGGTAAAGGGAGGATGCTGTGTCTGTGGGTTCAGGGGCAGTACCTAGTGATCCCGCCCAAAGCAGGATGTTTGGGGGGTCTCGGTAGGCTCTCTGGTCTCTCTTTCCCACCCACTTTAGACTCTTCTAACGCAGAAGTTCAATCAAGTAGTCTTGCTAACTAGTTCTAAATAAGGCAGCCTAGGATTGTTTCCTCCGCTAGTGTGGGGAGAGTGGAAAGGTGGCCCCGCCCGCTCAGTCTGGTTACTATGGCGACAGCCGCGGGGTGACCCAAGTGCTCCTCCCTCCCTCCTCCCAAACCCAGAAAGATGACGGCACCGCGCTGACTGCGCCAAATTCCAGCCAATGGGCGGCTGCTCCCGCCTTCCCTTCCGCCAGCTCTCCCGCTTCTCCCCTCCCTCCCCCCCGGGAATTCGATTCACAAATCTGGACTGGGGATTTCCGGCTCCAGGCCGGGTGCAAGGGCGCTGGGCCGAGGCCGGGGTAGAGTAGCGGTCTGTCCTCTTAGGAGGGCAAATGGAAGCCGGCGTTCTTGGGTTCTCGGGCCAGACGCCTGCAACTCGCCATCAGAAGAGATCACAACCTGCTACCAAATTATTCAGAAAATCTAGGTGAAGCCGAGTCTGCAACTCCTCCCGCCCCCGCAAGCCCCCACCCTGCCCCAGCGTGCCGGTCAGCACCACGGACAGCGAACCCGGGCCTAGTCTTTCAGGCCGCGGGGTTCTGACTCCTGATCCTCGAGGTCTAGGCGGCGACCAGGGTCAGAGACGCCAGCGCTCTACTGGAGCCAGGCCTCCTTGGGTCAATGAAACTGAATGGGGCACTTAGCCACGTGGCAAAAAAGGCAACGGGACAGGAATCTCCGGCTAAAAAGCTTATTTCTCTTCTTTCAACCCCTAAGAACGGCTCCTGTCTCCCAGGCTGCCTGTGTCCTAGCCTCCCTGGGGATAAAGGGCCAGGTCTGAATCTTAAGCAGGGATGGACTTCCCAAGGCTATCCTGGGTGGGCGTGTGACTGAAATGGCCTTGAAACAACCCAGGAGTTTGGAGGAGGGGTGTGGAGCTGAGTGTGACAGTCAGGCCCCACCCGAGAGTGGTGAGCACAGGCTTAGTCAGGCCTAACTAGACTCTAGACAGTATATATAGTAGGGAGAGATGGAGGAAGAAGAGAAAAGCAGCAATCATAACTAGCTAGTTCTACCTCAGTGGACTACTTTGTAAAGGGTACAACTTTTGCTGTCCTCATCATTTAATCCCTAAATGGTCTGCGCATTAATGAAGAGCTAGATGAGACAAGATGGAGAAGTAATGTGTGAGGGGATTCCGCTTTATCACCAGGCCTCAACCTTTGGCTACTTTACTCTCAATAAAATGGAAGCCAATGTGGGGGCGGGGGGACGGAAAGAGTAGCAGTTCTCAGGGACCCATCTCCCCCACTAGGCCCATGGGGGCCCTCCTGCCCTATCTGTGACTGTTTCACTCCCAATCCCACTCCCTCCCTCCCGGGGCCCAAAGAAAGGCCGGCGCAAAACCATCTGCAGGCGCTTCCAGCGCTTTATAGTTCTCTCTGGGACAGACGGACAGACAGACAGTGCAGCCCGCGCCGTCGGCCCGCATCATTGGCACCTTGGACACGGCACCAGGCCCAACCCAGTCCCTGGTACCCTCCCGGGAGGATTCCGGTCCGGCCTCAAATCAGCACCTCAGACAGCTCCCGGCCCAATACCCACCCCTCCCCCCTCCCACTGGAAACAACCAAATAAATTAAAAGGGGAGGGAAAAAAACACCTAAAGATACGGAAGAGGGGTACCCCTCCCCCAGAGTAAGAAGAGTTTCTGTCTCCTCCCGCCCTTCCGCTGAGGCGCCGCCGCCGCCGGGGTGGCCTCCTAGGTAGATTTTGCCCCCAAACCTCAGCCTCCTGAAGCCGGCATCTCCCTCCCCCCCCAACTCCCGGCATGCAACACGTTGGAAAAGGTGGGGAGAGGAGGTGGGGGTGGGGCGAAGGACCATCCTGGTGGTTGTCTGGGCTCCTGGGGCTGCAGTTTCTCGCTGCACCGAAGTCAGTCCAAATCAAGAATTAATATTCCCTTTGGTCTGGGAAAGGGGATGTGGGGGCTCAGTAGGGGCAAAAATGCAAGCTGACATAGGTGGGGGGGCGGGGTAAGCAGACAGGAGGGAAGATGGTGACACATGCGAGGAGCAAGGAAAAGAGAACGAGAAGGGGAGATGGGGACACAGGTGCAGAATGAGAAAGGGGGGCAATGATAGGTAGGGGGTAAGATGGAGATGGAAATACACACCCAAGGTACGGAAAATGGAAAGGCAGAGAGGGAGATGGGAAGGCAGACAGGAGGAAAGATGAAGATACAGGAAGGAGGCGAGGAAATGGTCAAAACCGAGGGAGATGGACTTACAGATAAACACGGAAGGGAAGGAGGAGACCCGGTAGAATTGGAGAGATGGGGGGGGGGTGCACAGGCAGACAGAAAGGGCGAGGTTGGGGGTCCCCCTCCCGTGCTCATCCCCCACCCCCACCCTATGCCCAGCAAATCCAGAGCCGTGGCCTCTGGCATCCTGGCCTCCACCTTCCCCTGCGGGACAGGGGCGGCTCCTCCTCCGGCCACGGCACGGAGCAGCGGTAACAGCGGCGGCGGCTTGATGGTCCCGGGGGCTCCGAGTGCGTGTCAGGGGCTGGGGTGGGGGGCGGGCGCGGCCCTTGGGAATCCCTAGCGGTCCAGGTTCATAGTCCAGTGCTTGGCTCCGGTCGCGCAGCTGTCCCTGGCGGCCGAGGAGGAGGCGGGGGCCGCGGGCGCGCCCCCGTTGGGTGGACCCCCGGCGCCCGCGGCAGCCTCGCCCTCGTTCTTGAGGTCTTGAAAGACCTGCGTGAAGAAGTGGGGGTCGGCGTTGAGCCGCAGCATCTGGGGGCTGAGCCGCTGGATGAGGCGCAGGCAGCGTTGCCAGAAGCGCTCCTTGTCGGGCTCCACGAGGAAGGGCTTGAGCGGGTATGAGATCTCGTTGCCCATGTAGGAGTAGGCGAGGTAGAGGCAGGTGAGGAAAGCGGCCTGCAGCTCGGCGGCCGACGCCAGCTCATCCCCGCGCAGCGACTCGCGGCACAGCAGGTACACGAACACCAGGTTGGCGGGCGTAATGAAGGCCTGGTCTTGCCAGCCCTGCAGCAGCAGCGAGCGGTCCACTCCGCGGAACCAGCCCACCAGCTCGCCGGGGCTCAGCTCCTTGAGGCGGTAGCAGCGTCGGCACACGAAGTCGCCCAGGCAGCGCAGCAGCTCGCCGGTGGACGCCTGCACGATGACCCGCCGCGGCGAGCCGCCAGGCACCGGCGGCGCCGCCTGCGGGGCTGGGGGTGGCGGCGGCGGCGGCTTTCCCCCGCCCGAACCCGGCGGCGGGGCGGCCGCGCTGCCCCCCGACGGCGGCTCGCAGGTGGCGGCGGCCGCGGGCACGGTGGGCACCGGCACCGCCAGGGGCTTGGTGGCGCCGCCGCCGTCTGGGGGGTCCCGGCCCTTGCGGAGAAGGTTCTCGCGGTTGCGTTGCTGGACCAGGGGGTCGGGGCCAGTGGACGCCGGCTTGGGCGTCACCTTCTTGCTGCCTTTCTTCTTCTTGGCAGACGCGGCCACCAAGCGCTTCCAGGTGAGCGCCGAGATGAGCACGGACGGCCTCTTGAGTCGGCTCTCGCCTTTGCCGCCCTTGCCTGCTGGCGGCGCCCCGTAGCCCCCCAGCGCCTCGTCCCCCGCGGGCGGCGCTTTCTTCTTCTCTTCTGGCAGCCCGCCGGGCCTCCGGCCCTTGGCCGAAGAGGCGGGGGAAAGAGACAGCACCGTGCCCATCCTGCAGAGCGGGGCCGGCGCCCGGGCCCCGGTGGGAACCGCGGGCGGCGCCGCTGTCGCCGCCGCCGCTGCTGCAGCCCCCGGAGACCCGGCGGTGGGGGGCCTAGCCCCGGCCCGGGCGCGGGAACTGGCAGGGGAGGGTGGTTGCTTGGCTGCTCCGCGGCGGTTGCTCGGAGTCTGAGCTGCGCCAGCTGCAGCGTCAGCCCCACCCCTTGGACCCCGTCTTTAGCCGCGCCGCGCCCCGCCTCACGCAGCCAATCCTCGCCCGAGTTGCCCTCCTGACCGGCAGCTCCTCTGACCAATAGGAGCTCGCATGCCAACCTCAAGTCCCGCCCCCCACCCTCTGTCTCGGGTCCTTTCCCTTCACCAGAAAGGGGAAAGGAGGAGGAGGTGGCCCCGGTTCGAAGGGCCTCCTCAGGGTCAGAGCTGGGGAGAGGGGTCTGGCTGCTCTCACCCCCCCTCACATCCTCCCCCGCCCCCCAAGTCCTAAGGCCCTGGGTCAGCTTGTTTTGATGTATTGGATCGCGGTAGCAGAGAAGCCGTGGGAACATCCTCTCCGCCCTTTTGATTCTGTGCTGGGGGCAGTGTGGGCAGTGAGTGCCTTCACCAGGGCGCCCCAGCACCTGCTGGGTCGAACTGCTCTGGCTTCTCCAGTTTGGCCATAGGTCGATTACCTCTTAGCTCTCCTCTCCTCCCTTCATCCCATGCGGCCACCATGGTGGTGCTTGTGGGGGAGTGCAGTAGGCGTCTTCTTGCTCTACCTGTGATGACCGGACCCTGGTGGGGCCCGGACCTACCTGCAGGCCACAAACTCCCTCCTTGGGAGCCTTTGCTCTGGGGGCGGCCAGACCCTCAGATTTATGCCCAGCTTGATTCTCTGCAGCTGAGTCTGTGGGGAGAGGCCCTAGACTCTGGTCCCTGGGTAGCTCCTCTTCTGCTCTTCTTCCCCACCAACACACCCTGATCCCACACTTGGGTGGGTGATGAATGATTGGTTCCTGGGGAAGTGCTGAAAATTGGATGGATAGGTTGGTTTCAGGCTCAGACAGGAGATGGGACCTCCTGTGCAGAGGGAGGCCCAAGAGGGTTGGCCAACCTCCAGCTTAGCCCTGGATCCAGGTTGAGTTGAATTTTCATTGTTAAATTCTTCCTGCCATTCAGGTCCCAGCTGTCCCCACTCCCAGCTGCAAGCTATTAGGCTAGGTCCTGCCCATTTCTCTCTGTTCCCTCCTCAGCACTCACAGGCCTTTGTCCTCTGGGCCTTACCTGCAGGTCCTGAGCCCAGCTGGTCCTGAGGCTATTCTACCTGCCTTATAGGACAGTGTCCACCCTTCTCCAGGCTTGCTCCCTGTAGCTCCCCAACACAGAAGTCTTCCAACTTTTTAAGTGGGCTTTGGAGGTGGGTATGATGGGGAGAGAAGCCCCTGCTATGGATTCAGCAAAACCCTCAGAATTATCCCTGGAGTCACCTCTGTGTTCTCCATAGACCACCAAAATGACTTCCAGGGACCACTGCTGTTGGTTTGTGTGATGCGCATGTGTGGGTGTGGTTCCTTCCATATAGGCTGTTCCAGAATCCCCTTAAGCTGCAGCTGCTGCCACCAGAGGCACCAGCTTTTCTCAGCTCTCCCACAGCCCCTGCTCACTCACACCTTCCTGGAGGCTTATGGTCTTGTCTTGATTCCCTATCTCTTTACCCCCTACACACACAGTCTTGTACCCCCTTCCTGACTCAGCACCCAATGCGCACTTCTCAGCAGGGTGTCTCCTGCTCCCCTGAGATCTGATCATTATTCCCTTGCAGCCTGAGCTGACCTATCCAACCTCTCTTTCTCTCCTTAGTTGCTTTTCAGCTCCTGAAATTGGTCCCACTTCCTCCTACAAGGCCTTCTGAGTCAGCCTTCTGACACCCAAGGAACAGTAGGCTCACCAGTAGTTAAGGACAGGTCCCATAGAGACTGAGTTGCCCTAGCAGAAACATGTGGATCTATCTGAATGGCACGTGGGTCCTCCCAGCTCTACTCCCAGGAGTCCCTCATTGACGTGAGGCCTATTACTGGTGTCACGTAGGACAAGATCTTCTATCTATGCAATTCCCACAGATGTCACCAACATGGTACCCCCACTCCAGGCTCAGTTGTGACCTCCTAGTTTCCTCTGGGTCAGAATCAATAATTCTCTTCCCTGCTTCAGGGTCCCCAAACAGGTGCCTTAAAAGGTCTTTCTTTCCTTCTTATGCTTCACCTGTCCCACATCGGTCCCTCTCTCTGACTCACACTTTCCACCCTCCTACTTTGGTTATCCCTCTCGAATCTCTGAGCTCCTACCACTGGGCCAGAACCCTTCCTCAAACCACTACCTTGCCTTCTTCTGTCAAGCTCTTGAAAATCACTTCCTCCAAGAAGCCTATTTGGACTGATTGCAAGGGACCTAGTGCTCTTCCTGACATGAGTCTTTCTAATCTCTTTCCCCAACAGCAGCTGCTACATAACAACTTGTTTATGGGCTGGGCTCTGAGTCCTGAGTCAAAGATGTGCAAAATGAATATGGATGGAATTTTTAAAGGAAGCAGACAAAATAGTCAAAACAGATTCATAAAAAAATAACAACATTTCTGTTATTAAAAAAAAATTAATGGAGGAGAGAGGGTGGAGGCCAAGGCGAATAAGCATAGTGAAACCAGAAAGAATCCAGGGAGAAGGTAGGCTTTACAGAAGGGCAGTGCCTTCCACACCACATCTGCAAGTGTACTTTTCTAGGTGGGTGATGTTTAGGGTCTATATTCTGATTGATTCATTTATCTGTATTAGGATCTGTATGTCACTTCTCATCTGTCCATTTCTCATGGATGTGTGTGCTCCTCTGGGACAGGGCTGGCTGTATTACACTCCCCTTAGCTGAGACCCCCCACCCAGGCCAGTCTCCTTGTCTATCTCCATCACTCGGTAGGTTACCTAGAACAGTGCCCTGTCCAGATAAATGGTTATTCCTGCAGGCTCTTTAAGGCAAGATCTGTAGGCCTAGACCAAGAATTGGAAGGCTTAGACCGGGGTATCAGCCTGTGTAGGAACGCAGCCTTATCAATGAGGATTACCACCAACTCCGCCTTAGAGATGAGCCCTTCACTGACCCACCCTGGGAAGATGAGCCCCATCTTTAAGGGAACATCTCCAGGGAACGCACTCAGACTGCTCTGCCCTTTGGCTGTTTTAATCTCCTTCTTGGAGAGACCATAGTCTAGGAAGCAGGAGGTAGGGGTTCTAGTCATTTCAGCTCTCTGGGCCTCCTTTTCTTCCTATTAAAATGCACGGATTCTATATATATGTTACTTTCATTATTGGACAAAATGAATATTAAAGACATCAGATAACATCCTGGGGATTGGACTTAAAAAAAAAAAAAAAAGATTCCTAAAGCCTCTTCCAATTCTACAATTCTGACTCTAAATAAAACCCATGCTATGAATCTGTTTCATTTTCTAGCTCCAGCCCTGTCTGGTTCTCCCTAGTCTGTTTCTGCCTGATGGGCTCAGGCTTTGTGTGCACGACATCCGTGAGGTCTTCTGCGGTTCAGCCCAGGAGACGAGGGGGAGGTGCTCAAGTTCACAGTCATGCAAACCTCCCTAGGTCCCTCCAGGCTTTATCGGGGTCCCTGAAAAGTTCTGAGACAAAGGATGGGATGCCAAGGTGGTCCAGGGTCTCCCCAGTAAACAATAAGGCTAGAGGCCCCACAACCTACAGTCATTGCATCCTATGTCTTCAAGGGGCCCCTACAGAGAGGCTGATGACAAGGAAGGTTCTTAGAACAGCCTGTGTGGAGACTCAGCCTGGACATCTGAATGTCTGGATCCTGCTGCCCCCACCCCTTCACTGATCCAGTATCCCCACCCCAGGATCTCAGCTCCTGAGGTGTGCAAAGGAGGAGGATATGCATCTGCCCGGCCTTCCTTCCCTCTCCCAAAGACCTTAGCCCAGGAGAGCTGGGGTGGAGGGGGGCAGTGGAGGGAGAAGCCTACCCCAGGCAACAGTGGGGAGTGGGGACAGGGGATGAGCAGAGAGAAGACATGAACCTGACAAAGGAGATACTGCCCACGGTCAGGAGGGAGACCCTACGTTCTCTCCCATCCTTCCCATTCCAGCAGGCTCCTTGCTAGAAGGACTTAACCGAGGAGGCCAAATAGAGGTTTCTTAGAACAGAGAATGGGGGTGGAAAGCATCAATGAAGAAGTGCCCTGAGTCAGGGAGAGAGGGGACTGATGCTGAGATGCTGGAGGCCCAGGCTTAGGGGTCGGGGGAGGATGAGGGTGAGCTGGGGGCTCCTTTTCCTTGCCATAGGCTCTGCCTCCTTCCTTAATAAAGCCTTGGTCTCCCTTTCAGGTTACCAATGTCAGCCCTCCTCATCCTCACCCCTGGATCTTCTCTCCCCAATCCTCCAGCTCCTGCCTTCACCTCCTTTGTCGCCCCCCGAGCACAGCTCTCTCTTTCCAATCTTTCCAGCTCCCTTCAGTAGCTTTATTTCTCAGTTCACTTTGTCCTGCCCCCACCAAGGCCCTTCCCCCCGCTTTTGTGCCTACCCCAAGCGTCACCCCATTCTGTCTCCTCCCTGCCCCTGCTGGCACCCTGCATAGCACTCCAGATGAGGGAGCAGATCAAGAAGGGCGGGGGTGGTGGCTGTTGCTTTTCTGGGATATTCTTAGCCTGTCTGGGGGCTGGAGCTGGAATCAGTGTTTCCATCTCAACCAGGCAGGTGGCTTGCAGCCGCTGCTGTGACTGGGTCTTCATCTCGTTCCAGGTCCTTTTCCTTGTCCTCCTATGTCTCAGTTCCACCCTGTGAGCACAGACCCCAGACCCTCCTATGTCTCAGTTCCACCCTGTGAGCACAGGTCTCCCTCCACCCTGGCCTAGGCCCGGTGAGGTCTTCAAACCCTGCTCTTGGAGACTCTTGGGGAAAAGGAGGGCCTTTGGGAACTCGAGCTCAGATGTTCCCTGGATCCGCACACAGCCTTCGCCTCTCTGCCCCAAGATGGGCTTTCTTCTGATCCAATAACCCAAGCTGGGTACTTGGTCCGTAGACTCCAGTCGTGACCATAAGAGCCTTTCTTATCTCAAAATACAGGAATCATTCAGGGGCCCTGGAGTTCTAAGAGCTGTCTCTTGAGAGAGTCAGAGCCCTGGGGTCCAGGCCCCCTGTGGGATTGAATAAGGGGCTCACTGGCCAGATTCCTTTGTTAGCAGAGGGAGGAGCCAAGAAGAGATCTATTTCAGAAATAGCACAGAATATATTTGTCACTTTAAAAGAGACAGACAGTGTAGGGGTTCCTATATGGGTTCTAGAGTCATGCAGGTCTGGGTTCGAATACAGCCCCTCCACTTACAAGCTGGGAGACTTGGGACAATTTCTTAATTCTTTTGAGGTCTATGAAAGTAGACCATCGCAGGGTTGTTGTAAGATTTTATTGAATCTGAGTACCTCAGTGGCTCAGTCGATTAAGCATCTGACTTCAGCTCAGATCATGTCCCAGGACCCCAGGATCAAGGCCCACATGGAGCTCCCTGATCAGCGGAGAGCCTGCTTCTCCCTCTGCCTCTCCCCACTGCTCATGATCTCTCTCGCATGCTCTCTCTCTCTCAAATAAATAAAATCTTGAAAAAAAAAAACCCAAAAAAGATTTTATTGACTTTCACAATGCTCCACAATGCTTGTATATTCCATGGGCATGGTGCTTGGTGTTCATAAAATGTGGGTTATTACAAATTACATTGTCACTATTATTTTTACAGAGCAGGAGAGGTTTGCTTGACCTGTTCCGTTACCATGTTTTGTTTTGCTTTTTCCTCATTAAGAACATTCTTCATTAAAGCCAGGACAGTACCATCATTTCTTTGGGTTTGGCTGAGACCTAAATTGACACCATCCTTTCTTTTTGGCTATTGTACTGGCAGGTATCCTATTCAGACTGTCCCCTGGGGGGTTGGCTTGATTTGATTCCTGAGGTCACAAAGACCTGACAGCATACCAGGTGCTGGTCCCCTTCTCTGGTCCAGTGTAGGCCTCATTAATTTTGTGAGCCTCGGGGCTCCTGGGTGACTCAGTTGATTAAGTGTCTGCCTTCAGCCTAGGTCATGATTCTGGAGTCCTGGGATCGAGCCCTGCATCAGGCTCTCTGCTCAGCGGGGAGTCTGCTTCTCCCTCCCCCCACCCCTCACGCTCTCTCTCTCAAATAAATAAATAAAATCTTAAAAAAAAAAAATATATATATATATATATATATATATATATATATATATATATATATTTGTGCGTGTGTGTGTGAGCCTCTGTGTACCTGCTATTGCCAGGCACCATCTTGGCCCCACGTTCTGACTGTGCTTTTCAGGGGGCATGCTCTGGCTACTCATCCTATACCCTGCTGTCTTTCCAAAGTTCTAAAGACTCCATGTAGGGTCAGTTCCAGTTTTCAAGGGCTTTGAGAAAGTGTTCTACAAAGTTCTAAAATCCGCATTAGCAAAAACTGCTTGAGAAATTGTAGCCTATGAGGTACTGGGCTAGGTGCTGGGACCAGGATAAAATGTGAGGTAGGGCTTCAGTCTTCAAAGAACATACAACAGAGATGATAGAGACATGAGCAATACTAGTAAATTGATCAGTGTCCTATGATCAGCTATGTAGGATGGGATTGGACAAGTTCACTAATCCTGCCCATTCCCCCCCCCCCCCCCGCCACCTTCCACTGTTGTAGCTAATCCATCTCCAGCTTGTCCTGAATTCTCAAGGGTAAGGAACTACTGGCAGGGACTCAAAATTAAGTTAACTAAGGTCCAGTTCCTCTGCCTCGTATTGGGTTCTCTCCAGTCCATGGCCTTCCCTGTCTGACCCCAAGCTGGGATGATGATAGGCACCTTTTGCAAGGCAGAGCCAGGCCTCAGCAACTCCCACTTCGCAGGGACAGGCTCCCACCCTTGGAGCAGGAGGGTTACTGAGTTACTGTGTGCGTGAAGAGCCCCAGTGGGTCTGTTAACTGGCCCAACATCTTAGGAGCCACTTCTATTTCCTATTTGTCTGGGATTAGGGGCAGGTGGGGGATGGGCTTTGAAACAGGTTCATTAATTTACACTTTCATCTCCCTGATCTCAAAATATAAAGATAATCCTTTATTTTTACCTCCTCTGAGTAAAAAGGCAGTTCTAATGTTATATGCTACAGCCCCACGTATACTCACTTTGATTTTGGGTGGGGAGCAGAGTAAGAAGTTTGTCCACTAGATTAATTAGTAGTTCCTAAACTACTCTGCTCAGCAGAACCACCTGGGGGAACTTTGTAAAAATACAATTTCTGGACTCTACCTCAGACCTATGGAATCATAATTTCTTCGGGTGGACTTAAGGTGGCATCACTATCAGAAATTATTAGGAGGGAGAAGAAAATTCTGGCAGATGGCTAGATCCCACCTGTTCTTTCTGTTTTGCCCCACTGTGGTTGCTGCTAGCCAAGCATCCTCTGGTAAAAAAAAAAAAAAAAAAACCCTTATTTACCTTTAGGAAACCCCTTCTCCCACACTCCCAATCCATGTGGTTTTTGCCTGCCTACATTCAGGACAAACCCAACCAGCTGCTGTCCTGGTCCCAATGGATCAGGTATGGGCTGGTGACCCAAACCAGTCCAATGAGACTCAATTCTTGAAGTTTTTCTAGAACTACTGGGAATGAGGCGCTTTTTTCCCCTCTGAGGTTGCTCAGCTGGTGGGATGAAAGCCTTGAGATGCTGGCCCCCACATGGAGAGAGGTCATCTGAATGAAAGCACAGGGAAAGAGTCAACAGATGGAGGGAGACATTCCTGATGTGATTCTAGCTGCTGGATCCAGCTGGGCCTGATATAGGTCTATAATCCAGTAAATGCCCTTCCTCCCCACTTTGTTTTCCTAATTTTAAGGTAATTTGAGTTGCAAACCTAATATTTGCCAGCAAAACAATCCTGTCTAATGAACTTCCTTCTGGAAATTTGTTGGTAACTTCAGAGAAGTACATGTTTGGTCTTAAACCAAGGAGGGTAGTCTCTGACATGAAGGACTAAATCTGGAAGAGACATGGTTGACCTGGCCTGGATTCTGACCCCAAGGCCTATTTCCTACTAGATTTTCTCAGACCTCCCTGTCCAAACCATAGCTGGTGATTGGAGTTCATCAGCTCCCAGTGGCCCTTCCTCAGAGTAAAAGCCTTGGGACGGGGAAGCCATTTCCCTACAGCCTGCACAGTTGTCAAGTCTTCTTTCTGGACTGCTGCCAGGTTGCATTCCTTAGGTATCAGCTTCCTGCTCAGATAAGAAGTCCGATGCTTTACCCTCCATCATGCTTCTGCATCAAGTTTGCCTCCAACCAGTGTAAGAGGCAACTGTGGCCAATACAGACTCATTTATCATCAAGGCCATTAGCACAGTGTCTCTGGGGGTCTGGGGTAGGGGTGGCTTTGAGCTTTCAGCTGCCCCAGGATTCTTGTCTAGGACTCCAGAACTCCTTGTCTGGCTTGCCTCTGAGGAGCTCTCCGGGGAGGGGTTGGGGCGCCAGTCAAACCAAAATTTTCAGTTACCACATGGTTCATATCTGTCCTTTTTATTTTTTTTTATTTTTATTTTTTTAAAGATTTTATTTATTTATTTGACAGAGAGAGACAGCGAGAGAGGGAACACAAGCAGGGGGAGTGGGAGAGGGAGAAGCAGGCTTCCTGCTGAGCAGGGAGCCCAATGTGGGGCTTGATCCCAGGACCCCGGGATCATGACCTGAGCCGAAGGCAGACGCTTAACGACTGAGCCACCCAGGCGCCCCCCCCCCTTTTTTTTAAACTCCGAGGTTATTTACTCTCAGATTGTTTGTGGATTATTCTTCAATGGGACAATATTTTCCTATCCTACTCTGTGGTCCAAACACAATCTTTTTTTTTTTTTTTAAGATTTTATTTATTTATTTGAGGGGAGAGTACGAGCAGCGGTGGAAGGGGCAGAGGGACATGCACACTCCCTGTGGAGAAGGGAGCCTATGTGGGGCTCAATCCCAGAACCCTGAGATGGTGACCTGAGCTGAAGTCAGATGCTTAACTGACTGAGTCTACCAGGTGCCCCTAAATACACAATGTTGAGGGGCGCCTGGGTGGCTCAGTTGGTTAAGCGACTGCCTTCAGCTCAGGTCATGATCCTGGAGTCCCTGGATCGAGTCCCGCATCGGGCTTCCTGCTCGGCAGGGAGTCTGCTTCGTCCTCTGACCCTATCCCCTCTCAGGTGTTCTCTCTCTCTCATTCTCTCTCTCTCAAATAAATAAAAATAAAATCTTAAAAAAAAATACACAATGTTGATGGTGAATCTATGGGACTTGGGCATCCATTCAAATTCATCTTTCCATTCATTCATTCATTCATTCAACACAAATTTGAGTGTGTGGAAATTTTTTTTTTCTTTTTTCTTTTGGTAAATTAAATCCAACTTCTAGCACACTCCTACCAGGTGGAGGGAAATTCAATCTTAGTTGTTATGGGGACTTCATCCTCCTCCCAAAGGTGACAAGATATTTCCAGAAAACAAAATGTGTCTAGCACTGTCCTTTAGGGGAACTAATTGTCCAAGCCCAAAGGGCACCTCAAAGTCTGTCATCTCTACTTTTTCTAGGCTATGACTGAGGGTCAGGAATCTTTAAAATGGTTATAAAATATGTGAGACACAAAAAGTATAAAAAATAATATATCAACCTCCTAGTTCAAATAAAATATTGCCTGCAGTTTAATCCCCTTATTTCTCCTCCCCAACAGCCCCTTCCCTACCACCAACCACCCAAGAGAATAAACAACATTCTGGATTTGGTGCTTGTCTTTTCCATACATTTCTTTATTCTCTTATTACATATGTAGATCTTGATTAAGCAAGTGTGTGTGTGTGTGTGTGTGTGTTATTGCTGTATAATAATTATCACGAACTTACACATTTAGAGGCTTAAAACAACATCTATTCATTGGCTTGCTTCTGTAGGACAGAAGTCCAGGCAGGCTTGGCTTGGTTCTCTACTTAGAATTTTACAAGGCCGATTAAGGGGGAGGTTTTCTTATCTGGAGGCTCTGGGCAAGAGTTCGCTTCTAGGCTCATTTAGGTTGTGGGCAGTTCTTGGCAGTTAGAGGACTGAAGTCCTCGTTTCTTTGCTGGCTGTTCGCTGGAGGCTGCTCTCGGCTCCTGGAGGTGGCCCACAAGTCAGTAATTGTGCATCGAAACCTTATCACACTTGAAATGTCTCTTATTTTCACTTCTTTGACCAGCTGGAGAAAACTTCCTGTCTGGCTTCATGGAGACATCTTAGAATCCTATACTCTATCTATGTATCTAGGTATTTTCCTGTCTATCTTTTGAGGGGCAGTTGGTCCATATTTTAGCTTTATACAAGTGAAACCATGCTATATTAATCCGAAACTTGTTTTTTGCTTTACATTAAGTTTATAAGATTTATCCTCGTTGATGTTGGTCTTTGCTACTGCATAACATTTCACTGTGTGAGTAAATTTTATTTATATGATCTCCTGGTGACTGATATTTAGGTTGTTTTCAATTGTTTGATTACACACAATGTTGTTATATTTTATATATCTCTGGTGTACATGTGCAGTCATTTCTCTAGGACTATATCCGGTAGTGAAATTGCTGGGGTATTGGGCACATATGTTTTCAACTTTGCTAGATATTGTTCAATTGTTCTCTTAAGGAGTTGTACTAGTTCACAGCCCCCACCAGCAATGGGAGTTCCTATGGCTCCACATTCTCATCAACTTGTGATACTGTCCGATTATGTGAAATAACTTGTAGTAACATATGAATTTTACGTATTCAACAAATAAATATTTATGAAGTGGCATTACATGCCAGACAGTGAACAAAATAGACAAAATCGTCATCCTATAGAATTTCATCCCATGGAAAAGGCAAACACACACACATACACATTGCCTACTTGAGATCCCCACTTGGATGTATAGCACCTTCATGTGTCAAAAATCAGCTCCTGATAGATACCCCCCAAACTACTCCTGCTGTCATCCCCATCTCTGTTAACAGCCATTCTAGTCTACTCATTGGTTAGAGCAAAAGCTTCGGGGTTATCCTTTACTCCTTTTTATTTCACACCCATATATAATCCATCAGCAAATCTCGATAGTTCTGTCTTCAAAATATCCAGAATTCCACCACATCTCATGACTCCTCTCTCTCCACCTTGGCCCAAGCCACCATCATCTCTTGCTTGGTTTATTGCAACAGACTCCTAACTGGTCTTCCTACTTCTTCCTTCCCTACAATTTATTCTCAAAATGACAGCTAGAGTAGTTCTGCTAAATGGAGGCCAGATCATGTTACTCCTCTCCTTCAAACCCTCCAGTGGCCTCCTGTTTGTTCACAGTAAAGGCCAAAGTCCTTGCTATGACCTCTAAGGGCTTATGTGGTAGATTAAAGATGGCCACAAATTCTTTGACACTCCTCTCATTGAGAGGTGCATTGGTGGCCACCCCCAACCCCTTGAATCTAGGTGGGCTCCATTATGACTCTGAATATGGCAGTGGTGCCACTGTGCCCATTTCTGGGGCCAGGCCTTTAAAAGACTGGCAACTGCTATTTCCTGTCTCTTGAAATATTTGCTCTTGGAACTTTGAGCCACTATATAGGAAGTCCAACTACTCTGCTGGAGAGACCACATGGAAAAACCCTGAGACTACATGGAGAGAAAAAGGGGTGCAGCTTCCAGTCATCCCCACCAAGGCACCAGACATGACAGTGAAGCCATTTTGGACCCTACAGACTAACACATCTGCCATCTGACTACCGCTGAGTGACCTCAGTTGATGCCACATGGAGCAGAAAAATCATCCATTTGAGTCCTGTCCAAATTCCTGGCCCACAAGTTGTGAAATGGTTGCTGTTTTGAGCCAACAAATTTGAGATTATTTGTTATGTAGAAATAGATAACCAAAAGAGCCCAATTAACCTTGCCCCTGCCCATGACCTCTATGGCTTCATTTACTATCTTTTATCTCCCTTACTCCTCTCTGGTCTTAGTTGACTCTTTGCAGTTTCTCAAACCCTCCAGAAAAAACTTCTGCCCAGGACCTCTGCATGTGCTGTTCGCGGTTTTAATTCTTCTGTATACACATAAATAAAGCTAGATCAAACTATAACTACTGTTTTGGATGTTTTGTTTATAATAGATAATATTCATCTTTCTATTAGAATAAATCTTCTGCCATAATACTTTTAATGGATGTTTAGTGTTCGATTATGCAGATATTTGGGTTTTTTTTTTTAAGATTTTACTTATTTGAGAGAGAGAGAATGTGAGAAACAGCATGAGGGGGAGAGGGTCAGAAGGAGAAGTAGGCTCCCCACTGAGCAGGGAGCCCAATGTGGGACTCAATCCCAGGACTCCGGGATCATGGCCTGAGCCGAAGGCAGTCACTTAACCAACTGAGCCACCCAGGCGCCTGCAGATATTTGTTTTTACCAATATTTCTTTTATGAAAATTTTCTAATAATACAGAATGGAAGAATCATACAGTGAAAATCCATATATTTGCCATCTACAGTCTATAATTAACCTTTTACTACATTTGCTTTATCACATATCTATTCCTCTATCCAACTTATTTTCTTAAATACATTTCAAAATAAGTAAGGTCAGGGCTTTTTGATAGTTTTGTTCATTATAGTATTTCCAGCACCTAGAACAATGCCTGGCAAAGAGTAGGTATTCTACAAATATTTAAATCAATAAACTAAAAAAAAAACTATAAAAATTAATATAGCTCAGTAAATCATCCTGTTGTAAAAACATAATGAAACTCAAATCAGATGTCACCCTCTCCAGGAAGCCTTCCTTGAATGACCCCTATAACCTGCCAAGCTAGGTTGAGGATCCTCCTCTATGTTCCCATAACATCTGGGATACAGAGCATCCATCTCGTTGCATTTAAAGCATTGTACTATTAAAATAAATAAATAAATAAATAAATAAATAAATAAATAAATAAATAAAGCATTGTACTATCATCACTTTGTACATCTACTTCCTCTATAGATGGTGAGCTTCTTGAAGGCAAGGACCATTTCTCATTTGCCTTTATACCCCAATGCCTAGTACAATGCCTTGCCTAGTAAATCATAAAATGGCTAATATGTATTGAGTTCTTACCATGGGGGCATGTACTATTCTATGTGTGTCACATGTATCAGGCACTTTATATGTATCATGTTACTTAACTGGGTCAATAACCCTATGAGGCAGATATTGCTTTTATCATTCATATTTTACAGACAGAGAAACTGAGGAACAGAAAGGTTAAGTAATTTCTCTGAAGTCAACAACTAAATAGTCACAAAATTGGGATTTGAACCCAGGCCATCTGGTTCTTGTGTTTGTCTTTATAACACCACACTGCCTCCTACACAGAGGTAGCTCTCCTGTAAAACTTATTAAATGTCAGCCTCAGGGACTCTCACTTGGCCAGACCCTTCCAATTTCCTGGGAAGGTCCCAATGAGGTAGTCAGGGAGTTACACACTTTTTCTAAAATTTGAAAAAATGATATTTGAACCCAAATTAATTAAGACTGCTATCTCTTTCCGCTCCAATTTCCCGTTACACATCCCTTATGCAGAGGGTATTGAAACTCTATGGTGGTTTCTGGGATCACGCTCAAATTGGGATATTTAATCTGGATTCAGTAGTGGTAGTAGTTTCCTGTGACTTGTTGGCTTCAAACAACACATATTTCTCTCTGACAGTCCGGACTCAAGGTGTTAGCAGGTTGGTTCCTTCTGGAGACTCTGAGGGAGAATTTGTTCCGTGTCTCTTTCCTGGCTTCTAGTAGTTGCTGACAATACTTGGCATTCCTTGGTTTGTAGACACTTCACTCTAACCTCTGCCTCTGTCTTCGTACCACCTTCTCTGGCTCTCAGAGTCTGTCTCTCCCTTTCTCTTGTAAAAGACATATGGTATTGGATTGGGGGTCCATTTAAAATCCAGGATGATCTCATCTCAAGATTTTTAACTTAATTACATCCACAAAGACTCTTTTACTAAGTTAAGGTCTTAGTCCATTTGGGTTGCTGTAGCAAAAATACCAGACTAGTGGCTTAAACAACAAACATGTTATTCCTCACAGTTCTGGAGGGTGTGAAGTCCAAGATCTAGGTGCTGGCAGATTTGGTGTCTGGTGAGAGCCTACTTCTTTGTTCATAGATGACAGTCTTCTCGTTGTCTTCACAGGGCAGAAGGGGTAAGAGCGCTCACTAGAGTCTCTTTTGTAGGGGCACCAGTGCCACCCCTGAGGGCTTTACCCTCATGACCTACTAATCACTTCGCAAAGGCCCTACCTCCTAATACCATTAGGGGTTAGGATTTCAACATATGAATTTGGGGGAGATAAAAACATCCGGACCCTAACAATCACTAAGAATATAGGTATAACTTCTATGATAAAGACCAAAAAGCTGTAGTTTAAACAAGTTAGAAGTTTATCAATTTGTCACATATAGTCTAACAGTCCAGGACTATGGCTGCTCCATGGTGATGGGGATACGGCTTCCCTCTATCTTGTTGCTTTGCTGTCCTCAGCATATGGCGTCCATCTCATGGTCTAGAATAGCTCCTCCAGCCCGGACCATGAGTCTATACTCTAGCCAGAGAGAAGAAAATAGGAGGAAATGGAAGCCTGCCCTTCTGCTCACAACCTATTAGTCAGACCTGGTCACATGGGTAAATCTATATGCAAAGAAATCTGGGAAATGGTCTTTAATTGGCATGTATCTAGGCAAAACTCTGGGGTTCAAATTCCAAAAGAATAGAGGGAAAATGGATATTGGGGGACAACTAAGACTCTATGCCACATAGGGTTTTCCACTGATCTTATAAAAATACTTTACATGTCTCTTGGCCTTGTCTTACCAGGCTCCAGTCTCACCTCCCAACACACCCTTGTCACTCTGCTCTCCAACCGACTGATCTTTTTCCAGTTCTTGAGTGTTCTGCTCCCCCGCCCCCCATCACCCTGGGCCTTTGCAGGAACTGTTCCTTCTGCCTGGAACGCCCTTCTCTCACATCACCTAGTTAACTCCCACTCATTCTTCAGATGTGAGCTCAAATGTCACTTCCTCAGGCAGGCCTTCCCTGATACCACTCTAATATAGATAACCACTCTTATCTACCAAGAACCCTTCCTCTATAATACTCAGCTCAGTTGTAATTATACACCTAATTTGATAATTACTCAACTAATTGCCACCCCCTCCTCTAGACTATAAATCAATAAGGGCAAGGCCATTTCTATTTTGCTCACCATTGTATCCCTAGCACCTAATAGAGTACAGGGGCAAAATATTTTTCTTGAAAAAAAATGGACAAATGAGTTACAGTGAGTCCTTAAAATTGTCTGAATGATACTGACAGGACAATTCCAGCTGTATGGACAAGTTCTCAGACCACACGGCTTTATCTAGACTCATCACCTCTACAGTCACCACAGCAAGTCTGGATTATCTGGGTCCTCCTGTGGGCAGAGAATGGCTGTTTGAATTCCATGGTATAAGGTTTGATTCTAGTATTCAGTGCATTGCCCTCTTGGCCCCTGACTGCAAATAGATTCTACCAGGCTTTTAACTTTTTTGCTTTGATCAGGTTGCATTAAAAAAGAAACCAGGCAGTTTGAATCCTGCCAGATTGCATCTCTGCACAGAAATCCCCACAGCTTTACGTGAATGACTGGCTGCTCTGAGGTCCGGAGTTCAGAATACCCAGAGGGAGGAAGCACTTGGGAGTTCCCACTGAAGTTAAAATGAAGTTAAAATAAAATATCTGCAAGTTACAGATTTAACTCCCTCTTCTGCATTATTCCAGGTCCTCTGGAATAAAGACCTCTGCAGACCTCAGAATTATGTGCCTGGATGCTTTTGGCTACAAGTCACAGAATGCTCCTTCTCAGCTGACTCAAACAGTAAAGAGTTTTGCACCACATATCACAAGAAGTCTGGAGGCAGGGAAGTCCAGGGTTCTTTATTCATTGGAACACTCCACAGGGACCTCGAATTCTCTCCATTCCCATTATATACGAATGGTTCTGGCCCCTTGCTTTTTTTCATTTGACTGTCATTCCAAACGGTATGCAAACAGCTACTTTATTTATTTATTTATTTACAATGAACAGTATCTCCTTTTAAGGAGAAATCATAATTTATTTTACCAATCCACTCTTGATGAACATTTGTTTCCAGTCTTTTGCTAGTACAATGATGTGATACATAATTGTGCATAAGTTATTTCATGTGTGAGTGACTGCATCTGAAGATAAATTCCTAGAAGTGAAATTGCTGGGTCACAAGATATATGCAGCATTTGTAATTTTGATATATGTTGCCAATCTGCCTTCCATACAGGGTGTACCAATTTATAACTCCCTCCCCTAATGTGTACAGCAGTGCTTGAAATCTTTCTGACACTGGAACTTAAGAGTGGAAAAACTATGGTAGACGTCTGAACGGTTTCTGCATAAGGAAACAATAGGTGGGTTGCTTATCAACTCAGTCATTTTATTTTATTTTATTTTTAATATTTTATTATTTATTTGACAGAGAGAGATAGCGAGAGCAGGAACACAAGCAGGGAGAGTGGGAGAGGGAGAAGCAGGCTTCCCGCCGAGCAGAGAGCCCGATGCGGGGCTCGATCCCAGGACCCTGGGATCATGACCTGAGCTGAAGGCAGACACTTAACGACTGAGCCACCCAGGCGCCCCTCAACTCAGTCATTTTAACTGGTAGCAACATAAGCCTTGATCATTAATCCCTGTGGACACCCCCACCCCACCACTGTCTGCCAGGCCAGGGCTGTCCCTGCGCAGTCCCTATTTCAGAACTTAGCTCTAAACTTGGCCGTTTTAGCCACAAATGACTCTTCTCTGGTCTTTTTCTCCCCGGCTCCACCTGGCCATGTCCTAATCCTCTCCTCCAGTAAACATTATGTGACACCTCGAGGCAGAATTAGTCACCCTTCTCTGCTCCTACAGAATTTTGTTCACACCTCAGGCATAGCACGAATCACCTATAATATAATCATCCACTTACCTGTCTGTCTCCCACACTATGCTCAAGGATAGAAATGTCACCATCATCTTTCAACCAGCGCCTCCCCACACGGTGCCTGGCACGTAAGTGGTTCACAGTAAAGGTACACTGAAATGAAATTCAGCGAGGACACAGTGGTGGAGTACCCAGTGGCAAATCTAACAGTATTTATCTTTTTCCTTTTCTGATAGTGTTGATGAGAGGGTAAAAATATGGATGTTTCTGAGGGTCTATTTATTTTTATATTTCTGGATTTCCTCCTCCTTCTGGAATCTGTTCTGTTCTCTGCTATGTCCTCAGTGGCTAGAACGGTGCTTGGGAGAAAACAGGCCTTTCATAAATAAATTGTGAAGGAATGGTTATCTCTGATCAGAAGGAACATCTACAGTGCAGCTGAGACTTTTGTGCCTGTTTAATGTAGGCAGAAGGTATTTCTAAGTCTTCCCCAAAGCCTCAAAGCTTGGTCCCTCATGTGCCAGTTATGTATTTGGGTTCTATTTCATGTCAGGTGAATGCATGTCAGGGGGCTTAGAACAGGGGCAGGTACTTAGTACACATTAAGCATTGACTATGATTTTTATCAGTCCTCTCACTAGCCCAAGCATGCTCCCATCAGCTCACCCCCTGCGCTGGTCCCTTCATCTCTCTCCCAGCAGATAACATGACCTCAGTCCCTGGAAAATATTCCATTAAATGCATAGGCTTCAAGTCACCAGCTGTGTGACCTTGGACCAGTTACTTAATTTCTCAGAGGCTCAGTTTCTTCATTTGGACAATAGGCATTATATTAATATCTACCTCTCAGATTGTTAGGAGGATTACATGAGACAGTCATGGACACTGCCTAGCTCCATGCGGGGCTTGGAGTAAGCACTCAACTGTTATCCTCCTCCTCCCCTTCCCCCTCCTCAGTATTGCAGGCTTGCATCTCTTCTTTCTGGGGGAACTCATTCCCACAGTTCTTCTGGTTGACTGGAAACCTTCAGCTGGTTCTGGAGTTGGGAGCATCACCAGGAGGCTTGTTTTGATCAAGTGTGGATGCAGTTCTGACTCTTCCCTTGATGTCCTCCTGCCTGAATATATCTATTTCATTCCCGTAAAAATGTTTTCCTCTGACCCATTCCTGAGACCTGAAAGTAGGCTGTGGGAATTTCGAAAAAGAAAAATACGGTTGCCCACTCTCTCTGACCATATCCCTGCCCACTGGCCAGTATTTGGCTGACACTGCTAGGTGCCCTAATTCTATTGAGTCCGAATTTTCATAGATTCACTTGTGACTTTGTCCTGTAAACTTTTTCTGGGGACCTTTATCTGAAGTAGCAACTACGAAAAAAAAATGGCAACTACGGACTCTCCTTACTGATTCATTTTTGTGCATGTAACTCAGTTTTATGAAATAAAACAATATATGGCAGAGGAATACAGAGGTGTTAAAATTATAAAGATAATTGTAGATACTAGAAGGTAACTAACACAGAAGACAGGTAGAGGTTGTCTTTGTGGAGGGAGGGGGATATGATTGCAGAAGGGCCCACAGGGAACACATGAGACCCTCTTAATATTCAGTTTCTTAACTTGAGTAGTGGATGCATGGATATTCATTGGGCTATTAATCTTTAAACTGTACATATTCATGTAATATGCTTAAGTGTGCATGATGCATTTCATTTTTTAAAAGAAAACCACTATAAAAGAGAAAGGAAGAAAGAGAGAAGGAAGGAAGGATGGAGGGAGGGAGAAGGGGAGGAAACTGGATCTGTTAATAGGAAAGAGCATGTCAATGTCAAATTCCCATTTTTGGCTAACATGATTCAGCATCTAGAGGGATAATCTCAACAATTACTCAGTGGATCAGTTTATTTAATTTATGAACTATGCATTAATTCATGCTCAAAATCAAACATTCTAAGCTTCTTTCCTCAGAACATCTTCCACACTAAAATCATCTATGCCATGGTTTTAGGGAACAGAATTTCCTACAGAATCTTCACCTTATCGTAGCTGCTCCTGCAGCAAGGGTGGGACAACCATACAGGAATCAACTCTTTAGTTTTCATCTTAAAATTAGCTCTGCTCCCCTCCCCCCTCAAGTTAACTATCACCTTCTACGCCTATCTCAAGCAAAATACACACTTGCTGATAAGTAATACAAAATATCATTCTCTCAATACTAGGATTCTTTTAAGATTTTATTTATTTATTTGAGAGAGAGAGAGCACAACCAGGGGGAGCAGCAGAGGGAGAGGGAGAAGCAGGCTCCCCGCTGAGCAGGGAGCCCGATGCGGGACTCAATCCCAGGACCTTGGGATCATGACCTGAGCCGAAGGCAGACGCTTAACCGACTGAGTCACCCAGACGCCCCTCAGCAAGGCTTTTGATAGAAATAGTTGAAAGTAATTCAAAATTAAGAACCCTAGTATTGGGGGGCGCCTGAATGGCTCAGTTGGTTAAGCGTCCGCCTTTGGCTCGGGTCGTGATCCCAGGGTTCTGGGATCGAGCCCTGCATTGGGCTCCTTGCTCTGCAGGTAGCCCGCTTCTCCCTCTCCTCCCCACTTGTACTCTCTCACTGTCTCTCCTTCTCTCTCTCAAATAAATAAATAAAATCTTAAAAAAAAAAAAAGCCTTGCTGAAACAAATTATTTTCCCCCCAAAGTGGCTAAAGGGTAGAATGCACGGTACGTCAATAGCCCATAGTTTCTTTTTTTTTTTTTAAAGATTTTATTTATTTATTCATGAGAGACAGAGAGAGAGACAGAGGCAGATGGAGAAGCAGGCTCCCCGCGGAGCAGGGAGCCCGATGCGGGACTCGATCCCAGGACCCTGGGATCATGACCTGAGCCAAAGGCAGACGCTTAACCGACTGAGCCACCCAGGCGTCCCAGCCCATAGTTTCTTAAATATAGATCTCCATGCTGTTACCACTCTATGACCTTGTCCTCACTCTATGCAAACAGAGCTATTTTTTTTTTTTAGATTTTATTTATTTATTTGAGACAGAGAGCACATGAGAGGGGGGAGGGTCAGAGAGAGAAGCAGGCTCCCCGCCGAGCGGGGAGCCCGATGCGGGACTCGACCCTGGGACTCCAGGATCATGACCTGAGCCGAAGGCAGTCGCTTAACCAACTGAGCCACCCAGGCGCCCCGCAAACAGAGCTATTAGATCAGGATTGGCACCTACCTTATAGACAGACAATCTAGAAGTTGGGCTAGTGGCCTGTGTATATTTGTTAAATAAACAAATGAATGGATGAACATGATGTAGCCTGGCACAAGAACTTTGCCCAAGAGAATCAACCATATCTGAACTGAATCAATCAGATTCACTCTCCTGTGGAGCTGAAACTGAGCGAACATACAAAGAGGTAGCCCGTCAGTGGTTTTGAAGCCACAAGGAAGCAGAAGTCATGAGTAGGCAAAATCAAGAACAAACAATATTCAGAGAAGAGTTTGAAGAGGTTGGCTGCCAGCAGGAATAGGAGAATCAAAAAAACAAGGTAAGTTTACACAATGGCAAGGAACTGAAGCCTTTCTGATGTTGAAGGCATGACAATTATAACCCTGTCACAAATTTTACTTAAGGCCCTGTCACCCTGAGGCGTCTGGGTGGCTCAGTCGTTAAGCATCTGCCTTCGACTCAGGTCATGATCCCAGGGTCCTGGGATCGAGCCCCGCATCGGGCTCCCTGCTCTGCGGGAAGCCTGCTTCTCCCTCTCCCACTCCCCCTGCTTGTGTTCCCTCTCTCGCTGTTTCTTTCTCTGTCAAATAAATAAATAAATAAAATCTTAAAAAAAAAAAGGTCCTGTCACCCTGGGGTGCCTGGGGTGACTCAGTAGGTTAAGCCTCCAACTCTTGATTTCGGTTCAGGTCATGGTCTCAGGATAGTGAGATCGAGCCTGACATGGGGCTCTGCACTCAGCACAGTCTGTTTGAGAAATTCTCTCTGTCTGCTCCTCCCTCCTTCGTGCTATAAATAAATAAATAAATAAAATCTTAAAAAAAAAGATTCTAAGTCACCTTGCAGTTTTCAAATTATGTCTTAGGATACACAAGTATTAGTTGTTCTTTGTTTCTTATGAAATGTTCACTCATCTTCTTGCCATGTGTAGTCTTAGAATAAAGTGTCATCATCAAAATAAAACCTATTGGGGGCGCCTGGGTGGCTCAGTCGGTTAAGCAACTGCCTTCGGCTCAGGTCATGATCCTGGAGTCCCGGGATCGAGTCCCGCATCGGGCTCCCTGCTCAGCGGGGAGTCTGCTTCTCCCTCTGACCCTCCTCCCTCTCGTGCTCTCTGTCTCTCATTCTCTCTCGCAAATAAATAAATAAAATCTTTAAAAAAAATAGTGTATTTAAAAATAAATAAATAAATAGATAAATAAATAAAACAAACCTATTGGGGGGGCGGTCTCCAACCCTTGCAATCAGAGGAGCCTAACACAGATTTGAGAAGGATGATCTGAAGGATATGTTTGTTCTTTGGTAATTCAAAAAACAAACAAACAAACAAACAAACAAGAAAACCCCCTCTTGCACTGTACTAGGTGTAGGAATTCCTAAAGTACCCTCCGTAAGTCTGGTATAGATGATGGAAAACAGTTATAGTACAAAGTGATACCTGATAAAACAGAGGTGAACCAAGATGCAAGAGTGGAGGTAGAGTCCCAGGTAACTTCTCAAGAGTCAATATGAGCTGAAATTTAAGGTCCCCTTAGCCACAAAAATAAGGAGGATGCTGGAAACAGGCAGAAGGAACAGCACAAACAAAGGCGTAGAGGTCTGAAATGGTTGGTTGTATTTGGGGAACTGTAAATGTATGATTTTTTATGCTGAACAGAAAGAGCCAGAAGTGGGGGAAGGATTAAAAATCCAGGAAAGAAACTCTGTTTCAGGCTATGATGAAGTATCAGAAGAACTCTCCCACTGAAAATAAATATACATTAGATACAATACAAATCATAGTTGTTTGATGACATCAAAGAACAACAAAGGGAGCCAGGACATGGAGCACCAAGTTTCCAGAAAGGAGGAAAATGCAGAAAGAATGAAAAGCAGCAGAAAAGTAAATTTTTAGGTAGATTTCATTGAATAATAACTGTTCAGAACAAAAGTGATCAATTTTGGGGTTTATATCGATACATGACAACAATAGCATGAAAACAAAGAGGGGTGCTAAACAAAGTGTTGTAAGGACTAGAAAGGGGTAAAAGTATTAATTTAAAGGAGACTTTACTAAGTCATGAATGTATGCTCTATCTAGGGTAACAAAACAAGGAAAATAAATAGATGGATAGATAATAGAAAAAGACTAAATAAAAATATTGGTTAATCCAAAAGAAGGCAAGAAAGGGATAAAAAACAAAAAGCAGTCTGTGATCCACTTTGAGTTAATTTTTGTGAAGGGTATAATGTGTCTAGAATCATTTTTTACATGTGGATTGTTCAGTTATTCCAGCACCATTTGTTGAAAGACTGTTTTTTCTCTGTTGTAGTATTGCCTTTGGTCTTTTGTCAAAGATTAGTCAACTCTATCTATGTGGGTCTATATCTGAGCTTCCTATTCTATTCCATAGATCTATTTTTCCATTGTGACATACCACACTGTTTGGATTATTGTAGCTTTACAGTAAGTCTCAAAGTTGGGTAGTGTCAGTGTCAGAAGAACCACTGTTCCCCTTCAATCTTGTGTTGGCTTTTACCTCTATATAAACTTTAGAATCAGTTTATCAATATCCACAAAATAACTTGCTGGGATTTTCATTGGGACTGCTTTAAATCTATAGATCAAGTTAGGAAGAACTGACATCTTGACAATATTGAATCTTCCTATCCACAAACATGAAATAAATCTCTCCATTTATTTAGTTCTTCATCAAAGTTTTATAGATTTCTTTATATAAATCTTGTACAGATTTTGTTAGATTTATACCTAAGAGTTTCATTTCAGGGAGAGCTAATGTAAATAGTATTGTTTTTAATTTCAAATTCCACCTGTTCATTGCTAGTATAAAGGAAAGTGATTGACTTTTGTATATTTACCTTGTGTCATGCAACCTTGCTATAATTGCTTATTCATTGCAGGAATTTTTGTTGTTGATCTTCAGAATTTCTACATAAACATCATGCTATCTACGGACAAATGTTTTATTTCTTCCTTCCTAATCTGTATATCTTGTATTTCCTTTTCTTATTGCATTAGCTACAACTCTCAGTACAATGTTGAAGAGCAATGGTGAGAGGGGACATCCTTGCCTTGTTCCTGATGGTAGTGGGAAAGACCTGAGTTTCTTACCATTAAGTATGATGTCTGCTGTAGGTTTTTTGTAGATATTATTTATCAAATTGAAGAAGTTCCCCTCTATTTCTTGTTTGCCAAGAGTTGGGGTTTTTTGTTTTGTTTTTTTTTAATCATGAATGGACATTGGATTTCAAATGCTTTTTCAGCATCTATTGATATGAACATGTGATGTTTCTTCTTTAGCCTGTTGATGTGATAGATTACACTGATTTTTTAATGTTGAGCCAGCCTTGCATAACTGGGATAAATCTCAGTTGGTCAAGGTGTATAATTATCTTTATACATGGTTGGGTTCAATTTGCTAATATTTCATTGAGGATTTTTGCATCCATGTTCATGACATATTGGTCTGTCATTTTCTTTTCTTGTAATGTCGTGTGGTTTTCATATTAGGGTAATGCTGGCCTCATGGAATGCTGCTTCTATCTTTCAAGAGATTGTAGAAAATAGGTATAATTTATAATATTAGAGAATTCACCAGTGAACCCATCTGGACTTGGGTTTTTTTGGAAAGTTATTACTTATTGATTTCAATTTCTTTAATGGGCTTAGGCCTATTCTGGTTGTGTTTCCTCTTGTGTATTGGGAGATCATGCCTTTCAATAAACTGATCTATTTCATCTAGGTTATCAAATTTGTGGACATAGACTTGTCATATTATTCCTTTATTATCTATTTGGGTTTTTTTTAAAGATTTTATTTATTTGAGATAGAGTGAGAGAAAGAGAGAGAGAGCATGAGTGAGGGGCAGGGCAGAGGGAGAGGGAGAAGCAGGCTCTCAACTGAGCAGGGAGCCTGATGCAGGGCTTGATCCCAGGACCCTGGGATCATGACCTGAGCCGAAGGCAGACACTTAACCAACTGAGCCATCCAGGTGCCCCTATAATCTTTTTTAAAAAGATTTTTTTTAATTATGTATTTGAGAGACAGAGAGAGAGCACAAGTGGGGGTGGGTGGCAGGACAGGGAAAGAGACAAGCAGACTCCCTGTTGAATGTGGAGTCCAGCATGGGCCTTGATCCCAAGACCCTGAGATCATGACCTGAGCCAAAGTCAGATGCTTAATCAACTGAGCCACCCAGGCACCCCGCTTTATTACCCTTTTAATGTCCATGGGATCTATAGTGATGTCTCCTTTTTCATTTCTGATATTAGTAATTTGTGTCCTCTCTTTTTTTCTTGGTTATCCTGGCTAGAGGCTTATTGATCTTATTAATCTTTTCAAAGAAACAGCTTTTGGTTTTGTTGATTTTCTCTATTAATTTGTTTTCAATTTTATTGTTTTCTGCTCATTTTTATTTATTTATTTTTCCTGCATCCTTTGGATTTAATTTGTTCTTTTTCTAGTTTCCTAAGGTGGAAGCTTAGATGATTGATTTTTAGATCTTTTCTTTCTTCCTAATACATGCAATCTATACTTATAAACTTCCCTCTAAGCACTGATTTCACTCCATCCTACAAAATAAAAATGTTTTCATTTCTAGTTCAAAATATTTTAAAATTCCTCAACTATCCTTCTGTTGTTGATTTCTAACTTAATTCTATTGTGTTCTAAGAGCAGACACTGTATGATTTCTCTTCTTTTAAATTTGTTAAAGAGTATTTTACGGCAAAATGTGGTCTAATCTTGCTGAATCTTCCATGTGAGGTTGAGAATGTATATTCTGCTATTGTTGGATGAAGAGGTCTATGGATATCTATTATATCCAGCTTATTGATGGTGCTGTTGAGTTCAACTATATCCTTACTGATTTTCTGTCTGCTGGATGTGTCCATTTCCAATAAAGGAGTGTTGAAGTCTCCAACTATAATAGTGAATTCATCTATTTCTCTTTGCAGTTCTATCAGTTTTTGTCTCAGTTTGACACTCTGTTGTTAGGTGCATACATATTAAGGACTGTTATGTCTTCTTGGAGAATTGACCCATTTATCATTATGTAATGCCCCTTTTTATTCCTGATGACCTTCTTTGCTCTGAAGTCTGCTCTGTTCTATCTGAAATTAATATAGCTATCCTGATTATTGTTAGCATGGTATATCTTTCTCCATCCATTTACTTTCAATTTATACGTATCTTTATATTTAAAGCATGTTTCTTATAGACAACATATGGTTGAGTCTTGTTTCTTGATCCATTCTGATAATCTGTTTTAACTGGTACATTTAGACCATTAATATTCAAAGTGATTATTGATATAGTTGGATTAATATCTATCATATGTTACTGTTTAATATTTGTTATTCTCGTTCTCCATTCCTATTTTCTGCCTTTGTGGTTTTGAGCATTTTATATGATCCCATTTTCTCTCCTTCCTTAGTATATTATTTATACTTCTTTTATTTATTTATTTTACTTTTTTTTAGTGGCTGCCCTGGAGTGTGCCATATTTATAGCTACTCCAAGCCCACTTTCAAACACTATACCACTTCACAGGTACTGCGAGTACCTTATAATAACAAAAGAATCCTTTTTTTTTTTTTAAAGATTTTATTTATTTATTCGACAGAGAGAGAGAGAGACAGTGAGAGAGGGAATACAAGCAGGGGGAGTGGGAGAGGGAGAAGCAGGCTTCCTGCCGAGCAGAGAGCCCAATGTGGGGCTCGATCCCAGGACCCTGGGATCATGACCTGAGCCAAAGGCAGATTCTTAATGACTGAGCCACCCAGGCACCCCAATAACAAAAGAATCCTAATACCTCCATCCCATCCCTGTATCATTGATGTCATTCATTTCATTTATACTTAAGTGTGTGTGACATATAATACATAGCATACATAGTCAAATATATCATTGCCATTATTATTTCGAACATATTTTTATTTTTTAGATCAATTAAGCTAAAGAAGTTTTCATTTTGCCTCTACTCATTCTTTCTCCAATGCTCTTCCTTTCTTCATGTAGATCCAAGTTTGTTATCCATTATCATTTTCCTTCTCTCTAAAGAACTTCTTTTAACATTTCTTGCAAAATAGGTCTTTTGGCAACAAATTTCTTAACTTTGTCTGAAAAAGTCTTTGTTTCCCCTGAACTTTTGAAGGATAATTTCACAGGGTACAGAATGGTAGGTTGGTAAGGATTTTTTCTCTCTTAACACTTTAAATATTTCAGTCTACTCTCTTCTTGCTTGCATGGTTTCCATGTTTGCATGGAAAAGGTGGATGCAATTCTTATCTTTGCTTCTCTATAGGTAAGGTGTTTGTCCTTCTGGTTTCTTTCAGGATTTTTTTCTTTATTTTGATTTTCTGTAGTTAGAATATAATATGATTAAGTGTAGTTTTCTTTGGTATTTATCCTGCTTGGTATTCTCTGAGCTTCCGGATCTATGGTTTGGTGTTTGACACTATTTTAGGGAAAACTCCCAGTCACTATTTTTTCAAATATCTCTTCTGTTCCTTTCTTTTTTTTTTTCTGGTTTTCTGATTATGTATATATTATACCTCTTGTAGCTGTCCTACAGTTTTGGTTAGTCTGTTCTGGTCTTTTCAGTCTTTTTCTGTTTGCTTTTCAGTTTTGGAGGTTGCCATTGAAATATCCTCTAGCTCAGAGATTCTTTCCTCAGCCATGTCCAGTCTACCTATAAGTCCATCAAAGGCATTCTTCATTTCTTTCTTTTTTAAAATTATTTTTTATAATTTAAGTATAATTTATTTAAGTATAACTAACATGTCATTCTTCATTCCTATAACAATGATTTTTTTTTTTAATCTCTAGTATTTCTTTTTGGTTCTTTCTATGAATTCCCATCTCTGTTTACATTGTCCCTCTGTTCTTTCATGCTGTCTGTTTTGTCCATTAGAGGTCTTAGGATATTAATCATAATTGTTTTTAATTCCCAATCTGATAATTCCAACATGCCATATCTGAGTCTGGTTCTGATGCGTGCTCTGTTTTCCAACTGTATTTTCTTTTTAATATGTCTTATGATTTTTTGGGGGGGGGGACAGGCATGAGGTACTGGCTAACAGGAACTATTATAAATAGTCTTTAGTAATGTGTTCAGTTGTAGGGGGAGAGGAAGCATTCTACAGTCCTATGATTAGGTCTCTGAGCATGTGCCTCTAGACTGAACTTCACATGTACTTCTTGGTCCCTCCGACCCCACTTAGGTGGGACAGGATGGCCAGAGGGAGCTGGTGGGTATTTCCCTTCCCCCAGGTGAGTTAGGCTCTGATAAACCCCAGCAAGTTAGACTCCAGTTAAATAGTTTCTCTGGAAACAGACTTTGCTAAGACAAATGCTCTGGTGTATTTCAAAATGGTTCCTTTTCCTCCTCCCCCTTCCAGAAGCATGTGGAAATTTTTCCATTTATTCACTGTGAGATCCGGGTAGAACTACAGAAGGTAAAGCTCACAAAAGTGTGGGCACCTCTGGATGACTGGGTTCCCCCGGAGTTTTTAACTCTCAGAATTTTCCATACTGAGCTCCCAGCAATTCATAAATTACAGTTCATGTTTCCATACCCTAGCATTGGTTCCTACGGAGGTGTCAGCTCATTGGGTTCCTGCTACTGTCAGCTCTGATTCTCTCCATTTGCCTGTTGGTCTCTTCAATGCAGAGGGCAACAGCTTGCCCTAATAACTTCACTTCTCTCACAAATCGAAGAAGAATTGTTGATTTTCCAGTTTGTTTAGTTTTTTATTTGTTGTTAGGACAGAGTGGTGACTTCTAAGCCCAGAAACTGGAAGTCTTATATCTTATTATTACTGATTTCCAGCTTATTTGTCAGATTTTAATCCTATAAAATTTGTAGAGATGTCTGTTATGGCCCAGCTTAAAAGAAGACTCAAAAGGATCTAACTGTTGCTAGGTAACTTAACTGCATCCCAGAACAGAGCTCAAACACAGGAATATTCTAAAGGAATAGAAAATAACCCAACACCCAATAAAGTAAAATTCACAATGTTTGGCACCCAATCAAAGATTACTTGGCTTACAAAGAAGCAGAAAAAATCACCTAAAAGGAAGAAAAAAATAAATCAAAACCAACCCAGAACTGATACAGATTTTAGGATCAGCAGCCAAGGGCATTAAAACAGTTATTGTAACTGTATTACATATGTTCAATGGTTAAGTGAACACTCGGAAGAAAGTTTTTAAAAGAACTAAATCAACCATCTACAGATGAAACTACAATGTGCGAGACTGAAAGGGATTAGCAACAGATTAGACACTGCAAAAAGAAAAGACTAGTGAACCTGAAGACAAAGACTGTGGTAAGTTTAAGATGTATGCTATAAACCCTACAGGAGCCACTAAAATAACAAACACAGAGTTATATAGCTAATAATCCAATGAAGCAAAGAGTAGAATAATAAAAAGTACTCAATCCAAAAGAAGGAAGAAAAGGAGGAAAGGGGAGCGAAGAACAGATAGGACTAATAGAAAACAAACAAGGTAATAACCAACCTAACCATATTTTAAAAATCACATTAAATGTAGCCGAATTAATTAAATGGCAGAGATTGTCAGTTTGGATTTTTAAAAAAAGACCCAACTATGTGTCTCCTAAAAGAAACACACTTCAAATATAAAGACACAGACATTTTGATAAAAAGTAAAAGGACAGAAAAAGACATATCCTGCTATCAGTAAAAGAAAGCCAAGATGACTATGTTAATACCAGACAAAGTAGATTTCAGAGAAAAAATATAACCAGGAATAAAGAAGGTCATTATATAATGACAAAGGGGTCAATTCATCAAAAGAACATGAGAAGCCTCAGTGTTTATGCACCTGAAAGCAGAGCTCCAAGATTCAGGATGCAAAAACTAACAGGACTGCATGGAGTATTCCAGGATTCTATTCAGAGATTTCAATATCCCTCTGTCAATAATGGATGAACAAGTAGAAATTCATAAGGATATAGAAGATATAAGCAACCACTATCAACCACCTTAACCTAAGTGACATTTATAGAACACTCCTCTCAACAACAGCAACATTCTTTTCAGTCAGATATGCAGGTCTGCAGCTTAGAAGAGCCACCTGGATAGGAAAGAGACTTGAGAGTCATTAACTTTAAGATGATAATCAAAGCCTTGAGAGTGGAGGCAAAGAGTGTGGAGGGTGAGAAGAGAGGATGAGTGAAGGAAGAGGAACTAGCAGAGCAACCTGAGGAGCAGCCAAGACATAGAAGCAGGAGAGTGAGAAGCAGGAGAGTGGGTGTAATCAAGACCACTGAAGAGTGTTTCATGCAGGGACCGGCCCATAGAGTCAAATCTGCATTTATTCATTCAACAATTCTGAGCACCTGCTACATAGCAGGCACTGTGCTAAGGACACACTGGAAGAGAAAAAGCAGACTTAGACCCTACTGTCCTGTTTGTGAGAGCATCTATCAAAGGAATTCAATCTTCCTGAGGAAGTAAAGTTTGAGCAAGATCAAGACAGGCGGACCCTAGATAAAACACCAAAAGCACAAGCAACCAAAGGAAAAATAGGCAAACTGGACTTCATCAAAATTAAAAATGTTTGTGCTTCAGGCGCCTGGGTGGCTCAGTTGGTTAAGCGACTGCCTTCGGCTCAGGTCATGATCCTGGAGTCCCGGGATCGAGTCCCGCATCGGGCTCCCTGCTCGGCAGGGAGTCTGCTTCTCCCTCTGACCCTCCTCCCTCTCATGCTCTCTGTCTCTCATTCTCTCTCTCGCAAATAAATAAAATCTTAAAAAAAAAAAAAAGTTTGTGCTTCAAAGGACACCATCAAGAAAGTGAAAACATATCCTGAGCACAGGAGAAAATGTTTGCAAAACATGTATCTGAAAAGGTATTTCTATCTAGAATATGTTAATTTAAAAAATTTTTAAAGATTTTATTTATTTATTTGACAAAGAGAGTGTGTGTGTGCGCACGCATGAGTCAGGGGAGAAGCAGAGGAAGAGGGAGAGAATCTCAAGCCAACTCCGTGCTGAGTCAGAGTCCGATGAAGGGCTCTGATCCCACGACCCTGAGATCATGACATGAGCCAAAATCAAGAGTCGGATGCTTAACCAACTGAGCCACCCAGGCACCCCTAGAATATATTAAGAACTCCTAATACGCAATAATAAAAGGAAAAACAACCTTAAAAGTGAGCAGAGGACGTGAATAGACATTTATCCAAAGTTACACAAATGGCTAATAAGCATGTGAAAGTCTGCTCCAAATCATTTGCACTACGGAAATGCAAATCAAAACCATAATGAGATACAGCCTCACACCCAAAAGGATGGTCATAATGATAACCTTTAAAGTGGAAACTACAAGTGTTGGTGAATGTATTAGTTTGCTAATGCTGCCATAACAGAGTACCATAAACTGAGTGGCTTAAACAAAAATTTATTAACTCACAGTTTTAGATGTGCTAAAAGATAAACCGAGGCACATTAACAATTTTAAGAGTTTATTTGAGCAAAAACTGATTTGAATCAGGCAGCATCCAATCTAGCAGATAGAAGGGACCTCTGAGAAGCTGTACAAAATGCAAGACTTTCATAGACAGAAGGCAGTGGGAATAAGGAAGTTAGAGCAGCAAAAAGCAGATTGGTTGTTGCAAGGTTACTTTCCTTTAGGGAATGGCAGAGGTCTAGCTAATGCTGATCAGGTGATTCCTGATTGACTGGTTTAAGATTCCATGTCTGGGAGAGCTGAAACTGTAATTAAGTTAAGCCTCAGGCTGGTGACGTGGGGCTCAGTATAAGTGACTCCACTGTGGGTCTGTTATCTTGTTTTTAACAGAGGCTAGAAGTCCAAGATCAAGGGGTCAGCAGGGCCATGCTCCCTCCAAAGGGGCTAGGGAAGGATCTGTCCCAGGCCTCTCTCCCAGTTTCTGGTAGTTGCTTGGTTTATGGCAGCCTGATGCCAATCTTCACACGGCCTTCTCCTTGTGTGTGAGTCTCTGTGTCCAGATTTCTCCTTTTAATAAAAGACCCCTGTCATATTGGATTAGGAGTCCAATTTGACCTCATCTTAACTAATTACACACACAATGACCCTATTTCCAAAGAAGTTCACATAATGAGGGACTCCGGGATTAGGACTTCAACATACGAATTTTGGAGGGACATAATTCAACCCATAACAGCAAGGATATGGAGAAATTGGAACCCTCATACAGTGCTTTTGGGAATGTAAAATGGTGCAGCCACTTTGAAAAACAGTCTGGCAGTTTCTCAGCATGTTAAACATAGAATTACCATATGATCTAGCAATTCCACTCCTAGGTACATATCCAAGAAAATGAAAACATATGTCCATACAAAAAATTATATACAAATATTCATAGCAGCATAACTCATGAAAGCCAAAAAGTGGAAACAGTCCAAACGTCCTTCAACTGATGACTGGACAAACAAAATGTAGTATTATCACACCACAGAATATTATTTGGCAATAAAATAAATGAAGTACTTAAACTTACATGGTATTATATGTCAATTATATCTCAATAAAAAATGAGTTTCTGACACATGAGTCAGCATGACAGCATGGATGCATCTTGAAAATGTTATGCTAATTGTAAGATGCCAGTCGTACGAGACCACATAATGTATGATTCCATTTATAAGAAATGTCCAGAGTTGGCAAATCTGCAGAGGCAGAAAGTAGATTGGTGGCCCAGGGCTGGGGAATTTGTGGAAGGTATGGGGAAGTGACTATTTATGGGTACAAGGTTTCTTTCTGGGGTAATGAAAATGTTCTGAAATTGACTGTGGTAATGGGTGCATAACTATGAATACACACAGTTTAGCTGTATAGTTTCAATGGGTGAATTTTATGGTATGTGAACTGTATCTTAATAAAACTGTTATTAAAAAATAACAACAAATAAATAGGAATAAATAAATAAACTCCTTACCATGAAAGAAAAGGAAGAAAGGGGAAGAACATTCCAGCAAAAGATAATCACCAGAAGGTGAGTTCCAGAAAGGCAGCGATTTTTGCCAGTTTTGCTCACTACTGTACTCCCAGTAGCAAAACAATGTCTGGTAAATAGTAGGGATAGTGTGTGTACACACACGTATTTATAGTGTACAGTATAACGTATAATACAGTGACATGTGCAAAAGGTTCGGGGCTGGCTCAGTCAGTAAAGCATGCAACTCTTGATCTTGGGGTCGTGAGTTCAAGCCCCATGTTGGGGGTAGAGTTTACTTTAAAAAAATAAAAAGCCCTGTATCCGGAAAAGAGCACTGGCCTCTGGAGAAAAAGATCTGTGTGTGTGTGACCCGGATGACGCTGAAGAGGACCAGTGGACCGTGAAGGTCAGAGATTTGGATCTGAATCCTAAAAGCAATGGGGAGCCACTGAAGGATTTGAAGTGGAGGTGGAAGAGATTTATATTTTAAAAGACCCCACCAGTAGCAGGGGAGGGTTGATTAAGGTAAGGACTGAAAAGTTGGATTTAGCAACAAAGAAGTTGTTGGTGACCTTGGACAATATCAGTCCAGGTAGAGAGACGGGTTGACTAATTTGGGGAACTGGAAAGGAAGTAGAGCTGGCAAAATTATACTACACTTGGTAAGACCTCTCCATATTCACAAGTCTCCAAGGAAACCGACCAAAAATACACTTGGCTTGGGAAATAACAAAAGACATGTTCACATGAATATTCACACACAGCCGGTTCACCAGCTGATTCTGTTTCTGTTCAAGGGTTCCACAATTCTCACCCTGACACAGAGGGAGGACCCATGGCACAGTTCTTCATTCCCTCCCACCAGATGTGGCCTTTCATTGCTGGGAGTGGTGGATGGAAGGCCACAGAGAAGGCTGCCATCATCTGAGACTTGGGGACACTTCAGAAACATAACTTGTCCCCTTTTAGCTTCACTGGGCCTCTCACCTGGACTACGTACAAGCCCAGAACCCAAGCGTAAGCCAAGTAGACACACTCAAGGCCTATTCACTGGAGACTAAAGGTAAAAGCTTTTGGAATAGGGCACCTGTCCATAGTGTGACCAGATATCTGAACTCAGAACCAAAAAGACTGGGTTCTAGTTCTCGTTCTGTCAGTCACCGTAGCAAAGCCTTGGGCAAGCAACTTAACCTCTCTGGGATTCCGTCTGCTCAGCTCAAAAATGAAGAGAATAAACACATGCCCTGACCTGATCAGAGTGGTTAGGAGGAGATGACAACCATGCAAGGGCATATCTAAATTTTGTGGGGCCTGAAGTTTGTATCATTTCATGGGACCCCTTTAAGAAAAAGAATATAAAATTATAAGAACAAAATTAGGTACGGATGTGAATATATGTTTATAACGAGAAATTATATCAAACAATAAATTTTAAGAAGGTAATAAAAAAATCAAAACATTTTTGGGGGCGCCTGGGTGGCTCAGTCATTAAGCATCTGCCTTCGGCTCAGGTCATGATCCCGGGGTCCTGGGATCGAGCCCCACATCGGGCTCCCTGCTCATCGGGAAGCCTGCTTCTCCCTCTCCCACTCCCCTTGCTTGTGTTCCCTCTCTCGCTGTGTGTCTCTCTCTGTCAAATAAATAAATAAATAAATAAATAAATAAATAAATAAATAAAATCTTTAAAAAAAAAATCAAAACATTTTTAAAAATCACATATTTGTTGGGGTGCCTTGGTGGCTCAGTGGGTTGAGCACCCGACTCTTGATTTTGGCTCAGGTCCTATCAGGGTCATAGGGTCGAGCCTGTGTTGGGCTCACTTTCAGCAGAGCCTGTTGGAGGTTCTCTCCCTTTCCCTCTCCCTCCCCCTCTGCCCCTCTCAAGGCATGAGCTCTTGCGAGCTCTCTCTCCCTCTCAAATAAATAAAATATATATTTTTAAATCACCTATTTGTTAAATTAATTGCCTGGCATACTACTATCCATTTTTTTCCCACTACATTTTTTGGCTACATATTCTTTAATGGTTTCCTCAAAGACAACAATTTTGTAATGTTTTCTACGGAGAGAACAGGAAGATAATTTAGTCTTTCTCTCTCATGGTTGATCAAAATTTGTTATTACTGCCAGTTCAAAAAAGATACTTTCAGTGTCCCAGCTCATTATTTTACAATGGTTCTTAAATTTGGGAAAATCTCTATCAAACTTCTTTTCTTTCTAAGCTATAAGATTTCAAGGAATTTCACATTTTCTTGTGCAGTGATTAATCTCTTATATATCCTCATTCTTCTGGTGCTGGACACACCAGGACCAAAAGACCTCTGGCACCTTCAGATCACCATGCTTGTAATTCAGCAAAGGGAGTTAGGAGTATTCTAGAAGCCATTCCTACACATGGGAGGCAGCAATAATTTAACCACATACACAAACCAAATATATGTATCCCAACTTAACTCAAATTAAGAGTATTCCCTACTCCAAAATGCTTACAAATGCTCATGGCTACTTCAGTAGCCCCACATAGGGAAGTCGTAGTGAAAAGAGACCACTAGTGGTCTTAACAGGTTTGGGCTAAAATATCCTAGTTTTGGGGCACCCAGGTGGCTCAGTCGGTTAAACCTCTGCCTTTGGCTCAGGTCATGATCCCGGGGTCCTGGGATCCGTCTGCACGGGGGCTCCCTGCTCAGAGGGGGGGGGGGTTGCTTCTCCCTCTCCCTCTGCCCCTCCTCATTACTAGTGTTCTCGCTCTCTCTTCCTCAAATAAATTAATTAAATAAGTCTTTAAAAAAATAAAATACCCTAGTTCTGCTAATTTTATAAAAACACGACCTCTTCCATGGCCATAGAGGGGGCCTGGGCGAGCGAGGGTCCAGAAAGTGAAGTTGCGTTAGCGCTGGGGCAAATCACCTCCGTGGCCACAAAGACTCTTTAAAAGGCTGAGCCAGAGGCAGGGAATGCTACTCACGTTTGGAGGGATGCACAGCGGCCCCAAAAGCCTGGCTCATAGTTGGTGGCCGGCCCACGGTAGTGCCCCCGTGAATGAAGCTGCGGCCACTGCCAGCCAAACCTCACACAGAGGTCCCGGCTAACCGCCCCCCCCCCCCCCCCCCGCCCACACACACACCTGCGGCCCCACTCGAGGCCCACAAAGGTCAGCTACCTCCAGCCCACCTCTCCGCTCCGCCAGGCCTCCGCCTCCGGTTTCAAAAGGAGCGCGCTCCCGCGGGCCCGCCCCTCACTTCCGGCCTGGAAACGCTTTGGTCCCACCGGGTCTCGCGATATCGCGACTTCTCGCCTCCCCGAGCCAACCCCAGAGAGCAGCACCCGCAGGTCTCCCGGTGGTGACGCTTCTGGCTGGCGTTTGGGACTAGGGCTTTTCGCCCGGCATGTTTTCTAGCAGCACGGACCAGGCTATTAAAGGCGCACTTAAGTCCATCAGGCCCAAGGTTCAGATCAGGAGCGGAGGGGCGGGGGTCCGCCTTCAACCTGACCCTGGTCTAGTTGTGCGCGTACGGTGATAAGGACTCAAAAATACGAAATGACTACCGGACACTGGGCTCTACGCACGTCATCTCATTTAATCCCCACAATAACCCCGAGAGAAAGGCGTGGTTTTTACCCTCGTTATAGAGATGGGGAAACCGAGGCTCAAAAGCGGAGGAATGCCGAGGTCATGGGAAAGGATGTGACGGGACAGTCTGACTGTAAGGTCTCTTTACTTGGTAAAGCAATTTGTGAACAGATTCCTCTGACCCCTAGATTCCTAGAGGACAGTGTAGCTCCGTGAAAACTATTCCACCTTTGGGTTCACACCGACTCATGTTCATATGAAAATCCAGACACGTTCTATGCTGTGTGACCTTGAGCAACTCGCTTAACCTTTCTGAGACTCAAGTGATAGATGGGAATAATAATACCTCATGGGATTATGAGGATCGGATGTATATTCAGTGCCTACTCCAAAATAAGCACTCAATAAATGGAAGCTATTATTATTAATAATCTTTTTATCCCCTTACATGTTGTGCAGTGTTCAATGTGTAGGAGATGCTTAATAAGCCATAAGTGAATGAGTGAATGAATGGAGGGAGAAATGAATAAGTCTGGCCAGACACCAGATGGTCCCTGCCTCCAGTCCACTAATCTCATCCCCTTCCCTGGTGTGGCTACACCTCAAAGGGCTTGAAGTGGGAAATGACGGTTCATCCTCCTTTTCCCAAACAGTTGTGTGTGTGTTCACTTGTTATTAAAGTAGCGCACAGAAAAATGCACAAATCAAGGGGCGCCTGGGTGGCTCAGTCAGTTAAGCATCTGCCCTGGGCTCAGGTCATGATCCTGGGATCCTGGGATCGAGCCCTACGTTGGGCTCTCTGCTAGGCGGGGAGCCTGCTTCTCCCTCTCCTTCTGCCGGCAGCTCTGCCTGCTTGTGCATGCTCGCTCTCTCGCTCTCTCTCTCTCTGTGTCAAAGAAATAAAGTATTTTTAAAAAAGAAAAATGCACAAATCTTAAGTGCACTTAAGTTCTTATAAAATGAACACACTGGTATAACCAGTCCCCTGATGAAGAAGCAAAACATTACCAGCCCCCAGAATGCCCTTCATGTTTCCTTCTAGGCATATATCCCTCTGGGGTAACCATTTTCTTGCCTTCTACTAATAGACATTAGGTTTGCTTGTTTTTGCATGGGATGCAACTGGAATCAGACAGCATGTGCTAATCTGTAACTCCCAGATTTCCATGTTTCCTCGCTTCCAGTGGGAGTCCAAGAAGAAGCCTGATGGGGTTGACTCCCATGTGATCAGGGCGACTGCCCAATGCCACCCATCTCAACATCATGGCTAGCCTCTCTACCTGCTCACCGGCTCATGGATCCCTGTGCCCATGGACTCCTGGCATAACTCTCCCTTTCTGAGGCAAGAAAGCATCTTCTGCTCCTTCTCAGCTCTTTCATAAGGGTTCCCATGGTAGAGATGTGTGTGTCTCTGGTGGCCCCTCTCTTTGCCATTATACCCCAGATCTTTCCTCCTCCACCGGGAAGGCTCAGGGAGAGTGAAGGATGGGGATGTGCTGAGCCACAAGGAGGTCATGCTCAGCTTCACAGCATTCCAAGTTAATACTCCTCCCTCTGCTTGGTTCAGTGTGCCCCTTCCCTCTCCATCAAAAACTGTTACTCGCTCAGGGTGATGAGCTCTCGACGTCTCTGCTGTTCCTCCCTGCCGTCTAGCATCTGCCATATTCCCTCAGCCCACTAGACACGTTTGTTCATTCCCAAACCCCAATTGTGGGCATGGTTTTTGTCCTCTTTCAAAGGACTCCTGTTGCCATGCAGATTAAGGGATGTGACTCACGGGTTCTGGGCATTCTGCCTCGAGGGGGCAGTGTCGCCTAACACCACAAGACAGCCCAGCCCTTAGCCCAGTCAAGAAGCCCCATTACACAGATATTATTATCAAACCCATGTTACATATGAGGAGGGTAAGGCTCAGAGAAGTTTAAGGGATTTGTCCAAAACCCTATAGTTCATAAGTGATGACAAGTAGACCTCAGGAGTGCCGTTTGATGCAGGTCTAGAAGACTTGATATCTGCTAAAGGCCACCATTCAATGAAACTAAAATGAGACACATGGATACTTTACACATTTCATATCTAGCCTTAAAACAACTCCAGGAGAAAGGTCGTTTTTTTTTTTTAATTTCCATATGGCAGATACAGAAATTGAGGTCCAGAGAAATTAATTATTCTGCCCAAGGTCACAGGGATAGAGACTAAACTAGGATTCAACCCTTCCCATCCCACAGACTGACCCTAAGCCTGGCTCTTTCCTCTGTGCTCTGCCACACTCATCAAAGGGATTCTGGCAAGTACAGATATGAGTGGGTACATGGATGAGATGGGACAGTGGGGACTAGGTATTTACCCAAAGACTACAAAAATACTAATTCAAAGAGATACATGCACCCTGGTGTTTACAGCAGCATTATCTACAATAGCCAAATTATGGAAACAGCCCAGTGTCCACCAACTGATGAATGGATAAAGAATATACATATATACATACACACACAGAATGGAAAATTATTCAGCCATAAAAAAGAAGGAAATCTTGCCATTTGCAACAACGTGGATGAGCTGGAAAGTATCATGCTAAGTGAAATAAGTCAGTCAGAGAAAGACAAATACCATATGATTTCACTCATATGTGGAATTTAAGAAACAAAACAAATGAGCAAAGGGGGAAAAAAGAGAGAGAGAGAGGCAAACCAAGAAAAGACTCTTTAACTTAGAGAACAAACTGCTGGTTTGGGAAGGTGGGCAGGGGGTATGGGTATAATAGGTGATGGGAATTAAGGGGTGCACTTGTAATGATCACTGGGTGTTGCATGGAAATGTTGAATCACTATATTGTACACCTGAAACTAACATAATCCTGTATGTTAACTAGCTGGAATTTAAATAAAAACCTTAAAAAAAAAAAAAAGGACAGTGGGAAAGCATTCCAGAGAGAGCAAAACACGCATCACAAAGGGACAGTTTTGCTTCTCTATTAATGTGTGGCAAACCACCCCCCCCACACACAATTTAGTGGCTTAGAATAACAATTTATTTTTATCTTTCACAGTCCTGTGAGTTGACTCCACTCACTGGGAGTTTGTCACACCATTGCAATCAGATGGGAAGCTGGGGCTGGAGTCATCTGAAGGCTCATCTGGGCTGGATGTCCAAGATGGCTTTTTAAAAACACCAATCTGATGTATCATATGATGTCACTGATATGAGGAATTCTTAATCTCAGGAAACAAACTGAGGGTTGCTGGAGTGGTGGAGGGTGGGAGGGATGGGGTGGCTGGGTGATAGACACTGGGGAGGGTATGTGCTATGGTGAGCGCTGTGAATTGTGCAAGACTGTTGAATCACAGATCTGTACCTCTCAAACAAATAATGCAGTATATGTTAAGAAAAAAAAAAAAGAAGATAGCAGGAGGGGAAGAATGAAGGGGGAGAAATCAGAGGGGGACACGAACCATGAGAGACGATGGACTCTGAAAAACAAACTGAGGGTTCTGAGGGGGAGGGAGGTGGGAGGATGGGTTAGCCTGGTGATGGGTATTAAAGAGGGCACGTTCTGCATGGAGCACTGGGTGGTATGCACAAACAATGAATCATGGAACACTACATCAAAAACTAATGATGTAATGTATGGTGATTAACATAACAATAAAAAATTAAAAAATAAAAATAAAAATAAAAACACCAGTCTGGCATTTCATCTGAACTGGCTGGACCAGATGGGGACTGGCCAGGCATTCCTCTCTCTCTCCAGATAGTCTTTCCTTGTGGCTTACTTAGGTTTCCTTGTAGATGGTGATCTCAGGTATTCAAACCCCATACGTGGTGGCTGACTTTCCCCACAATGAGCATTCCAACAGGCTGAGACAGCAGCTGCAAGACTTCTTAGGACTTCTCTTTGGAATTCACGCAATATCACTTCCACAGCATGCTATGAGAGCACATGAATCCCAGGACCTGCCCAGATTCAAGGAGGGGGGCACAATTCATAGGTGTGGATCTCAAGAAGCATGCATGTTTCAACGGGGGCCATCTTTGGAGATCGGCTACTACAGGGGGCTAAGGCGGGAAGATCAACTCAGGAACTGCATGTTTTCCTGTTTCAGCAGAAGATGGTGTGCAAAGGAGCAAAACTGGAAGTGATGGCTTGTGGCATACCGTGGAGGGGTTCAATGACACACTCAGGAACCTGTAAGTGGGCTCCTTCTGGGATCTTTAGCTGTGGACCTTCAGCTGTGGACCTCGGTGGCCTGGAGGCACAGAGGAAAGCCACAAGGCCCCACCCCCCACACATCTGGGCCTCCCTCCTTTGTTGGAGGATCCTCCTCAGTGAAGATATTAGTGGGAGGTCAGGATCTCCACCCTTGAATCCTGGTAGGAAGGTCACAGAACTGTGACCTCAGAAGTGTGCCAAATCAATGATCCCACTTGGGACTCTGATCAGTAAGTGACCCAAGGAAGCAAAGGACTGTTTATAATTCATCCTAGAGACAGCAATAGCCAGTTGCTGTTAGTGTAGGTAGTGGCTGTGCAAGAGACGACCCCCAGAGCCCAGAGGCAGGAGCCCCCTAATCAGGCTGCTCCTAAGGCAAACCCTGACTGAGGTTCTGGCTGCTTGGCTCCTCTTGGTTCCTGCCTACTTCCTGAGACTGATTCTGGAGGCTCCATGTCAATTTTGTGAGTTTCCTGATATCATTCCAGTAAATTCCTCTTCTACTTAAGTGAACCAGAGTCCATTTCTGTTGTTTGCAATTAAGAACCGTAATCGGCACAAAGACCCATTGAAATCTGCAGCCAGAGGAAATGACATGATCAGAGCACTTTATGGAAGAGAAAAAGAGAAAAATCTGATAAAGATGGATTGAAGAGAGAGAAACAGGAATGAGAGAGGCCCGGTTGGGAGGCTGTTGTGATGTTTGGGGTGTATGGTGAACTACAATATTACCAGTGCCAAGGAAGTGGGAGAAATAGCAGCTTTTGGCCACTGAGTGAATACAGAAAAAAGAAGAGAGGGGAAAGTCCACGTTGACAGAGTTTTGAGTCTTAGCAACTAGGAAAATAATAATGTCACAAAGGGAAACAAGCAAGTCAGGGAGAACTAGTTTGGAGGGGGAGATCTTTCATTCATTTATTCAACAAATATTAATTGCCTGCTCTAAGCCAGGCACTGTTCTAGGCATTGAGAAGACAGGAAGGAAGAAAACAAAGTCTCAGTCCTAAATTAACAAATACATACATGAGAGAATGACACTGCTTTAATAAAGCTTTAGTGTTTTGGTTTTTTTTAAGATTTTATTTACTTATTTGACAGAGAGAGAGACAGCGAGAGAGGGAACACAAGCGGGGGAGTAGGAGAGGGAGAAGCAGGCTTCCCATGGAGCAGGGAGCCCGATGTGGGACTCGAGCCGAAGGCAGACGCTTAACGACTGAGCCACCCAGGCGCCCCCAATAAAGCTTTAGTTTGTGGTGCCACAGACACACAGCAAAACATGTCTAACTGGCAACAGGACTTCAAGAAAAATCCTAGGAAGCAAGGCTGGGCCTAAAGACAAATTGGCCATCATTCCCATAGACAATCATTCATTCATTTATTCACTCATTTATATTTATTGAGTACCTACTATGTACTCAGTACCATTCTTGCCATAGAAATACAGCACAAAAATTAAAAAAGGGTCTCAGCTCTCGTGGAGTTTCCATTATAGAGTACAAGGCAGACAGTAAACAAATACACAAATATGTCAGATATGTGATGTGTATGATGAAGAAAAATAAAGCAAGGGAAACTAAGAGGAAGTTTGCTATTTTAGACTAGGTTGTTCTAAGCAAAGGCTCCTCTTGTAAGGAGATATTTGAGTGAAGTCCTGAATGAAGAGAGGCAACATCCATGTGGTTACTATGGGAAACCTATTTCAGGCAGAGGGAATAATAAGTGCAAAGGCCCTGAGGCAGGACAATCTGGTTTCTTCCAAGAACTGCCAGGAGACCAGTGTGGCTAGACTAAATGGATGAGGGCAGGAGTAGGAGGAGAACAGGTGAACGTGGGAGTGGGAGTGGGAGCCAGATCTTGTAGGGCCTTGCAAGTCATTGCAAGTCCTTTGGCTCTTGTTCTGAATGAGATAGAAAGACTTTGGAGAATTTTGAGCAGAGGAAGCACACTACATGACTAACACTTTAAAAAGATTATTCTGGTATAGAATAGACTGGCGGTGTGTGAGGGCAGAAGCAGGAAGACGAACTAGGAGACAACTGCAGTCATTCAAGGCAAGAGACCGTGGTGGCATGGAGCAGGATGGTAATGATGGAGGAGGGGACATGTGATCAGATTCTAGAAATAATCAGAAGGAGAACAAACAGGATCTGTTGATAGGTTGGATGTGAGGTGTCAGAGAAATAAAGGAGTCCAGTGACTCCAGAGCTTTTAATAGGACTCACTAGAAGAGCAGTGCCATTTACTGAAAGAGAGGATTGAGAATTATATCTAGAGCCTCAAGAAAGAGTGAAATTGTCACCAGCCTTCCTGCCTGCCTACCTTTCTGAATAATTTGGTTCCAAAGCCATGATAGGGGGCCAAGGTAAAGCACCCATGTGGGGATGGGGGGGAGGACATTCGGCTAGCATAAGTTATCAGGGCCAAGATGGGAGAAGGTGAAGTCTGCGAGGGGAGTGGAGGGGGCGGTACCAATGGCAGGGAATAGGTTATTTACAGAGGGATTAAATAACCCTTCCAACAGAAAGAGAGAAGGAAGTCATAGAATAGAAAGGGGGGAAATTAGAATAAATCTTGTGGTGTTGGATTGGAATTGAGGGTATGGTGTGCACCCGTGGTTTTCTACATAAAGAGATTGAGAGATTGATTGATTGATCGATCAATCGATAGAAACGTGTGTGTATAGTTATACATCTATTTCCTAGCACTGTCCATTGAGATGCCCAAAAGCAGTGACACCCCAAGAACAATGTGCACACCTAGCACCCAGATCTTGATTTCTAAATATCACTCTCCATTAAAAAGAACAAAGGTGCCTCAGAGAAACGGCTGGTTGGAGGGCTGGAGCAGAGAAAGTACAAGATGAGCCCGGTACATCTTGTGCCAGAAAATAAGGAAGTGCTCAAAGAATCATGGTGATAGAAGCCAGCTTGGCAGCTGGCCAAATCTGGGAAATTTTTGAGCATCAAAATCAATAATGATACAACAAGTAAAATACAACAAGTAAAAACACTCACATCTATAATAATGTTGCCAAAGATGCATCACCCAAATCGAATCATGAGGAAACAACAGATAAACCCAAACTGAGGGACATCCTGCAATATAATCAGTCTTCAGTCTTTTCAATTGTCCTGGTCATGAAAGTGAAAGGTCATGAAAGGAAGGGCGCCTGGGTGGCTCAGATGGTTAAGCATCTACCTTCGGCTCAGGTCATGATCCCAGGGTCCTGGCATCGAGTCCCACATCGGGCTTTCTGCTCAGCTGGGAGCCTGCTTGCTTCTTCCTCTCTCCCTGCCTCTCCCCCTGCTTGTGCTCTCTCTCTCTCAAATGAATAAATACAATCTTTAAAAAAATTTTTTTAAAAAGAAAGTAAAGGAAACCTTGGCACTCTGTCAGACTGAAGGACACTGGAAAGACAGGATAACCAAATGTAACAAATAATTCTGGACTGGATCCTTTCATCATTAGGCCAAGTGATGAAAGCCCAGTAAGGTCTGGGAGTTAGATGGTATGAATGTATGGATGTTAATTTCCTGATCTTGAGCATTGTATTGCTTTGTAGGAGAATGTCCTTTTTTGTAAGACATTTACACTCAAGTACAAGGGGTGATTGGGCATCATGTAGGCAACTTACTCTCAAGTGGTTCAAGGAAGGAGAAAGTTCTTTGTATATTGTAATTTTTCTGTTACATCAAATAAAAAGAAAAAAGACAAGGAAAGAATGGATGAAGTCCCTGAGACAGTGGAGAGTGACAGGAGGATCAGCCAGTGCACCAACTGGTGGATGGAATATTCCTAAGGAGAGGACAATTGATGTGCAGTGTTGCAAAGAGATGGGAGAGATCAAGACTGAGATAAAAGTATTAAACTTACAAATGTTTTTCTATGTTGTCAATCACGGCAAAATCTGTTTCAATATGCAGTACAATGGAATATAAATAGGTTATTTATCATGAGAATACTGAATGTGCCTATGGATTTCTAACAATTTCTTGGCTTCCCTGGGCCTTGGGATTCAGAGGTTGGAAACCTGCTTTCACTACAAACCATCACAACTTTGAGAAGAAAATCCCTATGACATAATTATATTAGCTCTTGTCAGGAGGCCCCGTCTCCGTAATTCCTAGTTTTAGAAGGGCTCTTTCTTAAATTTATTATATTCCAATGATATAATTCAAACCTCACACTTTGGGCCAAAAATATTCTGATATGGAATTATTATTGTGCCCAAGTAATACATGTTCATTATAAACTAATGAAAAATGTAGATAAAAAGAGAGAACAAGTTTTAAACCACCTACAATCCCATCATCCCAAACTAATTTCCGTTAGCAATTTGCTGCTTATTTTAGACTTTTAAAATGCAATCACATCTCTAAATTTTTATTGCACTAAAGAAGGGATCCTGCCTTATGCTATTTTGTATCTTGCACACACACACCCCATATAGAGCAAACACTGGCTCAGTCACTAAATATGCTTCAACCACCTCATTTTTAAGGACGCTGCGAAGAATGCCATTGAGCAGATGGACGATGATTTATATAATCATGTTCCTATTTGCGGACTTTTACACTGGGCGCAGAGAGATCGCGCCGCAGAACTTGCTCACGAAGCACGGACGACTAGAGAAGATGACAAGTTGGGGGACAGCTAGGTCACCGAACAAGGTTTTAAGTACACAGGCACCGAGGAAAGGTCATCGAGGCCACGGCCGGCGGAAAACAGAGGGCCGAAGGAGTCAGGCTGTGCCCCAGGACAAGGCGCGCCGAATGAGTGGACTCCGAAACCCACGGAAACGAAGCGAGACCCCAGGCCGGCGGCGGTGGCGGCGGTTAGCCGTGGCTGCTGACGGCGGTCCATGCCCCAAAGCTGGTGCATCGCCGTTCCTCACCAACAGAGGGCGCCGGGCCCCCAGCGGTTCCCAGTGGGCGCGTCCCAGCTGCCCGCCAGATGTGGACAGCTGGACCGCGGGAGACGCGAGCTCTACTCCAGCCCCTGCAGGCCCGCAGGCAGGGGGAGAGCGAAGATGGGATACAGGGGCAAGGGTGATGGCAGAATACCCCATCGCTGCTCGGAAGGGTCCCAGATTGCCTTCCCTTGTGGGGCAGAAGTGGTGGTGGGGAGCTTCCCGCCCAGAGGGGGAGCCGTTTTCTGATTCCCAGAAAAGTGCGGTACGGGCTGGCAGCCACCCTGGGGCTGGCTCAGCAAGACAGAGCCAGGTCCACTGGATGGGGCTCCGGGCCAGGGGAGACCCACGCGACTGTCTGCGGCGGGAAAGAGAGCCGGCCTTGAGGGCTTTGAGCTTCTTGAGTATCCAGCCCTCGAGGCCAGACGCTCCAACACACACACACACACACACACCCCAAACAACCTTCCTGCGCTCTTTCTGCCCTGGGTGCGGTGTGCATTCAAGAAGAAAGCAACTGAGGGGCGCCTGGGTGGCTCAGTCGTTGAGCGTCTGCCTTTGGCTCAGGTCATGATCCCAGGGTCCTGGGATCGAGCCCTGCATCGGGCTCCCTGCTCGGCGGGGAGCCTGCTTCTCCCTCTCCCACTCTCCCTGCTTGTGTTCCTTCTCTCACTGTGTCTCTCTCTATCAAATAAATAAATAAAAATCTTTAAGAAGAAAGCAAATGAGGCACAGCAGGACGGAGCACTGAGTAGACCCCTCCTCCCCATATTGTCAGGAGCGGAGAAGAGTTGGGCTAGAGGGCGGCAGTCCGAAGTTCCAATTAAGGATCCTGGGCTAGGGACAACCCCAGAGACCCCGCCCCCTTGGCCTGCCTTCTGTCCCCACCCCGGCCGCTTCCCTGACTCCGGAGTAATCAGCTGCTGCGCGCGGCTGTAATTGACGGTGCAGGCCCTGTCTGGCAGAGAGCCGGCGGGCGGCGCAGGGGCGGGCGAGGGGCTTAATTGCAGGGCTTCGGGTCGCAGTCTGGGCTGCAGCTCCGCTTGGGGGGAAAGGGACAGACACTAAGCTCGGAGAGCCTGGCCTCAGAGGAAGCTAAAAGACCTCCGTAGTCGGTAGTCGGGGATTCCTACCCCGGAAACTAGGGATTGAGGGGCTTGAACCCTAGCGAGGGTGCGGGGGGAGGCGTGGGACGTCTCCGGAGAGCTAGGAGGAGGGGGGCAGATTCCAAACTCCCCACCCCAACCCCAAGGAGCCCTGGTTCATCTTGTCCGAGACTCCTCCCTCGTTCTGACCCTCCCTCCACCACCAACCCCCGCTCCCCTTTCTGCCGCCCCCGTCACCCCCCTCTCGAATCCCCAGGGCGCTCCCACCCTGGGGAAGAATGTGCCCTCCTAGCGCACCCTTGCCATGGTAACGGCACACCCCCACCCCCGCGCACCGCAGCGGCGGGGCCTGGCCCGCAGGGCTGCGAGAAAAGGGGGAGTGGGCGCCTCCCAGCCGGGTGGACACACCTAGACTGCCCTGGTTGCCACAGTAACCGGGGGCGTTTCGAAGTGCGCAGCCGCAAAGTGGCACCGGGCGCTCCTCTTGATCCTTCACCCCTCTAATCCACCAGCAGAGGACCCTGGCTCCTAGGAGAGACTGCAGCCCACCCTCCTCCACCCCCGCGCAACTTCAAGGACAAAGTCCAGAGAGGAATCATGGGGCGTTCCAGCTTCCACGCACCGCAAGCCTAGGGGACAAAGGCGGCCGGAGGACCCAGAGAGCCTGAAACCTGAAAAGGGATCCTCCTGTCCCCAGCCCGCCCCCCTCCCCCAGCAGAGCCTGAGGGGGGCGCTGGCAGCAGGAAGCCGGGAAGGGCCCCGGAGGCGCCCAGGCCCCATAGTGGAGCGGTGATTACAGGGACCTGTCCCTCCCGCCCCCAGCTCCCACTCTCATTAAGTCATTTTTTCCCCTGTTGGAAAGTCCCCGTGCCTTGAACGCAGGGGTTGGGGCGACCGCAGGCAGCTGCCGGCAACCACATGAGAAGGGGGGGTGGGAGGGGAGGAGGGGGCCCGCGACTAGGGCCTGGACAAACTCCAACGTGGAAGGCCCCCTGCCGGGGGCTAGTTGGGGGCGCGTTAATTTGGGAAGAGGAGGGCCTGGATGCTGCTGACCTTGCTTCTCACTCACCAGGGTCCTCCTCCAGCTGCCAGGGCCCCTACCTTTGCCTCTCTCCTCTTTTTTCAGCCCTGCGACCTTGGGTGACTGACAAGCAGGATGCCTGGGTTCCAATCCCCACGCCAGTCTGGCTGCCTCTCCCTGACCCTTAACCTTACCGCTGTCTGCTGATGTGTCCACCACCCTCATTCTCTGTTAGTTCTCTCCCTCCCTCCTGTTGGGGCCATCCAGGCTCCATGAGACCATACTACTTTTTCCTTCTGCAAGGAAGTGACCCAGGGTCCATCAAGGTGAAAGGTGTTGAGGACTAGGACTGTTCCCTCCCCCTCTGATCTATGTCTCACCATGTTCTTATTCCCAAATTGCAACCCTGGCCCTCCCCAAGCAATTTGGCAAGTTCTTCCTCCCATCTACCACCACCACCCACTATTTCCAATCAGCACATTGATTTCCTGCCACACCCTTCAGCCAGTATGCCTAAGCCTGGTGCCCCTTGGCCTTATTTTCCTGCCCTTCATCACCTCCACATGTCCCTTTAGGGCCCTTGCCAAATCCCACATTTTCCCCTTTTCAATTGTGGGGTCCAGCTTTGATCTTCAGACTCTAGTCAGCTTCTGGCCCAGAGAGAGGATGTGGATCAGGCAACACCTTGTTTGTTCCTTTCCCAACTTTCCCTCTCTTCCTTTATACGTCAGGCCAGCATATATCAGCTCGCCAGGATTTGACTGGAATATGTCCCTCCCCCACAACGTGGTGTCCAGCCCCTGCCCCACCCCACCCCCACCCCTCCCTCTGGAGGCAGCATGCTCTGCAGTATTCCTGCTCCTACCTCCTTATCCCAACCCTGATCCTGTATCTCTCCTCTTCAGCCTCTCCTCCCCCAGCTCTGTCCTCCTTCAGCCTGGAAGGCACAGGAGGGTGACAGCAAAGCTAATGCTGTAGTGGACACTGCGGGGGTGGGAGTGGCCCCCCAAGGCCTTCATTTCTCCCCCCCACCATATACACACCTCTTCTCTCCTTCTCCCTGGGATGGGAGGGAGCAAGGGGGCGGGGAACCCAGGCCCCACAGCCCTCTCCTGGGTGAACAAGAGGAAAGGAATGAGGCAGGTGTGTCTGACTGTTCCTGCTTACCCCTCCTCCCCGGGGGACTCTCACCCGCCTGCCCGTGGGGCTGTCTTTTGGGGGTTGGGGAGAGAAACCCTGTCCTCCTCAGAAGCAGACGAGCTGAGCATGTGGAAGGCCCTGCTGTCTTAGGCATGTCCAGGAGCTGCTGGGAGGCAGGTAGCTGGAGGGAAGGAAGCTGAAGGCAAGCTAGTGGGGGCAAATCTCCCAACTGGTGGGCCTACAGGGGTACATCATCATGAGAGACTCCTTTCCTACTCGTCCCTACCCAGAGGGCTAGGGAAATACAGGGATTTGTGTAGGCTGGCAACTGGGAAAAGGAACAAGACTTCATCCACATCTGGTTCATCGAGAAGGATGCCATTCTGGGTAAACTGAGGTAGGCAGCAGGATCCTCAACTGTGAGCAGCAGGAGGTCTGGAGGAAGTAGGTGAGGTGTTCTTTCTCTGAGATCCTGACCCTACCTCCATCTCCACCACCCTCCTTGAGGGTCTATTCCAGAAAAACATCCGATCTGAGAGCCAAGGAGAGTGCAACACTGGACCCAGACTGCCAGCCAGCAGTGTTCTTATGGGGGTAGGGAGAAGGAGGCTTGCTGACCTGCCCAAGGGCGCCCTGAGCTGGGGATCTGGGGACAGGAGAGACGTAGGAAAGATGTCGCTCCACCTTTGGCCTTACCTACATACCTACCTCCCCTGCATGGACTCAGAGAGACCAGAATCCAGACAGTGAGTCTCCTGGCCCTCCCCCACCACCCTCCTCTTGGCCGCACCTCCTAGCCCCACCTGCTCCCTGGGGCGCTGGGCTGGCTGGGTTGAGCTGGGTCTTGCCCAGGATTACTCCTCTCAGAGTGCCTGTCTCTGCCGAAGGGTGCTGCTGGGCACCGCCACCCGTCCTGGCTTGTGGCCGAAGGCTCAGGCACGAGGCGGACAGGTAGAGCTCTGGCATCAAGAGCTCCTGATCCAGCTTCTTGTCAACATCCCCAAGGCCTCCGTCCAGTCAGGCCCCGTCTCTAGTTCGGAAGTTGGCTGTAATTTCTTAACTGGCCCCCTCCTGTCAATTTGTCTCCTCTTCATTCATTTCCCTGTACAGCAATCCATGTGGAAATCAGACCATGACACTCACCTGCTTAAGACTCTCTGAAGTTTCTCATTCGTCTTAAAAATCCCAACTGCTTCCATTGGCCCCAAGGGGCATGTGGTATGACTCTTGCCTGCCCTCTGAGCTCCTCTCCTGCTAACTGGCTCTTTGATTCCTTCACTCCAATCACACTGGCCTCTTTGCTGCTCCTCCTGAGGATATCTTTCTCACCACTGAGCTTTTGCATTTGCACGGTCTCTGCCTGGAAAGCCCTTACCCTCAATCTGTGCATGGCTGTCCCCATTGTACCAGTCTCAGCATGAGGAACACAACTCAGAGAGGCCTTCCCAGACCAGTAGCTTTATCTAAAGGGGCCACACTCTTACCTACGTGTCTATCAATAAATGAATGGATAAAAAAAGCTATGGGCTGTGTGTGTGTATACGCACATACACATATACATGCACCCTATGGAATATTACGCAACCGTAACAAAAGATGAGATCTTGCCATTTGCAACCACATGGATGGACCTCGAGGGGATTACATGAAGTGAAATAAGTCAGACTGGGAAAGACAAATACCAGAGGAGTTCGCTCATATGTGGAATCTAAAAAAACGAAACAAATGAATAAACAGACAAAAAGCAGAATTGGAACTATAAATACAGAGAACAAGCGGATGGTTGCCTGAGGGGGTGCGAGGATAGACAAATGGGTGAAGGGGAGTGGGAGATACAGGCTTCCAGTTATGGAATGAATTAGTCACAGGAACACAAGGCACAGCATAGGGAACAGAATCACTGGTGTAATAGCATCCGATGGTGACAGATGGCGGCTACACTTGTGAGCAGAGCATAACGTATAGACTTGTCCCATCACTATGTTGTACACCTGCAACTAATGTACATTGTGTGTCAACTGTACTCAAAAAGGTTTTTTTTTTTAATGCAAACAAAAAATAAAGGGGCCCCACTCCCCACAAATCACTCTACATCCAGCACCGAGCTTTATTTTCTTCATGGCACAGAGCATTGTCTGAGATGAGCTTGTTGGTGTATTTACTTGTTTATTGTCCATCTCCCCCAACCAGAATGTAAACTCCAAGAGGGCAGGTGCTGTGTCTCTCTTATTCACATCTATATCCCCAGCACTCCTCATCCCCTGCAGAGTGCCAGGTCACAAAGAGTGCAAAATAAATATTTGTTAAATGAATGATGAGGGACAGAGGCCCTTGGGGGAGGGCAGCTGAGGCCTCTACAGAATCCCTTCAGCTCAATTATGTCCATTTCTTCTTTTCTAATCATCCTCCCCCCTGCCCATCGGCTTCCATTCATTCTCTCTCCCGGGGCAGAGGTGAAGGCAGGAAAGGAGAGAGGCCCAGAGGCTGCCTGGCTGACACTCGCCCGCCCTCGCCCTCGGGTGTGGGGCACACCCCAGCCCAGCTGAGCTGTCCGAGCCGGGGCAAGGAGCGGGGAGGCGAATGGGTCCTGGAGCCCACCGAAGTGGGCGGGGGGGGGGGGGGGGGGTCCAGGCAGGACTGGCCCGTCCCCTGACTGCAGATCTGACCCTCGGAGCCAGGAGGTTCCTATCGGATCAGATGGTCCGAGCTCCTGTCCCAGGAGCCTAGGCGATGCGGCCGGGGGGCCAGGCTGAGAGGGCCAGGCTCCGGGAGGGGCGCCTTCGGCTCACTTGCAGACGCTGACCCACTCGGTGATGCGGCACTCCTCGCAGACGACGAAGCAGCACCAGTGGAAGCGACAGTGGCAGCGCTCGCTGCGCGTCTGCCGCAGGATGTTGTGGCCGCGGCCGCAGCACATGCTGCCGCAGCCGTCGGGGCCCGCGCTGCTCTTGTTGCACAGGCGGCCCACGGTGCCCGCCGAGTCCAGGCGCGGCTCGCGCTCGCAGAAGTCGGGCGACTTCTCGAAGTAGACCAGGTCGGCGGGGCTGGCGCGGCGCCGCGGCCCCGGCACGCCCGGGGCCGGCGAGGGGGCCCCCGCGGGGCCGGGCTCCAGCTGGCCGCCGTTGCGGTTGTGCGGCCGGATGAGCGTGGCGCGGTGGAAGCGGCTGCGCAGCAGCGCCCCCACGGCGCGGAACTCCGGCGTCACCTGCCAGCACGTCTTGAGCTGGCAGCTGCCTGACGTGCCGTGGCACTTGCACTTCCGCCGCATGTTCTCCATCACCGCCTGCAGAGGGAGGCACGGCGAGGGGTGACGCCCGCGGCCAGCCCCACGGCCCTCCTCCCAGCGCAGACACTGGCCTTCGAGAATCTCGGAGACTTCTGAAACCGACTCCCATGGAACAGAGGCAAAAGCCGAGGCCCGAAGCAGGGGCGGGGCGGGGGGGGGGGGGCAAGAGGACAAGGGGGGCGAGGGTAGGGTTGGGGGGCGCACAGCTCCTGAGCCTGGCAGTCCTGAGAAGGACTCGCCCGCTCTTCTGCTGCTCTCCCATCCGCCTCCCACCAGGCCAGGTCCTGGGGGAATTCCCTCCTTTCCTCCCCTCCTCTCCTTTCCCAGCAGCTGCAGGGGGGCCCTTGGGGCTGGAGGCTGTTGCTTCCTGAGGGGGGATCCCAGATCCTCAGGGAAATTCCCTCTCCTTCCATCCCTCAGGTGGGGGCCAGGAGCAGGGGGGTGCTGGCCCCACTATATCCCCTCCCCAAAGCCTCTGGCCTCAATCCAGGCGTGAGCGGGGGCTGCGGGGAGTCTGAGAAAGCCCCTTTCCTCCTCTGGGCCCTGCAGCCCTCTGCAGGGAGCCTAAGGAGGGGACAGAAACTGGGGAGACTTCTCTTTCCCCCATTATAGTGGCTGGCGCTTATTCTGCCCAATGCTGAATGCCACGGTTCCTCCTAGGGAATAGTGAGCACCAACAGGGGCCAAAGGCTCTACCTGAATACAGAATGGGAACAGTCCCAGAGAACCAGACCCTCTGCCCAATGAAAGTGAGGAGAAGTCCCCAAACCTCCAAGGGAGGTAGTTACAGGAATACAACCTACCCACCCCCTGCCCAGCTCTCAACCTGCTCTAGAATCTCCTCCCAAAGAATCCCTTGACATTATCCTCGCTAGAGAAAACAGAAGCAGTTGGCCACGTCTTCCTTTCCCCAGCTCCATTCCAGAACACACCCGCAGACCGGGAGAGCAGTGATGTGGGGCCCTCTAACCTGAGACCCTGCCCGCTGAGTCTTAAAGGGTTCCTCAGCTTATAGGTGCAGGCCATGCTGTCGGCACCATGGAGGAACCAGCCCAAGGCCTCCCCTGGCCAACAGCTCCAGAACATTTTCTTCCCACCGGCAGCAGCCATTAATTAACCAGTTTAACAAGGAGGAGGAGGCACTGTTTGGTATGGGCTGGGATAGTATGGAAGCTTGGGAAAAGAGCCGCATGAACAGGGCAGGGCTGGGTAGAAGCTGGATGTGACCTGAGGGTGGATATGCCTCAGTTTACTTCACCTCTAAGTCAGGATGGGAAGAGCTGAATCAGCTCCGAGTATCTCTGGAAGGAGAAGGTGAACCGCCTGGGTTGAGAGGCCAGGAGCAAGGGGAATGAGAAAGAGCAGGTGCCAGCCAGAGCGAGGGGAAGGCAGAAACAAGGCCTAAAGGCAGGCCAGGCAGAGCGGAGAGAAGGGACGGGGGCTGAACAGCCAGGAAAGGAGGGTGCGGAGCTCCCACGCGGGCTAAGGAGGCCTCTTAGTGGTGGCGGTCATAGAGTGCAGATAAGGCCGCAGAGGGAAAGAGCCCAGGCCCAGGGCTCAGCTGCCTGGTGACGAACCCTGAGGAAGACTCTACCACTTCCTCACTGGCTGCACCACCTTGGGCAAGCTTCTCCATCTCCCTGTACCTCAGTTTCCGTATCTGAACATGAGGCTAATACTAGGACCCTCATAGCTAGTTGTAAGGATTAAATAGGCCACTGTGCACTGAGGGGCTCCAGGCAGTGCCTAACCAAATAGGAAGGACTCCATAAATCCAGGCGATTATTCATTATTCCTTTCCTTTCCTTCCTTCCTTTCTTTTTCTTCTTCTTCTTCTTCTTTTTTTTAATGAATGACCTTTGAGGTAGTATGAACATTCAAAGGTAGGGAGAAAAAGGAGAAAGGCAACCATGCAACCACCACACAGGGCCACGGTGGCCCCCCAGGAACCTCCCCTTGCAGGAACCCCTCATTCTGCACAAAAAGGCTGGGAGAGGAGGTAGAGGATCACAGCATAGGATAGCACAGAATCATGGAACATTAGAGCTGGGCCGGGGCAGGGGGACTCTGGAATTGAGTGATCCAGTTCCACTTTCCTGCTTTACAGGCGAGGCGACAGAGTGGCAGAGCAGGGCCAAGGCCCGGGAGGCCCTAGCTGCAGCCCAGTGCCCCCTCCACTGCTCACCGCCAAATAATGAGGGGAGCAGGCTGCTCAGCAGAGAGGGAGTTGATCCAGGCCAGGGCCCCCGGGGGGTTCATCCCTGCATCCCCAGCCTAGTCCAGTGCCCAGCACACAGTAGGTATCCAATGCATGTTTGATGACTGGATTAGGCAGGGGCAATGAGAAAGTTGCTGAGCTAGGGCAAGTGGTGTGGTCCCCAGAGGCGAGGTAGGCCTGGTGGGGGAGGGGAGGAGCCCTAGGCGGAGGGATTTGGAGCAGGCCCAGGCGGGTGGGGCTCTCACCTGCCTCCCAACTCGGTTGTTGTGGAGCCTCATGCGTGCGTGGATGTCTCTGTGAGGCTCCCGGGAGTCCAGAAAGTCCTTAGAGAAGCGCTCCCCGAAGCCCACGTCGGGGCTACAGCCGCCCCACTCCCAGGAGTCCTGCAGGCCCGGGCTGGCAGGGGGCAAGGCTGGGTGTTCCGGGACCCCGTGGCTCAGGCCCTTACCGCGCTGCAGCGCGTCCAGCTGCAGGCGGTGCAGCTTCCGGCGGAAGGCCTCCTCGTCCCCGCGCCGGGAGGCGTCGCAACCGCACGCCCTCAGTTTGCCCAGGGCACAAGCATTGGACACCGCGTGCACAACCCCGGCAGCCGCGATGGCGTAGGCGAAAGCGCTCTCTCGAAAACCTGAGGGTGGAGATCCAGGAAACAGGCTCTGGGGGGCCTCGACGTCTCATCCCTCCGACCTCCCTGCCCACCCTTCTTACCACAAGAGGGAGAAACTGAGGCCCAGTGTTGGGGGAAGGTCTGGTACAAGGTCACAGACTCAAAGAGGGGCAGAAATCACCCCTAGAAGTTCGGGGTGCAGGGCGGAGTGGGGGAGGGAGGGTTACATCACCCTTAGCAAGCTCAGAATTCGTGTCTACCTCTCTCCTGTTGGACAGAAAGTATCTGGTAAACATTCTTTTGAAGATCAGGGACTTAATCTATTACCTCTCATGTGATGTTTGCAATTTAAAAATAAGCCTGCAGAAAGAAGGCAAAATTTAACCTAAAAAAATAAATCATTCGTGATGGACTTCCAGGCCCTAGGAGATGCTAATGGGCAGAAGGGCAAGTAAGAGGAGATGGGGTCCCCCTAAAGCTGCCAGTCCCAAGGTTGCCTGCCGACTGCCACCCCTTCAGCCCACTACAGAACACTCTCTGATGGCAGCGGGTCTAGGTCAGCTGAAGGGGTTGTTGGAGGAATGCTGGAAGTCAGCCCAGTGCCCTGCTGTTGAAAGTTGAGAGGGAAAGGTGAACTAAGGCAGACAGCTTCCTTGAGATGCTCGGGGGGCACAAAGACCCTGATGAACCACTCTCAGGGGCCCAGGACTTGTCTACACTACTTTTCTCCTCAGTGTTTCCCAGCCTGAGCCATCCTTTGGGAAGGCCCTGGTAGGTCTGGGCCTCCCTGGCAGAGGGAGGTCTGCTTGCAGAGGAGGCTCTGGCTCCTGGACCCACAAGTGGTTTCTGGCTTATTCTGCATCTGACAAGGGACCAACTAGTAGCATTTTCTGGTACAAGTCTCTGACCAGCCTCTGAAACCGAGAGAGTGTGGGCAGTGGGAGAAGAAGCCAGGAGCAATCATAGCCTGCACATGAAGAAGAGAACTTACCTGTGCCGTAGGCACCTGTTGGGGGAAGCCCAGACCCTGGCAAGAGACTGAAGGCTTGCAGGAGACCAGAGATTCAGAGGAAAAAACTCTGGGTCCTTCCACCCTAGCATCAGACTGGAAGGATGTGCTCTGGGAGTTCCCACAGACCTCAGAGAGCCAACCAGGGCTGGACCCCAATCTTACACCCCCCATGTTCACCCTCTGCATCACAGGGTCCTGTCCCCCTGTCCTTACCTAGCCACACCCCCCCCCAAAAAGTTTTGCAGTAGTTAAAAGTATGAACTCTGGAGCCAAATTGTCTGGGTTCAAATCTTAGCTCTTCCACTTACTAACTGTTAATAGCGACATGATCTTGGCCAAGTGACTTGACCTCTGTGCCTCAGTTTTCTCATCTGTAAAACAAGATTGTTATTATCTGCTTCACTGTTGTCCCCAAAATTGAATTAGTTAGTAAATTTCAAATACTTAGGAGAGTGCCTTACACATAGTAAGTACTGCACAAACATTAGCTATTTTTGAGAAGTTCTTCATGTTGTCTCATTCCACTCACTAGAGTTGCAGTTTCAGGCCATTGGTTCTTGTTTCCTCCAATCAGGGACAGAGCCCAGCAGCTCATGACCCACTTTAGGATAAATCACATGGGCCACCAGAAGCCCGAGAAGCAGGACATCCCTCTCTATCTTCTCTCTCCAGCTTGTGGCATCTCAGGACCTTTTCTGTAAGGAGCCCAGCTATTAGCAGACAGGAGGGGATGAGGATTGGGTGGGAGCCTTTTAAGGGGCTGTTGGGAATTGGTGGGAGTTGCAGAGGAGTAGACCCTGACATGGGAGTGGGGCCCAAGGGAAAGGAGGGCAGACCAAGTCCCTAGGGAGCGTACCCTGTGTTTATCCCCTGCCTTTTAGCTGTGGAACTCTCAGCACTCCCCCTATTGCTAGGGGGCTCATCAGCCCACTGCTAGGACAAATGGCAATACTCAGACCTTCAGAAGCAGCCCAGGCCTCAGAAATTGTCCCCCCCAACACACTCACACACACACACACAGTGCAAAAGGGAGATGCCCAAGGTCACAGGGTTATGCAGCAGACCCAGCCCCAGCTCCCTCAGCTCCCAGGCCTGGTAACTTCCTGCTAAAGGACATTTGGCTCTAGGGAAGACATGTTCCTGAGTAAGAAACCCAGGTCACCCAGGTCCCAGTTCCTATGGCCCTATCTACGCATGCCACCAAGAAAGAGCAAGAGCCTGGTCCAGGGGGATGTGCTGGGCCACCATCTTCCAGGCTCTGTTACGTTCAGAGGCAGGCCCAGAGGAGTCTGGAAAAATGTAGTTCACAATCTACAAAGAACACCCCTACCTACCCCAGGCAGCTAAAGACACCATGCCAGGGCCTCTGGCCACTGTCACAGCCACGTGTAGGGGCGGCCAGGCTGGGCTTGTGTGACCACCCTCTGCTCCTAGCATCCAGGATTCAGAGAAGTCCAGCCTCCTGGGTCTGCCCCCAGCTCCCACTCAGGGCCCCAGTTTCGGTCCTGGCCCCGTCTGTCTGGGGCAGACGCGGCGCTGTGCCATCTGACCAGCTGGAGGGGGAGAGGGATGGGGCCATGGCCAGCTGGGCTGCCTGGAGCATGGTGGGGGGGGCTTGTTAAGACGCACAATTAGCCGTCCTGCCTTTGATCTGGGACAGGGACTGCCAGCATCTAAGTGGAGTCAGCTGCTGCTCCAGGCCAGTGGCCAGGATGGGGCTGGGGGAAGAGGTTTGGAGGGCAGGGGAGCTTGGGGGAGAGGGGATTCAGGAGCCAGTGGGAACCAGGAGGGGTCAGAGAAGCTTGAGCCCCGCCTGTCTGAGTCAAAGAGGGAGGCAAGGGGAGAGATCTGGTCTCCATCCCCTCCATGCAAATAATCTGTGCACGCTCCGGTGCCTGGGCTGAGAGAGAGAGAGAGAGAGAGAGAGAGAGAGAGAGAAAGAGAGAGAGAAAGAGAGAGAGAGAGAGTTGTGTGCATGTGGGAACACTTAGGGGGAACACTGAATGTGGCTACACGTTTGCACAAACAGAGGTAGGTGTTTGTCTGTGTGTGTATACGTGTCAGTTTCATTTCTTAGACTACTCCTTGGTTTCATTTCTTAGACTACTCCTTAGACCGCTCACCTCTGGACACACGGTGGGAGACCCTGGTGGCCTGGTAGCTTAGGGAGGCAGTATGGAAGGGGGTTGAGGGCGATCTCTAAAGCCAGCTAGGCTGCACATTTGAGTTCTGGCTCTATAGCTCCCTTAGAAGCTGTGTGACCAATGGCAAGTTACCCAACCTCTCATTGCTACACTTGTAAAATGAGGATACTAATAGGACCCATTACATGGGGATTGTTTGAGAATCTTAAAGTACAGATAAAGTGCTTTAGAACAGTGCCAGGCAAACAGCAAGTACTTAATATGTATTAGCTAATTTATTGGGGGCTATTTGAATAATGGAACTTTAGGAGATCTGGGATATGATTGCCTGAGCCTCTGTCTCCCTATCTGCGTGCTACCACCCACCCCAAGCCTGGAGGCCTAGGCATAGAACCAATGCTCCTCAAGGGTGACCGTAAAAGGGAGGTGGGAGAAGAAAGAGCGAGGCCCTTGGAAAACAGAAGCTGGACTCTCAAACTGTGGGCTTCCATTGGGCTGAGAGCCTGGCTGGGCTGCAGGGCCTCATGCCCCCTCTCTTTCCATCCATTCCAGATGGGTCTAGGCCTTGGGAGAGGGCAGTAATAACCTGTGTGGGCGCTCCTAGGACCTGCTGCTTGAATCTCCTACACTTGCCTCCACCAGCCTCTCCCTGGCCCCTCATCCCTTTCCACTCCATTGCCCCTGCATCCGGAGTGAGAGATGGACGGGTGCTCTAGTTCTCATAATGAGGGGTTCCCCTCTAGATGGGCTGCCCAGCAGGTACCAATTGTCTGGGTCCTCAGAACAAAAAGCTGGGGATATCATTGCCCTGGCCCTTAGGTAAGAGCAGCCCCTGGGTTGGGGACCTTCCCACAGCTTTTTTTTTTTTTTTTTTTAATTCTAACCCCCGAGAGGCCTCTCTCCCTGTCCCCTACCCACCCAGGTTCTAGCACCCTGTCATGTCGTCTCCCGGACTGGGTAAAGCCCTATTATATGCCCTATCTTCCCAAGTTTGTCCACTCCAGGTGTTCAAGCACCCTTCCCTCCTACACTGGAAACTCATCACTTCACCCAATCCATTTCAGGGGAGATGCCAGGACAATCAGGTGGCAGTAACAGCATTAAGGTGGAAGGCCCCAGGGACCACCTCCTCCCAGCAGTCTCTGAATTTTAGACATGGCAGAACGCACCTTTAAGAGAACCCCACTGGGTTGGAAGAGGGGTCAGCACCCTGTATTCCACTTGGGGGAAATGGGTCACCTGACCCCACATGGGACAGTTCACAACTTAAAAAGAAGGGAGACTGGGGGGATGGACCCAGTCCAGGGACTGGTTGCCACCAAGAGTGGCCCCGTAGAATTCAAATTTAGCTAGTCCTTGAGGTGATGGGCCAAGGGAGATAACCCCACAGGAGGGTGAAGCGTGAACCCAGATATGGAGTGAGGGAAGGGTTGTAGGGTGGCCCGTGGAGAGAGAAAGTGGCCATTTCTTCCAGAGGCCCAGAGGCCCCTCCGAGGAGGGAGAGGTAGAAAATGGGGTGTCGCAATGCGGGAGGAGAAGCCACCCAGGTAGGACAGTGTTCCAAGGCCAAAGGAAGGAGCCCAGCCCCCCTGCCAGAGCCCAGGAGCGGCTGTCCCGCTCCTTCCCCCCCCCCCCAGCTGGGCACCGCCCCGCCCTGGCTAGCCCCGGCAAGTCTCCCCCCTCCACCCCTAACCTTCCCCCGCCACCGGTCCCCCCAGCTCACCTCCCGCTTATTAAACTGCAGGTGAACCCGGGAGCGCCTGGCGCTGCGCCAACCCCGCGCGCTTCCACCTCTCCAAACTCACCCCTGAGCTTCAAAGACCCCACGTCCTCCACCGGGCCACACGGGCCTCACGCGGGCGAAGTAATCAGGACGCATGGGTTCACTCCCTATAGAGGGGACAGGAGGCCCAGAGGGGAAGGGGGGACACCGTGGCCGGGAAGAGAGATGAAGAGCTTGCCTTGCCTTGCCTTGCCTTGCCTCACCCGAAGCGGCAGGGGTGAGAACCTCAGCGCCTGTCAACCCCCCGCGAGCAGAACCCAAAGCAAGGGCTCCGGCGCCCTCACCGCGGGGGCCCCGAGCGCTGGAGGGAACCCGGGGCGTCGGGGAGCGCACGGGTCACCTAGAAGCCCGGAGTGGGAGCGGGCGCGCGGCGGCGGCGAGCTCCGGCCCGGCCCGGCCAGGGCGGGAGAGAGGCACAGGCCCGTCCCGTGGCGTGGGCGAGCACGGGCGGCCGGGGCGGGGCGCCCGGCCGGGGTCCCCCGCAGCCGCCGTCTGCCGGCCGGCGGGGCGCGGGCGCGGCGGGGCGGGCGGGGCGGGAGCGCGGGGCTGGGGCGGGGTGGCGGGGGACGCCCCTTGGAGAGCCGCGCGGCTCGGGCCCGGAGCCGTCTGCCGCGGCCCGCGGGGATTAGTTCGCGGCTGCATGCCGCCACACGCGTCGGGCTGGGCTCGGCCGGGTAGAAACAGCGCCCGGGGCGCGCGGGGGAGGGAGGGGGGAGGGCGCGCGGGGGCGGGGCGGGCGGCGTGGGGCTGGGCTGGGGGAGGCTGCGATGGCCCCGGACTTGGGGGCCCTTGGGGATGCAAGGAGGGGTCTGGTGAAAAGGGAAAGTCCCCGGCTGGCCGAGTTCTTTCTGAAATTAGGGTACCTTAGAAATCTGAGTCTTCCAGAAGCCTCTGGGCCCCAAGGCCACGAGGGTATAGGGGTACCCCTCTTCCTCCACAGTCAACTGAGAATTGGACAAGTCCCAAGGAGCCAGGTCCCCACACTGTCCCACTCAAGCAGCTGAGAGGAAAGATAGATAACCCCCATCTTCCCCAAAAGACCTGAGTCAAGGCCTAAGATCTCAGAGTCAAGGCCTAAGATCTCAGGGCCCGAGGTGGTGTGAACAGAAAGGAGTGACAAAAGCTCCTGCCATCTCCAGCCCAAGCTACTCTAGGGATCGTCAGGGTGGGCCCTGGGTCACCCAGAAGTCCCAGAGGGAGGACAGGCAGTGGGCTGTGGTTTCTCGGGGCTGTGAAGGGAAGAGGGATTGGCAGAGCTGTCGGGCCTGCTGGGCAGGAGGCATGCACACACCCAGTGCCTCTGATTCAGAGAAGGTTCTCGGGGGCGGCGGGAATGACACAGAGGCTGGTGGTGTACCCTGCCGGGAAGAGTTTCTATAGAAGTACAGACATTTTACCTGCCTGGGCTTCCCTCACCTACACCGTTTGGCAAAAGTCCTTCACGCTGACTCTGGGCACCTTATCCTAGGCTCTCCATCCTAAATGCTGTTTACTAGGTAGAGGGTAAATTGAGGAAGGTGACAGATGTGGATATTTCCTGGGCCTGAGATATATAGTGTCAATGACAGGGCAAGATAACCCAGGAGTCAATTCTCAGGCATGGAACCTACTACCCTCAGCCCACGCAGCTCAGGCTGGAGACATGTCTGCCCTGTTTGGCCCTCGTGGACTGCCAAGACCAGAAAGGAGCAATATGGCTGGTAGATGGGCACCTGTGTGTGTGTGGGGGGGGGCTGCCAGCTTGAGGGAGTGGGTTGGGGGTGGTTGGCTTTTGGGGTGAAGGTGTTGGATGGGCGCGCAGAAGGGCAAGGGTGAGGGGGGCAGCTACCTCTGCTGAAGATGGGGCTCTCGTATGGGATCTTGTTGCGAGTCTCCAGACTGGAGCAGTTCCAGCGCTGGTCCCGGAACTGGTGCTGGCACTCATGGATGGCGATCTGGATGCCCTGGATGGCGGAGGCAGCCACGTCAGGATGGCGCACGCACACTTCCATCTGCCGCCTGCTCAGGCCCGGCAACGTCAGGCACACCGTGTTGGCATTGAGCACGGGCTCCGGGGGGAGGCGGAGGCCCAGAATGTCGTTGGGTGCAGACCTGCAGGCGGTGGGGTGTGGGTGTGGGTGTGGGTGAGTGTTTTGGGGAGCTAGGAGGGCCCCACTTAGCAATTCACACTCTGTCCCAAAGGCCATAGTCCCTCTGTTCCAACCTCTTCTAAAGGTTAGGCCTATAGGTAGAGCCCTAAAGCATTCTCCTGTTCTTGGTCCTCTCATCGTCATTTCCTCCACCACCACCTGCCCAGCTGCACACCCACACAAGTTAACATGTAAATGCACACATATCCAAAATGCCTGTGCACATAGTATTTCATAAGTACATCCTGAGGCAGAGATGCTCACATACGTAGCGTTCCCCAGGAGACCACTCCCAGCGCATGTTTCAGACAGTCCCATTCACACGGGCACACTTCTGCCCACATCGAGGGGCCACACAGACCCAGGAACTCTTACACACACGTGCACTTCAGACAGAGGTATACACACAGACACTCACAAGCATGTACATGGGCACATCTTAACATATATAGATCCGTAAGCTCTCAGTCACACCCATGTGCACACACAGACTGCTGTTTACAGCATAACTAGCAGGGTTCACAAAATTACACACACACACACACACACTGAGAACCCTTCCAGCTTCAGTGTCTCAGGGACCCCACCTGAACTACTCCCTTCCAGCCCCCCACCCACGCCCCTGCCTGGGAGTGATCTCCAAGGTGGAGCAAGGCAGTCTGAGCTTTCTCCTGGGGTGGGGGTGCCTGCCCCTGGCCTGGCATGGACTCCAGGTTGGCACTTGTTTCCCCCCACACACTTACACACTCCTCCTCTTCTAGTAGCCTTCACTTTCCTGGGCACTGCCTTGTCTCCCTGGGCTGCCCAGATTCTGTCACCAGTTCAGCCCCCTCCTGTGAGGGCAGTGTCTTTCATTGGGTACCAGCACTTTCCTACGACACTGTCCCTCCCTCCTTCCAGGGTCCCCTGCCCCGGCGGGAGCACCAGAGGCCCCCCGTGGCTGGGGGTCCCAGCTCTCCAGGAGGGCGGGGCATACCTAAGGGCTCACCTGGGCACGGAGGCAGCCAGCAGCAGTAGGAAGAACAGGAGCGCGCAGAGCGCGGGCGGCGGCTGGGGCCGAGGTCGGAGCCGCAGCCAGGGGCAAGGGTGGGTGCTGCCCATGGCGCGCGGGCCGTCACGGGCCAGGAGTGGGGGGCTCACAGCCCGGCGGGACCGGCGGGCCAGGGGCGACGGCGCATGATCCGCGGGGGTCGGGGCGGCTGCGACACACAGCTCCGACTCGGGTCACGGCTCCGGGAGCAGACGGCGCCCGCCTCCCCGCTCCATGGGGCAGCGCCCCCGGGCACCGCCCTCGGGGTGGGGGGGCGGGCGCACCGGGCACCTCCTGGCACAGGGGTCCAGGGAATTTCCCGAGGCCCCCCTGCGACAACTCCTGGTACCTCTCGAGGGGGGGGGCCGGAGGTGCTGCGGGCTGGGGGCGAGAGGCTGGGGTGCCGGGGAGCCCCCCAGATCAGCGCCGCGAGCCTGCACTTCCGAGGGCGTGAGAGGCGGGCGGGTGGGGGGGGATGTGGGGGGGCGGCGCTGTCTGTGCCCGGCCCCACCGCCCAGAGAGTGAGTGACTGTCCCGGCTCGGGGAGCTCTGCCGCCTCCCCTTTCCTCCCCCCAGCCCCCGCCCGAGTGTCTCAGGGCTCTACCCCAGGTGACGTCACGACGGGGGGTGGAGGCGTGTATGGGTCCTGAGGCCACTGCGTCCGCTCAGGACTCCGGGTGGGAGCGGCGGTGGGAGGGCAGGGGAAGGAGAGGTGTTGGGGGTCTGTGCGCGCGTGCACGTGGAGGTGCCAGTGCCACGGCGCGCTGGTTTGTGTAAGAAGCTGTGTGTTACTGGGGAATGTGTGTGTCTGGCCGGGACACAGCTGCCGGGGAGCAGTCCTCCCCAATACACACACCTGCAGGGGCTGGAGGGGAGGGGCTGTCCCCCCTGCTTGCCTTTCCCACCTCAGGAGGGACTTCCCAGGCTTGACTGGTGCGGCAGGTGTGGGGGAGTCCTGTAAAGGGGTTTGGCAGCCTCTGGATTTTGCTCTTCTTCCCTGTGTGACCCTAAACAGGTGCCTCGTGCACACTGAGCCACCCTCTGCCCCTTTGTGAAATGAGGTTACTGAGGCCCACCTCATCTAGTCAGTAAGCCAATGAAGGTAAAAATACTGGGACTCCAGTAAATGCTTGTTTGGGAGCAGAGCTCCTTGGGGTGACACACCCTGGGAGAGGGATTAGTGAGTCCTTTAATTCCAAAAGTGTGCTTTGGTGGTCATCTTATTTTGTCCCTTTTTATTTCACAAGAAAATAATGAGGCTCAGAGAGGGTCATGACTTACTCAAGGTCACACAGCAAATTAGTCCAAGAGCTAGAACTGAGCCCAGTTCTCTTGACCCTGAGCATGGTAGCAGTGGCCCCCACACTGAGTGTTACTTGCCTGGGCCTTTCTGCAGATGCTCCAGATCTTGCCCTGGTCCTGCTACCTGTACTTGGTCCTCTGGAAGCCACCCCAAACCAGGCTCCTAGCTCAGGCCCACTCCTCTCTGGGATTTTCCTCTTGTCCTCCCGCCCCGGCTGAATACTGAGCTCATCTCAATATGGGGTTAGTATACTAGACCCAGGGAAGGGCCTGAGAAACCAGAGGGTTGGGGAGAGAGGCTCTGTTTCTGGTTCCAACCTGGGCCCTGATAGTGAATCCTACCCCTGCTGTGGCCTTAGCATCCTCCTCTGTAAAATGGGCGCAAGTCTTCCCCTCTATACACACACCTCCTTCCCAACCTCAGTGTCCTCTCCTGGTTTAAGGACAAACTCTGGGCTCTGAGACAAAAGGGGCCCATTCCTGGAATTGCCCATCCCTGGGGAATTGGAGAGGGGTGGGGCCTTCCCTGTCCCCAGACTGTCAGGTGATGGGGGCAGCCTGAGCAACAGTAGGCTGACGGCATCCTCCCCCCCCCTTCCTTTCCCCCATCTCTGCTGGCAGCCACCGCAGCTGTCAGGAATTAAGAGCTTGAGGCTGCTGGGGGTGGGGGCGGGGCAATGGGGGGAGCAGTCTGGCTGGACAGCAGGAAAACAGCCGGGGGCAGGAAGCAGTCTGCGTCAGCCAGAGCCTGTTTGACCCTGGCCGCCCCCTGCCCTCCCCACTCTCCTTCGCCATGCTGCAAGGACAAGGACAGCTTGGGACTAGAGTTTGGGAAGAGTATGGGGAAGGATAGGGCAGGACCGGACTCAGCACAGGAAGGAGGCAATGAGCCTGGGCTGAGAGAGGGCATCACAGGGACAAGCCAGGCTGGGGAGTCAGGTGCCCATTGACTGTTGGGGAAACTGAGGCACAGAAGGGATTAGGAAGAGGCCCAAGGTGGGACAGGGAATTCGTTCATGACTTCCTTACTCCCTGGGTAGAACTCACACTAGCCTTTCCATGCTTGAGGCATCATATGTATCCCCTGGGGTAAGCCATTGTGGGGAATACTGATTCTGGGTCCCATGCAGCTGAATCAGCCTGTCCGGGGTCTGCATTTCTAGCTGGTATCTCAAGTGATTTTCATGAGGACCACATTTGGGAAATTCTGCTGAGCTGCTTGAAAGGTCAATTTTTTTTTTCCTTTGACCCGCCGAGGGAAGGTCTCTTCGTCCCCACCCCACCCCCCGACTCTACTGCTCATGAAATATAGAGGTGTAAAAGAGAAGGAGAAGGCCCTTTCTTTGAAAACCCCAGGAGGCAAATAATGATTTTCAAGTCTTGTTTGCACTGGGATATAATTCTGGCCTGATGTCATGAGGGTCTAAAAGTGCCCAAGCCTGGGGCACTTCTCAGTGCAGGGAGGAGAGTGCATATATAGGCACAGGACCTTGGCATGTGGGGAGAGGAGGCCCAGAAAGAGTGCCTGCAACTGGCACCCCAGTCCCAAATGACCCCTGCCATGGGCAAGCCCCTATCAGCAGCCCCCAGACCCCACCCTGGCCCTGCCCTGGGCCCTGGCCCTCAGCCCAGCCCCAGCCCCCGCAGCCACCAGCTGAGACCACAATTATAGGGGCCACTGGGGGTGGGGGGAGCACCAGGGATGAAAGGCAGCTCAGAGAATGGTTCCAGCTGTGGCAACTCTGGAGGAGGTTGCAGGGAAGGGAGGGCAAGGGCAGGCACCAGGGTGAGAACAGGTGGGACCCTCACGGCCCCAACCCAGACCAGGCCAGACTCAGTCCCGAGGTTCTGCAAGAGAAGTCTATCTTGGTGAAGAGGAGAGGGAAGGAGCTCCAGACCAATAAGGGAGGTCTTTGTCTTATCCTCAGGCCTCAGGGACCAGAGCCCCTCAGTAAGGTAAGGGGATTAACTTGCTGCTTTAGTCACCCAAACTCCTGGTTGGTCATTGGAAGAAAGGGGAAATGAGCCCTTGGCCTTAGGCTGATCATGGGCTTTCCAGTAGCTTCCCCACCCTTCTGCCTGCATTCTGGCTGTTCCTGATGTGGTCATGCACACATCTGGGGCGCCTCTGTGCTCTTCCCCCAACTCCCCGGTACCACATGTCCCCCACCACTCAGCCAGCAGGGAACCTTCATGGCTCAGACTGTGCCCTGGGCTGAGCAGCTGGGTGAGCAAGGGGGTGGTGGTGAGGGGGCATTTCTGAGCTCTGGGCCTAGCCTTCTCCCAAGGCAATGTGCAAGAGCATAGAGCTCTCTCTGAGCTTAGAGATGACCAAGATAATGGTCAAAATGGTGCCTCTCAGGACAAGGCTCTGACCCTTCACAGAGGGCATTTCCCAGACTTCTGCTGAGCTTGGTCACAGAAGATGGACCACTAGCATACAACTAGCAGTTTGAAGATCGCAATGCCCTCTTACGATGTACTAAAAAGCTATCAGGGGCGCCTGGGTGGCTCAGTCAGTTAAGCGTCTGCCTTCGGCTCAGGTCATGATCCAGGGTGCTGGGATCGAGTCCCACATCCGGCTCTCTGCTCCGAGGGAAGCCTGCTTCTCCCTCTCCCACTCTCCCTGCTTGTGTTCCTGCTCTTGCTATGTCTCTCTCTGTCAAATAAATAAATAAAATCTTTAAAAATAAAAAAATAAAAAACTATCAGGCACCACCATTTTTGATGGGAAACTGAGGCTTGAAGAGATTAACTGACTTGATCAAGGTCCAGCTAGCAAAGTAAGCCTTTTTTTCACTGTATCATGCTACTTCCTCTGAATTCCTTTTAACCTGACTGGGGTGTTGTCAGTTCATGCCACTGCCTCAGTTTCCTTCTGTGGCATCATGGAGGAGTCCAGCATCACCCACTCTACCCCACTCACCAGGACCTGGCAATAGAGACCGGGAGGCAAGCGTCCCAGCCCTAGGTCCGGGTCAGCCCCAGAGGTTCCAGACAGTCTGGAACCCTAGCAGCTTGACACAAGCTGTCCATGGGTCTCCTTGTTTCCTTTCATCCTACCCTCTCCTGCCCACGGCTCTCTGAGCTCCCCAGATGTCTTGCAGGTCCTGTTGGGTCCAGTTAATAGGGAAGCTGGGCTCTGTGCACCCTCTTGTGGTCTCTGAGAGAAGTGCAGGAGATATTTATTTATTTATTTATTTAGCGTATTGAACCCAGCTGGGGAAGGCAGAGCTGTGAAAATAAACCCCACCCTTAGGGAGCTTCCTTTCTCCTCCATGTGATGCCATGATGCCAATTCCACTCTCCCCCTTGGTAAGTTATCCAAACCCCCTTGAGTAGAGAGGTTCTGAGTCCAGATTCTCCATGACACTTCCCTGAAGCCTGGACCTTTGACCTAAGAGAGCCAGGAGGAGGCAGGAAGGAAAAGTCAGATGCCCTTTCCTTCCCACTGCCGCCTGATACCCCCTCTCCATACATGCCTCACACTGGGGTCCCGACGTGATTCTCGAAGGCTGAACCAAGCTAGGTCAAGAGGTGGATGTGAAGGCTTTGTGGGGAGGGAGGACAGACGCACTAGAAGGCATGGTTAAGGTCTGTTACATCCAGGATGAGTTCCCCTTCCTTTTGTTTCATTTGAAAAACTCTCCTCTCCTCCCTGTGCCCCCAATACCTGTAGTCTTGGGTGGGTGGCGGGGGGTGGGGCGCCAGTCCCAATCACAGTAATACATCTTCCTGGATGGTTATTGGTTTGGGGATGGGCAAGCGACCCATGCTGACCAAATCAGGGTCTTCCTTAAGACTTTTGCTGGGAAAGCCATTCTTTTTTAGACCACCAGCTCTAAGAATGTGGGCATCGGGCTGACATATAGAGAAAGTCTATCTGCAGCAGGAGGTAATGAGGACAGTATGAAAAGAAGAGCAGAGATAAGCTAGAAACTATAGATGTGAGGATGGTGGTAAGACAGGGGAAGAAGACAGGGGAGAAAGACCTATGACATTGTTTGAGCCACTGGGTTCAGTTGTGCTTGAATTCTTTTTTTTTTTTTTTTTTTAGATTTTTATTTATTTATTGAGAGAGAGAGAATGACAGAGAGACAGCATGAGAGGGTGGAGGGTCAGAGGGAGAAGCAGACTCCCTGCCGAGCAGGGAGCCAGATGCGGGACTCAATCCTGGGACTCCAGGATCATGACCTGAGCCGAAGGCAGTTGCTTAACCAACTGAGCCACCCAGGCGCCCTGTGCTTGAATTCTTACCTCTGGACTTCCCAGGTAATTAATTCCCTTTTTAATTATTTTTCCAATAATTCATTTCTTTGGCCTAAGCTAGTTTGAGTTGTGTATCTTCATTTGCAATCACGGTCTGCCCTGAGAGTATCAGCTCTCTATCCCCACTCCCACAGTAACTGCCATTCATTACATATAAGCTTGACATAAATTATTGTGCCAAATGTTGTGCTAAGTGCTTTTCATATCTCAAAAAAATTCCTCCCCATGATTCTATGATGATGTGAATGCGTTATGATGGTGCTGCCACTTTCCCATTGAGAGACGGAATCTATTTGCCCTTCCCTTGAATTTTGGCTGGTTCTGTGACTTGTGTCAACCAATAGCAAGTGACAGCAGTGCTGTGTAACTTTCAAAGCTGGACCTTAAGGAGTTTCTGCCTTGACATTCAACACAATCTATTTTGAAAGCCAGCCTGGAAAAGTCTGATGACACTAAAGCCACCATGCTGTGAGGAAGCCCAAGCTAGCCACCTGGAGAGGAGCATGGAGGAGCCCCAGGGCACTAGACACATAAGAGGAAAGCTTCTTCGACTGTCCAGCCCAGCCCAGCCACCGCAGCAGTGAAGGACCAAATGAAGGACCACAGCCAATAGTTCTGCCATAAGGAGCAGAACCACCAAGCTGAATTCTGGCATTCTGGCAAATTCGTAATCTACAGGATCGTGAGAAGTCATTATTTGGGGGTTGTTTGTTATGCAGCAATAGATAACTGAGACACGATGGTGTTCCCATTGTATAGCTAAAGAAACTGAGGCTAACATGCTTATATTGCAACCTTCTAAGCAGCAGCAGTGGGTTCCAACCCAGAGTGCCTGAATCCGAAGCTCATGCTTTGCCTACATACCTGGGTGGGGTAGTCATTGTCCACTATAGTATTTGGACTGTGGGAAAACTGGGGGCTTCCTGAGAAAGAACCAGAAGGAAGGAAATGTGGTTGGGAGCCAAGAGAAACCTTGGGACAGCTTCGCTTCTTCTCCTGAGTGTGATTAGAAATGCCGTTCTGAGCAGTCTTTTGGACACTAACAGGGGTGAAGTTAGTTTTGATGGTAACAAAGTCAGATGTTACTAATAACATTGTTTCATCACATTCTAGTTTATAAAGTGCTTTAATCCTATGGGCTTGGGTGGCCCTAAAAATCTACCCTCGAATACCCCCAGGGGTCACAGAAACAGAAGGACAGATGAAGGCATCACAGTCCCCTAGAATTAAGATGAGGGCTGATCTGAGAGCTGAGTACACTACCAGAGGTGTCTGGGCTTCTTTTCCTAGACCTGTTCAGTCTGTTCCTTTAAAAAGGGACGGCTTAGGTCTTCCTAAGATGCAGGCCAGAGAAACGTGGCAAGGGTGACTCTTCATCACGTTGCCAGGCGAGCTTAATCCAATAGGTGAGAAGATAGGGGCCTAAGGATGACCCCTGAGATGCTAGTTCTGTCAAAACCATCTTCCTTTACACACTCCTTGGGAAGCCTGGCCCCATGTCAGCCCCCTGGAGGCCAGCTCCCCTCCCAAACCGTGGGCCCAGTCCTATTGGTTTAAATACTTTTATTGATACTAAACTCACCCACCCACCCCATGGCCAGCAGTTCTAAGGAGTCCTGCATCCAGAGGCCTAGAGACTGGCTCTTTGGTTTCCATATGGGGGCCAAAGAGCGAGAGAGACTGCATTGCCTCCCCGCCCCCAAGCCCTCCAGAGCGCTCCCTGGCGGGTTTTGGGGGGGTGCGGTTCTCCAGCGCCCTGGGGCCTTCCTGGGCAGGCGTGAATCCCCAGCCCCGCCCCTCTCAGTTTCCGGAGGCCTGGGAGATGGGCTGTCGCCGGGAGAAGCTGGGCAGCGCCCCCGCTGGGGTCCAGAGGCCCCCCAGCCGCCGGGCGGCGCGTCAGAGACAGAGGCTGAGCTCCTTGCGCACGCGGCAGCGGTGACACTGCACGACGCAGCACCAGTGGAAGCGACACAGGCAGTTCTCCTCGAGCTGCACGCTCTCCTGGCGGTGCCCGCGGCCGCAGCACAGCAGGTCGCAGCCGCTGAGGTCCGGGGCGCTGCTGTTGCAGGCGCGGCCGCGCGTGCCGGGCGAGCCGGTGCGCCGGTTGGGAGCGCAGAAGTCGGGCGAGTCGGCGGCGTAGAGGAGGTCGGCGCGGCCGGGCGGCTTGAGAGTGCGGACGGCGGGCAGCAGGGCCTTGCCGTCGTTGGTTCCCATGACACGCGAGGCGCCGTGGAAGCGCTCGAGCAGCCGCGCGCCCACCTCGCGGAACGGGGGCAGCTTCTGCCAGCAGGTCCGCAGAGCGCACGAGCCCGACAGGCCGTGGCACTTGCACTCGGTGCGCGTATGGCTCCGCACGGCCTGCGGCGGAGAGCGAATGAGCGCGCGGATGGGGACAGATTGCGGGTGCGTGATATGGGGCGGCCCAGAGGACCGACCTAGAATAAGATGGGGAGGGTGGGGTGGACGGAAGAGAGAAAAGAGCAGGCCAAAAACAAAAAGGAGAGCGCAGGGTGGAGAGGAGGAACTCCAGGGAGCAACAGCTCCGAGAGAAAGAAAAATGAGAAAGATGGAAGAGTAAGAGAAGTGGGGGAAGTGGGGGAAGTGGGGCGCTGTACTGTATGTAGCACAGAGACCCCAGGATCCAAAGTCAGGGATGGGAGAGAAAGCAGAATGGACGGCAGGGGTGAGATTCTCCCTGGAGGGAGGCAGGCAGGGTTGCAGCTGTTGCGCTCTATTCCTCCTACCAACCTACCAACCCGGCCCCCTCTCGTTGCTGCCCCTCACGGCCCCAGGCAGGGCTGAGCAGAGTCGCAGAGCCGGCCTCCTGGGCGTCTGTCTCTGCCACCCCTCCCCACTCCTCTCTGACAGGTATGTGGGCCTGTCTGGACTTTCCTCTCTGGGCCCCCTCTTAGCCCTTGCCTGATGCCTCAGGCCTGAACCCTGGAGGACACAGAATATGTGTGAGGGCGTCCCTAGAGTACCCTGGAACTGAGGCCTAGGGTGCGGTAGGGCCCACCGTGAATGCATTACTGAGAACGGGAATCCAGAACTCCTGCCCCTTATTTGCTCTTTTGTGTCTGAAGCTGGGGGTCTAAGAGTCACAACCCCACTAGAAATTTATGGTGTCAGATGATCCAGGAAGATCATCTCTGGAAGCTCAGAGTCCAGAGGCCAACCTGATCTACGGACTTGTGTGCCCCCCTCTTCCCAGGCCTCTCTCCTTCCTCACACCCCCTCCTGGAAACAGCTGACCCAGAGAGCTTTCTTGTCCCTAAACAGGAGCTCCTGGGGCCCCCCTCCTTGCAGAGGGAACAAGAGAGGCTGCCAGGATTCCGAGGAGGGCCCCCACTCTGGGGTTGGTGGGCAGCCAGTTGGCAAGTACCCAGATTCGGTCACAGCTTTCCTGGCCTCTGCCTGACTCCCTCCTACCTTCACCAACATCTACTTTTTGTCTTTCACACCTTTCCAAGCCCGTCCCTCTTGGGCCTGTTCTAGTCCCTCCCAGGCCTTGCCTGGCTCCCCTACCTCCAGACCCCCACACCTTTGCCCCAACTTCTATCTTTTCTTTCATCCCCAGCTTTTGTCACCCTCCTCTGCCCATGCCCTGGCAGCTAGGTCTCTACCTACCCCAAGCTCTGTCCCATCTGTCCGGTCTCAGAGGTTCTTCTGCCCTACTTGAGGTCCCTTAAGGCCCCGAGTCCTCTTCCCTGGGTGTCCCCTCCCTACCCTCCCCATTAGACCACCAGCTCCAGGCCCTCCCAGGCCTCCCAAGGGACTCCTTCTTCTAGGCTAGCCACCTTCCCTCCCACATACCCCTCCCCCCAGCCCATCTTACAAGTAGTCCCTCTCTGCCAGGTGGCTCCCACACACCTAACACACTCCTGCACCCACAGGCCTTCGCACACACCCCCACTTCCTCACGCTTCCACAAACACGCGCCCACAGACCCCACCCTCACCCACGCCCACTCACACCCACCCATGCTCACACATTCACACCCACACACACTCTTACACATCCCTGCCCCCACTCACCAGCCGGCCGGCCTCGTTGTTGTGAAGTTGCACCAACGCACGGATGTCTCCGCGTCCCCGCTTGTGCCGCGCATCCATAAAGAGCCTCGACTTCTCGTCCCCGAAGTCCACGTCGTCGCCGCAGCCTCCCCACTCCCAGGCGGCGCTGCCGTCGGGGGAGCCGGCCGGGCCTGGGGGCCCGGGGGTGCCGGGCAGACCAGGGGGGCGGGGAGGGGCCCGGCCGCGGGGCGCTTGGCAGCCGCACTGCAGCAGCTCGCCCATGGAGCAGGCCTGCGTGACCGCGTGACTGGCGCCCGCGGCCGTGATCGCGAACACGAAGGCCGTCTCCCGGATGTCTGCGGGCGCGGGGAAGGGCGGTCAGCGGGCAGGACCGATGCCCGGTCCGGGGGCACGGGGGCAGGGGAGGGGCGAGGAGGCGTGGCTGGGAGACAGGGTCAGGGCAGGGTGCCCACAGACCCGGGGGACAGGCGGGGCTCCGGCAGTCTCCCCCAACCCCCCTGATCCCCTAGAGACCAAAAAGCAGCCCCCTCCCCCCGCCCCGACCCTGGGTGCTCTGCCCTCACTGACCCTGCTGCAGGATGCGCCCGAAGGCCTTGCTGTGGCTGGAGCAGTTCCAGCGGCGGAAACGGAACTGGAACTGGCACTCTCGCACCCCAAGCCGGGCGCCCCGGGCCAGCTCCGCCACTACTTCTGGCTCGGCCTGGCACAGCTCAGCCTGCCGCCCTGCCAGCCGCCGTGCTTTCCTGCAGATGCTGGTGGGGTCCATGACCAGGGGGCTGCCCACTGCCCTGGAAAGCGAAGAGCCAAGGTCCAGGGTATGACTCACGGGGCTTTGTGGGGAGGGGGGAGGAGGGAGGAGGGAGGGAGACCGGCCCTGCTCAGCCCAGGGCTAAGAGCTGGCATGTGCCTCTTGTCTCACCCCACCCCAACTGAGTTTGAGATTGTCCTGTCTGGTTCTCTTACCATCCCAGGTCCCTTCTTAACTAGATTTTGGACTGAAATTGCTATAGGGCAAGGATTCGGTCTTATCCTTCTGTGCACATCTTCATTAATAAGTCCTTATAGGAATGTGACTCAAGGTCAAGGCACGGGGCACCAGGTGAGCCAAAAGGGAGACAAGGAAGAAATGAACAGGAGGAAGAGCAAGAAAACTGTCAGAGCAGAAAACAGCATGAATCACAAAAAGATACAAAGAAAAGTGGGCAGTATCACAGAAGGATCTGGTCTTGGACAACAAGCTGGTTTTGGCAGCTGAACAACCCTGATGCTAGAAAGGCAGGGGCAATCCCAGGGATATAGAAGGCCACAGGATTTTAGAATGGCTAGGGAAGGGAAGCTCTGAAGGCAGTCACACCCCCTCTCTAGCTCAGTTTGTCCTTCTGTAAAATGGGCTTTGATCTCTAAGGTGGACCCTCAACCATGATATCCTGTTTCCTTGAACTGGAGAGCAGGAGGAAGTAGCTGGGGACTGAGTCTCTGAAGCATGATTGTGAAGTAAGTGACATGACCCTTCTGCTCTGGGGTCTGTGACCTTTTCAAATGGACCTTGAGAGCTTGTTTGGAGGTTCTAGCAGGGGAGCGCAGCTACTCGTATACCCTTGACCGAAGAACGGTCCTCCTCTATCGGGGAAGGTCGTCCTCTTCGACCGAGCGCGCAGCTTTGGGAGGGACGCACATGGAGCGGTGAGGGAGGAAGGGGACACCCGCCTAGCCAGCCAGATCAGCCGAATCAACCCTGGCGATCAATGGGGTGACAGATGTCGCAGCCAGATCGCCCTCACATCCTCTGTGACCTTTTCAGAGCAACAGGTCAGCAAGCCAAGTCCTGATGTCACTGGTTGTGACTGGTTTGGGGAGAGAGAATTGCTGTTTGGCTCAGTGGGTAAAGACCTCACAGGAAGTTCCACACACTTTCAGAAATCCCTCCATGTCTAGCCTTCATTCCACCTAAGGGGAGAGGGGTTATTTGGTTTCCAAATAGCAGACCCCTGAAGGTTAAGGTTATTCACACCTGAGTGGAACTGCTTTAATCAGATTGCTCTGACTTGAACCCTTAGCTGGGATCCCTGTGCTTGCTGGTAGGAATGAGTGGGTGGAGCACTTAGACCTGAGAGTCATTTGAGATCACACAAAAGCCCTTCAGCAGAGGGCAGAAAATGACTCCCTGGTGGGGAGAAGTGGCACCAGGAGATAGAAAACGCAGAGGAGAGTGGGAGCTAGGTGCCAAAGGTCAAGGTGGCCTACTTTTCAGTTTAGCTTTCATGCCCATCTGCCGCACCACCCCCCCAGTCCCGTGCCCATTTGTTCTGCAAGTGCAGGCTGCCCAGGCATGTTCTGGCCCCACAACAATGAGATGTAATGGGCTTGAACAGCAGCGAGCAGAATTTAGGTCTTAAGGTAGAACTTCTCAACTCTTGGGGTGTGAGATGCTTGAAGAGGGAGTTGCAGGAAGATGTGTAAGCTCAGTCCTTTAAGGTCTCCTAGTCTTTCCCCCCACCCCACCAGACCCCCACCTATCAGATCATTGTCAACCTCTCCACCCAAGTAGTCCTGGAGCCAAGATTCTTTTCTCAGTGAAGAGACTTATAGTCCAGACCTTCATTCCTCCATGCTTAAGACCTACTCATCACTGCATTCCAACCGCAGCCTGGAAAGGTCCAGCTCCAACCCCTTCCCAACCCTAGAAAAGTGGTGGATGGAGTAGTGGAGAGTGGGCCACGGGTAGGGTAGGGCAACCCAACCTGGTTCCCAGTGGCCCAATGACCTTCAAGTGTGGATCAATCTCTATCTATCTATCTATCTATCCTCCCTCCACCCACTTACCCACCTCATTACAAGGATTTGAGGCAGCTTCCAGCATGCTTGTATAGGGTCAGTAGATAAGACTATGAGCGCCTTGGAAGTTAAAAGTGATATTTTCCTTCGTTTCCCATGGCAGATTTTTAGATGCTTAATTTGTATTTCCCCCAATTTTTATTATGAAAATTTGCATGTTATGATTACTATAATACTACAATGAACACCATTTAATACACGTTTCTGAATGAATGAATGAGCCATCTACAGAGAATGTCCTCACTTGAGGCCAGGCTCCTGTCCACCCGTGATGCCAGGACTCCTTATTAGCTTCCTCTCTCCCCACCCCCTCCCCCTTACACTGGATGCAGAGGCAGGGAAGCAGGCCTCCCCATGGCTGTCCAGCTCCTTTCCCGCCACCTCAGAGTCTGGGGCTCTGCAAACTCATCTTCCCCACCCCACCCCCATGCCACTAAGCTCCCCAGTCTCCCCGCCCCAACCCTGCCCTCTGCTAACTCCCTACTTTCCCAAGGTTGACTGGCCTTATCCTCTCAAGGTCACTCTGACCCCATCCCTCTCCTCTCACTCCTCCTACCCTAGGGAAGCAGGAGAGGGTGGGGGTATGCAGGGAAAAAAGCAAAAACCTCCAAACCTCCCGACCTTGTCTGCTTGCCAGGGGCTAGAGATAGGAGAGAAATCGGGAGGAGCAGGAAGGGTAGGGCCCTCCAGGAGGTGGGGCCAGCCCTTTGCAGGGTTGAGGGGCTGCCCCAGAGTCAGTTGCTGGTCTGGGTCTGGCTCCCCAGGCTGGCTGGCTGCCTGGGAATGAGGCTTGTTTACGAGCTGGTCAGGAGGAGGGATGGGCAGTAGTAGCAGCTAGAATCCCAAGGGGCCAGCTTGCTCCCTGCCCTGCTGTCCTCGCTCCCATCCCCAAGTCACAGGAAAGAAAACTCCAGAAGAGGAGTGGCAGGGGGGTGTTGGACAAAACATCAAGCCTCACTTCTGTACCCTGGTCTCTGTCAACTCTGGGTGAGCTGAGCCACTGTGGGCAAGTCATTCTCTCTCTGGGCTTCAGAAACCTGAGGAGTTAGCATGAGAAGCTCCCTTATCCCCTCTAATGTTACAACTTGACTCCACATCAAGAAATAACTCGCCCATCTCCCCTTTTCCTTTACCCTCCTTTCTTCCCTTCTGCTTCCTTAGGGAACCAACTCTGCTTTTTTGGCCTTTGAGTCAGCATTGACCTGGGGTCAGCCCAGGGAAGATGTGCCCATTTGGGAGCATCTGCATGTTGTGGGGACTGGAGCACAGTGGTGGTAGGAAATATATAATATGTAGGATGTAGGCTCTGAGATCCTAACCAAATAGCCATTCCTGGGCATAGAAAAAAGGAGGCTAATCCTAAGAGAAATCAGTATGCAGACAAGAAGGGACAAGCCTAGGGTTGGCCATTCTAACTGGCTTGGCCTGCGCCAAGATCTCCCTCCCAGGGACCTTGATTGGTAGTCAATAGCCAAGTGAGGTGGCATTAAGGGCCAGCCAGTTCCTACTAGCAGCATCTGTAGATCTAAGCCCCGGGGGCCCCAGGTTCTGGCCTAACCTACCTTTCCATGCCTAGATTCAGAGGGCCAAAGGGAATGCCAGAAATCACCTAGTCCTCTGGGGCCCCTAGGTGGCTCGGTCGTTAAGCGTCTGCCTTCGGCTCAGGTCATGATCCCAGGGTCCTGGGATCGAGCCCCGCATTGGGCTCCCTGCTTGGCGGGAAGCCTGCTTCTCCCTCTCCCACTCCCCCTGCTTGTGTTCCCTCTCTTGCTGTGTCTCTCTCTGTCAAATAAATAAATAAAATCTTTAAAAAAAAAAAAAAAGAAATCACCTAGTCCTCTCTACCCACCTCACCCCCCCCATTATATAGATGAACATCTAAGGAGGGAGGTGACTGACGCAGGCCACTCAGCGGAGGGATCCTGTGCTTGTGATCCTGCTAGTGCATGACTATTCTGTCTTGTTTTCTTGTCTTCTCTCTCCACTTAGCTTGAAGACACACTAAAGACAAAGATTTCACGAGGAAGCATAACATCATCAATAGCGCACCTTCAGAGTTTGGGGAGACTGTGACTGGGGTTTGGATCTGGGCTCTGCCATTTGCTTGTTCTAAGATGTTAGCAAGTCCCTTGCCCGTGAAGTTGGCACTTAATATTTGTTGAATGAATGAGACCTAACCTTCTGAACCTCAGTTTCCACAACTGTAAAATGGAAATAAATGATACCTGACTGCTTCTCTGGTAACAGGAAAAGGGTCTGTACGGACAGCGAGCTCCAGCAAGTGGGTTTTGTCTTCTGGGTCACACTCGGATTCATCTCTTGGGCCTGCCCAGTGTGGGGCAGGCAGCATTTGTGGGTTTGTGAGAATGCCCTTCTCACCAACTCTCTGCCCTTACTCCTCAGCTAGGATCCCTGTGTTTCCTCCTCCTGGCCCTGCCCCTGGACCAGAAGCACCCTTCAGGACCCCTCCCCTTCCCCAGAGAGCACTCCTGGGCGGATTATTGAGATCACAGACCCTTTTGATGTCCAGCCTCCTCTGAAGGGCCTCATGGCCAGCCCCCCTCTATTTCCTCACACTCACCCCCAGGGTCCCTAGTCTGACCCCCACCTCCTAGGAGCCAGCAGAGGGAGCCCTGAGCCCCGGGGCTGTGGGTGGGGGCTGCATGGGGGTGGGGGAGGTGGGTGGTGGAGAGGGGGCAGAAAAATGTTGCCTGACGGCTGCTGAGGCGGCTGGGCCCGGGCCTGTGCCCGGGCCTGTGCCCGCCCGCCTGTCCTGTCCTGCTCTGTCTAACTCGGTAATTTACTGCTCCCCCTCCCCCAGCCCCTACCCCCACCCCAACCACCACATCAAAGCCAGTGATGCCCCAGCTCCATTAACCCCTGCCTCCCCACCGCCCACAGACACCCCATTCCCCCCCTCTCCCACACTGGCCCAATCGGGTTCCCTCTGCCTTGTCCTGGACACTGCCCTTCCCCTCTCCTTCTCGTACTCTTGGGAGAGGCAGGGGCTCTCCCTTCCCTGATGGCCTTCACCAGTCGAGAGGGCGTCCTATCAGGCAGGGCTCTGGAAGGCAAAGGAGTGGACACACTGACCCTCCACTGGATTCTCTGTCCTGTGCCTCTGCTCTCCCATGCTGTGGTGGGGAATACCCAGGTGAAAGTGGGGCTGGGGAGCAGAAGGGGCCTGTGGAAGGCCCTGTACCCCTTTCCTGACTGCACACAGGGATGAGGTACTCAGCAAGAGGTGGACTCCCAGCCCTGGTCCTCACTGCCTATATCCTGGGTGGCCTTAAGCAAGTCCCCTCCTGTCCCTGGACTTTGCTGGACTTCTAACCATAAGTGAGAAGATTGGCTTAGATGATCTCCAAGTCCTTCCTAGATCTAATTTCTGGCTTAGATGAAGGGCTTGGAGCCAGAGGAACCAGCTTTGGAGGCCAGGTGGAAAACAGAAGATCCCTCCCAGCGACCTTTCCCTCCCTCAGCTCCTCCTCAGGCTGATCAGGGGAAGCACCCAAGATCTCACCCCACTCTGCCCGGGGCAGGAAGGAGGACACAGGCTAGAGGGCGCTCTGCCCAGTCCCTGGGGACAGGCTGCTGTGTTCCCCAGCGCCTCCTGCTCTGGCTGGCTGGGCGCCCTGCTACCAGCCTGACCGCGGCCTGGCTCCCGCCCCGCCCTCGCCTCATCCCCTCCACAGCTGCATTTCTCCATCAAAGTACACATTCTGGAATCCCTCTCACTGGGCCCTGGTGATCAAACCTCCCACTGACCTCCCCCCCACCCCACCAACTCCTGGCTTCCGATGAGAATGGGGCAGGAGGGGGTTGTCCCCCCGCCACCAGGAAATGTCACAGTGCCAGGACTCTGGTGGGCTCAGGGCATGCTCTGGGCTGGATCGAGCCAGCCTCCTTTTGCCCCTGCCCTTTTCTGCTCACAGCCCCATTGTCTCCCTCCAGGGGAAGCTGCCAAGCTGGAAGGCCTGGAGGGGGGGTACTGGATGGCCACCCCACCCCCATTCTCCACCCCACCCTGAGCTTGATGGGGGCCAGCCACCGGACTGCCCACAAAGGGTCAGATAAAGACGCAATGGAAGAGGGTAGCCAAGCCCAGCCTGGAGTGGTGGTGTGGGAGGTCTAAGCTGGACAACCTGGGTGTCAGGAAGAAGCCTGGGTCCTTTCCCTGACTCCCTGTGGGGCCAGAGATGAGGCTGTCCTAAGCCTCTGGTTCCGATTTCCTTTCCATAAGGCGGGGGGTGGGAGGGTGGAGAGATAGGCAAGATGAGATGGGGGAAGGGAGTGAGACTGGGTGCTGTTTTGCTTGTGGAACAAGGGGGAGGGTTGGTTTCTTTCATAGAAAATATAAAACAGAAAGAGGAAGGGAGAAGAAGGGAGATTGATTTGGCCATTCTGTGAGAGTGAGCTATGTTCCACATCCACTGATTGAAGGCATAAATAAAGATGGGTCAGACAATGAGAAGAACTTCCTGGGGGAGGGAGGGAGGGGCTCAGAGAGCAGGCTGGAAGGGCTGGGAGCTGGTGACCAGGAAACCTCGGACTTTCCGTCTCTTCCTCACTCTCAAAATGGGATCTGTCAGGGCCAGAGCACTCCAGGATGGCCTGGAGGCAGTGGGCTGGACAAGATGACCTCAAGAGAGCCTGGCCAATGTCCTGGAATCTGGGATTCTGCGATTTACAAAGATACGGTTACAGATGGGAGAGAGACAGACAGAGAGGCTGGAGGCAGAGTTTAGAAAGCATGCATTGCATGGAGGGGGAAGGAGGAGGGGGAAAGAAGGTGGAAGGGAAACTTTTCTGGAACCTGGAGCTAGGTACCTGAGCCTATTCCAGGACCTGGATCACTCCCCTACAGGACCCTCCTTTCCTAATCTGGACAGTCCAGTCACTCAGAGTTCCTGGGGTCCTCTCTGTTCCCAGCGTGGCTGCTACTAGAATGTCAGAGTCGACTGCAGGGGCTGCTGCCTTCCTGCCTACCGCTAGAACTCTGGCCTGGTTAGCATTCTCTGAGAAGCAGGGAAAAGGGGGCCAGCAAGCAGGTCCTAGACATCAGACGCTCTGGGCCTGATAAAGTTCCTAGCCAAAGTAAAGCTGGTGTAGGGGGGCAGTGTGGGGAGTGAGGGGTAGGCAAGGAGTGGCAGGAGCCTCAGCCTACTGGGGATGCTGGGTCCAGCCCTCCAGCCCAAGCCAGATCTTGGAGATCGATGGTGGGGTGGGATGGGGACAAGAGAGTAAGCAAGTAGAGTCAAAGATCCTGAGAAAGGAATCTGGGATCAGACCAAAGGAATGAAGTGTCGGAAACAGAGGAGAGTGAGGGGACCAGTGCAGGTGGGAGAGGCAGGTTCTCTCTGAGAGGCAGCTGAGAGAGGCAGTTGCTGGACACCTTATCACCCCAGCCCCTCACTCTTCACCCAGCTCACCCTGCAGCTGCAGCCATGAAGGCCCCTGTGTTCTCCTACACCTGCCCTCCTCACCTCCTCCCCCACTCCCTGCTTCCCAGCTTCAGGGTCAGTCTCCAAGGGACCAGGCCTCTCTCCCTCTGGCTTGTCACCCACCCAGCAGGCCCTCCTGAACAAAGGAACCCTCATAGACACAAGTCTCAGAAAGGCAAATCAACCAATTCAGCAACACTCCACAAGACTTCCCCAGCACCTTTAGCCTCCAGGGCACAAAGACAAAGGCTCTGCCTTCCAGGAGCAAGGAAGAAGGATCACAGAGGGGATGGTTGTCCCAGTAACTGGCATAGTTGCCCAATGCGTGGGGTGCAGTGGGAGCACACAGAAGGCGAAGGAGGAAAGACAAAGAGATAATGTTATGGAGGATGTGGTATTCTACCTGGAAGGATGAGAATGATTTGGAGAAATGGAAAAGGAGTAGAGGAAGGGCAACTACCATCAGGCAGAGACCCCTGTCTCCATGCCTTGAGAAAGGGCAAAATGAGAAAATATGAGTCTGGGAAACAAGACAGAGATCGCTTTACAAAGTTTTGCTTGGGACTCTGGATTTTAAATTTAAATTAATCCTCCTTTTCTGGCCTACAGAAGCTGCCCAGGAGAACCCGCAGCGTGGAGGAGGGTGACTTAACATTTACAGAGCACCTCCCGACGCCATATCATTTTGTAGGTAATCCTCCTGTCCGGCCTACCAGATAGGGGGACTGTTTCCCAATTTTATAGTTGAGACGTTGAGGCGCAGGGAGAAGTGACTTATCCAAGGTCACAGACTTAACAAATGGCCAAGACTGGATCTCAGGTCTATTTCAAAACTGACACTATTATTATACTAAGTTATGCTAAGCCAGGATCGAAGGACGCAAGTCCCCTAACCGGGACCTGGGTCATCCTCGATTTGCTCCCTCGCTGACACCCCCGAGGGACATCTCTCCCGCATCAGGAAAGAGGGCTCGCAGCCAGCAGCTCCCTGTGTGGGCATCCAGCTCCCTATCTCCCTGGAAGAGAGGGATCTGCCGGCCCCACCCCTCCTTCCAAACCGGGGGGTGGGGGCGGAGTGGAGGGTAGAGAATCCAGCCAATGCTATGGCGCTATGCAAATAGACAAGACCTTGCTTTCTTAGGATTGGCTGATGCATCAGTGATACTGTCCAAGTCCCTCCTCTTTAAACACCCAGCTATTCCGGGCGGGTCTTTGCAGCTCTGGAGAGACCGGGAAGGAAAAAAAAAAAGTCCACGGGATCGAGATCTCTGAGAGGTCCCGACCTGGCACCCACCTTCCTAGTTGCTGTCCATCCCCAAGACTCAAAGTCCCCGCGACCTTAGCTCCGTAGTTGTCTGCTCTAGGTAGGGCCAGGTCTGGAGGCCACGTCTCCTTGGTTGGCCGGGCCTCCCTCCCTTCCACCGGGACCCGCCACGACTCCCAGTACCTCCGAAGCTGTGTTTTTTCATTTCTGACCCCCACATCTGGAAGGACTGGGAGCCTGGGTCCCTTTCCTGTCTTTCTTCCTCTTCTTTGCTCCGGGAGGAGGATGTAGAGAAAGCCGGGGTCCTGACTCAGTTTCCCTTTACGTTTTCCCCCCGCCACTACTGTCCATTTGAAGTAGCCCTCAGAGAGAGGCTGGTGGGTTTGTGGAGCAGCGTAAGGCGGGGAAGAGACAGCTGTTTGACCCTCTTTGCCTTGTGCCTTCCCACCTTGTTCCTCTCTTTTCCACAAATCCAGTCCTCCTCCCCTAAATCCAGGGCCCTCCTCACACATTCTTTTCTTCGGATCTCTGACTACAGATCTCCCCCCCGCACACACACACCCGCTGTCTACCCGGTGGCTCTTTCTCACCCACGTGCCAGTTCCTTGAGGACCTGGATTGAGCGCATAAGCGGAGGGGGAAACGGAGGATGGGGAAGGGTGTGTAGCACAAGATAGGAGGAAATACAACCGACTGTGCGGAGTGGAGGTTTCGGAGCGTCTGAGCGGCAGTTTAGAAGTGGCCCAGGCGGGGGCCGGCAGGAGAGCGGCACGCACCTCCCCGGCACCTCTCCAGCGGCCCGGGGGGCTGGGCTGGGCTCGCAGGTAGAGCCCGGAGGCAGCGGGAGCGCGTTTGGCAGCCCCCCACCCCCACCGGCCGCCGTCGGTCCCGAAGCCCCCGCCCTTGAGCTGCCCGAGCCGCGCCGGCACCGCACTCACCACCACAGCCCACCGACGGGCGCGGGACACAGCAGCAGCAGCAGCAGGACGGAGGGCGCGGGCGGCAGCATCGCGAGCGCTCTGCCGCCGGCCGGTGCGGTACGGGGCGAGGCTGCCGGGCCAGCCGCGGCGCGCCGGGGCGCGGGCTTCAGGGCGAGCGCGGGCTTCAGGGCGAGCGCGGCGAGCGCGGCGGCGGCGGCGGCGGCCGGCAGGCGAGGGCTCCGGCGGCGGCGGCGGCGGCGGCGGCGGGGGGGGGGCCCATCGCGGGCGAGGAGGGCGCGGCTCGAGGCGGAGAGCGGACGGGGCCGCCAGCGCCTGTGTCTCCAGCCGAGTTCGCTCGGGAGAAGAAATCAGAGCCGGGGGCGGGGGTGGGAGGGGAGCGGGGCCCCGGCGGGGGCGGGGGCAGGGGGGCCGTGGGGTGGCAGTTGCGACAGTCAGGCGGCGGGACTCTCGGGAGGGAGCCGTGCGCCCCGGGGCTGCAGGCGTGGAGCTCAGCGGAGGGCGGGTGCGAGGTCCCGGGGCGGGGCCCGAGAGCGCCGGTGGCTGCGGGACGCGCCTGCCTCGCCCCTTCCCTTCGCCCCTCGCGGACTGGGAGCCCCCCGCCGCCGCCCAGAGTCAGGGGCAAGGAGGGGCGGGGGAGCAGGGTGGAGAGGAGTAAGGGCGGGGAGGGGGGGTGGAAGAGGAGCTGGGGAATGGGGGACGGGCTGGAAGGGAGACGTTTGACAGGTTTGTTGACTGTAAAGAGAGAAAACTTCCCAGGAATGAGGGAGTTGGGGGGGGGCGGTTCGGAGGGAGATGCTGGAGCCGGGGCCGGGAGAGGAAGTCCGCCTGGGGCGCTGGGTGCTCCGGGGAGGGGTGCCGAACTCGACCGTCGGACGGGCGGACTCAGGAGGGGGTCACCCCTTACCGGCCCCGCCTCCGCACTGCACGCCCCTTTCTCAGCCTTTCCTCGAGGAAAGGAGGAAGCCCTAGGCCTCCGCTCTCGCTCCCCAGCCACCCCGCCTCTTCAAGCCCGCGTTCGGGGGAGGGCTGCGAAGGGGAGATTAGACAGCAAGAGGAACCTCTTGGATGGCCTGCGCTCAAGCGCTCGCACGTGTAAGCGAGCGGTAGAGCTGAGGTTGCAGACTTGCAAGAGATTAGGAGGGCAGATCTCTCTGCAGCCGGGCCTCGCGTGTCCGCGTGTCCGCGTGTAGCCTGCCTCACGTTCCTTCCCCAACTTGGCCGGGGCCAGAAGGGGTGGAAGAGCCAGCTGCAGGTGAGATGGTGTTTATCTGATTCTCTAATGCCACAAAAATGTCTTTGATGCTCCCTCCCCCACAGGGGGGGATCAAAGGCCCCGTGGGGAGGGGGGACAGCTCCATTCATCACACCAAGCTACTGGCAGTGGCTGCAGTCCCCGCTCCTCCCCTCCGCCTGCTTGCCCCAAGGGTGCCGAGGGACAGGTGGTGCAGGACATTCCATAGCAAGCGCCAGTTTCCCTATCACCGCCATCTAGAGTGGCATCAACCTTTAAAAGGGGGGAGGAGTGGATCTCCCAAGTGGTAGAAGCTTCAGGCACCCAGAGGAAAGCTCCTGGTCTTTTGGGGTGGAGATAGCATCTGAACTCTGGGAGCGAGGCCGCTGCCAAGAGACATAAACATCCTTGGTGAGCAGAGAGAAGGCAAGATTGAGTCCCCCAGAGAGTGGGGACAAGTGAATAGAGATTCTGAAGCTGGGGGACGAAGGGGATGCCACAGAAGACCATTGATGCCTAACCCAGGGGACGAGGCAGATCTGGGGAAGGATGGATGAGCAAGTGGAAAACAGAAATGGAGAAACATTGCCCTAGGCACATGGGGAAGCTCCTAGGTTCGCTGTGAGCCCAACCCCACGGCCAGTGGTGTCCCGGCTGTGTCAGTCTAATGCCCTGTACTGGGGACAGAGAATTTTGATGACGGGGCTGGAGCACTCTAGAGAAGGGGAAGGGACCCTGGGTGGGTCGTCTAGTGGCTGAGGGAGCTAATAAGGGGCACAGGGCCCAAGTGTTGCCCCCTCCCATTTTAGCCTTTCATAGCAGCCAGCTACCACCCATGGCCTCTGCACCTCTTAATTTTGTACGCAGTTACTGTTTCTGCAGGGCAATGCCAACTTTGGACACGGCACACTCAAAGACAGACCCAGGCTGGGCACACACTCAGGCCAGATGGTACTCAACAGGCATCTGGAGAGCTTTGCGGGTTCCTAAAGGCTGCAGGTGGCCAGTGACCAGACCCCTGGGAACCACTGCCTGGGTTCTGAGTCCCCTACGCACCCCTGCCCCCACCCTGCTACTGTTATTGCAGATTATGAAATGCTCTCCCTATCCTGCATTCTTCTCCGAGGCAAGAATTTTAATGTATTTGTCTTTGTCATCAGGGGACCGGGGCTCTGGGACCGCCCTGCCTCTGCCTGAGGAGGGAGCGCCCCAAATCTAGTCCCTGCTGTCTCCAGACCCCAGCCTCTTTCCATTACCACCCCCTCATGCCCTAGCCCTGCCCCTCGCCTCCCTCTCCGAAGACACAGTCTCTCTGTGGGGTGGATAAAAATGATGTTATTGAAACAACAGAATTGGGAGCAGTGGCAGGGAGCAGGGATAAGCGCAGGAAACTGGGGCGTTTGCCAAGAAGCCTTCTCCCCCGCAGGCGGCCTTTCTGCCCCCACCCCCCACCTTTCCTACAAACACACACAGATCGCCCCACCCCTCCTGCAGCACTCTCTCTGGCCAGATCTTAAGGAATATTTGGCCATCCCCAGATTCCCTAAGCCCTCATCCCCCCCAGAGTCCCACTGCAGAACCCATTGGCCCAGCAGTGTCTGCAGAAGCACTGGGGCAGGGGAGGGGTCTGCTGGAGTCTGCGATGGGCAGGCCTCGGCTCCGAGGGCAACTGTGCTTCTGCTTCCTCTCTTTTGCTTTCTCTGCACCCCCACCTAGGGGTTGGCTGGCATCTGGGCAGAAACCAGAGCAATGACTTCTGCCCTTATGCATTCCAAACCTTTAGAGAGATGAGTTCAGATGTTCCCGAGGCTTCGGTCCCCCACTATTACCCTAGAAGACTTTTCATGGAGCAGGGCTGGGGGGACAGAGACAGAGGTACACAAAGATCAAGATGCGTGCACACACATGCACACTTGCGCACATCCACCCACACCTGGGCAACGGGCATCCAGATAACCCCACAGAAACACCAGGACATCCTTGCCTCCCCTGGACAATGCTGAGTAACTTTCACCCACAGGTACAGATGGACACACAGACGGGCTGGCTCAGGCTGAGACAGTGCCTGCCTCCCTGGAGATTACATGCACTGCTCCCCGCCCCCCCCCCCCCCACCTCTGCTCAGACATGCATGTGGAGGAACATTCTGGGAAGATTGGAAGGTGGCAGCCCAGAAGGGGGCAGCATGGAGTGGAGTGTTGCCACTCTGATCCCCGCTCTGTCAGTCCTCTGGGCACTGGGCCCCCTCCACCTCTTCCTCTGTTGCTCTGCCTTTAGTTCTGAGAACCTTTTAACTCCACTTTTAGGCCCTTGTGCAAAAGAAAGAGGGGGAAGGAGCACAGGGATGTCTGGCTGTGGGATGGGAGAGGGAGGAGGAGCAGAGGTGGGGATTGGGGAGGGGGAGAGAGGCAGCTGGAGAGAGATAACATCGGAGTCGCTGCAGGGGAAAGCAGAGCCCTCTGTCTGTTGGATCCTCTCTCTCTGTCTTTCCGTGCCTTTTCATGTCTCTTCCATCTCCAGAATTCGGTTTCTATTTGTGTCTGTCTCTAAATCACTTTCTCTGCTTCTTTGTTTCTCAGAATGACTGAAGCTGCAGGAGCCTAGGAATTTGGGCCTGTGACCCTTCCCTTCCCAGTAACCTCCCTCTCTCCCTCCCTCTGCACCGTCTTCCCTCCCCCTTCCCCAGCAAGGGGACCTGATTGCCATTCTTTCAGGGTGGTGACTGGGACTTGAGAATTCCTAAGGGCCCTGGGTGTCTAGGTTCTCCAGGAGAACAGGGAGAGGAAAGCCTAGTCCTCTAGAGAGATGAAGGGAAGGAGAAAGAAAAAGGGTCATTTTCCTCTTCTGTACCCGGCATTGCTCCACTCCAGCTTTCCCCAGCCCACCTGAAGTCAGGAGAGTGTGCCTTTCCAGCCAAGGGTGGGAGCTCAAATGCCTGGTTCCCACTTTAGCCCATTGGATCCCTGCCTTACAAGCCAAGTTTCCTCTGAGACCCCCTCTGGGCCTTTGTCCAAGGGAGCCCCCCACCCCATATTCCAGTTCCCCACAGAGTCCACCTGCCCCACATTTTCCATATCTCTCAATCCTACCTACACCCCAAACTTCCGATCACCCCATGAGTCAAAGGGAGAAAGAACTGGAGGGGGGCTGTGGAGGAGCTCTGAGGAGGGGAAGGGGAGCAGAGGCTGAGAGGGAGGGCCTGCTCGCCAAGACTGGGCTGGAAACAGCCAGAGAACATTTGTTTTCACTTAGCTCAGCCCCAGTGGCCCCGGGTGGGAGCGGTTGGCCCCAGGAGCTTCTCCAGCCGTCCAGTCCAGGCCTGGCTCCTGCATTAGGGCCTGGGGGTGGGCAGAAGGACCCTGGCATGGCCTCAGGTGTTCTGGGAGGAGCCTCCACCCTCTTCTCCATCCTCCTCCAGGAGACACCCCCTATCCACACTGCTTCAGCTCCCACCTCTGAGGGAATCAGGGCTTTCAGTCTCGGTCTGTCTCCTAATTGTGTTGGTGTCTGGGGCTACCTCTCCCTGGGCAGAGGGTAGCACACTTTTAATTGAACACCTACGGTGTGCCAGGCGCCCAGCTACGTAGCGGAGAAACAATGGTGAGCAAAAGCAGACCTAATCCCTACCCTCATGGAACTCATGGTCATTAATCATATCATCTTACAAACAAATGGAAAACTGCAACCTTGACCTGTGTTGTCCAGGAGAAGGGAGGGGCCGTGAGGCTCTGGCTGCAGGGGACTGGCCAGTCAGGGAAGGAGGAGCAGGCTTCTCTGAGGAGAGCATGCTCCCTCGGAGATACAAAAATAAGCTGGAGTTAACTGGGAGACACAAGGGAAGGAAGAGCATTTCAAGCCGAGGGAACAGCCTTTGCAAAAGGCCCGCAGGGGTATGGAGAAGGCATGGGGGCACTGCATCAAGGTTGGCATGGGTTGAAAGAGAGTGAAAAGCAGCCTGGTGGGAGATGAGGCTAGAGAGATTTAGGGGGATCAAACCAAGTCAAGCCTTACAGGCATGGAAGGGAATGTTTTTCTTATTTTAAAAGCGATGGGAACTCTACAAGACAAATGCACTGCAAGAGGGAAGAAAAGGAGATGGCGGGGGTGGGGGGGGGGACCTCTGGATTAAAGAAGAACTAACAGACATATAAAAAAACCAAAACAGGCAAAGTTGAACTATAGTAGTTAGAGACATGTGGTTGGATGACAAAAATAAGTAGATGCTTCCCAGGAAAGTCAGGATAGGTAGTTCCTCCAGGGTGGGGGAAGGAGGCAGTTCTATTTTGAGGAGCAACCAGAATGGGATGGCTGGCAAGGTTCTGTCTCCTTTCATGGCAGTTGGCTTCAGGGGTGTTCAATTGTACATTTGTTCTATGCTCTTTTCTGTATTCATTTTCCTAACGATAAAAGGGTTAAGGAAAAGAACATTCCCTTTGGGCCTGAGCAGGAAGCCACTGTAGCGGTTTCCCCGGGGAGTGAGTGACATGGTCAGTTGCACAGTTGGAAAAGATGGCTCTGGCCACGGTGTGAAGGGGAGATTGCAGGCGAGCCCGAGCAGAAGCAGAAGGCCAGCTCAGAGGCTCCCCGGGGGCCCAGGTGAAAAGCCACCACAGCCTTGAGGTGGGTGAATGGCAGCCATGATGGATAGAGTGGACAGTTCTGGTCGCTGTTGAGGAAGGAGGGTCAGGTGGACTTGGGAGGAGGCTGGAAAAGGAGGCAAGGAAGAGGGAGTTGACAAGGACGCCTCTGGGATGTTTCACTGGCCTAGCAGGGTGAATGGTGGTGTGTCCACTCAGCTAAGGAACACCGGCGGAAGACCAGCATTAGGCAGGGCTGGATGGGGAGTTTGGGACATGAATTAAAGATGCTTCCAAAACATTCACTGTCGACTAGCAGTTGGAAATATGGCTCTGGAGCTCAGAGGGGATGCCAGGCCTAAGTCATCGTGGTGTAGAGTATAATTAAGCCAAGCTCAGGGCCAGGATCGCCCAGGAGAGAGTGCAGAGGGAATGGAGGCTCCATGAACATTTAATGGCCAGAGGAAGGGGAAGAGGCTGCAGAGGAGACTGAGAAGCGCCTCCAGGAGTGTAAGAGGAAAAAGCATTGTGGTTTGACAGAAGCCAAGCAAAGAGAGCACTTGGAGATGAGGGAAGTGGGCAATCATATGAACCATTTGTGAGAGGTCGGTCAGATGGGGAGGAAAATGTGTCTATATAACACAGGAAGAAAACCACTGAATCAGTTAAACCTCAGGCTGATTTGGCCAAAGTACAAATATGATCCACCGTTTTCTTGCTGTCAAACTTGCTCAGCTTTGCTTACAAAATCAGGTGCATACTCATTAGCTTGGCATTAGGGTCCACCATGGTTTGTCTGTTTGTCCGCTCCCAACCTCACCTTCCTTTCTGTCTCCACGAGAGCTCCAGGCTCACTGTGGCTCACTATGGTGCTCAGTCAGGCCCCAAACCCTGACCTCCCCTCCACACTCTGCTCATCTGCCTCCTGGCCCCAGGAGGCCCAGCTCTGCCCTTTTCTCCAGGATCCCACACACCCATCGTGGGAGGCAATCTCTCCAATTCTCATTAACTTGTAGCACTTTGAACCTTTTTTTATAGGAAGTACGGCATTTAGAGTTGATTTTGTCTGTATATTTTTCCTCCACTTGCTTATGAGTTTTTTGGTTTGTGTTTGTTTTTGGTTTTTGGTTGTTTTTTTTTTTTTTGCAGGACAAGAACTATGTCTGGCCTGCAGTGGACACTTCATAAACTTGGGTTCTTTGGAAATTTGAAAGCATGAAAGATACACAGCAGGGCCGGGCAAGGCAGACCCTTCCCCGCCGCTCCCCCCCACCCTGCGCCGCCCGCCAACATGTGGTGTCACCTCCTCACCAAAACCTGATTTTCTGAACTCAGGTGGGAAACTGGGGCCCCAGGGGAGACCAGAGGATTTCTTTTTTTTTTTTTTTTTTTTTTAAGATTTTATTTATTTGACAGAGAGAGACACAGCGAGAGAGGGAACACAAGCAGGGGGAGTGGGAGAGGGAGAAGCAGTCTTCCCGCTGAGCAGGGAGCCCGACCAGGACCCTGGGATCATGCATGACCCAAGCTGAAGGCAGACGCTTAACAACTGAGCCACACAGGCGCCCCGAGACCAGAGGATTTCTTAACATCCCCTCTCTCGGTGCAAACCCACAGCCCACCCCACGGCCCACCACTAAACACGATGGCACCTTCTCCGGGAGCCTAGCACAGAGTCATAGCACCATCTCCTGGCGAGAGGAGACACTGTCCCTCAAGAGAAAATACTTCTGAAAGGTCGTCTCCATGGTAGAGAAACGCAGATTAAAAATTAGAACCAGGAAGAATACCAACCTGTTACGTTAACAACAAAAATTTAGGAGGTGTACACTCAGAGCTGGGAGAGGTGTGGAGAAACCTCTGCATATTGCTGGCAATGCTGTCAAGCTGGCCACGTGTTCCGGAGCACATGCCAACGGAACTGATCGTGTACCTTGCGTGATTTCACTTTGGAGTGACACCCAGTGTAAGTTATTTAAGAGGGAAAAAAAAGAAACTATGCACGCAAATGTAACTACCTTTTCTGTATTAGTGGAGAGCTCAAAGCTTATGCAATGCCTAGCTAGCAGAGGGTATGTTGACCACACCATAAAATACTGGTCAGGCATTAAAATGACATATGCTCATCACACTGACGCAAGGAACAGTCTCTATAAAATAAATGCTAAGTTACAAAAAGAGCACCCAGAATGTTATTTTCACTTATGAAGTAGAAACAGTGCATGCAGCAATAAGGATAGGAAGAGGATTAAAAATCTTCTAAGAAGTTGACGTTATTCAGAGGTGAAGAAGCATTTTGAGGTTTTGGCTTATTTATTTCCTCTCTGGTGGGAGCTTGTTTTTCTGATAGAGACTTCAGCTATTCAGTAAAAAGAAATCAAATAAGGAGGGAACTGGGGGCACCTGGGTGGCTCAGTTGGTTAAGCGGCTGCCTTCGGCTTAGGTCATGATCCTGGAGTCCCGGGATCGAGTCCCGCATCGGGCTCCCTGCTCGGCAGGGAGTCTGCTTCTCCCTCTGACCCTCCTCCCTCTCATGCTCTCTGTCTCTCATTCTCTCTCTCAAATAAATAAATAAAATCTTAAAAAAAAATAATAAGGAGGGAACTGGTTAGGAAAATGTTCAAAGCTCATGGGGCTGGGCAATGTCCCTTGGGGACAGTCAGGGCCAGAGACTTTTCCTGGGGCTTTTCTCCAAAACTTTCCACCTGCCAGTGCAAGAGCTTGTATATAATATGCGTTCAGTAAATGTCTGTGGAGTCCCCTAAGTTTGAGTGATGCCAAGCCTGAATACCAGCCATCTTCCTCAGTGCCATCTCCTCTCAAGAAGCCTCCCCCGATTGCCCTGCAGCCCTTAAAGTCTTCAAGTTATTCGCCCTGATTCGATGAGGGCCAGATCATGCCTTGAGGCTGTCACTGAACCCCACAGCCTGACCTTCCTACTGCCTTCAGTGCTTCCGCCCAAAATGGATCTAGGACTGGCCAGGAGGGAGGTCCCAACGAGCTGGATAATTCTCACACTTTGGATTCATATCTGGCATCATTTCATCAAATCTAGCAGCTTGCCTCCTTTGTCCTGGGCATGGAAAAGAGTAACGTCACAGATTGGGTCCTCCAGATGCTGGAGATGGCTTTTGGGGTGCAAGGGGTTTATCTGGAAAGGAAGGAGTGGAAGCAGGATTGGGCAGAGGGAGAAGTGGGGCTGGGACGCAGGCTCAGCCAAGCCTCCATCACAGGCGCTGCCAGCTCTTGAGGGAATTTTGCCACCAGAATGTCCCCCACAGATTGAAATGGCCTGGCCTTTATACCTCTATCTCACTCGGTCACCAGATGTGTGGGCAGCCCTGAGAAAGGAAGAGTGTGTTCTCTGCAGCTGACCCTGAAGGAGTTGACAGCGAGAGACTGTCTATTGACCTCAGTCCCCATGGGGCAGCAGATCCTTCTGTAAACAGCAGCCTGGGCGTTGCATCTCTGTGTTTATTAGGGGACATCTGACAGATGAGGAAACTGAAGCCAAGATCATAGGCATCGTGAGTGGTAGAGCTAGGAGTCCAGCTTGCGCTTCTGGTGAACCCTTACGCCCGCCTGTTTCCGTGTATCCCACAGTGCCCCCCCCCCATTGAAAAGGGCTCCCATGGAGAAAATATTACTGAATAGCCCACTAGTGATCAGAAGGGGCCACAGGATATCCAGCAGGGTCAATGGCGTTCCCCAGGGTGTCAGGAAGATGGAACCTGGAATGCCCCTCTTAGCCACTTCCATCTCCTCCCTTTGCCCCCACCCCCTTGGACTTCTGGCACACACATCCTCCGGTGCCCCCATCCCCATATGCCAGGATACCACACTTTGCTGGGTCTCAACACAGCCTAGCCCACTGCTCTCACACGTTCTCTGTCTGCTTCCCCCAGCATGGCGAGATGTCCCCCCCGCCCCGTCCTCATCTCTTCACTGTAGCTTGGCATCGTCTTAGTTTTAATTTCAAAAGACAACAAGGCCACATCCATTGGCTTTAGAAAGAGTGTGATCAAATTCAGCTCAGCCATCTGCCAGCTGTTGGACAACTAATGATCCCACCTGTGCCTCATCTTCCCCTGAGGTAAGAACACCCCCTCCCGCCATAGACCTGTCATGAGGATTCAATAATATAGTGAAGACACAGCGCAAAATCAGGACCTACAAGATACCAGGCTCTCATTCACTAGAAATGGTTATTTTTTAAATAGAGAATTCAGGGCGAGGATCAGGTCTTCTTGTGCCAAATGAAGACAACAAGGATTCAAAGACAATTCCTAGGGAACCAGAAGCATCCATGGATCATCATCCAGGGGAAGGGTAATACATGTCCTTGGACTTTTAAGTTTAAAATGAGACAATTTAAAGAAAAGCATTACGTAAAAGTATAGTCTAGGTGGTACGTGGATATCCGTGAAAGGACCTACAAATAATGGTGTAGGGGAAGGCACATGTCTATGCTTAGGGCCTGATTAAACCTACCCATGCTCTGAGGGCAATAATGAGGCATCCCAGAGAGGACAGGAGGGCCACTGCCCCAGAACACAATAGAGGACAAGTTCAGCTGAGCAGGGGTCCGCTGCCTGATGGAGAGTGCCTTAGAGCTCCCAGGGGTGTGTGGATGGCAGACTCCCCCTGTTGGGGGACTCCAGTCTGGCATCTCCTATGTCTTCATTCCTTCCAACACTGGCCTGTGGGAGACCGGAAGACGGGTCAGAAGGCACAATTTCTGGTCCTAGGAGCGGTTTGCTTTGTGTTCTTGAGCCAGTCACTTCCGCCCCTGCTGCTTCAGTTTCCCCATATGACAGTGGGGGCTGGGAATGAATGAGCTCTCAGTTCTGCGCACTTGGACAGCCCTCTAAGTGGTGAATCCTCAATGCCAGCAGAGGGCGCCAGACCCTGAGGAGCGGATTGGAGGCTCCCTTCGGACCATTCAAGAAGAGGGCTGAAAGAGCCACAGTGAGGCAGGAAGAGTGACAGCTCCGAACAGACATGGGGTACCCAAGCGACTGACTGGAGGGACAGTCTCCTCAGAAGAAAGAGCTCTGTGTAAGGGCAGGGCGGACGGCGTCCCAGTCTGGCTCTGGGCTAATGGCAATTAGAAACCAAGCACCTGGCATTCAAAAGCAACTTTCCATTACAGCACAACGCTCCCCCTGGGGGGGCTCCGTCGTTGGGTTGGGGTTGAAGACCTCTCCCCGGACCCCTCTCCTTACAAAACTATTTTTAAATATTTGGAGAAAAGAAATGTAGCATCACGGGAAAGTATCATGTTCTACAGACGATTCAAAATGCATCGTTCTTACTTCATCTGAGTTCAAAATGCATTTGCCATCTAAGATGCTTAAACAAGACAGCTCGTTAGCGCATTACTGGTAATAGTAAAGAAAAAACAAACAAACCTAGAAACCTACAATGTCCACCAATAGGAAAACAACCTATATTACAGCAAATACCATAAAATATAAGCTCTCCACATAGAGTGACAGGGGCAAGACGTGCAGTTCATGAAGCAGACAAGAATGGTGCACCAGGATAAATTCTATAAATGGGTAAGCTTCTGGAAAGAAACACGAGGAGCTGTTAACAGGGGCTACCTTTGGGACAACGGGAAAAGGAAGGTTTACTTTTTGATTTTATACCTCTGTATGTAAAATTGGGAGTTTTCAAACAACGTGCGTCGTGTGTATTATTTTTTTAAATGTCAACGGGGATTATCTGGTGGGACGATTATGGACCATTTTTGTAAATTTTTATCTTTATGCTTTACATTTTTAAAAAACAAAAACATTTTGCTGAAACCAATGTTACACTGTATGTTAACCAACTGGAATTTATTTATTTATTATTATTATTTTTTAATTCTTTTTTTTTTTAAGATTTTTTATTTATTTATTTGAGACAGAGAGAATGAGAGAGAGAGAGCACATGAGAGAGGGGAGGGTCAGAGGGAGAAGCAGGCTCCCCGCTGAGCAGGGAGCCCGATGCGGGACTCGATCCAGGGACTCCAGGATCATGACCTGAGCCGAAGGCAGTCGCTTAACCAACTGAGCCACCCAGGCGCCCAACCAACTGGAATTTAAATAAAAACTTGAAAAGAAAAAAAAAACATTTTGTTATTTTGGGGTTTTTTTTTTTTTTTTTAAGATTTTATTTATTTATTTGAGAGCGAGAATGAGAGAGAGAGAGCATGAGAGGGGGGAGGGTCAGAGGGAGAAGCAGACTCCCCGCCGAGCAGGGAGCCCGATGCGGGACTCGATCCCGGGACTCCAGGATCATGACCTGAGCCAAAGACAGTCGCTTAACCAATTGAGCCACCCAGGCGCCCCCCATTTTGTTATTTTGAATGGGTGACATAAGTTTCAAAAATTCAGGGCAATGTAACAAAGTATACATGGAGAAATCTTATTCCCACCCTGCTCTCATCTACCCCATGCCCCTGCCCATCTTCTGCCAAACCCTATGAGTAACTACTTTTTTTTTTAACCTTTTGATTCCCTTCACCCATTTCTCCCACCCCCACCCCCTGCCTCTGCAGTCACCAGTCTGTTCTCTGTATCCACGAGTTCAGTTTTGGTTTGTTTTAGATTCCACATATAAGAGAGATTATATGGTATTTGTCTGACTTATTTCACTTAGCGTAGTGCCCTCAAAGTCCTTCCATGTTGTCTTAAATGGCAAAAATTCTTTTTTTAAAAAAATTGAATTAGGGACGGCTGGGTGGCTCAGTTGGTTGAGCGTCCAACTCTTGGTTTCAGCTCAGGTCATAATCTCAGGGTCGTGGGATTGAGCCCCACGTTGGGCTCCCAGTTCAGCGGGGAGTCTGCTTGAGATTCTCTCTCCCTCTCCCTCTGCCCCGCCCCCGCTCGTGTGTGCTCTCTCTCTTTCTAAAATAAATAAGTAAATCTTTTTTAAAAACCCAAATAATATTCCATTTATATATATATATATATATACATACCATATTTCTTTATCTGTTCATCCATCGACAGACACTTAAGTTGTTTCCATGTCTTAGCCATTGTGAATAATGCTACAATGAACATGGGGGTGCATATTATCTTTTTGAGTTAGTGTTTTTGTTTTCTAGAATTGCTGGATCATAGGGTAATTCCATTTTTGATTCCATAGTGTTTTCCACAGTGGCTGCACAGTTTACATTCCCACAGACAGTTTTTCTCCACATCCTCGCCAACACTTGTTATTTCTTGTCTTTTTGATGATAGCTATTCTAACAGGTGTGTGGTAATAGCTCATCATGGTTTTGATTTGCATTTCCCTGATGATGAGTGATGTTGAGCATCTTTTCACATTGGCCAACTCAATGTCTTCTTTGGAAAAATGTCTACTCAGATTTTCTGCCCATTTTTAAAAATTGCATTGTTTGTGTTTTTGCTATTGACTTGTATGAGTTCTTTATATACTTTGGATATTAGCACCTCATTGGATATATAATTTGCAATTATTTTCTACCATTTGGTAGGTTGCCTTTTCATTTTGTTGATGATTTCCTTTGCTGTGCAGAAGCTTTTTAATTTGATGTAGTCCCACTTAGTCATTTTTTATTTTGCTTTTGGTGTCAGGATAAAAAAAATCATCACCAAGACCCATGTCAAAGAGCTTACCACCTGTGTTTTCTTCTAGAAACGTTATGATTTCAGGTCTTACATTCAAATCTTTAGTCCATTTTGAGTTAATTTTTGTGTATGGTGTGAGATAGGGGTCCAGTTTCATTCTTTTGCATGTGGCTTCCAGTTTTCCTAACACCGTTTATTGAAGAGACTGTCCTTCCTCCATTGTACATTCTTGGCTCTTTTTTTGTAAATCAGTTGGCCTTATATATGTGGGTTTATTTCTGGACTTTCTAGTCTTTTCCATTGATCTACATGTCTGTTTTAATACTGATACCATACTGACTTAATTACTATAGCTTTGTAATATTGTTTGAAATCAGGTAGTGTGATGCCTCCAGCTTTGTTCTTTCTCAATTGCTTTGACTATTTGGGATTTTTTTGGGGGGGGGGGTTTCATACAAAGTTTAAGATTATTTGTCCTATTTCTGTGAAAAAGGCCATTGGGATTTTGGTACAGATTTCATTGAATCTATAGATTTCTTTTGAGTAGTATAGATAATTTAGCAATATTGATCCTCCCAATCCATGAATACAGAATATCTTTCTATTTATTTGTGTCTCTTCAGTTTCTTTCATTAATGTCTTGTAGTTTTCAGTATATAGGTCCTTCATCTCCTTGGTTAAATTTATTTCTAAGTATTTTATTATTTTTGATGCAATTGTAAATGAGATTCTCTTCTTAATTTCTCTTTCTGATAGCTCATTATTACTGTATAGAAACACAACAGATTTTTGGGTATTGATTTTTATCCTGCGATTTTACTGAATCCACTTACTACTTCTAACAGTTTTTTTGATGATGTCTTTAGGGTTTCCTACATATGAAATCATGCCTCCTGCAAATAGTGATAGTTTTACTTCTTCCTTTCCAATTTGGATGTCTTTTATTTCTTCTTCTTGCCTAATTGCTCTGGCTATGTTGAATAAAGCAGGTGAGATTGGCATCCTTGTCTTGTTCCTGATCTTCGATGAAAAGGTTTTAGCTTTTCATCACTGAATATGTTAGCTGTGAGCTTGTCATATATCACCTTTATTATGTTAAGGTATGTTCTCTCCAAACCAGCTTTGTTGAGAATTATTGTAAATAGATGTTGAATTTTGTCACATGATTTTTCTGCATCTATTAAAATGATCATGTGATTTTTATCCTTCATTTTGTTAATGTGGTGTATCACAATGACTGATTTGTGGATGTTGAACCATCATCCTTGCATCCCTGGAATAAACTCCACTTGATCATGGTATGTGATTCTTTTAATGTATTATTTATGGGTAACCACTTTTATCACTTCATGTAATCCCATTGGTGTTTCTTTGTGCAGAATCAAGCATATAAATATTCTAGTCCCTCTTTCACATACAAAAGGTAGTATATTATGTACACTGCTGCATCTTGCTTTTTCCATTTAGCAGTGTCCTGGATATCTTTCTATATCACTAAAATATCTTTCCCATCTTTCTTCTCCCCCATTTTCACATGAGTATTTTGTGCTATAAATTTCCCTCTCAACACTGCTTTAGCCTTTACAGGGATGTGGAAATCCAGGCTCAAAGAAGATAAGTGATTTGCTGATACTCACATGGCTAGTGTGGCAACATCTCTTGGCTGGGAAGAGCAGGAGCTCTATTGAGACCCAGACTCTTCTCAAAGTTTCTATGTGCCTTCTAGATAAACTAGGGCATTTTAGATAAGATACCCACTCGAGTTTACATGTTACCCAGGGGCTCTGTAAGAGAGAACTTAAACCTGGTCTATTATTGTCATATAAACATGTACAGCTGTTGGACTGGAGTTTTCTGAAGAAGATAAGACTGGAGGAGGGAAAGAGAGAGAGAGAGAGAATGAGATCACTAATGGGTCCCTGAGATAAATCACTGTGTGTGAAAGAAATATGGTAGAGGGCAGCAGAGTCAAGATGTTGAAGGATGCTGTGAATCTAGGCAGGAAGTGAGGCCACACATGACCATAATCTAGTACCTCCTCCATCCCCTGAGGGTCTGGAAGGAGAAGGCTGTGATGCAAGGGAATGAAGAGTATTACTTGGGGCCAGCAGCTGGGGTTTTGAAATAGCTAATGTGAAGAAGTAGATGGAAAGTTTCTGTTGGCCAAAGAGAAGGACAGAAGCCACAGAGGTCTGTGGTCGGAGGAGTAAAGAAATGGCATAGGGGGCGGTGCGCCAGTAGGGTGGACTTAGTCAACAAAGAGAAGGATGACCGTGCAGAGGGCAGCACGATGATGGAACTGCAGCCCAGCATGATAACTCTAACTATGTGCAGAACGTGTTCAAACTCCTAGAAGGAATTGGTGGGGAAGGGTTAGTCCCAGGGGAAAATAACAGGTCTTTTTGCTCATCAAAAGGATATCACTTTGAGCTGCAGAATTTTGGCATATCTGCTGCAAATGTGACACATTTATTAGGGATCAGCAGCTGGGTTATGAATATATACAGCTCTCGCTGGTTTATTTTTGTCACTATTTTCATTGAAATCAACATCACAACCTGCATAGCAGACATTACTATTCTCATTTCATACATGCAGACACTAGAGTCAGTGTTTTCCAAGCCCACACAGCGAGAAGCACTCACCTCATTCCCTGACCCATTTTCTTTTAAATCCAGGTGCACATTTCTGCAGTCAAATGCTCTACCACTGAGCTATACTCCCCCAGGTGCACATTTCTGACGTGATGGAGAGGTGGGCACATCTCTCAGAAATCCCAGGTTTGACACTGGATGAAGTGTGGGTGGTACTTTTTCAGAAGGGCATGAGTGCATCGCATTTAGACACATGCATTTCTGAAGTTGTCTGTAACATAGCACAGAGGGTGTGTATGGTTATTGGGCAGCCAACGGGGAGGACTACAGTTGTTCTAGAATAGCCATTCCATTCCTCCTTATTTTGTGGTGGCCATGCAGCTGGGAGAATTGACCTCAGCCAAGGATGAGCCCAGATTAATCTCAGTCAAATGTATTCTATCAGTGATGGAGACTGGTTCTGGGATGAGCTCATAGCTTAGCTTGGGCTAATGAGATACAAAGAGAAATTTTCCAAGGGCTTTTGGAAGATGTTTCCACCTCTTAGAAGAAAGTACAGGGGGAAAATGGTGTCTTTTCTTCTGGATGTTGATAGGCATGGATAAGGGACTCAGAACTGTTGCTGCTTCCTTAGTATGTGAAGCTGGCACTGGAGGAGAGCGAAGGGAAGAGAATCAAGGGAAAAACATATCAAGGCCACTGGATTAAATCAACCAGAATCAATCAACTGGTTAAACAAATCGATAAGCCTCCATCTTGTTTAAACCAATTTGGGTTTTTTTTTTAAAAGATTTTATTTATTTATTTGACAGATTGAAAGAGACAGACAGAGCACAAGCAGGGGGAGCAGCAGAGGGAGGGGGAGAAGCAGGCTCCCTGCTGAGGAGGGAGCCCAGTGAGGGGGCTCGATCCCAGGACCCTGAGATCATGACCTGAGCTGAAGGCAGACGCTTAAACAACTGAGCCACCCAGGCGTCCTGCTACACGAGTTTTTTGACAGTTGAGGAAACTGAGGCTCAACCGACTGAGCCACCCAGGCACCCCTGCTTAAGCCACTTTGAATTGAGTTTTCTATTACTTGTGTCTGAAATCATCCTGACTGATACAGCCTGCCCTCTGAGAAATGTAATCTCCATTAATCAGAGTCTCCTCAGCACCCCTGGGGTTGTGACTAAATCCCCATGTATTTATGTATGTATTGCTCTTGGGTGCTAAGATCATTCTGCTGCTCCCTTACTCTGCTGTGTTTGGGGGAGCACTGTAAGGTCCTGTCTCCCCACATACACCATGTAACCCTTTCTACTCTGGATTCTATCAGGAAGCACAGACCATCTCTGCTCTCAGATCCCACAAACCAGCCAGGGGAGGGGGCAGAGGGCAGAGCCTTCCTTCCTTAAGAACCCACATCTGCTCACCCTTGCTTCTCATCTGACTCTTGCCAAACCAAGAGATCTCTGTCTCCTCTTGGGGCCAAGAAAGTCTTAATCTAACTCATATTTATTCTCCTGTTTTGTGCTTTTTGTTTGTCCTGCCTGTTCTGTTGTTTCTTTTTTCTCTCAATTTCTTCCCTTTTTATTTATTAACCCCATTTATATTCTTTTAGTGCCTTTTCTAGACATTACAGCACTCATGATTAATATATCAAAATCTAAAGTTAATCAAAACCCCAAATCTTTTCCTCTTCCCAGATAATACAAGGATTTTCAAATGCTTTGAACACTCCATTTTTCACCACCTTTGATTTATATAACATGGTTGGTAGTATTTTCATTCTAACCCCACAGGACATTACAATCATTATCTCTCTTTTTTTGCACTTATGATTAATTTACATGTATCTACATTTTTACCACTTTCTTCCTTGTTTTTACCTTCTTAAGTCTCAGATCTACTATGTAGGATCACTTTCTTTCTGAAGCATGTTCTCTGGAAATTTCCTTTACTGAAGTGATGAGCCACCTGTTTTTGTTTGTCATAAAATACAGTTTTTGTCTTCTTGGTAAATTTTCTTTTTGTGTAACATTATAGGTTGGAAGTTGCTTTCTTTCAGCACACTGAAGATACTCTACTATTCCTGGGTTTCCCTTTTCTATTGAGAAGTTAGCTGTCAGACCATCATTTCTTTGAAAGTACAGTTGACCCTTGACAACATGGGTTTGAACTGTGTAGGTTTGATTACTTGTGAATTTTTTTAATAAATATATTGGACAATTTTTTGGAGATTTATGGCAATTTTTGAAAAATTCACAGACAAACCACATAGCCTAGAAATATTGAAAAAAATCAAGAAAAGTTAGGTATTATTGTAAGGGTACAGTATATAATAAATATGACATACAAAATATGTGTTAGTTGACTGTTTATGTAGTGAGTAAGGTTTCCAGTCAACAATAGGCTATTAGTAAAGTTTTGGGGAGTCACAAGTTACACTCAGATTTTCAACTGCACAGGAAGTCGGCGCCCCTCACTCCTGTGTTTTTCAAGGATCAACCGTGATCTTTTTTTTTTTTTTCCTCAGTTGCTTTCAATTTTTTTTCTCTTTGTCTTTGGTTTTCTACAATTTTTGCTATGACATTTCTATGTGTGAGTTTCTTTCACTTGTCCTCCTGGGGATTCATAGGCTTCTTGAATCTGGGAATTGTTATTTGTTGATCAGTTCCAGAAAGTATCAAGCAATCTCTTCAAATAGTGCTTCTACCCCATTCTCTCTCCACTCTTCTTCTGAGACTCTATTTAAATATGCTTTAGACTTTTCGGCTTTAACCTCTGTGTCTCTTAATCTCTTTCGTATCTATTTTACATATTTTTTAACTTTCTGTATTACACATATTATAGGTAAGTTCTTCTGACTTGACATTCAATTTTCTCTTCAGCTGCACTTAATCTGTTAAGTACATTTATTAAGTTTTTATTTTCACTTATGTGTTTTTCATTTCTAGAAATTCTGTCAGCTTTTTAAAAAAATATTGCATCTATTTATTGCGGGGGGCGCAGAGGGAGAGAGAGCCCCAAGCAGACTCCACTCTGAATGTCGAGCCTGACTCGGGGCTTGGTCCCATGACCCTGAGATCATGACCCAAGCTGAAACCAAGAGTCAGCTGCTTAACCAACTTCACCATCTAGGCACCCCTAGAAGTTCTGTTTGCTTTTTAAAATAATATGTTATGCTGCTTTTTTAGTTTCCTATTTGCTCCATACTTTTTTAAACTGTCTCATATTTCATTAAACATAATGAGCACATTGTCATATATGAAGTGTCTGATAATTCCAGTTTCTGAAGTTTTTATGGGCTTATTCCTGCTATCCATCTTTTCTGCTGGTTCTTACAATTTTTAGTGTATCTCATTATTTTCAACCATGTGCTGGATATTACTGGAATAATTTGTCACTTTGAAGGAGCTAACTTTCTCCAGAGAACATTTGTGTTTGCTCCTGCCAACCACCTGTCATTACTGATTTAGTAACACCTTAAACCAAGTTCAAGGTTTGACACTCTCTGAACGAGCCAGTTGAGGAAAACCTTGTCTGTAAATCTATGTAAGAGCTAGTTTGCTTCTGGATTACACTTACTCTGAGGGTGTGGTCCTTTGAGATCCCAGTTTTTTATAGACGGGATTGCCTCTCATCCTCCCAGCTTGTGGAGGTCCTGGGCCCCCATCGTCACACATAGCTCTTGCTAGAATTGTCAGATGCCCTAGAACAGAGCCCCTTCTCTTTTCACTAATTTCACTGTGTACCCCTGTTTTCCTTTCAATTGGACCTAGTAAGTTCTTTTTTTTTTTAAGATATTTTATTTTTTTATTTGACACGGAGAGAGAGAGTACAAGAAGGGGGAGTGGCAGGCAGAGGGAAAGGGAGAAGCAGGCTCCCCGCTCAGCAGGGAGCCCGAGGCGGGGCTCGATCCCAGGACCCCGGGATCATGACCTGAGCCAAAGGCAGACACCCAACCAACTGAGCCACCCAGGTGCCCCTGGACCTAGTAAGTTCTTTATTATCTTGTCTTTTCAGAGCTTTTAAGAAGCTGCTCTTTATATTCTATCTAGCATTTTGAGTTGTTTTTGGTGGCATATGTTTTCTGAATCACCTAGCCTGTCAAAATTCCCAAATCTTCTGTTTAGGCCAAAGGTATTCCTTTTCCTCCCAGAAGACCTCACTCGAAACTTAAAAGTCAGAAGATGCTTTTCTTTCCGCTGTATCATTTATTCCATGAAGCAATAAACAAGGACATGCCAAGCCTGAGTGAGAAAAGGTCTATCGGGTAGAAGAAAGTACCCTTCAATTTGGCTATTATTTCAACACATTATTGTGCCACACATCTAAACTGCTTAGCCTAGTGCCAAGCACATAGTTAGGGTTCAGTAAATAGTTGCTATTGTCATCATTATTATTTCTGTATCCAAACTTGCCTTTTTAGGAAAACTTCCTTCATTAACCTTGTTCCATTCCAGTTCTTCCTTTACTGTGTTTTCTTCAAGTACCTTTTCAGCCTGTTAATTTATTCTGATTGTTTTTTCAAATGTGCACTTTTTCTTGGGAAGGCGCAATGACTGAACATCATTCCCAGAAGCCTCTGGAGGTGTTGAGATCTTGTTTCTTTGTTAACTCTGGTATCAGAACTCTTTTAGTTACAGGTGACAGAAGACAATTCAAACTGCATTAAAAAAAAAAAAAGATTCGGGGGGCCTGGGTGGTTCAGTCTGTTGAGCTTCCAACTCTTGATTTTGGCTTAGGTCATGATCGTCGTGAGACTAAGCCCTACACTGGGCTTCTCGATGGGCACGGAGCATGCTTGGGATTCTCTCTCTCCCTCTCCCTCTGCTCCTCTCCCCGCTCCCCTCCCCCACTCACACACTCTCTCTCTTTTTTAAAGATTTTATTTATTTGACAGAGAGAGAGAGAACACAAACAGGGGGAGTGGCAGACAGAGGGAGAGGGAGAAGCAGATTCCCCATTGAGCAGGGAGCCCAATTCAGGGCTCAATCCCAAGGCTCTGGGATCATGACCTGAGCCGAAGGCAGACGCTTAACTGACTAAGTCACCCAGGCATCCCCTCTCTCTCTTAAAAAAAAAAAAAAAAAAAGATGCTATTGGTTAATGTAACGGAAAAACAAATGGTAGGTCTTCAGTTTGATCCAGAGGTTCAGTATATATCAGGAGAACCTGGTCTTTCTTATCATATCTTTCTTATCATATCATATCATATCTTTCTTTGGCCCTTTATTTTTCCTTCATTCTCAGGCAGTTCCACTCTGCATGGTAGCAGAACCTCCACACTTACATCCTCAGCTCCAAATCCAGTGGAAGCGTGCTCCTATTCACTCCAACAAAGGTTCCAAGATTTACCCCTATTGGACTAATTCGGTCAATGTCCCTTTCTTTCGCTGTGGCTAGGGGAATGTGATGTGCTGATTAGCCAAGTCTGCATCAGAGGTATATTTCCTGGAACCCACAGTGAAGCCCCTCTGAAAACCATGAGTTTTGAGATGGGAGGAATTGTGGTTTCCTGAAGGAAAACTTGGAGGATTGCCAAAAGAGGGGTAAATGGATACTGGGTATCCACAAGCACCATCTGTCCACTTCAGTCTCCAACAGCTCACAGAAAAAACACTCAGGAATGGGGCCCTGGGGCAGAATAAATTGCCTTAATGAGGTGCTGGTTCTATCCAGGTCTTTGGGACACGGACATAGATTTCAGCCACACGCAAACAGGACGAAAGCTGGAGTGTTCAGGTGACTGACCTGAAGGCTGCTCCCACAGCCTCCCAACCACTCTGGTACAGCAGACCCCACTTGGAATTTATCAGGCTACTCCCCTTGGCCTCCTCGAGCTATTTTTCTCCCTCTGATATAAAAATAATGCTTAAACAGGATCCCGACCCCATATCCCAGGCAAATCAGCTATCCAGAGATGGCAGCCAAATTCACCCTAGGGTCAGGGTGCAGGGACTTATTACACCCAGTTTTGAGAGCAAGCCAAGAAATAGGGTTTCAAGAAATATTATACCATGACCAGAGACTAAAAGCAAACACGCAAGGAGTATTTATTTCCCAGGCAAAGCCAGTACCTTCTGCTGATTCGTCCTGCCAAAGATAATGGGTCGGGCTCACCTGTCAGCAAGAGCGGGTGTGGGAGCTCTGAGAGGCAAAGGGCAGGAACAGGGCAGAGAACTCTTTTTTTTTTTTTTTTTTTTACTCTGGAAAATCACTATGGGTGTAGTGTTGAGCAGTGCTAGGGTCTGCCTGAGCTGAAGCCCTCCTCCATCCCCATCCTCGATACCAATATCTCATGGGGAAGGTCAGTGCACCCCAGGCCTGCTTGCCTTCAGAGCCTTGTAGCTGGAGGGCTAGGGGGACTGAAAGCAGGTGGCGAGGCAGTAATTATAGTAACCACTTACTGAGCATCTATTAGATGACAGGCTTGTGCTTTATTTACAGTAAGCTTTGGGCTTCAGAGTGTGGCACCAGAGTCCAGAAACACTGGTTTTGACTCTGAGCTCCATCTCACTCGCTTTGAGGTTTTGATCAAGTTAATCTCTTTGTACTTCGATTTTCTCATCTGGAAAATTTTTATCATATGTATATAATAATATTAATACATATGAAATATTTCAAACTTAAATAACAAACATATAATAATATTTACCACACAGGGTGGTGAGGGATTACAAGAGATACTGCATACAGGATGTTTTGCACCGTCTGGTAGGTATTAAGCGCTGCATAAATGTGAAGGATCATTACATACACTTGTCATTTCTAACCCTACCCCAATCCTACAATGTGAATGCATTCACTAGAGAGAGGTTCAGTTGCTGTAGCAGAGCTTCGATTTGTCAGTGGTTTAAGCAAGACGGAAATTTATTTCTCTTTATAGCATGACAGCCCAGAGGTAGACAGGCCAACAAGGGGCGGGAGAGGTTCTGTCATTTCCAACCTGCATCTTCCACCACTGGGTTCAAACGGTGCCTCAGCTCTGACCATTGTATCAGAATTCCAGTCAATAGGAAGAAGACAATCTGCCCCTTCCTTCTAAGGTCATTCTTTAAGTCTGCATAGAACGCTGATGCTCAGATCCCATTAGCCAAGTTTAGTCACATGGCCATACTATCTGCAAAAGAAGCTGGGAAATATAATCTTGCACTTGGCTAAAGTTGTGGGGGTTAGTTGTAGAAGGAGAGAGTAGATACTGCTCTGTCAGAGCCCACCATCTGGCCACCCCAAGCAGGGAACACAGTCAGCAGCCCTGGAAGGGAGGCATCTGGGCACCGCACCAGCTCCGAGCCCAGGATCTCTGAAGGATGAGGTGTGGATGGGATCCGATGGTCTAGTGACCTGTAAACTAAAAGACAGATAACCTGCTCCTCTTACTCTCCGTAGACAACAGTGGAGGAGGAACAGGATAAACTCAGTTAAAGCATCCACTTGGATAGACCCTTTTGTTATGATATACTGTCCTTTTTCATCTCTTATTACAGTCTTTGGTCTAAAATCTAGTTGGTCTGATGTAGGATGGCTACTCCAGCTTTCTCTTGGTGTCCATTAACACGATCAATGGTTCTCCACTTCCTCACTTTCCATCTGGAGGTGTCTTTGAGTCCAAACTAAGTCTCTTGGAAGCAGCATATTGATGGGTCTTGTTTTTTAATCCATTCTGATACCGTGTCTTTTGGTTGGAGCATTTAGTCCATTTACATTCAGAGTAATTATCGGAAGATATGAATTTAGTGCCATTGTATTATTACCTGTAAAATCACTGTTCCTGTAGATGGTCTCTGTTCTTTTCTGGTCTGTGTTACTTTTGGGCTCTCTCTCTGCTCAAAGGGTCCCCTTTAATATTTCTTGCAGGACTGGTTTGGTGTTCACAAATTCCTTTAGTTTTTGTTTGTCCTGGAAACTCTTTATCTCTCCTTCTATTCTTAATGACAGCCTTGCTGGATAAAGTATTCTTGGCTGCATCTTTTCCCCATTTAGCACGCTGAATATATCATGCCCATCCTTTCTGGCCCACCAGGTCTCTGTGGACAGGTCTGTTGCCAGCCTTATGTGCCCACCCGTGATAGGCATGAAGGAGGGCACCTGATGTAATGAGCATTGGGTGTTATACGCAACTGATGAATTACTAAATCCTACCTCTGAAATTAATAATACCATATATGTTAGCTAAATTGAGTTCACATGAACATTTTTTTAAAAAATCCACTTGGAACAAGAAAGAAAGGCAAACACCTAGCCGTCACTGGATCTTATCAATTACCAAATCTAGCTGGGCAGGAATTGCAAAGCTGTTTCTCCACAGAGGAGTAAGTTCTTGGGTGATGCCTCTGGCAGCCACTGGTTCTGCTCTCTGGGGAGGACCTCCCCTTTCCATTAGCCTATGCGGAGTCTGGTGTTGCCTCCTGGGAAGTTATCCCTTACCCAGGATCCTCTAAGGCTGCCCTGGAGAACATGTCCTTGCAGACCTTACAGCTTCTTTTTTTTTTTTTTTTAAGATTTTATTTATTTATTTATTTATTTATTTATTTATTTATTTATTTGAGAGAAAGAGAGAGAGACAGAGAAACAGCATGAGAAGGGAGAGGGTCAGAGGGAGAAGCAGGCTCCCCGCTGAGCAGGGAGCCCGATGCGGGACTCGATCCCAGGACTCCGGGATCATGACCTGAGCCGAAGGCAGTTACTTAACCAACTGAGCCACCCAGGTGCCCGACCTTACAGCTTCTATAGACCTCTTCCTGCTGGCGCGTATCTGGGAGGCTGGTCAAACCAGCTTTTGGTGACCAGGTTTGTAGTTTCTTTGCCAATACAACACCCTCAAAATCTTTAAAAAAAATATTTTATGTATTTATTTAAGAGAGAGAGAGAGAGAGAGCTTGAGCTGGGGGAGGGGCTGAGGGAGAGGGAGAGGGACAAGCAGACTCCCCACTGAGCTAGGAGCGCAACAGGGGGTTCAATCCCAGGACCCTGAGATCATGACCTGAGTCGAAGTCAGACACTTAACCAACTGAGCCACCCAGGTGCCCCCAACACCCTCAAAATCTTTTTTTATTTTATTTTATTTATTTATTTGTCAGAGAGAGAGAGAGAGGCAGAGATAGAACACAAGCGGGGGAGTGGCAGAGAGAGAGGGAGAAGCAGGGTCCCTGCTGAGCAAGGAGCCCGATGAGGGGCTCGATCCCAGGACTCCGGGATCATGACCTGAGCCGAAGGCAGACGCTTAACTGACTGAGCCACCCAGGCATTCCCACCCTCAAAATCTTAAAAGGCTTCTGACTGGTTCCATATTTGAGTAACCACAGCCAATGGTCTCATAGAGCCATAATTTCTGTGCCTGATACTTTCTATTCTCTCTCAAACTGCTGGTGGCTATCTTGAGGCCATCTGAAAAAATATGCTTGGCTGTGAAGGGAGCCTCCCTTATTCTGCCCACTGGGCCAGTTCCCACTGTTGCTGAACAGAGTGTGCTTGGGAAAGGTTTGGAACCACAGGTACAACCCTGGCGAAGGCTGCCTCTTCCAAACCACCTCTTATAACCAGCCTGAGAGCCCCTCTCCTGTAGGTCTCTGCTAGTAGTTGCAAGCAACAGCCCAGACACACTAACATTCTGAGTGTTTCCATCCAGTTTCTGTGACTTATAGGCTCTATTAAGGCATTATAGATGGCTGCCACACCATATGTTTTGCTGTAATATAACAATGGTCACCACCTTACCAAGATACAATACTTTTCTTTGCTATCTGCTGCCCAATCTCTAAACCAATGTCACTTGCTTTGGACTTTTTAGAGCAGTGCCACTTACAGATACTAATTCTGCATTCATTAGGATGCATGTTTGGTTGCTGTACCAAAGGCCCACTTTAAGAATGACTTAAACAAGAAAATTTATTTCTCTCTCATATAAAATAGTCTGTAGACAGTCTAAAGCTGGTAGGGTGACTTTGAAACCTTTAACAAGCATCTTCCACTTTGGGTACAAGATAGCTGCTCTAGCTCCTGCCATCACATCAACATTCCAGCCAGCAGAAGGGGAAAAGGAAGAGGAGGAACCACGCCTCTTTCTTTTAAGGCCTGACCTGGACGTTGCTCACATCCCTTCCACTCGCATCACTTTGGCCAAAACTAGTCACAAGGCCTCATTTAGCTGCAAGGAAGATTGAGTCTTTATTACCAGCAGCCACTCCAGCTAACATTCAAGTGATTTTACTACTAAAAGAAGAAGAGGAAAATAGATGGTGGGAAGCCACTGGCAGTCTGCCACAGACTGTTTTCATCCTCATTTTACATTGGTAGAAACAGGCTCAAAGAAAACAAGCAATGCTTTTTAAGGTCAATATGGCAAACAAACGGCAGAACATGAATTTTAATCAGGTCCATCTGACCGTAAAACAGGCTTTCCATCACATCCAGCCAAAATATCTTGGTCATCAAGGTGCCCACTGTTTACTTGGAGATACAGGACCTTCCCACGTGAATAGTTATGTAAATGTCAGCTCCGTGCACCCTGAGATAGGCGCACAGAGCCTGCTCTATAAGGAGATCAGTGCGTGAGAGTGAGGCCATCAGGGAAGACTGTCTTAAAGAAGAGCCCTCCTACTGGCCCTGTAGATGGAACAGGCCTGAGGGAGAGGGGGAATGGAGCATCGCAGGAGAAGGCAATGGTGTGTTCTGCACCTGTTCTGTATCTGGCTTGGTTTTAAGGTGGCCCAGAGCTTAAGGGAGGGTAGAGGCCTGCCAGTTCCGATGCATCACGTCTCTCCAAGGATGGTCCACTTGATCCTTCCACCAGTTGAGGCGTCCCCTTTGCTGTGCCTTAGACATCCATCCTCTGGGACAAGACAGGAATAGGCCACAGGGATCCTGCAGAAGGAGATCTGCACTCACCCCCAGTACTTACCCAAGACACACTCGGAAAGGAAAGTCCCTTCCCTGACCCGTTCTCCCCCGCCCTCCCTGGAGGCAGGACAGGGGCTTTGAGGGGTGAAGAGAAATGTGTTTGGCACATCCAGCAAGAAAGCCAGTAATCCATTACTGAGTGTCCACTCCAGGGCCCGAGACTGGGATGGAAGAGGCTGGAAGAAGGAGAGGAGGGGCGGGCAGGGAGAGGGGAGCTAGAGCAGCTGGGTCAGCATTCCCGATTTGGACACTGACTCAGGCCCCAGGAATGCCAAGGAAGGGGGGTGGGCAGCCACCAGAGCCGGGCTGGGATCCTGTTGGCACCAGGAGATGTAGCGACAGCACGCACAGAGGGATGTTAGGACCGGGGCTCCCACACTCTGGGACCCACCTCTGAACCACCGGTAGAAACAGATGTCTCTCACCCTGGGCCCTCGAGCCCACCGCACAACTTCGCGGTGATTCTCCTAGCTCTCCACCTTCCCGGCCATCCCACTCCAACTCCTCCAGCAGGGAAAGGGACAGACTCCTGGGACTCAGATGGGGACATCTGGACACACAATGGCCACTCTCCTGGGACCTCCCACAAACCCCTTGGCCCCAGCCTCCCCGCTGGCTCCAACTTGCCCTTTCTAACTGCAGCACCACCCACGACGGAAGTTTCTAAGAGGAAGAACGTTGAGCTCAACTCGCCTCCATTTTCCCTCCTTTGGCACCTGACAAAGATGAGAAGGAACCCAGGACTCCGAGAGCCCGCCTCCTCCCACCGGCCCCCCCCCAGTGCCCCCCAGTGCTCCAAGCCACCTCCCCCGTAGCAAGGTCCTTCAAGTTTGTCCTTGAAGACCCAGGAGGGAGCCCAGGACCAGGCCTCAAGATTCCAGGTGCCCCCCTGCCCTCCCCACCCAGCCCCAGGCTCTGGGCGGGAGCAGCTGAGCCTGTGGGGCCCTCCTCCTGCTGCCCGACACCCAATCAGAGAGAAACCGATCTGGGGAGGGCCGGGCGCCAACGGCCGGGCCCAGAATAGTGCGGTGCGGCCAGTGTTGCGCACTTGCTCTCCAGACGGTCGGGGTTGGCCACATGGAGCACGCACTGCGCCGGGTACAGGGGTCCCGGGGGACGGGCGCTGGGGCAGCCGAGGCCAGGGGACTGCGAGCACACCACACTGTGTGAATGTGCGTGCGTGTGCGTGTGTGTGTGCGCGCGCGCGCGATCTGGATTTTTCTCTGTGTGTGTGTGTGTGTGTGCGCGCGCGCTCGCGTGCGTGCGGTCTGGATTTTCTCTGTGTGTGTGTGCGCGCGCGCGACCTGGATTCTCTGTGTGTGTGTGTGTGTGTGCGCACGTGCGTGCGGTCTGGATTTTCTGTGTGTGTGTGCGCGCGCAGGTGGGCGCCTGTGAGCCTATGGGCTCTGTGTGTATGTGTATTCTTCGTGTAAGTGACGTGTGTGGTTGTGTGTGGATCTGGGAATGGTTGAATGTGTGTTTTTCTGAGTTTGTATAAGTGTTTGTGTATGGGTGTGTGTGGGAGGGGTGCGTGTGTGTGCGGGCATGCACACACACACACACACACACACACACACGGTGGGAAAAGGAGCTCCCTGTGGTTTGGGAATGTGGGCCATGTTCCCACGCCTTCAGACCTTCTTCTCCCTCACAGAACCCATCCTGGAGCCACCTTGGGGGACCCGAGCATCAAGGTAGGTGGGCCACTTCCTTTGTCTCCCACCTCTCTGGGCCCCCAATCTCCTCCACTTTCATAGCCGGGCTTCTGTCTCTCTCTCCTTTTCCTTCTTTTTCCTGTTTCTTCTTCCTTTGTCCCTCACTTCCTCCTTCCTCTTTCAGAAGAAAAAGTGGGGGGATCTAGAGTCCGAAGACTCTGACCCTAGTTCCAACTTTATCACTTACCAGCTGTGTGAACTGTGGCAAGTTGCTTAACCTCTCTGATCACAGGTCCCTCTTTAGTAAAATAAGGGTGATAATAATGCCTCCCTTATAAGATTTCTATGAGCTTTGAGTGAGAAATATATAGGAGAAAAACCCTTGGGGAGCTTGCAAATATTAAATATTATTATTGGTAACATTTTAATTGATTTTGTTGTATTACTCCCTATTAACCAAACAGGCCCCATTCCCCCTTCCAGAGATGAGCTTCCTAGAACAAGGAGGGAACACTTCATGGCCATCGCCGGCCATGACCACTGGCTCAGAGAGAAGCCATGGGAAAGAGGGGGCCAAGGCCTCGAGATGGACAAGGCAGGAGACTGTGGAGGAAGGGGAGCTGCCGGGTCTGGGGGAAGGTGAGGCCCAGGCCAGTTCTGGGGAGTCGGGAGTGGGGGCAGTGTGATGTCCCAGAGCCTGGGGCTGGGGCTCCCCTCTGGATCCCTCCAAAGCACAGAGGTGGACCCAAGCCTCATCCTGTAGCCTCAGTCTCTCCACACGGGAAAGGTCAACTGCATTGCAGAGCCAGGGGTCCGGCACGGCCAACTCAGGACAGAACCACTATCCTGTGTGACTCTGAGACTCAGCTTTCTCACCTGCAAAATGGGGCCACAGCATCCAGGCTTCCCAAGGCTGCTGCGAGGTTGACCCGAGCCAGCAGATAAGAAAGTGCTCCAGAAGATGGACTTACTGTCCTCTCCCCCTCCAACAGATCCAACAGATTCCCAGGCCAGGCCACCTGCTGAGTACACCGGGCTGGAGGCCACATTCCCCAAGGCCACACACTTGTCCCAAGATGCTCCTTTGGCCCGGCTGGGCTCCCCACCCGCAGAGTGGGACATCTTCCCCCATGATGATGCAGCCTCAGCGGTAGGCTCCAGCACAGATGATCTGGAGCTGGACATAGAGTTCTCAGCCACTGCGGGCTGGGGGTATGAGCTTGGCCTGGTGGAAGAGAGACCTTCCCTGTGTCCCTCCCCGCGGGCACTGTTTCCCAGGCCAGGCTGGGACGATGAGCTGCAGAAGCCGGGGGCCCAGGTCTACATGCACTTCATGCAGGAGCACACCTGCTATGATGCCATGGCGACCAGCTCCAAGATGGTCATCTTCGACACCAAGCTGGAGGTACGGCCATGGCTTTGCCCCACCTCCCTCCTCAGGGGCTGCAGCCCCCGCTCACACCCTCCGGGACACCCTGCCGGGCACCCCCTGCAAATCCCCTTCCAGAACTCCTTCTGAACACCCGGGAGGCCAGGGCCGGGGAGGGCTTCTCTCCCTAATTGTCATCCCAGCTCTGCCATTTAGTATCTGTAGGATCTTGGGTCAGTCACTTTACCTCTCTTGTCTCTAAAATAGGGATGGGGGGCGCCTGGCTGGTTTAGTCGGAAGGGCATGCAACTCTTGATCTTGGGGTCATGAGTTCGAGCCCCATGTTGGGTGGAGAGATTACTAAAAAAAAAATAATAACAAATACAAAATGAAATAAAATGGGGACAGGAATGCCTGCTTTGCCCTACAAGCTTCGGAGGACTCCTGGGACAACCCAGGATAAATGGGAGCATTTTGCGAACCCCAGAGTATGTGGAAGACATAGCAGGGTGGCCTAGGACAAACAGCAGGGAACTCTTGGTAACGGAAAATTAGGATGAGCTCTAGTCCCTGCTCTTCCACTAGGCTAAGTTATGGAATGCCTGATTCCATTCTTACCATCACAGAGAGCAGGCCAGTGTTTCCAGAAGCACAGCATATGGACCATCCACAGTACACTATTTGATTCTAGTGGTAGATGAACAAATATATTTATTTTAGTAGCTTTGCATTTATTTTAATACGCATTAGAAAAATCCACCCAGAACAGATACAAGCAGTATAAGTGGTATTAGTTAGGATGAGGCCACACGAGTCACCGTCAGATTTATTTAGAGAAAAGTATTTTGTAAGTATTACGTAAGTATACCTCCAGTGCCTAGATGAGCAAAAACTATACTGTGTGTGACTGTCCACATATGACTTACGAGTGGGAACGCTGGGTTAGTTTCCCACTCCGGGGCGAGCCAGAGGAAGGGGTCCCTGCCACGCCTCTGGCCACCAGCAGCCTTAGCTCTGAGCAAGTGCGCCTGACAAGGACCACGTCCAGTGGATGCCAAGGCTTAGGAAAGGCAGTGAAGCTCACGTACAGGAGACCCTGGGAGAAGGCCCCAGGGAAGGCCCGTGGTGGGGACAGTGTGCCACTGAGGGGCAGGGAGAGACTCACCCCCACCATTCTCTCTGGCCCTCAGATCAAGAAGGCCTTCTTCGCCCTCGTGGCCAACGGCATTCGGGCGGCACCTCTGTGGGACAGCAAGAAGCAGAGTTTTGTGGGTGAGGAGGGGCGGGGGGCAGAGGTGGTAGGGAAGGGGAAAAAGAGATCTTTGGTGGAGATTCTGGGGCTGAGCTCTGATGGCCACAGCCTTGAGCAGACCCTCGGGCCAAGCCAAGCTGGGGGCTGGCACTGGGAACATCAGATCCCGGTCTGTGGCCACCGGGTGGGAGACCCCACGCATGGAGTAGGTGTGACCAGCTGACCACTGCAGCTCTACTCCCCCGTGGGAGTATGACATCCCATGTCATAGGTGCTAGATAGGAAGAGAGGAAAGGGAGAGGAAGAAATTAGGAGAATAGAAGGTGGGGGAGGAGAGAAATGACAGGGGAAGCATAGAAGGGACGACCCCCATTTCTCAGGCATGGGAGGGGCTGCCCTGCTCCCTTCTTTCCACAGCTCCCACAGCTGTCTCAGTCCTCGGCCCCTGGCAGAGCGGGGAAGGGGGTCCAACCCCTCAACCAGCCTCTCACCACAAGGCCCCAGGCTGACCCCCCCCCTCCCCTCCTGACCCCGCAGGGATGCTGACCATCACGGATTTCATCTCAGTGCTGCACCGCTATTACAGGTCCCCGCTGGTGAGAAGTGGGCTGGGGGTCCCCGGGGGCTCCCATCTGGGCTGGGACGGAGAGTGGCTCAGGGAGCCTGGTGTCCCGAGGGGCCCATGTCTGACTTCTGGAGTCCTGTCTGTTCTCTAGGTCCAGATCAGTGAGATTGAAGAACATAAGATTGAGACCTGGAGAGGTGAGCTGGCGGGGGTGGGGGGTGGGGGGGCGCCTAGAAGGGGCTGAGGGTGTGTGTGGGTGAGCGGGGGGGCCAAGCACCTGGGGTGGAGGATGGGCAGTGGGGATTTCCTGGAGGGAGCAAGGGAGGGACCAGAGGGAGCCCAGAGGGCCTGAGGGAAGAAGACAGTCTGGGAGCTGCCAGGTGACTGGCAGGGCAGCCAGCTCCCTGGGCCTGACTCTGGCTTTGCCTACAGAGATCTACCTTCAAGCCTGCTTCAAGCCTCTGGTCTCCATCTCTCCCAACAGAAGGTAAGTGTCCCCAGCCACCCACCTGCGCCTCCTTTTCCCGAGCAGTCCTCTTCCCCAGCTCCTCAGTTCTGAACTCATGGGCTCATCCTGCAGGGGACAAGGCAGCCTGTTCACCCTGTCCTCCTCTTGCAGGGGCTGGGGTGGAGGGCGTATCTCCCCCAGACCCACTGCTCCCCCCTCTGCAGCCTGTTTGAAGCTGTCTACACCCTCATCAAGAACCGGATCCACCGTCTGCCGGTCCTGGACCCGGTCTCAGGCGCCATGCTCCACATCCTCACACACAAGAGGCTGCTCAAGTTCCTGCACATCTTTGTGAGCCTGGGCACAGCCTCGGGGTGCCCTGGGGGGCTAAACAGTCCTTGGCCCAACGGACTGAGGAGGGAGCAGCTGGGAGCCCTCGGGATGCTGCTCCACCCTGATTCCCACGTGTCCCTTACCCACCCAGGGCACCCTGCTGCCCCAGCCCTCCTTCCTCTCCCGCGCCATCCAAGATCTGGGCATCGGTACATTCCGGGACTTGGCCGTGGTGCTGGACACAGCGCCCATCCTGACGGCACTGGACATCTTTGTGGACCGGCGCGTGTCTGCGCTGCCCGTGGTCAATGAAGCTGGTACCTGCACCCAGGAGTGGGGCTGGCTAGGGTGGGGTGGTGGCAGGCAGGGGTCTGTGGGCATCAGCTCAGGACCCAGGGTAGAGCTGAGGCTCGAAGTTCGCCTGCTTTGAGTCTTAGAGCCATTCCTTAGCCTCTCTGTGCCTCGGTTTCCTCATGTGTGACATGGGAATCTTAACAACACCTATCCTCTGACTTTAGGGGATGATTTGAAAGGAATATATGCAATAAAATGAGCGTGGTGAGAGGAAACAAGAGATGAGGCTTTTAATGTTAATTCATCCTAAAATGGGCCAGGGGATCCAGCCAGATCTCCCCTTTTCTCACTCTGAAGAGGGGTTAGAAGGACTCCATTTCTTTGGTTGAACCATGGCTGTAAACCATTTCAAAGTTAAAATTGCTGTAATGATGCTAGATACCAAGAAATGTTTTGATTTATTTTTGATTATGAAAAATTTCGAATGTATGAACATTGTAGGAAAAAACGTATAATGAAATCCACCTATCCTTTACCTGGACTAACTCCTGTTAACATATTGCTGTAACCAGTTGTGTTTTGTTTCCCCCCCCTTTTTTTGCTGAAATAATTTAAATTACAGAGATCATGTCATTTCCCCCCTACCCCTTCAGTCTGTACCTCTTAAAATCAGTATATTTCCCATATCACCTAACAAAACTCTAAATAATTTATTAATATTATCTAAGAGCTGATCCTAATTCTCATTTGCTCACCTTCCCTGAGAATATCTTTTTTTTTTACAGTTGATTTGGACAAACCAGGATCCAGTTAAGGTCCATGCTTGCATTTGCTTATTTTGTCTTAAGTCTCTTTTAACGTGGAACGGTTCTGTCTTCACTTAATTTCCATGACATTACCATGGGTCGGTTGTCCTATAGAATGTCCCACCTCCAGATTCGTCTCTGCTTCCTACAGGTGGCTTAAGCGTTGTTCCTCTATTCCCGGGTTTCCCCGTAAACTGGAAATTAGATCTAAAGCCTTGGTCAGATTCCGGCTACCCATTTGAAGCTAGGGTATTTCAGAGGTGACACTATGTACTCATGTTGCATCACATCAGGCGGCATATCAACCTGTCTGTCTGTCCATGATGCTGTGTGACCTGTGGCTTCAGGTGGTGACAGCCCGATGTGTCATTTTTTTTTAAAGATTTTATTTATTTATTTATTTGAGAGAGAGAGAGAGAGAGAGAGAGAGAGAAACAGCATGAGAGGGGATAGGGTCAGAGGGAGAAGCAGGCTCCCCGCCGAGCCGGGAGCCCGATGCGGGACTCGATCCCGGGACTCCAGGATCATGACCTGAGCTGAAGGCAGTCGCCCAACCAACTGAGCCACCCGGGCGCCCCCGATGTGTCATTTTTGAAGCCAGTAGCCCGGGGAGGGGTGGGGGATGTCCAGTAATTCCTTCTGAAAGCCCACCCCCGGCCCTTGCCCAACGTCCTGGTCCTGATGTGAACCTCTTCCCTTTCTTCCTCTCCCCCCACCCCCCGCCCCCCGCAGGACAGGTCGTGGGCCTCTACTCCCGCTTTGATGTGATTGTAAGTGTCCGCGGGATGGGGAATGAGGGCGCCACAGGGAGAGGCGGTGGGTGTGAGGATCGGTGGAGGGCTATCTGTGGACTAGAGGACCTTTACGAGGGTAGAGGGGCAGTACGTGTGGGTCCGGAGCCTGGCTGAGAGGCTGACTCACACGGCACCTCCCTCCCTGCCCCAGCACCTGGCTGCCCAGCAAACCTACAACCACCTAGACATCAGTGTGGCAGAAGCCCTGAAGCAGAGGACACTGTGTCTGGAGGGAGTCCTTTCCTGCCAGCCCCACGAGAGCTTGGGGGAAGTCATCGACCGGATTGTCCGGGAGCAGGTACCCCATACCCCTGCGTACGCACGCCCAACACATACAGCCCAGTCCTCATGAGCGGCTCCAGCTGTCCCTATACACCCTGTCCTCCCGTTTCGTGGCCATTTCGAGCTCTCGGTGTCCACGCTGGTCTGCAACTGGTCCTGCCCATGGGGCCCCCGTGCTAAGGGCCACAGACAGTTGATCACCCAGAGTGGTCAGAGCCACCCCTAACTGGTTTCTAGGAGACACGCTCTTGCTCCTCCAGTTATGTTCCTTTGATGCCCCCGATTCTTGGCACCCGCCTTGCTGCCACACGGCTCTGACCCCTCACGGACCCTCTGCGGACCCACAGGTACACCGGCTGGTGCTAGTGGACGAGAGCCAGCATCTCCTGGGCATCGTGTCGCTCTCCGACATCCTGCATGCGCTGGTGCTCAGCCCTTCGGGCATTGACGCCCTCAGTGCCTGAGAACATCCGAGTCCTCCCTCCCAGGCCACCTTTCACATGCCAAAGCCAATGAGGGGAGCCAGGGGACCCGGCCTTCGTCTTCCCTCACCCCCATTTGCTGGTTTGGCTCTGGTACAGGTAGGCTCTGCCCTCGGCCATTGATCTTTTGGGGCTCTCAGATCTCAGACCGGGGCACCTCGAGGTTGGGAGTGGCCCAGCTCATTGCTGAGGAGCCCCATGAAAACTCCAAGTGTCAGGACTCACTGTGGGGCCCCCACTTTGTCCCGGTCTCAGCTGAGGTCATGGTGGTCCTCATAAGAGGGATGGGCAGGGGCTGGGGTAAAGGCAAGGGCAGTGATGTGATTTCAGATGCTCTGGGGAGACTGACCTGCCCTCTCACGACTCAATTCCCGCCGGCTCGGAATTCCACCGGAAGGAAGCAAGTTAATAAACCTTTGTTGAATGGAATTTCCATGCTCAGTAAAAACTACGGCCGAAAGGAGGGAGCTTCTAAGTACTCATCTCAGTAAATCTGACACCGTCTCAGACTCTTGGCTGGTAGCATGCTCGCTAGGGGCTCGCACAGATTCCACCTGCTTGGCGGAGCATGGCAAGACGAGGTTCCCCGGATTGGAAAGGCAATCTCCCCCCACAGTGTAGTCACTGTCTTCCCTTCTCTTTTCCCTGCAGGCTTCTCCAGCCTTCCCTAATTGCCCCTGCCTTGCCCATGCTCCCAGAAGCCCTTACGAATGCCCAGTGCACCGTGGGATGGTGAAATGAAGGAGAACGGCTGAGTCAAGCCTAGAGATCTGTGAACCAGAAGCACTGGGATTACCCCAGGGCTGGTGGCTCCGGACCCACCCATGTCACTTTCCCCCCACCTGGTGGGGTGACCAGCCCCAGCAGGGCAGGAAGGCCTCGGCCGGTGGGGCTCGTCAGGAGCTCTGGATTCCTCAGCTTCTGGACTACCTGGGAGTCCCAGCTGTTCCTCCACAACCACTAAGGTGGTTCCGCACCACTGTGCCCCTCCTCCTCCTCCTCCCAACATTGTCATTTCAGGGCTGCTGGTGGTCGCCGTGGAATAGCAGCTCTGGGTGGAGTCTGTTGAGTGGGGTCCTCCCTCCGTTCTCATCCTGAGCACCAGCAAACATTGTTCTCATTCCCCAGGGACAGCCTGGGTTTGGATCACTGTGGATGAACCGTTGAGAAAACACCAAAAAGAAAAAACCACGAATGAACTTGAATTGTGGAAGTTTAACTCCGAAAATGCCAGTCATTTGACCTGAACCTGTGGCAAGACCCCTGTGCTTTCTGAACTCAAAGACACGAGGGAAGGTCTGTGATGGACAAACACTACGACTGGCATTTCTTTGGTGCATAGAGCATTACCCCACCGAAATTTCTTTTTTCATCTTTCATTTATAACAAAACTACAAAGAAGATATGAATTAGTTAATTACGTAGTAAATACAACTCAGTCGACAAACTGTCATCTGCAGGAAACATAACTTTATTTTTCTAACACTGAATGGAGTTTCTATTATGAACCCCGTTTCACCAGGTGGGAGAAATTAATCTCAGTCAGTCTAGGGCTCATCCCCCACCTTTGCCTGGGGTTAAATTCGGTGAGGCGGGGGAAGGCTCTAAGTAGCGTGAGGCTATGTTCCTCCGTCATCATCACCCATGCATGTCAGCACCAGCTAAAACAATCCCATTCCCATCTGGTTGTCTCTGGTTGGTCATTGGTGGGCCTGGCGCCTGTTAGGTTCTCCCTCAGTCCCTACCACGAAGCCTCCTTGGGCCCACTTGCTCTTGGGGCATGAGGACATTCTAGCTCCTGGGCCTGCACCCCTCTGGGCTTCGGGAAGCTCTGCAGGGCCGTCCCAAGCCCATCTGCTCAGACGGACAGCAAGTGGTCTGCTTTATTCTGCATTTTGCTTTATTTCGGCCTCCACCCTGGAAACATAGGGCACAGGGCTCTTCTACCCTTGTCATCTCCAAACCTCTCTGGGGTATTTGTCACACTCCCCCCTCCCTTCAGACACAGCTCCCTTCTCAGGGCCCCTCTTCTCAGGGACCCCAGAACTGTGGACTTCAGAGATCTCCACAGTCTCTTTGCTTTCCCAACCCCATCAACCTATGGCATCTTTACCACTGGGGCCTTTTTATGAACCCACCACGCGTTCTTCCACGTCCACTGTCTGTGTCTTGCGTTTCTTGCCACCTACCTTGAGGGCCAAATTCCAAAACCAAGACCAGGTTTCTGCTGTATCATCCCTTCCCTGTGGCAATGGACACTGTAGGTCTGCTGTCCCGTGGGCAGAGGATAGGCTAGTATTTCTAAAATATGATCCTACTTCATTTACCTCATGGAGCAACGGAGTGGAGACATTTGTGCTTGATGAGTCAGGCAGCAAAAGAGGGCCTTTTCTCATGGATACCCAGCCTCTGTCTCCAACTTTGCCATAACCCACGGGTCAGTGCTGGCACTGCTCTGGCCCTCCCTGGGAAGGCCCCGGGCCTTGGGCTCAAGTGGGATGATGGGGTGGGGGTGCTTCTCTGGGCCTGTCTCAAGTGACAGTGTCCTCGGAGAGCCGGGGGCAGGCTGCCTCCAGCTGCAGATGACCGTAGGGTAAATGTAGCAGGTCAGTCTCTGAGGGGGGGCCCCAGATTACTCCGCATAGGCAGACCTTCAGAAGTCATAGCGCAGGCAGAAGGGGCAGCCTGAGGAAGTCCCTCCTTGCCTTTCCTACTCCCCCTGAGAGTAGATAGGTCTCCAGCCTCCTGGGCCCCACCATGCTGAGGACCCAGCAGTTCTCCCTTGGGCCCTTCTGTGAGGGACCATGCCAGCGCCCTGCCTCAGACCTCCTGCTCGGGTCACAGCCCAGCCCTCCGTTCCCGACAGTCCTCCAGCCTCATGGCTGCTAGAACAGAGGCAAAGGGTTGCAATGGGGATAACTTCTGCCCCGACTCTGAATAAAAGTGTGAAACCCACCCTGCTGGCCCCCCTGTTCATGCCTCTGAACCTGGGGCTGGCCACGTTTTCTAGGCATCATTGGCTCCATGCCCCTGACTCCTGCCCCGACCTCCAAAGCCCCTCCAAGTTTCTGTGTACCCCAGGCTGGACTCTCTACCACTTCTCAGCCCACCCCTTCTCTTCTCTCCCACCATCTCAACAGCTGTCAACCCTGGCAGGGCAACAGGATGCCCCGGGGAGCTTTATAAGATGTAAATTCCAGGGCCGGTGCCTAGAGATGCTAATATCCTGACTTGGTGGGGGGGTACCTGGGCAACTGTATTTATTTTCTGCAGACACTAGAGATTTATGATGCATAACACGTGATGAGCATGATGGCTTGCTGAGAGGTAAGGATGCCTCATTTCCATAATTAGGAAAATCATTTGTCACGTTATTGCATCTATATTATTTGTTATGACTAAGATCTACAAGAAGAGCTGGCACAGCGTAGGAGAGACACGATTTGCTGGCATTCTTGCTGGTCTTCCAAACACACTCATGCTCCTGAGGGCGGCCAACCTGGTGCTTCCCAGGCTGACAGGAGCCCCGGGAGCCATTGCTGAAGATCCAGAATTCAGTACAATGTCCCGTATGTCCATCTCATGATGACAGTTGTCAGAATTTTTATTTAACACGCATCTTTTTTTTTAAGATTTTATTTATTTATTTGAGAGAGAGAGAATGAGAGAGAGCACAAGAGGGGGGAGGGTCAGAGGGAGAAGCAGACTTCCTGCTAAGCAGGGAGCCCGATGTGGGACTCAATCCCGAGACGCCAGGATCATGACCTGAGCCGAAGGCATACGCTTAACTGACTGAGCCACCCAGGTGCCCGACAAGCTGATTTCTTACCCCAAATTATGGATCTTACCCAAAAATATGGATCCTAATTTGGCCAACAAGTTCAAATTAGCTGCAATGGCGGTAAGGAGATTTGCACATTCTTTTCAACCAAAGGTGTATCTGCTGTGCTGAGTTAACATTCGCTTGCTTCTCCGCAATGATCCTAAATCCTATTGTTCTTCTTTCCTTACAGAGGCGGGTCAGGGTGGGTAATCAGGGAGCCCAGCTGTTAACATTGCTTCCCTGTTACTTATGTGGGCAGCGCAGGGTCCCTGAGACCGCAGACCCCTGGTGGTCCGAAGGAGCAGCCCACTGGGAAGGCAGAAGTGGCTCTGGTTGACTTTGTGACAGAAATCCCTGCCCCCTCTGAGCCCGGCTCCCACACTCCGCATGCATAAGGCGCTCTCACAGCTGAATCCCGGCACAGGTGGGGTCAAGAGCTATGCTGTTATAATCAGGAATTCCTCCGAACTCTCCAGATTTCCGGACTCAGTAGGAAAAGCTCTGCATCGTCCCTTCTTCTTCCTTCCCCTGCCTACTATTGCAGCCTCTTCTCATTCAACAAACTTTTATTAATCGCCTCCTACGGGCTAGACACAGAGTTGGTCACCTGGATCCAAACTGAAAGGAGCTTGATTTGTGCCCTCCAGGGGGTGCACAGCTGGTTGGGGAGACAGTCGGGTCTCCAACATGGTCAACAGGCAGAGCACTCAGTTCTGTAACATGGAGGGGGGGGGGAGGCAGGGAACGCGAAGTGCTTGTGCTCCCCCAGAGAGGTCAGGGGAGGCTTATTCAAAGGCAGTGACATTTGAGCTGAGCCCTAAGGAAGAGCAAGTTCTCTGGGATGGCATCACAGTTGCTGAAGAGAGTGTTCCAAGGAGACGGGACATTAAGAACAAAGTATTGAGGCCAGAAAGAGCGGAATGTGCTCAGGTCTATACAAGGAATTGGGGTTAGGCTGTGGAAAGGGTTTCTGGGCAGGGAGTAGGGGTGGAGGGTAGGGTGCCAGAGTCTTCCAAGCCAGAGTAAGGACTTAGGACTTTGCTTCAGGGCTGAGAGAAGCCACTGAAGGATTTTAATAAGGACAATGACATCTTTCTTTTTTTTTTTTTAATCTCACCAACATAAGAAATTCGACTTTAGTTTTCTATGACCCAGCAGAAATGTACCACCGGGGCTGGGACTATGAGGCTGGGACTCATCGCCTCGTCAAACCCGCGGTACTCTCGGTCTCGCCAGCCCACTTGCCTTCTGGTCGGCTTCCTGTGCTGAAGAGGCTGGAAAGCTGAGAACTACAATCCCCATACTGCCCTGCAGCTCGAGTTCCAGGCCGGCCCTGGGTTCCACCTCTCGGTTGTTTGTGAGATGTCGGTGGAAGGTGGTAGCAGGACAGAGGCCATGCTTCTGCTCCTCCCAAGGTCGCTGTGTCGCTGTCGCTTTGGGGGGGGGCAGTCATGGGCCAGGAGTGGGGTCAGGGAGGACGCTTTTTCTCCCCACCGGCAGCACTGACCCGGGAGACACGGAGGCACACTGGGGCCAGCAGCTGTGGCTACAGCTTCGCGACACTCATGCTCCTGAGGGCGGCCAACCTGGTGCTTCCCAGGCTGACAGGAGCCCCGGGAGCCATTGCTGAAGATCCAGCCAAGAACGCCTCCATCCATTCTGGCAGCACTTCACTGCCTATATCAAAGCACTTTGTGTTCAAAAGAGGGGGCCCCTCTTGGGGGTCCGGAGGATTGTTCTGCAGGTCCTACTCAGGCTGGGCTTCAGCAGCACCAGCTGAAGGTCCAGGAAAGCACAGGTGTTCTCACTTTCTACAGAGGGAGAGGGCTCTGCCTCCCAAAAGATCCCTAAGTGGGGAGAGGCTGTTCCCCAAACACAGCAAGGGGCTCAGATGCTGGGTCATCAAAGAGAATGACAAAGGTCTCCAATTATCAATACAAGCCCCTTTATTCTGTATTTTCTCCAAGGAGAGCAATGTGACATGGTGGTGGCCTTTTATCTGAGAAGGAGACATTCAAAGTGATCAAAGTGGCAAAAGCTCAGGGTTCTACAGAAAGTGCACTGAGTTTCTTCGACCTCCGGTGTCTGGCAGCCACCTTCTCCCCCTCCTGGTCTGAGACACAGCAGTGGCTAGGAATGAGTGCGCCAGGGAGAGAGAAGGGGGCTCCTCCCAGGAGGCACGGGCCCAGCGCAGCCCAGCTCAGCACTGCCTCTGCCGGAAACGCAGGCTCACCTTCTTATTGGGAACCAGGACAATGCGGGCCATGCTCCTCACCTCCCCTGTCTCGGGGGCCAGGACCACCTCATACTGCTGGATCAGCTGGGAGAGAACGCACGCGGGGCGTTAGAATCTGCCATCTCTATCCACTGCCCTCCTTTACATGCTCCTCCCCCTGGTCTCCACCAGCCCTGCAGCTTCTCCCCACTCACCCTCGACAGCAGCAGCTGCATCTCCAGCTCCGCAATCCTGCGGCCCAGGCAAGCCCGGACCCCATAGCCAAAGGGCACAGAGCCAAATGGATGCTGGACCCCAAGGGCAGCAGGCTGGCTCTTCCTCAGCCAGCGGTAAGGCTGGAAGCTCTCTGGCTGGGGGAAGATGTCAGGGTCACGGGACACCACATAGTGACAGAAGACAAACTGGGTCTGCAGGACAAGAATGGGCAGCACATCAGCTTAGGGCTACAGCGCAGCTCTGGGAATCCCAGCTCTTCAGCCCCACTCACATTCTTGGGGAAGAGGAAGCCATTGACTTCGATCTCCTTTTCCGTGATGACCCGGGAGTTCATGGGGACCACAGGGTAGAGGCTGCAGGGAAAAGAAGGTGCAGGTTTGCCTCTGGTCCTCCAGGTCCAAGTTCTTCCTACCTCACCCCTGGCCCTAGCCCTTGCTCCAGCCCACCAGCCCCCACTCCCGACTCCTGTCCCTGAGTCCTCCTCCGCATAGACCCTGTGCTCCCGGGAACCACCACCTACCGCAGGGTCTCCTTAAGCACGGCTTTGAGCAGGGGCATGTGGGCAAAGTCCTTGTGCTGGGGCACCTGCCCGGCTGGTACCACACCCACCACCTCCTTATGCAAGGCAGCCTGGATCTCTGGATTCTTTGAAAGATGGTACAGGGCCCACGTCATCGTGTTGGATGTCTGGGAGGCAGAGGGAGAGATGAAGTGAGGAGGGATTTCTAAGCAAAAGGCGAGTGAGGTAGCAGGAGGGGAGTGGGCATGCACCGAAAAATGAATTTGCCACGAGCATGGCAGAAATAGACACGGGGCTCCTGGGGACTCTCCCTGCTGAGCGTGACTCAGGCAGGGTGAGGACCCACAAGACGGAGAATCATGCTCTAACAACAAGGAGATTGGAACAGAGAGAACAGAGCTCCCCACTTAAGTTACACCTTAAATAGATGGGAGAGGAAACTTCTAGCTGGCCCAGAGAGGCTCCAGGAGGTGACAGGATCCCTCTTACAAAAGGACCCTTCCCTGCCCGCCTCTGCCAGGTTGAATGACAGCCCCCCCGCCTTTTTCCTTCTAGCTCTACATCTAGGATACAGAAAGAGAGAAGCAGGTACCTGGAGGGACGAAGGTCAGGCTCAGGTGAGGGTAATGGGGAATTGGTTCAGGATAAGAGCTGGGAGCCCCTGGTCTCCTCGCTGGCCCCCCTCACGCACCGTGTCTACGCCTGCCAGGAGCAGCTCAGGCAGGCTGCCCATGGCCTCATGAGTACTGAGCTGTCCTCTGGTCAGCAGGAAGTGCAGGTAGCCAGATATCTGGATTTCATCTGGCCCCTTGGTCTGCAGCTGGATCTCGATATCCTTGAGTTTCTGATCAATCAGCTTCTTCCCTAGAGGGACAGTGGAGAACAAAGGGGGGCAAGGTCAAAAGTCATGATCTCCAAGGACCAAGAGCCACTCTGACAGCTGGTAGCAATGAGGTAGAAGGTCCTGGGAGAGACCCACTCCCCCACCCCCAACCCTAACCCCGCCACTTCCTTCCCCAGCCTCCTCACCAAAAGAGAAGATGGTGTTCCAGCCATCCAGATAGCGCTTCCAGAAAGGCAGCAGGGAACGGGTCCACTTGGGGAGGAAGGTGACATAGACTGAGTTCTGGAACATGAGCCCGACAGATGTGACGAAGGCCACCGTGTCCTCGGGGATGGGGCGCTCCAGGCAGCCGATACGTCTCTCAAACAGGATGTAGCAAATAGCTGCCAGTGCCCAGAGGCCGTCAAAGGCGGCAATGTCATGGCGCCTGGAATCCAGGGGGGCTGAGGAGGGGGAGCACAACCCGCCTCTGCCCCTGCCCACCCCAGCCCCTCTCCCAACAAGGGTACCTTCCAAAGCGAAGTAGTAGAAATGGTGAGCCATGTCGGACACCTGGTCCCCCGAGGCACTCTCTGCCAGCAGCCGGTTCAGGTGGGCCACGAAGTCGTCGATCACCTTGTTCACGACATCGGTGTAGAGCGCGGCCTCCCTCGGCTTCAGCATCCGCTGGTTCAGAGTGTGGCGCAGCTCATACCACTGCTGTCCTTCCCTATGGAGAAGGGAGGAAGCGCACACTTGTAAGCAGCTGATGGAGGTTAGATGGGATGCATTCTTCCCCCTGCCCTGAGACCCCAACAGAGTCTAGGAAAATCTCCTAGATTTAGAATTATAGAATCACTGAACTTCGAAGACCAGAATCTTCAAATCACAAAACTTCAGAGTCTCACTACAGCATCGTGGAAGTAGTCAAGGTAGGCATCTGGAGCCAGACTACCTAGGGCCAAATGACAGGTCTGATGATTACTGGCTGAGTGACCTTAGGCAGGCGACTTAACTCCTCTGTGCCTCAGTTTCCCCTTCAGTGAAATGGGAATAATAAGCATGCCTATCTTGGTAGGGTTCTTCAGACGATTACAGTGCTTAGATCAGAGCCTGGCACATGGTGAATGCTTAATGAATGTTGACTATGATTATCTTAGGTTGATACAACTCCAGAATCTTCTGTATGTGAAATGAGGAGGAAGTGCAATCATTCCAGTCCTTCTGTGTGGAGGATGAGGAATAAAGGAGGAGCAAATCAGGGTTCCTGAGAAGCTCAGATTCTGGACCTTCATGCTCTGCTTGGCTCAGTGAGCCAAAGGGACAGGGAGACCCACCAGGCTGATGCCCCAGGTCCTCTTGCTACAGTCATCCAGTGAGGGGGTTGGGTCCCCACCCTGGTTAGACAGGGATGCTCACGAGGGTGGGAACATGCTTCCCACAGGGGGCTTCAGGTGCAGGGACTGTCCCCACCCACAGCTGTCCCCCAAACCTGTTACCTTTCCTAAGCAAGCTGGGCATGGGTCAGTTTTGTAAAAGCTAGCTGTATAGTAGTAAGTACAATATGGCCCAATTTTAGAAAGAAGAAAGGAAACCCTATAGATCCATATGTATATTCGATTGTTTCCACATAATGTAGGGAATACCCACCAAACTGTCAGGATTACTTAGAAGAATGGGATGGGAGTGGGCGGTAGGGAGACAATATTTTATTATTGGACTTTTTACAATAAACATTACTTTTGAATTGTAAAAACCAATAAGGTATTTTAGAAAGAAAGATATTAGGGGCACCTGGGTGGCTCAGTGGGTTAAGCGTCTGCCTTTGGCTCAGGTCATGATCCCAGGACCATGTTCTGGGTTCGAGCCCTGCATCGGGCTCCCTGCTCATCGGAGAGCCTGCATCTCCCTCTCCCACTCCCCCTGCTTGTGCCTCTCTTCCTCTCTCTGTCAAATAAAGAAAATCTTAAAAAAAAAAAGATATTAAAAAGGCTTACAGCAAGAATCAGGGGGGTTTTATTTAGAAAAGTATTTATTTAAATGAACCTCAAACCTCAGGAGTTTTCTTTGTTATGTTGGGAAAAGCTGCAAAAAGGTCAACTGAAAGTGCTGCTGAAAAAGAAACAAAAACCAGAATAGACTCATTTACTGGAACTTCAGGGTGTGGGTGCTTCTCCAAGAGGAAAAAATTCTCCCAATAGTAGCAATCAGATTTGCAGAATTTAAATGAGAACATTTCTGTGGTTGTTAAAATATTTCCTGGGAGAAAAATGCTTCATAAAATGAGATTTTAAAAAAATGTATATATATACACACACATCTCTATATATGTAAAACAAAAAGAACTTATCATTGGTTAGCAAAATAGCTTTAAAATACACATATATGGTATCATATAATTAGGAAATTGGCTGTAGAGTGAAAAACTATAAATAGATAAATAGGGGTATACATAATGTTCAGCTCCAATTCTAAATCCTGAGCCATCAACTCTAGTGGTGACCTGACCTGGTGAAAACCTAAGACCCAAGTCCTGCCCTCAGGGCCAGACATCAAGTTAAAGAGCTCTGGAAGGACAGACACTCGATTCTCTTCGTAACTTTGAATAAAGGGCTCATTAATTGTTGCAGTTCTGAAACTGTCCACCTGTGAAGGAACCACAAAAAAGACACAAATATGCGATGGGAGAATGAACATAGAGGCATCAAAGACAGATGAAATGCGCCCTCCAACCGGTTTGCTTCCTTTCCAAAAGTATCAAGGCATTAAGTTCTTAACTTTCAGAATCAGAGAGATCTATTCCACCACTTACTAGTGACAAGTGATGCCAAAACCTCTCCAGGCTTCAGTTTCTTCATCTATAAAAGGGGATAATTACACTATCTACTTCAGGGACTTGTTGTGAGAATAAAATGAAATGATAAATGTAAAGAGACTAGCCTGATACCTGGCATGTTATTAACACCTGCTTGGCTACTATCATTGGTCCTGCTACGATAACCACCATCAGGATCAACTTTAATCCCTTAAGAAATGATGAAAGCATGAGATGTCAAGCAACTAGGGAAAATAAGTCTTTCATTATTTTTGGAGCTCTGTTAACATACTACAGCAAAAAGAAATCTGTAATAGGGTGAAAGAGGTGATGGGGATTAAAGAGTACACTTATCCTGATGAGCACTGAGTAGAATTGTTGAATCATTCTATAGTGTACATCTGAGACTAATATAACACTGTATGTGAAAAATACTGGGATTAAAATAAAAAACAATTTTTAAAAAACCCTCTAATACACCCAGTTACAACCTGTAGCATCAGGAACGGTTCATCACCAATGATTCTCAATGGTTTACTTCAACTATGCATATATAACACATTCAGCCCATCCTTGAATTTGTCACTGCGAAAATAATCTTAACTTTTCTGGGTGTAAATTCAAGGCAGAAACCTACATCTGTCTGTGTATGGAGAGCATCTGTGAAAGTTATATCCAACAACAAACCTATAATACATAATTTAGGAAATATTTTTAAAGTTAAATTCAGCCTTCCTAACTAGTATGGTGATGATGTTTTTTCAACTATAAACAGATACGTCCTATTATGATTCAAGTTGGTATATTTTCAGCTACAATGGAGAATAATGGAGCTGGAAAAGTCCTAGAGATAGTTTGGAGATATTCCACTCCAAACTTCCCATTTTACATATGAGAAACATAAGGCCAAGGAAGAAGGAAATTATTCCTTTGTCCAAAGCTATACAATATACTAACGGAAAAGATAATGAATGGTCCCTGGGCTTCAGCCCATCCCAACCACTGCTTTCTAGACTGAGTATCAGGCTCAGAGGATGCAGGGAGAGCCCACTCTGCCCATTATCCACTGGCTTCCCAATACCACTGTCCTTGGGCCTGGCCCTCTGAGGCCTTGCACCAGTCCCTTCAGGCCCCAGCTCACGTGGTAAAGGGCCCATAGGCCAGGCCCTGCTGGTCCCGGTGCTCCTTCCATAGTTCCATGTCGTTCCGTACTGGGTACTTGCCCTCTTGCCGCATCACTTGCTCCAGGAGGGGGGCACTGGCCAGGTTCACATGGATCTGAGGCCCTATGCGGGTTACCCACATTGGACCATACTTGGCCTTGTTCAGCACCTGTGGGGTTCAACCAAAGCTGAATAACCATGGCCTATCCAGGCAGGCATTTACTAGAGAGGAGATGCGATCAGGGAGTATCTGATAGTCACACCAGAGTAAGTGGGCTGGGCCAAAGCACATTCTATAGGAGGTAGGCACTAGGATGGCCTGTGGTTCTCAAAGGAGAACTCCGAAAAAAATGGGTACACAGGAGTTAGAACACTGAGAGCACCAAGCATCTGGTAGAACTGGTGGAGTTGAAGTCCTTGGAGAAATGAAATTTTTAAAAAATGGGATATGTGGCAAACTGGGGTCTGTATTGAGGTATAGATGTTTGGGGTCTGAGGTCTTAGAGAAATTGAACCCTTTAGTGAGGTATAACAGAATGCCTACAGCTCCTTCATAGAAGCATTTAAATCTAATGCAGCTTGCTGTCAATGAGCTAAAGATAAGTATCTCATATAATCAATAAGAAAAAAGAAACACAATAGAAACTCCAGGAACAACAAGAAGCTGAATGAGAAAGCCAAGATTCAAATATGAAGTATACTTTGTGGTATGATATTTATTTATTTATTTATTTATTTATTTATTTATTTAGAGAGAGGAACAGTACAAGCGGGAGGGGCAGAGGGAGAGAGAGAGAATCTCAAGCAGACTCCATGCTGGGCTCAGAGCCCGATGAGGGGCTCGATCCCAGGACCCTGAGCCAAAACCAAAAGTCAGGCGCTTAACCGACTATGCCACCCAGGCACCCTGGTATGAATTTTTTTTAAATAAAACAATTTATTAACTGTGTTAAGTAATATGATTCTCAAATATTTTATCTTAGAATTTCTAAAGCACTTGACAATTGATACCCATAGCATCTATGAAATTGACATGAGTATAATGTTTTTAGAGTTATTGAAAATGAGGGGGGAATAAATATATTTTGGGCTTGGGGGGTAAAACTTAAGAAGAATCCACAAATAACTGAGGCTAAATTTACTGGCTAAGTTACACCTATAAACTTAAAGAATATGAAACACAGTGTTTTCCCAGGTACTTCATCTTTCATAATTTGTTACTGAAAAGATGTTAAGAGGATCAGAATCTGCTCCAGTACAGAAATTAGACCAAAGCATTTCTGTAAAAGATGTGTTAAATTATAGAAAAGAGATCTTTCATTCAAACCATAGAAAGAAACTTCACCCAGCTCCTGGTCCAGAAAAACAGCAATCTTCCTGGGTTTTACTATTGACATTAAAAACTAGATTCTCCCAGGACCAATGTGACCCGATTGCCCTCAATATACTACTGAGTTGTCCAGAATCCGTCCTGAACTAACAGCTGATTCTGTCAGGTTCTAGGAAAACAGCCTCGACAAACCCCCAACATCTTTTTAGTTTTGTTTCCCACTTCTACCTCCCAGTAATGCCTGCCAGTGTGGTCTGGTTTTGAACAGATGGTTGTCTGGAAATCACAGTGATTCTTGGAGAAAAACAGGCATATTCATACATTGCTGGTGGGAGTTTAAAATGACACAAACCTACATGGAGGACAATTTGCTAATATTTATAAAAATTACAAATACATTTATAAACAAAATATAGATGTCTACATAATGGAATACTATGTCACCTTAAAAGAGGATGAAGCGGCTTCTGGTGTAATAATATGGAACGATGGATTGTAATGTGGAAAGATAGATAACCAAGGTAGACTGTTAAATGGAAAAGTATGATATCTGCTGTCTAAGAAAGGGGGGCCAAATAAGAATATACAGCATTTACATTTGCTTTTATAAAGAAACACTGGGTTAATACATCAGAAACTAACTAAAGTTACTACCTACGGGCGGGTGGACGGGATGGCAGTGAGAGGCAAGACTGCATGATGTATATCTTGTCATATTGCTTTGAGTTTTGAACTATGAGAATGAATTCAACTTTTTCAAATCTAAAGGGAAAAAAAGAAAGTGCCTTGTGAAATAATGAGTCACCTGCCATTGATCAGGTAATTCCAGAAAGCAGGAAAGGCTTGCCAAACCTCTCAATTCATGTATATACTCCTTAGATTTGTAACTGGGCCCTAGCTTTATTCACTTTGTTTATTTCTCGTAAAGGTTCCATTTTCTGAAAGTACTATATGGGGGCGCCTGGGTGGCCCAGTTGGTTATGTTCCAACTCTTGATTACAGCTCAGGTCAAAATCTCAGGGTTGTGGGATTGAGCCTCACGATGGGCTCTGCAATGGGTGTGGAGCCTGCTTGGGATTCTTTCTCTCCCTCTCCCTCTGTGCAACCCCTCTGGCTCTTAAAAAAAAAAAAAAGTTGAAAGTCCTTATATGTCTGTTTTCCTGTACTGAATCCCTTAGGAGAATTATCCTAATCCTAAATTATCCTAAATGTAAATTTTAATTTGTGTTTCCAGTTGATTCATTAATGATATTAATGACATAATAATAATGATAATAACAGTAAATATTTCCATGGAGCTTAGCATAAACCAGACACCGTTCCAAGTACTTTACTTATTTAGAAATTCAGTCCTCACTACAGCTGTATGAGGGGGTGTAACATTACCACAATTTTGTAGATGAGGGAACTCAGGCCCAAGGAGGTTGCCCAAGGTCACATTACTGGGAGGCAGAAGAGTCAGAATTCAAACTAAGACCACCTAGATGGAGGTCATGCTCTCAACCACTTACTCTAATGATCCCTGAGAAAACTGACTAAGTCCTACTAACCAGAAACAAACTTAGGCCCTTTAAAAATATGCATTATTTAAAACCAACATAACTATGCAATAAATCAGGGTTCCTCACTGCACTACTGACATTTGGGGCTGGATGATTCTTTATTGTGGTGGACTGTCCTGTGCACTGTAGGATGTTTAGCAGTATCCTTGGCCTTTACCCATGAGCATCTCTCTGCCCTCCAAGTTGTGAAAATCAAAAACATCTCCAGACATTGCCAAAATGTCCCCAGAGGGGCAAAAACACGCAGGTTGAGAACCTCCACAATAACCCCAACCTTTTTGTTGTTGGTGGTGGTGGTTTGTTTATTTGCTGTTGTTTTGTAACCCCAACCTTTTAATACGACTCTAATTCCTTAATTTTAGAGGACTCTTCTTAAGAAACAATATCTCATTTTGAAAAAAAAATACTTATCTGAAGTTTGGTTTCTTTTCCTTGTGTTAAGTTCAAATACAATTACATGCAACAGTTTTATAAAAATGCAAATAGGGGTTATCGCTGAGTCATGGTTTGTAGATAGGTTACTTCCTTCTTTATACTGTAATTTGCTTTTCAGATGTTCTTCCATGATCTTGGAATCAGAAAAAAAAATTCATGTTTTAAAAGACTAGAGCAATCATCATTTACTTGGGGACTGGCTTCTTCTCCGGAATCCAAAGCCTCTGGCACCTCTCCCTGGCTGTCAATTTCCAGGTTTCTGAGACATTCCCCCCTTTGCGTAGGCTATGCTTTCTTCCCTCTTCTTTCATATTCCTCTTCTCAGTTTACCCAGTGGAACTTAACTGGGATCTATTTATGTAAGAACTTATTTTAGAAAGACACCAGAATACTTGCTGAAAGAGTGAGCTGTGTCTGTGAACCTACCATTAGGCCGTAACCTGAGCCAGTTAGAGAGCCTCAAGGTTCTCAGATAAATCCTTGTCCAAGTGCCACTCTGCAGAACACAGTCCCCTAGGGATCATCTTCCAGGATGAATGGGAGGGGTAGCTTCCACCAAGTGAGATTCTGAAGGGGGAGAGTGATGAATTCACTCAACATTCATTTATTGAGCTCATGTCCTTTCCTTCTATACTGATCTCGGGGCTGAGGATACAACTGTGAGCACAGTTGGAACACCTACCCTTACAGAGTTTACATCTTAATGCATGAGCCACACAGTGGAGTTGCTTATAAATTACTCCCTAGTTATGTCTTGTCTCCTCAACTAGATGGAAAATCTTCGAGGGCAGGAACCACGTCATACTTCTTTATTGCTTCCCATATTGCTTGACATACCACTAGGCACATTTTAGACACTTATTGTTTAACAGTTGTCAATGAATCAGGTGGAGAAAAAAGGTTGCAGACAACACAAGTTGCAGACAGAAACAAAGACACACAGAAAGGAGGTGGGGAAGGAGATTCACAGGAAACTGGTAACAGTGGCTCCAAAGGAGTGGCCACTAGTTGTAAAAGCCTGGAAGAGTCATCTGAAAAGGAGATTAAGAAAATAATTCCATTCAGGATTGGATCTGTTCTGGACTGAATATTTGTGTTTGGGGGAATTCATATGGTGAAGCCCTAGCCCCCCAGTGTGGCTGTATTTAGAGATGGAGCCTCTAAGGAAGTAAGATTAAACAAGTAATTAAGATTAAATAAGAGTGAGTCCCTGATCCAATAGGATTAGTGTCCTCATAAGAAGAGACATCAGAGAGCATTCTCTCTCTGCACGTAGACACCAAGAAAGGCCATGTGAGGACACAGGGAAAAGGTGGCCGTCTACAAGCCAGAAAGAAAGCTGTCACCAGAAACCAACCATGCTGGCACCCTGATCTCAGACTTCCAGCCTCCAGAACTGTGAGAAAATAAATTTATATTGTTTAAGACACCCATATTTTGGTGTCTTATTATTACCTGTCATATTTTGTTATAGCAGCCAGAGAAGACTAATACAGAGCATCCAAAAAATAAAATACTTAGGAATAAATTTAGCCAAGGAGGTGAAACACTTGTACACTGAAAGCTACAAAACATTGCTGAAAGAAATTAAAGAACTAAATAAATGGAAAGATATCCCATGTTCATGGATAGGGAGACTTAATATTGTTAAGATGGAGTACTCCCCAAAGTCTACAGATGCAATCCAATCTTCACCAAAATGCCAATGACCTTTTCTGTAGAAATGGAAAATCAAGGCCCTGACTAGACAAAAAAAATACTGAAAAAGAAAAACAAAATTAGAAGATTTACACCTCCTAATTTTAAAACTTACTGCAAAGCTACAATAATCAAAACAGTGTGGCAGTAGCATAAGAATACACATATACACCAATGGATAAGAACTGACAGTTCACCATCTATGGTGAATGGATTTTTGTAAAGAGTGCCAAGACCATTCAATAGAGAGAAGGAAGAGCCTCCTCAACAAATGATGCTGAATCAACTAGATAACCAAGTGCTAAAGAATGAAGTTGGACCCCTACTTCCCTTCACATACAAAAATTAACTCAAAATGGGTCAACAACCTAAATATAAGAGCTAAAACTTAAAACTCTTAGAACAAAACATAGAGGCAAATATTCATGACCTTGGATTTGGCAACAGATTCTTCAATTTGACACTAAAAGCATGAGCAATAAAAGAAAAACAAAAGATAAACAGGACTTCATAAAAATTTAAAATATTTGCATATCAAAAGATATTATCAAGAATGTGAAAAGACCATTAATAGAATGGGAGAAAATATTTGCAAATCATATGTCTGATGAGAGTTTGATATCCAGAATATACAAAGAAGTCTTAAAAAAACCAACAATAAGAAGACAGCTCAATTTTAAAATGGTTAAAGGATTTGACATTTCTCCAAAGAAGACACACAAATGGCCAATAAGCACATGAAAAGACATTCAACACCATTGGTCATTAAGGAAATGCAAATCAACACCACAATAAGATACCATTTCACACTGACTAAGATGGCTTTAATCCAAAACAACAGAAAATAACAAGTTTTTGGTGAGCATGTGGAGAAACTGAAACCCTTGTACACTGGAATTGTAAAAATGGTGCAGATGCTCTGGAAAACCATTTGGCAGGTCTCCAAGGTTATACATTGAATTACCATATGATCCAGCAATTCCACTGCTAAGTATATGCCCAAGAGAAATGAAAACATATGCCACACAGAGACTTGGACACGAATGTTTACAGCAGCATTATTCATAATAGTTGAAAGGTGGAAACAACCCAAATGTCATCAGTTGATGAGTGAATAAGCAAATTGTGGTCTACACATACAATGGAATATTATTCAGTCATAAAAAGGAATAAAATATGATACATGCTACAATTTGGGTGAATCTTAAAAACATGTGCTAAGTGAAAGAAGTCAGACACAAAAGGTAATTTACTGAATGATCCTTTTTTTTTTTTAACGTAAGCTCCACACCAGCATGAAGCCCAATGCCGAGCCTAAACTCATGACCCTGAGATCAAAACCTGAGCTGAGATCAAGAGTCAGACGCTTAATTGACTGAGCCACCCAGCCACCCCTGTATGATCCTTTTTATGATTTATCTGGATGGGCAAATCCATAGAGACAGAAAGCAGATTAATGATTATCAAGGGGCAGTAGGAGAGAGGAATGAGGAGAGACTGATTGGTGACAGGGTGTTTTTCTGGGGTATTGAAAAAGTTTTGAAATTAGGGCGAGGTAGTGGTTTCATAACACTGAGAATACACTAAATGCCACTGAATTGTTCACTTTAAAATGATTAATTGTATTATGTGAATTTCCCCTAAAACAAAACAAAACGCCCAGAAGTTTGTGATTTTTTTTTTAAAGATTTTATTTATTTATTTGAGAGAGAGAGAATGAGAGAGAGCACATGAGACGGGGGAGGGTCAGAGGGAGAAGCAGACTCCCTGCCGAGCAGGGAGCCCGATGCGGGACTTGATCCAGGGACTCCAGGATCATGACCTGAGCCGAAGGCAGTCGCTTAACCAACTGAGCCACCCAGGCACCCAAGTTTGTGATATTTAAAACCTTCAGGGGTACCTGGGTGGCTCAGTTGGTTAAGCAACTGACTCTTGATCTCAGCTCAGGTCTTGAGCTCAGGGTCATGAATTCAGGCCCCAGGTTGCGCTCCACTCTGGGTGTGGAGCCTACTTAAAAAAAAAAAAAAAAAAAAGCCTCCAGAGCCTCAGCAAGAACCTGCTGTGAACAAAAAATTGCCCCTCAGAAAAGAGAGAACAGAAAGAGGCTAAGGAATGTTCCCTTGAGTTGGTTCTTCCTTGCCTCCAAGGTTTTCTCTCTTGTAGATCAAGGAGGAAAGAGAATCAGACCAACCTTTCCTTTCTGCTGTCAGCTCCTAACCCAGGACAAAGGATCAAGCTTTGGGGGGTATTTGTGGGTCTGTTTATTTGTTCCGGGAAGAACATAGTGGCAGAGTCTCTGAAAATGCCCTCTGTTGTGCTAAACTACTGTGTTTACAACTTTCCCAAAGGACAATTTGGCAGGTGATACATACCAAACCTCTGAACAAAATCTTTTACACAACAATTCCATTTTAGGGGTTTATTCTGCAGAACTAATTCAGGATGGGCATGATATTTAATGATAGATATATTTGTGAAAGCTTTACAAATAAAAAAAAATCTAAATATATAACAGTAAGGTTCAGCAAATTCTGGTGAAGCTATACGCTAGAACACTATTCAGCCATTAAAAATTATTATAGAAGTGTTTGTTGATATAGAAAGGTATGCATATTTATTTATTTTTAGATTTTTTTTTTTATTTATTTGAGAGAGAGAGAGACAGCATGAGCATGGAGGAGGGGCAGAGGGAGAGGGAGAAGCAAACTCCCCACTGAGCAGGGAGCCCGACGCAGGGTCGATCCCAGGACCCTGAGATCATGACCTGAGCCGAAGGCAGTTGCTTAACCATCTGAGCCATCCAGGTGCCCCCATATTTATTTTTAATAAAGGGCAGGTTTACCAAAGAGAGTATATGGTGTGCTTTCATTTAAAAAAATATATATAAATGTTGATGACACATCGGGGAAAGTGTGGAAATCTATTCACCAAGGATAAGCAAACAGGGATAATGCTTACTTATCACTAAGATCAGGTGTCTGTATTTATGTATTCATATCACAAATGTTTATCAAGCACCTATGTGCACAAGGCACTGTGACCTGTGCAGGGTTTGGGGATTATGGAAGTTTTGGATTTTCTTCTTTTTGTGTCTTTATATCTTCTGATTTCTCTACAATAAACACACGTTAATGTGTGCAGAATATTGTTTAATATCTGAAAATTACGTCAGCCATGTCAAAATGACATTTTCTTCTACAGGTGGTATGCAGTCATAAATAATTAGCACATAACTCATATTTATGTGATTTTTTCCAAAAAACAAGAGTACTTTTTACAGCAAAAAAGAGCCTGTTGCTGTTGTGTGTTTTTCTCTCATCCACAGCTGGCAGGATCAGTGCAGGGAGCAGGGACTGCCTGGCAGGAGATTTTGTTCTAGTTCCAGCCCCAACACTAACAGGCTTTGTCACTTTACTAGATGACAGCTTCACTATGGCACCCTCCCGACCTTGTGTGTATCTATACACACAAAGGCTGGAACCCAGCCTTCCCTGGGTCTTTGGGCTGAATGCCCTGTGACCCTCCTGGGACGCTGGAGGACAGGAGGCCGACCAGGAGCCTCCACAAGGACACCTAGCACTTGCCTCCCTATGTCCCCTGGGAGGTCGTCAGGAGACCTACAGCTTCTCCTCCAGGCTCTGATGTGTGCTTTCTGCCCCGCACCCCTCAGGAAAGAGCTGCAAAATATAACGCCCCCTAGCTGAAATCTAGAAGGGGCACTTCCACCATGGGGTACCCCTTTTGTTTCGGGGCTGTCCTTCTGCATGTGTGGGACAAGGATCTTGGGGAGCTGGCACCTTTGGCTTATTCTTCTTTTCACTGACTATGTAAGTAATGAACTGTCGAAACCTAAATGTGGCCCGTGACATCTTTACCAGAAAAATCGGTTATGTCTTGGCCTTGCCTTGTCTAAAGAGTGAACTGGACACATTTGGTGCCTAACATGGGGCTGCTAAGGTTACAATGCCCTTTTAGAGAACTGGGACCACGTGGTCAGGTTTGGAGACAAAGCAGAACCCATGATCTAGGAGCACATGTTCTGGGTTAAGTGTGTGTTGGGGGAGCGGGCAGGGAAGGGTCCTCCCACTGGTGGATGGCATGGGCCAGGGTAGGGGAGAGAAGGCAGAGGAGTAGGGGTCTTCCCACTGTCCTATCCAGCCTATTAATAAAAGGCTACTGAAAAGGCATTGTGGTGGCTCAATCAGTTAACCTTCCAACTCATGATTCCGGCTCAGGTCATGATCTCACATGGGTCATGACATGGAGCCCCAGAGGGAGGTCCATGCTCAATGGGAAGTCTGCTTGAGTTCTCTCCCTCTGCCCCTCCCTTCACACCCCCCTCCCGCTCACTCTCACACACTCTCTCTCTCAAATCAATAAATCTTAAAAAAAAAAACAAAGGCCACTGAAAATTGAAATTAACTGCAAAGCTGTCCTTCTGTTGGAGCTGTCCCCCTGCGCTGCCCCTTCTCCCCTGACCTTCCAGCCACTGCTCACTGAAGTGCCTGACTTAGACCCCTTGGTCTGTGCTTCCGTAAAAAGCGACTGATGGTTTGGGACAAGAATGGCCTCCAAGAGAGAGCAAAAGGGAAAAGTCCTTCCATGAGAGGTCCCCAAGGCGATTCCTCCTACAGACTGTTGCAAAATGTGTGACCAGTATTGAGACGTCTCCCTGACAGTGTTCCTAAGGTGTTACAAACATTCCTCTGATATCTCAACTTTTCATTGCATAATGATGTCTTGTTGGTTGGCAAGTTGAAGGTCTCAGTAGGAATGACCAGTAAGATTCAGAGTCCGCTTGCCAAGTAGTTTTGGCAACAATGTTGGTAAAGTGACAGCATGGAATCCCTCTAGCAGTCAGAGAAAAACTGCTGTCTTTTACCAACTAAAAAGCGATATATTCCTGATATAAAAGTTGCCCCTGCGGGGCACCTGGGTACCTCAGTCAGTTAAGCGCCTGCCTTCGGCTCAGGCCATGATCCCGGGGGGGGGGGGTCCTTGCTCAGCGGGGAGCCTGCATCTCCCTCTCCCTCTGCCTGCCACTCCCCCTGCTTGTGCGCTCTCTCTGTCTCTCTTTCTGCCAAATAAATAAATGAATCTTCTTTAAAAAAAGCTGCTCCCACAAAAAAGAACCACAGTACCCGGGGTGTCACTCCACTGCTCCTGACAGACGGACTTACATGGGGTTTTTAAACCCTCCTCACCAAAGCTGATGAGGTCACAGCATCCTTTTAGGAAAAAGACAGTGAGACCCCACAGGCCAACTCGCGAAGACTGCAATAGGATCCTGGTAGGCAGTAGCAGACCTGGTGGATGTGTTTAGTGACAAGGTGACAAAAGGTTCTTAAGCATGGTTCCCGAGAGCCCTGGTGAGTTGTGTTGGTTTTTAGAGCAAAAGGGGAGGGGGGCCCATAAAATGTTTAAAAAGCATTCCACAGATGTTCCTTATCACCAAGGAAAGCAACACTGTTTCCATTGGACAGGTGGCTGTGGCTAGAAGTAAAATACCCCCTGTCATCAAGGGCAGTCAGTTCCCCAGAGATGTACTGAAGTCTCCTCTTAAAATGGGCAGGAAAGGAGAAATTAGGGAGCAATTTGGGCAAAAGCCTAATGAGACTCTGGAAATTTGGTTGCACCAGGTAGTAGATAAGAAAGCCACACCAGTTCCGCCGGATGAGAAGGAATGGAAATCAACATGTCACCTAATGACCAACCCCATGCTCCTTAGACACCCTGGCCATGAACACAAATTCCTTAGGTGATGGAGGAAGGACAGGTGAAGACTGATCAGGGCTTGTTGCACTGGGTCCTTCCACCCATAATGAAACCATCATCTGATAAGCACCCAGGGATGACAAGGGAGGAAACCATAACTTCTCTTGGGACGCTGTAACCACAGCTGGATTTATAGTGGAAAACATGAGTGCCTGGATGATCAGATAGTCACTTATGGTTAGATTGAGTTGTTTGTTCAAGGGGCACCATCAGGCTTTAGGGGACAGTTAAATCTGCTCTTGCACCCCAAAGACAGACTCTGGAAAACTATTCATCTCTGGGAAACAAACTTCCCAAAATGGAAGCCTAGACAGAGAGCAAGGTCAATGCCCCTCAGGCTAAGGGGGGGTGTTATGGATTGAAATGTGCCCCCCCCACACAAATTCATATGTTGAAGTCCCAACATGCAGTACCTCAGAACGTGACCTTGTTTTAAGACAGAATAAAGAAGTAATCCAGTGAACACAAGGGTGGGCCCAAATCCATTATGACTGGTGTCCTAAGAAAAGGAAATTTGGATGCAGACACACACGCATACAGGGAGAATGGCAGGTGAACATGAAGACAACTCTTCTACCAGGCAAGAAAAGAGGCCTGGAAAAGATCCTCCTTGCACAGCCCTTAGAAGGAACCCACCCTGCCAACACCTTGATCCAGGGCTTCTGGCCTCCAGAACCGTGTGACAGTACATCTTTGTTGTTTAAGCCACTTGGCTTGGGGTCCTTTGTTATGGCGGCCCTCGCAAACGAACACACGGGGACAACATAGGAATACAGGCATCCAGGATGTAGGATCATATGGACCCAGTTATTATGCCAGGATGACACTGAATTGGAGACTGAGAGTTTGTCCAGGAAGGAAATTCTCTCTCGCTACCAGGCCATGAGAGGGCTACAAAACTGAAAGACCCAGGCTGTAACAGAGAAGAATCCCCAGTCACCACTGGCACTTACTGCGGACAAACAGGAGGACGGCCAAGAGGATCGAGATGCCCTTGCTAAGGTTTGTGCAGTTTGGAGCCCTGCTGATCCAGTGCCTCCACCCCACCCCTCCCCCCAGATCTCACCCCTTTCAAGAATACACAGGACTAGGGCAGAGACCCAAGTCCCTCCTTCCCTAAGGAGGACCAGGGTTCTCATGCACTCACTGGCTAAGATGGTTTCGGGACTTGATGGCAACCAAGGCTGTCAGAACTTTTCAGCCTTTTTGGACTCTGGGCACAAGTCACTAGGATGCTGAGAAATATCCATGGGCATGGCTGAAAAATTACCTCAGCTGGATTTGGAAATGACTCTCAAATTGGACAATGGACTGATATAATTTTGTGGGTGTATTAATCAGGCCTTTTTAGAGAAACAAAACCACTGGGGTATATGTATATATAAAGAGAGATTTATTTTAAGGAACTGGCTCATGCAATTGTGGGGCTAACAAGTCTGAAATTTGTAAGGCAAGCCAGAAGGCTGTAAATTCCAGCAGGAGGTGATGTTGTAGTCTTCAGTCTGAAGGCAGTCTGGAGGGGCGCCTGGGTGGCTCAGTTGGTTAAGCGACTGCCTTCGGCTCAGGTCATGATCCTGGAGTCCCTGGATCGAGTCCCGCATCGGGCTCCCTGCTCGGCAGGGAGTCTGCTTCTCCCTCTGACCCTCCCCCCTCTCATGTGCTTGCTCTCTCTCATTCTCTCTCAAATAAATAAATAAATAAAAATCTTAAAAAAAAAAATTAAATGAAGGCAGTCTGGAGGCAGAGTTCCTTCTTCTTCTTCTGGGGACATTAAGTCTTTTCACTTAAGGCCATTAACTGATTTGATGAGGCCCACCCACCCACATCATGGAGGGTAAACTGCTCTACTCAAGGGGTACTGATTTAAATGTTAATCACACCCACAAAATACCTTCATGGCAATATCTAGACCAGTGTCTCACCAAACATCATAACCTTGCCAAGAGGACACAGAAAGTTAACGATTACCATGGGTGACCTTTTTTGAGCCAATACACACTCCAATGGTTGTCATGGATACTACTGAATGTATTGTGGGAATAGGTGTGTTAAGTACATCTCATGCTTCTGTACACTGTAAGGGATGTTCCCAGTGGGGAAACGCCATGATTAGAACAATGGTGGTGGGCTGAGTGGACCACTGGGAGTCCACCTTGTTCTCTCAGCTTAGTCATGTGTTATCAATAATCAATAAAGTAGTACAGGACTCCAGGGAAAGGGAAGGGGTAGAAGGGAAGATCACGGTCTTGATCAAAGAACTAGTACAAACAAACATGATGCTTAAGAAAACAATCCAGGGGCACCTAGCTGGCTCAGTCAGAAGAGCCTGCGATGCTTGATCTCAGGGTCATGGGTTCAAGCCCTGCACTGGGTGTTGAGGTCACTAAGATAGATAGATGACAGATAGATAGATGTATATTTGTATTTTTTTAGAAAAACAAACAAACAATCCAACAGTACAGACTGCCCTTCCACTTGGGTCAACCCTTACTCGCCATTTGAGCTACACGGGTCAGTGACTGACATGCAGACTGAGTTTTGCAGCAAAAGGACATGGCCATGGGTTTTGGACATGGCCCTCGCCTGTCATCAGGACCTGGAATACCCCACGTGAGAGACCGTTACTGGCTTGTTACCCAGAGCTAGTGCCCACGGACAGGCCAACACAGCAAAGCGTGGCTCTACCTGGGGTCCATCCCATGAGATGGGTCAGAAATGAGAACACCAACGAAGTGGGCATGGCCTAACAAGCGTCCCTTATTACGTGGCAGTGGTACATCCAGGGAAGTCGTCCACCAGCCATTAAGTGGCTAGTCGCCCCCCAGATGTGTTGATTCAGATGCAGGGTCCAGGTCAGCCCTCAAATTTCTTGGAGGCCTCGCCGCACTGAGGTTCCTGGCAAAGCCTGGGCCTGGTTCATGGACAGATCAGCTAAGTTGGGGGCCAGGGGGGGATACTGGGCTGCTGCTGTGTAGCCCCAAAAAAAACTGCTTACAACTACATGCGGAAAAGAGAACATTCGCTGTTCAACAGGCAGAGTTGGGAGCTATGGTACTTGTTCTGGAAGAGCCCTCCCAAAATGCACCTTGCCACATTTTCCCTTGATCCCTGATCCCTGTGAACTGATGTTTGGCAGTGGAATGCCTGGATGAACAAGTCTCAGGCTGTCTGGTAAGGAACATTATGGCAGCAGATCACACAAGACCCATACCCTCTGTCCGTGCCCCAGGTGGATGCCCGTGGTAAAGGTTTCCTTGGATGAACACACATCAGTGGAATCAGCAAGCAGAGGGGACCTGTGATGCCCATGTAAGGACCCTAGCCACCTGGGTACACCATTGCACAGGGCATGGTAATCCATCTACAATTCAAGACTTGGCCCCCAAACAATGCATAGTGACTCCGGCACATGAAGCCAAAGAAGCCTGGCAAATATGTCCGGACTGTCCGCTAAACAGTCCAGAGGTAAAGGAAATGTGGGGGCATGTAGTGAGGAGTACCAGCGCTAGCCTGTCCTGGCACATAGACTGTAGAGGTCCCCTACCATCCTCTCGAGAGGCCTGGATAAGCTGTAAGGGACCCAAGCCACATAATTAACTCTTCTCATTCTACCATTTTTCTTCCCACACCTGCCCTTTGGAAAACCAAGGTTCCTGGAATTTGCATGCGGCAAGAAGAGTCAGGGAGTGAATGACTCTAACCTGGTACTTCTCTTGCCATCAGCTGTGTTTGCTGCTCTTGGGCAATAATAGATGTTGACGATAATGGTCATGACTATGACGTGATGACTCCCCAGATGGTCCTGCCATGGGGGTTCGGAGATGTTCTAGAATAGGTAGCTGGTAGATAAGGGAGAAATGACTGAAGCACCTCATGAGAAACCCGGGTTCGTGTGAGAGTAAGACAAAAGAAAGACTGGGATAAAAAGGTGAAGTGATTGCTAGAAGAAATGGTCATTGGTCACACGGCTGTGGAAAGAGGGATACCTCTGGCTTGTGGGAGATCAGGGACCATCCCCTGGTAGTTGGAGGTGCAGGAAGGACTACTAATCTCTCTCTCTCTCTCAGCATCTATCTACAGACAAGATGGCATCTAATTGACATCTGGCCAATTTAACCCAGACTGCCACCACCCTCAACTTGACCACCGGCCAAACAGAATCTCAATCTAAAAACTGTTATAAACTTCCCAAGAGACACTGATTTCAGAAATGGTCAGCCTCCAGTAAAGACAACAGAACAAGATTAACTTTCTGGACACTGATTTGGTCTCTTTTTTTTTTTTTTAAAGATTTTATTTATGTATTTGAGAGAGAGAATGAGACAGAGAGAGAGAGCATGAGATGGGGGAGGATCAGAGGGAGAAGCAGACTCCCTGCTGAGCAGGGAGCCAGATGCGGGACTCGATCCCGGGACTCCAGGATCATGACCTGAGCCGAAGGCAGTCGCTTAACCAACTGAGCCACCCAGGCGCCCCTGATTTGGTCTCTTTAGCTTCATCCTGTTACTGTTGGCCTCTTTTGTTCATTTGTCACGGGCTGCTCTAAACTCTCAGCACTGGTGGTGATGGGCAGTCGTAATGCCCACGACTTCCCAGGCTGGCTGGGTGGGGCGTGCGTGGTCGCTGACACCTCTGGCTACCCTCCGGTGTGGACCTGACCGCAGTATATACTCCAAATAGGCCCCGTCAGCCTCCAGGGAGTGGAGGGTGTGGTGACTCTCATCTGATGTTGCTGAAGACAAACGGCCGATTTGGTATGAGCTCCTATCAGTAGAACTGGACTATTTATCTGGTGGGGTATTCACATCGCTGAGAATTCTCTCATATCTGGATATGTGAAAGGTCAGGGGAGAATAATGGAATAGCCCCGGACATATCCACGCATGCGATGACTTGAGCCATAGCTTATGACTTTTGGCAGAACACTCTGCCATCTTCCTGGAATATGAGAGAATGTTCTATAAGGAGCTGCTATAAGGCCACCTCCCACTCACCTTCCTAATATCCCCTGGGAGGTTGTCATGAAATAGTTCCTCATCACCTCCCAGGTTCTGATGAAGTGCTGGCTTTCTGCCCACCCCCACCCAGACAAGAGCCACCGAAGAGAAATCCCCTTGGCTGCCGTCTAGAAGGAATGCCTCAGCAACAGGGTACCCTGTAACTCACATTGCACTGATCTGGTGGGAAAAGTTTCAGTATTGTCCTTTTGAATGTGTGGGATGCGGTTCCCGGGGAGCTGGTACCTTTGCTTATTCTTCCTTTTACTATGTAAGAAATAAAATGTCTAAATCTGTAAGTGGCTTGTTGTATCTTTACTGATTAAATCAGTCAAGCCTTAGCTTTGCCTTTTCCTCTTTGACACTTCATCAGTTAAATAAGAGAACTAGACTATTAGTTGATCCCAAAGGTACACTGTGGCTACCCATACATTAAGATAAATAACTCAAGGCAGGTTGTAATGGCCATTACCCAAATTTTAGGCATAGTGTCTAGAATGTACTAATCTGCCTCTAGGTAAGGGGTGGTTACCTGGGGTGTGCAGACAGGCTGGGGGGTGGGAGGGAAAGCTGCAATTCTATGTAATATGTTGTATATAGACTCATTTTTTGCTGTTGCAAAGGGCTGTAACTTTCAGATTTTTAAAAGGTCAGGGACCTAAACAAAGTTAGGAAACTCAGCTTTGGGATATGATAGAGATTCAGTCCTTAACCAGACCTGGTCAGGCTCTCCCCAGGCCTCTTCTCAGCTAGGCCTCAGCTGGGGCCGAGAAAGATTTGAACACACCGACATCTAATAGCTCAGAGTAGCATCCCTAGGATGACCTTCATCCTTAGGAGAAAGGCCTGCCTGAGAAAACTCAAAGCTGCCAGAAGAATTTCTTGTTTGTTCCCGCCAACACCTAAAAATAAGGCCCCTGTCTCCAGTCTCTGAGGAAATGTGGGAGTCTGACTTTGATAAGCACCGGTTAACAAACCAGATGAGTTTCACATGGACCAACTGCCCCGCTTCCTGCTTTTGTAATTTTCCATTTCCCTGTCTCTGCTCAAGCCCCCACCATCCCGCTCCCCGCTCTCTCACTCTCCCTTGAAAACGCCCAGTCACTCCCCCCCGCACAAACCAGAAAGGAGTTTAATTTCTTCCCCCTCCTGTCACTCATTACTGAATAAAATCTGTTTTCACCACTTTAATGTCCGCCGTGCTTATTTTGGACAGTCATGTGTACCTTGAAAACTCAAAAAGTAATACTGAGCCCCAAGGTGGAAACCACACAAACCTCCATCAATAGATGGGGAAAGAACACATTGTGCCGTATCCCCACAATGGAATATTAGTCAGCCATGAAAAGGAACAAAGTGCCGATACAGGCCACGACGTGGATGAACCTTGAAAATGGCATGCTAAGTGAAAGGAGCCTCTCATAATAGACCACATGTCCAATGAGTCCGTTTGTACGAAATATCTAGAATAGGCAAATCCATGGAAAGAGAAAATAGATTAGTGGCTGCCAGGGGCTAATGAGGAAATGGGGCCCAGGTGATGCTAAAGAGCACAAGGTTTCCTTCTGGGGCAATGAAAATATTCTAAAATTGACGTAGTGATGGTTGCACAAGTCTGTGAATCTCCTAAAAGCCATGTAATTGTTCAATGGGGTGGACGATATGGCACGTGATTATATCTCCATAAAGCTGTTACCAGAGGGGGCGAGAAAAGAACATTAAAATCATCTAAAATCTCCCCTGGGAAAAACTGATACCACATTGCAATATTCTATTTTCCTACTTAATGGCCTGTTCAGTGTACTGACAAGTGGACTCCTCAGGGAGGCTCTCGGCACAGCAAAAAAAAAAAAAAAAAAACAAAAACACCATGAAAACAGCAAGTAAACAGCGCTGAGGACAAAAGTAAACTCACAAACACCATGTACTGTTTTTCTGGTACCAACAAGCCTGCCCCTAAAAGTTGGCAGCCATCAGTTAGATAAACGGAAGGAGAGAGGTAACTGTAGGCACAGGTCATTCCTTTGCCTACACTGACAGATGTGGCAGAAAGAAGGCCCACTCGGGGTCAAAGGTGAAGAGGAGCCCCGCTGGGACAGTCATGTCTCAGGACTGTCAAAGTGTCATCAGGAATTTAGCCCCAACCCCCTCCCACAAATGGAATTCACATTTCGAAGAGACAGAAGGTGCTAGATAATTAACAGCATTCCCCGGTTCTCCCTGCTCTCAACCTGGCCTTGAATGATCTCCGAGATCGGTGGCTCCATGTGGACTTAGGATGAGCAGGAGTACTTGTACTTTTTATTATGAATATTTTAACGTGAATAGTTAAAGAAAATAACATTATAAATACACACGCACCCACCCACCAAAATTAAGAACTGTTACCGTTTGTCATATTTGCTTCAAATCTTTTTCAAAAATGAAAACATTAAAAAAAAAAAAAAGAAAACACTGCAAAGTCTCCTTATCCTTCCCTTCACCCTCCCTTTCCAGAACAATCCACTATCCTGAATTTGAAATGTATCCTTTCTGTCAATGTTTATATAATTTTACTACATATATATGGGTCCAATGATAGCCTATAGTATTTTTGTGTGTGTGTTTTTTTTTTTTTAAAGATTTTATTTATTTATTTGAGACAGAGAGAATGAGAGAGACAGAGAGCACATGAGAGGGGGGAGGGTCAGAGGGAGAAGCAGGCTCCCTGCCGAGCAGGGAGCCCGACGCGGGACTCGATCCCGGCACTCCAGGATCATGACCTGAGCCGAAGGCAGTCGCTTAACCAACTGAGCCACCCAGGCGCCCTGTGTGGTTTTTTAATTTACAGAAATAATATTCTACTACACCTATCATTGCCTACACACCGGGCTGGTCTCAGGCGGGCAGAACAACGAGAGTATTCCAAGAACAAGGAAAGTGCAATCACCAGCGGATACAGAACTGGAAAGAGGATGTAGCACAGAGGTGGAAATCAAAGTAAGGACCTAGATCCAAACAATGGTGCAAGAAGAAGGGCCATCAGAGGACCTCAAAATATTATGTTAGAACAGGAAGCATGTGGTCAGCTGTGCACTTATCCCCTGCTTTCCATTCTTTGGCTGCTGCTGTTGTTTTTATTGTAATAGGTAATTTCATTGTAACAGAGAAAACCTGGTGGAGGTCCAGAGCAGTCCCACATTAAAGGTAAGACCTCCTCCTAACTCTCGCCTCCAATGCCAAGACCCCACACAGAGGCAACCATCATTACCAAGTTCTGGTGCGTCCTCCCAGAGAGATTTTATGCGCCTACTAAATATAGGCGTGCATATAGATACAGTTTTGTGCCTTACTTTCTTCCCATCTCTTAGCAGGCAATTCATAGTAATACACATAGAGCTGTGGTCTGTTTTAGCGGTTGCATAAAATTCCATTGTATGAAGATACTATAATCAAATAGTCCCTTACTGGGACATGCAAGTCATTCTAATCTTTCCCAATCAGAAATATTGCTACCTTGACTATTTGGTATTCTCTTTGACCAGAGAATTGTATCTGTAAGATAAAAATTCCACAGTGCAGTTGCTAAGTTGGTATGATTCACACTTTTGACCTTAATACCTGGTTTCAAATTGCCCACCCCTGAGGCTTAAAAGTCACCCACCCAATTTGGCCATAGTCTCAAGGACAACCTATCATGTCTGCCAGATGAGACTGAGAGCCAAATAAAGGTAACAAGAGAATAATCTCTGAAAGCCTGGATGGTAACAGGAGTCCTGGGGCAGATAATCCACCCTAGCAATGGCATTAGCCAAACTGAAGAAAGAATGTGTTAACAGAATGGGAGTGGCCATTACAAAACCCAGAAGAGGGGAGCCAAGCAGCAAGAATTTGGCAGCATTCACCTCTCAAGAGAAAGATACTTAATCTAATGGATAGGCACAAGAGAGTCACATTCAACCAGATTTCTCCAAAGCCTAGATGAAATTTCCTTCCATACGATTCTACTCCTTTCGTTCTGGGGTCTCTGCATACCAAGCAATCCATTAATGTAATGACTGTTTTCTGTCTCTAGGTACCTGGATCCTAGGAAGAGGATGTGGCGGATTAAAGATGGCCAGAGATTCGTTGACACCCTTCCCATTAAGAGGTGAGGTCTACGTCTTCTCCACTAGAATCTGGGCGGGCTCTGTAACTGCTTTGATGGGTAGAATACAGTTGAAATGATGCTGTGCCAGTTTTCAGGCCCAGGACTTAAGAAACTGGCAACATGCACTTTCTAGCCCTTGGAAATTCACTTTGGGGGAAGCCAGTACCCTGTAAGAACTCTCACTATCCAGAGACCACCATGCTGTGAGGAAGCCCAAGCTAGCTGCATGGTGAGAGAGAGAGAGAGAGAGAGAGAGAGAGAGAGAGAGATTCAGCTGATGTGGCCAAAGAGAGAGAGAGAGAGAGAGAGAGAGAGAGATTCAGCTGATGTGGCCAAACCAGCCCAAGCACCAAACATGCAATTGAAGAAACAATCTTGGAAATTCCAGGCCCAGGAGTTGTGACATGGGGAAAAACTGAGGGAGCCAGCCCAAAACCAGGCCTGAGGCCCAGAAACACACCCCACTCGAGCCATCCCAACCATCACTAGCCATTCAAACTGAAGCCCACTACACTGTGAAGCTGACATAAGTCAATTCTGATGTGTACTGCTCAAATTCCTGACCCACAAAATCAGGAGCGTAACAAAATGTTGGTTTAAGCCATTATGTTTTGGAGTAGGTTGTTACACAGCAATAGATAACTAGAATACAGGGTTTCTATGTGATGGAGTATTAGGATCCCCAAGAGGGCCAGCTTCTCCAGTAAATAAACATGTGGGCATTCCGGTCCACAATCTGTTTCTGTGGGTTTGGCCAGTGTTGGTCAGTCCCTAATAGTCTGCCCATGCTGAATTTGCTGATGAAATTTAGTTTCTGGGGCGCCTGGGTGGCTCAGATGGTTAAGCGTCTGCCTTCGGCTCAGGTCATGATCTCAGGGTCCTGGGATTGAGTCCCGCATCGGGCTCCCTGCTCCTTGGGAGCCTGCTTCTCCCTCTGCCTCTCTCTCTGTCTCTCTGTCTCTCATGAATAAATAAATAAAATCTTAAAAAAAAAAAAAAAGAAAGAAATTTAGTTTCTGAACTCGAAAAGCTAAAACCTGAAGGGTCAGGCTTACTCCATCTGCCCACCGCCCTCACTGTCTCTTCTTTACTCCATCTAACGTCACACAACCTGGACCCAAGAGCTGAGGAGAGACTCACAAAGTCTGCCACCAGATGTAGCCACTGCTCGGTATCCATCCCAGTCCCTTGGCTGTTGTATGAAATTTATTATCTTTTATTATTTTTATTTTTTATCTGAGAGAGAGAGTGGGGAGCGGCAGAGAAAGAGAAAGAATCTCAAGCAGGCTCCACACCCAGCACAGAGCCCAACGCGGGGCTCCATCTCGCGACTCTTGACATCATGACCTCAACTGAAGTTAAGAGTTGGACGCTTAACCGACTGAGCCACCCAGACGCCCCTGAAATTTATTTTTTATTAAACATTACTGAGAACATTCCTTGTACCCAGGCCTGTCTCTGGCACTGGGAGACAAAGAGGTGGGAAAGACATAGGCCTAGGCCTCAGAACTTAACAGCCCAGCCTCGAAGCCATATAAACAGGTGATGATATAAAATATGGGCACCTCGGGGTGCCTGGGTGGCTCAGTTGGTTAAGCGACTGCCTTCAGCTCAGGTCATGATCTCAGGGTCCTGGGATCGAGCCCCGCATCGGGCTCCCTGCTCGGCGGGAAGCCTGCTTCTCCCTCTGACCCTCTCCCTGCTTGTGTTCCCTCTCTCGCTGTCTCTCTCGCTCTGTCAAATAAATAAATAAAATCTTTAAAAATAAATAAATAAATAAATAAAAAATAAAAAATAAAACATGGGCACCTGAATATATAAAACAAATATTAACAGACCTAAAGGGAGAAATAGGCAGTGATACAATAATAGTAGGGGAATTTGATACCCCACTGGACAGATCACCAAGACAGAAAATCAATAAGGAAACATGGGCCTTAAATGACACAACAGACTAGATGGATTTAACAGACATATACCAAACATTCCATCCAAACACAACAGAATCCACATTCTTCTCAAGTGCACAAGGAACATTCTCCAGGACCGATCACATGATAGGCCACAAAACAAGTCTTAACAAATTTAAGAAGATTAAAATCTTATCAAGCAACTTTTGTCACCACAAGGGTATGAATCTAGAAATCAATTACCAAAAAAAACCCAAAAAACCAAACATCCAACACCCTGGAGAATTCACGAAAATGTGGAGATTAAACAGCCTACTGAATAACCAAGAAGAAACCAAAAGAGAAAATCAAAAAATACCTAAAGACAAATGAAAATAGAAATACAGGGGCGCCGGTGGCTCAGTTGGTTGGGCATCTGCCTTCAGCTCGGGTGGTGATCTCAGGGTCCTGGGATCAAGTCCCACATCAGGCTCCATGCTCTGAGGGGAGTCTGCTTCTCCCTCTGCTGCTGCCCCTCCCCTGTGCTCATGCTCTCTCTCTCTCAAGTAAATAAATAAAAATCTTAAAAATTAAAAAAAAAATTAAAAAGAAAAAAGAGGGACGCCTGGGTAGCTCAGTTGGTTGAGCATCTGCCTTCACTTCGGGTCATGATCTTGGGGTCCTGGGATCGAGTTCTGCATCAGGCTCCCTGCTCAGCTGGAAGCCTGCTTCTCCCTCTGCCTGTCATTCCCCCGGCTTGTGCTTATTCTCTCTCTCTCTGACAAATAAATAAATAAATAAAACCTTAAAAAAAAGAAAGAAAGAAAGAAAATGGAAATACAGCATCCTAAACCTTGAAAGAGGAGGGGGCGCCTGGGAAAAGGAGGCTGGGGCCTCCGACATCCCTGTGAAGAGTTAAAAGCTGATTGCCCAGGCCCTGTGGAGATTCCTGAGCAGGGGAACCAAACATGCTTTAAGGGACACGGACAGGGCAGTGGTGCATGCATAAATTATAGGGGCAGACTGTGCAGCATGGGAGACTGAGCAGGAGGGGGCGCCCGGTCACCCTTCCTTCCCACAGTCCCCATGGGGCTGCTCATGCTGCCGGCTGAGCCACAGCCAAGCAAGGAGGCTGACCTGGTGCTGGAGCTGCCGGAGCTGGACATGACATCCTCGAACAAAGCCCGCCAGGTTCAGAAGGTCACAGATCATCTGGCCTTTGATCTGGCCTTTGATGCTGATGTCCAGTGGAGAATGGGAATGCAGGCTTCAGGGAAAGGACGGAAAGAGTGGAAAAAGCCAGAATTTATGGGATACAGCAAAAGCAATTCTAAGAGAGAAGTTCATGGTGATAGATGCCTACATCAAGAAACAAGAAAGATCTCAAATAAACAACCTAACTTTACACCTCGAGGAACTAGAAAAAGAACAACAAACTAACCCCAAAGTTAGTAGAAGGAAGAAAATAACAAAGATCAGGATGGAAATAAATAAAATAGAGACTAAAAAGACAATAGAAAATATCAATGAAAACCATCTGCCTCACAAATGGGCAGAAGATCCGAGTAGACATTTTTCCAAAGAAGACATACAGATGGCCAACTGGTATATGAAAAGACTCTCAACAACACTCATCATCAGGGAAATGCAAATCAAAACCACAATGAGATAGCATCCCACACCTGTTGGAATGAACCTCAAAAGGACAAGAGATGACAAGTGTTGGCAAGGACGTGGAGAAAAGGGAACCGTCGCGCCCCATTGGTGGGAATGCAAACTGCTACAGCCCTTGTGGAAGAGTATGGAGGTTCCTCAAAAAATCAAAAATAGAACTACCCTGTAATCCAGCAATTTCACTCTGGGTATTTATCTAAAGAAAACAGAAAATACTAACCCAAAAGATCTATGCACCCCATGTTCATGGCAGTATTATTTACAAAAGCCAAGACCCAGAAGTGATCTATGTGTCCGTTGATGGATGAATTGATACAGAAATTGTGGTATATATACAATGCAGTATTATTCAGCCACACAAGAGAAGGTCATCTTTTTTTTTTTTAAAAGATTTTATTTATTTATTTGACAGAGAGAGACACAGCGAGAGAGGGAACACAAGCAGGGGGAGTGGGAGAGGGAGAAGCAGGCTCCCCGCAGAGCAGGGAGCCGGATGCGGGACTCGATCCCAGGACCCTGGGATCATGACCTGAGCTGAAGGCAGTCGCTTAACCAACTGAGCCACCCAGGCGCCCAAGAGAAGGTCATCTTGACATGTATGACAACATGGATGGACCTTGAGAGCATTATGCTAAGTGAAATAAGTCAGAGAAAGACAAATATTGACTGATCTCTCTTCCATGCGGAATCTAAAAACAAAACAAAACCGAATTCATAGATACACAGAACAGACTGGTGGCTGCCAGCCATGGCAGGTGGGAGGGGGCTGGAATGGGTGAAGGGGGTCAAAAGGTACAAATTTCCGGATACAAAGTAAATAAGTCCAGGGGATGTAATGTTCAGCCTGGTGACTATAATTATTAATACAGTATTGTATATTTGAACGTTTCTAAGAGAGTAGATCTTAGAGTTCTCATCACAGGAAAAAATATGTGTAACTATAAAAAAAAGAGAGAGAGAGAACCATGCATATGAAATGAGTTACATGCACAGGGCATTGTGGGGCACACGAGGGGTCGCCAACTGAGGCAGTCCACGATAAGAACTACGGAATATGGAACTGGTCTCATCATTCTCTGGGCCGACCTCTTTGAAAGAAACCAATTTGATATAAATCTACATATAAATTTAATGTACGCTCACATTTCATTTTTCTAGCACTCTTGGTATTATTTTAGTTAAGAAAGAGAAGGGAACTGCATTTATGGACTAGCACGATTTTCACATGTTCCAATCCCCACCCCACCCCTTAAGTCCTACAACGCTTCCCTGAGCTGATTTTATTATTTTTGTGTGTGATGCACAGTTTTTGACAACTGAGGGTCCGGGGGATATTATGGTCAGCTGCCCTTCCAGCAGCTCCAGTCCTCTGCCTTTTGTGCAGTACTCACATGGTTTAGGTGGAAGGGACCCCAATCCCAGCTTTAGGGGTGAGCCTGCACGTGTCTAAGCTCATTAGAGTATGTCTCTGGCCACTATGATGGGTTCAGAGACAGGCAATTAACCCGGGTCAGTCAACCAACTTCTGCAAGACAGCAGAGCCAAGAGAACTGCAGAAAAACAAAACTAGAGCTTTGACGATCTCATGAATCTCCAGAGCAAACCATATAGCTGGAGGGCATCCAACTATTACACTTTCTGGTTACAGGAGCCAGTAAAGCTACCTGAAGCCAGGGTGAGTGGCAACCAAATAAACTTGAACTGATACAAAGTGGGTCACTGAAATGTATCCTCCTCCTCAATAGGGGTATTAACTGGGTTTTATAGATGTGCAGCACTCCTCTCTTTATTAATTCACACCAGCCGCATGTAGTGGGAAGGGCTAATGTATTTTTCCATCGATGCCCTGGGAAGGTTCATGTGACTCCAGATCTCTGGGATACAGGGGCTGGAGTCAGGGGGCTCTCTTAGATCCTAGCCCTGGCTGCTCTAAAAGGCTATACATGCCTGGGGCTCTTGGGTGGCTCAGTCAGTTAAGCAGACGACTCTGGATTTCAGCTCAGGTCATGATCTCAGGGTCGTGAGACCAAGCCCCATGTTGGGCTCCACGCTCAGCAGGGAGTCTGCTTGAGATTCTCTCTCTCCCTCTCTCCTGGCTCTCTCTCTCTCTCAAATAAATAAAATAAAATAACATTAAAATAAAATAAAATAAAATATTACACATTCCTGGCTTTCTCCTGCTTCCTCCTCCACCTCCTAGGATGGTCTAGAATTTCTTTGGTAGTTACTGCTCCAGAGATAATCCTAAGCAAAACCTTCCAGTAAACTCTCCCTAAGAAGTGATGAGAGGGCGCCTGGGTGGCTCAGTCAGTTAAGCGACTGCCTTCGGCTCAGGTCATGATCCTGGAGTCCCAGGATCAAGTCCCGTGTCGGGCTCCCTGCTCGGCGAGGAGCCTGCTTCTCCCTCTGACCCTCCCCTCTCTCATGCTCTCTCTCTCTCTCATTCTCTCTCTCTCAAATAAAAATAAATAAAATCTTTAAAAAAAAAAAAAAGTGATGAGAAATCCTTAGTCGCCATCCTCGGGGCATTCACTGGGCCTCTCATATTTCCAGAGGTTAAATCAAGTAGGAAAAGTTTACAGGACTCTGGCTTCTTGGCTTACTTGGTTTCTTGAAGCTGAGCCCGGAAGGAATGATTTTTTAACCATCTCTGAATGCCTTCGGAGCTGCCCACCAAGTCTCGGAACAGGAGCTGACAAAGGCAGCCCCAGGAGACAGCTGCAGCCCGGGTGGGTGCAGAGACACCGGTCAGTATAGCGCTTCAAAGCCTCAGAGTCATTTCCCCCGCTCATCCTCAACTCCTGGTCCAGCTTTGTCTGGAGGGTGGTTCGGATACACCGCGCCCGAGCCTTTGTCCCCTGAGGCCCTCTCTACCCCTCCTGTCTAGTCCACCCTACTGCACACACCATAACCTGGACAGTGTCCCTTGGAGGCCATCTTGCCCCCAGGCCTGCTCAAGAGCCCATCGAAGCCCCTCAGAGGAACCCGGGCCCTCAGTCTGACCTTCGAGGCCCTGCTCAAAGGCCTGTCCTATCCCCAGTGCCCACAGCTCCTCTGAGTTTTTGACTACTGGCCAGCACAGCTACATGGTAACCAGCCTGCTCACCAGCCCAGCAGGTGAGCTTGCCCGCTCCTCTTGCCAATCACTGTGAACCACACATGTGGAGGGCAAATGAATCAAAGGTCCCACTCCGCCCCCAATGCTGGACAGGCTTCTCCTTGCAGGGCACTCAAGTTCTCTTCCTGAAATGAGCTGTTTATTGACTTGTTCATATCCTTGTCCTCCTCCTTCCCTCAAAGGAGCATATAAACCATGGGATGTAAGCTTCCAACTGAGCATATAAACCATGAGGGCATTGGCCACCTCTCAATGAATCCCAGCACTTGGAAAAATGCCTGGGGCAGAGTGGATGGGTTTATAACTTTGTAATAGTCATGAGGAAGACAGATCCCAGATGAATCTCTTCAGTTCATTTCCTAAAACCTCTCCACCTTAACCCACATTGGGTTTTCCAGTTTCCGTCCGTTCACAGTGGGATATCCATCCATCCCTGCCTCAGTGTTCCACTGAATAAACTCTTCTTACTGGACATTGATTCCTTAATAACAAAAAAAAAATGCACCTTTTCCTGAACGTCTACGATTTTGCTTTCACTCCCTGAGAAGTGACATTTTTCTCCCCATGGAAAAATCTATCTTGCAAATTGCGAGATGTCTGTAGTCCTCCCCAAAGCCATTTCCTTTGGAAGAAGTCTGTGGTAGCCAACACCATCCCGGAATTAAATAGTGGTTCTACCACATCTGGCAACTTAGACACTTGCATCTGCCATTCTGTTACCAAGACAGTTCCTGCCTCTCTCAACCTCTGTTCATTTTGGAACCTGGCCTCCCAAGTCACCTCCTCCCTGGTGCCCTACCACTCCTGGACCTATTAATTTCAGTTCAAAGGGTTCTGTCTACCTTTTACACATAATCCCTACAGATGTCCAGTCTAGGACCATAGCTCCAGTCGGTCCTGAGCTAAATTCTCGTGTCCTTCACTTTTTTGTCCAACATCTCTCCATCTCCAGCTTCTCTGTCCCGGTGCTCACCCCCCCAACACACCCCGGCCGCGAGCCTCCGCGCACCGCCCCCCCCCCCCCCCCCCCCCCCGCCCCAGCTCGATTACCTGGAGCTTGTGTAACCGCAGAACGTAGCCTTGCACTAACAGCTGGAAGAAGAAGCGCAGTTGCCCGGGCCCTGGAAGCTCCTCCAGGGTCCGCAGTCTCCGGTCGCCAGGCCCGTTTCCAGGAGTCTCGGCGGTAACCGGGACGGCGGCGGGGATCGCGGCCTTGGCTCTGGCCCCGTGCGGGCAGAGGCCAGGGAGGGCCACCCGCGTCCCCAGCAGCGCCCACCGCAGCCTCGCGCCCCGCAGCGCAGCCAGGCGATCCATGGCCCGCGCCGCCGCGCCTTTGGACCTCGAGCGAAGAGCGCCTGGAACCCACTCCGAGATCTATCCGGAGGGGCGGGTTCAAGGGCGCCAAAGGCTAGGGGTGGGCCGGGCGAAGGCCGGCCAGGCCCCTTACCGCTCACTTTTCCTCGCGGTCCTCGGTCTCTCCCCGACGGGACCTCACGAACACGCAGAAGCCACCTCCTCCAGCCGTAAGCCTGCGGCCCGGGGGGAGGCGCCGGCCAACACGACTGCAGAGGATGCACCCCGGGATTTACCGAGACCTCCAGAGCGCCGATCGCGGCCCCCTCTTCCGCGACTCCCCGCCTTGCACTTCCGCGGACTCTCAAGGAGAACTTGAAGTTCCTTGGTCTGACATTTCATTCGCAGGACAGCAAAGTTCTCGAAAGCTCCGGGCGCTTCCAGGCCAGGAAGCCCGAGCCAGCGAGCCGGGCCCTCGCCTGACCTACAGGTTCGCTACCGCAGAGCCCCCTCGCCCCAGTGTTCCCCCTTCCCCGAGAGCAGGAACCGGCTGCTGAGATTTAACTGGCCGCCGGCTTTTCATAATGCGCACCACCCCCAAAGCAAAGAAAAAGAAAAAAAAAAGAAGAAGAAGAAGCAAACAAAGCAGAGCACAGCGAAGAAAAGAAAACCGGCCCGTGTCCAAGGTCATCTGATTCCTGGAGGGTAAAAGCCAAACAAACAAATTTACATATTAGAGGTTTGTTAATGCATTTCTATTCTCTCCACACTCCTAAATCAGCTAAGGCAGGGTTTTCCAAACTGTAGGTTGAGCCCGGATTTAGGGACTGTGACCAGAATTATTTTTTAATAAGATGGAAAAGAATAAAATAGTACAGAAAATACTGCCAAGAAGAAAGAGTAGTGTTTCATGAATCCTTTGTCTTCTATATATTCAAGGTACATTGAAACGTTATTTCTATTTCAAAAAGTTAAAAGCAGGATGGTAAATCTTGTTCTAAGAACATTGGAAGAATTGGTTATTTACAAACAGCCAGAGGGAGAAAGGCCATTTTAGGTTCAAAGAGGCAACAATTAGAGGGTCAGTTAATGTGGCCTAGGTGTGGATTTATGTTTGTATTTATCCCATTTGGGGCCATAGGGTTTCTTAAATCTGTGACTGAAAATCTTTCATCAGTTTGGGAGTTTTTCAGACATCTGTTCAAACATTTCTTCAATCCCATTCCTTTTTCTCCACCCCCCTTCTAAAACTTCAGATTATACCTATGCTAGGGCTTGTGACCGATCCTTCCTGTCTCTTACCCTCTCTCCTGCATTTTTTTAACTTTTGTTTTTTTAGGCAGGCCCCACGCCCAGGGTGGAGCCCAAGTGGGGCTTGAACTCAGGACCCTGAGATCAAGAACTGAGCTGAGATGAAGAATTGGTCGCTTAATCGACTGAGCCATCCAGGTGCCCCTCTTCTGCATTTTTTTAAAATTATCTTGTCTCTTCTAGCTCCTTAATCCTCAATTCAGCTGTGTCTAAACTGCTGTTAAATCTGTCCATTGAGGGCACCTGGGTGGCTCAGTTGGTTAAGCGACTGCCTTCGGCTCAGGTCATGATCCCGGAGTCCCGGGATCGAGTCCCGCTTCGGGCTCCCTGCTCAGCAGGGAGTCTGCTTCTCCCTCTGACCCTCCCCCCTCTCATGCTCTCTCTATCTCATTCTCTCTCTCAAATAAATAAATAAAATCTTTAAAAAAAAATCTGTCCATTGAATTCTTAATTTCAGCTATTGTATTTTTCAGTTTTTAATTTTGAATAGTTTTTTTAAAATCTATGTCCTTTTTTATATTTCTAGTTTTATGTCAGAATTCTTAGTTTTATCTTTTATTATTCCCTTATATTTTGTAAACATAGTTGTTTTAAGAATTATGAGTAATAACTCCAATATCTGGGTTCTACATGAAACAGTTTCTGTTGTCCATTGTTTCTAGTGGTTTTTGTTCATGTTGCGGTATTTCTTCCTGGGCCTGGTTGCTTTTGATTGTGTGCCAGAAAAATGCATTGTTTAAGTTTCTGGTGGAGCTCATTAAGGTTTAGGATGATTTCATTTTCCTCAGACAAGATTTACTTTTGTTTCTGACAGTTGCCTGAAGGCACAAACAACCCAGGATGAGCCTAATTCAATTTCAGGAGTGAGATTCTTTGAAGCCAAGCTGCAATCCTAATCAGTCCTTAACCCTTTGGGATCCCTACCTAAAGTTGGGTGTAAGAGATCATGGATTCCAACGTTTCTTCACCCAGTTCTGTGAGGCTAAACCACTCAGCTTCCTCTAATGAAAATGTGGGGGTGCCTGGGTGGCTCAGTCAGTTAAGCGTCTGCCTTTGGCTCAGGTTGTGATCCCAGGGTCCTGGGATCGAATTCCGCGTTGGGCTCCCTACTCAATGGGGAGTCTCCTTTTCCCCGCTGCTCGTGATCTCTCTCTCTCTCTCTCTCTCTCTCTCTCCCCCCGATAAATAAATAAAATATTTAAAAGAAAAAAAAAGTTTAAGAAAAGAAAATGGGAAATACCACTAATAGGAAAGTGGTACCTAATGCCTAACTTACTCTGGGTTTCCATCTTCTGGTTCTGCTTATGCTTCAAGTAAATGCTTGTCATATTTGTAAGGATAGCTTTTCTAGCTATCCTTAGAAGAAAGTCCAGTATTAACAGAAGTAGAAATCTGATGTATGCTTTTATCTTTATTCTTCCCCTCCACCCACTGGATTCATTTTCTTGCTATTTTCTATTTTTTAACCTTTTTAAAAAACTGACCGCTTAGTAAAATTTTCTGATTTCCCGATAAATGCTTTTAATGCTATACACTTTCACATGTTACTGTGTTGGCCATTCCAACAAGATTCACTAAACATTCTCCCTTAATGTCATTCATGTCCCAATAGTTTGTAATTTCCATTTTGATTTTCTTTTTAATCTAAGAGTCATACAGAAAGGTGATTTTATTTTCTTGCAAATAGTTGCGGTTTTGTTTTTTGTTTTGAAAGGTTCCATTCTTTTGTTATTAAATTATAGTTATTACATTGTGGTCAGATTGTATATGGTCTTCTTAGAATTATCAAAATGTTTTTATAGTCTCATAATTGTTTCTTTTTCTGAACATTCCATGTGTCTTGTTAAAATATGTATTCTCTGTTTATTAACTTGATTTTGTTATTTAGATCCTCTATAACCTTACTTACTTTTGTCTACTTGATTTGTTAACTTCTGAGAGATACATTTTAGTATCCCCAAAATATTATGTATTTGTGGATTCATCAAATTTTCTTGCATTTCAGGACAGCTGGGTGGCTCAGTCAGTTAAGCGTCTGCCTTTGGCTCAGGTCATGATCCCAGGGTCCTGGGATCAAGTTCTGCATCGGGCTCCTTGCTCAGCGGGAAGCCTGCTTCTCCCTCTGCCTGCTGCTCCCCCTGCTTGTGCTCTCTCTCTTACAAATAAATAAAATCTTAAAAAAAAAAAAGCTGTATTAAAAAAAATTTTTTTCTTGTATTTCCAACAGTTTTTGTTTTATATTTTGAAATCTGTTGTTAGATTCATAAAGGTTCATGACTATTATATATTCTTGATGAATAGCACCTCTCATAAATCTAAAATATTAAATTGCTTTGGTTTTAATATTGTTACTCCTACTTTATTTTTTATTCATGTGTTTGATATATCTTTATTCATCCCTCTATTTCCAGTTATTTTGATTTAGAAGTATCTCTCGTAAATACCATGTAGCTGGATTTTTTCTTACCCAGCAAGCGAATCTTTAAATAGCAAAAATTATTTTTATAATTTGAATGAACGCTTAAAACTAAATACATGAAATTGAATAAAATTAAGACATAATAAATGGATACCTTAGAGGAAATATAAATGGCCTTAAACATATACAAAAATGTTCAACTTCACTTGCAATGAAAGAAAGACAAATCAAAACTACGTAAGAGACCATTTTTCACCTATGAGGTTGGCAAAGATCAAAAGCTTGATATCATTATGTAGTTGAAGGTATAGGGAAACAAACCCTTAATCATGGTTCAAAGGAATACAAATTACTACAGAGCATTCACAATTTAAATTGCACTTGGGGGGCGCCTGGGTGGCTCAGTCGTTAAGTGTCTGCCTTCAGCTCAGATCATGATCCCAGGGTCCTGGGATCGAGCCCCGCATAGGGCTCCCTGCTCAGCGGGAAGCCTGCTTCTCCCTCTCCCACTCCCCCTGCTTGTGTTCCCTCTCTCGCTGTGTCTCTCTCTGTCAAATAAATAAATAAAATCTTAAAAAATAAATAAAAATAAAAAATAAATTGCACTTACCTTATGAGCCAGTAATCCTACAGGGATTTCTTCTACAAATTCTTGCACATGTGCAAAATCACAAATACGGAGTGATATTTATTTATTTATTTATTTATTTATTTATTTATTAAGATTTTATTTATTTGTTTGACAGAGAGAGAGAGACAGCAAGAGAGGGAACAGAAGCAGGGGGAGTGGGAAAGGGAGAAGCAGGCTTCCTGCCAAGCAGGGAGCCCGTTACAGGGCTCAATCCCAGGACCCTGAGCCGAAGGCAGTTGCTTAACCAACTGACCCACCCAGGTGCCCCATGGAGGGATATTTATCACAGCATTGCTTGAACAGATAAAATATTAGAAACAACATAAGTGCTCATCAGTAGGGGACTAATGAGGTAAATGATGGTTAACCATCATTCAATGACTGAAATCATTTGCATTTGCATATCATTGAAAACAATGATACAGCTCTATCGATATACTGATCTACAACAATTTCTAAGATCTATTTTTTTAAAAAAGATTTTATTTATTTGACAGAGAGAGACACAGCGAGAGAGGGAACACAAGCAGGGGGAGTGGGAGAGGGAGAGGCAGACTTCCCACAGAGCAGGGAGCCCGATGCGGGGCTCGATCCCAGGACGCTGGGGATCTTGACCTGAGCCAAAGGCAGACGCTTAACAACTAAGCCACCCAGGCGCCCCTAAGATCTATTTTTTTAAGTAAAAAGAGTAAGAGGCAAACCAGTGTTACAGTAGGCTACCCTATAATTAAGCCAACATTTGCACATGCGTAGACTCTCTCTGGAAGGATATACTAGATATTACTATTTGTAATGGTATCTGCCTCAGGAACAAAGGTGGCAGGGACACAACTCCCCAGCACACTCTCTTGGACTCTTTGAGTTATGTAATATGTACATGTAATACCTAGTTTTTTCAAGTGGCTTATTCAAAAGTCACATAGCAAGGACGTTTTCTTTTGACCTTTCTGAAAACTTGTTTCCCAAAGTGATGTCTGGCTATCTATTATCCTGGTCACTTTGGTCCTCACTAGAGTCAAAACTTTAGTGAAAGCAATAATAATGTATTAAAATAATCAAAGCTGTATATATATGGCACCTTCTTTTTTTCTTTCTTTCCTTCTTCCTTGTTTTCTTTCTTTTCTATTTTCAGTAGGGGGGATATCTAGAAAGAAGTATGTTGGGGAAATTGTATAATTGAAGATATCCATGAATTAAGTACAAGGACAAATAGTGTGAATAAAAATTGGTTGTAGCAGCGTCTGGATGGCTGTCAGTTCCCTGTCTGACTCCTGATTTCAGCTCAGGTCATGATCTCAGGGTCTTGGAGCCTGCTTAAGATTCTCTCTCCCTCTCCTTCTGCCCCTCCCCCTCTAAAAAAATTTGAGATGCGAAAATAGGTAAAAACTGGCCTGATTCTTCTAATTAACTCATACATTTTTTGTGATTTTGAAAACTAAAATAAACAGAAACTTTTCAAACCCCCTGAAAGCAGTGAATTTATGTTTGCACTGCTTGCCAAGGAATTAAATTGTACAGCGACAAAACATCCCCAAGGTAAAAATCACCCATAATCTCACCACATGAAAAATCAATATAAAGTAACAAAATAAAAGACCCCTGCTCTGCTTCCTCAGTTATATTCCCGCAGAATGAAACACTGCGCAGGGTTTAGCGCATATTCTTCCAGACCTTATTCTGTATTTACAAATCTTTTTTCGCCTACAGGTAAAAGAGTCATACTGATACTTCAATGTGAATTCCTTTAAATATTATAAAGGCTCAGGGTTTCTAAAAATATATTCTTATTGACCATTTCTATTTCTCTATGAAGTCCTTCATTATATCCTTTGATCTTTTTCCTGTCGAGTTTTTTTGTTTGTTTTTTGTTTTTGTCTTTCTTATTAGTGTGTTGGTGTTCTTTTCCTATTTAGGGAGATTAACCTTTGTCTGTTATATATTACAAGTATTTTCTTCTGTCATCTGTTCCCTATATCTTGGTTGCATTTAAGTATCTTTTGTTCATTTCTGTGTAGTCCAGCCTGGCATTTTTTTCCTTTTATGACCTCTCGGTTTCATATCTTGCTTGGGACTACCCCAAGATTGTTAGCAGAAAAAACTTTCATAGGGGCGCCTGGGTGGCTCAGTTGTTAAGCGTCTGCCTTCGGCTCAGGTCATGATCCCAGGGTCCTGGGATCAAGCCCCGCATTGGGCTCCCTGCTCTGTGGGAAGTCTGCCTCTCCCTCTCCCACTCCCCCTGCGTGTGTTCCCTCTCTCACTGTGTCTCTCTCTGTCAAATAAATAAATAAATAAAATCCTTAAAAAAAAAAAGAAAAAAACTTTCATATATTTTACCTAATATTTGATAGTTTTGTTTTTTATATGCTATATATTTTTTCACATTGAGCAATCCAATCCATCTAGAATGAATTTTTGTTTCCGGTGTGACCTAGGGTGTTAACGTATCTAATTATTCCAACATCATTAAATTAAATAACATCTAATTATTCCAACATCATTTATTATATAATAGCTTGGGAGTTTGCTGGGTGCCCCCATCTCCCTCTGGGAGCAGGATTCTTTAACTTACAAGACTTAGCAGATTTGATCTTCCATTTCACTGCAGAACATTGCTTTGGTGCCGTGTAGCTTTTTTTTTTTTTAAGATTTTATTTATTTGTCAGAGAGAGAGCGCATAAGCAGGAGCGGCAGGCAGAGGGAGAAGCAGGCTCCCTGCTGAGTGGGGAGCCCGATGCGGGACTTGATCCCAGGACCTTGGGACCATGATCTGAGCCGAAGGCAGCTGTTTAACCAACTGAGCCACCCAGGCGTCCCGGTGCCGTGTAGCTTTCAGGATTATCCTCTGATATTACAATGACCACCTGCAGCTTAGGGTTACAGTTCACCCAAGGGTGACCCTCTGTCTTCACTGAGGGCCAGGAGGAGATGGGAAGGAACATACCCTTCCACGTCATGCCACTCTGCCTCTTTAGTGTTCACAAGACCAACAGAGCAGACAGCCTGTGTTCCTTTAGCAAAAAAGACATTTCCAGAAGGGAACCGCTACATAGGAGAATCACACATTCTCCCGCAAGTTGCCCAAGGGTGGGCAGCTGGTGCCCTAGACCTTCATGACCCTGTGCTTCAGATGCTTCTCGAACAGCTTTCTAACTGGCTTCTCCAGAACTTGGTTTGTTCCTGGTCCCTCTTGCATTCTCTTCTTCAAGTCTCAAAGTAGAGAAACTCTACTTCCCTTCCTTAAGAAAACCCCACTTCTTTCCCAAGGAACCTGGATTCTTTTCTTCAGATTAAGGTTCTGAGTCTTAGTTTGGTAGTTTCATTCAACCCTGAGTTTCAGCCAGTGGCCCCACAGGTGTAGGGGGGTGGGCACCCAGCTGCCGGGAGATGGTGAAGGAAGACCCTCCGGTTCCTGTTGTATTCACAGTGTTCCCGCCTGTGAGCACGGCGGCCGGGCAGCTGACATCGTTCCTCTATTGGCTGACCTCTAAAAGCAAGCATCTCACCCAAGGCAAATTACTTTTCTTCCCCTTAAAGACGGTGCAGTCTAAACCGTATTGAAGCCAGAGCATTTCCTCTTAAAATTAATAGAATCAGTGAGTGTCCATTACTTTGCTGAAGAACAAACAAAGCAGCTGGTTCCTCCCCTGCCTTTCTTGGGGCCCAGGGGAACTGCCGAAATCACAGGAGCTCTAGGCTAGCGCTTAAGGGCTGCACTCTCAGGCGCCCAGAGGAAGGCACCTGCCTTAAACTCCTCAAGTCAACAATTGTCCTCTCATTGGGGGTGGGACAGCATGGCCTGTTCTTCCACACAATGCTTCCCCATAGGTTTGAAATATCACATACATTTTCTTCTTCAGTTCGAACATGAATTTGGATCTACGTCTATACTCTCCACCCCAGGTGCCAAAAACCCGAATGGCTTTAGGTGAAGCAGACCAGGCTGGAGAGCAGAGCAGGGGAGTGCTGGGAATTGGGGCAGCTACCACCCAGCCCCAGCCAAGCACTGCCATGCAGGAATGCAGGCCCCATGGGGCTAGAGCTTTAGATTTTAGGCAAGAAGCCAAAACATCAGAATTTTTATGAGAAAACCCCCTACAGCCTTAATAAACAAATTAATCAGTCCAAACAAAATCTGTGTGTGCCAGTTTTCACTCCCTGCTTTATGTCCCACTCTTCTCTCGGCCTGTTCCTGGGCCAGTGGAATCTCCTTTGAAATACTGCTTGTTACAGACTGAAGTGTCTGCCCCTCAAACCCGTTTGTTGAAGTCCTAACCCCCGGTACCTCAGAATGTGACTATATTTGGAAATCGGGCCTTTAAAGAGGTGATTAAGGTTCAGTGAGGTTGAGTGGGCCCTAAACTAATACATTTGGCATCCTTATAAGGGGATTTGGACCCAGACACACACAGAGGAGTCCAGGTGAAGGCACCTGAGCAGGACGTCTACAAGCCAAGGAGAGAGATCTTAGGGAAAAAAACCCACCCCTGCCAACACCTTGATCTCAGACTTCTGGCCTCCAGAAGATCTGAAAGAATAAATGTCTGCTCTTTAAGCCGCCCAGTCTGTGGTGCTTTGTAATGGCGGCCTGAGCAAACTGGTACATTGCCTCTTTCTTTTTTTTTTAAGATTTATTTATTTATTTTAGAGAGCGTGTGTTTACAAGTGGGGGGCAGGGGCAGAGAGAGAGGGAGAAGCAGGCTCCCCGCTGAGCAGGGAGCTGGACAGAGGCTTGATCCCTGGACCAACCTCCCCCTCCCCCGAGATCATGTCCTGAGCCCAAGGTAGATGCTCAACTGACTGAGCCACCCAGGCACCCCAAGGGTTTGACTCTTGATACCAGCTCAGCTCAGGTCTTGATCTCAGGGTCTTGAGTTCAAACCCCACGTTGGGTGGGGAGCCTCCTTTAAAAAAAAAAAAAAGTCACGCAAGGCACAAGGCAAGTCACACAACAAACGAGATAGAGCAGGTGTAGGACGTTAATGAATCAAAAGACTCAGGCTGAGTCACCCCTGAGATAAGGCTTGAGATAAGGCCTCCGTCCGGTCCAGGTCTGGTCCGGGTCCCCTCTCGGCACTGACTGCTTATTGTGTTCAAGCCGGCAAGGATCTCGGTTCTGTTCAGAGATCAGTCGGGCAGAGCCGTTGGCAGCAGCTACCTTTCTGAAGTGGTCAGACGCAGAGGGCTCAGTGTCCAGAGAGTCTGACCATTTGCTGCAAAATCCTCTTTTACGGGGGATTTAGTCAGTGTCGGGCGTTTGCAGATCTGCTCTCTTTCTGCTGCTTATTGTTCTGGGTGCGTCGTCAGCAGGTGCTGCTCTTGGTGATACCTGGTCTGAACCACAATGCCCCCAGCTGCCTGCACCACAGGCCACTGCTTGACATGAGGGACTCCATCTTGCTTTCTGCAGTGCTCTGTACTGACTTCCTTTCACTAGACCTCTTCGCCGTTGCCTTCCCTTCTGCCACCTCAGGTAACCCGTCTGCTCTTCGGAGCAGGAATTCTGGCTCTCTGTAACCAGATATGTTTTTTTCTAAATATTTCATCACACATCTAAACCTGAAATTTTTTGGGGGGAGGGGGGATTGGTTAGCCCGGTGATGGGTATTAAGGAGGGCACATACTGGGTGCCTGGGTGGCTCAGTCGTTAAGCGTCTGCCTTCGGCTCAGGTCATGATCCCAGGGTGCTGGGATCAAGTCCCACATCGGGCTCCCTGCTCGGCGGGAAGCCTGCTTCTCCCTCCCCCACTCCCCCTGCTTATGTTCCCTCTCTCGCTGTGTCTCTCTCTGTCAAATAAATAAATAAAATCTTTAAAAAAAAAAAAAAAAGGAGGGCATGTACTGCATGGAGCACTGGGTGTTATACGAAAACAATGATTGTGGATCACCACATCAAAAACCAATGATGTTTTGTATGGTGACTAACATAATAAAATTAAAAATAAAATTAGAAAATTAGAAAAAAAATAAACCTGAAATTTTTTGCAAACAAATAAATGACTATTTTCTTCTCTGCTGTGTTGGTCTTTCCCAAAAAGGAATGAGATGAAACATTTCAGCCACTGCTCCCTTAATGAGGGAGGGCCACCCATGCAAAGGGAGCCCCTGGGAGTGTTGCTATATTCTGACCCTTGAATGGGGCTCCCTACCCTGATACAAAAGAATTTATTGAAACAAGAGGCAGCTTGGGCGCCTGGGTGGCTCAGTTGGTTAAGCGACTGCCTTCGGCTCAGGTCATGATCCTGGAGTCCCGGGATCGAGTCCCGCATCGGGCTCCCTGCTCGGCAGGGAATCTGCTTCTCCCTCTGACCCTCCTCCCTCTCATGCTCTCTGTCTCTCATTCTCTCGGTCTCAAATAAATAAATAAAATCTTAAAAAAAAAAAAAATGAAACAAGAGGCAGCTTGATATGGTGAAAAGAGCAAGGGTTGTATTAAAATGCTCACAACGCTTCATTAAGAAGAAACAAAAACAAGTTACAAAACCATTTCAACAGTTCCATCTCTCCCTCCCTCTCTCTCTCTCACACACACACACAAAATTGGAAATACACACACGAAAATTAATAATGGTGGTAAATTATATGTGACTTTTGTTCTTTATACTTTTCTGTATGTTGTCTTAATTTTTTAAATGGATTTCTTTGTAATAAGATAAAAAGATTCATGGCAGTAAAGTATATGGGCTGTAATGGACCCACAGTCCTGGCTTTGTTACTTACTAGCTATGAGACTCTGGGCAAGTTACATAACCCCTTGAATAAGTCTCAGTTCTCAACAATTAAATAAGAATAATGCATACCAAAGTTACAGGGCTGTTGTGAGGATGAAAGATAATATAAGTAAAGTTCATCACTCAATTAATGATTATCACTATTGTAATTTACCAGGGTGTCCTATTTAATCTATAACCAGGGCTCTGTTCACAATGGATATAAAGTATTGATTCAGGAAGCTTGGGGGAGGGCCTGAATTCTCCATCTCTAACAAGCTCCTAGGTAATGACAAGACCTCTGACCCATAGACCACATTTTGAGTAGAGGGATGAAGCCACTGAGGGAAAAGAATGTATAGCTGAGGGGCGCCTGGGTGGCTCAGTTGTTAAGCATCTGCCTTCGGCTCAGGTCATGATCACAGGGTCCTGGGATGGAGCCCCGCATCGGGCTCCCTGCTCCACGGGAAGCCTGCTTCTCCTTCTCCCACTCCTCCTGCTTGTGTTCCCTCTCTCGCTGTCTCTCTCTCTGTCAAATAAATAATTTTTTAAAAAAATCTAAAAAAAAAAAAAAAAGAATGTATAGCTGATCACTACAGGTATTTTCATGCTGGGAGCATTTGGAAATTCTGGGAACAGAAGGGAGGTTGAAAGTCCAGGCTTTAATTTCAAGGAGAGTCACTGAGGCGGGAAAGAGAAACTAGAAAGAATGTTGGCAGAACTTATAGGGGACTTCCAGCACACAGCCAGTTTCTACCTCTGGACATTTGCCAGATTCTAGGGTTGCAGAGTGAGAGATTGAAAAGCTAAGAAGAAAAGCCTCCAAAAAGCAGAGTGTTGCTTTGAGCAGTTTTGCAATATATGTAGAATTAAAATGTAATTTTATTATTTATTTATTTATTTATTTATTTATTTATTTATTTATTTATTTAATTGACAGAGAGAGAGAGACAGCATGAGGGGGAACACAAGTAGGGGGAGTGGGAGAGGGAGAAGCAGGCTTCTGGCTGAGCAGGGAGCCCGATGCGGGGCTCGATCCCAGGACCCTGGGATCATGACCTGAGCTGAAGGCAGTCGCTTAACCAACTGAGCCACCCAGGCACCCCTAAAATGTAATTTTAAATAAGGGGTTCTGCTCACCTAATTCCAACGTGTCTGGGGGGTGCGGGGAGACACCACCACATGGTGCTGGGACACCAGCTGGGTGTTCTACAGCTCAGCTCCATTCTGACACTATGGACCCGGAGACAGCATCAGATTCTACAGGTGAGGGGCTCGGTCCCACAAGACTGCTGCCCACCCCTGCAGATGCCGATCTCGAGCCCAGGTGATCTGATCTGTGCTTCGGACCACCCAGCTGCAGTTTGGAGGTTCCTGTGACCTCTTCCTTAGACTTCTGATGCCCCCCACAAGGGCAGGTGGTTATTTAGACTCCTGACCAACTAGCTCTAAATCAGAAGGTCCCAGGTTTTTGACTTTGATTAATTTGCTAGAGCAGTTCCCAGAACTCAGGAAAACCAATTACTCACTAGATTGCTAGTTTATTACAAAGAATTTTAAAGGAGATAAACCAACCACCAGATGAAGAGAAACATAGGACAATATCCAGAACAAAGGAGCTTCTGTCCCCATGGACTTTGGGCCCAGAATGGTGGCATGTGGAAGCCTTCTGGTTCCCCAGACTGGAAACTCTCCAAACCCCATCCTTTGGGTTTTTTATGGAGACTTCATTACAGAGGCATGTTGATTAAATCATTGGCCGTTGGTGACTGATTCAGCCTCCAGCCCCTCTCCCCTCCCTGGAAATCAGGGGTCGGGACTGAAAGTTCCAATCCTCTATTCATGGTTGGCTCCCCTGGCAACTAGCCCCCATTCTTAGGTGCTTTCCAAAAGTCACCTTATGAGTGTAAACCCAGTTGGGGTGGAAAGGGGCTCGTTAGAAACCACAAGACACACATTGCACATTTATGGCTCTGGAGTGATTTCAGGAACTGAGGATGAGAGAGCAAATTTTTTTTTAAAAGATGTTATTTATTTATTTGACAGAGAGAGAGAGACAGCAAGAGAGGGAACACAAGCAGGGGGAGTAGGAGAGGGAGAAGCAGGCTTCCCGCTGAGCAGGGAGCCTGATGCGGTGCTCGATCCCAGGACCCTGGGATCATGACCCGAGCCGAAGGCAGATGCTTAAGGACTGAGCCACCCAGGTGCCCCGGGAGAGCAAATACTACAGCAAAAGATTCTCCCATTGCTCTTATTGCTCAGGAAATTCCTAGGGTCTTGAGAGCTGTAAGCTAGGAACCATCAATGAAGACCAAATGTATATGAGAAATATATATTGGTCATCTGCATGACCAACTATATATATCTCATAAATCACAATGTCACAATAATAATAAAAAAGGCAGGAAGGGGTAAATGGAGCTCATGTGTTCTAACATGCTAGCATTATGCATTAAAACCAATCATTTGGGGGCTCCTGGGTGGCTCAGTCGTTAAGCGTCTGCCTTCGACTCAGGTCATGATCACAGGGTCCTGGGATCGAGCCCCACATCGGGCTCCCTGCTCTGCAGGAAGCCTGCTTCTCCCTCTCCCACTCCCCCTGCTTGTGTTCCCTCTCTTGCTGTGTCTCTCTCCGTCAAATAAATAAATAAAATCTCTTAAAAAAAAATAAAACCAATCATTTGTATTAGACTTCTGCTATTGCTGCATAACAAACTGTCCAAATAATTAGCAACTTAAAATGACAACAGCTGCATTATGGGTACGGATTCTGTGAGTCAGGGGAATCTGGAGTGGGCACAGTGGGAATGGCTTGTTTCTGTTCTATGGTGTCTGAGACCTCAGTCTGAAAGATGCAAAGGCTGAGGGCTGCAAGAATCTGGAAGTGCCTGATGACTCAGGGACAAGGATTGTCGTCCAGAGTGTCCTCACATGGCTTTTGTTTGTGGCCTTGGCTTCCCCGTAGCAAAGCAGCTTCAGAGTACATGGCAGCTCAGGGCTGCAAGCATGAAGGTTCCAAAGAACAAGGCAGAAGTAGCCTGATCTGTGATTACCCTGCTTCAGAAGCAACACCACATCACTTCTGCCTTACTCTGTAGTCAGAGTGGTTACATGCTCTCCCAGATCCAAGGCGAGAGAAATCAGACTCCAATTCCTAATGGAAGAATGGCAAGATCAGTTGTAGGATTACATGAGTTTCCAAAGAAATTACGGCAGTCCCCTTTGGAAAAAAAACCTCCCCCATGAGCCATCTGTTTGGGGTGATGAAATATTTGGCAACAGGTAGTGATAATGGTTATGTAACAAAGTGCATGTCATTCATGCTACTGAGTTGTACATTTAAAACAGTTAAAACGGCCAATTTTATGGTATATATATTTTGCCACCATAAACAAATCATAGAGGAAGGAAAGGAAGGAAGAAAGAAGGGAAGAGAGGGAGAGAAAGAAGGAAAGGAAAGAAAGAGAAAAAGAGACCCAGACCAGCCCAGCGCTGAAGTCAGGTAGGAGCTAGGTGGGAAATTAGGCATGACACTCCACAGAGTAAAGCTGGATTCTATGTCCATGCTCCTACCTGTGCATATAATTTGTACCCCCAAGATTCCTCAATCTAGAAGCTTGTTAGAGCGTTTGCAGGTTGTTTGAAGGACAGTAGAGGGTTCGGCTGGACCCATGATAAAGTGTACTCACTAGAGTAAATGAGAGGTTAAAAATAAAATCAAAGGACAAACTTGCATTTCCAAACCCACAATTTCAACAGAAGGTTTATGAGACCAACCTTGGAAGACTAACTTATAATTCCAACAACATTACTGAGTTTCTCAAATTCATGTTTAATGAACAGTGGGACTGAGCTGGGAGCAAATGGCATGGGTTGGAAAGATCACCAGCGTAGTCTCTGGTAGGTGCAATGCCTGAATGATATTTTGTGGATAATTGGGTAACAAGGATGCAGTAATGCTACCAACAATGGGCACATTGTCTGTTCAAAATGAGCAAGGAAACAGTTTCTAGGGCTGTCATCACATATTCGGTTTTTGGCTTTTAGCTGGGTTTTTTGTTTTTTGTTTTGAAATCTGATGTCTGATCTTATTTATTTGCTACTCTTAGAAAAATCTCATTTTTTTTATTCTTATGTTAATCCCCATACATTACATCATTAGTTCTAGATGAAGTGTTCCATGATTCATTGTTTGTGCATAACACCCAGTGCTCCATGCAGAATGTGCCCTCCTCAATACCCACCACCAGGCTAACCCATCCTCCCACCCCCCTCCCCTCTAGAACCCTCAGTTTGTTTTTCAGAGTCCATCGTCTCTCATGGTTCGTCCAGAAAAATCTCATTTTTGAATGGACTCAGAGGTCGAAGCTCTCAGAGAGGATACCCCCGTCTCTTGGCAATCTGTGCCTGGTGCTTTTCTTTGGCCTCCTTCCTTCTCGTGGCCAAAGGTTGCGCATATTCTGCACCCTCTTCCTTATTTTTCTCTGTACGCTGTTTCTGCAGAGTGATTCGCCGACATTTGGGTTGGAGGACACACGGAGTACCAAGACGCTGAATCTTGGGCGCTTTGGTTCTAGGTTTCCTACCTCCTTTGTTTAGGGGCTTTCTCACAACATACAGGCGGACATCATCTTCTTCAGAGAGACTGAAAAGTTTGCGGATTCTGCTAGCTCTTTGGGGCCCCAGGCGATGAGGCACAGTCATAGCAGTGAGCCCAGGAATATCCTTCTCCACTTTTTTTTTTTTTTAACAATGACCAAGCTGAGAAGCCTGAGATCAGCGTCCACAATGCAACCCTGAACAGATTTGCGCTTTCTCTCTCCAGTCCTCCTTGGTCTGTAACGGGAATGCCCCTTACCCAGCAGCAGGCGGACACGGCCATGGGTCAAGAGCACCTGCTTTGTGGGGAAGCCTTGTTTGTTATCACCACCCTTGCTCCAGACCACGAAACTTGCCATTCTTCACCCAGAACATTGGCAGCAACATCTGGGGCCATGCGCTTCTCCTAAAAGTTACGAGGTCTGCGTTCCTCATCCACTTCAGTGAGTCTCTAGCAGCCAGTAGCTGGCAAGAGATGTTCCGTTTCATCCTAAAGCAGCCTACCGCCTCCCAGGTGCCACGAAAAAGAGTTGCCATCACATGTTCTAAACACTTAGGGGGATGCTTGATTTTATAGCTTTATCCTGGATTCATCTGCTGCTAAATGGAACACAAGCAAGATAGAGGAGAAAATGGAAATGGAATGTGTAGGGGCCCAGGGCAGGCTGCCCCAAGATGGGCCACTTTGGCATGAAGATTATTTCGAGCTGAAGGCAGTTAAGATCCTGAGGGCTCAGTAGAAACTTTGGCCCTTTCCTTAACTAGTTAGAAGAATTTAAATTGGGGATCTTTCCCAAAATAATGGTTATTACCAGAGATAAGTTTTATCTGAGTGACCTATCTGTACGGCGGGGAAAACATCCAATTACCAACATTCCTGCCCTGTGAATTGCATTCCTTCCCTCTGAAATCCCAGACCCCAACCCCTTTCTCCTTAGGTCAGGATGACATATATCCCTCGTTTTGCCTGTCTTTAGAATTTCCATGTCTGTTTGGATTCCCTGTATGTACCCTGTTAGATTTTATTTTCTCTGTCTCATGTCAATTTGATTCTCAGTCCAGCTGGAAGCACCTTGAAGGGGATGGGATAGTATGGCTCCCCGACAAATGGTACACCTGATTCCACTTCTGTGATGTTCTCACCCATGTCTTCCCTCACATTTGTATAACTGGGGAGTTGGATGCCAAAATCTAGACAAAGTAAAAATCTCTATTCAACTTTACAGTTACTTAATGAATATTTATTGAGGGACCAGATGGAAAGTCAACCATCTCCAAAGATGGGAAATAAATTATTTCAACTATGTAGATTTTAAATTCTGTTAGGTGGGATTAGAACAGACTTTAGGACTAATTTTTCTCCACTATCAAGGTGATACCCTTCTGAATGTTTAATCTGATGTCCCATGAATTATGCATTTTTTTTCTACTTTGTGGGGGACGTAATCTATTCCTGTCCCTATATGAGTTCTGAGGATTATTCCTTTAGGTGGGTTTTCCCCCCAGGCTTGGGTGGTTTCTTCTCACGCATGCGCTGATCAGAATTGAGCTGAAGACTCAAAAGGGACCCTCTGTAGATCTCCTGAGCATTCTCTCTGTCCCTCTTTCTGTGTGGAGCTCTCTTCTTTGGGAATTCACCTAAGAATTCCTGGCATCCCCGACTCCTAGTTCTCCTTCTTCAGCTCAGGGGCTCTACCAAGCTCCTCTTGGGGTCCAATTCCCTGAGCTTTGGCCTAGAAACTCTCTCCAGGTAGTAAGCTGGGACAACCACAAGGATCGTATTTTTTGTTCCCCATCTCTCAGGTCACTGTCCTATGCTGCCTGATGTCCAGTGTCTGAAAATCATTGTTTCATATTTTGTCCATTTTTTAGTTGTTTCATGGGGGAGGGCAAATCTAGTCCCTGCTACTTCATCTTGGCTGGAAACAATCACATAGACTTTAAATTAGAAAATATTCTTTATTGCTTAAAAATTGCTCTTGACTCCCAACATATGTTATCTTTTATACTGAGGACTTGGTTTACCATCTTCAATATTAGGGGAGAGGGTTGTCAAGATAGGTGTCAGATGGGAGCTAGCAATTCTTTTTAATGATACTACAGGTATCTCTGTAGAATTAATTAGCTACAGGTTGATTGCTATGATGGATAGCACTGGTCTTGAATTTGGCTTCTCATATAAATAAAATAAAATCTAATTTGCAGTTTGAGCTTCCAGACTCCATTTTATGAAGTCTCTTCTCTTTTTTCACAGCTGCATCTCTGAGGTACATCGTGGGATAAACTTTAGGATAGGTAATCACTAAGAGATCTGTAAGTGTAAATGCAGGCCATTTTATTCTAGAGTAAATGGAAGCCACTTTATTTAGAGTGGCATGAATAAAATAGATTAAAAAAAAAAAAGATTTTATTTTAGAGAGAGAGAGCATGCACACATGTGAACCTGGGGAGGAACAGAGGGGAAGGGAGACAGAGAGAATCTTCAGCGGACTCCATGCTGAGCGCAGAGCCTGATTCGGGGCTCGATCCCTCAACTCTGAGATCATAACCTGAACCAAAACCAAGAGTCGACTGTGCCACCCAAGTGCTCCTAAAATATATCTTGAGACAAAAGAAAAGGAAAGAAAAGGAAAACCCACAAATTTGGGGATGTGCCACAAGTCATCGAATAATGTTGGAAACTCCTTTTGACAACTGGCAGAAGTTTTTATTTGGCCATGTACTGTCTATTTCATCGTTTTCAGTGACGGAAAATGTGTAGGAAACACCTTTTTATTTTTAATAATTTTTTTATTATGTTATGTTAGTCACCATTCAGTACATCATCAGTTTTTGATGTAGTGGAAATACCTTATATGGGGGGAAAAACCCACTAAAAATCATTTCTAAATCATTTAATTATTACTTTATAACTGTTAGGGTACCTCTGACCGTATGATTAAATCACTGTCACATTTGTCGATCTTCTAATATTTTTGACTCTTTTTTTGGCTTCACCGTCCCTCCTTCCTTCAGGCCAGGTCTTCCCATCGATTTCTGAAGTCTGTAACTGCTACAAGGCACTGAGAAACTGGGCAGTACATGCATTCATTGATTCATTCAATAACCTTGCATAAATCATCCAACCTCTTTGAACCTCATTTTTCCTATCTGAAAAATAGAGATAATAATCATACCAATATTGAAGGAATTTTTTGATAAGAGTAAGTGTGTGTGCATGCATGTGCACGCTCGTGTGTGTCTACTCCAAGAACAATGCCTGAGTCAAAATGGAAACCGAGTAAGGGATAGCTACTATTTATTTTGCTCAAACATCCACTCTCTGGGAAGAAGTATACATATTAATAAAATGTCTGTAATACCTCTTCCAGTGACTGATTGCTCTTCTGAAATATATCATGATGAGATTTTCAATGTCGGAGACTTCATCTATTAATAGCACAACCCATAAGAAAGGTCATTTGTTGAGGCTAGAGAGGAATTGCAAAAAAAACACAAAAAACAAAAAAACTGTCTTTCATCTCCATGGATTTGGAATTTTTCCCATCTAATAGAGGCAACAGAATCAGTGATATTTATCTCAGCTAAAGTCTCAGATATGATTGCTGAGATTGGCACTTACCAAGCCCATGGTCCTGATTTTGAATCAATTCCCCAACAAGAGAGTTGACTTAAAATTTGTATTCCTCTGCCAAAGAGCATTCAGATTTGGGTTGTCTGGTTTCAAGTGAACTATCTTTCAAATTTGAAATATATCATGCACTGACAATGTTATGACTAATGGGTGCAGGGATCCATTCACCTTGCATATGTAAGTTCACTTTGCTAGTATTAAAATTGTCACCTGCCAACCTGGAGTGGCCTGCTTCTTTCTTCAGTCTCTCCCTACCCTCTGCATATGGGGCCTGGTTTCAGATTACACCAGGAAAACTCCTGAGAGGGTTGTGAACCTACATATGCCATACGATGGAATATTATTTGGCCATAAAAAGGAATGATGTACTAACACATGCTACGGAGTCGATGAACTTTGAAAATATACTAAGTGAAAGAAGCCAGACACAAAAGATCACAAATTGTAGGATTCCATTTACATGAAACATCCACAATAGTAAATCTACAGAAACAGCAAACAGGAAGTGAGGTGGGGGGGTAGGGGTGCTGGGGTTTCCTTTCGGATGGATGAGAATGTCTTGGAACTAGAGAGTGATGGTGGTCACACAACATTGTGAATGTATTAAATGCCTCTGGGGCGCCTGGGTGGCTCAGTCGGTTAAGCGACTGCCTTCGGCTCAGGTCATGATCCCGGAGTCCTGGGATCGAGTCCCACATCAGGCTCCCGGCTCAGCAGGGAGCCTGCTTCTCCCTCTGACCCTATCCCCTCTCATGCTGTTTCTCTCTCTCTCTCAAACAAATAAATAAAATCTTAAAAAAAAAAAAAAAAAGGTGTAGAGTTTTAAAAAAATAAAATAAAATAAAAAATAAATGCCTCTGAATTGTTCACTTTAAAACAGTTATTTTGGGGGTGCCTGAGTGGATCAGTTGCTTAAGCAGCTGACTCTTGATTTTGGCTCAGGTCATGATCTTGGAGTCCTGAAATCAAGGCCCACGTCAGGCTCTGCACTCAGTGGGGAGTCTGCTTGAGGATTATCTCTCTCTCTCCCTCTGCCCCCCCCACTTGTACTTTCTCTAATAATTCTCTTAAAAAAAGTTAATTTTATGTCAATGTCACCCCAATTTCTAAAAAAAAGTGCTATCTTAAAATTAATGCACGGGTTTTAAGTGCACAACTTGATGAGTTTTAACTAGTGCATTACATGTGTAAACAAGGCCCCTATCAAGAATAGAGCATTGCCATCACTCCAGAAAGTTCCCTGGTACCCCTTTTCCTACCACACTATTAACTCCCCACAGGTTATTTTCCTCTGTTCTTGAACTCCACGAGTTGCACTGTGTGTACTCTTTTGCATCTGGCTTCTTTTATGCAACATAATTTTTTTGAGATTCATGTTGTTGAATAAATCAGTAGTTTCTTTCTTTTTATTGCTGAATGGCAATACTTCAGACCAGCTTATCTGATCTTCTATTGAGAGACATTTGGGTTGTTTCCAACTCTTTATTATGATGAAGAAAGATGCAACAAACGTTTTTGATGAGCATATTGTTTTATTCGGGGGGACTATCTAGGACTGGAAATGCTGAATCGAAGGTAGATATATGATAACTCACAAGAAACTGTTGGTGTCCATAGCAGTTTGTACCATTTACACTCACACACGTCAAATGTGAAAGCCCCAATTGTATAACCTCTCCGACATTTGGTCTTGATTGCCTTTTAAATTTTAATTATTCTAGTGCTATCTCATTGTCTTTAATTTGTATATGCATGATGAAATGGTATCTCCTTGTCCTTTTTAGAAAGTCAGCTTCATATACTTACATACGATAAAACTCTCCCATCTGGAGTGTATAATTCGACTACTTTCAACAAATGTACAGTCATCCAACCACTACCACAATCAAGATAACAGAGTATTTCCAACACACCCCTGAACTGTCAATCCCCACCCTCATCTACAGTCTCTGGCAACCACTGATATGCTTTCTGTCACTACAGTTTGCCTTTTCTAGAATGTTATATAAGTGGAATCATAACATACGTAGTTCTGGTGCGCCTGGGTGGCTCAGTGGGTTGGGGGGCTACCTTAGGCTCAGGTCATGATTCTGGAGTCCCGGGATCAAGCTCTGCGTCAGGCTCCCCACTCAGAGGAGAGTCTGCTTCTTCCTGTGACCCTCCCCCCTCTTGGGCTCTCACTCTCTCTCTCTCTCAAATAAACAAATAAAATCTTAAAAAAAAAAATGTACATAGTTTTTTGTTTCTGGCTTCTTTGATTTAGCACAATACTCTTGAGATTCATCCATATTATTGCATGTATCAGTTGATTTTTTTTTTTTGAGAGAGAGAGAGATTGAGAGAACGAGAGAGAACGTGAGTGCACATGCCAGGGCAGGAGGCCAGGGGGAGGCAGAGGGAGAGAATCCTAAGTAGGCTCCACACCCAGCACCAAGCCAACGCAGGGCTCAGTCTCGGGACCCTGAGATCATGACCTGAGCCAAAGTCAGGAGTCAGACACTGAACTGACTGAGCCACCCAGACCACCCAGGAGCCCCAGTTTATTCCTTTTTTATTCCTAAGTAGTATTGAACAGATATATCACAATTTATTTATTCAGTACGTGTTGGATATTTGGGTTGTTTCCAAGTGTTTGCTCTATGAATAAAGCTGCTATGAACATTTGCATGCAGGACTGAATTGCTGGGTCATATGCTAAGAGTATGTTTCACTTTACAGGAAACTACCAAGCTGTTTTCCAATGTACCATTTTGCATTCCCACAAGCAACGTATGCATTCCAGTTGCTCTGCATCCACACTGACGCGTGGTATTTTCAGCCTTTTTCATGTGAGCTATCCTACTACGTAAGTGGTGTCTCCTTGTAGTTTTTCTTGTACTTTGGTTTTCTTTTGTTTTGCCCTTTTCTCACCCCCACCCCCTCTGTCAAGGGCTGACTTGCAATAGATCCCGATGAGGGAATTGCTCAGCTACATAGCACCCCAGACCCAGAAACAGGTTCTCTACAAACAGTTCAACACCAGGTTCTCCTTGAATGTGCCTTGCATGGCATGCGAGGACGAGGCTCCCTTTCCAGCCACACCCGTGTCTCTGGAGGAGCGGCTCTCTGCTCGGGACGCCGCCCAGGGTGCACCTGCAGCAGACACCTGGGAGAACAGGTGGAGGCCCAGCCACGCTGCCCTATCATTTGGCCTCAACATTCTTAGAGGTTCAGTCATATTCGTAGATGGTAGCTTCCCCCATTGGCTCATTGAAGAACATACACCAAATCTCTGAACCTGCATCATTATAGTTTTTTTTTTTTTTAAGATTTTATTTATTTATTTGACACACACAGAGAGAGAGCACAAGTAGGCAGAATGGTAGACAGAGGGAGAGAGAGAAGCAGGCTTCCCGCTGAGCAGGGAGCCCGATGTGGGACTCGATCCCGGGACCCCGGGATCATGACCTGAGCGGAAGGCAGACGCTTAAGGACTGAGCCACCCAGGCGCCCCCCACTTTTTTAAAGTTTTATTTAAGTAATCTCTACACCCAACATGGGGTTTTAATTCACAATCTGGAGATCAAAAGTCACATGCTCATCTGACTGAGCCAGCCAGGAAACCCTAGAATCTATTTTAAATCTGAACTGTATGTTATCAGACACTTTGCCTAATTTTTTCCATACATCCTCCCCCCCTCCCCATTTAACCCTCATAACTAGCCAATGAAGTATGGTTTGGTCTCCCCACTTCACTAATTGAAGCGTGGAGAGAAAAGAGCTTTTCAAATTGTGTTAGCTTTTCCAGTGACAGTCCCTCGCATTCTGTGTCCAAGTCCATTATAATAAAGGCACAAACGGGTTTTAGAAAACAACTATTGATCCTTCTCGTGTGCTTTCATCTATGTAAGAAATCTGCCAAGAGCAACATATGATTGCTTGCAGCTTTCATTGCTCCGAAGCTGATGAAAGGTCACGTCAAAAGAGCATCTATTGATCCCTGGACATTAACGAGGATGAAAACTCTGCTGGGGGTGGGGGGCGGGGTCCAAAGGCCAAGAAGGTTTGAGAGGCTGGATCAGAATCACAAGTGGCATGAGATAGAGGTCCCTCAGCTACACATCTCTGAAAAGTCTCAAAGCAGTTGGGGGATTCAACCAGTAAGTACACAGCTTAATCTTAGGTCTTAAAGGACAAATCCAGAGGAAACGAGAAGGGGAGGTCCCCCAGCTGCCTTTGGTGCCCCCCCTTATTTAACTAATTCAGCTGACAGGACGTGGAATTACCTACCATGTGCTGGGTTATCCACCTTCTTCACTGGCCCAGGGCTGGATGGACTCAGGGGGCAGCCCGGTGTGTCGTTCAGCCATGGTGAGAGGGATAGTCGCCCTCAACGAATAGCCTAAGAGCTTAAGAATGCACCTGTAACAACTGTCCTTGGCACAGCTGTTGGGTCTGTGCATGTTCTTGGCTCCAGCTCCAGTTCAAGGTCTCCTGCTTTCTGGACCCTGCTCCTCCCCCTTCAAGCCACCAGGTCCCCAGTGCTCCCCTGCTCTCCCTTTTCTATCAACGTTTCTCTTGGGATAGGGCTGAATAATTTCATTCAATTCACATACTTGCAATGCTTAATGTGTTTCCTGTCCCAGGGAATTTATATTCTGTAAAATATTTTATTTATTTGATGGAGAGAGAGAGCACAAGCAGGGGGAGCGGCAGGCAGAGGGAGAGAGAGAGAAGCAGGCTTCCCACTGAGCAGGGAGCCCGATGCGGGGCTCGATCCCAGGACCCTGGGATCATGACCTGAGCCAAAGGCAGACATTTAACCAACGGAGCCACCCAGGCGCCCCAAATATTCTGTAAAATATTAACTGAAGAAACCCTCAATGAAGAGTAAAACAGTAGAATGAATAATGCTGGTAGTGTTTGTGTGGGGGTGATGAGGTATATAAAGCCTGTTCTGGCCTTCCTCACCTCTAAAACGTCTCAGCTGCTTCACTTCCCCTGTGGAAAGGGCTTTACGTTTCTTGCCTGCCTTCCCCTAGCCAAGGAACAGGGCTTGGACAGCAAATGGAGAAAGGAGTGACCGTGTTATGTATTAAGTTCCCTTTATGTCCTAAGTACTTTTACTATGTCTTGCTTAATTTTCACAGCCCTGCAATGTAGGTATTATTTTCGTGTTATTTAAAACACGTGACTTTAGGGGTGCCTGGGTAGCTCAGTCGCTTGGGCGTCCAACTCTTGGTTTCAGTTCGGGCAGTGATCTCGGGGTGGTGGGATTGAGCCCCGCATCAGGCTCCACGCTCAGTGCGGAGTCTGCTTGAGATTCTCTCCCTCTCCTTCCTGCCCCTTGTTCATGTGTGTGTGCTCAAATAAATAAATAAAACCTTAAAACAAAACACTGGACTTTAAAAAGTTAGATGATATGCCCAAGGTCACACAGCAGAATCGAGATTAGAATCCAAGGTCAGACTACATGGTCCATGTGCTCTTCCTATCACAACACCACCTCTTCATCAGTATGCATTCTAAATTAGTTTCTGATCAATCCTGAGTGAATCCGAAGTGAACAGGAATAGTGACCACCCTCCATGCCCCCACCCCAGATCCCTACTCCATTGATCCAGAAACACCCTGTGTTTCACCCTGGTCTCCAAACAGGGACTGGGTGTAAGTCATCAATTTAGAAGAACAGTGGACACGTTCTGACATTTACCCTACTATAGCTCCAAAGTTAAAACTTTTCAAAAATTTCATTACTTCCCCCAAAGTCCTTATTTAGCTGAATACCTTATACCGTGGGTATTCATTGCTAAACATGTATGCTGAATGCTCAAGCAAGATTCAATTTTCTCTCAAGGGTGAAGGGGAACTATAAGCCCCATTCCTTTCTCCCATCCGGCAAAACACCCACACCTTCAGATGCTGTGATGGGATGGAAATTAAAAATAGTGTCCTCACAAAGATGCTTTAAACTACTAAGGACACTTATTTTCATTACTTGCTTAACTAAGTCCTTCTCCCAACCCCCATTCCCACGCTGCCACAACGCCGGTCCCCTCCCCCTTCTCATTACGGGGGGGGATGCCATCTGGGGACACTCAGAGGGCGGGCCGAAGACTTCAAGTTGCTTTCCAAGGAGCAAACCAGCACGGCCGGGCCTCCGGACCAGAGCCCTCGCCCCAGACCAGCCACCCCAAAAGTACTGAAGCAGGTGGCCAGCTCTGTTAGGAAGGCGAAGGCCGGGTCCTGCCCCCGTCACAAGGTTCTTTCGACCCGGCACTAGGGTCCTGCATGCAGGTGGGACGGGGGGAGCTGGCTTCAATTCTATCAGGGATTTAACCAGACTGCCAGGGCCTCTCCGCTGGGCCTGACTTTGACGTCCTTGCTGCTGAGGACTTTTCCACCAAACTTTCTTCACAATTGTCAACATGGCCTAACGAATGGCCAGCGCAGCCATCTACTGGGTGGCCTTGAACCCAGGCAGGCCTCTCAGTGACTTTTCTATTGCTCCATCCCAACTCGCCACTTAGAACTCCAGGAGCTCTGAAGCAGGGTGATGATCTTTCCAAAACTCGGAGAACGCAGGCAGAGGGCCTGGGGCCAGGGGGCTGCGCGCTGGGCGCTGCTGCTAGAAAACCAGAGACTACAGGGCTGGGGAGGGGGCGAGCAGCTCCCAGGAAGTGCTGGCTGGAGGAGGAGCACAGTTCGAGGGAAAAGCACCTTTCTGATCCGCACTATCACACCGTGCGCTTCCCCTGACGCCATTCTGCCCCAGGAGAGAAGCAGAACGCCCGGTTCGGGAGCTCGTGTTCTTCGTAGGCACTGTTCACTCAGGCAACATCCCACACTCGCCATCTTACTGGGTCTTGGGGAGGGAGGCAGATTCAGTTAAGACTATGAGAGTTTCGTCAGCGGTCCGGCTAGAAGGCCATCCTACAGGGGTGACTGCTCCTGAAACCCACCTGCCACGCCACCAGACTCCGCTTGCCCCCGTGACCTGGGAGCCAGACCCTGCTAACCAGAGACCGTGAAGGGAGTAAGCAGAAGCCGAGACTCCCTCTGTGTTGTGGGGACATGAAATCACAGCTCCTGCCCTGGATTGTGTCCTTCGATGGATGGACATAGACAACAGCAACTGATTATCTGGGCTCCTTCCCTGGGGCCACAGGAAATTTGCAAAGCTCACAAGACCTCTCACCTCACAGAGCGCTAAGAACTAACATCCATGAGAGAGAGAGAAGTCCAGAAGGTTGGACAGGTGGTGATGTGAGGTCAGAATACGAAGGCTCAGGACTGCTGGCTGCTGGGTATATGAAGGAAGCGAAGCCCCTAAGACTAGGATGACAGGAAGTGGGTTTATCGTGTATGGCCTCTCCCTGCCTGTCTACTGAGGAAGACTGAAGGTTTCTCAAAGTGTCCTCAGGACAGGGTGTGGGGTGCCGGGACTGAGGGTGAGATCTGAGGAGATAAGGACCTTTGGAGGGACCTCCTCAATTACAGGCAAAGGACTTCAGGCCCAAATGTGTTCAGCGCGGTTTCTCCTCTAGAGCTGTGACTTCATCACCGTACCAAGGTCGAAAACAAACCACACACAGCTCTCTGAAGTTAGAAACCAAACCCTGCTTTATAAGGCTGAGTGGCCATCAGTGGCTTCTCTGTGAAGATATAAGGTACCAGCCAGTGAACCTTCCTCACCTTCTCCCCATTCCCACATTCCCACCACCCCTCCAGATACCCATCTCTGCAATTCAACCACTTCAAAAAAAAAAAAAAAAAACTTTGAGGAAGGGGCTGGGGCTCAGGCTGGCTGGCCAGCCAGCCGGCCGGCCAGTTCCCATGAGGTAGCTAACACTGGTGCTCCTAGGCAGGGGCGAGTGGAGGGAGGCCAGTCATGGGCTCACAGCAGCCAGGAGTGAGTCACCGGTTGACTGGGAGGTGGGGGAAGCAGACAGTCTCGAAGTCTGCCCAGAGTACTTCATCAGAGGTAACATCTGGGTGGAGACGCTGGGCTCTTTGCTGGTGTCCTCACTGTCCCTGGAAGAACTGGGTTTCTCGGGGACAGGAGAAAGGCCAGCTTGGGTCTTCTTGGGCTTCGGGATGGTCCCGTCTTCAGAGAGTGGTATGCTTCCCTCGGAGAAGCTGTGTTTTCTGAAGGAAACAGGGGGGGAAAGAAATGGCTGAGACGGCCGTGTAGCTGGGACTTCAGCCTATGATCTGCCTTCAGAGTCTGGAGCAGGCATTCACGACCTTGCAAGGCTACACACCATCGTTATACGGAGAGAGAGAGAGAACGATAAAATACATCTTCTTTATCTGAAGGCTGGAGAGCTTGGTGCAAACGGGAACGTGTGAGAGGAGACCTCAAGGAGCCCACGGGCAGTGGGCACAGCTGAGAGACCTAACCCGGCACTCCGGCTTGACTGTGCCAGGAAGATGGGGAGCCACCAGGCAGAGGAGACGGGTGGCCACATAGTCCACGCCCCCACACCCCCAAACGGAGAACGCTGATCTCATCATAATGTGGGAAGAGACGAAGAAGAAAACTCCCTGAACTCACACCCAACACCCTTCCCTTGCCCAGACAGCACTCACCCCAGCTTGCCAGTCTCTGATTTGGAGAGAGCACTGAGGGCCACATCCCCCTTTGGGACGGTCAGAAGTGATGTCGGGAGAGACCACTAAAAACAAAGGAAGCCGTGAGGCCAAAAGGGCTAGGCAGAAGTCAGGCGGGAGTCTTTAGGCTCCTGGAACTCTCTCCCGGCTCTACCTCTGAGTGATCATGGGGCTCTCCTCTTCCCTATCCTTCAGGCATGGGCCCATCTGGGACAAAAATCTGTTTTCTCCAGATTCAGACAAGAAGTTGAGGCTACAGGGGCGCCTGGGTGGCTCAGTCATTGAGCGTCTGCCTTCGGCTCAGGTCATGATCCCAGGGTCCTGGGATGGAGCCCCGCATTGGGCTCCCCGCTCCGCGGGAACCCAGCTTCTCCCTCTCCCCCTCCCCCTGCTTGTGTTCCCTCTCTCGCTGTGTCTCTCTCTGTCAAATAAATAAATAAAATCTTTAAAAAAAAGAAGTTGAGGCGACAAAGCACTCTTTGACCCTTGAAAGAAAGGCAGCCAGGGAATCCTGGAGGCCACTATTCCAGTGAAAGGGAAGGGTCAGGAGACACAGAGGCAGGGCCTAGGGGAGAAGTGAGAGGGTCTGAACCTACATCCAATCCATGCTGCACTCTTAAGGTGGAGGACTGAGGGTGCTGACTGGAGTTGCCCCCTCCCCCGCAATGGCGTCACTCACCACTGGAGCAGAATCAGAGATGGCTCCTGTGTGGAACCCTTTGTAGCACCAACTCCGAAGCAGATCTACTCCTAGGACAAGATTAGCAGGGGTGGGACATAAGAGGGTGGAATCAACTGGTCAATTCTCCTTGTCAGGGAGGCCCATTTCTTGGTCTACTAGGATTTAATCACTCATTAAACATGGCCTCCTGTGGACAAGGAGGACACATCACCTTTGAGCTTGTTGCCATGGTACTTCTGTTCCCATTGGGTGGTGAGAATGTTGAAATATCGTGGCTGCTCAAAAAAGCGGAGATAGCGAGAGGAGATTCGGGAAGGAAAAATTCGTTCAAATTGACCACGGCGAGAAAACTCATCCTCCATCTCAACCAGAATCCGAACGTCATCTGGCGTCAGGACATCCAGCACAGATGCATAGAAGTCCTAAGGCCCAAGGAATGGAGAGGAAGAGAGTGTGACAAGAGGGTGTGAGCTGGAGGCAGAGGATCAAAAAGCTGGGGGACGGTGAGCACAGCTCTGAGGTCCTAGGGCTCCAGGACTCCCAAGGGAACACCAAGGCTGACTAGTGGGTCAGCTCAGGACCTTGTCTGTTCCCAAGCCTACTGACCTTTGCTGTCTGGAGAAGATACTCTTGGTCTGGGTGGGGGAGCCCCTGGAGCACAGAGGTTTTAAAAGGTTGGCTGGATGGAGTCAAGACCAGAATCTAGCAACTGAGATCTGGCAGCCGCCTTCGGTTTGCTACTCTCATCTGCTCCAAGAAGACATCAAGCCTCCCCGGGGCTCACTGCACCTCAAGAAAGAAACCCAAAGGGTCTACGGCTCTGACAACAGGGGATGGCTAGTACAGCATTTGGCTAAGAGCTGTGGTTGGCCACGTGATAAAGGCCATCAACTCTCCCCTGGAACCACACATATGCCAGCAGATCCCTGCACACCAAGGGACCCCGGAGCTGGGTTAGAGAGAGGGAAAACTGCTTGCCTTGGGCTCCTAAATGTTTCACCAGGGAAACTTTCTGTTGGCACTTGGGGGTGGAGGGTAATCTCCTACCTGATCAGGAATTTTCTGGGTCAGATAATAGGCTTTCTTCATCTTCTGTGCAGTGAAATGCTCTGGGGCCGTTCGACATTTATCCCTGGGGGAGCTGGGCAGGCTAACACAGGGGATGGAAAAAAAGCGAAGTGTAAGGTCAGCAGCTTCACATCCTGAGGACATGTGGAGAGGGGGTCCATCTCAGGACCCTTAGCTTAGCTGGAGGAGGAAGACAACTCTTGGTTGGGGTCAGGGGACTCACTGGGGCACCAAGGTTAAGTGGTTTGTTGGAGGGAGTCATCCCCTTCTCAAGAGAAGACAAAGAAGTTTGAACAGATATTTGTTACTCAAGTAGATGAGACTGCAGTGTACCTACTCAAGTAGCCTGTCTGAGCATCAAAGATCAAGTACCACGGAATAACTAGAAGAGTACAAGGCACGCTCTCTGGGTTGCATGCCAGTGGTAAAAAAAGAGGACTCTGGAATAATCGCTGTGTAGGTCAGTTTAGTTGAATTTGGTGGACACCTCCTAAATACCCAGCTCAGCACTGGCTGCGCGACGCTGGGCACACTACAGGACTCCCTGCCCAGTTTCCTCATCCACATCACTACAACTACTGCTGACAGACACGAAGATGGCCTCCACAGAGCTCACAGGATGGCAGGGGTCAAGTGACAGCCACAGCACAGAGCCACACCGGAGTCTACGAGGCATGGTGGGGAAAGCAAGTGTTGTTCCCAGAAAATCAGGATTGGAATCCCAGCTCTACCACTTTGTAGCTGAATAACCATGGGTGTGCTGCCTAATCCCAGTGATTTCGTCTCCTCATCTGTCAACTGAGGATACTAATACCAACCTTATGGGGTTGTGGTGGAGATAAGTTACAGGCTTCTCCTTACACACAGCAGGTCCCAACTAAATATTAGCTCCCTTCCCTCAAGAGTGCTTCCAAGAGGTTCGGGCTGTGGTGGAGAGAGCCCACGTGGAGCTGGCTTCATGAAGATGATGCCCTCAGCTAGGCTCCCATGGGTGGGTGAGGTCCCAACAGGGAGGTCTGACTGAGGGCAATGTCATGAGGAAGCAACCCCATGAGCAGAGGAGGGGACACTATGGAGGGACAGTGAGAAGCCACACACATTTCAGAGAGGAGACTCGATTCGCTGATCCTTCCAACTCTGAGGTTCTAGGAGTGACTGTTTTGTCAGAGCACAGGAGCCAGGAAGAGGAGTAGAGGGAGGGGCGCCTGGGGAAAGGAGGCTGGGGCCCCGAATGTCCCTGCGAGGAGTTAAAAGCTGATTCCCCAGGCCCTGTGGAGATTCCTGAGCTGGGAACAATATAACCAGCAATGCTTTTAAGGGGCACTGATGTGGGAAGAGGTGTGCGGGAAGACTGTGGGAGCAGACTGTGCAGCACGGGAGACCCAGCAGGAGGGGGCGCCCGGGCACCCTTCCTTCCCACAGTCCCCATGGGGCTGCTCATGCTGCCGGCCGACCTGGCGCTGGAGCTGCCGGAGCTGCTGGAGCTGGACACGACATCCTCTGCGTTGGGCAGAACAAAGCCTGCCAGGTTCAGAAGGTCCCGGATCATCTGGCCTTTGATGCTGATGTCCAGTGGAGAGTTGGAGTGGAGGCTTCGGAGAAAGGGTACAAGGAGTAGTAAAGCGGTTTCCGGCTATACGCCCGAGTCAGTGCTAGCCCTGTGTGTACCCTGCCTTCCCGACTCCTGAGCACCACCGTGGGGGACTTCTTGCCCCCCAGAGAGTGAATAACCTCACTAGGGTTGGTTCCTGACTACGACCTTTGTTTGCTAGGGGAAAAGCATGTGGTAGGGATCAAGCTGGAAAGAGCAACTTTTTTTTTTTTTTAAGATTTTATTTATTTCTTTGACAGAGAGAGACACAGCGAGAGAGGGAACACAAGCAGAGGGAGTGGGAGAGGGAGAAGCAGGCTTCCCGTGGAGCAGGGAGCCCGATGTGGGACTCAATCCCAGGACCCTGGGATCATGACCTGAGCCAAAGGCAGACACTCAACAACTAAGCCACTCAGGCGCCCCTGGAAAGAGCAACTTTTAACAATCTCTCTCCATCCTCAAAAGAAGCTTGAGATCATGGCCAAGAATGAGCGAAGGAGCGAAAAACAGATCACAAAGGGAAAACACAAATTCTAGCGCAGGAAAGGTCTTCCCAAAGTCAGCGAGGCCAGACTGGAAAGAGGACCGTGAGGATACAGGCAGGGTTGTACTCTGAGCGCCCTGAGAACTGCACCTACCTCGGGGAGATGTTGACCTCCAGGACCCAGGGCTTGAGGTTCTCATCCAGCATGATGTCAAAACCGAAGAGCTCGTGGCAGCTGTACGGCCGCCGCACGTACATCTTCAGCAGGCTGGTCACATAGGGTTCGGACCTGGTCACGGGGAAGGCCAAGTCTTCAGCCCAGCTCCTCCCGGAGAGCCCTACCTACACTGCCCAGAGATGGGAGAACAGAAGCACCCCAGGAAAAGCAGCTCCCAAGAGATGCCTCCGATCTGGAGCCAGCTTCTGGAGAGGAAGTTCAGTAAAAGAGCAGAATTCCATCCACTCCTTCCTATTCCCTGTCCTCAGAAACTGAAAGACAGCGTGGTCGGCGTCTGGGGCGCAGCCGTGTGGAGGCCCATGAGCCAAGGGGTGCAGTGGCAGGCCCCACACCCAGGGTGGTAGTGTGACTCACGAGATGATGGTTTTGACAACAACATCCTTTATCTTCTCCCAGATGGCATCACTATTGACTCCCTTCTGGCTCAGGTAGTTCCATAAAGCCTTCAGTGCCCTGCAAAGCAGGGGGGAGGGGGAGGGAGTGTCTGGGGTTATATTCTATGAATGGGTGATGAAGAAAAGAGAAAAGAAAAGGGAGTAAGAGGTCCAAAGGCGTTCTCTCCATGTCTCTTCTTTTGAGGTTTTCAATTAAGAAAGAGAGGAGCTTGGGCGCCTGGGTGGCTCAGTTGGTTAAGCGACTGCCTTCGGCTCAGGTCATGATCCCGGAGTCCCTGGATCGAGTCCCGCATCGGGCTCCCTGCTCGGCAGGGAGTCTGCTTCTCCCTCTGACCCTCCCCCCTCTCATGTGCTCTCTCTCTCAAATAAATAAATAAATAATCTTAAAAAAAAAAAAAAAGAAAGAGAGGAGCTTGGATGGAAACAGACCAGTTCTGAATTGCCCAGTGTTTACATAACCTTTGGGTTTTACATCAATCCTCCACTGACCCATGCCCCTGAACCTCCCCAAAGCCCAGAACCCTATGTTCCCCTAGGCCTCTGCGTGACGGGGACGCCGCCTGGGTACCATTTGTGGCCCTGGCAGGCCGTTTCATCGGCATTGGCCTGGTACTCGGCATTCTTTTTATTGACACTGTAGTTGGTCAGGTGCATGAACTTGTTGCCAAGGCTCTTCATGGAAGGGGAATACCTGGAAGTGAGGAGAAAGGCAGAGGTAAGACAGGGAGACGGCAGGTGGACATTTCCCCAAATCCCGAGGCAGTAAAGGACAGACAGATCTTTTCAGATGCACAAGAGTCTGATAAGTATGTCTATTGGTAAGGTTTCTAGAATACCACAGCTCCATTATCATGAGCCGCTCACAAAACTCAGGAAACCAGTTTACTTCTGTTTACTCGTTCCTTATAAAAGGAGACGACAAAGGATACAGATGAACAGCCAGGTGGAAGAGAAGCGTAGGGCAAGATATGTGGGACTCATCTCCTTCATCCCACCTCAGTCCTGCAGAAAGACCCACCCCACATTCAGTGAGGTCGAGAACCTTCTCATTTCCTCTTCCCCATGTGACAATGCGATTTATAATAAGAAACTTACATGTGTGTCTCTGCCCCTGGTTCCTGGCACAGAGTTCCTAAATCCCGTATAAATTCTTCAGTGATAAGAGCACTATAAGAGCATCTTTTGACTAATATTTGGTCTTTGACCCCAACTCCTGAAACCCTTGTAATTTCCTGGTGATAGGAGTGTCTTGTGTTCTAATGAGGTGACTTTGGGTGGGCTCCTGGATAGGGTCTGATCACTAGACAAACCAAGCCATGGTTAGAAGCTTGGAATTTTTGGCCGCGCCCCCCTCTTAAGAGGGAGAAAGGCTAAAAACAGAATTAACGATCAATCATGCCTATGTGATGAAGCCTCCATAAAACCCCAAAATTACAGGGTGCGTGTTCTGGGTGGGTGAGCCTGTGGCACGTGCTCGGAGAGTGGTGCCCAGAGAGGGCAGGGGAGCACTGTGCCCTTTGCCATACACGCTGTCCTGTGCCTTAGCTCCTCTGACACCCCACCTTGTCTCTTCTATCTGGATGATAGCCTGTAACCGAACTTTACCATCTCCTTTTATGATGAGCTGCTCTGGCAAATTAATGGAAGCTGAGAAGGGGGTCCCAGGAACCTCTGACTTCTAGCTGACCAATGAGAAGCACAGGGGGCACCCGGGTTGGTGACAGGCGTCTGAAGCAGGAGGAAGGGGCAACCTCGTGAGATGGAGCCCCAAGCTGGGAGCTCGGACCCTGGTGGGCGGGTGGGAGGGGGGCGCGTTGCTAGTGTCAGAAGCGGAGTTAAAATGCAGGATACCCAGCTGGTGTTGTAGAGAACTGCTTCCTGTGGAGAAAAGCCCCACGCATTTGGTGACCAGAAGTGGCGGAAGTGAAGTGTTCTATGTAATAGGAGACACACAAGAGGAAAGGAAGATTGGGTTTTCCAGATATACCCCTCCTTCTCCTTTGCCAACAAAAACTACCACAACGTGTTGTTTTTCTGCTTGGCATCCTCCAGTTTCCCTCGTTCTCAGGAAAACAAATCCCCAGAGCTGTCAGGGTGAGGCCTCAGCGACCACGTACTTGCAACTGGCAAAGCGGACGAGTCCATCTGAAAAGAGGTAAATCCGCAGAGGATCGTAGGAGGTGACGTAAACATAGATTCGCAGATCGAACTTGCTGCCGCTGATGAGGTAGGGTTTGTGTAGATACCTAAATAGGGAAGGGCCAGCTTTAGGGACAGGACCGGTGGGTAAAACAGCAAAAGCCAGTCAACAGTCCCCAAGGCAAAGACCTTAAAACCGTTGGCTGACGGAGGTCGATGGCTGGGAGGACAAAGGGCAGAAGAACACTCACTATAAAAAGGGAACCTCCAGGCTGAGGAGATGGGAGAATGAGGAGTGGGATGTGAGCTGGAGACGGGCTCACCTCTGTACCAGGAGGGGCCTTCGCTTGGGGAGCTGACTCCACTTGTGAATGACCTGGATGCCAATGCCTCGGGCTGACGCTGGCTAGAAGTCAAGTGGAAGGAGATGAGCTTTGCTGCCGGCCCAGTACGCCATCATCCACACTCTCAGACCACAGCCCGCCGCCCGCCGCCCGCTGCAATCCACCCACTGGTTTAACAATCCACTTCTGCCGGCTGCTGCTGTCCCAGGCTTTGCGCAGGAGCTTGGCGTCCTGGGGCAGGATGAAGGACTGGGGGAAGAAGCTGAACTCCTTCTTGCCAAAGCGGCTCTGCATGCGAGACAGGTTCCGCCATAGTCGGTCCTTTCGCCCAATCTGGAAGGAACCTGGGAAGTGGTTTAGCTACAGAAGGGACAAAGGGTGAGAGCACGGAGAGGGCCCAGGTGAGGCCAGGAGGAAGACAGCAAGGCTCACTGGTGCCCTTCCAACTTCCTTAGCGACACTCTGAGCTCTTGATCCATCTTTACCATCACCATCTGATGGTAAGTACTCCCTTGCGGAGCACTCACCAAAAGATGATTAAAACACAAACAAAAAAACACCAAAATGTAGTGCCCCCGAGGAGTTGATAGCTCATGAATAGCCAGAGAACCATGATTAAGTCAGACATGATATTCCCCTTAAGTGTCTTTTGCCGTGACAGTCTGTAGGGCAAAGACAGGAAAGCACCTGGCCTTCATGAGGTCTGGGGGCAAGGGACTCCTTTGTCGCAACATGAGACCAGGGTCCTCTTTGTGCATATCCAGCTTGGAGGACCAGAGGCAATGCACAATGGTCACAGGAGAGATATGAGTCATGGGAACACATGCCACATCTCATGACACACCAGAGGAGAAAGTGTCTTTGGGAGGCGGCAGCTGCGCCACTAGACGTACGTGACCCGCCAGGGCCCCGCTGCCCCCTCCTCCGGGACCGCCTCTGCTCCTCTGTGCACGTTCCTGGCTTCTCCGCGGTCATCCTCCTCTTGCCCCCCTGCCCACACCAACCTCCTCCTGCCTGGTCCGAAGTCCAGGGGAAGGGCTCGCCAGAAAGGACCCCTACCTTCTGATGCTCCCGAATGGATCGGAAACTAGGAGACTTCATGTGGTGACCCCAGCAGCCCAGCCAGTCATCATTTCCTACAGAAGGCACATCAGGGAGTCAGTCCTGCTAGCAGCTCAGTCCTTGGGACAGAGAGGCTCAGAGGCCCCAGAAATACCACCAGGCCTGGGCACAGCTCCCAGACCCAGTTTTCTAAGAGTCGCCATGGAGCTGTCCTACATGAGACCCTGGGGTCAGGAAGAGAACAATGGCTGTCTTCTAACTCTGAGGACCAGGCTCCAGCCCAGATGGACTTCAGAGCCATGTCTTCCTAGGAGGTGGAAACTCCAGGTCAGGGTCCCCGCAGAGCAGGAGGGACCTAGGGCCCTCCTCCCGCCCAGAGCCCATCTGTCGGGGCAGAGGACAGGCTCGCAGTAAGGCAGGTGACTCACTCTTGCTGATTTTGAAGTGGGACCGTCCAATGGTCTGCTTGACAATGTTGGGGGTCACTGTGCTCATCTTCCACCGGAGCAGCTTCCTCTGCTCCCAGGGAAGTTTCTCCACTGGGGAAAGGGGATGGGGGGTGGAGAAGAGCAGGAGAGTCAGCGTTAGAAGGGGAAAGGCGGCACAGGTGCTCAACCTCATGAGGGAGACAAGTCACTAAGGAGTGTTCTAGGCCAGAGTTTCAAAGGAGCACCCTTGGTGGGAAAAATGGCGGGTTGAGGAACACGGACAGGAGGGAGGTTGGAAGGGAGAAGAAACGAGGTTAGGTTATGGGGCTGACAAGGGTCAGCTCAGGGACAGACACGGAAAAGTTCCCCATATCAGACTGGGGAACCAGGCGGGGAACAAAGCACCAGACAGGCCATTCTGGAAAGCCCCTTGCACCCTACTGCCACCTCCTCCCAACTTCGCTAGCATCCTTCTCCTGGGGGCACTTCTGGGCTTAGACACTTGGCCGGGTTTACCTCTCTCATCCCGGGTGCCAAAATAGATGGTAGGGGGCACGTTGGGAAAGAGGCTGTAGATGAGGGCTGGCCGGACAATTTTCTCAGTGGAGAGGGGTTTGGTCAGAATCTCCGCACAGCTCCTAGGATGCAAAACAGACGTGTGGTAGAGAAAGGGGAGGCCACAGCCCTGAAGTGCTGTTACTCCGTCATTTCTTTCAGGGTGCGGTCTTCTACATTGTGATTCTACAAAGACAAGTACTCAGTCATTATTTTGCAAACAGGAATCCATCCTGTGCCAGGGCCAGCACCGTTACATGTCACCTAAAGACCAGACTTTCCAATACTTCCTTCTGTGATACAGCTCCAAAATTTCTGGTGACAAGCCACAGGCAGGGGAAGCCCCTGGAGAGAGTGGTTCTGAGAGCAGGTATGCGACACTTGAACAAAGTGGAGTAAATGAGGAGCAAAAACAATTGATATGGACAATGAAAAATAAGGAAGAGCAGAAAAGACCTAAGAAGACGTATACAGAGTTTTAAAAAGCAAAAGGAAAAAAAAGCAACAGAAAGGAAAGAAATAGGGATACTTCTAATTCATTTTATATTTAGGCTAATCTGAAGATATGCAGATGATGAAGGCTCTTCTCCATTTTGGAAATGACCCGGGACATCAGGTTTTTATGTAACAGTGTGGTAACACAGGACTGGGAATCTGGGGCAGATGGCTCAGCCAAGGCGATCTCAAAGGCTCTCTAAAAACTGAACACTTCAACTATGTACCAGGTACAAGCGGACAGACCCAGACCATGTCTTTAAATAGCACTGGGAAAGAAGAAAACAGTTATTACTCTCTCTACTGAGCTGACATGACCCACAAAGACTACTATTTAAGATTAATCTTTAGCTTATAAAGAGCCATTCTACCTGTTATTTTCCAGGACAACATAAAAAGGCACCAGTATGGAAAACATTTCAGTGTTTAAACTCTTGAAGATTTTTAAAGAGTGTTACTGGTTCAAGTTAAATACTAATTCTCAGTTAAATAATTCCAACTCTTAATTCCTCATCCAAAATATTTTATTTCGAAGGCTTTTAATTTACAGAGTATTAGAATTTAAGATTGCTGAAAATCAAGGAGTTAAGATTTAGAAACAAAGACAAGATAGGAATGTAACATGGTATGGCCATTAAAAATTAAACATGTGGGGTGCCTGGGTGGCTCAGTCGGTCAGCTAGGTCATGATCTCAGGGTTGTGAGATCCAGCCCCGCATCGGGCTCCACACTCAGCTCGGAGTCAGCTTGAGATTCTTTTCCCCTCCTTCTCCACCCCCCTTTGCTCCTCCTCCTGCTAGTGCTCACTCTCTCAAATAAATAAAATTAAAAAAAAAAAAAAAAAGAACAAAAAGACTAAATATGCAACTACCACACGACCCAGCAACTGCACTCCTGGACATGGATTTCAGAGGGATGAAGACTTATGTTCACACAAAAATATGTACATGAGGGTCGCCTGGTTGGCTCCATTGGTAGAGCCTGTGACTCTTAATCTCGGGGTTGGGAGTTCAAGCCCCACGTTGGGTGTAGGGATTACTTAAAAAGAATAAAAAATTAAAAAAATATATGTATATGATGGTTTACAGCAGCTTTATTTGTAATAGCCCAAACTGGAAGTAACCCAAATATCCTTCAACAGGCAAATGTACTGTGGTACATACATCCACACCACACAACATTGCTCAGCAATAAAAAGGAATGAAAAACCTCAATGCATGCAACAACCTACGTAAATCTGCAGCAAATACGCCAAGTAAAAAAAAGCTCATCCCAAAAAGTTACATACGGCAATCATTCTATTTGTATAATATTCCTGAAATGACTAAATTATAGACTAGATTAGTGGTTGCCAAGCATTAAGGAGGGGCTAGTCATAGGAGGGAAGTAGGTGTGGCTATTAGGACAACAGGAGGATTCCTGCAGTGATGTACATATTTGTATCTTGACTAATATTACTCTCTTGGTTATACTACATCACCCTAGTTTTGTCAGATGTCACCACTGGGGGAAACTGAGTAAAGAGTTGAGGGGATCTCTGTATTATTTCTTACAACTGCATGTGAATCTGTAATTGTCTCAAAATCAAAAGTTTAATTAAAAAAAAAAAGGGCAGAAAATCTTTGTTAGCTGCCTCTCAAGAGTACTAGACTGATCATCCTCAAGAGGCCTGGCTTCTGGTCTAGAAGCTGGAAACTATGGCCCCACAATAGTTAACTTCTCTGATCCTCAATACTCATATCTGAAAAAAGAGTCTGGACTTAATGACCTCCAGCTCTACAATTAAGTGATTCTTTGAGAAAAAGAATATGCAACAGGAAAGACAATAAACTATTGCTAGGTAGAGAAACAGAGACAGTGTTTTCAATGACTTTCTAAAATTGTCAACTTTTCTATAATAAAATATATGCATCTCTCACAATTCAGAGAAAATGATTTTAACAATTCAAAAGTATTTCTGATTTTAGTCATCCTTAAAATGCAAAGTGGTTTGGAACTCATCAACCACCATTTGTTTGAAAATCCATTTAAGCCTGTATAGACAAGGACAGTACATCTTGTAGGAGTTAAATTAACCAAAAAACAAATTATAAGTAAACACCGTTGGTGAATTTTATCTTATAAATCAGAAAAGTTAAGTAAAGGGCCATGCAGCTGTCTCAAAAGAGGCCTGAAAGACAAACCTAGAGCACCCTTAAGCATGGAAAACATGAGACTCCAAGTCAATCATGTAATAAGTATCCTTCTCTTATGGAGAGTAGAGGTCCTCAGGCAACATCCAGATGTACCTTTGTTCTTCTGGAAGGAGGACAGGTTAGGCTCAAAGTAACAGAACTGAGGCACCAGACTCAAGGTACCTAAGACAGGATTTCTATCGCCCTTCACAGAAAGTCCTAGTTCTGTCTCTCCACTTTGCAAACAGCTCCCCCTCCTTGCTGGCTTGGAGCTTTGACACTGATGCAGTCACCTCCACCATCACACGCCCAGAGCTGCGTGGACAAGGCCACATTAACCAAAGCATGGAAGGCTCCCGGTTGCCTTGGCTTCATCTGAGGCACAGCGGACGCAGAGAAAAGCAAGCTGAGTGCGGGTGCTACGTATGACAGGTATGGGTTAGCCTTGACACAGGTGGCTTTTCATTAAAATGAAGAGACATTTTGCATGAAAAACAGAACAAAACTCACCAATTGTCAATACTTGTACTTTGGGGGTTTTTGTTTGTTTTTTTTACATTTTCAGTAGAAGTTATTTTTAAAAAGAAAAAAACTTTAATGTTTAGTTGGGGAGGGGAGTTCTTTGTAATATTTAATAGACCAATATAATGAGGCAAGGTGGGAAGCGGTGAGGGGAACAAGATTATGTTGAAGCGTGTTAACTTTCTACCCGAAAGATGGCATATATGATCCTTTAGCCAGTTCCAAGGATCTTTAGCACAATGACACGCCCTCATTTATTGTAACTTCCTCACAGTCCTGCATTCCTTCCTCTCCCCTGACTCCCCATCTCAGTTATGCAGCATCCTCCAACAACCTGTTTTGTAAAGGAAGGGCCTACATGAAGAGACTTCCATTGGTCCTTGTTTGAAAACTAAAGTCCCAAATGTAAAAATCTGGTAAAAATGAGTTACGGTTAATAGGGCCATTAATGACTTTATAATCTTTTTTTTTTTTTTTTAAGATTTATTTATTTGAGAGAGAGTGCAAGTGAGCAAGCGGGGGGTGGGGCAACGGTAAGGGAGAGAATCTTCAAGCAGACTCCCCACTGAGTGCGGAGATCATGATCTGAGCTGAAACCAAGAGTCAGCAGCTGGACCGACTGAGCCACCCAAGCGCCCCTCTCTTTATAGTCTTAAAGAGAGAGCAAATGAGCCTGTACCAACGATCGACACAACACTCACCGAGAGATCACTGCTACTGACTCGCTGGTGGAGACAGCACTGAATGAGGAACACTCTGAGTCTCCTGGAGGGGAAAGAGCAGAGACGTTCCACTAAGAGAGGCTGCTACAAAACCCACCAAGCCTAGGCATCTCTCCCTTGGGCATCTTGGCTCAGCCTTCCTGCGGAGCCACGAGCGCCCCCCTGCCGCCTTGCACTGCCTTCCGTGAGCTTGGCAGTAGCGCAGAGAAAAGAAGACTGGCGGACCGCAGGGCTAGTGAACCAATTTCCCAGAAGCCACTACCACCCTTACCCCCACAAGGCAAATGATTATGGTAGGGGGTAAAGTGAGTCAAGGACCCAGTATACAACTGTCAGCCCCCTTCCCGCGTGGGTGGTGACCACTTCCCAGTTGGAGGGGAGAGGGTCCCTTACTCACCCTCTTCCTCTTCGTTCTCATCATGGCTGCAGCAGTCCTCCAAACCATCTACTAGCTCTTCTTCTAGATCTTCAGCCTCACCCAGGTCTAGCTGGGGGTCTGCAGGTGAACTATAAGAAAGAATCATGCCCCAGCCCAGTCCGTAAGAGAGAGGTCACACCTAGATTCTCATTCCTTCATCACCTCCCAGTGTTTGTCTCCTCCCCACTCACCAACCTGCCGTCTCTTGCCCGGATCTCACAACTCATTTTTCTTGCCCTCAGAGCTTAGGTCTAGCCATAGTTCCTCAACCCCACAGCCCCTGTTGTGCAGAGAGGCACTCTGTCTCCCATCTTCTCTGAAGTCCCTCCACAGCACTTCAGTGCAAAATTCTGAATACAAAATACCATCGATGAATGTCTGGTAATTGACTTCACAGGTCCCTGGACCTCTGGGAATTCAGAACAAGGCCTTGGTGGACCAAGGTTCCAGAGAAGTAACAAGGCACAAGAGAAGGAGCCAGGTTTGTGTATGCCCTAACTCTGAAATGGCTCTGAAACAAGGAATGACAGAGAGCCTGATGTGGTTTGAAATTAAGTAGAAAAGTCACAGGCCCCAACGTTTGGTATTATTTCTTCCTGGTTATAACCTAAAGCAGGGTCGGCAAACTCCTTCTCTAAAGGACTAGATAGTAAATCTTTTCAGTTTTGCGGGCCATTCAGTTTGGTGCAACTACTCACCCCTACCACTGTAACAGGAAAGTAGCCACAGACAGCAATAAACGAATGGGTGAGGTTGCGTTTCAATAAAACTTTATTCATAAAAGCAGGCAGTGGGTAAGATTTGGCCCACATGCTGGTCTATGTTTGCCAACCTCTGCCCTAAAGTGAAAACCAAAATTCCAGGGCAGCCAAAAAAATAAAACCACCTTCAGAGACGTAGGGTCAGTGTCACCAAATTATGGTGTATACATTCTATTGCATCTAAAGGAATCAAAAACTTTCTCTAACTTACCCGATATCCCTAACAGGGCAGTCCAGTCCCCTGGCTTCCTTAGGCCCCTCCTTCCCAAGCTGGCCCAGATGGATGGAAGAAAGGCGGGTGGCCACATCAGCTACACCAAGCAGCTGAGGAGGAGAAGGCAGAACGGGAGTTTTGTCTTCTCCAAGTGGTAGGGAGTCCATCGCAGATCCACAGGCAGGGCTGTGGCTGAGCGCACTGGCATGGGAGGCAAGGAGGTGAATGCTGATGCGTTTGGTACAGAAGACTGTACTGTCCAACTCCAAGGTGTCCGAGGCGCTAGGGGGGATCCTACTGTTTGCTCCAGCATCCTCCTGCGGGAATTGCTGGCCTACCACGGGAGGTCTCCACTGCCGGGTCCTGTTGAGATCACACTGCAAGCCGGGGCTCAGGAAACAAGACTGTTCAAACTGGCAGCCTTGCCTTGGCTTCTTCTCAAAGCCTCTTGCAGTCAACTTCCTCACGGCCTCGGTGAACCGAACCTCCTTAGTCAGAGCCTGAGGAACCAAGTCGCCATCCAGGCCACAAGGATGTGGCTCTGCTCTTGCGGCTAAGTTACTGCGGTTGTACTGGGAAGAGGCAACACTGGTGGTCAGAGTGTCGAAGGAGCGAGGTGCGGACAGGGTGCTAGGGGCCGGGGCGTCACCTGGGACAGTGCCGTTGCTCTGGGGCACCTTGTGCTCCACGGGCTGGAGTGCACAGTCTCCGGTGCCCCCTGAATGATGCCAGGGGACGAGATGGGCCTTGGGTGAGGGTACTGTATTCAGGCCCTCTGGGGCCTGCGATAAAGGCACTTTAGTGCTATTTGGCCGCAGGAAGGAGTTGTTATTCAGCATGGGCTTGTAGGAGGAGTGGGGGGAGGCGAGCGGAGACGGGATCTTCCCTGAGATGGCAGAGGCCAGGCTCTTCCCCGAAGGGTTTTCCCCAGCCGCGCCCAGTGAGAGGTACGGATCTGTGGAGGACGCCATGGGCTGGGCCATGGGGGAGACCGTGAAAGAAGGGGCCTTACTGGCAGTGAGTCTGACAGGGAGGCTCTTTGGAGGGAGAGAGAGAGGTCTCTTTTCCGGCAGGCTGGAGCGCAAGCAGAAGGACTCCAGCTGCTGGTAGGGTCTGTGCCCGTAGCCGGCGCGGCGGTCCAGCAGAGTGCCGCTGAACAGGTCTGGGAGGGTGTGCAGGGAACGGGAGCCGCTGCGGCCCGCGATGACAGCCGAGCGCCCTGAGCTACACAAAGCACCGGGGCAAAAGAAATACGCTGGCTGGGTTGGGACACCCAAGAGGCCGGGGCCCAACCCTGCTGACAGTGTCCCCACGTGCTTCCGCTCCAGCTTCCAGATTGGCTTCACCTGCTGATGGGCCTGCGCGCAGCCTCTGCCCTCAGAGGGCTTCTCCGGCGGCCGCGCGGGCACCGAGCCGGAGGGGCCGCTCTGCTTGAAGCTGGTTCCCTGGCGGAGGCCAATACTGTAGTGCTCTGTTCCTGCGGAGGCCATGAGGGGCCCCCATCATGGCCGCGTGGCCTCGTGGCCCAACTCGGAACAGGTGCCACGCACCTCCGGTAGCCGCGGAGGCTGCATTCTCGAAGTCCGTCAGCCTGGAGGGAAGAGAAGCCGTTGGGAATGTTACTGTCCCGGGAGGACAGACCGCATGCTACGGCGGTCCTCAGTGAAGCAACGGAGCCCCACCTCTGTCCCCCCCCAGGGCAGCCAGCCATGGCTGTCACTTAGGAACCCCAGAGAAGAACATTAGACTCCTCCAGTGTTTTCAGCAGTCTTCCGGCTGCCCTCACACAATCAGAGCCAGCTTCATCAGGGACTGGGCCACGAAGGAGTCCACTCACAGGTTCCCACTCCCTCAGAGCTCTTTGCTCTCTCTCCAAAGAAAAATGCAGCTCTCTGTCTCACCATCCGTGACTTCACTGAGCGACTTCCTTCTCTCTCCTAATAAGGCAAGTCCGGGGGTGGCAGAGAAACCAGCCAATATCTTCCTCCTCACCAACCAATTCTGAAAGGTCAGGGGTTACTTGAGAAACCTATTTTACATCTACTCATCCCTGACCAACTCTCAGAGGCCCCTGGTGTGGTCTGCTTTTCATGGCTAGGTGTGACAAGCTGAGATAGAAGCAGAGACTTCCCCTGCTGACCTCTGGAGTTCACTCGGAAGCTGAGACACTGACTTCACCTCTCCAAGCGTGTCGCCAGCTATAATAGACTTAAATCCCATCACACGTGTTGATGGGAAAAAGAAGAAACAAAACAGAACTGGACACCAACATTATTTTTACTTAAAGTGACCTTATTTCCAGCAGCCATGGTGGGACAGGAAGAGTTCAGGGAGTAGAATACAGGGGAAGAAGGAGGAGAGCTTGCTTCACCCCAAGCCCCAGGCATCAGTTTGGGCTGACCTCAGGGGGGAGGGCCTGTCTCAGACGTTCCCTCATTCGATGTCTCCTCTAAGGCAAAACCAGCCAGTAATTCTGAGTTCCAAACAGTCTGTTAAGCATGGTCACTTACTTTCTAAATCAAAGTCACAAAATAATCTCCAGTTTTCACAAATGAGAGCATCCAGAGGGTTGGAAAAACAAGACCCTTCTATAAGAAGTCACTCATCTGGGATAATTCTGAATGGAATCCTGGCATCCATACCAAGGAAGTGTTTTTGTAGTGGCTACAGGGAAAGAATTAGCAGAGAATTTTTTTGTTCAAATTACTTCTAAAACACAAACTTCGGGGCGCCTGGGTGGCTCAGTTGGTTAAGTGGCTGCCTTCGGCTCAGGTCATGATCCCAGGGTCCTGGGATGGAGCCCGCATTGGGGCTCCCTGCTCGGCAGGGAGCCTGCTTCTCCCTCGCCCTCTGCCCCTCCCCTACTTGTGCACGAGCACGTGCACACTCTCTCTCTCAAATAAATAAAATCTTAAAAAAAAAAACCAAAACAAACAAACAAAAAAACCCCACAAACTTCAATGGGGAGAGGACCTCATATTCTGATAAGAGACTAATGGCCAAGGAAGATCCATGATTCCTGTCTACATCTATAGGAACTACTGGTGTTGTCTACCAACAGAAAGCCTGCAGAAGCCACATGACGTCACCTTCTTTTCCTGCAAAGGCTGACCTATGTGGATTCTTTCTCAAGGACAGGGTACAAAAACCACAACTCATGGCTGCCAGTATTCAACATGACAGTGGGCTAAAAACAGCCTAAGTTCTAAAACTAGATTTTGATGCCAGGAACCTTAAATTAAAGAGACAGAAAATGGACCTCCACCAAGTCCAAACCACGGAAATCCTGTGCAGGGGCTGATTACACTCCGTGCATTTATGGTAGAGAAGCAGACACAAGGGAAGAGTCAAAGCCCACCAGGGACTTTACCAGACCACATGTGTGTGTTGTGTACACCCAACAGATTCACAATCCCAACTCACGTCGTTCTGTTTCAGGAATCCATGTCTTGCCCTTCCCATGCAACCCAACAGACACACCAAAGGGATGGGAGAAAAGAGCCAAAGAAATGAAACTGCCCTGGGCGGCCTGAAAAATACCCCACTTGTGCTTCCTCACGTGCATCCCGCTATCTCCGACCTTCATGCCTTTACAAGTGCTCCTCCCTGGAGTCCTTTCCTTCTCTTTCACCAGACTTAAAAGTCATCAGCTTGTACACCCCCTTCTCCAGGTAGCCTTCCCGGACTCTCCTCTTTGAACAGGATGCCTCATCCGCGTGCAGGCCACCATCACCGCTTCTACCACACTGAACTGTAATAATGCACCACTCATCTGACCAGGAGCCACACGCTGGTTTTCTGCTAGCTCATGTCCCCAGCAGCATCTGGAATACAGTAAGTGCTCAATATTCCGTGGGATGAATAAACTGCAAAAGTTCAGTAAGTGAAGGGGAAACACACTAGCAGTGGTGAATACTAATTTGGGCACCTAACAAATGCCAGGTACCGTGCTAGGCACTTCGCCTCTGCGGTCTTATTGAATCCTCACAAAAACCTTATGCTCAATTTACTGACGATGAATCCGAGAATCAGAAAAGCTAAGTAACTCTTGTATATTTAATAATGAGTGGTGCCAAGCTTAAAACTCGAGTTTGTCTGACTCCAAATGCCTCTTAAATAGGAATGAAACACACGCTTAGTCCCTGTCCCCTCAGTTATCCTTAAGCTTCAGGGACAAGACAAAACCCAGGTTGGAAACACTCTCCCAGTTTATACTGAGCCCCGTCGGGGTTGCAGCTTGTAAGAGCATGCGTTCTCATCAGCACTGCGGCCAATCTCACTTTCCCCCGTAGCCATGGATGCCCACTGCACACTACCCTGGGGCTGGGTGAAAAGAACCCTCCCACCACGCAGTGTCTGCCTCTCTGCATTACATCACATGAATCCAGGCCAGGAATACTGAATGCAAGGGGCCTGGCATCTGGCTAGCTTGACTTCTAATCCAAATGAGGAAGAGGAAAGCAAAGAATACACTCCCACCCTCTTCAGAGGCTGCGGGTGGCCGGCTCCCAGGCAGAGTGTGAAGCAGGCCAGCTGGGCAAGCACCAGAGTCAAGTGGATTCTCCTCTCTCTGACTAACAGGATTCCAGATCTCGTATGTCTTTGCAATGGCTGTTCCCCACTCCTTGTTCCCTCCATAGTCCCCATGATGTGTAGGACGGCAGCTTAGAACAGAGCAACCTATCTCCCTAAGGAAGCATTATCTGGACACAGGGGCCAAGCAGATGATGAGACGGTTCTGTAAAAGTCTCTTTCTGGGAAAGAGCTCAATTGCTAGTAAAAGACAGCCACGGTTGGCTAATATCACTGTCAGGAACTACCGAGCAAAACAAGTCTGTCATGTCAGATAATCTACACAGAGCAGATTCGAGAACATGAAGTAAACAGTAGCACTCATAGCAGTACCACATACAAACGTTCTGCCCTGGTACCACAGTTTCTGCCTCAGAAGTAGTGTCTGGTTTAGAGGAGGAAATGGTCACTAAAAGCAACCTTCTTCCTTCGCCTTACAGAGATTCTTGATGAAATCACAACTCCATGTGAAGGGGAAGCAGGGACCTAGCTAGAAAATTCAGGCAACCTGGGTCCCAGGAACCTCTTGACTGCTGCCACAGGCCACTTTTTCCCAGATGTGGCCCTTAATAGCACTACCACTCAAGTGCCACGGAATGACCCCATCTCCCTACAGGAATGAGGAGTGACAAACTTTAAAAAGGCCTAGGTGGTCTAAAATGTTAAGTAGAGGAAATGAGAAAATAGTTGCAAAATACAGTACACTGAGAGTAGTGGTTTCTGGCCATAAAGTCAAAGTCTAGATTGCCAAATAAGGTCTGGCAGCCAGACCCCACAGATAGCTTACACCCAGAAGGTCGTTTTTCCCTGAGGTCATAAAACCTGTCCCCTGTGGTATACCCTGGGCTCCTGACACAATGTCTGGGAGATCCTTCTCCCCATCTCCCTCAAATGTCTAAGTGCACTGAGATGACACAAACTTGGTGTGTCTGTGTGTGTGCCTATAGAATCTCAGAGACGGGCTGCCCATCTCCCAGGAAATATTTTAGGATGAGACATCAAAGGCAAGAGAACAAGAAGGAAAGGCATTTATATATGTAGGAGGCCTCACAGAGGCTACTAATGGAAGCCTTGTCTTAGAAAGTGCCAACTAAGCGGCCTCTGGGTGGCTCAGTCGTTAAGCGTCTGCCTTCAGCTCAGGTCATGATCCCGGGGTCCTGGGATCGAGTCCCGCATCGGGCTCCCTGCTCAGCAAGGAGTCTACTTCTCTCTCTCCCTCTGCCTGCCTCTCTGCCTACTTGTGCTTGCATGCTCTCTGTCAAATAAATAAATAAAATCTTTAAAAAAAATAAAAAATAAAAATAAAAGAATAAAAACACCCAACTGAAGCAAACCTAAACTTAGAGTAATTGGTGATTATATAAATTAAAGGATTCACAAATCCCATTACTTTCATTCAATTTACATACACTTTTTTAGCCACATATATCCACTACTTAAAAATAAGCAAAGGCATTCATACTTACTCTCTCTGACTAAGCCTAAAGGATCCACCATCAGTTGACCCTCCAATCGACAGCTTGTGAGGAACTTACTTTAAGGAGCCAACACACTGACCTCATCTGGAAAAAAAGTATTTTGAACAATCTAACACATTTCACAGAGCTATTAATCTTATATCTTTATTGCTCCTACACATTATCCCTGGGGAATAGGAGGACTTAAGGGGTGAACAGGGGATACAAATACTATTCTATTGCCTGCAGAGTTCAAGTTTAGAAGCAAACAAGCCTGTTTCTGGTTAAGTTCCTCAATCAAGGTCCAAACAGGAAAATGCCTAGCTGAAAAGAAAGGTTAGTTTAGGGCAGAGCAGCTGAGGAACGGGTTCTTGGGAAAATTCACATAAACCACAGTGCATGGTCCACACTAAACATTCAAGGGATGGTAGTTATCAGGCTCAATATGACTGGCACCAAATGATCTCTCTCCACTCAGCCCTCTTCTCAAGCTTCCATGAAGAGGGGTGGGGAGGGGGACACACTTGGCGAAGGCAAAGAGTATTCCACTGCAAAATTTCAGCTAGTACAAATAATGTTCTTTTATAAAAAGACATAGTAGTCTTGTCATCTGGAAACATCTGTGAAATTTATTATATTACCAGTAACTGGGTTCTTCAGTGGCAGGTCTGAGTTGGCACTAAAAAACAATCGAAAAGTGCTTTGGGATATACCCAGAGAAAACCCTTGCTTCTGGCTCTTACATTTTTTATATAACTAGATGGTTGGGATTTCTGAAAACATTGGGAGAAGAGTTAAAAAGTGATTGTTACTCACCTAGTGTCTAGACCCTGATCACTACGTACCATTTGTCAATAAAAGAAACCAAGGAACTAGAGCTCCTTGGAGAACAGTTGGGGCAGGGAAAGCATCAGATGAGCCCAAGTGTCTCTTATGCTGCAAAAACTAAGGAAATTCTCAAATTGTGATAGAGACGTATCATAAGATCACAGAAATAGCTCACATCACAGCTAACAGTTAAACCCTAGACGTTTTCCCTCTAAGACTGAGAACAAGGCAAGGATGTCTACTCTCCTCATTTCTGTTGAACATTGCACCGGAAATTCTAGCCAGTGCAATAAGGCAAGAAAAAGAAATTAAATGCATGTAGATTATAAAGGAAGAAGTGAAACTATACTTACTTGCCGGAGACATCATCTGGTACATAGAAAAATCCTAAGAAATCTACAAAAAACCTACTAAAGTAAGCAAGTTTAGTAAGATTATAGGATACAAGATCAATATACAAAAACTAATTTATATCTATATACTAACAAGTAAAAAATCAAATAAAAGAAGTACACTGAAAACTACAAAACACTCCCAAGAGAAATTAAAAAGTTAAATAAATGGAGGGATATAACATGTTCATGAATTGGAAGACTCAATATTGTTAAGATGGCAATTCTTCCCAAACTGATCTATGGAGTAAACGCAATTCCTATCAAAATCTCAGCAGGCTTTTCTGGAGAAATTGACAAGCTGATCATAAAATTTATATGTTAATGGAAAAGACCTAGAACAGCCAAAAACAATTTTGAAAAAAAAAAAACAAAAAACGAACAAAACTGAACTTATACTACCTGATTTCAAAATTTAGTATAAAGTTACAGTAATCAAGATAATGTGGTATTGGCATAAGAACAGACATATAGATCAATGGAACCAAATAGAGTCTAGAAATAAATCCTTATATTTATGGTCAATTCTCAATAAAGTTGCCTATGCAACTTAATGAGGAAAAGGATAACCTTTAACAAATGATGTTGGAAGAAGTAGATATCCATGTACAAAAAAATGAACTCAGACTCTTACCTTACACCATAAATTAACTCAAACTGGATCAGAGACGTAAATGTAAGAACTAAAACTATAAAACTTCTGGCAGAAAACATAGGAGAAAATGTTTATGACTTTGGGCAATTGAAAAATTTTAAGAGAAAATATAACAGTCCAGCTGTTAACTAGATTATATCGATGAAGAATTTAGAAAAACACTATTGAGAGAATGAAAAGAAAAATTTACAAACTGGGAGAAAATATTTGCAATTATAAAGGACTTGTATCCAGAATATGCTAAGAACTCTCAGAACTCAAGAAGATGAAAACCAACCCAATTAATTTTTTTTTAAATAGGCAATTTTAAAGATAGGCAAAATATCTGAATAAGCATTTCACTAAAGAAGATGTATAAGTGACTAATAAGCACATGAAAAGATGATCAATATCTTTAGTCATTAGGAAAATGACAATTAAAACCACAGTAAGATACTACTACACACCCACTAGAATGGCTATAATCAAATGGATTGATAATAGGGTTGACCAGAATATGGAGAAATTAGAATTTTCCTACATTGCTGATGGGAATATACAATGATACAGCCACTCTGAAAAACAGATTGTCAGTTTCAAAAAACTGTAATATATAATGACCCACCAATTCCACTCCCAAGTATCTACCAAAGAGAAATTAAAGCATTATGTCCAGACACTTACACACATTCATAGCAGCATTTTTCTTGATAGGCAAAAACTAGAAATAATCCAAATGTCCATCAACTGGTATAGTAATAAACAAAATGGACTGCTACTCAGCAATAAAAGGCAACAACCTGGATTAACCTCAGAAACATTCTGCTAAGAAAAAGAAGCCAGACACAAAAGACTATATATTGTAGGATTCTATTTTTATAAAATTTCTAAAAAAGACAAAATTATAGAGATAGAAAGTAGATCAGTGGTTGCCTGAGGCTGAGGGTAGGAGCAAGGAATGACTGTAACTGGGAATGAGGGAACTTTATGGGGTGATGAAAGTGTCCTAAAACCAGATGGTGGGGGCACCTGGGTGGCTCAGTCGGTTAAGTGTCTGCCTTCGGCTCAGGTCTCAGGGTCTTGGGTTGGAGCCCCTGCATCGGGCTCTCTGCTCAGCAGGGAGTCTGCCTCTCCCTGTCACTCTCCCTCTATGTGCTCTCGCGCTCTCTCTCTCTCAAATAAATAAGTAAAATCTTTAAAAAAAAAAATAAAATAAAAAATAAAACCAGATGGTGGTGATGTTTGCACAAATGTACAAACTTACTACAAGTGATCAACCTCTACTTTATAGTGAATGAATCAATTGTATGGTATGTAAATTATACCTCAATAAAGCCGTTAGAGGTGGAAGGGAAAAAAAAGGACAGAGGAGCCAGCTTAAAGAGGTTCCCTCTAACCAAATCTGGGACAAACTGAGCAGCAAAATAAATGAGTATCAGACTACATAAACAAGAATCCATGAATGCATAGTGATATAAATAAATAAAAGAATGAATGAATAAATTTGAGAGAAGGAACAACGCCCCTTACAACAGAATTCCAATAAGAATAGAAACTTACCACTGGCAACCACCATGGTAATAACTGATTCAGGCAAAACTCATCAGTGGATCCTAAAATTGGTGAGTGAGAGATTACTGGGAAATGGAATAATTATATTGTCTCAAAACATCTCTCCACAAGATATTTATTAATTATGAAAGAAAAAAAAATAACTTGGGGTACCTGGGTGGCGCAGTCGGTTGAGCCTCCGACTCTTGGTTTTGCTTCAGATCGTGATCTCAGGGTCGTGAGATCAAGCCCCACATCAGCTCCAAGCTCAGTGTAGAGTCTGCTTAGAGTTTCTCTCTCCCTCTCCCCACTCCCTGCCATGTGCACTCTCTCTCTCAAATAAATAAATACATCTTGAAAGAAAAAAAAACACAGTGGAGAAACCAGGCAGACACGACCATAATCAAGTGATCAAAGTTCCTATCATCAGTAAGAGCACAAATTGGCATTACGCACACATCACCGCATCTGTGATTTCCTGACCTAAATGCACCACCTGAATTCAAAGGGAAATATCAGACAAGACCAAATTGAAGGTCATTCTACAGAATAACTGGTCTGTACTCTTCAACTGTGTCAAGCTCATGAAAGACAAAGGCTGAGGAACTATTCCACTTACAGGAGACAAAAGAGAAGACAACCAAATGCAATGTGTGCTCCTAAAACAAAGGACAGTGACAAGACAATTGACAACATCTGAATAAGGTAGGTATGATAATAACATTATAGTATATGGTATTATATCAACGTTAATTTCCTGATTTTGATCAACATACTGTGTCAGTTTAAGACAATATCTTTGTTTTAGGAAACATTAAGAAGTTTTTAGGAAATATTCAGATGTAAAGGGGTTTCATGCAATTTATTGGCAAACATTTTTTTTTTAATTTTATTTATTTATTTGACAGAGAGAGAGCACACAAGCAGGGGGAACGGCAGCGGGAGAGGGAGAAGCAGGCTCCCCGCTGAGCAGGGAGCCTGATGCGGGGCTCAATCCCAGGACCCTGGGATCATGACCTGAGCCGAAGGCAGACGCTTAACCGGCTGAGCCGCCCAGGTGCACCTTGGCAAACATTTCAAAAAACAATTCACTGTTCACATATGAACACTAAAGCAAGTGTGGTAAAATATTAACATTTGATAAATGTGGGTAAAATGGAAATAGGAATTCTTTGTACTATTTTTGCAGCTTTTTTGCAAGTCTGAAATCATTTCAAAATGAAAAAGTTTTTTTTAAAAAAAGGTTATTACTATTTTTAAAGGGAAGCTTGGTTTTTCTCAGACCAGGAGGCAAGCAGCGCACAATCACCTTCAATTCTTTGAAAAAAGACTTGCAGGAATGGATTTTACCAGGGAATGATTCCAGCCAATGAAGTAAGACTCACTCCTTGCTCCATACCTAAAAGCAGGCTTGACTGGGGACCCGCCTGTCATCACTAAGGTACATCACTAAGAACTGAAGTCACACGCCTTTCCCCAGTACATAATTCTTCTCAGTGTAGCCACCTTAATATGAACTAGCCGCCCAGCTTACTCTGCTCTAATCTGCCAGTGAATTTGCAAACTCTGGTTTAAGGGGAGTTCGAGGAGGAAGGCAAACACCAGAGCCTGGCAGATGATGTCCAAGAGCACTTTCTCTGGGGTCCATCAACACGCAATGTCGGGGGATGTCTCCAATTTTTAGGGGAGAAATGCCATTTAAACCTGATTCTACGTGAAAATCTCACTGCCTAACAAAACACAAGTCTTTGTCTTGACTTCAACCTAGAAAGCAGTTACTGCCAGCACCATCTGGGAAACAGAAACCTAGAGGCTGAGATAAGGACTGGCTAGACTCAAGGGATCACAGAGACAAAATGGGAAACTCAAGGTTTTCTACGAGCCCTGCTATTGAAGAAGGGAACATGCTTTCTCTTAATCTCCTTGAAATTAGATGAGAATGTCAGATTTTAATAAAGTCATGCTAAGGAGAATGGGAGCAAGGCTGAGATAAGAATGCATCAATCATATCCCTCACTTAATTGATTCACTTTCAGAGCCAATTAGAGTCAGGAGCAGTAAATAAGCTGCAACTGCACAAAAAGACTTTAGAGAAAAAAAAATTGTGTACACACACACACACACACACAAAGAGGCAGAAGGGGCTAAGTCCCTGGGACAGGTGTCCATGCAACACCAAAACTCCCAACATGCCCTGGGTAATGATTTCACCCCGACCTCAGATCTTCACTCCTACTCACTCAATCCACCAACAAGTCTTTCCAGCTTCAAATATATGTCTGGAGCCATCTATTCTCTGTTTCCACCATTATTCCCTTAGTCCACACCACTATCACCTCTCACCTGCTGGTTTCCCCCTCCTTCTTTATAATCAATTCTCCAGACTGTGGTCGAGGTGCTCTTTTTCAAATGTACCTTAAAGCTATCTGGTGGCTCCCAGGCCACATGATCTGACCTTCTGCAAGTCACTCTTCCTCCTCAGCAGGCGTGTTCCCACCTGCGTTCCCAGGGGCTTTGTTGTGCCCTCTGAAACACTCAGATCTCTGAATGGCCAGCTCCGTTCCCTCACTCAGCACTCAGCAAACATCACCACCCCAAAGAGCCTGTCCACACTAATACTGCTCATTCCCTATCACATTACCTTACTCTAATCTGTTTCATTCTTCCACTAGCTGAAATTACTGTATGTTAATATTTCCTTATAACTGCCTAAAGAAACAGTGGAAGAATAAATAGGAACTGATTTTTTATAAAGGTGACCATGGGGTATGAGACCTGTGTATACCTTTTCTATCATTTTAACTTCTGGCTATATAAATGAATGACCTAGTCAAAAACCCTGTTCATTATTTTTAAAATAGAAACTTCAATTATTTATGCATTCCTTTGTTATGTGTCTATCTTCTCTTCCAGAATGAAAACTCTTTGAGAACTGGGGCCTTGTTTACACAGTCTGTGCCCAGCCCTGGAAATGTAATCAGGGCCCATTAAATATTTGCTGAATACATACATGCATCTACAACAGTGAAACCCAGCATAGCCACAGCAGGCCCTCTTCAGATTAAACAGGTGCTCCTCTCCTACCACCATCTCCTTGTCACTTCTTCACTCAGTGCAGGAACTTGGCCACAGCCAAACCCAGCTCCTTCGGGGGTGCCTTCTCCTCCCCAAGAGTCCCCCTCCAAAGTCCTCCATAGCTCCTGTTTTATCTTCCCTTCCATGTCCAACCAATCTGCTCTCGCTATTTCAACCATTATCTGCAGAAGCTCCACTCTTCAGATCTGACCTCTCTCCAGCTTCATGTCCTTGTCACCAACCCTCTGTGTCACCTTTTCCACGTGCATATCCAACCACTTCAAGCTTGTCACACCAGCTCTGCACTCTTGACCTTCAGTTTCTTTCAGTGAAACCTTCTTTCTCTCAGTCACCTGAGAGGAACGCGTAAGCCACTTGTGACTTCTTCCCTTCCCTTATTCTCCAAAGCCATGCCAGTTGTAAAACTTAAGAGAGATTCTTCCTTGCTAGCATGCCTCCTCAATTTATTCCCCCACTCCCTCCACAGAGCCGGACCATTGCAATAACATCCAGACTGAGGTCTGTGTTTCCAGGGTCCCCCCCCTTCCAAAGTCCACCCTGCAGGCAGCCTCCAGATTAACTTTGCTTGATTTTACTTTATCAGGTTACTCCCCTTTCAAAAATTTCCTAGGAGTCCTCACTAAATATCACAGTAGCCCACCAATCACCTACATCAGAATAACATGGGGTGCAGGGCGCCTGGCTGGCTCAGTCAGTAGAATGTGCAACTCTTGATCTCAGGGTTGTGAGTTCAAGCCCCATGTTGGTTGTGGAGCCTACTCGAAATAAAAAATAATAATAATAAAAAACAAAACAGAACACACATGGGATGCAGATTCCCAAGCCCCATCTTCAAAGTGGATTCAGTGGGTCAGGGGGGTAGGGTCGGGAATCTGCATTTTTAACAGACATTCCAGATGATTCTCACATGAGTCAGCAAATAAAATCCAGGTTTCTTAGTTTGGGTTGAAAGGCTTATTTCCATCTCCTTCCACCTTGAACTCTGCCCTATGAACTGTGCTCATCTTAACACTAAACTCCCAGAATAAACCTTTCAAACCTGTCTGCAGGCCTTTACTCCACTAAGCCTCTTCCTTCTGAATCCTTATATTTTATTTACCTTTTCCAGGCACAGCTCAAGCCCCACTCTCTCCATGAATATCTCTTGCATATCTATCCCTCTAACTCGATACTTTACAAAGGCTACTCTCACCACTGTTCTCTTTTCACATGGATATGCCTCCTAAGCTGCACAGATGGTTTTCCTAGGGAATCCCTGTGCCCCTATAACAGACAGGTGCAAAGCTAATCTGGTGGAAGATCACTGCCCTAGTTTGCCCTCCTCCTCAGCCGTGGTGGCCATGTCTCCTACCCAAACAACTTCGTGGGGCACTTGGTCCCTAGAACAAAGTTTCAAAAACAACTGACTTGGGGTGATGGATATGTCCCATATCAGTTATACCTCCACAAAGCTGTTAAAAATAAAACCAAAAAAAAAAAAAAATTGACTAAAGGATAAGAAAGGAGGATAAAGAACCGCAGAGCAGTCTAAAGATAAAATGGCCTCAAACATCCCTTCCTTTCTATTTACATGCCTGGCTCAGCCCAATCCCTAGCCCTCTGAGCACCCACCTGACCAAGTGCAGGACTCTTGCAGTAGAAGCCTGACGGCCATCCCTGCCTGCAACCTCTGCAACCAGCCTCAGGAATCACACCAACCTGCTTTGTCATCTTTATCCAGCACTCAGAATCTGCCTATCTCATTCCGCCTTCCACTCTTTGAGACGTAATTTTGCCTCAAGTTTCCTCCTTAGTCGAGAGTGAATGAAGAGCAGCCTATGCTAGAAAAATCTATGGTTGTTGTTTCAAACCACCAAGTCTCTAGAGGCCAGGTCCAGACCAACCTGGACAAGGTATCTATTTCTACAGAAAGCAGTTATTCATTGCCCACTGATTAAATCACTCTTCTGTATTACAGTAGTGTGTGTGTGGCTCTTGGGACCGGCAGTTTCCTTTTCCTCCTCCATCTAGGTGCTTCCCTCGGTCACCAGGGGAACTCAGGACATCAGAAATCGTTCAGAGTCTACAATTCGAAGGATCTCTAATGAGATTAATTGCTCAGTAGTTACTTTAGAAGACGTAACTGACTTACCTGGAACCAAAGAGAATGGGGAGGATCGTAGGAATCATCTTCATTTTCTCTTATGAGATAAATCCCTAGCTATGTCTCCCTAAAAAAAGTTGGAGGGGCAATGAACTTCTTGAAGGCCTATTGAAAAAGGAAGGTCAATACCCCAGCCCTATGAGACGGGAGGGTCAGTACCACAAGTTAAGATAGATGGCTTTTGTAGAACACAGTTCAGCAATGCAAAAGGAGGTGGCCAAGCTGAGAGAAAAATAATAGCTTACGGCACCTAGTACTGAGGGGGGCCAATCTACAAATTACTGAAAAGTGACAACTGTTGAAGGCCTAACATAATTAGGTGACTAGCTCTCCTAGAGCCTTGGCTTTTATCACCTTCAGAAAGGCACCTCCTTCCTCCTCCTGAGAGGGGACAGTGGTCCTCAGGGTACAGTACACAAGTTCTGCTGGGGAAACAAGCTTCCTAACAAAACTAAGATGTGATCTGCTTTTTTAATTGTGCTGGTCTCTCCATGATGGTAGAAAAGCAATGGCAGGTCAGACTGTTGATGCCTGAGCAAGAACTGAGACAATGGCACACTGAGTTGCATCCTTGACCACCACGCACTTCCTCACCACACAAAGAATGCCAGGTTTACCCAAGAACATCCTTGGCGACACAATAAAAATTATCTTACATCTCAATTCTGGAGTGCATCTTTTTAATGCTCTGTGTGACCAAACAAGGAGCGCATGTAAAACACTTCTGTGGCGAACACAAGGTGATGGCCATCTCTAAGGAAAGCACTGTGTGTTTGAATTTCCAAAATTTTTCTGTGGAACACCATGTTCGCTTGAAAGAATAAATGACACAAAAGTGATGGGTTATTCAGACTTTGGCATCTGGCAAACATTTTCTAGAAAACAAAACAAAGTGAGTCTGTCAATTCAAGAAAAACAACTGACAATATTTGTTGCCAATGATAAAATTTCAGCTTCCAAGAGAAAAATTAGAATTCTGACAAAACTGTATCTGCCACCATAAACTTGACAGCTTCCCAAAAGTTAAGGATTTTTCTGATGAAAGTGTGGTGATAATATGAATGATTTTTTTTTTTTTGGATATTATTAATAAAATGTGGCAACATTTGGAAGAGCTGTTTTCCAGATACCTATCACAATGTTAAAGAATCATGTCTGGGTAAAAGGCCCCGTCAAAAACAAACAGGAAGAAAAAGAAAAAAAAGACCCAGTCAAAATGAGACACAGAGCAATGGATTTTAATGTAACAAAGTATGAAAAGTTAATTTCAGATTCCACATTGCAATAATCTTCATAAAACCATCCCTTGTTAATTTTTGTGTAATACCAAAGAATACCCACAACTACCAACTAAATGTCTGTGAGGCTGGATTTTCTTTTCTTTTTTTTAAATTTTTATTATTAGAGATTTCATTTATTCACTTGAAAGAGAGAGACAGACAGTGAGAGCACAAGTGGAGGGGAGGGGCAGAAGGAAAGGGAGAAGCAGGTTCAGGGAGCCCCAGGTAGGGCTCAACCCCAGGACCCTGGGATCAGACGCTTAACTGACTGAGCCACCCAGGCGCCACGAGCTGGATTTTCTTAATAATTCAACCAAAACAACACATCACAACTGACTGAACACAGAAAGAGATATGAAAATCCAGCTATCTTCTATTAAGCCAGACATTAAAGAGATTTGCAAAAACAAATCTACTGTTCTCACTAATCTTTTTGAAACAGTATCATTTTTCATTTAAAAACTTCTGCTTATGGGGCACCTGGTTGGCTCAGTCAGTCGGGTGTCTGACTCATGATTTCGGTTCAGGTCATGATCTCCGGATCATGAGATCGAGCCCTGTGTTAGGCTCCACACTCAACATAGAGTCTGCTTGTCCCTCTCCCTCTGCTCCTCCCCCCTGCTCTCAAGCTCTCATTCAAATAAATAAAATCTTTTAAAAAATTAAAATAAAATAAAAATTCTACCTATGTTAACTTGTAATGTATTTATTACTTCTAAATGAATTAATAGGGTGGGGGGATGGGGTAGCCAGGTGATGGGTACTAAGGAGGGCACGTGTTATGATGAGCACTGGGTGTTATACGCAACTAATGAATCATTGAACACTACATCAAAAACTAATGATGTACCATACAGCAGCTAACTGAACATAGTAAAAAAAAAAATGAAGAAATAAATGAATTAATATTTCAATTTCTAATATGGCAAATATCCAGATTATATATCCCACATTAAAAAATATATTGACGATCCGGAAGAGGTTTTGAAGTGCTTAAAAGAGTCCTAAGGGGCGCCTGGGTGGCTCAGTTGTTAAGCGTCTGCCTTCGGCTCAGGTCATGATCTCAGGGTCCTGGGATCGAGCCCCACATCGGGCTCCCTGCTCGGCTGGGAGCCTGCTTCTCCCTCTCCCACTCTCCCAGCTTGTGTTCCCTCTCTCACTGTGTCTCTCTCTGTCAAATAAATAAATAAAATATTTTAAAAAAACAAACAAAAAAGAGTCCTAAAAGCAGTAAGTCTGAGCACCTCTGGTCTAAAATACCATTGCCTGTCCAGAATATCCATGAGGGCTCCTAAAGACAAATTTCTCTGTATTTCAGAGCCTAAGAGAAATTAGCACTCTCCATATTTATTCCCAAATACCCAGTCTGCTTTTCCAGTTCTGCCAGAGGAAAGGGTAAGAAGTTCAGGGCATTTAAGAAAATTTTTCTCTGCATTTCACTGACAGATCAAAGCATCTGATGCCATGCTGGAATCCAGGGAGCCTATAATCAGACAATTCAAGGTCACAAAGGAATCTTGTGAGGAAGCTAAACTCAACTCCAGATCATGAGTATCAGATCCTGAAGTTAAGGCTTCATTCAGATACAGCTGTTTAGCAATTGACTTTTCATTTACACACTCATTTGTGTATTTGGTTATAAATTCTCTTTCATCCCTTTTCCTCTGCCCACTCTCTCAATGTTGGTGTTCCTAGGAGTTCAGTCTTCTCACTCTGCCTGGCACACAGTCAATATTCAATAAACCCTCCCAGGGCAATCTCTTCCATCCCATGACTGCGACCACCTCCTCCATTCTCAACTTTTTATCATCACCCAGACCTCTGTCATGAACTCCAGACCTACAGAACGACCTCCTGGGCCTCTCTACCTGGATGTGCTGTAGGGAACTCAACTCGTCATGTCCAAAGTGAACCCCTTTATCTTTCTCCTCAAAGCTGCTCTTCCTCCTAATAGTTTCTCCTGCATCACCACCCACCTGGTCACTAAAGTCGGAACTTAGGATCATTCCAGATTGTTCTTTGTCCCACTCTCTGTATATCTGTTTTGCCACCAGGCCTTGTCCACTCTATCATCTTTAACGTCTCTCTAAACCCTCTCCATTCCCACTGCAGCCAACATAGAGCCCTCAGCATCTCTAGCCTGGTCTCAAATTTTCTCACTGGCTCCCTGTCTCCAGTCTAAAATCCTCCCTATTCAACCCACACTCTAATGCTACAGTAACCTCAAACACAAATCTAATGTTATCTTCCTGCTAATTATCTTTCCATGGTTTTCCTGCAACACACTCTTCAAATGGTTTTACTCATGTATCCCCAAAAGAATTTAAATCATGTATTCCTTGCACATTAAAGTTTAATTCTAAGATTTTCATCACAAGTTTAAACATGCTTATTCTTTTGTTAAAAAGGTGGTAGAATCTACTAAACATTTTATAAAAAGAACTAAGTTAAGGATTAACTGTAATTCAAATAAGCATTTCATGATTTGATAGAATAATTTTTAACTATCTTATTGAAAAATGCACACCTAAATTAAAAGAAATCTCTTTAAAAGTTTTTATGCAAGTTTTATCCTATAGCTTGAAAAACCCATGGTCCCAAAAAACATTCTAGCCACATTTAACTGCTGAGTTCATCTGTATTCAGAATATCACAATAAGAATCAAGCCTCACCCTAACAGCAATGTGTATTAGGGGAAGACAGGAAGACTTCTGAGTTTTCAAAGTAATTTAATCATCAAAGGAGGCCTTCCTGAAATCAGTATTTCCTAATACTACACTTGGCAACCTGACTTTTTTTTTTTTTAATAAAGATTTTCTTTCTCTATTTGACAGAAAGAGAGAGAGAGCACAAGCAGGGGAGCTGCAGACAGAGGGAGAGGGAGAAGTGGGCTCTCCACTGAGCAGGGAGCCAGACCTGGGATCATGACCTGAACTGAAGGCAGATGCTTAACCGACTGAACCACCCAGACACCCCACAACCTGACATTTTTACACTTGGGACAACATTATAATTTGGGAAGTGTGAGGGATATAACATCCTGCCGCCCCCACCTTTTCTTGTAAGGTCAGTTTCAGAAGAGCTCATTTGGAAGCTGAGGATCTGGAAACTGATTCTTCTAAAGCTATATGTGCAGGTGTATTCCTTGGAAGTCCTGGGCCCCAACCACCCTGCTTGAAAACCTTGAGGATACTGTTCTCTTTAACAAAACAGCTATGGCCCTTTGTGATCTAACCTCTGTTAATTTTCCTCTTCCTATTTGTCATTGGATGGCTACCTCCAAACCCAGCCCAGGTCTGTCAAACTGTTTCCAATTCTCTTTTTAGGCCTTGCTGTATATTTTCTAAAGCTACTTTGTATCTGGAGTGTGCTCTCAACTTCTTTATTCCCAGAAGGCACTTGATAATTTCTCAAGGTTCCATTCAGCCCAACCAATAAGCAGCTGGTAACTTTCTCAGCGTCAAGGGGGTAGGTCTCATGCCGTGTCCCAGTATTTACTGCCAGAAATGAAGGATGAACAGAACACTGTCCCCGAAAGTCCCCCAGCTACTTGCTGATTGGCTAAATCAACAGGTGATGAAGTTGAGGAAGATGTGAGCTGAACTATCTGAGAGAGCAAGGATGACTCCATAAAGAATGATTAAAACATTTCCTAGATCCAGAATGAGAATGTGAAGACCAGGGAATGGGGATAATACACTTTTACAAGCAAGTCTGGGTTAACTATCTTTCTAATGTTTTATCAGAGCACACACCACACAGTATGGCAAACACTTGTTTACTTGATTAAAATTGCCCCTAGACTATAAGCTCCGGGAAGACATGCCTGCCTTGTTCACCACTGTTATCACCCCAGCGCCTTCCATAGTGCCCTGGCTTCACTAAATATATGCCGATGTTTGTAAAAAGTTGTTGAATGAATGATTACATAAACGGTGCATAAATGAAGAGTTAAATTTACAAGATCTCAAATTCTGTTTGAAACTCTACAGTTTAGGAAAGTATTTCCCTACAGCTACTGAAGATGGAGAAAGAAAAAAGTGGGTATTCATGTTCAATTCAGCTACGAATTGAGAGGAGCTCGGGCTCACACCCAGGCGAGGAGAATTTAAACCGCAGCGCGGCGGGAAAGAGGAGGAGGCACGGAGGCCCAGGGTGAGGGGATGCGGCAGGGTTCAGGCACCCAGAGGCAGGGCTAAGTTCACGGGGCGTGGCGGAGGGGGAGAAGGGTCCCGAGGACGCGCGAAGACCTGACCCGGTGGAAGGCCGCAGCCCCCTCGCCTCCCTGGAGATGGCGAGGTGGCGGGCAGGAAGCGGGGCAGGGGTGGGAGCCGCCGGAGGGCTGCGGAGCCGCGCGAAAGGACCCGGGCAGAGGGAAGGGCGGGAGAGTCGGCGGGCGGAGGGTCGTTCCCCCGGCTTCACCGCCACACTCACCTAGCGGACCCAGCTTCGCCCCGGCTCGGCGCCGGCTCCGCGCTGCTTCCTCCCTCGGCCTGCAGGGCAAGCGGGCGGCCTGAGACGCCCCTAGCAACCACGCACCGCCACGCGACCCGCGCTCCCAGCTGCCGGCGCTGAGGCCGCCTGCCAGGCACTGCGCGCGCCCCCAGCGGACAGACCGAGGGCCTGGAAGGGGCGATCTCAGCAGGCGGGCGGGAGGCAGGCGCGCCGAATCTCGGGGGTTGTGGGGCCTGGGAAGGCAGGCCGTCACCTGTCTCGCGCATGCGCAGGCGCTTCAGCGCGCGTGAGACCCAGAGAGCGGAATTCTGGGAGATGTAGTCCTGAGATTAACACACACACATCCCACCACCATCACCACCACTACCACCACCACTACCACCACCACCACCACCGTGAAAGACTACGTTCTGGGATTCCAGGATTCTCTCCTTCTCTGGGCCTTGATACCACCTCACCGAATGGACTCTTTCTTTGTCCATGCCTTAATTCGCTCCTCTAAAATCAAATCTTTATTAAAGAAGTTTCTAAGTAGTCCTTTTCAACAGAAGTCTTCCGAATTTGACCCCAGGAAAGGAGACACCGCCAGATCCGCTGTTTCCCTCCAACCCACTTTCTCCTAATTCCAATCTACTCAGTAGAGTCCTATTACAACCACCTGCTTTATAGGCTTCAGGTATGAACTTTAGGAAACACTGACTCAATTCATCATCTCCCTAGGCAAGGCAGACTGTGCCCTGGATGTTCTTAGTCCCAGATGTCCCTAGACCTAATGGATTTGAAAATCAAAGGAGAGGGGTGTCTGGGTGGCTTAGTCAGTTAAGCGTCTGCCTTCAGCTGGGGTCATGATCTTGGGGTCCTGAGAGAGAGCCCCACCCACATCAGGCTCTCTACTCAGGAGGGAGTCGGCTTCCCCTTCTCCCTCTGCCCCTCCCCTGATCCTGCCGCGAGTGCTCTCTCTGTCTCTCTCAAATAAAAATAAAATCTTTAAAAAAGAAAAAGAAAATCGGAAGAGAGCTGGAGGGTGAAAAGGTCTTTTCTAAACAGTAGGCTACAGAAATAAAGGGCGCAATAAAAGTGAAGCTAACCTAATGAAAACAATCTGGACCAGCGCAGGGAAGCTTAATGAATAATTGACTTCAGCAACAGTATTGACAGATGCTAAAACCATTAGAGGATTGATTGGGGGAATTTTACACTGGAAGGATCACCTCTAGATTTTAACCAATCTTAGATCATGAAATGCAGGACAGCTATAAATTATGTTTCCTAATGTGATACAATTTGAACTATACAATATTTAGGAAGTAGTGTATTTTTGTCAGTAGTTGAATCTGAATCTAATCAAGCTTTTGGCTCCAACTTCCAGTTTATAGGAAATAAAGAGAAATAATGACACTGCAAGAAAGCAATCCAGCGAATCCAGAATGTGGGTCAATGTACGGATGAATGACCTCATTTCTTCAACAATTTCAGAGTTTTAAAAAAAAGTGAGGTGTTCTAGATTGTAAGAGACTTAAGAGACTCTCAAATGCAGTGAGTGGACCTTGTCTGGATCTTGATTCAAACAAACCAACTGTAAAAGATATTTTTGAGACAATGGAGAAATCTGAATATGGACTGGGGACATTAAGAACAAAAACAGGTGTTAGGAAACCATTATTAATTCTGTTATGCAGTTGACTGAATGGTGCCCCCTCCAAAAAAATATATCCACATCCTAATTCCAGGAACCTGTAATTATTATATATATGGCAAAAGGATTTTGAGAGGATTAAGGAATTTTTCTGGATTTTCTGAATCCTAAATCCCATAACAGGTGTCCTTCATAGGCCGAGGGAGATGTGACAAGAGAGAAGACACAGAAAAGAGGAGGAAGGGGCACCAGGGTGGCTCAGTCGGTTAAGTGTCTGCCTTCGGCTCAGGTCATGATCCAGGGGTCCTGGGATCGAGCCCCACATCGGGCTCCCTGCTCAGCAGGGAGCCTGCTTCTCCCTCTCCCTCTGCCTGCTGTTCCCCCAGCTTGTGCTCTCTCTCTCTCTCTCTCAAATAAATAAATAAAATCTCAAAAAAAAAAAAAAAAAAAAGAGGAGGAGGCAATGTGACCAAGGAGGCAGAGATTGGACTGATGTGGATACAAGCCAAGGAATGCCTAAAACCACCAGAAGATAAAGAGGCGAGAAGTGGATTCTTCCATAGAGCCTTCCGAGGCAATGGAGGTCCTTAAGACAGCCTGATTTCAGACTTCTGGCCTCCAGAACTGTGAAAGAAAAAAATGTCTCTTATTTTAAGCCATTAAATTTGAGGTAATTTATTGTGGCAGCTACAGTTTACTTTGACATTTGGTTATTTAAGAAAATACCCTTACTGTGGCACCTGGGTGGCTCAGTGGGTTAAGTGTCTGCCTTTGGCTCAGGCCCTGATCCCAGTGTCCTGGGATCAAACCCCACATTGGGCTTCCTGCTCAGTGGGGAGCCTGCTTCTCCCTCTCCCTCTGCTGCTCCCCGTGCTTGTGCAAGCTTTCTGTCAAATAAATAAAATATTTTAAAAAAGAAAATACTCTTATTTTTCACATACAGATATTTTTTAGCAATTAGACATGATGCCAGGGATTTGCTTTTGCTTTAAAATACTGATAGCAAACACTCTAGAGGCAATGAGCACACCTAGCACTCAGGTCCTACTTTTTTTTTTTTTTTAAGATTTCATTTATTTATTTGACAAAGAGAGACACAGCGACAGAGGGAACACAAGCAGGGGGAGTGGGAGAGGGAGAAGCAGGCTTCCCGCGAACCAGGGAGCCCGATGCGGGGCTCGATCCCAGGACCCTGGGATGATGACCTGAGCCGAAGGCAGCCGCTTAACGACTGAGCCACCCAGGCGCCCCTCAGGTCCTACTTTCTAATATCATTCTCCATTAAAAAAACAACAACAACAACAAAAAAAACGGGCTCCTTGAAGAAATGTCTGATTCCAGGACTGAGGTAAGAAATGTACAAGATGAGCCTGAAACATTTTGTAGTGCCAGAAAGAAAAACCACATTGGTGGGCGTGTGTCACAGGAGCTAACTGAAAGAACTCCCAGTGACCAAAGCTGGAACAATTTGAGCAACAAAACTGAATAAAGTAGTAGTGGTTTATAACCCAAAGTATAAAACAAGTATCTATGAGTCCCTGGCATAAATAAATGGTTCAATATGTTCATAAACGCAGTAAATACACAAATTTCCTGTGCAGAATTCCAAATAAATGTAGATACTATGTAGATACTCAGCCCTAAAGGAGGGGAAGCATAACTCCCTCATTCCTTAAGTATGGGCTGTGCAAAGTGACTTCTTTCCAAGAGCACAGTAAGGAAAGGTGGAAAGGGTGGAGTAGGGCAAAAGTAGAAACAGTAGAAAAATCTGACAAACACCACTTCAGCCAGGTGATCAAGGTCAACATCAACAGTCAGAAATCAGATACATAGTGTGCGCCCTTGACAGGTCATGAAAATGGCACTTTACTTTTGTGATCTTCCTCCCCAAAACCTATAACCCAGTCTAGTCATGAGAAACATCAAATTCCAATAGAGGGGAATCCTACAAAATACCTGACCAGTACTTCCCAAAATTGACAAATTCATCAAAAAAAAGAAACTTCTGAGAAACGGTTATAGTCAGGGGAGCCTAAGGAGACAACTAAATGTAACGTGTAATAAGATCATGGCACAGAAAAGGAAATCAGGTAAGAAAACTAAGGAAATCTGAATAAAATACAGGCTTTGGTTAATAATATATCAATATCAGTTCATTAATTATAACAAATGTATCATAATAACGTAAGATGTTAATAATAAGGGAAACTGTGTAGGGGAGGAGTATAACATATGAACTCTCTCTACTATCTGCTCAACTTCTCTGTAAATCTAAAACTGTTCTAAGATATAAAGTCTATTAAAAAAAAAAAAGCTACATCAAAAGAAATCTGCCCAGACCACCTTAACCAAGTGATCAAAGGTACTTCACCAATAATGGGGAAAAGCAACATCATTAGCTTCGGATATGATATATGATATAGAAGACACATCACCACTTACGTAGTGTTTCTACTAAAAATGTATAACCTGTGGGGTGCCTGGGTGGCTCATTGGTTAAGCGTCTGCCTTTGGCTCAGGTCATGATCCCAGGGTCGTGGGATGGAGTCCAGAGTTGGGCTCCCTGCTCAGTGAGGAGTCTGCTTCTCCCTCTGCCCCTTCCCACTGCTCATGATCTCTCTCTTTCTCACTCTCTCTCAAATAAAGAAATAAAATAAAAAAATAAAAAAATAAAAAAATGTATAACCTGAATCAAATCACAAAAAAATCATCAGATATACCCAAATTGGCCTGTATTCTTCAAAATGTCAACCAATGTAAAAAAAGGCAAAGGAAAAGATGACGGGTGTTTCTAGATTAGAGACAACACAACTAACACAAAGCATGATCTTTGGTTGGATCCTGGACCAGGAAAAAAAAATTGGTATAAAGAACATTACTGGAGGGAGGTGGGCAGGGGTTAGGCTAAATGGGTGATATGTATTAAGGAGGGCACTTGTTGTGATGAGCACTGGGTGTTATATGTAAGTGATGAATCACTAAATTCTACTCCTGAAACAAATATTACACTATAGGTTAATTAGAATTTAAATAAAAATTTGAAGAAAAAAAAAAAGAACCATTTTGAAAAAAAATATATAGGAACAATTGACAATATTTGGATATGGCAGCATAGTTAATAGTATTATATCAGTGTTAAATTTCCTGATTCTGCTAATCATGTTGTGATTATATAAGTGAATATCCTTGATCTTAAGAAATTGCCACGTAAGTATGTAAAGGTAAAAGGACATGATATTTACAACTTACTAACAAATAGTTCAGAAAAAGATGGTAAAACCAGTTGTGGCAAAATGTTAATCAGTGACTCTGGGTGAAGGGTGTATGCAAGTTCTTTGTAACTGTTCTTTCAACTTTTCTTTAAATTTTAAATTACTTCAAAATAGAGTGCTTTTTAAACTATAACAATGACAAAATTTAAGAAGGAATAGGTAGAACCAGTTTGACAAAATGCTTGTAACAGCTGAATCTGTGGGATCAGGGTTTGGGAGCTTACTATGCCATTCTCTCCTTTTTTTTTTTTTTTTTTTTAAAGATTTTATTTATTTGACAGAGAGAGACACAGTGAGAGAGGGAACACAAGCAGGGGGAGTGGGAGAGGGAGAAGCAGGCTTCCTGCCCCGAGCAGGCAGCCCGATGTAGGACTCAATCCCAGGACTCCAGGATCATGACCCGAGTGGAAGGAAGAGGCTTAATGACTGAACCACCCAGGCACCCCTCTACTTTTAATGTTTGAAAACGTTAACCTGCTTCTCACCCCAGAAGAGTTAAAACACATATACTCTCATACACATGCAAAACCAAACACAGGCACAAATCCTCAAACCTTCCAGACATTCTCTGAATTCCAGGCACTACTCAGACCATTCATGTCAAATCCTCTCAGCACTTTGTGCAATGATATAAAATGAAGTGAAATTGTTTACATATTTCTAAGCCCTTAGATTATATGCTCCCAAGGATGGAAACGTGTTTTCTTATTATGCTTACTCATGAAATGATTAACTATTGTTTTATGTGAAAACCTAAAAAGTTTGTATATTTAATTTCTCTACATCAAATTTTTTATGTACCAGGCAAGCATGGTATTTCTAGCTAGTATTTAATGAATTATCTGGGGGAAAAAATAATTCTTTCCTAAGGTAATTCTTCCTAGTTCATCTTTTAGGGGGAAGAAATCTAGATTTTAAAATACAATACTGTATTTGCCTGAATCCAGACAAGTCTTAGTGAAATACTGTGGTTTTGTTAAAAACAAAAACAGAAGTTCTGATCTGTTAAAGATATACACCAAAGTACTATGGGTAACATTATATGTTTCCCAAGATTTATTTTCAAATACTTGAAGAAAAAAAAATAAAAATAAAATAGAATACTTGAATAGAAAAAGAATAGATATGGCAGCTGTTGGAACCGTAATAGAGTTCACTGAATTTATGTCTCTACTTTTGTGTGTTTAAAAATTTCCAGCTGGGGCGCCTGGGTGGCTCAGTTATTAAGCATCTGCCTTCAGCTCAGGTCATGATCCCCACGTCCTGGGATTGAGCCCCCGCATCGGGCTCCCTGATCGTCGGGAAGCCTGCTTCTCCCTCTCCCACTCCCCCTGCTTGTGTTCCCTCTCTCGCTGTGTCTCTGTCAAATAAATAAAATCTTAAAAAAAAAAAAATTTCCAATAGACATAACATGTTCAAAACTGAACTTGAATTTTCCCACCCATTACCCCTCCACTAATAGCCTTCCTCATTTTAGTTAACGGCAATTCCGTTCTCCCCATTGCTTAGGCCAAAAATCTGGGAGTTATCCTTGTCTACTTTCCTTTGTTCACATCCAATCAGTTAAAAAATCTTTTTGCTCCATGTCCAAAATATATTCAAAATCTATTTTTCACCATCCCACTGGTACCACGGTAGCCTCCTAAGCACTCACCCTGCCTCCCAGCCCCGCCCCCCACTCCTCACAGTCCATGCACAACACGAGAATGAAGAATAATCTTCCAGAACGTAAGGTAGATCACATCTCTTCTCTGTCAAAGCTCTCCAGTAGATGCCTACTTTACTCAAAGTACTAGGTCTGCAGGCTTATAACATCTGGTCCCCACTACCTTCCTGTCCTCATCTCTACTATTCTCCCCCTTCTTCACATCTTGCATCCAAACTGGCCTTCCCCACAGCTCCTCAAGCCCACCAGGTATGCTTCTGTCTCAGGGCCTTTGAAGTGATTATTGTCTCTGCCTCAAATTTTCCCTCAGATAGCTGCCCTGCTCATTGCCTCATCTCCTTCAAGTCTTTGCTCAAAGGTCATCTCAGTGAGGCCTAACCTGACCATCCAACTCAGCATTCCTCATCCTCTTTCTGTGCTTAATTTTTCTCCAGAGCTTTTCTCACCTCTCTACATGCTATGCAGAATTCACTTATTTTATTAAGTTCGTCGTCTTCCCGCCCAGAATGGAAACTCTATGGCGAATACACATTGCTTTATCTCTAGTGCCTGAGAAAGGACTCAATGGTGAACCGAACTGAAATAATCTGGATAGGAGGAAATTATGGTGGTCTCTAGAAAAAAAATGTTATTTTTGCTAAAATATAAACACAGACAATGCACAATGAAGATGAGGGCTAAATAAAATTACTTATAAAAATAAGGGCACATGGGGCGCCTGGGTGGCTCAGTCAGTTGAGTGTCCAGCTCTTGATTTTGGCTCAAGTCATGATCTGATCTCAGGGGCATGAGATCGAGCCCCGTTTCAGGCTCAGGCTCTGCGCTCAGCACAGAGTCTGCTTATCCCTTTCCCTCTGCTCTTCCCCTGACTCACGTGCGCGCACACACACACATGCTCTCTCTCTCTCTAATAAATAAATAAAATCTTTAAAAAAAATTAAGGACACTTTACTTATCTTTCATTTCAAAAACAATTGGAATTTAGGAAGGACAAAAAGTAGTCTCCCCATTTTACGGATGGAGAAATCAGAGCTCTGGGAAGCTTGTTGCAAGGTTTAAGCTTTCTAGTATGTTTCCAGCTGGATCACGACTCTAACTAATGGGTCTGCCAAACATCTCTTTCTGGTAAAATGCACAATGTCCATAAACAGTTGCCCTTCTTAAGCAGCTGGGCTTCCCAAACATTGGAACTACATCAAACATCAAAACTCGTCAGTCAGGCTGAGATCACAAAGCAATCCAATGTACCTCTCTGTTTAATCCTATCCCTCCCTATTTCAGCTCCACTGGCCCTGGCTTGGAAATAGGTGACCACATGTAGCTCATCTGGGATGGAAGAAGCTGGAAGGCAAAAAGAGATAGAATAAATAAGCTCCCAAACAGGATCTTTTGTGAACAGGACACGAGTGCTTGCAACACTACACAGCAGCTGAGAGAGGAGCTGAGCCCCCCAACCTCTTACCCTGGCAGCTCCAAGTAAGGCGAGGTACACCTTTTATGACAAGGGTTTACAAACAGAGGAAGGATGAGCAGAAGGAAAGTAGGAAGGCAAGAAAGAAAGAGAGAGAGAGAAAGAAAGAAAGAGGAAGGAAGACAGGCAGGAGGGCGGGAGGGAGGGAAAGGAAAAAAGGAAGGAAGGAAGGAAGGAAGAGAAAGGAAAGAAAGAAAGAAAGAAAAAAAGAAAGAAAAGACTCTCCACCCTAACCCATGGATGGGAATGTGGGCTACGGGTCAGAGAACCATCCACAGCAGGGACTGATGGCATTTATCACCTAGAGAGGAGACAGGCTCTGTCCTCATCACTGTCCTGGGGCCAGTGCACTAAGGCAGGAACCTGCTGGAAGGATTATAGGAGCTCCAGAAAGGAAGAGAGCTCTCAGATAGAAGATGCCTCCCTGACGTCCAGGAGACATGTTCTTGGGATTAGCACATGATCGGAGAAAGAGGCTTCGATGTAGAAAAGGAAGGAATCTTCTCTGGCACCAACATCAATGACGTTTACTGGTTGAAATCAGTATCTGGGGAAAGGAGGGAGCTTTATACATAAATCTCTTCTAGTTTCTAGTTCTCAAATCAGTTGACTTGCAGCTTATCTCTTTTTTTTAGTCTCCTTAGCTCTTGGTTGAGTTGGTGGCTCATATAGTAGAAAAAGGAGAGGTTGGCCATAAGGGGGCCACAAAGGCTGGAGGATGGACCGCAGGAATCTGAGATCACGTGCTGTGGGTTGGCCTCAGGAGGTGAATGAGCTTCCTGCAGTGTCTGGCAGAGGCAGGCCGGGGGCTGCTGGGCGCCAGTAACTGATTCCCCAAAGAGAGCATGGCTAATCGCTCACTGGCCCCCAGGGACACCAGCACCTATGGGACAGAAAGCAGATGACAGAACACGACATGGCCCAGCAATTCCCACTCTACAAAAGAAAGAAAAAGAAAACGGGCTCTTGGGGACTCAGTCTAGATTGGGTGGGGAAAGAGAAATGGTGGAGACGGGCTCATCAAGACCGGAGGTCTACTCCCATTCACTCTGGTTATACACCACGAAATCAAGGCACTGAGGGATCCACGGGCTTGGCCCCAAGAACGGTTAATACATGCTGTGCTGATACTCAGTCAAAAGCACGATTCCCAGCCATGGGTCCTGACCAGTGGGCCTTAACCTTGTTACCACTGAGAATCCTTTTCGTTATTCCCCCCCAGGGATTGCCAGAAAATCCTATAATTTCTATCATCGCCACCCTGTCAAAACGTCTGTTCCGCATGCACCATCCAATGCTACCACATTGCACTATAATAATTTGGACGTTTAGCCTTATCATAGGTAGGTGTGTGATTTCCATTCGGCTACTTCATATACCGGGCAGAAAAAGCAGGATAAAGCAGTGGTTAAGGTATGGGACTCAGGACTCAGACCCTTGAGCTCAGAAGTCCAATCCCCCAAACTAGCTTTGTAACTTGGACAAGTTCTTAAAATTCTTAGTGCCTCAGTGTCCTCACCTGCAAAATGAGGACTATAATAGCTTCAACTAAGTAACAAAGGTAAAATGCTTAGCATGCTGCTTGTCACATGGTGGAGGGCTGAAAAAAGACGGTTAGCTGCTTCACGGCCCCCAAGATGAAATCCCTCTATGCCTCAACATGGCCTAGTGTGTCCTCACCTCCATCCCACACAGCAAGACAGAAAGCCTGGTCCTTGAGATCCCAGGAACTTCCCACTCATCGGAACCCTCTCCTGCACTCCTTCCCTTCTCCAGGGTGGGAGATGGGAGATGAGTGTGTCATCTCCCACTTCCGGACAAGGGGATTTATGGGTGTCCCGATTCCTTAAAAGACTACCTCAGAAAGATGTTGTGAAATACAACCCCACTGTTGTGGTCCACGAGTCCCCAGGGGCGTACCTGATGGATGCAGGGCTCCTGTCGGAGGCTCCGGAGGGCAATGAGGGCGGCCTCCTTCACATTTAGCTGGGGGTCTCCACACGCCATCTCTAGGAGCCGCTGGGGTACTTGGCATTGTAACAGCTCTGCCCCCAGCCCCTCAGGCCCCAAGTTGCCCAGAGCCCACGCGGCATTGCGCCGGATGCCAGCCTGAGGGTCTCCAAGCAGCTGGGTCATACCGGGTACAGCAGCAGCCAAGGCAGGCCCCAGGGGACCAGCCTGGTAGGCTGCGTTGCCCACAGCAAAGGTGGCACTGCGCCGCACAGCCGGGTCCTTGTCTCCAAGCCCCACCAGCAGGAGGCTGAGCAGCCCCGCCTGGCTCTGCAGCGCCCCACGCAGGGCCATGCTGTGTTGCAGCAAGTGTCCCAGGAGCCCATATGTGCGGGCCCGCACAGAATTCTCTGGGTGGCCCAGGAGACTCCGCAGGGGCCGGTAGGATTCATCAGAGCCAGCCAGGAGTTCTTGGATAAAGGACAAGTGGCTGGGAGACAGCACTCGGGCTGTGTGGGCCAGCAGGGAGAGAAGGTCGGAGGTTAGCAGTGGCTGGTCACCCAGGAGGGCAACTGAGAGGAAGGAGATGACAGGTCTAGGGGAGGCAGCCACCGCGGTCACAAACTGGTTGAGAGAGGTGGGATCCATAAGAGCCAGGCGGGTGAGGAGACTGACAGGCAACTCAACTTGAGGCAGCAGAAGATGGTGGCAGCAGACCTGGGGACAGAGGGGCAGGGCAGTAGGCAAAACGGGTTCAGGGAGAGGGAGCACTCACTGCAGTGAGGTAGCTCAAAGGAGCCCAAGCTCTGGCAGAGAGAAAAGCCAAGCTATGCTGCGAAATACTACAGAGAACCAGAAGACCTGACCCAAGCCTGTCACGTGAGACCCAGTGTGGAGCCCAGGAGAACAGGTACAAGATCATTCCTTGCTCTGCAAGGACGCGCTTGCTCTGCTTTCAGAGGCCCACTGCTTAGTGCCAAGAATTGCCAGAGAGGTGATTCCTGGCTGAGGAGCTGAGTATCCAGTGCCTAGCCTGGGATGTCCTCCCCACGGAGCTCCAACGGATCCAGATGAGGGACTGATGGAGAGAGGGGGGGGTGCCAACCCCAGCCCCCAACAATGCCTCTGCTCAGGCCTGGATGCTTTCTCCACTCCCAGCCCTTAGATGGAGTCAGACCCTCCACTCTCTCCGGGGCCCAGGAGAGCCTTGGAGCTGTTGGCAAGTGAATTCGAGTACACAGGGTTGGCCATCCTCCTCCCCGACTGTCGCGCCTGAGGAGCTTCCCAAGTACCTGAAGCAGGTGGGCTGCGACTTCTGAGGCCCCAAAGTCAGCCAAGACACCTCCGAGGAGGTCGTCGTCCACATCCAGGGCGAAGGGGAAGCAGAGGAGCCGGCAGACAGACAGCACCACGAGCGGGAGAAACTCAGACCCGTGAGGCCTAAGGAGGGCAGCGTGGAAGGCCCAACTCGGTTTGCTCACCCGCCCTTTACCATTCTCCGCCCCCTTCTCAAATCCCAGCTCCACTTGCCCAACCTCACCCATCCCACTGCTTCCCTCATAGCTCGTGTTCTCAGCGACAGCTCTCCTGACTCCCCCTCCCCACCCCGCCCTGCAGACTCTCTCCTCCAGCTCTGACTCACGCCCGGCCCAGCTGATGCAGGAAGCTGGGGGAAAGCAGATGCTTCAGGGTGGACATGAGGATACTTCCATGCTGCGACAGGTGGCTCAGGCATAACTGGGGCTCCTGGGTGAAGGTGGCCATGGCCAGGCTCAGCAGGGCTGCCACGCCTGGAAATACCCAGAATGGAGACCCAGTGGGGCAGGCAAGAGGCCTAGGTGCTCCTGCTTCTCCAGGGCTCCCAGGGCTTCCACTTGCTTAGTCCCTTTCCCACCCAGCGTGGCCCGCGCCATCCTCTTCCCAGGCGGCAACGGTCGCGGCAATCTCCTCCTCTTGAAGAGGGATCAACACTTTGGCCCTACAACGGAGGCCATGCCGATGGAAAGATACCTTGGGGTGAGATCAGCGTCCAGTCTGGCTCTGGGTTTTGTGGCCTAGACAGCGACGGCTCCTCTTCCTGTGGAGACACCACCTCGGGGAGCCTTAGGGCCATGGAGAAGCGGTGCCACAGAACGGTCCACATTTCTGAGCTAACCACGTCCCTTATCAGGCTACCCTTCCCTGGCTGGAGAGGAAATTGAAGGAGGGTGGGTAGGGAGGTTGAGGTCAGGCCTCAAAATGCCTTTTTTTTCCCCCCACTCTTATCCCTGACCTCCAAAGAAAGAGAGTCCTAGAAATAATTCCTCTGTTTTCCCAAAAACCTGGGATTTCCCTATTGTCTGAGTTCCTTTCTTCTCACATCTTAACCCATGTGTGTGTCTGCTGGGAACCAGGGAATTATGGCTCTCCTCCCCCACTGAATCCTGACGGAGGCAGCTGTGATTCCCCAGAAAGGGTCCGTGCTGAGGGCAGGTGGGCCCATTCGAAGGCTATCATGAGCACCCTAATTTGACCGAAGAGGCGAGTATGGGTTGCTTCTTCATTCCTATTGTCTAGCAGCTCATTAGTCTAGGAGGCACCCATACCTGGGTGAGGAGGTGCAGCAGGAGGATAAGGAGGCCGTCGTAGAATCCACAGCTACCTGGCGGGGTCAGCCGGACCTGTTGGAGAGAGGCAGGGAGAATGCAGGTCCTGTGCATGCAACTCCTGGTCAGGCAGAAAGAGCTCTTCCTCAGCCCAGGGCAGTGGGGAGAGCTCTTCTGGACTTAGGAGTCTTGGTTCCTGACTATTCATTCAATGACTACCTCTGTCCCAAAGACACATAGACTGGTAGGGTAAGAAGATACTTGCTAGACAAGAGGCTGGGGTGGGGGTGGAGACACAGTGGAGAGGACCTAACTCTACTTTCTGGAGGTAGAACACTGATGAATTAGAAGTTTAAAAGGCAGTCAAGAGAAGGAGGTGGTAGGAAGGGAGAGCATTCCAAGTAGAACGGATAGCATAAATAAAGCAGCTCATCAACGATGACTGTGACCTTTGGAAGTGGTAAGTCCTGGTGTAACAAGATTATAGAGCCCAGAGGAAATAGATGAGCTCTGAGGAGAAGGTAAAGGAGTCTGGACTCTATCCCGGAAACAGTGCAAAGCCACTGAGGACTTATGCAACGTCCACATGGGCAAGATTTTTATCTCTTTTATTCACTGCAGTATCCTCAGAGCCCAGAATAGTGTCTGGTCCTCAATACACATTTCTGTGCTAAATACTTACTGGTTGAACAAATGACTGGACTTTTAAGAAAGCTCACCCTGGTGGCAGTGAAGAGAATGGACTGGAGAGGAGAGAGTCTAGAAAAGAGATCCTTCAGCAGGCAAGCGCCACAGTGCAAGATCGATGATATGCCCACAAACTAAGGCAGGACCATGACGGTGGCAGGCAGCAAAAGATCTGAGAGATGATAGGAAGGCAGAGCACATAGGGCCTGGGGGAACCATCTAGATGGTGGAATAATGGAGCAGAGGGCACAGTCTATGAGGACTCCCAGGTTTCTGACTGGGGCTCCTGGATGAATGGGAATGCCATCCCTACCACCTCTCTGAAGTTCAACTTCATCTGGAAAAAGCAGGTGAGTATCATTACATTTCATGTGTCTCTCTTTCAAGCATGTTGTGGGATAACATGTGAAGTGCTTTTAAGTTATAAGGAATTCTGTGTCTGTAAGGATGACAATCATCTGAATATGAAGTCTATCCTTCTTTTTACAGAATGAGAGAAATACAGGTTCCAAAATATCTAAAAAGGAGGAGAGGGGAAGGCCTGGAAAAGGAGAAAGTGGAAAGGAGGCTACACGGCGGACGGGATTCCTGAAGAGTTCTCAGAATGCCAGCCACCTTTTCCACCTCAGTTAAGGAGAATGAGGGGGCCAGGGAGTGCAAACTGCAGGCAGAGGGGAAGAGATGAAGCTTCTGAAAAGACCTAAACAACAGGAGCAGGAGCTGCTGGAGGAGGGGACTAGAGCAGGCAGGGAAATCTCATCCTCGGGTAACTCGGGTCCCCCTCCCTCTCTCCCTCCTTGCCTGTGAGTCTGGGCTCAGAGGGGGCTGTTATCTGGGGGCAGACACAGAGGAAAGGAAAGACCCCTTGGCTCCCTTCCCACCCCTTGGTTTGCCCCAGGCGGGCTGGCGCTTCAGTCTTTTCCCCTGAACGGAGTCCTGGGTCCGGTCAGAGAGGTCTGTGTCCTCCCCAGCCCGCCTCACCTCCGCAGGGGCAGACAGAGCGTGTGAGGCTGCTGCAATCCACTCCACAGGCTGGAGGTCGAAGGTCACCCCTTGCTGACCAAGTTGTCCCAACAGACAGGCTGCTGCGCTCTGAGAGGAGTCAGAGGAGAAAGAATGTCTGAACCTGCACAGCAGGCAGGACAGGCAGAGAGGATTTACGTCTCCGTCCGGCCCCACGGACGGCCTCAGAACCGGCTGCTACTGGGACAGTGTCGCCCGTGCTCCCCGAAGGGCCGGATGGCAGGGTGAAAAGGGGAGGAAGAAGAAAGCTGAAAACTCACCACGACAGAGACGATGTGTGAATGGGTAAACAGAGTAGCAATCTCGTTGCCCAGCTTCTCCATTCTGGAAAAAGGAGATACATCAAAGGGTGCAGCCAGGGAAAAGGAGGCTGGCGAGTGGCCTCCCTTCCTGCTGGACGGCACTCTCCCCAGGGGCTGTACGACCCCCGCCAAGACACAGAGTTGGTGGGAAGCTAGGTCTGCTCTTTGCAGAGAAGACTTCACTCTCTCTATCCCAATCCCTCCTAAAGATAGGCTGCAAGGTGCTATTCCCCCATATTTTGTAACAGGGTGAGCTGTGGGGATGGAAGATTCCAGTGGAGAGACCCCCCTTCGTGACTTACCCAGAAGGCAGATCTTGCAGCCGGAGGACAAGAAGGGAGAGGAGGTAGAGTGCTACTTCGGTAGACTCTTCCCAATCCATTACCTTTACCTACAAAGGAAACCCTAGATAGCAGAGCAACTTCTGACTGAGACAGCGGGGCCACCATGATATACCTGCCTGTGTTGCTGGCCTACCTTGCCCTGGACCAACATCAACAGTGACTCCAAGGCCAGGGGCTCGTGCCCTAGAAGATGACACAGGCGCTCACTGACGTGGCAGCAGGAGTAAAGAACCTGAGGAAGGGGGAAGCAGTCTGTCAGTGAGGCTCAGCAGCCCCTGAGCTGAGAAGCAGGCTGGCCTCTCAACAGATCTAGCATCCACCGTGGAGGTAGTAGAGAAGTCCAGGCCACTTCCACCTCTTGCTATAGGACAGTGAGATCAGGCTACTTCTAGGCTCTGGAGGGGACTGGCTGACAGTGGTGTCATCTCAGTGGAATAGATTTAAAAGCAGAAAGGGACCCTCTGGGGTCTCTTGTCTTTCTCAGTGTCTTTCTTTCTCTCTCTCTCAGTCCTGGGGATTGCAAAGAAATCTGGGGCACCTGGGTGGCTCAGTCGGTGAAGAGTCTGACTCTTGATTTCAGCTCAGGTCACGATCTCAGGGTCGTGAGATCCAGACCCGAGTCCCACACCCAGCGTGGAGCCTGCTGAAGATTCTCCCTCTCCCTCTGTCCCTTCCCCCCTAAAAAAAATAAAAGAAAAGAAAAGAAATCTGAAGTCCCAAGGGTTTTGGACAGGCAGTACCTTGAGAAGGTGGAGGCACAGGATGGGATGCTGCAAGCCAGAGATAAGGGATGGCCTCAGTTGGTTACTGTCTTCAGTGAGCTGATGGGCCAAATGCTGAGAGATCTGTAGGAACATACGTGAAGCCTCCATCCCATTCCCATGATTCCCATCCTATTCCTCTCCTATCTCCAATGAATCAGGTTTCTCAACGCCTTGCTCGCCACTCTCCCTCAGATTCACCAGGAACCTCAGACCCCATCCCATCCCCAGTCCTCATGGCCAGTGGAGAACCAAAGGTCATGGCCTAGTTTAGCGCTAGTGTAGGCAGGTACAGAGGAAAGTGTTGCTGGCCAAAAGGGGGCAGGAAATCTAAATCCTGAGCCATTGAGGAAGCATCACGGGTGGCTTCGGATCAGCCACCCTGCCACACGGGCAGTTTGTCACTGAGCTCTCTAACGAGCTGGCCAAGGGCTCTGGTATCTTGGTGACATCATGTTCTACAAGTGGCCCCGACCCAGGGTAGGAGCATCTGTTGCTGGAAGTACAGAGTAAGGAGAAGTATAAAGGCTTGTTTTTCTGCCTTCCTGAGAAACTGAGGCCAGCTTCCTCATCTCCAGCAACCCAGACGAGAGGAAGCAGACACTGCAGCTCAGACCTGCTCCTTGGCTTCCCAGCAGCTGGGCAGCCCCACCGGAGCAGTGCAGACGGCTGCCAATGCAGAGGACATGGCTCCAGGCAGATCCTCGCTCTGCTCCCGCAGAGGCTGGCTCACTTGGGGGGCTCCTATAGAGAAAGGGCAAAGAATGCAGGGTGTGGTCTGGTCGTTTCTCTCAGCTCCCGGTTCATTCTTTTAGCACACAGCACACAGTTAGTTACTGAGTGCTCACTAAATGCCAGGCATCATTCAAGGCAATGGCAGTTGAGGCAGGGGTGGGGGGGCGCAGAGCCAGAGTTGCTCTGGAGTCAAGAGAACCTCCGCGCCGTACTCTGGTTACCTGGGGGTGTGTGGAAAGGGAGCTGGGGAACTGTCAAGCTGTGGAGCAGCCCGTCCAGCACCGCCCGCTGAGTTGTCAGCAGGCTGGAGTAAAAGGCTTTGGAGACGGACCAGCTGTTCCCATCCATGGCTTCACACAGAACAGTAAAGCACTAAGGGAGACAAGGACAGGGTTGACATGAGGGCAGCAGAAAAGTGACGGGGCTTAGGGTAAGGAGCAAGAATCCCCCAGAGAACCTAAGCAAAAAGGAGAAAACCCAGAGGGACCAGCAGTGCCATTCAAAGTGTTCCTCGCACAGAAAATGCATTATAATCACCCTCATGTTTTATTTTTATTTTTTTAATCTTTTTTTTTTTTAAAGATTTTATTTATATGACAGAGAGAGACAGCGAGAACAGGAACACAAGCAGGGGGAGTGGGAGAGGGAGAAGCAGGCTTCCCGCTGAGCAGGGAGCCTGATGTGGGACTCGATCCCAGGACCCTGGGATCATAACCTGAGCCGAAGGCAGACGCTTAACGACTGAGCCACCCAGGCGCCCCACCCTCACGTTTTAAAGAATGGCAATTTTAGGTGTCAATCCTTCTATTCTCTGATCAGCTGCCTCCTAGATAATGTTCCTCAAAGTGTTATCTATGGACCATGAGTATGAGAATTCCTGGGGATTCCTGGGTCCCTCCCAACCCAGTCCTACTGGTTCAGAATTTCGGGAGGTGGTGTGTTTATTCCAAACTCCCTATGCAGTCGCTACACAGTGACATATAGGATAAATGCTGGCCAATAACATAAGTTGCTGATGGCCAAAATTTAGGTTAGGCATTGGAAAAGCTTCCTGACTCGAAAGGGTGAGGGATGTTAAAACAGGCTCTCAGACTAGAAGAGTTTGAATGGACTGCTAGTTGGAAGCAGAAATGCAGTCCAGATCTGTGTCCCCCACTGCCAGTTTGAACAATGACTAGGCAATTGCTTACTTCCTTGCTGATGTTGCTAACTGTCTCCTCTGAGATCAGTCAGAACTCAGCTATCCTCTTGCTCAATCCTCCATTCTCCGGTCCCTCACCTCCACAGTCTAGGGATGAGAACCCACTAGTTTACTGGTCCACAGGACAAGTAAGTTTGGGAAATACTAGCCCATCTGCAAGTCTCTTTAAAAAGGAATACTTCAACTTGTGGTTCCCTGAAATAGGCCACAGTGCTTAATGCCTCTAGATCTTTATATATGCTACTCCTTCTGCCTGGACTGTCCTCCCTACTTCCTGCCTCACCCATCTGGCAAACTTCTATGAGTTCTTCAAATCCTAGCAAAGATGATTTCCTTCAAGACTTCTTCTATGACTCTCCAAGTAGCATTAATCATATCTTCTTCAGTGGTGCTTCTGTATTTCATACAAGTTTTATGTAAGTTCTAATGTACTTGTCACGCTATTGTCCTTGATCATTTTTCATCTCTCCTACTAGACTCTTTCTAGTCTCTTGAAGACGGGGACTTTCTCTTACTCATATGGCACACAGTCGGTAAATGTCTGTTGTATTACCTTGACCTAACCCTGTATAGTTATAAGAAAGGGGAAGGGAGAAACACGGGGAAATACGTCAAAGACAGAAATCTGGACAAGGGAGCAGATTACCATAAGGCTATCCCTCCGCAAGGTCTGCTCAGAGTCATCTGGTTGGGCCAGCAGTTTCCCCAACAGGTCCAGAAAGAGGTTGGCAGCCTCCTGAAACACCTGCAGGCTGGGAAAAAATAGCCCATCTCTCTAAAAGCCCACATGTGGTAAATGGGTCAGTTCTGGGCAGGTAGGAGAATCTCTGCAAAGGAACATCTCAGAATGCTCCCTCCCCTCTCCCCTGCTAAACACACACACAGTCTTCTATACACAACCTTCTAGCCCTTTCTTTGCCATTTTCTCTAGGTTATTTATATTGTGACCCTTCCATTTAGTGTATGGTGACCCTTAGAACCTGCAAGTCTTGGGGTTAACTTAGAGGGGTCTCAGGGTCCTTAGGAGGATTAGCTAGACCCTCAGCGGTCAGTCAGCTGATCCCTAACCTGTCGGCTTCTCCTTACTTAGCCTCTTCCTAACAGAGAGGGGAAGAAATGGGGGTAGAAATTGAAGCCAAAGTGGCCAACGGAGCAAAGCTGGCTCTCATCCCACCTGTCACCTGTCTGGCTCCTCTCCAGATTGAAGGTACAGGCAAAGTAGGCCTGGATCACGGCCATCAGGTCCCGTGAGAAGGTCCCATACCAACATTGCTGCCAGGCAAGAGGACAGAGAGTAAGGGCAATGGAGAGGATGGAGACAAAGAAGAGAAAAAGCAGTAAAAAAAAAAAAAAAAAAAGGTGTCCAATATCCAGGCAGGTTGACCAAACAGGAAGGGGCAGAGGGAAGAGAGCATCCAGACAGAAAGGGGAAATCTAGAGGTCACAAAGTGGCGGCCAGTGGGCAATAAGCAGCCTAAAAATGTGTCCTGTGTGGCCAGAATAGGATTTAGGAGTTTAGGAGGCTATGTTTTTCAAAATAGCTCAAATTCTTCTCGAAACTCCTTAAAAACACTCAAGGTTAGCACTCATGCGCAGAATGCAGCTTTCAGCTGCCTGAGCTGAGGCCCCATTAAACGTTTCAGTATTCTGTCCTCTCAGCTCAGCCACAGCAGAACACAGTAGGGGGAGGGGGGACTCAGCCTCAGACACACTGAGCCTCAATCCTAGCTCCTCCACTCATCGTCCCTGAGACCATTTACAAGTTAGTGCCTGTGTATAAGTTGGTGAATCTCTGAATTTCAGTACTCTGTTCTATAAAATCAGGGCAACAAAAGCCTAGGATTTAACATTCCAAAACACAGCACTCTAAAGATTGGGAAACTGTGCATACAAATTTGGATTTCTAGCTTCTCTTAGAAAACTGGAAGATCTGGTAACACTGGGCCCATGTTCTCATGGGCAGCAGTGAGCTGGAACTGAGGGGATGTCCCATTCAGCTTGGGCACAAGCTCTCCAGTTTATCGTACTCTCCACTACTCATATGGTCACACAGACTCTACTTTCCCGCCTGACAGGATCTGTCTGGCCTCAGAGGGCAGCAGAGTTTGCAACTCATCATCTACTAACTAGACAAGAGGAAAGAAAAGAAAATGCGGGGGACCGAATAGAAATCCAAGGTGAAGAAACTGGAGAAGAGGAAATTTGAAGAAGAGAGATCCAAGGTGAAGAAACTCCTATATGTCTTCCGAGGCTCCCAGGCTCCCTGCGTAGGGCTTACCTGCTGGATACTGTTGCATTCCTGGCTGTGTCTGAGCAGGCTGAGCAGGAGCCCGGGGAGCCCCACCTCGCGGCAGAAGGAGTACAAGGGAATGGAGTCACTGCAGCTAGACAGAAGACTGCTCAGGACTCGGAGTGCCGGAAGGATACGGGATGCACCCTCCAGCATGCCTTTCAGGATCTGGGTGATGTGAGGGAAACAAATAGTAATCGATATTATCAGAAGGAAAAGGAGGGTGACAAATACCAGTCCCCAAGGAGCTGGCAAAGCAGACCAAATGTTCTCACTCCTTTCCTTGGGACTCTAAAACCCAGGGAAGGAGAACAGAGAAAAAGGGAAAGAGAGCCAGGGAAGTGACCAAGGGAAAGGGGACCTCCCCTCAGTCTCTGTGGGACCCAGTGCCATTCCTATCTGCTCGGTCCCTTCTCCAGCCCTTCGCCTTAAACACACACACAGGCACGCAGGCATGCACACACACACATGCACATACTTCCAAAGATTAAAACAACAGACACAAAACAATGTCATTCAACTCCAAACAGATAAAACGAACTATCTAACTCTAGATCAAGACTTGACTAACTATGACCCACAGGCCAAATCCAGTCCGTCACTTATTTATATATAACCTGCAAGATAAGGGCACTATGATACTTTTAAAGGGTTATTCTTTAAAAAGTTACTCTTCAAAAAAGAATAACATTTACGTCAAGTGCTTTATAATATGTCATCCTCTTTTTCTTTAAATGATTTATTTTCTATTTTTTTTTTTTATTTGAGAGAGAGAGAATGAGAGAGAGAGCACATGAGAGGGGGGAGGGTCAGAGGGAGAAGCAGACTCCCCATTGAGCAGGGAGCCCGATGCGGGACTCGATCCCGGGACTCCAGGATCGTGACCTGAGCCGAAGGCAGCTGCCCAACCAACTGAGCCACCCAGGCGCCCCTGTCATCCTCTTTTTCTAAATCTTTTCACTTATTTGTTCATTTACTCTTTACAATCACAGTGCACAGTAAACAATTATCCATTTTACAGATGAGAAGACTAAAGCCTCTACACAGGTTAGGTAAGGAGTCAATTACCACACAGCTGAAGGGTAGTTCCGCTGGAATTCCAACTTCACAAGACTTACCCTGGAGGCAGAGCCTTTCGCCTGCCTCCCTACTGAAGTTACCACCCACTACAAGGACAGCATGGAAGGCCCAGAAGGGAGGTGCAAGGTGCCAAGACAATTCAATGGGGAAAGGAGAGTCTTGGACCAAGGGTGCTGGGACGACTCTATAGCCACATGCAAAAAGATGAACTTAGATCCCTACCTCACATTATATACAAAAAGTAACTCAAAAAATGGGCCAGAGACCTAAATGCTACAGTTCCAACTAAAAAACTTTTAGAAAACACATAGGAGAAAATCTTCCAGACTTTGGGTCTGGAAAAGATTTCTTCCATATAACCCAAAAGCATAAACCACAAAAGAAAAAAAATGGTAATTGGACATCATCAAAATTCGAAACCTTTGTGCTTCAAAAAACACTCTTCTGAAAATAAAAGAACAAACCATAGACTGAGAGAAAATATTTGCAAACCACATATCTGATAAAGGTCTCCTATCCAGAATATACAAAGGACTCTTACAACTCAAGGGGACAAACAACCCAACTTAAAAATAAGCAAAAGAACCGAATAGACATTTCACCAAAGAAGATATACAAAGGGCTAATAAGCACATGAAAAGATGCTCCACATTAGTTATTAGCAAAATGCAAATTAAAATGACAATAAGACATGATTTCACATTCACTAGAATGGGCTGTGATAAAAACAGACAATACATGCTGGCAAGAATGTGGAGAAACGGAGACCCTCACACAGTGCTGATGGGAATGCAAAATGAGGCAGCCAGTTTGGAAAATAGTTTATCAGCTTCTTAAAATGGTAAATATAAATTACCATGCAACCCAGCAATTCCTAGATATCAAGGGAGAAAAAAGAAAACGTATGTCCACACAAAGACTTCCATGTGAATGTTCATGGAGACATTATTCATAAAAGCCAAAAAGTTGAAACAATTCAAATGTCCATCAGCTGGTGAATAAACAACACTAATTATGAATGCCAATTAAGCGAACTGTTATCCTTTAAAAAAGAATCTCGTTCTTCTCATTAGTATACCTGTATCAGAAGCTCTTATACACTTATATCTATATTTTTAATTTCATCAACAAAATTTTTTTATTTAAATTCAATTAGCCAACATATGTCATCATTAATTTCAGATGTGGTATTCAGTAATTTATCAGTTGTGTATAACACCCAGTGCTGATCACATCATCATCAATAAAAATTATGTGGAAAAGTGCTTTCTCTCATTCCAGAAGTACTTAATAACATCCTCCATTTTTGCCTCTTGCTCTTCAATGCCCGAAACGTTTACCATCCAAGTTTGCCAACCCCTGCTCTAAATGAATGCTTTTCCCTTCAAAAAGAGAAAATCCAGGCCTGTTTTGGGTTTTTTTTTTTAAGACTTATTTACTTATGGGGGCACCTGAGTGGCTCAGTCGGTTGGGCATCTGCCTTCAGCTCAGATCATGATCCCAGGGTCCTGGGATCGAGCCTGGGATCGAGCCCTGCTCAGCAGGAAGCCTGCTTCTCCCTCTGCCTGCACCCCCACTCATGTTCTCTCTCTCTTTCAAATAAATAAATAAAATCTTTATAAAAAATATGTATTTATTTATTAGAGAGAAAGAGAGAGTGTGCATGCTCAGGAGGTGGAGGAGCAGAGGGAGAGGGAGAGAAGAAACTCAAGCAGACTCCCCACTGAGTATGGAACCAGAGGCGGGACTGGGTCTCAACCCTGAGATCATTACCTGAACCGAAATCAAGAGCCAGACACTTAACTGACTGAGCCATCCAGGCGCCCCCTTTATTTAAAGATTGATTTAATTTAGAGAGCCGAGGCCTGTTCTTTCTGTGTTACTAAAGGAGGCTAGCAAATCTTGAATTAAATAGATGAATTGAAAAAGAACTGAAAAGGGACAAACTTTCTTTTTCTCCTCAAGTTTTTTAACGCCTCATCTGTGATTACCATAGTCCAAAATCCCATTGCGTGTGTCCGTTACCTGCCCCCCGGCCTCATGCAGCTGGCCCTGGATGCGCTGGCAGAAGTCAGGATTGCACAGCAGAGTGAGAGGGGCCTTCAGTTGGATGGGCACAGGCTCAGCGGTCTCTAGCAGGTGCTGCCACTCATCGTCGCTGTCTGGCTCCTGAGGTATAGGGGAGTGAAAGAGGTCAGGAGCGTGTCGGGTTTAAGGGTAGGTGCGCTCAACCTGGGGAATCATGGAGCAAACGCAAGAACCAGTGAATTCTTCAGCCCAGATATATATGTTTCAACAACCAGTTTACAAAGGCAGAGTTGGCCGTGCGGGAGGGGTCTTGAAAAGTCTCTCGGAGAATACTGGCACGTGTTCATAAAGAGATACTTACAATTAGGTCTACTGCAGCATGGTTTATAATAAAAAAAAAATTGGAAGTGTCATAAAGCCAATCAGTAAGGGAATAATAAGTCATGGCACATCCATCTTAGGAAATATTATGAAGTTATTAAAAAGACTATAGAACTGGGGATGCACCACCTATGCGGTATTCCCACCAAAACTGCATACGTGAATCTCATCACGAGAAAGTATGAATTTGAGGAACATTCTACAAAATAACTGGCTTTTGTACCTCAAAACTGTCAGTCATGAAAAACAAAAAAAGACTAGGAATGATTCCAGATTAGAGGAGACTAATGAAGTGTAACAACTAAACACAGTGCCTAACACCAGATTGGAGCATGGGCTGGGAAATTTTTTTTTCCCCCTATAAAGAACATTATTGGACCAACTGGCAAACTTTGAATATGGATCATAGACGAAGTAACGGAATCGTATCAGTATCAAATTTCTGACTTCTGTAACTGTACTAGAGTGGTGTAGGTTAATGGTCTTGTTCTTCAGCAATATGCACTATTTAGGGGTAAAGGGACAGATTGCATCTTACGCTACAACAACTCAAGAAAGAGGATTTACCCATATGCAGATATCTAGGGAGAGAGAATCAGAAAGCAAATGCGGCAAAATTTTAACAGTTGGTGAATTTGTGCGAAGGGTATACAGGAATTCTTTGTGGCATCCTCACAACTACTCTTTAAGTTTGAAACTATTTCAAAATAAACCCCCCAAAAATGACATGTTCAGATGTAGAAGGATCTCCAAAACAGATCATATGGTAAGTGAGGCACGATGTAAAACAGTACATGCGGTGTGAACTCAGTAACCAAAAACAGCCAAACTATAGATTTCTGCGTGTGCATGTACATATCTAAAAATTCAGCAAGTTTGGAAGAAGAAAGACAAACTAATAACAGCAGACACCACTGGGATTGGGGTAAGGCTCAAGAGGGACTTTCATTCTTACCCGTATGTTCCAATTTTTTTATAATTACCTGTTCAGATGCTATGCAATTAAAATCTACAAACTGATAATAAGAAATCAATTTTTAACATAAGGGGAGCTCATACTTGGGATAGCTGGGAATCAGTGTTCTAGAAAAACATCTACCCAGACCCAACATCCCATGGCAGGGTCAAGGCCAAGTGGAGCCTCTAGGGCTTACCTCATTTTCTAGGTCCACCGCATCAATGCTCCGTTGGCCCACCACCTCTGGCCTCAGCTCTGGGAGAACTCGTTCACAATCCTGAGTGATCTGGTTTTCCCTGCCAGAGGAACAGGGAGTAGGAGGCTCCTACTGACCTGTGAGGTTCAAGGTGCATTAACACGTCCCTCACTCTAGGTCCAAGATAAGAATGAAGAACAAGCCATACAGGATTGGATAGGGGAGAGCTTTCTTCTAGGATATGGCCAGGACAGGATGTTGACCACTCCACACGTATCCTTGACTGCCCTTCCACTTTGAATCTTACTGTCAAGTCTACCTTGGCAGTTTTCACCTGTAGCTCTCAACTCAAATAATCTTCCCTTTTGCATGGAAACAATTCTTTCCTTTTCAGTCAGTGTGCAACTGAGGCATAGAGAAAGGAAAATTCCCATGATTCCTGATGAATTAGGAAAATAGCCAGAATCAGAATTCAAGAACCCAGGACTCAGACTCCCAGGGCCCTGTCCCCACGAGGCGGTGGCTAGTGACAGGCACCATGTTGTATTTGCTTTGGCAAAAGCCAAAGATCTGCAAGATACCTCACCCTATAAATTCCTGGCTACCCCCTCCTCACCGAGGTGCAGGGGGGGCCTCTCCAGCCCCCCACTCAGCCCAGCTGCTCTTCATTTCTGAGGCCAAGATCCCAGCCAAGAGGCCTGGTTCCTGAGGAGTGGCTCTTAGTCTAGGCAGAGGGGCTGTGCCAGAAGCCATCTTGCTGGTCCTATCCTCTTGCTCAAGGGCAGGTCCTGTGTTCTGGTGTTTCTGTGGGCAGTGGGCAGGAGACACTGAATCAAAACTATTTGGTTGCCTTAGGGCAGTATGAATCCTATTCATGGCCCTTCATCAACCTTCCTTCTCCAACCTCCCCAGTCGCTAACCTGGTCATGTCCCTATCCCCTCTGTCCTACATACCTTCTGCTTGGCCTCCTCAGCCATGCGCTTACAGGCCTGTCTCAAGATGCGAGATCGATTGCCCTTGGGGGCCAGCTGATGCACCTGTTGGTCCTTTAGGACCTGAAGTTCTGGGGGTAGGCGACTGGTGAATGGAGTGCCCAAATCTGGGCCTCCTGGTTCAGTTATTACTGTAGGGAAGGAAGAGGGAGAATGCGTGATCATGCTAGAGCTGCGCCACCATCTCCACTTGGCCAGAGACAATGACAGTGTCCTCAGGCTTCTGTGGAAGGAGACCATCTTGACAACGTGACAAAGAGGGAGTGGGGTGGCAAGGGAAGTGGCAAAGGTTAGGCAAAGGGCGAGGAAGAAAGTTCGAGCTGGTAAGGTAAAGCAGATGCGCTGCATCCAGACACTGGGGAAGGGGGTAGATTGGGAAGAGCCCAGGGAAGTGCGAAAGCCCTGGGGACCATAAGCACTCACTGGTGACACGGCCAGCTATAAAGGGGTGATGTAAGAGGTCTGGCCAGGACAGACGCTGCCTAGGGTCCTTGGTGAGCAGTCCCTGCAGGAAGCTCTGTGGAGAGAAAAAAAATACCCCATGGGTCTTCGCTTTCCTACAGGCTCTCTTTAACTCACCAGCAGAAGCAGGAAACCAAGACTCCTGAGCCCATTCCTTCAGCAAACTAGATGGTCTTAACCACATCCTCTCTAATCCTATCCTCAGGCCTCATTTCCCTGGCCCCAGGAACAGACTTCACTGCCTCCCCTCCTGGAGAGCTCCACATCCTGTCCAGAGACATTCTGTCACCTTCACAATCATCTTCAGAAAGCAAACATTCAAAGGGGTCCAAATGGCTCACTGTGCCTTCCCTCTGATTGTGGGTTTGTTTGCAGCTTGGTAGGAACAGATGCACACTCACACACAAGTCATTGCATAAAGACAGGTTTGGGAGCACGCAAAAACAGAAATCTTTCAGATAGTCTTCAGATGGTGGTGGGGAAGGGAGACTGCCTCTGCAAAGGGTACATCTGTTATGAGGTATCCTTGGGAAAATCCTCAGTTGGGCCTAAAATAGGAATAGAAGGTACTGGTAGATGATGACCACTGTTCTAAAACAAGGTGCCATCTGTGGCTCTTGCTGAATGAAGATGCCTGCATGTCTGCTCTAAGGGAGAATGGAATATCCTATGCCTATCACCCACTCAAGTTTCTTTTGTTTAGATTCTTTTTGATAATTACTGAGCTTTCCCAACTAAATAGGTTGGGGAGAAACTTGTCCCTTTTCATCTTAGAGCAAGGGAAAGTTATAATGAGACTGCACTCTGGGAAAAGGTTGCATTTAAATTCCATTGAGGGTCCAAATTTTGCCCTAGATAAGAAATAAAAAGGGTCAACTCTTTTTCCTCCCTCCCTCCAACCCTCCCTCCCCCACTGAGACTTAGGTGCAATCAATAGGCACCACCTCTGTCACCTGTCCCTAATCGCTGAGCTGGCCCCACTTGCTCTGGCCATCAGAATGTCTTAAGATTCTTTCTTTCAGGAGGCGCCTGGGTGGCTCAGTCGTTAAGCGTCTGCCTTCGGCTCAGGTCGCGATCCCAGGGTCCTGGGATCGAGCCCCACATCGGGCTCCCTGCACCACGGGGAAGCCTGCTTCTCCCTCTCCTACGCCCCCTGCTTGTGTTCCCTCTCTCACTATGTCTCTCTCTGTCAAATAATAAATAAAATCTTAAAAAAAAAAAAAAAAGATTCTTTCTTTCAGGAAGACTGAAAGTTCTGTGGGCAAATCTAGATATCATCTGGACCTTGCATCTGATAGGAAATAAGTGGAATAGAGAGTGTGTAAAAGGACAGCATCTGTCCCTGGTGGCTTGAAATTACCTTTTCATTGTGATAAAGAATAACCTGCCCCGGGGCGCCTGGGTGGCTCAGTTGGTTAAGCGACTGCCTTCGGCTCAGGTCATGATCCTGGAGTCCCTGGATCAAGTCCCGCATCGGGCTCCCTGCTCGGCAGGGAGTCTGCTTCTCCCTCTGACCCTCCCTCCTCTCATGTGCTCTCTCTCTTTCTCTCATTCTCTCTCTTTCAAATAAATAAATAAAATCTTAAAAAAAAAAAAAAAAAGAATAACCTGCCCCAAGGAAGGGCTGCTAATCCCAGGTTTGGCGGACCTTAGAACAGCCTCCCAGAACCAGCCCCTGCAGTAGAAAAGCAAGGCAGCTGGGCCCAACTCCTGCATTCATTCGGTAACAGCAAAATCTTGCCCCAGATTTTGGAAAAGGGAACAGGGGCAGAGAAAGACAGGTTTCGGATGCAAAGTAATCTCCCTTTCTATGTTCATTACCTTGAAGCAAGGACTAATGGTGGTCGGCCAGCGCACAGGGTCCTTGAGAATGAGGCTGACCAGCTGAAAGATGCTCGTAGTGTAGAAGGGAGGGGTGCCTACAGCCAGCTCATATAGTATGCAGCCCACAGACCAGAGGTCTGCGGTGTGGTCGTATGGACGCTCTTCCACCAGCTCTGGAGACATATAGAGTGGTGTGCCTTTGATGGATGTCAGCACCATCGTGTTGGTGCTCATCGCCCGGGCAAATCTGCAGGAGATGATGGAACGGAAATGGGAAGAGAGACCATAATCAATACAAACTAGGCCTGGTGACTACCACCTATCATTATGTGAGCTATCCCAAACCCACACAGAGAGCACCTTCCTAAAGACCCAACAGGAATCCCAGTCTCCAGCTCAGCTTCTAAAATGAGGCGTAGGTAAGTCAAGCATATGGTCTGAGACTCCCTGCAGAATGAGAAGCAGAGACGGAAGGTCAGTCTCCTCACCCAAAGTCACAGAGCTTGATGCCACCACCCTTAGCAAGAAGGATGTTCTGAGGTTTCATGTCTCGGTGGAGGATGCGGTGGGAATGCAGATAGTACAGAGCGGACACCAACTGGGCAGCAATGGCTTGAACCTAGGGGTCAAATGGGTGGGAGAAAGAAAGGAGAGGTCAGAGGAAGGAGCCCACTGACAAGCCCAAAGACACTTCCCGAAATTACCGATGTGATCTCGTCTTTTTCTTTTTTCCAGAGCTTCCCATGACATCTTCCTTAGTTCTTGCCCCCCCATTCATTCATTCTTTCATTTGGTCATTCATTCATTGAAGAAAAATGACCATGGATGAGCAAATTATCCCATGCCTCTCAGATGTGTCATTTATAAGCTGACGATAATAATACCACCTCCCTTATAGGGTTACTGCAAGGATGAAGTAAGTTACAGCATGCCATGCTCAGAACGGTGCCTGGCACTTAGTAAACCTTCAATATACATTAGCTGTTATTAAGTAAGACAAAGTCCTCTTTCTCAAGAGAAGTGGCCAAACGAATAAGATACACAAAATGAGCAAGATGATAACTTGCAAATAATAATGCTCAGAGGGAGATGGCATGCTGCAACAGGAAATCCTGAGGGGGGGGGGGGGTCTACTTGCTAGGGTACAGAGAAATCTCTAGAACAAGTGTGGCTGGAGAATGTGTTCGACCAAATCCCACTGCTAACCACTAGATCTTGGTGGTGAATCCTGCCTTAACCACAACCCCTATCCCTTCCTGCCCCCTCTGGTACCACACACTAAAGGTGCCTAGTGACAGCGGCAGCATTAGTAATTGCTAACTAAGGGCGCCTGGGTGGCTCAGCCAGTTAAGCATCTGCCTTCGGCTCAGGTCATGATCCTGGGGTCCTGGGATCGAGGCCTGAATTGGGCTCCCTGCTCAGTGGGGAGCCTGCTTCTCCCTCTCTCTCTGCCTGCCGCTCCCCCGATCATGCTCTCTCTGTCAAATGAATAAATAAAATCTTTAAAAATAATAATAATAGCTAACTATGTTGAATACTGCGTGTCAGGCCCTCTTTTAAACATTTTACATGAATTAATTCACTAATCTTCACAATAGCCTCATGTGACAGACATTATAATTACATCCATTTCTAAATCAGGAAACTGAGCACCAAGAGGTTAAAGTAACTTGCCCCCGAAGATCCAGCTAGAAAGTGACAGCGTCAACCTTTGTACTCCAAGATTTTGGCTCCAGAGTTCACATACTTTCCTCTCACACCGCCTTGTCTCCACATACACCCAGACTTTTGTATTTTCCTTGGGAGTTTTCAAAATGGTGACTCTCAGTGCCCTCAGCTTTCCCTACCAGTCCTTAAACTGAAAAGAGGTCAGGGGAGGGGAGAAGTTTGAGCCAGGAAACATACCTGGTCTTCAGGAAGTTTTCCGTCATCTTCCAAGATCTGAAAGAGCTCTCCCTCAGCATAGTCTGTCACCACCACCACCTGCAGGGAGAAGTCAATGGTCCTGATGGCTCCAGATTTATGCATTCTGAGATCGGGAAATTTCTGGGACCCTTCTTCTTGGGGAAGCGTGACCCAAAACCCAAGTGCACCTCTTTGTCAGTTTCAAAGCTGTCAAGCATATGCACAATGTTGGGATGCCGCAGACCCCGCATGATTTCAATCTCTCGTTGCAGATTCCTCAGCTCCTTCTCCGAGCGTCCCAATTTTGGAATGAACTTCAGGGCCACCACCTGTCAGTGGTAAGATGAAGAAGAGTCAAGGCCTAACTACACTATTGAAACATTCACCTCAGAGTTCCAAAACTCAGGCTTTAGATTGTTGGAGCAAATTCTCCTACTCTCCTTTCCCACAGTACCCTGGCCTTATCCAGGCCTCCCCCACCCTTGCCCTAGGAGAAAAGAGCCTCCGCCAGACATCCCTTTCGTGGATTCTGGGAGAGGTGTTCTGATCTGGGTAACAAACTCTGGGTAAAGATTTAAGAGATTCAGGGGAAAGAGAAGGAAGAAAAAAAATGAAGAATTGAGTTCAGGTGGTTTATCTCTTCCGGCATGGTATGATAGAGGAGAATAACAATAAATATAAATTTTATTTATTGTTTACTAGGTGCCAGACACTGTACTAGTATAGTAATTCAGCGTGAATCACATTTAATCCTCAAACCCCATCAATCAGATACTGTTCATAATTATCCTCATTCTAGAAATGAGGAAACAGACATTGAGAGGTTAAGTAACTTGTCCATAGTTCGAAGGCTACAAAATGGTGTACCTAGGATCTGAACCCAAGTAATCCAGTATTAGGGCTCATACTCCGTAAGAGGAATGAGGGAGTCAGTGCCTCAGGAATACAGGTCGGTATTCTGGTCCCATTTTCCACCGTAGTTGGAGGTACAGAATCCCACCCAAGAGATACCCCTCTTTGTTCACCACCTGAGCACTGTATTTTCTTCGACCTTTGTACACCCTCCCAAAAGAGCCTTCTCCAATCATCTCCAACACGTGGTACTTTTCCATGACAGAGGTTTCAGGATCCCTCAGAAGGAAGGAGGTAGAGATGGTGGTGAAGGGCTACAGCTCCAGGGACAGTTCCATACATCTAGGAGGCCTGGTTCGGGCATGGAAGAAAGGTTAACGTTAGCCACCTTGCCTTTTCCTTTTTCATAATAATCCAGGCGTCAAAAACATCGTAGGGCGAAGTGGATGGAAAAATGAGATCTTGGAGCAAAGAGAGCGCCTCCTGTCGTTCTCCCTCCTTTTCAGCCACCTCCTGTCCCCCAACCCAACCTCGTTCCCACCGGACCCCGTGTCGCCCTTCCCCCTCCACGCAGCCCCGCCCACCCGCCCCCTCCCCCTCTCCCTCCCCCTCTCTTTCTCCCTCTCCTTCTACCCAGACTCGCCCCTCGGCCCCGCCCCCTTCACCAGCCTCGCCCACCCGACCCCGCCCCTTCCAGCCTCTCCCAGGTTCCTGCCACCGCCAACCTCCTCAGCACCGCCTCCCACGCCCCCTGCCCGCGCGCTTCGCAGACGGGAGCCCCTCTCTCACCCCCAGCCTAGGAGCTTCAAGCTCCTTAGGCTGAGGGACGTCGCCCTGGCCTTCAGCCCCGTCCCTTCCGGCTGCCTGCAGACTTTGCCTGACTTATAATTCTTCTCCACCCCCACTGCCTGTCTCTTTAGACTCCCATTGTTACCAGCTGTACTCGTTGGAACTGGTCAGAGAGGTTCAGAGGACGAAGGCGTTCAGAGGTGTTGGGAGAGACGGCGGACCGCCCATAGGCACTTCCTAGGGCACTTCCGAGCCGTCTCTTGGGCATCAGGACCCACTAAGGACCTGGAGTCTACGGTTGCCTAGAAACGGCCGCTAGCCTCCCTGCCTCCCTCCCTCCTTTAACTTGCCGCCCCTGACTTCCCCGAGAGTATTTCCGGTTCCGGCTGTGGGCCGGAGAAGACATGGCGGCGACTGCGTCGGCGGCTGCAGGGGAGGAGGACTGGTAACTTGGGGGCATGGGCTTTGGCTGGCCGCCTGGATCCGATCCGGGGGACTAGCAGTAGCCGCGGACGGTCCGTACGGCGGGCTTGTGGGGCGGAGCGAGGGATAAGGGATAACAGAGACGCTGACATGTCTTCCTAAGAGACCTTCTGTACTGGGGAGCAGGAGGGTGGAGGGGCACCGATCTGGTGGGAGAGGAGACCGGATCTGCGCCGGCCAGGCCAGCTCGGGCTGCGCCTTATCTGGCTTGATCCCCTCTTCTTCGGCCTCGCTCGTCCCATTGTCCTGAAGTGGATTTGTTCAGGGTCCCGGAGGATGCCTGCTTATTAGCTCTCCCCACCTCCCTTTTACCTCCCGGAACCGATGTCCTCCAGCCCCCCGACCCCCTTTCCCCTTGGATCAGCCTATTTCCGCCGAGGCTGTCCTCAGCGGTCTGTCCCCGACAGCACCAATGAGGACTGTTGTCTGAATAAAGCTTTACACCTCACAAAAAGCTCTCCTAGTCCCTCTCTGAAGCATTCTTAACAAGAGACCAAAGCCTGGAAGATTGGAAATAGGATAAATGTGGGTTCACTCCACATTTTATTAGCGTGTGATGCTGACCAAGCCACCCAGGTTCTGTGAGTCAGTGTCCTCAGATGTAAAAAAGTGGGTGTGGCATCTACCTCATAGAATAGTTGATAGGATCAGGGTGGATTTGTAACATAAAAGCCTCCTTTTTGTAACTGAGGTGTGGGCCCCTGAGGGGCCTAGATGAGGCCTGAAGAGGTAAATCGATTTGCTAAAAAGGTACATAGTTATGACTAGGAATCCAGGTTGTCTGACTCCATGAATCTTAGTTTTTAGTTCTAGGACATTATACAATCCCCCTGCCCCCCCTCCTTTTTTTTTTTTTTTTTTTTTTTGTCACCACCTTACCATCATCCCATTCCATACCTCACATCCAGGGCCCAAGTCCCAGCTAGGGTGGGTGAAGTATTGAAGGGCCTCTTGATGGAGGTTACACTTCAGTGTTTTGTTGGTTCAGGGAGGCCAGCCAGTGTTGGCCTTTTTGAGACCACCTGGGCTCATCGTTTTCACCTTGTTCAGCGGAACTTTTAAGATTCTGAGGAGACACTTTGAGCCATGGAGAGGGCAGTAGTGATCGCACAGCTAGCTTGTGCTCTGAGACTCCCACACTTATGTCAAGCAAAACTACTCCACAGTTATCTGTGCTATATTTTGAGGTGTCTAAGACTTAAAAAGAAAATTTGAGAACCAGTAATATATGGGTCATGCTAGGGCAACCCTGCTCTTGATGAAGAAAGAACAATATAAGAAAGGAAAGCAAGCGTGCATCTTTACATGCATTACCTGGGTAGAGCTATGAACTCGAGCCTATCACTAACTTTCAGTGTCATTACAACGGCTATTTCTATAATTAAACGTGTATGTCCTCTCATTTACATCCAGACCACCAGATCCTGACCTAAACAGGTTGATCTAAATCAACCAGATAACAAGGGTCAAAAATACATTGAATACTAACTATATCCTTCCTTCTTTCCTTTCACGGGAGAAGGTTATATACAAATAGGAAAAAAGAGAACATAGACTAGCTACTATGGCCAAGATATTATTAGGTACTTTCATAAACAACTTTTTATCCTCGCAACAACCCTGGAGAGTAGGTGGTATTATCTATATATGGTAGACAGTGTGACTCAAGCTTACAGAGATACTTACTCAGATCATGTAGCTGGTCAGTGATTGGTACCTATTACTCCCAAGCTGATGGCTCTTCTGTTACATCACGGCCTTTAATACCACCTCGATCTCTTTTTCTGTTCAGTTGGTATCTCCTCTGAGTAGGCTTAGGGCAACTGATATTGGCAGTATGTGTAGACGCTGGGATCCATGTGAACAGTGGTGTAGGGAAAGCCAGGAGTGGTATTGGTAACCTTGATGTGAACCAGTGGACATCTTATTTCTGGGTCAGAGAAATGGCCAACCAGCAGCGCGATGCAACTTAAAACAGGGAGTCAGGAAACCTGGCTCTGGTTCTAGCTCTGCCTTTGTTAAACTTTGATACTTGAGCTAGTCATTTTCACCTTCACCTTTCCTCATCTGTTGACAGAAATGGTCCCTTAAACTCCGATTCCCATGCTTCCTACCTGGCCGCTTGACAACTTAAGAAAACATATTTCCCCCATTTCTGTGGAGGTTAAAAAGAGCATGCACTTAGGCAGATTGCCAGTTTTCTATAAAGCCAGCCTTCATGGGCTCTAGCAGGCTTTAGCGGGGAGAGCTATAATGGTGAGTCAGTCTCCTCCTGTCTCCCTAGGGTACTTCCCTCTGAAGTCGAGGTGCTAGAGTCTATCTATCTGGATGAACTACAGGTGGTTAAAGGAAACGGCAGGTACGTATTTGACTAGAGGTGGGCAGGAGTCCCCTTAGTAATGAGAGAATTCCATGCAGATCCACGAACCTTGATTCAGAGAAAATGTTCTCATGGAGACAAAGACGACTTCTTTAATCGCCCCCAAAAGAGGAGCCCGGTGCTCACTTCCTCTACCTGCTTCACTGTTTGACCCCCATCTTCCCCGGTCCTCAAACTCCTGCTCAATCACATGCCCGGTCCCCACTTCATCCACCTGCAGATCTTCACCGTGGGAGATCTCCATCACCCTGCACCCTGCCACTGCAGAAGACCAGGATTCACAGTATGTGTGCTTCACTCTGGTGCTTCGGGTCCCAGCACAGGTGAGGCCCCTGCTTCACGGCAGCAAAGGGAGGAAGGGGAGAGGCCCTGGGGTGGAGTGCTTTAGCAGTAACGTTATTTCCTCCCACTAGTACCCCAATGAGGTGCCACAGATCTCTATCCGTAACCCGCGAGGACTCTCAGATGAACAGATCCACAAGTAAGTCGGGCCGGTCAGAGCAGGGAAAACGGGATACAGCTCAGTCTGGTGAGAGGAAGGGGCACGCCTAACGTTTGCTTTGCCCTTTTCCAGGATTTCACAGGCACTGAGCCACGTGGCCAACGCTGGGCTGGGTACTGCCATGCTCTATGAACTCATCGAGGTAAGCGGTGTGCTAGCTCGGGAAACTGTGAGAGCCGTTTCTCTCAAGGGAGGTAGTGGGCCCAGAATCTTAAATACCTCTGGAGTCATACATTCAGTTAGTCCTTGTTTAGGTGAGGCCTAAATCCAGGAGGAAGATTTTCTTCTGCTTCCAAGAGCTCCCCCCGCAAAAGACAGTTCTGTAGCTTCCCCAAGCGGCCGCCAGTATCTTGAAAACGACTTTTCGTGTTTAACTTGGATTTTTCTTGATTCCGTTTCAGTGCATTCTCTTGGCACTGGCAACCAAAAGTAGCCAGAGATAGGGACCTTGCCTAGAGGGTCTCGCCACGGACTACATTTGAAGGCTGGCCTGCCTTTGGAGCGGACTGAGAACGTCCTGGTCCTTTCACTCAGAGCCTCTACCCTAATGAAGTTAACGACCCACAGGGACCACCCTGAGCTACAAGTTCACGTACACAGAAAACTTCTGTTGCTTGAGATTAAAAACACACAATTAAGTCTTGTTTGCCTCAACTTTAAGTTTTGAAGAGAAATGTCCAGAGAAGAATGAAGGTGGGCGGCCTGGAGTCAGAGGGTGGGCTTAGAGCGCCGTAGTGCTCCTGAGGCCGGCCTCCACGATGCAGCATTGAGCTTTGTGGAATTCCAGAGTATTAGCTATTCAAACAGCAGTGCACACGAGTTAGTTCATAGCGCAACTCGATGCCTTTGAGTTCTCCGTCGTTGGGGCTGTCCATGCCTTGACTTTTTCTGAAAGCTGCCTCCAAGAACAGCCTTTTGGGGGGAGTGATAATCAGAGAGGGTGAACCAAGGAAGGCATCCCAGAAGATAGGAGTGTCAACAGGACATTTTGTTCTCCCCGGGTATATCATTTTCATGCCTGAGGTGTATTAAAGGTGACAGAATGCGTGGAGAAACAGTGAAATCGGATTTTGCAGCTGGGTGGATGGGGCAGGAGGGGCAGGGACATGGAGGATTGATTCCAGGCAGAGGGAGTCTCATCAAGACAGAGAGGCGGGAACACAAAGTACCACACCAGCTTGGTAGGAGACGGTCCCACGGTCACTCCTGGGAATAAGTGACGGGCTTTGTGCACAGTTCTTGCCCCTGCCTCCCTGTTTGAACAGTGTCTTCTCTCCTCTCAGAAAGGGAAGGAAATCCTCACAGACAACAACATCCCCCATGGCCAGTGCGTCATCTGCCTCTATGGTTTCCAGGTGGGGTTCTCTCTTGGGACCTGGGGTCAGCCCGCGACGGGCAGCAGAGGGCTCACGAGAGCTTTGGCGCCATGCCCTGTGTCTGTCGTCCCTTCAGGAGAAGGAGGCCTTTACCAAAACACCGTGTTACCACTACTTCCACTGCCACTGCCTCGCTCGGTACATCGAGCACATGGAGCGTGAGCTGCAGGCTCGAGGCCAGGAGCAGGAGCGGCCGCATGCCGCAACCAAGCAGGTCAGCGCGCCAGCCCTGCGCCCACCCGGCCCCTGCCTCACACCCTTTTCTGTCCCCCCGCTCCAGTGGCTGCTCACCTTTTTAGGGTCACAGATACCCTTTGGTTTAACAAAAGCTCACCTCTGTCCAGAAAAAAGGGCCTTCTTAGATCCATATGTACACACTGCATGCAGTTTCAGAGTCCCCGGACCTCTGTCTGGAGAGGCAGGCCCTGCGCTGTCCTGCTTCCCTGCTGAACGGTGTGCCCCTGCCCTGGGTCCCGGCGCTGTGCAGATTAGGGTGGCTGACGGGGTTGGGCCGCTGGCGAGCACCCTGCGCTGGGAAGCAGGGCTGTGAGTTCTCTATTTTTAGAAGGCAGTCGGTGTGCAGTGTCCGGTGTGCAGAGAGCCCCTCGTGTATGATCTTGCCTCACTGAAAGCAGCCCCCGAGCCCCAACAGCCCATGGTAAGGGGACTCCTTTCTCATCTGAGCCAGGAATAATGGCGTTCTCTGAGGAGGGAGGGATGGCATCTTGTCTGCCTCGAATGGGATCTCTGGAATTGGGCTGGACCTCCCTGGGACCTCTCTGCAGAACTGCAGCCCCCACTAGGCGAAGGCTCTGGGAGCCCAAATCTGAGGGACACACCCAAGCACCTCATGCAGATCTCCCGGGGCAGTCCTGAAAGCAGGGGTTCGAGTCTACTTCTTCGCTCTACTCTGCTCCCTTCCCTCCAGGAGCTCTACCAGCCCAACGCAGAGAGCTTGCGCCAACAAGAAGAGCGCAAGCGGCTCTACCAGAGGCAGCAGGAGCGGGGGGGCATCATTGACCTCGAGGCTGAGCGGAACCGGTACTTCATCAGCCTCCAGCAGGTGAGGGAAGGCTTTCTCACTCCCAGACTGCCACCTACCTCCCCACCAGTGTCCCCCTGCCATGGCCCTAGGGTGAGCTTTGTTCTACCCTTGAGGTTATAGGCTGATGGTGGTCAGCCCCTGTAGTGAGCGAGAGGCCTGCAGTTCCCCGCTTTGGGGAACTACATCTCCCTCACTGCGTCTGCGCACTTCTTTCCAGCCTCCTGCCCCCGTGGAGCCTGAGTCGGCTATAGAGGCCTCCAGAGGATCCCAGCCACCCAGTGCCCTTGCCGCAGAACTGTCCACCTCATCAGCTGCCCAACCCAACCTGTCAGCTCCTCTGCCCGTGGCCTCCCAGTACGTGTGTGAGAAGATTGCAGGGGCTGGGCCAAATCAGCAAAGGTTGGGCGAGACCCCGAAAGCTATGCTAGACCCCCCCCGGGCCAGTCGAGGCCCCTGGAAACAGCCTGAACGGAGGCACCTAAAGGGAGGGGAGTGCCATGCCCACAGAGGTTCCAGTGACACCCAGGAACTGCCACCTCCTGAGGGGCCCCTCAAGGAGCCCATGGACCTAAAGCTAGAACCCTGTAGCCAAGGGGTTGAAGGTCCTCCCCAAGAGAAGGGCCCTGGCAACTGGCAGGGTCCCCCACCCCGCAGGACTCGGGACTGTGCTCGCTGGGAGCGCTCCAAGGGTCGGACACCAGGTTCCTCCTACCCCCGCCTGCCTCGGGGTCGGGGAGCCTATCGTCCTGGTACTCGAAGGGAGCCCCTGAGCCTGGAGTCTGAGGATGGTTCCTAGCAGTACTGTGGGGGGCAGGGACTTGGGGGGGCAGGGGGGCAATAAAGAGATTTGGCCTTGTTTGGCTTTCTTTGCTTAGTAGTGCCTAGCCTTACAGTATGGCTCTTTCTGAGTTTCTAGCAAGACTGATGGTATGGCAGAACAGCCCCAGCTTTGCTCTAAAGTCCCATTTTCCCAAGAGACCAGGGTCCGAATAAAGACAGGTCTGACATACCAGCTAGCGTGGTGGGTTTCAGGAAAACTGATAGATGCCAACATTTAAGCAGAATATGCGGGAACATAACACACACACGCCCACTTCATATACATCCATGTTTTTATACATACACATTTTTTTTAAAAATTGAATGCCTTTAGGTGGTAGACTGTACTTCCCTGTTTACCATAGCGTTTCTTCCAGCTTGGCCTTAGCTTATGCCCCCAGCACTCGCCTCTGTGGCTGCCTGAGGGCCCCTGCTTTTTACTTAAGTACCAATACAGGGAGGTCAGACCAGAATAGTGTGGCAGGTGTTTATTGATCTACAGGAGGAGAGCTGAGGACAGCCTGCTCGTCATGTCCTCAGAGACTCAGCATTGTGAATTGCCCCTGCAGGGTCATTTTTATACAGCATGAAGTAGCCCTGTACCTGGGCAGGGCTGATCTGAGTTGTACCTTGAAGGACACGTCCTGCAAAGGCCTCAGCCAAGGAAGGTGCCTGCCCTGGATAGAACCTCTGGAACATGTGGGTCAGCTGCCAGTGTGAGCAGTAGCCCACGTACTCCTTCATGTCTACTCGTCCAGGGCGTATCAGGGCAGGGTCCAGCCTAAGGGGACAAGGCAGGAAAGGCAGAGTCACAGGCACAAGTACCACCAGGACCCCCCCAGAACCTCCTGATCCTCCCAAGGCGCTGAGGGGGTGGAGTCTTGCCTCGCAGCCTCAGAGGGCCTCACCCCTTCTTACCTGTCAACATGGTTGGTGGTCATGAACACGATGCGTGCCTCGGTGGATGCCACACCATCCAAGGCATTGAGCAGTCCGCTGAAGGTGAGGCGACCCAGACCTTGGTACTTGACTGGGTCTAGAGGAAGGCAGAGATAAAGAAGTGTGGCTGGCCATGACCCTGCTTAAACCCTCTACTCCCCACCACATTCCCTGACTTATCTGTGCCTCTTGTGGACTCCTATTGCCAACCCCAGGCATCTTCGGTCAGCCCTCTGGATTTCCACTTTCTTGCACTGCTCCTCACTTACTCCTGTATCTCATTTACCTTCATTTAGAAATGCTTCCCCTTTCCTCAAAACTCCCCTCGCTTACTCTCTGCAGCTAGGTCTCGGCTAAGAAAGGCTGCATCCACGTCCTCCAGGAGCACCAGGCTCTGCTGTGGGGCCACGCTCAGCAGGTGGTTGAGCCGGTCGTCGGAGAGGCTGGAGTCTGTAAGGCTCAGCAGGCAGATGCTGTGTTCCAGTTCCCCTGCCAGGGCTGTGCTATGGAGGATGGGAGGACAGGAGCTGGGCAACCTGGGAAGCCGTTCCTGGGCCCAAATGCTTGTCCTCACCGTCCTGGGTGGGTCTCAGAGACCTAACCCTTCTATGACCCGAACGTTCCTCATGTCCCACGTTTATCCTGTTCCCTGGTGCCCACATTCAACTCCCTTTCCAACCCCACGGCCGATTTTTTTCTCCAGTTTACGGATTAAGAGAGAATGTGACCCTACTCACATAAAACTGCTTTTTCCACAACCAGGGGGCCCATAAAGCAGGTAGCCACGTCTGTAGGGAATGCCTAGGAATACAGCCAAGAGGATCATCAAGACCTAAAATGAATTCCTGTACTCTACCCCAGATGTCCACATTCATTCCCAACCCTGCCCCCTGGTGGCCTGATGACCTTGGTATGGGAGGAAATCACCCCCACGGCAACTTCTCTTTCCCCTTAATGTCTGGGAATTAGGCTAGAGCTTTATATTTGCCCGTCTGGCCACAGAGACCAGCCCGTTTCCCCCTACTCTGACACCACATCAAAAACGTCCTGGCCAGGAGCCCGGCTGCTGCTCACCTCTGTCAGTGTACCACTTGGGGTTATCGATGAATTCCCGGACGTCTCTGACAATTCGGTCAGCCAGACCCTGTCCTAGAACCACAGAATTCAGCGGCCGCCGCCGGCGTGGATAGCCAAAAGGACGCCACTCAGAGCCCATGGCTGTGTACATAACCGTCTTCCCTTCCTCCTGCTGCAAGGCCAGCTCTCGAGCTAGGAGGGGGAAGATGAGACAAGTTACAACTCAGATCTTCGCCACGCAATTAAGCAGAGCTGTGCCAGAACAGCTTCCCTCTTGGTCCCCTGGGCTGAGATCCTCCTCTCCAAGCTTCCCTTGCTCCGATGTCAAATGCCCCCATTCTTGCAACCCCCACGTAAGGCCAGCCTGTGCCATCCCACACCTTCCTCCAGGATGTTGAAGAAAACCTTTCGGTCAGTGCCCAGAGCTGTGAAGGTGACAGATTCCCAAGGGGTCCCTGTCTGCAGGTCTATCATCTGCATCTCTCGGCTTCGTTCCACTCGGATCCATTTCCCCTGATACCTGAATAAAAATGGTCAAGGCAGGGTGAATGAATGGGTCAAATCCAGCTCCCCTCATTCTCCTTTTCTACTCTTTGAGCCCTCCCTGGTTCCCAACCTTACCAGATAAAGTGGTTCCCAGGGCTGGGGACAAATTCAAACTTAGTGGAGATGCGCCCACTCTCATGCTGAAGGTACGAAGTCTCAACACTGAGGTGCTGAGTACGGGTACTGTGGCGGGTGAGCCAGCTAAGCAACCAGGCATAGCTTCGGTCTCGAGCAGGGACTTCCAGTGTGATCATGTAATGGCGCCGGAATGCCACCAGGCCCAGTTGGGCACCCTTCCGGGCCAGGGCCAGGGCTGTGCCCACACCCACAAGCCCAAATCCAGCCCCAAAGTAGGGATTGTCCTTCAGGGCCAGAATAAAGTCTGAGAGGGGCATCTTGAGAGGGAAACACTCAACTTTACAGGCTCTGAGGCATTTTCAAAACCTGGGGGTAGGGAGCAGCAGAGATGGGACAAAGCACAAGATTAGTTCAGAAACTGGACTCCACAATCCCTCCTCACCCTTGCCCACTCCCTCCCGCAGAAGCCAGGTGCAGGAAGCACAGGTCAGTGCTACTGGGTGTTTCAATATCCTCTGTGGGCTGGAGGAGGTGCTGGAATGCAAGAGCTGAGACTCCAGGCCTCTTTTTCCATTTTACCCTTCATTATCCTGTTCGTATCTCATTTTCTGCCAGAGGACTAGGTCTGAAGATTCTTTAAACATGAGAGAGCAATGTAACCAGCTTCTCATCAGGATAATGGACAGAATGTTTGTGGTCCCTGGGATTCGCTGAGATAGAACCCTGGCCAGAGTGAACAGGGGATGAAGAAGTTATTTTCTTCCACTGACCTGTCAGTAACCTTATGCCTTGTCACCATGATTAATGTCCTTCAAATACCCTGTCCTTTATATGCTCAATTGCTAACGTCCTGTTCAGCCCTTTATTACCTCCCAACTGCCTCTTGAAAATTAATTTTAGTTCTTGAAATGTCATCTTAATGGGTCTCTCTACCTACTGTTTCACCAAGTCACCTCACAGGGATCTAGAACTTTCTTCATAAAGTCCGCTTCAATCCTATTACTTTGGGTACCGCAACACCTCCAATGGCTGGCTCTCAACAGATCCCTGAATTAGGTAAACATTTCTTTGCCTGGTACTCAAAACCGTCCACAGCACGGCGCCCACCTATCTTTCATTCTTAGCGCCTAATACTCCCTGTTGTACAAACACGCAAAGAACCTTCTCCTTGCTCAAGCCCGTCTCTTTACGCGGAATACCCATTCTAATTGATTCTTTCCCTCTCTCCAACTGAAGACCTGTCCATTTGCTGCTTTCTCCATGGAGATTTTTCCCGAAACTCCCCCCCCCCCAATAAAACGTGACCGAGTCTAATTCTAGAGATCCCGAGGGATAGGAGGCTACGTCGTTTCTAGTACACCTTCCCGGCCCCTGCCACTTCGCGCGGGGCGCAGGGGGCACGCGGGGCGGTGAGCCGACGGCCGAGACCACCGCGGAGGCTCAGAGTAGAATCCAGAATGCCAAAATACCTATGCATGGAAGGCCACAGACAAAGCCCTTCCCCCTCCTGGCCCTTGACGGACGCCCAGAAGCCCCCTCCCGAACCCCCTCCACGCTCCAGCTCGCGCCTGCGGCAGCGTGATTTGGAATAACCCGTCACCCCGCCCCCTTACCGCCATGACTCTCTGGCCCTCCCTCTCGATGGTTTCAGCCCTGCGCACTTGAGGGAAGCGCCGCTCGGCCCCGCCCCCGCGTTCCTTCACCTACTTCCCGCCACACCCACCCAGCGGGCCCTGCCGCTCTGCCCCACAACTCTCGATGGTAGTCCTCGGGCTTCTCGGTTGGGGGAAGGGGCAAGGGGAAACGCCAGAGAAAACCATAGAGTACCCCGTCAGCCGACGAGCGGAAGAGAGAGCGGCCTCCATCGGCCCCGAAGTCCTAGAGGTGGCTGGGCCGGAGGCGGTCGCACAAAGGGAGTCCCGGGAGGCCGCTCCAGCCGCTGGCGGACCATAGAGACTCGGCTCCCGCCCGCCCTGGGCCGGGAGGTGAGTGAGCGGCTGCCGGGCGGGAAGTAGTAGGGGGTGCGTGTGGAGCGGGCCGCAGGCAAAAGTTTCTCGAGCCCCAGGATGAGGGTGGGCCTGGGCGGCGGGACCCCTCGGGAGGAGGTGCTAAAGGGAGCACGCCGACGATCGGGGCCCCGGCGCACCACAGCAGCAGTCCCGGTGCCCCAGCCGCGTCACTGTCCTGGACCCCGCCCGGTTACCCGCTGCCTCTCCTCAGGACCGTAATCATGACGATGCTCCATCCCAAGCTTTGCAGGTTACAAAACGCCTTTCCCATTTGCTGGCTCTTGTGATTCTCGCTCCCGCCCAACGATGTGGACGCTGTCATCACCTCCACTTTACAGATAGGAAAGCTGAGGCCCTGGGAAGCGAGGTGACTGTATCTGTCTGAGGCTACGCGGTGAGTCAGAGCCCAAAGGCAGGTGGAATCCCGGGTGCCTCAGGTCTCATTGTTTCCGCAGGCCCTCTCTCCACCTTAATTTGTCCTTTCTCTTCCTCAATGCCTCTGCCCCAAAGATACGCTCATTTCTCCTCTCGTGACTACCTGTCTCCCACCTCACCCGCCTTCCAGCGGCCGAAGGTTCAGGTTCTCCATCTAGAAGGACCTAGTCCTCCTTGGCTCCCCACAGAGCGGTGATAATATTCAGTAAGCGAAGGCTGTGGTTTCCAGAGAACCCTCTGACCGTGGAAGTGCACTTCCCAGCTACCTTCCCCTGAGCCGAGGTTTTGAGTTGCAGGGTTTTCACCTGCAACCTGATTTCCTAGCCCTAAGCCCTCACTCGACGGGCATGACTCAATTTCATGAAGCTATTACCGCCATTCTTATACATTACTAATTATTCAGCTTCAGCTAATTTTAGCCCTGTATAACAGGATATGCAGTTTAGTTGCCATTCATTTCTCGATTGTGTTCTGGTGTTTTCAATATGAGGCCAGAGTCAATGAGTTTGATATTTCTCTGGGTGGGTTACTTTATACCTAAGGAACCACTGGTTTGTTATCTTTGTAGAAATCTAGCTTTCCTCTGATGCATCTCTGTGTCTGCAGTTCTTCACTAGAATCTCATCTGTCTGACTTGTGTAGACTGTTGTGGTTTGTGTTCAGTGAAGTGATATTGTCAGTCAGTTGCACTCAGAAAGCTCCAAGTCTAGGGAGGGAGACTGAAAGGTAACAAAGGTGCAGTGTGACAGTTTCTGGCAGAGCTAGGTACAGATGCCAGTGGGACCCCAGAGGGGTCAAGAAGCCATAGCCAAAGTGACATTTGTGCAGATTCTTAAAGGATGGGAGTTGATTAGCCAGATAAGAGAGATGGAGAAGGGGAAAAGGCCCATCAGGCGGAGGGCCTTAGAAGCCATAGCCAAAGTGACATTTGTGCAGATTCTTAAAGGATGGGAGTTGATTAGCCAGATAAGAGAGATGGAGAAGGGGAAAAGGCCCATCAGGCGGAGGGGGGCGGGGCATGTGTGAGGGTATGGGAGCAAAAGAGGATGTGGTGAGCCTGGGGTGTGGCAGCTCATAGATATGGCTGGGTCAGAGGTCTGTTAAGGGGCGAGGTGGAAGATGAGTCTGGAGAGGTCAGCAAGGCCAGATCCTGAAGGAAGGGCCTTAGACCTATACTAAGGAATAGTGAGATCATAGTATGTTAAGAGGGGAAGGGACCTCTGAGATCCCTTTGCCCCAGTTTTGGTGCAGATAAGAAAACTGAGGCCCAGATTGCTTAATGATTTCACCAAGGTCACTTAGCTCCAAGAAACATAACCTTCAGTCTTTAATATATTGGCTAAAACTTGTTGGCTCTCTCCTAATGCTGATCCCTATTAGCATCTGTATACTTTTTGTTCTGAACATTGTTGTAAAAAGACTTCTAGGTTAGCTAGGTATGGCATGTTGCCATGCAAGGAAATGCCTAAGTGGGCAGACACTGGGCTGTGCCCCCACACCAACGGGGAAGAAAGTGAGATTTCTAACTCTATTTTGTTTGGGTTCTCTTCCATTGGCTTTTCAGCACATAAGGAGACCACAGAACACCAGTCAGTGGTGATGACAGACCCCGTGTTGGACTCACAGCCAACCAGCAACACTGGGGAGATGGATGGACTGTGCCCTGAGCTATTGCTGATCCCCCCATCTCTCTCTAACCGTGGAATCCTGGAGCCCGTCCAGAGCACCTGTCCTGCTGAGAACCCCACACCTTTGCCTGCTGACCCAGGCTGTCTACTGGTAGAGGCCACAGCAACTGAAGAGGACACAGGGAACATGGAGATCATTGTGGAAGCAGTAACTGGAAACCTGTCCCCAGGTGCTCCTGGAGAGACCCCAGGTACCAACCCAGTCGCTAGCAGGCCCCTGGGACAATCAACCCTGAGGTTTTCTCTGTGCTATTTTTGACCCTTTTGTATAAATAATGACGAGAACACAAGGTAGCATCTTATTTTTATTCTTAGAGATGTTGTCATTTGGTTTGCAGTTGGTGAATGTTGATTGAAGGCTGGCAAGGTGGTTCACAACCTGGTACCAAGCTCTTGGCAGAGCCTCTCCGTGCAAGGACTTCATGTCTGCTAGGCAGGAATCCAGAAGGGAAGACCTTTTTGACACCTCCACCCAATCCTTACTCCTATAGCGTATTGACCCTCCCACTCAGGAACTGCAGCCAGGGATTAGGCAAAAGGCCCAGCATCTCCACTACCCTGGGCTTGGCAGGGCTTCCTGGAGGTAATCCGGTATTTCCCTGCCCTAGTTTCTTATGTGTAACATCCGTAACTCATCCAAGTCATGTTGTCAAGAGTGGGAGTTGAGCATTTATTTTATGCTAGAAAAAAGATTCTCCCCTTTATTCTTCCCATATCTACAACTTCTTATTTTTAGATAACTTCCCCGTTTGTTAACTGCCATCCTCCGGTTACAGTTGTCACACCTTGCCTTGGCAGTGTAGTATAGTGACAACGAATCCTGGGAAAGATTAGCTAATTTGATCATAGAGTGTTTCTAAGCTTCTGTGTCATAAAGCAAATAATAAAGACAGAACAAACATGGGAAAAACATTTGCAATACAGACGAGATCGGGCGCATTCAGGGTGGTATGGCCATAGACAACATTTGCAATACATAAGGAAGAGTTATTCTCTTTAATTTTTTGTAAAGATTATTTATTTATTTATTTGAGAGAGAGAGAGAGAGAGAGAGCTAGCAAGAGCAGAGCAGGAGGGTGGGGTAGAGAGAGAGAAGCAGGCTCTCCACTGAGCAGGGAGCCTGATGCGGGGCTCCATCTGAAGACCTCAGGATCATGACCTGAGCTGAAGGCAGACGCTCAACCAACTGAGCCACCCAGGCACCCTGAGTTAATCTCTTTGAAATTCAAAGAGCTCCATAATAAGAAAAAGAAAGGGTGTTTTTTTTGGGGGGGGGGTTGAAAGGGAAAAAGAAACCTACATGCAATTCACTAAAGAAGAATAAAAATAGTTAATAACCATAAGAATGCTTAATCTCACTAACACACAAATTCCAGTTAAAAATAATTACGAGGGGTGCTTGGCTGGCTTAGTTGGAAGAGCATGTGACTTTTTTTTTTTTTTTTTTTTTTTTATTTATTTTTGCAAGAGAGAGACAGCACACAAGCAGGGAGGAGGGGCAGAGGGAGAGGGAGAAGTAGACTCCCTGCTGAGTGGGGAGCCTGATATGGGACTCGATCCCAGGACCCTGGGATCATGACCCGAGCTGAAGGCAGACGCTTAACTGACTAAGCCATCCAGCCGCCTGAGCATGTGACTCTTGATGTCAGGGTTGTGAGTTGAAGCCCCATGTTGGATGTAGAGATTACTAAAAAAAAAAAAACTTAAAAAAATAATAATTATGATATGCCATTGTTGTTTCTCAACTTTGGCAAAAATTAAACATTTTTTATAATACCTAGCGTTGGTGGGAAAACAGATACTGTCTTATAGCTTACAGAGAGTATAAATTTAGCATAATCTTTTGAAGGTCAATTTATCTACATAACAGATTTGAAAATATGCATACTCTGACCCAGTAATTCCATTTCCTAGGGCTCTGTCCTCTAGAAAGTGCTCACACGCATGCACAAGAATACAGGGGTAAGGATGTCTAGAGCCGCTTTATTTACAAGGGTTGCAAATAACCCAAATGTCCATCAGTAAAGGCAAGACCTCATTTTGACCTGTTCATGCTTGGAAGTACTATGAACTGGACAAAAAAAATACTAGATCTGAAGGTATTCATAGAAGAAAGTATCTGATCTATAGCAAGTGGGTGTGGGGGGGAAGCAAATTGCAGAGAAATGATTCAGAAAGGCCTAAAACAATATAGACCAAATTGTGTGTGTAAGGGTGAGGTTGGTTATTCTTTCTGTAGTTACATCCATGTCATTTGAATTGTTGCACTGAATTTTTCTTTAAACAAAGAAATGATAAAGAAAAAAAGAACCACCAGAGTAGACCTGGCACAAACCTGGGCTGGGGTCTTAACAAGTGCAACAGCCTTCACCTCCCAGAACTCTGGGTCCCTCCTCTCGTAGGGCAGCTAGAAGACCAAGTGCGTGTTTCCTAAGTCTTTCTTTATCAAGGTCCTGCCCATTGCTTAAGAAATGACAGTGATTACTATGAACACGATTTGGGTCTTTTGAAAACAGATGTTCTCCATTTTATGAATTACTGTGCCTTTGAAAAAAAATCTCTTTACAGAATGTAAAAAGTAACACTTTGTCATTTAAACTGCAGATATTATCCCCAGATTGTCATTTTCTTCTTTTGAAAGCTCCTAATTTTTCCTGAGGGCAAAACGTATTGCCTTTTCGTAATGCTTTCTGGATTTGGTTACTGCTTATTGTATTCATTCAGCAATGTTTATTAAATACCCGTTTTATGCCAAATATGGTGCTACCTACTGGGAACCCAGGTACATGTGCATATTGACTGTCCCTGACCTCATGGGGCTTACACTCCGGGGAGAAGACTTAAGGTCCATCTCCACTCCACCAATATTAAAAGATTCACCCACATTTTCTACTGGTAGCTAACGCCTGAGAGTCTCGTTCCATCTGATTCTGTGCCTTTCTCTGTCGGTCCTCTGCCTGCAGGTGTCCTGGTAAAGGTGGTGGAGGTGTACTTCTGTGAGCGCTGTGAGCAGAGCTTCGCAGAGCCCACTCTGCTGGCCCTGCACCAGTGCACTGAGACCCTTATACAGCCTCTAGCGGACCTCTCTGGCCCCCCATGCCCTGTAGAGCTGACCCCCAGCAACCTCCCTCTCTCTGGCCCTCCTCAGGGCCAGGGCCCACCAGATAGCCCCCTGCCGTGCCCTGTGTGTAGACAGGAGTTTGCCCAACCCCAGGCCCTGAAGAGCCACTTCAAGAGTCACCGGAGCACTCCCGACACCTTCCCCTGCCCGGAGTCTGGCTGTGCGTTCTTGGCAGAAGATCGCAAGGGTCTGCAGCACCACCTGAGGCTGGCCCACACCGCAGTTCCTGTGCCGTGTTCTTTCCGGGGCTGCCCCCTGCTCTTTGGGAGCCAGCAGGGCATGGAGCTGCACCGGCAGGCCCATTACCCTTTCCACTGCAACCACTGCAGCTTCATGGGCTCCAACGTCAAGCTCTTCCGGCAGCATCAGCGGAACCACGGGGCCGGGACGCAGGGAGAACTGTCTGCCCAGCAGAGTCCTCCATCCCAGGAGCTGCTGCCAGGTATGAGGCCAAGGCCCAGCAGTCCCTTGCCTGGAACGCGGCCACGGTCAGTCCTGTAGGAGAGGCGGTTGGTTCCAGTGCCATGAACGTGTGCATGAATGCAAGGGACTCTGGAGCAATGGTTCAGGAGGGCAGAATTACTGATGGACATGGGAAGGCCTCTTGAAACCTTGTGCCAGTCAGAATATATGAGACAAAGAGGAAGTCTTTGTCCATGACAATGAGTGAAATTTGGCTTTGGCAACACTGTGGCTTTGAAGTTACTTGATGATGATTCTTTTTTTGATTCATTTCAGAACTTTCTGAGGGCAAAAGCTAAAATACTGTCAGCGGCTGTAGCCACTGGTGGAATGCCTGTAGACTTCCTGTTAGAGCAAGTGGGATTGGGCCAGAGAAGCTGGGGTTATTTTAAAAAGAAGCCTTCAATGAGGGGTGGTACTTCACTGATTCTTACTCCTCTTGGTCTCAAAAAGAAGGCATGAGGTGAATAGAGGAGGAGGAGGAAGAAATAGGCCAGGAGAGGCCAGGATTCTGCTGAGAGACCTAGGCTTGCTAAGACTGCTTGGTGCTGTGTTCCCAAAGAGAAGACCCCTCTTTCCTGGGATATAGTCCTACGTCTTTGCCTTATTGAAGCAACTGCCTCCGTGGAGAGGTAGAAGCGATGAATTGGAGGGGAGAGGGAGTGACCCTGAATTGCTGAGTTAGGCTTCTTAGTAGACCAGTTTAGAGGTCAGGCTATGTTCACCTGCACTGGGCCACCGGCCATTAGCCCTGGGAACCCGAGCGAGGGAAGTGCAGTCTACCCATTCTTTACCTTCCAGCCGCCTTCCCCCACAGTGATCTCAAAGCCCTTGCCTTCAAGGGGTCTGAGGATGGTGTTATCTGAGGTTTGATTTGCTTTAGGTTGGAGCATTAATGATAGCTTAGCTCCTGGTCTTCCTCTGTCTGCCGTGAGTGGTAATAAATGTATAGACCTCAAATCCAAGTGCAAGGTTCTCTTCCACTAAATGGGGAGGGGGTGGTCCTGCCAGCCAGGAAGAGCAGCAGTACAAGCAGCCGCTGCTGTTGTTGGCTCCTGTAGACATTATCAAGTTTTATGTGTCTCCAGCCCCCAAACTGCCCCCTAGAGAGGAAGAGCCGTCAGAACGAGCAGATACGCCCTTGCCCAGGCAGGAGTCAGCAGACGAGGAGGACGTGGAGGAAGAAGAGGAGAGTGGTGCCCTGAAGGACACCCAGAAAGCCCTGGAGAAAGGCCAGGGGCCTCAGCAGTTAGAAGGTAATGACGTGATTAGGCTTGACCCTCTTGGTGGTGGGGAGGAATGGATCGTGGCTCTGGGCTTTGGTTTATAGCCTTTTGTTCTTAACCTTCCACTTTGATTTGTCTAGTGGGGAAATGATAAATGGGTAAAGACTGTAGAAACACAGAGTAGGGGTCAATAGAGTTTGCTCTCCTGGGCTGGTTTTCCTCAGGCAGAAAGCTCTTTTGCAGGAAAGGAGAGGGTGATATTCATCATATAAAAGTACCAGAGGCTATTGGTCAGCAGCCTGTCTTGTCTGGCATTGGGCCCATGAATATTTTATTTCTGAATCCTTGCTTCCCGGTTTTCCAGCTCACTAGAACAACATTCGAAACCCATCCATCCCACAAGGAAGCACGTTTACTGTCAAGTGAATAGAAAAGATCTGATTTGTACAGTTCTCTACGATCTAGAACTCAGTGAACCAGTGTTTAGAAGCAGGAGTACTTGACCTTCTTCTCTTCCCTTCTACACACTCTGTGGGTTTCTTTTCCTTCCAACCAACCCTGCTGGTCCCGCTGCCTACTCCCGTGAACGAGGGCAGGAAGAACGAGAATGCTTCATCCAGATTATTCTCTTGAGCAGCTCTGGACATAGGCTTAGGAATAGTAGGTGGCTGGGTAAAGCACTTCAGATGGGCCCACAGCAAGGTCAGAGAAACCCTTGTGATTTTGCTTCTCCCACTACTTGAATTTCTCGTCTCTCTTTTGAGACGACGCTGTTTGAGATGCTGTTGTTAGGCTTCCTGCCCAGAAAAGGGAAAGGCCACGCAATGTTGCATCTGGGCAAAGGGTGGTTCTCCCGTCATCTGGGCAAGCCCCGGCCCCACACAACCTCGCCCAGAGGATGTCAACCCTCTCTGCCTTTCCCTCTCCCAGGGGATGTGGCTTCTGGCCCCGGGTCCCTCTTCAAGACCCACATGTGCCCAGAGTGCAGGCGCTGCTTCAAGAAGCGGACGCACCTGGTGGAGCACCTGCATCTCCACTTCCCAGACCCCAGCCTCCAGTGCCCCAGCTGCCAGAAGTTCTTCACCAGTAAGAGCAAGCTCAAGACCCATCTGCTGCGGGAGCTGGGCCAGAAGGCCCACCGCTGCCCTCTGTGCCATTACAGCGCGGTGGAGAGGAATGCGCTCAACCGCCACATGGCTAGCATGCACGAGGACATTTCCAACCTGTACTCGGACACCTACGCCTGCCCCGTGTGCCGCGAGGAGTTCCGCCTCAGCCAGGCCCTGAAGGAGCACCTCAAGAGCCACACGGCGGCGGCCGCCGCGGGGCCCTTGCCCCTTCGCTGCTTTCAGGAGGGCTGCAGCTACGCGGCCCCCGACCGCAAGGCCTTTGTCAGGCACCTGAAGGAGAGCCACGGCGCGCGGGCCGTGGAGTGCCGCCATCACGCCTGCCCCCTGCTCTTCGCCACGGCCGAGGCCATGGAGGCGCACCACAAGAGCCACTACGCCTTCCACTGCCCGCACTGTGACTTTGCCTGCTCCAATAAGCACCTGTTCCGCAAACACAAGAAGCAGGGCCACCCGGGCAGCGAAGAGCTGCGCTGCACCTTCTGCCCCTTCGCCACCTTCAACCCGGTGGCCTACCAGGACCACGTGGGCAAGATGCACGCCCACGAGAAGATCCATCAGTGCCCCGAGTGCAGCTTCGCCACTGCCCACAAGAGGGTGCTCATCCGCCACATGCTGCTGCACACGGGTGAGCCGCCCGCCCCTCGGCAGTTACCCCTACAGTCGCCCCTACCATAACCCCTACAGTAACCCGCCCGCGATGGCGAAGACACACGAAGGGCTCCGCGTCCGTTGTTTTCTTTGACCCCGTGTTCCTAGAGCTAAATCTACCATTTGTAGTTTACAAAGGAGCCGTAAGTGGAGGGTCCCTTGGCTAGTAAGACGGTTAAGCTGGGATCGGAATCCAGGCAGTCTCCTCCCATGCTCTAACCGTGGTGCCGCTGTGTCTCACCCTCCGGCAGGCGTGGACGGGGTCAGTACCCAGCCTATTAAAGCGGAGAAACCCAGAGCAGGAGAGATACCTTCCTTTGTGATTTAGGTTTGCAGAACGTGCTATGAGAGATGGGGTGGGTGGGGAGACTGAGCCATCCACACCCGCGAGAGCCTTGGCAGCCGACGCGGACCCTTAATTGGTTGCCAGCATTATACCGATGCTTTGACTGACAACCAAATTGGGCTTCCTGCTACAGCATCATCCCATTTGTGATCTCTAGGCAAGCATCAGTGGGTTGACAAGACATTTTTTAAAAATCTCATCAACGGGGCGCCTGGGTGGCTCAGTCATTACGCGTCTGCCTTCGGCTCAGGTCATGATCCCAGGATCCTGGGATCGAGCCCCGCATCGGGCTCCCTGCTCGGCTGGGAGTCTGCTTCTCCCTGTCCCACTCCCCCTGCTTGTGTTCCCTCTCTCGCTGTCTCTCTCTGTCAAATAAAATCTTAAAAAAAAAAAAAAAAAATCTCATCAAAGACTCTAGTTTGGGAGGACAGCTTTTAGGCAGCTTGGGACAAAGCCATTGCTCCCAGTGAACAGTTCATTTCTGTGCATGCTTTAGTCACCAGACCTCATTTTTCGGAGGCCCTTCATAAAATCTCCCATCTCTAAGAGTTTGCCGACTTCTTTTATATTATCTCATTTAATGCGTAATAACAGTCTTGCAAGGAAGGCAGGTAAAGGAGAGAAACTGAACATGTAAATGGCCCATTTCGGGATCACACAGCTAGTGTTAGAACCGGAGCCAGAATACCATTTCCCTTGCCTTTCACCACAGGGAAACAGGCTGAGTGGGTCAGGGATCACAGGGAAGGGTCCTGAAGGAACGTGCCCCCTTAGTGCGAGCTCTTGCCCAACTCCACGGACAGCTTTCTTGTGTTCTTGCTGGGCACCGCGGAGGACTTTGGGACGTCTCGCTTAATCGTCTCACCAACCATCAGCAGTCAGTATTTCTGTTGCCCCCTCTTTGGAGGCAAGGAAACAGACTGGGAGGGGTTACATGACCTGTCCAAGGCCACATAGTAGTAGTAAGCTGGGATCTGAACCACCACTTCCTAGCTCTGTGGTTTCCCTGTGCCTCAGCTTCTTTCTCTGTAAAATGGGGCAGTCCTAGCACCTGCCTCATAGGGCTGTTGGGAAGAGCCAGCAAGAGGAGGCATTTTTTTTTAAAGATTTTATTTATTTATTTGTCAGAAAGCACAAGCAGAGGGAGTGGCAGGCAGAGGGAGAGGGAGAAGCAGACTCCCCGCTGAGCAAGGAGCCCGATGCAGGATGCAGGACTTGATCCCAGGACCCTGGAATCATGACCTGAGCCAGAGGCAGACGCTTAACCAACCGACTGAGCCACCCACGTGCCCCAAGAGGGGGCATTTTTATAAAGTGCTCAAAAGGGAGCACTTTGTAATGCACATTCTGTACCTGTTAGCTATTAATATCTTTATTAATGGGTTGGACTCCAGAGTCCAAATTCTTAACCACTATGTTGTATGGCCTAATTTTTTCTCCTCTTCTGCAAAACTGAAGGGAATTGGGCTAAGTGGAGCACTCGGCTGTTAGTGCCAACAAGCTCCCCAGCAAATCCCGGTAGACTTGCCAGCTGGTTGTGGAAAGCATGGTCTTCACTTGCCCCCCGGCTTCCTCCATGTCGGAGGGGAGGAGAGGGCCGGGAAGAGCTTTCGCTCGTGCTGGGCATCAGGGCAAGCTTGCAGGCGTGGGGGCAGTGGGGTGGGGGGGTGGTCTGTGTGCTCACTCCACCTGCGTCTGACCCGTGTTTCTGCCCCTCCCATCCCTACCCCCACTCGCACCCAAGGTGAGAAACCTCACAAGTGTGAGCTCTGCGACTTCACGTGCCGAGACGTGAGCTACCTGTCCAAGCACATGCTGACCCACTCCAATGCCAAGGATTACATGTGCACCGAGTGTGGCTACGTCACCAAGTGGAAGCACTACCTCAGTGTGCACATGCGGAAACACGCAGGGGACCTCAGGTAGGAGCGCGCGAGCCTCCCTCCCTAGCCCAGGAAGCTGACGCTAAGCCAGCGTCCTCTTGAGCTCAGCGTGCTCTCCTGGCCGCAGAGCGACTCCTCCCAGTGCCCCTCTCTGCCCCTCTCCTGTCCGCTCCATTGCCTGCAGCTGACCTCTGTGCCTGCGGCCCAGTCTGCCTGGGGAGAGCTCCCTGGGCTCAGGGAAGGGAGCACAGCCCCAGAGTCCAGGCCTAGACGTGAAGGTGGCCCTTGAGCTCTCACAGAGTCCGGGCCTGGGAAAGTCGGGAGACGGCACCTGCAAACCCAATCCTAGCCACGTTCCGCATGCAGGCAGGCTCCCCTCTGCGCTGGGGCACGGCTGGCCAGGGGGTTTTTCCGGAGCTTTCACGCCTCCGTGGGAGAATGGGCTCTAGGCACAGACACCTGCCCGGTGGGGCCACAGCCCGGCAGCTCCTTCCAAGTCCAGGGCGGGTGGCGTATTCATGCTGTCTTCCCTGTGGGGAGCAATGTAGAGTAGGGGTCGGAACATAAGCCCTGAAGCTGGGCTGTCAGCCCTCCGCTTCTTCTGTAACCTGAGGCAGGTCATTGACCTCTGTGCGTGAGTCTCCTCACTTGGAAGTAGGTGCCGATGTCGTAGGGTAGCGGCAAAGAATAAGTTAGATGACACGAGTAGACGCTGAGCAGAGAGCCTCGTCCGCAGGAAGTACTTACGGATTGGTTACGGGAGATTGATCACGGCGCCTTTGCCGCACCCCCCCTTCCTCCTCACCAGGTACCAATGCAACCAGTGCTCCTATCGTTGCCACCGGGCCGATCAGCTGAGCAGCCACAAGCTGCGCCACCAGGGCAAGTCCCTGATGTGCGAGGTGTGTGCGTTCGCCTGCAAGCGGAAGTACGAGCTGCAGAAGCACATGGCCTCCCAGCACCACCCGGGCGCGCCGGCGCCGCTCTACCCCTGCCGCTACTGCAGCTACCAGAGCCGCCACAAGCAGGCGCTGCTGAGCCACGAGAACTGCAAGCACACGCGCCTGCGGGAGTTCCGCTGCGCCCTCTGTGACTACCGCACCTTCAGCAACACCACCCTCTTCTTCCACAAGCGCAAGGCCCACGGCTACGTGCCCGGCGACCAGGTGTGGCAGCTCCGCTACGGCGGCCAGGAGCCAGAGGGGCCCGGGCCATGCCCGACCCCCCCACCCGACTCCGAGCCCCCGGGCCAGCCGCCCGCCCAGCCTGCAGGGCCAGACCGTGACCCTGGGCCCGTGGTGGAGCCCCCCCTGGACCCGGCGCCGCCGGAGACCAGTGAGGAGGAGAGCGCCGGCAGACCGGATGGCAGTGAGGTTCCGCCGGGGGCCGAGCTGGTTGGCAGCCCCAGTCCGGCGGAGGTCGATGAGGCGGGCTGCACGCTACACCTGGAGGCCCTGGGGGTAGAGCTGGAACCTGTGGCCGAGCCACCCCTTGAGGGGATGGCTGAAACCGCCCCTGTGGCGTTCAGGCCCCTGGATGCCTCAGGGCCCCTGAGACTGGAAGGGCCAGAGGAAACTTTGACACAGCTGTCTACCTTTGAAGGTGCCGGAACTTCTGGCTTGGGTGCCGAAGAAAAGCCCGTTCTGGAAAAGCCAGTTCCTGAGGCCCCCCAAAATGCCCCTTCCTCAGAGGAGCCCCCTGGCAGCTGGGCGGGAACCTTCAAGGCCGCTCTGGCTGCCGAGAGCGCCCCCCTCCCCCAGTTCCCGGAGTCAGAGTCCTTACTCAGGGCCCTCCGGAGGCAGGACAAAGAGCAAGCGGAGGCTCTGGTCCTGGAGGGGCGGGTTCAGATGGTGGTGATCCAGGGAGAGGGGCGGGCTTTCCGCTGCCCGCACTGCCCGTTCATTACCCGCCGGGAGAAGGCCCTGAGTGTGCACTCCAGGACGGGGTGCCAGGGCCGCCGAGAGCCCCTGCTGTGCCCCGAGTGCGGGGCCAGCTTCAAGCAACAGCGCGGCCTTAGCACCCACCTGCTGAAGAAGTGCCCCGTTCTGCTCAGAAAGAACAAGGCTTTGCCCACACCGGGTTCACCCCTCCGTCTGCATCCCCTGCCCCCGGGCACCCAGGGCTCCGAGGATGCAGAAGGTGGGAAGTGCCCGCCTGCACCGTTAGAAGTAGAGCTGGTGCTCCCCAAAGATGCTGCTGCCGCGCTTCCTAAGGAGCCCGAAGAAGTAGAGGAGCCTCCTGGCATGCTCTGCGTCTCCGCAGCCCCTCCCGCGGGGAGCACCTCACCCGCAGAGACCCCCGAGAAGTTCCACTTCGAGCAGGGCAAGTTTCACTGCAACTCGTGCTCGTTCCTGTGCTCTCGGCTCTCCTCCATCACCTCTCACGTGGCCGAAGGCTGCCGGGGGGGACGCGGCGGGGCAGCAAAGCGAGGGGCCTCCCTTCTGAGCAGCGGGGACTCGGCCTGCGCGACCGGGGGGAGCGCGGAGTGCAGCCCAGGCAGTGGGGACCCAGCTCTGGCTCCCAAGCAGAAGGGGGCCCGCTTCTCCTGCCCCACGTGTCCCTTCAGCTGCCAGCAGGAGCGGGCCCTGAGGACTCACCAGAGCCGGGGCTGCCCCCTGCAAGAGCCTGGAGAGCTGCAGTGTGGCCTCTGCGCTTTCAGCAGCCCCGCCGCCGCCGCCCTGAGGCTCCACCAGCAGCGGAGGCACCCCGCCGCCGCGCCGGCCCGCGGGCCCCGGCCCCCGCTTCAGTGCGCGGACTGCGGCTTCACCTGCAAACAGAGCCGCTGCCTGCAGCAGCACCGGCGCCTCAAGCACGAGGGCGTGAAGCCCCATCAGTGCCCCTTCTGCGACTTCTCCACCACGCGACGGTACCGGCTGGAGGCCCATCAGTCCCGGCACACGGGTGTGGGCCGCATCCCCTGCAGCGCCTGCCCGCAGACGTTCGGGACCAACTCGAAACTGCGCCTGCACCGGCTGAGGGTCCACGACAAGACGCCCACCCACTTCTGCCCGCTCTGCGACTACAGCGGCTACCTGCGCCACGACATCACCCGCCACGTCAACAGCTGCCACCGGGGCGCCCCCGCCTTCGCCTGCCCCCAGTGCGAGGCCCAGTTCAGCTCGGAGACGGCGCTCAAGCAGCACGCCCTGCGCCGCCACCCCGAGCCGCCGCCCGCCGCGCCGGGCCCCGCCGCCGAGGCCGCCGCCGCCGGCCCCCTGCGCTGCGCCCGCTGCGGGCTGCTGTGCCCCAGCCCGGCCAGCCTGCGGGGACACACGCGGAAGCAGCACCCGCGCCTGGAGTGCGGGGCCTGCCGGGAGGCCTTCCCCAGCCGGCCGGCCCTGGACGAGCACCGGCGGCGGCGGCACTTCAGCCACCGCTGCCAGCTGTGCGACTTCGCGGCGCGGGAGCGCGCCGGCCTGGTCAAGCACTACGTGGAGCGGCACGAGGGCGAGGCGGCCGGCCAGCCCCCCCTGCGCTGCCCCTTTTGTGACTTCGCGTGCCGCCACCAGCTGGTGCTGGACCACCACGTGAAAGGGCACGGCGGCACCCGGCTCTACAAGTGCGCCGACTGCGCCTACAGCACCAAGAACCGGCAGAAGATCACCTGGCACAGCCGCGTCCACACGGGGGAGAAGCCCTACCGCTGTCACCTCTGTCCCTACGCCTGTGCCGACCCCTCCCGCCTCAAGGTAAGGCCGCGGGCCGCCAGGGAACTCCTCACGTTCTCGGATCCCGGCTCCCGGTTATTCATTAGTTCTGGGACCTCCGCCAAGCCCCTGTGAAAGCGGGCCCCGGGGCGCCGGGGGTGATGCTTCACGGGGTGGTTGCGAAGGTGAAATTCCAGCGTGCGTGCTTGGCCCGCGACCAAGGCATGTAATAGTTGGGTGGTCATCTAGACGATAACGGCTAGCATTTATCGAGCACTTACTGCATGCTGGACGCAGTAATTTTAATCCTCGCAAAACAGGAGATCTAGTTACCTTTGCTCTTTCTCGTTTTATAGATTAATAGACTGAGAGTTAGGGGTTAAGCACCCAAAGGCAGGCCCAGTGGGTTAGGGTGGCGTCAGAGTGGCCAGACCGGGGAGCCCGCTTGGGAGTACGGCGAGGGTGGGAGCGCCTCCGTTGAGGACCAAGGGTGCGCATTTTCCGGGCATACTCTGCTCTTCCCTCCTCCAGTACCACATGCGGATCCACAAGGAAGAACGGAAGTATCTGTGCCCCGACTGTGGCTACAAGTGCAAGTGGGTCAACCAGCTCAAGTACCACATGACCAAGCACACAGGTGAGTCTGCGTGGTTTCGACAGGCCTAAGGGGGTCCCCCCAGCCCCCACTCCCTGGCACACCCAACCTCCCTGAGGTGGCGGATGTCCTTACTCAGATTCAGGGCACACATTGGGGGTAGAGGGGAGGCTGACTGGCCAGAATAGCTTCCCAACCCACTGAAGACCTATGAGCATCAGGAGAGAGGTGAGCCTGAGGGCCTGGACATGAGTACTTTGTAAAAGCTTCCCTGCTGACCGTGGCACTAGGCCACCCACCCCCCATTGAGAACCCCCAGCATAAACCTGTGACTGACGGAGTTCTGCTTAGTTCCGGCAGACACGATGGAACTATTAGGAGTAACGAGGAGAACATGGAAGGTTCACCTGTTTTAACTTCTTTTTTTCTCTTGGGTATGGAGTCCATGAATTTTAGGTGCTCAGGAAACGGCTAATGACGGCGTGCCTGTATTACGCATAGGATGCCCTCATGTCAAGGAAATAACCAGATATATTTCAGGGCACTCTGCATCTGTGAGGGCCACTCTCTTGCCTCTACCCCTTTCTTCTTACGCATTTTCATTTACTTCTTGAGTTGAACAAGGAGTTCTATTTAAATGGATTCCCAAGTTCCATGAGTACCCCATGATCAAAAGGGGGTTGGAGTTTCCCATTTGGGGATATCTGAGTGAGTATTCATTGCTCTCAGGTGGCTACTCGGGGGTCCAGTTAGTTAGCAGCATTCATTGGGCACTCATTGTACACAAGGGGCTGTGTCAGGAGGAGGGCATGGAAACGTCAGACGGGGCTGGAGTGTTCCAGAGGTGCGGTCCTGAGTCAGCTTGCTGCTTGGGTCACGTCCCAGGATCTCAGTGATTCCTGGGCCCGCGAGACGTTGCTCCGCCCCCTTCGGTAGTAATTTTGTTCGTTGGCCCTGCCCGCCCTGTAGGGCTGAAGCCATACCAGTGTCCCGAGTGTGAGTACTGCACCAACCGGGCCGATGCGCTGCGCGTGCACCAGGAGACACGGCACCGGGAGGCGCGGGCCTTCATGTGTGAGCAGTGCGGCAAGGCTTTCAAGACACGCTTCCTGCTGCGCACCCACCTCCGCAAGCACAGCGAGGCCAAACCCTACGTGTGCAACGTGTGCCGCCGTGCCTTCCGCTGGGCCGCCGGCCTGCGCCACCACGCCCTCACGCACACCGACCGCCACCCCTTCTTCTGCCGCCTCTGCAGCTACAAGGCCAAGCAGAAGTTCCAGGTGGTGAAGCACGTGCGCCGGCACCACCCCGACCAGGCCGACCCAAACCAAGGCGTGGGCAAAGACCCCGCCACCCCCACGGTGCACCTGCACGATGTGCAGCTGGAGGAGCCCAGCCCCCCTGCTCCTGCCGCTCCCCCACCCGCGCCCGAGGGCTGAGAGCCCACGCGGCCTCCTGGGGGGCGTGGGCCGAGCCGTGCCGGCTGGAAGCAGAGCTCGCCTGCGGCTCGGGGCCTGAGGAAGGGCTGGCTTCGAGGAGCCCGGGCGGCCAGAGGCCTCCGGGGACTCAGGCTGTAGCACTGTGACGCTGATGGCCACATACCCGAGTGACATGGACCACAAATTGATTTCCGGTTGGGGCACACTGTGTTTCTAACCCGTGAGTGCCCGACTCCTTCATCGCCCCCCCAGAGTCCCTGGCTCTGCGACCTTGGTTTGACGCATTCTCTCTTCCCCTGCCTCCTTGCTCTGCCAAGTCCGCACAGTGTATCTAACTGCATGTGCTGTCGCGCCGGCTGCTCTCTAAAGCATGTTAAACAGAACGGTTCCTATCTTACCGACGCGTCCACGTCCCTGACTCAACACGGCCAGGCTGTCCTGTCCATCTGCCCCGTTCCCTCTCAGACCTCTGCGTCTCCTCTGTCTCCTTCCATCTTCGCCGAGGGATTCCGAAACGTTCCCGGGTCTGCCTTCTCTCTCTGTCCTTGAGCCTGTCTTGGCCCTTGCCCTGCTACTTATTTCTGAGCCCCTTGGTCTGCCTGTAGACCCAGGAAGCCTCCCGCCCCGGAAGCAGCTTTAATTCAGCCTCTCTCCTCAGCCTGGCTTGGCAGCTGCACGGGAGTTAAAGCACGAGACAGTGTGAAAGGCACGGGACTTGGGGGAGGCGGGGGGCCCAGGGAGAACCTCTAATCCAGAATTCTGTGAGTACCTCACGGTGACCATATGCTTAATCATTGAAACTGGGACACGCTGGGAAAATGAAGAAGAGTACTTCTAGTCATTATATCGGGACAGTAGACATAAACTGGGACTATTCCGGGCAAACTCTCGGGAGGGCTTGGATCACATAACCCTTTTTCTCCTCCTTTTGCCCTTAGGAGCCATATTTCTGTACCCTTCTATGTAGCACATGCGGGGGTGGGGGGGCCTGGAAACTTATTCTTCCACCCTTTCCCTGCCCCACCTGTCTTCCCCAAATGTCCCCCAACCTTCATATGTCCTCTTCTTGCCCAGCAACAGACCATACTCAAGCCAAACTGGGTAGAAAAGCTCTATTTATACAGGTGGGGCCAGGAGAGAGCAGTCCAGTGGGGACTCAGGGCTGTGCAGTGTTCTCTTGAATGTCAAAGTATAGTCTTAGGGTCTGGTGTCCTTCCCCAGCCTTTGCCTGGGGAACCTTGAGGCTTGATTTATCTTTCCCTTGGCTCTGGGCTTAGAGGAAGTTAGGGTGGAGGGGATAATGCCTCTTTCTGTCCTTCTGCTCCAAGCCCCTCTCTGGGTTGCAGCCAGCCTTTGAGCCAGGGTTGATGAGAGAGAGTAGTCCTAGATCTGGGTAGGGGATTGAGCCTATGGCAAGAGAAAGGAAGGAAGTCCAGTATAGAATATGTGAAGGAAGGGGGTAGAAATGATACCACAGACTTGTAAAAATGAAGAAAGGGAAGAGAGAGAGAGAATGAAAAATCAGGTCCTAGATTGGCTTGTTAGGAAGGGTGAAGTAATTTTGTGCTTAGGAATGCACAATCCAAAACGTGGTTTTGACCACCTCGGTTTGCTTTCTGGAGCATCCTTCCAGGTTTTTCTTACCATCTCAAGCCAGTGCACCCACCCTTCCCAAGAAGTGCCCACCTTAGGATTCATCCCCCTCCAGCCCTTCCCGGATGCTGATATGCACGAAGATGGAAGCTGGATGGAGGCTGATGCCATCCTTGGAGAGCAGGTGTATGTGGCGGTAGCCTGGAGAGGGGCAGGAGGGCGGCATTAGAAGGACAGCCAGAGCCCGGCTGGTGGTGGCCAGGGGTTGAAGGACTGGCCCACCTTGCTGCATGCAGGTCCAAGGCACTGTGTACTGCCCGACAAAGTCATGTCGGGATTTCCAGTTGTAATCCTTGACCACGAAACGCAGCAGGGCCAGTTCGGGCACCAGGACCCGGAAGCTTAGCGTCTGCCCCCAGTATGGATTAAAACCTGAGGTGGGGGTGAAGGAGAGAGGGAGTGAAGGAATAGACCTTGTTGGCTGTTTGCTTTAGGCGCGTCCTTGTGTTCCACAATTTTCACAGCGATCAGCATCTTACAGGTGAGGGGATTGCGGTGCAGAGTGGGTAAGCAGGTTGCCCAGGTCACCAGAGCACAGAAGTAAGGGGCCGGGATTCAGATCCAAGATGTCCAAGCCCTTATTCTTTGTCCCGTTCCACACTGCCTCCCATGGAGGTGGGAGAGGGGGTGGAGACAGGGACTGTGCTTCCTGGAGGGCAGCTGGGTAGGGAAGCAGCCACGCTCCTCCCCCCGCCCCTCCACCCTCCCAGCACCGCCCAGCCTCACCGTTGTTCTCCACGTAGCTGGTCTCTTGCCGGGTTGTGTCAGGGCGGATGCCAAAGATCTCCACTCTCACCAGTGGATCCACAATGGACCTCTCTTTACTCATGTCCTCTTTGGGGAGTTGCTGCCCACTGATCACCTGCAAGCAGGACTCTGGGACCTCACTAGTTCCTGTTCATCCCAGCCCCGCTGGGGGGGGTGCGGGGGATGGCGGGGGGGGGGTGCGGCTGGTGTCTCAGGACCTGGCGCTATAGCTTCTGGCTTTGAGTAATATATTCTCTTCTAGTAACCTAGCTGCAATTTAAGATGCATCCAAGTAGAAATTGCACGAGGTTTGAAAGTAGGTGTGTTCAGCAAACCCTTTACAGCCCCGACCCTGCCCCAGGCATTGTTGTGGGCACTTGTTAGACTCATGATCACAGCAACCCTGTGGGCTGGGGAGTGGCATTCCTCCCATTTTGCTGGTGAGGAGCCCGAGGTTCCGGAACTTGCCCAGAGTTATACGACTAGTGAATGGGTTCGAACCTAGGCAGCTGGCTCCCAAATCCCCGCGGTTCACAGTCAGGCTATCCTGCCTCTCTTGAGGAATTCTGCACCCACTACATTCCTGCCAGGCCCCGCCACCTCTGCCCTGGCCCCCCGGTTTCCATCCTGGCTACCCTAGGTTCTTCCTGCAGTTTCTCTCTCCGTGGTACCTGGATTAGGAGGGTCTGGGCTTTGAAAGGGCTGATGGGCCGCTCGGGGTGGAAGGAGCTCTGGACATCACGCAGGAAGTCAGGCTTCAGCACGTAGCCACAGGCACCGTTCTGGCGGAAGAGGCCATCATAGATGTCCATCTCAAGCCCCGCGGTCTGCACGTTCATGGCCACTGCGGGCCCCAGGAGAAAGGAAGGGAAGCATACATCTCAGGAGCCCTCTAGCCCCTCTTTCAGGGAACGAAGGAGATGAACTGGGTATAAAAGGGCCTGCTGGGAACACCCCCCACCCAGATTGCATCTTTCTTCACCTAGCACCCTTCAAAGCATTCCCTGGCCCTCCTGCCACCGGGGCAGGTAACCCCCCCCATGTTGCCCTTCCACTCCCTCTTCCCTGTCCCTGCCACCCCCTCACCCATCTGGCAGCCTGCGTTCCAGAGCTCCTGGGGGTTGTAGTTGGACGAATCTGTCCTCAGGCCACTGGGATACACGCGGCTGAGCTGCCAGGCATTGTGCTGCACAAACTCATTGCCTGTATAAAGGGCATGGTGGGGAGATGACAAGGAGGCGGACCCCCCCCCACTTCCCTGGCCTCAGCCACCACCTACCCACTTGACTCTTGTCCCCAGCATCTCCTGAGGCCAGGCCCAGAAAGCTTCACTGTGCCTGTCTGTTCCATGCTGACCGTCTCCCCCAGCTCTCCTCCCCCTAGAGCTTTGAGCGCACCGCTCAGAGCTCCTGACCCTGTACCTGCTCTGAGGAGCCGCTTAGCTCCCTCAGCCCCCCTCAGCCCCTTGGTCCTCTTTCTCGGGACTCATGTGCCTGCCCAGCAGCCTGACCCTACCCATCCCACTGCCCTCCCTGGCCCTCCCTTTCGGTCCTGACCAGCCTCCTTGATGAGGCTTCTGGCCTTGGTTTCAGAGAAAGATGAGGTCTCATAGAAGCGGTAGTGTTCCCTTGAATGAGTGAAGCTGTGGAATGAGACAGACTTCAAGTAGACAACCAGGGCAGAGAGGGATGGACACAAGATGGGTTTGGATCTCTGGAAAAGGAGAAAATAGAGAGGAAGACGGAATTGAACCCTCAGGGGTCTGAGAGGGAAAGAACCGATGGCCAGGATCTGAATTTCCCCGTCCAACCTAAGCCTCCCCTTTGCGTTCTCCCTCCTGCCTCACCTGCTTGGGAAAGAGAAGGGGCCCAGGCTTGGAAATAGGAGCCTGAACCACAACCTCACAACAGACAGGTGGACAAAACAGCGGACACATCACAACCTGGGGATGGGAATGGGAATAAAGGCAGTCTACATACCCTCATGGGATCGGTTTCAGCCTCTGGGCTTAAAGGGTCTGTCCTACTGTTAATTTCTGGGTAACAGGTTCTTAATGATTACTTTTAAGTAGAGAGGTGTCCTCCTCCCTACCTCTCGTCTTTTAAAACAATTTAATAATATGGTTTGGTCAAAATGTACATGAACCCAGACAGGTATGTCGAGGTACGCAAATGGCCAGGAAAGTAGCACCAGAAGGATGTGAGGGTCCCAGAGTAATATCGTTATATTCTTCTGAATTCCCATTTCCTTCCCCGGACATGGTAGCAGGTTAGACACCACAGCCCCGGAGAGGGGAGGACAAGCTAGAAGTTAGTCAGCTAAGTCAGGGAAGCGCACAAGAAGGAGAAAGGCAGACTTCTGACCAGGACCTTGGCAGCCCCACCAATGGCACCCCTTCCCCCCAGGGAGGTGGACCCGACCACTTTGGCACAGTCTTCTTAGAGCCTTCACCTTCCCCAACTCTCTGCTCCTCCTTTTTGGCTACTGCTGGCCCCTTCTCAGACTCACCTTTTCCAAGAAGCTTTCTCTAAGCCCATTTCAAATGAGGTCACAGCAGTCACTTCAGTAAGCCATACGTCCCCAATACAACAGTGCAGGGTGTACTCTCCCTCTCCCTCTGTCGCGTGCGCGCGTGCACACACACACACATACACACACACACACAGCAGTGTTTTTCAAACTGGCCTGAATTTAAAGAGACTGAGAAGAAGTACAAAGATGTCTTGGGAGCCAACAGGGGACCCGAGAGAGTCAAATGGGTGCTTCAACCAGGATGGCTCTGCACTGATCCTTTTGTATACAGGGCTCCCGAATACGATTTCATTCAAAAATGATTCCATGGCCCAAAGAAGTTGGAAAGCCACTGTAATCTATCTACATATGACAATATGTCGTGATGTCATGCACGCATCCTTACACCTCTTTTACTGGGGGCAAGGGGTATTTTGCTCCTCGGCCCTCCACCCTGCCTGGCTCTAGCCTCTCCACACATGAAGTCAGCTTATCGTACAGACTGACCAAATGCTAGAGCAGAAAGACCACTCTGCTGGCCCACCTTCTCCTTCTTTTTGTCCTTACTGCGTGGGCTCAACGCCTGGGGCTCAGACTCCAGCTGGGCCTCCAGCTCCGGGTCAGCTTCCTGCTCTCTCTCCAGTTCAGACTCTAGCTCTTCCTCCTCTTCCTCTTCCTCAAGATCCTCCTCAAGTGTCCTTAACTTCTTCCCCTTCACCAAGATCTTCCCCCGAAGCTCCTGGAGACAGAAATGAAGGGGCTTGTTTACCTGTCTGCTCTGGGGGCCATGCAGCTGAGTGGTCAGAAGTCCCCACAGGGAGGCTGCTTGATACATACAGTAGGGATTCCCTATTGTTAAGCGAACTTGTCACATCTCTATCCAATTGGAAAACAATACAAAACAAAAAATACCTCACTTTTGACACAGAGAGATTTCTCCCAGATTAAAGATTTACATGTAAATATAAAGGACATAAGAGTATTAGAAGAAAATAAAGAATCTTTTTGGGGCGCCTGGGTGGCTCAGTCGTTAAGCGTCTGCCTTTGGCTCAGGTCATGATCTCAGGTTCCTGGGATCGAGCCCCGCATCTGGCTCCCTGCTCCCTGCTCCCTGCTCCGTGGGGAATTTGCTTCTCCCTCTCCCCCTCCCCCTGCTTGTGTTCCCTCTCTTGCTGTGTCATCTTTTCTGTCAAATAAATAAATAAAATCTTTAAAATAAAATAAAATAAATAAATAAAATCTTTAAAAAAAATAGAGAATCTTTTTGAATAATCTTAAAGTGGGAAAGCCTTTAGAAACAGGAGATGAGGGCGCCTGGGTGGCTCAGTTGGCTAAGCGACTGCCTTCGGCTCAGGTCATGATCCTGGAGTCCCGGGATCGAGTCCCACATCGGGCTCCCTGCTCGGCGGGGAGTCTGCTTCTCCCTCTGACCCTTCCCCCTCTCATGTGCTCTCTCTCATTCTCTCTCTCTCTCAAATAAATAAATAAAATCTTTAAAAAAAAAAAAAGAAACAGGAGATGAGGGGTGTGTGGGTGGCTCAGTCAGTTAAGCATCCTACTCTTGGTTTTGGCTCAGATCATGATCTCAGGGTCCTGAGATCAAGCCCTGTGTTGGGTTCTGCGTTCAGCAAGGAGTCTGCTTGAGATCCTCTCCCTCTCCCTCTGTCTGCCCCCACCCCCGCCGCTCTCTCTCAAAAAAAGAAAAGAAACAGGAGATGATAACTCAGAAGACTTAAAAAGCACTGGCCAATTTGACTACATAAAGCTTAAAATCCTCTATAGGGCAGAAGATGCTATAAGACAAAAGCAAAGACTGCAAAAACAAATTTCCCAATGCATCAATGTCTTTAACATTTAAATCTTGTTATATACCAATAAAGATTATAAACCCCAATAAAAGTGGGTAAATAATATCAATTAATTCAAAAGAAGAAAATATAGACCTTTCTTTTTTAAAAACTTGGCCTTTTCCCCCCCACATTTGCCACTATGAATCATCTTACTACTGGAGATATTTGTGGTCCGTCTCTTACATTGTTGGTCAGAGTGCAATTTGGTATTTTTTTCCAGAGGGCAACTTGGCAGTAATAACCAAAATATCAACATGCAAACTCTTCAACCCAGCAATTTACTTCTAGGAATCCATCTCAAAGAAAGAGTAAACGGGGCGCCAGGGTGGCTCACTTGGTTAAGCATCCGACTCTGGATTTTGGCTTAGGTCATGATCTCAGGGTCGTGGGATTGAGCCCCGTGTCAGGCTCTGTGCTCAGTGGGGAGTCTGCTTGAGATTCTCTCCCTCTGCCCCTCCCCACCCACCCCCGCACGCTTGCGCTCTCTATCCCTCTTTCTCTCAAATAAATAAATCTTTAAAAAAAAAAAAAGAAGAAAGAGTAGATGGACAAAGCTGTATGTACAAGTGAACAATTACCAACAACCTGAATGTTTACCATTTACTGGTTGAATAAATAATGGTTCATAAAAGAAAATAGACTACCACAGAGCTATTAAAAGGAAAAAAATTATACATGCAAAGACATCCATGATGTATATTGTATGTGAGATATAAAAGGGATATAGAAAATGACCCCAAGCATTTTTTAAAGTGCAAATATATACACACATATATGTTTACATAAGCATTTACAAAAATCTCTTGACACCTGTTATGGGAGAGGTTGAGATTATGGTGGGGGGATTTCCTTTTCTTTCTATTGTCTGTACGGTCTACAACAACTATGAACTATCCGGGAAAAAAAATCAAGATATTTCCATTGAAAAAAGAAATAAGAAGTAAACAATTGATTTCAAATTTAGAAAACGATAAACAATTCTGCATTGAATTGGACTTTTTGAAAATTAAAATTGTCTCCAAGGATATTAAAGAGCAAGATGGTCCATGTAAGGGTGAGAAGAAGGGAACAGGAGGGGCACGGAGGGGCACGGTAGGGAGGGAATGCAAGCCACAGCAGAGCCCGGGCTAGGGGAACAGGGCGCCTACCTCAGGTGAGGGCAGCTGAGTGGGCAGAAGCCCATCCAAGGTAGTGCTCAGCAGTTGCTCCCCCAAGATCTCGGTCAGATGGCATGCCATGACCTGCTGCTGTTCCCAGCTGCAGTGGGTCTCCAGGGACAAGATAACTGGATAGTCTGAGGTCTGATGGGGAAGGGAAGGAACGCTAGAGCCAGAGGTCTAAAGCATGCAAACTCCCTGCTTCTCCGGACCCCCCCGCCCCTGGTGACTCACTCAGAGTACCCTGATTCTGGACATCAAGGAGGTCTTGCTGGGTCTGGGGCCCACCTCACAGCTCAAAGTCACTGTTGGGATCCCAAATCTCAGACCTATACTAGGTGTGACCCAGGTCCTTCTGGGACCTTTGAGTTTTCAGGCTCAGCGTGGGACGGGTAGGCCATTCCCCTGATTATGTGTTCATGTTACACTCTCCTCTCCAGACTCCTATTTTCCCCCAGCCCTACCCACCACTTTCTCGGTTTCCTTAACCACCCTCCCCGAGATGGGTGACAGTTGTTAGAAGTAATAGTCACTGAGCTCTAGCAATTACCTCTAGGACTACTAATTACTAGTGACACATCCAACCCTTATTCATAATCCCTTAATATTTGCCTGATGCTTCACAGTTAAAATCTCTTGTACATCTCTGCCATTTGACATAACCTCCCCTGCATCCATCTACCTTCACCAGATGCAGAGCCAGCCACTCTTCCCTCAGATCATCTTCCCTCACCAGTACGCCCATCCTGGGACTCCTACCTGGAAGGCGTACTGGGCTACAGTGGCCACGACATCTTTGAATGGGATGCGGGAGGTCAGGGTGTGTCCATGGTAAACGATAGGTTCCCCGCTAGGTCCATCCCATATATCCACCTCCACGCAGCGGCACCCCCTCTTCAGGGCCCTGCAAGAACCCCAAGCCCCCAGGGACAGAGAGGTCAAGGTCTGATCATCCGTCTAGGGACTCTCTCCCCACTCTAGAGAGAACAGTGCTCACTGGCACTTAGTTGTCAAGACCCCCTCAAGCTACATCTCCGCAGACCCTTCTCTGTCCACCGAGATACTGCTACGGCTCACTACCTCCACCCCCCACCCTCCCCAACTCACCATCTTCCTTCAGCAAGTCATCACATACTGCCTCGTGGTGCTTCTAGGGTTCTGGTTGTAGAGCATTCTGCAACACCTGACTTAGTCAAACTCTCAGTAATTCGGTTTGTTTGTTTGTTTGTTTGTTTGTTTTTAAAGTAAGCTCTATGCCCAACATGGGGCTTGAACTCATGACCCCGAGATCAAGAGTTGCCCCAGCCAGGCGCCCCTCAAACTCTCAGTAAATTTATACTTTATTTTCTCGACTAGACTTCCTAGGGCAGAAGCAATATATTCCACTCATCTCTTATACCCTGAAACTACTAGTTCGGTGGCTGCCGCTACAAAGATATCTTGACTCCTCGATCCAATCCATGATTAATCACAATAAAAGCAGATATCACTTATTAGCTATTAACACATGGATTATCTCATTTAATCCTCACAACAGCTCAGACAGAATAAGCAATGTTATCATCCCTATTTCACAGATGGGGATACTGAGACACAGAGAAGTTAAATACTTAGAACCAGAGTACCAGTGAGAGAACTAGGATTTGACCTCATATGGCCTGACTCCAGAACCTATGATTCTAACTTCTATGCTCTCCTGCCTTCCATGTAACGTTTAGTTTATTTGTTCAAAATAAATCTTCCAGGACCTCTGAGTTCCAGGAGAGTTTCACAGCCTATGAAAGAGAGAGAAGCTCCATATACCCATAGAATTTCAATACTACTCTCCTGTCAGTCTTCAACATCTCTTCCAAGTCCCTCAGGTATCCAGGGGTCCTCAGCCCCAAGCCCCCCACAACATCTTTTCAATCCCTGTTATCCACTGATAGAACAGACGGCCCCTTCTCATGTGCTGGAGCCCTTTCCCCTTCTTTCCCACTGCACCGTATATAGCCCTCCACGCTGCTCTGGCCACAAAGCTGGTCCCCCACGAGGTAGGTGTTGTGAGAGGAATTGATGTAGTAGTGGTTCAGCGGTTGAGTCATATCCTGGTAGATGGGAAGGCAGGTCGGGTTGAAGATATCTCCATCCTTCGAGCAGAGATAGCTGAGGAAGCCATCCATGCTCAGCACGTGTCGCAGTTTGCCTAAGGTGTGGAAGAGGGGAAGGCTAGAGTGAGAAGCTCTGAGAGAGGGCATCCCAGCACACCTCTAGCCCATCCTGCACCTCGCCCCTCTCCAGGGTCCTGCCTTTCAGATGGTGTCCATTCTCAGCCTCCAGATCCCCAAAGTGCCCCACCCACTGCCTGTCATTTCAATCATCCCTACCCTCAGAGAGAGTTAAAGGTACGAGGAGAATCATTAAGATCATGCTAGTTCACTAGTATCCAAAAGAACTTTCTGCAATGGTGGAAATGTTCTGTTCTGTGCGGTCCAGTATGGCAGCCTCTAGACACATATGGCTACTGAGCACTTGAGATGTGGCTGTGTGACTGAAGAACTGAATTTAAATTTTTGATTTTAATTAATTAATTAATTGAAAGTTTTTATTTATTTATTCATTTAAGTAATCTCTACACCCAAAGTGAGATCAAGAGTCGCATGCTTTTCCAACTGAGCCAGCCAGGCACCCCAATTTTAGTTAATTTAAATTTATTTTATTATTTTTAAGATTTTATTTATTTTTTTTAAGATTTATTTATTTATTTGAGAAAGCAAGAATGAGAGAGAGTACATGAGAGGGGGGAGGGTCAGAGGGAGAAGCAGGCTCCTCGCTGAGCAGGGAGCCCGATGCGGGACTCGATCCCGGGACTCCAGGATCATGACCTGAGCCGAAGGCAGTTGCTTAACCAACTGAGCCACCCAGGCACCCTATTTATTTTTTTAGATAGAGCACGTATGCGTGTGCACGTGCGCAAGAGCAGGGGGGCCAGGAGCAGAGGGCGAGGGAGAGAGAGAATCCCAAGCAGACTCTGCTGAGCACAGAGCCCAACATGGGGCTCAGTCTCACAACCCTGAGATCATGACCTGAGCCAAAATCAAGAGTCAGAAGCTTAACTGACAGTCACACAAGGACCCTGTTAATTTAAATTTAAATAATCACACAGTGGGGCACTTGGGTGGCTCACTCAGTCAATTGAGCATCCACTCTTGGTTCCAGCTCAGGTCATGATCTTGAAGTTGTGGGACTGAGCCCCATATCGGGCTCGGTGCTCTGCACTCAGCCTGGAGTCCACTTGTCCCTCTCCCTCCCCCTCTGCTCTTCCCCCTGCTCATGTGAGCCCCCGCACTCAAGTTCTCTCTCTCTCTCAAATAAATATTGTAAAAAATACCCCAAACTTTAAAAAAATAGTCACAAAGAGCTCATGGTTACCATAAAGGACAGCATAGTATTCAGTGTAAAGGGTTAATCTTATATATAGGGAAACTGAGCCCAGAGAGGAACAAAGTCGAAGACTCTTTAGCAACACGACCAAGGTACCTGTGTTTTATTCCCTGGGCTGTGAAGCTGATGCCAACTATGACCTGAGGGTTTCTTCCTATCATCAATTCCCATATGGTGTTCTGCAGAGTGGTCGTCCAATATACCCCTGGACTACAATACACCCTCTGTTTGAGGGCAGGGCCCCCTCACTCCTGCCACAGCCCTCACCCATATCAGCATGGGCTTCATACAATATCTAGTACTAGTCCTGAGCGACTAGTGCTGAGCACTTGCTCTGTGCCCAGGACGTCCCGTGCAGCACCTCTCTTAATGTTCTCGCCAACGTGATGAGGTAGATAGAATATAATCTGCCCTGAGAAGTTGGGTAACATAACTAGTAAGTGAAGGAGCTGGGATTTGAACCCCGGCCGTCAGGTGTCTGAGCCACGCCAGTCCCACCGGGCCGTGCAGTCTCACTGAGGGCAACATTGCTGCAGGGGGCCTCCCGTGGGAGGTGGAGCAACTCGACTCTAATGCCCAGCTTCGTTGCTCCCGCTTTGACAAGGCTACAGATGATGGAGAGCGGCAGGAAGTCAGGCAGGAAGTTTTATTCTTAACAGTAAGAACTTAAATTGCGAGAGAAAATCCACAGTTGCCAGATACTTTTCATGTATGTCATTTCATTTGATCACCGATTATTTTACAAATGAGAAAATTGAGCCCCCACTAGATTAAGCAGCTTGCCCAGGGTGACTCAGTTAGTAAGCGGCAGAGGGGGGCCTTGAGCCCGGGTTTCCTGGCAGAGACTATCCTCTGCAGCCAGTCGAGAGCAGGGGAGGGAACACCACCCAGAGGGGCAGGTGGTAGAATAAATGTAACTGATGTCTACTGGATCCTGCACTGGAGATAGAAGGGGGCACCTGGGTGGCTCACTCAGTTAAGTGTCTGCCTTCGGCTCAGGTCATGATCCCAGGGTCCTGGGATCGAGCCCTGCATTGGGCTCCCTGCTCATCAGGGAGCCTGCTTCTCCCTCTCCCTCTGCCTGCCGCTCTGCCTACTTGTGATTCCTCTCTCTCTCTGGGTCAAGTAAATAAATAAAATCTTAAAAAAAAAAAAAAAAGATCCTATTTCTTAACCCTTAGGCATTCTTCTTCTATTTATTTTTCTGAAATGATTGCTTTACAGCCCCCTTTCTTCTCTGAGCACAGACATGAATCTGGAATCAGGGATTCCAACCCTTTCTGTTTGAGTCTCAGTTCCATGAGGGCAGCGTTCTTGTCGGACCTTCTGCTGTATCTCTGGGGCTGAGCAAAAGTCCTGGCCCATTACAGGGGTTCAATAAACATTAGCTGAAGTAGTGAGTGAATGAATGAATAAAAGGAGTAGGAGTTGAGACCTAGGAAATGTGGGTCACTTGTCCAGCTCTCATTCATCTCATCTCTCTCTCTCTTTTTTTTTAAGATTTTATTTATTTGAGAGAGAGAGAGTTTGCGAGCAAGTGCATAAACGCAAGAGCAGGGAGGAGGAGCAGAGGGAGAAGAGTGGAAGGAGAGGGAGATACAGACTCCCCGCTAAGCAAGGAGCCTGATCCAGCACTCAGATCCCAGGACCCTGGGATCATGACCTGAGCTGAAGGCAGACGCTTAACCGACTGAACCACGCAGGCACCTCTCATCCATCTCATCTCTAATCCTCATGCTCAACAGAGATATTAGGTAAGGGTCAGGTGACCCGGGTTTGAATCCCAATTCCTCCTCTCATTAGGCTTTGGCTTTGAGCAAGTCATTTGATCTTTCTAAACCCGAGTTTTCCTCTTTTGCACAACTGACTTAATAACAGAAGCCACTTCAACTGGTCATCGGAATGATGAGAAAAGACATGTAGAAATGTTAGCACATTAATGGGATACTTAGCAGAGGCTGAATAAGGATTATGCTCCTGATTTACAAGATCGTAGTGAGGGCTAGAGGAAGTAAGTGACGTGAAAGTACCTTGTAAATCATTTATTATTAATGTAAATTCCTCGTATTCTGAAGGGAATGGAGGGCAGGGCAATGTCTATTAAAGGGGCAAGGAGAAAGGGCTGAAGACAGAGGGCATATTTGAGCTGTGCTTGCTAAAAGAAAGCCTCCTCTTCATCCCCCTCAGCCAGGGACTGACTAGCTTCCTGGCCCAGAGGCTTAGCCACTCAAGAACCACTTGGAGAATTTGGAGAAAGCCCAGGAAGTGGCAGAGAGCCAGCATTTAAAGAGACAGCAAACAGGAACCATGAAGAGAGCTGGAAGCAAAGGAATTAGGCACTAGAAGAGAAGAAGCCTAAGGGAGAGGACCATGGATCTCCCTTTCCACTGGGGACAACCGTTGACATCAGGACGAACTTATTCTGAAAGTGAAGCATGAGCATAGTGGAGGAAAGGAGACTTGTGGACTGTTCTTCCTCCTGAGAGATACAGCATTACGGAGGAGACTCCTGTCTTATCTGGGCAGGAAACTGCTGCTCCCCTTCCCAGGGGTGGAATGAGATGAAGATCCTTCCACAGGGGCTGGGGTAGGCATGGGCTCAGCCTTCCCTGAGTTGGGCAGAAGGTGGCTTGTCTCTGGACCTTTCTAAGGTGCCCCTCCTCGCCCATGCCCAGTGCCTCTCCACCCTAGCCCTCTTACCGCTATCTGAGGGCTCATAGCGGTCGATGAGTTCCAGAGCAAGGTCAGAAGCTCGCTCTCCTTCTTTCTGCTCCTCTTGGAGGAAATCCACAAATTCCAGCAGGGTCAACTTCTGCCCATCGGCCGAAAAGTTTTCAAACAGCTCTTGCACCTCAGTACGTTTAGTCAGCGCCTTATAGAACTCTACAAACTCTTTTCCCTCCAGAGTCCCGGACTCGGATGTGTCTGCTGCCTGCAAGCAAGGGTTTAGAGGATGGTGGAAAAATCCTTTTAAGAGCACATTGTGGGGGCGCCTGGGTGGCTCAGTCAGTTAAGCGACTGCCTTCGGCTCAGGTCATGATCCTGAGAGTCCCTGGATCGAGTCCCGCATCGGGCTCCCTGCTCGGCAGGGAGCCTGCTTCTGCCTCTGACCCTCCCCCCTCTCATGTGCTCCCTCTCTCTCATTCTCTCTGTCTGAAATTAAATAAATAAATAAATAAATAAATAATCTAAAAAAAAAAAAAAAAAGAGCACATTGTGGGCGCCTGGGTGGCTCAGTCGTTAAGCGTCTGCCTTCGGCTCAGGTCATGATCCCAGGCTCCTCGGATCGAGTCCCACATCCGGCTCCCTGCTCAGCGGGAAGCCTGCTTCTCCCTCTCCCACTCCCCCTGCTTGTGTTCCTGCTCTCGCTATGTCTCTCTCTGTCAAATAAATAAATCAAATCTTTAAAAGAAAAAAAAAAGAGCACATTGTATGGCCTTGACCCGTCCTGTAAGGGCAATCTTGCCGACAGGTGGATACAAACATCTTTCTGCAAAATTCTCCCAGAACTCCTGACACTTTGTGTTCATAGAAGCCGCTTTGGTAAGTAAAAAGCAAAATGGCAGCCGTACCGTTTGCTACTGGAGAAAAATTTCAATCAGAAAGGGTTAAATGCCCCAACAAGTGCCTAAAAGTTTAAAAGATCCCTCCTCCTATTTTATTCACATTCCAGTTGGACTTTTCCATTGTTACTAGGCACGGGGGAAGTTCTGGCCATGAACAGAGAGGTCCTTGAGGTCTGACACAGTATCGAATGGTTGTTTGCCCTTCATAAGACTATGAATCGTCTTTCTAAGAAGACTGAAGGGTGAGAACCATGCCTTACACTTTCCATCGAGCCTGGCATAGTGGTAGGGCATATAGGAGAGATTCAACAAAGAGTGATGCTGGGTAGGGTCAGGTACATCTGGCCATGTGAGAACATGGACTTGGCTGGCTTCTGAAAATCCTTCCCCAAAACACTCACTTGGAAAAGCTGGAAGGCATATTCTTGGTCCATTTCCACATTCATCAGGTGCAGTAACCGCTGGACTTCGTGGAAACTCATCCGACCATCCTGGTTCCTGTCTCCACGCTGGAACCAGTCACTCAGCCATCCAGGTGTGAGTCAAGGCAAAAGCACTGTGTGTGTTTGTGTGTGCAGATGTGTATGCATGTTCATCCACTGAGATCGTCTCCCCTATCTCCTCCCTGCCAATGCATTTTCCATATTAGCTTCCAGAATAATCTCCCCCCGAGCACCAATCTGTCTTGTCCCTGCATGGCTCAGGTGCCTGCAGGGTCCTCCCTGTTGCTTGCAGAAAGAAGCCCAAATTTTTTAATGTAGATTGAAGGTCTTCACCCCCACGATCTGGCCCCCACGCAGCCTTCTCAACACACCTCTGTCCTCCCTGTACTTTAGCCAGACTCTCCCTCCTGCTCTTCAATGTCCTATCTCTGAGACTTTTCTCATGCTGTTCCCTCAGGCAGGAGAGCCTTCTGCCTCCTTTCTTTATGTTCAAGTTCTACTCCTTTTCAAGGCTCAGCTCAAATTCAACTTCCTCCCTGATGTTTTTCTCAGAACTCTCTCAGCTAGAATTAAATATTTCTCCTTCCTTTGAACACCCACAAATAATTGCAGTCCCATAACACTTCTAGGGTACTTAGATGATTTACACAATTCCATTTTCTCCACCGACTAAAACAATGCCTGAGTCTCATTAATCTTTGTACCTCTAAAGCCTGGCACAGTGCCTGATACCTTCTCTGCTCCATAGATGGTGAATGAATGAACAAACGAACAAATGAATGAATGACCTGGCATGGAAAGTGAATACAATCTAGGAAACCTGAATGAGTCAACACCACGAAGTTCTGCTTCCCAGTCCTACAGTAGCTAATGCCACTGGGATCTTCTGTTCAGCTCTCAAGATCAGCACCTTGTTTGGTCCTTTGCCTCGCACCATCCCTCCCACCAGTCCTGAAGGGCCTGATTTCTGCCTACTCTCTGCCTGGTTATGTCTTTGTCATCCCAAGTCTCCATTACACCTTCAATATCCTCTGCCTCACAGTGGCCTGAGCTGTCCTTGCCCACCCCATCTGGACTCTTAGGCCTCCCTAGCGCAGCATGCCAACCCCCCCACCCACAACCCTGTCTCTAGCCCTGCAGCATCTGGCTCCTTCAGTGACCCCTGGCCCCACCTCTGACTCCATCCTGCTGATACTGGTCCAGCCGCTCCTGTTGGTCCATGCCGGTAACAAAGTCCACCAAAACCTGGAGCCCCTGCATCCATATCTTGGCCTCCTCGACGCTGTTGGCCACCAGGTCCAGGTTGGAGCGGCGGCCGTGGAAGACGATGGTGAAGCCCTGCTCCAGGGGGAGCTCCTCTGCCAGGCTCCGCAGCAGCTCGGACTCGTGGCCCTCCCGCACCGTCTCCACATCAGAGATAGAGACTACCAGAGAGGAAACAGGGGGGTGCAGGGGGAAGAGAGTCCACCGAGTTGCAGGAGCGAAGGGTCAGGGACCCTTTAAGGAGCCATAGGGAGGAGGAACCCCAACCTCCCTCCGCAGGATGAAACCCCCAAAGATTGGGTAGGGGGAGATGCAGACCCCTGGGATTCAGGATTCCCCATGAGTCGCTGCCATGTTCAGAGGCAGCATGCCAAGGGGCCCAGGCTGGGAGCAGCAAGACCTGGCTTCGGGCCACTGGCTGGCAGTGGGACACAGACCAAAATGACTTAACCCCTCAGTACCCTCGTCTGAAATAGGGGATAGTCCCTTCTTTGGCCAGTCCACATGGTGACCACTGGCGGGGCTGACGGAATGGAAACACACTTAAAGGTAGAAGCGGTTACACCAAAGCATGATATGTCCAAGTTCAATTTCCCCGTTCCAGGTTTGAGGGCCTCCTCTTTCCAGGTGTCTAAGAAAGCACCAGAGAAATTCTTCCACCCCCTTCCCTCAGCTGGGGGTGCTGTGGATCGTGAGCTTTGATTATGTCTCTAAAGCGGACTCTCTCAGATGTGTCCTGTGATCACAGTTTTGGAGGGGTCATAAAGCGCAGGATGCACACTGTTGTGCTGCATTTGTGATATTTAAAAATATGCATCATAGTGGCTAATTTGTGAAATGCATCCTGGCTTCAGGTGCCACGCTAGGTGCTTTGTACATTAACTTACTGAGTCTCTGTAACAACCTGCTAGCAGGTACTATTCAATCCCCATTTTGCAGATGAGGAAACTGAAGCTTAATGTAACTTGTCCAAAGCCACTCAGCTAGAAAGTGGCAGAGCCAGGGCTTTGATCCGGGCAGTCTGATGCGTGAGATCATGCTCTCACTATAATAATAATAAATATAACCTAGGATTTATTGAGCCTTATTATGTGCCAGGGCACTCCTAAGCCTTTTACGTGCAGTATCTGATACACTGTAGGACCCTGTTCCCTCCCCTGCTCTCAAGCACCTGGGCTCTTCAGAGTCCGATCCCCCCACCACACCCACGCCTAGCCATCCACGTGACTCACAGGTGGGCTTGGCAGTGCCTCCCGCCTGCCGGGCATGCCAGACTGTCATGCCATCATCCTGAAGTCTGAAGTATCTCAGTTTCTTCCAGCTTTTGGACCTCACCTTGCGCATCAGCATGCCCTTCTGCATCAGCAGCAAGTCTTGATTGATGGGGAGCCCTGGGCCAGGAGAAGAAGGGGCTGGCTGGGTAGCCGGCGGGAAGGGTAGAGGGCCCAGGAGGAGCTCTTGAACAGGGGTCCAGACTCCTCCCCACCTCCCCATTCCTGGGCTGTCTCCCGAAAGCCTCCTCTCCTGCTGGGGTACTCACGGCCTTGCATCAGAGACACCATCACCCACCGGTCCGCCAGCTGGTGCCAGTCACCTGGAGGAGCACAGAGGAACAAAAGGCTCTGGGTTAACACTGGTGATCTTAGAATAACAGATCAGAGGAGGAAGAGAAGGAAACGCGTGCGTCCTGACGGCCCACGATGTTCCAGGCACTTCATCTACGTAGTCTTTAGCTCTTTTTTACTTTTCGTTTGAGTTTGATGAATTTGAGGCTTAGAGAGGCTAAGAAACTTGCACCAAATCACATAAGGATTCAGAATTTAGAGCCAAATATGTCTGATTCCACAGCATCTGCTGTTTCCCATAGCCGTCGCCAGAGAGGACTAGACCGGGGCTTTCAGCCCAACACCCCAGAGTCACACCCTTCAGCTCCTCATTATTAAGGACCACCATCTTGCTGGCTGCCCCCTTTCAGAACCTGGAATCTCTCTATATCCTAGCCTTCTCTTCTCCAGGGGGAATCACCCCAGCTGCTCTATCTTGGGAGCCCTCCCCATGGTCCCGGGCAGGCCCCCCAGCTCCCAAGGGGCCAAGGCAGAATGCTACTTTTGCCTCTTCGGGGACACTTAGTACCATACTTGCTACATAAACCACATTCTTCTGCCTTCCCGTGGTAAAGCACACTTTACTTGTCATAAAGGTTATTCCCAACAGCTTAACGGACCAGGTGAGTTACGTAGTCTTAGAAATGCATTTTCAAGTTTTCTTTGCCTCCTGAAAAAGAGAGCCCTCTTTAAGATGCGTGCTAATTTAGGATCTGGTTAAGTTGTCCTGGTAGGTAAGAACAAACTTCTCTTGAAAAGAACCAGAAGAGGGGCAGCCTGGGTGGCTTAGTCGGTTAAGCGTCTGCCTTCGCCTCAGGTCATGATCCTGGAGTCCTGGGACTGAGACCCGGGTTGGGCTCCTTGCTCAGTAGGGCGTCTGCTTCTCCCTCTCCCTCTGCCTGCCCCTCCCCCTGCTTGTGCGTGCGCTCTCTCTCTCATAAATAAATAAATAAATAAATAAATAAATAAATAAATAAATAACTTAAAAAAAAAAAAGTCAGAAGACTTGATATGTAGCCACATTGATTCTAGCTCAGCCCCTCTAAGAAATTCTCAACTCTTGACCAAATCATTCTGGAACTGGCAAAGCCCAAGAAACATAGAGCTCAAAGCTTTGCAAAAGCAAAGGAACTGCACTTGAATAGAAATGCTGTGTTTTTTAATTGATAAGTTTAAGTTTTTGACAATGGTGAGCATCTAAAACACGAAAAGCATCTCTAAAGCAATCATTCAGTTGGTGCTCCATTAGAACATGGTGCAGTTCAACTCACTAGACCTCATCAACGAAAAGCAGAAGTCCAGAAATGATTTGTGACTTGTCTGAGGTCACATAGCATCTCAGTGCCTTCTCTCTCTTTAGCTGGAAGGGCCTATCAAGTCACCCAAGTGTGACTAAATCTTTAGGAAAAATGTAGAGGTCACTGAAAATACAGCTCCCCTGACTGGAGGACCTAGAGAAGGCTTTCTAAAGGAGTAGCAATATGCAGGGCCCCAGAGGGAGAGGGGAAGTTTGGGGAGCCAGACTGTACCTAAGTGGGAAAGATAACTCAAGGCAGCCCTCAGGAGAGACAGAACTCTGCAACAGTTCCAAAACGCAAAGGTTTTGCTGGCTGAGGCTGAATACAGTGAGACTGGGTGAGATCAGAAGAAGCCTCTGGATGGAAGAAGGGACCCAGCGTGCTTCATGAGCGGCAGAAAAGCAGCCCCGCTTGGAATCTAAGGCTCGCAAAAACTGAATGAAGAGTGAAGTAACAGGTCCCTCCTAAATGTCTCAGGTCCCCAGACTCCAGCGGAAGGGAGAAGGCTGGGGTTCTGATCCCCCTTGCCAATATCCTTCCTTACCTCCTCTTTGAATTTCAGCTCCCATGTTTGGGGCATAGGGACCTTGGGATGGGGTGGATCTCGGCCCTGGGAGACGACAGAATGCCCTTTCCTTACACCTGTGTCCAGGAGCTTCACAAGCATGTCCTGAAATATGTGCTGGGACACCCCTGTTTTGGAGCCTATCTCCTCTCAAGAAAGCCTTAGAAAATTATTTTATGCATTTTGGTCAAACTCTTCCAACCCCAGGGTTTGGCATGCTCTTCCAATCCTACTCCCATTCCTGACTCACTATTTTAAACATAGATCCAGGTGACATGTGGCCATATGAGGGCCGATTTCAACTCAGGGAGCCACAGAATGTCAGAGCTGGACTTCATTTTATAGAGAAGGGCTAGAAAGATTAGCTGAACTGCCAGAGTCATTGAATGAATTATGTGGCAGAAGTGGGACCAGAACCATGGTTCCTTGTGACCAGCTCAGAGATCTCACCAAGGCTCTGCCCTTAGAAAGGGTTTTCTCTGGGGGTGCCAGAGAAAGAGTTGCATGTCCAACTCTTGGTTTCGGCTCAGGTCATGATCTCAGAGTTGTGGGATCGAGCCCCGCATCAGGCTCCACACTCAGCACAGAGTCTGCTTGAGATCCTCTCTCTCCCTCTCCCTCTGCGCCCCCCCCCCCCGCTCTCTCTCTCTCTAAAATAAATAATAAATCTTAAAAAAAAAAAAAAAAGAAAGGGAAAACCCTTTCTTTCCAAAAGGAAACTCTGGAAGCAGGTTAGAGCAGGGCTAAGAAGCAACAAGGGACATGGATGCTTTGTCTCCCCACTTTTGTCATTCTTTGCCCCCACCATGTCCCACTTAATAGCCTTTCTTTTCTTTCTTCCCATTTCTCTCCTCTCCCCATCCTGGTGCCTTCCTTCTCCTTTCGCCCAGCTCACTCTTCTCTTCTGATCCCCTCTGCCTCCCTACTTGCTCACTTGCCAACCTCTCTGTGCTTTCCTCTCCTTATCCTTCTCCCCACCCCTTCTCCCCTCACCTCTTCCTCTTTTTCTTTCTCCTCTAATTCCCAATAGGTCGGGTTCTCGTCCCCTGTGGGGATTTTGACCCTGGGGTCCAGGAGGGAAGAGGACACTCAGGAGCACACCCTTCCACTCAGCCTCGCTTCCCCCGTATCCTAGGAGACTGACTGAACACACTGCTCAGAGAATGCGACTTGGAACCCAGGTGTTCTAGGTCTTGGTGTTGCCTCTGGCTTCTGAAGGTAGGATGGGAAGGATATCACAGCTGATGCAGGTGCAGTGAGGAGAGAAGGAACAAAGGATTGGGAGTGGGAGCAGGACTAAGAGGTGAGGAGCAGAGGATGAAGACTGAGAGTAAGAGATTGAGTCCTCACTGTTCACACCTAGATGCGAATGTGGAGATCCTCGAGGACACAGATAATTACCTCTATAATATCGATGAGAGGATAAAGACACAAAATAAGGTGGGAAGTGGCCAGGGCTGCCCGGTAAGATTTGGTCCTCAACTTACAGGTGGCTATAAGAGATGGACTTTGGCAGAGTTGCCAAAGGTGCCAAAAGCATTACAGTGAAATTCGGGGTGTCTCAGAGCTCTCTGAGGGGCAGGAAGAAAGAGAATCATTATGTCTACTCTCTTGCTTCTGAGCAGGATTATTGGGTGACTTCATTCATAGAAAGAGGACAGAATGGCTCTGGTCATAGGGAGCCTTCAGAATGTTAAAGCTTGAAGACTCTTTTTCTTTTTTTTTTTTTAAGATTTTATTTCTTTGACAGAGAGAGACACAGCGAGAGAGTGAACACAAGCAGGGGGAGTGGGAGAGGGAGGAGCAGCCTTCCCGCCGAGCAGGGAGCCCGATGCGGGGCTCGATGCGGGGCTCGATGCGGGGCTTGATCCCAGGACCCTGGGATCATGACCTGAGCTGAAGGCAGACGCTTAACGACTGAGCCACCCAGGCGCCCCGACTCTTTCTTTCATAACTCATCCAATCCAGAGGTTCCTGGCTATACTGATATCCCTAGGTCAAATAGCGATTCCTTAGCCCCACCCAAAAGGATGGAGCTCAGGAATATTTAAAAAAGAACCCCTACTACACAAGCAAGTCTGGGAAACCCTAAATTCCTACCACAGATCAGGAAGCTGCTGTCCAAAGTCACATAGCTGGTTAGTGGCAAAATCAGGACTAGAAGCAGGTGCTCTTCCCAGCACAGCCCTTGGGCATGCCAACAAACTGCCCTAGCCCATGGAGCAGGCTGAGAACAAGTATAGAGCTCAAACCCGGGCTCTTTCTAAGGAAATCTCATAACTCTATTGTTTCTATGATCTTCCCTGGGTCTTCGGTAATCCTCAACATTCTGCTAATGAATCTATCCTACTCCAATTCTCTCTCTTCCCTTACTAGGATGGGGCTCACTTCTGAGTGGTAGCTAAGAGGTCCCCATGTAAGGGGTGACTGCCACAGCCAGGAGGAAAGCTGCAAATCAAAGTGCTAGAGAGAACCAGGAGGTGGGAGCCTTGCAGACGTGTTAGGGCTAAGGAGTCCGGGGTACAATTTAATCAGGGGGGACAGGCATTTGGCGGACAGAGTTAGGGACTCAGGCAGGGCAGAGCTTGGGGCAGAGGCTGGTCAGAGCCTCCGGGCCCTTACCGTGGGCAGGATAGCGGTCCTGTGTCTGTAAGCTTGTGCGATGCTCTCTCCTGTGGGACGAGGAAACCCAGCTGGGCTCTTGCTCTTCTCTCTCGCTTGCTCACTCACTGGCTTCCTCCCCTTTTCTACCGCAGTTTGCTGCTGTGACTGGCAGACTTGCAGCTAAAGGGAAGGAGTAGGGAGGGGAGAGGTGTGAGCTCTTCCAAATCTTAAAGGCCCAGGACATTGGTCAAAGGGAAGGAGTTTTGGGGGAGGGGTGGTGAGACAAGGATTAAAGGAGGAGGAGCCCGGCTGCCCTTCATCTTGATGCCAGCCCTCATTGACCCCAATCCTGCAGTAGCTCTCCCGGTGAAACCCAAGGAGTGTCTGAGTTGCGTTGCTCCGTGAATCACTGCTTTTCATTCCGCACGGTTTCTCCCTGCATGTCACACAGCTGTCTTTGCCCTGATTTCATCTGGCTCCTTTCCAGGGTGTCTGTTCCACTGGCCGGCTTCTGTGTCTCTGTGTCCTGCCTTGCAGGGCACTCAGTCTAGCTCTGTGGCACAGGGTAAGAAAAAAAGAACCAGGACGGGGAAGGAGGAAGATGAGGAGAAAGGGAGGAGAGGAATGATCCTAGAGGGTAGAGGGACGGGTTAGTTAGTATCTCTGTATATTTTGGGCACTCGCTAAACACTGAAGGAATGCATACATAAATGCATGAAATAATTCATTTCTTCTTTCTTTACATGTATGCATTCTAGGAACGTTTGGTCAGCACCTCCAATATGCAAGGACACACGTGTGTGTTTATAAAGATGTGTGTAGAGATGATGTGGACTCATGGTATTGTAAGAATCAAGGGCAAAGAGTGGAGCACAAGATTGGAAAGACACCCAGAGGGAAAGAAAGGTGATGAGCTTCTTGCAAGGTGAATGAACAGGTGGCTGTAATAGAAACCGAGACTGAGGAAAAGGAGACCAAGTTAGGAGAGGAATATAGGGGATTGTAAAAGGCTTCATTATGGCCCCATACTACACACTGAGACCAAGACCCAGGGTAGTCTTGGCAATGTCCTGGGCTCACATGTCAGCAGCAGAGACGAATAGTCCCTGGAGCTCTCCCAAACACTGTGAGCTGGGACCTACTTTTGCTCTGCCTTGGAAAGACTGTGGGGTATGGAGATTTCTGGCCCAGTGGGTGGGAGTCAGGCAGCTAAGGGCACAGGGCACAGCCCTGGACTTGGACTTCTGTGGATTCTCTCCAGTGAGGTGTGTTTTAATCTAGGCATAGGGGGAACTAACTATATGAAATGATGCGATTTTAAGTGTGCTGAGGTCTGGCTACCTCTCATGGCTCCCCAAACACCCTTTGAGTGCCTAATATTCTACCATTAGTGATTATTTATAGCTAAACCTTTAGTCCCATTAAAATAAAATCCTCCTAAGTGATTACCATAAATGTCAGGACTGTGGTTACTTTGGGGAGGAGGGAGAGTTCTGATAGGATCGGGCACGTGGCTGGCTTCTGAAATAGCTGGCCAAGTTCTAATTTCTAGTCCTGGGTGCTAACGAGGGTCTTCCCTTTATAACTTATTCAACTATACATTTTCCTTTCTTTTTTTTTTAAGTAATTTAATTTTTTTTAAAAGATGTTATTTATTTATTTGACAGAGAGAGACACACAGAGAGAGGAAACACAAGTAGGGGGAGTGGCAGAGGGAGAAGCAGGCTTCCCGCTGAGCAGGGAGCCCTATGTGGGACTCAATTCCAGGACCCTGGGATCATGACCTGAGCCGAAGGCAGACGCTTAATGACTGAGCCACCCAGGTGCCCCTTTTTAAGTAATTTTATTTTTATTTTATTTTTTTAAGATTTTATTTATTTGACAGAGAGACACAGCGAGAGAGGGAACACAAGCAGGGGGAGTGGGAGAGGGAGAAGCAGGCTTCCCGCCGAGCAGGGAGCCCGATGTGGGGCTTGATCCCAGGACCCTGGGATCATGACCTGAGCCAAAGGCAGACGCTTAACGACTGAGCCACCCAGGTGCCCCTAAGTAATTTTTAAAAAGATTTTATTTATTCATTTATTTAGAGAGAGAGCACACAGGAGCAGGGGGAGGGGCAGAAGGAGAGGGAGAGAGAAACTCAAGCAGACCCCATGCTGAGCATGGAGCCTGATGCAGGGCTCGACCTCGAGACCCTGAGATCATGACCCAGGCTGAAATCAAGAGTCGACAGCCCAACCAACTGAGCCACCCAATTGCTCCAATACTTTAGGTAATCTCTACACCAAACGTGGGACTTGAACTTGCAACCTGGAGATCAAGAATCGCATGCTCCACCGACTGAGCCAGCCAGGTACCCCTAACTATACATTTTGTGTAATTTTCTCTATCTGTATTATATTTTACAACAGGAGGGTTTCTGATTTTTGCAACTGGTAATTTCTGAAGTTTTATTGGTTTTCCACCATTCACTAGTTGAGTTTCCATATTCTCCTGAGAGCAGAGTTTTTTGTTTGTGTGTTTGTTTTTTTAATTTACTTATTTAAGTAATTGCTATACCCAATGTGGAGCTTGAACCTGCAACCCTGAGATCAAGAGTCCCATGCTCTTTTGACCTGAGACAGCCAGGCGCCCCTGAGAGCAGGTTTGGATAAAGAAAGAGGAATATGCAGGGAGGGGAGGCTAAAGAGGGAGGCCACTCATGGGGAATAGAAAGATTAAGGGGGCATCAAAATTTAAATGGTGCTGACTTCACGTTTTATTTAATAGAGCCCCTGTCTTCCTCTCCCATTTCTACTCCCCTAACATCATCATGTCCTTAGTTTTCCACGCTTCCCCCTTACATTCCTCACTCCTTCTACACTCCAGGATTATGGACGCTTTGCCTCTACTGCCTCACCTAATTGCTGCCAAACTTCCTTCCCTTCTGCGGGGGGTTCAGTGGGGGTATTATCATTCCTCCTGGGTTTTCTGGGAGAGTTCAGATCTTAAATATTCTTTTTCAGTGTTTTCATAAACATACCAATCCTCCCCAGATCATGCGTCCTGATTTTGGGGGGCAGGCACTAGGGAGACCTTCACAAGGTTAGAATGGCTCCAAAGAGTGACTTAGAAGACATCCCTGCTGCAGGGCGATCCTTAGATCCAGGGAGGGAGCAGACAGACGGGGGTGGGGGTGGGGGGTGGTACAGGAACTGTCCCTGTGGTTTGGTTGTTCTTATTTCCATAATGATCCTGGCCCTCCCCCACTGTTGTCTATTATTAACAGATCCAGAAACTTGATCAGGGCAGCAGCAGCAGAGGGATTTTCTGGGAACCATGCCCAGGAAAGGCCCAGAAGCCCTACATTGAAATGAAGGGGCAGCCGGCAAGGAGGGAGACCTAAACACTGTCCTCTTCCACGGCCACGCAAACCTAGACCTTCCTCCTTATACACAGTGGAGATGCCCTAAATATCTTGCTTCTCGGGACTAGAGAATCAGAGATCAGTTTCCAGTCCATCCAGACAAACTACTCAAACTTCTGAAATACAGCCCATCTTCTTCGTGGTCAAACATGCAGCTCAAAGTATTAAATTCCACTTAAAAAATCATCAATATGAGATCACTTGTGGAATTAAAAGCCAGGATACCTAACTTCGGAAGACCAGAGAATATATAGCCATTCCTCAATTCTGACATTAAAAACAGAAAACTAAGGGGAAGGGGAAAAGGAGGTATAAAATCAAAGAACAAGATGATGGAATTAGAATAAAAAATACAAATGGTGTAATATTCCATACTGAGACAAAACCTTCAGAAAAGGTCATAAAACAAAATACAAGTATGTGCTATTTTAAGAAGCATGTCTACAGAAAGGCATTAAAAAAAATAAACTGCTGCATAAATCTTAACAACAAAGAGGTTGAAAGTTAAAGGAACATATCTGGGAACAGAGACTCCACTTTTGTCCTTATTCAAAATTGCCTTGGCTGTTTTGGCACTTTACATTTCCATACAGATTTTGGAATCCTCTGCTTGTCAATTTCACAGAACTAAACCTGCTGGGATTTTACTTAGAGTTGAGTTTAACCTGCAGATCAATTTGAGAACACCGGCATCCTTACAATATTACTTTCTAATCCATGGAGTAGATATATCTTTCCATTCATTTCTTTCAAAAATGCTTTGTTGTTGTCAATGTAAAGGTTCTGCATATCTTTCAATGTATCTATTTTGAGCTATTTGATTTCTTATGCTATATTTTTTTATTTTTAAGTAATTCCTACATCAAACATGGGGCTCAAACTCACAACCCCCAGATCAAAGTCACACATTCTTCCGAAAGAGCTAGCCAGGCACCCCGTTGTATTTTTGAAATTCCTTTTTTTTTGTATTTAGAAACACGTAATTGATTTTTTTGCATATTGACTTTGTATTCTGGTACCTTGCTAAATCCATTTCATTCTAAGAGTTTGCATATTCTTTTGGATTATCAATGTACACAGTCATGTTGTCAGCAAAAATATTTTTCCTTTATAATCCTTTTCTTGGTTTATCACACAGGCTTGGACCAGTATAATGATACATGGAGGTGTGGCAGTGGACATCTTTGGCTCAATCTTCATTTCATGGAGGAGGATTTCAGTATTTTTTCATTGAGAGGTTTACTATAGTGTTTTTGTCAATACCTTTTGTTAGATTAAGGATGTGCCCTCCTACTTCTGGTTTTCAAAGTTTTTTTTTTCTCTTAATCGTGAATAGGTATTGAATTTTGTAGTGTTCTTTTGTGTATCTACCTAGATTTGATTATTTTTCATGTATTGAATCAATCTTGGTTTTTTACAGTAAACCCAGATTAGGTATGGTGCATTATCAATTTTTTTTTTTGCTAGATCTGATTTGCCTATTTTTTCCAGGAATTTTACATCTACTTTCAAAGGACAGTTCAGCCCCTGGTTTTCCTCTGTGATATCCTTGATGGGTTTTGGTCTTCAAAAGTGAATGGGGACCTGTTCCCTTATTCCATAGTCTCTGGAACTTCATGGAAGATTAGTGTGTAAGACATGAGTGATGTCCCTTTTTCTAACATTTTTTTGGTCTAAGGTCTACTAAGGTTTTATCAATTTTATTGATGCTTTCAAGGGAATGACTTTCTACTTCATTGATTTTCTTTCTTGGACATTTGTTTTCTATTTCATTGACTTTTGGTTTTTTTTTTTTTTTAATTTTCCTCTTTTTTTGAATCTGCTATCCTGTTTCTGGACATAAAAACTTAGATCACTGACTTCAGCCTTTCTTTTTAACATGTGAATTAAAGTGAATTATCACTTTACCTGTATACCAAAGGTTTTGATATGGTGTATCTTATCAATTTTTTTAACTTTGTGATTTCTTCTGTGACCCATGGGTTATTCAGAACTGTACTGCCTGTTTATTTTTAAAGTTAGGGATTTCCAGTTCTCTTTTTCCTAACTTAATCCCCGTGTTGACAGAACAATATTTTAATTTAAAAAAAAATTTTTGAGGCCTGATGGTCCACTATGACCAATTTCAGTAAATGCTTCTGGCGTAATTAAAGAGGATATGCACACTGTTGATTTAGAGTACATTACTCTTTTTGTCAATTAAGTTAGGTTTGTTACTTGTGTTGTTCAACTCATGTCATATTAGTTTTTGAAATAAATGTATTAAAATATTTTTAAAAAAATTAAATTCCACAGCATTCAGGAATTTCATTTCATTCTATGCTTTCCTATTCCAAATGTTTTCTTTGGGCTTCTGACAGCAATACCTGTGTATATCGCCCCACCCCCAACCCCCCCTCAGCCTTTGAGCAACAGGAGTAGTGAGCAAAGGAATGCTATATACAGACAGTAAGGAAGGCATGCTCTGAGGTCTACCAGTGCCTCTCCTTGCCCTGTTCCACCACTCAGTCATAGGCCCTCTGATACCTTGGAAAAAAGCTGGAAGCAGAGGTTGGCTCTGTCCCGCTGAGTGCCAGAAACAGGCACGGAAACTCTTGGGATGTGTGCTAAGTCTTGAACCTCAGGAAGAAATGAATATTAAAGTCTGTGATAAAATGTTTCCAGCACTACCTCTTCACTTCAGGTCTCTCCCACACCATACTAAATTCTGGCCATGACAGCCAGGAGTGAGGTTCTGTTTCAGCAAAAGACATTTTATCAGATAAAGGGTACCACCCCAGCCTCCCAAACAGCTCTTATCCAGCAGCAGGACTCTTCCCAAAGGACCTAGCCACAGGGGAACCGTCATTGCCCTCTTGGCAGAACAGTGTGTTTGTGTCCAACAGATGGCAGAGGCAGGAGTGACAAGGATCATGTGACCAGAGTGCCTAGAGATCTCTATATTGACAAAATCAAATCTCCAGTTTAAAGGAAAAATTATTTTTATAAAAACAGAAACAGGTTTTATTTCAATCCTGTTAGGGAGTAAGAGGGATGGAAAACAAAAAAATGAAGGGAGGGGTCTCTTTATACACACATGACATCAGGATCAACTACAAGGAATAGAATAATACCCATTTTCATCCCTCCCCCAACTCCTAGGTGGGGTCCAAGGCCAGCTGAGAATAGATGGAACAGGAATTAAGACACAGTATGGCACAGTAAAATGGCCAACGCACCGAAAGATGGAGAAGAGAATTTCCCAGGGAGCAAGGCCCTGGGTCTCAGCTGCTTCCCCAGTGGAGGGGGAATGAGAAAACTTTGGCTCAGCAGGAAGGCAGTTGGCAAAAATCAGAGATCCCTTAGCTGGACTCTCCAGATCACAAAACTACGGGCTGAGGGAAGTCCAGATGTCTATCCAGTCCATGGTGTTCTCTGCTTTCTCCAAGACCTCTTCTCTTCAGGCTTGAGACTGAGAGCTCACCTGGTTCTCCTCTTCATCTTGTAAGGCAGGGGAGTAAGTGCTTATTCTACCCTTCCTACATCTAGGCTACTTAATTACTATTTTCTCGGCTCCTGAGACAGAAGCCAACTAACAATGCCGGCCCCCTTTGTGAAAGTCGGCTTGAAAGAGCCCTTGGTTGGCAAATTTGCCTCTGCAGAGGTTTCTCTGAGCTTGCTCCTTACAGACAGAGCCTCCCCAGACTTGCTCGGAGATACCTTCATTTGTGTGAGATGTGGACAGGAAACTTTGTCTCTCTCTAGCATTGGACTAATAATCCCATCTTTGGAGATGGGGATAAGAGAGCGAGCGAGCAGGTGTTGGCAGGGGGAAGGACTGGGGGAAAGCAAGGCAGTTTACATTGTGTTACAGATTCGAATCTCTGGATTGTGAAGAATCATCTAGAGCTCCAAAGAAGGCAGGGGGATTCTCTGACTCAATATGAACAAGTGGAAGTATTTTAGTGGCTACCCTGTAATTCCCACAGACCAACAGGGAATGTGTCCAAAAAAAAAAAAAAAGATAGCAAAGCAGCAGCGTCAAACCCTCTATCTTAAATCTGAATAAAACGAACTCATTCAGCTAATACCACTTCAAGTACAATCGTGAACACAGATGGCGCTGCGGAAATTCATACTAAAGAATGGGATCAAGTAGCCTGTCATCTTGATCCCAGGCACCTTTAAAAGTCATCCAGAAAATCTCTCTGAGGACTGGAATTGAAGGTGGAGTCCATGCCGCTTTACCTCCCCCAATACAATACCCTTCCAGGACAGCCGGATGGATTAAGACGTCTGTTGAAGTTTAATAAGAGGGACGTGAAAAAGGGAAAAGCACTGAGGTTTGGCAGAGCTAGCAGCTAGAGCCAGAAACAAGGTGAGGGTCCTTGTGGCATCCAGAACTGGGGGCAGAAGGACGGAAAGGGAAGGGAGAGAGGCAGCAGGGTCCTGTCGTCCTTTGGCTTTACCCTTCCCCTGCCTCCCATTCCTCCCCACAGTTCATGCAGCTACTGGCCTGCTAGAGGGGATGCAATGCCCAGACCAACTTTTTATTAAGCTTATGCAGCTAACAGACTTGTAAACAGTGCCAATTGACAAAGTTTTGCTGAGTATTACAGCTGGTGTCCACTAAACACACCTCTCTCTGACATCAAAAACAAAAGACCCAAGTAAACAAATACTGAGAGAGAGGATGAAGAGACACGTCTTGAGTCTTCCAGGAAGGCAAAATAAAAGACCGCCACCCGGCTTGGTCCCAGGCGTTGCGCATGCCTCGCGTGCTAACACGGTCCCGGTCCCGGTCCCGGTCCCGGTCCCGGCCACGGCCCCACCCTGCCCGCAGCCGGTCCGGGTTGGGGAGAATGGCCATCGCGGGCACGCTGCAGACACAGCATTTGCTGGTGTGGACACCCTCCTGGAGCTGTGGTGGCAGGCTGCTGTGTCAGGAGCCCATCTCCTGGGACGAGCGGAGGGAGCCCAGGTCCCAGAGGCAGCCCATTCACCCCAGCGGGGCGACCTTGCCCCTGTTCTCCAGTGCACGTCAGCATTGAGGTTGTCTATTCCTGGTCGGCGGTAAAACCTGAGCTGTTTTCCTCGAGGATTCCCCACCCCCAACTCGGGGGAGTGGTAGAAGGGGACAGGGGAGGGTCACTGAGGGGGCAGGGGGATCCCCCGAGGATCGGTGACCTGGCCCTCTTGCAGGTTCTTCACCAGTTGTGCAAGCCAGCGTTTCGTGGTGGTGTCATCTTTTAGCACCTGGGCGAAGGTCGTGTCCTTCAGCTGGTCAGGGAGGCACTGCCTGAGCGCTTCACGTGCCCTATGTCAGAGACAAACAAGCCAACCGGGGAGACCAGCAAATAAACCCACATCTGGGAGACAGGGAAGAGGCCCTTTCTTAGACATAAATATACAGAATCCCAGGAGTATGAGGTTCAGTCAAGTTATCTTAAGAATCCATAACAATTCTTTAAAACTTGTCTTAGCCATGGGCTCAGAGATCTCCATGATCTGTCATCTGTGAACATTTTCAGAACGATGTCTCAATGTGGAATTCCAAGACACCGCAAAATGGAATGGAATGGTGCAACAGTTGAATTCAAACTGCTTTCTAATTTATTACAGTAAATACTGTCAATATGTTCATGGTAAAAATAGATGGGTTATAGTAACCGGAACATTTCCAAAATCAGTACATGAACAGGGAAAGATGACCTGACTCACAGTATGACAAATTAGTGAACTTTAATTCTAAATTAATATAAACTTGTATCTTTCCAAAAACTACCTCAGTTTCTTTTCTTCCTTTTTTTTTTTTTTTAAGTAAGCTCCATGCCCGATGTGGGGCTCGAACACATGACTCTGAAATCAAGTCACATGCTCTACTGACTGAGCCCACCAGATGCCCCTGCTTCAGTTTTATAGTTAAAATGCTTAATAAGAGATGAGAAGTAAAAACACAAGTATGGTAGCAACATTATCAGATGAACTTTCAAATGTTTCATTTTCTTTAAAAGATGTGCAGTAGAAAGTCAAATCTGAAAACCTCAAAACGGTAAATGTTAATGGTTTATAAAGCTGTTTTAAATAAAGTTACAGCTTTTGTACTCAGACTAGTTTAAAGAAACATATTTTCAAACTGATGAAAACAGGAACCACTGAAGGACAGGACGAATGGTTGAAGAAATAGCTAGGGCTTGAATAACCTCAGTGGCAGAAGGCTGCGTTCACATTAAATTGAGTTATCCCTATTCCTAGGAACATAGAAATTGCCCCATTATGTGGTTTAGCAGAACCTGAGCAAGTGGCTTTCAGCATGAATTATGGATTTACAAAGCAAAAGGTCAAACATTTCTAAAATGCATTATTATCTACAATATATGATTTCTGACAGAAAGATTATGAACATAGGGAGATAAGAAAATTAGCTCAAGAACTTTAGAGGAATCAGAGAACAGAAAATATAATTCAAGCGCCCTCTGGGATCTATTCCTTTCTTAAGAGATCTTTGAAAATATATTTCTCTTTCTGACCACCTGGGGTAGCAACAGAAAGCTCAAACCACAGGAGTAATGTATCATAAGGTTCCCTGGGAACTGTCTGGACTCCCTGGAATGCCAGAGGAGGGCACAGAGTTACAGAGATAAAACTCTGATGGATTTTTTTAAAGTAAGCTCTATGCCCAATGTGGGGCTTGAACTCATGATTCCGAGATCAAGAGTCACACGCTCTACTGACTGAGACAGCCAGGCGCCCCCAAAACTCTGATGGATTTTAAAATTTAGCACTTGAGATTTTAAAAGGATTTAATCAAGTTCTGTCAGACTAATTATTGTTATATCCCTTCTCTACCCTAAAGATACAGGAGCTATGCCATGAAATGGGGCAACTATTCACCCGAGTATTTCCCCAAACTCCTATAAATCCTGGTAAATGTTTACCTGGGATTATCTGAGAGTCGAAGGTAACACCTCACTACGTGCTTCAGCAGACGGGCGGAAGGCTCTTTGGATAGCTGCAGGACCATCTTACCCTGTTTTCCCCCAAAATGGGTCGGGGTAGGAAAAAACACACAAACACAAAATAATCCTAGTTGACATCAGAGATCAGAGATTTTAAGAATCATTATACAAGGTTCCGGGAAGCTGTTCAGTGTCAGCTGCAAAGGGACTAAGCTGTTTGATCAGAAGTAACTATAATGGGAGTGGACGAAAGAACTCACCAAGATCATGGCAACGTGGGAGAAACGCTCGTATGTCTGACATATATATGCCAAACCTGTGTCATCTAAGAGGATCTTCTGGAGGATGAATGTGGCAACCTGGAGTAAAAACAAAAATGGAGTCCAAAACGTTGCTCAGACTTGTCTTCCAATGATCGAGTCATCTTCCGGGAAGAATTGTGAATCAGAAAATGAAGCAGAGACCCTGACAATATGCACAACATAGTCAACAAGATATGCACAGTTTAATCAAAATAATTAGCATTACCATAGTGAATACTTACTATGTGCCAAGATATTTCCTAAAGGCGTAACATGCTTTTTCTTCTCTTTTTTTTTAAAAGATTTTATTTCTTTGACAGAGAGAGAGACACAGCGAGAGAGGAAACACAAGCAGGGGGAGTGGGAGAGGGAGAAGCAGGCTTCCCGCGGAGCAGGGAGCCCGATGCGGGGCTCAGTCCCAGGACCCTGAGATCATGACCTGAGCCGAAGGCAGACGCTTAACTGACTAAGCTACCCAGGTGCCCCACTTTATATTCACAATACACCTATGAGGTAGGTACCACTGTTACTCTCTTTTACATAAAAGGGTAGGTTCTGGGTAATTATCAGATTCTTAAAAATGTAGGTACTTTTTCAGTTATCAAACCCCAGCTATGTGGCAGGCATAACTGCTAATCAGTAACTTGTAAGGTTAGGGTCCCAAGTGACAAAGCCTCTAAGTCGTGGAGTTGAGATCTAAACCTACTTTGAATACAGAGCTTTTTCTCTTTTCCATGGGCCAAGATGAGTTTAGAAATTCAGCTGTGCCTCATCTCTTCCCAATGAGGTAAGTAAAGCTTTTCCTACTCGTGTTGTATATGTGTGTACAATTTATTCATACCTACTCTTTTTTTTTTAAAGTGGGCTCCATGCCCAGTATGGAGCCCAATGCAGGGTCCGAACTCATGACTCTGAGATCAAGACCTGAACTGAGATCGAGAGACAAGTCACTTAACTGACTGAGCCACCCAGGTGCCCCAAGCTTTTCCCACTCTTAAAAGATCTTTAATAATTAAGATTTTTAAGCCTTCCTTCTAACACTATTCCAGCAATAGTAAAGAATACCTCAATTTAAACTCATTAACTCTTGCACAGAAGGGACTAAAAAATACTAGTCTAATTCAAGTCAAATTTTAATGATTCCCTTCCTTGGTTGCTCATTAGAACCAACTGTGGCAATTATTTATTTTATTTTACTATTTTACTTGAGTATAAAATTGTGGTTGGGCTAAATAATGGCCCCCAAAGATATCCAGGCCCCAATAACCAAACTATGTGAATGCTACTCCTATGGCAAAAGGGACTCTGCAAATGTGGTTAAGGATCTTGGGGACAAGGGTGCCTGGCTGGCTCAGTTGGAAGAGCACATGACTCTTGATCCCAGGGTTGTGAGTTCTAGCCCCATGTTCGGTGTAGAGATTACTTCAAATTCAAAAAAAAAAAAAAAAGATCTTGGGGAGATGAATCATTCTGGATTATCCAGGAGGGACTTAAATGTAATTACAAATGTCCTGATAAGAGGGAGGTGGAGGGAGATTTGACCACATAGGAGAAGGCGACATGACAGAGCACAGAGATTTGAACATGTTACACTGCTGGCTTTGAAGATGGAGGAGGGGAGCATGAGCCAAAGAATGTAATTCTTGAAGCTGGAAAAAGCTAAAAAGGGATGCTCCTAGAGGCTCCAGAAGGAATGTTGCCCTACCAACATTCTGACTTTAGCTTGGAGAAACTGATTTACAATTTCTAAGTTGCAGAACTCTAAGAAAATAAATTTGTGTTGTTTTAAGCCACCAGGTTTGTGGTATTTGTTATGGGAGCAAGAGGAAATATACATAGTAAAATGTGTATAGTGCATATATATTTTTACCTATGTACACATTTATGAACCACAACCAGATTAAAATATAAAAGATTTCCAGCACTCCAGGAGATTCCCTTGTGCCTTTTCTCAGTCAATACCCTTCCCTGAGCAGGGCGCCTAGGTCACTCAGCAGGTTAAGTGTCCAACTTTGGCTCAGGTCATGATCTCAGGGTTCTGGGATCGAGCCCCACATCAGGGTCCGTGCTGAGCGGGGAGTCTGTTTCTCTCTCATTCTGTCCCTCCCCGTTTGTGCACGCTCTCTCTCAAATAAATAAATCTTAAAAAAAAAAAAAAAACCCTTCCCTGAGAAGTAAACATTACTCAGACTTATCCCCACTAATTGGTTTTGCCTGTTCTTGACTTTCACATCAATGGAGTCATACAGTATGAATTCATGTATGTGCTGGCTTCTTTTGCTCAATATAATCCCTATGAGTGTCATCTATGCCGCCTTTACCCATATTCTTCCTAATTACTGTGGAGTTTATTTTGTGGCTATACTATAATTTATCTTTTATGAATAAGGCTACTGTAAACATTCTTATACATACTGTGATGTACACAAGAACTCATTTCTCTTGGATATATCCAAGAGTGGGACTGCTGGGTCACAGTGTAGGATTATGTTGATAGTGGTTACTGCCAAATAGTCTCCCAAAATAGTTATACCGCACACTCACCTAGGGGGACTTTTTAAAAAACACCAATGTCCAGACTTTACCATCATAGAGAATGATTCAGTAGGTCAGAGATGGGGCCTGGGCATCTCCATTTTTAAAACACTTCACTGGGGTGCCTGGGTGGCTCAGACAGTTGAGTGTCCGACTCTTGATTTCAGCTCAGGTCATGATCTCAGGTTTGTGAGATCAAGCCCCAAGTTGAGCTCTGCACTGGGCATGGAGACTGCTTAAGATTCTTTCCCTCTGCTCCCCCCGGCCCTGGCCGGACACCCACCCTTCCCTTAAAAAATAAAAACAAGGGCGCCTGGGTGGCTCAGTCGTTAAGCGTCTGCCTTCGGCTCAGGTCATGATCTCAGGTTCCTGGGATCGAGTCCCACATCGGGCTCCCTGCTCAGCGGGAAGCCTGCCTCTCCCTCTCCCACTCCCCCTGCTTGTGTTCCCTCTCTTGCTGTGTCTCTCTCTGTCAAATAAATAAATAAAAATCTTTAAAAAAAAATAAATAAATAAAAACAAAAACAAAAACCACTTCACAGGTTGAGACCCTCTGCTTTACTGAGTACCTATTACAGCAAGGTGTTAGACTAAGTATTGTACATAAAAAGCAAATGTGGTAAGGTTTCTGCTTACATGGAGCAAAGGAAGGTAAGCCAGGAGCTATTCATCATACCAAACAGAATATGCCATATAAGCTAATGGGAACCTATATGCATTCAGAATGGATTAACTCAAGTAATGCGCAAAGAACGTAAATAGGGGAGGGATCATTAGAATGGAGTTCCTGAAAAAGGGAGAGATGTAACAAAAGAAAGGGGTCTTTTTCTACCCCGTCCATAAGAAGCCAACTTGAAAACCTATTCATAGGCAACCACTAATATAAGATGACAGAGTACAGTTGTATCCATTCTGATCTTGTCCCAGAAATCTACTGAAATTAACAAAACTCCCTAAAATTAGGGAAGAAATGAGAGAAGAAAAACATGCACATAGATCCACACGTCACTTACCTTTTATGTGTTTAAGCAGAAAAATGCATACAGAGGTATAAATACCTCCCTAACAAACATCTACCAGATTGGTAAATGGGATGGAAAATATTCGGAGATAAAATATTTGATTTAAAAGCTGCCAACATGAGCTCCTACCACCTCTCTTTCCATTATTTTTAAACAAATAGTGATTTTGGATAAAATTGCTCCCAATTGAAAGCTTTTGCAAAGATATACCTGGAGAAGAGGTAACAAGTAATAATTACCTACATTTTCAAAGAAATTGAAGGAAACATGGATTTTAATCAAAAAAAAAAATTCAAAGAGGATAAAAATTTCAAAGAAGAGCTGAAAACACATGAGAAGTGAGAGGGCAACCACGAAGGAAAAAAAATCAATACAAAATTAAACTGTAACATGCACACATATAAACTACTTCTGGAAGGATACAAGAAAGTGGTAATACTGGTTACCTGCAGGGAGAACTGAGAGGCTGAGGTAGGAGACTTATTTTTATTTGTACTACTTGAATTTGCTACTTTATATATATATCATGTTTAAAGTTAATTTATCTTTTTAAGTACTCTCTATACCCAACATGGGATTTGAATTCAGGAACCTGAGATCAAGAGCCATGTGCTCTTCTGATTTCCAGGTGCCCCTGTATTGCATGTTAAAAATAAAAAATTTTAGGGGCGCCTGGGTGGCTCAGTCGTTAAGCGTCTGCCTTCGGCTCAGGTCATGATCCCAGAGTCCTGGGATCAAGCCCCGCATCGGGCTCCCTGCTCCATGGGAAGCCTGCTTCTCCCTCTCCCACTCCCCCTGCTTGTGTTCCCTCTCTCACTGTGTCTCTCTCTGTCAAATAAATAAATAAAATCTTAATAAATAAACAAATAAATAAATAAATTTAAAAATTATTACATCTGCTTATATCCAACTCAGCATTAAATATTCATTGAATTAAAAAATTAATTCACAGGGCGCCTGGGTGGCTCAGTCGGGTAAGCGGCTGCCTTCGGCTCAGGTCATGATCCCAGAGTCCTGGGATCGAGCCCTGCATCGGGCTCCCTGCTCGGCGGGAAGCCTACTTCTCCCTCTCCCACTCACCCTGCTTGTGTTCCCTCTCTTGCTGTGTATCTCTCTGTCATATAAATAAATAAATCTTCAAAAAAAAAATTAATTCACTATGAGTGAGCATACTTTAGAAGCAGAGGTAGGATATTGCTAAAAATAGCAACACTGAAAAGTAGCCTTGAGGAAAATCACCTGACATAAAATAAAAAAGCAGAAAGCTACTAGAGAGGGAAAAAAGATATGTATATAGCATAACTGATGTTGCTGAAGTGAGAGGCCAAAACAAATTAAAAACTATAAAAATTAACAAGAGACACAAAGTAGGCTCTTCCAAAAAAAATTTGATATAAGATTATCAAATGAACTCAAAAATAATAAAAGAAGCTTACAGAAAAGGCAAATTCACTAAGAAAAGGAAAAACTTAGGCTGGCCCAAGATTTCACTGTATATTCAATATCAGACGACAACAAAGCCATGGCAACAGAGTTCTGACAGGGAAAATTAGGTAAGAGTCTTATACCCAGCCATGTTGTCATTCATAGTTAAAGATCAAAATAAGTAGAAGCTCAAGTACGTATAGTATACACTTCAGTATGCATAAAAAATGTCTGGATTAAGGGGTGCCTCGGTTGTTCAGCCTGTTAAGTGTCTGCTTTTGGCTCAGGTCATGATCCTAGAGTCCTGGAATTGAACCCTGTGTCAGGCTCCCTTCCTCAGCGGGGAGCCTCCTTCTCCCTCTCCCTCTGCCTCCCACTCCCCCTGCTTGTGCTCTCTCTCTCTCTCTCTGACAAATAAATTAATAAAATCTTTAAAAAAAGTGCCCTCTTACTGAGCAGGGAGTCTGCTTCTTCCTCTCCCCCACTGCTCATGCTCTCTCTCTCTCAAATAAATAAATTAAAAAAAAAAAAATGTCTGGAATAATACACCTTTGGAGAGTAGTTTCAGAGAAAAGGGAGAAATTCAGTGTTTAACTTTATATTCTTCTTAAGGGTTGGGGTTTTTAAATGATCATTTTTTAACAATTTTTATCTAAAAGAGAAAATAAATACATAGAAGTTTCAAGAAGCCTGAAGGGACACAGAAAATGATCCTAGGACCATAAATAGTCCAAGAGCCAACACAATATAGAATCTACGTTGAAAAGCACATACCGTTTTAGAAAGTTCACTTCCAGATTCCATAATGCGCAAACACAAAGGGATAATTTCTGTTGTCAATAAAAAGTTGATTACTTCCTGCTCATCTGTTTTCACTAGGGCCCCTAAAGAAAATATGGACAAACAAAATTATTTCAGAGTCAGGGTTTTTAATTAAAATGAACTTTGTAGGGTTCATCCAGCTAGTTGTGGAACTTAAATAACAGAGAACACAAACTAGGGTTCATGACAGAGAATTAGATTCATACTGATATTAAAAAAAAAAAAAAAGAGGAAGAGAAAGCACAGGTTGACTGTACCAGCATTTCAAAGATCAGGTACCAAGTCTGGTCTATCACATAGTCAGCAGCAGGTCAGCCCTCTAAACCATTTTTCTATTACTCTTGGTAGACAACCACACAATAATATCTCCATCTATTCTCCATTTACTTTAGGTTAGAGAGAAGAATTCTGTATCAGTATAAAGGGATATTCCCAGGTAGCAAAGAAATGGGTGTCAGTTTGAATCCTACTTCACAATGGACATAAACAAACATTGCTTCTTGGTTAATTGTCACTCTCTCCTAAGTGTGCAAACATGGTAAGATGTACACAAACAAGAAACACACACACACACCTCAACTCTAATCCTAGTTGCACAACTAGTTTACCTAAATTTGATAGAGTTACCTTCTCTTTATAGGCTTGTTTATAAAATGAGTTGGAACAAATGATTTCTAAAATTCATCCCAATTCTATTTTCTAACCTGACACCACTGACCAGATAACAGACACAGTTCAGTGTTAATCGTCTCCATTCTCTATATAGGGAAGCAGAACTCCATTAAACAAATGATTGGTCCCCAAGCTACCCAATGTATCAACTAGCTTTTATATAAAAGGCCTAGGTTAATCAAATCTGTAACAACTAAAAGCAATCACTTCAGAAGAGAAAGGAATATCATTTAACAAGAACTGGCAATCTACAAATGCTACATCTTTAAACGTCATAGCAAACAGCATACACCATAATTTACTAATATGGCCTAAAGCAGATGTCCAATTACTATTTCATTTCGACTTTACATGTAAGTCTAAAATCCATTTGGAGTTAATTTTTATAGAGTACAAGTATAGATCGTGTTTCATTGTTTTACATATGGATATCTAATCGTTCCAGCACCATTTATTGAAAAGACTATCTTTTCTCCACTTAATTGTCTTTGCACCTTTGTCAAAAATGAATTAACCATACCTGTATGGGTCAATTTCTGGACTCCCCAATTCTGCTCCGTTGATCTACAAGTCTAGCTTTTCTCCAATACCATGCTGTCTTGACAACTGGTTTTCCAGGACGTCTTGAAATCAGGTAGTGTACATCTTCCACCTTTGTCCTTCTTTTTAAAAACTGGATATTCTAGGGGTGCCAGGGTGGCTCAGTTGGTTGAATGACCGACTCTTGGTTTCAGCTCAGGTCATGATCTCAGGGTCCTGGGATCAAGCCCCATGTTGGGCTCTGCTTCCCCTCTTCCTCTGCCCCATCCCCAGGCTCACACACCCTCTCTAAAATAAATAAATAAAACTTTAAAACAAAAAACCCTGAATATTCTAGTTCATTTGCCTTTCCATATAAATTTTAGAAACAGCTTGTCAGTTTCTATATAAAAAAAAAATCCTGCTGGGATTTTGTTGGCATTGTTCTAAATCTAACTATCTATCTATCTATCTACCTGTATGTATATATGTATATATGTATATATATATGTTTGGGGGAGAACTGACATCTCAACAATATCGAATCATTGATATACCAATTAATGAACATGGTATATCTCCACTTATTTAGGTCTTCTTTGATTTCTTTCATCATTGCTTTGTAGTTTTTAAGCTACAGATCTTGCACATCTTTTTTAACACTTACATCATGTTTTGGTGCTATTATAAATGTAGGTTTTTAAATTTTCAATTTCTGTTTTAGCTAGCGCATAAAATAGACAATCTAATTTTTTTCTAATTTGTATGCCCTTTATTTTTCTCTTGCCTTACTGCAACAGGTAGGATTTCCAGGATGATACTGAATAGGAGTGGTGAGAATATTTATCCTTTATTATATATATATCATATATATAATATATATTATCTTTGCCTTATTCTCAATCTTAGGGGGATAAAGTGTGGTTTTTCACATTAACTATGATCTTAACTGTAGGACTTATTTTTTAAAACTTTATCGGGTTGAGAAAGTTCCATTTCTACTTTGCTGGAGTTTTTATCATAAATGGATGAATACTATCAAAAGTTTTTTTTTTAAGCTAAAGAAATGGGCATATGATGTTTCTTCTTTAGTCCGTTGATACATATTGACTGATTATTTTTTTTAAGATTTTTTTTTTAAGTAATCTCTACACCCAATGTGGGGCTTGAACTCACAACCCTGAGAACAAGAGTTGCATACTTTACCAAATGAGTCAATCAGGCACCCCTGTATTTTTTTTTTTTTTTTAAAGATTTTATTTATTTGACAGAGAGAGACAGCGAGAGAGGGAACACAAGTAGGGGGAGTGGGAGAGGGAGAAGCAAGCTTCCCACTGAGCAGAGAGCCTGATGTGCGGGCTCAAGATCCTAGGACCCTGGGATCATGACCTGAGCCAAAGGCAGAAGCTTAATGACTGAGCCACCCAGGTGCCCCAGGCACCCCTGTTTGACTGACTTTTGAAAGTTAAACCATCATGCAATCCTGGGATAAACCCACTTGGTCATGATGATCCTTTTCATATATTGTTGGTCTTGATTTGTTAACATTTTGTTGAGAATTTCTACATCTATGTTCTTGAGGGATACTGGCCTATAGTTTTCTTATAATGTTTTTTTTCTGGTTTTATTATCAGAGTAATTAATGCTGGCCTCACCAAGAGTTTAAAAGCCTCTATGTTCTGGAAAAGTTTTGTAGAATTGGTATTATTTCTTCTTTAAATTTTTGGTAGACTTTATCAATGAAATCACTTGGGCCCAGAGTTTTCTATGGTGGAAGGTTTTCAACTACAAAAACAATTTAATAGACATAAGACTATTCAGATTATCTATTTTCTCGAGTACAGTCCGGCAGAATGAAACTTTCATAAAATTTGTCCATTCACCCAAGTCATCAAATTTATGGGCATAGAGTTATTAGCGGTAGTCATTATTCTTTTAATGTCTGTACAGTCTGTTATAACATACACCCTTACATTCCTGGAACTTGTAATTTGTGTTTTCTCTTTTTTTCCCAGTCTATCTGGTTAGAGGTTTATTAATTCCATTGAATTTTTTTCAGTAAAAAATTGGGGATGGGTGAATGGGTAAAGGTGGTCAGAAAGTATAAACCTTCTGTTATAAATAAGTCCTGCAAATGTAATGTACAGTAACTACAGTAACAATATTGTATTGTATATTTGAAAGTTGTTAAGATGATAAATCTTAAAGGTTCTCATCACAAGAAAAAAAAATTTTATAACTGTGTGGTGATGGATTTTTAAGATTTTATTTTTAAGTAATCTCTACACCCAATGTGGGACTTGAACTCACATCCCCAAGATCAGGAGTCCCATGCTCCACCAACTGAGCCAGTGCATGTGTGGTGATGGATGTTAACTTAATGTAGTCATCATTCTCCAATATATACATATATCAAATCATTATGCTGTACATTTAAAACTAATACAATGTTATATGTCAATTATATCTCAAAAAAAGGTCAGCTTTTGGTTTCATTGATTTTACCTCCTGTTTTTCTGTTCTCATTTTCAATGATGTCTATCCGTTATTATTTCCTTCCTCCTGTTTAATTTGATTTGCTCCTTTTCCTAGTTTTCTTAAAGTGGAAAGCTTTGAAATTGATGACTTCTCTTCCTTTCTAGTATTAGCATTTTATGCTATAATTTTCCCTCTAAGCCCTGCTTTAGCTGCATCCTGTAAGTTTTAATGTTTTTATTTTATTCATTTTCAAGTATTTTCTAATTTCTTATGTATCATTTCATTTATATTCAAACCTGTCTGATAACCTTTGAACTGTAAGCAAAAAGTCTAGGCCCAAATATTTACCTTCTGCTTGTACTCTCAATTGACTTGGAGAAATTAACTTTTGGAAAACATATGCAAGGATAGACAATGGCTTAATACTGTCCCAATATCTTTTTTATCCCCCTACAGTTAACTTTATCCTAACATCTCCTAATGATCATCTAACTGTTGTGGTCAAAAAACCAGCAGAAGTAGGATGATTTAAATCAGAATTAAGGACAGAAGCGTTTTCTTTTGGCTGGTACCTTGTTCATGTTTTAAATCCTATATAAGAAATTTTCAGAGCTTAAAAACAGCAATATATTGGGGAAAAATGTTTCTAAATAGAGTATTATTTGGAGCGGATGTAAAAAAAACGGTAACATTCATTTGGAGTATAGGAGATAGGAGTTACTCCTTAAATGTACAATAAAATGTCTCTGAGAAGTATGTCTCAGAAGTACTAAACTTTTAAACTGATAAGAACAGATACTACACTTGATCTTAGCTAAAAGGCCGAGAGAGGCGATAGAAGTACTAAACTTTTATTTTATTTTTTTATTTTTTAATAAAGGTTTTTTATTTATTTGACAGAGAGAAAGACAGCCAGAGAGGGAACACAAGCAGGGGGAGTGGGAGAGGGAGAAGCAGGCTTCCCACCGAGGAGGGAGCCTGATGCGGGGCTCGATCCCAGGACCCTGGGATCATGACCTGAGCCGAAGGCAGATGCTTAACGACTGAGCCACCCAGGCACCCCAGAAGTACTAAACTTTTTTTTTTTTAAAGATTTTATTTTATTTATTTGACAGAGAGAGAGACACCTAGAGAGGGAACACAAGCAGGCGGAGTGGGAGAGGGAGAAGCAGGCTCCTGGCTGAGCAGGGAGCCCGATGTGGGGCTCAATCCCAGGACCCTGGGATCATGACCCGAGCCGAAGGCAGATGCTTAACGACTGAGCCACCCAGGCGCCCCAGTACTAAACTTTTAAAGTATACTTCCTGACTCATAGTTTATAATCATAGGGATATGAACACAGGTTGAACATAAAAACAATAACCGAAGAAAACAAAGTTTGTACAATCAATGTTCTTATTGTTTGGTCAGTATGTGAGCAAAAACTACGAGATAAAGACATTGAAGGGAATTTAGAAAGAAACTTTCTTGAATCCACAAATCCAAAGACAGGTCTTTATTATCTGGGAATCTGAGATCTGAAACAGCTAATATATTATTTTCTTGAGTAAAATGTACTTTAGACACATCTCCCATAATAAATATATGTAGGAACATTAATTTTGGCATGCAAAAATTCAACTAGGTGAAATAGAGGACAAACATATGTAGTTACGGGAGAACAACTTAGAAGTTAGAGAAACAAAACAAAACAAAAAAACCAATGCAAATTCTTCTTCTTTTTTTTTTTTGAGAGTGTGTGGGCTCAAATGGGGGGGGGAGGGGCAGAGGGAGAGGGGGAGAGACAGAGAGAAACCCAAGCAGGCACCACACTCAGCACGGAGCCCTACGTGGGGCTCACAACCCTGGGATGACGACCTGAGGTGAAATCAAGAGTCGGACACTTAACAGACCGAGCCACCCAGGCATCCCAAAAAAACAACTCAAATTCTCATCTCTGTAATAATACTCTTTGTTGACTTCAGTTTCTTTATTCTCCCTATGATTCCAGTAACTGTTCTGCACATATGCTGAATTTAATCATGTTGGGTCTCATACCTTTATTATCAAGTGCCACTCAGAATGGCACTTGATACGAACTATTGTATTACTTATTTACTTATTACTTAATATGTATTATTTATTACTATTTATTCATTATTATGTCATTTATTAGTGAAAATAGATTCAACCTCAAGGACAAAAACGAACAATTGGTGAACAAAAGCTATAAAAGACAAAACACCTAAGATCACTATTATGATAAAATGAAGATTTCAGACCTGCAAAACCACCCCAATAACTTACCAATAACTCCAAGACTGGTTAGCCGAAGATATTCAAAGGGCCGCGTTTTGCTGACGGTGTGCAAAAAGGGGTACAAAAAAAGTGGGATGTGTGCTGCAAGAAATGCTGACCTGGAAGAAAAAAATAATCCCAGTCAGGGCCCAGAGTTCATTTCTAAGGATTCTGAACATTCAATTTCCGGGTAGTTCGTTCTGTAAGGCCTGTAACATTGCCTAACCAAGGAAAGCTCTAGAAAAGAGTTACTGGTCATTAGTCTAGACCAGTGGTTCTCAACTGGAGTGATTTTGCCCTCCAGGGTACGTGTGACAACGTCTGGAGATATTTTTGGTTGTCACAACCAAGGGCATGCTATTGGCACCCAGTGAACAGAGGCCAGGGATGCTGTTAAACATCCAACGGTGCACAGGATAGCCCCCTTTCACCCCTTTCCCCCACCACAAAATCTAGCTCAAAATGGCAGCAACATCAAGGTTAAAAAAAAAATCTAGTGTAGGTCTATGCTGAAGAAAATACATGATTTTCCCTATTATCAGCACCAAGTACCTCAAAAACTGATAAAATATCCAACTGTGGATTTTAATAGGTCATAAAATGCCATTACGTGCCCAGGAGATTCTCCTAGGTGTCTTCCCTCACCTAATTTATGACTGCATAAGAATATTCACAGGTACAGTCAGACAAAACCTTATAGACCAAGATGAGAAAACAAAGCAGCCATGATCAGATTTATCTATGTTTAAATGCACACCATTCTTTTTTTGTTAGAGCAGTTCAGATACAGTAAGTATTTGGAAACATTTTAAAGATTTTATTTATTTATTTTAGAGAAGGAGAGAGCACACGCAGGCGGGGAGGAGCAGAAGGGGAGGGAGAGGGAGGGTAAAGAATCTCAAGCAGATTCCATGCTGAGTGTGGAGCCCAACTTGGGGCTCCATCTCACGACCATGAGATCATGACCTGAGCTGAAACCAAGAGTTGGAGGCCTAACAGACTCAGCCACATAGGTGCCCCTCTAAAAACATTGTAATCTGAAGCTAATATGTCAGGCAACTAATATAGAACCAATCTATTACTTTGTATTATTTATAGTTAACTAACGTTGTGGGAGAGCGCTCTAAATTTTTAAAACTCAAAGTACTCTCCCATTTTTCTTAAGTGCTTAAGAATAATTTTCATAGTTAACTTCTCTAAAGTTCTGCAATGTCAGTGCCAACCTAGCACTCAGATTTTGTAATTGATAAAGAGACAAAAGACTTCAATAAGATGACTGTTAAGTGCCTTGGAACCATAAAGGTCACAAAACAGATTATTGAACAGGATTTCCCTTTTCTTGTCCGATGTAGCAGGTCAACTGGCATGCCAATTCTGATCTAGTACAAGGTTGCCTAGGATCCTGTGTTAAGAAAGATTCTGAAGCCAAATCTAGGTTCAGTGGGAAAAAAATGTTGGGTTCAAATATTTACTGAATTCCTAGTAAATGCCATGCACTGTGCCTCACATAGTGATGCCTACCATGGATTCAGGAGGGAGAAATATCTACATGTCTGATCTTTCTTGGGATGTGAACACCACTCTTTTATTTTTATTTTTTTAATAGTAAACTCTACCCCCAACGTGGGGCTTGAACTCATGACCCTAAGATCAAGTGTCGCATGATCTACTGACTGAGCCGGCCATAGGCCCTGTGAACACTCCTTTAAAGTTCATTGCTATGAATGGGTCAAAAGTAAATAAGACAATGGATTATCATTCATCCTTAAAAAGGAAATTCCGACATATGCTACAATATGGATGTTATACTAAATGAAATAAGCCAAGCACAAAAAAACAAATACTGAATGACTCCACTTAAATGAGGTATTAGAGTAGTCAAAATCAAAGAGACAGAAAGGAAAATGATGGTTACCAGGGGCTATGGGAATGGGGAGTTATGGTTTAATGGGTATCGTTTCAGTTTTATCCAGTGAAAAGAGTTATGGAGATGTATGGTGGGGATGGTTGTCCATTATAAATATATTTAATACTACCGAACTCTAGGTTTAAAGATGGTTGAAATGGTAAGTTTGTTATATATATTTTACCACAATAAAAAAAAAGGCAAAAAAATTTTATAAAAGAACATGTTAAACAATACTGTACTGTTACTACATGAAAACTTGGTGAATTAGAGAAGAGAAATTCTTCAGGGAAAAAAAAAAAAAAAAGCAAATGAGAATCCTGAAGATCCACATCCACACACATGCTTCCTGCTCCTACTGCATGCCCTTCCTCTCATCATTCAGAAAAGACCGTATTCGATACAAACCTCCATCACCAGGCTCATCAAAGCACTGACCTGGTTTCCGGGTGTGACGCCACACATTGCAGCAAAGCCAGAGCATTGCAAACTCTGTTAGACTGGTGTGCTGTCAAGGTGGGGGGGTTGATAGATGGATAAATATTCACAATTTCCTAAAAAATGGAAACCAGCACCAGATGAATAAAGAGTAACTACTTCAAAATTAATTTCCATGGTATTAAAGCAAAAACCCTACAAACCCCCAACCCGTAATTCCATATATCCTGCAAGAACTGAATCATCAAAGTGCGAGCAAAAATAAACAAATAATGCTCCTACCTTTTCATCACAAATATACCTAAGACTATGAGACATTTCTACGTAGGTCTCTAGGAAGATTCCTCTGGAGGCAATTGTGGTCACCTACATTTCCTCTTATATCCAGCATCTGTTGAGGCCTTCATTTGAGGGGCTATGGCTGTTATTGCTATAATCCCTTCTTTTTGTCAACACCCTGTTTTGAGTTACAGTGATAAGATAGTTGGCCAGATAGCAAGTGTCAGTAAATCAACCACAGTGACTCATAAAGAAGTCTGAGTTTGGTCAGGTAGCAACTGCAGACAGGGAGAGGTGAGAAGAGGAGTATACGCATGGAGATACGTACAAACGGCAGTGAATATGTGTACTCTCTGCCCAAAGGGGATCATCTGCTGTAAACAATTCTTTTTATTTTAATTGTAAAACTTTTATTGAAAATGTAAAGATAAAAAAGATAAGTTTTGGGTATTAAGAATACACTTATTGTGTTAAGCAGTGAGTAAAGAATTATTCAATTGTTGAATCATTATATTGAACACTTGAAACTAACAGAAATAATGTTAATTATACTTTAATTAAAAAAAGATTAGTTTCTTGGCTACATGAAGTAGGAATTGAATGTAAATTTATTTAACAGATTTGAAAAATTAATTATTAGGAATTTTAGACAATACTTTCAAGGATGATTATTCCATTATCTTGGTATCAGCATTATATTGTACCAATTTATTCTCCACAAATGACCATTATAGTCAGAACCACATTTCAGTGATTTATTCTTTAATGTAGAAGCATACCTATCTCTAATCCTACAGCTGTTATATCTTTGTCTTAACATTTCTGTTCACCAGAATACACCCTGCGGTTCTTATACTTTACCTTCCACCTTTTCCCCTCTGTCATCTAGAAATGTCTTGTAGTATTCCTAAAGCTGTGTTGCTCAAAGTGTGGTTCTCAGACTGCCTGCATCAGAATGACCTAAGAACGGGGCAGGTGCTTGCTAAAAATACAGATTTTGATTTTTATTTATTTATTAATTATAATTTTTGTTTTATTATGTTATGTTAGTCACCATACAGTACATCATTAGTTTTTAATGTAGTGTTCCATGATTCTTTGAAAAATACAGATTTTTAATCTCAGACTAAATAAATCTTTTGGGTAAAATCTATGAACCTGCATTTTAACAAGCACCTTAGACTTTTCCAAAACAGATTCTTACAAATGCTAACATTTAAAGAATCATTCTACTAAAGTCTTCAAAATCACTTGAGCAAAGGCAGAGAGACAGAAGTGTGATGAACAGGACTGAACTGCAACGCACAGATATATACCCACCTGTAAAAGTGCTGCAATAGTACCAAATGAATGCCACAGCATGGGTGCAAGATCAGGGACAGATTCTCGCTTCTTACTCAGCTCCAGCAAAGCATTTTCCCTTGTCTCAGGACTGGACAGCTCATTGATCCACTGATAGATTTTTTCTCTATCTACCTGAGCCAGTGCAGTAGGCACAGGCTTTAAGTGAAAACAAGAAAGTGAACATGTGAATTTCATTAGAGTCAAACCAAGTCTTACTCTGCTTTAGAAGCAATGTATTTTTCCCAAATACCAGGGGAGCTTTTCTAAATACATGCACTTAAGTAATCTATCAAAATCTAAAATGCATACATCCTTTAATAATTCCATGTTTAGGAATTTATCCCATAGGTGTACTTGGGCTGTACTGAAGACATAGCAGGATGCTTACTGTTGCACTGTTTTAAAAGCAGAAAACTTGAAACAGTAAATATCAACCAAGGATGGGTACATCTTTATTTGTAATACTATGTAGCCCTTTTTAAAAAATAGCTCTACATGTGCTGATACTAAATAAAAAAAAACATAAAAGGTACAGAACCATATATACGCTTCCATTAATAGACACAAGTATATTCCTATATATTCATATACAATGATTCTAGAATGACATGTAAGAAGCCTAACAGTAACAACTACAACAAAAAACTTAACTGTAATTAATTACTGCTAAGGTTGGAACCTAGATGGGAGATATACTTTTTTTTTTTTTTTAAAGATTTTATTTATTTATTTGAGAGAGCAAGCGAGCGAGAGAGACAGCATGTGCTGCGTGCATGAGGCTGGAGGTGGGGGGTTGGGGGGGTGGAGGGAGCAAAGGGGGAGGGAGAGGGGAAGAATCCAAGCTGACTCTGCACGCAGACCCTAATGTGGGGCTCAATCTCAAGATCCTGAGATCATGACCTGAGCTGAAACCAAGAGTTGGGGGGGTCAACCAACTGAGCCACCCGGGCGCCCTAATTTACTTTTCATTGTATACTATAAAATCTTCTGCATAGTTTAAACTTTTTTTTAAGCATATCGCTATAATAGTTCCTGAAAGAAAAAATATTTACACCCTCCCCACCCATTGCTGGTCCTTCCCCCGTTAATTCCAGCCTCCCCCTCCATGGAGCAGAAAACCTATGTAATTTGGAAAAGCTCCCTAGCTTCTAATGATTCTTATATATACTCTACCTCCACCCCTTTGAGAATCATTCATTACTTACTCATGTAGGGGCCATACAGAGAATTCTTTCATTATTGTGCTAAAGCATCACACCATTCCAAAAAACCGAGCATTTCTATAATTCTCCATACTTGTCAAACAGCCTTGAGACCTCGGTTAAGTTCCTTAATTACTCTTCTCTGGAAAATAAGATAATAGACTAGAAAAATGATTACCATTGCTATTTTTAGCTCTCATGTCCTAACATATTCATGATTTTTAGCTCTATGCCCAGTATTTTCTCACTTAATTCCCCCAAGCAAGGGGAATAGATGGGTAGATAGGGTAAGCAGAAAAAAGGCAACTACACTTGTAAAAGAGATCACTAACACTCAGAGGAATTAACCTGCTCAATTCACCCAAGTATGAAGCTGCATATTCCAGTGCCTTCTTGAACTGCATCACACAGCTTCCCATGGTATTTACATGTTCCCACTATACCTTAGTGTGACAGAATGATGACCTTACCATTGTACAGATGGAATGATGAGGAACAGAAAGGACAACTGTTTTTGCTGAAGAACAAAAGTTAAGACAGACTATGAGGTGTACTCAGAATTACTCTACCCAAGCTGAACAACAGCCTTCTATAAATGGAAGCTTGATTATAAGCTTTTAGCTTAATGTTTATCATTTCACTTGCTTGACAGAATGAACCACAAGGTGTTCTGCTAAATGGACTGAAATACCACGCAGCTCAAGTCTTCTTTAAGTGCCTCAGAGTAATCTGTTGAAAGGTGCTTTGTAACTCCCATCAGTGATGCTCCTCAAGGAAACACAGGCTCGCGCAGCAACGATATGAAGAGCAGGGTAGTTCTTCCCATCCCCCAACAGCAAAAGCAGCACTGACAAAGCACTTGCCCTTTCCAGGCTGCTACAGATAGGCCCTCAACTTAAAAAATTATTTTTGGAAATGTAATTCCCACCAGAAGACAGCGTATGTTTATTTAGAGTATTACATCACCTTAAAAGCTCAGTGGAAACAAGGGCTAAAATTTTAGCTTTGGGTTTCCTGCCCAGTCTCCTGGACGACCCACAATCCAGTAACTAAAGGGGCCTCAGAGACATTCCTCCAGCAATATAGTATCTATCCTGGTTAGTCATTACTCATTCAACTCTCCCTAAAGTTCTGGCGCCCTAATACCATCATCAGTAAGCTCTATTGCCCCCACTAGAGCCAGCCTGTAACTTGTATCTGGAATCCCTATCCTCATGCTGCCCTGGGGAGCCCCAGGTGAACAACAGCAGGATGGACTTGTAGCCACCAGTCTAGCATATCATGGCTTCTGGACACCAGGCCTCATCCCCACATAATCCATTTCCAGAGCTGGCCTGACTCCAGCAAAGAGATGGTGCCCCCTGCAGTGAGGCTAACACCCTGGAGGGCCAATGCCTGGTGACAACTTGGGTATCTAAGGTCATGGGCACCTGCTGCCAGCAATACTCCAACTTTTGAGGCTACTTATGGAGCTGCAGCCTCCACAGGGCTTTGGTTCTAAGAGAACTAGGGGCTCTGTAGCCATTCTAGCAATGGGAAGGCAGTGAGGGCAATTTGGTTCCAGGAAATACTTGGGATAAGGACCCTCCTTTACATCATCCCTGGTGAATTTTGCTCCCAACTTAATAGCAGGACTTACTTTAAACCCACTGAATACCTGTTTGTTACAGGATAAATACTAAATACAATTACTTCTGAAAATAAAAATGGGAGGTAACACGTATAGTGTTTACTCTGTCAGGCACTGTCCTAAATAAATACTTGTCACCACCCTCATTTTATAGAGGAACAGAGAAGTTATTTAACACTTAAGTGCCAAAGCCAAAATTTGAACCCAGGCAGTCTGGCAACAAAGTCTATTCTCTCTCTCTCTCTTTTTTTTTTTTAAAGATTTTATTTATTTATTTGACAGAGAGAGACACAGTGAGAGAGGGAACACAAGCAGGGGGAGTGGGAGAGGGAGAAGCAGGCTTCCCGCCGAGCAGGAGCCCGATGTGGGGCTCAATCCCAGGACCCTGGGATCATGACCTGAGCCGAAGGCAGACGCCCAACGACTGAGCCACCCAGGCGCCCCAAAATCTATTCTCTTAACTGCTTTGCTAAGGCTGCTTCTCACCTGCCGGAAAGATTAGGTCTGATCTAAAGATGACTTTCAAAAAACAAAAACAAAAAAACTATTTCCTGTGACCTGGACAAGAGACAGGGAATATGTAAACATCGCAGACAAAAATTAAATGTTACTGCTGTGAGTTCAGCAGAATCTGGAAACAATCAGCACCATGAATGTGAAGAGAAATTTTTGACTTAACTGAGATTACAAGGTACTTGACAATCATTTAAATGAGGAAGTCACTGAGATAGTTTGACATAATTCCCTATGTCAAATCATGGTTCACATGGGAATAATCTAGCTAGTGATCGCCACTAACGCACACTCACACACACACACCACCCCCACATACATAAACAGGTAATTTTATAACACATGCAGAAGTTCAGTTATTTTGGAGAATAAAAGGGAAAATATTTTTATATTTTCAGTTACATACTGATTTATGTACAGATGACTTCTGGGTTTGAACTGCACACGTCCACACATATGTGGATTTTTTCGATAAATACAGTACAGTACTCTAAAAGTATATTTTCTCTTCCTTACAACTTATTTTCTTCTCTCTACTTTATTATAAGAATATAATATATAATATTTATAACCTACAAAATATGTATTGATCAACTGTTATTGGTAAAGCTAGTAGTCAAGAGTAGGCTTTAGGAGGTAAGTCTTGGGGGAGTCAAAACTTACATGCAGATTTTTGACTGTGTGTGGGGGGGTGGGGTCAGCACCCCGAACCCCCACCTTGTTCAAGGGTCATCTGTATTAATATTAACAATTGATAAAATACTTTGGACATTATCCTTGAATAAATTTCCAAAGCATAACTCCAGCATCTCACTAGATCTTGATGGTAATAAAACCCCCAAATGTATCTTACTCTCTTTCTAAATCCCAAGGATCATTTAGGTACACCTTTCATAAAAATATGAGAAACAGAACTGTACTGTACACTTTATTTATTTACATAGGTATGTATTTTTGAGAGAGAGAAAGCATGTCCACCCAAGCAGGGCAGAGGGAGTTTTATTTACTTTTAAATATTTTATTTATTTATTTATTAGAGAAAGAGAGAGAGACAGCATGAACAGGGGGAAGAGGGAGAAGCAGGCTCACCATTGAGCCAGGAGCCCCACATGGGGCTCGATCCCAAGACCCTGGCATCATGACCTGAGCCAAAGACAGATGTTTAACCGAATGAGCCACCCAGGCACCCTGAAGGAGAGAATCTTAAGCGGGGTCTATACACAGCATGGAGCCAAATGTGGGGTTTGATCTCACAACCCTATCATGACCTCAGCTGAAACCAAGAGTCGAACACTTAACTGAGCCACCCAGGCAGCCATGGTACACTTTTTAAAAACATGGTTTCATTTAATGGTCAGAATAACTCGGTTATTATCCTCATTTTACAACTGATGAAACTATGAGTAAACCATGGCAGGTTTCCTCCTCCTCCCATTCTCAATTTAAAGATCCCCTCTAAAGATTCCTAATCCAATTGCTACAATTCTTTTAATTTATAATTGACTAATACATTTCTGAGACTGTGCCTGATAGGGAACTCCATCCAGTAGCACACACTGTTCAGTGGCTGATAAGCAATTCACCTATGACTTCTCTATTGGAGACTACTTTAACACATTAAAAATAATAGCAGGATACTACCACAAGAACAGGGGTTAACACCTCTTGAATCACATGAAATCTATGGATCCTTTCCTCAGAAAAATATACAAGTGCAAATGGTTTTGCACATAATTTCTTTTCCACAGAATTTACACATAATTTCAAAGAATTCATAGACGCTATGAAACTCATCCATGGATCCAGAATTAAAAACCTGTTTATTATGCTAAAGAACAGGAAAGATCTCGATTCACATGTAACTATACAAAAGTACAATAAGTGGAACAAACCCTGGATTGGGAGCCAGAAATGGCTTCAAAACACAGTTTTGCCATTTCTATAATTGTGTGACCTAGCATAAGTCATTTACTTTTCCAAGCCTCAATTTTATCATTGGTAAAATGAGGGAACTATGATTACCAAAGTCCCAGGCAGCTCTAAAATCTTGGAAATTATCTTATTTAGCTCTTAGTTGTAACTGAGAGACTAACCTAAGAGCTCTTTTGAAAAGTTAATTTTATTGAGGTTAATTTGCATGAAGTTTTAAGTATACCCATTTTACATGTATATTTCAATTTTGAGAAATCTATACACCTGAGTAACCACCACCACAACCAAGAGATAGATCCCTTCCACCACCCCTAAAAGTTCTCTAGTACTTCTTTCAGTAAATCCCACACCCAGCCCTACGCAACCATGGATAGGCATTCTGCCACTATAGATTAGGCTTGCCTTCTTATATCAATGTACCAATCACTGGGGATTACTTCCCTTTACTCTCAAAATTCTAAGAGGAAACAGGTTCAGGGAGGTTTAACAGATTCAAATTCACACCGTGAGTGCATGGCAGAATTAGATTCAAACTGTAGTCTACTTCTTTCTAGAATCAGTGAGCCCTACATGGTCTATAGGGCTGAATTCACAATGATCCTTCCAAGTTGAAGAAATTATTTTTTAAGAACTCAATACAGAACTCTAAGTTTAATAGTCTAATACAGCTCATTAATAGTTGGACTTGGATAAACAGTGGGTTCAATTACATACACAGAAACCAGAAAGTCATTTATGAGAAGTATGATTTGGACTATTAGTTGTCATCCTCAACGCTTATTTCCAAGATTAGAAATCATATATAACTATATATTTTTAGGTATAACCTCCTTAAAGTTAGTGGTCCTTTTCTTGTAACAGGTATGTTTAAAAAATGTTTATATTATCAAAATTTAGGAGGGACTCAACTCTCCTCTTTTCTGTTTAATGGTTTGGATATGAAAAATGTATTTCAAATAACTTTTTTCTTTCAACAAAGCTTAACACAGGCAAGACATTTGCCAAAGTCAGTCATTAATGGTTAACTCTAAGTGTCACAAACACAGGGTACTGACAGTTGGTCTTCTATCTCTGAACGATCTTGACTCCATGTGAAAAGGAGAAAGATCTTTAGAACTTAAAAAAAAAAAGACCCATGTTATCCATAAATGGGAACAATATATGACATACCCCTCCAACAAGTAAATTAAAAAATTGATGTTGATGGCTTTTTTTAAACAGGAAATAACCAAATCTCTCAATACAACTTTATATTCAAGGGCGAAAATACCTGTTGGTTTTCCTACCCATAAATATGTGACAGCAAATAAAGAAAGAATGGCATAAGATTGAAAGAGAAATTATTTTCCTAAGTCTAGAGGCGACTCAACATGTGGCTTTGGTGTCTACATAATGATGATAATCCAAGAAAACACACTTTCTAAATAATGCCAAAGGGAAATATTAAATTAGCTTAATCATCCTCATATCTCTGTAAGGGCCAGAATATTCTTCAAAATATCTTTTTTTTTAAAAAATGGAAGTGAACAAGAGATTAGGCAATTTGCTTAAAGTTTCAACAGAAGACATGGGAGGAGATAGTGTTTAAATCAGATCCCTCATGGGCGCCTAGGTGGCTCAGTCGACTGAGCATCTGCCTTCGGCTCAGGTCATGATCTCGGGGTCCTAGGATTGAGCCCCACGTCGGGCTCCCTGCTCAGCGGGGAGTTTGCTTCTTCCCCTCTCTCCCCTTCTGCCCTTCTCCCTGCTTGTACTCTCTCACATAAATAAAATCTTTTTCAAAAAAAATAAATAAATCCGATCCCTCAGAGTGCACGTTCTTTTTACTTGCCAATGAGGAGAGCATCTGGGAGTCTAGCACAGCTTCAACAAAAAGATGTACTGATGATGCTATTGGTTAGGTGGAAAATGAGAGGAAAACACGTATATAAGGATGTTAAAATTGCCAGTGCAAATTAGTGGGAAATTTTTTTAAAAATCCATACCCAATGCATCTCTTAAAGGCTTACCTTTGACTATTTTATATTTTAGATCACTAGCATAACATTCATTAAAGACTCACAGTATATGAAGATTTGTAGTTCTACTACTCTGAAACAACCTCCAAGGTCCACAACAAAGTGACTTGTTACTTTGTTGCAGAAGGAATTATAGTCCCAAGGTTGAAATATGAGAGCAAGTCATATAACCAAGGACTATACCTAGCCAACCACTAAGTACTTTGTTATTCTTATTTCATCTTTAGAATAATCCTGCATGGTATTTGTCCCTATTTCACAGTTGTGAGAAATTATATTTTATGGTGGCACTAATGACAATGTTAAAATGTATGCTATAAAGTATGACAAGAGTCTACTACATTGTGTATTTCTAGCCTAATAAACTACTACTCAAGAGTCAAAATTTAAGACACTTCCCAAATTCTCAGTTCTTCCCTCTAGTGAATAAAATCCTACATTCACGTGATCATATTCTCCTTTGATAGTACTATCACCCTAGCTGATGATTTACCTGTTACTTTAAAAAAGAGATAAATAAAAGTACACACAAGTATAACACTTATCATCATTAAGCAAAAAAAAATCATCTTCTCAAATGGCTTAGATTACTGCAGGCACTGTTGCATGTTATCATGGACTCTTCTCAGTTTTCAGCAATATATACCATGACTGTCCCCTTACCAGACCAGAGTAATACAGGCAGTTTAGTCTAATAGAATGCATGAAGGATTGGGAAAGAGGTGGCTCAACTTTTCTATGCTTCAGTTTCCTCAGTGACCAAATAGTCTAGCAAATGAGTGGTACAAAGGAACTTCTCAAAGCTTCTGTGGGAGCCCAATAGCATTAACAGATGAAAATGTATCTAAAAGCTTAAATTTTAAATCAGTGTAAAGCACTGTAAATGTAATTGAAGAAACAAGTACTGAATATTTATCATAAGTAATGAACCACAGCTTTAATGGCTGTTCAAAAGATGCATTAGGTTGGGGCACCTGGGTGGTTCAGTCAGTTAAGCATCTAATTCTTGATTTCGGCCCAGGTCATGATCTCAGGGTTGTGGGATTGAGCCATGGGTCGGGCTCTGCACTCAGCAGGGAGTCTGCTTGAAATTCTCTCTCTCTCTCTCTCTGTGCCCTTCGGGAACAAGTGAAAATAAAAGGAACTGAATAGGTATAGAGTTTAGAGAGTCACAAGGAAAGGAGCAGTTTGGTATCAAAGTCTGGTGAAGACACAATCAGATTTTGGGAACTGGACAAGCCAAACTTAGAAGAATCCCTTGTGTAACCTGCCCCTCCCCTATCAGCAGCAACCTAATCTTTCTTTTTTTCCCCAAAGATTTTTATTTATTTATTTATTTGTCACAGAGAGAGAGCACGCATGCACGCACAAGCAGGGGGAGCGGCAAGCAGAGGCAGAAGCAGGCTCCTTGCTGAGCATGGAGCCCGATGCAGGACTTGATCCCAGAACCCTGGGATCATGACCTGAGCCAAAGGCAGATGCTTAACCGACTGAGCCACCCAGGTGTCCCTCAGCAACCTCATCTTCTGACTTGCTTCTTCCCAAATTATATGTATAGTTTGGGAGAAGAAACAAAAAAGCTGGGGAAATTGCAATCACCTAACTGAAAGATGTAAAGGTATCCACTCTGAGTACTTACAAACACTTAGAAACATGGTGACAGGCGGTAGAGATGCCATTGGCCATGGAAATGACAATGTATTCTACAGTCCAGTCTTATTCAGCACACTTTTTCACTTTTTATATTTAAAGTAAAAGCATTTTTTTTGGTCCTCTATTTAATATTTAAGTCATTTTGCCTGAGAATGCAATGTCAGTATACTACCCTGTCTTCAGTCACTTCATCTTAGGGGAACAGAAAAAGTGCGATTGGTATTCAGAAGAGTGTGCTCAAATCATATGATCTCATTTTCCCATTATGGCTATCTGTTCTCAGTAGTCACCTCCCTCATCTATACTTTTTCATCCAGCTAAGTATTTGAGCCCTTACTTTGTGCCAGGAACTGTCTGGGCACTTGGGGTAACCATGTAAACAGGACCCACAGGATCTCCGTCCTTGCCCTTAAGAGGTAGAGAGTCAACAAACAAGTAAATAAATACAAAAATGACAAAATTGAGATCAGCGCTGAGAAAGATATTTTTAACAGAGAAAAGTTGGGGGTTACAGAACTTCTTTAAATAGAGTGGCCAGGGAAGGTTACTCTAGGAAGATTTAGGCAGAGACCTAGGCAGAGACCCCAGGGAAGAGGAGTCAGTTACACCCACATGCTGTGTGTGTATGTGCGCGTGCAACTGGGGGTACGGTACGTGGTAAGAAGAGCATCCCAGGAATAGAGATCAGAAAGTCCAAGTGGAGTGGAAAAGCGCAGGTATAAGGGATGGACAGGCGACCACGCTAGACCGCAAACGTGGGTAAGGACCCTAGGGTACAGGTAGCGCCTTATAGGCCACAGCAAGGAGTCTGGATTTTATCTAAATGCAACGGAAAGCCAAAAAATTACTTCAGACACGTGAATTACACGATCCGTTTTTGGTTTTTTTTTTAAAGATCTCATTTTAGAGATGTGGGGAAAAGGTTTTAGGCGCAGAAAACCGTAGGTCAGACGTAATAATTATTCACTTCTCCCGGTCTCAAATTTTCCACCTGTAAAGCAAGTGGTGTGAGTTAGAAGCCATTTCCTTCCCGCTGCGAAGTGCCGGGGCAATGAGTTTCGAGAGCAAGGACCATGTCAGATTGACCACGGAATTCCCCCTCATCCCCGCCGACGCCCAGCACGTAACCGGCACCCTGAAACTGTTGGTCAACGCAATGAATCAATGAATGGCCTGTCTCGACCGCGAGGGAAGCGCTCCGGCGCGGGACCAGGCCCCGGGGCCGGAAAAGAACGCGATACGCGGCGCAGGAGGCCGCGAGAGCCGACCGGAGAGGAAAGTGGGGGCCGGCTCCACCACAGTCAAGGCGCGATGAGGAGGAGGCCGGGACCTCGCAGATTGAGGGCAGGAGGAGCTGGACTCCGGGCCCGACACGGGGACCTAGGACAGCAGGCCGAAACGCGGGGCTAAGGAGGGGGTCTGGGCCCAGGCCGGAACGCCCAGTCACTCACCGCAGCCGTCGCCAGGCTGTGCATGTTGGGAGCGGCCGCCGCTCTTCTCCCACTGCCGGACGCGTCGGACCAGCGTCCCCGTTTCAGTGACTCTGCCGCCAAAGCTGAACAGCCGCGGCAGCCGCCATCCGCCTCCGGCTCGCTCCGCCCCCTTCGCAGCCCTATGACCTTTCACCCCTGACCCCGCCCACACACCTCTTCCCGCCTCCTAGCTCTCGGCGGAGTTAATAGTCCCAGAGTATGTCCTTTGCCCCTTAAGATTCTGGGCCAGAGGGACGTCCGCCACCTACTAGTCCCCGCATCCTCTGGCTTCGAGCAGGTATCCCCAGAGAGGGGCGTGAACTCTGACTCTCCTCCAGAGGCCAGTGAAGGGCGGGAAAAGCCAAGCGCTCTCGGAGGACAAGTAGTGCGCATGCCCGACTGGGCTGTGTAGGAGGGAATGGATGGGAGGGCCACAGTGCGCGAAGTGGAGAGTGCGCACGCGTACTACTTCACGGCGGGGGCGGGGCTGTCTCGGCCAGACTTCGCTCTGTGCTGGGGCGGGACGAAGGCTCAGGAGGGGCGGAGTTTGCAGGCCTGCGCGCACGCGCCTCGTCCGGTCGCGTCGAGTGTGCGTGCGTGCGTGCGTGTTTGCGTGTGGTCACAGTTCCCGCCATCAGCCGCTCTCCCTGACTAGGGGGAGTGAGCGGCCCCTCTCCTTCGTCCCCGGTGTCCCTTTCCTTCCTTACCCCCGGCTCCTCCCCCTCCGCGCGGACTCTGTGCTTCCGGCAGGCCAGTGCAGGGCTCCGGACCCGAAGGCACAGGTAAGGCGCGTCCGGCGGCGAGCTTCTCAACTGAGCCGTTTTCCCCAGGTCCCCCTCCCCCCCCGCCCCTTGCGGTCCGCCCACTCGGTGTTCACTCTTCTGGAGTTCGCCCCGCTGCTGCTCAGCTCACCCCCACCCCTTCGACGCCCCCAGGGCCTCCCAGGTACTCCTCTTGGGTTTTCTCCCAGGCTTTCCCTCTCCTTTGACCTGGTCTTACTGTCACGCTCTTCCTCCGCAACCCAAACCTGGCCCCTTTTCGCTGGGGGCTGTCGTCGTCCGCCGCTCGCCCCTTAGCAAGGCCTGCTGTCTCTTCAGGTGACTTCCGTTGCCGCACACCCATCAGGCCTTGGACATTCACTCTTGACCGTTCTTCATCTTCCCTCTCCTAACCATTTCTCACTAAAACGCATGAATTGTATTTTTGTCGTGCATTTGGTTGCTCCCCATCTTCTAGCTATCAGATCAGGTTGTCAGGTTTACCTATTTTAGGTCATGATCCTTGAAATGATCATTGATGACAAAATCCTGTGTTCTGGAGAATTGGCCTGTAGTGGTTTTGTGGTAATCGTTTTCAAAATTTCGGCTCTATTTAAATGCCTTTAGTGGGGTAGGCAGTATCTGACAAGTCTCTAACTGGAAAAGATGCCTAAGACAGACTGTCAAGGAAGCAGTTGGATATACTGGGTTGGAGCTCAGAGGAGAGTTCTGGGCAGGCTGTATAAACTAGTGTATATATGTCATCTGCCATGCTGATAGTAACTGAAGCTATGCATGTGGATGAAATTGCCTAAGGAGAGTGTAGTGCTAGAAAAAACCGACCCAGGATGGAGCACGGAGGGATTCTTGTTGTTTAATAACTGTATAGAGGAGGGTAAGTCTTCTGTAAAAGAGATGAAAGAAGTAATCAGTAGTGTTGAATTCTGTTGAAAGGTAAAGTTGAATGAGGACTGTAAAGCCTGGTGACATCAAAGTAATCGATGACCCCAGGGAGAGATGTTTGATGGAGTGAAATGGAATATCTGGGTTCAGTGCTAGGGTCTTGTTCACCTTTTACTCTTCTGCCCTAAGCTTTAAATTCCACCTGTATATTGAAGACTTAAGAATTTTAATTTCCATCCTTTTCCCTTTACCAGTTGTCTGCTTGACATCTCCACTTGATTTTTTTCTTAGGAATTTCAAATATAATACATCTAAAACCAAAGTCTTAATTTTTCTCTCTGTATCCCAAATTCTTTGTCCTTCAGTATCTATTTCATTAAGTGGCATATTCATTTATTTATCCACTTATGTAAGCTAGAAACTTGAAATCCATTCTTGACTTCTCCTTCATCCCATGTATTTTTTTTTTTTAAGATTTTATTTATTTATTTGACAGAGACAAAGACAGCGAGAGCAGGAACACAAGCAGGGGGAGTGGGAGAGGAGAAGCAGGCTTCCTGCTGAGCAGGGAGCCCGATGTGGGACTCGATCCCAGGACTCTGGGATCATGACCGGAGCCGAAGGCAGACACTTGACGATGAGCCACCAGGCGCCCATCCCATGTATTTTTAAGTTCTATTTATTCTATATCCAGTACAGTTGATCCTTGAATAGTTCAAGGGTTAGGGGCACGGACCCCTTCCAGTTGAAAATCCACATATAACTTTTGACTCTTCTCAAATCTAACTACTAATAGCCTACTGTTGGCTGGAATACTAATAGCATAAATAGTTACTTAATACGTAATCTGTGGTATGTGTATTTTACGCTGTGTTCTTAGAATAAAGTAAGTTAGACAAAAGAAGTGTTATTAAGAAAATACTAAGAAAGAGAAAGTACATTTACAGTACTGTGTTTATTGAAAAAAATCATGTATATGTAATTCCATGCATTTCAAACCCATGTTGTTCAAGGGTCATCTGTACGTCTGAATGTATTTCTGTACATCTTCAGTATCACTTTTCGAGTTCAAGCCACAATCTTCTTCCACCCAGACTTAATGTCACTGGTCCCTATATTCTCATCTGTAAAATGGGAATAATAATCACCTTACTTGATTGTTATGAGGATTAAATGGCACATGGCACACAGTAAATAGCCAGTGGGCTTAATTGTTATTGTAATTGTTATAAGCTGAATCACTTCGATATTCTTTTGTCTGCCCTATTTTCTTCATTCTTCTTCTTTTACTCTCCTCCCCAAACCCAAACAAACTATATCACTTCTCCATTCAACAGTAACATGTTATTTCTCTGCTTAAAACTCTTCAGTGGTGGGGCACCTGGGTGGCTCAGTCGTTAAGCGTCTGCCTTCAGCTCCGGTCCTGATCCCAGGGTCTTGGGATCGGGCTCCCTGCTCAGCAGGGAGTCTGCTTCTCTCTCTCCCACTCGCCCTGCTTGTGTTCCCTCTCTCGCTGTCTCTCTCTGTCAAATAAATAAATAAATAATCTAAAAAAAAAAAAAAACCAAAAAACTCCTCAGGGGATTTCCCATCGCTAAACTAATGTTTATTACATTTAGGGTAAAATTCAAAATACTTACTGTGGTCTACAGGATTCTACATAACTTGATTCTTCCCGGCTTCACTAGCTTCATCTTGCTCCAGCCTCCTCTTGCTCACTAAACTCTAGCTACACTGCTTTTCATTTCCTTAGTCACACCAAGTTATTTTCCAGCTACAGGGCCTTTGCACATGCTGACTGTTCAGCACGACCATCCCCAATTAACTCATTCTTTAATATTAGCTTAACCTTTGCCTCTGCTCTCTACCCCCAAATCTTAAATCAGATACTCTATTAAAATGTCTTGTCATGCCCTGTACTTTATATTTGTATCATTTTTTAGAACTTGTAATTATATATTGTGTGATTATTCAAAGCCTGGCTCCTGCTAGAATATATGCTAGTAGCTATTTCATTTTTATTTTTCAAGAATTTGTTAAGTGAATAAGTAAACTGGAGCTTGTTTTAGGAACCATCATGTCTTTTGGAAACACTAGTTTAAATCTTGTCATCTGATGACAAGCACCTTTTCACTTTTCAGACAAATTAAAGGACACAAAAGAAAAAAAACCCAAGAGTTTTCCGGCTATGGACAATTTTACTCATTCTTAGGTCATAAAAATCATTCAGATTTTAGACTCTGAATTGAAGATAAACTTTATCTAGGTCAATTTCTCATTTTTAGTCATATACTAATTTTATCTCTGTGCATTTGTTTTATGGATCTTTTTAGGAAAGAAAGCTCTTAGAAATCAGAGCAGTGGTTTATATATTTTAACAACAGGTTAAACTATGAGCATAGTGAGGATGAGGTTTTCAAAAATAAATGAAAATTCCACATTTAAGTTATTGTTGGTGGATGTGGAAAATATTAAAATTTAATAATTTGTGTATATAGAACAGGATTTGTGTTGAAAAATAGGAAATAAATATAGGGAGTATATGAGTGCCAAACACAGAAAGGCATTTGGATTTATTTTATGTGTAGTGATGAGCTGTTAAAAATGTTGGGAGAACGTTTCAGTTAAGCAGGATGAAAACATTCTAGAGATATGCTGTACAACATGGCACCTATAGTTAACAATATCGTATTGTACACTTAAGGTTTTGTTAAGAGGACAGATCTCATACTAAGTATTTTTACCGTAGTAAAATAAAATTTAAAAAAATGTTTGGGGATGAATTGTCTTCAGTAACAAGTATTTAGCACTTACTAAATACTTGTATTTTGTTGTAGTACAAAAGAAATAAGGTTCCTGCCCCGCCCCTCACTTAGGAGAAAGTAAGTAGACAGATACACTTGGTAAGAGATAGAGTAGTTCTTTAGAAAGGGTATGGTAGGGTACAGGATTCATTGGATAGAAACATCCTGAGAGAATGGAGACTGGAAAATGATTGTTGCTGCAAGTCATTGATGAGGATGCAATGTGGTAGTGGTTAAAAACGTGGATTCTGGTGTTAGACTTAGTTTTGTCTCTTAATGAGTCTGTAACCATGGATAAATTAACTTAATCTCTCTAAGCCTCAGTGTCCTCATCTGTAAAATAAAGATAATAATCCCTGTCTTATAAGATTATTGGGAAAATTAAATGAAATAATGCATGCATGGTGCTTAATACTATGCTTAATATATAATTGCATAATAAACATTAGGTGGGAGTGATGGCAAAATGAGTTTCTGAATCAGGGTAGCAGCTATGGAGAGGCTAGGTTTTAGATGAATGAGAATGAGGGTAAAGCTGTTGCTAAATTTTTTTTTGCCTGAATGATGGTGGAAGAAAAATGTAGACAAGTCTGGAAGCCTCCAAATACGAGGGCATGGACTATATCATCTTCATGTTTGTATTCTTTCCACAGTGCTATCAAATTAAAGTAGCTCAGTCATTTTTTTACTAAGTGAACAAATGAGTTTAAAGTTGATATTACAGCATTCAAGAGGGCAGTGAATGATGTTTGGTTAGAACTTCAGGGAAAGCTGAGGCTTAGCCTAAATTTGAGAAACAAACCCATAAAGAAAAGTAAAAACCAAATTTACCTTTTGAAATTTGTATCAACACATCATGGAAATGGTATCTTAAGACTTAAGACATTATGTAACAATGTTTATAAAGTCAACAAAGAATATACTCTTTTTCACTGTCTTCTTAGTTTCAAACTGTAGCAGGGACAAATACACCAAGAACACAAATGGATAAGGTACAGGCCTGAAGTCCCTCATTTTGCACAGCAGATATATCCCTAAAGTTTATTGATTGTGTGTATGTGTGTGTATCTTAAGCATTATATTTTAAATGTTTTCAGTAAGGTAGTTTGTAGTTTTTAAATAATCAAAAAGAGTTCATCTTTGTTGTATAAATGATTGCTTTTTTTTTTTTAATTTTGTAAATTGGATTCTTTTAAAAAGGCACACTTATATTTTCTTTAGCTGAGTTGATGGCTTCCGGAGAACTGGCATAGCTGCAAAATATGAGTAGTTCCCCAAGAAGAGTGCATTGCCTTTGGCACAAGGATCAGAATAAAGGTGAATTGTTATTACATAGGGTTTTTCAGTAAAAGTCACTGAAAAGTAAGTAATGTTTCTATATTGGATGTATGTTTCCAAGAGTGCAAATTGGCGAGAATTAACAGTTTTCTTCTATTTTGTAGTAGTGGTTTTGTTTTAGCATGCTTGCTCTACCACAGAACACCCCCTAGAGAAGGATGTTTTCAGAGCAATACCTAAAATAATGTGTATTTAAATAACTGTACAGGGTATGGAAACATTTTTGTCAGTATTATTGATTCAGCTTTCATAGAATGCTCAAAGTTGAACAGTAATTTTAATAATTGTGAAAAAAGTTAGGGAAAGAGGAATCTCTTTGGACCTACTTAAAGAATAATTTGATTTTGTTATACCTTGTCTTAATAATTTGCTTTGATAGGGAATTAGCATTATAGAGTTCAAATAAACCTTCTCACTGTCCTAGGTTCATAGAAAGTTTAACTGTTACCACTGGATCATGCTACATAATGAAAAAGAAACTTAGTTTTTTTTTCTCTTAACAGAATAGGGCAAACCTTGATAGTATAATGAATGTACAAAAGTAGATATAGTTAATTTATTTAGTGCAAGAGCCAGGGATGGACTAAATTAAGGGATTAAGAAAAAGTTTTGTTGGTTCTACAAATTTTATGTCCTGTACCTTTTAGGGTTTTTTTTTTTCCCTTGGAGGAAAGAAAGGTTGCTCATCTAGTAGAAATGGTTAAGGAAGTGTTCAATATCTGAAGTAAAATTTCATACACTTAAAACTTAGCATCAAGGGGCGCCTGGGTGGCTCAGGTGGTTAAGCAATGGCCTTCGGCTCGGGTCATGATCTCAGGGTCCTGGGATCGAGCCCTGCATCAGGCTCCCTGCTGGGCGAGAAGCCTGGTTCTCCTTTCCTACTCCCCCAGCTTGTGTTCCCTCTCTCGCTGTCTCTATGTCAGATAAATAAATAAAATCTTTTAAAAAAAGAAACAACTTAGCATCAAAACGTTTGAGAATTTGGGGTGCCTGGGTGGCTCAGATGGTTAAGCGTCTGCCTTCAGCTCAGGTCATGATCCCAGGGCCCTGGGATCAAGCCCCACATTGGGCTCCCTGCTCGGCAGGGAGTCCTCTTCTTCCTCTCCCTCTATTGTTCCCCCTACTTTTGCTCTCTCTTTGTCAAATAAATAAATAAAATCTTTAAAAAAATAATGTTTGAGAATTGTACAGAGAAATTGTATATAGAAACAGAAGTAACCAGGGATGCTTGGGTGGCTCAGTTGGTTAAGCATCTGCCTTCGGCTCAGGTCATGATCCCGTGGTCCTGGAATCAAGTCCCCCATCAGGCTCTTTGCTCAGCAGGGAGCCTGCTTCTCTCTCTGCCTGCTCTGCCTGCCACTGCCCTCTGCTTGTGCTTTCTCTCGCTCTAATAAAAAACAAACAAACAAACCCAGAAGTAACCAATAAAAAATTTTTTTTTAAGATTTTATTTATTTGAGAGAGTGAGAGAGAGAAGGAGCAGGGGGAGGGTCAGAGGAAGAGGGAGAAGCAGACTCCCCGCTGAGCAGGGAGCCAGACGTGGAGCTCTATCCTGGGACTCTTGGATCATGACCTGAGCCGAAGGGAGACGCTTAACCTACTGAGCCACCCAGGAGCCCTAAAATTTTTTATTTCTCATGTGCTTTAGTGAACTTTGAAATCTTCACCTCCAATTTTGTTAAATAATGTAATTTTTTAAAAGATATGTTTTGTTCGAGGAATTTAAGGTGACGTTTACTTACTTTTGGTCTGTAAAGAAAACACTAAGATAACGGAGTTTTGTATTCTCTCTTTATTTGGTACCCTGACCCATAATGACATATAAGGAAAGGTGAGGGAATTTGGTAGAACTCTTAAAGTGGAGTTTCTTCATTGAGCAATGAATAATAGGAATCCCACTTTATAATGTTTTTGTTTCAATGCATTCTGTAGCTACATATTCTTGTTCTTCCACAAATGATTTTTCTCATTGAATTTTTTTTAAAGATTTTATTTATTTATTTGACAGAGTGAGCAAAAGCAGGGGGAGCAGCAGAGGGAGAGGGAGAAGCAGGCTCCCTGCTGAGCAGGGAGCCCGATGTGGAGCTCTGTCCCAGGACTCTGGGATCATGACCTGAGCTGAAGGCAGACGCTTAACTGACTGAGCCACACAGGCACCCCTCTCTTATTGAATTTTGATAAGATATGAGGACAACTTTGCATTTAGTAGAGAAATTCAGATGCACATAGAAAAGACTTAGATGCAGTGTTCAAAAGAGTTATATGTAGTATATGTAGTGATACTTTTATAAAGAGCTTAGTAAAATATAATCCTATATTTAAGAGGGATTTATGGTTTCAGTATCTGCTGTTGTATATTTTAACAGCAAATTGAATAGAATTGATAGTGCTGATTTCATTATCCTTGAATAATAAGTTTGTTTCTTGTGTGTCAGACACTGTCATAATGGGGACTCAGAGTTTGAAGAACATATTCCCTGTCTTCAAATAGCAAAGTGTAGATAGAGTCAGAGAAGTAAACAGTTTATGATACATTGTTATACTAGAAGTAGGACAGGGTAAGCAGGAGAATACAGAAGCTTGAAACAGTCTCAGTGTGGATATGGGGTGAGAGAAAAAGTGAAAGGTAGCTAGGAAAGCCTTCTTAAAGAAGATAATATCTCAGCTGAGCCTTGATTTTATAGCCAAGAGAAGAAATCAAGGGGGAATTTTGGGGGATGGGGAGAGTCCATACAAATTCTCCAGAGATAAACCACAGTGCATGCAAAGGTATAGTGGCATGAGAACATAAGGCTTTTGGGGGGAAATTATCTAGTTCAGATGGCTGGATTTGGAGGGCTTGTTGGGGATGGAGAAGTAATTAGGGTCTGGATCATGAAAGGTGTTTATATCATGTTAATTAGTCTAGATTTTATTGTGAGGGCGGTGGTAGCTATTGAATGATATTAAGGAGGAGAATGATGTGATTTGATCTACAGTTCATTATAATAAAGATGTCTGAAAGGTGTATGGAGGTAGAATTGACGGGACTCTACCATGATCTTCCATTTCCAATCCAATACCAGTAATCATCGAGAGAAATCAAAGATAATTCTTTTGTTTCTGGATGGACAACTGGGGTAGGAGAGGGGTCACATATTCTTGGCAGTGTTGAGAGCAGAGTGGAAAAAAGTCTAAGGACACATCCAAACAATGAAGCACCAAATTATTAATTGCAAAAAAAGTATACAAACACACATTGCTGGTCCAAAATTCTGTAGTTACTATTTTGAGCAGTGCCATGTTAATAGGTCTATAAACAGTAATGGACTCTGTTACTTTAATGGATTCATATACCTAGCAAATTATCCTATCTAAATCTGGCCAAAGTAGGCATTCAAGAAATTTGATGAAACGAGTGAATAGTAATGGAGGACTTAAAATGCATAATACCTTTTAACTATTCAAAGTGTTTTCACATCTCTCTAAATTTTATTCCCAGTTATTTGATGCACCTAGAGGCCTCAAACTAGGGGGCCCCAGGCTGTATCCTGCCTATAGGTGGGTTTTGTTTGATTTGTAGCTTTTAAAAATAAATTTGAATTCATTGCCCAAAATTTAAAATGGGCAGTTTTACATAAATATTTAGAACTCATTTTCTTGAAAAGGTCAGTGCTCTGGCAATAACTGGGTTGACTAATTCTGCATGGTAAAATTAGTTAGATTTCAGTAGTAGTTTTCATAGCTTGCCTGCTTAAGTCATGTCACCTGCCTGGCCCTTCTAGGCAGGGAGTTCGACCCCTATTGACAGCTTATTTATCGGAGGTCTTTGGAGAAAGGTGTTGCAGGCAAGGAATAAATTCAGAAAGTAGACACTAATTTCATTCATATTAAAGCTTTTGTCTGTTGGGTGCCTAATGTGTGCTTTTTCACTTAGTTATGCAACACTATGGCATTTGCTATTCCCGTTTACGGTTGAGAAAACTAATAGGGAAATTATAAATTAAGGACAGCTGAATCCTAATAGGTAGATCTCCTGTGTTTTTCTTTTGTATGCTACTTTTTTTAAGCTTTTCTAGTTGTTTAGGCAGAGGCAAAGTATGATGATTTTTAATTTCTTAAATTATAAGCAAGAGCCTGTATTAGCAATTTTTTTTTTCCCAAAGATTTTACTTATTTATTTGAGGAGGGGGAAAAGCAGGCTGTCCACTGAGCAGGGAGCCCAGTGACAATGTGGGGGCTCAATGCCAGGTCCCTGGGATCACGACCTGAGCCAAAGGCAGACGTGCAACTGACTGAGCCACCCAGGCACCCCTGTATTAGCACTGTTTTTAGAGATTTGAAAAAAATATAAATAAAATGTTTTAATAATTTTAGAGGATTGTGCGTATGTTTGTATATATGTATATAACACATAACACTACTTTAACGTTCTTTGCTATTATAATTGTATTTATTTGCTGATATTTGGTAAGCTAGTTTGAAGGTCTTAGATATTGATATAAGTAATTTTTAAGTATTTAGAAGTTCACTCAGAAATTTGAATATTTGTCAAAGATAAAATTGGTAAAGATTCTTTCCTCTTTATGGTAATATTAAGCATAAGTGCTAGGTTGGTTCTTAGGAAGAGAGGTTTTTTCTGTTTGTTTTGCCTAAAGAATAAATTACTTTCTCAGTATAATTCTGGAAGTTAAATTAATTTGATTATTCTTACAATTTTTTTTATTCATTTAGTGTCTTCAGTACATGTGGATATGCTTACACTACTGACTGGTAGAAGGAGTTGTTTTGTGATATGATTTGGTATTTTGGGAAGAACTCCATTCTAAGAAATGGAGTCAGCTGACTGAAAATATTTTTTAACTTACATTTGAAATTCAAGACCCTTTAGCATTCATGAAGGAAGATAAAAGTTGATTATACTGCTGTGGGCAATCACCTTAACAATGGAATCTTTAGTATTCCTGATTGACAGGCCTTTAGTGGCAGCAGTCTGTTAATGGTGCAAAATTGAAAATTTAAGCACTAATAGGGCATAGATACTGGACATATGTATGGCAAAGAAGGGAACATGTAGAGAAGAAATAAAGGTGGGTAGATTTAGTCACTGACATTCGGTGACATTTAGTTGTCTTTCTTGTGCCTATCAGCTAATCAAGGCCTTTGAGGATGGTTAATAAAAAGTATATTGAAATAGAGAAAAGGACATAACATGGTTTATTAAATGCTCTTTCAAACTCTTAATCACTCTTAGGAAATTGTGACTTACTATTTTATTTTTCTTCCGTAGAATCTGTCAGGTGAAGGTGTATTTTTGCTTTTTAATTTGGCTAGAAGCAATTTATTTTTAAAGAAAGTATGTCTCCTCTGAAGATACACGGTCCTATCAGAATTCGAAGTATGCAGACTGGAATTACAAAATGGAAAGAGGGGTCCTTTGAAATTGTGGAAAAAGAGAATAAAGTCAGCCTAGTAGTTCACTACAACACTGGAGGAATTCCAAGGATATTTCAGGTATTACCATATTTTGATGTGGAATAGATCTTGAAATCACACCCTTTAGTGAATACCTTCCCTGTACCATAGTAAGTGTAATGGTAGCCCTCCTCCTAGATTAACATTTCTTATTTCTAGGACACTAATAGTTCTGTGTGCATATTTTATGAATTATTCAACAGTATCGTTGATGGTGTATAATAAAGAGCAGGAAGTAGTCACCATTATTGAAAAGAAAACTAGGAGGAAGCTGAGAAGAACTGAGTTTAGATACTTCTCTATCAAACTATTTTAAAAACCACATTAGGATAACTTTAGTTATTCCCTTTTTTTTCCTTATTATATATAATAGATTCATCACTGTGTAGTATTAGCTTTTAATAGCACTTAGTGGAGTCTTCTAAAACCTAATGCCTCCTTCCTAAATAATCCTGCCAAAGGTTGTGGTATGGGCCATTCAAGGATGATTATTCAAGGTCATTCTTACTGCTGTTTTCTTCTAATTGTAAACTTTTGAAGAATTTCATTATTTTATCACTGCAAAAAAGTTAATTTTGTTTTTACATCTATACTCTTTATTCTGTGCAGCTAAGAGCTACTCATCTTTTTTTTTTTTAGAGCTACTCATCTTGATACGATTTGAATTTAAGAAAGCAATATATCTTTCTGCACTTTAAAATTCTGTATTTGTTAATTAGATAATACAAAAGTATAATATTCATTCTGAACTGAAGTACTCTCTTGAATAACAATTTATGAAATTTTATGCTTGAGAACCTTAGAGCTGGGGTAAAATTTCCATTTCTGTTTGCTTTTGAACTGTGAAATGCTTATAATTTTGTGTATCAAAGATACTCTTAAATAGTTTGGAGGTGGTGACATGGGTAATAGAAACAATAGTAGTTTCTGCCACATACATGTATCTACTAATTGCTCATCTCAGTGAAAGAAAGATTCCTTCTCAAATAGAGATTTGGTTTCTCAGTCCTCAGCCCAAATTAGCAGTCGGTTAATATTTAAATATTTAAGAAAACATAGTTCTTTAGGAGCATGAGGATTCTGCCTCTAATTCCAGCCTCATCGCAGTTCTAGAGCAGTTTCCATTCAGCATTTATTTTGCTAACCACCTACAGATTACTGTGGTGAATACTGTACCAAGGGTTAATAATACAGAGCTGAATGAGATGCTTTTCTTCTCAAACTTAAGCGTAATCAGAAGCATTTTCAGATGTAAAAATATTTCAGAGACACTTGAAGTAATGCAAAGAAGAGAGTGGTTTGTGTCCTGAGCATTTAGAGGATAAATAGGAGTTTGCCAAACAGTGGAGGTAGGGCAGAGGTGATTTCTATCCATGGACAAACACATGCAAGTGTGAATCAACCATCAGGGAACCAGAAAATTATTTTAAAATAAACGGACAGTAGGGAGTGCGTGGCAGAAGTAGAGGCTGAAGAGCTAGCTAGGAACCAGATCTTGAAGTATCTTATTTGTCATACTAAGGAGCTTAGATTCTAAGGAGTCAAGAATCTCAAGTTCAGATTCATTTAGGGGCTAGGCAGATGACTTTATTTCAAGAGATAGTGGAAGAATAAGGGCATATAGGAGGTTATTGTGGGAATTTAGATGAAGAATAAAAGTCCTAATCAAAGGATAAGACAGTAGGAGGAAACAAGAGGAAGAAAGAATAGATTTGAAGAGATTTCAAGATGACTTGACTCATTAGATTTAGGGGGGTGAGAAAGAAAAGACTCGGAGATACCCAAGTTTCTGAGTGGATGGCAGTGCCTTTCATGTCTTGGTAGGGAGCAGAGGGAAAGAATTGGGGTGGGAGGATTAAGAGAAATTAGTTGTTTGAGGTGTCAGGCATTCAGATGTTGGTATCTAATAGGTGGTAGGTAAACAGGACTGGAACTCCCAACAGAGAGGTCTGGACTTAGAGGAAAGATGGAAGGCCTCACCATATGGTAGTTAATAAAATTACGGGGTTGATAGGATTTTCAGTTGTTGAAGACCTCAAGTTCAAGATTATTCGCTCATCTTGTTTATGAACAAACTTTCCCCTTATGTATTTAACTTTCATTTTTTAAAAAGTGGTGTACTGACTGAAATAGTGGTTTTATGTGATCTCTTTTCTCTTGCATGTTAAGCTCCTTGTTTAAATATTTTGGAGTTAAACTCTCTGAAACTATTGTGTTTTACAGAATTTTTACTTAAGGACATGAATTTAAGACCTACTTTGAATATATATATACACACATATATATCATTTAAAATTTGAATATAAGTTAAGTCTGATAAAATTATATTTTCATTCTTATTTAAAAATTGACAAAGATCAATTCTAGTTTAAAAAATATAAAATGCTATTCTTTCTTAGTGTTATTCAAAGGATATGTCTTCAGCAAAAGGCAGCTTTTGAAATCTTCGTATATGCCTGCTGAGGGAGCACATTAGAGAATAAAGATGCCTAGTTGGCAAGAATTATTTAGGTAGTAAACTGTAAGATTTAATTTGGTCTTGGAAAAATTTCAGCCAAGAGAAAATACAAGTTATCACTTCATGATACATACCCAGAATCTGGAAGAGTATAAGACAAATTATTGAACCAGTTCTAGGGAATGGAAGAAGTAAGCTAAAAGAGTTTCCAGAGTGCTCATGATCTTCATGACTGAATGAAAGTTAAATGAGCCTGCTTTTAGACAGTTAAAAAAAGAAAGAAAGATGGGGGTGCCCGCTGGCTTAGTGGGTAGAGCATCAGACTCTTGATCTCAAGGCTGTAAGAACCCCATATTGGGAGTAGAGATTACTTAAAAGTAGTCTTTAAAAATATATATATGTGTGTGTGTGTGTATATATATGTGTGTGTGTGTGTGTGTTGTATAAAGAAAAAGATGCTTTCTTACATTGATAAATGTTTATTTTTATTTGTTTTTGAGAGGTGGAATTCTTTTGCAGATTATAGTTTGGATTAATAAATCATTTGAAATTACAGCTACCTAAACCAATTGCCAGATATTTTACAGGCTTAAAAAAGGGGGGCGGGGGAGAAAAAGAAAGCCTCTAGCACAATATGGCTTTCTAAACTAGTGCTAGTGTAACCATCTAGGCTCTGTAAATTGTTAACTCATTAGTTTTTATAGCTTTATAACTGTACCTGAAAATATGCAATTCCCTACCATAAAATCAGTAGTGCTAGGATTACTTTGTAAAATAAGTTTTAATAGTAGGTGTTTGCTTTTCCTAAAAGTGAAATCTTTGATTTAAGTGTATCAAGAAATGGGAACTCTTTTTTGGTTGGGGGGAAAAACCCTAAATTAATGCAGGAAAGACTAAGAAATGTAATTTAGAAAGTATAAAGTATAACTTTATGATACTTTGTTATCGTACATTTTTAACAGTAACATAATTTTCCTTTTGTATTAAATAGCTAAGTCATAACATTAAAAATGTGGTGCTTCGACCCAGTGGAGCAAAACAAAGCCGCCTAATGTTAACTCTACAGGATAACAGCTTCTTGTCTATTGACAAAGTACCAAGTAAGGATGCAGAGGAAATGAGGTTGTTTCTAGATGCAGTCCATCAAAACAGACTTCATGCAGGTGAGCACTAATCTTCCCAGGGTTTGCCATTAACAGTTATAAAAGAATATTACTAGATAGTAGATCTTTATCACTGATGAATATTGATAGAAAAATCCCCAACAAAATACTGGCAGTGAATTCAACAGTACAGTAAAAGGATTATATACCGGGGCACCTGCATGGCTCAGTCAGTTAAGCACCCCACTGTTGGTTTTGGTTCAAGTCATGATCTCAGAGTCATGGGATTGAGCCCCACCCCCACATCAGGCTTGGCATTCAGCATGAATCTGTTTGTCCCTCTGCCCTCCCCCCCTCACATGCATACACTCCCTCTCATAAATAAATAAAATCTTAAAAAAAGGATTATATACTATGACCAAGTGGGATTTATTTCTGGAATGCAAGGATGGTTCGAGATATGAAAAATCAGTGTGATGCACCAAATGAGAGAATGAAGGACAAAAGCCATGTGATCCTCTTCATGCAGAAAAAGCATTTGATAAAATTCAAAACCCTTTCACGATAAAAACACTCAACAAACTAGGAATAGAAGGAAACTACCTTAACCTAATAAAGGCCGTCTGTGAAAAGCCCACAGCTATACTCAACAATGAAAGGTGGAAAGATTTTCCTTTGAGATAAGGAACAAGGCAAGGATGCCCTCTCCTACTATCCAACATAATACTAGAAGTCCTAGCTAGGGCACTTGGGCAAGAAATAGAAATGAAGTTCATCCAAATTAGAGAGGAAGAAGTAGGGGCCCCTAGTTGGCTCAGTCTGGAAAGCATGTGACCCTTGATCTTTGGGTCATGAGTTCAAGCCCCACATTGGGCGTAGAAGGGGAGAGTAAAATTATCTGTTCTCTGATGATATGATCCTATATGTAGAAAACCCTAAAGATTCCACAAAAGAATATGGCTAGCAGAGGAGGAGGATTTAAATTATAATTGGAAAGAGTTACATTGTTATGTAAATCTTAGATACTTGTCTTTCTCTGTATGAGACTTACTCCATGGTTTTACTCTTGCTGTGAAGACAGCAAGTACTATAGAAAATCATATACAGTATTACCAGATTCCCCTGCCCCTTCTTAATACCCTTTCATTTAAAATGCTTTGATTTGTTTAAATGTTTTAATAGACCTTTTCTTAAGAAATAATCTAGTGCTGGGGCGCCTGGGTGTCTCAGTTGTTAAGCATCTGCCTTCGGCTCAGGTCATGATCCCAGGGTCCTGGGATCGAGCGCCACATCAGGCTCCCTGCTCAGCGGGAAGCCTGCCTCTCCCTCTCCCACTCCGCCTGCTTGTGTTCCCTCTCTCGCTGTGTCTCTCTCTCAAATAAAGAAATAAAATCTTAAAAAAAGAAAGAATCTAGTGCTTAAAATGAGTTTTCCACTATTACTGTTAGTCTCCAGTTCTATTAACATCAAAACTTTATTGCTAATATTTTAGAGTTGACAGACTTTTAATTGAGCTTTTTAAATATAATAAAAATATTAGAAAATGATGATGTAGCAGTGCTACTTTGCTTGTATTATTATTTATTTGATACACTATTTTCCTTGTAAAATTAAAAAAAATTATGGTTGTTTGCTATTTAATACCAACTCATGTGTTACATGTTTCCTTGGTATCCATTGTCCGTGTTCATGCCATAGACATACTGACTTTTCTGTAGTGTTAATTACCAGATATTTATATAGGAGAATTTCTAGCATTTTCATTTTGCATTTAAAATTTTATTTTTCTGTTACATCTTCCCAAATTTGTGCATGTTATTTCATTTTTTGCTTGAGACTCTAGCTCTGAATTTTAATTACTATTTATATCAGGTATACTTTTCAGAAAGAATTCGTTTATAAGCACTTTGATTTTTTTATGCTTCTATTTTTTTCAGTATTCTATAACGATGATTAAGTCTCTTAATTAAAGTAAATGACTTGGGTTTATTTATTTTCCCCCCACCAGCCATGAAACCTTCTCAGGGGTCTGGTAGTTTTGGAGCTATTCTGGGCAGCAGGACTTCACAGAAGGAAACCAACAGGCAGCTTTCTTACTCAGACAATCAGGTATGTTCATTTGAATCTTTCTAGCTTTTAAGAAAAGTTATCAACTATTATTATGAAAATCTTTTCAAAATTTATCACATACTAACCCTTCTTACATGTAGTTTTACTAAACACATAACTTTTGCTCTATGTCTTATGGTCATCATTGTGAACCACAGTAAAGTGTAGTTTTTAAAAGCATAGTTTTGGAGTTAGATTTGGTGCTGCTACTTAGTAGTTGTGGGTCATTGAAGAAGTTCCTTAAGTATCTTGAGCCTTACTCAGGATTATAAAATTGAAGCAGCAGTAATATTTTAAGGGTTGCTGAGAGATAATGCATGTAAAAGTGCTTATTAGCCTACAGTACCTTATACTAACAATGCTATAAATGTTTGCTACTATTATTTCTGTGATGCCCTTTAGGTCTCTTGTGCATTATGAACTTTACCCCTATACTATATGATATCAGACTGTTTTGTTGAGGTCTTCTGTTTGCTTTTTTTTTTTTTTTTAAGATTTTATTTATTTGAGAGAGAGCACATGAGAGGGGGGAGGGTCAGAGGGAGAAGCAGGCTCCCTGCCGAGCAGGGAGCCCGATGCGGGACTCGATCCAGGGACTCCAGGATCATGACCTGAGCCGAAGGCAGTCGCTTAACCAACTGAGCCACCCAGGCGCCCTCTGTTTGCTTTTTAAATAGTTTCTCTCTCATAAATATTCAGACAGCCCTGAGACTTGCTTTGTACTATTGCAAGTTAGCAGTCCTATGTCTTTGAAAATTTATTCTGTAAAGAGAAACTAGGCATAAAGTAAGAAGAACTTGGAAACTATTCTCTAAGTAAATTGATGAGTTTTACTGGCTGTGCAGAGAGGTGATTACTTAGTCCATTTGCTGTGCAGTGAATAACATTTTATTTTTGTTAGTTTTTTTAATAGGTTCTGAGGCTTTTTTTTTTACATTTTAATTGAAGTATAATTGACATGCTCTAAATTGTACATATTTGAAGTATACAATTTGATACATTTTGACTTACGTGTATACCTGTAAAATCATCACCATAATCAACCAAGTGAACATAACCATAACCCTTAAAAGTTTCCTCATCCCTCTTTGTAATCCTTCCTTCCTGCCTTCTCTCTGGTCCCTATCCCTAAACCACAACCGGTTTGCTTTCTGTCACTACAGATTAGTTTGCATTTTCTAGAGTTTCATGTAAATAGAATCAGTGTGTAATTTTTTTTGTCTAGCTTTTTCACTCAGTGTAATTACTTTGAGATTCATCTATGGGTAGAAATTTAAATTATTAGAGTACTTAAATATATAGATGTTATATATAATAAGCAAATATTTATACTCTCACAAGTAACGATTCTTCTCAGGGGGATTGTAAAATCAATTTTATGGGTCATAACTGGGATTAAATGAAAAAGGAACAAAATAAATGAGGTATTGTACATAGTAAGGATAAGTATTGAGTTCTGAAACTTTTGGTTATTTATATGTAATAGTTGTGATTTAAAATACTTCTAAGTAGAGGTCATGGTCAAAAAGGTTAAAAATGCAAAACAGTGTACATATAGTATTCTACCACTTGTATAACAAAAAGGATTTGCTTTACATTTATGTAAAGAAGAATACTTATAAGGGACAAGAGAATGGGAATGAAAGAATCGGGTATATGGCAGTGGGTGATAATGAGACATCTCAGGAAATGACCTTGATAATAGTATTTTGATTTTTGAATCTTGAGAATGTATCACCCATTTGAAAGTAAATTCTAACTTTTTAAAACTGTTCGTTCAGATGATCTCAGAGATTGTTTCTTTCCTATGCTAACATTGTATATAATTCTGTAGAGAGAAAGAAATTGGAAATTTCTTCAATAGACAAATCACATAGCTTTTAATCTAGTTGTAAAATGTACTGGCAGAATGCTGGTCAAAAGCACTATTTCCCAATAATGTTTAATTTGCTGTATTCACTCTGAATGTTCTTGCTGTGTCTTTAAGGTAGACTCTTTGATTCATCTTCTGCCAGTGGACTCTCTCTCACTTTCATTCTCCCCATCAAAAGTCATATGAGGTATTTGTTTGTGACTTGGCATTTAAGTCGTGGCAACCAAATGTCATTGTTGCTTCTTTTTCTCACATTTATGTCACTTTATCATAATCATAATTGGATTGTTTTTCTCTGAAGATTTATTTTCATCCTTATCACTAGAATCCCCATCTTGTGTACCTGAGTCTTTTCTTAAAAAGTCAGGTATTCAAAGCAAATTCCTTTCTGCCTCTAGTCATGTTGTGGAAATTTTAAATTTATAGGAGTGCTAGAAGAAAATAAGTGTCAAGTTCAATTTCTGATACAGATTGTACATTACAGTCAGCTAGAGTGCTTTAAAAAAAACTACTGATGAATGGGCTTCACCCCAGGCCAGTTAGGCTAGACTGTCTGGAAATGGGTTTCCAGTTGTATTTTTTAAAATTGATTCCACATGAGAATCAATGATCTAAAAGCATGCCAATTAATTTGAATATTTAGCTATGTTAAACTTTACTCTTACAGGCATCTTCAAAAAGAGGAAGTTTGGAAACTAAAGATGATATTCCATTTCGAAAAGTTCTTGGTAATCCAGGTAGAGGGTCAATTAAGACTGCAACAGGAAGTGGACTACCTGTCACCCGGACAATTCCTTCTTTGACATCTACATCAACCCCTCTTAGATCAGGGTTATTAGAAAATAGGTATGGAAGACTTATTTTTTTTTCTTAGTCATTAGCTGTACTTGTTTATAAATGTCTTTTTGGTCTTTTAGAAAGACAAATACTTTGAGAAAAAGGAGATTGTCCAGTTAGTAAAATATGTTAGAAGAAAGTATACATTTTATAAAAAGTATAAATTTTTAGTTGATAATTAGTATTGGTTTTTTTATGATTTATGTCAGTGACACATATGGAGCATGCAGATATACAGTAATTTTTTTTTTAAGGATTTTATTTATTCACTTGAGAGAGAGCACAAGCAGGTGGAGAGGCAGAGGGAGAGGAAGAAGCAGACTCCCTGCTGAGCTGGGAGCCTGACATGGGGCTCCATCCCAGGACCTGGAGATCATCACCTGAGCCAAAGGCAGACACTTAACCAGCTGAGCCACCCAGGCGTCCCAGATATACAGTATATTAATCAAAACGTGGTGTAGAGAACTAGGCAGCAGTAGTCACAGTTCTGTCCTTGAATATGTTGGTTTATACTTCTTAATGGTATGAATTATGACTTTTTTAAATAACTTTTTTTTTCTTTGTCCTCTACAGGACTGAAAAGAGGAAAAGAATGTTATCTGGCTCAGAGTTGAGTGAAGATTACCCTAAGGAAAATGATTCATCATCGTAAGTTGCTTTAAGAACCCTTATGGCACTAGGGGCACCTAGGTGGCTCAATCGGTTAAGTGTCTGCCTTTAGCTCAGGTTGTGATCTCAGGGTCCTGGGATCGAACCCCAAGTCAGGCTCCTTGCTCAGCAGGGAGTTTGCTTCTCCCTCTTTCTCTGCCCTCCCTTCCCCGCCGCCCCTCGCCCATGCTCTTTCTCTTTCTCAAATAAAATAAAATCCTTAATAAAAAAAAGAACCCTTATGGCAGTAAGTCAATGTTTCTCATATTGGTAATTACACTCACTGTGGAAAATTGGTGGAGGGCAGGGATTCAATTTATGAGAATTCGAAAGATAGAATTTAAAGTATTTTGGAGGCACCTGGGTGGCTCAGTTGGTTAAGTGTCTGCCTTCAGCTTGGGTCATGATCTTGGGGTCCTAGGATTGAGCCCTGCGTTGGGCTCCCTGACTGGCAGGGAGTCTGCTGCTTCTCCCTCTCCGTCTGCCCCTCCACCCCACTCGTGCTCACTCACGCTCTCTCTCTCTCTCAAATAAATAAATAAAATTAAAAAAAAAAAAAAAGAATTTGAAGTATTTTGGTGATGGTGGATTATAGGCTCCATAGAGAGTATTTGGCCATTACTGTTGCATTGATCATTTCATTGCCCTTCTCCCATCCTAGCTTTTTTTAATCTGCAATACTTAGAGGAAAAATAGAATTAAATAACTCTAAGTAGATGTTTCCTTTTCTTTTTTAATTTTTTTAAAGATTTATTTATTTTAGAGAGAGAATGTGCATGAAAGGGGGGAGGGGCAGAGGGAGAGAGAGAGAGGGGGGAAGCAGATTCTCCACTGAGCAGAGAGCCCCATGTGGGGCTCAATCTCACGACCCTGAGATCATGACCTGAGCCTAAACCAAGAGTCGGATGCTTAACTGACTGAGCCAGCCAGGCACCCTTAGCAGATGTTTCTTGTTGGTGGGTCTTTTGTTGTGAATTCTTTCCTTATCTGTGATTTTTTTTTTTTTTTACCCTCTTTATGTGAAAAGTAGCCTAGGAGTAAAAGAATTTGAACCCAGGGTGCCTGGGTGGCTCAGTTGGTTAAGGATCCAACTCTTGATTTCAGCTCAGGTCATGATCCCAGGGTTGTGAAATTGAGCCCCACATCAGGCTCCACACCCAGTGGATTCTTTCTCTTACCACCCCCAACGCCCCCCACAGGTGAGCATGCTCTTTCTTAAAAAAAGGGGGTTGGGGTTGTGAACCCGACACAGTTTCTAGGCAAGGAACATCAATCTTTTATAGGTATTTTCTGGTTGAGCAAAAGAGGATAGACCTACAGTAGGACAGTCGTCAGCTCACAATCTCTTCCTCATCATGGGAGGGTTTTATTTTGTTGGGTTTTTTTTAATTGTTTGGGAGAGAATACTTGTTACACTGTTATGAAATACCTCAGTTAATAACTTTTTTTTAAGTTTTTATTTAATTTCCAGTCAACATACAGTGTAATACTTAGTTTCAGGTGTACAATTTAGTGATTCAGCACTTACATACAACACCCACTACTCATCACAACAAATGTACTCCTTAATCCCCATCACCTTTTTAACCCATTCTCCCACCCACCTCTCCTCTTGTAACTATCAGTTTGTTCTCTGTAGTTAAGAGTCTTTTTTGGGGGGGCGCCTGGGTGGCTCAGATGGTTAAGCGTCTGCCTTTGGCTCAGGTCATGCATGATCCCAGGGTCCTGGGATCGAGTCCCACATCGGGCTTCCTGCTCCTTGGGAGCCTGCTTCTCTCTCTCTCTCTCTCTCTCTCTGTGTGTCTCTCATGAATAAATAAATAAAATCTTTAAAAAAAAAAAAAAGAGTCTGTTTTTTGGTTTTCCTCTCTCTTTTCCCTCTAGATCATTTGTTTCTTAAATTCCACACATGAGTAAAATTATACGGTATTTGTCTTTCTCTGACTGACTGACTTTGCTTAGCATAATACTCTCTGGCTCTATCTACATCATTGCAAATGGTCAATTAATACCTTAACAGAAATCAGTTGATAGTCAATTAACTGGTATTCTAGGTCAAGGATCACCAGGAGGGAGTTGGGAAAAAGCTAAAGAAACTTTATGTATTTATGGGGATTTTTTTTTCTGTTGCTGTAACAGATGTAAAACTGAGTAGGTGATAGGACTGGTGTGACATGTGAAACTACAATCACCGTGGACTCAGATTCCTTCTATCTTATTGATCTATAATTCTTAATAAGTAGCTTCCATTTTGTGAACCAAGATAACTGCTTCAGCCTCCACTCTCATTTCTGCATGCCTACTGGTGGGAATGGGGAAAGGAACAAAGGCAGGGCATACTGCTTTCCTTTAGGCTGGAAATTGTACACACCACTTTAGTGCACATTGGCCAGAATTTGGTCATATGGTTATATCAGAAATATATGAGAAACTCTGGGAAATATACCTACCCTAGCCAAATTCTATTATGGTGGAAGGGTACAGAAGTTATTTGGAAACAACAGTCTGCTGTAGTTTACCCCTCTAGCCATAGAAATATATTTATCATTCTTCCCTTACATTTAGTCATTGTATCCAGTTCAGAATCCAGGATCTCTGGGTGATGTGCAGTTCTCTCCATAAGGTCTAAGTGTGCCTTAGACCATGTACTTTATGGTCTGACACCTAAAAAAACTAAAAGGCAAGTTCATCTGTATTCCCCACTCCCATCTTTATACATATGTCATTATACATTGCTGGCTTAGGCGTAGGATAACCACAGTAAAAATTTCGATTTAGAAAACACAAGAATAGGAAACTTAAGGAGTTGCTGTTCTATAGCAGCAATGAAATCTTGGTAGGCAGAGGTTGTGAAGACAGTGAAGGCAGTAGAGGAAGTTCTTGGTTCGCCCTTGTAGCAGTCTCTGTTCTTTCCTCCAGGAGAAACTCCCTTCCTCATTGTATTTCATTTGACTCCTGACTTTGTCTTCTGGTAGATTTCTTTTGTCTATTATCTTTCAAGGCCATAGCTGAAGTGGGTTTTGAAGACTGTGTTCTTCCTTGGGGCCATGCAGCTTTTGTAGCCTGCTTCATGCTGATCAAGTTCTGGGAGTATAGAAGTGTCCAGAAATCCAGGAGTTTTAGAAATCTAGAAGTTTCTTTAAAGGTATAACAAACAGGGTTTTATAGGCTTGAGAAAGAATTGGGGCCAGTATTTTTGTTGTTTGGATTTTTTGTTTTAATCTCTTAAGTTTTGAAATAATTTCAGATTTACAGAAAAGTTGCAAAGACAGTATAGAATTTTGCTGTATACCCTTCACCCAGTTTCCCTTAATATTAACATTGAGTTGTTTTTTCACAAACTACTTCCTCAGTTACCTCCTGTCATTGCCTCAGTTTGAGAATCAGAAGCAACTGGATTTTTTTTGTCCCATATAGACTCAGATTACCAGACAATTTCAATTCTAGGCCATTGACACAGAGGGCTGTATTCCTTTTCATCCTTGATTGTAAGGTGGCTTAGTCCTTGCCCAGATTTATCTGTCTTGAATAGGACCTTGCTGAAACACAGACCAGTGTTCTTATTGTCTCAATCTTTTCCTTTAGAGCTATAGGTTCAATAAGTATGCAGTTCGCTTCCCAAGACTACAGATAGCAGGGTTTTGTTTTTTTTTTTTAATATTTGAGAGAGAGCGCGCGCTCGCATCTATGCATGTGAGTTGTGGGAGGGGCGGAGGGAGAGAGAGAATCTCAAGCAGACTCCCCCCTGAGTGCAGAGCCTGACACGGGCCTTGATCTCACAACCCTGAGATCATGACCTAAGCCGAAACCAAGAGTCGGACGCTCAACCGACTGAGCCTCCCAGGTGCCCTTACAGATAACAGTTTTATAAATATTTTGCTGTGATATAACAGTCCTCACCAACTTTCCAATCTGTAATATTTATGTCCTTACTCTCCGCCTTCCTACTATAGCTAGTGCTATATATTTTAGGTTTGTTATGGTAGCATCCCTACCTAGTAACAAAATTTGTGGATTCAGGGTCTAGTTGTAGGAAACAAAAGTCATTTATCTAGTTAAAACACAAATGTGGGGCGCCTGGGTGGCTCAGTTGGTTAAGCGACTGCCTTCGGCTCAGGTCATGATCCTGGAGTCCCTGGATCGAGTCCCACATCGGGCTCCCTGCTCGGCAGGGAGTCTGCTTCTCCCTCTGACCCTCCCTCCTCTCATGTGTTCTCTCATTCTCTCTCTCTCAAATAAATAAATAAAATCTTTAAAAAAAACACAAATGTGTTTGCCTTTAGAGAGTATGAAATGACTTACAGAATCATGAGGAAAGCTGAAAAGATAGGCTATACGTTATGCTTGCAGAATGATTTTGAGAGCTATGCCCCAAATCAGGTCACCAAAGATGCTCCTGGCTATCATCAAAGCTAATAGCTGAATTGGAAATTATCATCTCTGGAACCATGCTGCCACTACCAAGATTAGAAATCTCTATGGAAAAACTGGACACCTCCAAAATGATTTTGCCATCACAAGGAACAGAACACATGACCTCCGCCTTAATTCCATTTTGCAGATATTACACAACTGTGTAATTTTTTTTTTTTAAAGATTTTATTATTTATTTGACAGAGAGAGAGAGAGTGAGAGCAGGAACACAAGCAGGGGGAGTGGGAGAGGGAGAAGCAGGCCCCCCGCCGAGCAGGGAGCCCGATGCGGGACTCGATCCCAGGACCCTGGGATCATGACCTGAGCCGAAGGCAGACGCTTAACCACTGAACCACCCAGGTGCTCAGTCGCTCACTGGAAGACGTTTTAGAAGAGAATTAGAACTACATGATTTTTTACGGCCATACCACCCTGAACGCGCCCAATCTCATCTGTAATTACCTTAATTCATATTTTGAACACTAGGAAATGGAGTTTTTTAGCTTTCTGGGTTTTGTAGGACAGATACATTAAAAGGTGGTTGTAATAGACTGTTGCATGCCAGTTTACCATATTCACCACACTTTGGGATCATCCCACTTTTTCCACTTAGAATTCTGTCTGGTGAGCCCTAAATTTCTGATCTTTGTTCTGGGCTAATAACACTTTTTACAATATCACAGATTTTTTGAAGTTCGAGTTTCCTAAAAGACTCTAGATTAAGATACATGTACAAGTGACTTGTTAAGACAGTGCTCATAGGAGAGATCAAAGTGAGGAAAGTAGGACAGGGAAGGAGAGGAAGCCAAAGAAGGGTGTGATCTCTGTGGGAGAGTAGGCTTCATTTTGATCCAGCAGGGGGCACTGGGCCTGTTCCAATTTGAAGTAAGGAAGATGGGCTTTCATGTTCTCATACTGTACAGTCTGGTTCTGTGGCTCTGCCCAAATGGGCAAAATATTTTAAGTATCCCAAAGGCAGTCCTCTGAAGAAGAACCGCAGGTGCTGGCTGTTGAAAACACCCAGTCTGGAGGTGTGAAAAGTATAAAAAGGGATCTGAAGGGTTCTGGTGGAGCATAACTATTAAGTTCATTCCATGTTATCACAGATTCTTCACATAGATGCTGCCCAATTTCTGGATGAAGATCTTATAAAAGGAGGATTAGAGGGATGAGCTGTAGTCCTTTTTGTCCTATTGGTATAGATAGCCTTGAGGCTATAACTGATATTATTATCTTTTTCTTCTACCATCCATTTTAGATTTGCTGCATTCTCCACTAATACTTCTGCTGGTCTTGGTGATTTGCCTAGTGATATGACTAAGATCTTCATCGCTGTGGGGATGAGCCCCTGGTCACTATGTGCTTGTGCAGGCCATGGTTGCTAAAATTGCCCATTTGTAGTTAAAACTGAACATGACAACACTAAGAGATTCCCTAGTAAGTCCCCATTATTCCATATTCCTCCTACCCTCATTATCTACCAACAACAGCACCTCCTTATCATAATCAAGTCAGTTACCCCTGCTAGTATGGCAGTTCCTTTCTTTGCCTGATGCTCTGCCAACATGAGGACCCCAAAATGAGTAGCGGCCATAGCTTTAGATTAAATGGGACTCTTACTGTCCCCAGGGGTGAAAAAAGGTTCCCCTCTGAGAACCAGGACCTGATTGTTTAATGTCGCTTTAGTGGAATTCTCTGGTGAGCAGTAATAATGTGAAAAAGATCCTCACCCTTTGTACACATTTCCATATGGCTATTCATATACTTCTTCCATAAATCATTTCTCCCTGATCTTCCAGGCTTGCTACTTGCAGGCCCCTGACTATCCCTGCAAACAGTTTGCCACTATCCAGGAATCCATGGCCTACTCTTTTCCTCGCACAAAGTGGATAATGAAGTGCACCTCTCAAACTCTGCACAGCAGAGGATTTCCTTTCACCACTCTCTTTTTGGGCAGTCCCATAATGGGTCTATAGTGCAACAGCAGTTCATTTTCATCCTCTAGCAAGATACCAAGATGATGTATCCATGAATCAGGCTAGGTTTTTCTTCCTCTTTCAGTTGGTTATAGGGAGTACTCATAAAGCCTGTTCTTGTTACTTATTCCTGCTTGCTTAGAACTCATCCCAGATATACCACTTCCATTTTATGATGCATTACTGCTGTAACTTCCTGGTCTTACAACTCTTAGGAGTATGATAGCACCCAGTTCATGATAGCTGCTGCTCTGATTGATGACCCACAGTCAGATATTCAGTGTCTTCCAGGCCTTGGTACTATGCCAGAGGTAGTGTGGGATACTTCCTAAGGAATGTCTGTATTTTTTTTTTTTGTTGTTGGAAACAGCATGGTCTTGTTCTCAAATCCTAAAGATCTGGGCTGCAACTGTCTTTGGATGAGTGATTCTTCATGGTGTTTTGTCTTTAGGTTGGTAATTGGCTCAACTGAATCTATCATTTTCTCCGTTGAACGGATCAGTACTCATAGCAACAGCCAACCCGTTCTATAGTCTTTATGGTTATTATTCCATATCACTTGTATCAGTTATCTGTTGCTGTATAACAGACCACTCCAAAACTTAGTGACTTAAAATAGTAACTATTATCGCCTATGAGTTGATGGCGACTTGAGTGGTTCTGCTTATCTGGGCACTCTCATTTTTCATGCATCCATGGTCAGTTGGTGGGTTGGCTAGTGGTTGGTTGGTCCAGAATGGCCTTACCCATATGACTGGCCATTGGCTGCCTATTGGTTGGGTAATGGGGGTAATTGGGCCCTGTGTCTTTTATCATCTACTGGATTGGCCTGGAGTTATTCACATAGCAGTGTCAGAATTCCAAGAGAGGGAATGTAAATTTGCAAGGTGCCTTTAGCCTTACAATCAGGACTTACACACTGTTATATCTGTTGCAGTCTTTTGGGGAAAGGAAATCACAAGGCCAGCCCCGTTAAGGGATAGGAAAATAGAACTAGACTGCATTTCTTTTCTTTTTTTTTTTTTTAAGATTTTATATATTTATTTGACAGAGACACAGCGAGAGAGGGAACACAAGCAGGGGAGTGGGAGAGGGAGAAGCAGGCTCCCCGCAGAGCAGGGAGCCCGATGTGGGACTCGATCCCAGGACCCTGGGATCATGACCTGAGCTGAAGGCAGTAGCTTAACCAACTGAGCCACCCAGGCGCCCCTAGACTGCATTTCTTGATAGTGGACCTGGGAACAAGGAAAGGAATAATTTGGGACGTACTTTTAAATTTTAAAATTTAATATTAATATTTATTTTAATATTAACTTTAAAAATAAAATTCGCTTGTTTTAAATGTGCAATTCAGTAATTTTGGGTAAATTTATTGAGTTGTGCAACCATCATCATAATCGAGTTAGAACATTTCTATAACCCCAGTAAGATCCATTGTGTGATCTACCACATTTCTTGAATGCTAGCGATATTGCATGAGCCATAGTATCTTTTAGTTTATCCTATCCCAATTCACTACAGATGAAAAATCATAGTAATTGTAAACTATAAGGTCCCAAAGGTGTTATCACCAGCAGTGGGATTTCTGTTGCTGTTGCCAAATAAGTGGTCCAATTCCAGAATCCTGTCCCTGAAATGGAGATGTGTGTGCAAATTATTTTATTAAGAAAGTACTCCCAGGGGATACCAGGAAGGGAGTAGGGAAAGCGAGTGAGTGCAGGAGATTAAACCTAAGTGTGATATCACACAAAAATTAAGCAGAGAGGTTAGGCTTCATCCTAATTCCAGAGAGAAAATCTGTTATATAAATTTCACCTTAAAAATTTTTTCACCTTAAAGTTGTTCTGATCCAAGGCAAGGGAGCTGGGCTTCTTGACCTTACCTGTGACTCTCTCAGAGTGCAGGCAAAGGATCTCTAGTAGCTTGAGGACAATCTGTGAAAAAGAACCCTAGATACTTGCTGTCAAAAACGTACCTAAGGGCGCCTGGGTGGCTCAGTTGGTTGAGCGACTGCCTTCGGCTCAGGTCATGATCCTGGAATCCCTGGATGGAGTCCCGCATCGGGCTCCCTGCTCGGCAAGGAGCCTGCTTCTCCCTCTAACCCTCCCCCCTCTCATGTACTTTCTCGCTCTCTCAAATAAATAAATAAATCTTAAAAAAAAAAAAAAAAAAACGTACCTAAGTTCATGTGGAAGAGAGGACACAAAAATGGGGTCAGAAGAAATCTGGGTAGAGTATCTGCATTATGTGCCACAGGCTTTATGCATGATGGGGCTCCTAAAATTAGCACTTTTAATCAAAGCATGAGCTTATCTCTGACTGGTCCCACTCCACTTATATAGGTTCAGGTATTTGGGAATAATAGAGGGGGAAATGCGACTTAAGAAATTTTAACTGTAGGGGTGCCTGGGTGGCTCAGTCGTTAGGCGTCTGCCTTCAGCTCAGGTCATGATCTCAGGGTCCTGGGATTAAGCCCCGCATCAGGCTTCCTGCTCCACGGGAAGCCTGCTTCTCCCTCTCCCACTCCCCTTGCTTGTGTTCCCTCTCTCACTGTGTCTCTGTCAAATAAATAAATAAAATCTTTAAAAAAAAAAAATTTAACTATATGTGAAATGTAAATATTCTGAAATGATAACTATTTAAAATTAAGAACTATGTCTTTATATACTTATATACATATATATTGAATTAAATTATTAACTGTAGGAACAACAAAGCTATGACAGATCCCTCCAGAAAGTATTTAACCAGCAGCAGAGAGAAGCAGCTGAGTTTGAAACAGTCAGAAGAGAATAGGACATCAGGTAAGTATTTGGTCTTCATATAAGATACTCATTTATTATATGATGTACTGTATTAGACTAGAAATAAAAACCTAAACTGGGACATATCTCTCTACATTTTTCAGGAATATTGCATGATTCAGTATTCGTTATTGGGTACCAAATTTGTATCCAGTACTTGGCTAAAGTATTAGAAATATAAGGGAATTTTTATTCTGTTAACAAAGAATCTAACCTTTACCTTCTTCCCTATTTAACTGCCTAAAATTAAACTTTTTCATTATCAAAATATCTGGATCATAGAATGAATCCAAGGAGTTAAAGTGGTTGAAACTGAATTTTATGAGTGTTGTTACATGTTAGAAGTTCCAGAGGATCTTGGAATTAATTGCCTAAAGCAGTTGTTTAAGCTCACATTGTACCCTATTTTTACAAAAACTAAAAGTTAGACTGTCCACAAATTGATGTGTTTCCCACATTTAACATATCTCTCTGATCCTCTGAACTCCTTAGAGACTCATCTATCTGGTATTGATTTGGATATCATGTCAGCTGGAAGTTAAATTGAAGCAAGCTAAAATATGGCATGATTTTGAGAGTTTGAGAGAATTCATTTGATTGGGACTCTAGGAACATTCTTCTTCTAGTGGTTCAGGATTGTGACTTTAGACTCCTCCAGAAAGAATTAATATAATTCTTACCTCTGAAATAATAATACATTATGTAAACTCCACTTAAGGGTTTTCAGCTTTTATAATCAACCTATAGTTAGAAAACAGAATGCTTGAAGATGTAATAAGCTGTAACAATGTTGAAGTTAAAGTATGTCTTAGAAAGTTGATGCGGGGGTGCCTGGGTGGCTCAGTCGATTAAGCGTCTGCCTTCGGCTCAGGTCATGATCCCGGTCTTCTGGGATCGAGCCCCACGTCGGGCTCCCTGCTCAGCAAGGACCCTTCTTCTCCCTCTCCCTCTGCCTGCCTGTCTGCCTACTTGTGATCTCTCTCTCTCTCTCTCTGTGTCAAATAAATAAATAAAATCTTAAAAAAAAAAGTTGATGCGGAAGAGGAGAGAGTAGGAAGTGGTCAAGTGATAAGGTTCATAAAACAAAATGTAGAAGTTTTAAGTGTGTTAAAGTTACGAAGTTAATTAGTAAAACTAACATTAACACAACCAATAACTGGTTGGAGAGAAGAGAGCAAGAATGGGGTGATGTAAATGAGCAATTTCTGATTTTTCATAATGGAGGTAACTGATACTGTTTATAATTAATAAATTAAGAAATAGTAGAAACATTATCTAGCATTATGAAGGAAATGAGGAAAACTAAGTTTTAAAAAATGGTTAGAAATAAGAAGCACAATTTGTAGAGTTTTGGGGCAGGAGAGTATTCTTTGCTTTTACAACCTTTCCACAGTGTTTGATCTTTTAACATGCATATATATTACTTTGAAGAAAAGAAAGGGGGAAAAAGAGTTAAATATGAACAGGCCTAATGCATAATTTTACTGCTAAATGAAATTGAATGGTTGATTTAGGAATTAAATTTTTCCTGTTTGTTTTTTTTAGGGCTTTTACCTTTACAGTCATCATCCTTTTATGGCAGCAGAACTGGATCCAAGGACTACTCCTCTGGTAGCACTAACTTAGACAGGTATGTGTTGGTTATGTACCTTGTGAAGGACTTGAAGTGCTCTCTTCTTGAGAATATTGAATTGAAGGGATAGGCTGTCCGTTATGCTCTAAGTGAATAATTTAAAATAACAAAATTGATCAGAATCATAGACTCGTGACATTTTAGTTAGATAGTAACCTGGAAATGTTTTAATTTTCAGATGCTTTTTTTTTTTTTTTTACACTTTTCAGCAAATGTATAAACTGAGGTCTAGGGAGATTTGTACTGAGGCCACAGGTTGTGATTGGCAATGTGATCAGATTCTAGAGCAGTGTTATTTTCCATCATGCCAAGCGATGAACATACTAAGATCTCTCCTCAGGCATTTTTATTTTTATTAATTTTATTTATTTTTATTTTTAAAGATTTTATTTATTTATTTGACAGAGAGAGAGACAGCGATAGTGGGAACACAAGCAGGGGGAGTGGGAGAGGGAGAAGCAGGATTCCCGCTGAGCAGAGAGCCCAATGTGGGGCTCGATCAGGACCCTGGGACCACGACCCAAGCCAAAGGCAGTCACTCAACCAACTGAGCCACCCAGGCGCCCCTCTCCTGAGGCATTTTTAAATTGCCTTTGTTGCCTGTGTATTTGTTAAGCTACTACCAAAAGTTAAGACATTTTCTTTAAAAAAAAACAGGTTGTACACAAATTGTACAATCAGTATATTTTACTGAAAAAGGCTACTCAGAAATTTAATTGCTGATCCTATAGATATTAAATTTTTTTTGAGATTTATTGAATATAATATATGAGACAACTGCTGAGTACTTGTGAAGAAGGCATGATCTTGGAATGTAGCCTGGAGGGGCAGTGGTAAATGTAAAAAGGTAAGAGTAATGGTGGTGTATAATAGATATGCTATATATTGACCTATGGATACTTTGTTTTTTAGTAGAATTTAATTCAAAGTGGTAAAGAAAAAATCTTGATTATTTTATAAAATGAGGTGAAGTAAAGAATTTGATACTGTATTTTTAGGTATATTCAGCCTTGAGTGGTATTTCACTTTATAACTGCAGTGGCAACTAAGTTATTTGAATTTAAGAAACATATATCTGTTTATTAGAAGAATTTTAAAGGAATCCAAATTTTTACAAAAACCTAAATTTAGTTTGTAAATAATTAAACGTGGTACAAATTTCTTCTCAAAATAATAGAATTCACTGCACATGGGAATGGCTAAGGAAAATAAATTTTTTTAATGCAAAGCTTTGTTCAAAGATGAAGTGAAAATTTCCAAATCAGTGAGAAAAAAACTGATATTGAGTAAAGGCTGAAGTCATAGGGCACATGGAAAACACAGACTAGAGTCAAGTAGAAAACCAGCATGAGATTGGAAACTGAACATGACCCCAGGCCAGAATTTGGTTTCTTAAATGAAGCTGCATATCTAGAACTGCTCTCTGTGCTAATAAACCAAGGCAAAACACTTCTGTAGAACTACCTGGGTTTGGAACCATAAATGTGCTGCTTGCCTGATGCTCCCCGAGCAGAGTGCAAATACACAGAAATGGGAATTTCAGTGACTGGCATCTGTGTTACCAGCATAGGGACAGGAATTCTGAACCTCTAATGTAAAGTCCCATGCAGATTAGAGATCCACACTGAGGCAACTACTGAACAAGTCAAGAATGCCTGATTGTTGGAATGCAACACAGAGAGAAGGTGGTTAATGTGAAATGAAATGAAGAGACTTATGTTGCGCTCCATGGTCTCCTCCATGTCTTTTTTTTTTTTAAGATTTGTTTATTTTAGAGAAAGCATGTGAGCGGGGGGAGGGGCAGAGGGAGAAGGAGAGAGAGAATCTCAAGCAGATTCACCACCAAGCACAGAGCTGGATGTAGGGCTTGATCTCACAACCCTGAGATGATGACCTGAGCTGAAACCAAGAGTCAGAGGCTAACCAACTAAGCCACCCAGGCACCCCTATCCTCCATGTCTTAATAGCATTTTGGAGAAAATAAGACCAAGGAAAATAAAGACAAGGAATTTGTCAGAGAAATAATGGATGAAAATGATGAAAGTCCACACATTGAAAAGCTTCAACAAATGCCAAACAGCAGATACTTAAAAAAAAATCCACATTGTAGATGAAATTTTAAAAGCTACTTGAAGGAAAATATTTATAAAAAGAAAAGAGGTTGACATTAGCAACAGCAGAAACAAGACACTGGAGTAACAGCATCAAAGAATTCTATACCCAGCTAAATTATAATTCAAGAGTGCAGACAAATAATGCTGTTTTTAGATACAGAGACAATTTATTCTGCAAGAAGCAAACTGAACAAAGGAAGGAATGAAAATATCAGTGAGCAAAAAAAATTATAAAAGCATATTTAAAAATGTAAATACTTTTAAATTCTTTTGTATAATAAGTGCATATGATAGAAACTTCAGAAGTTACAGGGTGCATACAGTGGAAAGTAAATCTCCCTTTCTTTTCTAATTCCTAGTTTATTTTTCCAGAGGCAACTACTATTATTAATATCCATTAAGGATTATCTTATGCATCTAAATAGTTTAATAGTTTTTATAAAATGAAGCTACAATAGGCTTGAAAGCAAAACAATTAATAAAAATTAGACAATAAGGAGAAATACAGGAGTGGGGAAGAGTATAGGGAAATTAAAACATTTTAACTTACTTTTGAGAACTTAAGTTACACATATTAAAAAGTTAAAGGTGACTTCCACTTCTGACCAAGATGGAGTAAAAGGGACCAGATTTGCCCTCCTTCATGAAACAACTGAGGACCTGGACAAAATACATGAAATATTATGGGTCTCATGACATTGGACATGAGGCAGTGAAGGACAGTGATCCATGAGAGATGGGAAACAAATGAAATTAGCCTGTTGACTGCCCCCCCTTGCTTCCTGGAGAAAGTTCCCAGGCTGACACGCAAGGAGGGGGAACCAAACAGAGCCCTGTGCTCTTCCTGAGTTGAGGAAATGGAGCTGGGAGTCCTGGGAAGCCAAGGCATCTGGAATTCACAGAACAGAGACCGGAGGGGATAACTAAACAGAAAAAACTACAGAGGGTCCCCCTTGAGTATTCAGTTGACTGCTGATCAACTTATGCAGGTGAGTAAATTAGCCAAGGCCTGGGAAGGAAGCACCCACGGGATCTAAGGGAATAATACTTGGAGTTCACGTAAAGCCAGACATGTTCCTGTTCCTGATAGCAGGAGTTTGCATGCTAAGAAAGGTCTTGCCTCATTAACAAGGAAATCTATCCCTGGACTAATTGCTGCTCTGTTCCCACGTAACAAACCTTAAAAGCAAGACTCACTCAGATCATACTGTTTCCAGGTAACCTAACCACATCTCAGAGCAAAATTCTGGAGTGTTTACAGAAATCAAAAATATCTGGCACCCAATAAGGTAAAATTCTCAGTGTCTGGCATCCAAGAAAATATACTAGGCAGACAAACAAGCAGAAAAATACAACTCATATGGAGGAGAAAAATTAATAAATACTGACTCAGAAATGACACAGGTGATAGAATTAGTACATGGATATTAAAAGTTATTAGTCTAAAAAAAAAAAGGTACTAGTCCAGATCAGTCATGATGTTAAATATAAATACAGTATGTTCCAGTTAAAGAGAGAAAGACTGGATTTTAAAAGAAGAAAAATAATAATCTGTATCCTATTTAAAAGAAACAACTACAACATAAAGATGAAGAAAGGTTGAAAGCAGAAGGATGGAAGCAAATATACCTTGCACTGTTCAAACTACAGTGTTTAGTAGTGCACAGTAAGAGATATAACTAATAGAAAGCTAATGATAAATTTTAGGGTAGGGGCACCTGGTTGGTTCAGTCAGTAGAGCATGTGACCTTTAATCTTGGAGTTGAGTTCCAGACCTGCATTGAGTGTAGAGATTACTTACAAATAAAATCTTAAAAAAAGAAAGTGTAAGCAGATTAAAGACCTAAATAGGAGGAAAATGAGAATTAAAACTTTTAGGAGAGGGGCGCCTGGGTGGCTCAGTCGGTTAAGCCTCTGTGTTTGGCTCAGGTCATGATCTCAGGGTCCTGGAATTGAGTCCCGCAGAGCAGGGAGCCTGCTTCACCCTCTCCCTCTGCTGCTCCCCCTGCTTGTGCTCTCTGTCAAATAAATAAATAAAATCTTAAAAAAAAAAAAACTTGAAGAAAATAGGAAAATATTTCTGTGACCTTACATTACAGAATTATAAAATTCTTTTTTTTTTTTTTTAAGATTTTATTTATTTATTTGACACAGAGAGAGAGCGAGAGCAGGAACACAAGCAGGGGGAGTGGGAGAGGGAGAGCAGGCTTCCCGCCGAGCAGGGAGCCCGATGAGGGGCTCGATCCCAGGACCCTGGGATCATGACCTGAACTGAAGGCAGACGCTTAACGACTGAGCCCCCCAGGCGCCCAGAATTAATTCTTAAGACACAAAAATTGAAACCATAGGGCAGTGGCCAGGCAGCCCAGCTTCGCAAAGGCTCTTGTTGCACTGTGGCCTGCCACCAGGATGCTCAAGAGGGAGGTCAACTCTGTGGTCTGGGGTGCAGGGAGGCAGTGAAGGAGGAGAAACCTGCTCCTGCAAAAGTAGAAACGAAGCCAAAAAAGGCAGCAGAAAAGGATAAATCTTTAGACAAAAAAAGTGCAAACAAAGGGGGAAAGAGGGAACAAAGGGAAAACAGGCTAAAGTGGCTAACCAGGAAAGACATACTTGCAGAAAACAGAGAAACTGGGGCACCTAGGTGGCTCAGTTGGTTAAGCATCTGCCTTTGGCTCAGGTTGTGATCCCAGTGTTCTGGGATCGAGCCCCATTGGGCTCCCTGCTCAGTGGGGATCCTCCTTCTCCCTCTCCCTCTGCAGCTCCCCCTGCTTGGGATCTCTTTCTCTGTCAAATAAATAAAAAGCTTTTAAAAAAAGAAAATGGAGAAACTAAAAATGAGGAGAGTCCAGCCTCAGATGAAGCAGGAGAGAAAGAAGCCACATCTGAGTAATATCATAAACCATGTCTTATCTGTGGTCCTTGTCTCCCTTCTTGTATAATCTGGAGGAATATTTTTATTTTTTAAAGATTTTTTATTTATTTGACAGAGAGAGACACAGCGAGAGAGGGAACACAAGCGGGGGGAGCAGGAGAGGGAGAAGCAGGCTTCCCGCGGAGCAGGGAACCCGATGCGGGGCTCGATCCCAGGACCCTGGGATCATGACCTGGGCCGAAGGCAGACGCTTAACGACTGAGCCACCCAGGTGCCCCGAGGAATATTTTTATCAACTATTTTATAAATGCAAGTTTTTTATTAGCTCTAGAAACATTTTTAAGGAGGGAATCCCACCTCATCCCATTTTTCTAAGTGTAAAAAATTTTTTTTAAGAGGTTAAATCATTTGCTGATTGTTTCCTGGTACAACCAGAAAGTAGTAGGATATTGAATATGGGAGACTTTGATTGTCTTGGGTGTCAGCTTAACATTCCATAGATGGGGTAGTTTTTCTAACCTATAATACCAAGCATACTAAATGGCAGTTTGGAGTCAGTCATGCATTTAATAGGTCATGAACATTTTATTTATTTATTTATTTATTTATTTATTTTAAATGTTTAAACTTTTTTTTTTTTAAGATTTTATTTATTTATTTATTAGAGAGCGAGTGAGAGAGAAACAGCATGAGAGAGGAGAGGGTCAGAGGGAGAAGCAGGCTCCCCGCTGAGCCGGGAGCCCGATGTGGGACTCGATCCCAGGACCCTGGGATCATGACCTGAGCCGAAGGCAGTTGCTTAACCAACTGAGCCACCCAGGTGCCCGGTCATGAACATTTTAAATTACTTCTTTCCCCATGTTGTTTTTGGTAGAATTGTTTCCTAAAGAAAACCACTCCTTGATCTTGGCTCCCCCATCAGAATTTTGTACACTCTGTAACATCTTGGCAGTCCAGTTTTCCTAGTAACTTTGATAATGTGCTGTGCAAGATTGAAAATTTGAGTATGTAGTGTATATGATATTGTGAATTAATGGGACTTAGTGTAACAGCATATCAACATTTCAAGATAATTGGTACTTGATAAGAAAAATTATTATCAATTATCATAAATTGGTACTTGATTAAGGAAAATTTGCCTTCAAATTTTAAGCTGGAAGGTCACTGGAAGATGTTTTATTTTTTTTTAATTTTTTAAAGATTTTATTTATTTGACAGAGAGAGACACAGTGAGAGAGGGAACACAAGCAGGGGGTGTGGGAGAGGGAGAAGCAGGCCTCCCACGGAGCAGGGAGCCCAACGCGGGGCTCGATCCCAGGACCCTAGGATCATGACCTGAGCCGAAGGCAGACGCTTAACGACTGAGCCACCCAGGTGCCCCACTGGAAGACGTTTTAGAAAAGAATTACAACTACATGATTTTTTAGATTTTTGGTACATACACTAAGAATTGTGTGCAAATTGAAATGTCTACTCATCCTCAGAACAACCAATAAAAACTGAATTATGAAAGAAAAAAATTAAAACCAAAAAAGGTTGATAAAGACTATGTAAAAACTTAAAACTTAGAACATATACAGGGCTCCTGAGTGGCTTAGTTGATTAAGCGTCTGCCTTTGGCTCAGGTCATGATCCTGGGGTCCTGGGCTCAAGCCCTGAGTTGGGCTCCCTGCTCGGCAAGGGAGCCTGCTTCTCCCTCTCCCTCTGCCTCCCACTCCCCCTGCTGGTGTTCTCTTTCTCTCTGTCAAATAAATAAAATCTTTAAATTAAAAAAGAAAAAACTTAGATCATATAATAGACAGGATTAGAACGTGAAATATAGGAAAAACTGCAAATCATTAAGAACCCAGTATAAAACTAAGGGTACACAAAAGCAGTTCAGAGAAGAGCAAACAATTGTAAAAATATGTTCAACTTCAGTAGTAATCAGGAAGATGCAAAATAGAACAACAGTGAGATCAGTTTCCCTCATTAATGTAATGGAGACCATGTGAAGAAATGGAAATTCACTGTTAGTGGAAATAGGAATTGGTACAGCCTTCTTGAAAAACAAATTACAAGGTCTCAGAAAATTAAAAATTAAAAATGCTTATTCCTAACATTTTCACTTCTAAGCATATAAACTAAAGGAAGTTCTCCAGGAGATTATGTAAAAGAATATTTTTTGTGTCATTATTTATAATAGTGGGAAAAGTTAACTGCCTAAATGTTAACTGATGTATCATATCCATTAAGTGAATAAAAGTAAATAGCAAAGTAAAACTATATTATAGTTTTTCTCAAGTCATTAGTAATTATAGGTTAAGTAGGTATAGTATCATATGCCTCTTCAGCTGTCTATTGACAGACTTGCTAATTTACATTTGGGGAATTTTTCCCCAGGTGATCATTATTATTGATATTTCCTCAAGTGTAGGATTTTTTTTTTCTTCAGACATTGACTTCTCTGAATCTGTTAAGGGAAAAAATAGCATGCAAAATTGTTTTGCTTATGCACTATCTATTCTGTTTTATAGGACCAGTGTTTCAAGCCAAACTCCCTCTGCCAAAAGAAGTTTGGGATTTCTTCCTCAACCAGCTCCTCTTTCTGTTAAAAAACTGAGGTGTAACCAGGATTACACTGGCTGGAACAAACCAAGAGTGCCCCTTTCCTCTCACCAACAGCAGCAACTTCAGGGGTAGGTAAATTCTTTATAGTTTACTTTCTTTTTATAAAGTCATTAACTGAAGCATATTTTGCTTGATGTCAAAAAAATGATGAAAGTCATATTAATTATAGTTCTCAAATATGTACTCACTTATTAAAGATTTATCACATCCATAAATAGTGGTAACTCCATTATCCAGTCTCCAGTTTTTGAACTTTGAAAAAAAATATGTGTATATAACATAATCATAAAGTAGAAAATGCATATTCTCCAATCACACATACTTCATCATTACTGCTGAGATACTTCAACAGTTTTATGTATATCCTCCCCATCCCCTTCATGCTTATATTTTTATTAAACACATAAAAAAGAGATCATAGTATAATAACTGTAATAATAGTAGCAGTCATACCTGAAGTCTTTGTTATATGCCAAATACTGTGTACTACGTGCTTAGATTTTTTTCTTTAAATCCTCACAGCCCCTCTATGAGCTAGATGTATCAAAAATCTACTTTTACAAATGAAGTAACCAAGGCTTAAAGAAGTTAATTAACTTTCTCAAGGTGATATAGTCAGTGGTACAGCAGTAGTAAATCTAGTCAGTTGGACTTCACTTGCATTCTTTTTTTTTTTAAAGATTTTATTTATTTTTATTTATTTTTTATATATATTTTTTAAGATTTTATTTATTTATCAGAGAGAGAGACAGAGGCAGGCAGAGGGAGGAGCAGGCTCCTTGCTGAGCAAGGAGCCCGATGTGGGACTCGATCCCAGGACCCTGGGATCATGACCTGAGCCGAAGGCAGACACTTAACCGACTCAGCCACCCAGGCGTCTGATTTTATTTATTTTTAGAGAGGAAGAGTGGGCATGCATGAGCAGGGAGAGGAGCAGAGGGAAAGGGAGAGAGGGGGAGAGAGTGAATCTCCAACTGATTCCACGCCAAGCACAGAGCCTGATGCAGGGCTCAATCTCATGACCCTGAGATCGTGACCTGAGCCGAAATCAAGAGCCAAATGCTCAACTGACTGAGCCACCGAGGCTCCCCTCCACTTGCATTCTTAACCACTGTGCTCTGTTCTCTGTTCCCTGATTTTTTCACTCCACATTGATCATGGGCTTCCTCATATATTAATACATAACCTTCAACCACGTTAGTATGCATTTAGATTTCCCTTTTTTCCCATTACAATCCAGGCTAGAATGAACATTCTCATATACATATCTTTTTAAAATTTATTGGAAGTTTTCTATAGGATAAATTATTGGAAGTGTATTTTCATTAAGATTAAAGGAAGGCACTTTGAAATGTTTTATTACTATTACCAAATTGCTGTCCTCAAACTACCAGCTTGTTTTCAGTGTCATTCAGATTACTGTTTTCGTACCAGCTTAAGGTTATCTTTTTACTTCAGTGAGTGGCATCTCCCAATTTGGCTTATCCATTGTAATATATATGTTTCATGTCTTAGCAGATAATAACATAAAATATACAGTGAAGGTATTTCACTTTCTTCTCTGTTTACCTGTTCCTTTTCGCTGAGCTTTTTTTTTTTTTTCTTTTTTAAGAGAGACTAAGTGTGTGCATGTGCAAGCAGTGGGGAGAGGTAGAGAATCATAAGCAGGCTCCATGCCCAGCATGAAGCCTGATAAAAGGCTCGATCTCACGACCCTGAGATCACCTGAGCAGAAATCAGGAGTCAAATGCTTAACCAACTGAGCCGTCCAGGCACCCCAATAGACAGAATGTTTAAATAAACTGCAGGGAGAAAAACAGTTGTAAAATAATAGCTGAAGATCATCAGTACTCCACTTTCAATGATGGATAGAATATATAGACAGAAAAATCAGTAAGAAAATACAGGATTTGACCAACACTATAAACTGCCTACATCTTACGGATGTATATAGAACACTCCACCCAATAACAACATAATACACATTCTTCTCAAATGCACATGAAACATTCTCCAGGAGAGACCATATGTTAGGCCACAAAATAAGTCTTAATTTTAAAGGTTTGAAATCATCTAAAGTATCTTCTTGAACCACAATAAAATGAAGCTGGAAATCAGTTATAGATGGAAAAATGGAAATATGTAGAAATTAAGTAACACACTCTTAACCAGTAATGTCAAAGAAGAAATCACAAGGGAAATTTAAAAATACTTAGAGATGAATGAAAGCTTTAGCGGCCTACCAGAATTGAGGGATGCAGCAAAAGCAGTGCTCAGAGGGAAATCTATAGCAGGAAACATCTACATTAAAAAAGAAATGTTGGTGAGGCTGTGAAGAAGTTGGAACCCTTGGACTTTGCTGGTGGGAATGTAAAATGGTGCAGCTGCTATGGAAAATAGCATAGCAGTTCCTCAAAGAATTAAAAGTAGAATTACCATAAGATCCAGCAAGTCTGTTTCTGGGTATATATCCAAAAGAATTGAGAGCAGTGACTTGAACAGATATTTATACATCCATGTTTCACCTAAAGGTGAAAGCCACCCATGTGTCCAATGGTAGATAAACCAAATGTGTTTTAGACATGTAATGGAATACTGTTTAGCTTTAAATAGGAAAGAAATTCTGACACATGCTATAATGTGGATGAACCTTGAAGACATGCTAAGTGAAATAAGCTGGTCACCAGAGGACAAACACTGTATGATTTCACTTATATGAATTACCTAGAATAGTCAGATTTCATAGAGTCAGAAAAAATGGTGATTGCCAAGGAGAGGGCAATAGGGAATTATTGTTAAATGGGTACAGAGTTTCAGTTCCAGAAAATGAAAAAATTCTGGAGGTTGATAGTGGTGATAGTTGTACAACACTGTGAATGTACTTAATGCGTCTGAAACTGTGCACCTTAAAATGGTTAAATAGTGGAGCTCCTGGCTGGCTCATTCGGTAGGGCATGCATGCGACTCGTGATCTCTGGGTTGTGAGTTTGAGCCCTATGTTCGGCATAGAGTTTGCTTAAAAAAAATCTTTATAAAAATGGTTAAATGGTAAACTTAATGTGTATTTTATCATGATTTTTTAAAAAATGACCTCAAATCAATAACCTGACTTTACACCTTAAGGAACTAGAACAAGAAGAGCAAACTAAACCCAAAAGCTAGCAGAAGGAAGATGAGAGATAAAATAGAGACTAGAAATTCAAGAGAAATACAAAATCAACAAAACCAAAAGTTGATTCTTTGAAAAGATCAACAAAATCAACAAACCTCTTATCTAAACTGATAAAGAGGACTCACATAACTAAAATCAGAAACACAAGTGAGTGTATTACTACCAACCTTACCAAAATAAAAAAGATTTTAAGACAATACTGTGATTTCACCACCAAATTAGATAACTAAATGAAATGGGCAGATTTCTAGAAAGAAGAGTTGTGCAGCTCTGAAAAAGAAAGTGTAAAAAGTTGAAGAAGGTATGTGAACTCAAAGCCAAAATGAGATACCATTTTTTACACCCACAAAGGTGGCTATAATTTTAAAAAAGAAACCTGAAAATAACAAAGTATGTGTTAAGTTAAAAGAAGTCGCTAAAGAGTATACACTGTATAGCATTCCTATCTTTTGTTTTTTATGAAAAAAGAAGTAAAATATACATGTTTGATTTTATGTATACATAAACTATTTCAAATATATAAAATGGAATATGTAAAATGTGATGTTATATTTAATATTTTATGTTTTATTTAAATTAGAATATAATACACAATATTTAAATCTAAAATTTTATGTATTACATAAAATATATAGATACTTCACTTTTTTTTTATATTTTAAGTTGCTGTGTCTTCAAGTTCACTGGTATTTTCTTCAGTGTCTAATCTGGTAATCTCATTCAATAGTATTTTCATCTATTGTGTTTTCTATCTCAAATTAATTTGGGGGTCTTTTATATCTTCTCTTTCCTCTTAGGTTTATGGTTTTGTTTGCACCTGTGATCACATGAGGCATATTTATAATAGCTGTTTTAATATCTGCAATTGGGTTTGATTATTCTGAGACTTGTGTTTATTAAGCTCTTTGGTGTCAAATCTAGAGTGGACTTTATTCTAAGACTAATTTAATTCCTTTTCTAAAGCACCGCTCTTGGGGGATTTCTAGTAATATCCTATGAGTTCACCTACGTCTCTCCACTATGGTGGGAACTCAAACAATTTTGGGTCCTGCATGAGCTCTGGGAATTATTCTGTTAATAGCTCCCCAGTAATCATTCATTTCCTTGAAGTTCTTGCCTGGTGTCTTGGGGTTTTACCCTAAGCATGCACAGGTTGGTATTCAGCCAAATACCCAAGAGACTGCATATTTCTGGAGTTCTTCCTTTGCACAGCTCCCTCCTCTCAGGTACTCTGTCCCAGAAATCTTAGCAGCCTCAGCCTATCAAACTCCAGTTTCTTTCAGCTCAATTCAGCATGATTTCTGGGCTCTGTTTGGGTACCCCTCCCTGGATTGCAGTTCACAAATTGCCTGCAGCCAGAAACCCTGCATAATGGATGGCACTCACACTGTTTCCCTTCTCTTAAGGATCACAATCTTGAGCTGCCTGTTGTTCAGTATTTTGTCTGTTGTTTTTTTCATTGTCTATGGTAGTAGGATAATTCCAGACCCTGATACTTTCTCGTAGTCTGAAGTGAAAGTTCTCCAGGGTATTCAGAATTGACATCACTGGTGTTCACAGGAATATCATATACCTCTGAATGTGAAACCCTTGGAAGGACACAGTATCACTGTGTGTCACTATGTGCTTTTCCAGCCTGAGCTGAATCTCATCATGAAGAAATAGCAAACCCAACATTAGGAACAGTCCATTAAAAAATAGTGGTGGGGGCGCCTGGGTGGCTCAGTTGGTTGGGCAACTGCCTTCGGCTCAGGTCATGATCCTGGAGTCCTGGGATCGAGTCCCGCGTCAGGCTCCCTGCTCAGCGGGGAGTCTGCTTCTCCCTCTGACCCTCCTCCCTCTCATGCTCTCTGTCTCTCATTCTTTCTCTTGCAAATAAATAAAATCTTAAAAAAAAAAAAAAAATAGTGGTGGGAGTGGGGAGGTTGTATTCTTCACAAATGTCAATGTATGCTAGATAAGAGCATATCAGCATTAAATTTGATAATGCTGGTAACTGCTTTGATTATATAAGGGAATCTTGTTTTTGTGAAATACACCCTGAAGCATTTAGGGCTGAAGGGTTATGATCTATGTAACTTATTCTCACATGGTTTAGGAGAAATACAGGGAGAGGTGCATTAAATGGTAAAGCATATAGTACAAAAGATTAACAGTTGGTAAATATGGATAAAGAATATTCTTGTGCAGCTTTTTTGAGAGTTTGGGAATATCTTCAAATACAAGTGTTTTAAAAAATGCTTTAGAAAAATGTTTGGCAGTACCCGCTAAACCTTAACACATATATCCTATGACCCAGCAATTCTACTTCTGGGCATATACTTAAGAGAAGTGAGTTAAGTTATATCTCTCAATGAAAAAATTAAAATTATAAATAAGAACAAATAGCTCTTTGGATAAGTCCCCAGTTATTTTTAGCATTCATTTGAAAATGTATAATTTTCTTTTCTTTTTTTTTTTTTTTTAAGATTTTATTTATTTATTTAACAGAGAGAGACACAGCGAGAGAGGGAACACAAGCAGGGGGAGTGGGAGAGGGAGAAGCAGGCTTCCCGCAGAGCAGGGAGCCCGATGCGGGGCTCGATCCCAGGACCCTGGGATCATGACCTGAGCCGAAGGCAGACGCCCAACCATCTGAGCCACCCAGGCGCCCTGTATAATTTTCTTTGTTACAGTCTTATAATGCAGTGGTTCTCAGAGTATGGTCCCCAGACCAACAGCATCATCATCAACTGGAATCCTGTTAGAAATGCACAGTTTTGCCCCCTCTCTGTCTAGACCTACAGTTTCTAGTTGAGCCCCAGCAATATGTATTTTAACAAGCCCTCCATGTGATTGTGATGCATGCTATACTGGAGAACCCCCTACTTAAATGAACATATGTCAGGAACTACTGTTGTCTTCAAAAGTACTATTTTTTTCATTTTCAGCTTCTCCAATTTGGGAAATACCTGCTATATGAATGCTATTTTACAGTCTCTGTTTTCACTTCAATCATTTGCAAATGACTTGCTTAAGCAAGGTATCCCATGGAAGAAAATTCCACTCAATGCACTTATCAGGTAATTGTTACATACTTACTAAGTAACCTTTTACCTTATTGGTTATAGAATAGAGTTTTAGACGCTTAAACTTTTATGTGTCATTGTTAACAGTCTTTAAAATATGCTAACCAGATTTTTGTAAAATGTCACTAAACTCTTGTTTTAACAGACGCTTTGCACACTTGCTTGTTAAAAAAGATATCTGTAATTCAGAGACCAAAAAAGATTTACTCAAGAAGGTTAAAAATGCTATTTCAGCTACGGCAGAGAGATTCTCTGGTTATATGCAGAATGTGAGTACTAATTGTTTTTAAACATTTTAGAGATAAGGGAAATTGAAATGATTTCAGTGTATTATCTAATTTCTATTTTAAAATGAGATTTGTGGGGCATCTGGGTGGCTCAGTTGGTTGAGCGACTGCCTTCGGCTCAGGTCATGATCCTGGAGTCCCGGGATCGAGTCCCACATTGGGCTCCCTGCTCAGCGGGGGGTCTGCTTCTCCCTCTGACCCTCTTCCCTCTCGTGCTCTTTGTCTCTCATTCTCTCTCTCTCAAATAAATAAATAAAATCTTTAAAAAAATAAAATAAAATGAGATTTGTGTACATATGTTCATCACAAGTTGAAAAACCTGAGGACTTATGGTAAGGTTTAATATGACTCTTCTATGTATTTTATCATATTTGAAAAATACAGATAACATTTGCCATTATAGGAACTTGGGCTATTTTAGCTACAAAGGCTATCTTAGAAAAAAATACTTTATCTTAAAGGAGTGATTCATTTATTCATTCATGCTAATCCAACTGGTAGTTAAAAATATAAAATCTGGGGCGCCTGGGTGGCTCAGTTGTTTAAGCGACTGCCTTCAGCTCAGGTCATGATCCTGGAGTCCCGGGATCGAGTCCCCATCGGGCTCCCTGCTCAGCAGGGAGTCTGCTTCTCCCTCTGACTCTCTCTCCTCTCATGCTCTCTCTCTATCATTATCTCTCTGAATGAATAAATAAAAATCTTTAAAATAAAAAACAAAAAATATATATATAAAATCTGTCATTGTTCTTTTTTAAAAATTTTTCTTTAAATTCATTTTAACATAGTGTTGTGTATCTAATAACACACTGTATGTTACATGTGTAATATAACATACAACACTATACAATAATATAGTGCATTATTAGTTCCAGAGGTAGAATTTAGTGATTCATCAGTTGCAGTGTCATTTGTTTTTATTCACAAAATATGTACCCCCAAATTGTTAGAGTAAATCTGACCTTTTTCACATATGGTACTGACCTCCGAGTGCTTTAGTTGTATAAATCACAATGTTAGCAAGCTTTCATTGTGGTAGGAAAGGTTTTGATCTTATGATTAAAGATATTGTGCCTTCTTAGGATGCTCATGAATTTTTAAGTCAATGCTTAGACCAGCTGAAAGAGGACATGGAAAAGTTAAATAAAACTTGGAAGACCGAACCTGTTCCCGGAGAAGAAATTTCGTCAGATATTTCAGCCACAAGGGTGTACACTTGCCCTGTTATTACTAACTTGGAGTTTGAGGTTCAGCACTCCATCATCTGTAAAGCGTAAGTAACCTCTAAGAAAACTCTTTGCCCTTTTAATTCTTTATGGGAGGTGATTAAAATTCTAGAAGGTTTTAATTCTTATCTTCCTTTCTGTGTCATAAGGATACATAAATGCGTAGATTCTTTTTTTTTTTTTTTTAAATGCGTAGATTCTACCAAACATCTCTTTTCAAAGCATCTTTATCTTCTGTAAAAATGCTTTGTAGGGTGAGAACTAAGGAGAACTTGACTATTTTGTCATGTGCTGTAGTGCTGACTAAACATTTAATTTCTCTCTACAAGTTTGTTTTTGTGGGGTTTTCTTTTAATCTCTGTGTAATATCGAGTACTTTCAGAATACTTGTTCTTTTCTTTTTCCCTGAAAAGACTCCCTCCTATTGCTTATTTTATTAAACCAAATTGTTTTTATTAAAAATGGGTTTTTTTTTACAGGATCAAAATTGGAATTATTTTTAACTTTTGCAGTGCTTTTTAACCATGTTTATATTGATTATTCAGGCTGACTTTCTACATTTAGGTAATTTCCATGCTCGTTACCAAGACTTCTTTCTATATCATGCATTTCACATCAAAAGGTTCTATTTTGAGGGGCGCCTGGGTGGCTCAGTCATTAAGTGTCTGCCTTTGGCTCAGGTCATGATCCCAGGGTCCTGGGATCAAGCCCCGCATCGGGCTCCCTGCTGCGGGGGAAGCCTGCTTCTCCCTCTCCCACTCCCCCTGCTTGTGTTCCCTCTCTCACTGTGTCTCTGTCAAATAAATAAATAAAATCTTAAAAAAAAAAAGGTTCTATTTTGATTAATCCTTCAGTTATCAATAGTACATCTCTGAATATGTTTTTTCAGAGAGAGTAGAATTTTCTGTATAAGCAAGAATTGTGTTGCCTTCAACAGGAGTTAATACAGAGTTATTGAATCACACATTGCCTTTCCCCCTTAGTATCTTACAGATACTGTCCCATCGTGTCTTCTTATTCTGTGCCATTTGAGAGAAACCTGATTTTGTGGGTAATCTTTTTCTTCCTGAAAATCTGTGGTATTCTTTATTTTTGAAATTCATATTTTCACAAGTTTGCATCTAAGTATTTTGTTTAATTTTGCCTTTAACATGATGGAGCTTTCTCATCTGAAAGATTTGGGATTTTCTTCCGCTCAAATTCTGTAAATATTACAGAACAGTTTGAAATTTTCCTTAGAAATACTCAAAACCCATATATTAGCTATCCATTCTGTCTTCCATATTTCTACTTTTCTTAGACTATTCATGAGGTCTCTCCCAGCTGTAACATTCTAATAATTGTGACTACAATTTTGAACATTCAAATGGACACTAGAAAGATAGTTTTGTATCACTAGTGTGTGTGACATTTCTTGTCTTCATCATTTCTTCAGTCTTTTGTTTCCCCAGTAGATAAATTATTTTTACAAGAAAAAGTCCAGGTCTTTTTTTTTTTTTTTGAGAGAGAGAATGAGATAGAGCATGAGAGGGGGGAGGGTCAGAGGGAGAAGCAGACTCCCCGCTGAGCAGGGAGCCCGATGCGGGACTCGATCCCGGGACTCCAGGATCATGACCTGAGCCGAAGGCAGTCGCTTAACCAACTGAGCCACCCAGGCGCCCGTCCAGGTCTTATAAATACAGTCCATGTCCTTGTAAAAGCTGGAGAGCCCACCAGCAGTTAGTAATACAGTAGCCAGTTATCCTTTCCTTTCCTTCTAATGTACTTTCCCAACAGATTTGTTCAAGTTAGAGAGAGAAGCAAAGTTTTAATTGTTGTTATTTAATTGTGGGTGTGCCAACCAAATTTATTTTGATAGGAGAATTTCAATGGCCCCTGATAGAAATGGCTACAGGCGGCACAAGAAGCAAGAAGGCCGAGTCAAAGTGTAGCGGTTGCTGTCCTGTGCCTGCAGCATCAGGCAGGTGCCCCATTGGCACAGCACCCAGATGTTGGGTGGACGTTGATGTTTGTGCACCATGCCTGAAGTGACGTGTCTCCTGGGGTGTTAGATACACTAGGGGCTGGGCTGAGAGCGGCCCGGCAGTGTGGCAAGTCTGGGAGGCAGCACGGCTCCACGAGGCCACAGCAGCAGCGGCCCAGCTACCTCCTTACAGGCTTTGCTTTAGTTGCCTTATTAGCAGTTTCTTTAAGACAGTTCCTTAAACACAAAATAGTTTGTGGCTCAACGAAGATTACGTACACCTCAAATTGTAATTTTCATTGTTTAGATTCTGTCCCATCTCACTGTAGGTTAGTTTGGCCAATTTGCCAATTGTACTTATTTTTTTAAACTGTTGTAGTTTAAATGGACTTGTTTTCAATTACATTATAAGGTATTTCAGTATAGTAATATATATATATATATATATATTTTAAAGATTTTATTTATTTATTTGAGAGAGAGAGCATGAGAGGGAGGAGGGTCAGAGGGAGAAGCAGACTCCCTGCCAAGCAGGGAGCCCGATGCAGGACTCGATCCTGGGACTCCAGGATCATGACCTGAGCCGAAGGCAGTCGCTTAACCAACTGAGCCACCCAGGCGCCCCAGTATAGTAAAATATTATCAAATACGAAGAATTCTCCAAAGAACTTAAATTATCTAAAACTAAGTACTTAGTATTCTCCATAAAACCTTCTGCAGTCAAAAAAAAACAAAAAAAAACAAAAAAAACTCTTCTGCAGTCTTCCCTATCTCAGGAATAACAGTTCCATACTTAGATTTATCAGCCCAAAAACGTAGTGTATTTCTTAACTCTTCTCTTCATCTTGCATCCCTACATCTCATATCTCAGGAAATCCCTTCAGAGTATAACCAGAATCTGACCACTTGGCACCACCTGATCAAAGCCACTATCATCTCTTGCCTGGATTGTTGGAATACCTTCTAAACTGGTCTGTGTTTCTATCCTCTCTCTAGGTTTTTTTAAACACATTAGCCAAAGTGATCCCTTTAAAGTGGAAGTTAGTTCATGTTAGCCCTCCTCAAAACATATAAAAGCTGAAGTTCTTACTGTAATATGCAAAATCCTGTATGATCTGTTCTTCAGCAGCCCCTCTTCCCCCAACTAACTCTGACTTCACCTCCTACCACTCTTTCCCCTTCCTCATTCTGTTCCTACCAAATTAGCTTCCTTGCTTTATTTATTTATTTTTTAAATGCCAGATCCTGGTACCTAAGGGCCTTTTTCACCTACTGTACCCTTTATCTCAAATTCTCTTTCCCCATATTCCCCTCCATATCTTTATGTAAAAGCTACTTGCTCAGTAAGGCATTTTCTAGGCATTTACCCTATTTAAATTCCAACCATCTACTCTGGTCTTTCACTATTTTTTTTTCCCCGTTGGCACTTATCACTATCACTTTAACATACCATACATATTACTTATATGTTTTTTATTATCTTTTTCCTCCAATATAGCTTTGTGCAGGGAGGTATTTTATCTTGGGTTGGTTCATTACTGTAACCCCAGTGCTACTAGAACAGTTTCTCGCATATAGGAGGCGTGTTTAGTGCTGCCTAAGAAATTGCGCAAATTTGCCAGCTTAAAACAATAGTTATTAACTCAGTTCCATAGGTCAGAAGTCTAGACAGGGTGTGGCCAAGTTCTCTGCTCATGGTATCAGAAGACTGAAATCAGCGTGTTGCTTGTTCTCATCAGGATACTCCTCTACACTCCTTAAAGTTGTGGGCAGAAATGAGTTCCTTTTGATTGTAGTACTGAAGTCCCGCCATTTTCTTGCTAGCTGGTAGCTGCAACTACTCATTTCCCAAGGGCTGCGTGTTGTTTCATGCTATGTGGCTTCCATAGGCAGTCCACAGCAGTGCGATTTGTTCAGGTCAGCAGTACATGTCTGACTTTGAATCCCTGACTTCCTCTGTTTGAGACCTCTAGACCCAGATTTAAAGAGCTCAAGTGATTAAGTCGTGACCCACTCAGATAATCTCCTTTTTTATCAACTCAACATTAAGATTAGTAACATTAATCATATCTGCACAGTCCCTTTGTCTTGTAACATCATCATGGGAGTGAAAGCTCATCATGGTCACAAGCTCTCTTAAAGGGCATGGAATTATACAAAGGCTAAGGGTCATCTTAGAATTCTGCCTATTAGATAGAGGCACTCAAATATTTGTTGAATGAAGAATATATTTTTGTGGTCTCCAGTCTTCAACTGTGGCAGTAGAGAACTGGGGCAGGAGATTGAATATTACTAAAAATGCTGTTGTGCAGAGAGAAGGAAAAACATCAACTAAAACTATTTAAAAGAAGTGAATTTGATTCCAGATAAATAATGTTTTGATCTCTGAGCCCAGTTTTTAAAATTCTGTAGAAATATATCCAGTGACCAAAACAGTTCCAGCAGAAGTTCACCAAAACACCTAGAATTTTTTTTTAAAGATTATTTTATTTTAGAGAGTGCATGCGTGGGGAGGGGCAGAGGGAGAGGGAGAGAGAGAATCTCAAGCAGACTCTGTGCTGATCGTGGAGCCTGATGTGGGGATCTCACGACCCTGAGATCATGAGCTGAAACCAAGAGTCAGATGCTTAACCAACTGAGCCACCCAGGCACCCCAAGAACACATAGCATTTTTATTTTATTTTATTTTTGGTGCAAAAAGGTGTTTTTATTATTAAAGCACAGGGACAGGACCTGTCGGCAGAAAGAGTTGCTGAACATATAGAATTTTTAAAGCAGCATTGTTTATGTAGTCAAAAATGAAACAATCCAAATGTCCATCAGTAGTAATATAGATAAATTGTGGCATGCTCAGAACAGGTTAATGTGAGCCAACAATGAAGATGGGCTATAGCCACATGCAGCAACCATGTTTGAATCTCACAATCATGTTGAACAAAAGAGACTAAAAACATACTGTATGGTTCCATTTATATAAGGTTCAAAAATAAGCAATACTGACCTGTTGTGCTAGAAGTCAAGATAATAGTTACCTTTTGGGAGAAGAAAGGGGTAGTGATTGGAAAGGGGCACGTGAGAGGGCTCCTACGGAGTTTATAATGTTTTATTTTGATTTGAGTGGTGTTAACTGATAATTCGTGAAACTGTACAACTTTGGTTCACTTTTCTATGTGTATGTTGTACTTTAGTTTTTAACTTTTGGGGCTTTTTTAAAAAACTAAATTTAGCATTCTGTTAAATACTTAAATACTTGCAGTTGAGGTTTTACCTGTATTGATTTAATGAGGGTTAAAATACTCATGAGAAAAGTCTTACATGTTATATATTGCTTATCAACTCAGGCTAGTCTTTGTCAGTACCTGCTAAGTTCTGTGCCAGAACAGTGTTTCTGAAGTATATTTGTATTTAATTTGTATTGCACAGTTAGACTTCTAAATGCTTCCATTTGTCTTCTTTTATTCTTACAGATGTGGAGAAATTATTCCCAAAAGAGAACAGTTTAATGACCTCTCCATTGACCTTCCTCGAAGGAAAAAGCCACTCCCTCCTCGTTCAATTCAAGATTCTCTTGATCTTTTCTTTAGGGTAAGTAATATCTTTTGGTATTTTCACATAATTAAGTTTTATATATCATAGGTAATTGTATTTGAAATTGGTTTCTTTAAGGCAGAGTTTCAACAAAATTACATGAAGGGAAAACAAATGAGAAAGATTTATAAATAATGTTTAATTTTAAAAGCTTGATAAATCTAACTCATAGAAGAAGACTATTGATTGGTTAAGTAGATTATACATTTAATTCAATAGCAGGTGTTTTAGACAACCTTAGTTATTTGTGAACAAATATTAACTTGAAGCATGTGCTAAAATTTGGTAGTGTTGGTGAAAATTGGAGATGCTATATATGAGTTTGTATCTAAGATCTGAGGAATGAAAAAATACTCTGCTTTTCCTTAGGTTGTATGTAACCTGTTAGAAACAAAAGGGAAGAGTCATGTTTATCCAAAGCTTTAGATAAATATGTTTCTGTGATATACTGTTAAAGATATTCAGCAAGTTTTGGGGACATAATTGGACCTATTGTGTAGCAGTTCTTATTACTGATGGAAATTTGTCAGGATCACCCTTCGTCTCTTTAACAGTGGTTCTTGTTTTGTTGTAGCAAATGGGCAGGGTTGTCTTCTTAAGGTTAAAAACAAAATTCTGTTCTTTAAATGATGAACATTCAGCTCCACCCAAAGATAAATACTCTGCTTTTCTTTTTATCATTCCTTACTATTCCTGTTATTATCATAGAATTTGAAGCTTTTCCTGTGTATCTTTACCCCCATTTTTTAAGGATTTCTTGTTTCAGTTTTCTCTAGGTAATGATATCCACCCCAAACTTTGGTCCTTTTAGAGCAGTTGTTCTTAGTGGGCTGTCACCAGAAGATTGAGTTCCATTATAAGAAAGGGGTAGAGTTACACCTAACAGACCAGGAACTCCGCCTAACCTGAAGGTGATCTTATCTCTGCTATGGCCAAATGTTAAAATCTGGATATACTCTAGGCAGTGGTTCTTGTGCATCCATGGGGAAGAGGTTGAGAATCTGCTACTGTAGAGTCTAGTTGCTGTCATAAATTGAGATGTTTCCATGGTAAAAAAGGAAATTAGGAATTCTGAAATAGGGCATGATATTATATCTATTTTGAGGATTAGGTCTTAATTTAGTAAGGTTTGTGACTCTAGACACAAAATTTGAACTTCTCAGAGTTGTCATTGCACTCAACTAATGTGACTAGAAAACAGTATTAGCATTTACTGGGGTAATGCTGATTCAACTTCATGCTTCTTTATTTTTCCCTCTTGTCTTTTTACAGGCAGAAGAACTTGAGTATTCCTGTGAGAAGTGTGGTGGGAAGTGTGCTCTTGTCAGGCACAAATTTAACAGGCTACCCAGGTAAAATGAATCGCTCTTCAGTTTTTCTTCTTTAAAGTACTTACAGATATTACTGGGTAAGTGAGGGTCACTAGAATGGATTGGTAGAGCAAAGCTGAGATAGGAGAGAGTAGAGGATGGGAGGTTAGGATGTTCTTGCATAAGAAAGGAAGAAGATTTGGAAGGCTGAAGAAGGGAAGTCACTTCAGAGTCCCTGGAAGATGGCAACAAGAGGACGTGGCTGGTGAGACTTTGGAAGAATGGTAGGGACTAGGTAGGAGATTTTTAATTTTGTAATGTATGACATTCAGTTATAATTTGCAGTTTGATTATGTGCTAGTCCCCTTCTCCCAAACCTTCAGCAAAAATCTGCCACAAACACATACACATGTGTGCATGAAAATAAAGAGTAATTTTCTGCAGGTTTTTTTTGCATTCCTTTATTCAAAGGATCTTGTAAGTTAGTAAGTTTCCTATAATCAAAACAATTCAGAATTAGGAATGAATTTAACTTAATTAGCTCTGTGTAAGCATACATAAAACCAAACTAGCTGGACAAAATATGATGTGATTATGGTGCAGCTTTTAGTTCTTCCCAAGAATAGATCTCAACCACAAACAAGGTTGTTATTGTTAAGTATTTATGTGGCACTTTGCCTGCAGAGTGCTTTACTTTCTTTTATTAGCTTCACTTTTCTGTAAGTATAGAGTTTCTGGAACCTAGCCCCTAGAGACTAGTTCTTGTAGGTTCCATTATCTCCTTTCTAAAAAATGAGTTTCTTTTAAAGAAATGATTTTCTAAATCATAGCACTATTATTATGTTGGCCATTTCTTACTCAAGAGACTTATTCTTTCCTATTGGTGTTTTGAGGCAGGAGGTAGAGGAGACAAACCTTAGGGCAAAGGATTGATTGTTACCAGCTGTTATTAACTAAGGAAAGCATGTATGGTTTGAAATACTTGTTTGACCTGGCAAGCTGAATGTCTGTTACCCTTTTCCAGTGTCTAGCTATTTGTTCTTTTAGTGGGAAAAAAAAAAAATACTGAGGGGAATTTTTTTCATTGGTTTTCTCTTTTTTTCCTGGTAGGTCACTTGTGTTATAGGTTCATTTATTCCAAACTTTAGAAGCCTTTGTATCATAAATCCTGATTATCAGACTTGCTCTGTTTTTGTACATTTCAGTATTAAAGCCAGTTTACTTTTATTCGTGAAGGGCCTGGTATCTTTATCAAGTATGTTCAGTTGTAGTTCACCTCATCTTCGTAGATAAGTGATTTTGACTATCATCTATCTTTCATATTACCTTTTATTTTGGCAGGATTATTTGGAAATTTAGTCAAAATATTTGACATTAGTTTTAATCTCTTCATACCATTTGGATCCTTGTGTTCTCTCAAGTTGTGAACTTGAAGATTATGAGTTCTAGCATACTTTTTAAAGAAAAATAAAGTCAATAACTTTAATTTACAATTTTTTTAGTTTGTGGCTTCTGTGATAAAGATATGTACGGTAAGAAAGGAAACAGTTTTCCATAAAGCAGACATTATTTTGCCTAGAATTGAGGTTTATTCCCATAAGAGTTCTGAAATTCAAATTTTAAAGTGTTCTTGTGGGCTGTGAAATATATTTAGTCCATCAGGCAGAGATTATGGTGTGTATCAGAGGTGAAAAGGTTAGCACAATAGTAACTAAAAAGAAGTGTTTCTACAGAGTTAAAAGCCTTTTCAGACCCACAAACCAGATTTGGCATGTAAATTTTGTAGAACTTTTTGTAAGTGGAGAAAACTTTCCTATTTCTTTCTTAGCTTTCTCCAGAGAAAGTGCTATACACTGAAATAAGAGTAGTTCTTGTCAGGGGCGTCTGGGTGGCTCAGTCAGTTAAGTGTCTGACTCTTGATATGAGCTCAGGTCTTGATTTACAGGGTCATGAGTTCAAGCCCCGTGTTGGGCTCCACATTGGGCATGGAGCCTACTTTAAAAAAAAAAAAGTTCTTGGGGCGCCTGGGTGGCTCAGTCGTTAAGCGTCTGCCTTCGGCTCAGGTCATGATCCCAGGGTCCTGGGATCGAGCCCCGGATCAGGCTCCCTGCTTGGCAGAGAGCCTGCTTCTCCCTCTCCCACTCCCCCTGCTTGTGTTCCCTCTCTCACTGTGTCTCTCTCTGTCACGTAAATAAATAAAATCTAAAAAAAAAAAGTTCTTGTCAAAAATTGTCTTGAAAAAATTAATGTTCACCATCAAACATAAGGGCTATTTAACACTTTAATTAAATTACCATTAATGGTTATATAATACCTATTTTTTTGTAAACTAGATAACATTGAAGTAAATAATTTAAGGATTTAACCCAATGCCAACATTTTATTTTATTTTTAAATTTTTTTAAAGATTTATTTATTTTAGAAAATGGGGGGAAGGGGCTCAGAGGGAGAGAGGAACTCTAAGGAGACTCCATGCTGAGTATGGAACCCGACTCAGAGCTCAGTCTCATGACTCTGAGATCACGACCTGAGCCAAAACCAAGAGTTGGACACTCAACCGACTGTGTCACCCAGGCACACCCCAAAACCAACATTTTAAAATAAAGTGTGTTTTATTTGGTGTGTTTTTTTTTTCTGCAAACATATATTTTACCCAGACCTCATTTATCCACCCAAGGCCCATGTTTTATTTTTATTTATATTCTTAGTACCTAACACAATGCCTAGCACATGGCAGGTATTCGGTAATGGTCTTTGAAGGATCTTTAGCCAAAAGTATTCTTTAAGTCAAAAGCTGTCTAACGTGGTTAGTTACAGTGATCTCTTTTCACCAGTAAGAGAGCTAGCTCTGTTATGTGTGAACTAGTAATGTCATCTCCTGTTTTTCAGGATCCTCATTCTCCATTTAAAACGATATAGCTTCAATGTCACTCTCTCACTTAACAACAAGATTGGGCAGCAAGTCATCATTCCAAGATACCTGACCCTATCTTCTCATTGCACTGAAAATACAAAACCACCCTTCACCCTTGGTTGGAGTGCACATATGGCAATGTAAGTCCTTGAGAGAGAATTTCTTTACCTTCCTTTTGAAGTAGAAGGGCTTTAGTGTCTGACCAAAACAATGACTGAACTAGATAACATGACTCCCAGGTAAAATCAGACCAAGAAGATTTTAATTTTGCTTTATTTTGGGATTTTGTGTCAAATTACTGCCTGATGGAAATAATTAAATAAAATGCTTAAACAAAATTTTTCTGAGTACATTAATTGCCTTTCATAATAAGTTACCTTTTTAGAGAGTGCTCTTACTCTTTTAGATCACTAGAAGACAAGTTTGATCCATTTTGGGAATATAAATCAAATTTGCTTATTCATAAGAATCACCTGAACGCTAAAAAATACCAATTCCTGTGTTCTTTCCCTAGCAGTTCTGTTTTAGTAGATCTGAGATAGAGCTTAAGAATAAGTATTTATTTATTTTTTATTTATTTTTATTTTTTTTTTAAAGATTCCATTTATGTATTTGACAGAGAGAGAGATAGCGAGAGCAGGAACACAAGCAGGGGGAGTGGGAGAGGGAGAAGCAGGCTTCCTGCCGAGCAGGGAGCCCGATGTGGGACTCGATCCCAGGACCCTGGGATCATGACCTGAGCCGAAGGCAGACACTTAACTACTGAGCCACCCAGGCGCCCCAAGAATAAGTATTTTTTTAAATGCCTTTGCTGACTCTTTGGGATATGCAAGTTTGAGAAACAGCATACTAAATTTTATCTAGTGCCCCCCAGAATTGATTTTATCTTCATGAATGTATCATCACCGATGTGAGTGAAGAACTTCCGTGGCTCCTAGAAATTTTCCCATGATAAAAGAAGTAACCTTTACTTTTGATTTTGCTTCATCATGTGTGCTGAGAAAACCTTAGGACTTCTGTGAATGTTGCTCTTTCTTGCATTACTCTTGTTACATTACTTTGGAGCCATGTAACTGTAGTTCTTTTTTATACTTGAACTCTAATTTGGTAGAATCATAAAGTTCTCCAACTTCAGAAGTGAAAAGGATCTTAGAGATTTTGTCTAAATTTTTAGTTTTACAGAGATTCAAGGAGAGTAAGTGATTTTCTTAAGATCATGCAGTTAGTAACTGGAAGAGCCAGGTCTCTTGGCTAAGTAGAATAAATAGACCTTTCAGAAAGCAAATGAACATTTGCTAACAATAATTGATGCAGTTTTAGAAAATGTATTTCCCTTGGATTAATAATTGAAATATATACTACATCATGTAAATCTACACTAAAGGACTCAGTGGGCCTACTTATTAATAAAGATAATTTCCCAGAGTCTTAGGTGTTTCTGGGTTTTCTCCTACAGGCTTTCGTTAGAATAGTTGTTTTGCTTAATGCAAACTGCCCTCTGCTGGTAGACCTATTACTCTTTGTGGCCATCATTGTAGGTGATTTATGATCACAGGCCTGAAACCAGGCTATATGATTCTACAGTGGAATGGCTTGAAGACTTTGGACAAGTTCTTTGACCTGTGTATAGGGGAAATAATAGGATGGTGTGAACATTAAATGAGGTAATACACTATGAGCTCTTAACTCCAGTGTCTGATAGCCAGTAAGTCCTCAATAAATGAGAGCTATTACTATTTTATTGCTTAAAAGTAAAGAACTGAGGCAAGATAATTTTCCCAAGTTGTTCTTTTCATATGCATTACCTTTGACTTCATTTCCAATGCTGTTTATGTAGATCATTGGATCAGGAAGAGCCTACAGATGGTACCTTGTTTTCTCTTTTGGCCTCTATTGCTAGTAGAAGTATTGTAATTATTTGCAAAAAGATATATAAGGAGCTATAGTATAGAATAATTCATTTTATAAGTTAAATATATTTTTTAATAATGTAATTATATACATTATATATTTTCTAATTTTCTGATAGTTCTAGACCATTGAAAGCCTCTCAAATGGTGAATTCCTGCATCACCAGCCCTTCTACACCTTCAAAGTGAGTTATATTTCTTGTGTACCCAAAATTTGTATTTTTAAAGATTTGGCTTACCCTGATTTCCAAGATTATCCCCTCCCCTTTTCTTTGTTTTTCTTTGCATGATAACTGCTCTGTATTACTATAATTTGTAATTTTCCTGAATCTGCTTTGAAGTATAACCTAGGGTATAACAAATCTTTAACAGTGAAGCACGTTCAGATGATCTTCTCAAAATTTTGTTTTTAAACTTCTTAAATCAACTGTTAATACGTAATATTTTCATCCTACAACTATAGAAATTGATGACAAAGGATTTTAAGGCTTGAAGGGATAAAATAACCACTGTTGGTATAAAGCACTGTTCCTCAAAGATACACATGGGGATCTCAAAATATCTTTTCACCTGTTGCTAGGCAGTCTGGGACTTCCTGTCTTAGACACTGACCTGAAGAATTCTGAAAGGGAACAAGAAAACAAACACACAATGAAATGTAGCTATTCTACAAATGTTTTATATTTTTTACTTAAGTTGGAAAAGTTTGTCCATAAAGGGAAGCAAATACTTTTTTTTAATATATCTCCTCTATAATTTAACTAGAACCACAGTTCCTGATGAAACAATTCTAAATGACTTGGTTGTCATTTATCTTTAAAATTAGTTTTTCTGAAAATTTGATGTCCCAAAGTACTTTTAGAAAAGAGACACTTCTGTTGTTTAAGGGCTTTGGGGGGCTTATATAACCATAAAATGACATTTGGGAACTGCTATTTTCTTTTCCTCCTGTTAATTATTTTTCAGTGCAATTAAAACCAGATGACTAACATGACTAGAAATCTGAAATGGTACCGATATGAATACTCTTGCCCGTTCTCAAGATACAAATGAGCAATACCACTTGGCTGCTTAGAAAGTGAGCAAGTGATGCATTTACAGGATGAATATTTTTCCTTACTACAGGCAAGCTGCCTTCTGTGAATATAGTAATTATTAATGGAATGCACTCTTTATGTACCAAATCACTATAGTTTCAAGAAGGAGATGGTTTCATTGGGCATCATTATATTTGGCATGGTCATCTGTTCTCCAGGGTCTACTGGTATGAGAATTTGAGAGTTGGTCAATAAAGGATAATTAGGCCCTAGAAGACCTGTCATGCCGATCAAACTTAAAAGAGGCTGAGTTTTGAACAAGAATACTGTTGGTTCTTCTACAGTGTCCTTTGTCACATTTGACCCTGGTCCATTAGTAGCCAGGTGTCACCTTCCTTCAGCAAAGTATTTACATGGATAAACAAATTAATACATTCAGTTTTGCTTGGTGTGCATGAAATCAGAAATGAGGAATTAAGATGGCTAATTGGCTATTTCTAAGTTATACTAAAAACCCTTTTGAACACGTAATGGGAGGCTATTCAAGTGTATAGGCTGGAGTGCAGTGATATCCTGGGAGCTCTCAGCCACAGACTATGTTTGGGCTTATCACTGACCACTTGCCTCTTTTCTTTGATCTACATTGCTATGCAGTCCTCCTGGTTTCCATTGTGGCCTCTTATTTCTTGGTGCCATCATTCTGTATGTTTATTTACAGTTTTTACATTTACATTAATTGCATTTTTCAATTTCCACTTTATTTTTTTTTTTAGTATACTATATGAATTTATGTTAATCTCCATCAAAGAAAGTTCGTGCTCTTTGACCTTTACCACTTTTTCTTTTAGTTTATTTTCAGCTCACTTAGAAGGCAATGCAGTAACACCTTACTTATCTGGTATTGAAGAATGATACTTGATACTCCATATATAAATTTTTACATAGCTGAAGATTGCTTTTTTAAGCATTAAACTTTAAAATGCTTTACCATTTTAGATGGGTTTATACTCTGTAACCTTACAGAATTCCCTATATTCGTAAATAAAATACACTGAAAATAATTTAAATGTTTTAATGACTCAGAATCAGCATTATGAGTATCACTTATTGCACTGTGTTCTAATATGATAATGCCCTCAGAGGCTTTTAAGTCTTACAAAACAGTTTATATTAAATGACTTTACAGTTTTTTATTGCCCTTTTTGTGGTTATTCTCTCTCATTTCCTAGCTCTCATTTCTTGATGAACTTGCTGCATTATTTTATACACCATTTCCTGGGAAAGAAAGGGTCCCTGTCTAAAGAGTAAAGTGCATTGGCTTTGAAACTACTTTCCTCAGAAGCCTTTTTTCTTACTTTTGAATCCCTGTGTTCTGGAAAACAGAGGTTGCCAGAAGTCTGACCTACATATAATTGGATAAGTGGAATGTTACTGTTAACTTTAAAATAACTTGGATCATAATTTAAAAGATCAAAAATTAGCCCTCATGCACAATTTTGTCAAGAACATTTATTCATTGCTATGTCTGCATGCATGCAGTAGAGTATTTGCTTTATAAAAACAAACTTCTTTGGGGTTGATCATTAAAAGAAAAAAGGCACAAAGTGATTGGTTTACGGATGGATTTTATTATAGCATAAGATTGTCTAATTTTCAAAGCATGGCTGTTTTGGAGTGGGGCAAAGGTAATGCTTAAATATACCTCTTGCTATATCTTTTTTTCTCTGTAAATCATTTTCCAAAATGGAAAAGTTTTTTATTTTGGTATTTACACATCAAGGGAATAACAAGGACAAAAGTTTATTTATCAGACTCATATAGGTTTTTTTCTTAAATTACAGGAATTTCACCTTCAAATCCAAGAGCTTGGCTTTATGCCTTGATTCAGACAGTGAGGATGAGCTAAAACGCTCTGTGGCCCTTAGCCAGAGACTTTGTGAAATGTCAGGCTGCGAACAGCAGCAGGAAGACCTGGAAAAAGTAAGTAATTTCTCATCAAAATACTTGACAAATTTTTATATAGCTCTTACTCTCCAAACAAATGCCTTTATAACTAGTGTCAGCAACTTTTTTTTTTTTCTTAGCAAACTTAATACACAGGGTAGAACATAAATTCATAAACTTAATGGATCCGTTGAAACACTAGTTTTAAAGAGTATACTTTCTGTAACTACAAAACCAGTCTGTTTAAAAATGGATTGGGACTTTTTTTTTATTGAGGTATAATTGACATATTAGTTTCAGGTGTACAGCATATTGATTCAGTATTTGTAGGTTTTGCAATAAGATTACCACAGTAAGTCTAGTTAACATCCATTACCATACATATTTAGCAAAAAAAATTTTTTTTCTTGTGGTAAGGACTTCTAAGATCTATTCTCTTAACAACTTCCAAATCTGCAATAAAATATTAACAGTAGTCTAATTCTGTACATTACATCCTCATGACTAAATTATTTTATAACGGGAAGTTGGCCTGATTTACCCATTTCTCTCTCTCACACTCACACATGCAGGCTTCCACCCCTACCTACCAGTAGTCTGTTCTCTACATCTGTGAGCTTGGTGGGGTTTGGTTTTGTTTTGTTTTGTTTTGTTTTTTAGATTCCACATGTAAGCAAGATTACATGGTATTTGTCTTTCTCTGTCTGACTTACTTCACTTAGCGTAATACTCAAGGTCCATCCATGTTGTTGCAAATGGCAAGATTTCATTTCTTTTTTGTGGCAGAATAGTATTCTATTGTATATGTGTACCACATTTTTATTTATCCATTGATGGACACTTAGGTTGTTTCCATGATTGAGACTTTAGAAGTGAAAGTTGTTACAGGTAAATTGCTTTCTCCTGTTAATCTTCAGAGCAACTTTTACATATGGGTCCTGAAATAATTATTTGCTTTATTTAATACTAATTGCTAATTTATGGGGGAGACTGTAGTAAACGTTTTATATCAACAGGCCAACCAGGTAATCTAGAGATTTAAATAATGAATGTGAGAAAGTGTAACTTTATCATTTTCTATCTTGACACATAATAATAATTAATACTTAGAAGATACAAGCTTCCCTAGGAGTTTGCATCATCTCATTTGACTGATTTTAAATCTCCCTTTTGTTAAGATAACAATGAATTTAGTAGTTCATAAATATTTTTGTACCACTATTCTAACTGCACAGTGTAAGTTCCATATTTCTTTCAGAGCATTATGAAGTTACCCAGTAACTTGGTTTATACTGATTCAATTTACAATTGAATTTTCTCCCTAATAAGATTATTCATTCAACTTTAAAACTGCTGGAACAATAGTAATTAATAAAGGTATATATAGATAATTCAAAAAAAAAAAAGAAATACTAGGAAAAAAAAGAAATATTAGGTGTACGGTCAGAATGGCTAAAATTAACAACTCAGAAAACAATAGATGTTGGCGAGGATGTGGAGAAAGGGGAACCCTCTTACACTGTTGGTGGGAATGCAAACTGGTGCAGCCACTCTGGAAGATATTGTGGAGGTTCCTCAAAAAGTAAAAATAGAACTACCCTATGACCCAGCAATTATACTACTATTTATCCAAAGGATTCAAAAATAGTGATTCGAAGGGGCACATGCACCCCAATGTAAATTTATAGCAGCAGTGTCCACAGTAGCCAAACTATGGAAAGTGCCCAGATGCCCATCAACAGATGAATGGATAAAGAAAATGTGGTATACATACAATGGAATATTACTCAGCCATCAAAAAGAGTGAAATCTTGCCATTTGTAATGATGTGGCTGGAACTAGAGGGTATCTTGATAAATGAAATAAGTCAATCAGAGAAAGACAAATACCATATGATTTCACTCATATGGTGGAATTTAAGAAACAAAACAGATCATAGGGGAAGGCAAGGAAAAATAAAATAATGTAAAAACAGAGAGGGAGGCAAATTATAAGAGACTCTTGACTACAGGGAACAAACCGGGTTGCTGGTGGAGAGGTGAGTGTGAGGGGATGGGGTAATTGGACATTAAGGAGGGCACTTGATGTAATGAGCACTGGGTGTTATATGCAACTGATGAATCACTAAATTCTACCCCCGAAACTAATAATACACTGTATGTTGACTAAATTGAATTTAAGTAAGAAATTTGAAAATATAAAATAATTTTCAAAAGAAGAAAGAAATACTAGATGTAGTGACAGTGTCTATAGTATGATCAACGTATATCTGGAAGAAAATACACCAAAAATACTTACTGTAATTATCTCTGAGTGATGGATTTTGAGTGAATTTGTTATTTTTATGTATTTTCCAAATCCTATACTTAACACTATAATCAATAAAATAAATATGTATCCCTATATATTTATTAAAAGAAAATTAGGCTTGCCAGTGAGTTCATATATTGGCTATTGATTGTTAACTCAAAATATCAAAGAAAAGAAACATTTTAGAAATAAACTCACTTTAAACTCTTAAGATTGCCGTATTCTTGGGCGCCTGGGTGGCTCAGTTGTTTGGGCGACTGCCTTCGGCTCAGGTCATGATCCTGGAGTCCTGGGATCAAGTCCCACATCGGGCTCCCTGCTCAGCAGGGAGTCTGCTTCTCCCTCTGACCCTCCCCCGTCTCATGCTCTATCTCATTCTCTTTCTCAAATAAATAAATAAAAAATCTAAAAAAAAAGATTGCCGTATTCTCAGGCATTCTGGCTTCCTCTAAAAGTGACTCTCTTTTTCAGGATTCAAAATCATGTAGAGTAGAGCCTGATAAGTCTGAATTGGAAAACTCCGGATTTGACGGAATGAGCGAAGAAGAGCTTCTAGCAGCTGTTTTAGAGATGAGTAAGAGAGAAGCTTCACCAACTCTGAGTCATGAAGATGATGATAAACCAACCAGCAGCCCAGATACCGGATTTGCAGAAGATGATATTCAAGAAATGCCTGAAAATCAAGACACTATGGAGACTGAGAAACCCAAAACAGTCACAGAGACCGGTAGGTTTAATGAAAATAAACATCTCTTAAGGCACAACTGTGTTCTAAAGCCTTATAGGGACAAGTGGCTTGTAAATAATGGGAGGTGAAATGGATCTGTGTAATAGGGCTAATCATATTTTCATGCTTTTAAAAAAAAAAAAAAATTAAAAAAATGAGGAGTTACATATTGCGAGTAGTATCCAGAGACTGGTGGTAAAGTATGCCGTATCCCTTTAAGTGTACATCAAAAGAAAAGTTAGAATTCTTTTTTTTTTTTTAAGGTTTTATTTATTTATTTGACAGAGAGAGATAGAGCAGGAACACGAGCAGGGGCAGTGGGAGAGGGAGAAGCAGGCTTCCCGCTGAGCAGGGAGCCCGATGCGGGGCTTGATCCCAGGACCCTGGGATCATGACCTGAGCCGAAGCAGATGCTTAACAACTGAGCCACCCAGGCGCCCCAAAGGTTAGAATTCTTTTGTGCATTTAAGTAAATGTGTCATTTTTTTGGTCCCCCTTTTTTTTTTTTTTACCACTGCTCTCTCAGAAATTTGTATAATTCTTTCCTCATTTTTCTATATCTGAATTTGTACCAAGTTTTAGTGTATGAATAATTCAAGTTCTCTTTCCTTTGGATTCATCCCTTTATATTGGTAGAAAGACACCTGAACTAAGTGGTCAGGTTTTAAGCCTCTCATCTTGGCTGTACCACTGACTAGCTATGAATTTTTTTTAAAGATTTATTCATTTAGAGAGTAAAAGAGTGAGGGGAAGAGCAGAGGGGGAAGAAGAGGGACAGGCAGACTGGGTTGAGCACAGAGCCTGACATGGGGCTCGATCTCATGACCCTGAGATCACAACCTGAGCCGAAATCAAGAGTTGTACTCCTAACCAGCTGAGCCACTCAGGCACTCCATAGCTATGAATTTTCTAAATAGGCGATTTAACCTCTTTGATACTCCATTTTCTTATCTCTGTATAGGGATACACCAGGCATACTTCAGAAGGTTGTGAGTAGAATGTTAGGTCATATAGTGTAAAGTGCTATACAGATAAAAATTTACTTTGTGGTAAATATTCATATTTTGTTATTTTTCAAACCATCAGCGGGAACAACAACAGAGCCTCCTTGCCTTGCACTGTGGGTATTTTAAGAATTTTAGGTAGAAAACTTTTACTACCTCTTCCTATAACCAACTCTAATTTTTTTCTCCAGATATCCCTAGTATGTATATTTATCTGTGTAGCTGATGTGTTTCAGTACATCAAGCCTAGCATTTTGGAGATGAAGAGAATAATAGTAAATCACAATTATTTTCTGTATTCTGGGGGTTAAGCCTCATCAATTGTGAATTATTTTATGTGCAAGTGAAGGTAAGAATTAGTATATCCTCAATCTAATTGGATACAAAAAGCTGATGATTTTTGGATAGGGTGCTCCTTCCTCCCCACCCTTCTTGATGCAAGTATCCTTAGGAAATCCCTTTCTTTTATTAAATTTACAGTCACTGCCCTTAGATATCATTGGTTAATATTAGTGCTTTTGCCTCTTGCCAATAATTCCTGCTTTCAGCTCTTCCTTTCACATCTTTGCTCAATCCTACATCTCCCTAAAATTAACAAAGGAAGTTATTCTTATGTACAATTAGTTCTAGATTCTCTACATCAGTGGGGGAGAACACTGAGTTATCAAAATCATTAATAACCACAATGGTTTACAACCATATAGCAGCTTTGGGGAGAGCAAACTTATTAGTAAGTACTTTATAGCCTTTTTAAATAAAATATTCTGTAGCTACTATCTTCCCCAATTGGATGCAAGCCTTTTTTGTGTTTGTTTCTTTAATGTCACTGTTCCATTCACCTTCTTACTGTAACTGAAACCCAAAGACATTGCTTCTGCTGCAACATTTCTTTTTTATAGAAAATATGGAGCAAGGAAAAAAGTAGAGAGATGTGTGTAATGAATCTTCCCCCTTGTACCCATTATCAACAATAATTATCAAAAAAAGACTATCTTGTTTCATATATATCCCATCTTCCTTCTCCACCCCATCCCCTAGATTATTTAGAAGTAAATCCCAGATATTAGATAATTTCATCAGTAAAGATTTCAGTACCTTTAAAAGAATTCTTTTTTAAAAAACATAGCCTCAATCCCACTATCATACTTTTAAAAATTAACAATAAAACTAAGGAATGATCAAATATGATCAGAGTCTACCATAAATCTTCTATTTTGAAAATGTTCAAATCCAGAGAGAAATTAAGTAGATTCATTATTTAACAGTTTGTCACATTTGCTTTCTCCCCTCACTGTGTGTGTCTGTGTATATAGTTGTACAGCAGTTACCCAAAATTAGTATCTTAAAACATTTTAGTATCTTATAACGCTGTGGATTGACTGGTTGTAACTAGGTTGTAACATCCAAGATGGCTCTTCTAGGCACCTTGGTGATGTTGGCTAGACAGGTCCACTGGGGTGGCTGGATGTCCTCTCCATTCTTTCCTTCCCCTCCCTCTCTCCACAATCTCAGGGCCTCTCCCTCTCCATGTGCTCTTTCCAGCAAGGTAGCTTCTTACATGACAGCCCAGAGCACAAAAGGGGAAGAAGCTGCCAGGCCTCCTTAATGTAATGTTTAGCCTCAGAATTAGCATAGAATCAATTCCACCACATTTTGTTGCTTAAAGAGCACTCACGGTGAGAATCTACCTAGATTCACTCTGGGGGTGACTACACGAGTACAAATACCGACAGTAAGTAAGAATACTGCGTAGTTCATTGGAGGCCATCTTCGCAGACTCCACACATGCACACATGCACTTTTCTTTTTTACAGCAACTGTTTGAAATTGCAGGTATCATGATATTTCACCTAAAACACTTCAGCCTGAATCTCCAAATATATGGAAATTTTCCTACATAATAGTGATCACCCCTAAGAATTTTAACAGTATTTCCATATATAATTCTAGTGTAAAGTCCATTTTTTTTTTTTTTTTAAACCTAGGACCCAAAATTTACCCACTGCATTTAGTTGTTAGGTCCCTTTAGTATTTAGTGAAGGCCAGTGTTTCTTTGAAAAGCTCCCATTATGGATTGCCCTACTGTTCTTTGTTTTCTCCCATACCCTAATACTTAAGAGCCTGGAGACAGGATAGGTTTTCTCCTTGTTACCCAGTGCCATTTCCAACCCTTTGTCTCCTTTTATCCTGCAAAAATCCCAGCTTCTTGAAGTATAAGACATCAAACTTTGCCTCCTATTATCTCTTCCTATAGCTGTCTTTTACCTTTCATTCTCTCTCATTGACATTCTTAGGGCCTTCAGCATCTTCGTAAATGATCCTTTCAACAACCTGGTTTCTCAATTCCTGATCTTAATTCTAAAGATCTTTTTTCCTACCTCATCTTTTTTTTTTTTCCAAAGATTTTATTTATTCATTCGAGACACAGAGATAGAGAGCGAGAGCACGAGCAGGGGGAGAGGCAGATGGAGAAGCAGGCTCCCTGCTGAGCCAGGAGCCAGACATGGGGCTCTATCCCAGGACCCTGGGATCATGACCCAAGCTGAAGGCAGATGCTTAACCATCTGAGCCACCCAGGCGCCCCCTTACCCCATCTTGATCACTGACAGAAGTCCTATCCTAGATCAATGGTTCTCAAAGTAGGTCCTTAGATCATCAGTATCATGTGGGAACTTGCTGGAAATGCCATTTGTGGCCCCACCCCAGACTTACTGAATAAGAAACTCTGGATATAGGAGTCAGCATTCTGTTTTGACTCCAAGTGATTCTGGTGCATGCTAAAGTTTGAGAACTACTTCTCTTGACTTTGTCTTCATCAGTAACTGTACCACCTTTGAAATCTTGATTTCATATATCCTTCACTCCTTCCAACTTACTTAGTGTTATATGTTCTGTTTTCAGTGATTACTTAATCTCATTAAGATTTCCAGTCCTGGGGTGCCTGGGTGGCTCAGTCAGTTGAGTGTACAACTCTTGATCTTGGCTAGGTCTTGATCTTAGTGTTGTGAGTTCAAGCCCCATGTTGGGCTCCATGCTGGGTGTGGAGCCTACTTAAAAAAAAAAATTTCCAGTCCTTTGACTTCTTATTTGCTGTTCATCACCTCCCTCTTGTCATCACTTTCCCAGCCTGTAGGCCAGATCTTGGTACTCTCCTTTCCTTCCTCTCTTCTCTTTTGTTGCAGTCACCTGACACAACCCTGGCTCCCAGCTTAACTAGATTCCTATTCCATACCTACACCCAAGCAGCTGAAGATTACTGGAGAAAGTCACAAATTTGTGCGGACTAGACTTCCCTCTCATTCATGACTACACTCTTAAGTGGGCACTAAATATGACTAGTCAGTTCTGTTATACCTCCTTAGTAAATTTCTTTTCTCATTCTCCATGATCTCTTCCTCAAATCTCCATTTCTCTTTCCACACACACTCTAGGTTTATAGCCAAGCTGTGTACTTTTCAAAGAAGATAGATGTAGTCAGATGAAAACTCTGCCTTCACTTTTGTTATGGAGGAAACTATTCCTGCTCTTATTTAAGGCCAGTCCCTCTATTCATATTCCGAATTTGATCCACAGTGTGTGCCTTTAAAGACATTTTTTTTTTCTTTCTCTCTTTTTTTTTTTTTTAAGATTTTATTTATTTGACAGAGACATAGTGAGAGAGGGAACACAAGCAGGGGGAGTGGGAGAGAGGGAGCCCTGCTTCTCTCTCTCCCACTCCCCCTGCTTGTGTTCCCGCTCTCGCTCTCTCTCTCGCTTTGTCAAATAAATAAAATCTTAAAAAAAAAAAAAGTATTTGTCTTGTCATTAACACTTCATCCAAGCTTCTTACCATGACCTATCTCCATTCTCCCCCTCTTTCACTCTACTTAGCCATAGTGGCTTTGTCTCTCTCTGTCCCTCAAAATATGCCAAGTTCATTCTCAGAGCCTTTGCACTTAAGTTCTTTGAGGACAAGGGCCATCTTTCTTTAATTATCATTATATCTTCACCTTCTACAGCAGTGCCCAATGCATAGTAGATTCTCAGTAAATATTTGGGTCCCAACAGATTGTCTCATGAATCAACTCAGGAGGGTCAGGAAGACTGGCCAAGTAAGGTTTCGCATCTCCAGACATCAGCCAGAGGGAAGAATGTATGCAAAGGCTGAGAAAGGCTGGCAAGTTAGTGGGCAACAAAAAAAAGTTGAGAATGATCTGCATGGCTGGAGCATAGTGTTGAGGAAGAAAAGCAAAAGAGAGACCTGCATTCTCTAGTTTTTACATGGCTTGAAGCCATGTTCAGAAGTTTGGACTTCTTTTTCAAAGGCATTAGGAAGTTATTGCGTATTTTTAAGCAAACAAGTATTTGATAAAGATTTATATTTGTAAAAGATGATTCTGGCTGCAGTGTAGCACATATATTACAGAACCCAAAGTAATCCTGTGAGACCTGTTAGGAAGTTACTGCAGTTGTCTAGACCAAAAGCTAATGGTGCCTTAAGCCAAGGTTTTGGCATTTGAAAGAAAAATTGATGGATTTTAGAGATAGTTAAGAAATAATGACTTATCTGATATGAGGGGACAAGTAAAAAATGACACCAGCTTTCTGTCTTTAAAAAAATACTGTGTGTATGGTGCATTCACTGAAATAAAGACTGTAGGAAAGGAGGTTTCATTTGGGATAGGGGAAGGGTCAGATAATCTGTATTCAATGTAAGAATGTTGAGTTTTAACACATGGTTTTCCTTCTATCCATTGTTCAGATTCCTTAAAAGTGTGTTGTTATTCCATGGTTATATTTGTTCCCATAAATCTTAAGTGATGTTTGTATCCATCTGATAATCCTGTCCTGAAGATAAATCTGTCTTGATTATCTCAAAGTAAACTTCCTTGGGGTGCTGAGTGGCTTAGTCAGTTAAGTGTCTGCCTTCAAGCTCAGGTCATGATCTTGGAGTTCCCGGATCAAGCCCCACATCGGGCTCCCTGCTCAGTGGGGAGTCTGCTTCTCCCTTTGCCCCTCCCCCCTGCTTGTGTTCTCTCACTTGTGTGCTCTCTCTCTCTTTCTCAAATAAATTCTTAAAAAAGTAAACTTTCTTGATTGGCTTTCTATCACATGGATTAATTGATAGTGTAATTTTAGGATTGTGTGGAGCACATTGATACATGGAACGCTGAAAATTACTGGTTAAGAAAAATTGTACCAGGGACGCCTGGGTGGCTCAGTTGGTTAAGCGACTGCCTTTGGCTCAGGTCATGATCCTGGAATCCGTGGATCGAGTCCCGCATCGGGCTCCCTGCTGAGCAGGGAGTCTGCTTCTCCCTCTGACCCTCCCCTCTCTCATGTGTGCACTCTCTCATTCTCTCTCTCTCAAATAAATAAAATCTTAAAAAAAAAAAAATTGTACCTCTGTCACTTTTTTTTAATTGAGTATATTTTGGTAATAAAAGTAATATTTAACTTAGGCCCTAAAATAGCAGCCTTAACTCCCAGATGTTTCTTCCACTTGAAATGTTCCACATCAGCTAACTTTGAATGCCTCAGTTCCAGATTTCCAGAAATAATCTGATTGGTTGATTCAAATATCCATTCCTAGTGCGGTAATAAGCTAAGGCCAGAGGGACAGGCAAGGTCAGATAGACTTCAGAGCTGCCCCTTACAGACTGTGGAAATGACTGTTTCTCCAAGAATGGAGGAAAGGAAGAAATTACTGACATCTTTTATATAATTTTTTTTTTTTTAAGATTTTATTTATTTATTTGACAGAGAAAGACACAGCGAGAGAGGGAAAACAAACGGGGAGTGGGAGAGGGAGAAGCAGACTCCCCGCCGAGCAGGGAGCCCGATGCAGGACTCAATCCCGGGACTCCAGGATCATGACCTGAGCCGAAGGCAGTCGCTTAACCAACTGAGCCACCCAGGCACCCCATCTTTTATATAATTTTTTAAAATTGGGATCATATTGCTCTTGCCTTTAATATACCTGAGGGTTTTTCTCTCTTAATGAATATTCAGAGTTAGTTGTTTTTTTTTTTTAAGATTTTATTTATTGATTTGAGAGAGAGAAAGAGAGAGAGCAGAAGAGGGGGAGGGTCAGAGAGAGAGGCAGACTCCCCGATGAGCAGGGAGCCCGACGCGGGACTTGATCCCGGGACTCCAGGATCATGACCTGAGCCGAAGGCAGTCGTTTAACCAACTGAGCCACCCAGGCGCCCCAGAGTTAGTTTTAATGGTAAATATTCACTTGGCAATTTAATACAATTAAAAAACGAACTACTTACTGACTTAGAGTCTAAAATCAAGATGCTGTAAACTTCAGGGACACCTGGGTGGCTCAGTCGATTAGGTGTCTGTCTTTGGCTCAGGTCATGATCCCAGGACCCCAGGATTGAGTCCCCTGTTGGGATCCTTGCTCAGCGGAGAACCTACTTCTCCCTCTGCCTCTGCCTGCAGCTCCCCCTGCTTGTGATCTCTCTCTCTCTCTCTCTCTCTGACAAATAAATAAATAAAACCTTTAAAAAAAAAAAAAAAAGGTGCCTGGGTGGCTCAGTCGTTGAGCATCTGCCTTCGGCTCAGGTCATGATCCCAGGGTCCTAGGATCGAGCCCCACATTGGGCTGCCGGCTCTGCGGAAGCCTGCTTCTCCCTCTCCCACTCCCCCTGCTTGTGTTCCCTCTCTCGCTGTGTCTCTCTGTCAAATAAATAAAATCTTTAAACAAAAATAAATAAATAAAAATAAAAATATGCTGTAAACTTCAGAGTTTATAGTCTGTGTTATAGAAAAGTATCATTTAAGTAGTTAAAATGCAGTAGTAGGGCAAGTAAAGCGCATATACTGATTTTACTTACTTACCTTTATTTACTTATTTATTTTAGAATGCAAATGGGGGGAGAGTGGGAGAGGGAGAGCGAGAATCCTAGGCAGGCTCCCTGCCCAGTGTTGAGCCCAACATGGGGCTTAATCTCAAGACTTTGAGATCATGACCTGAGCCGAAATCAAGAGTCCGATGTTTAACTGACTGAGCCACCCAGGCACCCCGAGCATATACTGATTTTAAAGCAGTCCATATAAAATTAATCTGTAAAGGTAATTCTTGTTGACCAATTAAATTCTTTTTATGAGAATTTCCTTGTTAAGATGAGAATTTTTGCTTTTGTAAAGTGAGAGAGAAAGAGAAAGCTCTTATCTACCCACTCTTATCTGTATTAAAATTATAATGAAATGTTGTTCTAACAGAACAAAACCTGTTTCACCAGAAGAAAATCATGACCATATTGTTTATCCTAGCTAGCTGTGATCTAGAGATTGAGAAGGAACGGGAAGAAATGAAAGATTAATTTTTTTTCTTATCTCCTTGGATGAATGTTTTAAACATATATAGTCTTATGTTTGTGCAGTACATGAGGTGTTTATTATATATTTCATGTAGCTCTTTTGCTTTAGAATATGTACAAGGCTTATTTGATCATTAATGTGAAAATATACACTCATTTGACATACAGTTTAATAATGGAAAAATCTCAATATTAACATAATCATTCTAGCCTAATTCTTATTTCATTTACTCTATTCCTAGTACTTGGTCATGTGACATTATGACTGGCTGTGAATATGGCTATTCATTCTTCTCCATCCTTAACGATAATGCTTCTGATGATTGGTTAAGTTTCAGAACCATTGTGGTAGATCACTGATTCTCAGCCAAGGACAGTTTTGTGCCCCAGGACATTTGACAATGTCTGTCATTTTTGGTTGTCGCTGTTGGGAGAGAGGGGTGCTACTGGCATCTAGTAGATAGAGGCCAAGGATGTTGCTGAACATTCTGCAGTGTATAAGACAGCCCCCTCAAACAGCAAAAAATTATCCCACCCAGAATGTCAGTAGTGCTGAGATTGAGAAACCATGATCTAAATGTAGTAAGATGAAATTGTATGTCCCAAGCAAATTATATATGAGGCTCAGGTAAATTACTCTCTCTGAACAGTAGATGTCACTCTAATCCAGAGATTTTGGTTTATTAGAGAGGCTTTCCCAGTTATGTCCTGTTCTGCTTCCTCAGATTCTGCCGGTTTTACTGAGATAACTAAAGACTGTGATGAGAATAAAGAAAACAAAACTCCAGAAGGATCTCAAGGAGAGGTTGATTGGCTCCAGCAGTATGATATGGAGCGTGAAAGGGAAGAGCAAGAGCTTCAGCAGGCATTGGCTCAGAGCCTTCAAGAGCAAGTAAGAGATAATTATATTGCTATTTTCTCCATACCTATCTTTCCCTGTAATAACAACAACTAACATGTGTGTTAAGCACTTACTGTGTGTCAAGCATCATTCCAGGTAATTTACATACAGTAAACCATTGATACATCAAAACAAACTTAGTTTGGAGCTTTGCCTTGGGTTTGAAACAGTGATAGTTTTTTTTTGTTTTGGGTTGTTTTTTTTTTTTTTAAATCTAGATACAACAAAATGTATTGTTGATTACCTCCCATTACTATAATTCATTGCATGCTAAAGAAAGGTGGGTTATTAGAGGTCATCCCCAGTCCAAGTTTGTTTTGCAAGCTATAGAAACAGTCAGCATACCACCATGATTTTATCACTAATATTTTAAGGCATTGTATTTGTTCTGGTCACTTTCTCACAATATGAATCCTTTCCTATGAATTATTTGAATATAAAATCCTCAGGAATATTATCTGAGTAGTATTTGAAATTTCAGATTTCAGCCATTGACTAACATTTATCTGCTTCTGCTCTTTTCTTATATAGTAATCTGTTTTTTTAAGATTTTATTTTTAAGTAGTCTTTACACCCAACATGGGGCTCAAACTCACAACCCCGAGATCAAGAGTCTCATGCTCCACCAACTGAGCCAGCCATGCGCCCCATATAATAATCTGTTCTTAAATTTTTAGTTCTTCATGCTTATATTTGCCAGAGCTGGTTGATTGCACCATTGCCGTTACCTGAGGTATCTGACTAAAAGGTGATGTCTTCACGGTTGTCTAATCCAATGCAATCCGAGTCATGCTAATAATAAAAATTTACTAAAACTCCCTAGAATAAACACACAGTTTTTGTGTTTACAAATAATCAAATTAAGAAATCTATTTTTGTCTTGGGGCTCCTGGCTGGCTCAGTTGGTGGAACATGCAACTCTTGATCTCAGAGTTGTGAGTTCGAGCCCCATGTTGGGTGTAAAGATTATTTAAAAATAAAATCTTAAAAAAAAAAAAATCTAATTTGTGTAGAACAGTGGGGTTCAACCTTAACTACACATTAATATCATCTGGGGAGCTTTAAAAAATAATGATGCTTGGGTTGTTCTTCCCCTCAGGAATTCTGATAGAATTGATTCTAGGGTATGGTCTGGGCATCTAGATTTCTTTCCTTTTTTCTTTCTGTCTCTTTCTCGCCCCTCCCTTCCCTTCCTTCTTCCTTCCTCCCTCCCTCTCTCCCTCTCTTCTCTCCCTCCTTACTTGCTTCCTTTATTTTTTAAAACTTCCCACAGTTATGGTGGTGGGTATTGAGGAGGGCACATTCTGCATGGAGCACTGGGTGTTATGCACAAACAATGAATCATGGAACACTTCATCTAAAACTAATGATGTAATGTATGGGGATTAACATAAGAAAAAAAAAAAAAACTTCCCACAGTTATTCTAGTGTTCAGTCAAGGTTGAGAACTGCTTTAAAATGATTTCAGAACCAGCTGTTCTGTTTCCTTTTATTTACAAGAAGTACCTCCCTAGCCTCCTGGCCATCAAGATGCATTCGTGTCACCCATTTTACAAATAATGGATAGTAATCATTTGTTTTAGAAAATTTATTCTTAATCTAAAAGACCAAGGTCTGATTTCTTAACAATAGCTCCTTATAGTGAAGAAAAAGAAAAAATTCAGTACCCCTCTTTTTCATATACAAAAGATGTATATCCTATTTCTTGTCAGTTGACCCAGTTAAAACTACCTTATAAACCTATTTTCACATCTGAGAAATATAAGATGAGGTTTCATTAGTTTGGTATACCTGCATCATTCTATTAATAGCTAAAAGACTCTTTTACCATCTGGGTTTCCTCATAGACTTTATAGCTGGGATAAGCTTAAGCAATCATATTTCCTCTTAGAGAATATCTGTTTCTTTCTTGAATACAATATTATTGCTCCCAGGATTTAAAGGCAGAATAGCTCATTCTGAGCTTCTTATATACTTTAGTGACCTTTAAAACAAGTCTAGACTTGAGAAAAGTATAAACAGTTCTGCTTAAATTACATTTTTTCTTCATTTATGCATGAAGTTTGTAAATTGTATTTTCTCTGCAGACAAGAGGGAAAATTTTTTTACAGTCAACATTTCCATATTTTTACAATTAATCATCCAGTTGAGACATGTTCAAAGGTACTTGTTTTTCTAAGAGAACCTCAGATGTATTAGAGAAATAACAGTCAACAGTCAACGAATTCATTTCGTATTCACCATGTATCTAGTGTGTGTCTTGGGTTTTTTTGTTGTGTTTTTTAGCAAGAACAAAATAGAAGTGTTTGAATAATGATCTTATGGAAAGAATTGTTTATCTTGCTGTCACAGACTTAGGGTCGGCGATATGCTAGAGCCAGCTCACCGTCAGCTCAGGTGTATGTACCTCTTCCCAGCTCTGCACTCAGCATCACGTTGGTAGCTTAAAATTGGCCATGGTAGGAGTGTTTATACCATGAAAATTGGCAAAGGCTGTAAATTAGAGGAAAGAAAACAGAAGTTTGCTAAGCAGATTCTGCTATGTGCCAGGTATTTCATACATAGAAGGAAAAGGGAATTAAACCATGTCACAGTGAATGGCTTTTGGTTAGCAAGGCAAGTGTCACTGACTAGAGGAGATAGCTTGTAAGCCTTTTTAACCCCCAAGGTTGTGTTTTAGAGGGCAGCATTGAAAAAAGCAAAGAATTTCTCCACATCCCTCAAAAGATCATATTCCAAACATTCATAAGATTATGGAAAACATTATTAGCAAATACTTCCAGAGCAGCTGATTTTGTACTCCTTAAATAAGTTTACTCAGTACCTTATTAAATACCTTAGTTGTGTTCTTATCTCTTTAGGAAGCTTGGGAACAGAAAGAAGACGATGACCTCAAAAGAGCAACAGAGTTAAGTCTTCAAGGTGTGGAGATTATTTTAATTACATTGTTTTAATGGAGAAATGTATCACACACAGAAAAGCATGTGAAGTATTATTTTTAATGATTTAATTTTTTAAAGTTTTTTGGAGAGGGGGGGTCATAGAAGCAATATCATCTCAAATATCTGAGGTTATTAAATATAGTTCATTTGTTTGCTTATTTGAAGTTTTCTTCTCCCTGACTACAGATTGTTTCCTCCAGCTGCTCTGTCCTGTCTTGTTATTATGCTCTTTATATATATTTTTAAAGATTTTATTTATTCAGGGGCGCCTGGGTGGCTCAGTCGTTAAGCGTCTGCCTTCGGCTCAGGTCATGATCCCAGGGTCCTGGGATCAAGCCCCACATCGGGCTCCCTGCTCGGCGGGAAGCCTGCTTCTCCCTCTCTCACTCCCCCTGTTTGTGTTCCCTCTCTTGCTGTCTCTCTCTCTCTCTGTCAAATAAATAAATAAATAAATCTTTAAAAAAAAGATTTTATTTATTCATTTGAGACAGAGAGATAGAGCATGAGCAGCAGGGGGAGAGGCAGAGGGAGAGGGAGAAGTAGACTCCCCCCGCTGAGCAGGGAGCTCAACATGGGGCTTGAATTCAGGACCCTGGGTATCATTATTTGAGCCGACGGCAGACACTTAGCCATCTGAGCCACCCAGGCACCCCATGCTCTTTATATTTCTTATTAGAGACTTTCCTCAGATACCTAGTAATCCTTGGCTGTGGTTCATGATTAAGAAAAGGAGACTAAAGGTTGATTGGAAGCCCTGAGCACATGAATAACTAGGGCTTGTCAACTGTGAGTTTTATAGGGTGGGACTGTTTTGGGGAAGATGTTAATGTTATTTAGGCTTTTCTCTTGGGCTGGTCAGATTCCTAAAAAAGAGTTTTCTAATCACTTGCCTTTGCCTACAGGTAAAAGATGTGGCTGCCAAAGTTCTGGGAGCCACGTATAGGAATAGGGCTGGGAGTTATATTCATGCTTCACTATGCAAACTGTGGCCTACTCCTCTGTTTTCAGTATGTGCCTGGCATCCCCCAGTCCGGAGACTGTTTAACCCTCTCCAGAGGATAAAACTCCAGACTTCTGTCATTGCTCAGCAGCATGAAGTGGGGAGAAAGGGGATCCTGGGAGTCTGTTTCTCAAATACTTTTTTTCTTTTTTTTTTTTAAGATTTTATTTATGAGAGAGTTAGCGAGAGCAGGAACACAAGCAGGGGGAGTGGGAGAGGGGGAAGCAGGCCTCCCACAGAGCAAGGAGCCTGACGCGGGGCTCGATCCCAGGACCCTGGGATCATGACCTGAGCCAAAGGCAGACGCTTAACAACTGAGCCACCCAGGCACCCCTTCTCAAATACTTTTCATCAAATCCTTATTTGTATCTCCTCCTTAGCCTCCAGTTTCAAGGGTACCTGGTACTTCAAAGTTGTATGTCTTTTGAACAAGATTCTGTGATGTAAATTGAATTGGTTCTCAACTTTTCCATTACTGGCTTAGGCTTTGGCTTTGGCTTTCCTTGGTCTGCTAAGTCAGTCACCATCTACTTTCCAGCTTCCAGAGTTCTGATGTTACAGTCTCTTTTTCCGTTCTTCCCACTCTGCGGTGTTCATGTCTTATAAATAACTCTATACTGTGATTTGAGTGGAATTAATTATATTTTAAAGCAAAGAGACACTTAAGTACAAATGATTCTGGGATTCTTTGTTTGTTTTAAGATTTTATTTATTAGAACATGAGCAGGAAGGGGGGCAGAGGGATTAAGCAGACTCCCCACTGAGCAAGAAGCCCAAAGTGGGACTTGTTCCCAGGACTGTGAGATCATGACCTGAGCTGAAGTCAACCTCTTAACTGACTGAGCCACCCAGCACCCCCCCATCCCGCCCCCAGGATTCTTTATTTAAAGTCATTAGTAAAGATGGATTCTGCCAGTGGAAACACTTTATTAAAGAAAAAAGCAATCTTGGATTTAGTTGTTAGTGTAGTGTATTTTAGTGAAACTTAAGTTAAAGATTAAATTTCCAGGGGTGCCTGGGTTGCTCAGGCCTTGAAATGCCTTCCACTGGGGCCTTGATCCCAGGGTCTTAGGATCCGAGCCCCGCGTCGCAGGGAGCCTGCTCCTCCCTCCCCCTGCTTGTGCTCTCTTTCTCTCTCCCCCCCCGCAAATAAATAAATAAAATCTTTTTTAAAAGTTAAATTTCCATTATATTTGTTAAATTTCAAGAGATGTAATATTGAAGAACATGAAAGGATGCTAATTTTTTTATGGTCGCTTTTCTGTGAGATCATTTGTATTTGCCAGGAGCACCTACAATATACACCAAATAGTTGAAATCTAACATACAGTTTATATAATGTGAAATTGGGTTATCTGTAAAATCATAATCTTTTTTTCAGTTTTATTCCTTTCTTAGCATTATATCCCTTTCATATAAATATATTTAAGAGAAAAAGGACATTTCTTTTTATAGATACCTGGTACCTGAATTGTTATTCTCCAGAGTGGGCTGGATAAAATAAAACCCTAATAATGTTTTAGGTTTCCTTAGGATGATAAAATATGTACCCCAAGCTGTTTTTTTAATCTTTCTAATCATATCACTTTGTGTCTATTCTAAGAACTTTTACAACACTTTATATTCCGCAGAGTTTAACAACTCTTTTCTGGATTCGTTGGGTTCCGATGAGGACTCTGGCAATGAGGATGTTTTAGACATGGAGTACACAGAAGCGGAGGCGGAGGAACTAAAAAGAAATGCAGAGGTAGGCTGCTTACTCCCTAAGTAGGACTGCTCAGGCTGCTGGCATCAGTCTTCATGCTGTTTCTCTTCCAAGGCCCCACTGTCAGTATCCCCTGTGGCAGAGCATCCCCATCAATGCTCTTCACTTTCTCTTGTCCTTTGCTCATTTCTTCTTTTTTTTTCCCTTAAGATTTTATTTATTTATGGGGCGCCTGGGTGGCTCAGTCGTTAAGTGTCTGCCTTCGGCTCAGGTCATGATCCCAGGGTCCTGGATTCGAGCCCCACATTGGGCTCCCTGCTCCGTGGGGAGCCTGCTTCTCCCTCTCCCACTCCCCCTGCTTGTGTTCCCTCTCTAGCTGTGTTTCTCTCTGTCAAATAAATAAATGAAACCTTAAAAGAAAAGGATTTTATTCATTTATTTTAGAGAGAGAAAGAGCCTGTGAGTGAGGGGAGGGGGAGAGGGAGAGAGAATCCCAAGCAGATTCCTTGCTGTATCCAGAGCCTGACTCAGGGCTTGATCCCAGGACCCTGAGATCATGACCTGAGCCAAAACCAAGAATTGGACACAACCGACTGAGCCACCCAGGCACCCTGCTCCTCATTTCTTATTCACAAGATTCAAAATAAAATGAAACAAAATTAGAAAGATATCCTGACTCCCTCTTGTGCATGTTAGGTAGTAATTAGGTAGTAACTGAGTAACATGACTCTCAATGTCATATATTAATTCACCTGTAGTTTTGCCAAAACTATATTGTCTTTAAAGTGAAATAACAAAACTAGTTGGTTGTTACTCAGTAAAAACTACTAGATCAGTGACATTAAACTAGAATACATTGTAACCTTTTTTTGCCCTTCTTAATTGCTTTTTTCCCGTTTTCCAATTTTTTTGTAATTTTAATTACCTAGAACTCCACTGTCCTAACACAACTACTGTTAGCATTTTTACATATTATTTTGTCAGCCCTACCTCCAGGTGTGCTTTTAAAACGTCATAAGTACAGTTTTTATTCTGCTTACTTGTTAAAGATTATTTATAAGCATTTTATTTTTAATGGCTGTATGTACTATATTGCCTCAAATCAGCATACTGTTTATTTAATTTTTAACCATGAGTATTTATGTTTCTGTTGTTCCACTGTAATAAAGAATACATTGGGAGGCGCTTGGCTGGCTCAGTTGGTAGGGTGTGCAACTTTTTTTTTTTTTTTTTTTAATATTTTATTTATTTATTTGACAGAGACAGTGAGAGAGGGAACACAAGCAGGGGGAGTGGGAGAGGAGAAGCAGGCTTCCCGCTGAGCAGGGAGCCCAGTGTGGGGCTCCATCCCAGGACCCCGGGATCATGACCTGAGCCGAAGGCAGACACTGAACGACTGAGCCACCCAGGCGCCCTAAGAGTGTGCAACTTTTGATCTCAGGGTTGTAGGTTCGAGCCGCACATTAGGTGTAGAGATTACTTTAAAAAATATATATGTTTAAAAAATACATTGAGGAACGGTGGATGATTGTAATATTTTCTGTGTTTAGGATTTTTTTCTTTCAGTAAATTCCCAGAAGTAAATTACTGCTTCAAAGTTGAGAAACATTTTAATGGTTTCTGGTTTACATATACCTATATTCCTTCCCAAAATGTGTATCTTAGAGTGCTGCCTGCAGTGCATGAATGTCACTTTCCAGGTTTTTACAATTTTTCTACTAACAGTATTTTTTTTTTGAAGATTTTATTTATTTATTTGAGAGAGAGAGAGTGAGAGAGAGAGAGAGCATGAGGGGGGGAGGGTCAGAGGGAGAAGCAGACTCCCTGCTGAGCAGGGAGCCCGACCTGGGACTCGATCCCGGGACTCCAGGATCATGACCTGAGCCGAAGGCAGTCGCTAAACCAACTGAGCCACCCAGGCGCCCTACTAACAGTATTTTAATAGCATTTTAAAAAGTATTTAAAACATAAAAGTTTATCCATAATCCCTACAGTACCACCGCAGCTGTTTTCATTTTGTTCGTTTTGTTTTCCAGTACTTAATCATTAACATACCTGTTTTTATAGAGCTGTAATTATTGTGTGCATTCATGTGGATTTGAAAAACAAGTTTACATGTTGCTGACCCACTGAATAATATTGCATTGAGTTGGTATACCACTAATCATTCAACTATTATTAGGCCTATTGTTCCAACTTTCCATTATTATAGATAATGCTACAGTGAATAATTTTATACATGTACTCTTTTCTCCTTTTGAATGATTTTCCTAGGATAAATTCTTAGCTGGGAGTAGAATTCTTGGGTCAAAAGGTATGAACAATACAACCACTGGATTTTTTTTTTATTGAGTTTGACTATACACACACTGAAACTCAGCCATGTTAGCTTTGATAATAAATTTAAATTTAGTGTTTTGCTTTTATTCAAATGAAGAGTTAAAAGTCATGCCCATTTCTGTTTTCCAGACAGGAAATCTTCCTCATTCTTATCGGCTCATTAGTGTTGTCAGTCACATTGGTAGCACCTCTTCTTCAGGTAAATGGACATTATGATTTCAGCATTTTACAAATGAAGTAGCCAACATTTACTGCCTATTAGTTTGCCCTGTGCCTAGCTTCATGAGCTATAGGTTAAATGCATTAAGAAAAAGTTTTAAATCTTTCCTTTGATCACACTGTGAATTGTGTTAAAGGTGCAACTTTTTTATTTATTTATAGATGACCCAAATTCCCCTATATATGTGTATGTAAAAAAATATATATATATATATATTTATATTTATCCAAAAAGTTGTCCTGGTGTAGTATGTTTCTCCCTTAGATTCCTGTACATGTTTTCTGAATGGTTTTTAGAAACATTGTTGGGGATAGGGTGGATGGGGTGGCTGTTTCTCTCTCTCCAAAACTTGCTATACCTGAGAAAAATGTGCTGTGTTTTAAAAACTACAATTTTAAGATTTTATTTATTTTAGGTCATTACATTAGTGATGTGTACGACATTAAGAAGCAGGCATGGTTTACTTACAATGATCTCGAGGTATCTAAAATCCAGGAGGCTTCTGTGCAGAGTGATCGGGACCGGAGTGGTTATATCTTCTTTTATATGCACAAGTAAGAAACTGCCAGGTCTGGAGCTGTGGGCTAAACGTCTCCCAAACTCTTTTTTTTTTCCTGTAAGGACAAATTGTCCCCATCACTTATTGGTTGACAATGTTTTATTTTTGTTACCTTTGCTTAGGGCTTATATCTTGATATCTTAACTCCATGTTAATGACTCATCTCACGGTAGTATCGAGGTGTGGAACTTAAGACTGTTAGATGACAAAGCTGTCCTATCATAAACCTTTTTGGTCTTCCAGGTGTATCAGCTAGAAGATTTGAGTTACATGGATGGATGGGAACCACATGGCATTGTTATCAGGGGTAGCCAGTGCCATTGTCCCCCCAGCGTTCTCAGAAATCTGCACTTGGGGTTAAGATAGTGATCAAATCAATGAGCTGCTTGTTTAATAAAATTTAGGCACTAAATGGGATTGTGCAGGCTTTATCAGTATCTTCTATCTGTCCTTTGGCTTTGCTCACTGAATTTCCTGTTTTATTTCTTGTTTGTTTTATTTTAAGGGAGATCTTTGATGAGCTGCTGGAAACGGAAAAGAATTCTCAGGCACTTAGCATGGAAGTGGGGAAGACCACTCGTCAGGCCTTGTGAGGAACAAACTCCTGGGTTGGCAGTGTGCACTGCTTATTCCCTCCTACTGCTGCCCACCTCACCTTTCCTCTGCCCAAGGAGAATTTGGAATTCTACTTGATGCGGGAGCAACAAACAGCTCAGGGCCAAACCAAAAGACGAAAATTGCAATTATGTGGAACGCTCCATGCTAATTGTTTTATGGAAACTTTGGTCTCACATCTGTAGCTGATTATCCTCTTTTTCTCCTACAAGAGTGGCACTTCCTTTTGTCTTAGGAATACGTGTTGTAAATAATATATATATGTACATACACACACACACACACACACGTATGTGGAATGAATGGAGCCTTAAAGAGTTAGGATGAGCCACCATAGTATTCCTGTTCAAAATTAATAGCACAGCAGTTTGGAGAAGAAATGAAGGTGTCAAAGAGTCCATTCACCTGAGAGATGTGTAAAGATGTACATATTGGTTGGCATTTAGTTTTTCTGTTCCTTGAGTAGTTTCACTCAAGTCTATAATCTTTCACATGTGTTTCTTATTAGTAAAGTTCACTGGAAAGCCAGCTCTCCATGTTACACTAATGACAGTTTGTCCTCCTTGCAAGGGAGAGGCATTTCTGCCACCTGACGTGAGGAGCTTTTTTTTTTTTTTAATTACTTCATGGATTTGTAATGCTTTTGCTGTTTACATGCAGTCCCAAGAAATGGATTGTTGGTGCTTTGGAATGGGTTATGGTCTCCCGTTTGGTATTCATTGTACACTTCGTATTTTCTTTAAAAGAGATTCTTCACACAGTATATTCATCTATATTATTATGGTAGTGAAGATAGAATCTTTTCTTTTTCTTCTGTATCATCCTTCCATGGAGCAAGCATTACCCTAATAGATTGCAACCAAAATTTTAAGAGGTAGGAAAATAATATCCCAATTGGGATTCCCCAGCAAGGACACCTGGGGATAAGGAAGAATGCTAGCATCTGTCTGTCATACATGGAGAGGTCAGGATGAGGATTCTCGTGTTAAAGCTAAAAACTCTGGACCACTAGAAGCCCTACTGCAAGTGGGAAATTAAGTACATGAGCTTAGGATGAAGCTTGAGCATTTAATCATTTGTTGTCTGTCTTTGCCCTTAAAACAGGGTGAGAATTAGAATGAGATTGGTTTAGGTAATCCCAAGAACTAACAAGTAACAAAGGTGCATAATATGTTTTATCTTTTTAGGTGCTTTGAGTTGAGGCTAAATGGGAATGCAGCATTAAGTGCCACATTAGTCACTCAGCTGGCATAACCAGCTTGGATATTAAGCAGCCTGTGAAACCATATAAAGAATGAGTTTGAGAGGAGAATTCTATCCACAGAATAACTTTGTAAGCCCAGGAATCATTAGGTTCACACAGTTAAGTGTAGCAAAATGAAACTTTCAATATTTTCTTTCATGTTTTACTTCCTTTTATTATCAGGAAGGAGGGAATTCTTGTTTCACTTCTGAGGTAGGGACAAAACCACGTCAGTTTTTCAAGGGGAGGAAACATGTTAAAGTCCATCATCACAGAAGGTGCAACATCTTTTCTAGAACATTGCCTTAAGAGAGCACCAGGCCCCACACTTGGACGTGTTCTGACGTAGTAACTTGTTGTAAAATTCTCAGTTTTTAAATTGTAAATGGCCCCAGCGCGTTGGTTAACTACAGATGAAAAGTTCGGCCTCCTACCATTTACCTATGCACTACCACAGTGAACATTCCAAAATGGTATGCCGGTCAGTTGTGCGTGAATAGTATAGAGCAGAGGAAAATAACTTTTAAAACTGTAGCTTTTGCTGGAAAATAACTGGTTTTTTCCAAAATGAGTGAAGTGGTGATCAAATTCTGTAGCTAGTTAGGACTTCTCTTCCGCGTGTTTGCATTTGAGAGCTTCGAGAGGTGCTGTTTAAAACGACTGGAAATGTATTGAAGTGAGGGATACATTAGGGCATTAAAAAAAATAGAAATGATGCCATAGGCCTGATTGCCCATGAAGTGCCCTCATTTGACTTGCTTTTTGTAGCCTGTGTGTGTGTGGGTGGGTGTGTGGCTTGGAAGTACACGTGGCTTAGAAACCTGTTTTGATTGGATCTTCCTCTCTTGGGCTGGACTTGCTAATTGAAAATAGGTTACTGAGGTAGATGAATTATCTTACTGCTGATATGCTTGCAACTTTGGGACTTGAATTTTCCTTGGTAGCTGTGCATTTTTGTGGCCTTGTCAGCCTTCCTCCCTCCCTGTGCTCCTTATCCCCCCTTTCACTACACTTCTCATTTGGGTTCATGACTACAGATGGAAATTTTAGCTTTGAAGGGGTTTATTGGGTTTTTTTGAGCTGGGTGTATATATTTAAAAATTATAAGTAGATAATATATATATATATAATTTTTTTTTTTTTTTGCACAGCATGATCAGTTTGCTCAGAATTGGGGGGGATGGGGCATTTGGTATGTTGGGGCCAGGAAGGGACAAGTCAGATGGGGACAGAGTGCTTCAGTCCCAGGCAGCCTACACAGTCACCTTTCTACTGATAATACCAAATGTGGTTACATCACTTTAAATGACGTTGAATTGGTACTTGACAGCACTTCGTTCTGCAGACAGCTGATCTTAATTGAAATTTTTGGGAAGGGAAAACTAAAATTCAAACTTACTGATTCTTACCACCTAGTATTATGGAGAATTGGAAGTTGCATATAGCCAGATAGCTGCTGCCCCTTTAGTAGCCATGACTCTAATTTATGCCTATGAGATAGACTCTGTTTTGCGGGGAATATATTTATAGTGTGTGCACACTCATGCGTTTTGTGTCAGCAGGATAGAATAAAAGCAGCAAGTCCATGAATTGTTCTTCTATTTACATTTTGATTCCAAAAGCTATTTGTTTACTTGCCATGGTCTCTTAATTTCGGGCCTAACTTAATGGCTCAGTAACAGATGTAACAAATGTAAATGTGTTTACATTTTTAAAAATATACAGAGATACTTACAAATCAGCTGATTAACTCTGGGAGGCAAATAGTAGACTATACATTTCTTTACTTCTCTTCTTGTTCAAGTGTAGAATTTTTCCAAAAGAGAAACTTTAAGAATTAAAACCTCAGCAAGTGAATTCATGAATTTACTTATTTTTCCATACTGCAGTTACCATTATGTTACTATATAAACAAAGCTCTACATGTGTACAGCTACGAATATAGTTGTATAATGGAAATTATTTGTAAACATCTAAATTGAAGAGATTTTTGACAGTGTCTATATAGTTGAGTGTTATGAGTATAGAGAGAGCATGGGGGTGAGGTTTGGAACCATACAGAAAAAAAGTAGTTTGTAAACTCATTCGTGATCTGAAAAGAGTTTATACTAAAACAAATAAAAATAGTACTCTTCTTTCTTTGTCCTCTGAAATGAGTGCAGTGGATGCACTTAGTCATCCAAACATTTTTTTTTTTTGGTTCTTTGCTTTAATTGGCACCCCCTACCCTGCGCCCCCATAGGCGGTCTTTTGTTTTAAATCAGGGAAACAGAGCTAGATCTCCCAAGTACATTTGGATCTTGTATATATATGTATGGAGATTTTTAGAAACACCAACAACCCAGTACCAGATGCAAGTCCCATGAGTGTCCCCAAAAAACAGGCGTGTCCTTTTCCTTCTCCCCATCTTGCTTTACCACTGAGTAATGCTCTCTTTAAGTGTGTACAAAAACTACTGGGTTTCTGCCATCTGATGTCTTTTGAATGCAGTACTTCAGAATTCTAATTTTGTCTCTCTTGGTAGGTCTTAATAACATCTGAAAAACATAGATATTTTATTGGAAAACTACGGTTCGGTAGACCTTGAGAGTTTTGTGACGTTATTCAGCTGTGCGTCACCACGGTCACTGGCTCCTTTATGGCTTTGATTACTAGACTTCAGGCAGTCTTTTCCGTTGTATCATATTTATACACAGCGAATTTTTCTTTCCATGTGTGCTATATGTCTGAGGTTTTGAAGTTTTTAATAAAAAGTGTGCCAGTGTAAGTATAAGCAGTTGATTTTAGTAACATTGGACTTTTCTAAAGTACATTAAGAGGTTCAAAGTATAGGCATGTTCGCTGGTGAAACCATAGAGGGGATGAGGTTCTGGATCAAGACCCAAGTTCGGTAGGTCAAATGCCAAAACGAGCAATCAGCTGACCTGGCCTGTTTCAAGAACAGAGGGGATGCGGGGAGTGAGACCACACACCTCTCGTCCCCAGGTTTCCCTCCCTCTCTGAGCTTGTCTTTGCATCCCAATTCCTCTGGCCTGTTGTCAGTGTGGTTTACTTATGCTGTGGAGAGGAAAACAGAAGGAAGGGTCCTACACTTTGCCTAATTGAGCCACTACCAGATTTGCTGGCAGCTTTGGCCACATTATTTGTGAGGTGATTTTCTTTCTTTGTGTTCAGAGTGACTTGATTCTGATTCTTTATGTTGTTTCGTATGGAGCGGCACTTTATCTGTGTTTTAGCAGAACTGTTCCTCTATCCTTTACGGTTTTTCCTTGTTTTTGTTTCCTTTTTAAATTATGCATAGAGTTTTTTGTGTGTGTGAAATTAAAGCCTTTATTAACCTTGCGATGGTTTGACTGTTATTTCTGGAAAGGACTTATCCTTACAGACACTTAACAACCATTTGTTGAGGTTGTGAAATCACTTTCTGTTCCCTTCTGACTTGGACTTCAATGCAGCACCATTACAGCTTAAAGGAGATGGAAGGGCAAACCAACAAATGGCTGGAGGCAGCACCGAGTTCTCGTTTTCACTGCAGGAGCCTGGGAAGCTTGGCAGAGGTTCTGGATAACACTTTGTAAACTCGGCATTGGCCTTAGCTAAGCTCTTCCTTTGCCTTATTATTACCAGACGGGGGTGAAATGACCTCTGTTCTAGACCCAGTGGGTATGCTGCTCTCTCTGGGAACAGGTTAGTGTTGTGAAACTTCCTAACGGGGCCCTTTCCCGGGCCATTCAACTCTTGCAAAGAAGGAGTGCCCTTTAACTTCTCACCTAAGTCAGTGAGGAAAGTATGTGAGAAGGAAAAGCCATTACTCTGGGAAAGATGTGAAACTGCAAAAGGCTTCAGCCCACTTTCCATGGTTAAAAACGACTTACAGGAGAGGAAAACCTAGGGATGACTCCTCAGAATTAGAATGTTCTGTGGAGTGTTTGCTCTTCTAAGAAGGGAAAGCTCTAGAACAGGATGGTTAAAAGTGACATTAACACCCCATGGTCGAAACCATGTGACCACCTTCTTAAGAGCTGAAATTGGGACCACACTGTCCTTATGGAGGTACCATTCTGGAAGAATAGGTTGCTTACAGGTAAAATTTCACTTCAATTAGTATAGGACTAATACACCAGTCATGAAAACAAGGAAATTGAAAGCAGGGTAGGGAACTGCTCTCCAACCGCAACCACTCCTGCTTCTTAAAACAGGCCTTTTTCTTTCTTAAGGTGGTGTTGCTTCCATCGAGGGAGGGCAGAGAAGGCAGTAGGTGTCATCCCCAAGGCCTTGGTGAAATCCTCGATGGACAGGTGCTTCTAGAAGAAGAGAGAGACCAGAGGGCAACAGTCACATTCTCGCCCAGGGTTGACTTGGATGAGTCCTGTAGGTGTGACAGAGCAGTCACGTGAAGAACAAAAATAGGTAACGTCAGGAGAACCCGGAAAGAGATGGGGAGGAGCCAGGCGGCATGTTGAGGTCTAAGAAGTGTGATCCCTGAATTTGGAACATGAGCAGCATGAAGTAGATTGAGCTCCTGCTGACAAGTGCACCCTAGCTCTGAAATAAGAATTAGGACATTTGACTTCGCTTGGCTAGGGAATTTGCTAAGAGAGTGTCTTAGTTTTCCTCTCTCTAAAATGGGAGGAAAAAAAGGCCAATTTTTGCTTCTTTGTAATGCTTTTATGGAGATGAAAATAATATTACTCATGAAAGGGCACTGGAAACAAGGTATCTTGTTCATCTGTACTCAGTAAACAGTGAACCTAAGCGAGAGGATCCTACTTTCTGTAAATCTGGCCCACAGAGTAAGCAGATGAGCCCCCGAAAGGAATCTGCCCAGGTCTGAATATATGAGACTCCGTTGCTGTTACGACAGGAGGCCCAGCTCTGCTCGAGAGAGCCATGACCCTGGGGAGGCGCTCGCCCTCCTGGGTGCTACCTTGCCGGGGATCAAGTGAGCAGGCTGGCCGCCCCAGCGCGACGGGCCCAGCAAGCAGCAGTCTAGCGTCCAGGTACAGCTGTGCCACTTGCAAAACCCCCTGGGAAACAAAATATTTGGATGACTCATACCGGCTTCTTCCATCCTATGAATGATCTAGAAGGTTGGATAGTGCCATTCTACCTTTTTACTCTTGGCTTAGAGATCCTGACTGGGAGACACCTAACTAAGCCAGGGGTATATATCTTTCTCCATAAGATGAGGGGATTGCCTGAAATGACATTTGCTCCCAGCTAACACAATGTAATAGGGCTACTGCTTAAAGCAAGCCAGGTACCCTCAAGGCACATTCATGTGAGAACCCCAAACTGAAGCTACTAGAAAACAGCATCTCCCAACCTTCATCTCTGCTCCCCAGGCACCAAGAAGGGGACGGGGTGGTAAAAGCCATGGGTTTCTTTTCAGTGTGAGCCCCACCCCCTCCGCCAACCCGAGGAGAGCATTTGAGCCCACTCCTACAGAGAGCCCTAACTGAACAGCTTGGACAACATCTGTAGGTGGACTTCAAGCTCAGATGGGTCTGACGCCTCAGTTCTCTAACCTGTCTTTAGGTTTGCCTCCCACCCCTGGGCATTCTCAAGTCCCCCGAGAGCCTGCCCACTCCCCCAAGCAGGGAAGAAGAGAGGAAAGGTGAGTGGTTTGGGCATCCGTGGATGGGGAAGAGCTACCTACCCCAAACTGGTTTGTAGCAAACCCCTGGCCCAGGTCCCTCACAGCTGTGGCTGCAGGTGCCCTCCCTGGCCCCAGCCAGGCTGGCTCCACGGCTTGGCTGAGGCTTCTGGACTCTGACCCCCAGGGTAGAAAGGAGGAACTGCCCATCCCCATGGACTTGTAGCTTTCCGCTAGTCCTGCTCTTGGACTCTGTGATCCTGCCAGCTGATGACTGGCCTCGCCCATACCCACATCCGCCTCTCTGTGGCTTACTCACTGGTACTCAAACACTCAGATTATCCTCTTGCTACTGCCTGCAGCCAGACCCACCACCCCACTGTTCATCGTCACTGGCTCCCCTTCCGAGTCTGGAGCAGTCAGGCCTGAAGTCCTCTCCTACTCTCCCCACTTAACACTGACCTACAGCTTCCCCCACAAGAATGTACTGGCGCTCCCAGGTGGCGCAGTCGGTTGAGCGTCCGAATCTTGGTTTCGGCTCAGGTCATGATCTCGGGGTCTGGACATCAAGCCCTGCTGGGCTTCGCTCTCAGAGAGGAGTCTCTCGGGATTCTCTCTCCCTCGCCCTCTGCCTCTCCCCACCCCTTGCATGTGCGTGCTCTCTCGCTCGCTCGCTCTCAAATAAATCTCCTTTAAAAAATCAGCAACAGGGGCGCCTGGGTGGCTCAGATGGTTAAGCGTCTGCCTTCGGCTCAGGTCATGATCCCAGGGTTCTGGGATCGAGTCCCGCATCAGGCTCCCTGCTAGGCGGGGAGCCTGCTTCTCCCTCTGCCTCTGCCTCTCTCTCTGACTTTCATGAATAAATAAATAAAACATTAAAAAAAAAATCAGCAACAGACAACCGACTTTTTAAAAAGGATCTTAGATTCTGTAGACTGTTTCTACCATGGTAGGGTTGTCTTGATTCTGTTTGTCCCATTCCGAATTCACCATCCAGCCTCCTATCAGTCACCGGGTTCAATAACACCAGCTGCCCCTCCTTTTAGAAATACCTGGAGCCACATGGTACCATGGGAGCGGCAGAACTCCGAAGCCCTGGTCCTTGCTCTGACTTGCTGCTAAGTAGCTACGTCAGGCACATCAGGCAAGTCACGTGCCCTGCCTCCAGTTTCCTCAGGCAGTTGTAACAGCAGCTTACATTTACATACCAGGGGCTGGGCAAATAATACTCATATATTACTGTTACAAAAAATATGTTGGGATCGTCCCAATATTCCAGTGAGGACACAGATGGGTAGATCTGGGAAAGAATGCATGAACATGGTCTCCAAGGTGAAGGGCAGGATGCAAATGCTCTGGGAACCATACACTTAAACATATATCGGGCCCAAACCCCTAACAGACTTGTTGGAGAAATCAGGCATCTCTCTTCTGTAGATTCCTTAATTCATTAGCAAGACATCTTTATGGTTTATCATCCCGAGAGTACGTTGTCTCTCGATACCCCCATCACGCTAGATCAGCCATCCATTTTGGATCTGCCTATAGTGGGAATGAATATTGGAAATGTATTTTTAACAAGCTCTCTTCTTGCCATACTCTCTCCCCACGAGTGACCCGCGTGGGCCTGCAGGTGCAGCCACCGGAAGCACCGCGCACTGGCGGGTCTCTGAATAGCCTGCCCACCAAATAGGCATCACCCGGGATGTCCCCGGGTGCCTCAAACGGCATGGCTACCCCCATACTCACGGTTGTCCCCCTCTAAGCTCAGTCTGACCCAGGGTCTTTTTGTCTCCGAAAATGATGCAATTGCCCCCCCCATCACACCCTTCATCCAATAATTACCTAGTGTCATTGACTTTACCTCCTAAAATTCCTCTAAACCCCCTCCTTCCCTCCACTTCCCCAGCCACCACTCAGCCGGCCTCTGGTCACTGCTTTTGCCACCTTCCAGTCCCTTCTTCACTGGGTAGCTATAGTCATCTTTTTTTTTTTTTTTTTAAAGGTTTTATAAAACCTGGCTGGCTCCGTCAGTGGAGTGTGCCACTCTTGATCCCGGGGTTGTGAGTTCAAGTCCTACATTGGGCGCAGAGATTACTTAAAAATAAAATCTTTTTTTTTTTTTTTTTAAGATTTTTAAACTTTTTAAAATTAATCCCCGCTGTGCTCATTCCCTGCCTCTGGGCTTCACGCATGCTGTTCGCTTCTCCAGGAAAAATCCGTTTTGACTGAATAATTCCTGTTCACCTTTCAGAAGGAAATCTTCTCTAAGTCAGGTTCCTTTTTGGAAGACCCTTCATGGCACCTGTAGTTCACCTTGTAGCGCTTACCATCACTGAAATTAAATCATAGTGTAATCAGGGTCCTTTGAACCCTCTGTCCCCACTGAGATGTCACCTCACGTGAAGGTGGAGACCAGGTGTGTTTTGTTCACCAGGGCATCCCCAGCACCTAATCACCTGCAGGGCACAATCTGGGGGTCATTTAGTGTTGTCCAGCAGATGGCCAGCCAGCTTTCTTCATCCTCGAGCCTGACCTACCTCCTTCCTGCTGGGATCCACACCCTCGGGGAGCTCCTCCACAGGCTTGTTCACCAACTGCTCCAGGGGAAAGATGGGTAGAGGCCCAGAAACGAGGTTGCTATTCGCATTGAACATGTCCAGTTTAGGGTTGGTGATCTCCTAGGGAAGAGAAGGAAACCACTGGTTCATTCTGCTGGTTTGTGGCTACCTCCCAGGCTGCCCTTCTCTCTGGAGTCAACATTGATTCTAGATTATCTCCTTCGAGAAGCCTTCCGTGACCCCCATATGCACACTCCTCATAAGAACACAACACCTGGGGTGCCTGGGTGGCTCAGATGGTTAAGCGTCTGCCTTCGGCTCAGGTCATGATTCCAGGGTCCTGGGATTGAGCCCCACGTTGGGCTCCTGGCTCAGCAGGGAGCCTGCTTCTCCCTTTCCCTCTGTCTCCGCCCCCTGCTCAAGCTCTCTCTCTCTCTGTATCTCTGTGTCTCAAATGAATAAATAAAATCTTTAAAAAAAAAAAAAAAAAAGAACACAACACCTGATTGGATCTGTGAGCTAAAACTTGGTGGTTTGTATCCAACCAAAGCCAATGGATCCAAGATGATTATTTTGTTCTATGACTTATGAACTTCTCCATGGCTTCCCACAGATGTTCGAGGTCCACCTTGGACATTTATGATCCTCTTTCTCTTATCTGTTATGAAACTGTCATCAGTAAATTCCCTTAGCCTTGACCTATCTATCCATGCTTTCCTGCCTGAACCATCAGTCCACCAAGAAGGGTTTATTGAGGGCACAGGGTACTCGGGCTGCGGGTGGGGCTGAGGAGCCAGCCTTATCTGCTGATTAAGCCAGCGTGCTTGTGGAATTGCTCTCGTGTTCTGGACACATTTCTACAGAGTCTACTTGGCCCTGCCTCCTCTGCGAGGCTATGAACTTCTTGAGGGAAAGGTTTTGCTTTCAGATTCCCATAACCCCGGGCCAACAGGTTCAATGCACGGGGTTCTGTTCACTAACTGAGGGACTGCAGTTTGCACCCGGAGAAAGGACCCCAGGGGTGACCACAGCAGACAAATCATTCTGTCTCTAAGTATAGTCCATGGACTAACTACATCAAATCACCTGGCTCTTCATTCAAAACAGGCATGTTCCCGGGGCTCATCCCGATTCCACGCACCAGAATTTGGGGGAGTGAAGGGGACTTTGGGATCTGCGGTTTTTGTTTTTGTTTTTTTAAAGATTTTATTTATTTGACAGAGAGAGACACAGCCAGAGAGGGAACACAAGCAGGGGGAGTGGGAGAGGGAGAAGCAGGCTTCCTGCGGAGCAGAGAGCCCGATGTGGGGCTCGATCCCAGGACCCTGGGATCATGACCTGAGCCAAAGGCAGACGCTTAATGACTGAGCCACCCAAGCGCCCCAGGATCTGCATTTTAACCAGCTGTCCCCACCTCGCTCCTGGCTCCCATCACCTGGATTCTTATGCATGCTCAGTCTAGGCCATGGAGGAGAAGAAACAGCAGGAGGCCTTGAAGTTCAACAGGGAGAAGCACTTCCATGAGCGGTGGGAGGACATGGTGGAAAGGGAAGCCCAGGACCCTGCTATCTTTTCTGGAGCTTTCTCAGCTCCCACGGGGCTGCGACATCAGCCAGCCACCTGCCCCGTACTCACCGCAGTGATCTGGTCCCAGTCCCCAGAGTTTCCAAGCTCCGCCTTCAGGTCCTCATAGGATTTGGTGTTCTGCACATAAAGCCAATAACAAGTTAGACCCAGCTCTCAGCAGAGGACATGGAAGAATTTTTTCCTTTCGGGGGGTTGAAAGAAGGCTGGCCTAAGGCCCAGGGGTGGGGGCTGGAGGAGGGACCCTGAAAAAGGAGGCTAGACGGGAGGATGAACACCCACGGGGCTGATGGTCAGGAAAGGCCCTGCTCAGCACCACGTGGGGATAGAGGCCACCTTCAGAGGCAGTGTGGGCAGCCATGTGCAGCCTGGAGAAGCTGCCTCCCCTATGGAGGCTCTGGGGAACATGGGGGGCTTGGAAGCCAGGGGCCTCCTCCCCTCCCAGAGCCTGGAGGGGGACCCTGCCGCAGAAAGGTGAAGGGAGTCAAAGGGACGCTGGCTCCACGAGGAGCCGCATCTCTATAAGCCCAGGGCCTGGCCCCCAGCATGGCGCATCATGACGGCCATTGTGCACCTAAAGTCACCAGGCCTTAGCCTTCCTCCTTCCTGCAGACAACGTGCACGGGCTTCCATTTTGAGGACCTGCCCTCTGCTTCTACCTGGGGCCAGTTCAGGAAAGTCCTGTGGCAGTCCAGCTCAGCGTCCCTCAGGTAAGGACCACACGTATGAGCCATTTTGCTTAGAAGTGGGTGCCAGGAAGACATTCGTCTGTCCTTTAAAGAACTGCCGTGTGTCATTTTCATCTGGTTTGAGGATGCACCAACACTGTCCCGGAGAAGTTTCTACAGTGATGGAAATGTTCTTTCTCTGCGCTGTCCAACCTGGGAGCCACTAGCCATGAGTGGCTACGAAGCAGTTAGCTTGGGGCTTGTGAGAAATTGAATCTTCAGTTTTGTTTAACTTTAGTTGATTTAAGTTCAAATGGTCAGTACAGCTCTTAGTAAGAATGTCCATCAGCTCTGAGCTACATCTCGTGCCCAAGAAAGGCACGGTCATGAGCCCGGGTTTTTGATAGACTTCCTTCCCTCTCCCTCACCAGGGGGCTTCATGGGCTTCCGCAGTCTGACTTTTTATTCGAGGTCCCCTAGAACCCCTTTAAAAATCTGTCACTGGTCGTCTATCACAATGAATAGAAAAGCCTGGAAGTCCACCCTGCCCTTGGGGTGTGCCGTGAGCGGCCTCCTGGAGAAGGTCGTGCTGGGCTGGAAGGATCAGGGGGGCGCTGGCCACTCACACTCCACTTGAAGGGATCCCACGCCAGGAACCAGCCTGTGAAGGTGGGGGGCTCGTGTCCCTGCTTCACCACAATGATGGGGGTCTCGGGGTCACGGCCGCTGGGGTGTGTCTTGAGGTATTCCTGTGCTGTGATTGCTGCAGCTTTCTTCTCCTCCTCTTTGGCGTGCTGCCCGATCCAGAAGAAGACCTGAGGAGAATCCAGAGTTCGGGTAGGCCTTCCTGTCCTCCCTGGCCCACCGTGCTCCGCCTGGGGTCCGCCAGGCTCTGAGGACCGACAGTGGAGCCAAGTGACCTCGGGCAGGCCCCATCTGGTCTCGACTTTGCATCTGGGAGATGAAGAGGTTGGACAGGTGTCCTCTACTTGGAGACTCTGCCAGTGTGGGACTCTCGGCCTCTCCAGAGCCACAGACCCTCAGAAACGTGCTTCTGCCATGTGAAAGAAACGGGGCTTTGGGAAAATACGTCCTGCACTGCAGCCCCTTCCGGAACTTTCCTCTCTACCCGCCTCCTTCTTCCTTAGGCTCTTGTTCACAATACTACTCCCAGGAAGAATGAATGAGGGAGCCCAGAAAATGTCACAACTTACCTGTCCATAAAGTCACCATTTCTTGGCCCTGGGGCTTGAGCTGGTGGTAAGGGAGGGCCCCAGACCTCAATCCTACCTGGTCCCAGACATCGAGCAGGAACACATCGTCCTCTTCCAAGTCATCCTGATTGAAGTCAGGGATTTCTGTGGCCAGGAAGCGCCCGGTCTGGTTGGAACATTCAAAGAGCCGGGGGGTGATGGCCAGGCTTTCCTTCTGCAGTCTGCAGGATGCAGAGAAAATTGTGGCGGCAAGAAGAAGGTGTGGGGAAGGAAAAATGGAGGACGCAGAACTCCGACACAGAAAGCCCAACTTCTAGGAAAACGCTCTTTTTTCTGACCACACGAAAAGTGCCCCCCTCCTCCCAAGAGTCTGAGAGCGCTCCAAGGCAGAAGTCCCCGCTGCCTTTCCGGGACGAGCATTCCAGAGGCTCTTCTGCAGGCCCGTTGGGAAGTTCTGATATCTTCCTTCTAGGCCTCCTCCGGCCACTGCAGGAATGCCCTTTCCCTTTAAACGGGGGAATAGTGGACCCTGGGTATGCTTTAGAAAAAACACTGGAAAGAGTGTTTCCAGCTGGGGCTTCTCAACATCCAGGTCCTGTGTCGGGACTAAAGGACAGGGTTCTGGCAGCTTCGTCCCCCAGGGCAAGCCCTGCCCCTCTCTTTGAGTTGCTTCCTAGCCCGTGAACTCCATTTGCCAAGAAAACCCCCACCGGGCCCCAGGCATGCCCCTGGGCTCACGGGGCTCTCAGGGCCCATTGGGCCGCCCCTTCTTTCTTCATCTTGTAGCCCTGGGGACTGGTACACAGAGTCCTCAGTCCATGCTCACTGCAGACTCTGGGCCATGGGCTGGAGGGGCTGGGAGGCTCCCCAGCGTAGAAGGTGAGCTGGAGGCAGAGGGACCCCACAGTTACCTCTTGGTGCTGGCATAGGGAGCCTTTCCACCCAGGGCCACCCAGAAGCTGGCCGGCTCCTGCCCTTCCACCACCACTTGTTTTTCTGTCCGAGAGATGGTGTCCGCAACCATCTTGGCCATTTCCCGCTCGTCCCCGCTACAGCCCTGGGGAGAGGGGGGTCAGCTGTGTTGGGGGAGACCATCTCTACTGCCACACCTACCCCCACCCTTCCACCATGTTTACTGGCCCAGAGCTCCTGGGTCCAAGAGGGCCCCTCCTGCCTGGATCAGGACCCCATGCACACCCCTCCTCTGTCCTTGACACTCCAAAGAACGGCAGAGGGTACAGGAGCCTGCACTCTCCTTACAGGGCAAGAGAAAGCATCCAAGAGGCTGAGATCAACGGAGAGGCAGCGACAGGTATGAGGATAGTGAGAGAGAGCCCCAGACACAAAGACAGACCAACACTGGGACAGGCAGGGTGGCCGGGGACAAAGAGAACGAGAGATACTGAACCGGACTTAGAGGCAGAGAATGTGAGGGTGGAGGGAGACTGGCTACGGGCAGCTGGGAAATGAGCCAGAAGGACCTGCTGGCCAGGGGCTCCCCTGAGGCCCGGGGACCCCTAAGATCCACTTGGGGAGGGGGAGGCCACTGCACGCACCTTCCCGCACCACAGATAGCAGCAGGACTGGGTCTTAAGGATGAAGACGTCATTGGAGTTGAGGAAGCTGGCCCGGGGTTGGACCTCAAAGGCCTTGGTGTTGTTGGTGCTGGTTCCCTGCACCTGGAACAGCCGTGTGGAGGGCACTGGTTCCAGTTTGTTGGCCCGGGAGGTGCCTCCCTGCAGCAGGTGTGGAGAAGGCAGAGAGAGAGAGGTGGGAGCAATTTAGTACAGACAGTGGAAGGTTCTCAAGAAGGGCATAGAGAACAGAGTGGAAGAGAGGCTGGGGTGGGGTCTGCCCGCCCCCAGGTCCTCTGCCGCATCATCACCAGACTAACCTTTCCAAAACATTGCTTTTGTCATGACACTCCCCTGCTCAGAAATCTTCAATGGCTCCCTCCTGCTCATAGGCTGGAACCAGCTCCTCAGCCCAGCCTTTGCAGGCGCCACATGATGCAGGCGCAAACTGCCCTTCCAGACTCACTCTGCTCTCTCCAGACTCTCCCCTTTAGCTCAGCCAGGCTTCTCCCTGCTCTACGTGGATCCCCTCCTCTGGGCTGTTGTCCTTGCTGTGCCCCCTGCCCTGCATGCCCTCATTTTACCTCTGCTGAGCGCCTCAACTCTGACCCTGATGTCAAGAGCCCCTCCAAACCCCCCTCCAGCACGAACTCCCTGCCTGCCCCAGATTACTGTATTCACACTGGGCAGCGAACCCAACCTGCATGTCTGGCATTTAACCACATGGTGCCTCGGGCTGTTAGTTCCCTGCTCTCCCAACAAGACCCGCCTTCTCCAGCCCCTGCACCTTGCAGAGGGCTGCAGGCTTCATGGGTGCTCCATAAACAGCTGATTTCTTAAACGAGTGCTGGAGATGTCTATTCCATTATGTTGGAAGGCACCAATGTTGTTTGGATAGGTTCATCAGGTGGGCAAATCTAGCCAAAAGAACTACCTTTCTCATGCAGAGGACGGGGCGGGGGTGGAGGGGGTGGGGGGGGTGGAGTGTAGAGAGGAACGGGACTTGCCCACGCTCCATACTCATTCCTATGGAGTGGCGGTTTCTATTGCTGGTTCCACATGGGTGATGGGGCCTCACACAGTCTTCAACAAAGTGCTTGCTTCACCCCCAGGCCCGCCCCGGGTCCCCTTCCCCATCTCCTGATGCCCACCCCGCCGCAATCGTCGGTCCTGCCAGGCGCCTCAGGCCAGCAGCCACACCTGGTAGATCACCATTCGTCCCTTGAAGATGGCCATGAGGTGTGGTGGCTCCTTGCCCATTGGGACCCGGATCTGCACCAGTTCGTTGTTGTACTTCTGGTCCAGGATGACGGCTTGATAGGCAGAGGCTGCTATTTCGTCCTGGCTGGCCTGGCTACCCTGGGGACAAGCATGATGGAAGTTGGGGGGACGAGGCCGGCCCTCGTTCTGAGCCCGTCCCCGGCTGCAGCAACGACTCCATCCCCGATTCTCACCTAGCTCCAAAACGGTCTGCCCCACCAAATACCGCCCTGGCCACAGCCCAAACCCCACGTGACCCAGACCCGTTTGAGCCCAGCCCCACACCTAATCCTTTCCTGGCCCTCCGCCAGCCCTAGCTCACCTGCTACTCCGCCCTTAACCCCAGACCTCCTCTCCTTCTTACTCGGGGGCACACCATGGCTATCATACCACTACCCCCAGCACCCAAGCATCTCCCTGTGCACTCACATCTGGACCCACAAATCCATGGTGCTTTGAGCAGATGAAGGGGATGTTCTGGAAGCCATGGAAATTGGAAGGGAGACTCCAAGAACTCAGAGAAGGGGCAAGGATTGTGAATGGGGGTACCCTGTACCACTGGGATCTCATAGCCTAAACAGTCCCAGGATGGAAAAGGGGGTGAGCTCCCCATCACCAGAGGTATTCAACTCAAGGGTGATGGCCACTTGGAGTGGGAGCCGAGCTAGCTGTGCTCGGGACAGGGAAGGGTGGGGCCTGACCTGCCAAATGTAGAGCAGGTAGTGCTTCTTCTCGCCGATGAGGTAGGTGTACAACAGCAGGTAACAGTCACCCCCGTAGAAGTGGCCTAGCCACTTGGAGTCCACCGGCACCAGCTCCAGGTCCTCGATGCACCACACCTGGGGCCAGTACCAAGCTGGTACGAGGGCCAGGACAGGTTCCGCCGACCCCGCCCCACCCAGCACCCGCCTCCCACCCTCACCATACCTCCACCTCGCCGCTCCCGTCGTCCACCATCTTCTGCTGGGCGGCCACCTGAGGCTGCACGTGCATGGATGTGGCATCAAACTTCACCTGTTCTACTTTGGCTGGGGGGGTGGGGGGATCAGGACACCAGCTGTCATAAGCTGAGGTCCCCCAGGTCCTCACAACAGCCCTGAGTGATGACTACAATTCTTAGATCCATTTTACAGATGGGGAAGCTGAGGCTAGAGAGATCGGATGGCTTACCCAAGGTCACAGAGCTGGAGAGTGGCAGTTATAATGCGAAACCCCATCTCCCATCCCTAAGACTCGGGCTTCACCAGGGCCTCCCAGAGGGGCCAGGAGAGGGACAACCCTTTCATCCTCCTCCAGGGGCCTGGTACTGAGCTTGCGTTCAGCAAATATTGTCTGGTGAGACACTGACGCTATCTGGTTTCCAGGGAGACAACCCCATTCCAAAGGAAAGACAGGTGCTTCTCAGCTTCCTTTTTGTGACAGCTCAGTTTACTCATGTTCCCTCGTGTCCCCCCCCCCCCCCCCACCGGGGGAGCCCAGCGCCAGGGGGAAAGAGCACATGGAAGAGGCGGGTCCGGGAGGGAGGACAGGTGCAGGGGCCCTCCTAGCCCCACTCCGGCTCCTGACCCCACCCTGCCTCGGGCCGGCCCTCACCCACAGAGCCCAAGGTGTGGGTTTTGCCCAGGCCTGAAGTCCGACTGGGCAGGGTCCACTTCTGGAAGAGCTGCTGAAAGACGGCTGACTCAGCCCCATCATTCTGCACCTCCACCTGTGTGTTCGGCGGGTACTGCTTCGCTTTGATAAAGTTCTAGGAAGAGGACGGGGTGGCTGAGTCTGTGTCCCTCTCCTAGCCCCCCACAGCCCCGCCCCCAATGCAAGCCAGAGCCTGGCTCGAACCCCAACCAGACCGAACCACAAACCTATCCCTGGTCCCAATCCCAAACTTGAACCCAACCCCAGTCCCAGTGCTGACCCCAAAGCTAAACCCTGCTCTGGCCCCAACCCCAAAACCCAAAGAGACCCCAAACTTGACCCTACCTCAGTTTTAACCCCAATCATCAGCTGCCCTCTCTAACCTTGACCCCAACCCCCATTCTAATGCTGACCCCAAGCCAGCTAGGGTTACTGACTCTAGCCCTAATAATGACCCCAAACTCTGACTTGGTCCCAACCCGCCGGCTGACCCAATCCCCTCTTGCGGGAAGGCCAGCCTCCATTTCTCCCTTTCTCTGAACCGAGCTTGAGGTGGGAGCTCACACCCTGAGGAGGCCCCCAGGTGGCCTGGAGACTGGCCCCCTGGCGTGCAGAGAAACCCCCAAGACAGCTACGGAACTGACCCTCAGCACCCCTAGCTGGGTCAGGCCCAGAGCTTTCCAAGGCCTCTGCCTAGCGCTACACCGGGTCTGACCCCACTCCTCTCCCCCTGCTGCATCTGTTTCTTTCCCCTCTCCCTTCCCGGACCCCCCCCCCTGCGCACCAGTGCCTGGTTCATGGCTCCTGTCCTCTCCTGGGCGTTGGCATCCTTCCCCTTCCACACGTAGATCTTCAGGCCCCCCTGGTCCAGGATGTAACAGTCCTAGAGGTGGGAGACAAGGATGCAGCATGGGGGCCTGAGCCGGTGGTGCCGGGCCGCAGAGCGGCAGGCACGGACCCACTCCAGCCCCCGGCACTGCTCCCACTTGGGGGAGACTGGGCAGGGTGCAGCGAGATGGGAGCTGGGGCTGGGGGTCTCCACGCCCTCTCACCCCGTGATTGAGCAGGTCCTGGGTGAGGGGCCTCGTGGCGACTTCTCTAACCACCAGCTTTCCCTCTGAGTCAGACACGCTGTAGGACAAAGGCACAGCAGGGATGGGAGGGGTCCCACAGCCCAACCCTCCCACCCCCCGGGGGAGCGCCCCGCGGCCACAAGGAGCCCAGCTGGACACTCACTGGTACAACTTGAGGGCGGCCTTGACCGCCGGCTCCACCACGTCGTCGGGCACTGCGGCCTTCAGTGACCCCCGCGGGCCCAGCACGTGGTTCATGATCTCCATCAGCTTCGGGGTCTCCTTCTCATTCTCCCCATCCACCACCGCCACGTAAGTTCGCCCACCCCGCTCCTGGTCTCGGATCTCCTTGGCCAGGGTCATGCCCTGCAGGGAGGCCCCGGTGACCCGTGAAGGCCGGCGGGGGGATGGGTACACGTCCGCCACCCCCAGCCATGCCAGGAGAGCCTGGGCCCCCCTCCGGCAGCCCCAGGGGACAAGGCACCTGTCCTGCCTGTACCCCCGAGAGTGCACCAAGTGAACCCCATGGGAAAGCAGGTTTCTTGTTGGCAGGAGGGTATTTGGGGTGCACTTGCTGGGCCTTCTGTTTTGACATTGAAATTTGCGATTTTACTTTGCAGTTTTGGACAAAAGCCGAGCCCTGGATATCAAAGCACTCAGTCTCTTTGCCCCAAAGTGAGCTCGCATGTGCACGCGCGCGCACACACACATGTGCATATAAACGGCCGCAAGTATGTACACACGCGCGTGCACGGCACACTTCCTCATGTGCACACACACACACACTCACTCACACCCTGGCTCCCCCTCCTCAGCCTAGTGGCCACTGCTCTGGGGACTGGCATTTCAGTTGCCAGCCCCAGTCCCAGGACTTCTTCCTATTTCTGTCCCCAGAGCAGCTCTCTGCTCTCCTCTCATTTACCCAACTTCCATGATAACCTGTTTTAAGATGCCCCAAACTGAACTCGGTCCCCCCCACCTTCCCCAATCTGTTGCTCCTGGTCTTTCCCATTTCGAGAAATGGCACTCCATCCACTCCATGGTGGCTCAGGCACAACGCCCCTCTCTCCTCGGCCCCATCCGCCACACGCATAAGGCCAGTGGATCCCCCCTTCCTGTCCCCGGGGCCTGGGGCACCTGCTCCCATCCTCACGCAGAGGGCCGCCTGCTCCCTGCATCCCCGCAGCCGCTCCACACCCCTTCTCCACTCAGAAGTCAGGACGACCTTCAGACCTCCTGGGCACCGAGAACAGACCCCAGCCTTCTCATGCCGCCTCCTGGCCCCCGAACACGCCCTGAGAGCGAGCCCTCTCCCTTCTCCCAGCTCCCTGTAATCGCCATCCATTGCCCGGCACCGGCCACTTCTCCCCTGCCTTAGGGCCTTCCCTCCCCCACCCCACCTCCTCCAGGAAGCCTTCCCAGAACCCCCCATGTCACACGCCCACCCCTCACTCCTCAGCTACTCCCTTCATGTCTGTGTCCCCCGCTCGATGGCCAGCTGGAGGCCATTCACCACGGCACCCGTGATGCTTGGCACAGGGTCTACCACATAACAGGGACTTGTCACACCTCAGTGGCTGAGTCCCGGAACTCATGCAAACCCCAGCGTGCGTACCTCTCCACATACACACGGAGACTCAGATCTACCTTGGAACACACCGTCCAGGGCAGTCAGCCGAGAGGGGCCTGGGGACGTGGGGGCAGGTTGGGGGTGGCAGACGTCTGGCGAGTGTGACTGGCGGGGGAGGGGTGGGTGGGACTGGGGAGAGGGGTGGTGCATGGGCAGCGCTTACCCTGAGTCTCTCCATGCGGTTGCTCTCTGGCCCGTTCCACTGGATGATAACCTTCCCCAGGTCCAGGAGAAAAATATCCCCACAGTTGAAACTCTTCCAAGACACCTCCACCTGGAACGCCAGAGGGGAGCTGCAACCTCCACTCAGATACTTGCCACAGTCCACGGCTCTTCCCTGCCTCCTCCCTGCCCTCACCCCTCCTTGGCCTCTGCCCTCCACCCAGGCTGGGAGGGGACACAGGAGGCCATGCCCCAGGGCCCGGGCCAATGCCCACCTCTCCGGCCACCACGTTCCTCTTGCCCTTGACATGCAGCAGCCGCTGGACGTTGTAGGAGTTGGTCTCCACCTGCTTCATGCCAGAAGCCACACCCCCCTTCTGGATCCTGAGAAGAGACGGAGCTGACCCAAGGGAGTGAGCGGGCTGGGAGGCGTGACAGAGCCGGGGTGCCCGGCTGCCACTGGGGCCATCTGAGGGCTGGGCCCGGGACTAGGCTGAGGTGCACGAGGTGCCTCAGCTGCCCACTCTGAGGTACTCGCTCTCAGGATCATGCAAGTGCAAGGTCAGTCTTCTGCGTGCATGTGTGTGACCTTCCTTAGCCTCCTTAAAGTTTGCACCCTAGGTGCCTCACTCCCCGCCCCGCAGACACTGCCCTGCTGAGAGGGCCCGCAAAGAAGGGCGCATGGTGATGTGGATTGATGGAAGGACAGGACAGAACTCGGAGGACAGGACAGAACTCGGAGGACAGGAGGCTGCAGGGAAGGGGGAGAGGGGAGATGCTATGGACTGAATTGTGTCCCCTCCCAAACTCCTATGTTGAAGCCTTAACCCCAGTGTGGTGGTATTTGGAGATGGGGCTTTTGGGAGGGGTAGATTTTGATAAAGTTTAGATGAGGTCCTGAGGGTGGGCCCTCCGTGATGAGGTTAGTGCCCTTATAGAAAGAGACACCAGAGCGCTTGCTCACTCGCTTCACCATGGGAGGATACAGCGAGAAGGTGGCTGTCTGCAAGCCAGGAAGGGGGCTCTCACCAGCAACCGAATCAGCTAGCACCTTGATCTTGGACTTCCCAACCTCCAGAACTGTGAGAACATTAATTTCTGTGACTTAAGCTACTTATTCTAGAATATTTTGCTAGGGCAGCCCAAGCAGACAGGAGAGATGCCAGCTCAAATGCCCAAAGGGATGGGCCCTTGCTCTGAGTATGGGAAGAAGAGGAGCAAGACGAAAGGGAGGGGTGGGGACCGTGGCTCACTGGAGAGCTCCCGGCCTATCCTACTGCTCAGTAGCAACTTGACTCTTGACTGTGTGTTTCCACGGGAAAAGCCCAGAGGCCAGAACTTCAGACTTTTCAAGAAAAGGTAGAAATCAGCGTGTTGAGTGTGAAAGTGTTCCTTTAGAGAATGGAGAGTAGCCATCCGCCCACGGGCCAGAGGGAAGACTTGATGTGATGCCCTGGAAGGCCTCCTTCGGTCCCGAGCTCTCCAGAACATTCAAAGAGGGGTTGATTTACAAAAATACATGGTGCGCAGACTTTCACAACAGCCTCTGGGGCAGCTAAAGACAGAGGGATAAAGACCAAAGATGGGGCAGCGGCAGGAAAGGGGGCAGGGAAGCTGAAAGAACAGAGGTCTCCAAAAGCCCACTGTGGGTCTCCCCGAGAGGCTCCCCGCGCTGGCCCGAGCTCCGTCCCTCCCCGCCGGCAGCGCACCCCTCCGTACACAAGGCCCTGTTTGAAGTAGCCTCGGAAGGCCTCGCTCTCGTTGCCCTGGACCTCACGGTGCTGGATGGCCCGGCCATTCAGGAAGTCGTCCATCTGTGTGGTGTAGATGGCAGCCGCCCCCTGCTCGTCCTGGGACGAGGCCTGGCCGATCCAGTAGTGGATGTCATAGGACAAACTGCTGCCGGTCTTGTGGATCTAGGGAGGACGGGGGATGCGCGGTGTGCCCCAGGCCCTGGGCTCCCACGCCCTCCCGCCGCCTCCCTGCTCTGCATGGTTTCGCACACACAGGGGGCCTGGGCCGCGGGTGAGCTTGGCAAGGGGAGGCGGGAAGCGCACGGCGCGGGTGGTCAGGAGCCGAGAGTACAGCCCCCACCCCGCCACAGACTCTCAGAGACCCTCAGGGTCCTGCTCCTCTCGTCTTGAAAGTAAGTTGGTTGCCTAGAGCAGCATTTCCCAAGGTGAGGTGCGAGCTCGGTCAGGTCTGTGAGGCGATTCGGTGGTGTGCAAGCCAATGTGCAGAGGAAAGGATTAAAGTAAATATTTTATAGCTACTTTCTGTTTGTGACCTGGGACACCGCCTTCCACTTATTATGGTAATGATGTGGAGTTGTGTTTTTAAATAAATGGATTTAAATTTGAAAAGCGCATCAATATAAGGACAAATACAAATGCATTAAATAGTACAGGATGTGGCAAAAACCAAGAAGGTGAAACGAAGGGGACTATGGATTTCGGAAATGTGGACCTGAGGTAGGGTGACATCCTACTCGCTCAGAGGGTCCCCACGACTATAAATTCAAAGAAGTTCACCCCGGGTGGGAGCTCAGTGAGCCAAGGGCAGGGAGAGCCTCTTCTACCTCTCACCCTGCAGAGCTACCAAAGGCGGGGCCCCTGGGCACACCCAGCCCATGCTGGCTAGGGGTAAAACCTGGCCAGCCCTCCTTCCCGCCCCCAGCCTCAAACTTCCTCTCTGACACTGCAGAGGCCTTTGCTGTCGGCTCAGACCCTCCCATGCTCGCCCCCCACTCACAGCCAGGACTATGTAGCAGTCGCCTTCATAGAAGCTTCCGAAGGTGCTGGAAGGAACAGGCACCATCTTCATGGCCTAGGGAGAGGAAGGAGCTCAGAGGGGCTGCCTTGGACCACCCAGAACCCCCAGCTGCCCTGCCTCCCTTGACCCCAGGGAGAGCTGGGAGAGGCAGAGAACCAGCAGGAGGAGGGCTGAGGAAGCTGACCAGAAGACTGGATGTGACAATGGGAGGAGGAAAAGGAGCAGGAGGAGGTCTGAGAAGAGAGGAGGGTGGCCTTGGGGACAGGCACCAAGGGCTTGAACCCCAGGAAGGCAGAGCAATCTCAGGCTCCTTCCTTCCCTCAGTCCACCCCAGCCTGCAGAGCCCCCAACACCCAGGCGGGCCTCACCTCGATCCTCCATATCTGCACCCCGGGGGTGGTGATGTTGAGGGAGGCTTTGACCTGGGCGCTCAGTTTGGTCATGGCGGATGAGCCTAGGGGAGGGGGGTTGTGGGAGCAAGGACTGAGGAGCTGGGAGCGTTTCAGGTGCTCTCCTTCCAGCACAGGCCTGGAGAGCTCCCAACAGCTCCAGAGGCCAGGGCTCAGGGACTTGGGGAGGTGAGGGCTTAGTGCTCCTCCCCAGCCCCTGATTGGCCCGAGGGCCCAGCCTCCAGTCTTCCCACCCAGCTCTGATCTTGTCACTCTCTTGCTCAAACCCCTACCCTGACTCCCTATTACCTGATTAAAGCCCCCATTCTTTAGCTTGCCATTCAAGGCCCTTCTTTAGCCCCAAACACTTTTTCTTTTTGAAAATTTTTTATCAGAGCCATGTTGACTGCTTAAAAAAAAAGGAAAGCGAAGAATAAATAAGAGCCAAAAAGGGTATTTACCCCAAAGGAAAAACAGGTGTTCACAGAAAACTTGTACTTGAAATTCATAGCAGCTCTATTCACAATAACCAAAAGGTAGAAACAACTCAAATGTCCAGCAACAAAACGTGGTATATATCTCCACAATGGAAGATTATTCAGCCGCAAAAAGGAACCAAGTGCTAATACATGTTGCAACATGAATGACCCTCGAATACATTATGCTTCGTGAAAGAAACTGGACACAAAAGGCCATGTGTTGTGTGAGTCCATTTATATGAACCATCCAGAACAGGCAAATCCATACACATAGCAAGCAGATCAGCAGCTGTCAGGCGCTGGGGTGGGGGGAGGGGAGGGCCTACTAGTGGGCATAGAGTCTCCATCTGGGATGATGAAAAAATTCTGGAACTAGATAGTGGCCGTGGTTGTAGTTACAACATCGTGACTGTCCTGAACGCCCCTGGACTGTGTCCGTTAAAGTGGTTAAAATGGTAAATCTTATGTGTATTTTACCACAGTAGAAAAAGTGTATGTGGCAGTTTCATGTTCCTTCCTAGCTATCCCCAAACACCCCTCGGTCACTGTTCTGGTGGTGCTCGAGATCTAGTCCCCACAAGGGCGGGGATCATATTTGCTCAGTACTGAACCCCCAGCATCTAACACCATGTGAGCGCTTTGCAGAGTGGGTGGATGGATGGGTGGTTGGATGGATGGATGGATGAGTGAATGGATGGATGGACTGGATGGGTAGATGGGTGGATGGATGGATGGATGGTTGGATGGGTTAATGGATGGATGGAATGGATGGGTGGATGGATGGTTGGAAGGGTTAATGGATGGATAGAATGGATGGGTGGATGGATGGATGGATGGATGGATGGATGGATGGATGGATGGATGGATGGATAGGTGAGTGGATGGATGGATGGATGGATGGATGGATGGATGGATGGATGGATGGATGGATAGATGGTGAATGGGTGGATGGGTGGATGGATGGATGGATGGATGGATAGGTGAGTGGATGGATGGAATGGATGGGTAGATGGATGGATGGATGGATGGATGGATGGATGGATGGATGGATGGATAGGTGAGTGGATGGATGGAATGGATGGGTAGATGGATGGATGGATGGATGGATGGATGGATGGATGGATGGATGGATGATGGTGAATGGGTGGATGGGTGGATGAGTGGATGGCAGAGTAAACTCTCCCAGTGTGAACCAGCCTCCACCCATTGAGCTGAAAGAAACCTCCCTCCCCAAGCTTCTTTTATGGTATCTTTTATGGCTCATTCTGTTTTCACCTGTAGCTCTAGTCCCTGCTGCAGTTGCTCATCAGAATCACCTAGGGAGCTTTTAAACAATACCAGTGCTTTGATGCTGCTCAGGTCTATCCCCAGGGACTCTGATTTAATTAGCCTGGGTGGGGCCCAGGCCTGGGTACTTTATTTTCTGCCTTCTGGGAAGCGGGGCATGTGGACTTTTAAAACTTCCCAGAGAGGGGCGCCTGGGTGACTCAGTCGGTTAAGTGTCCAACCCTTGGTTTGGGCTCAGGTCATGTTCTCAAGGTTGTGAGATGGAGCCCCATGTCGGGCTCCATGCTCAGCACAGAGTCTGCTTAAGATTCTCTCTCTCTCTCTCTCTCTCCTCCCCTCCCCCCTCCCCTTCCCACTCAGTTGCTCTCTCTCTAAAATAAATAAATAAAAATCTTTAAAACAAAAAACTTCCCAGAGACTCTGCTATGAGCCAGGGTGGGGATCGGCTTGTCCCCATTTACTCTCATCCCTGGTTTTCTGCATCTCCCTATCAAGCTGGAGACCACCCCTATTCCCCACCAAGCCCACCACCCAGCCTGGCACAGCCTGGCACAGATCTGCCCTCCAAGAAGGCTCCTTGAATGCTCCTTGAATTGATGAACAATGAATGAAAGGTCGTGTGGCCCCGAGGGTCAGGCTTCATGCGCTGACAGCCTGGAACTTCCCTATCTAATCTCTCATGGCACCTTGACTCTGAGTCACCTCTTGGAACAATGACCTGGCCCTTTACTGCTGGGAAACTCCCTCTTCTGAGTCCTGAGGGGTGACCTCTCTCCCCAGCATTCTGGAGTCTGGGTCAAGGTCTCCCTGCCCAGCCTCTGATTAGCACCCCCTCGGGCAGATCAGGGGACCACATCCGGTCACCAGCGCTGTGTAGGAACCCCTGGTGCCTGGGCCCTGTCCGATGCCCCTGTGGGCCATGGCCCCTCTATGAGGTATTTCTCAACCCACAGAGACCGTAGGTTCCCAGGACCCCTGGGTCAGTAGGACCAATTTGGGTACAAAGGAGAAATGTTTTCTGTGTTATTTCATTTACCACTTTGGTCTACATCTTCCTTTCTCCGAGACAGATTCTTTGACACTCACTAGCTCTATGAACATGAGCCCGGTTCTTCATCTAGAGATGGGGGGAGGGTCGGGTTAACCAGATGACCTCTAGGGACATGCTCTGATCCTAAGAGCGAGCAGCAAGAGGAACTGAGGGTAGGGCGCCTGGGTGGCTCACAGTTGGTTAAGCGACTGCCTTCGGCTCAGGTCATGATCCTGGAGTCCTGGGATCGAGTCCCGCATCGGGGCTCCCTGCTCAGCGGGTAGTCTGCTTCTCCTGCTGGCCCTCCCCCATCTCGTTCTCTCTCTCTCTCAAATAAATAAATAAAATCTTCAAAAGAAAAAAATGGAATTGAGGGTAGACAGGAGTAGGCGCTTCTTGCCCATCAGATGAGTGGAGATTTGGGGGAGCAGGGATTTGGAAAAGCCAGTACGCTCCCTCCCTAGAGGAAAATCAGGATCCGGGACCCCTAGCAGCCTGAACTGGTAAGGGGGAGCCTCTGCTGGGGTGGGGGGCAAGGGGATCCTGAGGAGGGCGGCCCTGAGAGGTGAGCTCTTACCCCAAGGGTACCCCCACGGATACTCTCCGACGGCTCCTGCTCTCATCCATGTTGGTCCAAGCAGACGCCCCTGCCCCCCACCCCAGGTGGGCCCTCCCCAGGGAGGCTGTTGCTCCTGACCTGGTGGGAGGATTATGGGCTCCTCACTCTCCCATGCCCACAGCATGGCCCCAGGTTTGCATATGCACTGCCTTCTCCCTCAACTGGAGTTTGCTGGCTGCCACCCTCACTCCTGGTCCCCAGTATTCTCTGTCCCCTACTTGAGGAAGGGCGCCATTCCTCCCAGACCCCCCAAAGTCAGCTATCTGGGCAACACCCTGGAACCCTCCCTCTCCTGCCCTCTGTCCACCTGAATGTCCCTCCTGCCTGCCCACTGCCACACCCCTACCTCTCTCTGCTCGCTTGCTGCCTTCTAGTGATGCTGGACTGCTTGCTTGCCTTGGCCCCCCAGGCTGCTTTTCCCCCTCCCCCTATGTCCTTAGTCCTGCTCTTCCCTTTACTGAATGCCCTCCCCACCTTTCCTCACATGGCTGAACGTTACATGCTCCTTTAGACTCAGTTTAGTTCTCATTTCTTCCAGGAGACCTTCCCAGAATCCTCAGGCTAGACTAAGGACCCCTTCCCAAGGGCTCCAAGGCATCCTGGACCCATGCCACCCTTGACCCCCTAACCACGTGGTGATGAAGGATCTGTTTCTAAGTCTGAGGTCTCCAAGGTCAAGGACCTAGACTGTTCATCTGTGCAGACCCCAACTCTTAGCACATAGTAGGTGCTCAACAAATGTTCACAGAGCTTAAAGGCAGAACTGTGGAATGGATGGGGTGGATCATGCTGGAGCCCTGGTGGGACTTCGGGCTCCTGCACCACCAGGTCCCATTTTTCCTTGCTTAACTGCCACCCTGCTGCCGTCAGGGTTCCAGCTGCGGAGTGCTGTCACGGCTCTCAGTTCCCAGTCATGCTGTTCTGAGCTAGACATGGGTGTGGCAGGCCCTAGAACCCAGGACACCCTCCTGCTTCCCCAGGCCTGTGAGAGCGAGGAGAGAGGACACACCCCAGCATCCCAGGCTGCAGATTCTGCCCCTTGCAGACCTGGGATGCCTTTGCAGGCTTCCTGGGAAGGGGTGGACCGGATGTCCCAAGACCCTGGTCTGGACTTGGTTCCTACCTCCCCCCGACCCATTTCAGCTACATGGGGCCACCATGGCTGGTAAGGCCAGATGACAGGTCCTGGTGGAGGGGAGATGGGACAGAGCTGCATGCCTGGGTGACCAAGCATGGATGGGGGCCAAAAGGGCCCTGCCAGTCACCAGCCCCCTGCCTCTCTCTGTCTTTGCCCATCTAATTCCTGAGGGTTGTTGCTCACATCCTAGGATCCAGGAGCGCCGAGGCCCCAGCAGTGTCAGGGGGAATGGCAGCACAAAGAAAGAAACCGTTTCAGATGAAGAACAAATGGGCAGGGGCGCCTGGGTGGCTCAGTCGTTAAGCGTCTGCCTTCGGCTCAGGTCATGATCCCAGGGTCCTGGGATCGAGCCCCGCATCGGGCTCCCTGCTTGGCGGGAAGCCTGCTTCTCCCTCTCCCCCTCCCCCTGCTTGTGTTCCCTCTCTCACTGTGTCTCTCTGTCAAATAAATAAAATCTTTAAAAAAAAAAAAAAAAAAAGAACAAATGGGCAGAGAGACGGGGTGGGGCGGGGGAAGGGGAGGCAGAGCGAGGTCAGGGTGACCAACTAGTCCTGGTTTGCCCAGGAGTGTCCAAGTTTTAAATCTCAAAGTCCCGTGTCTCCAGATTCTCCCCATTCAGGGCAATCGGGATGGTTGACACCTGAAGTGAAGTTAGCGTCAGGTGCGGCTCTGAAAGAGCTGTTGTCTGGAGTGCAGACTGTACAATTCTTTCCTTGGAGGCCCAGGAAGCCACACTGGGCTCCCTGCTCTTTCCAGACGCTCCAGAGTGCCAAGCCTCTCCTTCACGTCCGCTCCAAGGTGGCCCTACGCTGCCAGCAAGAAGCAGGGGCCCTTGTCCTGTTGCCCCCTGTCCTGTTGCCCCCCACCACCTACTGTCCCAGTGTCCTGCAGGGTTGCCTTACCTGTCGGGGGAGGCAGCTGCCACCTGGGAGGTCTCAGGGAGTTATGGTAAGCTGGCTGCAGGAAAGCAACCTTTGTCCCCACCCCCCCCAGGAACTGCCTTCACCATATAAGGGAAGATAGGGCCCCAGCGAAAGAGAGAGAGAGAATGGGTGAGGGGGTGGGGAGGCAGGTGCCCGCCAGGTCCCTGGGAGCCCGTGGAGCCCAGCGACAGCCTGACAGCCAGAGCCAGTGGGCCCCACCCTTGGCTGGGCGTGAGCGAGCTCCCGGGGATAGGGTACATTTCTGCCCACGGCTCTGGCGCTCATTGTGCGTGGACAGCCCCGGCCACAGAAGGCAGGGGAGCCTGGACCCTTCCTTCTCCCAACCCAGATGAGGAGACTCGGCCGTCCTCCCTCATTCCCTGGGAGAAGGGCTCATAGGGCATAGAGCAGGACTCCCCGATGCAGAGCCAGGGATTCACACTTGCGACCCCTCCAGGACCGAAGGGGCTGGCACCCGAACGGGTCTCTCACTCGGCAGGACACTTGCTCAGAGGGGGCACGGGTGCTTTTCTTGCCCCCCCACCCCCTTCCCGGGTACTGACTCCACCTGGCATGTTTATTAGCTGCCATAAACCAGTGCCTTTGGACTCTGCCACTTTCTCCCAGAAGCCAAGGCTTCCATTTCCAACCCCGATCCTGGACAGCCCTTCTCACTGATGACAGGAAACCAGGGCAGCCCTCTCGGGGTGGGTCTTGCTCTGAAGTCCGCTTTGCTGACAAACTCAGCACCTTGGGCAGCTGCCCCCCAACCTTGACCCCTACAGAAATTCTCCTGTCCCCTCTGAGCCCTGGTCCTCTGGAGGGCAGGATGAAGTGGGCAGGGTGAGGGCAGCCCCTCCTCCTGGCCACACCTTCCCCAGAGTTCTGGAGGCTGTGTGTGTGTGTGTGTGTGCGCGCGCGCGCGCGTGTGCACGTGTGAGCATGCTCACCAACAGTCTGCAAAGAGGAGTAAACACACGGCAGGTGCTACTTTGTTTCTTAAAAGAACATCTTTTTTCCTGCATAAAAAGGAGTCTAGGGGCGCCTGGGTGGCTCAGGTCATAGTCCCAGGATCCTGAGATAGAGCCCCATATCAGACTCCCTGCTCAGTGGGAGTTGGCTTCGCCCTCTCCCTCTGCCCCTCCCCTGCTCATGCTCTCTCTGTCTCTGTCTCTCTCTCTCAAATAAATAAATAAACAAATAAATAAATAAATAAAATCTTAAAAAAAAAAAGGAGTCTATGTTCATTCAGTTATACAGACAGGCAAAAAGGAAAAGAAAAACATTTATAATTTCACTACAGAGATAATCTACAAATAAATCGGTGATTTACTGTGGAGTATCTCTTTCAAGTGATTTATTTTTGAGTATTTCTTTCTTTCTTTTTTTTTTAAAGATTTTATTTATTTATTTGAGACGGAGAGAATGAGAGAGAGAGAGCACATGAGAGGGGGGAGGGTCAGAGGCAGAAGCAGGCTCCCTGCTGAGCAGGGAGCCCGATGCGGGACTACGATCCAGGGACTCCAGGATCATGACCTGAGCCAAAGGCAGTCGCTCAACCAACTGAGCCACCCAGGCGCCCGAGTATTTCTTTCAAGTACATATGCTGTGTATGTGTACTACATGTATATAATATCTATTTTTCTATCTATCCTTTTTATTGTGCATGTTGTATGTTATTTCATGACTGCATTTTAATTGTCTCATGATAACCCATTAGATAGATATCATAGTTTATATAACCAATAATTCATTATTGGACTTCCGAATTATATCCATTTATTTGATACTACAAAGAATGCCGTGGTGATTCTTCTTATTGCTAAATTTTTTTTTTAAGGTTTTATTTACTTGAGAGAGACAGCAAGCATGAGCAGAGGGGAGGAGAGCAGGAGAGGGAGAAGCAGGCTCCCCGCTGAGCAAGGAGCCCGACGCTGGGCTCTATCCCCGGACCCTGGGACCATGACCTGAGCCGAAGGCAGATGTTTAACAGACCGAGGCACCCAGGCGCCCCTGTTATTGCTAAATCCTTGCCATTCGATTGCATCCCTTATTATTTCTTTGGGATGAACTCCTAAAATTGGAATTGCTAGATCAAAGATGTGATCAGGCAAATCGGCCTCCGGAAAAGTCACATTAATTTCTAGTACCACCTGCAGCCCAGAAGACTGCCTGTCTCTCTACATCTTCCCCAGCACCAGGCTCCAGATTTTAAAAAACTCTGTCGGTCTGACTGCCAAAAAGAAAACAGTCATTGTGTGTGTTGAGTTATGTTATTTTGATTACCAGTGGAAGAGACCATTTTAAGACATATATATATATATATATATATATTAGCTACATCTTCTTTTGTGAATTTTTAATTAATTGGTTGAGTTGTTTATGTTTAATGTATTAAGGTTGGTAATCTGCCTATAATTTAAGCTGTACTTTTCTCTAGTTTGCTTCTTGCCTTTTAATTTAGCCTCAAGAGTTTTTGGGAGAACATATGTTTTGTTTGTTTGTTTTTAATTTTAATTCCAGTCTAGTTCACATACAGTGTTATATCAGTTCCAGGTGTACAATATAGCAATTCAACACTTCCATACATGACCCAGTGCTCATCACAACACTCATGCTCCTTAATCCTCATCACCTATTTCCCCCATCGCCCCCGCCCACCTCCCCTCTGGTAACCAGCAGTTTTTTCTCTATAGTTAAGAGTCTGTTTCTTGGCTTGTCTCCTTTTTTTTTTTTTTCCCTTTGTTCATTTGTTTTGCTTCTTAAATTTCACATATGATTGAAATCATATGGTATTTGTCTTTCTCTGACTGGTTTATTTCATATTTATATTCTCTAGCTCGTCCATGTTGTTGCAAATGGCAAGATTTCATTCTTTTTATGGCTGATTAATATTCCATTGTATATATATATATAAACCACATCTTCTTTACCTATTCATCTATCAGTAGGCACTTAGCTTGCTTCCATAATTTGGCTATTGTATATAATGCTGCAATAAACACAGGGATCCCTTTAATTTTGTGTTTTCATATTCTTTGGGTAAATACGCGGTAGTGTGATTACTGGATCAATTTTTTGAGGAACTTCCATACTGTCTTCCACAGTGGCTGTACCACTTTACATTCCGACCAACAGTGTGGGAGCATTCCTACTGGGGAAACATATGTTTTAAAAAATCATTTCCAGGGGTGCCTGGGTGGCTCAGATGGTTAAGTGTCTGCCTTCGGCTCAGGTCATGATCCCAGGGTCCTGGGATCGAGCCCCACATCGGGCTCCTGGCTCAGCGGGGAGTCTGCTTCTCTCTCTCCCTCTGCTTCTCCCACTGCTCATGCTCTCTCTCTATATATATATCTCCGTGTCTCAAATGAATAAATAAAATCTTAAAAAAAATCATTTCCAATTTCTTTATTATGGTAAATGTCAAATATATAGAAAAGTGTAAATAATAGCGCAATAGTACAATACTCAACCCTCAAGGATTCAAGAATTAATGGAAGTAAATATACTTGGAAGTAATTTGCAGATATCATGATACTTGAGCCCAAAATATTTATCACACGTATCCTAAGAATGAGGGCATTCTCCATAACTATAATATGATTTTCACACCTGAGAATATTAACAATAATTTCTAACATCATCTGCTATCCCATCCATAGTTAAAATTTTGCCAATTTTCCCACAAGGACTCTAACAGCTGGTTTTATTGACTCATGATCAAATTCAGATCATGCATTTCCTTTGAGTGTGATGTCTCTTCAGTATTTTGTAAATCTAGAACAGTCGTCCAACTTTTTTCCTGATGTTGACTTACCCGGGTCAAGGACACACGTCTTGTCGTGTGTTCACATTGTGGGTTTGTCTGAGTCTTTCCTTGTGTATTATTTAGCTTGTTTCTCTTCCTCTAGTATTGCCCACAAACTGAAAGTACATCTAACATCTTGATTAGGTTCTGTAAAGGCACATTCTGCCCTTTGCAATTAGAAGTCATCCCAGGGTGATGGTTTGGCACGAGAAGCACGAAAGTTTTAAATTCCTTACTTACCACTTCTTACTTCTTTGATAATATTCATTCTGTAATTACTTATTCAACACCTGATTTCCCCACCGTGTCTGTTTAGCTGACTGCTGAACCCTAGTGCCGGGTACATGGTAGGCGTGCCATGAATGTTTGAAGGAAAGAAATGGAATTTATGATTTCTATCTCTGATATTCTATTTAGAAAGCTGTGTTTTACATTTTAAACTGATTTTTATTTTTTAAAAAATTAATAAATATGCCTGCTAAAAGAATTCAAATTAGGGGCGCCTGGGTGGCTCAGTCCTTAAGCGTCTGCTTTTGGCTCAGGTCATGGTCCCAGGGTCCTCGGATCGAGCCCCTCATCGGGCTCCTTGCTCGGCGGGGAGTCTGCTTCTCCCTCTCCCTCTGCCGCTCCCCCCTGTTCGTGTTCCCTCTCTCGCTGTGAGATCATCCTATATCTGCTCGAATAGTTCCATCTCATTGTTTTTCAAGACTACATGGTATTCTCTGCTATAGATATAGCAATATTTATTTAACCAGTCCCTTACTGATGGACACTTAGGTTATTTCAAGTGTTTTGCTATTACAAACAAGGATGCAATTAACACCCTTATACATACAAGTCTAAATGTACATACATTTTATACACAGCACAAATTCCTAAAAGTGGAATTGCTGGATCAAAGGGTATCTGCACTTTAAAAAATACTTTTTTAAAGATTTATTTATTTATTTGAGACAGAGAGAGAGAAAGCACGAGCAGGGGGGAGGGACAGAGGGAGAGAGAAGCTCAAGCAGACTCCCTGCCGAGCAAGGACCCCCGAAGGGGGGCTTGATCTCACGACCCCAAGATCATGACCTGAGCCAAAATCGAGTCAGATGCTTAACGGACGGAGTCACCCAGGCGCCCCTCAAAAATAATTCTGAGAGTGTCAAATTGCTCTCCAAAGAGGTTGTACCAGCTCACACCCCTGCCAGCAGTTTTATTGGGTGACTGCTCCCCTGCACCCTCTACTCCTGTGTGTGTAACAAGCAAAGGGTGAATATCTGCCCATGCCAGGCTCCCATGAGATACATTCTCACAGCTGACATCTCCAAAGCCTTCCTCCCTCCCAGCCATCCCTGCCCCCACCCCCAAGCCAAGAAGCCACAGCGTCCTGCCAAGTTTATCTCTCCTCTCAACACCCATCTCTTCTATCCTCTTCCTGCTTCACTCTGCCCTGGCCTCAGCTCAGGCTTCCGCCGCCCATATTTGGGACCATGGCTGTGGTCTCTGCATGTGGTCTCATGTCTCTGTACCCCTGGTCGAGGTTCCAAAATCCAGCTGCCGCCTTTGAGCACCGGCCCCACCCACTCCGTGTTCCTCTATGGCACCCACTGGGCTGCCTAAAGAGCTGCACTATCTGGCCCCTCCTGCTGTCCCTAGCACCATTTCCCACCCTTCCTCCCTCGTGTGCCATTCCAAAATTCTCATTTCCCATACTCCCTACTGTGGCAGCCCCCCCCCCCCCCCCAAACGTTCTGCTTCCTTCCTGATGCACCTCCTCGCTTAGGCCACCTTTACCTGAATTGCTTCTCCTTCCCAAATTCCTCTGAGCCATAAGGCAGCAGGAAGCATTTTCCAAACCTCCCAGGCCATCCCAGGTGGGCTGAGGCGCCCCCCTCCCGGTGCTCCCCACCTTCCGTGTTCTCTCTCTCAATCTCTCACACTGCGTTTATTGCATTTCAGGTTTTATTTATTTATTTAAAAAAATATTTTATTTATCCATTTGAGACAGAGCGCGTCAGTGCAAGAGCAGAGGGAGAAGCAGAAGCAGACTGTCCTCTGAGCAGGGAGCCAGACCGGGGGCTCTGGGCTCGATCCCAGGACCAGGAGATCATGACCTGAGCAGGAGGCAGCCACTTAGCCATCTCAGCCACCCAGGCGCCCCGCATTTCAGGCGTCTTTCCCAGCACTGGGGTGTGGATTCCTTGAAAGCAGAGGCATGGCCCAGTCATGGGGTGTCCCTGGGTCCTGGCATCGTGCCCAGCACACAGAGAACGCGGATACATGCGGTTGAGTTGAACTCCATGTGGGTGAAAGCTGCGTGGGTGGTGGTGATGGGGAGAGACTGACTGTGGTCTCATTCAAAGCTGGGAACCCTGGTGACTCCCTGGTGTGTCAGGGCCCCTGGGATGCAAATCTTGGGGGTAACCAGTGTTTACTGGGAGAGCAGGAAGTCAAGCAGTACCCGAGGGAGGAGGAAGGCGGAGGCACGGAGGGCTGAGTATTTACCCTGCCCCAGTGGGCTCCAGCTCAGAGTGGAGCTGATGGGAGCTCTGGGCTTCTGTTCCCGGATCACACACGCTGCAGGTACCCCCCCCCCCCAACACCTGGGGGACAGACCAGCATCTGGGGCGCGGGGAAGCCGACTTGAGGCTGGATTCACAACGTATGGGGATGAGGGGGGGTGAAGGGGCAAGGTAGGCAGAGCTGGGGGGACAGAGACCAACTTTGGAAAGGGCAAATCTCCCTTCTGTCCGGTGTGTTTATGTGTATTGGGGGGAAGACTGCCCCCTCCCCCCGCCCCGGAGATGGGTGAATGATGCTGGCCCCCATCTTTCCAGCCCCCGGGGGTGGGCGGGGGAGGGGCAGGCTGGCGTCACCGAGGACAGAGAGGCCTCTAGTGGCCACCGTGGGAAGCAGGAGAGGGCGGGCCGGGGCGGGGCGGCAGGGCACTTCCTGCCAGGGCCTGAGGCTGCCCAGTTGTGCAAAGGAAGTGCTGCCCGGGCCGGAGGGGCGGAGGCAGGAAGTGGGCCGGAGGCTCGTGCAAGGGCGCGGCCGGTAGGTGCCGAGAGGCCGCCGAGGGCCGGGTGGGGGAGGGCGGTGCGGAGGGCAAGGGGACCAAGCGCCTGCCCACCATCTCCCGGAGACCTTGACGCCTCCGCCTGCCCGCCCTTCCCGACGCCTCGGCCGAAGTTCTTCCGTTTGGAGCCGAACTTGGCTTTCCAGGAACCCGCCCCGCCCCCCAGGCCCAGCTCGGGGGCCGCCGGAGCCCCGCCCCTCTCCCCGGGGACAGAGGCCACACCCCTCCCGCCTGCAAATACCTTCCAGGGGCCTCCCCTAGGGACGCAGCCCAGCTTTACTTTACAGCTACTACTAGCGAGCCCTCGGCGTGCAGGCATTTAAGCAACTCTGCAGAGGGCGTTTCTCCATTTTGCAGGTCAGTAACTGAGGCTATGAGAAGCAGAATAATTAAGTAGTACAGCGGTGCACGCGGGGCCGCCCCCGGGGGGCGTCGACCTCGCGCTTGCACGCTTGAAGCCCCGGGGCCCTAGGGCAGCCGCTCCCTTCACGCTCCCCCCGCAAAGGATTTACTGGGGGGTGTGGCCTCATGGGACACACAACCGCTCCCCGCTTCCACGTCCCCCCAATGACCACAGAGGCAGCATGGGGGTCTGGCGTTCTGTTTAGTTCTTGGCATACTGTGGGGCTCTCAGTCAGAGAAGGCACTTAAATGGGAAGGTCACCCTATTCAGGCCAACCTTATCCTCCCTCCCACCCCCAGTTCTCGGGGGGCGGAGGGGCAATGGTATCTCCATTTGACATCCCCCCTTGGCACTGGTATGTGGGTCCCCTTAACCGTTAAGCCCTGGGGAGAGCCCAAGGCCTTGACCTCCAGACTCTCAGCATTTTGGGGAAGGGGTTCCAGATAAAGAAGTCAGAGCTGGAAGGCAGGATGTCTTGAGAGCTGCTCCCAGCCAGCAGGGGGTGAGGCAGAGGGCGACAGGGGGTGGGTTGGCACGGGGGGGGGGGGGGCGGGGGGACAGCTTGGCCAGGCTTCCTGGAGACCCCCAAGCCCCGCAAGAAGGGTCCCACCTCCTGCAGCTCCCCTAAAGGCACCGGTGAAGTACGGAGTGGGTGGGGGAGGCCCCGGATCGGGTGCAGAGACCCCTAGACACTCAGCTGGTGGGCCTAGCACAGCGCTGGGCACAGAGAAGGTGCTAATGTGTTTTGAATGAATGAATGAGTAACTGGAGCAAAGAGGGTGTGAGGGACAGAAGACAGGGCTTGGGGCCCCTTGGCCCAGCCTGTTTCATTCAGAAAATAGCAGTTTAAAAAATGTAAAAATCCTTTCCCTCCCTCCCCACAACGTATGGGTCCAGGAAAGGGGTGAAGGAGGGGGTCTCTCTCTACCCCGAACCTTCCCTCTCCCCTTCCCCTAAAAATCTATATACACATATACATATTTATATGGCACCACAAAGGGGTCCTGCCTCCACCCCCACACTAGGAGCTGGGGGAGCCAAGCCCCAGGGCCTTGGGGTGGTCAAGGCAGATGTGAGGGGTCAGGGCTTGGTGTGGGGAGCAGCCTTTGGCTGCTCATGAGCCTAGAGAAGCTGGACTCTGGGGTCCCAGAGGACACACGCCGCTCCCTTCACAAGTGGTAACAGATCTTCTGCCCTCCCTGCCCTCCCAGGCAGAGACTGGTGGGGGGCTCTATCAGTCCCAAGGGAGGAGGTGGGAGATTGTTTCCTCCCGCTCCAGCCTAGACTGCAGCCATCTGGAGACCGTTCCAGGCCAGAGCTGACCCGATCACGGCCCTGGGAAAACAGGGCAGGGAAAAGGGCTCTACGCAAGGCACTTGGGTGTCCACTGTTCCCAGGCTGGGGGCCCAAGGCACGGGACGGCAGGAACCCTGCCCCTCCCCGAAGTAGAACCAGAAAGGGCCAAGGGGCCCAATTTGGCAGCAAAGAAACATGGCAGCAGAGAGAGAGAGAAAGGGGGAGCGGCACACAGGGCCCCACAGGTCCCCCAAGAAGGAGGAGGAGATTCTAAGGCACTGACACACGGACCCGGAGGCTCATCGCCCTTGGCGCAGCCTAGGCCAGGCTGCCCCGTTCACAGCCTGGCCAGGCAGGTGCGGAGGGCCCACCGCCCCATGACGCTGAGGTGGGAGCGGTGGCCGCTGGGTTTTCTTAAGGCAAAGTCCACGTGTGAGGGGTGTGGGCCTCGGTCAGGGGCAGCTCCTGGCCCCAGGGCGCCTCACTAGCTGCCGGGCCGAGGCTGCCTGAGCACTGAGTACACGTCATCCACGCGGCTGAGCTGCTCGAAGAAGGGCAGCAGGTCGTGAAGCTCCGTGTCGCTCATGTTGTCAAACCAGGAGGCCACTGGTACCTGGGCGGATGGATGCGGGGCAGTGAGGAGGGCAGGTGGCTCTGGGCGTGGGATGTCCAGACCAGCCCTGAGCACCCACTGCTTGGTGGGCCACCCCCCGGAAGCCCCTGACCCACGGTTTTCAGACATTTTTGACAGCAACCCACCATAAATCATATTTACACATACAATAAAGTGCCAGTTTTATAAAATACTTAACCTTATTGTGTGCAAAGCACTCCAATATCTTCTATTCTATTTTGTTGTTCAAAACTCCAACTAGGACCCCCTACATTATTTTTGTGACCCACAAATAGGGCACAACTGGCAGTCTGAGAAACTGAAACTGCTCCAGTATGCAACAGGGCCCTCCGCCCCTGGTGGGTGCCCTCCCCCTACAAGCACGGGGATCGGCTCGATTGATCAGTAAGGTATGAAACGCAGCAGCGGGTGGATGAGGCTAGGGAGTGGCAGGCACAGGCCACCGAGGGCCAGGAAGAGGACCGGGAGGGCACCAGGCCCCGGACACCACCCAGCATGGCAGTGGGGAGGCCAAGGAGGCTCCAGTGGCTAGACCCTTTTCTTGGCTCTCGGCCCTCAACCCGGTCCTGCCCGGCACTCACGGCGTTGTCTGGATGGAAGACGTAGGAGGCGGGTGAGTTGTCTAGGATGAGCACCCGCCGCAGGTCTCGGCCCAGCCGGCTCAGGTCCTTCACGTAATTCCCCCGGTGGAAGACACAGGACTCCCGAAACAGGCGCGCCCGGAAGGCCCCCCACTTGTCCAGCAGATCAGCTACTGGGTCTGCATACTACAGAGCGGACCACGGGTCATCTGGGGCCGAAGGTGACCCAGAGGTCCATCCAGCTGCAGGATGGAGACGGAGGGGAGGCAAGTGGACCCAGGAGCCCTTCAGGGGGTTGGGGGGCTGGGGACTCACCTTGGCAAGGCTGGCGGTGAACAGCACGCACTCAAAGAGCTCGCCCATTCGCTGCAGGAACTCATCCACGTGGGGCCTCTTCAGCACATAGACCTAGGGGGTGGGCCAGTGAGGGGACTGCTGGCCCACAGGCCTGGGCAGGGAGGGGAGGGGCGGGGCGGCTGAGGAGGGGGAGGAGGGGGAAGCAGAGCAGAGGGCACAGGAGGGAGGCTGGTCCCAGGGCCTGCGGGCTCCACTGGGCCAGCCGGCCGTTCCAACTGTCCTTCCAGAAGGGGATCAAAATAAGCCTCCAACTTCTAGCTTCAGGTCCTACCTCATGGGGAATCACTAATCCCCTGTCCCTCCCCCACCCTGGCCTTAGGCAAATGGAGGGGCCTGGGGGCAGCCCCCTCACCCCAAGGCTGCAGGGCACCGGCCCCCGAGCCAAGTAATGGAGAACAGGCTGGACAGCACACAACCTATCCTGAATTACTTGAACTGGGTCCCGGGCAAGGTGGGGCAAGGGGGTGCCGAGGAGGAACCCCACTCCCTGCAGGCCTTGGAGTTGGGCCAAGTCCCTGAGGGTCTGTGTGACCTTGGTTGCAAGTCTCACACCCTCAGGGGCCTTACATTCCATCTCTATCAAAGTCCCACCTGGGGTGCTCAGGATTGGTGAGAGGAGCCTGGGGTCTGGAAGGCAGATGCCAAGCCCGCCGCCTCCCCCCCACACCCAGCCCCTCACCTGGTGGACCACCCCATCAATCTCCACAGGGATGATGAAGTCGGCGTTGTTCACTGGCTGTGGGGGGAAAAGGAGCTGCTGGCGCGGGGCCCGCAGAGACCACCCCCCCAGTCCAGGGCAGGCCCCCTCAGAGACCCGGGGCTGAGGGCTGCTGGGCAGGGCCCACCTTGAAGGAGCTGTGCACCAGGGTCTCGTCCAGGTCGATGACCACACAGATCTTGTCCACGTCCTGGGCCTTGGCTTCTGGGAGCAGGCACTGGACTGGGGTCTGCTGCAGGGATGGGTGAGGTAGTTGGGGGCACCTCTCCTAAGGCCCCGTCATTTCTCCTACATGGGTCTTCCCTCCCCCAGCCCTCTACCTGGGGAGACACAGGGGTGGCAGGGAGAGACCACTGCCTTCCCAGCTTTGCCCCCTGCCAACTGGGGCCTGGGGCAGGCTGCACTTCCCCACCTGGGAAGCCAAGGGAGAGAAAAGCTTCCATCTTATAGGAGAAATCCAGACTTCCCTTGGCTGAAGGGCCCTCACATGGGTGGCAGTCTTGGGGCATTCAGAGCCAGGCTGGGAAGGCCTGGGAGGGAGGGTGCAGGGTTTGGGAGGGGGCCTTCCCTATCTTACAGGACCTGCAGACTGGTCATGCCCAGATGCCCGCCCCCGCAGCTCCCACCTGGCCAGCACGCACCTTGGGGACAGCTCCGTTCTCCTCCACCAACAGGGGTGCCCCACTGTGCGCAGGCAGGGCCTCCCCATCGTCCCGGCAGACGCAGCAGAAAAGCGAGTGGAGAATGCCCCGGCTCCGGGGCTTCTGAGAAGCTGCTGACTTCTGGTCACCTGAAGCAGGGAGGCCCGAAGTGGGGGTGTGCACACTAGGCTGCAGAGTCGTGCCTATGTACCCAGGTGCGAGCTCCTGTGCTGTGAGGGTCTGGCCGTGCCCCCTTCGTTCAGGGAGATACACCAACGTGGCTCCAGACCCTCCTGACAGCCTTGACCCCAGGCCACCCCTCTGGTATCCACAAATCCTCCTAGTGTGGGCACAAAGCCACTCTCATCCAGCAGTGGGCTGGCTGGAAGGGGCCCACGGAAAGTGCTTTCTCTTTGCTCCCAGCCTTCATCACTCCTGAGGGATCAGCCCCACTGCGGACGCCTCCTGACACCCACCTTACCTGAGTAGCCCCTGCTCGCTGGGGCCCCTACGGAGGAGGGCTGGGGCCGGGGGCCCTGCTCTCCACTCCCGCCCTCCTCCCATCCTTTCCGCCCACGTGGGTCCAAAGTCCTTACTAAGGCTGGGCGCAGAGGCTGGGAGTGGGGGCCGGGAGTCGGTGTCCCGCAGCCATCTGCCGGCCCCGCCTCCTCCGCCCTCGCCCCGCCCAGACCTCCGACCTAGAGCCCGGCATCCGCCGCCTGATTGACGGGCCCACCCTCCACCGCCCCTCTACCGGGCCCCCCGCCTTCGGGCGGAGCTAGGCCCAGGCCAGAGCTGGGCCGACCCGGAGGGGCTTCCTAGCCTCTGAGGTCAACACCGGGACAGGGAGGGGCAGACGCCCAGCCTAGACCCTCCAGCCCCCGGGGGCCCGGCCGAGGCAGGCGGGCGGCACCGCTCACCGGGTCGGTGCGTGTGTGCACGGGCCCGGCGCCCAAGGGCCTGCAGCTGGGGCGCCTGGTGCTAAGCCCGATGCACGGGACTTCCCGCGGGTGCGCTAGCGAAGTGGGAAGAAGTGGCTGCCCCACTCTTGTGCCTCTCAGGGGCTCAATGCTTCTACGCGTGACGCGGAAGTTTGTTGGGATAGTAGCTGTGCGTTGGCGGGAGATCCTCCCAACCCTCCCCAGCCCGCTGTCACCTCGGCGCCCCCTCCGGCGACCCAACCAGACCGCGACCCGGGGCGGAGCCTCAGCGGGTGGCCTGAAGGCGCCCTCTTCAACCCCCCCATCTCCCAGCCTCATTGGCGCCAATGGGGGGGAGGGGGTGACTGTCGGGCAACGCGCAATGCCAGCCCGGGAGACCCGGAAGGAACCCACTCTCTATCCCTGCCTCAGTTTCCCCCCCTCGAGCACTCGGGAGCGCCCAAGTGGCTCCAGGCCCCGCCCCGCGTCTCGGAGCCTCGGCGAGTTCAAACTCTCTCCTCGATCCCTCTCCGGCTGGGAGCTTTGAGCTCAGCAGTGGCGGGCGCCCGGGGCGGCGGCGGCGACTGACCCGGGAAGGGTCTCGGCCCCCTCCTCCTCCCATCCCGCGGCGCCCCGGCTGCAGCCCCCTCCGCGCGGTCCCAGTACCTTTGCCCCGTAGCGGGCCCCGCGCCTCCTCCTTGGTGATCTGAGTAATGACGGCCGAGCTGTCCATGGGGCCGGGCGCGCTCCGCTCCGGCCGGACTCTGGCCCGGGCGCCCGGCCTCCCCCCCGGCTCGGGCCGGAATCGGGGCGCGGGGGGGAGGGGAGGGGTGGGAGGGAGGGATCCCCGCGAGCTTCGGAGGGGAGGGGAGCCAGGTTCTAAGGGGGAGGGGGAGGGAGGGGGCGCGGAGGAAACTTTGTTACAACATGGAGTTTCCTCCCCGCGAGGCGGATGCAAACATGGAACCCGGGCTCTGTTTCAAGGCTCCCCCTTAAAAGGGCAACGGCTTCGGCGTGACCTGGACTCGGCCGCGGCTTTCATCACCGCTGGGGCCGGCGCGGCTCGGCTCTGGGGCCGGGAGGCGGGCCCCGCCGGGTTCCTGCCGCGCTCCAGGGGGCGTCGCCTCTCTTCCTGCCGCCCGCCCGCGGGGCCGAGCCTCTGCGGCTGCGTGGCAGGACCAGCACCCGGCCCACAGTTCCAGACAGCCGAGCGCCCGGGGCCAGGGCCCGCCCCACCCGCCCCGAGCGCCCACGCCGGGGAGTGCCCGAGGCGGCGCGGCTCCACCTCTGCACCTCGCGAGCGCCAGAGACTAGCCGCTTCTTGGTTTCCTCATCTGGGAGACGGGAATAACGCTCTCTGGTCTGCGAAATGGGTCTTCAGTGGTTGCAGGGCCCGCCTCGCAGGGAAGTCCTGAGCGAGTGAAGGCTCTGCCAGCTCCAAAAGTCTGTGCAGATCCGCAGAATTGTGCGTTTGACCAGACCAGGACCGTCAACACCCACCGCTGTTTCGGGGCCAGGTGACCCGGATCTGTAGGGCGTGAAAATTACAACCCCCTGCCCCGAAATGCCTCCTGCGGACCTCGCCCAATTGCCCCATCGGGTGCTCCGCACGTCCGCGCCCACGGCAGGGCACCAAGCCCCTATGTGCCTCAGGGCCTTCGTGTGCGCTGTTCCCTCCGCCTGGAAAGCGCTTCCAGCCCCTTCACGGAGCCAAATACCACGGACCTCTACGACATGCCACCTGCTCCAAGAGGCCTTCCTAGACCCTTTCTCTACTCCCCACGCCGGGCACGCTGTAATTATTGGGGCGGGGGGGTCATGCGGTGTCCGCACGCAGTGGGCGCTTAATCCCTGCGGGCCAGATTTCTGACGGTGGGGGCGGCCACAGACATCAGCTGTTTGTACGATTTTATTTTTTTATTTTTATTTTTAAAGATTTTCTTCATTTATCTGTCAGAAACAGAGAGAGAGAGGGAACATAAGCAGGGGGAGTGGGAGAGGGAGAAGCAGGCTCCCCGCTGAGGAGGGAACCCGATGCGGGACTCGATCCCAGGACCTTGGGACCATGACCTGAGCCGAAGGCAGACGCTTAACCTCCCGAGCCACCCAGGCATCCCTGTTTGTACGATTTTAAACACCCGTTGCACTTGGGATGTACGGAGACACGAGCTGGCGCGGGGCCCGCGTTTCCACGCGGATTCTTCCCGAGGGAAACTCCCGTGTTATGCGCCGCGAGGTCTGCGGGTGTTTTGTTCTGTTTTGTTTCTCCTGTTTCGGAAGTTCTTTCCATTCTCCTTACTATTTTGTGTTCACAGTTTAAAAAATAATAATAACGCCAAGCCCTGACAAACACGCCTCAGCACTTCCTTCCCCCGCGGGGCCTCGGTGGCGGGGCGGGGCGGGCGCGTCCTGTCCCGTCCAGCCGCCTAGTGCGAGCGCGGCGCACGTCCTCCAGGCCCGGGGCGGGGTGGGTTGGAGGGGGACCCGGGGAGGAGAGAGGCCCTGGGGAGGGGAGAGGCCCAGCGCCGGGGCTGCAGGGCGGGAGAGCGGCGCCGGCCCGAAGGCGCGCCAGCTGCTTGCCGTGCGACGGAGAAGAGAGGAGGCGGCCCGGAGCTGGATGGGACTCCCTCCACCCCCACCCCCCAACCCCCCACTCCAGCCCCAGGCCGGACCCCGCGGCCGTCCTCCTGCCCTTCGGCGCTCACATCGCCGCCAGCGTTGCATTTAATCCTAATAATCGCCGATGTGTAGCTAGCGATTCGTCTGCGTCCTGCTCTAGCTGCGCCCCCTAATCTCGTTCACTCCTCAGAACGACCCCCTTCTTTTCCCATTTTATAGATAAGGAAACTGAGCTCCGAGAAGTGAAGCGACTTGACCCAGCCTTCTGGCGAGGTTAGAGGTGGGGTTCTGGCCACCAAATCGAGACCCCCCCCCTTCAGTTGAGGCCCGGGGCGGGGTGTCAGCTTTATCTCCGGATGCCCAGCTTGCACTGACCCCAAAAGGAAATGTGTGGGGGAGGACTGAATGAACCCTGGACTCATCCCTAGCCTGAGCAGGGCGGCTCACTTTCCTCTCCTTTCCTTTCTCCCTCTCTGAAGGCTGAAACCTGGCCCGGCTGTCCCCTTGGGAGTCAGAGTAGCTGACCAAATGGATAGGGCATCGGGGAGGGTCGCTGCCCACCCCCGGCCCCATCCCCCTCGCCGCGCATCCCTAACGTCAGCCCCCTCCAAGGCCTCTTCCCCTGGGAGACCTTCCCAGGCTCCAAGGCCTTAGAGGGGGACCTTCTCCCAGGGAGGGGTGGTTACCAGGGAGTCAGCAGCCGCCCCCCCCCCCACCTCCGCAGAAGCCGGCAGAAGTGTTCTGTAGGGTCTCGGGGGTTCTTTGGGCTTCCTCCCTGGGGGGGGGGGGGCAGTGTCCACACCCAGCCGCTACCCCATAACTGCACTGCCCCAGCAGCTGGAGGTCACCTTACCCACAGGTTTTTTTACTGCACCCCAGGAGGATCAGATCAGGCGGGCTGTGAGTCCAGAAACCCCAGGACTCCGCTGGGTTCTGACTAGCAACCGTGGACAAGTCTCCTCCATTCAGCACCTCAGCTTCCTCACCTGCCAAAGGGGCTTGCTAGGAGCCCAACCCAGGCAAGTGAAAGGGGGGGGGCTCAGGGCAGAAAGGGAGGGTGTCCTCCTCAGACCCTTGGGGAGAATCCAGGTGCCAGGCCCCCTCCCCGCTCCCTCCCTCTAGGAAGAACCAGAGCTACTGGGGGAGTGGAGGGCAGCCCCTTGTAAGGGCTTCCTGCCCAGAAATGACTGACCTTGGCCTGACCTCATTGCTAATCCCTTGCCCAGGCCCAGGGTAGCCCCGTAGCGGATCCTTTGGTTCCTTCCCCTCCCTGCCTTCCTTGCACCCACATTCTCAGTGGCCGCCTTAACTATTCAGATGCCCGGCCTGCTCCTTCCTCTGGGCTCCCCGGTCCTGCTCTACAAGATCCAAGAACTCCCCACAACGTCGCATGCCTCTGTTTTGCACACACTTGCGCCCCCCCCCCCCCCCCCCCCCCCGCTCCTGGGCAGGTTCATTCTCTCTTGGCTGCCCTCCCCACTTCTCCATTCAGCTTTCAAAATCCTGTTCGGGAGTTACCTGCTCTGGCCCTGGCTTCACTCTTTTCCAGGTGTGCCTGACACACACTTGGGTTGTTCCCTCGCCCCACTGTTGAGTGATTTGCTGTCACTTAACGTAGCTGGCTCCCCCTACTGGAGTGTGAGCAACTTGAGAGCTGACGTCTTTAATTCGGGACTTTGCCTTCCTCCCCCACTTCTAGCACAGGGATGGCACCCAATTAATAGTGAATTGATGGAGAGGGGTGTGCCGGGGTACAGCTGGGGACACCTCCAGGAAGCTGGAGAGGAGTATGGAAGATGCCTCTTTCTCCAGTATCCGGCCCCCATCCATTCCCCTCTTCAGCTAGCGTGGGTCCCACCCTCTCCAGGGCCAAGCCCAGAAGAGGCTACAGCGGCCTTTCAGCTCAGGTGCTGTACCCTCTCCCAACCGTTTCTCTGGTTGGGCCAGACCTGTCCCATCCCGTCCCTCCTTAAGGGCCCCACTCGCATCGTTGCCCTTTTAAGAAAGAGGAAATTCTTCTCATAAACAAGCACCCCAACCAGAGCGCGGAGCTTGCCCCTCCAGATCCTGGGCAAACGGGGGTGCTTCCAGGCACAAGGCCGGCTCCAGGCTCAACCCCGGGAAAGGCCTGACGGCCCTTTCTAGCTACCGCTCTCCGCAGCCCAAAGGCTGGGGTCCGGGAGACCCGAAGAGGGAGGAGGAGGGACTTGGGGGAGCCTAGAAACCGCCCAGGGAGCGTCTGTAAAGTGCAACTCCTGCACCGGGCGAAGGGGTGCCGGGCGGCTCCCAGCGGCCGAAGGGGTTCCCCCGCCCACACAACTCCCCCTTCACCCCCCGCCCCTTCGCCAGGGCGGATTCTGAAGCCCCAGGGCGCGAGGCTCGAGCGCCCGCCTCCTCCTCCCTGGGCGGGAGGAGTGAGGCCGCGGCTGGGAGCGAGGGCGCTCGGGACCGTCCCTGCCCCTAGGGGGAGCTGGGAGTCAGAGCGGAGGGAGCGTTAAGAGCGCGGCGTGGGAGTCCCGGACGCCGGGTCCCCTGGGGAGCTAGCAAATTAATTGGGCCTCCGAGGCACGGACTCTTGGGTTCCACGACCTGGTGCCCGAAGAGGGGACAACTGCGCCTCCGTTTTACTGCCTGGAAAGTGGGTTTCGGGTGGAACAGAAAGTTTGAGGCTACTCTAACGGAGTAGGAGCGAACTGACGTTCGAGTAGAGGGCTGCTTCTAATTGTTCGAGGATTCGTGCTTTCCCGGTTTCTGCTCTCCCGCTCTTTTGGACGAGAAGTGAACTAGCATTTATTGAGCATCCATCAGACTATCCTAAGCGCCAGTTTGGAACCTGTGTCCCGCCCCCAACTGGGTCCCTCCATTGGTCACTCCTATAGGTGCTCAATATTTTTGGAGTTACTATTATTTTTAAGTCCCAAGTGTCAGGCACTGTGTTAAAGTGCTTTATATCCATCTCAAGGTTGGTGTTGTCCCCATTCTACAGATGAGCCCACTAAGACTGGAGGTTAATCACTTGTCCAAGCTAGGAAACAGCAGGTTCTTACGGAACCCAGGTTGGCCTGCCTCCAAAACTCCCACTCCATCTTGCTGCCCCCACACACTCCAGCAGGCCAGTCTGCCCCAGTCATTCCATCTCCCAGCCAGGCCCTGGGTGGGAGTTCATTCAGAGATCTTCCTCCCCTCCTCCTCTTCAGGAAGCCCGTACAAGAAGTGTTGATGGGAGCTGTGGGCCAGAGGGGTGGCTCCATGGGCAATGAGACAGGTCCAGACCTGAGAGAGGGCCGACTGTGAGTCCAGGAGAGAACAAGACCTCCCAGGAAGCCCCGGTGCACCCCCTTCCCCCAGTGCCCTCCATCCTTTGCCTCCTTTCCTTGCCTCCCCCATCCCCAAGGCACCCTCTGGCCCTACAGTACCAGATAGGTGGTGAGACCCAGGTAGACCACGGCCAGGACAGCTACAAGGACGAAGTAGGCCGGGTGGGAGAGGCTGGGCAGGTAGATGACCACGAAGTAGAGGTTGATGGCACAGACTAGCGCCATAATGGAGGTTGTGATGGCCTTGCTCAGCCTAGGGGACAGGAGGGAGGCTCAGGACGGGCTGCATCTCCTCTCCATTGCCCCAAGCCAGCCTGGAGGAGAGTGAGGGGATACACAAAGCCACCTTCTCCGGGCTGTGGGACCTGGAGCAGACCCCTTGCCCACTTCTGTTTCCTGGGCCCTCCAGGCTCCACATTGGCAGGATTTGGCAAGAGCAGAGTTTGAGGTGAGATGGTGAGGAGCTCAGGCTCTAGAAACAGCCTCCCGTCCCCAGATTCCAGTCCTAGTTCCCTACACTTGATAGCTGGGTGACCCTGCACAAGTTCCTTAACCTTTATGAGCTTCTCTGGATACTGGTAATTCCTACCTCTGGGTGGTTGTGAGGATCAAATGCAGAATTGCAAGTCCAGCGTTCGGGTTGGGGAGTACTCACCGGCCATTGGCAAACTCCTGCATGAGGGCTGGCATGCTGGTGAAAGTAAGGATAGGCAGCACAGCAAAGGGAAGCTGGGGAGAAGCAGGAGGATGGGGCTGAGGGACCCTGCCCTCACAATGCAGCAAGAAGGGAGGAGTGGAGCAGGGTTCCAGTCTTGCTCTGCCTGTGTGCCCTTGGGCAAGTCCCCTAACCACTCGGAGCCTTGGGTTCTCCACCCTGTGCCTTCCAAAGTTGTGAGGCTTCTAAGCAGGAGAAAGCATTTAGGGGCTCTGGGCCCAGGCTGCCTGAGTTTGAATGCCAGCTCTCCACTGGTCACTTAACTGTGTATATCAGTTTTCCAATCTGCGAAATAGGGACAATAGTGGTTCCTCTGGGGAACCACTTGCCTAAAGCCAAGGTGTGTTTAGAGGAGTGTTAAGGGTGGGGGGCAGGCTCCATATGGAGGATTGCTGTGGTTCCTGTATAGCTCGGCCGGGGCAAAGATGCTAGGCACCACGGGCTCACCAGCAGGCTCTGCAGCACGTTGAGCAGGTCGTTGAGACCTGACAGGTCTTTCAGGTCCCTGAAGACGGCCACGAGCACGGTGGGCAGGATGGCGCAGGAGCGAGTGAGGAGCACGCGGGCAAAGCGTGACCACCGCAGCTTCAGGAAGCCCTGGGTTGTGGGGTGGGCACCTTGGTGGTGGGGTCAGGACTAGGGATTCCAGAGGAGGGATCCTCTATCGTCCCTCAGCCCATCTCGCACCAGGGGAAACCCCCTATTTTTCCATCTCTAAAATGCGGGCAGCTCTGACTCTAGTTGGCGGAGAAAGGATGGATGAGGAAAAATGGGGGGGTTCCCCCCACAGCTGATTGCTTAAGACTAAGCTTTTGGGGAAAAGGCTCCTATTAGTCGTGGGTCTGCAGGCTTGAGCCAGTAACCTCACTTCTCTGCGTGTTTTCTCATCGTTAAACCGGGGTGGGGTGCGGGGGGGCGCTTACAATAGCGCCCTCTGGGCTGCTTTAAGGAGCAATGGGGCTGGTATCTGAGCCCCCAGTGGTGTACCCATTGACCTGGGATCCCTGGCCCTTCCCGGCCCGCCCCAGACCCCACCTCCATCACAAACTGTCCCGCGTAGGTGCCGGTCATGGTGGAGCTCTGCCCGGCCGCTAGGAGACCCACGGCCCAGATGTAGAGCGCAGCCGGGCCGAAGACGCAGCCCAGAATCACGCCCTGCAGGGCGAGGTGTGGTTAGGCCTGTGGCACCGCCCCTCGCGCAGGCTCCGCCCTAAGGTGGGCGTGGCCAAGAGCCCGGCTGGGGCTGGACTATTAGCTTCCACGCCCTCCCCTGCCTGGTGCTTACTCCTTGGTAAATGTCCACCTCCACCGTAAGGTTGTTCTTGGGGAAGATCTTGGCGTAGTCGTGGAGGCTGCTGTTGGCACAGACGTTGAACTGTGGACACCGGGACAGTAGGAAGGGGATGTGAAGATGCACACAAGGGGATGCACAGTTTCAGAAAATCAGACAGCCAGGCCTTGACCAGGGGTGGAAAACTGGTGACCCGCGGGCTGAATCCGGCCAGATATATTTTGCTTGACTAACGGATGTTTTTCCTCTGTAATGTGAATTTGTTGCCAACATCTAAAATTGAGGAGAATTCACCCAGGAACCCGGTTTCCAGGGCTCTGTTGGGTTTGTAAGGGCTAGCATTACCACAAAGGGGCGATTGGTTGGCCGTGACCTAATAGTCTCCTCTCCCTTACACTGGACCCACTTACCACAGCCCTGAGGAGCCAGTCCTCCCCCTGCAGTGCTTGGCATTCAGAAAGCACCCACACCTGGCTAGCAGTTGTTAGAGCCGCGTGACAGAGACCCACTCAGGAAGGAGAGAGGCCCAGGTCCCAAATCCCAGAGAGCCAGTGAGGAGCTTTGTATCATTGGCTGCTAAATCCCCAGGGTCAAGGCACTGCCTGATCCCTAACACATACTCAGTAAATCTTTGCTGGATGAATGATGGTTTATCTGCTAACAATGAAGATGATCAGGAGAGAGGACTCAGAGAAGAAAAGGACTGCTTGAACAGTCCCAACTCTGTGCTCATGCTCAGGCAGGCACCTACTCCCAGAATGCCCTCCCTGCAGTTCGCTGGACAAATCCTGGCCATCCGTCAAGGTACAGCTGGAATGCTGGGTCCTAGGACTGAGACTCAGCTCCTCCCTCCCAGTCACCTCCTTTGGATGTCGGTGCCTTGCCGCCCCTGGGGTGGGTTGCCTGGGGGGAGCCGTGACTCCCCAGCAGAGTGGGTAAGGGGTCTCAGCCAGAGGCCCGGTCACAGACACCCTCCTCTACCAGTGCCGGAAGTGCAGGACGGACACTCAAAGAGCTCAGATGCATTGCCTGGTGTCCCCAGCAGAGCCTGCAGGGCTTGGGGGTTGGGGAGGCCGGCTGTGGCTGTGTGGGGAGGTACATCTCACCGCAGCCTCGTTGGTTTGCTGGTAGAAGGCCTGCCCAAACACGGCTACAACAAAGAGATTGATGAAGAAGGAGACAGACAGGGCGATGGTGGCCTCAATCAGGAAGTACATGTTGGCTTCTCGGATTTCCGTCCAGCGGGACCGGTCTATCTCTCGAGACTAAGAAGGTCAGAGGGGAGGAAAGAGCCAAAGTTCCTCAGGGCTCCCCCAACATTCTCCACCCTCACACTTCTACCTATGTTCCCTTCAAACCCCAGTTCTTTCTAAAGCCCTCCCCGTGGCAGTTTGGGACAGGCCTTGGTCAGCTGACACCCCTCCTGCATGCCCAGTAATATTCTGCCTCAGGGCCTTTGCACTTGCCATTCCCTCTGCTTGGAATATCTTCTCCCTGATCTTCCTTCGCATCCTTCATGTCTCAAAGGTTACCTCCTTACAAAGGTCTTTCCCGACTACCTTTTCTAAAGTAGCTCCTGCTTAGTCATTCTCTATCATATTTCTCTGTTTCCTTCCTTCAAAGCATCTTTCACAATCTATGTTTGTTTCCTTTACCTGTTTACTGGCTCTTGGTCTGTCTGCCCCACTAGAATACAAGCCCCAGAAAGGCAGATGACTTGTCTGTCTTTGCATCACTGACCCCTGGCTCTCAGCACACAGTAGACCCTCTATTGCTACATATTGGATAAGGAGAGAATGATTCACTTCCCGCCTAAAATCGGGAAGGCAGGAGCCAAAGGGGCGGGGCTCCCGGCTTGGAGGCGGTGTGAGCGGCGGCGGAAGGGAGCAGGCATCTCTCCGTCCCCTCGCCTCGGCTCACCTTCACCAGGGCCGAGTGCAGGTAGATGTTGTGAGGCATGATGATGGCGCCGACGATGCCCACGGCCTGCAGCAGCTCTGGACGGCCGCAGCCGCGGCACGAGGGCAGGAGCAGGCCCTGGAGAAGCGCTAGCTGGGCCGGCCGCGCCACCACGTACTGCGGGGAGACGCCTGGTCGGGCCGAGCCCTGGGCCGTCGTTCCCACCCTCCGCCCGGACCCTGGCCGCTAGGGGGCGTGGCCAGAGGCCGCGGCCCCCGCCCCCTCAGCTCCGCAAGGGGCACCGACGAATGGCCTTGGCGGAGGGTAATGCGGCTTTGGCTTCCCACCTCGTAGCCGAAGGTCAAGGCCATAATTGTAATAAGCAATCCAAAAAAGGCTTCCAGCTTCCGCAACCCTAGTGGGAAGGCAAAGGATCACAACAACAACAACAACAATTGGAACGTAAGCGATTATTAATGGCTAATACCTTGGGCACTTTGTTCTAGGCACCGTGTCAAGGGCTTCACAGATATGACCTCAGTGAATCCTCACCACAGCCCTGTGACGTCTGTGCTGTTATTATCCCCATGGTATAGATGAAGAAACCCACGTCCAAGTAACTTGCTCAAGGCCACACAGCCAGAGGGAGGGGGCTGGGAGTCTCTGTCTCCTCTCAGTACAGCAGAGTATGGTTTATACACACTCACTTGTTCCCCCAACCCGGTCCCCTGTGAGGGGCATACCCACCGTAGTTGTCAAGGAAGAGGAAGAAGAAGGTGTCCACGATGGTGATGAGGACGCCGCCCCAGAGTGGGATTCTGAAACCGGAGTGGCCAGCCAGGGTCAGCCCAGCCTGGTGCAGGGGTCTGGAACTCCCACTCCCAGGGCAGGTGACTGTGGAATATGGCCTCCTGGGAACAGGGACCCACGTGGTGGCCCCAGGCAGGGAAGGGAGAGGGGAGCGGGAGTGTGTTGGAGCTGGGAAAATGGCACAAAACCCAAGGAAGGGCCCAGCTGGGTGGGGGACCAGCCTGGGGCTGCAGTCCCCAGGCCGCCTGGCGAAGCCCGCCTGGCGACCGGTGTCTGTGTGACTTTAGACGAGTCACTTCACGTTTCTGGGTCTCAGAATTTCAGCATCTCTCAGATGCCCCCCAGCCGGCAACACAGCACAACAGCTCTAAGTCAGAGGGGACTGCGGCGTGAAAGGGACTCAGGGAAATATGAGGCCCTGGACTGGAGAGCTGGGGCCCACTGGGGGCAGTACCGTCCCGCTGAGAGCAGACTGAACGCGATGGCCGTGCCGATGACCTCCTGCATGTCCGAGCCCACTATGGCTAGCTCGATGGTCAGCCAGAGGAGGGTGCGGGGCACCTGGGGGAGGAGGTGACACTTCACCAACGTTGGGCCAGTTGTCCTTGATGCCCCATGGCTTTCCATACCCGGCACTATCTTGTTGGGAGGGCAGCCTGCACGAGACCCCTGCCGGCCTCGCCCGCTGGCTTCCATTTAGGTTTTGTAGGAAACAATTAAGGGAGATGGAAAGGCAGGGAGAGATCATTTTTCCCCCCCTACTTCTAGTGGTGTTCCCGGCAGTGGTGCCGGCCAGGGCACCAGGCAGCCTGGGCTCTTCGGTATTGGTGGCCATTTCGACAGCAGTGGCCGGGCTTCCAGAAGCTTGGCAGCAAATGATGGCTCTTGGGCAGCTGCCCAGCAGCTTTCTGATTTCTGGGTAACACCCCCTTCCCTTGCTCCTCCAGCCCTTCCAATACCTTTGTGACTGCATCCCTGCATTAAATACCTTTGAAATCCCTTGTGGCGTGGTTTTTGTTTTCCCGCCTGGACACTCACAGCAGGGAAGTCCAGTGTCCACCCCAGCCAATGACCATCTCAAGCCAATGCCTGCCTATTTTGCACCTTGGGCAAGTCACTTTCCCAGGTTTCAACATCCCCTCCTGTAAAACGAGCAGGGATCTCTAACGTCCCTCTCAGTCTGTGCGCTATTAGTTTGAGCCTCAGTCTTCCCATTTATCAAATGGACTTGTGAGGCCCCGCTTGAGATGATGTATTTATTTGATCATGGACGCTGTAAAACTGTTTGGGGTTTGGGGTCTGTGGGTGGGTGCTCCCTGTCCAGACCCTCCAAGCTCACCTTAGGGTAGTAGAGGTGGCAGACCTCGCCCAAGTCCTTGCCTGTCACCGTGCCCAGCCGGGCAGCAAGCCGCTGACAGAGCAGGCCCAGCACGGTGGCCCACAGCAGCACCCAGAGCAGCTGCGGGGAAGCAGGGGGAGGCCTTCAGTGCGGGGGGTGCTGTCTGACAACCCCAAGCTGCCGCTGGTACCCCTCTAACCAAGCACACCCCTTGGGGAGAGAGTAGAGGAGATGGAGGGAGAAGACCAACACTCCCACCCCCCCACACACACTCTGGCAGGGCAGCCCTGAGGACCCTTTTCAGGCCCATTTGAACTTGATGCTTGCTCCGCCCAACACCAGCCATGCCGTCCGCTCTGGGGAAATGTGGCAAGTTGAGGGGTCTCTGCCCTCCCCAGGGTGCCCCGACTCAATCACTTTGAATCCAGCCACAGCACCAGCCTGAAGATCTGACTCAATGTTTCCTGGGTCCAGGAAAGCGATGCTCATGAGGAAGCCAGGCCCCGTGAAGGCCCACAGCTTCCTCAGGCTGAATGCGCCCTGTGGGTGGGAGTGAAGCGAGGAGATGCTGGGTAGAGGGGTGGTAGCAATGCGCCTTGGCCTGCCCCCCAGCTGAACCCCCTCTGGGCTTATCAGCCCAGGCTGTCTGGCCCTGCCCCTTCCTCCCCCCCACCATTCCCGGAGCTACCACCCCTGGGGGATCGTGGAGGGTGTGGGGTGGGAGGAAGCAACAGGATCTGCTGAGTCATAGTGGATCTGCCTTCTGGATCTGTTCAATTTGGCAACCGGCCTGCAACTGACCAGTCCACCTGAAGCTTGCCCTGACTCAGCAGATCCTCAGAGCCCAGAGGGGGTTTTTTTTCTGGGGTCAAGCCTCTCTGGTCCTGCTCCTCCTTCCCCAGTTCCTTCTCAAACCACAGTCCCTCCTCTCTGGAGTCCACTGAGCCTCGGGTCTCCCCACCCCATTCCAGGGCTAGGCCTGGCAGCCTGAGGATCTGCTAAAGATTCTGGAAGTTCAGGCCGACAGCATCCTAGAAAACAGCCTGCAGTTCCCTTCACTTCTCCCGATGCCCTCGAGCCGGTCCTTTCCTTTAGTACTACAACAAATCCTTGAGGCTCCAGCCTGAGCTCCCCCCAGGCCCCTTTCTGTCTGTAAGAAAGCTGGGATTCATTCAGAAAGCCGCTTGATCATTTTTAGACAAAACCTGAGCCCCCCAGCCAAGTGCTAAGTAAGGATGGAAGCAGGAGAAGGGCAGTCGCCACCGCCAGTCACTGCTGCTCAGAGCTGGAAGGAACTTGCCAGGGTCTTCCGGAGCCCTCCTTCCCCCAGCCTGTGAGATCTGATAGCATGCTGTCAGTCCTGAAAGACCCCAGGAAGTTTCCAGCATTCCTACCAGTTCTGTGTCGGGGATGGGGATCTTCTCACTCAGGTAGGTTGTTCTGAGAGGTTCTTGCTGTGGCTCTGAGCTCGGTGGGCTGGAGATGGAGCCATAGTTGGGCCTGCTTAGACTTTGAGGGTTCTTGTCACCTGCAAAGGGCCCCAAGGAGGTATGGTGACTGATTGGTTTCTTTCTGGTGGCCCAAGGCTAAAGCCCTCTGTTCTCCTCCCCCACAGCCTTCTGGCAAAGTGGAGAAATTAAGGCCCAAGTAAACAGGAGCCCTTGGCTCCCATCTTGGGTCCATCACCTCCACCCTTTGACTAAATGTTTCAAGATTTAATTAAATTAATTAATTTGTTAATTAATTAATTAATTTTTTTTTTTTTGAGAGAAAGAGCAAGCATGCCCAAGGGGGAGGAAGAGAGGGAGGAGGGGGAGAGAGAATCTCAAGCAGATTCCACGCTGGGCATGGAGCCCAACTTAGGGCTCAGTCTCACGACCTGAGCTGAAATCAAGAGTCGGACGCTTAGCTGACTGAGCCACCCAGGCGCCCTGACCGACCAAATGTTTCAGAAGACATGTGGGAATACAGTTTCTAGAATAACTCTCCTTCCATGTGGGCACAAAGATTCCCAAATCCACATCTCTCCTGCCACAAAGGATGCAGAGGGGGACACTGGACTCTGAAGAGGGCATACTGATGCCCATGTGTAAGCCCCGTGGCCTCACTGCTGCCTCCTCCACCAGCCAGGTGAACTCCAAGAGCTCCAAATGCATAGAGAACAGACAAAGGGGACATTATGCACTTGGGGATGCAAAGAGCCCACCCCCAGACTGGGGTCTGGAATTAGGTAGAGACCAAGATACCCATGGGGGATCAGAGGGCTCCTTTGCCTCCTCCCAACCCCCCTTTAGGACTCTGACCCTGGAGGGGCTACTCACCTGTCATGAGAACGGCAGACTCAAGCACTCTTCGTGTGAGTGGGATGTTAGCAGCCACTCAGCAGGCACACTCCCTCTCTGAGGGCTGGAGCATATCAATGTGCAAGGCCACGCCCTCCTATCCATCCTCAGCTGATCTCAGCTGTCCTCACATACATTGCGAAACACTTTCCAAAGGCAGAAGTGGCCAGCTCTGGCGGAACGTCTCGATGACCAAAATGCAGGAACTTTCTTTCCTCCTGGCCCGAGGCCCACAACGCTTTTGACCCCCTTCCAGGTGCCGTACATTCTGTGTCTCCCAAGTTAGCTCTGATTTCAAGACATTTCCTGCTGCTTGGGTGTTCATGTCCAGATCACATGCCCACACACAAGCAGTCAGGCCCTTCTCTTCAGTCTGGAGTCCCCAGCAATGGGAGTCCTGATGGCTAGCAGGCCTCAGTTTCCTACTGAGTGCCTCAGAGGAGAAGACCTTTGGGCACTGCGACAGGCACAAGCCCTGATGACTCAGGCCAAGGAGAGCTTCCGAAGAATGAGGCACTGGAACTCTGGTCCCGATTCTGCCACTGATTCACTTGAGATTGTCACCAGGCCGTCCCTTTCTCTGAACTTGGTTCTTCTGTTACATGAAGGGCTCAGACTAGCTAAGAGGTCAAAACAGTAGGTGCCCAAGAAGGCCAGGCAGGTCAGATAGACTAGGAGACAGGTGAGGAGTAAAAAAAGTGTCAGCTCAGTGTTCAACGATGAATGATGCCAAGCCTCAGTATCAGTGGGTAACAGGGAGTGGTGGAGACTGTAGCAAAACAAAGGACACATACTCTGTCCAAAGGGGGCAGTGCCTACAGAGTTCTAGCCAGTTGTCATGTGGGAATGTGTGCCCACTGTCACCATGTCTTCTGATCTGTCAAGGATATTGGAAGATGTTGAGTTTTGTTCTGTTTTTTTTTAAGATTTTATTTATTTATTCATAAGAGACAGAGACAGAGACAGAAGGAGAAGCAGGCTCCCCGCTGAGCAGGGAGCCCCATGAGGGGCTCGATCCCAGGACCCTGGGATCATGACCTGAGCTGAAGGCAGATGCTTAACCATCTGAGCCACCCAGGTGCCCAGGAAGATATTGAGTTTTATGCAACATATGCCTCTTGAATCTTAGGCTCAAAAAAATTGAAAATATTGTATAATTTAAACAAAATATTTCTTTAGGCTAGCTTCCACTTGAGGGTTATCGGTCTGTATCTGGATAAATGGGGGGTAAGACTCTTTTCAATTCCTGATTGCTTCTCCTTGTCTGTCCTGTGCCCCCACTGCTTCCCTCCCTTAGGGTCTTCTTCCCGTGCCCACTCCCGTCCTCTATCCTGTGGCCTTCCTTTTCTGCCAGGAAGATTCAAAACCAATCTTTGGGGTTTCCAACGCCAAGGTCTGAAACCTCAGGATCCAGGGAAAACAGGTGCAAGCTCTGGGGCCCAGCTCTGAACAGGGATATGATGTATCCCCATGTTGAGTCAAACACATTAGCCAAAGCTTGGGATCTGGATGGGGGGAGCTGGCAACCAATTACCTGGCTCCTCATGGATGGGGGAGGTTGGAGGGACTGGAGAGGAGGTGGTGCGGGAAGAAGAGTGAATGATAGGTCATAAGGGAGAGAGGAACATCATGGTTTGTCACTGTGCAATCCAGTTGTTCAGCGTGCTGACACTGTCTCAAATTTCCCAATCACTGCCTTGGGCTCATGTGGGGTCGGCTGGGGTAGGATGTTGTGATGATTAATTTTATTGTCAATTTGGCAGGGTCACAGTGTGCCCAGATACTTGGTCAAATATTCAGGGTGTGTTGGTGAAGGAGGGTATTTTTGGAGATTAACATTGGAATCCACACGCTGAGTACAGCAGATTTCTCTCCCTAATGAGGGTGGGCCTCATCCAACCAATTGAACAGAACAAAGGGCTGAGTAAGGGAGAGTTCACTCTCTCTGCCTATCTTTTTTTTTTTTTTTTAAGATTTTATTTATTTATTTGACAGAGAGAGACACAGCAAGAGAGGGAACACAAGCAAGGGGAGTGGGAGAGGGAGAAGCAGGCTCCCCGCGGAGCAGGGAGCCCGATGTGGGGCTCGATCTCAGGACCCTGGGATCATGACCTGAGCTAAAGGCAGACGCTTAACGACTGAGCCACCCAGGTGCCCCTCTCTGCCTATCTTTGAACTGAGATATTGGTCTTCTCTTGCCTTCAGGCTTGGCTGGGACTGGAACTTAGATCATTGTCTCTCCTGCTTCTTAGGCCTTCAAACTCAGACCGGAATTACACGTACCATCAACTCTCCTGGGGCTCCAGCTTGCAGACCTTGGGACTCCTCAGCCTCCATACTCATGTGAACAGTTCCTTAGTATCTACCTATCTATCTGTCTGTATTTTCTATTGGTTCTGTTTCTCTGGCGAACCCTAAGACAGAAGTCTTCCTCTTCGCATCTTTTGTGGAGTTTTACCTGGACTCAGTAAGTGTAATTAATTAATGACTGATCAGGGGTGCCTGATCAGTGATCTAGTTTTATATTTTTATAAATTATATATATATATATATAAAACTAGATCACTCGTTTTATATTTACTTTTAAGTCTGTCATCTATTTTGAGAGAATTGGACTCCATGAAAGCTCACCTTGTACGTGCAGGTGGACATACAAGCCTGTATGGCTGGAGGGTAAAATGGCACAGCTGCGCTGGAAATAGTTTGGGAATTTCTTAAAAAAGCTAAAGATGCAGGGGCGCCTGGGTGGCTCAGTCGTTAAGCGTCTGCCTTCGGCTCAGGTCATGATCACAGGGTCCTGGGATCGAGCCCCGCATCGGGCTCCCTGCTCCGCGGGAGGCCTGCTTCTCCCTCTCCCACTCCCCCTGCTTGTGTTCCCTCTCTTGCTTTGTCTCTCTCTGTCAAATAAATAAATAAAATCTTAAAAAAAAAAAAAACTAAACTAAAGATGCAACTACCATATGATCTAGCAACTGCACTCCTAGGCATTTTTTCCCAGAGAAATAGTTCATATTCACCCAAACACTGCACCCAATTTTTTATAGCAGCTTTATTCATAATAGCCCAAATTGGAAGCAACCCACATTGTCCTTTACTAGATGAATGGTTAAGCAAACTGTAGTATATCTACACCAAAGAATATACTCCTGGGCATTTATCCCAGAGAAACTAAAATGTATGTTCACACAAAAATCTGTATGCAAGTTGCAGCTTTATTTGTAATAGTCAAAAACTAGAATTAGCCCAGATGTCCTTCAACAGGAGAATGGTTACACTAACTGGGCTGTACAGACCATGGATTACAACTCCTCGGTAAAAGAAACAAACTATCGATACACACAATGATTTGGATGAATCTCCTGGGAAATTATGCTGAGTGAAAAAAGTCTATCTCAGGAGGTTACATACTGTATTGTTCCATTTACAGAACATTTTTGCAATGACAAAGTTTTGGAAGTGAATGTCAGAGTAGTGACCACCAGCGGGTATCGGTGGAGGGTGGAGAGGGAGGTGGGTGTGACTATGGAAGGGTAACTTGAAAGATCCTTTTGGTGTTGGAGCTGTTCAAGTATTTTGACCTTGGTGCTGGATCCACAAACCTACACACGTGGTAAAATTGTATAGAGCTTAGCGCACACACACACACACACACATACACACGAGTACAGATAAAACAGGAAATCTGAAAAAGATGAATGGATTATGTCAATGTCAATATCCTGGTTGTACTGAAAGCAGGGTTAAACAGATACTTGACACCCATGTTCATAGCAACATTTTCCACAAAAGCCAAAAGCCAACAACAGCCCAACTGTTCACAACAGATGAATAAACAATATGTGGTCTATCCATACAATAGATTATTATTCAGCCTCAAAAAGGAATGAGAGTCTGGGGGCTCCTAGGTGGCTCAGTCAGTTGAGCGTCTGACTCTTAGTTTCAGCTCAGGTCATGACCTCAGGGTTGTGGGACTGAGCCCCACATTGGGTTCCGCGCTCAGCAGGGAGTCTGCTTGGGATTCTCGCTCTCCCTCTCTCTCTGCCCCTCCCCCCACTCTCTCTAAAGTAAATAAAAATAAATCTTCAAAAAAAAAAAGGGGGAATGAAAGTCTTATACATGCTATAACATGGATGAGTCTTGAAAACTTTATGAGAAGTGAAATAAGCCAGACACCAAAGGACAAATATTGTATGATTCCACTTATATGAGTTTCTCAGAACAGACAAATTTATAGAAACAGAAAGTAGAAGGATGAGTTCCAGGAGCTAGGGGAAGGGAGCAGGGGAAGTTACTGTTCAATGGGTATAGAGTTTAATCGAGGACGGTAACAATGTTCCGGAAATGGATGGTGGTAATGGTTGCACAACAGTGTGAATATCCTTAGTGTCACTGAATTATACACCCAAAGATGGTTAAAAGGGTAAATTTTATGTATATTTTGCCACCCCCCAAAAAGGTGGGAAAAAAAATCCTGGCTATAATATTGTATAATAGGTCTGCAAGATGTTAGCACTGGGAGGGGGGGGGAGTGGGCAGAGTGTACATGAGATCTCTCTCAATTTTTTCCTACAGCTATGTGTGAATCTGCAATTATCTCAATATTTTTTTATTTTTTATTTTTTTAAGATTTTATTTATTTATTTGACAGAGAGAGAAATAGCGAGAGCAGGAACACAAGCAGGGGGAATGGGAGAGGGAGAAGCAGGCTTCTTGCTGAGCAGGGAGCCCGATGCGGGGCTCGATCCCAGGAACCTGGGATCATGACCTGAGCCGAAGGCAGACGCTTAACGACTGAGCCACCCAGGCGCCCCAATTATCTCAATATTTAAAGTGGAGGGAAAAGGTGGGTTTTATTGAATGGATATTATACTTCCATAACATTGATTAAAAAACACCACCCACCACCACCCACCAGAGCTTCTGGAATCAAATGGCCTGGGCTTGAATCTGACTTTTACTAGTTCTGTGACACAGGCAAGTTTCCTAGGCCCTCAGTTTCCTTGCCTGGAAAGTGGGGATAATAAGAGTACTTACCCCAAAGAGTGTTTGTGAAGCGCAGGAAATGCACCTGCTTTTTAAATGGGTTTCCAAAATGTCGCCGGCCACCGCCAATCCTTCGCCACCCCAGACGCATTTTCTTCTACTAACATCGCAGCCCCTGGTGGTTGGGTGCCCACACTTGCCCACACAAGCCTTTGGATTCAGTGCAGCTCAAACGGGAAATCTGTGAGGATGGGATAATGGGACAGTTGCACGCGATATCTCATAAAACAAAATGAGGAAACCATCAAACTGAACAAGAACAGCTTTTGTGACAGATGCTGGTGTTGGGGGAACAGCTGATTCAACCAAAGGCGGGGAGGCTCGCAATAGAGTCAGAAGGCCATGTCTGCACCTTCCAAGGACGTTACAAGCCCTCGGGTTTGAGTCTGTTGTCCAATGTCTAAATGTAAGACTTTTCTTGTGGGGCTCCATCTGTCTGTAGCATCGCTCTTAGTTTATCTGCTCACCTACGGCTTCTTGTGGGAGCAAAGAAAACACACAGGCAGGCATGTGGGCATTTGCCTGACCCACTCCAGGGTCTTTCAGTCTCCTGGACAGCAGGCAGTGCTTCCATTGGGTTCCCAGACCCTCCACCATCCCATCCTGAACCCTTGCAGTAGCTAAAACATTCCAAGCTCCCTGCCTCTCACCTCCAGGACTCTGCAATTGCTGCTTCCTCCTCAAACATCCCCCACACCCTTTGCCTGGCAAACAGCATTTTGTCCTTCAGGATGCAGCTCTGGTGTGACCTCTTCCGGGAAGCCTTCTTTGATTTCTCCAGGCCCAGGCTGTGTGCTCCCTCAGCACAATGCCCTTCCCATGCAACTCAGCTGTGAGGCTGCTGTCAGGGATAGTGCAGTAGGGAATGGGCAGCTTCTGGGTGCCTGGGGAAGGAGAAAGACAGTGTACAGTCAAGCCTACTTTGGAAGTACCTAAAGCAGGAAGATGCCTCTTCCCTGTTCTGGGATCTGTCTCCAGAGAGCCACACCTGATCTGTTTATCAGAGTGAATTTACACATGTATTCGAGCCAGATGCCCTGAGTCCAAATCCTGGCTCTGCCCCGAGCCAGTTGCATGTCTTGGCCTTAACCTTTCCCTCATTTGTGAAATGGGTACAATAATAGAACTGACCTAGAAGGGGTGGTGTTGTGAGAATCACATGAATTACCATATGTAGAGGGATTAAAATAATAAGGGCTATCTAGCATTTGCTCTTATATTATTGTTGTTCATTTCCCTCTGCCTCCCTGGGCTCCCACGCCAGGTCAAGTGCACATTTAACACTCTACTGTTGCATGTATACATTTCCTTCTTAGCTCTTTCCATGTTCTGCACTCACACATTCATTCATGGGGTCCTTGACTAATGTCTCTTCTCTTCTAGGCTGTGTGCCATGAGGGTAGGGCCGGGCCTTGATACTCCCACAGCAAGTCGCCGGATCCAAGGGAGCTCAGCAGAGGAAGGATCTCAGTGGGTCAGATGTCACAGCCCTTCCAGAGCATCGGGGACTGGAGATGACTCTCCAGATCTCTGTGGAGTGTTCTGGGTACGCTGGGCTGAGCAGCTTTGGTTTCAGTTCTCCACACATGAAGTGAACTTGCCAGGGCCGGGGGGCCCTCTGCGACCCAGCCCTGCCTACCTCACGATGACTGAGCACACTAGTACTCCAGCCTTCCTGGCCTTCTGAGTGCAACATGCTCAAGAGCCCTTGCGCTTGCTGTTCCCTCTGCCTAGCATGCTTTTCCTACAGCTCTCCACAGGTCTGACTCCTTGGCATTCATTCAGGCCCCAGTTCAACTGAGAGGCCAGGAAGGCCCTCCCTGAAATCTCTACCCTCAACCCTTCAACCCTGAGTCACTGTCTACCCATGACTTGACTTTTTTTCCCCCATAAAATTCCAAAATTGCACGTATGAAATGATTTTTTGTGTTTACTATCTCCCCGTGCAACCAGCAAGCATTGTGAGGACAGGGACTTTGTCCTGTCACTGCCGATCTCCCACTGCCCAGAAGGATCCTGGCACATGGAAGGGATCCCCATATTTGTTGAGCTGAGTGCCAGGTTGAATGGAGAGACCTTACCCTCTGAGAGAGCTGCTGCCGTCCAATATGGCAGCCACTGGCCACATGTGGCCAGATTAAAAGTAAAATTAAGGTAAAACTCCAATTCCTCAGTCATATGAACCACGATTTCTAGCACTCAGTGGCCACATATGACTAGTGGCTACCATATTGGACATAGCAGATACAGACCATTTCCATCACTGCGGGAAGATCTGTGGCATCCAGTTGCTCTAGACCAGAAACACACATTGCGCTTTCCTACCTTTACTCTTCACTCATGTCATTTCCTCTGCCTGTAATGCTTTATCTGATCCTTAATAAAAATCCTACACGTATAGAATTTGGGAATGTTAAAACAAACAAACAAAAGCCTTAAGATCAATTCAACAATTACACTTCTGAGAATGTATCCTTCGGTAAATAATTGTTGATACATGGGAGGATTTAGCTACAGAGATGTTCAATGCAGCACTGTTTATGGTAGTCAACCCCCCCAAAAAAACAGACAAAAAGCAAGCAGTGGGGAGAGATTGGTTAAATTATGGTAGAGCCATCTGGGGCGCCTGGGTGTCTCAGTCCGTTAATTGGCCAACTGTTGATTTTGGCTCAGGTCATGATCTCAGGGCCCAGGGATGGAGCCTCAAGACTGGCTCTGTGCTCCTCGGGGAGTCAGCTTGAGGATTCTCTCTCTCCCTCTCCCTCTGCACCGCCCCCCCCCACTGTGTTCTCTATCTCTCTCTAAAATAAATAAATCTTTAAAAAAATTATGGTACAGCCATCAAAAATAGAGGACTGTATAATACCATGGAATTCTTTCAAAATATATTGTTAAATGAAAGAAAGCCTGGGGATTAACATAAGAATAAAAAAAAATTAAAAAAAAAATTAAAAAAAAAAGCCAGTTATAATACAGGAAAAAAGTTACAAAACACAAGGAGATTGGGGCTAGAAGTTTCCAGCTTTATCTGTAATGTCTGAAACTTTGAAGAATATAATTAAGTATGTAATTATCAGTTAATGAGCATTATTACTATATGATTTCATTTTTGTTTAAAAAAAGTCCCTTGGAGTTTTAAAGACAGATCAAACATTCTATATAAAAGTGCTTGACATGGGGGCACCTGGCTGGCTTGGTCAGAGGAGCATGTGACTCTTGATCTTGGGGTCATGAGTTTGAACACCACATTGGGTGTAGAGATTTCTTAAAAAAAAAGAATTTTTAAAAAAGTGCTTAACGGGAGGCTAATATAATATTGTATTGCAACTATTCTTCAAAAATAAAAAAAAAGGCAATGTTAAGACAGTAAACAAAAAACTTCTTGACAGAGTAAATGCTGAACAAACATGGGCCACTTTTATGCATCAAAAAAAGAGTAAAGAGCATATTTGCCAAAATGTTAAGAGCGGCAGCCTATAGTTTGAGAAATTGGGGTGAATTCACGTTCTTCTTTTGGTTTAGCCCCCTTTTCTCAGTTTTCTCTAGTGAAGATGCATTTCTTTTGAAATAGGGTTATGGGGACAATAAAATATATTTTTAAAAATTCTTTAAGGCTCAACTCAAGCGATAGTTCTCCACGAAGCCTTGCTGCCCTGAGTCCAGAGTCACGGCCGCCCTCATCACAAAGTGGAGCTTGGGCGGGGACGGGAGGGGGAGGCAGGGTCTCTTCAGCTGGAAGAGGCGGGCCCATGAGTGCGAAAACGGAGGAATGGAGCCTGCACCCCCTTTACCAGCTGTCCTGGAGAAGCTTGCCTAATATTTGCTGATGAGCCGTGGCCTGCCCTGGGCAGAAACAAAGCCATTGGCCAGATTGACATTGTACAAGGAGCCTAAAGGAGCCGAGGATCTCCTGCCTATCCTTTTTTTCTCAGGGATCCGGTAACTGGGGACCCTGCATGCAGTTTGGGGGTTCCTGTGTGTCACTGGAAAAGGAGGTAGAGTGTGAGAACTGGCCGCCCACGTGTTTTGGGAGGCTTCGGAGGTGATGAGCGAGGCCAGTGGGGATCCAGATCCCCCACCAGCCCCTGCTCTTTTTCTTGGTTGGGGGGTGGGGGTGGGTGGAAGCAGGGTAATTTGGCTTATGCTTAGTGGCACCCAGAAGCCCTGCCCCTCTATCCCTACTAACCTAGTGACCGAGAGTGTGGGTTTCGGCATCAACGTCCAGGTTTGACTCCTGCTTGCTACGTACTAACTCTGTGAGTTACTTAACCTTTCCGCGCCTCTATTTGCTTATCCGTAAAATAGGACTGTTGATTACAGCATCTTGGAAGAAGCGTGAAATTCGCTGGGTAAACTCTGTTAACAGTTCCTCTTTTTAGCCAAGACACAAGACTCTGGCCAGGGAAGGTTCCCGCGCCCACAGCAGAACCGCGGGGGTGGGGCCCATTTATTCCCCAAAGAACCCGCAGCTCGGAAGGCGCGCCTCGGGGGTAAGTCCCTCTGGTTCCCCGCTGCGTCCCCGGCGCCGCCCCGGCTTCCTGCCCGGTCCCCGCATGCCGCGCGACGCCGGCCCTAGTGCGGCGGCCGCTGGGGGTCCAGCGAGCGGAAGGGGCTGGGCCGGTGGGAGGAGCGCAAGGCGGGGGTCGGGGGGTGGCGCTTCGCGAAGGGGCCGAAGTACTCGGCGGCGAAGGTGACCACGTCTGGCGGCTGGCGCAGCAACAGGAAGAGCAGGAAGTCCGAGATGAGCGCCTGGGCCTCGGGGTGCTGCCGCAGATAGCTGGTGTGGCTGAGACGGAGCTCCTCCTGGCCGGGACCGAGCCTGAGCGGGACCCGGGGACCCGGGAGCCCGCGCCCCAGGAGCACCCCCCGCCCCCTTCGCTCTAAGGAGCGCCTCCCAGCCATCGGGGTGTGCATTTCAAGCAGGCACAAAGAGGGATCAGTGCTGGTGGAATTTATGCTCGGGGGCGGGGCAGGGGGGAAATGGGAACCCCAGGCTGGCTGCAGTCTCTCCTCACCTTCCGGTCCAGGAACCTCGAGTAGAGTTCCATATCCTCCTCCCACACCAGAGGCTTCTTCTCAAATGCGGGGCTAGGCTCAGTCTCATCTGGGTGCGGAGGGAAGGAAGGCTGCACACCCTCACCCCAAAACCTTCCCCAGATACAGAGGGATGCCCAAGAATACTCAAATTGCCGTCACGGGTAGAGCCCCAGGGTTCGGCTCAGTTGCTGGAAGGGGTTCCCTGCAAAATGATCCTCCCCTAATTGCCTTGGGGTCAGGGGCTGGAGGGCAAAACTTCTCCATCTCTACTCAGTCCGGCCTCTGCACGCTGGAAGGTCCCAGGTTTTCCCACCTCTCCTTCACTCTGCGCCAGCCAGAGGCTTCACTCACCCTTCTCCCTCAAGACAGGCATCTGGGTGATCGTGCAGTACCCTGGGGAACCCACCTGGATTCTCTTGGCCAGGTGCCTGGAATACAACACAGTGTGAGAGTGGCAGTCTTCCCAGACCAGCCCACTCCCCTGAGAGCCGTCCTGGGGGCTTCCCTTTGCTCTTGCTTCCCCAACACTGCTTATCTCTGAGTTCCAGGGTCCCCAAATAACAGCCCCTGCTTTTCAAACTGGGTCTTGTCCATGCCCTTGGAGATGTGTGCTGGTGTGCACTAAAAAAATCATGAGCCTCCAGCTATGTGACACCCAAAATTGAAACAACGTGCTAAGTTACCAATAAGGAAAGCCAACAATGTTCCAATTACTTTTTCCCCAGTGTAATGATTATATCAATACCTCTTTGGAAATTTCTTTTCTTTTTTTAAGATTTTATTTATTTATTTATTTGAGAGAGAGAGAGAGAGCGCACATGAGAGGGGAAGGGCCAGAGGGAGAAGCAGACTCCCTGCTGAGCAGGGAGCCGGATATGGGACTCGATCCCGGGACTCCAGGATCATGACCTGAGCCGAAGGCAGTCGCTTAACCAACTGAGTCACCCAGGTGCCCCTGGAAATTTCAAGAAACAAATTCTTCCTCCCTCCCTCCCCAATTTTCTCATGATTTGGGTGGGGCCTGTGTCCCGCTGGTGACAGCTTGGCCATGTGCCAGGATGTCCCCACCTCCCCCCAACGCACATTGATTTTATCAAGTGTCAAGTTGTTCGGACCTCGGTGCTTTTTGGTATTATACCCAGCTGTGGCAGCTGCTTAGCTACTGTGCCTTAGGCTTGGGGGGTCAGCATTGACTTTCTGAGCCGTTCAGGGCTCCTTGGTGAGGTTTGGGAGTTATGGTACGCATCAGGTGAAGGCATCGGGCCCGGATTGGGCACGGTATGAATCAGGAGTAAATATGTGAAGAAAGAGTGAATGATGTGGATCAAGCAAGGGGGCACTCTTCCTGGTGGTGTCCCCAGGGACAGTAGTCTCCCTTTGCCCCATTCCCGCCCCCAGGACCCAGCACCCAGGCTTGTGTTCCGCACTGTCAGTAGCTCACCCATCTGAGAGCAGGTAGAACTGGCAGGAATTGGGGATGCCTTTAACTGAGTGGACAGTCTGCTCCACGACGAACACTTCCACCTGCTGGCGGCCGACCTGGATCTTCTGGAAGCCCAGATCTTGCTGGCAGCGGCCAAGATGGAGGGAGGGAGGGAGGTGAGGTGGATGCCCACCAGGATCTCCCCCAAATCTCACCCCGGCCCTTTTCTCCATCTTGCCGCTTCATTCTTTATCAGTGATAAGCAACCTTCGGCTGTCCAAGCCCTCAGCCGCCACAGGATTTGAGTTGCACCCCCAAGTTAAGTGGGGGTCCCCTCATAGAAAGCCACTTCCATGCTGCTTACGCCCCAACCCTCCCCTCATCATCTTGATGACCAAGTGCTTCTGGTTGGCAGATTCAGTTACAGGGATGAGGATCAACCAAGGTGTGAGCCTGGGGGGCAGGGAGCATGGGGGGGGGCAGCGATGCTCTGAGGAGGGGGCTAGATTGCCACCTGTGGCCTCCTCAGGCCCCTGCCGCTGCAGGCACGCTGCCCTGTTGTTGTTAGAACGTAAACCCCTAGAGCAGCTGTGGCCGCGGGTGGAAAAGGGCTAATACAGACATGTGTTTGAAAAGAAGATGGGGGAAGTGACATGGGCCTGTTTGTGTCAAACACATTGCCGTTTGTCGTGTTTGTGATAGAAAAGACTAGAATGTCATTTACAAAGTTGGTCAAATCAGCCCCCAAAGTGTGTGTTTAGAGGCATGGCTTTAAAATCTCACATTGCAGGAAGTCCTAGGTATGTTGATTATGAAGTTTTAGCCACAAGAAAAGTAAAAAACAAAAACAAAAACAAAAACAAAAACGGAACACCTTTCAGGTCTGAGACATAATAAAAGAACATAATAAAAGTGCCATTGGAAATGGTGCATTTCCTGATGTTAAAAAAATCTGTCTTTAAAAGCAGCCCTCTGCTATGTTTATTTTTCCTGAACTGACTTCTGGGCAAAAAACATTGCTTCTCAACTGCTCCCCGCTTTGGTTCCTCTTTTTCCCACCACCTGCCCCCCACGTGATCTTCCAACACATGAAGTCTTGCCTTCTCCTGCCCTTGGAAGTCCCACCCCCGGGGCCCCAGCTCACCCGCTCTTCCACCCCAAAGCTGTCTTTTCTCCCACCTCAGCGGCCTCCGTAGTGCCCCTTCTGTTTTTCCCCAGGCCAAGTCCCCCACCCAGGGAGAGCCCTCACGTAAGTAGAGTAGCAGAATTTGCCCTCCGTGTCCAAGGCCAGGAAACGGGCGCTGCTAGGCACGGTCTGGCGCCAGGCCATCACCCTCAGCAATACCAGGTTGGCAGCCTCGGAGATGAAGCCCATGGTTGAGCTCCCCGGGACAAAAGTCACTTCGGTCTTGACTTCCTGTTCAGGAAAAATCTGGGTCAGGGACATCGATCTGGGAAGGGGTGGGGAGGACTGGGAAGCCAGGTATTGGGCACATATAGGGTCCTTGCTGAGTCCCCATGCCAGGCTCCCGGCCTGACACAATCTGGCCCCTGCTCTTGGCTTCGGAGAGGATGTGGGGCACGGCCCCTACCTGTCTCTCACCCTTACCTCACCCTCCTTGACCCTTCTGGTCACGGCCAGCTGGTCGTCCTGCTTGACCAAACTCATCTTCCGCTCCATGGGGAGGACTCTGAACTAAGGGCCAGAGCACGGAGGGGAGAAGCAGGAGCTTGAACAGCAACCCCCACAGGTCACCTTGCCCCTTCTCCTTTAGAAATGAGAAAACTGAGGGAAGTTTGGATAGAAATCTTCCCTTTGTAGTGAAGTTCAAGAACAGAAGGCGTATTATGGTGTAATATAAAGGTAAAAAGCAAATGCCCTCAGAATACAGGTTTTAAAAGATGGGAATGGTTTCTATGGGAAGGTTCTTAGGCATGAGTGCTTTCCAATGTGTAACACTGATCACGTTCCAGAAGTTAGTGAGGTGGCTGGGGCTGGGTGTGGGAGGCACAGAGCAGGAGAATTTGGAGGTGAGGGGGTGACAGGCCCTTGGGAAAGGCTAGGCTCTGGGAAAGGATGGCCTGCATGGCCCTCCGGGAGATGCTGGGCTCTCAGCCTGGAGAAGGCCCCGGGTGGACTGGACCCAGGGATCGTGTATTAGAAGAAGGTCACGAGAAGCAACCTGCTGCCCCGGATGGATTGGTTTCCAGGTTATGTGTGGTGGGGACTGCAGGGTAACTTGGAGAGAGTCGGGGGTGACATTCCACTGAGCCCCTCCATTCTTCCCTCCCTCCCTCCCAGGGTCTCCACTCTCTCACCCTGGTTTGGGGTCCAGGCTGGGGGCCCCAAGAGGTACCTTGATGAACTCCTGACTATGTTGCTCCATGATATGCAGGTTCCATGAGAGGTAGCCTGGGGCAGGAGGAGAATGCTGCTGTCCCATCACCCTGTCACCGGAGACAGGCCGGGAGACTGCAGGGTGGAAGGGCAGGGGCCCAGGCTGGAGGACTCAGGGGGACTGTGACTGCAGGGAAAACTAAGTGGTGCTCTTGTCGTTAAGTCTGTGGCTGTGATTAACGTCCCTGTCACCCCCACCTCCCACACACCCTCCTGGCTGCCTTCTGGTCCCAAGGTGAAGTCAAGGGTTGGTCCTGAGTGAAAGTCCTAGGAATGGGGATGGGAGGGAGGGGAGGAAGGATGGAGGTGAAGCATCAGGCAGCAAGAACTCTACCCAGGAGGGAGTTTCCGCAGAGCATTTTGTCCATGAAGCCGCGGCTAAAGGCGTGCACGAGGAGGCAGTGCGACCTCACACCAGATTCGTCTGTGTATTTCCCTGTTTGCACCTCAATGATCAGCTCTCCCTGAGGCTCCCCCGTGTCCGAGACCATGGCCAGCGTCTCGGAGAAGAGCAGCATCTGCAGCTCCTCCTGCTCTAGGGGTGGGGTGGGGGTCCCATGGGCGCAGATAAAGCCCCAGCTCTTGGGCCTCGGCTCTCTGACCCTCCCCCCAGCAGGGTCCCACCCACCCCTTCTTCATCCCCCGGGTCCCAGGCAGCTCCTGGCTCCCTTCCCTTGGCCTGTACAACAGCCAGCAGGTGAAGACCCTGCCACCACCCCTAGTCCCCATGTCCTTGGGGTCTTCCCTTGACAATTATCAACAAATAGGGGAACCTGGGTGGCTCAGTCGGTTAAGTGTCTGCCTTCTGTTCAGGGCCTGATCTCAGGGTCCTGGGATCGAGCCCTGCATGGGGCTCTCTGCTTAGTGGGGATCTGCTTCTCCCTCTCCTTCTGTGCTCTCTCTCAAATAAATAAATAAATCTTTTATTTTTTATTTATTTTTTTAAAGATTCATTTATTTATTATTTTAGAGAGAGAGAGAGCACAAGCACATGAGCAGGGGGAGGGGAGGGGCAGAGGGAGAGAGAATCTCAAGCAGACTCCCTGCTGAGCAGGGAGCCCTATGTGGGGATCAATCTCAGGACTCTGAGATCATAACCTGAACCAAAACCAAGAGTCAGACGCTTAACTGACTGAGCCACCCAGGTGCCCCAAATAAATAAATCTTTAAAAACAATTATCAGGGGCGCCTGGGTGGCTCAGTCGTTAAGCGTCTGCCTTCGGCTCAGGTCATGATCGCAGGGTCCTGGGATCGAGCCCCGCATCAGGCTCCCTGCTCCACGGGAAGCCTGCTTCTCCCTCTCCCACTCCCCCTGCTTGTGTTCCGTCTCTCTCTGTCAAATAAATAAATAAAATCTTAAAAAAAAAAAGCAATTATCAAAAATAAATAAATACATAAATAAAAAGTAAAAACAATTATCAGGGCGCCTGGGTGGCTCAGGCGGTTAAGTATCTGCCTTCAGCTCAGGTCATGATCTCAGGGTCCTGGGATCCAGTCCATGTCAGGCTCCCTGCTCAGCGGGGAGTCTGCTTCCCCCTCTCCCCCCTGCTCGTGCTGTCTCTCATTATTTGTCTCTCTCTCTCTCTCTCGCAAATAAATACATAAAACCTTAAAAAAAATACACAAAAAACAAAAAACCTTTCTGTATTAAAAAAATATATCTATCATCTATCTATATCTATCATCTATCTATCTATCTATCATCTATCTATCTATCTATCTATCATCTATCTATCAATAGGCCTCGAACCCTTTCGGCGTCCCAGGGGAATCAAGGCTGAGAGAGACGGGGCCAGGTCTGGGCCTTCTGTCTTCCCTCCCCTTCACATCTGTGCCCCCCACGCCCCCACTGTCCAGGCTCACTGAGGTTGCTGAGGAAGTGGATGGCTTCAGCATTGGCCTTTGGGGCTGGCAGACTCTCTTGGGCTGAGGGCTGGTGGTCCTTGGCTTTGGGGCCTAGAGAGGGAGGAGAGGCTGAGATGGCAACCTTGGGGAGAGGGACAGGGGTGGGACAGGGGTCCCCAAAGCAGAATCCCCCAAGGCCACCCCAAGGAGGATTGGGAGGGAGAAAAGGGGAAGATTCCTCTTCAATTTCCTGTCCCAGCAGCCCTGTTCCCACCTGTGGATTGAAGTTTAGAGGACATGCTGCCGGCCTTCTGCTACCCCGGCTGTGTCCAGCTGTCTCCATGGCAACCGGCAGCCAGCTACCGCCTCTTAAAGGGCCATCAACACACCTCACAAAACACCCAGACCTTGGAGGCAATGGTAGGAACTGTGCGCTTTGGAGCTAGGCCTGCAGAGGGAGCATTTGACATGGCAGGGGGATGACATGGGTCATTAGGATGACCTTAGGAAGCTCCTGGTTGGCTCAGTCGGAGGAGCATGTGACTCTTGATCTCGGGATCATGAGTTTGATCCCCATGTTGGGTGTAGAGATTACTAAATAATAGTAATAATAATAATAATAAACTTAAAAAAAAGTGACCTTGAAAGTTATGGCCCTGAGTCAGACGTGGCCTCACATGTGTAGAACCCATTGGGAGCCACGTGTATAGGACCACATGTGAGAGTGATGCTGGTAACAATGACAATCCCAGCAAACCCTGCAGCCATGCTTACCGTAGGCCCGCACTGTTCTGGAGGGCTGCACACACGTGATCTCATTCAGTATTCAGACCAGCCCTGCGAGCAGGTCCTTTTTTTCCCTGCACTTTATGGCTGAGAAACCTGAGGCACCAAGAGGTTAAATGTCTTCCCAGGGTCACGCAGCTGATACAGTTGACCCTTGAACAGCATGGGTTTGGGCTGCCTGGGTCCACTTATATGCGGATGTTTTTCAGTAAATATGGTACAGTACTGTAAATGTCTTTTCTCTTCCTTATGATTTCTTTATTTTTTTTAAAGGATTTTATTTATTTATTTAGAGAGGGGGAGGGGCGGGGGAGAGGGAGAGAGAGAATCTCAAGCAGACAGGGGACTCAATCCGACGACCCTGAGATCATGACCTGAGCCGAAATCAAGAGTCCGATGCTTAACCGACTGAGCCACTCAGGCAACCCTCTTCTTTATGACTTCTTAATAACATGTTCTCTCTCTTACTTTATTGGTAGAACACCGTATATAATAATAGAATATACAAAATACGCGTTAATCAACTGTTTTATGTTCTGTAAGACTTTGGGTCAATAGTAGGCTATTAGTAGTTAAATTTGGGGGGAGTCAAAGTTATACCTGGCTTTTCTTTCTTTTTTAAAATTATTTTTCTTTTTTTTCTTTAAACACAATGTTCAGTTTTATTTTTTAAGTTTATTTAAGTGATGTCTACACCCAATGTGGGGCTCTAACTCATGATCCCAAGATCAAGAGTCACATGCTCCTCCCACTGAACCAGCCAGGTGCCCCTATGCCCAGATTTTCAACCGTGTCTGAAAGGGGGGAGTGTTGGCATGCCTAACCCACATGTTGTTCAAGGGGCAACTGTAATTGGCAGAGCCAGGACTCAACCCAAGCCAGTCTGGCTCCTAGAGATAATTCAAAGAAAAATGAAGCAGCAAATAGACAATACATTGAATCCAAACAAGCAGCTCCACAGCATGGGTAGTAATCAGTACCAAAGACGAAAACTGAATTATGATAGGACTCAAACCCCAGGCTGTGGGCTATCTGGTCCCCACCTTGTAAGTTTTCAAGTCTGCATCATAGTGGCTATTAAAGGGGCTCAGCCTAACAGAGTAACAAAAAAAGAAAACTCTTGTCCAAAAACCTCAATCACTGAAGGAGCTGCCCCCCAGCCCCCACCATAGCCCTCAGGAAGGTAATCTTCCAATGTCTTCTCATCAGGTAATTATCTATCAACTTTGGGAAGATTTAGAATTATGTGTAGAATTGCTTGAGACAATCGAACTAAAAATATTAATTTTTGTGTGTGTCATATTGTGCATATTTGGTATTTCAAGTTCTTTAATTTGGTGTGGAAGCATGCTTAAAAGATAAGTCTTGAGGGACACTTGGGTGGCTCAGGCAGTTAAGCGTCTGACTTCAGCTCAGGTAACGATCCCAGGGTCCTGGAATGGAGCCCCCCATTGGGCTCCCTGCTCAGCGGGGAGCCTGCTTCTCCTTCTCCCTCTGACCACCCCTCTCCCCCACTCATACTCTCGCTCTCTCTCTCTCCCAAATGAATACATAAAAAATCTAAAAAAAATAAAAAATAAAAAAAGTCTTGAGATTCTAATTTACATCAGGCAGTTGAATGGCACCTGGCTGGCTCAGTCGTAAGAGGGTGGAACTCTTGATCTTGGTGCTTGGGGGTTCAAGCCCCATTTTGGGTATAGAGATTACTTAAAAAAAAATAAGTAAAACAAAATCTTTAAAAATTAATAAATTAGGCAGTTGAATAATTGATTTAAACTGAACTCTGAAGTTAAATGCTTACTGGAATTGTAAGTAGAACCAAAACATTTTTTTTTAATCTTAAAATTAAAAAAAATAAAATAAAAACCTTGAAATTTGCTTTATTTATTTATTTATTTATTTATTTATTTATTTATTTATTTGTAGGCTCCACACCCAGCATGGAGCTCAATGCGATTAAGACCTGAGCGGGTATCAAGAGTTGGACCCTCAACTGGGCCACCCAGGTGCCCCCAAATTTACTGTATTTATATGTTTACTTTTAGTAGATTGCAGTTAAAGTACTTGGGAGGCCGGTTTCTTTTTTTTTAAGATAACTGAATTATTTTTATTTTGCTTTACTTTTTTCCAGCTTTATGAGATATAATTGACATGTAACAATCAATTCCTTTTAAAAAGGAGGTAGAAGATCTGGGATGAATAAATACAACATAAACTACCTAGAGCAGTTGCAATTTTTTTTTTAAAGATTTTTTTATTTATTCATGAGAGACAGAGAGAAAGAGAGAGGCAGAGGCAGAGGGAGAAGCAGGGTCCCTGCGGAGCAGGGAGCCCGATGCGGGACTCGATCCCAGGACGCTGAGATCATGACCTGAGCCGAAGGCAGACGCTTAACCGACTGAACCACCCAGGCATCCCAGCAGTTGCAATTTTGAAAAGAGGACCAATTATTAATCGAAGCCCCCTTAAAAGTTATGATTAACATTTACTGGATTTATGATTAAAATATGACGGGTAAATTGAACTTAAAAGTTTTAAAAATGTTTATGTTTTAAAATTTGCAATTTAAGAAACCGAGTATTAGTTTTTAAAATTTTATTTATTATTACTATTTTTTTAGTAAGCTCTATGCCCACTGTGGGGCTTGAACTCATGACCTCAAGATCAAGAGTCGCATGCCCTATGGACTAAGCCAGCCAGGTGCCCCCTAATTTTATTTACTTTTTAAATTTTATTTTGAGTATTAATTTTTAAAAGCCAAAGTGAATTCTGAAGAAGCCTTTCTCTGCACATGAGAGACTATCAATGGCATTAAGAAAACTCACAACTACTTTAAGGGTAGTTTGTTAGTTCCTCAAAAAGTTAAATGTGGAGTTACTATATGACTCAGCAATTCCACTCCTAGGTCTATACCCAAGAGAACTGAAAACATCTGTCTGCACAAAACCCTGTACACAGATGTTCATAGAACCATAGCATCATTATTCATGATAGCCAGAAAGTGGAAAGAACCCATATGTCTGTCAACTGACTCACGGCTAAACAAAATGTGATGTATATACACACAATGCAATATTATTCAACCGTAAGAAGAGTAAAGTACTGACAGGTGTCAGAACATGAGACTTGAGAACAGGCCTAGTGAGAGGAGCTGATCACAAAAGACCACGTATTGTCTGATGCCACATAATGTGATTTGTGTAAACCTGTGGGGACAGAAAGCCTGGTATGGGTATGCAGAGGCACAGAGTGACATCAAATGGGCACTGGCTTTCTTTTTGGGATGATTGTAAATGTTCTAAAGTTAGATTGTGGGGCCCCTGGGTGGTGCAGATTAAGCGATTGACTCCTGGCTCAGGTCGTGATCTCAGGATCATGGAATTGAGCCCCATGTGGGGCTCCTCAATCAACACAGAGTCTGGGTTTCTCTTTCTCTCTCCCCCTCTGTCCCTCCCCCCCACCCCCAAACACGTGCTTTCTCTCTCTCTCTCAAATCAATAAATAAATCTTTTATTTATTTATTTTAAAGATTTTATTTATTTATTTGACAGAGAGAGACACAGCAAGAGAGGGAACACAAGCAGGGGGAGTGGGAGAGGGAGAAGCAGACTTCCCGCGAAGCAGGGAGCCTGATGGGGGGCTTGATCCCAGAACCCTGGGATCATGACCTGAGCTGAAGGCAGATGCTTAAGGACTGAGCCACCCAGGTGCCCCAATAAATAAATCTTTAAAAAAAATAAAATTAGATTGTGATGGTCACAAAATAGTGCATATACTCAAAACCACTGAGTTGTACACTTTAAAAGGATGAATTTTGTGTTATGTAAATGACATCTCAATAAAGTTGTTAATAAAAGATAGATTTAAATAAGAGCTACAAAAAGCAACCCCTACTGCTTTCATATGTAAATTATATAAAGTTGGAAAAAATATTTTTGATTATTAAGACAAAGTTGGAAAAAAAAAGAAGCAAATTATGGCCTAGATGCTCTTTAAGGGGTGCCCATGTGGTTCCCTCCCTACTATGCACCCCCTCCTGGCCTGAGGGCGGATTTGCTCCCAGAGCTCTTTACCCTTTAGAGTTTCCCCCCTCCCTCCTCCCCTCTCTTTGGTGAGGCCCCTGGAGCTGCATAGGACTCCCAACTGCGTGTCCACACAGGCTCCCATTCCTGAGAGCCCAGGTTCTTTCTCATCCCCCACCCCGTCCCCCCCAAGACCCCTTCCCGTTCGTGCTGGCTATTTCCTGCTAGGAGAGAAAGAAACGTGACAAAGTAGTTCACAGAAGGATCGACATCCAGTTTGTTAGTCCAATTTTTAAACCTCTGTAAGAGATCTGCTACAGACCCTTGTTACCATTCCCCCTTAGAGGCTGCTAGGCCAGGGGAGGGAAGCTCTGTAGCAGGTTGACCTACTAGCTGTGCGGCCATGTTGGGCAGGTTGGCCTCTCTGAACCTGTGACAGGCACAGCCAGTGTCCTCCCAGCCCCTGGGATCAGCACCTACAGAACCACAGTCACTAACGTGGAAAGGGCTCATGATGTGCCCAGCTCAGCAGGTATGAACTCACTCAGTCCTCACAATCAGCTTCCATGGTGGGGCAAGCCATGCCCTCAGTGGATGCAGGAGAGATGGAGGCACAGAAAGATTAAGTAACTTGCCCAAGATCACCTGGTTAATAAATGGAAAGCGTGGGGGCACCTGGGTGGCTCAGTTAAGCGTTTGCCTTCAGCTCAGGTCATGATCCCGGGGTCCTGGGATCAAGCCCCTATGTCGGGCTCCCTGCTCAGTGGGGAGCCTGCTTCTCCCTCTCCCTCTGCTGCTTCCCCCGGCTCGTGCTCTCTCTCTCTAATAAATAAATAAAATCTTAAAAAAAAATGGAAGTGTGGACCCCAACCCAGATGGGCTGTCTCCAGAGTCCATGTTCTTAATCAGTTTGTCCTACTGTGCCTGAGGGACTGGCCCTCGTTTATTAGTAACAATAAGAGGAGAGAGAGGTGGCTGTTCACTGAACACCACTGTGCATCTCACTTAGTTCTCCCAGTTGCTCTAGAACGGGGCTCAGTGACATGAGATGCCTGACTGGCGTCACCCACGGTCAACCAGAGGCAGAACCTATATTCCTATCCAGACCCGTCCCTCTCCAAGTCCTCTCTCTGCCACCCTGTCCCATCTTATTATCAAACTATTATCTATCCATCCATCCATCCATCCATCCATCCATCCATCCATCATCATCATCTATCATCTATCATCTCCTTTTCTATTGGTTCTGTTCCTCCGAAGAACCCTAAGACAGATGTCTTTCTCTGCATCTTTTGTGGGGCTTTGCCTATAGTTAGGAACTCAGTTAAGTGTAATTGCCTAGGGTTTACTGACCACCTGGGTTAGGTTCCGACCCACTTTCAAAGTCTCTGTGTGTGGCCAGGGCTTTGGAGGCCTAAGTCCACCCCCCCACACACAGGTAGGCACAGGGCTCCTCGCGATCGCAAGGCAGCTTCCCCGGTCTTTGTTCTTCCCTGGAACGCCTGACGCTGCCCACTTAGTGTCCCCCCTTTCTCCTTTCCTGCCCCTAGAGACAGTCTGTGATTCAGGAAAAAATGAACTGCTTGCTGGTTATTTTTAAAACTAGGTATTATTCAAATACCTTCGGGGCCACCTGTCTACCTCCATTTCTTCTATATAATGAGTTATAGCACCAGAAATCTGATGTAGCATTTTCCAAAGTGACTTCATATGCCCTTGCGCATCAGACTCTCCTAATAGCCTCTAATAAGTGGAATTGTTGGTGAACGTCAGTGATTTTGGGCCTTGCATTATTTCTGGTATCAGACCCCCTATTAGTCTGGGGGACGTTTTCCACAGCCTCAGCGCACCTTCCAGTTGGGTCTGACACTGCCCTTCTAAGTGTGGTCATGTGACCTAACCTGGCTGGTGAGAGGGGCCCATTCCCCTAACTCCTGATTGGCTCAGGATTGGGCACATGACCCAAGCTGAACCAATGAAACTCAACCCTTGCAACTATTGGAGGTCCTGCTAGGTTTGATGAACCAACTAGTAGCCTGTAAGCCTAGAACTTACAGACATGATCTTTCCACTGCAGGGGGAAAGCCTGGCAGAGAATGATACCAATGTAGAAGAAAGCTGAGTTGAATGATAAAATGGCCCTTTGAATCTGTGGATCCAGCGATGCCTGCAGTCGCCAGGACATAATGTCCCACTTCTTAATTTCACCAGCTGATAAGTTTTCCTCTTGGTTTAAGTTCCTTACTGTTGAGTATGTCACTTGCACCTGAAAGTGTTCTGACTCATTCAAGGTTGTCATCTCCACGGAAGGTGAAGAAACAGGTCAGGGAAGTGAAATTTGCCCAAGGTCACTTGGATGTTGCGTGACAGAGCTGGGAATGGAACCGAAGTCTCTGAGGCCAGTGACACCTGCTGTCTTGTAAGCAAAGGGCAGATAGCCTGGTTATTGCTGGTCAGTGCCAGCACCACAGAAAGCATGGGCCATCATTCACAACAATGTCCCAGTGGGCTGATCACCTGAGGCTCTAGGAAAATGATTCACCAACCCTAGAGAACCATCACCAAACGCCCCTTGTAGTTGGGCATACCCAAAGAGACCTGGCCCTGGGGCTTGCCCATTCAAGATAGGAGTGACCCAGAGACAACCACAGAGCACAGAGAGCTGCCCTTCTTCTGGAAGGTGAGGACCATGGCCCCTTCCTCCACGCCCACCCTAAGTGCAGCCCTGATCCAGGATAGCGGGGGCCATTGCCAAGGTTCCTTGCTTGGGGTGAGGGGCGCCTAGGAGGGTAGGCTGAATTGTGCCCAGGGTGGGAAAACTAGGCCTTGGTCTGGCCCCAAGGAAATGTGGAATTAGGCCAGTGCTGCCCCATCTTCAGCCATATCAAGGCCACCTTTAAGAGTTCTGCTATGGGGTTCCCCGGGTGGCTCAGTCAGTTGAGTGGCTGGCTCTTGAGTTTGGCTCAGGTCATGATCTCAGAGTTGTGGAATCAAGCCCCGGGTTGGACTCTGTGCTCAGTGGGGAGTCTGCTTGAGATTCTCTCTCCCTTTCTCTCTGCACACATCCCCCACCCCACCACTCACGCTTTCTTTCTCTCAAATAAATAAATCTTAAAAAAAAAAAAAAAAGGAGTTCTGCCATGGCCCAGGGCCACCTTTACTTCATCCCTATTTCAATAAATATCTATAATTACTTTCATGAATTGAAAACTGCTTTCACTTTGTGGAAACAAAAGAAAAAAAGAAAACTGCCATCACTTGTCAAAAATATTGACCCCAGGGGCACCTGGGTGACTCAGGCGGTTGAGTGTTGGTTCAGGTCACGATCTGGGGGTGGTGGGATCAAGCCCCAAGTCAGGCTCCTCACTCAACGGGGAGTCTGCTTGTCCCTTTGCCTCCCTCTCTGCCCCTCCGCATGTACCTGTGTGCTCTCTCTAAAATAAATAATAAATTAAGAAAAAATATTGACCTCAAAGGTAGATACAATGAAAACAAAACCACAGTGTTAAAGTTTAACTCAAGATAGTTGGCCGACTAAGGTATGGACCCGGAGTCTGGCTCTGTTAAAGAGACGCATTGAAGAGAGGCTAGCGCCAGGGCCTTGGCCCTCAGGGCTATCCCTCTCCCCTGCGGCCAGGGGTGCACCTGTGCCTCCCAAGCTCTGGAAAACCCTGAGGTGAGCACGCTGTAACTCTGAGCAAGTGCACACGGGCCATGGGAGGGTGTATTTATAGCACTGTTTCCGGGCCAAGGCTCTTGGAGCGCAGGAGCTCCCAGTTAGCAGACTGGTAACTCAGACAGGAAAACGGAACCACCAGTAAAGATGATCTCACTGAGTGATCGAGCCCCAGTTAAATTATTCATTCATTCAAGATTTATTGAGCGCCTCCTGTGGGCCAGGCACCGTGCTGGGCGCAGAATTACAGAGATGCATAAGATACAGTCCATGCCCTGAAGGGTTCACAGTCTAGGAAGGGAGACAAACATGTAAACAAGTAACATACAGTGTGAGAAGTGCCACGAGGGAGAAGCATTTACAAAGAGCAGAGGTAGCCTGGAGGGTGAGGGGCATGGGGGTTGTCTTCCTGGATGAGGGGGCCTTTGAGGGGGGTTGTGAGAGATGAGTGGGTGTTTGCCAGGCAGACAAGGCCGGAGGAGCGGGGGAAAGGCATTCCAGTCTGAAGGAACAGCATGAGCAAAGGCACAGCGGCATGGAACTGCATGTCTCGGGGGGGTGGGGAACTCTATTCTGGAGGTATTGCTAGAGTTGGTACCAGAGGCTATGGCTGGGGACAAGGGCAGAGGCGGGATGATGAGGGGACACTGAGGGCAGGGGGTATCTCGGAGGCTCACCAGAGGCGAGCAGAGCCCGAGGGAAAGCTTGAACACAGGAAGAGAAGGCTCCCAGCTGACCCGAGGTATGCTTGCTCGAGGACCTTAGGGATCCTCTCTGTGGCCCTGAAGGGACCTGGACCAGAGACCAGAGGAGAGGCTGAGCTGGGTTTCAGACCTGGGGTCCTGGAGGCCACCACTCACTCAAGAGCTGACAGCTCTCTGCTCCCAGACTTCTGATTTCTGCACTCTGCTGAGTAGACCCCTTTCCCCAGCCAGGATGGGACCAAGGATCGAATGAGAAATGACATGGGGATGTTCTTGGCAAACCGCAGAGGGCCAGAGGAATGGCTTTGTAACTAAAAGAGGAGAGGGCCTGAGGGTAAAGCAGGAGTTAGAACAAGGCAGAAGTTCCTAAGAACAAGGGCCATCAGGAGAACACTGCTGCGGCTGGGGCGGAGGATGGCTCTCTGCCCCCTGGGAAGGGGGGTCCTTTGGGCCCCGCCTGTGGGGCTGCAGTCCCAGCTCCCAGTGTCTCCTCAGCCTGAGGGTGCTGTTTCTGTGGCAACCAGGACCCTCCCTCTTCCAGGCTGCAGGGGAGTCACTGAGGCTGAGACTGTCCAGACACGCAGACGTCCAGCCCTTTCATCTTTCCCAGAAATGGCTCTGTTTAAAAAATGCCTTCATGGTGGTGGGGGGGACACAGGGGGGAGGCTTGGGGAGGAGGGCCAGTGTCTCAGGACACCGGAGCCCAGCTGCCCCTCTGAGTGACCACTTTTCCAAGGCACCACACCTCAGGCCACTCTGGGGGGCCTGAGTGTCTTTCCCAAGCCTGGAAGGGAGAAGGGGGGAAAGGTCTCAACCCGCTCACGACTCCTGCTGGCCTGGGTTCAGGGGCTGCAGCGAGTGAGGCCTCCTGAGGGAGCGGCGACCAGCACTCTCTGCTTCCTCACCAGGGGCAGGAGCGGGACCAGGGAGGAGGCACCCTCCCAGCTGGGTCTGGAGATGTCCCAGACCCTTTCCTCTCGCCCTGGATGACTCAGCCTACCCTGCCCCCCCCATGGGGTCTCCGAGCCTTTGACCAGCCTCCATCCTCTTGGTCTCATGGCCTCGTCCCCTCCGTCCCCTCGTCCCTCCTCAACCCGACAGTGCTGGGGCCTGAGGCCCACCGTGGGCGCCGATGGGGTGGTGGTGGCAGCAATGAGGGGGATGGTGTGGTGCGGGCGATGGGGGCGCCTCCCCGCCGTGGGGGGCGGGCTGTGGTGGGCTGGGGGCTGTCACTTGCTCTTGTGCAGGTCCTTCAGCTGGCGGAGCTTCTCCAGGAGCTGGGCCCGGGAGCAGCCGTCGTCCCCCGTGGGGCCCGGGCCTGGTCCCAGAGCCTCCTGCACCACCAGACAGTGCGTCCTCAGGAAGGGGTTGTAGGAACGCTCTTCTCCCAGGGTGGACGGGCACTGTGGGACAAGAGGCACCGGTTTGGCGGAGAGTCTGGAAGCCTCCCTGTCCCCTCCCATCTCAGGGGCCAGGGGGCCTCCCTTGAAGGCCCGTGTACCAAACAGGTCGGGGCTCTAGGGATGGGTCTGCAGGCTGCAGCTCAGCATGGAGGGGCTCCTGCTGGGAGTGCCCTGGGCATCCCCCCCCCCCCCCCCCCCCCGGGGCTGGACCCCAGGCCCCGCCCCGCACCGTGCTCTTGCGCTCCATTCGCTGCCTATGGACCCACTGCATCTTCCTCTCCCGGGCCAGGTTCTCGGGCTCCACCACACCTGCAAAGCCCAGGTTCTCTTCTGCATACTCGTGACCTAAGGACCACCGGGGGGTGGGGGTGGGGGCCAAGATGCAGGACACAGAGAGAGGGGTGGTATGGTCAGAAAAAGCCCTCCGGCTACCTGACGACCAGGGGGAGGGCTAGCACTGCCGGGAAAGCCCCAACCACACGGGGCTGCTTCTCTAAATGTGGGCACAGGTCAGCCACGAGCGAAGGGGCCGAAGCGGTTCAGGGGCAAAACCGCCAGACCTGGAGCTGGGAGCCCTGCATCCTAGCCCTGACTCCGCCCCTGCCCAGCTGTGCAACCTCAGCCAAGTCATGGCACCTCTCTGAGCCGCAGTTTTGTCATCTGGCAAGTGGGAAAAATAATGCTCCTAGAACACAGATGTGTTCCCGGTGCCTAGGACAGAGCCTGGTATGTGTTTGGCATTCAATCGAGTATTTGTCAAATGAGTGGATGGATAAATATACATTCTGAAGATTTGCTGACATCTCAGTGATGTGTTTGAGGAACTATGGCTATCCAATGTTCGTGGATGTATGTAGGGACATGCAGTGTCTGGATGCCTGGACGGACAGATGTGCCACATACATGCATGGGGATGGATGCACACGCAATGTGGGCTATGGATGCATGCAGTGGATACGTGCAGAGCGGATTTACTGACTTCTCTGATAAGCAAAGGCTGTTTTCTGTTCTCGGCTCTGGCTATAAAATATCAGCCAACTCTCTGGGATGCACTGGGGCCTGCAGGGCTCCCAAGAGGCCGAGGGCTGGCTGTCAGGGGCAGTTGGCGTGAGAAGCAGAGGCATTCAGAGCCAGAACTCCAGAATGAAGGGGGCTCTGCCCTCACGGCTAGAGTTGGCTCCAGAGCTGGAGTGGTGTCCCCTCTGGGCCAGCAGCTGGGGCGGCTGGAACTCCAGGGGAGTGAGGGAGGAGTGGGAGGGGGACCTCACCAGGCCACAGCAGAGTGTCATCCCCCAGCCCCAGCACCGTGTCCAGGGAGCTCAGCATGGTCTCTGCGGTGCCCTCAAAGGTCCGTCCTGGTGAGGGGCAGTGGGTGTGTTACAAGGTAGAAGAACACAGCTCAGTCTAAGGTACATGGAGGGGGGTGGTGACCAGCGTGCATAGCTGGGGCTGGCCACCAGGCCTCAACCTGGCCCCTGCCACACTCACCCCCCGGGCCTCTACGTCCTCCTTCCCACTAGTTGCTGAGCCCACAGTCACTCCCCAACCAAGCCTGTGGGAAGGCCCGCATTGCACATATTGACACGTGGATGGAGAGGGGGATGGAATCTTCAGGCTGAGTGCCCAGGGCCCCAGGCACAGTTGGTGTGGGGTGGCTCTTTTCCACAGAGCACTTCTTTCTTTGCCTGGGCTGCCCTCTGAGACTCCGCGCAGCCTGGGACCGTGATCCTCTCCTACCCACGGGTCACCCTCTCATTCGGCGCTTCTCCACTTTTTGCAACCTAGTCTCTCCAGGTACTGGAGAACTAGGTAGGCTCTACTCAGTGGAAACAAACGCCCTGCCAGGTCTGTACTCAGTTGCAAGCATTGTCTCATTCTGTGCATCCCCTGTGGGGGAGTCGTGAGGGTGTTCAAAACAATGGGCTAACACGATGGGAGTAACAGCAAGGCAGTGTCTGCACTGAAAGCAAAGTTTTCGTGCACTGCATGCGGCTGTGCTGTCCTTGGGTCTCTGCCCTGACCCCTACCCCCCACTCCTGCTTCCCTTTTTGGGAGGAACTCACCACAGCCAGAGAGGAAGAGCAGGTCCCCTGAGAAGAGGCAGGAGGGACCCTTGTAGGGCTCCCCATCCAGCAGGTAGACCAGATGGCCTTGCGTGTGGCCAGGAGTGGCCAGAGCCTGGATCTGAAGCCGTCCCACGCTAACCACATCTTGATGACACAGGGGACTGAGAAGCAAGGCAGTAGGGGAGCGAAGGTGCTAGAGCTTGGGCCGTGCTGATCCTTGCCCTACCCGAGGCCCAAGGGGCTGGGTGATTTGAAGGAGGCAGGGACATGCAGTGTCTGGACGGAGCCTTACTGTTTGCCCTGCTCAGTCCTCAGGTCCAAGAGGGAGAAGGGGACAGACACACCCCACACCAGACAGGGAAGGCACTGACGGTGCCCAGGGCTTCAGATCCAAACCCTCGTCTCTCCCTCTCTTGGGGACCATGGCTGGATGAGTTGGGGGGTGGGCTGTGATATGCCCTCTAAGGGCCACGAAGGGCTTCAGCAAAGATCCAACTGCTGGCAGTCCTGCAATAGTCGACTGCAGGATGGGGTGTGGGAAAGGGGGCACAGAAGGGCCACCCACCCCGGGTCAGGGACTTACTGGGTGAGGTAGGGGATGCCGTCCTGAGGGCTCCCATACACCCGACAGTCCTGGTGCCGCCGGCTGAGGTCACGGTTTCCTCCACTGTGGTCCCTGGAGGATGGCAGAGACAGGCAGGGACTCTGAGGGGCAATGGTACTAGGCCTCTTTGCCTTCCTCGTTCCAGATCTCCAGGCCTTCGAGCCCTGAGCCCTAGGCTTCTGAACTGAGCCAAGCTGTCCACACCTCTAGGCCTTTGTTCGAGCTGCTCCCCTGCTCTCAGCATCATCCCCACGACTTGCCACCCCTCCCCTCCATCGCCCAGCCAGTGCCGACTGATCTTTCTGGACTCTCTCAGCTCCAGGGTCATCAGCGTCTAATTCCTCCAAGTGGATCTGGTCACACTTCACCAAGGGCCTCCACCTCGTGTACTTTGTGCCAACTGCCACCTAAATGTTTGTCATTGTTGTACACTGTCACACAAGGCTGTCTCCCCTACCGACTATAATCTCCTTGAGGAAAGAACTCACAGGGTTTGCCCATGTCCTGAGCACACTGGGCATCTAATACATGCCCAAGGAACGAAAGATAAATGCCTGCCCTGCCCTCCTCTAGGGTTTCAGGAGCCTGATAAGTGCTGCGGTGGGAGACCCACCCATTCCCTCCTTCTCTGCTGGTGCCCCCATGACTTTATGAAGAAGGTGGGTGCCCTCGCATCCTGACTCCCTGCCCCCCAGCCCAGCCTGTCCTCACTGGGCCTAGTCCTGCCAAGCCCAATGGGGCAAGGGTCGGCCAGCGAAGATCATCTGTACCCAGACCCCCACCCCAGCCCCTTACCAGTGCTTGTGGGTGCAGAGGATGGCAACCAAATTAACGCCCTCCTTTTCAATGGAAGCCTGGGGGAGAGAAGAGGTACTGAGATGGAGGAGCAGTGTGTAGGAAGGGACAGGGGCGCAGGTGCTGGGCAAAGGGGGGAGAGCAGGGAGGATGAGGGACAGGGAGGTGATGAGCTAGAGAATGAGAGGGTAGGGAGGAGAAGGCTGGGGAGAAGTGGGGCAGCCGAGGCTGAGCCAGGGCATAGGGGAGGCCATGGGGAGGTGGGTGGAGGGAGGCGCGAGGGGCAGAGGAACACACAGATACATGTGCACACAGAGAAATAAGAAATGGGAAGGAAAGATGGAGAGACCCAGACACTGACAGACACAGATGAGGAGAGAAGTAGGAGGGTCAGAAAGGTGCCACAGAGAGTGAAAGACAGAAGAAACCTCAGACCATGGTCCTGAGTCAGCATCCCTTTCCGTCTGGCTCGGCTTCCCCCTCGGCTGTCCCCGCCCCCCCCCCCCACCAGCCCCCGCCATGCCCCGGACACTGGCCCCACCCCCTGCTGTGGTTGGGGGGGGGTCTCTGTGTGTACTTGCATGTCAGGGTCTGTGTGTTAGGGCACAAGGAGGGGGCACATCCCACCGGCAGAGGGATCAGGGACAGCCCCTCTCCAGTGAGGGAGAGCTGCCAGTCCCCACGATGACCCAAAGTACCCCTGCCCCGCCCCCAGTCCTCCTCCCCTCACCTGTACGGCCTGAGGGTCTGAGGGGTCCACAGCCACAGCCAGCCGGGCATGGGTGTCGATGATGAGGTAGCTGTAGTTGTCTGAGAGGACGGGGATGGGAAGCACCTTCACTCCTGGGGGACAGAGACGGGCCGTGGGCGGGGTGCCGGGCAGGGAGCCCAGCGGTGGAGGGGGGCAGTATGATGGCGCGTAGGCGGGGGTGGGGGTGGGCACGGCTTGGGGCCACGCTGGCCCGGGGCAGCCAGAGCTCACCGTTGAAGAGGCGGGGCTGCGTTCTGGAGTGGCCTTTGGGGTAGCGGTTCCGAGCCCTGCGCAGCTGCTGGCGGTAGAAGAGGTACCCGAGCCAGGTGCGCGTGTACAGGCTGTACCTGCAGGGGGGGAGGTCTGCGCTCAGCCCCGCCCCCGTCCCCACCCTCGGCCACCCCCGCAGTCGGCGCGTCTCTGCCGCCACTTAGTGTGTGCCTCCTGTGTGCCCTGCTCGGTCTCTCGGTCCTCAGGCCGAGGGGGAGAAGGGGACAGACACCCCCAAGCCCCAGGCCCATCGGGGGAGATGGGAGCTGAGGGATTCACAGAAGGGACTCTGAGGGTGAGGGGTTTATTCCCCAAAAGGGGTGGGGGAGTTAGGAAGCGAAATGAGGTGGGAAACGTAGTTCCAAAGAGCAGTGGGCAATCACATCACGCCGGGGAGCTGCTGAACCAGATTCCCTGCCCCGTCCCCCTGTCTGTGCCGGCTCAGCCGGTCCGGGGTGGGGCCTGGGAATTTGCATTTCTAACAAGCTCCAGGTGCTGCTGGTTGCCGCTGGCCCGGGGACCAAACTCGGAGAGCCTCCGGGGCAGAGGAAACACCAGGCAAGGCCCAGAGGCAGCAGACAGCAGGGCCTTGTTTGGGGAAACTATAGAAAGTTCTGTCCGGTGGGTTGGTGGGTTGGTGGGTTGGTGGAGGAAGCAGGCAGAGGCGAGGCGGGATGGCCTGACCACACTCCCTCTTCCCACCACCACATCAGGCCATCTCAGGCTACAAATGCGACAGGCGAGAAAGTGGCACAAGGCACAGAGGGGTCTTGTGACTAAGAGTCCTCCAAACACAGGATGGCGGCATGCAGGGCGAGCATGTGACCGGCGCAGGCACACACGGCCCCACGCTGGGTTCAATGCTCCACTGCCGCCATCTTGAAATTCTTCATGATTTTACCTTTGGATTTGTGTCCCGGAAGTGAAGTCTGAGAGGACGAGGGAATGCGGGGGTCGAAGCCCACACAGTATGCGCATGCTCGGTCCCTAATGTTTCCCCCCCGCCCCACGTTCACGGTGCCCACGAGCACAGGATTCTGGTGGCCCCACCGTGGTGGGGATTCAAGACTCAAAGGGGCTACAAGGTGAGTATACATCTATGTATACAGAGGCCACGGCTTGGTCCAAACCAGAACGTGCTTCAGATGCATAAAGAAGGTGTTCTAAGAAACACAAATGACCGAGAAACCCTGCCCCATCCTTTCTTACTCGTGTTACTTCCCTGTATGATCCGTTTTCGCTGCAAACAACGCTACAGGAGGCAAGGGAAAGAGGGTAGCCCATCTGTCCTGTCCCTTCCGTCCTCCCTGGCTCGTTAGTAAGCCGGAGGCAGACGGGGCTGGCAGAATGTGGGTGTACCAAAAGTGAAAATAGAAACAGGTGATTCCGTTTTGTGCGGCATTTCCACTGCTTGGGTAAGAACAAAATACTGTGTACAAGCTAGGAAACGTGAATTACAGTTTCAGTGATTTCATATGTGACTTAAATGTCCTTATATTTGCATTTGAAACTGGGATTGTACAGGGGTGCCTGGGTGGCTCGGTTGAACCTCTCCCACTCGGTTTCAGCTCAGGTCCTGATCTCAGGGTTTGGGGATAGCGCTCTGTGCTGGTGTGGAGCCTGCTTGGGATTCTCTCCCTCTCCTACCTGTAACCCCCCCCCCCCCCCCCCCGCAAATCAAAAACAAAAAACTGGGATTATATATAATAAAGCAAAAGGCAAAATTCATGCTGATAATTTAGATTTTTAATTTTTTTTTACTTATGCTGATGTTAAGTAGCAAATTAAAAACATCAGGACAGGGGTGCCTGGGTGGCTCAGTCGTTAAGCGTCTGCCTTCGGCTCAGGTCATGATCCCAGGGTCCTGGGATGGAGCCCCACATCGGGCTCCCTGCTCCATGGGAAGCCTGCTTCTCCCTCTCCCACTCCCCCTGCTTGTGTTCCCTCTCTCACTGTGTCTCTGTCAAACAAATAAAATCTTAAAAAAAAAATAAATAAATAAAAACATCAAGACAAAATCAAAAGCGAAATCGTAGAAGAAAGGAAAAGCTTATATTTTAGTATCTTTCATGGCACCTTTTTCCTGCTCTTTGAGCAATAGGCTCCAGATTCCATTTTACACCGGGCCCTGCAAATATTGTGAGCAGCCCAGCCAGCTCAGGACAAGCCACTTCAAACTGTCTCACACCTTGGTCTCTCACAAGGAAAAATGAGACCAGGGTGGGGTGCTGGGCTGCTGGTGTCAAAAGCCTCCTGTGTCAGTGTTTAGGGTCATCCAGCAAGTCAGTCAGAAAAGGGGCAGGGATTCTGGCTGATTAAGACTGAGACAGAGAAGGGGCACCTTGGTGGTTCAGTTGGTTAAGTGTCTGCCTTCAGCTCAGGTCGTGATCCCAGAGTCCTGGGACTGAGCCCCGTGTCGGACTCCCTGCTCAATGTGGAGTCTGCTTCTCCTTCTCCCTCTGCCCCTCCCCCCTGCTCGCTCTCTCTCCTGCTCTTTCTCTCTCAAATAAATAAATAAAATCTTAAAAAAAAAAAAAGCCTGAGAGGAGTCAAGGTGCAGGGTTGGGGGTAGATGATGGACCCTAAATATCTATGGAGATTTGCTGTGTCTATCTTGGGGTGGAGGGGGCAGGGGCAGCCGCTCTTGAGGCCCCTTTGGGAAGAGCTGGCTGATTTGTCTACAAACAAGTTGGTCAAACATGAGCAGGTCTCCATGATTGCATTAGAGATTAATCACTGCCATCTCTGTTCTGGGTGCGCGTGCACCCGTGTGCCTCGGGAAATTGGACGCCCTGTGGCAGGGTTTTGCCATGCTTTCTGTGTCTTTATGTCCAGTTTCCATAGTCTTTCTTTCTTTTCTTTCTTTCTCTCTCTCTTTCAGATTTTATTTATTTATTTGACAGAGATAGAGAGTACAGCCAGGGGGAGCAGCAGTGGGAATGGGAGAAGCAGGCTCCCCACTGTGCAGGGAGCCCGACGTGGGGCTCGATCCCAGAACCAACCCTGGGATCACGACCCAAGCTGAAGGCAGACGTCCAACTGACTGAGCCACTCAGGCACCCTGGCCCTCTTTCTGTTTCATTTTCAAATTGGTTGCAGATCTTCCCACTTTCACCCATGCAACAGTATTTAGTGAGGCCTGGCTCGGCTTTGGGCAGAGTGAGTAAGGCAGAGTCACTGCCCTCTGGCAGCTTATACATAAGCTAATGGGACAGGCAGGATAACAAACACATTGTCAAGTCAAGATGACAACACCAAACTGGGCAACAGAACAGAGAATGGTGACATCAAGGAAGGCCACTCTGGAGGTGACATTTCTAAGAAGCGAGGGGGCCCGCTGGGCCAGAATCTGGGGAAGGCTCACCAAGAACGGGACAGACGGGAAGTGTAAAAGTCCCTGCGGGGAGGAAAGCACCCAGCCGGCAGGGGCTGCCCGTTCTCTGCGCTGTGCTCTGGTAATTACAGAGCCGGCGCACCAGATAGGCCCAGCAGGAAGGGATCGGCTGGAACAACATAAATGTCCTGGATCGGATTCTAGACCAGAAGAGGAATGTTAATGGGACAACTGGAAAAATTTCAGTAAGGTCTGGAGAGTCGGTAAGAGTTTATATGGACGTTAACATCTCGGGTTTTTTTTTTTATTTTTTTTTTAAAGATTTTATTTATTTATTTGAGAGAGAGAATGAGATAGAGCATGAGAGGGGGGAGGGTCAGAGGGAGAAGCAGACTCCCTGCTGAGCAGGGAGCCCGATGCGGGACTCGATCCCGGGACTCCAGGATCATGACCTGAGCCGAAGGCAGTCGCCTAACCAACTGAGCCACCCAGGTGCCCTAACGTCTCGGTTTTGCTGACTGTCTGTGGTTAGGGAAGACGTAGCATTCAGGGGAGCCCGGTGAGAGGTATAGGTGGATCCTGTGTACTGTTTTTGCAAGTCTGAAATTATTTCAAAATGAAAACTTAAAAGATCATAAATAAGTCAATAAAATCACTTTCGTCTGTGCCCTGACACCACCTTGCATCCATGCCTGGAGTCCTGTTCCTGACCTCACTCCTTCCTACTTAGGCTTATAGAAAGTGCCTGGGCCCTGGCCACAGGAAGCTCTGGGTTCCAGTGATGGCTTGGCGCCCCCAGCCCCGTGTCCTTGGGCGAGTTATTGGTCTCTTAGATCAGCTTCATCTACAGAGTGGCGACACCATGACTTAGTCCTGCAGGACTGTGTGAACGTTCAGTGACATAAAACAAGATAACAAATGTGAATAGTCCGCCGAGGGCCTGGTGGGTGGAAGGTTTAGCAACTGTCGCTTCCTTCCCAAATTCGGCCGGGGCCCCCTCACAGCTGTTGGAACATGGCTGTCCACATTCAGGAGGGACTGATAAATGTTGCCTGTCTTCCCTTACTGGATGCTTCTTATATGTGCTTTCTCCCCCAGCGAAGGTCAAGAGCCACGAGGGCAGGGGCTGTGCACTGGGAGGCTGCCATCAACAAGGCCCCTTTCTTTCATTCACTCTCTTCAGCAAATCCTTGCTGCACGTGCTGGACGCAGGGCAGAGAGCAGAGAGCAAGGCCGCCGGGGCCGCCAGACCCCAGACCAGGGAAGGAGTCAGTCAGAGGCAAGCGGCTGAGTGCAGCTGGTGAGGCAAGAGAGCAGCAGAGGGGACGCAGTCTGACTGCAGACAAGGTGCTCAGGGAAAAGGCCTGGCTCTTCCCTGACGGTCACACCCCTGACGGTCACACCTGAGCCGGAACGGAAAGGAGAGACGGAGGGCAGGCTGTCCGGGGCGCAATGGCACCAAGGCCCCGAGGCAGGCAGGCATGTTCTAGGAGTTGCCAGGCAGGGCGGAGGGATGGAGAGTGCCAGGGAAGGGGTCAGGGGGTGGGCAGGCCAGCCTGGGGGTGGGGGGGCATTGCTGGCGGGTTTTAAAGCGGGGAGGCACATGCTTTGACTTCCCTGTTTAAGAGCTTGGGGGCCTGCAGTGCTGGAGGGAGCGGTGAAAGGGCGCAGGATGGCAGGTGGCCGGAGGAACTGAGTCGTCAGTGGGGGACATGACAAGGGACTGTCAGGGTGACAGGACTGGAGGGGTGAGGCAGAGGTAGGGGGGAATGGATGCCAGACCTAAGATGGGTGCCCTGCTTGGCTATGGGGGGAGGGACGAGGTGGCTTTGTGGGCCTGAGGTCTGGGTCACTGTACAGAGCACCGGAAGGCTGGCCTGGGCTGGGAGGCGGGGGCGAGGACCCAGTGACTCTGGGATCCTGTCCCCAGGCCTGCTCCTTCCGGCAGTGACTGCTGTGTGACTCTCTCCAGCCTCAGAACTGTGGCTCCTTCTTCATCTGCCTGCTGTGCTGGCTGGGCGTCACAGTCACCAGCGTCCAAAACCGTGCTTGTGAGCTCCTTCCCGTATCCCCCTACGGCCTCGCTCTCTGGGAAAGGCCGTGTCACCCTCCCAGTGACACAGCTTGAGCTCCACATTGAACTCTCTCCCTGACATATGCTACCCCAACTGAATCCTCTCAGTCTCGCCTCCCCACAACGCAACATGGGCTGCGCCAGGGAACAGGCCCCCGAAGCTCTTCATGAGGCCCTTGCGAAAGCCGCCTTTCCTCAGCTCTCTGCCCAAACCGCAAACCAATGGAAAAATGTAAGTTCTTAAAGCGCCACCTGAACGAGTCCTGCTCCTGCTCAAGAGCCCTCTGTGGCTCCCCACTGGTGACAGGGGTGTGTCTGACAACCAGAATGATCTAGAGCACCAGGTCTCAACGTGCACAAAACTCAAATACACAACATTAAGCTAACAGACATACTACAGGGAAAACAGACAATCTGCAACAGTTATTAAAAACGCCAAAGCAAGGCGCCTGAGGGGCTCAGCCGGTTAAGTGTCTGCCTTGGGCTCAAGTCATGATCCCCAGGGTCCTGGGATCAGCCCCTCTGCCCCTCCCCCCACTTGTGTGTACATGCGCTCGCTCTCTCTCAAATAAATAAATAAAATCTTAAAAAAAACCCCAAAATAACTAAAAATGCCAAAGCATGCAAAAGCACTATCTATATTGCTTGGGGATACAGGCGGATGCAGGGAAAGAATCAAGGCAGCTGAGGGCACGGTCGAGGTGCAGCTCAGCTGGGTTCCCGCAGGGGCAGGAAGGAGGTGGGCTGCGAGGTGGGCACAGGGACTTCACCATGTCAGTAATATTTTGTTGCTTAAGCTGGGAGGTCGGGGGAATTGTTATATTATCTATCTTCTTGTGAATGCCTCCAATACCTCCTGCAAATCTCAGACTACCATCCTGCCTCAGCTCCTGCCCTGTGGCCTTGAATACCCTCCAGGCCTTCTGGATTTACTCGAATCCTAAGTATCCTTGGGCACTCGGCTCAAAGCCACCTCCCTGGTCCCTCAGTGGCAGGGCCTTATCCACTTCTCCCTGGTGTCTAATCAGTGCCATGCATGGTGTAGGCGGACTCGGCTGGTAACCCAGCCTGCTCCTCCAGGCTCCTCCGCACCACCCCCCGGGGTACCCCCAGCCCCAGCACAGCACAAACTGGCTCTCAGAAAATGCTGACTTGGTGCCCAGGAAAGGCTGGGGGGGGTGGGTGGCTAGCATGCCGGTGTTAAAGCAGCGACCTGGTGCAGAGAGTGCTCCATCAGCTCTGCGGGCCCCATGCCTGGCTGTGGACCTTGTGACGCCTGGTGGGGGCTTATGAGCCCAAGCTGCAACCGCCTCTGCCCCTGCTCTCCCCTCCCCTGCTTGCCCATCGGCTTCCCACGTCCCTCCCTCTCCCTGCTGCACCCACACACCTGGCCCAGCAGGGTGCTCTGATAACCAGGTCACCTAGACCCAAGGGCATGGGTGGGGCTGCGTCACAGGGCACCAAATCCCAACCTCCCAGGTTCTGGGGTCTGGGCCCGGGGCCCCTGAATGGAGGAGATGGAGGGAGCACTGGACAGGGGTCTGCACACGCATGGAGCGCACGGGCTCATCTCCTCCCAACCTCACCTCAGTGTAGCCCTGAGCTAAGTGTCTCCCCACCAGTCATCTCCTGTCCACCCCCAAACAACCTGGAGGCAGCTACTATTCGTTCCTCCATGTTATAGACGAGGACACAGAAGCCCGGAAAGGTGGGAAGGGGTCCACTCAGGATCACACCAAAGCGAGTGGTGGGGCAGAGAATCATCCCCAGCAGCCTGATCCTAGAGTTCACACTCTTAACTACTAACATCCTCCCTGAACCCCGAATGAGGACGGAGGATGACATGAGTGGGCCTGAAGTATTTTCGGGTAGACACCCACCTCCTCTGAGGGTCTCTGTTGAGAAAAAGGATATGTCAGGGTGATTTCAGTGATGCAGACACGCGGCCTAGTATCTGGCCCCTGGGACCTCTTGGATCACTGGTTTTAGCCTTTTCGAGACCCATACTTGGGCCGAACTCATTACATGTGCTGCATTTTGCTGATGAATGCAGAGGGTCCGAGACCCCATGGACCTCAGGGTAAGACACCCTGAACTGGAGAATCCTGAAGGTCCCTTTCAAATCAAGGTTCTGATTCCTAATCCCGGATTTATGACTGGGTTGATGGTTCCATGGGCAGAAGAGTAGGAAAACAGAACAGACCCCAGCCAGGAAAATGTGAAGGTGAAGGAGTCACTGGGAAGAACCTGTCCCATCTGCTAGCCCCCCCCACCTCGCTGGGAGTCACTGCCCCATCTAACGGGCCCCTACAGCTTCCTTTCTAATTTTGCCAGAGGCAAGAACCAGGAACGCACTCCCCGCCTAGGTTTCCCTCTCTGTGAAACCGGGTGCTCCTCCTCCTCCCTGAAGGAGCAGCTCAGCCTGGAAAGGTCACATGATTTACAAGATGCTGCTGACACCCCAGGGCCTGATGTGGGATTCAAACTCTCTGCCATGGGGTTCCCAGGCATTGTCAGAAAGGTGGGATCTGGGCCTGAGGCCACTCATCAGAATGATTTGGGGTGCTGGTTAAACAGGAAGATTTGGACCTTTTCCTCTTCTCCCTGCTCTCCCCGCCCCCACCCTCAGCCCCACCCCCACCCCCGATGCCCTGGCCCCTTGCCTGGATTCTGATTCAGCAGTTCTGGGGCCCAGAACTACCCACTGTCCCTTCACCAAAAACAAAAGAAAAGTTTCCTAATTGGTCTCCTGGGACTCAGAAAAACCGCTGTGCAGGTTTGGGTGGGGGTGGGGGCAGATTGCCTGGGGTGATCCCCTGCAGTTGCCCTGAGGGGCCTTCCCTGAGGGGTTAGGGCTGGGACACAGCACCAGTCACCCCAGTGAGGGGTCACGGGCACACCTTTCACTCCCAGCCTCACTGAACAGAAGCATGGCTTCTCTGGCTTCTGAGTCTGAACTTCTAGCCCCATGGGAGGCCTGTGGGCCAGCTGGGGACTGAGACACAGCCCCTCCCCTCCCCCTGCTCCCTCAGACACCCAGTGCAGAACACACAATGGAGCTCTTCTTCCCCTCCTCCCGCGGGCAGTCTCCCCATCTGGGCCAGAGAGGCCTGAGGGCTCTCAAGTGTCAGTCCCACCTCGTCCTGGGCCCTGAACTCCACTAGGCCCCAACACGCAGGCCCAGGTTGCTGCGGCCTCTGGTCAAGGGGGCACTTTTGGCATCTCCTCTCATGCCCCCCAGGACACAGACTGCCCCAGGCTTTGCACCTCTTTATGAAACCAAACCCAGAAATGCCTGTCTGAGGGCCGAGGGGCCTGGAGCGCTACTGGAACGGGGCCTGCTCTCAGGACCCTTAGGAACAGAAAGAGACTCAATGTTTTACACTTTCTGAAAACTGAGGAAACCAAAGAAGATAATGAGACAGCTAAAAAGGCCCTAGGGAGGGAGTTTCCTGAAGCTGCCGGCAAGCCTGGAGTTGGGGGGGGCACTTCCCCATTCCCAGGAGAGGGGCAATACCTGCGCGGGGTCGGAACAGGCCTGCCCGGGGGACCACGCAGCCGAGCTCCAGGCTCCATGCCGGCCCGCAGCCCTCACAGCCCTCTCTGGACTCCATCCATCTTCCCCAGAGCGAGGAGGAGGCCGGCTGAGGACTCTCAAGGGGAATCAGAGGCATCGCCATGGCTGGAGGCCTCTTGGCCAGGTCTCAGTCCTGCCTGCGACCCTGGCCACCTGCCCAGCCAAGGCCCCTGGGTTTTGTTTGATTTGGGTTTGGGTCTGTTCCTTCAGCTTTCCCCTGCTCTCCCTCACCCCAGTGCCAGGCCCTCTTGATTCAGTCCTGTTCCCTGGGCTAGGAGTCCAGTGGGGGAATCAGACCTATGGACACCTAATGTAAGAACAAGCCAGAATGTGCAGTGAAAGTTCTAAGGGGGAGGCCAGGGCCAAGGTCATGCTGGAGGCCGAGATGAATTTGGGCTGGGGAGGCTGGGCAGGCTTCATGGAGGAGACGGCACCTGCGTCATTCATTCAAAAAACGTTTTAACAAGGGCCAGCTGTGTGCCTGGCACTGTTCTGGACACTGGGATACATCACTGAAAGATATTTCTTCCCTCCTGCGGCTCAGATGCTGGTTGGGGGAGGAAACCAATAAACCAATAGACAAATCAATGTATAGGATGCCCTATGGTGATATGTACTATGGAGAACAATAAAGCAGGGGAGAGGGGAGAGAGTGCAGGGGTGTGAGTGTTGCTATTTTTATATGGGGTGGTCAGAGCAAGACTCCCCAGTAGGGTGAGATTTGAGCAGAGACCTGAAGGGAGTGGGGCAGCAGACCATGTGGCCATCTGGGGGGAAGAAGGTTCTAGTGAGAGAGAACAGCAATCTAGTGAGAGAGAACAGCTCAGAGGTAAGACTGTCTTAGAGTGTTTAGGGAAGAGCCAAGTGGCCGGAGTAGGCACCTTGCAGAAGGAGCAAGGTGAAGAGCATACAAGGTGGGGTGGGGGATGGGCTGGTCACCCAGGACCTTGAGGCCATTCGGGAGGGATCTGAGCAGAGAATGGCGCATTTCTGACTTAAGTCTTAATGGTTTCGTTCTAACTGCTGCGCTGAGAATACTTTGGGGGTACAAACGCCAAAGGAAGTGGTCAGTTTCGGAGGCCAGGCAGGAGAGGACCATGGGTTGGCCCAGGGTGACAATAGCAGAAGTACGGATAGGTGTGTTCGGATTGGGGATATATTTTATTTTTATTTATTTATTTTTTTAAAGTAAACTCTACACCTAACATGGGGCTTGAGCTCAAGACCCCAAGATCAAGAGTTGCATGCTCTACCAACTGAGCCAGCCAGGGGTGCTTGGATGTATTTTGAAGGTGAGCTTTGAGAATGCAACAACATTTGACAGGTAGAGACATACGGAGGAAGGAAGGTCTGATGGGCCCCAGACGGAAGTGTAGAAAGAGTTCCAGGCCTGTGGAAGATGGCATTGGGCAGGTCTGCAGGGGGTGAAGGAGGGTCCCAAAGGCCTGGGCAGGGGTGTAGGCAATGTGGCTCGGGGAAGGAGGCACCCACTCAGAGCCACGCTTTGGAGCCAAGGGGCCGCTGTGGATGCTGGGGCTGTAGCTCCCCAGGGTCCCAAAGGCCTGTGAAAGGAAAAGGACCCTGCTCCCCTCATGCAGGCTGCGCTGGGGATGGCCCAGCCCACTGCCTCTGCGCAGCCTTCATTCAGGTCACAAGCAGGTGGGTCATTTACTTCAGGGCCCTCAGCCCAGGATTCTTGCTGCTCCTTGAAATCAAGCCAGTGGGCCTCACAGGCCCCAGAGAAGGGGTTCCTCTTGCAGAAATAGAGCAAGCAAGGTCTGTCCCAGGGACAGTTGGTTTTACCTGGGTCAGGAGAGTCAAGAAAGACCCTCTCTGCCTAGGAATGAAGAGGGGGTTTGGTCAGGGAGGATAGAAGGGCTTTGGCAGCTAGGACTGCCCACCCCAAAGGCTGGCTGTCATCTCCTTTCTCAGTTGTGCAAGACGTTCCGAGCCCCAGACGAGCTCAGCTTTGTTCCCCATTCACCCCCGCCCCCCCGGGAGACAGAGGCTCTGCTCAGGGCCCCATTCTTTTTTTCTTTAAAGATTTTATTTATTTTTTTGACAGAGAGAGACACAGTGAGAGAGGGAACACAAGCAGGGGGAGTGGGAGAGAGAGAGAAGCAGGCCTCCCGCTGAGCAGGGAGCCCAATGCGGGGCTAAATCCCAGGACCCTGGGATCATGACCTGAGCCGAAGGCAGACTTAACTGACTGAGCCACCCAGGCACAGGGCCCCATTCTGCAACACCTTCTCAACTACCACTGGAGGCAAAGGGGCAAAGGGGCAAAAGGGAAACTGAGGCACAAAGCTGGTGGCACACACGGGAGAGCCCCATGCTCCTGATGCCAGCCTCCTCAGTCACCCCTGCCACTCCCTGGGGAACTTGTGCCCTGCCTCCTGCCCCAGTTTGGGTCCCTGTTCATGCTCCTTTCCCCTATACTTTGAGAGCAACAACCAGACTCTGTTCATATCTGTGATCCCACAATCCCAACCCAGAAGAGTTAGGAGTTCACTGGATGAATAAAGGGATGTGGGATTTCCTGAGCGGTGGGTGGACAGGATAGGCTTGGAAAACAGGAGAAGTAAGGAAGGAAGCTCCAGAAGGAGCCTGGCCAATGCCACCCTACCACCCACTCCCCATGCTCCAGAATGAGCCATTGCTAACATTTCCCAAGCACTTACTATGAGCCAGACCTTTGCATTTGTATGCACAATTTCATTTGGTCCTCACGGGATCCCCATGAGGGAGGTACAATCACCATGCCCATTTTACAGATGCAGATAACCGAGGCACAGAGAGGCTGAGTTATCTATCCAAGGTCCCGTGGCTACTAAGCAACAAACCTTAGGATTCAAAAGCAGATTCATCCAACCCCACATGCAATGTGCTTCACTGTCTCCCATGCTCCCATGTGTGTGTCTATCTCAGGTTAGCCTGGGTGTACCCTCCCTGATGCCCAGGCATCCCCATCCCAAGACAACTGTGGTTATGTCTGAGGAAAGCCCTTTATAAAATTTTCAAATACCACTGATTACTTGTGGTAATCATTAATTACTTGTTATTAATGGTAACTGCTCTTCTCTTAGTATTTCCATCACCTGCTTTCCAGCCCCCAATGGAACCCTCTATTTGTGGTCCTCCCAGCCCCATGTTTAGGGTGGAGTGTGCCCCGCACTCTGCCCCTTCCCATCACAGCCTGTCCCATCCTATCCTCCCCTCCCCCTCCTCCCCATCCTTCCTGGAGGCAACCCCCCAGCAGCAACACCTGCCCATTTCCCCCAGACCATTTCCTGCTCACACCCCCTGTCCCTCCCAGCAGCCAACAGCCTCTCCCCCAAGGGACTGAACTGATTGTTTCCCAGACCGTGGAGGGGCAGGATCTGGAATTCTGATTCCAGGCACGCCCTTCTGCTCTGCAAATTTGGGGAGCTGATTCCAAGGCAATAGGGAGATCCAGACACAGGAAAGCCCAACAGAAAAACCAAATTCCAAAGAAGTTCTCTGAGAATTCCAAGTTTGGGGAATTTGGAAACTCCCAGATCCTAAGTTCTAGGAATACCCAGACCCTCAGGATTCGGAGAAGGCGATCTTGGAAATTCTTATTTCAGGACTTCTGATTCCAGTTCTTTGTGGAAACCTTTCTTTTCCACTTCCTCAGGCCATTTGTATGACTTCAATGTGACTGACTTTGAAAGCCAGAAGTAAATTTAAAAATCCTTCTCCACATAGAGCTGTGAAATTCCCAGAAATTTTATGGGGAAATTTTTTTTTTAGGTCCCAAATATGAAATTATTTAAATATCTGTAAATCTCATTATTTAACGCTATTTGCAGAGCAATGGTGACTTGGTTGGAGCATTATCAAGAATGTGACCAATGTTGGGGTGCTGGCTGGCTCAGTGGGTATAGCATGTGACTCTTGATCTTGGGGTCATGAGTTTGAGTGCCGAGCCCTACGCTGGGTGTAGAGATTACTTAAAAATAAAAAAAATCTTAAAAGAAAAAAAAGAATGTAACCAATGTTTGAGCCATTAGAGATGTGAATGCCCCAAAGGCACCCATGCAAGATTCTCTCTCCCCCCCATGCTTTTCCACTTTTCCCCCACTAGCCCTTGTATCTACTCCTTAGACTGAGTTTGAGTAGAATCCCAGCGCTGAAGCTTCTTGGAAGATCTGGGGTGGTCTGGGCAGGAGGGATAAATTGTACAATGTCCTCTCTGAAGCTCAGGAAATTCCCTGGCTTAGGCCCTCCTCGAAACCTGGCCAGTGGCCAGGGCTCCCACAGTTCCCGTCCCCATCATAGCTGTCCTCAAGCTTGCGGTCCTGCCCCCTAGCCCTGGCTGGCTGCGGGAAGGGATTAGGGGCCCTAGGAAGCCTTCTTGTGGTACCCCCCCACCCCTTTAGTGTCTCCAGGCAGATCAGAGCTGGTTACCCCCCTTGTCTGGCCCAGGAAAGGGGAAAAGTAGGGGGAAGGAAAGAGGGAGGACCGGGGGAAGGGGGTCTGACAGGAAAAAGACATTGGAGGTCAGCGAACCTCCACAAGTCTGGCTGAGTGAGAAGGGTCGGATTTCACAGCCTGGGGCTCCAGACACGGGCCAGGGTGGGGGAATAGAAGGAAAGGGACGGACCTACAGAGTTGGGACTCTCGCTTGGGACAGAAGAGCTTACATTGTGTGGTGGGGAGCTGGGTGTTGGGGAGAAGGACAGGGACACATGGAGGGAGCTGGCGATTTCAAGTGACACTTCGATGGTCTGAGGCATTCCTTCTCTTCTGCACCTGCCCTCCTTTTCCAGCTCCGTCTGCAGCCCCTCATCTGGCTCTTCCCCAGATGTCCTCTCATGCCCCCTTTCCCTGGCCTGCCCCTCCAATCCTTCCCCCGCCCATCCCAATTTTCCAGCCCTCCCCCAACTCCTGCTCTTCTCAGTTCCCCCAAATCAGTGGCTTCTCCAGCCCGCCCCTTCGATCGCTCTTATCTGGCTCTGGTTGTCCCAGCCCCCGTCCGAACCCCCAAGCCCTACCCCCGGCCCCCGCCTCTCAGCCCCCTTTCCGCAGCGCGCCCGCCGCGGGAGCCCGGCACTAACCCGATTCGGAAGAGCAGCCGCTTGCTGCGCGCCATGAACAGGCCGCGGAGGGTCCGCCGCGCTCGGCAGCTGCGGGGGCTCACGAGCAGGACGAGGACAAGGAGCAGCAGCCCGCAGCCGGAGACCCACAGCCACGGCGCGGACCAGCTGGGCCAGGCCATGCTGGGGGCAGGCGCCCGCGGCCGACCGCGGGCGGGCGGGGCGGGGCGGGGCGTTGCTAGGCGACGGCTCGGCCCAGGCCCCTTGGCAGGGAATCGGCGGGGTTGGGGCCCCGCCCCCTGAACTGCCAGCCTGGGGGGGCGTGGGGGGCATCCTGGCCCCGCCCCGCTCCGCGACTCGCGTTCGAACCCGCCCCCTCGCCACCCTCGGCCGGGCGTAAGCCCCGAATGCCACCCGCAGGACGCGGCCTGGCCCCGCCCCCGCTGGCCGGCCCGGGAGCGGTCTCCGGACCTGCGCCGATCCCGATCCAAGATCCCCAGAGGGCGGGGAGGCGGTCGAGGCTCGACGGATGCCCCCCTACACACCCCCCCACTCTCGACATCCTCCCACCTTCCCCCAACAGGGGGACTCTGCGAGAGGCCCTGGAATGGTCCTCTTGGCGGGAAATCTTAGCCTGAAACTTTTTCGGCTGGAAGGAACCTGGAAGATCATGTGGGTCAATGGCCATTCATTCACGTATTCATTCACTAAATTACTATTCTGTGCCCTCCTTTGCGCCAAGCACTGTTCTAGGCTCTGTGGATGCAAGGGTCAAAGACACACAGCCTCTACATTCCTGGAGCCTGCAATCTAGATTCTGGCAGGGAAACAAACCAAATAAGCCAACAAACATAATTATATACGTATTTATTTATATTTATATACACACATATATATACACACACACATATGTACATATTTGTGTGTGATTACAAAGTGTGCTGTGATAAAGGGAACGAGCAGAGGGGCCAATGATAAGGACAGAGGACCAATTTAGATGGGCGTGGGCCTCCCTAAGCAGGTCACCTGTAAACCATATACCCTTAAGGATGAGAGGAGAACACAAAGGTCAGAGGGTGTGATTGAACCAGGATTATGCAACAATGGGTGGCAGAGACAGGAGTAGGACCTTGGTATCCTGCCTCCTAAGCCCAGTGGAATTACCACATCATTCCCCCCACCCACCCCCTGCTCCCGCCCCCTGCACTGCTGCCTTCCTGATGGGTTCCAGAAGTTGTTGAGGTCAGTGGGAGGGAAGCAGATGCAAGGGCAGGCGTGGTGACATCGACAAATTTGGGCAAACCTTCTGGCTCCAGCCCTAGCCCTGGCCCAGCACAAGAAGGGAAGGAAATACTGCCAACAGTCAAGTTAGCTCTCTCCTGCTGGGAGTTGGTTGGGGAGGGAAGCAGGTGAGGCAGTGCTCTTGTTTTCTTCCCTGCAGCCTGGGCTCGGGCCTAAGAGGCTGGATAAGCTGACCCCCGAATCACACACTCTCTCCCTCTGATAGACAGCTGGATCTAAAGGCTGGGTCCCCAGCGTGGAGAGCAGAGACATATAGCATCGTTACGCACAATAAATTGGAGGCCTCGTCTTCACCCTCAAAAAAGCCAAGAGATGGGTTGAGGAATCCCTAAACAGAACTGTAATCCCAACACCTAATCCAGAAACCCCAGACATGCATGGACTTTCTCTTATATGGATACATCTTGAGGGCCAGAACCTATGGCCTTCTCCCTCCCTGTCTCCTTGCCCACGATCCAGCTTTTTCTCGGAGCTTGGCACACCAAAGGTCTGAATAAACACGTATCAGATAGAATGGAATTAGGCTGCCACCTGTGATTAGCTTCCCACCTGTGAGTGCTGCGCAGGAGGCGGAGAGGAGAGAATATCAACAGGCTACTTTGCAGAAGGCCCTTCCAGGCCAAGGGACTTTGTATGTCTCTAAGTCTGTGTCTGTACATGCAAAGTGAAGAATTATGAAGCCTTATCAAAAGTCATTGTGAACACACCTTTCTGCAGGTAAGGCTGTGCCAGGCATTATATTGGGAAATTAAAACACAGTCTCTGTCATCTGAAACAGGAAATGCAGGCTCAGCTATGAGCCTGCTGAGAATACAGAATGATCGAATTCTTACTCTCCAGACACACACACACTGACAAGATTATAGATAATCATCCAAGATGCATTTTATGAAATACATGGTGCCAGGACAGGGCTGGGGATAAGGAGTGCGGGTGGGTGTTTTAGGGGCCTCATGTGGGCTCAGGAAGCCCTCCTCTCCTCCCCTGGACTGTTCTGGAAGACTTACAACATCTGCTCTGAATCTGCTTTGAAGATTTTATTTTTTAAGTAATCTTTACACCCAACGGGGGGCTCAAATTTACAACCCCAAGATCAAGAGTCTCAGGCTCCACTCAATGAGCCAGCCAGGTGCCCCAAAATCTGCTTTAGTGTCATCTCCTCTCCCATGAAAACCTTCTGTCCCAGCCAGACTGATGCCTCAGTATTCACCTCCTCCTGAACTTGTACCTTATATTACCTAACTATTTGTCTTTCCCTGAATCCATCATATTGCTCCACATCCTTGAGACTTTGCGCATGCTGTACCTTCCGCCCGGAGTGTCATTCATCCTCTGTTCCCCCAAAGACTCAGATCAGATGTGCTCTCTTCAAGAAAGCTCTTCTTGAACCCTCTGACCCCAGCATGGGCTTACGCATGGGCCCCTTGTGCAGCTCTAGGTTTCGTCCATAATCCTATCTTTCAATGCAATGCCTCATGCTATATATATATAGATATATATATTTGTTTACATGTCTATCTCAAGAGTCTAGAGTCTAGAAGACTTTACTGTCTTCCTGAAGAGTAGGGAGTATGATTTAATTGATTCATCTTTGAATCTCCAGTGTCTGGCGTGGTACCAGATGCATACTAAATACTCACAAATGTTCTTTGAAATGTCCCAATGCCAAGGCCCCTGCTTAATGACACCAAGCCTATCTCTTCCACTTTCTCAGATGCCATTCTTGCCCTTGTCACCATGGACCAGGCACACTGTTCCTCAGATGGGCCAAGCTCATTCCCACCTCAGGGCCTTTGCTCATGCTCCCTCTTGGAACGCTCTTCCCTCAGTTCTTGAACAGGTAGCAGCTTCTCATCCATTGGGTTGGAGCTCAAATGCCAGCCCCCCCCCCCTTGATGGGAATAGCCTGTATCCTGAGCTGACTGATGATTACATGGCTTATCCCAGGAGCCCCCCACAGCGGGGTTTTTGCCTCACAGAAGACATGTGGCCAAGTCTGGAGACATTTCTGATTGTCACAAAAGGGAGGGGGAGGTGTGCTAGTGGCATCTGGTAAGTAGAGACCAGGGATGCTGCTAAACATCCCACGCTGAACAGGACAGCCCCACGACAAAGAATTATCCAGTCTCAAATGTCAACAGTACAGAGGTGGAGAAACGCTTGCATAGGCAAGTGTGAAAATTCACCAGCTTGTGCCTTAAAAATGCGCGCACTTACCATATGTAAGCTATACATCAAATTAAAGAAAATTGCGACCCTCTCTGAGAGGACTTCGTTGACCACTCCGTCACCATCGGCTGTATTGCTCTGCTCACTTCCTTCATCACGCTTTTCACACTATGTTATTTTGTGATTCTCATCTGCCCCCCCTGCTGGAATGAAAGCCCCATGAAGTCAGGGAAGGATCTGTCTATCTCTGCCCCACTGTATTCTCAGTGGGGTGCACAATGCCTGGCTCAAAGTAGATGATAAGCATCTGTTGAATGAATGAGTGAATGATAGAAACCAAGAATGAATGAATGATAATTTGGTTATTGCCACTGAGCCCTGTGACCGTCAGAAGACTAGCGTTCTGACCAGTGGGTTGAATCCCTGCAGGACTGACATGCAGAAGCCATTCCCCACTCAGGAGGGTGGCTAGTGAACAGGGAGTTGGGACAAGCCTGGTGACGGCCCTTGGTTCCTAACATTAGGGGAGGCTGCAGGAGGGCCAAGTCTGAGGAACCCTTCTTTGCCCATGACCTCCTCCCCTGAGCAGCCCGGGGTGCATTGCCAAGGCTAAGGTTTGCCTCTGCGACTCTCCTAGGAGAGACCCCCTTAATCACCTGGGTCAGGTGACTGGCAGTGTGTCATTCTGGCCTGTGATGGGGGGCTTTAGAGCTTAACTCACAAAGAGTAAGCCTCCCTGCAGGTTCCTGGGGTGGGGGTAGGGGGTTCTCGAATCTGCCCCTTATCCACTTTGCCATCTCAGTTTCCCTGTCCCTGGTGTCTGAATCCTGTCTTCCCAACTGGCCCGGGACCTTCCATTAGGATCGAGAGCCTGCCTTCATCTTGCATCATAGCTCAGGCTTGATGCCTGGCGCTTGGCTGGCGGTCAAGAAATCATGGTATTGATGGTGGTGATGATGACGTCGATGATGATGAGCGGTCAGGAAGGATCTGAGACAGTTGGAGCTGTTTGAATGTTAGAGAAGAGAGACATCTTGTTGGACCAGTGTGGAGAAGTGAGTTCAGTGTAGAAAAGGCAGCCGGATGCAGCAGCGGTGGCTAGGATTATCTGGCCCCCCCTCAGCCCAGCCCCATATCTGCTGCCCCCATGCCGGGCCCACCTTCCCATTGTGAACCTCCTTCCCAGGCGCTGTGCTGTACACTCTGGAACCCTGGTTTGCGTGGGAACAAGTCCCACCCCCACCGCCACCCCCCTGACATCTATTTCCTTCCTCCCTCCTGCTGCCCTGCCTTCTGGAGGGGGAGCCTTCAGCCTCCGACACGTGTTGTGTGCCATTCCAGGGCAGGCTCACTGCTCCTCCTGCCTCGCGTGAAAACCTCTCTCCAGCCTCCTCAGCAGCACAGTCACTGACCCAGCCCAGACTCTGAAGAGTAGACACCTGTTCTTGGTCTTCCTGCCTGCTTCCTGTCATAAGGGAATTCCAGCAAGCATGGCTCATTGGAACTTTCAGCTCAGCTGTTCTCAAACTTCAGAGAATCTAAGAACCACTCCGGGAGCCTGTTAAAATACAGAATCCTGGGCCTCTCCCCAAAAGATTCCAACTTGGTAGGTCTGGCTAGGGCCCAGGAATCTGCATTTATCGTAGGTTACTCTGAACTCTGCCTTGGCCTCAGTTCCTGACCTCACTTCTAAGGCCTTCAGTGCAACTGAATGGCCTAATCACGTGGTCACATCCTGGATCCCCCTGGAACTTCTCTACCTCGGAAAACCTCTAGTCCAGTGTCCTTCCCTCTGAATCCTCAGCCCCACTTCCTGTACTCCTTTATCTCTAGCCCCTCAAACCGTATGTTTCCTCCCAGCCCCTTAGCTCCTCCTGCCCACATTTCCTTCCCAGTGAGAACCTGGGTTCAGTCCCTGGAACCACTCACCAGCTGAGGAAACTGTCAGCTTCCTCACCCCCTTGGCCTACCAATCTTTAGCCTACCAATGTCCAGACCTGCCTGGACCAACCTGACAACCCACCTGCTCTGCCCCACCCTCATGTTGGACAGGGCTGGAGAAAATGGCCATCCCATGTGAATGAGGGTCTCTACCATTCCGGCCTTACTGGGACCCCCAAAACCAATGCATGACAGTGCTTTGACTTTGCTGAGATACCTGCTCATAACCCCAGTTGCTACTGGAAACCTCAGGCCCACCTCCAATTCCTTTGCTTCCAGCCAATATTCTTCTTAGAGGAAATAATTTCTGTGCCTGCCCACCCCCTACAAATTGTGCTGCTTCCATACACATTTTTAGAGGAAATGCTATTAGCCTTGCTCATACCTTCAAGTGGTGTTCCTGCTGACCACTACTCTTTCTCAACCTGTGAGCAAATGTTAGTATCTCATTGCCTTAAAAAAACTTCCTTGACTTTGTGTCCCTTTCTAGATTCTGTTCTGCCATTTATCTTGACACAATTGAGCTTCCTGAAAGTTTGTCTCCATGGGTTTGGTAGATTGTATTTCAGTTCTCAATTTTTTTTTTTCCCAGTTCTTAATTCTTCATCTCTCCCTGTAAACACATCCCTTGTCATTGTGACTATGCACATTTCAATGAAGGTGAAATATATTTCCCCACACCATTGACATTGGGCTTGGTCTTGTGATTTGTTTCCGCCAGTGGAATGTTAGCAGACAATGATATAAGCAGAGGTCTTAAATATGCGATTGTGGTTGAATCTGGTCTCTATATCTATGCCTTTTGCTATGAGACCATCCCTCGGGCAGTTGCTGGTCTAAGGAGGATGAAAAACACATGGAGCCAATTTGACCCCACTCACACCTAGACAGACCCTCCAGCCCAGCCCAGCAGATCCCAGCCTAGATCAGCTGAAACTCAGCCTGCCTGCGGATGCATGAGAGAATAATACTTATTGTATGCATCTCAGTTTTGGATTTGCTTGTTATGCAACATGATTGCAACACTAGCTGATGGAGACAGTGGGACGCAAAAAGATTAGTTATTAGTTATTAGTGTCCAGGTGCCTGAAACCTGATGCTTGTATAACTGACCAGCTATTTGGAAAAGAGCAATTTAGATCTGTGCCTAACAGAGTGCAGCAAAATAAATTCCAAGTGAATGAAAGTGTTAAGGACATAAAATTAAACCATACAAAATTAGAGGAAATTTAAATACATTCAACCTCTGGACAGTGGAAGACTTTCTAGGGCTAAAAGCAATAGAAGTGTTTTTCTAATTTTTTTAGTAGGCATCTATTACTCTTAGACAAAAAGCAACTGAAGATCTAACAAGGGAAACAATTACTCTTTTAGCTACTTAAAAAAATTTAAACCTTTCAATTAAAAGAAAAACCATGGGATGCCTGGGTGGCTCAGTTGGTTAAATATCTGCCTTCGGCTCAGGTCATGATCCCAGGGTCCTGGGTATTGGGCTCCCTGCTCAGCGGGGGGGCCTGCTTCTCCCTCTCGCTCTGGTGCTCCCCCTGCTTGTGCTCACGCTTGTGCTCTCTCTCTGACAAATAAATAAAATCTTAAAAAAAAAGAAAGAAAAACCATGCATGGGCAAACAGAAGAAAAAGCCAACAACAAAAAACGTGGAAAATATTTGCCTCAAATTTGTCACAGAGTTAATCTACTTAGTAAATAATAAAGACCTTTATAATATAAAGACCTTAATAAATAAGAAAACAAAAAGCCCCCAATTAACAAAGGTGTAGCAGATCCTGCACGGTGATTAATGCCCATTCTCCACTCCCCCTTTTTCCCTTGTTTACCCCTAGTTTGCCAGCTCTCCTATGAGTGGCCATAGCTTCCAAGTGAGCCCCTCCCCAGCCCTGGTGGGTGGATCTTGACTGGTCCAAGCAAATTGGTGCATTTTTTGCCCTGCCATGTAATTGGTTAGACCCAGGAATGTGATGCAATTCCTGCCATTAGATAATAATAGCAAATATTTATATAGCACAAATCATATGCCAGGTACTGTTCTAAGTGCTTTAGGCAGAAAAACTCTCAGCTCCCACAACAGCCCTGTAAGTCAAATAGTTATCCTTCCCATTGTACAGATAAGAACATTGAGGCACTGAGAGATCAAGTCAATTGCTTCACATTGCATAGCTGTGAGATGGGGTGGGAAATAGGCTGCAGGCCTTCTAGGAAGGTTTTCCTGGTGGTTGAAGAGGAATACAATAGGACTGTGCTCTTTTCTTGCTCCAGGATGCTGTCATCTGCCTGTGTGCCCGGAACCGCAGCAGCCATTTTAGGACTAGGAGGAAGCCGCCAAAGAGGATATTGCAACACGTTGGAGATGGCAGAGCAAAAGTGAGGATCCTTGAAGACATAACCAAGTCCCTGAATTAACCAGTCTGGATTACCTTGCCCCTGGACTTCTCATTATGTGAAATAAAAATAGTCCTTATTGTTTAAGCCACATTCAGTTGTTTTGTTTTGATACTTGCAGCCAAAGACATTCAAACTAATACTGTGGGTAAATTGTCCATTTTAATATAAAGTGGGGGAAAAACAGGATACAGACATGTATAAATTTTGTATCATTGATAAAGTTGCTGTAAACAAAAATGCATAGAAGGAAATCTAAGATGCTACCAGTGATGATTGTTGATTGATGGACTTCTGGGGTATCGCTTGTTGTCTTTTTCTTATATTTTAAAAATATTTTCTGCCCTACTCTAATGAGAATGTTTTACTATTTTAATAAAAAATTATTTTAGGGGATGCCTGGCTGGTTCAGTCGGTAGAGCATGTGACTCTTTTTTTTTTTTTTAAGATTTTATTTATTTATTTGAGACAGAGAGAATGAGAGAGAGAGAGCACATGAGAGGGGGGAGGGTCAGAGGGAGAAGCAGGCTCCCCGCCGAGCAGGGAGCCCGATGCGGGACTCGATCCAGGGACTCCAGGATCATGACCTGAGCCGAAGGCAGTCGCCCAACCAACTGAGCCACCCAGGCGCCCCGAGCATGTGACTCTTGATCTCAGGGTCGTGAGTTCGAGGCCCATGTTGGGAATAGAGTTTACTTAAAATAAATAAATTAATTAATTAAAAAATACATATATATATAATTTTATTAAAACAAAGAAAGCAGTCCTCCTTCCTGTCTCTTCACTTCGCACTGATTCTTAGACCACTCAACTGAGCTTCTGCCTCACCCATTCCATCCTAATTTGGCTCTGACTCCTAGAACGTCAAACCCCTTGGGGCATCTGGCCAGCTCAGTCTGTAGAGCGTGCGGCTCTTGATCTCGGGGTTGTATATTTGAGCCCACACTGGGCATAGAGATTACTTAAAAATAAAAAAAAATCTTAAAAAAACATTAACAAACAAACAAAACCCTTTGTCACTGTTCAGTCCTGGTCACCTAACCTCTGGGCAGAGCCTTCTTTTTGCTCCGCCTTCCCTGTCACAGTCTCTTCTGACTGTCCTCCCACAAGCATCCCCTTCTGCTGCCCTTGCTCCTGTTCCCCAGAGCCCATGACGTGGGCCTTTTACTTCCTGAGTCACATTCACTGCTCCCCCTGCCTCCACTTGACATAGAACGCATCGCTTCCAGAAAGGAACGTCCACCCTGGTTTCCCTCTCGAGTTCCAAATCGAAATGCCCATCCTCTTTCTGGTCATTTCCAGGTGTGGCAGGGCAGGTGTAGGGGATCCTCAGTCTCTTTTTTGGCAGAAGGGACTGAGGGTCCGCACGGAGCTATTCTGACGACTAACCTTGATTACCCAAGTAAAGCACACAGTGCAGGGTTCATTTGCAGATATTCATTCAGTGATGTTATTGAATCTTGTATGTTTCTTGCAACATCGACGCCTGGTGCTTGTGGGCGTGCCAATACACATTTTAGGAATGGGTGCAGAGGGTGTGATCCTTGCCCTCCATTTCCCACTGCCATCACCCAAATTTGGGCCAGGGTCCTAACACTCGGCCCACCCACCGCAGACACCTCCGTCCCCCATCCAGCGTACAAAGGCTATTAGACAAAGCCTTTGGAAGCCCAACTCTCAATCAGGTCTGCACCCTCCCTGCTCAAAGCCAGCATCTACACCATTAAATTCACATTGCTTGACTTAGCAATATGGCTTCAACCCAGTTTTCCAGCATCTTATGCTCGTGCTGCTCCCTTCCACGTGCCCCCCCCCCCCTTCAGTAGGTCTGCCCTGGTCACTGTCCTGGATTGTTTGTCCCCTACACCTGCCCCATCAGGCCTGGAGAAATCCCCCAGGCACTCTTCTCTGGGTACCTTGTGCCCCCACACAGGCAAGGTGATCTAATACACTCCCGAAGCCCCTGGAACTCTTTGAGGCTGATTCTCAGTCTGGGGAGTTCTGCAGGCTCTCCCAGGGGCAGAAAGGGGGGAGCGTGAGGTCAGTCCCCAGGGAGACAGCTATGTCCTATCTTGGAGCAGAGCTCCTTGAAAGCTAAAAGTGAATTCAATCTCCCCTCTGAAGCCCCTTCTGATCACCACAGCTTATGCCCGGTCACTACTCTATCTCCACGCTCTGGACAAACACCTGCCACATAGTTGTAAACAATGAAATGAATGGTTTGAAAAGTAACCCTCACGATTTTCTCCCTTGAACTGTGGTGGAGTCCAACTGGGGGAGCCACTGTACCTTGTTTCCAGGACTGCGGCCTCCCCAGTCTGCCTCTCATCCCAGCGCCCAGTACCGCCCTGGACCCAGGGCAGAGTACCAAGTGCTTTGCTCAGTCGCCAGGGAAGGAAGAACAAACCCAGCGTGGATGCTCGTCTACTGTGCACCAGGTGGGAGCGGCACCTTTGCGCATGTCCCTCCACTGTTCTAGCCACTGTGTGAGGCAGGCGATGGTGTCCTCGTGTTAGAGATGAACAGACTGAGGCTCGGCCGGGCTAAATGATGCACCCCCTCATAGAGCTAGTAAGTGACAGAGCCCAAATTCGGTCCTAGTTTTATCTGACCCCGAAGTCCAGGCTCATCCCACTGATGCTGTGTTGCTGGACTTGGCCAGGAAATGGAGAAGCCACTCAAACCGAGGACTGGAGGAGAGCGCTGTGAACGGATTACAAGGCGACGCGCAGGGTACAGGAAGCCCAAGGGATAGTGCTGTTCCCCAGGACTCTGACAGGGGGGTCCTGGCACCACCTGTAGGCCTGACAGGTGAGGGCATGGAGCAGGTGTAGAACTCGGAGGGACGGAGATGTGTGGACAGGGCCACCTCACCTTTGGTTGAGGGATGAGCCGGTCCATGGAGACCCTTCATGAAGGAGAAGAACAAATACCCTGACTTCACGTGCTCCTCGACTCCCCTCTCTCCATTGGCCAAACCCAACCGAAGCTGGAGGACAAAGGGCCCACGGATGCATCCACCCAGGCCAGCTCTGAGCAGTGGAGCAGGGCAGAGATAGTCGTGGGGGACAAAGGAAAGGTAGCCAGCCAAATGAGGCCAAAGAAGTTATGTGGGTTTGGGGTGGCTGTGGGGGGAGATGCATCGATTCTCCAGAGGTGAAGGTTCCGCCACCACCTTCCATCCGACGCCCGAGACAGCTCCTAACGGCCGCCCTGCTCTCCCGCTCACACCCCAGCCCATCCTCTGCTCAGAGCCAGGGCATCTTCTTAAAATGAAAACCGAATCATGTCTCTCCTTGGCTCGAAATCATTCAATGGCTTCCCTTTGAAGTAAAATTCAAAATCTTTAACGAGGCCCAAGAGGTCCTGCAGGTCTGGCCCCTGCCCAGCTCCCCAGTCTCCTCTTAGGCTGCACCCCAGTGCTCACCTCACCTCAGAGTTCCCCGAGCACCCCAGGCACTTTCGGCTTCGGGGTAACCTCTGCCGCCTCCACACAGCTTGTTCCTTCGGTGGAGAATGATCACAGCGTGTCCGCATTGCCACACATACCGCCCCCCATACATCACATATGACACACAGACACACATACCACCCACCGTCCACACACACACCCACACCACATACCACACACACACGCACACACACAAACACCACACACATCCACACCCACCGCACGCATATCTGCACATACACACGCGTGCACGCGCGCGCGCACACACAGCTTGGCTGACTCGGGCTACTCTTCCGTTGCACCCTCACAGGGCATCTGCTTTGGTCTCTCCAATCTCAGGTACTGCTCTCTTACGACCCCGAGTCCATTTTTCTTCAGAGCAGGTATTACTGTTTGTTTGTTTGTTTTTAAGATTTTATTTATTTATTTGAGAGAATGAGAGCGAGAGAGCATGAGGGGGGGAGGGTCAGGGGGAGAAGCAGACTCGAGCGGGACTCGATCCCGGGACTGCAGGATCATGACCTGAGCCGAAGGCAGTCGCTTAACCAACTGAGCCACCCAGGCGCCCCAGGTATTACTGTTTGTAATGATGTATTTGCCTGTGAGACTAGTGGCTAATGTCCGTCTTCCCCACTGGACTGCAAGCTCCAAGAGGGCGGGAGCTGTAGGTATGGTTTTCCCCCCTGTCTGCCTGCGCCTCGGGGCAGGGCTTAGCACAGTTTGCCCCACAGCCCCAAAGCAGCACTTGCTGAGTCAGTACAAAAGCACTGGGTGCGAGGCCTGGCTCCAGAGTGCCTAGCCCCGAGCCTGGGCATGCCATTCTACTTCTCTGAGCTCAGTTCCTTTTCAAATTAACCTCTTATTATGGAGAACTTAGAACAGCTAAACAGAAGAGAAAACAGTATAAGGAGCTCTCCTAGTCCCATTTCCTAGCTTCCACACTGGTCAACTTGTGGGTTTGGTTTCTTTATGTGTAGGTATGGGAAATTAAGGTGACTTTTGACCATGACTCACAATAAGGACATTTTACATCAAGACTCATACACAGGGGTGCCAGGGTGGCTCAGTTGGTTAAGTGTCCGACCCTTGATTTTGGCTCAGGTCATGATCTCATGGTTGTGGGATGGAGCCCTGTGTGGGGCTCCACACTCATCAGGGAGTCTGCTTGGGATTCTCTCCCTCTCCTTTTGCCCCTCCCCCTGCTCGTGCGTGTGTGTGCTCTCTCTCTCTAAAATAAATAAAGCTAAAAAAAAGACTCATACACAATAGATGTATACATAAAACTAAAACAAGTTACACGTAACGATAATAGGGCTTATGTTCATATATTTTTCTGGCCTATTTTTTTTTTAATGTCGGTATGACTCACTTAATTGAATTCGCTAATGGGTCACGATGAGCAATAAAAAACACGGCACTGGATGATCTTCCACCTATATAGACAAATTGTTAGGGTTCTCCTTTTTTTTGCCAAGAGATGCTAGCCAGATCCTGCCCCCTAGTGGTCATGTTTGGGAACTAAGCGTGTGTTCCTAGAGGTCAATTTTTGACTTGGGAATAAACTTATTTCGATAAAAAGTGCTGAGTTCAGGTCCTAGGCCAGGCATCTGGGGAGAAGTGGGCGGGTGGGGGGTCTGAGATGAATACAGCATAGACCTTGACCCCCAGATTCTTCCCGCAGTTGATGACCAGCATAACTGCCATACATCCGTGCTGTCCAATATGGTAGCCACCAGCCACATGCGGCCAGCGAATACTTGAACTGTGGCTAGTGGAACTGAGAAGCTGAATTTTAATTTTATCTTATTTCAGTTCATTTAAAGTTAAATGTAAAAATCAACACTGATTTCAGTTACTCAAATATGTTTGGAACAACCTGGGTATGTGAATCTACCTTTTCAGCTGTACATTTTTTATAAAATCTAGATAGTCAGTATTTCTGATGAAAATTTAACATCCAAATTGAGATGTGCTGTAAGTGTAAACTATGCGCCAGATTTCAAAGTCCTAGCATGAAAAAAAATCCTATCAAGAATTTTTTATACTTGGTTAAATGTTGAAATGATGCTTTTAGACAAATGTTGGGTTAAATAAATAAATCATTAAAATTCATTGTACCTGCTTATTTTTACATTTTTAAAATTTATTTTATTTTTTAAAAGATTTTATTTATTTGAGAGAGAGAGTGAGAGAAAGAACACGAGCGGGGTGAGGGGCAGAGGGAGAAGCAGACTCCCCGCTGAGCAGGTACCCCCCCCCCACCCCCAAGGCAGGGCTTGATCCCGGGACTCCAGTATCATGACCCGAGCTGAAGGCAGATGCTTAACCAACTGAGCCACCCAGATGCCCTTATTTTTACTTTTTAAATGGGCTTGCTGGAAAATTTTAAATTACTTAAGCGTTGGTCAAATTAAGCTTGAAAAGCTTATGACCTCACCTGGAAGAGAATGGGCCACCAGGCAGCAACATCACCTGGAGCTCATTAGAAATGCAGATTCTCAGGTCCCACCCCGGGAAGCAGAATCTGCATTTAGACAAGATCCCCATGTTATCTGTTATGCACACAGAAGTTCGAGAGAGCTCAGTGGCGATCCAGGCTGCGGTTCTCTGACAGCTTTTGTTCGCTCAGTGACACGGGAAGGAAGGCCAAGCCTGAGAGTAAGGCTGTGGAGAAGGAGCTGGAGCTTTGAAGAGATTGACGTAAGTGTGGAGTAATTATCTAGGGCAGGAAGGTCAAGATGAATGCCGAGAAAAACCCAAGTCTTGATGAACTCAGGGAGATCTGTCAGCACCTTGCATGTTTTCCTTCTGCCTTTCAGCTGTGTGCGGGCAGCGTTCTGAGCTCCACCAGGCAGGGGGGCAAAGGAGTGCAGGGATTCCCACAGGGGATTGGGATCGAAGCCGGTTAAGGAGGGAAGTGAAAAGGGGAGGGACAGGGAAAAGGAGATAAGACGCAGAAGCTGTCAATCCTGGTGTGGTCACAGAGTTGTTGCTGTTGGGGTTGTTGAGCTGGGGAGATAGATGGTGATCAGAGTGTGGGCGCTTGACCCTGCGATTACGGAGGGGGCACAGTTACTGGCAAGGAGAGACCTTAGGGCAGCTATTATCTTGGGCTGGGAGTGAGGGAAGAGGAAATGGCTGTTGGCTTTGCGGAGTGTGGTGTTGTTTAGACAAATGCAGGTAAGATATGAGGAAGGCCTTCTTGCACAGGAGAGGTCTGCAGAAGCTGGGAATCCCCTGGCAGGTCAGGGTGACCGAGGAGGCCAAGGTCTACCAGCAGCAGTGGGCAGGGCGAGAGGGCACACCTTAGCTGCCGCAAATTCATCTATTCTGGTCCTGTTTAGTCTTCCAAAGGCAATCACACTGCTGCCTAAACTGAGGGGTGGGGGCGCCTGGGTGGCTCAGTTGGTTAAGCGACTGCCTTCGGCTCAGGTCATGATCCTGGAGTCCCGGGATCGAGTCCCGCATCGGGCTCCCTGCTCGGCGGGGAGTCTGCTTCTCCCTCTGACCCTCCCCCCTCTCGTGTTCTCTGTCTCTCATTCTCTCTGTCTCAAATAAATAAATAAAATCTTTAAAAAAATAAAAAAATAAAAATAAACTGAGGGGTGTGCTCATCACTGAGTCACTGCGTTTCTCTCTCACCGCCAACCATTACAGTTGACGATTTTTGCTAGGCCCCAAGCCCTTGGAAGCTGCTATTTTGAAACATTACACTCTGTATTATTTCCTCCCTTTTTACAGAGAAAGATACAAGGCTCCCAGAAGTTCAGTAATAGGCCCGGCGTCACTAACGCAATTTGAACAGAGCCCAGGTCTGTCTAGCGCCAAAGTTGGCTGAGAATCGGATTCACCAGGGGGCGTTTCTTTCAGCCGCCCCTGAAGATTGATTCACATTTCTGATTCTAGAAAGAGGTATCTCCCAAGGAATGGCCATGGTTTCCCAAGCCCTTGGGGCGATTCTGATGGTCAGGAATGACTGGAAGGCATTGCCGTGCACCCTGGCCGTGGCGCGGTGGATGCCACGTGGGCTCCGTGGCCCGGCCTCTGTCACAAGGTGACACATCTAGGGAAGGGGGAGCTCTCTCACCTAACCTGTTTCCAGTTCTACCTCGCTGGCAAGATCACTAACAACAGCCCCACATGCATGCCTTTTTCAGTGCTTATCACGTAGCTGACTTCATCTGAGGCTTCAAAAGTGTAGGAGGAAGGAAAGAACAGTATGATTAGACTCATTTATAAGTAAAGACATGGGCCTCAGGCCTCACAGCCATTGAGGGGCAAAGCTAGGACAAAATTCTTGTTCCTGGCACATTCAAATCCACTATTCTTTCTTCTCCCGATTTCTTTATGAAAGTGCTGACCACTGTTTATAGATAATAAGCCTAATTTTCAGGGGAAAGAGCTCTAATGCCCTCCCCCACCCCAGCTTGGTGCATTAGAGTCCCTTTAATGTGGGCGCCTGGGTGACTCAGTTGGTTAAGCGACTGCCTTCGGCTCAGATCATGATGCTGGAGTCCCGGGATCGAGTACCACATCTGGCTCCCTGCTCAGCGGGCAGTCTGCTTCTCCCTCTGACCCTCTTCCCTCTCGTGCTCTCTGTCTCTCATTCTCTCTCTCAAATAAATAAATAAAATCTTTTAAAAAAAATTAGAGTCCCTTTAATTCAACAGATATGGGGCAGGGCTGTCTGAGGCTAGGGATGAATGAGACTTTGTCCTTGTCCTCCAGTGGCGAGAAAGAGGCATATTTACCCCCATATTTACTTCTGAAAAACAAAAGGGAGCTCTTTGGAGAAAGTGAGTGATAAACAAAAAGACCTCCTTTCTTGGGTGGAGTAACGCATAAGCTCTAAGTGATCAGGCACAGGGCAGGAGGAATGTATAAGACAGATTACTGAAGCCCCGGGGCTGGCTGCAGAGAAAAGCTGAGCGTTCCAGGGCCACTCCCTTCTGGTTCCACCTGGGCTCCAGGAAAACCACTCCAGGCCCCCCCCCACCCCCCCCACTCCTGCCAACCTCCCCTCTCCAATCACTAAGCTCTGGCTGCCCCGTCCCTAAAACAAACATCAGCCTGATTCCTTTCCTTCCTTCTACTCTGCCTCCTGCTGCCTGATTTGACTGAACTTGATTTGACTTTCCTCCTGGGGCAGGGTTGCCAGAACACAAGAAGCCCAGGTAAATGTGCACTTCAGATAAGCAATGAACACTTTTTAGTCTAAAATGTTCCCAAATACTATATGGGACAATGACACATACTTATACAAAAAATTATTTGTTGTTTGTCTGAAGTTCAAATATACCTGGTCATTCTGCCTCTATTTGCTAAAGCTGGTCCCCCTACTCCGGGGGCACCATCAAGCCTCCCACGCCCTTCCTGATTTTCCTCTAGATGGCTGTTGACAGCCACATGCCTCCCATTGCCCCGGAGGTGAAATCTCAGTTCTGACCCCCTGTCTCCTTGCTCAGTCCTGTTTTTTTTTAAAGTAGACTCCATACCCAGCATGGAGCCCAACACGGGGCTTAACTCATGACCCTGAGATCAAGACCTTAGCTGAGATCAAGAGTCCGATGCTTAACCGACTGAGTCACCCAGGCGCACCCCTGCTCCGGCCCAATTTCTTAGCACTCCCACCCCACTCCACCTGCTCAATCCTAGATTGCTGGGAGGTAGGGACCCTAAACCCCTTGCTTAAGATGTTGTCCCTAAGTGAACACTTCTTCATCCCAGCACTTTGGCAAGTGCTGTCAAAATGAAAATGATGTGGTCTTTTACCATCTCCCCTAGACTGTGAGTTTCTTGAGGACAGGGGCTGGGCTGCAGTCCTTCAGTTTTGTCATCTCCAGAACCAGAAATTCCTGTCTGCTTGACACACAGCAGGGGCTTAGTTAGTAATCTGCTGAGAGTCTTATAAATAAGGCCTTTATCCCTTTTATCCAGGGATAAAAGGGGGTCAAGAGAAGGAGACATCATTCACTGAATGCCCATGGTATGCCCTGGGCCAGGTGCTTCGTTTCAGATTCTTGTAGGATTATAATCTTGATTCCATGATCAGAAAATGGGCTCAGGAGAAAGCAGGCAGCGAGGCTTGTCTCTACATTCCCCTTTCCCATGAAGCGGATGTGATTGCTGGCTGGGAAAACAAATCTCCCTGGAGACTGTTCTGGCAGTTCCAGAAAGTGGAGGGTGCTTTCTGGAGAACAGGCCCAAGTGTAGAGGACATGAAGAGGTGCCCCGAGATCTGGCCAGATTCTGCGGAGCTTTACATTTCACCCGAGGCTCTATTCTGCTATTAGAGAACTTGCTCCTGTGAGCTCTTGCTGGTAAGCTCACGAGTTGGGAGGGGACTTCCTAAAATGAGGTTCGTGACTCCTAAGATCTGAATTCACATTGAGAGCTGGGGTGGCTGGGGGAGGTGGGGGCTAGCCTGCCAAAATGTCCACAAGTCCCCCTAAGTAACTTCTCCTTAAATTATATCTATATGAATAAACATACGAACTGTGTGTGGGGGAGGCAATTAAAAAAAATCTCTATTTTAATTGGTTTGAAATATATAATCTGAGTGGTAATTTTGCTTACTATGCTTACTGGTAGGCACAATGCTTTCACTTATGGGCTTCCAGGTAAGTCCATGGGCCCCTCCTTCCTAAGCTAGACTGGGCCACCAGAGAGAATCATGTAAAGGAAAGTGCTTAGTGATGGGTCTGAAATCAGGAGGGCATCCAGCTGTGTTTTGTCAAGTCTACGGGTCCCATCCCTGCCATTCAAGAAGTTAGAGCCCTAGAAGCTGTGAAAGACATCCAGTGGTAATGTTGATTTGTAGCTATTAGCACTAGATAAGCACCTGCAATTAAGCTGTTCATCGACTGGCAGCTTTGGCGTAATGGGAAAAACATGGACTTTGCAACTATACAAACTCGGGCAATGTTTCAAAAATTCCCAGAACCCGTTTCCTGGTCTGTAAAATGGCACTAGGAGGGCATCCTTGCCTTAGTGGCTGGGAGGGCTGAGATGAAGGCCCAGGAGTACTAGTAACCTACCTCCCAGGTCAGGATTTCTGAGTCTAAAACACCTGCTTTCCTGGTTGAACTAACTTCAAGCAGGAAATGTCCTAGTTCCCAGGGACAGAGAGATTCCAAGTCCCGTCTTTACGTCTGGACGTTTGAAGTTTTAACCCTGTGAAGTGCGTTTGGTTTAAAAGAAGAGAACTGTCAAGGATGTTCACCACGGATTTATGTCTAATAATGAGAAACGAGAAACAACTGAACTGTCTTCCAGTAAGAAATTGGTTGAATAAATGAGCACAGCTATGTGATAGAATACTTTGCGGCATTAAAATCATGCTTCTGAAGAATTAGCTAGTGACAAGAAAAATGTTCATGATAAAATGTTAAGTAAAATAAAAGCAATAGATAAAACATCATACAATACGCCCCACTCTGGAAAGATAAGTAAAATACATGGACATGGAAGGCAAAGAAGCACAAACGCAAGCGCTTTCCGCTGGAAGTCGGGAGGCGTGGAGAGAACAGATTTTCCCCTGTGTGTCTTCTAAGTTTCCATCAGTGATCGCGTATTGCCTTTATATCCGAGAGAACCCTAGACGGTCGTCGGGGCCTCGGGAGGCGCGCGCAGGGCGGGCGGACGCGGGCGGGACCCCGGGCGGCCCCCAGCGCCCCCTGGCGGCGTCCCGAGGCCCCGCCCCACGGGGGGCCGGCGCGACGGGGCGGGGCGCGGAGCCCCAGCCCAGCCCAGGCCCGCCCAGCTCAGGCCCGGGCCGCGCGCTCAGTGCGGGACTCGCTGCGCCTGGAGCGAGGTCGGGAGCGAGGCCGGCAGCGCACCGTCGGAGCGGCCAGGCAAGCCAAGGGGCCGGGGCCGGCGGGAGTGGGGGTACGGCGCGGGCCGGCGGGGACGGGGCCAGGGCTGGGGCGGCGCCCCGAACTTCCTCCGAGGGCTCGGCCCGGGGAGGCGGCGCCGGATGAGAATCTGTGGCCCTCGCCCTGGGAGTTTCGCTTTCCCGCCGGCGTCCGGGCGGCCGAGTGGCGCCTGTTGGGCGTTGGGAGCGGAGCAGTGGGTTGTGGGCACCGGCGAGCGGGCCGGGGTCTGAGGGTGTCACGTCCCCCTCCCTCTGGCGCGTGTGTCGCAGGGCGTGTCCACCGTACGAGCCCCCGGCGTGGCGGGCTGTGCGCGGGAGGAGGGCTGTCAGGGCCCTGGGCCGGTGCGAGGGGGAGGGGAGCGGCCGGGAGGCTGGTGCCAGTCTAGGCGTAGACAGGTGAATGAGTATGCGAGGGGGGGAGGGGGCCTGGCTTTTGGGGTGGAAGCAGCCAGCGGCCCACCGTGCTTGGCGTGGGGAATGGCCACCCCTGTCACCATGACTTTGCCTCAGCCCGCCTGCTTCCAACCACTGTCCCCAGGCGGGGTTGGGAAAGCAACAAGGAAGTACTGTCCTCGCGCCCTCTCTGGGTCAGCATAAACACCCGACAGGAACCTGGGAAAGGGGAAAACAAGTGGAGCCCCGGGAAGGAGCCAGAAGACAGCGGGAGGGCAAGCAGGGGAAGGCTGCTGGGAGGCTTGGCCCTGATCCCGGGGTCCCGCACCAGCTCTTGTCCTCTGGGGGTCTCCATCCTCTCACCCCCCTGTGGCCTGGGTGTGGGATCCAGGGGGTGGCCTTCTACCTAACGCCAACGTCGGCCATGGGATAAGTGGGGGAAGACCTGGGAACTAGGGTCAGAGCCAGATGTCATGGCAGTTCCCTCGGGTGTCCAGTTCTCCGGGGCTCTGAAATATTCATCTCACTGGTGAGCTTTGGTTTCAAAGGCCAGTGGTGGCCCGGGGAGCCGCGTGCTGCCTTGGGGCTGCTTTGCCTGGGCCAAAGGGGCAGCCGTACTTTTTCTTCACCTGCCTGCCATCCCTGTCTCTCTAGGCAGGGGACCCAAACAGAGGGCCAGTTTGTAACTTAGAAAGAAGTGGTGGGCCCACACAGTGTCAAGGGCACTGACTTCCTGTCTTCTGGTGCCATGACCTCAGGGCCTCACTTGTAAAAATGAGTACGTCAGAGAGGTAATGATGGGTTACGCCGTAAGTGTGGGCAGTGCTTCGTGTCATGGGCTGGGGTAATAGACACCTCAGCTCACACTCCTCCCATGGGGACGGGGGCCTCAGCTGGAAGCTGTCCACCTCAGAGCACTTCCACCCCGCCAAACTTCTCACCCTGGGTCCTTCAGAAAGAGCAGAAGCCCTAAAGAAGGAACACACACTCGTGTCTTCGGAGCGCTGAAGTGGGCGGGCCAGAGCGTGGATGCTCCGATAGCGCTCGGGGAAGAAGTCCTCTGCTAACAGTATGGTTAACACTGATGTGAGCTTTCTTGAGTATTCTGTTGGGAATGCCATGGAGGGGATGGCCTTGACCGGATCCTCCAACCCTAAGAATCTGGGATTCTAGACCAAAACCTGGGTCTTGTTTGGAAGTAGAGATATTCAGAAGTCCACAGGCCACAGTGCCGACTACTGAGAGTACTCAATGCACTAGTCAGGGAGGAAGATAAGAATGAGTCTTTGTATTTAATGATTTGTATTTTTCCCCATTACATATAGGTGATGTTAGGGGATGCCAGTCTCCTAGTTCTGTGCTAGTTGAGGATGTCCCCCAGCCCTTGACAGTAGATCTCACTGTGGAGATAATAGCAGCTGTCTTGGGGGGTGGGCGGCGGAGAGGAGAGGACCGGACCCTCGCCGGGGATCAAGCTGACTCAGAATGAGGGGACATACTTGTACTTCACGCGACTGCTCTGAGGGCTGTAAGGACAGGGGTTTTAAGATATGAGGAGTTAGGACATGAATCATTCTCAGGGCTGGGTCTATCTGTAAAACAAAGGTGGACTGGTCAGGATCCCACAGGATATTAATTAGGTGTGCCCTGATAAAAATGTTTCAGGCTTAAGAAAGTTTGGAGGGAAACTCGGTTAAACAAAGTTGAACAGTTTTTGCTCACTGCAGGACTGCTCAGAGGCTGAATATGCCATTGTGCCTTGGGAATCTCTGAAAGGGGTATGGATTGTTTTTCAGACTTCTCTGTTTCAGAACTTGTCCATTAACATCTCCTGGGGTGGTGTTCTTTAGAGCAGTCCAGGAAATGCCTGCTGGATGAGTTTAGCTCTCAACTCCATGGTTCTGGGTAATTACTCCCTCCCTCCACTCTCCCATGGGGGCTGCTGTGGGGGAAAAGGAGGCCAAGGGAGGTCAACTGCCTGGTGGCAGGGTTAGAACTGGAGCCCAGGTCTCCTGACCTCCCTCCTGCTGGTACTCTTTCTTGTCTACACTGCTAACACTGTTTCCCTGCAGGCTCTGGGGTAAGTGAGCACGTAGGAGATGCTGGCCATAGGTTCCAGAGGGCAGTATGGGGGCAGTTTGGGAGGAGAGGGTGCTAGGGTCAGTCCCATCCCTTGAACATGCCATGTGTGTCTGCCTCTGTAGATGGGGAGTAAGCCTAGGTGTAGATTCTTTAGGAAGCAGGTCATTCTGCCCTGAAACCTGCTGTGCTCTGTTAGGCTGCTCCTTCGGAAGCAGAGGCTGTTGGGAGTTGGAATAGGCTTGATCTTTTGGTTCAGTGTACCTGTTTTATGGTGGGGAAAAGAGAGTCCGGGGATGTGGAGTGGCCCACCCTGACTCACAGCAGAGTTAGGACCCGGACAAGAACTCCACTCCCTGCCTTCTAACCCAGAGCTTTGTCGTGGACTGACTCTCTCCAAGGGAAAGGTCTTCACTAGGTCACCCCGCCCCAGGTGCTGGCCTGTGCACGCAGGTGGCTGATGGGGGTGTCTCAGGAGCTTGTGTTCCAAGCAGGTGTAAAAGCAAAGGGCTGGAACTCTAAAATCAGACGTCCAATCTGGGTTCAAACACATCTCTGCTGTTTACCTGCTCTGGGCCCCTAGATGGGTTTTTCCTCTGAATTTCAGCTTTCTCCTCTGGAGAGTGGGGATAAGAATATGCACCCCAGAGGGCTGTTGTCAGGCTCAGACCTGCCTTAGTAGCCAGTGCCGGGTACCCGGTACTCACTGCTGTATAAGCATCTCTCTTCCTTCCTGCCTGCCCTGCCCACCGCAGGGAAGGGTTACGCAGTTCTGCAGTTCCCGTTCTCCACGGTGGCTTGCTAACTACGTCTGCCTCTCCTCCCTCCTAATCTGGAAGTCCTCTGGAAAGGCAGGAGTTGAAAGGCAAAGGGGGAGGTGGCTAGGGGCTCTGTTTCTGATTCCTCCTTCCTTATCTGCATTTCCAGGCCGTTGGGACCAGTGACGTGGCTGGGGTCACTGAGCTTACTGGCACTGGTGACACACTTCTACCCCCCCCCCCCAGTGAAGGGTGATAGAGCTGTGGGGCCTGGGTCCTCCCCTGCTCTCCAGGCCTTCTCTCCCTCCCCACCCCTCTCAGCCTCCGATGGGAGAGAGGCTGCCCTGGGCTCTAGATGGGGCTGGGAGGGAAGTCGTGGATTGGCAGTCTTATCTATTTCTGAGCAGGGGGGCACGGAGGATGGGGGGTGGGGGGGAAAAGGACTTGTTGTGGCTCCGCCTCAGCTGTGTGTGTGCTTGTGTCTGTTACTGGGTTCTCAGGCAATGGGCAGGGCTGGGAATGGAAGTTCCAAACCCATGACCTAGAGGGCCTTTTGTGGGCTGGGCCGGAACTTTCTTGGTATTGGGGTTTCCTTTTCTGTCAGGCAACCAGGTGATTTCTAAAGGCCACTCCAGCTCTTACGACTCAGGTTTTAGATCCCCTCAGAGGCATCCTGTTATTCCCAGAAGCGAGGCAGACAGAAGGATAAGTTGATTCTGGGCCTCTTGGCCCGTGTGCAGCAGGCCTGGTGACTTGCCCAGACACTCCTGGGTGTATCTTTTTACTTCTCTGCCCTGGTGGCTCTGTGCTGGGGCCGGGGCGGGAGGGGAGTGGGGGGCCGGTTCCTGGGGGTGGGGGAGGGCTAGGAGAGGTGGGCGTAGGTTGAAGGAAAAGGGAGGGAAGGAGACTGGCAGGAGACCGGGGGCTGTGCTCCCGCGCCTGCTGGGGCGGTTTCCTGAGATGCACACTCTGAGCTATTCTTTCCATCCTGGCTCTGGGCATCCGTTCCTGGCAGAGAGAGGAAGGGAGGCTGCCTGACCAGTCAGCTGCTCCTTTCCACCCCTCCCTCTGAGACACACACGCACACGCGCGCGCGCACACACACACACACGCACACACACCCTCACCCTCTTGCTGCAACCTTTCTGCGTGGATTCCAGAGCCTTAACCCTCAGGTGCCCCCAGGGGAGCCCGAGCCTGGACCGCACTGAGATGGCTCCAGGGGAAGGAGATGCTTCCCCCTCAAGGCTGTATCTGAAAACCTTGACAGCCAACAAGTCCTGTGACTGAGCCCACCCACTTCTGCTGCCAGGATGGCTGGGTCTGGAAGAGAAAGGAGAGCTTCTGGCACCTTCCTGATGGGGGGATTGGGGTCATGAGGATGGAGGAGCAAACTTAGATCTGTAACATGGCAGGGATGGGGCAGAGTTAGAATGTCTTGATAACAGGCATGGTGAGGAAGAATGTTCTAATGATTGAGGCTGCCTGCAAGTGATCAGCCTTGCTCCCTGTTACTGGAGTGTGTTCAGGAGAAGCTGAATGCCTACTGTGTTTTAGGAAAATTCAGGCTTCCAGTGGGGAGCCTTAAAGGTCCCTTTTAGCCCCTGGAGACTGTGAGCTCCTGCACTAGCTCCTGACAGAACCCAAATGACCCGATTCCTGGTTTCTGGTCTCTGGATTGTCTCCCTCCTCTTTCCCCTCATTCCTTTTCGACTCCATGTTCTCCAGCTCCCACCCTTAGTCATAGCTACGAAAGTTAACACTGACCACTTCCCCCTTTCCCTACTACCTAGGCAGAGGCCAGCCCCAAACCTCATCCTTAGCTGAGGCCTCGATGACAGGGAAGGGGCCAGGCCCCTCATGTAGCTGGGCCACAGTCAGTTGGGCCCCACCTGGCCCTGCTCGGAGGTGAGTGAGGCTGAGCTTAGCCACTCCCCTGACCCGCCTGAACACTGTCTCCCTCTCCTGTGCCCAGGACTCTACCTCTGGAGAGCCGGGATGTAATCCCAGCCCCGGGCCCAGCTCCATGACCGTGGATAGGTCACTCTACCTTCCTGTCCCATTGGTAAAGCGAGGGGTTTGGCTCGCCTTAGATGAGTGGGCTTGCTTTCAGCTCAGGCAGTTAAGACTCTCTCTGACCACCCTCTTCACCTCCTGGCGGTTGTTTGGGAACTGGGGTTGGGGGGCGGGGATTATAAAGGGGGCTGAATAGCTCAGTGTCCACTTGCTATGTAAGCCTTCTGTTGTTGTTAGAGTCTTAGATGGGTAGCCATGAGACGTGACGAGAGGCTTAGATAGACAGGCTGTCCAAATGTGGGATTGGAGCATGGGCTCTGGAGTCCGTCTTGGAGCTCGGGTGTGGACTTCATCACACCCTAGCTAAGAAACCTTGGAGCTCGGGTGTGGACTTCATCACACCCTAGCTAAGAAACCTTGGCCCAGTGACTTAATCCTTTCTTCATTTGTAACTAGGGTAACATTATCCACCCTGTTGGACTACTGAAAGGATTAATAAAATAGTAACTAAAAACAGCCACCATTTACTGTTTTTATCAGGGGTCAGGTACCCTTCTAAGTGCTTTATGCATATTTTTACAATTCTGTGGAGGGTACAATTATAGTGTTAAACACATTTTCCAGGTGGAGAAACCGAGGCATAGTGAGGTGAAGTGGTCCAGTGCCAGTCTCTGGTAAGCCTGGGCTGGTGGCTGAGCCCTCAGAGAACTGGACTGTGACCTGCTGATGTCCCCAGCAGGCAGGTTACTGGTGAATTCCTCTGAAACCAGAAGAGTCAGAGAGGGGGGCAAGGGCGGGGCGAGGGAGTCTGTGTGCGTCTGTACCCTTCTGAGCTGGAGCGGGCCCCCGGAGTCCTGGTGGCCCCTCCAAGGCCGACCTTTCTCTCGGTGATTCACCCTGCACTCTGGGGCCACAGCCCCTGTGTCTGGGAAGGGACCTGTTGGCCTGGCTTGGCCTAGAAGAAGGAGGGAGGGCCAGCTGCTGGCTGGGCAAAGGGCAAGCGATCCCGGGACTCCAGGATCATGACCTGAGCCGAAGGCAGTCGCTTAACCAACTGAGCCACCCAGGCAAGCCCCATGTAGCTGGGTGCCTCAGATAATTCACGGTCGGCTAGAGCTGGAAAGGAGCTCACAGATCATCAGGCCCATGACACCTCATTTTACAGAGGTGCACCCTGAGCAGCTGACAGGGCCGGGTCATGGTGGCATCACTGTGGTGGCCCAGTTGGGGCTTCTGACCACCGGGCCTTCCCTGCCAGTGTCTCTTGGGTCATGTTCGGCCTGTTCATCTGCGTGCCACCACCCAGATGGACCCGGGGCTGAGATGGCCATAATAATGACAGATAGCCCTACTCCAAAGGTGACCTGTTCGGACCTCTTCCTACAAACAGGACGCCATTCTCTTGGTGGAGTTAGAAGGGGGCTCCTGGAGAGGGGCGGGCAGGGGGGTGTAGGGAGAAGGAGCCTTTGGCCTCAGGGGAGGAGAGCCAGTTTGTGTTTCTTCCTTTTTAAAAATCTACAGAAATTTCCATGTTACAACTATCTATGCTAATTTCCCTACCCTTACATGGGACCAGAACTTTCCCACAGCAGTTAGTATCTCTGTTTCTGAAACAGCACTCAGTGTTTGGTCTTCTCCTGTTCTCTTTCGCTCCTTATCTCCTCAGGCCACTCTCCTCTACTGTGCAGACCTTCAGCACAAGCCTGCTGTGGACAAGTTGGGTCGCTGTGTCACACCCTCACTGCTAGAAAGGTCTTCCTTATTTCTGACCTGACACATTCTTTTTTTTAAGATTTTATTTACTTATTTGACAGAGAGAGACACAGCAAGAGAGGGAACACAAGCAGGGGAAGTGGGAGAGGGAGAAGCAGGCTTCCCGCTGAGCCGGGAGCCCGATGCGGGGCTCGATCCCAGGACCCTGGGATCATGACCTGAGCCGAAGGCAGACGCTTAACGACTGAGCCACCCAGGCGCCCCTGACCTGACACATTCTTGTTGTGCTGGTCTCTCGGCTCTGGGAGGATGAACAGCTTTCCTCAAAGTAACCCATTTGAGCTGGCCTGTTACGCCACCCCTCCGCCCTGCCCCTCCCTACAACCTTCCTCTCTGCACTATCCCACTTCTCCTAAGAGAGAAGAGATAAGACAGTCCTTTATCTGATCCCTGGACTCTGTGGAGTACCCTAAAAAGAGAAGCCGGTTCTCTCTTCCTTTCAGCAGAGGTTCTGAGGATGTCTGCCTGCCTGGATCTGGGGGGGTGCTTCCTCCCTGGGGGGTCCTGAAGGTCTGCCCCTTGGAGATGCTGTAGGAGGAGGTCATGGCACTGTCAAGGCTCATCCTAACCAAGGACCTAGGGCCTTTCTGGGACCTCCTCCTTAGCTCTTCTCCAGCCCCGATCTTTGCAACCTCAGAGGGGACACCAGGCCTGGGGGACATTTATCTGGCCTAAGAGGCCTCGAGAATGTAGCCTAACACAGAGTGTGCATACCCAGGACCCTGAAGGCCTCAATTCTGGTTGTGCCTTCACGTGCTATTTCTGTGACCCTGGGGAGGCACGAGTCCCTTCACTGTTCTGTGCCTAATTCCCTTATCCGAATTGAGCGTTTGGGGCCATACAACCTGGAGGTCCCTTTGAGCTGTTTTGGGGGTTCCCTCCTCCTCGTTCCTCAGCCCTGTCCCGGATGTGGGACTCTTCCTGCTGCAGAGAAGGTACGGGCAGACTCCTCAGCACTCTCTCCTCCCCACTAGCCACAGCCCCTGCTGGGGAACGCGGGGATACCAGAGGCCCCGGTGTTCAAAACATGTTTCTGTCCCTCCAGTGGGGGTTCGGGGCCCGCACACACTGTCCTGCTCCCAGCACACCCGGCGGATGTGCCTCGGCTGTTATCTGAAGGAACCAGAAAGTCCTGTCTCTGGCCTGCCCTTTTGTGCAGCTTCCCAGCCCTGAGTGGCCAGCCTAGCGCACCCACTCGCCCAGGCCTCTCCGGCGTCCCCTGACTCAGCCACTGGCCATGGGCCCGCTGCCCTCCGGCTCCGGGCCTGGTGGCTCGGCCCTGGGGCTAGCTTGTTGTCCTCCGCGTGCCCCCCCTGCCCCCCCCTTTGAGCCTTGGCTCCTCCCCAACTCTGCCTTTCAGGCCCCATGCCCCTGCCACCTGCCCTGGGGGCTGGGCTGACCCCTGCAATGGGTCCCAGCTGGCCGTGTGACTCACCCCGAGGCTTGGCTGGGCCAGCAGCCTTCTTCCCTGGTCACTGGAAGCTTGGCTTAGACAAGCACGGGGTAGGGGTTCCCGGGCCCGCCCCCTGCCCCTCACACCAGCGGTGCCCAGTGACTGCTCTGGGCTCCTGCACAGCCGCCCCCTTCTGCTTTCCGGGGGCTTGAAACTGCACAGGAAGGAGGGCCGGGGACAGAGAGCTGGCATGAATGCCAGGGGGCGGGGGCTGAGCTGGTGGCGCAGGCAGCACTGTGGGGACCGAGAGGATGGCCTGTGGGCACAGGATGACACACGGGGGTCGTGATTAAGAGAGAAAATAGGAGGGTCCCCTCTCCACAGGGACAGCCTGGACTGGGGCCTGGTGAGCTGGGTCTGGGCACTCCTGACTGCTTTTCTCATCTCCATTTCAGGTGCCAGCAGCTGGGGTCTCCCCTCAGCCCCTGAGCGGCCATGTCCAACCCCAGCGCCCCCCCTCCGTATGAGGACCGCAACCCCCTGTACCCTGGCTCTCCGCCCCAGGGGGGCTATGCGCAGCCGTCCGTCCTGCCTGGGGGCTACCCTGCCTACCCCCAGCCTGGCTACGGTCACCCTGCTGGCTACCCGCAGCCTATGCCCCCCATCCACCCGATGCCCATGCACTACGGTGAGTCCCTGAAGGGAGCCCCGGGGTGGGGGCGATGGGGCAGCACTTGTCCCACACGAGCCACCTCTTTTCCTTCCCTCAGCTTCCTGTTTCATCCCTTTTTTCATCTCCTCTTTAGTTCTTTCTGTTTCCACATCGTTGTTACCTCCCCACTTGCCCCCTCAGCACCTCGCCCCCCCAGCCACCTGCTACCTCCCCACCTGCTCCCTCAGTGCTTCTCCCCCCCCAGCCACCTGCTACCTCCCCACCTGCCCCCTCAGCGCCTCGCCCCCCCAGCCACCTGCCACCTCCCCACCTGCCCCCTCAGCACCCCCCAGCCACCTGCTACCCCCCACCTGCCCCCTCAGCGCCTCGCCCCCCCAGCCACCTCCCCACCTGCCCCCTCAGCACCTCGCTCCCCCACCCCAGACGCCTGCTAGCCACTTTATTCAGCAAGGAGACCGAGTCCATAGTCACACACCAGAACTTACACATCAGATGAGAAAGTGGCAGGATGAAGTAACTAGTTACTTCAGAGCGGCTACCTTAGGAGGAAGCCATTTCCGTGTCCTAACTTTACAGGTGCCATCTCTGCCCCCAGAGTCCTCCCTTAGGAATTGCCTTTAGAACCTGAAACACTTTTTTTTTGGTCTTGTTTTGTTAATATTCTCGGTGCTAACGGGTCCTCATCTGTTAAGGTAATGTCTGAGTTTTGCAAACATCCAGAAGTTATTTGGATGTTTGATAAATGTCATGGCAGGTAAATGCCCTGTTGGGTCAGAAATGAGACATGAGATGCAGCGCCTTTTTGTGAATGGCTCATGTGTGGATTCTGAAAGCGGTTCCTAAGGAGGCACTGAGGGAATGTTTTGAGCCCCGCAGCCTCTGGAATGCTGGGGCATGGCCAGCCCTCAGCTGCCCATACGTGTTCATACGTGTCTGGTGGGGATGTTAGCGCACCGGTCACGTTCACAGTCACGCCTTGTCCTGGGCACGGGGACCCCTGGCATCCCGGAGTGCTCAAGCTTGCCGGATGGAGGACATGGCCCTCACTCTGTTCTCCACCCTCCACACACGTGCTCTGTTTCTCCCTGCCTTTCCTCCTTTCATTCCTGACGGCCCTGGCATCCTGCCGCTGATGCCCCAAGCCCTGCCCATGCCTGGCCTCCTCACTAGGTCGTGACCCCTAGATGGCAGGGACCATGTGTGTTTACACGTAACCCGGAGCACCCAGGTGTGGGCCGGACACCCTCACGCAGGAGCCCTCAATGAATGCGCACTGATGGATGGGCTCACACCTAAGGCCCCTCATGACAGGGACACACGGCTCCATGTGGTGCCCAGGCCAGCCCTGGGTCACTCTGAGGGCGTCTAGAGGCCCTGGCTTGGGTGAGGAGCTCCTGAGTTATGGCACCTGTCTTTTGGCTGGAGATACTGGAGACTCTGACATAATGTCATGCAGGCTTTGGGATTGAGGCCACGTGTCCCAGTCCCCAGTTGGTCACATGTGATCTGTTCCTCCAGGCCCAGGCCAGGGCTATGATGGGGAGGAGAGAGCAGTGAGTGAAAGCTTCGGGCCTGGAGAGTGGGATGACAGGAAAGTCCGGCACACCTTCATCCGAAAGGTGAGACGCGGGCTGGGAGGCCACTGTCCCCGGGCCCCTTGGGAGGTGGGAATGGGGTGGGGACGGGGTGCGGAGGGCCAGGCACTGTCAGCCCCGGGCACTCATTCCCATGGAGATATGCTGCCGCCTTCCAACTTTTTTCTAGCTCTGCCCTGCCCTCGGGAGGGGCGCCAGCTCCTCCTGACCCATGTTCCCCGCCTCTCAATCCTCTCTTCCTTGACCTTGTGGCAGGGGACAGATTCAATCTAGGAAAATCTAGGCTGGCTCTGCCAGAGTGTCCTGCCCTCCCCAAACTTCTTTCTCCTCTGGGACTGGAAGCAACTCGAAGGCAGAATGATCATACTTGTTTATACTCCTCCTCTCCCCGGGCTCCCGTGTGCACAGCACCCTGCTGAGTAGGCACAGAAACTGCTGTGTGAGCGTGGAGGACTACCTGGTAGTGAGGCAGGGGGAGGAAGCAGGGAAGCGAGGCTGGCCGTGGGACATGGCAGGTGGGGAGAGATGGCAAGGAGCAGCTGGAGGTGGGGGTCAGCCCTGAGGGTGTGGGTAGTCTCTGAGCCAGACTCCTCACTCCGGGGTGGCCTTCAGGACAGGCGGCAGCAGGGAAGGGCCCCTGAGTGGAAATGAAATAAGAAGAGATCCTCCAAAATTAAGAAAGAGGCCGCTCCCCGCCAGTCAGAGAGGGTCTTTGGCCTCCTGGGTGGGGGGCTGGCTGCTTCCTGGGGGGATGGGTGGGACAATGACACATGCCGCCCCCACCCTGGCTTGTGTTCCAGGTTTACACCATCATCTCTATCCAGCTGCTCATCACGGTGGCCATCATCGCTATCTTCACGTTCGTGTGAGTCTGAGGACGCTGCCCCGGTCTTACTGGGTCCCCTGCGGGGCGTGCGGGGTGGGGTGGGCCCTGTGCTCAGATGGACCCTGAAGGGAAGTGTGGGGGGGCCTGGGCAGGGAGGTAGCCAAGTCTTGTATGACTCCTCTCCCCTTCCATCCTCCCCTGCTCCACAGGAAGCCAGTTGGCGACTTCGTGAGGAGAAACCTGTATGTCTACTATGTGTCCTAGTGAGTCTCCGCTCCCCTCTGCTGTATGTGTGTTGGGAGAGGGGGGCAAGGAGATGAGGGGGGACCACTGACCAGCTTCTCTCAGGGCAGGGATCCAAATACGTTTTGAGAGGGGCCCTTCAAGTTGCCAGCTGTGCTGGGGAGTGTGGGTGTGTGGGAGGGGCCAAGTGAGGAGTGACAGCACCACAGAGCGCCTGGAAGCAGGGGTAGGGGACCGGTGGCAACACGCAGACTGCCAGCGGGTCCCCAAGTTCTCTTAGCTTATCTGCCTCGGTCTCCTTCAGCCTCCTTCCTGGCTAAACCCTCCGTCTCAGAGGTTCTCAGTGCCCTTGGCTGGGGTACTCTTGTCCTGGGTGGCTTCCCCTCAGACTTCCAAAGGGTTCTGTGGGCCCCCAGCCTGCCGGCCTGGGGAGTGCTGCCAGGCGGGTCCTGGAGAGGGCCGAGGGGTGGATCGGGCTTGTGGGCTACTTCCTCATCTCTTTCTTCCCAGTGCTGTCTTCCTGGCCACCTATCTGACCCTCGCCTGCTGCCAGGGACCCAGGTGAGTCCCAGACAATGAGAAGGGATGGTGGGGGGCAGGAGAGGGGGGACCAAGTGTTTGGGGAAGAAAGGGGATCCCTATAGCAGCTGTGTGGTGATGGGCGCAGCTGAGGTTCAGGTGTGTTCAAAGTCCCTTGCCTGTGTGTGATCGATTCAGTTGTGTGGCTGTTATTTTTATGGTACCTCTGCAAGGTATGTAGCATTTTAACCATTTAACAAATAGGAAGCACCCAAGGCTCAGGGACGCTGAGTAACTTTTCCCACAGTTAACACAGGCAGGCCGGGTAAGAGCTGCAAATGGATCCGGGTCTTTGTGGTTCCACAGCCCAGGTCTGTCCCATTGGCCCACGCTGTCCCTGCACAGAACACCTGAGCAGGTCCCAAAGGCCATCCCAGCCTCCCCGCCCCCCCAAGTCAAGGCCACATTCTCCAAGCACCTGAGCCAGAACTACCTGCTGCTGAAAGAGCCTCTGATACCTGGCTGGCCCCAAGTCACTTAATCACGGTCTTTTTCCCTTCAGACGCCGGTTCCCATGGAACATCATCCTGCTGACCATTTTTGTAAGTCAAGAAGGGGTGAGGGAGGGTGGGTCCGAGGGAAGGGCTGGGGACACAACCGTGGTGATGTCCCTGGCACTCTCCCCAACCCTAACCTGACCCACGCTCTTGGTCTCCTCGTGGCTGCCTCTTTCCTGCTCAGTCACATGTGCCCCCAGCTCTGGCAGTCCATCAGGGCCGTGCCTGCAGGGGGCCCGCCTTTCTTACGTGTTCCACTCTTATCTCTGTCCTCCCCTCAGACTCTTGCCATGGGCTTCATGACGGGCACCATTTCCAGGTACACTCAGGGACAAACCATCACACTCTTGTGAAATGTGTATTATGGGGGAGGGAGTGGGGCATCCCTGGGCTGGCAGTCCTCTGCATTGGGGGGGGGGGGGGGATGCCGGGCAGGATCCTTCTAGAAGTGATAGTTTTGAAGTCATTCCTATATGACTTATGCCTCTGGCCTCTCCGAACTCCTTCCCCTCAGTGTGTATGAAACCAAAGCCGTCATCATTGCAATGATCATCACTGCTGTGGTGTCCATTTCGGTCACCATCTTCTGCTTTCAGACCAAGGTGAGGGTATGGGGAGGGGTGGGGGGCACTTCCCTGGCCACCCCCCCTTTCTTTATATAAACCTGGCCCTCCAGGCTTGGCACTGCAGCAGGCCTGCCAGGGCCCAGACCCGTCTACACCGGGGATTTCCCTTAAGAGACCCTAATCCCCTTCCCTTCCTATCTGCACCTATAAAACTGTTCCCTGTGTCTGTCTTTAGAATGTCATGGTTACTCCCGTGCCTTCTAGGAGGCGGCACTGGGATTCCCTGGTTGGGGAGGCGGGGCAGTCTGGCTGGGCTGCTGGTTGTGACACTCGTCTGACAGGTGCCTCCTCCTCCCTTTCTGGCAGGTGGACTTTACCTCGTGCACAGGCCTCTTCTGTGTCCTGGGAATTGTGATGATGGTGACTGGGATTGTCACTGCCATTGTGCTGTCCTTCAAATATGTGAGTGTCCTGGGAGAGCTGGGGTCAGCGAACCTAGCACTCGGAGGAGACTTTCTGTATCAAGTGTTGGCCAGGCCTTCTGGAAGCTCACAACTGGCTAGCAAAGGCTCCGACACGGGAGCACCATCATTTGGGTTAGGGTAATCTCTATGTGGAGATGTGAAGGCCCTGGGAGCCGTAGAACCTAAGGCCCTGGATGGCATTGCAGAATTCCCATGGGAAGTAGTGGGGAGATCTGCCTGGCAGCTTAGGTTAGGTTCTAGAAGAGAGATGGGAGAGGCGCCCAGGACTGAGAAGATGGGCTTGCATGGAAGGGACCTGCGAGGAGGGGAGCACCGTGCTGAGGGCACCTGCCTACTGGACCATGGCTGGCCCTGCCCTTCTATGAACAGGCACCTGGAGGGCTCCAGAATTCTGGCAGTCCTTAGGGTGGCTGGGGGCTTCCTTCCCAGGCTGGCTGCAGGAACCATGACTGAGCACGGACTAGGACTGGGGGAAAGGGGACAGGGCTCTTCGACCAGTGCTTGCCTGGCTCTGTCTCTTCCAGAGCTACAACGCAACCACCTGCTTTTTTCCAGAAGTACAGTGGACACTTCTGTACCCTAACTTTGGAGATTGGTTTCATATGACCACTGGAGGATGGCCTGTTTTCTCTGTCCAAATTTGTTACTGTTCTTTTTTTTTTTTTTAAGTAATCTCTACACCCAGTGTGGGGCTCGAACTCACAACCCCAAGATCAAGAGTTGCATGCTCCACTGAGTGAGCCAGCCAGGCATCCCAAATATGTTACTACTACTAATTTCTTCCCCGATCTAGAAGGCAGAAGTGGTCCTTTCATGTAGCTAGCTTCCTGGGTCTCCCTGCTCTTCCCTATTCTTCCCAGAATAGGGGGAAGCTGGTTCTGAGGGACTGCCTGGGTCCGTGCTTTGCTAAGATTTCTAACACCATCCCTGTCCCCTCTCCCCAGATTTATTGGCTCCACATGGTCTATGCTGCTCTGGGGGCCATTTGCTTCACGTTGGTGAGTAAGGCCCTGCTCCCTCTTGGCAGGGGAGCTGAGGGGCTGGAGGGGAGCAACTAGACAGACAGAGCATGAATTCGGGCTGCTTGGGAGGCAGGGAGTGGGCCACAGTTACCTTTCTCTCTCTCCGCTGTCGAGATGACTGATGTTCTGGGCGATCCTGCCACCTCTTTTTTGTTCACCTGCCAGCTATGGAGCATACCCAGCAGGCCCTATTACGGATGGGGGTGTGTCTCTCTCCCTTTCTAGACTCTGAACCAATTGAGGGTAGAGACCACGTGCTGTGCTGTTCGTTAACGTGTCCCTAAGCATACTGCATGGCACGGAGGCTCCCAGGACGGATCTGCTGATGAAATGAGAACCAGGAAGGAGCTCCGGCCACAGAGCCCCTGGGTCCTCACGCGTGCCTTCCCTATTCCTACAGTTCCTGGCTTATGACACGCAGCTGGTCCTGGGGAACCGGAAGCACACCATCAGCCCCGAGGACTATATCACTGGCGCTCTGCAGATCTACACCGATATCATCTACATTTTCACCTTTGTGCTGCAGCTGGTCGGGGATCGCAATTAAGGAGCACCGCATTCCGCCCCACCGTGGGCTCCCCCTTCCCTAGAGGGCTGGGCCCTGTGACCAGAGTCTGGACCTCAGATCTCTTTACTTCTCCCTCCAGTAACATGCCCAGTTTCTGTTCTGTCCTGTAATGGGTGGCCTCTCTGGTGATGGATGCACAGGTTAGCTGGCGGGCTGGAGGAACTGGGGACTAACTCTTGCCTTTGACAGACCCAGAGGGGACTAGGCAGATGTGCCTTCTTCCTCCACCCACTACATGGCACCAAACTCTTCTCAATAGCTGGGGTTGCAGGGAAGGACAAGAAGAGCCTACTCTGTAGCCAAAAAGGAGTATGAGAGGTAGAAGTGACTTTGAGATGATGAGGTGTCCCCTCCCACCTCTGCCATAGGCTTCTGGGCTCTGTAGCTAGAGCTCTTTCCTCCCTCAACCCCCAAGTCAGAGAGCTTTGTCCCCAGCCTCCTGGACTCCTAGGCCATTGTCCTGTACTCCTTTGACAACCCTTCAAGCTCCTGAAGGTAGAAGAGATCTGTGCCCATGGGTCTCCCCTGCTTCAATCCCCCTATTTTTGATGGCTAATACATATACTGTTTATTTGGAGCAGGGGAGGAAGAGGGGAGTAAGCAAAGTCAAGCACAGGGGCCAATACAGAGTGGCATCTACCCTGGGCTTCCTCATGGCTTCTGGTGGTGGAGAGGACAGGCTGGTCCCCATTCTCCAGAGCTGCCTGGGGCCTCCCTGGCTGCTTCTGAGATCTCTGGTCAGAGAGACCTCTTGCTTCCAGTGCCCAAGCTGCTCAGAGCAGAAAGTGAGGAGCAAAGGTCAGGAGATGGGGTGGTTTGTAGGACTGTAAGTGTGGCCAGGAAGTAACGATGGTGAAGAGAGGCCAGGGTGGGGGCAGGGGAAAGGCTCTGGGGTCTTCCGCCTGGTCTGAGGGATATGAAAGCCTCCTGTGGTATCCATGGAAACTTCCGTGTTCTTATGCTAACCTGGGGAGGACCCTGAGCGAAAGGAGACTTCCGCTCTCAGTTTGTACTGGGGGATTTCAGACTTGAGCCTTCTCTCTCCAGCCAGCTGCCACTTTTTCGCAACACCTAGTGCCTCAAGCTGGAACGGGGGGAGGGGGACAAGAGTCAGTCTGTTGGTGGGGGTGGAAACCAAATTAGCCCAAGGATATAATTAGGACTTCTCTTAACTACTTGGTCCTAAATATATCACGCAAAAGGACATAACTAGAAATGTAATAAAGTTTTATGTTTAGGAGTTAAACCCCTATTTGGCTCTGGTTTCTTTGCTTTAAGGTGGGAGCTCTGGGAGTGCTGGTTTGGCTCTGCCCTAAGCATCCGCTTCCTACCTCTGCCTTCCGGCTTGGCGTCTTCTGCCTTTTCTAAGATAATCAAATATATTTTGCCCCAGTGCTTCCTGGTGATGGATGCAACAGACTGGTAAAGGTTCAACCCTGCAATATTGGGTCTGGCAGGGACCGGTCAGAGCAGTGGCACGTGACCTTTTCTGCATCCTAGACCCTTTACAAATGCACATGAGAGCTATGAACTCCCCTCCCCACAAAGCTGTATGTGTTCACACGACTTCACATGTGGGGGTGGAGGGAGATGAACCACAGGTTCAAGTTTAGAACCCATGCCTTAGAAATCAGTAGTCCAGGGTGCCTGGGTGGCTCAGTCATTAAGCGTCTGCCTTCAGCTCAGGTCATGATCCCAGGGTCCTGGGATTGAGTCCCACATCGGGCTCCCTGCTCCGCGGGAAGCCTGCTTCTCCCTCTCCCACTCCCCCTGCTTGTGTTCCTGCTCTATGTCTCTGTCAAATAAATAAATAAAATCTTAAAAAAAAAAAAAAAAAGAAATCACTAGTCCAATCCCTGTTACAAACAAGGAAACTGAGGTCCAGAGTGCCCAGTCACTTGGACCGGACCAAGAGGAGTGCTTCCCCCCCCTCACTCTGAATCCCTTTTTGATTCTTTTTATTTTTCGTTAGAGGCTCAGTGAGACCCCACCCTCCTGGCCAGCAGCTCTGAAGGCTTGGTCCCCAGGGCCTGAGCCTAAGCTTGTTGTACTTAAGTCTCCGTAGTCTCCCCAACCAGCCAGCCAGGAACACTGAGCGCTCCTGTGAGAGGAGCACATGTGAGTAACCAACCCCTCCCTCGGCCCCTCCCGTCCCAAGGATTTCACAAGCCCACTCCTGGTTCCTTTGGGCTCAAAACATTCCAGGACTTTATTTGCCTTTGGCTGGCTTCTGAGGGGGGGCAGGGCAGGGGGCTGGCAGCGCCCTCTGGCGGACCTCATAGGCAAGGACCGGAATCTTGGCCAAACCCAGAGGACTTCAGTCTTGGAGGCCACAGTCAATACAGTCTAGGGGAGGGTGGCAGTGTTCCTCAGGCTTGCACCCCCGACCCTGCTTCAGGAGACGGGGCATGTTGGGAGGAGGCCCTGAACCTCTGGCTCTCATACTCGCCCGTGTTGGATGCCCGCATGTTCTGCCGAGCCTTCATCTGCTTCAAACGGTCCTTGTCCACTTCCCGCTTGGTGAGGATGAAGAGGAGGATACCACAGGGGAAGCCGATGGCCCTAGGGGTGGGGAGATGTGCACGGGATTTGGGGAGGGGCCAAGCCTGAGCCAGAGGAGCTGGGGCAATCTCATTCCAGCTTCATCGGTTGCACGAACACCGCAATACCTCTCGTGTCTCTGCAGCCTCCGCACTGGCTGCTGGAGGGCCAAAAGCCAATCAGATCCTGCTGCCGCACTGCTTAAAACTCTCTAAAGCTCCCCGTCACTTCCTGGCCAAATCCAAACTCCTAGGCACAGCACAAAAGGCCCAGTGTGGTTGGTCCCCTGCCCATCTTTTCATTCCTTTCCCGTATAGCTTGAGGCTCCTTGACCTGAGAGCCCTGTGATCCTGCCATACGGACTATGCAAGATTCTCCAGATGGCCCATCCTCCTTCCCTCTCCAAGTGTTGGCAAAGGTTCCCTCTGCCTTAACCGCCCCACATCCCCTCCTCGACTCCCCTTCATCTGAGTAACCGCTACCTGGGAGGCACTTTAGTGTGGGGGGAGAGGGCATGGAGTCATAAGACCTGGTGAGAATCCCACCTCTGAACCTTACTTAGAGTTCCTTCCTCTGTGAAATGGGATGTAATTAAAAAAGAAATTTTTTTTTTGTATTTTGGGTTTAGGGGATGTAACATTTATCTCAGAAAAACTAAAACATTACACTGTAAAGTACTGGCACACCTCAGGTGTGGAAAAAACTGTTAATTTTCCTCTCCTTTCCTTTTAATGTTGATCAACAATACATATTAAGGTCAGAGTCAGATCCAAATAACGAAGTATTGGACACCTTCTAGATGCTACTTATACAACTAACATAATCTCTCATGATCTCAATGATCTCAATGAAAGAGCTCAGATTAGCCCAATCAGATTAGCCCAGCTTACTACACCGAAAACCCACTGTGTCTCCAATTCCACATACTTTCCCACCTCCCTTGCGCCATTCCTCTGAGATTCCAGTCCTCACGTCAAGCAGTTCTGTCCCCACAACCTCAGATTCAACTCACCACCTAAAACTTGAAGAAACTTTCTGGGTCCCGCCCTCCACTGTGCCACTCCCCATTGGTGGGCAAAGAGTTTTAGTTAAAACTCACCAGGCGAGTCCCACAGCTTTCATGGGGTTCTTGCCCCTCTTTCTGGGAATGTATTCCAGCTCAGGGGATAGGGGCTCCGGTTCCTCCTTGCACTCTGGGGAACTGTGGCTTTGCAGTGCCCGGGTCCTGTTCTGTGAGGCCTTGTTAGCTGTGGCTCCTGAGAGAATCCCTGCGGATGGAAGGAAGGAAGGTCAGTAAGAGAGGATGAGAAGAAAGCCCAGGGGAAAAAGGGGAGAGACAGCAGTTTGGAGTAACAAGTGTCAGGGAGAATCCAAAGGGAAAATGGGAAAATTGCCATCGAGGTGGCACGTCTGGAAGCCACTTCCACGTCACTGCGGGCTCATCACCCTGGTGCCAGGAGAGCGAGCTTCGTTGTTCTTCATCTGCTCAGACGACAGAATGTGAAGGACTGCAGTGGGGCTCACATAAGTCGTATCAAGGAAATCCGAGGAAAGGTTTTCAAACTGCAGGATGTTAGCACTGGGAGCTTAAAGGTAGTCTACTCCATCCCCTTATTTTATAGAAGAGGAAACTGAAGCCCCGAGAGCCGAACTGCTTCGCCCAAGGTCAAACTGCTAATTATCCGGGGCTAGAACCCAAGCCTCCAGAAGCCCAGGGCTCTTTCCTCTGCACTGCGGTGAGTGTAAAACACCTGGAGCGCGGGAGTCTAAAAGGCTTCCTCGGAGCTCCCTCTCGCAGCATGACCCCACAGGTGTCGCGTAACTTGAGGGCAGGGGGATGGGCTGGGTGACCTCTAGAGAGTATCTTTGAGCCCCTTGACTCTTTATGATCCTGCAGAGGGGTGCAGGCAGGAATCGACAGCCATGACCTCCTGCTATCGCTGGTTGGGATGTATAAAAAAAGGGGATCCCCTGCCGTCCTGCCCTCCCCGGGGTCCCTCTCCTTACCCCGGAGGACGCGGGCATTTCTCGCCCCCCGGCCCTTCAGCGCCGTAGCAGCTACCACCGCCGCCATGTTCAGATCCCACCCCCCCTTCCCCGCGCTCCGCGCCGGGAATTGTAGTTTGCGTAAGGGGCCTCCCCCGCTCCTTCCGTCCTGCCTACAGACCAGAAACTACATCTCCCAGAAGCCTCGGAGGGGACCCTGGAGAACTACCCTTCCCAGGAGACCCCGGAGGCGCGCACGCTCGCTTGTTTCCCTCCTGTTGGAGGCGGAGTCAGGCCGGGCGGAGTTTGGGTTCTCCCCGCCACGCCCCGGCCCCTTCTCCCAACTCTGCCCTGTGACTGGTGGGTCGGCCAGTTAGCCCCCTTCGCCATTGGCCTAGCGGCAATCGCTCTTCCTGCCGGGGAGTCGCCTACGCCTACTTCCTCCCGGGAGGAGGGGCTCGAGTTCCGCGTCGTCGCGCAGAGCTGACTCTGGGAGGCGTTTGGGCCCAGAGAAGTGGATCGGCTGCTTGCGCCGCATGGAGTCCGAATCCGAGAGCGGGGCCGCCGCTGACACCCCCCCACTGGAGACCCTGAGCTTCCATGGTGATGAGGAGATTATCGAGGTGGTAGAACTGGATCCTGGCCCGCCGGACCCGGGTGAGAACTGCCGCTCCTCGGGCCGTGGGACAGGAGGCGCTCACCCCTGGCCTCTGACCCTTGCTTCTCCCCCCTCCCGTCCCCTCCCCACCGGTCATTCCTACCGACCTCTTTCGCCCTTCCCCCCTTCCCTGCCCCCACACTTAGTTCTCAGGCCTGGCAGGGGTGGGGGTTCCCCTGACGCCTCCTCTGGCCCTTCCCCTCACACACCCCCTTCCCATCATCCCCTCGGTCCTCCCTTCCTACACCGTCTCTGGCCAACCCCGGGTCCTCAGACCTCTCCTGTCCTCCGTCCCCAGTGCCCCCTCCTCCCTGCCGCTTCTCCCCGCGCTTCACCCTCTCTGTCTGACCTCAGCCGACCCTCTTGCTACACCCCAGCGCCTCAGGCCTCCCCACCACTTCTCCCCTGCCCTTTTTCTTACTGTCTGCCGAGCCCCATCTCTTAACCCTCTCCCCAAAGCAGATGATCTGGCCCAGGAGATGGAAGATGTGGACTTTGAAGAAGAGGAAGAAGAGGAGGAGGGCAACGAGGAGGGCTGGGTTCTGGAACCCCAGGAAGGGGTGGTGGGCAGCATGGAGGGCCCAGACGATAGCGAAGTCACCTTTGCATTGCACTCAGGTGGGTCTCTGAGGAAACCCGTCATCAGGTCATCAACTCAGTGCACGTGGGCATTTGAACATCAGACACCTGCTGTGTAGGGAGCCTTCCGAGGGACACGGAGGTGGGAAAACAGAGGCTGGCCTTGCCCTGGAGGAGCTCGCAGTGTGAAGGCCTGGGGGAGAGCTTGGCTCCCGGAGCCAGCTGAGCCCCCTGGCTTCAAATCCTCCCTTTGCTCCTTACGGATTTGTCATCTCTGTTAATCTCTCTGGGTGTTAGTTTCTTTTCAAAAAGTCGTCTTGTTGTAAATTAGAGGTAGTAGTACCTTTTTGAGCATGTTTTATATAATTCTCTCAAATGGTGGCCCTTAATAAGGTCAGTGACAGGGTGCTTTCCTCACTCTGTGCTCAGCCTGGTGGCAGCCCGTGCTGAGACCTGTAAGCCTGCACGTGTACCCTCCTCTTGTCTGTGCGTCTGTCTGGGGTGGTGAACGCAGCAGCCCTGGGGAAGGACTTGGATGGAGCTTGGCAAGCACGGGGAGGAATTGCTCCAACAACTTGATGCTTGAAACTTAGAAGAACTTGGATGCACTCTTCTTTTCCAGGAGGAAAGACATGTTGCTTTGGGTGGAAGGGGGTGGGTTTCCTGAAGGTCCCGAAGGACAGAACCTGGGGTGGGAGCCCTGTCCGCTTACTCATGGAATATCTCTTTGGACAGCATCTGTGTTTTGTGTGAGCCTGGACCCCAAGACCAACACCTTGGCAGTGACAGGGGGTGAGGATGACAAAGCTTTCGTGTGGCGGCTCAGCGATGGGGAGCTGCTCTTTGAGTGTGCAGGTGAGGGAGTACGGTGAGGTCATGTTCCTTTGGAGGTCATAGGGGGCTAGCCTGCAATGGTTGTGCAGACAGCAGCCATTTACTGGTGCCCATTTGGGGCCAGTTCTATGCTGGACCCAAGGACCTCAGAATAACCTAGTCTGTCTTGGGCATGGGGAGGGAGCCAGTATTGGCCAAAGGAGTCTGGGGAAGGTCTGGGAGGAGGTAACAGCAGCATAGGATATTTAGAAGGGAGGAGCCGGTATTTTGGGCAGAGGTGTGGAGTGGACAGAATGGGGAGGACATAGGCCTGGGCTAGGCATGGTGGAGTGGGAGGCGAGCATTACCATCCCTAGGGAGACCTCCTGGAGCGGCAGTGAGCAGGAGTCACCTGTTACGGTGGGACCCAGCCTTCTTCTCTTCCCAGCTGGTCCTTTCTGGGCGTCAGCCACCTGGGTCCTGTTCTCCTGATGTTCTCCTCTCTTTCTGTCTCCTTCCCTTTGCAGGCCATAAAGACTCTGTTACTTGTGCTGGTTTCAGCCACGACTCTACCCTCGTGGCCACAGGGGACATGAGCGGCCTGTTGAAAGTGTGGCAGGTGGACACCAAGGAGGAGGTCTGGTCCTTTGAAGCGGGAGATCTGGAGGTGAGAGCATCAGAGTGGTGTTCAGCTGCGCGGGGCCTTGGGGAGGAGCTGGGAGCTGGGGGGGGCCAGTCTCGCCTTTACTAGACCGAGCCCGCTCTAAGGCAGCGTGCTCTCCACGTGCAGCGAGAGTGTGGGGCTGTTTCCTGTCCCGTCCCTGCCACCCTCGGAAGCAAGGACAGCTTGGGTGGCGCTTATGGGACGGGCTCCTAGGGGGGACAGGCCTCCCTGCTGACCCTTGCCCTCTGCCCAGTGGATGGAGTGGCACCCTCGGGCACCTGTCCTCCTGGCGGGCACGGCTGACGGCAACACCTGGATGTGGAAGGTCCCAAATGGTGACTGCAAGACCTTCCAAGGCCCCAGCTGCCCAGCTACCTGTGGCCGAGTCCTCCCTGACGGTGAGGGCCGCTGCCCTGTCTGTCTTTCCCGGGTCACAGAGAGCTTGGCTCCAGGTTCACGCGCCTTCCTGGGCTCCCTCCCGGGCCTTAGCCGGCCGGCTCCGAGCTCTGCTGTCTGGAACACGGACCCAGGCCCCAGAGCCGACCGCTTCCCCTTTCCTGCCCTGACTGGCCGCTAGTCCCTGGGGCGGCGTCCGTTCCCTTACTTCCTGGTCTCCCCCTTCCCCCCCATTCCCTTGCCGGGTGTGCCTGTGAGTGCTGTCTTTCTCTTCGTCCGTGCCTGCGGCCCTTCAGGGAAGAGAGCTGTGGTCGGCTATGAAGATGGCACCATCCGGATCTGGGACCTGAAGCAGGGAAGCCCGATCCACGTACTAAAAGGTCTCCAGGGCAGGGCCAGGGTTCTCCGGGTGTCTGTGCAGAAGGCCTGGGGCAGGCGTCGGGGGCCGCGAGGAAGCCTGACTTAGCTGTGTGCTCCGTCCTAGGGACCGAGGGTCACCAGGGCCCTCTGACCTGTGTCGCCGCCAACCAGGACGGCAGCCTGATCCTCACCGGCTCCGTGGACTGCCAGGCCAAGCTGGTCAGCGCCACCGCTGGCAAGGTGAGGGCGACCTGGAGCCTCTGCTGCCGTGTCATGTGTCCCCCTCCACCGAGGGCTCTCTCGGCCCCTCTCCTGGCCCCTCTCCCGTCGCCTTCCCTCCTTCTCATCAGCCCTCCTCCCATCCTCGGATTCTCTCCCGTGGCTTCTAGGTGGTGGGGGTTTTCAGACCCGAGACCGTGGCCTCCCAGCCCAACGTGGGAGAAGGGGAGGAGAGCGAGTCCAACTCCGTGGAGTCTTTGGGCTTCTGCAGCGTGTGAGTGTGAGAAGGGCCTCGGCCTGGAAAGGAGAAAGCTGGGGAGGACGGGGTTTGGCAAGGGGTGCCTGGGCCGGGGAGCCAGGGAGGAGTGCAGGGTGCGTGAGTCCAGGTCCCTCCACGAGCCTTAGTGGTGCTCTCCTCTGCCCAGGATGCCTCTGGCAGCTGTTGGCTACTTGGATGGGACCTTGGCCATCTATGACCTGTCTACGCAGACCCTCAGGCACCAGTGTCAGCACCAGGTACGGGCAGCCTGGAGCTCCGGCGTGGCCCTCTGTGGCCCTCCCCGGCCCTCCCCGCCTCCCCGCTGCTCCCCCCTGCCCAAGTCAGGGCAGGCGCCTCCTGCTCTCCCAGCCCTGACGTCCGCTCTGCCCGCTCTGTCCCGTGGCCCCCCGGTGCAGTCAGGCATCGTGCAGCTGCTGTGGGAGGCGGGCACCGCTGTGGTTTACACTTGCAGCCTGGACGGCATCGTGCGCCTCTGGGATGCTCGCACCGGCCGCTTGCTCACGGACTACCGGGGCCACACGGCCGAGATCCTGGACTTTGCCCTCAGCAAGTACGTGAGTTGGGCAAGGGCTGGAGTCTCTGTGTATTTGGAGGGTGGGAATGGCACCTGGGGGGCCGCAGGGTCCTTGGGGTGTGGGAGGGGCTTCCTAAGGGAAGCTGGGGTCTAAGGCCTGGTATGTGAGCCCGAAGGGCGGGGAGGCCTGAGGGTAACCTGCGTGGGCTCTCACATCTCCGTTCCGGGGCTAAGGGGCTGGGACCGTCTCCCCCATGCTGTGGGCTCTTCTCTGATCCCCTTACTGGTTGCTGGCATCCAGTGTGTTCACTCGACGTGGACACGTCAGCCTGGTGCCAGGCACCAGGGATCTAGGATTGAGGATGCCCTGGAGGAGGCCACCCGAGGGTCCCTGGGTAATGGGCTTGGGGCCGGGCCCCAGGTCCCTCAGTCCCATCGACCTGCGCTTTCTGTCCACAGAGATGCCTCCCTGGTGGTGACAACGTCAGGAGACCACAAAGCAAAAGTATTTTGTGTCCAGAGACCTGACCGCTAACGGCTGCAGTCTCTGCTTTGGTGTTGAGGGGTGAAGGGAGAACCCCACCAGCAGAGGCGGTAGGGTATGGGGGAAGAGGAGGGGGGGCCTCGGACTACTTTTCAACCCCTTCAAACTGACTTGCCCCCTCTTGTCCTTTCTCTTAAGAGACCCACCCCTTGGGCTCCCCCCACCCTCACCCAGACGTGCGGGTCCCTCGGGGGGGGGGTTGGGGGGGTGGTCAGGCCTCTTTCTCTTTCACCTTCATTTGCTGGTGTGAGCCCCGGGGGTGTGTGTTTGTATGTGGGGAGTAGGTCTTTGAGGTTCCCGTTCTTTCCCTTCCCAAGTCTCTGGGGGGTGGAAAGGAGGAAGAGATATTAGTTACAGATTTTAAAAATGTAAATAAAATACACTTCCCAGACACGGTGTGCGTGTGAATTTTGTGGCGTCTGGACATGAGGAACCAGTGAGGGACACGTCGGGGTGAGGCTCCCTGCAAAGTCTGCTAGGCTTTGAGATTCCTCAGCCCACCGTCCGGGGCGGCGGCTCGTGCTCCCCGACCGTTGATTCTGAGGGAGTCGGATCTGTGGCTGCGTGTCCGGCTTTGGTTTCTTTGCGCTGCTGTCCCCCGCCCCCACCGCTCTCTCAGAGCTGCGGAGATAACTGTGAACAGGGCCGGAGGAGTTTATTTGGTCAGGGTGGGGTCACGTAAGGGCAGGGCCTCTGGTCCAGGGGCTCGGGGACGAGAGGAGACTGGCTCGGTGGCCGAGGTGGACAGATGCTTCGAGTAGGGGCCAGCAGAGGCCCTTGCCCCGGTTCGGGTCAAGGTCCACGCTGCTTGCGCTGCTGGTGTGGAGGGCCGGGCCCGGGCCGGGGGGCTCTCCTCCGCAGCACGCGCAGGCACCTCCGGGCGGCCGCCCTCCAGGGGCCCGTGTAGCGCTGCTCGCCCAGCCCCATGGCCACGGGCACGGCTGCCGCGCTGGCACTGCCCAGCGACATGAGGGACAACAGAGTTCCGGGCCCCAGCGGCAGGCGCTGCTCGAAGGCCAGGACCGACAGGAGCAGGGTGACCACGTAGGGACCCCAGCACAGCCCGAAGAGCAGCGTGGCCCCGGCCTGCGCCCTCGCCTGCCTCCAGGTGAGCGCCCGCGCCAGGGCCGAGGGCGCGCCGCGGCTCACCGCCCGCTCCAGCCGGCGGATGTCGCTCAGCTGGCGGCGGGCGGTGGCCAGCACGCGGGCGGACAGAAGGGCGGCGGCCCCCACGGCGGGCAGCAGGAGCCCGTAGACTTCAAGGTAGAGGTAGGGCACTGGGAAGACGGTCTGGGAGCTGCAGCCGGTGCCGGGGTCCCAGCGGTTCCACCCCAGCGCCGGCAGGCTGGCAAAGAGCAGCGGGCCGGCCCAGGTGAGGAGGAGGGCCAGCCGTGGGCGCCTGCGGGGCCGGAGGGGCCACAGCACGGTCGCGTAGCGCTCGCCGTGCACCAGCAGGAGGTTGGCGAGCAGGGAGAGGAAGGAGAAGTTGGGCGCCAAGTAGAGGAAGAGGCAGGGCCAGTAGCCCCGGCGGCTCTGGCTCCAGAGGCCGGGCAGCGCGGGCAGCGCCAGCCCCGTGAGCAGCCCGGCCAGCAGCAGGCTCAGGAAGAAGCAGCCGGCGGGCGTGTGGCGCAGCTGCCGGTCCCGGGCGATGCCCAAGGCCAGGAGCAGGTTGGCGGCGACGATGAGGCTGGCCAGGGTCAGGGAGAGCCCCAAGGCCCCCGCGGGGACGGGGCTGGGCGCCTCCGTGGTGCCATTGGGTGTCATCTTGGGCCCGGGGCCGGGGGGCGCCTGGAGCAGCGGTCGGCGGGCCTGCGTGAGAGACGGGCGGCCCAGTGAGGCAGACGGTGCCCGCTGGCGGGCCGCGGGCCTTACATGTTTAGCGGGCACGCTTTTTTTTTCAATTAAGTGCCAGTTACGATTTACATAAAAGTCCATATTTTGGGCTTCGCACCTCCCGCAGCAAGTCTGTCCGCGGCTGGAGCTGCGGGGTGCCTGTGTTCACCCAACTCCCCAGGCCCTACCCTGCCGGCGGGCCATTGCCATTCCCTGTCCGAGCCCCTCCGGGCCGCCGCGTTTGATGCCTGCGTTTGGACGGAAGGGCGGACCCACCCAGCCCCAAAGCCCCAGAGCATTTTGTCCACCCCTGCCTCCACAAGGCAAGGCCTCTAAAACTGGCCAGAAGGGAGGACAGGGTCTGGCTGGTGTGAGTGGTTTCTGGCCAGCCATCAGTTGAGAGCCTCCTTCAGGTCGGGCTGGGCCCAGTGCAGGGTGGGGGTGCTACGATGAAGGAGGGGTCTCTGTCCTCAGGTGCTCCCAGCCTGCTTGGCACCAGAGCATTAGGAGAGGGGAGGCTGCTAAGGATTGGGGGGGCGGGTGGGGGCGACAGGCAGAGGCGAAGGCAGGGCTGGCCGAACACCTGAGTTAGCGACAGGCCCGGGCCACGCGTGGCAGCAGCAAGCAGGGTGCCCCGTCCCCTGAGCACCTCCCTCCCCCGCACAGCCGGTTACAGCTCAGTGAGCAGCCTCCGGGTAGGACTTCCAGCCCATAAACTTGACTCATCCGCACCACACTAGCAACAGGGCCCTTCCTGGGAACTGGAGGAAGAGAGGAGTCACTGGGGAGGAGGATGCCGGCAGCAAGGACGGGCCCCACACCAGAAGCTGAGCCCACAAGCGGCGGGGGGAGCCTGAGGGCAGGGCCTGGCCGTTCTGTGGCTGATCTGGCCCCGCCCTTCCCTTTCTTGGTTCCGTGTCCTCAGCCCCCTCCGGCGCCCTGGCCCCAGGGCCACACGGTGGGGAAGAGGAGAGTCTCGGCCCTGGGGAAACTCCTGCTGCTGCTAGGGTTAAAGTCAAGAAGGAAAGGATTCCCACCTGCCCCCACCCCCAGCTCACCGGATCCGAGGGCACCACCGCCACCCCGAGCTCAGGACCCTCCTCTTCCCAGCTGCCCACCCCCCCAAGGCCGGCCAAGCCACACCAAGCTACTGCCCCCTCCCCTCCCCTCAGCCCATTTCCTCTTCCTCATCCTCCCTCACCCCTCACCCCAAGCCCTCTACCCAGACATCCTTCCCTCTCTATCAGGCCCTTCAGTTTCTGTTCCCTTCGTCCCTGTGCCACCTTTATTAAACCCCATGAGACCTCAGGGGCCGTGACTTCAAACCTGGACTCTGGAGTCCGGAGCTGGAGCTCCCAGCACTGCCCTGGAGTGAGTCCCCACCCCTCCTCCCCCGGGGGCAGCATGAAAGGCAGGGCTGGCCCCAGGGCCACCTTCCCAGAGCTGGGCTGGCCCGCGACCTGCACGCCCTGGAGGCTCAGGTGGCTTGGGCGGGCTGCGCTGGCCTCTTCAGGACCCGGGGCTGAGGTCTCCCGGTGAGGCTGGGTGCGGGGTGGATGGGGACGGGTGAAGGGGGAGGAGGGCGTAGCTACTCACATGGCTGTTGGGGGCAGGTGTTGCTGGCCCAGCCTGGGCTTTCCCCTCAGTGTCAGGGTGCTGCCATAGGCAGGCCTGCAGGGCTTCTGGCGCTGTCTGGTGTCCCGGCCGGTGAGGACATGGTGCCTCCACTCCGCGGGGACCGCAGGGCCCCGGGCTCTCGGCTGCCCAGGCTCTGCCCCTGCCCTGGGTTCTGGAGGGATGGAGCTGGGGCGGGTGGGGCTCAGCCTGGCCCCGCCCCTGGGGGTGGGGCCTGGCACACACTGGGCTGCAGGGGCTGGGAGGCCTTCCCATCTTGGTGCAGTGCCCTCGCCCTGTGCTGTACCCGCATGCCCCCTCTCCAGCCACCAGCTATAGCTTGCCACCAAGGTGGCAGATCCCCTACCTCAGGTCACCCAACTTGGAGCCCTGTCACCTGCTGCTTGCCTAGCTAATGGGAGAATGCAGTCCACTCAATGAATAATCAGGGTTTCGGCTCCCCCTCTCCACTTCCTGTCCCAGCGAATACATTTACATTTGATGGGTCTTAAACCCCTGGAGTGGCCAGCCGGCTGACAGCACACCCAGCTCCCTAATTCTGAAGAGCAGTGTCTGATGGTGCCAGGGCTGGGGGTGTTTGCAGCTTGAGGATCTTCCCATCCTATTACCTGATGGGCCTTTCGGCTTACAAAGCCAACCTTACCTTCTAGAACTTGGGGTCATTCTACACTTTTCTCAACTGCCTTGAGTCAAGTTCTGGGCAATGAGGTAAAAATGGCTCTGGGGGTGTGGCACTGGGCAAGCTAACTTCTGGGCCTGTTTTCCCACCTGTAAAAGGGGAACAAGTAAAACTACCACTCTGGGCTGTTGCAGGAATATCATGGAGTAACATCTGTGACTGCGTATATCCCAGTGTCTGACACTTAATGGGAGGCCTCCATGGTGAATAAGAGGCGTGAGCCCAGAAAGCCTGGGCTTGAATCTTAGAATCTTGGCTGGGATCCTTTTTTTTTTTTTAGCTGTGTGAACTTGGGCAAATTACTGAAGTTCTTTTGCCTTCGTTTCCTCATCTGTAGAATGGGGCTTACATTGCGCTCACCTAGGGCGAGACTAACTGAGCTAATACGTGATGAAGACTTAAATGAGCACTAGGCACACAGGCACTCAATGAAAGGCAGCTGTTAACATTTTTAGGATTTCTGCCCTCTGCATGTTGCTTCCCTCCAGCCACCTGTCCCCGCTAAGAAAACTCCGTAGAGAAAGGCAGACAAAGAGCTCATGAAAAGCAAGAGGGGATGGCCCTTTGCCCCACAGACAGCAAGGAGAGCAGGTACAGGAGAGGAAGGGCAAGTGCAAGGCTAGGGAGCCAAGAGGTGCGATGCTCCCATTTTCACTGGTATCAAGTGAGGCCTTGGGGTGCTGGAAAGAAGGCTGAAGTGGGAGGGAGCAGGTTGAAATTGCAGCAAGAAAGTCGGAGATGAGACAGGACGGAAGACCTCCCTGCTCAAGAGCACAGGTAGACGGAGTGAGGGGACCTCTGCGCCCTCAGCGGGGAAGGGCAGGGAGAGAGAGCCGGGCTGAAGGCTGGCGACCCGAGGGGTCTAGCTCTGCCCATCCTGCACAGTGGTCAGGGGGCCCGGGGAGGCGGGACTTCTGTTGGGACAAAAAGTGGGAAGAGGAAAGCATCCAGCCTCAAAACCCTCCTCAAGTGAGCTGGCGGCCAGAGGACGCGGGCTTCCAGCAGCCGGCCCTCAGGCCCACGCTATCTGGTCGGGCAGAAGTCAGAGGCTCTGGGAGAGTTCAGACTGGGGCCTGGACACAAGTGGGTGTGGGGCCCTTCAGAAGTTGGGCTGGCAGGAATAAACAGACCTCCTTCTGTTCCCAGCCCTGGCCTCCTCGGGATCCAGGATGTCTGTGTTTCTTCTTCGCTGCTTTGTCTAAACAATGTCTGTGGGATGACGTCCGAAGGGGGCGGCTTAGGCGGCAGGGGCTGGGAAGCCTGGGTCCTGTCTCCTCCTCACTGGACCATGTGGGCCTTCTCTGCTCCCCCATCCATCTCTGGCACTGGCTCATCCCCGGCCTTCTAGACCCTTGGCCCACAGGAGGGCTTTGGTGCAGTTTCCAGACCCTCCATTCCAGCTGCAGGCCAGTCGCCGTGGTCCCCGTTCTCTCCTCAGGCACAGCCTCTCTGCTATGGCGGGGCCCAACCCTGCCAGGGAATCCTCCTGGGCCTCCTTCGTCCACTCCATTCTCTTGGATACTGGCAGCTCTTTGCTGACCGTGGGGGCCCAGGGCAGGGTGGGTGTGGTATGCAGGGGCTGGGGCACTCGCTAACTGGATGAGTGGAGGCAAGGAGGCCCCGGGGCTTTCTGGACCCTGGCTGGCCTCCAGGAGCCGCTGTCAACACTCGTCACTCCCCACAGGCAAGAGCAGACAAGCCCTTGGGAGCCTCTGGAGGGCCCTGGGCACAATCCTGGCCAGGACCTTGGCCTCAGGAAGCCCTGAGCCAGGTGTCTGGGCAGAAGAAACCCTTGTCCTTCCTGTTAGGGTTAAGCCAGACTCTCCACGGCCCCCTCCGGGCCACTGCAGTGTTTCAGCAATCCCTGAAGGGGGCAGCATTGCTTGAACTCAAAAGAGCCCCCAGAGCAGACCCAGGTTTGGGTCTTTGGCCTCAGGAACTGTTGGGACGAGGGTTTTTACTTCCAATGGGACCAAAGGGAATGGAAATGGCAACTGCCAAGTATGGGCTGCCCAGGACAGGGCTGACGCAGCAGCGGGTACTTCCTTTTCCAGGTCTGCCACCCACCAGAAGCGGGTAACAAGGGGCCACTCCCCCCCAGTGCACAGGTTTGTTGGGATGGGCACTGAGCCCCAAACTAAGAGCCCATTTCCATGGAGTCCAGGTGACTGAATGACCTATATAGCTTTCAGATTTCTTGATGGTGACCCACAGTAAAAAAGGGTGTTTTATAATCTAATCAAGATGTGTATACATGAACAAACACACTCCAAAATCAATACTTACCCTTGAGAAATGTGATGTACTCTGATCTATACTATCCCATTGAAAAGAGAAAAAAAAAAAAAAGCTGGGGCGCCTGGGTGGCTCAGTCGGTTAAGCGTTTGCCTTTAGCTCAGGTCATGATCGCATGGTCCTGGGATCGAGTCCACATCGGGGTCCCTGCTCAGAGGGGAGTCTGCTTCTCCCCCTCCCCCACTTGTGCTCACTCGTTCTCTCAAATAAAATCTTAAAAAAAAAAAAAAGGCCAGTAATGAAGTTACACACGTGACAGACACACAGAAATACACACCTGCCCCGCCTGCCCCCCACGCAGACACGCACGCACGCACGAGTCAGGCCGGACTGTGCCCACGACACAGTCCTGGCCGAGATACTGCACTACCGTCATTCAAGATGCTACCACTGGGGGGAGCTGGGTGAAGGGCACACAGAATTTCTGTAGTATTTCTTACGACAGCATATGAACCTACAGTGATCTCACAAGTTTAGGAAACAAAAATGTCAGGACAGTTCACGATTCATGAATGGGTCTCAAACCAGTCTGAAACCCACTGCACTAGATGGAGACAAATTAAAAGGGAAAGCAAGAAGCTAAAAACGGTCAGGATGGTCCTCAGACCATTTCAGGTGCTCATAAAACTCTCCTGTAATTCTTTACCATATTTTCTGAACAGTTTTATTTTGGGGATCAGTGTCCTGCTAGCTGGGGGACAGCATACATTGCTAGGCTCGGTACTGTTAGGGGAGCATCTCCCCAAAGGGAATTCTGTGGAAGGCCAGTCTTTTGGGACTGAGAAGAGAAGGGTGTATGAAGTATGAGAAGAGAAAGGGTGGCCAGTTACTCTAACGTCTGCATTAGGTCCACACCCTAACACCCACCACCGTCCTGCAGAACACAGGCCACGAAATGCATTTTGGGAAGTGCTGTGCATTATTCATGATGAAAGAATAAGCCAGAAAACACATCATGTGACTGTCACAGTCCTGGAAGCTTCTTGGCCACAGACAGACAGACATAGTAGTAAGCAAGCTTTACAGGAAGCACGTTCACGTTTATTCAGAACTGCCAACTAAGAACTCACTAGCCAGCCATCCTCTCTCTCCTCAAAGGGGTGTGTGTATGGGGGGGTTGTTGAGGGACTCCTGATCTAAGGCTTCCCAGATTTGGGTCTGTAGGTTCAAGGGCAGCACCATGTGTACCCTTCCTCCCCCTTCCCCCCTTTTGGACTCAGTCTAGAAACCCAGCAAATTCTCGTGTAAGATAGAAAGATTTTCTTTATTAATGACCCCAACCGTATTTCTTTAGATACAGGAGTTCTGAACTCAAATACTTAGGAGAAAACAAGTTAAGATTGCATTATCCTGCAACTCATTACCAGTAACATATTGCAAAGCGCAACAGCTTGGAAAAGAGGGAGGAAGGCAAGGGAGTGAGGGAGGGAAGGTAAAGAAAAGGAATTAAGTTGATCAAGTGGAATTTTTTTTTTTTAATTCTTGAGAACTATGAAGTCCTTGCAAGCACAGCTCGTTTCTGCAGATTATTTTCCAAACGTGTACAAAATGGAACCAAAACGGAGAATCCCTTAAGAACCTGAAGAGGTGCAACATGAAAAGCTACGATTATCCAGTAGCAAGCGTTCCAGCCTTCAGCTGCCAGCCGCCTCCTCTTCCTGTTCCCGAGAGTTAGCGGGATGAGAACGTCTTCCCCCTTCAAGAGCAGAGAGAAGTGTGAAGGCCGGTTTCTGGCTCCCCTGTCCTGCCCCCCGCCCCCGGGATGGGATCTCAGAGACACCAGACACAGGTGCGAACATTCCTCAGAAGATGCGGGAACTCTAGGCCCGGAATAAGGCCCAGCTCCCACAGAGAGTTGATCAGCTCTTTCTTCCTGCTGAATACTTACTTCGGGGAGACCAGGGAGCACCTGTGCCACACCCACAAGGACGGTCGATGTACCAAGTTAGACAGGACAATCCCTTGCCCACAATGTCTGGATGGCCTAGACCTACTTGAATTTCAAACTGGGCCCGACCCTCTTCTGGGTTGAGAGCTCAGGCTCCCCTTACACAGCTTGTACCTTTTCAGCCTCGCACACAGCAGTTCCTTCTATTTTTCACCATGGGAGCAGGATGCTCAAAACTTCCAAGTACAAGAACTTTGTGTTGCCATGCGGTGACCACACTCCGGGTTACAGAACACTCGCCTGACTTTAGGCTCCTGAGTCCTGGCCTTCTGTCCCACCCAGGATTTCTCCGCAAGGGCCAGCTTTGGGAACAGGCTGGTTCCCAAAGACAGAGCTCCTTTGGTAAAGCAGCCTGGAAGCCAGGGCTGGGAACTATGAGAAATTGGGGCAAAGAAAGGGGGGCTAAATCTTCCTGTCCTGAATGTCTCAGCCACCCCAAACTGAAACCGTATTTTTTCAACCCCACCTCTCCATGCAAAACTGGCGAGCGTTCGAGAGCACCAAGCCAGGCCTGCCATCCTATTCCATGCAGCCCCTCCATTTCCGCTGTCTGGGCTGTGTGTGTGTCCTGGCTTCTCTACTCATCCTTAGTAACATGATCTGGTTTTCAGCTTGGATGTGGTTGTTTGCCTCCCCCTCCTCCTTTCTGGGGCCCATCTCTGCTAAAGAGAGGTCACAGGACAGAAAAAGGCAAAGCTGCTCTTTTTAGCTCCCAGGAAGGAGGTTTACGGACAATTTGTTGGTTTCAAGGATCTGTCCTTCCCCAGTTACGACCGCACCCATGTCGCAGCATCCCGGGACCACCTGCCGGCAGGCTAACAGGGCAGGGCAGAGGCCCTGTGGGGAGACACTGGGCAGTGGCTGCCTCGGTGGGCTCTTCTGGACAGACGAGAAGTTCCAGGGCTGCAGTGGACACAGGCAGCCCCATGACAGAGTATTTACGAAGACAGCCTTCCCATTTGGTGTAGGACGGGCTGGCCAGGTCAGGCTTCCTTCTGCTATGCCTGGCTGCCTGTTCACCTCCGAGCCAGTCTCTCCACTGGCCCTGAAAATGGCACAGCATTGGTCACCTCCCGCTCTAAGTCACCACAGCGGTGCCCTGTGAGAAGGGCAGTCCTGTGGAAAGCAAGAGGGGCAGGGGAACTTGTAAACCCCAGGAGGGAGGCCAGGTTTTAGAAGAGGCGCAAAGAGCATGTGTGTCCCAGGACATACGCCCTCCCCACCCTGTGTCAGTTTTGCCCACTTTAGGCCTTGCCACAAAGCTGTAGAGCAGAAGGTGTGATGCTGCCATTTTGTCACCATGGCACCCTGACATCCCTCTGGAAGCAGAGGATCCAACTATAGACTGAACCCCACTCCTCAGGCTCTGGGCAGGAGGTACAGAGTTACTACTGAGAGAAGCCTTTGGTACCAATTTCATGAGATGGGCAGCCTCTAAAGCTTTCGCCTAAGAAGTCAGAAGTGACTTAAAGTGCTTTTATAACCATCAGAGGTTTCTGAGCTTGAAAACCCTCGGCTCCGGTACCAGGAGTCAGGCACCACTCTCATCCTGTCAGGTGGCAGCAGAACCTAGCTTGGCAGGAGGCGCCTCCCATGCCAGGGGAGGGAACCCGGAGCCCTGTGCACACCATACCTGCCGAAGGTCCCCCCCCGAGAGCAGCAGGCGTTGGCAAATACCCTGGCTGTGAGGGATGTGCAGAAGCTTAGTTCACCTCAAGACTTGAGTTCAATGGGCACAAAAACTGGCAGATAAGCACTTATTCCTTATCTTGAGAACAGGATCACCTCAACTTCACAGAGGGGGAACCAAAAAACCCTGACATTTTGCCTAACGACCTAAATCCCTATCTAGGCTCTAGACCATGCTGGCCTCTCCTGCATGGAGCCACACACTGGAGCCCCCCAGTTCGACAATTCCATCCCTGAGAAAGACAACGTCATCTCCATGCAAAACTGCCGAGAAGCAGACCAGGGGATAAAAACACTTAAGGGGTGGCTCCAGGCCTGTTCACTCAACTAAATGTCCATAAGCAAATCTCTCTCCAGGAAGATCTTGAGGACTGACCTAACTCAGGCCCAAAGAGAACACAGTGTATCTCAGTAAAAAGGTCCCGTTGTGTTTTCCCTAGCTGACATTCCCCTAGCTCACAAAGATGTGGAAACAAGTGAATCCAGCCCGGCCCACTCAGGAGTGAAAACCTGTCCATCTCGCCTTTAGTCAGTCAGGTGGCTACAGGCCGGCCCTGCCTGCCTCTCACATGTAGCTGCTGCCCAGACACCTGGAGGGCCAGGTCATCAACATCCACTATTTCCCTCTTGGTGAAATCAGGAAAGGAAGGTGGTCCTGCTTCTGAGACCGCCCTACTCACGTGATTGTTTTCATTTCTTTTTTCTCGGCATCTGGACGTGCACGGTTCAGCACCTTGAGGAAGTCAGATGTTTTTGCCCGCATACGTGTATGAATATAGGCCTGGGAGCAAACACAATGGGTACTGAAGCAGTCATGTTCTAGAAAAACAGCTCTGCTTTCAGTAGACGTTATCAGGAAGGTCTGGGAACATATGCCCTGGGACTGACACAGGGCCATATGCAGGCAAGCAGGAGGGCAACTTTCTGGAGATACATCTGCATCTCTCTACTATGGGGAGAGATGGAAGAAAGGCCATGATATCTTAAAAGTCTCTAGAACCATTACAGTTCATATCAACAGCCTGGACTACAGGAATGACTTTTTTTTTTTTTTAAAGTAAATTCTACCCCCAGTGGTGGTGCTCAAACTCACGACCTCGGGATCGAGAGTCGCATGCTCTACCGACTCAGCCAGCCAGGTGCAGCCCACACAGAAATGACTTTTTATGTTATTAACTCTGGTGGAGAGAATGACCCGGAGCATAGGAGCTGAGCTGCCGTGGGCCCTTCTCACCTTAGAGCACTTGATGTGGTAGTGCAGATAGTCCCGGAAAGTGTGGATCAGGTTGATGGTGTTGTCTCGAGCGCTGGCATTGGTGTGGCGAGGGAACAGCACTGCCGGCAGGGACACAAACAAGACATCAGGGTGTAACATCAAGGCTGAAGGGCGGGAAGATCAGAGCCTGCAGTCAGCCCTGAGCTCTCCCTGCCTGAGGACAATGCCCTTGTTTCATCATGCCTAGGCTTTGTCAAAGTGTTCTCCTTCATGAGGCAGGGATAAGTACTGTAACAGGGCAGGTACCAGGGAGTGCAAATGGAGGAGATCATGGCAGAACACCAGGGCTCCCCAGGAAAGGGCTTAGTGCTGGGCATCACACCAGGTCTGGGCTCTAGCCTGTGGCTGTGCGTTCTGCCATCTATGCCCCGCCTGTCCCACGCCTACCAGCCTCTGCCTCTATGGCACAGCAGTCTCCTGAGAAGGTGGTACCGCTGGCTGGGGGCGCGGGGGGCCTTTGGAGAAAACACCTTATTAGACATCAGCATTAGGAAACAAAAGCTGCCTATCTTCTATCCATGGTGCTTGAGCCTTCAGAGGCACTTGGTTCTGTGGTCTTGGGGTGAAAACGAGAGACTCTAAGCTCCCAGGACCTCAACTCTTCTCATGAGGACAGGTAGCAGGAGCTGCTTTGGCCGGGGGATGAGAAAAGCCCCTCCCATGGTGCCATGCACTGAAGCCCCCTGTAGCCACTCCGCCGTCTTCACCCCTCCCTTCAGCTTTCTGGAACCCTCTCCATCTCCTGTACCTACTCTACTCAGTGGTCTCGGCAGCAGTAAAATCCTCCAAGCGGGACGTTTGCTAACATGAAAAGGAATACCTCAAAAGAAAGGGTGGGACCTCTGTGTCAATTTGCCGAGAAGAAACGAACAGCAGGACAAGAGCTAACTATGTGGCATAGCGACTATACCGTTTCTGCAGCATAACGAGAAAGGCTGCCAATTAAACTGCATGGCATGCACTGTAAGCTGCGCCCCAGCCTCAAGGACAGTCAAGTGAAAGAAAACGTGTAGCTTAGAGGTCACGGAACATGGTAAGTCGGTGGGCTCATCACCAATAAACAGGTACACCTTCAGTACTGAGGTGACTTAAATTTCAGAAAAGGCAACATTTTAGTGGCATTGGGTGCAATGTGTGAATGAGCTGTTATTCCCAACTGTTAGCTATAATCAGAAGCCAAGCTCACTCGTCTGGAGTAACCATAAGAAGGGAAGACTTGAACTTCTTCAGTGGAGTAAGTGAATCATGGCCAGAGCTCTGGCTTAGTAAGCAAAAAACCAAGAAATGTCAAATGCAAGAGAACTGCCTCCCACCCAGCTGCTTAGTGATGTTCATGTGGTCCCGACTCTTAACACTTGACATCAGGGGCTCTATTTTTTCCCCCAGGATTTAAGAAAAACAGGGAAAAAAGAAAATGATTATGGCACACCCTCCTACAGTCAGAGCACGGGCATATGAGAACGATCTGGTACGCCTGCTTTTGCCCCTTTCCCATTTTAACAAAGGTCTGTGCCGTTTCAGGCACCCTGCAGGGGAAGCCACCAGAGGTGCACAACCTGGCATATCCCCCCAGCCTGCTCACCGAAGGTAATGTAGCCAATGTTGTCGCCCACGGCAGCATCGGTGTCTTTCAGCTCCAGAGGAGGTTCCCTGTGGCTAAAGAGGACCTGTGGGGCTGTGTGGCTGGCTCTGCGGCCTTCTTTGAACTCCTGCACAAAGCAACCAGAAGAGAGCGTGACGTGAGATGAATGGCAACTTCCACTACAAGGCTGGCCCTACGGGGTGTGACTTCTATAGCACCCCAGACTGGCAGAGGGCTAAGAAGAAACACCTGACATGAAGCAGGACAAGTGCCGGCTGCTACCGATGCGATCCGGATGCAAAAAGATTTCCCCGAAAGATTTATTTACTTAAGAGCTCATGCATGAGAAAGAGAGAGAGAGAGAGAGGAGTGGCAGAGGGAGAAGCAGACTCCCCGGTGAGCAGGAAGCCCGATGCAATGCGGGGGCTCCATCCCAGGACCCTGGGATCATGACCTAAGCCAAAGGCAGACGCTTAACCCACTGAGCCACCCAGGCGCCCCTGATGAGAGCATTCTTAATCCTGTTCCCTTTCTCTTGTTTGGGAATGACAGAGGCAATTAAAGTTCATCTGACACTAAACAGACAACGAACTGTAAAGCATTAGAACCAGGTTACATTTAGGATTAAGGACTACTGCTGATTGTTTCTTTTGATTTCATGTGAAGAGCCTGTATTTATCAGGAAATCTTGACAATCTCAGGGTTCATGGAACCTAGGCTCTAGCATGCTTAAGACTCAAGATAAAATCTTAACTCCTTTCATCTTTGCCTGAAAGCCCCTTATGAGCTGGCCCATTTCTCACCCCTCCCACCCCCATCTCTGCTTCTTCCCCTTTCTTGAAAACCAGGCTTTCTCAGGGCTCTGGACCTTTGCACAAGTCCTGTTTCATGGAGGTATCTTAGACCGTTACTGTTTAGAATCCACCAATCAGAACTTTAGACTAAATGTAAGCCCTTCTCAGGGTCAGAAGACAACGGAGTTAAAGAAGCTGAGTTGTTTTAGGGTTCGCTGAGAGGAGGAGGCTCTGTGACATGAGAAGTGAAAGCCTGACTGTTAATTCTGGTCTTGAATGGCTATAGACTCAATCACCACCACTCTGCCTAAGAGCTCATCATCCATAACAAAACGTCCCCACCCTCATCAAACGACAGGAAAATGAGGATGTAAAAACCAGGCCATTCCGCCCTATGTTTTAATCTTCAAACCTCAAGCTTTTCTAATGCATACATTCCTTTGTACATACCAAAGTGATACAAGGCATCCCTGTCTCAACCCAGATCTGCAAGAACAGAACTAGATTTTCCAGCAATGCCAGTAAAACAGGGTGATCCAAATTCACTGAGTGATAGCCGAAGGACGGAACCAAGGGCTAGGTAGTTCTAGGAGTACCGAAAGCATGCTAACAGGGCTGTTTTGTCTGCACTGCTCTTCTGCTGCTGCTCAGCTATGACCTCCTCTATCCTGCCATCTCCAAAAGACTTGGGTAGCTGGCTGCCATCTCGTCGGGAGTTCCCATGTCTTCTAAGTCTCTACTATGGCAATTTACTATGCACTAAAGCATCTGGCTTCTCTACCAGGTTGTAAGCTCTGCAAGCCAAGGATCCTCCTTTATTACTCTGTATCCATTCCTCTTCCTTCAAAGAGGCTGGCTAGCACATGGCTTGCTGAATGAAAGTAAGCACTTTCTACCCTAGCTGAGTTACAGCTGTGGCACTGTAAAGGAAGGGACAGGAACAATGCTTCCGTTTGTAGGTAGGAAGAATGCGCACAGGGCAGCAAGCCCTCAGCAAATTAGTGGCAAAAGGATAACATCTGAGGAATTCTAACGCCCAGTCTGGAATCTCACCTGTTCCACCACCCTGCCTCCTGAGCTGGCACTGCTTGGCTTCTAAAGCTTGGTGGAAGATAAACTAACATAGCCAGGTTAGGTTAGCTCCCTATCCTTTGTTTCTCAAATGAAAAATATTCGCAGAGGTATGGAAGGAGTCAAGATCATTCAAAATGGAAATTCCTAAAGCAAAGCTTCTGAGATTACCCTTCTCTAGAAAACGTTACCTTTCATTCTGCAAAGGGGTTGGGAGGTTTTCTCACTTTTTATTTTTACTCTTTAGCACCCCCCCCGGGGGGGGGGAGCAGAGAAAATAGAACAGATAATAACTGCCAGATTTTTCTTGTGTTTAGTAAGTTTCTCGAAGGCTCCAAATCACTGGTACCTGTTGGCATTCATACCCAGATGGTGTGAATGTAAACCCATGGTGACCTATTAGCGTGGCTTCCATCAGTTCTGTGTACGGAAAATGACACGTGGATCTGGTTAAACATGCACGTCTGATTTGGGTCTATCCTTTCGGCGCTGTCACGTCTTTGTTTCTTCTTGGTACACTCTCTTAAATAATACTTAAGAAACAAATCAACCAACCCACCCGAACAGTTCTCCTTTTTCATTAAGGTCTTTGTCGTGCGTGTCAACAATGATGCCTCTTTTTTCTTCCTCCAACTAGGATGTCTTTTGAGTATCACAATACTATTTCTCTCTTCCATCAAAGCACAATTTATGATAGCAAGTTCAGAATAAATCCAAGTATACACAGAAACTGAGTATATGATAAAGGTAGCATCGTAAACTGGTAGTATAAACATGGGCCTTGAAACAATGGCTACTGAGACCAGTGGGTAGCCATTTAGAAAAAATGATGGATGCATCTTTCTACCATATACCAGGAGAAAACTCTGAACAGGTAATCAAAGATTATGTGTAAAATATGAAACTAAAAATACTAAAAAATAATACAGGTACATTTCTTTACAATCTTAGAGTAGGAAAGGAGTTTCTAACTATGACTCAAAATCTAGGAGCCACAGAAGAGACTGACTTAACTATGTGAAAATAAACTTCTGAGTTGAGGGAAAAAAAAACTCCACAAACTCTAATGACAAACTGGAAAAAATATTTGCTACTCCTACCATAGATAAAAAGCTAATCTCTCTAGTATATAAGAAATAGAGAAGATTAGCAACCCAATAGAAAAATGGGTAAGGATAGAGACCTCCCACAGGGAAGAAAAATAAATAGCCTTCAACCTAAGAAAAGATGTTGGACCTTGTTCCCAAGAGAATGTAGATACCATTTTTCATCTATCAGATTGGCAGAAATCCGAAAGTCTGACAACATACTCTGGGAAATCGGGCACTTTCATGCATTGTAGGTGGGAGGCAAAAGGGTACAACCTCCGTGGAGGAGGGTCTGGCAGTATCTACTAAAGCTCCTGACTTTCACTCAGTGCTCCCACTTCAGGAAAACATCCTACAGCTATAATCACACAGGCAACCAGGTAGACAGGGTTCTCAACATCCTATCTTCACACCTGACTGAAAGGCAGATTGCTTGTGTCTTGTCCCTGAACATACAGAAACCAGTGGTCTCTGTTTAACTTTTCTTGGTTATGGGGCGGACGTTAAGATCTAAAAATATGAAAAATATTCTAGTTCACCATACTCTATAATCTCCAAAATTGTATTGTTCCTAAGGCTTTTCACAGAATGAGCAGTGACATGGTATCTACCAGACTTTCTCTAGTGCTCAGCTTGCATGCTGACAAAGATAATGCACCAAAGGCAAACACTAAAATATCCATGTGAGTGGGGAATGGAAACTCCGTCTTTTTCCCAAAGGCAGGAAGCATCCCTCAGAGTTGGCCTGCTGACTGCCAAAGCAGGAATCGTGTTCTGACCAAACTGGAGGTCCACGCCGGGAGGGGAAAACCCATAAAGGCCCACAGCAAGCAAGTCCGTGACGTGGAGGAACTTCAAACTGTCCCTGGGTCCCAGCATTCTGTGCTAGGCATCCACTGTTCTAGGAATTTAAAATAACGAAGTCCAGGAAAAGTGTCAGATGATTTATTTTGGAGTAAAATCTAACAAAATAAGCCCAGGTTTCTAAGGGCATTTCAAATAAATTGCCCCAGCCTTCGACTCCGTGGAGAAGGAGGCAAGGCAGATGGCTTCCCGAGCACAGCCTTTTCACAGCCCGGGACACCAGCTGGGGCTGCATGGTGCCAGTCCAGTCACTAACTAGAGACACTGTCAGTGCAAAAATGCAGAGACTTGCTTTTCCCTTTTAGACCAGTGCCCTACTGCATGTATTTTGAGGGAGGAGTTTAAATTCATATGCAAAAAAATACACAATACTCTCCTAAGGAACAAATCTCCTGTAAGCTTTCCAAGATACGGTCTGTTTAAAGCATAAAATGGAACAAGACTGGTAAAAAACGAGCCAAATCTAAATATATACTTCATAGCTTTTAAAATTAGTTTGTCAGTCTGGATTCAGCCCAATTTCTAAGCTACTGCATTTAATTCCCCTGTCATTTCTGCCTAAAAACAGATGAAATTCCTGTCTGGAAGCTTACATTTAGGACCCAAGATATAGGTCTATAGATCTGTGTGTATACACACACACTCTCTCTCTCTCAAAGTTTAGTACTCTCAAATGCTCAAAGTGTCAATATCCTAATTTTTCTGCATTGTGACTCCAAAATTAGAGTTTCTGATTAATTAGACTAAACACAAAAAGCCACTAGAGATGGATGAAATGGAGGCTCTCACTTTTGAGTATTTTCCTAGCCGCTGAGAGAGGATACCCATAAAATATCCTCACTACATTAAGCACAACCATTTTTCAACTCCATGTAGCAAAAAAGATTCTGTCCCGGAATTCTTAAATCTCTTCATCCTGCCAAGCAACACAATGAACGTACAAAAGGTGTTGGAAAATTTACCCACTGTACTAGATATTGAATGCTGAGCCATCTGGGAAGAAATCAGCCTGGTTATCACTTCAACGACAAGCTCTCATCTTAGCGCCAGCAACTGGTTAGCAGACAGCATGACACTACCACAACGGGGTATTGTATCAACCTGGAGTCCAACTGTACCAAAATCCAATGACAAAATGTCCCACTAAGCCCCGTTCCTCTTCTTGGTAGGTGAGCTGCTTCTGAAGGAGGCGCTCTATGATGACCTCAGGCAAACTCCGGCCAATCTGCCTCACTGTCCGCTCAACGACTCTACCCTAACTGATATATTATCTACTACTTAGGAATTTTCTAGAGATTCTGTTCTGAGAAGACTTCAGTACTAAATCAAGCCAAGAATGGACCTTGCCAGAAACTGCAGGAAGGGTAGGAAACATGACTAAGCTTTAAATCGAAGACCCTATGGCAGCAAGGGTGCTTAAAACTCAGTCATACCATTAGTATGTTTAATCCTCAATTCACTCTCCAGTCCAATCCAGTCCTGCAAAAGGCTAAAGGCACTAAGGAAAAACTACACGCAGTGAGTCTGGCGGGAGCTGTTTAATGAGATCTTCAACAAGTGCCGGCACCCTCAGAGTGGCCAGTTCTCTCTTCTACGCTCATGGTGCGCTTCAGTGCCAAGGTATAAACCACCACCATCGTGTCCCCCCACAAGATGTCCTATCCGTACCTGCATGAACACTTTTCCAATGACCACATCGTCATCATCCTTGAACACTGTGCTGAAGACTACTGTGACTCTGTCCTTTTTAGATTCAACGTACCTGAGGGGAACAAAACCCATGAGGTAAGAAGTACAGAATCAGCATGAGACTTTGTCAAGAACTCGATCTCCAAAGTGAAGTAGGTGGGTAAAGTCCTAAATCTCTTAGTTCATAAAACAAGGCAGCCAAGGGAGACTCAGTATGTATGACCAACAAAGTCAGTATAACACATGCATGCCCTGAGGCAGGAGAGGAAAATCACCCTGAGTAGCTGGTACTGACTTGTCTGTGTGGTAGGACATGGAATCTGGGGTCACTAACTCTCAGAACTTCACTTTAAAAAATTTCTTTATATACTAGGAGAGTCCTACTATGTAGAGGATTCAAGAGTTGCAAACACACAGAATGCACAGTCCCCTCTCCCTCCTCGTTACCCAGGCTGTATGACTGAAGGGGACCTTCAATAGTGGTGCCTTAAAGGAAAGCACTGGATTCCCCTTTCATCTTTTGCCAACTTCTGGTATCTGGAGACCAGCAGAAAGGGCCCCCTTTTCTCCTCTGTCATCTACATCCTGGCTTAAAGAATTTTATGAGAAAGACATGTTAGGGAGATTCACACAATAGAGCTTAAGGTCTGACTTAACTGTGTATCTTTCAGTAAGGGCATGTTAACAGCCACACCCAGGCTTTAGGACCAAGTTCTATACTCACATGGTCTCATCATCCCTATAATGGATAACTGCCCTGTTCTCGCCTTCCTTGCCCTCTTCTTGGAATTGGAAATATTTCTCAAAGACAGAGGCAAAACAATTTCGTTTCAACATGCCAGCCTGATGCACAATGGAATCCTTGGATGCCGGCAGATTTTCAAGGTCATATAGCAAAGAGACATTGTACCCTGGAGAGGGGAAAAAAATCAAAAAACAAAAAAAACAATGGTTATATTAGCAACAAAACCAAAAAACTTTGCAGGTTCTAATGACATTTTATTTTGTGTCAGTGTCCATACTTTTAACCGAGGTAGATTGCTATCCATTCTCATCTGCCTCAAATGGCAAATGAGGTAAGATAAAACTTTAATTCTTATAAAACCACTGTAAATATATATGTAGCTAATTAACAAATGCTATGCAAAAATTTGAATCAATATCAAAGATGACTGATTACAAATAAGGAATAGGAAGAAGCCATAATCCAGGAACTTTAAGTAGAAATTTAGTGTTCTAGACACAGTAGTGAAGGGGGCACTTGTGTATGCTATCAAGCTATAATAATAGGAGTTACAGATTTTCCTCTGATGGTTTAACTGCCAAGTGCTAACATAAGTCAGCAGCTGGGTAGCTTTTTGATTAAAAAAACCCCCCAAAAACCCCTTACATACCATCACAAACCCTTTGTGGTAGGAGGCAAGGTATGGACAAATCTAAAAAATGTGTGCGCGCGTGTGTGTGTATAGTGTGTATACTTCCCCAGTAGCTTTTACGTGTAAATGCTATAAAAATTTCACAGTGTTTTAAAATATTTTACTTCATTTGATCTCTGTAAGAATTCTTTGAAGTAGGCAAGTCAGATATGGTTATTCCCATTTTAGAGGGAAAACAAGTTCAAAGGAGCAGAGTGCCATGCTAAATGCAGCATGATATAGAGGTGTAAGCAACTCTATTCTGAGTTGAATAGAACTGGGTCCAAATCCTGGCATTGCCACTTTGTGACCTTGGACAAACTATCTAACCTCTATAATTCCTGCATCTTATTTAAAAAGGGTGGTGAAATGGGGGAGGCCCTTGGGAAAATTTAGAGAGCGTTTAAGTATTTTAAAGTGCCTGGAACACAGTAGGTCATCAATAAATGGGACCCGAAGCCAAGTCTGCTGACCACTGCATGTCGAGTACGAGTTCCAGCAAACACGGTTAGGACAACTGATTAGTTAATCAAACAATTAATACATGCCAAAAAGCCTAGAGGTGGCTTTGCAAGAGTATCTGTACATCACTGAGGATCATTTCATAGTCTAGGTAACTGCTGGGAATAATTTTACCAGAATTGTATGGAATATCTTTTTTTAAAAAATTTATTTATTATTATTTTTTAAAGATTTTATTTATTTATTTGACAGAGAGAGACACAGCAAGAGAGGGAATACAAGCAGGGGGAGTGGGAGAGGGAGAAGCAGGCTTCCCGCCGAGCAGGGAGCCCGATGTGGGGCTCGATCTCAGGACCTGGAATCATGACCTGAGCCGAAGGCAGACGCCTAATGACTGAGCCACCCAGGCACCCCTGTATGGAATATCTTAAACATTTATACTTTGTCACTGTTTAATTTTTCCCCAAGAGCATTCCTGAGGTCTGTTTTTTGTTGGATTGATCTTCACGGAGAACATGGGCTATCTAAATCTCTGTTCTAGATTGTGCTAACATAATTTTGGCACTCCAATATTATGTAATACCAATCATCATTCCATTTTGGGTACCTGAAAACCAGATAGGCAAACAGACTACAGGATTAAAGATTAGACAGAAAACGAAAATATATAGTTGAGGTTTGTTAGTTTTAAGAAGCCAATAAAACTAAGTAAAACTATAGCTAAAGTCAGACTCTAAGTAAGGCTTTGATATGATAAAGAGAAACATACTGAGGACAGATTAAAAGTAAAAATCTAGTATGGCCTGGACAACTTGCCCAGACAAAGCCACAGAAAAACAGGAGGAGACACACTACTTTCACATGTTTTTATACTTTGCACTTGTATGAACACAAGGTCTGCAATCTGGCAATGGCCTGTGCTTTTAGCAGGAAGTGGAAGAAAAGGCCCAGGGACAGAAACATAAGCACTCCAGTGGTTCTGATAGATTGTAGGATATGAGCTGGGTCAAGCATGCCCAAGAGTTCCAACACAATTTTTTCTGTTCTAGTTCTGTTTCTTTCTTCCTTCTTCTCTCTCTGAAATTCCTGATTCCCCTTAAAGCCTAGTGTTATTTATTTTTTGGTTTTTATTTCTCGATATACTTTTACCATCAATTTGGGGATGAACACATTCTAGTATTCTTTATGGACTGCAGTCAATGCTCCCACCTACAGTACTCCTAGTAACAAGTTACATCCCAAAGACCTCTTTCTGTATTTGGTATTTTGTTTCCACAGCATACAGAAGACAGGGGAAGGTCTTCTATTGGGACTGGTGAGGCATGTCACTTTATAAAAATGAAAACAAATAAGCACACAAAAACCACACAAGGGTTGGGGGAGGAAATAAGCTAGCAAAAGTAACAGCTGTGAAAAGACAGATGTACTTCCTTCTTAGAACAATTTGCTAATCAAAGTACCACAGGACCAAATGCTAGTAATATTATGTTCAAAGGAACTTAACCCCTTGGTCCTCATCAGGGGGCCCAGCTAAATGCTTCAGAATTTGAGGCTACCACTTATTCACAGAGATGAAAACAGTGTTCAGTTTTTCTGCTTTAAATTTCCTGTAAAGCAGTAGGAACGTAGCTGTTGTAATCAAGGAAGGCCATGGTGTTTTTCAATTCCTCTGGCTGCAAAGAGGCTATTTATTCTTTATTACAAGAATGGGTTAAAAGGGGGGCTGAAATTTTTGTTCCTTGAATATGTGAGAATAGTTGTGTTTCCTTCTCCAAAAGTGCAGAGTACAGAAAATGGTACTACTAGGGGCTAGGGTGAAAACCAGTGTTTGCTCAGTCTCAAAAGGCATTTTAATCACCACGAGCAAACAAAAGTGGCTCACTGGTTGCAAGTTACTTGGCTCCACCACGTAAGTGTTAAAAATGACACACATCAGTTCTGCAAACCACACCGTGTACCACTACTGGACAAAGTAAAGCCCCTTAAAAACTATTTTTATGGAGAGGGTTGAAGTGCGAACTGGGCTCAGGCAGAAATATTTGTAAAATGAACAATATTTAAACGAAATGCTTTGGTTAAAAAATAGCAGAGTACAAACATGACAGGTCTCTTTCCATGTCACTCCACAGTTGCTCATATTACTACATACCTGATTCGGGATTTACCAAGAAACTCCCGTACACCCTCTTTAATAACTAGAAAATACAAAAACAAATGTTAATCCAAAGGTCATGATAATGTCATTATTTTTTTATTTTTATTTTTTAAAAGATTTTATTTATTTGACAGAGAGAAAGAGCACAAGCAGGGGGAGTGGCAGGCAGAGGCAGAGAGAGAAGCAGGCTCCCCGCTGAGCAGGGGATGGGACTCGATCCCAGGGCCCTGGGATCATGACCTGAGCCGAAGGCAGTCGCTTAACCAACTGAGCCACCCACGCGGCCGATAATGTCATTATTTTTAAAGCACTGTATTTGCCACGCTTCTTCTAAGACAGAATTTTTCATTTGGTGGATGGGACACTGAATACACAAGGGGAAGCAGATATATCTGAGTTCCCAAGCAAGTCACTCATGGAATTGAGATTAAATCCAAAAGGTTAGGGGCACCTCGGTGGCTCAGTTAAGCATCTACCTTCGGCTCAGTACATGATCTCAGGGTCCTAGGATCGAGCCCTGTTCAGCAGGGGGTCTGTTTCTCCCTCTGCCTCCTACTCATGCTGTCTCTCGCTTTCAAATAAATAAATAAAATCTTTAAAAAACCCCACAAAACCTTGCTTAAAAAAAAAAATCCAAAAGGTTAATCTAGGATGTGTTTTTCAATCAAGCTCATCTTTTAGGACCTGGTCACACCCTTTGTATGTTCTCTGTTCTCCTCCTGTATATCGCATATTTGCACACAATCATTTTTGTTTTCAAGAGTGCAAAAGGATGTTAAACCCAAGTGAGAGTAGATTATGTTAGTTACCAACTAAGTACAGGCCGAACCAGTAACCCAGGTGAGTGAAGAGATAAAGCCAGAATTGCTGGGAACAGATTCTAGTTAGCCTGCTTATCTTGCAAGCCTTAGAATTATTTAGCTCATCATCAGTTTTATGACAAAAGACAAGAGATCACTGAACCACAGCCATTTATTTATACTGGTGGGTCCACAGAAAGCTGTACTCTCTAAATGTCCCTCCCCTCAAACCAATACTTACTGCTGGCTACTCTCCAGCTTTGGGGAGTAAATGATAAAACAAGAACCCTTTATACACCTTCCTATTTCTCTGTCAGAGCGACTGCTTTACCCGGTGGAAACTGTTCCTAGGCTGACAGTTGTAAGAAACAAACCTTTTGGAAGGACTAGTTCAGACTTACATGTTATATAGGCTACATTAAGCAGTAGAAAAAAGCAGCTATCGGATGATAGAAAAAAATAAACATTAGAGCCATCAGAACTTAATAACTTTTTGGTATTTAGTAGTCTTGTTTAAGAGGCAAAACAGACATGGCTTCTTTTTTTTTTTTTTAAGATTTTATTTATTTGACAGAGAGACAGGGAGAGAAGGTAACACAAGCAGGGGGAGTGGGAGACGGAGAAGCAGGCCTCCTGCGGAGGGGAGAGCCTGATGTGGGCTGGATCCCAGGACGCTGGGATCATGACCTGAGCTGAAGGCAGACGCTCAACAACTGAGCCACTCAGGTGTCCCAGACATGGCTTATTCTCAAACCTCATTAAAAACATACTTAGGGAGGGAAGGTGTCGTCACTATTCCACAAGGGAAAACGGAGGTCCATGTATGTAACAGTATATTTAAGATTAGTACAACAGGCTGCAGGGTTTTGTCTCTAGACATTTAGTCAATTTCTCAACACTATCTCACCACAAACACACTAATGATCCTCTGGAATTTTCTAGGATATCAAAAAAAAAAGGACACTTAATCTATGACAAGTTACCAAATTAAAAGTGAACAAAAGCATTAACTTTTGTTTTAATTGTAAGAGTTACACATGCAGGTTTTACAGGATTCCATCAGCCAGAGAAAAGCAGTGCTAAAGGCAGGTAGTCCTAGAAGGGAGCTCCCATGTGAGCAGGCTCTGGTCTCTGCACCCACTCATGCCTGCATATGGGGGCTGGCAATAAATAGAGCTGAGTGAATATTGAGGTTTTTTTCCTAATCTTACTTTCCATGTACCCTCTAGATATTAAAAAAAAAAAAAAAAGCGCAGCAGCAAACCATGTATTTTACGTCCTGTTTGAAAAAATTACCACATGGTGAGGTTCTTTCCTTTCTGTTCTTAAATACTCTTTAATATTCCACATATTTATTTTACCACTTTCCGATAGCTGGAAGAAATTCTCTATCTGCAAACTATGAAAACAGAACAGACCTCAACGCCCGACTGTGAGCACACTCGTCTGTATATAGGCAAATGACAAGTAATGCCACATGCAGTTCCGACCTGGTGACCATACAGCCACTGTAAGGTTATCTCGTTTACAGAAGAGGAACTGAAGGGAGCGGTTAAGGTCACAGAGTTTGTTGGTGGCACAGAGAGCGCTCACCTTTAGGTGCATCATATACTACTTCTCCTAAAGACTCTTGCGGTGGGGGGAGTAACAGGCATATCCCAGAAGAATTTTAACTAGCATGGAATCTCTGAGCTGCAGTACTGCACCGTGTGTCCTGTGGGTACTTGGAGGAAGGGGAAATTCGATGTGGAAGAAAAAAACATAGCTCCTAAGATTTAGTTTAATTCCAAGCTTAATATTCTGAGATCTGAAAGGTTCTTAGAGCCAAACATACCCTGTTTAACTCCTCTGCTCCTTCCACTTGGCAAAACCAGCCAACGCTTCCCTGTTGATATCACTTGCACGTTTAACCACGATTCACTTTTCTACTGAGTGCCCCCCTCTTCCAACCTGACACCAGGAGATAGGTGGAGGCACCCCATCAGTCCTCACCATTAGACTTTCCCACCCTAGCAGCAGGGGCTTTCTGCCTTGAAAAAGGGCCTGGGCAAAGTAGCAAGCTTCCTCTGGTTATCACAGGCTGGTCACTGTTTAACCAACCCAGAGAGCCATTTACTGTGTACTCTGCTCCAAAACTGTGAGTGTTACTTGCTCCACCCACTTGGGCGGGTGGGGTTGGGTGGTTGACCCTGTGGGAGCTACAAGAATAGCACTGTGTTGTGGAGTTCCAGTGTGCAGAAGGCACAGACTGGAAAGATTTAAGAAATCTAGCTTTAACGCTTTCTTTCACTTCCAAAGATTATTATTATCATTGTGCCTGCATCTTAAAGAGAGAGGACTGTCTGGGGAGAATGATTACACAATTTTGAGTTGTCTGTTCAAAGCTTTAACAATTCTTTTCAGGTAGTCATTTTATGGTTAATCAAAAGCGGGGCCACTTTAACGGTCACTTGTTCCCTTTTGTTAATCTGGTAAAGGGAGTCGGCCACTAACTTTTATAGAATGATCCTTCATATGTTTTATGAGACGAGGTCTTCCTCCTGAAGCTTTTCTTTCAGATAAAATCACCCCGAATACAAATTCTCTACACATCTCTTCTTCCATTGAACTTATGAGGCAAATGAGAAAAAGTTTTGGCTCTTCCCTTGAATTGCTGGGACAGATCAACTGCTTACGAATAACTAAGAAAAACGACTGCCTATGGCTCTTGGGACTGTATTTAATATCAGTTTTGGTTTTAATACCAAAATATCATTGAGATGGATTTTGATCTTTTTTTTATTGCAAACAGCCTTTTCATTGCATAAATTTTAAATATTTCAAAAGCTACTGCTCTTTATCAGAAAGAAAATAGAAATAGCCGTATCTTCATTCACCGCATTAAGGAGAACCTAGCTTGTTAAAACTAAAAGATAGCTGAAAACTGATTCAGGAACTGAGTCATACTTCCTGCTTTGAGACCCAACCACAACGTGTGCACACTAGTGTAACAGCATTTTCTTTCTTCCATAAATGGCTCTCCCCAGAGCAAATACAGTTCAACAGGAACCAAACCTGCTACTTTAGCTCTAGAAAGAAGCCCGTGAATGAGGCATGGCCATCAAGAATTTCAAAATACATGGACAGCCTTTCTCACTTCCCCAAAGGTAGTCATAGGGACGAAGAGAAACTTAAAGCGGCCAGCTCTAAAGAAGTTTAAATCAAAAAATTTAAAGGGCAGATTTGCGCTTAAATTTCCAGAATGAGAAATTAAGACCATAAACTTTAAAGGCCAGAGCTGTATACCTGCTTCACAATATTATAGAAATAGAATGAAACCCATCTATCTTGAGATAGCTATTTCTTAAGTAGGCTCCACAATGTGGAGCCCAACGCAGGGCTTGAACTCACGACCCTGAGATCAATACCTGAGCTGAGATCAAGAGGTGGATGTTAACTGACTGAGCCACTCAGGTGCCCTGTGATAGCTATTTTTATAGTGGTCAAAGAATGTATTCTTTGGTGTATTTTTGGGGAACTAAAGTTGTTTTTGTTTTCATTGGTTAGGGAACACCTTTATTTTTCTAGAGTAATGAACAACAAGCAAAGCTCCAAAGCTTTTTCTGAAAAACACGCTTCTTTATATCATTATGGGTCAAGAGCCCCTGGTTAGGTGAGCAAGCTGTCCGGAGTGGCCAGTGCCAGTAGGCGTGACCAGTGCCACAGACCTTCTAGGAGTGGCAAGCTGCCAATAAGGTGAAGAGGAAATAAAGAGTCCCAAGGAAAATGATGTGGAACATACCTCATCAGCACCATGTGCCTGAAGTTCCTTGTAGAATTTCAAAGAAATACTGACCATCACTTTTGTTTTGTCTCCATTAGGATTTGAAATATGATAGAGGACTCCATCGAAATCTGTGAGGAAAGTAAATAAAACTGCTTAACTTGGGAATGGGAAATAAGATCTCAAAGCACCTGCCTACCTTGTTACAGGCCACAAGGAGGTCCTCCTTGGAAGCAGGCATATGAGTAGAATGGTATTTATTTTAAATCCATGCAGAAAGTCAGCAAAAACACTGGGATAGAACTATCAAGTACTTATCTCTTTGCTCTCTTCTAAAATTACAAAACTATTCTTACCTTCATCACAGCTTGGTATTGAAAGTATTTTTTTTAAAAAGCTTTTGCTGGGATGTATTTTATTTTTTTTAAAGATTTTTTATTTATTTATTTGAAAGAGAGAGAATGAGAGAGAGAGCACATGAGAGGGGGGAGGGTCAGAGGGAGAAGCAGACTCCCTGCTGAGCAGGAGCCTGATGAGGGACTCCAAGAGTCCCGGGACTCCAAGATCATGACCTGAGCCGAAGGCAGTCGCTTAACCAACTGAGCCACCCAGGCGCCCTGCTGTGATGTTATTTTAAACAAACCTACAATATAACGTATAACGGACCCCTAGTTTCCTCCATGTGACCTCAACAATTATCAACACATGGCCAACCTTCTTTCATTTAGACGTCCCCTCCCAACGATTTATTCTAAAGCAAATCTGAGACATCACATCATTTCATCCATAAGTATTTCAGAATGTATCTCCAATGATAAAGAAGGATTTTTTAAAAAACACAGCTACAATACCATTGCTATGCCTAAATTTTTAAAAACAACCTCTTACTATCAAATATCCAGTCAAGTGTTCAAATATTCTACCCCCCCCCAAAAAAGGTTTTAAAATACTGTTGTCTTATTTGAGTTAAGATCCAAATAAGGCCCCACACTGCATTTGGTTATTTCTTAAATTTCTTCTAATCTATATCCAGGCCTCCCCTCTCTTTGGCTTCTGTCTTTCTACAGTACGGAGAGGATTTACCCTGTGTAGTCCCTGAAGCCAGGTGCTGAATGCCATCACTTTAGGGAGACATGGCATTGCTAGTTAGTGGGAGGGGACAGGGATGGTGCCTGGCCTCCAGTCACAGCACTTCAGAGCTGCAAAAAGTCTTCCAAGATCTAGTCAAGTATCCTCACCTTATAGAGGGTGATTGTTTAACTCCTCAAAGTCCACACAGCAAGTGAGTAGTATCAATATCTAATTCTTTTTTTTTTTTTTTAAGATTTTATTTATTTATTTGACAGAGAGAGACACAGCGAGAGAGGGAACACAAGCAGAGGGAGTGGGAGAGGGAGAAGCAGGCTTCCCGTGGAGCAGGGAGCCCGATGTGGGGCTTGATCCCAGGATCCTGGGACCATGACCTGAGCCAAAGGCAGACGCTTAACGAATGAGCCACCCAGGCGCCCCTCGATATCTAATTCTTTTTTTTTTTTTTTTAAAGATTTTATTTATTTGAGACAGAGAGAATGAGAGAGAGAGAGCACATGAGAGGGGGGAGGATCAGAGGGAGAAGCAGGCTCCCCGCCAAGCAGGGAGCCCGATGCGGGACTCGATCCAGGGACTCCAGGATCATGACCTGAGCCGAAGGCAGTCGCTTAACCAACTGAGCCACCCAGGCGCCTCGATATCTAATTCTTAACAGGGAATAGAAAGCAGTAACCTCTCTCTGCCTTGTTGAACAGGTCTCTAGTATTTTCCATGTTTTCTCGCTACTCTAGTGCTAGGCAAACTGAGATGAAGACTGCCTGAAAACAGTAATTTAGCATTTCCAAATTAAAAAAACTTGAGTTTATACCACAACAGTAAGCCCAAACTTCTAAAATATCAGCAGGTAACTTTACACAGTTCAATAAATCCATGAAATAATTATCTAAAACAAAGACCTCGAAAAGACTTGACAATCAAGGGATAGTACCCCAAATCTCAAAACTTATTTTAGGAATGATTTTGTTTTCTATTTTTATATTGTGCCTTCTCTTAACAGGGCTGAAGGAAGGACACTTACCCGCAAATGTTACTTCTACTGCTTCTGGTTTGTTACTGCAAAACAAAAAGAAAAGTCCCTTAGTTAAGATAGTTGTATTGCTGCTTGGCTTCAAGGGGACTTGCAAAGACTTCTGAGCTTTATTTCAGATAGAAGCATTCTGGACCAATCTTATGCTTACTGCTGACGTGAGAACACAACTCATTTTCTCATGTACCTGAACCTTTGGGCTCACTTAAGGTGGAGGATACTTTTTTGTAGCAGGACAGATAGTTTTTGTTTTCCAGCTGCTGTCGAATCTTTGTCATGGTTGGTGCTTAGCTTCAGTTCAGAATTCCTTAAGACTATGATATGCACATTTGCATACGTGAACTACAAAATGCTATCTTCTGATCAATGTCTCCCCCACAGGACAGTAGTGATGGACGTGGAGGTAGTACATGCAGGAGGAAAGCTGCTAAACAGAACGCAGAATTTTTTTTTTTTTTTTAAGATTTTATTTATTTATTTGACAGAGAGAGACATAGCGAGAGCAGGAACACAAGCAGGGGGGGTGGGAGAGGGAGAAGCAGGCTTCCCGCAGAGCAGGGAGCCCGATGTGGGACTCGATCCCAGGACCCTGGGATCATGACCTGAGCTGAAGGCAGACGCTTAACGACTGAGCCACCCAGGCACCCCAGAACGTAGAATGGTTTTAACTCACTAAAGATGAAAGGATAATTCCAGGCCATAAAACAAAACAGGAAGTTCTATACCATTTCAAAGACAATCTCTAAGTCTTCCTACACGTCTTTCCCTCTCCCTTAATGTCACCCAAGTATTTAACACTCTACTTCACGAAGCCCTCTGCCTGGTTCTACCCTAGTTTTGTTTTGAAATTCCTGTGCTGCACCTGCATAGAAAGCATAGCACAAAGTAACACTGTGAAATCACTGGCAACAGTCAAGACACCAATTTTCCAGCTTTAGTTTTTCATCAGGACCATGTTTTCAGACAAATTAACACCTGCACACCTTTATTTTCTCTTATTCATCTATAAAATGGGAGAATACAAGTGATCCTACCGACCTCATAGAACTGCTAAAGATAAAGCAAGAGAACAGATATGAAACTTATCCTGGAAGGCAATGACAACAGCCTGATACTTTCTGTGCAGACCCTGCTCAGCCTCGAAGAGAAACTTCTACTTGATAAATGCTACGGAGTTATTACCTAGAAGGCATGACATACATCCTAGCTATAAACAATCATGGTCAATTAACCTCCCATGAAAAGCAACCTTATGTGATTTCCCCACTTCTCAAAGCCCAATGGTAGGAAACAAAGGAAGACTCCACGTTTTTTGTTTTAGAGATTTTTTATTTATTTGACAGAGAGAGACAGTGAGAGAGGGAACACAAGCAGGGGGAGTGGGAGAGGGAGAAGCAGGCTTCCTGCTGAGCAGGGAGCCCTATGTGGGACTCGATTCCAGGACCCTGGGATCATGACCTGAGCCAAGGCAGATGCTTAATGACTGAGCCACCCAGGCGCCCCAAGGCTCCACGGTTTTATCTCTAACTACCTAGGACTCTAATGATTCCACTTTGTTTTATGGACCAGCAGACAAGACACACACATTTCCACATTTATCCTTGCCTAATTTGCTCAAGACCTCACCATGAAGTACATCTTTTTTACTTCTTTTTACATCAAGTACATCTTTTTACTACTTCCGCTCCCCTACCTGTAAAGGGCACCATGACTGAGCTGCCCTCTAGGTTGCTGGGAAATAATGGAATACACAGGGGGGTTTATGAGTGTTAAAAAGCTGCTGCAGATGTTATACAATACCGTTCCAGGAAACTGGCTTCTATGAAGTGTACGTTAGCCCTGCTGAAAAATCAACCAATATAAGTCACATACAGAGTTCTACTCTACTCTTTCATCATAGCCATCCATGTGTGGTTTAGGAGAATCACTCTGGGAGACTCTAAGAATGAAAGCACCGAGTGGGTTTACAGAGAAGCAGTGAGTTCAGAATATGATGAAAAGAGTGAGATGAAAACTTAAACTGCTTCTGATCTTTCATTTGAAACTACAGCCAGGAGACAAAGACAATGAATGGCCAACCACCATTCCTCACCTCTAAAAAGCCAAGAGCAAAGGAAGAAGCAGCACAAACATTAATCTAGGGCTCACCTGAATGAATTATGAAGAGGCTGCACAATGGGAGGGAGCACCAAAGTATATTTTCCTGGGGAAGGGTGGCTATGCCAAAAAGTCAGGGTGGAGGCTTGTAAAAGTCCATATTGCATCACTTAGTAGGTGGCTGGGTTTTTCTTTTTTTTTTTTTTTTTTTTAATCCTTAGGTTTTAACTCAGCCAACGAAGGGCTGAGTTCCTCACTCTCCTACTTCAACAGATGGAGAAAAATTAGGTATAAATAAAAAACCTTAGGGTTCCAAGCTATAAACATTAAAAATTTTTGGAGTCCAATGCAGGGCTTGAACTCATGACCCTGAGATCACGACTGAGCCGAGATCAAGGGTTGGAAGCTTAACTGACTGAGCCACTCAGGCGCCCCCCCAACCTATAAACATTTTAACTGAAATTCTGAATTTCTCTAGGCTGTAAAGTTCCCTAAGCACATATCCCCACTGGGAGAAGTTGCTTAGGAAGAGCTATACCAAGTGGTTTGCTGCCTGACTCGGGAATATTTGTCAAATCACCGCCATTAATATTTTAGTTTACTATTTGTGGCTGCACAATAGGTTATAGAGAAGATAGGCTGTAAAGGAGAGCATTTGTCCAAAGGAGTCTTCCTGAGAGGTCATGTGGGTCATGTGCCCCAACAAACAGAACATAGCAAGAGTGAAATATACCAAACAGGATGGTGTGTCAATTCCAAGACCAGGTGTTTGTTATTTACTTCTGTGGTTTAAAACCATGGAGCTAGAGGGGAATAAGACTGGTCTGGGGGGAAAGGGCACCACTTTAACAAGCCCAAAAGATAAATAGATTAAGTTATTTTTTTGTTTTACCATCTGCTAAAGTTTCAGATGCTGGGAATGAGTTTAATCACAATAAAAGCAAGTCCTTAAGAGCTGACAGTTCAATTCAAGTCCTGTCACTTACTGGCTTTGTACAAACCACACTCAATGTTGTTCAGATATTGCTGAGCCTCAGGTTCCTTTTCTAGAAAATGAAAATTAAAAGGTTGTTGTGAAGACTAATTGAGATGACATGCGTACAGGAAAGTTTCCCAACCAGTGTCTTGTGACTAAGTTACAGACATGCTGAGATAATGATCCTCACAGCCCTCAGGGCCACCCAGTAGCAGGAGCTCTAGGCTAGACCATTTACTCAAACGTGCCATACAAATATCATGTTGTGTGTGTGACAGATCATAAATAAGGTTAGAAGTCCCCAGTGAAGGGTATCTGCACAGTGCTTAATGAATTAGTCTACTCCTTCCACAACTCCCAAGAGGCCCAGTTTTCTCAGCTGTAAATGGGAACTGCTGTCACACAGGCACATTTTGAAATCAAATGAAGTTATGATTTCAAAGCTTAGAGCAAAGTGTCTAATTCATAGACGGTGATCGATGAATTAGTTTTTCTTCTACGTGAAGTCAGAAGAGACCAGACTTTGAAGCCATCCATGGTTGGGAGAAGTTGTGGGATTGTGCTAACTCCCAGAATCAGGAATTGGTCAGCACTGTAAGGAGAAACAGAACAGTGTTGTGATATCCAGAATCCTAGAGCAAACCGGCTAGATAAGTCCTCAGGGTTACTGACTGGATAGCACAAGACACTAAAATACATTCAATTCATTCAGATGGGTTTCAAAAGCTATTCTTAAAATCCTTAAAGAACTCCTGACAACTGTATTTTCCATTCCTCTTTTCTCATTAAGGATTTTGGAGTTTCTACTCCTGAATGCATCCAATTCCCCATCCGGGCACTTATGTGCCTCTTCTACTTACCCCTTCTATGAGCCGAATGAGAGAAATTATTGAATTCGGCTATCTCACCGTAAAGTTTTCGATCACTCTCCAGTTAATTCCCCTATAAGGCTCCCATCAACCTATTTGAGCCAAGACTAAAAAATGTGGTCCTTACTCTCTGCTAAGCCAGATCTCAAAATATGCAGAACAAAGATGATCTAAAAGCTGATTCACACAGTATCAGAATAGTGATAAATTAAGCACCTAAAGAAATTAAGATCCATTCCACCTGGCCTCATCCATTCCTTCAAGAGAATAGTTACTGAGCTAACTATACATACAGTGAGGATGCTGGGAAAGAAAGAGGACCAAAGTGATCCTGCCCTTAAGGAGTCATCAGTTTCTTGGAGTATAGCTCTGGAGCTTCATGCACAAAGCGGTGCGGAGGAGGTCAGAAGCCAGGCAGCAATGTGCAACTATAATGACCTGTAAAAAGACCAACCAGACCGGGCGCCTGGGTGGCTCAGTTGGTTAAGCGGCTGCCTTCGGCTCAGGTCATGATCCTGGAGTCCTGGGATCGAGTCCCGCATCGGGCTACCTGCTCAGCAGGGAGTCTGCTTCTCCCTCTCCCGCTCCCCCCTCCTGTGCTCTTTGTCTCTCTCACTCTCTCTCAAATAAATAAAATCTTAAAAAAAAAAAAACAAAGACCAACCAGACCATTCCATTTCTTCTAGATGTTTAAACAATGTCCCAATTCCAAATCACTTCAAATCAGTCTGTCTCTCTGAGGACACATGCAGCGTATTTAGGAATCAGAACAAGGTATCAGCAAGATTTAATTTATTCCTTTCTCAAATTTCTCCTCCCACAGTCCTTGCCCACCCCAACTGGCACGGCTTGCTTCACTCCCCCTCACACAACCACAGAGCCTCACAATATGCACAGCTGTGGCAAGGAGCCAGCATGCACTTAAAATCAACAGCAATTCGCATCTGACAGCATTTCCTCAATTCTGGACTCCAGACTTGAAGTTGACAGGCCTAGCTTCTGAGGCTGAAAGGTTCTTGTATGTATACAGTAACAAAAAATTAAATTAATTTGCCAGATTATTTCTGTTTTAACTGGGCATCTGGGTAAGAATTCCTAAATGAAAAGGCAATGCTGTTGACAAGACCTGCACAAGCTTATTTGCAGTGTTGAGCATGGCTTCTTAATCAGCATATTCTCATAGTGTGTATGATGTCGAGTAGACAATTTACCAATAATTACCATTTTGTGACGATATACGAACCATTCCAATAAGCCATTTTCCCCAGGAGTGTGGTAGGAAAAAATAAAAAGCAATTTGTTAGGAATGAATCTTAGGCTTTTTCAGAACTGCCTCCAAATTAAAAGGTGATCATGCCTAAATGTTCAACAGTTTAGATTAACAATTGCTTTACCCAAAGTTAGTTTAGACTCTTAGTAGGATGTTATAGGCAACATTCAGCAGGATGGTCTGAGGCATCATTTAAAAAAAAAAAAATCAACCTCAGTAATTTTCCTGCAACTGTATTTTGAAGCATATACCACAGACTATCTCATGCTCGCATGTTCAGTAGCTTCAACAGTGCTACTGCTGTTCAATAGAACTTTCTGCAAATAGTGGAAATGTTCTACATGTGTTCTGTCCAAATATGGCCGCTACTAGCCACATGTGGGGGCAACTGAGCACTAGAACCGTGGCTGGTGTGAGGAAGCCACGGTTACATCTGCAATCCCACCTACCTCCTACCTCCTAGGCCTGCTATCAGGGTCTCTTCAAAGATCTTCAGAGCTCTTTTCTGCAGAGTATGTTTTGAGCCCACTTAAAGTCACATCTCAAAGGGAAGACAGGCCACAGTAAAAGCCAAAATTTGCTGCCCTGCCCCAATATCCAACATTGCTATAACATATACTTCGTTAAGAAATGTCTTAGAAGTTCTAACTTATGCTTCCAGACTTGAGTGCCTATTTTAATTCCTCTGAAACGGTACTTTGTTAAGAGTTAATTTTTTAAAAGGAAAAGAGCTGATGTTCTGGATAATGGGCTTCATTTTGGAATCACAAATACACAAATAGATGTGAATGTACTTCTACACTACAAGGCATGCTTCTACTTGAAAATGAACAGACATTTATCTTGTAGATCAGCTTATAACCACCCAGGTCTCATTCTTTGCTAGTCTGAACTCGAGAATGCACTTAACAGATTCAGCTGTGAAAATGCAGAAGTTAATTTAACTTCCTCCGATGTGCTACACTGCTCAAAAGAAGTACCCAGCCATCACCCAAAATAAGACTCTGAGCTGATTCACTCAAACATTTAAAATGCAGAGGAACTGGTGAGACTGAAGACAAGAAGCAAGTTAGCTTCAAATATAAGTAACTGCAGCCCCTGGCAGGAAACAGCAGCTACTGCTTACTGTAAGCCTTACTTCAACTAAAGCCATGCTTTACTTTACAGATAAAATCTGTGACCCTATAAAAGAGACAAGAGACACAGTCTGTTCAATTTAAGCAGTGGGTTAGAAGTATTTTTTTTAATGCCTCCAAGCCACAAGTTCATTATGAGCACTTTAGAATTTCCCCTGCACCAACCCTTTCCCATCTGCAGATCTCCAAGTACTTCTTTCTTATGACTAGTTCCCAGTTCACCAGAAGGTTTGCACTTATTTCCTCAACTCTGTAACCAAGAGGCGAAGCCCAGGGAAACGAGGCAAAGGGGCTGGCTACAGGCCACCGAAAATTAGAAGCTAAAACCAGATCCTTGGCTCACGTTTTAAATATTAGAAAAGCAAAGCAGCTTCGGGGAAGGAGGCTGTTTTCTACTGATTCTTGTGTTTCACAGAGAAGGCTGCCTTAGAAATATGTACTAACCTACCTTTAAAAAGGCCAATGATAAATAAAGGTTATCTGAGAACTTTATAGACTTTGGATGCTTCTAAGTGTGTACCTGGGCCAGGATTACCACATTAAAAATCACAGACCAGGGGTTTTATATTAAGAGTTTAAAAGATAAATGGGTGGGGAGAGAATTAGAACCTCAGAAGAGAGATAAGGGAGGGGTGTGAATGGGGAGACTATCAGCTTTGCTTGAGAAATATGTAACAAAATGGCCAGTGTGTCTTAACAGTAGGGTTCGGGAAGGGAAACTACACAAGTCGCGTTTTTCCGGCTGCACGACTGGGTCTTTCAGTCTTGCCTCCAGCTCCTTTAGACGTTGGGGTGGGGGTGGGGGTGGGGCTGGGGAGCGAGAAGGCCGGTGGGGACGTGGGCCTGCATCGTCTTCCCTCCTCCAGTCCTGGGGATTCCTGGAAACTCCTTCCAACCCAATCTCAAACGGGCTTTCTTGGGGTTCAGAACAATGACGGGGAATACAGAGATAAGGGGTCCCCTGCTCGCTCCAGAAGGCAATGGGATCCTCCGGCCAGAGTTCCGGCCCCAGCTGCCCTCATGTCCCACAGGTCTCCTGCCCTTTGGCACGCGCGCTCCGGTCCACTCGCCGCTTCCGCATCCTTCCTCCAAGCCTCTCCCCACGCATCTCTGCCCCTCACCCCACCGCGCCCAGTCGCCTCCCACGTTTACCCCGCCTGGGCCGTCCCCACACCCGGCCAGGTCTCCCACCTCGTCCCTCCAAGTCTGGGGGAACTGAACGACACTGCGGACTAGCAGGGGTCAACTCTGCCTCCCCCGCCACCCACCGGCCCCGGGCGCGCGCTCACCCGGCGGCCGCGTTCTCGAACTTGAGCGCGAGCGTCTCCTCGATGATGCGGTTGTTCACCTCCAGCAGGATCATGGCGGCGGCTGCCCCGGGCAGGGGAAGGAAAAACAAGGGAAGGTGAGGGTGGGTAAGGGAGGAAAGGACGGAGGGAGCGGCCCTGCTGCCCCCTGAGGAGGGGGGTTGGGTGGGGTAGGAGGTCAGGGGAAAGGAGAAGAGGGACCGGGGTGGGAGGGAAGGGGAAGACGCGCGCGCTCGCCCTCGCACGCACTGACTGTGGAGACGCCCACCCACCCGACCGACCTGGCCCCCGAAGCCTGAACCCGCCTGCCGAGCCGCCGCCGCCACCGCTGCCGCCTCACCGACGAGCCCGGTCCCCGCCCAGCCCCCGGCTCCAGCCGGCCACTTCCGCTCTCACACCCACTTCCGCTCGCTGCCCGGACGCGCGGCCCCGCGGCGCCATTTCCGCTTTGACCCCTCGTGCACGCGCACGCAGGGGCGCCGCGGAGGCTGGGCTGGCGCATGCGCGACCCTCACCCCATCCCCCGGTTCCTTCCGCTTTCCCACAGCCTCACCTTCACGTCCAGCTCCTGCAAGTTTGTCTCCTCGTCAGCTGTCATTCTCCAATGCCTGCCTCACTGTCCAGCCCCTCCCTCCCGCTCGTCCCAGAGGTCCAGCTCTACCCTTCCGGTCGTGTCATTTCAGAGACGCCGCGAGGAGCTCACCCTTGTCCTCTCCTAGCCAGCTCCTTTGCTCTCAGCTTGTCGGCGTGCCCCTTACTTATGCCACACTAATGGCTTCTAGCAGCACCATCACGAATTCATTTCTCCAATATTTAGCGGGCTCATGGCTCTGTGCTGGGGGTACAGTGGTGAATGATACGACATCTTGCCCTCATGGAGCTTACAGTCTGGTAAAGGAAACCAAGTCTCAATTATATAACTACAAATAATTAAACGAGCAATGAAGGAAAGCAATGAGAAGTCACCTAGGTGAATAGGCCTCCCTGGGTTTGTCATGCCTCCGTTTTTGTGCCTGGGAGCTGCCTCTGGGTGCCACGAACATGATTTGATTTCTGTCTGACACGTTTCAGTGCCTCTGCCAGAGACATACCTTCATACTTATCTGAAGGTGTGTGCCTTGTTCTGCATTTTCCCTCCTCCAGGGAGAATCTAACAAACTTAGTTGAGTCTCTTCTACATGCATTGATTTATTTTCTGCTATGTACTCTTGGGGTGGGAGTGGGAGAATCCAGAAAATGAACAAAAACTAGCGTCTGTCATCGAGGCCCAGACAGCTCTTTAAAACAGATTCTTATCTGCTAATATTTTAGCATTAATGTTTATTGAACTAAAATAATGCACATACATGATGTAAAAAAAATATATATGTATATATATATGTAAAAATATATACATAAGCTAAAAGTCTTGTAATGGTCTGCTTTGTAAAGGCAGTATCTTCAACTCTTAAGTATGCATCCTGATTTGAACCATGTATCGAAACAAATGCTTGTAATATTCTTGATTTGTTAATTTTCAGCATTATCTGTTGACTTCCTGCCGTAATAAGAACATGATATTTCACTTCTGCCCCCTGCCCCCTGCCCCCTGCAGTTATGTAACAATTTTTGGCGAAACCGATAATCAGCATTTAAATTATTATGTGTGCACATACTGCTTACCAATGAGCCCCAGAGTACACTACAACCATGCCTTCTAACTTATACAACCTTTCATTTTTTTAGACTTAATTATTGCCTTTTTTCTCTCTTGTAAATTTTCTGTATTATCTACAGTTGACTGCCCATCCCCTCTCCCAAGTGCTCTAAGACTCTGTCAAAGTCTAGCAATATTTTCCATATACTCAAATACATAAGTTCCACTTTTTCTATAGAGTCTTTGTCCCAGAGCTCTCCTTTCTCTTGTTTTAATCTGGATTGACTGCTCTCTAGACTTGCTGTACAGTTGTCATTCTGGGATTTTCCTTACTGCTGTTTTGGGCCGTTTTGCCCACTTCCTGGATCCAGTGGCTTCCTTTTCTTGCTTTACATCCTTGTTTTGCTAAAGCATCTTCTCTAGTAACTTCCTAAGGAAGAGACTTAAGGGATATGTTGTTGGAATCTGCATTTTTTTTTAAAAGATTTTATTTATTTGACAAAGACACAGTGAGAGAAGGAACACAAGCAGGGGGAGCGGCAGGCAGAGGAGAAGCAGACTCCCTGTGGAGCTGGGAGCCCGATGCGGGCCTTGATCCCAGGACCCTGGGATCATGACCTGAGCTGAAGGCAGACGCTTAACAACTGAGCCACCCGGGTGCCCTGGAATCTGCATATTTGAAAATACCTTTTTTTTTTTTACGTAATCTCTAGACCCAAAGTGTGGCTCTAACTCAGGACCCTGAGATCAAGAGTCCCATGCTCTACTGACTGAGCCAGCCAGGTGCCCCCATATTTGAAAATACCTTTATTCTAACACTTGGATTGTAGTTGGGCTGTGTTAAAAAGAAACTCAAAATGGTGTTACTTAGGCCAACTCACCAACCTGGGGGTTAATACTTAACCAAATTATACTTTCAACCTCCCCCAGAAATATAGTCTTAACCATTATTCAGAAATTTTCTGATCAGCACCAATAAGGTTATCAGTCTCATGGGCCCTCTCCATCCCCAAAGGAAGATGAAGTAATCCACCTACTAAGACCCCTCTGTCCCCAAGTGAAGGTGACTTCACCTGAAATAATCATTTTTTCTGTTTGACTTCCTTGTCCTGCCTTTATAAGCCTTTCCTGGGGTGCCTGGCTGGCTCAGTCTGTAGAGCGTGTGACTCTTGATCTCAAGGTCATGAGTTCAAGTCCCACGTTGGGTGTGGAGTGTACTTAAAAAAGCAAACAAAAAACTTTTCCTTTTCGGTAACCCCTGAGAGCTACCCTCTATGGATGGGATGTTGCCTGATTCATGAATCATTTAACAAAGCCAATTAGATCTTCAAATTAACATGGGTAAATTAAAAAAAAAATTCATTTATTTATTAGAGAGAGAGGGTGCGTGCACAAGCTGGAGGGAGGGGCAGAGGGAGAAGGAGAAGCAGACTCCCTGCTGAGCAGGGAGCAGGATGCAGCACTTGATCCCAGGACCCTGAGATCATGACCTGAGCTGAAGGCAGACACTCAACTGACTGAGCCACCCAGGCACCCCTAAATTTTGTTTTTTTAACAGCTGGGTATTGATTTCAAATTTGAAAATAATTTTTTCCTCATAATTTTGAAAATATTACTCCATTATCTTCAACCATCCAGGGGTGCTATTTAAAAAGTCTGATTCCTATTCCTATTCCTGATCCTTTGTGTATCTTCTCCATCTCTGGAAGCATTAGAATTTTCTCTTTAGGCTATTGGTTGGAAATTTTAGAAGTCCAATGCGCTATCCATTGCGCAACAGAGCCACCCTGGTTGGAAATTTTATAATGATATATTTTGCTGTGACTCTTAATGTTTTTGTGCTGAGCACTCATTCAAACTGGAAACTCATGTACTTCAGTTTGGGAGGGAATTTTCTTTTATTATTTCCTTGATCATTTCTTCTCTATTTTCTTTGTTCTTTTTTTGGAATGCCTGTTATTTAGAAGTTTCATTTCTGGATTGATTCTTTAATTTTCTATTTCCTATTTCTTTGTGGTTTTTTTGTTTGACTTATTTATTAAGTTTTATTCATTTAAATAGTCTCTACACCCCACGTGGGGCTTGAACTCACGACCCCAAGATTAAGAATTGCATGCTCTTCTGACTGAGCCAGCCGGGTGCCCCTGGTTTTTATTTTTAGTTGTGGTTAAAATACACATAATATAAAATTTGTTGTCTTAGCCATTTTTAAGTGTACTATTCAGTAGTGTTAAGAATATTCACATTGCTGTACAACCACTTGTTTTCATCTTGCAAAACAGAAACTCTCTTCCCATTGTTTGTTGGTTTTTGTTGTCCTGTTCTTCTGGGATATGTCCTTGTCATTATCTTTAACCATTTTAAGTTTCAGTTTTTCTATCTTTAGTTCCCAAGACCTTTTTAATGACTGACCCCACCCCATATTATTCTATCTTTGTTTTATGGACAAGAATATCTTCTATCTCTCTGAGACGTTATAGTGTGTTTTAGTTTTTCTTCTGCTCTCTGCTTTGATCTGTTTCTTTGGGTCCTTTTTATGCTCATTTATTTAGGTCTTTTTCTTTTATGTTAATGGCTATCCTCTAAAGTCTGGCTACTCTAGCAGTCTGTTTATATTGAAGAATGAGACTCTAAGAAGCAGAAGGGAGACTCAATGTGTGGGCAAGATGAGTTCACTAACACCTTGCTACTCAGAAGGGACCACCAGCATTGGCTTCATCTGGGAACTTTTTGGACATGCAGAATTTCAGTCCCCATTAGAAACTACAGATTTAGAATCTGCATTTTTTTAAGATTTTATTTATTTATTTGACAGAGAGGAGAGAGTGAGAGCACAAGCAGAGGGAGTGGGAGAGGGAGAAGCAGGCTCCCCACTGAGCAGGGAGCCCGATGTGGGACTCAATCCCAGGACCCTGGGATCATGACCTGAGCCTAAGGCAGACACTTAACCAACTGAGCCACCCAGGCGCCCCTAGAATCTGCATTTTAACAAGATCACCAGGTAATTTAAATGCATGTAATATTGTGAGAAGCCCTGGATTAATGGGCTTCACTATAAGGTGCACCAGTGGTGTGCCAGATTTCACTGGGGGCCCACAAAGTCAATACTGGGAGGTCTTTCTCCAGAAAAGAATCTTCTAGTTGTGTTGGGGGCTTTTAAATTTGGCAGTGAGCATTCCCAGAGTGTGTGGGAGTGGGGAAGAATGCTTTGACTCCCAGCTGACTTCTGTTTAATCCCATTATTAGCCCTGCACCTTCCTGTTGCCTTCCACTGGGTTAGAGTCTATAGGAAATGAATCTTTGGTGGTAGTAATGGAGGAAGGGGTGGAAGTGGGGCAGGTGGGGTGGGAATGGGGTAATCCCTTGACTGCTGGTGGACTTGGAATGCCAAAGACTTTTGATATGGATTTTCTTTATCTCGGTTTTGGTTTATTTAAATTTATAACTAATAGATATATCTTTGTACTACCACCCACTTTTCTTGAATCTTAACATTTTATAAATAAACCTTCTTCAGAGCTTTTAAAAAAAGAATTATAGTTGAAACTTCCTGTGAATCCCACCAGATTCCATTCCTTTCTCTCCTTCCTTCCCCACTCCATAAAGGTAACCATCACCCTGCATTTGGTGTTTATTCTTCTCATGCATGTTTTTACACTTTCATTGCATTTGTATGTATCCATAAACAATGTATAGCACATTTGGCTGATTTTAAGCTTTTGTTAATAGTTTTATACTGTATATCTCCTTTGAAACTTGTTTCTTTTAGTCAACAATGTATTTTTGAGATTTACCTATGTTGTTATGTGTAGGTATTTTAACTGTGATATAGCATTACAATGTACCATTATACATTATGATTTTAAAGGTATTCATCCATTCTCCTACTGAAAAACACCACAGTTTTGTTTTTTTTTCCCCCAGTATTTCTGCTATTATAAGCAATGCTACTTTGACCATTCTTGTACCTATTTCCTATATATAGATGTGAAGATTTCTTTAGGGTATGTTCCTCGGAATGTAACTGCTATTATGTGGGCTACAGACATCTTCAACTTTGCTGGATGTTGTCAGATTGCTTTCCAAAGTAGTTGTACTGATTTATACTTCTACTGGCAATGTATGAAGGTTCTCATTGCTCCCTGTCCTTGGTTGCACTTGGTATTGTCAGCCTTTGAAATGGATGGATATGAACAAGCATCTTACTGTTTTAAAAATAAGAATTAGCTAGGTGAAAAAGAGGGATGTATGAAGGCCTAGAGGTGAGAGAACATGATATCTTGCAGAAAGTGAAAGACCAGTAATTGTGGGGTAGAGCTGGAGGGGGGATGTGCCAAGAAATTGACAGCTGGAGGCACAATGAGAACTAAGATTTATTGCAGTTGAAGATTTATTCTGTGCTATGTACTGTTTGAAGAGCTTTACGTGTATTATCTCATTAAGACCCTGGGACAACTCTGAGAAGTAGGTACTCCTATTTGTTCATTTTGTAGGTGATGAAACAGATGCTGAGAGGCTGAAGAATGTATCCAAAGTCATATATGTGGCTGGTCACTGAGCTGAGATTTAGGCTTCAACTGTCATGCTTTTGATCACTATGCAATATTGGTATCTGGTGCTGAACTGGATAGTTCTGTATCTTAGTTTCAAGGGTGATCAAATCAATGTATAAAAAAACTGGACCTGGGCGCCTGGGTGGCTCAGTTGGTTAGGTGACTGCCTTCGGCTCAGGTCATGATCCTGGAGTCCCGGGATCGAGTCCCACATCGGGCTCCCTGCTCAGCAGGGAGTCTGCTTCTCCCTCTGACCCTCCCCCGTCTCATGCTCTCTCTCTCTATCTCATTCTCTCTCTCAAATAAATAAATAAAAAATCTTAAAAACAAACAAAAAAACTGGACCTAACACTCCATTAAAAATGATGGCAACAGCTTCTAGACTGAACCTTCATCCTGCTGAACCCTGATGGCCAAAGTAGGGAAATTGTTCTAAAACAGTCAGAAATTTGTTGCTTTTGGTCTTGAAGATAAAGGTGGGAGCTCATCCTGGGGCTGGGGGGCTGTCTGGCTGTCCTATTTAGTCCTCTGGATCTACTCTTCAACCTCCACTTTCACATAATCAGGGCCCTCTTGCACTTGGGCTTTGTGGGCTAGTAGGGAGGCCCAGCAGGAGGAGGAAGGAGAGAGAGAGAGATATCAAGGTATTTAATCTCCTGCTTCCTCCTCCTCGGGAGGTTGCCTCAGGCTGGCTGTGTCCCTTCAGTACCTGGTAACCACCTCTATTCCACAACGCTGAGGGCCTGGAGGTGGTATCAACTTGACTGCTGTTAGTCCTAGCTTACTGCACTCTCTCTTGTGGTTCCTGTACAACCAATCCAAAAAAAAATTTTTTTTAAAGATTTTATTTATTTGAGAGAGAGAGAATGAGAGGGGTGAGGAGGAGCAGTGGGAGAGGGAGAAGCAGGCTCCTCACTGAGCAGGGAGCCCAATGTGGGGCTTAATTCCAAGACCCCAGGGTCATGACTTGAGCTGAAGGCAGCCACTTAACTGAGTCACCCAGGTGTCCCACATCCATCGAAACAATTACTGAGCTGGCAAGAGCTGTCAGAGACTTTTGGTGAGTCTCAATGTTTCACGTAGCAGCTACCATCCCTCATCCCTATAGGAAGTAGTCATGTGGATGGCATTCCACATCTCTGGTGTGACTTGCTGATTCAAGTGTGGGCAATAGGGACCAGATAGTTCTGTATTTTAGTTTCAAGGGTGAAACTTTTCTTTCTTTTCCTTTCCATTCTTTTTGTTTCTGGATCCAGAAATCTCTGTCAGGTCACTGACTGACTACAGAGATAATAAAATGAGAGTTCAGTGACTACACATAATAAAGAATATAGTCTTTGCAAAAACGGTTTGGGAAAGGTACTAAATAAACAGATGACTGCAAACTTCATCAAGCAATAACAACAGTCCCTATATGTGGGAGAATCTGATTTCCATAGTTACCGCTTTAACATTCAAAATGCCTAATTCTGGGGCGCTGGGTGGCTCAGGCATTTAGTGTCTGCCTTCGGCTCAGGCCATGATCCCAGGGTCCTGGGATTGAGCCCTGCATCGGGCTCCCTGCTCGGCAGGAAGCCTGTTCTCCCTCTCCCACTCCCCCTGCTTGTGTTCCCTCTCTCGCTGTGTCTCTCTCTGTCAAATAAATAAATAAAATCTTAAAAAAATGCCCAATTCTTATGTAAAATTGGAAAGTATACAAAGAAACATGAAACTATGGCCTATTCACAGTAAAGAAGAAGAAGAAGGAGAAATTGATAGAAACATCCCTGAGGAAACCCAGACATTAGACTTACTAGAAAAATACTTAAATAAACTGTCTTAAATATACTCAAAAAGTGGAAGGAAACCACGGATAAAAAACTAAAGAAAATCAGGAGAATGATGTATGAATACACGTACAATATCTTTAAATAAAGAGATAAAAATTATAAATAGGAACCAAGTAGAAATTCTGGACCTGAAAAGCACAAGAGTAGTTTATCAAAAGATTTGAATAGGCAGAAGGAAGACTCAGCAAACCTGAAGATAGGGCACATTAAAATTACCTAGTTTGAGGAACAGAAAGCAAAGAGAATGAAGAATAATGAACAGAACCTAAGGGGCATATGGGACACCATCAACAATATCAGCATACACATTATGGAAATCCCAGAAGGAAAAGAGAGAAAGGGGGAAAATATCTGAAGAAGTAATGGTGACAAGCTTTATAAATTTGTTGAATGTCATGAATATACACCAGCCAGTAAGCTCCAAGAACTCAAAAGTAGGATAAACACAGAGATCCACACTATAATACATTATAACCAAACTGTTGGAAGCTAAAAACAGAGAGAAAATCTTGAAAGTAGCAAGAGAGAAGTGGCTCATCATTTACAAGGATCCTCAATTAGATTTAATGCTGATTTCTCATCTGAAAACACAGAAGTCAGAAGGTAGTGGAATGAAATTTTTAAAGTGCTGAAAGAAAGAAAACTATCAATCAAGAATTCCATATCCAGCAAAACTATCCTTAAAAAAAATGAAGGAGAAATTAAGACATTCCCAGATAAACAAAAATTAATGGAATTCATTGCTAGTAGACCTTCCATGAAGAAATGCTAACAAGAGCCCTTCAGGCTGAAACAAAAGGACCCTAGATGGTAACTTGAAGTATTATGAATAAATAAAGTTTATTGGTAAAGGTAACCACATAGATAAACATAAAAACTAGTATTACTGTATTTTGAATGTAACTCTTCTTTTTATTTGCTATATGATTTAAAAGCCAAATGCAGGAAATAATAATTTTTAATATATGTTAATAGGCACACAATGTATAAAGATGTCACTTGTGACAATGACAAAATAAAGAGGAGATGGAGCTGGATAGAAGCGGAGTAAATGTATGCTATTGAAGTAAGTCTATATCAATTCAAACTAGATTTTTATTAATTTTTTTAAAGAAAGACAGAGGGAGAGAGAGGTGGGGAGGGGCAGATGGAGAGAGAGAGAGAGAATCTTAAGCAGGATCCAAGCCCAGTATGGAGCCCGCCATGGGACTTGATCTCCAGACCCTGATATCATGACCTGAGCTGAAATCAAGAGTTGGATGCCTAACTGACTGAGCCAGCCAGGGGTCCCTCAAACTAGATTTTCAAAATAAATTTAGGGGGCGCCTGGGCGGTGCAGTGGGGTAAGTGGCCAACTCTTGGTTTTGGCTCAGATCATGATCTCATGGTAGTGGGATTGAGCCCCATGTCGGGCTCTGCACTCAGTGCAGAGTGGGCTCGGGATTCTCTCTCCCTCTTCCTCTGCCCCTCCCCCTTATGCTCATGGTCTCTCAGATAAGTAAATAAATATTTAAAAAAAATTAAAAATTTAGAATGTCAATTGTAATCTCCATGGTAATCACAAGATAATAACTGAACAAATGTATGGAAAAGGAAATGAAGAAGAAATCAAAACTCTACACTAGAAAAATCAATCAAACAAAAGTAGGCAGTGTTGGAGGTAATAAAGAGCAAAAAAGATATAAGATGCAGAGGAAACAAATAGCACGTAGAAGTAAGTCCTTCATTATCAGTAATCATTTAAAATGTAGATAGACTAGGGGGAGGAGCAAGATGGCGGAGGAGTAGGAGACCTAAATTTCATCTGGTCCCAGGAATTCAGCTGGATAGGGATCAAACCATTCTGAACACCTACGAACTCAACAGGAGATCGAAGAAAAGAATAGCAGCAACTCTCTGAATAGAAAAGCGACCACTTCCTGGAAGGTAGGACATGCAGAGAAGTGAATCCGAGGGGATATTTGGGAGGATAGACGGTGGGGGAGGGGGCCTCCATTGGCCGCTTCTGGCAAGTGATAGAGCCGCAGAGCACAAAATTGGAACTTTTAGAAGTCAGCTCCGCTGAGGGACGTCACTCCAGTGGCTAAGCCGGGGGTGGAACCCTTGTGGGACAGTGTGGTCTCAGGACCCTTGGGGTCACAGAAAGACCAGGGGTGCCTTAGTGCAGCAGAGCTCCCAGGTATCGGAGCGGGGAAGCTGGCTGCAGAGATGGAGCCGAGGAGCGGGCTCTCAGCTCGGGGTTGCCATAAACTGTGATCCGCAGCACAGTCAGGCCACTGCTCCTCCAGCAGGGACCCAACAAGTGGCAGATCCGGGGAGACTCACCTTCCTCCCCCGGGGAGGAGAGGCGCAGGAGTGCACTGCAGGGATCTGCTGGGTTTGGAGACTCCACACGGGGTCGTGTGCCAGAGATAGAAATGCTCGGTCACAGGCTGGGTGAGCACAGAGTGCAGCCGGAGACTGGGGAGACCGGAGTGACTGACTGCTTTTCTCTGGGGGCGCACTGAGGAGTGGGGGCCCGAGTTCTCGGCTCCTCCAGGGTGGAGATTGGGAGGCCGCCATTTTCACTCTCCGCCTCCAAAGCTGTACGGAAAGCTGGCGGGGAACAAAAGCTCCAGAGAGCAAACCCGAGCAGATTACTCAGCCCGGACCGGGCAAGGGCGGGGCAATTCCGCCTCTGGCAAAGACTTTTGGAAACCACGGCAACAGCCCCTCCCCCAGAAGATCAGCAAGAACAGCCGGCCAAGACCAAGTTTACCGATCAATGAGAATGGCAGAACTCCAGCGCTAGGGGAATACTGCACAGAGAATCCATGGCTTTTTTATCATGATTCTTTAGTCTTTTAAAGTTAATTTTTTAAAAATATTTTTTCTGAATTTTCCTTTTTCCCTTTTCAACCAACATCTTATCAATCCCTTTTTTAAAAATCTTTTTTATTTTTCATTTTTAGAGTCATATTCTATCCCTTCATAGTAGTTAACCTTATTTTTGGTATATATATAAGTTGTTCTCTCTTTAAAATTTTGGAATACAGTTTCTTCTAACAGACCAAAATATACCCTAAATCTCTAGTGTATGGCTTTGTTCTAGTCTCCTGCCTGATCACATTCTCTCCCTTTTTTTTAAAATTCCTCTTCTTTCTTTTTTCAACCAACTTCTTTTTTTTTTTTTAAAGATTTTATTTATTTGAGAGAGAGAGAATGAGAGAGAGCACATGAGAGAGGGGAGGGTCAAAGGGAGAAGCAGACTCCCCGCCGAGCAGGAAGCCCGATGCGGGACTCGATCCAGGGACTCCAGGATCATGACCTGAGCCGAAGGCAGTCGCTTAACCAACTGAGCCACCCAGGTGCCCTCAACCAACTTCTTATTAATTTCTTTTATAAAATCTTTTATAATTTTCATCTTTACAGTCATATTCCATCCCTTCATCATAGCTACCCTTATTTTTATACATATATAAGTTTTTCTTTCTTTAAAATTTTGGGAGGCACTTTCTTCTAACAGACCAAAATACCCCCAAAATCTAGTGTGTGGCACTGATCTATTCACCATCCTGATCATATTTGATCATATTCTTTTTTTTATCTTTATCTTTCTTTTTTTCTCTTTTTTCTTTTTTCTTTCTTTCCCTTTCTTTTCCCCTGGCTTCAGGTCTCTTCTGATTTGTTTAGTGTATATTTTTCTGGGGTTGTTGTTACCCTGTTAGCATTTTGTTCTCTCATTCATCTATCGTCCTCTAGACAAAATGACAACACGGAAAAAATCACCTCAAAAAAAGAACAAGAGGCAGTACCGACTGCCAGGGACCTAATCAATATGGACATTAGTAAGATGTTGGAACTAGAGTTCAGAATGACGATTTTAAATATACTAGCTGGGCTTGAAAAAAGCATGGACGATATTAGAGAAACCCTTTCTGGAGAAATAAAAGAACTAAAATCTAACCAAATCGAAATCAAAAAGGCTATTAATGAGGTGCAATAAAAAATGGAGGCTCTAACTGCTAGGATAAATGAGGCAGAAGAGAGAATTAGTGATATAGAAGACCAAATGATGGAAAATAAAGAAGCTGAGAAAAAGAGAGATAAACTACTACTGGATCACGGGGGTAGAATTTGAGAGATAAGTGATACCATAAGATGAAACAACATTAAAATAATTGGGATCCCAGAAGAAGAAGAAAGAGAGAGAGGGGCAGAAGGTATATTGGAGCAAATTATAGCAGAGAACTTCCCTAATTTGGGGAAGGAAACAGGCATCAAAATCCAGCAGGCCCAGAGAACCCCCCTCAAAATCAGTAAAAATAGGTCAACACCCTGACATCTAATAGTAAAACTTACAAGTCTCAGAGACAAAGAGAAAATCCTGAAAGCAGCTCGGGACAAGAGATCTGTAACCTACAATGGTAGAAACATTAGACTGGCAACAGACCTATCCACAGAGACCTGGCAGTCCAGAAAGGACAGGCATGATATATTCAGAGCACTAAATGAGAAAAATATGCAGCCAAGAATACTATATCCAGCTAGGCTGTCATTGAAAATAGAAGGAGAGATAAAAAGCTTCCAGGACAAACAAAAACTAAAGGAATTTGCAAACACAAATCCAGCCCTACAAGAAATATTGTAAGGGGTTCTCTAAGCAAAGAGAGAGCCTAAAAGTAACATAGACCAGAAAGGAACACAGACAATAGACAGTAACAGTCACCTTACAGGCAATACAGTGACACTAAATTCCTATCTTTCAATAGTTACCGTGAATGTAAATGGGCTAAATTCCCCAATCAAAAGACACAGGCTATCAGATTGGATAAAAAAAAAACAAGACCCATAGATATGCTGTCTGCAAGAGACTCATTTGAGACCCAAAGACACCCCCAGATTGAAAGTGAGGGGGTGGAAAACCATTTACCATGCTAATGGACAATCCTTATATTAGACAAATTAGATTTTAAACCAAAGACTGTAATAAGAGATGAGGAAGGACACTATATCCTACTTAAAGGGTCTATCCAATGAGAAGATCTAACAATTGTAAATATATATGCTCCTAACATGGGAGCAGCCAATTATACAAGCCAGTTAATAACAAAAGCAAAGAAACACATCGACAACAATACAATAATAGTAGGGGACTTTAACAACCCCCTCACTGAAATGGACAGATCATCTAAGCAAAAGATCAACAAGGAAATAGAGACTTTAAATGACACACTGGACCAGAGGGACTTCACAGATATATTCAGAACATTCCATCCTAATGCAACAGAATACACATTCTTCTCTAGTGCCCATGGAACATTCTCCAGAATAGGTAACATCCTAGGTCACAAATCAGGTCTCAACCTGTACCAAAAGATTGGGATCATTCCCTGCATATTTTCAGACCACAATGCTTTGAAACTAGACCTCAATCACAAGAGGAAAGTTGGAAAGAACTCAAGTACATGGAGGCTAAAGAGCATCCTACTAAAGAATGACTGGGTCAACCAGGAAATTAAAGAATTAAAAAAATTCATGGAAATGAAATGAAATGAAAATGAAAATGAAATGAAAATGAAAACACAACTGTTTAAAATCTTTGGGTTGCAGCAAAGGGGGTCCTAAGAGGAAAGTATAAAGCAATACAAGCCTTTCTCAAGAAACAAGAAAGGTCTCAAATACACAACCTAACCCTACACCTAAAGGAGCTGGAGAAAGAAGAACAAATAAAGCCTAAACCCAGCAGGAGAAGAGAAATCATAAAGATCAGAGCAGAAATCAATGAAATAGAAACCAAAAGAACAGTAGAACAGATCAATAAGACTAGGAGCTGGTTCTTTGAAAGAATTAACAAGATTGATAAACCCATGGCGAGACTTATCAAAAAGAAAAGAGAAATGACCCAAATAAATAAAATCATGAATGAAAGACGAGATCACAACCAACACCAAAGAAATACAAACAATTATAAGAACATATTATGAGCAACTCTATGGCAGCAAATTAGATAATCTGGAAGAAATGGATGCAGTCCTAGAGATGTATCAACTACCAAGATTGAACCAGGAAGAAATAGAAAACCTGAACAGACCTATAACCACTAAGGAAATTGAAGCAGTCATCAAAAATCTCCCAAAAATCAAAAGCCCAGGGCCAGATGGCTTCCCAGGGGAATTCTACCAAACATTTAAAGAAGAATTAATACCTTTTCTTCTGAAACTGTTCCAAAAAAATAGATACAGAAGGAAAACTTCCAAACTTGTTTTATGAGACCACCATTACCTTGATCCCAAAACCAGATAAAGACCCCATCAAAAAGGAGAAATTACAGACCAATATCCTTGATGAACATGGATGCAAAAATTCTTTTTTTTTTTTTTTAGATTTTATTTATTTATTTGAGACAGAGAGAATGAGAGACAGAGAGCATGAGAGGGAGGAGGGTCAGAGGGAGAAGCAGACTCCCTGCCGAGCAGGGACCCCGATGTGGGACTCGATCTTGGGACTCCAGGATCATGACCTGAGCCGAAGGCAGTCGCTTAACCAACTGAGCCACCCAGGCACCCGGATGCAAAAATTCTTACCAAAATACTAGCCAACAGGATCCAACAGTACATTAAAGGGATTATTCACCACGACCAAGTGGGACTTATTCCTGGGCTGCAAGGTTGGTTCAACATCAGCAAATCAATCAATGTGATACAATACATTAATAAAGAACAAGAACCATATGACCCTTTCAATAGATGCAGAAAAAGCATTTGACAAAGTACAGCATCCTTTCTTGATGAAAACTCTTCAGAGTATAGGGATAGAGAGTACATATGTCAATATCATAAAAGCCATCTATGAAAAACCCACAGCGAATATCATTCTCAATGGGGAAAAACTGAGAGCTTTCCCCCTAAGGTCAGGAACACAGCAGGGATGTCCACTATCACCACTGCTATTCAACACAGTAGTAGAAGTCCTAGCCACAGCAATCAGACAACAAAAAGAAATAAAAGGCATCTGAATCGGCAAAGAAGAAGTCAAATTCTCACTCTTTGCAGATGATATGATACTTTATGTGGAAAACCCAAAAGACTCCACCCCAAAACTGCTAGAACTCATACAGGAATTCAGTAAAGTGGCAGGATATAAAATCAATGCACAGAAATCAGTGGCATTCCTATACACCAACAACAAGACAGAAGAAAGAGAAATTAAGGAGTCGATCCCATTTACAATTGCACCCAAAACCATAAGATACCTAGGAACAAATCTAACCGAAGAGGCAAAGAATCTGTACTCAGAAAACTATAAAATACTCATGAAAGAAATTGAGGAAGACACAAAGAAATGGAGAAACATTCCATGCTCATGGATTGGAAGAACAAATATTGTGAAGATGTCAATGCTGCCTAGAGCAATCTACACATTTAATGCAATCCCTATCAAAATACCATCCACTTTTTTCAAAGAAATGGAACAAATAATCCTAAAATTTGTATGGAACCAGAAAAGACCCCAAATAGCCAGAGGAATGTTGAAAAAGAAAAGCAAAGCTGGTGGCATCACAATTCGGACTTCAAGCTCTATTACAAAGCTTTAATCATGAAGACAGTATGGTACTGGCACAAAAACAGACACATAGATCAATGGAACAGAATAGAGAGCCCAGAAATGGACCCTCAACTCTATGGTCAACTAATCTTTGACAAAGCAGGAAAGAATGTCCAATGGAAAAAAGAGAGTCTCTTCAACAAATGGTGTTGGGAAAATTGGACAGCCACATGCAGAAGAATGAAACTGGACCATTTCCTTACACCACACACAAAAATTGACTCAAAATGGTTGAAAGACCTAAATGTGAGACAGGAGTCCATCAAAATCCTAAAGGACAACACAGGCAGCAACCTCTTCGACCTCAGCCAAGGCAAGGGAAGCAAGGGCAAAAAGGAACTACTGGGACTTCATCAAGATAAAAAGCTTTTGCACAGCAAAGGAAACAGTCAACAAAACCAAAAGACAACCAACAGAATGGGAGAAGATATTTGCAAATGACATATCAGATAAAGGGCTAGTATCCAAAATCTATAAAGAACTTATCAAACTCAACACCCAAAAACAAATGAGCCAATCAAGAAATGGGCACAAGACATGAACATTTTTCCAAAGAAGACATCCAAATGGCCAACAGACACATGAAAAAGTGCTCAACATTGCTCGGCATCAGGGAAATCCAATTCAAAACCTCAATGAGATACCACCTCACACCAGTCAGAATGGCTAAAATTAACAAGTCTGCAAATGACAGATGTTGGTGGGGATGCGGAGAAAGGGGAACCCTCCTACACTGTTGGTGGGAATGCAAGCTGGTGCAGCCACTCTGGAAAACAGTGTGGAGGTTCCTCAAAAAGTTGAAAATAGAGCTGCCCTATGACTCAGCATACTGGGTATTTACCCCAAAGATACAAATGTAGGGTTCCGAAGGAGTATGTGCACCCTGATGTTTATAGCAGCAATGTCCACAATAGCCAAACTATGGAAAGAGCCAAGATGTCCATCGACAGATGAATGGATAAAGAAGATGTGGTATATATACACAATGGAATATTATGCAGCTATCAAAAGGAATGAAATCTTGCCATTTGCAATGACGTGGATGGAACTGGAGGGTATTATGCTGAGCTAAATAAGTCAATCAGAGAAAGACACGTATCATATCATCTCACTGATATGAGGAATTCTTAATCTCAGGAAACAAACTGGGGGTTTTTGGAGTGGTGGGGGGTGGGAGGGATGGGGTAGCTGGGTGATAGACATTGGGGAGAGTATGTGCTATGGTGAGAGCTGTGAATTGTGTAAGACTGTTGAATCACAGACCTGTACCTCTGAAACAAATAATACATTATATGTTAAAAAAAAGAAGATAGTAGGAAGGGAGAAATGAAGGGGGGGAAATCGGAGAGGGAAGAAGAACCATGAGAGACTATGGACTCTGAGAAACAAACTGAGGGTTCTAGAGGGGAGGAGGGTGAGGGGATGGATTAGCCTGGTGATGGGTATTAAAGAGGGCACGTACTGAATAGAGCACTGGGTGTTATATGCAAACAATGAATCATGGAACACTACATCAAAAACTAATGATGTATGGTGATTAACGTAACATAATAAAATAATTTAAAAAATGTAAATAGAGTAAACCTACTTTATTAAAAGACAGAGATTGCAAAATGAATTAAAAAACATGATCTAACCATATGTTGCTTCCAAGGGACTCGTTTTAGATCCAAAGACACAAATAACCTGAAAGTGAAAGGATAGAAAAAGATATTCCATGTTAATACTAACCAAAAGAGAGCTGGGGTGGTTATACTAGTATCAGAAAAGTAGATTTTAAGTTAAAAGTTGTTACAAGAGGCAAAGAAGGACATTATATATAAATAAAAGGGTCAATTCATAAAGAAGATATAACAATTATAAACATATATATACCAAACAACAGACCCCCCCAAATAACCGAAGCAAATATTGACAGAATTGAAGAAAGAATTAGACTGTCTATAATAATAGTTAGAGTTGGACTTCAGTATCCCACTTTGAATAATGGATTGAACATCTAAACAGAAGATCAATAGGGAAATAGAAGACTTGAGGAACACTATAAACCAACTAAATTTGACACACATATACAGAACACCCCACTCTACAATAGGAGAATATACATTCTTCTCAACTGTACATAGCACATTCTCCAGGATAGAGCATATGTTAGGCCATAGAAAAATCTTAATACATTTTAAAAGATCAAAATCACACAAAATATTTTCTCTAACCACTAGAGAATGAAGCTAGAAATCAATAACAGATGGAAAACTGGAAAATTCACAAATGAACAGAGATTGAACAACACACTCTTTAAAAACCAATACACCAAAGAATAAATCACTAGGGAAATATTTTGAGATGCAAAAAACAAAAACACAATATATCAAAATGGATGGAATGTACTGAAAGCAGTGCTCAGAGGGAAATTTATAATTGTATGTGCCTACATTAAAAAAGAAGAAAGATCTCAAATCAACACCCTAACTTTACACCTTAAGGAACTAGAAAAAGAAGAGCAAACTATTCTTAAAGCTGGCAAAAGGAAGGAAATGATAAAGATTGGAGCATCTGGGCACCTGGGTGGTGCAGTCAGTTGGGCGTCTGACTCTTGGTTTCGGCTCAGGTCATGATCTCAGGTCGTGGGATGGAGCCCTGCATTGGGCTCTGTGCTCAGTGTGGAGTCTGCTTGAGACTCTCACCCTCTCCAATGCTCCTCCCCTCCTCACTCTCTCTAAAATAAAGAAATGTCTTAAAAAAAAAAAAGATTGGAGCATAGATAGAGAATAGAAAGAAAATAAAGAAAAACAGTGAAACCAAAAGAAAAATTCTTTTCTTTGAAAAGATAATAAAATTGACAAACTTTTTACCTTGACTAAGAAAAAAAAGAGAGAAGATGCAAATTACTAAAACCAGAAATGAAAATGGGGACCATACAGAAAATAAAAGGATTTGGGAGATTATTGTGAATAAGTATATGCCAACAAATTAAATAATGTAGATGAAATGAACAAATTCTTAGAGATACACAAATTACCAAAACTTACTCAAGAATCAGTAGAAAATATCAATAGACCTATAACAAGTGAAGATTGAATTAGTAATAAAAAAACCTCCTGGGGCGCCTGAGTGGCTCAGTTGGTTAAGCATATGATTCTTGATCTCAGCTCAGGTCCTGATCTCAAGGTTGTGAAGCCCAGCATGGAGGCTACTTAAAACCAAACCAAACCAAACCAAACCAAACAAAAAATAAAACAAAGCAGAATACTTCCCAAGAAAGAAAAGGTATTTATTTATTTATTTATTTATTTATTTATTTATTTATTTATTTATTTATTTATAAATTGAGGTGTAATTTACATACAGTGTTATTATTAGTTTCAAGTGTTACAATATAATGATTCAACAATTACTCAGTGCTCACCACGGTAAGTGTAACCACCATCTGTCACCAAACAACGTTATTACCACCTTAGTGACTATATTCCTTATGCTGGACTTTGTCATCTCTGTGACTTATTTACTTTGTAACTGGAAGTTTGTACCTCTTAATTCCCTTTATCTATTTCACCCATCTCCCACTCACCTCTGAAAGAAATGTCTTTTTTTTTTAAAGATTTTTATTTATTTATTCATGAGAGACAGAGAGAGAGAGAGGCAGAGGGAGAAGCAGGCTCCCAAGGAGCAGAGAGCCCGATGCGGAACTCGATCCCAGGACCCTGGGATCATGACCTGAGCCGAAGGCAGACGCTCAACCATCTGAGCCACCCAGGCGCCCAAGAAATGTCTTTTAAAAGAAGAATTTAAAGAATTAATACTAACCCTACTCAAACTCTTCCAAGAAACAGAAGAGGAAGGAAAACTTCCTACACATTCTATGAAACCCCCATTTCCCTAATACCAAACCCAGACCAAGATGCCATAAGAAATGCAAACTGTAGAGTGATACCTTCTATGAATATAGATACAAAGATCCTCAACAAAATACTAGCCAACCAAATCCAACAGCACACTGAAAGGATTACATACCATGACCCAGTGAGATTTATCCCGGAAATACAGCAACGGTTCAACATAAGATCAATCAATGTAATAACCACATTAACAGAATGAAGGAAAATAAAAAAAAACATCCCAATAGATGCAGAAAAGGCATTGGACAAAATTCAGCACCCTTTCCTGATAAAAGTACTCAGAAAACTGGGAATAGAAGGGAGTTTCCTTAACATGGTCATGGACATTTATGAAAAACCCCCACAACTAATAATATCCTTGATGGTGAAAGATCGAAAGCTTTCTGCCTCAGACTGGGAACAAGACAAAGATGTCTGCTTTCACCATTGCTATTCAACATTATACTGGAAGCAATAGCCATGGCAGTCAGACAATAGAAATAAATAAAAGGCATTGAAATTAGAAATCAAGAATTAAACTATCTCTGTATGCACAGCATGATTCTATGTAAAGAAAATCCTATGGAATACACACACACACACGAAATGCTAGAGCTAATAAATGAATTCGGCAGTTTTAGGGTACAAAATCAATTCACAAAAATCAGTTGTGTTTCCATACGCCAGCAATGAACAATCTAAAAAGGAAACGAAGAAAACAACTCCATTTACAATAGCTTCTAAAATAATAAAATTATCTAAGAATAAGTATAACCAAGGAGATGAAAGACTCGGACACTAAAAAGTACAAAACATTGCTAGAAGAAATTGAAGAAGACTTAAATCAATGGAAAGATTCCATGGTCATGAATTGCAAGACTGAATATTGTTAAGATGGCGGTATTCCCCGAAGCAATCTACAGGTTCAGTGCACTCCCTCTCACAATTCTAGTGGCTACTATTTTTTTTTTTTTTTTTGCAGAAATGGGAAAGTCAATCTTCAAGTTTATAGGGAACTGCAAGGGGCCCCAGACAACCAAAACAACATTTAAAAAAGAAAAACAAAATCAGGGGACTCATACTTCTTGATTTCAAAACTTACTACAAAACTACAGCAATAAAACCAGTGTGCTACTGGCATCAGGACAGACATATGTAGACCAGTGGAATAGAATTGAGAGTCCAGGCAATAAACCCAACATTTATGGCCAGTTGATTTTTTTTTTTAAAGATTATTTATTTATTTATTTATTTATTTGACAGAGATAGACAGAAGAGCACAAGCAGAGGGAGTGGCAGAGGGAGAGGGAGAAGCAGGCTCTGCACTGAGCAGGGAACCCGATGCGGGACTCGATCCCAGGACCCTAAGATCATGACCTGAGCCGAAGGCAGACACTTAACCATCTGAGCCACCCAGGCGCCCAGCCAGTTGATTTTTGACAAGAGCGTTGAGACCATTCACTGGGGGAAAGGAGAGTCTCTCTTTAAACAAATTGTGCTAGAATAATTGGTTAACCACATGCAAAAGAATGAGTTGTGCCCTTACCTCATTCCCGATACTAAAGTTAATTCAATATGGATCAACAACCTCAATATAAATGCCCAAACTATAAAACTGTTAGAAGAAAATATAGGGGCAAAATCTTCATCACCTTGGATTTGACAATGGATACTTGGATGTGACACGAAAGCCCAAGCAACGAAAGGAAAAACAGATAAACTGTTCTTCAAAATTAAAAACTCGTGGCAGGGGCACCTGGGTGGCTCAGTTGTTGAGCGTCTGCCTTCGGCTCAGGTCGTGATCCCAGGGTCCTGGGATCAAGCCCCACATCGGGCTCCCTGCTCCCTGGGAGGCCTACTTCTCCCTCTCCCACTCCCCCTGCTTGTGTTCCTGCTCTTGCTATCTCTCTTTCTGTCAAAATAAATAATAAAAATAAAAATCTTAAAAAAAAAAAAAACAAAACTCGTGGCAGACGCATTCGAGCTGTACCTCCAAACCTGAGATGAGTCAGCCAAGAACTGTCATTAAGTACAGTCAGCTGAGAGTCTGCATATGAATAATGTAGTGGGTTGTGCTATTTACAGGAAATTAGTGATTTATTTTATTTAAATTTTATGTGGTTTAATGTGCCTCCCAAAAAGTTATCTGCTTTGGAAAATCACACGTATCAACTTCCCATTTTGGCATAAGTTGAGAGGCATACCGCTTTTATTAATAGACAATTTCTCCTCATGTCTGCTGAATAGATGCTGAGCTGAAGGAATGCCAAGTTATTTGCTTGCCGGGGATGCTCTCATGCCTTGGCCCAGTTCTGAGAGGAGGGGCCAAAGTGACAGGGGAGATCAGGAGACTATTCTCTTCATTTGCTAGGAGATGAGGACAGTTTGCTCTGGGTGGAGTCGTGGAGATGGAGAGAATTGAATGTTTTTGAGAATTATTTCAGTGAAGAAATCCAAAAGTTCTGGTGGTGGATTGGAGAGATGCTGCGTTCATTTTCCATGTTGAGCAACAGATCACCACAAACTTAGCAACTCAGCAACACTCATTTATTGTCTCATGGTTTCCTCATGTCAGGAGTCCAGGCACAGAGGACTGGGTCCTCTGCTCAGACCTTCGGACTTCAGTTAGGTGCTGACTTGGGCTGTGGTCTCACCAGAGGATCAGCTGGGAAAAGGTTCATTTCCAAACTAACTCAGGTGCTTGGCAGAATTCATCTCCTTGCAATTTGTAGCACCGAGATCTCGGTTTTCTTTCTGGCTGTCGGGGGATCCCCCACAGTTCCTTGACAAATATGACAGCTTACTTCTTTAAAGCTAGCGAGGGAGTCTCTCTCACTTCAGCCTGCAGGATGGAGTCTTACATAACATAATCCTGGCCCTGGCATCCTGTCACCCTAGCAATATAACACAACCTAAACAAGGTGCTGACATCCATCACCTTGGCCATATTCTACTGATTAGAAGCAAGTCACAAGTTCTGCCTCAAGGGGAGGGAGTTATACAAAAGCATGACACCTTAGAGTGTGTCTGCCACAGGAAGGAGAAGGGAAAGCAAAGTGTCAGCCATAAAGTTCAGATTTCTGGCTTGAGCAGGTGGGTGGTGATACTGCCATTTACAGAGATAGAGAACATGGAGGAGTATGTTTGTTGAGGGACGATCTTGAGTTCAGTTGTGGACAAGGTAAGCAGCTCAAGGGCATGAGCCATGCCTGTTCTGTTCTTCACTCTTTATCCAGTACCTAGGGTAGTTAATGACACATAGTAGGTGCTTGAGACAATGAATGAATGAATGAATGAGATTTGTGAGACATCCTAGTGGAGATAGTGATGAGGCCAGTATCTCCTAGAGGTCACTGGTGTTTGTACAGTGATTAGCATGCTGCCTTGGATGGAACTGCCTCGGAAAGAGGATAAAGGGAGAGCAAGGATCTCAGGACTGGCTGTTGAGAGCCCCAAAACTGAAAAGTCAGGCTGGAGAGGAAACACTGGCAAAGGCTGCCAAGAGGGGCGCCTGGGTGGCTCAGTTGGTTAAGCGACTGCCTTCAGCTCAGGTCATGATCCTGGAGTCCTGGGATCGAGTCCCGCATTGGGATCCCTGCTCAGCGGGGAGTCTGCTTCTCCCTCTGACCCTCCCCCCCCTCATGCTCTCTCTCTCTCTATCTCATTCTCTCTCTCAAATAAATAAATAAAATCTTTAAAAAAAAAAAAAGGCTGCCAAGAAAGGATAGACACAAGAGTGGGGTGCTGAAGGCCGCTGCGAAGTTGAGACAGGACTGAGGTGTCCATGTGGAGAACTGGTTTTGGTGGAGTGGTGGGGCTCAGCAGCCAACTCCATGGGCTGAGGAATGTTCAGGAAGTGAGGAAGGGGAGGGCAAGCAGACAGTTCTTTCTAGAAGTCTGGCAATAGCAGGGAGAGATTGAGTGATAACTGGAGGGAGATGAGTCATCCACTGTTGCGATCATCCAGGTTCTAACATCAAGGGAGGGCAGCCCAAGGCAGGTGCTGGGGTGTGAGGGACCGGGTGGCTTTCTTGGTCAGGGGGAGAGAGAGCACCTTTTCTGCCTATCTCGTGGTCTTGCTTTTATGCCACTTTCTCTATCATGTTTTTATTATAGTCAAGCTAACGTAGTTCTTTAAGAATGTTAAGAATGGAAAATATGCCCAAGGAAGCCTCTTTCCTCTCCCCTTCTCTCCTCCTGTCCCCTTCCTTCTTCCTCATCCCCAATAATTCTATCTAGAATTTATTTGCTCCCCCTTTCTTTTTTTTTTTTTTTTTAAAGATTTTATTTATTTATTTGACAGAGAGAGACACAGAGAGAGAGGGAACACAAGCAGGGGGAGCGGGAGAGGGAGAAGCAGGCTTCCCGCAGAACGGGGAGGCGGATGCGGGGCTCGATCCCAGGACCCTGGGATCATGACCTGAGCCAAAGGCAGACGCTTAACGACTGAGCCACGCAGGCGCCCCTTCTTTCTTTCTTTCTTTCTTTCTTTCTTTCTTTCTTTCTTTCTTTCTTTCTTTCTTTCTTTCTTTCTTTCTTTCTTTCTTTCTAAGTATGGAAGAGACGAGCAGTTCTCATTGCTGACAAGTAGGCTTAAAGAAAGGAGAAATTCTTTGTTGAGGGACGATCCCTCATAAAAAAAGTGAAGATGATAATTAATAGTGTGAGACTTCCAAGAAAGCAGAAGGGAGATGGATTCTAGGGCACAAGATTGGCTTTGGCATGGCCAAGGGACAGCAGCTCCACTACGGCAGGAGTGAAGGAGGAAGGCGTGGGGTGGGCCTGGTGATGTGTTGGTCTGCTGTCAGCAAGGAGAGGGAGGTCCCCAGAACTCAGGGTCCATTGTCTTTTGCGTCCTCTGAGACACTACCTTTCACATAATAAACTAATAATACTGTTGAATGGAAGAGTACGTGCACAAACCCTTTACAGGACAGCATACATAGCATATTTTTTCCTTAAGTGTTTTGAAATGAAATCCTTATTGACTTTAGTTATCATATATGTAACACATGTTCCTTGTAAAAAAATTTAAATAATACAGAAAATTTCCCTTGAAATTCTACCCCACAGAAATAACCATTGTTAATGGTGAGCGGCTACCGTGCCAGTGGATTACATATTAAACAAAAGACAATATATGGAATTGTGTGAGCGGTTTCTCTCACTTTCACATTATATCCTTTGTGTCAATATGTAAAGATCATCCTTATCTTTTGTAACACCTGCCTGGTCTCTGGTCTCCATAACACTTCCGAGTCTCCTGTATTTATTTAACAAAAACCCTTTGATTAGCATTTAGGTTGTATCTAATTTTTCAATACAATGACCATTCTTGTTTATACCACTTTGCACACCTGCACCATTATTTTCTTAAAATAAATTTCTAGAAGAGGGAAACACATGTGCACACTTAAAATTTTGATACCCATCTCTAAATTGCCCTCCAGAAAGCTCTGCCAATTTGAGCTTTCATTAACAGAAGCTAGGGGTGCCTGTTTCCTCACACTCTTGCTAACAACTGGCTTATAAATCTTTTTAATCCTGTTAATCTAAGTGAAAAATGACATCTCATTTTAATTTGCTTATCTGTAATTGTTAGTGAGGTAGAACATCTTGAACATGAGTTGTGGCTGTTTGCATGTCTTCTTTTATGGAGTGCTTCTTAATGCCTTTTACTAATTTTCTATTAGGCTTGTAATGTTCTTATTTGTTTCTAAATAATCCATAGTTTAAAAATATTACTCTTTATCGTGTTGCAAATATTTTTTCCATTTTGTTATTTATCTTTTAGTTACGCCATTGGTTTGCTTTGTGATATAGGGATTTTTACATTTTCATGTCAAATTTCTCAATCTTTCTTGTCATTTTATTTTATTTTTTTATATATTTTTAAAGTAGGCTCCATGCCCAATGTGGAGATTGAACTCATGACCCTGAGATCAAGAGTCGCATGCTCTACTGACTGAGCCAACCAGGTGTCCCCCATTTTATTTTATTTTGTTTTGTTTTATTTTTTATGTCATTGACATAGTCCTAAGAAAGCTGATTATCACATCAAAATTATTAAAAAATTCTATTTTTTCTCTATTACTTTGTAGTTTAACCCTTTTCATTAAAATTTTATCCTTTTCTGCTTATTTTTTAATTAGATGAATAATATATGATTATATTCTAGTCACTTTCTTCTTTGTTTTATTTTATTTATTTATCTTTCTTTATTTCATTTTAGTCACTTTCTTAGAAGTAATCAGTTATCTGATTAAGATTTGTCCTTTCAAAATCCTTTAATACATTTTCATTCATGTATTCATATACAGATATACATACATATTTAACATAAATAGTATTATTCTATATATGTTATTTATACCTGCTCTTTCATTGAACAATAGTTAAATATTTCCTTGTTAGTACCAATAGATTGACCTCTGCCTTTTCTAGCTACTGCATGATAGTCCATTGTATGAATATACTATAAGTTGTGGTTTAATTCTTTCATGTTTAAATCTTTAATCCATCTGAATTTTGTGTATATGTATATGTGAGTGGAGTGAATTGGGAATATAACATAATTTTTTCCCCACTAAATTTCCAACTATCCCAACATCATGTGTTGAATAACCCATTTTTTCTTTACTATCTTGAAGTGTTGCTTTACAATAGGATGAATGCTAGATTGACGATGTTGAGAGGTGGACATAGCAAAGTCTTCAGGAACTTATGAAGGAGCTTCCTGCTTCCGCTGGACCAGCAGTACCAGCTAGCCTGGTATTCCTAATTCTTCCTCAGCCATGCAGCTTGCTCTGCACAGGCATAGAAGAGGACTGACCAGTATTATTAGTTTATTGTGTGAAAGATGGTGTCTCGGAGGATGAATATCCATTAGGATATTCCCTAATTCTTTTATTCTCAGGTACATGGAAATCCTAATTTTGCAATGAGAACTTCTTCCTCTTCTCTTCTTTCTTTCTTTCTTTCTTTCTTTCTTTCTTTCTTTCTTTCTTTCTTTCTTTCTTTCTTTCTTTCTCTTTCTTTCTTTCTTTCTTTCATTTCTTTCCCTTCTCCTTCTTCTTCTTCTTCTTCCTCCTCCTCCTCCCTCTCCCTCTCTTCTCCTTCTCCTCCTTCTTCCTTCTCCTCTTCCTCCTCCTCCTCCTCCTCCTCCTTCTTCTTCTTCTTCTTCTTCTTCTTCTTCTTCTTCTTCTTCATCCTTTATAAGACTGTGATAGACCTGCCTATTATCTCCATCTCCCCTGAATTCCTTGAGGTGTGTATGGCTTTATGTGCCATGTGGCTCAGGAGAAGACCCTGATCACTAGCCTTCCCTCCTGGGAATCTGGAACAGTAATGTCAGAGACAGAGACAGAGCTGGTTTTACTTTTGTGAAGTGTTCCACTGGTAAAAATGAGATGATTTGGGTGGCCTGTGGTGAATCAGTTTTAATTTAATTTAATTAAAAATTAAGCATTAAACTGAGGGTTGCAGGAGTGGAGGGGAATGAGAGGGATGGGTGGCTGGATGATGGACACTGGGGAGGGTATGTGCTATGGTGAGTGCTGTGAATTGTGCAAGACTGATGAATCACAGACCTGTACCCCTGAAACAAATAATACATTATATGTTAATAAAAAATATAAAAAATAAAAATAAAAGAAATTATTATTATTTTTACTTCCATTTACCAGTTTATCATAAAGGACACAAATGAACAGCCGGGTGGACAGGCAAGGTCTGAAAGGGTCCTGAATGCAGGAACTTCTCAGTGGAGTTGGGGTGCACCACCCTTGTGGGTGGATATGTTTACCAACTTGGAAACCTGATTTAATTTTAATCATTACATATTTGTTTTCACAGGTATTAGAAAAAGATCAGACGCACACATGAGAGCCACAAGGCTAAAGTGGGCATTTAACTTACAATGATACAAGTTAATCAATTTAAAAAACACGGTGCTTGAGTAGACACGGCACAAATGTTGCGCTTGGTCTGAGGATAATCGATGAGAGTCAAATCACTCAATCAGTCAAGAGTGCCTTCAACTGTGAGTAACAAGAACCAAACTCATAATAGCTTAAACACATAGTGGTATTTTTGTTGTTATTTTACACACAATGTCCTTTCATGTTGGTTCAGGGGTTCAACGCTGTCCAAGGGTGAACCACCTCTTTGTGATTCTTCTGACCTTCTCTTCATGGTCCCATGATGGCTGTTGGAGTTCTAGCTCCCACAACCAAAAGGAAGAAAAAGGAAGAGGTGGCACCCAGCAGCACCTTTCCCTTTTGTTGGGACAAGCGAGAGCTTTCCTAGAGTTCCCAGCAGTCTTCTCGGGAAGCATCTGCCAGAACCACATACGGGGCCACTGCTAGGTGGAAAGGAGGCTGGGAATGTGGACAACAGACCGGCATAGTTGCCTTTGACCATCTCCATCAGGCTGAGCTCCTTATAGCGAGGAAGGAGGAACAGGTAGTGGGTTAGATGAGCACCATGTCTGCCATGTGGGAATGCGTGGCCAGGCAGAGAGAGGAAGAGACAGCAGGCCATATGGCCCCAGAGAGAAAGCCATGGTAAGGACTCATGTCAGGCTTTCAACTCCGATGCCTAAGTGACAAACTGTACTTCATTTCCTGCTCTTGCAAGCTGGCAGGATTGCTTGTTGTCTCATTTCCATAAACTCTTCTTCGACTCGAGCTGGTGGGAGTGGGTGGGTTTCTCTGATTCCTTAGAGCCGTGAGCAGAGTTTTTGACAGGTCTTAACATGTGTCTCCTCATTTGTTCTTTAGAGCGGTTGCTGTTGTCCTTATTTTCTGCAAGAACAAAAAGAGGCTCTGAGAGGTTAGGTTTGCCCACCCTCATGTGATTCTGATCCAGATTTTCTGGCAACTAGTATATTCTTTATGCCATCTCTGTAGTTTGAGGAGGATCATCTATGCAGGAGAAGTGTTTATTCTGTAAATAGCACCAAGGGCAGATGAGAGATGGAGTTTCCTCTGGGGCCTGCCAATGTCACCCAGGAGCTCTGTCCCTGGCTTAAGTCAAAAGGCAGAGGAGGCGGCTTGACTCTGTCATGCATCTAGGTTTTGGAGACTCAGGGAATGTTTACTTTTCTGCTTGTCTATTTTCAAACTTTATGCCTGTAATTTATTGTCCTGATTACTGTTTAACATGGTTGGAAGATATGGTCTATTCAAGTTGTGGATTTGTGTGAGAAGCCCAAGGGAAAATGAGTGCATTTGGGAGCTATTGTTCTTCCCCTTCTCATGCCATCAGCTCTCCTTGGGTGACCTTTGCTGCCGGAGCTCCCACCACCACCCAGACAGTGTCAGCTATCAAGATGGTGATTCATCTGGTCAAGCAGAAGTCATTATCTCCTCTCCCTAAACTTGACCCTTCCTCTGCATTCCCTATCTCAGTAAATGGTACAGCGGTCTACACGGTCATGCCCGGAAGTCACCACCCCCACATGCAACCGCTTGCCACATTATTTAAGATTAATCAGGCTGTAATACGCCTCCTCTCATCTTCCCGAAATGCCTCAGTTCCGGCCTTAATCTCTTTTCGGAGGATGGTGGACACCATCTCCTGGACTCATTGTTTTCTAAGCTTGTTAGAAACCTGAGTACTTGTTAATTATCTGGATTCCCGGGCCCTGCTTCTAAGCTCTGATTCAGCAGGACTGGTGTGGGCCCTGGAATCCACATACTTCACAATGATCCCAATCAGTTATGCTGAGCAGTGGGCTGCACTGGTACCCAGCTGGTTTCCCTGCCTCAAGGGCGCTCTGCGGTCAATCTAGCTTTCCTCTGCTGTAGAAGTAGCTTCCTAAAAGGGGCTGGGAGCTCTGACAATGCAGCACAAAACCCAAACCTGCCGCAAGCCCAACGGGCTATGATTTAGCCACCACTTCCCTCTCCAGTCTTATCTCCTGCCTTCCCTGGGTTCTACTAGTAAAAGCCGTTTGTCAAATTTGAGGATCCCATTTCTTTTCTTTCTTTCTTTCTTTTTTTTTTAAGACTTATTTATTTATTTGAGAGAGAGAGAGAGCAAGCTAGGGGAGGAGAAGAGGGAGAGAGAGAGAATCTCAAGCAGACTCCCCGCTGAGTGTGGAGCCTGACACGGGGCTCGATCTCAGGATCATGACCTGAGCTGACATCAAGAGTCGGACCCTTAACCAACTGATCCACCCAGGCTCCCTATCCCATTGCTTTTTCATTGCTCAATGCCTCTGCCTATGCTGTTCTTTCTGCCTGGACAACCCTCCATCCCCAGGTCTACCTGGAAAACTCCTATCCATCCTGCAAGACCCAACTCAAGTGTTCCTTCTTCCCTGAAGCTTTCTTTGCCACCCTTGCAACTCAGATGTATGTTTATTATTGCAATTATTGCCCCATTGAATTCTCCATTGAAGAGACTGTGTTTAGCTCACAGGTACAGGTGGCATTTGCTTTTCCTGTGTGAAAGGAAATTTAGTGAAAGCACACAGGGCAGTTTCCAGCAAAAAGCGTTCCCATACTTTCCCCTGCATGTAAACTCTAGAGAGCTTCTTACTGTGAAAATCAAACAGTCCTCTATCTGTTTACATTTACAATGTCAGTATACTGAACTGTGTAATAACAGTCAACACGTATCTGGTGCCCGCTGTGTGCTAGAAACTTTGTGTTCACCATTTCACTTCATCCTACGGATGAGAAAATCGAGGCTCAGAGGTGAACTAATTTGCCCAAGATCACAAAACTGCTAAGTGATGGAATTGGTACAATGCTAATTCTACCTCTTCCAGAGATTTCTTAAACAACATTAGGATATGCGGTATGTGTCTAGGACAAAACACCCCTGGACCAGGGGGTGCAGGAAATGTAAATGAGTGAAGCAGGGTGGGCTTGAGGCAATAAGGTGGGGTAGGGAGTGTGGCAAACTGGAGGGTGTACACCCTGCTCAAAAGAGTGCCAAGACCGAGTGCCGGTTGACGCTCCCCTCCCTACCATTTTATTGTAAAAAATTTCGAAAGTATAGCAAAGTTGAAAGAACTTCACTGTACATGCATGTATACCTACTACCTAGAATCTACCATTAACATTTGACTTGCCTTATCCTGTATCTATGCATCTAGCCATCCCTGTATCCATTAATCCATTTTGCTTTTTTGATGGGTTTCAAAGGAAACTGCAGACAGCCGTGCACTTCTCTCTGAATACATCAGGTTGTAGAGCATTAACTAGAGATCAGTATTTATAGTTTTTCCTTTGATGAAAAATTTATAGACAATGAAACGTACAAATCTACCTATTTGTATATTCACTCAGTTTTGGCAAATATGTGCTCTTGTATCATCCCAACCTCCATCAATATAGAAAACATTACCATTATCCCTAAAGATTCCCTCAAGTCCCTCCTGTTTATCTCTGCTTCTGTCCCCACCGAGGTAGCCACTGTTCTGATTCTTTCCTTTTTCTTTTTTTAGTATTTATTTTTTATTTTTAAATTTTTATTTATTTATTTGACAGAGAGAGACACAGTGAGAGAGGGAACACAAGCAGGGGGAGCGGGAGAGGGAGAAGCAGGCTTTCCATGGAGCAGGGAGCCTGAGGCGGGGCTCGATCCCAGGACGCTGGGCTCATGACCTGAACCGAAGGCAGACACTTAACTGACTGAGCCACCCAGGCGCCCCAGTTCTGATTCTTTTCTTTCTATTTTGCACCTAGTTTTATTTATAATGCCAACTTTTATCAGGTCACTAAAGTTAACTAGACAATAAACTAGGCAGAAATCACTCTACAAAGAGAGGGAAAGCCCCAAATACCACCTTCTAGAGAGAACCACTGTTCAGGTTTATTTGTAGCAAAGAAAAAAAAGAGACTTTTGATCATCCTGGAAGAAACTGAGCATTATGTTTGGAATCTGTACTCAACTGCAAGGAGGACAATATTCTGCCCACACCACTGATTTGCTGCTTCATTTGTCTACTGTTGGTCTAATACTAACAATCACAAACAGAGCAGCACAACTAGTCTTTGGAACAATCCCTAGAGTGTTCCAGGGTCAGGCACAGCATTTCACTTTTCACACCACTGCTTCTCTTTGAGTACCTGGGCTGCCTTTTCGTCAGGAAAAGTCATTTTGGATATGGAAGTTCTTGCGAATCTCCTCAGGAGTTTCCCCCTTGATTGTACTGGCAACCATTTTGCATGTAACATCAAGCAAACTTTGGATTTCTAAGTAATTCGCAGCCAGAATAAGTTCGCAAAATGTTCCTCAGTCAGCTTTCAGGAATTCTTGGTCCCAAATAGGGACATCATCTGTCCACTTTGCTTGCCTCATCCATTCCCAAATCTCCCCACATGGTCGCGATAGTCACAGATTGCTTGGCAATTTCAACATCAACCTCAAATCTCTCTCCATCAGAGCTCTGCCACTTAATCGAAGGCACGGTGCTCCGTCTCAGGGAGACTGTGGGCCAGAGGCTGACAAGAGCATGGTGGCCTCAGCAACGAGAAGAGAAAGGGTGGAGAACAAGGCCACCATCGGATTATCTTCTCCCATAGATTAGTTTTGCTTGTTCTGGAAACTCACAAAAGTAGACTCATACAGAATGTACTTTCCCTCAGCTTGAAGTTTTAAAGATTCATCCGTGTTGTCGAGTGTATCCGTAGTTCATTGCTCTTAGTTGTTGAGAAGTCTTCCACTGTATTCCATTGTATGAACAGACCAGTTTGATTAGCCATCCTCTGTGTGCGGACATCTGGACTGTTTCTAGTTTTTGGCTCTTACGAATAAAGCTATTAATATTTTGTATAAATATTTTTGTGAGCATATATTTGCATTTCTCCTGGGTGTATTTCTAGGGGTGGAATTGCTGGGTTAGAGGGTAGGAGTATGTTTAGTTTTAGAAGAAACTGCCAGACCTTTTACCTGAGTGGTTTTACCATTTTATGTCCCCACCAACGACATATGAGACTTCTGGTTGGTCCACAGCCTTCATATCCTTCATGGACATACTGCTCATTTGTATATCTTCTTTTGTGAAGTGTCTGTTCAAATCTTTTTTTTTTTTAAGAGATTTTATTATTTGTTTATTTGAGAGAGGGGGAGGGGCAGAAGGAGAGGGAGAATTTCAAGCAGACTCGGTGCTGAGCACGGAGCCTGACATGGGGCTTGATCTCATGACCTGAGATCATGACCTGAGCTGAAACTGAAAGTCAGACACTCAACCAACTGAGCCATCCAGGCGCCCCCTGCCTGTTAAAATCTTTTGCCCACTTTTTTTTTTTTGAGTTGTCTTTTACTATTTTTATTATTGTTGGAGTTCTTGATATACCCTGGATGCCAGCCCTTTGTCAGATATATCTTTCACAATTGTTTTCTTCCAGGTGGTGGTTTGTCTAGCCCTTTTCTTAATGGTGTCTTTTGGATGAGCAGAAAATTTTGATTTTGATGAAATCTAGTTTAGCAAAGATACTTTAATTTTTATTTATTTATTTATTTTTAAAAGATTTTGTTTATTTATTTGACAGAGAGAGACACAGTGAGAGAGGGAACACAAGCAGGGGGAGTGGGAGAGGGAGAAGCAGGCTTCCTGCTGAGCAGGGAGCCCAATGTGGGGCTCAATCCCAGGACCCTGGGCTCATGACCTGAGCCAAAGGCAGACACTTAATGACTGAGCCACCCAGGCACCCCTAGCAAAGACATTTTTAAATGGTTATTGCATTCTTTGATTTGTCCGAGAAACTTTTTGCTTGCCCCTGAGTCATGGAGATATTCATTCATGTTTTCTTCTAGAAACTTTACAGTTTTAGCTTTTACGTTTAGGCTGATGCTTCATCTCAAAATAATGTTTGTGTATGATGTAGGGGTCAAGGTTCATATTTTTCCCCTACCTCACTATTCTAGCAATGGTTCGTTTGATAAAACTTTCCTTTCCCCATCTGACTGCTTTGGCACTTCCGTTGAAAATCAGATGATGGCATGAGTGTGGTTCTGTTTCTAGGATCTCTTTCCTGTACCCGGGTCAGCTGATTTTTGCCATGGGCTCAGTATTGCCAGATCTCCCAAATTTTAGAGGACAGCATAGAAACTCTGATGGTTTCTAATGTGAATAAGTCTAAATTTTTAAACGTTGAAAACCAACTCTAAATTTGAATGAACAAACAAAGAGACCAACTCCATGCAGCCAAACAAACTCATTGGGTCTGGGGCCTTGGGAGTAGGGGAGATAATTTCAGCAGGAAGCTGGATGTATGTATATTCAAGTATAAATCAAGCTCCTTATTTTAAGTGACAGAAAATGGGAAGGTCTCCAGGGCAGGCAGGTGGGTTTCAATAGTCAGTGCTTGTTTGTTTGTTTATTTATTTATTTATTTTATATGAGAGAGAGCAAGCACATGAGAGGGGGGAGGGTCAGAGGGAGAAGCAGACTCCCTGCCGAGCAGGGAGCCCGATGCGGGACTCGATCCCAGGACTCCAGGATCATGACCTGAGCCGAAGGCAGTCGCTTAACCAACTGAGCCACCCAGGCGCCCCAGTCAGTGCTTGTTAATGAGAATTCGCTGCCAGGGTGAGTTTAAACCCAGGCCTGAGGTTTCTTTGGTGCCCAGGAAACTGGGGGAGTACATCTGGGGAGCTATTTGGAATTACGTCTAGAAACAATAAAGGCAGAGAGGGCCAGGTGGGAGATGAGGAGAGGCCAGCATGCCCTGGGTTATAGTGCTAAACTGAGAGTTTAGGCCTCTAGACAGACCAGTGACAGGAAAGAGAGAAGGACCAAGAGAGCCCAGGTGAGCTGATTTGGAGTCAAGGGTCTGGAGTGGAGGGGACTAAGACAGGACAATTCTCTAGGCCCAGGCCCAGAAAGATGCCTCGTGGAATTGGCTGAAGGTCAGCACCACCTACTTGTCATCCCCAAGTTAAAGTTCCTAGTTTTTAACATGTTAAGATTACAGTTTACATTTAAAAAGTTCAACGGGAACCACTTCACATTTTTTTTTTTAATTTTATTTATTTATTTGAGAGAGAGGGAGACAGAGAGAGTGAGAGAGTGAGAGCCGGGGGAGCGGGAAAGGGAGAAGCAGACTCCCTGCCGAACAGGGAAAACGGGGAGCCGGACGCGGGGCTCCACCCCAGGACCCAAGATCATGACCTGAGCTGAAAGCAGACGCTTAACTGACTGAGCCACCCAGGCGCCCCCACATGTTTCAAACATAAAAAAAAAAAATACTAAAAATGATGAATGAAAAGTCTTTTTCCCACCTGTCTCCCATCTGCCCAGTTCCCGTCTTCAACCCCTCCACCCCCAGCTACCATTTGTACAGTTTATTTTTACCCCAACCAAGGACACTAGTTTGGCAGCCATGTCTGTCTGACAGAATGTTGAGTGTGCCGGTTGGGCCGCATGGGGCAGAGCTCACTGCAGTTGGCTGCATGTGAGAGAAAACAAGCAGGCCTGCATTAAAGCCAGATAGAACTTTGTTAGAACTTGCTAGAACCTTGCCTCATGAATATGTAAGACAGCGCGATCCGGATAGGAAATCATCCTACTGAAATGTGACATGGGGCTTGCTATGGACTACATTGTGTCTCCTCAAAATTCCTATGTTGAAGCCTTAACCCCCAGTGTCATGGTATTTGGAGGTGGGGCCTTTGGGACGCAATTGGGTTTAGCTGAAGTTATGGGGCCTCCGTGATGGGCTTTGTGTCCTCAGGAGGAGAGGGAGAGACCAGAGCCCTGTTTCTGTCAGCACTGTGCACGGACGCCATGGGAAGGCAGCTGTCTGCAGGCCCGGAAGCGAGCTTTCACTAAGAGCCCCACCATGTTGGCGCCCGGACGTCCACCTGCCACCGAGTCCACGCTGCTTTGTGACAGCAGCCTGAGCTGCCTAAGACGGGGGCTCTGGCACCAACCAAAAAATGAGCTCCGAGAAAACCATGGAAAGATTTTCAGTTCTTTGAAATACACCTTTGAATGGTTTTGCCCAGAGCATCCCAATGTGCTGTACTTGAAAGTGCAGGCTCACACAGAGAGACTGAGAACCACTGGTCTGGAGGAAGGCTCTGTGGGGGAAGGGGACGACCACAGGGACAGGACCCTGAAGTGCTAGAAGCCCGCGAGAAGTTGGATGGCCTGTGAGCACAAGGGTGATTAACTTCAACTGCGCGTCTCTGGCTGGGCTCACACTCTTGCCAACCGCTAAACTCTCCTCTGGGAGGAATGTAGAGGGAAGAATGAATGCATGTGAGAGGATTTGCAAACCTTCAGGGGTGATGTTGGGTTCTGGATGTTGGCTGCCTGACTCAACTTCTATGGGGTAGAGGGTATTTTCACGGAGAAGATTTCAATTTCTTGTCCCCACTGCCATTTATTTTGATTTGAAGGTAATGCTGCCCTCTCCTGGGCTGATCTTGCAACTGCAGCCCCTGGCCACCCAGAGTCAACACCACCCCCGCCCCCCCACGCCCCCGGCAACGGAGCCCTAGCTTGATCTCAAGTGGTGTCAGTATCGTTGGGGGTCTCAGGCTTTGCTAAGTCACCATGGTGGAGTCAGCTTGCCCTTCAGTGCTATATCCCAGAGGCTGGAGGTGAGATAAACAGAAGGCAAGTGACTTTAGGGTCTCCAAATAGAGCCCATCCTTTTTCTTTTTCTTTTTCTTTTCTTTCTTTCTTCTTTCTTTCTTTCTTTCTTTCTTTCTTTCTTTCTTTCTTTCTTTCTTTCTTTCTTTCTTCTTTCTTTCTTTCTTTTCTTTCTTTCTTTCTTCTTTCTTCTTTCTTTTTCTTTCTCTTCCTTTCTTTTTCTTTCTTTCTTTCTTTTTCTTTCTTTTTCTTTCTCTTTCTTCCTTTCTTTCTCTTCCTCCCTTCCTTCCTTCCTTCCTTCCTTCCTTCCTTCCTTCCTTCCTTCCTTCCTTTCTTTCTTTCTTTCTTTCTTCTTTCTTTCTTTCTTTCTTTCTTTTCTTTCTTTCTTTCTTCTTTCTTCTTTCTTTTTTTCTCTTTCTTCCTTTCTTTCTCTTTCTTTTTCTTTCTCTTTCTTCCTTTCTTTCTCTTCCTCCCTTCCTTCCTTTCTTTCTTTCTTTCTTTCTTTCTTTCTTTCTTTCTTTCTTTCTTTCTTTTCTTTTGATTTTCTTTCCTCAACCACTTTTTATCTCATCCTAATCATCAAGCTGTCTCCTAGGCACTTGAGATATAGTGATCTAGATAGGTAAGGATTTCTACCTTCCCGAAGCTTATAGTCTAGAGAAGAGAGAGCCGATAAACAGTAGTGTATGTAGTACCCACGCAGATTATGGAGTATGTTCAAAGTGGTAAGTGCTGTGAGAGGGGAAACATGTTTGGAATATAGCACAGCCAGGGACATCAGGAGTGCTAGGGGAGGTGCAGTTGGGAATAGGTGCACAGAATGGGCCTCAGTGAGAAGGTAGCATTTGAGCAAATTCTCAGAGGAGGTGGAGGAGTTACGTGTGGGAGATCTATAGGAGAGCATTCAGAGAAGAGTGGGCATTGGAAGCAATGCTCTTGAGGCAGGAGCCGGGCTAATATGGCTGGAGCAGAGCTCTAAGGAGGGGGAAGGAGGAGGATACAGTTAGAGGATGCTATGGGCTGGATTGTGTCCCCTCCCTTCCCCGCCCCTTCATATGTTAGAGTCCCGCAGTAAGTCAGAATGGGACCTTATTTAGAAATAGGGCTGTCGCAGATGTCAGCAGCTAGGATGAGGCCATCAGAGGGTGCCCGAATCCAACATGACTAGGGTCCTTAGAAAGAGGGGAAATTTGGACACAGACACAGGCATCTGAGGAGAGCATCATGTGACGATGAGGGCAGAGATCAGGCTGATGCATCTATAAGCCAAGGCATGCCAAAGATGCCCAGCAAGCCAGCAGGCACTAGGAGAGAAGCCTGGGACGGCTTTTCCCTGGCAGCCCTCAGAGGAACCAACCCTGCTGACACCCTTATCCTGGACATCCAGCCTCCAGGACTGTAAGACAATAACTCTCTGCTGGGTGAGCCACTCCAGCATACTAATACACGGGGATGACGAGGCGGGATGGCAGTGGGGGAATGATGGGGAAGGCCCTAGAGGATTTTGGCTTTTCAAATTCGTTTTTTCATGATTAAACGGGATATATCCCCCCAAATGCAAGCATTGTTCAACAGCAGAAGACCATTAATATAATTCACATGCTAATATATCTAAGAAGAAAAAAAAAATCGTATGACCGTCTACATAGGCCTTTGACAAATTTCAATACCCACTACTCCCGATTTAAAAAATAAAACTCAATAGAACACTGTATGTTAACTACACGGGAATGAAAATAAAAAAAAATAATTAAAATCCACCTAGACCTGCAGGCAGAAAGCATTCTCAAAAATAGGAGAATGGAATTGTATTCATAAATAAGGTAGAAGTGAATCTCTCAATTACAAAATCAGTTTTAAGACAGAAAAACGAAACTCCACAAAATCAGATAGGTGACAACTTTAAAAACAAGTGTTAATGGAACTCCAGCTTTTATCCGGATTTTGCCAGCTTTTCCATTATTACCTCTTTCCATACCAGGATCCAGGCCAGGGGACCACATTGCCTCTAGCTGGCATGTCACCCCAATCTCCTGTGACCCAGGGTAGTTTTGCTCAGTCCTTCCTTGTTTCTCATGACCTTGATCGTCTTGAGGAGTGCTGTTCAGGTATCCTATAGAACGCTCCCCCGCCCCAATCTGGGTTTGTCTGATGTTTTTCTCCCGACTAGATGGGGGTAATGGGTTTTTGGAGAGGATACCACAGGTGGGTGACTTCTCATCATATTCTGTTGGGAGGGTAGGAGCACACAGCATCCCTGGTGATGTCAACCTTCCTTAATTGGTTAAGGTAGTGTTCGCCAGGTTTCTCCACCGTGAAGCTGCTTAAAATGCACTCAAAATTATTAAAGCAGTGAAATTCATTCTTTGGAACCATGGGAGGGCAGTGAGAAGGCATGGTGTGATCTGACTTAGAATGTCAAACATCACTCCGGCGGGCATGAAGGGGAGAGATTAGAAGAGCAGGAGGACTGGGAGGTCACTTCAGTAACCTAGGTGAGAAAGGGAAGGTGGCAGGGGCCAGGGCATCAGCTGTTGGGGTAATGAGAAAATAGGAGTTGGAATCTATTTTGGTAGAGCTGGCAGAACTTTCTGGCAGATTGAATGTCAGGTGTGAGAGATAGGTGTCAAAGAAGAGTCTACAAAGTGGCCTGAGCTACTGGAAGGACGGAGTGGCCACCGACTGAGCTAAGGTGAAGATTCTAATCTGCCTCTTCACTCCTCTCCACTACTTCATCCACTTAACCAATATTTGCTTGGTGCCAGAGCCGGCTGCAGGACCCGGTGCAAAATGAAAGCTTGGGGTCCTTCATTCCAAAAGCAGGAGAAAAGCTTGTTTCTTTCTTCTACGATCGTTCTCTTAACTGGACTCTGTGTTTTTTTGTTTTGTTTTGTTTTAAGTAGACTCCACACGGGGAGCCCAGTGTGAGGCTCAAACTCACAACCCTGAGGTCAAGACCTGGGCTTTCTTTTTTTTTTTTAAAGATTTTATTTATTTATTTGAGACAGAGAGAATGAGAGACAGAGAGCATGAGGGGGAGGAGGGTCAGAGGGAGAAGCAGACTCCCTGCCGAGCAGGGAGCCCGATGCGGGACTCGATCCAGGGACTCCAGGATCATGACCTGAGCCGAAGGCAGTCGCTTAACCAACTGAGCCACCCAGGCGCCCCAAGACCTGGGCTTTCTTAAGCGTCTAGCCACTCAGGTGCCCCTAAAGATAGTCTCTAATGGACTCTGTGTTTTTTATTTGCTCTTTAATGCTGTGCTCCCCGAGGCATAGGGCCCTGTAGGGTGGGGGAGTGGGAGGCTGAGCCCAAGGAGGCAATAAGGGTGGGACTGCATGTGAGCTGAACTCCAAGCCCCTGTGTGCGCTCCACTGTCCCACCAGACTTCACTCAGAAGACACCAACTCCGAGATAAAGTATTACGAAGTTCAAGGCAGTGACTGCAGAGCATTCTGCCCCAAGCTCAGGGCTCTTTTGAGCACAGGACTCCATGTGGCTGTGCTGGTCACCCACCCACTTCCTGTTTGGCATCTACTTGTATGTGTCACACCCTTTGCGGGGCACCGAGAATGCAAAAAAGAATCTTTTATAGTTCCTGCCTTTAAGGAGGGGTGAGGAACGAAGGGATGGTTTATGAATCACTACTCTGTACCAGAGTCTTGCCTATTCACAGCCCAGTGGGAGGGAAAGACTTCTAAAAATGATTCAATAACACAGTCTGGAAACCACAACAGTGGAGAACCCGGCCGGGTGACACAGGAAGGGAGGGGAGGGAGGATGCAGGGCATTCAGGGCTTGAGGAGTTGGGAGTTCAGTGGACAGGAGACTCAACGTCCTGGGCGTCTGCTCATGAACCTAGCTGGACCGGCAAATTGGAGTGAGGAGAAGGGGAAATGACCATTAGAAGGTTATTTACTGTTTTTTTTGTGTGTGTGTGAAAATGGCTAAATACATATTTTTTTAATTGCAAAAGTCATGCTCATTTGAGAAATTGGGCAATATCAAAAGATATAAACAAGAAAGCAACTATCTGTAATCCCACCACCCAAAGAGAACCACTGTTAACATTTTGACTCTCTTTCCTATTTTTTCCCCTGGGCGCACACATGCATTTATTACAAAGTGTTATCCTACTGTACATTCTACTTGTTAACCCGTATTTGCCCTTGGCATCCTATTATAGCTACCTTTCCCTAACATTAATTGTAGCTATCAGTGGTTGTGTTTAATGGACACACAGTGTTCCATTTTATAGATCTACTTTAATTTGTATAAAAGTTTTGGAAGGGCACTGAAGTTTATCAACCTGTATTATATAAACAACCCTGTGATAAGCTTTGTCTTCCCTCCCTCCCTCCCCCTGCCTTCCATTCCTCACATTAAGTGGGATTTCAGGGTCAGAGGGTCTGCATTGTTTAGTGTGTTTGATGCATATTCTCCCAACAGGACTGTGTGTGGAGGGGGCGGGTACAAAGACAGCAAAATGTGATTGAACAATTATTATCTGCCGGATACTATGCTAAGCACTTTACACGTATTAACTCATCGATCCTCATATCAGTTCTATGAGCTAGGTGCTACTTTTCTTCCCATTTTACAGACGAGAAAATTAGGGGCAATTGAGCCAGTATCCAAGGCTCCGAAGGGCAACAACTGTCCAGGGACAGGGCTGAGATCTGCACCACGGTGGTTCGGTTCCAGAGCCTGCACTCTATCCCAGTTCATCATCACGTAGCACCATGAGGCGAGTATCATTATCCCCATTTTTATGGGTAAGGATTTTTTTTTTAGCCTTTTTTTTAAGTTTTAATTTTAATTCCAAAGATAAAGATATTTTGATACACATTAAGAAACTTGTCCAAGATCATCAACCAATAAAGGAAGGGCCATATTCGAAGCATCATCTGTGTGACTCCAAAGCAGAGATTGCTGGGTCCTTCATGAAGATGTCTGAATTCATTCAGGAGTGTGTTCTCAGCTGGGTTTTTATGTGCTTACTTTTCAACGTTCCTCTTTGGCTTCTGCCAGAGCTCGGCAATCAGGGCTCGGAGGTCTGCACCTGCCCAGGTCATATCTCTGTCAAGTCCTCACTTACCCTGACTCTCACAGCCTGGACCCTGTGATGCACTGACTTTCCTCCCCTCTCCTCTCATCCTAGATCACCTCGTTTTCTAGAACTCTTTCAGTTGGTCACAGTTTTGGTTGCCAGTCACAGGACACTCAGCCTGAACTGGTCTTAACAATAGAGAACTGAAAAGTACCCAGGGAAGATTGCCTCTGGTTTGTTCAGGACTCTGGCTCGGTTTCCCTGTGATTCTCTCAGTTCTGCCTTCCTCTGTGTGTTAGTTTTGGTCCTTGGACTGGTTTGCCATTTATATACCAAATGGCTTCCAGCTGTAACTAAGACGACATCCTTGCTTTTCCGCTGTCACCAAATAGTCGTCCCAAACTTGGCTCTGCGTGGGTCATCTTAGTCACATGCTTACCGCGCACCTGTCACTATGGCAATGGGGGTGATCACTGGGGAGAGGGGCGAATCCCTCCTCCACCTCCCCTACCTCTCTTTCGGTCCCCAGGTCCAAGTGGACCCTTCTGCAGGGATGTGAAGAGATGCTGCCGTTGGCATGAAAGCTGACACTGGACGGAATAGATATACTTGTGGCTGTATTGTGCGGCTCACATGCTCTTGCACAGAAGCTTCCATTTTCAAAACAGTGGCAAGAAGAGGCCTCTGCATTTTGCCAGAGGACTGGCATCCAGGTGACACATGTCACAACAATCTTGGTGGCATCGGATGTTCTGCACAGAATAGTAAATGCTTTCCCATTAGGAACCTTATAGATCCATTGAAGAGGGAGCAGTTCTAAGTGGGAAGGTGCCGTACGGAAGATATGTTGGGTGGGCGGACTTGCTGGAACATTTTCAAGTGGGTAACATTTTATTCCAAGCTCATCTATATGTGCCTTTCCCCTCCTTCAGTGAAATGCTCTTTCCTTTCTCTCCTTCCATAAAGGGGAGAGTCTTTAACTCTTGTCCTCCAGATCGCCTTCCCACTGGAGACCTAAGCTACCACCACACTTGCCCCCACAACCACCCAGAGGGACTGCTTCTCCTTTACTCCTTGGGCCTGAGGGAGGACCAGACCCTTTCCTCATACCTCAGTCATTCATTGGGTTAGACTGGAATGTTGGACTGACTAGAGTCAGGGCTTAAGAAAAGCAGAAGGGAGTTATATACAAAGAAGGACTTAAAGTATTAGCTAGGGCGGCTCCTGCCCTGGTCTTTCCCTTTGGGTCCCTTGCAAGGACTGTCCGGGCCTGCGACTACCGCCCCCTTGTGGCAGACACTCTCTTTGCCCATGGCCTCTGCTTGCACTTGAGTATTCGTACGCGTTTTGCAGACAGGCCCCAGGCAGTCTGTTTTTTCCTGTGTTACCAGTCACTGTTTGCTGCCCCAGAATTACTTTTCCCCTAGATGATTAATAAGGGAATGTCCGTTCCCTTCAGGGACTCCCCACCTTCAAGTCCTTTCTGGTCTAGGCATCAGAACACAACAGTCCAACACCAGTAAAAGCAAAGCATGGGTGGCCCCAGGGCAATTGTCTCCTTATACTTCTTGCTACTTTTTATGAATGAGAAGAGAACCCAGGAGGAGAGCATGACTTAGCTTAGAAAGTACGCTTGCCGGTGACAGAGCTTAGGCACCGGGGGCATGGTTAATTGGCATTTATGGTAGGGGCAGACTTTATACTTGAATAGATTGATGCTAACTTTAAACTCAAGAGGGTGGTTGGAGAAGAACGATGCCAGACAGACCGGCCCGGCTGTGTGGAAGTGAAGCTTTCAGGCCTACCTCATCTATGACCGTGCAGCCGAAAGCAATAGACGCTCTGACTCACGGTGGTGACCTGATCTGTGACTCACAGCAGGTGTATCTAATGTCATTTCTTCTACAACCATGGATTGAGCACCTACTTTGTTCCCTGACAGAGGATCAGAAGATGGATCAGAGAGGGTCTCTATTCTCTAGAAGCTCACAGTCTGGTGGGGAAGGCTGACTTGTAAGCACGTCGTTATAATGCAGTAGGGTTCATGTTGTAACAGAGATGGGTTACTGTACCAGAGGAGTAAAGCCAGGGGACACACATTAGCTGCTGGGAACAGCTGAGGCAGGTTCTGAGAAGCCATCCTTCATTCTGGGAGAGGAGCAAGATGACCTTAACCCCAACTCCTCGTTCACAGATTGCCCCAGCTCCAGTGGTCTCCCTGTTGTCCAGCCAGATTGCGGGAGTGGTCCCAGCCCCCAGCCTCGGCCATTCTAATCAACCAACTGTTGAGAATGGTTGTGTGGTGTGTCGGGGTGGGGGGGGTGGTTCTCCCTCTGATCTTCATGACGTCTCCACCACCCCCTGGGGCCACCCCAAAGAAGCCTACAGGACAAGTAAAAATTGTGTGCTTGTTGTCCAAACACAGCTTGAGGACAGACCTCCACCTCCTTCCCACAAAATTGAGCAGGGGTCGAGGGGGGCCCAGTCCCTCCTAAGTGGGGGGCTCCTACCAGGCCCGCCTACAGTGGACTCCTGAAGTTTCTACTGTCAAAAGTAAAATCCTCTCTCCTTTATTCGTGTCCAAGCAAGTTGGAAGCTTTCAAAGGTGATCTAAGGGAATTTAAGGATAAACAAGTGGGCACAAATGCAAGAAAAAGAGAACAAACATAGTCATCTGAGTGGAGAATTCAGATAGTGGACCCTTAACTCCATCTTCATGTCTGGTTGAACATCTGGGTCCTCGGAGTCTCTGATGCCCTGTGGTCCCTTGATTTCATCTGTTCTCCAAATATGGACAAGGGCAGGGCTCAGAGAGGAGGTGTGCGGTGACGAAGCTTCCCTATTTCCCTTTATTCATCAAGTTTCCTCTGACTGTTAAGTCCCACTGGTCTCTGAGCTCCAACCTTTTACAGTTGGACACACCTGGCCGGTGCCTAAGGTAGGAAGCCACCTCTGTTGCCAGGACTTTCTTTGGGGAGGGAGACTTGGTTTGACTGTGTTTTAGAAAATGCATTCATTTCTCTGAGACCTGAAGACTTCTGCTCACTTGGCTTCCTGCCTCCTCCCTTGTGACCACCTATTCAATTCTGATCTCATACATGGCTGTAGTCGGTAACAAGGGGGCCACAGTCTTGTCACTTCCCCCTTTCACGCCTCTCCCTTTTTTTGGAGGAAGAGGCTTACATTTTCCCAATCTAATGTTTATTGCTTTGCCCTCAAATGTTGTCTTCTGTAAAAATGCAGTATCGGCAGGCAGAGAACATACTAAAATGTGTGGATCGGAATGAACTTATAGAACCTCAGGCCTGCAAGCAAGTCAGGGGTTAAATACTCTGCCTCCCTCAAGCTGCAGAGGAGAAAACAGAAATCTGTAAAGGTAAAATGACCCACTCAAGGTCACACAGCTTAGTATTGATAAATCAGGATAGAGTGAGGACTGGATACCAGGTATCCTTATTTCCAGTCCAGTAACTTTCCAAAGTCTTTAGACTGTTTCCTGGAGATCTGGGGAGTTTTGGGGGAGCCACCTGAGCAGCTGTCTGGGTAGAAATAGCAGCACCCCCTCCTTCCCAGCAAATGAATTTTTGTCGGTTTTACATATTGGTCTTCTGGTATGATTTTGCTTCACTAAAGTGTTTCACAATTTAGGAAGGTATCTGAGCACTGCTGGTGGTTCTGTGGATGTGTAAGGGGTGATAACAGGGAACAAGATGGGGACTTCTCTCAAATGGTGATGCTATGAAATTGACCTCTAAAGAATTCCAAAATAGAGGAGAATTAAAGGACCTCCTGTTGCCAAACCAACAGAGAAGCAGAAGATATCCCAGTAACTATTCTCCCATCCCTGATGAGTGACTTTAATCTGAATTACTAAATTATATTTCTTCCCTTTGAATCTTTCAACCAGGTTGAACCATGATTGTCTTGATGAATGATCTATGGAATGATACTGAGTGGAATTATGATGAATTTGGAAATTTCAGCGGCACACCACCCACAGAAACATATAGTCCCTGTAGGATAGACCCTGAGACACTCAACAAGTATGCAGTGGTGGTCATCTATGCCCTGGTCTTCATGCTGAATCTGCTGGGAAACTCCCTAGTGATAGTGGTTGTCTTATATAGTCGGATCAGCCAGTCTGTCACTGACGTCTACCTGCTGAACCTGGCCATAGCCGACCTGCTCTTCGCCCTGACCTTGCCTCTCTGGGCTGCCTCCAAGGCAAAGGGCTGGATCTTTGGCACACCCCTGTGCAAGGTGGTCTCGCTCCTGAAGGAAGTCAACTTCTACAGTGGTATTTTACTACTGGCCTGCATCAGCGTGGACCGCTACCTGGCCATTGTCCATGCCACACGCACGCTGACCCAGAAGCGGCACTGGGTCAAGTTCATATGCTTAGGCATCTGGGCCCTGTCCCTGATCCTGTCCCTACCCATCTTCATCTTCCGCAGGGCCATCAATCCCCCCTACTCCAGCCCAGTCTGCTACGAGGACATGGGTGCCAATACGACAAAACTGCGGATAGTGATGCGGGCCCTGCCCCAGACCTTTGGCTTCCTCCTGCCGCTCGTGGTCATGCTGTTCTGCTATGGGCTCACCCTGCGCACCCTGTTTGAGGCCCACATGGGGCAGAAGCACCGGGCCATGCGGGTCATCTTCGCTGTCGTGCTTGTCTTCCTGCTCTGTTGGCTGCCCTACAACCTGGTCCTGGTCGCAGACACCCTCATGAGGCTCCGGGTGATCAAGGAGACTTGTGAGCGCCGCAATGACATTGGCCGGGCCCTGGATGCCACCGAGATTCTGGGCTTCCTCCACAGCTGCCTCAATCCCTTCATCTACGCCTTCATTGGCCAGAAGTTTCGCCATGGACTCCTCAAGATCATGGCCTTCCATGGGCTCATCAGCAAGGAGTACTTGTCCAAGGACGGCAGGCCTTCCTTTGTGGGCTCTTCTTCAGCAAACACTTCTACTACCTTCTAAGCGCCCCCGGCCCTGTTGCAGCCCCTCGGGGCTCCTCCCTCACCATCAGCATCGCGTTCCGAGCCTCATGTCCACTGGCTGTTCACAGTCTCTGTGTCAAGGCAGCCCCCGGGTGTGGTTACAGGAAGTTACTGGGGCCACGTCCTTTTCAGGCCCTTTGTACAGTTTAGAAAGCCTGCCCTGGTTCCCCAGCCCTGACTATACTTACTCTGTCAGCTGCTAGAGCTCAGTCCATCCTACCACTGAGCCCACAGCACTCTGTTCTCTGAGGCAGTTAAAGACACTTCAAAGGCATTCCTTCAAGTGACTACAGAAAGTTCCTACCATGGGGAGGCATCAGTGGTGAACGGCATTAGCTGCTGCCCCGACTGTCCCTTTCTTGCTTGCCAGCAAAGCCCACCTCCCTTGAGAGAGGCTGAGAAGGACAGATACTCACTTTCGAAGACTCCCTTGGCTAGGAGTGGCCCTGCCATTCACTTTGGACTAATTAGATTTCAGGGCAATGGTGTGCTGGTAAACCACTCTCCTGGGGGAAAGAAGTCCTGATTTGTAGCATTTACCGAGTTGCCTGGTGTAAATGCTCCCGCCATGGCGATTTCAAGGGTTTTCAAGTGTTTAGCAACCAGCTCACAAAAATTTAGGAAATGTAATGAGCTGCTTTCACAAGCAGGTACAAACTGGCCCTAGTGCACCATTGCTTAAGAGGAAGTCTGCTGGGTCCAGGGACTCCTGGGAAGTAGTCCTGATTGAAAAAAGAGAGAAAGGCACACACACACCCTTGGTTCTCACCTTTGAATATGGCTGTAGGATATGATGTGACAAAGAGGCAAAAAGTGTGCTCAACACACTTAGGCAGATGGAGCAGATGAGAATAAAGAGCCCAGAAAGAAGCCTAAGCGTAAATGGTCAATGATTTTCAACAAGGGGCACCAAGACTATTCGATGGGGAAAGGATAGTCGTTCAACAAATGGTGCGGGCAAACCAGATATCCACACGCACAGGAATGAACTTGGTCCCTTTCCTTACACTATATGCAAAAGTTGACTCAAAATGGGTCAAAGACCTACACAGGGGAGCTTCAACCATAAAACGCTTAGTAGACACGTAGAGGATATGTCTTATAACATTGGATTTGGCAATGATTCCTTTGATATGACACCGAGAGCACAGGTAAGAAAAGAATAAATAGATAATTGGATTTCAGCAACGTTAAAAACTTGTGTGCATCAAAGGACACTATCAACAGAGTGGAAAGGGAAATCACAGAATGGGAGAAAATATTTTTAAATCAAATTTCATACAGTTTACTCTCCACAATATACAAAGAATTCCTACCATTCAACAACAAGAACAACAACAACAAAGACAGATAATAACAAGTGTCGGCAACGATACGGAAATACTGGTGGGACCCCTGTGCATCATTGGTGGAAATGGAAATGGTGCAGCCACTGTGGAAAACAGTGCCTTGAAAGATGAAGCAGAATTCCTATCTGATCCAGCACCTCCATGTCTAAGTGTACACCCAAAAGAACTGAGAGCAGAGACTCAAACAGATGTTCGTATACTAATGTTCCTAGCGGCATTATTCACAGTTGCCAAAAGACAACAACCACCCAATGTCCATCAATGGATGATGGACAAACAAAATGTGGGGTATACATGCAATGGAATATCGTTCGGTCTTAAAAATGAATGAGCTTCTGGTACAAGCTACAAACATGGGTGAGCCCTGAGAACATGATACGAAGTGAAAGAAGCCAGGCAAAAATAGTGTATGATTCCAGTTATTGGAAACACCTGCAATAGTCAAGTTCATAGAGACAAGAACAAACAGTTGTTACCGGGGGCTGGGCAGAGGGGAAAATAGGAGGTAATTGTTTAATGGGTACACAATTCAGTTGGGGATGATGAAGAGTTTCTGGAGATAGATAGTGGTGACAGTGGTACAACAGTGTGACTGAGCTTAATGTCACTAAACTCTACGTTTAAACTGGTAAAAATGGTCAGTTTTATGTTGTGTGTATCTTACTACAATGGGAAAAAAAAAAAAAAACAACTAGTTCCCAAAAGACAAATTTTAGCAACTGAACCAATCGTGGAACCATCTACCTATAACTTCTTGTTCGGGGAGATAATTAAATGTCTTTTTTTTTCCTTTGTATAAGCCACTTTGAGTTGAGTGTTTCATTACTTGCAACAAAAAGCATCTGAAATGCTACAGAGAAGTCAGGCAAGGGTGAACAGAGGTCCCGAACGTAGATTTATTTACAATAATTAAATCCCTTTGCTATCTATTGGGTGCACAGATAGAGAGAAGGATTGAAATCAAGAGAGAAGCCAGCCTTTCTTCCTCCTTCATCCCCAGCCCAAGCCTGTTGCTGCTGCACATGTACTATAGAAGGAGATATGTCCCGGGATCATCTAGTGCTTCTTATGTCTTTGGGTGAAACCAGAGTCAAGAGCATCAAGGGTCAGTGTGTTTTACCAAATCAGCTGGATTGGGGAGCAGGAAGCCAGACAGCTCTGCTGAGCTCAACCAGCTGCCCCTACTTTGAGTCTTCACTCTCTTCTCTCTTCCACTCAAAACACACACACACACACACACACACACACCCATCATGCAGGACAGACAAAAGCACACCTTGCAGAATAGGGAAATGATTTCCACACAAAACCAAGGATTTGACTCATTGCTTGGGCAGTCTTTCCTGAGGGCCTGCCATCCCAGGGCTCTGGGACATGACAGAGCCTTACCCAGGCTGAGCTCCTGTTCACAGGCCTCGTCCCTGCGGGGGCTTTGGCAGGAGGGGGTTGGGCTCAGAGAAGCCTACTAAGGAAGTAAGACTGCAAGGGGAGTCCAAGGGCACAGTCCCCAAGCTTTACCAGGTTCCGATCCCCTTCCTGTTAACAACTCTCCGACCACTAAATCAAAGAGACAGCTGCTGTGGTTCTGACCAAGAGGCCTCTCCAGGGAGGCAGGAGCAAACCTCTGAGCTGGGGTGCTCAAGGGGCAGGTAACTACCTCTCCTGACTCATGAAAGCACAAACAGGATTAATCCGGCCCCGCTAATCCCTTGTTCCAAGCCCATTCTGTGCCAGGCACTGTGCTAAGCTCAGGTTCAAGCTTGACTTAGCTGCTCTGGCCAAGCCTTCAGAGCAGCTTCTGATTCAGCAGGGGAACGTGTATTTACTGGAGGGAACACCCGAGTTGCCAGAGGGACCGGGGGTGTTCTGACCTGGCAGGGCGGATGGGCCAGATGGCTCCCTGAGATCATTGTCAGCGGGAGGAGGCCAAACCAAGTTTCACTCTGGTTCTGGGGCTCTCTCTTTCATTCTCTCTCTCTCCCTCCCTCTCTACCTCTCTCACATAAAGACAGTCTTGGCACAAATAACCTACCAACCAAGCCATCACCGGGAGGAGGCAAATCCAGGGCCTGTCTTTGAGTTGTTGATTTCTTTCTTCCCTCCGATGTTTCCAAGCCTGAGTCCCACTGTCAGGGCCCAGCTCCTTTCTGCCCAAAACTGCCTGCTCAGTCTGAGCCAGCCCCTCTTGCTTCTGAGATACACTGCCCTACTTACATGAACACCCTCCGTCTTGTTTCTCTGTCTCCCCAGTTTAGGCCGTCTTCCTCAACGCAGTCCCTCCTCATTGCAGGAATGGGCTCCCTTTGGTCACGAAATCGGAACAGCCTCCAGTGTCTCTTTGGGTGATATGAAGACGTACACCCAGGTGGCAAGTCACATTGAAATTCATCCCACATTGACCCATGTGGAAAACGGCCACCCTGCCATAGCAGAGCCAGAGGATACCTAGAGCTCCCCTCCACCCCCCGCCAACCCTTGCAATACACAAATGAGGAAACTGAGGCCCAAGCAAAGCAACTTGATCAAGATCTCGTGGCTGGGTAGAGCTGGAATAAAAATGTCTAGTGCGGTTCATTTTTTCAGATATTTCGCTTTTCTAGTGGTGACACTTCAGGCACCTTCCAAATAGATGGGAAAATACATATAGGAACTTCCCAGAGCATTCCACTCCTATAGGTAGGGCTGGTCCACTTCTTCAGTGCCTACACTCATCTGATAGAGTCAAGGGCCAACTGAGGCTTGGGGCCCAGGTTTGGGAGCAGGCTCAGATGGGGTTACCCTATTCTGAGCTGGTACATAAGACAGTTAAAGTCGGACGGGGCTCCTGGGTGGCTCAGTCAGTGGGGCGTCTGACTCTTGATTTCTGCTCAGGTCATGATCTCAGGGACGTGGGATCGAGCCTTACGAGGGGGTCCGCGCTCTCCCTCTCCCTCTGCCCACCCCCCCCCCCCCACTGCTCACACACCCACACATGTGTACACTCTCTCTCTAAAAGAAAAGAGACAGTTGGAGCCCAACACAAAATTCAGAGACAGGCAAAACAAGCCTCTATCAGGCAGGGTTCCATCAGAAAAGCAGGACCGCTTGGAGGAGAGATTCATTATAGGGATTTGACTGTATGGGATTGTGGAAGTGGGCTAAATAGTCTAGGTCAGGCTGTTGTCTTTGCTTCTGGTGCTGGGACCCGAAAGTGGCAGGACAGAGAGCCAAGGAGGAAAGATCCCATGAAGCAGACAAGAGTGAGGGCGAGCTGGAACCTGCAAGGACAGACCGAAACCTGCCCCCGGTCTCTCGTGGCCTCCAAGTTCAACATGCGGACGGACTGCTGGAGATGCTGATGACTGCATCATGAAGGTCAGAACACACGAGGCTCAGGAGGTACGGCTGATTCAGCTGCCGCCCCACACTAACGAGAGGAGCCAGCAAATTAAGGACAGCAGAGACCAGCGTCTGGTGCCTTGCGCTGACCTTCCAGAGCATAAAAAAGAATGTCACTTCTGCTCCACTTTCCACCTTCCAAAGCTCACACAAAAGTCTCTTCTGGCTGACGCTAACGTGAAACTAGGCGAGAAAGGGAGGGAATTTGATGAAACATGATTCCAGCTTAACTAAATTGACTCATTGGAAATCTTTCAGGCAAACTTAAGTGCAGACTATAAAGAGAAAGAATGATCACCACCAACGTTTGAATAATGTTTATTTAGAGTTTGAATCTATCAGGGAGGAACACATTTGGGCTTTTGAGAGTACTGGGAATATTCTTTCTTTACCTAGATTATGGCTACCTGGGATTAGTTGTTTATTATTCTTAAAGCTATAGTCATTAGTTTTCAAGACCTGTAGTATGTGTCCTATTCGCCTATTTTTATGCTTTTGATTAGTAAAATAAAGGAAAAATATGAAGAAAGTTATCAGAAGAACAAAGGGACAACTCTGGTCATTTGGAGGAACCACTGCAGAGAGCCAAGTGGAGGCTACTACATCCTATAGTTTTGGGGTCAGAATCCACCAGATTAGAAGACAATATTATCATGCACATTTGTAGCAGGGTAAATAGGTACAACCTTGAGAGAAGGCAATTTGATCATATCTATTTTAGTGCATATACCTTCTGATCCAGGAATTATACTTCTAGAAATCCACCCTATAGAAATACCCACATAGGTAGACAAATGTGTACAGGATATTTGTCATGGCGTTCTTTCTAAAACTCAAAGCTTAGAAACAACCTGAATGTTCAACAAGAGGGAAAGGGTCCAATAGACAGTGAAGGAGCATCCAGGCCATGGAATACATTGGATTCAGTGGTTTAAACACAAGGCAAAAACGTGGTGCTAAGTGGAAAAAGCCAGAACAGAAGACCACATATTGTATGATTCCACTGACATAAAATGTCTCAAAAAGACAAATCTATGGAGACAGAGAGCAGGTGCGTGGTGGGGTTGGGGAGGGGAGCAGGGAATGCTTGCAGACAGGCACAAGGCTTCTTTTAGGAGCAGTGGAAATATTCTAAATCTGGATTGTGGTAATAGTTGTACAACTCTGCAAACCTGCTAAAAAGTCATCACATGGTGTACTTAAAGCAGGTGAATTTTATGGTAGGTAAGTTATATTCAATAAAGCTGTTAAAAAAATCTTTAAAAAAATAATGAGTAGTGATACGAGAGGACCTGGAAAGATCTTTAAGAAATAATGCTGGATGGGGGCGCTTGGGTGGCTCAGTCGTTAAGCGTCTGCCTTCGGCTCAGGTCATGGTCCCAGGGTCGTGGGATCGAGCCCCGCATTGGGCTCCCCGCTCCGCGGGAAGCCTGCTTCTCCCTCTCCCACTCCCGCTGCTTGTGTTCCCTCTCTCGCTGTATCTCTCTCTGTCAAATAAATAAAATCTTAAAAAAAAAAGAAAAAGAAATAATGCTGGATGAAAAAGGAAAGTAGGGCAGTGTGTGTAGTAAATGGCTTATCCATGTGTGTAAAAACACATAACATAATAATAAAAACTATATATATAATAAGTGTTCAGGAAAACATCTGGGAGAATACACACAGTTGTTGAAAGGAGTTATAGTTAAAGAGAACTGGAGGGTAGAGTGATATGCAGGATTAATTCATACAGTTTTGCATTGTTTCAGTGTATTTGATTGGGGTGGACTTTTCTCCAAAATGCGGGAACTGAGGCCTGACTGTCCGTGCAGGGGGCGTGCCAGGCAGCACACATATCGGCCTCCTCACAGACAAGGGGGCTAGGCTTTGTGGATATGTTTCTAGGCCTTTGTATTTTCTCAGTGAACAGTCCTTTTTTTTTTTTTTTTCCACTTCATTTCTGGTAAAGTTGCTTTCGCAAAACGTCACCTTAGTCTCAAATGAGTTAAGCACCAAGGGGCCAGAAAAGAACTAGAGAGCATTAAAGGCCATGAAGCAGTGTTTCTAAAAGTGTGCCATGTTTAAAATGGGCCCCTTGCTTCGAAGGCAGCTTTACGGACAACCCCTGAATGGATCGGAACCCCGGCAGAACCAGATGGCAGACTGGAGCTGGGCCAGGAGAGAGCGTTTTATCAAACTCCTGAGAGTTTAGTAAAGTGCGGAAAGAATTTGGGGAATGTAATGAGCAATGGTGCATTACCCCAGGGTCAGTAACAGCTGGGAGCTGTTAATGCCACTAGGCCTAAGGGGTGAGGCGAGGGTGCCATTATGTGGAGGAAGCTGTACGATGAGGGCTCCCTGGCAGGAGCCAATCCCAGCAACTAGCAGGGACAGAGCTGGGGGATGCCTGACTTGAAGCTCCTGCCCATCCATCTGCTGCAAGGGTTCCCATTGGCTGAACTCAGAATCCAGAGGACAGGGGAATCCATTGAGGTAGTCCATATCGGTCAGATTCCCAGGGCATAGAGCAGGGTAAGAAAGGCAGAGAGTGGACCTAGAGGACAAATGGAAGGTATCCGACTCACCACCCCAGCTTAAGGTTAATGTAAGGTGAGGGTCACAGTGCTACTGAATCTGAGTAGGTGAGGGTGGGTCCTGGGAATCTGGAGGCCCAGATGAGTCTGATCAAGACTCAAGTTTAAAACCCACTCCCCCAGAAGCAATGATGGCAGAGAGGCCCAAACTAGCAATGAGAAACGCACTGTTGGAATGAGAATTGTTTGTGAAGGTCAGTCTTTCCCTTACAGGTCTATATTCTACTTCCTCTCTCTCTCCATACTGTACGCTTCCACTCTCTAAGACCCTCCAACCCCTGCTGACCCTGAGCCCGAAGCAAGGTGGCCTTGCATTGCAGCCTCCTCCGGACCACTCTACCTGCCCAAGGTGGAACCAATGTGGGGATGGGGAGGGAATGTGGGGAGGAATGGAGATCCTGCCCCAACTCAAGGCCCCTCCCCCAGCAGCTTCAGAGACATTCACAAGTCACCTTCCCAGAGAAGACAGACACACAACTGATTTCTCAATAGAGTCTTGCAAAGTCTGATGTCAGACATGTTCCCCTGACCAAAAACAGCAGGGTCAGCTTCCTATCAAAGCTGGCTCTGTGCCAAGCCGACTCAGAGATGGGGTCAAACTCTTGAGTCCCATGAGGGGACCTGTCCCATGTTCTTCTCTACTCCACTACAGTAATAAGACCAGCTAACATTTCTAGAGGACTTTCTTGGATGGCCAGCATTATGCTAAGGGATTTACTACACTAGACTGCACAGCTGCCTATGACAATTTGGACAACTCTGCTGCCCCGTAAGTCCACACTTGAGTCTAACTCAGTTGCCAAAATGCAGGAGCATGACTCCCAGGGAGCTTCTGAAAGGCTCAGGAGTCTCAATGTCATAGGAGCTCCCAGGGACCAGGGTCAGGGTTGCACAAAAACCCTCTCTGTTTATGGGAAGATCCTGCTAACTCAGCCTAGGACACATACATGTAAGTGTTATTCACACCATACTCTATGCAAATGGCACCCCTTAGGCTGTGCCGCGTCAAATCTGCCCATCTGTGAGTGGTGGCCCTGAACTGCCCTACCTAAATCTACACGGTCTGGGTGGAAGGGAGCTTAAAATATCCCCTTCTGGACTGAACTCCCCTTTTAACAGGTGAGTGACTTGAGACCAAGAACAGGTGGACACTTGCCAAAGGTCTTGAACTACAAGTGAAAGAAGCAGGACTAGACCCTGTTCTCTAGGTCCCTCATCCATTGCCGCCTTCACTATACCAGGAAGCATCCTGTCAAGTTGCTGGGGAACCTAATTCCCATAGGACTGACGGCAAGATTCATGAGAACGTGCCCCTGACCTTTTTCTTCTCGTACCTATAGATAAAGATCCAAGGGGAAGGAAAACCCAAAACTAGAGACTTAGAGGGCAGTCCTAAACTTACTTCTTCATTTATTTGCATCCATCATGAGAAGCCCATAAACATTTGGAGCTGGTCTAGATGGTAGATTTAGCTATTTAGGGATCTGGCCCCAGGGCTCACCACCTATAAGTAGGTTTAGCTTAGGTGGTAAGCCCTGGGACCAGATTCCTACATACACATCCCAACTCTAGTTAAACTCTTGTGCCTCAGTTTCCCCCTCTATAAAATAGACTAATTACAGAGCCAGCCTCATAAGGTAGTTTTAAAGATTAGATTAGTTAGTGAGCACGTATAAAGCACGTAGCTCAGCAAACGAGCAAAGGGAAAAAACAAGAGACAGAGGGAGACAAACCAAGAAGCAGGTTCTTAATTATAGAGAACAAACTGATGGTTACCAGAAGGGCGGGGTGTGGGGGGATGGGTGAAATAAGCGATGGGGGTTAAGGAGTGTACTTGTCATGAGGAGCAGCGGACTTGTCATGAGGAGCAGCGGGTGATGTATGGAATTGTGGAATCACTGTATTCTACACCAGAAGCTAACACAGCACTGTATGTTAACTAACCGGAATTAAAATTAAAAATTTTGCTTCAACTTCACAGATGTAGTAATTTGGGCTAAACTGTATGCACAGCAACACTGATGCAAAGTTCAAATGAGCTCCCAGCTAGAGTGTCAATATGAAATGACCACAACGACCATCAACTTACCTGGTGTATAAAGGTGGTGACATTTTGAAAATCTGTCCTGTGACCCAATCTGTTCTGCTTTTAGCCATCCATTTTCTTATATCTGCTAATAAGTCAGATTAGGCAGTTTTTATCTAGGAAGTCAGAACTGCATAAACTTTCAGAAGACTAATCTTAAATCACACAGCTTCCGGAGGGCTGACACTCACAGGACCCTGATGAACAGCGGAGAACATGCTGTCATTGGAGAAAGCCAGTGTGGTATGTTCTCTTTCCCATCATATGCCTGGATCCTGCCCAGAAAAATATTTGCATGCAGTAGATGGAGACTAATTAGCTGTTCTGTTCATTCATTTAAAAGTTGATCAATCCCTGTTTTAGACCTCACTCTTCCCCTGACTTTAAATAAGAAGAGGTAAACAGGTTCAGTGTCTACCCCCAAGACCTTATGGTCTAACGGAGAAACACAGGGAATCAATTAACACAACCCAAATGCAATAAGCATTTGAATCAAGGTATGCCATGGCTTTATGGGAACACATGGAGGGACTCATAACTCAATGTAGGGAGGCTTTCAAAACAGTCTAGCTTGTGAACTAACTTTTGAGGGGTGAATAGAATTTAACAGATGGAGATGCAGGAAAGGGCATCCAGTGAAAGGGAATAGTAGACACAAAAGCTCAGTGATGAGCTTCTTTGAGACTTCTTTGAGGTTATCATCCAAGCCTCCCTTCTCCAAGCTCTGTGTGTTCTACCAGAAGCTGCCTCCATGGCCAAAGCTGGGCCAATCAGAGTTGCTTTTCTGGAAATGGAAGGCTGGGATGTTACTTGGGATTTTCAATTGACCTGGGGTGATGTAAACTTGTGCAGTAGCTGTGGGCAGAAAGAAGCAGAGAAAGCTGGTATGCCTGGAAAGAGGAGTGAAACAGAACTGCTAAATGTAGTAGAGATGAAAAATCAGTAGTCCCCAAAGAGAGATAGCCCAAGAAAAGAGCTACCTTCCTGTTCCTTGTTCTTTTCCCTTTTGGAATCTCCTGACCCTTAGGGTCCGTCAGATGACCCTTGGATCCTTCCACTAAATTCCTTTTAGGCGTCAGTCTCTTTAAAGCAGATTTCTATTACTTACAAGCAAAGAAATCTAGACTAAGGCAGACAGCATGATGTATTAGGGGAAATTTAAGGAAAACAGTCTGGCCAAAGCAAAGGTCATAACAGATGTGGGATAAGATAAATAGGACCAGGCCAGAAGGCAAAGCCAAACCTCAGAGGACCTTGAATGCTATGCCAAAAGTTGATGCTTTATCCCACAGGCAACAGGAGATCTGGAAAAGCTTTCAGCAGATGAATATGCAAACGGATCGTTTCCTGAGTGCTGTGTGAATGGACCACAATGGCTAGAGGTTCAGGCAGGAGTCCAGTCAGGAGGCTATAGCAGAAATGGTGAGAGTCTGGGCAAAGTAATGACAATGCGAGTGGAGTTTAAGAGCTCTTTAAGAGCAAGACAACAGGAGTTAGCCATCAGGGATCGGGGTAGGGCAGCGAGAAAGAGGGAGTGGGTCAAAAAGATTTCTTCCACCCATAGCTTGGACTAACAGCTTGAAGAAAGTAGGTTTTAGAGAGAAGATACTGGCTTTCATTTTGGATTTATGGTTACATCCGAGTAGGCATGTCAATGTGCATTGGAAAATTTAGCTCGGGAAGCCCAAGAGAAATGGCTAGCTTAGAAACACATTTTTGAAGATCATTTTCACTGAGGTGGCAGATCACTAAAGCCACAGGGGTAGATAACATCACCCAGGGGAAGCTGATAATAGAGAAAGGGCAGGAAAAGGGGGGCAATGGAATCTGGAAGAAAACCAGCATTTAAGGGTCTGGGAGAGGAAGAGGAGCCTTCCAAAGAGACTGAAAAGAAGACAAAGATACAGGAGGAAAGCAGGAGCCCAGGGGAAAATAAACCTTTAAGAAGGAGGAAGTGAGGAAGTGAGGCGTGTGGAGAAATAGCTCTCCTATGTTACTGGTGGGACTGAAAATCTAACCATCATTTTTTTCTTGAGCTCCTTCTTTGTCTACAACCAGTATAAGGACACCCAATGAGCAAGCTGTGATTTGGCACCTCAAGGAACCTCTCTGGGACCCTCTTCCCACCTGTCCCTTTAAGGCTCCTTGGCTTTCTTGTCAAGCTGGCCTGCATCCCTCTGCCAATTCCAGCCTGGCGACCTAGAAAGAACAGGGCCAGTTTCCCTGAGTGAGTGTGTTGCTTGCACCAGCAAAACTTCCCAGCGTTTTTAATTTTCTCTCCCAGCCCAACCCCCAAACCCTTAGGTGAGAATCCATGGGCCAGAGTCCATAGTCTTAACCACAGTGTCCACTCCCATTGCCCCCAATACTGACTCATTACGCTCTGCAGGCCCATGGACTTTACTCTTGTCCCATAGAAATGAGCTCATTTCCTAAAAGGCCCTTGGCCTCTTGTTCCTTTCAAGTGTGCTCAGACTTACATGAACCCCCAGAGTGGCCCAGTTCAGGTTCCCTGAGACTCTGCTAAATGTCCCTCATCTCCCTTCATAGGCTTGAAGAGTCCCTCGAGCCATGAGACTTAGATCTCAGCTGCAAAGTGGAGCAGAGAAATAGGACCATAGCTGACAGGGATGTGGTGGGGTCAAGGGAGGCTTATTATAAGAAAGGAGCTTGTATGCTAATGGGAATGATTCAGAAGAAGAGAAAAAAATGGTTGTAGGAACATGAAACTAGACCACTGATCCCCTTTCCAAGTTCTGTCCTTTCATCTCAGAGCTGCCCAATGCCTATGAAAGTGGTTTATCCCAACTCTCCTATTAGCCCCTTGCCCTCTCGACATCATGCAGGAAGCACTGCCATTAAAGTTAGAAGGTTTGGGGATACTTGCCAGTTCTTCAGCTGACTCACCCTCCCAAGACTCTCTGCTATGGTAATAATGTCTGCCATTTGTCAAAGCCCTGGTCTATTTCAAGAGTCTGGCATATATTACCTTGAACCTTGACAAGCATTTAATGTTACCATCCCTTCAAGGACACAGGGGTTCAGAGAAGTTAAGTTACTTGCTCAAGATCATAGAAGTCAAGATAGACCAAGACCCAGCCTGACTCAGGGCACCTGGGTGGCTCAGTCGTTAAGCATCTGCCTTCGGCTCAGGTCATGATCCCAGGGTCCTGGGATCGAGCCCCACATCAGACTCCCTGCTCGGCGGGAAGCCTGCGTCTCCCTCTCCCACTCCGCCTGCTTGTGTTCCTGTTCTTGCTACCTCTCTCTCTGTCAAATAAATAAATAAAATCTTAAAAAAAAAAAGACCCAGCCTGACTCAAATCCTTACCATGGCTCTCGCTCTACTGCAGTGCTTCTTCACGTACCATGAGCAGTTGAGAGCTCAGACTCTGAAAGCACTTAGTCCTTGATTTAATCTCCAGTTTTGCCACTTATCTGCTGCTGTGTTACCTTGAGCGAGGTACTTAATCTCCTTGGCTCTTATTTCCCTTATCTGTAAAATGGGAATAATAGTAATTCCTACCATAAAGTCTCGGTGAACATTAAATGAAATCATGAATGTAAGAAGTGTCTTTCATAGTGCCTGGCACAGATTAGGTTTTCAATTAGCAGACACATCTGTTAGTGACAGGCTAAGCTGACATGTCAGACAGCTGCATGCAAGCTTCTCATGACCTTGAGAAGTTAACCTCTGAGCCTCATGGCTCAGAAAAAGAGTCTTCTGTGTGAGGGAATGATTCCAACCATTCTTGTTCTAGGCTTAGTGCCTGGAAGAAAAGTATTTCCCTCACCCAGGGGTATTTGCCCTTTTTCCAGAGGGCCTGCCTACCCCAAATAATGAATTGCTGACAGATAAGAAAAGAAAGTATTAGAAGGGGAGGAGGAAGAAAGGAGGAAGGAGGGGAGAGCAGGAGAAAGAAGGGAGGCCTTTCCGGAACCACTCATGTTAGACCTGGTCAGCAGCTTCCTGGAAAGCACAAAGAACTGGCTTTCTATGATGTATCTAATCACTAATGATCGTGATCTGAGCAAAGATGAAAAATTTTCTATCAAGTCATGGAACTCTACATCTGCACAAATATGGATGCATTTGTACATCTCAGTAGACTCTTAGATTTAGATCACCTCCTGGAACTGGAAGGGCGCTTACCTAATCAGATCTCATTTCAAAAAAGAAGAAACTGAGTTTCAGAAAGTTTTAGTGAATGTTCAAAGTCACACAGCTGCTAAGTCTTTCTTTTCTTTTCTTTCTCTTTTATTTAATTAGAAGTATTTCCCCCAAATCTTCAGATTGAGCTGGTGGTACATTAGGACCCCCAGATAGACCTCTTTGTTCTGATCACCATGACACTATAGGAAATTTCATGAACTCTTCACACATTCTCCATTCACAAGTTTCCTTTATCCCCTCAGTTTCATTTCTACAGGATATGCCCTCATCTTAAGGATTGAACACAAAGTTGGGCACATAGTAGACATTTGATACATAATCGGTTAACTGGTTATTTGATTCTTACTCATTCATGTATGTTTTCTAAAACACGTTGGTCAATGTACACAGGGAATAGTGCGTGCTAAGTATCATCAGGATCCCAGCTAAGAGGAGTGCACAGAACACTGGCAAACTGGGGAGCCCTGCACTGCATGCTTAGTCTCCCTCCACCCTCCACCCTTTCAAAGCTGGAGCAAAGCCAGCTCTTTCAGGAAGACAGCCTTGTTTACAACATGGGAACCAACAGAGGTACGGATGTGGCCTCATATTTCTGTTGGGCAATACAACTTCTTCCCATGTCGGAAGTAACCGGATTTCTTCAGAAGCACCTTCCTACTTACCTTCTCTATCTTACTTCTCCCACCCTCCCACCCCCCCCATCTGAACCTGGCTAAAAGAAGGGGGTGCATTATTCTGGGATAATGCAATATCACTCACCTCCAACACACACATACGCATCCACACTGTGAGTTAACTAGAAATCTGATCAATGCCTTTTCCAGGTTGACATTTAAGATGTATTGGGAGAAAGTTTTAACAGTGCTTATCTTTTTTTTTTTTAATTTTTTTAATTTTTATTTTTTTTAAAGATTTTATTTATTTATTTGAGAGAAAGAGAATGAGAGAGAGCACATGAGAGGGGGGAGGGTCAGAGGGAGAAGCAGACTCCCTGATCCTTCCTTAACCAACTGAGCCACCCAGGCGCCCTACAGTGCTTATCTTTATGGAAAGGAAGTAAAGAATAGGAAGGGAAACTTTGTTTTTATTTTGTGTGCTATTTGAATTTTTACTGATACCCTGTCATCATGATGGTGGACTGAGGAGGCATGAGAAACAACACACACACACACACACACACACAATCTGTGTAGAAATATGTTAGATTACACGTATTTTGGGCGCCTGGGTGGCTCAGTTGGTTAAGCGACTGCCTTCTGCTCAGGTCATGATCCTGGAGTCCCGGGATCGAGTCCCGCATCGGGCTCCCTGCTCGGCGGGGAGTCTGCTTCTCCCTCTGACCCTCCTCCCTCTCATGCTCTCTGTCTCAAATAAATAAATAAAATCTTAAAAAAAAAAAAAGATTACACGTATTTTTAAGTTTTTAAATAAATGCCAGAGATCAAAAGCAAAAGGAGAGAGAGAGATCTAAGGGCCAGATGGAAAGGAACTTAGAAATGTATGGACTTATCAGGAAGGAATTAAAGCCAGAGGAACCCAGAAGGATGCTAGAACTGGTCATGCACCTCAAGGATGGGAATGGTAACAGCAGCAGGTCTACAGACCCCACACACCAGCAAAAGGCTAAGAACCAGGAAGGAGTTGGCCCACCCTTGTCTGGAGATAGAAAAACACCAGGTAGCTCTGGGACATGACCGGAAAGTGAGCTGCTTGCCCTAGGCCATAGGGAAAAGGGATCCACACTCTACCAACTGAGCCAGCCAGGAGCCCCCTAAAAGTTTCTAGGAGAAAAGTCAGTCTCTTACAGCAGATCAAGAATTAGAAGAGCATCAGCAGTCTCAACAGCACCCTAGAAGCTAGATGAAATCAAGAGACAGAAAAATTCTGAAAGAAAATTAATTCCAACCTAGAATTCAATACTCAGCCAAAATACCAATCAAGTGTAAGAGTAGAATAAAAGCTTTTTTGGGGGGTGCCTGGGTGGCTCAGTCGGTTAACCGTATGCCTTCAGCTCAGGTCATGATCTCAGGGTCCTGGGGTCAAGCCCCATGTCCAGCTCCCTGCTCAGCGGGGAGTCTGCTTCTCTGTCTCCCTCTGCCCTCCCCTCCAACTCATGCTCACTTTCTCTTGCTCTCTCTCTCTATCCCAAATAAATAAATAAAATCTTTAAAAAAAAAAAAAAGCATTTTTTGGAAATTCAAGGTCTCCAAAAAGTTATTTCCCATATATCCTTCCTTAGCAAAATCTAGTAATCCAGCAAAATAAGGGATAAACCAAAATAATGCTTATTATTGATGACATTTATATAGTACCTATTGTATGCTAGGCATTCCTCTAAATATCATAGGTGTGTATGTGTGCTCATTTAATTTAATCTCCATAGGAAATAGCTGAACATTGTTATTATCCACATTTTATAAGGTAGTAGAGGGAAGCTAAGTAATCTGCCCTTGGTCACAAAGCCTGTAAGCACTTAAAGAAAGAGGAAGATTTAACACCCATTCATGAAAGGAACTTCCTCAACCTGGTAAAGGTCTGCTATGAAAAATCTTCAGCTAACATCATATTTAATAGAGAAAGACTGAATGCTTAACTCCTAAGGCTGGGAACAGGGCAAGGATGTCCACTTTCACAACTTCAATTCAGCATTGTACTGGAGGTCCTAGCTAATGAATTAAGGCAAGAAAAATAAATAAAAGACATTTTAAAAAGGAAGAAATAAAACTGTTTATTCTCAGATGACATGATTATGTACATATAAAACCCAAAAGGATCTTTAAAAATAAAACCATTTGGGGTGCCTGGGTGGCTCAGTCGTTAAGCGTCTGCCTTTGACTCAGGTCATGATCCCAGGGTCCTGGGATCGAGTCCCACATCGGGCCCCCTGCACAGCGGGAAGCCTGCTTCTCCCTCTCCCACTCCCCCTGCTTGTGTTCCCTCTCTCTCTCTCTCTCTCTGTCAAATAAATAAATATTTTTAAAAAATAAAAAATAAAAATAAATAAAACCACTAGATCTAATAAGAGAATTTCTTGAGCTCCCAGAATACAAGGTCAATATATAGAACTCAATTATATTTATATGTACTGGTAAGAAAAAAACCTGGAAAAAAATTAAATAGCATTTATAATAGTATCCAAATAACCACAAAATACTTAGGGATAAATTTAACAAAACATGTACAAGATCTATGTACTGAAAACTACAAAACATTACCTACATAAATTAGACAAGATGTGAAAAATTGGAGAAAGTACCATGTTATGGATTAGAAAACTCAATATTTTTCAGATGTCAACTTTCTCCAAACTGATCTGCAGATTCAACATAATCCAAATTAAAATCCCAGTAGGGTAATCTTATAGAAATTGGCTATCAGATTCTAAAATTAATCTGGTAAGGTAGTTAAAGCAATTTAGGAAAAAAATTTAAACAGCACAGGCCTGAAAAGTAACCTGTCCGGATTGAAAACAGGACTAGGAAGGGCTCCAGGAGGGAGGTCTCCAAGAAAGAAAAATATATATATAGGTTATCTGATGAATGTGAATGTATTGAGGGAGACATTTGAAAATGATGTAATAAGAAGTAACGATGAAAATCCTATTATTAATTCCAGGGAAGACAGAACTTGTACAAAGAAAGGAAATGTAAACATTGTGTCCAACTAGTCATTATAACAAAAACATTGAATGTTGATTTAACCAAAAAGTGTGATTATCTGTCCTGGGAGAAAGGGAGGGATGGTATTTGTGTTTGCTTGGATAGGGTAAATGCTTGAGAGAGTTTGAAAAAATGTTAAAGCCACAGAAGCCAAAGGAGAAAGTCAATAAATGATATCTAAATCTGGGGGAAAAAAATCAAGAGCCAGCTGAATAAGCATGATATTTAGAAATGTGTACACACTATTAAATGAAACAGCTATGAGAGTTGAAAGTTGTTTCCTTCTCCCGCAGGGAGTATGGCAGAAGGGCTGCTGCTGATGTTCATTATAAGCTTTATAAAGCTATTTCACTTTTTTTTTTTAACAATGTACATGAAATATTTTGATTAAAAAAACTAATTTTAGAAAATCTAAAACATATTCTGTTTATTTTATATATTTTTAATTCTTAAATTCATGTTTACCCTCAAGGTTGGAAAAAGAATCTTGAGTTTAAAAGCAGAGTCCCAGGTTACATAAAAGCAACTGTGGTGAGAACATAGCTGTTAGCCATTTGTGGCTTTCTAGAAGGGCCAAACCCAGAGATCTTTGGCCGCCCCAACCTCTGCGTGGAAACAGCAAAAGGCTGTAGTCCATCATGATTTCTCAGTTAGTGGTCATCTCAGAGAAGACACATCTCGGGAAAGACCCTTGGACCAAAGAGGAGGTGGTCATTTTATTTCGTCTGCATCATTTTATTTCCTCTGAAAGTCCCTAGTTCAAATGCAGGTTGCGGGGAAAGGGACCATCTTAAACCCCTATAGATAAAACCTGGACTCTCAATTAATGTTCTTGCTGAAACTAGTAAGAACGGGCCACTGGACTGGGGGCAAGGGATGGTGAGGAGGCCACGGTTGGTCAGATGGATAACTAGTGTAGGGGAAAGTAGTATATTTCAACATAATTACATGGAGGCTGGAAAATGTTAACCTAGCCCACAAAACAAACTTTCTTTTTTTTAAAACATTATATACTTTATTTTTTTTAAGTTCATTCACTCATCATTCATTCATTTATTTTTAGTAATCTCTACACCCAAGGTGGGTCTCAAACTCACCACCCTGAGATCTTGAGAGAGCTTGTTTGGAGGTTCTAGCAGGGGAGCGCAGCTACTCGTATACCCTTGACCGAAGAACGGTCCTCCTCTATCGGGGAAGGTCGTCCTCTTCGACCGAGCGCGCAGCTTCGGGAGGGACGCACATGGAGCGGTGAGGGAGGAAGGGGACACCTGCCTAGCCAGCCAGATCAGCCGAATCAACCCTGGCGATCAATGGGGTGACAGATGTCGCAGCCAGATCTCCCTCACATCCACCACCCTGAGATCAAGAGTCGCATGCTCTTTCCAGTAAGCCAGCCAGGTGCCCCCAAATCAAATTTTCAAAACTTACAAGCAGCAAGCATTGAACAGAACATACATTCACATCCCAATCCTTATCCTCCACTCTATCCTTGATGTTCCCCACATCCCTAACCTAGTCCCATCCCTGGCTTACTACCGTCTCTGACACTCCAGTCCCCCCCCAAGATGCACTCCATCCCTGATCCCAGCCTCACCCTGGACACTGATCCCCTCCCTGAGGTGAAACATCTCCTTGACCTTGCCCTATCTAGTGGTTGAAACACTTGTTTTTGATATTTCAGGATGCCCTGTTATTTCAGTACCCACATCCTGGCATTGTTACAGATCTGAAACCCAAATCATTTCTGTGTTGAGCTCTACCCAGAGAATTACACATTGCATTGAAAATCTAATGGAACAATGTTGCCCTTGTTCAAAGGGAGTTCTGACTACAGTTGGCCCTTAAACAACAGAGGGGTGCGGGACATGGACCCCACCATGCCATGGCAAATCTGTATGTAAACTCTTGACTCCCCAAAAACTTAACTGCTAACAGCTTCCTGTTGACCAGAATCCTTGCCAATAACATGCATAGTAGATTAACACATATTTTGTATGTTCTATATACTATATTCTTATAATAGAGTAAGCTGGAGAAAATGTTATTGAGAAAATCATGAGAGGGCACTTGGCTCACTCAGTCAGTGGGGCATGGGACTCTTGGTCTTGGGGTCATGAGCTCAAGCCCCATGTTGGGGGAGTAGATTGTATTTAAAATTTTTAAAAATCATGATGAAAAGAGATTTACAGTACTGTATTTATTTTTGAAATCCACATTATCAGTGGACCCACACAATTCAAACCCATGTTGTTTGAGAGTCAACTATATAACCTTCCCTATTTAAAATACTTCCAAGTTATTTTATTGCTGTTTGATTCCCACTTCCCAGGTTACTAGCGAGGCCAAGCATCTTTTCAGATACATATTTGTCATTTGTGTTTCCCCAGACCCAATATGGATCCATATTTACTTACTGAAGCCCCTAACAGAGTTGTCTTTGGGACATCAGAGGATGGAGGAAATGGACATTTAAGCATGCAGTTGAGAGGTGGAAGGCCATTAGGAGAAGGAGGGAGGGAGAGGAAGGGGAGATTCCCAGACCCTGTTGCCAGTCTTCCTCCCTGGATTTCTTCAGCATTCTTCTGGCTTCTCTCCTGAATCAGATCTATCTCTTAGGGCTTGAGCCCTAACTCCTTTCTCATCAACCCACCTGGAGACCCTCAGCTGGACAGCCAAGGTACCTCCATCCTGGCCCCCAGAAAAGCATTTTAGACAATGCTCCCCAGAAAATGGTGAATCTACCAGTGATGTCTTTTTGCTCCAGCCACTAACTAGACTACAATAGTAGCCCCTGACATTCACTCCAGTTCTGACATCTCTCCCTGAGACTCACCACACTCGCACACTCATCCCATTCCTACACTTCACCCCATACCTGGTCACAACCCCACTGAACCTCCCTGAATCTCACTAACCCCAGCCCCAGCTTCTCCCTATTCTGGATCTCCCCCTGTTCCTGATACTCATCCTTTTCTGACCTTCCACCTTGTCCTAACCTGCCACCCCATCTCTGGCTCCCCACCACATCACCTCTAACTCCAACCTCATCCCTGGTTCCACTCTTAACCTTGATCTAAACCTCATCTCTGAACTTCTCTCCATCCCCAACCTCAAACCAAATGAAACTTTTCCTTATAGTGTCAGCTTTTATCATTAGGTCTTTGACCCATTTTGAGTCAACTTTTGCATATAGTGTAAGGAAAGGGACCAAGTTCATTCCTGTGCGTGTGGATATCTGGTTTGCCCGCACCATTTGTTGAACGACTATCCTTTTCCCATTGAATAGTCTTGGTGCCCCTTGTTGAAAATCATTGACCATTTACACTTAGGCTTCTTTCTGGGCTCTTTATTCTCATCTGCTCCATCTGCCTAAGTGTGTTGAGCACACTTTTTGCCTCTTTGTCACATCATATCCTACAGCCATATTCAAAGGTGAGAACCAAGGGTGTGTGTGTGTCTTTCTCTCTTTTTTCAATCAGGACTACTTCCCAGGAGTCCCTGGACCCAGCAGACTTCCTCTTAAGCAATGGTGCACTAGGGCCAGTTTGTACCTGCTTGTGAAAGCGGCTCATTACATTACTTGAAAACCCTTGAAATCGCCATGGCGGGAGCATTTACACCAGGCAACTCGGTAAATGCTACAAATCAGGACTTCTTTCCCCCAGGAGAGTGGTTTACCAGCACACCATTGCCCTGAAATCTAATTAGTCCAAAGTGAATGGCAGGGCCACTCCTAGCCAAGGGAGTCTTCGAAAGTGAGTATCTGTCCTTCTCAGCCTCTCTCAAGGGAGGTGGGCTTTGCTGGCAAGCAAGAAAGGGACAGTCGGGGCAGCAGCTAATGCCGTTCACCACTGATGCCTCCCCATGGTAGGAACTTTCTGTAGTCACTTGAAGGAATGCCTTTGAAGTGTCTTTAACTGCCTCAGAGAACAGAGTGCTGTGGGCTCAGTGGTAGGATGGACTGAGCTCTAGCAGCTGACAGAGTAAGTATAGTCAGGGCTGGGGAACCAGGGCAGGCTTTCTAAACTGTACAAAGGGCCTGAAAAGGACGTGGCCCCAGTAACTTCCTGTAACCACACCCGGGGGCTGCCTTGACACAGAGACTGTGAACAGCCAGTGGACATGAGGCTCGGAACGCGATGCTGATGGTGAGGGAGGAGCCCCGAGGGGCTGCAACAGGGCCGGGGGCGCTTAGAAGGTAGTAGAAGTGTTTGCTGAAGAAGAGCCCACAAAGGAAGGCCTGCCGTCCTTGGACAAGTACTCCTTGCTGATGAGCCCATGGAAGGCCATGATCTTGAGGAGTCCATGGCGAAACTTCTGGCCAATGAAGGCGTAGATGAAGGGATTGAGGCAGCTGTGGAGGAAGCCCAGAATCTCGGTGGCATCCAGGGCCCGGCCAATGTCATTGCGGCGCTCACAAGTCTCCTTGATCACCCGGAGCCTCATGAGGGTGTCTGCGACCAGGACCAGGTTGTAGGGCAGCCAACAGAGCAGGAAGACAAGCACGACAGCGAAGATGACCCGCATGGCCCGGTGCTTCTGCCCCATGTGGGCCTCAAACAGGGTGCGCAGGGTGAGCCCATAGCAGAACAGCATGACCACGAGCGGCAGGAGGAAGCCAAAGGTCTGGGGCAGGGCCCGCATCACTATCCGCAGTTTTGTCGTATTGGCACCCATGTCCTCGTAGCAGACTGGGCTGGAGTAGGGGGGATTGATGGCCCTGCGGAAGATGAAGATGGGTAGGGACAGGATCAGGGACAGGGCCCAGATGCCTAAGCATATGAACTTGACCCAGTGCCGCTTCTGGGTCAGCGTGCGTGTGGCATGGACAATGGCCAGGTAGCGGTCCACGCTGATGCAGGCCAGTAGTAAAATACCACTGTAGAAGTTGACTTCCTTCAGGAGCGAGACCACCTTGCACAGGGGTGTGCCAAAGATCCAGCCCTTTGCCTTGGAGGCAGCCCAGAGAGGCAAGGTCAGGGCGAAGAGCAGGTCGGCTATGGCCAGGTTCAGCAGGTAGACGTCAGTGACAGACTGGCTGATCCGACTATATAAGACAACCACTATCACTAGGGAGTTTCCCAGCAGATTCAGCATGAAGATCAGGGCATAGATGACCACCACTGCATACTTGTTGATTTCCAGGGATTCTGGCCTGCATGGGGCAGAGTCTGCTGGAATAAAGGGCAGTTCTGTGCTGTAACTGTAATTTTCACTGAAGAAATCTTCCAAGTCATAAGTCTCCCAGTCAGTGTCTTCCATATTGGAGGCAAACTTAAATCCTAGCCTAGAGAAGAGAGATGAGAGTTACTGCACAATAATCTCTCCCCCGATTCTAGCCTATTTGCCCATGAACCTGGGATGGGATTCTTTGCCTTGGCTTGTATATTACACGGAAGCAACTTTCACATTAGGACATAGTCGTGGCTCTAGGTTATGAGCCACATTTAGTGATAAATGGCACATTGCACAAAGCGTATAGTTCCCTCAAAACCAGAGAGGTTCTGAGCATTTTCCATGACATCACCATCACCCAAAACATTGTTGAAACTTCCCTGCAAACAATCCCTACAGAACATGTCTTGAATTCTTCAGTGGTGAGCATCTCTGGCTATTGAGGCTGAATTTAATGTCAGAAATATGAGGTGCCATTCGGTTCTTGATGTGGGGGATTAAGCAGGCAATCCAGTTGGGTTTGACTGCTAGAAAAAGATGGAGGTTTGACTAGAAAGCTGAGGGAGGAACCCCTTTGTCCCACTTTCTGAAAGTCTTTAAAAGAAGTGTGTGGAAAAATAGATTTAGCGGTAACAGCATACAGCTGAAGGATATTGGAGCTAGAAGAAAGCTTATTTACAGCCCAGCGTTTTTCTTTCAGGATGCAAAAGACCTGCTGTGGGAGTATTTGTGCAGTTTGAAAAAAATATATTAAAAATCCTAAGTGGGTGGCTGACTGATTCTCCAAGCAGGTGGAAATGTAACGGACTGTCTTGGGAGCTCCGAGCAGCCATGTTCTGCCATGTGGAGGTGAGCAGAGAAAAACAGGGTGCTCCCAGCCCAAGGAGAGGCAGCAGGAAGCAGAGGAGACAGGTGGAGACAGGTGGAGACACACTATCCTTGTTTTGGTGGCTTTTCAATTCTGGTGGGGACACTTTGTGTCCTGCCAGTGAGTGCCTTCATCCATCCCTGACTCCCCAACACCCCCAGACTACGTCCAGGTAAGCCCGCTTCTGTTGGCTCTGCCCTTGTTATGGGGATAGCCCAAAGTCTGCTTCTGGGGGAAGCTGCAGTCACTCTGAAATATTTACCCAGTTTTCAAAGAGGAAGTAAATTAAAGTAAACCAGCTCCCAAATGAGTTCCTTGTGAACCACCAGATCTATCACCATTGTGCCATTTCTTTATAACAAGGTATGACCATCCTGGGACCATATGCAAGTCAGTAACCCACCTCAAAATGGAACCAGCATTAAAGAGAAAAACATCAAGTAACAAGTCTCCAGAATTACCTCAATACTCAGTAGGATCATCATCATAAAACAAGAGGGACAGTAATGCGATTGACAAGGATGTGGAGAATTGGACCCCTTGTACATTGCTTGTGGGAATGTATCAATGGTGAAGCTACTTTGGAGAACAGTTTGGCAGTTGTTCAAAACGTTAAACATAGTTACCAATGACCCAGCAATTTCACTTCTAGATATGTACCCAAGAGAATTGGAGAGCTATGTCCACACAAAAACTTGTACACAAATGTTCACAACAGTGTAATAGCCCCAAAGTGGAAACAATCCAAATGTGCCTCAACCCGATAAGTGGAGAAACTAATGGAAGCATACACATACAATGGACTATTATTCAACCAACAACAGGAATGAAGTACCGATATATGCTATAACGTGGGTGAAGCTTGAAAACATTATTCCAGGCAAAAAAAAAAAAAAAAAAAAGCCAGACATAAAAGGCTTCATACTGTAGGAGTCCATGTAGGTGAAATGTCCAGAATAGGCAAATCAGTAGAGACAGAAAGTAGATCAGGGGTCGCCAGGCCCTGGAGGGGTTTCTTTTCAGGCTGATGAAAGTGTTCAGGAGTTAGACAGTGGTGAGGATTGTATAACTTTGTGCATGTACTAAGAACCACTAGTTGTACACTGGAAATGGGTGACTTTTACAGTGTGAGAAGGCAGGGCTGGGGTGGTGGCAGAAACTGCCTTATCAGGGGATAGCTGCAGCCAAGCATACTTCACTGATAAGTCCTCATTCTGGAATATCCAGTGCTCAGCTGTGCGGGAGATGGGCTGGGGTTACACGGGGAGCTCCCACTCCCAGGCATGAGGGATAAGCTTAAGGGTCCAGAGGGAGACCCTGCAAGTCAGGACGGGAGATGGAGAACTCGGGCAAGAGAAGCAGGCCAGGGCAGTGACCTCCAGTCACTGGAGGGGATAATGCTTTGTGGATGCTTGTGGGTTTTTCAGTTTACCAATCTCTAGGAAGGATGCGTTGACAGTGAAAGGGAGAAACTAAGGGAAGGGTCTGCTTTGTGCAGGTGAGAAGACAGGCACAGAGGGGCTCAGACACCAGCCCATGGTCACAGAACCTACAAATGCTGCAACCGGGATTCCATGTAGGTGTGCATGGCTCCATGTGCTACTTTCAGTCTACTGACCTGCTTCATTTGAAAAAAAAAAAAAAAAATCATACCTCATATACTAAGCATATTTAAAATATATTTGTCAGCTAAGTTTTTGAGATCTCATGAAGTCAGACTGTATACAGTTTACTCCTATTGTTTGATATTTTGTGTGTTGCTTTCTTACCTATTCTGTAGGCCCAGAATGCAAGAGACAGCCCTTGCAGAAATGATTAGCCAAACACCCTTGAACTGGCTGATTCCTACTGACCCCCTGGTCATGTTCTCGGTGAACAAGCAGGAGATTCCCTCATTGAGTGAAATGGCCAGACCCTTAATGACTCACGGCCATTCAGAAATGCCATGGATGATTCTAATTTATTTTATGAAAATGCTATACAACGGAGACATTTACAAGATCCCGAACATTGAAGGCAATCTTTTCAATAACAATGGAAAATTCAGTCATTTTAATACAATTCTAGCATTCTTTCTATGAATATAATCCACACATATTTGCATTTAATGTAGAGCAGGAGGGACTAGACAATGTCTGGCCTTTCCTCGGACCCCATCCGAGCCAAAGCAGGAGAACTGGCTGAGTCAGGAAGGGAAGGGGCTGGCCAGAGAGTTGCCCTAAGTGGTTATCAGAGAGAGGTGTAAGGAAGAGGGGCAGGAGCTCTCCCTTTGGGGATAGGGAGGCCTTAAGAGGAATGAAGCCCACCCCAGGGCCAGGAGAGATGTCTGGGATCAATGGAGGCTGGGTGTCAAGGGGGACAGAGAACAGAGAATTCTGGAAGGTGAGAAGGGTGGGTGTTCCAAGACTTACCAGGAGTCTGGGCCTTTCACCTGTAGGACACATCCAGGAGGGCAGATGTGCCTGACTGACAGGGTGGTGGTGGTTAAGAGAGTGGAGGAAGTGAGTGGTGGATTAGATTGCTCAATTCTAGGGTGGAGTTCTGAGGCTGCTGGATGCTTTTGATAACTTGAATAATTAATTCTCAGGGCAGCTCTTGGATCACGAGTCATTTTCTGAACTGGCAGAGTTCCATACTGGTAAGGGACCTGTGGTGTTTTCTAGCCAATCTTTCCATTTCACAGTTGAGCAAACTGAGGCCCACGCAAAGGCAGTGGTTTGCCCAGGATGGCATGGATTTCTCTCATCTTTGCCCTGGTCTCAGCAGTCCCTGGCTCTTTCAGCTGCCTTGTCTGACTCTCCCCACACCCCAGCTGCCTCGGGTTGCCCCCTGCTCGGGAGCCAGCTGCCCTCCTGCTCTTGAACATCTCTCCCATCTCAAAGGAGAGCAGCTCATGAAGATTGGACAGAGATGGAACTTGAGGTTCTGGTGCGCCTGGACCTAATGCCCCCTGTCCCCCCCCCATTCACCCCGGAGGCTTTGAAGTCTCACAGATTCCTTCTCCATGTCACATCCCTTTGAGAACCCGCACCCCCAAGTGGGGGCTCCACTCACTTCTCTTGTCATTCACCTCCCTGCCCAACCATCTGCTCCACCCAGGGGCCCCTCTGAGGGGCATTGCTCTTCTTTCTTGGCCTGTACACTTGGGATTGGGTCTGCAGTAGCTGGCCACCTTTGGAGCCAAGACCATCTAATTTGGAAAGAAAGCCTTTTGGGAAAAATTTGCATCTTATCCAAATCCAAACACATTTTTGAAAGCAGTGTTGAGTGACACTAAGAATGTATTTTTGTCACCTTTGCTATTGATTACAGTGGCAAGGATAAATACAGGCAGAACAGTGACCACTAATTCACGGCTCCCTCCCAAGCCCCCACCCCAGCAAACCATACCTCTGGCTTCTCCACTTCGCCTCTTGTCCCTGCATCCCAGGGCCCGCAGAGTGCTCGAAGCCTGCAACAAACTTGCCTACCCCTAGGGAAGAACCTTGCAACCGTTCTTTGTCACTTCTCTCTTTCCCATGCTTGGAGAAGAATGCCGTGACTCCTGGCCAGGCGATGCTAAAACCAGACAGAGGCTTGTTATACAGAGAGAGGCCCAGGAAAGCTGCTCAGCAAGCCAAGCAGCTCGGGGCCAGTGACTTTCCCTTTCCAAGTCTCAGTTTACTCATCTGTACAATGAGGCCAGTGATAGCATCTAACTCGTCGGGTTGTGCTGAGGATCAAATGAGGGATTACCCGTAAAGCGCTTAAGACTTAGAGCAAGCATGATGTTAGCGTCTGTCGTGGTGATCTTCATTTCTGGAACAGTTTGTTAACTAGCGTCATGACGTCTGTCCCACTACACCCCCCAAGGAAGGAATAGCAGCGGGTCGGCTTTCCGGGCTCACTTTGATGTACATCTTCATCGGCTCTGGCGTGAATAACAACCGTCACACTAACCGTAACGTTGGGTGCCTACTCGGGTCCAGCTTCTGCGAAAAGAGCTTTTCAGAATTCTTGCACTTAGGGATGCCTGGCTGGCTCAGTTGGGGGAGCAGGCAACTCTTGATCTTGGGGTCGTGAGTTTGAGCCCCATGTTGGGTGTAGAGATTACTTAAAAATAAAATCTTGAAAAAAAAGAATTTGTACATATTTAATCCTCACAACAAAGCCATGAAGTGTGCACTTTCTGAATGAGGAAACCAGACTCTGGGAGTTAAGCAACCTCATCAGAGTGACACAAGGAACTGGGTTTTAAACAGTTTTTAAGAAATGTTTTTACCTGACCTCAAATCCTGTATTCTGTCCACTGTAACGAGGGCCTGGATCCTAGTCTCAGCTTTCTGAGCTCGGTTAGGAACCTCTCTGTCCCAGACAATGGAATAAAAAGGTGTAGAAAGGGGAGCCCAGATTTGACATTTCCCCACCGGCTCACTTCTTGATTTTCATTAGGTTGATTTCGTTTCCCCTGAACCGACCACCTGCATGTGGATGGTGGGGTGAATAAAGAAGTGGCTAGTTCTGCTGCTTATGGTCAGGATGAGCTTGGACAAGTCAATTCTCTCCGGGCCTTGATGTGGTCTGTCAGAAAATGAGGCAATTGTTCTAGATCTTATTGTCCTGTACGATGGCCACTAGGCATATGTAGCTACTTAAATTTAGTTGAAATAGAACGAAAAATGTAGTTCCTCAGTCATACTAGCCGCCTTTCAAGGGTTCAAGGGCCACACGTGACAAGTGGCTACCGTATTGGACGGTGCAGATCGAGAACACTCCCCAGGACTGCAGAAAGTTCTTTTGTGCCATGCTGTCTAAGTGAAGACTTTGTTCTCTTTATTTTTTATTTTATTATTTTTTAAAGATTTTATTTATTTGACAGAGAGAGACACAGCGAGAGAGGGAACACAAGCAGGGGGAGTGGGAGAGGGAGAAGCAGGCCTCCCGCGGAGAAGGGAGCCCGATGCGGGACTTGATCGATCCCAGGACCCTGGGATCATGACCTGAGCCGAAGGCAGACGCTTAACGACTGAGCCACCCAGGCGCCCCAAGACTTTGTTCTCTTTAGCTCTACGTTTCTGCAGTTCAACACGTCAGTTCTCAGGGGACTCAGAGAGGAGACTGAAATTCCAACAGACGCGGGGCCCTGGTGGCCCTAACACCGAACAGCTCACTTACCTGCTGTTTGCTTTGACAGCTGCTGTTGTCGTTGGAGGGGCTGATCTCCTCTGTGTCTCGGGGCTTGGGACCAGTCAGCGCTTTTGGGCAGCAAAAAAGAGAAGCAGACTTTATAGGGAAACGTCTGACCTGGGGTCACCAGGGTGAATTCCAGGAGGCCCACCAGGAGGCGTCCCCTCCGAGGAGCAATGAGGTCTGTCCTGGGACTCTGACTCCGGGCCAAGGATCCGCCCACCTGGAGATTCTGTGATGGGCACTGGGGATTTTCACGCCTACCTGTCTAAGGGCTTCTGGAGGAGCCTGCCAGTCTGACGGGGGAGGTGTGGCTGGTCAACCTCCGTCTCGGAGCGTTTCGAACATGCACCTCCTTCTTTACAAGGAAGATACAGTCCACCCCAGCTCCCGGTGAGCAGACTTGCCTGCACTTGTTGCACACTCTCTTCCTTCCTTCTAGGGTCAGCGTGAGAAGCGTCCCTCCTTCTCTTTCTGGTGAATTCCTGCCCTGACTCCGGGACACCCTGTCTCTCACATCCTTGAGGGTCCTGCCTCCTAGCCCTTCTGCCCCACCTGCCATCTCCTTTCCTGAGCTTGCTCATGTCGCCCTCACCCTCCCTCTGTTTCGGGACCCCTCCCGCTACTACACCCCCAGCGCCCTCCTCACGGTTGGACTTCTAGAGAAAGGGGCTGCTTCCACCTCGCCTCCCCTCGTTCACCGCTCAGCCCACCGTAGCTAGCTCCCTTCCCATTGCTCTGCTGAAACAGCTCTTGCCAACATGACCGACGACCTCAGGCCGCGACATCCAATAAGCCCTTCTCTTAAATAAAGCGGCTTTACAGTTGCGACAACAAAGCTTGCATACTGTAAAGAATACAGACACCTCAAAAGCGTCTAAAGTTGAACTGGAAGGACTCCTTTCCATCCTTAGATTCTCACATATCTTGTGTCCATCTTTCCAGACTTCCCCCCCCCCACGCATATACGGACATGTTTTCCTTCCTTTTCCCCCTAAAACAAATGATATTGAACTGGTTATGTCATTCTGCACCTTAACACGCTGTCATGGGCATGCATGTAGATGCACCTTACTCTTTACGGTGACAACATACTAGTCCATGGTGCGGATGTATCATGATTGATCCAATAATTACCTTATGGATGAATATTTAAGTCTTGCTACGAGCATCTTTGGATGCAGGTCTTTGGGAACTTGTTTGATTGTGTAGCTTAAGTGTAATTTTGCTGGGTCATATCTGTGCACATTTAAATTTTAATAAGGCTGTACCAGTTTATGGTGACTGCACTTATTGCGGTGAGCATGGCATAATGTACAGAATTGTCCAGTCACTGTGTTGTATACCTGAAATTAATATAACATTGTGTATCAACTATGCTTCAGTAAAAGACTGTATCAATTTATTCTCCCATTGGTGCTTTATAAAAGGGCCTGTTACCCTATCTACTCATACTATCTCACAGTTGTCAATTATGTTAAAATATTTTTTTCCGGTCTGCTGTATGCCTTGTAACTGTATTTATGGTGAAATGGTTATTATTCAAGTCTCATTTGACCTCTGCAGCATTTAATCCCACTGACTTCATTCTCTTCTTATTTCTCCTGAAACTTAGTCTCATTTTGTGGCTTTAGTACTCCATTCATTCCTCAAATCTGGATGTTCCTTGGGGCTCTGCATTGGTCCTCTTCTCTCCCTGCCCTCCCCAGGCCAGCCCACCTGCTCCCTTGGCTTCAGCCACCACCCAGTAAGTGCCGGGGTCTCCCACACCTTCAGCGCCTGACCTCCCTCCTAAACTTCTCTTTGCAGCTCAGACTCCTCATGCAGCCATCTCTTGACGTTTCCCCTGAAGTCCCACAGGTGCTGCAAGCTCAGCAGGTAGAAAACCTGTCTCTTGGATTTCCTGCCCCACCCTCCTAGCCGGGCATCTGGCCAACCGGAAACGGCCCGCCCCTTGCACGCCCCTTACACGCCCCTCAAACGAGGCTATGTCTTTAGCATCTCTCTTGATTATCTCCTCTTCACCATCTTCACTGACAGCGTTAGGCAACACTTTATTCTCTCTCACCTAAACTACTGCAATATGCACGCAAGAGCTGTGGATTCTGGAGCTGGACTGCAGACCTTGGGCAAGTTATTCAGTCTCACGGGGCCTCAGTTTCATCATCTGTAAAACGGGGCTAATGAAGCACCTGCTGCATAGTGTTGTCATGCAGATTAAATGTGTCTATAAAGATTTTTTTATTTGAGAGAAAGAGAGCGCGTGTGCACGAGCGGTGGGGGAGGGGCAGAGGGAGAGTCTAAATCATCTCTGCCTCAAGTCTTTCCCCCCTCAAACCATCCTCCACTCTGCTCCCAGAACAATCTTCCCAAAGTGTGAATTTGATCGTGCTCTTTTCCTTTTAAAACCCTCTGAGGACCCGCATTGTCCTCAGGTAGGTCAATCGCCTGACCTTGGCACCTGGTGCCTCTGCATCCCCTTGTGTACCTACCCAGACTCGTTCCAGGCCACACCCCCGGGACCCCTCAACTACAACCACAGGGAACTCTGCGTAGCTCCCGAAGAGACGTTTGGTACCCGCCCCCCCCCCCCCCCCCCCCCCCCGGCCCCGGCATGCACTTCCCTTCCCCTTGGAAGGCTCTTCCCTACACTCTTGGTCTGGCCACCTTTCCTTTCTCCTTTAAGGTTCAGGCTGGTCATGACCTCCATGGACGCAGCCCTCTCTGGGCTGTCCACACCGCCCCCAGGGCTTATCTCTATCACGGCTTCAGTTATGGGATTTGTAATCATCATGTCACTCCCTCCTCCCCACTGTGAGGTTCTTAAAAATAGGGATTTTATATCTTATATATATAATATATAAAAACAGTATATAAATATGATATATAATGTAGAAAAATATATAAATAATATGCATAAATATGATAAATCTATGATAAAAATCTCTGTATCCCCAAACCAATCACAGTGTTTTGGGCATATTCTGAGTGCTTCATATCATTTTGTTGAGCACCGAATGAGTTGACAAAGTGGGGGAACTGCTATACATGGGAGGATCCAAGTGACATCTTATTTAAAGAAATAATTACGTCGCCCAAATTTCTCAGGGCATCCCCAGCCTGTGAGCACAAGTGAGGTCACGTCAATGGCAGTGACCAAAATTGTACTAGCTTAGACTCTCTGTGCTCATGCAGGGCTTCATCCCCCCACAAGGTTCCCCCAGAAATTTGAGGGAGTCTGTTGGGAGTGTCCCCCGGGGGCTCTTCTGGGTGTTGCTGTGCTAGACTCGCCTCTGAGTCACTGCTGAAGGACCGACGCCCTTGCAGCCTATGGTGACCATGGAACCTTCTGCCAGAGGATCGCCAGTCTTCTAATGTCTTTGTGGAGGTTTAGCGCTCTTCATTGGACTTGGTGGGGACTCTCTGGGGGGCAGTGTTGAGCTAGAGGCTGGTGGTCAGCATTGTCCTTCCATCCCTCCCAGACAGGGAGAAGGTCAAGTTCCCCCATTCCCAGCCCCTGATTTCCTTTGGATGAGCTCTGATCCAGGAGCAGAACTCTGCCTCCTCTTTGAACATAGGCTTCTGCTAGGTCTCTTCGCTCCCTCAGTTTTCAGGCAGGTGTGAACTTGACCCTGGAGTTCCACTAGAACGTGATGTCTTCCACTAGAATAAGAACCTTGCCCTAATAAAAGTTTCTGAGCAAACTGGACCCTCGAGAAGGGATTGCTGCCCCTTAGGGTAGGGGTGATTCTATTGTCCTGATTGCTCCAGAGCCCCAGCCCTGCCCCCCTCCGCTCCCTCCATTCCCTGCCCCTCACCTTGTTGCAGCCTTTGCTAAGGAGAAGTTCTCACCAGCTCTCCAGGGCAGGAACTGCTATTGCAAAACTCTTGCTCCATGCCATGGTAATGGGATGCAACTCTGGGTGGCCTTGACCCCAAGAGGCGGTGCATAGGCGCTGGCCTGAGCCACAGGGTTGCCCAACCACCGCAGAGGACCCGGCAGCCCATGCGAGGCAGAGGGGATGGGGATAAAATCACCATGCCTGTTTGGGGCCACAAAGTCTGCCCTGGAGCTCAGATACGGCAACTAATCCCCTTGATACCAAGTGGGGCCCACGCTTCTTCTGAAATGGTATTCCCAGAAGCACCACAATTGGGTGCCCAGTGAATGACACAGAATTTACGTAAGACTTCTCAGGCAGGGGGCGCCTGGGTGGCTCAGTCCTTAAGCGTCTGCCTTCAGCTCAGGTCATGATCACAGGGTCCTGGGATCGAGCCCCGCATCGGGCTCCCTGCTCCGCGGGAAGCCTGCTTCTCCCTCTCCCACTCCCCCTGCTTGTGTTCCCTCTCTCGCTGTGTCTCTCTCTGTCAAATAAATAAAATCTTTAAAAAAAAAAGACTTCTCATGCAGTCAGGGGATATGATCTTGTACCATGGAGCTACACAAGTCCTCATCAACCCTCTTTATTAAAATGTAGCTGAGTGAGCACTGCATGGAGAGTCACCTGGTTTCAGCCCCTCCCTCCAGGCACTCACAACGTGGGACCACCAAGTCACCATAGCAGTTGGAAGGAAAGGAGAGAGAGAGGCCCAAGCCCCATGTCTGTGCTCTGGGGAGCATCTGGGACTCCCATACACTGCTGGTGGGAGGGAACAATGCACGACTTCTTTGGGAAACAACTCAGCAGTTTCTTAAAAGTTAAACATATACCTATCCTAGGACCTGGCCATTTCGTTCCTAGGTATTTCCCCAAGTGAAATAAGAGCAAATGTCTGTACAAAGATTTGTACGCAGCTGATTTAGGAAACGTATGTGTAACAGCCTCAAATTGGAAACAATCCAAATGTCTGGCAACAGCTGAATGTGTAAACAAAATTGTGGTCTCTCCATGCAGTAGAGTTCTTCCACTTAGCAGTAAACAGGGACTATTGATATGTGCACCAACATGGATGAATCCCAAAATAAGTATGCTGAGTGAAAGAAGGCAGACAATACAGAGTGCATACCAGATGATTCCGTTTATATAAAATTCTGGAAAGCTCGGGTCTAGTGGTAGAGAGCAGATAAGTGGTTGCCTTGGGAGGGGGAGGGCGAGGGAGAGATTACAAAGGGCATGAAGAAAAACTCTGGGGATGATGGATGTGTTCATTATTGTGAACATGGTGATGGTTTCATGGGTGTATATTAAAGTCAAAACTCATCCAGTTGTACAATTTATGTGAAGTGTGTTAAATGTCAAGACCTCAAGAAAGCTGTTAAAAATGAAACACAGCAAAAGCAGACCTTCACAGCCGACTCCAGATAGGATGCTCCCTGAGTGTGGTGAAGGGTGGGCTGGGTGAGGTGGGGGTGCGGAGAAATGTCAGGGCCCCTGCGTCTTCTTCTCGGTCCAGGATGTGCTGAGCGTGGAGGGCCTTTAGGGAGGATGGTGCCTGGCACCCTCACAGACAGAAGAAGCCCAGACGGACAGCTGTGAGCTTTCTCAAGCCGCCCCGCTCATGGGTGAGGGCTGTAGGGCTCCAGCCGGCTCCTCCCGCTCTCCACGCTGCAGGATGTGCACACAAGTGCTGTCTGCCTTAGATCGTCAACTTCTAGAAGGCAGGACTGGTCAGACCAGAGAGGTGGGAAGGGCGAGGGGAGGGAGCTGATTGAGGGAGGAGGGTGGGTGGCCCCGTCCGGGTGATCCTGTCAGTCGAATTGAGCTTCGCCCTTCTGGGAGCAGGGTTGGCAGTGGCCCTCTCTCTTCTTGTAATCCACAGAGCAGGCATGGCAAACCTGGCCTCCGCAGAGCCTGGGAGCAGAGGTGGGAAGAGTGGGGGCTCATGGGTGTGTATGGGGGAGGGGAACACGGGGCTTGAGCATGTGCTGTCCCTTCTGTTCCTGATCTCCCAGCAGAGAGGCCCTAGGCCTGTCCAAGGAGGCCTCCCCTTTCCTAAAGGGTGTCTCAGTGCCCCACCCCCTCCAGAGTCCTTTAAGTCCAAATGACAGGTTCTCCTGCTGGCCCCCTTCACTCTCCCCCACGCTTGTCCTGCCACCCCGTTCCCTGAGAAAGGTGAGGGGAGCAGCTCTTCCCAGACCAGAAGCCTGTTCATCAGACTCTTCTCAGAAGGATTGCACAGTCCCGTCTTCCAGACACTGTTGCTTGTCTGACCCCTTTCCACTGTTCTGGTTCATGTCTATGCTAAGTGTTGTGTAAAGTGAGTGGCCGGCTTTAAGTGGCTTTCATAAACCCCCGGTTGCTGTGTCCCTCCTGTCCCAGCGGGGGCAGAGCGCGGTGGGCTGGTGGAAACAGTGCTTGTCCCAGACCAAGACTTCTGTGCCCTCCCCATTACCTGCATGGGTACCGCCGAGACAGCCGGCCAAAGATCTTGCTGCAGTCCACACAGCATCCGGGGGCCGTGGAAGACAGATGCTGGGCTTTCTGCCACAGGTCGTCCTTCTCTCTGATGGGCGGCCGGGGGTGCGGAGACACACACAGAGACGGGAAGATGGAGAGACCAAGACGGGGAGAAAGAGAAACACGGAGACCAAGAAGAGAGAGAGAGAGAGGGTGTGGGTCACCCAGAGACACACACAAAGAAACAAAACAAAACAAAAAGAGAGAGAGAGAGAGACAGCAAGGCAGAAAGACCGAGACATAGAAAACAAGAGGGAGACAGAGAAGGACAGAGAGAGACGGTCAGAGAGAAAGGAAGTCAGGGAGTTGGAGAGGGAGACAAAGAGAGACACACAGAGAGGTAGATGGGGAGATAAATGTAGAGAGAGAGAGACCAAGAGAACAAGATGCAGAGACAGTAAGGGACACAGAGAGAGGGAGAGAAAAATACAGAGAAAGATGGAGAGACAGAAAGAGACACAGTGATAGAGAAAGACAGAAATGAAGAGACCATGAAGGAGACCCCCCCCCCCCCACATAAGAGGTAAGGGAGTCTGTAGTCTTTGGGAAGATGGATGGCAACATCCGGGTTCCCCTCGCCCAATATAACCTTCATATCCCACCTCCTCTAAGGAGTGCTCCCTGATTGTAGACGTCCCCAGCAGTTTCTTATAATGCCCTTAGCTTTTATTTGGCACTTGATGGAAATCCCCTTCTAGTTAAGCAGGCTACACTCCTGCAAAACTATCCTCACTGGTTTTTTTTTTTTTTTTTTTTTAAAGGATGTTTAGGGAGCACCTGAGTGGATCAGTTGGTTAAGCTCTGACTCTTGATTTCGGCTCAGGTCATGATCTCAGGGTTTGTGAGATTGAGCCCTGCATGGATCTCTGAGCCGGGTATGGAGCCTGCTTAAGATTCTCTCTCTTTCCCTCTGCCCCTCCCCCTCTGTCTCCCACTTTAAAAAAACTTTTTTATAATCAAAATGATACATACACACGACTTAAAAATCCAACAGTATAGAAGTACTTATAGCAAAAGGAAATAGACACCCTCCCCACTCCTTCCAATTTCAGTGGCAAACCACTTCTTACACTTTGAGCTTTTTCTCCTTGATATTACTTCCACCCTTAAGTAATATGCTCATATCCTCTCTTCTTGATACATCAAGAGGGAACATCTTCTACAGAGCTCTTTACTTTGATGTCAGGGGAGTTAGCTTATTTAGTACCATCCTCACTAACTCTACCTCCTTCCTCCCCAGAATATCCCTATTTTTGGTTCCTCTATTACAGTTTTACAGAATATACTCACACATTTATTTCTCACTCATCCTATGAAGCACAGATAGCATCCCGACTGCCATTCTGTCATATGATGACGGCAGCATCCCTTCCTCTTCAGAGAGCCTCCTTTGCTCACCTCCTTTTCCTGTAACATCCAATATGGTGGCCACTAGTCCCATGTGGCTACTTTAATTTATATTTAATTTGACTAAAATGAACTAAAATTAGAACTTCAGTTCTTCAGTCACAGACACATTTGAAATACTCAGTCGCTACATGTGACCGGTAGCTACCATACTGGACAGGGCAAATAGAGGACATTTTCTTCCTCATAGAAAGTTCTATTGGATTCTATTCTATACTTAATATTGTTTAGGTGATAATATTGACAGTTCTATCATTGCAGTTGTTTTCTGTGCTTGGTCTTTAGGTTGATTCCAACATTAAAAAAATCAATAAATAGTATTTATATTATTAGACGATATATAAACATATTTCTTCAAGGAGAGCTAAGATGTGTTCTACATATTTCCTTTCTTGGAAATTTTCTGTTTTTCCAGGACTTTCCAATTGTCTTTTTTTGCTCCGTGCATGACTTGCCTTTAACATAGCCTAAGTATTCTCTCTCCCCAACAAATCCTTCATCATATAGGTATTTTATTGATTCTCTTCCTCCCCAGAGACTTTCCTCCTGGGTCCTCTATATTTCTGCTACAGCCTGGACTTACTGCTCCCTGGGCTTGCTGTCTGTCCTCTTGTCATCTTGGGAATTCCCTTTTCTTCTCTCCTGGACTACTGTGACTGTTTCCTGAATTCTACATCTTCTCCTTTCTTGGCTTACTTCCTTGTTTTTCTGAAGTACATCCTTTTTTTTTTTTTTTTAAAGATTTTATTTATTTATTGAATGAGAGAGAGAAAGCACATGAGAGGGGGGAGGGTCAGAGGGAGAAGCAGACTCCCTGCCGAGCAGGGAGCCCGATGCGGGACTCGATCCCAGGACTCCAGGATCATGACCTGAGCCGAAGGCAGTTGCTTAACCAACTGAGCCACCCAGGCGCCCCTTTCTGAAGTACATCCTTAATTAACTTCCCAAGAAAGGCTTTGTGGGAGGTGCATTTTATATTACCCGTCTTCCTGAAAAACGTCTTTCCTGCGTCACCTTCCCTACTTGCTTCATAGTTTGGCTGGACCTAGAATTCTAGGGCAAAAGCTCTTTCCTCAGAACTTGAAAGTATGGCTGCATTTTTTTTTTTTTAAGTAGACGTCACAACCCAGCCTGGAGCCTAATGCAGGGCTTGAACTCACGACCCTGAGATTAAGACCTGAGCCAAGATGAAGAGCTGGATGCTTAATTGACTGAGCCACCCAGGCGCCATTGATCCTTAACATGTTTTTCTGTGTCCTACTTCTTTTTTTTTTTTCCTAAAGATTTTATTTATTTATTTGACAGAGAGAGACACAGCGAGAGAGGGAACACAAGCAGGGGGAGGGGGAGAGGGAGAAGCAGGCTTCCCGCAGAGCAGGGAGCCCGATGCGGGGCTCGATCCCAGGACCCTGAGATCATGACCTGAGCCGAAGGCAGACGCTTAACGACTGAGCCACCCAGGCGCCCCTGTGTCCTACTTCTTTTATAAGTGACGTGTCTTGAGTATATTGTTCTCATCTTTATTTTACCGAGATTTCACAACGGTGTATCTCGATGTGCATTTCCCTTCCTTTTGCTTGTTGTGCTGGTTACTCTGTGACATCTTTACATCTGAAGACCTGTGACCCTCAGAGCTGGGAAAGTCTCTCATCTTTTTATCTGATAATCTCCTTGATTTTATTCTCTCCTTCTTGGGAATTCTTGTCAGTTGGAGAAGATAGTGAAACTCCTGGATTGATTCTTTATGTTTGCAATTGTTTCTCTCATGCATTCCATCTCTTTATGCATTTTACTCTACGTTCTGAGAGACTGCCTCCTCTTCCTTTTCCAATCTTTATGAATTTAAAAAAAATTTGAGAGATATTTTTAATTTCCAAGAACATTTCTCATCTTTTGATGGTCCCTTACCACAGAATCTTGTTTCATGGGAGACGGATCTTTTTGTTTGTTTGCTTATCTTTGTCTCTCCCTTTTATGTTCTAGATTCTTCTCAAACATCTGGAGATCTCTGGTTACTATTTCATGTTTAAGCTGCTGGAGTTTCAAGTACTTGACAGGGACGGTTGGTTGGCTTGTGGCTTCCCTTTAGGATGGACTGGACAGGGAGCTACCTGCCCCATGGACTGTCAAATGTCAGAACACACTGCTCTTTTATTTGGGGGCATCTAACTTTTTTTTTAGAGAAGGACATTTTAATTCTTTGCCTGGGAGATCGATCTCTGGGATTGATATTCTGCAGTCGGGGAGGCAGGCAGAAAGCAGGGGGTATACACTGCTCTTTCTGATGACTTTATCCGTTAATTTTCCTGATATCTGTCCCTCATCTCATTCCTGCCATCTGAGTTCCTGGTGTCTCTGGGCCCTGAAGTTCTAACCTGGGCTAAATCCAGTATCTACCTTTTCATCCATTTTCCAGTTTCTGGAAAGTAGCTGAAATCTCTTCTCTGTGGTTGGCTCCTCCATCTTTCTCTCTATTATAAGTTTTCTTTCTTTCTTTCTTTATGATCATTCTAGTGAGATCTCAGGGTGGAAAAGAGGTGATGTGTCAGTCTACCATCTTGATGCAGAAGTCAGCCTCTATGGCTCCCCACCCCCCTTTTTGCTTAGGGCCAGATTTTCCATGATGCTTCTGCAAAGAACATTATATTATGTAGTTTGGGATCTTGTGATGAGTTTCTTTAACATGAGGAAAAGCATTTTTCCCTCCTGATGCACTGGTGTATTTCCTTGGAATGCCTAGTGACATTTAGGCAACTTTCTGTGTTTCCATTTTTGATTCTGCTGCCAAGATGCTCAGAGTTAAATTTCGACCCTAACCCTAATCCTAATACCTTGGGAGTATATATTTTTCCTCTTCCATTTTGCCTGTTTTTATTTAACAATCATATATATATATCATATATAACAGTCATATATATGTGTATATATGTCTTTCATTGTTGGCTACCTCAAATTCTTTTGTGAGATATACAGCTAATATTTTATATCCTCTTTTCTCCCAGCTGACAGCTCCTTGGAGGAGATCATTCCTTAAATTGCTGGTTTGTTCTTTCCAGGTTGACTTCTGCCTTCTCTCCTCTTTAGTATCACTTGGATTTTGTGCCAGAGGATTTAGTCCTAGATGATCCCTCAGCGACCTTCTAATTCTAATGGAACCTGAGTCCAGTGGTGTCCTGCTTCCTGAACTGGGTCAAAGTATAACATTAGCTCCCCACTAGGGCAGAAACCAGGCTTTACACAGCTCCTCCATCCCTCAGTGGCTTAGTGGTTTGGAATCGATCCTGGTGAGCTTAGCCTCTGGAACCTAGGACAGCTGCCCCAGGGTGGCCCATAGGCCCAGTGGTCTGTGGAAGTCTAGCAGGTAGTCAGGTACAGGACATACGATTAACTCTTGGTTAACCTCCCCCTTCTCTCAATTCCTTCTCCATCCATGGGTTCCTTTCCTTTCCCCTAACCTTAAGTAGGTGTGTATGTGTGTGGGGTTGCATTGGAGTGGTGGCGTGCCTTGGAGCCAGAAGACTCCCTGCAATTTATATGCTGTGTGTCCTTGGTGGCCAAGTCAGCCTCTCTGACCCATCTATAAGATGAGGAGAACAGCGGGGGTGGCCACAAGAAGGAGATGAGTTAGCATACATAAAAGGTTCAGAACCCTGCTTGATAGTCTTTAGTGGAGTAGAGTTTTCATTCCCCAGTCTCTACATCCCAAGCCATCCCCCCTTCCGCACTCCTGCCCCACCGCGTCCGCCCTTACTGAATCAGCTCCAGCACCCTCATCTTCATGGCCCGGACCAGGTCCCGCTGCCCTCCAAGCTCCTCCTCATACATGGTGTCCCTCCTCTCAGCCTCCTGCAGCTTCTGCTCCAGCTCCGTCTGCAGCCGGGCCCTCTCCTCCTGACACCTGGGCACAGAAGGAGGACTCAGTGCTGGCATTCGTGCCCGCCACGGGGCTCCTGGGGGAAGCTGGCCGTGCCTCCTACAGCTGATGTGCGCACACACACCACACACACACACACACTCAAATATCTGCACGTTCTTCACACATTCTCCACACCCCGACTCCCTCCCATGCCACACATGCTCACACACACACCGAGCGGAGCACCGTGTACGGCGTGACATCTGGAGGCTGACTCCTTACCAGCCGTTCAGAGGGATGAACACAGGGTGTAGCCAACGTTGCCATTTGCATTTCTTTTCTTTTCTTTTTTTAACATTTCCATTTTAAAATGTGATTTTCTTGAAAGGCATACTCACAATCATGGCAGTTGTCTGGAGGGAAGGGGGGCTCTTCTGGGGACCAGGCTGGATGGGCTGTGCCCAGCTGAGAACAATTACTGGTTTGGGAGGGGGGGTAGGTGGGGTGGGGTTTGGGGTGATTTTTAGGTTTTAAAATCTTTTGAAAAATTACAGCACATTGTCTTCTCAGTTAAAAAAGCAATATTAAACATACGGCTTTCTTAAATTTTTCTTTCAGTTTGGGCTTGGCATTGCCTCAGCTCTGTTCTGGCCTCTTCTTTTTGTCTTTGGTGGCGTCCCAGCAGGTTCCAAGAAATCTGCTGGACTGGAAATAAGAGGGTCCCAGCCCCTCCCTCCATCACTCAGATGGGAGGGTGTTGCAAAGGCGGGTGCATATCCTGTGACCTCAGATGTGTGTGTGTGTGTGTGTGTGGCCACACCCCTAGGCTTCAGTGTGTTTGAGGCTTGCAAGAGGCTTCACTTGGAACTGAATTGTGAATTTTTACAACGCCGCTGCGTAGCAGGCCTCCGAGAAGAAAGCTGGGTGGGCTGTAAAATCAAACCGACAACAGATACCCATGGAAATTCCGAAAGACCAGTCAGTCCCTGCAACCCTAAGGAAGGGTGTTCTTGTGCTCAGGGCCATGTTCTGACTTTTAATGAACATTCCGGTCTCCAGTATCCTTCCTTCTTAGTATTGCTGTTTCATTTTCCTGAGTTAGTTTACTTGCGCACTGATCCCAGGGCCTTTGGTGCGGCTGGTGCTCGTCCGGATGTGAGCACCATGGTTACAGTGTGTCTTTGAGGTGGGGAGGGAACATTTCTTAAGCACCTACTATGTGCCAGGGGCTGTTGGAGGGGGCAGGAATACAGCAGTGCCTATGCCTCCTGGTGGAGCTTAGAATGTGTCTGGGGCCGTGTTCAAAACAAGTGATGGGCCAATAACACCGTGAAGCCAAGTATATGACCAGGATGAAGAAGAGGCGGGGACGGACTCGAGAGGGTGCTCCTGAGATGAGGTGACCTTTAGGCAGATCCAAGAGATGAGAAGTTGGCCATGGAGAGCCACGGAAAGGCACATGCGAAGGTCTGCAAGTTGGCAAGAACTTGGTTTGTTTGAGGAACTGAAAGAAGGCAAGGCAAGCTGGAATATCACGAAGGACAGGAGGTGGGGGTGGGCAAGAGAGGAGGTGGGAAGGAGCAGGGCCTGATCTCGGCCTCGCGGGCCCCGGGAAGGGTGGACTTTAATCTCAGTGCAATGGAAAGACACCTAAGTATTTCAAGCAGGGGCTGACAGACACCTCTGGTGCAGGAGGGGACCTGGAAGGAATTCAAGTCTATTGAACACCTACTACATGCCAGACCCTGAGCTCAGGGCTTTATAGCCTGGCTCCGTTTTAATTTTCAGAAATATATGGATAGATAATATGATCGTCATTTTACAGGAAAGAAACTAGAGCTTCAGAGAGGAAATCACACTTGCCGAGGGTCACACAGCTTGATAAGTGAAGGGAGCAGAAATCAGGATGCAGGCCTCTCAGGCCATCAACTCTTGCTGTCTCCCCACACTTCGGTGGTTTATGGCACCGGTGCTGAGTGGGCAACCGGTGGGAGAAAGGGATAGATCCTTATGAGCCCCTGATGTGCCTCAAAGGAACTCAGGGGGGAGCTGGGGGTGTGTGTGTGTTGTTTGCCTAATTCCCCATCTGAGGACCTCTTCCACTCATACCTGACCTAATCACCTTTGCTTTGAGGTCTTACCCAGGGCAGAGGAAACCCACCTGCTTGGAAGGATGGTCTCACAGAGCATTGGAGCTGGAAGGAGGAACTTTAGAGATCCAACCATCTCCTTTTGCAAATCAGACACCAGAGGCCAGAGAGGGAAGGTCAGTTTCTCAAGGTGCCATGGCCAGAGAGCTGGGAAGTGGGTGTCGGATGCCCCACAGCTCAGTTCCAAGTGTATTTTCTTAGCCCCTGGTTGGTCTGCTGGGGTCTGATGCTTGGCTGGTCTGGTGTCTCCCCTGTGTGTCCAGTCTGGGGCTCTGCACCCAAGGGCTGCACCCCTGTCCATCTTCACTCTATTCTCCACACCACAGACAGAGCAATCCTGAAGCCCTTGGGACCCCCCACTTCCTGCTCAAGACTCTGCTCCAGCCCCACAGGGATTTTGCATTTGCAGGTCCCCCTGCCTGGAGCACTCCTCCCACCATATCTGCATGGTCCAGTTGTTCCAGTGATCGGGGCTTCTGCTCAACTGTCACCTCCTCAGCGAGGAAGCCTGTGACTCTAAGTCTAGGTGACTCTCTTGTCTCTATCCCCTTTCCTGGACTGATGTTTTCCCACAGCACCCATGACTAGCTGATGTTCCATTTCTATTTGTTGATCTGTCGTCTGTCTCCGCAGGTCCCGGAGAGCAGACACTGCCTGTTCTGTTCATGGCTGTCACCCCATTCACGGCCACAGTAGAGGCACCATACTATTGTTGGCTGACTCAGTGGGCCCCATGGCACTTCTCTCTGGCGGTGGTGAGACAGCCAATCCCAGCTTGATGGGATTGGCCCCTGGAGTGAGATGTTCCTCCTGAATTCCCTGGATCCCAGGAGGCAGGGGAGCGCATCGTCCTCCCAGCCGCAGAAGCTTCTGTTCCCACTACCCGCGTTCTGACGGCTCTCCGGCAGATCAGCCTGTGCCTCTCCTCTGAGCTCCACACCCTCCTCTGCCCAGCGGCTCCACTTGCCTGTCCAATGGGTGTCTGAAACTTAACATGCTCTCACCCCAACTCCTGAAATTTCCCCACAAGCCTGCCCTGCCACGGCAGACTGTCAGCTGGGACTCCAGCCTTCCAGCGGGTCAGGCGGAAAAACGAGTCATTCTTGACATCTGTTTCTCTCTCGCACCAGGAAGCCCGGCCTCACAGTGGACCCAGAATCCTGCAGCTTCTTTGCACCTCCATTGCCAGAGAGCATTTGGGGGCTCCCCCCGCGCTCCCCTTCCTCGTCAGCATCCCCGCTTCCTTACAGACTAGCTCCAGAGAGCAGCGGCCTCGAGCCCTCGAAAGCACAGATCAGTCTGGAATAGGCACGTCTACGGGGACAGATGAGCGCTTGCCTAGGGCTGGGAGGTTGGGAGAAAATGGGCAGTGACTGCTAATGGTACAGGGTCTCCTCTTTGGGGTGATGAAAATGTCTGATCGAGGCACAATTTTATGAATACACAAAACCCCACTGTATTGTTAAAAAAAAAAAAAAGCGAACATATTAACATTAAAGCAAACAGTTGCATCTTGTCCCTCCTCTGCTCAGGACTGTCAGTGGTTCCTATCTCACTCTGAGTCAAAGCCAAGGTCCTTTTGATGACCTGCAAGGGTCTCCTGCTACCCGACTGACCTGCCCCTACCTCCTCTCCCTCCTCACTCCACTGGGCCTCAGGAATGTTCCTGGGACCTGCCACGCCCATTCCCACCTCCGGGCCCTGGCCCTTGCTGTTCCTCTGCCTGGATCATTCTTCGACCACATACCCAAATGGCTTACTCCTCACTTCCTTCAGGTCTTCACTCAAGCGTCACTTTTTCAAGGAGGCCCTCCCTGGCCGTGCCGCCATATTTAACTTCAGCCCTCGACACCCCCATCCCCTTTCCCTGCTCGACTTTTTTCTTCTTAGGACTTGTCACATCTGACACTATGCAATTAACTTGCTTGTCGTGTTTACCGATTGCCTCCCCCACTAGAAGGGAAGCTCCACAGGGACAGGGGTTTGGTCTGTGTTGTCAAGAGGATTTGTGGCACGCACCACAGGGCCGGCACAGAGAAGGTGAGCTGAGAGTCTGTGGGATGCTGGATGGGATGACAGGCCGCAGGGTGGTGGTCTGTGACTCAGGGGCTCCCCCAGCCGAGGGAGCTCCCCCAGACCTGGTGGTCTCGTTGAAGCCTCCCAGCTGCTCCCTACAGGCCATCTTGATTCCCAGAGAAGGCCCCTGGGTGGGCAGGGCCCCTGCGTTCACCTAGGGCCAGGATCACGGGAATCTTTCCTGACCAAACTGCCTGGGGATTTTTCCTGAGTGTCCGGTGGGAGGAGCCCGGGGGGATCTTTTTGGGTTGGTTTCTGGGCCCACAGCCTCTCTCAGCCTTTTAAGCAGAGAGTCTGTCAACTGCCCAGTGATTCAGTCTGAAGCACAGCTCCACCGGCTCCGATGCGGTCGGGGGGGGGGTGTCCCGGGGCGGGCGTCAGCCACGTGCGAGGGACAGAGCCGGGAGACAGACCCGGAGGGACCGAGTCAGACAAAGCAAGACCTTTGCGTGGCAGAGATATTTTAAAAATTCTGAAAGAGAAACTCAGACCCTGAGAGAGCGTGCTCCAGGCTCTTGAGGTTAGTGTGATGCCGGGAAGTCGAAGAAGCTGGGTGGTGAGGGGGGCTGAGCGGGAGAAACGGGGGGACTGAAATAATACAGGCACTCAAAATCTTGCCTGGGGGCCCTTGTGGAAGCCCACCGGTTCTGGAGTCAGCCGCTGTGGTGCAGACCTCAGCTCTCTGCTAACTAGTGACACTGGGTGAATTGTGTGGCACCTTGGAGACTCAGTTTCACTATCTATAAAATGGGCATTCTTAGAGAACCTACCTCATAGTCTGGTTAGGAGGAAACGCCTAGAACAGTAAATGCTCCGTAAGTGATAGTTATGATGACGATTGTGATTTGAGAGGGTGAACGAGCGGCTGTAACAGGGAGCAGGAAAATGAGAGACAAATGAACGGGGGAAAGATGGAGAGCGAAGGGCAGGAGTGTGGAGGGGCAGGGAGGGAGACTGGCTTGAAAAGAGAGGGGAGCAGCTGCAGAGGGGCAGAGGTGAGTGTGGGAGGGGAGGGAGGGTCAGGAGGCATCCACCTCTCCTGGAGGCTCTCAGGGAGGCCTGCGGGGGGGCTGGCAGGGGTGGGGATCAGTGGGAGCTGCTTGAGGAGCCCCAGGAGTAATGCCCTGCATGCCGCAGCATCCCCAAGTTGTGTCCAGCATGGGAGGCACTCAGAAGACGCTTACTGGCGTGACCACCAAGGGGCGAGCCAGGAGCCTCCGGTCCTGCGGGCCTCCCTGCCAGGCCTGTTTGTGCCGGGGGGGTTGCCAAGGTTACCTGCTGAGCTGCTCCTGCAGTGTCTTCAGCTCCCCTTCCTGCTCCTTCAGCAGCTGCTCCTGGTACTGGGCCTGCTCCTTGGTCTTCTGGAGCTCGTGTCTCAGGCTCTTGGGGGTGGGAGGTAAAGGAAGGGAAAGGGAAGCTGAGGGAGGAGGGCAGAGATCCCAGCTCCAGGTCTGACCTGACAAACATCCCCGTGAGACCCCAGGCCAGGTGAGACAGCCCTTGGGTGGAGGGCAGGACTGGGGACAGCACTGGGAGCTGAGAGGCCAGGCTCTGCCCCTGGGTGAGCCTGGGGCCACCATTTCTTCCTTTGCTGAAGGATGAAAGTTACAGAGCTCAAGGGGCATGAAGACTGCGGCTAGAGAGGAGGCTGAAGGAAAGCTTGAAATCAATCTTGTGATCTCCAGGAGAAGCATCTACAACAAGGGCAGCTACGTGGCTGCCCCGAAGAGCTGTTGGGGAGGGGTCTCAGACTCAAGTGCCCTCAGGGGCCAGGCAGGTAGGACTGATGAATGAAGTGGGCCTGGCGTGAGGCTACGGTAAGAAGACCCCCTCTAAGAATAATCATCCTTTGCAGACCAATCAGAATTGATCTGTGGGGGGCGCCTGGGGGGCACCTGGGTGGCTCAGTCGGTTAAGCGTCTGCCTTCAGCTCAGGTCATGAGCCCAGAGTCCTGCGATCGAGTCCTGCATTGGGTTCTTTGCTCTGCGGGGAGCCTGCTTCTCCCTCTCCTCCCCACTTGTGCTCTCTCTCACTATCTCTGTCTCTCTCTCTGAAATAAATAAATAAAATCTAAAAAGAAAATTAAAAAAAAAAAGAATTGATCTGTGGGCTGCAATGTCCCTCCGCCACATCACCACTGAAGACTCTCACCTGTGGGCCAGGTTAGAGAGGGGAGAAGAGGCAGGTACAGTGCTCAGCTGCTCTCACCTTGACCACATCCTGCAAGGCCACCTCTGCCGGCTCCTTCCTCCTGGTCACCCTGGTCACTCCTCTTTCCTCTTGTGGTCTCTCTGAGGTGGAGTCTTCCTTTGTTCCTAGGTCCCGTAGGACGCGGGGCTCTCCCCGAATGCTAGGCACCTCCCATTCCTGCGGGCTTCCTGACATCGTGTCCTCTATTGTCCCTGTGAGGCTGGAGGCCGGCAGCCTGTGGACATGACCCCACTCTGCTCCCCCTTTGTGAGTCTCCTCTGCACCCGGCACAACCCCTCTGCCCTCAGCCTCTGTCCCTATCACCTCCTTCGGAGCTCCGGCGGCCCACTCCCCCTGTCTCCGGATGCTGGGTGTTGAGTTCTCCAGGCAGATCCCAGTTTTTGGGGCTCCCTTCTCCTGGGCTTGCTGAACCTCTTCCCCCTCTGGTTCCCACATGCTCTGGGGGGGCCTGAGCCTCCTGGGATCTCTCTTCTTTTCCACAAAGGGACGAGGATGCCTGTGTTGCTGGGACCTGGGGAGTCCAGCTAACCCGTCTTCCCTGGGCGCATCTTGCAGATAGCCGGCTTGGCTAGTGTGCGGTTCCTCTGGCTGGAATTCTGAGGGGTCTCCATGTGGGGCTGAGATCTGCAGAGAAGCCCCCGAAGCCACTCTCAGCACCAATTCGCCGACCGGGTGTGTAGGAGAGGCCGCAGACCTAAACCAAGGAACTGGCTAACTCTAAGAGCATGTTGATTCAGGAGATCCGGGACAGGACCCAGGAACCGGAATCCTGCCATCACCCTAGGTGGATCCGGGGCCCAAGCTTCGGTCTGGTCAGGGAGCTGAGGTGCCTCTCAGTGTTCTTTCCTCTCCTCCCTCCCTCCTTCAGCTGCACCTTCCATCTGGCTTCCGCTAAGTTCTTCCCACTCTCTCCTCTCCTCCATCTTGCCCCCGAACTTCTCTGTGTTTCAGTTTTCTGGTCTGTGAATTGGGAATAATAACGCCTGCCTCGTAGGGTTGTGGTGAAAGCTTAAACAGACCCCCAGCAGTGAAGAGTCACCTCTCTCAAGCAGCCTTCTCTGTGGTCCCAAGTTCTGTGCATGTCTGCATCACTGCACTTAACAGGTTGTATTGTGATGGGTTCCCCCTTCTGGTCAGAGGCTGAATCCTCATGGTATCTGGACCTGGTGCCCGGAAGCTGAGGGGGTGCAAAGCAAGACTGGGGAACAGCAATAGTCACAAGCTGCCCCTTCCTGAGCATGTGGCTGGGGGCCTTGCTCTGTTCTACACGCGGTCTGTCTCAACGCATCTTCACAATCTCCTTCGAGGCAAGACAAGTACCTTGCCAAGGACCTTGGTGATTAGGGGCAGAGCTGGGATTTGAACCCAGAAACCTGGCTCTTCAGTTGCTCCCTGAACTGCACTGAGACATTTGCACATTGTCCAACGGAGGCTGTTTCCCTGGTGTGCATCCTACGTGCTTCTGGGTACCCACCCCACCACCTCCCTGACCCCCTGGGCCCCTGGCTCCCGTGGATGGTGCCAACGGTCCCCTTCTCTCCCTATCGATAGCTGTCTGTCTGTCTGCTTGGTTACTGCTCATCCTGGGGGGCCCAAGAGAGATGGAGAGGAGGCAACTTGGAGTGAAGTTGGGCAACGGCACCTGCTTTGGGGAATCTTTGGGCTTTCTGGGTCTTCTTCCCTGGGTCCGACTGGCACTGGAGTAATGGGACCTGCAGTGAAAGGGCAAGGGGGGCCGGGGGCCTCTCTCTGGCAGGGGTCCAACCACCCATTGACCGCACTATCCCTCCCACCTTCCCATCCTCACAGATGCGCCTCCCCCATCCATGCACACACCCCGCCCACCACTCATCCCGACATCCACCATGGGGTTCGTCCTTCTGACCGTCCAGCCCAAGCATCCAGCAACTCCTTATGAGTGAGTACTGTATGCAGCCTCATGCAACATGATGGGATTACACCGGGAAAACAGAAGGCTGAGGGGGGTGGAGGATCAGGGGCTCAGACAGCAAGAAGGGGAGGTGAATCGATGGGGCGCAGGCTGAGTTTGGAGCTTGCAGGGGGTGGTGGAGTTAAGGCACTGGAAAGAGGGCTTCCCTCCATGTGGGACCCACTCACTCTGAGAACATGGGCCAGGCTTCATCTAGGTTTGGCCACTGCAGGTCCAGGTTGAAGGCCACCCCATTGAGAGTGTAGAGAGAGTCCAGGAGGTCTTCCTGGAGTTCGGGGCACACCAGAGGGCTCCGGGGGCCATACCATTTCCTGTGGTAACGGTGATCAGCAGCCTTGGCCTCTGACCTTGGTGTTATTGCTGGCCGCCCCCACCCCGAGAATCTGCCTCTGCTGTACACCACATGGCATGGTTCCCACGGCAGGGTTGTGGCCCCTGGGGGGCAGGAGGCTTAAGCATCGTGGTGCTGCTGGGACTCCTGTGTTCTGACCACCCCCCTTTGCCCTTTCTCCCTTGACTTTTCTTTCATGGCTGTCATTTTAGTTGTTCTTGATGTTAACCCATCCCTGGGGTGGGGGGAAGAGGCATGTTTCACAAGGGAGGGACAGTGGGCTCAGGCGGAGTCAGAAGGAGCATGTGCCGACAGCCCCACCTGGTGAGCTCTGGGTTCAGGAGGCAGAGCTGCAGGGACTCGGCCAGCTGTCCGTGGGCTAGGCAGAAGCGGATGAAGGCGCGGCCTTTTGCCAGAGGAGTCCTCAACTGCAGAGGGCACAGTGGGAGAACGGTGGTGGGGGGGCGGCCGGGGGCGGCCGGGTGCTATCGGAGGGAACTCAGCCAGCACAGGGAGACAAGATGGGAACTTGTATTGTCATGGGAGCAAAGGGGTGGCCGGAGGGATGCTGAGGGCAGGGCTAACGAGACAGGAGGACCAGGGCAGTCTGTGGTCAGCGGAGCAGGATGGGTGGGAAAGGGGCCCCTGGAGACCTCTGCCGTCAAGGGCCTGGTGGCAGGGCCCCCTCGTGCTGAGACCAGCCACCCTGCCCCCTGGCCCTGGATACCTTGTCCTGTGCGTGGACGAAGCGTGCCAGCTCCGTGCTAGCCCGCTGCCGCCACAGGGTGGCGCCAAGGAAGTCCCAGTAATCCTTCCGAGGCCTCAGGAAGCTCTTCTGCTCTTTCTGGTCAAACTGGGAGCGGGATGAGGGACAGGAAAGCATAGAAATGTTTTCCCCCAGCAGCCACCTTGCATTCCAGCACGCTGAGAGAGGAAAGAGCTACTGTAGACAGACCTGGCTCCGCCCTTACTGGCTGTGTGACCATGAGCAAGGTGCTGGACCTCTCTGAGCCTTTGGTATTCTATTCATGCATTCCACTAACACCTGTTGAACACTTACTTCCTCCAGGCTTTGTTCTGCGCCCTGGGAGTTCAGCAATGAACAAACTGACCGCATGGGCTTACACTTGGTAGTGGAGACAGACAATGAACAAACTGAGTAAGTAAAACATATAGTATGTTAGTGCTGACTGCTAAGGAGAAAAATAAAGCAGGGAAAGAGAACAGAAAGTACGTGGTGTGTGCACACACGTATGTATGTGATGTGTGTCAGTGTGTGGTGTGTATGCCTGCGTGTGTGTGATTTAGGGTGTGTGGGTGTGTGTTAAAAATTTGGACTTGAGGGGCGCCTGGGTGGCTCAGTCAGTTAAGCATCTGTCTTCCACTCAGGTCATGATCCCGGGGTCTGGGGATCGAGCCCCAAGTTGGGCTCCCTGCTCAGCTGTCCCCTCTCCCTCTGCCACTACTCCCCTGCTTGTGCTCCCCCGCTTGTGCTCTTCTCTCTCAAATAAATAAATAAGTAATCTTCAAAATATTTGGATTAGAGTGGCTAGAGAGAGCCTCACTACTCAAGTCCAGATCTGAAGGAAATGAGAAATTGTGCCCTCCAAATTTCTGAGGGAAGAGCAGTCCAAGCAGAGGGAATAGCAAGTGCAAAGGCCCTGAGGTAGGTGCATTCCTGGTGTGCTTTAGGAAGCTCAAGGAGGCCAGTGTGACTGGAGTGCAGCAGATGAAGGCTAGACTGGCAGGAGATTCACATGTGCACCCAACAAACCTCACACATGCACACACGTACACTCCCACCACACATGTGCATCACACACAGAGACCTGGGAAGGCTCTGTGTGTGTATGTGGGGGTGGTAGGGTCATCGAGCACCTCAGGGGGGTTAGAATGAGAATTTAATGAGGTGGGGCATAAGAAGGGCTTAGCCTGGCCCATGGTAAGTGCTCAACAAAAGGGCCAGCAGCAGGAAGGCTCAGCCCTGGGACATCTTGCCTCTGAAACTTCAGTCCTCAGAGCAGGGTGGCGCCCCCGCCCCACCCCTCCCCACCAGGCCCCACCTCACTTCCTAGGCTGTGGTGTCAATCCCCTAGAGTGAGGTCGGATGTCAGGAAGGGCTTGCTGACCCTGAGGGGGCTGAGGCGGTCGCTCTTCCTCAGTATCTGGGAAAACCCTTCTGGCGCTCTGGGTGTGGGGTGTGGGGTGGGTGGGAGGAGGGCAGGGAGGGGGTCACCTGCAGGAGCAGCTCCAGGCAGCCACAGAGTCTGTGTAGCTCAGCACTGGCATCTGTCACCGGCTGCTGCCGGCCCCCATAGCCGTGGAGGATGGCCGAGACAGCAGCTGGGTGGGGGGAGGATGGTGGACATCAGGCATCAGGTCGTGAGGGCTCTGACACAGGGGGTCCCAAGGCCTCTCACTTCTCCCCCAACTCGATCCCAGAAAACCCCTTGGGACTCACTCACCTTTCAAGTTCCTGGTGAGGATGACCCCCTCCTCTGCCATGAGTATTTCAAAATGATGTGATTCCTCGTGGCTCTGGAAGGTCAACCCAGGAAGGAGCCCCTTCCTGGATGGCTCCTTATCCGAAGGAAGAATCAGAGCCCAGGGCAGGAATGTGATCTATTTGGAGTCACACAGTGAGTTCACAGGTAGGATAAACACCCTAGCTCTTCCTCGTAGGCCAGCGTGGGAAGGTGAGAGTGTGGCCCCCACTAACAGAGTGGTTCCTTGGTGCTAGGCGCTATGCTCCGCGCCTGACATCCTTGTCTTATTCAGTCCCCATAATAATCTAGGAGGTCATTAACTCCATTTGATACAAGGCGAAAGGGGGGCTCAGACAGACAGATAAGTCTTTTATCTAATGCCACAAAGCTCTAAGTGGAGAAGCTAGAGTTCGAACTCAGGTCAGTGTGCCCTCACACAGGGCAACCTGACATGAGCCGCCATGTTAATGCTCCCGCCATTAGAACGCTGGGCTGAGGGAAAGTCACCCCTCTCCCCCACAGGGAGCCTTGCCAGAGCAGTCATCATCCTTGAGGCGCACATTCATCCTTTCCTGGCCCCCAGCTGAGTGGAAAATGTGTGTTCTTTGAGGAAAGGGAGGCAGAAGTAAAATGAGGCCCTAGAGTTGGGACCGGGCCAGAATGCTGGGTGTGTATGGGGAGCAGGGCACCTGGTTTTAATCCTGTGGTTCTCTCTCGGGGAACTGCAGCCTGCAGAGAGGAATACTGTGTCTGCTGGGGGCCGGTGGCTTATCCTGATGTAACCTGGAGTAAAGACCAGGCATGGGAAACCCACATGCCCTGCCTCCCAGGGTGGAGTTGCTGGAATTTCTGGGGTGGGTGGGAGTGAAGAAGCAGGGGACACCGTGGAGGGGGAGGGAGAGAGAAAAGAAGGTAAATGAGGGAGGGTGTGTGGGGATGGTGTTCAGGAGACACTGAGCTGGGACTTAAGAGACCTGGGTCTCCATCCTGGCCCTGCTACTAACTCATTGTGTGACCTTTTGCTTTTTCTGGGCCTCAGTTTCCCCATCTGTAGACCAAGGGGCGGACTGAAGGTCTCTGTATCCCCTTCCGGTCCAGATGCTCTATAAAATCCATGAATACCTAGATGTACCTCCCGAGCTCCCTCTTTTCTGTCCAGGAGCCTCTGCCCCCCGCTCCTGGCATTGCCCCCTTTCTCCAGCCTCCCCCAGACCCCCTCCCTGCTACTCACCTGGGAAGGCCTGGAGAGCCGGGCACTGCAGCCTGAGCCTGTCACTTGTCACTGTGGGTCCTGCGCAGCCTTCCCAAGGGTGCTGCCTGGGAAGTGACTCAGGCCCAGCCCAGCACCCTGGAGGGGGAAACCCTGCTCAGAGCAGGAGGAGCACAGAACTGGGTGGGTGGGGGGAGAAGTGGGAGAGGCAGGGTCCAGGGTGCCAGGGCAGAATGGGCGAGCTGGGGGATGGTACCCTTCGGGCAGAACCGGGGGTAGAGCCACTTGTTGGCCAAACACCAACTCACCCCAGTGATGGCAGCAATTGCCCCTCTCCAAGTTTCCTTCCCCTTCTCAGCGGGGTCACTAGCTCTTGTCTTTCTCCCTCGTCCCCACCAGGTGGCACAGAGAGGCTGTGACTGCTGCTTCTCCAGACTGCCTGGCTTCTGTCTCTTGGTGGAAGCCTGGTGCACGTGGGGAGAGGGAGCACAGCCCCCCTCCCCCTGTATCTCCCTCCTCCTCCTGGTCCCCACTGTCATCCTGCCCAACCCGGCACCCCCCGCTAAAAGAATGGAAGTGAAACCACCGTGAACGCTTGGATCCAGGACCGGGCCGGCTGGGTGGCCCCGCGAGGCCGCGGCCCTCCCACTCTGCCTGTGCTCCGCCTGGTCTTTCCACCTCCCGGTCCTCGTTTTTCTAGGCTGGGGTGCCCGACGGCGGGTACTGGGGGCAGAGAACAGAGGAGCAGGCACCCGCGCAGACGACGGTTCCCCAGACCTCAGCAACCGCCTGTAAACAGTGGCACACGCGGTGGCCGAGCCCTGCTCTGCCCTCCCGCCGCCACTTCCTGCCCGTCTCTCCCTCTCTGGGACTTGGTGTCCCCGCGCAGAGGCTCCGTCCCCCTCTCGGTCCCCCGGGTCCCCGCGTTCTCGCGTCCGCGGTCTCTCCCTCGCTCTCTCTCTCCTATCTGCCCAGCCGTCGGGCTTTTTCTCGCCCTCCCAGACTCGGCCGGTCGCCGCCCGGGCCCCACACCCCCGCCGCCGCCCCTCCCCGCGCCCCCCGGACTCTCTCCGCCCCCGGCTGCGCTCGGGCGCCCGCGTCGCCGCCCCTCGCCCGGCCCGCACTCCCCGGCTGGCTGGCGGCGCGGGGCCAGGACGCTCCGGGCGGGGGCGTGCCGGGGGCGTCACCCCCCCCTCCCCCCGACGTGCAAGGCGCCCCCGGGCCGCGCGCTGGCCAGGGCGGGCCGACTCCCCCCCCGCTCCCGCTACCCGCCCCGCGCCCGCGCCCGCGTCCCCGCCCCCGGCCCCGGCCCTCCGGGCGCCCGGCCGGATGGGCTGCACCGTGAGCCTGGTGTGCTGCGAGGCGCTGGAGCCCGGGCCCCCCTGCGGCCCCCAGCCCCCGGGGAGCCCCCCGGCCCCGGCGCGGGCCGAGCGCTGGGAGCCCGGGGCCTCCGCCCGCGCCGAGAGCGGGAGGCTGCGGCTTCAGGTAGGGCGCCGCGGGGCGGCCGGGGGCGGGGGGGAGGAGCGGGTGGCGGTGGCGGGCCGAGCCCGGCTCACCTGGGAGCCAGGCCGGGGCAGTGCCTGTCAGCCGGTAGTCGGGGTCGGAGGCCCCGGTTGGGGGCGGGGGGCGCGGGTGGGGCCGGCCCCGGGTGAAGGGGCCGCGAGCTGGGCCGAGGTCTCTCCTGGGTCTCTTGTGTCCTTGGGAGGAGGCGGATGTAGGACCTGACGGTTAAAAAGGCAAATGGTTCAGGTGAGGTGTAGGAGCCACCCAAGTTGGGCAGGGCTGGGAGCGCTGGGAAAGGCACTGAAAGAATTTATATCCCCTGAGCTGGTCCAGAGTTGACTGTGTGTCCCAGGGTAGCGGTGGCGGTGGTCGCCCACCTCTGTAGGCAGGAGGGAGGGCGCCGTCTGAACCGGGAAGGCCCTAGCAGAGCAAGGGCTGACCTGAAGATGATCTGGGCAGCTGGACCCTCCCCCCTGCATTCTCCGTTTCCAGTAAGTCTTGGCACCTTGCAAGTGCGCAGCTGACCCAGAGGGTTGGGGATAGGCCTGTGCCGGGAGGCAGGTGTTTGTTCAGCATGAGGCGTCTGTCGGGGCACCACTAGGTGTGGGCACTAGATTTCTCCAAGGAGGAAGTGGAGGACAGGGAGACATTTGGGGTCACTAGGTAGGACTAGATAACCTTGCTCTAGGCTACCTGCTTTATCCCAACCTGCGCCCTGTCTGGGGGCTGGGAAGTTTCCAGCCTCCTCAGGTTTGTTTGCTGTGCGGGGTTTGGAAAATGCTGATGTCTTACATCCCTCCACCTGGAGCACATAGGGTTTGGGCAACTCAAAATGTACCATGTGGCTGTATCCCAGCCCTTCTTCCCCACACTGGGGCAGCCTGGGAAGCCAGGAGTGTGTGTGTGTGTGTGTGTGTGTGCGCGCGCGCGCATGTGTGTGCTGGTGCCTCACTTGACCAGATGCCCCTCCAAGCAGGATGAGAGCGTATTCGTGGTTAACTCCACAGTGCCAGGCATAAGGCTACATTTACCAGCTGAACTCTCTGTCCTTCCTGAGCTCTAGCCCTGGTCATCATTGTGATGACTGATCACAGGGAGGGACAGGCTTGGTGAGGCGTAGTAGTTAGTTGTCTTAGACCTTGTCGTGGTGGCCCAGGTGGGATTCTGATGGGAGCCTGAGCTACTTAGTGCACCATGGCTTCTTAGTCCTGGCAGAGGGGCAGAGGGTCTGGAGAGTGAAAGTGACCTGGCCCAACCTCCAACGGTCAGGCCCTTCCAGAGGTCATCAGGGCTTCTCCGCCTCAGAGCCTCAGGAACCCTCCTCTGTCCTTGGAGGTTTCAGGTGGAAGTGAGTTCACAGTGTCCCTCCGTCATCTGTTCCTATCTCAGACCCTTCTTGACTTCACTTTCTCTGTCTCCCTACCTTCTGCACTCGTGATGCAGACAGCTAGGGGCTGGGGGCCAGGCGGGCCACCTGAGGGTGGGCAGGGACAGGGACAGGGACAGGCAGTCGGGGCTGAGATGGAGGAAGAAGCCAGGGGCAGTGGAGGTGGGTGATCAAGGAGAAGGGTGGGGGAGGAGTGAGTGCGTGGGTGTGTGACAGCCACAGGGACAGGGATGGGGACAAGTGTCTGTCTGCATTTGGATGAGCTGGTTTCTGAGCAGCCTCTTGAGAGTGCCTGGTGCTCGCCCATGACTCACCCCCTCCTTCATCTGCAGGATGAAACTCCATCCCAGCCCCAGCCCGTGCCCACGGCTCCCCTGGCCCTGGTTCCAGGGGGGATGCTGTCGCTGGCTGCTCTCTCCCCTTGCCAGGCCCCCCCTGCCCCCATTTATCCTGCAACTCTCAGGAGACCCCTGACCCAGGAAAAAACAGCCGGTCGGCCTATCACTTCACTGGAGGAGGCGTTTACCGCGTTCTTGTGGCGGATAAACATCTCTTGGGTGCTCAGCTCCCCTCAGGAGTCAGGGCTTAGAAGTTACTCCGGCATCTGGGCTCCTAGCCAGGGCCCTCCCACTGACAGACCTGCCACTGGCATGCCACCATCACGGACCGTGTTCCCCCGTCCTCCTCCAGTAGGTACGCTGAGCGTCTCTCCTTGGGCCGCAGGCTCATATCACCTCCTCCCCTCGGGGCAGCCCCCTCCCACCCAGGCCACTTTCCCTCTTCCCCCTGCGTGCTGCCCCCAGCCCGGTCCCGAAGCAGGCTGTCTTCTGCTCAGACCACACTGCCTTCCCTCTGGTGGCCCGCTCTGTCCTCCCAGCCTCTGCTGCCCACACTGCTCTCCTCCTCCGTCCGGGACTTGTGGCCTGCTCCTCCGCTTTGCTCTGGGGACACCTGTCCACTCTGCTTCCCAGGCCTCAGAACCCCAGCTCTGGATTTTTGGGGCCTGGAGGTATAGGCCCTTCACCCCTCAGGTGGCCTCCTCAGGGTCCCATGATCACCCTATGTCCTAAGCTCTCCTTTGGTTCCACATGTCAGCCTGCCAACCTCGGGAGAAGGAAAGGTGGGGTTTGGCAGCCCTCCTGAGCATTCCCGCCAAGCCTTCTCTGACCTGGGTGCCAAGGGCCCTGGGGGGCATCTCCAGTGCCAGCCCCACCTCCTTGCTTTCTGCCGTATCCCAAGACAAGTGGGTGCTTGTCCGATGGTGGCAGGAGCAGAGAGGAGGAGACTCTGGATTGCTTCTGCCCCCTCTCTTGAAAAACCAGCCCCCTGGGTCAGTTGGTGTGGCTTCTGCTCACTCACCTAGAGCCCCGTTGAGTTTGGGAGTTCCCCAGGAGGCCAGGTCCTGCAGCCTCCCTTGTGTTCCTATTGTGGGGTCCTACACCCCTGATGGAAGTTCTTTAACTCCTTCTACTATGGGTTGGATTACTTCCTCTTTCTCTCTAGTTATATATGATCATAGACCCCCAGAGCCGAAAAGGATCTTGGTTAGTGGTTCTGAACCTTTTGAGGTCATAGATCTCTTTAAGAATCTGATGAAAGCTATGTATGTTCTTGCTAGGGAAATGTGCATGGGCATGTGTACACACACACACGTCATATGCCTCTTCAAGCCCACCTAGGGGCCCGATGCATCTCACACCTGCATTTCACAATGAGTACACTGAAGCCCAGAGAGAAGTGACTTGTCCACGGCCGCAAAACAAGTGAGTGGCAGAGTCAGGACCACGACCCAGGTGTCTTGACCCCGACAGGTGGAAGTTTTGTTTCCAGAGGCAGCTTTGCCTTCCCCAAAGGCTGCCTGCAAAGGCCTGGCCATTCATTTATTCAACAAGAATTTTTTTGGGGGGAGGAGTTTGGGGTATTTATTACCTTAGCTTTTAATTGAGTTTATTTCATTGTAGGTTAATGTATTTTTAAAGTTTTTAAAAAAATTATTCATTTGAGACATAGAGAGAGAGAGAGAGCATGAGGAGGGGGAGAGGCACAGGGAGAGGGAGAAGCAGGCTTCCTGCTGAGCAAGGAGCCCGATATGGGGCTCAATCCCAGGACCCTGGGATCATGACCTGAGCCGAAGGCAGATGCTTAACCATCTGAGCCACCTAGGCGCCCCATAGGTTAATGTATTTTTAAAAATTTATTTTTATTGAGATACATTTGATGTGTATAAGGTTAATGAGGTGTACAATGTGTCGATATGGTACATTTATGTGTTGTCATATGATTACTGCTGCAGCCTCAGCTAACACTTCTACAAGTCACATCATTATCATTTTTTGTTGTTGTTGTAGTGGGAACAATTAAGATTTAGTCCCTTAGTCAAGAAGCATTTTTGAGCACCTGCTCTAAGCCAGGCATTGAGCTAGGAGCTGGAGAGAAAGGCAGGAAAGCAGACAGCCCCCGTTCTTGCCTTCAGAGGCGGTGTCAATCCAGCGGGACAGACAGAACGGAGCGCAAATGAATAGTTGCATGAATAAATGCATTACTGGAAACAGTGCCGTGGGAGAGAAGTAAGGGTGTCATGGGAGCCAATGGAAGGACCAGATTTCGACTGGGAAGGTGGGGGAAGTGTTATTTAAGCAAGGAGACCAGTGCAAGCAGAAGATAGGGAAGAGAAGCTTTCCCAGGGGGTGAGAAGAGCACACTTGAAGGTCCTGAAACGAAGAGGTGTGAGCCCTTATAGGATCTGACAGAGGCTTTCTCTGGCTGCTCCTGGCTCTCCGTGAACCCTGCCATCCACGCGCTGTGGATATGGATTGGAAAGGGTGAGGCGCAAAGCCAGGAGACCTGCCTGGAGTAGGCAGTTGTAGTCATCTGGGTGAGAGAGGGTGGCGGTTTAGGTTAGAGAGGCGGCCGGCCATGGGGAGGGCTTAGGGGGTGAGGCCGAGCCTGATTCAGGCAGAGAAAGGACAAGGACAAGAGGTGGACATGGGCTGGAGATGGGTGGGGGCGAAGCGGAGGTGTGTATGAACCTGACCCCTTCATCTTCCGTGGCAGCTGCTAAGGCGGCATCAGGTACTCCTCCATTTCGGTCTAGTATCTTATAAATATGAAGTGTTTCATAATGCAGAGAAGCCCACGAACTTTTCCCAAACTGAACACACCCATGTGCCCATGACCCAGTGCTCAGCCAACAGTGGAGCATTACCAGCATCCAGAAGTCTTTCTACTTGCTCCCTTCCAGTCGCCAGCTCCTCTCTGAGGGTTCTCCTATCCTGCTGTCCTGGCTCTCCTGACTTCTGACAACATAGATTTTCCTGTTGTAGAGCTTCTTACAAATGCCGTTATTCTGTGCCTGATTTCTTTTGCTGGACATTAGGGGTGTGAATTTCATCCATTGTCTCACACATGCTTGTAGATGGTTACTTCTCATTGCTGGGCAGTGCTCCACCAAGTGAAGATACACAGTTTATTTATCAATTCTGCTACTGACAGGCATTTGGGTTATTTCTGGTTTGGGGCTATTGTGAATAGCTCTGCTATGAACATTTTTGGCCCTGTCTTTTGGTTCTGCTTTCGGTTGGGTAGATTCATCCCTCTATTGTGATGGGTGTCTCTGGAAGACCCCAGCATCTCAAGAATCAGGGGCATTATTCTATAAAGGGAGCACTTCAGGCATTTTGGGGCATGAGAGACATCTTGGGGAAGGGGAGATTCTCTAGTACCCTAATATGTCCCTTTGTAGTGACCCTTCTCATCTTTCCCTCCCTCTCAAGGTGGGGCTCAGATGTAGGAGGGGAAGGGGGAAGAAGCTCTAGAGGCCTGCACTAGGGTAGGGGTGGGTGGGAGTCAGCTGACCACCTCTCTCAGACTTACCCACTCTCTAGGGGCAGGTCTGGGTCCCTGGTGGGGTCAGGAGGGTGTGAAGCTGAGGATGGGGCCATGCCTCCAACCTTTCCTCTTTCCCAAAGGGCAGGAAGCCAGCTGCTGCCTCCCGGTTTGATGTATGAACTTGCCAAGGGCCCCTGGCACCAGGACAGAGCGTGGTGCCAAGGGCAGGCAAGCTACGGCAGCCCCTGGAGGGGCAGTGGCCTGTGGGTGGGAAGCGGAGGCTGCCATCTGCAAAGAAGCCAAGTGGTGGGGAGCAAAGGGAACATGGGCAAAATGTCCAGGGTTCAGTCCCCTTGCTGACTGTCCCAGCTCTGGTCCCTAAGTGGACTCCCTCCCCACCAGACACAGCAACCCTGGCACTTCGGGCCAGCCCCTCCCTCTCCTAGCCTGAGAAGTCCTAGGGCCCAGAGCAGAGGCAGGGTCTCCAAACCTCCCCCGGGGATAGGGGATGAGGGACTTTGGCTGTAGTGTTTCTTTCGGACCAAGGATGTGAGAATGGTAGGGCGCTCTGGTGACATCTCTTCACAAGTCTGTCTCCCCAGTAAGTCTGGGAGCCAGTGTGTTTTTTTATTTTATTTATTTTTAAAGATTTTATTTATTTATTTGTCAGAGAGAGAGTGCACAAGCAGGGGGAGCTGCAGGCAGAGGGAGAAGCAGACTCTCTCTTGAGCAGGGAGCCCGATGTAGGGGCTCCATCCCAGGACCCAGGAATCGTGACCTGAGCTGAAAGCAGACGCTTAACAGCTGAGCCACCCAGGCATCCCAAGGAGCCAGTGGTTTTAGACCAGAGTCCAGTTTTTGAGAATTTGGTATCCTAGGTACTTAGCAGAGGATGGGCTCAATAAGGGCTGCCCAGCGGAAGGATGGCCACATATGAGACTGGGACAGGCAGAGACCCCAGAGAAGCGAGAGAACCCAGGGGGAGGCTGGGCACAGGGTCTGGCCATGGGCAGGTGTGGCCTGCTACGCTGGGTGAGCTATCCTGCTTGGGAAGCTGAGATCCCTGCTCCACCTTGGGGCTCTCCCTGGACCTGAGCTCCTCTGGGCACCCCATGGGTGGGCATGGGTGTGGGGATGGGATGGGAGCGAGGATGAGACCACCGGGGTCAAGCTCAGCCACGGTCGGAGGTCCACTGACAGAGGGCTTTTCGAGGTTTGGAGAGTGTGGGAGGGAGTAAGACCCTGTGACCCGCAGGGGCCAGCAGTGGGGGTAGTCACGAGGAGGCCCAGGGGGTTGTCCTGTGGCCTCAGTGTGAGTTATGCCTCTGTCCAGCTCCTCTTGTCATTCCTGCCAGCATCCCCTTCTCAGGAACTTCTCAAGGTCCCCATCAAACCCCACTTCACCCCACTCTGCCTGCCACGGCTGAAGCCAAGGAGTCAAGAATGCCTTGGTGTGTCCTTGGGCCCAATCCTCAAAGCCTCCTGGCAAAGCCTTCTGTCAGAAGTCCTGTGGGCCCTGGTGCCATGTGTGACATGTGGCTTCTGCACCTAGAAGCTTCTCTGTTCTCTCTTGTCTGCTCCCCTCTCAGCAAATCTGCCTTGCCCCCCATCTGTCCCTCCTTCTCTTTTACCTGCCCACCCTTCATCCTTGTGCCCATCACCTTTTCTCTCTCCCACTTACCTGCCCTCTGCCGAGTCCTGAGCACACACACTAGTCTTCCTCAGTAAGTCCTCACCCCCTGTTCAGAGGCCCAGGTTGGTGGTGCGGGGAGGATGTCCAAACACATCATCGGGAGACAATGTGCAGAAAGGCCTGGATAAGCTGTCCCCTGGTTCTAGAACAGGGGGTGGCCTGCTTTGCCTGGGGCAGTCTGGAAAGCCCTCGCAGAGGAGGTGACAGGTTGACCTGGGTCCTACAAAGTGACTAGGAGTTCACTGACACAGGGGAGGAAAGCTCAGGGGCCTGGAAGTGTGTGGTACCCTCAGTGAGCTGGAGGATAGGGTGGGAAGGGAGAGGTTGGATCAGAAGCTGGAGAAGAGGTGGGTCAGCATGGGCAGGGCCTTGAATACCAAGCTGAAGAGTTTGGACTTCAGACTTACGTGGGTCATAAAAAGCCCCTGGAAGACTGTATGTGTATGGGGAGGGGGTGGAGTCTGCCTTTTAAAATATCCCTGGCACAGGGTGGAGGATGGATGAGAGGTGGGTGTGGGGTGCCTGGAGCCAATGATGGGTCTTTCTCATATGGCTGGACCAAATCGGGATCTGTGTGTGTGCACGTGTGTGTGCGCACGTGTGTGTGTGTGTGTCCATGTGTGCAGGTGTATGGGTGCCCCTTGGAAGCTGGTTCCCCATCTTTGTCCCTGAGTTCACTTCTCACAACCCCTTCATCCCCTAACCAACAGCCTCAAGAACTCTGGTCCAGCAGGCCAGGGGTTAAGCTGGGAACTCACCTGGAGGACATACAGCTGGCTCTCTGCCATGTCCCTTTGGCTCACTTTTACCTGCTGCCCAGCCCAGATGTCACTCCCACGGGCAGGGCACAGGCCTGGCTTTGTTGGGACCCTGAGACCCGGCCGGGCTAGGCCTGTTGGCTCTGCCCTGCAAGGGATGGAGGACGAGGAATGGCGGGGGTGGGGAGGGATGGGGATTGCAGGGACTGGGTGCTGCCAGGAGTCCCTTGGCTGACACCTCTGGCACACCCTAGTCACATGCCCAAGGGGGGTGGCGGGAGGGGGTGGGCCAAGGATGGCAAGAAGTGGGCGTGGTTGGAAAGGGCTCCAGGGCCACCTTCTCCTTCCTCTTCTGCTCCCCGTGGTCCCCGAGCTCAGCCCGTCCTTGCCCTGGGGAGGGGAGGCGCTCTCGCTTGTAGGAATCAGGAGTCTCCAGGGGGCCACTGTGCCTTCTTTCTCTCTCTCAATTCCAGCTCGGTTCTCTGCGTGTCAGTCTTGCCCACTCCTCAGGAGTTGCAGTTCCCTTTTGCACCCTCTTTCTTTCCTGGAAGGCAGAAAGCAGGAGGGCTGGCATCTCTCTCCTAGAGGACACAGTGTGGGATGGTGGTGACCCAGTGGGCTTCGGGACCAAACTGTTGTCAGCTTTGGGCTTTGCCACTTCAGGGCTGTGCCTCGCTGAGCGCAGTATGTAACCTCCCTGTACCTCGCTATCCTCTGCTGCCCTTAAAAGCACTTAGACCAGTGTGGGGCATATTGCTAACATTTAATGAAGGGTCGCTATTGTTGTTGCTGTTGTTATGGTTACTGAGCGGTTGTACTAGTCCGGGTCCTTGGAGAAACAAGTTGGGATTAAATGTGTAAAGATTTTATTAGGGGAAATGGCTGAGTGAAAGGGAGGAGCCAGGAGAGGCTGGGAGAGCCTTCAGATGGCCACCTAAGTCCCACCCTGAGTGAAGGGGAGGCCGAGGGAGCCCCGGTTGGATGGAAGTGTCCTAGACCTCTGCGCACTCCGGAGCAAAGCCGACAGGGAATCCATGAACCCAAGCTGGCCGAAAGTCTTGTGTCTACCAGGAACAAGGCTGCTTTAGAATTGCCCCAGCACTCTGACAATGGTGGGGCCCCTCCGCAGGCTTGGCCTCAGCAAGCACAGTAGTGATTTCAAAGTGCACGGCTGGGGCCTTGGCCAGTCTGGCTCCCTGCAGCCGGAGGTCTGAAAGGTGCATTCTTGTGGCTGCCCCAGGGCCTGGAGCCAGGGAGGACGACAAGGCCTTTGGGCCTGGGGGTCCGGGGTGGGTTGGGAGGGGTGGAGGGGAGTGACCCATTGATGTGGCAGGAGGCAGCAGCCTGGGGCCCCAGGCTGTCCTGCTCCCTTCCAGGCCTGGGCCTGCTGGATCTGGCCTCAGGCTGGATCCTGGCCGCTGAGTTAGTATCGCTTGTCCTAGTCATATTAAATGGTGCGCTCCTGCCTGGGGCGGAGCGATGAGCCACCTGGCCTTTGGTACGGTCCTCTTTTCCCCTCCCCATCTTTCCTTTGTGCTTGGGGTGCCTCAGTGCCAAGGGGGGAAACGGAGGCATGGGTGCATCAGGCCAGTGAGGGCCTACCCCGGGGGCATCCAGGCTCTGCCTTGTGCTGTTCTTTTCCTCCCCCCCTGAACAGAGCCATCCATCTCCAAGTTCAGCCTGGGGAGGATGGGTAGCCTGACACCACCCCTGACATTACCCTTGGGTGTCCTCTGGGGCTGGCCTGAGCACGGGGCGGGGGTGCAGAGAGCAGGTGCCAAGCTGCAACACCATTAGGGGAATGAAGTTGGAGCAGGAGTAAGGGCTTCTGGGCACTGAGCTGAGGCCATCTGTGGGAGGTCGGAGCAGGCCCAGCCTGGCCAGACTGCCCCCCCCCCCCCGCTGCCCTCATTGGCTCCCCACCATTGCAGCTGCTGGTGGACTGCACTGAGATGTGCGAGTCACCCAGACGGCCTCTTGAACCCCAGCCACTCAATATGCTAAGCAGGGCTAATTTATTCCTTTGCTTCTTAATGGAATTGCACAAAGCCAGCGGGGGGTGAGTGTGGTGGAGGTAGCCCTGGGGTGGGGGGGGCTCTCTGTGGTTCTTCTGCATTCTGAGGCAAGACCCTTGGGCTCCCTGTGGGACTCAGCACCACCTGGTCCAAGGCTTCAGCCCAGAGAGGAAGCCGAGTAGCCGAGGGAGCAGGGACTGGGGGACAGGCAGCTGGGTGAATCCTTGCTTACTGCTTCTTAGCAGGGTGCCCTGGAAAAGCTACTTCGTGCCTCTGAGCCTTCACTTCCTCACCTGTAAAATGGGGAGCACAGAGGCCACCTCGCCAGGCTGCTGTGCGGAGCCAGCCTCACAGTCGATGCCAAGCCCTGGGACACCGTGGGCAGGCAGCAGTGTTCCAGCCCGTCCACACTCTGTTCTTGTTGGCATCTCCTGTCCCTCTTTTGTCACCCTCTGCAGTCCTGAAGTCTGAGGTCAGCTGGGGATGGGTGTTGCGGGGGGGAGGCCGTTCTGGGAGCTCTGCTCTGGGGTGCAGGGATTGGGGGTGAGGGGCAGGGACAGGGGAGCTTAGAACACTATGGTGATGAAATGAGGGAGGGTTTGTGGTAGAAAAGCATGGGCCCAGGGTGTGGGCTGCTCTGGTCACAAATCTGGGCTCTGCTCCTGATAACTTTGTGAGCTCAGTTTCCTCATCTGGGAAATGGGAATGATAACACCGATCTCGCAGGGTTAGCCAGGAGATTGAGGTGACTGATGTATGTCAAGCTCCTAGCACATAGTAGGCCCCCAATAAACATTAGTTTCCTTCTTCCCCTGGAAGGAGTCTCTGAGCTCATCTGGTTGACCTCTTCACTCGCTGGCCGGAAGCCTCACCTGGGAACTCCTCTCAGAAAGTAGAAGGGGAGGGTGGGAATGAGGGAGAGCCTCGGGCTTGGGATCTCTGACTTGTCTGGCAGCTCAGAGGTCACTTGGCGATGATGATAATAAATGTCCTTAAAAAGAGCCTTACGTGATGCTCGCAGCAACCCTGAAAAGTGATGTGAGCAGGCATTGTTACCCTTTTTCATGGATGGGGGTTGAGGCCCTGGGAGGTGACTTGTCAACAGCCCTACTGCTGTCGGTGTAGCTAGGACGTGAGCCAGGAATCCTAAGACCTCTTGTGCACACGGCATCTCTCCTGCTTCTCACCTGCAGGACAGCTCCCCCCCCGCCCCCCCCGCAATAGGATGGGTTGGGGGTGTGCAGTAGGAACAAAGGAAGAGGTTCCTCTTGTTCCCACTGGCCTCTTCGGAGCAAGAAGCTATGATCTTGCTTGATTGGTCCATCCTTCTCCTGGAACCCCCCCCCCCCCCCAACCTGGGCCTGGCCTTCAGCGCTGAAGAAGGTATCCACCCTTCTCCAGCTAGACCCAAGGCAGCATAGGAAAGGGGGATGGGGGATGGGGTGGTCTGTGGTCTCCCCACCTTCTTTGGTGTTAGGCCTGTTGCTCCCTCACCTAGGCTACGCAAGGAAGCCCGGCTACCTCTCTCTCAATGCCTCCAGCAGGTTAGTACTTCTGACCACCTCCTCCAGGAAGCCACTTCCAGGCCCTAGCTTTCTCCCTGCCCCCTGAAGCCATGGGGCACCCCCCTTCTTTTTCCCCCTCCCCCTAAGCTCTTCTGTGGCCCCTTGTAGCTGTGAGAACAGCTCCCATTTTTGCTTCCCAGACCCACTGTTGGGCATTTCCAGCTCTGGGGTCTCCCCTTCCTCACTCTCCCCCCATTTATCTCCCCCTCTGGGAGCCAGAGGCCCTTTGTTAAGCTCTTTGTGTGGATTTGAGCTCCCAAGGCTGGGCAGGGGGATAAAGGGACACCCCTCTCTCCCCTCTCCATTGTCCCATCACTGCCCAGGGATGTGTGTGTGTGTGTGTGTGTGTGTGCACGTGCTCTCGTCCATGTCTGAGCTTGGTGACTTTTATATGTAACTTGGGGGCCAGGAGGAATCTTGAAAGGAGTCAGGGATGCTGAGCAGTCTTGGGGCCTCTACTCCAAGGCTGAGAGGCCCTGGTGGGTGGAAGGAGACTAGGTGCTTTTGAGAGGGCGATCAGGCTTGGGGTGTGTGGAGTGAGGACAAGACTCTGTCCCCAGGAGCGGGTGCTGTCCCCACCCACCTCTACCCAGCTCTCTGATTCTCTTGTCATTCTCTCTCTTTGTCTGACTGTCTCTTGTCTACCTGCCCTGCCCCTTCTCTGTCCTCCCAGCTCACTCTGTCCATGCCCATCCCTCGTTCTCAGCCTAGCCTCTGCCTCCTTTGACACGGCCCCCTGTCCCCGAGGAGAGACAAGGCAGACGCCCTCCCCACCCCTCAATGCCAGTTCCAGGGAGACCCTCTCACCCACTGCCATCCCAATATCCTAGCCTTTTCTGGGCTTCTGCCCCCAACTCAGCCCTCCCTGGCCCTGACTCCTTGCCCTGGACTCTGCTCTTCCAGCCCCTCCCTCAGTCTGCGGGTGTCTCCTCCCAGGCATGCCATTTTCGCAGCCACAGCCCTGGCTCCCCTTTACCCTGGCCAGCCTGATGACCCCACAGTCTAGAATAACTCTGGGTGGCTGGCTGCCCGCTGGGGCCTGGTTAAAAATAGATCCATGCTTGGGGTGCTTTCAGGGCAGCCTGGGGCCGAGGCAGGGTCCACCCCACAGGTCCCTCATAGTCTCCTTGGGGGACATATTCTGCCGGGGCCCTGGAGCCTCCCCACCTCCCTGCTGCAGCCAAAAGCCTGGTTGGAGGGCCATGGGTCCCAGCAACACCTGGGAGGTACTTTCTGGTGCTGGTGGGTGACACGTGGGCAGAGGGAAGTGAACTGAGTGCTGGGATCAGCCCAGGATTCCTCGCTGGTAAGTGTCAAGGGCCAGGACTTAAACCCAAGTCGAGGCTCTCAGGCTGGAGGCGTAGACACTCCAGCCTTAGACGGTTTTGTTGCAGGAAGGTTGAGTTAAGGCAGGAATTTACATTCCTAGCTCTGCGCTTCTCTTGCCTTGGACCCTGAGCAGTGACTCAACCTCTTTGAGCATGAGCTTTTCCTACCTGGAAGACGGACCTTGCACCTCTCTGGGTTACTGCTAGGTGCATCTCTGCCGGGCTGGTGGTGGACAGGGCTCTGGGTGGTGGTGGTGGGGGGGCGTCTACAGGCTCACCAAGCTGGCTGGCCCGCTCCAGCCCTGGGCCCTGGACCCTCATCTCTTCCTGGCCTCTTGGGTCCCTCCCCGGGTCTGGGTCTCCACCTCATCTGGTCTCCAGATCACTCCTGTCATGGACTCTGGGGCCCTGAGGGGTGTGCAGGGCTTCTTGGAGAGGAGAGTCTGGCCTGCTGCCTGTGTGTGCAGAGTGGGTGAAGGGGCGGGTATGGGCCAGTGCCTAGTGAGGGCCTCAGTCTGGGCTCTATACTTTTCAGTTAATCCCCAAGAGCTGTTTGGTTTGTTTTTGAATATTTATTTATTTATTTATTTATTTATTTATTTATTTATTTATTTATTTATGCACGCCTACTGTTCTTGTTTCGTAGATGCATCTTCTTCTCTGGCCTCTGTGAATGCCGTTAACTTTATCTTGACGTTTTCTTCTCCCCGCTCCCCATCTGTTTCCTCCAAGTGGCTCTGCCTCTCTAGTTCTTCTCTGTTAAGCTTTCCCCACAGCCTGGGTTTTTGGCTTATATTTTAAATGGGACCCTAATGGGTGGATGGTTTGCTCTGAGGGTGGGAACGGACCCACCAAGGGCTTCACTCTTGAGTACCTGGCCGGGCGGCTGCACTGGGGAGCGTCCTATCTATATCTGGGTCGCCTCTCCAATGTTCTACGTATCTTCTAGTTTAAGTTCACATTCACCCCACCCCCAAAGTATCTGCCTCCATCAATTCAGAGCCTTTGGAGGGTCTCATGCCGAAGGGTGTGGTGGCTTCCTGGCTTTGGCTTTTCCTGCAGCCAGTTCAGGGTGCAGCTCTCTCAGGCTCACAGATCCTGCTCAGCCATTTGTCCTCAGCTCCCAGAATTTTGATACTGTTGTCAAGGGTGATAATCAAAATATTTAACCGGAGGTCCTAGCGACTGGGCTGGGAGGCTGGAGCCGTCCTGGGGCCCCTCCTGGGCCTGGAATTAGCCCCTTCGGGTCCAGGGGCAGACCAGAGCACTGAGCAGGGAGGTGGGGTGTGGGGGGTGTGCAGTAGCTAGTTACCAGTTGGAACAGAAGGGGTTTACTATCCCGGCAGCCGTAGTCCTTGCGCTGTGCTGAATGGCACTCCGCGGTTGGGTCTTCTCCTTTTTGGTTTTATTTGTCTTCCCACCTTTTTGCTTTAATTAAAAAAAAAAAAAATCTTGCTGTTGTTTTAGAGGAGTTTCAAGAGGGAGCTCAAGTAAATGTGTGTACCCCGCTGGTCCACGGCACTGGAAGAATGCCCTCTTCACTTCTCGGAGCTTCAGCTGCTGTCGCCTGTAGGAGAGCAAAGTGCGGGGGGCAGGGCACTGGATGACTCAGTCGGTAGAGTGTCCGACTCTTGATCTCGGGGTTGTGAGTCCGAGCCCCATGTTGGGTGTAGAGATGACTTAAACATAAAATCTTAAAAAAAAAGAAAAGGAGCCCCGTTGGCAGGCAGAGAGGCTGTGTGGCTGGTCAGGAGGGCTGGAAGACACAGTCTTTCTGGGGACCCAGAGGCAGGGTCTTCTCTCTTCCTGTGTTAGCTATCACCTGTCTTGAGTATGGCCTGGGGGCCACTGATGGGGCAGTGGCAGTGATGTGTGAAGCCAGCTTGAAAACAGCAACGGGTCGGACAATTGGGAGCACTTCCCAGCCAACCAGGGCTTGGAAACCAGAGAGTGGGATGATCTGGGCAGGCTGTAGGGTCTCACTTTCAGAAGAACTTTAAGCCAGGAGGGACCCTGGTGGGCCTGGGCAGGAGGACATCTCTGGGGAGGCAGAGGGCTGACTGGGGGGATCCCAGGGGCCCTTGCTGCCTGTCTGCCCCTATAAGTGTTGATAAGTTCATTTCCCTTTGGCGGCCTCCCTTCCTCTTTTTATCAACAGAAAGCTTCTCTCCGTGGGAGGCAGGGTCCTCCTCCTGTGGGCTAGGGGACAAGCCCCTTGAGAAAGGAGGAAGTTTGGGGTGTAAGAAGCAAAAATAGGGGGAGCTCTGGGGGCCTAGAAAGAGACACAAGGGTGGGGGGAGAGGCCCCGTGAAGCCCTCTGGGGCCCAAGGCTGGAGGCAAGGAGGGGCCACCTGCAGGGAGGTGAGGGGTTGGGGGGCTGGGGGTGGTTCTTACCTCCACATGACACACCCACACCAACATCTCATGAGGGTCAAGCATGGACAAAGAATTCCCTGTCAGGCAACCTCATTTGCATACTCTTTGCATCAGGCTTGTATGTCATTTGGGGTCCAAAATGGTCAGAAAGTTCCTTTAGCACCTACTTTTCTCTTGTCTGGGCGGTCCTCAGCTCTACCCCCTTCATTCTTTTCTGTCTTGGTCCCCCCCTCCTTGTCCACAGGGTCCCAGCCCTGGCCCTGACTCTTCAGGACGCTCACTTTGTCCCGCAGGGGCATGTGTTTTATGTATGTGTGTGTCTGTTGTATACACTTCTTCTATTTCCAGACCCATTTTTGCTTCTTTTCCAGCCCAGTCCCAGCCCTTTCTTACAAGCTTTCGGGAGCAATAATGGGGTTCCATCAGTCTTTCCCCCGTCCCCAAAGTTGCTTCATAAGTCCTGCATCCCCAGCTCCCACCCTCAGCCTGTGCACCCTTCCCTCTGCCTCCCAGACAGAAAACTTAAGGAAGGGGACAGTCGGTACTAGACAGAGCCAGGTCTGAGTGGCCCAGGCAAGGCCTGGTTGAGGAAGAAGGGGTTTCTGAGGGGTTAGGAGTAGATGTCTGTAGGGGAAGTGGGTCCCCTATTCCAGGCATCTGAGATGGCCATGGATGGTAGGACTGAGTTTTGGTTTCTGCCAGATCAGTACGGAGAGTGGCTGGGCTGAATGAGTCTAGAGATTTGGGGATCAGGGAAGCAAGGCTGGCCTATTTTCCTGCTGAGGAGAACAGGGACTTCTAATACTGAGGTTTTATGCTGAGTAATGGAAAGTTGAAGACTCAAACATCATTTGAGGTTTAAAGGAGAGTGGGGAAGTAATGGGGTGGAAACGGGCCTCTCTCTAGGTGTATTGCTTCATTGGAAGTTCTGCCTATTGTCTAACTTGAGTATCTCCTGCTTCAGGCCAGACCCATTTCTTCATGTTTATCTTCAGTGTGGGTGGGGAGCTCAGGAACTCACTGTTTTGCTTTTTTTCTTCTGTTTTCTCTGCCTGAGAGGCTTCCCTCAATCCCTCTTTCTTCTTGAGTTCCAGTTTCTTCTGGGCTCAGGTGCCCCCATTCTACCTCTCCTCTGGCCTGCTTCCAGCATCGCCTAACAATGCTGTCTTGGCTCATCCAGCTGGGACTCCTGGCTCCTCTTCCTTGGGTGTACATTCCCCAGATGGTGGTGTGAACTGTGTGTTCCAGACAGGGTGCTCTTGCCGAAGGTTCTAGTGCGGAGCATCTGTGTGGTGGGGGTGGGTGAACTTGCTTTGAAAGTTGCTTCCGGGTGCCCCTCCCGGCCCCAGTTTCTGAGATATTTGCCCAGTAGCTCCCCAGGGTGCCTTGATGACTCAGGTCCGGTGCCAGGCATTTTCACATTTAAGGCCATCCTGACAATTACCACATGGGGTTAGGGTCCTTGGCTCCATTTTACGGAAGGGGAAACGGGCTCAGAACAGGGAAGAAATCTCTTCCAGGTCACACAGCCGGTTAAGAGTCAAGGTCGGGATTGGACCCTGGTCTCTGCTGGCTTTGAACCTGTATCCTTTCCTTTGGGAGGTGATGCTTCCCATAAGCTTTCTCCCAGCATGCTCTCCACGGCACTGGGAGGTGAGAAAGGCAAAGGCAGTGTACCTGTTCCACAGACAAAGCTGGGCTACCAGAGGGGCTGTGCTCCAGTCTGGTCTGGGATGTCGCCTTCTGTCCTTGGGTCTGTCTCCTTACCCCCCATGGCCTCGTGACTTGGCTCAGACATCCACAGGGCTGCATCAGTAACTTCCTCTTCTCTGGCCTGCCTGGGGCCCAGGCCTGCCCTGCTCTGCCCTGAAGCTAGCAGACAGAGTGAGCATAGAACATGCCAGAAGCCAAGCTTGAGTGGATCACAGAGAGGGCTTGGGACCCTTTGGGAAGCGGGAAGAGGAAGCCACCTTGTACCGTTCAGGTCAGGGGAGCAAATGGAAGTCTGCGGGGGCCAGGAGGGCCTCTAGCCTTGGGAGGATACAGGATCCAGCCGGGGGGCACCATTCCTCCTGGCAGCTGTGGAGTGGTGAAGAATTTGCGTCTGGTGGGGCTTGGGTACCCTCAGGAGCTTGTTCAGGGCCTGGCCCCCTTGGGCCAGCTGGGGCCTCCTCCTAGTCAGGAATCAAGTGCCCTGAGAGTCTTGGCCCACATCTGTCTCCTGACCACAGGGGCTGCAGCTGGGCCCTGGCGGGACTCCCTTGCTTGCTTCTGGAGCCTGGGCATGAGGCCATGTCCCCTTGTTTTGTGCCTCGGTTTCCCTGGCTGGCTGGCAGGTGGCACCTTACACTCTCTTTCCTCTTTCATTTATTCCTTGCCTCTCCTCCCCTCACCCAATGCCGGCCCTTTGCTGCCGCCTTTATGAGATGTCACCTTCCTCCCTGTCTCCTTGTCCTCGCGCTGGCCTCCTGCCTTTCTGTTTTGCTTGCCTCCTTCTCTCCACTCCTGCGCGCTTTCTTTCACTTCCTGTCTTTGACAGTCTCAGCCCCAGTGCCTTTCCCGTCTTTGCTTGTCTCTCTTGGAGGCTCCGTTTCCCCTCCTGTCTGCAGCTCAGTCTTGGGGTCCACCTGGGATCTGACTCAGTGACCCAGCTCCTGGCTCCTCCTGGCCCTACTTCCTTCTCCCACTTCCCCAGAGGGCTGCAGGGCCCAGGCTGAGGGCCCTCGGCGGGGTGGGGAGCCTGAGAGTCCTGGGGTCCTTTTTTCTGGACTCCATCCTATTTCCTCACTCTGTAGTCAGGGGTGGGCCCAGGAGAGGAGCCCAGGGAGGGGACTGGGGGAGGATGGTGTGGTGTGCCAGGAGTGGGATGGGAGGGAGGTTGTTGGGTGAAGAGGGGGTAGATGGAGATCTGCTTATCTGTCTGTATCTGCCTCCCTTTGCCCGTCTCCGGATGTCTCTAGCTATCTGCCAGTCACTGTCACTGTCTTTGCCTCTCCGTGTCATCTAGGGTCTGGGACTGGGACACTTTAACCCAGCTCCTCTCCTCTGTGCCTCCCACACCCACCCGCCCTCTCTGTCCAGTTCAGGGGCAGACCAGTCAGTGGGCTGGTTTCCCAGGAAGGAGAGGGGGCCATGTGGGGGCTGGGTGGGGGTGGAGGTGAATGGTAATTGTATTAGCTAGTTCTGATGCAATTGGGCTTCCCAGACTGGGCCCTCCCCTGCCCACCTCCCTTCCCCTCCCCTCTCCCCTGCACCCCCCCCCCCCACTCTCCATTCATCTTCCTCCCTCTCCCAGTTCCATCAGAATCAATTAGACAGTCCCTGCTTTAATCTCATGCAGGAGCCTGGGCTCAGACCCAGCTGCCCAGCTCCTGGTCTGCAGTTTCCACGTGGGGCCCTGCAACCAGCACCCCAGTGGTGGAGGGATGACCGGGATGACCTCAGGGCCCCTGTTCTTACTTCTCCACCCCCAGATGCTCTGGCCTGCCCTGGGAGGGAGACCAGGCCTTGGGCTTCCCTATGGATTGATCCTCACCATCACTCCAGGTCTGTCCCCACCCCTCCCCCCTCCACCGTTTGTCATGTCAGCCTCTGGGTGGTGATGGAAGTCATTTGGAAAGGGGCCCAGAGGACCCAGGATTCTCATCCTGCAGAATAGAGTGAGGTGGGGGTGGGGTGGGGATGGGGGCTTGAATAATGAGCTGCCAGCGCCTGAAGGCATTCATTGTGCAGAAGAGAGTGACCAAGTTGTTCTCCTTCCCCGGGCAAGGCAGTCTAAGAGGATTTGCTTTGGCATTTGAAGGGGGGGGAATGGAGGTTAGGTATCAGGAAGAACTTCCTGCGTGTCAGGGGTCAGAGACCTGGCTTAGGGGGTGAAAAGGAGAAAGAGAACTTAGGGACTCACCTCCTATAAGAGAAGAAGCCTTTCCTCCCCCCTCCTCCTTCTCTGCCTCCTCGCCTCCCGTCTGCAATGCTGTGCTATGGAAAAGCAGTGGACCAAGCATGGGGGGGCCTCCATGCAGTTCCGGCACTGCTACTTTCTAGCTAAGTGACCCCTGGCAAGTCACTTTACCTCTCTGGGCCTCACCATCCTCATCTGTAAATCGAGTGTGTGTTGGGGCAGGGGGCAGGAGAAGGTGTGGGGTCCCTTTCGAGTTGAGCTGGAATCAGGACTGGATATTGGGGAGCTGTTTCAGAATAGGAACATGGGGCCCCTAGCTAGGGGCAAGTGGAGTGGAGCTGGATCAAGACCTCACCGTCCTGGCTGCCGTAGCAGCAAGAGCCCAGAAGGCCACACTCCCCACTGGTCCACAACCCAGGGCTGGGGGACCAACCAGTGCATTTGGAAGCAGGAGTGGTCTCCCTCCCTCCGTCCTTTCTTTCTTTCTTTCTTTTCTTTTCTTTCTTTCTTTCTTTCTTTCTTTCTTTCTTTCTTTCTTTCTTTCTTTCTTTCTTTCTTTCTTTCTTCTTTTCTTCCTCTCTTTCCCTCCCTCCCCCCCTTCTCTCTCTCTTTCTTTCTTTCTTTCCATGCAATCAACCAACCAATCTACCATGTAATGCATGTCCATCAACCATGCACCGGGCACCATGCTGTGCACCAGGGCAGGGGTACAATGGAAAGACAGATCAGCTCTTTAGGAAGCTGGCGTCTGGCCGGGAAGGGGTGGGATAGGGAAGTGAGCAAATCCGTCAACAAGCGGTGCTAAGAGCTGTGAAGAAATGCTGGTGTCCCACAAGACTGATGGTAGGAGGGCATGCAAGGACTTTAATGGGGCTGTCAAAGGAGATGGGAACCTAGGAGATGACACTGGAGCCCACATGAGATGGGACCCCAGCTCTGCAGGGACCCCTATTCTGTTGCGTGGAGGGAGAACTGTTTGAGTTCTGGACCTTGTAGATGGTTGGGCAGCGAAATGATGGGTGCAGCCTGTGAAGTCCATCTATGCACTGGGCTCTGGGGAAGCCAGCCTGGGAGGTGAGACCCGAGTGAGAGCCCCCTGGAGGCCACAGGAGGACTCGCTGTGGTTGGGAGGGTGTTGAAAGCAACTGGTAGTGAGAAAGCCAGGCCTGCTAGAGCTGTCCCCATCTGATGCAGGAGAAAGGCTGCAAGGTCCCTGGGGAGAAGCCTCTGTACATCTCTCTCTGGGTGTGAAAAGAAGACCTGGAGGCTCAGATCAGATGCCCAAGCCATTCTCCCTGAACAGGAACCGCCTTTGTCCCTCCGAAGACAAAACCAGCGGGGGGCACTGTGATCCTGGGGGCCTGGGACAGAGGAGGCTCTGTGCCTTCCCTGAGCGGGTGGGCCCTCCTCCCAAGGCTTGTCCCCAGGGGGCTTGTGGCTGTGACCTGCTCTCTTATTTCTCTGACACCTTTGCTGGCTGCCTCTGGGAAATTTCCCGTTCTTCCACTCAAGGGAAAAGGGGCTCCTCCTGGCTCTGACCCAGGGAAAACTTGGGGAGAAAAGCCCAGAGTGTCTCCCTGTCTGTGCACGTGGCCTCCATCCCACCTCGTCTCTGGAATTTCCTCCCTGGCCTGCACTCAATATCTGGGTCTCTGGGCTGCATGAGCAAGAGTGGGCTGAGGAGGAGAAGAAATTCCTCCTGCTTCGAGCCCTGGCCAGCCCTACAGCACAGCCTAGCTTGCCAGGGCAGACTCTGGCTGAGGAGAGGAGGAGGAGGGATGAAGAGCCAGGGCCCCAGACGGTGGCAGGGCCGGGAGCCAGGCCCAGGGACCATGGAGGTGTAGGCAGGGCCATGTCACATGGGTTGGGGGGGCAGGAGGTGGAAGCAGTCACTGAAGGGCTGGTTCACCCTCTGAGGATGGTGTCTAGCTTTTCAAAAGCTCCACTGGGGAGGGAGAGTTAGGAGTTAGGGGGCTCTTGTCTGGCACCCACTTGGGCACTGTAAATGTTGGGGGTCTGATGTGAGGTCCTCAGATGGCCCAGACCCTGCCTAGGCTCATCCCAACCCCTCACTCACTCCATATGTTGGCTCTAATATGTGGTCCCCTGTGTCTGATCATTTGTGTCTCGTCCATTCTGTGGAGCCTTGCATCTCTGTCCCCGATGCTCAGGGGCCTGGAAGAAGAAGGAGAGGGAGGAAAGATTTACTAAACACCCACCAGGAGCTGGATGCAGTTTCTGGTGCTTTGAGTACTTAGCAGGAAAAGGGGATTGAGATTGAGAGACCTTTTGGGATTAGGCTCCTCCTCACCCCCCGCCCCCCAAGACAAAAATTTTGGTGGAAATGGAAGCAAAGGAGTTGTTGCTGAAACTTTCCAGGAGATTCTGGGGATCCTGCAGCTGTTCTCAGGATTCTGACCTCCTCTGGTGGTGAAAACAGAACAGAGGACTTATGATTTCCCAAGAGCATCAAACTCCCCCCCGGGGGGGGGGACACATATTTCTGGGTGCTGTCAAGGCAATACACATGGGGGCAGGATCACATGGATCTTCAGGAATTGAGACATGGGGCATGAAGCTAGGCCAGAGGCTGGGAGGGGAGCGCTGGGGAGCAGCTCCAGGCAGCGATGGGCCAAACTTCATGTCCTGGTCGGCTGCGCATTCTTCCCTTCCTCTCTGGAGGTCCTTGGCTTAAGGACAGCTCACTGGGCAGTGGATGAAGTGAAGGGCCCTCTGCCCTTCTGAGTCTTTTTTCTTCAGGATCTCCTTGATCCTCCTAGATCCAGGAAGAGCTGGGTCTAGCCACCACTTTCTTCTCTTTCTTCCTACCCCTGCCTCCCCGTTTTGTTTCTGTGTTTGATGAGTGCCTTTTGTGTCCTAAGTGCTGGGAAGACTTTAGGATGCTATGAAGAAAAAGTCATCTAGTCCTCCTTTCTTTGGCCAAGCAGGGCCACGCCTCAGCCAATCCTATCTGAAGGACTTCCTCTTATTTAACAAATTCAACAAGTGGTCCCTTTCGATTAAACTTTGTTCCACTCGCTGTGGATTAGGCCCCATTTCCTCACGTCTCACGTCTTATCCATTTCCTCTGGTGTTGTGGTGGGGAGGGAGGCTGTGGAGATTGTGGGACCCCCAGAGAGGAGGAAGGCCCCTGTGTGTGGCGGGGGGCGGGGATGATGGTGGTCCCCTTGCTTGGGGGATTGTGAGGGGCTGAGGGCCCTAATGTCTGCCTCTCCCTCTCTCACTAGCCATGCACCAGCCGGGACCTGTTCCTTCTCTTTCACTGTGTTCCTGCCCAGTCTCCCCTAAGGCACCATACCCCACTGCCTTGTCTCCTGGTGGGGATCTGAAGTGGGGAGGGGGCAGGGCCTGAGAAGTCTGCTGGAGTAGGGGAGAGCTTGGGGCAGGGGTGAGGGGAAGGGGATAGGGAGAGGGCATTGCCCTGAGATGGTCCCAGGGAAGCCTGGCTGGGCAGTGCAGGCGGTGGGGGCCCTGGGGGAGGGGTCCCTCGCTGCTGCTCTGCTGGCCTGTTGCTGCGGAGGAGGCCCTGGCGGGGTCCTGCTAGCTCGCACCCCCCCCACCTTACTCTTAGGGCTTAGCTGGCTGGCTGCCCTCCCGCTTTCTCTGTAGCAGCAAGCCAGGGGCAAAGCTCATGGCTGCCGGTCCACCTCTCCGTAGTCTGGCTCTCCCATCTGCCTCTCTCTCCCTCTGTGGCTGTTTCTCGCTCCCTCTCTCCCGCGTCTTGCACCTCCTCCTTCTCACTTCTCTCTCCCTAGTTCCAGGGGCACGGTATGGTCACCCCAAACAAGATTCCTGAGAGGACCCGCCCTCACTTCACATCATCTGAGCACAGCAGAGGCAGAGGAGGGTCCCCGGCTCCAGTGGCAGACACGGGGCAGGACGGGAAGTGAAGGTGGGGAGTAGTGCGCCCTGAACCCCGAGCAGGACGAGGTTCAGCCATAGCCAGAGGGGGCCTGTCCTGCTCTCATCCGTCTGAGCTGGTTCAGCCCCTGAGGCAGGGTCCCTTCCAACCTGGGAGGGTTCTGGATGCTCAGAGCTCCCTCACTCCCTGACTTGGCTGGAGAGAGCCCCAGGTAGGGGAGGCTGAGTGTGGCCAGGGTCAGAGGTTGGGGGTGAGTGGGGACAGCTGGCCCGGTTGTGTTCAGTGTCCCCATGTGCACGCCCCAGCCCATGGATGTTTCTGCTCGTCCTGGAAGCCGGTGGCCTCCGTGGAAGTTAATCACATTATGCGCGGGGGAGCAATATGGGAATGGAGTGAGGTCTGGAGGGAATCCACACACGCACGCTCGCTCACACACTCACTGCAGCTTGGAGCACAACGCTGCCGCCGTCGCCCAGGCTCCCAGCGCCGCCGGGCGGTGCTCTGCCCTGCTCGCAGGTGGACGCCCGGCGCCCGGCCCCGCCTCTGCCGGGTCCCGACCCGCCTCTCCGGCGCGGCCCCGCCAGCCTCGCAAGTTGCCGGGGTGCTCGCGCCCGCCCCCTCCCCCCTCCCCCCCTCCCCCCTCCCCAGCCCGCCCGGGAAGCAGGCGCGCGGAGGCTGTCACGCCGCGGGGAGTGGGGAGAGAGGGGAGCCGCCGGAGGAAGTCTCCGAGGCTGCAAGCGCCCCGCAGCGGCCCCGCGCCTCCCGCCGGGGCTTCCGGGGAGATGGAGCCACGTCGGGGCCGTTCCTCCGGCTAGAGGGGGCCGGACACTCGGACACGCGGGCTGCTCCCGCGGGGGCTGAGGCTCCCGGACACCCCCCTCCACGCCCCCGCCCGCGCCCGGGGCCGGGCTCTCGGCGTCCTCCTCTCCCCACCCCAACTCAGCGCCCGGAGCGGCCGGTCCCCAGACCCTCACGCCCGCCCGAGGCGCCCATCCTGGGGGTCACCATGACTCGGCTGAGCTGGTGCTTCTCCTGCGTGATCCGATGGGGCAAGTACCTCTTCTCCTGCCTGCTGCCCCCGCGCTTCTGCCTCCGCAGCCAGGTAAAAGCCCTCCGCCTCACCTGGCACCTGTTCCCCTCCCCTCCCCCACCCCGGCTTCCCACTCCCTGACAGGCACTCCCCGCCCGTGGTCTCCTCCGCGGCCGAGGTATCACCCTCCCACCTTCAGGGACACACCGTCTTGACCCTTGTCAGCCTGGCTTTCAACAGAGTTTGGGGACTCCTGGGGCGCCCCTTCCCCGGGCAGCACGGATGCACGAGGAGGGAGTGGCTGCCCTTCCCCCAGCGCATCTGGAGTTTGGGTCAGAAGTCTGAAGGGTAGTACTGAAGTCTGTGGGGATTTGGGCACAGAGGAGCGTTTCTAAGGGTTTTCAGCATCCCTCCTAAGTTTCTGTGGGAAGGGAGGACGAGTTCCTGGAAATGGCTCTTTTCCCCCCACTGGACTAAGAGGACCCAGAGTTAAGCCTGGGAGATAGCAGAGTGAGATGGAAGTGGGGCGTGAAGGGGCTGGTGGACTCGGGAGGGATTTCCCAGAGGATGGAGGGATCAGGGAACTGGACAGGGAGAGGATGAGGGCAGGAGGCAGTAGCTGGGCTAGTGAGGGTGGAGGGGTCTGCCGGGGACCGCAGTGCAATGGGTCTATGGGTGGGCGTGTCCTGGTTGAGCATCTTTCCCCTGGGATCCTCCTAGAGAAGCTCCTTGACAATGCCTTCAGGGTGTGTTTGCTTGACTTGTGTGTGTGTGTGTGTGTGTGTGTGTGTGTGTAAGGAGGAAGCTGGGGAGAGGGTGGAGGTGAGTGCATAGCTAGCCAGCAGAGTAGGGAACTGGAAAACCTGTGTGTAACCTTAAATTCTCTCCTGGTGGGTCAGAGACAACCCCAAGAGCATGACCTTGAGCCCTTAGAAGCGTCCAGTGAGGGGAAGGATTTCAGGAACTGGGGGTCCTGTAACAGGGAACTAGGCTTCTGGTCTGTTCTGCATTCCTTTTGGGAAACAGAAGGGCCCGTCACGCTGGGGGAGAGGGGCGCAGTACACCATTCTGGTTAAGAGTGCCAGATGCAGAGCCCGTCTGCCTGGCTTTGAATTCTGGCTCTCCCATTTACTAGCGGTGGACCTTGGGCAAGTTGCTAAATCTGGCTGTACCTTAGTTTTCACACATGTAAAATGGAGATAATGAAACTACCTACACCGTTGGGTTGTTGTGAGGATTAAATGAGGCAGTACGTTTAAAGTGTTTACCGAAGTGCCTACTCCATAGTAGGTGTTCAATAAAAATTAGGGATATTATCTTGATTACTATTGTGCCTTTCCAGCAGGGGTCTCCTTCCTTGTAGACCTCCAGACAGGCCAGGACTGGAGTATGTGGGGATGGAGGGATTTCTCCCAGTATCCATTCTCTCCATCATATGGGATTGAATGTTCAGCTCCTCCTCCCAGGTGCTGCCTCCGGGCCTCAGTTTCCCTCTCTGCCACTCCGCAGTGGGGAAAGGTGCCAACAGGCTTCTGCTCCAGTCACCCAAGGTGTGCTTTGAAATCTTCTAGCAAAATGCATTGTCCCCAGGGATTGGTTGGGAGGCAGGCTCTGCAGCCGTGGAGCACGGGGCCAGAGCCCCATCCACGGTCCAGTGGACTCTGAGTTCAGAGGCTGCGGAGTCGGGTTTTCACGTTTGGGAAAAGGCAGCCTGCAGCGGGAAATGGCCAGCAAGGACCAGGTCAGTTGGACCCCAGGCCACTTAGCAATCCCCCACTCCTCATTTGTAGAGGTAGAGGGTGACCCCGAACTCCTCCTGGGCCAGGATTTGAATGGGGCACTGGGGTGAGGGGCTGGATGAGCAGCTGCAGCTGCCTCCCTCCCTCCAGCCAGCCTTGGAGGGCCTGAGTCAGGCAGGAAATTAGAGCTGGGGGGGAGATCAAGATCACCTAGTAGAGCCCTGGCGAAGATTTTATTAAAAATTGTTGGGATTGGGCCTAGACTCTGTCCCCACCTAGGGTGCTGGTGGAGGGGAGGTTAGGGGAAGGGGAGGTGAATGATGCTCCTTCCTGTGTCAGCTAGGGAAACTGAGGCCCAGGCAGGGCCCAGTTGGAAACTCGCCTTCTGTTTCAGGGAGCATCCAGATTTTTGGAATGCAACGGGGTGACCCCCATCTCATACTGGAAGGGTGGTGGGCATGGGGGCAAGGGGCAAGACCTCCCCAGCCCACAGGGTGCCTTGGTAAGCTTTGGGATGGATGCCTCATGCTGCGGGCTGATGTGTCCCATGCCGGGCTTGGTGAATGAAGCGTAGATGGGACTTCAGCCCCCATTGACCCCTGGCACCCTGCGCAGTGGTACATGGAGGCATGCTAGGGTTCTAGCACCGCAGAACTCAAAGGCCGAGTGTGTATGGGGCTGGAAAGAAGCAGGATGAGGAGGCATAGCTTACTGGAAAGGAGGGTCTCTGGCCAGCAGAGGCCAGACCCTGTGCTCACCCAGATCTCGGGCCCCAGAGCTTGCAAGTCCCGTGGCTTTTCTCTTCTTGTTGGCTCTTCTGGAGCCACAAGAGAGCCAGTCAGTCTCACCCCGAACCCTGTGGCTGCACTGTCCTCAGCTTCCCTCTTTCCTGCCCCTGCACCTCCCACCCAAGCCAGACCTGGGCCTGGGTAACTGACCCCCTCTGTGGAGCTGCAGAGCCAGCCCTTGGATCAGCTGTGGGAGGGGAGCTAAATCATCACCGCCACATGGGACCATAGCCCCTAGTCCTGCTATAGGAGCAGCAGGAACGTTCTCAATCCCCATGAGATGTTGAGTCAGACGCTGGCTCTCCATTCTCACACACCCTAGCTGTGTGACTCCGAGCAGCTTGCCGAACCTCTCTGTCCCTCAGCTTCTGCCTCTGTAAAATGAGAGCTGGTAGGAGCCTTAGGTGGATGCCACAATGAAGTGCCTGATTAGTTAATACTATCTTTCCTGGGGCAAGGGGTGGAGTGGTATCGTCTAAGGGGACGAACGGGTACAGATGGAGTTACGTTACCGAGCGCTTGGTGTCAGATTCCTGCGCGTCCCATACTATCAGGCTCTGTAGCTGGGTGTTGGAGAGGAACCCCAGAGCCAGCAGTGCCCCTGCTTATTTGACGGGAGGCATCTGGGACAGACTGGTGTGAGCGGCCCCTGCGTGGAAGGTGGTGGACTGTAGGGTTGGCAGGAAGCTGGAAGCATGATTGTTGCACAGTGACTGGCTGCTTTAGGGAAATGTGTGGGGCCTGGGAACCATGAGACTGGGGCTCTTTCCTGACCAGCTCTGTGACCTCCCTCCACTGCAGGGTTGTCGTCCGTTCAACAAGGGGGCTGGGTTAGATAAGCTGTGCCCCAAAGGCCAGACTTTCCCCGTGGACATGTTTAATTTGGCTGGCAGCATGGGTTTTCTTTTCTTTTCTTTTCCTTTTTTTTTTAAATTTCAAAATTCGGGTTTTTTGTTCATATTTTGTATGAAAGATTTTATATGATCATATAGATTTGGGGCTTCTTGACAGATCAAAGGATCTGGTGGTCTTCTGTCAGATGTCCCAGATGCTACAGTGGCTGTCCTGAGGAGTGCGTGTCCCCTTTAGCTGGGGCTGCCCTTTCGAGGTCCCCAGAGACCCCTTGCCCGCTCCTCTCATTTAACGTCTGTTGGGCCCCTGAAGGCTCTGACCATGACTCTCCTGGTCGCCCTGACTGTGGCTGCTCGCTGAGCCTGAGAGTCTTTCCACCTCCGATGATCTTGACCTTCAGCTTCTGTGCCGGTTGTGACAGAGGCAAGGCTCAAAGCCACTGCAGGAGATGGGCCAGACAACAGGAAGAACTTTTTGATGGACGAGTGTTGAGGGACAGGAAGAGTGGATTGGAGGGAACTGGGGCCTCGGCCTGGGAACTTGGGGGCATCACAGAAGGTGGAGCTGAAAGGGACCTGAGAGGCCATCAGCCTGGCCATTTTGCGGGTGAGGAAATGAGGCCAGGAGAGAGGGGTGTCAGGCTCAGGCTCGCAAAGCCCCTGAGCTTCATGCCCGCCCTCACTCACGCATCCCTCTGCGCCAGCTCAGTTCACCTCCGTCCAGCGCCCGAACTGTTTCTTCTGCTGGCTGTTGGGTCTGGATCTGGAGGGCAGCTAGCAGGAAGTGCTCTGCGTGCAGATGGGGAAGCCGAGTGGAACCCAGACCTGGCCATGGCAGTGGGGAGGCAGTGCGGTGGTGGGGCCCGGGGTGGTGGCGGGTCCTGAGGCTTCTGGGATCCCAGCCCAGAAAATCCAGCCAGCCCACTGGCGTGTCCCTGATGTCTGCTGCAGACAAGACCCTGGTCCAAGCCCAAGGCGGGGAATCCCAGGCTGAGCAATACTGTCCGAGCCCCCTGAGAGTCCACAGTCTGAGAGGGCCCAGAGACCAGGGGGTAGCAGGAGGAGATGGTGCTGAAGATGGGTGGGTATCACAGGCATGTGCAAATGTGTACTGGCAGGACTGCCCAAGGTCCTTCTAAGGGGATCAGAGGGGGAGAGAAAAAAGGGGTTTGGGTAGGGGACGGTAGATGCTAACAGGAGGAAAATAGGTTAGGACCCATTGACTGATAGATCGACTCATTCATTCTTCAACCATGTCTGGTACCTGCTGTATACCAGGCTCTGGAGACACGAAACACAGGGCATGTACTTGCCCAAGGAACTCTCCCCTTGCGTGGGTGGGGAGGGGACACCAGGCTGCGAAGGATGAAAAATGGATAACAAGCCAGAAACCAGGAGGTCATTACAGAGTTAGAGACACCTCGGGTGGCAGAGTTTAACATTCAACAGGGTGGATGGTGGTTAGGTAGCAGGGAGGACTTCCCAACAGTGAGAGGTTCAGATACAGGGGAGACCCCCACAGGCTTGGAATAGAGGGATGGGGACATTCTGGGGGAGGGTTCTTCCAGGGGGACCCCCAGCACGAGGGTCCTCCACACCCTGAGGGGACCGGGGAAGGGGCTGGCTTGAGGTCCATGGGGCCCCTTTGGGCTTTGTGGGAGGCCAGACAAGTTGGTGTCATTGTGACTTGGTCTTTGGGCTTGTTTTCCAGCGTTTCTGGGAAGCTGCAAGATGATTTCTCAGAACTTCTGAGATAGCCGTTGGGAGGCGCATCCTCTAGTGTCGCCAGCAGCAAAGGGCTGTGGGAGCAGGAAGAGTGGGCCAGGGTACTGGGATGTCAGGCTGGAGCTGGCTGAGCCCTCCAAGTTGTGGGAAGGCTGGAAGGGCTGGTGGTGATGGCTGGGGGGTGGGCTCCCAAGGGCCTCCTGAAAGCCATGCCTCCTCGCTTGCCTGTGGCTCGTCTGCAGAGGGTGGGAGGGTGTGCAGGAGTGTCCGTCTGTGGACCACCCAGGGGTGGTCGCAGGGCCGGCTATGCATGGAACCCTGGTGCATTCAGTGTCGACCAAACTGTCAGTGAGCCCCAGCAGGCTTGGAAGGGAGGTGGCTGGGGTGGGGGAATCAAAGGGTATCGTGATGCTGAAGGGCATGCCGTGGAGGGGCAAAACCTTTTGCAGCTTCATAGCTCTGCAGAAGGACTTGGAGAGACTTGGAGAGAAAGGAGAAGGGGGCCCCCGAGAAGGGACCCTGGTTCTTCACCCTGTCTCCTTGACCAGAACAAAGACTCTGAACACAGGCATCTGCTCCAGGAAGGACCAGAATCAGACACCTTGCTTCAGTGTCCTCCCATGACTTCTCAGAATCACCAGAAGATAGAGTGTCAGTCCCTTGTGCAGTGCACAACCTGCATTTCCGCACGTGGCAGCCTTTCCCCAGCTGAAGCGTGAAGGGATCCCTCTCTTTCTGGAGTTAGGCAGGTAAATGTCTCGGTTGGTCTGGGAGGCCACACACCTGGCTGGGCAGGTCCAGCTGAGGGGAGAGGCCGGTTGTAGAGGCTGAACCCTTGGGATGCACTGTATGTGGTGCTGACAGAGGGTGGCAAGGGCATGCTTTTGGGTGAGGGGGGGAGAGAGTCAGGGGATCTGTAAGCCTTTGTACATGCCAGGGGCACGCACCGTACACTTGTGCATGTGCAGGGGAGCCAAGCGAGAGGACTTTCTTGCCATGTTGCTCAGTCCAGGAAAGTGGTCTCAAAGTGCCTACTCTGGGTGGGGCCCCGTCCTCGGCATTTTGTGTGTTTATGTGAGTTGGACTGTGTGTCCTGGTGTGTGTGTCTACAGAAGGGGGTGAGGCTGAGCCCTCTTTCCCTCCCCTGGAAGGCTCCAAAAAGCAGAGCGGGTGATTTAACAGCCCCACCCACCCTCACTTGGTCCAGCCTTGGCCAGAGCTCAAAGAGGAAAGACTATGGGGGGAAAAACTTGGGGGGGGAGGGGTGGGAGCGGATTAAGACAATGAGGGTCTGAGCAGATTTTGCTGGATTCCCTTGCAGTGCTCCCTGGGAATACATTTATATTCTGTACCCTACTTTTTACCCTGCTCTGGACCCCAAACTCTCACTCCTGAACTAAAGGTGGGGGAGAGGGCAGGGGAGGGCTGGAGGGGAAGGGGAGCACTGTGGGGGAGAAGTAGGCGGGTGGAATGGTGGGAGGTGAAAACTGGGCCCAGGGAGGGGGGGCAGGGGCTGTGGAGGAGGAAGTGGGGAAATGCAAACCAAATGTTGGCCCAGGGTACAGTCAAGAAAAACAGACTCTCGCAGGAGCCTGGAGCGGGGCTCCCTTTAGGAAGGGCAGGAAGGGCTGGGACAGATGTTTGGAGAAAAGAAAGAAGGAAAAAAAAAAAGAAGTAGGAAAAAAATTGGAATGAAATCCACAGCCTGGAGGCAGGGCCATTCTCCCACAGTCTCGGGCCTGGTTTTTCTTGTGTTAAGGCCTGTTGCTGAGTGTGTGCAAATAAATGTGTGTTCCCAGGGCAGGAGGGCATGCATCTGTACTCAAGAGATGGGACGGGGCCAGGGAACCCCAGGATATACAGATTGTGTCTGTCTGTTCATCAGTGGTCTGGGGGCGGGGAGGGGGTTCTGCAGTGAGGACAGTAGGCTCTGCGGGCCTGCCAGCATCAGATCAGAAGGCGGGAGGAGCCTCGGTGGCTCACAGGGCTTGTATGTTTGGAGGTGGGGGTGGGGGTGCAGGGTGGGCAGTGATGGCCTGGGGTGGGGGCTGTATCCAGTGGCTGTCCCTTTGCCTTGTCTCCTTCATACCCCCCTGCAAAGCAGGGCTTCTGACCCCCAACCCCACCAGTGGAGCCTGGGAGGAGGGAGGAGACAGGAGGCTGGGACAAGGGGGTGGAGTGGGGGGAGGAGGAAAGGAGGGAGGGTGAGCTGGAGGCAGGCAGGGTGAGCTGCCGGGCAGATGCTGACTGCTCCTTCGTTCTCAGAGCTGCCTTCTGCCTGCTCCGTGGGGGCTGTGAGCTCAGGGGGGCCGTGAGCAGGCTCCGGCCTGGGCCCGAGGGACGGCGCCCGCCGAAGATGACGTGGATCTGTCTGTCCTGCATGCTCTGGGTAGGTCTCGCTGCTTTAGCTAAGAGGTCGCAGGGCCGCCCCCCTCCACAACATCTTATCCTTAGGCAGAGAGCCAGCGTGCGGGAGTGTTGGTGGTGAAGGCGGAGGGCCTCTCTGCCTCCTGCTGACTGACAGAAGGACAGACTGACTAGGGCAGGCCCTCAGCCGTAGTCCTTCCCCATCAACAGGGCCTAGGCCCTGGTTCTCTGGGTCAGGACATCCCCCCTCCCCACCTTTCTTGCCTCCACTTGAGTCCAGGAGCTGTAGTCTAAGGAAGCCACCAAGAAGTTTGTTTGTTTTGGGAGCCTCTCCTGCCTGCACCGCCCCCACCCCCCGCCCCCTGCCCTGCCACACTGGGGGGAAAATACTTCACCCCTCTGATGCTCAGCCCAAGCTGGGGAGGTGGCCGTGCTAGGGGTCTGGGGGACAGGAGACACTGACCTAGCAAATGAAACCTGGGGAAGCCTGGCTGTGGAGACCTCTGTTTGGATCCCGTTACTTTGATCCCTTCTAGACTCAGTATCAGCTTCTTCCCACTACCATTGCTTCCCCTATAGGCCACCCATCCTTACCAAGACCCTCCTGCCTCCCCTCCCCTCCTGCCCAGAAGAGGAAAACACTGCTTCCTCTTTCTCCCTTCTTTTCTGCTCCCCACCCCCCCCCCGATTTAGGAAGGTGTGTGTTGGGGTGAGGGTGCCTGAGGGGTGGGAAGGCAGGGGCTGGGGGCCACATGATGAGGGTAAAAGTCTCCTGGGAGAGAGGGGGGCGGGGAGAGTCCTGACTGCCGCAGGAGGGGTGGGGGCAGGGGCAGGGGCAGGAGACCCCTTCCTCAGAGGGGCTTCTCGGACGTCTGGGCTGGGTGAAGGCATGCACAGGGGTCAGGAGGGCGAGGAAGTCATCCCTGGCTGAGGTTCATGTTGGTCTCAAAGAGAATGATGGCTGGCTTGGGGGGAGGGGGCTCTGGGCCCAGGATCCAGATGTGGCCTTTCCTGCCCCTTTCCCTGTTCCGGCCAGTCCCCAGGCAAGCCCAGGCTGGGGGCAGCTGTGGGAGATCAGACTTGGGCAGCCAGGCATCCTTGGGGCAGTGAGGGGAAGGGTGGGAGAGGGGGCTGGAACGTGGGGGTTTGGGTGGAGCGTGGGGCTCGGGTGCAGGGGTGGGTCAGAATAGTAGACCGGGAGAGCCCGCAATGTCCTGCACAGAGGCTGCACCAGTGGTTTTCTGTGAAATGGGATCCTTGGCCAAGTTCATCTCTCTGGGCCCTTCCAGCGCCCTTGGACAAGCTCAGGAAGGCCTGCCTGCAGTGCTGAGGATCGAGGTGGGCAGCGGGGGAGCCCTGCCGGGGGACAGATGGCAGTTAGATTTCCAGGGGTGACCGGCTCCTGTGGATGGGGGAAGGGCCACTTCGGCTCAGAGAGCATGGGAAAAGTACTTCGCCTGGGCAGCCCTCAGTTTCCCCATGGGTGAAAGTAGGATAGTGAAGGGGAGCTGCTGAGAGCTAGGCATGAGTGCCCTGTCGACCTTACTGTCCTTTCTGAGAGTTGGGAGACGGTGCTGGTGACCAAAGGCAGGTGTGGATGCTGCCACTTTGGGGCCTCTAAATCTCTCCCCTGCCCTCTCTTCTGGTCCCTTCCCAGCTGTGTCCCTCCCGGCCCTGTGGGCCAGCCCCGTGGGCACTTGCCGGTGAGAGTGGGCTGGGCAGAGGGGATGGCCATTGCCGGGGGGTGGGGGCTAGAGTCTGGGGAAGTGTGGACTGGACAGAGGGCACAGTTCTGGCCCTGTCAGGGCTCCCACAGATGCCCAGGCAGCTCTACCAGCAACCTTCCTCTCTTCTGGGCAGGACTGGGGCGTATGTGGCGGGCAGTGGAAGGGTGGATGGCACCAGGTATGGAGAGGGAGCACAGAGGCCCTGGAGACCTTGCCAAGGGGGCTGCTTCTGCCTTGAGAGGCAGCTGGTGGTGGGAAGTGTGCGGACTTTGACACAAGACAGGGCTAGGTTAAAATCTTAGTTCCATTATTTACCAGATGGGCCTTGGGTAAAACAGTTCCCTTCCTGAGTCTCAGTTTCCTGGTCTGTAAAGTGGGAATAAGAAAACACACCTTGTGTGATGGGGATGAGCACAGAGATAATGCATGTCAAAAGAACAGGTGCCCAGGCACAAGTAGGTGCTCAGTAGATGCTCGTCCTTCTGCCGCTCCGAAACCTCCTGCTTGGCTCGTGGGATCCCCTGAACCCAGATCTCATGTGCGGGGAGGATCTCCCTGGGATGGCTGTTGTGGGAGGGGGCCCCTGAGGCTCCTGACTGCCCCAGGACCGCCCAGGTATTCTGAGGCCAACAACTATCTGGGTCTGCTGCCTCAGGGAGGTAAACTGAGGCATGGTCTGGAAGAGCTAGGTCTTGTGCCCCCGCGTGCGTGCATGCTTGTGTGTGTGGACAGAGAAAGGTACAGATGCTTTCTCCGAGCAGCAGTGTATCTGCAGTGCACGGCTTTCATAAGCTCGAGGAATAAAAATCACTTTATTAGTGGAGGAACATAGCTACATGTTATGCATAACTTGATTTTCTTATCAGATGCTCCTGTTATTACATATTCAAACATGGTTTATTTAGAAAATAATTACATGCCCATTAATTGAGGCTCTTTGGTGTTGTGCCGATGGAGTTAGAGCTGCAGGCTCTTCCTTCCAGAAGGGCTCACTCTATTCCCGGGAACTGGGGAGGAGCTTATCAAGGGAGGTGGGGCTGAAAGAGCCACCCGGGGTGGGGGTGGGGTGGGCAAGTGCTTTGGCCCTGCCCTGAGGAAGCCATGTGGCCTCAGGCTGGTCACTCGACTTTTCTGGACCTCACAGAAGTGGAGAAAGTATTCTCAGAGGCCCCTTCCAGCTGCAGACAATGAAGCGTTCTTTTTTCTGGAGTGGTGTTCTTCCCAGTGCCAAGCACACAGTTTTGTACAGAAGGGTCCTCATGAGCCCGCAGATTCTCAGGGCACAGTTTCTGCCACAGAGGCCCCAGTCTGACCTCTTGGTCCTGAACTCGCTGGCTCTGGAGTTTTGTTTGCTTGTGAGGGCTGTGCCCACCCGGGGCCTCCTGATAAGTAGGGCTTGGGACCTAGGCTGGGCTACACGAGACTGACCGGAGTCTGAAATAAAACCCTCCTTTTGCAGAGGTTTTCAGAATGACGTTTGAGGCACAAGGTCAGGGACAAGTAGCTCACTGTTCCTCTGCAGTGTTCAGAGGAAGTGCAGTGGGCTGGCTTTGATCCCGACCCCGCCAGTTGCTAGCTGCGAGACCTTAGGCAAGTAGCTTCACATCTCTGTGCCTCAGTTTCCCCACCTACCTAGAGGGTCATTTGGTTTTAAATGAGCTAATAGATGCATACATTTAGAATAGCGTCTCTCACACAGTCAGGGCTTAAGAAATGTTAGCTCTTACTGTCTGATGGCATGTTTTCAGAGCCACGAAGCAAGCCAGAGCAGAAGTAGAGACCGGGTTCTCCTGGTGCCCCATCAAGGGCTCTCCATCCTGGGAATCCTTCAGGGCAGGGTGTGCGGGGCCAGGAGAATCAGGAGAGTGATGCGAAGGCCTGAGAACAATCAGGGCCCTCCCCTGCAGGCAGGATGCACACGGTCAGAGCGTGGGCTCTGGAGCCAGCCTGTCTGGATACCACTTATTAGCTGTGTGCTCAGGCGAGTTACTTAGCCTCTCTGTGCCTTCCTTGTGTACAGTTCCTCAACTTCAACAGTTTCGTTTGAGATTCAGTGTGATTCTGTAAGGTGATTCAGTGTGATTCCAGTTTCCGGCCATGGTGAAGGGGACCCACAGAGGGGAAGGGGCCTGCCCAAGGCCCACGTGGCTTCTGGGTTCAGTGGTCCTAGACAGGGAAGGGTAGGCGCTGGGAGGGTGTTGGAGCTCAGGGTTGGGGGGTGAGTTGGGGGCCGGCAGTCCAGGGGTAGCGGCTGGTGTCAGGGAAGTGCTGTGTGTGATGGAGACACCGTCCAGCCACTGGGCCACGCAGGCACCCACCCACCCGCTGCCCGTCCATCCATCTCACGGACGATTATGGGGTGCCTACTTTCTTCAAGAAGCTTGCAGGTCTTGGGCTAATGATTACAGTAAGGTGGGTGTTGCCAAGACGGAAGCTGTGGGGGCAGGTAAGGGGGGACCTCACCTGGACTGGAGGAGGGGGAGGTATTAGGAGAGGTATAATTCAATGCAGGGGTGAAGCTGAGAGCTCAGAAGTCCAAGTGCAGCAGCTAAGGGTAACTGTGGATGGACAGAACTGGGGAAACTGCCAGGAGGTGGCCTTTGGGCAGAGGGGCGCCGAGGATGGGACGGTCAGGGCCTCTGGCACACTGTCAGTGACATGGGAGTGCAGTGGCTAGGGACTTGGGACCCTGCCTCAGACAGACTTGGATTTGAATCTCTGTTCCATCCTGCCCTGCCTGTGTGTCCAGAGCAGGCTCCTCGGGCTCCTTGTCACTGTGAGGGGTCAGTGAGGGAATCTGGGCTAGCCCCTCGCCGTGGCACCGGCCCATGCATGGGGCTCAGCCTGTCCCGTCTCTGAGCCCTGCCACCCCAGGAGATGACTCACTTTAGGGCACAAAAAGGGACCTGCGACTGGCTGCTCAGGCATGTGGGGACGTGGTGTATGAAGTTGCTGAGCAGGGGAGAGAGAAGCAAGCTGAAGGGGGAGATGATCCAGCTCCAGAAACTGAGTCTGGGACTGAGTCCTGGGCTCCCAAGCCCCCCGTGTTCTCTGTCACAGGGCAGGAGCTCAGTCAGTGTGACCCCCTGCCCTCCTTCCTCCGCGGAGAAGCGGGGCTACTCGGAGTCAGAGTTTCATCTCAGCTAGCACCTGTGGCTGGTGAAGGGGGTGACCCGTGTCCTCTCCCCAAGGGCAGGCCAGTGCGCGTGGGGTACAACCACACGTGGGGAAACTGAGGCAAGACAGCAAATCCACTCAGTTTGTTCCTTCAGACTTGTTTAGGGATCACATCGGTCCAGGGCACGGGGACATGGAACAGAAGGCCCGGCGGACGCGTGCCCCCTGTGTGCTAGTCTGGTGCACACAGGAGTGACAGATGACGTGTAATGCCTGGGGGCTGCTCACCACGGGCCAGGCATTATCTCAGAACAACTTGTGGGAGGTGACTATTACCAGCCCATTTAACCGATTAGTAAAGTGAGGCAGATGGGGCTAATCCACTTGCCTGGGGCCACCTCGCTAGCAAGGAAGGAGCAGGAACTCCCGATGGCATAGAGGGCTCCGAGGGGGCACCAGGAAAGTGCAACCAGGGGAGGAGGGGGTGCCTGGGGGTGGGGAGCGCTCAGCCCAAATGGAATCCTGAGGAAGTAAGCAGACAAATCCAAACTGAGGGACCTCCTGCAAAACAGCCCAGAGTCTTCAAAAAAGGGAAATCAAAAGGTGGAGTAGTGTGTCTAGATGAAAGATGAAGGGAACCCAGCAAGGAAATGTAATGCAGGGTCCTGGTGGATCCTGAGTCCCGGAGCAAAACAAAACCAAAGACCCAGCTATGATGGATGTTAATGGGGCCAAAGGGGAAATTCGAATATGAACGAAATCTTAGAGAACAGTGCTGATGCCGGATTCCCTGCGTGTGATCATCACCGCTGGCTTTCTGTAGGGCTTTCTGTAGGGCCAGAGGCGGAGAAACAGCGCAGGCAAAAGCAGCACAACATTAGCAAACGGTGAATCACGGTGATCGGAACATGCATGCTCATCTTTTCCAGCGCTTTCAAACCCTTCAGAATAAAAAAAGAAGACAGCTGTGGGGAGTCTATATCGAAGACAGTGTTGTGCGGGGGGCAGGGTATCTGGGAAAATCTCCCTGAGGGGATGGGGTTTGAATGTGGCCCTCGAGGACCTATAGAAGCTTGGCAGGCTGAGAGGGGAGGAAGGGCATTCTGGGAAGGGGGAACAGCAGAGCAGAGGCTCAGAGGTGGACGCAGGGCAGCGAGCTGGGGAGCGGGGTATGGGGTTTGAGATGGCAGGGTGGGCTGGGTATGGACTGAGGCTGCTTCCCCTGCTGGCTTGAGGGAGTGCACGTTTTGTCTTGGATGCATGGGTAGGCATGGAAGCATTTTGGGGTGAGTGGGGGTGTCAGTGATCCCATAGAGCTGTGCTCTTTAGAGGCTGCATTGAGGCTGTGTGGGGGAGGCGGGGCCCAGTGTCGGGGGCCCAGGAGGCTGTGGCAATAGCCGTGGGTAGAAGTGACAAGGCCTTCCATAGGGCAGAGGCCTCGGAATCAAAAAGCGCAGGAGGGCTGAGAGTGTTCAGGAAGCAAATTCAAAGTCTGGCAGCTAGTTGGACTGGAGGGTGGAGGGCTGGGAGGAGTTGGGGGTGACTCAGAGTTTTCCACTCGGGTGACCAAGAACACCATCAGGCCATTAGCTGGCTAGCAGATTGAGGGGGTGGCAGAGGTTAAGGAACTTTGGTGTGTATGTGAAGGGAGGTGGGGTTGGGGGAAGCTTGCACTTGAGGTGACTGGGTCTCCCACATGCCAGCCTGTGGCTCCTTGGGGAGTCCGAGTCTTCCCCACAGAAATGACAGGTGATACCGACCATCCTGGTGTCTCCACCCAAGAAGACAAGGCGTGGGGGTGTGGATGGCCAGGAGGCGGGGAGAGGGCTTGCTGACTCTCCAGGGCCTGCTTTTTGGTGACTTTCTTCCCCAAGGCTCACTGGCCCGCAGACTTCTGCCCTCTGGCCACATCATCCAGGGCTCCTAGTGTGGGCACAGGGAGCCGAGTGGGAACAGGGCTGGGGGGAGTTTCTTGTGGAGGGGTCTGGAGGCCTGAGCTGGAGGATCCCTAGGGCTGTCAGTCCCCTTTCGCTCCCCATCCCCACCACACTCAGCCCCCATGGGGCAGGGAGGGACCAACAAACAGCATTCCCCCCCCCCCCCCCCAGGGCCCAGGACTCCCGCCAAAGCTGTCCCAGCCAGATGTGCCACGCCCCTCTGGCTGGAACTATCTGGCAGCCAGGCTTGGCTGAATGGAGGGTGGGAAGGAGAGGATCCCTGAGGCCCAGGAAAGCCCTCTGATGCTGGGTGGGTGGGCTTGTCACAGGGCTCGGGCTCTGGGCTTGGAGGGTGGGGAGGAATGACTTCCTGGCTAGGACCTCTTCCCTTCTCTGGACTCTGGCTCTTGAGGGAGGAGGGTGTTGGAGACACCAGGTAGCTCCCGCTATGGCTGTGCCTCCTCGCGCCCCCCCCCCCCCCGGGGCCCCCAGGTCCTCCAGGAGCTAATCCAGCTAGGAAGAGTGGGGGAGTGCTTTGTGAGGCTGTCTGGCACTTGTCAGGAAAAATGATGAGCATTGTCATAACAAGTGGTTACCCCCGAGCAGAGTTTGCATTCATGGGCTTGTTCATATTCTCCGCCCATACCTGCAGAGTAACCCTGGGTGAGGGCAGTGTAGGTTCTAGACCCCCAGGTTTCTTCTTCTTCTGGAATTTAACCTATGGTTGGTCGATGGGAAACTCTTGTACCCCCTTGCGTCTAATCATGCATCCTTGTGGCTTCTGCCCCCAGAGTTTTGTTTTGCATTCAGTAACTTCATAGATGTCTGGTCCATTCTTACAATGATAGCCCCTCAAGATATTTGAAGATCTAAGGCTCACCCACCCTAGACTTTCTCCTCCTGCAAACTGGGACCTTCAGACCTCTGTGGGTGACTCTTTCAACAACATTGCCAGATACCCGTTTTATAGCCGGGCAAGCCTATGTTGCAGAGGAGGTCACAGCCTAGGGCCACTTGCCTGGGGGTGCTGGCCTCCTCGCTCCCACGTGGGTCCCCCAGCCTCTCTTGGAGGGGTGATATTTCATGAAGCACCCCCCTCTGTAACCATGAGCATGTCCCACCCCCCAGTTCCTCCAGCCCTTTCATCTCAAACTGGCCCATTGGTTCCCCTGCTCTTTCTATACTCAGACTATCTTGTCCAAACCCATCATTTTCATTTGGGAACTGTGAGGCCCAGAGAAGGCCACTGGTGTTCTCAGGGTCACCAACCTAGAGAGCTGGTCTCTAGACTCCCATCCCAGTGCTCCTTCAGCCAGAGAGCCAGAATGAGGTGGGGGGAAGGGCAGGGCCTTGGCCCATAAGCTGCTTACAGAGGCCATGAGTGAGGCCAGAGAATGTATCTAAAACCCTGTTCCTGCTCCCCACGCCGTGCGGGGAGAGAGTTTGTAAACTCACATTTATGAGTTTGGGCAGGCAGGGCAGGCAAGCCCAGGGCCCAGGGGAGAAGCCTGGGCGTTTGCTTGTCAGCCTAGAAGGCTCTGCCTCCTCCCCATCTGTTCACTGGGCAGCCAGGAGCCTCTTTTGGGAGATTCCGCTGTTCCAACTATACTTTGGGGAGAAGGCCACCTTCCCTGGGCTTTGGGTGAAGAGCTGGATTTGGGGTATAGACGGAGAAGTCTAGGGGATAAGCTGGAATGGGAAGCTCAGCTTCACTCCACAGGGTGGGAGAGGCAGGCTTGGGGAGTGGCTGGAGTAGGCCTGAGAAGTTTGGGCTTTAGGGCTTCCTGCCCGCCTCCCCAGACAGGCCTTAAATTGAACCCCAAGTCCCCTTCCTGCACCTCCCCCCAGCCCAGGCCTGGGCTGCTGCAGTTGACTTTGGGCTGGGCCCCCTCCCTGGAATGTCTATGACAGAGATTATCTGGAAGGCTGCCCTGCCAGGGGCTGAGAAGGGCAAACAGGGGAGGTGAGACTTCAGAATGGAGGGGGCTCACCTGCCTCTCCTGGTAGGCTGGGGGACACTGAGTGAGGTCTAGTGCAGGACAGTGCCCTGCCCCGGCCCTGCCCCGGCCCTGCCCCGGCCCTGCCCTGGACCCTGCCCCCACCCTCAGTGGAAGCTGGAAGCACAGCTCTTAGAACACAACACTGGACTAGCAGGACCCAGGCCATGCTGCCTGGTTTAGCCACCAGGGGGCAGTGCTGGGCTCCCGGCTCAATGGCCCTCTGCTCTCTCCACCTCTGCCCTGGGCTTTGTCTCTGCTCTGTCCTGCCTCCCTGTCATCTCTGTCTGCCTGTCTCTTTGAATTTTGAGCCAGTCTCAGACTTCAGAAATGTCGCAAATACAGTGCAAAGAACTTGTTTTCCTGAGCTGTTTGCGAGCGAGTTGCTGACACAGTGCCCTACCACCCCTACATGCTTTCCTAATTTTCCTACGAGGACTTTCTCCTACCTAACCCAACCCAGCCATCAAAGTCAGGGGCCTGACATTGACACATGGCTACCGTCTTGTCCTCAGACCCCACTGAGGTGCGGCCAGTTGTCCCGATGATGTCCTTTATGGTCACGGGAAGAATCCAGTTCCAAGTCAGCCCCTGCATTTGACTGTTGTATCTCTTTAGACTCCATTGGTCTGGAAATCTCAGTCTTTCCTTGGCTTCTGTGACCTTGTCACTTTTGATGATCACAAGCCATTTAATTAGTAGACTGTGCCTTGATTTGGGTTGGTCTGATGTTTCCTCATGATTAGATTCAGCTTGTGTCTCTTTGGCAGGAACATGGCAGACGTGGTGTCCTGTTCTCCAAGCATCCCCTCTGTGGTGCACAATTTCCATTCATCGCATTACTGGTCGTGTTTGCTTTGATCCCTTGATTAACGAGTAGTCTGCCAGGCAAAGTTACTTTTTTCCCTTTTGTAATTTAGAAGTGTGGCATGGCGAGGTGCTTTGAGATTTGTGAATCTTCTCTTTCTCATCACACTTTGAATTTTTTCACTTAGTTCACATATTGGCCTGGACTAATTTAAGCCACTACTATCATTCCGTATTATGATGCTCAAATCTGCCCAGGTTTAGCCTTTGGGGACCCATTCGAGCTGGCGCCTCTGTCCTTTTGTCTGTCTGCCCCTTTGATTCTCTGGTTGCCTTTATAGTCTCTGTGTGCTTCTGTCTAATTTCGCTTATTCTCTGTGTGTGCTGGTTCGTCTCTGCCTTTATTTGCCTCTGCCTTATCTGGGTCTTCTTTTCTTCCTCTCTGACTCTGTTGCTTTTCTCCCTCTTTCTCTGTCTCTCTGTCTTTATCAGTGTCTGTCTCTCTGATTCTTTCTGTTCTGTCTCTCTGTCTATCTCTCCCTCTCTATCTCTTTGCCTCTTTGTCTCTCTGGCTTTCTGTCTCTCTCTCATTCTGTCGGTTTTTCTCTCTGTGTCTCTTGTGGTTCAGCCTCTCTCTGCCCCAGACCACTGTAGTGTCTTCCGAGAGGAGTCCTGGACATGCTGGGTTTGTGGGAGGCTGCCTCCCTTCCTCCTCTGAACACACAAGTCGCCCCCTCCAGCCCCTGTCCCAGAGACTCTGGAGAAGGGTCCAAGGAGGGACACTTGGAAGAGAAGAACCCTCCCCTGGAACGGCAGGGTCTGTCATCAGCTGTGGCTCTGTGTGTGGCTATGTGTGTAGAGGGGGGTCAGGAAGCTCTGTGCCTGCGAGAGGGAGAGAGCGAGGGAGTGGCCAATGTCTGCACTCTGCTGGCCCCTGCTGCCGAAGCCGGGAAATGAATCCGGTTGGACGCCACGGTGAAGTACCTTGGAGAGGCGTGGTGCCTTTGAGCAGGGACAGCTTCCTGGGGTGTCCTCCAAACGGGGAGCTCCCCCAGCCTGTGCCTGGGCTGAGGGCCGCAGATGGGAGGAGGGGGTTCTAAGCCGTGTGGGGGCAGGGCTTTGCGGCTTAGAGTGCATTCCTGTATGTGGTTACCAAGGACAGACTGTCGGGGCTTGAGGGTGTGGGGCCCAACCTTGCGCTGTCCAGAGTGGGAAACCGAGGCCTGTGGTAGCGGTGGGCGGTGACTGGCCCGGTCAGACCCAGAGAAGGCTTGGACCGCCCGCCCGCCTCTCATCTCATGTGTGTGGTGAGCTAGTTTTATTTATTTATTATTTATTTATTTTTATTAAAAAAATTTTTTTTTAAAGATTTTATTTATTTGTTTGACAGAGAGAGACACAACGAGAGAGGGAACACAAGCAGGGGGAACAGCAGAGGGAGAGGGAGAAGCAGGCTCCCCGCTGAGCAGGGAGCCCGATGCGGGGCTCGAACCCAGGACCCCGGGATCATGACCTGAGCTGAAGGCAGACGCTTAACGACTGAGCCACCCAGGCGCCCCATAGTTTTAAAAAGGAGATTTAACAGACCAATATTTTCATAATGCAAAGTGATGTCATTGTAAATAAATAAATATTTATTTATAAATACTAATATTTATATTAATAAATAAAATAAAAATAAAATGGCAGAAGGCTTCTGGGCTGGGGCTGGAGGTGGTAGCGAGGGGGTGAGGGGGAATGGGGGGCACGTGGGTAAAAAGGCTAAGGACTATCACCAGTAGAACGGATAAAGGAAGCAGCTACTTTCACACATGGGCTACCACACACAGCGAAAAGAAAGAGCAGCTCTCCGGGCAGCCGTGTGGATGAATCCCACGGATGAACCCCGGGCGACAGAAGCCGGACGCAGGGGTACAGCCTGCTCAGTTAAATTTCAGACTCTGGCAAGATGAATCTTTGCTGATAGAAGTCACAATAGTATTGGGGTGCCTGGGTGGCTCAGTTGGTTAAGCATTTGCCTTTTTTTTTTTTAAAGAGATTTTATTTATTTATTTGAGAGAGAGAGAGAGAGAGAGAGAGCACAGAGGGAGAATGAGAAGGAGGAGCAGACTCCCTGCTCAGCAGAGAGCCCGATGTGGGGCTCGATCCCAGGACCCCGAGATTATGACCTGAGCTGAAGGCAGATGCTTAACCGACTGAGCCCACCCAGGCGCCCCGTGTCTAACTTTTGATTTCGGCCCAGGGATTGAGATTGAGCCCTGCATCGAGCTCTGTGCTCAGCGCGGTCTGCTTGGGATTCTCTCTCTCTCTTTCTCTCCCTTTGCCCCTCCCCCTCTCGAAACCCCCATAAATAAAATAAATAAATAAAATCTTAAAAAAAAAAAAAGTCACAATAGTATTTACCTTAGGGGGATATTGACTGGGATGGCCATGGGAGAGCCCTCTGGGGTGTGGTAACATGGTGTATGTGTGTAAAATTGTTATTGAGTAAGCCATTTAAAATCAGTGTCCCAGTGTGCTGACCCACCTAAGTGTCAGAGTCTGGGTCACACTCAGCTCTCTTTCCTGGGGCACCTCCTCCCAGAAATGGGGGCTCAGGCCTGTCACCCCTGAAGGGGCTCTCACCTCTCGTTTTCCCCAGTCCTGGCCCACTTCTCCCCGAGTCCCCCCAGCTCCTTCCCCAGCCTTCTGCCCAGGCCTGATCACTGTGCCTCTGCCCCCAACAGCCAGAGGATCTGGAGGCCCCCAAGACTCACCACTTCAAGGTGAAGACCTTCAAGAAGGTGAAGCCCTGTGGTATCTGCCGTCAGGTCATCACCCGGGAGGGCTGCACCTGCAAAGGTGAGTAGATGGTCAGGCTACGGGAGATGGGGAGCACGTCATGGTGGGAAGGAGGTGGCCTGGGACCTGGGCGGATGTCCTTGGGGTCCTGGCCTGGGGCCAGGTTCTCACGTGGGGGTCGATGCTGAGCACACCAGATGGCAAGCTCGTGGGTGTGTATGGATGGTACATGATGACAGGTGGTGGGTGGCATGGAGATGGCATGTAGCTTGTGTGTGGATGATATGAAGAAGGCATGCGGATGGCATGTGGAAGGTGTACGGCTAGTGGTTTGTGGTGTGTGGATGGTCTGTGGTTGGCATGTACTGAGCGTGTGTGTGGCGTGTGGAGGGTGCATGAGTGGGGCGTGCTGGCCCGTGGATGTCATGTAGTTGGCATGTGGATGGGGCATGTGGAAGGTGAGTGGGTGCTGTGTGGCGGTCACGTGGATGACACGTGGAGGTCCTGTGATTGGCATGTGGAGGGCACGCGGAAGGTGTGTGGGTGGCGTGTGACTGGCACTGGGAAAGACACCACATTTAGGGGTGAGTTTAAGAGGCCCCAGGTCAGACTGGAGGGAGGGCCTGGCGGCTGCTGGGCTTTTTCAATCACTATTCTCGTGTGCTTCTCACCCGGCCTGGGGTTCGGCTGTCCCTGATGCCAGAGAAGTCGGTGTCTTGGCCCAGGTCACACAGTAAAATCAGCAGGAGGCCCCTGCGCCTAATCTTGGTGGCTGACATCATCTCCCCACCCAGCTGTCCCACCAGATGCCTTCCTCTCCCCCGCCACGTCCCGTCAATCGCCAGGGCCCCCCAATATAGTTTGAGTCCCTGAGCTTCTCCATAGCCTATTCAGGCTGCTGGGTCCTCTCGCCTGGAGGGCTGACTGTAGATCCTTTTCCTCCTGACCCACCCCCTCCGATCCACCGTCTCACCAGCTCCCAGCGGGACTCCATGCACACCTAGTTCGGCCGTTCCCTGGGTACAGCCTTGGGAGTGCCCCTGCCCTCAAGACAGAGCACCGCCCCTTCCTGTGGCTGCGAGGCCCAGCCTCCACCCCTTGCCAGCTCTCTGACCCATCTACCCCTGTCCCCAAGTCCATACTCAGCCCGGCTGCACCCGGCTCGGCTCTCGAGTAGGCCAAGCGTGTCAAACATGCCAAAGGGGCCGGGCTCTCTGTTGCCCTGGGCCTTGGCTCACGTGGCTCTACCTGGACTTCACTCTCCTCCCCTCTCCCCTGCCGAAGTCTCAGTGGGTCTGGGAAGACAGCCTAGGGAGTAATCATCAAAGCACTCACATGGCTCTCCTGCAGTGCTCACAGCATGGCGGGGGGGGGGGGGGGGGGCGGCCTGTGTCACCCTCGCTTTACAGAGGAGGAAAGGAGGAAACTGGGGCGCAGAGTCGTTAAGACTCTTGCTAAGGCACACAGCTGGCTGGGTCCCAGTGGGGCTGTCAGGGGGTGTGCTCTCTGGGGGAGGGAAGTCTTCCTAGACAAGGACTTTCAGCGGCATGATGGAGTGGGGAGTGGGTGTGGATGGGAGCGTGTGAGTGTGTCGAATGTGCGTGTGGAGGATATTCTAGGCACGTCCTGCTCTGGACAAAGGGTAGAGGTTAATTGTCCTTCACTGAAGAGCTGGGATACCCAGACGGAGTTTAGGCGGCCAACAGGGACTTCTGCAGTACCCATATCCACCACATGGTGTCACGCTCCTCCCAAGAGGTCTGGCTGGGACGGGTGGTGGGTCAGGGTGAGAGCTGGGAGGAGTCAGGCCCGAATTGCTGGGCGCAGGGTCACCGCCCCACCTGCCCCTGCCCCATGAACCTGCTGAAGTTAGCCCCTGAGTCTTCCCCCAGTGCCTCCCTTCCTTCCCCAGTGTGCCTTCCCTTCACCCCAGTAACCACCAGAGGCAGCACAGGGGTGGGGTAGAAGGAAGTCCCAGCACTCACTGTGTGACCTTGGGCACATCTTTGGCCACATGTTCTGTGATGGTCTGTGGTCCTGGGTTCCCCAGTTGACCTGGCTTGAGGGCCTGGGTTGAGGAGGGGATGTGACCTCCTGGGAATGGAAGGCTCCCAAGGTGAGACACGGGTTTTCCCTGGTTCAGAGCCTGGCCCTGCCGGTGTGAACCAGAGTGGAGGTCATGTGGCCAGTGGGCTGTCGGGCTGGTTTGGCAGCTCTGAATGAATTATTGAGAAGTGGGAAGAAAGCCAGGACTGAAGTCCAAAGGCACCACTAGGTGTCAGGACTGGGCCATGGAAGGGCTGGGGCAGGTGGAGGGGGGCAGCAAGGGAGGATTGAAGACTCCCAGCTCTATAGGCTATGGTGTGCCTTCTCAGCAAGATCGTCGGGGTCACCAGGCCTGAGGTCAGGGTTGGGGCCACTGGGCTTACTGGTGGGAGATGCAGCAATGAGCCAACTCTCTGTGCTTTGGAACCAGGAGGTGACACGAGATGGAAAAATGCCCTTATCCATCCATCCATCCATCCATCCATCCAGGGCCACCAGGTATGGGTTATTGCTCCCTGGCGAAGGGGGTGATTGTGGACTAAAATCCAGGTCATATTTTGTTCGCCAAGCCCAGGGTTTGCTGTGCTCTCTGGTTCCTTTAACAGGCTTCAAGTCTGGGGTTACAGCATGGATACCCTCTGGATTTGTGGCTGGGGGGTAGGGGGGCAGGGTGTATGGAACATCAAGGCTGTGAATTCAGTCTCCACGGGGCTTGCAGTGCTGAGGGAATTCCTGCAGGCAGGGGCGGTGAGGACACTTTCCTAGATCTAGAGAAACTGGGCCACTTGTCTTTCTCCCTCCGTCTGACCTGCTCTGTAGCTCGGACAATTTTCTGCTCCCCGCCTTCCCGCATTTCACTGTTTAATGTAATGTGGCTGGAGGGGCAGGGTGGGAGACAGGGGTGGGGAGAAGAGTCAAAGAGCCCAGGGCCTGGTCTGGGAGACTCATAGATGGACCGTGCAGACAATGAACTAAGGTGGCGGGACATTCAGGTGTAAGTGTGACTGATAAACAGGCCAAGAGGTCCTGTGAGACAGCTACCAGTCTTCTCCTTCGCTGAGCCTGTCTCCTCCTGTGCCCCATGCAGTTAACAATAAACCCTGTCCTGCGTCCCTGGGGGGGTGGTGACTGTGAGGAACACGGAGTTTCTGTGTGTGGCTATAACACAAACACTAGTGTTAGGGACTAAGGCTCCGTGTGGGGGAGACGGACGGATGAGACAGTGGGGGGAGAGGAGGCCCCGGGCCTTTGTTAGGGGTCCTATCTCTGGCCCTGCCACCCACAGGCTGTGTGACCTCAGATAAATCATATCTCCGCTCAGGACTCAGTTTTCTCAACTTTGGAGGAGGGGCTGGACCAGGAATGCTCACTGAGGCCCAGACGTGGGTGCGGGGGGGGGGGGTCTGGAAAACTCCCTTGTTGGAATCTGTAAAGGCTTGATAACTCGACCAGTGGAGGCTGCCCCTTCACCTCCTGCATACACACGTGCATCCATCTGATGATCGTGAACTGAGCCCCCTCTGGGCTGGATGCGGTGCCAGGTACTGCTGCCAAGATCCAGCCCCTGACCTGGGAAGACAGACATACCATCAGACAGTCATAGAACATGGTGGCAAAGCTGACACAGAGGTGTGTGTGAAAGGTCATCTCTGACTGAGCAGAGATTTTCCTGTCAGGCTTCATCAGGGAAGGCCTATGTAGTCTGGGTCTTGAGGGGTGTGTAAGAGTTCCTTCGTTCAAACAGTGGGCTTCCCACAGATTCTTTGGGTGGAGCTCTAGGGAGTCTAGAGCTTTGCCAAAGGGCCCTAGCCTTCTGCTACACTGAAACCCGAGGGAAAAAACCAGAATGCCAGATCAAGAGCCCGAGGGCTGCCATCTGGGTCTGGATTTGGGGGCTAGGCTTAGACTACTTCCCTTCTCAATGCCTCTGATCAGCCTGGAGGGTAGGGAGGTCACCTGCAGTTTCCCCAGAGTGGGATGCACTTGGGAAAGAGAATTAGGCTCTCAATGGGACAAAACTACCCAGAAGCCCTTACTGGTTGAATCTGGGGAAACCTTGTTTCAGGGAGCTCTTTGTCCTCTGTTACTTCACTGGGGATCCCAGCTTCTACCCTCTGTCTGAGGACCTTTTTGGAGTCAGCCTAGTAGAGTGGGAAGACCCTACGTTCTAGTGCTGGCTTGCCATGGCCCAGCTGTGTGAGCTTGGGTGAGAAACTTAACCTCTCTGAGCCTGGCTTTCCCATTTCTCTAAAGGACGGATTGGACTAAGATCAGAGGCTCTAAACTGTCATCCAGAGGAACTGTAAGGTTTTTCTGGAGGTGATACAGGGGCCTGAGAAGGTAGGAAAAAGAAGAAACCTAAGGGGAAATGCTTGAGGGGTTGGGACGCTGGAAGCCTTGCCCACTTTAATCAGAACAGTTCTGGTTTTAGGAGTTAAATATATCAGGAGGTAGGGTGGATGGTGGTCTTGCACTTAGCCCCGACGTTCCAGATTTCTATCCCAGCTCTGCCCCTTACTAGTAAGAACTTGAGCAGAGTGTGTCGCCTGTACGAGCCTCAGGCACCTTTCCTTTAAAATGAGACACATAGCACACCTCCCTCCTCAGGTTTCTTTGGGGGTTAAATGAGATAATATGTATACATAAAGGGCATAGAACAAGCTTTTAGTAAAAGTTAACCAAGATCACTGAGGTTCCACATAAGAGTCCATCTGCATGAAAGTTTGAAAACCATTGGATAGGAACATCTAGAAGGTTTCCTCTTGCTTGAACTTCAGAGCCACACAGCGCCCACAACCCCGGGCCATCCCCTGAGTTACCTTGTGTTACTTGAGGTACCCCAGAGAAACAGAACCAACAGGATGTATGGATGGATGGATAGATAGGTCGGTAGGTAGTTGATGAATGGATAGATAATTTATTTTAAGGAATTGGCTCATACAATTATAGAGGTTTGGCAAGTCCAAAATCTGTTGTCAGGCTGCAGACCCAGGGAAGAGTTGCAGTTCAAGTTCAAAACCAGTCTGCTGGCAGAGTCCCTTCTTGCTTGGGGAGATCAGTCTTTGTTTTATTCAGGCCTGCAACTGATTGGATGAGGCCCACCCACATTATGGAAGTTAACGTGCTTTACTCAAGTCTGTTGATTTAAATGTTAATCTTATCCCCCAAAACCCCTTCACAGAAACATCTAGAATCATGTTGAACAACTATCTGGGTATGATAGATAGTCTACCTGAGCTGACACATAATATAAACCATCACACACCTCCAAGCCAGGCCATGGAGATAAGCAGGGCAGGGAAGGGCCATGAGGTGGTGCGGGCAGGTGGGTGGCTGGGCCAGTCTGTCTGCCAGCTGGGGAGAGGAGCTGAGGCCCACTGCGGGTGTGGGCGGTTCCTGCTGGGGTCAGGTGCACACCGAGGCTATGTGCTCATTTTCCGAGCCGAGGCCAGGAGGAAAAGGCCATTTAGATCCCAACAATGTTAGCTTCCTGTGTTCCCGGGAGGGCAGGAAGCCACCTCAGGATAGAATCCCAGCAGCCCAATGAGGCGGGAGCTGGCTCAGGGCTGGGGTTGGGGGTGCAGTTTTCTACCCCAGCAGGTAATCTATGGACCCCGCCACACTATGGGGTTCTTAGCTCCACCACGGGCTGGGCCCTGCTGGGTGGGGGGCCATGTTGACACCCATGGGCAGAGATGAGGCTCCTGGGGCTCCATTGAGCTTTGGTTTGGCAGGGTCCCTCCCCAGGGGGGCTTCATCTTGCAGGGTCACTGGCTTACGAGGCCACTGCCTTCTGTGGGAGCTGGGGCAGGCCACGGTCCGCTCAGGTGGGGTGGATCCTGGGATGTGTGTCTGGGGAGGACTCAAGCGCACAGCCCAGGAGGATGGGACGGCTGATGTTTTCCTGCCCATGTCCCCCCATGATGAGGAGCTGTACCTTGTGGAGTGGACATCCCTGTCAACCGCAAGCTGGGTGTTTCCCCCCCAGTGTCCAGGATGCGTTCAAGGTTGGAACCTGGGCCTCCCCTCCTTTCTTTGTCGGAGGGAGGAAGAGGCAGGTGGTGACCGGTGGAGAGACCAGTGGGGTGCCACAGGCTCTCACAGCCGGGAGAGGGCTTGAGGACCATCTGTTCCGGGGCTCAGGGCTGATGCAGGCAAATGAGTGAGTCAGTGGGGCGTGATGGGGAGCAGAGAGTGGGAACGACTTGCTTCAGGTCACACAGCTGTATGATGGCACTCAGGACTAGAACCCGGTCTCCTGACCAGGAGATGGGGGTTCTCCGGTAGAATACCAGTAATACAGAATCAGACGATGCTGATACCAGCTACAGCTTTCTACAGAGCATGCTCAGGGCCAGCCACATATATGAAGTCAGTCAACTCTCACAACCCTGGGAAGGAGGTGTTACTATTGCGCCCATTTTATAGATGAGGAAATGGAGGCTCAGAGTGGCTACATAACTGGTCCCGGATCACAGAGCATGACCGGCATCTGAGCTGAGAGCCAGTCTCTGTGTGGCCAGGGAGGTAAGCGGGTAGATGGAGAGCAGGACCAGGCTGGGTAATAGGTGGTGTTTGTACTGAGGCACTCAGAAGGCACTGACCATGGTCCACATTGGCCCTCTCCCAGCAGGGGCTGGGGCTGAAAAGTGGAGCTCACCCACCCTCTCTTGTGTCCTTTCCATTGCCCCAGAACATCAGCTGCGGTCCCAGTGGTTTAGGCTGGGAAGAATTCTTCCAGTTTTAAATTTATGCCACATTTGTTCAGCCCCATCTGTAAGTCAGACCCTGTGCCTGGAGAAGGGGCAGGATACAAAGATGCCAGGTTGAACAGGACCTCAGTGGGAGCACAGAGCAGGGAGTGATCATCTTTGAATGCCTGATTATTCAGGGAGGGGCATTTTGAAATGGGCCTTGGAGGATGTGTATGAGTTCACCATTTCAGACCTACCAGATTCAATGTCCTTTTGGGGAGTTCAGTGTGGCAGATCTCTTTTGGGGCAGTGGCTGGAGGTGGGGGCAAGACCAGGCCAAGCAGGGCCTTGTAAGCGTGCTGAGGAGTTGGACAAGACAGTTCTAAGCAGGAGTGTAATGTGATCAGTTTGCACTTGAGAATGGTCTGTGGCTCTGGATTAAAGGGGGAGCAAGGCTGGAGGGGAGACAGGGCCCAGGGAAGGATAATTGGTCTGAACTGGTGCAGTGGTGGGGGGCTGGCAGGAAGGGGGAGATTTGACAGCCTCTTTGGAGTTACTTTCTGGGACAGGATGACTAATTGCTTGGTAGGGGAAGGAAAGGGAAGAAGGAATTCCAGAGACGAGCATGCCTGTACCCAGGGAGCAAGGAAGGACCGAGGAGATGGCCTCTGGCCTCAGCGCCCAGCATCAGCCTTTAGCCTCTTGCTTTCTGTGGGATCCTGGGCTCTGGTTTCTGTGTTGGTTATCTGTAGCTACATAACAAATTTGTCCCCAAACTTAGCAATTTACAACAGATATGAAATTATGATCTCATGTTGTTTCTGAGGGTCAGGGTTTCACGTGTGGCTTCACTGGGTGGTTTGGACCCCGGGTTTCCCGTGAGTCGTAGTGAAGACGTCAGCTGGGGTCATCGTCATCAGAGGGCCTGACAGGGACCGGAGGATCCACTTGCAAGGTGGTTCGGTCATGCATCTGCCAAGTTGGTGCTGGCTGGTGGCAGGGGGCCTCAGCTATTCGTCACATGGCCCTCTCTATAGCGCTGCTTGGGTGTCCTCACGACGTGGTAACTGGCTTCCCCCAGAGCCAGTGATCCAAGAGACTGGGGCTGAAGCCACAATGCCTTTGATGACTGAGTCTCAGGAGTCACACACCAGCAGTTCTACAATATTCAGTGGGCCACGTAAGCCAGCCCTATTCACCGTGGGAATGGATGACAGGAAGGTGTGCATCCAGGAGGCAGGAAACATTGGCTGCCACAGTTCCCCTTTCTGGAGCACATTTGAACGTGCCATGCATCTGGGAAGTGGGAAGCCTGCAGAGTGGCATGCCCAAGTTTCACATGACAGTAGGGGGCCGGCCAGTTAGAGTAGGAAATACTGCCCCCTGGGGGAGACTGGAGAAGGGTGGCCAGACTGTGAGGGCCCCATCCCTGGAGGGATGGGGCCCTCAGCGCAAGAGGGCCTCCCTGGGGCTGGGCGCAGGTGCTCCTAAGGTGTAACAATCCACCAGCGGAGCTGCTGGGAACCTGCCACTTGAGCGGACTTTGCCGAGCTTTTGTCTTCTGGGCTGGGGGCCAGGGGCCGGCTTCGTCTGCTCCCCACTGGAGAGCTCTCAAGGGCACGCTCAGCATTCCAGCACACACGGAGCCCTCAGCTCGCTGTATTGCTGTTGCCAATGCCCTCCATCCAGGGGCATTTGTTGGATGTCTGCCCACTGTGTGACGGGCAGGGCTGCCCTGTATGGTCAGGCAGGCCGTTTGCTGCCAAGGGCGCCTCCCCGAGAGAGCACTGGAAGCGGCCACGCTTTGCTCTCCAAACCATGCACCCAGGTACAGAGCTGGGTCCGCCTGGAGAAAGGGCACCTTCTTGCCATTTCCACAAAGACGCTGTATTCAGCTGTGTGGCCAAGGGGCTGGTCTGCCCAAAGGGTAAGACATTTTCTAATTTGCACAAAGCTGCTGTTTGGTGTTGGAGGTCTGGATCAGAAACTGTTCTCACTACTGGGGATTTGTGTGAATGAGACAGGCATGCTCCCTGCCTTCATGGGTCTAGTGTAGGGAGATATACTATTCATAAGTGAGCAGGAATTACCCATGTTGACTTCAGACTGCGAACTGTATTAAGAAGGAAATTATCAGGGTGCTGCTGAGAAAGAATATTGGAGGTGCCTAATGTCATTTGGGTGGTCAGGAAAAGCCTCTTTGAGGAGATAGATGGCTTTCAGTGGATTCTAGTAGTAGAAGGATTTGGCTTGGTGAGCAATGGACAGCTAGGGTGAGGGAGAATGGTCCAGGCAGCCAGAACAGCAAGTGCAAAGGCCCTGAGGTAGGAAAGGATTTGGTGCATTCTGTGACCTGTCAGAAGTATGCAGTACGATACTTGAGGGAGATGGGGTCCTGGCTGTCATTGTGCTGTTGGTATCTTGACTGGGGTTGGGAGGCCCAGAGTGGACACTTAGGGAATGCCTTTTTGATGGATTATGAAATGTTGGGGGCAGGGTATGGCTCAGGGAAAGGCTGAGAGTGGGGTGGGAATGATTAAATGGGGGGTACACATAAACTCCAGGGGAGATCTTCAGTCAGGTCCAACTCCTCAATCATTTATTAAGCTTCTACTGTATGTACCAGGTACCAGGTATTGTGTAGTGAGAGAAAGAGAGAGAGAGAAGGAGAGAGAGGTCCTTCCTTTGAAGGAGCCCATAGCTGTAGGGACCAAGGTGGTGGGGGAAACGTGCTCTGTGCGGTGATACCTGCGAGGAGGTAGGGAACAGTGAGGGAAGCCTCCAGAGGAGAGGCCCGGGACTTGCTCCTGAAGGCTTGGGATTTGATTAGCAGAGGAAGGGGAAAGGTCCTTCTGTTTGGAGGTAGTGGCACAGTGGGACGCCTGCCTGGCTGGAATGGCCTTCCAAGCTCAGGCCACATGGCCTGAAGCTTTCTCAATTCCACATTCCAAGGCCAGGAAAGAAGGCATGGGGGTGGGGTTGGGGTGTCTGGAGGGGAGTTGCCATCCTGGGGTAGTGGGGGCGGGGTGGGGTGAGAGAGAAGCAGAAAGTCTAGACAGATGGGCATGACTTGACTCGAGTGGTCAGGGGTGGGTATGTCTTGGTGTGGCCAGGGGTGGAGAAGTCCCTGAGCTGGCCTGGGTGGCTGGTGGGGTCAGAAAAGCCTTGCTTAGCAACAGCTGAGTCACAGGTCTGAGCTGGGGCCAGGACAAGGTTCTGGGAGAACAAGGTCCCAGGCAGGGCCGATGGCCAAGGTCGCAACTCAGACTTCCATTCCTACAGACCAATCAGAAGCCTTAGTATGGAGAGCCCTCTTTTGCAGCTCTGGGCCTTCATCTGCGCCTCAGTCTCCCCTTTTGCATTCTGCTGAGAATCAGGTTGACTCAAAGCCAGAAAGGGGTTGGATGAACTGTAGATCCAAGAGGCCAGTGCAGCTGGCTGTGGCCCAGGGCTGTGGCTTGCCAAGGCTTTGGGGTTGGGGCAGCTCTCCCCTGCCTCCCTGACCCCTGTTCTCTAACCAGTGCCCCTAACCCACCTGTCTCAGCAGCTAACAAGGTCAAGTCAGTGCAGAAGCTCAGCTCAGTAGACCCCCTCACCGCATCTGTGGGACCTGGTGGGAGGGGACCACCAAATCCCAGGGTGGAGGGCCCTGGGGGTGGGGCAGGCAGGGCTGGGACATTCCAGACTGAGGGAACCCCATAGGAAATTTGATTCCAGCTTCTGGTAGTGGGAGGGCAGATTTAAGTCTGCTGTGTGTGTGTGTGTGTGTGTGTGTGAGTTTCAAATGATGCACAAGAAGTTTGTGAGCCTGTGTAAACATCTATCCATGTGTCTGTGTCCAACGTCTGTGTCAGGCTGTACTCTGAGGGTGTCCTGTGAAAGTGTGTGTGTTGGTGCCCCTGAGTCAGAGGTTTCCCTCGGGCATAAGTGTGAATGTGTGCGAGGCTCTGTGTGTATTTATATGTGTATGTGTGCTTGTCTGGCCGAGTGAATGCGGATAGTGGTTATTGGCGAGTGTGTGTGTGTATGGGTGTAAATGTGTATGTGTGTGTGTACCGGCCCTCTCCTGGACGGTAAATCGGGTCTGTGTGTCTCTCTCTGGGGGAGAGGGAGCGTGATCATGGTTCCTGGGGTGCCGGCTGCCTGCCTGCCTGGTGTGTATGTAAGGGGAGAAGCCCCCTCCACCCCATTCCTTGGCGCGGCTGCCACGCGGCCTGGGTCCCTCTGCCCCTGGCAAGGATCCAGCGGGGGAGTCGGTCCCCCCCGCCCCTCCCCCTGCCCCCCCCACCTTCCCGCGCCCGTCCCAGGGGCTCGGGCAATCAGGGCTCGGCGCCTCCCCGACCCGCGGGTCCCCAGTCCCGGGCGTTCCCGCCCCGCAGGCCCCGGGGAGCTGCGGCAGCCGCCCCCCTTCGCCCCCTCCTCCCTCCGTTCCTCCGTCCCTCCTTCCCTCCTTCCCTACTTCCCTCCTTCCCTCCCGAGCGCGGAGTGCGGGCGGGGGTGGGAGGAGATTTCGCCCGAGTTTCCATTCCATACCTCGCGGCTAAACTTTCTTTCTGTGTCGCCCTCTCGCAGTCTGCAGTTTTTCCTGTCATCCGAAATGCCGGGCCAAGGTAAGGGGCCGCGGGCCGGCTGGCTCCGCGGGGGGCTCGGGGCGCGACCGGCTCGGGTCCAGGACGGGAGCGGGGGCGCCGGCGGGCCGGGGGCGGGGCCCGGGTCGTCCCCTGCCCCGCTCTTTGTTTATGCAAAGCTTCGGGGCCCGGGAGCGGGCTCGGGTCAAGGTGAAGGCGAGGGCCGGGGGTGGGGGGCCGCGGCGCGGGGTCTGGGCAGCTCCTGAAGTTGGCAGGCGGGACCCGAGCTCCGAGGGAGGGGTCTTTGAAGGTATTTCCCTTAGTTGGGGGAGGGGGGCTGGTTGGGGGAATGGAGGAGGAGGGGGATGCATTTCAGTTATCCCGTGGGCCGTGCAGAGCCCTGGTTGGCCCAATTTGGGCAGTCTGGAAAAACTTGGGATGGGGGCAACGGCTGAAGGGGCCTGAGGGCGGGAAAACGGGATAGGTGGGGAAGTGGGGATGAAGTCGGAGGTCAGGGATTCCCTGGGCATGGAACCTCCTGCAGGACCATCCCACTCTCTTTATTGGCCAGGTGGCACTTTGGTCCTCAGTTTCCCCATCAGTGTTTCAGGGCTGGTCTTGGTGAGAGGAAAACTGAGCAAGAAGGCCAGAGGGGCTGCTGGGTCCTGGTTGGCAGGGCTGGCTGGAGTCCTGCAGCATCCTCTCAGGCCTGGACAGAGGAGTGATGGATCAGGAGCCAGCTTCTTGGAGTACTGGATTATGATGGCTTATTTGGTAGGGGAGCTGTTCTGTCAGATGGGCTCAGCCCTCTGGAGGTGGAAATGCCCTGCCTTACCTGTCAGTCTGTGCCCCCACCCCATGATGGCTCACCTTCTCCTCGCCCTCTCACCCCACCTTTGCTGTTCACACGTGATCTTTCCAGAAGGAGTTCAGTGAATGGAAGAAGAGGGGAGGAGGTTTCAAAAGGATGCACTGAACAGTGGAGGCCCAGTATCTGGTGCATCTCATGCTCTGCTGCTTTATTTGCTGAATGACTTTGGGCAAGTCATGTAACCTCTCTGAGCCTCCGTTTCATCCTCAAGGGGATGGGAATAAGAAAAGGTTGTTATGAAGATGAAATGGGAAAATGTGTGTGCAAGTGCCCAGTACAGTGCCTGACATAGGTAGGTGCTCAAAAACGTAGTGATTGGTTATTATCAGTTGGTAGCTCCAAGAGCCAAGTATTATTCTGGAGAAGGTGCTCATGGAGCAGACAGATCTGCAAGGGAATCCACTTCCTCCGGGTGACCGTGCTCAAGCCAAGTACGCAGCCTTGCTGGGGGCATCTCCCCATCGGTAAACTCCAGGTAGGAGTGTCCTCCTAGCAGAGGTGCAAAGGGCCTGGCTCACAATGGGCACACCTGGACAGCTGCTGCCCCTCCCATCACCTTCTGCTTTTCCGGCTCTCTCAGCCTTGTCTCCTTCAGGTGGGAGTGAGGGGTGGGGGCGAGTGAGTTCCTGCTTCTCCCTCCATCTCCCTCCTTGTTCTCTTCATCCAGAGCGGAGCTTCTCCACCCTTAACCCCAGAGGCGGCGTCTTCTCGCTCCTTCTCTGTCTACTCCCTTCCTCTCTTCCTTTCTGCACCTGCTTCTCGTAGTAACAATGAATGTTTGTACAGCGCTTCAGGCTTTAGAAAGCACTTCAGTGCATTATCTGATTTTATTCTTTTAATTCCATCACAGCATAAAGTAGGCTGAAAGATCCCATTGTTTTACGAATAAGGGAACTGAGGCACTGAGTGAATGACTTTCCCAAGGGCTCCTGGTCTAATTCCTCACCCTGTCTTTGTCCCTGGGCCTTTGCGCTTCCTTCTAAATATCCCATCTTGCCGATGTCCCTTAATCCTTGCCTACCCCTCCCCTTTTGCTTTCCATCTCTTGCAGCAGCGGATGCCTTCAGAGAGGATAAGGGCACGAACATACTGGCGTGGAGGGTCTAAGTCTGGGTGAATGGGGGCTGTGGGAGGTCCGGAGGTGTGACCCAAGAGGGTTTCTTATTATATAACAGCCTCTGTGGGATGACAGAGGGATGCCAAAGAGATGACTTCTGGGGGCATAGCCTGCCTGGCAATTCTTAGAAATGCTGGGGGCCTAGAATCCACCAGGCTGTGGCAAAATCCTGCTTTGCCTAGCCCCGGAGGACAACCCAGAGGGTAGAGGTGGACTGGCAGGGCACGGCCAGACAGACAGAAGGAGCTTTTTTAGAGGATTTTCCTCTATAGGAAATGGGACCAGTGGTGGTGTGGGCTCCACCCAGCTGGCAAGTCTTTCCCCTAAAACCACAGCTCTTACTACTGCCCTGTCTTTTCCTCCTGCTGGGAAGGGCAATGTGAGCCCCAGGACACACCACACAGCAGAGCTCTGTCCTCTAGATTTTATAACCAGATCACCTTGGAGGTCATCTCATCCATCCCCTTACCTCTAGACAGGGCTCATTACACAAATGCTTATTGAGCTCTTTCCAAGGGCCAGACAGTGTTCTAGGTAAACAAGACAGATAAGACATTTGCCCTCATGGGATTGACATTCTCCCGGGGGAGACAGACAATAAATAGGTAAACATGCTATGAAGGAAATGAGCTAAAGCAGTGGGTTAGAGAGTGATTAGGCTAACGTGGCCCAGGAAAACTTCTCAGAGGAAGTATTGCATGAGGTGAGACCCAGATGTTGATGTTACGTGATGATCTGGAAGATGGAAGAGCAAGTGCAAAGGCCCTCAGGTGAGATGAGCTTATGAAATGCTTGAAAGAAGGCCATGTCACTGGAGAATGGTGAGCCCTGGAGCGTTTTGAGCACATGGGACATGATCTGATCTGTTTTGAGAAGACTACTCTGGCCTTGAGCAGGCACAAGGGTAGGCTATGGAGATGGGCCAGTAGGCTACTGATGTTGCCCAGGTGAAGGAGGCTGGTGGCTTAGTCCATGGTGCTCACAGGAAAGGCAGTGAGAAGGGGCCAGGTCTGGGGTACATCATGGGGGTAGAGCCCAGGACTTGGCTGATGGATGAGATGTTGGGTGTGTGAGAGAGAATAGGCCCAAGGATGACTCCCAGGTTTTTGGCCAGAGTCACTGGGTGCACGTGGTTCCACTTACTGAGATAGATGGAGTGTGTGAGAAATTTCTAGGGAAGAAGGTGCCAAGATTTCTGCTTTGCTTGATTTCTTATTTCACAGCTCTTTTCCCACATACTGGGGATTTCTTGTGCATGTGTGTTCTCTCCTGTCCTCTCAGATTCAGCCCACGTTGATCATCCCTCTAGTGAGTGGATAGTTCTGGACACCTTAACATGCCACCTTCCAGACTGTTCTTGCAGCATGAACCCATGATCTGATCTGAGAGGGGCTATATTATTTACATATAGCAATATGATGTAACAGTCTACCCCCAAATTTAGTAGCTTAAAACAGCAACAAACATTTATTATCTCATATAGTTTCCATGGGTCAGAAATTTGGGAGTGGCTTGGCTGGCTGGTTCTGGCCTGGGGTCTCTCATGCGGTGGCGGTCAAGATGTCAGCTGGGGCTGTAGTTATCTGAAGGCCTGACTGGGGCTGGAGGAGCTGCTTCCAAGGTGGTTCATTCATGTAGCTAGCAACTTGGTGCTGGCTGTTGGAAGGAGGTCCTAGTTTCTTGCCACATGGCACTCTCCATAGATCTGCTTGAGTGTCCTCACAACATGGTGGCTGGCTTCCTTAGGGTGGATGATTCAAGAGAGAGCAAGGTGGTAGCCACAATGTCTTTTATGTCCTCGCCTTGGAAGACAAACACTGTTATGTTTACAATATCCTATTGGTTGTATAGGTCATCCTCATTGACTGTGGGAGGGACCTATATAAAGACATGAATACTTGGAGGCAAGAATCAATGGGGTGGCCACCTTGGAGGCCAGCTACATAGATGCCCAGAGAGAGGGCGAGGTTGACCTTGCTCCTGGGCGGGGGGTGGTCCATGGGAGTGGTGGGAAGGGCGGAGATGTAGGAATCAGACATACCCCTCTACCCATGCTGCCTTCCAGCTATGTGACCTGTGTTGTAGAGGAATAAATGCACCCCAGCACATAGTAGGCACCTTTCTCCTTTCTTGAACCATAGGTGGAGACTGGACAGGATCTTAGATATTCTATGCCCTGTTCTTTGCCACTGGGACCTGCTGGAGAGAAAATGCTCCATACTGGTTGAGGAGGGGCCCCAGAGTAGATGTTAAAATACCTGTTTATTGCACAAAGGAGGGCTGAGAGGTTGCACCCTCAGTTTCTAGAATAGTGCCTGACTGATAGAAGGGGTTCCGATGAAGAAGTAAAGGAGTGGAATAAAGGAATGTTGAGGAACAAGAGGTTCCTATTTAGAGAGAGGCTGTGGAGTGGGGTGAGGGAGGACATGAGAGCAGGAGAGAGGGAGCAGCAAAATCATTTCATAATATCCTTCCAGAAAGCCTTCTGACCTTCTGACAGAGACTCACACTCCACATAAGTTTAGTCGTTTACATTTTCTAGCGGGGGTATAACTCACGTACTGTCAAGTACACACATCAATAAGTTTGTACCTGTATATGAACCAGATCAAGATCTAGAACATTTCCAGCACCCAGAAGTGCCCTTTTGCGCCCCTCCAAGTCAGTATCCCCCAAAGGAAATTTCTAGTCTTACTTCTGCCATCACAGATTAGTTTTGCCTCTTTTTGAACTTCTTATAAATTGAGTCATACAGTATGTTTACTCTTTTTTTTAAATGACTTATTTATTTTACAGAGAGAGCACAAGCGAGCAGCGGGGAGGGGCTGAAGGAAAGGGAGAGGGGCTCTTAAGCAGATGCTGTGCTGATTGCAGAGCCTGACGTGGGGCTCCGTCTCATGACCTTGAGATCATGAAGCTGAGCTGAAACCAAATGTCGATGCTTAATTGACTTTGCCACCCAGGGAGCCCTGTTTACTCTTGTGCCTGGCTTATTTCACTCAACATTCTGTCTGGGACAGTCATCCCTGCCCTTGCATATTACAGCAGTTCATTCTTTTTGATTGCTATGTTGTATTCCAGCATATGAATAAAGCACAATTTGTTTATCCATCCCACTGCTGATTGCCATTTGGGTTATTTGCAGTTTGGGGCTGTTATGAGCAGATGTGCTATGAATCTTCAGTCATCTGTATCTACACAGAACTTTGTGATATACAAAATGTCTTCATTCACCTCGGTTCTGTGGGGTGGGCTGGGCTCATGGTAGCCCCAATTTATAGATCCAAAACTGAGGCCTGGGGAGGGTAACCAACTTGGCTAAGGGCCAGTGGCTTTCTACATGATTCTGGCACTGCCCTGGGATCCATTGGTGGGGAGCAGGTGAGAAGAGAAGAGAGTGAGACAGACTGAGAGCGGGGCTGATTTGGGCACTGGAGACACACCACAGTGGATGGAAATGCCACCCTCCAGCTCCCCATTCCGAATCCCTTGAAGGAAGCAGTTCCAAGCCTCCCTTAGTCCCCACCCCTATGTCTCATGGGGTCCTTATCTGTCCCCAGTTGTTTCTCTCCTGTTGAGCATTAAAGTGGATGGTCCAGGATGTGTCTTCCACTTCTATTTCAGTATACACATGGTATGTATATACACGGCAGATTGTCTTCTGCTTTGTGTTTCTTCTCTCTCCCCTGCTATACGATTCCACAACCTCCAGGTGAATTTTATCTAGCTCGTTAACTATCATCTATTTATCTATTATTTTAAAGGAAATTTGTCATTTTAGAGTTGTCTTAGATTTACAGAAAAGTTGCAAAGATGATCCAGGGAGTACCCGTGTAGCCCACATCGTTTCCCTAATCCCTAATACATTTTTGAGAAACACTTTTCTCGCTTCTGATTTGCCCCTTGTTTTAAAATAGCAGCTCCTTCCAGCAAAATGCTCATTTCCATTCCAGGTTAGATGCAAATTAAAGGAAGGTACCAGGCAGCTGCTGGGCAGCCAAATTGCCCACGCCTCAGCCTCCAGGCGGCTCCTACTCACCTCCTGCTTCTCTCTTTCTCTCCTACCCTCTTCCCAGACCCTGGCTCTTCCCTGTCCCGAGCACCAGCAATGACTTTGTCTCCTCCCTTGTACCAAAGGGGTTTAAATCCCATCCTTTAAGCTTGAAAGGAAAGGAAATCCCATAATGAACCCCCACCTTTCAGTCATACGACACACCGCTTTTCCCGCTTTCTCATAAACACACCTGCAACCTTCCCTCGAGGTATTGGAAACTTGGAGTATTCTCCTGCTACCGGGTATAGCTGGACTGGGGGAGGCTCGTGGCCCCAGGACGCATGGGTTGTTCTTTGGCCTTGGAGGCAGAGTATTGTGTTTAAATCCTGATTGCATCCATAATTGGTTATGTGACCTTGGGCAAGTTCCTTAACCTCTCTGAGCTCCAGTTCCCTCACCCATACCACGGGGATGATAGTAAGACCTATCTTGTAGGGCTCTCGTGAGCACTGAGATTGATGACCCAACTATAATGCCATGTTTCAAGATCAAGGTGTCAAAAAGTTCCTCCATCCTTTTCCCCCCACACCTGCCCCAGTCCTAAGCAACCACTAATTTAGTTTCAGTCTCTACATATTTCCCTATTCTGGAAATTTCATATGAATGGAATAATAGAATATATGGTTTTCATGATTGGCTTCTTTCACTTAGCATAATGTTTGTAAGGCACATCCATGGCTGAATACTATTCCATCGTGGGAGTATACCACATTTTGTTTATCCATTCCTCAATGGATGGGCATGTGGGTTGTTCCCACCTTTTGATGGTTATGAATAATGCTGTCATGAATATTCATGTACAAGTCTTTCTGTGACCGTATGTTTTCATTTCTCTGGGGATAGAGTCAAACCTTGAACAACCCAGGTGCGAACCACATGGGTCCACTTTATACACAGATTTTTACAGGATGGTACTGGAAATGTATTTTCTCTTCCTTATGATGTTTTTACTAACATTTTCTTTCCTCTAGCTTACTTTATGGTAAGACTACAGTATGTAATACATATACCATATAAAATATGTGCCGATTTCAATTAAAAAATGTGTTAATTGACTGTTGATGTTATTGGTAAGGCTTCTAGTCAACAGTAGGTTATTAGTAGTTAAGTTTTGGGGGAGTCAAAAGTTATATGGTGCTTTTCACTGCTCAGAGTGTTGGTGCCCCTAACCCCCTCATTCAAGGGCCAACTGTATATGCACTAGGAGTGGAATTGCAGGGTCCTACAGTAATTCTGCTTAACTTTTGGAGGAACTGCTAGATTGTTTTTCAGAGTAGCTTATATTAGTTTTCTAGGTCTGCTGCAACAAAGTACCACATACCCGTGACTTTTAACAACAGAAATTTATTGTCTTATAGTTCTGGAGGCTGGAAGTCCAAAATCAAGATGTTGGTGAGCCACGCTCCTCTGAAAGGTGTGGAGGAGATCCTTCCTTGCCTCTCTCTAGCGCCTGGGGGTTTGCTAGCAATTTGTGGCGCTTCTTGTCTTACAGAGGCATCTCCCCAGTCCTCCGTCTTCATATGGTATTTTCCTTGTATGTCTTCGCATCATCTTCCCTCTGTATCTGCCTGACTCTGTGTCCAAATTTTTACAAAGACACCAGTCATGCTAGATTAAGGCCCACAACAAGAACCTCATTCTAACTTGATTATCTCTGTAAAGAACCTACTTCCACATAAAGTCATGTTCTCAGGTACTGGAGATTGGGACCCCAACATATCTTTTTAGAGGGACACAATCCAGCCCATAACAGAACTGCACCATTTTAGATCCTCACCAGCAATGGATGAAGGTTATGATTTCTCCACATCCTCGTCGCTGCTTCTCCGACTTTTTGATTATAGCCATCCTCGTGAAAATGAAGTGACATCTCATTGTGGTTTTGCTTTGATTTCCCTGATGACTAGTGATGCTGAGCATCTTTTCATGTGCTTTTTGGTCATTTGTATATCTTCTTTGGAGAAATGTCTATTCAGATTCTTTGCCCACTTAAAAAATTGGGTTGTCTTTTTTATTGAGTTGGTAATGTTGTTTATATGTTCACAATACAAGTCCCTTATCAGATACGATTTGAGCTATTTTGTTTCCCATTCAGTGGGTTGTCCTTTCATTTTATAGCATGAAAGTGTAAAATTTTGATACAGTCTGATTTATTATTTTGTTATGACTTTTGCTTTTGGTGTCATGCCTAAAAATTCATTGCCAAATCCAAGGTCATAAAGATTTGACCCTATGTTTTCTTCTAAAAATTTAATAGTATTGGCTTTTTCAGCTCGGTCTTTCATCCATTTTGAATTATTTTTTTAAAAGATTTTATTTATTTATTAGAGAGAGAGAGTGTGAGTGCACAAGCGGGGGATGGGGTGGGGTGGAGGGCAGTGGAGAGGGAGAGGGAGAAGCAGACTCCCCGCTGAGCAGGGAGCCAGACTTGGGGCTTGATCCCAGGACTCTGAGATCATGTCACAAGCCAAAGGTAGATGCTTAACCCACTGAGCCACCCAGACACCCTGAGTTAATTTTTATATAGGGTAGGAGGTCAGGGCCCAACTGCATTCCTTTGTATGTGGCTAACCAATTGTCCCAAAACCATTTGTTGAAAAGACTGTTCTTTCCCCACTGATCTTGGCAACCCTGTCAAAAATCAATTGACTATAGGTGTGTGAGTTTATTTCTGGATTTAATTCTATTTCATTGATACATATGGCTATCCTTAGGCTAGTACCACAGCATTCTACTGTTGCTTTGTAGTAAGTATTAAAATTGGGAAGTGTGAGTCTTCTTTTTCAAGATTACTTTGGCTATTCTGGGTCCCCGAGTTTTAGGATCAGCCTATCAATTTCTGCAAAGCAACCTGCTGTGATTCTAATAGGGACTGCATTGAATTTATCGATCAATTTGGGGAATATTACTTTCTTAACGATATTGAATCTTCTGAGCCATGAGCATGGAAAGTCCGTTAATTTAGATCTTTTTAAATTTCTTTCAACATGGTTTTGTAGTTTTCAGAGTATGTCTTATAAAATTTATTCCTAAGTATTTTATTCTTTTCAATGGAAGAAATGGAATTTCTTTAAATGGAATTGATTTCTTAATTTCATTTTCACGTTGTTCATTGCCAGTGTATACAAATACAACTGATTTTTGAACATTGGAGATTTATCCTGCAACTTGATGAACTCATTAGTTCTAATAGTTTTTAATTGGATTATTTAGGATTTTCTATATGTGAGATCATGTAATCTGTGAATAGAGATAGTTTCACTTCTTCCTTTCCAACCTGGATGTTTTTCATTTCTTATCCCCTTCATCCCCCCAATTGTCCTGGCTAGAACCTCCAGTTTCGATGTTGATTAGAAGTAGCAAGAGCAGAAATCCTAATCTTGTTCTTGACTTTAGGGGAAAGCATGCAGTCTTTCACCATTAAGCATGATGATAGCTGTGGGTTTTTTTTTTTTGTGATGCCCTTTGTCAGGGGCATTTCCTTCTATTTCTAGTTTGATGAGTGTTTTTTTTAAATCAGGAGATACTGCTGGATTTTCTCAAAATCCTTTTCTGCATCTATTGAGGATCAAGTGGTTTTGTTTTTCTATTCCTTTGATATGGATGTATGATGGACTTTAATTATGGAACGTGATTACACTAGTTGATTTTCAGGTGTGAAAACAGTCCTGTATTCCTGGGGCAAATCCCATTTGGTCATGGTGTATAATTATTATTATTTGTGGCTGGCTTTATTTTTTAGTATGTAGTTGGTTTTTGCATCTCAGTTCATAAGAGATACTGGTCTTTAGTTTTCTTTCTCTTATAATGTCTGTCTGGTTTTGGCATCAAGGTAGTATTGGCCTCATAGAATGAGTTGGAAAGTGCTTGCTCCTCTTCCAATTTTGGAAGAGTTTGGGACGAATTGATATTGATTCTTCTTGAATGTTTGGTAGAATTCACATGTGAAGCAGTTTGTCTGGGCTTTTTTTTTGTGGGCAGTTTTTTGATTGTGAGTTCAATCTCTTTATTTGTTAGAGGTCTATTCAGGTTTTCTGTTTCCTCTTGAGTCAGTTTTGGAAGTTTGTGTATTTTTTAAAAAAAGATTTTATTTATTTATTTATGAGAGAGAGAGGGAGAGAAGGAGGGAGGGAGAGGGAGAGGGAATCGCTAGCAGACTCTGCACTGAGTGTGGAGCCAACTTGGGGCTCAATTTCATGACCTTGAGATCATGACCTGAGCTGAAACCAACAATCGGATGCTTAGCTGACTGAGCTACGCAGCTTTGATTTAGTGAGCCTGGGCTCGGGTCCAGGGATATGCCGTATTATCTAATGTCCCCAAAGATTCTGATGCTGGGATTCCCCGACAGCACCTGAATAACCCGTGTTTGCCCTGGATACTCCTCCACAACTTTCCTGGGTTTTGGTTCCCCAGGAAGCCACAGTTGCTCTGGGCTCTGTGTTCTCCTGGCTTCTGCTTCCCCCACCCCCGGGGTGCGGGTCAAGGATAAGGTAGGTCTTGGGTGGGAAGCCATTTCCTCGAGGCTTTATAAAAATTTGCAAGAAGTTGTACATTTTTATATGCCCTGCCCGCCCCTACTCCATCTTCCTAAAGTTCTCTCTGAGGTAATAGAGTGTAGGACCTTCAGGAGTTAATAAGTCAGCTTGGGGGGTGTGTCATAAGCAGTGAGTACGCGCATGCACACACATACACACCCCAGCAGGGAGAGGGCAAAGCGGGGAGGGGTTGTGGGGGGACAAAGTGACACTGGGCTGAGACTGGCTTCTCATTTTCCTGGAATGTGGCTCCCAAAAGGTCTCATAGTTTTCAGTATTTCTGACTCTGGGGCTGTGTAAACATCACATAGGGGATTGCTGTGTCTGAGAGAACAGAGGAGTTTGAAAGGGGGAGGGTGGGAGCCCAGAGCAGGGAGAGGGGGTGAATGGGAGATGGAGACTTGCAGCCAGAGAGGGGGAAAGGAGAGGGAAACCCTGGGGTCCTGTTGAGACAGGACATGTGGTAAAATATGTGGGAGGGAACAGAGGCCAGAGGTTTCCCACTGAGAGTGTGAGGGATCTGGTGAGGCCTGGGGTCCGTGGTGTGGGGTAGAGGGCAGAAGGCCCGGCGCAGATGAGGAGGCTTGTCAGTGGTGTGGGAGGGAACAGGGTGACTCCTGGACCCCTGGCCCATACCAGCCTCCCCCAGTGCTTCCAGCTTTTAGCTTGGGGGTCTGTAGTCTCTGAAGGAGTCGGCTAAGCAAGAGAGGGTGAGGGAGAGGTGGGCTCCCCACTCCTGGGGCATGGTGAGCCCCTCCCTCCTGGGGTCCTGAGCCGCCTTCCTGTAACCCAGCATTCTTTCCTGTGTGGCTCTCCCTAGTGGCCAAGACTGTCTTAGCCTTCTGAGCCTCCCAAGCCACTGACCTAGAACAGTTTCCAGAGCCTGAGTGTCCTGAGAGGGGGCCCGATGGAGCTGGAGCTCCTCTGGCCTTGGGCTCAGGTGGTTCTGACTCTGCCATTTATGTGAGCTGTGTTATATCAGACAAGTCACTCAACCTCCGAAATCTGGTTTCCTCATCAATATAAAACTGGTGACATTGATATCAGTCAACCTTGCAAGGTTGGTGTGAGGATTAGAGAAAATGTAGGTAAGATCCTGGCATGTGATAGGCTCTTTCTCAGTAGATGATAACTCCTATTTATTCTGTTATTATGAGACCCAAGGATAACAAGCAGCTAAGTGCCCCAGAAATCCACCAGCTGACAGGTCTGGCCAGCTCCACCAGAATGACAATGGCCCATACTCCCTTACCCTCCCCCACACTGCTTCCTCTGCCTGTGGTCACCTGCTGGCCCCCTGTCCTGTGCCCTGCTTCGCCCTGCCCAGGACCTATGAGGCCCCGCCTCCTCTTCTCTAAGGTTCTGGCCTCTGGCTGATGAGTGACTTGGTCATTTGTACCCCATAGCTGGCAAGCAGGGTGGGATGTTAGCGGGGGGCCATTAGGAAGAGAGGGTATGTATGTCCTGAGGCACAAGAAAGCACCGAGTGAGTCACAGATTAACCCCCTGGCCTGTTTCCACCTGCTGGGCCCGGGCACCCAAGCGAGGGTGTCCAGAGGTGTCTGGGTTCAAACTGGGTTCTGTTTAAGGAAGCTGGGGAGGAAGGTCACTCATGGGTCACATGTGATTGGAGGAACAGCAGAAAAACTCCAGTGCCCTCTCCTGCACCATAAAAATCACACTGGCTTGAATTCCACCATGAGTGCCTGGCTTACAAAGATCTTCTATCCTTGCATGGATGGGATCCATTTCATCTAATACTCACAACAACATGAAAAGGTAGGCATTAATGTAATCCCCTAGGGCACAGAGGAGGAGACAGCCTGGGATGGTTGAGCTGCATGCTCACACAGCCAGGAAGGTGGTGGAACCGGGACCTGGGAATAGACCCAGATTTAGGGAGAGCCTCGAGGAGAGAGTCTGACCTGCGGATGATATAGTGAGAACTGGCCCATTTCTGACTTCTCTACTTCAACAGCCTCATTGTGACTTGGGCTTCTGATCTGTCCCTGCCTTGTCAGATAATTGTGAGAGTTACCGAGTGAATAATGCATAGACAGTGCTTGGAGCAGTCGTGAATCCCAGCATTTTGTGTCATTGTCATTGCCTTGTGACTGGGGTCCCAGACAGAGGCTGTCATTGGGTTGGGTGGAGGGAATTCTGTATTACCAAGCCAGCTTTAACCTCCAGGGAAGACAATGAGAATGGTCTCCCCTGGACGGGGCTCTTTTGTGAGATGGTAAGCTCTCAGCAGCCATCTTGTGCTGTGTGGAGGGAAGTCGGACTGGGACGGTAGTCAAGGTCTGTTTTGTTTTAGGGTTTGGGAGCTTGGGAGTCAGAGCTGGATTTGTTCCCTGCTTCCCCTGTTTATAGTGGAGTGACCTGGGATCATTTACTGAGGAGTTCGGATTCTCAGTTTCCTCATCTATAAACTGAGGTCATAAAGACCTTCCTGCAGGGTTGGAGTGAGGATGACATTAGTCGATATGGAGCTTTCAGCTCCTGGTGCGCAGTGACCTGCGATGATGGTGGTGGTGGCATTGTGGTCGTTAGCCAAGTCTGGCTGTCTCCAGGGGAGGGTCCCAGAGCTGGGAGGCCCATGTGCTCTATTTGTGTCACCTTATCCAGAGGCCAGATCTGTGTGCTGTGCACCCAGAGCAGCCTGCATTCCTCCTTCTCTCATCTGAGCATCCCTCCTCTGATTCCCTGAGGCATCTGGGGCCTTCCCACGTTGAATCCCTCTTCCCTCCCAAAGACCTAATTCTTTAACTGCCCTCTGACTCTCATTCCGACCCTTAATCTGTGTCTTCTTTAGAACCCACTTAAAAAAATTTTCTTTTTGAAATGATTTTAGACTTACGGAAAGTTTGCCAAAATAGTAGAGTTCCCATATACCCTTCATTCAACTTCCCCAAATGTTGACAGCTACAGATCTATTGCATGATGATCAAAACCAGGAAATTCACACTGATCGGATGTTGTTACTAATTCACAGATCTTAGTAGAGTTTGCTGGGTTTTTCCAGTATCTCCCCTTTTCTGGATCCCAGATCCACGTCAGGATCCCACATTGCATTTAGCCGTGTGCCTGCTTTGCCTCCACCCAGCTGGGACAGTTCAGCAGTCTTTCTTTGTCTCTCATGACTTTGGCACTTCTGAAGAGTATGCGTCAGGTGTTTTGTAGAATGTCTCTTAGCTTGACTTTATTTGGTTTTGTGTTTCCATCATTCCTTCTACATGGATAAATGGAGTTAGACTGTTCTTTCACATTCTACTGTCTCTATTCATTCCACTGTCTCTTATCCCTTATTTTTTTATTCAGTTATTTATTTATGTCAGTATGGAACCTGGATATTCACTTGTTTTTAAAGGCTGTAATCCAGTGCTATCATCATTATTTTTGTTATATTATTATTTGATTGAATTGACCCTGCCATGGCCATTGTGAGTTTGTTTAAGTTGGTAGGACTCACGTTTTTTGACATCTTATTTGCTCACTGTATCAGTCAGAGTTCTCCACAGAAGCGACCAGTAGGAGGTATACAAGGCTTACCTCTTTTTAGCTCACTTTGCTTCATTGCCCTTTGCCGATATTGCCTTTTCTATCTCCCCCTCCCCCCGCAAATTGAAGGCTTAAGACTGCAGTGGAGAAAGTAGCTGCAGACGTGGTGGAAACAGCAAGAGAACTAGAATTAGCAGCGGAGCCTGAAGATGCGCCTGAATGGCTGCAAGCTCATGATCAAACTTGAATGGGTCAGGAGTTGCTCTCGTGGATGAGCAAACCAAGTGGTTTCTTGAGACGGCGTCTATTCCTGGTGAAGATGCTGTGGGGATTGTTGAAAAGGCCACAAAGGATTTAGAATACTGCATAAACTTAGTTGACAAAGCAGAAGCAGGTTTAAGATGACTGACCCCAATGATGAAAGAAGTCGTCCTATTGGTAAATGCTCCCAAACGGCGTCACAGGCTACAGAGAATCGGTTCATGAAAGGAAGAGTCCATTGCTGTGGCAAACTTTATTGTCTTATTTCGAGAAATTGCCATGGCCATGCCAGCCTTCAGCAACCACCTCCCTGATCAGTCAGCAGCCATCAACACGGAGACCCTCCACCGGCTGAAAGGTGACTCGCTAAAAGCTCAGGTGACAATTAGCATTTTTTAGCAAATCAGGTATTTTTTTTTTAAAGATTTATTTATTTATTTTGAGAGAGCGAGAATGAGAGAGAGAGAGAGAGTACATGAGTGGGGGAGGGTCAGAGGGAGAAGCAGGCTCCTCGCTGAGCAGGGAGCCCAATGCGGGACTCGATCCCGGGACTCCGGGATCATGACCTGAGCCGAAGGCAGTCGCTTAACCAACTGAGCCACCCAGGCGCACCTTTTTTTTAGATTTTATTTGAGAGAGAGAGAGAGAGAAAACATGAGTGGGGTGAGGGGCAGAGGGAAAAGCAGGCTCTCCACTGAGCAGGGAGCCCGATGCGGGGCTCGATCCCAGGACTCCAAGATCACGACCTGAGTGGAAGGCAAACGCTCAACCCACCGAGCCACCCAGGTGCCCCGCAAATCAGGTATTTTTAAATTATGTAAATTTTTAGACATAATGCTTTCGCACAGTTACTAGATTATAGTCTAGTGTAAATGTAACTTTCATCTTTGATATGCCCTGGGAAACCAAAAAAGTCATTTGACTAGCTTTACTGGGACAATCGGCTTCATTATGGTGGTCTAGAATCGAACCTGCAACGTCTCTGAGGTATGCCCGTATGTATATTAAGAGATTTTATTTATTTGTTTGTTTGTTTATTTGACAAAGAGAGACACAGCGAGAGAGGGAACACAAGCGGGGGAGTGGGAGAGGGAGAAGCAGGCTTCCCGCGGAGCAGGGAGTCCGATGGGCGGGCTCGATCCCTGGACCCTGGGATCATGACCCGAGCCAAAGGCAGACGCCTAGTGACTGAACCACCCAGGCGCCCCAAGAGATTTTATTTTAAGACATTGGCACACACAGCTGTGGAGACTGGCAGGTCTGAAATCTCTAGGACAGGCCGGCAGTCTAGCAAATCAGATAGAAGCTGGTGTTGCCGTCTGGAGGCAGAATTTCTTTTTCTCCAGGAAGCCTTAGTTTTTGCTCTTTGCAGCTTCAATTAATGGGAGGCCTGTCCACATGATGGAGAGCGATCTCCTTTACTTAAGGTCAAGTGATTATAGATACTAACCATCCTCAGACAACACCCAGATCGTGTTTGGTTAAATCACTGGGCACTGTGGCTGAGACGAGTTGACACAGAAGGAGTATGACACTGTCATACCCACCCATTCTGTAGGAAGCATGAACGCCACTTAGCTTCTCATTTGTCAAGGTAGGTAGAGGGATGGAGAATACAGGGGTCCCATCAGGCTGATTTGGGATGGAAGTATGTGCTTCTGGTCTGGGCCTCGTTCGTTTGCAGATTTGATCTTTGACTCTTGCCCTCTGTGAGATTTGGGCAGATCACTCCTTTCCTCTGTAAAATGCAAGGATCATTATTGTTCTCAGGTGGCTGGGGGGAATCAGAGGAAGGATTTTTAGTGCCTGCTCAGAAGCCTGAGTGGGAACACACCCTCCACAGGGCTTGGCTTCAGCTGCCTTCTGGGACGTGCGGCCAGTCTTCTGGGGACACGCGGGGCACCTTCCCTTCTGGGAGAGGCTGAGGTGGCGTTGGCAGCCACAGTTCCTCTGTCTGATCTGATCGCTATGGGAGGCAGTAATCAGAGTCATCACAGTGGGTTAACTACAGAGCCCAGGCAGGAATTGTGGCTGCGAGTGTGTATGTGTGCGCATGTGTGTGTGTGAAATATCCTGGGGTGTGGGTGGGGAATGACTGGCGATTCAGGGAGACCTTCGGGGATTTGCACTGGCAAGGAGGAGATAGCTGCCGAGCAAGGCTCTCTAACAGGGCTGAGCTCCCTGACATTTTGTAGGCAGCAGAGAGGGGGGGAGCAGGGGAGGTCTGGCGTTCCCAGAATGGGGGCAGGTCTGGAAACTAGGGAGAAACCAGCAAGATGGAAAGCTCTAGTTATATCTCCAAAGCCCGCCCCATGCTGTTAGGGCCTTGGCACTCCTCCTACCTCCCTGTGGGTCACTTACCCTCCCTCTTTCCATAAGGGGAAACCGAGGCCTGGGGTGGTTCTAACTTCAGTAGAGGAGTGGGTACGACCACAGTCACTGAGGTAGCCAGATAATTTTCCTGGTCTTGGTGGAGGACAGCCCGGGAGGAGACAGCTTGAAATTCTCCATCCCTCTACCTGCCTTGACAAATGAGAAGCTAGTGGCTTTCATGCTTCCTACATGAACGAGTTGGGTTCATTCCGAGGGGCTGTCTTCTGGTGGTGGGGAGCCAGAAAAGGGGCACCAGGGAACCGAAGGAGCCGCTGGGGCCCCTTGATTGGAATGTCAAGAATAAAAGTGGTTGTATTTGGCCAGGGGAGGGCCGAGCTGCCCTGACCTGGCGGTGCGTGTGTCTGTAGGGGCAGGATGATGTGTCTCAGCCTGCATTGCCCCGACCTGGGGCAAACCAGCGCAGGTTGACTCCGCCTCCTTAAGACCACATCCTTTGTCCCACCACCCCTGCAGCCACCCCTGTGAGTGGCCTCTGGGGCAGTGAGGAGATCCAGGAGATGGGGACTGGTATCAGTGAGCATCCTTGGGCGGCGAGCTTGACCAGCCCCAGCCTCGGTTAACTCGTCCGTCCGAGGATAGTGAGATCTAGCTTGCTGGGGGGTTGTGAGGAGCTTTGAAAACGGGGCCCACAGTGGGGTGGATGTCCTGTTCCTGGCTGAGGCAGCGAGTGGGGGGGCACCTTTGTGTGCAGTTGGCACTCCTCCTGCCCCCCGCTCACACAGTGAGTTAGTGGAGGGGCCGGGGTGGGGGTGGTCTCCCTCCCGCTCGGGAGTCCTCCCCCTCCTCCCAGCAGCTGCTGCTTCTCCTCCCCCTCTCCGCTCCCCACCCCCCCTCCTCTCACACGTGAGAATGATAAACACTCTGCCACCTTCAAATAGGGCCTGACCTCAGCGGCGAGGCATCTCCCCTCGCCCCCCACCCTCCCAGCCACCAGCCGCGTTCCTGGAGAGGATGAGGTTGGGCTGCTCTCCCCGTCTCGGCTTCCTTTGTCCTGTGGGCTATTGCCCACCGTCGGCTCCCTCGGGTCCAGGCTCATCAGGGCCCTGAGCGCCAAAGGGCCCAACTGTGGATCTCAGACAGGATAGTTAAGGCTAATAATGGCCATGGTTATCACTGATGAAGCAGTTAGGCACCAGGTTCCATGCTAAGCACGTTACATGGATCATGTCAATGAATTCTCGAAACAGCCCCATGAGGAAGTCATTACGGTTGTTATTATTCCAGTTGTAGATGGACAGGCAGGGGAAGGTGGGAAGGCCGGGGAAACAGGAGAGAGGTCAAGCTGCTTGCCCAGCCTCACGCAGCTAATGAATGGAGCCAGAACCCCTATGTTGCTGATAACTCGGAACCCCTTCCCCACAACCAGCTTTAGGCTCCATCAGCCTGTCCAACCCAGGCCCCGGGCCCCAGCCCTGAGAGCAGATGCAAGAATGGGAGTGAGACTTGCTTAGGAGCCTGGGCCTCCCAGGGGCATCCCCACTGCCAAGAAAGACGGATGGGGGATCTCCTGGGGGCTCAGAGCTTTGTAGAAGCTTTGTGTCCCTCAAGCGTTCCTTCCCCTATTTCCTAGCCTTGTCAAATTAGAACCTTGGGCAGGCAGATAGCCTTTCTAGGGCATTACCTTAACCCCTTTGTCCTTGGGTCTAATCCAGATTCTGGTGCACAATGAAAGGATTCTTTTACTAATATTTCCCCCATGAACCTCACATTTGGAGAAATTACATGCATTTCCTTGTTTTTGTTAATCAAACACATTTTGGCTACCAACTAGAAACTTCCAGGAGGCACCGAATAACGTATGTTCCCATGCTGAGTTGGTTTAATTCCAGCCCAAAGCTCAGAAGTCCGTTTTGAAATGTTGACCAAAGCTCCCAGCCTTCCGTTTCTACCTTCCAGTTCCCCCGGCTGTCTGACCTTCATTCAACTTGCTGCAGTCCCTTCCCTTTCTGCCACTTCTGGGTAACAACTGTGCTGGCACCCAAGCCGACTATGCAGCCCTGGGCCTACCGGCCCGCCTCTCCTTCCTCTCCCTCCCACAGCTCATGTCGTTCTTGTCTTCCTGCCCATCTCTTTCAGCGCTTTAGCTCTTTGCTGGGCCACGGGCTCCTGCTGGTCCGGTTACCTGGCTGCCTTCTTGGTTCAACTTGCAAGCCTGGGTATCAGAGAGATGGGGGTTCAAATCCTGACTCTGCCACCCACTGGCCCTGGGGCCTTGAGAAAGTCCTCTCTTCTCTCTGAGTCACAGTTTCCCCATCTGTAAAATGGGTATGATGTTGTCTACCTCTGAGGGCTCTGTGGGGATCGGGGATGGGAGACTGTGCAAGTACAGAGCCGGGTGAGCTGACTGTTACCCACTGTGGTCTCTGCATCCCAGCTGCTCACAGGCACAGCCCCGTCCAGCCTCTGTGGTGCTGTCTCAGGCGTGGATGCACACCTGCCTCTCCGGGATGCTGATGAGGGAGGATGGGTGGCTCCACCGTGGGAGCCTGTGTGGCTTTCCAGGCAGTGGGGAGTTTGGGTGGGCTTGGTGGTTCCCCAGCTGCGCTCGGGCGCATTCTCCTTTGCCATTTTACGGTTTCAGGTCTCACCGGCCTAACTATCACTGCATTAAAAAAAAAGACTTGGCTTTTATAACCTTTTACTCGTTTAAGTAATAGAATGTATAGGCTTACTCTGGGGTGCCTGGGTGGCTCAGTCGGTTAAGCGTCTGATTCTTGGTTTCTGCTCAGGTCATGATCTTGCGGTTGTGGGATCGAGCCCCATGTCGGGCTGTGCTCAGTGGGGAGCCTGCTTCAGATTCTTTCTCCCTCTCCTATTCATTCTCTCTCTCAAATAAATAAAATCTTAAAAAAAAAGAATGTATAGGCTTACTCTACAGTTTTTTATATATATATATTTTTAAAGATTTTATTTATTTATTTGACAGAGAAAGACACAGCGAGAGAGGGAACACAAACGGGGAGTGGGAGAGGGAGAAGCAGACTCCCTGCCTAGCAGGGAGCCCGATGCGGGACTCGATCCCGGGACTCCAGGATCATGACCTGAGCCGAAGGCAGTCGCTTAACCAACTGAGCCACCCAGGCGCCCTGGTTTTGTATTTTTAATATGCAGAAATATTAAAAGAAAATTATTGAGCCATGTTTCTAACTAAAATCATCTTAATACCACACTTTAGGGAACGTGGATCAGATGAACCCCCCTTCCTCCCACTGTGTGCTTGCGTGCGTGTATGTGTGTGTGTGTGTGTGTGTGTCAGTTCTTTATTGTGGGAGATTTAAAACATATACAGAAGTAGCAAGAATAGCACGATGAACTCCTTTGTACCCATGCTCGACAACCATCAACTTTTTTGTTTCATCTGCTCCCTTCACTCCTTTTTTTTTTTTTTTTTTTTGCTGGAGTGTTTTTAAAGCAAATCCCAGACATTATATCATTCCACTGTAAATACTTTACTATGTATCATTAACAGATAAGGACTTTTAATTTTAACATTACCATAATACCATCATTACAGTCAACACAATTAATAACAATTTCCTAGGAGCAGCTAATACCTAGTGTATGTTCAGTTTTCCCTGATTATCTCAAAAATGTCTTGTTTCAGTTGGTTTGTTTGCATCAGGCAAATGAATGTGCAAACTCTGCTCTTGTCCGTTTCTGGAATAATCATGTATCTACATATATTCTTGCTTCTGTCCCTTCACCAATCAGCTGACGATATGTGATCACTTTTCCCATGGGTCCTCATTCCTTAGTTTCTATCCCTGGCCTCTCCCTTCCAGGTTTCTCTATAGGCTTCCAGCTGGGGTCTCTGGCTGGATGTGAAATCCGGAGTCCAGTATTCCTCGCCTCTCAGCTTCTCCTTTCCGGCCTTGGCCTGCTGGTCCACTGCCCTGTCTCCAGGAAAGAGGGGGCTCTGGAAGGAGGGGCGGTGGAGAGTGAGCGGCACCCCAGGGTGAAGTTGGGGGAAGGGGGGGAGCTCACACGTCTGTGTCCCTTGATGCCTCATCTGGTAAATATTGTGTCCCTGAGATGTCCATGTAAGGCTGCCTGGCTTGCTCAGAGTTGGGGGGGGTGGGGGTGGCCAGCAGGCGGTTCTGGCTGTGGGGTCACACGGCTCTGGGAAGCACAGCTGTCTTACCAAGCCAGTGGCTGGGGGTGGCCAAGTCTTCATGGGAACACACCCCCTCTTTCAGCCTCACTCCATACTGTGACCCCACCTCCTGCACCTCTGTGCCCTCTGCCTTCATGGCCAGCCAAGGTCCTGCCCTCTTGGAGCCTGGTCGGCTGGTGTCAAGCTCGGGATGCCGCTCTGATCCTCCCAGATCCCATCTCCTTGGGGCTGGGAAAGTCATGCCCCCGAGTTCCCGGGGCCTGCTTCCTTCCGTTCTCCCTTTGCTTCTGAGGCCTCTGGCCTCAGCTCTACTGCTTGGTAGGGCTGCTTCCCGGGGAATTGAGGAGCTAGGGATACTTGGGTCCTCTTCTTGGCTTTTTTTTTTTTTTTTTTTTCCAGCAGAAAGGAAACCTGGCGCCTTCGGGAAGCCACAGCCCCTCTCTGGGCCCCACTGTTCTCATATGAAAAATGTCCAGAACAGCTCTTGACCTCATTGACTGAGTTGCCGAGAGGGACACTTGAGATTTAGGGGTGTGTGTGTGTGTGCGTGTGTGTGTGCACATGCACACAGACTTTAGAACTGCTGCCCCAGAACAGGGTTGGGCTACAAGGTGAGAAAAAACAGAAGTGTGGGCTGCCCAGGATCACCAAGGTACACCAGAACTTTCTAGCTCCTGGCCTCTGTTGCAACCACATCTTTTTTTTTTTAAATTAAAAAATTTTTTTATTGTTATGTTAATCACCATCCATTACATCATTAGTTTTTGATGTAGTGTTCCATGATTCACTGTTTGTGCATAACACCCAGTGCTCCATGCAGAATGTGCCCTCTTTAATACCCATCACCAGGCTAACCCATCCTCCCACCCCCCTCCCCTCTAGAACCCTCAGTTTGTTTCTCAGAGTCCGTCGTCTCTCATGGTTCGTCTCCCCCTCTGATTTCCCCCCCTTCATTCTTCCCCTCCTGCTATCTTCTTCTTCTTTTTTTTTTCTTAACATATATTGCATTATTTGTTTCAGAGGTACAGATCTGTGATTCAACAGTCTTGCACAATTCACAGCACTCACATAGCACATACCCTCCCCATTGTCTATCATCCAGCCACCCCTTCCCTCCCACCCTACCCCCCACTCCAGCAACCCTCAGTTTGTTTCCTGAGATTTAGAATTCCTTATATCAGTGAGGTCATATGATACATGTCTTTCTCTGATTGACTTATTTTGCTCAGCATAACACCCTCCAGTTCCATCCACGTCATTGCAAATGGCAAGATCTCATTCCTTTTGATGGCTGCATAATATTCCATTGTATCTATATACCACTTCTTCTTTATCCATTCATCTGTCGATGGACATCTTGGCTCTTTCCACAGTTTGGCTATTGTGGACATTGCTGCTATAAACATCGGGGTGCATGTACCCCTTCGGATCCCTACATTTGTATCTTTGGGGTAAATACCCAGTAGTGCAATTGCTGGATCGTATGGTAGCTCTATTTTCAACTTTTTGAGGAACCTCCATACTGTTTTCCAGAGTGGCAACCACATCTCTTATCTTTCCCTGTTACCTCTTTCCTTTAGGGACCTCGGGTTCCTTAGCTTTGTTCTTTCTCTTTCCCGTCTGTTCTCTCTGTGTCCCTTCTGGCCCCTGAGGACTCTATGTTCCTGTCATCCTCAGGATCCTGCCTTGTTCCCCAAGGCCCAGCCCTTCGTCCTGATCCTCCAGCACTAAAATCCAAAGGCCTCTCCCTCTTGACTCCATGGATGGGGGAGCCCCTTTCTCTGTCTTCACGGCTCCGTTTCCTCCCAAACCCTCGGGGACTTGGGGCTTTGAGAGCTCGTAGTCTCCTGCCCCAGGGACACCCCTCATGTCTCAAGGCGGTTGCAGATGCCCCAGAATGTCCCCTAACATCTGACACTTTTGTAGAGGTATTGCCCTTGTATGTGTGTGTGACTGAGAGCCCCCTTCTGAGCCTGTAATGAGCACAAGTCTTTTCCCTGAGGAAGGTGATCCCGGGGATGTCCTTGATCTACCTAGTGGCCCTGAAAAGATGTGATTTAAGAATCAGCCAGGCGGGGGAATTGTTTGAGGTCCTGGTTAGAGCCCTGGCTTAGGAGCCAGAAGACCTGGGTTCAAATTTGGGGTCTCTTCCTTTCTAGCAGTGGGGTCTCTGTGGACCTCAGTCCCTTCCCCTGCAGGGTACGATGATGCCATGGAGTGGTGGTGAGCAGGGGTGTGATGAGGTGCTGAGTGGTGTGTACTTAGTGGGGTGTGTGTGGGGTGTGTGTTTTTGCCCAGCTTGGGGCTGGAAGGCACACCGCTCCTGTAGGTTAGCCCGCATCTCAGGATGGACACACACGTCCCCTCCTTCCTTGCGTGCGTGTCTCTGTGGGGGAGACTGAGGCCCCCCCCCGTGGGCCTGGGGTCCCTGGAGAGGGGAGAGTGGCCAGCCCCCGGCCAAGGTGTGTTTGCTGGTGGTGCCGGCTGCTGGGGCCCTTCCAGGATGGCGCTGCGGGTGGGTGGAATCCACAGGGGTGAGACAGCGAGGCCAGAACGTGCCGAGGATGCTTGGGGCCGCTTATCTCAGGCCAGGAATGTGCTGCAGTATTCTTAGCCGACAGCCTTCTCGCCTTTGGAATAACCACCCGGGTGGCATGGCAGACATCTGTCCGGTTCGGCCTGCCCAGACAGTCTGCGGGTGCCGACGCCAAGCCTCCCAGGGCTGGGGCTCACGTGTGTGCTTGTGTGTGTGTGTGTGTGCATGGATCCGTGTGTATGTGTGTGCATGGGGGCATGTACCTGTGTGGGTGCCAGTGTGGATCTTTGGGGGCCGTTAGGTGTGGGAATGTGTGTGCAAAGAGGGTGCATGTGTATTCTGTACACATATATTCGTGTGTGTGTGTGTGCATGAGTTTAAGCACATGTGCTTGCGTGTAGTGCATGGGTCTCTGTGCATACATGCACAAGTGTGTGTGTGTGTGTGTGTGAGTGTGAGTGTACAGGACTGTGTGGCTGTGGCTGTGTGTGCCACTGCCCTGGGGGTGGGCAGGAAGCCCCAAGGGGGCCTAGGGAGCAGGAGGGAGGGAAAGGACAGAGGGGAGGTTGCTGACCCCACCAGGGCAAGACAGGCTGGGAGGCAGTGGTCAGATGTGCAGAGCCGAGAGGAGGGGCTGCTGGGGCCCTTGGTGCTTGGGGGCTGGGCCACCACTCCCCTTGACTGGAAGCTCCAAGGCAGCGCGAACCCTGAGGTCAGCCGGCCTGGGTCCACGTCCTGCTTCTGTCACTCACACCATCACTTGAGCAAGTGACTCCTCAACTGCCCCAAGCCTCAGTGTCCTCATCTGTTTGGTGGTGGGAATAATAGCACCTGCCCAGCAAAATTAACGAGAGAGAAAAAAATACAGTGCCTAGAACATCCTGAGAGCTTGATAAATGATAATGTATCCCCATCAGCATCATGATTATGGACTCCTCTGTGTGCCCCGCATCTGACCTTGGCAGTCCCTCTGTGGTTGGGACACCCAGGCAGGATGGGGGACCCCCCTGTAGCCCCCTATTCAACCTGGCACAGCAGTAAGATGGAGGCCCAGAGAGGGCACAGACTGGCCCTGGGGTCATCAAGGAGCTGTTTGGAGCTGTGAGGACCCAGCCCCTGGCTCCTGGCAGCTCTTCTCACCCCGTGCACTTCCTTGCTCCCGTTTCTGGGGTACCAGGCTGGAGAGGCAAGGAGAATCTGACAGGCTTCCTCACCTGGGCCCACTGCTGCACATCGCCCAGGACCAATCTGTTCACTACTGGATCTGTTCTTACAGAATCAAAGTTTCCACTCTCTGTCTTAACTGCCCTCCTGTGAGTCTTCTGTTTTCTAGCTCCCTTGATCCTGCGGCAAATCCCGACTCGCAGGTGGAGATGAGTCGGCCCCAAGGAGGGCAGGGCCCAGAATCTTCACCCCTTCGCCCAGCCCTGCTCGGGAGAGCTGGCCATCTGGCTCTGGACTTAGGTCCTCACACCTGGTTGGGCTACCCCAGCTCCACCTTCCGCTCCTGACTGTGGCCAGACGGGGTGGAATTCCTAGGAAGCGCTGGGCCCATTTAGAGCTGAGCCCCCACCTGCCCTTCCTCTGCCCCTGCCAGCACATCCCACATCCTCTCCCTTGGCCCTGCTAGGCCTCTCTGGACCTCCCAGATGCCAGGACAGCTGCCCGCCTCCGGGAAGCGGGCCCAGGGTGTCGCCAGGGCTGTGGAGGCGGGAGCGGGCATTTTAGCGCCTGGGCACTGTGGGTGGGGTGGGCAGAGGCAGGTGGGATCTGCCAGGATCCCTCAGCCTGGGCAGGCAGTGATTGCCCTGGACACCTGCCAGAGGAGACTTGTTCCTCATAACCATCACCAACTATCTGGAAGGAAAAGAAAAAACCAACAACAAAAACAACCATCAAACTTTTTTTTTTTTTTTTTGAAACCTACTGTTAATGGCCGATCGGCTGTACATTATTAAACAGGCAGCTGGAGATCTGCCAGGGTGCGGTGCTTGAGCCAAGACTCACAGCTTGAACACAATGTTCCTAGGAAAACAGTCACCTGTGGGGTCCCTGGGGAGGAGCACCCAGAGGGAGGGGTTCCAGCTGATGTCCCTTGCCCTGCTTACCCTTCCTGCCCCAGCCTCCATTCTGGCCCTTGGTGGGGAGCAGGACTGGCCTGCACCTGGAGCCCAAGAATCCTTTTATCTGGCCCTGTGGGCCCCTCACCACCGTAGGGGCCCGAGTCCCTCATTCCTCCCTCATGGTTAAATGGATACGGTCCTGCTTCCATCCCCACATGGGTAAGGCCAGGACCGGCTCTCCTGGGGGCTAGCGGGATGCAGGGCCTGAGCACTGGGGTGGGAGCGGACACAGGGTTTTAGGGTTGATTCCATTGAGTTCCTCCCTGTAGTGACATTGGGACTCCCTACTTGTCCTTTTGGGGCTTCAGTTTCCATCTAACTACAATGAGAGGACTGGATTAGTCAACTCTAAATTCTTGTCAACATCTGTGAGCCTCACTTGGGTGGCCCTGGGGGGAGCCTGGGGTGATTGTCTCCCAGAGTTTGGCGCCCCTCTCGCCCCATCCCTGGTCCCATCGGTGACACCAGGAACCATGTCTCAAGCAAGCCTGATGGGAGGGGCTGGCTTCATTTGCATCTTTTCCCAGCCATCTTGAAGCCAACCGGGGTAAAGGTCAGATGTCTGAAGGTGACAGCGAGTGGAGAACAAGCCGGGGGTCTGGTGTTGGCGTGACTACCATCTTGGTGAAGCCAGTGCTGCACTAGGGTGGATGGATGAAAAGCACAGGATGGGATCGGGGTCACCGCCAGGGTGGGCCTGCGACCTTCTGCACGGCCAGGCTGCTGCTGGCATGTGTGTGAGGGGCGGGTGGTTTGGGAACTGAGTCCTAAGGAACCCGCCCCGAGCCTCTTGGAGATAAGATGGCCGGGTGCTTGCGACCATAGCTGGGCCTCAGGCCTGTCGCCGCCGCTGTGTTGTCTTACTGGCCTTGGGCAAGTGACTGAGCTCCCTCCCCTGTTGGAAGTCGGGTTAGAAGGACGTCTCCCAGGCCCGTGGTGAGGAGGGAACGAGCTAATAAGGCAGGCGCGGGGTTTATAACGGGCCTGTGCATATGCCAAGTGCACCATAGCTGTTAGGATCTGCGCCATCCCTCCCTCTGGCTTTCTGCTCGTCCCCCCTTGCACCACTCAGCACGTTTCGGGGCAAGTGTTGAGGCTCCTGCTTGTGTGGTGTCTCCTCCTCCAGACCAGGTGCTCCTGAGGGCAGGTGCTCCATCTGGCTTCGCTCGGGATCCACCCGCAGGGCCGGCCCTTCGCTCGCCCCACTGCAGGCCCTCAGGAACGTTTTCGGAAGGAATGGGTGAACGGAGGCATGGCTGGAGGCCCGCGGGGCTGATCGGAGGCAGGGAAACAAGCGAGCACCTGGGAGGTGGAAAGAGCCAGAAACTGCGGCAGAGCTGGGAATGTCCATCCTGTGAAGCGAGGACTTGGGGGAGATTGTGAGCCGGTGTGTGTGTGTGTGTGTGTGTGTGTGAGAGAGAGAGAGAGAGAGAGAGAGAGAGAAAGAGAGAGGGAAATTTCTGAATAAAGCTTCGAAGGGACTGTTCTCTGCAGCAGAACCAGGAGGCACAGGAAACAGGCTGCCACTCAGCGGAATCTTCCGACCTCAGCAGGGCACGGGGTGAATTCCGAGGGCCTGGTGTGCAAGCTCAGAGGCTGCGAGCGAGCATCTGTCAGGCACAGGATGTCGATGGGCCCTGAGGTCCCTGCAGATGCTGCTTGAGTGAGGAGAGTAGTGGCAATCATAGCTGAGGTCTCTGAGTGTCCGTTTCCTTATCTGTAAAATGGGGTTAATAATGGTCGTTACCCATAGGGTTGTTAGGACGATTAAAGTTAATATCCAGGAATAGTGCCTGGCACATGGAAAACGCTCAATAAATGTGTTTATTAAATAGGGCTTAAGAGACACACGGGAAGGAGAGATGAATTGTGACTCTGGAGTGGGGATGGTGATGGCTTCTTGGATGGAGGAGGGGGTGGGGGAAGCTTGAGTATAGGGAGGGCCGCTCTGGCTCAGACTCTGTGCTCATGTCTCAGAGTGGTTAATAACTTGCCTGAGGTCACACAGCCGGTGAGGGGTGGGTGGCCAGGCTTCAGAGATGGTCTTTGCAACACCAAAGCCTAGACTCTTTCCCCTCCTCCCCTGGGCCTCAGTAGGATAGGGCCGGGTTTCCCTGGCTCTCATCATCCCCAGCCCCCCAGGGACGGCACTGCATTTCAAGGTGAAGCGGAGAGATTATTATCTATAGCGGTGGAAGCTAAGTCCTCAGGGGGAAGTCTCCAGCTCTGTCCAGCCCTGGAAGTGCTACATAAATAAGAAAAAATGGGGAGGATGCGGGAGTAGGGTGAGGGCTGCAATTTTTAACAGCCCAAAGCCACGGAGCACAGAGCAAGAAGTAGTCATGAGAAGAACACTGGAGGCATGGGGTTCGACTTTAAGGAGAAGGGATGATGAGAGGAGGGTCGGTTAGGGGGCTAGGGAAAGGAAGTCGATGCACAGAGGATGAGGCGATAGGCCATGCAGGTGATGAGAGACAGGACCAATCCAGTGATGGCAGGACCTGGGCCACAGGGCGGCTCCACACTTCGGGCAAGTGTGCGCATCTGGGGCCAGTCCCCACAGGGCAGCAGGGGTGAGTCTTGGGGGGTGGGAGGCCAGTTGGCCAGCATGAGAGCCAGCCTGGGACAGCATGTGCGAGCCAAACGTTCAGCCACCAGACTGGCTCCTCGCCCCCTCTGGCTCAGCAGCCGGCTTGGCGAAAGGTCCGCTCTCGTGCTGGGGCCAGCAAGCTCCCGACTGATCTGTGCCCATAGGCCTGGCCTTGTCAGGATGCTGTTTTGTCCTTCGCACTGCTCAGCCCCTGACCGATTCTGCCTTTTAGACGTTCAGAGATGAATGGGAAATGGTCCCAGGCTTCAAGGAATTCACAGATGAAGGGGCAGAGAGACAAAGGAGGTGTATATGGGCAGTAGAAATTGCCCTGGCTCACTTTCCCTAAGACGGTTTTTTCAAATACTTGATGATGTATGTTGTGTCCTTTTTTTTTTTTTAATCATCTGAAGTAAAAATTGGGCCCAATTTCTTTAACTTTTCTTGTACTTTGATTCCACAAATACTTATTGAGTGTCTACTGCTGTCTTCTTCTGGATGCTCTTTGGTTTATAGTATAGGAGAGAACTCGACACTTCTTTTTTTTTAAATTTATTTGAAAGAGAGAGACACAGCGAGAGAGGGAACACAAGCAGGGGGAGTGGGGGAGGGAGAAGCAGGCTTCCCGCTGAGCAGGGAGCCCGATGTGGGTGGGGCTCCATCCCAGGACCCTGAGACCATGACCTGAGCTGAAGGCAGACGCTTAATGACTGAGCCACCCAGGTGCCCCGAACTCGACACTTCTGATGGTGTCCGAGAGGCATGGAGTAGAGTGGAATTCTCATCTCCTTTGGTCTACATTCTGTACCTCTGTTAATGCAACCCAAAGAGCACATGACTTTTGGTGGCAGCCGTATCCTACTGAGAGCTGAACTGAATTTCTGTTTTCACTAAATCTTAGACCTTTCCTTGCATGAACTATTTTTATTTTTTTGTTATTGCACGAACTATTATTAATTCAGGGTTTTTATTTTATATCTTTTGAACCTTAGTTTAGGACTTGACCCCAAGAGACATATTCCCTTACTAATTCTGGCCTGTTTATCAAGTCAGTTTTGCATTTTGGTTCAGTTCAGTGCCTTAGCTCTTCCTTTTGCTTTTTTACCTTTGTGTACTTGGTAAGCCTCTGTTCTAAGTCTTCATCTAAGTTACTGATAAGTATGTTGGACAAGCCAGGGCAGAGGACAGAGCCCTTTGGCAAGTCAGGAAGTTGACATTGATCTATTAATCAACACCCCTTGGCTTGCTGGCTAGGAATCCACTCGGCTCTCTATCTTGTCTCCAAGCATTTCATCATGGCTCCTGCCAACACCTTCCTGAAATCCAGATAACCTAAGGTGTGGGGGATCCCCAACTGTCCTGTCCAGGCTCTGGACCTTGTAATAATGGGGTTAGGGTGGTGGGTGTGCTGTGTGAGGGAGGGCTGTGGGTTCTCTGAAAATATCCAGGTTGAAGCCGGTGATCATCGCTGGTTTAGGGGCAGTTACAGCCCAGAGCTCTTACAGCTTTAAAATCGGGGTTCTCAGGGGAGACAGGGATTTGTGTGCAATGAACTGGCAATGAACTGGCACAGCAGGCACTTTCTGCCAAGGACTAGCGTCTGCCTAAAAACGTGTTCCGGGAATCTTCCCAGGGACCTTAGAGGTTGTCAGATGAGGGGATGGAAGCCAAGAGAGACCAAGAGTGTCCTCTGGTCACCAGGGCATTGGTGGCTGGACAGGGCTGGAACCCAAGGCCCTGACTCCCAGTCTGAGCCTTGGGTCTGGATCCAAGTGCCTTTCCTGGCTTGGAAACTGAGGCAGGCTCAGGAGGGAGGGGCTGCAAGCATGTGTCTTAGGCACAAGTTGTTGGTAGGCTGTTTTTCTCGTGCTTCTCCTGCCCTTTTGATCCTTTGCCCTCAGACCACGGGCGCAAACCCGAGAGTAGGAAACCAGAACATAGGAAACCAGAACGTGGAAGGCTGAGCATGTCTCCCTCCCTGGGGGAGAGTGTGGCTGGCGCAGGGCTGAGGCTCTGCCCAGTTCTGCACTCTGAGAGATGCTGGGAATGCATGCAAATGAGATGCAAATGGGGTGGACAATGGTGAGGAGGGGGTGCCCCTTGCTGTTGCCTCAGTCTGGCCTGAGTGTTGAGGATGACAAATAGAAAAGGAAGAGACCTGTGACCTGGGCCGTGGAACCCAGCATCAGGAAGGAAGGGAGAGGGGCTCTGTGGGGCAGCAGGGTGGCACGTGGCTTCTGGAGCCAGCTCTGGGGGAGAAGGAGGGCGAGCTGAGGGGGTGGCTGGTTCCTAGGAGGTAGCCCTGAGATGGAGGATCCTGGGAGAAAGCCTGACTCATCTCTAGCTGCAGTGGCGGGGGGTGGTCAGAAGGGGGAGGGTGGAACCCAAGGCACAGACTGACCAAGTGCCTAGGGTGTCCCCCAGGGCCTGGCTCCCGGCCAGCTGTGCTATGGGCCTCTGCCCTTGGGGACCTGGGCATGTGGCCCTGCCTTCCCTGTGGTGGAGAGGGAGGAAGAGAGTGGGGGCCAAGGGCGCTAGAGGGGGGTAGCTCCAGCACCTCCTAGAAGATTGGGAGGCCAGTCCCTGCCTGCTGGATGGTGGTGGTCTACTCTTAGCCCCGCTCAGTGCGGGAAGGACCCCGGGGGCATCTGGCCCTGCAAGAGTGGGGGTTACGTGACACGATGACCTCCAAAGGGAGCACCGGGGACCCGGAATTCCCAGTTGTTTCAGGCGGCGAGACAGCCTTGAGTTGCAAGACCTGGGTTCAGATTCCGTTTCATCAGCTGCCCTGTGGTTTTAGGTAAATTGCTTAACTGCTCTGTGCCCGTCTCTAAGGCCGGGATAAGAATTACAGCCATTTCACGGGTTTTAATGGAAAAACACACGGGAAAGTTTTGGTGCAGGGTAGGCACTCAAATCTTGATGCAAGTGGAATGAGGGAAAACAAGGGAGCAGCTCTGGGGGCAGAGGCCGGGGGAATCTGGATTCAACATTCTCAGGCCATCTTTCCCTTGACTTTATCTTTGCCCTTTCTTCTCTGTCTCTGTGTGTCCCTTTGTCCTCCTTTCTGCCACATCCCCTCCTGCTTCATTGGAAGTGCCTAACTCAGCACCTGGCCCTGACAGGCACAATGCACTTTCCCTCTTCTTCTCAATGGCTGCTCTGTGGCTCAGTGGTTCTGTCCCACCACCCCCAGCTTCGTCTCTTTCTTCCTTCTGGGTCTCTGCTTCTGACCCCCTCTTTGTCCTGCTCTCTCTCCTTCTGGCTTTCCTGACCTCTCTTTCTCCGGCTTCTATCTTCCCTCAACAAGCATCCATTGAATCCTCGCTAGATGCCAGGCGCTGCCCTGCTCCTTTCTGGGCTCTGTGTCTTTCCCTGCCTCCTGGCTGCCCACTTCTCTCCCTCCTGCCCGCCCCTTCGGCCTCCTGCCCTCCCTTCCCCCAGCTCCACAGGCTCCAACACTGGTATTATTCAGTTTTATGAGAAACCCCTAGGCCTACCCCTGAACGGACCAACCACAACTGGAACCAGATGTGCAGTCCTGCACTTGGGGATGGGAGGGAGGGCGGGTGGGAGGAGGGAAAGGGGCATGGGCTGGCTTAGGAGGTGGGCAGGGGAGGGGGGAGGGGAGATGGGAAACCCTGGGAATCCCTCGCCTGCTTTGGCTCAGGGGAGGAGGGCTGCAAGGAGGGGAGGGAGAAGGGGGTAAGCAGACTTCTGTAGAAAGCAGCTCTCACTCTGTGTGTGAATGTGCACGTGCATGCGTGCAGGCGTGTGAGATGCTGGGACTAACACTGGGGAAAGCCTGGGGGGAGGGGGTTCACGGGGGATGATCAGCTATGGGACAGCTCTTGGAAATAAAGGGGAAGGCTACTCTTTTCCTTTGAAATCCTCTAGCTCCTTGACTTCCTGTCTGTGTGGTTTCTAGAGACTTCTGAATTGGTCCTGGAGCAGGAGGGCTGGGAGAGAGGGGTCGTGTTGGGGCGGAGGATGGAAGGTGTCACCTCCAGTGGCTCCTTGCAAGCAGCTGAGGCCGGCATCTCTCAGAGGCACCCCCCCCCCCCCCCCGCCCAATCTGTTGCAGACCTGGGGTGGATGGGATGTGCCTGGGACATCATGTACATGATCCTCATGTCTTAGCATGGTCAGTTTCTGTGATGCTCAGTTTTTTATACAGCTTTGAAGATAAAAGTCTGCCAACAATCGTCTTGGTACAGTGTTGTGCTGAATCAAGCATTTAAAAGTGCTCTTTTATTCCATTTGTAACCAATCATCCATCCATCCATCTCTCCACTATTCAGTTATTCATTCTGCATTCATTGAGAATCTGTGTGCCCTCCTGTGCTGGGCATTGAGCACGCTAGGGTGGGGGAAGGGAATGATGAATAAATCTTTGCTCAGCTCACTGGGAGATCTAGAAGAGCACGCAACAAGTGAGCGTCCTGGCGTTAATGTATGAGCAAGAGCCTTAGGTGTTCAGAGGAAGGGACAGTACCCGCCAAATGGTGCAGGTGCAGAAGGACCCAGGGAGGATGTGGCTTTTGAATTGAGGCCTGAGAGAAAAGAGGGAATTGTGCCTTGAAAAGACTCAGAGGTGGGGCTGTGTCACAGGGGTCCTTCTGCAGAGCTGGGACTCTATCTGGTAGGCAGTGGGGAGCCCGGGACAGTTTGGTGTTGATCAGGTTGACCGTGGGTGTGGGTTGGAAGGAGGCGATGGGGAGGACGGCACTGGAACCAGATGTGCAGTCCTGCACTTGGGGATGGGGAGCTGCTCTGTGGTCCAAGACGGGGAGGGGGTCCCCTCTTTTATGGCAGACTCCCCATCCACCTCTAGAGGAGCCCCCATTGCTGACATGGACTCTCTTCTCTCACCTGACCAGGGCTGTTCCAAGCCCCTGGGCCACCCTTGGTCTGCAGGGGCATGGGGGTTAGCAGGACGAGGCATCAGGATTCACCTTTGCCCCAGAGTTGGGGCAGTGAGGGCTGGCCAGGGAACCTAGCTGGGCAGGTCAGAGGCACATTCAGTGGGGCACGTCTCTCCCATCTCTTGTCTCTGCCAGCACCCTCACCCTCATAGACTGAGGCCACCTTCAAGGCTGGTAGGTTCTGAGATGCTGGCATCTGGAACCCTGGGAACCCTCCATCTAGGAAGGGGTGAAGTCATCTTGTTCTGAAGGCAGGGGGTGGGCACAATGATGCTTCTGTCTCCACAGGGTCCTGGGAAGGTACCCCTCTTCCTTGAATCCTCAAGGATCTCACTGTCACCAAAGCCAGAGGGGTGGAGTGGGGAGGGAAAAATCCCTCTGAAGGTTTGACCATTGCTGGCCCCAGATGCCCCCAAATCTTTCATGAGGCTGTTTGTCCCTCCTCTGGGCTTTCCCTGTCACTTTGCTCTTTGGAAAATTGAAGCCTGGGGAAGGGTTTGGCTGAATTAGTAAAATTAGAGTGTTAGAACTGGAAGACATCTTAAGGACCTTTGGATTCAAACTCATCGGACAGCAGGGGAAACTGAGGCTCAGCAATGCAGGTCACTGGCCTAGGACCTCCCACAAAGGCAGCCCAGATGGGGAAGAGAAGGTCCTTTCCGTCTCTGGAGGGCTGAGTGGTGGGGAGCTTGGCTCTGGAGCAAGGCTGTCCGAGGCTGAGTTTGCACTCAACACTGTTGTGTGTGGTCTTGGACAAGTCACCTAACCACTGCAAGATCACTTTTTTCAGCTAGAATAAGGGCGATTCGAAGATTAAATGAGAGAGAATATTCTTTAAGTGCCTGGCATGCAACAGGTGTGCAGAATGATTTTTCCCTTCTGCTCAAAGTAATCCCTTCTGCTTCCTAGCTCTTATTTATGTGGTACTTCAAGCTTTTCAAGTCACGTTTTCCCTGATATTTGTAATTATAAAAAAAAATTTGTGCATATAGAAAAGTTGAAAGGATTATATGGTAAACTCCCTAGATTCTGTGATGAATTCTTTGGTACATTTGCTTTATCACATTTCTATTTATCTCTCCATCCATCAGTCCGTGTTATTGTTTGATGCATTTCAAAGAGAGCTGAAGCATGCATCTCATTAACTAGAGTTCACTTCACATTACTTTTTTAAAAAAGATTTTATTTATTTATTTGAGAGAGAGATAGCAACAGAGAGAGAGAGAGTGAGAGAGAGAACAAGGGGAGGAGAGAGAGAAGCAGGCTCCCTGCTGAGCTTGGATTTTCCCCATTGGAGACTCAACCCCAGGACCCTGGAATCAAGGCAGATGCTTAACTGACCAAGCCCCCCAGGTGTCCCCACTTCACATCACTTTTGAAAATAGTCACAAATGCCTTAACTCAGCCGAGAGAAGAAAGCAGGGACTGTTACCCCAGATTTGACAGATAAAGAAAAAACAGGTTCAGAAGTGAGATTCTAGGTCTCCTGTCACCAAATGAGTTGGGATTGGCAGAGAGCAGGGTGCGCTACAGAAACTGGGAGTTGCTGTTCTTATGATTATCATTGTCATTGCCATCTGACCAACCATCCTTCTCCAGTCGGCAGCCCTTTGGCCATTTCTCAGCAGCTGTGTTTCTTCCCTGGGGTCCTGGACCTCTTGGCCACCTGTCCCCTTTCCCCACTTCTGCCCCCAGGCCCTCTGACGCCTCCCTGCAGGGCCCGGGGAGGCTGCTGGGCAGGTGGCTGAAGCAGGGGAGGCTGTGCTTCTGGGCACAGGGGGCCCCAGGCGTGTGCCTGCCGCCCAGCCACTGAGCTGGGAGCTGGGAGCCGGGAGCTGGGAGCCGGGAGCCGGGAGCTGGGAGCCGGGAGCCGGGAGCTGGGAGCTGGGAGCTGGCCGAGCGCTTCAGGGGTTAAAGGAGGCGGCAGTGGCGGCGGCGGTGGCGGCGGGCGGGCTGCTGGCCGGGGCTCCGGGAAGGAGGGGAAGGAGGCGGTGCGCCGCTTGCCCGCCTGCTGCCGGGGGAGGGAGCCGGGTGAGCAGCGCCCTGGCTCAGTTGCTCCCAGCAGTGGCCCTGGGACCAGCTCTGCTTCCTGCCGGCTCCTGCCTGGACACAAGCCTCACTCACGCCCTCGTCTCAGTAACCAGCTTCTGGCTGGCCACAGCTGCTGCCCTGTCATTGCCCACTGCCCTGTCCCCTGAGCCCAGGCACCCACCCCACCCGGTGGCTCTTCCGTTGGCAAGGTGAGTGGTGTGTGTGTGTGTATTTGTGTCCTACTGATGCTGTCAGGACCACCGATGCTGTAAATTAGGGGAGGGGGAGGTCAGCCCACTCAGTCACATGTCCCCGGGCTAGGCTAGCCCTCGGAAGCCAACCTGTCAGTCCCCTGCCTTCGGGGTCTGGTGCTGGCAAGGATGTCCGGGTGCGGTTGTCCCTGCTCTGAGAGACCCGTCATCAGGAGTTTCGTTTGCTGGGGAAGCTGCTGGTGTCAGTGACTGCTTGAGACTGAGGCCGGCAGGGCAAGAGGGAGAGGTTGGGAGTATTAGTCTCTTCCCCTACCTGCTGCCCATCCCAGGGTTGCTCGGAGAGGACCATGAGACGCGAGCCTGGGCGGTTTTTCCCTGCCACCCCCTGGAGCTGCTGCTGGGCCCTCCTCCTTGGGGCTCTCCTTACTCCCACCTCTCATCTCCCAGAGGGCCGGCCAGGCTGCGAGGGAGGGTGAGGCAGGCCTGGAAGGGTTTCCCCGCTGCACTGCCCTCAGCCTGGGTCCCTGGGCACACGGGCACAGCCTGGCGCGAGTGCCCCCTGCTGCCCTCCCCCAGCCAGCAGCTCTTATCCCCTCCTCACCCCTCGGGGCAGAAATGGCTAATCCAGGTGGTTAATGAACAGACACACACAGCTGCCTTCTACCCCCTCTCCTTCCTCTCTTCCCACCCCCCATCTCCTCCTCTGACCCTCTGGTGCCCCGCCTGCCACCCCTTCCCAAGTGGAACAGGCTCTGCAGAGCTAATCTCAGTGTCTGGCCCCCACCGCCCAATTCAGGACCAGATGTTTTTAGGCTGGCCACTGTCCTAGAAGAGAAGACTGGGAGGGGGTGACCCAGGGGTGACCAGGAGAAGCCTGCTGCGCTCCCGAGATGGGCTCCCTGCAGGGGTGGGATGGGTTTAGGGGACAGGATGGGTGCTGGATAGGGGAGGGCAGGACAAGCAGCCGTGGGATGAGGCTCAGAGGAGGAGCTGGAAACCGGGGTTCCAGAGTCTTTGGGGACAGGGCTTTCTCTTCTGGAAGCTGCAGAACTTCTTCCATGTGGCAGAGTCAAAGCAGGGAGGGGGGTCAGGAGGGCGTGGGGAGCACTCTCTTTCCTTGAGTCTCTGCTGGGCCCCTTCCTGAAGCTGCCTGGGTGGGGTGGGGACCATTGTGGCTCAGACTTGGCCTTAAGTTGCTTCTAGCCCTGCCAGCTGGCGGCCCCTCCTGTCTCCCCACCCTCACTCGCCCCCAGGACCTCAGGCTGAGCCCTTCCCTGCCCCAGACCCCTCTGGCCCAGGACTGTGGTGGGGACCTGGCTCCACATGGGGAGCTGGGTGGGAGGGCTCTCACTGGGTTCCCAGGCTGGGGAGGGTCTCCGCCAGTCTACAGGACCCCCAGAGCTGGGAGCCAGGACTCTGATCCGGAGCTGAGAATTATCGGGTGGTGGAGGAGGCAACGAGGGACCCTCTGCTTCCACACGCCTGCCTCTCCTTCTCTATCGCTCACTCTGTACTGCTCCATACTTCACCTTCCTCAGAGCCCCGGCTTAGAGTCTCCCATGGGGGCAGCAGCATCCCAAATCGTAAACACTGGGAGCTGGTGGCTGGTTGGAGGGGGGCTGGCTGGGGTGTCGGTGAGTTCGGAGCTGACCTTGCCGTGGGGTGACCATCTCATCTCTGACGGACTATAGCAGAAGACCTGGATTTTGGGGACTTCTCAGTGCCCTGTTTGTACTGAGGTAGGAACAGGAAGCAAAAAGGGAGAATGGATTTTTGTCGGGGGAAGGAAGCTTGGCTCAGGTTTAACGAAGGGGTTCTTAACTAGCCTGGCTGGCCAGCCGGAGAATGGGCTGCCTTGTAAGGTAGTGAGCTTCCCGTCCTGGGGGGAGTTCAGACCGAGGCTAGAAAACAGCTTGGAAGGATTCCTGAGCTGGGATGCGGTTAGGAGAGATGACCCTGACGGTCTCTTGGGATGCTGAGGTCCTGGGATTCTTGGAGTCAGGAATTCTCTGACACCCGGAATGGGGGAGTAGGAAGGCGAGGGCCTCCAGCCTGGGGCGTGGGCACTGCCTCTTATTCCTCCCTGCCAGTGTTTGGGGAACAGAGAGCCTGACGCTCTCCGCTCGCACCCAGTGCTCACTCTCCTACCAGGTCTGCCCCAGCTGCTTCCTGCAAAGAATCTGAGTTTCTTCCTATTTTTCCTGTCTCACCCTGAGCCTTGCCCTGCTGGTTAACCCCACGAGGGCCAGCACAGATGGAGGGGGCGACCTTGCCCCCTGCCCACTTCAGTTAGAGCCCGTGCTCCCAGTTAAGGGGGCTAACTGGCGGCTGGTGTGTGAGGATTAGGGGCAGGGGTGTACTTTGAGGTTTGGCAGCTCATGCCCCTGCCCAGTTTGTCCTCTGCTACCACCCCCCCACCCCATGGGAGGGGGCCTCCCCAGGCTGCCTGGAGATAGTGGGCCGAGGAACAGTGTCAAGATCTGAGATGCAGAAAGTCCCAGGGGTGGCCCTTGCCTGAGCCTCAGTTTCCAAATTTGTGTCATGACACGGAGTGGTCAGGGCAGCTTGAAGTGGTTTGTGTAAGTCGCAGCGGGGTTGCGAGGGAGGAGTGTGGGAGGAGCAGGTCCCCTCACTCCCTCCACGCCACCTCTCCAGACCTGTTTTCCTGTGGGGTGGGTGCCAGGTGGCAGGAGGAGAGGCAGGGTGGGATTGGGGTTAGAGGTTTCCAAACACCACACCCTGGGAGGCTGGGGCTTTTCATGATCGGAATGTCAAGGTAGGCTTCTGGGCTAGGCTCAGGACCCACCAGGGCTCCGTCCTTCCTGTCCCAGCCTGCGTCTCCCCACGGCCCCTGTGACTCCTTTTCTCCTTGGTGGGGAGAGTGAAGGAGTAGGGTCTGAGGTCACCCTGGTCATCCCCCTGCCTCCAGTCGGTCCTGGCTTCATCTGAGAACGAAGTCCTTTTCAGTGTCTAACTGGAGTCCCTTGTCCCGAGCCGGGACTAGATGAGGCTGCTTCATTAGGACATGCTTTCCTCTGGTTCGACAGAGACCCCATAGAGGGGCAGGAAGGTGAGATGCTGAGTGTGCGAGCTGGCGTGGACGGCAAAGGCTCTCAGCTGCAGGCCCTGGCTTATTGGCTTATTTCTGGGGCCACGTGTCTCTGCCTAGAAAGGGAAACTGAGGTCCAGCGGAGGGACGTGTATTGGAGGGGGGGCAGAGGAAAGCCCTCTCAGTTACTGGACTCTGAAAACAGCAAGTGAGCGTGATGCTAGGGGAGGAAGAGAGAGGTTTTCGGAGATTGGAGGGACTGTTGTCTCCAGAACTATATTCCCATGGGCCTGGCTCTTAGCTTTCAAAGCCATTAGGCACACAGAGGTGTGGGCACCAGCGAGCTGGAACGAGGTAGTCGGGTGGCGGGGCTGCCAGCCTTGCAGGCCATGCCCACCTCCCTGGGTGCTCTGCTCCATTATGCAAGGTCACACCTGGCCCTTCCTCTCCTTCCTTTGCTCAGATTGCCTGCAGCACTTTCCCAAGAGGGGAGGTGGCAGGCGGCATGGCTGGGTCCCTTGTCTGCCTCAACTCAGGTTGGTGGCCTTGGCCATCTTCCTACTTGTCCACACCTTGGTTTCCCTCGGAGAGATGGTCGATCTCCAGAGAGCTGGAGCTGTGTGGGGTGGTGTGGTAGGTGGGCCCGAGCCCGTCCCCGGTGCCGCCTCCTCCAGGGCTAGTCTGGGCTCTGTAATCCCTGCCTTTTTAGGGCTGGAGGCTTGTAGCTCAGGCCTGGGTGTTCTGGGAGGCAGGAGGGACTGGGCCGGGAGGGCGCGGTCCTGGGAAGCCGATGAGCAAGGAGGGGTGATGGTAGTGTCTGAGCCGAGTACTATCCTGCCACCATGGTGAGGGGCAGTCCCAGTTCGAAGTCCAGCTTCCCCAGAAACCTTCCTAGGCCATTTCCAGCCGAGAATATGGGGCCCCTCAGTTTTCCCTGCAAACTTCCCGAGAGCTCACCTGTCTTCTAGCTGGATTACAAGACCCTTGAGGGCAGGCCCGGGCCTTTTGCCTCCCTGGTGGTCCTTGCCGGGCCTGCCGCAGTGTGCTCAGCACTGACTGACTGCCCACTGAGGGGCACAGGAGTGCGGGATTTAGACAGGGCCTGGGGAGGATTGGCTGGGCCTGGAAACAGGGCTGTGTTGGCCAGGAGGTCTAGAGTGAGGCAAAAAATGTGACTCCGAAAGCCAGACTGCTGGGGCCCGACTCAGGCCGACCCTGTGTATTAGCTATGTGGCTTTGGCAAGTGACTGAACCTTTCTGAGCCTCGGTTTCCTCATCTGAAATGGGGAGTAAGAATTGTACCTGTTTCCTGGTGTGAGGATCAAATGAGTTAATTTGAAACACTTTGAACAGTGCCTGGCACATAGTAAAGGATCGATAAATGTTAGTAATTGTTATTATTATGGGTCATAGTGATGGTACTGGTGTTTCTCTAGGAGCTCAATTCAGGGTAGACTCTTTTCTCTCTCTTGTGGTTCTTCCATCCCTGAGACGGGAGGATTCTGGGACCAGAGAGTGGAGGAGATAGATGATGGCATCATTTTCCCTCAAGGAGACCCAGCATCAGAGCCCAGAGAGGAGAACCCCCCCACGTCTGTCTCCTCCTCTCTGTGCGTGGGGAGAGGCGGGGAGCTAAGGGGACTTCCCGAGACCTTGTCTGCCCAGGGGAGCCGATGCAGAGCTGTGTTTATGGAGGACTCTGAGAAAGCTGCCATCACTGTAAACAAGATGCGTTATTATAAACCAGTCCAAGCTCTGCTCCTTGGATCCTATCCCATCGCTTGATGAGAGTCACTGAATCGGAGACTCCCAGGCCTGGCAAGGACGTGGCTGGCCCAGCCTCCAGGCAGGCTTACTCTTGACCATGGGTATACCCATGGGGGTGGCGTCTCTATTTTAAAGTGGGATCTCCAAATAGCTGCTGTAAGTTGCTGTGTCGTATACCCGCTGGGTCTCTCTGCAGTCTAACCAGCATCCCTCTTGCTGCAACTTTAAGTTCAGTCCCTTGTTGGTGGGAGGTGGGGGAGAACCATGCCCAGCCCTTCCTGCATGCCATAAAGTTGGGAGCTTTGAACCCGTGGTAGGGGCGGGTCCTGGCCACACTCCCTCCTCATCCCAGGCCTCTGTCCTCTCTGGGGTCCTCCACTTTCTGGTGCCTCTGACATTCCTCATTAACAGGGGTCAGCCCCCAAGGCCTGCCAAGCTGCACTCTCTACCTACCCCTGGTTCCCACCCAGGGAGGCTGGGGTTGCTCCAGGTCGGGGGTGAGCTCTATTTCCGGACCCCTGGCCCGCCCAGTTGCAGCTGCAAAAGGCATTAAGCTTTTTTTTGGAGAAAGAATGGGTTTGGGTTGATGATGATGACAGCTGGGGAGGGTTCCTGAGCTCAACCCGGCCCTATCTCTCTTCCCCTCCCCAGCCCCTGTTCACCTCTGCTCCATTTCTAGGCCATTGCTCATCTAGAGGAGGGGCTCGCCTTTGGCTCTTGACCTTGACCAGACCTGAGCAATCAAGTGGCTACAGCAGCCCTTTATGGGGAGCAGTCTGTGGGTTAGGCCCTGGGCTTGCTGCTGGGGTGGGGGGTCGAAGGGCGGGCACAGGGCTCAAGGGGAGTGTAAGAAAGGCCCAGGGCATGGGGAGAGCAGCGCTCTTGCTCTGTTCCTGGATTCTGGAAGAGTCCCTTCCCTTGCTGGGCCTGATGTCCTCACCTGTCGGTGAAAGACTGGGGAGGTGCAGGGGCTGGAAGAGTCTGTGAGTGCATCTCCCTGCCTGAATCTCCCCTGGTCCTAAGCTGCGAGAACTTCACCTTGGATTGACCTTGCTTCCCTCCTGCCCCGCCCCCACCTCTGGCAATCGCTGGCAGGAAGTCCTGCTGATTAGGGCCCTAATCACCGGCTGAGACTCCCAGAAACAGCTGAGCTGGTTGAGCAGAGAGGGGCAGGCGGATGGGCATGGGGAGAAGCTCCCACCGAGGGACACGAGCTGGGTGTTGGGCTGTGATGGGGGGCACTTGATGCCTGCCTGTGACTGGGGGTGGGCTTCTTGGGTGGGGGCCGTGCCCAGGCACCCACAGTGGAGGCTGCGTGCTGAGTCCGACTGGGCTCATGAGGCCCCTTATTATTCACTTCAAAGCCTTTTGGGGGCACTGGCTGTATGCCAGGCAAGGTGCCAGGGGCATGGGGCTGGAAAGGCCAGGGGGACATGGTCTAGAAGGAGACAAAGGGGAGTAGATGGCTTTCTGCCAAATGCAGAGGCAATGTCAATCAGGAAGCAATGTACACGAGCTGGTGGAGTGGAGAGAGCTTTGGAGAAGAGATGCCATTGGAGATGGGTTTTGAAGGTTGAGAAGGAGTTCTGCAGGAAGCAAAAGGGACAAAGACTTCTTCAGGCACAGGGGAAAGGCATGCACAAAGGCACATGTCATGATGGATCAAATAATGTCCCGCACCCTGTGTTAGAGTCAGACAGAATGCTCTGTCCCTCCCGGCTCTGCTGCTTGCTAGCTGGGTGGCCTCGGGCCAAACCTCAGTGTCTGCATCTGTCAAATGGGGTTGATATTGCAGCCTCATAGAGCTATGATGGGGATGAAATGAGATCCTCTCTGGGAAGTGCCCCGCTCAGTGCCTGGCACGGAATAGGCCCACAGGAAGTGGTGTGCGTGGGAAAGGATGGCTTTGGGCGAGCCTGCTGGTGTTTCTTGGGGTCAGCCATGGGGGGTTTCCTGGGCCAGGTGAACGAGGGAGCAGCTGAGGGCTTTCATGTGGGGATAATGTGATGAGACTGTTATTCAGGAGGGTGATTTGGCCGGTGTGAAGGCTGTACTGACCAGGGAGATCTGGGGACATCCCATAAGCCAAAGTCCTCAGAGTCCTCTGTGCAAATTTCTCAACCCCACGCTGGGAAAGCCTCTCCTGCCATCGCTTCATCTCTCTGGGCTTCCTTCCCACGTGCTGACCCCCTTTCCTGCATCAGGAGGCTGTGGAGACCCTGAAATCTCCTTCCTGGGAGATCTTTCAGGCCAGGGGAGAGCCCTGTTGTAGCAGGCGGGAGTGAGGGTAGACCATAGGCTCTGGCATTTCTAAGGAATCGGGAGGCTCCTTTGGGGGCATCCTTCACTGTCTGCCTGGCACACGGTGGGCCCTCACTCTTTATTGAGCGAACGAACGCGAGGGTCCCCGAGTCAGGGTGGAGGAGACTGCGCTCGGAGGCCGAGGGTTTGCGGCCTGACCGTAGGCGGCCTGGTGAGTGTCTGGACAGGGGCTGCCTGTCCAGAGCCACGAGGACTGTTGAGCGTCACCGAGGCCGGTGGGGCTGAAGGAGTTCCATGATGGTGCGTGGATGAGGAAGCAGGGATTTCGGGAGCTTTAACTTGGAGCGAGGCCCTCTCATGAGGCACGGTGGGGAGGAGGGGGGTCAAGATCAGACACTGTGGCCACACTGTGGGTTTCAGTCTTGACCCCAACCTGCCAGTGCTTTATTTACCCATCTGTCAAAGCAGGAAATAAATAGAACCATGCCCAGCACACAGGCCATGCTCTGTGACCCTTGGTTATTATTACTACTATTGTTATGTGTTGGTGCAGAGGGAGAGAGGCAGGTAGGGGCCTCTCGGCTGGGATGAGTGCCTCGAGCGGGTGGGAGAGCACAGGAGAGACGAGGCTCCCCGGGAGGCTTTGAAGGCTCCTTGGTGCCTCATGAGCTGCCTCGAACCCCACACATCGGGCTGTGTCTGATGTGGCCAGCTGGGCTGAGCCGGGTGTGGGAGCGGAGGCTACGGCCAGCCTGGATTCCAAGCCGGAGCCCTGGGAGAGCAGGGGTGAGCCGGGGTGGGGGTCAAGGGGAGGAGAGGTGAGCAGAGAGGAGGCCAGGACTCTCCCAAGTCCCCAGCTGGGACTCCAGGAATTCCTCCCATCGTGTCCTGCCAGAGGGCCTGGCCTTCTAGCTCCATGGCCTCCGGAAGGCCTGTGGTCCATCTCCCGTCTGCCAGGAGACTGTTCCTGATGCTCTGTCGCTGTTAGAAAGTGATTGCTCCCCACTAAGCACGGTTTAGCTGCAGCTCCTTTCTTCTCTTCTCATCTGGGCTTCAGCTCCCCCAAGTCCGGTGGCTCGGGATAAGCAGCTGCTTTGCAACAGGAGGGCATGAGGGTAGGCTGCAGGGGCCTGCTCCAACCGACTCCCCGTGGGGTGAAAGGACTTGCAGTGAGTGGAGGGACTGGTGGCATGGGGGCCAGGCGGCCTGCTTGCAGTCCCCCTTTGGCACTGTGTGACCTTGGGCAAATCACATCCCCTCTCTGGGCTTCAGTTTCTTCGTTTATAAGATGAGAGGTTGGCCTTAGGAGAGCCCTCCGTTTCTCCAACCAGTGCTGACATTCTGCAAGGCTGCAGATCTTTCTGAACAGAGAGGCTCTTGTTCTTGGGGCCGTCCGAGGAGCCATCCAGCATGGAGGTGGGGGTCCTGGAAGATCTTCAGGCATCTGCTGGGAAGCCAGCTGAGATGCTGTGAAGGTCCCTTCTAGCCCTGGGATGGGAAAGTTCTTTGCCCAGTGACCACTCCTCCAAGCAGCTCTATTTCTTGGAACAGAGTGGAGGCTAACAGCTGTCTGGGCTGAGTGGGCCAGAGTCTGTGGGGCTCGGCCCCAGTGACTCAGGTGGTGATGCGCTGGCAGGATTGGGGCTAGCAAAGCGAGGGTGGGAACCAGCCAGATCCGCTGGCTCCCCTTGGCCACTCTCAGGGAACAGAGTCGGAGTGAGTGATGTGCTGGGGGGCAGGGTGCCGAGAAGAGTGAGTAACTAACAGTTGTGAGTAATGGCCCAGTGTCTCTGCTGGGCAGGTGGCTCCTAGGCTGCAGAGCTGTCTGAGGCTCCGGAAATGCTCCCCGGAGGCCCAGCCACTGAGTCACCGCAGCCTGAGCCCCTTAGGAGCTGGGGGTCCAGGCCGGCATGCCCACCCACCTGCCCCCTTTGCATCTCTGTGCCCCTCTGCATCAGCCCCTCTGCCCAGCGATCCTGCCACGCCCTCTAGGCCGCACAGCTGCCCTGTCTTTGTCGTCGAAGCACCCGGGTGACTTGGGTTGCCTGCAGGAGTATAGATTTGCAGTCTGGCTGTCCTGGGTCTGAGTCCCAGCTCCAGTGCTCATAGCTGTGTGACCCTGGGCAACTTACTTTTCTCCCTGAGTTTCTTGGTCTCATATGGAAAAGGGAGATTTGGCTGTTGTACATACCGTTGAAAGGGGTCAACGTGATGTCGTGTCTGCAGTACACGGTACCTTCGAGGGATTCAGATAATTTGGTCATCCGTCAAGCCCTAAACTCTGTTTTGCTCCTCTTCCCCACCTCCACTTCTAAAATTCCTGCTCCCATGCCTGTATTCCGTGATTTCCAGGATGTTTATTCTCCTATCAGCTTAGTACACTTGCCCTCCTGTTTCTGACACCTCCCACCCAGCTTTCATCAGTGTGCCTCGCCCCTCACCTGCTCTTCCAGAAGGATGGGCAGGATGCAAGTAGGGGGGAGAGTCCAAGGGGAATCTGTTGCTGGCCCTGCTCCCATAGATAGGCTGGCTCCTGGGGGCGCTTTGAGATCTGGGTGAGTATTCAGACTTGAACCCCCCTGCCTCTGCTGGTTCGTGCTCTCCCCTCCTCCAGTCTGGCCCTGTGGATCATTCCCCACCCTGGCTTCCTGAGATGAACTGTGCCCCGGGACCCCGTCCCCTGCCCCTGGGTGTGCTGGTGGGGCCGCCGTGCGGGAGTCAGTGCGGCTCTGCTTGGGGTGGGGCTGGCAGTACCACGGAGTGACTTTGCATCTGGTGCTGGCAGGGGTCCTGGGGGCTGTGTCTGCGCTGTGTGTGTGCCTTGGGGTGTGTGAACTGTGCGTCTGCACCTCAGCAGTGTCTCTGGGTCCCCGGGGTCTGTAGCTGATGTGAGCCGTCTTCCCTGTCTAAAGTCCGCCTGCATTTTCTGAGCCAGATAGAGCCGAGTCTTCCGCTGCCCCTCCCTTCAGCAACCCCTTCCCTCCAGACCTGGTTTCAGATGCGTGCATCTCCGAGGTTCTCCCTGAGAACAAGGAAACATTGCAGGGGGAGGGTGGATATGCGTCAGATGCAGCCGAACAATGCCGGTGACAGCCAGGCCTCCGCTGGCCTTCAGTGCTGGCCTCGCTTCAAGTCTCAGCTGCCGGCTAATTGGGAACCAGAGGGGGCTTCCTGCGCCTCAGCCACAGATGGATTTAAAGGAGCAACATGGGGCTGGGCTGCCCTGCCCTTGGGACTCCTGCTTCCGGGGCTCCTGGTGTGGTCCATCAGAGCAGATGGGGTTCTGGAACACCAGCCCTTGCCCTACGCTAATTGTGCAGATGCATCATTACGCTGAGTGCTCCTGGTGCTGCCGTCTGGGGCCCAGGACTTGCCTACGGGAGTGCCTTTGCAGATCACTGAAGCTGAGGCCAGAGTCGAGAGCTCAGGGAAAAGAAGTGGATTTTTTTTTTTTTTTTTTTTTTGATGGGAATCTCTTGCACTGTACGATACTTTCCCAAGTTCTGACGTATTGGTGGATGAGACCTTGTCAGTCAGCTACCTCTTCTCACCTGGTATATATAGTTCCTGAATTCTTCAGTCAAGTGGGCATAAGAACAGAGCCTACCTCACAGGGTTGAAGTGATGATTTTTTTAAAGATTTTTTTTAAAGATTTTATTTATTTGAGAAAGAGAAAGAGAGCGAGCATGAGCAGGGGGAGGAGCAGAGAGAGAGAATCTCCAGCAGACTGTGAGTGGAGTGCAGAGCCCGATGGAGGGCTCCATCCCAGGACCCCAATCTGATCATGACCTGAGCTGAAACCAAGAGTCGGATGCCCAACTGACTGAGCCACCCAGGCGCCCCTGCAGTGACGATTTGATGAGCTGAGATACATGCAGCCCTTAGCATGGGGCCCGCACCATGCAGTTTACTGCTGTGGACATGAAGACATGGAGGCGCATGTTGGTAGCGGCTCAATGGAAGGGACTACCGTGTACTAAGCGTGTGCTGTGTTCCAGGAGTTTTTAGTGGTGTCAACTGAGTCAACTCTATTTGGTTGCACCCTGGAACGTAGGTCTCCTTATCCCCATTTTCCAGACGAGGAGACCGCCTCGGGGAGCTGCAGGAAGTGGCGGGCTATGGCAATGTGGAATTGGAAGCCACGCCCGACTCCCAGTCCAGTGCTTCTTCTCCCAGCTCTTGCCCTTTGGCTGGAAACTCGTGGCCTCTCGATGTGTTGAGGAATTTGGAAGAAAGGGATCCATGGACAAAAGGTGTTAGGTGTGATCTTTCAGAACGGAATCTGCTCCCAGCTACGGGTTTTGGGTTAGAATCAGAGCTGTCTGCAGTCAGGCGATGGGACAGAATGACCTGCAGGGGTCCAGGGAATGTAAGAGCCACAGATGGGCTTTGAGGATGTAGAGTTTTCTCCTGGGTAACATGGACTTGGGTTGCCTTTGACCTTGTTCTTTCTTTGCGCGTCCTTCAATTTTTTAAAAAGAAAGTAGGTAGACACTGGGAGGGATTTCCTGATTGTTAGCAGCATAGGGCAGTTTGGGGAGCCTCACTTTTTCTTCAAATTTGAGATGACTTTTTTTAAATAACATTTGGTATTTCTGCAGTTGGTATGCATCTTGCAATTGGAGTGCACATTTGGGGTAGCATTTCTCCTTCTCAAAACCTGTTACCCAATGGATGGTGCCCCAGGCAACCAGTAACACCTTTAAGATTAGGAAGCAGAGTGGGAAGGGAGAGAGGGGCCAGGAGGGGCCAGGCCCCTGGTCCTGGCCCAGGAGTAGACTCTGGTCTAGTTTAAGAAGACAGAGGGACCCTCTGGTGTTGGTGTGGGTTCGAGTGTGGCCCCCAGCTCCAGAATTCTCCGATCTGTGGCCTGGCCGAGCCCCACTATCTCCTCACCCCAACCTCTCGTCAGCCTCCTTTGCCACGTCCCAGGGCTGCCGGTGTGCCTCTTAGCAGTTCCCGAGCCCTCTGACTCCTTGGGTTTCCCCCTTGCTCTTAGCTGTTTTTCCCATGCGTCCTTCCTGCCTCACTGTTCTGGCACAATTTAGGGTCAAAGACTTTTGTCCCTGCAAGTTCTCCTCTAGGGACAGAAACCCTCTGTGGGGAGTGAGGGGGGTTGGGTGGGCAGCCTCCCTCTGGGCGTAATTTCTGGAAAAACAGATGGATTTGAATCCCAGTGAGATAATAACCCTCTTCATACCTTCCTTATAGCAGTTAGTTACTGGACTCTTTTATAATTCCCTGTTTACATGTGGGCCTCCTCCACTGGGCCCCAAGTTCCCCTCCTGGTCCAGGCCATTCTTATTCATCTCTGTCTCCCTTGCTGGGAACCTGGCACTGAGGAGTGAATGCAGGGTCTTGCTTCCTAGGCCTGTCCCCCATCCCCCCCCACCGGTCCCCCAGTTCCACTAAAACCTTCACCACAGACCACAGCCCTTACCTTGACCAGATTCTTCGAGGAACTTCCTAGAAGCTATGTTTTCTGTGCTGCAGGCCATGTCACCCCACCCCCTGCTTTGGAACAAATGGCCCCTCTCCAGGAGGAGAAGAAGGGCTGGGGTTTTCCCTGGGCTTTGCATCTCAGGAGAAGGCAGCTCTGAAGTCTCCGTTTCAAACTGCCTGTTGACACTTTCACTTATGCAGCAGAGGCCCTGCTTCCTCGGAGGCCTCCAGGCTGGGCCTCTCAGTGGTGTCTGGCTTCTCCATCTTCTCCTGTCCCCTTGAAGCTGTCTTGGTGGCCTCTCTCCTCTGCACCTGGCCCTGGCTCAGAGCTTGTCTTGCTTTGGCAGCAGCTGCCTATTTTGGGTGGGACATTTGGCCTCCAGCCCTGCCCCTCGCCTGCACCTTCTCTCACTGGCTCTGGAGGCATTGGGCTACTCCAGAGCCCCTGGACAGGTGTGTCAGTCCAGCCCTCCAGACCTTGCACAAGGCACCCACTTTGACCCACTTCCTCCGTTTTGCCATGTGCGCCCCGGGCCCCGCTGACTGGTCTCCTCTCTGTTTTCCCACGGCTGATGTCTCCCCCGCCCCATCCGCCTCAGAGGCCATGCCCTCCATGAAACTCTTGCTGTGGCCCCTCACGGGTCAAGGTGGTGGGGTGCTGGGCACAGCTGAGGCTTGGGACCTTGGGTGAAGCGTGTGACCTCTCTGAGCCTCATCTGGGAAATGGGCTCAGAGCATATTAGATGGAACAGAATTGGACCTGAAAGGGGGTTTTTCTGGCTGGAGCAAGGGCTTGGAGGCAGAGAGGTGGGGAATGGGGCCTGAAAGAGACCCAGCCAGGTCCCGCAGGGCCATGAGGACCATATTAGGGCATTTGGACTCTGTCCCATGGATTCAGGAAGGACTTCAGGCAGGGGAGTGACAGGACTGGATGTGCATTTTAGAAATAGTTCCCTGGCTGCTGAGTGGAGAATAGGTTAGAGGGGCAAGACCTAAGGCAGAGACCTGAGTTAGGAGGTTCTTGCAATAATCTCTATGGTGCAGGGTGGGGCGGCTTGGAAAGATATTTGGGCAGAGGAATTGTCCAGGCTTGGTGGGAGGGAGGGGAAGGGGGAGTCAAGGCGGATGCTCAGGTTTCTGGCTTCACAACTTTGGGTGGCCGAGGGTGGGGGAGTGAGGTGGTTGTCAGCACTGAGCGGGAGAGGAGTGAGGTGGAGGTAGGGCTGTGAGCCCAGGATGCTGATCAGTGTCAAGCCCTGGGCCCAGCTGTGCCTTCTGCCCCCTGCTGGTGCTTTCCTGCGGCCTCATGTGTCCCACCCTTGTCTGTGGCTATTGCTCAGCCCCTCTGGGACCCCTGGCTTCCCCTCTGGGACCCCTGGCTTCCTCTCTCGTGCTCCCAGGGCCTGGCACACCATAGATGCTCAGTACAGGTTTGCCCGACCTCAACTTCTGTGCTTCTCCTGCTCACTGGGGTTTCATCATAAGAAGCTGGCCTGGTTGCAACCTCAGCCCTCCTAGAGTCACTAACTGTGGGTGTGGGTGAGTGTGGCCCCTGAGCCGGGGTCTTGGCTTGGGTTTAGGGGGAGGCACATCTTCAGAGAAAATGCTCTGCCACCAGCCGGGCCTCCAGCGTGGACTAACCCGGGTGCTAGCTCACGCCATCCTCCAGAAGGGCTCTGCAGGGACCAGCTTCCGTAGGTGGAGGCCTGCTGGTTCCATAGCATGCCCTGCTAGGTCCACCGCACCCCCCTTTCCTGTGGCTGCACCTTCTGGCCAGGCACAAGAGGGGCACACCCGGCTCCCCACCTCATGTAGGGTTGGGCTGTGCAGTCTGGCTGCTGCGTGTGGGTGTGGCCAGAGGTCAGGGAGGTGTTTGCCTGCAGAGAAAATTCCCTGTCCGGAGAGCCCTTTCTTGAGTGTGTTACCAGACCTAGAGGCTGGCAATGGGCGGGGTGGTCAGTGCGTGGGTGTGAGGGGAAGGTCCCGAGACAAGAGGGAGGACTGGGGAGAAGGGGGTGCTGCTGGAGCTTGGGGAGCAGGTTGATTGGGTCAGTGGTTCAAGAGGCATGTGGCCCAGGAGGGTTTGGGTGAACAGGGGGGACAGACGTCCTGGGGGCATTGCCCAGAGTCGGCCCTCTGGGACTCTCCTCTATTTCTTGTCGGAGTTGGAGCCTGTGCTGGGTTTGGGGAAAGGGCTGGCCCCTGGTTCTGGAGGGGACTCTTGCCTGGGACATGCCCTACCCCCCTCAGCTCAAGGTGTCCCTGGAAACAGGTCCCTTCTTGCCTCCAGGAACTGGATGCACTTCCTTTCCTGATCCTGAGCAGAACTCTATATAAGGGAAGGAAACAGCCGAGCAGGCCAGGAGCGAGCTCTGGTGAGGACAGGCAGCCTGGAGGGGAGGGCACAGGCCTGGGAGCAACTACCATCTCTTCTCCAGGAGCCCCCTGCCCAGGGCCTGGGGCTCAGAACGGGAGGCCAGTGTCTTGAGCCATTGAGCCATGCTGGGGCTCTGTCTTTTGCCGCCCGGACCTTGTCCTTGCTCCCCGCAAGCCCCCTGGCTGAGGCATTCTGTAGTTACCTGACTGCTGTGTAGGCTCAGTGCACACTTGCCTCCCACCGGGCTTCCAAGCCATCCTTCAGTCCACTTGGCTGGGCCTGCCAGCCTGCCTTTGCCCGGCTCACTGGGGCTGGCCATGGCCTTCTTGCCGGAGCCCGGCGGACTCATCACGTGACGTCTGAGGTGCTGGGCTGGCCACAGCCGAGGGGGTCTTCTGGCTCTTTCCTCAGTCATGTGGCATGGAGGCTAGATCCTCTGGGGGGTCATGATCTGTATTATTCTTGACCCCTGTGGTGTCACCACAGTGACCAGGGCTCAGAGGTAGTGGCGTGCTGGCCACAGGTTCCCCAGGAGGGGCCCGGAGGGTGAGCAGCAGCTCCGGTGGGAGGGGGGGTCCACTTGCTCCGTGCAGGGCAGGGAGGGAAGAAGTCGGGGCAGTGGTGTCCTGTGCTGTGGCTGGGGGAAGAGAAGGCAAGGCTGGAGGTCAGGGTCTGTCCAGTGTGTGTTTGTTAGTGTGGAAAGGAGGACTTCTTGGTTTTAGGGTGCCCAAGTGGCCCGTTGTCTGTGGGCTTTGGGCCCCCCACTTTTTCTCCCCCTCCCCATTATTATTAGTATCATTATTACACGTCTTTAGCCTGCCTTAAGCTTCACCCTTTACTTCTCTCTGCTCCCTCTCCCACTCAGGCACCTTCAGTGGCTCCCCAGTGCCAGCATCTAAAAGTCTTAACTTCTCTGCTGGGCTGTCAAAGTTGCCCGTGGTCCAACCTGGAAAGAGAGTTTGCAGCCGGTCCTCTTACCCTTTGTCTCCTTCCGTTTGTCCTTTAGTGTCCCTCCTTCTCCCTTTCCCCCACCCTGTGTCCCAGCCAAGGGGGACTTGTAGGAGTTCTTTCCTCCATGCCTTGTTCACGTGATCATTTGCACCTGAAATGCCCTTTCCCCATCTCCACCTTTTAAAACCCCATCCACATACCAGGTGAGCTCCGGGCTCTGGACCAGGGGCTCTTCCCGCCCTCGGGGCTCTTAGAACGGTCCTGGGTGAGACGCCCAGCAGACAAAAGCAACCTATCCTGGAGGCCTGGCCTAGGTGTCCCCTCCTCTGTGGACCCTACCCGGGACCCCCGAGTGCTCTCTGCATTCACAGCCCCTGGCACCTCCATCCGGCCATAGAGGCAGCGTGGCGTGCTGGGCAAGGTGGGCATTGGAGGCAGGCGGACCCCGGGGTCTGTCACTTAGCAGCTGTGCTGTCTTGGATCTCACAGGATTGCCGCGAAGACGGCTGGACATGAGGGCACTCATCTCTGCCTCCAGCAGGTCCCAGGGAGAGGAAGGGATAAAATAGTGTGCCTGGTACACAGTGAGCATCCAAAGAAACCTCAGCAACTGCTGCTTCTGCTTCTGCCATTCCTTCTCTTACGAGCTGTTCGACTTTGGGCAATGGCTTGATCTCTCTGAGCCCATGTGCCCCAAAGACCTGTCATGAAGACTAAATAAAATGTACGTAAAGCACCCAGGTCGGTGATGCATAGTAAGTGCTCTGCAAACCCTACCTTCCTTCCCTCCCGTGTACCTCTGGGTGTCAGCCGAGATGGGGGCCTGGAGTTGTGGAGGCAGGGATGTGGAGGGGTTGTCAGGCAGAACCTCGGTGGAAACAGCCTGCGTGTCCATCCATCGGATAAACACGGTGTGCTGGGCTCACGCAGTGGATTAGTATGCAGCCTGGAAAAGCAAGGCAGCTCTGCCACATGAGGCCACATGAGTGAATCCTGAGGACATGACACCAAGTGTGACAGTTGCTGGGGCAGCTCTAACAACATACCGCACGCTGGGTGGCTCACACCATGAATTCATCTTCACCCGCTTCTGGGGGCGGGAACTCCAAGTCCAGGCGTTGGCACTTCCCATTTCCTCTGAGGCGGATTCTTGTGTCCTCACGTGGTCCTTGCTTTGTGCATGTTCCCCTAGTGACTCTCTGTGGGTCCTAGCCTCTTCCTATAAGGACACCTGCCAGATTGGATTAGGGCCCGCAGATGGCCTCGTTGTAACTCCATCACCTCTTTCAATACAGTTACGTTCTGACGTACTGGGGATTAGGACTTGCAACGTGGGAATTTGGGGGGATAGAACTCAGCCCAGAACACGAAGGAAATAAGACAGACTCAAATTGCTGTGTGATTCCTCTTATGCGAGGTGCCTAGAACAGGTAAATTCATAGACACAGGAGGTAGCTTAGAGATCCCCAGGGGCTGGGAGGAAAGGGGGACGGGGTTCTTGTTTAAAGGATGTGGGGTTTCTTGTTTGGAAAGGTGACAAGGTTCTGGAAATGGGTAGGAGTGATGGTTGTACAGCAGTGTGAATGCACTTACCTGCCATTGAAATGTACTCTTAGAAATGGTTAAAATGGTAAATTCTATGTTGTATGCATTTTACCACAATAATAATAATAGAAAGGACTAGCTAGAGATAGGAAAAAAAAAAAAAAACCTTCTGCTCAGGATTGTATGAAATGCTAGAGTCAGAGACTCGAGTGGTTCTCAGTTTTGGCTGGGGCAAGGCGGTCCTGTCCAGCCCCAGGGTCAGGCGGACGTGGGGAGCTCCTCAGAAGAGCTGGGCAAGTTTAGGAGCCCGGGGTTTGATGTTATCAGGGCCGACAACTTGAGGCCCTGAGGATGGGAATGTCACCCAGTTGGGGACCAGGTCCCATCGCTTGCACACTGGTGAGGTAATGGGGGCCATGCCAGGTGGGTGCCTGGGTTTCCTCTTGCTCTGCAAAGAGCATTGCCTGGAGCCCACAGACCAAGATTTCACCTGCAGCGTGCCCCTTCCCAGCTGATTGACCTGCGACAAGTGTCATGATCTCTTCGAGCCTCCGTTTTTTTTCATCTGTAAAACGGAAACAATATTACTGACTCTGTAGGATCGGAAGGGCTCAGAGAGACAGGCATATGGCAGGATTGGCCCCAGCACCTGGCACGTAGAAGGTTCTCAGCGGTGGCGGTGATTTTGACCACTGGTAGTTGCAGGCGCCTCCCTTCCTCGGGTCCGAGTGTCCTGCATCTTCCCACAAGTGCTTATTGTGCAGCTACTATGTGCTGGGACCAATGTGATGAACAAGATGTATTCTCTGCCCGCAGGGCCCTTGATTTCTAGCAGGGGAAACAGATTACTGACAAGGAAACAGACACCTGTTTAGTTGCAAATTGCAATTAGGTCTGTGAAGGAAGAGATAAGAATGCAGGAGAAACAGTGTGTGTGTGTGTATGAGTGACTTAAGGGAGTCAGAGAGGGCCTCTCTGTGGTGGTGGCATTGAAGCCAAGCCAGAAGGCTGGGAGGGAACAGCATATGCAGAGGCCCTGAGGAAGAACAGAGCTAGGTGTGCTCGAAGGACTGAGAAGAGCCCACCCTTATGTGTGGCTTTAGGTCCTGGACAAGGGATGGACACGGAGTGCTGGTGGAGAGAAGTACAGGGCCCAGGTCACACCGGGAGCCCTTGCCTGGCTGGCTGCAGTCTGGTGCATTCAACCTCGTGACCTGGGGGAGTCTCCAAGGGTGTGTCCCGTTGTTGGCATTGTGTCCAGGGACCTTTGAAATTCAGAAGATGTTAGTGGGTGGGGGACTGATGAATGCCAGGCATTGGTAACTCACCCCCCAGCTGCGCCCCCAGCTCTCTCCCTTGCAGGCTCCAGAGCCAGATTTGCCCCTCCGCAGTGGCCTTGGACAAGTCATCACCTTTTCTGTGCCTTCCTTTCTTCATCTGTGAAATGGGGATAAGAAGTCTCTGCCCCAAGCATTTTGAGAGCTTAGGACAGTAGCGGACTGAAAGCCACATTCCAGGGGCTGTTGCCCTGGTCGTTGGATAGAGCTGTAGGGACACTAGCATTTACGAGAGCATCAGCATGGCCGAGAGGGCAGGAGCGCATCTCCGTCGGGAGCCGGCCTGCTGGGTTCACATCATCGGATGGCTTATCGACCTCCCCAACGCCTCGGCCTCCTGGGCCATAAAACGGGGTGTTGAGGGTTGTTGTAGGGATGAAATGAGGGAACTTAGGCTGAGTGGCATAGGACAAGTGTGACGGGGGCACCTGCCATTGCTTCTACTTTGACTGTTGCGTTTTTCCAAGGGCAGAGACTGAGCATCAGGCCTGCTCAGCCCGCACCGTGTGGATGGGTTTATGGAGATACACCAGGGGAGGAGGCTTACCTGAGGCTGACCTCCTGGGCCCGAGCCCTGGAATCCCGCACTGCCAGTGCCCGGGAAGCCAGTCTATGACAGGGCTGGGACCCAGAGCCCCTGCAGACACCCCAGAGTCTGCCCCCTCTGCGGAGAGAGGGTTCCTAGCTCGGGTCCCTATGGGGCAGTGGGAGTGGTCACTGCTGACACCGGGAGTGTGGGGCTGTAGGGCACGGGCCACAGAGTGGCAGGGGGCCCTGGCTCTCCCTGGCACATTCCAGGCTCCTGAGAGGGTGGCCAGGGGCCAGGGTGCCGGAGGGAAGGAGAGAGCCTTTTAAGGAAACATTTCTCTGCTTACAAAAAAAAAGAGAGACAAGAGACATTGAAACACACAACAAAGTTAGTGGGCTGGCCGGCCGGCTGGCCTGGAATGCACAGCTGGGGGCGGTGGGTGGAGGAGCTGCTAGGGGGCAGCAGGCCCCGAGGGGCGCCCAGACCGTAGGCCCTGCGGCCGGGGGTCCACCGCTCCTCTGCAGAGCTCAGGCCTTAGGGGCAGCTCTGCCTCAGGGGAACAGGGAAGCGACCTGGGGTCGGGACACCTGGACTCCCGTTCTTTCCACCACCGCCTTAGGGTGGTTCTGGAAGGGAGGCCCTCCCACTGTTTCAGAGGACACTGTCCATTCTGCCCCTGCTTTAAATGGATCCATAACCTCTCCCCGACCCCCTCAATCCCCAGACCCCGAATGGAGACTGGAAACCCCCTCGTGTCACGGCGTGGGAGACAGTGGCTGTGGATGGGACTTGCCCGGGTCTGGAGGCCGTGGCCGGAGTCTGCAGCATCCGTCCCCCTGCAGCATGGTCCTCAGGTTCCCAGCCCCACCCGAGCCCCAGCTCCAGCTCTCAAGGAAGGAGTGGAGCAGGGTGCTGCCCTGTGGATTGCACCTGCTCCCACCCAGGGCCCGAGGGACCCATAAATGATAGAGTGGTGGCAGACACTGGGAACCTGGCCCCGTGAGGTTGAAACCTATAGCCCCTGAATGGGGTTAGGGACAGGAGGGGACAGGGAGGAGGCCGCTGCTGGATGCAGGACTCCTGCCTCACAGGTGCCTGGGGGAGCAGTAGTGACCCCCGTGGCTGAGACCTTGTCCAGTGGGCAGGACAGGCAGAGAACCCTGCAGGCCACAGCCACCTCTGGGACCTTCCCTTCCTTCCCAGTCTGTTCTCCTGGCATCCTCCACCCCACCCTAGGCTCTGTCTGCCCCAGAAACTTCTAAAACAGTCACTCATGGCTCCATGCTTGTGTGTACCAAGAACCCTGAACTTGGGGGGGCATTTGTCCCCATGTTTCCTCGTTCTCTTGAACATAAGGGAGGAGTTTCCCTTCACATTTCATTTTGGGAATCAGAATGCCTAAGTTCAAATCTTCACCACTTATCCGCTCTGTGACCTTGGGCAAGGTGTTTAACCTCTCTGTGCCCCCCCTGCACCTCAACCAAAGATGTAATAGTACCTACCTTATTGGGTTGTTGAAAGATTAAATGAGTTAATATGGGTCTAGCATAGATAATAATGCCTGTCATTCCTATAGTCCGTATTCAATGAATGTTAGCTATTGTTCCTTTCTTTTGGCCTCATGTATGACTCTCTCAATAGTCTCGGAGTAATGGTGAGTACAGGGCGATAGATACTGAGACTCAACTCAGGCTTCTTTGCTGGAGAATGAGTTGGGGCAGGAAGCCCGTAATGGGACTGGATCGAGAACCCAGGGATGCTAAACACCCAGCTTCTCTGCCCCTTCCAGAGCTCAGGGCACACCATCACGTGAGTCTTGTCCCCTTCTGGGCTGGTGTGTCAAGTCTGGGGATCCCTTTGGCTGGTTGGAGGACAGAACTGGGTCTGGTGGAGAGAGGGCCCGGCTGAGGGTGGCTTCTTGTGAGCAGCCAGCTCTAGCCGAGCCTGGAGGCTGTCGCCATCACTGCTCTGCTGGGGTGGTGGCCGGAGCAGGGGTTGCCCACTTTTTGAGGAGGCAGCAGCCCCCTCTTCAGCGATCTGGGGCTTGTGCCCACACACCCTTATGCCCGAGGGAGAGCCTCCTCCTAGTCCCCTCCGTGGGCCCCTTGGGTTGGGAATTGGAGCCAAGATTGAGGTATGAGCTCCAAGAAAAACGTGTCCCAGCTAGAAAAAAAGAACACACTGAGTCTCTGATAAAGGGCCCTGCTAATTGTCAGGGTAGTGGTTTGGCTGCCTGGCCTGGATGGGGGATGTTATCTCAGGGGAGGGAGAAATGCAGCCCTCCCTCCCCCCTCCCTCTGTCTGGAGGCCCGCGTGCCAGTCCCCACCCTCCATCAGAGAGGAAGATGAGGATGGTGTTAAGAATAAAAGCTTGCCCATAGAGAGTGTGCTTTCGCCCCTCGAGGCTTTCTTTGGAAGAACTGGCAGGGGCCTTTCACCATCCTGCTTCCCACATGCTGTGGGGACCCTAGACTCTGTCTGCATCTTTGGGTGAGATGTCCTGGCATTGGGGAGAACCTCCTTTCTCAGAGGTCTCAAACATGTTTTTAAAAAATGTAAAACAAATCTTAGCATATTGTAGAACATTTAGAACATAGAGCAGAGAAAAAAAAAAAATCCTTCTTCTTATTACCTTAACCCACTGCTATTAAAAAAATCCCGGTGCACTGACCTCCAGTCTTCTGCATATTTTTCTACAGAATTAAAAAATTGTGTGATATACGGGGCGCCTGGGTGGCTCAGTCGGTTAAGCTTCCAACTCTTGGTTTCAGCTCAGGTCATGATCTCAGGGTCATGAGATCGAGTCCCGCATCGGGCTCTGCGCTCAGCACAGCGTCTGCTTGAGATTCTCTTTCTCCCTTTCCTTGTGCCCCTTCCTACCATGAGCATGTGTGCGCGCACTCTGTATCAAGTAAATAAATAAAATCTTAAAATCTTTTGCCTTCTGCCACACCCCCTCTACCCAGTGTTATTGCCCGAGAGATCCCCCACATGGCTGCAGAGTCTTCCAGTGACCTCTCCAGCTGGTGATGGTCAGTGTGTTGGGCTCACGGAAGGGGTGTCTAGCATGGAGGTGGGGTCGTGGAATGGTCTCAGGAGGCCCTGGTTTTCTGTGGGGATGAAAGATGCTAACCTTGCCCCTTTCTCTGTTCCCTCCCACAGGTGGCTGCCCCCTGCCTTCCTCCATCCAGCCATGAATTGGTGGTGAGTGACAGTCCCTTCCCTACCCTGCTGGTCTCTTTCCCCTCTTTCTTCAGCTCTTTCGTTATTGCTGCCTCTAGACCTAAGCATGCTGCTAGCCCCGGAGGGTGCTGGGCCATTAGGTAAGGAGGAGGAGGGGGACACTTCCCGAGGCTGAAGCTGGACTGGGAGGAAATGAGTCATGAGGTCCCTTCTGATGAGATGCAGGGCCTCCTATTTCAATTTGAGACTGAAGTCCTTGGAAAAACCCATAAAAGGGCATCTCGCATGCCTCTGGGCCTGGCCAGTGCCTCTTGCTCTGGGCTTCCAGGACCAGGGGACGGCACCTTCTACCTGCCAGGACCAGATACCCTTTGGCTGGAGGACAGGGAACGGATAGCCGGACCCACAGAGTTCGCCCGCCTGGGCAGTGGCTCACATTCAGGTGGTCCGTTGCACCTCCAAGCCCCTTGGCTGACTCTGCTTTTCTGCTCTGTCTCCATGTCTCCCACCCCTGCCTCCCCCAGCAGGCTTCCAGAAAAGTGTGGATAGGGGCAGGACGCCTATGAGTTGTGGGCTGTCGGGAGAGGGGCCTGTTCCAGACGGATCCCAGCTGGGCTGATTTGGAACACTGGGAACTTTTCCTCCCGGCCCTCTCAGGGCCTTCTCACCCTCCCAAGGCCCCCCCTGCTCCCCAGCCCAGCGCTGGAGGGAGGCAGGGCCCTGGAGGCTGGAGGGGAGGGGTCTGCATGAGTACAGGTGCATCCGTGTGTGTTTGTGGGGGGCGGGAGGGGTGTCCTATGGGCACAATCTGATTTGCTGCTACAGAGGAGCCTCTGATGACACTCGTGTGGGTGGGAGTCTGGGGGAGGGGGCCAGGATGCCCTGGCAGTTTCAGGCGTCTGCACACTCGCTCAACCTGGATACTGGAATCTCTGTCAGGCCACCTGGTCTCTTCTTTCCCTCCAACACCCATTTGCCCAGTGACAATGGACAAGTCCCGCACTCTTTCTGGACCCCAGCTTCCCTTACTGTCAAGGAGAGGGGTTGCTCCAGATGCTCCCAAGGCCTTCTCGGTGCTGAGAAGTGTCCCCTCCACCGAGGGTTGTTGCTGGAATGAAATAAAGTTTGTAAAAGTGCTCGTGACTCAGCCACCTCGGGCCCATGGCCGTGTCCCTGGCCTCTGCAGCCCTGGCCCAGGCCCTGCCAAGCTATTTCTGTTCCTCGCAGAGGCCCCTCCTCCCTGGTCTCACTGGGCTCAGACCCTTCTGGGCCTCAGCTCTGCCCGGCTATGCCGCTCCAGATGTGACGTGTTTTTTGCACAGAGCCCAGTCGCAAGGTCATCTGACAACAGAGGGGGTGGGTGGGGTGAGGCTGGGGTGCTGGCCTGGTTTGCAACTGCTGGTAAGAAGTCACTCTGGGATTGTGGAGGGTCATCATGGTGGGCGAGCGGGGTGGGGGTGGGGGAAGCGGGGAGCATAAGTCTCATCATTTCAACCCAACTGCCACCTCGCCTCTGAGAACAGAATGTCCTTGGCTGCTCTAGGATAGCTGGGGGGTCTGGGGTTTAGGGATCTCCAGGCAGAAGGCAGATTCCTGGCCACTTGGAGTCTTGTGAGCTTTGTTTATGTGAGGAAGGGTCAGGGGTTGGAACAAAAGGGAAGAGGTTGGCATTCCAGCTGGAAGGATTGCAGTTAGATACCTGAAGGAACTCCTACCTGAGTGAGGCTGTGGAATCTTCCCGTCCCTGTGATGTGCCCCACCTGTGCAGGAGGCTCTGACCTTCCTGGAGGCTGGGTCAGCCACCTGATGGTGGAATGGTTGACACACCAGATTGTGCTCCCTGAGGCTTCCCACCTAAATCAGAACCCCCCCCCCCCGCAACCGCCGTGGTCAAGAGTGAGGGGGTTAGACTCCCTCCCTTTGGATCCTGGCCCCCAGTCTCCTCTGTGTGACCTTGGACACATTGCTTAACCTCTCTGAACCTCAGTTTCCCCCTCTGCAGATTGGGAGCTTGTAACAGCAGCTACCCTATAAAGTGGTTAGGGAGAATAAAAAGGAAATGAGTGTATTTTTTTTAAAGATTTTATTTATTTGAGAGAGAGAGAGAGAGTGCACATGAGAGCGCACAAGTAGGGAGGAGGGGGAGAGGGAGAAGCAGACTCCCTGCTGAGCAGGGGGCCCACATGGCCCAGACAGAGACAGCACCCCCACATCTAGCCCCACCCCTACCTAAGCCCAGGACAAAACCTTTGGCTTTTTTTTTTTTTTTTTTTTTTAAGATTTTATTTGTGAGAGAGCAAGAGGGAGAGGGAGAAGCAGACACCCCACTGAGCAGGGAGCCGGATGCAGGGCTTGATCCCAGGGCCTCGGGATCATGACCTGAGCCAAAGGCAGATGTTTACCCCGCTGAGCCACCCAGGCGCCCTGTGAATGTATTTATTTAATCCGTATTCAGGGCCCTCCAGGGCCTGCCCACCTGATTTGGGGTAAAAGTCCAGGTTCTTGCACTGGCCTGTACCACCCTACAGGATGGCTTTGCACTCTGGAACATCTCCTAGAAGCTCTCTCCGCCACTCACTCGGCGTCAGATACCTGGTCTTCTTGCTGCTCCTTGAACACAGCAGGCCTGATGCTCCTTCAGGACCGCTGTTGTTTGTGTTCCTCCCGGCCGGGAGCCCATTCCCACGGATCCCTGCGAGGCAAGGCTCTTTCCCTCCCACAGGTGTTCACGCAAGTGTGAGATTTCCCTTCCCCCAGCAAGCAGCCCTATCTCCCCTCCCTGCTCTCCCGGTCCCTCCATGGCTCACAACCTGGTACACGGTGTGTGTCTCATTTACAGGGCTCCCCCCGTACCAGCACGTCAGCCTGTGTGGACAGGGATTTTTATCTGTTGTGCTCACTGCTGTATCCCTACCCTCCGGCACATAGTAGGCTGTCACCTACTATGTGCCGGAGGGTAGGGATACAGCAGTGGAAGAAAGGCGTTCAGCTGGATGCCCGGTGCGGATTAGGGGCTCAGCAAGCGGGACTACTGTGGCCCCTGTTGCCCCACTTGCCCATGTACGGGGGTCTGTCTATTCAAGGGGCAGGGGTGGGCCTGGGCCGGAAGCTCTGCTGTCGTCCCCAGGGAGTGGGAAAGCGGCCCAGGGGAAACCGGGAGAAAGTTTGGCTTCCCCCAGAGAGCACTCAGCACCTGTTTCCTCAAGGCAGGCGAGGCAAGTGCTTTGAGCAGGTTCACAAGAGGGAGGAAAGGGCGGGTTGTATTTTTCCTTCCTTTTCCATTTGCTGCCTCCCTTCAGCCTCGGCAGAGCTGGTCTCTGGTCTCCCTGCTCCCTTCTCTTGTGCCTCACACAGTGTGTGCCTGTCTGTTGCAGTTTCTCCAGGTCTCAGGGGGGTTCCCAGCTGTCCCTCTGGCCTTCTTACCCATCTTGCTTCGATCTTACCCCCCTGGGATCGGGAGTCCGAGTTCTGGGCACAGGATTTCTGCATGGCGTGTGCCTGCCAGTCACATTCTCCAGCTTGTGCCAGGCCAGCCAGGGCAAAGTGGCTTAATCTTCAACCCGTGTTTTCATCTTACTCAACAGATGTTGCCGAAGGCCTCGGGTAGAAGGGTCCTAGGGTCACCTCCCTCCTGTGGGGTCCCCCAGTGGGGGCAGGATGAAGAGGGGAGAGGGCTTGTTTGCCACGGACACTCCTGATCCTTGGAAATTGCTGAAGCAGCTTTTCTCAACTTCTGAAAAATAAAGAGTCAAAAGGAATTTCCCGAGGGTGATAGCCAAGTGGAGTGGCCGCCGAGGTCGGCTGGATGGTGAGCCCTCCTGCACACACAGCCTGGCACCCAGGAGACTTGCGCTGGGGACAGAAGGGGGTGCAAGTGCTTCTCCTCACGCAGACCAGCCCCTTGGCAGGTGCTCAGAATGTCACTGTGGGGTGAACTGGAGGTCGGGTGGGGAGTTTGTGAGGGCAGGAGGGAAGAGGTGAATGGGACAATGGGAATGCCAGGCCAGATTCATCCATAATAGCAATCAGAGCAATGGGGAGACGTTAACCCTTGTATGGAACTTTCTTTCCACCAAACATGGTTCGGAAAGCTTTGTAAAAATAAACTCATTTATTCTGCAGGACAACACAGCAAGAGAGATGCTGTGATTATCCCAATATTGCAGATGAGGAACTGAGGCCTCAGGCCCCAGAGATATTCAGAGAGGGAGCTGGGATTTTGACTCAGTAGTCCAGCACTGCTGTCCACCCTCTGACCATCAGTCTTGACAAACGTCATTCACTTGCATGACACCTGCAGTTTTCAAAGCCTTTCCCCTGACATCGGGCCATGGGGAACCCACAGTGGATTGTGTGAAAGTCTGGGCACGTGTGAGAGCCACCTGGGTAGGCGGAGGAACAATGTGGGGCTCAGAAAGTCTAGGTGATCTGTTCATGGTCCCACAGTAGTCGGGGGGTGGGTGGTGGTGTGCTGAGTCAGGAGTGGGGTTTTAGATTCCTGGTTCTGCTTTCTCCCCAGGATCCCCTAGATGCTTGCTGCTGATGTGAATACTGGATGCAGCCAGGTGGACTTTTCTAGGATTTCCTCTCCTTTCCTTTCCTTCCTTTCTCCCTCCCTCCCTTCCTTCATTTATTTGAAGTAGAGTCGACCCACAATGTTACATTAGTTTCATGTGTTGGGATTTCTTTTTCTAAACAGCACCAACCACAAGTGTACCTAGCTAGCTTAGGGCCTGGGATTTAGAGGAGGGTCCTGAGCACCCACCTTGTACACACTGCTGTTTTAATGCTGGGGCTGCAAAGTTCCTTTCTGCCACAGTGCCAGGCCTTCTAGAAGGCGAGTGGGGATGGCATGGAGCCACAGGAAAGAGAGGACTTTAGACACCATTTGGTCCAGTCCTGCTCTGTTTCAGGTGAAATGGAGGCCCTGAAAAATTTTTTTTGACTTGAGTGTTTTTTTATTGTGGTAAAATACACATAACATAAAATTAACCATCTTAGCCATTTTCGAATGCACAGTCATGGTATTAAGTTCATTTCTGTCCTTGTACAAACGTCACCCATCCTACTCCAGAACTCTTGTCATCTTGTAAAACAAAACTCTACCCATTTAACAAGAGCTCTGCCCTCCCCTTCCCCAGTCCCTGCCAACCACCATTCTCTTTGTATCTCTCTGAATTTGACCACTTAAGTGCCTCATGTGAGTGAACTCATATGATATGTGTCCTTTTGTGACTGGCTTGTTTCACTTAGCACTGATGTACTCAAGACTCCCTGTGCTGTAGTGTGTGTCAGAATGTCCTTCCTTTCAAGGCTGAATAATATTCCATTGTATGTCTGTGTCACAGTTTGCTTACCCATTCATCTGTCAGTGGACATTTGAGCTACTTCTAGATTTTAGCTCTTGTGAATAACGCTGTTTTCTTGAGAGCAGGCATTCTCCTGGGCTTGGGGTGGTGGTCCTGAGATTTTCAGAAGACTTTCCCAAGGTGCCCAAGTGTCAGATCTGAGGCAAGAAGGCACCACACTGCCTCATGGAGGAGGAGGATGATGTGATGTTCCGGAAAAGTGTGCAGAGCCCTCAGCCCTGATGATGCCATCTTGCCCTCCATCAAGGAGAATGACTAGCAGTCGCTTTAGTTTGAGCTCCAGGCTCTGATGAAATTTCATCTTCTGGCCATGAGTGCCATGAGCAGCCATCTTGGAAGATTCTAGAAAGCGGAGCAATGTCAGGAGAGATGAGCCCGATAGAGGCTTGGTTTTCAAAGGAGAGAGCAAACTGGGCATTACATTCCAAAGAAGATTCTCAGAGTGGTGAGGGTGCTGAAGATCTCCTTTCGTGCAACAGGGCTGTGCGGTCTGGAGAGGGAAAATATGGAGCAGGCGCAGACTGGGAGTGAGAACGTGGGGAAGGACAGATTTGCTATTGCTCTCCAGAGTAGAACCTAGTATGGAGGTTCTTACAAAGAGGAGGAAGGAGACATAGATGTAAAGAAGAGCTTTCTAACATCTAAAATGGCCTGTCAGGGGAGGGGAGGTGGTGTTGCTGTCTGTTGCTGGAACCCATACTCACCAGCACCTACTAGGTGTAAGGTGGATGCTGATGGCAAGTTCTTTCTCTGGGGAGGGCCTGGTGGAAGTCCCGCCCTTAGACTGGGCTGTGAAGGGACATGGCTCCTGGAGGTCAAGGCATCCATGAATGTGCTGACCACCATCCCGGGAGAGATCCAAGTCAGGTGAAGAGAAGCCCTTGGGAGCCATGTTCAGTGGGGGAGAAAGAGAGGAGTATGAGATGGAAACTGATCAGTGCCCGCCTGGGGGCTTCTCACCAGAGGTGGCCTTGGGGGCCAGGGAAAGAAGCAATCAGTTTGTGCTGTGGTGGCTGAGGAAGTCTGTCTCCTGTTTCAGGTCTAGTTTAAGATTTGAGCAAATGGAAGAGAGGAGAGGAGGAGGATGGAGAGCTGAAACAGAGAGGGGGCAGGGCCTTCATATGAGTTCCTGAGCCCGTTGCGAGCCAGGGCAAACCCAGGGTAAATATTTTTGGCCAGTCTGCCCTTGCTGGAGGAGGGGGGTGGAGGGGGTGGGGGCCAGGCGATTCTGTGTCATTTTGGTTGGTGGCCCTGGCTGGGTGTGCTGATGGAACTGATGAGTGCAGGAATGGAAAGAGCGCGAACATGGCATGTGTGGAGGAAGGGGCCAGATAAGGGAGGAGTACACACGCCTGGCAGGGGAACTTGAACTTGATGAGCCAAGCAGTAGGGCCATTATGGGTTCTTGAGTGGGGAAGTGACCCAGAGCAGGATCTGAGAGAGTCTGCTGCCAGCTGTGGGGTGCGGCTGGGTGGTGAGGGGGCTGTGGGAGGAGTGCTGGGCGCAGGTGCTCAGCTGGAGTAGAGAGAACGCGGACAAGAGTGGCCAGAGGGGCACAGAGGAAGCGCCTAGGGAAGCCCAGACTCCCAGTGCCCTGGGAAGGGGAGAACGGCATCCGGTGTGGAGCAGGGGCAGGAGGGGGCTGGGTGAGTGCCCGCCACCCCTGTCGTTGTCCCCTCTCTGCCAGGAACTGTGTGCCGGGTCCCTGGGGGTGAACTGGGGCCGGCCTGAGGACAGGAGTGGGCTTGCGCAGGCCCCTCCTTGGGGGGGGTGGTGTGCAGGGAAAATCAGGCATCACATTTCATTTAATCACATCCAGCCTCTTCTTTTCCTCTGGGGGCCTAGGCTGCTCAAGAGAGGATGGAGCCCCTGGGGCGACTTTGCCCTGGTTCTTAATGGGGAACCAGGCCGCTGGCCTCCCTCTCACCCTGGCCAGGCCTGGCCCTGCGTGTTCTGCACCCTCTCTCCAGCCCCCTGCCCTCAGTGCTGATGCCCATCCCCAGGGGCTCCGCCTTCCCAGGTTGGTGGGAATTAACACGGGGAGGGGATGGGGGTGGTGGTAGGCGAGGGGCAAACACAGGCTTTGAGGTGCAGACCTGGACACTCGGTTTCTGCATCTGCCCAAAGGGGTTCAAAGTGCTACCTGAGTGGCGACGGCTCCGGGATATTTTGTCCTTGTGTGATTGTCCCCCTCCCGCTCCCACTCTGGGGACTGGGGGGTCTGTAATGTGCCCACCCAGCTCCGCGCCCTCTAAGTGCCCAGTAAATGGTGCTTCCCTGCTCTTCCCTCTTGCTTCCAGCCCCTCCCTTCATCTGCTTAGGGTTCTATTTCTGGAGCAAGTGAGCCTGGAATAACCTGCTGTGGGTCCCGGGGCTGAGGACGCTCCTCCAGCCCCCACCAGCCCTACCTGCTGGCTCCCCCCCAACTCTCTTCCCGTCCTGCTAGGCAGCACCACCTGTGATCTCACAGTGGGTTGCCATGGCGGGACATGTGACGTCATGGGGTCTTTTTGGCCTAAAAAACTGCCTGGATTCCAGGCCTCCCAGGGGGCAAGAGTGGGGAGGGCTGGAGCAGTGGAAGGAAGGAGGGTGTGAGGAATTTCTGGACAGAATGTTCCTCCGGAGGCTGAGTCTGCATTCTGCGCCAGACCCCTCCCCCGAGCCTGGGCTTGGGCATTTACCCCTCCCCCCCATGGCCCTTGCCTTGCCTTTTCCTTCCTCCACAACAGTGGCCCACAGATACATTTTTTCCCAGCCCACCCTCCCTGTAGGCCACCAACATGTCATACTGCACAAACCTCTGGGCATCATCCCAGCCACCCAGCCCCTCAAGCCCACACAGTTTGGGGTGGGTATGCATGCACAGAGGGGGCGTGCGTGTCTTTTTTTGGAAAAAAAAACTTGAGGAAAGGATGTGCAGTTTCCCTTATCCGCCCTGTGGTTCGCAACCCTTCACATTCAGGAAGTTCTCTCTGATGTCTGATCTCAGTGTCTCCTACTGCTGTCCATTTCCTCCTCTTCCTACGGCAGTGCACTGAAGGGGTCTCTTCTTCCTGAGGATCTGAGACAATTCGTCTCTAAGTCACAGAAAGCTTGTTCCCAATGGGAGGGCAGTTGACTGAGAGGAACTTTCAGTGAGTGAAGATCTTCGTCAGGGAGAGGAGAAAGAACATGACAGGGATGGAGGGAGCCCGGTTCAAAGACCAGCTGGTCAACATTGGGCAAGTTACTGAACCTCTTGGACCTTCTGTCTCAACTGCAAAGTGGGGTCATGCTTACCTCGGCGGTTCCGAGGATTGATGGTCGTGGAAGAAGTAAAGAACTTGATATTATGCTCAGATCATTAGTACCTCATGAACAGTGATTGTTACTGCGTTGCCATTATGAAAGGCATCCCCAGAGCAGGGCAGGAAGAGTGGAACACTTGAGGAGGCCTGGCTCTCAGGGTTGTGTGGGTGTACCTCGTGCGAGCTGAGAGTGGATGCCTCCTGAAATTTCCTGCCCGAAGCACCTCACCCTCGTCCCTGCCTTGCTGCAGACTTCCAAGTTTGAGACCCCAGAGCAGAGTGAGTTGTGAAGCTCAAGGTCTGGCCGCCAAGTGGCACCAGGTCCAAACCCTGCCACCTGCTTGGAGTTGTCCTTCTGGGGGCAAGGAGGATTCTGGAAGACCCCTGGTGGGGCTGTGCATTGGCTGCCCTCAGCTTTGGAAAGCCTGGGGTCCTTAAGCTATAGGTTTTCTTGGGGAGCCTGGGTGGCTCAGTTGGGTAAGCGTCCGTCTTCAGCTCAGGTCATGACCTCCGGGTTCTGGGATCCAGCCCTGCGTCCGGCTCCCTGCTCAGTGGGGAGTCTGCTTCTCCCTCTCCCACTACCTCTTCTCCAGCTCTCTCCTCCTTGCTCTCTCACAAATAAATAAATAAAATCTTTAAAAAAAAAAAAAAGCCAAAGATTTTGTCCTGGGCTTAGGTAGGGGTGGGGCTAGATGTGGGGGTGCTGTCTCTACAACCTTCTGCGCTGAGCCTCAGGGGGAGGAAGAGGAGAGCCCACAGGGAGGTGTTCTGCTAACCCGGCCTGCAGGTTGGCTAGGGACTGGGGCGAGGGACAGAAAGGTGAGCTCAGCAGTGGGCCCTACAGGACCTGGGTGCCGACCCCGGTATTGCCATGGACCCCACTATGAGAGGCTGGGCGTCATACCTCTCTGTACCTTAGTTTCCACATCTGTGAAACAGGGAGGGAGGGAGATGGTGTCTGAAATCCTTCTCAGAGCTGGTGTTCTGAGGAGTGGTGTGCAAGGATGGGGTGTGTCCTGGCCCAAATCCAAGCAAAGATGGAGGTTCGAGACCTCGGCTCCACAAGGTCTGGGGGATGCTGCATTGTAAGTAGTGAGCATGGTCAGGGGGCCGGGGAAGAGTGAAGGGCTCTCTTGGTTAGCTCACTCACTTGATATTTGCTGAGGGCCTACAGTGTGCCAGGCCCAGTCCTAGGCTCTGGGGCCTATGGGAACTTACGTGCTAGCAGGGAAGGAAGACCTTAAGTGAGATCAGGAAGTAAAATGCATAGTGTGTTGGAGAGTGAGGGGCTCTAAGAAGAAAAATAAACCATGCAACAGGGAGAAAATATGTGTTTGGGTGTGCCCAAGGTGGGCTAACAGCCCAGGCTGAGTGGGGCTCTCTGGCCGTTGGCTCTGGCTCAGCCACGTCAGGACCCACAGCTCCGGTGCTCTGGGAGCTTCCCTATAGCATCGCTGGGGGCCTGGGGCAGGGGCAGCGTCAGTGGGAGCCTGCCCTCATGCTACCTGTCCCTTGCCTTTTTCATTCCCAGTAGCCCCGTCCCTGGCGGCACCTAGGAAACGGAGAAGCAGGTCTTCAATCCTGGGAGGACCGGGATGGAGGAGAGGGCTGGGGAGCTCGGCATGCATGTTGGGCTGTGTTTGCAAATACTGCAGGGGGGACACTGGGGGGACACTGGGTGTTTAACTCCAGAGGGGCTTTTGGAAATTTTTGCCTTCTCAGGGAGCCCCTGGAAGTATGTTGAACGCATCTGCTGACTGGCCCTGTGGCTGGCCTCTAGCCTGGCCCGGGGAAGGGGTGGGGACAGAGGGGCTGGTGCTCAGTTGATTGCTGGCCAGGAGGGAAGTTTCTCTTGCAGTGCTGAGGCCTGTGCTTTCTAATATTGACTCATCTCCCTGGTTTGCATCGTGCCAGACTGGGGAGGGGTGGAGCAGGAGGGTCAATGTGGGGTAGGGTGGGCCTTGGGAGTGTGCAGGGTAGAGATGAGAAATAACAGCTAACATTTACTGAGAGCTCTCTAAGTGCCAGGCCCTGTTCTAAGTGCTTAATGTGCTCCGTCTCATTTGGTGCTCACGAAAAAGCGCTCTGCAGGCCTGGTGAGGAGCAGCAAGGACAAAGTGACTTGTTCGAGGTCACACAGTTAGTAGTAGAGCGAGTCAGGACATGGCCCTGGCGGTCGACGGCTGACGCTGTTAGCTTAAACCCGTGGTTTTCGAAGTGTCATCCCCAGGGCCAGAAACCTTTGAGAAATGGACGTTCTTGGGTCCCACTGTAGGGCCCCTGGATTAGACTCTCTGGGCAGGGCCTGTCCCTTGTGTGCCCATAGCCCTCCAGGTGATTCTGAGGGCTGTGCGAGACTGCCAGCCCACATTCTGTTCTGCCCAGAGTCTGGGCTTCTTAGGAGGCTTTCCCTAGAGCAGGACAAGGGGCTCTTTAGGGCCTGTCATGGGCCTGGGGCAGGTGCTTTGCCTCCATCTTCTCTGTCCCACCCCATTTCTGTCCTTTCTGACCGCCCCCCATCTAGGCAGGCTGGTTAAGAGTGAGGGCTTTGGCGTTGACAGATCTGGATTCAAATTGCAGTTCTGTAGTGTAGACTCAGCATATAGAAGATCCCTGTGATCTGCCCTCCTGGAGTGCTCCTCCTCGCCTGGAGGCTGGAGCAGCCCAGAGAGGATGCGCTTGGGCTTTCCCGCCTAGCCATGGTCTCCACAGGAGAGTTGCAGAGCCTTGGACCAGAAGGGAGAGGTGGGGGTCAGGGGTCAGCGCTGCCAAGGACTCCCCTGGTTGGGGCTGGTGGCTTTTGGAGGCTGAGGGGAGAACCTGGCCCAGATTAGCAGGCAGCTCCTGAAGCTGAGCCTGGGTCAGGGGTCCCTGCCTGGTGGCCTGTGGCTCGGGAGTGGGGGCTGGGAGGGGGCTGGGGGAGGACTGGGGTTGGGCTGGGAGGGAGTGGAATATGGCATCTTTACTTCTCCAGAGCCTGCTCGGGCTCCAGGTGGGCTGACCTGGGGGCTGGGAGGGCCCAGCTGACTTGCCTTCCCATCTCCTACTCTGTTCCTGGGCCCTGTCCTCCCTCAGCCATCTAAGTTGCCTTGGCTACTTAGGAAGTTTCATCCCCTGGAAAGAAGTTCTGGCCTTAGCCTCCCATTCTCCAGGCCACTGGGGTAAAGGAGTCCCGGCCATTTCCTGGAAGAGCACCGCTACCTTGATCTCTGCCGGCTTTCTTACTCCATGCCCAGCTTGGTCCCGTTCCCCTCCCTGATGCCAGAACCTCTCAGAGGCCATTCTGTCCATTCCCCTGTCTTCCTCAGGGCTGAGGAGCTCACCAGCAAGGGGTTAGGGTGGGCATTTCCTATTCTGAGACACTGTATCCTAAGCTGGTCTCTGCTCATCCTGGCAAAGGCTTGCTTCCTCACCTTCACGGTCAAGCTCATGTCCTTCTGCGAGATTCAGGGGCCCCTGGAACCACTTCACTGTGTCGGGAACAGAGCCCTAGGGACTGGAGGCAGGAGGTGGACCTGGAGTGGGAAGTTTCTCTCGTGTTATGGGGGAGTCCAAGGAGCCTTTCAGGATGCCTTTAGTAGGAAGCACATCTGTTGGTCCTGGCTGGGAAAGGGTGGCACTGGCCCGAGGGACAGGCTCAGTCCACAAGTGTTCATTGGTGGCCTTCTACACATCCTTCCCAGTCCCTGGCGTGAGAGATATGGTAGCAGAGCTGCTTATAACGCTGCTTTGAATCTGTTTAGGAGGCAGGTGGGATAAGACTCATAAAACAATATTGGGGAACAAGACATATTCCCATGATGAGATTATTTATACCCTAAGAACCAGATACGTAGCCCAGAGGGCAGGCTTATTGGAGTTCCAAGGTGGGAGGGAGTCCTCCTTGCTGGGTGTCCAGGAAGGGCCTTGTGGGGGAGGAGAGCTTGTTGGAAAAGAGCATGGGTAGGAGAGCCGTTCCAGGCAAAGGCCTGGATGCGTGAATAAGGAAGGGGATCTAGGCGACAGGTCTGGATGGGGCCGAGTTTTGGGGTATGGACACAGGTCTGCGAGTGGGCGGGGCTAATGGTGGAGGGCCTTGAAAGCCTACCGGAGTTAAGACTCTGGCAGGCGTCATCCTGGGCTGTAGTGATTTCACACAAAGAGTGTGAAGCACAGAGTCCCAGGATGGGGTACAAATCCTGTTGTCGCCAGTGGTAGTCGATGACTTTGGACCACTCATTTAACTTCTCCTTTTCTGTGAAGTGGGGCTCACAGGTACTAATGGGATCCACGTACTGGGTTCTTGTCATGAATAATGAGCTGGTGCAGGTGAAGAAGTCTGGCCCTTAGGAACAGGTGTGACTTTTACCTGCTCTGTGTCCCTTTTTGAGGGGTCAGCGCTCAGTCAGAGGCCTTGCTGGGGCTTGTCGAGCTGCGTGGTTCTAGTACCAGTAGGATTGTTTTTTGTTTTCCAAACCTGGCTTCCCGAGCTTGGGGCTAGCCAGGTTAAGTCTGAGCCTTGGGTTGGCGCCATGGGCCCTGCCTCAGGGGGCATTCTGCCCCGTCGTGGCCACCAGCCCTGGGGAGCCAATCCATGGCTGTTCGCCCTGAGGCCTCACACTGTTTTCTCCCTGTGTTCACAGCCCATCAACACTGAGAGTGCACCGAAGAATGTAGCCAACACGGTGAGTGACGGCAGGTGTGGTGGGTGGCAGGAACATCCCGGGCAAGCATGGGGAGCCCAGAAGGCAGAAGGGTGATTTGGGGGAAAGTGAACACATACGTTTGGGGACATCCTTCTGGAGTAGATTTGAGGAACTTGGGGGAAAGTGATAGGGATGTGGGTCATGTTGGGAGCTGGGCATGTGACCTCACTCGTGTGTTTGGAAATGGATTGCTAGGGAAGTAGGTAGGCAGGTTGGAGAGGCCAGTGGTTAAATGTGGGTTTCTTTATTAAATATGTAGAATGCGAGAAAGCTGGGCAGATGTTTCCAAACAGATCTTTCTGACTTCGCAGAAAGACAGACAGTTTCCCAATTTCCTCAAGGCTGCATGGAGGAGGAAGGGAAGAGAGTGGGCGGGTCCTGCAGTGGAGAAGCTGGGGTCAGCCGCCGAGGGGCATATCCTGGCCATGGCTCGTGCGCAGTAATGGGCTTACGGTCGGAGGGCTTGCGTTCAGATCCTACCTCCTCCAACCTTTTAATTGTGCGACCATAGGCAAGTCATGAGCCTGTGTGTGCCTCCGTGGTCTCACGTGCAAAATGGGCACAGGAAGATCTCCCAGCACAGTGGTCGTGAGACACAAGTGAGAGGGTTGGCTAGCTCTGAGGGGCTTTTAGTGGACAAAGGAAAGCTAAACAAGCAGCGAAGTTCCCTCCCAGGCCCTTCTGCCAAGCCCCTCAACCCCTCACCCCTGCCAAAGCCAGGAGGTGAAAGACCAGGGTGCTTCTGATTCCCTTCCTTGACTCCCCGCTCTGACTGCCTTTTCTCCATCTCCAGGGAGAAGGAGCTTTCCGGGGTGGAAACACACGGAAAAGCCTTGAGGAAGACGTAAGTATGGGGATGGGGAAGCGGAGGCTGTGTCTGGGCTCATGTGCCCCCGGGGGGATTGCCGGTGTGGATCATGTCTCATACCTGTCTCGTTTGGTGGAGCATCCCTTGCCTCCTTTCCAGAAGGGCGCGGGGGTCACTCAGCTCTGTGGCTGAGCAGGGGAGGAGGGGTTGGGATGGTGAACAGGCCCCACGTACTTATGCACTGGGCCTCTGTCTTGGCTTTGGCCTCCAGCTCAGCTGGATCCAGAGTTCATTTGCCCACCACTTTGCCAGACCTCCTCAGTGCTCCAGGGTGGGGCGTGGGGAGGGAGGCCAGAGAGGGAGCGCTCTTTGAGGCCTGGCATGGAGGTGAGCAGTCACCAAGGTAAGGCCAAGGGAAATGGGCAAAGGGACTAAGGGCAGAGGTGAAGAAGGACCCCTGGGCTCGCAGAGGGTCATCAGACCTTGGGGAATTGCAGGCTCTACGTCTTGGGAGAAAGGAGCCTTTGAAAATGTCAGAGTCTTCTGTGTGACTTAAGTGCCATTGATTCAGGAGAAGGCTGGAAGATGGGCTAAGCCGGTTGATCCCTCTGGGCTCCTCTCGCCATGCATTTTTGGTGGAGGTCAATGGGCAAATTCCTAAAGTGGAAGGACCCCAGGGAAGGGCAGAAGGGGCTCTCCCAGGACCCTGCTTTGAGCAATGCTCGTGTCTGGGCTTGTCCTCACATCCCTGGGGGAGACGCCCCACAGTGTTGGGCCTTTCTGTCTTCCCCACCCTCCTCTGACAGTTTGCCCCTCTGCTGGCCTCCCTATCCTTGCCCGCCCTGATCTGCAGAGGAACAGGGAGTGGTTTGGTGGTTGGCACGGGGGAGCTGTTGATGGCATGAGGCCCTATCATCTGACAGCTGCCTGACCCATGGTGGGGAGGGCCCTGGAGGGAGGTGCTGGGACAGCAGGAGGCATGTAAGCAGCCGCACTTCTGTGGGGAGCCCCCCGCCACCACCGCCTTGCCCCCCCGCCCCCCCGCCCCAGGCAGCCCTGCAAGGCCAGCCCTACAAGGCGGAGGCATTCCTGGGGCTGCACGGCCTGTCTGGATGGAGCGGGAACATGCCTCTTAAATTAGTGGGGAAGGCTCTGTTCAAGGTATGTGTGGGTCCCATGGGCACAGAGTGCACCTGTCGGGGAGGGACTCTTGTCCAAGTCTATGATATTTCTGGGGCTGGGATGTGGGTCAGAAATTAATTTTTGTGTGTACTTATTACAGAGGACGAACTAACTTAATGCACACAGAACATATAATATGTGCTCAATAAATATTAGCCATTCTTATTCCTGTTATTTTGACTAAGGGCCAGGAGGTGGGCTGGGATTTGTTTGTTTGTTTTCTTTTTTTTGATTCCTACCCCCCACCCATGACAGATGCTCTGGTCCCATTTTTTAGATGGGAAAACAGAGACTTGAAGGGGCTCAGTGACTTGATGAGTGCCTTCTCCATCCCTTCCTGGGTCTGCTGCTCGGATCTGGTGTTACCCGGCTCTCCCAACCCTTGGCCAGGGGATGGTGTGTGAGCCAAACCTTTTACAGTGGCCTGAGCACATTTATAAGCCAAGTCCTAATGCCGCTGCTTCCCACAACCCCAGCCTGGGCCAGACATAGCTTGTCCGGGGAAGCTGCAGCAAGAGAGAGTGAAGTTAGACATCATCAAGAACTTTTTGATGTGACGGTGGGTATGACCTTGGTCCTCGGAAAGAAAGAAGTGGCCCTTTAGTTGGGACAAGAGGTTTTTTCAGAAGGAAATTTTGTTGATTTGGAATGAGTGTGTGTTTGTGTCTGTTTGCCAGGGTGGGTAAAGGTTGTGTCCTGTCTGGATAGGGGACGAGGGACAACATGAATTTTGCTTTAGCCAGTCTAGTGAAGGGAGCAGGTTCTAGGATGGCCTGTGTACTGCAAAGGAGGGAAGACCTAATCTTTACAGTTCCTGGACACCTGTCCCAGTTTGGGTGCTCTCAGGGTCATTCGTCCATGCCCCCGCCCAGCCAGGGGGGCCCCCCTGCAGTCTGCCCCGAGTGAGGAGACCTGTTTCAGAGGCTGCGCCGTTGCAACCCTGGGCCTCCGGGCGTGATAGTGTGCCTGTTCGTTGAGCTGTTTTCCTGTCTCTGGCCTCTGGCCCAGGACTCCCAGGGCAGGAATGGCTGTTTTCCTCCAGCAGGGTTGGTGTGTAGAGAGGTTTGTGGACGGTGTGCTGTGTCGCACTTTGTTTTGGAAAAATCCAGGCTGGTGGGCAGGAAGGAGAGAGGAAGGGGTGTGGCTGGAGGGGCTGGTGGGGGTGGGAGGGGGTGGCCACAGCCCCCGGAGGAGAGGTAGGAATGGGGACAGGCCCCTGACGTAGATTGGGCACCAATTTCTGGCTGCCTGACATGGCCCCTGGTGTTTCTTACAGACCCTCCTCCCAACTGGGCCCCCTGGGGCCTGGGGCTCAGGAAATGCCTTTTCTTTTGGTCCAGAGCTGTTGTGTTTGGTCTGTGGACCTCAAAGGCAGGCAGGACTCTTCCCACACAGTCGTTTTGCTCTAAACCAACCCCACCCAAGTCCTGGGGTTCCCAATCCTTGCTGCATGGTGGAGAAGGCAAGATTGGAGCCTAGGGCCACAGACCTTGAGCCACTCGGGAGTGTCTGGGTGGTGGTCCGCAGGGAGGACCAAGGCAAAAAGAGTTGGGTGGATCTGCAGGAGGAAGGGTGAAGGTTAGACACCAGGAGGAACTTCCGGATAGTGAGAGAAGCAAGACACTGTTTTGGCGGGGGTGGGGTAGAATTTCCTTTCATGCTGTTCTCTTCGTGAAACAGAGACCATGGTTTGGTGATGACTGTAGGGGAGAGTTCTTGGGGTCTAGGGAGTTGAATCAAAGCTGTATTACTGATCTCTGTCTTGGGAGGGGCCGGGAGGAAGTTGAGGCCTGGTGGGCAAAGGGCTTTGACAGCCCCAGAGAGGAGAAGAATGGGGTTACTGGCGGACAGAGAACTTATTTTTCTTTTTAAAATAAAATCTTTGTAGTACTCTTTGTAAAGCCCTCTGGTAGTTTTCCCTGGAGGCTTTAGGTTGGAACAGGTAAATCCCATGAAATCCCATGGGCGCTGTGCTATACCCATTTTACAGATTGGTCGGTTCTTGAAGAGTGTCTTCCTTCATGGAATAGAAGTTCTCCGAGGTCGGGGACTTGGCCTCCTCTTGTCCCCGGTGCCTACCACGTCGCCTGGCACACCGCTGGTGGTACTTGGTGAGGGCTTTCGGGATGAGGGATCGAGCACCGTGATGGGCAGCAGAGATGACCAATGTGTCCACTCACTCCCAGCCTCTTATCAAGGGCCTGTGTGGTGAGGCGCACAGCAGTGGGGGGCCCATCTCTGGCCTCCTGTGTGAGGTCACCTGTGTGTTTTGGAGTATTAGGTTGTGCTTGCTCACACCCCGCCCCCCCCACCCCTGCAACGGCGTGTGATTCTCCACGTCCACTAGACTCAGACTTGTCACCCGTCTATGTCTGCTTTCTGCCAGCGAGTGTCACATGTCCCCAGACTGCGGAAAACAGGAAGCCCCGTCAGTTAGAGGACAGCCCAGTGATTCAACAGGGGATGACCATCCAGCTGTTCCCTTCCCCGTCATCTGGTGGGGTCACGGCCCAGGGCAGCTTCCTCCCCTGCCTCCCCTGCCCTGGCCAGCCTGGTGGAGCAGAGCAGGCTTGGACTTTGTCTTATCACCTCTGGAGACGGCATGGCCAGACTCTGTTGGGGCCAAGTTTTTATTTATCTTTCCTGGCTTTTTGGGGTGGGGAGGCTGAGGAATGTGGAGTGTTGTAACGTTGGGAAGGGGGGTTGGAGAAATGGGATCCAGCTCTCCTGCCCCGTTCTTCCTTTTCACCCCTGCTCCCCAGGAGGCTCCTGGCTCCCCTTGGCTCCCTGGTCCCCTCGCCAAGCCGGTCTCAATATCGCATCGTCTCCCTGTGGCTCTGTGGGCTGGGACCCGTGGCCTTGGCCACACCTCGAGCCTCGGCTACAGCTGTGGCTTCCAGTGTTTGAGGCAGCGTGGTGGCCTCCAAACATGGCTGTGGGTCGGCAGCAGATGAAACCCGAGGGGCTATTTATAGCAGGGTGGCCCTGGGGCCTGGAGCAGGGCTGAGGGCCTGGGGAGGTTCAGCGACTCCTCATCAGGGACCAGTGAAATCAAGACAGATGGAGTGTTGGGTCTCTGGTGTTCCTCTGGGTGGGTAGTCTTGGAACAGCCTGGTTTGGGGCTTGAAAACCAAACATGATCCCTCCTTACCACCCCCGCGCCCCCGCCTGACTCATGCAAACCCAAGTCGTCAGGGCCAGGGGGCTGTGGAGACAGAAACTTTCCACCCTGACAGTCCCATTTGGCTGTTCGTTCTCTCGCTGCTGCCACAGAGGCTGAGCAGGGGAGAGCTGGGCCGTGGCCCACAAAGAGGGGGCTCTGGGTGCAGCCTTCTCCTGGGGGGCTGGATGGAGAGCTCTCCTCTTAGCAGCGCTGCCCTGACTTCGGGCTCGGCCGGGAGCCAGGCCTCCAAGCCTACCACCCACCCCTGCCTGGTAGGCGCCGCAGGGCCCTGGGGGAGGCTGGAACGGGCTTTTCTGCTCCGGGCCCCCATGGTCAAACCCAGAGTCTGAGGGTGAATCCTGCCGGTTGTCGACTTCCATGGGACTTGGGGGTGAGTCACTGTGCCTCAGTTTCTCCTCTTCTTGGCAGACTATGGTCCTGTCTCCTCCAAGAGGTGGTTGCGACTAGGTGGTTGGGAAAGGCTGGGAGGCATGGGGAGTTTTGGAAGGCACCAGAGGGCTCAAAGGGCTCTGGCTGGGCCTGGGAACTGGAAGCTGGGTGTTTGTGCATCAGGTGAGGTGGCTGAGAGGGTGGGCAGCAGCTGTGATACCGGGCTTTGATTTTCTATAGAGGTGAATGTTGGTTGTATCTCTAACTGCCCTTTTAATCGTGTCAGATGTAGTAACAGTAACACTGTATGAGTGCCCCATATGCATACTTCTTTTTAATCTCCAAACCACTCGGTAAGGATTGCCCCACTGTCCGTGTGACGTCAGGGAGGCTCAGAGTGTTAAGGGCAAGGTTGCGGGGAGGGATGCTGGGGGACCCCAGCTCTGCGCTTTCATCCCTGCGCCATCGGGTTGTCCTGGGCTGTTTGGGACCCCAGCGTGGGTCCATTTGCCTAATTTTGTGCAAGCAGACCACCCAGGAGATGGGTGAGGGGGTGACAGACAAGGGGCGGCGGGTCCTTGGGAGCATGATTTGCTGCCTGGCACTGGTCCCGGCTGCTACACACCACGTGGTCCCTGACTGCTCTGGACCCACAACTCTTGATTGAATGGCTCAGTGGTGCTGCTTTGAAGGGGAGGAGTGCGGGGAGATGGTGGTCGGCCGACAAAGGTTCAGAGCCGGGCCGAGGGCTGCCACACCAGCCTTTCCTTCCTTGAGGCTTGCAGTCTGTATTCTCCCCTCAGGCTTACTGTTACGCTGTCCGGTGAATCAAGACGAAATGTGTTTCCATCCATTTAGTAACTGTTTTATTGCGTGTGTGGACTCTGTGGATGGCAGCAGCCCAGACTGTTCTCAGCATTTGGGATTTCTTCCTTCCCCAGGGAAGGAAAAGCTAAGCCCTTTGGGGGCTTGCATGCACACTCCCAAAGGAATTGGCACTGATGGCCTTTGGCTTTAGGTTGCTGTGTTGCCTGGGTGTTAGGGGCCTGGGCTGGAATGTTGGCAGAGAAAGGAGGAGGGAATCTGTGTTTGCCCACAGCCCCGACTGCTCCCGTGGCCGACTCTCCGCTGGCCCCCTCCATAATGCCGCTTCTCCTTTCTCTGTCCCAGGGCTCCGCCAGAGTCACCCCGAGTGTCCAGCCCCATCCCCAGCCTATCAGGTATGCCTGGCCTGTGAGGGGCAAGGGGTGGGGGTGCCACAGTGAGGTCACTGTGGGTGTTTCCAGCAAGTCATACCTTTGGGTTTCTGAGCCCGAAGTCAGAAAGCCACAAGGTAGGGAGCATGGGGAGACATGCCAGCAACAGAGAGAGGGTGCAAGTGGATGCCCCTTGGAAATGCTCGTGTTTTGAGTTCTAGCTCGAAGCCAGGCCTTGAGCTGGATTCTTTATGTCCCTGCACGATCTCATCTAGTCCTTGCAACAACCGTGCAAGGTAAGTATTTTATTCCCATTCAGCAGATGAAGAAACTGAGTCTCAGGGAGGTAAGGTGACTTGTTAAAGGTCACAGAATCACCAGGAGGCAAGACTTGGGTGTGCCTTTGGACCGGCAGGTGTCAAGGCCTGTGCTAGATCCAGGTCTTCTTTGTGCGCAGGGGTTTTTGATGTTGGAGGGTCATTTCTTTTTTTTAATTTATTTTTTATTTTTTTAAAGATTTTATTTATTTATTTGAGAGAGAGAATGAGATAGAGAGAGCATGAGAGGGGGGAGGGTCAGAGGGAGAAGCAGATTGCCCGCTGAGCAGGGAGCCCGATGCGGGACTCGATCCCAGGACTCCAGGATCATGACCTGAGCCGAAGGCAGTTGCTTAACCAACAGCCACCCAGGTGCCCTGGAGGGTCATTTCTAAAAGGAAAGTTCTCTATCTAGCTGGCTGGCAGGGGCTGGGGGAGGGGATGCATGAAGACTCGGTGCCTTGCTGATCCAGAGTCTCTTTTCCCTGTGTCTGAGTTCTGTGGTTTTCTGGCTCAGGCTCTTCTCTCTCTGCCCCACCTCCACTCCTGAGGCTCCAGAGATGAGGCCCAGGGAAATGGAGCCCCGGCCAGAGAGGGCTGGTGTGTAGCTAAAGCCCCCAGTGGGTTGTGGCCCAGCGGCCCACAGACCGGGGTGGCCCTTTGGAGAATCCGCTTCTTCCCTTACAGCTGAGAACCATCTTGGGGTGGGTGGGTGCAGGGTGCAATGCTGAAGTTCTCCAGGCGGTGGCACTGTTCTGCCTTAGGATGCTGCCCGCCCCCCGCCCCCCCCCCCGCCCCCCCCCCCCCCCCCCGCAAAGGCTGCAGTGAGAACCTTATCTTAGGGACAAGGAATGGTGGGGGCTCAGAGGTCAAATTCAAACTGGGCTCCCTACCACAGCCTACTGGCCCCTCTACCCTGGTGGACATCTGGATGTGCCGCCCCATCTCTTTGAAATACCCTGGTAGTATTTCTCCACTGCCCCCCAGTCTCTCCTTTACCCTGCTGTAGTCAAAGATTCTCAAAAGGAAATGTGAGTGTGGACCACCTTGGGTAGAGAGGGGAAGTGAGACAGTAGCGGGTTGGTGATGGAGTAAGAAAGTGTGGGGATAGGAAGGGTGTGAGGTGCCCCCAGAAGCTGCAGGTGCACCTCAGAATGGAATTTCAGTGTCCTGACACCCATTTCCCCTTCCTGGGCTGGGAGAGAAGCTGGGTGAGGTGTAAAGGTGTGAACCCCTACCTTCCCTCACCCAGAGCCCAGCCCAGGGGCTTCCCACCTCTTTTAGGAGCTCAGATGGCACTGGGATTTCTGGGGGCCACCTGCCATGGCAGCAGCAAAGGCTCAGCACCCTCTGTTTCCTGGGCCCTTAGAAATCACGGAGGCCACTGCCAAGAAATAGCCCTGGCAGGCAGTGGAAGCTGCTAGAGGTGGGGGAGAGCCAGGGAACAAAGGGCAGGAGCCGGCCTGCCTCCGGGGAGGGCTGGAATGTGCACTGTGGTCTGGCTTACCTGGAGCCCAGGTGAGCATGTCACCTGAGCTGCCTTTTCCCCTGAGAAGCCTCCCCACCTACTCTACAGCTTGGGAGCAAGGGGAGGGCAGCCCAGTGCTCAGCCCTGGGATGCTGGAGAGCACCCAGCTCAGGCTCTCCTTCCTCTTCAAAATCTATCCCGGGATCCTTTGAGAGACTACCACCAGACCAGGTGGCCGCGGTGTGTCGGGAGGCTGAGCTGGACTCCTGGACTCCTAGCTGGCTCCCGTCCTGGCCCTGACCTCTGGGATCGCAGGTTGAAGGCAGGGCCAACAGGATGGATGGGCACTTAGGATTGCTGTCATGACTGAAATGGCCCGAGATCCTGCCAGCCCCTGGCCAGGTATGCCCAGGCTCCCAGGCTTCTAGGCTGGCCTTGCTGGCTGCATGGGCCTTGCTAGGGGAGGCCTCTGGCCTTGGCTCTGGGTCAGGGAAGAGCCAAGCCTCCTGGGTTGGAATTGTGGGCCCCATGTGGTGTGTAGGAGGTACAGCTACCTGAACCTTGCCCTGAGGAGCTGGCTTCTGATCTGGACCCCCTTCTGCCTCCTGTCCCTCCAGAAACATGAGCGTGAGCCGGACCATGGAGGACAGCTGTGAGCTGGACCTGGTGTATGTCACGGAGAGGATCATCGCCGTCTCCTTCCCCAGCACAGCCAACGAGGAGAACTTCCGGAGCAACCTCCGAGAGGTGGCCCAGATGCTCAAGTCCAAACATGGCGGCAGCTACCTGGTGAGGGTGGGGCCCGGTGCCCCCTGTCCTTTCTCCTCGCCACCTTCTTGCTTCTGGTGCCCGCCAGGGCCAACTCCTGCTCTTCCTCTTCCCGTGATTTCCGTGTCTCACTCGTGGCCTGAGTCTGCACTCACTCTCCGGCCCCACTTTGCTGGGAGGAGTGTGTCTGCCGCTGGAATGCGGCATCTGGACCCAAGTCACGTGTGTACACGTGCCTGTGTGTGCGTGTATGTATATGTGTGCATTGAGGAATTCATGTTCTCGAGCGCTCCCTATGAGGCAGGCCCTGTTCTAACCGCTCTCCACAGGTTTAACTGCACACTAGCCCTAGAAATCAGGTTTCGCCGGAGTGCGGAGAGGTGGGGTGTCTGCCTCAGGTGACAGCATCGGAAGTGGCAGAGCTGAGGTCTGAGGGCATGTTGTGGCAACGTGCATCCTACGGGACCTTGTGTGGCTGGCACTGGGGTGGTGCCTGGCCCAGAAGCACCTTACAGACATGGATGAGGTGGTTGGCAGTTCTTCTCTACTCTCAGAGAGCTGGCATGGGGATTGGCCCCAGAGGAGAGCTCAGTTCCATGTTACAAGGAAGCACCTGTGGGGTGGGGCTGGACCCACCAACCAGACGGTGCAGGCTCGAGGCGGGGTGTGGGAGGCCATCTTAGGTCCCTAGGCCTGCTCTAACACATGACCACAAACTGGGGGTCTGGAAACAACAGAATTAATTTTTTTCACAGCTCTGGAGGCTAGAAGTCCAAATCAAGGTGTTGGCAGGGCCATGCCCCTTCCTGGTGTCTGGTGCCTCCCAGCAATCCTTGGTGACCTTGGCTTGTTGCTACATCACTCCCGTCTCTGCCTCCGTCCTTGTGTCTCTCTGTGGCTCCTCTCCTCATCTTATAAGGACACCAGGCATCGGACCTAGGCCCCGCCCTAAATCCAGGATGATCTCATCTTGAGATCCTTAAGTACTTACATCAGCAAAGGCTGTGTTTCCAAATAAGGTCACATTGTGAAGTTCCAGGTGGATATGAATTTTTGTGGGATGCTATGAACCCACCGCGGAGGCCTGTCCATCAGCTGTGTTGGGCATTGTTGAGGGCTCTGGGTTCAGACATCGGAGAGTCCTGGGTTTGAATGCCGGCTCTGCTCTTACCATCTGACTTGGCCACTTCACCTCACTAAACCTTAGGTCCTGCATCTGTAAAATGGGTCTGATTACACCACCTACCGCTTGTGGTGGTTGAGAGAAGTAAGTTGACATGTGAAGTGGAAACTAGAGATGGCCAAATACTTATCAGTTAACAACACTGGGATTCCTGTTTAGGATGCAAAGATGCCCACCTTGTGGGTGGCACGTGGGACCTGAGACAGACTGCATCGCCTTCTCATTTTCAGTCCTGGGTGTCTGTCCGCTCACTGAGGGGAGTGGCCGTGTCTACCTACTTCCTTCTCCTCCTCTTTACCCTGAGAACCTATAGTTGAGTTCTTATTGGTCAGTGTGTGTGTGTGTCTGATGGGACACCATTGTAAGCTCTTGCATGGGTAGAATTTTCACCGAGGGGGGCATGGGGGTAGAGGAGACAGAGAGAGAGACAGAGAGACAGACAGAAGACAGCAAGCATTATCTTACAATCTCTTCCTTTCCCTCCTTCTAGCTTTTCAACCTCTCTGAGCGGAGGCCTGACATCACGAAGCTCCACGCCAAGGTGAGCTGATGCTGATCAGGGGTGGGGGCTTCCCGTTGCCTGAAAGAGAAGTAGAACAGCTGAGGTCCCTCTCCCTGTGGTCCCCACTTTAGAATCTGGGGGGAAGTGCTGAGACACTTCACAAAGCCTATTCCGTGTCTGTGTCATCTTCTATTTGGAACAAGGAAAAGCCCGTATTTATTGTTTTTGCAATACAAATTGCAGAGAGCCAAGCTTGATACAGCGATTTCCTACCCAGGTCTGCCCCCCCTGGGGTGCACGTAGTATCTCTGGGGTGAGGCTGGAGCTGTGGGATTTCTAGCCTCGTTGAAAAGCACTTTGGATTTAAAGTGGCCCGGGATTGCCAATGACCCGTTCCCACTTGCTGGCTCGGCGGGCTGAGCCCAGGCTTTGTGCGGATGTCTGCTCTGGCGCCTGGATTCTGGTACCTGTTGCTTTGTGACCCTGGGCAGGTGACAGTTCTCTGGGCCTCAGTTTGCACCTCTGAAACAGGACGGGCTAGATTAGATGTGCTCTCTCGGCTCTTCCGAGCATGAATTCTCTTTCCATTTAATGATCTGTGAGTTAAGAAAAGTTTCGAGGAGCCTGAAGCCTGCCATTCGGATCTGCCCTCTGTCCCCTTTAGGCTTCTCTCGGCCAGCCTGAAAAATCAATGGTTTGTGTGTCCAGGCCTGGAAAAGAGCTGTGAACACCTGGGGGCCCTTCACTTTCCCTCTTTGTCCCTGAGCTCGGGCTTGGGGTTGTCTATGGGAGGAGAGTTTGGGAGAAATGCTGGGGGGCACATTTTGAAGTCAGAGTCATGTGGAAGGGACCTTGGGGTCATCAGCTTTACACACATATGGGTAAACTGAGGCCAGGACAGGGGCCATGACTTGCCAGAGCCCCCAGAGCGAGGCAGTGTCAGAGCAGAGACTCAGAGACCCAGGGTCTCTGGTCCTGGGCCAGTGTCCTCTGTGTCCACACCGTTGCCTCCCCTCTGGGCTGATGGGCAGGGCAGGAAGCAAGGTGGGTGGGTGGCTGCTGCTGTAGCACCTGCGTGTGGGGTATGTCCTTGTGTCTCTCTGTGGCTCTTCTCCTCATCTTATAAGGACACCAGGCATCGGACCTAGGGCCGGCCCTAAATCCAGGTCTGGTCGACTCTCTGGGGCTTCTGCCCCTTCTCACTCATGGCTTGGACCACAGGTACTGGAATTCGGCTGGCCTGACCTTCACACCCCAGCCCTGGAGAAGATCTGCAGCGTCTGCAAGGCCATGGACACTTGGCTCAATGCAGACCCTCACAACGTCGTCGTTCTACACAATAAGGTCAGAGCGGGGGGCCGCCTGTGTGCGCGCACAGGCATAGATGTGTCCTTGGATGAGTGTGTGTGCCTGACTGTATCATTGGATTATGTGAGCGTGCAAGCCTGTGTGCATTCTCTTCTCTAGGAGATAGTAGATTCTGTCCCAGGGGCCCTGCCCAAGAAATGGGGAGTTACGAGCTCGTGGGGCTGTCAAGTGTAGTGGGTGATCAGCTGTGTTTCTTCTCTTTGAGTCTCAGCCCGACCTGCCTCCCTCCCTTGCATCCCCCTCCCCTGTCCTGTTCTCCTTGAGAACCACAGCCCTCTCTCCAGCCACTGCCCCCTTTTTCCTCCGGGCTTCTGCATGGGCTGACCTTAGAAGTAAAGTCTGTGTTTGGGGTTCTTATAGGGAAACCGAGGCAGGATCGGCGTTGTCATTGCAGCTTACATGCACTACAGCAACATTTCTGCCAGGTAAGAGCCTGAGTACTGACAGTGGGAACCCCCTCTGCCCATCCCCCAGTGACTGCTCCCTTCCTTGGGGTTGAGGGGTGCTGAGGATGGGCAGGAGGAGCCTACAGCTCCGAGGCAGGTGGCTGTGCATGGGGGGCGGGAGAAAGGAGAGTCCCCCCCTCTACTGGGAGCACTGGTGGGAGCAGCCTTGGGAGGCAGGCCCATCTAGGGACACCCCATCCAGCCACCTTCTCCAAGCCACTTTTCCTTGGCGAAAGGCCTTCTGTTTCTCTGAGTGAGCTGGAGAGGGAGTCAAAAAGAATGTTGGAGGGCAGATCTGGGTCTGGCAGAACCATCTAGAAGTTATCTCATCCTTGTGGGCTTTGATAAGGACTTTGGGGTTTGGGATGGGATGTCATTGGAGAGTCAAGAACAGAGGGGCTACATCATCTGTCTCTTCTTTTAAAAATGATCTCTTTGTGGATAGATAGAATGTTCTGTAGAGCCTTAGATGGTAGTTTTGTGAGTTTAAGAAACTCAATCTAGCCTAATCTTCCCTTCATGATGAATATTTCCTGTACACCTACTGTGTGCCCACAGCTTTTTATAGATGTTATTTCACTTAATTGCCATAACAACCTTCAAGGAAGGCCCTTGTCACTCACCTTTGACAGGGAGGGAAATCAGGTTCAGAAAGGTTAAATAACCTGATTCAGGACACAAGGCTAATAAGTAAGTGGCAGACTTGCTATGGGAACCCAGGCTGTCTGGCTCCAAAGTCCCCTCCCCGAGTCCAGCACACAAGATGTAGAGATGCTGGGGCACCCTTCTTCTGAAAGTTTCTTAGCATAGGGTGGCTGGAGGGCTCCACAGGTCTAGGGGAGCAGGGGTGGGGAGACAAGGGGCTCTCGGACATAGAAGTTGGCTCCTCTGACCACCCATCTCTCCCTGCAGCGCTGATCAGGCCCTGGACCGGTTTGCAATGAAGCGGTTCTATGAGGATAAGATTGTGCCAATTGGCCAGCCATCCCAGAGAAGGTGGGTCTCCAGGGCTCACAGCCAGTGCATGCACCTGTGTGTGTGTGCGTGCTTGCTATCTTGGGGACTGGCCTTACGCACCCACAGGGGATGGAACAGCCATGCCTAGGTGGGGGTGTACCGAACATGCATATTCCGGTGCCAACCTGGAGTGGTGTGAGCTCAGGGACATGGGTGAACCCATGGGCTGCTGTGTGCACTTACAGGTGGGCATGGCACTTGGCTCCTGAGACCAGTGCTGGAGAGCAGTGGGGATTGGTGGGGGACACATAGGTCTGGGTGCAAGAAGGCAGTTTGTATAAGAAGGCAGTGCTATTTCTTGGTCCTGGAAGCAGGACTGCTTCCGTGCATGGGTGAGCCTTTAGGAGGCTGACGTCATTGCTACCTGCTCTGGGGAGGTCACAGATTCTTACCATAAGGGTCATCTTCTCCTGGAAGAGCTTTGAAAATTTAACCAAGGGCTCTCAAGCACGTGGTCTCATTGGAGTCCACAGCAGCCCAGGCAGAGAGCAGGGCAGAGATGATTCATTCATTCACTGGACAAGTTTTAGGTGCTCTACTACATTCCAAGTGCTAGAGATATCTAGTTGAACAGGACAAAGTGCTTTGCCCTCAGTGAGCTGATATCCCATTGAGAAAGATGGACATCGCACAAGTAAGTAGACCAATAGGACCATTTCCGTAGTGGCTGGTGCTAGGAAAGAAAGAGAACAGAGTGGGATAGACCTGATGGAGGAGATTGGGGCTATTTAATGAAGGGGGTCAGGGAACGCCTGTGGGGAGGTGGTGGATTTGAGGCCGAACCTGAGTAATAATGACAACTACCGTATGACCATCCAGGGCATCCCCATTTTACAGATGAGAAGCCTGAGCCTGGGGGAGGGGACTCAGCATGGCCAGGATCCACAGCGAGTAGCAGCAGAACTAGAAGGTACTTGGGGCCTGTAACTCAGGCCAGGCCAGGACCCCTGCCCCGGGGTTGTGCCACCCCCAGTCCTGAGGGCTGGATTCTGCTCTGTGGATAACGTGCTGTGTAATTATGTCTGGTCCACAGGTGAGCACAGGTAGAATTAGGGCTGGTGGGCTGTGGGGAGGCTGCAGGTGAGTGCAAGGCAGAAGCCCAGGCCCAGAGGGGAGACCTGTAGATGGGGAATGGGGCCCAGCCCCCCTGTGGCCAGAGCGGTGGGTCTGCCGCACGCCCATGATGTGCCACACGGCTCTGCGCGCTGTGGCCGCGGGACTGACTGTTTCAGCAGGACACGAGGCATCAACGTACTCTCAGGTCATGAGAAGTACTTCGAAGGGGGAAAAACCCAAACAGCGCGTGATGGCTTCAAGAGTGGTGGGCATGAGGGCTGAACTTTCGGAGAAGGTGACGTGTGGGGCGAGCTCTGAGGGGAGGAAGGAAGCATCTGAGTGCAGGTCTGCCGTGACCACGCAGAGGAACAGCAAGTAGGCTGGCCTAGGGGCCAAAGCATCCCCCTGACTTTTCTAGCCCCTCAGAATGCTGACCAGGCTAGCAGGAGCCCTTGGCCTCTCCACGCTGGGGTTCCCCATTTATCCCCCATCACCCCCACCTTGCTTAGAAGGCTGTTGGCTCCGCTGGTGAGTGTGTCTGCCATTGTATCCGGAAGCCCAAGCAGAAGTGAGTGCTCAGGCCACCCAGGGCCTTCCACCGGCACAGGACAGCCAGAAGCCGGTCTCAGGGTCAGCCATCAGAAACCGGATGTCCATGTGCAGAAAACTCTGGGTGGCTGCCCGACACAGCAGCTGGGGATCACTGAGAGCCTTCCCGGGGAGGAATGAGCAGTAGTTCAAGTACCTGCTGGTTGCATATGACTGGTGGCCTTGGTCACGAGTCTGACTGTGAAGGATGAGGAGAGTGATGTGGCTTGGAGAGTGGGCTGAGCAGCCACGTCCCGAAGCTGAAGGCCTGGGGAACGGGATCCGTGTCTTCTCTCAGCAGGTGGAGCGTTCCAGGACTCCACAATGTGCACTGCGCTCACACAGTACGCAGCTGGTGGGGGATGTTGATGTAATCTGTCTGCTTGGCAGCTTGTATCTGCAAGCGCATCTGCTTATGGGTGGGTCATTTTGTCCGGGCCCATGTGTGAAAGTACGGCTGCTGGCTTCATCACGTATTTGTTGCCACTTTCCCGCCTTCTGGGCAGTGTCATTTGTAGGCAATAGAGCAGCTGGGGGAGAGGTGGGCAGAGAGAGAGAGGGAGGGAGGGGCTTTGCCTGCGACTCCCCCATTCATTGTCACCCCACCCCTGGACTCATTGTCCCCAGCACACAGACACATCCTGTTGGCATGATCCAGAGATCTGATAGGAACCGCCATTCCAGGTTTCCGGTTTGAGTAATGGGGCTGGGGGCTGGGCAGGGGCTGAATAGGAACTGGTGCTGCCCATCAGATTATCTGGCTTAGGTAGTGTGAGGTGGCCCCACCCAGGCCCAGTGACAGAGGCCCGCAGGCCTGGAGGTGGGCCAAAGAGCCAAGAGACAGGAGGGGACCGTTGTCATGGTCATGTGGGTTCTGGTTCCACTAGCTTCAGAGAGCCCCCTTGCCCCTCACGGAGCCTCAGGATTCATTCTGATCCATCTGGCTGGCCTAGCTTGGCGTCCTCTGGCCATTCAGAAAAGGAGGACGCATCGACCGATCCCCAGCAAAAGAACCGACCTCTCTTTCTGGCAGGTGCACTGAAGTTCAGACTGCTTTCCTTCTCTCCCCGTCCACTCCCAGCTTTGTATGTTCTTGCTATGTGTCAGCAACTCTTTCTGGACCCAGTTTCCCTTCTCTTCTAGAAGGAGTGGAGATAGGTTAATTCTTGCATTTTTCCAATAAGATCCAAAAAGAATGGGGGAGTGTTGACCCTAGATATAGGAATGCTTAGTGGGAGTTGGATGTCTTTCAATACCACATACAGAGGGATTTCATACACTTCAGTGTGATGTAAAAAAGTGAAGGACTCTAATTATTAAGCTCTTACTGTTTGTTGGATGGTCATGTGGCTAGTGGGTGGGTCAGGGCAGAACTGGGGCCTTGGGCATAAGCGTAAGCTTGGTTTAAGCTCAGTGTGAGGGTGTTAGAGATGTTTGATGGTTGATCAGCCTGCCTTGTACAGTAGTGAGCTGCTTAATGATGTGAGGGATGTCAGGGATGTGTGGGAGGAATTTTGGTCCAGCAGGAGATTTTTAGGCTGGGAGTGAAGCTGGAAAGAGATGTTCATGCTGACCGTCGGGGGCGCCAGAGAACCCCCAAACGGCCGTACTGGCTAGACGCAGCTCCTGGTTGGGTCCTACGTGCTCATTGTCCTTCCTACCTGGGGCTCCAGGCAGCGAGGAAGGACTGTACTGGGGTGGAGACCCCGGGTTCCAGGAGGCCTGGAGAGTGGTGGGGGGTGGGCTAGGCGGGGGCAGAAAAGAGACAGGGATGGCTCTGCTCTAGGATGGCTCTCCCGGCTGAAGCCGCCCCTCTCCCTGCCCCCAGGTACGTGCACTACTTCAGTGGCCTCCTCTCTGGCTCCATCAAAATGAACAACAAGCCCTTGTTTCTGCACCACGTGATCATGCACGGCATCCCCAACTTCGAGTCTAAAGGAGGTACCTGCCCGAGCCCTCTGGCTTCCCTCCCCTCCTGTCTCCCATCTTTTCTCCTCAAGAGGCAGCCTGAGGGGATAAAAACATAGGCTTGGATTGGAGTCTCGACTGCGCCACCTCCTGAGCTTTCTTTGAGCCCCGGTCTCTTCGTGGGATCGGTTCTGGCGGTGCCTGCTGGCCCGTGATGTTGGATGCGGCAATGGGTTTTGTAAACCTAAAAATGCCTCTCAGATGAAAAGCTAGTATTTCTTCCTCCTTTCTCTTTTCATTTCTCCTTCCTACCTCTCCTCTCCGCAGCCCTTCCTTCCTTTCCCCTCTCCCCCATACCATCCGCGCTAACACCACCCTCCCTTACAGGGTGTCGGCCCTTTCTCCGGATCTACCAGGCCATGCAGCCTGTCTACACGTCTGGCATCTAGTAGGTATTCCACGGGAATGAGAGGTCAGGGATGCCGGAGGCCCAAGGCCGAGGACCAGGGACATGGGTGTGGGGGGATGGGCCAGGACCTCTTCTAGGAGGATCTCATCTGACAGAGGGCTGAAGGACAGAGGCAGCAAGCCTTCCCAGGAGCCCTCTGGCAGGGGGAGCAGGGAGCAAGCGCACTGCCCGCCCCCCTCAGCAGCTCTCTTTTTCTCCGCTCACCTCTCCCTGTAGCAACGTCCAAGGAGACAGCCAGACCAGCATCTGCATCACCATCGAACCTGGACTGCTGTTGAAGGGAGACATCTTGGTGAGTGCTGCCCCTCTGTCTCAGGCCCCCTCCTCCCTTTATTTCTTCTGTCTTCCTGCTCTCCTGCCTCCCCAGACAAGATTGTCACTCCTATAGGCCACCAGCCTCCTGCAAGGCCTTCCTCTGCCTCAGAGCTGGACATCCCTTCTCCTGCGCTTGTCTCTTGTTCTAGAATATCTCCAGGGAAATATCTGCCATTGTGAGCTGTTACCTCCTTGCTTCCTATGGTGACAGGACTCCCTCAGTTCTAATTTCAGTCTTTCCTCCTGCAACTTAAATTCACTCCTACTTTTTCCATTCTGTGTGCAGGAACTTCTTGGGAGGACAGTTTTGTTCCCACAGGGTGAGATTGGCCTCCAACATTCTGCTTTCTAGAAGTTTCCCCAGATAGCTCTGAGATCCTATTTGGTATTGGTGACCTCTCCCTCATTAGGTTTGGGTGAGCCCTGGGGTCTCAGTCATGGAGCTAATAAGGAGGCTCCTTGAGACCTGATTTCCCCTCCTGGGGCCCCTGATGGACTCTGCTCTCCTTCCCACCCAGCTGAAGTGCTACCACAAGAAGTTCCGGAGCCCCGCCCGAGATGTCATCTTCCGAGTGCAGTTCCACACCTGTGCCATCCATGACCTGGGGGTTGTCTTTGGGAAGGAAGATCTTGATGATGCCTTCAAAGGTGGGCTCATTGAATAGAGACATAGACCTAGCAAGGAATAATACCACAAGGTAGAAGAGCAATAATGGAGGACCTATGGCAACAGTGAAGGGGGAACCATTTTTTGAGGGAAGGAAATGTGGTTAGGGTAGGTGTCTCCCTTTGCTTCTTTATCTATTTAAGGTTTTGTCTGTATCACATTCAGACCTGGGACAATATCCACATCCATTCACCCATTCACTCATCCATCCATCCATCCATCCATCCACCTACTCATCCAAATCCATCCATTCATCCAACCATCCATTTATCCACTCACCCATCTGTCCACCCACCCATCCAAATCCATCTATCCATCCATCCAACCATCCATATCCATCCATTCATCCAAATCCATCCATCTATCCACCTACCCATCTGAACCCATCCATTCATCCATCCACCCATCCATCCAAATCCATCCATCCATCCACCAAGAAATACTTGTGGGTCTTTGTGTGCCAGGCATGTGCTAGACCCTGGGGATACAAAGAGAAAGAAGTCAGGCCCTACCCTCAGGGAACTCACAGTTCCATGGGAGAAAGAGACACATAAGCGGGGTACAATGAAGTGGTGCTTGCAGTGATGGAGACATGCACAGGCATGATGGGTGGCTACCATCCCTACTGTAACCTCTCTTCTCACAAGCAGTGGATGGCAATCTGTCCAGACTGGGCTTAGGCCAAGAGCAGAGAGTAGAGCTGGGGCTCGGGGGGTGGGGAGGGGGTGGAGAGGAGCCTGATCCCCCCAAATGTAGTCTGGCTCATGCAGTAGAAAGATGTTTCTGTGATGAGTTTCTTCTGTACTGGAGCCAGGAGGGCAGAAGCAGAAGATTCCATGATAATTACATAACAGAATGTAAATGTTATCAGTCTTAACAGGGAAAAATAAAGGGGTAACCTACAACATAAAGGTAGAGTTGGTAGAGGCAGGGGAAAGTGGGGGCATAAACTTTGTCCTCTTTCACGGAGGGAGTCAGGAGACACCATTGAAAATGGACAGCTCAAGAAATAGAGGCTTAGCTATAGTATTTAAAGTTTCAAAGGCAATCAGAATAAATACTACTACTAGATTTAATAAGAAAGGAGGTGGGAGTGATATTAGTGGGCCAAACTCATTATCTTCATGGTGGTCAATCAATGGAGATTACTTGAAATTGGTATATCAGGAAATGGTGGCATAAAAATAGTGGCTATTATTTAGAGTCTTAGAAGTAACTGCTAGTGGAACAAGAAATAGGAATGGTTGGGAATGGTTATCTCAGGCAAATAGGACTGGGGCCAAAGGTGGGCAAGAGGCTTATTTCATTATATGTATATGATATTATCAACCATATATATGCATATTATTTTAACCTTCTCCAGAAAGATTAAAGTTGGAGTCCTTTTTGGGAATTAATTGCTCATTTTTGTCTTTCCTTCTCCCTTTTCAGATGATAGATTTCCAGAATATGGCAAAGTAGAATTTGTATTTTCTTATGGGCCAGAGAAAATTCAAGGTATAAGCTTGTTAGAGTTCATTTTTCCACCCCCTTGCCTCCATCCTAACCTGTCCTCTCCCCACCCCCAGCATTCTCCCACTGATGCGCTCTACAACTATCAAGTTACCTGTGAATGAGAGGCAGGCCAGCAGTAAGGGATCTGGGTATCGCAGTGGACCTCCAGCTAAATGTGAACCAATGACTTATTCTTTGGATAATAAAAATAAATGACCAAGAGGTGCTAGGCTGGATAAACTGGTCCCATTAGGTCACCATCCCATTATATTCAGAGACTGGGGGCTGTGGCAGATTGAGGGAGTGGCTGAAGGGACATTCAGAGGTACTAGATGGATGAGAAGTATTTATGAAAACTGAGGTGGTTCAACCTGAAGATGAGAAGGCCAATTTAATAATAGCTGTTAAGCCTTTAGACTGGTTATATGTGGAGACCAGTTGTTCTCCATCCTATTTGAGAATAGAATGAGACGAGACGAAGTTAGGCTACAGATGGAGGGACTCTGGGAAGATTCAAGGAAGGACTGCCAAGTCAGGAAATGGACTTGCCCTAGGAGGCAGGACGTGCGGCTTGTGCGGTCTTCATTTTTCTGTGGATGTGTAGGAGAGACTGCTTCTCCCCTCAGATTTCTGCCTGGAGCCGGGAGCATCTTAAGTGGGAGGCAGGGGGATGGCTAGAATGACCTTGTGTCCTCTCAGTGTCCTGCCGTGATTTCCCTGTTGTCCTTGACCCCATGTTGCTCATCACAAACCTCTTCCACACTACTCCTGACTCCAGGGGCAGACTTTCTGGTCTCCTGGCACTGCCCCAGGGGCCTCTGGGACATGGAAAAAGAAGAGTCAGACATCTAGCCAGAGGGCCCCCCAGCTTTCTCCTTCTTTCCTCAGAGTCTTGTCTTGATTTACCCCTATAACCGGGGATGAGCCTTTTCAAGAATGCAAGAAACCAGGGGCGCCTGGGTGGCTCAGTCAGTTGAGCGTCTGACTCTTGATTTCAGCTCAGGTCATGATCTCAGGGTCGTGGGACTGAGCCCCGTGTCGGGCTCCGTGCTGGGCGTGGAGCCTGCCTAGGGGTCTCTCTCTCCTTCGCCCTCTGCTCTGCCTACCCCCCACCATAAAACAAGACAAAAGACTGCAAGAAACCAGACTCCTGGGTTCTCTGTCCACTCTAAGCCCCTGGCTGCACCCTACCATGGTCAGGAAAATGAGAAGCCCCTCAGGGAGCAGCCATGGGGGAGCTGTTGGCTTCTTCTGTTTTTCCAGCTGTTGATCCTTTTTTTCCCCCCCTTTCTCTTCACTGCCCTCCCGCCCCATTCCTTCAGGCATGGAACACCTGGAGAACGGGCCGAGCGTGTCGGTGGACTATAACACCTCCGACCCCCTCATCCGCTGGGATTCCTATGACAACTTCGATGGGCATCGAGAGGACGGCCTGGAGGGTAGGTGGCACCTGGGCTTCCAGCTCCCCTCCATGCAGCACTGCCCTGTTCCCGTGGCCTCGGCACTGCTGGTGGGCTGTGGCACCGTACGGGATTCAGAGACGAGGCAGAGGACAGGTCCAGGGCACCTGGGAGAGCTCCCAGTTGGGTGGGGGACTATAAGACAAAACAGGAATGTATGAAATAATGAAGACAGAGCTAAAGAATGTAGCCAAACAGCCACAGTGACCTGACTGGCAGGGGAGGGGTTCTTGAGAGCTGGAGTGGCCTGGGAGGGCTCCTTGGAGGAGGGGGCCTTGAGTGGCATTTGACAAAACTCCCATGCAGCAAACGCAGTGCTTTGTTAGATTTCTTTGAAACCTGCTCTTAGAGGTCTCCAGGCTCGTGGCCTGACTTCCCTGAGGTCAGAGCACTAGGACTTAGACACAGCATGCAGGGCCTACCAGCTTTCATCAATAGCCAACAAAAATGTTTGAGAGCTGGAAACTGATAGGCTCCAAAATTTGAAAAGTAAGCCGCAGCCGAAATTAATGCATGTTTAATTTAGCTACAAAACCTAGCATTATGTCAAGTGGGCAACTGCAACTCAGTTCAGTCCTTGAGAGTTAGTTGTGGGTTGTATTTGTTTGTGTGGTTGATTTGAATGTGGGAGGCGGGGCGGGGCTTCCAAAAGTTAGCATGCCTGGAGCCCAGGAGCCCTTGAGATGCCTCTCTGGGGTTTGGCATAGACTCGCTTTTCTGATTTGGTCCTGGGACTGCAGCATGCGGGAGCTGGAAGGATCCTCAGGACTGTCAGTCCGTCCCCCAGTCTTCCGTTGGGGATAACTTAGACCCCTCCCCCCCCTGGAAGGAAGGGTCTTCTGATTTACCCCCACAGCCAGCCAAGGATATGTCCTTTCAAGGACACCAGCTCCCAGCCTCCAGGCTGCAGCTGGTCCTAGGGTGGGGCTGTGCCGTCCCAGGGACTCTGGGCCCTGTGGCAGATCCGGGTTAGGGAGAGCCAGTCCTACTGGCCCCCACCTTCTCCCGATCCTCTGCACCCCCCTGCCTCCTTCCACCTTCTTCTCCAGGGTTTTGGATTTGTTGACTCCACCCTGCAAGCCTTCTAGGTCTTTTCTTGAAAAAAGATTCTCCCTCTGACCTTTGAGATACCAGAATGAGTGACAGATTTCAGAGCGAGTGGGATGCGGGCAGTGGTTGGGCTAGAATTTAGGGCTTGATGAGAGCATGTTGTTTACAGGCAGCACTGCAAAGTGGATGGCTTGTCCTCAAGCCTACCTCAGTTCCCGTCTTCCCCATCCTCCCCCCAGAGGCCCAGACACCCCACCCTGCTGAGGTACCGCCCCAAGCACTCCTCCCCACTGCCCGGCCCCCTCTGCTGTGCTGAGTGGCTGGGAAAAGGGCAGAGGATGAAATGAATTAGTTCTGAGCTACCAGTGGCTGCCAGCCTAATTGCTCATCCTTCTGGGGATGTTTGCATTTTTAACAAGAGCACTTGGCAATTTGAAGGTATTTTCAATGTTTCCCCATCTCTCCCTGCTGTGGATTCTGTGCAATGGTAAATGTAAAAACCTTCCGTAAACTGTAAAGGGCTAGGCAAACAAAAGGTAAGCTAGTTAGGGGAAAGGAGAGACTGGGGAAGGCCTGGTGGGGACACAGTGGCCATGAGGGAAGGCAAGGGGCAGACGGCGGAGCAGAGGGGGACCGCAGCGGTGAGAGGCAGGAATGGGGAGGAAGGAGAGGCTGAGTGAGCCCCCGACTCTTCTCTCTCGTCATCCCTTCCCCCAGGCAGGGGGACGGAACCAGTGGGACTTTGTGACCAGTGAAAGGTCAGCTCATCCTGCAGGGACAGAGGGGCTCCTATCTAGAGGCTGAGAAGTCGGCCCTGTGCCTGAAGAATGGGAAGGGAAGGCAGGGGAAGCAGAAGGAGGCTCTGCTGTCCTCTTCCCTGGCCCGGCCTGTCCTGACTACGGTTGGCCTGGACCGGGAGCTACGCGGTTGGGGTGGTCACCAGGACAGACCCTGCCTGTCCGCCGCCGCTGGGCTGCATCCCCCACAGGGACAGGAAAGCCAGCCGTGGGGTGGGAGCAGTGATCATTATTCCAATCCTGCTTTTCTTCCTGGCTGGAGACACTTCTGGAAGGTTCTAGGTTCCGGGGCCCAGAGAGAAAAGCGTTTTCTTCTGGCTAATTTTCTTGGTCCAGAGAGGGAAGTAGGAGGCCTGGGCCTGTCTCCTTAGCTGTGGACAAGACTCTGTGCCTCAGTTTCCCCATGTACTAGTTGGGGTAAGGGTAGGGGCACCTTCTGGGGCGCCCAGGAGATGGCTCCAGCTGGAGCCTGGAAGGTGCCTGGGGGCTCCCTGGAGTGGCCCTAGGGCTGGGGGCTGGGCTCTGCGGGTATGTGGTACCCCAGGTGGCTCTGCCTGCTCCCCGAGGAAGTCACGGACCAGGAGAGGCAGGCTAAGCCCGAGGTGCTGTAGTAGTGTGGGTGAGCACGCGTGCTTGAGGCCTGACTGCCTGGGTCCGGTCCAGGTCCAGGTCTCAGAGGCCCCCCTCTGTAACTGAAAGCCTTACTTAGCCTTCCTATGGTCTCAGTTTCCCATTTTCATGGAAAGCAGTTTAGGTAGGGGTCCAGAATGTGGCCTCTGGAGCCAAATTATCCGGGTTCAGATGCTCTGACAAGATGCTGTCCTCTCAGGGCCTTGGTTTGCTCTGCTGTGAAAGGGGGATTGGGTCGACAGATCGTTTGGCGCACATTCTGGGGAGTAGGAGCAGGGGCGGCGGCCTGTTGTGGCTCCTCAGGAGTCTCTGACACGTCAGTCGTGACTGTGGCCAGCATCTCAGGCGTCTGCAGACAAGGCTAAGGGGGGCGCCCATCGGCCTCGGGAGCCCGCTCTGGCTTTGCCACGCTCCAGCCATTGCGGGTCACCGTTTCGCCTAACGCTCACAGCTACTCTGTGCAGTGGGCACTGTCATCGTGCCTGGGTAGGGAAACTGGGGCACAGTGAGGTTCAGTAACCTGTGTAAGGTTGTCTCGCCAATAAAGAGCAGATCTGGGTGTGGAACCCAGCGCTAACCACCGTGCTGTTTTGGTAACCACAGATGCCTGTATTCCGGGCGCCAGGTCCCGTGACACTCCCTGGGTGCCACTGAGCTTGGATGAATCTGCCCCCTCCGTCCCCACCTCTCACCTCTGGGCCGACCAGAGGACCCCTGTCCTGAGTCTCAGGGTGAGGGAGGGGTTGGATGCAGCGGTACCTGGAGCGTAGCAGCTGGGAGGGCACCGGGCTGGCCCCGCGGCAGGTGCTTAGCTGGGCTTCAGTGCAGGGAAGAGCTGAGGCGCATCCCTTGACGTCCCTACACTGCCCCCCTCCCCCACCCAGGAGGGTTTGGGGCTGCTCACAGTGCGATGCCCTGGTGAGGGGATGGCCTTGCAAAATAGGGAGGGGTGGTGTGTCTGAGGTGAGGTGAGGCCATTTCTGGAAGTGGCACACCTCTCCTATTTCAGGCCCGGTGAGGGAGGGGGATGGGAGAGGCCAGGCCAGTCCCTCTGGAGGCCCCCGGGTGACTCAGAGGGGAAGGCAGGGGGCACTGAGCCAGGCACTGGGGAACAGAGAGAGATTATCTCTGGCCTGGGCTGCTCCTCGAGGGCCCCCTGCTTATGGTGAGGGCCGTCAGCCCTCCACCCCCTGTTCCTCCTGCTCCTGCAGGAGACCCTGCCTTAACCCTTTGTGCCGGGAACTACTCTGTGTTTAACCCCTTCCTTGATGCCTGCACCCCCGTCTCCCTCCAGCCCCCCCATTCCCAGTTCAAGTTTCCACCCCCTCACGACATCGCTGAGCGATCTCGGCAGCAAAATTAGGGAAGAAAATCCATGGGGCTTCTGTTCTCTGGGGTGGTCCGGGCCAGTCATGGAGCCTGTCTGATGCCCCACTGCCACGGTGAGGACCCTGAGGCTCGAGAGGCCGGGGATCTGCCAGAGGGGGAGGAAACCCTCACGCGTGGAGCCCCACTTTGCGTGACCTCCACTCTTGTTGTACTGACCCCATTGTGCCGATGGGTGTCGTGCTGGGGGGGAGGTCATGACATAGGACATGGGGTTGCTGTTGAATCCAGGGGTCTGACTCTGGTCCCTTCCCACCTCCCTTGGAGCTCAGCATATTCAGCGCTCCACACCCGTAATTCGGGTGGTCCTTGCAGATGCTTGTCCAACTTGTCACACCTTCAGAGGGCAGAGTGCTCACCACCACACGCGGCAGGCCGTTTCACTTTGTACAGGTCCAGTAATTGAACCAGAAACAGAGGGAAAAGAGAGAGTTGCCTGTGTGTGGTGGACCATGGATGCTCAGGGACCCGTATTGCTCCCTGCACTCAGGCCAGAAGGAAGGGGAAGTGATAAAAGGTAAAGAATCAGACAGAAGCTCACTATCAAGAACTTTCTGACTGGAGAAGAGTCCAGGCCTTGGGACATGTGTCTGGGGAGCAGGGAAAGCACCTGCCGTCTCTGGGACTCCTTACGTCGGGAGGAGCACCGTCTGGTGAACCCCACAGGCTGGTGTCTGAGTCTGTGTGGGCGGTCACAACAAAATCCCACAGACTGTGCGGGTTCAATAGCAGACAGGCGTGTTTCCACAGTTCTGGAGGCCAGAAGTCTGGGAGCATAGTGTCAACAGCCCTTGTAGAGGGCGGGGCTTGTAGAGGGCGGGCTTCTCCCTTGCCTCCGTCCTCCCTCTGTGTGCGTCTGGGTCCTGATCCCTTCTTTATAAGGACACCAGTCAGGCGGGACTGAGGGCCCACTCATGCAACCACGTTTTAACTTAATTACCTCTTTAAAGGCCCTATTTCCAAATACAGTCCCATTTCTGAGGTACTGGGGGTTAGGACTGCGACATATGAACTTGGGGGGGAAACACGTCAGCCCATGACACCGAGGAAGGAGTTTTCTGGGTTGCCTGTAGTTGGATGCCTGCAGCCTTGGTCCTGAGTTGGGGGAGGGGGGGAAGAGAAGGTCCAGGGCTGGGGGAGGGGAGAATGGTCTGGCCCCCCACCAGCCTCCTCCTTGCAGGCTGTCTCTGTCTTCCTCTGGTTTGGTCTGGAGCCTGCCAGCTCAGCGCTCTGGCTGACACCACATTTCACAGCCTCCAGAAGCCCCATTAGCTGTTTGGCCTGAGTTCTGAAGCCCCGTGCCCAGATCCCAGCTCCCTGTGGGTGGGAGTGGGGCTGTATTTTTTGCCTATGCTGCACAGAGCAGCCTCCAAATTCCTCCAGAGTGTTCCAGGGCAAGCCTTCTCGGAAGCGAGTTCCATACCGAGAGCTGTGGGCTGCCTTCCACCTCCAAGCAGCCCAGAGGCTGGCCAGGCCTGAGTTGCCTCACTGTCCCCATTCACTTCTCCTGTCCCCTAACCTCCTTGGACACTGAGTTGTTCAGGGTCTCTCGCACCTTAAGTGGGTATCGGGGAAGAGGGGTGCGTGCTGGGCACAGCAGCGGATTGCTCAGGGCCAAAAGAAAGAATGGAGACCATGACAAGCCCCCGGGCCTGGCTGCAGATGGCAAGGGCAGCTAGGAACCACCCCTCTTCTGGGTTTCTCCTGCGTGGTGCCCATCAGGCCTGCCTTTGTTTCTGTGGGAAGTCCCCCAAGAGCCAGGGGCTGGTGACAAGGGGGTGTGGTTTTGTGCCCAAGCTTCTCAGCCCTCAGGATCTGTGAGGAGAGACATTCCCTTCCTCAGGGGTGAGCTTCCAGTTCTGTAGGACACCCAGTGCCTCCTAAAGCACTGTTGTCTGAGCCGGGGAAGAGCCTCTGTGATGGCAGCCAGGAGTCCCTGGTCTGCGGTGACTTCTCCTGAGCTGGGCTTGTCCAAGAATTCTCTGATTTTTTTTTTTTTTTTTTTTTTTTTGAGAGAGGAAAGAGGGAGGGAGAGAGACACAGCAAATAGTCAGAGAGTGAGGAGGAGAGAGAAACAAGTAAGAGACCAGCAGAGAGAGACAGACAGACCCAGACAGACATTGGCCTGGAGATTTGGGTTTGGGTGTCCTTGGTAACTCCTTTTCTTTAGATCTCCCTTATTTCCTGTAAAACGAGGGGATCGGAGGACTGGTTCTTTCTGTTTATTTGAGCTTGATCGTTGTTTCTTTCTGTGAGTTGGGAGGCGCTAAGATGGACCTGCTGTATTTCCCTCTCAGACCTTTCCACCTCGTGAGCTTGGAGCAGGGAGAACAGTGTAGCTCAGTGGTGGTTGTAGAAGTCAGGAGAGGCTTGGTTATGCTAGGTAAAAAAAACCCCAAATTCTTACTCCAAAAAACATATATATATACTTCTTGCCCATGCTGCAAGGGGCCTGTGTTCATGTGGGTTGGCAAGGGGCCTGTGTTCATCGTATTTACTCCAGGCTGGCGGTGGCTTCATCCCATAGCTGTTTCCATCATTGCTGCCACAGTGGGTGGAGGACACTCTGAGTGCCTCCTGCTTCTGCCCAGACGTGACACACATGCCTTCTGCTGACATTTCATTGGCCAGAGCAAGTCACACACCCAAGTCTAACGTCAAAGGGGGCAGAGAAATGGTGCACGGAAGACGGAAAGTGGAAATAATGTTGAACAGATTAAGATCTACTATTGGGATGAAGTCTGTGGGATCTAGAGTCTAGATCTGGTTCCAAGCCCTGTTGTTTATAAGTGTGTTTCTTGGTCAAGACACTTTACCTCTCTGAGACCCAAATGTCATATCTATAAAATGGGTACAATAACGGTACTTTCCTCATGAGATTGTTGTTAAGATCCAATGAGGTAATGTATGTGAAAGGTGAAATCCAGAGTGCCTGGTATTTACTATGCTGGTGGTAATTTGTGTCTATTATTATTATTATTATTATTATTATTGAAGTACTGGAGGAGGGAAGGTAGAGAGGTGATTTAAATGTATACAAGCCCTCTCTTCTTGAGAAGAATTCCACATCCCTCTGGCCCCTCTACTCTCTGGGAACCATCTATAGCTGGCTCTGTTCCGGGAGCCCCGCTCTCTCGGGAGTTGCGAGACTTGCCTCTGACATCACCTTGCTGTGTGACCTTGGAAAAGTTACTTCTCTCTGGTTCTCAGTTCCCTTATCAGTGAATCGAGGAGGATGGATTCCAAAGGGGATTCAGCTCTAAAGCCCTAACGAAGATCATGACCAGTGCCAATGACTAGATGATAGCGAGCCTTGGTACCCAGCTGGAGCCAGGCACCACCAACTGCCCTTTCTCCTGGTTACTCCTCCCCAGTAGGACTACTAGGCACAACTTGTAGGGTGTGCTTACGCAGCCCCTTTCTTTGTCTACCACTGCCCTTAATCTGTTCTCTGCTGTCCCTGCGCCCGCATGGTAATAGGGCGAGTCCCGGGCCTGTTGTGGCCACTCTCAGGGAATGAAAGCCCTTCTGGTCCATCGACAATGTGCTCAGTGCCAGTGGACTTGGCACTTCAGTCAGTCCGCTCTCTTCCCCTTTGTTGGCTCCTGCCTGGCACCAGTGCTGTGTGTACGTGTGTGAGGAGGCTCACTGGGTTTTCCCAACTTATGGGAAGAGAAGGAAGGAGGGAGGGAATCAGGAGGGGGTTCCTGCCCACCGGGCACACACTGCTTCAGGCGGGGGACAACCCTTCTGGGCCCACGCGTCCCTCGCTCCCTGCAGCCTCTTCCTGCCGAAGTCTGGTCAGCCCAACAGGTGGCCCTCTCGGACAGCATCTGAGGGGGCCCCAGGCCGGCCTACATGCTCTTGGCCTCAGGCAAGCCTGGGATGGAGGTGGCCAAGGCAGCCCCTCTGTCTGTCCCCCCGCCTGCCTTCTCACCTTTCAGACTTTTGGGCCTGAGCCAGGCTCTGTCTCCCCTGTGCTCTGTGCTCTGGAAGACTCACTGGGATTGGGGGAAAAGCCCCCAGCAGCAAAACCACACTCTCCAAAATTTCTCTTGGACTCTCCCCCTTCCTGATCCTTTTCCTCCTGACATGGGTGTGTGTGAGGTAGTTTACAGCCACAGAACACTTTTCGGCTTCTCTCTCTCTTAAAAAAAAAAAAAAAAAATATATATATATATATATATATATATATATATATATATATATATAACAGCTAATATTATATATTCCCAATATCATGTAATAAAATTGTATTCACGGATATAACTTAATACCGGCACTCCAGCTGATTTAAAGTGTACGATTCAGTGGGTTTTAGTATATTTGGGGTTGTACAACCATCACCGTAACCTAACTGTGGAAACTTTTCATCGCCCCCCCCGCCATTGACAGCCACCCCCCATTTCTTGTCCCCATCCCCAGCTTCATCTCCTTTCTCTCCTGACAGATGTGAATGTTCTGCAGATTTCCTGTAAATGGAATTATCCAGCACGCGGCTTTCTCTCACTGAGCATAATACTTTCAGGGCGCATGCATGTTGGAGCGTGGGTCAGTGCTTTGCTTTGGTTGCTGAATAACACTCCATTTATGGCCACACCACAGTTTGGTCATACATATCTCAGTTGACGAATGTTTTCTTTGTGTCCACTTTTTGGATATTTTAAAGAACACTGCTGTGGACATTCGTGGACCAGTTTTCGCGTGGACTCTGGTTTTCACTTTTTCTTGGGTAGATACCTAAGGGTGGAATTTATGGGCCATAGGGTTGCAGTATGTTTAATCATTTGAGGACCTGCCAGACTGTTTTCCAAAGTGGCCGCACCATCTTACATCCCCTGAAGATTCCAGGGTCTCGGCGTCCTCACCACCTCCTGTCTTCGGGGCTCTAGCCGTCCTAGTGGGTATGAAGTGGGATCTCACTGGGGTTTGGGTTTGCATGTCCCTCATGATTAATGATGTTGAGCTTCTTTTCACATGGTAACTGGCCACTATAGATGTGTTTGTAGAGAAATGTCTATTCACATACTTGGCACACTTAAAAAAATCCTTTTTTTTGTTTGTCCATTTGCTGTTGAGTTGTAAGTTCTTTATCTATTCTGAAGACAGGTCCCTTATCAGATCAGTGATTTGCGGCTGTTTTCTCCCCTTCTGTGGATTGTTGTGTCTTCCTTCACTTGATGCCCGCGGGTCTCTCTGCAGTGCTTTGTGTGCTGATCGCCAACCTTACTCCCGGCGTGAGGCGTTCATCTTCCCGGGACCTCTGTCACAACTGAGATCCCAATACTTCCACGTTGACATCTGGTTGCAACTCGGGTTCCCATTTTATAGATGACGAAACAGGTAGGAGCAGAGAGGTTGGGGGCCTCGTCCAAGGTAGTGTCCTGAGTAAATGGTGGAGGCAGGACTCCAGTGTGGGGGTCGGGAGCCAGAGTTAGGGATCGATACTCCTTCCTAGTATTTAAGGATCTTGATTGAAAAGATGATTCATCTCCAGCCCGAAGTGCTTTCGGCTGCTTGGTCTGATCGCTTTCCAGCCCTAGAGCTGGTGCTTCAATGGGCCTAGGAAAGCGGCCCCATGACACAGAGAGGGAGGCCACGTCTCGGATCCCTGGATAGCAGAGCAGGACAGAAGTGCATGACTTCTGCCCCCGCAGTGCCTCAGTCACCCACATGGCCCCATGTCCCTTCATCTCCCCGAGGCCAGGCGGGGTGAGGGAGGGTAGCCCCTCCTCCAGAAGGTGGCCCCTTTGGGTTGGGAGTGAGACAGTTAGGTAGCGAGGGAACATAGCCCCTGTGCCCACTCTGGAAGAACACTTGTGCCCCATGCTGAATATTTGCCCCTGACCTACTTTCATCGGGTTTAGCTTTCTTGTCTTCTGAACTTTTGGGGAAGATGTGGGAGGAACCAGGAAGAGAGGAGTGCAAGATTGCAGGTGGTCCCAAATAATTCACGAGGAGGTTCCAGGGATCCCAGAGTGATGTGTCTGCCTCATATCTCTGAGCAGAGGGTTTTAGGGGGTGATCGTCTGACCGAGAGCCTGGGGTTCGGCGCCAGACTGATTTTTGTTGGGAAATCCTAACCTGGTTGCTGGAAAGGGCAGCCCTTCTGGCATGTGACTTCAGGGGATGGGGTTGGGGGGACAGGGATGGGCAGAGAGGGAGAAATTCACAGCTGCTGCAGAAATCTTCTGTCCCTGTTCTGTCATGTCCTGTAGGACACAGGGCTTAGTCTGCAGCAGGAAGGGTTTGAGTTAGCCACCTGGTGGAACTTCCTGGCTGTGAGAGGGGATCAGCTGTGGTGGGGAGTTGGGTCCTTGTCCTCTTGGCACCCTTGGGCAGAGATGTCAAGAGGCAAGGGAGATGGGTCTCCATGTGGGATGGCCTGCACAGACATAGTGACAGAGGCAGGGATAGAATGGCTTCTTGAGGAGGACCTGGTACCTTCTCTTCCCCCAGGTGGGGGGAGTCCTCTCTCTTGACTTCCTGCAACGATCAAGAGTGCTGAGAATCCAAATGCAAAGTCGGCCTGACCTTGTGGGTAGAGAAGATTACACCAATGACCCAGCATCTGCCAGCCACCTGCTTAGTGGGGCGAGGCGGGGCTTGTCCTGGTGCCCTCAGACCCTTCTTTGGCTCTGTTCTGCGAGGCAGCTGGTAGGCGGGGAGAGTAGTGTCTGCCCGTGGAACATTCAGTAAACCAATACCCTCTGGAGTGAATGTGCCTTCGGTCCTCTGTAATCTCTGCCATCGGGTGGAGGTTGGAAGGCCGGAGCCACACTCGGAGCGGACCAGAGCTCCTGGCCAGTGGCCTGGGCCGCACGTCTGCCCTCCTGCTTTGCTCAAATATCCAGCTCCAGCCAGGGCTGGAGGAGAGCACTCTCCCCCTCCCCCACCTTCTCCTCCTCTGCCAGACCTGTAGACAAGTGCAAGTTCGCTAGAGCCCGCAAGACCCCATATACCGACTCTAACTATGTCCAAGGAAAGACATTGAAGCTTCCATTAATCAGATCTTGCTTCCTCCCCAGCTGTGGCTTCTTTTCACCCATCATCCCTCTTGCCCTCCTTCCCTTCTTCCTTCTCTCCCTTCCTTTGCTCTCTCCTTTCTTTCCCCCGAATCCTTACCGATCACCTCCTAGGTGGTGGGCACTGCGCTGGCCCGGGCGCTACAGATGCTGTAGAAAGTCGTGCCCTGGAGTTGCCTGCAGACAGAATGGGAGGGGGTGCGGCACCACCCGCTGCGTCCCAAGGCCACGCCGAGAAGGATCTCGGCCAGGGCCACGGCTTCTCAGGAGAGAAGCAGCTACGGTGATGCTCAGAGGGGGACAGCCCTGCAGAGGGGCTGTGTTTGTACTGGGTCTGGGAGGGAGACGTGGCATGGAGAGCAGAATTGTTTCCCAATCTAGAAGTGGCATAACAACATTGCGCCAAGGCTAGCTAGCGGAGGGAAAGAAAAGCAGTCGATTCAGACTGACCCCGCTCTCACCACTGCTGTGGTCCTGGGGTGGGTGAGTGGGATGCTGGAGCCCGTGAAGGTGGGAATGTTGGAAAGGGTGGAGGTGAGGGTGAGGGGAGCGCCTAGGGAGCCGCATACCGGGGGTCCAGGAGGGGAGTGAGAACCAGGAGAGTCGGAGAAAAGACAGCACAAAATCACACACACAAAAAGCACAGAATCCTGCTGCAGATGAGTCTGTTTGCCTTTTTTTGACCTTGGGCAGATAGGTTAGCCTTTCTGACCCTCAGTGTTCTCACCTGTAAAGTGGGGCAAGGATGGCACTTCTCCTCTGGGGCCGGGGATTACATGAGATCATATGCGGGCGCCTAGGTCTGTGCCTACGCACACTAAATCAGCGGTTCATGTTTGTTGTTACTGATACCACTACTTGACCTTGGGAGCTATTTTATAAAATGCTTCCCGGAGTGCAAGTCAGTTCATTTTTTGGTGATCGTAGGTGTTGACCTGGACTTTGAACCTGGACCTCTGGCTACACGTTCCGTGTTCTTTCTACCATGCGGAACCAGGTGTGGGTGTCTGAACCTTTTCCCTGGCACCCTCCAAACACCAGGTTCCATTCCCATGCGGAGCTCCTCCCTCTGCTCTGGGGTTGGGGGACTTGTGAAGGTCACACCCATAGCTGGGGGCAGAGCCAGCCCTAGCTCCCAGGGTCTTTTCAGGGTCTTCACCTCCATGGGTCCTGCCTCCCTGGCTCCAGTCATCCATGATGCCCAGGCTATGGGTTATGGTGACTGCTGGCGCAGGCCTAACGTTTCTTCTTTCTCTTCCATTTGAGAAAACAGAGTGCAGGAGAGTGAGAATAACATGATTGTAAGGGTAACCTTGAATCCGCTCCACCGACAAGAAAAAAAGAAAAAACAAATTGCCTGTGTTCTCTGGTACATGGACTGTCCTCAGTAACATTCACTCATTCAGTCAACAAATATTTCACTGAGAGCCTACTATGTGCCAGTCACTGTTCTAGATACTGAGGATATAGCTGCGAGCAAAACAAAGAGCCTTGCCCTTGTCATGATTATATTCTAGTGGGAGAAGAGAGACAATGAAAAAAATTTTAAAGACATGATAAGTAAACGAGAGAGCATGCTAGAAGGTGATGAACACTCTGGGAGAAAATAGAGCAGAATAAGGGTGGTTGGGGGGGGTTGAGGGGTGAGTTGAAATTTTTTAAAGCTGATCAGCCCAGCCCTCACTGAGGAGGAGACATCTGAACGAGGACTTGAAGGAGGTGAGAGAGTCAGCCAAGAAAATATCTGAGGAAGAGCATTGCCGGTAGGGGGGCAGCAAGTGCAAAGGTCCTGAGGCAGCAGCTTGCCTGACACGTAGGCTTGGGAAGCATCAGAGGGGCCAGTGTCACTGCAGTGAAGGCTGTAAACAGTGAGGTCAGAGGTAATGGGGACCAGGTCATCGGGGTTTGGTAGCCATTGCAAGGATTTGGCCTGTATCCTGAACTTTTTCATCTAATGATGTGTCATAGAGACCCTTCCATAATAGTTTGTAAAGAGCCATTTTACCTTTCTTCAGTTGTATCCCTTCCACTGTACACTTGTTCTGTGTTTTATTTAACTGGTATTTTATTTAACTGTATTTAAGTAATATGGACATTTAAGTTGTTTCTGGTCTTTTGTCATTTTTGAAAATGCTGCAGAGAATAACCTCGTACGTACCCCATTTTGGTTTGTGCAATTCTATCTGTGGAAGTGGAGTTTGTAGAAATGGAATTGCTGGGTGAAGAATACATGTCTATGTAATTCTGATAGTGCCAAAGTGGCCTCTGTAAGGGTTGTATTGGTTGGCACCCCCCACCAGCAGTTTGGTTAGGGACTCGGAGGAAGATCCACCTCTGCCTTCTATACGTACGCTCCGTACGTGAGACACTATTGGGTACCCATCATTTCCTGTACTTCTCAGGACCCTCCTGTGAGCTGACTAGTCTTGTCCCTATTTCACAGATGAGGAAATAGGCACAGAGAGCTTAAGTAACCTACCAGTGTTTGCATAGCCAGGTGGGTGTAGAGGCTGGGATTCTGATGCCCACCTTTTCTCACCGTGGCTTCACAGGGGCAGGGGTCTGAGGAGCTCTGGCCCTCTGCCCCCTGCCCCTCACGAGTGAGCATGTGGACCTAGCAGCCTGGGTTTCAGAGGGTTTAAGACTCCTGAAAACAAGAGTTAAAATGGAAAGCCTGCTTGCCTGGCTCTGCCATCACTGCGCCTGCGTTCTGGAGACCCTTGCTGGCCAGCAGCAGGCTGTGCAAGGAGGCTGTCCTGAGGGACCTGGAGCCACACAGGCTAAGCTGGCCTCCCCGGCCGTCCCTCCCCTCATCAGCCCCGGTGGTGAGACCTGGCAGGCTGTGATCCAGCTAATTCTGCTCCAGGTGGGGCGCTCCCTGCTGCTTTCTGCTGCGTCAGCTCGCTCCCGGGATTGGGTTTCAGCATTTCATCGATGAAAATAAATCAGCCTCTTTATTGCCCGGCATGGCCCTCATGAGCTCTGCAGCCGGGCGTGTACTTCCAGATTTCCTGTAAGTCACTATTTCTGTCCTAGCCCCTGGGGGGCCCTGGGGCTGCTGCAGAAAGAGCCTCAGATGAGCTTGGAGCCCGGAGCCACCTGGGTGGGACCAAGCAGGAGAGGAGAATCAGGCTCAGTGCCTGGCTGAGCATTTTCTCTGAGCTGGATCTTCGAGCATCTAGAGCTGACCAGGAGTTCAGGGGTCATCTGGTTATGCTCTCCCACTGCACAGAGGAGCACCCTGAGGCCCCTCAAGGATCACTCCTTAGTACACTGGCCCCTGACTCCCAGGCTACTGCTGTTTGCTACTGGACAGCCTTTTTTCTAGGTCTGTTTATTGTGCAGTGGCGGGTTAGGGATATGAGGACTGAGTGGGAAAGAGTGGGATTTAGCTGCTGCAGGCTGGGCAGAGAGATCTGACATCCAGGAGAACTGTCTTGCCTTGGGGGGACATGAGAAAGGAGAACTGGTGGCAGGACTGGATTTTCTTGAGGTTCCTTCCACCCCACACATCTGTCTAAATGGGGTGAGTGACCTTGGTTCATGGCCGTGGGGGAACAAGGCAAATTCTAGAGCGCTCCGACAAGGCCCCAACAAGGTTCTGTGTGCAAAGGGGACTCTGGAGTCTCGCCTCAAACTCCCTTTTCTCCTGCCCCTCCCTTTCTGTGCTCAAGCATTATTTGCAAGCACAGGACTCTCTGGCAGGGACGTGGGGCGTCCTGCCTCAGATGGCAGACCTGCTGGGGTCTCTCTCCTACCCTCCGGGGCCAGGGCCTATCCAACCCCCGGGGGCTTTATCCAGGCCACAGTGGGACTCCCTTGTCTGGGAAGCAGCTGAGGAGCTGTAGTGGGCGGGCGCCAGGAGCTCTGACTGCCTTGCTTATCCTGGACCGCCCGGCCTTCACATCCTTACGGCTTGTCAATGCCCTGATGCTTGTCAGAGACTTTGCCTTGGGCTGCTCTGATAGCTTTAAAAATTGTCAGCAGCAAAGTGTTCTTTGATGTTTGTTCTCCTCCTTCTCCAGGGGCAGTGAGATCAGATTTTGATATGAAAGCTCAAAGCTGCTCAGATCTTTTCTTCTCCCTTCCTGCCTCCCTGCCCCTCTCCCTCTGTCTGAACACTGCTTGCAAACCTTCCAGAACCAGGCAGGCGCTCTTCATGTGACACAAGGAGAAAAAGAAGCCTGGGGGTAGTGCCCTGGCTCCTGCGTCCTGTCCAGGTCTGTACCCCATGGTTCTGTAGCTTCTGTGGGTCAGGAGAGTCACTTCCAACTTGTCCCTCTGTAGCAGGGACTGCCAGCTTCTGGCCACACCTGCTCAGGTGTGTGAGCTCATGCACATTGCCTAGCAGACCCCCATGGAGATGCCTATATGAGCCTCCCTAATGCTGATGCACATGGATGGACCCATTTGGGAAAGGACCCATTTGGGAAAGAAAAACTTCCATTTGGGTTGCAGAGACCCAACCAGTTTTGCCACCTACACCCATATCCATACGCACTCAGGCAAAGAACCACACAGACCCCTTTGCATATACTCAGCGCCTACGCAGAGAACCACAAAGGCCCCCCACTCGACATACACCCACCACTCATTCACAGACCCACATAGACCTCTACCCCACCGCATGCCCCACAGTGGTGATGGGGCTCTAATTATAAAACTGCATGGCCAGTCCGATAACCAGTAGTTATGTGTGGTACTTAATGGGCCTGTTTGGGGTCAAGAATGGGGATTGATCCCTAATTGCAGAGATGGGTTCCTTTGCGTGAATTTTGAACCAGCCCTATAGTGGTTCCCTACAAGTTTCCAGGAATGCTTGGAGCCCTGGAAGCATCATTAGGCTACATGCGTAAAAGCCCTAGGGGACCACCTGTTTTGGGCAGGTTGTTCTGAACCAGCATTGTGCTTGGTTGTCACTCTTCACTCCCTTCTTCCTGATGGATGCCTCTGGCTCTCCCCCTTTGCCCCTCCCTCTCCTTCCTTCTTCCTCTCTGGGAAGCAGAAAAAGCATGACCCTCAGAGTTAGATTGGCCATGTGATCTTAAGCAAGCCACAACTCCCAAGCCTCAGTCTCTTTATCAGGAAGATGGGGACGATAGTATCTCCCTTGAAAGGCACTTGTGGAAGCAAGTGTGAGAGCATCCGTGGAAGGGCGGACACACAGTAAATAACCTGCCATCCCCGTTCTGTGGCACTCTCCCATTCTTCCCGGGTCCTCAAGCTCTGCAGCCCCCTCCCCATTTCCCTCCATCCTTCTCCAGGTGGTCATGCCTTGGGAGGCTGTAAGAGTGGGGAGAGGCAGGAGGAGGTGTGTGGGTATGCCCCTGACATTTGTCCCACCTGGACATCTGCCTGCGTGTTGACAGTTCCCTTCCTAAGTAATCCTCTGGCACAGCCGCTCCTACCCTCTTCTCAGGGAATGCTATCCTGAGCCTGGTCCTGGGTGGGGGGGCACTTGGAGACCCTGGAAGGCCTGGGCCGTGTGAGGGGTGCCCAGAACCTGCCCTCCCTCCACCTCCCTCAGCTTCAAGGTCAGCCCTGCCTCCCCTCTGCGCTGGGCTGGAAGGCGGGAGGAGGTCCTGGGGAGGTCTGTGGACATGTTTTCATCCCACACACAGTGTCCCACCCCACCGGGCAGCAGGCCTCTCGCTGTGCTCCCCCTTCGCCCACCTGACGTTCATTCAACCCCTCGACGCTCGGCACACCCGTGCCTTTCTCCTCCTCATGGTTCTGCGCAGAACCAGCTCTTTTAGAGCTCAGAGTCATCTTGTTCTTCTCTCGCATTTTACCACTTTGGAGACTGAGGCCCAGGCAAGGGAAATGACTTACCCAAGGTCACGTGGCGAGTCAGCGGCACAGTGGGGACTGGAAGCCAGGACTCGTGAGTCATAGTGCCGAGCTTTGTCTCTCACACCCCAAACTCCCTCTGCCCTCAGGCTGGCTCACGGAGCCTCAGCTGCGGCACACCTGAACTTGGACTGGGTAATTGCTCGTTGCTGGGCCCCATCCTCTGTGCTGTAGGATGTTTAGCAGCATTTCCACCCACCAGATGGCAATAGCATTTCTTCTAGATTCGACAGCCCAGAATATTTCGACATTGTTCCACGTTCCCTGGGGGGGAGGGGCATATCACCTTGGAGGAGGACCACTGGCCTACCTGTCCTCAGCCCTTTGCCTCTGGGGCCTTAGCTCTCCCGCTGTACGGTGTGAGACAGCCCTTTTCTCTTTTCCTGCTTCCTGTTTCTCTTCCAGGATCGGCTGCTTGAAAACCAAAACACTCAGCCATTTTATTCCTTAAGAGAAAGAGTACAAAATCCAGGTTGGGGAAGATGCTTCCACACCTGCCAATGAAAAGAAAGCACTGGGCGGGAAGGGGGCTGAAGGAGGGGACAGAAGGAGACTGGGCTCCCTTCCTCCCTGGAGGACCCTTGGTGTGATTGAGAGGCCCTGCGGCACCCCACCAGCCCAGCTATGGGGTCTGCAGGCCAGAAGCTCATCCTGCAGGGGATGGAGCATGCGTTAGATTTGCATGTGGATAGTCTTTCTTAGCTGTAGAATTGCCCTTAACTATTCTGCTCTGTTTGCATGGCCAGACCCAGAGACCTTTGAGGGTCTAACGTAACAGGGTTTCTGGTGCCCTTTGGGCATCCCCCTCATGGTGTCTGACTCAGCTCTGGCCGTGGAGAGAATTTTCTTCTGGGAGCTGGGGGCCCTGGGTGGTTAGTCTCTGCTCCAGTCCCGGCCCAATATGCAAGGGTAGGAAAATTCCCCTGCCCTGAGTCTTGGACCACATCAGGGTGTGTGTGGGGGAGCCTGATGAACTCAGGATGTCCTCTGGGTTGACCATGCTGAGACTATAGGGATCATCAGCCTGGGCTGGCAGCCCACAGCTGGGCCTCGTATGGCAAATTTGGGGTCTCCAGTACTACTGAGCATCTGAGGGGCTCCAGAAGGTCACTGGGTCATGTCCCTGCTCTAGAGCTTGTATTTCATGAAACTGTCCTGCCCAGGGCTGTCTCAGGGGACAGGGCACACCCAGCTGCCTCGGAAGAGTGAACAGTATTTTCATCTCTCAAGCTTAGCTTCACCCATCTCCCATGCAGAAAGACGTTTGCCCCAGCTATTTGAGAAAAAAAAATTTTTTTTCTCAAATAGAAAGTGGTAAAATTTTTTTCAAACCAGATCTACCACACCCCCTGCCCAGTACTTTCCTGTCTGTGTGAAGGCAGCTGAAATCTTGCCCCTGTCCTCCCCCCACCCCATGCGGAAGCCATCTTGGGAGGCGGGAGAGGGGGTGGCATTTTCCGGCCTGCTGTTGGCAATGACCAAGCTGGACAGTCTTGGTATTTATTAGCTGAGCAGCGTCATGTTCTCAGATTCCGGGCTGTTTCGTTTGATGCCGTGATTTTCGAAAATGGAAAGGGCAAGGCACATGATATGCCCTGAAGTTGAAGCATCAGGCATGCGCATCTGCACCCCGGGGGTGATAGGGTCACCAACGTGTAGCTCCACCCAACGTGGAGCTGGGTTAGGGAATGAGGAGGAGAAAGCAGAGGTCATGGTCATAGTTGTATATATGTGGCCACCTCATTGAGAGCATCTCTCTGTGCTGTGTCCTGTGCCAAGTGCTTTATATGCGTTATATCAGTCTTTGCAGTACCCTCTGAGATAAAAATACTAATGTACCCATTTTGCAGATAAAGAAACTGAGGCTCAGAAAAATTAAGGAATTGGCCCAGGGTTGCACTAAGTTAGTAAGTGGTAGTGTCTGGAATCAGAGCAGTGTCTGCTTGATACCCTAAGCCCGTGTTCTTAGCCACTGTGTTCCTGAGCGAGAAGGGCTGGGTATAACAGGCCTCATTATTAAAGGTATGGTGTCCAGAAAGTGGGAGGTGATAGGCCTATGGGGCTCCTTACTGGTCAGAGAGCCACATGGGTTGTTTGTGGGTCCCTTGCTTCAGAATGATAAAAACCGCTGGAAGCGAGTGCTCAGGTAGGGAAGAGAAGCAAAGGGAAGGTATGGTGTGGTGGGCTCAGGGACTTCAGGCTGGGTCCAGGGGAGACCGGGCCTGTCAAAGAAGAGACTTGGGAGGACATGCACACATTTAGTATCTAAAGAGCTCTCATGTGGCAGAAATTTGGCTTGTCTGAGCCATCCCATAGGGCACCATATGGCCAGTTAGTGGAAAAACAACAGGGGGCTAAAATCTACTAATTACAGCCATCAAAAGATGAAATGGGTGTTTTGGGGAAATAGTAAGATTCCCCATAACTGAAAATAGTTAAGCACAGCTAGTATTAGTTTTTCCCAAACCTGGCTGCCTCCCATTCTCAGCTGGGCAGTGTTTTACAGTTCAGATTTCCCAGGCTCCACCTCTCACAATTCTGCTTCTGAAGGTCTGGGGTGGGGCCAGGGGATCAGGGTTTTTATAAAACTCTCCCCAGGGCCTTCTGGTGCAGCCAGTCCCTAGATGGGAGTAGAGCACCATAGGATGGAGTTGTTACTTCCAGGGACTGTGGTGTGGTGGTGTTTCCAAAGTGTGGTATGTTGGCCAGGTTGACAGTTACCCATAAGATGATTTTAGGTGCATTTATTTTAATGCATATTAGAAGAAAAAAGAATAGACTTTACACTATATGTATATATGATTATTGATGCTTAGAACTACTTGAACTTAAGTTTATTTTAACAATTACAAAATTTTGTTTTATTTTATTTTTTTAAAATTACAAAATTTTATAAAAATAGTGTTTATGGGATTCACAGATAAACAAGAGGGTTGTATGCAAATAAAATATCCGTTAACCCTGATGCGGGTGGGGGTTGAGTAGGAACATGGGTGGACAGGAGCTTGGGGTTTGTTGGTTAGTCCCAGGTGGCTCTGTGGAGATAGGTGGATAATTGCAGTAGTTTGTCCAGATTGTGCTCTTCCAACAGTCCAGCCCTGGGAAAATTGGAAGTCCTCCTGCCCCCAGTTCTGGAAATCCACTTCTCCCCTCCCCATTCTTTTTTTTTTTTTTTTAAGATTTTATTTATTTATTTGACACACAGAGAGACAGCGAAGAGAGGAAACACAAGCAGGGGGAGTGGGAGAGGGAGAAGCAGGCTTCCCGCCGAGCAGGGAGCCCGATGTGGGGCTTGATCCCAGGACCCTGGGATCATGACCCGAGCCCAGCGCCCCCGTGTAATGACTGAGCCACCCAGGCGCACCTACCCTCCCCATTCTTAATGGCTCCTGTGAATTCTGTGGTATGGGGCGGTGGGGGGGGAACCTCACCCATCTTGTCCCTGAAGATGCAGTTAAGACAGGACACTCGATACCATGTTTGCTCTTCCTCTTATTTTCTTTCTTTACTCTCAGAAAAAAGCAGTGAGAGAGTGAGTGATAGGGAGGGGGCCAGGGTTGAGATGTCGGCTCAGGAGAGGGAGGAGCAGGTGATCTGTACCTGGCATGCCTCTCCCTTCTGAACCTGCAGTGCCCAGGCCTGGCTGTGGAGGGTCTGGGCACCGGGGTGGGGGTGCTGCAGAAGCACTTTGGGGTTGCAAACTAACTGGGGTCCTCAAGGAGACAGCAGGCCCTAAAGCCCCTATGGGGCTGGCTGCAGACCCCAGGCCATCTCTTACCCACTCTGGGAGCTGGCTTGAGACATTCACTGGATGTGAAAATAAGTCACCAGCATCGTGCACATAAGAGTTAGGGTCTGGTGTCCCACTGTCAGGGACTTCTGGCACTTCTTAGGGCATCCAGGATCGTGGTGGGGACTTTGGGCAGCTCTCGTGGTTTTGGCGGATGGGCCTGCTTTAGGTCTGGGTGCTTGGGGGTGAAGGTGGATGTCACTGACACTCTGAGAAGTTATTCTCTCTGCCATCCATGATCTTTATAGATTGGAACCAACTAATACCGATAGCTAGTCAATTGGAGGCATCCTAAGTGGCCTGGTGGCTCGATGTCCTGGGCCAGATGCCCACTTGGCCTTCCCAAAGTCGGGCCTCAAGAACTGTCAAGGTTGCTGGGCCAGAATCCAAAGCTTTTCCCTGAGAATGTAACTTTGGGCCACCTGCCCGCCCCCCCCTTCTCAGAGACCTGCCTGGGTGACACCTCGGTTCCTCTCCTCAGGCCCGTTGTCACCTCTGGGAACTACAGGGGCTTGTAGGGTTTTTTTTTCTCCTCGTTTTATAAGCCAAGGAAGTGTCCTGGCTCCTAGACTCTGCCCCGTGGTGGGGGTGTGGGGGAAGGAGGGGGAGAGGGAGGGGAAAAAAGATTTCCACCTTATTGTTCAGCAGCTGGAAAATTGTTGTCATCTGTTCTGCCTTTCATTTGCTGAGAGTGGAAAAAAATGTGGAAAAATTTGGGGAAATAAATCTCAGTACCCTCGTCGGAACTCTGGCCCTTCCCGCCAGCATCCCGCCAGCATCCTGGCCACTCAGCTCCCGGGGCCGGTCTTCCCACTTCGCTGGGCACCGGGGCCCTGATGGGTCTGGGCCTGGGGCCGGGCCGGGCCGGCCGGGCAGGGGCAGTTGCTGGGCTGGTCTCTGCGCCTCGCTCCGTGTGGAGGGCTTGGGAAGCCACTGTGATGTCATTCAAGAACCGCATAGCTACAGGATGATAAGTGAAGCCCTGGGGACCCAGCTGGCTGAAATTACAGACAGAGTTTTCTCCCACTGGCTTCCTATAAGCCAGAGCGAGGCCGAGCTGGCCGGGAGGGGGAGAGCGAGCGGAGGGAGCGAGCGGAGGGAGGGGTGGTGCGTGTGGACCGGGCAGGAGGGCCGGGCGGGCGGCGGCACTGGCCCCTCCCACCCCTGACAGGCTGAGTGAGCCCGAGCTGGACGCAGACTGCCTTGGGGCTGTAGCCATGGAGGAATTATTTGAAACTTGAGGCACAAGGAACAGAGAGCAAATTAGAGCAGTTATTCTCCTCCCCTTTCTGCCTCTCCGTCCAAAGGGTAAGTGTCCGTGGGGCATTTGTGTGGGTCCTTGGGTGGCTCTCTGTTGGACCTGGGGCTGGGGGGCTTCTGGGCTCGGGCACCGGGATCTGCCGTGGACTTGGCCCCAGGAAGCGCGGCTGTGGGAGGGGAATGCATGGGGCCGTGGCCCATGGCGCTGCCTTTGGAGGTGGACCCGGCTGCCCTGCTCCTGGCCTCGCTGCCCTGGGACTCGGAAGAGCCACTGCCTCATGTCTGAGGGATGGCTGAGTCTGTGGGTGGGGGGCAGTGTGTCTGAGAGGGCCGCGCTCTTTGGGAGTAATGGTTCACAGAGGATGAGGATGGGGTGGCGGGTGGAGGGAATGTGGTGGCGGCATGGCGAGCCCCTGAGACACTCCTAGTGGGACGTGTATTCAGGGCACCCCCCATTCGGTGGTCTGAGCTTTGCGGGCCCCCCAGTGCTGACCATTCCCCTGTGGACCACCCGCGGGCTCCCATTCCTGGCTTTCCCCCAACATTGGCAAGGCTTGGAGTGGCTTGACCGTCCTACTGGCCAGGGATCCCCGAGTGTCCGGGCAGGCACCCTGGCCTGGCAGAGAAGGACTTCGGTTGTTGTGGGCTCGGGTGCTATTTTTACTGTCCCGAGTGCCTGTGATATCTGGTGCCCGGAGAGGCTGCGGGCAGGGAGTGGGAGTGCCAGGCTCTGCTTATAGCGCCTGGCATGGGAGCTGAGGGCCAGGCTGGAGTCAGGAGGCTGGCCTTGCAAGTTCACATTTGCCCCACAGGCGTGGGCCGTCCTGTGACCTGGGCAGGTCCTTCCATGCCCTGGTCCCTCGGGTCTGAAATAAAGGTCAGGATTGAGTTTTCTGTCCCTGCTCCCTCTCTCTGGAGGAATTTAAGTAAGATGGTATCTGTGAAAGTACCGTGGGTCCTTCCTGAGGAAGGCCTGGGGACGCATCTGTCATCAGCGCTCCATGAAGCCCCATGTATTATATTGGGAGGTTCTTGGTCTGCAGCCATGGTTGCCCCCCTGGCCCCCAGACTCCAGTCATCTTCACCTTGAAGGCCATTAGGAGAAAGAGCAATGAACCTCCCTGCGCTGGGTGACCTTGGTGGGGGGGGGGTCCCCTGGGCCTGCTGAGTGTCACTGTCCTCCTGTAAAATGAGGGGTGGGCAGTGGATTCACTGATGCCCTGAGACGGTTCAGCTAGAATCCCCATGGCGTTTGGAAAGCTCTTTTGGCTCCGCTGACTTCCTGGAGCCACCGGAGACAGGAGCAGCCCATGGGGGAGGCTCTCTTTCCCATTTCTGTTTGAGTGCTGACTTCCTCCATCCTCCAGGCCCGCAGGCTGACGTTCAGTCCAGGGCTCCATTTGGACATTGGGCCTTCTCTCTTTCTTGCCACAGCAGAATGATGGAGGTGGCCACCCACTACCCCCCCACCCTCCCCGGGGCCACAGAGGCAGGTTTGTGGGTGACTCTGGTGAGGTCACTTGTATGGGGCACAAAGCCACCTGTTAAAAGGTGGACAGCAGCCTTGAGAAGAATCTTATTTCTCTTTGGTTCAGTCTCTGAGAAGGCAGTGGGTTCCCTCTGAGTGCTATTAAGCAGGAAGACAGGCAGGTGTCTGTTGGCCACTCTGGCCTCATCTGTCTCCGTCCACAGGGCCTGACACCCCGTGCCCATCAGCAGATACCTCCCAGTGTGAACCTAAGTCTCTTGGGCTGCACCTGTTGCCTGCTCGCTGCCATCCCAGAGGCTGTGTCCCCTTTGTGTTCTTCCCCTTCAGAGACTTGGGGACTTCCCTTCAACCCGAATTCTGCTGACCTTCAGAGTCCCTGACGAAGCCCATTCCCATCTGGAGACGTTCCAGAGCTCTCTGCAGCTGTGAGAAACAAAGAGCTGCCTTAGTCCCCGGCTGCCTGTGGGATGGGAGGTCGGCACGGGTGGAGGCCAAGACGGTCACAGTCAGGGTCACAGGAGATCCCTGCCACTGTTGCCACGGTGTCTCTAGAGGACCCCAGGCCATGCCTGAGCCGTGGGGCTGAGGTTCTGCACACCCCTGTCCATCCTCATCTCCTCACACTCCCCTCCCTCGGGCAGGTCGCAACTCAGTGGGCTCCTCTGGGTTGGACCCCAATTGTGCTCCTCCAGCTGGAAGATTTTCCTTTTTTATGTGTTCTCCTGTTTCTCTTGGATGCAGCCTGGCATTCTTCATGGAGTCCCGGGCAACAGAGAGGGATCGCCAGAGGCAGCACCCTGTTGGATGCCTACATTTAAATTTAAGATCCATTGGTGGACTTTGAGGTGTCCATTCACCCCCTGCAATTATGTGCACAATTTGTGTTTGTGCATTTTAGGGGCAATTATCAGGTATGGGCTTTCATCAGGTATCCCAAAGGGTCCTTAGTCTATGAAAGTTAATGTCCACTGGCCTGGAGTGGGGCTGGGGAGTCCTCTGAGGGACACCATGGGGCAGGCTCTGGCTCAGGACCTCCACTGTGCCCAGCCTGGGCGACCAGCTGTGTAGAGTCCTCCTCTGTCATGATATTTTCTCTTTTCTCTTTCCTTTGGGAGAAGCTTGGGTCCCCCCTGAACCTCCGATTTTTCACATCTCTGGATGGCAGCAGAAGAGTGCCTCGGTGGCTCACAGGACTATATATAACTTCTTGGACTATTTAATGTGATGCAAGAGGCATTTATGAAACATGCAATGTGTGCCAGGCCCTGCTTCTGCTGAGCTGTCCTATAAGCCATGCAGGTTATGCATTAAGCTCCAAGAGGCACTGTTCACATAGACCCTATCATGAAGGGTCCCCTCTGGGAACCAGGCACAGGGGGGGCAAAGGCTTTTCTCGAGGAGCCCCCAGCTTAGTGGGAGGACAAACATGAACAGCAGTAATGACCAGCCAGTGGGTGATTTGTGTTACAGGAGTTGTCTGCCCAGGGCAACAGGAACTCAGAAGAGGTTAATCTCAGTCTGGAGGGCTGTGAAAAGGGTTAGATTGTGGGATGCTTCCCAAAGAACTTCAGGCTGAACTTGAAGGAGGAGAAAGGGGTTTTCCAGGGAGCTTGAGAGTTGTGGGGAAGAAACATGAAGAAGCATCTTTCAGGAGAGGGAACAGCATGTGCGAGGCCCAGAGTAGAAAAGAGCATATGGATAGTATGAGGAGTGAAGGGTGTTGGGGGTATTGAGGACAGTGAAGGTGAGGCTTTAAGCATTTGAATCTCACTCCCCAGGCTTGGAGGCCAGGCTCTGTGTGGTTAAGTGGTTGATGCAAGTGGACTTGCCATTAAGATGGGGACCATCCTTCTGAGTAATGGTTGTATCTGGCACAAGGGGTTGAAGGGGTGCTTCTCCACTGTCTTCTCTCCAGAACCACATTCCTGGGACCTTCCTGGTACCCAACCCCATCCTCTGGCTCCCACATGCTGCCCCTCAATAGCCCTGGCCCTAACCCCGGCCTGGCTCCCTCCATGGCTGAGGGAGAATCTGTGACGAAAGGGTTCACATGTCCAGGCCTTGCTCTCTTGGCTGCTTCTTGGCCAAGCCTCAGCCCTTGTCAAAGCTCACGTACTTCCTAGATGCACACGCATGGCCTTTGATGCCCCACTCCCTGTTTAAGGAGCTGAGATTCCCTTTGGGTGTGCTGGGGCCCCAGTCTGCCTCTAAACTACCTGTGTCCAGGGTGGGCGTGATGCCTCTTCCTATTGGCACTCCTTGATTTTCCTCTACATTGGTTGGTTATCACTCTGTTCTGCATAATATATTTTAATGAGTTGCTATTCTGCTGGACGTGGACCCAAAGGACTTTTTATCCTGAAGGGCCCCATCCTGAAAACCTTAATAAATCATTCACTATTCAAAACAGGCCTGCTGGTTGGACAAGGAAGGGTCGCTCCTCGCTGACTCATCGCCAAAGGAACCTTCTTTCTTGGAGTCAACCAGGCTGGCACCTTTTATTCTGCATGGTTGGGCCATCTGTCCTGACCTCTAAATAAGCGAAATTTCCACACTAGACATTAGTAAGAGAAGTAGGGGTCCTTCATCTCAGAGTCCAAAGTGCTGGCCACTGGGGTCAGGGTTTCTCAAGATATCATCCACCTATGTGAGCCCCAGAGCCTTGGGAGAGTTAAAATACTGCTTTTTGGCCTCGCCCCAGGCCTATGAGTGAAAATCGTTGAGGGTAGGGCCCCAGCATCTACATTTTTAACAACCCCCGGAGCAGATTCCTATGAACATCAAAATTGGAAAACAACCACCCTAAACCCAGGTCACCTCTTGCATCCCATCGTTCTTCCATTCTCTTTGCAGTGTGCGGGATGCACACATCTCCCCTTCCCTGCATCCTGCCCATATTGTGCTTCTAGCACCACGCACACCTCCATGGCTTGCTGGAGGGAGCCTAAGGAGTAGGTCCACGTCCAAGTCAGCTGGGGATTTTCCTCAGAGCTTTCCAAAAGCATGACTCGCACATCTGGATTACGGCCGCCGTGGAAGAAGGGCCTCTTGGTGCAATGAGGCTCAGTGTTGAGGGTGGAGCTGGGGTTTGGAGCTGCTGCTGGGGGAGCCAGGAGACATATTCAGACAAAGCGAGTGGGGCCTTGAAGGGACCGTGGGCTTCTCGGCTTCCCTAGAGAAGCGGCCGGGGAGACGGCCCACGAGACAGGATGTTCTGGCCGGCCCGCTCGTGGGGCTGCGAGCTCCCCCCTCTGGGCTGCTCGCAACCTGTGTTGCCCTTGCCGGCTGTCCTTCTGCTCAATTTTCACCCATGCGGGTACCCCTGGCCCCGATCGGGCAGGTTCCTCCTCTGTCCCCTGCTCCCTGCCGCACTGGGCGTCCAATGCGCTCTCACCCGAGAGGATTTGGCTGAGTTGGCCGTGCCCCTGGAGTCTGCTGGAACTGAGTTGGATCTCATGGCCTCTCGGCTTGAGAGCCTCGAAACCATCTCCCCCCACCCTCTCCTCTGGCTCTGTTTCCCTCCTCCTCCTTGCTCTGCCTGCCTCTCTCTTTTGCCCTTCCTGCCTTAATAGATTGAAACCGACGTTGTGTTCCGGCTTCTTGTGGTCCTGCTAAGTAGCACTTAATGTGGCCGCAGTGGCCCGGCAGAAGGGGAGGACGAGCATGTGTGTGTGGGGGGTGCGCTTCATCTCTGATGGGAGGAACAGGGGTACCTGCCACGCTGGGTCACTCCAACGCACTGGGCTCTCAGAGGAGCCCTCCCGGGGGCTAGACAGACCCGGGATGGGCCTGGGTGTCCTCACGGTCCCCCCTTGATGGGAAAAGGAAGGCCAGTGAAGGTGCAGGACAGCCCGGAGCATGGGGCCAGCACTCGGAGTCAGGAGCAGTGGGCTCCTCCTTGGAGGACAGCAGTAGACATTTCCATTTGTATTGTGTGAAAAAGATTTAGTTAAACAATCTACACTTCTTCGATTTTCTTGCTCAGCCTTGGCGGCCTGGCAGTTACTGTTCCTGATGTAGCTGCAAACAGTGGTCCGTGCGGGGGTAAATTACATGGCAGAATAGGTTTAATATCGACGTTGTCAGAATCAGTGAAGGGGCCAAAAGGGGCAAGATGTCAGGTGCTGGTAATCAGTGTGAATTCTTCCTCCCTGCCTCCCTCGGGGGATATGCTTTTGTAGCTCTCTTGCTAAAAGCTCTTCTTTTATGAACCCAAGTGAGATGCGGGGGTGCGTCTACTTTCTCCCTGAAGGAGAGAATACTTCTTGGTTTACGCTGATTTGTACCCAGAGGTTCTCATTGCCCCTAAGTGTAAATGGGGAGCCCGTTGGACACTCCACCCTTTGCTTTGCTGTTTCCCCCACTTCCCAGACCACATGAGCATGAACTTGGGAGGTTAGGGGGTGCAGGGGATGGAGGAGCTCCCTGGCCTCACAGCGTGAGCTTCGGAGTGGCGCCAGGGCCCAGGAGTGGGCCTGCCTTCTCTGGGGCCAGCCGCTTTCCAGGCACAGTGGGAAGGAAGGACAGCCCTTCAGCCTCCCACTGACTGGTCTAGGGGGCCCCCCTCATGGAAATCACCCCCAGAAATCTGAGTGGAGGAGAGCTCTTGTCTTCGACGCTTTCCCCCTATGGAAGCCACCATCTGGGGTCTCTTTTTTTTGTGTAGCAAGGAGCCCAGTTCTTTGGAAGGACACAGCATGAGGGGCAGCCTCTCTCCTTCAGTAGCTTCGATACCTTCAGGGGCAACGACAGGCCATTTGGAAGAGGCAGGCATGCCTGTGCCTGCATCTCAGCAGCCATTGGGGGCCCCAGCACAAGGAACAGATTGCTGGAGATTCAGACCTCTCTCCAATTCAGACCAGCCCCATCCCTGGGAGCCCGTGGCTGCGGCCACACTCTGGCCCAGTATCACTTGGGACCTGCTGCTGGCCAAGGTCCCAAAGCCCCAGGGAAAACTGGGGACAGAGAGATGGTTCTGGAGAGTTAAGTGAATGGGCAGAGCATCCAGCCCCCGGGGGGTGTGTATGGACGATGTGCCTCATTAGGCCTCGCTGTGCTTGCTCCCCGTGACATCATTTGGTCGGCCTGTGGTTTGTGTGTGTGTATGTTGATCAGGATGTTCCTGTTTTGTGGTTGTCTGATCACTTGTTTTTGGCTGTGGGCTTCTGTATGAGTGTTTATTTTTAGAGGCTGCCACTTCTGGCCTGAGGGCTGATCCTTGGACATGGTAGGAGCTTGTATTTTTTGAAATGATTGTGGCTTTAGATTTAAGTATTTATTTTGGGGTTATTGTTGCCTTTTATGTGTTTAATTTATTCTCTGTGTGTGTGTGATATGAGAGACAGTGTGAAATAATAAAAATTGAATGGTTTTTGAAGTTCTGATTTTAAATTAGTTTTGCTTTTAATCTAGTTTTATTTTAATTAAATCTTAAATTAGTTCTGATTTTAAATCTAGCTTTACCAGATACTGTGTATCTGCAGATAAATGGTTTCACTTCTGTGAACCTCACTTTTTCCCATCCTTAAAGTATAATACTCCCTGACTCGCAGGATTAGAAATAATGTGTATGTAAAGTGCCTTGCAAGGTGTTTGGTGCCTCGGGGGCCCCTATCTAGTGGACCCCAAGAGTGTACCAGGGTGTTTGATTTGGGTGAATTCTGGGTGTTTGACTTGGGTGATTATTAGTTGGCGTGTGTGTCTCTGGACGTCTTTGTGTCTGGTTTTCCTGTGTGTGAATGGTGGGTGTGTGTGACTCTTAGTGTCTGGCTGGAGTCTGTGCAGTATTTGGGAGGGGGCTTTCTTTTCTTGCCAACGGGGGGCCTGCCTTGGAGTGAAGGGAGGGGAGGGGCTTCTGTATGTGTGTGTGTGTCGGGGCTTGAAGCTGAGCTGCTGACTGTACAGGGTGTGAAATCACTGAGTCCCTCTGGGTGGGGAAGTTCTTCGTTCCTGAGTCAGCCCTCTGGCCCTGAGCCATCCAGTGCTCACTCTTTCCTTTCAGAGAAAGTATTGCTCATGGGGTCCCCAGACAAAATGACACAGGGGACACCCCTCCCTGATGAGAGCATCTCCTTTTGTGTTCTGGATCCCTAAGATGCTTCCCCTGCCCCCCTGGTCTCTGGATCCTCTTTCCAGAATTCCACGAGCCCAGTGTTCCAAGGGAAAGCATGTCCCCTCTGACACGGGGACTGCTGGCTTTGCTGAACCCCATCTTGACCCAGTACTTTCAGGTCCTTGGGAAGCTGGTGAAATGCCAGGGCCAGCCTTTGGACAGGGCATCTTGCTCCCAGAACCCCCTCCCCGCCCGCTTAGGCTGCACTGCCTGGCCCTGAGAGCTGGGTGTTGGGGCCCAAAAGCCTGGGCTAGGAGTCCTTTTGTCCTCCTCCCCCACACCCCCTGACCTCAGCTCTGTCTTGAGTGGTGCGGGGAGATTTTGAGATCCAGGGAATGGAAGCTCTTCACTCCCTCTGGGAGAGGCGAGGGTGTCCTTGCCTCCCACTGACGTCTGCTGTCTGTTGTTTGCCCTCCGGCTCTCTTGCAGAGGTGGTGGGTCACACTCAGGGACCTCTGGATGGGAGCCTGTATGCCAAGGTGAAGAAGAAGGACTCCCTGCACGGCAGCACTGGGGCTGTCAACGCCGTGCGCCCCGCCCTGTCTGCCACCCCCAACCACGTGGAGCACACCCTCTCCGTGAGCAGCGACTCAGGCAACTCCACAGCCTCCACCAAGACAGACAAGACCGACGAGCCTGCCCCCGGGCCCTCCAGTGCCCCTGCTGCCCTGAGTCCCGAGGAGAAGCGCGAGCTGGACCGCCTGCTCAGTGGCTTCGGTGTCGAGAGAGAGAAGTCAGGGCCCATGTACCGCACCCAGCATCTCCGGTCCCGCCCCATGGGGGGCCCGGCCGTGCCCTCCTCTGGCCGCCATGTCGTCCCAGCCCAGGTTCATGTCAACGGCGGGGCCTTGGCATCTGAGCGGGAGACGGACATCCTGGATGATGAGTTGCCCAACCAGGACGGGCACAGCGTGGGCAGCATGGGCACACTGTCCTCCCTGGACGGGGTCACCAACACCAGTGAGGGAGGCTACCCAGAGGCCCTGTCCTCACTGACCAACGGGCTGGACAAGCCCTACCCCGTGGAACCGATGGTCAATGGCGGGGGCTACCCCTATGAGTCTGCCGGCCGGGTGATGCCTGCCCATGCTGGCCACACGGCCCCCATGCGGTCCTCCTACTCCGCACAGGAGGGTTTAGCAGGCTACCAGCGGGAGGGGCCCCACCCAGCCTGGCAGCAGCCAGTGACCGCCTCCCACTATGGCCTTGACCCCAGCGGTATGTTCCGCTCCCAGTCCTTTCCGGAGAGTGAGCCCCAGCTGCCCCCAGCTCCAGCCCGTGGGGGCAGCAGCCGGGAGGCTGTGCAGAGGGGCCTGAATTCCTGGCAGCAACAGCAACCTCGTCCGCCCCCTCGCCAGCAGGAGAGAGCCCACCTGGAGAGTCTCGGGCCCAGCAGGCCCAGCCCCCAGCCGCTGGCCGAGACCCCCACCCCCAGCCTCCCTGAGTTCCCAAGCGCAGCCTCCCAGCAGGAGATCGAGCAGTCCATCGAAGCACTCAACATGCTGATGCTGGATCTGGAGCCGGCCGCAGCTGCTACCCCCCTGCACAAGTCCCAGAGTGTCCCGGGGGCCTGGCCAGGGGCTTCCCCGCTGTCCTCCCAGCCTCTCTCCGGCTCCACCTGCCAGCCTCATCCACTGACCCAGTCCAGGTCTGGCTACATCCCCAGTGGGCATTCCTTGGGAACCCCTGAGCCGGCCCCGCGGGCCTCCCTGGCCCTGGAGTCCTTCCCTTCTGGCAGGCCTTACTCCCCTTATGATTATCAGCCATGTCCTGCTGGGTCCAGCCAGAGTTTCCGTCCAAAGAGCCCAGCCTCGTCCTCCTCGTCTGCCTTCCTTCCAACCACCCACAGCCCTCCCGGGCCTCAGCAGCCCCCAGCCTCTCTCCCTGGCCTCACTGCTCAGCCTCAACTCCCACCAAAGGAGGCAACTTCAGACCCATCCCACACTCCAGAGGAGGAGCCACTGAACCTGGAGGGACTGGTGGCCCACCGGGTAGCAGGTAAGAGCCTCAGGGACCATCAGTCCTGGGAATCCCCTCCTACTCCCTCCATGCCTTCCCTCTTTGGTCTTGGTTGGTCTTGTTGGGGGGAGGTGCAGGGGCAGCCATCACCCCTTGGCAGGCGCTGCTTTGACCTGGGGAAGAGGCTGTCAGGAGCCCACACGCTAGCCATCCCTCCCTGCGTTCATTGTCTGTTAGGCTCTAAGGCAGGCATGGAGATTCAAAGATCAATGTCTTTCGGTTCCTGCCTTCAAGGAGCTTACAGTATAGTGAAGGGACAGGTAGACAGGAGTGTAAGGTGTGCTCTGACAGGGGTGGGGGCCAAAGCCCCAGAGCTGGAGGGAAAGCAAGGCTTACCACCTAGAGCAATCAGGGAAAGCTTCCTGGAAGTGGTGACTTTGGGGCTGGAGTACAGATTTTCTAGGCAGAGAGAAGATGCTCTGTGCAACTGCCTGCATCCTCAGACTTCAGTTCCTGGGGGAAGGTGTGGAGAAGGCTGGAGGGAGGCTTCTGTAGACCCAGTTTCCCACTTGGGCCCTCCCAGAGGCATAACAGAGAAGGGAGGGTGTCCTTAAGGCCGGGGCTCTACCTGAGTGCTCAACCCTGGTGGGTCCCCTCCGGGTAGGTCTCATTTTCGTGGGGAGGCCAAGGTTCCCCTTCTCATTCAGCTGTCCTGTTAGTCCTTGCTTTCAGACCCGCTGTGGATGAGAAGCAGGCACTAAGAAACAAAGCTCCATTTCCTATCAGAGAATGGGCTTATGTTTCTGGAGGGAGGATAGGGAATGTGGTGACCAGAGAGCTTATTGGGGAGATCAAGGCAAGAAATGGCAGAGTGTGCAGGGCCATGTTGGGAGGGACAGGAAGGGCTCCCTTCCTTCTTATGGGCCTAAGCCCATGACCATTCCATGGGGGCAGCCACACTCGGTGAGAAATCCTATGGGTTTGTTTAACTGTGGAGGTGAGGCCAGGCAGGAGTGGACTAGAGACGGGGGCTAGGGGACCTTGTGCCAAGCCCCTCAGCGGACAGGGTGGTGGGAGCTCAGGGAGGAGAAGAGGAGCCTGGGCAGCTGACTCTGCCCTCCACCCCTCTCCCTAAATGTAAGGGAAGCTGAGACACCATAGCAGCTGCAGGGAGAGAGGGAGACCCCTACGTGGGGATGGATGGTAGGTTTGGGGAAGCAGCTGAGGGCAGGCTGGCTGGCTATTAGGCTGGGTCCAGGACCGGGGTGTGGGGGCAGGGAGCCCTGCTGTGCTTCAGAGCAGAGCACGGTCCCGAGTTCCACTCTGAGTAACTTCAAATTGGCCATGAGGAAAGTATTTATGCCATGGAAATTGGCCATCAGGGATTCACTTCGCCTGGAGAGCTGGTCTAGGAGCACATCATTGCTTTTAGCTGAGAGTCAAAACACAGGATGAGTAGCTCTATAACTCTAGAGGTGCTCTGAGTAGCTCTATAACACGAGGTGGGGTGGTCCACATGGGGCTGCCATCTTCTTTTTCCCACCTCTGGGCTCCTGAGAGAAGGACCACTGGCTTCTTTGTCAGAGATTTTGTTAAAGGGAGAGAAGTGGGGCTCTCTTAATATTTTACAGAGATGAGGTGGCCTGAGGAATAGTAACACTCTAACCTAATGATGAGCAGATTCTCTGGGGAAGCAGAGTGAATTTCCTCTCCCCTACCAGAAACCCCTCTGTATAGCTCTCCTGGAGCTTGCTCTAAAGGAAGCCATACCTTAATGGCTCCAGAAGGATGTCCATCTTGTAGTGCATCTCCCCTCAGCCTTTTCTCTCTTACCAGCTTCTGAAGTCTTGACTGTCAATATCCATATCCTTAGCTGCCCAGGCTTTGGCTGCCAAGGAGTCATAGGGAGGGAGGGATGTTGGTACAATGTCTCTGTCCCCAACCCTGCTATTGTCTTCTCCACCAACTGTGAGTGACTCAGTCAGGAGAAGGGATGAGATGTATAGAGGGGACAGATATATTTGGTCCCCAGGGCTATAGAGGGGACTCCTTGGTCCATGCCCTGTCATGAAAGTATTTATGTCAGCACAAATTCCTCAGTGGCCCTGCAGAGTGTCTGCAGTGCTTGTGTAAGTAAGGGTGCAAAGGCAGGATCATTGTGTACAACAGTCTGGGAGTCAGGGAATAGGCCAGTACCCCTTCTTCCTGCTTCTTCTATGTTCTTCTGCAAGAAGCTGGAACATAAGCTTCAGTATGAGTAACCCAGGAAGCTCAGCTCTGAGGGAGAGCCTCTTTGTGGCCATGAACTTGATCTGGTTTCTCCTGGCTTTTCTCCTGCAGTTCTGCCTTTTCTTCTTTGGCTCAATACCTCCTCCATACCTCAATACTATATCCCTGGCTCATTCCATTTTGATCCAACAACTCCTTATGTCTTATTTCAGCTTAGATCTCAGAGAATATAGGGATAGTTTTCTTAACTTGATAAAGGGTAGGTACCAGGAACCTGTAGCATACATAACACTTTCTTGTGAAACATTAGAAGCATTCCTGGTACACCAGGGACAAAATAAATATGCCTGTTATCGCCACTGTCACTTGTATTAGATATCTTAGCCAGTGCAGTAAGACAAGAAAAAGAAATAGGAGTCAGAGTTGTTGAGTCCATGTTATCTTATGATCCTGATTCTGTGACTGGACTGATCTCAGATGTCTCTAGAGGTAGAGGTTTCAATGCATGTTGGAGATCAGATGCGCATCTTATCTTTAAGGAGTCTAGAGTTTAGTAAGGGGAGAAAGAACTGGAACTTTAAAATGAAGTCATTCCTAATGAGTGAGATATGGAGAAACTTCTGTGGGAGTGAAGAAAAAGGAAAGATCAGTGTCAGCTGAAGAGACGGAGGAGTGTGTTGAGTGTGGGTTTTAAATAGAGCCTTGGGAGAGGAATAGGAGTTTGAAAGTGGGTGGGGTCATTGGAGAGACAGGATTCTTAGTGAAGACAGGAAAGCATAAGTGTTTGAAGAATATAGTAGATTGAGAGCATATAGGCAGTGGCCTGGGACCTGCCTCTGGTTGGTCTTAATATATCAGACTAAGGAGCTTGAATCTTATCTAGTGGCAATGTAGGAAGCCATGGCCATGTTTCAGTTGGGAGTATGCCATGATCAGATCTGTAATTTAGGAAGATGTATCTGGTGGATCTGGGCAGGGAGGAGGCAAAATAGGAGAGAGTTTGAATCGGGACATGTAGTTGTTTATTAGGTAGACTGGGTCGGGGGGTTGCATTAGGGTGCTGACCATGGATATGAAAAAGAAGAGATGGGTGCCAAGGATACCATGAGAGTAGAACCAGTGCACTTACAAATTGATTGGATGTAGGGGTGAAGGAGAGGAAGACATCAAAGATGACTGTGAGGCTCCATGAATGGGAACAGAATGCTAGTTCCATTAATAAGCCAGGAGTTAGGAGAAGAGGATTTTGTGGAAGATGAAGACATCTGTGTTCTGTATGTTGAGTTTGAGGTGACGGTGGAGCCTGCAGGCAGTAGCGATGTATGGAAAGCAGCTAAACATCTGGAGCTGGAGCTTGAAAGAGTGGAAAGAACTGTACGTTTTGGAGTCATCCTCACAAAGATGTGGGTTAAAGCTTTGGCCATGAATGAGATATCTGTATCAGAGGGCATGGAGAGAAAAGAACTTAGGATGAAATGGCCATGAGGTGAACGGAGGGGAAGGGGGCTGAGAAGGAATGTTCAGGACAGTGAGAGAAGACAGGGACAGTGGGTCACCACAGAAGTTAAGACAGAAAAGGGTTTCCAGGAGGAGGGGTGGGGGGGTTCACAATGTCACTGGAGAGATCATGAGGAGGACTGGGAAAAATTCACTGGGCTTGCCAATTAGGTGGCCCCGGGAATTTTCAAAGACATACTTTCCGTAGAGTGGTGGTGACGGAAAGCAGACTACAGGATTGAGGAGTGAGTGCAGGGAGGCAGCGCAGACAGGATATCAACTCTTCTTTTGAGTGGTTATATGATAAAAGGGAAGAGGATGGTAGCTAAAGAGTGTAGCAAGATATGGAGAGCCTTTTTTTTTTTTTTTTTTTTTTATAAATATAGGAGCCATGAGAATGTTTTTAGAGGAGGAGGAGCAGAGGTTGAATATGGAGGGAATAGAAAGAAGAAAAAGATGGAAGAGAAAGAAAGAAGTTGCTAGAATAAGACCAGTAAGGAAGGAAGAGGGGCTCTAGGCCTAGGAGCCCAGGTGGATGATTTAAGCTCAGTGAGGAGGTGGGATACCTCCTTGTGAAGTAAGAGTAGAGGATGAATACAGATATAGGGAAATACCTGTATCAAGCTTTGGGACCTCAAATTGAGAACCCAACTTTTACCTTTCATCGTGGAAAGAGGAGATGACATCAAAGCCCATTCAGTCATTCATTCGGCATGAATTCCTAGTCTGTGTTAGTCTGGGCTCTGGAAAAATGGCGGTAAACAAAAGAGGTAAAAACTCTTGCCTTCATGGGGGAGATGGACAATAAACAAATAGCAAATACATATATAATATGTCAGATGGGTGGTAAGTGCCACAGAGATAAAATAAAGCAGGAGAGTGTCAGTGAGGGATAGAGGGTGGGTGGGTGGTTGCACTTTACATAGGATCAGGGAAGGCTGCCCTGGGCGGTGAGGGAATGTGCAGATGGAACAGCAAGTGCAAAGGCCCTGAGGTCGGGCTGTGCCTGATGTGAGGCTTGTAGTGGGGCACAGAGTCAAGGAGGTGATGGGCCTGGGGGCCAGCTTGCAGGGGCCTTGTAGGTGCTACTAAGAACTTTGGCTTTTACTCTGTGTGCTGTGTGCACAGTAGTGACATCATCTGACTTGTTCTAAAAGGGTCAGTGTGGCCAGGATGGAAGGGAGAGAGACCAGTGAGGAGACTGCTGCTATTGATCAGAGTGGGGGCTGTGGAGATGGTGACAAGTGCTTAGATTGTACACAGTTTGGGAGGTGGAGCCATCAAGGCTAGACGTGGAATATGAACAAGAAAAGTCAAGGGCAACTCTAGGGTTCTTGGCCTGAGCAACTAAAGGGTGGAGTCGCTCTTTACTGAGATGGGTAAGCATGTGGGAAGAGCAGACTTGGAGGGAATGTCTGAAGTGTGATTTTGGCCATGATAGATTTGAGAGGCTCTTGAAACCTCCACGGGGAGAGGTTGGAGCTTAGGAACATGGGCATTATGATGCCAGTACATGAGGTTGCCTGTGTATGGTGTCATGTGAGGTGTGGCATGCATGATGGCACCTGGGAGGGAGCACACTTAGAAAAGAGGTCCCAGAGCTGAGTCCCAGAGCCTCCCACATTTGGCAGTTGGAGGCACGAGGGGGAAGTGGCCAAGAAGCTGATGTGGAGTAGCTCGTGAAGCAGAGAGTAGGGGAAGGAGCAGGTTTCCCTGTGCGGCCCTTGTGGGGTCAGGGAGTCAGCGAGGGTGGATAAAAGGAGGACATAGCAAGTCCTTATAGTGCATCCAGGTGGGCTCATTTTAAGGGCTTTTGGGTGGTGCCCAGCAGCTTTGGGCCGGAGTAGAAATGGAAGGGACTCCGGGGAAGAGGGTTGCTAAGGTGGGGGTGAGGGAAGGACGAAGGGCAGGGGGGTGCTAGGATGCTAGGGACTGTAGCCCTTGGACTCAGGCTGGGAGGGTCACAGCTGGGTCCAGGAAGAGGCAGGTGACCACAAGAGGAGAGAGGTCCCAGGATGGGGCCATGCTGACTGTGAGGGCAGGTGAGTTGTGGGGCAATAGGACTGCAATCTCCTGGTCCCGGGCCGTCACCTGCTTGCCCCATGCTGGGGTTAGAAAATCGAGAGATGTGGCGTCCTGTGGGACAGCAAGAGGTCCACCTGCCCACTGGAGAAGCAAGACCCTGGATGCACCCTCTCTTCTTGTCTGACACCCTCCCACCTCCCTCCAAGCGTGTGGCCCGATCCCAGACTCAGAACAACTAATCTTGATTTTCTCTTTGTTTTTGTTTTGTTTCGTCTTGTTTGATGCTTCGTCCCTTGCATCCTCTGTGTGTCCTGTGTCCATCTGTCCCCTCTGACGTGGGTGTGGTGCCTTCCTTGCCTGGTGTCATCCCCTCCCCCCTGCCTTCCCTTCCTGCTTGCCCCTCTTCCTGCCGGTTCCCCGGGGTGGGTGTGGGCAGCGTACAATGCCAAGCTGCAGGGCATGGGGCACACCAGCTTTCGGCTGCCTCCTCTCCACCGGCTCCGATCTTCCTCCCTCTCTGGTTGGTTCCCCTCCCCACCTTCCCCCTTATAAGTCTCTGGCCCTCACTGTAGCTCTCAGCTTCTCTTCCCTCTTTCTCATGGACCACTTCTTCCAACCTTTGCCCACTCTCGTCCTTGTTCATTTTTTCCATCCCCCTTTACCTTTTTTTCCTCCCCCTTCTATCTTCTTCTTTCCATCTCTTCCTGTTCTCTTCACCCCCTCCTCCTTTCCTTACTGGCCCTCGCACCCACTTCTCTCTCCTGCTCTCTCTAAACCCTCTTCCCCTCCTTTCTGCATGAGCGAGTGCTCCCACTTCTGCATGGACACAGGCCTGATGCTTTTGGCTTTGGCCTTACTGATAGGAACACGGTCTGGGGTGACTAGATGAACTTTCAGGCTCCCCATGGACACATAGGCCTTTGCAGTGAGTGTGCTCGGTGAGGGCGGGGATAGCCCGCTCTCCAGCCACCCTGGCCAGACCACCCTGGCCAGACCGCCCAGGCTGCTGGGCCAGGGTCTCAGCAGGAGCCAGGTTGTGCTTTGCATGGGCCACCAGGCTCATGACAAAGAGTGGTGTCCAACACCTGCTGCCCTGTCCACTCTTGAGTGCGGTACTCTCTGGGGACATGGCACCCCCTCTGACCTCATCCCGAATCTCTGATCCTAGGACCCATGGCCAAGAGTCAGAAGCCCTGGGCATGGTCCTGGCTCTGCCTGTGACCCCCTATGTGACCCTGGGCAAGTCTCTTGATTACTCAGAGCTCAATTTCCTAACGTGGAAAAGGGAGACGTCATAGCCCTGCCACGTGTATTTTGCGTGGTGGCTTGACGTGCCCCAATATGGTGGACCCTTTATCATGGGTCCCCTTGCTCTCTTTGAGGATGATGCCCACTAACGTCTGCCCATAGGCTGTCAGCTCTGGGGAGGGTGTTGCCTCATTGTTTTCCCTGCGCCTCTGAGCCTGGAGGCCCAGGTGAGGGAGAAGGTTGTGCTCAGGCTTGCCCCACGCCATGGCCTTGAGCAGTTCGGGAACAGGTGTAGGGGGTAGTGGGGATTGTTGACTCCTCATGGCAGTATCTGGTGTTTGCACAGACCCTCCTCTTCCCAGTCCATGGGAACTGGAGAGATGGCTCTAGCAGAATGCCCCTGTCTACCTTCTCTCCCTCCCTTCACCCTTTCTCGGCCCAGTGGTGGGGAGTGCAGTGTTCATTTGGACCTGGGGGGCTGGGGCAGGTCTGGGGCAGCGGGCCTGTCCCGAGGGGAGCTGGCATGGCTTGCCCTGGGGCTGCTAGTGTGATCTCCGTGTGGCTTTCTGGTGCCCTGGCCTAGCAGGTGGCCTCCCGGAGAACCTGGCTTTCGGAGCCCCAGGCATGCTGTCGGACACCCAACCCCGTCGCCTGGAGCTGAGGAATCCAGGCTTTTGGAAATCGGAAGGCTGGAAAGAAGAGCTGGGTCTGTGGGGGTGGACACGGCCAGTCTGGGGAGGGGGTAGGGGAGGCGTGTGATGAAGCCTGACACCTGGGCGTTTATCCAGGGGACTTGGGTGGTGGGCGCCTGTGCTCTGCCCAAGTGGGTGCATTGATGTATGCTGGGGCTGCAACCCCCAGAAGTGCGGAGTGTGTGTGTGTGTGTGTTAGGTGAAGGGGATTCATTGCCTCAGGTCCAGTGCACTTCAGGGGAGCCTTGAAACCAGCTGTTCCCTCAAACACAGCACCATCCTGGGGAATGCAGTGAGGACCTGCAGGAAATGGGGCTGTTTGGCACCCTGCTCTTCAGATCTCGCGGTCTGTGTACAGGCCCTGGGCTGGGGTGACTGCCGTCCTCCAGGCGGTGGGGAAGGCCCAGTGCCTAAGTGTGTGAGCAGCCTTCAGAGGACACAAAGTGCTTCTGAATGTCATTATCCAAAAGGCCACTTCCTTGCCATGAGGGCGTCCCCCTCCTCATGCTCCTGGGGCTAGAAGGAAGACATTCCAGAGGCCCTCAACCCCACTCTTTCCACCTTTCTTCACGAGCTTCCTCCAGCCCCGTGGTCTCCTGCTGGGGTAGAGGTTCTGAGGGCGACCCGGACCCACTGCCATTCCTGCGGGTGAAGGCTCTGTGTGTGTGTGTGTGTGTGTCCATGTATGTGTGTGTGTGTGCATGCATGCGTGCAGGGAGTGGACCACATGGACACGGGGGCCTCGACAGAGACAGGGAAACGGGCCAAGAGACCGAGAAAGTCCTGGGGTTGAGGGTGGTGGTGGTGGGGAGGTGGGTGGCCGGGAGTAAGCCTATTTTTACGATCGGTCAGTCTCTGGGACATGAGGGAGGGGTGTTCTCTCTCTCTGACACTGGCTGTTAGCTTGTGTCCAGCCATCCCAGCTTGGCCGAGGAACAATAGGGCTCTCTTCCCTGCCCACCCCCGCCCCGGCCATGCCCTGTCTCCCCTCCCGTAGAGAAGGACAAGGGAGATGGGACATGGCTCTCCAGCACTCTGGGGCATATCTGGGCCTGCCAAAGGGGACAACAGTGATATACTGTGTTCAAAGAATGTGAGAGGCTCTGACTGGCCACTGGTGCCATGGGGCCCACTGCGGGGGGAGAGGCTGTCTCCATGGGAGTGGAATGTGGGGTCTTCCCCCTTCTGCTGAGTCTGGCTCTTTGGGGGTCATCCTGTCCGTCCCCCTGCCTCAGGACTTGAGGAGGTGTGATCATTCTCAGATGGCTGACTGGGCTAGGATCTTGCATCCTCTGCCGTGGGAAGCCCCTCTTGAGCGGTCCGGCCCCTTCTCTGGGCAGCTGCAACCGTCTGCAGCACCTGAACATGGAGGATGCTTCTGGGCACGCCGGGGAGCATTTTCTCTGTCCCTCTGGGAGATTTAGGGCCTTGAATTGAAACAGACCCACTTTTCAAGGGCAGACATCAGATCCCCAACCAGGGAAACTGGCCACCCCTGGCAAAGGCATAGGGCTCTGCCAGAAAGAGGCTGCGGGGCTGGGTGAGCCGGAACTGAAACCAGCCCTAATGCATTTCTTTTAACCTTGGAGCTGAACTTAGTTCCAAACCCCAAGAGCCTTTCCCAAATGGGCCTCCTTTGTCACAATTATTATTAGAAAATCAATGGCTATGTCTGTTTCTTTCTAATGTTTTTGCCAGGAATGAAATGCGCGGCAGCTCTGAACCAGGCTGCCCAGGAGGCCTGGGGAGGAAGGGGCTCGGTGGAGGTGGGAGAAGCGGGTGAAGGCAGGAAGCCCCTGCAGGCGTGGCGTGGTGCTTGGGGGCTGCCGCCTCTCTGACGGCTGGGAGCCTGGGGTGGCCGCACCCTGGGGTCCTGGGCACTGCTCAGCCCTGGGAGAGCCTGCCTGCGTCTTTAGTCCAGGTTGATGGTGGTAACAGACCCTTGTTAGGACTATGTGACCCCCATTTTTCTATTTGGAAAATAAGGGCACTTTAAGGGGAGGGCTTATTTGCTTTAAGTCAAGCAGTTTGTGAGTCTGGTTCACTGTCCCCATCCAGGGTTCTTTTCTCTTGGGTGAGATAGCAGGCAGGCTGCCTCTGAGTCAGAGGGAACCCTAAGTGGAGGCTCGAACCCGCACCCCACCTGGGCCCCTCTGCCTTTGTAAAAGCTACACTAGTCCTGTGCTGTCCGGATGGGGTCCCCGGTTACGCGATCGGATGAGTGCGTGTCGGGAGTGCCTGTGTGTGTGTGTGTGTGAGTGTGAAACAGTGTGTGTCCGTCCCTAGTTTGGCATCGGCAGCCTCCTGTTCATGACAAGTTAGGAAAGCTTCCCAGCATGTGATTTTCACAGCAGCCTCAGTGGCTGTACCAGGCCGGAGCTGGGGGGGGTGGGGGGGGCACGCGGACCTCACCGTGGAGGGCAGATGATTCAGTCTGGAGGAGGGCTGCACCAGCACATCCCGAGGGGACCAGTGGTGTGCGCACGTGCATGCGTCTCTGGGTGCAGTGTGCCACGGGACCGTGTTCCCGGATGTGTCGGCACGAGGCTGGCACGGCTGGGGGCCCCCGTGCCCTGTGGTATGTCCCAGCACTTCCCCTCACTTAACCTGCCCTTCCCGGGGTATGGTGAAGGCAGAGCTGCAGATGTCCTCGCACAAGATTAATGAAGACAAGAAGCCTGTCCTCAGGCTGGGTCTTGGCCTCTGCGACGTGGGGAGTAAGTTTTCTAGGATTCTGGAGCCAGCTCAGTGAGGCAATGGGTTCCGTGCCTCAGCCCAGCTGTGGGAAAACAGAGTGGGAGGGAAGGAGGGCGAGGCTAACAACATGCTTTGGCCTGTGGAATGAAAGGGGATACAGAAAACTAGATGGAGCCCATGACCTCAGGCCCTTTGCCTGCTGATCTGTGGGGAGGGGCGCGGTGGGAAGCTGGACCATCTTTGGGGTGAGACAAGGGGTGGGCAGATGAGGGGCCAGCATAAGGGCAGTTGGTAAGCATTTTCAGAGGTGCCCGGGATGGAGGTTGGGGAACCCCAGAGAAGGCCAGCAATATTCTAGGGGCCAGCTGGGGCTGGGGACTTCATGACAAGACTTAGTCATTTCTTTGTTCCTTCTCGGGAGCACCATTTGCAAGATGATGCATTATGTGCTCTTTCCAAAGTTCTTCCCCACGGGCCTGATGTTGCTTTTTGGTTGATGCGGTCACCTTGGAGACTGTCTCTCGTCTTTCCACCTTCCCTTCTTTGCCTGGAAGCTCTGGCCCTCTTGTCTGCAGGGTTTGAAAGGAGTTGACATCTGTTTCTCGTATCAGCCCTTTGTGCTTTGGGCCCCAGCCCTGTGCAGGGTAGAGATTCCTGGTGAAGGCCAGCCCCACCTCACAGCAGATCCCCCACCCTGCAGAGAAAGCCTGCGGTGTGGGCAGAGGGAGGCAGTGGGGGAGTCTGGAGGGGAGGCAGGCCCAGCTCCAGTGTGGCCCCTGGCTAAGATGCACCGCCTTCTCTGGGGAACTGGGCCTGATCGATCATTTCTCGCCTAAAATGCTCACTGCCCTCTGTGCCCTGAATTCCTCCCAGGGGTGCAGGCTCGGGAGAAGCAGCCTGCAGAGCCCCCAGCCCCTCTCCGGAGGCGGGCAGCCAGCGATGGACAGTATGAGAACCAGTCTCCAGAACCCGCATCCCCCCGTAGCCCTGGGGTTCGTTCCCCTGTCCAGTGCGTCTCCCCCGAGCTGGCTCTCACCATCGCCCTCAATCCTGGAGGGCGGCCCAAAGAGGTGAGTCCTTGAACTGCATCCTGTGGCCAGAGAGAGTAGTGGAGCCCCCCGAACTATCTGGGAGTCAGATCGCCACCTGCGTGGCCCTGCCCTATCAGGAAACTCAGTCCTCATCCTCTATCTCTTCTCTGGCACATGGAATCTGGCATTTCCCTCCCTAAATAGCTTTTATGCCCCCACCTCTTAGATTAACACTGAGATTGAAGTTCCCTCCTTAATTCTTAAAGAGCCCCGCTTAGTGGGGTGGTAAGGGTCCTGGGTATGACACAGATGACCACAGTCTCTAAACTCCAAGCCAGATCATATAGACTGACAAGAATGGTTTTTGAATTCTTTCTAGGTCTAGGGTTTTCTTGGCAGATCTAACTTCAATGCCAAAATGTTTGCATTTCTGAGACCTGTCCGTAGTTGGGAGGCAGTAGATCTTAGACTTCGATGAGTATAAACAACCACTAGGGAGTTTGTTACAAACATAGATTCCCAAGTCTGCCTCCAGAGATCCCAGCATATTAGATCTGGGATAGGGCCCGGGAATATGCATTTTAAACGTCCATCCTGGAAGATTCTGATATGAGTGACCCATGTCCAACAAAATGCAGGCTAGCGAGTTATTCTAGATATAAATGGCTTTTGGACATCTTTTCTCTCCTGCCTTCTGGCAGGACCCAAGTTCCCCATTGCCAGCCCCTTCTCTTTGGCCCTGTTGGGGAATATTTCCAAGGCAAGTGCTCCTGATTTCCACCCATGCTGGACAGTGGCTTTGCAAATAGCCGCTTTTCATTCGCTCAGTGACAAAGGAGTGGGTGGGGCTATGAATGGCCAAGATCTCCCTTTGACCTTTGTGTTTCCCCCAAGAGGGGTGGGGGGGGCGGGGCTGGCAAGGGGACGTGTGGGCTGGTTACCTGGGAAACCCCTCCTCTTCAGGGTCACGGCCACCAGTGGGCAGCCCCCCCACCTCCTCTTCTTCTCCTGCAGCCCCATCTGCACAGCTACAAGGAGGCCTTTGAGGAGATGGAGGGAACCTCCCCGACCAGCCCACCGCCCAGTGGGGGTAAGAGCTCCTCACTAAGCCTGTCTTCCCTGGGTGCCCGCAAGCTGTGCTCTCAGCCCCGGCCTGAGTAAGCACCCCGGGTTTGGGGGAGGTCCTGGCAGAGTTGGGCAGGGCCAGGATCTGTCGCTCCTGGTCCAGATGGCTCATTTCACTTCACCATCCCTGCCCTACTCCCCTTCCTTCTGTTGTCCACATGCACACATGTGGGGGTGCAGCAGCTACGGGCTTGGGATCCTACCGACCTTCTGTGGGGCTCCTGGACTCCCAAAGTCTGGAATCTTCCTAATCGTTGAGAGGTTTTGCATCTTGTGTGCAAAACACCACCCCCGCCCCCATCCTAAAGTGACTCTTTGTGACCTGCTGGTGTATCTCTGAGATACCCCTTGGCCTTCTTGCTCCAGACCCCCATTTCTGTCTACATCCGGACACCTCTTCCATTTCAGGCAACCTATTTAGTTTCCATCAGGGAAAGAAAGGCCCAGAACACTCAGCCTGTCAGAGTCCCCAGCTCATCCGTCCTTGGTCTCCAGGCAGGAACATTTAGTCTCTAGCCCCTGAGGTACTCACTGGAGAGGCAAAGACCGGAAGGGCAGAGGCATTTCCACACAAAGAGAAGACCCGGATGAGTGCAGGGCTGGGGTAGTGTACCTTTTTTTGGTAGAACAGACGGGGAGCTGGAAAAGGGCAGCTGTGGGACAGCAGTGATGGAACAGGACTGAGAAGGACTCAGGGTCCCGGTGGCAGACCCCGGGGCAGCAGAGGAGGGAGAGCCCAGGGAGGGGAGGAGAGTGAGGACTGGAGACCAGAACCAGCGGTATGTTCTCCTGGGGGCTGGCTGTCGTGAGGGAAGAATGTGGCCCCAGAGCCCCGTCCTGTGCAGCAGAACGTGTGTGGGCTGCTGCCTGGGGCATGTGGGGGTCCAAAGCTGGGAGTGGAAACCATGGTTCTCCCCAGGGCAGTGTGGCCCAATGGAAATCCAGCCCAAATCACACTTGTGATGGAGCATTTTCTAGTGGCCGCATTGAAAAACATTATAGGAAACTGGAGAAGTAAATTGTAATATTTTTTATTTAACCCCAAATGTCGAAAATATTATCATTTCCATAGGTAGATCAAGATAAAAATATTAATGAGGTATCTTACAATCTTTTTTAAAAAAAATTTTATTTAGATTCAATTAGCCAACATATAGTACATCATTAGTCTCAGATGTAGTGTTCAGTGATTTATCAGTTGCCTATAACACCCAGTGCTCAATCTTTTTTTAAAACTGTAAAAAGAGGCTGGTGAAATTACTTTTAATAGGTTTTTATTGAATTTGAAAGATCTATAATACTATCATTTCAACATGGAATCCGTATAAAGAGATATGTTGCATTCTTGTTTCATACCAAGTGTTTGAAATCTGTTGTGTGTGTTACACCTAGAGCGCATCTCAATTCTGATTGGCTCCGTGGCAGGTACTCTCATGACTACCATATTGGACGGTGCGAGCCTGGGACGGTCTGCTGAAGAGGCAACTCCGTGGCCTTTTTAAAATTTTTTATTTTTTAAAGATTTTATTTATTTATTTGACAGAGAGAGAGAGAGCATAAGCAGGGGGAGTGGCAGAGGGAGAGGGAGAAGCAGAGCCCTCCTGAGCAGAAAGCCGGATGTGGGGCCCGATCCCAGGACGCTGAGATCATGACCCGAGCCAAAGGCATTCGCTTAACTAACTGAGTCATCCAGGTGCCCCCTCCGTGGCCTTTTGTGACTCCCTGGAATCGCTCTCCCTGCTGGGGGTGGTCTTAAGCGTCCACCTTCACACCTGCTCCGATTGATTCACTGTTGGTCCAGTCAGCCAGGATCTTGGCCATCACCCCGTGTGGGAAGGAAGCCACGTGGGCGGAGCTAGGGTTAGATTTTGCCATATGTGTCTGTTCCCATTCTTCTCTGCCTGCCTTTGCCAGCCCTGCTGCCCCAGTGGGGAGAATAAGCAGAGGTTTCATCAATGCACAGGGTTGGGAGAGAAGACAGAGGCGGAGAAATGCGAGGAATCCTGCTCTCGGAAAGCAAAAGCCTTGCTTGGCTTTGGGGTTGCCCACTCGTCTGCCTCAGCAGAAGAGCCAGATGCCTGGCGACGGGGCGTGAGGGACTAGGCAGCTGGAGGTGCCGGAGGTGGGACCAGGAGAAACCTCCCGCTGCCTCTTCACCTTGGCTCCCTTCACCTCTCCTTCACCCTGGCTCACTGGCCCATCTGTACCTCTGCTGCCCCGCCTGGACCAACCCATGCACACCCGTGGGCTGGAGATGCTTCGAGGGCATTCCATGGACAGCGGTGGTCTCTGAGGCTGGGCTCCTTCCTCCATAGTTAATTACATTCCAATTCGTTCATTTGACAAACATTAATAAGTGCTTGATAAGGGTCCATTGCAAGACACCATTTTCAGTAATGGGCAGGGGGGCTGGGGGGGGCAGAAACCGAATCTGTGTGTGTGTGTGTGTGTGTGTGTGTGTGTGTGTGTGTGTGTAAGGAGAGGGAGGGATAGAGACAGGCCAGCCTAGACCTACCTTATTACTGGGCTGTGTGCATTTGCACACATTGGTCCCCTCTGCTGTGTTTGTCCACTGGGCATCTGAGGATGGTGTGAGGATGGAGTCTGCCCCCATCCCGACCCCGGTGATTTCTCACTGGTGCATACACCCACCTGCGCACAGATAAGTTGTGGATGTTGCTTACACTGAGAGATTGTAGCTTTTTGTTTCCTGCAGGTCTCTGTCTTTTGAGGAAAGGAGGAGGGGCCCGGGGGGGTCCTGGAGCTGCTGTGTGGGGGCCAGGCACCAAGGGCCACACCTGGTCTGTTGGGGCCGTTGGTGTGTGGCGGGCAGGCTTGGGCTCTGGCGGACCTGTGCGGCTGCCTGTCCTCAGGGCCTGTGGCCTCTGCACACTCCCAGTAGCCGTGATAAGAGACACAGAGCTCATTGCTTTGCTTCTTAGAGATGTGTTAGGAGACACAGCAGCTGCCACCGAGAAATCTCGTGACTGGGCCTGCCAACCACCCTGCAGTCCAGCTCGGAGTCCGGCCATGTCCTTGGCGGATGGGAAAAAGCCGGACAGCCCTTTCTGACCTTGTGTGTCACATGACACCTCTAACCCAGCCGGGCGGCTCGGAAGGGCCCTGGGGTGTGCACAGGGAGTTGGTGCTCTTGGCCAAGGATTGTGGAGGTGGAGCTCCTCCCTCTTCCAGGACACCGAGATTTGGGGGGGGGGGACAGAGAGCCCCACACTGAGAAATTCTCTCTTCCTGGGGTTTATAAGTGGCATGGTTTGCTGGGGGTCAGAGACCTCCGGTCGAGGGCTGCCCTGGGTCTCAGGGTTGGCACGGCTCCGCCCGTGATCCCTTACTCCTTCCGTCCTTTACGGGATGCGCCATCTTGATTTCCCATTTCCTTTTGTCCTACCAAGTCCATCCAAGTGCACGGCGTGGAAGGACTGTGTGTGTGTGTCCGGGCGGGAGCGGAAGGATGAGGGAAGAGAGACTATGGTATGGGGGACGTCAGAGATAGCCAAAGAAAGCTGTGTGTATGTGGTGAGCTATGGCGATGCAAGGGGACTGCAGTGATGCCACCAAGGGCCCCAGCATAGAAGTGATTTGCTCGAGGTTGAGGGCCAGGGCTGGGTTGCGGGGCAGCGCCATTTCCTGACTTTTCACTCTACCCTCTGAGCTGTGGAGAAACACGGAGATAGGAAAAGGCAGTGGGGAGCAAGGCAGGAAGCCCTGGGGCTGGGGCTGGTTCCCCTGTATTGCTTCCTGCTGCCCAGCCCTCAACAACATGTCCTCAGTTAGGGGTGTCCCCGCTCCTGCCCCTCTTCCTCTCCCCACACCTCCTTCACCCCGAGGCTCACTGCCTGTGTCTCCTTTCTTCTTGGCACAGTGCGCTCCCCTCCAGGTCTGGCCAAGACGCCCCTGTCTGCTCTCGGCCTGAAACCCCACAACCCAGCGGACATCCTGTTGCACCCTACAGGTGGTGAGTGACTCTAGCTGGAAGGGAGGTGGGGGGGGGGCCAGAGGGAGGAGTAGGGGTTGGAGGACCCCTGTGGTCCTGGGCAGGGCCTCAGGATCTCATCAGAAAGTGCCCAGAAGTGACGGGTTCTCAGGACCCTTCTGGAAACAAGATGGCAGCCTGGCTTTGTGCCCACAATGCGGTCAGGTCTGAGTGGGGGCTCTCTGTGTAGGGCTTGAGCCTTCATGCCCATGGACAGGTGGAGTCAGTACCACTCCCAGGGCCCTCTGACTTGGGGATTTGGAGGCTTGGCCTCAGTTTCCTTGGACTTGGTTAGCTCTCTGCAGAAGCCTGGCTCCACCATCCCCCGAGTGTACTTGTGGACACAGATGTACACCGCCCCCAGGTCACACCTCCCACTTCCTTACCACATCCCCCTTCCTCCCTGTGGGGAAGGGGAGAGTGGAGGGCCCTCGTCCCTGAGTGGCCATTTCCAGTAGGCCGAGCCCAGAAGGGTGTTCTCTAGACTCTGGTTTTAGGGTTGGGCTGGGGCCTTTGGGGCCAACTTGGCTTTTCTTCCTTAGTCACCAGAAGACTGATCCAGCCAGGTAGGAGGGCAATGACACACATGTGTGACCCACGCGGACACATGGCTGGCATAGCCTCCCGTCCGGAGGTGTCTGCATGGCCGGGGACACTGAGTCACCGGGGAGCAGAAGGGGCCTGGGGCTGCCTCTCACCAGCCAGCACCCTTCTGCTTGAGATGCAAGCCCCGGGTGCACGGGCTGTGAGGGGGGCCGGCTTTGTCCCCGAGAGCGAGGCCCTCCTTAAACTGTGTGTCCTGAGCCCCCATGGCCGTGTCAGGGTGGACCTTACCTCTTACCCTGGGCTCTTCTGCCCTGGCCTCACCCTTGCTTTCCTGCCTTCTTTCTCTCAGCAGATTGTCTTTCAGGAAATAATCTCTGTTAATCAATCTCTCTCTCTCTCTCCTTTCTGCTCTTCCTCTCCTCGTCCTCCTCACCTGCCTCTCTTTCCTGCATCTCCTTCCTCCTACCTCCCCTCTCATCTTCCCTCAGAGGAGGATGAGGGGAAGGTGGTGACCGAGCTTCCCAAAGGTAAGTGTGGCTTTGCTGTGGGCCGCTTCCTGCTCTCTGGGTCCGGGCATGGCTGTTCAGGAGAAGCTTGCTCAGGCTGGCTCGGGGGCAGCTCTCTTTCCTGACAGGTCTCAGATGACCGGCCACATAGCCTTCTGGTCCCCACCCCCTGGTGATGAGCTGTCACCCTGGATGCTGCCTGAATTCTGACAGGCGAGCTGGGCATAGGTTCAGGTGTTGCCAGCTCCAGTCGCCAGGGCAGTGGCACCTGGTGACAGTCCCCCCTCCTGCTGCCTCCTCCCCCAGCGGCACGTCCGCTAGCTTGCCTGGGGTGCAGCCAGCCCCCTCGGAGGGCAAAGGGACGCACATTCTTCCATTGCCTGGGGCGCACTCCACGTGCATAGCTTGGAGCAAGCTTTCTCAGCAGTCTTAGAGCCGAGAGCAGCCTCCCTGAAGCCCTTGCTTGGTTTCATATCAACACAGATGGTGGGAAGTCTGTCTTTCTGGGAGCTTGGATGCCTCTGGGGATCTTAGAACAGCAATGGATCCACTCGCACACGAATGCATTGGGACACCCATGCACATAATTTTGACAGTTTCAAGGAGTTCGCATGTCTGTGGATCAGCTTCACCCTCGATTTCGATGAACTGTGCATTGTACATGAAGCAGGGAAGGGAACGTGAGCAGAGATGGGAAAGCAGAGAGGGGACATAATCTGGTTGGAGGCCTTTAAGTTATTAGGGACAGAATTCTAATGATGACTCAGAGCATCAGGTGAAATGAAGGGGGTGCGGGCCTAGGCTGTCTGTATGTGGCTCTGGGCATCGGTGTCCCCCTCTCCTTCACCAGGGGGCCTGGGATGAGGGGGGCACTGAGGTCCCTTCCAGCTCTGATATGTTAGATGTTCTGACTTCCCTCCTGGGCCCTGGTTCCATGTGGCCTGGTTTCCTTAAAGGCTCTATCTTTAAGGAAATAATAAATCTTTTAAAGATTTATTTATTTGAGAGCGAGAGAGAGCAGGCGCGTGCACGGGCATGCAAGCGTGAGCAGGGGAGGGGCAGAGGGAGAGCATCTTCAAGCAGACTCCCTGCTGAGTGTGGAGCCCAGCGCGGGGCTTGATCCCAGGACCCATGAGATCGTGACCTGAGCTGAAACCAAGAGTCGGATGCTCTGCCGACAGAGCCTCCCAGGCGCCCCCTATCTGCTTTTCTGAAGCCCACTTCCCACGCACCACCTTGAGGCTGTGCCCCTCTCAATCTGCCGTCACCCCAGAAGATGGCTGCAGCTTCCCATAGGCTTCGCCTGCTTGGAGTCAGCCAGAGTTTGGGCAGCAGAACCAGGCTGCCTGGGCGTAGCAGATCGAGGCGGCCCCCAGCAACAGATCCCAGAGAGGGACGAGCCCAGTGTGCTCTTGGCTGCCCCTCCCCCCTCCCCCCAGCCTTCTACCCGGGGAAGGGGCTGTCCCCCAGGCCTGCTGCTGGCTCCTGGCTCCTGACAGGGCAGTGGAGATGGGACAGGAGTCCAGAAATGCTGGGGCCTGGAGCCCCCCCACAAACACTCTCCAGTGGGAGGGTCTGAGGGGAGATTATCCCACAGGCTGACAGGCCCTGGATGTCATGTTTCCCGCTTGGGGGTGACACTTCAGAGAAGCGAGTATCGACAGTCGTGAACCAAGAGCTGCCTGTTTCACGAATGACTCTCTGCCTGCAAGGCCCCGAGGCCTCTGGCCCTCTTCCATATGTCCTGGAGCCACAGAGTTCGGAGGGAAGGTTCTTGCAGATGTGCTCAGCTACATCCACCATTTTCATGGATGTGGGGCTGAGACCCATGCTGTGGGGGTCGGGGTCTGGAATTTCTGCCCAAGGCCACAGTGAGGAGGCAGCAGGACCCAAACTGGACTTGCTGGTCTCCCGTCTCCTAGTCCAGGGGCTATTTCAAAGCCCTCCTCCTGCCTCCAGGCACCGTGCCCTGGGATTCCAGCGTGGGGGCGGAATTGCTGTCGCGGTCTGGGCAGTGGGGTGGGAGAGGGGCAGGGAGCATGGCTGTGGGCAGCCCGTTCATTTTTCCTGACTCATGTACCACCTCCCGGGTCAGACTAAAGCACATTCTTTGCTGACCCTCTGAAGCTCTGCTTGATTTCCCTGCTGAGACTATGATGGGAAATTCAGAAAAAGCTGCCTGTGAGGAAAAATGATAAGAGGCAGAATGATCCAGCTAGAGGAAAAGCAGACTTTAAGGGAAACTGCTCTGGTCAAGGCACTGTGCTAAATGCTTGTCATGCATTCCTTGTCTTATTCACTGATTCATTTATTTCATATTTTGTATGTCTACCATGTACTGTGCACTGTGCCAGGCTCTGGGAATGTAATGATAAGCCGTACTGTGATTCCTCATTTCGTGGAGTTTGAGCCAGAATGAAATTACTTGCAATGAGCAGGAGCCAGAATGAAATTACTTGCAATTACATATTAAGATAGTGCTCCAAAGGGATGGGATATAGTTTATGAGACCTTCTAGCCAAGAACCTGACCTTGGCTGAAGAAGTAAGATGTGAGGGTGAGTGACATTAACTTGGTAAAACCGGGAGGTGAGAAGAGCATTCCATGTAGAGGAAAAGCATGTACAAAGGCCCTGGGGTCAGAGGGAACTGCATGTTTTTGTTTTTCTAGGAACTGCAAAATCAGTGAGGCTGAGAGCAAGAGGGAGCTAGAGGCTGGAGCAAGGGGGAATGGGGTACAGATGAGGTTCAACAGGCAGGAGTGGGACCATGTGGGACCATTGTCACACCATCTTGTTTAACAATCACAGAAGCACCGAGAGGAAGGTGGTAGGAACCCCATTTTACCGATGAGGGATGACGTTTAGGGCCGTTAAATGCCTTGTCTAAGGCCTAACAGTCAGTCAGGGGCATGACTGAGAGTCAACGCCCGATCTGTGGAGGCTGCCCCTTTCCATGTGACTACACTGGGCACACCCCCTAAACAGTGGGGCTGGAGCCTGGGTACTCTTCTCCATGAAGGGGGGCGAGGAAGAAAGCCTGCAGCAGTACAGACGTGAGGTCAACATCAAGAATATCTTCCCAGTGGTGAAACAGGGAAAGAAAGTTGTAGAAGCTTCTTTCCCAGAGGAATGGGAAAAGGGAACATTCAGGTTAGGTTCTGTTTGTCCAGATGACTAGGTGGGACAGATTTGGTGTAAAGGAAGACTTTGGACTAGAAATGGCCCCTCTGGGGGATTGTTCCTGCTCGGAGATCCTTGGGGGTGGGTGTACTGTGGCATCTGGGATTCTAAGGCCGTGCTGTGCAATGCAGATTTATTGAGCACCTATTTTGTGCCAGGTCGTGTACTAGGCACTGAGGATATACCCACTGTGGGTATAAGGTGAGATACCCTGGTGAGGGCAGAGATGCCAACAAAGAACTCAGCATTTGGGAGAAGCGCGGAGCAGGGCTTGGAACAGGGTGTTAGGGGAGTTCAGAACTCCTGTGTATGGCCCAATCTAAAAGGCTTGAAATTCCAACTTTTGAGCTCCTGGACTAGAACTCGGGCGTTTCTTTATTTCCTCCCTCTTCCTCACGCACATGTCTTCATTTTACTTGGGGTGGGCAGGCTCCTTCTCTCCAAGTAAAGAACGTTTCCTGGAGGCAGGAAATGCACTTCAGGGTGTGGGTGAAGAGCTGTCAGTGCCCTGGGCCTGGTGGGGCCCAAGTCACTCTTATGCTTCCAGGTGCTCTCAGCTGCCAACAGCCACTTAGAAAAGTTTGAGCTCTGGAATGTTCTGTGTGAAGTGCCCTCTGGCCCCACCTCTCCTACTCTTCCCAACTCCTTTGGGTGGAGCTGCTCCAGGCAGGAGGAAAGTAGCAGGAGAGGGTGGGAGAGAAGGGTGGAGAGAGGCAGGACCAGGTGTGGCTGGGGACAGAGGCAGGCACTGGGGGCTGCTTAGAAACGCTGGTGTGGAACGGAGCAGGAAAGAATGAGAGGGAACTTCCCCATCTCTGTCGCTTGATCCTGGCTGGGCAGGTGAGTGGTCTCATTCCCCTTGTACAGATGAGGAAACTGAGTCCCAGAAAGTTTCAGCAACCTGTCCCAGGTCACCCCTCCAGGAATTGAAAGAAGGGGGAATCCCACGAGTCGTCATGTTGTCCTATGGTTGGGAAGAGAGAAAAAGCCGAGGAATAGACAGAAAGAGGAGGTGTTTTTAATATGGTAACCGACTTTGAAAACTTGGGAAAACTGAGTTTTTGGCCTTAAAGGTTGGTTTTGAACAGTTCTGGAAATGGACTCAAGAAAGGAAGTAATTTCCCAAAGGTCCCTCCTGCTTCAGGTTCATGAGAAACAGAGACGGAGACAGAGGGCTTTGTTCATCTCTACCCCCGGGTGGGCCTGGTAGGCCAGGAAGGGGTGACAGATGGTTGCAGACTAGCCAAGCAGACATGAGGATGGTCATGCACCTAGCGGGACTGGGGAAGGGAGGTGAACAGGTGAGGGCAGGGCCTGGTGAGCTGGGTCACTGAAATCCTTCTAGGCCAGGAGCAAAGCCCTGAGGCTGGTTGGCCTCTGAGCTCAAGGACTATTTCCTACCGTGTGGAAGGAAGGCAGTTGCTGCTTCTCCCTGGGGAGAGCGTCCTGTGCCCCGAGTTCAGACAGAGTCCTCCCCTGGCTTTCTGTGGCTCCCAATCCGGTGGCAGTGGGGAAGGGGCTGATGAGGCTGATGCCTTACAAATGTGACCACCCTGGGCTTTCCGACTCCCCAGAATTTCTAATATGCCGTCCCATCATCACCCTGTGCAAACTACGGGCAGGCCCCTGGCCTGGGGCTCAGGCTATTGCGTTCGGGCCGGGAGCAGTGAGTGGGGACGCAGCCTTGTCTAAGGGCGAGCAGGCCCGATGGGAGTCAGCATCCACGGGTCCCAGGCATGGCTCTGTTCTGACTAGGGGACAGGGTGCTGAGGCCCACTTTATCTCAGTTTTACTGTTGGTAGAAGGAGTACATGTACTTTTTTTTTTTTTTTTACAGGTGGGGTGTAGGGTACTGTGAATTGCTTACCCAGTGTTTGGGCCTGGGTCCCGGTAGGAAAAAGATGGCTCATTCTGTGGGGCAACAGAGAGTTTCATGGACTATTTAAAAGGTCTGGGTAAAGCAGGGACGGATGGTGAAGCACCCCCGGGTGATCCCTAGCAGGAGGAGGGAGCCATTCCCACGCCAGACCTGAAGGAAAGCAGAGAGCTGGAGGAGAAGTTCCCTGAGCGGAGCTGTGGTCTTGGGTAGAGGGATGCAGCCACCGACACCTTGACCTTTTGTCCTCACTCTCCCATCTCCTGCCAGTCCTGCCCACTGGCTAAAGGCCAAAGCCTTCCAGAGCCCTAGGACCTGAGGGTCTGGGTGATGTGGTCAGTACTGGCCTGCAGGGACGCAGAGCAGGCTGGACAGTGGACCGGGAGGACATCGACGGGTAGAAGAGCACAGACTTCAGGGATCATCCACGGGGCTTGTAGCTTGAACTTCTGGGGTCAGCACGAATTCCAGGGAACGAGAAAAGTGAATGTGTGCCTCTCAGGTCCTAGTTATTATGCATCTCTGTGTGGGTGGGGCTGGAGGGTGAAGGTCAGGCATCTACTAGCTTATAGGATAGATGCATATCAGGGGCTCTCTGTGTGCCCGGGGGTGTGTGGGGTGCTGTGAATATAGTGAGCAGAGAGCCTGGGGTGGCCAGGGAGCAGATGGATCCTTTGCTGTTTCTCCGTGGGAGAGGGGGTGCTGCCGAGTGTTGCAGGCATGCAGGTGAAGCCGAGAGCCTGGAAGGGTACAGGAGGAGTTTTCAGAGAGTGACCCAGAACGGTGAGGGGTGGGAGGGGAGCGTGGACTCTGGCTTTGCGTCTCCATCGCCGTTTCTATGGGCTCCTTGTCGCATGGCAAGGACACAGCTAGCCCCCCAAGACTAAACCGGCTCCCTGATTTTTAGCTGGCCGATGTGTGCGCCGTGGGCTAGGGGGCCGGCTCTGGGCCAGACTGCCTGCATTCCTGGGCCTTGGTACTGTGTGATGGGGTGAGCTACTTACATTCTCCGATTACTTACATTCTCCTACTTTCCTCATGTAATTGTTTGCTATTTTTATCATTATTAATAGTTCTGGCCGACATGCTGGAGGACTGGGTAGCCGCCAGCTCTTGGCGTCCCCGTGAGGCTGTGGCCCTTCTCTAGGCCACCAGGAGCCAGCATTGAGAGTCAGGAGACCATGGTGCTAGAATCTCTGGCCACTGATTGGCTGTGTGTTCTGGGGCAAATTTCTCTACCTCTCTGGGCCAAGAGGAGGGGTGAGATCAGGGGTCAGCAAACTGTGGCCAATTCTAGCCCACTGCCTCTTTTTGTAAAGAAAGTTTTATTGCAACACAGCCATGCTCTTTTGTTTATGAATTATCTACGATGGCTTTTGTGCTCCCAAAGCAGAATTGACTAGCTGCCACAGAGACCAGCTCCTAAATGGTCTGAAATATTTACTATCGAATCTCTCATAAAATGTGTGCCTGCCCCGGGCCAGAGGGTCTCTGCAGCTTCTTCGGGCTCCGGCCGGGCCCTTGGGCACGATGGGCACAGAATCCATGCCTTTGGAGTGAAAGTGGCCTGAGGCTTCTGTGAGGTGGGTGGGTGGCCCGGGCCGGTTGGGTGGGGCTTTTGAGGAGGCCTCTGGTGAGGCTGGCCTCTGCCTATATGGACGCCAGCTTCGGGCACTGAGGTGACTGGCTCTGCATCACCCTGTGCCCCACCCCCACGCACTGTCACACAGTCCTGGCCCGCGAAATCTCCAGGGACCTGGCCTGCCCAGGACAGCACACACCCTTGGGTTCTTCACTTTCTTAGGCAGGTTTCAGCAGATGCCCTGATTGGGGTCAGTGTGTGAGCCGGGCTCCGATCATGTCCTACTTGGGGGAGCCAGGGCGGTGCCAGGTTTGGAGGTGTTAGGAGCGTCGTCGATCCCTGATCGTGTCCCAGGGGAAGCCAAGAGTGGCCTGCTGCTTCTCTCTGTGTAGCCCTGAGAACCTTTCAGGCCTGGCCTCAGAGGTCTAGGAGGAGGGTCAGGCAGACACTGGCTGGGCGTCAGATCTCCTCCTGGTCGTGCCTCCACACGTTGCATGCCCCCGGCCTCAGCATCCTCACCTGTAGAATGGCCTTTCTGGCCCTTGTCCCCCACCTCCCCGGATTCTTAGGCTCTTCTAAACACCAGGCAGGGATAATGATGTCAGTCTCGGGAGGAATGCTAAGTGTGTCAGGCAAGGTGGGTGGGAGTGTCTTGGCGGAGAAGGGGCTGGGCGTGACTCGCCGCCACAGGCCTGTTGCTAGGCCAGCAAGCCTGTTTCTGGATTCTGAGCGTGGGTGGAGCCCATGGGAAGCCTGGAGCTGTTCTGAACATGGGCAAGGCTGACCCGGAGCTCTGGGTCCACGGCAGAGCAGACTCCAGCTGGGCCAGGGGGCACCTAGGAAGGAAAAAGCAGCTAAAAGGGGTGCCTGGCTGTAGGAGGGAAGATTCTATGATGACTATGTTCAGAGGCCAAGGCTGGGGTCCATTTCTGGGAAGCTTCTGTGTGTGAGGCCCCGGTTAAAAGTTCTGCGGGGGCTCTCACAGCTTCTCCAAGACACTGGGAAGTGGGGTAGGTATGGGCTGGCTGGAACCCCAGAAGTGCCCTGTGCATGCTTGGCTATCCTTTGGGGGCGGTCCCCACAGGCTGGGGAATTCCCTGACAGGTTGGGAGGGGTCTACACTGCACCCCCGTGGATCTCAGTCTCTCTTCTGCCCCCTTCCAGAGCCCCGGAGCTATGTGGAGTCGGTGGTGAGGACAGCAGTGACTGGACCCCGAGCTCAGGACCCTGAGCCCAAGAGCTTCAGTGCCCCAGCTGCCCAGGCCTATGGCCACGAGATGCCCCTGAGGAATGGGACCCTGGGAGGCTCCTTTGTCTCCCCCAGCCCCCTCTCCACCAGCAGCCCCATCCTCAGTGCTGACAGGTAAGTGGGGAGGAGGATCCAGGCCTGGATCTGCCTAGAGCATGGACGGGTAGAAATCACATCCAGATAGCCGGACCTTGGACACCAGCCCACCGAATTGAGAGAGCATCCCGGGTTCCGAAGCCCATGGGGAGCACGAGGGTGGATGAGCTATAATTCCCAGGCTGAATTTGATCCCACCGTCCAGAACTGTGCTGGAAGGAGCCACCATGGTGAACCAGTCCTTCCCCCAAGTTCAAAACCTAACAACGGCAATCACTGTGTAGTGAGTGCTTCTGGTGTGCCAGACACTTCGTGAAATGCTTTATCTGGTTATTTTGTTTAATCCTCTCAGCAATCCTGAGAGGTAAGTACTCTTATGGTCCCACTTTTCAGAAGAGGAAACCGAGGCACAGGGAAGCCAAGTAGCTTGCTCAAGGTCCTGCAGCTAAACAGTAGCAGAAATACGATTCAGACCAAAGGCGTCTGGTTCTAGAGCCCACGTCTCTCCTCTCCCCTGGGCCTGTGTCTCTGTGCCCACCCATCCCAGGCTGACAGTCAGAGGTGCCCAGAGCAGACATATAAGGGCTTGGAGCTCCCGGTGAGGGGCTGTTGTTTCTGGCTAGGGATGCAGAGAGGGTTTCTGGGGGCTGGAGGTATTTGTGGTGAGGCCAGAAGGATGAGCAGCTGTTGAAAGGTGGAGGAGGAGGAGGGAACGGGCATTCTAGAAGGAACAGCACAACCAGGGCAGAGGGCTGGGGTGTGGACCTGTTGGTGCCGTGGGGCTGAGGGCACCCAACTACAGGTGGGGAGGTGGATGGGTGGCTGGCGTTCTGAGTGGGTCAGACAGAGAGGAGAGCCTGGAATCAGGCTGGGGAGGGCTGTGAAGAGGGATGCCCCCATGTGGGGGGTGCAGGGGGAGTGGGCTGTATGCTTTGTGATGGGGAGAACGGGATGTGACACGGCACAGGGAGCTTGAGATCAGCCCAGGCAAGGCAAAGGGTGCCAGGCATGGGGGGATGGACTAGGCTTGCCTACCCTGACCAGAGCTCTCCTCCAGGAGGGGAGACTGCTGCTAGGCATTCCTTTGCATGTCCATCCCCTTTCCCAGCCTGGCCTCCCATGGGGCCCAGAAACTGTCCAGCCACCCCCTCCTATTGTCACAGGCCAGGCCCGGTGCAGAGTTTGCTGTGTGCCCTATGCCCTTGGCCCAGCGCAGCGTGCCCCTCCCAGGTCAGAGTGGGGGTGGCCTGGTGAGCAGAGGCTGTGTTTTTCTGTGTTCTAAGAATTCGAGAACCTCTAGCTGAGCATGCACCCCCAGTCCATCTCACCCCCTCCCCAGCCTCTGGACAGGGCAGATGGCTCCGTTTCTTGGGAAGTCTGCTTCTGGGCAGGAGGTGAATTCTTCCTTTAAAGGAAGGGGGATTTTCCTAACCTGGCTAGCCGCTGCTGCTCCTGTTGAGGGAGCCCTAACCTTAGGAGGTTTTCACTGTTTCTCACTCAAATTCCTCCTGCTGTGGAGTTGGCTCTTTTCAGGGCTCAGGAAGCTAGCATTTCCCTGGTGGGATTAATCTTCCAGAACTCCATGTCAGTGGCCCCCACCCCACCCTGCTCCGCCTGACACATCCTCCCATTCCTGAGTCCGTGGTATTCCGTCCCAGGAATAGCATTCCACTCTAGCTCCTTCTGGGATTCGAGGTAGACTTTTTCTTGGCCTGCCCCATGACCTGCTTCCTGCCCTTGGCTCTTGCCCGGCTCCCCACCTCATGTCCCCCAGCGACCGGAGCTTATCCAACCTGGCCTCGAGACTCCTTCCAGTCTGTAGCTCCAGGCTTTGGCCCATCGTCTTGTGTAAGGACCACCTCCTCCACCCTTGCCCCCTGCCCAGGGGCTCCTGCTGCCAAGTCCCCCTGCTACTTCCCTGCAGCCACAGCTTAGGCGGGGTCCCTGTCAACCTTTGCCTCTCCTACCATATCATCAGCGGGTAGGAGTTTGGGTCTGGAAGGAATCAGCATTACCTAACCCAGCCCCTTCGTTCGCCACATGAGGAAAGTTGAACAGGTTTCCAGCATCTGGGTTTCCCAGCTGATGGGCCATTGCATTGCACGGCTCTACAGACTTGCACAAAACTTCAGAGGAGGATCTGATTGTGGCTATTTCCCCAGGGACAGCCCCCTCTGAACTGAATTTTATTGGAGTCTTAGAATGGGGAGCTACCTCTGAGCTCATCTAATCTAACCTCCCAAAGGAGGAGATCCCCTGGCCACAGCATTCAGGTCCGGAAGTTGGTCAGCTTCTGCTTAAATACTGCTAATGACGGGAGTCTCATTACTATGCAAGGCAGCTTGCTAAATTAGTGGCCAGATCCAACGGCTGGAAAGCAGGCCTTACAATAAGCTGAAATCTCCTTCTATGAGACTTGTTGTCTGCCTTTTGGAGCTATCCAGGAATGAAAGCCCAATTCCGGCACTCTCTGTGTCCAAAGATGATAATAGCGTTCTGGGAAAAGTGAGTCAAGGCGGGATATTCCCAGTAGGAACAGGAGCCAGGTGGTTTGACCCCTCCCTGGTGTTCTGTTTCAGTGATGTTGGAGGTGACATGAGGCTATCTTCAGTTTCCATTAGAGGAGACCCCCCTGTTTTGACTTGTGGTTTAGGAGTCAACAAGGGGCAGTGAAGGAAACATGGGCTTTGAAATCAGATGCAATTTGAGTTAGAACCCTGGTATTTTACTGTGGGTTGTGAGCTTAGTGCTTCGCCTCTCTGAGCCTCCGTCTCTTCTTCTGCCGGTTCCATAGGGTGATGTACAAAAGTCATGACATTCCAGCAAACATGCCCGTGGAGCTCTTTTTGTTGTTATTAGCGGTGGGGGGGAGGGCTGCATGCTCACGGAGAGCCTGTCCTTCACCTTGACATCTCACCCTGCCCCCTCTCTTTCTAGCACTTCAGTGGGGAGTTTCCCATCTGGGGAAAGCAGCGACCAGGGCCCCCGGACACCCACCCAGCCTTTGCTGGATCTGGGCTTCCGTTCCGGCAGCCTGGGCCAGCCCAGTCCTTCGGCACAGAGAAGCTACCAGAGCTCTTCTCCTCTCCCACCCGTGGGCAGCAGCTACAGCAGCACCGACTACTCACTTCAGCAGTTCAGCGCCCCAGAAAGCCAGGCGCGGCCTCAGTTCACTGTGGCCGGCGTCCACACAGTGCCTGGGAGCCCTCAGGCTCGCCACAGGACAGTGGGCACCAACACCCCCCCCAGTCCTGGCTTTGGCCGCCGGGCCATCAACCCCAGCATGGCCGCCCCTGGTAGTCCCAGTTTGAGCCACCGCCAGGTGATGGGTCCAGCAGGAACTGGTTTCCACGGTAGCACGGTCTCCAGCCCCCAGGGCAGCGCAGCGACCACTCCGGGAAGCCCCAGCCTGGGCCGGCATCCTGGGGCCCACCAGGTTTCAGGCCTCCACGGCAGTGTGGCCACGACTCCGGGAAGCCCCAGCCTGGGCCGGCACCCTGGGGCGCACCAAGGCAGCCTGGCCTCTGGTCTCCATGGCAACGCGATAGCCAGCCCTGGAAGCCCCAGCATGGGCCGGCACCTGGTAGGGTCTGGATCTGTGGTTCCCGGCAGCCCCAGCCTGGACCGGCATGTGGCCTGCGGTGGCTACTCCACCCCCGATGACCCGAGACCCACGCTGTCCCGGCAGAGCAGTGCCTCCGGCTACCAGGCTCCCTCCACGCCCTCCTTCCCCGTGTCCCCTGCCTACTACCCAGGCCTGAGCAGCCCTGCCACCTCCCCATCACCCGATTCGGCCGCCTTCCGGCAAGGGAGCCCCACACCAGCCTTGCCCGAGAAGCGGAGGATGTCCGTGGGAGACCGAGCGGGCAGCCTCCCCAACTACGCCACCGTCAATGGGAAGGTGTCCTCCTCGCCTGTGGCCAGTGGCATGTCCAGTCCCAGCGGGGGCAGCACCGTCTCCTTCTCTCACACCCTGCCCGACTTCTCCAAGTACTCCATGCCAGGTGAGCCCCTCCTTCTGCTCCCGCCTCCACCTTGATGGATCGCCTGCTAGTTAGGATATCTGTCTCTGCCTCTGCTCTGCCATCTCTTTGGCACACAATCTCGAGCAGATCACTGACTTCTCGGCCTCAGTCTCCCCATCTGTATAATGGAAGTTGGAGGTGTCCTCAAAGTAAGTGTGCTGGGTGTGGGGGCAGTGATGAGGATGTGGGTGCCCATGAGGATGATGAAGAGGAGGAGAATAATAGTGATGATCTTACTGGGAACAATGATCATCACCACCAGCCTAGCTTCTGCCCCTTGTTGAGCACATGCTGTGTGCCAGGCTCTGAGCCAGGCACGAGCTCTTTAATCTGCATGGCTGCCTGGCACAGTAGGTATTATTGCCCCTGCTTTATTTTATTTTATTTTATTTTATTATTTATTTTATTTTATTTTATTTTAAGATTTTACTATTTATTTGAGAGAGAGAGAACATGAGCAGGGGTAGTGACAGAGGGAGAGGGAGAAGCAGGCTTCCCGCGGAGCAGGGAACCCGATGTGGGGCCCCATCCCAGGACCCTGGGATCATGACCTGAGCTGAAGGCAGACACTTAACGGCTGAGCCACCCAGGCGCCCCCTTATGACCCCCAGTTTATGCAGGAGCAAACCGAAGCTTAGAGAGACTCAGTCATTTGTCCAGGGCTCCACACTTAATAAATGGCTTCTGATCTAGGCCCACGTACCCTAAAGCTGGTGCTCTTAAAGCATGATTAGAGTTGTCTTATCATGTTTCCATACTTGTGATTTAGCATCACCCTGAAAATCTGCCTTCCAAACCTGGACCTCCTATGTTTGGCTGCCCACAGCACTCTATCCCCACCTTTTGATCCCACTGCACACACATCACTAATAATAGATCAGGCAGCCGGCTGCACTCTGGGCCAAGGCCGGGGGTTGGGCATGTTCCCCGGAATCTGGTTCGTGACCGTGAACCGGCCCAGCTTCACGGAAGCCCATGTGTGTTCACACACTGAATTCTTTACTCATCACCAGAACTTGGCATTTTTTGCCTCCATGTAGAGGGCTCATTATCTAAACACAAAGGTCAAGGCCTCAGCTGATCAGCAGCCTCTCAGCCAGACCTCAAATGTGACTACTGCCGAGTGGTCCCGGAGCTCTGGGGCATTTGAGGACGATTTAGAATGTTTCGGGCAGCCTGCAGTGGGCCCCAGCTGCCTAGATGCTCAGTGTGACTCGCCCGGGTCCTGCCTTGGGCCTGCCAACCCGGGGCACCTACAGTGCCCCTGCACGCCCCTGCTTCCTGCTACCCACCAGAGACATCTGGTTCCCAGCCCCTCTTCTTGGAGGATGGAAAACTTCTAGTAGTTGGGACATTTCCTGTTTCCCACCATCTTCCCTGCTTAAAATAGCCATTGGAGTCAACACAGGAAGGCACATGGGGCTGCAGCCACCTCTGACAGCTCATTAGGCCCCAGCAGCAGTGGGGGCCTGGGGCTTCAGAGCAGAGAGAGAGGCAGCAAGCAGCACTTGTGGCCCAGCTGCCTAGCCCAGAGGCCCCCCTCCGTGCACAGCTGCCAGGAAAGGGAGCCGGCCTACCCCCTTGCTATCCTCCGGACGCTGGTCCCAGGGCCGAACACGGTGTAACTGACAAGTCGAAATGGACCAAGCGCTGGACACACAACCTAACTCGTGTCTCGGGTCCGCGCCGTCAACTTCACAGCATTAACATAAGCTCGCTCTGTCCCAGCTTCTCTCTGAAGAAAGGAGAGCAAAGAAACATGTGCAGTTGGAATCTTCCTTTCTTTCTCTTCCCCCAACCCCCCTTTTGTTTCTTTGGTGCCAAAAGATGAAGGAAGAGCTTGGAGAGCGAGGGCCACACATCCTAACACCCAGACAAGGAAGAGAAGGTGTAGCCAGCACGGAATTGGCAGCTGTTTTTCCTTACCTGGGAAGGTCTTACAGGAGCCTTTCTGAGAACCGCCTGTGCGATTTGGGTAGCCTCTCTCTCTCTGAGCCTCACTTCCCTCATTTGTATAGTTAAGTGGTTGGACTGGATGCTCTCTGAGCATCTTCCTGAACTAATGCTCCATAAGGCATCTCTGGTCTGCAGAGGGTCTGGGTGAGGGTCATTTGCCAGGGAAGTGGGGTAGGTATATGACTCAGAGTAGATAGCCTCTAGGCCATCCCCCTCCTCTGTTCCAGGGCAGGTTCTCCTCTGTTCCAGGGCAGGGCTGAATTTTTTTGTGTGTGATGCAGAACATGGGCTCTCCATATAAGGCATGAGGGGGTGGGCGGGGGGCTTGGGGAGAAGTGATGGGAATGTATTTTTCTTCCCTCAACTTCGAGGTGGTTTTGACACAGTTGGGAAATCCATCTTGTGGCGAAAGAGGCCAGAAGGTGGGGTGCCTTAGCCTGTGGGAGAGAAGCTGCAGGAAGGGTTTAGTCCAAATCTTCTGGGGAAAGGAGGGGACAGGGTGAAGGAGGGGCTTTCCTCAGCTTCGTGAGATTTGCTGTGCCACGCTCTTCGAGAGGAGAACAGCTCCATGATGTGTGACAGTTGGCGGGGATTGGGAAGGATGGGCAGGCCGCTCGAGGTCCCTTCCAGCAGTGAGGACACTGTCGTCCTGTGCTAGTTTTCTGTGACCACCATGACACGTGGTGGCTCAAGACGACAGAATTTAAGCCTTCCCGGGCTGGAGGCTACAAGTCCAAAATCAAGGTTTTGGCAGGGTTGGTTCCATCTGGAGTCTCGAGGGAGAGTCTGTTCCAGGCCTCCCTCTTAGCTTCTCGTGGTGGCTGCCAATCCTTGGTGTCCCTTGGCTTTTAGACTCATCCCTTGGTCTCTACCTCCGTCTTCATGACCCTCCCCACGTGTCTCTCTGTCTCTTCCCCTCTTCGGATAAGGACATCAGTCATATTGGATTGGGGCCCACTCTAATCCAGCACGACCTCATCTTACCTTAATGACATCTGCAGAGACCCTATTTCCAAATAAGGTCACATTCACAGGTACCTGCAGTTCGGGCTCCAACAGACCTTCTTGGGGGGCTACAATTCAACCCCTAACACTGTTTCTCTTTCTTCATCTCTCTTTAGACAACAGCCCCGAGACACGGGCTAAAGTGAAGTTTGTCCAGGACACTTCCAAGTATTGGTACAAGCCTGAGATCTCCAGAGAGCAGGGTGAGTCCTGGGTGCCACCGAGGGTCCTGTGGTCCATCAGAGGTCACAGCTGGCTGCTGCCCACCATGTCTTCCTCGGGCAAGGAACACAAGCAGACTCACTCCTTTTTGCCGTATGTGGTGGTCACACAGAGGGGCTGGGATCAAGGTCAGACAGTAAGATGCCCCTCCCCAGGCTGAAGTGTGGGAGGACCGAAGCAGGGTTTGTAGACCCATGGAGGGTCCTTAAAAGCAGCCAAGTCTGGATTTGCCAAGCACAGTGAAAGGCCAGCCAAGGTAATAGCAAATCTTAGCCCTCTGTCTATGTGAGGTGGGAGACTTCTGCACATTTTACGGAAAGAACGAAGTTGGGATCGTGGGGCTGGAGATGAGGCCCGCCTCAGGCTCCCAAGGCAGGTCCGGGTGGATGTAAGGCAGGCGTTGGGGATGGGCTCGAATCCGGACTGCTGCCTGCGGGTGTAACTACGGTTTTAGTGGAATGCACCATGGCGATTCGCTTCTGTCTCGTGCGGCTGCTTTGAGGCTGCCGGGGCAGGGCCTGGTACTCGCAGTAGGGGGCTGCACGGCCTGTGGAGCCTGAAATATCTACTACCTGGCCATTCATAAAAGACGCTTGCTTACTCTAGCAGAGGAGGACCCTTAGGAGTGTTTAAATTCTAACTAAAGAACGAGATTCGATAGGCCTGATGAGTCTTAAATAAGCCCAGGGCCATCACCGTCTTCTCTCCTCTTCTCTCCTCATCCCCTTCCAACCCCAGCCATCGCACTCCTCAAGGACCAGGAGCCGGGGGCCTTCATCATCCGCGACAGCCATTCCTTCCGAGGGGCCTACGGGCTGGCCATGAAGGTGTCTTCTCCCCCTCCGACCATCATGCAGCAGAATAAAAAAGGTAGCACCGCCCCCTCCTCGAGCAGGGCTTCCGGACCATGTGCTCTGTCCCGTGTTCTCGGAGCCTGAGGTGCCCAAGGACCCTGAGAGCAGCAGGGGAGCTGGTCCCCACTGAGTCAGACTCTTCAGGAGGATGAATCCTGGGCCTGGTGATGGTTGGGGTCAGAGCACAGGGAAGCAGGATTATGGGGACCCTGTGGTTGTGTTTGCTTGAGCGGTGGTCTCTCCATTCTGGGGGTTCTGGCCGTACTGCCCGTCCCACCCTTGCTCCCCTCACAGAGCGCGCACGTGGGGAAGGGATGGAGTGCCGTTGGCAGGTGCTGGGAGGGCACCACGAAAAGTGCTCCATCCTCTTGTCTTTTTCTTCATCCCAGGGGACATGACCCATGAGCTGGTGAGACATTTCCTGATCGAGACCGGCCCCAGAGGAGTCAAGCTCAAGGGGTGCCCCAATGAGCCAAACTTTGGTGAGCTGTCCCCCACCTCCACAGCCTGCCCGCAGAGTCTCAGGCAGTCCCCGGTCCCCCTTGTTGTGGGTGCGGGGAACAGTGGCGCCCATCCTCTGAACTGTGGCTGCTTCTCTCTGCCATATGCTTTTCTGCATTTGTCCCACTCCACTGAAATGCATTACCATTGGAATTTGAATAACAACCCTAACAACTGCCTATATCTACCGCCCCCTACGATGTGAAAGTCACCATCTGGGAACCTTATATTACTTGTGGTCTCCTAACAGTCCTGCATGGCAGGACTAAGCTAGACTTACCCAAGGAACACAGAGCTAATAAGTGACTGAGCCGGGATTTGATTCCACGATTCTCTGATACTTTGGCTGCACCATCCTGAGAGGGGCCTTAGCAGCTAGAAGGACTAAGGAAAGATGTTGGGAGGAATTTTCTGGAAAGGAAACCTTGTGGCTGTTAGAGGGAGCCTCTGGAACCTTCTCCCTTAGATCTTGCTAACAAAGAGGGGGTGGATTTTCAGCTTCATTGGTGGGATGAGGGAGAGGTGATAAAGAAGCTGGAGATTACGGATAGCGGGGTGGGGTGTCTGGGCTCTTCAGCACCCTGGCCCACTCCCAGGGACACTGGTCCTGACGTGCTATCTCCTTCCACAGGGTCTCTCTCTGCCCTGGTCTACCAGCATTCCATCATCCCACTGGCTCTGCCCTGTAAGCTGGTCATTCCAAACCGAGGTAGGAACGTGAGACTCCTTGCTCTCCAAGTACATCTTTGAGCTGGCCTCCTCCTTGTGTCAGCTCGGCCAGCCACTCTAGAACACGGGCCAGGGTTGGAGGACATGGGTCATTTTGCCAATCTGGGGAAATTCAAAACTACTCTCCTTCCCCCCACCCTGCCCCCACCCATTAAAAAAAAAAAAAAAAGGAAAAGTTCTTTAAAAAACTTAACTCCAGGAACACACATAATTGACTTGCCAGATTGTTCTGGAAAATTCTCTGGTGGCTTTAAGGAATTCTTTTGTGAATCTTCAGAATAAGCCCAGGGGAGGCATTAGAAGTAGGAGACAGTGATGGGGAGGACCGTGTGTGAAGAATAAGATGGACATCGGTGGGCGGGGTTGAGGGAAGGGGAAGGGGAAGGCAGATTTAGGTCGTGGCGGGTGTTGCCCAGGGGTTGGAGGTTGATGTGAGTTAAGAGGAGCGCACTCAGAGGAAGAGGTGGCTGGTGCCTCATGGCGTGGGAAGGAAACGGGGCCAAGATGTCCCTGGAGTTTCCAGTCCGCTTGGCTGTGGGGGTGTTGTCTGACTGAGGGGATGCAGAACTACGGAAAGAGCAAGGCCTGTTGATTGTGGAAAGTATAAATGGAGCCTGAGAGCCTCAGGACATATAGGTGAGAATTTGAGGGGGACCCTGGGCCCAGCGAAGGAGAATTTAGCCTCTCTTAGAGAAGTGTTCCAGCTTTGGAGGATGGCAGATGGACATCCGACACCCTTCACAGTGTAGGCTTCTGCCCCCCGGCCCCACATACGAGGCCCATGTGAGGGGGATTATGCTCGGCCCTGACCTCGAGGTCTAGGAACTGGAACCTGGGTTCCTTCTTCCCATCCTCTCTGTTTAAAACTAGGATATCTAGAAGTGTCTCTGGGACTTTCTTCCAGTTTCTCTTGGAGCTCCTGGGGTTATGCCCACACACAAAACCCCCAATATTATTTGATAATTTCTATGTATCCAACTCAATTCATTGAATTATTAATGATAATTGACCAACATTATTAGTTTAAAAGTTCAAATACAACTTAAGTAGCATTATTAACCCCGCAATTTGGACACCAACTAAATTATAGTTCTATGCAATTTATGAAAGTAGTTTAGCGATTATAAAACTGTTTGATATTGGGCGCCTGGGTGGCTCAGTTGGTTAAGCGACTGCCTTCGGCTCAGGTCATGATCCTGGAGTCCCTGGATCGAGTCCCGCATCGGGCTCCCTGCTCAGCGGGGAGTCTGCTTCTCCCTCTCCCACTCCCCCCTCTTGTGCTCTCTCACTCTCTCTCTCTCTCAAATAAATAAATAAATAAAATCTTAAAAAAAAATAAATAAATAAAACTGTTTGATATTTACATTGTATAAAACAGTGCTTCTCAAAGTATGGTTCCCAGACCTGCTGCATTGGCACCCCTGGGAACTTGTTAAAAGTGCAAATACTCTCAAGCCCCACCTACTCAGAAACTCTGGGGTGGGGCTCAGCAATCTGTTTTAAAAACCCTGCACTCCAAAGTCTGAGAAACACTGGTACAGACAGTACTCAGTTCTTATTAATATTGAAATTATAGTTGTGCTGCATTAAGGGCTTGATGATGTAGGGCATTCGTCGATCTACACAGACACATCCATGCACAATGATGACAGTGACATCCATTGCCACTTGAAGACCTGCTTTATGCCAAGCACTGGGCTCACACTGTACGGGGGGCATCTCAAAGCCCCAACAAAATGGGTACGATTGCATCTCTGTTTTATAGCTACTTGGCAGATACTGGGGCGAGGCTCTGAGCCCCACACTGTTGGACCCCAGAGCTCTCAACCTGTGTGCTGCATACTTACAGTCATTGTTGGAATGTTCAGCCTGGACACACACGTGCCAACTGCCGGGGCCTGTTATGAAAAGCAGTATCCGTTGCACAAAGTATTTGCAGAGCTTGCTTGAGGCCCAGCCAAACGCGTGCTGCTTTCCAGCTCTAGAGTTTTAATTACCAGCTGAATTAAGTTTTTGTCTCAGACCCCACAGATGAATCGAAAGATAGCTCGGGCCCTGCCAACTCCACCACTGATCTGCTGAAGCAAGGGGCAGGTGAGTGGTCACCCCAGACTGGGTCCCCACCCAGGCCTCTCCTCTTGCCCGCCCTGTCCCCTCCTGCAGACCCAAATATCTCTGCAGTCCAAATTTCTCTGTGCGGATGCCTGGCCTGAGGCTGGCCTAAAATTCATCAACTCCTTCTCCCCCAAGAGATGACTTGGTGTGTCATCCCCACCCACTCTGGCCCCCCTGACTCCTCTTTGGGTGGGTTTATTCCAGCCTGCAACGTGCTCTTCGTCAACTCTGTGGACATGGAGTCACTCACTGGGCCACAGGCCATCTCCAAAGCTACTTCTGAGACACTGGCTGCTGACCCCACACCAGCTGCCACCATTGTTCACTTCAAAGTTTCTGCACAGGGAATTACACTGACTGACAACCAGAGAAAGTAAGGCTTTTCTACTTGCTTCCATATTGGGCTCTCTCCTTGTGGCCCATCTATCCATCTATTTACCCACCCACTTACCATTCGTTCCTTGTACTCATCTTCCACCCACCCACCCACCCATCCACCTACCCACCCATGCATCCAGCTGTCCACCTGCCCGCTCATCCAGCCACCTATCTACTTTTCTACCCACCCATCCATCCTTCCACCCAACCACCCATCCATCTACTTACTCATCCATTCACCAACTGATTTGCTCATTCCTGCATCCATTCATCCTCCATTTATCCTCCTCCACCCATTTATCCTATCATCCATTTATGTCTCTACTCACTCATTCATCCATCCTTCCACCCATCCACCTACCCATCCATACATCCATCTATCCACCTGCCCACTCATCCAGCCGTCTATCCACTCTTCTACCCATGCATCCATCCTTCCACTCAACAACCCATCCATTCTTCCACCCAACTACCCATCCATCCTTCCACCCAACCACCCATCCATCCACCTACTCATCCACTCACCAATTGATTCGCTCATACCTGCATCCATTCATCCTCCATTTATCCTCCCCCACCTGTTTATCCCATCATCCCATTCATTCATCTGTCCTTCCATCCATCCATCCATCCATCCATCCATCCATCCATCCATCCATCCTTCTACAGTTGTGCCTGCATTGAACACACAGCCATAAATACAATCAATAAAAGTGCCTGCTTTCTAGAGCGGAGCCTTTCCTCTCAGGCTCTCCCTCCTGCTTCTTTCCTTCCTCCTCCAGGGTCTGCTCATGTTCTCCTTCAATACCAGTTTCTTCCTTCTTTTTCTACTTACTGGCATTTGGGACATGTTTCAGTGACACGTCTATCTGTTCCTGGGCATTGCTTCTATGAGCGGCCCAGGCCATCTTGCGTATAAGGGGGAGGTGGGGTCAGCCCATGACAGCCACGCACGGTGGCCTGACCTGCAAGGGGAAGGTGGGAAAGAGTGGTCATTTCTGCGCTTATTCTCTGTCTGTTGTCTGTGCCACAGGCTCTTCTTCAGACGACACTACCCGCTCAACACTGTCACCTTCTGTGACCTGGATCCTCAGGAGAGAAAGTAAGGCTCTTGCAGACCCCTTCCCTCCCGCCCATTTCTGTAACGCCGGAGTCTCTGTGTGTGCATGCATGTGCACGTGTGGGTGTGGGCGTATATTCTTGGTTCGACTTGAAGGTCTGCCTGTGTCCGAGAGACAGTGAGTAATTGTGCTGGGTGGCTTTCTGAGTTTCTCCCACCACACATTTGGAGCTCCTCCCAGGGACCCATATGCTTGCTTCCATGCCCTCTGCCATATCCTTGACCTCGAATCTGCTTCTCTTCACACTGCGGAGAGCTCCTTGGGAGACAGGCCACAGTGTTCCCTCCACCGTGAATGCCTCCCCCTGTGTGATCTTTGGAGGCTCCCATCCCCCTGGAACGGGGTCTCCCTTCTCCCCCCAGGAGGCCTGGGCATGCACGGGGCCGGGTTCTGGGGGGGTGAGAAGGTGTAGTGTTTTATGCTGTGGTGTGTTTCTCTCCACAGGTGGATGAAGACAGAGGGAGGTGTCCCTGCTAAGTAAGTGTCTTCTCCCCTGCCCCGGCCGGCTGCTCCTAGGGGAAGCCTAGAATCTGGGCCCGGGGTAGGCAAAGGGCAGCAAAAGCATTTGTGCTGGGGTCAGTCACTCAACTTTGGAGGAAAGCTTGGCCAGCCAGCGAGGTCTTTTGCCTTCTCCTGCCTCGAAGCTGGAGGCCCAGCCTCCAGTCTTGTCACCTGGCCTCTCCTAGGACCAGACCAGCTTCTCTGAGGAAGCAGGCAGAGGGCTGGCAGTTATATTGGGGGCAGCGGCCACAGGGCAGGGGGCTGCTTGAATGGTCTTTCTGCCCAAATCCTGCTTCCTTGATTCCCACTCTCACTCTTTTGGTGAGTGTCTGTGAATCCTGTGGTCAGGAGTGAATGTTGCTCAGCAGTGGACAGCACCATGAACGCCCCTGGGAGCATCCAGAGGGGCTGGGGGGACAGAGGGGATCTCGCCTTGCCCCAGGTCACGTAAAGAACTAGTGGCCCAGCTGAAAGAAGGACCCAGGTGTCCAGCCATCTCAGAGCATGCCTCATACCTACTTCAGCCTTCTTTGAGTTCCCAGGGCCGTTAGGAACTCCGAGTCCCTGACCCAAGCAGGCCAGAGCTTTGTGTCTGAAGGAGCTCATGCTCAGTCACCACCGGGCCCTGCGATGGGGAGACAGTGGGTTGGGGACAGAAGTGGGCTGCTCCCAAGCCCGGAAGTCATTCTCCTCATTCCAGAGCTGGTTTTATGCAGAGCTTCCTGTTGACGCGGCCTTGCTCGGCAGGGCAGAGGCCCCCGGAGAGCCCGGCTCAGTCAGGCAGGGACCAGGGGGAGGTATGCGAGGCGCCTCAGGCCCCAGATTTCAGGAGGTACTTGATCGCAGGTCCTTGCAAGTGCTCCTCCCTGCCCTGGGGCTGAGGTTTCTTGCCTGGATCCATTCCCCCTGAGCAGAAAAAGGACTTGGCAGTCGTTGAACTGGCCTCTGGAGCCAGGGAGCTGAAATCAACAGCAGGGAGGGCAGGCGGGCCGTGTTTAGGCTGGTGAGATTGGCTGGCTCTCCACCCTGGCGAAACCAGGCAGCCAGGGCTGGCTCGAGGTCATGGGGCGGCTGGGAGCCACTCCCTCGCACCAGCACCGAGGAGCCTCAGCAAGCCTGCAAAGAAGGTGCTGGGGCTTGTGCCGTGGACGCAGGCATCCCCTTCGCTTGGGCAGGCCATTACCCCGGACCTCGGGCCCTAGCTGCCCCCAGCCCCTGAAACAAAGTTGGGGATAGCCAAGCTGTAGGAAGTCCTGTGCATGTGCATGCGTGTGTGTTTGTGTGTGTATGTGTGTGTGTACACGTGCGTGCGGGTGGTGGTGAGCAGGACCCAGCTTTGCTAATTTCAGCTGTTGTGGTCCAGTCCTGGGGAGAGGGGTTTCCATCGGAATCTCCAGCTGTCCCGATTTCCCCATCTCGCTCTAATTAGCAACGTGCCGACTGGGAGGGGACCTGGACTCACATTCTGTTCTCTGCTCATATTTTTAACTCTGTTTTGCACAGAGAATTCCAGGTCACTCTGGTGCGGGGAGTGGGGGTGGGGAGGAACAGGTGTGGGGTCCCCCATCCCCTCCCATTCTCTGGAGCCCGGGAGAAGAGTGTGTGTGTGTGGGGGGGGCGCGGTGACCCCTTGTCCTTGTCTCCCTGATCCTCCCCTGGTGTCTGAGGAGGCCAAGCGCTTTGACAGGCAGACGGCATTTTCTTCATGCGCTTCTGTGTTGTGCGCAAGAACTGTCGGGGAGGGGTGGGGCTGGGAAGGACCGAGAGAAGCCAGCCTAGGAATGTCCCCATTTTATTTTCGGTCTCCTCCCCACCTCTTGCTGTCCAGTCTCCTCATTTGCCTCTAGCCCCTCCTCCGGCTGCTCCTCAGAGGGGAATGGCTGCCTGCCCTGAAGCCAGGGACACTCTCATCTCCAGGCCCTGGCTTTCTGGGGGCAGACGAGAGGGAGGATTCTCTCCTGCTCTCGGGACCCCCCATCCCCATGTGCAGGGAGAGGTGGGAAGACTGGGGAGAGGCTTTGAGCTGAGGATGAGCTTGCTCACATGGGCAGCCCTCCCAGGCCTGGGGTCCCCCCCCCGGCCCCCACCTTCCCCTCACGCCTGGCACCCCTCTCCTGCCCCCCCGCAGGCTCTTCGGATTCGTGGCCCGGAAGCAGGGCAGCACCACGGACAATGCCTGCCACCTCTTCGCTGAGCTTGACCCCAACCAGCCCGCCTCCGCCATTGTCAACTTCGTCTCCAAGGTCATGCTGAGTGCCGGCCAGAAGAGATGAACGCCACCCCTCGCCCGGGGCCAGGGCAGTGGGGGGGATGGGGCAAGTGGGGAGGGGACCCATGAATCCTGACCACCCTTGAATCCAGAAGGAGGACTTTGGGCCAATTTTGGAGAAGGAGAGAAGAAAGTGCAACGTGAGGAGGGGGAAGTGAATTGCAGAGGGGAAGGGGGAAGAGAGAGAGAGAGAGAAAGAAAAAGATGGAGGAGAATAACTTGGATTCCCCTGGGTAGAGGGATACTGTGGAGCCCTGAAAGCCTCCACCGCTCACCAGGTCCACCTAATTCCCCCTTCCCCCCTCCGAGAGGATGGGGCTCCTCAGAGGAGACAGACCAACTCCTTGGGGATCTGTCATTTGGGAGTAAATGGAAAAGCTCTGTCTCCCTAACCCGACTGCTTCGTGAGGAGAAATCAGATTGAGAGAATCCTTTTCTGGCCGCCTCCGGGGTAGATTGGTGAACCAAACACAGCCAGCATGGGACGTCACGTGGCCGAACTTTTGCCTTTGAAAGTATCTGAGACCTGAGGTACCTGAGGTCTCTGGACTCCGCCTCCGCTGTGCAGTCTGTGCGGGTGTATATACGGGGTGCGTAATAGGTCCACACCCCCATCCTCACTGACTTTCCTGTGCCTCTCAGCCAGGTATAACACCTGTCCTTGTCTGTGCCCCGTGTGTTTGCGCACACACATGTGCATCCTGTCCAAAGAAGGCAATAGCAGGGGGTGACAGGGCAGCGGGGGGGGGGGGGGACATAAGCCCTCTTCCCCACGAGTACCCAAGATTCTGGGTCACAGCCTGGGCCCCTGTGCCTGCATTCTAGCGGCCCCGTGCGCTGCCAGCCCTTCTCAAGAAAGACCCCAGTGGGAGGGCGGCTGGCTGCCTGACGGCGGTATCCCCTGTTCTGCCTCAGTCGGGAGGCTGGAGTATTGGTTCCGGGAGGTGCAGACATGCATGCGCATCGTCTTGGGGGAGAGATCCGTCAGGAGGGGCGGCTGTGGAGCTGGCAGGATCGCGGGTGTAGCCTGGGCAGGTGGCTCCCACCAGCTCCGAGCCCTCAGCCCGTTCTTGGGTTTTGTGCCCCAGACCAGCCTTTCCTCACATTTGCTGATCTGTTTGATGCCCTTGCGGCTGTGGGGGATTGAGCCTTCCTGCCCTGCCCCGTCCTTCAGTGTCCCCATGTTGGAGCTTGTCCTGCCGAACCTGCTTTCAAAAGCCCTGCCCAGCAAGCCCCAGGGAAGACACCCGAAGGCCTCGTGCTCCCCTCTGCGGGTGTTTCGGGGTCTGACTTGTACGGGGCTGTCCAGGATATCCTTAGCAGAGCTCTTGTTGCTGCTGCCTGTGCATCCCACATGGCCTACCTACCATGCCAGAGCCTTGCTGTTACCCCTCCTGCCTTGGTTTCCCCGGCAGAGCCAAGCTGCCGTGCAACAGAGGGGCCAAGGCATGCATTTAGGTCAGAGGGCCGAGAATCCATCTGGGCAGTTGGGGAAACCCCCAGACCACCACCCAAGGACTCTAAGCCAGAATGGAAAATTCACCAGGACTCCATTCTTGAGTGGCTTCTTAAGCCCAGGGGGTCCCCTAGAGAGAGGCATTGTACTGATATATAAATATATATAATATATATGTGAGACATACTGACAGAATCTGTAAGCTAATAAAATATAAGAAAAGGTTAAAAAAAAAGAATAGGTAAATTGACAAGAAGTATTTATTGTTTTCCCATATTGCTTTATCGCCTCCCCGGGCATAAACCAGTTCCCATCCCTTTTTTTATGTCTAAGTGAAGTCTGAAACGTAGGGGCCCTTTATCCTTGGAGTGGGCAGTGGGGAGGCAATGTGCCTGCTCCATTCCCATGGCCCCCTTATTTTCTGGTAAGCCTGGGGTTCAGCAGTCAGCTCCCAGAGATGAGGGGGAGCTGCCCCCTCACTATGGACCTGAGCAAGTGTGTGAGCCTGTGGGGGACAAGGGTGTGTGTGGCCGATGTGGGTGATGTGTGTGTCTTTTGCATTTTTTTCTCCTCCAAGAAGCTGTATCTGTGTGGACATTCTGTTTCAGGGAGTTGGAAAGGAGAATGTCTGAAGGTGGGAAGCAGGCCCCCGCTTCCTAAAGGTTGCAACCTTGTACTTGGTGACCGAGGTTCTTCCAAAGTGCTCTTCCTTCTGAGGCGTTCAAGCCAGATACCCAGATATCCCCCCCTATTCCCACCCACCCCAACTCTCTCCCCAGATAGGAGGTATTTCCTGCCCACTTCCTTTGTAAATATCTTAAATCTCCCACTGGACGTGGCCCCAGGGTCTCGCCCCTCCTCGTCTGGATGTCCTCTCCTCACTTGGGGCCAGGCGGAGCGGCAGACCCTTTGGCAGCCAGCCCTGGGCCTTCCACATGCTTTTCCCACCGCCTCCCCCCGCCCCAGCAGCCCCCACCTCCCGGGCATGGCCAGCCTGCCCCACTCGGGCCTGAGCCGAGTGTGACCCAGGGAAGGACCAGGGCATCCTGGGAAGCTGATCAGCTCAATCCTCACTCCCTTGCATCCCTCTGGAAGGAGTGGGTTTCAGAAGAATGCTAGAGAAGGGTACCCCAGTCTCCAAGTGGCCCTACCTTTGGGTCAGACACTGGTTGGGAGGACACTGTGGCCCTCCCATATCTCACAGGTTAGGTCTGTGCACCCCAGCATGCAGACACACACACACACACACACAGCACCGCAGTATATTCTTGCCAAAGATTTCCTTTAAGAGAAAGCACTTTTAATCATTATTGTTATTATTGTGTAAATGTCTAGCCTTTTCTCTCCTCCCTCCTCCTCACCCCTGTTTGCTGTTACTGTTGAATCTGTCTGTCAGCCAGGAGAGTGCTGTCTGGTCTTGCAAACAGGCTGGCAGGGCCAGGGTCCGGGGGAAGTTGGCAAGGAGGAGTGGGAGAGGCAGGGTCAGGTTGCAGAGCGGGGGTGCAGACGTCAGGTGGGCTTACGGCCCCCCGCGTTCCAGCCCGGCGTCTGAGGCCGGCCCCGGGGCCTCCCTGGGGCAGGCCCGCTTGGTGTCTGGAGGGAAGAGGGCAGGGAGATGACATGTGTCTGACTCTGGGAGAGGTCCAGCGAGGTGCAGGTGGCTCCACGCCGGTGGACCAGGAGGAGAGGGCAGAGCATGGGAACAATGGAGAGGTGACCCCAGAGGGGAAAGAGGAAGGAAGGGAGCTGTCTGGTCCACCTCCAGGGGTGCCTGGAATGCCCCTGCCCTGCAGTCTTGGCGTCCTGGCCCCCTCATCTAGCCAGCTATCTGAGGGCCACGTACACTGTGACCGAGGTTCGGGATGGGCCTTTGACCTCCATCTTCATCACAGTCTCTCCCCAGCGGCTCTGAAAACTCATGGAGTCCTTCTCCCTTGGGCTTCGAGGAATCCCTCGGTGTATCAGAGACTGGCAGGATAGGGCCGGTGGGGCCTGGTGGCCATAAGAGGCGGCAACCAGGGGCACAAGTGTGAGCCTTACAAAGGTGCTCTCAGGAGAGGGAGGAAGGGGACGCCAATGCGCCCGGGCCCAGGTCGGGCAGCCTCTTCCCGCCATGCAGGGCATGTGGAGGTGTCTGGAAGCAGAACATCTGTGCTGGACACTTGCCCACCATCCCTGCCTCCCGAGTCTTCCCTCCTTCTTTGAACTTCTCAACTTCAGGCCCTGGGGAGCCCAAGTGGGTCCATACCCTATCCAGGGACTGCCTACATCCCCTACATCTCCCCACGCTCAGGGTCCTTGGAGAGGTTGGGGGCAGAGTCCCAGAGCCATTCCTCACCCAGGCCCAGGCCCCAGGATCCAGAAACCGGAGCTCCTGGCCAGTGTAACACAGGACATAGGTGTGCGTGTGCATGCGAGTACAGGAGTCTGTGTGTGCATATTTTGCTGATCTCTTTAGGAAACGTGGGGTTAGGGCCAAAGATAGTGGGTGGGCAATGGGACGCCCAGTTCGATATCACCCAGCAGTGAAAGGAATCAGGAGGGCCCCCGATGGGAGGAATCGCAGTATTGTCAATGGGGACGACTGGCTCCACTGGGTGGGGCTCTGGCAGATCGGCTCCTTCCTGATTTCTCTGTCCTCGGATGACCAGACTGTTGGAGGACTTTTGTGTATGTCCCACACCTGGGCTCTTCCCGGCAGTGAGGTCTTTGCAGACAGATGTCCCAAGTTTGGTTTCTAATCAGTGTTAAGCAGGTTGAGGCTCTCCCGTGTGTCCATGTTTGGTTTGTGTGTGAGAGTGAGCACATCTGTGTGTGCATGCCGTGTTTCCCCATTTTCTCTCCTCCCTCTGACATGCCATTCAGAACAAATGTAAGAGATTCCTCGCCACCACCTCCCCGGCCCCCTGCAGGAGAGACAGAATAACCCAGCGTCCTCCCCACCCCCTGGCTGTGTATTTATATAGATGGAAATATCCTTTCTATTTTGTATCATCGTGCCTATACTCTCTGCCACCTTGTATAAACCCTGACCTGTGCAGCTTACCTGGATACGAATGTATCGTACCCTCATGCCGGCCCCCTCCTGTACAGCTGCTTTCTCTCCTGGCGCCGCATTGTATGGCTTTATACATGATAAAGTGAAAGAAAAATCTCTGCCTTTCTCTAGCTTTGTTCTTTGGGAAGGGGTCTGCCGAGTCTCCGGTGAGCACAAAGGGGGCGCCCTCCAGGCTCTGGATGTGCGGTGGGCTTGAGGGGTGCCTCTCGCACACAGCTCCCCCATGATTCTCCCAGCGGCTTCCCCGCCGTCCAGGTCTTGGTTCTGATTGCCGTGAGAGTTCCGTCTGGACTCTTAAAGCCAGGAGAGAAACTCAAACTGATTTAAAGGGAGGGGGTAAAGGACTGTGTCGGCCCCCGTGAACAAGAGGTGAGGCCCCGCAGGATCCGGCAGCTCGAACGGTGGAACCGGGAATTGGTCTCCACCCCCTGGTTCCGGGCTGGCTTAATTTTCAGGCAGGCGGTGTCCCTGGGGTGGCACCAGACGCCCCAGCGTTTGGCCACGAGGTGCTCCCGGCTTGCATCCTCCCAGCCCGGCAGCCCCGTAGAGAGCTCTTTTTTCCCGGTATTTTAAGCAAATATTAAATGCTGGGGCAAGTGCTCTTAGGCGCTGATAGGCCCCGCTTGGGTCCTACGAGCAACTCGGAACCAACCCGTCTACGTGAAGCTGGTTCATGAGACGGCCTCTGGAGGTTTCTGGACCACGGAGACAGGCGCTGCATGCCTGCCACGGGCGAGGAATTGTCACGACTAATCTTTCCAACACACCCGGGAGGTAGGTGTCATTACATCGAAGTGACAGAGAAGGAAACCAAGTCTGCGGGAGGTCACCGAGCTTCTAAGGGGCAGAACTGGAGCTTGTCACCACCGGTGACAGCTCGCATCGAGCAACCCTGCTAAGTCCCAGAGACGGTGCGGAGTGCGTATGTGTGTTTTCTCACACACACGCGCCTGGGGACCGTCCTTGTCCTCATCTTACAGGGAAAGAAACGGAGCTTCAGAGATGTCGAGAGATTGCTCAAAATCACAAGACTGGAAATTGGCCGAGCAGGCTGTGAACCCTAAAAGTCCATGCGTCTCTTAGCTCGCACCCCTTCCTTTGCTTAGGGTTTTGTTTACGAGGGAAGGACAGACTCTGATGAGTGAGGGGCAGGCAGGAGCCCCACCTGATGGCATTGGTCAGACAGGGGGGTCCGGGGACTGGGCAGTCTGGCTGGCTTCCCACAGAGGGGACCGGGGCTTCAGGTGTGTGTGTGTAGGGGGTCACCCTCTGATGCCACCCAGCTGTGGGGTGACGTGGCTACCTTGGGCTGGGTCTGGGCCAGCGGAAGAGAGAAACAGATGAGACTGGCAGGCTGGGGCCTGCGGCTGGGCTCATGCGGCCTGGCTTTGAGGGGCCCCAACAGGGAGGCAGGGTGGAGGCCAGCTGCGCTCCCAGTGTGCCCTGAGGAGGAGGAAGGAGTGAGCGGGCTGCAGCCGGAGGGCTCTGGGGTAGGGACGTGAGTTCTCCTGACACCCCTTATTACACGGGAGACTCTCTTCATTTCTGAGGCAAGTGCGGTCCCTGCAGCGTCAGCCCATCCGCATCGCCTGGGAGCTTATCAGAAAGGCAGAGCCTCTGGCCCCACCCCAGACCAGACTCTCAGGAGACCCCCCGGGAGACTCGCACAGGCGCTGAAGTCTGAGCGGCCTGGTGGAGGATCGCCCGGCTGGGTCTCAAACCCGGGGCCTGACATGTGCCGCCTCCGCCCCACCCGAACCATGAGGACCGTGACCGCCCTTGTCTGGGCCTCCGCGGGGCACCAGGGGTCCTAGGCTTCCCCTCGCGGCCGGGCCTGCCGGTGGGATCCCGCGGTCTCTGCGGCTGGGGGGCGCGAGAGCTAGGCGGGGGCGAGGCCTGGCACTGCTGCTCACGCCTCTGGTTGTGGAGGGTGTTTGGGGTGTGGGCCGAGGCCGAAACAGCATCAGGAGGGCAGGAGGGACAGAGGGATGGGGTTGGGGCCAAAGACAAGCTGTCTTTCACTTGGTGTCTCAAACTTGGCTGAAAAGTACTGAAGCCTGGGCGGGTCACACCCTGAGGTTCTGGGTGAATCTAAGGTCCAGGGGGGACGCTGGAACTTTTCATCTCTCTCCTGGGGACTCTATGGACAACTCATGGCCAGAACCACTGTGGAAGACTGTTGTGCACATGGAATCCTCTGTGGCAGGTGTGTGTGCTCACACACAGACGCACACGCCTTGGGGAACAGTCTGGAGGAGGGGCAGGGGAGGAAGAAGTCCCCTCTGGATTGGCTTGGGTGTCCCCATGGCCCCCTTCCCCATGTGCCCCCTCAGAAGCTGAGCCTAGTGTCCCTCCTTCTGCATCTGGGGGGGTCCTAGCTCTGACCCGCCTGAACCAGGGCTCTTTGAGGAAGGAGAAGCTGTCTTTGTTCCCCTGGGGCCATGTGCAGGCCTTCTAGATGTCGGTGGAAGGGTAGGGTCTGGGAAATCCAGCTCCAGCAGCTCTGAAATTTCTCCTCTTGGGCATTAAATTCTGCCTTCCTCTTTTAGAGACCTGGATTTTCCTCATTCACTGGTGAAGATGACTAATGATTAGTCTCAGCAGTTTGTAAGCAAGTCAAATTATGGAAAGGATACAGCTGGTTCTAAACAATGGACGGCAGGTGGAGGATCAAATGCACCTGTGTGCATGCGGGGACAAAAACACACACACACACACGCGCACGCACACACACGCACACACACACGAGACCTAGCCCGTCGGGCTGTACTGTGTCTCCACGGAGGCATGTCCTTTGCTCCCCCTTTGCGGCCGACATCCTGGTGGGGAGACTCAGTCCCAGGGGCGTCAAGCCGGCAATGGGGCAGGGCGGCTCCCACAGCGAGCTGACCCCTGGCTGCGCTCATCAGCAGAGTGGCACAATCAGAGGCGAGGGAGAGCACCCGCCCCCAGAGTTCTGCTGGTCAGGCCCGGGGCCCGGGGCACGGTGGACGCAGGACATGGGCAGGCGGGAGTCGGGGGGCAAGGGCCGGTGGGCTGCAGCACGAGGAGCCTAAGGATTGGGACAGCTCTGCTTGGAGACGCGGAGGCGTGGCGAGGCTGAGATGCTGGCTATGCCGTGTCCTGTGGCCTTCCGTGGACAAGGGAGCCCACACTCTCTGGGCGCCACACCGTCCTCGGCGAGTGCTGCGGGGAGCCCCAAGTGGAGAGGAGCTACTGGAAAGTGTGCTCTGGGACCAGTGAGCCCCTGTCCCTGCAGATGCTGGAGTGAGGACTGCCTCCATCCCGGGTGTGGCTGCAGGCACAGCCTAGGGAAGGCCCCCCTTCCAGCCTGAGCCGGGACCAGAGATGAGCCTCGTCAGCTGTGACCTGCCTTGGGAGCGCTGGCCTCTGACCCAGGCACAGCTGGTTTGGCTCTGGCTTTGCTAGGGCCTCAGGAAAGCTTTGTCCTTCCTGGGCCTTAATTTCCTCATCTGGAAAATGGGAGAACGCTGACCCCAGAGGCGGGGTGTGCAGATGGACCGCAGTGTACTGCACTCTGGGGCCTTAAGGAATATGCACCCCCGTCCTCTTCTTGTGACTCTTGCCTCCTCCCCACCATTTCTCAGGCCTCTGGGGGGACTTGGCAGCAGAACAGACTTGTAGCTGAAAGCCTCCCTAACGATATTGATCTAGCCGGCTCCTGACTCCAGACCACATGCTTGGGGTGGGGGTGGTACAGCCGCCTCTGTGGCTCCAGCTTTTATGGGGTTTAAAGATCATCTCTGGCCTTCGAGACAGGATGTCTAGATTCTGGACCCCTCCTCTCAGCCCCTTCCCGTTCCCTGACTTCCGGGTTGGTCCTGGGAAACCAGGGGGCGCCCATAAGTTCACAGGCTCCTTGCCTCCCCTCAGCCTCCTATCCTGCATGAGCAGGACCCGACCTGGAGCACCACCGCCCCGTCCTCACGGGACTCAGGCTGGTTGGGGACATCAGGAGCAGAGGCTGTGTGGGCCAGGGGTCCTGGAGGAGGGCAGGAGACCACCAGGGAGCGACGGAGAAAACCTCACAGACGTGGTGCTCTAGAGCTGGTGGAGAACTCGGGGCTCCCTGGCGGTAAGTCAATCAGCCGGTGAATTCACCTGAGATGCAGTGAGCACCTACTATGTGCAGGCATTGTAATAGGCACTGAGCGCTACTGGTGTGTTTGTTTCCCTTGCAGCATTCTGGGTCTAAAGACAGCACGGAAGGGAGAGTGGGGAAAACGTAAAGAAGCAGCCCATATGTAATTACGGTATGATAGGTGCCCTGGAGGACAGGCACATCATACAGCAAGAGTTCGTAAATGGATCCCGATGGTCTGGGGAGAGCAGAGAAGGTGTCCCCTAGGAAGTGACTCTTTCCAAATGTTAGAGTCCACAGAGTGAACAGGAGTCGACTGGGTAAAAAGGAGAGAAAAGGTATTTCAGGCAGAGGGAACAGCATGTGCCAAGGTCCAGGGGCAGGAGGGGCATAGCCTGCTTGAACCTCAGGTGCCTCCCCAGGGTGGCGTGTTTTACAGTGTTAATTTCACATTCAATTGCAGGCCAGAGAGAAAAGAGGCTAACGCAGAGGCTGTGGGGTCAGGGTTAAAATGCTGCGTCATTCCTATTAGCTGTATGACCCTGAGCACGTTGTTTGACCTTGCTATGCTTCTGTTTCCACCTCTGGCAATGTGGGATGGTAATGGTGGTCTCTGACTCAAGGGGTTGTTGTAGCAATTGAGAGTCTCTATCTGTACAAACATTTTAGGGCAGCACTTTTAGTAAATGCTTGATAAATGTCAGCTATGTTTATTATCTACTTATTTGATCCCCCCCCCCCAACTAGACAATTAAGTCCTTAAGAGCAAGGACCCAGGTGTGTACCTGAAGCCCCCGCACAGTGTCCGGCATGTGGGAGGCCCTCTATCAATGTTTGTAGAAGGAGTGAGTTAACCGCAAGGTCATTGTCGCCAGAGGGAGCTGGTGGGGGCTGGGGGGAGTCAGGAGGTTGGACTAGAGACGATGGGTGAGTTTGGCAGGCGCCTTTGGTCATGTGAAGGGCTTGGTGTTTGTCGTAAGAGCAGTGGATGTTTTTGAAAAGTCTTAATCAAGGGAGTGGTGGGGACAGATTAGCCTTTGGCAAAAATGCCTGGGCTGTCTGTTTCAACATCTGTTGCAGCCCAGCTATATGTTAGATGATGCGATGTTAGATGTTAGAGGTCATCTCATTTATTTATAAAATGACCCTGGGAAATAGGTAATACAGCTAGGGAAACTAAAGCTTGGAAGATTCAGTAGTTTGCCTGAGATCTCGTAGCTGGAAAGTGCTAGAAAAATAGGACTTCAGATCTCCTAGCTCTGCATCATTTAGGATGTTGACTCAGCTTCTATAGCAGATTCCAAATTACCGAACACTTAAATGTGAGAGGTACCTAGTTGCTTTATCTCTCATGAAAAGTCTCTAGCTCATATCAGAGCTCTACTTATGAAGTTGTTTAGGAACTCAGTTTTGTCGTTCGGCCATCCTCAATATGGGGCCAAAAAGCTTGATCCAGCTCCTGCCATTGCAACTGCATTCCAGTTGGTGGAAAACAGAGAAAGGGGAAGGAAAGATCATGCCCTTCTCTTTAAGGACATGATATACTGCTTACATTTCATACATTGTTTCTGCTCAGATGGCAAGGACCCAAACTATCACATGGCCTCAATTAGCTGCTGGGAGGTATTACTTTTTTATGCTGTGCAGCCAACAGCCCGGCCATACTTCTGGCGACTTATTACTAAAGGAAGAGAGTGGGTATTGGGAGCCACTGTTAGTTTCTGACTCAACTCACGCTCCTGCACCAGTGGGAGGGAGAGCCCCTCTGCGGCTCCTGGGGCAGGAGGTGAGGGCCTGCGCCGTGCCTCCTTCTGGGGCCACACTCAGAGCATGCTCAGTAGGTCTAAGAGATGGAAGAGCTTCAGCACTGACCCAACACAGGGGCGATGGAAGGCCAGTTGAGAAGGACCAGGCCCAGCGACAGTACACTGAGTTGAGAAGCATTGGTTTGAGCAGAAGTTGAAGAGTCTGGAGGTGGACATGTTGAGGGAAGCAGCCGTGGGGCTTCCGGTGGAAATGCTCACGGGGCACTTAGAAGTGAGGGGTCAAGATCCTGGAGGTGGTGACGCCACGTGGCGTAGCTGCACAGCTCAGTGGTCACCCTCTTTCACGGGAAGGACCTGGCCCCCAGGGATGACCCCCAGCAGCCATGTCTGTGCCTTGGGGTATCCTGACCACTTCCTCCCCGTGATACAGCAGGCTGGTCCAGGGGCCAGGATCCGATTCAAGGTGGGGTCTGGGGTGGGTGGGTGGCTGTAGGAATGTCTCATCATTTCCTCCAGAGAGGTGACAGGACACAGGGGAAGGATGGTCCTGTGTCTCAGTATAGAGGACAAGGACCAGTGCAATGGTCCCTATGCTTCAGGTGTGGTCCAGAAACTGCAGAGAGTGGCCTAACCAGGGCCACGCAGCCCAGACAAGGCCTCGGCACCACCTACGGTTCAGGTCCCCGGCCCGCTGAAATTCCTCACTACTTCCGTTGAGAGGGTTGGGTGATGGAGAAAATGAGTTGAATCACAGAAGGATTGTTGTGCATCTGTGGGTGGAGACTCATCCCCATCTAAAGGCATCGCAGAGAGAGGAGGGTTGTGAATGGGACCGGGGCACATGGGGGTGCAGGGAGGAGGTGGAGGAAGAGGGTCTTGTGAAGAAGACTGGAGGTCTCAGAATGGGAGGAAGAGCTCGTGTCTCCGTAGAAAAGGGGAGTTTTGAGGAAGAAATGGGCAATGGACAGACAGTCCAGCTGCCCCCCCTGAGGATCACGTCGAATGAGCCCTGGGAGAAGGTCACTGAAGTGACCATGAGGAGGTCATCCTGGCTTCCTCCTCCGGGGAGAGACAGCAGAGGGTGGGGGCTCGGGGTTGAGGAAGTGGCTTAGCACAGCGTCTGCCTCCAAATGGCTCATGGTATTTCTAGAACTGGCGACTCCGTGAGTGAACAGGAGGTGGAGAGAGACAGCAGGTGTGGACATCCTTTCAAGAACCCAGACTTCTCCCCACCGCGATTCACTTCTCTTCCCGAGCGTTGCTCTCTGCTTTCAGGTGCTCAGCCTGCATTCAGGGTGATTTGTCCTGGAAATCGGAAGCCCCCTGGGGGTGGCCCTGCCGAAGGAGCCGCCTTCTGATACCTCACCTCGATCTTGCTTGCTGTGGTATCGGTATTGGCAGGTGTCAGCTGGGGAGGGAGAAGCCTTCTCTGAATGAAGCTCCTTCAGATCACTAGAACCGCGGGACTCTATCCCAAGTGGGGAGATAAGGGAGGTGAAGATCAGGTGAGAGCCGGACGCCTTTGTGTGGGCCTGGTGTGACATTACAGCCCTCTCCCTGCCCTTCCTTGGCCGGATGTCCTGCTCCCGGGACACTGATAACCCAAGCCCTGGATTGGTGTTGAGGAGGCTGGGTCCTTGCTCCAGGCAGATGCCAGAGGGGGGTGTCTGGGCCCTGCAGGGCCAGCCCAGCGGGGGAGGCCCAGGGAAGACATTCAGCTCAAGGTTCCTCCCTCCCCTCTGCCTTTTTCGCTCTTCCTCGCCTCCCCTACCTCTTCCTAGCTGCTCTTTCCTGCTTCCTTCCCTGGGTCCTGTCCTCTCATATCCCATCTCATTGTTACTTCTCTGTCCCCCAGGCCGCCTCCCTCCCGCCCCCCCCCCCCACCATGGGGTCACCTGTAGACAGGCTGCAGGTCCTGGCTGTGGTCCTTCAGGGTGGGTGGACCAGGGACCTCAGGGAACAAGAGGGGCCTAGGCATGGGGGGTTGTTGAGGGAGGGCTTTGGAAGTCCAAATGGGGCTGCAATTCTGGTATCTGAGCGTTTCTCCTCCTGCCTTAGGGCCGCACCACCTCAGCCAGCTTCCCAGTGCCGTCCCGGGCCTAAGGCTCCCTCCAGTGGCCGACAGGGGGCACAGCGGGCACTCCCGGACAAGGTCTCACGGGGCCCCAGGCTGAGCCAACTTCCAAGGGCCCCAAGAGAGAGACCCATCTACTGAGAGCTGGAAGGGGAGAGTAGCTGGGCACTTCGAGGCAGGCTGTTTATTAAAAGCCCCAGGGAAGTGGCGGGGACAGAGACCTGGAGGCCCCCGTTCCCGTCATCGGTCATCCTTCCTGGCAGACTGGAGCTGGTCCAGAGCCCCTCCATGACCTGCCTGTGGGCAGGGCCAGAGACCCTGCAGGTGGCCAGTGGTAGCAGGAGCCACTGAGGCCCTGACCGAAGGGCGTGGCTCCGTGCAGCGGCGTTGGACTAGCAGCCAAGAGATTTGGGAAGACTGGGGGCTGGCCAAGAGACTTCCCCTCTCAAAACCTCCGTGTCCTCATCTCTAACTGGGGCCTCTGGGCCAGACGATGTGTCTGGGTGCTTCTCGCAGCCCTGCATGACCTGGCCCCATGTTCTGACTCCCTGGGTCCACAAGGCCCGTCTGCCCACCCCTGCAGCCGGCCTATGTTCTCCCCCTCTCGGTGGGGCAGGCGAGTGTCTCTCTGGGCGAGCAATGCAGAGTGGGCTTGCACTTGCCCTTTGGAGCGACTCAACACTGTAGATTCTGTTCTGCTCACCCTGTGCCTCCACCCTCCGTGGGAGCATGTTTCTGCAGGGTCCGGCCCCACAGTGGCTTCCTGTGCCCAGGGCCTGGGGTCTAGGAACCAGGAATGCAAGTGTCTGCTTTCCCTGGACTTGGTCATTTACTTCCCTCCTCTTCAAGGTCGGTGACCCCCGTGAGAGTGAGCGTGAACATCCATGTTTCTCTCGAGGACTCCCAGGCCACCGAGCTCACCGAACTGCCCCAGGTCTTTATGAAAGAAGCCGAATCTGACAAAAAATGAAAATAAATAAGTGAATAGGCCTCTTTTCCCCCCAAAAGGAGTGATGGTGGGCGCCTCTGCAGAGGCAGGACTGAAGACCTCGTACCCCAGCTGAAAAGCAAAGATGAGATGTTTTCATCAGCCTGCTCATGGAACATGGAGGTGGAGCACGTGTTGGGGGAGTCCCTCCAGGCACTCTGCTACTTCCTAGCCCTCGATTCCGGGCCAGTCATTTCACCTCTCTGTGCGTCAGTTTCCTTGTCTGTAACACAGGGCAGTCCTGACAAAGTTATGTAAATATTCATAAGTCCTTTATGCAGGGTGTCTAGCTTGGACTACTGGGAGGGCCGTCACATTTATTGACTGCCTGCGATGTGTGAGGGACACAGGATCTCATTTACCATGAACTCAACAAGGTGGTCATTATTACCCCCATTTCATAGATGAACAAACCAAGGCTCAGAGAAATAACAATTCAATTAAGAGTCCATCTAACGATTCAAACTCGCATCTGTCTTCTTTTTTTTTTTTTTTTTAGATTTTTTATTTATTCATTTGAGACAAAGAGATACAGACAGAGAGAGAGAAAGCATGAGCAGGGAGAGAGGCAGAGGCAGAGGGAGAAGCAGGCTCCTCGCTGAGCCAGGAGCCCGATGTGGGGCTCGATCCCAGGACCCTGGCATCATGACCTGAGCTGAAGGCAGACGCTTAACCATCTGAGCCACCCAGGCGCCCCTCGCATCTGTCTTCTTCCAAAGACTCATCTGGGAAGGTACAGATGGAGTGGAGGCAGGAGCCTGCTGAGGGCGGGCTCCTGAGAAGGCAGAAGTCCTGGTGAGACCAGAGAAGAGCCAGACAGGTGGGAGGGAAGAAGGCAGCCAGGGACAGGCCTTAGGGAGAGGAGGACTTGGGGCTCATGAGATCTGGTGACCGCTCATCACACTGTGCCCTTTGTGAGCAGGACAGCTGGGCTCAGAGAGGGGAAGGGACTTTCCATAGGTCACTTGGCCTCGTGGAGCTTGGCTGGTCCAAAGATTCAGGGATCGAGAGTCCTAGGACGGTCACCAGGAGGCTGAGAAGGCCAGCTGTTGTCTGTGGGATGCTCCTGGGGAGACTCCAGGGCCTGGCCACTGGCAGCACTGGAAAAGGGCCGCAGTGACACGGTGGCCGAGGGTGGTGGTGAGAAGCCTGAGGGTCGACATGAGGCCAGAGCTGGGAGAGCCCCGAGACCGCACTGGAGGGGCCACCTCCCCTGCCTCTGGAGGAGCTGGGAATGCTCTGGGGCTTAATAGGAGAGAACCTCCGGGAATGCAGGGAAGGAAGGAGAGAAAAGCCACAGAGAGGCCGCTCCTGGCCAAAGACATCATGGTTAGAGTCTGAATCTACTGGACATCCAGCTGTGGCCACAAGCCCAGTCACCTGGCCCAGGATCCCCTCCTCCTCTAGAAGAGGCAAGCGGCCATGCTGCCTCATTCCTACCTCCCCCGCACGGGTCCCAGGAAAGGAGTGGCTTTAGGAAAGAAGGCTGTAGAGGCATTGGAGAGGGGATGTCGCCCCCTTGTGGCCGAGCGGCGGTACTACGAAGCCAAGGTTGGATGACCAGAGAGGGAGGGCCCCACGCAGCCAGCCACAGGTCGCTGCAGTTGAAACACTTTTGAGTTCCTCCTGGGCGCCGGGCTCCCTTTGTGAGAGACGTCCCGGAGCCGGGTGCGTGCGAGACGCTGGCGGCTTTCAGGCTTCATTGCCGGGAGCCGTTTTCTCGGGAGGATCTTCGGGGCTCTAAGGGTCCCAGGCACCTTACCATAGCAGCCTTGGGAAGGCGTATACTGAGCTCTCCGCATGAGCCGGGCCCTGTGCGGGGCTCTGAGGACCCAGAGATGGACAGGACGTGGACCAGGCCCTCCACCATCCATGCGGGACCCAGGCGAGAGGCCAGCGGACCATCACGCAGCCATCTCCGGGATGGAGGGACAGCGCATTAGGGGCATAGCCACTTCTCCTGCGGAGGGGTTTCTGTAGTACCCTGGCCTGTCTCCTCACCCCTCTCCGGTCGGGGAGTTTGGGAGGAGAAATGGAGCTCATTCTACTTCTCTCTGCCCCCTCAGAACCAGCATGCTCCAGGACGTTTGCATTCCAGTCTCCTCTGCCACGAGGCGGGGGGCCTGTCCTGCGCAGGGGCCTTGGGGTTGTCCCGAGCCGCTCATCTCTGTATGGGAGGCTCTCGCTTTGAGTGTCGTAGGAGCAAGTATGGGGCCCCTGCTCTAACGTTCTCCCATCAGCTGTACAAGTAACATTAAAAAAAAAAAGATTTTATTTATTTATTTGACGGAGAGAGGCACAGCGAGAGAGGGAACCCAAGCAGGGGGAGTGGGAGAGGGAGAAGCAGGCTTCCCGCCGAGCAGGGAGCCTGATGTGGGGCTCGATCCCAGGACCCTGGGATCATGACCTGAGGCGAAGGCAGACGCTTAACCGGCTGAGCCACCCAGGCGTCCCTATCAGTAACATTTTCATCTTCATCTTCCCCACTTTGGGTCAGTCAGTCGTTTCTGAATTCAGGTGTGGAAAGAGGATGTTTATTGCTTCTCCAAATCCCTAGAGCAGTGGTTCCCCACCAGGGGGGTTTTGCCTGCCCAGGTGATATTTGTCACAACGGAGGGTGGAATCCTCCTGGTATCTAGTGGGTAGAGGCCAGGGACGCTAAAAAAAAAAAAAAGTCCTAAAATACTCAAGACAGACCCTCAGAACACAAATCATTCAACCCAAATGTCAGCAGTGCGGGAGTTGATAAACCTGGACCTAAAGAATAGGGTGTTAGGAGAAATTACAGGACAGGTGCCCAATTCAGCCTTGTGGGGAGAGGTTGTGTGAAGTGGGAGTTCAAAGAAGGCTCCTGGAAGGAGGTAATATCTGACTTGGGTTTGGAATATAAGTTGGCGTTTTCCATGCAGACGAGGTGTGTCAAAATCAGACATGTGGAAGAATATCTGGGCAACGGGAACAGAGTGTGCGAATACATGAGGCAGAGAGGCCGTGGTACATATGTACCGGGCATGAGCACATGGTGCATGACGGGCTGCACGGAAACGGGAAGATTAGGCTGCGGAGGTGGGTCAGGCCGAGCATGGAAGGCCTTGCACACCTTGCTATGGAGTATGTTTTTATAAAGTATAAAAAAGCCACAAAATGCATTCACAAAAGTGTACAAAACACAAATGTATATGAATGTAGAGCTCAATTAATTACCAATCATATGTTGGTGTTTCCACCTTTGGCTACTGTAAGTAAAGCTCTATAAGCATTTTTGTACTTGTCTCTTGGGGTTCATTCTTTTGTTTTTAGAAATTATTTTTAAAATTTAAATTCAGTCAATTAACATATAATGTATTATTGGTTTCAGAGGTAGAGATCAGTGATTCATCAGTCTTATATAACACCCAGTGCTCATTACATCACGTGCCCTTCTTAATGTCCACCCCCCATTTCCCCATCCCCCAACCCCCCTCCCCTCCATAACCCTTGGTTTGTTTCCTATAGCTAAGAGTCTCTTATGTTTTGTCTCCCTCTCTGATTTCATCTTGTTTTCTTTTTCCCTTTCTTCCCCTACGATCCTGTTTTATTTCTTAAATTCCCCATATGAGTGAAATCATATGGTATTTGTCTTTCTTTGATTGACTTATTTCGCTTAGCATAAAACCCTCTAGTTCTATCCACGTCGTTGCAAATGGCAAGATTTCATTTTTTGATGGCTGTGTAATATTCCATTGTAGACAGATACCACATCTTCTTTATCCATTCATCTATTAATGGACATCTGGGCTTTTCCCATAGTTTGGCTATTGTGGACATTGCTCTTATAAACACTGGGGTGCATGTGCCCCTTCGGATCCCTACATTTGTATCTTTGGAGCAAATATCTTGGGGTTCATTCTTATGCATCTCTTTTTGGGCATAAACCTAGTATTAGAATGGCAGGGTCATGGGGTATGCATATGTTCAACTTCAGTGGATATCATCAAATAATTTTCCGAAGTTCTCGTAAGAATCTACCCTCCTACAATAGTGCCAGAGACTTGCCATTGCTCTCCATCCTCACCAACAGTTCCTATGGACACCTTCTTGACAGTTAGCTCTCCTGAAATGTGTGTAATGGCAGGAAATTGTGTTTTTTTAAAATAAGGTTTATTAATATATAATTTGTATATAACAAACTTTACCATTGTAGGTCTACAGATCTATGAATTTTCATTAACCTATACATTTTTGTAATAAAAATACATAGTATTTTCAGCACCACCCCACCACCCTCCAAAGGTCCCTCTTCCTCTTTACTGTCAATCCCTTCTGTTACCCCAGTACCTGGCAAGTACGGATCTATTTTCTGTCTTTATAGTTTTGCCTCTTCCAGAATGCTATGTAAATGGAATCTTAAAGTAAGTGGCCTTTTGAGTTTGGCTACTTTCACTTAGCAATATGTTTTTGAGATTCATCCAGCTTATTGCCTGGATGAACAGATGGGTAATTTCAAAAGTGAGGTAGAAACTGTAGGAAAAAATAAAATAGAAAGGCTCAAAATAGAAGACGCAGTAGCAGAAATGAAGAAAGCTTTTGATGGGCTCGCTCTCTTTCTTTCTGTAGCACCATATTCAGCATGAATGGTTGGCTAATACGGGGAGTAACACGAATGAGGAAGGATGTGATCGGTTCCTTGGTTGTGTGTGTCTCGGGGGAGTAACACGAATGAGGAAGGATGTGATCGGTTCCTTGGTTGTGTGTATCTCGGGGGAGTAACACGAATGAGGAAGGATGTGATCGGTTCCTTGGTTGTGTGTGTCTCGGGGGAGTAACACGCATGAGGAAGGATGTGATCGGTTCCTTGGTTGTGTGTGTCTCGGGGGAGTAACACGAATGAGGAAGGATGTGATCGGTTCCTTGGTTGTGTGTGTCTCGGGGGAGTAACACGAATGAGGAAGGATGTGGTCGGTTCCTTGGTTGTGTGTGTCTCTTAGAACACAGTTTCCTATTGTCTGGGTTCAAAGCAACTTCTGGTTCACATGGAAGGCGCGGCCTCCCAGGGTTGTCAGGGCCCGGCTTACACAGTCGTAGACACGTCGTGCTCGCCTTGTACTCACTTTGAATCCTGCTGAATTCCAGCGCAGAGCGCAGTCACTGGATTCTGGGCTCACTGGGTGTTGCCAAAGGCTGTGTGTGTCTGGGTAGCAAAGACTAGTGGACAAGCTTTTTGCTGCATCTTTTCTGCTCATGGGCATTCTCTATAGGCCCATTGGACTTGACTTACAAAACAAGAGTTCAAAGGCAAACCCATCAAGAATCCATGACCTTGATAGCAGAACGTGACAAGGAGCCTGGGGCCCTGCCCAACGGCAGGGTTCACACACCCTCGAAGCTGACCCGGGAGCCCCACCCCACTCTTCCTTATCCCAGGCCCATTATCCAGATGGAACTTCACGTTTCTGATGCCCTTCAACAGATGAATGGATAAAGAAGATGTGGTCCATATATACAATGGAATATCACTCAGCCATCAGAAAGGATGAATACCCACCATTTGCATCGACATGGTGGAACTGGAGGGGATTATGCTAAGTGAAGTAAGTCAAGCAGAGAAAGTCAATTATCATATGGTTTCACTCATATGTGGAACATAAGGAATAGCATGCGGGACCATAGGGGAAGGGAGGGAAATCTGAAGGGGGAGAAATCAGAGAGGGACACAAACCATGAGAGACTATGGACCCTGGGAAACAAACTGAGGGTTTCAGAGGGGAGGGGAGTGGGGGGACGGGGTAACAGGGTGATGGGTATTGAGGAGGGCACATGATGTGATGAGCACTGGGTGTTATATGCAACTAATGAATCATGAACACCACATCAAAAACTAATGATGTACCATACAGCGGCTAACTGAACATAATAAAATAAATAAAGTTTGTGGTTCCCTCTTCCGTAATATGTTCCTGTTTCTTGATGATTGTTTCAGAGATTATCCAGTCATTTTCCGAAAGGCTACACGGACAGCTAACTTATATAATCCCCTCCCTTTGCCTTCCACTTCTTACCAATATCATTACCTGTAGTCCCTCTTTTGTCTATTTTGGAACTTTCTAGAAGATGCGTCTTTATTTTCTTGTTATATAAGTTATAAAAATGTATCTTGATTCCCTCATTTTGTAAGTTGAGGATATTTGGGTCCATTTCCTTCACCAATTTTTCCCCTTTCACATTTATTTTTTTTCATGTGTGCTTTCACTGACTATATTTGTTGGGGTAACACTAGATGCTGAGACAAGTATGTCTCGAACACAGTGGAAGTTTACTTACGGCTCCCAGAGAAGCACTGGGGGGTGACTAGGTTGGCAGTTCATTCGTTGGTTTAGGCTGATGGAAGCTTTATGAATTCAACGATGAATCACGGGGGTTTCCATGGTAATAATCTGCTCCTCAGCCAGCAGGAAAGAATAACGAGCATGGATTAGAGGAGGCGGGCAATGTCTCTGGGCCAGGTACACATCACGTCACTCACACCCCATTGGCTGCAACTCAGACCCACGGACACATTTTATTGCAGGGGAGATGTATTCGGTTTAGCTTCCCAGAAAGAAGAGGAAAACAAAACAGTTAATTTTGGTTAATAACTAGCAGTCTTTGTTCCTTGCATATCACCACGTTTGTAGTCTTTCTGTTCTCTTCAGTGATTTCTTCATCGGCTGATTCTTATTTATTTATTTAATTAAAAAAATTTTAATTTAATTTTATTTACATTCAATTAATTAACATATAGTGTATTATTAGTTTCAGAGATAGAGTTCAGTGATTCATCAGTTGTATATAACACCCAGTGCTCATCACATCACGTGCCCTCCTTAATGCCCATCACCCAGTTACCCCATCCCCCCACCCCATGTCCCCTCCTGTAACCCTGTTTGTTTCCTTCGAGAGTCTCTCATGGTTTGTCTCCCTCTCTGATTTTGTCTTGTTTTCTTTTTCCTTTCCTTCCTCTATGCTCCTGTTTTGTTTCTTAAATTCCACATATGAGTGAGATCATATGATAATTGTCTTTCTCTGACTGACTAATTTCGCTTAACATAATACCCTCTAGTTCCATCCCTGAAGCTGCAAATGGCAAGACTTAATTTTTTTTTGATGGCTGTGTAATATTCCATTGTAGATAGATACCACATTTTCTTTATCCATTCATCTGTCGATGGACATCTGGGCTCTTTCCACAGTTTGGCTATTGTGGACATTGCTGCTATAAACATCGGGGTGCAGGTGCCCCTTCGGATCCCTACATTTGTATCTTTGGGTTAAATACCCAGTAGTGCAATTGCTGGGTCATAGGGTAGCTCTATATTAAACTTTTTGAGGAACCTCCATACTGTTTTCCAGAGTGGTTGCACCAGCTTGCATTCCCACCAACAGTATAGGAGGGCTCCCCTTTCTCCGCATCCCTGCCAACATCTGTCATTTCCTGACTTGTTAATTTTAGCCATTCTAACTGGTGTGAGGTGATATCTCATTGAGGTTTTGATTTGGATTTCCCTGATGCCAAGTGATGTTGAGCACTTTTTCATGTGTCTGTTGGCCATTTGGATGTCTTCTTTGGAAAAATGTCTGTTCATGTCTTCTGCCCATTTCTTGATTGGATTATGTGTTCTTTGGGTGTTGAGTTTGAGAAGTTCTTTATAGATTTTGGATACTAACCCTTTATCTGATAAGACATTTGCAAATATCTTCTCCCATTCTATCGGTTGTCTTTTGGTTTTGTCCACTGTTTCCTTTGCTGTGCAAAAGCTTTTTATCTTGATGAAGTCCCAATAGTTCATTTTTGCCCTTGCTTCCCTTGCCTTTGGCGATGTTTCTAGGAAGAAGTTGTGCGGCTGAGGTCGAAGAGGTTGCTGCCTGTGTTCTCCTCTAGGATTTTGATGGATTCCTGTCTCACATTTAGGTCTTTCATCTATTTTGGGGTTTATTTTTGTGTGTGGTGTAAGGAAATGGTCCAGTTTCATTCTTCTGCATGTGGCTGTCCAATTTCCCCAACACCATTTGTTGAAGAGACTGTCCTTTTTCCACTGGACATTCTTTCCTGCTTTGTTGAAGGTGACTTGACCATAGAGTTGAAGGTCCATTTCTGGGTTCTCCTTCATAGGCTGATTCTAAAGCTGTAAGTCAATGTCCAGGGTTGACACGAACACAACTGTATGGTCAGGGTTCTGGTGCAGGACAAAAGTCACTCTAGATAGTTTGAGTGAGAGGGAATTTACTAAATGAATTTCAACATTTATGAGGAGGAGGAAAAACAGACTCGAGGTTAAAATTTCAGGAACCGCTCCAAAACCATCCCTGGGGGTTCTGTGATGTCCACAGTCAGGGAGTCACCATCTCCAGAATGTCACTAGTCAATTCCTATTCCTATGAGGGGAAGCCACCACTGTCACTAGCTCTAGAACCATGTGGAGCTGCTCTGAGCCCACCAGCAGTGGACCAGCTGCTTCCAGCCCCGCCTTGGTGCTCCTGAAGCTTGTGGCTGGACCCCCGGGCTTCTGTTAATCCCACGCACAGAAAAACCAGCACGTCCACTGCTGCGTGCACCAGCCGGAAGCAGCACCAGCAGTAACAACCCCACCTCTGCTTTCAAAAACCTTGAGTGCATCTGTCTGATTGACAGAGCGCAAATCACATTTAAAACTCCAGCTGTATGGGAACCTGGGAAATGTAGCTGTCCGTTTTCCAGCCTCTTCCATGCAGAAATATTTAACAATATTCAAACTATATATGTGTGCATTTGTACACAGGTATATATTCAGACATTATATCTATAGTCAAACACACACACGTTTATATTTGTGTTTATTCTTATATCTCTGTATGTTGGAAGTTGAGGTCACACCAATATATCTACTTCCCTAGGGTTTATTCCTGTCTTCTCCCTTTCCAGATTTCCTGGTCACATCCCCATAGTGAGAAACGTGGCTCCCATTATCCTCAGTCTATTCCCTATTTGTCCCGTCTCTCTGGGTAACTCATCCTTTTCGCTCCTGGCCAGAACTCCCACCCCTCTTGCCCAGACGCCCTCTTCATCTTGCATGTGACATACTTATGTTAAAAAATTATTCACCGTTTATGTGAAATTCCCTTTTAACTGAGCATGCTCTATTTTTATTTTCTAAATCTGGTGAATCTGGATGAAGGGCTGTCCCAACTTCAGTTCCCCTGTGGGGTCAGCGGAGGCCTTCAGGTGACTGCCAAAGCCCCTCCCTGCTTGTACCCTTCTCCAGCACAGGTGTTGGTCCCTAGAATGTTCCCCTCTAAACTTCCTGCATGCCAGTCTCCACCTCAGGGTCGGCCTCCTGGGCACCTCACCTGCAACACCAAGTCTCTGCTTTATTCTTTTCCTGGTTCTAAGACCCCTGACCACACTGGTGGAAGTTCAGTTTCCAGAGCAGCCCAGGGTTTACTTTGGAAGGAGGACCTAATAAGAGCTCGAGATACCAGTCGGCAGGTTGTAATAACTCTGATGACCACCAGGGGGCAGATTTGACCCACAGGTGAGCAGAGTCGCGTCCCCGGGAGGGTGAGGGGTGGGCTCAAGGAGAGGGCGAGTCAGCGTGTGTACGTGCGTGAGGGCACGTTTGGGGTGTGCAGGGCCAGAGCCCGCGTGTGCACGGCCTGCGTGTGTGCACATGCGTGTGTGCTCAGGTGTGAGCAAAAGTGCCTGACCCCGGGAGGGTTCTGTCCAGTGAGGGGGTCTTTTCATTTCGACAGTCTATGTTCCTTTGTCCCTCAGCACCGCTGGGTCAGCTCTAGACATGTCTCTGTTTCTTTTAAAGAATGGAAAATTCCAGGCCACTGATTGGAGGTGGGGGCTAGGTGGAGAGAAATGGAGAGGTTTTATTTTCTGCTACCAAAAGCAATGCTTTAATTGATCTTTTTTTTCAAATCTGAATTTTCATTTCAGCAAAAGTTTTCTTTCAAAATAATCAGAGTTTGTAAGTCCTGTGCAAAGGCACTCATGCCCCGGGATGGTGCTTCTCTATGCATTTGCAGGACGCTGGCCCTGTCACCAATTCTCAGAATCGCTGGGACTTTCCACCCAAGTGCCCCTTCCACAGCAGAGAAAAATGAGGTAGGAAAGAGCTAAGGCGGCAGGCTCAGCCTTCCTGACCTTCATGGGTCATTTGATTGCTGTGCCTCAGGATCTCATCTGTAGAATGGGAATAATAACATCTACAGGAGTATTACTCTTATTGCTAGTAAGTGTGGTTGAGTGTTCTAGTCTCAGCTGCGCCACATTAAAGCTCTGTGACCTGGACTCTTGTCCTTGTGGGATCTTTGTTTCCTCCTCTTCATCAGGGAAAGGGACAGCACTCATTTTGTGCAGTTGTGATGAACAGGGAGGGTGTTTGTGAGACCACCTGGTGCATAGCAGATGCTAAATAAATTCCAGGTTCCTTTCCCAGACCAGTGCTGCTTCCCCAAACTGTGGGGGCTGTCACCGTGATGTCCAGGAGGTCACAGGGATAAGTCTGCTGATTGCACGTGGCAGATCTTTCCAGGACATCTGTGCTTTGGGGACAGCGTGAGTGCAGGTGTTCAGGAACGCTCAGGGGAGCGCCGGCTTCCTGCAGGCTTTTGTGGCCCCTGAAATGGCACCAGTGTGGGTTTGCTCTCTGCCTGAAGGTAAGGGGCAGGGCTTGCAGGGGTGGAGATGGTGAGTCCCCTGGAAGCCACCTCTTTGGAGGTGGGGCCGTGTCGTTTACCTGTGTGAGAAAGGGGGGTTCATTTTCTGCTCTACCTGTATGTTTTCCTGCACTCCCCCCAGCTCTCCTGTGGACCGCCCACTCCCGGGTGAGCCTCTGCCTCTGGGACCTGGTGCTGCAGGGCGGAGGGCAGGGCGTGCTCACACCTGCCAGTCTTCTCTGGCCTTTTATTTTGTTTTATTTTTTCTGGAGGCTTGAGTTCTTTGAGAGGTGAGCTCTCTGAGGAGGAGTCCACAGTAAATGCTCCCTGGGCCCTTCTCCTTAGCTGCCAGCCTACCTATCATGCCTCCGCATTGCTCCAGGAACCCTGTGGGCATGGCGGCGAGAGGCCGGGCCTGGGTCTGCAGACTGCAGGTGCCTGCAGATTGTTCCTCTCGGTCCAGCATCGGCACGCTGGTCTTCTTGGGAAAGGTGCAGGGATGAATGACGATGAGAACAGCCACCGGTCACTGAGTGCTTGCAATCTGCTGGGCATGCTTCTGAGCCCTTTGGGCATCCTTTCTCGTTAGTCCATGCAATGGCTAGTGCTGTATCATCTCCACTTTACAGATGGGAAAACGGAGGTGAGGACAGGTGAAGTCCGTTACCCAAAGTAAAGGAGCTAGCAAGAGGCAGAGCCGCGCCACTGACCTGGGTGACCGGAGCCCAGAGTCCCTCACTTGAAGCATCTGGAGCAAGGAAGTAGACTGGCTGAACCAATCCCTAAATGCAGAAATAATAAATTAGATCAGGGAATGGCAAGGCAGGATGTGTGCATTTCCTGCCTTCCACACGTCTCTTCAGGGAGCCTTTCCCTCCCTGCTCCCCTCACAGCCCACCCAGCCTGTGGGGACAGCGTGGGTCCCTTGTCCATCTCTGCTGGCCCCTCTGGGGGCTTCTGATCCTAGCTCTGGGCTGGGTGGTAGGAGCTCTGGTGCCTTTTCGGTCAAGGATGGACAGAGGCATTCTTTTTCTTTTTCTTTCCCCAATGCCATTTTGTTAAAGCAGAAAATCCTTGAGGAGTGAAGTCACATTTTCCATGCCCCCAAAAGCTCCAGAGAGCCGACGAGTATTATTGTAACCAGAGGAGGCTGGGGACAAAGGAAGCTTATAATTTTGTGAACAGAGGCTTGGGAGAGGCCTGCCTGAGATGGCTTTCCAGGGGGAGGGAGAGGGGAGAGGCAGAATTTGGAAAAACCCAGAGCGGGGCAATCGCAGGGCTGGTCAGCGAGGAGGCCTAGCACCGGGGCAGAGACCTGCTGGGGGTCGGGTCAGTGGAGAGCATATCTCCCCATCTCTCCTGCCTCCTTGTCCAGTCCCCTGCCCCCAGCATCCCAGAGGATTTCTGCTAAACTCCACACTGTCGGGCTGAAGCTGCAGCTGGGCTTGGGGCTCAGAGCCCCGCTAGTGAGAAGCCTTGGTTCTTTCTCTCAGGTTCCTCATCTGTAAAATGGGATGTTGAAGGCTCTGCCTTGGAGTGTGTCCCCTTGGCCTGGTGACGGGGTGGCACTCCTCTCTCGCCTGCTCGGAGTTCCCACCACTCCTCACTGTCTTTGGGCCAGACCACAAAGGCGGGGTTGTCTGCCGATGGTACTGTCATTTTTCTGGGGGGCCTGGAGTCCTCCCCGTGCCTCGAATCAGAAGGACAATAAGAGCTAATAGTGAGTGCTCTGGGCTAAGTGACATCCTCTGCATCTTACTTCCTGTGCATGACAAATGCACAAGGTAGGTGCTGGCCACCATTTGCATTTTACAAGACTAACCCTGTAAGGATGCAGAGCAGGGACATCAAGAGCCCTGTGCCGGGCAGCCATCTGTCTGCACAGTCCATGGGCATGACCGCTGGGGGCTCTGCTCTGCTCCTCTCGGCCCACAGCCTCCCAAATGTCAGGCTTGGACCTGGGACGCTTGTCACGAAATGCTTGTTAACATCCTGGAATACAGCTTGAGCAACGTGGACAGGAGGACCTCTGAGACCAGTTAGATGCTTGGCTCACCATGAGAAGGCCCCACTGAATTCGAGGGAGGGAGTGAGGGAGGGAGAGACAGAGACACTGAGAGACGGAGAGGGAGAGAGAAAGGGGGAGTGCCACCATTACCAAGGAGATAGTGACATAACTTAAAGAAGTGCTCTGGGAGGGGAAGAGGAGGGTGACCGGAGGGATGGCTCTCCCACCTGGCTGGGGCAGGCCAGAAGCCCCTTTGCATGTGTGTTTTGAGCCACAAACGGAGGGTGGCAGGGCCCTTGCCTAGCGAGGGAGGAATCCCCACAGAGGAAACACGTACACCGCAGTCATCGCCCTCTTGAGTCACGTGAGCAGCTTGGCGGGGGGCGAAGGGGGGAGCTGGATCCTGGGGAGTCTCTGCCATCTGCCAAGGGGGCAGGCTTCTGGGCTCTGAGGCTTAGAAAAGGTAGAACGGGGCCAGAATTGGAGGAGGGAAGGGAGTCCATGCTGCTCACCAAGGAGACCCAGACTGACCAAAAATATGCTCATTCTCCTCAAGAAGCATTTCCCCCCAAAACTCTCACATGCCTGCCCCTTCCGGCCTCTGACCTCCGGCCCTGGCTGCAGCCTAGACTGCCTGCTATCAGGACCTGTGGCTCAGGAGCCAGCAAACGGGAGCCCTGGAAGGTGGACTCGTTTTTCTCCATCTTTGGATAAGATCAGAGAATGCTTGAGTCTACACGATGCCCCCATCCCTCTGGTCTGGGGGACAGAGAGCCGACCCTCTGGTGGTAGTGCTCCAGCCACATGGATCCCCCTTCTCGGTCTGGCCCCCAGTGAGCTTGCTTGAGTGCTGTGGAGTGAGGGCTAGGAGTCTCCACTCTGGAGCCAGACTCCCTGGATCTACTTAGCACTGCCATTTAGTATCTGAAAAACCCATGCCTCTGTTTCCTCCTTTATAAATGGAGGTAATGGTGGTGTCCTCTTCAAAGGGTTTGAGATAAAGCTTTTGGAACAGAACCCAGGCATGGAAGCCATACAAAACCTCACCTGAAGCTAAACGTCACCCCTCCTCCTGGAGCATCTTCAAAGCTTAGTATGTTTGCTAAGGAGGATGGTGAGCTCCAGGACAGTTGGTATCGTGGAAGCATTTCTGAGAATTATTTGCCCAGAGAAACCTCTTTCTGTGGAGTATCTAATGGGATTAGAGTATCTGTGCTCATGGTCTGGGAAACATTGCGAACCCAAGCCCCTCACTTTGACAGTCCAAAGAAAAGTGGAGGCCGTCCACCCGGTGACTGGGGGACCAGCTGGGGCTTGTGATCAGGGGCATCTGGTCTAGCTAGGGGATCAGGCTAAACTTGGGCCCAGGATTGTGCCAAGGGCATCCTGTTGTGCTCCCAAGAGCCTCAGTGGCCAATGTCTCTCTGGGGTGTCTCAAAAGACCTGTCAGGCTGGTGGCGTGCTCCCCTTGTGGGAATGACCCTGCTGTTGACACAGGGGGCTGGCACCCACACCATGAACACGGATATCAGGGGAGGGCTAGCCAGCTCGGACCCTGGAGGAGCTGGGCTCATCAGCTTTTACTCCCAGGACCTGAGGATGCTCTGGAGGGGGCAGCAGAGGGGAGATGGCACACATCAGAGCTGGAAGGGTCCTTGGGCATTGTTGGGTCTAGAGATTCGCATTAGCTGTGTTACTGTTTCTTTAAATGAAAATGAGAATGGAACCCCACTAGAAGAAACAAAATGAGGGAAGTAAAGCATTCCAGTTGAAATATGCGTGGGGAGGCCAGGAGAATGTGATCTCGTTCTGCCTCTCCCTGTTACGGACAATGGAGGTCATTCGGAGCCATGTTTCCAGATCCTTCCCACCTGTCTCCACTCTTTGTGTAATGGCTCCTATTCTGGGAGGTACCATGGGACATGTCTACCGGGGGTTGGGGGCTGCCGAGGCTCAAGACCTAGGGTGTATGGGCGAAAGCAAAGAGGCTGGCTGGACCCTCTCTTCTCCTGAGCTAGTCTTCACCCCTTCCTGGCATTTCCATGGTGGAACCTTCTCTGCTCCGGGGAGAATAGGACTCTCAGAATCACATACCATCCCTGCCCCGTGTCTGGGACCTGGAAGCTGGAGTTGCTGTCCTCCGTCTGGATGGTGCCTGGAAAGATGATGCCTGCTCACCAACTCCTCCTAAATCCCACTGTCCCTCCTTGGGAAGCATCTCCCACGCTCTAGCTTCCATCATTTCCTTGTGATTTCTGCCCTGATGGCTTGGACTCGGAGTCTTACCGGGTTCCCAAGGTCAATGTGACCTCGCTGTCCTAGCCCCACGCCCCCCGCCCCACTTTCTCCTCTCAGTGTAGCTGGTCTCCTAAAGCCACTGTTCTCTCCTGAGCTTCCATTTCTGGGTCACCCTGGATTTGCGCCAGAGCTAACCCACGTTCCCTTGTTGGAAACTTTTCTAACTGGGGCAGGAGACACTTGGTGAGGGAAGATGCCATCCTTCCATGGCCTCGTTTCCAAGGGGTCAGGTTGGCCACCCCAGCTTTGGAGGTCCACTTAGATTTCTGTAGCCCTTCTTTGTGTTGTCCTAACTTGTTCACTTGCAGGGCATTCTTGTGACTGACTGGGAGAGTCACCCTTCTCTGCCCAGCCTGTCCTCTCTACCCAGATGGAATCTGAGCCCTTGCAGAGCGTGGAGAGATGCTGGTGATGGTCCAAAACTAGGTCTGGGGGGCCCCGAACATGGTGTAGGGGCCTGAGAGAGTCCAGACTCCACTGAACCTGTCCACTCACCTGCAAGTTGGCATCTGCCTGGTTGCCTGGCCCCCAAGTGTGGATGACTCTCTTTTTGAGTGTGGATGAGAGGGAAAGCAGGGGGATGTGCAATATCTTCCTGTCCGTGCTGGGGCCCTATGATCCTGAGGGGTCAGGCCTTACAGGACCGTTCCTTGCTGGGGAGGGAAGAGCTAATGGAACGTGGCATCATGGTGTGTGACATTGTAGGTGCCAGACCTCGTCACAACCACAGAGCCCTCAGGAGTCCTTCAGCTACCCTGGAAATCAGGGGTCCCAAAGGCCATACCTCGGCCCAGGCCGGGCACGCACCACGTTCACGTGGGAACCAGAGATAAAACCTGTGTGTAGATCCACTCCTATGGAAAGGGCCAGGCTTTGCCCTGTGGAGCCTGCAGGCTGTGGGGACATACGCAGTCCTGTTTACTATCCCATATGTCCTTCCAGAGAGTATGCCAGTGGCTTGTGGGGACTGTGGGCTCTCACTGGAAAGCCAGGCGCTGGGTCCAGGAAAGTTGATTTTCGTCTCCTGAGATGCTTGCACAGGCCCCAGGCCAAGCTCTGCTGAGGGCTGGCAGCAGACTGGGAAATGCTCAGCTCCCCTGTCATTGTGGACTCCAGAAGCAGCCTCTAGGGAGGAGAAATCCTTGTGGAGGGTGGTGAAACCTAGCCATGCTGATGAGACAAAACAAAAGGGGGATGAGTTACTGAAGAGGGGATAGACAGATGTTCCTCTAGGCTAAAAGTGCTGACTAGTGACTCTGACCTAGGGAGAGGGGGGAAGGGGACAGGAAGGAGGAAGAAAAAACAATGGAGATACTAGAGAAGCCCAAGGGGGGGTACAGTTGTCCCTTTCTGGAACGGAAGCCATGGAGAGCAACAGCTAGAACAGGAACTGAGCTTGAAAGGAGACAGTAATTGGCGAGATGTTCTGGGATTCAAGATGGCGGCACTAGAAAGGTTGACTCCACTTGGTAAGTGGAGAGGCTTCAGGATCAGGCAGAGCGAATTCTCTGGACTTTGGCTCCAACTGTGCTGGGCTTTCACTAGAGCGCAAACCCTAGAGGGCAGGCGTTCCTGTCTGTTTTCTTCATTGCTTCAATCTCAGTATATAAAATAGAGGCAAGTACAGATTAGGTCCTCAAAAAAAAGAAAAAAAAAAGAAAAAAGAAAGGTTGTTGAATGAGTAAGTAACTTGAGTGTGGGGATATAAGGAAAGGAACATTATATCTTAGGGAAAGAGCTGAAAGTCTCTTCCAAATCTACTCTGGGGTCCTAGAAATGCTTTTGAGGGGTATCTTAGAGAATATTTTGGGTCATCCTGCTGTAGGGAACAAATTGAGGCCTATAATGGGGAGAAAGAAGTGAGAATACTGAAGCTTGACCCCAATTTCAGGGAGCACAATTGAAGAGAAGGCCAGAGGTTTGGACCGCCAGAAACTCTGGCCTTGAGCAAGCCAGGCAAATGTGTGTCTTTCCCAGGCATGGAGAAGCCATGGGTGAAACCCATCCATCACTTCCTCAGAGGTGTGGAGAGCCTCAGCCAGCCCCAGAGCAAGGCAGGCAGCCCCTTTCCTGGTGCTCCCACAGGGGTCCAGTTTCTGTTTACGCTTACGCAGGCTGCAGGGTGTGAGGGGTGGTCCCACTTAGGGGTGACTTGATGAGTCAGCACCTTCAGGGTGGGTGAGGAAGGATGAAGGAAGCTGTGGAGGGCAGACCTTTTTTGTCGGCTAGTCGCTGTGTCTTGGAACTCTGGCCGCAAGTACCTGAGGGAACATTTCAGGTATTGATTCTACAAACACTCACTGAAAACTGACCCTGTGCCAGGCCCCGGCTCAGGAGTTGTGTGAACAGTGGCAAGGAAAGGCAGGTGTGGTCCTGCTTGCATGGAGCTTAGTGTCAAGGCAGAGAGAAGACTTGATTAAGTAACACAGACTGGGAGGTGTGTTCTAAGTGGGTATCAAGCTCCACCTCTTGAAGAAAGGAGTATCAGAGAATTTGTGGACCTATTTAAAACCACTACACGGTCCAAAGCCAGACTTGTGTGAACTCCTCCCCTAGACCCAATCCCACCCTCCTGGTGCCTATTAGAGCGACTGGTGCCCACTGAGCAAGCCAGGGGCACACCCCAAATTGCGGGCCAGATTTAGTAACCTGCTTCTAATAAACAGAATACAGTGATGTTCTCTGACTTCCAAGACTAGGTCATAACAAGCGTTGTGGCTTCCATCTTGTTACTCTCCCTTGAGTCACTCCCTGAGGGGGAAGTCGCTGCCATCTTGTGAAGGTCTAGGTGGCAAGGAGCTGAGACCTCCAGCCAACAGCCGTGTGAGTGCGCCATATTGGAAGTGGATACCCCAGCTCCAGTCAAGCCTTCGGAGGACGGCAGCCCCAGCCGACCTCTTGCCTGCCGCTTCACGAGAGACCTTGAGCCAGAACCTCCCAGCAGAAGCTGTATGAGATAAAACAGCAATAGACAACTAATACAGACGGCCAGGGGTAGGTGTTGGGTAGCCATTGTTGTGGCTTGAAGTTAAAATTTGGGAGTTGACAGCATTTTGATGGTGGTTGAGCCATTTAGGAAAACATAAGAAGGGAGAAGGGACCCAGACTGAGCCACAGGAAGTTCTATCCCTTTGGGGCTCTGTGGAGAAGGATGAAGAGGATTTCAAATCATGCTCTGCATTGTTTCTGGTCCAGTGGAGGGGACTCCGTGGATGGATGGAGGCTGATAAGCAGCTAGCCCTGCCAGGCCTCTGGTCTGACTCATGGTCTTGCCTTTTCTGTTTTTAGGTTGGGGTTTAGGGTAAGATTCATTTTGGGGGGAAGCCAGGATCTGACTCTAAAATATCACAAACTGCTAACCTGGGGCAATTTCTCTGTTTTTTTTTTTTTTTTTTTTTAAAGATTTTATTTATTTATTTGAGACAGAGAGAATGAGAGAGACAGAGAGCACATGAGAGGGGGGAGGGTCAGAGCGAGAAGCAGGCTCCCTGCTGAGCAGGGAGCCCGATGCGGGACTTGATCCCGGGACTCCGGGATCATGACCTGAGCCGAAGGCAGTCGCTTAACCAACTGAGCCACCCAGGCGCCCCCGGCAATTTCTCTTTTTACAGACGAGGAAGCTGAGCCTCAGGCTGGCAAAGTGACTTGGCCAAGGATGGGTAGCCTTGGAAGTAGGTCTCTGGGCCCCCATCAGGTGTTCTTGCTGCAGAGCCTCCTGTCTCCAGCACCTGCCAGTGGGCCCTGGGGGAGAGAGCTGGGAGAGAGGCAGAGGATGGGATGGGTTTCTGCCCTTGGCGTTGTACCCCTTGGGACGATGACACCCCTCCACTGACCTGCCTTCTCTGGGAAGGGGGCAGGGGTCACGGGGCCCATTCCTGGTTCTGCTCGGTATGTGGCTGGCCTGAGCCTCCGTTTTCTCATCTGTCAAGTGGGAATGAGGATTCATCCCTCCTTGCTAGACTGCTGGGAGCGTCCAATGAGGTAGGAGAGGCCAGGGGGCTTGTCAACAGGGAAGAGCTTCATAGATGGAGCAGGTAGGTGGCTGTTGGCTGGGGAAATGCAAACTCCGAGTCTGTCCCTGGGCAGAATGGAGACACCTACATGGTATGACTCTTCTGCTAGAGCAAATCCAGACCAGCTGCTCAGAATGCTGGAGCCACCAAACTTTCAGTAACCCGGGACCTCTGCCCGTCACGACGTTCCCCCTGGGTCTGGTTTGCACCACAGTGGACTCTTAGCTTATCCGAGTTCTCTTGGCTCTCAAGGACCCATCCTCCCAGCCCCTGATTCTGTAAATCGTCACCCTGATTATCTCCCTGTCAAGTTTGGAATTGTATGGAAGGGATGGTAGACATGAGAGTGTACCCATTGTTTTACTGGGGAGACTGAACGAGGCCCGGGAAAGCAAAGTGCTTGTCCACCATTACACTGTCCTCTCCCCACCCGTGTCCTTCTTCATGGCTTTCTTGGAGTGATGCTTGCCATCTGCACCCCCACGTAGCTGTCCTTCCTTGGCCCCCAGGCCCACCCTAGCCTGTTCTTCCCTGACCATCCAGTCTATGGCCATGTGACCTAGCTTTCACCTTGACCCTGCTACGCCAATGTTGGCACCCACTGCACTGGGCTCTTGAACCCAGTCAGAAGCTTGTGCTGTATGGCTCCACCATCTCCCCTCTAGCTGCCAAACCTCCTTCCATGTGTGACATGCGACTCTTGAGTCCTCCCAGGGTGGGTGAGGAGCTCTTAGAAGAGGAGCCAGCAGGTCTCTAGGTCTGGGCGCCTCAGCCCCATGCCTGGCTGTCCTGTACCCCTCCCTCCTCATCCGTCACCATCCCTCCCCATCCCTCTCCAGCCCTCCCTAGCCTTCCCCAGCCCTCCTTGTACCTCCCCATCCCTCCTTGTCCCTCCTCACCCTTCCCCATCCCTCCTTGTGTCTCCCCATCCCTCCCCATCCTTCCCCATCCTTCCCCATCCCTCCTCTTCCCTCCCCATCCCTCCTCCTCCCTCCCCATCCCTCCTCATCCCTCTCCATCCCTCCCCATGCCTCCAGCCCCCTCAAGCCTCCAGGCTGTTTCTGAGGTCTGGAACCAGCACAGAGTTTCCCCTGACCCTATATTTTCTTCTGCCACTTCTCTTAGCTTGAAACCATTTGTAAGCAAAAAACCATTTGGGGTGTTGTGTTTATTTTTTCCTAGTTCCACGGGAAATTACTCAGAATGTATAAGTATGTGTTTTCCTTAGAAAATAGATTCCTTTACATTTTGGCTTTGTGGTTCCCAAGGCAAGTGGGGCCCATGGAAGCCTAGGCTGCCAAGAGGGCTCCCCATCCAGGAGTCCTGTTGACCTCAGAATTACACCCTTACTCCTCTGGAGACTAGCCACCCCCTCGGGCCCCCTCTTGGGTCCCTCATCTTCTGAAGTCCAAGGCCTCAGCCCTGGTGGGCTAGATACCTTTCCATCAGGTTCTCCCAGATGCCTGGACTCCAGCTCTCCCTCCTCTGGGGGCGGTGGGTCAGGGGGTTGGGGTGGAGGAGGGAGATGTTGAGGCAGATCAAGGCAGGGGAGGTCTCTGTTGGTCTCCAGCACAGACCCAAAGCCGGAATTTCCAAGTTCTAATCCTGGCTCTGTCTCTCGCGTGCTCGTGATGTGGGCAGAGCACCTCACCTCTCTCCGTGCCTTGTTTTCCTTTCCTGCACGTGGGTGTGTTGTCAGTCCTTGTGCCGAAGGCTACGCTGAGGCTTCGGGGAGGGCGTTGTGTCAGGCAGTGAGCACGGACCCAGCAGGAGTGAGCAGGGCATGTTTTCTCCTGTGTCTCTGTCTGATGTGCACTGTGGTCCCAGCCCCTTCCTCCTGGCCGGCAAAGGGAGACCCAGACAGCAGGGGGCAGGCATGGCTTCTCCCCAGCCCCCCAAGTTCAGTGCTCCTCTCCCAGGCTGGGCCCCCTGACCCAGAGCCCTTTCTCATCCCCCTCCAAAGTCGTCTTTCTGTGTGCACGCCCATGTTCACAGCGGCAGTCTCTGCTCGCCATAGCGGGAATGGGAGCAAAACCCATGTCATCACTGGAGAAGTAAAATGTGGTCTTTGATATTATTATATGGAACAATATTCATGTAATAGTCCATACAAATGGAAAATTATTCAGCCTGAAAAAGAATGAAATTCTGACACATGCTGCAATATGGATGAACCTTGAAGACATTTTGCTAAATGAGATGAGCCAGACACAAAAGGACGTATTGTGTGGTCTCATTTCTAGGAGGTCCCTGGAGTAGTCAAATTCAGGGACAGAAAGTAGAATGGTGGTTACTGGGAGCTTGGGGGCGGGGGGTGTGGGGTTTATTGTTTAATGTGTAGAGAGTTTTCATTTGGGATGATGAGAACGTTCTGGAGACGCATCGTGGTGATGGTTGCACGGCAGCGTGAATGTACTTGATGCCAACGAATGGTATGCTTACACATGGTTAAAATGGTAAATTTTACATTTTGTATATTCTAACACAAAAAAATGTATACAGCACTAATAATAATAGTAGATTTGCCTTTCGAGACCTTCTGAGGGGGCACTCACACGGAAGTGCTCCTGGTCTGTGGGGGCACAGAGGTGGGTGAGTGTTCCTGGAGGGGCTTTGGGGCAAGGGATGGATACAAAAACCATGACCAGAGTGCATCCCTTTAAGGACTTGTTCTACTCCTGAGAACTGAGTTCTGGGGGGCTCAGGGGCAGTTAAAAAGTCTGCCTGAAGCCTGGGCTTTGCAGGCTTGGGCTGATGGGAGAGACGAGTAAGGGCTGGGGAGCGTGACGTTGAGGCACAGGGGGTCATCTGTGTGGCCGGCCTGTGGGAAGCTGGGGGAGGTGGAGGACGTGATACAGGACCGCAAGGGCAGGGCCAGAGTGTGAGGCCTCTGGGGGCCTTGCCAGGGCAGCTGACGCCTCTGAAGATGTGTGGACCAGACTGATGGCTAAAGTGCAAACCTCTCCTCTCTTCTCAGATCCCAGGATGCTGCTAAAGGAATGCAAGTTTCTTTTTCTTTTTCTTTTTAAAAAGGATGATTCCAGGCACCAGGACAAGCTTGTAGGTGATATTTGGCGGATGTCCAAGTCTTTGTTACCTCTCATCCCAAAGGTGGTTGTATACTGCCTGATCCCCACTTGACCATTGTCTCTGTAAGTTGTGCTCTGGGAAGCCTGTTCCTTCCTGAGTTTTTTAGTGCCCCTGCCTCTGATTTCTCAGGACTCATCAGGGCCTGCCTCCCTCAGGATGCCCTCCTGGGCTAAGGCAATGACAGACAACTGAATCCATCTACTTCCCATCAAGCTAAGCTCTCCTCCTCTTAGGGCAGAAGAGTGTGGTAACTAGGGACCTAAACTCTGGGGCCAGAGGGGCGGGGTGGGCTCTAATCCAAACCGCTACTCAGTAGCTATGTGAACTTGGGTAAGTGACTGAACTTGGGTGCCTCAGTTTCCTTGTATGTAAAATGGAGATCATACTTGTATCCACGTGGGGGATGCCAACAACCCGTGCCCACTGCGTTCTGCCTTGTGCTCACACCACCACTTCCTGGCCACAGAGTGGCAATGGCCCCAAGTAAGGGAGGACTCTCCCGCCGGGGTACTTCTAAGCTCACCCACGTGATGCAGATCAGAGCGTGCCTGGAAGAGGGGCTCCTGATTCCAGCCTGGCTTCTGGAACTGGCCTTGACAGTGAACTCTTAACTGGCCCACCTTCTTGCTTTTAACCCTTTCCCCTGGCCAGCCTCTCTGGGGGGCCCCTCCCCTCCCCGAGGCTCTACGGCTTTTGCAGGAAGTAGCCTCTGTGTCACAGAGAGGCAGTATCTCCTATACCTTTCGGGCACCAGGGCCCTGGCTGCCCGTGACGTGTGTGTGTGGCCCTCCTGGTTCCTGCACTTGGAGTGTGTGCGCGACTGCACATCCATCTAGTATTAATGAGGCACCACTGTATGCCTGGTAGTGTGCCAGGCACGGGGGGTGCAGAGCCAGATGGTGCCCTGCCGTCGAGGGGCTTTCGTTCTGATGGTCAGTGGTCAATCTTGAGGGTCAGGCCCGGCTGAGGGCTTCGCGTCCTTCCTGCATCGAACTCGGCCAGCAGCCCTACCAGGTGGTGTGGGGCTCTCACCTTCAGGGAAGTGTTTTTGTGATGGGAAGATGGCTAGGCCTGTTTGGAGACGTGAATGGGAAATTCGGAGGCTCCAGTAATGAGAGATTGCCCTCCTGTCTCCATCTTCCCCATTAGACAGGGAATTCTTGCCTTCAAGACTTTTGGGTCATTTGAGAGCCTCCTCTGGGGCCAGCAAAGAGAGGCCCTGTGGACCCCACTGGCACCCTCTCCTGCAGCCTCCAATGACCTCCACACTAGGTCAGACATGGTCAGCCCCCAGAGCAAGCCCAGCTCAGAGCTCTCAGGGGTATCTCTGAAAATAGGGTGCAGGGCGATGGTGAGTCGGCCAGGTACAGAGGACAAAGACTAGAGACTCCTCATTACACAGGCCCGAGAGATAGGAGGCCAGCGCCTACCTGCCAATGCCCTGTTTCCAGGACGGTGACTCGGCAGCTGGATGCCCCACCTGGGGGACAATCGCAGGGTGGACCAGGCGTAGTGCCCGATCCCCCAAGCTGTCTGCACAGCAAAAGTGATACCCCTCTCATTACCTCCTCATTCAGCCCTTCTGTTTTCACTTGCCCTATTTCCTGCTAAATTCCCTTCCCAGGCTAAAAGTTTCCATCTCTGGGCTTGGCCCCAAAGTGAAATTCTTCGGAAACTTTCAGCTGAGTTCATTTAGCTGTTGTCGGGTGGGAGAGGGTGGGTGGGGGAGCTAGTCTGGTTCTGCTCATTTCTGATAGTTCAAATGCCAGCACGGTGAGACCCGGAACTTTCCCCGTGGCTGCTCGGGATCTCAGCTGGGGTGATGGAAGAAAGTAATGTAAAGGAAACAGCTCAGGGCAGGGGGCCTAGACCCCTTGATTCCAGCCCTGGTGAGGATGGGTCTTGCCCTGCCGATCTGGTCAAGGTGCTTTAATTCTTCAAACCGATTTGCAGATTTCTAAGGCTGGGAACCTTCAGATAAAGGTTCTTTGCACACGGCCCTGATGCTGGCTGATGGATGATTTAACCTCATGGTGTGATTTTTCTTTGAAATGATTCGGGGCAGCCATCAGAAATTTCTAGCTCCTGCAGATGCCCGTGTAGTCTTGTCAGTCTCCAAGTCCTAACCAACCATGGCTGGACCACAGAAGTCTCAGGCTTGGCCTGATGGAAATCAGGCAGCTGGCCCGGAAGGAATGAGCCTTGTTCTGCCCACCCTTCTCTCCTGTTTGTTTGGTTTTCCTTGTGTTCTGCGTCAGGGATGAGCTGGTGGGGAGAAGGGCATGAAACTTAGACCCTAGATCTGCACATGTTGTTTTGTTTGGGAAATTAAAAACAAAACATTGAGTTGATTTTAGTCCAAGAAAGTTTTTTTTTTAGAAAGACAGGTTGTTCGTCTGGATGTGCTGATTTTTGTTTTTTACCCTAACATAAAAAGGTGAAAAAAAACCAGCCTTTATTTAAAAAAAAAGGTTTGAAAAATGGCCTCTGTGAATTAATTTCTTGCTAAGAGGGTCTTCAGTGGGTGGGAATGCTGTGGTACAAGTCAGATGAGTGGGGAGTGGCTGGAAAGGATGAAGGGGACAAAGGCCAATGTGGGATTTTCAGAGCCTCAGAAAGTTCTGTGGCTCTGACAGCATTTCTGGGACATATTTGTAAATTGTCTAAAATGTTCAGGCAGAGAGGAAGGGTCTGCAAAGTCCCCATCCCCCAGAGACCATAAAAGCAAGAAGAAGGTCTCCTGGTGTCCCTGGGGTTTCTTAGGAGTCTTGCCTGGAGGGAGGGGGATGGATGAAGGGACCTCTGGAGGGCTGTCAATGCAAACAGGGAGAAGAACCCACCTATCAGGACGAGTACACAGGATGACAACCCCCCAGCTTGCTGGAGGGGAGACCTTCACAAACTGTCTCTCCCTGAGAGGACTCTCAGCTCTTTCCTTCTCTTTCCACTTCTGTCCTGGATTGGGAATCTGTCTAGATTATTCCAGAGACCCTTACTCAGTGCATTTAAAACATTGAGATATAGTGGACATGTAGCAATGTGTTAGTTTAGGTGTACCATGTGCTGATTTGATACATCTTACTCTGTGCTTTTTACACCTTGTGGATGCTGAGCTGCAAGGCACTGTGAGGCCTGGTCATTGCTGTTCTTCCCCCAAAGCCACTGTCTTACTTTGCCCTCGAGATGCTTGTCCACATTTTCACAAACAAGGCTTTGAATGGCCGATTTGAAGATATGAGGGAGAGAGTGGAGGGTGGTGGTGGTGGTGGTGGGGAGATATTTTGGGGTGGGAGGTTCCTCTCATTTACCCTGTGGGCACCTGTCTCTTATCTGGCCCGGAAGACGTCGGTGTTCAGCGCTCCCGAGCAGCTATTATGTGTGGGGCTCTGCGCTTCCCTCTGAGGGCATAATTCACATTCGACAGCTTGGGAAACGGAGGTTCTTGCTCCAAGTCACACCCTTGGTGAGAGGCAAAGCAGAGATTGGCATCTAGATTTGTCATTGCAAGCCTAGGACCTTAAGCAGCCTCGGCGGCCGTCTCTGGGGCCCCAGTGGACTCGACAGTCGCCAGTAATTCTGAGTAGTTGGCAATGCTTGCTGGCGCCTGACTGCTGCCAAGTGCTTTATGTTCCCCCATTCCATCCTCCACTGCTCTGCTCCCAGCTTCGGCGGAGCTGACTGACGCTGAGCAGGTCCTCAGACTGGGGCCGTGTCTCCCCGAGGGGCTGCAGCCCCGTCAGGGCCTCTTGCTGTCGGGGCCCCGGTCTGATTTCTACGGGCCTGAGGCACTTTGCCCTCATGAGCCCCTTCCTCCCTAGAAAAATATTCAACATTATATGATAGCATTGGTATAAAGACAAATACAATTCAGGCTGAATTCATGATTACATGAATTACAGAGGATTCATGATTACAGAGAGAGAGAGAGAGAGAGAGAGAAATTGAGAGAGGGAGAGAGAGAGACACCATGGTGTGTGCATGCCAGTGGAGGGGTTTGGTCCGGTCTTGGCAGGAGGACCTCCAGGCAGAGGCCCGCACAGGTACCCATGGTGTGGTGCGGAAAGGAGAGCTGAGCTTTGGGCTGGCATATTCCCTGTGCCCCCCAAGTCCTTGCCCTGTGGACAACATCGAGGCCAGAGGAAGAGCCGGTTGGGCCCTTTAAGCATGGCCCAGGGCGGGGGTCCACCTGGCCTGGCTCTGAGGGTGGTGCTGTCCTGAGCTTCCGCTGGCATACTCACTGCCTGACTGTATATTTAGATTTGCTGACTCCACTTGTAAGCAGTGTGTTCATGTCCTCAAAGAAGTGAGCTGCTTCTGGGGCCTGAGGCTATGGTGGCCCTTTGTCGTACAAGCCCGATGCCCACAGGCTGGGAACCAGCAGAATTCTGTATTAAAACCATTTCTGAGTCAAACGAAGTCTTACGAAGCAAGTTTGCAAAGAGGCAAACCCTTAAGAGCAATAGGGTTGCTTTCTCCCTCACACGGGTGGCAGTTGGAAAATGTCGATAATTTCATAATTAAGGCTTTTGTGGGACATTTCTTGTGACATGCCCACTTCAGTCAAACTCTACAAGGATATGAATAACCCCCAGGCTTCATACCAGTTCTTCCTACTCTCTAAATCGAGAAAAGCCTCGTGAGTGTGAATGGTGGACGTTATCATGTTTTAATCCATGACTGAATTATTTGAATCAGGGACATTCCTTGGTTTCTCATCCTAATACTGCCATGAACAGTCTCAACTGCCTCCCTGCATCTTCCTCCCACAAAATGGAGAGAATACCAACATGGTGCCGGGCCCTTTTCCTCCAGAGGAATGACTCTCTAGTCTCCTTACCCAGTTAAGTCAGCCCTGATTACTGGGTGCTGACCAGGTGCCTGGCCCCTGGTTGGCACTCGGAAAGCAATGGGGATCACGTAAGTGTCATCCCAACCCTCATGATGTTTGCAAACTGATTTTTTTTTTTTTAAAGGAGTAAGAAAAATCCTCCATCTCCTGACAAATCACTCTATTGCCTTAAGTTTAAATACAACAAAGCTTCTTTCTTTTTTCTCTTTTTTTAAAATTTAAGTTCAATTAGCCAAGATACAGTACATCATTTGTTTTTGATAAAATGTTCAGTGATTCATTAGTTGACTGTAACACCAAGTGCTCATCATATCAACGAAGCTCCTTTAACAGCTGAGTTTCGCCTTAGCCACGGGTGGTGGGGAGGTTTCTCAGTCTTTGTCTGAAGGGAGGTGTGTCCCTAGGACCAAATCCTTCACGCATTGAAGAGGCCAAGAGTGTCTAGAAATCTGTCACGGTGGGCTTGGCCACCAGCTTACTGTGTCAGGGGAAAAAGCCCTCATTTACTTTCTCTGGGACTTAGTTTCCTAGGCTGTACTGCAGGGCAGCTGACTCAGTCTCCCCTTCCCCCTGACATTCCATGAGAAACATTTTTAAACAGACAATAGACAGTTGTAAGTTTGGGCCCTGAGGGACTGCACTGTGCTCCCCCTGATGCCCCCCTTGAACTGTCCCGCACCAGAGGTAGCCTGGCCTCTGATCTGGCTCATCCTTGCGCTGCTCTGGAGACCGCAGGTGGGGGGAGTCCCAGCTGCTGGTGGCCTCTGGGGCTTCCCAGACGACTGTGGCTGCAGAATCAGCCCGAGGTGCTCCTGATGACCACCTGTTCTTACACCTGTCAAGCCCTCATCCTGCCACGGGGGTCCATCTATCCCCCACCAGACTGGTCTGTTCATCAGGCAAATATTTATTGAGAACCTATAATGCCAGGCACTGTTTTAGCTCTGGCAGGGAATATAACAAGCCCCTAAGGACACAGGGCATGCATTCCGATGGAGAAGGAGAAGAGGGAGAAACACACAAACACACACACACACACACAGTGACGTCAGTGCGTGGTAAATGCACGAGGAATAGAAAACAATTTAAGGTTGGTAGGGTGTGTAGCAGAGTGCTATTGTAGCTTGGTGATTGGACAGGGGGACTTTCCGAGAAGGTGACTCAGTGCAGAGACCTGAAAGAAGGGAGGACGTGGGCCACGCTGCTATCCAGGGGAAGAAGGGCAGAGCAAAGGCCCTGCAGTGGGAGCATGTTGGCTGAGCTCCAGGAACAGCAAAAGGGCCAGTGTGGCTGAGACGGGTATGTGAGGGGAGAGTGGAGGGTAGGAAGCCAGAGGTCTAGAGGCCAGATCTTCTAGGAGCAGACGAGTATGGCTTTTGCCCAAAGTGTGAGGGGAAGGAAGCCTTGGGGGAGCTGAACAAATCAGCTCTGATCTGGGTTTTATAAGGCCTGTCTGGCTGCTGTGTATGGAAGAACCTGAAGCAAAGGAAGGCTGGGAAAGCAGGCGGACTTGCTAGGAGCTGAGCCTGGGAGCCCTGGGGAGGGGAGGACGGGGGCTGGCCAGCGCGGTGGCCGCGAGGAGTGCTTGCAGTCAGGGCATGTGAGTGTGAGCACACACCGTGTAGGAGTCACCCGAAATGGCGTCTGGCACGAGCAGGTGCCCAGAAAAGGGAAAGGAGAAGTGAGAGAACAGGGCACAGCTCCAGAAAGCCCACCTCCAAGTCTCTCTCGGCGTTCCCCACACATCTTCTGCCCCCGCAGTGTATGTCAGGGGAATACCCTGTGTTGGCTCATCCCCTTGTTCAACCCGGCGGCGCCCAGCCCTAAAGCTCTTGTTCTGTCCCTGGAGGACAGACGGGATGGGGTCTGGTGCAGAGACTGTGCCCGTGGGAACATGGCTGGCCGCGGCCTTTCCAGAAGCTGCGCGCCAGGCGGTAAGGCGCTGCCTGCATTTGCTGCCTTTTCCTCCTGTCCAGCCACCCTTCCCTGTGCTCTCTCTGCCTTGGGGACTGCACCCCCCAACAAGCCTGATCACTGAAGGGGTGCCCCCTAGCCACGTGGCTCCAGTGGGCTCTGCCCCCCAGTTCCCAGTTTCTCGGCCACGGAGGTGGGCGCGTGTCCCCAGCTGGTCCTCACCTGCTGTCTCTTTAATTGGAACTGAAGGAACAGCAGTTATTCCCTGCTGGCGTTGGACCTGCAGATGCATCCAGGAGCTGCGAGAGGCCACTCCCAAGGAGCATGGAGGACACCTCTCTGGGGAAAGGAGGCCGGCCTGCTGAGACAAGCAGACGTGAGCAAGGAGAGAATCCTGGGTCCGGTTGCTCCTCACACCCAGCTGCTTCCCTGTCCTGCTCACAGTCTCCTTCTGTGAGGCAACCCATTCCTCCTCTTTCCTGGCGGGTTTGAATTGGATTTCTGTCATTTGCTGTATTTAGTCAGGCTCCAGACAAAAAACAGAAACCCCTTGGAGTATTTTCCATGCAGAAAGTCGAACACAGAGATGGCAGAGCCGAGACACCAAACGGAAATTCATCGTATCAGGAAGATTCGAACACCTTTGGGGCTGGAGGGAAAAGGGGGCGTGGCGTTATTGGCATCCAGGATGGGGGCCACCCGGCGGAAGCTGAGACCATGGGCAGCCTGTGGGTTGGGGGGGGAGGGGAGAGGCCACTGCTTGAGATGCTGCGCAAAGCAGAAAGAGGGGGGCAGAAAGAGTGTGGTCTTCCTTCTGCCCCTCAGCCTCCACGTCGAAGCTGCCCCTGCCTCAAAGGGAAGGGAGCCTGGGATCTGCGGTTCTCTGCAGCACAGCACGGAGCAGAGAGTGCGGGAGCAAACAGGCAAATGATGGACACACTGTGGTCCAAGAGTCAGTTTAAATTCTACTGTGTCTGCCTTTGGCTGTGAACCCCAGAGCATCCCTGTGTGCCGACCGAGCCCTGCGGCCTCCCCCGGAAGTTCCTTACAAAGGACTGGGGATGATAGCAATGGTGGGGGCCATCCCCGAGAGGTCATGCTCCCTTGGAGAAATGGATTGGTTCTCCCTGTACACATTTGAATGCCTTTACACTCACATGGGGAACCCACGGGAGGCTGAACTCATGATTTAGGGACTCAGCTGAGCCACAGAGAGAACTGGATACAGCCTCAGAATAATCTCCCAGCCCGGGCACAGTCAGGGTCCACTGAGCTCCAGCTCAGGGGCTGACCAGAGCTGTCTGAGCTGTGCTGTGGGCATCAGGAAGTTCTCTCCAGGGTCCAATCTACATCCCTTCCCCCGAATTGTCAGATCCCCCTTGGGAGGCCTGGGACACCATTGCCCTGTGTCATCTAGAAGATGGTATTCAGGATATTGGAAAAAAAGGGAAAATATTCTTTTTGAATTTGAACTAAGGATGGACTTAGTGAATTCTGATGATGTGGCGGGGGTGGGGGGGTGGGCAGGGACAGGGGTCATGGGAAGGATTTTCAGACTCCAGAGTGACTGGAATGACTAGCTAGCGCTTGTCCAGGCAGTGGGGTTTGAGGTCCGGCTGCGCTTACAGAGAGGTTCCTGGGAACCTAATAGGGACAATTTGGGGTTTTGCAGATCATCTGAGCAGAGGTTGTTGAACATCTGTTGGAGGGCACGCAGCTCTCTATATGTCTATATTTTAAAGTAAATAAAAGGCTCTCTGAGCAAACCACATGGTATTGGATGGACTCAGATTCCAGCTCTGAGCCTCTGCCTTCTGACTTCACAGGAGCCTGTGGTGACTGCTCCAGGCTGAGAGTCCGGCTGCTGGGTCAGCTTCTGGCTTCTGCCACCAGTCGCAGTTCCAGTGGACGGGCAGCCTCGCCTCAGTTTTGCCTTTCTGTGAAACAGGCGGAGGGGGCCGGGGGCTGCACGTGTTGTGGAAACAGATGACATTTTAGGTCAATATCATGGGTCGAATTGTGTCTCCCCCAAATTAATATGCTGAAGTCTTCATCCCCAGAACCTAGGAGTATGACCTTGTGTGGAGACAGGGTCTTTGCGGAGGTGATGAACTTACAGTGAGGTCATTAGGATGGATCCTAACCCAATATCACTGGTGTCCTTATAAAGATTTGGGCACAGAGGAGAAAAGACGATGTGAAGACAGCCATCTGCAAGCCAGATTCTTCCCTCATGGCTCTCAGAAGGGACCAACCAAGTCAACTCCTTGATTTTAGACTTGTAGCCTCCAGCCCAAGCACACAAATGCCTCCTTTTTTTTTTTCTGTGTGGACGTATCAGGAGAATCCCCGTCCCCCTTTTCCCATGCATCTCTTCCTCCCCCACACTCACTCCTGTATCACCCTAACAAGCTCACTTCAAAACTCTGTATTATTTCCACCTAAAAAATTTATCGTCACCCTTACGCCTTCAACTCTGCAAGTGTCCCCCTCGAGTACAAAAGGAAAATGTCTCTTTGTTGGAGTCAAGGGTCAATAGGGATGCAGTTGGGAGGGCTATCTGTCAGGGAGGGAGGTGAGGCCATGGGAACGGGTGGGAAGGAGGCCGTCACCGCTGCTTCCCCAGAGACCTGGATAGGAAATGGGCCACAGTCTCTGAGGCTGGACTAAAAGACACTTCTTGAAGATCAGAGCTGACGAATGAAATGACTCCCAACGACCTTGAAGACTCGTTCCCAAATCTGGGTCCATCAGATTATTTGGAGAGCTTTAAAATTTTTCACCCCCCTTTGATGTTAATGAAAATGCACAATACTACCTTGAACATCCTTGTATCTCCAAGTATTGCTGAGGTTAAACTGCACAGATAGAAGTAAAAGCACCCGTGTATGCTTCTCATTTCTCGATTGGGAACTTTTGAAGTCATAGAGACTGCCCAGCCCTACTATAGACACTAAACCAGAGTCATCAGAGTTGGGGCCCAGGACTCTGTATTTCCCAGGTTCTCCAGGTGGTTTTGTGTAGCTGGAGGGACAGGGCACTTATGGATGGAGCCAATGAAGCTGCAGGGATTACGTCTAGGAACGCCCAGATTCTCTCTCTAGGAGCAAGCTCCACACACTTTGTGGTCCAGCATATCCGGGGAGACCAGGTGGGGTGGGGGGGGCAACTGGAGTTGAGGGGGCTTAGGAATCAGGGGCTGCTGGGGGCCAGATGCTGGGTGAGCATTTGTGGAGAAGAGAGAAGCCAGAGGGGGACAGAGGTCAGAGACAGTATCTCCCAGTGGGAAGAAGATGGAGGATGACCTTGTATCAGGATCTAGGGAAACGAGAACCAGCCCTCTCCCACGTCGGTTTCTAAGACAAGCTTCTCTTCCTGTTGGGTGGAAACTAAGGTCTCACCTCTTCTCCCATCTGTTCGATGTTCAGCTGTTTTCTTCCTTTTCCAGTTATACCATCATGGGCAAGTCACCTTGACCTCTAATTTCCACCTCTTGAAAATGGAGCTAAAAGTATCTTTCTTACTCTCTATGATAACATGGTTCTTAGAATCAAATGAACTGATGCTCACGAAAGAACTTGGAAACCATAAAGGGTTCAAGTCTACTCATTCTTCAATGTCAAGATGGAGAATCATCACCTCCGTCACACCACCCTAGATCCTACCCTTCCCTGCCAGGCCAGAAATAATCACCTTCTGTTTCCTTCTTCTCTCCAGGAGCACATCACAGTATCCTTTAAATGACAAGTATTTGCCTCCACATCTGTTTTGCTCACCAGGCTGTGAGCCCCATAAGGACAGGATAAGTGTTTCAGTCAGGATCGCATCTTCAATGCCTGCCACGTGATAGGCACTTGGCAAGTGTGTTCTGTGTTAATGACTTTAGTCACCGTGGGGGCACTGAGGAGCCCCTGGTGGCCCAAGCCGCAGTGCTGTGCCCCTGATGGGTCCGGGCACCAGTGGAGAAGGGACCAGTGCTGGCTTTTGCATTGTGGTGGAACCTGCAGGAGCCCGGCTTCCAGCTGGGCTTCACCCAGTGCCATGGTTTCCCGTGCTTCAGCCAGCTCCCACCAGTGCCTCCTGCATCCAGGCTGCTGGGACTCCGGGGCCGTGGCTTGACTGGTGCGTCCATTTCGGAAGGCAAACTTGCAATTTCAGGTCATGCCCGGTGCCGTTTGTAAAGAAGCTCAGGTTTCCCTAAGTGGAAACAGCATGTTCTGAAAGCAATTATGGGTGGGGAGGCATATTCTGGAGCGAGACCCAGCATTTGTAAGCAAAGGCTACCCTTCCTGCCTGGTGACAGGACGATGTAGGGAGGACACACTCCATGCAGTTAACTTCTGCATTATCCGGGGAGATCCAGCACCATCCCTGACACAGGGGTCTGCCGGGGTGCTGGCATTTGGTTTCCAGTGGCCTCTCGGGGACCACTCTTTTCCGTGTTAAGACCGTGGAAGCTGAATCTGACAGGCCTCTCATTGGGAACGGTGGGACCTTGAACAATCACCCCCCTCCCCCTGGTTTTTTGTATCCCGAGGAGGTCGAGTGAGAGAGTCTCTGACCAGTCGTGTGCTGGTAAAAGTTGAACAGTAGCTGTCTGGAAGAAAGGCCTGATCTGTAGTGTGAGCTCATTTCTGCGGTGTAAAGACTCCCGCCAGGGCAGATTTCAAGTTATGACGCAATGTCACCGACTGCAGACGTGGGCGCAGATGCTTGCCGACCGTAGAGAGCTGCCCGGCACACCGCTGTGACCCGGCTGAATGTTCTCCAGGACTCATCTGCCACACACCTGAGCAGGTCTCACAGGGCTGGCTGCGGAATTCACGAGCCGCTGTGCAAAGTGCGAATGTGGGCCCCTTGTTCAAGCAGCAGGGGAGAAAGTGCCATTAGAGGTACTAAAACGTGAAACTTGATTTCTTTTCCTGCCTCGTCTGCCAAGGTGTTTCCAATTGCTGTTTAATGTAGTTCTAAGTAAATGGAAATTTAGAAATTAAACGATTAGCATGAATTTTATTGTTATATTGGGCAATGCCAGTCTTAGATGAAAATAGAGGAGCATTTAACTAGTGGAAGCCCTGGAATGACACAATCGCACGTCATAGTTCACACATGCATAGTGGGAACTCTCGCAAAACTATGGTTTTTTTTTTTTTAAGTTACAGTTCTAATGAACAAACTTTTTTTTTTTAAGATTTTATTTATTTATTTGAGAGAGAGCAGGAGAGAGAGAGAGCACAAGCAGGGCGGGGGCAGTGGGAGAGGGAGAAGCAGACTCCCTGCGGAGCAGGGAGCCTAATGTGGGACTCGATCCAAGGACCCTGGGACCATGACCTGAGCCGAAGGCAGACACTGAACCGACTGAGCCACCCAGGCACCCCAACTCTATAGTTTTCATTTTGTCTCTTGATGTGAGCACATTCTGTAGCTCTTTCTACCTTAGCTTCCTGGCTGGGCATCAAAGACCCGAAAGGAATGAGATCCATGCATTGCTCTCTTCCCCCTTCCCTTGGTTGTGCGTGTTTCCGAGAAGCTGTTTCCTTCTTTCTGTGTTCAAACCACCTCTTGTATGAACAGACAACATAGCTTCTTGAGATTGTCAGCTCCCACGTGACTTTCATCGCAGGCATGACGGCACTTACCTTGTACTCGCTTTGAGTCACGCGGAGCTGCCATGCATCACAAGTCTGCTGGAACTCTGTGCTCAGAGGAATTGCAAATGCTGTCTGCAGACCGGGGGGCCAAGAACGGTGGACAAGCTAATGCTTGTCTCTGCTCTGCTCATGAGCACGTGCGTGTCCCATTGGGCTTCACTTATAAAACACAAACGTAACATTACTAAGAACTTCAAGACGGAGACAGCAGAGCATCAAAGCCAACATGCGGTGCTTCTGAGCTCAGACACCCCACATGTGTGCATCATTTGCACACACAAGAGTTGGACTTGGAGTCTTAGATGAAACTAGAGGAGCATTTAACTAGTGGAACCACTGGAATGACACAATCGCACGTCATAGTTCACACATGAATAGTCGGACCGTGCTTATGGTCCCAGATTTATGGCTGAGGTTCTGATGCAGTATGGGGCAGGAGTGACAGGAACCCTTGGAAGTCCTTGGCTTACAACCACCTCGCGTTTCTGTGGCAGAGGGTGAACCCGCCTGCATTTGAGAAGCGCTGTTGCAAAGAAAGCAAACTTTGAAAGGAGGGAGAGACGGTGGGCTTCTTGGAGATCTTGGGCTCAATAAGCATTTGTTAAGTAAATGGATGGGTGAATGAAGTCAAGAAAGAAACAGGATCAGAGAAGCCTGGAGATGTTAGCAACAGGTGAAGTGTGAGCTTCCCATCTAGTCCTGTGTGTCCTGTCCCTTCCCACCATTTGAATGAGCTCCCAGCACTTATCCCAGGGCTGGGAGTAGAGGGGCACCATTCCTGCTTGTTGAATGGCTGCGGTCCATGAGGGGCCCCTCAGAGCCCAAGGACTCTCAGAGAGTGGAGGACAGAGGGGATGAGATCTCAGAGCTGTCTGCTAGTCACATGGGCTCTGAAGTCACCCGTGGGCCCTGAGCGAGACCGTTTCTGCATGCAAATCCAGCCAGGCTCTTTAGAGAGCTCTCAGGTGTGTGTGTGCGGGGAGGCATGGGAAGTCCAAGTCCGAGGCTGGAGCAGTGTTAGAGGAGCGGGGCCCACATTATGGCTCTGGCTCCCCTTCAAGGTCTTCAGAAAAGTGCTACCAGCCGCCTCCATCACCTGTTCCCACGTCTCACCAGGGAAAGTCAGGAGCTAAATCCATGGATTTGGTTGTCTGGGGCACAGAAATTCCACCTGGGTCAAATGCCTACTCCCTGCCCTCCAGCTGGAAGGCTCTCCTCTCTTCTTGGAACTCTCAGCGCCTTTTATCTGTGCTTCTGCCTCTAAGACACTTGTTGCAGCCAACCTTGTGACTTGGTCGGCGCTTGTTCTCCTGGTGAGTAGGGCCTGAGTGATTTATCCCCGTGCACCTTTCCACACTCCCCGCCCCAAGGACTGATTCAGCACCGAGCTGCCTGGGCCGGGCTTGCTACACAGTAGGTGGGAGGAAGGCTGGAAGGTCTGTGTCCTGTGCTTCTAATGCAGGGCAGATAGGCTGCTGGGCCTGGGCTGGGGGTTGGAGGTGCTCCCTACGGCAGGGCGGCAGGCGTCAGAGGGTCATGGTGCAGCGCCAACACAGTCCACAGGTGCCACGGCAGGGAGGCAGGATGATCCTGAGCAGGTCAGCTGTTCTCTCACGATGCTGGAAGAGGCTTGTTGAAAGGCCCATCCTGTCCCCAGTGGCTCTCCAGATGGGAAGGGACCCAGGCTTGCCAAAGAGTGGAGGACAGACCCCAGGAATGGGGCCCATGGTGGAACCAGAGCTGCTGGGGGGTTCCTGCCATGCAGCCCGCAGAATCTCATTTTGTCATCTGCCAAGTGAGAACAATAATTAGATGACAGAAGAAGGATGTGGAGGATCTGGTGGCCTCCTGTGTCTACTTTTAGCATCCGCGTGTTCTGTCTTGGCTCCCTTTGCCCCGTTTTACCGTCCTCCTCCACGAGGACCCATCCAGCAAACCTCGAATAGGCGAGACTGTCCCCTTCCTTTCCTCTGTCTCCAAGCAGAATTACGACAGTAACTAATATTTACTGGGCACTTCCTGTGTACCCTGCACTTCACTAAACTCTTTCTGTGCATTCACCCATTTCATCCTCATGGCAGCCCAATGAGGTAGGCACTTCTGTCATGCCGGTTCCCTAACTGAGGAAACTGAGGCTCAGAGAGGCAAAGTAACTTGCCCGAGGTCGCACAGTCAAGAAGCTGGAGAGCTGGGTCTGAAAGCAGGTTTGTCTGACCTCCCGGTTGGTGATCTTCTCTACCAGCCTCCTGAATTACTTCCCCATCTCCAGCTGCAGATCCCTGCTGGTGTCTGGCTGGTTGATTTTAAAGCCATTTGGAGATAAGGGGTCTGGCCCCTCATGTGCTGGCCTTTGGCCTTTTAACTGACCTCTGGGGCTTGTGGCCTTCTGGTAGGGGAGAGAGCCTGTCATGCTGGCTTGCCAGGCTGGGCCGGAGGTTCCCAGGGCTTGTGCTGCAAGACCAGCTCTGAATTCTCCCACTTTTCTCCTCGGAGAAACCCTGCCCGTCCTACTTTCTGCTTCTGAGACCCCGGCCCCATGCGGCGGGTCTCGTGGTGGTGGAACGTAGGAGTATGTGTTCTTCTCTGACCTTGGGTTCCTAGCACAGTTGCTGTCTGAGATCTATTTAAACTACTTGCTGGCTCTAGGGCCAGAGCTGAGTTGGACAAAAGGCATCCACTTTGGCTTCCAGACCCATGGAATCTTTTGGCCCTTCAGTAATCAGATTCATATCCTCTCCCAGCTGACGAGTGAGTAAAGGCAGGAGGGTGAGTCTTTGCGGCAGATAGGACTTGGGACACTTGGGCCGTGGGGCTCCCATGGATGACCTCACGGCACGGCTCACTCTGACCCCAGAGAGCTGGTGAAGGTCATGGACTCTGCGAGGCCCTGGCTGGCGACAGCGCTTCCAGCTTCTTCCTTCTCTGGGAGACAGTGTGGGCGGTCGTGTGGCCCGTCAGCCTGTAGCTTCACTGCGGAGTCATATGGTGCTAGCACATCTCTTCACCTTTGTGCCTGGGGTTTCTCGTCTGTGAGGAGGGGATCATGTGTCCGCTCCACTGACTCCCACAGGGCGCTGTGAAAATCCTTGGGAGATAAGAAACACATGTCAATGGGTGGGAACTGCTTAAATATAAATGAACATAAATGAAGTAGCTGAGGGCTCGGGGGTCATAAATTAGACCCTTCAGTGGTCATTCGAGGGTTCCTATCCAGAGGAAAAGGAAGTTTCATAGAAATGTATTGAAAAATTGTTATTAGGTTTTTAGGAAACACCAGTAAGACCATGGTGCCGAGTAGTTAAAAACAAATGGCCCGCTCATGGATACTATTGGCTTACACTGTATTTATGTTGCTAGTGTAAAGGGTAAACTCTTTTGTTTTAGCCTAAGTCAGGTATTATGCCTGGATAAAAGGCAAACTTTTATATGGATTATGTAAAATAAAGAGCTGATGCAGCTCTGGTCCCTGGTGGAGATCTGTATCCATTCTCATTTCCCCATGGATATTAACAACAAGACCTTGGAGTAAATGTACTGTCAACTCAGTCCCTGTGGAGGCATGTGAAGAGAGAATGAATGGACCCTGGGACCACTACGGGGCTGGACCCTCTATGGGGGATGCAGGGCCCGAGTGTCCCAAGTCCTATGAGCAGTGGAGTCCCCCACCCCAAGATGCCCTGTGGGGGCCCTTTTCCTCTTTGGAATAATTAATTTTCTTTTTAATTCAACAACTATTTATTGAGCACTCATTACCTGCTAGACCCTGTTCTTAAAAATAGCTTTACGGAAGTATAATGGGCACACCACGGACCACATGTATTCAAGGCGTACAACCTGGCAAATTTCAATGTACATATATACCTGTGAAACCCTCACCACAATCAAGTTATGAACATGTCCATGATTCCCCAAAGTTTCTTTGTGGCCCTTTGGAATCCTTTCTTGCTCCTTTCCCCCATGAGATCACTGATCTGCTTTATGTCTCCATAGGTTGGTTTGAATTTCCTAGAATTTTCTACAAATGGAAAAATAGGTTTTAGATCACCTTGTCTGTATTCTTTCACCCGGCATACTTATTTTGGGATTCATCCATGTCCTAGTGCATATCAGCAGTTCATTCCTCATAACTGCGGCGTAGTGGGCCATTATATGGACATACCACAGTTTATTCATTCTCCTACTGAAGGGTTGTTTCAAGCGTTTGGCTGTTACGAATAAAGCTGCTATGAAAATCCATGTACAGGTCTTTGTGTGAACATATGCTTTTATTTCTCTAGGGTAAATACCCAAGGGTGGGTCATACGGTAGGTGTATATTTAATTTTTTAAGAAATTGCCAAACTGCTTTCCAAAATGCTTGTCCTATTTTAAAATCCTACGGGCAGTTTAGGGAAGTTCCAGTTCCTGCACATCCTCACCAACACTTCATATGGTCAATCTCTTAAATGTTAGCTATTCTAATAGTTGTTTAGCATGTTAAAAAAATACACTGGGGCATATTGCAAACTTTAAGAGTTTGTCTGAGCGAACATTGACTTGAGGTGGACAGCACCAAGCTGGAAGTGGTTAGGAGTGCTCCACGGGCAGGAGCTCAGGGAGAGATTTTATAGAGAAAATGCGGAAGCAAAGTAGGGAAATTATCGATTGGCTATAGTTGAAAGGCTAGTTGGCTGTTGGTGACTGGCTGTCCTTGGGGTTTTGATTTTGTAACCTGGAGGCATTTACACGCCTCCTGTAAGTTTGATTTGCTTACATAGGCACCGGGGTGTTAGAGCTACCTCAGTCCAATGGCCTCCTTGTTTAATTAGCTTCACAAGTGGTATGTGCTTGTGGTTTTAATTTGCACTCCCCTAGTGAGTAATGATGCTGACCTTCTTTTTCATGTGCTTATTTGTCGTCCATGTCTCTTCTCTGGGGGAAGTGTCCGTTGTTCAAATCTTTTGGCTGTTTTATTTATTTTTTGTTTATTTTCTTATTATTGAGTTTTGAGAGTTCTCTGCATAAATCTATATTGAAGTCCTTTTTATCAGATATATGGCTCCTAAATATTTAGTGTGTGGCTGAACTTTTCATTTGTTTTTGAAGAGCAGATGTTTTTAATTTTGACAAAGACCAGTTTATCAATTTATTCTTTTATCAACTGTACTTTTGGTATTGTATTTATGAAATCATAAAACTTTTCCTTTATATTTTCTTTATAGATGATTTTATAGTTTTACATTTTACATTTAGGTCTCTGATTTGTTTTGAGTTAATTTATTATTTTTATTATTTTTTAAAGATTTTATTTATTTGAGAAGGAGAGAGAAAAAGAGAGAGAGAGCAAGCAGGAGTTGGGGGAGGGGCAGAGGGCGAGGGAAAGTGAATCCACAAGCAGACTCCCCACTGAGCAGGGAGCCTGATGCAGGGCTCTATCCCAGGACCCCAAGATCATGACCTGAGCTGAAACAGACATGTAACTGACGGAGCCACCCAGGCACCCAAGTTAATTTTTTAAAATTTATGCTGCAAGGTACTATTTCTGGCTCTCTTCATTCCTTTGTGAGATTCATTTTCCATCTGGTTTCATTTTCCTTCTGCCTGATGGAGTTTCGTTAACATTTCTTCTTGTGTGAGTCTGCTGGTGATGGATTATTCCAGTTTTTTATGCCTGAAAACATCTTTATTTCACCTTTTTAAAAGAAAGATATTCACTAGGTATAGAATTCCAGTTTCTTCTTTCACTCCTTTAAAGATGTGGTCCTACTGCACTTCTCACATGAACTGTTTGGGATGAGACATCTACTCAGATATTGATTCCTTTGTAGTCTATCTTTTTGCTCTGACTGCTTTTAAGAGCATCTCTTTATCACTGGTTTTGAGCAATTTAATTACATGGTGTGATTTTCTTCATATTTCTCTTGCCTGGCATTTGTTCATTTGTTGATATATAGTATTCATTAAATTGGGAGAAATTTTTGTCAGTATTTCTTAAATATTTTTTCTGTCCTCTCTGTCCCACAATTCAGTGACTCCAATTATACATATATTAGGCTGCTCAAAGTCGTCCCCCAGCTCCCTGATGCTCTGCCCCTCCCCCCCACCTAAAATTATCTTTTCTCTCTCTGTGTCCTTTTGGATAGTTCCTACTGCTATGCCTTCAAATTTACTAATCTTTTCTTCTGCAATGCTTGATTTCCCCATTCATTCTAACTAGTGTATTTTTCATCTCAGACATTTTAGTTTTCATCTTTAGAAGTTTGATTTGGGTCTTTTTAAAGATATCTTGCATATTTTTGCTGAACTTTTTGGGTATGTAGGATACAGCTCTTATAACTGTTTCAATTTCCTTGGCTGTGAATTCTACCATGTGTCAGTTCCAGGTTGGTTTTCACAGAATGGTTGATCTTCTCATTATGGGTACTATTTTCCTGCTTTTTTGAGTGTGTGGTGATTTTGGATTGGATACCAACTTAGTTGAATATAGAAGTCACTCCCAATCATTTCTTAACTGGCATCTTTGAACCAGCAGATCACATATTGGCATCTAGTTGCCAGAATGTTGAATACAGTCTGCGTATTTGTTTTGTTTGTGCACAGTGCTTTAAAAATGCTCTCACATGTTTCTCGCACTTAAAAATCAAGAGATTTCATGAAAACCATGAATTCCTTTAAAAATTAAAAAAAAAATTAGGACATGTTGCTGCATGGCTTCCATTCCCTCTGGAAACAAAGAGCCGGAGAGTGGCCCCTCTTTAGATGACGGGACATTTTTACAGCTCCTCATGCTTGCACACCACAACTGAAGACATTTTTGTTGAGTACCTGTTGTCAAAGATCAGTTTTCCAGAAGCAGACCTGAGCTGAGTATTAGTGTATACATGATCTGTTAACAAAGGACTTCTGGGAGAAGCTTGAGAGGGAGTGGGATGTGCAGGACAGAGGAGGGGAGGGAGTCAAGCAACCTATTTCAGGCAAAGATGTGTGGAGGAGACTTTAGCTTAATCCCACCAAGGGATGAGGGAGTGAGTTACATCCCGACTAGAGGAAGGGGACCCAAACTTTCATACTTCCTCAACAGATGATGGTCAGATGGTGTCCCCCATACCTGGCAAGGTGGGCAAAATGGGGAGGGCAATAAGGTTGGCATCAGCATTTCTGGTTCCATGTCCTTCCAGCGGTGCTGAAGAGTCTGTGTAGGGGCCACCTGGGAGTCTCCAGGGGTCCTGAATGGGATGGGGATCAGAGAGGGTGCTGGGCCCATGGCATCAAAACCATGAAAGAGTCTGCAACTCCTTTCTCCTGATCCTGAAGCTTCTTCATCTCCAAGACTTCACTGATGGGAAGATCAATTGGGACCCTCATGGGAGGTTCATTTCATAGACAAGGAATCTTGAGTGCAACCAGGGGAGGGGACTGACCCAAGGACTGCTGTCTCCTTTTGTTGGAAAGCCTTGCTGATGTTGCCTTACGCATCTGTGCTTGGGGGAGAGATCTAGATCAGCATTATTGTCGTCTTCTGATGTCCCTGGGGAGGGGAAACTAGTAGTCCCTCATTCATTCATTCATTCATTCATTCATTCATTCATTCATTCATTCATTCACTGACCCATAAACATTTATGGAGCCAAGCAAAATGTTGTGAAGAACTGTTTGAATGAGGGTACTTTTAGCCCTTTATAAAACAGAGTCTTCCCCCTCTTCCCCAACCCCCATCTCCCAGGTCTCAGGAGGAAATCAGGTGGTCTGCCGTAATCGCTCCAAATCCTTCAAATCTCTCTTTGAGCTGTGCCTAGGGAGGAGCAGTTTTGTGCTTTAAGTTATGGACCCGGGAGCCCTGTGTTCAGGCACCTGTGGCCCTGCTTCTGTCTTGCTGGGTCCCTCTGTGTCTTCTCCCTGTCTCTGGATCTTCACTTCCCCCCATGTGAGTGAAAGCCAGTGAAGCAGGAATCAAGGGGCTAGGCACGGCTATCTCAGGCACCTAGGAGGGGGTGAACAGATGGAAATAGGGAATAAGATAGCCCCTTTGCTAGGCCACCCTGACCTCTCCAAAGCCTTGGAACTAAGTATAAAGAACAACTCCCCCCTGGGGACCCAGAGCTCAGAAGGAATGGGCTGGATGAGGACCAGGGGGAGAGACTGGGGGTGGGGGGCAGGCCGGTGGGGGGCTGATTCTCAGGCCACTGTCCAGCTTTAAGTGTGCCTCTGTGAGTTAAGGACAGGCTGGGAGGCCAAGAGAGAGGACAGGAAAGGAGAGGAGAGAGGGAGGAATTGAGAAAGGGGGTGGGGGAGAGACACAGAAAAGGGTCCCTCACTTCCCCGAAGTGTCTCCTCGCCCGTAGCCTGCCCGGAGCAGGGGACTGGATTGGATTAGTAGAGGGCTGTGTGCTGTGACTTTCTCAGGAGAAAGAACAAGAGAGAGAAAGAGAAAAGGGAAAGAGAGACAGAGAAAGAGAAAGAGAAAGCGGGAGTCCCAGAGGGGGTGGGGAGGAGGCAGCCGTGGGGCTGTCCTGGTTTGGAAATTCTAGGGGTGTTGCAGATGGAGAGTGTGGTGAAACCGCCCCAGGGTCCCAAGAAGCTTCCAGTGGACCCGCGCCAGGCCATAATAGCAGCCTCTCAGCGGCTCCAACCCGCTTTGGCCGCTCAGCTCCCGGGAACACTCGATTCACACAGGCGAAAGTGCAGCCTTCTTGAGCTCGCCTGCCTAGTGGCTACCGTGGTGTTTGCACCGTGCCCGCAAGCATCACGGGCAATTAAGAAAGCCGTCCGTTGCCATCATGGGCTGCCATTTAAGGGCTGGAGCTCGGAGCCCTCTGATGAGACACAAATGAGCAGGGGAGGAGTGTTGTTTCCCGGGAGAGGGACCCCTGCCATTAGCTGGCGGATCCCCAAGGGAGGTGAGCAAAGGCAGGAGGAGATGGGGCGGGCGAGGGGCCTCGCGTGTGCAAAGGACACGTGCACACACAGGCACACCTCTCAGGGGCCGGCGTGTACTGGCATGTATAGGCACACAAACCCACCTCGAACACAGTCCCGGAGACATGTTGGGGTGAAGTATGTGCGGAGCGCACTCATACTTGCACGTGCGCGCACACACACGCACAACTTCATGCACGCACCGACCACCAAGGGCACAAAGACATGGACTCCCACCAGACATCTGCACTGAGTCTCAGCGTTACGGGCATTCTTATTTACATAAACCCACGCTCATTGACAGGCGCTCTCACCAGCACAAATGTATGTCCGTATGCACATGGATAAAAGAGTGGGTAAACTGAGGCACACATACGCTCACATATTCTAACCTTTCAATCTAAAATCCATAAGTAAGGCAGCCCCAAGACCTTTAAAATATGCATACTCTAGACTTCAAACTGTTTTCATGGCCATGAGGAAGAATGGATTTGGGGACTGGGGCGTTTGTCTGAGGGAAGAGAGAAGAGAGTTGGAAGAGAGCCGCCCTTTCTTTGTTCTGCTTTGAGCCACGGTCAGTGTCCTGTAGGTGGTTGAAAAATAATTGCTGGTGGCCGCCATCTTCCCAGGAGCCGGCCACCAGCCACCTGACCCTGTTGTCATCGATGCCACGGCTGATGAGTTTTAGGATCTCAGGGAAGGAGATTTCAAAATAGGCTTTTTTAAAACTTGAAGTGTAATTAATACACGATGTTCTGTTAAGTTCAGGTGTCCAACATAGTGGGTCAACAATTCTAGACATCACTGCACGCTCACTGCTGTAAGCGTAGTCACCGCACAAGGTTATTATGATAGTATTGACTCTGTTCCCTGTGCGGTGCCTCTCTCCATCTCTGGTACTTACTCATTCCATCTGCCATGAAAGCAGGGCTCACCTGCCTCACTTCCCCGAAGTGTCTCCTCGCCCGTAGCCTGCCCGGAGCAGGGGACTGGATTGAATGAGTAGAGGGCTGTGTACTGTGACTTTCTCATTTTTGAAATAGAGTTTAGGGGTGTTTTCATCCTTTTCTGAGGTTTGGGGTTTCTCTCTCTCTCTTTCTCTGCCTCCCTCACCCCTATCTCCCACACTGTTATTAGGGAAAGAAAATTGGAGACCATGTCCATTTTGAGAACGTCTCCCAGAATAATTGTGCCGTGACACATGGGGAGCGCAAACGGAAAACAGGAAGCCAAGCTGCAAGGGCTCGTTTGGAACTGGCAAACTTTGCCGCCAAGTTTTCAGCCAGAGAATACACAGATGGCCGCCGTTTCCCACAACGCCACTTCCCTCTGTGTCTGGTTAAGAATGGGGGCTGCCATTGGCCGGATCCATCTCCTGGGGTGAGGATGGTGACCTTCCCCATTAGACCCTGAGACCAAGTTCAGTGCATTTGTTGTTGGCTCCACGTGGCAAATTCTGGAAGCCAGCAGCCTCTGACCACCCTCCCACTGTTGTGGCCCGTGGAGCCAGGGCTCCACTGGAAACCTACCAAGGACATTGGTTTGGAGCGTGTTTGGCAGTTCAGATTTGGGTCAGAAGTGCCTTCAAGAAGCCTAATTGACTTAAGCATTTTCATTGAACTTTTAGCACCTTCCTCACCTCAATCTTTCAATTTCTTTTAACTAATAATAGAATATACCAGGAAGACCAGAATATTTGAGCACTGGGGTTTTGGGGGTTCCTGAGGGGACATGACGCTGCTGGCGGATGCAGACACAGACAGCAAAGAACCTTTTGCTGCAGCTCGTGGGGCCGGTGCTGGGTGGGAATGATGTCTGGGCTGTGTTTTTCCTCTAAGGCAGGGGCTGGAGTGTGGGACCTCCCCCCAGAGCCACTTTGGTGTGTAGAGTCAGTGATAATCAGCTATGTCAGTCTTTCAAGGGGTGTTCTTCCCCCACCCTGCCCCGACAAGGAATCAGAATTATGTGGTATGGCTCCAGAGGGTCATTATGGGGGTGCATCAGTTTACGTTTTCCGCATAGCAAAACATCCCAAATCTTAGTGACTTAGAACAACAACCATTTCTTCAGCTCATAGTTCTGAGGGCATGCAATTTGGGCTGGGCTCAGCAGGGCAGTTCTGCTGATCGGGGCCAGCTGGGCGGACCTCAGCCGGGGCTCACTGGTGCATCTGCGGTCGGCTGGCAGGCCGGCTGTGGCCTGGCTGGTCTCGGGTTGTTCCAGCTGGCATGGCTCAGCTCTCGTGCGTATGTTTGTTCGTCCTCCCCCCAGCTACCCTGACCTTGTTCTCATGGCAGTGACAAGGTTTCAAGAGAGTGGAAAGATGCAAGACCCTTGAAGCCTGGACTCCAAAATGGCACGATGCCACCTCTGCTACATTCTGTCGGTCAAAGCAAGTTATAGGATCTGTCCTGCAAAGTCACATGCAACCAATGTGGGAATAAGGAGGAGTGGGGAATGGTGGTCGTTTTCCAGTCTACCATGGGGCGGGTGGGGGGGGAGCAGATTTTTTGACTTGATGTTCAAAAACACTTTCTAATGAGTTGGAGCTGCTTAGAAGTGGGGTGGACTGACTAGCCTGCCATGGGCCCACTCTGGGCAAAGCCCTGGTGATCAGAATGGGACCGCGTGGTCTCCAAAAGCCCTTCCAATTCCAAGTATTTATTTACTAGGAACTTACTTTTAACAACCCAGAATCGGAGATTTTCATAATCTGAGAATCAGAAGGACTGAACTAATTTCCCAAATCCCTGAAAGCCCCGATACACCTGTTGGGCCCTGTTTGCTTGGAGGCAGGGAGCAGAAGAGAAAAGATAAAGCCTGCCCCCAAAGACAAAAGTTGCTGGGCTCTGAATTTATGTTATGGTCTCTAAAAAAAAGATGTGTGTTGCACAGGATGAAAGAAACAGCACATGCATATTTTTCAAAGAAATGCACACGTGCAGAGAGTGGAAAATAAGAAAGGCCAACAACCCAACCCGACATCAGCTCTAAAGGAGTAGATGTAAACTTGAGCCCCAGAATTGGAGCCAGGACAGGAAGTGGGCTTGGCCTGCACGAGGGCATATGCTGCCTGGGCTCCCTGTCTTCTTAATTCCCTTCAGCCTCTAGCCCCTCCTGACCCTGGGAACAATGCAGCTCTGTCCTGAAGGGTTTCCAGCCCGAACAGCCGAGACTGTGCCTTTTGTGATGGTCTGGAGAGGAAGAATGGGGAAGCTGGTTTGGGCGTCTGCGGGTGTGAATCACTCACGTCACATGGCTGGGCCAGCTGCAGCGGCTCCCCGGGTCTGCACGGGGGCACACAGGAGCGTGGCCCGAGCCCACGCCTGGAGGCTGGTCAGCCAGCTGCAGAGGGCCGGGCTCCGAACTACACCAGCAGAGAAAGGACAGCGAATGGGGTGGCGGTGGGGGAAGGTCTGGCCCAGCCAGGACCATTGAGGACGCTCTCACGGGGCTACGGGGCAGGCTCTGGGCCTCGGATATCTCCCTCTAAATCGCAGAGCAGTTGTGGGTTCTGTGCCGGAGGTTCTTTGAGTCACAGAATTTCTGGCTCATTCTTGAAACCTGCAGAGCCCTGGCTTGTCCCTTTATTTAGGCAGGTCCCGATTCCCTCAGCTCAGGGGGTTTTCCCCAAGGACTGGAATATGTCCAGAATATGGAAAAACCACCCTATTCTGGGGCAAAGAGGTACAGTGAGCAGGGCAGGAGCCAAGGCTGCTTCTCCGTTTCTAGAACCATCTAAATCCTGACTTCAGAGAGAGAAATGCTAAGGCTGCCTGCAGGCTCTTCAGAAGGCAGGTTGGAGAGTGGTGAAGGACAGGAGGAAGATTCGGGCTAGGCAGAACAGATTTGCTGGGGGGGAGGGCGGTCCTCTGACCCTGTTTCAACTTGTGGAGGGCTTTCTCGGCTCTCTGGCAGGGGAATGGATGCGATGACCCTGGGCATTCTGACTTCAGCCAACCTGGCCCCGCCGAGGTGCCTTCTCCCCGCTGACCTGAAGAGGGCAGTGTGGTACTGCGGGCCGGACTCTGCTGCCTCATCACATTTTCTTTCCGCTCCACTGGCCTCCTAATCTTTTCAAACCAAAGCTGCTTAGACACACACAACCTGAGCCCTGCTGGAATGACATGGATTGAGCCTTGTGCTCTGGGACCCCTTTTGCTGAGAGAGCCCCTCGCCATGGATCTGCTCAGAGAGCATGCTTCACCCTTCTCTCTGCCTGTTTCCTCGTCCCTAACCCTGACCCAAATCCTAAAGGTGGCTGTGTAGACAGGCAGAATTCGCTTGTGCACATACAGACCCTTATGGTTTTCAAGACACATTTCTCATCTACTCCTCACAGCAGCTCCAAGAGGTGTAGGGATCTCCATTTTATAAAAGAGAACTGAGCGCCAAAGAGAGGTGGATCGACGGGTCAAGGTGGCTTACCTGGTAAGAGGCAGAGACAAGTGGGGGACATGGGTCTTCTAACCCCTGGTCCAGTGCTCATTCTACCCCTCTATGGTGCCCCTGAAATTCAACCCTCCACCCCCCACCTCCCAACAGGCTGTCCCCTTCTTTGTGCGGGTATTTGTCTCCCAAGTGAGAGGTGTGAAGGTGCCTTTGTTCCTCTCCTAAAGTCTTGTGTGACTCTGGTCAACTCGACCATCTTAGCAAAGTCACTTCCCATCTCTGGGCTTTGCCTTCTCCACCAGGAAAATGAGGGTGTTGGATCAGATCATCACTACAATGGCTTGGAAACTCAGTCTTTCGAGGGCCTAGAGATGAGGGAGCTGAGCCTGTGAGAGGTCAGAGACTTGTTGAAGGCTCCACAGCTTGTTGGTGATTAGCCTGGGATCAGAACCCTGTTCTCCTGGCTCTTGATCGTGGTGTCCTGTTGACCCCAACATGGGAAGAGAGTGCTGGCTTGGCCAGTGGGACCAGGAGTGCTGGCTTTCCATCCATAGTGTCTTGGCGTCTGGGAGTCCCGTGAAAATCTGTGCCCAGAGATCCCGTTGTGCCCCTGCTGTGGACAGCCCAGGGGACACAGGCATAGGATCTCAGTCCTGATGCAGGTTTGTGCGGGAGGTCTTGTGGAATTCATCCTGCCCTTCAGGCCTGGTGTGGGGAGGTCTGGGCTTTCTCACCAAAACCACAGCCATGAACCGTATCAGGGCTGGGACTCAAGCAGGAGTGCTGAGCTGGTGCTTCAGCTGAGCCCCAAGACATTGCTGCAGCCCAGCTGTCCCAGAGCAACTGAAGACAGGGCACATCATGGGAGGGGTTCCTCAGGGGAGGGCTCAGGGGCATTTACTTGGGATTTCATACCACATAGGCTTAGATTCCTGAGAAATGGTTCCACCTGGTCTGTGTGGCATAAGGGAAATCTTTTCTGGAGGCAGGAGCCTAGACATAATTATTTTTAGAGATTTTTTTTTTTTTTCTATCTACATCTTTTCTTCCTCTGCCTACTTTTGCTTTTCCGTTTAAAAACTGCTATGGTCAAATGCTTATAATGTAAGAGTTCATCTATTTGCCTTGACAATAGGTTACCTTCTTCGCTTATCCCTGCTACTCCCTTCCTCAGGCCTCGATCTTCCTCTTAGGTCTATTTTTCTAACCCCACTGAACAACTGTGTGACCTGGGGGAGGTCCCTTGTGTGGCAGACTGTTGTTGTTAGAAGGTAGGTTGTACTTTCAATGGATCTGAGTTTGAATGTCAGCAGGCAGGCTCCAGCCAGCCATGTGAACCTGGGCAAATCAGTCCATCTTTCTGAACCCTGGCTCATCCCCGTGTAAAACAAGGATAAGGATATATAACTCATCTAGTCATTGTGGAGATCTAAGGAGGACCTATGAGTTCTTACAACTAGAAGCTCTCAGCATCTGCTGGAATGAGGCAGTTTGGTGAGTGAGGAAGAGAGAATCTACCGAATGCAGGGTAAGCCAGTTTTCTGAGGTTGATTTTAGTCCTAAGGTAATTGCGTTCCTGCAATGTGATGTGTGAATGTGTGGCTTAGCAGATGTGCTTTGGGGCATTTGGGGTCAACGCCTGCCCTGGAATGCAAGCCTGAGTGCATGGTAATGATGGCCATTGGTGTGGGTATGTGGGACAAAAGAAGGTTCCCCAGAGTCAGAGATTTAGTGTGATTCAAGCACCTTAGGAAATAAGACACTGGAGGACTCTGCTATGTGGGATGGTCTGAGAGAGGACTGGAAGGCTGGAGAATGGAGTTGTATGGCATTTGTCTTTGGGGCAATCCAAGGGGGAGCTTTAGGGTCCTTTAAAATAGATTGAAGAAAGTGGGAGAGGCGGAGATGGAGTGCTTTGAAACTCCATCAGTAGAAGGTCTAATTTAGGTCAAAGAAGTTTTGGCTAGTGGCAGAGAATCCAGCAAAGTATGGGGGTTGGTAACAGGGGAGGGATGACAGAATTCTACCAGCTTTTGCTTATGAGAGCTCCCCCACCTCGGAGAACATCTTTAAGTGGCTTATTTGTTTAATTTTTTCATTGCTTTGATGTTCCCGACGGCAACCCTCAAACCAGCCTACCAGACTCAACTCTGTCTTGACAAACACTTAGCACCAGATGGTCTCCCTGTTGCGCCCCCTCTGAACCCTGGTGCCCAGGCAGATGGGCACTTGGAAGCACTGGAGAAGCTTCTCTGATGTGAGTCACACGGTGATCGTTGGAGGGAGCCCCATGGTTGTGACAGGATTGGGGGTAAGTTTCTGGCAAAGCTCAGGCACCAGCTTTCATACCCTCAGCAACATCTGGTGGCCATGATCTTCTCATAGTCTCCTGGAGGAAAGCTGCAATGGAGAGAAGGAAGCCAAATGATTGGTGTCTTGCATTCACATCCTGTGTCCCTGCATGATCCCCATGATTTCTAAGCAACTCAGTCTAAGCCACATGGGCCTGGTAGGAGCTTTTCCAGGGAGAAACAGATTGGTGTCTTTCATTTAGATGTAGCTTGTCTAAAAGGGGTTGATTTCTTAACATCTCTCAGTCCTGGAAGCACTGGAGTCTACTCCTCTATGAAGAGAGATACCTTGTTCTTGTGCCCAGAACTTGAAAGGGACTTTAGGTATTGTCACCCCACTACTGCTTTCTTTCTTATCTGGTGCAACAACAAGAGGTTTGGCTACCTTTGGGCTCTTGTCTGAGGCTCCCCTCAAACTGAACTGGAAGTGGGGAGCATTCCTGCAAGCCCCGCCAGGCCATGGGAGTGGAAAGGGCCTGACTTTGTCGCCATGACTTGTGATTCAACTTGTCCCCTCCATCCCCACGGAGAGTGGGAAAAACCATGACATCTACCTCAAATTGAGAGAATTAAAGAGATGATGCATGTGGAACATAAAAGAAAGGAAGTCATAAGCACAGAGAAGCACTTGGAAAATGTCATCATTTCTCTCACTTGGGTCCCAATCAGTCTTTGGTATTTTGGGGTTGGGAATTCTAGTGGTGTTTTTGACAGGGTTGCTAATGAACAGAACAGCTTGGGGGGCCCATACTGGATGAGGACCCAGCCCAGTTCCATCCCTCTGAGAATCCCCCACTTTTTTTCTCGGGCAGACCAAGCAAATGCAACTCTGCTCCAATGTGCACTATCAGCAAGTTGGATACACACATCATTTGAATCAGAAACATCAACTTAAAAATGGCTGTGATGAAACTAAATGGTGGCACAGGGTCTCCTACCATTTTGAATGGCACCAAGAGAGTTCTCTGTCCCAGGTGCCAACTGGCAAAGGCCCAGGAGATTGTCTGAACCAAGTCACCTTCCACTGCCTCCTTTCTGGGGAGATTTTTGGTCTTTCCATGTTATATCCAGTTCTTGCTCATTTACCTAAATGGACTTTTCCTTGTCTCCTTCCTATTCTCTTTTTTTTATATTAACAGACAATGATGGAGGTTGATCTTATCTCACAAATGCAACCAAAAGAAAAGAAAAAATGCTCATGATATGCTCATCAAAGCAAATGAAAGCAATTATCGAGTGAACTTGGACATGGCTAAGAAATAAAGAAAAGAATGACAATACTCATAATAGTGACAGTGTGTATGTGGGGTGAGCACTCATGACTTGATGGCAATATAATTGGGTCCAACCATGCTGGAAGACAATTTGGCATATGCATCAAAAATTAACAAAATATTACATGGTAATGTAACATCTAGGAATATGTTCTAAATAAATGACGAGGCAAATTCACATAGCTGTATATACAAGATGGGGGGCTTATTATAATGTTTATAATACAAAAAATTGGAAAGACTGTAAATATTCAATAATAAGGATTTGTTGAGTAGATTATGGAATATGAGGATATGATACAGAACCATTTAAAATGGTGACCTGGGGCACCTGGGTGGCTCAGTCTGTTAAGTGTCAGGTCATGATGCCAGGGTTCTGGGATCGAGGCTCACATCGAGATCCCTGCTCAGTGGGGAGTCTGTTTCTCCCTCTGCCTCTCCCTCTGCCTCTCACCCCAGCTTGTGCTCTCTCTCTCACTCACTTTCTCTCTCTCTCAAATAAATAAATTAAAAAAAATAAAATGGTGACCTGGATTAGAGGTTACATATTGATAAAATTGAGAGGATAAAGAATTACAAAATATGTGTGATTCCATTTTTATAAAAACAAAACCTTAATAAGTGCATAGAAAAAAATCTGGAATTTACATACATCATGTGGGAGGGGAAAGAAATGAAGAGGAATTTTAAAAAAGTTTTTCTAGTTGACTGAATTTTGATTTTTTTGCTCCAACGAACAGAAACTGCTTCTTTAATAAAGAAATCACAATAATTTAAATGGAATCGAGACAATGAACACAGGCATAAACAGTGGCCAGCTGACATTTCCATTAGAATCTCAAAGTCCCTATCTTTCCTTCTCTTTAGACTAGATTAGTTTCCCAGGATTCTAGAGATGCAAAACACAAACAATCAGTTCTTTTTTTTTTAATTTATTTTTTTTATTTTTAAAGATTTTATTTATTTATTTGAGAGAGAGAGTGAGAGAGAGAGAGAGCACAAGAGGGGGGAGGGGGAGAGGGAGAAGCAGACTCCCTGCCGAGCAGGGAGCCCGATGCGGGACTCGATCCAGGGACTCCAGGATCATGACCTGAGCCGAAGGCAGTTGCTTAACCAACTGAGCCACCCAGGAGCCCCAAACAATCAGTTCTTAAGCAATTTTACCAATTAATCTTGTGCTAAAGTACTAATGCGCCCAGGATGTTATTTTCTCCTATTTTTCGTTGACCGCATTCTTAACTTCATTTGGACTGAAGGAAAGCTGAAGAGGGATTCATAGTCCTGTTTTCGTTTTTGCACAACCGTCCTTTCCAGCTGCAGTTTTGGAGAGGAAACACACATTGAAACCCCACCAGGGAGGCAGCTGTATAGGTCCCAATCAGTCTGGCTGGAAGGAACTGCTCTTGGAAACTGACCGAAGGGCAGAAGCTCATTTCCCGTCCTCTGGCGCCTTCCCAACCCTGCCACCCGCCTCCTCTTCTCCTGGCTCTGTCTGAGCCCCCCTCCTGGAGGGCTTTTGGAACTGGGTTTGGGGCACCTGTAGCTTAATTCTGTCTCCCAAAAGGGGTTTAACTTGTCCATGAGAAATGAGTCAGCATGCAGAGCCTGGAGCTGTGAGATACTTCTGAGATCTGGAATTTTCTGGACAGTTGAGAAAGACATGTTTTTGGCAGGTGAAGTCTCAAGGCCTAGGATGGGGCATTTTTGGTTTCTGGCTTGGTTAGGCATGTTCTCTGGAGCATGCAGAGCTAGCATGCTGAAAACAGGAATTTGCACCCGTGTGGGGTTTCCAGGTTGGTGAGAACAGACCTTGCCCCCAAGCAGTCCTGGCCCCACACCATTGTGTAGTGACTGGACATAAGGATGGAGTGGAGAGATAGGGAAGACAGAAGGGGCTGATTTGGGAGAAGCAGGCCATTTTGCCGAGCTAGCCTGAATGGCTGGGATGGTATTTGGGGCCAGGATCCGGTCACAATTCTGTCTCCTATCCAGATTCCTGCAGCAGGAACAAAGTGACCTGGGTCTTGTCTCTCCAAACTGCCATGCAAGTGGTTTCTGTCAAGTTTTGTAATGTGAGAGCTTCCCTGGGGGCCGAGGCCTTCATGCTTAGCTGTAAACTGCTGAGACGCCGTTTCCAATCTTTTTAGCAATTGGATTGGCTTCCAGATTGACAGCCTTGGAAACCAGACCCCTCTGTTTGTTCCCAAAACAGGTATCACCTGCGAACTGCACATGGAGGCAGAACACGCTGTCCAAGGCCAGCTCCCAGCGTGGGTGTGGGAGGGTGAGGGAGAATTTGGAGAGCCCAGAGAAATGATGTCTAGAACCCCAAATTGATAATGATTATGAGAAGTCAGTCCCCTGCATTAACTCCCCCTTTAAGAAGATGTTTCTAAAGTTAAGTAGCTGAAAAGCGACATTTGAACAATTTCATTTCAGCTCCTCTGTCACTCTGAGATTTCCCTCCAAGGCTGGAGTTGGTGAAAAGCAAAGAAACTGCTTATGTCCCTATTCAGGCCACAAGTAGTGGAGACAGGAGAGCTCATGCTCCAGAACCCACTCCTTCCCCTCCTTCCCGGTCATATATCGGAGGATCTGCTGAGAATCAGTGCTAGAATTTCAAAAGGATTGTTTTATCTAATCCTTACAGCAAGAAGAAAGGCAACGATAACAAGAGTAGCTATGGTTTACTAAGTGCCTACTATGTGCCAAGTGCTGTATATGTGTAATCTCGAATCCCCAAAAGTAATCTTGCAAGAACAGTATGGTCACCCTCATTTTACAGGCTCAGAGTCTGAACATGGAGTCTAGGAGAAGTTGTCACTTGCCCAAATTTGCATGACTCAGAAATGCTGGGATCCACGTGGTGTGCTCTCCCTCTGAGTCAAGTGTTCTCTCCCCTGTGGTGCTCTGCGCAGACTCCCGCTCTCCTGTCCTCCCCTGGATCCAGGACAGGTCAGGACCGGGGAGGAGAGATGGCCACTGCTCACCCAGCTCTTGGCTCCTTCACTGCACAGTTCTTGTCCGGAGCCCATTGTCCTGGTTTACTACATGGCTGGGAGAGGGAAGGAATTAATTTGTCTCCCCAACCTAGGAGAGGTGGGGTGGTCGGGATGAGGGATGACGTAGACGGGAGGAAACTGGATGGAGATGGGAGGTTGGAAGTTAGTTGTGTTGGTCTCGAGAAGTGTTTACAGACATTTCTCAAGGTGAAGGGCATATTCCCTTCGTTACTACCATGTTCTTGGAGATGACAATGGCCTGGTCTAGGAAAATCTCTTTAAAAACGAAGTTCACAGGTATTACAAGTTTCTGATTTCTCTGGCAAAGACTGATTGACAGGGCCCAGTCATATCCACCCACTACTTTGGTTGTAGAAGAAAAGCATTTCAGAACTGCTTGGCCACCCTTCTGCTCAACACCTGTGGTCCTGAGGTCCTCCCAAATAATTTGGGGGTAATTCTGCTCCTGTAGGTCCAATATGGCTGGGAGGAGTCAAAGAACCTCGGGAGACACAGAAATGTAAAGCGATTAAGTACCAGAAAGATGTCCTGAGCCAGGAGCTCAGAGACAGTGATAGAAATTGGTTCCAAATCCAGAAACTGGGGGCCAGCTTTCCACAGCTTTCCATTGAGGTAGCTCCTCAATGCTTGCTGATGGGTCACTTCTTCTGTGTCCCCTCAGTCACCACCCATCCAGCCCTTCCTGCATCCCCGTATTCTGCTCTGTGTCTAGTGCTACTTTCCAGCCCCAGGTTTCCCATTGCACTAACTTGAGATGACCTCAGTCCCCTCCAGCAGTCGTGATCGAGAGAGTAGATTCAGTGACAGTAAAAACAAGAATCATGTTCCCCAGAGGGTGACTCTACCACACTGTGCAAGGTGCTTTACCTACATTAACTAATCATCTGCAGAGTATGTCCATTTTACCAAGATTCAGAGAGGTAAGTGACTGGCTCAGGATTACACAGCTAATCACCGAGTCAGAATCCAGATTCAGGCCTGTCAGACTCCAGAACTCACAGCAAAGAGGACAGAGTAAAAGCAGTCTTTCTATTCATAAATACCAGCATCATTTCTCAGCCATTCCTATTCTCGGCGTGCTCTACAGAATTCTCAGCACTGGGTGCTGTCAGCCACAGATGGGGAAGCTAAAGCATACAGAGGTGGAGTGAAATATCTACAGGCTCAAACAGGTCAGCAGATGAACCTGAAACAGAATGTGGGTGGCCCATTAATTTATTACCTCTTTTGCAAAAACTGCCAAGACATCCAATTGATTGCATGAAAGATAACAGCTCAGGGAAACACATCAGTGAAACTGATAAAGATGTCAAACATCAAGATGCATGTTTGTCTGTGAGCCAAATGGTAAGAAATGTGGGTGGGTGGTGTCTCAGAAGGCTGGCGGGGGTGATGTTCATTTCACGGTCTCACAGAATGCAGAGTAGGGAGGGGCCTGGAAGGTGAGTTCATCTAGCCCTCTGCTGCATCCCTGACAAGTGGTTACCTAGCCCCTGTCAGGATACCCACAGGGTCACGAAAACTCCCTTTTCCAGGAGCTGCAAATTCTGCTTCTTACACATCTTCTGGACACGTCTGACTTCCTGGATTTTGAATCAGTAGAAGTAGAATGTCAGTATTCTCAGCCTGAGATCCAATGAGTGCAAACGAAGTCCCCTAATAAGAGTCAGAGACAGTGGGGATGCCAAAGGGTCCAGCCACTTTGGAAAACAGTTTGGCCGTTTCTTAGGAGGTTAAATATACAGTTATTGTAGGGTCCAGTGATCCCACTCTTAGCTCTTTACCCAATGACAACATATGTCCACACTAAAAGCTGGATGCAAGTGCTTCATTCATAATCATCAAAAACTGGAAAAAACCCAAACATCAACAGTAGTCCATCAACTGGCGGATGATAAACAGTGGTGTACCCATACCTGGAGTACTACTAGTAGGAAAACAGGACCTATGGCTGAAATGTGCAACATCGTGGATCATGGATCAATTTCAATGTCTTATCTACAGAAACCAGACTCAAAGGCTGCATAAGGTAATGATTTCTCGTCTATGACATTCTGGAAGAGGCAACAAATAGTATATTTGTGTGGGTCCACTTAAACGAGGATTTTTTTCAGTAAATACAGTACAGTAGTGTCAATATATTTTCTTCTTTCTTACAATTTTCTTTTTCTTTTTTAAAAAAGATTTTATTTTATTATTTATTTGACAGGAAGAGAACAAGAGAGCACAAGCAGAGGGAGCAGCAGAGGAAAAAGGAGAAGCAGGCTCCCCGGTGAGCAGGGAGCCTGATGTGGGGCTCCATCCCAGGACCCTGAGATCATGACCTGAGCCAAAATCAAGAGTTGGTTGCTTAACTGACTGAGCCCCCTAGGCGCCCCTCTAATGATTTTCTTAATACCATTTTCTTTTTTTAAATTACTTTATTGTAAGAATGCAGTATGTAATACATACAACATACAAAATATGCATTTATCAACAGTTTATGTTATTGGTAAGGCTCCCAGTCAACAGTAGGCTACTAGTAACAAAGTTTTGGGCAAAGTTATACATGGATTTTTGACTGTGTGGGGGGTCAGTGGCCTTAACCCCCTCATTGGTCAAGGGTCAGTTGTATGTATTAAGAACAAAACAAAACAAAACAAAAGAACAAAACAGATTGGTGGTTGCTAGAGGCTGGGATATGACTATAAAAAGGTATTGACTACAAGTAGGCGTGAGGGCACATTTTGGAGGTGATGCAAATGTTCTGTCTTGATTGTGGGAGCGATTTTACCATGCATGTACTTATGAAAATGTATTAAATTGTACACTTAAAAGGGTAAATTTTACTGTAAGCAAAATATATATATATCTATATATCTCTGACCTTAGAAAAATATAAAAAAAGATGCAAAAAGCCCAGATGTCCATCAACAGATGAATGGATAAAGAAAATGTAGTATAGAGATACAATGGAATATTACCCAGCCATCAAATAGAATGAAATCTTGCCATTTGCAATGATGTGGATGGAGGTAGAATGTATTATGCTAAGTGAAATAAGTCAATCAGAGAAAGACAAATACCATATAATTTCACTTATATATGGAATTTAAGAAACAAAACAGAAGAACATAGGGGAAGGGAAGGAAAAATAAAATAAGATGAAAACAGACAGGGAGGCAAACCATAAGAGACTCTTAACTCTGGGAACAAACTGAGGGTTGCTGGAGAGGAGGTGGGTGGGGGGATGGGGTAAGTGGGTGATGGACAGTAAGGAGGGCACGTGATGTAATGAGCAGTGGGTGTTATATGCGCTGATGAAACACTAAATTCTCCCCCTGAAATTAATAATACACTATATGTTAACGAAATTGAATTTAAAAAAAAAGAAGCAGTCACCAAATTCTATAGTTGGATGGTCTCCATCTGTGCAAAGTTTTGGTCTTCATGTAATGACAGTCATGGGAGGACCCCTCCTGCGTCTGGAAGTCTACAAGGGCTGCCTCACGTGGCGTCTGAATCCTTCCAACTGCCTCAGGGACCTGGGTCATTATTCTCTCTGGGCCAATAATTCTGATGTTCCTGCAGCTCTGTCCCAGCATCTGTCCCAGTTTCTGTCTCTGAAGCTGCCCTTGGTCTGTAGCCTGTGTCAAGGCCTTTCCAGACTTTTCTCCAGGGCACTGATTGCTTCCTTACTGTTCCAAGCTACCTGAGAGTTTTTTCTCTGCCAAGACAGTAATGTTTTCCTTGTCTTGGTGGTCTACTTCTTTACGTTTCCCTGTGAAAAATTGCTTGGGTCCTTAGATAACGTGGCTCTTTTTATGCTTATAAAAGACCTTGCCTCTAGATGCACATGTCACCATGGTGCCTGGGACTGGGGACGATTCAAGCAGGGCTGCCGCCTTACTGTTCCTGGAGCCCCCACTCTCACCCTTGAAGTCCAGACCCCACAATGTCCAGCACGCTGATGTCTTTCTGCCCCCCACCCTGCAGATCCTGCTTTGCTTCTCCCCTTGAAATTTGGCTTCTCTTGTCATGTTCTACTCACACATCCCCAAATTGCCATGTCCATTTCTATGTCTGAACCCCCAGTCTGGCCATGGTTCAAGTTCAAGTTCTTTCCCCAGGACATCCTCACGCCCAATGCAAGTCAGTGCTGTAAATAAATTGGGGGTTGGGGAATCTGGGGGAGTACCTAACTTCAGATGTTTGAAGCTCAATTCTAGTGTTGGTCTAAAGCCCTCTTTTCCATAATGAAGATGTGTTTGCATTCTAGCAGCTTCTGTCTATCATCCCCATTCCTCTCTGTCACTGAGCTGGATAAATCTAACGCCTCTTCTATGTGACAGGCCTTCAGCTATTTGAGGACAGTGATCACGTCTTTCTGAAATCTTCTCTCCAGGCTGCCTTAGCAAGAATGCCAGGTCTGCTGGGAAACTGCTTCTGGAATCCTGATTTGAGATGTGGCCCCTGCACATAAGAAGGACCTAGAAAAAAGAGGGAGAGATAACTGAGAGGTGAACAAGCAGAGACTCCCACACCAGGCTGCAGGGAGAATAGGGGCTCCCCGGCCCTACCTCATGCTCTGGACTTGCCTTTCCTTCCATCACAGAAACGTCTGGAGAACAACCTGTCATTGCCATGCCATGGGTGTGCAAAATAACTCCTCCCTGTCTGGAAATCTGGAGTGAAATGATACTGCCTGTAAAAGTTCTCTGTAGAGTTATTGGCATGTTTTTGAATAAATTATTCCTATTTTTTGGCTCTAAAAGTGGATTTAGCATCCCTTGGGAGTATTGGCTCGGGCCGGAATATGTGTGGAAGCCCAGAGGGAGGAAAAGTCCTGATTTTAATGAAGAAACACCACAGACACATGGGAAAAGGACCCAAAAACAAAACCAGGGAAGCATAATGTACCCAGCCCTCCTCAAAGCACATGGGAGTTGGCACTGTGTGCATTTCTGGTGTTCAAGCAAGGTTGAAACATAACCCAAACATTGGCGAGACCATGGGCCAACTCCCTACATTTCTGGAACAGTCTTCCTGAGAATTAGAAATAACATTTTATCAATGAGAATTCCCTTTAGTCTTTCCCACACAGGCTGCCTCTTCTGCCTGGTACTGGACAAGACCCACTCACCCTATTCTGAGCATGGCTATGTTTTCTGAGCGTAGATGGAGACCCCCCTTCCCTCCTTCTCCAGAACTCTTCTTTGAGGAGGGCCTGTATTTAGTTGGAAGAAATATTTTGAGTCACTATGGGTGGAAGATGACACCCAAGGCTATGCTCAAGTAGCAAAAGACGCCTTTGGAACTGCATGCATAGGGCAAGGAGGGACATTTGTGTTGTAGCTGAGAGGCGAGTGAGGACAGAATAAAGGAGAAAGAGGTAAGGGGACAGCCAGGGGATGGGAGAGACCATGGGAGTGAAAGGAAGGAAGCGATCCTGACTCCCTTTGAAGGCTTATTGTAAGTTATTAACATCATCAAAATGGCTGGTAGGAATGAACTGGGGGTGGGCGTGGGGGGAGGGTTGGGTATTGTGCCTAAATTTGAGTGAAAGAGGCCAGAGACTGTCAGGGATGCGGGGAACAGAAGTCCTGAGCCTGAGTTACATTTGTTGCCTTTCTAGTCTCCCATTTGACTTGAACTCCTTCTTCTGGGGGCTGTATCTTTGTATCTCCAGTGCCTGGCACACAACCCAAAACATAGAAGACCCCCAAAAAATGTTGCTTAAAGGAAATAAATAGGGAAAGAGAGGCAGTGGTATCTTCTCATTTTGCAAGTAATAAAACCCAAGAGATAATTGAGAATGTCCCAGAAAGGTCAAAGTCCCAATATTGATTTTTTTAATAAAGTCTGATTCATTCAAAGGAAAATGGAATCAGTTAAATTTTTCTCTAAACATTGCCTCCCTTATCTTGACACTGTCTCTTCTTTAGGTCTGGCCCAGATGCACCTGCCCCTTGAAGCCTTTTCTATTCCCCTAACTAGGCATCATGGTACATGACCTAGAATCATTGAAAATTGGAATTAAGAAGGGATGTCAGAGGTCAGTTACTGATAGTCTGATCCCTAGACCTTTCTAATGTCACTTAATACTTTCTATCTTTATTTGTTTTAGAAAATGTCTTTTACTTTAAAATGAGTTCTTTCTGGCCCTGTCAACATAGATGTGCGCTCTACACATGAATAAACCTAAGTCAAAAGCGTGAAACAGGATTGGCAAAATGTCAGTGCTGGAAAGTGCTTTGCAAATGTTTTATAAGAAATAGATATTACTCTTTCAAACCATAATGGCTTCCTGGTAAATGAAAGACCCTTTTGTTCAGTTGAGCCCCTTGAGTTAGGATATGCAAAATGCACTTAGAGCTCAGTTTTAGAATACGAGTTGGAGGAAGCCAAATTTGTGTTCTAGTGGTAGGGGTCAAGGGCAATCTGGGGGACAGGAAAGGAGGTGAAATGGAAATAGCTAATACAAAAATGGCCTAGTGGGATGGCGGGTGGAGGTGAGGGGTGACGTTCAGGAAAAGAGTGCTGGCAATGTCTTCGAGTAATGAAGGTGGATGCCCATGTTCTTATGATGTGACCCTGCCTCCACCTCCATTTCCTGCAAACCTGGAGCTGAATTTTTGAACAAAGTTTCCCCAGAAATTCACAGAAATATTGGGGAGGGCATTGGATCTTCAACAGGATGTAGAATAGACATTTGGGGAATCTTATCTAGAGCTTAAGAGCAGGGAGAGCCCACCCCATATCTGAGTTATACAAGACTATTTAATATCATGGAAACCTGTGTCAGTACAAACATGCTTTTCTTCCCTACAGCATCACCTTGAAATTCTCATATCTGAAGACAGGAGATAGAGGTGGAAATGAAAGTCACGCATGAACAGTCAGATCTCAGTTATAAAGTACAAAACATCAATTGAATGCCTTTCATGTAGTTTTTGTTATTCTCTAGTGTGAATTTTGATGATGTGATCATTGCTCAAGAGTTCTGAAGATATCATCAATGTGGAGTTGGGAGACAGGGGGAAAAGGATGGTTTAGTGATATATTATCCTAACAGCTTCCACAGTGAAGTCTGATGAAAAGTTTTCACACGTGATTATACATCCAAAGAAGAATGGCAAGTGGCATATCCACAGATGAATCCTGTGCCAGGAACACAGTGAAATTCAGGGGTGTGGTACTTTTAAGGACATAGGAAAGGATTAATGCTATGATAAAGCATGAGGCAATTCCTGCCTTGATGGCTTTATTTCTGGAAAGATCTTGCTAGAAGATGAAATTGCTCTGGATCTTCCTCACAATCAGATATACTATGGTGCTGGACCTTAATAATGCCAGTGAGAGCAGCTATGTAGCCTGTCCATTCTAGGTATTTCCTTTGATACCTCTCCCATTCTTGTCCATAGCTGTCTTCCCAGTCATTCGTGCTGTCATTTCCCATTGTCCCAGAGTTAATGAGAATACTAGGTCTAAATCTCCCCCTGCATACAGAATGACATGAACAACAAAAGCTCCCGAGGTTTGTATGAGGCCAATGTGTGGGCAGCAGTTTATGGCAGGTGGCTTGTTCACCAGCCTGCCCATCTTCCTATGGCGAGGCTTCTGGTTCATAATATTATTTTCAGCTTTCTCGTAAGATAAAGAGATGAGGGAATTATGTCTGTGTCCAAATTGATGGACAAGATGGTAATGATGCCAATGGGCAGGTCAAGCTCAACAATAATGTAAATCAAAAAGGGGCAGATGAAATCAGGGAGGGAGACCAACCATAAGAGACTCTTAACTATAGGAAACAAACTGTGGGTTGCTGGAGGGGAGGTGGGTGGGGGGATGAGGTAACTGGGTGATGGGCATTAAGGAGGGCACTTGATGTAATAAGCACTGGATGTTATATGCAACTGATGAATCACTAAACTCTACCTTTGAAACTAATAATACACTATATGTTAATTAACTAAATTTAAATGAAAAAAAAGGGGGCAAAGCTCAGCAGTGTTCTAGGCCAGATCTTTAGGTTATCAAAGATTAGGTGGCCTTCCTCCACTCTGTGATTATAGGTGCAGGGATATCATTGTCATTCAGTAAGACCGTGTGGCCTGCCTTTTTGGCTGCCTTAGAACCTGCTACCTCCATGACAATCCCAGTATCTGCCTTCTTTAGACTGGAAAATCATTACTGCCTCCTTGGTCACGGCAACAGCTTCATCCTCTCTCTCACAGCCTACCACAATGATCAGCGTTTGCAAAGATGATCCCTGAGTGGCTGGTTAAGAGCTCATACAGGTGCTCATGACTTAAGTCCTTCTGTTCCATACTGGCCACTACAGTGGCCTTAGCAGCCTGTTTGCTAACTTGCTCCCCATCAGTGGTGAAGCATTTGTCAGTGTCTTCTACCATTCTACTGTTGACTGAAATGGTATATACACACTGTCAGCAGTGCTTTGGCTATGAAGGACAGTTACCTGTAGTCATAATGACCTTGATCCCAGCACTTTGGCATTCAGTGAGTGCATCAGGCACAGTGGACTGAAGGGGATGGATTTTTTGTTGACAAGAGCTCACAAAGCAGAAGTTGGAGGTGGGAAAGGTCATGGTATCTGTCAACTGAGTAGGTTTCTGAGAACTTGTTTGCTGGCAGGTAGAGGGGGTAGAAGCCAAGAATATGTCTCCCCTAGGCCATCTAGCTTCATGAACACTGTGAAGAAGGCCTCAGCTGTGCCTTTGTCTGGAGGCTAATCTAGGACATTGATAATGATGGTGCTGTGCTCTCTAAGACCTTCGCAGGGAGAAGGTCTCATCATCATGAGGGGCCATTTATAACTGGAGCCATCCATCTTATCTATGAGGAGCTGAAATGTGTTGGTAGAATCAAAAGAGATTTCAGGCATTTTGCAATTTTATTTCCTAACTTCCATCATAGCACCCACGGTGACCTCTGAGAATTTCCAAGGGCAGTTTCTGAGGCATCTCCAAGCACAACTTTCTTGATGAGGGGAACATTTTCCTGTCCTTGTTTGAACCCAACTCGCTTATCCAGTGTTATTATCTTGAATAAGGAGGCCCAGATTCCAGAGCTTCAGACAGAGAGTTGGTTTGTCGGTTCTTCATGTGTGTCAGCAATGTAGGTCTGATTGTCAAACTGCACGTGGATCCCATGGTGAGTCTCAGTGTCAGTTTTGTCAGAGCAAATGATAGAAGTGGAATGAGGGTCTCCACTGCATCAAGGCTCTTCACCAGGAAGTTCTTCTTGGCCATCCACTTTTCTGTCATTAGCAAGATGACAGTGAAAATGACCAGAGCCTCTTGGGTTCATGGGCCACAATGATATGAATCAAGAAGATGGTGGAGTCTGGGCTGTAGTTCATGGACACTTCATAATGAAGAGAAGGATGCTGGTCAAGTGGCCTCTCCTGCCACAATACAAGTGAAGTTCCCAATCTCAGTAGCTATGGGTGTCTTCTCATTTCCACTTCCTGAAGCCAGTGAGGCAGTCTATCCAATGACCCTTTTTGGGTGTTTTCTCTTTGTCTTTAGTTCTACTAAGAGGCACAAAGTAAATTTTTGACATTGTCTTGCCCATGATGCTGATGACATGGGTGCTGGTGGAGTGAGGCTGGCCATTGGGTTCTGGACCATAGGAGGGCATGGTTCCAAGGTGTGAGCCACACTGAGGGCCTGGAGCCCAAAGGTCCAGTTGTGGGAGCTTGAGGTGGGGGGAGCTGAAGGGTCAGGCTCAGACTGGATCTTAGGCTGGTGCCAGGCAGTCCAGTAGGTTCAGGCCTGCTCCTGGTTTTCTATCTTATTTCTCTTCATCTTTTATCTACTTTTCCAGATTGAAAGCCTCCTGAGGGCAGAGCCTGTGTTTGTTTTATCATTGTATTCTCATCACATGGGAATTTAGAATAGGTGTTCCTTGAATGACTAAATAACCTCACAATTTGGGGCCTGTGGATTTGTGGCCACCACTTGGAAAAGTACTGTAGCCACTGCCTGGCAGTGAGAAAGCCTGAATGAATGGGCTTCATAATGCAAACAGCTTGAACCAGGTCAGCAGTTCTCAACTGGAGCCCCTGGAAATCCTTTCAGGGAATAAAGTACAAAAGTCAGTCTCAGCCTCCATTGCTGTCTCTGCACAGTCAAGTTGAAAATAGGGGAATGATAGCATTTACCTCTTGGAGTTGTTAGGATTCAATGATATAATTCACAGGGAGCACTTAGAACTTTCCTGGGATTAGGTAAGCACTCAAATGTAGTTATTCATATTAATGTTCCAGTTAGTAATCACAATAAAAAAGTAATGTCCTTTTTACTGTAGAGACTGCAGCTCTATTTCATTCTCTTTGTCAACTATTAACTGCCTATGACACATGAGGCCTTGTGGAAGATAAAAAATATTAGCCCGATTTAGCATGATTCAGCAATCCTAAGGTGGGTGACTGGCAGCAGCATCACTGTCCCTGCAGGTGGGAGTACTCATTATAGTTCACGATCGACATTTTTGGTAGTTTTTGACTTTGGAAGTTTCATGTAGAGGTATTTCAGCTACCTTCTCAAAAGAAATCAATATATTTATCTTTATATAAAAATAAGTAAATCAATCAATCAATCAATGACCCTTTATGGAGATCTCTGAAGGATGGGAACATGTCTTATTTATCTCATTGACCCACATATCTAGCACAGCTCATGACATGCACTCAGGAGCTGCTAAATACAATTTCTGAATGAATGAATGAAACCTGTTCATAGAAGGCATTGACATTGGACATTGCTTCAAAATAATCCAGAATCAGTGGTGATGGATTTGGATCTAAGAGCTTTCATAGACACCTTTGCATACCCACAAGTTCCCATTATGTTATGGTGCATCCTGTAACCAAAAACCCTGTCCCTACTGAAACCCACCCCAGATTTGGATCTAGTAGCTGCTTCCACAGTGAGGGGAGAGTTAACTGCCAGACTTGTCCTAATTAAAAATCATTCAATCTGGGCTTTGGAGGGATACAGTCTGATGTAACCCTCATCAACTCCATCAGCAATGCCATGAACAATTTTTTTTAAAGATTTTATCTATTTATTTGACAGAGAGAGACACAGCAAGAGAGGGAACACAAGCATGGGGAGTGGGAAAGGGAGAAGGCTTCCGGCAGAGCAGGGAGCCTGATGCGGGGCTCGATCCCAGGACCCCGGGATCATGACCTGGGTTGAAGGCAGACGCCCAACAACTGAGCCACACAGGTGCCCCACCATGAAAAATTTTAAGAGTTAAGTTGATGTGGCTTATCAGGGGACCTTAGCTGCTAGGATGCCATGGCCTGGCTTGATGCCCTTGGCCAAAGCCAAGTGTTGGGTGGGTAGCTTGGCTCTCTCAACGGCCTGCCTGGCCTACTCTGGTGGTATGTGTCAGGGCAGCAAGAATGCATTGCTTAAGCTATGAATGTGGACCATCTCTGAAGGCTGGAGGAGCAGACAAATGTAGGGAGGGAGCTCTGATTCTGATGGTGGGATAAGAGAACAGGTTGTCCAGAAGGACATGTAAATAGTCCTTGGCTCCAGTGTCCTTGCTGTTACCCACAGTTATAGTTGATCATGGGTATTGCTCTGGGGCAGGGAAAAGGTGGAACCAGCCTAGGAGCAGATGACAGGGCACATTCCAGATCTAGTGTGCATAGGTAACCTTAGAATAAAGTGGGTGTGGCTGGGAATGCCATGACCATACGGAGGGCCCTACTCTTAATCCTTAGAAAGAGGTCTACTCATCCCAGGGATACCAGAGCCCATCTTCTCAAAGAGACACATCCTGATGTGATGGTTGGAAGGACACCAGAAGTCCTGTCTTTTCCCCATCCTCACCTTTCCCCATCCAGGAAAAAAAGGACCACTAACAATCTCATTCCTGTTCCTTTGCTGGTTGCTAATTAATTTTAGCATATGGAACATTTTAAATAAGACCAGGTTCACCTCACTGCATTGGAATTTGAGCTTGCAAAGCAGGGCCTTAGGGCTTTGAAATGCTTTGTAGAAAAGGCAATGCTGTATAGGGCTCCTCTGTTACCAAGGGCCTTTCCCACTGGAGAGAACTAAACCACCTCTTTGAGTGACTTATCCCACAGGCTATAAAGTGGCTTTGGTCTAAGCCTCTGGTGCAGTGGGCTTAATAGCATGAATAATATGTTCTTTTTCCTCTCTGCTGCCATCCTAACCTTCTGACATTCCTAGAATATATCAGGCTTTCTCCTGCATCGAGACCTCACTTCCCTGGTCTTTGCATGATTGGCTGTTTTTCATTCTTCAGATCTCTGCTCAAGGTCAGCTTCTCAGAGTGACCTTTCCTACCACTCGGTGTCTAAAGTAGGTGTTCCAGCTCTAGCTCCTCCAGTATGGTCTAGTTCTTTCTTTTATGGCCCTATTTGCAACTCTAACTGCATTTATGCATTATTCACTTGTTTGTTATCTTTAGCATGTGAGCTCTGTGAGGGCAGGCTTGTCTTGTTATTGCTGTATTGGGGGCACAGGACAGACCTAGCATACTTAAAACATTTGAGTTTCTATCATGTGTACTTTAGTATTTGGGGGGAATTTCTGGGGTTGGGAATTGGACACAGTCTCACAAGCTTAAGGTCCAGTTGGGAAGATGGAAAATTTATCAGTTGGCACTCATGGTAAGTACTTGGAGAGGGAGGAGAGGGCGTAGCTGGGGAAACACCCAAAGAAATCTGCAGAAGTTGGAGGGGTTCTCCTGGAAAATAGAAGAACTGAGACCCAAAGAAAGTGACAAGTAGCTGAAGAAAGAGGAAAATAATTTTGGGTAGAGTGTGTAGCATGTGCAAAGACCTGGAGATGGGAAAGATGGCATTTTTGAGGACCTGAGAGCTTGTAGTAGGTAAAAGAGGATGAGCAGCAAGCAATGGGGATGGAGACATAGCAATAGTTAGAGCACAGCATGATGGGGCCATACTAAATTTACATTTTATTCTGTAGGAAATGAAGAGCTACTGAAGAGTTTTATTTTTTTAATTTTATTTTATTATATTATTCATCATACATTACATCATTAGTTTTCGATGTAGTGTTCCATTATTCATTGTTTGCATATAACATTCAATATGTGCTCTCCTTAATACCCATCACTGGCTAACCCATCCTCCCACCCCCCTCCCCTCTAGAACCCTCAGTTTGTTTCTCAGAGTCCATAGTCTCTCATGGTTCGTCTCTCCCTCTGATTTCCCCCCCTTCATTTTTCCCTTCCTACTATCTTCTTCTTCTTTTTTAAACATATAATGTATTATTTGTTTCAGAGGTACAGGTCTGTGATTTATCAGTCCTTTTTTTTAAAGATTTTTTAAAAATTTATTTATTTGAGAGAGAAAGAATGAGACAGAGAGAGAGCATGAGAGGGGGAAGGTCAGAGGGAGAAGCAGACTCCCTGCTGAGCAGGGAGCCTGATGTGGGACTCGATCCTGGAACTCCAGGATCATGACCTGAGCTGAAGGCAGTCACTTAACCAACTGAGCCACCCAGGCACCCATGTGATTCATCAGTCTTACACAATTCACAGCGCTAACCATAGCACATACCCTCCCCAATGTCCATCACCCAGCCACCCCATCCCTTCCACACCCCCACCACTCCAGCAACCCTCAGTTTATTTCCTGAGATTAAGAATTCCTCATGTCAGTGAGATCATATGATACTTGTCTTTCTCTGATTGACTTATTTCACTTAACATAATACCCTCTAGTTCCATCTACGTTGTTACAAATGGCAAGATTTCATTTTTTATGGTTGCATAATATTCCATTGTATATATATACACCACACCTTCTTTATCCACTCATCTGTTGATGGATATCTTGGCTCTTTCCATAGTTTGACTTTTGTGGACATTGCTGCTATATACGTACTCATTTGGATCACTACATTTGTATCTTTGGGGTAAATACCCAGTAGTGCAATTGCTGGGTCATAGGGTAGCTCTATTTTCAACATTTTGAGGAACCTCCATACTGTTTTCTAGAGTGGCGGCACCAGCTTGCATTCCCACCAATAGTGTAGGAGGGTTCCCCTTTCTCCGCATCCTTGCCAACATCTGTCGTTTCCTGACTTGTTAATTTTAGTCATTCTGGAACAGACCTATAACCACTAAGGAAATTGAAGCAGTCATCAAAAATCTACTAACAAACAAAAACCCAGGGCCAGATGGCTTCCCAGGGGAATTCTACCAAACATTTAAAGAAGAATTAATACCTATTCTTCTGAAACTGTTCCAAAAAATAGAAATGGAAGGAAAACTTCCAAACTCATTTTATGAGGCCACCATTACCTTGATCCCCAAACCAGACGAAGACCCCATCAAAAAGGAGAATTACAGACCAATACCCTTGATGAACACAGATGCAAAAATTCTCACCAAAATACTGGCCAATAGGATCCAACAGTACATTAAAAGGATTATTCACCACGACTAAGTGGGATTTATCCCTGGGCTGCAAGGTTGGTTCAACATCCACAAATCAATCAATGTGATACAATACATTAACAAAAGAAAGAACAAGAATCATATGATCTTCTCAATAGATGCAGAAAAAGCATTTGACAAAGTACAGCATCCTTTCTTGATCAAAACTCTTCAGAGTATAGGGATAGAGGGTACATACCTCAATATCATAAAAGCCGTCTATGAAAAACCTACAGCGAATATCATTCTCAATGGGGAAAAACTGAAAGCTTTCCCCCTAAGGTCAGGAACGCGACAGGGATGTCCACTATCACCACTGCTATTCAACATAGTATTAGAAGTCCTAGCCACAGCAGACAACAAAAAGAAATAAAAGGCATCCAAATCAGCAAAGGAGAAGTGAAACTCTCCCTCTTTGCAGATGATATGATACTTTATGTGGAAAACCCAAAAGACTCCACCCCAAAACTGCTAGAACTCATACAGGAATTCAGTAAAGTGGCAGGATATAAAGTTGATGCACAGAAATCAGTGGCATTCCTATACACCAACAACAAGACAGAAGAAAGAGAAATTAAGGAGTTGATCCCATTTACAATTGCACCCAAAACCATAAGATACCTAGGAATAAATCTAACCAAAGAGGCAAAGAATCTGTACTCAGAAAACTATAAAAGACTCATGAAAGAAATTGAGGAAGACACAAAGAAATGGAAAAAGGTTCCATGCTCATGGATTGCAAGAACAAATATTGTGAAGATCTCAATGCTACCTAGAGCAATCTACACATTCAATGCAATCCCCATCAAAATACCATCCACTTTTTTCAAAGAAATGGAACAAATAATCCTAAAATTTGTATGGAACCAGAAAAGACCCTGAATAGCCAGAGGAATGTTGAAAAAGAAAAGCAAAGCCAGTGGCATCACAATTCCGGACTTCCAGCTCTATTACAAAGCTGTCATCATCAAGACAGTATGGTACTGGCACAAAAACAGACACATAGATCAATGGAACAGAATAGAGAGCCCAGAAAAGGACCCTCAACTCTATGGTCAACTCATCTTTGACAAAGCAGGAAAAAATGTCCAATGGAAAAAAGACAGTCTCTTCAACAAATGGTGTTGGGAAAATTGGACAGCCACATACAAAAGAATGAAACTGGATCATTTCCTTACACCACACACAAAAATAGACTCCAAATGGTTGAAAGACCTCAATGTGAGACAGGAGTCCATCAAAATCCTAAAGGAGAACACACGCAGCAACCTCTTTGACCTCAGCCACAGCAACTTCTCCCTAGAAAGATCACCAAAGGCAAGGGAAGCAAGGGCAAAAAGGAACTATTGGGACTTCATCAAGATAAAAAGCTTTTGCACAGCAAAAGAAACAGTCAACAAAACCAAAAGACAACCGACAGAATGGGAGAAGATATTTGCAAATGACATACCAGATAAAGGGCTAGTATCCAAAATCTATAAAGAACTTCTTAAATTCAACATCCAAAGAACAAATGATCCAATCAAGAAATGGGCAGAAGACATGAACAGACATTTTTCCAAAGAAGACATCCGAATGGCCAACAGACACATGAAAAAGTGCTCAACATCGCTCGGCATCAGGGAAATCCAAATCAAAACCTCAATGAGACACCACCTCACAGCAGTCAGAGTGGCTAAATTTTTTTTTTACTTTTTTATTGTTATGTTAATCACCATAGTGATTAGAGTCTTTTGGGTTTCCCACATAAAGTATTATATCATCTGCAAAGAGTGAGAGTTTGACTTCTTTGCCGATTTGGATGCCTTTTATTTCTTTTTGTTGTCTGATTGCTGTGGCTAAGACTTCTGCTACTGAAGAGTTTTAAGTTAGAGAGGCATGATCCAATGTTCACTTTTGAGGGACCACTCTGCTTTGTGGGGAGCAAAGAGTTGGAGGGGCAAGACTAAAGAAAGGGTGAACATATAAGAGGTATACTGGTGGTCCAAGTGAGCAAAAATGGCAGCCTGGACTAGAAAGGCAGCTATGGGCCTGGACAGAATGGAACACTCCTCAGTATTTAGTGTCTAAAGATAGATGATTGACTTTGGGGGCGGGGGAAGTAGTGGAGGCTGGAGTGCTTGGGTGCAGACAAGGCCAAGGCCCATGTGACCTGGGCACCTGTGCAGATGGTGATGGCATTCACGGAGGCAGGAGAGCCAGGGGAAGGAGAGGAACCACACACATCACCTCCCTCAGGCCATCCCTCCTTTTCTTTTCCCCTTGGGAAATTCTAGCTGCCCTAGAGGCCCAGCACAAGTGCCATCTCTTCCTCAAAGTTTCTTCTGAATCCTCTTCTGAGCTACAACACCAGCAACTGGCCCACACCCTCTGCCACTTGTGTATGTTGTTCTGCATTATTTCCTCCATGTTTGTCTTGTCTTTCCAACTAGGTTGCGTACTTCTTGGTAGCAGAACCCTATGTCCCAATGATGGCCATGGGGCTGAGTACATGGCAGATGCTCTGTCCTTGGGGGCTGTGTCAGTAAGGGTTCTCCAGAGAAGCAGAACCAATAGGATTTGCCTATATATAGAAAGAGATTTGTTATAAGGAATTGGCTCATGCAATTATGGAGGCTGGCAAGTTCAAAGTCTGCAGTGTGGGCTGGCTAGAGACCCAGAAAGAGCTGATGGTGCAGATGAAGTCTGAAGGCAGTCTGCTGGAGATTTCCCTATCACTCAGAGAGACTGCTCTTTTTGTTCTATTCAGGTTCAACTGTTCAGTTGAGGCCCATTCATATTACAGAGGGGGAGCTTCTTACTCAAAGTCTACTGATTTAAATGTGAATTTCATTAAAAAAATGCCTTTATTTTATTTATTTAAATTAAATTTAATTGTATTATATTATGTTAGTCACCATACAATACATCATTAGTTTTTGATGTGGTGATCCATGATTAATTGTTTTTGTATAACACTCAGTGCTCCATGCAGTACATGCCCTCCTTAATACCCATCACCAGGCTAACCCATCCCTGGGGCCACCCCCCTCCCCTCGGAAACCCTCAGTTTGTTTCCCGGAGTCTATAGTCTCTCATGGTTCATCTCCCCCTCTGATACCCACCCCCTTCATTTTTCCCTCCCTTCTCCTAATGTCCTCCATGCTATTTCGTATGTTCCACAGACGAATGGATAAAGAAGATGTGGTTCATATATACAATGGAATATTACTCAGCCATCAGAAAGGATGAATACCCACCATTTGCATCAACATGGATGGAACTGGAGGGGATTATGCTAAGTGAAATAAGTCAAGCAGAGAAAGACAATTATCATATGGTTTCACTTATATGTGGAACAAAAACGCCTTTTAAATTGACACCTAAATTCACCATCACAGGGGTTACCTGAGTGACTTTATGCAAGTTATAATCATGCTTTTAAGCCAGGTGGGTGGTTAGGTTGGCAAGGCTTTGACTTCTTAGATCTCATAGGCACATATAGAAGCTGAAGAGAATACCTGAGCCCAGAGAGGTGAAGTGATTTTCCCAAGGTCACCAAGAAATTGTAGTGCCAGAGCCAGGAGTGAAACCAAGGTTTCTGGACATCCAAACTTGTGTCTTTTCTACTATATCTCATAATGGACAACTTGTGCGTGTGTGCGTGTGCCTGTGTGCACATGTGCATGCACGTGTGTGTGTGTGTCCCTGTCAAGAGGCCAGGATACCTTATTGGAGCTGTGACTTCTAGTTTTTAATTTGGAGATTAAAAAGCACAGAGAAAGGCAATAACTTTCTCCAGCTGTGTATTCTGTTTTAGTGAGCTTCTAAAAACAACAAATTGGACAGGAATTCAGGAAAGGTATGATACAACTTAGCCCTTCATCAAAAATAGCCAGTTCCACTGAAGCCAGCTCACGCCTGGGAGCCCCGGGTGGTTTGGGTTTTTATAGTAAGTCCTGAGAGCAAGGTAGAAACCTGTTACGTTGGAAGAGACATGCAAGATTTAGGATCCAAACTAGAAGGTTGGGTCACCAGGCCTCACACAGGCCCAGAATCCAGAGTTCCAGCTTGGGCTGAGTTTGGGAATTCTGGATAAGCAGAGGGAAATTAGGTAGACCATGGAATTTAGACCAGAATACTTGGGACATATTCTGGATGAGGGAATCGCCTGTTAAACTCTGTTCCAGAGTAACTAGGGTGTGACCATTGAGCCCCGGGGTCTGAGTGGCTTGGGCTCAATCTCTCTGTGTCTCTTTTTCTCCATCTCTCTTTCTCTTCTGGCTGGAAGGTGCCAGCTAGCATGTGCTGCTCCATGGCAGGCATTGGAGGTCTGCATGTGAGGGCTGGCTTCTCAGGGGACCCTTACTGCTCTCTTCAAATTCTCCAGAATTCTAAGCAGGTGGCCTCTTCTTTTGCAAAGTCTTTGATGCAGCAAAATTCAGCATTATATAAATGGACAGCCCTTTGAGGCTGTTGTAATAAAATGTGGTCTGCATAGTTTCAGTATTTGTCAAAGCAGTAGAATCAGATACCAGTTATGTCCACATGATGCCAACTACCCAGATGGAAAAGAACAATCTGTTTGTCACTTTGGCCCACTGACATTCCAGAGAGCAGAAATTCCCCAACTTTCAGAATCTGTGACATGGTAGTGACTGGATTCATTGTGCTTTCTTTCTCCTAAAACTGCTGTATGGTTGGATTTAATTTTTTTTTTATCTCAAGGGATTCAGATTTAGCTTAGTACAAAAGAACTGGGAGCCCCCTGGGTGTTGCATGAGGGAGCTGGGTAGTTAGTGAAATTGAGCCACATTTTCACAGATCTCCAGACCCAGAGACCTTGCCTTGAATGCCATATTTCAGAGAACATCTAATGGATAAATACATTTAGCACCAAAACCTTGGAAGGTGGGGAGTGTGGCACATGGGAGGCATCATTAATTTTCAAGAGTATGGTGAATATTTAGAGCTGTAATCAAACTTGGTCACTTCTATATGCACCAGAGCACTTGTGGAAAACCAAACTGGGATCACAATGGACAAAGTGCAAAGGCCTGGCTGGTAGGAAAAAAAGAGCAAAACATGGAAACCTTAATGGGTGGATGGAGGATAGGTTGGTCTTCTTTTCCACTGTTTTTTTTTCCATCCACAGAATTACTCAATAATTGATAAAAGGAGTTCTGTAAATGTTATGGATTCAGAATTTTGGGGAAAAATGTGATAAGACTCCTTGTAAATTTCAGTTTAAGCTGTGTGCCGATTATTTTGGGAGGCACTGCAGCCAGTTCTCTCCTCAAGTGAAGGTCAGAGGGAGGGGTGGTAGCAGCCACGATGTTGGTTGCCAATATTGGTGTGTGTTGTGGGATGGACTGGCTGGATATTTGCAGCCTGAACTGTTGAAGAGCTTCACCTCTGCCCAACCTCTTCTCCAAGCCATGTGTGGATTCTGGAATAGGAGCTGCTGGTGGACAACAGCAAAGATTCCAGGATGGAGCTTTCTAGATTTAGAGATCCTTTCTTCGTGGGAAGAGGAGAGGAACTTAAAGTCCAGCCTGGAACCAACAAACTAATACATCTGGAGACAGGAATCCCAGATACAAATATCTGAGCATTAAGGAAAAAGCTGGAAAAAATTAGCACTAAGAGAGATCTGGGGCAGGAAGGAGAACTAAAAATTTGTTTTGTACTCGCCCTTGACTTACCACTGGCTGACCCAGGGCTGAAGGATGAGGAGTGGTGGGGTGGGAGGTGGGGCAGGGAGGCAGTTGTTTAGAAGGAGAAGCCAAAACTATTTAAGGCTGCAAACAAATACAGCTGTAGGTCATGGGGAAGGGCAGTCAGTGACCTTGTGGATGGTGATGAACCATAGCTATAAAGAACTTAGAGACAAGAGTTTGTGTCCCTGGATTGACAGATTCTGAAGGAGGTTCAAAGAGGAGAGGGTCTGAAAACCCAGCATGAGGTCAGATTAGCATCACTACCGAGCTGTTTCTGCTTTGCTAAGGGATAGCATTTTAGCATTTGCTGGTGGTCTGCACAGCGTATAAAGGGAAAACTGCAGAAAAAAGCAAAGCAGAGAACAAGAGATTAATGTTGCCAGAGTAGAGGATAAAGAAGTGAGAACTGGAAGGATTCCCAGAATCGCTTGCATCTACTCTTTGAAGGTCCAGAAATAGGGGAATATGAAGGGTGCAAGGAGGAGGGATTTTGGTCTCTGGGTTTTTCTTGGGTTTTCTGATGCAGAATGAAGAGAGAAGAGGCTTATATTAGGTTCATGATTGTCCTCACTGCTTATGGCACTAGCTTGAGCAACATCTCTTTTGGGGATGGAGAAAAGGTGAAAAGCTACAGCCTTGGTAAATGTTGAATTGGAGCAAGCAGCAGAAAAGGTCATTTCAGAACACGTTTGGGGTGGGCTGGGGTCTCTGGAGCAATCCTGAGTGATCTTTCAGGATTTCATTTTTCCCCTCATGTCCACAGGAAGCGTGCAGGTGGAAGGACAATTTGAGAAGGGTGAGGTAGGGGAAGAGGTTGACTGTTGAAAAAAGCAGAGTGAGCTGATTTCCACCATGATCTTTCAGGGTCTTCACTCAGGAAATGCCTTCTCTGAGGACTCTCCCATGCCCCAGGAATGCAGGGCTTCCCTCACCTCGTTCTCGCAGGTCCTGGGGAGTACTGACTTCAGAGAGATCTGGGGACCGGCAGAGGTTGTTCCATCTAGAAGACCCTGCTAATCATCACAGCTACATTTGCTAGACTGTTGAGTCCTGACTCTGCTGAGTTGGCTGCTAATGATCACCAAGGAATGTGGTTAAAAGCAAAGAGACATTAGGAGAAGGAAGGAAAAAATGAAGAGGGAGAAATCTGAGGGGGAGACGAACCATGAGAGACTATGGACTCTGAGAAACAAACAGGGTTTTAGGGGGGGGGGGATGGGTTAGCCTGGTGATGGGTATTAAGGAGGGCACGTATTGCATGGAGCACTGGGTGTTATATGCAAACAATGAATCATGGAACACTACATCAGAAACTAATGATGTAATGTATGGTGACTAACATAACATAACAAAATAAAAAAAATTAAAAAAAAATAAAAGCAAAGAGTCTAAGACTCCATCCCAGAGATCCAGATTCAGAAATTCAAGGGTGGGACCTGCAATCAATATTTAAAAAAATTTTTTTTCCTGATGAATCTAATGTGTAGTTGGGTTTGGAAACCTCTGTGTCTGGAGTCATTGCTCAGAGTTGGGTTTTTACCTTCTAGACTAAGTTTTTGATGTAAAACAGATAGCATCGACCTAACATCTGCAGTGCTCTCAGACCATTATAAATAATGGCAGTAAATGTTGAACAAATATGTAAGATTTATATATACATTACATAGAACTCAAAGATAAATATATTTGTGTTATTGGAATGTCACAATCAATCTAGACAATCACAAAATATATAGGCATTTAACTGGAACATTCCTTCTTTTAATCTACACAAGGTGACCTTCCTCCCTACCACCATCTTTTTGGCTTGCTCAATTTTCAAAACAGTTTCTTTCAGAGAGGTTTCTAGGGCATGGAAGCATAAGCCTTGTGCAGTGTGTAAGGGCTTCTTTGGGAGAATCAGGACTTCAGAACCCCTTAAGGAATGGGATTTTTCAGGTGGTGTTTGTGTGTGTGTATGTGTTTGTGTATGTGTGTGAAACATTCAGTGAGTTTCTAGATGTTTTAAAAAAATACCTTATACACAACATGTAATCTAAGAAGTGCAAATCAAATGGGCAGGGCTGCCATCAACATGTGGCTAAAACTTTCATAATCTAGCAATGGAATTAAATTGACAATGTGGCCATGACAGCCAGGAGGTCAGTACAAGAACTGGGAAGGGGGTCTTGTCAGTCTCAACCTTCACCTGGGGAGGGGATGGATTGATCATCCAAGAAGGCAAAGAGTGAGGAGCCTGGAGGAACCTGTATGGCTTCTGAGGATTCCAACAGAGAATATTGATTTTGTCAGCTCCTCAAACAGGTTAGCAAGCCAAGAGAGCAGCTTCCCCGAAGCTGGAGATAGTCTTTGCTGCAAACCAGTTGTTTGCTCGATAAACAGAGCAAACCCCTGGAGAGTGTTGAAAGAGAGGGGTGCGGCCAATGCCTTTGGCTGACAGCACATTCAGAAGAGCTAAGAAAACAAGGGTATAAACTTGAAAAATCTTTTAGGTTTCGTTTACTCAGGCAAAAAGGAGTCCAGACTACAGCAATTAAGTGAGTTTGATGAATAGGGATGGCTGACCTGGCAGAATTGGGCCTGCAACCCTTTTTTCTTTGGCAGTAGACTATGTGTCTTTACCTTCCTTCCCCTCCCCTTGCCTCCACCCCCCCAACACATGCACACACACATTCTTTTTCTGCCTGTGAAAACTCAGTTTCACTCTTTCATCTGATTTATTTGTCTTCCCGTGGAGGGAACTATATACATTGAATTTCCTTGTTCCCCAATTATTTTATGCAGGAAAATCTTATCTTTCTGGAGAACAAGTGCTGTACATTAGGTTGCTACTTCTTTCCTTTTTTTCCATTTTTTCCCCCTCCTTCTTTCCCTTACTCCCTTCCTCTCTCCCTTCCTTGCTTCTACCCAAAGTATGCCTAGCTAATGCTGGGTCTATGTTGAGCCTTCATTCATTGTTCTATTTGTTCACTTAACCATCTGTATTAAGCACCTGCTATGTGCCAGTCACTAAGCTAAGATCTGAAGATACAGACATAAAAGGCCACTCTTATTCTTCAGACTGTTCATACTCTAGCAGGGAAGATCTTAGATGCTTGGCAATCAAACTGCATACCCATGTTTTGTTGAATGTAATGAAATCCCTATTGTTGACATTTACAACTTTAGAAATGGGTAAGTTGGAAAGATATTTGAAAACAGATTTTAAAATCACCCAAAGGACCAAGATGATGGAACCAATCAAACATGGCAGAGGGAGTTCCCACGTCCCTATTCTACTCTACAGCACCTATAAGTGATCAGCTTCTGAGAAGGACTGGTTTCTAAAGAGGGTGGGAGAGGGCTCCTTCCCTCCCATGGTAGCTCAGGGAACAGAAACCCAGGGTGCAGGTAGGTGAAACCCATTGACCACACAGTTCTAGTCACATGTGACTTACTCTGTGAAACTTCTCTCCAACTCTCCTAGGGCTTGGCATACTCTCCAAAGTCCAAAGAACTTTCTTTAGGCTACCTAGTTTCTCTGGCCCTTGAAAATCATTTTCTCCTTCATGGCTTGCAGAGAGGTAGAGCGTGGGTGCAGTGAGGGGAGGAAACAGGAGAAATAAAAGAAAACACCCATTTAACAATCCCTCAATTGTAAGAATGAACAAAATCTTCAGGGGAAATGAACACTATTCAGAGGAGGGGCTAGGTGTTGTGAAAGGGAGCTTTTCCCACTGAACAAAATCTGTGCTTCCTGCAGGGAATCTCAAATGAGCCTCGGTGTGTGTGAAAGAAGATCACTTTGGAGTAAACTGTTTAATTTGATCCGGGGATGGAATGTACCTAGCACACCTCCTTTTTCAAGGAACTGAGATAGTTCCAGCTTATAATTCAGTTCACTTAAGATGAGGACAAAACAGATTTTGGCATTTCCAGGGAGTCTAGGATGGAAAAATTTCCCGTGTGCCTGCATAATCTTCACCCACGTGGTGAAGCACCAAGCTCCAGCAATTTAGATTCCCATATGGCCATTTGATTGTTACTGCCTGAAGGATATTGGCTGTGGAATGAAGTTAACTGGTTGAATTCTTATCTGAAAAATGGCAAATATTTCAAATACACAGTGCTCATGCTTGGTGTACAGTGAATCCTGTCCTTCCTGGATAAGAATGTGTGCCTTATAGAACTGACTTGTGTAGACCCTTCTGTTGGTAGAGAAACCTCTGGGTTCATTACCAACAACAGTGGATTTGAGGTTTTGAGACCTCAGGAATACATCAAATGTGGCTATGACTATAAAAGGGATTTGGGAGCCTTCTCTCTCAAAATATAGGAAAATAAGTAAGTTTAGAAGATTGGGCCTACAGACCTTTTACAAGTTACAGGCAATATAGTCTGAGGAATTCTGTATGTCTTTCCAGGCTATGAATTGTTTTGATGTTAATAACTTGTGGAGCCCCTGGTGGCTCAGTCAGTTAAGCATCCAACTCTTGATTTCAGCTCTGGTCATGATCTTAAGGTGGTGAGATTGAGCCCCGAGTTGGGCTCTGTGCTGGGTGTGGAACCTACTTGGGATTCTCTCTCTCTCTCCCCCTCTGTCCCTCACTACCACTTCCTCTCTAAAAATAATAATAATAATAATAATAATAATAATAATAATAATAATAATAATAAAATAAAATAAAAAAGAATTTGGGTACTACTTCTCTGTACTAGGCAGCCCTCTTTCTTCCTCCCTCAAAAGGAGATATTGGATTCATAAAATAGCTGGAAGATTCAAATTAGAAACAAGGGAAAATACCCAACTCTGTTCTTAAGAAAGGTACAAAAGCACTAGGTGACTGTGTTAGAAATCTATTCTTGGCCTGGTTGTCTTTGTGTCTGTTCATGCAGGTTAAATTTGATTATGTCTTAATGTCTTCTGAAATTTTGTTGCATTGATGTGTACAAACAATTGTGCCAGGCACTGGAAATAGGGATAGACAAGATTTCAGGTCTCCTTAGGTGAGTCAGAAGGGTGACCTGCCAAAAGAGGGTCTTGAGTCTCTAAGGGTGGAACTTCCCTGCTCTTTGTCCCAACCAACATGGCGGTGAACTTGACCCAAGGAAAGACAGGAAAGATTCCAAGGATGAAAGGGCGTCTCAAGGGTGGTTCTTCTGAAATGCTGGTTTCAACTGATCATCCACATCATTATGACGAGTCACAATGACTAGGTTTCATTTGAGCTTCTACTGCAGCCCTCAAGATGTGGCGTGCTTTCTATGAGGAGAGGAGTTCAGGAGGCTGTACCATTTCCAGGGATTCAACTGACCAAGTCAGTCTTGCATTTTTCATCAGGGTGACATGAGTTAGGAAGTTACCTGGGCAGCCTAGTTGGTAGTAAGACTCTTTAAAATATATGTCACCCCACTGTGAAACAATTAAGCTAAGGCAGGGAAAACACTCAAAGGAACAAAATCAACTTCTTCCCCAACTTCTGTTGTGGGTTCTCCTTGGGCTTTGTTGCTGTGGGAGAGCAAGCGCGCATGCGTGTGTGTGTAAGAGAAAGAGAGAGAATAGTAGTGCCATATTTGCCTCTCAAAGATAATTCTCCTTAATGTGAAATCCAAAGGATTGAATTGGAGCTTACCCAATATGCCAAATATTCTGGTTTCCTTTAACTGTGGACTTGCCATTCCAGAGTCTGTTTATGACAGTAAGAGGAAATATGCTTTATGCTACTGGCTTTCTGGACATGCGGGGCAGTGCTTCCTTTGGCTTTTCTTTTTTTTTTTATTTAAGATTTTACTTACTTACTTGACAGAGAAAGCACAAGCAGGGGGAGTGGGAGAGGGAGAAGCAGGCTTCCTGCTAAGCAGGGAGCCCGATGTGGGGCTCCATCCCAGGATTCTGGGATCATGACCCAATCTGAAGGCAGACGCTTAATGACTGAGCCACACAGACGCCCCTCCCTTTGGCTTTTCTTAACTTTCTCTTTTTCCATAGCACGAGTGCCCTTGGTGGACAAGTCCCCATTTCCCCAGCCCAGATGAGGAGGTGATGATGGGAACTAAGGGTGAGGATGGGTAGAGAAGTGTTAGCAGAGACCCCAGCAGTGCTTCCGAGGCCATCTCCTACTCAGGTTTGGCAGGGTTTGCTGATGGGCAGGAGACCCATGGAACACCCTCTTCCCCAGGTCCACGCCACTGAGTGCACTGTGGGCTCAGCCACCCATCCTGAGAAGCACAAGTGGATATGAGGACAAGTGGGAGAAGCTTCATGGGCAAGCTTTGTGGGCAACCCCAGTGGGCTCCCTAATCTCTCAGTAAGCCTTAGTGAACCAGAAATAGCCATCCAGTATTCCAGGGACCTTAGGGGTCATGGCTGTAGAATCTAGTGACTCGTGACCAGTGACAATGTGTAGACTGAGGCCAAGGGAATGGAATTGCTTTACCCAAGGTCATTCTGGTTATTAATAGCTGAAGGAAGACCTCCTGCATCCCAGCCCAGAGCTCCTCCTCCTGTACTATGAGGCTATATGCTTGTGAGTGTCCTCTCTGGAGATTTTGGGGTGGGATCATTCAACTTCCCGGTCTCAGTCATGACCTATAGGATTGCCACTTTGTTCTTCTCAGACAGATCCTTTATTCCTCTCTTCCTGTGTTCTAGCCATCTGCTCACCCACCCTGAAATTCAGAAAAGAAGAAGAAATCTGAGTGCCCATGGAAAATTTTATTGCTGACCAAATCAGTCCCAACCCCTCCCAGCTTTGTTCCATCTTGAAATCGATTTTCTTTGGCCTGTCATCTGTCGGATTTGCATGACTCTGGAGGTACCCTGACTCTCAGCAGTCCTGCTGGGTCACCATGTCTCAGTCAGAATTGGAAATTTGCTACTGTGCCTTAAAATCATTTTTCAAGGAGTTTGCAATATCAACTTGTCTTATCTTGCACTCAATTAGTTTTTGGCTCTGATTTATTTATTTATTTTTTCATATTAGAACTTGGATTGGCTACCAGACCTGTTGGTTTTATCCATCACCAAGTTAATACAAATTGGTTTTGGGTCTTAAGCAGGGCCTGGCCCTAGGTAAAATTGTGAAATAGTTGAAATGTGTCTCTGGCTCCCAACCGTCTTCCCTTCCAGCCCCCTCCTATCTCCTGCCCTTTCCTTCCCTGGGTTTGCCTGGTGCTAGCTATTTCTCTGGAAAGTATTTGACAACTATAACCATTTTGTCTGATTAACCAATTACATTTGTATAATAACAGCATTTCTATGACAGTGTAAGCATCTTTCCATCCCCACCTCTCTTCAGTTGTGCCAGAGGTCAGTGGTCTCTACATTTGGTTGATCATAGAATATCTGGAGATTTTTGTTCCAAATACAGGTTCCCAGGCCTCACCCAGTGGAAAAAGAATGGAATCTTGGGCTGGTCCCTGGGAATTGGTATTTTTTATTAAGATTCCAGGCCATTCTGATAATTAACCACGGATCTCCAGTGGGAAGTTTCCTTCCAACCCTGAGATTCTGTGTCCCTACAACTTTATTTTTATCACAACACTGGGAGGAATTAATATCATATCATCATCATCATCATCATCACCATCATCACAACAACAGCTAATTTATTAAGCAATCACTAGATGTCAAGTTCAGAGCTAAGCACCTTTTATGAATTACCTCAGGGATGAGACCATTTTTATTTTTCTTCAACAGTGGAGAAATTTAAGGTTCATGAGACCCAGTAGGGAACTGATTAGGATGTCTTAAAATTTCTGAAACTACCAGTGGAGTAAAAAATTCTCCAAATTCCCCAGTCTGGGTTCTAGGGTTCTTTGTAGGACTTGGGGTCAGTGTGGAGGTGGTCTCAGGCCACTTGAGCTGCAGCCCAGCTGTGAAGGCCTTCAGGACAGGGAATGTGTTTCTCAGTCTTTCCCATTCCCCCACTCCAACACACCCAAGCACCCTGCCTGGCAAAGAAATTGCCCTCAGTGGAAGCTTGCTGGATTGGAACTATCTGTAACCCAGCTCTTCTGACATCTGGCCCAGGGCATTTCTACTATCTGGGACTTAATGAAAGCCAGGACCGCAAGGTATAAATTGAGAACAGAGCTTAATTTGGTGTTTCACAGACAGATATTTGGGATTTTAAAGACTCAGATCATGCAAATTACAAAGATAATTATCTCTAATGATGAAGTTTCAGGTGCCTCGACAGGCAGTCCGGCTTTGGAAAGGTGTAGATTCTAGACGCACGTGTGTGTACATGGTCACTTGTTTTTCAACAAAGGCACCAATGCAGCTCAATGGGGAAAGGAAGGTCTTTTCAGTGAGTGGTACTGGAGCAACTGGATATAAACATATAGGATAAAAAAAGAGACTCTTGGCCCCTACTTCATACCAAAAATAAAAGTTAATTTGAAATGGGTATATGTATTTAAATGTGGAAGCTAAAACAATAAGCTTCTAGTAGGCAACATGGGAGAATACCTTTGTAACCATGGGCTAAACTAAGATTTCTTAGGTAGAACACAAAGTTAATAATGTTTTTGTAACAAAAAAATTTGATAAATTGGACATCAAAACTAAAAAACAAGTTTCTGATCATCACGAGATACTATTAAGAAAGTGAGAAGGCAAATTATATTATGGGCGAAAATATTTGCCAAGAGACTAGTATCCAGAGTACCCAAAGAGCTCCTACTACTCAGTTTTATCAAGACAAATAACTTATTTTTAAAAAGTGGGTCCAGGGGCGCCTGGGTGGCTCAGTCAGTGAAGCATCCGGCTCTTGATTTTGGCTCAAATCAGGATCTCAGGGTGGTGAGACTGAGCCCCTAGTTGGGCTATGTGCTGGGCGTGGAGCATGCATGGGATTCTCTCTTTCCTTCTCCCTCTGCCCCTCCCCCCCCAAATGTTCACACCATGGAAACCCGCAAATGCTGCAAAGCAGGGTTTCATTGGTGGGGGTGGGGGGATGATGAGAAAGATGGACTTTTCCAGAACACTACTTTATTGCCCCAGAACTTAGACCCTGAATGTCTACACTTAGTTACATCTGTAACTGTTTGACTTTGTATTTCAGACATGCCCTTTATCCAGTGAAATTCTTCTATGTAAATTTAATTTGCTTACATTTTAATTCTCTTACAAACTTTTTTTTTTTAATGTGGGGTTTGATTCGATTTTACCCTTTACTTTCTTATTCCTTCTGCTTTTTGTCATTTTAATTGCAGTTGGAATTGATTTGGTCTAGCTTTGAGTTGCTACACTTTCCTCTTGACCTTGTTCCTGGACCCCCTCGGGGACTGCTGCCCTCTCCCCACACACCAGACTTGTGACCACACAGGGCCATCTGCTCTGAGACCTCAGTCTCTGTAACTACCATCCAGGGATCCATCTTTCATGTCTTTTTCTTTCTTGGCATTCCCGGGCGGCTGGAGTTAGTTAGTTTTGACTAACAGGTGTTGATGTGTTGATCTCTTGAAAACAGTCTTTTCTGGTTTGTCAGCTCCCGATGTGTCTCAGAATTGTCACCAGCCACCCTGAAATATGATGGCCTAGGCCGGAGATGATAGACTGTCAGCTCTCTGGAAAGTGTCTGGGGCTCTATCAGTCAGCAGTGGACTGGGAGGACTGCAGCATCGTGCTGGCCTGAGTTTACAGAGCGAGGATGCTGACTGGGCTGCTGGGGCTGGGAGGCACCCAGGCTGATTTCTTTCAGGAGTGTGTGGGGCACGTCTATCTTCTGCTTAGGCTTTCCCTGTACTTAAAGATAACTGTGAGACAGCTATTGAGGTGTGAGTAAACCAGCCCGTGATCCTGGCAGCCTGATCTTACTGTCCATCACATTTATGGAGTGCTTGCTGAATACCAGGGGCTCTGCCAAGTGCTTCAACAGCATTGCCTCATTTAATTCTGACAACAACTCAGAGGAGGAAGCTAAGCCTCAGAGAGATTAAGTAACTTTTTCACGGTCACATAGCAATTAAGTGTGTGAGTCAGATTTGAACTCTGAATTGCGTGATTCCAGGCAACATAATCTCCTGACCTCTCTGCTATGCTCTCTGGAGGATGTAGCAATGTAACCATCCATTAATAACGCCCATCTATGTGCCGGATTTGGGGCTGGGAGTGTGGGGGGAGAGGTGCATGAGACACAATCCTTGCCTCAGAGAAATTCTCAATCTAGTGGATGAGACACAGGTTGAACACAAAGAATTATAATCAGGGAATCATTAGGAGATCAGGGAGGTGACATGGAATCAAGAAGGGCATGCATCCTGTGTCTGGGGACGGAGTGAATCTGGGGATGCCTCCTGAAAGGGGGTAGGGGGTGGGGGTTGGGGTGTCTGATCAGGATCTGAATGTACAGGACCTACCTCCTTACGGTGAGTGCAGACACTGTCTTCATGGAGACAGAGGAAGCTGGTAAGACACCTTAACCTCAAAGTTCTCTTCCCATGCCCCTTCTCAGGCAGTGATGCCAAGGATGGGCCTCCCTGGGGCCTGTGGTTCACACCTGCTTCTAGACCATGTTTTTTGGTACCTGAGACTCTGAAATTTCCTGCTCAAAAGGTCCTGAGCCTTCCCTGGGTCTGTCCTCCCGGGGGTGGATGGCACAGCCAGCGTGCATATTCCTAGACCCTGCGGGTGGCAAAGGAGAGTCTATTTGCAGGATCAGGGGGCCAGGACCTGAGCTTGGGCAAGCAACCTACAGCATCCACATGTGTCTCCCTGTATGGGAAGGAGCTGGAGGAGGGAAGAGAAGAGAGGTGAGCCACTGGCCAGAGTCCAGAGGCTGGGACCCAGGGATTTAACGCCACTTCTAAATTAAAACTTGGCCTTTGACCTGGTGGTGGGTACTGGGGAGGGCACGTTCTGCATGGAGCACTGGGTGTTATGCACAAACAATGAATCATGGAACACTACATCAAAAACTAATGATGTGATGTATGGTGATTAACATAACAATAAAAAAGTAAAAAAAAAAACAACCTGGCCTTTGAAATCATGATGAAGGATTTTTTTTAAAAGAATTTTACTGAAGTTACAAAAGATAATACAGAAAGGTCTTGTAGATCTCTGACTCAGCCTCCTCCAATATTAATGTCTTACACAACCACAGAGCCATTATCAAAATAAATCAGCATTGGCATAATACTATTAACTAAATGACAGGATTGAAAACTAGTTAACCAAGGCCTAAGCCAAAAAGACCTTCATCTCTGAGGGGTTGCCTGGAGCTTCCAAAGCTGGAATTGCCACCTTGGAGTTTGGGATTTCCAGGCACGCAAGGGGTGGGTCTTGTCAGGGTACCTACCACCCCGGAAAGCCGGAGGCCTTGGAGGCCTTGGATTCTACCATTTATGACTTGATGAGGGAGCACGTCGTGTCCTCAAGGTCTTGGGCACATTTCATGAGAAGCTCCCAGGATTTAACTGTCAGGACACTATGAACATGAGATCACGTTAGATTTTGGAATATTAGATTATATTAGACAATGCAAGTGTTTGAAGAAGCCCAATCCTGCAGGCAGACATAAGCACACATACAAGCTCTCATCTTTCTCTTCTTAATTCCCCTCTCTTTGCCTTGCTCTCTGCCTGCTGCAGAGTGGACAGAATTGGAGGAACCAGGAGCCCCTGGTTCTCCTCCGAGCTTCATGGCCTTGGGCAAACACTTCGCCCCAGAAAGGGAACCAGGCTGTGCTGTCTCTGAGGTCTTTCCCGTCTGATTTTGGCATTCTCGGTTCTCTGGCTGTGATTTCTCCTCTCCTCACCTTCCCTTGCCCACATTCTTCTCCTTCTCCTCTGTCCTTCCCTAACTCACTTTTCTGCTTTCCTTGTATTTTCTCCTTCTCCTCATTCGGTTGCCCCTGTTTCCCCCTTATTCCCGCCCTCCCACTTTCCCTTTGCTCCCCTTATTCCTTTCTTCTCTCACCTCCCTCTGACACCACCCTTCCTCTCTTCCTGCTCTCCCGGGCGCGTCCCTTTCCTTCCATGTAGGTACGAGGTGGGTTATGCCCAGAGACTTCATGGCCCACCCAATGCTTGTGGCAATTGTTGCAAATGAGAGGGGAAAAAAGAGGGAATTAAATCATAGTACTGGCAGCTAGCAATTTGCTTCATTCGCAGAAAAATGTCCCCGGCTTCCTCAAATATTGAAGCACTGATGAAGAACAGATTTTCTCTGGCTGTTTGAACTCCCCTCTGTCCACATTTGGCAGAGGGACTGCCTTGCATGATATTATTACAGGCGTTTTGATGTGTTCCCCGTTTAGCGAAGTTGGGAGGCATTTCAACGAACCCCTGTATGGATGTAACACTGTTTTTATTGGTAATGAAGGTGTATTAAAATATATATACATTTCCACTGATTTCTGGCTCGGGGGAAGCCAGCATCTGATGATGTCCAGGCATGAAGGCCTGGGGTTTTCCACCCTCTCTCCGTGGGGAGAGATCTGGAATGCAGGCGCTCCTCCTGTCTCCACCCCCTTGTTAGGTCTCACTGATTTTAATAAACATTTTCCTTTCTTCAGTTTCCTCAGTGATATAGAATCAGATATGTCAGCTGGAGGGGTCTTCCAGAGGTCATTTTCCCCATCCCCTGCTCACCCCGACAGCGCCTACATCAGCCAGGGTCCGAGTGAGAGACAGGGACGAGATGGAGACGAGGGGCATTGACGTTGGGAGAAAATGTACCCCCACAGATAGGCAACTATTTCGCTGTGATTCTGTCATGTGCGGGGGGACCCCGGGGTGGATGGATGATGAGGGGAAGGGGCACAGAGGCCAGCCTTCAAGGCTAGCACAAGAGCCTGAGAGGGAGGGCAGGCCAGTTTGGTAGTGAGGGCCGCTGGGGCCCTGGGAAGGCCAGAAGTAATGGCTACTGACAGGGAGCTTCTCTTGTTTTTGGCAGAACTTTTAGTGCCTTCTGTCAGAGTAGGTCCAGCCTTTATTGGCAGGTAGCCTCCCCACCCAGGCACACCTAGATGCAAGCTCTTGGGTTTGGGCCATGGCAGTCACAGTCATAGAATTCCAGTGTTGGCTGGGCTCTTAGAAAGGACAATACAGTCCAGTGATCTTAACCTGGAGCTTCTGAAAGTTCTGGTTCAGTTTTTCTACCTTTGTCCCTTCTCACCAGGGACTCTCAGCTCCAGCTCCTCCAAACAGTTCTCTTCGGGGAATACAACACGCAATTCCATGCCTTGGGAGCAAGCTTATTTCTTTTGCCCGAAATACCCTTCCTCTGGAAAGGCCTTCTTATTTTTTAAGACTTGCCCCCAAAGTCGCCCCACTGTGAAGCCTTTTCTGACTCTCCAAGACAGTGTTGGACCTCCCTCTTTCCTGTGATAGAGCTTATCAGGGGTTTGGTGAGCAATGGTAGAGATGCCGATGTCCCACCTGGACGGTGGACTCCTAGAGGATAGGACTGTCTAGAACATTCTCTCTGGGGACCACTTTGTCCTTCCACCAAGGGGTTGGGGAGGAGTGCTGGTGGCCTCTAGTGAGCAGAGTTGAGATACTGCCAAATGGCCTGCAGTGGCCAGGATAGCCCCCTACAACAAAGAATTATAGGGTCCACAAAATTGGTAGTGCCAATGTTGAGAAACCTGCCACAGGGAATCAGTAACCTGTGACTGAATCCCTGGAACAGAACACAAATGTGTGAAGGGTTAACACGGTCTGAGAAAAGCATTCACTGTTTCCATCTCCTGGTGGACAAGACAAAGGTGTGGCCTTTGACAACAAAATTATAAGGAAAGTTTTAAGCTCTTGGTTTGTATTCTAAGAACTTTGGGTGACTCTCTGAGCACTTGAATAAGATGGCAGTGAAGGTGGCTTCCAGCCCTGCTATTCTAGATTTCAGGCACATCAAATGTCACAAACAGGCAGGGATAAAAGCCACCAGCTCATTGAATGGGAACTCTCATTTAGGAAGCTTACATCTTTTTGAAACCCCACTCATGCTCTCAAAGGCACTAAATTTCTTTAAATAAGGATTTCTTTCCCCCCATTTGAGAACCTATTGTGAGATAAGAGATAGAGCACAAATAGATTTTTAGGTACATTCTACCTAATCAGTCATATTCTTGAGTGTTTATTTTGGAGCAAACACATGGATGAACTCCTCTGAAATAGTCAGCATATAAACTAAAAGACATTTTCTGTAGCTCCCCACAGGTCATTGTTGGCAAAGCATGCTGGTTAGGAAGGCCAAGCCTGAGGGTCCATTCAGGAGGGAGCTGGAGCTGGGATGCTCAAGTTCATGGCATGGAAGGGAAGGAGAAGGTGGGAGTGACAGAAAAAGTATGCTTAGAGGACTGGGCAGATGGGGGAAAGGCAAGGGACAGGAGACTGGAGCATGGGTGCCATAGGGCAATGGGGGATGGTTTTACCAACATGGTCTTGGATGAGTTGAGTCATCTGGGGAAGAGTCCAAGGCCACAAGAAAAGCTTTCTATATCTCCAAGAGCAGTGGTCCCCAAACCCAGCCACTTATCACAATCACCTGAACCCTTTAAAAATATTCAGATTCCAAGGCCCCATTTCTGGAGGTTCCAATTCTGTAGGTCTTGGTGGGGCCCAGGTGATTCTGATACTCCTCCAGGTTAGAGAAAACTGAGGGGGTGCTGGTGGCTGAGGAGCTGCAAGGGTACTAGTCATTTGGTTGAAGCAATTGAACAGATTTGGGAGCACCCTAGGTGCTAGGATGCAAGACGTAAGGGTCTTTGTCCTTGAGGAGCATGTAAAGGGCATCAGAAAGGCAGTGGGCACAAACTGAAGGAGAATAGACTATGTAAAGGATGCATGAGGGTCTTTTAAGTGGCAACAAGGGATCACAGTGACTGGGGTGGGTGGTCAGACAACGTCAGGTGGGAGTAAGGGAGATGTGAACCCTTCTGGAATGATAGGTATGATTTCAATGGGGAGGGTGGACTCAGCTAAAGGTTTCAGGCCTAAAAAGGCAGGGAGATGAAAAGAGGATGAGGTTATGGGGTGAAGGTAGGACATATCTAGCATTTGGACAAAGGCTTTGGTTTTGGAATCAGGAAGAGGAACATAGTTGGAGTCTTTGGGGAGATGCAGTGGATGGATGGTGGGCATTGCTCATCTCCTTATCTCAGGGCTGCCTTGTTATCTTTCTCAAAGAGGAGCTTGCTCCAGACTACTGTGTGTGGCTGCAACTCTGCTGAGAATCGTTGGGTACCTCTGCCATCGAGGAGAGTCCTTGGACAGGAGAGTTTAGGAGCTCTTGAGGACACTGCTGATGTTCAAGTTGTAGTCATTCCCCACCTAAGGGTGTGGTCACATCTGTCCCCAGTCTTTCTGGCCCTGTCTGTAAGTTTTTCTCTTCTCCCCAAAACAAAACTGATTAGATGATACTGCTCTTCAAGAATGGCCTTATTAAGAAAAAGCTTGCATTTACTGAGCAGTTATTCTATACCAGATATATAGCAAAAGTCAGGTACATTATCTTATTTAATCTTAATGAACCTCTTGAGATAGATACTGTATTAGCCAGCTTTCTCCAAAGAAAGAGAACCAGTAGGATCACACATACACACACACACACTCTCTCTCTCTCTCTCTCTCATCTATTATCTATCTATCCATCATCTATGTATCTATGTATCTATCTATCTAACACCTATCATCTATTGAGATTTATTATAAGGAATTGGGTCATGAGATTATAGAGTCTGCTAAGTCCCAGATCTGCAGTGCCAATGTCCCAGCTCAAGTCCCCAGGTCACCAGGCTGCTATAGAATCAGGAAGAATTGATGTCCAAGTTCGAAGACTTTCAAGCAAGAGAATTCTCTTCCTTGGGGGAGGGTCAGCCTTTTGTTCTATTTAGGCCTTCAACTGATTGGATGAGGCCAACCCACATGACGCAGAGCAATTTGTTTTACTCAGTCAACTGATTTAAATGTTAATCTCCTCCAAAAACACCTTCACACAAACACCCAGAATAATATTTGACCAAATATCTGGGCACCCTGTGGCCCAGCTCAGTTGACACAAAGTTAACCATCACAAATATCATGAGGATCAACATTCTTATTTTGTAGATGAGGCAGGGTGACGTGGACAGGTGATGTCATGTGCATAAGGTTGCACAGTGGTAAGTGACATGCTGGGCTTTCAGTTTACATAGGCTTTGCCTGACCTTCTCTTTGGCCTTACTATCTGCCTCAGGAAGGGGGAACAGGCAGCTTACTCTTGATGTGATACAGTAGACCAAAGTGGACACCTCAAGCCTCTGAATGTCTCTACCACTACGTTATTGGATGTCTGGGCTTCCTCCAGGGAGTGAAATAATTTCAGAACACCATTAAGCATTTTGCCTTGACTGTGGTTCTTTGTCTCCTGGAGGCAGAGGGGTGTGTGCCTTCCAGTGAGTCGGTCCGTCAGCAAGCCTAATTCTGTCTGATTTACCTACAACACTGCATCCTCACTGGGCCAATGCTGGATAAGTTAGTTCTGCTGGAGCAAGTTTGCTTTTCTGTCCCCATGTGCCCCCGTGGGGGGATCCCCAACAGTCCTAGGGCAGCAAGAAGATGCTGAACTCCTACAGAAAGTAACAAGCTTCTGCAAGGAGCCATGTTTCCTTAGTATCTCCAGTGGTAGGAGTTTCACCACCTCACGAAGGAGTCCATTATACTTTTAAGAGCACTAAAGGAACTTCTCATGTTGAGATCTGCTTCCCCTTATTCTGGATTAATAGAATATATTGTCTCTTTCTGACATGAATTCTTTTCAAATATTTGAAAATAGGGATCATATCCCCAGGAGATTTTTTTCCCCCTCCAGGCTGAATGCTTTCAGTTCCTTCCAGCATTCTTTTTGTGATTTGGTTTATAGATGCTTTTTTTGACATTGTCTTCCCCTGGCTATGGTCTATGCCCTCCCTACAAAAAAAAAAAAAAAAAAAAAAAAAAAAAAAAAAAAAAATCCCAGATGTTCTAGTTCTGGTCTGACTAATACATTTAGTAGAGTAGAAGTATCACCACCAATGGTTTAAACATCAGGTATTTATTGATGTATCCAGGTTGCTTTAATTTTATTCAAAAGATTTATTATTTTGTATTGAGGCTACAGTCAACTCTCACCATGCTGTGCTTCTGCACTTAATTTTTTAATTTTAAATTTAGAATCATCTATTAATTCCTATTAATATATATTTTGGATCCATATTTCAACCTTCAATCCATATTTCAACTCTGCCATCTTGTATGGAGGGGCACCAAGGAGAAAAGTCCTTTTGGTTGACACCTCTGTCCACTGCTGTTCTGTTGGTGGAGGAAAGAGAGCTGCAGAGCACTGGAGTTACCCTGGGGAGTGGGAAATCGTGGGCTTTGTGAAGTGGGATTAAGATCCAGGCCAATACAAGGACAGTGAGTCACCAAGATGGAGAAAGAACACTATGCCATTTTTCCTTTTCCATTTTCATTTGTCCCAGGGCTCTGAGAACAAGGAAGCATGCAGGGGTGAGGGACACTGAGGTCTGGATAGAAGGACTTGGTGCAAAGGGTCTTCTTGCTGTTCAAAGCTTTTCAACATACCCTTTAGGCTTCCTTTGGGTCTAATTCTTTCAGAGCCTTGGGCCCAGGAACAGTGGAAGATGTGGTCCTTGCCCTCAGGGAGAAGCCTATGATTAGCTTGGGGAAAAAGACTTGCATGTGAGAAACCACAGCAAACTGGCTAGGAATGCAGACAAATTTGTGCTAAGTGGCATGGAGCTGACCACAGCCCACACGGGGGTCTCCGGCAGTGGAGAAGGTAGGAGAGGGATGGATCCACCAGGGAGTGGCCCAGAGGAAGTGGGAATGGAGCAGAGTCCTGCAGGATTTGGAAGGAGAAGAAAGAAGGAACAGCTTTTCAGGGTAGGGAAGGGCATGAACAAAGTGGGTAGTGCTGGAGGATTCTGCAGAGATGCGGGGATGGAAAACAGACGGGTTCTTCTCCAGGCAATGGAAAAACTCGCCCATGAGAAGTACTTTGTGGCAAGGACCTTTCAAAGACCCAGTCCTTGGATCTGGCTCAGCTTTGTTATTTCTCTTACCACCAGCCCCATCGGGCCCTTTTCCTCCTACTCCCAGACTCTTCCCTCCTTCTCTGATGATCTCCTTGCTTCTGTCTTCCTAAACTCTTACTGGAGATGCATATTAAACACCCCCCACCCCCACCGCCCCGACACTTGGGATGAGCAAGATGCAAAGAGGCACATGAATGTGGTCCTAATTTCAAATATTCTGTCCCATTGTCTGTGTTTGTTGATCTCTCCCTAATAGCTTTGTATCTCAGTTTTTCACTTGGAATGTATGATAGTAATGTTATTAATAATGAATAAGACCAGCTGGCATCTGGAGTGAACAGAGGTGCTAGGTTTTATGTATGCTCTGAGTTAAATCATCCAGTGAGGTAGGTACTATTACCATCCTCATTTGGTGGATGAGGAAACTGAGGTACATAGAGGTTATATAAATTGCCCAAAGACACTCTCCAAAGAGTAAGTGGAGGTGCTGGGACAAACACAGGCTTCTGACTCCAGGTTCTGCCCTGCTCATTGCAGAAAACACAGGCTCATAGCCTCCCAGGAGAAGGAGTGGAAAAGCTAAGTTTTTATCCACCCGAGTACATGCCACCTCTTGTGTTAAAGCACTGCACGCGTGTCGTCTCAGTGAGTCTGTCCCCCACCCCAAGAGACAAAGACAGAGATTATCACTCCCATTTGGTTGGAGGAGATGGATGCCAAATGAAGGAGCTGGTTGTGGGCACAGAGCTGGCACAATGGGTAGTCAGATTTCAGGCGAGTTCTGTCTGTCCCCTGGAGTCCAAGTGTTTCCGTTGCCAATGTGAATGAGTTCCTGAGCAGCTGGTATAAGGAGGGTCAGAATGCACCACGTGTGAGCAGAGAGAGTCGAGGAAAACTTTCCTGACGATGAAAAAGCACCGTGTTTCAGTCCATGTGACACAGCTGGGCACAGCTGGAAGAAAGCAGTTACACAGTATCTGCGGCCAGTGTGCTGGGGATTCATGCATTTGAGAACAAAGAGTCTGGACTGCGTCTACATGCAAAGAATCTGAGAGAGTAGCAGACAGCAGCTACTGATGGCATCAGAAAGCATCTGTCCCCTTTGCACAGTACAGTGAAGGGCTGTCCTCTCGCCACTTTAACCCAAGCCACCACCCAGGTGGTAAATGCCACCTACAGGGTCATCTTTGGATGACCAAGTGGGGCAAGAACCCAATTTCCATGAATGTGGACAATCTGGATGCTCTGTATCCATATCTGCCTCCCTTCATGATGGGATAGGAGATTGGGAAAGCAGAGAGAGAGGGAGAAGAGGGAGACGCCTGTCTGCCTCCCGAGGGTCAGAGCCGTGTGCCTCCATCTTTCCTGTCTGTCAGAGTTTCCCAGAGGTGACTGCCAGGACTGAGGTATTAAACTAGGTTGCTGAGATGAACTTTTGTTACAACGAAGATTGCAGGACCCGCTTCTAGAGTTTCTGAGTCACTAGTCTGCAGCGGGGCCCGGAAATTTGCATTAGTAACAAGTCCCCAGCTGGCCCCGGGGACCACACACGACAGGGTTGACAGCTCCCTTCTTTTCCTTTTCACCCTCTATACTTGCCTTGAACATACCGGATGCAGGAGTCGGGGTCCTGGCAAGAAACAGCATTCATCTTGGGTGGTTCAAACAAGACCTCAGTGAGGGGGCAGCTTACAAAGTGTGGGGGGAAGTCAAAGGGGCACACAAGGGAAACTGAGGCACCCAGAGACCAACAACAGCAGGAAGCGGTGACCATCCTAAGGCAGGAATGGAAGGAAGCAGTGTTTCCAAGCTTGGAGAGGGTTGGGCTCATGGAGGTTGGGCTATCTGGGGGGTGCGGGGGAGTGATTAGAGCAGTGGAGGAACATGCCAGAAATGTAGATCCAGAAGGGACCTCTGCATTTCCACTCTCCAGTTGCCTCCTGGAGTGCCCCCTTGGCTGAATCCAGCTGGGGGCTGGAAGGCAATGGATGCAGTTGTTTCCAGGGGGTCCAGGGCCCAGGACAGAGTGGAGAGTGGACCTGGGGTGGGGTGGGTGAGAGGGTACAAATGGAGAATGACCAGCATATAGTGGGCAAGACCCTGCTCCTCTTCCTCCTTTTGACCCACCTCTCGATGTCTACCTTTGCTTCTTCCAAGGGCTTACTAGAAGCCACTGACCCGAGAGAGTAGAGGGACTGCATAAGGCCTGTAGTCATCCTTAGCCTGGGCCCCTGCCCCTGTCTCACTGGTGTGTGGAGACATCAGGACTTCCAGAAAGACTGTTAGCAGAGCTGTCTCTCCCTCCTGGAGCTCCTCCTTCTTACCAGCCTGCACCCCTGTCTCAGATAGGGTGGCGGTGTTTCCGCTGGCCTTCTCTGGATTCCATATGGTCGGGGAAGGTTGGAGAAAGGCTTGCTGCTTCTGGAGCAGCTTCATGAGATTCTAGTAGGAGAGCTCTGAGGGACTGGGGATACGGTGTGGGATGGTTGGCGGGTAGGGACAGAGAGTTTCAAGTTATTTCCAAACCAAACCATAAGGAACACACAGTGCTTGGCGTTGGCTCAGAAAGACCTCCCATTCCATCTATGAAACAATGGAAATGAAATCTCTTAATCCTTAGGAAAGAAAACAAAGAGAGAAGGGGGAGGAAACAAGAGGAAGAGGAGAGGTGTTTACATTTGAGAACTGTCCTAGAACCACCAGGCAAAGGGCCATGTTGCTACTGGCCCTGGCTGGCGCGAGTTTGGCGTCTCGATTTACCTTTTTGTGGCTGTTAGGATATTTTCCTGAGTCACGCAGCAAGATCTCTGTGTCAGATAACCCCTTCCGTGGTAAGGTAATCTTTGAGCGTGTTTAGGGAAACTGTGGGCTGGCCAGCGGTTTTATAACCTGACATGGAAGCCAGTGGGCAGCAGACAAACTTGGAGGCTCTGACACCCTCAGAACGAGGAGGAGCAGCTTTCTCCCTGGACTGGGAGGCGCCTCTTGTCTGTCAGGCTTCAGGAACATTCCTAGGCAAAGGGTTGTCTGATGAAGTGGTCTAGGCCTTCCCTAGGTGGATTCAGAGAGTCTCTTCCCAGCTAAACTTCTGGTTCCTTTTCTTCTTGAGATAAAAACAAACAAACAAACAAAGAAACTGAAGCCAGAGTCAGTCTAGAGTCAAGGAACTCTTATGAATTAAGGTCATATGGCTCTGGCTAGAGACAGAGAAATGGACACCTTACAGTTTGGTGGCTTCCCTTCCATGGTTCTGCATTTTCCTAGAGCCCTGGATAGAGACCTTGGCCTTAGCCATCTTACTACAAGAGTCCAACTCTATCCTTGAATTCACCCCTCTGCCATTTTGAGCCCTATGTCTCTAGCATATAAATCTTCTTTGTCTCCTTTGGCTGAGTTGACACAGAAGCAATTGGGCAGAATACGAGCTTAGGCTGTGCATTTATGACATTGGTGATCTGGAAGGGGACAGAAATCATTTCTGCCTGGGTCCCATGGAAGAGGAGATACCAGTGTGGGAGAAAGCCTGGCAGCATTAGGAAGAGGCAGGCACAGACTTCTTTCCTAGATAGGGATGAGTGCTTGTCCTTTCTCGTGGTTTCCTATAACAGCCACTTCTACTGCCCCCATGGCTCCCTTGAGCAGGAAGGACACCTAAATACATCACTTTATCTGGGATACCTGGTGGAGTGGAAAGAGTGCTGGATGGCAGTTTGGGGGTCTGAGGGTGGAGTTAACCTTCTGTTGTTGGCCAACTGGGAAAAGATTTGGTACAGCTGGTTTCCCAGAACTATAATAAGGGGGTCTGGTTAGATGAGCTCTGAGGTTTTGTCCAGCCTTGGTATTCTGTGATTCTATAGCTTGGTGATTGCCTCTCTTGTGTTTCTTGTATTCAGAGACCTTTCTAGGATTCACAGTCATGCTTAAAGAGGAAAATGGAGGGTCTCCTGGGTGACTCAATCATTTAAGAGTCTGACTCTTGGTTTCAGCTCAGTCATGATCTCAGGGTCCTAGGATTGAGCTCTATATTGGGCTCTGTGCTCAGTGCAGAGTCTGCCTGTCTCTCTCCCTCCTTCTCTACTCTTCCCCCATAACCTTGTTCATGTATGCTCACTCTCTCTCTCTCAAATAAATAAAATTTAAAATAATAAATAAATATAAAATAAAAAAATAAAAAAAAAAGAGGAAAACAGAGATTTGAGAATTCACCACATTTGAGAAATGCATCTTCCTGACACCTCTTTGGTAATTACAGAAGCTGGGCCTTGAACGCTGCACACTGTGATTTCCAGAGAAGCTCAACTACTAGTGAGTCAGGGTCTTTTCCAGTTCTTGAGCCTTGTGTGCCATGGATAATAATTGTATTCAGATACCTCATCTTCTCCTAGAAGCTTCCACTTCCATAGGCTCATGCATGAGTCTGACCCAGAACTAGGGGTTACCTTCTGCCTTCCAACTTGGCTACACGATGCTGTTTTCTCTTCATGTTCAGATCTAGGTCAGGCGCTCGAAGCAGTAGCAGGGCTAATGGGATATGGGGGACATGCGAGTGGGTCAGAGTTGGTAGTAGAGACTCAGAGCTGATGGAAAGACCATGAAGTCCCCATTCTTGGAGTCTGACAGATCCAGGGCTCGTAGCATCGAGTAGCTGGAGGAATTTAGACTAGATATCACGAATATTCTAACAGTGATACTTCAGGCCCTCGATCAGGGGCACAACACAAATTTCACACTCCCTCTGACCCAATGCATTCTCTCCAAACAGAAAGAGACCTTGTTTTAAGAGAATGGCCTTCCAGGATCAGGGGAACAGGAGAGAGACACCCTCAAGGCATTTTTTTTCCTTTTGGGTTCCATGATTTAGTTCAGATATGGCTGAGTCTACTGGGAGCCCAGTGACAGGGCTGCCTGAGCACTCAGGTGGGGATTTAGTTCTCTCTGAGTCCCATCTTCATGCTTCCCAAGTCCCCATGTCCCCAGCCACCTCCATGCATGGGCCCAGACCCAGATTCACAGAACGGGCTCTCCCTCGCTTGTGTTCTGCAAAGACCTGCCTTTGTTCTGTTGCCCACTCCCAGCTTTCTCTGCAACAAAGAGGAAGTCCAGTTACAAATGTCCTCTTGCAAAGTAATTAAGCTCATGGCTTGGGGGCCAGTGCTCCTCAGGGCTGGTCAACAGGGGAAGGTTAGAGTCCACAATAGGTCTGCCAGGAGGGACCTGCTGGTTCTCACTTCCTTCCATCCCCTGCTGGAGGTGGTGCTCCCACCCGTGGCTGTCCAAGTGGGGACATGGTGGACATGGGGCCTTGGGATGTGTCTTGGGAGGTGCTGGCACTGGGCACGGAGCCTCTGCTTCCTGGATGCATTGGCCCCTAGGAGGCTGCGGGCTCACCCAAATGTGGCAGTAAGGGTGCTTAAGGAAGGCCTTTGTTCACTCAGAACCTCTGAATAAGCTCATAAAAGAAAAGGATGGGTTGCCAGGGGCATGTGGTGTGGGAGGAGGAAAAGAGAGGAATTGGTTACTCTTTGTGTAGTGTAGGGACCAAAACTACTCTTTCTTCACTGAGGGAAGTGACGGAGATTAGAATGAAAAGGATTTGAATTAGAGCTGAGCACCAGGACAAACACAGAGAAATGGGCTGGATTGCTTTCCTGTGGACGTTCTCCAGAAAGGAAAAGGGATATATTTAAGAATCCTAGCTGGAGGCAAGGAAATGAACTCCCTGGCTGTGTACCATACTTATCGGAAGTGACAGATTGGAGATGGCCCAGGGCACTGGACCTTGGCATCTTCTAGAATCTCTGCTAGGAGTTAGGAATGTTTCAGAAGTGTCTTTTCCAGTACCCACTAGAGCCCACAGAGAGGTTTTTCAGGAGGAAGACTTTGGCCAACCAGAAGGAAGACCATTCTAAGGACCAAAGCTGTAGAACAGTGGAAGGGACTGTTTGGTTAGGGCAATGAACTTGAACTTAGCATTCTTTTTGGTGGAAAGTTGTTTCCTTAGGCCAGTGTTTGTTCACTCATTTATTTACTTGTCTTTGGAATACCTACTGGTTACCAGGCCTGAAGACACAAAAATGAAAAAGGCATAGATATTCTGTATTTGGGGAGTTCATAGTATATTGGGAAGGCAGACACAGCCACAGAGCAAATGCAATTTTGCTTGGCAAGGGCTACATAGAAGTAAGAGCTGTGGAAATGCAGTAAGAGCTGTGGAAATGCAGAGGGGGCAATAAAAAGCAGATCTTCCTAGACAATAGGGGAAAGTTTCTCAGAAGAGGAAAACTTTCAGCTAGCAGCTGGCTCCCGATCCAATTCCATTTTGATCCAGTCCACCTAGGCTCACTGAATGTCTGCCATGCATAAGGCAAAGAGAATGGATGCAGGTATACATTCTCTGAAGAGCTAATCAGATGCAAGTTCATATTTGTGCCCTCTGAGTTGTGTGCCTTGGGATGGAGGATACACAGATGAGCAAAGCCTGGTCTTTAAGGAGCTTCCCTTCTTCTAGCAGCCCCTCTCTCTAGGATGTGTGTGTCCCTGGTTCTGGTGTAAAAGCTGGATCAGAGAGAGCGGGTGAATAGAATGGCCACCTGGAAGGGGTGTCAAAGGGCAGCAGTAGAGAATTCATTTCTGTGGCTTACCCAACCTTTCTTGGGGTGGAGGTGGTGTCTCATATGTGGCTGGCCAAGTAATGACATCATGACATGGGACAAAACATGGGGTCCTCCTATCTCCACTTCATAGCCCTGGGTAGGAGGTCTACTGAATGTCAGCAGGAGGCGGGGACATGTTTTGATGTTTGCTTCTTGTCTGGGTGTGGCAAGAGGTAGGGAGGGCAAGGGTCTGGGTGGAGGAAGACAAAAGTCATCTCTTTTGTTCTTTCTGTGTTATTGGTACCACTGAGATAACTGAGGAACCCAAGCATCTCCAAGAGAGTATTGGGGTATCATTCAGGCCCAATCATGAATCAAAACAACTGGTCTGATTTCTATCAGAGGTAATTTAACCCCCAAAATTGTTAGGCTCAGTTGAGCCATTGAGGAGATGCCAGACCAAGATATTTGCCCAAAGAAGTCAGGTTGGCTTCTGAGTTAGTTAATGCAACACCAGCTACTAAAACAAACACAAACTCAAAAATGTTTTTTAGCTCAAATACAATATAATTTTTTTTTCTAGTTCTCATAAGCCCAATACAGGTTTTTCTGATCACTGGGTGATTGTCTTCTTTGGTCCCTGAGTGATTCAGGGACCAAAGTTTCTTCCTTTACATGGCATCAAGTTTGCATGCTCATCTGTATCAAGCCAGCAAAAAAAGAAAGACCATGGAGTATGTAAGGTTCTCATGTACCCAGCCTGGAAGTGACACCCGGGCCCCCCAGTCCACTGGTTAGAACCCAGGGAGACACTTCTAGCTGCTAGGGAGTAGGGGAATATAGTCTAGTTGTGTACCCAGGAAGAAGGGAGAAAGAAGAACTAAACAGCCAGTTCCAGCCATAGGTCCTAGATAGGTTAGTCTTTCAGCAATCTTTCCGATGAAAGCTCATACCACAGGTATGTGAAAGGAAGAAGAGTCAGAGGAGGTAGGGAAGATGTAGTGGCAGGGGAAGCGGGGGGAATGCCTTAAGAAATCATAATTTATTTTTTACTTCAGTGAAACAGAGCTTTGTGTTCCCATGGTGAATTTACTTCCAGGGAGGCTCTTCATTTGTTTCAATCCTGTTCCTAGGAAGAAGGGGATGGTAGAGAAGATTCTTTCCACCTCTTTTTCCTTTTTTGCTTTCAATTAGTGAAGTAATCCATGCTCACTGACAAGAAGAAAAAACAAAATTCAAAGAGTATGTGTGTTGGAAATATGTTCCTTTCATTTGTTTATGGCATCTTTTGCAACAAATGTTTTATATTTTAATATTGTAAACTTTATTAATTTTTGTTACTTCTTTTTCCCTACTCCCAAGTCATAAACACGTCCTCCCATATTTTCTTCCAATACTGTCACGTGCATATTGTTAAGGTTTTTAATCCATCTGGATTTTATTTTTGTGAATGACATGGCAGAGAAATCATATTTTATTTATTTTTTGACCAGATGATGAGCTAATTATCTATCCTTTTCCAGCTATTTGAAATGATACTTTTATCATATCTTACTTTCTTCATATACATGATATATTAGTCTTGCTGTTGTAACAAATTACACAGTCTTAGTGGCTTAACACAACACATATTTAGTGTCTCAGAATTCTAGAGATCATCAGCTGCCATGGTTTCTTGGGGCTAAAGTCAAGGTGTTGGCAGGGCAGCATTCCATCTGGAGGCTCTAGGGAGAAGCCATTTCTTTGCCTTTTCCAGTTGCCCACATTCCTTGGTCCATGGCCCCTACCATTATCAAGTCAGCCATGGCCAGTAAGGTCTTTCTCTTATCGGTTACTCTGAAACTCACTCTCATGACACTCCCTTTCACTTTTAGGCACTATTGTAATTACAGTGAGCCTACCCAGATAATCCAGGATAATCTCCTCACTTCATTCAGAGTCAGCTGATTAATCCCATTTGCAACCTAAATATCCCCCTGCCATGTGTTATGGGCTGAATCTTGTCTCCCCATAATTTATATGTTGATGCCCTAACCCTTAGTACCTCAGAACGTGACTATATTTGGAGATGGAGTTTTTTTTTTTTAAAGATTTTATTTATTTATTTGGCAGAGAGAGACACAGTGAGAGAGGGAACACAAGCAGGGGGAGTGGGAGAGGGAGAAGCAGGCTTCCCACCAAGCAGGGAGCCTGATGCGGGGCTCAATCCCAGGACCCTGGGATCATGACCTGAGCCGAAGGCAGACACCCAATGACTGAGCCACCCAGGTGCCCCTGGAGATGGAGTCTTTAGAGAGGTAATTAAGGTTAAATGAGGTCATTTGGATGGGCCCTAATATAATCTGCCTGGTGTCTATAGGGGGACACTTGGACATACAAAGAGACACGAGGGATACATGAATATGGGAGAAAAGACAATGTAAAAAGGCAGTAGTGGGGTGGCCATTTGTAGGCCAAAGAGAGAGGTCTCAGGGAAGACCAACTTTGCTGGCATCTTGATCTTGAACTTTCAGCCTCCAGAACTGTGAGGAAATAACTTTCTGCTGTTTAAGTCACCTAATCTGTGGTGCTTTGCTATGGTAGCCCTAGCAAATGAATACACCTTTTAATACAACATATTCACACACTCAGGAGATAAAGACATGGCAGGGGAGGGGGAGGCATCTTTGGAAGGCCATTCTTCTTTCTACCATACAGTTGATATGTAGGTTTTCTCTTCTGTTGCACTGATCTATTAATTTATTCCTGAGCCAATACTGCATTTTAAAAATGACTAGGACTATACTTACTTTATCTGGTGGGGAGAATTTCCTCTTGTGTATTTTGCTTTCATTTACTCAATATTTTCTCAGTTGTTCTTATGTACTTGTTCTTCCATATCAACTTTAGAATCATCTTGCCAAGTTTCCTGAAAATTGTGATTGCATTAAATTTGCAGGTTAAGCTGAGACAATGGATATCTTCCCACAAATACAGTATTTTCCATTTAATTAGATCTTTTGTATGCCTTTCTTCATAATTTTCTTTCACATTTCCTGGTAGTAGGTTTTTCAGAGGTGCTTCATAATTTTCATTGACATTGGGAATAAGTCAGTTCTTCCTCCTTTACCGAAGGAAAGCAGGCCTAGAGAGGGAAAGGACTTATCTGAGACCACACAGAATCATGAAACAGGCCCTAATGGAATACAGGCGTTTGCTTCCTAACCTCCCCCACCATGCCCTATCCTTGGCCCCATGGAGCCTCTAAGCCAGCTTCCATTAGATCCGGGGTACAGTATTCTGTTTTTGGTCAATGTTCATGTGTCCATTAGAAAAGTGCTGGGCTGTGCCTGGGAACAGGCTGCCTTTGACCTCGGGATGGTTGAGAGGTCATGTAAGAGTCCCTCCTATTTCACAGATGGAAGCGTTATAGGGTAGAAGTTGGGCGAGGAGAAGTTTGAGGAGCAAGCAAGGGAGCATCTGTAGAATCACTTACTTCTTAACCCCGGCCTATTAAGCAACTATCATCTGGGAAGGAGTGTGTGCTCATAAAAAGTAATAACAAATAGAGCTCTTATCCACAATTCACAAGAAAAAAAATCCAGTTCCTGCTCACTAGGGAGCAGTAATAGACCCCAGAACTCTTCATTAGAATGACTAAAGAGATTAAAAATGATGAAAGAGAATTGTGAGGTTAATTAGACCTTGGACGGGAATGTGTACTATGTCCCAGAGATACCAAGGGTCAAGGAAGGTAGAGGGAAGTGATGAAAGATTGTGTCTCTCTCAGGCTGCTGAGATCACCTCTGTTCATGGCCCCAGCTGTAGGAGCAACAGCAGGTAGCAGAGGTGAGCTTGACCTTGACCATCTACCTGGACACCTTTGGGGCCCCTTTCAGTAGTTGCCTCTACTGGATTCCTTCAGCCTCTCACATAGCCTTAAGCAGGGTCATGATCCATTGGCTACACTCAAAGATACTGCATTTACAAATACTTTGGGGGATTTTACAAGTATCTTTCAGCAGCTGCATGCTCTAAATGGCTGATGTCTGAGAAATTGGGGAATATGGCATATTCCCAAACGAAGAGGGGCTTTTGAATTCTCAACTCTGATCGGTATCTGACGGCCTCAATTTCACAAACCAGGAAATGGAGGTGTGAGAAGGAAGTTACTTGAGTCAATATTGTCCATTAATCCTAGAGGTCTTAGAGCCTGGGGCTTCAGAATCGTCCACATATTAGGATGTGGCCCATCCTCTGACCCCTCTAAACTGGTGGGTTAGATTATAAGCCATAGAAACAATAGACACTTACATGTCAATAGTGGTAACGGTGTATTGCTTCGGGGAAGGGATGTGTAGGAAAAAGGGATAAGGTCCTTTGTTTGTCCCAGAGGCAGAAGACTGTTGCTCCCCCACTGATGGAGAGGAAGTGTTCTAACTGGAAGCTGAATATTAGATCCATTTGTCCATCCATCCATCCATCCATCCATCCATCCATCCATCCAGCCATTCATTTATCCAGTATATGTATGTATGCCCTGCACGAGTAGTGTTTGAATGGTATGGAGTCGTGAAATGCCTTGAAGATAAATTTGGAGTTAATTCTAGAGTCAGCGAGGAACCACTGAAGATTCTGGGATGAGGGAGTGGCTGGATTCAGGAACTGACTCAGAAACATTGGGGCAGCATAAAGAGAGATCTAAGGGGCAAAGGCCAGATGTGGTCCTCTCTCAGATCTCCCAGGTGAATTTGAATGCATCTCTTTTCTGGGTGGGATACTGAGCCACATTTGGATCCTGACTGAGGAGAGATCAGACAAAAATTAGAAGGATATAAAAATTGGCTGGAAGCCTGAGAGGACAAGTTATCTGATGTGATATGTTCAGTGGACTTGTTTGGGGAATATTCAGCTCAACAGATATTTGCTGGGTATACTCTCCTTGATCCTTCCAGTAATTTTTCTTCCACCTTTCAGCCCAAGGGGCCCTGTGCTTTCTGGCAGAAGTGCTAGAGAGGACAGGGCTGAGTATTTGTTGCACATTTCAAGTCACTCCAACAAATTCAGCAATCTGGTCTATAGAGTGGGTTTGGGAGTTGAGGTTACATTGTGTATGCAGAGAAGAGGGGACGGGGCAGATAGGGGTCTGCTGGGCTATAGGCACCAAGAACCAACATGAAGAGCAGTGGGAAAAGAGACCTGCCTCCTCCATCTTCAATGAAACAGCCGCCTGCACACACCTCTGTGTTGAGATCCCTGCCGAGGATTATGGTAAGGGGTGGAGGAAGGAACAAGAGATTTAGAGTCACACAGATCTGCTTACCAGCTGTGTGACTTGAGCCAAGCTTGCCTTGAGCTCTCTGAGCCTCAGTTTCTTAATTGGAAAACAAGGATCAGAATATCACCTGACTCATGGGATTATTTTAAGAACTAAATACAATAATGTATATGAGACTGAATTTGTAGAATGTCAGTCACTGTTTAAAGATTGAATATGAATAAGAACAAGAATTTTTCAATGTAATTGCCATTGTCCTTGAATGCAAGCACATTAACCCTCTTCTGAAAGTCTTCCATGGTGATACATCAGAGGGTCTAATGTCTTGTAGCTAAAGGATGACCCAGGTCCCTCTGTACTTACAAGTGAGGGCTGTGTTCTCAGCCACAGCGCAAATCTGTGAGTGTGGGGATGAGGCACCCTGCCTTTTTGGGAATGAACACAGGTTTGTTTTTGTTTTTGTTGTTGACATTTCATGACCTTGCATTGTTTTTTAAAATATAATTTATAGTGCTATTACATCTAGTTGAACTTCTCGTTTTTGTTTGTTTATGTGGTTTTGTTTTGTTTTGTTTCGAGAATCAAATCTCAAGAAGTAAAACAGCACTTCAAACGGCTGGAGTAAGAGGAAGTGGGGGAGGGAACATGGCCCCAAGTTGAACCTAATGCCATTAGGGGCAGAAGCCCACAACTTTCTGGAAATGCAGTGGCCAGCCTCCACTTTACCTTTGTCTGGAAGGGAAGCCTTGCTGCTTGTCTGTGGTTGGTACTGCCCTTCTTCTTTGCACCCCTGGGGACAAACTGCCACTTGCTAGTCATCAATCCAGAGCCGCAGGGCCAGTGCTGGGGAAGCGTGTCCCGTTGTCCAGAGATGGGAACACTGGAGGGTGGAAGGTAAGCAGGGAGAAGTATTTTTCCTGGCACCAGGTCCTGTTCCTGGGGGAATGAAGGATGTGAAAATTGTCTGTTTAGTTATAGCTTTTCCTGTTCAGCCACTGATAATCTCCCTTTCTGTTGAAGGCACGGATTCAGTTAATGCTGAGGCTTTTTGCTTGTTAAATTGTTAAAATGCAAAATGACAACCCTTTTGCTGGTTAAGGATATTTATTTCAAGTCCTAAATCAATTTCAGTCTTTCCTCTCTCTTTCTTTCACCACTTTTCTCCTCCTAGTGCACTCCTCCCCTGTGGAACTTGGGAAAATCCAATTTCCTTCCTGCCTTAATCTCTCTCCAGCATTTGCACTGGCTCAGCTCGGCCCGCACCTGCTCCTTCCAGCTGTGCGATTCCTTTTGGTAAAATACTTTGTGTCCTGCCAAGTTGTCGATAGACAAGACCCCCACGGCTGCTTCCTGGCTCTCTTAATGAACACAGTTGTTCTGTTCTCCCCCAAGCCCCCAGGAGCTCCCTGCTTCAATCTATTAGCCTGTGGTGGTTTCCATATTTAGAGTGAGACCCCTGTCTTGGGCCCCCAAGAGCCTGCTCTTGACGAAGGCAAGTATTTGAAATCTAGCACTCCCTGTGCTGGTACTAAGTAAGTGCTTTGAGCTTTACAGCCCGAACTCCTGTATCACAGGAATGTCAGGCTAAGCAGAGAGACTCCAGAGCTGCCGTCTCCCCAGCTGTGGGGCTACCCTATCATTATTAATGACAGCAATCACCACCCAGAACTCAGGTCATAAGTAATAAGTGTCTTTCAGCAGTCACAAGAATGGCTGCAAACATTCATCATCTACACACCTCTCAAAATAGCCATGGGAACGAATAGCAGAACTATTACAGCCAATTTCTATCTCTATGTCAATGCTAACAACTTAGTTTTATTTAAAAAGAAAAGTCCAAAGCAGCATGAACTTCAGATGACAGTAATAGAGACTCTCCAAAAAAGGAGTCTGTAGCTTAATAAGTTTGGAAAACTCTTTGTTATAAAAAAAAAAGTTAAAAGAGATTTCTTTATAGAAAGACTAATATTCTAATATGCACGGGGAATCTCCAAGACAGGTAGGTCGTGTTTCCCCCAAAGTCTTTGACCTGAACTTTTTTTCTCTTTTGGCATACCATGTTACATCTTGCAGAACACTAGTGGTCAGTGTGCTGGAAATATTTAACAACTGGCTCTCCAGAAATGTTGGGGAAAGCCCTAATTAGTAATGTTTGCTGATTTCCATGGGGTAAATACTCCCACCATAGCTGATTTCAAGCTATCAACATGAAACATGAGTTGGGATGAGGTGCCCACAGTCAGCATTCTGAGCTGGTGTGAGTTGGTGCCACGTGGCTCGAGCAATTCCCCTCTTGCCACTGAGAATGGGGGACATGTGCAAAAGCCAGCGGGCATGACTGGTGTTGGTCTCCTTGGGCAGCAGGAAGATAATGTAAAAGGAAAGTCCCTGGCCACTGAATTTTTGCTCACTTCTCTAATCAATGATCTGAGTGGACCTTCTCTGCTTGAGACCAGCTAATGATGGATGTCGGGTTCTTTGATGGTGTTTCCTGGCCCTCTGAACTGACACTGAGAGCCATCTAGGGCAGATCTAACTTTAATTCAACTTGACTGGTCTCTGGTCTACCCGAGGATAGATGCATCAGTGCTGTCCACTTTCTGGACAGCTCTGCGACTTCCTATTCAGTTGGAGTCAGAAAAACCTTCCTGACCAACTTCCCTGCCAAAACTGGGAGAACTTCCTTTGACACCGACCAGAAGTTCAGACAGTATTGTTGGTGAGTATTCACATGGGTCATCTGATAACAGAAAGGCAGTAAATTAGATTTATATCTCAGTAGCATTTGACATAGTGGAGCACTTTCTTCTTTTTTAATCATTTTCTTCTCCTAGATTCCAAGATGACACGCTCTCTCCTGGTTCTTCTCCTGTCTCCCCAGCCACTTCTGCTTTGTTGGTTTCGTGACCTGACATCTAAGATTTATTTATTTATTTGACAGAGAGAGAGAGTGAGAGAGAGCGCACACAAGCCGGGGGAGGGGCAGAGGGGGAGGGAGAAGCAGGCTCCCCACTGAGCAGGGAGCCTGACTCGGGGCTCCATCCCAGGACCCTGGGATCATGACCTGAGGGGAGGGCAGACGCTTAACTGAGCCACCCAGGTGCCCATCACTTGACATCTAAATGCTTGGGTTCTTTCATCCTAGTTTCTCCTCCTCTCCCTCCCCTCCTTTGTCCTCTATCAGATGATCTAATCTCTTCCCATGGATTTAATTGCCATCATTATTCTGATAATTCCCAAATTTATAATCTGAAACTAGACTTTTTCTCTGAGCTCTGGATTTATATAACTGACAGCCTACTTGGCATCTCTATCTGAATGTCTTAATAAATTTCTCAACTTTAACTTGTACAGAAAGGAACTTGGTGTCCTCTCCACCATGCTTCTCCCTCAGCTTTTTTGATCTCAATAAATAGCATTTCCTTCCATCTAGTTGCCTGAGCCTAAAATCTAAGAATCATTCTTGATTCAACTTTTATTCTTATTTCCTATATCCAATCTAATGTTTTTGAAGGAGTGAATTTCCCTCTACTTTTTCTTTTTATCTCGAGGGTCATTGTCTTATATTACACTTGAACCCTGAAACCATTTACTGGGTCCATGTTCTACTGCTTTGACATCTTGGAGAGGTGTGTTTCAGCTTAATTACTCTTAATTAGATTTTCTTTGGCTGCTTCTCCAGACCAGTAGGCCACCAACTTCCCCCAAGTGTCTTCCCTGTCATAGATCCCAGATGGGTGTATCTTTGTTCAATGGATCCAAGTAAGCCTGGGCTTCCTTCACATTTTCCTTATATTTAGTTATTCTCCTGTGGCCTTTGCCATCCCATGCCAACCCTCACTCCCAAACATAGATGGGAGGTCCAATGGGACAAGACACCTTGGAAAAATTCAGATGAATGAGGTATATCCTTTGAGAAATACTGGTTTATTCTTTCTTTTATGACTATTTCTAGGGTGCTTTGGGTTTTATTGTGATTTCTTGTGGATCTGAGTCTAACTTTGGGAAGTAGGGAATGCCAAGGAATTTCCCCCCATTTTAAGATAGAGAACTGAGGCTCAGGTTGTGACAGGACAAACTCAAGAACATGCAGGCAGAGTGACAGAGCCATGTGCTTCCTCTGGCCTCATTTCTAGGAGGTAGAAATAGGGACCAAAGCTCAAGTTTCCCCAAGAGTACTGCTGTGTTGAGGGATGGGCATAAGGAAGGGCATATACAGGTTCTATGGGGTCTTATGGAGGGGCGTGCTTAGAGAAAAATAATACAAAATTCCATACACAAGAGAACACTTACTTAGAATGAGAAAAGAAATCACAACACATTACAAATTCAAAAATGCTCACAGAATACCATAAGTACCATGGTATCCAGAAAATAACATTTGTAACTTTATTAATTAACAGACCGCCGCTATGATGCTTTTTCTACATTGTTGGATGTGTACCTTTTCATTGCTTTTAAAAATATGTCACAACTTGATAATATTTTCTTTTTCTTTTTTTTAAATAGGCTTCATGCCCAGCGTGGAGCCCAACACAGAGCTTGAACTCACAACCCTGACATCAAGACCTGAGCTAAGATCAAGAGTCAGACGCTTAACCGACTGAGCCACCCAGATGCCCCATGGTAATATTTTCTACAGTGAGAATACAAAGATAATTTATTCTTTTTTTATGTTGATTACAATTGACTTTTTTATGATTGATCATTTGTTTTATAACTTGTTATTGGTTATGTCATGTAATTTTTAGGGTTTTCAAAAACTAAATTTGGGGACATCTCAATCACTTCTCTCTCATATATGAGCTATAAGATTTAAGGCATTGCTGGTTTTCTTTCTTTATTGAGATTTAAAAATTCTACTTGTGGTAAAATAGACACACCATGAAACTTACCACCTTAGCCATTTTTTAAGTGTACCATTCAATAACGTCAAGTACAATGACCTTATTGTGCAACCAATTTCAGAACATTTTTCAGCTTGCAAAACTAAAACTCTATGTCCATTAAATCACAGCCCCCCTTTCCCTCTCCCCTCAGCCCCTGGTAACCACCATTCTACTTTCTGTCTCTATGAGTCTGAGTATCTTCCATACCTCATGTAAGTGAAATCATACAGTGTTTGTCTTTTTGTGACTGGCTTATTTCACTTAACATAATGTCCTCAAGGCTCATCCATGCTGTAGCATGTGTCAGAATTTCCTTCCCCTTTAAGGCTGAATAATATTCCATTGCATGTAGAGACCACATTTTGTTCACCCATTCACCCACTGACGGATAGTTGGGTTGCCTCTACCCATTGGCTATTGTGAATAATGCTGCTATGAATGTGGGTGTCCAAATATCTCTTTGAGACCCTGCTTTCAGTTCTTTTGTACATATACCCTGAAGTGGAATTGCTGGATAATATGTTAATTTACTTTAAATTTTTTGAGAAACCACCATTTGTAACTTGAAATTTTTTCACAGCAGCTATACCACTTTGCATTTCCAGTTTCTCCACATCCTTGATGATACATGTTATTTATTTATTTATTTGATAGTAACCATTCTATGGGAATGAGGTAGTGTCTCAGTATGGTTTGGATTTATATTTCTCTAATGACGAGCAATGTTGAGCATCTTTTCATGTGCTTATTGGCCATCTGTATTATCTTTTTTTGGAGACATGTCTATTCAAGTCCTCTGCCCATTTTTCAATCGTGTTGTTGTTTTGTCCTTGTTTTTGGTATTGATCGAGCTTTTTTGAGCAGTGACTAATTTTCTATGTCTCTTGAATTGATTGTGCTCATTAACCAATTTCTCTTTCATGGTGTTTTTGTAGTAGCATCTTGTGAGTTTTGTTATTTTTTAGTGCCAAGACAATTAGTAAGAGATTAAACTCTTTTTTCCAATATGCTTATATAATTTTCTTCTCCTTGAAAATTGAACTACCTAACAATCCAGGAGTCTATTCATCACTCCTATTTCAAATGTACTCTGTTAATGAATTGCTGCTTTTGGAACCATCAAAATTTTTTTGGTATAATTCACTTACTAATGTCAGAGTAATCTCTTGATTTCTTGTAGAAATCTATGAAAACTAATATTTATTGTATAAGATGTTTATAGTTGTGAATATAGCATTATTAAGTGTACTCCTGGTAAAAAGAACTCTTCCATTTTGCCTAGGGACTGATGAGAACTGGGTTCTCCATGTATAATTCTATGCTTTTGATGACAGAATAATTTTCCACAGCCTAGCTTTTGGCTCCTTATATTTCAAACCTGAATTCTTCTATGTTATGCAAATACTTCCAATTCTAATGCCATCGGAGACAGTTATGTCATCATAGGCTCTCTAGCTTGGCACCTTGATGCCATGACACTGGGTGAGTCAGTTGAGTGGGTAAATAGGAATGTTTCTGGAAGCCATTCCCTACAACGGGACAGCTGGAACTATAAAGAGGAGAAACTATGAACCATATAAAAACATCCCACTAAACCCAAGCTAAATGTACCCTAAATTCAACTCTTTTAGCTAAATCCCCCCAATACCAGGGCTACCTGCCATTAGAGGATGTGTGGCTGTGGGGAAGTCAGAATGGAAAGAAAGAAACAGCACTCTTAACTGATTATGATTCAAATATCCTTCTTTTGAAAATTTTGCTCAAAAGAAAAAGAAAAAAAAAGCAAAGTCTACCATATAAAACATCTCTAGGACTCTTTCCAGGGCCTTGAAACTGGCCTGTAGAAGCGAGGGCCCTGAGCTTAACCTTCATGGGCTTCAGGGTAATCTGGTCTGGACATGGGGCGGATAAGTGGAGTCCTTGTTTTTCAGGCCCCATGAGATGAGACATGATCCGGCCAATCCTCATCTGGAGGACCCAGGGTCCCAGTTCGGGACCCAGCACATTTCCTAGTCTCCCCTCCCTTCCTCTTTAATCACACACCACACGCTCTGTGTTTCTGGAATGGCCCATCTTGGCTGGGGACTATGGATTTCCTGGTAAGATGTCAGCAAGCTGTGATATTTTTATTTTACTGTCCCACCATTCTTCACCTACAACAAATGTCCCCTTAATTGCTTCAGCATGAGCCCCGGCTGACATCCCCCATTCCTAAGGGTCTCTCAGTCCCAACCTCACAGTAAACTCAAGACATCCGAATGGGGCTGCCAGATGTGGCAGCTGGAATCCAGACATCACGGCCTATTTGAGCAATTAGCCGAGTTCCCATCCCGGGCTGGCCTGATTAGGGGGATCCAGATGTCCACTGCTAGGGTTGCCTTCCATCCCTGGGGGCGGACTGTCTCGCCAGGTGAGGCCAAACCGGTGTCTGTGGGAGGCATGTCAGAGCTCAGAGAGCCCCTCCTCATTTTCAGGGCTGCTAATTGAAGTGCAGTGAGAATGGCAGAGGCACTGGCCAGGCCTGCTGGTCCCCAAGGCTCTCTGTTTCCCCGGCATAATCACCATCTGCACAGAGCTCTCCCTGTCTGGGGGCAAGCCCAGCTGCCACAGCTCAATCGATGGTGAAGGGTGTTCAGGCCCAGTCATGCTGTTCGTCCGCAGCTCGGCTCCCACCATGACTAAATGGGAACATCTGGAAAAGGGCAGGGCAGGGCTGGGGTGAGGAGGGTAAGGGCAGGGGAGGATTAAAACTGCTCCATCTTTATGGGAAGATTTCCTCTGGTGTGCCTCTTTTTTCTCATGTGGTGGGAGGTGGGGGAAAAGAGAGTTTCATCCTAGAACAACCTGACAGGGGTTCCAGCCAGAGATACCAGCTGTTGTAAGGGCCTCCAAAATGCACTCTGCCAGGGAGATCATTTTCATCATAGTCTATGGGAATGGGGCCCCCTGAGGCTTGGGGGTACCCGACATGTGTGGTCATAATGTACTAGCCCTGCCAGGTAGACCGTGGGCCTTGGCTTGGCTTGACTTTCCCAGAAGCAGAGCCTGAGGTAAGGATTTTGGCCCAAGTCCTTTATTTGGGAGGTGAGATCTGGAAGACCAGGGGGGAGTGTGAAAATGAAGTGGGGAAGGCAAAGAAGAAAGCTGTGTTAGTGAGTAGGTTGGGTTTCAGATGACCAGCCCTCCTGTTTGCCAGGGACTGAGGCGTTCCCTGGGACATGGGATTTCCTAGGCTAAACAGAGAAAGTCTCAGGAAAACTGGGACAGGCTGGTCATCTAGTTGTGTTTGTCAGTAGGTTACTGCTGCAGGCAATTGGGCCCAGTCAATTTCATGCGATGTGTAGACCTGGACAATGGTAGAGACCATGACTTCAGATTGTTCCACAGAGGACAAAGAAGCGCAAAGAAGCTGGCCTGCTTATCCATTAGCTCTGGTCTGTCGTTGGTTGAGGGCTGCCCCCGAAGGCGCTGGTTCTGCGATGACTCTGGCTTGCCTGCTGTGAAACAAGCATGAAGCTATGGCCAGAGAAAGAAAAGGGACCCAGAAATGACTACAACACAGATCTTGCCTTCAAACAGCCTGGTGTGAAAAGAAAGCAATCGTCGGGGTGAAGAGGTCCCCTCTGGAATGTGCTTTCTCCCACAGACCTTTCTTCTCTGCAGGTGTCATTCCATCACAGATCTTCATTCCGGTCCCCTCTAGGTTCTTCTGCCCTTCTCTTCCCACACTCGCCAGAAGCCAGCCTTCCAAGGAAAGGATGCGGCCTGAGGTGTGCCAGTAGGAGGCAGCTGGGAGCTGTGTGTTGCTGTGCGTGGTGGGACGAAGAGCCAGGTTTGACCCCTGCGGAGGCTACACAGGGCCGACTCAGCCTTCGGGATGGTAATCCCAGTTGTTTTATAATCTCTGCTCCGGGCTGGTGCTGGATTGGACTCTGTGGTAGGGGAGAATAACACCCCCCTCCCCCAAAGATGCCCACACCAAATCTCTGGAACCTGTGGATAGTTTGTGTTACATGGCAAAGGGGAATTAAAGTTGCAGATGGAATTAAGGTTGTTCATCGGCTGAACTTAAAATAGGGAGATTCATCTGGATTATCTGAGTGGGCCCAGTGTAATCACAAGGGTCCTTACAAGTGGAAGAGAGAGGCAGAAGAGGAGGATCAGAGAGGAATATGTGCTTTTGGAGGAAGACTGAAGAGCTGTAATGTTGCTGGCTGTGCAGACAGAGAAAGGGGGCCACATGCATCGCCTGTGGAAGCTGGAAAAGGCAAGGAAAAGGATTCTACCCTAGAGCCCCCAGGAAGCAACACAGCCCCCTCGACACCTTGATCTTAGCCCAGGGAGATCCGTGTTGGACTTCTACATTTGGGAGCTGTAAAATAATGCATTTATGTTTTTGTAAGCTACTAAATTTGTGGCGATTCATTCCAACAGCCCCAGGACACCGGTACAAGCTCTCCTTGCTCCGTTTTACTCACTCATGCTTCCAAATAAGAGTTCATTTAAACTTGGAGTACCAGGGCTGAATCTAAAAGCCAATGAATCAGGCCAGTGCAGTCCCTGCCTTCTCAGAGGCGACAGTCTTGTGTGGGAAATTGAGACTCAGAAAGGCACATGCAGTGGGCTAAAGAAGTTTCTAGGAACAGGATTCCTAGCTCGCCTGGGAATAACTATGGCTTTCTGGTATTGAGGCCCGTCTTCAAGATCTGAGCTTGGTTTCATGCAGGAATGATTTCACAGGGCCTCTTAATAGGGCCCTGCAAATGTTTGTGGAATGTAATTGAGTTGAGTTGAACTTGGGGAAGTAGGTTCTTAATTTACATTGACGGTTTCCCCCTACACTCTAAGGAAGCCCCATCGATTTCATCTGGGAAGGCTTTGTGAATGGAGATGCCATGAGCACCCCCAAGATCTCCCTGGAGGAGCGGAGTCACCATTTCTGTTGGGTTTATCTCTAACTAGTGTGGTTCCTTCCACACACAATTCCCAAGACCCTTTCTTGTGAGCCTTGCGATTTCTTCAGTGGCACTTGGGTCTGAACGAATTTTATTTGTTGAGTATGTGTATCAGCTGTCCCAGTGTCTGTTCTATCCCAGCAAGATATTTGCATGTCCCCCAGAGTGGTCATTATGTTATACTGTCATCTGTGTTTTCTCCTTTGACTTTCCTGTTAGACCATGAGCAGCCCAAAGATCCAATTATGTCTTACTCAGTTTTGTAGAATGACAGTTCTTAGCAAAGTGCTGGGAGGCTTGGCATGCTCTAGAGGCTCAGTAGATGTGTATGAAGGAATTGATGAATGAGCCTCTGCTCTGACTCACTCTCTAAGTTGGTGTTTCCTCCATGGAAATACAAAGTAGGAGTTGTGGATTTGGACTTAGAGTGGAACGCTTTATGGAACACGGGACAATTGAGCTGACTGCTTAGAAAAGAGCAGAGCAGATGGGTGGTGGTAGTGTTCCTGCTGGTGTAGCAGGTGAGGAGAACAGCATGGGCCCAAGTATAGAGTGTGCTTGGGCATTAATGACCAGACTGGTGTGGCTTGGGCACAGAGTGTATGAATAGGCCCAATGAGAACTCAGTTTCGGATTGTAGACTGGGTACAGGTTCTGGAGGGCTTTCAGTCAAGTGCCAGGAGTTTGGAATTAATTCCTTGGGCCCTAGGGAGCCAAGGAAGGCTTTGGAGGATATGAGAAGGTGGGTTTTGGTGGCAGTAGAAGTGTAGGGGTTTTGTATAGACATTTTGGAGAGCTTTCCCCAGGGTTAATTAGCCTGAGTTACCAATCTCTTAGGCATTTCAAAATAACTATAAATCAACTTCCTAGGGATCTTTTAGTCATGGCTCTTGTTGGGGGGGCCCTAAGAGAGAATCTAAGCAGTTTCTGAGCTGTCTTCAGCCCTAAGAAACTCTGGTTTGTGATTATTCCTCTTAGGAGTAAACCTGGGTAGATGTTCCATCCTGGGAGAGGCTCTGGGGGTAGGTATCTTCATTGGAACCAGCCACAGGTCTCCAGGCCTTCAGAAGGTATTAATTATGATTCCATGCAGCCTCTTGGATCCAAGGGGTGATGAATTGCACCTGAGATATGTGTAGTACATGACAACTTGGCTCCTTTGTGACATTACCCAAGAGGAATTCACAGTATGTTCTAGAAGTCTTCTAGGAAGTATGCTGAGAAACTTGTACAGTTTTGGATTTTCTTTCCCTGGATCACCACTCTGACCTAGTACCTACAGAGAGGGCTTCTCCCTGAGGAAGAGTATCTTGATCCTGGGAGCTGGATCACAGTCCCACATCTGAGTCTTCTTTTTCTTAGTTTCCATGCCTAGGTTGGTTGGATCTGAGTCCCCAGGTTTTGCAAATGAGGAGAGACATCATGCTCCTCCAGCTCTGGCCAGCTTCCCTTCCCCATAGCACAATAAGGCCCAGGGGTTGGTCAGAAGGCTTGGTTGAGGGAGGATGGTCTGCCAGTTTGTGGGTGGAGTAGAGCGCTCAGGTAGGCTGAGGGGAATTTGAGACCTTAGAGAGGAAGGATGAAGGTTGAGATCATCTGTCCCTGCTTACTAGAAAAAGCTGAGACAGCTGAGTCTCTGCCCTTCTGGATGACCTTCTTACATCCCCCCAATCTGTCCCACCTGCTCATTCTTTCCCTTTCTTGGACAATCTTGACAAAGAAGCATTTGGCACAGGGTCGGAGAGGTCAGGGGGAGACTTGTTCTTTGGACTTTTTCTGGATGGGGGGCATGGAGGGCAAAATGCCATAACATGATTGGTGGGTTATCATAGATATTTGTGCAAAGGCTTTGCAGAGTCATATTTGCTGGGTTAAAGAAAAAGATCCTCGCAGAGGGACTGTTTGATATGTTTGAGAGTGTGCATAGGTTTTGGTTGATGAAACACTCTGGGAGATCTTGGTCTGTCCTGTTTTGTTTGCCATCAAATCATAGAGTCCCGAGCCACAGAGCGAGCAGGCACACTAAATAAAGATGCTCTTGGTGTCCCCTGGTCACACACGCAGAGTGTGTGAGGTCCTTAGTGGTGGGGCTTTTCCAGAGTGGCACAGTGTGTCTCATGCTCCATCCAGGCTGGGGACTAAGCAAAGAGGATGTTGGATTGGCAAGGAGCATTTTTTTTTTTTTCTGGTTGTATTTCTCCAAAAGCTGGAGATGAGAGGTGCATCTGAATGCCAGTCCTGCAGGAGGACAGGAAATGAGAACTGACGTTGAGAAGGATTCTCCTGGACCATTCCTTCATGGGGCGCTCTCTGTTACCCTGGCTAACAAGTCCCCTCCACACGCGGCTTGCTCGTGGAACACCGTGTGCAGAGCCTATGTGTCTGGCCTTGGAGAGCTGCCAGAAGACAGGGCAGAGTTTCCAGAGTGCTGGAATCTGAGGGGTTCCTTGGGAGATCGCACAGAACTGTCCTATTAGCTGGGGTTTGGGTTGCACTCATGGTGCTGTCTTCCCCATGCCCTGCGTGGTTAAATGAGAATTTATATTAAAATATAAAGGCCACAAAATAGGTGCTCTTCCCTCTCTTTGGATTAGTCTTTGTTGCCCAGGAGGGGGCTCTACAGGTCCCTGGGTGTTGAAGGGAGGGGTGTTCTGCTTAGATACACCAGGGAGGAATTTAGCTCAGAGTTCTTTTTATTTTTTTCTCCACTCTTCTTTGTTCTATATTCCAACAGTGTGTCCCTCTAATTAAACTGTTAAATCAGGTTTAGTTACCTGTCGCGATGGGAGAATCTAGAATACAGATTGTCTTTCAAAATTCTTCCTAAGCACATTAGCATCGTGTTCTCATTTCTGTGCTGTGCCTTTAGAGAGGAGGAAACAGAGGCACAGAGATTCAGAATAATCTCCACTTTCCAATTTTCACTCCATTGCTGATGTCACTCTCTCCCCAAATGTGGGAGGCACACACTAATGTCTTCAAGACCCAGAGAGAGGCTTTTTTGCAAAAAAGCTTGGCTGAGCTGCCCCGGATTTTGCTTTGGGAAGATTAACCCAAAGTTCTACTCCTAGCTCAACACTAACGCATGCTGTGGCCTTGGGCAAGCAAGTTTACTTCTCCGGACTTCTGTTTCCCCCTGTGCAAGATGAAGGAGCTGGTTTAGGTGGTCTCCGCAGACCATTCCCAGCTCCATGCTTTGTCCCGGCACCGCCATGCTGCCTCCTCCCTGCACACCTCTACCGTTCTGGCGGGCAGACCTGCTAACACGTGGATTTATGTGGGACATCGGCTTTCGCCAGAAGCTCGTTTCCACTGCTTATTACCAGAGGGACAGGAGGCATTAGCCTGCTCTGCTTACTGAAGCCCTCACCCCTGAGATTTTATGTAGTGATGGCAGTTTGAGCCCCCAGGACTGACTGCAGCAAACTTTCTAGTTGCACTTTATTAATCCAAAACTGAAAAGTGACTTTAGGGAGCACTACTGGGTGGGGTGGAACTCAGAATGCTTTGAACCCTCAGTAACTGCTGACCTCAGTTGAGTGAGGCAAGGTGGGGGCACGTGTGGGAATATGCAGGTTGGGAAGGCGAGCTGTACCTCGGTTTCTTCTTTCTGTTGGGATTTGAAGAGTCCGGTTGACAGTGGTTGTAAGTGGGGTGGGAGGAGTAGCTGTAGCCTTATGTGGAAAAGAAGTGGGTGAATCATGAATACAAATCATTCTGTGGATGGAGCATAGGAAGAAGGAAGTAGGCTTTGCCTAGAATTAGTTCTGGGTGGTTAACTGCAGATTTTATTAGTTCTATAAGTCTCTAGATAGTAGAGTAAGACTGACTCTAGAGAGTTGTGGTGTTTTTCAGCAGGGACCCAAAGATTCTGTAACTGGAGAGACTTGTTCCCAGGAGCTGGTTCATCTAGAATTTCTGCCACATCTGTAAGCATAGGAACTGAGTATTTCGTGTAGCATCAATCCTTTGAGATGCTCAGGGAGAAAAGGGTGTGTTCCAGTAAATTCTGAAAATGCCACAAACTCGTTTCTTGGAGGGGAACACCATGCAACACTATAGTAAACCCTCGGACACCCTACAGGGCCAGGGAAACAATTTCATTTTGTTTAACCCTCAGGCACCCAAGTGCATTTGAGAATAAACTATCTACTTTTTAATATCCCACACAGTCAGTGTTCTGTGGCTTGGACTTTGGGAAATGTTACTCCAGGGTCAACTCTGACATTGGAAACTATGGCTTTGGGTCTTCTTTGCTGCACAAATGAATAAAACCGAAAATATATGAAATGAAAGAAAAGTGAATATAAGTCATTGGCATAACAGTTGGAGAGGTATACTACACTACTTCCTTTTGGGAAGTACATGGTTGGAAGAGGGAGGGCATAGAAGAGCTCAGTGGGTGGGGGTGAGGGCAGCCTGCCTAAATTAATCCCTCCAGCTGAAGAGAGAGTAAGGATAATGAGGGCTGTTTTAGGCTACATTCTTTAGCACATAGAGCCTGAGGCCAACATGCTAATAGTTTTTTTTGGAGAGTACAATCTGAGGGCAGCAAGAGTGAAGGATATAGAAGAGGAGGCAGAGAAGGAGGGAAAGAAACATCCAAAGTGGTACATTATGGCATTGGCCACATCCTTCCGAGAAGACACACGGCAAGTCAGGTAGGCACATGGCAAATCTCTCTGGAGCGATCGTAAGGAATGATCTTGGAATATCTTGGAACAGTCCTTGGAGACTCTACTCTGGAGAGTAGTGAGAAGAATTTAACAGCTAGATCCTTTGTATTGTTTGCCTCTCATGATTCAGAGTTGACCCGTTTAGGCAGCTGCTGGGAAAGGCAGAAGCTCCGCGAATCCAGCTGGGTCAGAGCTGGGTGCTGGAGTTGCTGAGGCTCCGAAACCACCAGAACACTCACCCCAGAGCAAGTGTGCTGGAGGCCAATGGAAACCCAGCTCCTGCTCTGTGAGGATGCTGAGTCAGCTGGCAGTTTCAGAAGATGAGGGGGTGCACTGTTAGCAGTTGAGACTCTCCGTGGGGCAAGCAACTGAGGTTTAGGGGCAGGTGGGGCCAAGTAAATCTGGGGAGAAAAGAAACAGTCTGGGATGAGGACTATCCTCAGAAATAGAATAGGGATTTATATAATCCCTCTGGAAGGAGAGTGCAGTAAGTTACTTTTTCCCATTGTCAGGCCTTGGGACCTCGGCGTAATGAGATAGGATGGGTAAGGCAGGCCAGAGAGGCAAAAAATCAACCTGCCAACCATCCCGCATTGCCTTCTGGCATTTTGGAAAGGCCACATCCATGCAATGAAGAGTGGATATGAGCCATTTTATACTCTTTCTCCAAGCACCAATCTGCAGTCTGGCCCAGGAGATGAGAGGCCTTCTATACTGGGAGGTAGTTTTGCCTGTCCCAACATTCAGACTATAAGTTTATTTTGGTTCACCCTTGGATCATCTACTCCCAGAGACCCATGCCTCCTTTGTGTGTAAACCCTCCTTCTCTCTGTGGTCTCCAGCTTGACACTTGGCAGGCCTGGCCCAGCTGGGAGGCCATCTCGAGTTACATCTTTGCAGGGGCTCACACAGATTCTTTCCCCCAAGCTTCTCGAGTGTTTTGCAAAAGAAAAACAAAAAGAAAGAAAAAGAAAAAAAAAAAGGGGAAAACAACCTTTCCCCTTCTACCACTTAACTTGGGTAAGGACTCGGTGGCTTCGGAGTCTCTGGCTTGCAGGGACAGAGCACCCTCCCCTTTTGGAAGTTTCAGCACTTAGCAGGGTGCTTTAGAACCATGGGGCAAAGTGAAGCTGAGTGGGGATCAGAGGCCTGTGGCTGGGCATGAGCTCTCAGGGCTGGGCCAGGTTGGACCCCGAGCCCCTCTCTAGTTGCCATTTTCACACTAGAAGCTGCTGGCTGGCTCAGGGTGGTTACATAACTTCCTTAAGGTCACATGGCAGAATGGGAAGCATTGGATTCAAACTGGGGGATGCTTAGATCCAAAGTGTCTCTGAATCTCTTCCTTATCCTTTAGGCTAATACTTCTCTTCAAGGCTCTCAAGCTTGGCAGACACTGATGATATTTGGCTCTCTGAGGTCTTAAACTCCCTAAAGATTGGTAGTGTACTCCTGTCCCCAGAGGTGAACATTACTAAGTTAAGATAAATTTAGAATCTGGGAAATGTCAAGGTTTTCCACATTGCTATTTTCTCTTTGTCTTCTCCAGAGACTGGCCCTCCTATGAGCCTAGAAAAAGTTCCTGGGGTAGTCCTGCCTGCAGGTGAAGTCCAGGTTTCCTTGTGGCTTGGGGGATTTCTGATCTGAGCCTGGGCCTGGCATCCATTTGCTACTGTGACTGCACATGGCAGAGGTCATTGTGGTCATCCTCCAGCTTCTGAGCATCATGATTCCTAAAGAAAGACCACAGCAGAAAAAAATGGCCTTGCTTGTTTTTGTTCTATTTAGTAATTGTGAGATTTATCAAAGTGCCATTTATTAATGCATTTGCACATAAATAGAACCCATGAAAAAATTGTTCTAATTTTGACTTTGCTTTGAAGGATCTTCCAGACAACTTATGTCATTGTTTGACAGAGTATTCAGGCCATTTTTTTTTTAAAGATTTTATTTATTTATTTGACAGAGAGAGACACAGCGAGAGAGGGAACACAAGCAGGGGGAGTGGGAGAGGGAGAAGCAAGCTTCCCACTGAGCAGGGAGCCCGATGCGGGGCTCGATCCCAGGACCCTGGGATCATGACCTGAGCCGAAGGCAGAGGCTTAACGACTGAGCCACCCAGGCGCCCCCAGGCCATTTTTAACATGATGGTTATTACATCTAAAAGAAATAAGATCCTGGAACTAAAGTTCTGTAAAGAAGGACCTCCCTCCCCTAAACATGCAACAATTAAGCTAGAAATACCATGGATGTCCCATGGCGTTTCTTAGATGCTATTTTATTTCAGAAGCAAAAGGAGTTTATTTCTTCTTTATGAAGACCAGTATGATTCAACAATAATATGTTGGCTCCAGAAAGGATCTTTCAAAGTGTCTAGTCCTGGCTCAGTGATTTTCAAATACATTTTATAAAGACTTGGGGCTTCATAAAGGAGTTTCAGGGATATCACAAACATTTATTTTATTCACATTTGATTCTGAAAAACATATAAACTATTTCAAAAGCTCCAATGAAAACAACACGTATCATAGACTGCATTTTGAGGTGTGCATTTGAGAGCCCTAAAAAGTTAAGTTGTGTTGCCAGGTAATTAGGGTAGTGTTAGTTGCTCTAAAAAATTACATAATGGATGAAGTACACTAGAATAATAAAGCCTAACATGGGTGTTTCCGAATGCTGGCCAGCTCTCCTTCAAGCAGAGGTGTAGGGACCCAGGCTCCTTCCATCTTGTGACTCTACCATCTCTCACCTGGGTTTTCTGCGTCTGTGTTTATCAAGCCAGCAGAAGAGCAAAGAACATGGAGAACTGTGTGTCAGAGGTTCTTAGGGGGGGCTGTGCACATCTTTCCATTCCCATGCTATTGGTTGGAAATGTGTCACGTGGCCCCATTTAACTGCTAGGGACTCTGAGAAATGTAGTTGACCAGCTAACCAGCCTCTGCCTTACCAGGTTACTCTCTTAGGCACATGCTTGGAAGTCAGATATGGTTATTTGAGGAACCACCATTTTTAAACCACTTATCTGTGTGAATCTAAATTTTGAGATGGTGTAATTAAACTTAAGGTGTCAGCTTTTCTCCATAGCTCTGATTATGATATTTTTGTATTCATCGAAACAGCCTCATCAGTCCCATTATTCATGTAAACAATCATACAAGTAAATATCATACATTTGAATTTAGGCAATGTTGTATGCTAATGAAATGCTCCTTTAACTTGCTGTTAAAAATATGAAGTCCTGAAACCTTGAAAAAAAAAACTGATCAGGTATAATTTCCTCTTTTTATAGGAACAAGAGAGAGAGAGAATAAGCTACTTGCCCAAGGTCATATATTGATAAAGAAACAGCTGCTATTTGAACTCAGACTTCCTGGCTCTCAGTCCAGGGCTTTTCCTTCTATTTCAACTTGTTCCATGGCCCCATGGCCCTCATAATTTGGATGTTTTTCAGCCCGTTTTAATTTTCTCAGTCTGCAAGTGAGAGAACAGCTGAAGCTTGGGGGTTGTTAATTCTGTCATAAGATGTAATATCTTGCATTTTTGGCCCGGCCGCTTCATGAACCAACATCCACGAAGCATTTGCTGAGCATCTATTCAAGCCTCACATTGTACTGGAGCTGGGGATGTAGCAGCTCAAAGGGCACCTTTCTGCGGGGTCTTGCGGTCCAGCTGGATAATAACAAAACAAAAGCGTGAATGTATATATTTGCAAAGAGGTGTTATGAAGGAAGCAAACCAGAGACAGAGAGAGAAACCCTGGGTAGGTGAGCTCTGTCTCTCAGATGGGGCGATCAGAGGCCAGCGGCCTCCTTCCCCTCTGAACATTACCAGTAAGAATCTTGGCCTGCAAATGTGCGTTCTTGGTGTTTTGTACCGCAGAAGCAACATAAAACTGTCAGAGGCTGCAGAATGTCTACAGATGTTAAAATAAGTACAAACAATTAAAAGATGAAACTGAGTCAAGATTTCTCTAAGAACTAAATAAGAAAAGGGTCTTCCCTGATTGCCGATGAAGTAGCTAAATCAACGATGAAAGACAAATAGTCTTTCCATTTTTGAAAGGGTAGGTTGGGGGAAGTTTTTATTAAATATTCATTGGTATCCTTGTTGCCTTTTTCTTGTCCCTGAGTTTTTACATCTGCAACCTCCTCCAGAACTTTCCTCTGCAGATGAAAATGAAGGCGGGGGAGGCAAGGCCATGTGGGGGCAGGGGTACTGGAGTGGACACAGACCACGGAGCAGTGAACACAGAACTATGTGGGGGGTGTGTGTGTGTGTGTGTGTGTGTGTGTGGTGTGTGGTGTGTTGAGTTGAGCATATGCTGATCACCCAATAAAATGGCCTGAGAGCCAGTGCCGAGGAGGAGAGCATCATGGGAGTCTCTAAAGGGGAGTGATGTGCTGGGAGTAATCACATGACATCTTAGAAATCCAGGATGCTAGGGGCACCGGGGTGGCTCAGTCGGTTAAGCATCTGACTCTTGCTTTCAGCTCGGGTCATGATCTCAGGGTTGTGAGATGAAACCTCTTGTCAAGCCCTGCATGCTCTGTCTCTCTCTCAAATAAATGAATAAACAAAATCTTAAAAAAAAAAAAAAAAAAAGAAAGCCAGGATGCTAAATATAAAAGGGAACGTAAGGGACACCTGGCTCAACTCTCCCATTTTCTGCATGACAAGCCTGAGGCCAGAGAAGGGAATTGATGTGCAGGACCAATCAGAGATTAGAGCCAGGACAAGAACTTCAGTGTTGCCATTCCCACCCCAGTCTATGCCAGGATGCCATGGAGCCAGAGTGAAGGATGTGGCCATTGAGGAGCCTTGAGTAGGGGTTTCTCTAAAAGAAAAAATAATTCTATTCCAGAAGACAAAGCCACGTCCTCCACCTGCTTTGGGGGCCAGAAGGAGGTGGCCTTCTGTAGCACACCGTAGTGACCGCTGTCACCTGGGGGCTGCAGACAATGGGACTTCCTATGGAAGACTGGGTGAAAGAGTGCAATTGTTTTCAAACATCTCAAGTTGAAATTGTGACCCCCTGGTGACACTCATCCTTTTTGGGCATAGTGATACTTTTATTTATTTTAATGAGATTTCCCCTTTAGCCCCTTCTCTTAAAACATTTGAGTAAGTTTGTACAAAGAAATTGAGTTCATTTATTTTGGGTGAAGACAAGGGATCTAACATAATGATTTTTGGAGTCTTTGAAGGATCTCTGTCATCTCTCTTTCCCTCTATTCATCCTGGCTTCAAGTGCCATTTGCAGATGGGTGACTCCTAAATCCATATTCCTTTTGTAGGTACCCCCTGTTGGATATTCATCTTCACCTCCTTGAAATCCCAGATCAACATCATTCCTCTAAGCTGGGTTCCCCAGAAAGCAGACCCCAGACAGAGACTTATATGTTGCGTTAGTCAGGGTTCTCCAGAGAAATAGAACAAAAAGAATGTATATTTACATACAAAGAGATTTAGAGAACTGGCTCATGACATTAAGGAGGCTGGTAAATCTAAAATCTCAGGGTAGGCCTGCAGCCTGGAGACCCAGGAAGAGCTGATGCTGCAGTACAAAGCTGAATGCCATCTGCTGGCAGAATTCCCTCTTGTTTGGGAGAGGGCAGTCTTTTACACTATGCGGCCCTTCAACTGATTAGACAAGGCCCACCTGCCGTGTGTTCTGTACTCAAAATCCACTGATTTAAATGTTAATCTCACCCAAAAACACCTTCATTGAAGTGTCCAGAATAATATTTTACCACATATCTGGGCACTGTGGCCCAGCTAAGCTGACACATAAAATTAAACATTCAATGTGTGAGTAGTTTATTTGGGACTCCAAAGAGGAGTAAGGGAAAAGGAGAATGAAACAGGAGAGAGAAAGAGAGAGATCCAGTACAAAGATAGATTGCCAAGTTGGCCACCAGCAAGCAGCCTGTGGTACCTTCTGAGAAGGAGAAACATTTCCCATCATCCCATTACCTACTGGGTGCCCAGTGGGCATGAATGCTCCTGCGCTTCTGGGTTGGGCACATGTGAGTGCCCAGCGGTCCTGTCAGGTGTGCACACCACCGTAGGCCAGAGAAGCCCTGATGTGAGACGCTGCAGCGAAAGTGCCCAGGCTGAGGTGGAGCCAGGCTGCCCCGGCTCTGAGCTGTGGCACCTGCCCAGAGCCAGCAGCCGAAGCCTGGGCTGGAGATGGGAGGAGGCTGAGAGCTGGAGCTGGTGCCCAAGAGGGGACAGGTGCCTTTGCCTTCTTCCCCTGCAACCCTTGTTTGGGAGATTGACACTACATCTTCCAGCCACCGGGTCTTGGAATCATTCTAGATCCCTCCATTTCCCTGACTCCTCATATCAGATGAAGGCCCGTTACTTCCATTTTTCTCCAGTATGTCTCATACACGTGTTCCTTCTCACCAATCCCTGCGTTGCCATCACCACCCATCAAATCTCCCCTGCTCTTTCTTCTCTGGGTTCTTAAAATAATTTTCCACCTGGTCTCCCTTGGTGGAGACCTTCGACATCTCCTAGAGTGATCTATCTAAAATGCAGGGCTGACTATGGGCCATCCTTTGCTTAAAATCGCCCAGCTGCTCCGAAGTTTGAAGATGACATGTCTTCAGGCTCCTCAGATTGGCACATGAGGCTCTCCGTAACCCAGCTCCCCTGTACCTCTCCTGTCATCTCTTGCAGCACTGCTCCTCAGATGCTCTGCTCCTCTAGGGAAGAACCTCGGAGGCTACTCAGGGCAACAGGCTCTGGCGTGCTCGCTGCCTTTGGTCACGCTGCACCCTTTGCCTGGAATGTTCCCCCTCCTCCTCCCTCCTCCATCTCCAGCCCGAATTTACCTAGCAAACATGTACTCCTCTTTCGACACGGCTCATGTGTCATTTTTATTATGAAATTGTCCTGAGCCTTCCAGGTGGAGAATCGACCATGGTTGGTGCCCTTCCTGCATCTTTCCGGGCAGCCTTCATGAGGTGCATATAATATTTAATGCACTCACTCTTAACACAACTGTCTTCCTCTGACATACGGTAGTAAGTGCCTTGATGGGAGGGGTCCTATTCTGGCCATCTCTTTGTATCCACACCACGTCCCGCTCAGCCCGGCACCAAATAGATGCTCAGCAAGACCGCTGCAGATGAGGTGATGGGTCTCAGAAGGGGCTGTGTCCAGACCCCTGGTGGAAGGCCATCCTGCCTGAAACACTGAGACCAGAGGCTGGGGTTAGCTTTATGTCCTCTGGCAAGGGGCAAGAACGGGCGAGGGCCTTGTGCCTCTGATTGTGTTAGGGCCAGACAGGCTCAGTGGAGGGGGCTACATTTGCCCCTGTGGAACCCCCTCCCTTAGGATCGCTGTCTGAAGAAGTTAGACGTAGCTTCAGCAGGAGCCGAGTTGTTAAGGACGGGCCAGAGTAGGTTGTTTTGGCCCGTGTCCGAGGAACCAGTGCTGCTGGGTTCTGAGAATTTGTTCCCTAATCTCTGCTTCCAGGGCTCCAAGCGGCTGGAGTCTGCATGAAAGGGGCCTTTGTCTGATATGGGAATGGCTTTGGGGGCTAATCTCTTCTTGGATGCATTTTAATTCACTTTAATGACTCTGCCTCCTGTCAGGCTTTTCTTCAGTGGGGTTGTGGGGGGCTTGTTAAAGAGATTAGAAGGAGTGAACGCAAGCCCCCAAATCTAGCCTTCCTCCAAGGGCACTGTTGTAGGGAATCCAGTGTTCTGCACAGTGTGTTAGGATGCTCTGGGAGTGAGAGTGGGGAGGGAGCAGAGTGGAGAGTCGGAAAATTCCATATCTAACAAACCGCATAAGCTTGCGAACACCCCAGCGCCAACCTGCTGTAGCTTTCACCGCCCACCTCGTCCTGCCCCTGTGGTTGGAGCCGAAGCAGACAAGACAGAGTGATGTCATCCCCAGGACACCGTCCTTTCTCTCCGTCTCCCCCCTCTCCCCTTTTGTATAAACACAGCTGTTTGTGAGGAATGCTGGCTTGGGAAAACATAAACCATCAGCATTGCCGACCTTTCCTCTTCACCACGCACCCCTTCCTACTGAATGTGGGAGACTGGAATGCTTTCAGCCCAGCAGACCCATTATCCTCATGTCAGCAACTCCAGGCCTTTCAGCTTTCTGGTCAGGGCCTGGGGTGACAGGGCTTGGGGATTGTGCAAAGCCCTGCAGGGCAGACAGAAGCTTTGGTTGCAGGTGACACCTGAGACCACCCGTGGGATTTCTGGAGGGACTCAGAGAGGGGAAAAGGGCTTCTCTCTTAGGCTGGGGGATGTAAGGTGGAGGTTGGAGGGGTGGAGGGGCCCACAGTTGAGGCAGGGGCTCGCTGATCTGGTGGCTTTGCCCACGGAGCCCAGCCTCTGGATACCAAGGGGAACCAAATAGCCCTGGTGGGGTGTGGCCCGGCCTTAGGGTGAAGCTATTGAAGAGCTGTGAAGAGGGCAAGGCCACCCTCATCACCACAACCCATCCCCCCTTCCAGGGCATTCACAGCCACAGTTTGGGTCCCAAAGCCTTTTACCCTTTTAAGGCATAAAATGGGGGCAGTGAAAGGTAGAATTTTTTTTTAAAGATTTTATTAATTCATTTGAGACACAGAGATACAGAGAGAGAGAGAGAGAGAGAGCATGAGCAGGGGGAGAGGCAGAGGGAGAAGCAGGCTCCCCGCTGAGCCAGGAGCCCCATGTGGGGCTCGATTCCAGGACCCGGGGACCGTGACCTGAGCCGAAGGCAGACGCTTAACCATCTGAGCCACCCATGTGCCCCCAAAGGTAGAAATTAAGGCTGAACTCAGCTTCTTTTGAAATCCAGAGATAATGCGGTGGGCAACAATTTATGGGGATGGTTTTCCATTTCCAGATGGTGACCTCTGGGCCTTGGGGGATAGGATGGGTTTTTTTTCAAGCTATTAAACTTAGCATTTGGCTGAGAACATGCTTGTTTCCTGGCCCTTGCCCCCAACCCAGTCTCCTAATCCTCTCTCTGTGCCCCACTCTCCTGGGTGATTTTGTGGCCACAGCTGCAAACGAGGAGAAGCAGTGAAGACTCCCTGAGCTGCCTTTTCCAAGGGCCAGGTGCCCTAGAACGATGGCCGCCATTGTGGAATGAATGGGGTTCAGTGCTAGAGAAATGGGGCCGGGCGGGGAACCAGTGGTCTTCTTCAGTCTCCTGTTGGGTTGCCAGGCAGAGAGAAGACAAACCTTCACTCACTTTTCCGTGTTAAGTAGAAATCTCAAAGTCCACACTCTGGAGCCACTGAGGCAACACTTGGCTCCTGGTTGCGTTTCTTGCCTGCAGTTTGCAAAGCAAGTGGAGATCTGCAAACTTACACCTCCTGGGTACCTGCTAAGTGTCAGGAGGGGTGCTAGAGACTTTGCATCTGTTCCAGTTTTATTCTCACAACAACACAGTGTTATTAAGCAGTGTTATTTTATAATTAGTGATGAAGAAACTGAGATAAAAGTAGTTTAAGAAGCACTATCCGATGAGTTAGCCATGGAGCCGGGATTCACACCAGTTCGAATTTCAATGTCCATGCAATCCAGGAATTCCGGAGATAGAAAGAACCCAACAAACCTGAGAGATAGAGATGCAATTGCCTAAGTGGGGTGGCTCGAGGGATAAAAATAACATCCTTCACCTCCCAAGATATTCTTCCTGCAGCTTGAGCCATTCCTTTGAGTTAAGCCAAACTCTGTTTTAGAATGCAAATATTTCTGCGAGGGAAAAGTCATTTAGCCACTAAAATGTTCTATTAAAAAAAAAAACAACCAAACTCTCATTTTCTTTTAAAATGTTTTACTTTAAATTAGTTGTGTTCTTTGTAAAGTAATCCTTAACAGAAAGTAGTTTGTATCAGAATAAATGCCTGGCAGGAGACCTCTTAAGGAAGTTGAGAAGTGTTAATCTTTGACATTTACTATTATAAGTGCGTTTTAAGTAATTCCTGGAAACTGATAAAATCTGTTAGGAGAAAAGGATTTCTCTCTCTCTCTTTTTTAAGTAGTAGAATATTTCACCCTTCTGATCTTAATAAAAGATAGACAGGGTGTTAACTTTCTGAAATACACCTACATAAATGTAATCGTGTGGGGTTTTGCTTCCAAGAAGAAAAAAGAAGGAAATTAGAAAGATAGTTTGAAAGCTTCAAATATTATGAGATGAGATGATATTTGTTAAAGCACTTGGAAAAACCCTAGAATGAAATGAAGAGAAGCTATTATTTTTCCTCCTAGGACTTACATCTACAAGGAAGGAAGAGAGGGGAGAGGAATAAAGTCCTGAGGTAGGGTTTCCCAAGTTTTCTGTGGCTCACTGGGCCTTAGGTAATCAATAAGTGCAACATGATTGCAGAGTTTTCTGGTGAAATGCATTTGGAAAACACTGGGTTAGACCAAGTGAAGCTTGTCTCTTTCCAATAGGAGTTATCAGAAATTATTTAATAAATAATTGTGCATCATAATTCTCCCAGAGGGTGGACAGGATAGTTTAGAGGGTTTCCTAAAAGTATTTCTTTTGGGGGTGGGGGTGGGTGGGGGTGGGGAGAGGAGCTGTCATTTCATAAGATCAGCATTCCCTGGAACACAGTTTGAGAAACACAATCTAAAACAATAGTCTCTTTGCGATATGATTTGGCAGTTCAGATGATCTGGATTTAAGTGCTAGCCTCACCCCTTCAAAGAGATGCAAGCTTGGGTAAGTCATTTAATTGATCCATGCCTCAGTGTCTTCCATCTGTCAAAAAGGACAAGTAACTCTCTATTTCCTCAATCATGAGGATTAAATACAGAGTACCTGCTATAGAGTAAGAGCTCAAGAAATATTAGCTGTTGTTGCTATTATTTTTGACATTTTGTCCTGGTCCCTTCTGTCTATGATGAGCTCCAGCAGAAAGGGAAAAACTGACCAGGCATCTCTCCATCTTTGTCCATGTTCTTTCTTCCGCTCAGAGAGCCTTGCCCACCCTGTCTATGCCTATACAAACAGCAAGATCTATCTCAATGCCACTTGCCCTGTAAAGATCCTGGATTCTTCCAGCTTTCCCTCCTCTGAACCTTCAATATCCCTTTGTAGGGTTCTTAGACTCACAACATTTGACTTTGTATTTTTGTGTAACTTCTTTTATCCTTGGGAAGATGTGTTACTTATCTTTGATTTGCTGGTCCTTGGTGTAGTAGCTTCACTGGCTGGATCTCCACTAAAGCTTGGCTGAACTGTTAAATTTCAGAGCCCTCTACCTACGTGCAAATGCTCCTTGGTGAGCTAAGTCCTTACCTCTATGTGCGTCACCAAACTTTCTATAATTTGGCAAGGATTGGTGAAAATGGGCCTTAGGCTGGACCCGAGGCACAGAAGAAGGGGGAGATGCCAGTAAGAAGAAAGATGATGAAGTATATACTTTGATAATATGTCTTCCCCCCACCCCCTTAGGAAATTTCCAATTAAAAACATTCTCACTCATTTTTCCTAGCCATGCCCATCCTGTGTGTAGATTTTTGGGTGGGTATTGTATGCTTGGGGAAAGTAGAAGAAAAGCAGAGACAACTGCTGGCTACAATCAGTTTTACTGGCATAACCCTAAGATTCCGTAGTGCTGGCATTATTTTGTTCATTCATTCAGCAAACATTTACTGAGAACCTGTGTGTGTGCTGAGCACTGGGCTGGGGTTAGGGATATAAAAATGTGCAAGTTGGACCTGATCTCTTGCCTTCATGAAATTGCAGTCTGGTGGAGGGACAATCAGATAAATACAACACACAATTGCCAAGCCCAGTAGGTAGTAGGCATGTCGCTGACATTTATTTATTCACGACCTAAATAAAAGAATAAAGACAATATTGCTCCAAGTGACCTACATCAGGCAGGGCTGCTGTGCGGTATTGCACGGGTCTTGTGTCCTGCGTACCTCCAGGGACTCCATTCACAGAGACAAGATATGAAGTTTGATCCTGTTCAGGGAGAGGTGGAAGATTGTTTTAGAAGTCAAGTTGGTTTTGCTTCCAGATGGGAGAGAGTATTCCGTCCTAAGTACCCTTCCTTAGAAGAGCACATACTTCTGAACCCTGTCTTCACTGTGGTCACCTCTCTTGGAGCTCACAGCCCCGTGCCTGCACTGTGGTTAGAAGTTTTGTCATCATCAGTGTGTCTGTCCCCTTGCTCTAGGCTTCATGGGGCCCATCCTGGTATCCCCTGGCCCTGGACACAGAGCCTGGCATGGAGTAGGTGCTCAGCATGTGATTGCCAGGAAAATGAGAAAATATCCTCTAGGACACCTTTAAATAGAGGCCCAGAAATTGCCTCTCAGCTCCTTCTGGGTCTGAAATCTGAACTGCATAAGCAAGCCCTTTCCCTGACCCTGACTTGAACTTTAGCCCGCTAAGCCGAAAAGAGAGACAAGCGTACAATGGGAAGAGGAGCAGACGCCCCCCTCTTGCCCATGCATTCCAAGGCTGATCAGGAGCCAGGTGGAACTGGCAGACGTGGATCCTGATCCTGGGAACCTACACAGCCCATAGGGTGTGTGCAGGGCCTGCTGTGACCCACAGCTGAACCGCTGAGGTCTGGTGCGAATAGCCACAGCTGCTCTGGGGGCAGGAAGGCACCGTGTGAAAGACACAGCCCCCAGCACGCTGGGGAGACTGCGCTTTGCAGGCGGGGATAATTTCTGAAGGGCAGGGTTGTCTTTCCCAACTGGGGAGACCTGTGGTAAGAGGCCCCACAAGTCCCTGAGAATGCTGAGATTGGGGGGTAGAATATAGAGGGAAGACCTGGGTTGGAAGTCACCCCCTTCTCATGCTCCCTGGAGGCAGAAAGGGGGGGGGAGAGAGAGAGAGAGAGAGAGAGAGAGAGAGAGAAACAGCAGGAAATCTTTCCATTCTATTCACATATGAAAATGAGACAGAAGTGCTTATGCTTCATTTACATACCCACTCGCTTCCTCTGATTCTGGGCCAAGCCTGGCAGACAGGTAGAGCTCCACGGAACAGGGGAGGACACTGAGGCCAGAGAGAAGCTTGTTGGTCCCAATCTTCAATTCCAGGAATATCATGAATTCCTTTCTAGGAGAGTTTATAACCAAGAATATGTGATCTGAAGTGACTTCAGGGGTTGTTCTTCATTCCAACCTTCTTGTTTTTCACATGAAGTGTGTGAATGCTGTTATACCTTGTTCCAAGGGAATAGAAACATATTTGGGGAGGCAGCTCTGGGGGTCGAAGAAAAGTGACTGCCTCATGCATCCTTGGTGAAGAGGAGGAGGCTCATGTGGAGCCTCTCAGGTTCTACTATGCGATTTTGTTGGCTCTCTTATTCCCTACAAGTGTGGCTTCCGTGTTCACTGTTACTCAGTGACCCCTGGCTGAAGTGTTTAGTGAGGGGTGAGGAAAACAAGAGTTGCATACGGTATGATTTGATGTACCCTTCCCACTCGGGGGGGGGTCCCATTCTCAGAACCTGGCCTAGTCTGTGCCTGGCAGACTGCATTCTCAGGGAAGAAGCATAAGTGACTTGTGACATTCCAGAACCATCTTGGGCCTGGGAATCAAATGCATGGAGAGCCAAAGGCCAAAAGGACTGGCAGAGGGTCCACAGTAAGGGCTGGAGCCCTTGACCCATCCTGCAAGGGGTTGCCAGGCACTGGGCTAGAGGCAGAAGGGTGGTGTACTTCCACCTGAATGAATTTTTTTTTTCGTCTCAGAGCCTCTGGCCATCCATAGAGCAAAACCATGACTTTTCAGGTGATGGCTCTAGGGCCTCCACTTTTCATCCCACTCCTTCCCTCCAAACCTGACCCCACTCTTGGTTGAGAGGTTTGGGCGGACAGAGAGGGGATGAGCAGAAGGGAAATAGAAGAGATTTTAGAAATGGCCAATTGGCCTATTTGGTAGACAATGAAGGTCAGCTAGATAAGACGTATCAACTTGGTTTATATTTGGGAAACTGAGAACTACATAATATGTTGGCTGAGATCCTCAGAGGTTATAAGAAAAGAAACGCTAGGTCAAATTTCAGTTCTTGGGGTTTATTTCAGAGATGACAAGGAATAAGGAATGTGGAGTAGTAGCTTGGAATGTGACCTCTCAGCAGCACGGCATGTGGGACCTGGTGCTAATAGGACCGAGAGGTATGGAACTAGAGCAATCTCGACCTTATTTAGGATACACCATGATTTCCAGGAACTTGCCTTCTTCCATATGTATTGACCTTATCTATTGGTTAGAATGTTTCCAACTGCAAAAAACAGAGCCTCACACTTCTTTAAGTGATAAAGACACTTAAAATCTCACATAGAGAACATCTAGAGGTAGTATGGACTCTAAGCAAGGGATGCTCATTGGATCCATTTCTTTGTGATTTGCTCAGTTCTTTTCCTTTCTAAGGGTTGGTTTTGGCTCAGGCCACCTTCCATCATGGTTTCAAGAAGGCTGTCCACAGCAGCTGGGGCAATAGGCTCTCTTATTTCACATACAGGCAGATAGGGAAAGCATGGAATAAAAATCCTTCCCTGGCTTGGAATAAAAGTCCTTTCCTTCTACCTGCTTGTCCTACTTAAGTCATGTGCCCATTTCTGGATAAATAATAATTGTTAGGGGAATGCTATGTGCTGAGTGGCTTAAACCTGATTTCTTGAGCGAAACACTGGTCAAGGAGATGGGACTGCCATGACTGAGGTAGTGTATTTAGAACCCACATCTGAAGGCATGCGGAATAAGTGAGGGAGAGCAGACACTTGAACAAACTTGGAGTTTCCTAGGAAGGAGAAAGGGGTGAAAGATGCTGGATGGGTACACAAGTGAGTTACGTTGCCTAGCATTTAAGCATCCCAAAAGGGAGCTGCCAGTAGATTTCATACTGTTTCATCTCTGACATCAGTGGTCTTTCCCACACTCAGCTGGTGTCTGGTTGTGGTTGCCTTTGACTGCTCCACCTCTCCCTGGGCAGAAAAGTTGTGACAGGTGGTTTTGCTCAACTCAAAGCATATGTTATAGCAATTTTTGCAGGGAATGACTGCATGAAGGGAGTCATATAACTGGCAGGCTCCTAAGACTTTTATGGTGGACCTGGTTCAGAAAGGTTAAGCCCGTTGCTCAAGGTCATGCACTGCTGAGTGACAGAGCCTGCACTAGCAACAGGTCTTATGGCTCACATTCCAGTGTTCTTTCCATAACACCAGGGAAATGTCAATGCGGTGAAAATGACATCAGCCCTTTAGTGGTCAGGATATGTGTAAAGAATGCAAATTTTGACCTTGGGCAAGTTCCTTAGCTTCTCTAGGTCCCAGTTTACTCACTACTAGAATAAAGGGATCTTATTAGGAGATATTGAAAGTACCTTCCAATTCCAAGAATCTATGAATAGCTTTAGATCATGCCTCTCTTCCAAGAACCTGACAACACTTGTTCTATTAGATCATTTAACTGCAGATTATTTGTTTAAATAGTTTCCCAGGAGTGACCCAGAACATCCTACATAATAAACCAGTTGTTAAATCATAAACAATATGGACAGGATTCATCATCATTGTGCTTCCCAACTGAACATCCCTGGGGCCTTCTGGTTACTTGGACACTCTGGCTAATGGAGTGTTGTCAGGGATTCCCTACGTGGGTGACCACTTTTCCAAGAATTAGAAACTACACACTGTAACAAACACTAGAGCTCTCCTGGAAAAAAAATGTGCTTTTTTGATGAAATAGAACTGTAAAGAATCAAAGAATTTTGTCTGGTTCTTCTTTTATCTCTTTCTTATCTGGGTGCTCTTGTTACTCACCGCACACTCTGTTACGATCAAGTTCTCAGCTTGGACCATGAATCCCGACTTAACCAGTTGAAGTTTAGCATGTTATAGTTCCCAAAATGTTTGTAGGAAATCTTAAAGCCTCCAGACCCAAAGGAATATATGGCTAATGATGTTGTTTTGGTCCAGCACAAGAGATATGATGGGGACAAGGATGTCTTCTTAGAGAATCTCAGAGCAGAGAACCTACTCTGTTTCCCAAGAGGAATAAGAAAACTCCAACATTTCAGGTGTCCTTCAGAATATTAGTTGGTGCTGTATGGAGGGCATGCGGGAGACGAAGAAGAAAGGGTTACTTGAGTTTGAGAGAATTTATGTTCATACTCTCACTTAATCCTCTCACAATGGCTCTATGTTATCCTGATGAAGAGAAGATAAATGATGTGCAAATACATAGTGTTAAGAAGAAAAAAATGCAGAAAAATAGGAACAGTATGCTTTTGTTTGTATTAGTCAGGATAGTCTAGGCTTTTCTTCAGTAACTTATAAACATCAAATCTGAGAGAAGTACCACTACCAAGGCTTATTTCTTGCTCATGTCCCACTCCAGTGTGGGTCTTTTGGCTCTCTGGTGTGGCTTTTTTCCAAGCAGGGACCCAGAAGCCATGCTGCTGCCATCTTGTAATCCCATCATTTCAGAATTATTTTTTTTTTAATTTATTTGACACAGAGAGAGAGACAGTGAGAGAGGGAACACAAGCAAGGGGAGTGGGAGAGGGAGAAGCAGGCTCTCCGCTGAGCAGGAAGCCCGATGTGGGGCTTGATCCCAGGACCCCGGGACCACGACCCGAGCTGAAGGCAGATGCCCAACGACTGAGCCACCCAGGTGCCCCTCATTTCAGAATTCTTTACTTCCGGCTATGGGGATGAAAAAGAGAAATACAGAGAAGGAGTTTTCAACATAATTGCCTTGGACCAGAAGTGACATGTGACTTCTGCTCACACTCCCACTGGCTGTATCCAGTCCCATGTTCCCAACCTAATTGCAAGGGAATCTGGGAAATATTTTCTGCTATATGCCCAGGATTAAGTAATAATGTGGAAAATACATAGTATGATATGGTTTCTGCTACATCATTTATGTAAAAAAGAATAAAACTATGTGTGTGTGTGTGTGTGTGTGTGTAGGCACTTAGGCAAATACAAAGAAAAATGTCTAGAAGGGTATGCACCAAAGTTCCCTCTAGGAAAGGAAGTAGGCTCGAGATGGTAAAATAAGGTGGGATTTCAGGACTTAATATATTTTTTTTAATTAAATTGAAATTTTTTATAATGGTATATTTATGAATTATTTGTACTGTGAAACAAAAGGTATCCTCCCCAATGTACACCGTAACTTGTCAATGGTTTCATAGCAAGAGAAACCTGTCAGACTCCAAAATTCATGCTGTTTCACTCTTTAAATCCATTCCTGTGTCCTCCCACAGTCTCTGCTTTTTAGGATTTTTCTGTCGTCTGCTGGGGGCTGGTGTTGGTGGATTATTTAGTGATGCTCTATTGGGAAGGAAGAGTGAAGGGCTCACTTTTCTCGCACTTAATGAAGAGGCACAGAGGTGCCGGGAAGGATGTTGGGATTAGTATCAGTCCTTTTTTCTTCCAACCCAGAGATCTAATTCTCAGAGGGAGAGCCATTTAAGCTATGGTTGGCTCTAGACAGACAATGTCGTTGAGACACTCTCTTTCTCTCTCTATCACTTTCCTCTCTTCTGCAGTGGCTCTATCCTCATGGAAAGCCCTCTTTAAGGTGGCAAAATGGTTACCAAATAAAGTTCCCAGCTTAGGTAATGGCAGCTGAGTATCCCCAATGGCAAGTGTCTTTTTACAACAGTTTTACTCAGAAGCTCTTGTCCTGAGTCTCTCTGGCTTGTCTTGGGTCATGTGCCATCACCTTGATTTTGATCAGTCATGGAAGTAGGCAGGGCAGTGGAGTCAGGCATAGGGCCCAGACACAGGACTGAGCCTGTGGGGAGGGGTGGTTCCCCAAACTGCATTTACAAATGGAGGAGAGGATTGTTTATTTCATGGTGACAGGGCAGAGAGGAGGATAGTTCCTGCCAGGAAGGTCTTTCAGAACTCCTGATGTACTCACAGGAAGGCGGCCATGTGCTCATGTGGGACCAGTTGCTCCCCCTTCTCAGACAGGGCCTCAGAGAAGGCAGGGGTCCCTCAACGTACATGCAAGGTGGGTTAGGAATGTCCGGAAGGCCTGGGGAATTGAGCTGGGATGGTGAGATCTCCATCAGATTTAGTTTAGGCTGCTTAGATGGAAAGACTGCCTTGGTCTGAGTCATTTTTACACTTACATCTCAGGAAGGTGGTGGAGGGCCCAGCAGGAGCCAGGATCTGCAAATAAAGCCGCCATCCGGTGTATCGGGCCCTTGCGGCATCTTGATGACAGAGCATGGCGCTGTGGTCATGCTGGCCTCCGGGTCACTATGGGGCTTTGGATTTGCCAATCCCTGCTGTCTGCTTTACCATGGCATATGTTGACCCACACAGGCTGATAATGTGCCCCAGCGGGTCTCCAAGACACCTATAGAGGCTGTCCTCCTTCTGAGCCCTCCTGGTAGCATGCCGCCTGTCCCCTTTGCTACTTGTTTCACAGTGCAGGGACACTGGGATGTCACCTGAGACCCAGTTTTGCTCTTTGGACACATGGAGACCTTCTCAGAGAGATCCGAGACCACCCCCAACCCCCAGGCCTCGTCTAGATGGGATGGCAGAGATGGGACAACTCTGAATTTCCAGGAAGGAATTCCGTGATTCTCCCCGCTCCCGATGAGAAGGTAAGAGGATCTATAGGACCGATGATTCAGAGTCCAGACCTGTGGATGCTCACTGGGTGTGAGTCAAAGAGTGCCAGAGGGGGAGCATTAACTTTATGAAGGTCACATGGTTATTTAGGTCATTTGTTGTTTTTGGCAGACTGAGGTGACCAGAACCCAGAATTTGGTTCTGTCTTGGTCATGGTTTTCCTCTATTAGTCCTCCTGGATGACTTTTTCTGAGTGGAGTGGAAGGGCAAAAACCAGACAAGGACAGGAGGGCAAGAAGAGCCTGGGCTTGGAGGCTGTGCCCACTTTTTAGATTAAAGAAGTTTTTCTTTTTGTGTTTCTTTACCATTTGCAAAATTAGAACGCCAGAGCCACAAGCACCTTCGGGTTCTCCTGGTTGTCCTTTGTCTTTGTACTTTTTTCCCGGAGAGCTTCTGAGGAAAGTGGCAGAGAAGGGGTATCCCAGGTCTCCAGTCATGCCCCAGTCATGGAGCTAAAGGAGGTGGGAGGGAGGTAGTGGTCAGGCAGACCCTTTATTCTATAAAACTCTGTGTTATCATCCAGGGCTGTCCCACCATGAAATGGACTATCTGTGAGGTTGTGAGCATCCTGTCAATGGAAGTGGCCAAGCAGAGGCCAAAGGACCAGCAGACAGGGAAACTGTGGAGGAGGTTTCTGTGCAAGAGTGAGCTCTAAGGACTCCTGGAATTCCATGAATCTATGGCTCAGCAGAATAAAATTCCCCCAAGCCCAAGATCTATGGGGCTCCACTGCTGTCCTTTCTCTGATCTTGGTCTGGCTGGGATGGCCTGGCTGACATCCAGGAAGTGTGGGCGCGATGCCAGGTCAGGCGGGGCCTTGCAGAGTGTGTGAACCTGCTGGGACTTCCTCTCAGGTCCCCATCAATAACTGCTTGGATTAATTTCCAGGATGATGAGCATTGCCAGGCTCTTCTTCACGGAGCCCTCTATGCCACTTCCCCCACCACGCACTCCCCCAAATCCACAGAGTTATACATTTTATTTGTGCCCTCAGATAAGACAGACAGAAGGAGAAAGAGGCTTTGACACTCTCCTGAGGTCTCCGCAGAGAGCATGCTTGCAAGTGGTAAAGATGGAGAAAGAATTTTTCATCTCTTTTCTGTCCTGTGCCCCATCAGAGTGGGCCTGGGGCAGGGAGAGCATGGAAGCGAGTAGGGAAGGGGTAGGCAGGTGCTTGGCTTGTCTGGTTCCTGGATCTCATCCCCAGTCGACAGTGGAGCCAAGAATGGACAAAGACAAGAGGCCACCAGATAAGAGAGAATGTGTAGAACCGAGCCACTTGGGGTTGTAGCTGGGCTGTGTGGGCCCCACACTCTAGGCGGGGGGGGATGCCACTGAACGCTGGCCTGGGGGGTGGCTGGCGTGAACCTGATGACCCTGTTGGTTAGAAGGAACTGGGGCCCCTGGAGCGTCCCACAGGAGCTGTTAGCGGAGCCCGGGCAGGCCTCCGGGTTTTCCACAGTCTTGTGCTCCTTCTACCACGACAAGCTGGCAAGACACCCTTGCTCTCAGCTAGCTTTATAAACGGGATCCCCAAATGTCTGAGCTGCAAGAGACACCCCAAATTATCTGTCTCTTCCCCCACTGTACATGTGTGGAAATTGAGACTTGGAGCAATAAAGGGCTAAGAAGATGCTCAGGAAGAGGAAGGGACTCGTTCCACATGACATGGTGTTGAAGGCAGGCTTGGGTCCCCTGGCCCACTGCCAGCTTGTTCCCCCTTTGCCAACCTGGAAGACAGCTCCCCTCAGAGCCCCACGGCTCTCAGTAATGCTGACAACAGCCCAACTTGCTTGGACACTTTCCGCTTTTCAAAGGGCTTTCACAGACTCCATGCCATCCCATCTTTGCCTCTGCCCCCGAGGGAGCAGAAGCTCATGCCAGCTGTAATCAGGGGTCCGTTCTTAGAGAACTCCGCTGTGCACAGGCTGCGAGGACCACTGGGTGCAGGTGCGGGGGGTTAGCAGCGGGCACCTCCATGGGGGCCTGGACAGCATCACCCCCCTGGTATCCCTCCCTCATGCCTCCTTTGGAGTGAATGTGGTCAATGGCCCATGCTCCCTGCCCCTCAGCAAGTCAGTGGGAGTCTACCTTCCATCCTCCTGACTGCCCATTCTCCGGTCTCGGAGCGGGTGGGAGACCCCGAGTGATGCTGTAAATCAGGGCAGGTTTCCTGGAGCGCTCCTTGAGGCCCAGAAAGAACATTCTCTGCTGAATCAGGAGGTTTTTTGCTCCCCGGTGTCTGTAAGCTCCTTTTGAATGTGTGCTGTGACTTTGACAGAGGCTGGGTCGGGCAGGATGGGGCGCCCAGGTGAAACCCTCAGTGCACTTTGCATTTCATTTCCCTCCATGATTGCAGAAGGATAATCAGGGCACCAGCTCCCCACATTCTCCTGCTTATCTTTCCTTAGGGCCTGGGAGCTAGAGTCTCCGGGCTGGGAGGGCTCTGGGCAGGGCCAGTGCCACCTCCACTCATGGCACTCATGCCCCTCATGGCCCTGTGCTGGTACCCAACCTCTCCCTGCAGGCAGCACCAGGCCCACTGTACCTCCATCCTGGGCTCTGTCCACTGCCTGCAGTCCTCATGACTCTAATGCCTCCCCTATCCCAGGGGTGCCCTCAAGACCTTGCCTAAATCACCCCGGGCACATGGAAATCAGTCCCATGTTCCAAGAAGGCGACCCCCTGGCTTTTCCCCGGGCACCTGTTCCATCACCTCTGCCACCCTCGCTGTCAGAAATTCTTTGTGCCTTCCCCAATCCCACAGGCCGAAGGTATTTCCTCTTTCCAACCACTCAGTGGGTGGCAGCATCTGGGGTCAACGTGGAGTGTGAGAGAACACAGACCTGGTTGTGATTCTCCTGTCGCCCGGGTCTACCTGTCCTTCCTTAAGGATGTTCAACTCACCAAGCACTTTCTTACTACTGTTTCATTTGGTATTTATTGCTGTGAAGACCACTGACCTGCAGTTCCTAAAGTGGAGGCAACAATTCAGTGAAGACAATTCAGGGACCCAGCCAAAGTCCCAAAGCTGGTGCGGAGCAGGGTGGGACCCATCATCCCGCTCCCACCTGCATCTCCCGTCTATCATCTGGGTGCATGACTCCGTCATCACTTTTGTCACTTCCCTGGGCAGTCCTTCCACTCCTCTTGGAGTCTTTCCTAGCCCTACACCTGCATGGTTCCACCCACGTCCCATCAGCCTTCCCCCGTCCTGACCCCACACCCCCGAGCAATACTGACACAACAGGGACCTCAGCTACTGTGCAGACACACACACCACACACATATGCACACACATACCACTTACAGACACCACATACACATACCATACACAGATATACAGTATACACACCACACACCACACACCACACACATTCACACACACCGCAAAGACTGAGCACATGAGAGGCAAACAACATCATGAAGAACAAAGAGAAAGACCCAGAAGTAGAGAAACAGAGGAATGGAGTCTCTCGCGGGTGAGTGTAGAGGAAGGGAGGATGGAGTAGGGAGGGAAGACAGAGGACAGATCAGAGTGAACAGAATTGGAGTTTGTATGTCAGAAGACTGGGGTTAAGTCTACTTTCACCACTTACTGGCCTCTTGCCAAAGTCACTTCACCTCTCTGAACCTCATTTTCCTATCTGTAAAATGGGCATTGTTTATTTAGTTAATATTCATGCAGGGTCACCTTTTACGTGCCTGGATATATCAATGAACACAAGAGTTAAAAAAAATCCTGCCTTCTTATGGGTAGAGACAGAAAATAAAATAAATGCCATAAGCAAAGGACTGGTAGAAGAATGCTAGTTTGGGTCTTCTGAGAAGCGAACCCCAAGTTAGGGTTGAACATGTGAGGAGTTCCTTAGAGGAAATGCCTGTGGGAGGGAAAGTAGGGGGCTGTGGAGAAACATGGGCCATCGGACCACCATGCAAATCTGACCCTGAGTGAGGAGAAGGACAAGGCTGGGTGGAGGCTTCCCGGGTTGGCAAGGCCAGCAGGGGGACTTTAGGCCTGAGCCGGACATGACGAGTCCCAGTCTTGTGGATGTACTCAGTTGCTGGCTGGGGACAGCTTTTGGAAGGAGGGTCTCAGCACAGGTTGCAGTTTTCATAGGGTTGTTAGGGTAGGCCTCACTGACAATGTGACCTTGAGCAACGATTTGGAGGAGGTGAGGGAGAGAGTCATTCAGATGCCATCGCTACCATCATGTTGACATCATCGTGGGGTTGGCCATGCGTGGGAAAGCACTTCGTAAACGGTATAGACTCAGCTGAGAGAGAACAAACAAACAACCAGGCCATTTGTCCTAGCCTCTTGGACTGACATGTCCCCAAGTGAAGAGATGCAGGCCTCTCTCCCCAACCATGCTGGACTCCTCTGTTGGTGTGGAGCAGGATGGAGGACCACACTCCCTTTGGGAAAGCAAGGTATTCTATTTCCAGGACATGCCACTCCCAGGGCTCCAGAACTCTCTAAAGGACCAAAACAAATAGCCCCCAAGATCCCCAGAGGACAGAGTCTTATTTTCAGCTTAACAATGGGAAATAAAACAAACTCTTTTCTCAGACAACTAGATGAATATGTTATTATCTCTGACAACTGGAGTTAACAATAACTCCTGATAAGCAATCATTTTTGTCTCTGTGGCATCCTGGTGGACAGAGTGTCATTAGTAAAGTCCGCAAGAAGGAAAGGGTTGCAGGTCACCAAGTGTCTATTCTGTGCCAGGTGCAGTCACGTGATTTTCATGAGTCTCTGAGAGTTCCATCCCCTTTATGAAAATAGGAAAGTGAGGCCCACAGGAATCCACAGTTGGTAAGTGGTGGAGTGGGGATTCAAACTCTTCTCTGTGTTTCCAAAGGCCATACTCCTTATGACACTGCTTTCCATAATGGCTCATCATATTTACCCATTTCTTATTATACCTCTCACATCGAGTTGTATTTTAATTACTAGTCTGAAGTCTGTCTCTTCATCCCTCTCCACTCCCTCATCTCTGTCTATGCAGTGCATGTCCCTGAAGGGAACAGGTGGGTTATATTGGCCTCTGTTTGGCCTACAGCATGTGTAAGGTGCCCTGATGTAGCAGGCTCTCCAGCTGGGTAATAGATGGCCAAGTCATACTCAACCAGCTGTCTGTACCTTACAGCGGAGAGAAGGATGGCAATACACTTTGGTATTCTTTGGAGGTAGAGTTCTTAAATAGGACTCTATATCAGGATAGCCTGCAGGAAGTTGTTCAAACACAGATACCCAGGTCCTGTCATTGGAAATTCTGATTTGGTGCGTTCCAAGCAGGCCCAAGAATCTGCATTTTAATAAGTACTTTTACTTTATGAGAATGTACACCTAGGGTGGGCAACCAGCAGGTTGGGTCTATTTGGTGGCATTCTTAGGGGAAATGGCTACTGTTCTTCCTCTTGTCCTCTGGAAAAGGGCCACAGAACAGGTGGTTCTAGTGTCCTTGGAAAATGCCCAGGTGCCCCTTCCCTAGCTCTGGTCACAGGACAAGGACCTGGATCAAAGCAGAAGGGAATTTGGAGGTCTTGAGGGGCTTGTGCACTTTCTTTATGTGGTTCAGCTTCCTTGGCCTGTTCTGAAATGCCCCTGTTACCCCTCAGAGGAAGGTGGATGAACTTGCCCAGAACTTGACCCTGTCCCAGAGATGTACTGTGTGAGGTGGTAGAGACCTCAGAGACATTTTCACCTCATCCCCTCCTGGGCGTATGAACAACGAACTGGTGCTCTCGAGTGGAAGTGATACTTTGTGGTCACGTGATTCATAGTGCCAGAGCTAGCCATGGAGCCCACATGTTCTGATTCCCAGGTGAGCCCTTGCTCCCTACTTCTTTGGAGGCCATAGATGCATGCTGCCCTCAGGCCTAGTGTCCAGCTCTCCAGCATGAACCAGCAGGCCTTCTAAGACATGCAGGGGTGCATGCTGGACCTGACGAGTGGAGAACTCTGGGAGTTGACTCTCCCATTCCAAAGCCTCCATGTGTAGCAGGACTAATGCCTCTTGGTACATCACAATTAAAAGCTAGCCCCACCTCCACTCTTCATACTTCATACTTGTTCATCTCCCTTCCCTCCCTCTGTAATGGATTAGAACTCACCCTCAAGTTCATTGTTTTCAGAAGTTTGGTGGTATACAAGGTGATTTTAGATGGCAGCAGACCAATATTTTAATAGTTAGCATGCATTGCTTGCTCTATGACAGTCTCTAAGCACTGTGGATTTATTAACTCATTAAATTCTCAGAATTATCTCACTAGGTAGGTACTAGTATGTCTTCATTTAAAATGAAGAAACCAATGTACTGTGAGGTTAAGACCTTCTCAGGGCCACAGAGTGGGTACATGGTGGAACCAGGTTTCCATTCCAGGCTTTTGTGTCCAAAGGCTGCATATTTATCTGTTTTTCCATGTTCCATTTTGACTTATATTCCCAAATGTATTAGAAAACAAGACAATTTAAATGCCAGCTGGGGGATCTGGACTCTAACGCCTACCTAGTGCTGGTTCTCCGATAAGACAAGGAAATTTTTTAAAAGAAGAGGAGCTTGAAAAAATTTTAAAAGCTTGTTAGGCATTTTCCAGATAAAGAAACTGAGGCCTGGAAGGCTGAGATCACTGCCCACCCCACCACGTGCTGCTGGGAGTTAGCGGCCAGGCTGGAGCTGGAATTGGGTTCTCCCAATGCCAGTGCCATGTCCATCGCTTTTCCCCTGACCACCCTTTTACATGGACTTGATGGAAGTCAAGTTTTTCACAATTTAAATTGTTTAAACTTTACACACATAGCTTAAATTTGGAACCTGGCATGCATCATGGTTTGTTTGCATGAGCAAATTTAAGTTCAATGACCCCAAAACTATTTGGTTAATAACATGGTTCAGAATTCAATGGGTTTCCATTTAAACCACCATGACAGTGTCTCAGTCCTCCCACAGTTGATTTATAAAGCACGGGGATATGTGTTATCTTTAAGTGTCAGCAGGCTTTTCTTCTGCTTATCACCTCTCCCTCCTAAGCTTCTTCTCCCCAAAGAGGCTCTCATTTGTCCCTGCCCTCCCCACGTTCTTATGCTGGGTGACAGGTGACACTCAAACATCGAAGTACAGCTGCTAGGCTGCCACTTATGATTCCCTTCCTTTCGCGTGCCTCAGTTTCCTTATCTGTAAAATGATGATTAAGTTTGATGGTCACTAATAGCCTATCATTGACCCAATAGTGCTAACACTGAAATACCATTCATTCCCCTTGACCCTCGTGTTATTTCCTCTCCTCTGCAGACTCAGCTGTCACAAGCATGCCATGCAATTTCCCATTCCTCAGGAAGTCCTGAGATAAAGCTCATTTTTCAATGGGGGTGGGAGTTGCTGCACATTATTCTTTTTCAAAATAATGACAGGAGAAGAAAAAGAACCAGAGAAGAAAAAAAAGGCCCAAAACACAACAAAAACAGAAGCATGTCAAAACAGGAAAATCCACCCTGGCAGGAGGAGGTAGGGAGAAAGGTCAGCACCCACCACATTCCGAGGAGCCTTCAGCCCCCGGCTTTGTGGTTTTATATATTATTAGAGATTTTACAACAAATAAATGGAGAAGAGAAGCTGGACGGTGCTGACTAGTGGGGCTCTGGTGGGAAGTTACTCCTACCTAACAAAGGCTCTGTCTAAAAATATCCAGCCAGGACCTCGTTGTTTCCATAAACAGATGGACACCACGGGCCTGGTGGAGGGGCAGAGGCAGTGGGAGGAAATTGTATCTGACAATGATAACAATCTGGCATCTCCCAGAGCTTCACATCCTGGACGAGTCCAGCCGGCTGTCCAGATCCCCCGCTTGTGCAAGTGAGGCGGCTGTAAATAGAATTCTCCTGGCTCCCACCATGGCCGCCCCTTGTGGGGAAGGGGGAGGGAAGGGCATAAAGCATATCTCTTGCCTGCCTTCCTGCCCAGTGTCATCCACAAAGAGGAGACAGCTGAGGTATGGAAGCTGCTGGTGGGGTGGAGGAGAGGAGATAGGGCCCCCCAGGGGGGATCCATGGCCACCCTCAGGCCTAGCTGTAGGCCCAAGAGGATCATACATGTTGTGTCCCTGTATGTGTGACTTTCACGAAGTCTTACTTAACTTCTTTGGACCTAACCTTCCAGATCTGTTGAAAGGGAGAAACATGATTCTAGAAGTAGTGTGTTCCGTTCTGAGAGACACACATTAAGAGGGATAATAACCAAGTGGAAGGGTCAAGTGGAGAGGAGACCAGAGATATGACTGCTCTGTGGGGACCCATCAGGATCTAGGCTCTCATATGAAAGAAAATGTGACTTGCTTTACATAGTTCCAAAAGGCAGAAAGAGAATCGAGACTTTTACGTACAACGTAAAAATGTACATCATCAGGGAGGATGCTTTTGTTGTCAGACTTGCCCAGATGGAGTGGGCACACCAAGAGCATGGAGTCTCACAACACATAGGCATAACAACAGAGACTGGGAGACCATCTAGAGGTATGTAAGTATTGGATTTAAGACCAGTCCAGGTGACCTTGGACTCTAAAGTTCCTTATGAACTCTGATTATAGGAATTTGTTCTCCTCTTTCATGAAATTTGCCTCTAGAATGCTTAAGGAGAGGTGAAGAAACTTAATATGACTTAAGAGAGAAACGTAATGGTGAGAGGTCATTCAATACTGGTTTTCGGTACATGAGAAATGAACCACATTACTTGCGAAAATGGTTATTTGGGCACAGATAGGGTGACGAGGGTAGTGGTTCACTGTTGGGGGTTCATGGATGTCAACGACCTTTTTCTGGGATCCCTTCAAGCAAAGGACAATAGATATAGGGCAGTGGTTAAAGATATAGCTTTGAAGTTAAGACTTTCTTGACTTGAACCCTGCCCCACTCCTCCAGTGCATCCCTAGACAAGTTACCAAATCACTCGGAGCCCTCGTTTCCTCATCTAAAATAGGAATAATGGAAGTTTCTACTTCATAAAATTATTGTGGAGATTTAATGAGATAATACACGTAGTCATGCTGGGTAATCCCTCTTTGACCCTCTTGGATAATCTACTCTTCCCCACACTACTTTCTGTCCTACAGCCTAGGCACCAGATCAGTGAGTTCTCATGTCCTCTGGTTTCCCATTAGCCTGGCTAATGAGGAGACCCAGCAGGAGAGCAGAAGGTGGAAAGATGGTGAGCTGGGGTATTTATTCCTTCAGCTTTCTCTCTGAGAAAGTTTCTTCTCTGGGAGTCCACTCTGTCCCTAGACTGAAGGTCACAACTCTGGTCAAATGGTCCTCTCCACTAATTTTCTCTGGGATTGGATAGCATCTAACTTGCCAGCCTGTCAAGTACAGGGATAATAATGGTGCTCCACTGTTGTTTGCCTTGGAGTATTGCACGACTACTTGTTACTTCCCTGCACTCTGCCCACATCTTTGTTAAATAGTCTTTTTATTAAACCCACCTCAAATGATCCCAATTTGGTTGTGCCTTGTGTCTCCCATTGGAACCTGGACAGATGCACTGTGACAGCCACAAAATTAACATCCCATTTCTTTATTCCACAAATATGAATCAAGTACCCACTGTGTTCAAGGTCTATTCTAACTACTGGGGGTTTTATGGGAAATATAAACAAAGATTCCTGCCCTATGCATTATGTTCTGCTGTTTAACATAGTGCAAAGAAGATAGTGGGGGTGAGAAAGGTGAGTCTCTATGTCAGTGATACAGGAGGCCCCTTCATTTCTGCCTCCTTAAAATGAGGGGCAGTGGTGACCAGTTTCCCTGGGGCTTGTCCTCAGGACTTGTTTCTGTGTTGGAAGCTCATTTCTATCCATCCTTACAGAGATGGACACCGCATATGACCAGAGAACTTCAATTTAACTTAATTAAAGCCATTATTTGTTGAATATTTCTGATGCTCCAGGTTGTATGTGAGACTATTCAGTGGGTACAGGTGCACAATGGAAGGTTCTTATCCACTGGATGGTCAACACTAGAATTGGAAATCAAAGAAACACTTGAGAAAGGCCCAGAGGAGAGTATAGTTGCTGGGGCATGGTAAGATGGTAGCTGTAGGGGAAGGCCTCTAAAAGGCAGCTGTGTCCTCAGGTAGGGATATTCAGCCACTGCCAGCCCTTGAACAGGAAGGGAGGGACTGGGGAATAAACATCTAGACCTCTTGTTCTTCATGCCTTCCAATCTCCCCCACTGTTGGCTGCCAGTAGTGGAACCCAAGGAAGCCAGAGGGAATGAGGGCTTGGTTCATGCCTTCCTAAGACATCATTGTTTAGGGTCCCAGAGCAGGATGTGGTGGAGAGTCAGCCTGGGGGAGCAAGAAGGGAAGACCTGGTCTCACTAATCATGTCCTTGATACTGTACATCTGAGGAGGCCACCACGATGTCTCCTTCTGTGATCTCCCTGTGTCTAGTCCAGTGCTTTGTCCATATTGGAACCCTAAGTATTGGCCAAAAGATTGGGAGCAGTGGAGCTGAGGACTGGTGGAGAGACTGGGTGATTTCCGGGGTGGGGTGGTAGTCTCCGATGCCAGAGTGAAGAAGTTTGGTTTCAAGTGGACCCCAGGAACACCAGTCCTGCCTGGGCTCAGGGAGGGCACCCCAGGGAGTCACAGATATCACGTGGGGATGATTCCATATGAGAATTCTTGCATCTGCATCAGCATCAGGAGGACTGCTTGCTTTTGCCCTGTGGTTGGTGAGGCAATGGGGCCTCTGGGGGGCTCTCCTTAATCAGAGCCAGGACTTTCCTCCCCCACGTCATTATACCACTGCACATTCCAGCTGTGGCTCCACTTTTCTCATGTTTAATTTCAGTCCACTTATTCCAGCTATTATTATCACGGTGATTATTATTTATGGAGTGCTGACAGAGGGCTTGGCAATGAGGCAGATCAAGAGATGCTGTGATACGTGCCTCCAGCTGTTGCAACTGCCACCACCTCCTCTTTTTGTTCTGGAAGATTCTGAAAGACTTTTCTATCCCCTGTTAGGTCTTGGATGGGGTTCATAGGGCAGTATTTTTCAATGGTAAGGGTATGTTCCACTTATAACAGGATCAGTTTGGGTGCTGGAAACATACAATTCTGGGGTGCCACTCCACATCCACTGAGTCAGAATCTCAGTGTGTCCTGGGGCCCGGGACTTGAGCATGCTCCCCAGGAAATTCTTAAATCCAAGGGGAAATCCTGCTGTGGGAAACACACTGAATAGAAAGGAAAAATGAAGAAAGAGGCTGGGTATAAACATGGTATCTTCTCCCCTTGTCAGGCAAGTCCCAGAGAGAAGCTAGAAAGGTTTCATGAAGAAATGCTGTCTATCTCTTTTTGGAAATACTGATAAATGGAATATAATATGAATTAGAAAACTGTGCTTGGTATTGCTTGGTTTTAAACTAAACCATTGAAAAGCAAGGGGTGTATATGACAAAGGTCTTACTAATAAAGTCCCCTAAGCAATCTTTAGAAAGCTGATAATAGTAACCATTGTTTATTGGGTGTGTGATACTTGCCATACATTCTTCTTAGTGCTTTCTGCGTGTGAAACTCACTTCATGCTCACTACAACCCCTGGAAGTCTGTGCCAACAGTATCCCATCTTGAAGATGGGGAAACTGAGACATGGAGATGTTAAATATATTGCTCAAGATAAGAAAACTGGCAAGTGAAGCTGGGGTTCAAGGCCAGGCATTCTGCCCTCCTGAGAATACTCTCTGCTCACTTCCAATGTGGAAAATGAGGTTTGATGAAATGTTGCATCTATGATTCATTGAAGAGATTCTGAGTTGCCTCTTGTGTGCTAGGCGCTCTTGGAGCTACCAGGAATACACAGGAACTCATAGCCTGGAGTCAGAAGACATCCAACTTGATTCTATTGGTTTCTTTATGTTGCAGTGCAGCTTCTTGGGGGTTTCTACACAAGATGCTAAACTTGCTTAGGTCAGTGGGGGATGTGTCATTGGGGAGATGGCCTTGCAACTGATTCTTTAAAGACGCGTAGGAGTGGTTTGAGTAAAGAAAAGAGGAGAAGCGAATACCAGGGAGAGGAAAATGCACATGCAAAAAACACAGAGCAGGAAAAAGGATGAGGTATTTTATATGAACTGTGCCTGTCTGGGGGCACAGTTCATAGCGACTGTGGTTTTCAGGGAGCAGGAAGTGAAATTTGGAAGGATGGGCTTGGGACCATGTTGTATGGACTTTGAGAGCCAACTAGGGCACTTAAGCTTAATCTGTCCACTTATTCCAGCTATTATTAGCATGGTGATTATGATTTATGGTATGAATAAGTACTAGGGGAACCCTGGAAGAATGGCTTAGTCATCAACTGACTAGTAACAGTGGGAAAGAGTGGTGATTTGATAAAGGAGAGGAAGGAGTCCAGGAGACCAGCTTAGGCTGTGAGAAAAAGCCTAGGTAAGAATATTGAGGACCTGAACTCATTACAGTAGAACTGAGGATGGAGAAGGAATGAAATTGAAAGGTATTTATAAAGAAGGGTGAAAAGTTCTTGGAGCCCAATTTGATACTAGGAGCTAATACAGAAAGAAACAAACAAGCTGATTTTTTTTTTAAAGATTTATTTATTTGAGAGAGAGAGAGAGAGAAAGAGAGAGAGAGGAGGGCAGAGGAAGAGGGAGAGAAAAACTTCAGCAGATGTTGTGCTGAGCGAAGAGCCTGACATGGGCCTCCATCTCAGACTCTGAGATCATGACCTGAGTCAAGACCAAGAGTCAGATGCTTAACCAACTGTGCCACCTAGGCACCCCAAACAGGCTGACTTTTGGGTTTTAGGCTTGGAAGACTGAAAAGATGTTGCCATGAGGGTAGAGAATAAAGGAGTGGGGGTAGTTTCAGGGGAAGAGTAAAGGATTTGGATTGTGCCATGTTGCCTTCAAAGGGCCAAGAAATATGAGTAGGGAACATAGGAAGGAGATCAGGGATGGTGATAAATTAACAAGATTTACTTTTTATTACTGAAACTATATAGCTATCTGATGGTTCTACTTGCAATTTTTGTAGACCCCCTACTCCCAGCTGGAGAAGTTTTTTTTTTTTTTTTTTTAAGAACACATTTGCAACTTTACTAGTTAGTTGATAGAGAACATATGTACCAGGTAAAACCATCACTCAACTCAGATTTTTAGAAATGCAACTTACTTTTTTTTTTTTTTTTCCAAAATTGAACTCAACTGCTGTTTTTATTGATGGTTTAATCCCTCCCTCCCTTTAATTTTTTCACTCATGTCCGGATCCCCCTCTACTCTGGCAGGCAACTGTTTGTTCTCTGTATTTAAGTCTGTTTTTGATGGTTTAAACTTTTAACCCTGTTCCTCAAAGTAAATTAGTTACTTGTGGTTTGAAATCTGATCTAGTTCAGGTTAATTTTTTGAAGCGGAACTTGATTTTCCTTTTTCTTTTCTTTTTTCTTTTTCTTCTTCTTCTTCCTCTTTTTTTTTTTTTTTGTTTTTTGTTTTTTGTTCTTTTCTTTGCTGGTGGCTTTTGAGCAGAGGTAAGCTTCCACGGTATCATGGTGGTACCGGGAAAGTATCTAGCAATGCCTAGGAACCTAACTTACTTATCCTCTTGTGTGGGAAAACAAATTTTGAAATGTTCATTTGTATGTGTTTTAATCTGTTTTTCCCTCCTTTAGTTTCAAGGAGGTAATTTGTGAGTAGGGTTTATATCACGGACCACAGACTCTAGAGACAGATGACCTTGGTTCAAATCCCAGTTTTGCCACTGCCTAGCTGTGTGACCTCGGGTAAGTTACTCAGCCTCATTGTGCCTCACTTTCCTTGTCTGTAAAATGGGAGAACAGTAGGACCTACCTCATAACATTTTTGTGAGAATTAAATGAACTCGCATATATAAAGAGCTTAGAACTTTATGCTTTATTGCTTATGCACTTAGCACATAAAAAAGCTATATAAGTTTTATATTTTATTAAATGCTTTTCTTGCACGATGGAATGTAGAAGTGACATTGAAATTAAAGTCTCTCTCTGTCTTTTGTATATGTCTAAAGCTACCAGCCTACTTTCTTGGTGTTCTAAAGTGGGAGGGAAAAAAGGAGGAAAATATCTTGGGAGTGGCATGGTAGAGAGTAGGTGCCCCCAGAGTAGGTTGGGGAATCCTGGTGGTGCCTGAAGAGGCTGGTTTTGGAGGGGATGGTGGTGTGGGGGACCTAGGGAGGTCCTTGGGGCACAGTGGCACTGGACTTGAAGGGACTGGACTTTTCAGGCTGGCACAAGGACATCCTAGCAGGTACCAGGTAGATTCATTACCCAGGACCAGAGGGCTGTCTCCAATGTTGGCACCATTTTGGGGAGAAGTATCTTAGGAAAATGGAAGCAGATTTGTTTTGTTTTGTTTTGTTTTTGCCCTGCCTGGTAAGTAAGAGACCTGGGATGAGGTACAAATGGATTGAAAGAAAATGACCATGGATGCCCCTTGCACCTGTGAACTAGTGGGCTCTTTGAACTCCACAGCCAGTTCCAGGGAGGGCCTTGGAATGGCAGAGGAAGCACATGCTGCCTGTGTGACTCTTTTTGTTTTTTGTTTGTTTTATTTTGTTTATTTGAGAGAAAGAGTGAATGAGAGAGAGAGCATGAGCAGGCGGGGGAGGGTGGGAGCAGCAGAGGGAGAGGGAGAAGCAGGCTCCCCTCTGAGCAGGGAGCCCGATATGGGACTCGATCCCAGGACCCTGGCATCATGACCTGAGTGGAAGGCAGACGCTTAACTGACTGAGCCACCCAGGCACCCACTCTTTTTGTTTTTAATGAAAACAAACAAAAAAGCTCTTTCCACTTCCTTCTTTCACCTCCCCTCCAAGAACTAGAAGCAGAGTCCTTGGTCTCTGAGCTTAAGCAGGCCCTCCCCAGAGCAGCATCAGGCAGGGATATTCAGCCCCATTCCTCTCCATTTTCCTCAGACTCTCCCCGAGACTTACTGCCCTTCTGTGTTTCACTTCCTGTCCTAGTCTTAAATGCTCCCCTGTGCAGCTGTTCCACAGCTGCTGGCCCTCCGGTCACCTCGCACCCCCATCACTTCCCTGTTGAAGGGGGCTTGGGGAGAGTGGAAAGGTGCTACATCAATGCATGACATTTCCTCCCCTGTCCCCTCAGCTGTGCAGCTCAGCTGTGTGTCCTCTGGCACCTACAAAATCAAGCACCTGCCATCCAGATGTTTGCACCTACAGGCTGGAGAAGCTGACTTCAACAAGTCCTTTAGAATGGAGACAGATATTTAGTGGAGCACAAGATTTAATGGACTTCTTGGCCTGAAAAGTCTTGGGGTGGGGGTCATCTTTTCCATTTCTCTGCCTTCAGGAAGGATGAAGCTAAACAATCGAGTTCTTTATGCTTCAAAGACTTTTAGTGAAAGAGTCCACAGCTTCCCCTGGGTTCATTGTCGGGTGTTTTCCTTTATGATCGACCATATTTCTTTCTAATTTTAAGGGAGGTAGGCTAATAGCATGCAGAGCTTATACATAATAATCATTCTTCCTTTCCCCCAAGGTAATTACTAGGAAGGGAGGAAGTGTGGTGGAGTAGAATGAGCATTGTCTTTGGGGGTCCCACAAACCCATGTTCAAATCCAAGCCTAGCCATGTACTGGCTGTGGCTTGCCTTAACCCCCAATTTCAGTTCTGTCCTCTTTAAAATTTGGATAGCAGCCCTTGCCCAGATGAGTTTTAAAGATGAAATGGATAATGTAGCATTGTTGCGGGTTCAGAATAAGCCCCCAGTGAGTCACAGCTATTGTTGTTATTGTTATGGACAGTCTGTTTCTTCACTTAGGCAAAAAATCATTCTGTTCAGAATTAATTACCATCAGCCCATTTATGCTGAGTGTTTGCTGGTCAAAGTGTTGTATAAAACAAGGCATCTCACTAATACTTTTTCTTTAGTGCAAAATTTCTTAAGGTAGGCTGTGGTCCACCTGCATCAGAACTGCCTGTGAGCACTTGTGAAAACTGCAGAATTTGTGCCTTAGCACCCTTATTGATTCAGAATCTGTTTGCTGGGTGAGGGAATCAGCATTTTGTCAAGCACGTCAAATAATTCTTAACCATCTTAAAGTCTGAGAGCTACTTCCTAGGGTATGTTACTAAGGTCGGATGGCTCATAGGTCAAAGAAGGCATATTGCTTGGTATTTCCTGGAGCACAGAGCAGGAGCTTTGCCACCTGTTCCTTTGTTCTTCCCAAGAGCCAATGATCAGCTGTGCTACCTTCCTGGAATCACAAAGAACACATAATGTTAGCGTGGAAACAACCTCGGAGTTTACGTCATCCAATCTCTTACCAGATATAAGAATCCCTTTTATAGAAACCTAGAGAGTGGACTGCAGGTTCTCCAGGGCAGGTAAAGAAGGTGGGACAAAATAGGAGGCACCCAGGAACAGAGAAACAGCAAGAAAGGTTTGGCCAAGGACAGGAGCAAATGTTGATTGTATGCAGAGCCCAGCACTGGCTGTGGTCGGAAGATGCAGAGGAAGGAATAGATAGGGCTCACGGTATCTCCACCGTTCTCCTCATCTGAACAGGAACTGAGAAATCTAGTCAGTCATTTTAGTGTTTTAAGTGACCAGATGTTGCAGGCCAGATTGTTGAGGAGTTAAGGGTCCCTTTGGAGGACAGAGGAGGGAGCAAGGAAAACACATGGAAATAGACAGGAAGAAAAGGAAAAGAACCCAACAAGATAGAGTCTAATGTTGGTTATTAATTTAATGAATTCATTTATGGAGTCCTGCTGGGTGAAAAGCCTTGGATTTACAGATAGTAATCAAACATAAATGCTCCCCTCAAGGGGCACATAACGTGTGGGAAAAATAAAGACACTGGAACAAGATTCAAATTGGGTCTCATCACTTGTAGCTCTGGGAACCTGGAAAGTGCCTTAATCTTACTGAGCCTTGGGTTCCTTAACTATAAATAATGCTAATAATATCTACCTTTCTGGTTGTGGTAGGACTAAAGTAAATAAAGTGTGAGAAGTATCTGGAACAGTGTCTGCACATAGAAGTACTCCACAGTTATTACAGTTCCTTTCTGGAAGGGGAAATATAACTCTTATCTAATCACTCAGATGCAGTAGCACCATTAGTATCCAGTTAAGGTTGGTTTTGGTGTTGAAAGGGCAGGATGGCCTTGACTTTTAAAGCCTGGATCCCAGGTGCATGATCACCATGATTTATTCAACCAGTAAAATCTCACAGAGCCCAGAAGTGACTGCATTGTGTGTTAGACCCTTGAAGTTCCCCTTAAAGCTTATCTAGAGTCCTTATCCAATAATTTTGAGTCATGCTATGTGAAGACAGAGACAGTAAAACTACCCAACCCTCTGAGGGACAAATCTAGGTTAAGCAACCGTTTTGTTCATTTTGTCTTCTTCTTATTATTTTAATTTTTTTAATTAGAAAAATGTGGGAAAAGATTAAAAATCACATGTATCACTTCCATTTGAAAATGTTACAGAAGATTCTGGTTTTGGGTAAGTTGGAGTAAGTACACCCCAACCTATCTCTCCCAGTGAATCCCAAGCCTGGACAAAACGCATGGGGCAACTATTTGAGGACTCTGAAAAATAAACAGTATCATATGGACTGGGGGGAAAAGGTTAGAATTTGTATTACCACTGAACTGGGAGTGAGTTTATTATTTCTCCCCCACTCTGGTATTTTCCTGACTTCAATCAGCCCAAAATCTGCAAGCAGGCAGGAGAATGCAGACAAAAATGTCCAGGAGAAGTCCTTGAGTTCTGGCATAAGTGGGAAAGAAAACTCCTAATATTCAGAGAGATTGTAGAAGTCCCTCATTTTTCTTCTCTTTTGGTCTCTTCTTCATTTACTTTTGTCCCAGCTCAAGCAATCCTGTGGTAGTGCAGCAATAGGAGTCTGCAGAAATCTGAAACTATAGGGAAACCCCTTAACGTGGTTTATGGACTTTGGTCTAACCCCCTGGGCTGCTCATGTTGTAGACTTGACCCTAAAGAGCATATATAGATTTTGAGAACTAAACTATGGGATATACCACTACCCAAATCCCAGATTGGCCCCAGGGTAGTATACCTGTGAGACAGATCCAAACAGTACTACGAAGGCTTTGAAAGCTGAACTGATATTGCAACCACAATCCTTATAAGGTTAATTAGAATTTGTGGCCTAAGTGCATTCTTGGGGCGCCTGGGTGGCTCAGTTGGTTGAGCGACTGCCTTCGGCTCAGGTCATGATCCTGGAGTCCCTGGATCGAGTCCCGCATCGGGCTCCCTGCTCGGCAGGGAGTCTGCTTCTCCCTCTGACCCTCTTCCCTCTCGTGCTCTCTGTCTCTCATTCTCTCTCTCTCAAATAAATAAATAAAATCTTAAAAAAAAAAAAAAAAAGAATTTGTGGCCTAAGTGCATTCTTTATAGGATTTAAATACAACCCAGAATCTGAGAAAATGATGCTCAATATGTCTAGGATACAATCCAAAATTACTTGGTACAACAAAGAACCAGAAAAATCTTAACCTATACAGAGGAAGATAATCAACAGAAATCAATGCCTCACTAACATGGGCAAAAATTTTAAAGCAGTTATTAAAAAATTCTCTAACAAGTAAGGGAGAACACTCTTGAAATGAGTGAAAAGATAGAAATTCTCAGCAAAGAAACAGAAGATGTTAAAAAAAAAATCCAGGAAATTTAGGAAAAAAAAAAGAAAATTTGTTAATCCAGAGATAATGAATCATGGATCTCCACACCAAAAACTAATGATGTATTGTATGGTGATTAACATAACATAATAAAATAAAACTAAAAAATAAAATCTCACTAGATGGGTTTAATAGTAGAATGGACATGACAGAGGCATGTCGGAACATGAAGATAGATCAATAGAAATTATCTAAATTATCAGGACAGGGGAGAAAAGATAAAAAAAAAAGACAGACCTCAAGGACCTATGGGACAATAATAAAAGGTCATATATTCACATCATCAGTGCACCTGAAGGAAAAGTGAAAAAGTATAAGGATAAGAAAAAATTGTTTGAAAACTTTCCAAATTTGATGAAAGTCAGAAACCTACAGGTTCAACAAGCTCAGTGAACCTCAAACCTCAGATAAATCCAAAGCAAGCCACATCCAGATATGTCATAATTAAACTGCTGAAAACATAAGACAGAAAAATCTTGAAAACAGCCAGAGAGAAATGATGCATTTCTTGTAGGAAAACCTGATTCTAGTAACTGTGGATTTCTCTGATTTCTCTTCAGAAACCAGGGGAGCCAGAAGAAATCGGAACAACATTTTTCATGTGCTGAAAGAAGGGAACTCTTCATCTAGAATTCTACATCCAGTGAAAATATTTTCAGGCATGAGAGCAAAATAAAAATTATCTGATGAAGGAAAGAGAAAAGAGTCTGTTACCAGCAGGACCTGATCTAAGGGAATTGCTAGAGGAAGTCTGCAGACACAAAGGAAGTTATGCCAGGAGGAAACTGGGAACATCAAGAGTCAAGGAAGAGTAACAGAGATAATAAATATCTCAGTAAATTTAATAGACTATCCTTCTCCAATGAGTTCTTTAAAGTCTGTTTGATGGTTAAAAACAACAACAACAAAATACAATATTGTCTGACAGAATTTTCAGTGTATGTAGATATAACCTAGGACAACTATGACATAAGGGGGAGGTGAAGGGGCCAACTGGTAGTTTCTGCATTCCATTTAAAATGGTAAAATATTGAACCAAACTGGATTGGAAAAGTTGATTATGTATATTGTCATTTCAAGAGTGACCACTATAAAACCTGTACAAAGAGATAAAGTAAAAAAATGCAGGGGATAGGTTACAATGGAATACTAAAAAATGTTCAAATAAACCCAAAGAAAGCTGAGAAGGGGAAATAGAGAAGCAAAACCCAGAGAGGACAAATAGAACAAAGAACAAAATGGTAAATCTAAATCCAAGTGTATCAATAATTATGTTATAAAAAACTCCCTTCAAATGATAGGTGTCAGTTAAAAGTAAAAGGATGGGTGATGATCTGTTAGGCAAACACCACCCAGAGGAGAGCTGGAGTGGCTGTACTAATTTGAGACAAAGCAGAGGTCACAGGAAAAAAAAAAAAAACTTACAGGCACAAAGGGAGACATTATACATTATATAACGATAAAAGATAAAAGGAAGACCTACCAATTCTAAATGTTTTTCCTCTAACAACAGAACACTAAAATACATGAAGGAAAAAGCAGAAAGAATTGAAAAGAGAAGTAGACAATTTCACAATTACAGTTGGAGACTTTTGAAGTCCTCTCTTAGCAATTGATAGAATGAATAGAGAGAAAATCGAGAAATATGCAGAACCCAATGACACCATCAGTCGACCGGACATAATTGTCTTTAACACATGCCACCTAATAGCTGCAGGGTATACATTCTTTCTAAGAACACACAGAACATTCATCAAGATAAACCATAACCTGTGTTATAAAACAAACCTTAACAGATTTAAAAGACTCAAAATCATACAAAGTATGTTTTGTAATCACTATGGTGTTAAGTAGATAACAGAAGATGCTCCAGAACATAGGAGGAAAAGGAAAACCTTTGTGACTTTGGGTTAGGTGAGGATTTCTTAGTTACAATACCAAAGCATGGTCCACAAAAGAGGCAACTGGTAAGTTAGACTTCATTGAAATTTAGAACCTCTGCTCTTTGAAAGACTTTGTTAGGAGAATGAAGAGTTAAGCCAGGGACTGGGAGAAAATTTGCAGCTTACTAATCTGATAAAGGATGTGTATACAGAATATGGGGAGAACTCTCAAAAGTCAGTAAAATTAAAAATGAGCAAACAATTTGAATAGACACATCACCAAAGAAGGTGCACAGATGGCAAATAAGCACATGAAACAATGCTCAATGTTGTTAGTCAGAGGGGAATACAAGTTGAGACTACAACAAGGGAACACTACTCTTCTGTGAGAATGGCTAAAATGAGCAAAGGCCAAGCAAGAATCATCAGGGGTCTAGCATGGCTCTGGGCAAAGGGGAGGGGTGAGGAGTGTATAGGGGGACACGATATAGGTGTGATCAGATCATGTGGGCCCAAGAGTCCAGGTCTTACAGGCTCTGAGTTATTCCGTGGTGTTTTCTAGAGGTAGGCTAGATTCTGATCCATGAAATCTTAATTTCTCTCGGGGCCAACAGAGCTTCATTTGGAGATGTTCTTTTTCCCTGTCGATGTTCCTTATACCCTTGGGAAGGAGAAGGCTCAAAGCCCCATTGCGCCTACTGCAGAAGATGAAGGGCTTGTAGGGTGTTGCCTAGGTAACATAAGGGAAATTGGAAGTTTTCATAAAGAGGAAGCCCAACACAAAAAGATACGGGGCATTGCATTTTCTTCTTCATTTTACAAGGACAAAATCTTTGGCCATGCCACATGTCCCCTTTGTCTAAGCACTTAACTTTTCCTCCTCCTGTCCTTTCCAGCCCAGTCCTGCCCAACCCTTACCCACCTCCTGAAGCCATCCATTCTGAGTTTGGCTCTTTGACCCACTTCTGCACCTTACTCCCCAGTTCTGGAGCTTATATCTAGATTCCAGATTCCGCTGGTCATTGGAATTTGGGGATTATTTTCCTTTTCTGACTTGATTTCTCTTTATGCTGCATTCAGTATCACTGAGTACAATTCCACCCACTCCTCAGTAATTATTCCCTGAGATGGTGTATAGGGCTTCATGGGGAAAAGCTGCATGCACAGTTCACAGCCTGAAGTTATGACGGAGAGTCAAGCAGTGTCTACACAATGCATTTATTCATTTGAGAAATGTTTATGGAATACCTACCATATTCCTGGCACTGTTTAAGGTTAGCAATGAACTCTAAATGAGCTTCCATTCCAGTTGGGGATGAGAAAGAAAACAACAACAACAACAACACATTGATCACTATTTATTATGTCAAATGACAACAAGCATTATGAAGAAAATCAGAAGAGGGTAAGGGAGGCAGAGAGTGGCAGGTGCAACAGGGTGAGGGGAGGTTGCCATTTTATAGAAGGTGGTCAGGAAATGAATCCCTGAGGTGAGGAAGTGGGCAAAGCAGGAATCTGGGAATCGAGTGTTACAGGGAAATGGAAAAGTATGTGGAGGGACCCTGAGGCCATATTTGTGTCACAGCAAGGAGCTGAGGGTGACCCAAGCAGGCGGGGTGCAGGCAGGAAACAGAACTTACCGGAGATGGCTCCAATGGAGACTCTAATGAAGGAACTACTTTAGAAAGTGAAGACTAGCTGTCAAATAATGGAACAGGAAGGTTGAAGCCCCCAGAGAGGAGTGTCAGCAGGAAGCTGCCACCATCTCTGGGGTTGAGGGGACAGGGCATGGGGCATGGTGTCACTGGAGCCCTGTGAGAGATAGCTCAGGAAGGAGGGCTCCTTGGTAGGAGCTACGGGAGGGGAGGGGTGCAGTTAAAACCCCAGAACCAGGCTGGGGCAGGGATGTAGTGGGGAAAATGTCCTTGATCTTTCTTTCTCCTGCCCTCTGATCTCCTACCAGTGCCTTCCACTGGCTGAATCTAAAACACATCAGCTGGAAATGGCATCTTCAAGGTCCAGCCTTCTGAGGGGGACAGCGCAGGGCAGAAGGACAGAGCATGGATCCAGAGGTGGGGCAGTGGTTGTCTAGCATTGAGAACAAGAGGGAGAATGGCCACTTGGTGTAAAGAGAAGGAACAAGTTGCCTTTAACTCAGAGACATTGAGGTAAGCTGCCAATCCAGATCATGCAGCGGAAAGCAAATGTCCTTTGGTGTTTCAGTGAACAACCTGGGCAGGCGGTCTCTGCAAGGGAGGATGAGTGGCTTGGCTTGTGCAGGTCAAGTGACCATTTCTACAGTCCTTGGAACCAGGTTCCTGACCTGCTGGCTGTGTGCACTGTGTTGTAGTGTTAAGTTCAATCACTCCATTTTCTATCTTTCCTCTCATTTTCTTACTTAAAAATTAGACATGGTTCTCCTTCTGTCTAGTTGGCTTTCCTACACAAAAGTCTTTGAGAAGAATATCATCTAGTTTGGTTCAAGAGCTAGCTTGGGATTTATTCTCCAATCTAGGCAAGCTTGATCATGAAGACAGGAGCTTTTAAAAAGAATGAGATTTTAGGGGGCACCTGGGTGGCTCAGTCAGTTAAGCGGCCAACTCTTGGTCATGATCTTAAGGTCATGGGATTGAGCCCTGTGTTGGGCTCCATCCTGGGCGTGGAGGCTGCTTGGGATTCTCTCTCTCCCTCTGTCCCTCCCCCTGCTCATGCTCTCTCTCAAATAAATAAATCTTTATAAACAAACAAACAAATAAATAGAATGAGATTTAGGATAACTAGGCAGTTCTGCTCTAAGCCAGAAGCGTGAGGGATGCCATGCAGACGTCTCCATCCACCTGATGAACTAGCCGCTCTGATTCCCAGCCTCGGTCTCCTCACCCAACATTATCCCCAAATACAACGTCTTTTCAAAAGGTGGTGCTGCAGATTAAGGAGAGATTCCTTGGCAGCTGGTTCTTGGGCTGTCTGGGGAGTCACTCTGGCAGGTTTCCAGGGATTGTCTGCCTCCAGGGCTCACCCTGGGTGTACCAGCAAACCCTGCAGACCTCAGGCAGCCCCAGCCCTTCCTGGCCCCGCACCCAGCAGGCTGGAGTGGTTGTGGAGGGAAGGGAGTCCTGGTGGTCTGTCAGGTTTGCCCTGTGTGGTTGTAGGGTGAGGACTGAAGTGACATCAGGATAGCAGGAAGGGCAGAAAAAGCAAAGATGGAATGGGACGCTCCAAGATTTCTCCTACCTCAAGGAAGAACAAATGGATAGCCTTCGGATAGGGGAAAGTGGGTCATGGTAATCATGGGTAGCTGCTACCTGAGCATTATTGGGTTCTGTGTAGGAAAGTTGGTGCTCAACATAATCATACGCATGGAGACAACCATCCCTCTTTTAATTATGGAACACTTAGAAAAATGAAAAAGAATTCACTTAACCCTTTTGATGTTAATTCCATTTGGAACAGTTAGCTCCATTCCTTTGTAACAGTCCTATGGGAATGGGTTGGGATATTCCAGAACAGAGTCTTGGCTGGGGTTTGGTGAGTTGGGCTAGTGTGTGTTAAGAGTGATTTATTCTGGTCATTTCCTACAAGAGAGAACAGACTGATGTGGAAGCGACATGCTGAAGGACTGCCCATAAGAAATCCCATGTTCAGCTATGGGTTCTTAAATGATTTAGGTGTAACAGGCTTAAGGCTCTCAAAATGAATTTTACAGTCCTCAAATGAAAAAATGAGCTCTGAATCAGTTTCTTTAACAAGAAATTTCTCTGCTACTTTATCCAGCACAAGCTTTGCCGTCTTCAGTGGAAATCTCTGGATTTCTCATCTGAAGCTTGGATTGCTCATCTGTAAAGTGGGGCCAATATCATTACCGCACTGGGTGGTTGTTAGGAATAAATGAGGAAATGCCAACAGTGGGTCCTTAATCAACATTTATAAAATAAGGATATGTGTTAATCAGGTCCCTGTGTCAGGATCACTCTACGGAGAAGGACGTGGGAAAATAGAAGGAAGGAAGTAAGAAAGCTTCTTGGAACAAACATGCACTCAGTTCCAGTATTTTTTTTAAATTTATTTTTATTGTGGGAAGATATATGTAACATAAAATCTACCATTGTAGCTATTTTTCAGTGTGGGGTTCTGTGGCATTAAGTACCTTCCCACGGTGCAACCATCACCACCGTCCATCTCCAGGGCTTTTTACATGATCACAAACTGAAACTTCAAACCCATCGAACAATAACTCGCCATCCCTCCCTTCCCGCAGCCCCTGGCAACCAGCACCCTACTTTCTGTCTCTGATTTTGACTGCTCGAGGTGCCTCCTAGAAGCAGAATCATACACTATTTGTCCTTTTGTGTCTGGCTGACTTCTCTTACCATAATGTCAAAATCCTGAATTAGAGGTCAAGGCTAATGTGAAAGACAATAAAAATGACCAGAAAGACTGAGGAGGGAAGGTCTATTGGAGAAAATGAGGCGCTAAATTCACTGATGCTAGGAAGGAAGAGGGACAAACAAATTAGCCGTGGCTTTTACAGCTCTCAAACCACTGTGACCAGGAAAGAAAAATCTTTATTTCAATTTTTATTTGCTTTATGCATTCACTTTAAGGACTATTTCTTTCATGATCAGCGGGGGAGCAGTGGTTTAGATTTGCCCAAATGTGTACTAAACTCTGCAAGAGGGGTGCTGCTCAGCAGCTTCGATGTACTTTTCTGTGGATAAAGGAAACGGCTCTCTAGATCCCTAGAGATCTCAATTTCTCTTCTGGCTTTGCTACCCTGGGCTGCTGGGACCTAAACTTAACTTCCTAGGTATTTCTAGTCCACTCTGCTGTGACGTTAGGCCAGGCCACTGTTACTTTTTACTGAGACCATATGTTCTCCCTGCTTCTGGCGGAGTTGTTGAGAGCACAAATCTGAACATGTCAACCCCATTAAAACCTTCCAGTGCCCACCCCCTCCCTCCCCTTCACCCCTGCCACTGATCTCAGGGTAAGACTGAATTTCTGACGTGGCCTTCCCTACTCTGCACGATCCGGACCCTGCTTCTCTCCCTCACTTCATCCTGGGCTCCTCCACACTCTGCACGGCAGCTGCCCTGGGGTGGTTTCGGCTCCTGATGGAGCCTGCTGGCCCATTGCAATTCATTGTTTAAACGTCTGTCTTCCCTCCCTGTGGGAACGGGGGCTCTTGTGTCCGAGGTTAGAGCTCCCATGCTTGTCACAGCACATGACACAACTGCTATTTATTTAACGGATGGCTGAGTGGTATTAATCAGGGCCCTTTTTAGTCATTTATTTTTTATTAAATCATCCATGCCCCCCAACAAATGAATGGTGGTTTTATTTGAAAGTAACATAAACCCAACTCTACTAGCTTAAGTTTTTACAAAGTGGGGAGCATACTGGGAGGTGTAACAGAAAGCCCATGGGTGGTAGGGATTTTAGTCACACCTAGACCCACAGGTTTAAGCTAGGTGTCTTCTCCCCCTTCATTTCTGCTCACATCTCCACACCACTTTCCCAGCCTTGGGCTTTATTCTATCCTCCAAAAGATAGGTTTATCCTCCTTCAGTGCTTCCAGGATTCATGTCTCTCCTGTTCCATTCACCAAAAGTAAACACCTCCTCCAGCTTCAAATGGCAGAACCCTGGGTGGGACGGAGGGGGGATGGGGTGGGGGGACGCTCTCTGACCTGGCTTGAGCCACATGTCTATATCCCAGACAGTAACTTTGATTAGGGAGATGTAGTCCTCTGATTGACCATGCCCAACCATGAGCCCATCCCCTGTGGCCAGGAGGAGGGTGGACTAATACAGAGGTTAGTCATAGCATAGGGTTGGGAGCATACATTCTAAACCTAGATCTCCCGGGTTCCCATTCTAGCTCTGCCACTTAGTGAGTGACCTTAAGCCAGTTACTTAACTTTTTTGTGCCTCAGATTCTTTGTCTGTAAAAAGGATATAATAATAGTACTTGCCTCACAGTATTATTGTGAGGATCAAATAAGTGAATATGTTTAAAAGCACAGAGGACAGTGTTGCCTGGTAAGCACCATGTAATTATTTATGAAATAAAAATAGCCAAGCAATGCAATAGAGGAGATTCATTCAAAGAAATAACCACCTCATTCACATTTATTAAGGATTCCCTATGCACTAGACAGTAGTGTTCATAGCTAATGGGAAAAAGACAGACAAAATTTCTTTCTTTACATTCTGAAGTGCTATGCACAGGATAAGGAAGGGATAGTCTGTATCCTTGGAAAAATAAACAAGTTGTTACAGGAACGGAAATCTCAGTGAATTATGTAGTTTTTGTTTTGTAGGAACCCAGTCTGATTAACAAGAAGCTACTGCTTAACTGAATACTAAATTTTTGCCATCTAGCATGGGGATAAACTGGTGGGAAGGACGCTCATGCAAATATGTTGCCATGCACAGAGGTGAGGAGTGGTCTCAGGGTACACAATGGGGAGTGGAGGCTCACTGAAGCCTCCTACCCTCCAGTCATGGAGAAAATCCAATTCAGATAGGATGGGCTACTCTTTGAGCAGGGTTTTTGTTTTTTGTTTTTGTTTGCTTGGGGGTGGGTTGGGTGAAGGGTGACAGAAGGAGACTTGATTTGCTAGCTAAAGCTGGAAATCAAAGGATATTCTTTCTGTCAATTGGGGGCCAAACTGAAAGGGACCTTTAACTACTATAAGGGATAGTATTTTGTTAAAGAACATGTATATGAAGTGGAAATGCATATTGACTTTTTTTTTTTAATGATAGGCCTGGTTTTCAGTATTCCATCACGAACACCTTTAAATTATCAATATAGTACAGAAATGATGTTACGTTATTAAATATAACTGCCATAATGATTTAGTTGAGCATTATCATGAAAATATTTTACAACCATTCCTTTGTCATATTATATGATTCTGATTTTGGAGGAGAAAGAATATGCTGTGTAAGGACACACTTGACATCTGACCCAAATTATTCATGAACAGTGTTATCTCATAGGTCATATTTTCTCTGCCAATCTCCTCCCATTGCCTAAAGGAGATTGGTTTAGGGGAATAACTTGTGGCCACTGGATGAAATCTACTAGATTTCATTTTCCAATGAGACAAGCAACTGTATCGGCTTTGTCTACTTTTGTATCCCCACCCCTGATAATGATAACAGCTAATTCTCATTGAGTGTAAAGTGTATACCACATACCTTCTAAGCCCTTTGTGTGTTTATTTAATCTCTTCAACTCTATAAGGTATGTTCAATCGTTTCTTCATCTTACTTTAGGAGTCTGTGGCTTGGATGGATTGTTTGCTTCTTGAGATCATGTATCTGAAAGATGACCCCAAGCACCTATATTTGAGAAGTAGGGACTCTTCAGAACGCCTTCACTGGTCTCAAGCATGTAGGGAAGCACTTGCATTGATCTAGAGCCTGAGGTAAGGGATTACTGATTCCACCACACGCCCTACAAAGACAACGTCTCTTTCATTCCAATACAGACCCAGGGACAGAGATGAAGGGATTTTTTGACTCACTTGGAGAGGCTGGAGCATGGGGGCTCACAGAGGAAGTAAACTTGACACTCATCCTTTTTTCAGTGGGTGTTATTACTCCTCTCTTGAACTAGCAGAGCGCTTGCTTTGCAGCTCTTCTATTTGTTCATCTTCCTTTGCCTTCTATGGTGCTGTTTTGGGATATTTTGTTTTTTTCTATTGGAGTGTGCTTTTTGAGACGAGGCATTATCTCCAGCTCATATTAGATGCCTAAGAAATAAAATCAATGTATGTATGCCGTCTATGTCTTTTTAAATAAACTTTCTATTTTAAGTATATTTTTAGACATATAGAAAAGTAGCAAAGATAGTACAGAGAGTTCTCATATATCCCACAGTTTCCCCTATTGTTGACATCTTACATTGTGATGGTACATTTGTCATAACTAATGAATCAATATTGAAACATTATTATTTTAAGGATTTATTTATTTATTTTAGAGAGAGAGAGAATGAGGGCATGTTTTTGAGAGGAATTCTACAGAGCTGCAGTACCATTCTCAATGTATTGTATCAAGAGCACATACTATTGACCTTGGTCATCTGGCTTAGGTAGTATTTGTCAGGTTTTTCCACTGCAAAATTACTTTATAATTTCTCTTCATACTGTAATCTCTGTAAACAAGACACTAAGATTACCTTCACTGAAGAGGTAGAGGGTTACACTTCACTCCTTAAGAGGGTAGTATCTACATAAATTATTTGGTATTTTTCTGCATGGGAAACTTATCTATTCTCTACCATTTATTTATTCAAGCATTTAGTTGTGTCAGTATGGATGCATGTGTATTGATTTTATACTTTGGGTTATATAATCTAATGCTATGATACGTTGCTTAAATTGTTTCAGCTTTAACCACTGGGAGTTCGGTTGGGTTCCTACTTCTTTTTGACATACTCCTATTGTTTTGTGTTTTGAGCACTCCCATACTTCCTGGCCCTATAAGGATGCTCTAGGCTCATCTTATATTTTCCCTGCCCCAGCCCTAGAATCAAGAGCCCTGGTTCCTTTTGTTGTATAATGGTATTAGCAACCAAGATCTGGGTGTTGGGTGTGCTTGTCGCTAGTAGAATGTCATTGCTTCTAGACCCTCTTAGTGGTCAGATCAAGAAAATACGTATGCGTACACCAACATATATATCTATAATTATTTTCATATATACCCATCATGATCTATATTAGGCTAAGCATGAGTTCATACGGCTATCTCTGGCTAATCCAGAACCACATGGTTCATCCCCTTCCTTATCTGTAACCTCCCACTCTAACAGTGAGAAACATGGCTCCTCGTATCTGACGTCCATTTACTTATTTGCTCAACCCCGGGACACAGGTACAGCTGTTTCAGAGGCGTTAGATCACACCACCGTGAGAAACAACTTTACCCACTAGAGTACAGTACAGTGCTGACGCATAGTTTGCTCATATGTACGTCAGTGACAACAGATTTTCCCCCTAAGAATCATTCTACCCAATGCTAGACATCTAATGGTTCTTTCTTAAAAATAATTGTTTCAGTGTGAATGTACTTAAGACCACTGAACTGTACACTTAAAAATGGTGAAAATTGTACATTTTATGTTAGGTATATTTTACCACCACAAAATAATATATTTCACCTTCCTCCAGATATTCTAATGAATTCATCTCTAAACCAGGCCGATTAACAAAAGCCAGGTCTTTGTAGTCTGAAGCAACAATCTGTATTTGTAATGAGTTTCCCAAGTGATTGGCAGCCGCTTCTGAACTAGTGGACTTTTTCTTTTAAGAAAAGAAAGTAAATATGCAGCTGGGGAGTCCTGGTCCCTGGGACCTGCCAGCAGAGCTTGTTGTCCCTCTCTGTGATGAGGAGAGGTGCCGGCTTCTCCATGGGCTGGCCTCACGACCTCCACCGAGCCTTGCTCCTCATCCCCTGCCCAGCCCGCCTGCAGGCCTGGCCCAGCAGCCCCGGCTCTGAGCTGCCTGGGCATCTCCCACAAAGGCTGTGCTGAGTTGCAGAAATTCAGAGCCCTGCCTCCCCGCTCTTCAGCATGATCTCAGCATGTCAGAGTTGCCACATGAAAGGAACCTGCTTGTTTCTCAGAGCAGGTTGCCAGTTGGATAACCAAGTTTTGCCTCCCAGCCCATAATAAAACCTCCATTAAAGCCCTTTATTACCTTTCCCAGTCTGTAGAGCAGGCTTGCCTGGGACCAAGGACTGCTGAAGTCGGTTCCAACGTGGGTCCCCTGCCCCTCGCCTGCGGCTGTCTTCTCTGCCACCTTGGAGGCCAGTAGCCTGGAAGTGAGCGGGGCTTTGATTCCAGAGCCTGACCTAGCCTGTGTAATTAGATGCTCTGGCTAGACCCTATCTCATGTCTGAGTCACCCAGAGGAGGGTGCAGTCAGTAGGGTTCTGTGAGCCCGTCCATTCCCTTGTGCTGAGAGTTTCAGTCTCTAAGGAAAAGCATATGGAGACCCAGGCCCTTGTGTGGTGATTCCAGGTCCTCTCCAAATCACTCACACTGGCACAGCCCAGATTTGAAGGAAGGGGACGTCACTTTGCCTGTATGGACTAATGAATAATCCTTGCTTTATATACTGTTTTGTGTGTTTGAGTGTAGGGTATGTAAATAAAAGACTATAATCTAAACAGCTGACACCTCCCAGATGTGAGAGTGTGAGAGCAATTGGGGACAAACTCTGGTGTTCTCACTGGCCCGAGGTCAAGAAAGCCACTGGAGGACATTTGAGAGGGAACCTGGAATCAGAAGACAGGTTAGCCACTCATTGGCTGGAGGATCTTGGCAAAGTCATGCATCTTCTAATTTTCTCTTTCTTTGAAAAAAAAAAATGGAGTTGAAAAGACTGTGCATAAATTTGGTAAGAAAATGACTATGAAAGTATTTTGTAAACTGTGACCCAAGAGGTCAGTGTATTACTGGTTAGACCAGATCAGACAGTAGATAATATCACTCCACTTTTCTAATGTGCTCTGTGCTGGCCCCATCTTGCCCTGTACTATGCAATTGCTCTGGATAGTCTTCTTTATCCACTGCCTGTGGCACAAAATACCCTCATACCCCACCTTCCACCATCTTCAGGATTATCGCTTGTTCTAAAGTTATACCCCAAACTCATCTCCTTTTTAATTCCACTTTATCAACTACTTCTCCCTAGAATTCATTCATACACCACTCTGATGAAGCTGTCTTCTTACCAACTCCATCTGGAGGTTCCAGCACTGTCCCCCTGCCATGTTCCCAGGCCCCCCCCAGAATGACATGCACTATCAGCTTTCCCCTAGAACAGCTTGCTGCAGAGCTGTGTCCCACCTTGACCATAACCATGGCCATTTCAGCCCTCAGGGAGTCTCTCTCCTTTGAAGCGCAGCCCTCATACCCCACTGTTCTTCTCAGTTGTTCACATGTCTTAGCACAGCCTCTCCGACGGAACTGTGTGGTCCCATTGCCTGGCATGGTCAAGATCAATAGCACTTGCTCAATAAAAAATGTGTCAATAGGATGGCAGTGCCACAATGGTGGGGCTCTGACTTCTTCTACAGCCTTTGGCTCAGGTTCTTTACCCAACACCACCTGTGTTTCTCAGTTCTGATTGGTAATTTCACATCATGCTGTACACCAGGGAAATTCTTCAGATAGGTACCCCTAACTGCACCTCTTGCCTCCTGTGGCCCCTCAGCTCATCTCTGGCATAGTTGAGAGGACTTGTTTTCACCCCCTCCTCTTTTTGCTTCTTGGCTTTTCACCTGTTGTGAGTTCAGGGGCCAGGGAGGTGACTCTGCATGCAGTCCAATTATTCAGTGTGGGAGGGAGAAGTCGGGACATAAGTAGCATGGGCATCCTAGAAGACTCTCATTGGTGTCCAAGCAGAAGGACAGGGATATTAATCCATGTGTCATTCACGTTGAATACCCCTATAATACCACATAGATGTAATGTGTGAAATTCTAGGAATGAGTGAAAGCAATGTTCAAAATCCTGGGAATGAATGGGGGCAGGCTATAGGAAGCTTCTGAACTAAGACCAGTGCTTGGTCTCTGAGATGTGACATCTGGAACCTCCATCTGCTCTACACAGGAGAGTAAGTGGGGCCCCAGAGTCAGACTGGTTATTTGCAATCCTGTCTCTACCCTTTAACAGCTGTGGGATTTGGGGATATTTACTTGACCTCTTTACTGTCATCCCCTCAGTTTCTTTTGGTGGATAACAGTATTTGTCTCGAGGGTTAACTAAGTTTAACTACATCAGTGCACACAGTAACTGTTCAATAAGTGTTAGCTATTATTACTATAGATGAATAACTGGGGATTTTCTTATAAACCAACCCATGCTCTTAAAAGTGTTTCCTTATCTCTGCTTCTGCCTCAGAATCCCTCAATTTTTCTCTTTTCTTCTATGGTCAAATTTCAGAAGAATGTAACTCAATGCCTTCATTTCTTAACCCCCCACCATCTTAACCCCCCCCAACCTTTATAACTTGGCTGCCATTTTTTATCATTCATGGAGGCTTTCTATTTTTAACATATTGATAACACTGCCGTCTCAATCTCATCAGAGGACTTTGAAGCCCCCTTCTTTTAATGGAATTTAGCATTCAAAGGCCCTCTCTTTCTTTCTTTCTTTCTTTCTTTCTTTCTTTCTTTCTTTCTTTCTTTCTTTCTTTCTTTCTTTCTTTCTTCTTTCTTTCTTTCTTTCTTTCTTTCTTTCTTTCTTTCTTTCTTTCTCTTTCTTTCTTTCTTTCTTTCTTTCTTTCTTTCTTTCTTTCTTTCTTTCTTTCTTTCTTCTTTCTTCTTTCTTTCTTCTTTCTTTCTTTCCTTTCTTTTTTAAAGATTTTATTTATTTATTTGACAGAGAGAGAGCACAAGTAGGCAGAACAGCAGGTAGAGGGAAAGGGAGAAGCAGGCTCTCTGCTGAGCAGGGAGCCCAATGAGGGGCTCAATCCCAGGACTCTGGGATCATGACCTGAGCGGAAGGCAGCCGCTTGACTGACTGAGCCACCCAGGTGCCCCAAAGGCCCTCTCTTTCTTGATGTCCTTCTCTTCCTTGTCATTCCTTAACTTCCACAACTCTTAATACCCCCTCATTCTCCTTCTTTGATTCTTCTTTGGCTCTTCCTCCTTTGATCACATTCCTTCAGTCAGCCCTCAGCACTCCCCAGTGTGCTGTTCCCAGCCCTCAGTACTTCTTGGTCCCTTCTCTCTGCATGGGCATTTCACAGCCAGTGCTTGAAGTAGGCTCACTCACAAAGAGGTCCATGATGTCCAACTCAACATAGCATCAACTGTATGGTGAACAGGCAACAATTTAGCTCATGTAGGTGGTTCTGATCACCATTCTACTCAGTGAGCTGGTAATGGCAAATGGGCTTCTAGTGTTCCTCTTATAACAGACCCTAGGACACAAACCTGCTACTTTTCTTGGTGGCCCAATGGCCCTTCCACCTCTGGAACAATCTCTGGTCCTACTGGACTTACAGCGTGATTGGATCTCAGTTTCAGATGTTGCATCTCCCTGAGGGACTCGCATGGTTCATTTTGCCTCTGCTCAGAATTGACCTTGAGTGTGTCCTTCAGAACCTAACCTCCATAAGGTTGCATTGCAGTCATCTCCAACACAGGTTCCTGACTCTTCTCGTGCTGAGTCATTTACCTGTGACAGATTCAACTTGTCTAAAAATAATTTTATCTCCGCTTTAGTTTCCTAGTCCCATACCTTCTGTGTTCTTTATTAGCACACTCTGGAAAACCTTGAAACAACATTTGATATTTTCTATCTCAATGCTTCTTTATTCTTTAGGATATTGGTGGTTCCTCTTCTGGACTCTGCCAATAGCTTTCCAAGAAGTATCCTCCCTCAGTCCTCCACCCTTCCATTCTCTCTCCTCATTCTGGCCAGAAAACTCTGTGTAAAGAGCAGAACCAATCCTGTCACACCCTTGCTCATAAACATTTCTTGACTTGACAATGAATATAGACTGAGGTCCCAAATCATCAACTTATTCCTTAAAGCAGAAAACCTTTCCTGTTGCCAAAACTTTGCCTGCCATGTTCACTCAGCTTGAAATACATTTTGCCTTCTCTGAATATGAAAATCCATTTCAGCATCAGGACCTAGTTCAGATGGTACCTCCTCTCTAAAGCCTTCCTGGATCTCACGGGTGCAGAATTAATGATTACCACTTGGGTCCCTATTGCATTTTGTTTATATTTCTGTGATGATACTTAGCACAGTCTGGCTAGTGGTCACTGTGTAAGAGTCTGCCTTCCCCACTATGTGGAGGGTGGGGACTCATGTTTCAGTGCCTCTCAGGGCCCATTCCAATGGACTGCACTTGGAGGTTTTCCATAAATATTTGCTGTGGAAGTGAATTTATTTTGGGTGTGGTTGTATGAAAAGATTTTCAGGTGGCAAATGTGGTTCCTTTGAAAAGAACTTTGAGATCCTCATCCTGTTCTAAGGCAGACCAGGTTTTGGGGAGAAGAGATCCTGACTATTTGGCGGCAGTACGTGTCACCCCACTTGAGGCTCACGTTTCCCTTTGGAGTCAGTTGCACAGGAGTAGCTGGATTTACAACCTGCACCTTCTGAGCCCAAGCCACTAAGGATTTAGATAAATACTGGCTGAGGCCAGCACAGAGAAACTGTGTTAGATGTCCAGTGTCGGCACCGCAAACGACCAGGGAGAAATGGACTAGCCCTTACAGTTCTCGCCAGGCTTACAACAAATGTCACATGTATTCTCTCCTCTAATAGTCATTTTCTGTGCTCTGCCTGATCCCCACTGTGCTTTTGGGGATACATAGTCTGTAAGAAGAACAAAGCTTGACTTCTTAAGAAATCTGCTTGACACAAATGATTATTTTCTCAGATCACCTTTGTTCAGGTTTTTATGGCTCCACTATTCTCAACACTTCCTTTTGGGTCTTCATTTCTGGCTCCTTTTCCTCTGCTCGCTACTGAATCATTGTGTTCCCAGGACTTGCTCTTCTTGCTCCTTCAGCCATTTCCATGACCTGAACCTCTCTCTCCCTGATGAGAATTTCTGCATTGGTTCAGATCCTGGTTCAGGCATAATTTCTTGCTTCCCAGATCCACAAAACCCCTTCAATTCTCTCATTATTTCCTGAATCTTATCTCCATTAAAGTATGCTGGGCCAAAGAATCCTTATTTCCATTTTACAGAAAAAATACTGAGAATCAGACTCAAAAGGCAGATTCTAAGTCTCATAATGTGGTGGCCAACCTGCAGGACCTGAAGAACATGGACTCCTTGCTCTGTGTGCAGGGCTGAGAGCTTGTGGTCATGACATGGAAATTTTCAGGCATGGGGCTCCACTTGAGACCCAGTACACCACATCTTGGAGTGCTGGTAAGATGAAAGTCTGTCCACACCTATTCCCTTCTCTTTTGTCCTCACAAGAGTTGCTTTCTCCTTGACCTTTCCCTTGCCATGTGGAATCTATTTACTCATGAGAAACAGCTTGGATGCCACATCTTTTTTCTTACTTTCTACTATAAAATTTCCCAGATGAGTTTTTGGGCAGGAGGAAGTTGAAGGACTTATACAGTTGTTGTTGGTGGTGATAGTGATGTGTGTGTGTGTGTGAAAGAGAGAGAGAGAGAAAGACAATGAAAGTGTTGCTTACCATTGTTACCTGGATCTTGATTACTCTTAGGTTTTGCTAGACTCATAAATCAGGGGGTGGTCTCAGCTTCAAGGTATCTCAGGATTCATTCCAAAAAGCCAACTTGTTCCCTTGTTTCATCCTGCATTCATTCCTTCTCCTGCAGGGAGGAGGTCTGTGTGTGTGGGGGTGCTCATTGCTCTTTTGGTCATGTTCCCTGAGGAGCAATTATTTTATTCTCCCCTTGTTCCCAGTTCCTACTGGGTCAGGTTTGAGAGCCAGACCCTAATGGGGGGCTCTCTGTTTTTTCCATGCCTCTTCTCCATTGCTCAGAGCCCTCAGGGAGCATGGACCCTTGTCCCAGCACCACCTCAGCTCTCTGGAATGCTTTTCATCCTCGGCCTGAGTGAACCGAAAGTGTCTTCCTGTTTGAAGCTAGTTGAACATCCCACTTGTTTCCTTTGGCTCCCCCTGCCACCCTCCAGGGCCTGTGAATGGCCGTTAATACTGTGCTGTATTAGTTCTGATTGTACATGGGTGAAGGACTTGGAAGTTCACAGAAGATGGGGGTGATGGGTACATAGTTCCACCTATTTTCCTCAGTTTACAGGCTGGGTAAGAAGTCTGCTCAGGGCCACATGTGCAGTTAATTGGCAGAACTAGAACTCAGGCATTCTGACCCCGGCATGGTGTTTTTTTCCTCAGGAGTATAACAAGAAAAGGAAGAAATGATAGGAAGTAAGTACAAGAGAACCATACATAGGATGGAACTTTTGGCACCTGAGTCCTTTCACAGAAAATTGAAACCAACGGTTCCTATCCCATCAAGACCTCTCATGGATTTGCTAGTAACCCGTGTGATCATTACTTACATATGGGAGCTTCTCGATGGAAGAAAGACAGGGAGGAAAGGCTCTTCCCTTAGGTTCAGATTACTTATCCCAGGTCACTGCTTCTGTGGGTCAGACAGCATTACCTACCTAAGCTCCTGGAGAGGGAAGATCAAGCAGAAGTTATAGCCTCCACCCTGTTGAGAAAGCTGGCATCTTAGAAATGAAACTGGCTGTAGAGTCTAAACTAGACTTACCCATCAGTGGATAAGGCATAAAATGTAGCCCCTAAGAGGGTGAGGTAGTCTTTAGAGAATAAGCTCCCCTTGAAAATAATCTACCTGCCCTGATGTTACTCAGCACTGATGCTGACAACCACCATTGATGAACCACCTCTTTGTCCCATGATGTGCTCGCCAGGAAGTACAATGTTTGGAGGAAATTAAGACCTAGAAGAGAAAGATGGATGCCTGGAGAGAGGAAGGCTGAACCCAAAGGAAAAGGGAGTAAGCTTGGGGAAGTGGAGATGCCAGAAACCGTCAGGGCTGGTGCAATGGATGTGAATTGCTCTGTCACGCTCAAGCTGTGGACTGGTGTCTCAGACCATTTGGGCTACTAACTAAATACCACAGGCTGGATAATTTATCAACAACACAATTTCATCTCTCACAGTTTTGGAAGCTGGAAGTCCAACATCAGGGTATCAGCATGGTAAGGTGAAGGCCCTTTTCCAGATTACAGACTTCTCATTTACCTTCCCATGGTGGAAAGGGTGAGGGTGAGGGATCTCTCTGGGATCTATTCTGTAAGAGCTCTAATTTTATTCACAAGGGCTCCACCCTTATGATCTAATCACCTCCCAAAGGCCCTAATACCATCACCTTAAGCATTAGGTTCCAATATATCACTTTTGGGAGAACACAACATTCACCCCATGGCAAATGGGAATTTCCTTTATTCTTATAATAAAATTCTTTTTTAGAAAATATTTTATTTGTTTATTTGAGAGAGCAAGTGAGCGAGAGAGCATGCACAAGCAAGGGGAGCAGCAGGCAGAGGGAGAAGCAGGACCCCGGGATCATGACCTGAGCTGAAGGCAGACACTTAACCGACCAAGCCACCAGGTTCCTTATAATAAAATTCTTGTATGTGCAACAAAATCTATGTCTAAGCCCCAGATCGCAGGGTGGTTAAAAAGTCCATTTTTGTGTCCCCCACTTCTCACTCTTTTTGGTTGCATTCTTTGGTCAGCAGTCTTTCAGAAGACACCCACTGGACAGATCTGCATGACCAATTTAAATTCAACTTTCCAGGGATCAGGTTTGGCCAGAGGACCTAGTCCCAGCTCCCAGAGTCTCAATATCCAATACTTCGTTACTGGCCAACCATGTGAAAGCCCTATCAGAGGTTCACTTGGGATGTAGCCTTTGGGTAAGTCACAGGGTTGTGCTCTCCTAGAACTTGTCACTCCCTATCCTCTCCGATATGAAAAATACAACTGCATCCTCTCTGAAACTGGGCCCCTGTCTTCCCCTGGATAGCAGCCTTCATCTCCTTCTCCTCTTGGACATGTCTGGAAATGTCTCTGTTGACCATAACACTAACTAACCTAAGTTCTTGAGCCACTCAAGATCCTAGAAAGAATTGGCATAAAGGGATCTTGGAGGGTTTTAAAAAAAATTTAAAGTGTGAACCATAACGTGCTTCATCTCTGTGGTCATTGAGCTCCAGGTGACTGGTTGCAAAATTTTGTATTCGTCAAATGAACCTCATTATTCTCATTGATGGACTTGATACTAAATAAGTATTAATCTGAACTTACCTTAGAATTGATCTTCTGTTTTAACTTGGGATTCTTCATAATTTTATTAGAATAAATCCCAAACACTTTTGGAATCCACTACCTGACCAGACATCTCCCAGCTCGGGGGCCTTACGATTCTAAGCAGCTGTACATATGCTTACTCCACAAACAACTGAAAGACCCCCATCCCTTCTTAGCACTGACCTGTTTTCCCTCAGCCTCCTCACATCATAGGGAGGTGGAAAGAAAGGGATAACAAAGCCAGCAGTGGGCTGTTCCTCTCTCAGGAATTCAGGGTCAGTGAGATAATGTCTGTGGAAGAGCCTCTGCAGGGAAATCTGCTCTGCAAATACAAGGGGCACTCTTGTTATTTCTGGGCCTCCCAAAGCAGCCCAGGTAACTTGGCTCTTTCATCTTAATGGCCAGTTGATGCTGTGTCTAACTCCTTTCTCCCAAAGTTCAGGTTTTTCTTTAAAGAAATAATTAGCAGGTACTTTTAAACCTTTCCAGTGACTCATTCTTCTTTGAAATACTAACCTGAGGTTGTCTCCTTCAGAGAATAAAATAATGATGATAGCAATTTATTTCATAGCTAGACCCAGGCCAATTAGCACATGCCCTATGCCCAGAACTTAAAAAAAAAAAAAAAAAATCCCTGGTCTCTTTCAACCCCAGTGTGTCCTGAAAGTCCATTACTAGGGCTTTTCCTTTGAATGCTTGGGGTCTTCATAGTAGGAAAGAGGTCAGTGAGAGAGATCACTAGTGGAGACCCCATAGGCAGCAGCTTGGGGGAGGGGTTTACTGGACTTTGAACTCCTACCCATCTAGCAGATAGGAGAAAGCTTTCATGGGCCTCCAGAGTCAAGTCTCCATCCAAAAAGAGGATGGGAGAGGTTTTTTTATCATGGAGTTTCACAGTGTTCCATTTATTTTTATAATGTCTCAAGGATGGTTAGGTAGAGTACGTGGCTGACCAAGACTCTCTGTCCTTTGTACTTATATCATACAAAACATTATTGACTTTCCTTTTAAGAGTCCATTCTCCCCACATCCCACTTCAACCAATTTTGACTCTTGATGCAGCCCCTATGAGATTAGTAAGGCAAGGATATCACCCAAGATGAGAAGAGCTAAAGAAGACACCTTGGAGATGAGCTGTGTCAAATTCTCTCATTTTCCAGACAGGATGCCAGAGGTCAAGAGGGAGGTAGAGCCCCTTTAGAAGGCCATTACATGGGTTTTGATGCAACTGAGATTAAACCCAAAGTCTCTTGACTTCTTTGCCTTTTTTACTTAATAGCTTCAGATATTAAACTTTCACTGTGTTTACAGGACCATGGGCCAGGTTTGGGAGTTAGAAAGCCTACGATCTTGGCAGACTCCTTACATGTCAGGTTAAGTTACATCCTACTGTACTTTGGGTCTCCAATCCTTATTTCAGTCTTCCGTGGGGATGAAGGGCAGTGGTCAGCAACATTTTAGCTAGCTGACAACTGAGGCAGCTTACTCTTGGAGGCGTGTTTATCACTGTGGTTTGTGTCTCCAAGTTTCTTTTTTCTCTTCATTTGGGGGCAGGTGGTACAGACTCAGGAGTCTGAGGAAAGCTGAATCTTAAGGTTTTGGCAAAATGTTCCCATGTCCGAAGGGAGATTCTGAACTGTTGGGGGAGTGGGAGATTAGACCAACTCATCCAGTTGTTTGGCCAAGAGAACTGAGTGCTAATAAAGTGGGTGTGGAGTTCCATGGAGTGAGGTTTGTAACCAACGGGTAACCTCATGTTACCTGAGCAGTTATCTAGCAGTTTTATCTATCTGGGTTCTGGCCTGTGATGTACTAAGTTTGAACAAAGTGCTTTAATTTGCTCATCCATAAATAAGCCTCTCTTTTCTCGAATATAGAACAGGAATAAAAATAATACCTACCTCCTAGGTTGTTAAGAGGAACAAAGAGATATTGCCCGTATAATGCATGGCACAAAGTAAATAATCAACGACACTAATTTTTATTGCTGTTATTTCTTGGCATTTTTGTTGACTTCTTTTTTTTAAATTTTATTTTTTATTTTTTATTCTTATGTTCACTTAGCCAACATTTAGTACATCATTAGTTTTTGATGTAGTGCTCAACGATTCATTAGTTGCGTATAACTGTTGACTTCCTAATTCTTTTTAAGGTGGCATCCATGATCTATCTAATGGGCTAGATGGTGCGTGAACTGGGGGTGGAATGTGGGGATTGTGATTCTGTGCTCTGTGCCTTTCTTTGTAATGTCTGTTAACCAGCCTTCTAGGGCTTTCCCTGGGCCATTCATCTTATGCTCTCTTGTGTGAAAGACTGCCAGATTTATCTTCTCTCAGCTAGGCAAGGACACCAGACCAATTTCTCTCTCTTCATGGTCAAGCCAGAAGAAATCCAATTGGAGGTGGACAGCTCACCACCTTCCACGCTTGTAAATGAGAGCAGCTTTCTTCCCTCACCCGGGGCTAAGTTATTCCGAGGCTATAAAAAGATCCCTGTCCACTTCAAAGGACTATTTTATCAGCTCATCCATACAGATCCTGTTCAACTCTTCTCATTTTCAAAGGCAGAATGAAACCCCTTGGCTGAAACCCCAGCTAGGCTCTCACCTTCCTTAAAATATCTTTAACTTCAATTAAACTGATTCCTCCTGGCTCCTTTTAGCAAAGAAGTTGTGTTCACAAAGAGTTCCCTAACACTCCTCCTCCTCCACACACCTACCCCAGACCCAGGCCCCAGGATGTCATTCTGATCTGCCGGCGGTTTTGAACAGTTGAGCCATGTGGCTCAGCCAGGCCCTGATACCACTGGACCTGTTTCATCCCCTCTTGTTTGAGAACACAGCCCGCTCTATACCATTTTTGTGCCTTTGAGAGAGGGCCATCAATGAAGTGCTGACTTGGAAACTCACAGCCTGGGTTTGTAGACCTCCATCCATCCCAGGCTCCTTATGTCAATTTGGTCAGGCCTGGGCTTCCTTACCCTCCATGTAACATGAGGGGGGCAAATGTAACCATTCACAATGATTGATTACTTTGTTGTCATTGCCAGTGTCTAAGTCTGTCTCCCCAACAGACTGTGTTCCTTGAGGGCAGAAAAAAGTTTTCCCACCTCTGGATCCAAATTTCTTGGAAAACATTTGTTGCATGAAGTACCTGAGCTCTCTTCTAGTATACTTTTCCATCATAACTATTTCTACCTGTTGGTGCCAGATATGGTGTCTGTGCCTCCTTAGTTTCTCGCAGCTTCACAATCTCCCAAACCCTTAGCTGCCTTCCTTTGCCAGGGCAGCAGTTTCCAGGTGGAGGAGACTGAATGCCAAACTCCTTGGCTCTTCCCACCTCTTCCAGGTGGGGTACTGTGCCACACTTCAGGTTGAAGGATCTGGCTTCCCCAGTGACTTTTGAAGGGGTTCAGGTGATGTAACCCAGAACAGGAGAAATAAATCCCCAGTGGGTAAACTTTGACCAGTGGGGGAGAGGAAATAAGGGGGTGTCTACAGATAAATCCCTGCTTTTTTCTTCTTTCCAAGACTTTTTTTTTCCTGTACAACATGTGCAGAGATGTCCAGTGTGATTGAGTGACCCTTTGGACTTCTCTGAAGCATGTAAAGCTGTGGCTAGGTTGTTAATTGCTATGGTCTAAATGTGTCTCCCCCAAACTCATGTGTTGAAATCCTAACCCCAAAGATGATGGTATTAAGAGATGGGGCCTTTGGTAGTTGCTTAAATCATAAGGATGGGGCCTTAATGAATGGGATTGGTGCCTTATAAAGAGGCTCCCGAGAGATGCCTAGCCCCTTCTACCACATGAGAACAAAATCAGAAGTCACCAACCATGAACCAGGAAGAGGATCCTCTTCAGAAGGTGACCATGCTAGCACCTTGATCTTGGACTTCTAGTTTCTAGAGATATGAGAAGTAAATTTTTTGTTGTTTAAAAGCTACCCAGCCTCTGGTGTTTTGTTACAGCAGTCCAAATCAACTAAGACAATAATATATCACCTTTGCTTCTCATTCTTCCTTGTCTCATGTCCTTTTTCCCTCACTTTTGATGCTTTGGGACTGTACCTCCCAATCTAAGTCTCTACTCAGATCTTGTTTACTGGAGGAACCCAAGTTAAGATGCCATCTGTCCAAATCAATCTACCTGAATCCTATTTATCCATAGAGGTTCATGGAAAGTCAGACCTAGAAAAGATGATGCTATCCACTTACTCATTTTAATAAATAATACAATGAGGTCTAGAGAAAGGAAGTGACTTGCTCAAGGTTAGCAAATGAACTAGTACTAGAACCCAGAGTCTCTAATTCCTACCCCCAAATCTAGGAATAGGAACATGGAAAGGGAGGAACAAGTACTTTCTTCTCCCTGTTTTGCAGCTGGTGTTTCAGTAAGTGAGAACTCTTCACAGTGGTGGCAGCATCACAGTGAGAGTTCTCATTCCTAGTTGATCGCTGCACTGAATGATTTGTCAATAATGTGGGATAGTGCAAGCAAGACAGGACAAAAGACATTTTGTACAGAGAGGAACCATTTGCTTTTGATCAGGAAGGACAGAGATACCACCTTTGATGGGACTGAGAATCTAGGTATCTGCTGCACACAGGGACTTTGGGAGCAATGCAAAATGAAATGGTATCTTCGCCTTCTCATTTGGGCTTAACTGTGTTATTCTGGTTAAAAGCAAGGATCTGGACAAGACCTTTTGAAGGGTCCTTTAGCACTAACAAGTGAGTCTTTGTGCATAGCACCATCTGAGCTCCTTCTTTTTCCCAGGGATGAGACTAACAATTGTGAGTATAAGTGCTTATCCACATGACTGTTGTCTGTTTCTAGGATAAGAGAAGCAAAGAGAACAAGGAGCTCATAGAAACACAGAAAGGAAGGGAGCTTGGGATTCACATAGTTAACCATTTTACTTTACGCAGATGAAGAAACCAAAGACCCAAAGGCCATGTGACCTGACCAGGTCAAGCAGCTCTTTGGGGGCAGATCTGGATTTTGAAATAGCTTAATCTTCTAATTGAGAAAGGTACTTTAGAAAAGAAACTGAAGTTTTCCAGGAGACGGGATAGGGCAAGAATCATAAAGAGGACTCTCTTTCCTCCTTCTTTCTCAATCCCAGGGCTAAAATGAAAGGCATCCTAATGTCAAATTTTAGAACCTTCTGTGGTCTCAAATTTCCCTGGCTGTTCCTACTTCTCCTGTTTCTTTCCTGAGCTGTGCGGGAAAAGAGAATAATCTGAGAGAAGCTCTAGGGTGTGATAGTAATGTAGACGGTGGATCGGAGTCAACAGACAAGGGCCATCTTACTAACTTACTAACTTGAATAAATCATGCAACTCTTCTGAGTCTGTACTTTCTTATCTCTAAAGTGGGGATAAGCACATCTGATTCATAGGATGGTAGAAAGGAAGAGGTGAGATAATACGTTTCTAAAAGTATCAGGAGGGTCCTAGAAGGAACCAATTGAGGAAGTACACTCAAATTAGGGTAATTCAAGGAGAGTTTACTTTGTAAAGAAAGGACTCTACAAAAAGTGTGGGCAGAGTTGAGAAATCACACAGGTGGAGCTATCCCAGCATTGGTACCATGGAGGAGTGGGGTGAGGGAGGCCTGCTAGAGCACCAAGGTAAAAGGGTGAGGGGAGGTAGTAGTTGCCAGAACCTGGAAGGGGAGAATCCATGGTCTGTGAGAGGGTCTTAGATAGGAGCCACTGACCTTCAATTGGAGGAGGTTTCCAATCCAATGTGACCTTGCAGAGATGGAGCCAGGGCAGCAAGCATGCTGCCCTCCCACTCTTCCCTCTCTCTGATCTTCAGCCAGGGTTCTATTGGCTGAACCCAAGTGGGAGTCAGAAGGCATGGGAGCTTGCTGATGTAATCCATACAGGTTAGCCTCCCAGGGCAAAGAGCAGGATGGAGAAAAGCAGAGAGTGGATCCAGAAGGGCAAATGGGACATGCTTATTAAACTATGAAGTATTGAACAAGGGGTAGTGGATTCTGTGTTGTGTCATCCAGAACCATCACAACTGAAGTTTGTATTACCCCAGATGCTGCCTGTGTTTCTGGCTGATTTCTTGCAGCTGAGTCCTATTCCAAGACTTGCCCTTGCATTATAGGCCTTTTTTCCCAATGTCATATCCCTTTCCCAAGGGCAGGTCCCATCCCTGATTGATCTATACAGTGTGTACAAAGGTCCAGCCAATTTGCCCAAATTCTAGACAATTAAGAATGACCATCCCAACTGCAGAGCCCCTTGGGCTGAGACTTTGCTCCAATTGCATTGTGGTCCTTTTGCCCCATACTTCTTCCTTCCCTCCCCTGTAGTTGTTGGGGATATTCAGCTCTGAGTCTGCTTATTGGGGAACCTGACCTGTGACACATAGGAATGTACCATTATTATTGACATGTAGATTTTGAATAACTGTTGTAAGCCAAGCCTTGCACTTTGGCTATAGTTGTGCAGGTTGTACAAGATCGTATGGGATCCTCCAGCCAACTAAGTCAAATGAGAGCTGACATCCATTCTGCACAACATTCCTTAAGCTGTTTGCCCTGGCATGGGCTTGTCTTTTTCTAATTTACACAGTTTCTGTATGGGCTTTTGCAGCCTTGGCTTTAGGCACTTTATTTTCAATGACGTGTCCCTAAGGATGAGAGAGAAAGGAAGAACACAATGTCTGGGATGAAGTTGCAACATCCTCTAGAAAATTAAGAACAGGTTGTCTGTTCTTCTAGACTCTTAGAAGATGGCATCGAGAGTGAGACAAGCTTCCTCAGTTGGCCCTCAGGAATTTAGTCTGTGTTTTCTGTTGCATCCCAGCTGGTCTCATTCACCAGAGCATGGCCAGTTAGAAGTGACTTAGAGAAGGAGTGGGATTTGCATCGAATTCTAAATGGAATTCTCTTGCACAAGAGATTTCTTTTTTTCTGAACTTGAAAAGCCAATTCTGCCTTTCTGTGGTCACTGGAGAGGATTACTAAGAATGCTATTAATTCAGCTTCGACCATCTCATTTTATAAGAAAATGAACTTGGGGAGGGGAAATGACATTCTGCAGGCCTTCCTTGTAGCTCTTTAGTTGCAGACTATCAGTCCAGTGTTTTGACTCCATCATGCTTCAGTGGCACTGAAGCACTAAAATTTTATCTGGATGGTGAAGTAGTGTTGAGGAAAGGAAGCTAGGGAGGGGGCAATGGCATTTTTTCCAGCAGTCACAGTTCATCCTCTTCTTGACAATCCCAGGAGAGCACTGGCAGTGGGTGTGCTTTTCCCTGCTTGGCTCCAAGTAAACTTTTGAACTCCCAGGGCAGGATCTGCAGAGGCCACAGGGAGCAGACAGAACCATGCCTTTGATGTAGCTCCAGAGAGAGGCCACTCTCCTTGACCAGTGGCTGGGGTTTTTACTTGATGTAGACATTTCCCATCTTTCCTTTGCTTAAAAAATCCCTGCAGGAGATAAAGTATTATACATTTATAGCTTTGGCTTGCCAAGAACAGCCCCTTAGCTCATCTCATAAATCCCACCAAACCTCCCTCCAGTAGCAAGTTATGGTCAGTCCTGCCAAGCTTGGGGCAGAGCAGGAGTCACTGATGGGCCAGCCCAAGGCCAATTAGCAGAGCCACTCTGCACCCTTGGGAGTGTGAGTCTCCTTGTCCTTCCTGCCTTCTGAACTTTGAGTCACAACATTCCCATAAGCAGTCAACAATTATCTCCAGAGATAATTTATATTCATCCTTTCTCTCTTTCTCCTTCTCCCTACCCCACCCACCATTCCACCCTGCTTTGTCATTCTAAGTTTACATTAAATGCAAGCTCTTTCTAGTCACTGGTTCAGAAGTCTCAGGCCAGGCTCATGCCTCCTTAGTCAAATCATAGTACTTAACATTTATAGACAAAAGCTGTCTTCTTAGCCAGCCATGAGACTTGGGTAGATATTTCCTCTGTGCTAGCTGGGTGTCTCTACCTGCCTTGTAGAGAGATGGGAGTACTAGGGCCCAGAGCAGGTGGGAAGACAGGGAGGCAGCTCTGTCTTCTCTTTCTACTCTTTTTTCTGCCAGCCTTCGGCATCTGTACAGGTTGTCTAGGGTCTTATCCAGTTGTAAGTTGAACCAACACAATTGATTTATCTGATTCCAAAATATTTTCCTCTTTGCATGCTCTTCTTAGCCTCTCTTTTCCAGGTGTTCTTCTTTGTGCTGTATGTCAAACTTGGTTCTTTTGTTACTCTCTATTAGGAAGCTCTACCTGCTTCCCTATGCTTTCTCTCTCCTTCTCCATCTTTCTCTTCCCTTCCAATCTTTCCAGCTCATAGGACAACAGATGTAGCACAATGTCATTAGCAGAGTAACTTTAAAGGTCAAGCCAACACTCTCAGGTCATGGGAGAAGAGTCTGAGACCTGGAGGGGTGAAGTGTCTTGCCTACTGTCATCTGGATAGTGGATGCCAAAGCTACAAATAAATCCCACCATGCCTTACTCCTTAACCAGTGCTCTTTCTATGATACCACACTGCTTTTCCTTTTCTTTTGCTTTCAGGAATTCATCCCTAATGATTGCTTTTTGCTCAAACTTCTATCTTGGCCCTTTTTAGTTTTTTACATGTATTTCCAGTTTTTGTGGACCCTGAAGTGGGAGGAAATGGGAGAAATCCAAGGACCCAAGTTGGATGGCTTTGCCTTGATCACTAGGTGGTTGGGTTTGGAAATTTGTTCCAAAGCCAAGTTACATTTTTGATATGAGACCATAGGTGTGGGTCCCGTGCTGCTTATGGGTTCCTGGGAGGGTGAACGGTAATGTAATTACCTTCTCACTCTGATGCTTGAATGGAACAAATGCTGAGACATATTGCTTAGATAAAGGAGAAAACAGACATTTTGTTCCTTTCTGAGCCACCCAAGGAACACAGTTGTAACCCTTTCTCTTGGAAAGAAAAATCAAAGATTTCCAAGTAATCAGAGGACACATGATTCATTTTCTCTCTGGGAATGACACATGCCTTGTCCCTTGCTCTTTCTTCTCAAGAAACATCTCTGTTCTGGGTACTGTTGTGCAGCATGATCTGTGGAGCTTCTAGGGAAGCCAAAGATGACAGAGCAGAGAGAGACAGAGACAAAGACAGAGAGAAATACCTTATTTCCTGAGCACACAGGAGACCAGCTGAGTGCTGCGGAGGGTTCACTTTTAGTGGCTCTGTAGACAGGGCAGGGACAAGCTCCTAGCCAGGTAAGAAGGTTCCAATGAGATAAGAACCAACCTCCTCTGAGGGAAAGGTTGGTAGGGGGATTTTCCATGTCTTTGTCATGCCTTGCTTTGGGCCTAACATCCTGCAGGCCATTTTACTCCAGGTGCTGATTGTCACATTCCCTGGGGCCAAGGGTCCCAAAGAGCCCTTTGGAGATCAGTATCTCCCAGGAATGTGGCAAGCTTTTGAGGATCCTGCATTTTAGAGCAACTCTAGCCAGTGGTCAAGTTCTCTGAAAGGTAAGGTAATTACATCAGTGTGTGGGCACCCAACCCCGTCAGTCTGGGAGTCTGCATGAGATAATAGAACACTGACCTGTTTGAGCCATACTGACCTTCAGATTTCTTTCTCAAGTCACTTGCTATCTTTGTGGGCTTGGGTGAGCTTCTATAAGACTCAGTTTCCTCATCTGTAACACAGGGCTAATAATTAACTTAATGGGGCTAGGGAGAGGAAAAAGTAGGTTTGTAAGTACCTGGAGTTGTGTCTGGCCCACAACAGGTGCACAGTCAATTTTAATTTTGTTGTCCCCAATGCCACTTCAGCTCTTCTACCTAAAACATCTCTGAAAACAACCTGAGTTACCTGGGATCCAACAATCTTGAACTCTCTAGTAACTTTGTTTTCTGCCTTTGAAGAGTCGTAAGGAAAAAAAAGCAAAACCAGATTACAGCCCTTAAGGCCCATCACAGGGTCATAAGCATTTGGGTAAGGGCCTGAGATGCCTAGATTCTGCCCTGGCTCTTTCCTCCTCCTTGTGTGGCCCTGGGCAAGCCTCTTCTGATGTGTGGGCAGGGATCGGTTCTTTCTTCCCCAACTCTGGGATTCTCTCACTCTAACTTCTAGATAGTAAGTGACTTGGATTTCTTCTACCAGCTACTTAATCAGCAAAGAAAGATTTGTTGAGGTTTGCTCTACTGTACTGAATGAAATTAGAAGGTGGAATCAGTTGAAGGGTACATGCACTCCAATTTTATAGCAGCAATGTCTATAAAAGCCAAAATGTGGAAGGAGCCCAGATGAATGGATAAAGATGTGGTGTGTGTGTGTGTATATATATATGTATATATATATATAATGGAATATTACTCAACCATCAAAAGAAGGAAGCCTTGCCATTTGCAATGACGTGGATGGAGCTAGAGTGTATTGTGCTAAGTGAAATAAGTCAGACAGAGAAAGACAATTGTCATATGATTTCACTCATATGTGGAATTTAAGAAACAAGACAGATGAACATGGGGAAGGGAAGGAAAAATAAAATAAGATGAAAATAGAGAGGAAGGCAAACCATAAGAGATGCTGAACTCTAGGAATTAAACTGAAGGTTGCTGGAGGGGAGGTTGGTGGGGAGATGGGGTAACTGAGTGATGGGCATTAAGGAGGGCACCAATGTAATGAGCACTGGGTGTTATAAGCAACTGATGAATCACTAAATTCTACCCTGAAACTAATAATACACTATATGTTAACTAAATTGAATTTAAATAAAGAAAAAAAAAAAAGAACCTGGTATGCAATTATAAAAACAAATGAAGGTGGAATTAGGCATTTTAGACAAGATTTTAAAGTAGTTAATCCCAAGTAAGCATCCTAGATGACCCTGAACAAAGGTTTATTATTATCTAGTGCTTGCAGGTGGAATTTTCTGGGTGGCTAGGCTACTTTGTGTTGAATTGATATAATCCCTATGTTACAGGGAGTTTGCAGTCTAACAAAGATGGTAAAATACAAATCCTTCCATGGCTTTCCATTTTTCCCCAAATCCTTTGCACAGACTACAAGACCCTCGTTATGATGCCTCTGCCTACTTCTCTCTCTCTCTGCTCCAGCTCCCCTGGCTTCTTTGTAATTCTTGTGCCTCTCTCTCCTCTCCCACAGCCTGGAATGCCCTCCTCTGATTCCCCCAGATAGCTCTTACTCATTTCTGAGATCTAGCTTTGATATCCCTTTCTCCAGAAAGCTTCCCCATCCATCAGACCCCTCAGCTTCCTCTGAATTGGCTCTGATGCCACCTGTACCTTTCACTCTTACCATAATTATGATTAGATCACTTACCGTGTACTGTTATTTAATGTCTGTCTCCCCTTCTTGAACTTCAGCTCCGTGAAGGTAATGCTTGTCTTCATCATCCTGGTAACCTCAGTAAGCAACACAGTGCTTTGCCATTGTAGAAACTTAATGGATATTTACTGTATGAATGAATGAATATGTAAGGTTAAATTTCACTGCAAGAGCTGAGTTATCACATTAGATAATATTGCTGGGCACCAAGCAATGCCTGATACATTGTCCAACTGGTGTAAATAGTGGGATAGATGTAGAATACTCTGAGTTCAGGGATGTGGAGATCCCTGTAAATTGGGCAGGCTTTCTGGCAGCAGATCTTAAATGGGTGTGACCCCCTACATTCCTCTCACATTCCAGTTCATCAGGGTTTAAATCTACAGACAACTCTGCCCAGATTCTTAGGATGTTTCCATGGGCCAGAATACCAACATGAGTAAGCACTGCCGCTGTTGTGCTAAGTTTATCCAACAGCAGATGCTGCAGTGTATTGGTTGGAATTTGTTGATCCCTTATCATCGCAAGGTCCGAGTCCATGTTCCAGCAGCTGTTTCTGGTATATTCTTAGGGTCATACTTCTGGGATGGTGTTAATCCTCCTACTAACTTACAGTAGACAGCTAGCAGCTGGTGTGTCATCTTAGCAGCATCATCTTTCTGGAATAATCCACAACACCCAGGGGAGCATACCCTTCAATACTTTCTTTCTATAGATACCTCACATTAGGGCAGGCACCAGGTGGAGGCCTGAGCATTGCTGTGTACTGGGGGCAGAGAAGGGACCAACAGCGATTAGGGAAATATAAATGGAGTAGCAGATATGTCCACTGTCTACAAAAAGGACAATTTAAATAGGAGGCAGAGCATCTGAGAATTCTTTGCCATTGTTATATGCTCAAAGTGTACCAGAGTGCTAAGTATTTCACCTGGAACTGTGAATAATACATCTTTTCATTGCTAATTACTTTTTAGCTCTGTGAAAATTGGCATGGTGATTGTTCTGTATATATTTTTCTTTTTTTTAATTGAGATATAATTGACATCCAACAAATTACATGTGTTTAAAGTTATAAACTGAGGGGCGCCTGGGTGGCTCAGTCGTTAAGCGTCTGCCTTCGGCTCAGGTCATGATCTCAGGGTCCTGGGATCGAGCACCGCATCGGGCTCCCTGCTCAGTGGGGAGCCTGTTTCTCCCTTTCCCACTCCCCCTGCTTGTGTTCCCTCTCTCACTGTGTCTCTCTCTGTCAAATAAATAAATAAAATCTTTAAAAAAAAATAAAGTTATAAACTGATAAGTTTTGACAAACATATACACCCATGAAACCATCACCATAATCAAGATAATCAACACATCCTTTACCCTCAAAAGTTTCTGCTGGTGCCTTTGTACCTTCACCTCATCCTTAAGCAGCCACCAAGCTGCTTTCTGTTACTATAGATAAATTTGCACTTTCTAGAATGTTATATAAATGGAAACTTACAATATGTTCTCTTTGTTGTCTGTCTTCTTTTACTCAGGCTTTTTTTTTTTTTATTCATTCATGATGATGTGGATATCAGTAGTTTGTTTTTATTGCTGAGCAGAGTCCATTGTATGGATATAATATGATTTGTTTATCTATTCATCTGTTCATGGATGTTTGGGTTGTTATAGTTTTTGGTTATTACAAAAAAGCTGCTATGAACATTCATGTACAAATCTTTGTATAGATATGTGCTTTAATTTATATTTGGTAAATATCTAAGAGTGGAATTAGAGTGACTGAATCATATATTTAATTTCTTAAACTGCCAAACTGATTGCCAAAGTGATTGCACCATTTTATATTTCCACTGGCAGTGTATGAGAGTTCCAGTTGCTCCACATCCTTGTCAGCACTTGATAGGATCAGTCTTGAATTGTAGCCATTCTAATGGGAGTGTAACAGTATGTTGTTGTGGTTTTAATTGGCATTAAGTTAATTAGCATTTTAATTTGCACTAAAGACTAATGGTTAACTTGGCATCTTTTCATGCACCTATTTGCCATTTGTATATCTTTTTGGTGAAGTGTCTTTCAATCTTTTGCCCATTTACAATTTTTTTTTTTTATTAATGGGTTTGAGAGCCCTCTACCTAGTCTGGATACAATTCCTTTACAAGGTATGTGATTTGAAAATATTTGTTTCCAGTCTATCACTTGTCTTTTATTCCCTTAACTGTGTCATTCAAAGTATAGAGATTTTAAATTTTGATGAAGTCTGATTTATCACATTTTTTAAAAATGGGTCACACTTTTGGTGTTGTATTTAAATATTTATGGCAAATTTTTTTCCTGTATTTTCTTTTAAAAGTTTTATCATTCTACACTTACATTTAGGCCTATGATACATTTTAAGTTAATTTTTTTGTGTATGGCATATAGTATGAATCGAAGTTGTTTTTTTTACATATGGATATCCAATTGTTTCAGAATCATTTATTGAAAAGATTATATTTTTCTCTACCAAATTGATATTGTACCTTGTCAAAAATCAGTTCATATACATATGGGTTTGTTTGTGAATTTTCTCTTCTGTTTTATTGATCCATGTGTCTATCTTTATGCTAACATGATACTGTGTGGATTACTTCGGCTTTATATTAAGTCTTGAAGTCAGGAAGTATTAGATCTCCAATTCTGTTTTCTTTTTCTTTTTTACATTTCCATACGAATTTTAAAATAAGCTTGCTATTATAATAATAAATTTTTAAATAAATAAACTTGCTGCATTCTACAGAATAGTCTGCTGGGATTTTGATTTGAAACACATTGAATCTATAGGCAAATTTGGGAAAGAATTGATAATCTTGATAATATTTAGTCTTCTGAACCATGAACAAGGTATATAGTTCCACTTATTTAAGTTTTCTTTAATTTATCTCAGCAATGTTTTTTGGTATAAGCATTGCACATATTTTCTCAGATGTATGCCTTAGTATTCGATATTTTTTTGATGCTGTTGTAAATGGCATTATTTCTTAATTTCACTTCTGATTGTACATTGCTAATACATAAGAATACAATATTGTATATTCATCTTGTTTCTTGCAATCTTGCTAAACTCACTTATAAGTTCTACTATTTGTGTGTGTGTGTGTGTATATAGATTCCAAGGGATTTTCTACATAATCATGTCATCTGCAAATAAAGATGGTTTTTTACTTCTTCCTTTATAATACAGATACAACCTATGTGCTTTTAATTTATTTTTCTTGCCTTATTGTACTGGCTAGAATTTCCAGTAGAATGTGGAATAGAAGTGCTGAGAATAGACATATTATTTTGGTTTTGATCTTAGGGACAAAACTTTAATATTTTACCATTAAGTAATGTCTTACTATGGTTTTGGCATCTGGGTCATGCTAGCCTAGTGAAACAAATTGAAAAATATTCCCTCCTCTTCAAATTTTTGCAAGAGATTGAGTAGAATTGGTATTCTTTCTTCCTTAAATGTTTAGTAGATTTCATCAGGAAAGATGATTATGCTTAGAGTTTCCTTTGGGGGAAAGTTTTTAGCCACCAATACATTTTCTTTTATAGATATAGAGCTATTCAGATTATTTTTTCTTGAATGAACTTTGATAGTTTTTGCCTTTCAAGGAATTTCTCCATTTCATCAAATTTGTCAAAATCATTTGAATGAAGTTGTTCATACCATTCTCTTATTATCTTCTTAATATATATAGAATCAGAAATAATGTTACCTTCCTCATTCCTAATATAGGTAATTGTGTTTTATTGACTTTCTTGAAGAACTAACTTTTGGTTTTATTGTTTTTCTCTATGATTTTTCTGTTTTGTACTTCCTTGAGTTACATCATATTCTTTGTTATTTCCCTTTCTCTGCTTACTTTGGTTTTATTTATTTATTTATTTATTTATTTATTTATTTATTTATTTATTTATTTATAATTTTATTATGTTATGTTAGTCACCATACAATACATCATTGGTTTTTGATGTGGTGATCCATGTTACTTTGGTTTTAATTTGCTTTTCTTTTCTAGTTTCTTAAGGTAAAAGATGAAGAGTACTAGACAGCTATCCTGTTATTATGTCCTTCAATTTGAGTATGTCTGATGTTTTCTCATGATTAGGAGTTACAGATTTTTGGGAAGAATACCACAGAAGTGAAGTGCCCCTTTATCACATCATACTAGCATCTATATGATACCATCATGACTTATTACTGGTGAAGGTGGTTACTTATTACCTTACTTGGATAAGGTAGTATCTGTCAGGTTACTATTTTTCTTTTCTGATATTCTATTTGTTATAAATGAGTCACTAAGTTTAATGGACACTAGAGGAGAAGGGAATTAAACTCCACCTCCTGGAGAGAGGAATATCAAAGAATTTGTGGACATAGGTGAAAACCACTACAGTTTATAATAAACATTTACTATATTTATTATATATTTGGGAGATGTCTTAAGACTATGTAAATATTCTGGTTCTCCTTAAAGTTTTCACACTAATTTTGCCATTCATCCATGGATTTTGCCTACACCGACTTCGGTGTTGTAATAGTGACTTTATATCTCTCTGATTCCTTCTACATGCATTATTTGGAATTTTTCTGTTAGAAGTATTTGTCCCTTCTCCTTTACCTATTTATTTACTCAATCATTTATTTATAGCAGTATGGACTCATGGATATTTATTTTATCTTACTGGTTGATTTTTTGAGTACATTGTATAACATTCTGTACAACATTCTCTATATTTCCTGTAAGAGATCTCAGACACTTTATACATCAGACAATGTGACTCATCCACTGTTGAGTGTACTCAACCTCTGTGGAGTATATCTGTAAATACATTGCCATGAGATACAGGACATTGAAAATACGTAATTCTCATGAAATGATTTTGGCTGAGATTCTTTATTGAGTTGGTTTACTTTTTTGCTAGCATGTCTGAATTGAACAGTGCTTTTGGCATTGACTAGCCCCCATCAGATGTCCTTAGCAGTTGTACCTTTATGAAGCAGAAGGGGACCAAGCGGGGCTTCTGGGCTTCTGAATGATCCCATTCATTCCACAGAGGCATTACTTCCTGCCTTACAGCCTCCCCAGAGAAAGCTCTTTCCATGGTTCCCTATGGCTCTATAACTTCAGCTTTTCATTCCCCCACCACGTGGGTCATTTCCAGTGTAAGTTTATTTAGGCCGAGTGTATTTCTCCATATACATGTGTACACTGGGTTTTTTAATGTGCTCAGTTTCCTCTCCTCACCAGCTGCCTTTTTCTACAGATTACAGTGTTTGCATTCAAACAGGAAAGAAATCTGTCCTCTTCATTCCTGGGGCAGCCACCTGCTTTCAGCCTCCAGAGCTCTTCTGTTATATTTTTGATTTGGTGTAAACTGTAGAACTGGATATGGTGGAACAGAATTCTAGACTCATTTACCTGAGCAGTTTACATCCTTTGGATCTCTCCTAGCTAGCTCGCTGTATCTCCAGTAAGGTTCCAATTCTTTTTTCTGAACTCTCTGGCTCATAAATTTCAACTTATGTGTGAGCTCTGTGGTCCACTTCTTGGTTTGTTTTGACTCACACCAGAGGGGTAGTTAGAGCAGATGAGTAGTCCATTATGAGTGTTTTAAAATACATACGTGCATTCATTTAAATTTTTTTGTTGGCATTGATGAAACAGAGAGGAAGCACATATCATGAGCAGATAATCCTAATGTTTACACCTGAGTTTGTGGGCTAAGAACCATACCTGTAATCAATTATTCATTCAAAAGCCATTCAATTATTCATTCAATTATTCATTCAAAAGCCATTTTCAGGGCAACTAGCATCATCACATAGCCATTACTGTGACTATAAGGTCACTACCATGAACTCATTCATGAAGTCAACTATGCAGCAAACATTTGTTGAGAACCAATTATGTGCCAGTTTCTACTCAAATTTCCAGAATGGCAAGGATGAACAAGACAGGGAAGTATCCCTGTCCTTAAGAACTCATATTCTAGTCTATTCAGGCAAAGTGTCAAGGAATAAAGCTAACACTTGGGTACTTCATATACTATATTAAACTCATTAAATTCTTACTAACATCCTATAAGGTATATTGATGTTTTTATATTACCTTCTCAAGATCCTCTAGTTCTCCCACCTGGTCCCTTTCTCACTATCTTTATCTGTTGTGAAGTTCACATGGATGACACAGACATGCAATCAAATATGCTGTGAAATATGTACCAAACAGAGATATGGTCAGGATGCTAAGAGTCAGGAAGGAGACATTGTTCACTGCCCTGGAAGGTAAGGCTCCTCAAAGTTTATTGTGCATAAGGATTACTTGGGAAGTTTGCTTAAAATTTTTATGCCTTGCCTCTAGTCTTGGAGATTCTGATTCAGTACATTTAGGGTGGGAAGCAGGGATCTGTGTTTTAGCAAATACCCTGAGTTATTCTAATGGAGAGAATCTTCAGGTCACTTTGACAAAGAGTGGTCTAGGAGTAAGTAAGACTCCTGGGTCATACAGGTGACTCCTTTAGGAGCCTTATGTGGCCAAATTAGTTTCTTACTGATATTCTGATGCATGAAATCATTGCCAGATGGATTTATTTACCCATTTCTTGATTTTTTTTCTGGATATCACTATCATTTAATACTTTACTGTGAATTATATCATCAACTGCATTGATCCTTGACAGAAGAAATGAAGGCTGCATAAAACACAAAGTAAAGGTAAAGAATAGTGGGGAAAGGCAAAGACCCAATTCCCAGGACTCATTTGAGAGGAAAAGTGTGAGGCTCTGCATGAGACTTTTCTCACAAGTCACTCCTTCATGGCTACATCCAAACAGGTCAAGTATACAGAGACTAGCTCATTGCCCCTTGTCTCATTTCTTCTGCCTGAGACCTACTTCATGCACCATTCCTTCTTCTCTGAACTCTTTCTTCTCTGAGTGGACATCTCTCAGAACTCTGTCTCCTTGGAGCCTTCCCAGACTTCCAGACATAACTTTACCTCTTCACATCATCTCTCAAGATTCCCAGTCCCTTTGTGTGTAGGGCTGAGCATGTGTTCCTGAGTATGCTATTGATTACAGGTATGGTTCTTAGCCCACAAACTCAGGTGTGCAAGAAACACTGTATTTATTTTCTCTAAATTAGCAAAAACACAAATCTGATTCCTCATCTCTTCAGACCATTTGGAAATTCACTCTGCTATCCTGGGGGTCCCCTGACAGGAAGGTCCCAGGGTCTTATGAGCACCAGAACTTTGGGGAGGCCCTTCTAGTCATGGACAATGATCTACATTGGTTAGGGCTTCCTGTCATCCCTTCATGGTGCTACTTCCAGTCTGGTTGCTCTGCTGATTTGTGTCACACTGAACATCAAGACTCTGTGGAGGCTGGACACCCATTGCACATGGACTAGGTCCCTTTGGTCTCACAGTTACCCTTTCTGAGTTTTTGCATAGTATCTCCAAATAGTGCCACCAAGGAAGAGGGCATGGCGCTTCACTCATGGTAGAAGCTAGAACAATCAGTTTGGATAGGTTTTGTTTGGAGGTGAAATTGAAAGCCAACTTCTTTTGTCTCTTTGTATAAGTCACTGATGGGAGAAATGTTAAGGACTTGTGTCATTTTTTTGCAGTTAGAGAAAAAGGAAAATGATTTTTTTTTTGGCTGCTTTTTGGGAAAAATAATATTGACATTGAAAGCTTACTATATAACAGGACTTGGACTATGCTATCTTATCTAATCATTATAACACATTTAGAGAGAGATAGCAACCTCTAGGTTTTGCAATTATGGGGGAAGAACAAGGGACTGAGAGTACAGGATTTGTCTAATGCAAAAAAAAAAAAAGGTACAGAAAAGTGAAGTCAGCATGGGTCTCTTGACTCTGAGACCAGTATTTGTCTTCCCACATCATATGGGTCTATCTGCCATTGCTGTCCATTTGACTAAAAGGATTATTCCTCTAAAACCTCCTTTCTTTAGGGAGCAGTGTGCATTTAGATTGCTAAACTGCTTTCCCATTTATGATAGCAACTGTAAAACATCGTTAATATTTAGAAAATGAAATCTTAGCAGATGTCTAGGAGTTTCATTTAAGAGTTTCTTTGGTCATTTGCTTGTAGGTTTAAAGAGTCTAAGAAAAATAAACTTTTGAAGGTTACATCCTAAATTGCCATAACCACTGAGCATCATCCTCTACCTTTGACTCCTTTTCCTGAAGTAAAATGTATAATTTGTTATAAAGAAGATGTGGTTTATATACACAATGGAATATTATGCAGCCATCAAAAATTGAAATCTTGCCATTTGCCATGATGTGGATAGAACTAGAGGGTATTATGCTAAGCGAAATAAGTCGATCAGAGAAAGACAATTATCATATGTTCTCACTGATATGAGGAATTTGAGAAACAAGACAGAGGATCATAGGGGAAGGGAGGAAAAAATGAAATAAGATGAAACCAGAAAGGGAGACAAACCGTAAGAGACTCTTAATCTCAGGAAACAAAGTGAGGTTTGTTGGAGTGGAGGGAGGTGGGTGGGATGGGGTGGCTGGGTGATGGACATTGGGGAGGGTATATGCTATGGTGAGTGCTGTGAATTGTGTGAGACTGATGAATTACAGACCTGTACCTCTGAAACAAATAATATATTATATGTCAATTTAAAAAAATAAGAAAAAAATATAATTTGTTATAAAAAAAGACAAAAACCTATCTTCATGGGCAAAATGATCCTTATGTTTTGATGGAAATCCTCCCGTGTCTAAAGTCATATTGGGAGAATTAGGTCACTTTCCAGTCTGTATTCTGTCCTCCAAGTGGCCTATGGCTAAATCAGCCCAGACTGAAGCATGCATGACCCCATTCAACTTCAAATTCTCTAGAGGAAAAAATCCTTTAACTTTTCTTCCTCCATTATTTCACAATCCTTTATCTTTTTTTTTTTAAAGATTTTATTTATTTGAAAGAGAGAGAATGAGAGAGAGCACATGAGAGGGGGGAGGGTCAGAGGGAGAAGCAGACTCCCTGCCGAGCAGGGAGCCCGACACGGGACTCGATCCCGGGACTCCAGGATCATGACCTGAGCCGAAGGCAGTCGCTTAACCAACTGAGCCACCCAGGCGCCCCACAATCCTTTATCTTAAGCATGCTTTTCTACCTGTGCAACTTACATCTTACCCGCTATGATTTCAGTGGTTTCCTCTTGATACATCTTCAGAAAAGATGGAGAACAGCTGGCTTCTGTTCTGCATATAATAACTCCTCTGAGACCCAAATGCTGTTATTCATTTCCTTACCTTTAGTGGAAGACATTTTTGCTGGACATTTTGGAGGTTTCACCGGATACAGCTTTTAATAAAATATCCATAAACTGGAGGAAAGCCACCAGATAGGAGATGACCTCTCTTGGAAACAAACCATCATCAGGACCATAAAATTCAGAGGCAGAACCCATCTGAAGGAGTCCAGGCTGCTGGAATAGCCACCTTTTTTTCATTTTCTTTTTTAACAAGTCAGTGTTTTATTCTAACCATTGTGGTTAGAACCATCAACCAATGGCAAGATATTGGCACTATTGATATTCACTCTCAAGTAACTAACTTAAAATCAAAGGGAAATAGGTTTAGATATGAGGAAATCACAGCAAGGAGAACAAAAGAAGATGTAGGCATTGTCCATTTGTATTTTGGTTCTTGTTACTTCCAATATTCAATCATCTCACAACTTATTCTGTCCCATGCTGTCCCAGGCTCTGCCCAAGGCACTGGGGCTACAGCTGTGACAAACAAGTCATCATAATTATTATCCCCTTAGAGTAAATATCAAATTCCCTCAAACAAATCTTGTTAGTTACAATCCCTGCCACTTAAAACTCTTTAAGCCAAGATAGGAAGATTGATATAAATCCATTGAAAGAAAGTAAAAAAAAAAAAAGAAAAATATTAAAAAAAATGATAGGCAGCATAATCTTTGAAGAACCTTAGAATGAAACAACAGACTCTTACAACTGGTGGTGGGGGCGGGGGGTAACTTTGATAACTGTAAATGCAAAGTCCTGAGGTCTTGGTGTCTTCAAGGAAAGGCAAGGAGAGAAATGTTCTGGGAGCACTGTCAGAGAGGGAACAATGGTGGGAGATGAGGTCAGAGAAAGCCAGAGGTGGGGCTGCTAGGGTCTTGCAGACCAAATTACAAACTTGGGACACTTTTGGAAGCCACACACAAGAAGGGGATGTTTAGGGCCCCCAAGAGGGCAGAGACTTGGCTGTCTCCTCAGCTTATACAACGTCTGACTTGTAAAGGGATCAATAAATATTTCTTACATTGATGGGTGCATTTGCGCTCATCTGATGTGCAAGCTCTCATATGCTTTCTTTCTTGTCAGGCACCTTCCTTAAAGAGGCAGGGGGTTGAAAGCAACCCTCTTAAGCTGCCAGGCCACTGGGCAAGACTAACACCTCCTTTGAGGTACATTTTACATCTATCCTTACAGCCCTGAGACATTTGCTTCTAAAGGAGCTTCGTCTCATGGCTCACATGAAATTGTGTGGAGGTCAGCAGTAAAGCACGTACCATGCTCCTCATGCTGAGCCAAAGCTGGAGTGTAAGTGGCAGCTGCTCTCTCTGTCACAGCCCCCTTCCCTCAACTAGTCTGAGCCAAGCTGCTCTACAGTCTCTCCATATAACTTTTGGTTTAACCGAAATGTGGAACTTTATATATCTCCATTAAATTTCATCTTCTTGGTTCCCACTCTTTGCCTTCAGGAGAGGGCTGAACACACTTGTTGTTTAGAACGTGGGTGAGAGGCGATGCAATCTTCAGAGCAAAGGCCTTCACGGTGTCTTCTTAGGAAATGATGGTGGTAAGAAGAATGTGTGGTAGGTGGGCTGCTGAGAGAGACAAATTAAGAAAGGCATGGAGTTGTGTAAGACAGGGCAGACTTGGAAGTCAGGTTGGTTTGCCTTTAAATCCCAGCTCTGCCACCTCCTGTGAACTGGGCATGTTAAATAATCCCTCTGAACTTTGACATCAGTAAGTTGGGAACGATAGACTTTTGTGTTATTTTGACCATCAAAAGGCAAAGATGAGAATTGGTTAGTCGCATAACCCGCAGCAGACCCTGACTAAAGGAGGTGGTAACTGCTGGCTGAGTTTTTAGGGAGTGTTCTAATGGGGTTCTAACACTTCTGGGATCCTCGTGCAGAAGACATTATTGTTTCCAGTTCCTAGTTGTGGAACCTGAGTGGTTAAGGATTAGTGGCAAGTAATCACTAATGAGTGATTGAATCAGGATTCAAATCCAGGCTTGTTGCATGGTGTCTACCCAAAGATCAGAGACTCTGTGATCCATCTGGAGGTTAGGGAGGCTCTAAGAGGTTTTTATAATGGGACAGGTGGCCGAGTCTGAGGGGGGAACCCGTAAGGAAGTGGGACCCCTATACACAGCAGAGCTGCCGGGATGATCCAGTGAGACCACAGAAGCAAAGAGTCAGCGCAGGGCTGGCCCCCTATAATAAGTGTAAAAAGGCCTAAGATAGGTAAATTCTTAGGAAGTCAGGGCATTCCTTTGAGCTTGTAGTGACTTCAGGCTGTTGTATTCCTTTCTGTCCTATTCACATCTCTTGGAAAAGTTTGATCAGCCCAATTTATATTACCTGGAAATGTCTCAGCTCCCTTTGGGGTAGACTGGCTCTCTTCCAGGCAAGTGAAGCAAGAGCTGGAGGAGGTAGAGAGAAGAGCAACAAAGTCATCTTACTACACTATTATTTATGTGTAGTGTGTAGGAGGCACAATACACAGTCACATGTAATCTTCCCAGTCTCTACACTGAACACAGGTTGTGTGACCTGTCCATGCTAGGGGCAGGTCTGGAAGTTTGACCTTAGACTCTTGGCTTCAGAAGCTCAGGTGAGGCTGGCTCAGCAAGGGGGAGGGCATGGAGAGAAGGGTGCCACTAGGTGCCAGGTCCTTGGTCTAAGCTTTGGCATGCAGAGAGCTTTTGCAAGGCCGGGCTAGAAATCGCCCTTACGAAGGGCTAGCCATTTGTATGATCTTGTGGGTCTAAGACATTGGGTGAATCATCTGACTTCATTTTTCCACTCAATATTCTCAAGCCAGTTTGGGTGGCTTATTCACACCCTGCATTCAGATTAGTCTGTTTGGACATACCAGGAGAGCATAAAAAGTCTGTATAGAAAATTAGTGATTTAGGTTCTTTTTCAGAGAGAAAATGAGAGATGAACTGTTTTAGATAACTTAACACATCCTTTTCTTTCTATGCTTGGGGGAGCTTGAGTTTTATTTTAACCCCAGCATGTATCATGGGGCTCTCACAGCTGATGTAGTAGCAGGGAATAACTTAGCAGCCCTTCAACAAAGTTATGCAGTGTGGAGGGGGTAGTTTCTCTATTTCCTTATTTTCAGTTCCAGAAGAATCCAATCTTCTGTGTAGGCTGTCTGACATAGGCCATGGCCTTGTCGGTGGCTCTTTAATTAACAAAGAGCTTTTTATTTATCCAGTGCAAAGCTTCTCTTACCTCCTTCCCCCATCCGCTAAGCCAGCCATGCAAATCAGCACGTACTGAGACCTCAAAGAAATCCAACAGTGGACTTAAAAGAATCCATGCAGCTAGCTGAAGGGAGGGGGGGTTTAATAAGCCTGGTCTCTCCTTTTCTTCTCCTTGCATTCAGTTTTTATAGGACTGTCAGTGCATTTGCTGGGGAAAAATTCTGGGGCTCCCAGAGGCAGTCAGGGAGTTGGGGTACTTAGAGGTGTATTGGGAAGGTAAAGGGAAGTATGGCTTGGACCACAGCCAGTGACTGGACAATTCAGAATTTCCACAGCCGTGTGCTTGGGGAAAACACTTGGCAAAGTTACAGCCTGAAATATATAAGCCTAGCTTTTTAGCCTCCAGGGCCTCAAACTGTTTATGTTCCCTTCCCCTGGAAGCCTCAGGCTAGCTTTAGCCTCAGGCTAGCTGGCCCAGAGGAACTGGGCTTTCACCTGCAGGCTCTGGACCCCCCGAATAGTTAGAAGGCCTCTTGGGCTATCAGCCTCTCAGGGAGCAGCCCCCGCTGCTGGTAGAATTAACGTTGTGACTGGAGGCCTCCATACATTCTAGAGAAGGAGGATCTACCTTCTCCAGGAGATTAGCGAGAGGACAAGGGTGCCAGGTTTTCTGTGATCTTTGCTCTCAGCTGAGTAGTTGGGGAGGGAACCAGCTACAAAGACACCATGACGGTTGCCTCAGTAATCCCTTTTGAAACTCACTCATCAGAATGAGAGGAGAAAAGATGAGTAATCAACAAAGTAGAAAATGTTTCCCAAGGTCAGGACCCTGGCTCCTGTGTTTGAGTATCTTGCCTAAAAGCCTCCTTTTGCCCCTCCAGTTAAAACATTAAATGGTAGAGGGAAGGGATCCAGAGCTTCTTGGCTGTCAGAGTGGTGAGCCACCATCCATTGGGTCCCCATCCACTGGGTCCCCACGGGCAGTAGAGACATTCAGTACTCACTTTTTATGCATGTACACCCTTTGTCTTTGGATTAGAGCCATGGGAGTAGTTCTGGCCAATGGCTGTCATCAGAAATTATCTATGCTACTTCTGGGCCAATGCAGTGAAGAGCCACTGTGCCACCTCCATCTCCTTTTCCTCTGCCGGGGCGACTTAGAAAGGAGTATGCTGAGATGGAGAGGCAACTAGATCCCTGAGTCATTGATTGGAGGAAAACCCCTACCAAGCCACCTTGGACTTCCAGTCAGTGAGAATTAAATTTTTGTTGTGTTAAGACAACAAGATTAGGAGTTGGTCTGTGCCAATCACCAGCAATAATTATCCTAATAGGTTGGTGTTGGGCTGGTTGTTTCCAGGGAAAGTACTCTAGCAAGCAAAGGCTATTCTCCAGAATAGCTGATGGAAGCCTGTCTCTGCCTAGTCTTGCACTGCCTCCACAAGTTTTTGCAAGCTTCCTTTGTGGGAGCCTGGAGTACTAACCAATCCCAAAAGGACATCTCTGGATTGCTGAGGTCCCTGAAGCTTGGTGATAGGAAAATACTTCCTCAAAATCCAGAGAGCTCTTACTGAATCTATCAACATTCTGGCTGCACCAGCCACAACCAATGGATCTGATTGCTTTGATTCAGTCAACAAATATTTCCTAGGTACCTACAAAGATCCAGACAGTCTTCTGGGAGCTGGCATATATAGTGGCATCTCACCTCCTTCATGGCCCTGCTCCCATCCTCCTAAGATGGTGATTATATAACATTATGGAAGGCGCATACTCAGGAACTAAGCTAGGTGCCGAACCATAGCAAGGACCTTCTCCAACTTCTCAAGAACCCATTAGGTAAGAATTCTTCTCTTGCTCTTAGAGATAAGGAGCCTGACTTCCAGAGAGCCTCCAGGTGACAAGGCCAGGAAGTGCAGAGACTTCCCAGCTCCCAGACTCCTTAGCTTTTGTACTCTTCTCACATACATGGGTATCCTAAGATTCCTTCCCAGATTAGTCACATGAGATTCTTGGGATGTTCTCTCCATGGTCAACTTTGTCCAGTAGGCAGAGACCTTTCTTACTGGTCATGGGATAGCTGACTCAGATTCTGGCCCAAGAATCATGAAGTATGTTTTTAAGAGACATGGATATACACCCATAGAGTTAGACATAGGACAGGGTTTGGAGGAAATCTGGATGGTCCCTTGCATTCTTCTGTGATTATAGCATACCTTCCTGCTCTTTCTATTCCTCCCCCATTAGCATATTTGTTGAGGAAGAGATGGATGCTATCATCCTTTTGGATGTCTCTTTTCTATGGTCTTACCTCGTTGGCTGGCAGGGAGATTTTGTTTTCCATTCTAAGTGCATTTTCTTTGATTTAGACTTTAGTAAAGAAGGAGAGTAACTGTGAATTAATCCATCAAAGGATTGCTATAAAATATGTCTGTGGCCCTGGTGTGAAGTTTTAATAATAATGATTACTGGATCAGGGATGGGGAGAAAGGTGGGAATTAAAAGAAATTTTCTAAAGTCAAAATGCATATTCTTCGAGTCAGAATGCAAGAGAAGGGAATAGACCCAAGACGTGGACTAAGGAGTCATCTTTTTCCAGAGCCAAAGAAATTGCCAACTCAGTAAAACATTGCCTTTGATGCTTTTGCTGTAGGGACTTTCTCTTTAATGGGGGGGGGGGTAATTAATTATCATCATCCACTCTTACTTAGTAATAATTCTTTTATAGGCACTTGGGCATTCCACTTGCATGCCATTGTCTAATATCTAGGCTGGAGGGAAGTGGTTCTTGGGTGGATGAAAATTGCATCCCTGGAGAGCTTCTGCCTTGGGGCACATTCTCCCTAAAACTCTGTGACTCACCAGGTATATGGAGCTTTGAGAGCTAGACATTTTTTGCAAGGCCTGTGGAACCCTGGGTCATCATATTCGGGATGGCCTGAGGGAGTGGGAAAGAGTGGACATGACCCTGTTCTTGCTCAGGAGGCAGAAGAACACCATGAGACCCTTGATGATTACTGAACAGTCATCCATGATGTGCTGGCTTCAATTCCATCTCTGTTCTACCCGAACAACACTGGGCAGATGACTTCCTGGGCTGAGCCCTCCAACCTGAACCAGGCATAACATGTGCTTCTTCTCCTGACCTCACTCAGCTGTTCACAAAGGTGACTGAGCTCATCCAGAGGCTGAGAGTGACAGAGCTCTTCAAGGACAGGTGCAAAATAAATAGAAGCTATTAAGGTTGACCTCATGATGATTACATGCCTCGAACCAGTGTTGTAGCAACCTGCCCCTGTGCTCATGGCCTTTTCTCTGGTTACTTTTCTGGCTGAGAGTTTGTTCTTTATCATGAAGGTGGATGGTGGGAGGCAGGACAGGGAGTGGGAACTGACATTTAGAGGGTGTCTCAACCGGTCCAGTACTTTGCCAGGGCACTTCATCTGTGTTTCCTTGCTGAATTTTCACCACTGCTCTTAAGGTCATACCACTTGATTTACAGACAGAGAAAGTGGGGCTCAGAGAAGTTAAATGCCATGCTCAAGATCACACGGTCAAAGCTGGTGTCCATGGGGCCCGGAAGCTGGGTTGTTTCCACTCTGCAAGACCACCTTTTAGGTGGAAAAGTAAGGGAAAGAGGGAGTCAAAGCCAGGAGGAGAATGAAGTCAGCTTCACCATCCCTGTTCTTCCCATCTGTCTTATTGTTTCTTTAGGATTTATTTATTTATTTTAGAGAAAGTGAGAGAGAGTGAGAGGAAGAGAGAAGAGAGAAAGAAAGAGAGCGAGTGGGGTCAAGGGCAGAGGGAGAGGAAGAGAATTCCAAGCAGACTCAGAGCTGAACCCGAAGCTGGACTTGGGGCTCAGTCCCAGGACACTGAGATCATGACCTGAGCCGAAACCAAAAGTTGGATGTTTAACCAACTGAGCCACTCAAGTGCCCCTCTCTCTGTCTTATTCCATGCCTCCCTCTTTCTAACTTAAACTGTGTCCATCCCCATCAGACATGGTGAAATGTCATGGCTGACTGTCTCCAGTTCTGCCCTGCATTCCTGATGGCAACATCCCCTTCTCCTCACTCTGCCCCTCTAGCTGCAGGTAGGAGCAGTGCCTGCTCACCCCCCTCTTCCAGGGATAGAGCACCCTCCTCCCCTCTCCTTGCTGCTGCCCCACCCAGAGCCTCGCCCTGGCTCCTAGACTTGCCAGGTTCCTGGCGACAGGGAAATCAGAGGAGGAACACGGGCTGCCAGGTCGTGTCAGGTACCTGGGACCCATCTGGGGAGATAAATGGAGTGCCCTTTCTACGTTTTCTGGACCACTGAGAAGATGGAATTCCAGAGATAAAGTTCCCTCCTTCTCCCCACTGTTGGCTCTTGCTTATAAAGCCTGTTGATTTCAGTCTTTGAAAGGGGGTGGAGAGGGACCTTCAGGAGGGCAATGCTGCAGATGCTCCACAGGGCAGCCCAGAAGCCACACACTTGGTGCTCAGTTCTGGAAAGCACCTGTTACTCTTTGTCTTTCCTCTTTAACTTCCATGCACGGCGTTTTCCCAGCTGAAATGTGGTAAGAGAAATAGTAGCTAAGGAGCCAGTACTAAACAGAGAGAAATGCTTTGTGCCTGAGAAATTGCTAATCTGTGTTCCAGCTTCTATGGGGATGGAACTGAAATGAAAGATGAGGTGTGTGTGCATGTAAGAGAGAAGGATGGATCACTGGAGTCAGATATTAAGAAGAACTTCCAACTTGGGAAGGGTATGATGTTAGGGCTAGAGGTAGAAGAAAAAGAAGGTCATTTCTAATAGAGGTCTCAGCTCGGGGGAGAACTCAGAGGAAGGGGGTGCATTCGGAGGATAGCTTCTGGGCCAGGTGGTTTGATGGGAGATCAAATAAGGCACAGGCCACCACTAGGACCCCAGAGCCTGAAGGCATCATCCGGAGCAGAGTACATTCTGGACTGGGTGTCCCTTCCTTTTCGATTACAATATCATTACCGTCATCTAAATAGGTGAGCTCCTTTATCTTGCAGGCCATGGAAGCAAATTCATACACCAGAGCAGAGCTCTTGGCTCAAATGCTTTTCTAACCTCTTAAATTCACATCATTTCTAATCTCCCAGATCCAGACGGCATAGTGGTGATCTCATGAGAAAACACTTCATATACTCTTTGTCTATGGCCACGTAACTAGCAATGGAAGCTGACTGCGTACACACTCCCTGCCTCTCCTCGTGATGCATTCACTGAAGGGTCTTCCTGAGCATCGTCTTGTATTAATCACCACAAACAGAATTCTATTTGGTGGAAGAAGCTAAAGAGATTAAGCAATCTGCTTACACCCCGAGAATCACTGAGGAACAGAGCTGGGGTGCAAACCTGAGCACCCCAGTTCTAAGACCTGTGCTTTGAACCTGACCATTGGAGACTTCCTCCCTTTTGAGAACCTACCCATCACATGACAGGGTTTCCACCTAGTTACATTTTGTTCTGTTATTTATTACTGCAGAGCAAACCACCCCTCAAACATGGTGCCATAGGATTTGCTTTCCAATTCTGAGCATGAGAAATTCAGAGAGGGCACAGTGGGAATGGCTCTTCCCTCTCCATGATGTCTCGGCTGGGATGGCACAGATGGCTGCAGGTTGGAAAAGCCAGGCTGGGGAATCCACTTCCAAGATGGCCTCTTCACTCCCAGATCTGGTGCCTTGACTGGGATGGCTGTCACCTGGGGCATCGACTAATGGCTTCTTTCAGTCATGTTGGTGGCACAAAGGAAATTCTTACATGGAGACTCAGGGCTCCCAGGTGAGTGTCCTAGCGAACATGGAGCTGCACCCCTTATAATTCACCTTGGAAATCACTTCACCTTCCTTCTGTTATTTACCGCTGGCCAAGATGTCTCAGACTCAACACAGCTAAGGGGAAGGGACATAGTCTCCTCCACCTCTCAATAGAGGACAGTCAAAGCACTGGGTGTTATATGCAACGGATGAATAACTGAACTCTACAACTGAAACTAATGAGACACTATGTTAACTAATTGAATTTAAATAAAATAAGTTAAAAAAAATAAAACCACCATATATGTATTAAAACTCTGTGTCAGTCAGTGGGTTGAACACTTCAGATCCAACATATCCCAAGGCAAAAGTACTTGTCACATGTTTTTCTTTCTTTCCTTTTAAGATAACTTAACAGAAAGGGTTGAGATGGAGAATATGTGGGCCTTTATTTGCCTGAAGGCATCTTCTTCCTCATCACCATGGTGATGCAGTGGGGAGGCTATCAGCCCAGGACAGAAGAGCAAGTGAGCACCATCTGCCTGTGGGGTGTTGACTGAAGGAAAACCAAACAGCTCTGCCACCTTGGCTGTGGTTCAGATTCAGAATCAGCCCACCTGGTTCAGCTCTTCCATTTTACAGCTGAGAAAGCTGAGGCCCAAAGAGGAGGATAGACTTGTGTAGAGCTGTGTGGTTCAATATGGCAGCCACCAGCCATGTGCAGCTATTTAAGTTGAAATGAACTAAAATTAAAAACATAGTTCCTCCGTCACATTGCAAGTGCTCTCCAGCTACGTGTGGCTGGTGGCTACTGTATTGGATAGTGTAGTTATAGAGCATTCCTATTGCAGAAAGTTCTCTTGAGTGATGCTGTTCTAGAGTCATACAACCAGTCTAGTCTAGGGCTGAATCCTAGTCTACAGCCCTCTTCCTCTGTTGACCAGGCCCAGGAGTTTTCCGCAGGGAAGCCGCAGTGACTTGGGGCGTTGTCTCCAGGGGCTCAAAGCACATCTCAAAGAGCCCATCTCTTGTTTTGGCCCATGCACTTTTCTGGCTGACTCTCTGGTTAACCAGGTGCCAGCTCCAGGTGTGCTGAAAGAGGCTGAAGGACGGGGAACAGGTGGCCCTGGCGTCCCTGCTGTGGATGGGGAGGACATAGGAGATAAACTTTTGGCAGCCCCATGAGGGGCTAGCCTTTCAGAGTGGGGGTGAGTCCCCTGCCAGGGAAGGGAGGGTCCTCGTCCTGTCACTGCAGTAGACACAACTGCAACACCAGTATTCCTTTGGCTGCAGTCCTGGCCTGTCAGCAGGCCCCCAGCTCCTGTTCTTCAGCCAGACGGCTCTATAGTATCACCTTCCATCTTGGACAGGGGTCCTTCATTCAAGGGCCTCTTGGGTCTGCCAGCCTGCCCCTGCCCTCTTGGGGCCAACACAGCTGCCCTCTGCTGTGGCGGGGACAGAGCCACGGGCACCCTCTTCCCCATTCCATTGCCAGGCACCACCACAGTTTCTACGGCCCTGTGCCCATTTAAGGGCTGAGTGGCAGATGCCTGAGTCCTGGCTCCTGGCCCCGACTCCACTCCCAACCCTGTATGTGACAATGGTTGTGTCAGTTCATCTCTAGGGACTTCAGTTTTTCATCTGCAAAATGAAGGGGTGGGAGTTAGGTCAGTGCTTCTCAAACTTTACCTAAATCTCCCAGGGAAGCTTGCTAAAATGCAGTTTCTGATTCCATAGATTTGGGGTGGGGGCTGAGATTCTGCATTTCTAATAAGCTCCTAGGTGACGCTTCCACTGCCTCTCTGGAGTGCAAAGATTCAGGGCTCCTCTGTAGAACTTTCTGTGGAGTTAGAGGTGCCTTTTATCTGAGCCCTCTAATATGGTAGCTTCTGGCCACTGTGGGTGTTGAACACTCAAAATGTGGCTAGTGAGTCCAAGGAAGTGACTTATAAATTTTCTCAATTTCAATTAATTGACACTTCGTTGTGTGGCAAGTGGCTACCACCTTGGGCAGCATGAATAAATATTCTCTAAGATCTGCCACTGATAAGTGGTGTGAATTTGAATAGGTCACTTAGTCTCTTGGCACCTGAGCTTTCCCACTAGTAAAGAAAAAATTATTGTAAGGAATCACTCTTTCTGTCTAACAGGGCTATTGGCATGGGGGCAGTGGTAAGTTCTAGAATAATTTTAGGCTGTAATGATCACTTACATCAGTGAAGCTTAGCAGTTTTAAATAATTAAAGCATTAGGTTTCCTTCACAAGGAAGAGGCTTGTTTTGAGAGACGGGAACATGTCTTAAGCCTCTGGATCTTTGTGTAGCCATCAGCACTGCGGTCCACTTGGAGTGCTAGTTATTGGGGTGACTCAGCTCCCTGGCCCTCGCCCCCAAGGCAGATTGCAGCCTCTAAGGGGATGAGAAAAGCCACAGCCTGCCCCGCTACCCTGAAGCCCTCACTATGAAACTTACTCCCTTTTCCCACTTTTACATATTCTTGAGTCTGAGTCAAATTCCCTGAAAAACAATTATTAGAAGGCCAATTTGCCAAATGATCAATTTCACCTATTGACTAATGTACCAAATTTACCAAATTGGATAGTGTGTAATATTTGACTAGACTATTTAGCCACTTTAACGGGAATGTCTTAAAATTAATATAAACGTCTCATTTTTGTTATGAATGATGCTACATAAAGAAACATATTTTATCATTAGTAATGCTATTTCAGCATTTCACATGGGAAATTTTCAGTTTATGCTATTTATGTATAACTGTTTTAACTGATGGCTACTTTTGATTTTCTTTGTATGCTTTGGAATATAAATTTTAGTTTAGTTTAGTTTAAAACTGATTCATCTTGCATGTTTTCTAATTTTAAATTAAATTTTGGATTTTCTCGATATTGAAGGTTTAGTTTAAATTTAAATTTAATGCTTTTAATGCTTTTTTTAGTGCTTTTGAATATAAATAGAAAAATAAATTCAAGTGTCAAATTGCCAGGAGTACAAAAATTAAAGAATACATGAACACCACTGAAAAGTGCTTGATGTTTAGAGAAATGGAAAATAACATTGTGACACAATAAAATTTAGCAGTGGTTAAAAAAAACCCATTCCCCACACATAAGGAGAAACTGAAGTCTCTTGATTTTGTAGCTATTTTATACAGAAATAAACAGCATCTTATGATAAGTAACATTGTCCCTTTTTGGCAAATCAGCTAAGCATCTCAAAAGATATTTTTATTTTATTTTATTAAAGATTTATTTATTGTGGACATTGCTGCTATGAACATTGGGTTGCCTGTGCCCCTTATTTTCACTATGTCTGTATCTTTGGGGTAAATACCACTGGGTGTTATACACAACTAATGAATCATTGGACACTACATCAAAAACTAATGATGTACTATGGTGGCTAACTTAACATAATAAAAAAATAAAGATTATTTATTTATTTTAGAGAGAGAGAGAAGAGAGCAAGTGAGAGAACACATGAGTGGGAGGGACAGAGGGAGAGCGAGAGAGAGAATCTCAAGCAGACTCCCTGCTGAGCATGGAGCCTGATGCGGGGCTTGATCCCACGACCCATGACATCATGACCTGGACCGAAACCAAGAGTCAGACGCTCAACTAACTGAGCCACCCAGGAGCCCCTAGAAAGATATTTTTAATTGGCAATTTGGGTTTTTGCCAATCTTCTTGCATTTTTAGTATTTTGCAGATAGTCAACTACCTTGATTTATTATTTCCAGTCACTAGTGGCCACATTTTAAAATGCAAAATGATTGCTTTGCTGCTTCTGAATTGATTCTTCCTTGACTATGTGCCTGGTTTTTGACACATGACTAATGTGACAAATCTCTTCTGGTCATCTTCAATGCCCTTCCACTGTTTTGATATACCTCTTCATCTTGAACCTTTCTACAAACTGCTGGCAAGTCAATGTAAAATCTTAATTAAATTAAAATGAAAATAAGTTAACTTTAAACAGCAAGCAAAATAAAGCAGAATTTCAGATGTCATTAACGTATAATTTAAAATTTAATTCCACAGCAAAACCATTCAAAAGAAATCAGAAGTAGCTGGAGGAAAATTTCCACTTAAAAATTATAATATGCCAAAGAGATTTCCCTATTCCACACTGAAATTCAGGGGATAAATATTTCCATTAAACATCACAACATCTGAGTTTGGAAAATTTAGTGAATTGGTAATTTGGCAAATTTATCTTTCTAAGAACTGGCTTCCTGGGAATTTGTTTTCAGCAAATTGGCTTTCCAGAGAATTAGCTTTTACCAATTGGGCGTTCATTGAAATGATAGAATGAACTGAGCTGGTGGGTTTCTACTCCTTTCCACCCTCACTTCTGGATTTTTCTAGAACCCCTATTGCCCTTACCAAACTCCTGTGAATTTCTAACTAGCTGGATTTCTCAGGGGTGCAGATTCATTGAGGGCACTTAATGGCCAAATCTTTAGGAGGTAGAGGGAATATTTGTATAATTTCTTTGGGGCCTTTGGCATGCCAGAAACTCGGGGTTTAAGTCAGTCTGATGATATGGGTATGGTATTCTTGTCCTCTCCCCGGCTTTGCTTTGAAAAATGCAAAATTACAGAATTGAATTCCATCTAGGCAGCTAGAGGTAAAAAAATTAAGGCCCCTCATTTAGTTTTGGAGTCTAGAGTTTCACCTAGTCTAGAGTTTCTTAGCCTCCATACTGCTGACGTTTTGGGCCAGATACTTCTGTATTGCAGGGGCTCTCCTGAGCACAACAAGATGTTTAGCAGAATCTCTGGGCTCTCTGCACTAGCTGCCAGTAGCACCTCTCAAGCTGTGACGATTGAAAATGTCCCCAGATGTTGCTAAATATCTCCTTCGGAGGGGGGTAGTAAAATCATCCCTGGTTGAGAACCTCTGATCTACTCTCCCATCCAATCTATAGCTTTCCTTTAGACTTTACAGCATACACCCTCTGAATGCTGCAGGACACTGAGAACTCACCTTCTCACTTTGGTGTTCCTGGAAGTCAGCTTTACTGATGTTAGGAGAAGAGCATGGGCTTTGGGACATACCACCCTGGGGTCAGATTGAGTCTCTGACACTCATTAGGTGTGACCTTGGGCAAACTTCTTAAACCATTTCAGCCTGTTTCCTGACATGTCCTAATTCCTGCTCTATAGATTTACAACAAGGATTAAATAGCTATGTATATAAAATGTTTGGCCCTTTGGTGTGCTTGATAACTGTATTCCCTAGATTGGGCCCCAATCCCCCATCTTTAATTTTTCACCTACTATGATGAACCTTTGTGTCCCTTAAAATTCATTTGTTGAAATCCTAATGACCAATGTGATGGTACTATGAGGTCGGGCCTTTGGGAGGTGGTTAGGTCATAGGATGGAGCCCTCACGAATGGGATTATTGTTCTTATAAATAGGTCCCAGAGAGCTCCCTTGCTGCTTCTACCCTGTGAGGCCACCACGAGAAGTCAGTGGTCTGCAACCTAGAAAAGGATCTTCACCAGAAGATCCTGACCATGTCAGTATCTTATCTTGGACTTCAAGTCTCCAGAACTGTGAGAAATCACTGTCTGTTGTTTATAAAGCCATCCAGTCTGTGGTGATTTGTTACAGCAGCCTGAATGGACTAAGACACTCTCCCTGGCCATTGTCCTACACTTCAATGCCATGCAGACCATCAGATCTTTGGACCTTGTGACAGCTCTGCATTCAGCTGTTGCAGGTGGCATCCTGTGCTTGTTCCTTCCTAGCTGACCAAGCTCTATAAACCTTGATTCCTTCTCAGGCAGTCCAGAGACAACAACACATTGCATTTTAAGGGGAAGTTCATCATTAAGTCTGCATGAAGCTAGGCAGAAAGGAAACTTGAGGCTGGTCCCATGATGGAGAGAGGGAGCTCCTGAAGGCCTTGCCTGGAAGGTGTGCTCCTCCAGAGGCTGCAACAGTCACCACAGTGGGGCTGAATGCTCCCTCAACCTGTGTCCAGAGGAAGTGGAGATGAACCACTTAAATAGAAGCCAAACACCGGAAGCATTCCTGTCACCAGTGACACCTTTTTTTTCTTCAAGATTTTATTTATTTATTTGAGAGAGAGAGAGCGAGCTCATGAATGCGGGGGGAGGGGCAGAGGGAGAGGGAGAAGCAGACTCTCTGCTGAGCAAGGAGCCCAACGTGGGGCTTGATCCCAGGACCCCAAGATCATGACCCCAGCCAAAGTCAGAGTTCAACCAACTGAGCCACCCAGGCGCCCCCCTGTCACCAGTGACATCTTAGTAATGTATACCCCACGAGGTCTCAGGCTAGGAGACTATGGTCATGCTGCCTTGGGCATCTCTCTTTCCCCACCAGTTGCCTATTTGGAAATAGCTCCCAACACTTTCCACGAAGTATAAATGAGACATGAACCCTCAAGCCTAGGGATCTGAGAAGACACATGACCCCTCCAAACCACCAGCATTTGCTGAGCGGTTTTAAAAAGAGCATTGGTGTCAGGGAGCCACCAGATAGTCCTCGTAGGGGACTTGTAAACTCCTTCTCCTTGGGGAGGCCACTGGCTGGGCTCACCTCATATGCCCCCATGTGTAACCTGGATTTAATATAGCTCAATTGCTCTTGTCAATTTCATGTCTGGAAAATACAGGCCCCAGGTTGCTGCCTTGGGTCAAGGGAGGGATTCTGAGTCAAAGTACGGGGGATCCATCTCGTTGGTGCCAGAAAGATCCCCCAGTCAGGGATGGTAGGCCCTGGATGGGACAGTAGATGGAGGGGATTTTCTTCAGCTGATTGTGATATTATTTGAGAACATTTTCTTAGATGCAAGAGCTGGCTTTTGTTTCTCTTGATGAGGGAAGAGAAGTTGGCTCTAAATGTCTGTAGTTTAAGAGGATGGTCTCTCAAAGTCCCGTTAGAACCAGAATGAAATCATGGATAATGTTGGTACTTGCACAGGAGGGAGTCCTGCTTGCGGTCCCTGGAGCAGGAGAACATGTTAGCCAAGGGGATTAGACCAGATGGTTTAAGTATGGGGCCACTGCATCTGGCCTACGACTCTGTACAACTTACTCCTGGACAATCTCTCAATTTATGAGTCTGAATCACATTGAGCACAGTTGTGAATCACCAGTGTGGATCCCTTGCAAGATTTTGAAGATAAAAGCTCCAAACAGGAGATTTCCCTGCACCCAGGGAAGTAGATCAGAACTATAATTTCTAGGTCCATGAAAGAACATTAAACTGCTTTCTTTCTGGACATCTCTGGAAATGTGAGGAGGAGGAGAGAGGCAGTTTTAAGGTCTTCTCTTCTCTGTGATTTGACTTGGCTGATGAAGAGAGGGGAAAAGTGAGAAGTGGTCACTCCCATTGGAGGTACCCCACTAGGGGACTCTCTACTCTCTATGGAAGGCCTGTGCTGTGCTGGACCTTCTTTTTTTTTTTTAAAGATTTTATTTATTTATTTGACAGAGAGAAACACAGCGAGAGAGGGAACACAAGCAGGGGGAGTGGGAGAGGGAGAAGCAGGCTCCCCGCTGAGCAGAGAGCCCGATGTGGGGCTCGATCCCAGGACCCTGTGATCATGACTTGAGCCGAAGGCAGACACTTAACGACTGAGCCACCCAGGTGCCCCATGTGCTGGACCTTCTTGAAACAAACATAACCTCAATCCCTCCAGAAGTATTGAGTCTTAGGCTGGAAAGAATGTCTATCTAGTCCAGTCCCTAGTTCAGTTTCCTGCCTCAACTGTAGGGCTGTAACCAAACTTTTCCTTCAGAACCCCTTAGGTTGGGTTTCAAGGGTCTTTAGACATGGTTAACCCCCATTGTCATGACCTCAGAGGAAGTCAGAGAAATTAAGGATCTCAGAGGCCAGCCAGTTCAATGTGGCAGTTCTAAAGTTAAAAAACCTGAGGATTGGAGAAATGCCATGGCTTGCCTAAAACTGCACATTGATTCATGTCAGAGTCTGGACCATGATACACAAGTCTTCCCTCCTAGTCCCAGGCCACTTCAGTGGAATAACCCGCCTGCCCCGCCCTGCCCCACCACCATGTTCTCCAGTTCCACCAACTTAAGGATATTTCATTGCTTTTGTGGGTTTCACTTTTTTCTTTTCTTTCCTTTTTTTTTTTTTTTTTAAGATTTTATTTATTTATTTGAGAGAGAGGAAAAAGCATGAGTGGGGGCGGGGGGAGGGTGGGCAGAGGGAGAGGGAGAAGAAGACTCCCTGCTGAACACGGAGCCTGATGCGGGACTTTATCCCAGAACTCCAAATCATGACCTGAGCCGAAGGCAGACACTTAACAGACTGAGCCACCTAGGTGTTCCCCCTTTTTTGCTTTTCTAAACAGCTATCCTTACCCCGATCAGAATAATGAGCCATGCAGAATAGTATCATCTATATGTTCTCTTTTCTCTTTATTTTTTCAGCATGTTACTTTTAAATTTTTTTTAAATTAAGACTTTTTATTGATGTATAGTTGTTATGTTAGTTCCAGGTGTATAACATGATGGTTTAACCATGCTACACATCACTCTGCTCACCATGAATGTAGTCACCATCTGTCACCATACAACATTCTTACAAAGTTATTGACTGTCCCCACAACTTACTTACTTGATTACTGGAAGTTTGTACCTCTTAATCCTCTTCACTTATTTTATCCACCCCCCACCCACCTCCCTACCCTCTGGCAACCAGTTTGTTCTCTGTATTTATGATTCTGTTTCTGTGTTTGTTTGTTTGTTCATTTGCCTTGTTTTTTAAATTCCACATACACATATAAGTGAAATCATATAGTGTTTGTCTTGCTCTGACTTATTTCACTTAGCATAATACCCTCTAGTTCCTGCCATGTTGTCACAAATGGCAAGATCTCATTATTTTTGCAGCCAAGTAATATTCCATTATATATATATATGTGTGTGTGTGTGTGTGTGTGTGTGTATGCATATATATGTCACATCTTCTTTATCTCTCTATCGATGGGCACTGATTTTTTTTTAGAGTTGTTTTAGGCTTATAGCAAGATTGAAAGGTAGGTATAGAGATTCCCCACAGACTCCCTGTCCCCACACATGCAGAGCATCCCCCTTGTCAATGCCACTCACCAGAATGGCACATTTCTTTACTGAGGATGAACCTACATTGACACTCAAATCATCCAAAGTCCATAGTTTACCTTTGGCTTCAGTGTTGATATTCTGCACTCTGTGGATTTGGACAAAAGTATAACGACATGTATCCACCATTACAATACCCTACAGAGAATTTTCACTGCCCTAAAAATCCTCTGGGCTCTGCTTATTTGTGTCCCTCCCCCACTCCTAGCAACCGCAGATCTTTTCATTGTTTCATAGTTTTGCCTTTTCTAGAATGTCATATATGTTGGACATACATACATACAGTATGGAGCTTTTTCATATTGGCTCCCTTCACATAATAATATGCATTTAAGTTGCCTCCATGCCTCCTTTTCGTGGCTTGATAGCTTATTTTTTTGAGGCAGAATAATATTCCATTGTTTGGATGTACCACAGTTCATTTATCCATTTACCTACTGAAGGCCATCTTGGTTTCTTTTCAGTTTTGGCAATTATGAATAAAGTTCCTATACCATCTGTGTGCAGGCTTTTGTGTGGACATAAGTTTTCACTTCCTTGGGTGAATATCAAGGAGTGTGACTGCTGGAATGTATAAGAGTACATTTAGATAGCCACACTTTATTGCAAAGTGGCTGTACCATTTTCACTCCAACCAGAAATGATGAGCATTCCTGTCGCACCACATCCTCATCAGCATTTGGTATTGTCAGTGGCCTGGATTTCGGCCATTCTAATTAGGTGTGTAATAGTTTCTCATTGTAGTTTTATTTTGAATTTCCCTGATGACATATGATATGGAGTATCTTTTCATATGCTTATTTACCATCTGTATATATAACAGACAGATGAAGTGTCTGTTAAAGTCTTTGGCTCATTTGAAAAACCAGGTTGTTCGTTTTCTTATTGTTGAGTTTTAAGAGTTCTTTGCATATTTTGGAGAACAATCCCTTATCAGGTAAGTCTTTTGCAAACATGCTTTCCAAGTGTATGGTTTGTCTTCTAATTCTCTTGACATTGTGTTTTGCAGGGCAGACATTTTTAATTCTAGTGAAGTCCAGTTTATAAATTGTTTCTTTCCTGGATTGTGCTTTTGGTGTTGTGTCTAAAAAGGCACCACCATCCCAAGGTCATTAGGCTTCTTTCCTATGTTACCTTCTAGGAGTTTTATGGTTTTTCACTTTACATTTAGTTCTATGGTTCATTTTGAGTTAATTTTTTTGTGAAGGCCATAAAATCTGTGTTTAGATTCATTTTTCTGCATGGGTGTCCAGTTGTTCAAACATCATTTGTTGAAGACACTAACTTTGCTCCATTGCATTGTTTTTGCTCCTGTGTCAAGTATCAGTTCACTATATTTATAGTGGTTCCTTTTTTAGTATTTTTATATTTATTGAATATTTACTTGCTCAACGACAGTCATTGAATATTGATTGAGCCCTATCTATGGGCCAGGGATGATGTTAAGAGCTCTGTATCTATTACCACATGTAATCCTCAAAGTAACTCTAAAGTACCTCAGAGTAACTCTAAAGTACCTACTCTTGGTATCTCCATCTCACAGACAAGGACAAAGAGCCTTGGAGAAATAACCTAACTGCCCAGTTTGCACAGTTAGACATGGATTTGAGTCCTAATTCTACCATTTTCTCCCTGGTACTTGAGTTGATGATGCTGACTATTATGTTATGCTAGATCTCCTACTCATTTCCAACTAATTCCAGTTTTAATTCAAACCAACTCTAAGATCATGAGTGGACTTAAGTACTTCTACAAGGTGGCCATTTGCACACTGGCTTGCAATGTTTTACCTTGCCTATATTATTTCTCTTTTCATAGGGACATTCCTGCTCTTCCAACCCCATGTGGAAATGAGCATGGCCATCTTCAACTGGGCTAGTTCTATTTCTTCAGGGCTGGAAAACACTTTGGGCCACGTGATGCTTATGGAATAGCTGACCCCAAGGTTAGATAAGACACATCAGCCATACTACTGTCAAAGGTGAAACATTTTTTTTTGTTATTTTTGTCTTCTAATTCAAAAAAGTGTGTTCTAAAAGCTACAAATCTCAATGCATCAAGTACTATGAGGCTTGTGGTGTATGATGACTACTCTGGATATCAAACTTGGAGTCATCAGGGGAGAACTGAGGCCAAATAGGTCACTAGAAGTCTTAGGAAATGTCTCTTAGGAAAGAGACATTCCAGATACTCCCTGACATGGCCCCAGCCCACCTCTCTGACAGTGAAGATCTCCTGCTCCCTCCCTAGATGCATGCTTCATTGTAGCCCAATTTAATCACTCACTGTTTTTTAGGTATGTTTCCTAGAAATTTCCTAGAAATTGGTCCCAGTGGTTTTTATATCTCTAGTCAGACATTACCTTCTCAGGGCACCTGGGTGGATCAGTTGGTGAAGTATCTGCCTTTGGCTCAGGTCGTACGTAATCCTGGGGTCCTGGGATTAAGCCCCACAGTGGGCTCCCTGCTCAGCGGGGAGTCTGCTTCTCTCTCTCCCTCTCCTCTTCCCCCTTTCCTCCTGCTTTTGTTCTCGATGGCATTTTCTCTCTCTCAAATAAATAAATAAGAAAAATCTTTAAAAACAAAAAACATAAAACAAAAAACCCCATCACCCTCTCTGTGGAGCTTGCCCTGTGTCTCTAGCTGGAAGGAATTTCTCCATCCCGAGTTCCTCCTCTAACTTCTCATCACACTTGGCACAGTCCGCTTGGTAAAGTAGCTGTGCACAATGTGTCTTAGCTTAGCTAACCTTGGAAATGAGAAGCCAGTGAAGGATTCTAAGCAGCAGAATAAGGGTCAGATTCCTGTCTGAATGTTGTTCTGTTTTCTTATGCAAAGAGCTTGGCCAGAGAGAGTCTGACAGAGAGCAAGATCCGAAAGAGATTTCCTGACCTCTGGAATGAATTGGTAGAGACAGTTGGAGTAGATGAGGAAGCTCTGCGGTCTTCTGGGGTGCTCAGGGAACTACGAGTCTGGTCTTTCTGGCCTCTGGTTTCCCACTCCTTTGCCCAAGGATATGTTTCAGTTTAACATATCTTCTCCTTTTCTCTGATATACCTAACTACATGGGTGCCCATGTGTGTTCATGTCTTTGTGTCTGTTGGTGTGCATACCCATGTGTACTTGTGTGTGCACACACATTGTGTGTGTTTGTGCTGACCTGCTATTGTTGTCACCATTGTGACCAGTGTCCTGGACACAGATGCAGAGAGATAGAAAGCCTACAAATGACAATGGGTATAGTTTTGGAATGAATAGGGCTGGAGATTAGATGCTGATAAAGGAAGTCTATTTCTGCTTGGCTTCCTGAATGTCAAGGTGTTGGGAACTCATGAGCAGGTGACTGAGGGGGCAGACTGACCCTTTGACCTTGACAGCTTAAAAATAAGAAGATCTCTCTACCCATTTGATACTTGCATCTGTTTACAGTAGGTGAGGGCCATTTTGGTGGGAGGCAAGGGCATTGCCAGGATGACTTGGAGGGCTCTTCGGGGATGAATCACCTGTGATGCTGTCTCTTCAGCTCCCATGAGTGTGGAGTATGTATTATTATTGTAGCCATATGAAAATTGAGAACACTACATAAATTTGTGTTATTGAGCAAGAGTGGTTATGGTGATGTGGTATGTTTTCACATTTAACCTTGCAATTTCTCTGCACTTTCCCTGCTTTGGTTTATTTAAAATTATGGTCTCCTGTAGGAGTGGAGATAGAGGCTGGCTTAAAGGCAGGAGCCTGAGCCCAGAGGAGCATGGAGGAGAGGGAAGGGGGTGGTGGTGGTGGCTTCTCCCTGGACTTGGTGAGGACTGTGTGTGCTTGAGAGAGAACATCCTGACCTTATAAAAGAAACCCAGAGCAGACATGTGGCAGCTCCCGACTGAGCCCTCATCCCAAGAGGGCTGCAAATTAAATTAACAGAGATCTCAATTCTCTTTAAAACAGCCAGGGAAGCAAATTTATATTTATTTTTTCGTCAAGACTCAGTTTACACCCAACTAGTTTTCTTTGTGATGCTAAGGCCTGAGTTGTAAGATGAAAGTTAATTTCATTTGCATGCATAATATGGGGAGGGGAGCCAGGGATGGTAAGAGGAATGGAGGAGTCTAAAGCTTATTGAATATCAATGGAAAGATGCTTGCAGATATTCTTTCACTAAAAGAAAACTGGTATCCAGATTTAAGTGATTTGTCCAAGGTCACATAGAGCATTAGTGGTAAAACTGGCCTGGAAGCCAAGGGACCTGACTTTAATAAGGCTTTATTAGTAATCCTAAAAATTAGTTTTCTTATGGTCAAAACAGTTTTAAGAATGCCCTGAGTCAATAGACTTCCAGATTCTTTCTCTTTTTGTCTGTCTGTCTGTCCCCCTCTAATACACACACACACCATAAGTAGGAGAGAGTATACCCAACTTTAAATTACATTATAGTCAGAGAGTAAGCTCCCAGGTCCAGCACCACGTCAACTGCAGGCCACATCATTGGGAACAAAGAATCAGGTAGAATATGGTAAAGAAGAGAGGGGTCTGGGAGCTTTGGTGTAGCAGACCACAGATAAAATATAACCCCAGAGAGAGAAGTTTGCACTTGAGTGAAAACTAATAAGAACAACTCTGGGGCCAAGTAGCTGGGGAATTGAATGGAAGGCCTTGGCATTTCATGGGACAGGGATTGGCAGTGTGGGAAAGGAGTGTGGGAAAGGAGTCACTTCTGAAGGAGAGGAGGCCACCTGGCAGGGGTGCTTTTGGAAACTTGTTGGTGAAGGGAAGTAAGGAAGTGAGAGTATTCTGCCAAACAAAAGAGAATCTCAAAAATCAGGAGATATACCAATGCCTCCCCACCAGAAAGTGCCATCAATTAAAGAATCTACACTTTCCAGTACCAGCAGAAGAGGGTGCTCTTGAACTAAGAAATATTGTCAGTCACCAAGCACCATAATTGTGCCTACATATAACCATATATAAACTCTTAAGAATGAATAAAAAATCTCAAACAACACCAATACAAAGCAAATAAGGAAACAAAATATGAGTATCCAAACATTTCAGCAGATGTAAATGCTCCTATCAAAATCAAACATGAAGCAGAAGAAAACTGACATAACACCTAAACTCCATTAAATATCCTAAAACAAGCATCTGGAAATATAAATATAAAACCAACGTCCTACATCAGAGGTTTCAAGGTTTAGAATAGAAACAGACAAAAACTGGGAACATGTGAAGTAAGAGTTGAATGAACTCAGGAAAGAAATGAAGGAAAAGACAAAATCATCTTAAAAATAAAGGCTAACTCAAATAAACAAAATATTAAAAAAAAATAAAGGCTAAGTTACAAGGTACTCATGGGACAATAGATCTCACTGAAAATCTAAGAGACACTGAGGAGAGTCTGAAAGGGGATGACAAACAAGGAATGAAGCAAAAAAGAACACAGAGAATATAACTGGTAGAAGATAGGCCCAGAAGAATCTGCAAAGGAAAAACATTCCAATGGAAAACAACTACTATTTCACACTGTGAGCTAAGACAAATTTCCAAAATTAAAAGAAGACTTGAATTGGCATGTTTAAAGGCCCCACTGTGCTCCTAGGAAAATTAGCCTGGAATGGTGAAGTCCAAGACATATACCAGGAAAATATCAGACTTAAAGATGAAGAAAAAAAATTCTCTAGGTCTCCAGGCAAAAAGACCAAATCCTTTACATAGGAAAGAAAATCAAGTAAGCAGCAGACTTCTCATATAAAATAGAACAATGGAGCTGCATTTTCAAGAAACTAAAGGAAGTGCAATAGGAATATTTTCTCTCTAGATGAGCTCATCTCCAAGGATGAAGACTGTGACAAGCAGTGTTCTATGTGCAAGAGCTCAGAGATCACTTAATATTGTTCTAAAAGGGACTTACTAGAGGGTGAATATTATTCAATCAAAACAGGAGCAGGACAAGGAAATTTTGGCAAGCGGACTGAGATTGAGCATCAGGTATATTTTGGTGTAAATCTGTAGCAAACAAGGATGGCGCAGGAGTGTGACAGTATAACTATTACATATTCTGAACCGAGACAATACATTGTTGCATAGATGAGGGATGGGAGTGAAGGATATTATTTAAAGCAGACAGACCAATAAGAAGAGGCTAAATAAGAACAAATGGGTCAAGGGCATGATGATAGGTATTGGTGAAAAGCTAACCACTACAATGAAAATACTAACCTTCTTAAACACCAAAAGAAATATAAAATGGGGGACGCCTGGGTGGCTCAGATGGTTAAGTGTCTGCCTTCGGCTCAGGTCACGATCCCAGGGTCCCGGGATCGAGTCCCGCATCGGGCTCCCTGCTAGGCGGGGAACCTGCTTCTCCCTCTGCCGCTGCCTCTCTCTATCTCTCTCTCTGACTCTCATGAATAAATAAAAAAAAAAAAGAAAAGAAATATAAAATGGGCACAGAAAGTAAACCACATAGAGAAAAAAGCAATATGTACAATTTTATATAAAATATGAGTTGAGACCAACTACCTCAGTCATATTAATAAATTATATCTGTGATATCATTATAATTTATTAATAAGTTTATTAATAAATTGCAAAATACCCTCAGGAAATATGTTATAGTTGACTCACAGCAAAACTTAATTCTATGAGATACATAAGACACACTTATAACAAAGTGGTTCAGAAAGGTTAAGCATCAAGGGATTAACAAAGATATTCCAGAAAAATGGAAACAGTAAAATAAATAGGGTATAAAGAGCTAATCGACATAATTAATAAGGTGAGCATATGGATATATAGCAAATCTCAAGCCTTGGTGATATAGAGAATATGCTCTCTTCTCAAAGCACAAGCATGGTGTTCACAAAAATGGTCCACATGTTGGGTCACAAAGAAAGTCCCAGTAAGTGCCAGAAGGTAGAAATTAATAACAAACTTAAAAAGGTCCTTCTACCTGGAATTTGAACAACAATAATAAATATTAAACTACTACTGGGCGAGAAGAGATATTTGAGCCTAAATTGCAGAATTAAAAAAAACCCAATTATTAGAATGAAAAATACCACATCAGAATTTGTGAGACACAATTAAAGTAGTAATCTGAGGAAAACCCACAGTCTTAAATACTTAAATTGATAAAAAAATTAAAATAAATGTATTTAATTTCCAACTTAAAAATATAGAAAAATCAAAAGATAAATCGAAAAAAAGCACAAGGAAGGGAATAATAAAAATGAAAGAAGAAATTAATGTGGAAGAAAACAGTAAAAAGAGTAGAGCCAACAAATGAATCAAAATTCTGGTTGTTTGGGGGAAAAAAAGTGAGATAGACACACCAATAGCCAACCCAATCAAGAAAAGAAGGAAAGCACAAATATACAAAATAAGGTTGTTTCACTAGTGGGAAACAACCATTGTAACAATGAAAATAAATCATAAGTAGACTACTTTGCAAAACTGTGCAAATACATTCAGAAACTATGAAATTGGTTAGTCTCTATAAAAGTGTAATTTACTAAAACTAAAAATGATGCTGAAACAGCTGGGTAGCCATTGGAAAAAAAAATAAAACTAGATTGACACTTAATGCCATGTGTCATAAACTAAAAGGATGAGAAATCTCAACATAAAAAACACAAAATAAGGGGTACCTGGGTGGCTCAGTCCACTAAACGTCTGTCTTCAGTTCAGGTCATGATCCCAGGGTCCTGGGATCGAGCCCTGCATCAGGCTCCCTGCTAGTGGGGAGCCTGCTTCTCCCTCTCCTCCCCGCTTGTGCTCTGTCTCTCTCTCTCTTAAATAAATAAATAAAATCTTAAAAAAAAACCAAAATAAACAATCACACCAGTACTGGAATAAAACACAGATGAATGGTTTTGTAACTTGAGTGTGGGAAAAAGGTTTCTAAATGCGGCTTAAAATCCACATGCAAAAAAAAAAAAAAAAGGTTGATAATTTCTACTACATAAAATTAAGAAAAAATTGCATGGCAAAAAGTAAGCAAAATCAAAAGAAAAGTAGATCCCTGGAAGAAAATGTTTGCAACATGATGTATCAGAAATAAATGACTATCTCCCTAATGTCTAAAGTGTTTTTAAAAAATTGAGAAAAAACCCTCTCAAATCACCCTATTTCACAAAAATAAGAAAATGATCCTTAAACACATGAAAAGATGCTCAACTGCACTCAGAATAAAAGTAATACTGATTAAAACTACTTTTTTTCGCAGATCAAAATAGAAAGATCACAAGTTGGACCATCCACTGCTGGCAAGGCAATGGAGGAACAGGCTGTGCTGTGTGCTGGGGCTGCCATTAAAAACGACCACAGACTGGGTGACTGACCCACGGAAATGTATTTTCTCACCTTTCTGAAGGCTAGAAGTCCAAGATCAAGTTGTTGGCAGGTTTGGTTTCTTCTGAGGTCTCTGTCCTTGGCTTCCAGATGGCTGCCTTCTCCCTGTATGCTCACGTGGCCTTTCCTCTGTGCAAGCACACCCCTGGTATCATTCCGTGTGTCCAAATTTCCTCTTCTATGACACCAGTCATATTGGATGAGGGGTTCCCTTACTGGCCTTATTGTAACTTATGCACCTCTTTAAAGGCCCTATCTCCAAATATTGTCACATTCTAAGGTACTGGGGATTACGGCTTCAATATATGAATTTTAGGGGGAAACAATTTAGCCCATAACCCAGGTACATACATTACTGATAGAAGCTTTTTTTAAAATTTAATTTAATTTTATTATGTTATGTTAGTCACCATACAATATACATCATTAGTTTTTTAAAGTTTTCGTATAACACCGAGTGCTCCATGCAGTACGTGCCCTCCTTAATACCCATCACTGGGCTAACCCATCCTCCCACCCCTTTCCTTCTAAAACCCTCAGTTTGTTTCTCGAAGTCCATAGTATCTCCTGGTTCATCCCCCCCTCTGATTTCCCCCCCTTCCTTTTTCCCTTCCTTCTCCTAATGTCCTCCATGCTATTCCTTATGTTCCACAAATAAGTGAAACCATATGATAATTGACTCTCTCTGCTTGACTTATTTCACTTAGCATAATCTCCTCCAGTCCCATCCATGTTGATGTAAAAGTTGGGTATTCATCCTTTCTGATGCCCTTCAACAGATGAATGGATAAAGAAGATGTGGTCCATATATATAATGGAATATTACTCAGCCATCAGAAAGGATGCTGATAGAAGTTTATTTTTTTATTATGTTATGTTAATCACCATACATTACATCATTAGTTTTTGATGTAGTGTTCCATGATTCATTGTTTGCGTATAACACCCAGTGCTCCATGCAGAACGTGCCCTCTTTAATACCCATCACCAGGCTAACCCATCCTCCCACCTCCCTCCCCTCTAGAACCTCAGTTTGCTTTTCAGAGTCCATCATCTCTCATGGTTCATCCCCCCTCCGATTTCCCCCCCTTCATTCTTCCCCTCCTGCTATCTTCTTTTTTTTTTTTCCTTAACATAAATTGCATTATTTGTTCCAGAGGTACAGATCTGTGATTCAACAGTCTTGCACAATTCAAAGTGCTCACCATATCACATACCCTTCCCAATGTCTATCACCCAGTCACCCCATCCCTCCCACCTCCCACCACTCCAGCAACCCTCAGTTTGTTTCCTGAGATTAAGAATTCCTCATATCATTGAGGTCATGTCATTCTCTGACTGACTTATTTCGCTCAGCATAACACTATCTAGTTCTATCCACGTCATTGCAAATGGCAAGATTTCATTCCTTTTGACGGCTGCATAATATTCCATTGTATATAGATACCACATCTTCTTTATCCACTCATCTGGCGATGGACACCTTGGCTGTTTCCACAGTTTGGTTATTATGGACATTGCTGCTATAAACATCGGGGTGCACGTACCCCTTTGGGTCCCTACATTTGTATCTTTGGGGTAAATACCCAGTAGTGCAATTGCTGGATCGTATGGTAGCTCCATTTTCAACTTTTTGAGGAACCTCCATACTGTTTTCCAGAGTGGCTGCACCAGCTTGCATTCCCACCAACAGTGTAGGAGGTTCCCCTTTCTCTGCATCCCCACCAACATCTGTCATTTCCTGACTTGTTAATTTTAGCCATTCTGACTGGTGTGAGGTGATACCTCATTGAGGTTTTGATTTGGATTTCCCTGATGCCGAGCGATGTTGGGCACTTTTTCATGTGTCTGTTGGCCTTTTGGATGTCTTCTCTGGAAAAATGTCTGTTCATGTCTTCTTCCACTTTCTTGATTGGATCATTTGTTCTTTGGGTGTTGAGTTTAAGAAGTTCTTTATAGATTTGGGATACTAGCCCTTTATCTGATATGTCATTTGCAAATATCTTCTCTCATTCTGTCTGTTGTCTTTTGGTTTTGTTGACTGTTTCTTTTGCTGTGCAAAAGCTTTTTATCTTGATGAAGTCCCAATAGTTCATTTTTGCCCTTGCTTCCCTTGCCTTTTGCGATGTTTCTAGGAAGAAGTTGCTGTAGCTGAGGTCGAAGAGGTTGCTACCTGTGTTCTCCTATAGGGTTTTGATGGACTCCTGTCTCACATTGAGGTCTTTCAACCATTTTGAGTCTATTTTTGTGTGTGGTGTAAGGAAATGGTCCAGTTTCATTCTTCTGCATGTGGCTGTCCAATTTTCCCAACACCATTTGTTGAAGAGACTGTCTTTTTTCCATTGGACATTCTTTCCTGCTCTGTCAGGATTAGTTGACCATAGAGTTGAGGGTCCATTTCTGGGCTCTTTATTCTGTTCTACTGATCTATGTGTCTGTTTTTGTGCCAGTACCATACTGTCTTGATGATGACAGCTTTGAAATTGAGCTGGAAGTCTGGAATTGTGATGCTGCCAGCTTTGCTTTTCTTTTTCAACATTCCTCTGGCTATTCGGGGTCTTTTCTGGTTCCATACAAATTTTAGGATTATTTGTTCCATTTCTTTGAAAAAAGTGGATGGTATTTTGCTGGGTATTGCATTGAATGTGTAGATTGCTCTAGGTAGCATTGAGATCTTCACAATATTTGTTCTTGCAATCCATGAGCATGGAACGTTTTTCCATCTCTTTGTGTCTTCCTCAATTTCTTTCCTGAGTATTTTATAGTTTTCTGAGTACAGATCCTTTGCCTCTTTGGTTAGATTTATTCCTAGGTATCTTATGATTTGGGGTGCAGTTGTAAATGGGATCGACTCCTTAATTTCTCTTTCTTCTGTCTTGTTGTTGGTGTATAGGAATACCACTGATTTCTGTGCATTGATTTTATATCCTGCCACTTTACTGAATTCCTGTATGAGTTCTAGCAGTTTTGGGGTGGAGTCTTTTGGGTTTTCCACCTAAAGTATCATATCATCTGCAAAGAGTGAGAGTTTGACTTCTTCTTTGCCGATTTGGATGCCTTATATTTCTTTTTGTTGTCTGATTGCTGTGGCTAGGACTTCTAGTACTATGTTGAATAGCAGTGGTGATAGTGGACATCCCTGCCACATTCCTGACCTTAGGGGGAAAGCTCTCAGTTTTCCCCATTGAGAATGATATTCGCTGTGGGTTTTTCATAGATGGCTTTTATGATATTGAGGTATGTACCCTCTATGCCTATACTCTGAAGAGTTTTGATCAAGAAAGGATGCTGTACTTTGTCAAATGCTTTTTCTGCATCTATTGAGAAGATCATATGATTCTTGTTCTTTCTTTTGTTAATGTATTGTATCACGTTGATTGATTTGCAGATGTTGAACCAACCTTGCAGCCCAGGGATAAATCCCACTTGGTGGTGGTGAATAATCCTTTTAATGTACTGTTGGATCCTATTGGCTAGTATTTTGGCGAGAATTTTTGTATCCATGTTCATCAAGGATATTGGTCTGTAATTCTCCTTTTTGATGGGGTCTTTGTCTGGTTTTGGGATCAAGGTAATGCTGGCCTCATAAAATGAATTTGGAAGTTTTCCTTCCGTTTCTATTTTTTTGGAACAGTTTCAGAAGAATAGGTATTACTTCTTTAAATGTTTAGTAGAATTCCCCTGGGAAGCCATCTGGCCCTGGGCTTTTGTTTGTTGGGAGATTTTTGATGACTGCTTCAATTTCCTTAGTGGTTATAGGTCTGTTCAGGTTTTCTATTTCTTCCTGGCTCAGTTTGGTAGTTGATATATCTCCAGGAATGTGCCCTTTTCTTCCAGATTATCTAATTTGCTGGCATATAGTTGCTCATAATATGTTCTTATAATTGTTTGTATTTCTTTGGTGTTGGTTGTGATCTCTCCTCTTTCATTCATGATTTTATTTATTTGGGTCATTTCTCTTTTCTTTTTGATAAGTCTGGCCAGGGGTTTATCAATCTTGTTAATTCTTTCAAAGAACCAACTCCTGGTTTCATTGATCTGTTCTACTGTTCTTTTGGTTTCTATTTCATTGATTTCTGCTCTGATCTTTATTATTTCTCTTCTCCTGCTGGGTTTAGGCTTTATTTGCTGCTCTTTCTCCAGCTCCTTTAGGTGTAGGGTTAGGTTGTGTACTTGAGACCTTTCTTCTTTCTTGAGAAAGACTTGTGTTGCTATATACTTGCCTCTTAGGACTGCCTTTGCTGCATCCCAAAGATTTTGAACAGTTGTGTTTTCATTTTCATTGGTTTTCATGAATTTTTTTAATTCTTCTTTAATTTCCTGGTTGACCCAGTTGTTCTTTAGTAGGATGCTCTTTAGCCTCCATGTATTTGAGTTCTTTCCGACTTTCCTCTTGTGATTGAGTTCTAGTTTCAAAGCATTGTGGTCTGAAAATAGGCAGGGAATGATCCCAATCTTTTGGTACCAGTTGAGACCTGATTTATGACCTAGGTTGTGATTGATTCTGGAGAATGTTCCATGGGCACTAGAGAAGAATGTGTATTCCATTGCTTTGGGATGGAATGTTCTGAATATGTCTGTGAAGTCCATTTGGTCCAGTGTGTCATTTAAAGTCTTTATTTCTTTGTTGATCTTTTGCTTAATTGCCTTATATAATTGGCTCCTCCCATGTTAGGGGCATAGATATTTACAATTGTTAGATCTTGTTGGATAGACCCTTTAAGTAGGAGATAGTGTCCTTCCTCATCTCTTATTACAGTCTTTGGTTTAAAATATAATTTGTCTGATATAAGGATTGCCACCCCAGCTTTCTTTTGGTGTCCATTCATGGTAAATGGTTTTCCAGCCCCCCCCTTCACTCTGGAGGTGTCTCTGGGTCTAAAATGAGTCTCTTGCAGACAGCATATTGATGGGTCATTTTTTTTTATCCAATCTGATAGCCTGTGTCTTTTGACTGGGACATTTAGCCCATTTACATTCAGGGTAACTATTGAAAGATAGGAATTTAGTGCCATTGTATTGCCTGTAAAGTGACTGTTACTGTATATTGTCTGTGTTCCTTTCTGGTCTATGTTGCTTTTAGGCTCTCTCTTTGCTTAGAGGACCCCTTTCAATATTTCTTGTAGGGCTGGTTTCATGTTTGCAAATTCCTTTAGTGTTTGTTTGTCCTGGAAGCTTTTTATCTCTCCTTCTATTTTCAGTGACAGCCTAGCTGGATATAATATTCTTGGCTGCATATTTTTGTCATTTAGTGCTCTGAATATATCATGCCAGTTGTTTCTGGCCTGCCAGGTCTCTGTGGATAGGTCTGTTGCCAATCTAATGTTTCTACCATTGTAGGTTACATATCTCTTCTCCCAAGCTGCTTTCAGGATTTTCTCTTTGTCTCTGAGATTCATAAGTTTTACTATTAGATGTCGGGGTGTTGACCTATTTTTATTGATTTTGAGAGCGGTTCTCTGTGTTTCCTGGATTTTGATGCCTGTTTCCTTCCCCAAATTAGGGAAGTTCCCTGCTATAATTTGCTCCAATATACCTTCTGCCCCTCTCTCTTCTTCTTCTGGGATCCCAAGTATTCTAATGTTGTTTCGTCTTATGTTATCGCTTATCTCTCGAATTCGTGATCCAGTAGTTGTTTATCTCTCTTTTTCTCAGCTTCTTTATTTTCCATCATTTGGTCTTCTATATCACTGATTCTCTCTTCTGCCTCATTTATCCTAGCAGTTAGTGCCCGCATTTTTGATTGCACCTCATTAATAGCCTTTTTGATTTTGACTTGGTTAGATTTTAGTTCTTTTATTTCTCCAGAAAGGGTTTCTCTAATGACTCCTATGCTTTTTTCAAGCTCCCCTAGTATCTCTAAAGTGATGATTCTGAACTCTAGATCTGACATTGTACTAATGTCCATGTTGAGTAGGTCCCTGGCAGTCGGTATTACCTCTTGTTCTTTTTGTTGAGGTGATTTTTTCTGTCTTGTCATTTTGTCCAGAGGAGAATAGATGAATGTGAGAACAAAATGCTAACAGGGTAACAACATCCCCAGAAAATATACTCTAAACAAATCAGAAAAGACCTGAAGCCAGGGGAAAAGAAAGGGAAAGAAAGAAAAAAGAAAAAGAAAAAAAAAAAAGGAAAAGAAAAAGATAAAAACAAACAAAAACAGAATATGATGAAATATGATCAGGCTGGTGCATAGGTCAGTGCCACACACTAGATTTTGGGTGTATTTTGGTCTGTTAGAAGAAAGTGCCTCCCAAAATTTTAAAGAAAGAAAAACATATATGCACAAAAATAAGGGTTGATATGATGAAGGGATGGAATATGACTGTAAAGATGAAAATTATAAGAAAATTTATAAAAGGAATTGATAAGAAGTTGTTTGAAAAAAGAAAGAAGAGGATTTAAAAAAAAAAGGGAGAGAATGTGATCAGGCAGGAGAGTAGAACAAAACCATACACTAGAGATTTAGGGTATATTTTGATCTGTTAGAAGAAACTATCTCAAAATTTTAAAGAGAGAACAACTTATATATATATGCCAAAAATAAAGGTAACTACTATGAAGGGATATGTTTCATTTCTAAAAATGAAACATAAAAATGTTTTTTAAAAAAGGGATTGATAAGATGTTGGTTGAAAAAGGGAAAAAGGAAAATTCAAAAAAATAAAAAAGGACAGTTAAAAAAACAATTAACTTTGAAAGACTAAAGAATCATGGGGAAAAAAGCCATGAATTCTATGTGCATTATTCCCCTAGCACTGGAGTTCTGCGTTCTCATTGATGGGTAAACTTGGTCTTGGCTGGCTCTTCTCACTGATCTTCTGGGGGAGGGGCCTGTTGCCATGGTTCCCAAATGTCTTTGCTGGAGGTGGAATTGCCTCACCCTTGCCCGGTCTGGGCTGAGTAATCTGCTCAGGTTTGCTCTTGGGAGCTTTGTTCCCTACAAGCCTTCCGTTCAGCTTTGGGGGAGCCGAGAAGTTGGGGCCCCACTCCTCAGTGAGCCCCCAGAGAAAAGCAGTCAGTCACTCCCGTCTCCCCGGTCTCCAGCCACACTCCATGCTCACCCATTTCTATCTCTGACGCATGACCCCATGTGAAGTCCCCAAACCCAGCAGATCCCTGCGGTGCGCTCCCGCTCCACTCCTCCCAGGGGAGGAAGGAGAGTCTCCCCGGATCTGACACTTGTTGGGTCCCTGCTGGAAGAGCAGTGGCCTGACTGTGCCTCGGATCACAGTTTATGGCAACCCCGAGCTGAGAGCCCATGCCTGGGCTCCGTCTCTGCAGCCAGCTTCCCCGCTCCGATACCTGGGAGCTCTGCTGCACTCAGGCACCCCCGGTCTTTCTGTGACCCCGAGGGTCCCACGAGGGTTCCACCCCTGCTTAGCCACTGGAGTGATGTCCCTCAGCAGAGCAGACTTCTAAAAGTTCTGATTTTGTGCTCCACTGCTCTATCACTTGCCAGAAGCGGCCGACGGAGGCGCCCTCCCCCGCCGTCTATCCTCCCAAATATCACCTTGGATTCATTTCTCTGCATGTCCTACCTTCCAGAAAGTGGTTGCTTTTCTGTTCGTAGAGTTGTTGCTATTCTTTTCTTTGATTTCCTGTTGAGTTTGTAGGTGTTCAGAATGGTTTGATCCCTATCCAGCTGAATTCCTGAGAGGAGACGAAATCCAGGTCTCCTACTCCTCCGCCATCTTGCTCCCTGTCTCTTGATGAAGGATTCTTGAGTAACAAGGTATACATACTGTTTTAAAGTTTAACCTTGCAAGTTACTTACTAATTAAAAAAAAGTTATTTCTACTTTGAAATAAATCTGTTAGACATCTCTTAACCAATAATCAAATAGCATTACCCATAATGGGATAACCTGACATTATTGCTTCCTGATGTGATGCACAGGGAAAGACCCAATGCCATTTACACTATATCCTTGCCAAATAAGTCTACTCAGAATTTAAACATGAGATTATAAGCAGGAAAGTCCAAGTCTGTGGGACTTTGGGTGTTGCAAAAATCTCACTCTCAGTGAAAGACAAGGAAAAAAAAAGCGATGGAGTTGCTCATGAAGAATAAAAGGACATGACAAATAACTGTAATCTATTTTATTAGATTTGACCTTTGATTAAAAATAACCATTAAAGACATTGTCAGGATAATTGGGAAAATTTGAATATTTCTTATATATTAGATAGTATTATGGCATCAATGTTAAGTTTCTCGAGAGTGATCATGGCATTGTGGATATGTAGGAGAATGTCCTGCAAAGAAGAAAATGGTCCTAGAGAGGATATTTGGAAGTAGGAGCATAAAGTGATGAAATCAGTGGAACTGAAGACCTAATACTCCTAAGTATCTCTAAAATTTAAGTGGGATTTCAGATCTGTTTAAACAATGAGACAGGGTGGACTTGAAGATAGTGTGTCTAATTTGAGTGAATGGGTGGATGAAATTGGCAAGTGTACGTACTGAGTTGAGAGATCTAAAAAACATTCATGAGGAAACCTTCATGGTACCATTAGAAAGGTTAGTCTAAAAGTCAGGAATCTAATTAGAGACAGAAATTCCAAACTGAGTTGACAGCTGAAGACATGGTGGGAGGTCAGATTTCCCAAGACAGTAGAGAATGGGATGACAATGGGGCTGAGCATAGGACATTGGAAAACATCTGCATTCCTTATCCTATTGGAAAGATAGGATCACATTCCAGCATGTCAGAGCTTCAAAGAATATGGTTTCATTTTCAGTTAGGAATACCTGTACATCAGTCAAGTCCCACCAGGAAACAAAAGTTACAGAGATCGTCTGTCTTCAGGTGGTGTCAAAAGAGTTAAGGAAACACAGAATTTGGGGCACCCAGTCTAGAATGGCAAGAGTGGGAAACCATTACCACTTTTATATCAAGGGGCACAGAGAAGAAATAATGCTCCTGGTACCTGGTGTGAGTTGGAGCCCTGGAGAAGGGACTGCCCAGTGGGAAATTCAGACAAAGAAGAACATGCCCACTGCCAGAGAGGCCTAACTGAAAAGTAGGAGAGGGGAGAAGAAATACCCCAATCTCTCTCACATTCACATTAAAAACATTGAGATATAATTTACATAAAATTTCATATGACATAAAACTCACCATTTTAAAGCATATAATTGAGTGGTTTTTAGTATATTCACAAGGTTGTGCAGTCATCATCATTATCCAATTCCAGAACATTTCCATCATCTCAGAAAGAAACTCCACACCCAGGAAATGCCAACTGTCTCCTTCCCCCAGCCCCTGGCAACTAACTCAATTTTCTGTCTCTATGGATTTGTCTATTCTGGACATTTCTTCATATGAATGGAATCATACAATATATGGCCTTTTGTGTCTTTCTTCTTTCACTCAGCATAATATTTTCAAATTCTTTCTTGTTGTAGTATGTATGTATCACTACTTCACTCTTTTTTTATGGATGAACAATATTCCATCATATGGATATACCACATTTATCCATCCATCCATCAGTTGATGGATATTTGGGTTATTTATACTGGTTTCCTGCTTGTACAGAGCCTCAAGGTCAGCCAGGGCCAACTCAGGTCTTTCATGAGAATGTGTATAACTGTATGCATAGGGTGTCATCTTCTGGATTTTCCATGTGCCTGTAGACAACTCACTCTCTAGCTTTCTCTTCTAAGCATTTTGGTTGGCCTATTGTTCTCTCCCATGGTCTCAAGCAGTGCTCATATTAAAACACTAGAGGATAAATGATTTCGACAAATGCCTCTACCCCCAAAGGCTTTCAATACTACGCAAGTTCTGAGGTGGGTGAAAAGACTTTTGAGTGAAATGTAGCTTCTTGAGTGTGTTCTACTAGAGAACTAGGAGGCAGGTCAATAATTATTATTCTTTGGGAATGAGGCTCTGAGAGTGCTCCAGCTTCATTCTGCCCTGTCAGGTACCAGGAATGCCGAATATTTCTCAAGGCTCCCACTGAGTTGGGGAATGGGGATGGGACTAGGCTAAGAGATGCTGTTCTTACTGAGATTCAGTTGTTTTTCTTGAATAAGTTACTGGGTTGCTACAAGCTTGTGATTAATTTCCAGAGTTCTGAAAAAAATAGATTCTGACAGTTTTTGCAACTTTTATGGGGGCTGCTTTTATGGAGGGGATTTTTTTGCAAGTCTTTATTCTACCATTTTGGTGACATTGTCTTGCACCCCTGTTTTTAATATCCTGTCCGTGGACAGGGCATAGTTGGCAGAAAATGGAATGGAGCAGGGATGAATGGTAAATCATTAGCTCACCTTGGAGCAGTAGTCAGGCTTTGACATAATACAAGATCACTGGTCAGTTGGAACCTATGTAGCACTCAAATAAATCAAAGTCCTCCTTTGATACCTGTAAGTCAAAAGGAAATCTAGAAATAATTTTGGTCAAGAGATCTTTTGAGTCTTTGAGACACCAATATGACCTGAGTTTCAACATCTTCTTGCAGCCCCATGCCCACTGTTTAATCCAATATCCTTACTATACTCTAAGGAAAACCTTTTTCAAATCAGCATTCTTTTTAGGAGGACTAGATGAAGAATTTTCTTCCCTTCGTCTTCCATCTCACAGATGATCAGGTCTTATAAGAAAGAAGAAAGAAAAACATACAACCAAAATCCATATGACAGCACACTATCCCTCTATTCCAGAACTTTATGCTGGCCATTTAAAATAAGTTCATTTTTGTAGTCAGTCTCAGAATACTCCTTTTGTCCTCAGCAGATGTGAAGAATAGCTTGACACCGTCTTATGTAAAGCAATTCTTCTTCACAAAACTGAAGACCGTTATAAAATGTGTGGGTGTAACATCAAATATCTTCCTCATAAAACCAATGTGCCTGTGGGTAGAAAACTTCTGGCCCAGTAGGAGAGGAACTTTGATGTGGTCTGCAAATTTATCGGGTTCCAGAAAGCAATCACTAAGGTACCACTTACTCAAACCCTTTAGTCTCCCTGTGCTGCTAGAATCCCACTGACTCCTGTTTCCTTCTTGATGAGGCAGGTGTGTGTGACAATGTGCATCATCCAGGTGGTGAAATTCAACCAGTGATTTTATATTCTGTGACAGGCCTAGGGTTTCCAAGCAGGGACTTTACTGCTGTATATTTGTCTAAAAGAATAATATGAAGACCCTGCTTGAGGAGGTCTGGGGAAGTTGTCTATCGATCCATGGATGCCTAGAACTCCTGTTGGGGTCTTGGATCATCCAACTACATTCATTCTACTCCTACTATGTACATTGCCACAAGAGACCTCATGAGGAAACTAGATTCCAGGCAGAGTTGCACAAGAAGACAACTGCAGACCTGGCGGCAGTGGTATAGTAGTGATATAAGCATAAATTATGGTGGCAGGATTTGACCTTGGGTTCTCAGGCAAAACTGAAATTTCTCCTTATGCAGAGTTTCTAATCCCTTCTGCCATTTTCCTTTGCTCTAGGTCCCCACTTGCTTTTGGCATCCTGATTTCCTGGAATCTCAAAAATTTGTGCCCACTTGGATTTGCTTTCCCAGCGTTAAATTAATTAAACAGGGAGGCCATTAGATTGGGGTGGCTTTAATGTCTTAGCAGCCCATGTAAGCAAAGCAAAACCTAAGCCTGTAATGCCTAAGAAATTGAAACATAAGGATAACCAATCGTAAACAACCAACAAGTCTTTCCCAAATAATGTGTGAGTTATAGCCAATCAAATCATTTCCTTACTCTGCTTCTGTGTCTCCTCTATAAAAGCCTTTTCCCTAGCTCCCATTGGCGAGTTCTCCCAACAATTTCTGGTTGCCCAATTAGAATTGATTTTTGCCCAAATAAACCCTTAAAAATTTAATGTCTCCATTTATCTTTTAACACCAGCATACCATGTTCCAATTTTCACCCTTTCCTTCTTGACATTAAAATCTACCTATCTCACATCCTTATAGCATCAGAAAGTTAGGCTGACTACTAATATATATCAAGATGACAACCACTAAAAAAGATGACTGTTATTTCTTCTAAGTAACATGTTTGACTTTTAACAGTACCTTTCAATCTTTAACATGAAGGGGCAATCAATGAAAATTCCTTGGAGACAAACCATGAGAGACTCTTGACTCTGGGAAACAAACTGAGGGTTGCTGGAGGGGAGGTGGGTGGAGGGATGGGGTAAGTGGGTGATGGGCTTTAAGGAGGGCATGTGATGTGATGAGCACTGTGTGTTATATGCAACTGATGAATCATTGAACACTACATCTGAAACTAATGATGTATTATATGTTGGCTAATTGAATTTAAATAAAAAAAAAAAAGAAAATTCCTGGAAAAACAGCAAGGTGCAAGAGCTGAATATTTTACGGCTACCATTCCATTCCCTTCCCCTCTGTGCCAGCTCTCCAGAGGATGCTTTAAATGCATAGTCCATTCAGTCTTCATGATAACCCTATGAAGACGGTATTATCATTTTATCATTCATAAAGATGAGTGACACAGGTAGTAAAAAGCAGAGCTGTAGTTTGAACCCAGGTCAATCTGATTTCAAAGCCTTATGTGCCTCTCCTGGGGCAGCTGCCTTGGCTGGAGGCAATTTGGACTGAATATCTCCTGCCAGGGACACTGTGGTGGGAATTCATGTACTTGGCCTCACCGCATTCTTCCCTTTTCATTCTAGTCTGATAGGTAGTCCCTTCTAACTCAGAATTCTCCTTCTTTTCTCTAATTTTTATTTCTTTTTTCCGGATTTTAAAGTATTATTTTTTTCTCCCATTTTGAAGCTGAACTGACAAGAGAAACCTCAGGCCTTTCTCTTTTGGTGGCATTCGAGTTGCTCAGAGACCAGGGAGAAACAATAAAAACCACTGTTCTTTGGAAATGGTCCTTCACAAGTCTTGAAATTAGTGAATGTTTAATAGCTAGGTAGCCCAGAGTAGGGTTCTGGATCAAATGAAGGGGCATAAATAACACCGTGATCTCAATGGAAAGGTGGAAAAACACCAATATGCCCTTCTTTTCTCCTCCATATGTTGTGAGTTGTGAGACTCAAGGGAAAGACATACTGTGCCGTGAGGGGCGGGGGGAAATGTGAGTTCCAGGAATGATGTTTATGAGCACTCTGATCTTAATGAAACACCAAGTTGGGAATGTGGTAGGCATGAGCCAGGAAATTCTAAGGCCTGACTTGCGCTGCTGGAGAACAACTCCCTTCTGATTACCTGTGAACGGAGTATCTGTGACCAGGTTGGGACCACCTGGCTTCTTCTCCTACCATGTATCCAGTTGGGCAAGAAACCCAGGGCAGGTGGTCTAGAAATAAATTATTCTCTGTCTCAGTCTCCCACATGTTGGTGAAATTTAGGCCCAGGCAAAGAAGGGATTATATGTTTGAATTTACCTATGATAATTACAGAGAAATCAAAAGCCAAATTTGGATAATAATTGCTTGCATATTAGCTGTGACTCTTCTTTCATCTACTGATGAGTGAGTAGGTAATTGAGTTGGCCAAAAGTGATCTTAATTTCCATGTTAGGCTTGAAGTCGTCTAGAGATAGAACTCTGGGTGCACATATGGACTGTGTGAACTTTGGTTATGTCCCCAATATCCATGCCCTCAGAATATAGGTTACTATTCTCTGTTTGCCTTTACAGGATTCTATTTCCTGATATTCTGTCTTCTCCATCATTCTCCACTACTCTTTACAAATGAATAGTATGTCCTATACTTTTAGCCTGGAGCAGAGGGAAATAAAGCCACTCAGAGATCCAAGGAGGGTGAGGCTAGCCACTGGTGAGGACATTTGGACCCAGTGCCAGAGACCCACAGGGTGCTTAGCATGTAGTTGGAATTGGATCTCAGTCCATATTTGTTGATTTTTCACAAAATGGTGGTCTCTGGATTTCAGGTTGTTGGCAAGAACTAAATATAAGGTGTGGCAATGTGTTTGACCAAAGTTAGAATTTTTTGGTTGTGGTGAAATCTGAGGGCAAAATCAAAATCCCGTATTGCTCCCCCAACTAAAGCCACTGAAAATAGTTCCTCATTGTGGTTTCTGAGACTCAAAGAAAAGACAGCTCCAAGTGGTTAATACACATGGTTTGGAAGGCTCATGGGCATCTAACAGCTCCCACCACATTGGATTTTGATGGGTTAAGTGTAAGTGAATCAGGAACATAAGGATTAAATTTCCTCTCCAATACACATGGGCTTTAAATGAGGGGAAAAAGGTGTTTGGGGCATAATGCATTTATTTGCCAAAACCAAACATTCAAAAAATAGTTCAAGATGTCTCAGTAAATTCAGCCAGCTGCCCAATCCCCTCTCTCACTGGAGTGCTTGTCTGCATACACATGTTGATAGGTACACAGAGAGCCATGCCTAGTCTTCTGGAACACAAGTCTCTGGTACATTTAACTATAAATTCCCAGATAGCCTAGTGATAGTTTTAGCAGTCTTTTCCCCAAAATATGAACCCAAACTCCCTCAAGCCATCTCCTCTCACCTCATGTTTGCTCAACTACACATCCTCATGAGGTAAAGAGATTTTGTCTTGACCAAGAACCAGTGTCTTAAATATTTAGATTGAAAGCCCTTACTTTATCTCCTGTTTGCATGCAGTAGCATGTTAATGACTATTGGCTGGTTTGAGGTGAGACCCATAAGTGGTGAATATGTGGCTCAGTTTCTCTGGCACTAAATCTAAACAAGCTAGATTATAGAGGTTAAAGAGAGAGGAGGAAGGGGGCACAAGGATATAAAGTGTAGTCTTTGCCGGGCATCTGGTGGTGAAGACATGGAAGACAGGGTAAGAGCTATGGAGCTGGGGGTGAAGGAGAGAGAAGATGGTTCTAAGTGATAAGCCTGCTACTGGGCAGACTGAGGTGTCAATGCTAAAGAAAGAGAAAGGGGATAAGGTGATGATGATATGCAGAGATGGTGCCTTGAAGTATCATTAGTACAGATTTATTTTGGAACTGTATGCATTCTTGTGCTTGTTTACAAACTGTTGTAATTTAAATCAAATGAATAGACAAAGCTGTCCTAAATCCTTATTTCATTTTCTCAGAGAAGTACATAGTACAGTACAAGGCATACTACAGATAAAATCTCAGTGAGTTGAATTTTGATGGTCATCTCCATTCCTGACTTTTTATTTCCCCTGGATTCTTATTCCTCCTGTTCCTTGAGATTTCCTTTATTTTTTCACTGAAACATGAAATTATGCTTCTTTAATTTTAATAGCAGTGACAAAACATTCATATTAGACCTTTATCACCCCCCAAATCTATGGATTTCCATAAAATCTTCTATATATATAGAACATTTGATGATATTTCTGTGTTGTTAATATGCACTCTAAGCTTTACAGGTTAGAAAACTCAGTCATCACTTTAAAATGGCTACTTAAATAAGACTTGATAAAATTCCTTGATTGAATTCATCCTTGAAATGCCATTTTATTCCCAAGTTCCTCTCCAAACGGAGAAAAGGAGTAGAGTTGCCATCATCCTAGTTATAGAGATTAAAGCAGAGGGGTATATACTGAACCTGAGTAAAGCTGTGGGTAATTGGTGAAGTTAAGAAGAGGAACCAGAGAAATCAGAGGGTATCAGAGAAAGGAGAGGAGAACTAGAAAGAGTCATATGGATGGTTAAGTTGGAATAATTATCAAGAAGTGAGCACCAGAAGACATACAAGTAGCCAACAGACACATGAAAAAATTCTCTACGTTCCCTGGCATCAGGGAAATACAAATCAAAACCACAATGAGATACCACCTTACACTAGTCAGAATGACTAAAATTAACAAGACAGGAAACAACAAATGTTGGCAAGGATGCAGAGAAAGGGGAACCCTCTTACACTGTTGGTGGGAATGCAAGATGGTACAGCCACTCTGGAAAACAGTATAGAGGTCCCTCAAAAAGTTGAAAATAGAGCTACCCTATGACCCAGCAATTGCACTACTGGGTATTTATCCAAAGGATACAAATGTAGTGATCTGAAGGGGCACTTGCACCCCAATATTCATAGCAGCAATGTCCACAATAGCCAAACTATGGAAAGAGCCCAGATGTCCATCAACAGATGAATGGACAAAGAAGACATGGTATATATATAATATTACTCAGCCATCAGAAAAGGTAAGTATGTACCATTTGCATCCACATGGATGGAACTGGAGAGTATTATGCTGAGTGAAATAAGTCAATCAGAAAAAGACCATTATCATATGGTTTCACTCATATGTGGAATATAGGAAACAGCATAGAGGATCATGGGGGAAGGGAGGGAAAACTGAATGGGAAGTCATCAAAGAGGGAGAAAAACCATGAGAGACTCAACTATAGGGAAACAAACTGAGGGTTGCTGGAGGGGAGGTGGGTGGAGGGATGAGGTAATTGATGGGCATTAAGGAAGGCATGTGATGTGATGAGCACTGGGTGTTATACACACCTGATAAATTATTGAACACTACATCTGGGACTAATGATGTACTATGTGTTGGCTAATTGGATTTAAATAAAAAAAAAGTGAGCAGTGGGACAGCAAGCATTTTAACTGATAGTACATGAAAAACAGGACTCAGATCTCTGGTAGATGCAGGAATGGCTGCCAGCTGACTGCGCATATTGCCTTCCAATGAACAGGGGTCCACCTGGGAGAGGACAAAGCTGAAGTATGATAACTGGGCTTCCAGAAAACTCAGAGGCAGAAGTGACTGTTACCATCCCCTTCATTTTGGATGATAAACTTGATAATACATTTGTTAGGCTAGAAAATGATACCAAACTAAGAGGTTGGAAAAAGCAAAGGTCACAGGAATAGAAGACACAATTATAAGTGTTGTGAATTAAGAAAAAAGGCAAGAACATAGTGATCCATCTGGGGTGAAAAATCAAACTAAGTCCCCCAAGGGTCCCAAATTCTCCTCTGATCAAAATGGAATGAGAAAGCATTCTTTTTCTTTTCTTTTTTTTTTTTTTGAGAAAGCATTCTTGAAGCCCACACAACTTGATGAGTGTGTGCTAGGACCAGAAACTGTGTGGGCGTTTCAAATGTGGTATGTATTTCATGCTCAAAACACGTGAATGAAAAAGGTATTATGATTTTTTTCAATTGACCGTTGAAGATGCAGAGGTTTGAAAGGACAGGACTTGCCCAAAATAGCACAGGTCACGAGTCTCAGAGCTGGACTGGAAAGTGGAGTTCATGACCACACACTCCATGTTTCTCTTACCATGCAACACTTCCATGATTTTGTGGGAAGGATATTTCTGTGTCACTACTGAACAAAATAACTGCTCAGGGCTGTCGATTCTCTCAGACCCTATTTCTGAGTTTTATTACTGGTCCTGATACTGTCTCGTCATGTAACCATAGACAAATCACGTAGTCACCGAAGTCTCGATTGGCTGGTCTGTAAAATGAAAGCCTTGAGCTGGATCACGACCCTTGACACTGTGACATTCAGGTCTGCAAGGATCTCTGGAGTTGCTGCTCATCTGCCAACTCTGAATCTGCAGTGTTTCAGAGGCAACAAACCAGAAAGAAAAGGACAAGAGTGCAGACTTGTTTCTGGGACAACTTGGAAGTGAGGAAGGAGGGGAACCTGTCTCTGACCTTGCCCCCACTCCTTATGGCCTCTTCAATTCTTTAAAAGTCTACTGTGAGTCTACACCCAGAGGTCCTTGTGTCAGTTACCATTCAGCCAGTTCTTCCAAGAGCTTGTCAACATGGGTTTAAAATGTTATCTTGTCCCTGGAGCACTCACTCTTGAAGAGTTGACTCTAATAAGTAGAAATTAAAGATTAAAAAAAAATAAGCCAATGGATTTTTAAAAAAATTTTTTATTGTTATGTTAATCCCCATACATTACATCATTAGTTTTCGATGTAGTGTTCCATGATTCATTGTTTGTGCACAACACCCAGTGCTCCATGCAGAATGTGCCCTCCTCAATACCCATCACCAGGCTAACCCATCCTCCCACCCCCCTCCCCTCTAGAACCCTCAGTTTGTTTTTCAGAGTCCATCGTCTCTCATGGTTTGTCTACCCCTCCGATTTCCCCCCCTTCATTCTTCCCCTCCTGCTATCTTCTTCTTCTTTTTTTTTTCTTAACATATATTGCATTATTTGTTTCAGAGGTACAAATCTGAGATTCAACAGTCTTGCACAATTCACAGTGCTAACCAGAGCACATACCCTCCCCAGTGTCTATCACCCAGTCACCCCATCCCTCCCACCCCACCCGCCACTCCAGCAACCCTCAGTTTGTTTCCTGAGATTAAGAATTCCTCATATCAGTGAGGTCATATGATACATGTCTTTCTCTGTTTGACTTATTTTGCTCAGCATAATACCCTCCAGTTCCATCCATGTCGTTGCAAATAAGCCAATGGATTTTTAAAATGTCAGTTTCACTACTGTGTTTAAGAGTGGCATAGAGGAGATGGTTGTAGGAAAAGATGCAGTAATTGGATAAAGATTGCCATAATCAGACCCAAGTTTGAATCAGAGGAGGTCCAAGGAGGCCAGGAGCTTGCCTAGAGCACCTGCACATGAGCAGTTGGGTGGCATACAGCTTTACCTCCCATCGACTGTTGCTCATGACCAATTGGCCTTGTGCATCTCTCTTCTTCTTTGGCTTTTGCACTTGGCTGGTCAATTGAACCCAGAGTTCCAGATCCTGACTGTGCTACTATTTGTATAATCTTCACAAGTTACTTTGCTTCTCATCTTAGTTTTCTCATCTGTCAAATAGGGTTGTTTTGAGGATTAAGTCAGATGGTTTTGTAAAGCACCCAACGTGGTACCTGCCACAGGCAAGGCATGCAGGGGAGTGGTTAAGAGAATTGAGTCTGGCACTAGGCAGGCTGAGGTAGAGCCTAGCTTCCTCCATTTACTAGCTCAATGAATGCGAGCAGCTTACTTAACCTTCCCATGCCTCAGTTTACTCAACTGCAAAGTGCTGCCAGTAAAGACATCTCCCCCGTTGAGTTGTCAAGGGTAAATGTAGTGCAACAGCATCTGGTTCCTGGGACCTGGTGTGAACTTGTCTACTCTCACTGCTGTTATTATGATGGTTTGCCTCTGCACTCTATTCTCTGGTGGAAAAACTGCCAGTTTGTTCTCACTCACATCTAGCCTACACTCAACCTGCTATAGGCAAAGCCCACTTTGTTTGTTCTGTTCATATGACAAGAAGATAAACAATGACTGAAAGATTTGAGGTCTCCCTGTCTTCACAGTTGGAGGAGTCAGGAGAAAAGTTCTGAGCTTTTTGCTTGTGGGAGACCATGGATGACTCAATGTGTAGGAGCCCAAAGTTGTCCCCATTCCCACTCCTACCCGGACATGAGCTGCAGAAAGGGAGGCTCCAGGGGTTCCCACCACACTCTGGGTTTGCTGTTTGCCTCCTCAGAGCACCCATGTTGATTTAAATCATAGCTCTGCAGCGGGGCACAGCTCCTGGGGTATCCCGAAGATCCCGGCTGAGCCAGGGTGGGGGGTTGGGGGGTTGGGGGGCTGGTTCTGAGCTGGAAGAGTGCGCCATTTAAGAAAGCAGGCAACACCCACAGAGTCCTGACCTGGGGCGCAGAGATCCCCAGGGAGCCAAATCACCAAACAGCGAGTTGCTCATAAATATGTGTAGGGGGTGGGAGGCAGAAGAAACCAGTGAAATCTGTAGACATTCCCTGCCAACCTCACATCATCACAGAGGAGGATATTTCTGTGTCACTACTGAACAAAATAGCTGCTCATGAGCAGTTGGATGGCATACAGCGCTGCAGGCTCTCTGCAGGGTGAGTGTGATGCGAGTGTGTGCAGGCGTGCACGCGCATGCACACACACACGCACACACGCGCACATTCATTCTATAATGACCTCCACGGAAAACTCCTCCGCCATCCTTCCCATCCGCAGTGTTGGAGCAATTAGGTAGGACTTGGGCAGAATGATTCATGCTTCAATAAATTCAATTTCAACAAAACATAATTATAGTGAGTCACCTAATCGCAGCTGTAATCACGGCCCGCCCCTCCAGAAGTCAAAACAGTTGAGGGCATTCAGCAAGGGCGTCTATTCCCTCATTACGACTGAAGTTTGCATCTTTTGCCAAGCAGCTATACTTGGGACTACAGTTCCTTTCTAATTTTTTAAATTACGGAATATTTCAGACATACATCAAGGTGTAATGCATACCCTAGTGAATACCCTTGTATGCTCCAAGCAGCTGAAAAAGAAAATGTTACAAATATGCTTGAATCCCTGATCCTATCCCTCTATTTGTCAGTAGAGACAATAGTATTTGCTTTTGGCATTTATCATTCCCATTACTTACTTTATATATCTACTCTCACTCTGTGTGTAGCCTTAAAATCACATAGCATTGTTTTCATGTATTGAGTGTTACTTTTTAAAAAGATTTATTTATTTATTTATTTATTTATTTATTTATTTATTTATTTATTTATTTATTTGAGTTGGGAGAGGCAGAGAGAGAATCTTAAGCAGGCGTGCAGCAGGCACCGGGCTTGATCTCAAGACCCTGAGATCATGACCTGAGTGGAAATCAAGATCTTTACTTAACTGACTGAGCCACCCAGGCACCCCTTGAGTGTTAACTAAATGGCATCATTTGTGTATCCTTCTGCAACTTGGTTTCTTTGCTTAACTTTTTGATATTTTTCATATTGAACATGTATCTCTAGTTTTCTCATATTAACTGCTGTTTAGAATTCCATATACAAGTACATCAAAATGTATTTTTTATCCATTCTCCTCTTGATGGACATTTAGTTTGTTTCTTACACTTTCTACTACAAGTGATATTTGCATGAATATCCTTACACATATTTCCTGTGCTCACATGTGAGTTTCCCTAGGGGTATCCCAGGAGTGGGGTTGCCACTTATTGGGTATCTGCCTTGTCAACTTTAGATGCTGCCAAATTGTCCTCTAAAGTTTGCATATCCACTGGAAGTTTAGAAGGGTTTCTGTTATTCCTTGTTTTCTCACCAGTACTTGATACTCTCAGACTTTTAATTTTTGCCTATTTGATAAGTATGAAACATTTCTTCATATAGTTGTAGTTTACTTTTTCCTAATTCTTGCTGAGATCAAGCAGCACTGCATAGGATGAGGAACCATTCAAATGTCTTCTTTTGGGAATTGTCTGCTCGTGTATTTTGCCCCTTGTCTATTGTTTATCTTTTGGGGAGGTTTTTGATAATACATTAAATCTGTTTCAAACGTGGTAACTTATAATTTCTGTTTCTTTCCTTATCCATTTTAATAAGTTGTATTTTTCAAGAAATTATTCCTTTCATCTAAGTTGTAAACTATGATGGTATAAAGTAGTTTCAAAGTTCACTTATTTATTTAATTTTTTAAAGATTTTATTTATTTATTTGACAGAGAGAGAGACAGTGAGAGAGGGAACATAAGCAGGGGGAGTGGGAGAGGGAGAAGCAGGCTTCCTGCCGAGCAGGGAGCCCAATGCGGGGCTCGATCCCAGGACCCTGAGATCATGACCTGAGCTGAAGGCAGACGCTTAACAACTGAGCCACCCAGGAGCCCCATATGTTTTTAATGTCTGTGGGATTTGTGGTGATAACCCATTTTTTTTTAAATTCCTGACAGTGGTGACATGCTTTCTCTCTCTTGTGAGTTTAACTAGGAATTTGTTGATTTTGTTTTGTTCTTCAAAGAACCAGTTTTTGGCTTTGTTTTTTTTCTTTATAAATGATTTTCACATTCATTGATTTATATTTTTATCCTTATTTCATTCTTTCTACTTTGGGCTTACTTTGCTCTTCTTGGTAGAGCTTGCTAAGGTAGATTAGGTCATTGTTTTCAGACCTTTCTTTTTTTTTGTATTTATTTATTTATTTATTTATCTATCTATTTATTTATTTATTATTATGTTATGTTAATCACCATACATTACATCATTAACTTTTGAGGTAGTGTTCCATGATTCATTGTTTGCATATAACACCCAGTGCTCCATTCAGTATGTGCCCTCTTTAATACCCATCACCAGGCTAACCCATCCTCCCACCCCCCTCCCCTCTAGAACCTCAGTTTGCTTTTCAGAGTCCATCGTCTCTCATGGTTCATCTCCCCCTCCGATTCCCCCCCCTTCATTTTTCCCTTCCTACTAGCTTTTTTTTTTTTTTTTTAACATATAATGTATTATTTGTTTCAGAGGTACAGGTCTGTGATTCAACAGTCTTACACAATTCACAGCACTCACCATAGCACATACCCTCCCCAATGTCTATTACCCAGCCACCCCATCCCTTCCACCCCCCACCACTCCAGCAAACCTCAGTTTGTTTCCTGAGATTAAGAATTCCTCATATCAGTGAGGTCAAATGTAGTGATCTGAAGGGTGTGTGTACCCCGATGTTTATAGTAGCAATGTCCACAGTAGCCAAACTATGGAAAGAGCCAAGATGTCCATCGACAGATGAATGGATAAAGAAGATGTGGTATATATATATACAATGGAATATTAGGCAGCCATCAAAAGGAATGAAATCTTGCCGTTTGCAACAATGTAGATGGAACTGGAGGGTATTCTGCAGACCTCTCTTCTTTTGCACTTAAATCTATGTTTTGCTCTGAGCACTACTTTAGCTACATCTTGTATTTTCTTATTGTATTTTCTTTATCATTCAGTTCAAAGTATTGTCCAATTTCCTTTGTGATTTTGTATTTGACTCAATTATTTAAAGGTATGCCATTTAATTTTCAAATAATTGTATTTTCTTAGATATCTTATTATTGATTCATTGTGATTATAGGATATGATCCACATGATTTCAGTCTTTTTGAACTTATTGACACTTGTTTTATAGCACAGAATGGATGGAACTAGAGGGTTTTATGCTAAGTGAAATAAGTCAATCAGAGAAAGACAATTATCATACAATTTCACTCAGATGTGGAATTTAAGAAACAAAACAGAAGAGTATAGGGGAAGGGAAGGAAAAATAAAATAAGATGAAATCAGAGAGAGAGACAGACCATAAGAGACTCTTATCTCTAGGAAACAAACTGAGGTTTGCTGGAGGGGAAAGAGGTGCGGGGATGGGGTAACTGGGTGACGGGCATTAAGGAGGGCACTTGATGTAATGAGCATTGGGTGTTATATGCACCTGATGAATCATTAAACTCTACCTTTGAAACTAATAATATACCATATGTTAATTAATTGATTTTAAGTGAACAAAAAGATTAATTTGAAAAGAAAAAATAAAAGGAATGTGTATTTGGATAGAATTCTATAAATGTCAATTAGATCGGGGTGTTAATAGTGATGTTTATGTCTTCTAATTGTTTTATCATTGATCAGAGAAGGGTGTTAATACATACTATGATTATGGAATTGTCTTTTTTTTCTATAATTCTATTAAGTATTGATTCATGCAGATTTCTTATTAGGTGTAAACACATTTATAATTATTGTCTTCCTTGTGAATTGTCCCTTAAAAAATTTATCCTTTCCCTGTCCATTTTTGCCATTGTAACCAGTGTAAAGTGGTAGCTCATTGTAGTTTTGATTTGAATTTCCCTGATGGCTAATGATGATGAACATTTTTTCATGTGTCTGTTAGCCATTTGTATGTCTTCTTCAGAGAAGTGTCTTTTCATATCTTCTGCCCATTTTTTGACTTGATTATTTGAGTTTTGGGTGTTGAGTTTGAGAAGTTCTTTATAGATCTTGGATACCGCCCTTTATATGTAGTGTCATTTGCAAATATCTTCTCCCATTCTGTGGGTTGCCTCTTTGTTTTGTTGACTGTTTCCTTTGCTGTGCAGAAGGTTTTATCTTGATGAAGTCCCAAAAGTTCATTTTTGCTTTTGTTTCACTAGCATTTGGCAATGTATCTTGAAAGAAGTTGCTGTGGCTGATGTCAAAGAGGTTACTGCCCATGTTCTCCTCTAGGATTTTGATGGATTCTTGTCTCACATTGAGGTCTTTCATCCATTTTGAGTTTATCTTTGTGAATGGTGTTAGAGAATGGTCGAGTTTCATTCTTCTGCATGTGGCTGTCCAATTTTCCCAGCACGAGTTATTGAAGAGACCGTCTTTTTCAATTTTTATAGTATCTTTTGTTGTATATAAGTTTTACACTTATTTTAATGGAGGTGAATGTATCAGTCCTCTTTAAAGTTATTGCTCCAAACTTCTTGCTAGAAGTTTGCCTTCCCAAAGGCAAGGGAAACAAAGGCAAAAATGAACTATTGGGACTTCTTCAAGATAAAAGCTTTTGCACAGCAAAGGAAACAGTCGACAAAACCAAAAGACAACTGACGGTATGGGGAAGATATTTGCAAGTGTCTTATCAGATAAAGGGCTAGTATCCAAAATCTATAAAGAACTTATCAAACCCAACACCCAAAGAACAAATAATCTAATCAAGACATGGGCAGAAGACATGTATAGACATTTCTCCAAAGAAGACATCCAAATGGCCAACAGACACATGAAAAAAAGCTCCACATTCCTTGGCATCAGGGAAATACAAATCAAAACCACAATGAGCTACCACCTTACAGTAGTCAGAATGGCTAAAATTAACAAGTCAGGAAATGACAGTTGTTGGCGAGGATGCAGAGAAAAGGGAACCCTCTTACACTGTTGGTGGGAATGCAAGCTGGTGCAGCTACTCTGCAAAACAGTATGGAGGTTCTTCAAAAGTTAAAAATAGAGCTACCCTATGACCTGGCAATTGCACTACTAGGTATTTACCCCAAAGATACAAATGTAGTGATCCGAAGGGGCACCTACACCCCAATGTTTATAGCAGCAATGTCCACAATAGCCAAACTATGGAAAGAGCCCAGATGTCCATCAACAGATTAATGGATAAAGAATATGTGAGATATATATATATATATACACACATATATATGTATATATATATATAATTGAATACTACTCAACCATCAAAAAGAATGAAATCTTGCCATTTGCAGTGACGTGGATGGAACCAGAGGGTATTATGCTAAGCTAAATAAGTCAATCGGAGAAAGACAATTATCATATGATTTCACTCATATATGGAATTTAAGAAACAAAACAGAGGAGCATAAGGGAAGGGAAGGAAAAATAAAAGAAGATGAAATTGGAGAGGGAGACAAACCACAAGAGACACTTATCTCTAGAAAATAAACTGAGGGTTGATGGAGGGGAGGGGGGTGGGGGGATGGGGTAACTGGATGCTGGACATTAAGGAGGACATGTGATGTAATGAACACTGAGTGTTATGTAAGATTAGTGAATCACTGAACTTTACATCTGAAACTAATAATATGCTGTATGCTAATTGAATTTAAGTAAAAAATAAAAAAAAATAAAGTTGGTGCTCTAAACATTTTTGCATGTATGGATTAAAAACATTCTGTCTCACTCCAAGGTTTTAAAGAGATGCCCTGATTTCTTCTAAAAGATTTTAAGGTTTTCTTTCTCATATCTATGTATTTAATCACCATTAAATACAATTTTTTAAAAAGATTTTATTTATTTGACAGAGAGAGACACAGCGAGAGAGGGAACACAAGCAGGGGGAGTGGGAGAGGGAGAAGCAGGCTTCCCGCGGAGCAGGGAGCCTGATGCGGGGCTCGATCCCAGGACCCTGGGATCATGACCTGAGCTGAAGGCAGACGCTTAATGATTGAGCCACCCAGGGGCCTCTAAATACAATTTTGTTTAAGGAGAGATGTAAGAATTTAATTAAATTTGTTTTTCATATTAATAACCAGTTATTTCAGCCCCTCCTATTTCCTCCACTGATCTGAATGTCATCCCCATTTTATATTGTGTTTTGTAATATGTCATTCCCCTTGTTTCTTTAGAAAAGTTTTTGCCATCATCAGAGGAAAGAAATTTTCCATCTAGGAAGCCTTCCTGGTGTCCAACAAGTACCAAAAAAAGGACAAGTCAACTATAAGTGATTTTTAAAGACCACTAGGCACTGAATTGGCCCTTCCAGAATGCTTTTTAAATTTATTGCTGATTTTCCAGAGGAGGAATTTAGGGGAGGGATAGGAGGTGTTCAACTGGCAAATGCAATCTCTCTAGCTAGTGAGCTTTGGGAGGGAATGGCTGTTAATCAATTGTTTTTGCGATGTGCAAAGACCACTAAACTTATTACAAATCAGTTGACTTTGAGAAAGAACTCTTGGCTGTCTTTTCCCATCACTTTTCCAACTAGCAAAAGCTATTTTCCCCATGAACAACAATTTTAAGTGTCTTTGGTAGAAATAGAGAAATTTAGACTCCCTCAAACTCCAACTAAACTCAATTATCTCAAGCTCAAGTCACACCTTTGCTCTTGGGAAGAGGGCTCCTTCTCTAGCCTTTCTTGGTGATCAGTGAAGAGTTAAAAGAAAGAGTTGGAAAGCTACTTTTGGCCACTTTCTCCTATGTTGAGCTACATTCACAGCCAGAAAGCATTTCAAAGGATTGGTTTATACTTGGCTAAAAAAAACTGGTAGTTGTGATGTACTTAATCCTTCAGCTCTTTTGACTTTGCAATAGGTAGCCTATTCAAAACCTGAACTGACTGCAATGATCAGGTACTCTAGGGCTGCACATATGTTGCCTGAATGTTTAACCTAGTATTTTCTTTCTTGTTGGAAGAAAGGGTTAACACAAAATTCTTACCCTGCCCAGTGATCACTGAAGGAGTAAAAGATTCAAAAAACTTTTAGCTTGTATGTACTTTGTACCAAAAAGCTAGTTTGAGAAATCTGAGAAATACACTATTTAATTTTTATTTTTGCCAAATTGTCCTTAGAGTGTAACAGCCTCTCCTAAACATATATAGATTGGAATCTTTGTTTTTATTTTCTTGGTAGGCAAAATTCCCTCCAATACCTTTATATGATCTACAAATTCTCTTTGTCTTCTCCAGACTGTACTCTAGGGATGGAAATGGGCATATCCCTTTGCTTATTTTCTTTTTATTCTGAATTCAAAGCACTGAGAACCATCCCCCCCCCCACCCCACACACACTCCTCAACATGAAAATGGGGTGAGGTCTCCTAAGCCTTCCATTGGATCTTTCCTTGGCCATTTTTGGACAGTCAACAGTTATCCTCTTTAATGGTCACAGGCACAATATACTGCTGCCCACGGACTATAAAAAATGACAGAAAATATGAAAACTGTAGGTTTTGACTTTATTATGTCACCTCTCTGTCTTCTATAGTTTTTGTCTTCAGCTGCCTTAGGTCAGCATGGCTATAGACTGAAAGAAGTGCTCCACAGGAGAAAAGCACTGGACCAGGGGCATGACGTACTAAGAGCTAGACACCTCAGTCAAACCATTTTTCTGGTTCTCAGTTTTCTTGTCAGCAAAAATCAGGGGTCACAATGCTGATTAGGGTTAGTCATTTAGGGTAAATGAGATAAGCAGGTCTGGTTGGTTCTTTGATGCCCTAGAGTTTATTTCCCCCCTATGACACCAGTCTAAAGAGGAGTGCCCAACTTTGATCATTGCCACGGGACTGAGGTCCAAAGTGTTTCCAGATCTGGTTTTTCTAGAGCTGTAGTTATATGAATTTCTAAAAAGGAAATATCTCAATACCTAAGCATTGGCAACTAATTCAAAAATTTAAAAATTAAACTTTCTGTGGCCCTAGCAAAATATGTCTCAATCCCTGGGTCACCAGTTGTAACCTCTAGACTAAATGGTATTTAAGGTCTCTTCCAGTTCCGAAATTTTATACTTTAATTATCCAAATGGTCTGAATTGAAGGCAGAACTGGTGTTTGAATGTGAGGAAGATTTTCCTGGCACCCAGTTCTTATATTTTGAAACAGGTGACCAAGGGAAATTGTGAAATGTCCTTCAAGTGATCTTGAAGAATAAGAGACACCTCCTTCTGTCTGGAATTAGTTAGGAGCAGTTGCCAGGAGGGGATGGATATGTTCTCTCACAATTCTTCTCAGTTTAGATGTTGTAAAAACTGCATTTTGTGAGTTTTATTTCAAATGTCCTCAGGTCCTTTTAGGGGAGGGAGGAGGTGGTAGTTTGGTTTCTGATTCGCAGGGCCTCTCCCTTCTCAATTCCTGGAATCATCCTGGGGGACTCTGTAAGCCAAAATTAAAATTTTGGTTTCTAGCTTCCCTTCTAAGGTTTAGATTAGGTTTCATAACTTGGAATTGAAATCAGGGCAGTAGTTGGAGTGTGGATGAAAATGTCTACAGCTCAAGTGGTCTGCATATTAATGAAAAGCAGAGAGGGCAATAAATAAAGGTGGAGATGAGTGATGGCAAAGATAAGAGACTTTTAACCTCACTTCATTTTCACTACAGTTCAGTCCTTAAGAAAATTGATCCTGATGACCTCCATTCATTTTCCTATGGATTAAAAACACCTAGGAAACACACAGACATCTTTTACACACTTAGTGTGCTCAAGCCCAGAGTCAGCAGTTCAATAAGCAGAATTCAGTGTAGTTACTGATTATATCAGGTAAGTCCTAGGGTCTCTTATTCCACAGTAACCACAGCAAAATAAATATTCCACCGCCCTTTGGAAGAATCAGAAGATAGACGCCAGAAAGAAAGAAAGAACATACACATATTTAGTTATTAATCAAACCTATTTTGACAGCACAATGCATATTAACTGGGGAGAGGAAGTTGAGTGAAGCCCAGAGAAGCAAGCTTGGCCAAGGATCCACTTTCATGTATAAATGAGTAACATGGATCATTGACTGAACCCAAGTGCTTCTGACTGCTAGATGGGAAGATAGGGCTGTCTGGGTTGAGAATTCTCTCCATCACCACTATCATCCCCAAAATTTAAGTACTAATTTTGTACCTGCTAAGGTGGGTGAGGGGCAAAAAATCTACTTAGATACTATATGTGGTGGCCACTTGTCTGCTTCTTCAACATCAATTCTCCCTTCTATGACACCATGGTGAATTTCCTCTAGGGTACCACTCCTCCAGAAGTGCACGCAGTCTTGGTGGGCCTGTCAGTCAACTGGCAAAATGATAAATGGTTGGATCTAAATAGCAAAATCAGATTTGCTTTGAGGAATTTGAATAAATGGAGTGACAAAAAAGAAGTCCAGAATTCATCCTGACAGAGCATCCTGAAGAGACAGTTGATTTGTTCCCTAATGCTATTCTGAGCCCTGTCCTTTTCTGAGGTCTGGTAGTTCATTTTTTCCAGTGACTCACAGAACTATCCCATAGCCTTAAGAAAAATCTTACTTTATATTTAAGTTAGCCAATCATTTCTGTTGCTTGCAATCCAGGAAACTTAACAAGTATGTCAAACATCTTCCTTGTGATCTCACCAGCTGAGAGCTGATGGTGAAGAAAAAAGATAATCTATTGATAAATCATTAGAATTAGTAAGGGATTTGATGAGGTTACTATATCCAAATTCAATATACAAAAATCAATTGTATTTCTATATACTAGCAAAAAATCATTAAGAAATAAAATCAAGAAACATATACCATTTATAATAGCATAAAATATCAAATACTTGGAAATAAACCAAAGTTGCTGGAGGGGAGGTTGGTGGGAGGGAGGGATAACTGAGTAATGGGCATTAAGGAGGGCCCTTGGTGTAATGAGCACTGGGTGTTATATGCAACTGATGAATTACTAAATTCTACCTCTGAAACTAATAAAAAAAATATCAAATATTTAAAGTAAATGTAATGAGTCTATATGTATACAATCCCTATATAGACATTTATAGAATATTATTGAAACTAAAAAGGCTAAATACATAGATTTTCTTTTTAAGCTGCTAGTTTGAGAGATTTTTGAAACAGAATCTCGGAGTTGACACAATCAAGTTCATTTTTTTTTGCAGATAAGGAAAACAAAACTAGAAGGATAAAACAGCCTATTCAAGTTAGGCCAGAAAGGCCTCAAGTAGCCCAGTACTACCACTGGCTTGCTGCTCTGGGCTGCCAACTGGGCATCCCTGCAACTGGGGCTAGACCATACTCCTTGTCTCCAAGGGCCAATGCTTAATACTGGCTTTGAGTTGGCTCTACCACTTTTCTCAGGGCATTCTAGCAATGAGGTGTCTGTCTTCTTTCTTTCCATCTTTCTTGGATATTCTAGTACCCATGAAAAATCGACAGGATGGACTCACTATGAGATTGTCTGCCTGAATTAGGCGTGTAAATCCACGTTGATTTCCGGGGTTGGCAATCTGCAGTTCTTCTGACTCTTTGAAAGTAGCAGGTTGTCGCTGGGATACTCATTCATTTCATGTAGCTCAAGGGACCACAACCCAATAAGAGGCATCTTTTCATTACATTTTTCCAGTTTCTGGTCACCGACATTGTATAAACTCCCATTTCTTCTCTTCCATGTGGAATAACCAGACTTCAGTAACCAAACTCAGACCAAGAACTGCAGTTTCCTCCCAACCCCCATGCTTGACTTTCCCTCTGCTGTTTTTTCCTCTCTATTCCATGGGTTATTTTTTCCAACTTGGGAGACAAGGAGAATGTGTATCCCAGGTAAAACGAGGAGGGAAGGGAGGAGCCATGGCACAGACACATCAAAAGAGCCCTTTGTACTCAGGGCACATTATTCCTGGAATCCAATCAAGTGCCCAAAAACCCAACCAAGCTTTTCAGACAGCACAGAAACCAGTCATGCAGGCCTCTTGGGCTTTGCTTTTTAAAAGCTTTATAGGGTACACTGAATTATTTGGTTGGGTCTTTTCAACCGTGTGACATTTGGGTTTTCAATGGCACAAATGGAGTTGATCATTAATTATTTGGACGCTTTAATTAAAAAAAAAACCAACTTCAGTGTGGATTTATGAGGGTCTGCTGGGGGGCAAGGACAAGGAGGCCTTTAGTGATTCCCTCATTTGAATGAGAGTGAGGGTTGGGAAGGTCTAGAAAGGAACACTATAGAATCATCTTCCGAGAAGGTCTTAAACCTGAGTGAGGGTTTATTTGAGGGAGGAGAGGCCTACAATGAAGAAAATGGAAAGGACACAAGGGAACAGAATCCTGGGACCTGCCAAATGCATTGGGGCAGGGTGTTTAATAAAAATCAATGGTGTAGCAGGGAGCCATCGGGGGGTCCTGAATCAATACCTTTCACATAAAAACTAGAAAGTCCAATGGATTGGGGTGGGGGAAGGGCTGGTTTCTGGAACATTTGATTAACTTAACCAGAGAGGGGAATTTGTCAGTGGAATGTTGAATGTCCAGAGGGACATGGTCAGTCTCTTCTGGTTTCAGAACAGTGAGGTAATGAGGGCATCACGTTTGCTCTCTTCCTTTTGGCGGGATGTTCTGCAACCTTGCTTTCTTCTTTAAAATGGATGTGTGTCCTGCTTGAGTCTCACACACTCTCCATTTCCTGAAATCCTGAAAAGGCTCTCATATTCCCAGAGGATTCCACTCCTCGGTGCCTCTCCATGAAGGAACCTCATCTCAGTGACAATCTCGGGTGGGTTTGGAGAACAAGGGAAAGGAAATAAGCTCTTCTCCAGAGATACCAGGAACTCCCATTTCTTCAATCTCTTGTATCCAGGAGCCTCAGGAAAAAGAGACTCAGCACATTTTAAAAATGCTGATGAAAAGTGCTTATCCTTGACATCGCAGTGCACAGCCATACCATATGTGGAAAAGAAACACAATGATTTGTGTGCATCTCTTTGCTGAGTTCCCCACTTGAATTTTTAAAGCCCCTGCCTCTAGTCAAAGTAATTCTATATAAAGAAAAAAAAAATCACAAAAAACTTGGATGTCCCTGATGTCTTTCCTTCTAAAATGCACAAAATTATTTTAGGAATTGTTCCTATGGTGTCAGTATTATTTATCCCATTTTGCAAAGGAAAGAAACTGAGTCTGAAGGAACTCAAGCAACATGCCAAAAGTTATAAAATATTAGTAGGCTGGAATTTTGGCCTTTTGGAAACAAGCATTTCTCACAAAAGACGTCACAATCTTATCCACGGGATTATAGAACTAGGCTATCCAGATGGTGTTTCAGGAAGAAATCCAGAGCATTTACAAATGGGTTATTTGTTTTTCTTTACAGCTACTTCCATGCAAAGTATGCATCCATTTTAGAGAAGAGAGAAATGAAATTGATCCAAATGTTTTGTAGTAAGTCTGTCTGAGGTGTAGTGGTGGTGGTGTTTGTTCTGTCCCAAGTTAAGGTCTGGAGGGGTCATGAAAGGCTGAAGGTAAACCTGGCTGAAGTTGATATTTGAAAGTAAAATGAGAGAATGACTGACTGAGAAGTATGATATGATGGACCTGCTCAACATGAAAGCAAAGGTGAGATTTAATGCCTCCTCCCAACCTCAGAAGATCAAGTTGGAGGGGAAAGTGTCTGGGGGGAGGAGCCCAAGAGGAAAGGTTGGGCCACAGCTTTCACCCCTGCAGGTAGAGAGAGGAGTGGGCCATTGTTCCAGGAACTTGTGGGCTCCCCAGGAGTGTTATCTACCTCAATCAGTCAGGGAAAACAAAGGGACGTCACCGGTGGGTTTCAGCAAGTAAAAGTACAAAGACATGGTCTGGAGAATGTGTTTTACCTCGGTTTTCCTTACAGAGAGAGCTCTGCAGGGGCTTCACTTGGGTGTGGGGTGGTGGGGTATAGTGATTGAGAGAGGTTAAGCATTCCAGGTGACACTGCCCAGGCTCAAGACACCCACCAGTTTTCATTCCACAGTATATGGGTAAAAGCCAGTCATACTATTGTATTTGCACCTAAATTTAAGATACTATATTATGATAAAGTTTTATATTATTTCTAACTCAGGACTTATAGGTTTCAACACATTTTGGGGCTGTCTGGCGATGAAAGATAAGACCTGCTACATAAGTGGTATTTATCTGGGGACTCAAATCCTGAAACAGAACCACTGCATGTAATGTAGCTCTACCTGGAAACTTCTTTCCCCTGGTCTTTACCTAATAGACTCATCTTCTTCATTCTTGTCTCAGCTCAGTGTCACCTCCTCAGAGATGCCTTCCTTTACCCCTAGGTCTACATAAAGTCTTCATGTAAGGTCTCTCCAAGTGTTCTGTAATTTCCTTCAGAGACCTTATCACCTGAAAAAGTAGTTACAAACTGATAAGCTATTTAATCCCTTTTTCTGGTACTGGGTAGTAAGGTCCTTGAAGGCAAGGACCATGTCTGCAATGCTTGCTTGTAATGCTTCCACTGTCGAGCAATATTTGCTGAATGAAGGAATGAATGGTCGTGTCAGGAAATCTGAGATTTAGTCTGGATTCTGCCACTGTCTGCCTGAGTGGCTGTGGCCTTTCTTGGCTCAAGTGTCCTTATCTGTTAAATGATGCTGTCGGAATTGATACACTGAGGACCCTTGTAACAACACCTCTCTATGATCCATTGTAACACTCCCTGTGGTTGGGTCCTTCTTGGGCAGCTCCTTCAGCTCTTTCATTCGCCCCCAAATAATCTCAACTCCCCAACATATTACTGACAAGGAGTATTTTCCTGTTGATTCCACAGCTCTCTTGGAAGATACTACAGCTCACAACTCTTACCGCTGTACTCCCCAAGTATTTGACATTTCTTCTTGATTCGATTTTCAACTCTCCTGCTGTTTCTCCATTCCTGGGATTCTCTCCACTCTCTGAAGTCTCCCAAAGTTCTCTCTTTTACTTAGAGCAGTTGCACACTTGGTTACGCACCCTTCTCACTCAGCTGCCTCAGGGCACATGGTTGTTGCTCCTCAGATGTCTAGCAAACTGGCTGCATCTCAACTTCACTGTGTGTTTCCTTTTTTTTTTTAAATTTTATTTATTAGAGAGACAGTGAGAGAGAGAGAGAGAGCAAGCATGAGTGAAGGGAGGGAGAGGGAGAAGAAGAATGAATCCCTGCTGAGCAGGGAGCAGGACCCTGGGATCATGGCCTGAGCTGAAGGTAGACGCTTAACTGACTGAGCCACCCAGGCGCCCCATCACTGTGTGTCTGTGTGTTTCTTTCCAACTCCACATTCAGTGACGTTGTGTTGGTAGCTTAAGTTAGCCACGGTGGGAGGGCTTACTACAGAAATTGGCAAATGCTATAAATCAGGGATTTTCTCTCTTGGAGAACTCGTTACGTGGTACTGGCACGCACTCTCTGAGCTCCTCCAGCCAGGTTATCACCTAGTTCAGGAAGTTGGTTGAACCCAAAGACCCTTCGTCATTACACTTATATATAGTTTTTAATTCCTCATGGTCTAGGCAGAGTAGTAGGAGCTGAGAAAGGTTCATATAAAATGTTAACTGTATTAGTCAGGGTCCCTCCAGAAAAACATAACCTATGCCAGATAGGTTAAAAGAGGAACCTTAATATGGGAAACTAGCTACATATTAGGGTTAATAGAACTAAAAGGGCACATGGGTGAAGCAAGCCCTAGATTAGCAGGATGCCACTATTACCTCTAGGGCTGGAGTGATGGGGAGGGGAGGTGGTGTTACCAGAGTTTAGAAGCTAGAACTGTAGAGGGAGAGCGTTACTGGTGGAAGTGGGACCCCAAAGGAGACTAAGCTGCTGTTGGGATGTCTCCTAAAATATGGAATGAGGGGAGTACCTGGACTTTTTCCTTCCCCCAGGAAGGAAATTGGTCAACCTTAATCAGAAGCCAGTTGGAATGAAGTTTGGGAAATGTAGCAAGCAGGGGTCAGCCCCCTATAATGCAGAACAGGACAGAGCAGACATGGCAATGAATCTGATGATAAACAGGAAAATCATCATCCTAATAACTCATCATACTCTGGATAATAATATCCCTAAAGGGACATCTAGTACCTTCAAGGTTACAGCCAGTCACATGGCTTTCCTAGAGTCCCAAAGTCAAGACTCACTCTATGAACCCAAATAATTCCCTTGAGTCTGTCTCCCAAAACCATTCTACAGTGAAGATAGATTAAGATCCAAAAACTCATTGTAAGATACTGACAATCCTAATATAGCTTCATGATTGCAAGAACCAGGGACAATCACATTTGTGGAAAGACAGAAGTTTTCCCATCTTTTATTAGTGGAGCTGAAATAGTAATGACTAGAGACATTCTTCTACCCCCATCTTCCTTTTCTTTATTTGTTTCTTATTTTCTAAGAATCCAGGCGCTGTACCAGATACTGAGGTTACAAAGGTGTTTTAGAACTTGTCTTCAGAGAACTTACAGCATGGGTGGGAAGCAGATAATCACAGGCAGTGGCCAAAGGGCCTGGGCAACGCTGGATTCGTGGACTAATCCTAAAGAAATAAAAACTTCTGCTTCTTGGTCTGCTTTCACCTGGGCTGACAATAGGGGCAGATCATGGGTCGCTGGGGTTCTTCTTAGCAGCTTCAGTGGCTCCCTGGTGCTTGGACACTTTGGGGTTAATCCCTTTCTTCCTCATGTGAGGCTCATTTCCCCCTGAGGATATTTCTACATTTGCCTTTTAGTAAATACTCATGCTTTTCCACTTGGCTCTCTGCTCATCTTCCCATAGGGGGATAGTGTCAGCATCTTGTCTCTTGTATTGCCAGTGACTATAACTCTAGTGTGCTATCAGCTCAGTAAATGGCAGATTTCTTCCCTGCCTGCACGATGAGTTTTACTTTTGCGCCTAGATGGGGCTGGGCCCAGTGATGTGTTGAACTGTGTCTGTGTTGTGGCGTGTTCCTGCCAACACGCTCCCAGAATTGGGGCCCCTTGTCATCTCTGTCATTCCAGCTTATCAAGGGATGCCAGAGTTAGTCAGTGCTTCCCACTCAGCTTGGACCTCTAGTCTGTGCCCTCCTACAAGGTCAGACACAGAGAACAAGAAATGCAGAGGGTAAATGTGAGACTGTGAAAATGAGAGAATAGGGATAGAAAGAGAGAGAGAGAGAGAGAGGCTCTTTTCTGCTGCCATGGTGGCAGTGGCACATACTGGAGAGAGGAGGGATATGTAAAGAGGATTCAGAGGAAGTTCTCTGTGTGTTCTGAATTTCCAGCGGGAAAACACCTGTGCAGTTTCTTTAGAGAAACTCAAAGAACAGGGTGCCTGGGTGGCTCTGTCAGTTAAGTGTCTGCTTTCAACTCAGGTCATGATCTCAGGGTCCTGGGATTGAGCCCTGTGTCGGTTGTCCTTCTGCCCCTCCCCCTGCTCATGCTCGCTCTCTCTTTCAAATAAATAAATAAAATCTTAAAAAAAACAAAACAAAACAAACCCAAAGAACAACATGTATAATTCAGTTTTGTGATTTGGGGTACTTTCACTTTTGGAGATGGGATTCCAAGAAACTTAGCTATATTCAGGATACATTCCAAGGTTGTTGAATTACCTGATGTTCAAATTATGAGCAGCTCTGAGCCCCTGCAGAAGCAAAGTGCATGTGGTGATGGACAGAGGCCTGGATGCAGTGCAGGAAGATGTGTTGGCTGCTTCCTTCCCACGTGTTTGTGCTCAAGCAAGACACTCATCATCTTCTCATCAGTGTCCTCATCTGCATGAGGCTATGATGAGTATCCTGGCCAATTTACTCAGGTCTGTTGGGAGGCTTGGCCAAGTGGAAGCACTTTATAAATTGGAATGTATTATAGCCATGCAAGGGGATATTATTTAAATGACATTTCCTGGCAGGGTGCAGCTGCCTTCCACAAAGTGAGGATCAGCTTACTAAAGCCATCCTAGTAGATGAAATGGTCCCTACTCCGGTCATCTTCTATTTTTTTTTTTACTACATTAGAAACACAACCCTCAGGGCTCATAGGTGATAATTGCTAAACAGTGCATCTAACTTAGAAATGCCTACAAAAATTCCACTCAACTTGGTTTAAATTTTCTGCATTGTGGAGGAGGAAGCCATAAATGTTTCTCCAGAAAGAAGTGTGTGACCCAGGCCTGGTAGGTTAGAGCTTTGAAGGGTTGGAGGCTCTAGCAGCCGAAGTGCATCACAAGTGAGTTTCTCAAGTTTTCAAGGGCATATTCTGTAGTCCACTCACTGAGCATTTGTGTGTACGTGTGTCTTTGTGCGTGCTAGTGCATTTATTAGAGGATGTGGTGGTGGCTTAGAGCAGGTAGGTTTTCAGTGCCAACAAACTGCTTGCTTTTCACAAAGAGTAGAGTTTTCCTTGGCTCCACTGCCAGCTGCTTTATCTGTTTTCATTTTAAAGATGTGTTTCCAAAGCACCATTTCCTGAAATCTTTTGGCTGCAGGCAGGTATGAGATTCCCAGTTGCAAACCCAGGGAGAAGGTGAGCTGCCAGGGAGAAGTTTACAATAGGGTGGGTCGTCCAGAGGAGCGCCAACTGAGGTCTTGCCAGGAAGTGGAGAGGGAGCCAGAAACAAGGACCCTCCATGGGAAAAGTTCTCCCTCCAGTTCTGACTGGAAAGTCTTGTCTAAGTATTTTAGTTTGAATAATCAGACTGAGTTCTTGTAATTGAGGAGGGGATATCAAGCTTCAAGTTTAACAGAGTAAGATGAGTTGAAGTGAGTCATTTCCCATGAAGCCTTTCTGCTAACCCCCTTTATAACATCTCCCTATGTTTAGCATCCACCCTGTCTAATCTTGATCACATCTTTATGTGCTTACTGCCTCTTGGGTAAATATCTCACCTACCCAACCAGGATTTGAGCTCTGAGCTCATGTCACATTTACTTATAAACTCTTCAGTGTCTGACACAGTGCCTAGAATGCTGTTGGTGCTTAAAAAATGTCGGTCATGTAAATGGTAAATGATGCAAACCTAGAGCTTTTAATGGGTTTTGATGAAAGATTCATTTATTTCACATACATTTATGGAGCACCTAAATACACCAGTCCCTGTTGCTGGCAGTGGGAAGAGGCTGGGAACAAAGTACCCAGGAAGATAAAAGGAATGACCTGAAAGATAACTTCCTTTTTCCCTACTTTTGTATATTCCTGATTGTTGAGAAAATTTGGCTATGCTCCGGTCCTCATCTTGTTATTCCCATATTCCTGGCCCCTTGTCCCTGTCCAGGGCCTGTCTTAGGCTCTGGGACTTACTTTGTTGGTCCTCAATAGGTCTTTAAATAGCCCTAGGCTAGTTAGTAAACAAAGTATCTCTCTCAGCTCTCCTATCTGACTTAAAACACTCAAAAACAGGATTTTTTAAAAAACCAATTCCCTAGCTATTAAGCTGGTAAGAACAGATGCTACACTTGATCTTAGCCAAAAGACCAAGAAGCAATCTCAGTTCCCTAGCTATCAAAGCTCACACGCTTGCATTGTGGCTAGTTCTGGAGACCAAATCTCTATGTTTCTCTCTGACTCAGATGAAAGTTAGATGAAAATGGAAAGCTACCTTAAAGGACAATAGAAGTTGCTGAAGAACCCTAGGTGGACATATGTGGAGAGGGGAGGAGCAGAGGTAGGATCATTCTATATGGAAGAGCATTGGAGAGTCTCATGGTTTCATGGGAGGATCCTCTGCTTCTCCCACAATGGCTGGTATTCTTCAGATTTCATCATGAAAGAGTCCTGAAGAACACGGGCTTGGCAGATGGCAGTTCGAACTTTGTTTTATTTGCAGAAATGGGAGGAACTGGCACAGAGAAGGGAGTTATATTATTTTTCCCCTGTGTGACCCCACAGGACTGAGCTGGGTTCTCTGGGTCCCAGTTACAGAAAGGGAACTTCTTCCTTCGCTCAAAGGAAGCCCTTTTTGTTGTCTAACAATGAAGTACACACAGAATTGATGAGCTCCTTGCTATTGGAAGTTCTCAAGGAGAGGGTAGATGGAATGTTGGTGGGGTTTTGAGATGGCTTTTACCTCAAATGACCTCTTAGAATTTGAAATGAACCATGGTTCATGCATTCCTCTGTCTGACAATGGTTCTGGTCGTTGGGTCCCAGGGTAGCTGTTCATGCTAACGTTCTCAAAATGTCAGAGCTGCTGCACTGCTCCTTTCTGACTTCTGTCTGCTAGGTCTGAAATTGCTAAGCATAGCCTAATGGAGGGCAAGTTGGCTCAACCTCTCCACCAAAGGACCAATGATGGCAGCTCCTGGAGGTTGTATGAGAGGCAATTTGAGACATCAGGAGAACCTGTGGTCACGTAGCCAAGTTTTGCAGGACTGGCAACCTGCTAGATACATACCTGCCATTCCTGGTCATCTCTGTTCTTCCTCTCCCCCTCCACCCTGCCCCCCACATATTCTAAACAGAACCTTTTGGCTCAAATCCTTCCTCTTGCTATAGTTCCCATCAGTCCTTTTCTTATTATTTACCTTCTAATGGTTCTGAACTATGGCTCCTTCCCTCTTCTGTGAAATAGGCTTTTCTAGGACCATGTTATTCATAAAAACAGAGCACTGGGGCATGAGGGTTGAGCTAAAGGTGCCAGAAAGTCTGCTCTTCCCCTTCCCTTCTGCTGTCATCTGGACTGATGCTGAAATCCTGTGGGACCTGGTTAAAATGTAAAGACCATCCCACCCCCACCCAGGAGGCAGTCACCCAAATAACAGCTAGACTCCAACTATGTAATGCAGACTGTTTGTTCTCATTCTTTTCCTCTGAGAGTATGGGGCCCTGGGTGGGGAAGCCAAGAAGAAAGAGAGAGCTATCAGGGTCTTACCGTAGAGTAGGGAAAGGAGTCCTGAGGCCTGGGAGCTTCCAGACCTGTAAACGGTCTCATCTGGAAGGGGTCTAGTCTGACTTCCTCTTTGTGCAGATGGGGAAAACAAGGACCGTGGAGGAAAACAGATTTGACCAATGTCACGGGTGACAAAAGCACACACTCATCTTTGCCCAGTTTGCCTTTAAGAGCCCTTGAAGGTTTATGCCTGAGGGCTTTTCCAGGGTGAAAGTGAGGTTTTTCAAGTTGGAAAGTTTGGGTACATGATGGTTACTGCAGTATATTCCAGAACAACAGAAAACATCATAGGGCTATATCTCGATTTGAAGCTGTGTCAAGGCTAATCAGTTCTCCTTCTCTGGTTCACCTATGTTGGGAAAAAATGAATAGTAATTTCCTCTTTCATAGGAAGTGTAGGAAACACAAAAGAATGCCCTTGGGTTTCGAGCTCTGGATGGCAGATCTTATATTACACATCCTCTGTGGCCCTTATCTTTAACATCTTTGCCTATGGAATTCCTAGCACCAAGTAGGTATTCCCCACATGCTTTCAAAGTAGACCAAAATTCCACCTTTTCCACTTGTGGGAAGCTGTGGGGTGGGGAGAAGAGGTAGACTGAGAACCTAAAGACATTGCCTACTATTCCATTGGTTTACTATGCATCTCATAATAGGACTTCCCAGACAAACCACAGATGTTGGGACCCTTTACTGCTCATCCCAGGGGCTCAGTGGAACGGCAGCAAGATGTCCTTGCTCATCTAGGGCTCAAGCTGTCCTGTATAACCATATCACCACTGAGCAGAACAGAGGCTCAAAATGGCCTTGTAATCCCTTTCTCCTTTGGGCGAGATTGTCAGTGTGTATGTGGTTTTTTTTTTTTTTTTCCCCCAACACTTTCAAAATCGCAATTGTTTATAGTAACTAGAGATGGCAGAACCTGGCTGAAGGGGGAAGGCTGAGTTTTATCTAACCCCTAATTTAGTTCTCTTAAGTTTGTCCAAGTTCCTGAGATGTTTTTCCCCTGTAAGTTAAACCATTGTTTGTCAAGGGAAATATAAATTAAGAGCTCTATTTTCTGAGTTAAATGGAAACGAGGTCCAGGGAAGCAGATTCTTGCTATGCTCCTCAGATCTCCAATATAACATAGGAACTGGAGTCAGTGTGTGACTTAGACTTGATGAATTCTGGAGGAATCCAAAACTCAAGGAATGTGGGAATTATGCAGAGCCAGGAACCCAGCCTAGGTTCGACTCATCAGAGCTTTTAAGAATCAGTTCGGAAATTCCATGGCATTATTGAAAGGAGCAAATCTCTTTTCCGTTACACAAAATGGATTCTGAAACTATCAATATTCTCTAATTGGACCCCTGGATGGATGATATAAATGCTATGCCCAGACCAAGAACAGTGACGCCATGGTCATCCTCATGTTTATTGTAGAAAGGCAGCTAAACTTCTAGTACTACATCAACTGTCCAATTATGGATCTCTGGATTGTATGATTTGGAAGACACACAATTAAGGGGATGGCTCTGGCCAAACTTGAGTTTGTAAAACTGGTATGAAGCCAATAAGAAGTAACACAAACCTCCTTCAATTTCTCTTTGCATGGCTAGAAATCATGCTGTAGGCTCAAAGCCTTTACAGTGAAAGACAGAGATACTGGAAATCATGTGCATTCACGGACACACAGAAAAAACTATAAATCCATCTTCTGCACCTCCCCAGTCTGATGACCAAGCTAACAAGCCAGTATTTCCCATGGTTACCTTCACAGACCTCAGAAAACATTAAGAACAGATGATGAGCAAAACTATTACAAAGTATTAACGGGCTGAAAACAACAGCCTTATTTAGCTAAATTATTAAAAGCCACTGCAGATAATTCAAATAGGTCCCCCTGGGACAGTATTTTTCAAGAGTGGTCAGTAGCTGACCACCATTTAAAAAACACACTTGGGGTTAAAATGCAGATGTCAGGACTCTACTTCCAAGTCCACTGAACTTAAGTTTCTGGGGGGAGGGTGGGTCCAGGGATCTGCATTTTGAACAAAATGTTGCCATAGACTGAATAGATGGTCAGCTTTGCACATCTGTATACTATGATTTTTAAATACAGCTGATTCTATTGGGATGAACAAATACAACTCATATTCAGAGAAATGCTGAATTTACATAGCTTTGGGTCCTGTTGTACCCCTTAATCAATAGATACCAAGCATAAGACAGTGGTTTATGAAATTTCTTGGCTTTAAAAAATGATATTCACACGCTTAAAGCCTTGCTCTGCCCAGAGATACAAAATATCCATTACCTGGCTGCCGCCCTCAGCCCACATTGCCTACGGTGGCGTGCTGTCCTGCATGCTATGGCAGGAGCCCTGGGTTGTGTTGGAATTAAGGAGGTGGGAGGAGGCCTGGGGCTGGCAGAGCACTTTGCCTGAGTGATCCGAGGCCTGGAGAATTATGACTCTGGGATGAGGTGGAAATTGGCACCTCATATCTTTGTGAGGCTACTCTGACTCGTGCATTACCCTTTCAGGGTGCCAAGTTGCAAGATTAGCTCTATTGCTTTGGGACTGGACTTGGTGTTTGGAAAACTGGTGACTCCTTGGTGTCATAGGACCACCACACCCTCTTCTTGCTACTCTCCATGTTGACCACCCAGCCTGAGCACACTACCTCCTACTCCTGGGTTGGTGATGTGGCCTGACCTCCACAGCAGAGGGCTGGGAAGTCCTGTGAGCTGTCCTCCTGAGGTTACCTCTGGACACGTGTCTTTGATGCTGTCCTCTGGGGGCTTGCATGAGGAAGTCAGGGGTCCCTTCCAACTCTATTCTGACTCTAGTTTGCTGAACACATAGATGTGTCATCACTCTGCGGGGGCAATTTCAGAGAAACAAAGCATATATACCACTCGGAAGGATTACGTAATTGTTTCCTAAGAGCTAAAAATGACAATTTTCTAAAATCATTCTGTCAATGCTAGGGGTATTAAAAGTTCATCACCTCTTTTTTGAATATTTATAAACATAGCAGAAGAGTTCCAAGATATTAACTGACTTTTTCCCTCTGATATTTACTCCATCCACCTCCCTGGCACCTATGTGTGTCCATGCATGCATGCATGTGCAGATGTGCAAACATGTGCCACACACACACATACATACATGTACACACACACACATACCCTTTTCGACCTAGTGGAATGTTCTCAGGGCAAGGTAAGGCTAATGTCGTGTCAGAGAATAGAAATAAAGGCTATCTTTGGCTTTAGTTTTTTTAGTATTGAGGTATAATTGACAAATAACATTATATTAGTTTCAGATGTATGACATAATGATTCAATATTTGTACACAGCAAAATGATCACCACAGTGAGTCTACTTACCGTCCATCACCATATAGAGTTACCAAGCCCATGACCTTAAGGAAATGGAGAGGGGAAGACTCAAAGCATAGTACAAAATGCCTAGGAGAACCATCATTGGAAAACATCCCCCAGGCAGAAGTCGAGAAAGGAATGGACAGGAAAGTCATGAGGTTTTGCTTTTGATGGGTGCTGGAAGGAGAGGCCCTGCTTCTGGGGCAGGACCTCAGGTTGGGAGTCTTTGCTGTGAGTCTCAGCAGAAAATGCCATACTGATATTTTCAGGCCTCTGTATTAGCCCACAGGGAGCAGAATGGGATCTATATCTGCAAACGTCAGCACAGGGAGTCCCTGGGCCTGAACTGGAAGCTGGTAGGAGCAAGGGACAGCTCAGCAGCAGTCTGCTTGGACTGATGGCCTTTGGTGATCAGGTACGCAAAGGATATCTCTGCAGACACCCATATGGATAGATGCTCTCAGGTCCAATGGGCCTCAGTCCTCTGTGAGCCCAGAAGTTAGTCCCCGCCTTGGGGAAAGTGAAGGATTCTTGACAGGATTAAGCATAAGCACATCAGAATAGCGCCTGAAACGATAAATGTAGTTGTTAACCCCCAAAAGGGTATGTTTCCTCTATTCCCTGGTGGTGGTCTGAAAGCCATTTACCCATTGTAGAGGAAAGGCTACTGAGACTCAGCAGAGCTGGTAGTCATTCAGTCCCTGTGTCTTTATTAAATACCTATAATGCTAACTGGAGCCCATTCTAGGCTTAAGAGGAAGCTCCATGGTCACTAAGGGCCTTGAGACACCTTTTACTACAGCAAACTTCAGAGTTAGGGCCAAGTAAATGCTATGTTACAGCCTCCTAGTCAGGATATTTTCTCTTGAATCTGCATGATTTGGAAAAATGTGAGTCAGGACAGATGAAAAAGACAGAGAAATATAACATCTGAATAGTTCTAGGTTCACTCCTTCAGGCCCACAAATGAACATCTATTTTAATCCTTTTGTCTTTCATTTGATTCCTCAGATATGTTCCTTCTAAAAAGCAATTTTGAAGGTGGGGAGGGGTAATTGATTTATGCCATTGTTAAGTGGGCATCCTCCCCAGAAGTCTAGGAAATATCTTGCAGATTTCAAAGGCTTCTTAACCTTTTCTGACATTTAAAAGCAAACAGAAACTCTGCCAGATAAAAGTGAACTGAAAACAACGGTCAAGCTGATGTCCAACTGGAAGGAGCCTGGTTCCTCCAAATTCCTTCCCTTTTACACACTGTCCATTATGAAATGGCACCATAAAACATGAATGTTTCGCTCTTAAAACACACACACACATACACACGCACACATGCACACACTAAAGTTGCTTGTCGTGGCTAAAATAAGCCCAGCGCAGACTGTCAACAGAGCATGGTCCAGATAATATTTTATCCCTTTTTCTATCATTAGGGTTTTAATGGTGGGATTTCAAAACTGGGAGGATTAGAACAGAGCAGTTGAGAAATTTACAGCGGAGCATGGACTCTCTCGGACTCTCTCTCTTTCTTTCCTCTCCCTCTCCATCTCTTTAACAAGTTAGCAGCATGTGGCTTGCCCTTGTTCCAGCAGGAATTATTAAAATAAAAAACACCTTTGGCCATAAACACAAGTGAAAATTGAAACTCACTCATGAAAGTTTATTATTTTTCACTTCAATAACTTCATCCTACATGGAGGACTTTATTTGCCTTGGGAGGTCTTTGGGTTAGGTAATGAAGAAACACGGGGGGTTAGGAGATCCCAAGTCATCAGGGTTGGGAAGCAGCTGGGAGTGGCTTGCGTCTTGGCCTTGGGCCTTCAGTGCTGCTCAAGCATGGAGGCTTTCATGCGCTGGAGCCCACTTCCCTTCTCTCTGGTTGGGGCTGCCTTGCCTTGAGGGTCATGTCCAGGGAGCTGGGCACTGAGCTGGTTTGAAGCCAGTCTGTTCCTCTGCTGGCTTGCTGGCCTTGCATTCATGTCATCTGGCTGGTTCTATAGGCTTCCTGCAGATTTGCTTTGACTTAAGGCACTTCTAGCCCCTGACTAGAATCTTCCACACTCCCAAATTCAAAAGGGATCTGGGAAGGGGTGGGAGGGCAGATATTGAGTGGACAATGAAGAGACACAGGAATGAGAAGAGGCCTCCAATTAAAGAGGAGTTGTTGAACTTGGATAATTTACTTCTGAGAAAAGACTTGACTATAATACCTGGGATGATTTTTATTTCTAGAGAAAGAGAAAAAGGATTTGAAATACAAGAAGTGGACCTTGCTTTATGCGAGAGGGAAATCAACTTCTCCATTTACATTAGTTATTTTAGGTTTTTTGTCACTTGCTGCCAAACCTGGTCCTAAATATATAGTCACCTGTTACAGGGAATAGGCTGTCTGGTGTAGAGACTGAACACAAAGTTTGAGGTTAAACTTTCTAGGACCAGAGTGATAATCTTACTCCATAACATTTTTGGGGACCAAGACTCCATAGAACTCATCACTCCACCATCCTTGGAATCTGACCCTTGTCATCATGGCCCAAAGGGTGCCATCCATATTCAAGGTAGCAGATGGAGAAAAGGATGATAAAGAATAGGCCAGTGGGGCAGGCCATCTGTCTTCCAAGGAAGGTTGCAAGCGGCTGCTACGTGACACTTGAATTTATATTTCACCAGCAAGAAGTTAGCCCCTTGGCCACACTTATCACAATGGAGGCTGGAAAATTAATCTTTATTATGGGTAGCAATATGCTCAGCTAAAAATCTTATTATTAAGGAAGAAAGACAAGTTGCTGGAGAAAATGAGCAGCCTCTGCCACCGCAGTTGACAAGAGCTCAGTCCTTGCCTGTCTTTTTTTTTTTAAGATTTTATTTATTTATTTATTTGAGAGAAGGGAAAGAGCACAAGTGGGAAAGGGAGTGGCAGAGGGAGAGAGAGAAGCAGACTCCCTGCTGAGCAGGGAGACTGACGTGGGGCTTGATGCCAGGACCCTGGGATCATGACCTGGGCTGAAGGCAGGTGCTTAAATGACTGAGCCACCCAGGTGCCCCTAGTCCTTGCCTGTCTTAATGGCCTATGTTGGGCTGGTCATTTGTGTTCCTCCCATTGTTCCATGAATCTATGTGCTCATCATTTCCTCATTAATTGCATCTCTGTGACTTTGTCAGTGTTGCTCCTCTGTGCTTTCACACAGATTCCCATTCCCATTCCCAAGGAAAATCAAAATTTGTCTCATACTGTAGACTCAGAACTTAGAGCAAAGAATATGGAGAGAAAGATGTCAAGTCTATTGACCTCTTTTGTGACTTTACACAAAATGTGACTTTACACAACAACAATTTGTTGTTGTTGTTAGGATCTGGGCACAGGAATACGTGCCATTTTACATAGCTTATTTTGCACTCATCAATGTGGTATAAACCCAGCTAGCTTTTCAAAGCCTTCCTGGGAATGGATTGAGACCAGAACCTCCTCTGGATTCTATCTGGCTCAGGAACTGGTGTTTTGTTCCCTGGGGTGCTGCATGGTTTCAGCCCCTCATCCTGAGTAGCATGACTCATATCCCATCACATCTCCCTTTTGCTTGCTCGTTCTCTCCCGGCTGCCTCTCTCTTGTCCATGTGAGGCGTTTCTGGCTGACTCCCTTTCCAGCATAATTAAATCCAGTAGGCCTTCCAGTTGACCTCATGAGTGTGAGTTAAGCCCATTTATGAAATATGAAATGATCCCAAATGCTCATGATCCAACTTTCCCAGGGGGCTGTGGAGGCGGGTCATATGCTAAGAGCTTTCTGCTGGACATGCTGCAGGGAAGGCAGGTGTGGCATCCCTGGAGATAAGCAGTGCCTTCCATGGACTGATCTCTGGTCTCAAGTGGCAGCGATGATTTTCAATGTTCCCTAAGAGCTTCCATTATCTCCCCGTCTCATTTCTCTTTCCACTTGAGGGTACTTGCTCTTATTCTGAGCAAGCGAGAAAAGCCAGATAATGTCATGTCATATTGGGCTAATGCTTTGTGCTGAATTCTTCATTTTTTTTTTAAGATTTTATTTATTTGGGGCGCCTGGGTGGCTCAGTTGTTAAGCGTCTGCCTTCGGCTCAGGTCATGATCCCAGGGTCCTGGGATCAAGCCCCGCATCGGGCTCCCTGCTCTGTGGGAAGCCTGCTTCTCCCTCTCCCACTCCCCCTGCTTGTGCTCTCTCTCTCGCTGTGTCTCTCTCTGTCAAATAAATAAATAAAATCTTTAAAAAAAAAGATTTTATTTATTTATTTGACAGACAGAGACAGCTGGAGAGGGAACACAAGGAGGGGGAGCTGCAGGCAGAGGGAGAAGCAGGCTTCCTGCTGAACAAGGACCCCAATGTGGGACTCGATCCCAGGATCCTGGCATCATGACCTGAGCCAAAGGCAGACGCTTAACCGACTGAGCCACCCAGGCATCCCTAAACTCTTCATTTTAATCAGGGGCAATGGGACAGAATTAAATTAACTGATCTATATGCACTCAAAGGCATTTCTTACATGCCTTGGTGATAGGCCTGGGTATATTCTATCCAAGATTCAAGGTTACCTTGGCCTCAAAAGAGAATGGAAGAAAGTATGAACAACTCAAGGAAAATCAGCTCCACTGGGGAAACGGAGTTCAAAGACCCTTTGCACATATGGGATAGTTGGGACAGAGAAACGGTCATGAAGTATATTAGAGACAAGGCCTGGGAAAAGTAACATTACCCCTTACTTGGCTCTTTGTACTTTTGTAGAGGAAAGGGGACTTCTGCTACATCCTCCATTAGGAAATAGAATTGGAAGAACACTTCTGGCTCTTCCCTCCATAGCCCTCATCTACTGCCTGCGCCCTCTTTCTGATAAGCAAGGAGAGAGACTGACTGATTGATTAGCGAGATCATGTCTAAGGTCATTGCTTTTGGTGGCCTTCCTCTCATGCTAACTAGCTCAGAATTTAGCTCTGCCTTCTCTACCATTCCCAGATAGATCCTTGTATCTGTATTGGGGGTGGGGGTGGGGGTGGGAGAGGGTGGTAAAAAGGAAGTTTCCTATAGAACTTTCTGAACCAGAGAAGGTTTGAGTCACGTCCTCCAACACAGTAAACCAGAACCCCTCTATTTGGGGACAGGAGAATAAAGCTAATGCTTACTTTGATCCTCATCTGAGTCCTGGTTTCAATTTTGTAGGAACCTGGGGGTGGGGGAAAGAGGCATGACAATAATTGGCTGTATGCCTGGCCTACAGGCCCCACTCTGAAAAGGCCCTCCTGGCAACAAGTTCCTGTTGAGTGTTTCTCCTTCACTCCAGGATAATTCTGTCATCCTCTGTTGTACTTACGAGTAGGGGGGCGGGGGAAAGCAGTAAGGGAAGGAGTTAAGGCCAAGAAAGTTAACTTACAGTGGGAAAGTTTTGTGTGACAAAAAGTTCAAGGGTGGAAGTGCACAGAAGTGTATTGAGGAAGCTGACAATTCATCTTCTGTCAGTCCTAGACTTCAATCCTGATCTCACTTCCTTCTGGCTGTGTGGCTTCCCAAAAATTCCCTGCCTCCTCTGTGCCTCAATTCTCCAAGCTGTAAAATGGGTAAATTATAATGCCTACCCCATGGGATGGTTTTGAAGATTAAATAAGCTATATAGTGTCAGGTGCATAGAAGTGTTGGGTAACTATTGGCTGTCACCATAGTCATTCTCTCCACTATCATCACAAGTGTGGCATTCCTAGACATAGGCTTGGGTCTGACTTAACTGGTGAACAGGAGTCAGGTCTTACTTCCTCCTTGAGAGAGTTGCAGGGATAGTTGTCTGCGCAGAGAGTTGTCAAGATTCTGGGCTAAAAGTGACATGCTTGAATTCTAGTCCCTGAATGTGGCCGTTGGCAGTGATTTCCTCTCTGAGTCTCAGTTTACGTAGTTGTAAATAGAAGTTTGGTGTTCAGTGCCTCCCAGGGCTTATCTGGAGACTGGGGTTGGGCTGGCCACCCCCATCTTAGCTGGGAGCTTGTTACCAATGCAGATTTCCTACTCACCCCCATCAGGATTCTGATGAGGTGGGTCTGGGTGGCTTGGGAGCCTGAGTGCTTACCAAGTTTATGCTGTGCTCCCCATGTACTGCCCTTCCATCTGGGCATCACCATGGCCCCAGGGCATCACTGGGGCCTAAGCTCTTAAATGCCTTGGTTGTGTTGCAAGATGCATGTGAAGGGATGGAAAGAGGGGGCGATTTGAAAAACAAGTGACGGCGTAGAAGTTACTTGGCAGAAACTGAGTGAAGGATTATCCTTTACCATTTTGCCCATTCAAAAACCAAGGGTTTCAGTCCAAATGCATAACAGACCTCAATTCTGCATTTCACCAGAGCCAGTCTGACCCATTCTCCTTTGTTCTGAGACACAGAGCCAGGAACTGTTGTCACTGCCAACAGCAGGTCCCCGGAGGAAGAGGAACTGCCCCAGATAAGCATAAGGAATCCTCTTCCCAAGGCCCGTTCCCAACATCTCCCTGTCCTTTGGCCAAATGCTCATTTGATTAACCAGGATCTTTGGCGACCAGGAGCAGCAAAGAGCATCCATCTTGTCACTCCAACACGGGTGAGGCTGTTCTCAAACTATCCCATCTCTGAGATTCTTTCCTTGGCAAACAAGATGGCTTTGCTGTAATCCCACAGTGTTTTTCTCTTTAATCCAAAGAATGAAACAGAAAAACAAAAACAAAACAAAACAAAATGGTTCCTTCCACCATATAAACTGGAACCTCTTTCATCCACTGAATGACATGGTTTCTTGCTTCTTCCCTTCACCATGGGGACAGGGTGGAGCCCACATTCCCTTAAGGAACCCAAGGTCACGACATTCATGGTGAACACACTGCAGCCTCTAGAATGCATTTCCAATTAACACACACAAAGCGTTTCCTACTGTCTCTTAAATTATGGTTCTATATTTATCGCTGCCAGACCCTCCTTCCCTTCCCAGCGCCCCCCACGGTCCCCACTCTCCCTTTAATCATTTGCAGAAAGTGTTTCTTTCTTTCCATTTTCAGAAATAATTTTGTTATCAGAAGAATGTAATTGTTGCTAACATTTTGATTTCCCTGTTCAGGGATATTTACATGACGTTGAGGTTTTGTGATATAATTCCTCATTTGCTTCCAAGTTTTCTGTTGGGCGTTTAATCTGTGCAGAATTTCATTATCGTCTGATTTACTGTGGCCTCAGCATAAGGAAAGCCTTTTCAAATGTCAACTTTTTTCCTCTTTCCCTTCCCTTCTCTCTCTGTCATCCTTGTGTACACACACACACACACACACACACACACTCACGCATGCGTGTTCATGTATACTTCTCTCTCCTTCCTCTCCCTTTTTCTCTCTATCCTCCCACCTCTCTCCCTCTGTCTCTCTGTTTCTTTCTCATGTCTTCTCACCAGTTCCCCTGCCCCCAACACCACCATTTTTGAGTTTCAGGGTTCACATCTGATGGATTGACTTCTTGGCTTTGTCCACCATTCCCAATCATTTTTCAGAGAGCTCCTCTGAGCACAGGGCCTGTAGGGGTCTATTCTCCGGGAGACAAGGGAGACTCTCCTGTTAGGGGGATTACATGGGGGATCCAGACAATGGCCCCAAAAGTCCTATTGAATCCCAAGACTTAAATTATGGTTCTATATTTATCATTGGGGTCTGAACCTGAGTCTATTGGAAGATGATGATGGGCCTCAGCTTTCTAAGGGGACAGAGTCAGGAAAACTTAAAGGACATGTTTTTTGCATGATAGTTACATAATGGTAAACCTATAGTGTGTGTGTGCAGTGTGTGTGTGTGTGTGTTGTGTGTGTGTGTGTTGTGTGTAGAGAGATAGAGAGAGTAGAATTCCCATGAGTCAGCAGGACTCCTCCCCTTCTACTCGTCCCCATCTACCCATCAGGCACTTAGAAGGCAAATGTGCAAACAGGATAGGTCTGTAGATTTTCACAGAGGTAGGAGATTGAGCTCCTCAACTCCACCCAAATTTTTGTCATCCACATTCAGTTTCAGGACCTCTTCTCCTTTTAACTGTTTTCCTAATAATCATTTCCCCCACCTTTTTAGTGGCTTTTCCCCTTCATTTTAACCCACCTGCCCTTGTACTCTTTTCTTTTCTCTTTTCCTCCTCTTAGACCATTTCTATACTGTGACTTGTCTCTGCCTCCTCACTTGTCAAAATTTATCCATTCCATGTGGCTTAACTCTGAGTCCCAAGGCTTCTTTCTTTCTGGTGGTGTGACTGGGGGACTAAGAAGTTGATGTGTCACATTTTCATGTTCTAATAAAGGCAGACAGACCCTGGGAAGCATGCAGGCTGGTGGGAAATCTGGGCCCTTACAAAGCCCACCAAAAGGTATGAATAGACAGAGAGCACTTAGGTCCTCCCTAGCTGCACTTTGCCTAAAAATTCAGAGGGTGCCTTGCCTTATTAAACCAGGGAGACAAAACTCTCCAATGGCTAGCCAGAGAAGGCAAGGACCACCTATAATCTCCCATTGATTATTAAGAGACCATTTTGCTGGAGTTCTCTTTTGCTCTCTTAAGACCTTAGGATTCCTACCCCATCCTTGTTTGTTTATAGTGGGTGGGTGCCTGCTCTGCTCCTCCCTCGTGAAGCTCTCACTAGCTGCTTGATGTATTTTGATGGACTTCACTGATTTCCCAGCTTCAGGAACCTGGAACAGGAGTGAACTCATTCTTTGTTTTTAACTCTTGAGACAACTGTGTCATGAGCAACATAATCTGGGCTGAGCTGAAGCATTCAGGAATGCCAGAAGCCAGGAGAATTAAAAATGATATTCCTCCATTATGGGGTTACTGTTGGCCCAAGGAAGCTCCTACATTTTCATCTTGACTCAGGACCTACCTGGTAATTAGTTGGGAAGAACCCCCACATCAGGTCAATTGAAAACTGACTTACTGTGGTGGTTTTATACTGTGTCTGCAAATTATTTGGCATTCCTCCTATCAAAAGTTGAAGCCCAGTTTCCCTCCCTTTGAGGCTGGGCCAGGCTGTGTGACTGCAGTGAAAAATAGAATATGGCATATGTTATGCTGTGTAACTCTCGGTCCCAGGTTATATAGAGTGATTTGGCTTGTTCCTGGGTCTATCTCAAGACACTCACCTCAGGAGCCTAGACATCATACTCTGAGTAAGCCACATGAAAGGGATACATTTAGAGTTCTGGTCCCAGCCCCACCCAATGTCTAGCTGATGGCCAGCATCAACAGCTAGACATGAGAGTAAACAAGTCTTCATATGATCCCAACCTTCCAGCTGTCAGCTGATGTCCAGTAGAGTAAGAATGAGCTGTCTTCATGGTGACCTAGCCACATTTCAGATACACAAACAAAATATGTATGGTTGTTACTTTAAGCCACTAAGATTTGGGGTAGGGTGTCACACATCAGTAACTGGAAAAGCTACCTCCTCTACCTCTTCCTTCCCAATGCACGTAAGTATTGTCACATTTTCTGAAATCCCTGACTCTGTCCTAAGACACTCCTTTCCTGAGCATTCGAGTCCTAAAATGACAGACTTCCATGAATCGATCCCATGGCATGTGTCGGTATGGAAGTGAGTTCACCTGTTCTCACCAGTAATGAGCCTTGCCATTACACTGCTAGCCCTGGGAATGAGTTTCCTTAAATGTAAAATAAGGGGGTTGAACTAAATAACTGTGAAGCCTCCTTCTACTTCAGTTTTAACTCCTTCTCCATGGATCTGCTCTGTCATCAAGGGTGAACTTGCTTTATAGAAGGTCAGCTGCAACTGACTGAAGATGGCTTAGCTCACGTGACTTCTCTTTGTAAAACTCATGTGATGAGATGAGCACTGGGTGTAATATGCACCTGATAAATTATTGAACACCACATCTGAAACTAATGATGTACTGTAAGTTGGCTAATTGAATTTAAATTAAAAAAAAAACAAACCTCACTGACCATTTAAAGGCAGCCTACAGTGCCTTCCTCCAGTGGAAGGAAGGATGGGGAGCCTCAGGGAATGGCCGCTCTGTACTAGATATGGGACATTAGTTCAGATCTGACTATTGTCAGATATTTGGGACTGCATTGACTAAGCTAGCTTAGTCACTGGCTCCCTTCTTCCTTAGATGGGGCCTGAGATAGGTAATCAAAGGGTTCCCTGTCCAGCACAGAAGGCTGATGCTCCTGGGCCAGGAATGACCTATGAGGACCTGGAGGGTGGATGTTGTATCTCCACTCAGAGACAGTGTGGATCTCTGAAATGCCCCAGCATTCTGGACCTCTTCCTGGTCCCACTGAAAATGAATATTGTTTCTCCCCTTCCTGCAGAAGCAGGAGACAACTTGTCATCAGTGAGGAAACCCCATGAGAAGAATTCACGCCCAGAGAGCAGTTGGTTCTTAGTCAGTGTCTCCTGAGAAATAATGAACTGGCTCAAAGAGACAGGGAGCAGGCCAAAGTATATTGTGAAACCAAAAGCAAAAGGAGAAGAAAAAAATGCTGGAAAAATAATAAAAAGGGTTGGAACTCTATAAAAGTCCAGACCAACAGTGGTAATTCTGAAAAGTGTAGGATTTGATTACATTGCCTCATAAAGGATTTAGTTCTGAGCATGAACTGCTAACCACACCCTTTCCTCCTTGCCTTGGTTTGCCCTGGGCAGGCCATGGGTGCTGCCCGGCTGCTTCTGGTCCCACCTGGAATCTGGGGTCTTGCCTTCATGGCAAAAATGATGCCAAAGGCTCTGAATTTACTAGCCCCCAAATGCCAGATTCTTAGCTTGGGCCTGGAGACTCCCCCCCCCCCCCCCATTGAGGAGCTGGGTCTCCAGGTTTTCTTATCATGGGCACTCTTGCCAAATTCAGGCACCCCTGGCTTCCTCTGTGAAGCCTTTGCTGATACTTCAACCTGTGGAGGTGTATGGAATCCTTGAGTTCTTTGGACACTCCATTGTTCTCTGCATGTTTGCTTACCATAGGTCATTTTTTAATTATCTAGATTTTAATAGAAATAATAACTAAAGAATAAGAAAATAATAGGAAGAATAAATGCATGTCTATGGTTTTAAAAAGGTAAAAATGGATGTGTGTGTGTGTGTGTGTGTGCATGTGTGAATCCTTCCAGGGCTATTCCATAACAATATAAACATGTACACAGACAGAGAGTATGTCCAGGGTAGTGGGAGAAGTGAATGAGAATGAGCCCTCTTGTGTACAAATGGTAACCAATGATATTTATCATTTTGCACCTTAATCTATGGTTTATTCTTTCTTCATATCTCTCCCAAACCTGCAGTCCAGCATTTGTCAAATATGCCGTCCTTTTGAAATTTATTAGTTTATAGCATTACATGCTATTTTGCAACCATAAGTCTTTTCTACTTTGTCAATGGTTATATGAATACTGAAGACCAATAACCAGTATTTGCAAAACATAATTCACTCCATAATTTAGTGTATATGGACCTACAGAAAAATAAGTTGTCTGTTGCTACTTAAAAGAAAATGCTTCAAGGATCAAGATCAAACAGCTGATAAAAAGGGAGGAACATGAGTAAAGAAATTTGCATTTTCTCTAAGGTAGATGACAAGGGGAAAAGGAGTGTATAACATAGAAAAATGGCCATCCCAAAGGCTGCCCTTGTTTGCCATTCAAAGGACTATGGAAAACAGAAATGAAGACAGAGAAAGAGGGGAAGGAAGTTGCTAAGCAGGAGGTGGGATGGTGGGTGGAGATAATGATGTAAACATCTAAAGTATCTGGACATAATGGAGTTTGAGGGCAAGGAAGCATCTCCCTTGCCTCTTGGAGGGGCTTGCTTGAAAAGCACCAGCTTATGGGGTGTGCATATCAAAGTAAAATTGCTGGTGCCCCATGGTTTGGGAAAGAGAAGACTGGATTTAGTTCTCTCAAATTGCCTTGGTGCCTGTATGGTATGAGGAGGATGTGGACATCCCAGCCTACAAGTGGGAATGAAAAGTTGGTGAAAAGTTGGTGAAAGGAGCTCATTAAGGCCATGGGAGTAGATTTCTTGAACAGGGTTAAAGAACCTTGTAGCTCTGGAATAGGTTGCATGGGCCAGCACTAGAAAAGTCCCAGTTAGACCCTTGGCATGACCCATAGAACTGCGGGAGCCCTGAATGAGACAAGCCAAACAGGGAGAGCTCAGGGGCTAAAAGAGAGAGGCTGAAAGAGAGTTTGAACCATGAGTTCTGCTACCCAATGCCAGGAGATTGCTCAGGATGGAACAGTCTTCCTAAAGGGTTCTTTTCAACAGTGATGGTCAACAAGGATCCTGAGGGTGCCATGTGGATTCAAGAACCTCTTCTTTCCCCACTGCTTTGAGTACACAATAAGCTACCTTCATTCATATGCCAAGAAACCATACTGGGAAGGAAGGGGCAGGAGATTTAAGAAGTCAAATTCTGAGAACATGGGCATTTTACCTAAAAGCATTGTTCAAATTATTGCATTTGACTGAAATTACCCAATTGAATTGCATTTACTTTTTTCTTTTCTCAGCACATGTGGGCATCTGGAGAGGATCATATAAGTTATAGAGACATGAAGAAGCCACACTTTCTCTGCACATCTGGGTGTAGTATGAATCTCTGGGCTGTTATTAGATATCCTTTTTTTTTTTTTTTTGTAACCACCCAGAGTAGAAATATCTGGCAAACATCCTCTGGCCTAAGAAGTCTTGTACTGTCCTATAACAAATTTAAGATTATTCACAGTCATGGGGGACAGGGAGAGGCTGGATTACTGAAGCTTCTAACAATAATTCAAAATTCTCATTTTTGCTGAGTATTGACCATTGACCAAATTTTCCAGTTGCTTAGAGGTTGCCAAATGGACTGATTTGAACTGTATCTCTTTATTGCCTCTATCAGAAGAGTAAAGAATCTCTGATATGATTAAGCACGATCTCAACTCCCTCTGGTTGCTGGGAGTGGGTGTAGAGGTGGGGCCTGGGGCTGGGGCTGAGGTGGGTCACTCCAGGACAGCCCTAGGGGTTCTCCTAAGCTAACCATGACCTCCCTCAGACCTCTTCAATGACTTCCCAGTGCACCTAGCATAAAACTTAAGCTCCTGTCCAGGCTGCCTGCCTCTCTGAGCTCATTGTACTACTGCCTTCTGCCTCACTTACTAGGCACCAGGTGCTCTGTTTTATGTCAACATACTTTTTTATTTTTATTTTTTATACAATTAGAAAACCACAAGCTCTTTTCTGTCCCTTAACGTCATTACTCTTTTTCCTTAAAATCCTCTTCACTCATTTCTTTTTTCCTCTTTTTTTAAATTTAAATTCAATTAGCCAATATATAGTACATCATTAGTCTCTGATGCAGTGTTCAATAATTTATCAGTTGCGTATAACACCCACTGCTCATCACATCATGTGCCCTCCTTTAATGCCCATCACCCAATTACCCCATCCTCCCCTCCAGCAACCCTCAGTTTATTTTCCAGAGTCAAGAGTTTGGTCAGACCAATTTATCCCTTATATAACCTGGAAATGGCTCAGCTCCCTTTGGGGTAGACTGGAGCTCTCTTCTGGGGAAGTGAAGCAAGAGCTGGAGAAGTAGAGAGAAGAGCAAAAATGTCATCTTATGATACTATTATTTATGTGTTATTTATTGAACACTTAGTGTGTAGGAGGCATGATACACAGTCACATTTAATTCTCCCAGTCTGTTTGCACTAAGCACAGGTTGTGTGACCTGTCTATGCTGGGGGCAGGCCTGGAAGTTTGACTCTTGCCCTCCTTAATGTCCATCACCCAATTACCCCATCCCCCACCCACTTCCCCTCCAGCAACCTTCAGTTTGTTTTCCAGAGTCAAGAGTCTCTCACAGTTTTTCTCCCTCTTTGATGAATTCCCATTCTGTTTTACCTCCCTTCCCCTATGATCCTCTGTCCTGTTTCTTATATTCCACATATGAGTAAAATCATACTCTGTGCTCACCTACTGAGCTAATATGCTCTAATATTAGCTAATATGCTGCAAGAGACTCATTTTAGACCCAAAGACATGTCCAGAGTGAAAGGGAGGGGCTGGAAAACCATTTACCATGCTAATGGACACCAAAAGAAAGCTGGGGTGGCAATCCTTATATCAGACAAATTAGATTTCAAACTAAAGACTGTAATAAGAGATGAGGAAGGACATTATCTCCTATTTAAAGGGTCTATCCAACAAGAAAATCTAACAATTGTAAATATCTATGCCCCTAACATGGGAGCAGCCAATTATATAAAGCAGTTAATAACAAAAGCAAAGAAACACATCAACAACAATACAATAATCGTGGGGGACTTTAACAGCCCCCTCACTGAAATGGACAGATCTTCTAAGCAAAAGATCAACAAGGAAATAAAGACTTTAAGTGACACACTGGACCAAATGGACTTCACAGACATATTCAGAACATTCCATCCCAAAGCAACGGAATACATGTTCTTCTCTAGTGCCCATGGAACATTCTCCAGAATCGATCACATCCTAGGTCACAAATCAGGTTTCAACCGGTACCAAGAGATTGGGATCATTCCCTGCCTATTTTCAGACCACGATGCTTTGAAACTAGAACTCAATCACAAGAGGAAAGTTGGAAAGAACTCAAATACATGGAGGCTAAAGAACATCCTACTAAAGAACAACTGGGTCAACCAGGAAATTAAAGAAGAATTAAAAAAATTCATGAAAACCAATGAAAATGAAAACACAACTATTCAAAATCTTTGGGTTGCAGCAAAGGCAGTCCTAAGAGGAAAGTATATAGCAATACAAGCCTTTCTCAAGAAACAAGAAAGGTCTCAAGTACACAACCTAACCCCACACCTAAAGGAGCTGGAGAAAGAGCAGCAAATAAAGCCTAAACCCAGCAGGAGAAGAGAAATAATAAAGATCAGAGCAGAAATCAATGAAATAGAAACCAAAAGAACAGTAGAACAGATCAATGAAACCAGGAGTTGGTTCTTTGAAAGAATTAACAAGATTGATAAACCCCTGGCCAGACTTATCAAAAAGAAAAGAGAAATGACCCAAATAAATAAAATCATGAATGAAAGAGGAGAGATCACAACCAACACCAAAGAAATACAAACAATTATAAGAACATATTATGAGCAACTATATGCCAGCAAATTAGATAACCTGGAAGAAATGGATGCATTCCTAGAGATATATCAACTACCAAACTGAACCAGGAAGAAATAGAAAACCTGAACAGACCTATAACCACTAAGGAAATTGAAGCAGTCATCAAAAATCTCCCAACAAACAAAAGCCCAGGGCCAGAAGGCTTCCCAGGGGAATTCTACTAAACATTTCAAGAAGAAGTAATACCTATTCTTCTGAAACTGTTCCAAAAAAATAGAAATGGAAGGAAAACTTCCAAACTTGTTTTATGAGGCCACCATTACCTTGATCCTCAAACCAGACAAAGACCCCATCAAAAAGGAGAATTAAAGACCAATATCCTTGGTGAACATGGATGAAAAAATTCTCACCAAAATACTAGTCAATAGGATCCAACAGTACATTAAAAGGATTATTCACCACGACCAAGTGGGATTTATCCCTGGGCTGCAAGGTAGGTTCAACATCTGCAAATCAATCAACATGATACAATACATTAAAAAGAAAGAACAAGAACCATATGATCCTCTCAATAGATGCAGAAAAAACATTTGACAAAGTATAACATCCTTTCTTGATCAAAACTCTTCAGAATATAGGGATGGAGGGTACATACCTCAATATCATAAAAGCCATCTATGAAAAACCCACAGCAAATATTCTCAATGGGGAAAACTGAGAGCTTTCCCCCTAAGGTCAGGAATGCGGCAGGGATGTCCACCATCACCACTGCTTTCAACATAGTACTAGAAGTCCTAGCCACAGCAATCAGACAACGAAAAGAAATAAAAGGCATCCAAATCAGCAAAGAAGAAGTCAAACTCTCACTCTTTGCAGATGATATGATACTTTAGGTGGAAAACCCAAAAAACTCCACCCCAAAACTGCTAGAACTCATACAGGAATTCAGTAAAGTGTCAGGATATAAAATCAATGCACAGAAATCAGTGGCATTCCTATACACCAACAACAAGACAGAAGAAAGAGAAATTAAGGAGTCGATCCCATTTACAATTGCACCCAAAATCATAAGATACCTAGGAAAAAATCTAACCAAAGAGGCAAAGGATCTGTACTCAGAAAACTATAAAATACTCAGGAAAGAAATTGAGGAAGACACAAAGAAATGGAAAAACGTTCCATGCTCATGGATTGGAAGAACAAATATTGTGAAGATGTCAATGCTGCCTAGAGCAATCTACACATTCAATGCAATCCTTATCAAAATACCATCCACTTTTTTCAAAGAAAGGGAACAAATAATCCTAAAATTTGTATGGAACCAGAAAAGACCCCGAATAGCCAGAGGAATGTTGAAAAAGAAAAGCAAAGCTGGCGGCATCACAATTCCGGACTTCCAGATCTATTACAAAGCTGTCATCATCAAGACAGTATGGTACTGGCACAAAAACAGACACATAGATCAATGGAACAGAATAGAGAGCCCAGAAATGGACCCTCAACTCTATGGTCAAATAATCTTCGACAAAGCAGGAAAGAATATCCAATGGAAAAAAGACAGTCTCTTCAACAAACGGTGTTGGGAAAATTGGATAGCCACTTGCAGAAGAATGAAATTGGACCATTTCCTTACACCACACACAAAAATAGACTCAAAATGTTGAAAGACCTAAATGTGAGACCGGAACCCATCCAAATCCTAAAGGAGAACACAGGCAGCAACCTCTTTGACCTCAGCACAGTCACTTCTTCCTAGCAACATCGCCAAAGGCAAGGACATTGCCAAAGGCAAGGGAAGCAAGGGCAAAAGGAACTATTGGGACTTCATCAAGATAAAAAGCTTTTGCACAGCAAAAGAAACAGTCAACAAAACCAAAAGACAACTGACAGAATGGGAGAAGATATTTGCAAATGACATATCAGATAAAGGGCTAGTATCCAAAATCTATAAAGTACTTCTCAAACTCAACACCCAAAGAACAAATGATCCAATCAAGAAATGGGCAGAAGACATGAACAGACATTTTTCCAAAGACGACATCCAAATGGCCAACAGACACATGAAAAAGTGCTCAATATCGCTCAGCATCAGGGAAATCCAAATCAAAACCTCAATGAGATACCACCTCACACCAGTCAGAATGGCTAAAATTAACAAGTCAGGGAAGGACAGATGTTGGTGGGGATGCGGAGAAAGGGGAACCCTCTTAAACTGTTGGTGGGAATGCAAGCTGGTGCAGCCACTCTGGAAAACAGTATGGAGGTTCCTCACAAAGTTGAAAATAGAGCTACCATATGATCCAGCAATTGCACTACTGGGTATTTACCCCCAAAGTCACAAATGTAGAGATCCAAAGGGGTATGTGCACCCCGATGTTTATAGCTGCAATGTCCACAATAGCCAAACTGTGGAAAGAGCCAAGATGTCCATTGACAGATGAATGGATAAAGAAGAAGTGGTATATATATACAATGGAATATTATGCAGCCATCAAAAAGAATGAGATCTTGCCATTTGCAACGACATGGAATGAACTGGAGGGTGTTATGCTGAGTGAAATAAGTCAATCAGAGAAAGACATGTATCATATGACCTCACTGATATGAGGAATTCTTAATCTCAGGAAACAAACTGAGGGTTGCTGGAGTGGTAGGGGGTGGGTGAGACACTGGGGAGGGTATGTGCTACGGTGAGTTCTGTGAATTGTGCAAGACTGTTGAATCACAGATCTGTACCTCTGAAACAAATAATACATGATATGTTAAAAAAAAAAAAAGAAGATAGTAGAAAGGGAAAAATGAAGGGGGGGAAAATCGGAAGGGAAGATGAACCATGAGAGATGATGGACTCTGAAAAACAAACTGAGGGTTCTAGAGGGGAGGGGGGTGGGAGGATGGGTTAGCCTGGTGATGGGTTTTAAAGAGGGCACGTTCTGCATGGAGCACTGGGTGTTATATGCAAACAATGAATCATGGAACACTACATCAAAAACTAATGATGTAATGTATGGTGATTAACATAACATAATAATAATAATAATAAAAAAGTTTTGTTGACCTTTTTTGTTGCTGTGCAGAATCTTTTTATCTTGATGAAGTCCCAGTAGTTCATTTTTTCTTGTTTCCCTTGCCTTTGGAGACATGTCTAGGAAGCAATTGCTCACTCATTTCTTTCCACAGTAGTCTTCATGTCTTCCACAATATTTCAATTTAAATGTCTTCTCTACAGAATAGACTTGAATGAACTTGACTTTCTATGGCCTCCCTTGACCTTCCATGACTCTGCCCCCATTATAACCTTCCACTACATCCTAATTGTTTCCTTCTTAAGCACTTCTCACAAGTTGCAATGACTTATTTATTTATTGATTTGCTCCTTTGTATGTCCCCTGCCCTGGAATATAAGCTCCCCAAGGACCATATCTGTCCTGCAACATAGGTCTCCAGTAGCTGCATGGTGCTGGGCAGGTACTTTACTCTTGAAAGCAGACAGTTGCTGAACAATAAAGTGGGCAGACATTGTGTAATGCTCTGAGCTCAGTTCAGACTCATGGTAACCAAAGGGGGAGGAGATACAAGTCATCCCAGATAGTCTGTAAATGGGATAATGCCCCTCAAGGAGACTGAGCCTTGGTTGTCCCCAGGCAGACAGGATAAGAGTGGAGGATGGATGCAGCTGGATTCTGAGTGGCAGAGGGAGGGTTAAAACTGAGGAGAAAGGAAAAGACAAACGAAGTCTTCTGAAAGCAGAACAGATGTTTCACCTCATATCCACTTTGTTTCCATGAGGAAAAGGGGGAGCAGAGTGCTGGGGGGGAGATGATGGGTATTTGCCTGGACTTCATTTCCTCCTGAGTTGTCTAGTCACTGGAGACCTTGGGACCCTTGGCTCCCTTCTCCCCTTAACCCCTTTCTGCCTCAACAAATGACTCATGGTCAAAGCATTTGTGCAAAGCACAAGCAAGTGGCAGAGAGGAAGGGGCTGGAGAAAAATTCAGGAGCTGGCTGTTCTGACCCCAGAAGGCAGGAGTGGCTGTCTTCCAGGCCCAGGAGGGAAGCTGGGTCCCTGAGAACCTGTAGGGTCCTGGGAAAATCAGACAAATTATATGAGTAGTAAGGTGCCTGGGACACTGGGACCATGAAGATCCAGAAAGATCACCCCTAACTTCAGATGGGTAGAAACTTCACTTGAGGCAGGAGAGAGGCAAAGTATTTGGCCTTTGGCAGGATGATTGATTATTGGCAGGGAAGGATATTGTGGGGTATAATGGCTGGAGTGGCACACAAATGCTCTCTCTCACGGCTGCTCATATTAAAAAAATAGTTATTAGGCACCTACTATGTGCCAGATCTTGATCTTATCATTGAGAATCACAGTGAGCAAACAGCAAAATGTAGCCCTTACAATACTTACGTTCCAGGGGGCTAATGACTTATAAAGGCTCTTGGAATTTATATTCTCTGTCCTTCTATTTTGGGGATACTCTGATGCTGAAAGTAAACCCATTCTGTTTGGAGATCTCTAAAAATTGTGATATTGGTGGCATTCAATAGTTTCAGGGATGGGGCAGTGGCAGTTAAGATCTCAAAAAAGGGAAAGCAAAAAAGGCATTCACAGGAGAAATGACCATTTAAGCCCACTGTGACATGGCAGTCATGTTAAATGGTCCCATCGTGACATGGCAGTCATGACAAGTCATGAGGGGCAGGAGCTAAAGAGCTTCTTAGAGCCAGGATGAGACTGGTCCTTGGAGCACAAGGATGCCCTCGGCAGGAAGGAGCAGCTGGGTTTGCTTATTTGGTATCTCTGCAGACAGCGCAGCAGACTCTCACTGCTCCTCACTGCTGGTTCCCAGACCCTTTGTGATTTTGCTACCCCAACCCTGCCTCCTGAGGGGTGCTGACTTTCAGTTCCACCAGGCCCCTCTCCTTCCCAGGTCTGTCATCTGCAGGAAGGTTACCCTGCTTTCCTGGCTGGGCTCCATTTTTCTCATGGCTTCCCACCCCTTCTCTCTCAATGTTCTAGATGTGAGGAAGGCAGAAAGGGGGTGGGCAGGGCCATCAGGAGGTGGTGACTCTAGGGGCTGCTGAGAAAGGATCATTAGTTCCCTCTCCATCCTCACTGGATTTCAGCAACCCCTGTCCAGACCACACAGAGAGTGCTCTCATCTCCCAGACCCTTCCTTTTGATAGTGAAACTACTTACTCCTCACTGACCCCACCTTGTCTTCCTTGGCTCTCACTCCACTGCTGGAGCCATGTCTTGAAAGGCACTGAGTGTATCTGTTCCCCCCAGTACATTGTTTTTTTTTTTTTTTAAAGATTTTATTTATTTATTTGACAGAGACAGAGATAGCGAGAATAGGAACACAAGCAGCGGGAGGGGGAGAGGGAGAAGCAGGCTTCCCCCTGAGGAGGGAGCCAGATGTGGGACTCGATCCCAGGACCCTGGGATCATGACCTGAGCCGAAGACAGACGCTTAACAACTGAGCCACCCAGGCGCCCCCCCAGTACATTGTTGATAGCCAATCCCCTCTGACTCAACTTTACTTCTTTCCTACTCAGCAGACATCCTGTGTTATAACATTGCAGGCTTTGTTATCAGAGGAACATAAACCTCTTTTAACTTAAGCTATTGTCAGTTACATGTCTGTTACTTGCAGCCAAATATTTTCCTAACCAATGGATCTGATCTCCCTGCTCTATTTGACTGGATGTTGCTTTGATGTAGTTGTTAAGGTTCCCATGTATTTCCTCTCATTATAGACCTCCCACCAGAGCTAGGAGAGCCCTTAGAAACCAACTCCCAGTCTCCTGACCTTTGATATGGTACATTAAAATGCACCAAGAGAAAGTAACATGGAGAGTTGGTGGGACAGCCAGGACTGGAGCCGAGGAATCTTAGAAATGAATCCATTGTTTAGTGCCAGCCATCTCCCTATCTCCTTGATTTGAAACAGTAACAAAGGTCGGCGGCATGAAGAGAATCTTCACGCTCTTGGTTGTGACCACAATGGCTACATTGTGGATAGGCACTGAGCATGGCCATGTGCCCTGAGGCTCTGACCATCTTGTGGAAAGACAGGCCCTGAAAGCACGGTCAGTGATCACCACCCTGGAGAGTGGGGAGGCCCCAGGCACTGGCTCACCGTGCTTTTCTCTCTGCACCTCTAAATTGCTTTCCTGGATACATATTCAGCCTCTGCTCAGGGTCTTGGAAGTCAGTCCCCCAGAGCAGCACTCAGGCATGAGCTCAGTGACCACACTCTTGCAGGCTCCATGAGCACAAGCTAATTAACTAGGGAAGGTGAACACACAGGAAACATGCTGTTCACCGGCTGTCTGTTTCTCTTTGTCTCTCTCTCATCTGGACTTCTGTTAAGTCCCATTGAAGCATTCGATGTCTTACTCTTCATTTTTATATGTATGTCATCTTCCCTCACTCTTTGAACACTGAACACTTAGCAGTGACTCTTATCTTATTAATTTGCTTTTTATAAACCCCAACCTCAGGTTAGGTCTTTGCACTTCCTGTTCCTTCTTCCAGGAAGGCTTTGCCTTTGGTCCTTTGGTTGTCCCTAATGGCCATCTCGGCCTCGGCACAAATACTGACTCCTTGGGCAAGTCTCTGAACCCCAGTCCCCAGTCCTCTGCTGCCTGTCCCTCACTAGCATGCCACTTCCTTCCCTGCTCAGCCTAGACATTTTCTTTCCATTATAGTATTTGGCACCGATTGAAATGATCTTATTTGTATGTTTACTTGTTTTGTTTCCATTTGGCCAGTTAGAATGCAAACATCTCTCCTAGGGCAGAAGCATCCATCCTGGTGCTTCCCAGTACCAAAAACTGTCTGGCTTGACACAGACATTCAAAAGTCGCTTGGAGAACTAAAGCAGGCTGGAGAAGATGAACTTTTGAAAGAGCCCATTCCACATTATAGCTTGTCTGTGCTGTGGGTGTAGGGCAGCCATCAAATGCCAAGGACCAGCTCTCATGCCAGCTCTAGGTCTTAGGTGCCCAGTACAATGAAGGACATTCATGCAGTGATGTTCCTCTCCTGCTCTCCTTCCCAGTGTTCTTTCCTGCACACTTGAGGTATCAGATGTTACACACAGATGTTAAAACAAGCCCTTTTATATCCATCCCCACCCAAAGAGTGAGGCTTTTGTTGCTTTTCTAGGATGGGGAAGATTTCTCTTAAAAGCTTGGTTAGAGGTGCATGCCCTTACTTGCTGGCTGCTAATCCCACCTCTGCCTGACTCTGAGCTCTTATGAGAAAATATCTCTCTTTTTTCCCTTGATCTGCCTGAATTGGAAACCCTCAGGCATCAGCAGAGTCCCCGCAATTCTCCTTGAGAGACCACAACTTCTTGCATGCCTCCGCAGATATTTGGATGGATTTTCAATTTGGCTGTTTTTTTCCCTTGTATTAAATCCAATCTCTTCAATTTGAGCTTTAAGGGCTGCCTCTCACCACCTCCTCACTCCCCCAGCCCAATTTCACCATATACCCAACTTCTCATTATTTGTAGGCTCCCCTAAAATGCTTCCTGGTCCTGATCTGCATGCTTCAGCCTCCATGTTTTCCATCCTCTGCCCATGACAACCTGCAGAGAACTATCCTTGCCTCTCCTTGTTAACGACTTTCCCCTCATTCACAAATCCATACTCAAAACTTTGTCCTGTAGGAGAGCTTTCCTGATTTACTCCCTCTGGCTTGCCTTACCTGAGTAACTCCAGCTATCTCTCCAATGTATCCATCTGTCTCATCAGGGGCCTGATGTACACAGACGTGTGTAGCTATCAGATTTGGGGGCCATTTAGCCTTTTTGTTCGATGAAATTTTCTTTTAGGTAAGAAATTTGATTTTCTGGGTCTGGGATGGCAATGTGTCTACATTTTTTTTTTTTTTAAACTAACCCTCTTTTTCTTTAGTGGGCATCAGAGTAGTGTACAAATAGGAAGACTATAAATGAGTAATCATGATTCCAGGTTTTTTCCTCCTCGTCATTCCCACCACGGCTCATCTGCTCATCCTCTCCATAGTCTGTGGCTAACAAATTGTGACCCAGAGAAATGATCTTGAGTCAAACAGTAATTTCTCTTTTTCAGGCAACCCTGCACGGGCTTGACAGGAGGAGGCAAGAGAGCAAAGAGCCTCTGGCCTCAGGGGTCTTACAGTTTGTCAGAAAAGGGGAATCTTAAACCAACATAAAGGAAAACACATGGAAGGTGAGCTGAAGGGATTGGCTTGAAACCCAGAATCTTGGCTCTTGGAACTTTGTTTCACCCACCATTGACTCTCCTGGCAACTGTCTAGGAATATTTCAGAGTCACTTGGGTAGAGCCCGAGAATGAATAAAATGTCTCTTTTCATAGACCTACCAGGCTGGCCGAGAGCTGGGAAGGTCATTCTGTCCATTCCCTTGCCCCAGGCCAGACCACATCAATTCCGCCTGCCCAGTCAGGGGTATCTCCTGTTTCCAAACCTCATCCGAGACAGATCCTACCCCGCTCTCACTGTCTGCTCTTCCTGCCCTGTGGTTTTGAGCCTGGGTAGTGAATGGCTGAGACAGCTGCATTCCTTGGACTGCCTCGAAGCCATGCATATTTGTTAAGCACTCCTGGGGAGGGACCTCAGGGGATCTAGAGGCAAAGGCCTGTGTGGATCTGCCCAGCCATACTCAGCTTTTTCCACTGGGCGTCTCAACGGCATTCTGTCCATGCTCCAAGGTGGGGAGGTGGATCCCATTTGCAAAGAGATGAATACTGGCGTTTGACTTATTGCTGTATCAGGGCCCAGAAGCCCTGGCAGAGAATATGTCTCTTTAATTGGGAAAAAAAAGGACTTTGAATTCCACCTGCCTGCTCAGTCTTCAGCACCTCTTCTCCTTCCACTCTGCTTCTCTCTTCTCACCTGTCAGAGGAACAAAAGGGTAACATGGGGTGCCACCTGCCAGGATAGGACCTCCTGCTGGCCCTGTCTTTGCTTAGAGTTCCATAGTTCAGTATCCTGTAAGGCAACTGCTGTCAACTGATACTGCTAGGTGTTGCCAGCTGAGGCTCTGAAGGGAACCAGAAGTGGACTGGGGGAAGAGGTCACCTCAAGTGGACAGAGTATTGGTGGATGGCTGAGATTTAGGTACTTTTTAAGACAGGTACCTCTGTCAAGTTTTCTCTATGTCTTTGCTATGGAAACTTACCTTCCTTCCCAGTGTTCTTTCCTGCACACTTGAGGTATCAGATGTTACACACAGATGTTAAAACAAGCCCTTTTATATCCATCTCCACCCAAAGAGTGGGGCTTTTGTTGCTTTTCTAGGATGGGGAAGATTTCTCTTAAAAGCTTGGTTAGAGCTTCCAGATCACTTCAGCTTTTCCCATTCTGAAGAGTGACTTTGTGGAGTTTGGTGGCCAACTGCACTACCACAGATGATGAACAAGAAGCAACAGCCATCGCACAAGCTATTTCTTCTGCTGGGGCATGTTCTTCACCCTCACCCCTCCAACACACCTCCAGCCATTGTTGACCTCGCTCCTCAGAGCCTTCTGGTCTTCCCTGGGTGAGGCTTCTTCAGCCCAGGGAGCTGCTCCTCCTCCATGCTGCCACTGCAGTCCAAGAGAAAAATCAGGAAAAAGTGCTCTCACAGAAACCAAGAGAGGAGGGGAATGCCTCAAAGAAGTTAGTAAGAATTGAAATGTTTGGACTGGGCTTAGAGTTCAGCAGGAAATCAGTCTTCTCTTGGAGAGAGACTCCAGGGTTTGCAAAGTTGTGAATGGAAGAGAGTGAATGAGAGTAAATCACAGACAGTGCATTTAGACCACTCCTTCAAGAAATGACCCATGAAGTAGAAGAGCAAAAAGGCAGTAGCTAAAGACTGGGACAAGAAAAAGGAAGATAACTTATTTATGTATTTTTTAAGATGGAAGTGAGTTGAGAAATAAATAGTTTTGGGATATTCTCTATTTACCACATCCAGATTCATGCTTGACCTTTTCCATGTGTACCCTGAGAGACTGACCTTTCATGACTGTGGAAGAGGCCCCCTGCAGTCTGGCTTCCAGGTGGGTTTGGTCCCTGAGAAGCACCAACAGGACATTAGAGAGTGGGAGAAGAAGGAGTTTGTGGTATTTGCTCCCTTGTTTCTCTTCTTACCTGGTCAGGGCTTGGCAGTGGACAACGAGTCTCTATCAAAGGTCTTAAGTTCTACCAGGCAACCATCTCCTCTAGCTATGGCTCTGACGTTCTGCTAGGTCTGTTGACTGCTTTCTTTCTCTTTGCTTCTTTAGACCTAAGGATGGTGTTAGCTTCCTGCTCTTGCTGATCTTGAGAACTTTACTAATCCTTCATGATTTCCCTTCACTCTGACCACACCCTTGCAAGGAGTCCCTTTATTAGACTCTCCTGAATTGCCCCATTTGAGTATGCCATCTATTTCTTACTGGGGATTTGACTGGCAAAAGGAGTGGTGGTGATTAAAGATCCTGTTTTCATCAGAAGTCTCTCTCTGTGGCTCTCTGTCTGTCTGTCATCCATCTGTCTCCCTCTCTGTCTCAGCCTTTATGTTTTCATGAAGCAACACTTGGCTTTGTTCATCATCTCTTCTGATTGCTTCTATTTCATTGGAATGGGACAGAGTTGAGCTGGGTACTGGGAGAAGGCAGAAGGCAGGCAGGGAAACAAGGAGCCAGAAACAGAGCCAAGCACACCCGGGAGAGGAAGCCTATTAAGAGGTCAGATTTGGAGCCCAGGTAGACATGTATATATACAAATATCTATGATTCTGTTTTTCTATCTGGAGAACCCCAATACAATGGGAAAACAAAGCTCAGGGATACAAACAAAATATAGACAGAAAGAGAAATCATACATATAGACACACAACATGTGAATGACAGGTAAGAGATATGGGAAATGGATTGAGAGCCTCCAGCATACATCTGATTAGGAGTTCTAGGGGAAAAATGCAGAGAACAATATAAATTCTCTGAATTGAAATCTTGAATCCTTAGGTTAAAACTTCACATAAAGTGCGGACAGAATAAAAATAAACTTACATCTGTTTATGCTGTAGTGAAACTGCATAACATGAATGACAAAAAATAAATATTAAAACTTACCAGAAAGAAAAAACTGCTTAGCTACAAAGGAATAACAATTAATTGACAAAGGAATTATCTTCAGCCACATAAGACCCCCCAAATACAAATGAATTAATATCTTCAAAGCACTGAGGGAAAAAATAGTTAATCTAGAATTTCATACCCAGCTTAATTATTATGCAGTTGTGAGGGAAAAACAGGGTAAGATTCAGCTACATAAAGAATATGGGTATTTACTGCTCACAGACTCCTGTGCATAGTTCAGGAAGCAGAAAAGTGAAATTAGAGGGAAGAGTTGGAAGAAAGAAAAAATAGTTGTAAAGTATTTCAGTAAGTGCGTGAGTTATTGACAGTGGAGACATAAATTTTGTGTTGAAAAAGGAGGGAGAGCTGGAAGTTGAGATGATAAACACCAAAGAATGTTGGTGGTAGAAGGGCTGAGTAATTAAAACATACTGACATCCTTGGCTTATGTAAGAGGATGCTAGAGATAATAAATAAATGTAGATCTAGGAAAAATGTATATGAGTGTGTGTATTAAAAATCTGTGAGTGGAGCATCTGAGTGGCTCAGTCAGTTAAATGTCCTACTCTTGATTATGGCTCAGGTCATGATTTCTGCATCCTGGGATCCAGCCCTGAGTCAGCCTCCCTGATCAGTGCAGAGTCTGCTTGAGTTTCTCCCTCTCCCTCTCCCCCTGCCCCTCCTCCCCCATCCTCTCTCCCCCCCCCCCAAAAAAAAGGCGAAAACAAAACTCTGAGTAACCATTAGACTAGCAGAAATGCAACTGAACTTCTAGACCAGAAGTCACATGGGGAAAAGGTGGTGGTGGTGGTGGTGTGGAGGAGGAGGGTAAACATTTGCTACAGCTCTGTTAATACAACTAAATACAGGGAAGGAGAAAAAAATAAGGATTTAAAAAAGAAACATGAGAAGTGTAAACACAAAATGAGTGAAAATAAACACTGGTTAAAAAAAAGCAAGTTGCAGAATCTTATGTACACTATTTACCTTTAAAGTTACCATACTCACAAAATAATAGTAAATATTTTTGCATAAAAATGTAATGAAAACACAGAAATCTGTGCAGATGGGATGCACACCTTTAAAGAGGGGAGAAGGGAAGGAGAAAAGGGGGTTTCAGCTATATCTTTAATGGTTTACTTATTTAGTTTTATAAAGCCTGAACCCTATCTTCATATTAACATTTCAAAAATATCTGTGGTGGTGTGTGTTTATGTTTTGTTGTTCTGTATGATTTTCTCTATATTTAAATTATCTCATGATTTTTCAGGAGGAAACACTGAAAGATAGAACTGTACAGCCACAGAAAGAGGATGAAAACTAGTATGGGTCGATGGTAATATAGGGATTTCCTTAGGTCCAGGGACAGACTTGAGAAGGGTTCCTAAGGTCACAGCTAAGTAGAGATACCGGTTGAGTCTGTAGGTCAAGTAAACTTTTATTCCTGGAAGTTTCACCTTCATTTATTAAGAGCTAAGAAAGTGTAAGGTGTGAGTTGGAAGTAAATCAAACATAGGTTAAGTTCTAGGAGATGTGGCATGGAGGGGAAGCAGGCTTGGTCCAAGGGAGCCAGTAAGGGGCTGTTTCCTTCTCTCAACCTGCACTAGGCTGAACTGTACACACTTGAAGTGACTGTCGAATTTTTACCTAGTATTCATTGAGCACTCGTTATGCCTCATGCCACTCGGCTAAATACTTAACTTATGTTATTTTATTTAAACCTGTTCAGCTCATGGGTAGGTAAGCATTGTTTTTACTGACCTGCCATTTTTTAAAAAGATTTATTTATTTTAGAGAGGAGGAGTGCAATCATGGAGGGGGTGAGGGGCAGAGGGAGAGGGAGAGAGAGAGAATCTTAAGCAGATTCCCCACCAAGCATGGAGCCCAAAGTGGAGCTCAATCTTGCTCCATCCCACAACCCTGAGATCATGACCTGAGCTGAAATCAACAGTTGGACACTTAACTGACTGAGCCACCCAGGCATCCCTTGACTTGTCATTTCATTAAGAGGCAGGAAAAAAGAGTGGTTAGGGTCAAGGACTTTATAGAGTTAGGTCACAGCTTTGTTCCTTAGTAGCTATGTGATTATGGCAGGTCACTTAACTTCTCTGTGGCTCAGTTTCCTCATTTTATGTATTTTTTAATTTTTTAAATTTTTTAAAGTAGGCTCCACACCCAGGGTGGAGCCTTATATGGGGTTCAATCACATGACCCTGAGATCAAGACCTGAGCTGAGATCAAGAGTCAGACACTTAACCATCTGAGTCACCCAGACACCCTAAAGGTTTTCATTTTAAAATGGGAATGGTAATTTTACCTACCTCACTGCATTGTGTAGATTAAATGTATTGATATATGTGAAGGCTTAGAAGACTGGTTGGCATATAGTGATTGCTATGTAAGTAGTTACTATTACTGCTATTTTGGATGAGAAAACAAAGGTCTTGAAAGACAAAGTAACTTGCAAAATCTCACAGCTAGCTGGACATTGTGGGCAAGACTGCAGTAGCTAGTTTTGTTGACTGTTTGCTTTGCTGTGCAGAAACTTTTTATCTTGATGAAGTCCCAAAAGTTCATTTTTGCTTTGGTTTCCCTTGTCTTTAGAGATGTGTCTTGAAAGAAACTTTTGTGGCCAATGTTGAAGAGGTTACTGCCTATGTTCTCCTCTAGGATTTTGATGGGTTCCTGTCTCACATTGAGGTCTTTCATCCATTTTGAGTTTATCTTTGTGTATGGTGTAAGAGAATGGTTCAGTTTCATTCTTCTGCATATGGCTGTCCAATTTTCCCAGCACCATTTATTGAAGAGACTGTCTTTTTTTCCACTGGATATTCTTTCCTGATTTGTCAAAGAGTAGTTCACCATAGAGTTGAGGGTCCATTTCTGGGTTCTCTATTCTGTTCCATTGATCTTTGTGTCTGTTTTTGTGCCAATACCATGATGTTTTGGTAATCACAGTCTTGTAATATAGCTTGGAGTCAGGCATCGTGATGTCCCGAGTTTTGGTTTTCTTTTCCAACATTACCCTGGTGATTCGGGGTCTTTTCTGGTAACCCACAGAATGGGAGAAGATATTTGCAAGTGACATTTTAGATAAAGGTCTGATATCCAAGATCTATAAAGAACTTCTCAAACTCAACACCCAAAACACAAATAATCCAGTCAAGAAATGGGCAGAAGACATGAACAGACACTTCTCCAAAGAAGACATACAAATGGCTAATAGACACATGGAAAAATATTCAACATCACTAGCCATAAGGGAAATACAAATCAAAACCACAATGAAATACCACCTTACACCAGTTAGAATGGCAAAAATTACCAAGATAGGAGACAACAAATGTTGGCAAGGATGTGGAGAAAGGAGAATCCTCTTACACTGTTGGTGGGAATGCAAGCTTGTACAGCCACTCTGGAAAACAGTATGGAGGTTCCTCAAGATGTTAAAAATAGAGCTACCCTAAGTCCCAGCAATTGTACTACTGGGTATTTACCAGAAAGATACAGATGTAGTGAAAAGAAGGGGCACATGCACCCCAATGTTCATAGCAGTGATGTCCACAATAGCCAAAGTGTGGAAGGAGTCAAGATGTCCTTCAACAGATGAATGGATAAAGAAGATGTGGTTCATATATACAATGGAATATTACTCAGCCATCAGAAAGGATGAATATCTACCATTTGCAGTGACATGGATGAAACTGGAGGGGATTATAGCTAAGTGAAATAAGTCAAGCAGTGAAAGACAATTCTCATATGGTTTCACTCATATGTGGAACATAAGGAATAGCACAGAGGACCACAGGGGAAGGGAGGGAAAACTGAATGGGAAGAAATCAGAGAGGGAGACTAACCATGAGAGACTCTGGACTCTGGGAAACAAACTGAGGGTTACAGAAGGGAGGGGGGTGGGCAGGTGTGGTAGCAGAGTGATAGGTATTAAGGAGGGCACGTGTTGTGATGAGCCCTGGGTGTTATATGCAACAAATGAATCATTGAACCCTACACCAAATATTAATGATGTACTATATGTTGGCTAACTGAACATAAAAAAAAAAAAAGACCATAGTAGCTACCTTATAACCTGTAGTTAGCTAGCACAAGGACAAACTAACACAGTGAGGGTGGTAGACCAAAAGGATGGTAAGAACTTGGGTCTTGCTGATGTCATAGAGCTCTCTATTAGCCAGCTCTGGAACTTACCTACCCATGGACTTTTGTTCTGCAAAGTAACTTGTGTTCTTAATTGTTCAAGCCAGTTGTGATGTACAGCTTTCTGTTACTTACAGCTCAAAGCTCCCAAACCAATTCAACTGCCATAGCAAACTCTTGCTATTAGGGGAGAGAGAGAAATAGTGCCATGGGATCTTTGACCATTGAAGGGCAACTCCAGGCCTATGGTTTTGTCACTGAGAGCGGGGAGTGAGTTGTGGCAGCACTAGATGACAGTGGAACCTGTTTTCTCACATCAAACTAGAAAAGACCATTTCATGAACTAGGTCACCAGCTGTTAAAGAAGCAGAGCTCCCTCAGCCCTTTAAACTGAAGAGCTCCCCGAACAACTAAACAATCACCATCCAGAGAAGGGGGCAGAGTGATGATGCTCCTGAAGCTTCCCCCAACTCAGATTAAGATGCATGAAGGTAGTAAAAACCACCCAAAAGGAACTGTAAAAAGAGACCTCGGGAAGCCCATCCAAGAGAGTGAAAGGAAGGAGAACAGAAGGAGCCCGTGGAAAGAAAATCTTCCAGACCAAATGAGGGCCCCAAAATAATGAGACCAAAATTCAAAGAAGTAATTTAAACCAAATAAGGCAGGGAAGGCTGATCCAGTAAGGGGCGGGCTCACTCTGCAGGGAGCAGGCGGGCAGCAGAGGTGGAGTTGAGCGGAGTTCAGTTTGGGACAGTCCAGGGGTCAGGACAGAGAAAGGCAGTCATCTGCTGGCCTGGAGCTCCCACTGCCCGGGTCAGAGAAGGGGGTGGGGTTAGATGGGTACCTTCTTCCCTCTCCTGCTGCAAGGATCCCAGGAGCCTCATCTCCACCCCCCACGCCCCCTTCCCCTCCACTGGCAGGACTGCTTGCATTTGCAAAACCGACCCTATCTGGGTGGGCTTGCTGTCACTGCCAGGGAGATCCTCTGGGACAAGGAAAGTGAAAGAAACCTTACTTGCTTGGAGCCAAACTTCTTTAGGCCCTACTTTATACTTTATTTCATCAAAGAATTACAGGGATGCCAGGGATGATGGATGCTAAGCCCATTAACTGCCTTCTGAATTTTGGACTTGGGCTTTTGTTGATCCTATAGTCCAGGTAATTGCCTAGCAGCTTAGTGTCAGAGCATCCATCTGGTTCATTTGTATATTCTGCATGTGGATGTGTGTGTGCATGTATACATGAAAAAAAATTTCTGTTTACCTTTTCCACTTACTGTAGTCCCTATTCTAAACTGAAAATCCATAGCTTCCATCACAGTCTTTTAAGCCACAATACTGACTTAAAACAAAAATTAATGTTTTCACAATAATTAAGCATTTAGAAAGGTCATGGAATGAACATGGAGAATTTAAGTTCCTAGAGCGATCTAGAAAGGTCTTCCTTCCATGTGCCTCCCTTGATTATGATCTCCCATATTTATTCTCACTACTGAGGACAAAACCAAACTATATATCACATGCACCAATTGATTCACACTGCATTCAAATATACAAAGAAAATGTGGCTCACGTGGCTTTTACAATTATTCTATGACTAATCTGAGTCTCAACAGCACTGGCTGGGGGGAAAACGACCTTGCCACTTAATGATACTTCAGTCTCTTGGGTTAAATAACAGTAATCCCAAAGAGAGCTGGAGTTGTTTGGCATTCTCCTTCTCCCAGATGGCACCTGGAGCTTAAGGGGACTAGAGCAACTTCATGGTGGAAGGAAAGAAGGGGGCTCTGAGGGGCGCCTGGGTGGCTCAGATGGTTAAGCGTCTGCCTTTGGTTCAGGTCATGATCTCAGTGTCCTGGGATCGAGTCCTGCATAGGGATCCCTGCTCAGTGCAGAGCCTGCTTCTCCCTCTCCCTCTGCCATTCCGTCTGCTTGTGCTCTCTGGCTCTGTCTATCTCTCAGTCAAATAAATAAATAAAAATCTTAAAAAAAAAGAGAGAAGAGGTCTCTGAGTAAAATGGTATCCTCTGGACTCCTTCCAGTCTCCACTGTGGAGTGGATGGTCTGGTCTGGTTCCTGGCTTGGTGACCATTGGTCTCAAGTGGACTTTGGGGGGCAATGTGGCACCTTCTTCTTAACCTGGGAACCTCTCAGCACTCCTTGGCCTCTCTCTGCAGCACTTACAAACTTTTGAGTCCACTGCTCACCACCAGTGGTCTGTGTGTTGGGAGTTTGAGAAGCATTGCTGTAGGCTTGCCCAACCAGCCATTTCTCGGCTCTGCTGCTGAGCTACTGCATGGGCCACCATGACTGTGGCTTTATGTATGGTCCTGCCAACAAGCTCATGAGCTCCTCCAGGCTGTGCTTGGGGAAGAGTGCCTACCCCAAATGTTCACGGGTTCCTCTCATACCTACCTAGAAATTTCCACCATGCCTCCTTTGGCTTTGGAGTTCATCCCGGGAGGGGAAAATAAGGACACGTACATCTTTTGCCCTCCTTTTCTGTTTTTCTCTTCTACCCATACCCACCCTGGGGACACCTAGGTAGTTTTACTTCCACTCTGGTCTGCAGGGTAGAGTGGGCTTGGAATATTCCTCTACTCTCTTTCCACCTGAGATGCCATTTGCCCTCATTTTGTGAGTCATGAAGGCAAATAGGGTGCAAGGAATGAGAACTTGTTTTCACAGATAAGCATGCATTACTTTTGAAATACTTAGAAAAATATAGCAATTACATTAGCATATATAGATGGTTGAGACTGGCTGGAGCTCTGTTTAGGGAAGGAGCTTAGTAAAGGCTGTTTTCAGGCTGAGAAGAGAAAGGGAAGGAGAAGAGTTTAGACAGCATGGAGTAACATCTTTAAGGTTTCTGCAAGTTTCTTTGCCCTGTATGCCCCTACTTTCTTTTAATTTCACTACAGCACATACATCTTCATCTCTCACTATCCCTCCTGGTCCTACAGGATATTCCCAGATCGACCACCTCAAGGATTAATTTCTAGACCCACTCGAACAGGGTGGCACAAATGAAGATGCTCCCAGGAAAGACAGATCTCCATTTTTTTTTTTTTAATTCAGAAAAGTCAAGAGAATAATATGATAAGCACAGACATCTCCCTGCTCATATTTAAAATGTTTACTTGTCCCTTAGGCTTCTAATAGTTTCAAAATGTGTGTGTGTGTGTGTGTGTGTGTAAACTATCTTTACAGTTAAAGTTGAAAACAACTTTGCTCTTCTTCCTTATCCCAGGCCCCTTCTTCTCTCTCCAGAGACACCACTGTCAAGGATTTGATTTGTATCCTTCCAGCCCATGTTTTTATTAGCTTATCACAGATTTATATGTCAGAAATAGCACTCCTTTGTATGTTTACATTTTTTTCCTAAATGATATCATATTGCATGAATTGTTTTATGACCGTTTTTTCAGTCAAAAACATTTTTGAAATTTAGTTTTTTTTAGGCCCGTGAACCCAGTTCATTCATTTTAAACTACTTGCAAGTATTTAATTCCATCCCATATTAATTATTAATATGAACTCCCATTGAGAAATATTCAGATTTTTCTATCTTTTCTCCTGGTATTTTATTTTAAATAATAGGAACTATTGGCTCATCCTAATACTTTAATTTCAGGCCAGAATTGGCCAGAAGACTTGTTGCGTATAAAGCAACTTAATTGTCCATTTGACACTGAGCTACTGACAACCAGCAGATATTGGAGCATCCACATGGGCCCCACACAGTTACAGATTGTGAATCCCTGGGCCTCTCTTTGACTCAGTTTTCTTATCTGGAAAATGGGATAGTTGTTTCTATCTCCTTAAGTTGTTGTGAGGGCTTATGGATTAATATGTGAAGTATATGCCACAGTTATCAGCAGATAGTAAGTCTTCTGTTAATCATAGATGTCCTCACTAATTAATGCTAATAGAGAAGCTAGAAACCAGGCTCCAACCTGGCCAATTTCTTTCAGAGACATTCTCTGCCTGCATTACCTCCGTTGGTAAGACCCTGTCTCGAATAGTTTATGGTCTGTGAGGACGCAAGTCCAACCTACGGGAGGCCGGGGCAACAGGTAGAGGTAGTAAATGGTAATGTTAAGTGTTGGGCTAACAACCTCAATGCTATTAGGACTCACAACTGCTGTTAGCCGACAGCTGTACTCTGGATCATTCCAAGCATGTCTTCGCAGAGCCTGCTCGGGCCTGCCCTGGTTCAGCTGCCTGCAGGAGCACAGCTCAGAGCCCCTGCTATGGGCCTATTCTTTGATCAGGTCTGGCCAATCAGAGCTTTGTTGCTACGCAGCCCCTGCAGGCAGAGCCTTTCTTTTCATTTCTGGTCACAGCCAGGATAGCTGCCCACAGACATCCCTTTGCTATTTTTGTTTGGATTGATTTTTTAAAAAGCACCTGATGCACACTTTTCCTCTTATTGTTCTCTTCCTTTTCTTTACTCTATTCAATCCGTACCCAAGGCCCCACCACACACACACACACACAAATCAAACTCAGAATCATTAACAAAGAAACCTTGGTCCAAGACAGGAAACAACCTTTAAAAAGACCCTTACTCCATGCTTGTGAATGCTAGGAAAATCTGCTTTTTCTGATATTTGGGAACACTAATTATGAGGTGGCCCCACTGCCACATATTTAATTTCCCTCTTCTCTGCCTCCAGGAGCAGAGAAATCAACAAGAGAGAGATGATAAGGTTTCAAACAATCTGCTACCCACCTTCTATTACCACCTCTGCCAAAAACCCAGCCACAAGGCTAGGGTGACTAGATGAAGATCATTAGCACAGTGAGGCTCACAGACTCCCTTGCTTTTCTCCTTCTATGGCAGAACATTTGGATATTGTCTGCTCATTTTTTTTTTTTTTAAGATTTTATTTATTTATTTGACAGAGAGAGCGAGAGCGAGAGCAGGAACACAAGCAGGGGGAATGGGAGAGGGAGAAGCAGGCTTCTTGCCGAGCAGGGAGCCTGATGTGGGACTCGATCCCAGGACCCTGGGATCATGACCTGAGCCGAAGGCAGACGCTTAATGACTGAGCCACCCAGGCGCCCTTGTCTGCTCATTTTCTCCCCACCCTGCATTATCTGATAAGAGAAAGCACAAACATATCCTTGAGCGAGAGAGGATGCTGCATACAACAGAGCTTCATGACACCACCTGAGCACACTGGTGGAGAGTAATGATTGAGATGCCAAGATGGCAGGACAAAATGGCAGGAGTGAAAGGGAAAGTTCTACCCCAGCATGCAAATGTGAGGGGCCAGGGAGTTTGTGATGCTAAAGAACAGAAGATCAGGATACTAGATGCGACCTTGACCTATATTGTTGAACTTCCTGAAATGTTAAGAAAGAGATCTAAGTAATGATTGGAAGACCTGTGTAGCTGTGGTGTTTTGAATTCAGTACTGGTTTGGTACTGAAACATGTCCCACAGCTTTTTAAGCACTATACTTACTTACTCTGATACCTACTTACTCCACTTTTTAGGCAATTTTATAAGAACATTCATATATACATAAATGCCATTAAAATAAAGGTTAATTTTTTTAAGTCACATGGTATAGGGCAGATTTGGGTAGGAAAACTAATTTTCTAGAAACCTGGCTAAAGATAGTTGTTAGACCATCATTTTAAAAAGAATAGGGTAGGGGTGCCTCAGATGGTTAAGCCTCTGCCTTTGGCTCAGGTCGTGAGCCCAGGGTCATGGGATCGAGCCCCACGTTGGGCTCCCTGCTCCACGGGAAGCATGCTTCTCCCTCCCCCACTCCCCCGGCTTGTGTTCCCTCTCTCACTGTCTCTTTCTCTGTCAAATAAATAAAATCTTTAAAAAAATTAAAAATAAAAGAATAGGGTAATTAGGCAGAAAGTCACGCTAGCTTCCGTCAAATGGTTTTTCTTTAGAGAGCAGATCCTCTGAATCTCTCCCATCCCTTCCCCCTCACTGGATAGATGTGCCTGTGCAAGGAAGAGTTTTGGTGCTATTTATATAGCAAGAATAAGGCAAAAGTTTTGAAGCAGGGGTGTAAAGAATAATTCAAACACTTAGTGACTTCTGATTTTATTTCTGAAGAATATAGCTTAAAACCACATGCAAAATGAAAGCTCTGGCCTGAAAAGCCAGTGTCTAAAACAAAAAGAATTTTACAAAGTAGTGATTTCCAAATCTTAAAGCTTTGCCACTCCTCCCCACCCCAAACAAAGAGCGTTCTTCTAGGAATTAATATCTCATGTGGTCAGGAAACATTTTTCTGATATTCAACAATTACTTCAGTTTCCTAACAATCTTTTCCTTCATTTACATTCAAGCAAACTTAGTGCTTTTGATTTAAAAAAAACTAAAAAGTAGTAAGATCCCATTTTTGTCAAATTATGCACGTCTCTATACGTTGAAAACTGTCAGGAATGATTTTTACTTACTATTGGTACAGGTTATTTCAATGGTGGACATTGAGGTGATTGTTCTCTTTTACCTTTTTTGTACTTTACTTTTTGGAGTTATGTAACTTTGAAAAAAAACCTGGGTATCATTTTCTACAGATGTAAAATTTTCTTGAAAAGGAAGTGTCCTGAGCTGTAATTACAGGCCAACTCCTTTTCCAGGAAGCTTTCATGAGGTTTCTGGTGTGTGTGGAGGGGAGAGCAACAGCATCTCAGTGCATCTGTTCCCAGAAGACACTGCTGTGTCTGAGTTCAACACAGTAAGGACCCAACAAATGGGGCAGAAGTAGTGAATGAGAGGAACAACTGGGGACCAGAAAAATTAGAAATGACTCAGCAAAAACACATGAGGAAATTTTCAGAAAGATCAAGGTCTCAGAAACAAGTTACCCATCCCCCTTGCTTCTGAATAGAATGGTTTCAATTAGGTGGGTGTTCCAGCCTATGTTGAGTAAAATTTGAGAGGAGGTGGAAAAGGAGAGAGGGGGAGTGTGCCAGCATGATTATCCTCCTGCTAAAGCAGGTGAGTGGGCTCTCCGTTGTCAAAGTGCAAGCAGGGAGTGAATGTCCTTTCTGTAGCTGGATTGAACTGGAGGAGGACTGGAGGCCTCTACTTGAAGGCTGGCAATTTTCAGAAACACAGCGGAAGTCTCCCAGACAAAGCAGAAAGGCTGGCATCCTTTTCCTGGGAATCAGAAGGTGGGGAAGGAGTGAGGCATGCCTAGCCAACATACCAGGGACAATGGTGAAATCTTGAGAATCTGGGGGGTCTGACAGCCATGCTTGGGCAGCAACTCTCCATGCCCCCATACTGAGAACCTGCATGACCTTGGCTGCCAGGCCATAAAGGGAAGTCCCTGGGCTGAAGGGCCAACTGCTTCTTGTAAATTCACTTCCTGATGCCAGCTCCCAACTGTAGGGATCTATGCAGGTCTGGGCCCCTCTGCATGGGTCTTGGGACTCTTAGGGGATCCATTCTTGGGCTTATCACCCTCTGTCACCCACTCTCTGCTTTGGCTCCTCTCCTGCCTTGCTAGACACACCATTTCCCAGCCATCAATGCCTAACCACACATATCTGGTGTAAACAAGTGCTCAGACTCTTAACTGAAATCCAGCTCCCACAGAGATCCTAGATCACTAGCCCTCCTCTTTTACCCCAACTCCTCATAACCTACAAAGAAAATAACACATGCAAACAAACAAACAAAAAATCAACAAAGAATAGAAAGACTATTTCTGGGCCTGGGGTTGGAGACACAGCAGGAAGTGGTAGCCACACATCTATGTTCTGTGGACAGAGGCATGCATCACTATCCTTAGGCTGAGCAACCCGAATACAACACCAGGGTGCTGAAGTGCTGACATTTGCTCTCTTTCCCCCTGGTAGGTCAGCTCTTAGCTGTAATATAACTTTATAGGTGGAAAATTCCAGAGAGAAGTGACCTGCTCTCTGTTACACAGCCAGGCATAAGCAAAATGAGGAGAAGTGACAGGCCTAGACGCAGTTATTTGACATCCCAAGACCTTTCCTTTACAGTGTTGTAGCAGCTCGGCTGGGTGGATATCTGGCAAGTGATTAGGATGGGAGGCCAGACTGGCAGACCTCATTGTTTTCAATTCTGTCTCAGTTACATTAACTTTTCCTACCTCATTACCTGAGTTTGGGATGTAAAGTGGAAAAAAACACATTTGCTTGGAACTATGCCAAAGACAGAAAGTAGAAATCCATATTATGCTTGTGTTTCCTGGGCCTCAGGCTACTTGACCTATTCTCTTCAACTCAGGATCATTACCCCTTTCCTGTACATCAGATAACCAATCCAGACCATTTTTAGACCTTACTGATAATGTAGTGGACACTCCAGTTGACTAATTTTGATCCACAGTAAAATGAGCTTCCGGCAAAGAGAGAAGAGGAGATTATATATATAAACAGACATAAATTTACAAAAAGAAAGAGTGTGTAGAGATGATATGGTAGCATCTTCAGGATGGCAGGACTCTCCTCTGGGCCATGGCAGCTTCCACCCACAGTCCTGACAGAGAGGCCATTCATATGCTGTGAAAGCAAAGGCATTACCTTGTCTCTTGTTTACCACCTGAGTGATTCACTAATGGGTATTTGTCTTCATTACAGGTGAATTTGGCTCAGAACAAGAGGCTCCAAAAGTTTACCAAAATTCTTTATTGGTACTTCCATATTTTACTCAGTAGTGTTATATACAATTATTTAGCCAGACTCTTTCTACAGATTATGTCCCTGACCAAGGACTCAAAGTTTGGTTAGATACCACTTTTCTCTAATTCACTTTTATTTGATGTGCAGTTATGCACTGAAACACAGTGTGTCCTGTAGACATGATAACGTTGAGAAAAGGAGATACAGAAGGAATTATGTTGCACTCTTTGGGTTGAACTTGTGCAGGAATCATTTGAATGGACCAAAGTGTCCTACACTAGATGAACAAATCCACCAGTAAAACTCAGTAAAGAGCCTGTTCATAGAGGACTCTGTTGATCATGATTGACATCCATGTCAGTGGTCCTCTTTCACTACTCCTCTTTTGTTTTAACTTCACTAATCTGAGGTAAGATAGGTGGGTCTCACCCTCAATTTATCAGTGTGGAAGAATGGGCTTTAGAGGTTAGATTATAGACAAGTCCCCACGTTGGTGATGGGTAGAGGCAGAGTAGCGTCCTACTTTCCCATCCTCTTTTCCTCTTGACCCCACTGCCCTACAATGAGGTGTCCCCAGAAGCCACACTCATGTCCTGTTTATGAGACAAACATGAATCTATCTTGGCCCAGTACTGTTGAGGAGGGCAGAATATAAAAAGACATTTCCTCTGTCTCGCCAGATGGCTTCAGGATAAAATTCTTCCCCAAACCAAGTGTTAGAGTCCAGTTGACTATTTCAGGAAGGGCAAGAAGTAACAGGGAGAAGAATTTAATCCTCCTCCTCTCCTAACACATTACTACATCCAAGGTTGGTGAGAGCAGGTCCTGCCCAAACAGGCGAGATTGTTGAACTGGAATCAAGAGGATGGGTCCCTGGCAGGGCAGACCCTTTCAAGGATGAAGATTGGAATTTGGGGAAATCCACAATCTACAGATCTGAGGTTCCAGACTGGACTCAGCTCCTGGGAGCTGGCTGGGCAGGACATGGAATAAACTGAAGAATACTGAGCCCCATCCAACCCATCTGGGAGCCCACAGTGGAAAATAATGGGGGGTAATACAGTGGACAGCCCCAACTTCTTGAGATCAATGCTTACCTCTCTGCTTGTCTGCATACTTTGCTTAAATTTTCATTTTGAAAAAACTGAACAGTTAGCATTAAGAATGGCTACTCATTCTTAAAATGCTTAGGAGAAACCAGAACTTGGAGAAGCCAATGCAAAGGAGGGTGGGGATAAACAGGGAAAATAGTCTCCCAAAAGAAACATGAAGGAACTAGGTGTTTGATCTCAAACTCTGTTATACTAAGCACTTGGACATTTCGTGCTTGGTTTTTGTGATAGAGTTAGCGTTAGGACCTTCAAATGCATTCATTCATGGGACATGCATGATGCTCCTACTCAGCACCAAACATTGGCCAGGTCAGAAACAAATAAGACATGGCTCTGTACCTAAGGAATGCTAAAAATAATAAATTAGCCTCTAACAAAATGAGACTGAATTATTGAATAATCTTGGGGAACATTCAATTACTTTAAGAATAACAACAGAGACACACATACAATCAGTGGCAAATTCTCCTGGGTCTCCTTTAACCCCTTTGTCCAATGTGGCACCCACCTCTCCTAAGAATTGCCTAGTTATCTTCCATTTGCCTTACATCTAGTTAAACCTAGAAGCAGAATGTTGGAAGAGACTGGCGACCTGCAATACTAGCTTGCCCCTGTCTTCCCTTGTGTAGATGAAGGAACAGAGGCTTATAGAAGACAAGTGGCTGAGACAGCTTCCTGAACATTTTTTTCAGGCTCTGTGCCTCCCACTTCATTGGTTAGCAGCACTTAAGGTGACTTGATCTTTTAAATTTTTTAAATTTTTTTTATTCTTATGTTAATCCCCATACATTACATCATTAGTTTTAGACGTAGTGTTCCATGATTCATTGTTTGTGCATAACACCCAGTGCTCCATGCAGAATGTGCCCTCCTCAATACCCACCACCAGGCTAACCCATCCTCCCACCCCACTCCCCTCTAGAACCCTCAGTTTGTTTTTCAGAGTCCATCGTCTCTCATGGTTTGTCTACCCCTCCGATTTCCCTCGCTTCATTCTTCCCCTCCTGCTACCTTCTTCTTCTTCTTCTTTTTTTTTTCTTAACATATATTGCATTATTTGTTTCAGAGGTACAGATCTGAGATTCAACAGTCTTGCACAATTCATAGCGCTTACCATAGCACATACCCTCCCCAGTGTCTATCACTCAGTCACCCCATCCCTCCCACCCCAACCCCCACTCCAGCAACCCTCAGTTTGTTTCCTGAGATTAAGAATTCCTCATATCAGTGAGATCATATGATACATGTCTTTCTCTGTTTGACTTATTTCGCTCAACATAATACCCTCCAGTTCGATCCATGTCGTTGCAAATGGCAAGATCTCATTCCTTTTGATGGCTGCATAATATTCCATTGTATATATATACCACTTCTTCTTTATCTATTCATCTGTCGATGGACATCTTGGCTCTTTCCACAGTTTGGCTATTGTGGACACTGCTGCTATAAACATCGGGGTGCACGTGCCCTTTCGGATCCCTACTTTTGTATCTTTGGGGTAAATACCCAGTAGTGCAATTGCTGGATCATATGGTAGCTCTATTTTCAACTTTTTGAGGAACCTCCACACTGTTTTCCAGAGTGGCTGCACCAGCTTGCATTCCCACCAACAGTTTAAGAGGGTTCCCCTTTCTCCGCATCCCCGCCAACATCTGTCGTTTCCTGACTTGTTAATTTTAGCCATTCTGACTGGTGTGAGGTGGTATCTCATTGAGGTTTTGATTTGGATTTCCCTGATGCCGAGCGATATTGAGCACTTTTTCATGTGTCTGTTGGCCATTTGGATGTCTTCTTTGGAAAAATGTCTGTTCATGTCTTCTGCCCATTTCTTGATTGGTTTCTTTGTTCTTTGGGTGTTGAGTTTGATGAGTTCTTTATAGATTTTGGATACTAGCCCTTTATCTGATATGTCATTTGCAAATATCTTCTCCCATTCTGTCGGTTGTCTATTGGTTTTGTTGACTGTTTCCTTTGCTGTGCAAAAGCTTTTTATCTTGACAAAGTCCCAAAAGTTCATTTTTGCCCTTGCTTCCCTTGCCTTTGGCGATGTTTCTAGGAAAAAGTTGCTTCGGCTGAGGTCAAAGAGGTTGCTGTCTGTGTTCTCCTTTAGGATTTTGATGGACTCCTGTCTCACATTGAGGTCTTTAAACAATTTGGAGTCTATTTTTGTGTGTGGTGTAAGGAAATGGTCCAGTTTCATTCTTCTGCATGTGGCTATCCAATTTTCCCAACACCATTTGTTGAAGAGACTTTTTTCCATTGGACATTCTTTCCTCCTTTGTCAAAGATGAGTTGACCATAGAGTTGAGGGTCCATTTCTGGGCTCTCTATTCTGTTCCATTGATCTATGTGTCTGTTTTTGTGCCAGTACCATGCTGTGTTGGTGATGACAGCTTTGTAATAGATCTGGAAGTCCGGAATTGTGATGCCGCCAGCTTTGCTTTTCTTTTTCAACATTCCTCTGGCTATGCGGGGTCTTTTCTGGTTCCCTACAAATTTTAGGATTATTTGTTCCCTTTCTTTGAAAAAAGTGGATGGTATTTTGGTGGGGATTGCACTGAATGTGTAGATTGCTCTAGGTAGCATTGACATCTTCACAATATTTGTTCTTCCAATCCATGAGCATGGAACGTTTTTCCATTTCTTTGTGTCTTCCTCAATTTCTTTCATGAGTATTTTATAGTTTTCTGAGTACAGATCCTTTGCCTCTTTAGTTAGATTTTTTCCTAGGTATCTTATGGTTTTGGGTGCAATTGTAAATGGGATCGACTCCTTGATTTCTCTTTCTTCTGTCTTGTTGTTGGTGTATAGGAATGCCACTGATTTCTGTGCATTGATTTTATATCCTGCCACTTTACTGAATTCCTGTATGAGTTCTAGCAGTTTTGGGGTGGAGTCTTTTGGGTTTTCCACCTAAAGTATCATATCATCTGCAAAGAGTGAGAGTTTGACTTCTTCTTTGCTGATTTGGATGCCTTTTATTTCTTTTTGTCGTCTGATTGCTGTGGCTAGGACTTCCAATACTATGTTGAAAGCAGTGGTGGTAGTGGACATCCCTGCTGCGTTCCTGACCTTAGGGGGAAAGCTCTCAGTTTTTCCCCACTGAGAATGATATTCGCTGTAGGTTTTTCCTGTATGGCTTTTACGATATTGAGGTATGTACCCTCCATCCCTATATTCTGAAGAGTTTTGATCAAGAAAGGATGCTGTACTTTGTCAAAAGCTTTTTCTGCATCTATTGAGAAGATCATATGATTCTTGTTCTTTCTTTTGTTAATGTATTGTATCACATTGATTGATTTGTGGATGTTGAACCAACCTTGCAGCCCAGGGATAAATCCCACTTGGTCGTGGTGAATAATCCTTTTAATGTACTGTTGGATCCTATTGACTAGTATTTTGGTGAGAATTTTTGCATCCATGTTCATCAGGGATATTGGTCTGTAATTCTTTTTGATGGGGTCTTTGTCTGGTTTTGGGATCAAGGTAATGCTGGCCTCATAAAATGAGTTTGGAAGTTTTCCTTCCATTTCTATTTTTTGGAACAGTTTCAGAAGAATAGGTATTAATTCTTCTTTAAATGTTTGGTAGAATTCCCCTGGGAAGCCATCTGGCCCTGGGCTTTTGTTTTTTGGGAGATTTTTGATGACTGCTTCAATTTCCTTAGTGGTTATAGGTCTGTTCAGGTTTTCTATTTCTTCCTGGTTCAGTTTTGGTAGTTGATACATCTCTAGGAATGCCTCCATTTCTTCCAGGTTATCTAATTTGCTGGCATAGAGTTGCTCATAATATGTTCTTATAATTGTTTGTATTTCGTTGGTGTTGGTTGTGATCTCTCCTCTTTCATTCATGATTTTGTTGATTTGGGTCATTTCTCTTTTCTTTTTGATAAGTCTGGCCAGGGGTTTATCAGTCTTGTTAATTCTTTCAAAGAACCAACTCCTGGTTTCATTGATCTGTTCTACTGTTCTTTTGGTTTCTATTTCATTGATTTCTGCTCTGATCTTTATTATTTCTCTTCTCCTGCTGGGTTTAGGCTTTATTTGCTGTTCTTTCTCCAGCTCCTTTAGGTGTAGGGTTAGGTTGTGTACTTGAGACCTTTCTTGTTTCTTGAGAAAGGCTTGTATTGCTATATACTTTCCTCTTAGGACTGCCTTTGCTGCAACCCAAAGATTTTGAATAGTTGTGTTTTCATTTTCATTGGTTTCCATGTATTTTTTAAATTCTTCTTTAATTTCCTGGTTGACCCATTCATTCTTCAGTAGGATGCTCTTTAGCCTCCATGTATTTGAGTTCTTTCCAACTTTCCTCTTGTGATTGAGTTCTAGTTTCAAAGCATTGTGGTCTGAAAATAGGCAGGGAATGATCTCAATCTCTTGGTACCGGTTGAAACCTGATTTGTGACCTAGGATGTGATCGATTCTGGAGAATGTTCCATGGGCACTAGAGAAGAACATGTATTCTGTTGCTTTGGGATGGAATGTTCTGAATATGTCTGTGAAGTCCATTTGGTCTAGTGTGTCATTTAAAGTCTTTATTTCCTTGTTGATCTTTTCTTAGACGATCTGTCCATTTCAGTGAGGGGCTGTTAAAGTCCCCCATGATTATTGTATTGTTGTTGATGTGTTTCTTTGCTTTTGTTATTAATTGCCTTATATAATTGGCTGCTCCCATGTTAGGGGCATAGATATTTACAATTGTTAGATCTTCTTGTTGGATAGACCCTTTAAGTACGATATAATGTCCTTCCTCATCTCTTATTACAGTCTTTGGTTTAAAATCTAATTTGTCTGATATAAGGATTGCCACCCCAGCTTTCTTTTGGTGTCCATTAGCATGGCAAATGGTTTTCCAGCCCCTCCCTTTCACTCTGGAGGTGTCTTTGGGTCTAAAATGAGTCTCTTGCAGACAGCAGATTGATGGGTCTTGTTTTTTAATCCAGTCTGATAGCCTGTGTCTTTTGATTGGGGCATTTAGCCCATTTACATTCAGGGTAACTATTGAAAGATAGGAATTTAGTGCCATTGTATTGCCTGTAAGGTGACTGTTACCGTATATTGTCTGTGTTCCTTTCTGGTCTATGTTGCTTTTAGGCTCTCTCTTTGCTTAGAGGACCCCTTTCAATATTTCTTGTAGGGCTGGTTTTGTGTTTGCAAATTCCTTTAGTGTTTGTTTGTCCTGGAAGCTTTTTATCTCTCCTTCAATTTTCAATGACAGCCTAGCTGGATATAGTATTCTTGGCTGAATATTTTTTTCATTTAGTGCTCTGAATATATCCTGCCAGTCCTTTCTGGCCTGCCAGGTTTCTGTGGATAGGTTTGTTGCCAATCTAATGTTTCTACCATTGTAGTTTACATATCTCTTCTCCCGAGCTGCTTTCAGGATTTTCTCTTTGTCTATGAGACTCGTAAGTTTTACTATTAGATGTCGGGGTGTTGACCTATTTTTATTGATTTTGAGAGGGGTTCTCTGTGCTTCCTGGATTTTGATGCCTGTTTCCTTCCCCAAATTAGGGAAGTTCTCTGCTATAATTTGCTCCATTATACCTTCTGCCCCTCTCTCTCTTCTTCTTCTGGGATCCCAGTTTTCTAATGTTGTTTCGTCTTATGGTATCGCTTATCTCTTGAATTCTGCCCTCGTGATCCAGTAGTTGTTTATCTCTCTTTTTCTCAGCTTCTTTATTTTCCATCATTTGGTCTTCTATATTACTGATTCTCTCTTCTGCCTCATTTATCCTAGCAGTTAGCGCCCCCATTTTTGATTGCACCTCATTAATAGCCTTTTTTATTTCTACTTGGTTAGATTTTAGTTCTTTTACTTCTCCAGAAAGGGTTTCTCTAATAACTTCCATATTTTTTTCAAGCCCAGCTAGTATCTTTAAAGTGATGATTCTGAACTCTAGATCTGACATCATACTAATGTCCGTATTGAGTAGGTCACTGGCAGTCGGTACTACCTCTTGTTCTTTTTGTTGAGGTGATTTTTTCCATCTTGTCATTTTGTGCAGAGAAGAATAGATCAATGAGAGAACAAAATGCTAGCAGTGTAACAACGACCCCAGAAAATATACTCTAAACAAGTCAGAAAAGACCTGAAGCAGTGGAAAAAGAAATGGAAAGAGAGAAAAAAGAAAAAGAAAAAAAAAGAAAAAGAAAAAGAAAAAGATACAAACAAAAACAAACAAAACAAAACAACAACAACAACCAAAAACAGAATGTGATCAAATATGATCAGCCTGGTATATAGATCAGTGCCACACACTAGACTTGGGGTGTATTTTGGTCTGTTAGAAGAAAGTGCCTCCCAAAATTTTAAAGAAAGAAAAACTTATATATGTACAAAAATAAGGGTTGATATGATGAAGGGATGGAATATGACTGTAAAGATGGAAATTATAAAAAATTTTATAAAAGGAATTGATAAGAAGTTGTTTGAAAAAAGAAAGAAGAGGATTTAAAAAAAGAAAAAAGAAAAAAAAGGGAGAGAATGTGATCAGGCAGGGGAGTAGAAAAAACCATATACTAGAGATTTAGGGTATATTTTAATCTGTTAGAAGAAACTATCTCAAAATTTTAAAGAGAGAACTACTTATATATATATGTGCCAAAAATATGGGTAACTACTATGAAGGGATAGAATATGACTCCAAAAATGAAAAATAAAAATGTTTTTTAAAAAACGGGATTGATAAGATGTTGGTTGAAAAAGGGAAAAAGAAAAATTAAAAAAAAAAAAAAGACAGTTAAAAAAAAATTAACTTTGAAAGACTAAAGAATCATGGTAAAAAAGCCATGAATTCTATGTGCAGTATTCCCCTAGCGCTGGAGTTCTGCTGTTCTCAATGATCGGTAAACTTGGTCTTGGCTGGCTGTTCTCGCTGATCTTCTGGGGAGGGGCCTGTTGCCGTGGTTTCCAAATGTCTTTGCCGGAGGCAGAATTGCCCTGCCCTTGCCCCCTCCCGGCTAAGTAATCTGCTCGGGTTTGCACTCCGGAGCTTTTGTTCTCTGCGAGCTTTCCGTACAGCTTTGGAGGCGGAGAGTGAAAATGGAGGCCTCCCAATCTCTGCCCGGAGAAGCCAAGAACTCGGGGCCCCGCTCCTCAGTGAGCCCCCAGAGAAAAGCCGTCAGTCACTCCCGTCTCCCCGGTCTCCGGCCGCACTCCGTGCTCACCCGGCCTGTGACCGCGCGTCTCTATCTCTGGCACCCGACCCCGGGTGGAGTCTCCAAACCCAGCAGATCCCTGCAGTGGCTCCCGCGCTGCTCCCCCCGGGGGAGGAAGGTGAGTCTCCCCGGATCTGCTGCTTGTTGGGTCCCTGCTGGAGGAGCAGGGGCCCGACTGTGCCGCGGATCACGGTCTATGGCCACCCCGAGCTGAGAGCCCGCGCCTGGGCTCCGCCTCTGCAGCCGGCTTCCCTGCTCCATTACCTGGGAGCTCTGCTGCCCTCAGGCACCCCTGGTCTTTCTGTGACCCCGAGGGTCCTGAGACCACACTGTCCCGGAGGGTTCCACCCCCCGCTTAGCCACCAGAGTGACGTCCCTCAGCGGAGCAGACTTTTAAAAGTTCCGATTTTGTGCTCTGGCTCTATCACTTGCCAGAAGTGGCTGACGGAGGCCCCCTCCCCCGCCCTCTTTCCACCCGAATATCACCTGGGATTCACTTCTCCGCACGTCCTACCTTCCAGAAAGTGGTCGCTTTTCTGATGAGAGAGTTGTTGCTCTTCTTTTCTTCGATCTCCTGTTGAGTTTGTAGGTGTTCAGAATGGTTTGATCCCTATCCAGCTGAATTCCTGAGAGGAGACGAAATCCAGGTCTCCTACTCCTCCGCCATCTTGCTCCGCCCCCAAGGTGACTTGATCTTAATGAGACAAAACTTGAGTTGTAATCTCATAAATAACAGAAAACCTTCAGGGGTTCCCCCACTCTAAGCTGATCAAGCATGATTTGCACAGGTCCATTCCATGCCTCCAGCCTTATCAGCCCCATCCCTCCTCCATGTACCCATCCTTTAGTGAAAATGGATGCTAGGGCTCTCTAACAGGTCTTTATCCTTTCTCTGCTCCTGAAATTGCTGTTACATAACACATTTTATGGTAACTGCATACTGTGAAAATCATGTTCATCTTTCAAAACTTACTTTCCTTTCCCAGGATTCAAACCCTTTCTTCCTATTTTAATTCTCAACAGTACTGTGTTCTTGCTTTGTCATCAAGGAGCCTCTTCTCAGTAGGGATGATGTCTTATGTGTAACTGTTGGTTGTAGGGCATAGAACCTTGACTGTCTACTTGCTGGGGAGACATTTCTTGAAGAGAGATACCCCGTAGACCCCCAACTCACTGCTGGCAGGACCAAATATAGAACTTAAGTCCCATAACTCTTACCCTTGTGCTCTTTCTCTTACACCCTCTGACTCCTAGTTCACTGATTTGTGGGGCTCATTTGAGGTCCTGATTCACACCATTGTCGTAGAAACTCGTTGCCTATTTACTAATGACACTTTGCTGAATTCAAAAAGAAATTGAGTTTTTGAAAGCATAGATTTCCATTTATATGTTGGCTTTCACTGATTTTTCCTTGCTCTTCCTTTCCCCCTCTTCCTTACTGTTTCTCTTCTCCCCCTTTCCTCTCACCTTTTCTGCAATGCCCCATCTAAGTCAGATAACAGGAGACAGTCCAGGTGGTTGTAATTTTGTAAATACTGGTGCAAAAAGAGGATGCTCCCTTTCTTAGAAAGGAATAGTTGAACAGAGACCAGAATGAAAAGGGAAAATGAGCCAGGTTAAGATACATACAAAGCTTGAAGCAGAAAGCATAGAACTGGAAAAGGCCTTTTGGTAGGGACATGCTGGAGATTTTCAAAGGCATGTCATAGAAAAACAGTACAGGATTTGGAAATGGGCAAGATATTATCCTTTCAGAGGGCAGCTGGGCATCACTGAGGGTCTTTTCTGGGGTTTACCTGATTATGTTGAGATATTCCTCTTTGACTTAATTTTGATTGCCTAAGTTACTTTACAATTACATTGAGGTGGAATTCAATTTGTAGAAAACTGATAGGCATGCAAATGATTCTTTTCTAAAGCAATATAATTAATTCTGCCCAATAGAGATATAATTGAATTCTACCCTGTAGGAAAGATGGCCCCCAACAATACATTTTAAGCAGCTTTATTGAGTTAAAATTTTTTACCTTGCAATTCACCCATTTAAATCAATATTTTCTCAGTATATTCACAAGATTATGCAAATATCACCACAATTTTTGTCCACCTTGTAAAGAAAATCTCATATTTGTTAGTAGGATCCCTTCCATCAACCCCTCCATCATCCTTCTCCCCCATACCAGCCCCAGATAATCACTAATCTATTGTCTGTCATTATAGATTTGCCTATTCTAGAAATTTCATATAAAGGTAATCATACACTATGTGGTCTTTTGGGATGGGCTTCTTTCCCTTAACATAATTTGCAGGGTTATAGCATGTATTAATACTTCATTCTTTATTACCAGATATTATTCAATTACATAGAAATATCACATTTTGTCTTTCTATTTATTAGTTGATGGACATTTAGATTATTTCTAATTTTGGGATAGTGTGACTAATGTTTCTATGAACAGTCAAGCCCAGTTTTTGTGTGAATGCATGTTTTAATTTCTTTGGGGGTATCTACCTAGGAGTGGAATTGCTGGGTCCTATGACAGGCCCATGGTTAGTATTTTCAGGAACTGTCAAACTATTTTCCAAAGTGGCTGCACCATTTTACATTCCCTCTAGCAGTGTGAGGATTCCAATTTCTCCACATCCTTGCCAACACTTATTATCATCCATCATTTTGATTATAACCATTTTAGTGGGTAAGAGGTGATTTCTTGTGGTTTCAATTTGCATTCCCTAATGACTAATGATGTTGAACATCATTTCATGCACTTTTTGGCCATTTTTATATTTTTCTTGGAGCAATGTCTATTTAAAGCTTTTGCCAATTTTTAAACTTGTCTTTTACTGTTGAGTTTTAAGAATTCTTTATATATTCTGGGAAGAAGTCTTTTATCAAATATATGACTTGCAATTATTTTCTCCCACTATAAGGGTTGTCTTCACTTTCTTGGTGGTATTATTGGCAGAAGAAAAGTTTTAAATTTTAAGTTATATTTATCTGGTTTTTCTTTTTTTGTTTGTGCTTTTGATATTGTATCAAAGAAATGATTGCCTGACCCAAGACCATGATTTGCTTTTATGTTTTCTTCTAAGAGTTCTATTGTTTAAGCTCTTACATTTAGGTATATTATTCATTTTGAGTTAATTTTGTGTATGTTATGTGGTAAAGGTCTATGTTAATTCTTTTTTTTTCCAAGTTTTTATTTAAATTCCATTTAGGTAACATATAGTGTAATATTAGTTTCAGGATTTAGTGATTCATCACTTACATACAACACCCAGTGCTCATCACAAGTGCCCTCCTTAATACCCATCACCTATTTAACCCCTCCCCCCACCCCTATCCTCTCTGGTAACCATCAGATTGTTCTCTATAGTTAAGTCTGTTTCCTGGTTTGCCTCCCTGTTTTTCCCCCCATGTTCATCTGTTTTGTTTCTTATCCAGTTGTCCCTGCACCATTTTTTAGAGATGATTCTTTCCCCATTGAATTACCTTTGCATCCTTGTTGAACATCAATTTATGTGTGTTTTTATTTATGGTTGTTTTAACTCTTCTGAATCCCTTGAATTTCTATAGGAGTTTTAAGATTTGCTTGTCAATTTCTGAAAAAAAAAAAAAAGGCAGCTGGTATCTCGATAGGGATAGTTTTATATCTGGGGAGTAAAATCATCTTAATAATTAAGATGATCATTTGATCCATGAGCATGAAATATCTGTCCACTTATTTAGATGTTCCTTCATTTCTTTCAATGACAATTTGTAATCTTCAGTGTATGTCTTGTACTTCTTATGTGGGCTAATTGAATTCAAATAAAAAAATGTTAACTGAACATAATAAAAAATAAAGTGTATTCTTAAGTATTTTACTATTATAAATAGAATTAAAATATTAATTTAATTTTCTAAGTTTTCACTACTAGTATGTAGAAGTACAAGTGATATTTTTATATTGATCTTGTATTTTGCAACTTTGCTGAACTCATTTACCAGTTTTCATAGTGTTTTAGTGGATTCCTTAGGAGTTTCTATATACAAAATCATGCCATATGCAAGTAGATAATTTTGCTTTTTCCTTTCTCATCTGGATGACTTTTATTTCTTTTTCTTGCCTAATTGCCCTGGCTAGACCCCCTAACAATGTTAAAGAAGTTGTAAGAATGTATGATCTTTTTTGATCCTGATCTTACTGTGAAAGCATTCAGCCTTTCACTATTTTTTTTTTTAATATTTCAAGTTTTTATTTAAATTCTAGTTAACATGTAGTGTAATATTAGTTTCAGGAGTAGAATTTAGCAATTCATCACTTACATATAACACCCAGTGCTCATCACAAAAAGTGCCCTCCTTAACACCCATCACCCATTTAGCCCATCCCTCTGCCCACCTCTTCTCCAACAACTCTCAGTTTGTTCTCTACAGTTAAGAGTCTCCTTTATGATTTGCCTCCTTCTCTTTTTTTTTCCTTCCCCTATGTTCATCTCTTTTGTTTCTTAAATTCCACATATGAGTGAAATCATATGGCATTTGTCTTTCTCTGAATTTTTTCACTTAGTCTAATACACTCTAGCTCCATGTCATTGCAAATGGCAAGACTTCATTCTTTTTGATGACTGAGTAATATTCTGTTGTATATATATACCACATCTTCTTTATTCATTCATCAGTCATCGGACATTTGAGCTCTTTCCATAATTGGCTATTGTGGGTTTTTTTTAAAGATTTTATTTGAGAGAGAGAGAGAGAGAGAGGGAGAGTGAGCATGGGGGGGAGGGAGGGGTAGAGGGAGGGGGTAGCAGACACCCCACTGAGCAGGGAGCCCAACTCGAGACTCAATCTCAGGACCCTGAGATCATGATCTAAGCCGAAGGCAGATGCTTAACCAATTAAGCCACTCAGATGCCCCTTATAATTTGGCTATTGTTGATAATGCTGCTATAAACAACAGGGTGCATGTGCCCCTTTGAATCAGTATGTTTTATCCTTTGGGTAAATACCTAAGTATTGGTAATGCAATTATTGAGTTGTAGGGTAGTTCTATTTTTAGCTTTTTGAGGAACTTCCATACTGTTTTCCAAAGTGGCTGCACCAGTTTGCATTCCCACCAACAGTGTAAGAGGGTTCTCCTTTCTCTGCATCCTCACCAACATCTGTTGTTTCCTGTGTTGTGAATTTTAGCCATTCTGACAGGTCTGAGGTGGAATCTCATCACGGTTTTGATTTGTATTTCCCTGATGATGAGTGATGTTGAGCATCTTTTCATATGTCTATTAGTCATCTGTATGTCCTCTTTTTTTGTTGTTGTTGTTTTTCTATGTCCTCTTTGGAAAAATGTCTATTCATGTCTTATGCCCATTTCTTAACTGGATTATTTAGTTTTGGGGTGTTGAGTTTGATAAATTCTTTATAGATTTTGGATACTAACCCTTTATCAGATATATCATTTGCAAATATCTTTTCCCATTCTAAGGGATGCCTTTAGTTTTGTTGATTGTTTCCTTTCCTATGCAGAAGTTTTTATTTTGATGAAATCCCAATACTTCATTTTTGCTTTTGTTTTTCTTGCCTCTGGTGACATGTCTAGCAAGAAGTGGCTATGGCCGAGGTCATCTTCAATTTCTTTTTAAGTGTTCTATAGTTCTCAGAGTACAGATCTTTTACCTCTTTGGTTAGGTTTATCCCTAGGTGTCTTATGGTTTTTGATGCAATTGTAAATGAGATCAGTTCATTAATTTTTCTTTTTGCTGTTTCATTATTCGTGTATAGAAATGCAACAGATTTACTAAATTTGTGTATCAGTCCCAGCAATTTTTTGGTGGAGTCTTTTGGGTTTTCTACATAGAATATCATGTTGTTTGCAAACAGTGAAAGTTTGACTCCTTTGCCTATTTGGATGCCTTCTATTTCTTTTTGTTGCCTCCCACTATTAAGTATGATAGCTGTGGGTTTCCATATATGGTCTTTATCACACAGAAAGAAGTCCTTTCTTTCTGATTTGCTAAGTGCTTTTTTATCATGAAAAATTTGGGATTTTTGTCAGTTATTTTTTCTATTTCTACTGAGATAACCATATTGCTCTGTACTTTTTTTTTTTAAAGATTTTATTTATTTATTTATTTGAGAGAGAGAGAATGAGAAAGAGAGCACATGAGAGGGGAGAGGGTCAGAGGGAGAAGCAGACTCCCTGCTGAGCAGAGAGCCCGATGTGGGACTCGATCCAGGGACTCCAGGATCATGACCTGAGCCAAAGGCAGTCGCTTAACCAACAGAGCCACCCAGGTGCCCTGCTCTGTCCTTTATTCTACTAATATGGTGTATTACCTTAAGTGATTTTCAGATGTTAAACTAACCTTGCATTTCTGGGATAAGTCACACTTGGTTTTGGTGTATAATCCTTTTTATATGTTGCTTGATTCAGTTTGCCAGTGCTTTATTGAGTATTTTTGGTGTCTATATTTATAGACATATGGAAGATTAGTCTGTTCCAATATTATTTTCTTGTGATGTCTCTGTGTGTGAGGACCAAGTAATACTGGTCTCACATAAGAAGTTAAGTAGTCTCCACTGCATTTTTTTGGAAGGGTTTTGAGGATTGCTATTCATTTTTCTTGAATGTTAAGTTTAAAATAACTGATGCAATTATTTTACTTGTTATAGATCTATTCCTATTTTTATAACTCTTGATTAAATTTCTATTATTTGCCTCTTTCTAGGAATTTATCCATTTCATGTAAGTTATCTAATTTGTTTGCATACAGTTGTTCACAGTATTCCCATAGTATATTTTTATTTATGTAAGATTGGTTATGATGCTTCTTCTTTCATTCTTGATTTTCATAATTTGAGTCCTCTCTCTTTTTCTCTTGATCAGCCTAACCAAATATGTATCAGTTGCATTGATACAAATGTTGTATTTCATGGTCTCATATGATATTAACCAGTTTTGCATCTATTAGCAAATTTACTTCAACATTTCTGACAGCCTATGTATACATATATGTCTGTTCTTCAAATTCTCTTCTGAACAAATCTTAACAGGTTCTCTCACTAATTAATGACTTGAGTAAAACATTTGACATGTGTTGGTTACATATTTTTATGAAAATAATGTTTTAAACTTTTGAAAGTTATACTTTAGCAGAAAGTAGAAAAATCAATGAAGAGTCAGAGAGTGGTGGAAAATGAGGTCAGAGAGAAAGACACAGAATAGATCATCTATGTCCTTGTATGCCATGCTAAAGAGGTTGGTTTTTACTCTAGGTGAGAGGAAAACTATTAGCATCACCTCAGACAAGTTCCTTCCTTAACTGGGACTTCAAATATGTATAATACGTCTCTATGCCACTTCACAGGATGGCTGTGAGGATGGAATGAGATTATGGAGTTGAAAATGGCATTGTTACTGTTAGTACCCAGTCTGGTCACTTGTGAGGTCAGTTTTCAGGCACTCATGCCTTGGTCCAAATTTTGTTTTCAAATCCTTACCTATTGTCAGGTTCTTGAGGAAGGAAGATTTAGGGAATTCTAGAAGGCTGGACCCTGAATCCTGAGAAAGGCAGTCTTGTCCATGAAGATGCTGGGAATTTCACACATAAAATAGGGGCTAGTATGGTCATTAGAACCCACAAAGAAGAGGAGATGGGGCTAAGGTGATTTGAGGCTCAAATGGTGGGTATGGCTTGTCTCATTATCTCTGGCTGGGGCTGGTCCTGGTTGATTTGAGGGCCAAGGTGGTGGAGAGGCAAGACTGAGGAGTAGGCAGGTGAAGAGAGAGAAGTTGGGGTGTGTTAAATAAGGTTGACAGAAGGCATCTGAATTCAAAGTTCAGAAGTTTGAGCTTGAAGAGGAAAGCAAAGTGCTGGCAAGTGACTAAGCCACAAAACAGGTTTAGGATGTGAGTGTATTATGGTGCTTGGGGCTGGGAGATACAAAGGCCAGGAAGAGGGATGACACTGAACCAGAGAGAAAACGCCCTTCAGACAGCTTGCCTTCACAAATGACCAAGCGTCCTCTCTCTAGCCTGAACCTCAGAGTATTCATAGATGGGAAAATGAATCAAATAAGTATCTCTCTCATTCATTCTTCTTTATCTTTATTTTATTCTGCCCCTTGGCTTGATCTAAATCTTAAGCTATTCATGGAGATTTTAAAATATATTCCAGCACTGAGCATTCACTCTGGCCAACTTTTGCTGGTTGTGTAATTTAAATTCCTCTTGTTTATGCTAACTCCTATTTTCTCTTGTCTTTTCCTCAATAGTTCTACAATCTGCCTTTCCCAGGGTTCAGCTCAAGTCCTGAGGAGCAGTGGTAAACCCCAGACAACCTTCAAGGCAAGTCTAATGGGCTGGAATGGGTGGGCCTTCAGGGAAGGAGAACACTTTCAGGAAATGGTCTGACCACATAACCCTGGTTGCTTGAGGTAATAGAAACCTAAATTGCTCTGCTCGCAAGCCTAGTTTATCAGCATGACCTGAGTACAGGGAGCTATAAAGTGTGTTCTTTGAGGATTTTCTTTTCTCTCTCCATCTTTCTTTGCAATTAAGAGTAGAAGTCCCCAGGAAAAGAATCATATAAACATAAGGGTAGAATTAAGATAAATGCATTCCTTTTGCTTAGGAAATTTTCCATGATGAATGAATAGCTCTCTAGCCCTTATTCAGCAAGGTCAAGTGCTGGCTCTTTAAGGAAGATTCACTTTTCTAGAGCTGAGGCTGGATATTGGGGCTGGGGGGCTTGAGAGAGAAAACAGTTTTCTAGAAAAAGAGAACTAATGGTCAATGCTGGTCTCTCCCAAGAGGGTTGCTGCTTCTTGGTGGTTTCAGAGCTGATGGTGGATTCTGTGATTGCTTTGGAGTCTCTCTTCTAGTCAGCCCCTGGAGCTAACTTGACTCTTCACAGCTGATGCCCGTGAGAGCTGAGAACACTTTCAATACAGGGTACCATGCTCATCCTAGGTGGAAACAAAACTTCTTCTCATTTACACCCAAGATTGAACAAACATCAAGATAATATGATTGGAAATGCTTCATGGAAGAAAGGTATCAGAAAACCTAGGACCCAGACCTGGCTTTGTCACTAACATAGCTCAGAGAATGCAAATGGTGTGTCCACTCCCTGACCAATGCCACAGCTGGTGAGATTGGCAGAAGTTGGGCTATAATTCCTAAGTTCCTTCCAAACTCTGACATTCAGTGTCTGAATGTTATAGAGACCCCTGAACATTCTTGAAGGTCCACCTGCTTTTTCTAATTGCCCTTTTATATCTCTATCTCTGTAGTGACTTTTTAGAGGGCTTGGTGTAACAAAGAAAGCCGCTGAACAGACAAACATTAACTGAGGAATCTTGCTTGGTTTTACATACTCTTAGTTTTGAAAGCAAGTAAGGATGAAGAGACCTAGAACATAGGGTGTTCGATATTTAGGAATGTCAGACCCAAAGGCCATACTAGAGTGAAATCTTACACATTAGGAAAAAAATCATGTTCCTGGAGGTGAAATAACTAGAGGAAAACAGATGAAGTCCATCTTTATAGATGTGCTTATTGCACGTTAATGCAGAGGTTCTGCTTATTTAGGGAAGAGAGATACAAGTGGAGGAATAGATGGACAAGGAGAAAATGAGGTGGGTACACAGGTGGTGCATTACTTTGTCACTTTGTATGAGTTTTCAGGACCTTTGGCTTTCACCTTAAGAAGTGAACCTCCATTTTGGCTACACTGTCATCAAGAAGTGAATAGAATCCTGGACTCATGATTGAGATTTCTTGGCCACTTCTCTCTGGAAGGTTAATGGAATGGATTGCCATGCCATACACATTACTAAGATGAAAATTAAAAAGAGGAATAAAAAGGAAAAAAAAAGAGAGAAGGAGAATAGTTCTATCAAAACAGTCTAGTCTTCCAGCAGTACTTCAGATACTTAATCTCTTTGTTTCATCTTTAAAAATAAAGACTTTTATACCCCTTGGCATTTTTCTCCCTAATTCTTAAATACTGCTTAATCACTCTTGAATATAGCTGAGGTCTTAGGACCAGATTTGTTTAAAATATTCCTTTCCACTCACACTGAACCCTTTTCTTGGAGTCCAACTTCTCAGAAACTTGTCTATTTCCCTGAAACCTTTGACCATATTTCCACACACAAAAAAAATCTCTCAGAAATATTCAAATATTTGGCAGTGGTAACCCAGAAGGAGTCCAGTGATGGGCAAAGCTGGAAAGGCATGACTAAACTTTCTCAGAACTCTTGGTTTTCAACTAAACAGTGCAAGAAGGCATTAAAAGAAGAAGAGAAGGAGAAGGAGAAGAAGAAGAAGAGGAGAAGGAGAAAGGGAAGAAGAAGGAGAAGGAGAAGGAGGAGAAGAAGAAGAAAAGAAGAAGAAGAAGAAGAAGAAGAAGAAGAAGAAGAAGAAGAAGAAGAAGAAGGAGAAAAGAAGAAGAAGAAGAAGAAAAGAAGAAGAAGAAGAAGAAGAAGAAGAAGAAGAAGAAGAAGAAGAAGAAGAAGAAGAAGAAGAAGAAGAAGAAAAAGGAGGAGGAGGAGGAGGAGGAGGAGGGGGAGGAGGAAAGCCAGCATCCTGCATTCTCTCACTACTTCCTCTCTTCTTTTTCTTTTCTTCACCCCTTTCTAATCACTACCTTCTTCAGTAAGAAGGTGGCAGTAACACAAACTGCCAAGTTTGCATTATGGAGATATTGTAGGACTATCTAGTGTTTCTGGTTCCAGGGATTAGTTAACTCTCTCTGAGGTCCTAGCAGGCTGTATTCATGCCCTTCTCCCACTCACTCAGGCATATGCCTCCTGGTCCAGAAATTTCTACTCTCACCTTCCCACTCACAGTTTAGCACAGGCAGTGATGCCAGTGAGTTGAATTGGAGGAAGGCGGTAGGGATTGGAGATGGCCTGGGGGACAGATGACATGCCAGTGATGTCGCTTTTAGGAATGTGTAACTCTACATGCAGCTACTTGGTCTGGAAGAGGTAGAAAGAATTCCTGTGAGTACAATGGTTCTGGGAATTCTCGTAATACCAGAGGATGTGCAACTACTGCAGCTCAGGAAAACCAGAGAGTGAGTGTGTATAGTGACTAGGGAGACTCAGGCCTGCTGCTGGGTTGCTGGGTCATCCTCAGAAGGATGGGACGGATAGGATGGGAGATGGTGACTATAGAGGCAAACCACAGAAGAGATTCCCTTGGGATGAATTTAGCTGGGGGTTTTAACAAGAAAACCAGTCATGGATTTTTTGAGTTAAGTGGGAGATTGAAAAATATAATTAGAAATCAAAGCTGGTTTTAGAGGCTATTAAGAAAGGAACCCACTGATCAAAATGGAGGCAGAAGAAAGAAGCATAAAGTAGAGACCCAGACACAAAGGAGGTGAACCCATGCTTCACCCGTGTTGCAGAGTGAGTTTGTACTCACTCTGGGCAAGAGCAGCTCTCCATGCTTCACATCCTCAGCAAAAGGGAGACTTGAATGAGTCAGGTTATAGGCCCAGGCTATGTTTCTGGAGAATCTGATTTTAGAGGTTTCTGGCAGGAATATTCTAAGTACTGGGAGGGATTTTGTCTATTTTATATCTAAAGATGGCCACATTTTCCCCATTTCCAGCTAGAAGCATGAAAGTTGCAACTGAAGGGTTGTATCATGGAATGCCTGAGCTGCCCAAGGCATGAGTCTAACAGCTTCCAGGTTCTGAGTCACAGCTCTGGAAACTACTTTGTGGTAGTGGCAGTAGTAGGGGGAGGGTGGGTAGATGTCCAAAGAAATGTCAGTTGCTTGAGAAATGATCCCAAAATGCAGACCAGAGAATAAACTAGTGTCTGAAGGCACAATCACATGGTATGGATTCTGACATCTTCCGAATGTTTCATACCATGGGTATCACCGACAAAAAAACATCATTTCTGAATCCCATTGGCTGGTGGGGGAAGACACCGGATATTCTACCTGGTTGTTGCATCTTTTGTGGGAAGGAATTATGGGTTCTTTCACTCAGTGTAATTATTTTGAGATTCATTTATATGTCGATTATATCAGCCCCTAATTCCTTTTTGTTAACCTCATTTGTGCAGTATATATCACATCTTGTTTAACCATTCACCTGTGGAAGGACATCTGGGCCATTTCCAGTTTGGAGAAATTATGAATCAAGCTGCTATAAACACCCATGTATAAATTTTTTGTGTATGAAGATAGTTTTTATTTCAGCTTGCAGTGGGATTGTGGGTCTTATGATAAGCGTGTGTTTAACTTTTTAAGAACTGTGTTTCAAAGTGTCTACACCATTTTGCTTTCCTACCAGTAATGTATGAGAGTTACAATTGCTCCACATCCTTGCCAACACTTGGTATGAACCAGTGTATTAAATACTCATGATTCCAACAAATCTGTAGTGATATCTCATTGTCCTTTAATTTGCATTTCCCTAATAACTAAAGATGTTAAGCATCTTTTGATGCACTTATTTGCCAAATATACTTTCTTTTTTTTTTTAAATTTATTATGTTATGTTACTCACCATACAGTACATCATTAGTTTTTGATGCAGTGTTCCATGATTCATTGTTTGTGTATAACATCCAGTGCTCCATGCAATATGTGCCCTCCTTAATACCCATCACCAGGTTAACCCACCCCCCCACCCCCTTCCCCTCTAAAACCCTCAGTTTGTTTCTCAGAGTCCATAGTCTCTCATGGTTCATTTCCCCCTCCGATTTTCCCCCCTTCATTTTTCCCTTCCTTCTCCTAATGTCCTCCATGCTATTCCTTATGTTCCACAAATAAGTGAAACCATATGATAATTGACTTTCTCTGCTTGACTTATTTCACTTAGCATAATCTCCTCCAGTCCCATCCATGTTGATGTAAAAGTTGGGTATTCATCCTTTCTGATGGCTGAGTAATATTCCATTGTACGTATGGACCACATCTTCATCCATTCACGTGTTGAAGGGCATCTTGGCTCTTTCCACAGTTTGGCTATTGTGGACATTGCTGCTGTGAGCACCAGGGAGCATATGGCCCTTCTTTTCACTACATCTGTATCTTTGGGGTAAATACCCAGTAGTGCAATTGCTGGGTCATAGGGTAGCTCTATTTTTAATTTTTTTTGAGGAACCTCCATACTGTTTTCCAGAGTGGCTGCACCAGCTTGCATTCCCACCAACAGTGTAAGAGGGTTCCCCTTTCTCCACAACCTCTCCAACATTTGTTGTTTCTTGGCTTGTCAGTGGCTAACAGACACATGAAAAAATATTCATCATCATTAACTATCAGGGAAATTAAAATCAAAACCACATTGAGATACCACCTTACACCAGTTAGAATGGCCAAATACACTTTCTTGAGTGAGTGTCTGTTTGAATCTTTTGCCCATATGTTTTGCTTTCTTATTAATTGAATTTTGGGAGTTCCTTACAAATTCTGGGTATAACTTATTTATCAGATATATTATTTGCAAATATTTCCTCCTAGGCTATCCTTTGTCTTTTAATTATCTTCACAGGGACATTTAGGAGCATAACTTTTAAATTTTGATAAAGTTCAATGTACAAATTTTTCCCTTTTATGGATTGTGCTTTAGATGTAGTGCCAGAGAAATCTTTGCCTAATCCAAATTCACAAAGGTTTTCCCCTATGTTGTCATCTAGGAGCTTTATAGAATAGGTTTCAAGGCATAGGGCTTTCATATCTTTTGTCAGAATTATCTATAAGTATTTCATATTTGTATTATTATTATAAAAATACTGCTTTTAATATCAGTTTCCAGTGGTCCATTGCTAAGATATAGAAATCCAATTGATTTTTTTTATTCCATCTGATTTTCTACCTAGCAATCATGTAGTCTGTAAATAAAGCAAGTCTTGCTTCTTCCTTTTCAATCTGTATGTTTTTACCTTTTGTTCTTGCCTGACTGTCCTGATTAGAACCTATAATACAATGTTTAATGGAAACAGTGAGAGCAATCATCTTTTTCCTGTACCTGAACTTAGAGGGAACGTATTTATTCTTTCACCATTAAATATGTTTGAGGCAGTTCCCTTCCATTCCTAGTTGGCTGAAAGGTGTGTGTGTGTGTGTGTGTGCGCGCATGTGTGTGTGTGTATGTGCGTGTTCTTAATTTTAATTTTTTGGTCAAGAATGGATATTGGATTTTGTCAAATGCTTTATTGCATCTATTAGGATGATCTATGTTTTAGTTTGCTAAGATAGTGAATTACATTGATTTATTGTCAAATGTTGATCTAACTTTGACTTCTACTTTATCATGTGTCATTTTCTTTATACATATAGTGGACTTGATTTACTAACATCTAAGTTTTGCACCTATGTTCATGATGGCTGTTAGTTTGTAATTTTCTTTTCCTATGATGTCTTTGTATGGTTTTTGTATCTGGGTAATGCTGGCTTTATAGATAGAGTTGGAAAATATTGTCCCTTTTAAATTTTTATTTATTTTTATTTTTAAAAAGATTTTATTCATTTATTTGAGAGAAAGAGAGAGCCTAAATGGGGGGAGAAATTGAGAGACAGGCTCCTCGCCGAGCAGGGATCATGACTTGAGCCTAAGGCGGATATTTAACGGATTGAGCCACCCAGGAGCCCTGATATTCTCCTTTTTTTTTTTTAAACTTTCTGGGATTGTTTATATAGTTATTTCTGCCTAAAATATAATTCACTAGTGAAGGCTAAACCTGGAGTTTTCTTTTGGGAAGATTTTAACTACAAATTCAATTTCTTTATTTCTTTCTTAGATACTGGGCTACTCACGTTAATGTGATCTACTTCTTCTTGAGTAAGCTCTGGTAGTTTGTATCTTTTAAGAAATGTATCCATGTCATTTAGGTTCTCAAATTATTGGCATAGAGTTGTATATAATATTCTCCCACTATTCTCTTCATATCTGTAGAATCTATAGGATTGTCTCTCATTCCTGATGTTGGTCATTTGTGTCCTTGCTTTCTCTCTCTCTGATTTTTCTGGATCAGTCTGATTATAGGTTGATTGATTTTATTGATGTTCTAAAAGAACTATCATTTCATTGGCTTATTTATTTTCCCATTATTTTACTCTTTCTGTTTCATCAATTTCTGCTTTGATCTTTATAATTTCCTTTTGAAAATTTACTTTGGGTCTAGTTTGTTCTTCTCCTATCTTTTTTTAAGGTGGAGACAGCAGTAACTAATTTGAGATTTTATTTTATTTTTCTTTCTTTTTTAAAAATTTTATTTTATTTAAATAAAGTGTATAAACATATAGTGTATTGTTAGTTTCAGGGGTAGAGTTCAGTGATTCATCAGTTGTATATAACACCCAGTGCTCATTACATCAAGTGCATTAAGGAGGGCATTTTATTTTTCTATTACAGATATTTGGTACTATATATTTCCTCCTAAGTACTACTTTAGTGACATACCACAAATTTTGATTTTAATTTAGTTAAAAATACTTTTTAATTTCCGTTTTGAGTTCCTCTTTGATAACCTGATAATTATAAAAATGTGACAATTTGATAATTATTACAATGCAAACAGAGCAATGGAATAAAAAATAATAGGGGATTTTCTTTACTTTAGATGAGACCATAAGGGAAGACTTTTTAGAGGAGGTGGCATTCCATCCAAGACCAGAAGAGTGAGAAGGAATCAAGCAGGTAGAGTTGAAGCAAGAGTATTCTAGACATAGGGTGAGCAAGTACAAAATCCCTGAAGCAAGAAAGAGGAGGAAAGAATCTGAAAAGAGGCAAAAGGTGAAAGAAAATTTGTCCTAAGTTCTATCATGAAGCAAGCTGCTTCCGGATGCTACAAAGTACAGGAATAGGTAATAGCCATAAGAACGGAGGACTTCCATATTTGGCCTGACTATAGCTCTTCTTAGAGTCAGGGTAATGGGTAGAATTGCCCCTGGAGAAGGTGTGCCACCCCAGGAATTCTATCCATATTAAGTTGTTGAGGTATGATTCCATTCTGAAAATGTGCTGCTCTACATCCTTAGTAAATAAAATTCTTGATCCTTGAACTTTGCCATGAGTGATCACTGGATTATTATTCTTTCTTTCTAATTTTTTTTAATATACTCTAAAAAAACTATCCAGATTGACCTCAAATAACTCATTGATAGCAGATATATTTACTTGCCTCTTCCTTTGCTCTAGCCTCCCTGAATGGGGCTCTTTGATTCTTGGTGACAAGACTAAAATGATAAGTCATGGATACAATCTGGTGCCATCCATTTTCAACTTTATTCTTTTTCACCACAAGGGATCTGTGATGGAAAACGTTCTTCAGTCAGCCACAGCTGGCTCCTGGACCACAGTGAGTTAGTGCACATCTGTTAAAGACAGGATGAAGGCATGCCTTCCTTAAATTGTTTTCTCTAAGCTGGCTCACTGAAGAATTGTTCTCTCTATCTCTGGAAATCTTTTCTTGTGCTATTTCTCCCTCTTACTTCCCCTGAGCTTTTCATCAGTTGTCCTGAAATGAATGATTCACAGCTTGTATATTTCTCCATGTCAGGCTTGGGAAAGTCTAGAGAGCATTCTATCTTTTCAGTGTTGAAAACTCTGCTCTTGGGCTCTGTGTAACAGGGTTCCCTTAGACCATCACTTCACTTTCCAGTAGAACAGAGAGAACTTGGGTTTTACAAGCAGGGACATTATTTTTTGCCCATTCCTCAGGACCAACCAGGCAGATGCAGGGTGGGATCGGTCAGAGATATCTCACCATGAATGCAGTTCCCAGGATGGAACTATTTCAAGAGGGAGAATGACGAATTCTGTGCCACTTGGGATGTCTCTCTCCTCAAGAGCAGAATGGCTGGGTTCTGTCCTGGTCTTTAAACTTTCTAAGGGAAGCTCTTCCTAAAGTTTTTTTCAGATTATGTTTTTGTTTTTTCAGTTCCCCTACGTCAAGAAGTCCTTCCTGATAGCTGGAAGAAGGGACAATTATACTCTTCTCTTGACATTTGTTCTTTGGCTTGCAGAGAAGGAATACAATGCTTCCAATCTTATCCCTCCAACTGCTTGTTTTCTCCTCCCCAAGGGAGGAGGATTAACTAAGCTGACTGGTGAGGGCCTGAGCTTCACTGAACGACATTTAATAGTGGGTGGAGTGACAGTGTTAAATATTATACAGAGTTGACACTTCATATTGTTTCTGTGTTCTCTCAGAGGAATTGTAAGCTCATAGATTTGGGTCTTCTCCTTGTGGTAAACTCCATGTGGTGAATTCCCCTAAGCAAGTTCTCCCAGTATGGAGGGGAAAGGAAGGATATCCATTCTTTCTCTGTATTCTAGCTGTGCTGGAGCATGGAGGCAGGCCTGTGGTCCTTGCAGTAAGCTAGACAGGCAAATTCAGATCCAACTCCATAGATCAGCTGTCCAAACAAGTGGGTCTTAAGTCCAGGATTTGGGTGGGTGGAATAGAAAGCCTCATTAAGCTTAAGGTTATATCCAACAGTTTTCTCTGAGTCTTACTTTTACAGAGTGATTGGGTACATTCTTCTTCAAATAAATAGTCTGGACCTTGTATCTTTTCTCTCAATGGGATGGAGCCTAGGAGTGGAGACTATAACTCCCTTTCCGGACCTCATCTAAAGTGTTTATGCCAAATGTAGTCTTTTAAAATGAAAGTGATTTTTAAAACTATGCCGGTTGATTGTCTCCCAGAGTTCCAAAGATTCTTGTTATGTATGTATGTCTTACCTACATTAGTACTCATGTCTGAAAAATTCAGAAGCATCAAATCCATGCATCCTGAGAAATGGAGACCCAGAGAGTTCAGCTGCCTTATTTAGAGTCAGAGATGCATTGTCAAGCCCTTCCTCTTCACATCTTTCCTTTGGTATTCAAATTGAAAAAGCATATTCACATCATGTCTCCTTAATTCTGGGAAATGAAGATGCCATGCTAAAGAGGCAAAAATCACATCAATTCCTTCTTTATGCTTATGAATCACCCTCTTGACTCTATCAGAGTTCTCTATCTAAAATCTTGGACAATAGTCCTGGGAACAAAATAAGTCCACTAAGCCCTTGGAGAGACTGGATTAAATCATCAGGTACATCATCAGCCAGTGTTGATGACCCATTTTTTTTTTTCTCTATCTGTGGTTATCACCAGTGATGTATACTCTGAAGATGGAAAGGTGATTCCAATCACATGGAAAGAGCTTTGGATGTGTTTAATTTCCTGCTATACTCTGTGACAAAGAGCTAATTTCGTGTCTTGTGATCAAATAACTGTAATTTTGCAAGAGCAAAATTTTTGGAATAAGGATACTCAGGGTCCTTGTGTGGCTTGGGATGTTGCCAGGGCAGCTATGGGGTCTGAGTGAGTGTTTTCATTTTACTCTTGCTTTATTGCCCCTGCCTAATTCTCCCATTTCAAAATGTTGTGGAGTAGGCTGGTGTCATTTGTTTTCATAAATTAATGTCGGTTGCAATTTACAGCCAGATGGGCCCTGAAGAATAAGAGGCTTGTCTGTCTCTTGGAAGTTCTAAAGAAAAGCAGTGGGCATGCTTGGGGTGAACTTTTGCACTTCAATGCTTCCTTCTGCAGAGAGAGTAAATACTTGTGAAAAATCCTGTTTTATAACAGCTGGGACAAAGGACTCCTTATTAGGATTATTTTTTGCCACTGCTTCTAATTCCTCTAGCAAGTAGAAAAAAATGTAAATATTGTAATTCTTCCTACTGGGAAGCCATGTGTGTGTTGGGGAACAACTTGGGATCAGAGATCTAGAGTCTGAATCCCCTAGATATCTCCACAGCCAACTAGTAGGACTAAGGGGGTGGGAAGGTGCCTATTGGATCAAGGCATGTAAAAGCTCTGACTCAATATATATGTATCTTTTTGCTACTCCTTCATGGGCCAGGGAGAAAAACTAGGTCAGTGAGAAGCACAGAGACAAGAAAAAAAAAAAGAACTGGGAAATTTGATGAGTCTATGATTTAAGAAATAATGGCTTGTGGGAAGCTGGAATCCAAAGCCAAAGAGGAGGCTGCTTGGCCTCTGTAAGCATTCAGAGACCACGTGCAGCTAGATAATGCTTCCTTCCACAAGGGCACATGCTTCAGGGTATGTGAGGGACAGGACTAGAAGACCATTTTTCCTAGCCCTCTTGGTATATCACTATGTGGCAAGTCACATAGATTCTCAGCTGATTGCCTTTCTGGATGAAACAAAGTATCTAGACAGGACAATTTCCAGGGTCCCTTCCATCTCTAACACCCTTCTGATGATAATCTTTGTTTTATGAAATTATGTTAGGATCAGCGTATTATTTTATTCTCCTATTCAAGTAATTGGCATTTAAATTTTTCTTAATAAACATAAAGTTGTCTAATGATCTTTACCCAACCAATGTCCTGGTCATATTTACAACTTAAAAAATCATGTTCATATATAAAGGCTCTGTGAGGGAGATAATACAGGAACTATGATTTGACCTCACAACTGGACTGAGACTTAAACTTAGTTTCTTAGAGATGTCACAAAAATTGCCCAAGTATTTTTTGAGCACGTACTAGATGCAAAGTACTTTGTTGAGAAAAAAAAAAGCATCGGTGAATAGGACACATGTGATCCATGTTCTCAGGTTGTTCATATTTTGTAGAGCAAAACAACACTTAACGATAATGGAGTGTGGTGTGTGTGATGGAAAAGGATGGGGACATCCAGTAGGAGAATTTATCCCAGAGGAGAGGTAAGTAAAGATCTTCCTGGAAATGTGACATTTAATTCTTCTCAAGAATGGAATTGCTTTAGTTAGGACAAAGGAAGTTAGGGAAGAATGTTCCAGGAAGCAGGAACAACATGGACTTTGTATTAAGATGACATTTCTCTAATACCATGTGTGTGGGTTGGAGGAAAGAATATAAAGAGAAGGAAAAGAGGGGCCCATGGCAAACAATGGATACCTTGGAGGTTATTTTCCACTGTGTCTACATATAGAATAACCTTTGAGATTGATGTCCTTCCTGAATAATTATACTGCCTTGTATAAAAACTGGTACATTTTGGTTAAGTTAGTAAAATATCAAATCAGTGTGTATACTGGACAGTCCATGAAATTGTGAATGTCCATCATATCCATAGCCCTTTCTGTGGAAAGAATCTGCAACAGATATTGCCTTCCTTAGATGTCAACAAGGCTTATACCATGTGACCCTCAGCATCCTGGAGACATCTGATTGGACCAGGGATGTGCACCAGACTGAGTCATGACTAAAGGACCATCAGCGTGTTTGAAGATGAAATAGAAAGACAAAGAAGCCAAGAAGACACACTATTGCTTCAGAAAATGATAGAAACCAAGAGTAAGAAGAAACCACAATAAGAGTGTGGAAGATGAGGAAAAAAACTGAGGATGGGTTAGCTGCTGTGCAGGGCTGAGTGGGCAATAAAGGCAGAGGCCACAACAGAAAGAAACAGAATGCTGGAAATAGAGAATGACCAAAAAGCCATGGATTCACTTAGAAAGCTGCAGAATGCCAATGGTTTGGAGTGGTTTTATGCACTGCTGTTGGGAGTTTTGCCAGGAGCAGCCTTTCTACAGAGCAATCTGATACAACTTAGTCAAACTAAAATGAACCTATGTATATTTCCCAAGAGTATCTCACACAGGCCCATAAGGGGATGTGCTTGAGGATGTTCATTATAGCGATGTTTGTGGTGACAGGAAGTTGGCAGCAATCTGGAAATCCATCAGTGGAGATTAGATAGACAACACATGGTGAGTATATATCATGGAGAACTAGGAAACACAGAGAATGAACAGCCTGCATGAACGTTTAATAACATGGATGAACTCATAGACAGTGAAGGGTCAAAAAGGAAAGATATATGACCAAGTACCCTGTTTTAAAATAGAAAATACACACACTTTTAAAATGTATTTGTTACACAAGAACAGATACAAGCCAAAAGATCTACATTAGATACAAATGAGAGTGGTTGCCTAAAGTGTGGGGGTGGAGAAGAACAGGATGGAGTGGGGATAAAAGTGAATAAAAAGAGGACAGAGAATAAGCAATGGCCTGAAAAGTAGAATTTGCTCAACCTGCTGCAACTGACAGAGGAAGGAAATGTGAAAATGAGAAAAAATGAGGAACAGGGGGTTCTTCCTTTGGAGACAAGCAGACCAACACTGTTTGGTCATACGACAAGTTATGGCTGCAATAGCCTGAGTGGGAAGAATAATTTTCTGTATCTCAGAGGCCTGGCCATGCAGCTTGGAGCTTCCTGGACTTTCATGCCACATGTTTTTATAAGAAACCCTAGTCCTCTGAGGTCATCTGAACAGGTCTCCATCCTTTGAAATCTTATTTTTTTTTAAGTTCAGTTAGCCAATATATAGTACAGCATTAGTTTTTGATGTAGTGTTCAATGATTCACTAGTTGTGTATAACACCCAGTGCTCATCACCACGTACCCTCCTTAATGCCCATCACCCCAGTTACCCCACCCCCACCCCCTCCCTTCTGCAATCCTCAATTTCTTTCCCGGAGTCCAGAGTCTCTCATGGTTTGTCTCCCTCTCTGATTTCTTCCCATTCAGTTTTCCCTCCCTTCCCCTGTGGTCCTCTGCGCTATTCCTTATATTCCACATATGAGTGAAACCATATGATAATTGTCTTTCTCTGCTTGACTTATTTCACTTAGCATAATACCCTCCAGTTCCAACCGTGTCGCTGCAAATGGTAGGTATTCATCCTTTCTGATGACTGAGTAATATTCCATTGTATATATGAACCACATCTTTATCCATTCATTTATTGAAGGACATCAGAGCTCCTTCCACAGTTTGGCTATTGTGGACATTGCTGCTGTGAACATTGGGGTGCATGTGCCCCTTCTTTTCACTGCATCTGTATCTTTGAGGTAAATACCCAGTAGTGCAATTGCTAGGTCTTAGGGTAGCTCTACTTTTAACGTCTTGAGGAACCTCCATACTGTTTTCCAGAGTGGCTGTACCAGCTTGCATTCCCACCAACAGTGTAAGAGGGTTCCCCTTTCTCCACATCCTCACCATTTGTTGTTCCGTCTTGTTAATTTTTTAAAAAATTTTATTATGTTATGTTAGTCACCATACAGTACCATCATTAGTTTTTGATGTAGTGTTCCATGATTCATTGTTTGCATATAACACCCAGTGCTCCATTGCAATATGTGCCCTCCTTAATACCCATCACCGGGCTAACCTATCTCCCCACCCCCCTCCCCTCTAAAACCCTCAGTTTGTTTCTCAGGGTCCATAGTCTCTCATAGTTCCTCTCCCCCTCCGATTTCCCCCCGCTTCATTTTTTCCTTCTTTCTCCTAATGTCCTCCATGCTATTCCTATGTTCCACAAATAAGTGAAACCATATGATGATTGACTTTCTCTGCTCGACTTATTAATTTTTGCCATTCTAACTGGTGTAAGGTGGTATCTCATTGTGGTTTTGATTTGTATTTCCCTGATGGTTAGTGATGTTGAACATTTTTTCATGTGTCTGTTAGCCATTTGTATGTCTTCTTCAGAGAAGTGTCTTTTCATATCTTCTGCCCATTTTTTGACTTGATTATTTGTTTTTTGGGTGTTGAGTTTGAGAAGTTCTTTATAGATCTTGGATATCAGCCCTTTATCTGTTATATCATTTGCAAACATCTTCTCCCATTCTGTAGGTTGCCTTTTAATTTTGTTGACTGTTTCCTTTGCTGTGCAGAGGCTTTTTATCTTGATGAAGTCCTAATAGTTCATTTTTGCCTTTGTTTCCCTTGCCTTCAGAGACGTGTCTTGGCAGAACTTGCTATGGCCAAGGTCGAAGAGGTTACTGCCCATGTTCTCCTGCATCCTTTGAAATCTAGTGGCACCTAACTAAAAGTTGTAAAATGGGATATAAATGACAAATCAAACTAATCTTCTCATACAATTATTATGTACCAGGGCCTAGTGTACATTTTAAAAATATATGGAATGTTTAATCCTAACAATAATTGCATTATTATCTTTATTTACAAACAAAGAAACTGAGGCACAGAAAGTTTAAGTCATGTACCCAGGGTCACACAGCCAGTAGGTAGTAAGCTGGGATTAAAACCCAGGCAGTTTGGTTCCAGAGCCTGTCCTTATAACCACAAAGCTGTATTGGAAGATGCTCTTAAGTAAACTCCATTTGAGGGACTAGTTTTGCCCAATGTCAGGCTTGACTAACTTCTCAAAAGTCTTGGATCATTTCCCTCAATCACCCTAGTAAAGGCAGTTAATAACACTTAGACTGATTGCAAAGTACTCAGATTTGGAAAGAGTAATTTTTATTGCTGTGCCATCACGCATTCATTTCTAAAACCACCATCTCCCTGTCCCATTACTGAAATTTGATACTGAGGACACTGGGTCTAGAGTCAATGGCTCTGCCTCACCCAGGCCATGTGACCCTGGGTGAGTCATCAAGCTTTCTTAGTGTCAGTTTCCTCATTTGAAAAATTGGGGCTAATAACAGCTCTCCTATCTATTGTTATTGGGATCAAATGAGATGACACAACCTAAAGAACTTTGAACATGGCATAGCCTATCCTTGGTGACTGGGACACACTATTTGAGATCCTCATTCAAGCTTTTATCCTCCCACCCTGTGCCTTTCATTGCATCTCAATACCATCCAGAACAGCCTTGGCATTTTGTTGCCATGGGCACCTTGCATGAACTTCAACCTGGGAGGGAGTTTGTGGTAGCCACAGCGTCCATGGCACTACTCTGCCTGGTAATACATGTACATGATGATTGAGCTTGGCCTTAGTATTGTCTGTTTTCTCATCCTGCATGGGGCAATGTGGCCCTGCTGGGTCTGTTTTCAATTTTCTTGGCAATTTGAGCATCACGGAACAAATTTCCCCACCCTCACTCCCTCAGTTCTGCCACATTCTTGCTTGTTGATAATTGTGTCCATCCCACATGACAACATTTCTTGACCAGGCTATCCTGGGGTCTCTTCCAACACCAGAATCTGATGTCTCCTTTCTTGGAAGTCCTTTAAAACTAAGTTTGTCTTTTTCTCATCAAGTGCCCAATCACAACTTTTGTTCCAGTGATGAATATGCTTGTCTTTTCTATGCCCTGTTGAGAGTGGGATTCTTGAGTGGGTGCTTGCATGTTTTACCTTTGTGCCCTCCCCAGCTTTTAGTCTGGTGTCTGCCATGTAGACATACATAAAAGATGCCTTGTGAACCAAAGGGCACAAGTGTGTGCTCAACCTGAGCTGGCAAGATCACTCGGGTCCTCCAGGCTGCCCATCCATCCTTCGGGTCACCCACACTGCATGAAGTGGGCTGCCCTTGATGAGTTGCTGGTCCCAGGGTACCATCAGTGGCATCTGACATCAGCTTTCAAGCTCATCAGCTTTCAAGCTCATCAGCTTTCAAGCTCCCCATCCTTTTTTTCTAGAATGGCCATAAACTTAAAATAAATTTAGTGCTGTTTTACCGTACTGGTTCTAAGACACAGAACTTTCAATTATGACTATTCATTGTTTATGAATCCATTCAGGAAACATTTATGAAGTGCTTACTTGTATCTGACTGGAGGTGTGGGAATAAGAATACTAAAACATGACTCTTGCCCAGGCCATGGTCTGATGGGAAACATAAGTAGAGGCAAAAAATTAAAACATAATAATGAAAAGACATGACAATAGGGATGACAGCAAATGGGAGTGAGTGGAATCAGACTTCCTCAATTCAAACCAGGTCCCAATGTCTATTAGGCTGCAGGACCTGACTCTCCAACTGTCAGTCAGTTTCTTCATCTGTTATAACACTTACCTTGTAGGGTTGCTGTAAGGATTAAAGGAGATAATTTATGGAAAGGCTTTGGCATTGTGCATGGCCCACAAGAAGCACCAAGTAACTGTTGTCTGTAGTCCTTGTTCTCTGTGCTTCTGTTTTTCTCACCTGTAATATCAGGGTGGTCATTGCACTCCACCTCATAGGATTACTACCAGAATCAGATCATGAAATGCATGGAAACTGCTGGACACAATGCCTGGCAGAGGAAGCACTCAGTAACTGGTAGCTACAATTATTAATTTGTATAAAGTAAAAAAGAAGGGGACATAGAAAAGTTTATAGGCATAATGTAGTAATGTCTACAGCTGACTGTGGAGGACATCAAAAAATCAGATAGATCAGGTAAACAGATAGAGGTCTGGAAAGATGGAAACAGATATAGCACAGTCTTAATTGTAGAATCTAGATGGTGGGTATGAACAGGGGGATCTCTGTCCCATTTTTTCAACTTTGCTGTATGTTTGATATTTTTCATAATAAAATGTTGGGAGAAAAAAGGGACTGACTGAATGTTTGGATGATCCTTAATGTAGAGTCTGAGTAAGGAAATCGTGTGGAAGGAAAAAAACCCTGGAATGATCTGCTCTTTGCTTGCCCTTCTCTGCCTTGAGAAGAGCAAATGCCAAGGCTCAGAAACAGGAGGGAGAAGATATCCTTTGGGGTACTTCCGAGCTGAGATGAAGTTGCTTGAATGAGGGGCAGAGGTTGTAGTGCCTAAGAGCATAGACATCCTAGGTTCAAAACTCAGCTCTGCACTCACTAGCTTTGTAACCTGCCAGAAGTTGCTTACGTTCTTTGTGCTCTGATTCTTTATCAATAGAGATAACTATCTACTTTATAAGATTGCTTTGGATAATAGATGAGTTAATATCATCATCATTTTCTTAGGAAAGCTTGTTGTCTCAGAACTCTTCAAGGCTTGTAGTCTTTTCCATGGCTCCACCTTATCCCCTGTTGAATGAGATGCTTCTAGAGAGACTACTCTGTTGGAGGAAGGAAGGGAGGGTAGCAGGAAAGGTAATAGTAGGTGAAGTTAGGGGAAGAGTTGAATGAGAATCTGGGGTCTAAGAAAGACAGATGCTCAGGCACCAGTCAGATAGATGAACTCAAGAGGCCCAGGCTGATTGCTTGCTCAGAGTCATGCACTTGGCTTCTAATGATATATTTAAAATGCTGGTGAAATTATAATCTTGTTGTAGTTCCTTTGGAGGCTCGTTCATCAACCTGGGCAGTGTGTGTGGCTGGCAGGTGGCCAGCATCATCCCCTGACTCCCGCCTCCATATGACTCAGCACAAATCAGACACTTTAATAGCTCTTGATTCCAAGTTTGAACTTGCTTCCAAATGAAAGCCTCCCTCCCCCTCACCATTCTTCCCCAACCTTCACAACCCACTCCCCACTCCCAATTTATCAGCTAGTAAATTCTGAGTTGAGCTTGGAGCCAGAGTTTCATTTAGTTTTGGCAAAGGATCAACTTCTTCCAAGAAAAGAAAAAAGAAAAAAAAAAAATGAAGGCAGTGTGGGGGGGAAGGTTTAAAAAAAAGCCCAGCTAAACAAAAAACACTCATGGAAACAGCCCTGTAACATTAAGTAACTCAGCATGGAGAGAGCCCTGCTTTTTGATACATTAAGTGTCAGTGAATATAAAGGTGTTTGAAATGCTCTGAACATGCAGCTGGCATTACCAACCAAGCCCAGATGGGCTCCTGCTTTGGAAAGGTTATGGGGTCACCAGTCATTAGCTAGTGACTTCAGAACTGGAAAGAAGTTTTGGAGATGACCATGGCACCCACACTCATTTTCATTCTGGATTATGTGGCCCCGGTCCCTTTGCTTGTGGATGACAGAAGACCTGTTGACCTAACACTCTGCCCTGCTGGATCTAACAACCCCCCCAAAGAGCCAGGGACATTTCCAATAATGTATATAGCATCCTGAGTTACAGGAAAAGATATGAATAACTCATCCCTACTCAAAATGGAAAAATGCAAGCCAAATAATCAGACTTGAAAACATTCGATACTTTCCATTAGCTTGGGGAAAAAATGTTTTTAAAGTTCAGTAGCATCTACTGCTGGAAATAGTATGGAAAAAAGGCCACTCTCTTACATTGTCGGTAGGAACACAAATGATAATACCTTGTGGAAGAAAATCTGACAATATTTTTCTCCACCTCCTGCCTCCTCCGCCCTTGATTGATTCATTCATTCATTCCCTTTCTCTCTGTGGTGAGCTTCTACCATGTTTTACCTAACAATACCTCAGTTCTGGAGTCCCCACTTGCTTCCAACTCCTCACCTTGGCCAAAATAGAAAAAAAAGCTGCAATGAATATGTACATGAATATATCCCTTTATGGGCATATATGAGGACTTCTCTGATATAACTTTCTCTTCTCTATCTCTTTCTGTCATCTCTATATCCTTATCTCTACATATATATCCACATCTATATCAAGGTAAAATTACTGAGTCATAGTATGAATGTATTTAATTTGATTAAATAATGCAAAAATTTGACAATATCACCTCAAATTAAAAATTATACATACTCTTTGACTTGGCACTGCTAAGAATGTACCCTGTAGATATAATTCCATGTGTTTACCAAGACTGAGATATAAGGATATTAATAGAAACACCATTCATATTAGCAAAACCCTGGAAAGTACTGGAGTGCCAGGGGAATATACATTTAGTTGTGTCCCTTTACTCTGTAGAGTGTGAGAGAGCACAGTCTCTGGGGAACCAATTCATGCATTGAATCCAGATCCTAGCATTTACTGGCTGTGTACCTTGCACAGGTACTTACCTTCTTTTGCCTCAGTTCTCTCAGTAGTACAATGGGGACAAGGGCACATGTTTGTATCAGAGTCCCAGCAAGAAACAAGCTGGATATTCAATTGAGTAGTTTAAAGAGAGTTTAATAGAAAGGACTATTTTCAAAAGTATAGAGAGGGTAAAGGAAGCTGTAAGGGACAACGCAGGGTTGGCCAAAGTGGAGAGTCACTGATACTCCAAAACCCTGAATTAGTGAGAGAAGGGGGCAGCTTCTGACATGCACAGAGAGCTCTGTGGCGAAAGCCAACTGACAGGTGCTATGGCTTGTACTCCAAGAATGGAGCACAAGGTGATCATTAGGGGAGACCAACTACTAGGTGACTAAATATATGACTTCTGTCTTCACTGTTCTTCTTATTCCTTCTGGTGCCACCTAGTAGCTGAATTCAACTAGAAGCCAGAAGCAAAGGAACTCCTGATGCTCTACCTATAGATCAGCCCTTTGGTGTACCCATCAGAGTATAGAGAGGATTGGGGAGGGGGTTGGGCAAATGGAAGATACTCAACAAAACACTTCATATGGTTTTGGGGAGAATTAAATGAATAAACACATAGAAAGTGTTTAGAACAGTAAGTGGCACATCATAAATGCTTAATAAATATGAGTTGTTCTTATCATTGATTTATTAATATTAGTATTAATTCCCCATTAAAACCATTGGGTCAGATCTAAATGTGTTGCAGTGGGCCTAGGTTTCCAATATATACACCAATGAAAAAGGAAGATGTAGCTTAGTGTAAGAAGTAGGTACCCCTTTGTGTAAAAGATTTTTTAAAAATTGGTTAATGCTATTTGGAATCTTTTGTGGTTCCATAGAATTTTTAATATTATTTGTTCTAGTTCTGTGAAAAATGTTGTTGGTATTTTGATAGAGATTGCATTGAATCTGTAGATTGCTTTGGGTAGTATGGACATTTTAACAATACTAATTCTTCTAATCCATGAGTGTGGTATATTTTTCCATTTGTTTATGTTGTCTTCAATTTTTTTCATGAGTGTTTTATAGTTTTCAGAGTACAGGTCTTTCGACTGTGGTTAAGTTTTTTCCTAGGTATTTTATTCTTTTTGGTGCAACTGTAAATGGAATTGTTTTCTTAATTTCTTTTTCTGCTGCTTCATTATTAGCATCTATACACTACTAATTTCTGGGTATTAATTTTGCATCTTGCAACTTTACTGAATTCATTTATTACCTCTAATAGTTTTTTTTTTGGGGGGGTGTATTTTCTATGTATAGTATTATGCCATATGCAAATAGCATATAAACAAATAATTTTTTAAAAGAATTGGCTAATGACCATTGTCTTTGCAGAGAGGGTCTAAAGATTACATGGGAGTGGGAAAGGGCTTTCACTTTTCATTTTCTACCTTCTGTCATAATGTTTATACTTTTAAACCATGCACATGCATTATTTTTATTTTTGAAAATGTCAAAGGTATTTCTGGGTGATGTGTTTATGGTACATGCTTTCTTTTTTTATTATTCTCTTACATTTTTAAAGTATTTGTAAATTTAAGAATAAAGTACTGAGAAGCACACTGTGCTAGAATATTCTAAGTATCAAAATTGGCCTAAAATAGTATTTTTGAGAATGCGAAGGCATCTGATGTGCTCATTATTTATTACTTAAAGGTCACCTTGGCCTCATATACCTTCCTCTTCTTAGTTCTAGAATCTATGCTTGGAATGAATGACTTCCAACAGTCGTAAGCAATAAGAAGGGGTCTTCATTCCACAAAGCAAGTTCTTGCTGAACAGGAAGATTATATATATCATACAAGATTTATATATGTATATATATACACAATTTATATATAAATACATTATTATTTCTCTGTGATTTTAAGGATGTGTATATGTGGATTTTACAGATATGTTCAAATACATACATATATGTGTATGTATGTGTGTGTATATAGATATGTGTATATATATGGTTTTTTTTTCAACATGGCACAAGTGTGCTATTAAGTGTAAGCAACTTGGCTTCGAAGTTACACTGCCTAGATGATAATGCTGGCTCCACACTTACCAGGTAGTAATTGTGGGAAAGTTACTTAGCTCCTTTAAACGTTGGTTTTCTCACTGGAATGACAATTGCCATCTTCTTCACAGAAACTTCAGAGGTTTAAATGAGATGAGCATGTTTGGCATTTTAGTAATCACTCAATATGTGGTGGTAGTTATTGTTAACAGTAGCAGTCCAAATCAGTTTTGCCTAGTGAAGAACTTTGTGTTATTCCAACCCAGTTCCTCTAACTCATCTACCAGAAGTTTCCCTGACTGGGAAAGGGATAGGTGTGGGTGGAAGTGTGTATTTTCAGACATGCAGCCCTACAGAATTCTGATATCTTTGAGCTCAAGTACCCTTCTAACTTTGGCCTTTTCATTTATGCCAATGAGGAATACAGTGTCCATGGAAATTCACTGATCCATCCAAGCTCATAAAGCTGGGACTTCAAAACCAGATGTCCTGACTTCCAGCAAAGTACCCTTGAAGTATTTAGGACCCCATTATGCATGGCCACCAATGGCTATTTGTTAAGGATGGGAAGAATAGTACCCACAATGAATCCTCTGGGTAGAAGAGTTATAAAAGGTCATCTGATCCATTGTCTTGCCTTGCCCTTCCTGTTAAACAATGGCACTCACTCATGGGCTAGTGGTCAAGGAGCAGAGGCAGCTTCCAGCATGCAGGATGAACTGACTTGAGCAGGCCATGACTATGACCTAAGTGCCACCTTACTTGCTACTTGCAAATAAAGTTATGTTTCTCTTTGTGGAAGCATTCCAGCTTTTCAACTCAGATGCTTTATGGATTCTTTGAAATTGGGATCACTACTCATTGCCACCCTTTTTAGATCTTACTGTCCAAAAGACTGAGCATTTTTAGTGTCCTCTGAGTTGGACACCAAGTCCCACCACCCTGAAGGGAGTTCTGCTGTGGTGTGATCTCCAGGAGAAAGGAAGTGTCATCTGAACCAATGTTACCATTGTAATTGTCACAGAGACTTTGGCAGGCCAAAAGCCCTGGGCATCAGTTCAAACTAAATGACTTAAAAAAAAAAAAAAAAAAAGCCCTGCCTTCTAGAACCTGGCATGTTTTTGGTTCAGTTTTAAGGAATTTCTCATCATTAGAGCTGTCTGAAATGAAATAGCAAGTTTCTCATCTTTGAAAATGTTTAATCAGAGACTGGCAAGCCACTTGACATAAATATTGTAGAGGAGTTAGATGATCCCAAAGTTCTTCAGTCTAGGGCAAGATGTTATCTTTTCCCTTAACCACCAAAGAGGTGATGACATAAATGAAGGGAACCCTATATAGAGTAAGAGGAAATTTCATTAGATTTCCCATACTAAAAATTGTTTCCGTGAAGGAAAACCAATGTAGTGAATAGGATTAAACCTTGGTCTTGGTATTAAGACATATGGCCAGGATCTCTCAACCAGCCGAGTAGCTTTTGTGCTAGGTGATTCTGCTCTCTGGGTCCCTGTTTCCTCACCTGTCTCATGAAAGGATGGAGTCAGAGAATTGCTAAATTTCCTTGTGTTGAGAACTTTGGGAGTTCATAATTGGTCAAAAAATAAAATTCAAACATCTGTATGAGGTGAACATATAACAGGTCTATGGTGAAAGAATAAGAGCTTTCAGTGGCATTCATGTTATTATTCACTTATGTTCCTGGCTGAGAGAAGTGCAAATTGGGGAATGAAATAGAAGAGGAGATCTTGAAACTTTCTTCACCAATACTGCACAACTTAGTCATGGAGGCCTGTTCACCAAATAAAGGCTTTAGTGTATGCAGCTTGTGCTTCAGACCAGAATAAAGAGAGTGTCCATGTTTTAAATTCCCAGGACCCTTGGCTTCTGTAGACTAGGAAGATACTTCCAGTTCCATCTATGCTATGGCTGCCAAAACAAAAGTGCCACAGACTGAGTGGTTTAAACAACAGAAATTGTTTGTCTCACAGTTCTGTAGGCCAGAATTCCAAGATCAAGGTGTCTGCAGGATTGATTTCTTCTGAGGGCCATGAGGGCAAAATCTGCTCCAAGCCTCTATCCTTAGCTTGTAGATGGCATCTTCTTTCCCTGCCTCTTCACATTGTCGTCCCTCTATATGTGCTTCTATGTCCAACTTTCCTCTTTTTATTAGGGCACCAGCCATATTGGATTAGGGTCCACCCCAATGACCTCACTTTAACTTGATTTCCTCTATAAAGACCCTATCTACAAATGAGATCATCTACTGAGGTATTAAAGGTCAGGACTTCTACACATGAAATTGGGGGGCAGGCACAATTCTACCCATAACACAATCCATACAATTGCACTCACTCCACTACACCTCTGAGGTTATGTCACAGTTGGCAGGAGGGGCCATTGGTAGTGAGTCAGGAAAATGGCCACATTCTCCTTTAGGCTCCTCCATCTCATTTAGCCTCAGTCCTCCCTCCTCCCCCAGTTCTTTAAGCTAGTATTTGTTTCTTATATTAACATCCCCTTTGATTTGGTGAGAGGTATGTACTTGTGTGCATGTGTTTGTGTGGGGGAGAGAGAAACATTAGCGTGTAGTTCCTCCTCTCAGTGCTCCTGCTCTGTAGAGAAGTGGAATATTTACCTGTAGGCTGTATACGTATTTAATTCCAAATACCTAACTAGCTTTGGGCTCTTATCTCAGGGTTTCCCTGGCAGCAATCTTGATATGTGAACAGTAAAGCTCTGACTTCCTGGGGTGAAGCAGTAACTTCACATCCACACCTACAGGAAAACAGTCTCAGGGTAAATCAAGTCTCTTCTCAGTAATTATCTCACCACACATTTATGTTGGATTGGGTCCAATACCCTACCAGAATAATCGTCATCGCCATTCTGGACTCAAATGACCCACTCTGCAGTTGAGTTCATCTTGGAATCCCATCAGGAGGATGGGAGGAAGAAGGGCCCTGAGGGAAGTCTGCTGCTTTGTGCTCTGGGTCCTCAAAAGCTGGGGGCCACTGGACTTGGTGGTGTTTAGAATGGAGAGACTGCCTGATCAATGCCCAACTGTCCAGGGATATTAGCAGCAATTGACTTCCAAACCTGTGCTCCCAGTACATTCTTGACCTTCTTTTGGGTTAACTACCAAAGTTAATCCATGATCTTGTTCACACTGTGAATGGCTAAGTATTTAAACTGACTGGGAGTAAGTATCTTAAGCTCATACCCCCGAAAACTGTTCCAACTTCATGTACTGGATCTTTATGAAGTATGTGAATGAAGCAGAAGCAGGTGATTTTTGAAGAGGCAAGAACTCATGCAGGGAAGGCTAACAGCCTCATTCTAATCTTCATTGGCTCAGTACATGAAGATGAAGACTTTAACTCCTAGTTCCCAGTTGAGAGCCCATTCCAGCAGACAAACCCACTGTCTAATGTGATTCAACTCTATAAAGCTGCTGGATGAACATTCCAAAGCTAATAGACCAATATTCCATTATCCACTTCTCAGATCTGTCAGTTGTGATAACAATGGACCTTCCCAATTTCCACGGTTGGAGAGAGCTTTCTCATTCTTATACAGCACACGTCTTACTAGGGAATGCTGGCGAATAACAGAATTTTTACCTATCATCTGGAAACAAGCAAACAACATAAGCAAATATGAGATGGATGCAGTGAAGGGTAAGGAAGTGGTCAAGAAACTCTGGATTCTCCATCCTCTGAAGATCATTGAGAGTTGGAAAGAAATGGACCACACTGCCTTCCGCTTTCAGTGTTAACAGTAATAATAGGTGATATTTATGAAGCATATATTATGTGCCAGGCTTTATGCTAGGTGCTTGGGCATTTTCCCATTGAATCCTAACAAAAATCTTTGGGGGGGGGTGCGCCTGGGCGGCTCAATCGGTTAAGCATCTGCTTTAGGCTCAGATCATGATCCTAAAGTCCCAAGATCGAACCCTGCATTGGGATTCCTGCTCAGCGGGGATTCTGCTTCTCCCTCTGACCCTCCCCTCTCTTGTGCTCTCTCTCACTCTCTCTCAAATAAATAAATAAATCTTTAAAAAAATATCTTTGGTAGGAACCATTTCTAAGAGTGGTGAAGATCAAATGTTCTAATGTGTGTAAAATCGCTTAGAAATGATGAAGTGTTATCAAACCACAAAGATTCAATGCATGCTGTTATTTTATTAAATGACCCCTGAAATTCCTCTTAGTCTAAGACTTATATAGTGAAATAATAGTTGCTTAAAAGATATGTGATACAACCCTATCATATACCACAAAGCGTCACCCAAAGAAGTGACATCAGCTTGTTAGAGAAGGAGAGAAATGCTGTGCGACCTACTCAGGGAACCACAATAATGTAGAATCTTCCTTCTAAAACCATAAGGTCACTCAGGTCAAATAGGTTGGTGACCCACCGAGACAAACATGTTGTCACCCCCCAGTCCTGGTGGAAAAGAAGTCAGATTTTGCACTGTCTTTTGCATTCTGATTAGTGGCTCTGATCAGGAATATAGAATTCCCAAGATTTGAACTCTGCTGGATTCAGTTTTCATATCAGTGGAATGAGGCTATTATTTCAGAGTTATACTAACGCATTAAGTGAGCTGTTGTATTTGAAAACATCTATCAAAGTGCTGACATATCACTTCTCGGCCTTTTGACTAAGATCAAGTGCAAAGTGCTGACATACAGGAAGTAATAAAAATAATAATTAAACACCCACTGTTCTAGCCTGGTTGGGAAATGAAGACTCAGAACTGGTGAGACTTATGCAGGCTGACACATTCTATAAAATGGATGGTGTTTAAAGGAAGTGAGTCTAGATGCATTGGAGCTAGTGGAGTCTAAATGTCCTTTGGGCAAAAGTTTTGTTTGTTCTGACTCATACAATGCCACCCACCTTATCATTTGGTCATTCACTCGTGGTTGGCAATTGGTTTTTCTGGAGTGTGGAGGCCTATGAAGGAGTTTGTGTGGGAACACTGAAGAGTTGTCTTTAATCCCATTAAGAAATATTTAGTGAGGGGGCACCTGGGTGGCTCAGTTGGTTAAGCATCTGCCTTGGGTTCAGGTCATTATCCTGGGGTCCTGGGATTGAGACTTGAGTCGGGCTCTCTGCTCAGTGGGGAGTCTGCTTCTCCTCCTGACCCTCCCCCCACTTGTGTTTTCTATCTCTCTCTCAAATAAATAAATAAAATCTTTAAAAAAAAAGAAAAAAAGAAAGAAATATTTAGTGAGAGAGGCCAGAACTAAAGCTGAGAAGATTCAATCAGCTATACGAGTGAACACCTCAAGTATATAGGTTGGAGATGGGTTGCTGCAACGTTAAAACAGGGTCTTAAGAATTTGACAGACCTGTGTGTTTGTGGGCAAATTCCTGAACTTCTCTGAACTTCAGGTTCAATAATTAGCTACGGCAATTCATGGAAAGCATTTGACCCATGCATAATAGATGTTCCATATTATTATTTTCAAGGCACTCTTATATACATCATTCTAAATTATTTCATTTGGAAGTGAGGTGAACAGGGTAGGAACTAGAGACAGAGATTCCCTGTTGAAAGGGCTTCTTAATACCTCCAGCTCTGTGCTCTAGTTCTGGCTCTGAAAACAACCCAGTCAAGCAGCTGTTGGTCTACTCTCTGCTCTCTGGTGAAATGACACTAAATCCTCTTCACGTGGTATCGTTCAAGTGACTGTACAATCACATGTGTTCCAGAAGTGCAGGACAAACTCTGTCCATATTTAGAAGTTGAGGTATGAGGGCAGAAAGAGTGGAGAGGTGAAGACCCAATCACATGGTTACCATTCAGTCACAGGTTCTTTTGAAGGATTGGCTGGTGAATTCTGGAAGGCCCTAGCACTTGGGCTTCAGAGTTGTGGAGGCAGACTCCCAGATGAAGGAACTCTTGGCTCTTTCCAGTGGCCTGACTACCCCACACAAGGTTGGAGTGTTGGGGTTGGGGGAGGCCTGTCTACAGCGAGATGAAGGGAACAGATGGAGAGATGGAGAGATGGAGCTTGGCAGATCTGGTAACTTGGTGACTGACTTCTTGTGGGCTTCAGCTTATCACAGCTAAGACCCCAGATATCCACAGGCTGGCTGTGGTCTGAGACCCCTAGAAGTTCCCTCATGCACAGTTTCCCCCATGTAAACTTAGTGGGAAGGGAGTCTGATCCACCATGCCACTGCACTCTGAGGGCTTCTGGTCCCAGCCCAAAGCCTGTCTCAGCAATTCGACCATGGATCAGAGAGAGTGGGCAGGTCACACAGTTATGGGAGGTGACATCAGGAGGAGCACCTGGGAGAAACTTGTCAGCTGATTGGATCAAGCCTTCCCATTACGCACATTCTTGGGTATGCTGCTTTTCTTGTCCTCTATGCACTTAGTGTCAAAACTCTGAAGCCAAAAGTAGCCACTGGAGATGACAGATCACAGTGTCCCAGGGTAGGAAAGGCAACGTGGTCTTCTGACAACCCAGCATCTTCCCTCCCAGAGGGGCTAGCAGTCGCAGAAAGTTGGTGCTGCCTTCTGTGCATTCTCCACGCTCAACACCCAATACACTGGCCCATTACATGATATTTATTGTATGTGTATGCAGTGTATGTATTCTGTGTCTGTTGGATTACTTCTTTAAGAGACTGCTATACCTCAAGTAACACTCTTCTAACAGCAAGGACCCTGTCCTTCAGAGTTATTCTCTAAAGCTTAGAGTTGTTCCATAGGTAAACAGCCTGCTCTGCCTATTTGCTGGGTTATTATATATATATATATATATATATATTTTTTTTTTTTGGCAGGGGAGGGGGCAGAGAGAACTTGGATAGAGTGACAAAACCTAATTTCAGGGACTCTTAAAAACCTTTGTTCTTTGTCAAAATGGTCTGAGATTTTGTCCTAGAAATGGCAACCTGTAGAAATTCTTTTCTTAAGCTTAAGGCTTTGTTCCCAGGCAACATGCTAGGAAAGCTCTGTGCAAGAGGACACATATTACTCCCACCTTGCAGTTACACTCAAATAAGGATGAGTATCAACTTTTACAGAAAATTAATTTTGCCAGGGGAGAGAGGAGGGTTGTTTGACTGGGTTGGTAGGAAGGGGATGGAAGGAGGATGGGAGGGCTGGGAAGCAGGGCTCCCTTTAAGAGGACAGAGGCACAGAAATAACTCTGTAATGATGCAGACGCAAAGTTTTTTTTTATCATAATTTTGAAGAAAACCTGCCCTGACAGTGAGGATCTGGGAACACTAAGGTGCACTGTATTCTGGGCTTCTCTTCAGCCATGCCATTGCTAAAGGGTAAAGCCACAGCTCTTAGACATTATAAAAATGAACACACATCAACAATTTTCTGTAATTCAATAATTAATGAGGGAACCAGCAAGATGTTACTACTGGTTTGAAGGAGAAGTCAAAGAACTACACAAGTACAGACCATGCAGGATGTCAAAATCAACAATAAATGGTAACATTTCCTGAACTTGCCCCAACTTGAATGAGACACTCTATCAACAAAAGCCTTCGTTGCCCTCTTCATTGATTGCAGGGGTTCAGCATCATCTCCAGCAGCACAGCTTCTAGTCTTTCAGTTAATTGTAGAGAATTGCTATGAAGAGGGTTTCCCAGTGTTGACTTGCAAGCCCCCCAGCTGCTTTCTGCAGAGGGGAAGGCCCTGCCCTGGAAGTGATGACAGAGATGCAGAGAGCTTTCTTCTTCGTCGCTGATGTCCTGTGTGTTCTAAGGAGAGCCACATCTCAGTTTTCTGTGAGATCCCGCAAAAAGGGATGAGGATACCAGCTTTGACTTAGTTTTCCAAAAGGCTTTGCAGGAAAGCCAGGAAAATGATTGTCAAGTGAATTTAAATGACCACCGGCCCCGTCTCCCAACACACAGAAGTTGCTGAATTAAGCTCTGGCTAATGCACCCAAGTAAGCAAGAGGAAGATCTTCCATGGCCCTGCCCAACCTGATTGGTGGAATCCTCCTCAACTCACGAACACCCTTTTCATTTCTCCTGGCAGCCTTCTCCATGCTGTTTGTTTGCAGGGACATGACACACTGGCGCCTGGAGACAGGGCAGGGCGGGGAAGGCTTTGGAATCTGTGCAAGCCATTGCCCTCCCCACCCCCGCAAAGCTTTGTCCTCAAGCTCTGTCTCTGGGGCCCTTGGATCAGATTGCTTGCTTCCAGGTGCCAGAGAGACATTGTTCTGTTTGCTCTCCCACCCAGGCTGCCCTCGGTTTGTCCTTCCCCTAGGTGGGGGTGGCAAGTGACAGAGGCTGTTTAGAAAGGAGTTTTTCTTCTTTCTCCCCTTCCTTTCTTCCCCCTACCCCCTCAAATTGCAAGAGCATTTTGGCTTCTTTCCATCACTTGGGGCTTGTGCTGGAGATTTGAATCTGCTCTTATTTCCTATAAATAGCCTGGGAGTTCAAGTAGAAGTGCAGTCTTTACAGGTGAGCTGTTTGGGGAGCATAGGCAGGCATGCATGGAGCTGGCTGCATTACTGACAGAGGGTTTCTTTTGAGCCTGGCCCAGTGCAGCCTATGGTCTACCTAATATTTCCAGCCTAGTCTATGTAGCTTTGTCCCTGGCTTATTTGCCACTCCCCCCAGGCATAAATTATTACCAAATTTGAGCACCTTTCATGCCCCAAACAGCAGACAAAGATTTCTTGTCCTGCTGTTAAACTTTCTGGCCTATGGCATATGCCTCTTTCTTAAGGGAATTTTTTTTTTTTTTGAAGAGGGGAATTGTTGGTCATTGAAATGGCAGAACTTCTACAATAGGGAGGAAATTTTATGTTACAAGTGGATAGAAACCCAGCTCAAACTAGTTAAAGCAAAAACAGGAAGGTAATTCTTCACAGAGCTGAGAAGTCCAGGGATGTAGATGAATGCAGAGATCCAAAAGCTGTCACCAAGACCAGGCTTCCTGCTGCTTGGGTTGCCATATTTAGCAAAGAAAAACACAGAACGCTCAGGGAAATTGAATTTCAGAGAAATAACAAACAATTATTTTTTTAGTACAGGTATGTCCCATATTCCTTCCTATATTTTATCTGGCTACATCTACCTGGCACACCATGTCAGCTTTCTCCTCCTGCTCAGGTTGGGATCACTCTGAGGCAGGCTCTAGCCATGAGGCAACAGAATGGCTATTGGCAGCTCCACACTCCCATTTCAGAGCTTAGGAACCATGGAAATAGGGCCCCCTTTGCCCCAAGAGTTCTAGCAAAAAAACCCAGATTTCATCTCCTTGTTCTGGCTTGGGTCTTGTGGCCATCTTAGAAGTGAACACTCTGTCCAAGGGAATAAAACACTGGCTAGGTCTGGGTCATGTGTCTACTTCTACTACTGGGGTGTAGATTTAGCCATGTATGAACCACTTGGATTAAGAGTTGGTAGGAGAGTTCCCAAAGGGAAACCAGAGTGCTGTTACTAGAAGAAAGATAAATTCTAGCCAGCCATCAACTCTGTGGTCCAGTGGTAGGCATGCTCTTGGGCAAGTTTCCTCAGAACTCCTCACATCACACATTAGCTTCTTAGAGTCTGAGACAGATCATGGAGGTCTTTTCTCCTGCAGAATGAGTTTGGAGGATGGGTGACAATCTAGGTAGCCCCTGAACCAATAGCAATGATAGTACAAAACATTTCTTTAGTACCTTCTCTGTGTGGCCTGTGGTACCCAGAATGAATCCTACATAAAGGTTAAAAGGAAGGCATTGCTGTTGTCCATGAACTTACCTTCGAGAGATATCATCATGTTGTACTTTGTTCTAGAGTCTCATAATACTTTCATTGTTTCTCTATACAAGTAATTCTGAGTATGTAAGGAGGAGATGAATTAATTCCAGATAAAGCTCGCTGAAGGAGATGCATTTGAGCTGGATCTTAAAAGGTAGGTAGAGTTTAGACAGGCAGCTATAGAAGAAAGAAAGAGAAAAATTCCAAACAGAGGAACTAGAAGAAGCGAACTTGTTGACTTCATGTTGCTGCTGGTCTGCATGAGATGGCATGGCCTTTCAGACAGATGCATTTTGACTTCACTCAGGGCCACACAGACATTTAGGAATCCCAGGAAAATGAATGCTTACGTACTCTGGCATTCCTTCAAATCCTTGTTCATAGTTAATGCGAAAGAGAAGACTGATTGATGGGGGGTGGGAGGGAGAATATTTGAGGAAGAGGGACCCCAGTTGGGGACACTCAGCTCCTTTTCTATTGTTCTTGGTAATTCCACTCTGTCCCCAAACTAGCATAGTCCACTCAACAAAGGAAAGATCTGCAGGTAAGTGGAATTATCTTCCTTATTTAGCAGATATTAGGGTTACTTAGGCCTAACTTTGGGAGGAAAGCGGGTCTTACCTTCTTGTTCTTAGGTCCCTTAATATACCCTCTTCCTGAGGGAATATAAAGTTCTGATCAATTTTATTTATTTTATCACATTGCCAGGATATTTTAGTTCCCTGGTGATGTTTAGTGTGATGGCTTGCCTCTTCCTCCTAATCTTACACTACTTCGAAGCATTGAATATTGAGCAACGTTTTGCCCCTCCAGTCCATGGCTGCCTGAGTGTGCCGCTCAGAGAGATCTGCATGTATGCTGCTGGTTCCCCGAGGCAAGGACCACACAGAGTGTGAGGTTTTCTCCTGGGTGGGGTTGGGGGTATCAAAACCTGCAGTAGAGGCTGGGAGCAGGGACAGTGTACCAGTCAGGTGAGATTCCTGGATCCTCCATTTGCCCTGCACTGACTGACCCTGGAAATTTCAAATAAGAATTGAGATGCTATTGTTCACCTGATGATGCTTCTCTGAGGACTCCCATCTTCAAGGATGTATATCCCTTTGATGTTAGGGCAGGTATCCAGTCCTTGAGCCCGCAGATCTTCCTACTTACCGGCTGCACTAATCCCCAGCCCAGAGGTCTTCTTCATTCATGCCTCCTATTGATATTGACCTGATCAGGATTCTTACACAAAAAAATTCTGAATTAAATTTTGCTCAAAAAATGTTCTCGATTCAGGTTTGTGGCTTTGGGATTTTTTTTTTTTAAAGATAGATTCCTTGATGTACTATATGTTGGCTAATTGAATTTAAATTAAAAAAATAAAGACTCATTCCCTTGTGTTATAGTGAGGATCCCCTAAAGAAATGAGCTGGAATATGTGGCTCTAAAAAAAGATAGCAATGAACAAAAAAAGTGTCCAGAAAAATAATCAGTTTGATCCATTGTAGAGTCAAGTTATACTTTTGAAACAATGATTGGTAATTGAATTAAACTAGACAAGAACAAAAGAACATAATTGAATAATATGGAATGGAATGAAATGAAATAACAGATCTAAATGATGTTGTATAATATTCCTGTCCCCAAAAGAAATCGTGTCTATCCTCCTGTGGGAACATTGAATTGTGTTCTCTACTAGGGAGGAAATGGACCAAACTTCACTTCATTTTAGGGCTCAGCCATCAAGTTAGATTTGCGGACAAACTCAAGGTCCCCTTGGCCCCCAGCCCTACCCTCCCATGGTGTGTGTGTTTATTTGTGCCTCTGCCCTTCACCACATGTGCGCGTTACTCCTTTTATCTTGGGATTTCCTCCTCCAGAGTGACTTTGTCCTTTGTGCCTCAGCTACTGGATGCCAAAAACAATAGTTCAGCCTAAAATTTGTCTTTTATCTGTTCTCATTCTCCTCATCTCTCTTGAAAGGCACACTTTTTTAAATGTTTTAAAAAGGAGTCCTCCTCAAGGAGCCTTAAATGCACATGGTTAAGTGAAAGAAGGCAAGCTGAAAAGGCTGCTTATCATATGATTCCGACTATACAGTGTTCTGAAAAAGGCAAAACTACAGAGACAGTAAAAAGTTCAATGGTCTGGGGGTATGGGGAATTTTTAGGACAGTGAAAATATTCTGTATGCTATTGTAACGGTGGATGTACAACATTATGCATTTGTCAAAACCTATAGAATGTACAATATGAAGAGTAAGCCCTAATATAAACTATGGTCTTTAGTTAATAATAATGTAATCCTACCGTTAGATATACCACATTAATGCAAAAATAGGGGAAACTGTGTATGGTAGGGAGGGAATATATGGGAACTCTCAGTACTTTCTGTTCAGTTTTTTAATAAACTTAAAACTACTCTTTAAAAAAGTCCATTAATTTAAAAAAGAAGAGTCCTTTTACCCTGTGTATTTTTTCCCTAGCTCTCCTATCTCTGAGTCTCCCCTCAGGAATGTTTGAGTTGAAAGTACTTAGATTTATTGAGCGTCAAATTTAGATCTCCAAATACTCCTGCATCCTCAGCACTTCAAATTATTTCATTAAAACAAAATACAAATTTATGTTTCTGTGCTAATCATAAATAATTGGCACATGTTCACTCAAAACATGAAGCTGAGTCTTGGGCAAACTTCAAGTTAACAAGATGTTCTTGCTCCCTTTAATTCTGTTCTGTCAGATCATAACATCTTGGTCCTTTTTTCCCTGTGCCTTCTCACTGACATAAACACTGTCCATAAGAAATTAATGCAAGGTGCTTGGCAGCAGGGATCTTGCCTGTAACTTTACAAGGGTCCTTTACTCTTGGCTTGGTTGGGAAGAACTTTATCACCACCCTGTTGACCCCTCCTGACCATCCTTACATGCCTCCTAAAAGCCGACTGGGGAATCCACTGAGTTTGACTTAAGAGTGTGGTTCATTATCTTAAAAACCTTGGTCACACATATCTGGGATGATCCCTGAAGACTCTCCAGATATTTATTTAATGAGAGCAGCAAACCCAAACAGAGAGCTGTGTGGTTACAAAAAGAATTTTAAACAAAGTCCTTGAGTAGTGTTTGACCCCTCTCTTCTATAAACAGGCCTTCTTTGTCATCACGCTGGCTATTCCACAGGGGCCAGAGTTATCTGTCTTGAGACACTGAAATCATGGGGTACTGTGCTTCCTTAAGACAGAGAAAACAGCCCCAGACCTCAGGGATGGAAGCCACAGGCAGATCCTTTAGCAGGGCTGTCTTAAAAGACAGAATATTGCCATTTCCCCATGTTCAGTCCCAAAGGTAGGGTTCCAGGCTGAGAAGTAGAGAAGGAAGTCTCTTCTTGGGCCCTACAATGTGTCAGGCAACATGTTAGGGAAGTAGCCAGTCTACTTAGCTCTTGGACATGGGTATTAGGATTCCTCAGTTTATAGATGAGGAGAATGATGGGCGGGGAAAGAAAGGAACACATCCAAGGTGAAAAGTCAGGATCATCCCTCTAGGGCAACACTGTCCAATGGTAATGTAACACAAGACACAAATATATGATTTTAAATTTTCCAGTAGCCATGTTTTCTTAAGCATTAAAATAAACAGTCAGGTGAAATTAATTTTAATAATATATTTTATTTAACCCAATACATCCAAAATATCATTTAATGTCATATAATAATTGTTAATGAGATTATTTTCCCTTTTTTGGTAATATAAAGGCTTCAGAATCTGGTGTGTATTTCAGGCTTATAGCTATCTCAATTCTGACCAGTCACATTTCAAGTCACATGGGGATCAGAGCCCCCATATTAGACAGTGCATTCTAGATCTTTTGCCTTTATCCTTGGGTAGAGCAGCATCACGCAAGGTCTGTTTTGCCCTGGCCCTTCACCGAATTGTGTTTTTAACATGATGCCCCTGACTTTCAGTGAGGAACTCAGCCATATGGAGTGTCAAAGCCTCTACTGTGGGAGAGTTACTGACTATGGATTATTCACTGCTCCCTGCAGCCTCACGCTATATAAGGGAAGTGTTTTATTGTTGCTCTCCCAAAATGGTACACCTCTTTCTTTCCATAATGGGTATTTTATAGCTGATCCTGTGTTTTGTTTTACATTGGCTACCAGGAGGCTCGGGGCCAAATTGGACACAATTTTCAGTATGGATATATTAGTGATTTAGTGGGGCAATACAATAGCATATAAATATTTTGAACTTTGTGAATATGCATAATATGCTCACAGTAAAGTTTTCTTTTTGGTAATGGGCTGTATCTGTTTTCCTGCCCAGGCAAAATGTACTATATATAACTTAATATGTGAATAGCCCTGGGGAATCTGCTGTTAAGTTATGAGAAAATAGCGTGAATAGTTTTTTTATTTTAATTTACTTTTGAGGCTTTTAGTAGGCTTTTATTTCTTGAAAACTCTTACTGTGCTTCCAAAATTATGTAAACCATAGAGTACTATTTTTGCTTTCCTTTGTGTGATATTAAGAAATACAGAAAAGAGAGAATAATATTTTTCTGAATGATAGCAAGAAGAAGACTTTCCTACTTCTGTGGAAATGATACATAGCTAAAGATCTCTTTCTGCTTCTCTCCGACTTCTGCTAAACTTACAGAGGTCTGGTGCTATTCACTTTATTTCATGAAGCCATGCCAGAGAGGTCCTCACAGCTGGTGTTGCTGCATTGCTGGGTCTCTCAAAGGCATTTGCAAATCACTGTAGAAGATAAGTTGGATCTGAAGGGAGCCTTTCAAGTCTTTGGGGTCATCCAGTATAACCCCCTTGTTTTACAGATGAGGAAACCTTAGTCACATCTACCCACAAGGATAGTAACATTTGCAATGGTGTCATCTATCAGATTTGCAAATAGTGAGCTCATTAATGGACCCTTCAAGAGGAAAGGAAGGCCATCTCAGAGACATGGGAATCCATGGGATTCATCTTCTTATCCAGACTCTAAACTTGATCACTTGAGCTCATGTGATTTTAAATCCCTTAATGGTGTCACCCTGCCAAATGAAGCCCAAGCCCTCACCACTTAAAGTTTGTTTCTGTCTAAAATGCCTTATGTTGTTGGTTTATCCCATCTTTGATGGTTGGGGGTCACCATGTGGAATTGGAGTGCTTATATATAAATGTGTATGTACTGGGCACCCACCAAGGCCATGCTGCTGGACAGACAGATAAATAAGATAAGCTCATGTTCCTTGCATTTAAGTAAGAAATGGAACTCTTCTTCTACTTCCTTTTTCTGTTCCACCACCAAGTCTTTTTTCTCTCTTAGTCTCCTCTATCTTACTAAAATCTGCCATACCACAACCAGGAACATTGCCCCAAACCAGAGGGTCATCCTTGATTCCAAACTCTCCCTTTCCACCAACTCACACTCTCATCCAGTCATCATTCCTGTGTTTCCAACTCCAAACTATGGCTCATCCTTTCCATTCCTCTCCACCTGCACTGCCATCAGGCTGGATTGACGCCATCACCTCCATGTGAGCTCCTAGACTTTCCTGGCTCCACTCGCCCTCCTCTATAATCTGTTTTTCACAAAGCAGCTGGCAAGAACGCTTAAAGACCAAATCAGATTATGTTACCTCCCTGCTGAAAGCCCTTCAATGCAGTTTGGGTTACATGCAAACTCTCTAAGATGACCTGTGGTGTCTAGCCTCTTCCCACTTCAGCAACCTCATCTCCCTCTGCTCCTCTCTTCACTAGCAAAAACCTGGTCATGCTGGGCACCTCTCATCCCCTTGTTTGCATTGTCTGTAATTAACCTCACTGCATTTCTGTAGAAGCAGTGTGATGTACTTGTTAACTGAGTGTGCCAGTTGGCTTCCATCTGTGCCCCAGGGGGAAGTTAGATAATATTGAGATCACCCTAATAAAGAATCCACGCTCCAGAAATGGCCTCAGCAAGTGCTTTAATTATCAATTTCTAAATCTGTGTTAGAAGGCATATTAATTAACATAAATAATGTTAAAAATAATTTTTCATTGATGAAATAAGCAGTGTTCAAGATATATGATGGGCTGGAAGGTTGTATAACACCTCCATCTTTGCATAAATAAAATGTGAGAAACTGGCAGATCCAATATCTCAGAACTTTCTGAGTGACGTCCTTGGTCTAGACCTCCCTTTGGCCTTGGGTGCCTCTACTTACTGGAATGCCCTGACAACATATCCTACTGTCAGAATATTGTTACCTCTACCTCAGGGTTCATACTTCAGACAAGGTACTTGTGGGGTGCCCTGAAGACCGGAGTAGGTTTTATGGCTGTCTTTCTATGCGCTTACTAATAAACATTTGAACATCTGGTGGAATTTGGTCTGAGGCTTGCTTCTATTGCAGTGTGCCACCTGGCACATGGTTGTGGAAGGGCCATGTGGCTAACCTCCTACTCTGATTATATAAAGAATGTGATAGTCAGGAACAGCCAGATTGGCTTTGGATGAGGCCCTGCCACCCCCCAAAAGGCAGGGCTCTGTAACACCTTAGGAACTTCCATTCCCTTTGCCAGGAATGCTCTCCTTCTATGTTTCCCTTGATGGTCATCTCATTTGGCTAGTTTAAACTTAAATTTCAATTTTTCAGAGTGGCCGTACTTGACCACTCTTTCTGAGTGGGTTCTCATGTGTCAGTCACCCACCTGATTGCTCCCTGCTCATTTACATTCTACTCTGAATCACGGAGAATGGGATCTGGCTAGATTTGGCCAATGGGAGGCACTAGTAGCATACTGGAAGGTGGGGAGAAGCCAGGGTATTTTTCTCTCTCTTGCTTTATCTCATTTGGCATCTCCAGTAAATTGGCCCTCACTTCCAGTTCTTACTTCCATGGAGCAACAACCCTTCTATGATTTTAGCTTCCAGGCAGTACCAGTTTCTGGGCTTTGCTAGTATCACCTCTTTCCACTGCCCTCCAGCCCTGGGGGTGGCAGAGGACTTCTTGTGTTCCTAATCTCTGACTGCTCTCATAGCCCTCTGTTCTTTCTATTGTGTGTACAACATTCTTCTTGTATTGAATTCCCTCTGGTTATGATACCTAGATGGCTCTGCTTCCTGAGTGGGCCCTATTCTATTATACCCTGTAATAGCAGAGTATGTCACCCTGCTTTGTTTTTTCTCCATAGCTTCTTTCACAAGTTATAATTATTTATTTGTTTATTTGCTTACTAACATCTCATCTATTTCCCACATCAGACTGCTATCTCTGTGAGAACGGATTCTAGGATGTGGTCACAGCACAGCCTCAAAGTCTTCAGAGTCCTAGGTGCTCAATAATAATTTATTAAGAGAATAAATAAATTTTAAAATCTTGGATCCATGAGCCACTCAGTGCATCCATGGATGAGTTTTAGGAAATAAAGATGACATTGAATGCAAATGTTTGTATGAATTTGTGTGTTTACCCCTCATTGGCAAGAGTTCATAACTTTCATTAGAGGTTCAGCATAGTAAGACTTGAAAGTTAAAAGACAGAGCATCTGGTGGGACAGATACACACATGTACCATTGTTACTAGAGTTTTATAATATTGATATTAACAAAAGTACATGGGGGCTCAGAAGAGGATTGAGAGTCCCTCTTTCCAGTTTTTGATCACTTAGGAGTGATCCTTGACATCTCATTTTCCCTTATTCTTCACATCCAATCCATCAGCAATTATATCAGTTGGCTCTACCTTCAAAACACATCCAGAATTCGACCTCCACCATCATCACTCTGGTCCAAGCCACCATTATCTCTCTTCTGGACAGATGAGAAACAACTACTCTCTGGTGCTGCAGTTATTCCCCTTAAATAGTCTATTATCAACGCAGCACCTCAGTCTGACAGAAGGCAGATCATGTTAGAGTTTGCTCCAAATTCTCTAATGGCTCCTATCTGACACAGAGTTAAAACCAAAAGCCTCCTAAAGCCCTCCATCATGCAGCTTCTTGCTCTATCTCATTCTCTCTTTCTCTCTCATTTCCTACCTAACTCCTTCATGGTCCAAACAATGTGCCTAGTTGATCTTTCTTCTCCTACCACACGACTTTGGCTCTGTTCTGCTGAAATGCTCTTCTCCCATATAGCTTCTTTTTTGTAGCTTCATCTCTTTCAGGCCTCTGACCACACAAGAACTAATACCCATATACCCCGATTTCTCTGGTCTGCTCACCGTGCTTTACTTTTATTCATAGCATGAATACATACATTCATAGCCATCAAACACAGCAAAGATCACCACCTAACACAGTATGGATCACAACTTACACAACAAAGGTCACCCTCTAACACAACAGGACCACAATCTAACACAGCAGGGATCCCCATCTAACACAGCAAGGATCCTCATCTAACAGGGATCCCCTGATAACACAACAGGGATCACCATCTAACATAACAGGGATCACCTGCTAACACAACAGGAATCAGGATCTAGCATAGCAGGGATCCCCATCTAACAAGTATAGATCACCATCTAACACATGAGGGATCCCTATCTAACATAACAGGGATCACCTGCTAACACAACAGGGACCACTATCTAACACAGCAGGGATGACCACCTAGCTCAGCATGGATCACCATCTAGCACAGCAGGGATCACTATCTAACATAGTATACATCACCATCTAACACAGCAAGGATCATCATCTAATAACACAACAGGAATCATCATCTAATGCAGCAGTGATGCAGTGATCACCATCTTACACAGCAGGAATCACCATGTAACACAGCACAGATCACCATGTAACACAACACAGATCACCACCTAATACAGCATGGATAACCATCTATTTATTTACTTATTTATTTATTGTCTAACTTTTCCAGTAAGGTATAAGCTCAAACAAGGCAAAGGCTTTGTTCAATTCAAGCCTGAAACAGTGCTTGGCACATGGTTAAGTTCTCCATCCATATTTGTTGAATGATTGTGATGGTGGTGACAGTCATAGAATCCTAAAAGATGAGTCTGATTTGGAGTGGCAAAGAAGGTCGGGTGACCAGGAGGGAGAAAGGTAAGTGACAAGCATCTGTCAAGGCTGGGCTGGAATAGAGTTCTCTCTTCCTGAGTATGTTTCAGTTTCAGAATTTTTCATTCACCTATCACCCATTTCCCCTCCCCAAAAGTCTGTCATGGATCAGTGAGGTCCTGCCTCAACTGTAGAATTGGCTCCATCTTTTTTTCTTTTTCTTTTTTTGCTTAGTCCTTGTATATAAGTCTCAGAGGTCAACTACTGGCTTAAAGGAAGTCAGGCTAGAGAGTTTAGTTAGCTATTGTTGTTTCAGGGTGGGTTCTTGATGTACCTGACAAATTGATGAATAATGCAGCAGGTGATTGGGTTGGGGAGCAGGAATTGATGGTGGCAATTGAGTAAAGTTAAAAGGACATACATGTATCTTCATATATATATATATATAATATATATATATATATATATATATATATATATATATATATATATTATCAGAGAGGCTGAAGCAAAATAAGACCTTCCTGATAAGTGGAGGAATTTCAGGTCATCCAGTAACTCTTGTCCAACCTCTACATCTGTCATCCCAAAATGCTGGTGAGATTAACTTCAAGGAACACAGTCAACTTTTGTTTTTGGAGACTGCAGGGTAAATATTACAGATCTGGAACTGCTGGCTCACAACTTCAAAGCCTTGACTAAAGCTGCTGGACGATTTGGAAGCCACCTGGCAGGAAATTTAACTTTTGCAGTTTTGGGTATTTTTTTTCCTTCCTATTCTTTAATTCCTACCTGCCTTCCCCCTCCTCCCCAACTCCAAATTAGTTATTTGGATGCCATAGATGTAGTTTATACCTGGGTACTAGCCAAGGTCAGGAGGCTCAGTGTATAAGAAATGAATGCCAGCTGTATTTCAGACAGAATCTTCAAGACCAGAGAGGCAGGGGGAGGGGGATCTGGGCTTCCTGATCTTGGATTTTCTTCTCTCTTCTGTGCACACACACACATGCACACACTCTATCCCTTTCTACTTTTAATTTCCTGCTTTTAGAAAGAATGGCTTGGTAACTTTCTGTCCATCTTCTAACTGCATTCAGTCCTCCTCTCTTGGCCCTCTTTCCATGGATGCACTAGCTTTATACTCAAAAGGGTAAAAATAAAGAATAGTCAGTAGGGAATCAAAGAAACACAAATAATAAAGGGACCGGAGCTTAAGAAGGGCTTTTGAAACCTAACTTCACACTCTAGAAGGGAGTAAGAAGCATAATAAACTGTGAGAACTCAATTCAAACAAATATGTGATTATAATTATCGGGAATCATATAAATATGGCTCCAATTCATGGAGTTTGCTAATTATTGTCACTGGTGTCAATGTTGAAACTAAGTTCAAGACTTTCCTCTGGACTATTATATATAACAATAAGCTATATCTATGTATGTACCCATCTATAGCTATATAAATAAATATAGATATGGTATATTTCTTTTTTTTTAAAATTTTATTATGTTATGTTAGTCACCATACATTACATCATTAGTTTTTGATGTAGAGATCCACGATCCATTGTTTTCGTATAACACCCAGTGCTCCATGCAGTACGTGCCCTCCTTAATACCCATCACTGGGCTAACCAATCCCCCCTTCCTCCTCCCCTCTAAAACCCTGTTTGTTTCTCAGGTCCATAGTCTCTCATGGTTCATCTCTCCCTCCAATTCCACCCCCCCCCCCGCCATTTTTCCCTCCCTTCTCCTAATATCCTCCATGCTATTCTTTATGTTCCACAAATAAGTGAAACCATATGATAATTGACTTTCTCTGCTTGACTTATTTCACTTAGCATATCTCCTCCAGTCCCATCCATGTTGATGTAAAAGTTGGGTATTCATCTTTTCTGATGGCTGAGTAATATTCCATTGTATATATGGACCACATCTTCTTTATCCATTCATCTGTTGAAGGGCATCTCGGCTCTTTCCACAGTTTGGCTATTGTGGACATTGCTGCTATGAACATTGAGGTGCATATGGCCCTTCTTTTCACTACATCTGTGTCTTTGGGGTAAATACCCAGTAGTGCAATTGCTGGGTCACAGGGTAGCTCTATTTTTAAATTTTTGAGGCACCTCCACACTGTTTTCCAAAGTGGCTGTACCAACTTGCATTCCCACCAACAGTGTAAGAGGGTTCCCCTTTCTCCACAACCTCTCCAACATTTGTTGTTTCTTTCCCTGTCCATTTTTGCCATTCTAACTGGTGTAAGGTGGTATCTCAGTGTGGTTTTGATTTGAATTTCCCTGATGGCTAATGATGAACATTTTTCATGTGTCTGTTAGCCATTTGTATGTCTTCTTCAGAGAAGTGTCTTTTCATATCTTCTGCCCACTTTTTGACTTGATTATTTGTTTTTTGGGTGTTGAGTTTGAGAAGTTCTTTATAGATCTTGGATACCGCCCTTTATATGTAGTGTCATTTGCAAATATCTTCTCCCATTCTGTGGGTTGCCTCTTTGTTTTGTTGACTGTTTCCTTTGCTGTGCAGAAGCTTTTTATCTTGATGAAGTCCCAAAAGTTCATTTTTGCTTTTGTTTCACTAGCTTTTGGAGATGTATCTTGAAAGAAGTTGCTGTGTCCAATATCAAAGAGATTACTGCCTATGTTCTCCTCTAGGATTTTGATGGATTCCTGTCTCACATTGAGGTCTTTCATCCATTTTGAGTTTATCTTTGTGTAGGGTGTTAGAGAATGGTCGAACTTCATTCTTCTGCATGTGGCTGTCCAGTTTTCCCAGCACGATTTATTGAAGAGACTGTCTTTTTTCCATTGCATGTTTTTTCCTGCTTTGTCAAAGATTATTTGACCATAGAGTTGAGGGTCCATATCTGGGTTCTCTATTCTGTTCCATTGGTCTGTATGTCTGTTTTTGTGCCAGTACCATGCTGTCTTGGTGATCACTGCTTTGTAATATAGCTTGAAATCAGGCAACGTGATGCCCCCAGCTTTGTTTTTCTTTTTCAACATCTCCTTGGCAATTCGGGGTCTTTTCTGATTCCATACAAATTTTAGGATTGTTTGTTCCAGCACTTTGAAAAATGTCATTGGAATTTTGATCGGGATGGCATTGAAGGTATAGATTGCTCTGGGTAGCATAGACATTTTAACAATGTTTATTCTTCTGATCCATGAGCATGGAATATTTTTGCATCTTTTTGTGTCTTCTTCAATTTCTTTCATGAGTGTTTTGTAGTTCCTAGAGTATAGATTCTTTGCCTCTTTGGTTAGGTTTATTCCGAGGTATCTTACGGTTTTTGGTGCTATTGTAAATGGAATCGTTTCTTTAATTTCTCTTTCTATAGTTGTGTTGTTAGTGTATAAGAAAGCAACTGATTTCTGTGCATTGATTTTGTATCCTGCCACATTACTGAATTGCTGGATGAGTTCTAGTAATTTGGGGGTGGAGTCTTTTGGGTTTTCCACATAAAGTATCATGTCGTCTGCGAAAAGAGAGAGTTTTACTTCTTCTTTGCCAATTTGAATACCTTTTATTTCTTTTTGTTGTCTGTTTGCTGTTGCTAGGACTTCTAGTACTATGTTGAACAATAGTGGTGAGAGTGGCACCCTTGATGTGTTCCTGATCTTAAGGGAAAGGCTCTCAGCTTTTCCCATTGAGGATGATATTCACTGTGGGTTTTTCATAGATGGATTTTATGAGCTTGAGGAATGTTCCCTCTATCCCTATACTCTGGAGAGTTTTAATCAGGAAAGGATGTTGTATTTTGTCAAATGCTTTTTCTGCATCAATTGAGAGGACCATATGGTTCTTCTCTCTCCTCTTATTAATGTGTTCTATCACATTGATTGATTTGTGAATGTTGAACCACTCTTGCATCCCAGGGATAAATCCCACTTGGTCGTGGTGGATGATCCTTTTAATGTATTGTTGGATCCTATTAGCTAGGATTTTGTTGAGGATTTTGGAATACATATTCATCAGGGATATCAGTCTGAAATTCTTCTTTTTGATGGGGTCTTTCCCTGGTTTGGGGATTAAGGTAATGCTGGCCTCATAGAATGAGTTTGGAAGTTTTCCTTCTGTTTCTATTTTTTGAAAGCTTCAGTAGAATAGGTATTATTTCTTCTTTGAATGTTTGGTAGAATTCCCCAGGGAATCCATCAGGCCCTGGTCTCTTGTTTTTTGGGAGGTTTTTGATCACTGCTTCAATCTCGTTACTGGTTATTGGCCTATTCAGGTTGTCAATTTCTTCCTATTTCAGTCTTGGCAGCTTATAGGTTTCCAGGAGGGCCTCCATTTCATCCAGATTGCTCAGTTTATTGGCATATAGTTGTTGATAATAATTTCTAATAATTGTTTCTATTTCCTTGGTATTAGTGGTGATCTCTCCCCTTTCATTCATAATTTTATTAATTTGGGTCCTTTCTCTCTTCTTTTGGATAAGTCTGGACAGTGGTTTATCAATCTTATTAATTCTTTCAAAGAACCAACTTCTAGTTTCATTGATCTGATCTATTGTGTTTCTGGTTTTTAATTCATTGATTTCTGCTCTAATTTTAATTATTTCTCTTCTAATGCATGGCTTAGGCATCATTTGTTGCTTTTTCTCTAGTTCTTTAAGGTGTAGAGTTAGTTGGTGAATTCAGGATTTTTCTATTTTTTTGAGTGAGGCTTGGATGGCTATGTATTTCCCCCTTAGGACCGCCTTTGCAGTATCCCATAGATTTTGGACCGATGTGTTTTTGTTCTCATTGATTTCCATGAATTGTTTAAGTTCTTCTTTGATTTCTTGGTTGACCCAAACATTCTTGAGCAGAGTGGTCTTTAGCTTCCAAGTGTTTGAATTTCTGCCAAATTTTTTTCTTGTGATTGAGTTCCAGTTTTAGAGCATTGTGGTCTGAGAATATGCAGGGAATAATCTCAATCTTTTGGTATTGGTTGAGACCTGATTTGTGACCCAGTGTATGGTCTATTCTGGAGAAAGTTCCATGTGCGCTCGAGAAGAATGAGTATTCTGTTGTTTTAGGGTGGAATGTTCTGTAAATATCTATGACGTCCATCTGGTCCAATGTATCATTCAAAGCTCTTGTTTCCTTGTTGATTTTCTGCTTAGATGATCTGTCCATTGCTGAGAGTGGAGTATTGAGGTCTCCTACAATTAATGTATTGTTATCAATATGACTCTTTATTTTGGTTAACAGTTGGCTTATGTATATGGCTGCTCCCATGTTGGGGCATAGATATTTATAATTGTTAGATCTTCTTGTTGGATAGACCCTTTAAGAATGATATAGTGTCCTTCTGTGTCTCTTATTACAGACTTTAGTTTAAAATCTAATTTGTCTGATATAAGAATTGCTACCCCAGCTTTCTTTTGAGGTCCGCTGGCATGGAAGATAGATCTCCATCCCTTCACTTTCAGTCTGGATGTATCTTTAGGTTCAAAATGAGTCTCTTGTAGACAGCATATGGATGGGTCCTGTCTTTTTATCCAATCTGCCACCCTGTGCTGTTTTATGGGAGCGTTTAGGCCATTCATGTTGAGAGTGATTATTAAAAGATATGAATTAATTGTCATCATGTTGCCTGTGAAGACGTTGTTTTTATAGATTGTCCCTGTACATTTCTGTTGTAGATCACTCTTGGGGTTTTTCTCCTTTTATAGAACCCCCCTCAATATTTCTTGCAGGGCCGGCTTTTGGTTTCTATTTCATTGATTTCTGCTCTGATCTTTATTATTTCTCTTCTCCTGCTGGGTTTAGGCTTTATATGCTGTTCTTTCTCCAGCTCCTTTAGGTGTAGGGTTAGGTTGTGTATTTGAGACCTTTCTTGTTTCTTGAGAAAGGCTTGTATTGCTATATACTTTCCTTGTAGGACTGCCTTTGCTGCATCCCAAAGATTTTGAACAGTTGTGTTTTCATTTTCATTGGTTTCCATGAAATTTTTTAATTCTTCTTTAATTTCCTTGTTGACCCACTCATTCTTTAGTAGGATGCTCTTTAGCCTCCATGTATTTGAGTTCTTTCCAACTTTCCTCTTGTGATTGAGTTCTAGTTTCAAAGCATTGTGGTCTGAAAATAGGCAGGGAATGATCCCAATCTTTTGGTACTGGTTGAGACCTGATTTGTGACCTAGGATGTGATCTATTCTGGAGAATGTTCCATGGGCACTAGAGAAGAACATGTATTCTGTTGCTTTGGGATGGAATGTTCTGAATATGTCTGTGAAGTCCATTTGGTCCAGTGTGTCATTTAAAGTCTTTATTTCCTTGTTGATCTTTTGCTTAGATGATCTGTCCATTTCAGTGAGGGGGTGTTAAAGTCCCCCACTATTATTGTATTATTGTCAATGTGTTTCTTTGCTTTTGTTATTAATTGGCTCATATAATTGGCTGCTCCCATGTTAGGGGCATAGATATTTACAATTGTTAGATCTTCTTGTTGGATAAACCCTTTAAGTATGATATTGTGTCCTCCCTCATCTCTTATTATAGTCTTCGGTTTAAAATCTAATTTGTCTTATATAAGGATTCCCATCCCAGTTTTCTTTTGGTGTCCATTAGCATTGTAAATGATTTTCCACCCCCTCCCTTTCAATCTGGAGGTGTCTTTGGGTCTAAAATGAGTCTCTTGCAGACAGCATATTGATGGGTCTTTTTTTTTTTTTTATCCAATCTGATACCCTATGTCTTTTATTGGGGAATTTAGCCCATTTACATTCAGGGTAACTATTGAAACATATGAATTTAGTGCCATTGTATTGCCTGTAAGGTGATTGTTACTGTATATTGTCTGTGTTCCTTTCTGGTCTATGTTACTTTTAGGCTCTCTCTTTGCTTAGAGCACCCTTTCAATATTTCTTGTAGGGCTGGTTTCGTGTTTGCAAATTCCTTTAGTTTTTGTTTGTCCTGGAAGTTTTTTTATCTCTCCTTCTTTTTCAATGGCAGCCTAGCTGGATATAGTATTCTTGGCTGAATATTTTTCTCATTTAGTGCTCTGAAGATATCATGCCAGTCCTTTCTGGCCTGCCAGGTCTCTGTGGATAGGTCTGTTGCCAATCTAATGTTTCTACCATTGTAGTTTACATATGTCTTCTCCCGGGCCGCTTTCAGGATTTTCTCTTTGTCTCTGAGACTCGTAAGTTTTACTATTAGATGCTGGGGTGTTGACCTATTTTTATTGATTTGAGGGGGGTTCTCTGTGTCTCCTGGATTTTGATGCCTGTTTCCTTCCCCAAATTAGGGAAGTTCTCTGCTATAATTTGCTCCAGTATACCTTCTGCCCCCCTCTCTCTTTCTTCTTCTTCTGGGATCCCAATTATTCTAATGTTGTTTTGTCTTATGGTATCACTTATCTCTCGAATTCTGCCAGTAGTTGTGTAACTCTCTCTTTCTCAGCTTCTTTATTTTCCATCATCTGGTCTTCTATATCACTAATTCTCTCTTCTGCCTCTTTTATCCTAGCAGTTAGAATGTCCATTTTTGATTGCACCTCATTAATAGCCTTTTTGATTTTGACTTGGTTAGATTTTAGTTCTTTTATTTCTCCAAAAAGAGTTTCTCTAATAACTTCCATGCTTTTTTCAAGCCCAGCTAGTATCTTTAAAATCATCATTCTGAACTCTAGTTCTGACATCTTACTAGTGTCTGTATTGATTAGGTCCCTGGCAGTTAGTACTGCCTCTTGTTCTTTTTTTTGAGGTGATTTTTTCTGTCTTGTCATTTTGTCCAGAGGAGAATAGATGAATGAGAGAACAAAATGCTAACAGGGTAACAATGACCCCAGAAAAATATACACTAAACACATCAGAAGAGACCTGAAACTGTGGGAAAAGAAAGGGAAAGAAAGAAAAAAGAAAAAAGAAGAAGAAAAAGAAAACGATAAAAACAAACAAACAAACAAAGAACAGAATATGATCAAATATGATCAGGCTGGTGAATAGATCAGTGCCGCACACTAGATTTTGGGCGTATTTTTGGTCTGTTAGAAAAAAGTGCCTCCCGGGGCGCCTGGGTGGCTCAGTTGGTTAAGCTACTACCTTCAGCTCAGGTCATGATCCTGGAGTCCCGGGATCGAGTCCCACATTGGGCTCCCTGCTCGGCAGGGGGTCTGCTTCTCCCTCTGATCCTCTTCCCTCTCGTGCTCTCTGTCTCTCATTCTCTCTCTCTCAAATAAATAAATAAAATCTTAAAAAAAAAAAAGAAAAAAGAAAAAAGTGCCTCCCAAAATTTTTAAAAAAAGAAAAACTTATATATCTACAAAAATAAGGGTAAGTATGATGAAGGGATGGAATATGACTGTAAAGATGAAAATTATAAAAGATTTTATAAAAGGAATTGATAAGATACAAGTTGGTTAAAAAAGAAAGAGGATTTAAAAAAAAGGGAGAGAATGTGATCAGGCAGGAGACTAGAACAAAGCCATACACTAGAGATTTAGGGTATATTTTGGTCTGTTAGAAGAAACTGTATCCCAAATCTTTAAAGAGAGAACAACTTATATATGTATACCAAAAATAAGGTTAACTACAATAAAGGGATGGAATATGACTCTAAAAATGAAAAATAAAAATGTTTTTTAAAAAAGGGATTGATAAGATGTTGGTTGAAAAAGGGAAAAAGAAAAATTCAAAAAAAAAAAAAAGTTAAAAAAAATTAACTTTGAAAGACTAAAGAATCATGGGAAAAAAGCCATGAATTCTATGTGCAGTATTCCCTTAGCGCTGGAGTTCTGCCATTCTCATTGATCGGTAAACTTGGTCTTGGCTGGCTGTTTTTGCTGATCTTCTGGGGGAGGGGCCTTTGCCGTGGTTCTCAGATGTCTTTGCCGGAGGCAAAATTACCCTGCCCTTGCCAGGTCCAGATTAAGTAATCTGCTTGGTTTTGCTCTGGGGAGCTTTTGTTCCCTGCAAGCTTTCCGTACATCTTTGGAGGACAAGAGTGAATTGGTGGCCTCCCAATCTCCACCCCAGAGGAGCTGAGAACTCAGACCCCACTCCTCAGTGAGCCCCCAGAGAAAAGCAGTCAATCACTCCCATCTCCTCAGTCTCCGGCCACACTCTGTGCTCACTGGCCTGTGACCGAGCATTTCTATCTCTGGCACACTACCCCACACCCAGCAGATCCCTGTGGTGTGCTTCCGCGTCACTCCTCCTGGGGGAGGAAGGGGAGTCTCTCCAGATCTGCCGCTTATTGGGTCCCTGCTGGAAGAGCAGTGGCCCAACTGTGCCACAGATCATGGTTTATGGCAACCGGAGCTGAGAGCCCACTCCTTGGCTCCCTCTCTGCAGCCGGCTTCCCTGCTCTGATACCTGGGAGCTCTGCTGCACTCAGGCACCCCCCATCTTCTGTGACCCCGAGGGTCCTGAGACCATAGTGTCCCAGCGAGGGTTCCACCCCCCACTTAGCCACTGAGTGATGTACCCTCAGCGGAGCAGACTTCTAAAAAATCCAATTTTGTGCTCTGCTGTTCTATCACTTGCCAGTTTGGCTGACGGAGGCCCCCTCCCCCGCCTTCTATCTTCCCGAATATCCCCTTGCATTCACTTCTCTGCATGCATATCCTACCTTCCACGAGCTTTGAGCTGGTCTGCCGACCTGCCACAAGACTGAGACAAGCCTGCACAATCAGGCCTTTGTACTCACAGAGAAATCGCAGGGCGCCTCAGAGCCTAAACCTGACACATTTTAAAGTGGGCTTTTCACCTCCGGGGATCCTGGTGAGAATGAAGTGTGAGCATGCGTGTGCATGCATGTGAGTGTGCATGTGTGTGAGTGTGTTTTTCTGTTCAGAGAGTTGCTGCTATTCTTTTCTTCGATCTCCTGTTGAATTAATTGGTGTTCAGAATGGTTTGATCTCTACCTAGCTGAATTCCTGGGACCAGATGAAATTTAGATCTCTACTCCTCTGCCATCTTGCTCATCCCCCCTTGGTTGGTAAACTTTTAAGGATCGGCAGGTTTTTAAAACTCTTGGCAATGTAATGCTAAGAGATGGTGGTCTTCAGGGACTCAAAGACAAGCCCTAGAATGGAGGTTCATCTTGGTTTCTGACCCTCATTGGTGCTATTAGATGGAAGAAAAGGAAGCTATCTTTCTGGCATGACCTCCATGAGGGACTGCATGTCCAGGCGGGGGATGGAGAATCTAGTTTGGATCTAGTCTGGAGGCTTGGCTTGGGGTTGAGTGGAGACCTCTGGAGCTGAAGGGTGGAATCCCAGCTCCTCTACTTACTCCTCAAGAGTCTTCTGTGTCTCTGTCTCCCATCTGTAAAATAAGGATACTTACCAGAGTCTACCACTTGGGGCTATGTGAGAGTTAAATATGCTAGAACGTGTTCAACACTTAGATCCATGCCTGTGGGGTGAGGGTATGAAGGAAAGAATACGGTCCAGGAGGCAGGGGCCCACATGACCTATTGGTGATCCACTCACACTGAACTGTGGCTCTCTACACAGAGCCAGGGACCTGTTCTTGGTGTGCGAGTCTTTGGATGTTACTCTGCTGAGCCCCATGCCCTGAACAAAGCAAAACTTTGCCTCTGGGAAAATTGCATCTTTGCCATGCCTGGAAGAGTGCTCTGTGCCACCCTGTTCGCCATTGGCTTTGGATTTTCTTCTTCACGCCAAATGCATTTGCACTGTTCTCTAAGTCTGACTGAGGCTTGAGGGGATTCCATGTAATCCCTGGACTGGTTTCCTCTGGTTCAAAACACACACTCACACACATGCACACTCACATGCATGCACATGCATGCTCGCACTTCATTCTCATCAGGGTCCCTGGGGTGAAAAGCCCACTTTAAAATGTGTTAGGTTTAGGCTCTGAAGTGCCCTGCGATTTCTCTGTGAGTACAATGGCCTGATTGTGCAGGCTTGTCTCAGTCCTGTGGCAGGTCGGCAGGCCAACTCAAAGCTCATCTTAAACAACTGCCTCTGACCTTAAACCCAAACACCACGGCTATACTCCTGGAACCAGGTCTGTTTTCCTAGCATATCTGGTTACAGCATTTTAAAAATGAGCAACCTCATTATCAATAGTGTTTCTGAGAACCCAGCATTCTTTTAGAAAATGTTAGCTCTCCAGGGCTGGCAAGAGCTGCAAAGTAGACACATTCTCTCGCTTGCCACCCCTCCCTCAGGTGACACCCAGCCAAACCCAACAGCCCAGCTTAGCAAAAATGAACACCAGGACTCCATTTTGACTAAGGAGATGGGATCCTGAGTGTCAAAGGGAGGAAGTGGGGTCTCCTTTCCCAGAAGTCTTAAAGAATAGGAGAGACTTTACTTGTGCTGAGTCAGCATCATGTTACAGTTGAGAACATTGGGTTAGAACCTGGATTTTATTTCCCAGCTATAGCATGTAGTGTTGTGTAATATCCCACAAAGCATTGTAATTTTCCAAGCCTCCTTTCTTCACCTGGGAAATAGTGATTATTGTGAGGACCAAATGACATAATGTAGGTAAAAGTGCCTTCCAAATTAGAACGTCTTCAACATGTAAAATTACCCTATTCCTCTTTTTTTTTTTAAAGATTTTATTTATTTATTTGAGAGAGAATGAGAGAGAGAGAGCATGAGAGGGGGGAGGGTCAGAGGGAGAAGCAGACTCCCTGCCAAGCAGGGAGCCCGATGCAGGACTCGATCCTGGGACTCCAGGATCATGACCTGAGCCGAAAGCAGTCGCTTAACCAACTGAGCCACCCAGGCGCCCCTACCCTATTCCTCTTAATATAATCTTTCCTTGTTTCATACATACATGTGTATGCATGTGAACACATGGAATTTTCTTATCCCCTTCAGCTAGGTCACAAATTCTTAAGAGTTTTGAAGGACAAAAATTAATTTGAAATAAGTTTAGTATAAAAACACTGCTCTTGACATGATGCAGGGCAGAGAGTAGGCATCAAATAAATGTATGAAGGAATGATTAAATTATGCTGTTCATCATCTCCTATTTAAGAAATAGGGATCTATGCAGTGAGTTCTTTTTAAATTCTAAATCTATCTATCTATCTATCATCTATCTATCTATCTATCTATCTATCTATCTATCTATCTATCATCTATCTATCTATCTATCTATCTATCTATATCTATCCTCTATCATCTATCATCTATGTATTTATCTATGTATCTATCTATCATCTATCATGTCTGTCTATTGTGTGTGTGTGTTTCTTTAGCTTCAAAATATTGGTATCTCCTTCCAGAAGACCAGCTCCCAAGGGTTTCTTATGTTTGAGGGAGCTTAGTGGCTTGCATTGAGCATGGAATCTTCACTCAGAGATACCATTCAAAAGTCCTGCCCTTTGCTAGCTGTGACTTTAGTCATGTTACTTAACCTCTCTGAGCTTCAGATATGATGTCAGTAAATTGGGTCAATGTCTACCTTACCAAGTTGTGGTGAGGATGGAATGAGATAGTATATGCAAAGCATCTATTGTCATGCCTGGTCCTTATTACCTATTCAATCCAAGTCTGACATTCTACCAACATGGTGAATGGGGAAGGAGGAGGGAAGGGAGTGGCAGACATGTGATAGGGATGATGCATGCAACAGGAGTCCAAGGGTGAGAGGGAATGCACTTTGAAGGTCTTTCTAAGAATAGAGCCAAGTCCTATGCTGACACAAGCCTAAGGGTAAAAAGAGGATGAAATAAGAGTTTTGAGACTGAGTATATACTCCCACTCCAAGGAAAAAGACATGGTCACTCAAGACTGACCTCTCAGGAGATCCACTCGAGAGATATCAATGGGCTTGTCCAAGGAAACAGTTGAAGTTCTGACTCTAGGTAGGTGAAGAACTGAGATGAGAAATGGGGAATATGTCTGAACATCCTCTCTTTCTCCATTCTCTCCCGAGATCTTACCACCCAGTCTCAAAGCTTTAGACGTTGCCTATGTGCTGATGACTGCCAAATTTGTACTTCCACTCTGGACATGTCTCCCAAACTTGAGGCTTAAAAAATTATTTGTCTACCTTATATTTCTCCTTGTATATCTATTTATAGATAAAAATACAGATATCAGCTTAAAAAGTACAAAACTCAGTTTCCGGTCTTCCTTCCTCTCTTTCTGAATAATTATCTCCTAATATCCCTTAGATCTCGTGATTAGGCCCATGTATTATTGTGTAATTTAAAAAAGGCATTAATTGAGCAATATACATGAGGTTCCAGGGACTGTGTTCAGTCCTGAAAATGGAATAAAATAAAGGATGGTCCCTGCCCTCAAAATGCTCCCTAAGTAGTAGGATTAGACAGTACATTGTCCTAAAAGTATTTTGTATTAAGTCTCCACATTTCTATATATGCTGTAGACAGAAAGGGCAGAGAGACATCCCCACAGAGTGATACTGAGATGACTCTTGAGCTGCTTCTTGAAGGATGATGAAGAGGTTGCTGTTTGTGGGTATCATAGTGTTCCTGTTCTCAATTAGTTACTCTTCAATTTTTTTTTCAGGTGGTTACTCTGGACCTATTTGAGAAGACTGCACATACCCACCCCATAGATGAACTTTGGCTGTGGGACTTGCATTTGGCAAATGGAATGTGAGCAGAATTGTTGCAGGCTATGTCTGAGCAGAAGCCTTCAAAGAAATCACCCAGTTGTGTTGCTCCTTTCCTTCTTTTGCAAGAATAATATGTTCCAGGGAGGGGCTTCTCCTTCAGCCTGGATCTCAGAATGAAGAAGATCCATGGTAAAGAACTGCAGCCAGTGAGAAGGTCAGTGAGATATAAAACTTTGTTTTGTGTAAGCCACCAAGATTTTTGAGTAGTTTATTGCTACAGCATAAATGACTAAAGCTCACTAATAAAAATATTGGTACCAGAACTGGACTATAATAGAAAATCCACGATGTGTGCCATTGGCTTTCAGGTTAAGCATTCCCACAGCAAGGAAACTTCTGTTTGTTTTTTTTTAATTTATTTTTTAAAAAAATTCAATTTAATTAACATATACTGTATTATTAGTTTCAGAGGTAGAATTTAGTGATTCATCAGTTGCATACAACACCCAGTGCTCAAGTGCCCCCCTTAATGCCTGTCACCCAATTACCCCATCCTCCCTCCACCTCCCCTCCAACAACCTTCGGTTTGTTCTCTATAGTTAAGAGTCTCTTATGGTTTGCCTCCCTCTCTGTTTTCATCTTATTTTAATTTTCTTTCCCTTCTATGTTCATCTGTTTTGTTTCTTAAAATTCTTGATGTCTCCCATTATTCCGTGGAGAAACATTTGGTAAACCTGTTGCTTGCAGTATCTTGGAAGGTGGATTATGTACCTGTATAAGAGCTAAGTCTACATAAAAATCCATGTGACAAACCACCCAAGGCTCAAGGTACACAGAAGTAAGCATTTGGTTTTTATTCATGTACCTACAAGTTGTCTAGATTCAGCTGATCTAAAACTGGGTCTGGCTGAGCTTACTGCCAGTGGCATATTGAGCTCATCTACCTTATGTGCTTCTCCAAGTCTTTGGAGCAGTGGATAACTGAAGCATGTGTTTCTTGGGATGAAAGGTAGGAGCAGGGAGATAGACCCTTCCCATGGAGTGGGTCAGAGAGGCAGTGGATATTTGCTAAATCATGACCTGATCTCCCATAGTATCTAATGAACTTGTGGCTTTAAGTGAGTAAGTGGGAAAGAGCACAGCGATTGTAGTCATGTGTGTTGTTTTATTTGTGGTCCAACCATAAGTAGATGCTTGCCTTGGGCAAGCCACAATTTCTCTAAGTCTCATTTAAAAACAGTGAAAAGCAAACCAGTAGTTTTTGCAAGGAATGGAAATTCTAGCTAGCTCAAATAAAGGTAGTGATCGGGTAATGGTGTTTCTCATCAGAAACATTTTGTGGAGTCCAAGGGAAACAACTCTAACTGGGACTTAGGACAGAGGAATCAGCATCCCAGGGGATCCTCTGTGCCCTCGAGATCTTCAGTTGATTGTTCGGCAATTAATTTGCCTTAGCTGAACCCCATGTGTCTGTTTCTGTTCTAGTAAACTTTAGTTACATGTGTGTTTGTGTATAGACACACATGTCTTGCAATCTTATACACACACAACACTCCCAAATCTTTTTTATGACATAGGAATAGAATTCGTTTTGCTCCTTGGATATAAAAGGGGAGTGTTTGGCACACATTCCATTTGCCAAACTCTTTTTTTATATAAAGAGAGCTGTTCAACATGCAAGTCTTCAGTAGAATTAACTAAAAATATGATGTTTGGTGCAAGAATAGTTTTTCCTAAAAATTTGTCAAGTGGTGGCATTTCAAGTTTGGGTTGGTGTGAGGCAAAACAGAAATTGTTTTCAGCTGGAGATTAGGGGACCATGAATATACAAACCCTGAGAAATTACAGATTTATGCAGGAAGCTTTGGGTTTGCAGGGGGAGTTTAAATTAAGTTTGCCTAAATCTGATTAGCTCTATTCCAGATCCAGCTGACCAAGGTCCATATTCTGGGCCCTCTACTTCAGAGGGCCCCCTTCTGACTCTCCTCCAGCTGGGACCTTCCCTTTGGTGTAAGGAGTTTACAGAGTCAGTGATATGCACATCTGGGACACGTGTCCTTCATGGGATTCTGGAATCCCCTGTCCAAATGGTTTCAAGCTGGTTTCCTAGGCCTGCACAGGTCTCTTGCCTAAGACCCTCTGAAGAGTGGATCACCCCACTACTGTGTATACTTCCAGGCCAAAGGAGTAGCTAAGGAGATTTGGTAACAGGGATGTGGATATAAGTTGAGTGTCGGACTCTAAGATTACTCATTCATACATGTGAGCCCTCCTGGTGTTGGAAGGAGCCCGGGGTGGGAAGAGAAAGGGTGTAGACAGAAGCTTCCATTGGTACTCTTACCCCAGACTCTGCAAATCTGAGACGAAGGCTTATATCTGAAGGAGGCCCCAGCTGACATCTCACATAATATAATTTGAGGAGCATTGCAAAACCCTGCCTATAACAAAGGGAGTGTTTAGGCAAGCCTGCCCTGAGAATTAACCACAAACCTCCTTCCTAACTAGTATAGTAATGAGGCAGTAAGAAAAATCCAGCTACAATTTTAATTTTCAAAAGCCCATTATGCATTATGATCTTGTAAGAAAAATATTCCATATGCGGCCATCTGTAAAGTGAAATAGGCAAGACTGGGTTTTCACACAAGGCAGTAATTTCTCCATTTGGAATGCTAGCAATGTTCTCTCCTTGGAAAGTTTATAGAGCTTATATCCTGCTTGTATGCCTTTAATAAAGAAATGTTAAATATTTTAAAATAAACTTTCTTTAATAGGCTAGAAATACATATCCTCCAGGTCTTTTGCTTCTTTAAACATCCCAAGGGCTATAAAATCTCCTGGGTTGGACTGAGTGCCATGTCAGGGTGTGCCCACCTCACTTAGTTTTTGGTGTTCTCTCTGGTTTATGGGGCTGCAGCTGGGGCAGGGAGAAGATTCTGGGCATCACTGCTCATTTGTTTGTGCCTATCATCTATCTACATTCTTCCTGCTGCTTGATGGAGTGAACTGAATGCTTTCCAGCTTCTGTGCTTACTTTTCTCTGCCCAAAGAGGCTTAAACTCCTCATTGTGTGTCCACCATCCACACAGGACTCTTCCTGTACAAAGCAGTGTTTAACTTCTCATCCCCACTATCCCTCATTATTCTCCAGGACTCCTCTCCTGACTGTAGAGAGGAAAGGGCACTGGGCTTGGAGCCAGATGGCCAAGGTTGCAAATCCAAGGCCCTTCATTGACTAACTGGGTAATGTTGGGCAAGTCAGTCAAAACACTCCTATTAGAAAGAAGCCAGACATTCATTTATTCCTTCAAAAAATACTTACCTGGGACTACTACGTGTTAGCAGGAGAGGCACCAGGAAAACAAAGATGAAACACCCAGTAAATGGAGAGTGAGCAATTTACCTTGCAACTTCTTAAAGAGATTAGTAACACCTACCTTGTCTTTCTCCCAGGTGAGTGGTGAGGGTCAAATGTGGGACTGTTCCAACTGGTCTGCAGATACAGGTGATCAATTGTGGTGGAATAGGAGAGTGCCAAAAAAAAATTATTTCAGAGTTCTGCACATAGTTGGTGTGCAATAACTGACTGAGCCAAGTAAATCTACCTTTCCAATATTTGTAACTGTTTATTTTTTTGTAATCTCACCCACAACTTCCTTTAAAAATATACATGGGAGTACAAGAAGGTTGAAGTGAAATATAATAAAGTTTGTTTTGATGATTTGAAAGTGGATTCCCCTGGGATATTTCAAAACCAGGCTCAGGACCTCAGTCTTGGAATAAGTGGATGGTCTTTCACATTCAGAGGGGAGGAAAACAGCGGGGGATCTCCAGTCTAACAACAGAGATCATTGTGCATGGATGGGGCAATGGGGTCAAGGCTTAAAATCAGAATAATTGAATACAAATCATGACATAGAAAAAGGAAATTTTCCACCTCTACAAACTCTATGAGCTATTGATTGGAGTTACAGATAGGCTGTTCTCTCAGCAGAGATGTATTAAGACCATATGTGAAGATAAATATTCTGTTTGGAGCAAGATAGGAAAACAAAAAGCCAAGAGCTCGTCAGTGGGATACCTCATGGACTGCTGTGTTTCCACCCACACTAAAGAATACTCAGAACCACAGGAGGTTTAGATCCTGTTCGCCCTTTCATTTGCTCATTTATTCAGCAAATATTTATTGAGTGCCTGCTGTGGGCTGGGAATTCAGAAGGAAGCAAAATCTGGCGTGGTCCTTGTTTTCATGTGTGTTAGTAAAGGACACTGACATTAGTCAAATAATCACACAAACTGTCTTTAGTTGTGGTGGTGATAGTTGCTGGGAAGGTGAAGCTCAGGATACAGAAGGAGGCCATACAGAAGAGATTTGACCTCAAGAGGGAAGACAGTAGACTCTGTTGAGGATGCAAGCCTTGACCTCTGTTCCCATTATCACATCTCTTTCTCTGTACCTTCTGCCCTTCCCTTCCATCTTTTAGGGACCCTTGTGACTACATTGGGCCCATTTGGATAACCCAGGATAATCGTCCCATTTCAAGGTCCCTAACCAAATCACATCCACAAAGTCCTCTTTGATACGTAAGGTAACATAGTCACAGGTTTGGGGGATTAGGATGTGGACGGACTAGCTTTGGGGAGTCATGATTCTGCACACAACACCAGAGCATCTGTATGTAAACCTGAGGAGGAATGGGAGGTAAGTGATATATGAAAAGCTATTTTCAGCTTTAAGTGACTGGAGATCATAGCCTGACTGCATTAGGCTCAGTTGAAGAAAATTGTAGGGAAGGTAGGCTCTCAGCAGGAGCAGTGCTAAGTAAATGAGATGCAGAGCCCAGAACTTAATGCCTGAATGAAATGTTTATGGTGTATAAGGCTGGTCCACTCTAAAGGCAAATAAAACTCTTGATAATCCAAGGGATTTGCAAATTGATTTGAAAGTACATGGATTCTGGCACTATGCCTTGCCATGTATAACACAGAGCTGCCTGTGACAATCCCAGGGTGTTATTTCTCTAAATGCATCACCCCTGCCCTTGGAAGGAGTCTGGTTTCCTGCTCCTTTGAAGATTCCAAGTGTGTGCTGTTCATTAGCATCACAATCTACCCCTCACACATACCTGTTCTCAGAAGAATCTCTGGTTTAATCATATTGTATGTTTCCCTAGTAGGATTTTTCCAGTTCTAGCTTTCCTAGTTTGCTTTTATGGTAATATTTTTTGCCTTCCCTCCTCACCTTCTCAGGCATAAAACATGACTGCCCCCATTCAGCCCCCCACACCTGATGGAAAACTCAAGGGCCTTTAGGAGCAGAAATCAAGGGAGAGTAGAGAAGAGATTCCACACTGCACCTCCTGTGCCTGATAGGCTCAGTGGCAGCTGCTGTTGGCAGTGCTTTGCTGATGTTGACCCAAGGCTTCTTCCCTTTGCCACCTGTTTGCAGGGTATGAGGGAGAGACCCCTCAAATTCTCCTGACCTGCAAGGGGCAGATAATCACATCCTATTTCAGGAGAGATGATGTGTGAAAATGTATGCAAAACATTTATTACAGGCCTGGAATCCAATAAGCTTTTAATAAATGTTCACCAAGGGGCAGGATGATGATGATCATCACCATCATGATTCCTCAATTGATTTAACCCTCTCTTCTGGTTGGATCCTTGAGCTTTAAAGAGGTGGGAGACACTTACAAAAAAACCTTCCTAATCCTTTTTCCTAACTTTGCTGTACTGATAAATAAAATTCTAGTAACTTACCCTGCCCCTTACTTATCGGCCTACACATAACATTTTTCTCAAATTTAGCTTCAGTTCTTTTTTACTCATGTCTTGGTTGGTTTCCATCAGCTATCATCTCTAAGTGACTGGCTGCTGAGTGACATTGCTTGTCGATTATGATCCTCTGGGGTGTAACTCTAGAGAGAGAATTCTATAGCTTCCAGTTCTTTAGATTGCATTCTTCCCAAAGCACTTCTTTCAAAATGTGAACTGTGAAACATGTTGAACAGTTCTGGCTTAAATCATCAGGTTACACATTTCCCTTCTCCTCATAAGTTGGACAGTTCAAAGAGGGTTGTGAAGACGACCTGCTAAATGTTCTGCTGCCCCCCAAATAACCAAGTTGATTAGAGACAGACCAGTGTCCCAGATTTTCCTCAAGACCCCTTTATGACCCTTCTGTTCTTTCATGCCTTGCCCCCAAGGAGCCCTTTCCCATCTCCCTCAGAGGGTCTAAATGCTTATTTACAAGACTCACAGAGGGAAGGAAGAAAAAGAACACCAAGATGATGGTTCATTGTTCAATGCAGCCCCTGACAACAGATCACCCTGGCTTCTTCTCTTTGCAGCCCATAAACTGCTCTGTAAAAATTAAAAAGTGTGAATTTACAGGGCCCAAGAAGAGTAGGAGGTAAAGACCCATCTCCAACCAATGAGTCAGGCATACTGATGAAGCAGGAATATGAGGCCTTGCCAATTTCTGGCCAATAAAATATCTTCCTTGCCTTCCCAGATCCTTGACCTTCTCTTTCCCACACAAAACTAAGTAGGGACACAAATGAAGGGGAAAGGTCAACAAAAAAAGCAGCAAAACAAAGCAAAATACCCAGTATTCCCTGGCCTTGTAGGGAAATAGTTGGATCACAGTGGCCTCCCTCCTGGGCCTTTTATTCCTCTGGATTCATGGCCATTCTGCCTGCTTAAGCACCTCCTGATTTTCCATTTCAGGAAAGCCTGGGTTGGTGACTAACAAAGATTGTTGCCAAAAGACTTCCCACTAGAAATAGAAGCCTAAGGTCCTGTGGAAATAGGGGAGACTGAGTGATAGAAGAGACACAGGAAGAGGTTTGAGAGACATGGCTGGGCTCTGCCAGCTTTGTGATTGGCAGGCCACTTTAAATATCTTTAAGTCTCAGCTTCCTAATCCCTGAAAGGATGGCAGCAGGGCTGGAATGGATCTTGAGATTTCTTCATCTGATATCCTCTAGTTCTGAAGCAGGTCTGGGACCCAGGGCAGAAGGGGTAGCAGGAATTTGCAGGGTGAACAAATGGGACAATATGGGACTGAAGTTCTGAGACTTTGGCTTAACATTCTGTATGACCACCATTACCTGCATGTTGCCCATTTATCTAACTCTGGCCAAGATTACACTGACTTGTGTTCACGTGGCTGGAATGCTTCCAGTTCTCTGAGTTTGAGACAGAGAATGAGAGCAAGAGTGAGAGAGGAGGATGAGACTGAGGATGGACAAACCTAGATTTGGTAAGAGGAATAACTCTTATGGAGGTACCAAATACTGGGACAGACAGAGTTATGATAACATTCCTTGGTTTCTCCTTTGACAGTAAGAAGTATCTTCTCTGTAACTTAAGGATGCAACCAGTTACCCACCCCACACAAACTTCCCAAGGAGGCTATGAATTTGAATTACCACCAATCACCTTGTGGCATGTTGTACACATGGAACTTAGTGGTGGAGGAAGTTCAGATGAGTTACTGTTTGGGTAGTGAGTTGCTGCAGAAGTATCTACCAAAACTTGAATTTGATAAAAACAGATATGCCATCCCCTTGACTAGAACCATTAGAACACAGAGAAGGAATCAGTTAGGCCATTGGATGTTCTCGGGCTAAAACTGAGGGCTAAATGTTCAACGTTTGTCCAGACCAAGATGTAGATGTAGAACAGGGATGGTTCCAAATGGACTTTTCAAGGAAAGGGAAGGTCAGGACAGCCTTCCAGAGATGCTGGGTACAGTGAGAGAAATACCTGAACTAGAAGATAGGCTCTAGTTACCTCCATTGAACTAGATAATCTCTGAGGTTCAGAAAATAGAAGTAGTTTATTTAAAACCATGTAACTGGTTAATTGATGGGCTGAAATTCATACCCAAGTTCATTCACTCTTTTGCCAATAGGTATCATGTGTGTCTGTTCTGGGCTGGATGCTATGTGCTTCTGTCTCCCGACACCTGCACAGTTCTCTTCCCAATGGATCAAGATAACTTGATTCCTACTGAATGCACAAAATTGGCAAAACTGCACATTTCTTTCTTTGCCAAACCTTTCTTCCTTTTGTTAAAATAATGGGATAGAGAAAAAAAGCATAGATGATAGATGTTTTCCCTTTGGAATGAGAGTAGTGATCATGACTTAGGGATGAGGTCTCTATAAGTATTCTATAAACACTTCCAAAGTAGCCTGAGATGCTTCACCTAAGCCCTTTTACCAACAAAGCAGTCTAGGGAGATTTGCAGGAAGTTGGGGTATGTCTCAGAGCCAAGAGGACATATTCAGAGGGGATGTGCAAGTCTGAGCCTTGGAGAAGTAACTCAGAAGAGCAAATCTTTGCTAATGCCCAGTAAGTCAAAGCTGTTCTATAAATAGTATTTATTGACTCTGTGGTACAGTCTTGAGTTTCGTGGTTATATATATATTTTTCTTGCTCAGTTTCTTCCTTGGTCATACATAACTTCTGCATCCAAAATGGGCTTTGGAGCTTCCAATATATACATCTGTGTGTATGTGTGTGTGAGTCTGTCAAAAGGAGGGTGTCCTAGCCTTGTTATTTAGGGTAGATGGGGCTTGATGAGGTTAGCCAGGTTTTGGAGAGTTCAGGTGAAGACTCCCACTGGCAGAGAGCAGTCACATCCTCCAATCTTACTAGCCAAGTACACGCTCTCCTGAAAGTCACTGAGCTGAAGATAAACATAGAGCCTGTAATAGCTTTTTCACATGATGTCCTTTATTACATGTTCCACACTTTAAATTCCTTTGCTTCACTCCTATATTCTTCTGGATCTTTCAGAACAAACATTGAAGTAGGGGAAAAAAAACAAGCAAACTGCTCTCTCCCCTCCACTCTTCCCATCCTTTCTGAGTGAGTCATTTCAACTGGAATAATTAATCTTAATCAAGATGGTATGACAGTAGAACGAAGACATCCACAACAAAGCCCCTGGGTGCCAGACACTTGGTGAAGCAACCAACTCCTTCCTCTGGGCTGCAGTGGGGCAGCCTGGAACTATTCGGTTGTTTTAAAAATAGCATTTTGCAGAATTAGAGCTGCTCATATCTGCACGATGGGCAGCAGGTCAGGGGTTGTGAAATGCCTGTGCTCATCACCAAGTGTGAGCAGGCACTTTTAATAGTGTTGGCTTGAAGGTGATACAGGCCACTGGTCCCAAATAATCAACTCCACCTTCTCTGGGGGAGACTGAGGACAAATCATTCCTAGTGTTTGCACTCGTGTTTTTCTCTGAAGAACTCAGCTTCCGTGTGTCTAGCCTTAACCATTATCCTCATTTTCTGACAGGTACAATTACTCATCTCCTCTTCCCTTCTCCTGTTTTGTTTTTCTCTGCATGGGTCACACTTTCCAACAAGCTAGGGCTACACCTGGTACTCTAGAAAGCCTGGGGTGAAGAGAGTGTACTTCTTACAGACAGTTTAGCAAGTCCTGGGATGACCAGGAGGAACCACTTCATGACCTTAAGAATGTGGTCACCTCTTGTAATTTGCAATTACCTGGTTGACTCTTCATTAATGGGAAGACTACTATTCCTCTCTTGAGGTCCAAGAACTCCAGGGACATAGTCCAAAGTGCACAATCTTGTTTCCAGATACAGGGCTGAGAGAAAACGAGTGTACTGTCTGCCCAATTCTAGATGTGTTTTTTAGCTCTGTCTACAGTTGCCTTTCTTAAAAGCTCCCCTGGTACAGACTGATTCTCTGCACTCTGTGCCCTTGGGGACCCAGATATGAGGCCACACATGGGCACCAAGGTTCCAGCCAAAATGACTCATGATGTGGGAAAGGTTGTATTAGAGGTGACGATGTGGTGGTGGTAGTGGTCTTGGGGTAAAGGTTGGTAGAAGGGGCTTCCAGTTCATTCAGGTGAATTCTGTTCTTAGAGACTGTGATATCCTTCTCTTCTAGCAGATCTCAGCTGGGACCATCCCAGTCCTCCTGATGTTCTGTCTTAGTCTAGTCAAGCCACTGTAACAGAATATTACAGACTGGGTGGCTCAAACAACAGACATTTCTTTCTTGAAGTTTTGGAGGCTAAGAAATTCAAATCAAGATGCTAGTAGACCCAGTATCCAATGAGAGCTTTCTTCTTGGATTGCAGATGGCCTCTTCTCATTGTGTCCCAGCATGGGGGAGAGCTGAGAGAGAGGAATCTTCTTGTGTCTTGTCTTATAAAGTTACTCAGATGATTCATGAGAACTCTACCCTCATAACCTGATTACCTCCCAAAGGCCCCACTTCCTAATACTATCATGGTGGAGGTTAGGATCTCAACATATGAATTTTGGGGGAACACAAACAACCAGTTCATAATATGTTCCAATAAGGTCCCTCCCCCAGGGGGCCCTTCAGCCCCTTTCCCCTCTGCATACTTTGTGAAAGGTATCAGGCCACTAGGGTTTCTTTATACCCTTTCCCTAAAGCAGTGGGGGAAATATGCCTGCTGACCGTAAATTCACAAAACTAAGAAAAGTCCACTTATCTTCCCTATGATCTGCTATCTGGTGTCTTGCTACCTTCTCTTCCAGAAAGAGTTTGACCTAATGATTTTCTATATTCTGCCTTATCATACACACTGTTGTACTGGGAAGAGAAAGAAAATATCCTTTGGTTGGATTGTTCTTCAGTGCATCCCACAGCTTGTGGTTGTATTAACAATCACTGGGTGTTATATGCAACTGATGAATTACTGAACTCTAATCTGAAACTAATGATGTACTATATGTTGGCTAATTGAATTTAAATTAAAAAATAAACAAACAAACAAACCAAGTCATTGGCTGGAGAACAGAAGTCATGATGTAAGATCAAACTCCCCTGCCATCCCTTCATATTGGGTGTGTCAGTTCAGGTGCCTATTGGCACAGCATTTTCTAAAGTCTATTTTCATTCATAACACAGATATTGCTTGAGCACCGACACTTTGCCAGGCACTCATTGGGGATATTGTAGTACAGAGACAGAAAACATTGAAGGTACCTGCAATAATTATGTAGTCTAGTAAGGTGGGTTTATGGGCATGATATATAGTGATATAAAGTAAAAAGTGACAGGTTTGAGTACCCTTGAAAACAGAGCGAGATGCAAAAATTATTGTGCTACTTCTTTAATGGGGAGTGCAAACTGATGTAAGGAGGAATGAGGAGAAAAATGTGTGAAGAAGGAAAGGAGAACAATTATAAGAGGGTGTTTACCCAACAGAGCAGGACACCACTTGGTAACAAGTGTAACCAATGGCTCAGTGGCATAGGACTGTCTTCCCAGAAGCCTCTGAACTACTGGGGCTCCAGAAAGTACATGATGTGTTGGGAAAGGAGAATTGAGAAGTTATTCATTGGTCCCTGTCTCCCATTGGCCAGAGCTTCCCTGCAGGAGGCATAAGTCCCTGCCTTTATTGGTTTGTGAGTGCATATGTCTCACGTATCCCTCATTGGTTTAATGCCTCAGTTACAACTGGGATATACCAAAATGGAAGGTGAGGGGTTAAAAACAAGGACATGGAAGTCACCATTGGGTTGTGCTCATATGAAGTTAGTCAGAGGCCACACAGGACTACTTGCCTTGGTGGCAACTGAGGCAACAAGGGCCCCCTGAAGCACATGAGAACTGGAGAAATCTGAGGTGATGCATGATGGGAACTTGATCCGGTAATATAAATAAGGTCTAGATAAAGTGCTTTGGGGACTTAGAGAAGGAATAGTTTCTTAGAAGGGAACTGGGAGTTGAGGGAAGATTTTGGAAAAGGTGGACCCTGAGTGGTTGCAGATGGTGGGGTTGGGGAGGTATAGTTATGTGGGGTGGGGCTGGGTGGAGGCATCCTGAAAAGGGAACATGATTGCAAAGATAAAGAAGGATAGTACTGAGGATGAGTGAAGAACAGGACTCTGCTTGGCCGGAGGATGGGAAATGTGAAGGGATGTTGAAGGATAAGGCTGAAAATATAGTTGGAGCCAGCTGGTAGAGTTGGGGTAAGGAGTTCTGATTGGAATCTTCTGACCATGGGGACCATTTGGTGCTATTGCAATAAAAGTTTTAATTCAGGAATGTGAGTTCCTCTTCTTCACTAATTCTGTTTTGTATAGTCAGCCACTTGGGCACATAATGGCATTTTGAACAAGAATATTATGGACAAGATTTTTGGAATACCAGATGTCTATGGAATATACTTAAAAGTTCAGTATATTGTCTTTTCCTTTTGTCAAAAGAATACATTGAGACTGGCAACACATCATAGTTGAGATTCTTACTTTTATTGATTCTTGTATTTAGAGTACAGGGGATAGATCTGGCTCAAGTATGGGCTGAAGCTGAGCTCAGATGATGTGGTCAGGACTCTACACACTCTACTTCTTAACCATCCACTCTCCTGTCCTGTCTTCAGTCTCAAACAAGTGCCCCTCTGATGGTGACAAGGGTCATCAGTAGCTCCAGGTTTGGCAAGTTCTAAAATTGACAATGATTGGAAGAATAGAATGTCCCATTTAAAAAAAAAAAAAAAAAAGGAGAGATTCTGGCTAGAAGATGTGGAAATGAAAGACAATGGATGCCCACCCACAAGATCAGAAATGTATTGGCTTTATTGGAATTAGAACTTAGTTCTCAACTGAGCTGTCTCTTGGATTTGGTGATGGAGAGCACAGGGGTGGGAAATAGCCATTACTACTTGTTTTTTGTTTTTTTTTTTTTAAAGTTCCCTGGACAAGACAGCTTCAAGTCTGGACTCACTGAAAGAAGTCCTATTCAATGTTTTTTTGTTGTTGTTTAAAAAAAAAAAAAGGGAGATCATAGCCTTACCCTACATGCAGTGTTGCTTATTTCAGCCTTTCTTCTCCTGGGGATTGCAGTGGGAAGTTTTCCCTCTGCCTATTCCATGAGGGGGAACTGGGACTGGAATGTGGCCTTCATTACCCAGCATTCTGGAAGGGGCTAAGGCCCTTGCATCAGAGAAGTAGACTTAAAAATATAATTCTCTTAGAGAATGAAAGATGGCATGTCACCATTTTGGGTTTTTGTTTCTTTCTTTCTCTCCCCTACTTGAATTAACATGAAGTCAAAACCAGATCTTAGAGCAGAACTGGCTGCCACATAATTTAGACATGCTTGCATAACATTCTGAAAATAATTCAATAAGAATAGGTTTTTCTTGGAATTTATCACTGCCTGGCAAATTAGAGCTCAAACACAACAACTTTGTGCTAGAAAGGCAGGAGACCCAGCAAATGGAAATGACAGTGGCAGAGTGAAAGGAAACCCAACAGCCAGTCAACTTTCATTATCCGTGATGGTGTGAAGCAGAAATAAAAACACAAGGCAGGGACAGGCACAGCCTGAATTTCAGGCTCCTCATTATATCCCAGGCTCAGCAGCAGCTGACAGGCCAAGGTGGCAAGAGAAGGGCATCTTAGGTCTCCCAGAAATGGTTCTGAGAAATTCCTCTTGCTGTATTTCTCTGCGTCTTCAGCTGAATATTTTTTTTTCTTTTGGGTTCTGATGGAGAGGATCCCCAGGTTTAGAAAATAATAAACTAACATAAACATATAGAAGCAATAAATAGTAATTTCTGAAGACAGGGATAGAACAGTAAACCTAAATCAGAAGATCTGGAATGATTTCAGTCTCTTCTATTCTCACTGGGACAAGCAATGTCTCCCCTTTTAAAATGGGAGAGGATGATAGGTAGCTCTGATCACAGTGAGAATCATTATTAGTATAGTACTTCATAGCCGCAGGGCATTTTAAAATCCACATTATGTATACAGGAGACCTCAGGTGTAACTCTGGTGGCCCTTTCATAGATGGGGTGGGGGGTGTTCCTTAGGCACCATTGCTGATAGGCCACAAGCTAAAGGGAGGTCTCTGCTCCCTTAATGTTGGTGTCCCCAAGCCTCTTCTTTTCACACTCTTCCCCATTTCCCTAGTCACCTCATATATGCCATGTGGTACATTCCACCAGATGTACTGCCTGGAATCCATAGCTTTAGCCCAGCCTTCTCTTCTGACCCCTGTTGTCTACTCAACCATGTGGACATCTGGCAGCACCTCATCTGCACTTGCTCTGATCTGAAACTGGGTTGTTCTATCTCTTCTTCTCTGTCACAGTGTCTAAGTGAGTTCAGGTCACTATAACAGAATACCATAGACTGGGTGGCTTAAACAACAGACACTTATTTCTCATAGTTCTGGAGCCTGGAAGTCTATGATGATCAAGGTGTTGGCAAATGTGGTGAGGGACTTCTTCCTGGCTTTCAGGGGGCCACCTTGTTGTTGTGTCCTCACATGGTGGTGAGAGGAAGCTCTGGTGCCTCCTCCCCTTCTTATGAGGGCACTAATTCCATCATGGAGACTCCATCATCATGACCTCATCCAAACCTAATTGCTCTCCAAGGCCCCACTCCCTAACACCATCACACTGCTGGTCAAGGAATCAACATATGGATTTTGGGGGAACACAAACATTCACTCCATAACACATTGTGAATGATTCCATTATTGCTTTAGGTGCTCAAGCCAGGCACCCAGAAGGTAGACTTGCCTTCTCTCTCTCCTTCACCATCTATTTAAAATATATCAAGGTCATTCTGGCTTTGATCATCCCTCAAATGTGTCTAATTTTCTGTATTATTGCTACCACCATGCTAGTTCAGGTTCCTATTCTCTTGTTCTGGACTATGGTCATAGCCATTGGATTGGTCTTACTGTCTTCAGTCTGTTACTTTCTAATTCTTTCTCCATGCTGTAGCCAAAATGATCTTTCTAAAAGGTAAATCCCAATGTGTCTTTCTTCTACTTCACACTCTACACTGGCTTCCCCTTGACCTCAGGATAAACTCTAAATTCTTTAACATTACTACACTTGATCTTACTTACAAGCCTTGCCTCCTCAGCTTGTCCCACCCTTGCCCTCAGCCCTATTTATTGCCTTATATGCCCTGAGGTCTCTGTGCTTCAGAGATCCCAATCTTCATACAGGATGAACAATCTCTTCTGTGCCTTTGCCAAGCACTTGCCCACCTTCCAGTTAACTTTTACTTCCTACAGGAAGCCTGCCTGGATCCTCAGTCTTATTTAAATGCAGAGAAAGAGGAAATTCCTAGGTCCAAAGTAGAACTAATATCAGGTTCTTTTCCTTTACCTAAGTGTCTTTTCTACAAAGGGGGCAGACTCATCAGGTCTGAACAAAACAAAAGTATGCTCTATTGTCATCTCTCACCTCTAGTGGGCCCAGTGAAGGGGAGTGGGAGTCCCTAGCCCATGGGAAAGGAGATTTAGACCTCTGGGCAGAATGCAATCACTCAAGGGTAAGGGCATATGGCATCTCAGCACTTGTAGGTCACCATATGGTTTTGGGTCCAACTTGCCTGGCTGGGGGGTGGGGGAGTTTGGCAGGTTCACCAGTAGGTTCTATCAGCTGTAGTAGCAATGACATAAACAATGAGTTCACATCCTCCATGACAGGAGCAGAAGCCCCTCTCAGATACTGAACTCTTCCAGAGCAGCTGGGATTCTGCTAAATCACCAATTACAAATAATCACAAACATTCTTAAATATTATATTGCTAAATCCAATCACATTCTAATAAATGTATGTTGGCTACTACACTTTAAGAGAGATACATCATATTGTCTATAACTGAAGGCTATATATATTTTAAAAAAGATTTTATTTATTTATTTGACAGAGAGAGAGACAGTGAGAGAAGGAACACAAGCAGGGGGAGTGGGAGAGGGAGACGCAGGCTTCCCACAGAGCAGGGAGCCCGATGGCGGGGCTTGATCCCAGCACCCTGGGATCATGACCTGAGCTGAAGGCAGACGCTTAATGACTGAGCCACCCAGGCCCCCTGAAGGCTATATTTTTAATTGATTTAGAGAACATTCTGGGGACCAGAAGGAGTCTCATTACAAGATGGCATTTTCCTGAGGTGACATTTTCCTGAGACAAAGGTCCTGAAAGGGGGGATTTTTCTAGGGACTCCTATGAAGTCACCTTCTTGGGTGGAGTTAAATGCACCTTTCTGTTCTGGGGTACCATGTATCTGTATACTTTTCCAATAATATCTCTTGACTTTGCCAAGGTGGTTTATGTAATACTTCTCATTCCCATCAGAGCCTAAACTCTGTAAGCGTAGGGACCTCGAGTGATTTTTTTTTTCAATGCTATGTCTCTAGTCCTTGAGATGAACTATGTGCTCAGTAAATTATGGTTGAAGAAATGCATTTTCTTCTGCTGCTTCTCAGGACACTGGTGAGAATGGGGAATAAGGCCTCTGCAAGTACACTGGCTTCCTTCTGAATCAGACTGAACAGCACTTTTATTTCAAGACAGAGTATTCTACCGGGAAATCTACCCTGTCCTTGGGTTAAGAGCAACAAATAGAAAGAAGCTTGTCATTGTACCAACCATAAAACGAGGTGGCGGGAAACAGAGAGAGGGGACATTAGAAGCCCATAAAGCAAGGAGAACCTCATGTGTGGGGTCAGAGGGGCTGCAAGTAGGGCCACAGACACTTGATCAGTTTCTCTCATGTCACCTCAGTTTCACCAGCAATTAGACTGACGGAATATGTTCCAAATCCAAACACCTCATGTCCCTGAGGCCCTGGTGGTCTTGATGAATAACCTCCATTGTGAGGCAGGCTAAAGGCACTGCGTTATCTGAATATAAATCATGCCATCTCTCCCTTCACCCATTCTACCCATCTCACCCCCAATCCCAACCCTTTTACTCCCTTTTGCACCACAAACTATTAGGAAGACATTAAGTAAATCATCCCAGCAGGAGTAGGACTATAGGAGAAACAATTCATTCATAACCACCTCACCACTCCCTTTGCAAAAAGCAGGGTGAAATGAAGACTCCAGTGTCCTTTGGAAAAATTCAGCATCTGGGAAACATGTGCTGGGAAAGGCTATGTTTCTTCATCTCCCAATCTTTGGCAATATGGATGACCACACTGTGAAAAGGCAAGGGTGCAAGGATGGGGAAACTGTACATTGCTGCTCTCACTTGGCACCACTGAATACCCCCAAGATGGACCATGGTGTTTGGGAGGAAAAGGAATCACAGTGAACTAAGGCACACCTTAAGATCCTACCTATGGATACAGATCCAGACTACCAAAGTTTGAATTTGCACCATAGCTATATGGTCCTGAGCAAGTTTCTCAACTCCTATAAGCCTCAGTTTTTTTTTTTTTTCCTGTAAAATGAGGATAATAATTACACCTAAGTGAGGGGTAATATGGCATACTGAATAAGCTGATGTAAGAAGAGGACTTAGAAGGAATAACACCTAAAAAGTCCTCAGTCAATATAGACTTATTAATATTGATTCTTTGTGGGCGCCTGGGTGGCTCAGATGGTTAAGCGTCTGCCTTCGGCTCAGGTCATGATCTCAGGGTCCTGGGATCGAGTCCCGCATCAGGCTCCCTGCTCCTTGGGAGCCTGCTTCTCCCTCTGCCTTTATCTCTCGCTCTGTCTCTCATGAATAAAAAAAAAAAAAAAAAAAAATCTTAAAAAAATATGGATTCTTTGTAAAGCATTTAAAGTGTCATAATTAAATGAAATTAATATGAAGACATTCACAGATATATTAAAAGAAAATATGACTTCAAGGAAATTTCCTGATTGTAGCAGGATACCTGAGGTAGGTTATACTCAGGATACACAATTTGCTTATCCTTGCTATTTAGGGGCTTAACTGGAAATTTTTTGAAGCCCTGAGTCAAATCCCCTCCCCATTCTATTTGTCTGTCTCTTTTTATCTATCCATCCATCTATCTTCTATCTATCTATATCTTTTTGTAGTTATTTAGATAATAAAATTGAAGATCTAAGAGAATGCTGTAAGCTGTGAAACCAGAATCAAAACCCAGAACCCAGAGTTTTTGTTCTTTTATCCATTGCTGTTTATGCTGATATTCACAATTCCTAGTGCACTTTTGAGGCGCACAGGGAGGGCTTTCTACATGCCATTTTTACTCCTCACCCTGAAAAGTGGGCATGATTATTTCCATTCTGCAACTGAGAAAATAGAAGTTCAGATAAGTAAAATGAGCTGAATTGAAGGTCATGGTGGCATGAATCTTTCACCAATTGAGCCTGGATGTATCAGATGCCTAAGAAAGTACAAGTAACCTTGCATTATAGCAAGAGAGGGGAGGGTGAAAGCAACAAGAGGGGAGGGATCTTTGAAGGTCTGTCCACGGATATATCCTGAACATCTAAGAACAAGGCCAGACACTTAACAGATGGTCCATAAATACTTGCTGGAAAATGCTAAGTGAATAAACAAATATTAAACATAGTAAAAAGCCATTTGAAAAAAATTTTTTATTTTAAAACTCATAAAAGGCATTTACATTACCTGTTTGCCTCCATTAGCCAGTTATGCTAGTCACCTTCTCTTTTTAAAGGTAATCTTTATTGCTTTTATTATTTATAGAAGCAACAAAAATCAGTAAAACCCAAAAGGTATAGAAATATTACAATCTATACCTCAATGATAATAATACATTCACCTTTTCAATCTAGAAAATCTCTCCTCCCCTAGATTTCTTTTTTTTTTAATTTTATTATGTTATGTTAGTCACCATACAATACATCATTAGTTTTTGATGTGGTGATCCACGATCCATTGTTTTCATATAACACCCAGTGCTCCACGCAGTACATGCCCTCCTTAATATCCATCACTGGGCTAACCCATCCCCCCTTCCCCCTCCCCTCTAAAACCCTGTTTGTTTCTCAGAGTCCATAGTCTCTCATGGTTCATCTCTCCCTCCGATCTCCCCCCCTTCATTTTCCCCTTCCTTCTCCTAATATCCTCCATGCTATTCCTTATGTTTCACAAATAAGTGAAACCATATGATAATTGACTTTCTCTGCTTGACTTATTTCACTTAGCATAATCTCTTCCAGTCCCATCCATGTTGATGTAAAAGTTGGGTATTCATCTTTTCTGATGGCTGAGTAATATTCCATGGTATATAGATACCACATCTTCTTTATCCATTCATCTGTTGAAGGGCATCTCGGCTCTTTCCACAGTTTGGCTATCATGGATATTGTTGCTATGATTATTGGGGTGCATATGGCCCTTTTTTTCACTACATCTGTGTCTTTGGGGTAACTGCCCAGGAGTGCAATTGCTGGGTCATAGGGTAGCTCTATTTTTAAATTTCTGAGGCACCTCCACACTGTTTTCCAAAGTGGCTGTACCAACTTGCATTCCCACCAACAGTGTAAAAGGGTTCCTCTTTCTCCACAACCTTTCCAACATTTGTTGTTTCTTTCCCTGTCCATTTTTGCCATTCTAACTTGTGTAAGGTGGTATCTCAATGTAGTTTTGATTTGAATTTCCCTGATGGCTAATGATGATGGACATTTTTTCATGTGTCTATTAGCCATTTGTATGTCTTCTTCAGAGAAGTGTCTTTTCATATCTTCTGCCCATTTTTTGACTTGATTATTTGTTTTTTGGGTGTTGAGTTTGAGAAGTTCTTTATAGATCTTGGATACCAGCCCTTTATCTGTAGTGTCATTTGAAAATATCTTCTCCCATTCTGTGGGTCTCCTCCCCTAGATTTCTGTGTTATCAACACTCACTTGCTTCTGAAATAAAATCATCCCTAAATTTTTGATGTCCACTGTCATCTTCTTCTGTATTCTTTCCATTGATAGATTCATTCATTGTCACAATTTCCACTACACCCTTAAATCTCTGGTTTTAGTCCCACCCTTTTCCCCAAGCTCTAGTTCATCATTTTGATGCTTGACATGTCAGCCTCAATGTCTTTCTTGCTGATCATAAACGGAAGAAATTCTCTTCTCTTCTTTCTCTTCTCTTCTCTTCTCTTCTCTTCTCTTCTCTTCTCTTCTCTTCTTCTCCTCTCCTCTTCTCTTCTCTTCTCTTTTCTCTTCTTTCTCTTCTCTTCTCTTCTTCTCTCTCTTCTCTTCTCTTTTCTCTTCTCTTCTCCTGGCATGCTCATTTCAGTCAAAGACCTCACCATCTTCTCGGGCACTCCATCCAGAAACTTCTGTCATTAGTGACCTTTTCTCTCCTTGACTCAGCACATCCAATTAGTCACCATATCCTGGGAATTATACCTCCTCATTTCAGTCCTTTTCTGTCCCTTTCTGAGACTAGTGCAAACTTATATACTGTTGTTTGATTAATCATCTTGAAATTCAGCTCATTTCACCTCTCTCCACTGTCCATGGTTTCACACATTGAAAAATAGTTGGAGCACCTCAAAACTCTCATTACCTGACCTGAACTAATTTTTTACTAATTTCCTCCAACTTACCTTTATACTATAGTACCAGCATTTCCAAGTTTTCAAGACATGCCTAACTCTTCTCTGCCTATGTGTTTTGCTCATGCTGTTCCCTCAGCCAAAATGCTACTTTTTTGCTCTTCTTCCTCCTGCAATTTCTGAGCTGGGATAGAAAAGGTGGGTACCATATGCAAATATTGCCTCCATGTCTGCCCAAATACCTAGAACAGCAATTACTGTCTATCCTCTGAGCCTTACAAAACACTGTATTTTCATTGCTTCTTATTGCATCCAAAGATGTATCACCATTTTAGATGAAAATATCGTATCCAGCTTACTAGCTGTTAGTCCTTTAACATCCACACTGGTAAATGTTGTGGAGGAACCAAAGACAGACATAATACCTCACACCTGTGGCAGAATGTTGGTTTTTGTTTTTGTTTTTTCCCTGCCTCCTCTTTTCCCTCCACTTTCTTCTTTTCTGAAGGTGGTCTTTGGCAAGATTTAGTAGATATCAACATAGTAATTCATCAAAATTATCCTATGAGAGGCAGTTTATCAGCACAAGGACTAGTTTGAATAGTGCAGCACTGCAGAGGGGGGCATGAATATGGAGCTCAAGAGAAAATGGAAATCAAGAGGTTCTAAGGGAAACAAGGACACTTCAGGCGAGGTTCATTGACAGTGATGTCAATATAATTTTTTTTTTTTAAGATTTTATTTATTTATTCATGAGAGACAGAGAGAGAGAGGCAGAGGGAAAAGCAGGCTCCCAAGGAGCAGAGAGCCCGATGTGGGACTCGATCCCAGGACCCTGGGATCATGACCTGAGCCGAAGGCAGACGCTTAATCATCTGAGCCACCCAGGCGCCCAATGTCAATATAATTTTTAATGGTATGCACTGATGGGTGTTTCCCCCAAGAATGGGAGAAGTCACCTACTGATGGGGTATTTCTCTTAATTCTCATGAGCTGTACCTTGGGCAACTGTCACAGACTGACTTGCGTGTTGGTAAAGCTGGAACTGGGATTTTTTCTTTCTCTGAACTACTTAGAAGTGTGTTTACCTAAAAAGTCACAGAAATCCTATGAGGTATAAAGATGTAATGATTTCCTTTTCTCACACAGCAAGAAATCCAGAAATAGGCTCACCAGAAGTAGGAGTAGCAAGAAATGCAGAAATGGGCATAGTATGGATCTGAGATCTATGAGGAACCCAGGCTCTTTCTCCTCTTTCTGTCTCAGAGTATATAACTTTTGCCTTCCTAGTCACAGGGTGTCTGCTGCATCTCCCAAATCCACATCTGTGTTTTAGGCTTGAAGAAGGCTGAGTGCCAAAAGGTTTTACTTGAGGCTTTAACTATTTATTCAGACATTATTTATACCATGTTGGCTGGATTTGTGTCACATGGATAATCCAGGCTGGACGATGACTAAGAATATCAAGTAGTTAGCTATCTAGTCTCTTTTACAGAGGAAAGCAAGAGAGAAGTTAGTTAGAAATGATTTTTAAGTGAGCCAAACTATTTTGGTTACCATACCCTTTGACCCTCCTCTACCACTATTATGGTGTTTGGAAACAGTAACATGTATCTAGATTGCATGTTAAAACTGCGTAGTAAAAACAGGATTCTGGGACATGTATGTATGTCAGTATGTATTTGCATCCCTGATCTAGTGCTAGGAGTTTTGCTTATGAATCCACTGGTATATGTTAAGATAATTCTATCAACTTCTCTTACACATAAAAATAGGGATATAAGAACTTGGCTTTAATTAATCCAACTCTGGAGACCCTAAAGGAATCACCCCCATTCTAGTGAGAGGCTGTAGACACTGAAGGAACACTGTTAAGGAATTGGAGGGCACTGCCATGTGAGACTAAGCACCACTTTTTTTTTTTTAAACAAATGGAGAAGATTATTAAACTTTAATTTCTAAAGTCTTTAATTTAAGAATATTGTCCTTTTTAAAAAAATTTGATCTTAGGGGCACCTGTGTGGCTCAGTCATTAAGCGTCTGCCTTCAGCTTGGGTCATGATCCCAGGGTCCTGGGATCGAGCCCCATATCAGAGTCCCTGCTCTGCAGGAAGCCTGCTTCTCCTTCTCCCACTCCCCCTGCTTGTGTTCCCTCTCTCGCTGTGTCTCTCTCTGTCAAATAAATAAAATCTTTGAAAAAAATTTTATTTTATTATATTATGTTAGTCACCATACAATACATCATTAGTTTTTGATGTAGTGATCCATGATTCATTGTTTTTATAAAACACCCAGTGCTCCATGCAGTACATGCCCTCCTTAATACCCATCACTGGGCTAACCCATCCCCCACCCCCTTCCCCACTAAAACCCTCAGTTTGTTTCTCAGAGTCCATAGTCTCTCATGGTTCATCTCTCCCTCTGATCTCCCCCGCCTTTCATTTTTCCCTTCCTTCTCCTAATGTCCTCCATGCTATTCCTTATGTTCCACAAATAAGTGAAACCATATGATAATTGACTTTCTCTGCTTGACTTATTTCACTTAGCATAATCTCCACCAGTCCCATCCATGTTGTTGTAAAAGTTGGGTATTCATCCTTTCTGATGGCTGAGTAATCTTCCATTGTATATATGGACAACATCTTCTTTATCCATTCATCTGTTGAAGGGCATCTCAGCTTTTTCCACAGTTTGGCTATTGTGGACATTGCAGCTATGAACATTGGGGTGCATATGGCCCTTCTTTTCACTACATCTGTGTCTTTGGTGTAAATACTCAGGAGTGCAATTGCTGGGTCATAGGGTAGATCTATTTTTAAATTTCTGAGGCACCTCCACACTGTTTTCCAAAGTGGCTGTATCAACTTGCATTCCCACCAACAGTGTAAAAGGGTTCCCCTTTCTCCACAACCTCTCCAACATTTGTTGTTCCTTGCCTTGTCAATTTTTGCCATTCTAACTGGTATAAGGTGGTATCTCAATGTAGTTTTGATTTGATTTTTCCTGATGGCTAATGATGATGAACATTTTTCATGTGTCTGTTAGCCATTTGTATGTCTTCTTCAGAGAAGTGTCTGTTCATGTCTTCTGCCCATTTTTTGACTTGATTATTTGTTTTATGGGTGTTGAGTTTGAGAAGTTCTTTATAGATCATGGATACCAGCCCTTTATCTGTAGTGTCATTTGCAAATATCTTCTCCCATTCTGTGGGTTGCCTCTTTGTTTTGTTGACTGAATCAGAAAAGACCCTGAATCACCAAGGAAATGTTGAAAAAGAAAAACAAAGCTGAGGTCATCACGTTGCCCAATTTCAAGCTATATTACAAAGCAGTGATCACCAAGACAGCATGGTACTGGCACAAAAACAGACATATAGAAAATGGAACAGAATAGAGAGCCCAGATATGGACCCTCAACTCTATGGTCAAATAATCTTCAACAAAGCAGGAAAAAATATGCAAGGAAAAAAGATGGTCTCTTCAATAAATCGTGTGGGGAAAATTGGATAGCCACATGCAGAAGAATGAAACTCGACCATTCTCTAACACCCTACACAAAGATAAACTCAAAATGGATGAAAGACCTCAATGTGAGACAGGAATCCATCAGAATCCTAGAGGAGAACATAGGCAGTAACCTCTTTGACATCGGCCACAGCAACTTCTTTCAAGATACATCTCCAAAGGCTAGTGAAACAAAAGCAAAAATGAACTTTTGGGACTTCATCAAGATAAAAAGCTTCTGCACAGCAAAGAGTATTTTCCTTTAAAAAAATAATGTTGCCCTTCAATTTCTTTGGGTTATAATGTAAAGGGCGATTTGAATTTTGGACTTCAATCGCTCCCTGGGAGTTCAATACTGGGAGGCAGTTGAAATTCAAGTTAAGTCACTCTTATTCAGCTGACACTGTATTTAAGATTGTATTTCTGTTAACTTTTGATGAATTGTATTGGGCATTTTGGCCAGTTACAACTTGAGATGGTATATAGACAGGGAAATGGATTTCAAGCCTGGGGTATTTAATTAATGTACCATTCATACCCATTTGAGAGCCTTCCAGAACAAAGGTGAAACAGTCTTCTATGATCCAGGGAGTCTACACAATGGAGGGGAAGTCAAAATGGGGAGAGACCTCAGAAACCAGGGAGTAGAACTGCCCTGAGAGAACCTAAGGGGACAGCCTAAACCCTGATAGTCTAACCCACAAATTCCATTAGAACCAATGGTTTACAAGAACAAAATCTTGAGAGTATTGGAGGAAATATGCTCCATTCCTCATGTTTTCAAAAAGGAAAGAACATTTCCACCTCATTACTCAGAAAGGAAAAGTAAGGAAGAACTCTCCTCTCCTTCTCCACCTTTGTCTTAAGTGATGTGTGATTCGGTTTTAGGACTTAGAAGCCTGTGATTCAGTCCCTTCTGAGTTTTCTTTTTCATGAGCCTTTGCCCTTTCTTTCCTATTGAGCTCATGAGGGTTAGAGGCCAGGAGTGACTAATTACTAAAAGTTGTCCAGAGGACAGACTTGCTCTTGACTGTTGGGGCCTAGTGACTGTGAGAGAGTGAATGGGGGGAAGGGACTCTTCTCAGCAGACCCTCACACTCCATTGATAATAAGTCCTAAAGTCTAGGTCTGAGAATTAAGAAGTATTGAGAAGGTCAGTTGTGGCCATGGATCCAGGCCATAGTCTCCAAAGTAGTTATATTAGCCATCAGGCTGATGTTTTTCTCTCCCCATTATCTGAGTCTTGTGTCTAAGTTTCAGTTGGTACCAAAGTGAGGTGGAAGAGATGACATTAACTATCATCTCTAAATCGCCAACAAATATTAGCAAGATAAATGTTTGTTGATTCAGTAGAAGGTTCTCCCTGAAGGATCTGACCAGCCACACTTTCAGGGTGAAGCCTGGGTGAATTCTGTAGGGGATGGACAGAGTTGCACAAAGACTGACTGGATCCTTAGGGAAAGGAAGAAGGAGGGATGCCCGAGAAAGATGGGGTTTCAGGTTGTCTCCTGGGGGAAGACTCTGTATAGACTGATAAGTAACTCAGTGAAAAAGCAGAGAAAGGTTTTGTACCAGGGTCTGGAGCTACCTGCTATTTGTGGATGACTCATAATAACACTTTCCTTCTGGTAATATATCAGACCTTCATAGCTTTCTAAATATCACAGGAATTGCTAAAAGGATGTATACATCTGAGACATTTAAGAAATATCTATTGAATACATTAAATGAAGATAAGGATTTCTATTTCATAGAGTTAAGAAATCCAGCACGCAAAAAGGATGCATCAAGAAAAAAGCAAAAGAAGACGAAACAAAATCTGTTCCAAAGATTATAGATAGGACTCACATAAACACTTAGAAGTAATAAGCAGGGGTCATAAGGTTTCACTCACATGTGGAATATAAGAAATAGAATAAAGGATCATAGAGGAAGGGAGGAAAAACTGATTGGAAATAAATCAGGGAGGGAGCCAAGCCATGAGAGACTCTTGACTCTGGGAAACAAACTTAGGGTTGTGGAAAGGGAGGTGCGGGGGGATGGGGTAACTGGGTGATGGGCATTAAGGAGGACACGTGATGTGATGAGCACAGGGTGTTATACACAACTAATGAATCATTGAACACTACAAAATTAATGATGTACTATATGTGGGCTAATCGAATTTAAATTTAAAAAAAAAGGAATAAGCAGGGGTGGAAGGAGGTACCACTAATAGAAGATGATTGGAAAGAAAGAGAAAGGAAGGAAGGAAGGAAGGAAAAAGAAAGGAAAGAAAGAAGAAAGGAAATGAAAGGAAAAAGAAAGAAAGAAAGATCTTCGATCTCCTGTTGACTCTGAGAAACAGATTGAGGGTTCTAGAGGGGACGGGGTGGGGGGATAGGTTAGTCTGGTGATGGGTATTAAAGAGGGCACGTTCTGCATGGAGCACTGGGTGTTATATGCAAACAATGAATCATGGAAAACTACATCAAAATGATGTACTGTATGGTGATTAACATAACATAATAATAAAAAAAAGAAAGAAAGAAAAAAGCAAGCAGGGAGGGAGGGAAGGAAGGAAGGAAGAAAAGGAAAGGAAAAGGAAGAAAAGGAAAGGAAAGGAAAGGGAAGAAAAGAAAAGAAAAGAAAAATGATACATCTATGTATGGTATTTAGTGGCTATATTACACTATCAAGCTGACCTGACACCTTTATATTAAATGATACTTTCCTATTAAAGTCTTTCTTGCAAATTGTTTTATTGTTACTTTAAGCCTGAGGACAATACCCTAGAATGACCCTAGGTGAGACTGCAAATAAAGGAACATTCAAAGTATTTCCTTTGTGTTAAATGGAAAATTGTTAGGGTCACAGATGCCAGGATGAAGGATGGAAAAGAGAAACAAATCTAATCAGGAAATGCGAAAGCTAAGATTTTAGCGAATTAACTCACCCTGATGACTCATCCCAGATGTATTAAGTTTTCACATTTTACAGTCTCTTCATTGAAAATACTAAATACCATCTGTCTCCAGCAGATGAGTTAATGTTAGTCTTAAAGCCTTAAAGTTCACATTTCCTAATTCTTTTGTTTGGAAATAAATAACCTTTATGTTGCATGGTCTTAGAAACGTAGTTTCTTTGTCCAGTTGGGCGGAAGAAATACAAAAATTACCAAACTGAGATCTCAGGTTGTGAAATGTTTTGTGGGTCAAAGGTTGGCTCTGGGTACAAGCTGCCTCCACTGGATCCGTCCCTGGGATTTCTTTTAAGATGATGTTCCTTGCCTTTTTAGCCAAATCTCAATTCTTCGCTAAAGTAGAGCCCACTTGCAACACAGGAAACGGGAAATACCTGTCCAGTCCAATCATGATCTTTGGAAAGTGCTTTCAAAGGACAAACAATGGCCTTCCACTCATCCTTACCCCTGTCCTCAACAACACTTTTTTTTCTTTTTTAAGTAGAAGAAATCCTACTTGGTTTGTACAAAAATATTTGGCTTTGCACATTTTGGGCACTTCAAGTAATGGGGAAAGTTATAAAGAAAATTCACCAAAAATCTATTTCATCCCAGTATAAGAAGGATGATAAAGAATAATTAAAGGGAGAAAAGGCTGGCTGTGCTCTTGGGATTCCAGGGACCCAACTACAAACACAAAGTTATACCATGAATTTAATGGAGATAATGACCAGATTTCATTCTAAGATTAGATTCTGGTTCCAGGCTGGTCACTAACTTGCCAGTGACCATGTACAGGTAACCTCCTGCCCTGGGCCCTGGGTTTCCCTTCTTCAAGTTGGGGTAGGACTGAGATGGTTTAAGGCAATCTATAGATCACACTGAAGTAAAATGCTTGAGTTTGAAGGGAATGAATTTATGTACAGACAAATGGTTTTTGGTAAACTGGGTCGGCAGCCCCAGGACAAATGCTCTGAGAACATTTAGTATTTTGCTTTGTCCCAGGCTCTTTGCACTTAAATTCTGGCATTCCAGGCTCCAACTTTCCTTTCCAATATCTGTTGCTACTTCTTTCCTGTTCATGGGTGTTTTCTGCAAATTAACCACTATGTTCCTTTCCTTGCTGTTTATGCTACCTCTCCCCTTTGCTCACCCAAATCCCACTTTATTCCCTAATTACAAACACTTTTTTCAGTATGTCCTTCTTGACACCCCCTTGCTTAACCTTTTCTAGCAATTTGATACAACTTATCTTCCTGTAATCCAGGGTTTCTGAACCTCAGCACTATTGATATTTTGGACCAGTACTATTTTGTTGTAGGATACTGTCCTGCTCATTGTAGGGTATCAGTAGCATTCCTGGGCTCTACCCACTAGAGTAGCACCCTTTCACCCTACCCCCAAGTTATGATAAGTGAAGATGTCTCCAGAGATTGCCAAATATCTCCTGGGGGTGCAAAATCACCTTTAGCTGAGAATCACCACTTTAACCCTTCATCCTCCTCATGGTATTAATGGGTTCAAAACCACATAGACCTGAATTTGAATCCTGGCTCTATCGCTTCTTACTCTATGACCTTGGAGAAGTTACTTAACCTCTCTGGACTTTAGTTTTCTTCTATACAATGTGAGTATAACAGTTTCAGGCTGGCAGAATTGGGAGGATTATATGAGTTTTAGGAGTAATTCAGACATGTTTGGGATTATCTGGCAATCTTTGGGAACAGCCAACCAGAAGCTGGTTTGTAGTGGGCCTCAGGAGCCTTCTAAGAAAGAATGCTTCTCAAGGAGGCACTTGGACTCTTAGTAACCACAACAAGAAAATACCTCTGTAGGGACCACTGTGCAACTATCCATGGTCTACACACATTGTATACATTATATAAATTAAAGTAATCCATAGCAGAACTTAATAGATGGATGGAGAGTGAGGAGTGATCCTGAGAACACCTTGGTGACTCCCATGTAACTGACATTGGGTACTGGCTCTGACATCCATGCCTGAGTTGCTGATATCGTGGACACTGTTACTAAATGCTAACATGAATGCTTAACTAAACACCATGTTATTTGTCACACAAGATTCACTCATGTGGGATCCTTCTCCTACTCCTCCTCCCTGCCCACCCCTCCCGCATGAAGAGAAGGGAGTTCATTCTCTACCTGACCAAAACTCTCAGTATATGTTGGCACAAGGAGGGCTCCAGTAGCAAGGGAGCGGCTGAGGAGCAGTAGCACTCAGGAAGAGCCATGACTGTGGCTGAGTTCCTGGGGTGAGCTCTCATGCTCCATGGAGCCCCAGGGCAGACTGAAGACATGCACAGGTGGAGGGCAGTATCACCATGGCAGGTGTAGAGCTGCCTTGCCTGGGCCGGCACTGTGGCCTCCTGAGAGAAGGTGCTGTACCCACTGGAACAGTATAACTGCAGGTTAAGTCCTCATGGAAGTACCATGGAGACTCTGAGAATACTTCAGGGGACTTGGTCAGCCGTGGAGGTCCTGCATCAGCTGAAGGGTGCAACAACCCTGGGAGATTGGAGTTACCACAATTACTATAGCCACAGATATTATGCATTTATCTACCACTTTTGGACTCTAGAAAATTTGTCTGACACCCAGTATGGTTAGTTTTCTACCCTTTGCCCTTGAGATAGGTGGTTTTCTCTTGGTGCAGTTGAAATCACCTACCATCTTAGCTTGCCATACGGCTGGCCTGGCTTGGGAGGGTTTTATTCATTGTTTCCACTGTGTGGAAATAACTCTAGCAATCAGTTTGCTCGTCAAGCAGACAGCAAAAACCATATTTACAAAATTTTCATTAAGGGCCATTTCACGCTGAGCTTTTGTTTGGTGCAAAATGCCAAGATGATGTCAACAATGACATCTGTAACTCATGTACACTCCTGGACTTAAGAAGACCCCCTGTGACCTCTGGTTTTCCATGTGGATGATTGTCTTTGGGAAATGTTAATGCAGACTCAGCCACAGGCATTGCCAAATCTTTTACTCAAGTAGACTGGTTCAATTTTATTCAAATACAAGCATGTGTCATTTGATTATCATTAGCACAATTGACCAGACACTTCAGGCTCTCTGCCTCCTGGGTGGATAGTAGGATCACACTTCCTGGTGCTCTGCTGATTGGGGCGGAGCCATGTGACTAGTACAGACCAATGAGTTGTGAGTATAAGTGATGGGTGTCATTTCTATGCTAAAGCATTTGATTGCTGGTAGGAAACCATTCAAGCTCTCTTTCCCTTTGCCACAGTGACGAGCAGTGCTCCAGATGGCAGTTGCTTCATGGGGCTGGATCCTATGGTGAGGATGGTATGGGACAGAACATACAGCCAAGCACAAGGGATGTGTAGCATGAATGATAAATAGATATTTGTTTTTTTTAAGCCACTGATATGAGGGGGGTGGATTGTATCACAGCACAACTTGGCCTGTATTGAATGAAGCATACCATGTAGCTATAGGTCTAATATTGCTTGAGCACCTTCTATGTGCCATGTACTATGTTAAACTGTCAGAGAAAGATATGGAGTTATCAAACTCAGAACCTAACTACCTAGCCATCTCTCACATTCCCATGAAAGCCCCAAAACAACTCCAAATTCTGTAAAGCTTAATTCAAAATCTTTTATTTTTACTCTCCCATTTACTTCTAATTTCCACTGACCACACTGTAGTTGCCTAGGTATTATAAGATATCTAATCTTATATTAGATATAAGACCTTCTATTCTCAGTGTACATCTACCCTAATGTATCCACAAGCAAGAGAGCATGTGTTTAAAGATGACAGACCCTGGAGTACATCCAGATCGTTGGTGTCAGGAACCTCACATTATACCTCTGTTTGCATAATGATACCTTACTAGGACACAGTGACTTTTGTTTACTTCAAGGTGCTGTCACATAAATTATCTCACTCAATGGGCTGGTAGTTTTAATCTGACTGGCTTAGTGTTCATTACAAAGGGAAAGTTCACACAACTAGCTGGTAGTAAAGAGCTAGAATCTTTCCAGATCTTTTTTATTTTCACTCAACATGGTTCTAAGCCCATGCTATAATGCAGGGTGCTGGGCAAAGTTGCCAGCTACCATAACACAGGGCAAATGGAAAATGTGGAAAACATGTTCAGCTTTCATGCTCTGACTCTTACCACTTACCTCTCAACAGATCATCCTGCTTGATTTTAACAAAATAAAGGGTCTTTGAGTAGAGAAAAAAAAAAAAAGGAAAAAATAAAAGTGAGGATCATCGGGGTGCCTGGGTGGCTCAGTTGGTTAAGCGACTGCCTTTGGCTCAGGTCATGATCCTGGAGTCCCTGGATCGAGTCCCGCATCAGGCTCCCTGCTTGGCAGGGAGTCTGCTTCTCCCTCTGACCCTCCTCCCTCTCATGCTCTCTGTCTCTCATTCTCTCTCTCGCAAAAAAAAAAAAAAAAAAGTGAGGATCATCGTGTCTGAGTATTTAGAGATCACTCATCCTGAAGCTGATCTTTAACCCCCTTCTTCTAACCAGATTGATAGCCCAATCTGAGCTCTTATAAAATTCATGACCAATGTCCATGCTTTTGTCATGAAACTGAAGAGCTCACTTAAGATTTTTATAATACTAGAATTTGGACTTATTCTGGTTCAATATTTTAAAATACTGGCCCATGTGTTGCAAAAACAATTTCTTCTTCCTTCTTGCAATCTTTCTTGCTTCCCTACTCAGTCTTTCTGTTCCTGCTCATCTGTTTCCTTTCCTGCTTCTCCCCTCCTCTTCATTCCTGTCATCCTTACGAAGGCATATAAATAGTCTTCTGGGCCACAGCAGGATTTGGGTTCAGAAAGGTGAGCTGAGCCAATCTCTCACTTAGCAACAGGGTCCCTTTCACAGAATTCTTGACAAAAGTATTTGGCCTCTGTTTAAAGTGTTCAGTGCTCCTTCATTCCCCAAAGAGCTCATTCTAATGATTGATTGTTTTCGTAATTACATAGTTTTCCAGTTTTTAATATTAGTGAGATAGGAAAAAGCGTACAGGCTGTTTTGTGTGAGACTCTCAGCTGCCTGGTAACTTCGTTATGTTATTTTCCAGGAGTCCATGGGAGAGTGAATAGCTCATGCATCTCCCCCTCCTAGGCAATGATTCTCTGATTTTTAGAAACCACAAAGGCTCAGTGTTTGAGACCACTCTTAAGAGCTTTAGTACGCATTTTGAGTTTCAATAAACTAAAGTGAGGTGGGCCCCAAATTGAGTGTAGTATGCAGAGAGGGCAAGTTTCAAAGCCTTAAGAGAAGGACAGTTGGCAGCTCTTCTCTGAGATTCTCTGCTTCACCCAAGAGAGTGCTTTTCAATGACCTCTGACCTCCACGCACTTCTGCTTACTGGCCTGAGAATACGCCTGGCCTCCTCCCACATTAGTGCTTCTGCTCATGCTGGTCCCTTTGCTTACAACTTTCCAAAGCTTCTCCCAAATTCCCAACCTGGGCTTTCCTCCTTATATTTGAATAATTGATATTCTTGCCTCCACTTCCTACCAATCTTATAGTAATATGAAATTCTTGTCAACACGAGGGCAAGCACTAGATATGACTTATGTTTTTATTTATTTTTTATTTATTTATTTTTTTATTAAAGATTTTTTTTTTTTTTAAGATTTTATTTATTTATTTGACAGAGAGAGACAGTGAGAGAGGGAACACAAGCAGGGGGAGTGGGAGAGGGAGAAGCAGGCTCCTGGCTGAGCAGGGAGCCCGATGCGGGACTCGATCCCAGGACCCTGGGATCATGACCTGAGCCGAAGGCAGACGCTTAACCGACTGAGCCACCCAGGCGCCCTGACTTATGTTTTTAAATCCTTACCCAGCACCTAGCACAGTGCCTTGGGCTCAGAATGGGTCTGCAGTACCCAAAAAGAGAGTCTGTGCCATGTATGGCCTCATTTTTTCAAGGTAAGGTCACTCCGATAGGAATTTCACTCAAAGGAAATTAAGTCCAGCCCATCACTCACGTGACAAAACCACAGCTCATGAATCAGCCCAGGCATTTGTCCTTCCAAAGCAAAAATGTTTAGGCAGAGGACAAGCTGCCTGACCGAGAAGAAGTAGGGGTGCTACTGAGGAGTGGCAGTGTGGAAGCTATTGCATGAGCTTCCCTGAATCTCTTATGTCACTGACTTGCCAATAAATTGGCTTAAAAGCCAAACAAACAAAAATTAACATGCCTAGGCCTCAATCTGAACCCTCCCCGGACAGACAGGCACACAGGCTGCAAACCATGCCCACACTGAGCCCTCTGGTGCAACCTTGGAGGGCAGGGCCAGGAACAAAATCCTGGTTTAGGGGGGAAACAGAGCTGTGTAAACCGTCCCCCTCCATTCGCCAGTGACACCGACATAATTTAAGGGTGACGTTTACCTTTTTCTCCCTACTCTGGCCATAGCCAGGGAGAAAAGCAGGACAGGACAGACAGGAGTGAAGGTTAGCATGTTGTTAGTGTGCAGAAGGTTCTGGGGGTGGGTTGGGGTGGGTGCAGTTGTCAGGACAGTTGCCCTGCTAGTCTCTGAGAGAATTCTGCACAGCCACGTGCAAAGGTGAAGTAGGCCAGAAGCTGTCAGTAACCCTGCATAATATCATCTTGCCACTGAAGGAGCTTTTGGTTTTGTTTTGGTTCTTAAATGACACTGTCTGGTTAAATAGGGAAAAGAAGGCTGAGGAGGGATGTGGAGCCTCAGAACTCTCACCTGACCCCGCAGCGGGAGGGCCATTTGTGAGCAAGGCCCCCGCTCCCAGCACACGGCTCCCGGTTTGGCTTCATCACCCCTCATTCTCCTTTGCAGAAAGTTCTAAACCCACAAATAGCACATGATGATATGTTACCTTATTGTAGAACTGTCCGTAATTACATAATTCACATAATAGCTTCATCGTTTAGTAGTTCATGATAAGCCTTTTTCTCCCTGAATTGTTGTCAGTGTCTAGAAGGCTTTCTGGTGTTCCCTGGTTCTTTTGTGCCCCATCAGGGTTGACATAATTCTGGGCACTACCCAGTGGCTATTTGGGAATGCGCTCATTAAACAGCTTTATTATTTGACGTTGATAGAATTGTCTAATTTTCATTACACCGTGACATGAGAATGTCTCCTAAGGGCTGATAGCCCAAAATGAGAAAGAGCATGGACACAAGCCCTTATCCCTCTAACTCTCTCTATATGTGTAAATGGGCAGACAAAGTCATGCTGTTAAAAGGGATGCATGTGAGTGGCTCAGGGCACTGCATTTGTCCAACCCCCATGTAGGTGGCCTACGCTTAATGGAAGCACGATATTAATAAGAACTCACACTTATTGGGCGCTTAGTATGTGCCAGACGTGTCCTAAGCTCTTTTCATGTTTTCACGCATTTGATCCTCACAACAAACCCTGTAATTATCCCTGTGTCAGAGATAGAAAGTCTGAAGGAAGTTAAGCAGCTGGCTTCCTTGGAGTGGCAGGTCTGTCTCTGAATGCAGGGAGCCTGGATTCCAAAACCACACTTTTAATCACTGAGCTGTACAAGAAAAATACATTCGCTCACATTTATACCCTATCTCTTGATCTGTTTTAAAATAGACCTGGAAAAAATTGTTTTTATTTCATTGCAATGTGGGGTGGTTTTCTTATATTTTGCTTTCTCAACTGTAATGTTAGGCCAAGCATAGGGCTGTTGTTGGCCATCAATTTGGCATATAGAGCTATTGATTGGCAGTTTGGATCCATGCATGCAGAGAACAGCCTGGGAAGGGATATACTGATTAAAGATGAAATGAGGCTATTGTACTACTCTTGGGAAAAGATTACATGTGCTCACAATGAACGAGTAGACATGACCATAATTAATGAAGTAATAATCACTTTTGGGCTTAAGTAAGACCTGATGCTTTGATTACAAGTGTTCCCATTTGAAGAGAGCTGGAAGGACCCTTTGGCCTGTGGTACATAATCCGTAACACTGTTTCATCTTCGGGTTGCAGTTATGCTTGATCAATTTATCTGTCATTTCCAAAGAGCTTCTGAGGCTTTCTTCTTCCTGTCTTTGTGCTTTCAGTTGGTTTTAATCAGAGGTAAGGTGCTGATTCAGCTTCTAGGCTGAATTTATTCAGCTGGTGCAAAGAGTCAGTGGCAGGCTTACATTTGCATTTTTATCACTATCTCTCAAGCCTGAATAATTTACCAGGTTCTTCCTAGCCCCTTCTCTCCCCTCATTTTACAGAACCAGAGTGAAGTTCTTGCTTTTGCAATCAAACTTCTTTTGGGGGTAGGGGGCGCCTGGGTGGCTCAGATGTTGAAGTGTCTGCCTTCGGCTCAGGTCATGATCCCAGGACCCTGGGATCGAGCCCCACATTGGGCTCCCTGCTCAGCGGGGAGCCTGCTTCTCCCTCTCCCTCTGCCTCTCCCCCTGCTCATGCTCTCTCTCTCTCTCTGTATCTCTCTGTCTCAAATGAATAAATAAAATCTTAAAAAAAACCCCACAAAACTTCTTTTGGATATGCCTGCCATTTCTCATTGACTTCGGACACCCTCTCTTTTCCATCAGGGCAAAGTTGGGGGAATCACTTCTAGGCCTTTTGGCGAAGATCAAATGTAGGGCAAAGTTTGAGAGAAAACTTTTTTTTTTCTTCCTACTGACTGATTCATGTTAGAGTTGTCAAGATTTCTTTATATGGGTTCCCTTTCAAAGTGTGCGAATTCTGCAACAAATTAACTGGTTACTAAGTGAAAGATTGCTGGCTAGGAATCTGATATGTTCCTTATAAATGTATTCTTTTTTAATGAAGAGATCAAAAAATGACAGTAAACTCCAGGGACATAATCTTATAGATTTCTACATAGGGGCTTCTTTCTTGGATAATTTCATTGTACAAAAGTGGAGATTATAGTCCTGATTTAATCAACAAATTATGTTCATGGAAAGAAATGCTCCCCACTGTGCCAATAACTGAGACATTATGGCTTATGTATACACAGACATGCTCAGGCACACACTGCTATGTTAGACCTGAATGAAATGATCACATCCTTTTGTTAGTTAGGAAACAAGGATGAATAACACACACACACAGCTCAAGCCAAGACATTTAGTGTATGACATTAGAAATGCATGAATGCATCCTCAAACTAAAAAAAAAAAAAAAAAAATCACTACTTAATTTATTATTTTCTGAAAAAATTCACCTTAGGATTTTAAAAAGGAAGCTCTTCTATATACTTAAAATGGCTGTTGAATTACTAAAACTTTAAGAATTCCTTGATCTCTTTCAGGGACCTACTTTAGGGTGAGAGCTCATCAGGATTTATGACTGTAAGGGTGTACTAAAATATTCAGCTGAATTTAACTGGTGTGTTCCCCCCCCCCCCCCCCCCCCAAGCACAGCTTCCCCAGAGGCACTGAAGCCTGGAGCACATGTGGCAACAGAGATTCTCACTTGCCACCTCTAACAGGTTTCTGGGTGTGAAATTATAGTCCTTTCTGGGGGAGATTAATAAATGACCAACAGTGGTACAATGGTTAATTTCACATGTCAGCTTGGCTAGCTGTGGTACCTAGCTGTTTGGTCAGACACCAGTTTAGATGTGGATGGGTGTGATTAACATTTAAACCAGTAGACTTTGAATAAAGCGGATGACCCTCCATAACATGGGTGGGCCTCATCCAATCAGTTGAAAGTCTTAAGAGCAAAGATGAGGTTTCCCAAAGAGGAAGTAGTTCTTCCTCAAGACTGCAGAGTAGAAGCTCTGCCTGAGTTTCCCCACCTGCTGACCTGTCCTGAGGAATTCAGACTCAAGATGGCATTATCAGCTTTCACCTGAACCTCCAGCCTGCCAGCACCCACTTCAGATTCTGTATTTGTCGACCACCATGATTATGTGAGAAATTCCTTAAAATCTCTTTCTTCCTTCTTCCCTCCCTCACTTCCTCTCTCTCCCTCTTTCTCTCCCTCTCCTCTATCTTCTATTGGTTCTGTTTCTTTGGAGGACCTTGACCAATACAAATGGCAATCAGTCCTCCTACTCACTCCCCAGGGAGGGGACATCCCAGTCCAACATACTCTGCATTCCTTTTAACAAAAAATTTTAGTGCACTTTTTAGTGGTCAGATCCAAACTGCAATGTGTAGCAGTTGATCTGTAATGGTAAACTGTGAGATTTCTGTCATTCCCTATGACCAATCTCAACTCCTGGCATCCTTGGACTCAGTTCACAGATCACCTATTCCATGAAGCCTACCCTGAGGAACTGTTCCCCTCCCAACTTGTGCTAGGTTCCCTTCTTTTATATTCCCATGGCCCCCTCTGCATATATACTCCTTCACCATGTTTAGCACGCTGCACTGGAATTTTTAAATATATTTTTTCTCTCACTAATCTGAGCTCTGTAAACCTGGGGTTAGAGTTTATTTATCTTTGTATCCCTGGTGGATAGCATAGCATCTTCACAGTGTAGGTGTACATATATTTTGCTCTATAAATGAATAAAAGGACAGTTTTATTCCCTGTCATCTCTAGAAGGTTCTCTCTATACCCCTAGGATGCACAGAAAGAGTACAGACATTGATTCAGACACTTCTGTCATCCATTCCAATTCCCTCACCTTCTAGTCTTAGGCAAGTCTTTCAGTGTCTTTGGCATCTTTCCTAATCTGTGAAACAGAAATGAAAACTATACCTCCTTTATTGTATTATCATGGGGACTAAATGAGATAAGGGGTGTCTTTTCTCTCCCATATCACCAAGCATTTGTTCCAACACACTTATCAAAGTTCTCTGAAGTTGTATTTTCAGAATACATAGTGGTCTCTGTCTATCCCCTCAGTTCCCTTATCCCCTTTCCCTTGCTGAGAAGAGGGTATGAGCACACTGGGCCCTGACTCAGCTCTGGTTCAGGATAATCTCTCACTCTAACTAAAGATACCTCCCTGGGGTCTCTTGCTCAGTCTAACCAACTCAGGGCAGGCAGTGTCTAATTTTGGAGGCAGAGGAATTATTTTATATCTGCTCTCTGAAATCCCCCTCAATTAGTGATTCCTATCTAGCAGTGATTTTGGCTAGCAGGGGATATTGGCAATGTCTAGAGATACTTTGATTGCCCCAACTGGGGTGGGTGGAATGATATTGGCATCTAGTAGGTAGAGGCCAGAGATGCTGGTCAACATCCTACAATGCAAAGGACATCCCTAGACAACAAAGAATTATCTGGTCCTAAATGCCAATTGTGCTGGAGTTGAGAAACCAATGGACATTTCCCTGTTCAATACATAAAGGAAGACACAAGTCACAACCATATGTCAGAAGGTTGTCCTGCATTTTAATGCTAATAAATTTCCCCATCATTCTTCCCACTGCATTTCCAGACTAGACTACTATTTATTTATTCTCACTCTACACTAACATTATCTTCTTAAAGTGTATATTAATATAAATATGAGTTTCAGGTGGAAGCTGGACCACAGCAGAAATTTATTAACATCAGGTGGTCATATAGGATAGGAAATGAAGTGAGATGCATCAGCACACTCACCACACCTTCTAGCTTTATTGGTGGATGGAGACATTCAGCAACATAGAATCTCTCCACTCAGGCTACCCTGATGTCCTTCCCTGCTCTTCGACGTACAAACTGTGTGATATTGCACAAGTTACCTAACCTCTCTGTGCTTTGGTTTCTTCACTTCACAATGGGAAGACCACCTGCCTCATAGAGTTGTAAAGATAAGTGATATGAAACAAGGAAGCAGCTGTCCTTACCTTGGCTCTGCAACTTTCAGGTTATGTGATTCTGGACAAGTAATTTACCCTTTTCAGGCCTGAAGCACCTCACCTATAAGAAGCAAATACTAATAGTACCTATTTCATAAGGATGTTGTAAGCACAGAATGGGGTAACATATGGAAAATGCTTTTGTACATAGTGAGCCCTCCATAAACTGTAATAGTTTCACTTCCTTGAACAGCTGGTGCATGAAATCAGCTGGATAAAGTATGATAATCACACACTGGGTGAAAGGTATGGATTGATCAAGGGGGCCCAGTGATCATCCATGAATGTCACCGTCTGGACTTGCTCTCATTCCATCTGGGTCTAACACAGTGAAGAAGAAGCATCTGTAGAAAATGGTATGTAGTCAAGTGAGAGTAACTTCAGTCCCAGACTTTCTTGAAGTACTTAAAGTACTTCCTTAAAGCTGAGGAGAAGCACAGGCTATAGAGAAAAGAATCTCTTCTTGGGTTCCCATCACCAGCAACACATCTACACTTCCTTATTCCCATGATATTCTGCAAGTCCAGCTTGGGAGACTGGTTTAGTAATACAGTCAACATGATGGTAATTTGGGGCAAACTTTCTTTTTCAATTGGCAATAATCACTTCTAAGCTAAACCTGATCCTGTCACTGAGTGGGGCCAAGTGATGTTGGCCTTGGACTTCTGGGTGAGATCTGAATTGCAGCATAGGGCAGTAATGTGGATTGTGCCTAATTGGTTGGGGGAAAGAGCAGGGGGCCATCAATGTGTCTTTGGGGTTAGGCTTGCCCAAGGGCAATTATGGGCAAATTAGAGACCAATTCTGTAGATAAATGACATCAGGAGAATATTCTACTTGCCTGGTAACTTTTGGCAACAAGACCTACTCTGTATCAGGGAAGAAGATGGATGGTATGAGCTCCAGAATTTTATTTTTATTAAGGGATTATTATTAGTGCTAATAATTCACAGAGAGTCATGCCTTACATTATGTTTGGGATATGTGAAATCTGTGGGGTGGTGAAAATTAGTCAGAAAGCATCTAAGGCACTAGAAAGAAAAGGAGATATTATAAGTAGGTCCCATTTCAGAGCCAAATTACACCCTCCATATCCCACGCAAAAGCCCAGTTTACTTTATTGGACCTTGCAAACAAAAGAGACAAAAAAGATGACCAGGCAGATTTGAAAAAGATACAGATAAGACATGAAAATTAAGAATAATGTTGCCGAAATTAAATGTTCAGTGTGTGGGAAAATAACATATTAGGTACAAACAAAGAGATTATTATTGAACTGGAAGAATGTGTGAATAAAGTACCCAGATTGCGACCCACGGAGACAAGGAAAGCAGGGGACAGTGAAGAGAGAAGGAGGCAGAATGAGGATGTGGTGGGAGAGTGGAGGAGAAAAACAGAAGTATAAAACAAGTGGAGGAAAAAGTAGTAAAAAGGAGATGGTAGAAACAAATGCAATTATTCCAGTAATCTCAATAATCTGACTGGACTAGACCCAACATTTAAAAGGCAGAGACTCTGGTTATTGGGATGAAAGAAGTATCCAATGATATACTCTTTACAGGAAACATAAGAAGATGGAATGCCTGAAAGTGAAAGTATAAAAAAAATGAAAGAATGAGAAAAGACATGGTGGAAAAATACCAAAAGAAAACTCTGGTAACCATTGAAAGCAAAAGGTATTGTAACTGTTCGAGAAATAATCATTTAAATTTTTTAAATTGTTGAATTTGTCAATCTATATTTTTGTGTGTCTTTTTGTAGCAACTTTACTGAGATGTCTTTAACATATAAAAAGTGTATATACTGAAGGTATGCAACTATATATAGAGAGAAAAAATTACCACAATCAAGCTAAATAACTTGCCCATCACATCTACATAGTTGCTACTGTGTGTATGTGTGTGTGTGTGTGTGTGTGTGTTGAGAAGATTTAAGATCTATCCTCTTAGCAAACTTCAAGTATACAACTCAGTGTTGCTAACTGTTGTCACTATGCTATACATTTGATCTCCAGAAGATACTGTTAAAAAAAGAAGACTAGTCCCAGACTTGGTGAAAATGATTTGCCACCCATATAATAACCTCTTTAGAATGAATGGGTATTTTCAGCTTGGCAGACACAGTCCACTGGAACAATAGGAAAAATCTTATTTTAATATCTTTCTCCATAATATCCATAAACATATCTGCATGTTTTAAAATTTATATAAATGACACCATATTTATTATTCTGCAAATAAAAGAGACATTACTAGTAACAGAGTTAAAGGATTAATTCCATAAGAATTGTTTAATACCAATTATAAACTTGTAAATAATTAACTATGCTTGAAATAAAAGAAATTAGATGTAGAGGAAGAAAAATACAAATCTACTGTCTTCATGTGAGATTTCAACACACACTTCTCAATTATTGATAGGTCAAGAAGTAAAATAATATTAATAGTGATAATGATTGGGGCGCCTGGGTGGCTCGGTTGTTAAGCATCTGCCTTCAGCTCAGGTCATGATCCCAGCGTCCTGGGATCGAGTCCCGCATCGGGCTCCCTGCTCCGCGGGAAGCCTGCTTCTCCCTCTCCCACTCCCCCTGCTTGTGTTCTCTCTCTCGCTGTGTCTCTCTCTGTCAAATAAATAAATAAAATCTTAAAAAAAAAACAGTGATAATGATTAGCATATTAATAAGTGAATATTGAAATCACAAGCTTGACTTAATAACATATAGAGAAGTCATATCCAAAAAAGCAATCCCATACATCCATTTGAAGCCCATGTGGAACGTTTATAAAGCCCAACTATATTCTAGGCTCTGTAAGTCTTCACAGATGTCCAACATATAGATATTTACAGGGCATGTTCTCTGACAAAGTGAAATTAAAATAGAAATCATTAACAAAAAGATGCATTAAAATACATCCATTTTTGTTTTATTTAAAAAAGTCTAAATATCTAATGGGTTAAAAAGTAATGATAACATTTTTAAAAATCCTTACAACTAAATGAAAATGAAAATATTATATACATAACTTTTAAAGATCCAGTGAAAATAGTACTAAGAAGAAAAGTTGGAGCCTTGTCTAATTATATTTGACAATAAGATGAAAAATCACTCTTTAGTAACTGTAGTAACTGAAAAGTAATGAACTAACAATCCAAATTAAGACATTAAAAAAGAAAACAAAATAAATCCCAGCAAGTAGAAGAAAGGAAATAATAAAGATAAGAAGAGAAAGTAATAAGATGGAAAGCTAATGAAATGAACAAATGAAATAGACCACCAAAGCAAAACTTATTTTTCGTTAACATTTTCAGAGAAATATCTGCCAAGATTGATTGAGAAAGAGATGGCACAAATAAAAATATGGGACATGAAAAAGGAACATAACTATAGACGTAACAGAGGTATAAAAACAACAAGAAAACAGCATAAAAATTTTGGGTCGCAATACATTTGGAAACCTAGATGGAATAACAAATTCCTCCTCCAAAAAAAAAAAGACATCAAAATTGACTCAATAAAAAATAGAAAGCCTGGGGCGTTCTATAAAAATTAATGAAATTCAATCTGTAGTTAACAGTAACCCTGTGAAGGAAACAATAAGCCCAAATTATTTTACAGGCTAGTGTTTTGCAAGACGTAACTTAAAATCATTAACAATGAGTATAGTGTGTGTCCTAAACAATCATATTCAATGCTGGTCATGAACAGTCAGCACAGGTATGCTGCTACACACTTAACTGAAGGTCAGCACAGAACTTTCAAGAAAATGATCGTTCCAATGTTACAATAGAACTCTTTTGAGATTAGAGAGAAGGAAACTTCCTTAAGTCATTCTATGAGGTCAATGTAATTTTGATTCAAAATCATGCAAAGACAGAAAGAAAAAAAAAAAACACAGGTCAATCTCACTCAAAAACATAGATGTAAAATCGTTAAATAAAACATTAGCAAAATAAAATGAATAGTGTATAAAACTATGATACACCATAATAAAATTCAGTACATTCCACAAAGCAATAGCAGTTTCACACTAGAAATCTATGAATGTAATTTACCACATGAACTGAACATAGAAAAATATATATATAATCATCTCAATAGATGCCAAAAAAGCATTTGATGAAATCCAACACATATTTTATAGATTTAAATATACATTGATACAAGTACATTTTATAAATACTTATTGTGTGTATATATATATATATATATAATTATAGGTAATATGAATATCCTTATATAATTTTATAAGTATATTCTTAAAATTATATATAATGCATATATGATCTATACTTATATAAATGTATAATTAAATATAAATAGTATATATGTATATAAGAATATAAATGTAAATATTTATATACATATACACTTATATATGAATAAAGGTATAGATGCATATCATTATATCAGTATTACATCAGTATATGAGTATACACATAGATGTATGGTAGGATTAAGTTCAATTGTATGCTTTTATTTTGGGAGTGACTTGGCTATTCCAAGCTCTTTTTTCTTCTATCTAAATTTTAGAATAAAGTTGCTAAGTTTCTAAAGAATCATTTAGGACTATTTTAATGGGAATTACACTGAATGTATAAATCATTAAAGATGGAAATAATTATATTTTTATGATACTTAGCCTCTCCTTTTGTGTAGATATTTTCAGTTAAAAAACTGAAAATATAAAGGAAAATAATTTTATTTTCCCTATCCTTGAGATAGGAAGAGATTTCTTAAATAGAACACAGTAAGGCTAACCGCAAAGAAATGATTGAGAAATCTATAATAAAAATTAAAATTTCTCTTTATTAGAAGATATTAAAAAGAAAGTGAAAAACAAGCTATATATTATGAGAAGATGTTTTATTGACCCAAGAATTAACAATGCTCCTGCATATATGAGGAACTTCTGCAGATCAGCAAGAAAAAATATAAACAATGGAAAAACAGGAAAATCATTTAAACTGGCATTTCATAGATGAAAATGTAAATGGCAAATACAAATATAAAATATTGGTCTTATTAATATGCAAGAGAACAAACTAAGATCAAAACGAAAACCCTTTAAAGCTCTTCAATTGGCAATATCAAGAAGTCTTACAATGCCAAGTGTTGGTGAGGAAGTAGGTTAAAGAGAACTCATAAGTTGAGTTTATATTAATACAACTATTGTGTAAAACAATTTGTCATTCCTTGTAAAATTGAATCTCTGCATCCCTTCAGACCCAGTGATTTTACATTTAGGTGTATACTCCAGAAAAATCCTTGCATATGTGTACTAGGAGACATGTAAGAATGTTTATGGCAGCATCATTGAGAGTAAAAACAGGAAAGAACTTAAGTGTACACTGATAAGAAATGAATATTTATTTGTGGCATTTTGCACAATAGAAGAGTTTGAGTGGAAATGATTGATTTACAGCTACATGAAGAAGCAGTGATCAATTTCAAAAACAGATGTTGTGTGGAAAAAGCCAGATGTGGGAAATTCTGTGGTATGTCTTGCCATTTTTATACAGTTTTGAATTTAACAAAAGGACTATATTGGGGGGGGGCAGTTAAATACAAAAAAGGCAAAGACATGATCATTACTGAATTTAAGAGAATGATTAAAATAGGTGGTATGGAATAGGAAGTACACAGGGAGATAGAATGGAGTGCGTAGTGGTCTAGGTTTGAAATTGGAATACAGGTGCATGAGTTCCTATTATTATTGGGGCTCAACACGTACAAATATTCTTTTGAATGCATCAGACAGACATATGTAGATAGATCTATATATACATAGTATAAGCTATGTTCCTGACAGTTGGAATTGTGAGAAGTCCTAACTCCTACTAAATGGGAGCACTGATCTTCTTTGGTTAAATTAAACAAATTAGGTTTTTTAAATTTTTTATTGTTATGTTAATCACCATACATTACATCATTAGTTTTTGATGTAGTGTTCCATGATTCATTGTTTGTGCATAACACCCAGTGCTCCATGCAGAATGTACCCTCTTTAATACCCATCACCAGGCTAACCCATCCTCCCACCCTGCTCCCCTCTAGAACCCTCAGTTTGTTTTTCAGAGTCCATCATCTCTCATGGTTCATCTCCCCCTCCGATTTTCCCCCCCTTCATTCTTCCCCTCCTGCTATCTTCTTCTTCTTCTTCTTCTTTTTTTTCTTAACATATATTGCATTATTTGTTTCAGAGGTACAGATCTGTGATTCAACAGTCTTGTACAATTCACAGCGCTTACCATAGCATATACACTCCCCAGTGTCTATCATCCAGCCACCGCATCCCTCCCACCCCACCCCCCACTCCAGCAACCCTCAGTTTGTTTCCTGAGATTAAGAATTCCTCATATCAGTGAGGTCATATGATACATGTCTTTCTCTGATTGACTTATTTCGCTCAGCATAACACCCTCCAGTTCATTCTGTGTCGTTGCAAATGACAAGATCTCATTCCTTTTGATGGCTGCATAATATTCCATTGTATATATACACCACATCTTCTTTATCCACTCATCTGTCGAAGGACATCTTGGCTCTTTCCACAGTTTGGCTATTGTGGACATTGCTGCTCTAAACATCGGGGTGCACGTACCCTTTCAGATCCCTACATTTGTATCTTTGGGGTAAATACCCAGTAGTGCAATTGCTAGATCATATGGTAGCTCTATTTTCAACTTTTTGAGGAACCTCCACACTGTTTTCCAGAGTGGTTGCACCAGCTTGCATTCCCACCAACACTGTAGGAGGGTTCCCCTTTCTCTGCATCCCTGCCAACATCTGTCGTTTCCTGACTTGTTAATTTTAGCCATTCTGACTGGTGTGAGGTGGTATCTCACTGAGGTTTTGATTTGGATTTCCCTGATGCCGAGCGATGTTGGGCACTTTTTCATGTATCTGTTGGCCATTTGGATGTCTTCTTTGGAAAAATGTCTGTTCATGTCTTCTGCCCATTTCTTGATTGGATTCTTTATTCTTTGGGTGTTGAGTTTGATAAGTTCTTTATAGATTTTGGATACTAGCCCTTTATCTGATATGTCGTTTGCAAATATCTTCTCCCATTCTGTCAGTTGTCTTTTGGTTTTGTTGACTGATTCCTTTGCTGTGCAAAAGATTTTTATCTTGATGAAGTCCCAATAGTTCATTTTTGCCCTTGCTTCCCTTGCCTTTGATGATGTGTCTGAAAGAAGTTGCTGTGGCTGAGGTTGAAGAGGTTGCTGCGTGTGTTCTCCTTTAGGATTTTGACGGACTCCTGTCTCACATTTAGGTCTTTCAACCATTTGGAGTCTATTTTTGTGTGTGGTGTAAAGAAATGGTTCAGTTTCATTCTTCTGCATGTGGCTGTCCAATTTTCCCAACACCATTTGTTGAAGAGACTGTCTTTTTTCCATTGGACATTCTTTCCTGCTTTGTCGAAGATTAGTTGACCATAGAGTTGAGGGTTCATTTATGGGCTCTCTAATCTGTTCCATTGATCTATGTGTCTGTTTTGGTGCCAGTACCATACTGTCTTGATGATGACAGCTTTGTAATAGAGCTTGAAGTCTGGAATTGTGATGCCGCCAGCTTTGCTTTTCTTTTTCAACATTCCTCTGGCTATTCGGGGTCTTTTCTGGTTCCATACAAATTTTAGGATTATTTGTTCCATTTCTTTGAAAAAAGTGGATGGTATTTTGATGGGGATTGCATTGAATGTGTAGATTGCTCTAGGTAGCATTGAGATCTTCACAATATTTGTTCTTCCAATCCATGAGCATGGAACGTTTTTCCATTTCTTTGTGTCTTCCTCAATTTCTTTCATGAGTATTTTATAGTTTTCTGAGTACAGATTCTTTACCTCTTTGGTTAGATTTTTTCCTAGGTATCTTATGGTTTTGGGTGCAATTGTAAATGGGATCGACTCCTTAATTTCTCTTTCTTCTGTCTTGTTGTTGGTGTATAGGAATGCCACTGATTTCTGTGCATTGATTTTATATCCTGCCACTTTACTGACTTCCTGTATGAGTTCTAGCAGTTTTGGGTTTTCCACCTAAAGTATCATATCATCTGCAAAGAGTGAGAGTTTGACTTCTTCTTTGCCAGTTTGGATGCCTTATATTTCTTTTTGTTCTCTGATTGCTGTGGCTAGGACTTCTAATACTATGTTGAAAGCAGTGGTGATGGTAGACATCCCTGCCATGTTCCTGACCTTAGGGGGGAAGCTCTCAGTTTTTCCCCATTGAGAATGATATTCGCTGTAGGTTTTTCATAGATGGCTTTTATGATATTGAGGTATGTACCCTCTATGTCTATACTCTGAAGAGTTTTGATCAAGAAAGGATGCTGTACTTTGTCAAATGCTTTTTCTGCATCTATTGAGAGGATCATATGATTCTTGTTCTTTCTTTTGTTAATGTATCACGTTGATTGATTTGCGGATATTGAACCAACCTTGCAGCCCAGGGATAAATCCCACTTGGTCGTGGTGAATAATCCTTTTAATGTACTGTTGGATCGTATTGGCTAGTATTTTGGTGAGAATTTTTGCATCCATGTTCATCAAGGACATTGGTCTGTAATTCCCCTTTTTGATGGGGTCTTTGTCTGGTTTGGGGATCAAGGTAATGGTGGCCTCATAAAACGAGTTTGGAAGTTTTCCTTCCATTTCTATTTTTTGGAACAGTTTCAGAAGAATAGGTATTAATACTTCTTTAAATGTTTGGTAGAATTCCCCTGGGAAGCCATCTGGCCCTGGGTTTTTGTTTGTTGGGAGATTTTTGATGACTGCTTCAATTTCCTTAGTGGTTATAGGCCTGTTCAGGTTTTCTATTTCTTCCTGGTTTTGGTAGTTGATACATCTCTAGGAATGCATCCATTTCTTCCAGGTTATCTAATTTGCTGGCATAGAGTTGCTCATAATATGTTCTTATAATTGTTTGTATTTCTTTGGTGTTGGTTGTGATCTGTCCTCTTTCATTCACGATTTCTTTGATTTGGGTCATTTCTCTTTTCTTTTTGATAAGTCTGGCCAGGGGTTTATCAATCTTTTTAATTCTTTCAAAGAACCAGCTCCTAGTTTCGTTGATCTGTTCTACTGTTCTTTTAGTTTCTATTTCATTGATATCTGCTCTGATCTTTATTATTTCTCTTCTCCTGCTGGGTTTAGGCTTTATTTGCTGTTCTTTCTCCAGCTCCTTTAGGTGTAGGGTTAAGTTGTGTATTTGAGACCTTTCTTGTATCTTGAGAGAGGCTTGTATTGCTATATACTTGCCTCTTAGGACTGCTTTTGCTGCATCCCAAAGATTTTGAACAGTTGTGTTTTCATTTTCATTGGTTTCCATGAATTTTTTTAATTCTTCTTTAATTTCCTGGTTGACCCATTCATTCTTTAGTAGGATGCTCTTTAGCTTCCATGTATTTGAAAGGGTCTATCCAACAAGAAGATCTAACAATTGTAAATATCTATGCCCCTAACATGGGAGCAGCCAGTTATATAAGCCAATTAAGTGTCCTTCCTCATCTCTTATTACAGCCTTTGGTTTAAAATCTAATTTGTCTGATATAAGGATTGCCACCCCAGCTTTCTTTTGGTGTCCATTAGCATGGTAAATGGTTTTCCACCACCTCACTTTCAATCTGGGGGTGTCTTTGGGTCTAAAATGAGTGTCTTGCAGACAGTATATCGATGGGTCTTGTTTTTTAATCCAATCTGATAGCCTGTGTCTTTTGATTGGGGCATTTAGCCCATTTGCATTCAGGGTAACTATTGAAAGATAGGAATTTAGTGCCATTGTATTGCCTGTAAGGTGACTGTTACCATATATTGTCTGTGTTCCTTTCTGGTCTATGTTGCTTTTAGGCTCTCCCTTTGCTTAGAGGACCCCTTTCAATATTTCTTGTAGGGCTGGTTTTGTGTTTGCAAATTCCTTTAGTGTTTGTTTGTCCTGGAAGCTTTTTATCTCTCCTTCAATTTTCAATGACAGCCTAGCTGGATATAGTATTCTTGGCTGAATATTTTTCTCATTTAGTGCTCTGAATATATCCTGCCAGTCCTTTCTGGCCTGCTAGGTCTCTGTGGATAGGTCTGTTGCCAATCTAATGTTTCTACCATTGTAGTTTACATATCTCTTCTCCCGAGCTGCTTTCAGGATTTTCCCTTTGTCTCTGAGATTCGTAAGTTTTACTATTAGATGTCGGGGTGTTGACCTATTTTTATTGATTTTGAGAGGGGTTCTCTGTGCTTCCTGGATTTTGATGCCTGTTTCCTCCCCCAAATTAGGGAAGTTCTCTTCTATAATTTGCTCCAATATACCTTCTGCCCCTCTCTCTTTTTCTTTTTCTTCTGGGACCCCAATTATTCTAATATTGTTTCATCTTATGGTTTCGCTTATCTCTCGAATTCTGCCCTCGTGATCCAGTAGTTGTTTATCTCTTTTTCTCAGCTTCTTTATTTTCCATCATTTGGTCTTCTATATCACTGATTCTCTCTTCTGCCTCATTTATCCTAGCAGTTAGCATCCCCATTTTTGATTGCACCTCATTAATAGCCTTTTTGATTTTGACTTGGTTAGATTTTAGTTCTTTTATTTCTCCAGAAAGGGTTTTTCTAATAACTTCCATGCTTTTTTCAAGCCCAGCTAGTGTCTTTAAAATCATCATTCTGAACTCTAGATCCGACATCGTACTTACGTCCGTATTGAATAGTTCCTTGGCAGTCGGTACTACCTCTTGTTCTTTTTGTTGAGGTGATTTTTTTCTGTCTTGTCATTTTGTCCAGAGGAGAATAGATGAATGATAGAACAAAATGCTAACAGAGTAACAATGTGCCCAGAAAATATACTCTAAACAAATCAGAAAAGACCTGATGCCATGGGAAAAGAAAGGGAAAGAAAGAAAAAAGAAAAAGAAAAAAAAAAAAAGAAAAAGAAAAAGTTAAAAACAAACAAAAACAGGACAAAACAAAAAAACAGAATATGATCAAATATGATCAGGCTGGTGCATAGGTCAGTTCCACACACTACATTTTGGGTGTATTTTGGTCTGTTAGAAGAAAGTGCCTCCCAAAATTTTAAAGAAAGAAAAACTTATATATGCACAAAAATAAGGGTTGATATGATGAAGGGATGGAATATGACTGTAAAGATGAAAATTATAAAAAATTTTATAAAAGGAATTTGAAAGTTGTTTGAAAAAAGAAAGAAGAGGATTAAAAAAAGAAAAAAAAAGGGAGAGAATGTGATCAGGCAGGAGACTAGAACAAAGGCATACACTAGAGATTTAGGGTATATTTTGATCTGTTAGAAGAAACTATGTCAAAATTTTAAAGAGAGAACAACTTATATATATATGCCAAAAATAAGGGTAACTACTATGAAGGGATAGAATATGACTCTAAAAATGAAAAATAAAAATGTTTTTTAAAAAAGGGACTGATAAGATGTTGGTTGAAAAAGGGAAAAAGAAAAAAAAAAAAAAAGACAGTTAAAAAAATTAACTTTGAAAGACTAAAGAATCATGGTAAAAAAGCCATGGATTCTATGTGCAGTATTCCCCAAGCGCTGGAGTTCTACCTTTCTCATTGATCGGTAAACTTGGTCTTGGCTGGCTGTTCTTGCTGATCTTCTGAGGGAGGGGCCTGTTGCCATGGTTCCCAAATGTCTTTGCCAGCGGCAGAATTGCTGCGCCCTTGCCCAGTCCGGGCTAAGTAATCTGCTCGGGTTTGCTCTCCAGAGCTTTTGTTCCCTGAAGGCTTTCCCTACAGCTTTGGAGGCTGAGAGTGAAAATGGCGGCCTCCCAATGTCTGTCCCAGAGGAGCCAAGAACTCTGGGCCCTGCTTCTCAGTGAGCCCCCAGAGAAAAGCAGTCAGTCACTCCCATCTCCCTGGTCTCCGGCCGCACCCCACGCTCACCCAGCCTGTGACCAAGCATTTCTATCTCTCTTTTTTTTTTTTTAAGATTTTATTTATTTTTTTGAGACAGAGAGAATGAGAAACAGAGCATGAGAGGGAGGAGGGTCAGAGGGAGAAGCAGACTCCCCGCCGAGCAGGGAGCCCGATGCGAGACTCGATCCTGGGACTCCAGGATCATGACCTGAGCCGAAGGCAGTCGCTTAACCAACTGAGCCACCTAGGCACCCCAGCATTTCTATCTCTTGCACCTGACTCTGTGTGGAGTCTCCAAACCCAGCAGATCCCTGTGGTGCACTCCTGCGCCACTCCTCCCGGGGGATGAAGGTGAGTCTCCCCAGATCTGCCGCTTGTTGGGTCCCTGCTGGAGGAGCAGTGGCCCGACTGTGCCGCAGATCACAGTTTATGGCAACCCTGAGCTGAGAGCCCGCGCCTCGGCTCCGTCTCTGCAGCCGGCTTCCCCGCTTTGATACCTGGGAGCTCTGCCACATTCAGGCACTCCTGGTCTTTCTGTGACCCCAAGGGTCCTGAGACCACACTGTCCCACGAGGGTTCCACCCTCCCACTTAGCCACTGGACCGACGTCCCTCAGCAGAGCAGACTTCTAAAAGTTGCAGTTTTGTGCTCTGATGCTCTATCACTTGCCAGAAGTGGCTGACGGAGGCCCCCTCCCCCGCCCTCTTTCCGCCCGAATATCACCTGGGATTCACTTCTCCGCACGTCCTACCTTCCAGAAAGTGGTCGCTTTTCTGTTCAGAGAGTTGTTGCTACTCTTTTCTTCAATCTCCTGTTGAGTTTGTAGGTGTTCAGAATGGTTTGATCCCTATCCAGCTGAATTCCTGAGACCAGACGAAATCCAGGTCTCCTACAGCTCCACCATCTTGCTCCGACCAACCAATTAGGTTTTAATATAATACAGACAGAAGAATTTTCCAAATATTTAGAATGAGAGCAGATTCCAGTAATTTGAAACAAATTATTGAAATAAGAGCTCCTAGAAGTTTCAAAGTGGATGGTAGGTGGAGGATGCATCCTAAGGTGGACCCCCAGTGACCTATGGATAATCCCTTTGAGGGTGGTCAGGGCTTCTAACCAAGAGTATAGCAAAGGTGATGGGATATCAGTCCCATGAACAGGTTACATTATAAGGTAAATGTGCTGGAATGTCACTCCTTCCATTATGTTTTGTTATATAAGACTTCATCTTAGAAAATGATAGAGAGAGGGGCACCTGGGCAGCACAGTCGGTTGAGCCCCTGACTCTTGGTTTCAGCTGAAGTCATGATCTCCCCATTTTGGGATCGAGCCCTGTGTTGGGCTCTACACTCAGTGTGGAGTCTGCTTGAGATTCTCTCTCTCCCTCTCCTTCTGCCCCTCCCCACTCACTCTCTCTAAAATGAATGAATAAAATTAAAAAAAAAAAAAGAAAGAAAATGACAGAGAGAACTTCTCCTTCTGTCCTTGAAGAAGCAAACAACTGCACTATAAACTGCCTACTGAGAATGTCACATCCCAGAAAACTGTGCACAGTCTCTAGGATCCCAAGGCTGAGAGGTAGTAAGGAGCTGGGGCTCTCACCCATACAAAGGAAATGAAGCCTTCTAACAGTCTGCTTGAGCTTGAAGTGGATTCTTCTCTAGCCTAGTCTTTGGATGAGAAATTGATTGGGTCAATACCTTACATGCAGCCCTGTGACAACCTGAGCAGAGGACCCGAATATGCTGTGCTGGAACTCAGGACCCCAGAAACATGAAGTAGTATGTGCGTGTTGTTTCAAACTGCTAAATTAGTGAGAGTTTGCTATGCAGCAATAGAAAATGAGTACATGGATGTATCCACTTGTCTTTGTATTCCTACAACACAGCACAGTGCTTAACTCAGAGAGAGCAGAGTGTCAGTGGTTGTGTGTGTGTGTGTGTGTGTGTGTGTGTGTGTGTGGACAGAGGATGAATGGAAGAGGTAAAATAAGCAACCCCCTTCCAAACCCATCCACCAGGATGCTGAGAAAATGTTCCTGGCAACAGAGGAAGGCTTCCATCTTGGGAGGTGGGTGGCAATGAAGCCAGATCCATGAATTGGTAGGCAGGGAGAAGGGAGTGTCTGGTCCCAGACTGTTTTCTCAAGCTCCTGACACCTGGAGAAACATTCTCACAGCAAGGACAACTTTAGCAAGAAGCTGAAGAACGTAAGCTTCAGGGCCTCTCCCTAATACCAGCTGGGAGAGTACCTAGCAATTTTGTTTTTGTAATTCTGTAATCATTTCATTTAAGAGGGCCTCATAGACTACATACACTGAAGGCTCCACAAAACCTGGATCCACCCCCAATAAAACAGTAGGGAAGAGGTAGCCTAAGGGTTCACCTTTGAAGGTGCAGAATATCAAATATGATGTTTGCAAATAGAGGTGTTAGATAAGTAGTTCAACAGAATTGCTAATTCCCAGAGGAAAAATTTCTTTCATTCATTTGTTCATTCATTCATTTATTCTTAAGACTGGAGTTATTGGTTGCTTATGGTTGTTTATAAATTGTTACAGTGTATAATTGTTACTCTTTGATTTGTATACTTTTGTCCATGTGGTTAAGCCCCCTACATCAAATGAGCTATGTGAAATGTTCCTGGTTTCCTGTTTGACTTCTGCCTCTAGGTTTCCTTGAGCTTGGTATTTTCCTTAGTGATGTGGTCAGGAGGCAGGGACTTAGACCAAATCATCCAGTAAGGTCCTGTCCAGGTTCAGGATCTGATTATCTGATCTATCTAATATTTCTCAGTGAATAAATTGCTTTGTGGAAGAACAGTATCTGTTTTAGGTCATGTTGGTATCACTTGAGGACCTCATACATGTTCATATGAAAGCCAGAGTAGAAATCTGAGTCATGAAAACCAGATAGAAGTATTATTCTACAGTTGCATTGTTAGTATAAGAAAGCAACTGATTTCTGTGCATTGATTTTGTATCCTGCCACATTACTGAATTGCTGGATGAGTTCTAGTAATTTGGGGGTGGAGTCTTTTGGATTTTCCACATAAAGTATCATGTCATCTTCAAAGAGAGAGTTTGACTTCTTCTTTCCCAATTTGAATACCTTTTATTTTTTTTGTTGTCTGATTGCTGTTGCTAGGACTTCTAGTACTATGTTGAACGATAGTGGCGAGAGTGGGCATCGTTGTTGTGTTACTGATCTTAAGGGAAAGGCTCTCAGCTTTTCCCCATTGAGGATGATATTCGCTGTGGGTTTTTCATAGATGGATTTTATGAACTTGAGGAATGTTCTGTCTATTCATATACTCTGAAGAGTTTTAATAGGAAAGGATGCTGTATTTTGTCAAATGCTTTTTCTGCATCAATTGAGAGGACCATATGGTTCTTCTCTCTCCTCTTATTAATGTGTTCTATCACATTGATTGATTTGTGAATGTTGAACCACCCTTGCATCATGGGGATAAATCCCACTTGGTCATGGTGGATGATCCTTTTAATGTATTGTTGGATCCTATTAGCCAGGATTTTGTTGAGAATTTTGGAATCCATATTCATCAGGGATATCAGCCTGAAATTCTTTTTGATGGGGTCTTTGCCTGGTTTGGGGATTAAGGTAATGCTGGCCTCATAGAATGAGTCTGGAAGCTTTCCTTCTGTTTCTGTTTTTTGAAACAGCTTCAGGAGAATAGGTATTATTTCTTCTTTGAATGTTTGGTAGAATTCCCCAGGGAATCCATCAGGCCCTGGACTCTTGTTTTTTGGGAGGTTTTTGATCACTGCTTCAATCTCGTTACTGGTTATTGGCCTATTCAGGTTGTCAGTTTCTTCCTGTTTTAGTCTTGGGAGTTTATACATTTCCAGGAAGGCATCCATTTCTTCCAGGTTGCTCAATTTATTGGCATATAGTTGTTGATAATAATTTCTAATAATTGTTTCTATTTCCTTGGTGTTTGTCGTGATCTCTCCCCTTTCACTCATAACTTTATTAATTCTGGTCCTTTCTCTTCTTTTGGGTAAGTCTGACCAGTGGTTTATTGATCATATTAATTCTTTCAAAGAACCAGCTTCTAGTTTTGTTGATCTGATCTACTGTGTTTCTGGTTTCTAATTCATTGATCTCTGCTCTAATCTTAATTATTTCTCTTCTAATGCATGGTTTAGGCATCATTTGTTGCTTTTTCTCTAGTTCTTTAAGGTGTAAAGTTAGTTGGTGAATTCAGGATTTTTCTATTTTTTTGAGTGAGGCTTGGGTGGCTATGTATTTCCCCCTTAGGACTGCCTTTGCAGTATCCCATAGGTTTTGGACCAATGTGTTTTCATTCTCATTGGTTTCCATGAATTGTTTAAGTTCTTCTTTGATTTCCTGGTTGACCCAAACATTCTTGAGCAGAGTGGTCTTTAGCTTCCAAGTGTTTGAATTTCTGCCAAATTTTTTCTTGTAATTGAGTTCCAGTTTTAAAGCGTATGGTCTGAGAATATGCAGGGAATAATCTCAATCTTTTGGTATCAGTTGAGACCTGATTTCTGAAACAATTAGAGAAACAACTCCATTTACAATAGCACCAAAACCAGAAGATCCCTCAGAATAAACTTAACCAAAGAGGTAAAGGATCTATACTCTAGGAACTACAGAACACTCATGAAAGAAATTGAAGAAGATACAAAAAGATGGGAAAACATTCCATGCTCATGGATCAGAAAAATAAACATTGTTAAATGTCTATGCTACCCAGAGCAATTTATACCTTCAACACCATCCCAAACAAAATTCCAATGACATTTTTCAAAGTGCTGGAACAAACAATTCTAAAATTTATATGGAATCAGAAAAGACCCCGAATCACCAAGGAAATGCTGAAAAAGAAAAACAAAGCTGGGGTCATCACGTTGCCTGATTTCAAGGTATATTACAAAGCAGTGATCACCAAGACAGCATGGTACTGGCACAAAAACAGACATATAGACCAATGGAACAGAATAGAGAGCCCAGATATGGACCCTCAACTCTATGGTCAAATAATCTTTGACAAAGCAGGAAAAAATATGCGATGGAAAAAAGACTGTCTCTTCAATAAATGGTGCTGGGAAAATTGGACAGCCACATTCAGAAGAATGAAACTCGACCATTCTCTTACACCATACACAAAGATAAACTCAAAATGGATGAAAGACCTCAATGTGAGACAGGAATCCATTAAAATCCTAGAGGAGAACATAGGCAGTAACCTCTTTGACATTGGCCACAGCAACTTGTTTCGAGATACATCTCCAAAGGCTAGTGAAACAAAAGCAAAAATGAACTTTTGGGACTTCATCAAGATAAAAAGCTTCTGCACAGCAAAGGAAACAGTCAACAAAACTAAGAGGCAACCCGCAGAATGGGAGAAGATATTTGCAAATGACACTACAGATAAAGGGCTGGTATCCAAGATCATAAAGAACATCTTAAATTGAACCCTCCCCCAAAAAACAATCAAGTCAAAAAATGGGCAGAAGACATGAACAGACATGTCTCCAAAGAAGACATACAAATGGCTAACAGACACATGAAAAAATGTTCATCGTCATTAGCCATCAGGGAAATTCAAATCAAAACCACACTGAGATACCACCTTACACCAGTTAGAATGGCAAAAATTGACAAGGCAAGAAACAACAAATGTTGGAGAGGTTGTGGAGAAAGGGGAACCCTCTTACACTGTTGGTGGGAATGCAAGTTGGTACAGCCACTTTGGAAAACAGTGTGGTGGTTCCTCAGAAAATTAAAAATAGAGCTACCCTATGACCCAGCAATTGCACTACTGGGTAATTACCCCAAAGACACAGCTGTAGTGAAAAGAAGGGCCATTTGCACCCTAGTGTTCATAGCAGCAATGTCTGCAATAGCCAAACTGTGGAAAAAGCTGAGATGCCCTTCAACAGATGAATGGATAAAGAAGATGTGGTCTATATATACAATGGAATATTACTCAGCCATCAGAAAATACCCAACTTTTGCATCAATATGGATGGGACTGGAAGAGATTATGCTAAGTGAAATAAGTCAAGCAGAGAAAGTCAATTATCATATGGTTTCACTTATTTGTGGAACATGAGTAGCATGGAGGACATTAGGAGAAGGAAGGGAAAAATGAAGGGGGGAAAATCAGAGGGAGAGATGAACCATGAGAGACTATGGACTCTGAGAAACAAACTGAGCGTTTTAGAGGCAGGGGGGTGGAGTGAATGGGTTAGCCCAGTTATGGGTATTAAGGAGGACCTGTACTGTATGGAGCACTTGGTGTTATACGAAAACAATGAATCGTGGATCACTACATCAAAAACTAATGATGTACTGTATGGTGACTAACATAACATACTAAAATAAAATTTTTAAAAAAGTATTATTAATACTGTACTTCATCCCTGTTTTTATCAGTGGATTTCTTCCTTTCCTTTCTTTGATTTATTAGTTATTGGATGTCTACTATTTTGCCAGGGTTTGGGGTCCTACTGTGTAGATGAAAAAGATTCTTTTGGAAGTCTTTATAACTCTCTCTCCTCTCAGAAGTGATAGACAATTAAAACTATGAATCCCCAATAATCTGATGAAAGCATTCGAGTAATGTTGTTCCATAAAAAACATCCAGCAGTCATCCCTTCCACCTTCTCCTTCAATCTGTCATGACTGGGAAAAAGACAGACTTTCTTAATTTCTGGAATGTTCTATCCTCCTTTGCTCACCACATTCTTCCCGCACTCCTATGTTTAGAAGTATCACTAAAAGTTAGCATCTGGGAAGTGAGTCTATGTAAATGCTCCATTTTCTTCCATATCTCCCAGAGCATCTGACTCCCTCCACCCCCACCCCCAGCCCTGCCACTCCTTTGAGCTTCCTGATTGCTGATTGCTGCACAGACTGCTTAATGCCTTGCAGGCTTAGCTATTACCTGCCAGACACAAGGCAAACCCAAGCTCCATATTTGTGGAAACCACTCAAGGCCCTATATTCTTCTGCATAAGTCTTAGGCACCTTGTATTAGTTCCCAGGACCTCAGGACTTCTCTTTCTCTTCTATGGACTCTTTTGCTACCACTCACGTTCTGCAAAGCAAATTGATTATAACATTGACATATGGGGGAATGGTGTCAGTTTAACATGGTCAATGGGAGTACAGAGGAAAAGCCCCCAGAGCTGCTGCTGCATAGCCTTGAGGAACTTTTCAGCTGTGTTTTAGGAAAATTAGAATTTTTTTCATTATAGTCAGGGCTTCCTCCCCAGGACCTCACCCCAGAAGCCTGTAGCAAGTTGCAGGAGTTCTTTGGCCACCTTAAGAGTGACACCAGCCGCTCAGAGCTCTGTAGCAGTCAGTCCTGCCCAGCACCCATTGGACCTGCTCTAAATAAAGTAGGCCACCCACAGATCATTTTTAATGTCCAATGACACTGTGGTTCTGATGATTTTTGTTCATTCTCTGGTCACTAGGCAGGTTTGGGGTAGTGTGCCCATCCCACTCTTCCATCAGCTCCATTGTTTGTACAATACAAGGGTTTCGAAATGCCTATCTCACATTGGGGCAGAAATGCACTTCGTCAGAGCAGCTCTGCCCCTCCAGCAGTGTGCAGTAATGCTCCTAGGATCTTGGAGACCTCACCTGGGTGTCCCAACAGCCTTTAGCTTGCCTGTATCACAATTATAGTGTTTATCACTTTCCATATCGTAGCTTCATTCTGGCCACACTTGTTCCCATCATCCGAGCCCAATGAGCAGAGAACTGCTTTCTCTTAATTTCATCAGCTTCTCACCTATTGCAGGCTTTCTCCCAACCTCTTGGCCAATGGGGTCATCGCTGTCTTTCTAGAAATCACATTGTGCCTGAGTGTCTGGGGATCGAGGCTATGTTTGCTTTGCAGGGGGAGGCTGAAAAGCCCAGTGCGACTATTTAGTTTGACACTGCCAATTTCCCCCTAAATCTGTTAATGCACCCTGGAGCTGAAAGTCATAGGCCACACACAACTGCTCCACACTGAATGGATAAACAAACCATAAATAACTCCAGGGGCATGTCATAAAACATGAGGCCAACCTGCCTTTTCCAGCCCATCAGTCTCTAAAGGCTAAAGGGGTAATGCAAGTGAAGGGGCCTCCTTCCCAGAGGCTTTAAGCAACGTGAAGCCATCAAAACTTAAACCAGGAGTTCCTCCACTGGGAGGGGAGCAGCTGGCCTACACCTTTGCTAAAGCCAGACTGAGAGGAAGGAGGTTGCTGTAATTGAAGGAGGGAGAAAGTATAGAGCAGAGGAAGAAGCAAAAGAATGGAGACTTAGTTCTAAGAGGGATGGAGGGTCTTTCTCTGGAAAATAATTAAAAATAAATCTTCTTGTCAATGCACACTCATGAACATATGTACTTCCGTGTGACTAGAAGACACTTTCATCTTCACCTGTAAAAAGAAAAAGAGAAAATTGTAACCAGGGTTGAAATTAGGCCAAAAACAGGTTGAAACTGGTCTGCATGTGTGTTCTCTTTAGTTCACAGAAGTTTATAAATATTTGTATGAAATGCCTTTAGAAAGTATATGCATTCTACAACTTGCCATAGTCTCCACCACTCCCTAATGTCACACCAGACACTCTTCACTGTGTCTGTTACCTCCCTGGCCCCTAGAACAGCGTTTCTCAACTTTGATACTATAGTTCTTTGCAGTGGGGGCTGTTCTGTCCATTATGGTGTTCTCAGCAGCATCCTTGACCTCTGGGGAGGGCCACTAGAAGCCACTAGCTCTCCACCACCCCACACCAACCTTTTGTGACAACTAAAACTTTCCACTTGTCTCTTGGAGAACAGAATTTCCCCCAGTTGAGAATACCACTCAAGAAATATGTGATGTTACCATCCATAGGCTGAAGGTTTTCTGAGGCTGCTGGCACTAGCTACTTAGTGCCAGTTCCAGGGCTGGTTCTGTGAGTTCATACTCCTATCACATGCTCCCTCTCCCACAGTGTGGACAATGAATCTCCAAATTCCTTATTTTCCTATTGTATTCCCTGAATCTGATGAACAGCATTTATCAGAGGTAGTATACTTGCTGGTTTCAAAATACAGTTTGGGGTAAAATGGCCAGTTGTATAACTTCGTGGTGACTCCATCATGTCTGAACTCAGTTTCCTCACCTGTTCAAGGGAGCCATGGTGGTCCCTGATTTCAAGCCATTCTGTACTAGTATGGCCAGAGTGGTGGTTGAGGTGGGCATTTTCTGATTGGCTAGTGCTTATGATATATTTGTTGTTAAATATTTCAGATATCTTCCTATTTATCAGACTGCTGTGAGGATTAAGTAAGATGATATAGTGATGGTCATATTCTAAACTCATGACACTGTTCCCTATTATTTTTATTGCCCAAAGTCACAATCAGGTAAAAAGAGGAAGCCATCTACCACTTTGACCTTATGTCCTGCCTCAGCCACAGAGGAGAAGTCTTGTGCTTTCTCTACTTTGGGCTCATTCATGCCTCAGGGCCTTTGCACTTCCTGTACTTGCCTCTTACTGGTCAGTGATTTGTGAAATATGACATTATAATGACATTATAATATTAATAATTTGATTATATAAAGTGTCCTTGGTGAAGTATATATAGCATGTGATATGTCTGGTTCAAATTAGGGCTGAAAATATTTAAATATGAGCACATTTAAACATTTATTTATATTCATTTGTATGTTAACTTACTAATTGCTTACTTTGTTCCAAAACTGCTTTATGATGAGAGATCTAATTTGGATTTGGTTCTTGAGATAAAGGCCTATGAGTTTATTTAACCCACAAATTCAATGTGATCCAAAAGTAATAACCTCTTGGTGACTACACTGGGTAGAGCCTGTCTGGAGGAAAGGATTCATCCCAGCATACAGCACCTTAGGAGGGCAGACAGATGGAACAGGGAGCAGGGTGTATAGGATGGTATAGGACTTAGAATCTTCATCATATGAGGAATTCTCGAAGAACTTGGAGATATGATATTAGTCTTGAGAAGAAAAGAATGAGTCTGTGTCTGAGAAATGCCTTCAACTATCAAGGACTTTCAAATAGAGCAGGCGGTGCTGTTTTCTAAGGCTGAACCAGGATGGATACCCCAAAGCTACAGTGATGCAGATTCTCATGCAATAAAAGGGATGTTTTTTTTTAATTTTATTTTATTTTATTATATTGTGTTAGTCACCATACAGTACATCATTAGTTTTTTTTAATTTTATTATGTTAATCACCATACATTACATCATTAGTGTTTGATATAGTGTTCCATGATTCATTGTTTGCATATAACACCCAGTGCTCCATGCAATACATGCCCTCCTTTATACCCATCACTGGGCTAACCCATCCCCCCACCCCCTTCCCTCTAAAACCCTCAGTTTGTTTCTCGGAGTCCGTAGCCTCTCATGGTTCGTCTCCCCCTCTGATTTCCCCACCTTCCTTTTTCCCTTCCTTCTCCTAATGTCCTCCATGCTATTCCTTATGTTCCACAAATAAGTGAAACCATATGATAATTGACTTTCTCTGCTTGACTTATTTCACTTAGCATAATCTCCTCCAGTCCCATCCATGTTGATGCAAAAGTTGGGTATTCATCCTTTCTGATGACTGTATAATATTCCATTGTATATATGGACCACATCTTCTTTATCCATTCATCTGTTGAAGGGCATCTTGGCTCTTTCCACAGTTTGGCTATTGTGGACATTGCTGCTATGAACACTGGGGTGCATATGGCCCTTCTTTTCACTACATCTGTGTCTTTGGGGTAAATACCCAGGAGTGCAATTGCTGGGTCATAGGGTAGCTCTATTTTTAATTTTCTGAGGAACCACCACACTGTTTTCCAAAGTGGCTGTACCAACTTGCATTCCCACCAACAGTGTAAGAGGGTTCCCCTTTCTCCACAACCTCTCCAACATTTGTTGTTTCTTACCTTGTCAATTTTTGCCATTCTAACTGGTGTAAGGTGGTATCTCAATGTGGTTTTGATTTGAATTTCCCTGACGGCTAATGATGATGAACATTTTTTCATATGTCTGTTAGTCATTTGTATGTCTTCTTTGGAGACGGGTCTGTTCATGTCTTCTGCCCATTTTTTGACTTGATTATTTGTTTTTTGGGAACAATTTCTAAGCAAAGATTTCTAACAGAATACACACTGTCTTGTGAGGTCCCATGTTTCCCTTCACCAGTGAGGCTCAGATAGAGGCTCAGTGGACACCTGCAATGATACCATATGGAGAGTTTGTCCTCTCTAGTCCTCTAGGACATGGGTCAGGGAGAAGGTGTGGCCGGGATGCTGAGTCAGCCCAAGTGGCACCTGTTACTAAGACAGTAGCCCTAAGAGGTCCTATGCCAATGAAAGGGAGTCAGGTGGTATACTCAGGAGTGACATAGAAGGATGGAGAGCCAGGTGTGTCATGAATAAGTCACCAAACATGACAGGCAGAACAATCAGGAAGCACGATAAAAACAGTAGGGGTGGGGCACCTGGGTGGCTCAGATGGTTAAGTGTCTGCCTTCGGCTCAGGTCATGATCCCAGGGTCCTGGGATCGAGTCCCACATTGGGCTCCCGGCTCAGCGGGGAGCCTGCTTCTCCCTCTGACCCTCTCCCCTCTCATGCTGTTTCTCTCTCGCTTGCTCTCTAAAAAATAAATAAAATCTTAAAAAAAAAAAAAAAAACCCAGTAGGGGTGGGTGGAGACAAGTAGGATCTGATTTCATGAACTCAGTCCATTGGTAGTAGCATGTTGGAATAGGTGTAAGTAATAGGTGATTCATGGCTGAGGCTTGACAAGGTCTTCAGGGAACTGGTCACCACAGCCATAGGGGAATCAGAGTGAAATAGACAGGATGTGTAGTAATACACAAGAGTGGTCCAGTATATATGTGTAACCCATGTTTCTCTAGATTTCATCCTTCAGGGTATGCAAATAGAGTGATCCCAAATTCACTGCCTCTCACTGCTTCTCCAAAACTGTAGCTCCCAGCTAATAATTTCACACGTGCTCTTGAACAAGTCTGATCAACTCCCCAGAGGATCCACTAAGCACTCCTCCTGCTTCTCTGGGGGACCACTAGTCCCTTTGGGTGCTCCCACCTCTGCTGGGCATCACTTTTACTCCTGCTAAGTATCACCAGCTCTGCCCCTAGATGCCATGCTGCACTTAAAATCTTTTCTCCCCTGCAACTAACCTCAGGGCTTGGTTATTTGGCCAGACTTCTTATTCCCAACTCATTCATTTTGATGTATCCTTTCCCAAGAGATTTTTCAGGCCCTCAAGGAAATAGATTCTGAAAAGTGGGTCTAAACTGAGAGTGGGTGTAACCTTACTTAATTACTAGTTCGAACACTTACTGTAGACATAAAACAAATGTCATTTATGTGATCTATTCAAAGGAGTTCAAAACAGTAGAAGCTAGGAGTGGAGGATAAAGAGAGATGATGGGGGTGGGTGGGTGGGGGGAGAGAGAGAGAGTTCATGCTCAGCTGGAAAGCAAAAGAAGTAAGGGGTGCCTGGTGGCTCAGTTGGTTAAGTGTCTGCCTTAGGCTTAGGTCATGAGCTCAGTGTCCTGGGATGGAGCCCCATGTCAGTATCTCTTCTCAGTGGAGAGTCTGCTTCTCCCTATCTCTCCTTCTGTTCTTCCCCCCTACTTGTGCTCTTTCTCTCACTCTTCTCTCAGATAAATAAATAAAATCATAAAAAAAAAAAAGAAGTGAGCATTCCAAGCCCCCTATATTTTCCCTGTGCTATATGACAACTTCATGTCACTTGATGCATGAAAAGTGATTAATGGTCTTGGAACAAATGCTATTCTTGTATAGATTCTTAAAATCATGTCCTTCATGTTCTGGAGTTTCTAAGAATTTCCAGAAAAGATATTTCAGTAACTTGCATTAGCTCTCTAATGCTATTAAACTGTGCTCACAGAGATGTCCATGGACAGATGAATGGACAAAGAAGATGTGGTATATATATACAATGGAATATTACTCAGCCATCAGAAAGGATGAATACTTACCCTTTACATCAACATGGATGGAACTGGAGGATATTATGCTGAGTGAAATAAGTCAGTCAGAGAAAGACAATTATCATATGGTTTCACTCATATGTGGAATATAGGAAACAGCACAAAGGATCATAGGAGAAGGGAGGGAAAACTAAATGGGAAGTCATCAGAGAGGGAGACAAACCATGAGAGACTCTTAACTATAGGAAACAAACTGAGGGTTGCTGGAGAGGAGGGGGCTGTGGGGATAGGGTAAATGGGTGATGGGCATTAAGGAGGGCATGTGATGTGATGAGCACTGGGTGTTAGTTGCAACTGATAAATTGTTGAAAAGTACATTTGAGACTAATGATGTACTATGTGTTGGCTAATTGAATTTAAATACAAAATAATAAAAAAAATAAACTGTGCCTACTATCTAGAATTGCTTGCAAATGACTCTAAAGCCCATGTCATATCCTGAGCCCATTTCTGAATCAAAACCCAATGGAGATGGAGAATAACTGCTATATTCTCCATGCCCTGTGGAGTTTATGAATATGCTTTGACTGATTAAACTAGGTGGTTACTCTATCCTGCATCTCAATTTCTCATATTTTTTGATAGCTAGGGATGAGTCGTTACTTAGTCATTTGAGTGAAGCTAATTTTGGTTCCAACAGAAAACACAAGGAAAAGCCATCAACCAGTCTTTTAACGTGCAAAGTCTTCTCCTTTGGGTGACCCCTGTTCTCACTGGGTGTCCTCGGGGTGGTGGGGCTGGGTCTCTTTTCAAAGTCGCCTAAATCCTGGTGAGGACTGAGCTAGCTTATCTTCTTATACTCCTTGTTGGAGGGCGTGAGTGAGAACAGGGCAAAGGCAGAGAGCTAGGAAGAGGCATCTTTAGGGTCAGCAAGAAACTGTCAGGAAGGGGTAATAGGATACAAAATATTGGAGGGTGAGACAAATTTTTTTGTTTTGTTTTGTTTTTTTTTGAGAGAGAGAGGGCAAGGGGGGTGGCAGAGAGAGAGAATCTCAGGGAGGCTCCACATTCAGCATAGAGCCCAACACAGGCCTCGATCCCACAACCCTGAGATCATGACCTGAACTCAAATCAAGAGTCAGGTGCTTAATCGACTGAACCACCCAGGTGCCCCTTGGGGGTAGAGACAAGTTTTCTATATAAACTCTTTTCCTGTTTCTTTATAAAAGCACTGAGCTCAGCTCAGCCATTTTTGTCTGTTGATCATGGTTGCTGAGCTAGTAGACACTGACAGATAGAAATGGACCCATTATCCCATTTTATATAAGAGAAAATAAAACTAAGGATCAGTTTTCCCAGAATCTCCCAGAATCACACAGCTATTAAGTGGGAGGGTTAGGCTTGCAACTTAGGATTTAAACTAGTTTGTTTTCTTTTTTAAGATTTTATTTATTTATTTTGAGAGAGAGAGAGCATGTGAGCAGGAGGAGGGGCAGAGGGAGAGGGAGATAGAGGATCTCAAGCAAACTCCATGCTGAGCACAGAGCCCATGGACTCCATCTCATTACCCTGAGATCATGCCCTGAGCCTAAATCAAGAGTCAAATGCTTAACTGACTGAGCCACCCAGGCACCCCAAACTAGTTTTAAAACTGTTTTAAATCTGGCTTTATACAGGCCTGTCTGACCCCAACAGCCCAGCTCTTAGCTACCAACTGAACTGACCTGGCATATATAATTTTTCTTGTTTGCTTTGAATTGTAGCAGATACCACTCTGGCCTTTTAAGGCACAGAGGTAAATAGGCAGATTCTTTCGGTTTTCTGAGAAGAAAAGATAACAAAATCAATCATTGTAGCATGAGGGAAGGGGACTACGGATTCAGATAAACCACTATTGAAATAGAACGAATGAACAACCATATAAAGCACTTTAAGCATTGTGGAAAGAAAGGATTTAATTAAGAATTAGTCCACTGCTTGAGATTTATGGAAAGGACTCTGGGCTCCTCATCAGTTCTCGTTTGCCAGAAGGATCCTTGATTTATGCCCTTTGGGGTTGTGAATCCTTCCTTGGCAGTTCTGTCCCTCCTGGGGACCACAGCCTGATTTTTGCATAACTAGCTGTTGGTGGAAGTGTCACCAGAAATGGGCTATGGCCACCTAGCCAGACCACCACATGCTTCCTCTCCTGGGTGTCCATGGCACTGCTTACATGTTCCATTCATATTTGCTTCCCATACAGCTGGTTCAGTGTGCACCCCCTGCTGGTTTGGGCATAAAAACTGGGAAAATGCAGAAATCTGCTCCCCTGCAACATACAAAGGAAGCCTGGGATCATTGCCTGTTTCCATTGAGGCACTCAGCGTCTTTATGAGAATGAATAGAATTGTTACTTCAAATAATGCTCAAATCATTTAGTATTGGGGGATCTGAGTGGTAGAGGAGGGAAATTAAAGTGTGTGATTAAAATTAACAATTAAAATGAAAACCAGATGGTTTTCAGAAAATATACATAAGTGAGCGGATGGATTAGTGAACGTGGTCAGATGTTGAAGGAACCCTCTGACACGGTGGCCACAGGAGAAGCTAAGCTCCACGACTAAATGAGATTCTGTCCATTGTTGTCCTCACAGCCCATGTGCCATTCCATAGAGATGCTCAGTAGCAAGGCTGGCTCAGTGAAGGACTCAACTGAGTGAGGCTCAGATCTTATGAACTAAGCAAAATTAAAAGTCAGTAGAGAGAACAGACTTGGCACTGAGTAGGTCCGGGTCTGAGTGCTCTTCACAAAATATTTCAGCCCTGTCGGAATAATGTAGGGCAACACTGGCACTGGACGAGAGCCTCACATCCTGATTCCCAGGCCTGGGCCAATTCAGTATGACCACAGGAGTTCCACTTCTACTCTTCTCTTATCCTGTTTCCCCTGTCAGTCAAATAAGATTGGATTAGGTGGTCCCTAACAACCCTTGGAGGTGTGTGATTAGATGGAGTTGGGAAAACTCAGAAAAAGCCAGGATCCATGTGAGAAGGAGGTGGGAAGTATCCAGAGTAAAAAGGAGGGTGTGGCACCTTTGAAAGGCCCCCATCTTTTGTCTCCATCTTGCCCCACCTTCTTACTCTCCTCTCCACTCTCCAGGATGTGGGCACAGGCTCTTTGTTTAGTCTCTACTCTGCCTGGTGCTTATGTTTCTTGGCATCAGGTTGGCAGGCACCCATTGGAGCAGCACAGAAGGGGCATCTCTGAGCAGAGCAGGTGAGGACAGAGGGCACAGACCTTGACGTGGTGCCGGGCTGTGCCAGGCCAGAGTCACAGGGCAATCTGTGTCCTGGCCAGAGCCAGGAAGTGGCAGAGGCAAGCCAAATGAACACCCTAGGTCCCTCTGGACTCCAACCAGCAGTGGAAATTTTCACGAATGCTAAAACCTCTTGCCACTTTACAGGAAAACTGACCCTTGAGCCATCTTTCCTTTAGCAGTCCCAGTTTGTTTTTCCAGTGACCTTCTGCCTTCCCCATCACTGCAATCTGCCCTTGGGCATATGGGGCTAAAGTGACGATGTTGTTGAATACCCAGACACACTCACATAGAGACAGGAGTGAAATCACATGACCACAAACACCCACGCTCTCCCATAGACCAAAACACATTTGCGTGCTTCCTGGCCTCACCCCCAAAATAAATTTCTGATCATTGAAATTTAAAAAGAATCAAGAAAATTCCAAAAGCAGAGTTTCTTGCCACATGAATACCTACATTCAAGACCATCCTCATTCTAATTCATCATCACCATCATTATTTTGTAGAGTAAACTCATAACAGCAACTCATAAACTTATCTTGGCATTTCAGATTTTATTTTCTAAGAATTTCCATGGAATCCATCTGTTTCTGTGATCCAATGAAATCATCTGGCAGAGACTGGAAAGATGTGTACAAGTATGTACCACTTTCTGGATCATCATTACTGCTATTTATGGTTATCAATAATGACAAACATGAGGATTGTGCTCGAACACAAGAAGTGGTAGTAAGAACACCAGGCTTGGATTCAGAAGCCTTGCTTCAAGTCCCTATTTGCAGCTATATGGTTTTAAACAGATAGCGTAATCCCTTGGAACTTCAGTTCCCTCCTTGGGAAAACTGGAATGACAAAGTCTACCTAAAAGGTTTAAAATGAGGTTTAAGAGAAACAATATAGGTGAGAGTACCTGGCACAAAAAGATATCCAGTCACATGTGCATTAACTGTGATTCAACCACAGTCATGCAGAGTTAATAAATCTGAAGGTTTTGAAATCCTAACTAACCATATTTTCCCACTTGGTCCTGTTGATAACTATTGTTCAAGATGACATCTGTGAAGCATTGCAGGATTTTGGTGTGTTCCACGAGTAACCAAATCAAGATGAAACCATATGGTTTTTATATTGCAGGGATTACTGATTTTCAAGAAATTAGCAGGCAATAAAATAATTTGTGTATGAGGCAATGTTGACATTTCAGATAACAAATGCAGCCAATTAACCAGAATAATTCAGTCTTACTGACACAATCATTTCCATGTAAAGAGCCACACCTGCCAAACTCAGAAAAACAGATCCTTTGTGATTTTTTTCCTGGATCTCTAGTATTGAAGAGCTGCCACAGGGAAAGGAAATGCTCTTTTCAGTTCTCTTTAATTCCTTTGACCCACATTCATCAAGATACTGAACATTTTCAGAATGGCTGGACTTCCTTCCTCATTCTCTACCGTAGTCACTCTGCTACCTAGAGGCTATTGAATGGGACATGACAAAGTTCACTTTTCTCTCAGACGCCAACTGGGCTTTCCTTTGAATTTTATTCCCAAAAATGTTTGTAGCCTTAATACTTCAGTCTTCCATTTAAAGTCATAATTCAAAGAATTTTTTGAGAAGATTTCAATCTGGTTGCAGAAGCTTCTGACAAGATAGCATGAGAGGCACTTATGTGACCTGTATGGTCAGTCCCTGCAGGTGGGCTCCTAGTGGGACTGGGCCGTGGCTGGACAGGAACCAAGTTGACTGGAGAAATATGTGGGTGACTTCTTCGTCATCGTCGGGGCAGCTCACACCTAGAAAATTGGGGTTGCTATACCCTTCTGGATCAGCAAGAGGTGTTAAGCCCCCTCTCAACTCCCTTTCTGCCTCTTGGCTCCTTTTGAAAGACCATCCAGTTATTATCCCTTGACAGAGCTGGATCTGATCAGGAAATAATTTTTAAAAGTGACAGATGAAGTGCTGTGAGAGACAGAGACATCCCCTTCAAGGAAACTCTTCAGTCTTCCTAGATGCAAAGGGAGACAGGAAATTCTTTTCTCCATTTATTTATTTTTTTTTTTTGAGTTGGCATGGACATACCTTTCTTTAATAAACATGCATGTAGTTTAATTTTCCAGAAAATAGCATAGTTTACCTGAAATTTTTGATTTTTGAATCAGTTCTGTGTACAAAACATAAATACAAACAACTAGATATAGTCAGGCATCTCAGAAATTTTAAACATTTACTAAACCTCATTGTTCAGATAGATATCATTTTTGGGGACTTGAGTAGATATATTTCACCTCCCAACTTTGTAATGCTAGATCAACTACCTCAAATATGATAGAACCTAGACCCTCTAATGTTGGGATCCAATAACACTTTCATTTGTGGTTCTTGTAGTTAACACAAAACAAGCAAACATAAAACCAACTTGAGAATCCACATTGGGTTATCTAGCCTGACAATCTGTGTCCTTTATTTGGAGAATATAGCTTATATTTAATGTAATTACTGATATAATTGAGTTTATATTTGCCTTTCTATTATTTGTTTGCTATGTGGTTCATCTGTTTTCTCTTCTTTTGTATTTTACCCTTTCTTGCCTTATCCTGGATTAAAAATATATTATTATTATTCCATTTTTTCTTCTGTGAACATATTTTTTTTACTATTTTTTAGTAATTATCCTAGAGATTACAACATGTAGTCTTGATTTATTATGGTCAACACATTATTATTTTAACCACTACCTCAACACTGCTAGAACCTTCTGATTTTATCACTTCCTTTTGCTAAGCATTATTTTTGTCATTAATTTTAGTTTTATGTATATTTTTAAATGTATAAAATATTGCAATTATTGTTTTGAAGAATAATGTTAATTTAGTTTTACCCACATATTTACCTTTTCCAGCCTTCTTTACTTTTCCTGCAGTTGCAGTTTTTATCTGGGATGATCTTTCTTTTGTTTGAATAACTTTTGTTGTTGTTGTTGTTATTTCCTGTAGTGCAAACCTGGTAATGCAAACTCTGGTGTGTTTGTTTCTGAAAAAATATTTTTATTTCAGTTTACAGTGTATTTTCACTGGTTATAGAGTTCTATTAGATATTTATGTTCTTTCAGTACTTAGAACTATGTCTCCTATCCCCTCATTGTCTCCTGGCTTTCATTGTTTCTTTTGAGAAGTCAGCTGTCAGTCTTATAGATGCTCTTTTGAAGGTACATGTCTTTTTTCCTCTGGGTATTATTAAGATTTTCTCTCTGCTTTTGGTTTTCAGCAGTTTGGCTGTTTTGTGCTGAACATGTTTTGTTTTGTATTTATCTTGCTTGGGTTTCAGTTAGCTTTTTGAATCTATGTGTCCTTTATTAATTTTTGAAAATTCTCAGCCATTATTTCTTCCAATATTGCTTCTGAGCCGTTTTCTTCTTTTACTCCTATGTTAATCTTTGACATGTTCCATGTGCCTCCTACAGTCTTTGCATTCTTTTTTTTTCCCTCCCTCAACCTCAGTTTAGACATAGCAAAACATTTGGATCAAAAACATCTTACCTGTTATTGAGCCCATTTATTAAATTCTTAATTTCAGACATTTGCACTTTTAAATGTCTACTTGATGCCTTTAAGAAAATATAGATTCAAATTGCCTGTGAGATTTCTGCATACATCCATCTCTTCTGTCCATCTTTTCCCCTATTTTCTTTTTTTTTCAATTTTAATTGATTTTATTTAAAAACACAAGAGGGATAGTAAGGAATCTACACAAAATACACTTTTGTATTTTCAAAGGGGAAAAATACTGAACTTTCAGTAGAATCACAGTAAATGTGTGCTTCCTTTTTCCCCTATTTTCTTAAAAATATTAATTGTATTTATAAGCATACCTCATCTTACTGCTCTTTCTTTTATTGTGCTTTGTAGATATTGTGTTTTTTACAAACTGAAGATTGATGGTAACCTTGCATCAAGTGAATCTATTGGCACCATTTTTCCAACAGCATTTGTTCATTTCATGTTTCTGTATCACATTTTGGTAATTCTCACAGTATTTCATTTTTTTTCATCATTATTATACTGGTTATGGTAATCTTTGATCCATGATTACAACTCACTGCAAGCTCAGATGATGGGTAGCATTTTTTAGCAATAAAGTGTTTTTTTTTTTTTTTATTAAGGTAGGTACTTTTTTTAGACACAATGCTATTGCACACTTAATAGACTACAGTATAAAGTAAACTTAAGTTTTATATGCACTGGGAAACCAAAAAATTCATTTGACTGTTTTATTGTGATAGTTGCTTTATTGCCATGGTCTGGAACTAAGCCCACAGTATCTTTGAGGTATGCTTGTATTTCAAAGCCCTTAACAGCTAACTCCAATATCTGAATTGTCTCTGGATCTATTTCTATTATAGAATGTAGATTGTGTATAAAATAACCACAGATGCTCTGGATGAAATTAATTTCTACCCAAGAAAGACCCACCTTTCCTCTGTTAGGTAGAAAAGACAAGTCACCGACCTCAGGAATTGAGCTTGGTCCAGGTTGGGTTGCAGTTGTAAAACACAATTTACTTCTGATTTTCTTTGGTTTGTCAGTTGTGGGTCCAGGCTTTTGATTGAGAGCCTTAATCCTGGAAAACTGTGGAGATTCAGTTCTGACCTTCACAGATTTTCAGCATACTCTTTAGCCCTGTCCCTACATAACTTCACAGTTTGGCAAATATCTTGAGATAGGCCTCCTCCCTTATGGTCTTTGTTTCCTCTGCACCATGTGTGAAATTTCACTTGCCCTATTCAAAGCTTTCTGCCCAGTTCTCTAGGCTTCCCTATAGACTCACAATTTAGTAAATGTTCCATGCAGCCATGCCTTTGAAGCCTTCTAAATTTTCTAATGCGTAACTTCTGGTCCATATGACTGTCAAAATCTTTTTTTTTTTTTTAATTCTTTTCTCTTCCCTTCTGTAGATACTCTCTATCTTGGAAAAAGCAATTCTCATCCCACCACTAAATTTGTCAAATGCCCCCTTTGGAAAAAAAAAAAAAAATGACTGATGCTCATTGGATCATCTTGAAATGACATCTTCAATTTGGAATTTTAGTTGATCCAGTACACATTGCTTCCACAGATCTTTTATCCTTTAAAATTGTGATTTTTCTTTTTTGGTAATTTTTGTGGCTTTCCCTGTCTGTGGCAATGGGAGCAATGACCTGCTGTGACCTATTACATTCTTCCCAGAAAACAAAATCATAATTTTCTGAACTGTGTTCTGATTGGTTGACTCTAATCACTGTCAATCTCTTTTATTATAATGAAATATGGGTACAATGGTGTATGAATAAACTTGAGATAGAATCTGCCCATTTTTTTTAAGTCCCCCAATCTCTCAAAATTATAGATCTATTATTTTGGTAGACACCCAATCAAAATTTAATGCCAGTTTTCTTTCTAACAAACTAAACATCTATTCAATAGCTAATATAAAGTACAAGATAAATTTGGGGTTTTAATACTTAACAACTGAATACGTTGCTTCTAACAGCTTTACAAGAAAATCTCTCTAGAATAATATGACTATCAGCAACTCTTTTGGACTTTTTATCTGTATTTGACCTATAACAGACACCATTAATAGGGAAAACTACATAATATAGACCCTTCTATGATGTTTTTAATATTAAACCTATATCCTTGCATCTTAACATGACTAAAAAATTAAGTGTTAACTATCTGACAGATTATAGAATACTTTTGAGGGCTCTAAACTAGATTGTGTTCTGGTTTCACTTATTTTTAGCCTACTGTTTGACTAAAGGAAATCATCTTCAGATGAACAAGATGCATGTCCTGATGCAATAAAGAGTAGAAAGTAAATTATGATTTTATACACTGATAATATGGTTTCATTGTCACAAATCTGAGATGATCCTGACAGTTGGATCTAGCCCTTAGTACAGAAAGTCAAGTTCAACATCAAGATTATCTTATTGGTCATACTTTTTCAACTTTCAATTGGTTTTTATCAACTTACTCCAAATTGAAGACTAAATTATTTAATTTAGGGAGATGTATTTAGCAGTTATTTCAACCTGGTAGATTCTCTAGGAGTCAGGACACCCCAAATCGGTCATTCTAAAAGAACATTATTAAGGCTTTAATTTTCTTTTTTTAAAACAGACAAGTTGGAATGTTTTTCAGTGGTAATTAATCTTGGCAAAAGTTTCAAATTGAGGCACTTTGAGAAATCAATTGAGCTCTTTGTGTGCTGGAATCTTATCCAAAGTGCCTTTGAGGAGCTGGCAGATGGCAGGCAAAAGGCCTGGGGAGGCTACTCAACCTTCCCATCAAGATCTAGAGTATGTGCATCTGCTCTCAGACACTTCCACAAACACTAACTCTTCAGTCCTCATTGAGTGTAACCTTGAACTGTCTGCTATCTGACATCGAATGAAAGCTTGGCTGAAAAGAGAGATTTTAAAATCTGTTTGGCTCAAGCTTGCTTATCTGAAAGAATGGGCATTCTGGGGCTTTTTAAAAAAATGTTTAATTAATAAGGATTATGTCACTTATACTTTGTGATGCCAAAAAAAAAACAAAACAAAAAACAACCTCAGAAGCAAATATGAACTCTTTTGCTATATTTATGCTAGCATTTATTATGGTCTATATATCTGTTTTCTTCCTTGTGGTCTGATTTTCTACTTCTCTAATTTTTTTGTTCTTATTTAGTCTTTACTTCATTGAGTACATTTGTGCTGTAAGCTACCTCAAGTCTTTTTGAGCATGAGGTGGCATATAAATACATATATAAACTGAATGTAAATTTCCTTAAATCTGTGGTACCTTCACATCTCTGTGATTCTTATCAGTTTTGACTGATGTTCAAATGGTACAAGTATCTGTTCACTCTAATCTTTACTCTAGTGGGAACTCTCTGGATAAATTCTCCCTTCGAATGATCAAGAAGAGGTTATACATTTTTCTGAGCTTCTAGTTCTCCCAATGCTTCTTTACTTCTGTCAGGGTTTGTTGTTATGGGCACTATGGTTTTGGGGTTGCCTAGCCCTATTTAATACAGTCACCAAATCTATCATCTATCATCTATCTATCATCTATCTATCTATCATCTATCTATCTATCTATCTATCTATCTATCTATCTATCTATCTATCTATCTATCTAGTCTATCATCTATCATATCAAATCTGGAACCAGGATAAACTTGGTGAACCAGGAAGCAGAGACTTGGGGCTAGTCATGTCCTCAGGACTTTATTTTCACTAAGGCCTTTCAAAATGACACTGGAAGGGGAATGTAAAATAATGGTAAGACTCTAGAACAATTAGATGCTAATCCCCTGAGCATCTATGAGATGAATGCTGACCCAGATGCAGAAAGAAGGTGCCAGTAGGAACAGAAGGTGCTGTTTTGGTTGAGCCGTCTTCCATGCTGAAATCTGGGCTGACCAAATTGATCCTTGAAAACCAGATGTTAAAATTCACCCCAGAATTAAACGTGAGGCCAAACGTGTGCAAGGCCCACGACACAGTGAAGGAGGGAGCACCACAGTGGCCTAGCGGGGGACCAGGGGAGCAGCATTTTCACCAGGGCACCCACAGTAGCAGAAGTGGGGAAGCACTTCCCTTGAAAGACCTGTGGGTATCACTTTGCCATGAGGAGACCAGAACAGAAAGGAATTTAAACACAGGTCAAAGAACAAGTGAACAGGAAATTACTGGTTTCTGAGAGCATAGGAGATTCTCCTGATGCCTCACAGAAACTGTTAGGGGAGGCTTCAAGAAGAGCAGGTATGAGAAGTCAGTGCAATGCTAAGGTCCTTGGTGAGAGTTAGAACAAAGGTATCTGGTGTCCTCTCTGTCTGGGGTTTTGGCCAATCAAACATTAACACTGAGACTTGAGTCAAATGGGATCAAAACAACAGCTTTGTTTTCCAGATGACAAGGCTTCCGGGAAACTGTTTTGGGGATGCAGATGAAGTAGGAGGCCAAAACCGGGATTTCTTTCTCTCGCTCTTTCTTTTTTTTTTTTTTTTAAGATTTTATTTATTTATTTGACAGAGAGAATGAGAGAGAGGGAGTACAAGGAGGGGGAGTGGCAGGGAGAGGGAGAAGCAGGCTCCCACTGAGTGGAGAGCCTGACCTGGGGCTTGATCCTGGGATCATGACCTGAGCCGAAGGCAGATGCTTAACCAAGAGAGCCACCCAGGCACCCCTAAAACTGGGATTCCTATTCTCACCTTTTGAATTGAACTAATTGTCTTCCACTATGACACATCCTCCCCCCCACTTTCTCACCCAGGCATTGATAGAGGGAAGATAGAAGCAAGAAAAGAGAGAACAAAGATCTCATCCCTTACCTACTTAATGTACAGATGAGTGCAAAGCAGGTCCACCACAGATGACGAAAGTGTGCAAGAGAGGGAGTTTCTTGGTTTTGAAGCAAAGTCACCTTACCTAGTAGCTCAGGCAGTGTGGTCCACTGGTAATCAGACCCTCACCAGTTAGATAATGACTCCTCTTCTATAAGAGGAGAGCTAGTAAGGGGTGGGAAGAAAGCCTTAAGAGGTGACAAGATTTCCTTTCTCTATGGGTCAAGGCAATCATTTGATTAGAAAAAGAGAAGGCTTCCTTCCTGTATGAATGCTACCTCACTGAGCCCATTGGCTGGTGGGACCTGGCAACCTCTGGGTTATATGCAAACAAAGGCAGGCCTTTGTCACAAAGTATCTATAGGCATGTCTATGGGGACTGTGGTTACAATGTATGTACAAGATCAAGAAGGCAATGGCTGGCCTAACTGTGAACAAATTGTCCAGTGGTACTGGAGATCTGTCTGCTATAACCAAGGCCAAGGTAGCCAGCGTTGGAAGGTGTGACCTACGCTTTTTACCTGTTGCTCCCTCTCTTTGAGCTGTAGCCTTTCGGGTTCTGAGTCAATCTTTGTGTTGAAATTCTCTGAGTTGTCAATATAGCTAATTCACAGAAGCAGTTCTTCAAAGTCATTTTATGGGGATGGTAATGGAGAAAAACCTTCTGAGGACACCCCATACAGGCAAAGGCACAGAAGCATATACAATGAGTGTGGGGATGTTGGAGCTATGCGTACAGCACCATACATTCTGGGTGTTTGTGATAACATGCATTCCTTGAAAAATTCTCCAGTCTAAGTCAATGTGCTTATAACCCATCCCTCTTGTAACAAAGCCCTACTGAGAAGCATGCACTTCGGATTCAGTTTGAATCACGTAAACTGACCCTGTGATACTGGGGCAAAAGACAGAGCTTGATAGTGATTCAGATTCCTGCCCCAGAAACATTAGGGATTACCCTGTGTTCTTCAGGGTCACTGGCAAATGGACACAACCAGGGACTGTAGGTCTGCAAGTGACAGGAGTTGTTGGAGATGAGAGATGAGTCCTGGAAGATGGGACAGTGCAGGAGGTCAGCACAAAAGCGGGCAGGGAGGACAGACATCAATCCACTCTCTTTCCAGAGGAAGACCTTATCCTGAGACAACGTGGGGTCAGGAGAGACCCCAAAGCAGAGCCCTACCAGGATTGGGTAGATCACCCTGTGAGCTGTGTGAGGTGCGCTCTGAGCCTGGCAAGGGGGAGGATGCATACAATCAAGGCAAAATGTTTTAAGTATTTTAATGATACCAAATTATATATTCCATAATACTTCTTTCCTTTAAATTACTTACTGTTATCGTGTAGACTATTTGCACAACACTATTCACTTGCTAAAATTTGAACAATTGGATATGGTGCTAAGTGTTGTTTTGCCTACTTGAAACCAAAAGTAAATCTGGTGAATATTGCCTCAAAATGGCCCCGGTCTTTATTTGGTTGGTGCCATCATCCATTATTTGGTTTGGTTTTTCTGTTTACATTTGTTTCTCACTTGGTTAGATTTGGCTTAGTTGTATTTGATGTGATGCTGGCATTCAAGTCTGCAAAGCCGTTTCTGGGCAGTCCACTCTTCACATGGAATCCATCCAGCTGAGGCCTTTCCCCAGCAGCCAGTGCAGACCCCTGAGTCCTGTCTTCTGGATCTCACAGTATCTGTCTTCTCTCCAGAGAATTAAGTGTTAACATTGTCCGGATGCATTGGCCTTTCAGGAAGATTAATGGAGTTCAGTGTGCAGCAGATAAGCTCATCTGGGAGGGGCAGGCCAGAACTAAGCTGTGTCAACACAGCCTAAGGGCAGAGGAATACCAAATTGATTAGCAGGTTATCTTCACCCTCCCCTTCCCTCCCCTTGCCATTTTCAATTCTAATACAATGTGATGTCTGTATAAAAGTAGAGAGAGGGGCACCTGGGTGACTCAACCAGTTAAGCATCTACCTTTGGCTCAGGTCATGTTGTCAGGGTCCTGGGATCAAGCCCTGCATTGGGCTCCGTGGTCATGCTCAGCGGGGAGTCTGCTTCTCCCTCTCCCTCTGCCTCTCCCCCCTGCTTATGTGTGCACCAGCTCTTTCTCTCAAATAAATAAATAAAATCTTAAAAAAAAGTGGAGAGAGAGCAAGCTTATGAAGGACTGCTTTAAGTGCTAGCCCTTAGGAGATGCTAACATGTACTGAGAAATCCAGCAAAATGGACACACTTGGGTTTCCCAGGGAGAATACCCTGAGGAGTTGTCAAGGATGGGAGGAGGGGATGCAGGTACAAACAAATGATGTAAGACTTCCCCCCATGGGGCCTGCTTGAGGGTTCTTTCCCTTGATCCCTCTCCAAGGAAGGTGAATCTGTTGAGGAGGTGATACATTTTCCTAAGAGAAGATTATGCAAATTGCTTTGCAAGAAGAGAGGCAGAGGGCCTCTCCCGGGGTCATCCTTCTCTGTCCTTTCCTCAGTCAGCAATGACTATCACTTCAAATAAATTATAAAATAAATATTCAAAGGAAGGCACACAAAGTATTGTGCTGCTGGGGACATCTGTGTTGAATTGCATCTCCAGCATCTTTTCTGCTTGGGGACCTTCTTCTGGCTTCTGAAGTGGATGGGGGCAGCTTTCAAACACATCTGCTCGTACCTTGCATCTAATTAACGGCCTCTGCAAGGTGATCGTGGCTTTAAAACTTCTCCGTCCCTAAGATGCCCCTAGTTGCTAACAGTTGGAAAGTTCTTTTCAACATTTCCCCTGGGACTTTCTCCTCTCTCTTTTAAGGGTCTCTCTGTTTAAATGACACGGCGGTAGGGTAGCCGACTTCAGGGAGGTTTCTGGCTCTCCCTGATTTAATAAAAGTGGGAAGAGCCATTTGCTAGCTGTGACACTTGAAACCAGCCACTTCTTGGGCCTCCATGTTCTCTTTACAAATGCATTATTATCTCAGGCTTTCAAATTTAGTTCCCTCAATCACCCAGTCTTGAAGGATTGTCATATAAGATACATAATGCTGACCTATTAAATAAACATTAGCTGTTGTTAACACTACTGTCACTGCTAATAGCAATAATAATGAGAATAATAGTGGTCATTTTGCCAGCATTATGGAAGTTATAAAATACTCTTGGCCAATGACTTAGTAGTCCAAGATACGTATCCATCAGAAAATGGTGCTATCTGACCCCCCTTTACACCTCCTTTCAACATAGCATTTTATGAATGGTTGCTATGGATTAAATGTTTGCGCCCTTCCCAAAATTCATATGTTGAAACCCTAATCCCCAGTGCAAAGGTGTTTGGAGATGGGGCATTCAGGAGGAAATTGGGGCATGGGTGCCCTTATAAAAGACACGAGTTGAATTTGCTTCCCTCTCTGCTTTCCAACAGGTGAGGACAAAAGGGGAAGATGGTTATCTGCAAACCAGACAAAGTGTCTGCACCAGACACCAGATCTCCACTGGCACTTTGATCTTGGACTTCCCAGCCTCCAGAACAATGAGAAATAAATGTCTGTTGTCTAAGCTTTCCAGTCTATGGTAATAAGCCAAACTGACCAAAATGATGGTTATATGCTATAGAATGCCATGTAGTAAGACATTCTGGCCCATCTTAGGGGCTGCAGCACAGATGCCACTGGCAGTCCCTCTCCCCAACTCCTCCTTCCTTACCCTCTGCTATAGATGAATTTTCTTTTGTGTTTCTGTGCTCCTGGCAGGTGGATATGGGTGACCCCTTCCCCTTGTGTCCATGCAGCCATGGAGATACAAAGGGAGGGGTTCCTGATTGTTGTCCCACCCCATGTCTGCTGGATTGGGGTGTCACCAGCTGAGAACAAATCACAGGACAAGAGAATGAGACTCCTGAGAAAGAACTTGTTCTAAGGGACAAGGCAGTCTGAACTTAAAAACTAGACTCAGCACCAAGGTCTAAATCATGAGAAGGAAGTAGGGAAAATAGGCACAGTATGCTGCCTGAATTGGAACTTCCAGATCCAAATGGGCAGGTGTGTCTTGTGAACACAGGCCAGGTGCATGATACAGTTATTTCAATATAAACACTGCCACACTTTGATGCTCAAGCAGCAAAATGAAACACAGAGGGGCATTTTCCTTCTCACTGCACCAGGTCCATAAGGAGGACCTCTGGCTTTGCTGTCTCAGGTTCATCATCATTTGATATGGCAGATCTCCTGAGTAACTGTCCTTCAGGCCTCTAGTTTCAGAGTCTTGTCTTGAAGGGAGCCCCTGTGCTCCTTGTTTAGAGGTGATTGGCTAGGATTGATTTGCAGTCATGGGGTATTCTCTGGGATAGTAGGCCAGAGGAATCCTGGAATGAGCTAGAAATTCTAACTAGGAAAGAAGATATGGTTTCCAAGCATGTTAGCTCAGGCATAAAAATGTGTGAGATCTAATTAGTACTTGTTATTTGAAGAATTCTATAGCACAAGGTGACAAGTTCCCTAGTTTGCCCAGGACTGAGGAACTGAGGGTTTCCCAGGATGTAAAATGGATATATATAGATAGATAGATATATCTCTATATATCTCCATGTACATAGATATAGACATAACATAAAAATGACTAGACTATATGTGATACTGTACAATACTCAGTGTGGGAAGTTTCATTCTCTTCTTCCCTTTCACTTGTCATGTCTTGGACTTTACTTATATTAAGGAAACGCCCACCCAGATTCTCAGGTGGGTTAGTCCAGAGAGCTAACCTGCAGAAGAAGGTGGACTATTTGAGAATTGAGCTGGAGAAAAGACGGATTCCCAACAACAAAGAATAGGAGTCGTTGTGTAAAGTCTCCAACACCTGGAGTTGCCCCCCCACCGCCCCACCTTCTGCATGGTACAACCTTCCTTCCTCTTGCCAGGATATGGCAGAATGGATTCTTTCCAAAAAGGAGAAACCAGAGCCTCCAACAGAAACAGATCTCCTTTCAGGGAAAGGAATGCTTTCTAAAATTTTGTATATCGCCCCATTCGGAAACCTTCCAAGAGGCAGGCTGATTTTCTCCCTTGCAGAAACCATTACAATGAGGGTTTAATATAAGACCCTAAAAAACTCCCATTTCCAAATTGAACAGTTTATCTTGTAGGTGGGATTTTGTTTTCTTTTCATGCTGGACCTAAATTTGGCATCCTATGGAAGTTTTATTGCACAGCATTACTTGAGATCTCAGCCAAATCTCCCAATTCAAGAATGGCAGCTGGGAAAAGTTGAATGAATGGGCTATTTTTTTCTTTCTTTCTTTCCTTCCCTTAACTCCATATGTTTCTCAATTTCTGGCTCATAAATTTAATTAAATAAATATTTTTAAATACGGAAGATGGAGAATGTGAGAACTTGGTAAATATGAAACAAGCTTCTAAATCGATGGGTGTCCATTTGGGAGTCAATGCTATGTGTTTCGGGGGACAGGTATTGCAAAGCCTCCATAGGGAAGATGAATTGGGATCTTCCTGAAAGAGAAGAAAGATTTTGGTATTGAAACATAGATAGAGAAGCCATGGGAATATGAAGAGCCTTAGGAGGTAACCCTCTTATTATAAACTTGCAAGTATGTTTGTGGGAAAAGAGATATTTCTATAATCTATTTGTTGGATTAACTTCAGGAGAGGGCGTGTAAACAAACATGCATTGCATGTTTACTTAGTGTTTCCTGGAGACATGTGTTGACTCCAGCAGCAGTACCAGAGCCCCAGGAAAAGACTTACTTAAAGCTTATTTTGGAGATAACTGAAACAAGGCTTCAGGGTAATGTCTCAAAGGGATACCCAGAAAAGGAAGTAAGTCTGGTGCTCTAAACTTATGCTAAAGGGAGAACTAATTTAATTATTCTTTGACTGTATGTGTTCAGGTCAAACAATGAAAGAAGTCTAAACCATTGTTGTGCTTATAGAGTGAGATTTCCTTTTCACAGAGGCATGGATTAGCAAATCTGAATCTAGTCTGTGTGAATTTTAGTAATGATAAAATAAGTAAATATAATAAAAATAATGGGATCCAGTGTCCTCGTTTCCAGGACAGGAAGTAACATGGTAAGAACAGATGAATGAATCCAGTGGTGTTGGATTGGAACTGGAGCTCTCAGTGGGAATTCATGGCATTTATTACAGAAAGAGACGGAGACACAGAGAGAGAGAGATGGATATGGATATAAATATAAAGATATATGTGGGTATAGATGTGTGTGTGTGTGTATACATGCATCTATTTCCTAGCTCTGTCCTTTTAAGGGGCATAAAGCCAATAAATCCCTGTAGTAATAAGCACACCTGGCTTCCAGATCTTGGTTTCTAAATATCATTCTCTACTAAAAGGAATAAGGCTCTTTGAAGAAATGGCTGATTCCATGGCTAGAAGGAAGGTAAAAGATGAGTCTAGAATATCTTGTGTTTCATAAAGTAAGAACGTGCCCAATGAATGAAGAAGAAAAGTCAAAAAGAATACAGAATCCAGCTTATAAGAGCTTCCATTGGAAGCTCTGGGACAGTTTGGACATCAAAATAAGTTATGATATTGAAGAATTATAGCCTGTTGAATAAAACAAGAGTTCACTGACTGAACTAAATGATCAGAAGGGAAAGCTCTTCCTTACATTAAAAAGTCAACTAATAAATATAGAAGGGATGATGAAAATAGAAATCACCATTTGGCAACTATGGCTGGCAGAATGGGGAGCATGTCTGTAGACAGTAATCCCTTTCAAACTTGTTTATAGGATCTCACTGAGCTTGCTGACTGACCTTTGAGAGGCAAAGTATTTGAATTTTGCAGCACTGATTATATAAACCTAGACAGAGACATGTCTCACTATTTAATAAGACTGTGTTAAAAGTCTACCATTCTGGATGATGTGTTGGGTGTGGAATCAGGTCCCTCCCTTGCCAGGGACACTGGTGATTTCACCCCATGTTCAGACTGGTCTCAAGTTGAAGATGAGTGCAAAAGGCCCTCCATAGCCTAGCCAAGCCCATTGGGTTGGAGGGACAATGTTCCACTTAGAGGGAGCAAAATACATCTTTGTATCTCCTACAGGGCTTTGAGCAGTATGGTGCACAGGGAGAGACTTAATAAATGTTTGGTGAGTGAATGAATGAACACATAAATAAAACAATGGGTAAAGTCAGAGTTAAGTCTTAAATTAGTCACTGATGAACCTTAAAAAGAAAGGAGTTTTAATTTAATTTTATGCCAATAGTACAATTTTCCCTTTTGGAGACTGAAGACATTCACAATCTTTGTATCCTCGTTCTTTAATTCTAACTCCCCTTGCATTTGTGAATGACAGAGAGCATGCTGTGTGAAATACAGCCTTTGTTAATTCTTCCTGAATTTGAACATTATGTTGCTTTTTGATTCCTTCCACTTGGGATTCCAAATGAGCCCAAGTGGATTTTCTGGGGCCCTTGAATAGCTGGAGAAGCAAGGCGATCAGGCACACATACACTGTACACAAGCACACGTAGGCCAACAACATAAACAGACACCTAACTAGAAACAGCTGTGCCGAGTTATTTAGTGAAACACTGAGTAGCTGGAACGAGTAGGATTGGGTGGGAATGAGTTCAAACTCCCCCATGAGGTCTTCCTAAGGCTTTGCAGGAGGGCAAGAACAAGGTCTGGGAAGTGGGGAAATGGAATGGCTCATCCTGTCCTCAGTGTCTCAGTCCCTGCTGACTTCCTAGTTCTGCTCATCCTTGCGATATTACACACTTTTATTTATGTAACATTCAGGCAGAAACAGCTTGAAGCACTCTGGGGGTATTAACCAAGGGGAAATACAAATCAGATTTGACCAAAAGAAAAAGAAGCCTCAGACATCTGAATGGTAAATAAGAAGGGTATCGTATATAACTTTACCTGGCCTCTTTCTGGGTCAGGAAAATCGGGGGATAAATGGTAAAATTTACAGTGCATGGAAGGTTGAGAGGCAAGACTTTCAGCATTTAAGTCTGAGTTCCTCGCATGAGTATAATGTTTACACTCTCCTCAAATCCCTGTTTCCAAAGGAATCTGGTCCATTATTAAATAACATCGCCTTAGTCTCCTCCATGTTCTGAAGTGGGGTAGTAGCAAAATCATGTCTTTATTTCGAAGGTGAGAAATTTACATTATTTTTAGTTAAAATGGTGTCTTCTGAGGAAAAATATACAGTAGAATCACAGATTTCAAAAATTGGAAGGATCTTGGAAACCATACAGTCTAAGCTTATTATCCCAGAGGAGATAACTGAAAATGGAAAAAGGAGGGAATTTTCCCAAAGTTTCAGAAAGACTAAGCATACTGGGCATTGTGAACAAGAGCTAAAATCCCAATTCCAGCTCTAAAAAGATTAGGTGGCACACATCACCTTCCATCTCTGAACTGAATCTTCTTTCTCTCTCATCTTCTTCAGCTGTCATCCAAAAATATCCAGCTTGATTACTCATCTTAGTCATCTGTTGCTTCAGAGCCAAATAAAATTCCTGTTTAGCAGCTACAGGAAGCAATTCCTATTCTGTCCAATTGGCTCAGGGTTGTCAAGACTCTGGATTTGACATGAGATTCCAGTAAAGTTTTGAACAATGGTGGCATTGCTGGGGGAGACATGTTATTCCCCAAATGCATGAGTTGTAATTGCATGTTATGGTGGTTTAAGTTTGGAGTTTGAATATTGGCTCTGCCATGTTATAGCAGGGTGAATTTAGACAAGCTTTGTACTGCCTTCCTCAGAGGATTAAAGGAGATAATGTATATAAAGCACTTAGTACATTTCCTAATATATTAAAATAGCCATCATTTATTTAAAATGTGGTAATACTCCTTTATCACTTATGTTTCTAAAATAAATCTAAGTCAATATTTTGGTAACTTTTAGACACCAATATGCATGGGGGCTTGTCTTCTGGCATCAAAGCCACGTGAAGAAACCCAGGCTGGCCTGCTGGAGGACAAGAGACATGCAGTGCCATGGCCCCCATTGCCCTGATGGGCAGCTCAGCAGCTATCAGATCATATGAACAGGGTCATCCTCAATCATTAGCCCCCAGCTGACCCTCCAGCTGATTACAGATGCAAAAGCAAACTCAAGCAAAGTTAACTGACTAGGCCTAGACCAGAAGAACTGCTCAGCTGACCCAGAGAATTGTGAGTCAAATAATTGGTTATTGATTTAAACTAGTAGTTTTTGAGACAGTTTGTTATGCGGCCCAAGCTAGCTGATACAGTGCCTCAATGTGATCATGCCCCCAAATGAATGAGAGATGATCTATGTAAAGAAGATGTCAAGAAGTCTCCATCAGGAGAATTCTTTTTTCATCAGACAGGGTGGTTTTGCATGGAGTTATTCCTACACTCTTTCTCTCTTGGCCCCTCCTTTTCTGGTGAGGAGTGTAGTCTGTGATCCCAGAATGGAGACTGCTGGACGGGTATGGTGGGGGACCAGGGTATGACCTGGCCTCGTTAACACCATGCTCTAACCAGCTGAGCCAATCTGCCCGTCCCTGTCCTCCTGGAAACTTTTACCATCCACTGTCTTCCAGACTAGAGCACTCCACCGTTTAGTCTTCCCTGAGAAACAAAGATGCATGCAAGCATGTAGTGGAAATGCCAGGCAATGAAACTTGGCAGATGCTTGTTTCCCAGTACTCTGTGTTGGGGTTCCATGAGGGCAGATTTGCCACATTGGAGTCACAGGTGCCAGGAAGGCTTTGCTCCTGGCTACAACAGTCTCCTGTGGGGGTGTCTCTAGAAAGAGAAATTCACTTACTCAATAAACTCATTCTTAACTTCCCAGTCTTTTTCAGGAAAAAGGTTCTTACTCATGTTGTTATTTTAATCTATTTTCTTTATCTCAATCCCAAGGCATCTCAGGTTCCAATTTTATTAACATTTAATATTTCAAAGGAAAAAATGTGTCAGTCAAACCCTAAGATCCTCTTCTTCTTAACACATCTCATTAGATGCTCCACACTCAGCAGGAAAGGCTCCCCACCTGGCTAGTTCTTCTATCAGCTAGACCAACTGCACTCCACCAGGTCTTCAACCTAATGGGTTTTAGTTCTCTGCCAGTCCACAAAAGTATTTAAACAAACCAATTGCATCTTCCTATATGAACCAGGGGGGCCCTGCCCTCTTGTTACTAATAAACCTGCCATACATAGCTCTTGCTTGTTCACCCTATCTCCAAGTGCAACTCTCATGTGGTCCTGTAAGACATGTCTGTCCTCCTCTGGGGTGTGGAGTGTATGTGACTAATACACTGCTGTGAATCTTATCTCCCCAGTGTTGGGTGTTATGTGTTCAGTCATCTCAGACTATTTTGTGTGGGTTTTTTTTTTTTGGCGGGGGTGGATCTCTCCCTCATGAGTGGGTGAATAAGATGTGATTAGAACAAGGTGTCACTCTGGATCCTCGGGACAGTGAGTATTTACCAACCAGTAAAGAAGTATTTCAATTTTAACAACCATTTCAGCTGTATTTGAACAACTGGTAGGGTTGTAATGTATTTGGATCCCTGCTACTCCCCTTCTTTAGATTCTCTTACTGGACAATGTCACTCTCTAATTAAGGAGATTGTGAACTGATCCTATTATTTTAGAGGTGACTGGCCAGAATGGATTAGAGAGGCTACAACATTGTGTTCAAAAGTGTACTTTTATAGACATCTCATTTCTGCAAGGAAGAAACTCTTAGGCTCCCAACCTATTGGGAGTACAATTTTTGTGTTATTTGGCATTGGAGAAAATAAGGTAGAAATGGTGAGCAGGGTCATCATGGAATCTCAGGACCAGAAGGAAACTCACAGTCATCCAGTGCAGTCCCTTCATTATACAAATCAGGATACTGAAGCCCAGGGAAGGGAAGTGATCTGCACAAAGTAACCCTGGGAAAAGAGGCTAGGAGAGGAACAGCAAGGAGAAAACAGGAAGGGAGAGGGCAGGTATGAAGAAACAAGATGGGAATAATGTACGTAATTTATGGTTGCCCAAGAATAGGGAAGTGAGATTAGAGCCCCTCAAAGAGAAACTTGTCAACTGCTTGCCTTCTAGCACCACCCAGGAGCAATTGTTTCAGTAAAGACAAATAGAAATTGCAATAAAACATTGCTAGCATTGCCATTATTAGTCAAATTTCAGGCATACTTATGTTAACTTACTTGACATTGTTACCTACACTGTGAGAGAGGCAAGATACAACTTTGATTTTTGTCAGCATCATACACGAATTCCAACATCATACATCCTGTGACTTTATCCCAAGTCACACAGTTGGGAGATTCTGACTCCAGGTCTCCCATGAAGGCAATTCCCTATTTTAGGCAAGGGAAACTTAATCCTCAATGGATGGGTCTCACTCTTTTAGATTAATTGGCTGCCCCGTTGTAGTGAAATCCAGAGGCTTTTACTGAAAGAAGGTGCTAGATTCTAAGTGAAAGCAGGCATCACGAAGAGCTCTCTCAACAAAGAACTGGAAGAGGTGGATTCTGGCCAAGGCTTTGGCACTGACCAGCTGTATGATCTTGGACACATCATGCCTGTTACCAAAAACAAGGAATCTGGACCAGGTGATGTCTGAGATGTCATCCAGCCCCACAATCCTGAGGTTGTGATGGTCAGATGGATTTTACTTCCCAGTTAGCTGGTGAATGTACCTGATCCCACAGGAAGGCACTCATAGGAAGGCTCCAGGTGGAGCTCTCTTGTGAAGGTACTTCAGAACCCAGAAGAATCTCACTTCCTCTTAGAAATTTCATTGAGTGACCAAGGTGAGCCCTGGGGTATTTTTCTCTAGGGTCATCCAAACAACAGACCTTTAAGACCTGTGAAAAATCATAACATTTAATTATATACGATATGGGCAAACCTGGAGGGAAAACAGGCATTTCCCATCTGTTACTTATGGAAATGTCCACTGGTGCCACCTCATTGAAGGACACTTCATAGTGTCCTTCATAGTATCTAAGGCAATATCCATCAAAAAGACAAACATACATCTTTCTGACCCAGCAATTCATCATCCAGGAATTTATCTGACAATATACTAATATCTGTACCATGTTACCCATCACTGTATTGCTTCTAGTACAAATGACTGAACTAAATATCCATTAATAAAAGACTGGTTAGTTAAATGACTGTTGAGTAGCATTCTCCATAACTAAGTTAAATGAGAAAGATTTGAATAGAGGGCGATTTCTAAAATAGATTATTAGATAAAGAAAGCAAGGAAGGAAGTGCTCAAAAGACCCCACGATGGTAAGATTGTATCAAAGGAACACAGGTGTCAACAGAAAGAGTGCTCAGTGGCCTCAACTGGAATAATTTGAGGAACAAAATAAATAAAGTAGTATTAGATTATGCTATGGCCTGAACTGTGTCACCCCTCAATTCATAATTTGGAGCTCTAACTCTCAGTGTAACTGTATTTGGAAATAGGGTCTTTCAGAAGCAATTAAGGTTAAATGAGGTCATATAGGCAGGGGCCCTGATCTGATAGGATTTGTGTCCTTATAAGAACCTTGAGGAAGCTTGCTCTGTCTCTACTATGAGGATACAATGAGAAGGTGGATGTCTGCTAGCCAGGAAGTGAGCTCTCACCAGAAATCAAACCAGCCAACACCTTGACTTTGGGCCTCCCAGCCTTCAGAACTGTGAGAAAATAAATTTCTATTGTTTAAGCCACCTAGTCTGTGGTATTTTGTTATGGCAGCCTGAGCTGACTAATACAGATTACAATACAAACTATAAAATAAATATCCATGGGTCCTTACTGCCATAAATAAATGACTGCTTAAATAAATAAATGCAGGAGAAGAGACAAATCTGCACAGAATTCCAAATAATTTATTCAGATACTTTGTCCTCAAGGAGGAGGTATAGAGTAACTTTTTCCAAATAGCACAGTACAGAAAGGGAGGAAAATGAATAAATTTGTGGTGGAGAAATCTGCCAGGTGATCGTCATCAGCCAAATGATCAAGGTTAAAATCAAGAGTGCTAAGTCATATTGATGGCGTGTACTTTTCATATGAAAATGGCACTTGATTTCTGTGGTCTGATTTCTGTGGCCTTCCTTCCAAATCCATAACCCCAGCCTAAACATGAGAAAATCATCAGAAAAATCCCAGCTGAGGGACATTCTACAAAATACCTGACCAGCACCCCTCTAAACGGTCAAGGTCATCAAAAACGGAATGTTTGAGAAACTGGTACAGCCAAGAGGAGCCTGACAACTAAATGTAACGTGGCATCCTGGATGGGATCTTACAATAGAAAAAAAATACATTAGGTGAAAACTAAGGAAGTCTGAATAAGGTATGGACTTTTATTAAAGATAATGTATCAATGTTGGTTCAAAAATGGTGACAAATGTACCTTACTAATGTTAAGATGTTAATGGTAGAAGACATTGTGTGTGGGGCTTGTGAGAATTCTCCATACTACTTTTGCAACTTTTCTATAAATTTAAAACCATTCTATAATTAAAATTATTTTTTAAAAATGCAGAACAATACTTTTCTATGTTTCTGTTTGTGTGTGTGCGCATGTGTGTGTGTGTGTGTGTGTGTGTTTGTTTAAAGGGCAACTAGGAGGTAGAAGATTAGAAAGAAGAAAAAAAGGAAAAACAAATGTCTCTGGAAGAAAATACACAAAACTAGAGAGAAGCTCAGTAGATGAGACTTTTTACTGTGTTCTCCTTTGCACATTTTGATTATTACTTTTATGAGAATATTTTTACCTATTTTTTAAAAGTATTAAATATTTAATGTAATTGAAAATCTTAAATATTTAATATTAAATATCATTAAAATAATAGAAGTCTCAACAGGAATTACCCTCCATAGTGGCACAAGAAGAGAGGGGTCAATCTTGGGAGTTCCCTACCAACTTGGGATTGGGAAGCTAACTACAAGGCAGATGTGTTCATATGGCAGGTGCTTCATGAGAAAGAAAAACAACACATGGAGCAAGATGCCATAAAGGTGATTGAGCAGCAGAGACTTAATGAGCTCAAGACATAAAGGCCTCAGCATCTGGAGAAGGTTGTTGAGGGACCATAGGGGCAGAAGCTAGGTTAGTGCAGCTGCCCATATGGTTCTCACTTGATTTTAGGCTTCTGCACGTTCCTTGTCCTCAGGAAGTGATGTGACAGGAGTGCTAACTGGAAATAAGGACTTGGATGCAGGAAAAGAAAATGCCTGAAACTTTTGCCCAGCTCTTGACCCCAGGGCTCTGGGTGGTGCTAAGAGTATTCCATGAACTTCTTTTGTTTATTGCTTTAGATATACATAAATATTTTTGTTCTTTTTGCATTATTATTCCTGTAGTTGAACTAGTGTCGCAACATTTTCTAGGCTGCAGCCTGGAAACCTTAGTTTGGAGAATTCTATGAACAAAGTCATATTTCTTTCATCATCTGCACCATATATTTGGGCCCTGGTTAATTAAGCACTCAACACCATCTGTGCACTTCCCTGTATTGTTCTCCAGAGAAAGCAAAGTGTAAGTCTTTTGTCCTATGCATAATCTGCAAACTCCTTGGAGGAATCATGTCTTGTATATCTTATATATCCTGCAGGCAACTCAGGGTTGGACCAACTATTTCATGCTTCTAGACCAACCTGTTACTGTTCTATTCCCCAACTTGTGTTAGTGTTGTCTTTCTTAGTTGAGGGGACTATGTCATTCACTGTTCCAAACCAAGACAATTTTGAGGGTGAAAGTGTGGTGGTATTAATAACACTGAGGGATATCAGTCATAAACTGGAACTGTCCCAGGGCAAACTGCAAACTGGGACATAAGGGTAGGCCCACTCATAGGATTTACCATGTCAGCGGGGAGGGTACAAATGGAGGCCCACATATCACATCTAAATATTTAAAAGCTATGCATGAAGCTAAGAAAGCATTAAATAAACTATCCTCCTGTCTCAAAAAATAGGCCTTTGTAATGACAATACTCATTTTCACACCCTCTCCTCCTTTCCAAATAATTGAGAAATCCATAGGAAAATACCTTTATTCTGTGTGTGTGTGTTTATATATGGGGGAGGGGGAGCAGGGGACTCTTTTATCCCCTACTAGAGGCTTCACTGACCCCTTCCCTATTGCCCCTCTCCAATTTCCACCATCCAGATGCCTCCAGGCTGCGGTCTCAAGCTTTCTATTTACCCTACCCAAGTCCAAGCTTTGCAAACTCTGTCTACAAGGTATCCTAACCCACCAGCTCCACCAGCACAGACCTTTCCAGACCTCCAAAGAACACTGAGGCTGGAAGGCCTCGTGCAGGTAGAACCCTCAGACTCCTCAGAATACCTTGCCACAATATGGTGGCTTGTGGCAAGCTGCCCTCAGCCCCAGACCCTGGGCCTGGGCTCCTGAATTACCCATTTTCTATTTCCTTCCCAGACTCCTTCGCATACCAGGTATGGACACCCCATCTCAACAGTTCCAAGTTGTGTTTCTGTTCCCCACCAATAGCTGCCCGTTGGCCACTGCCTGAGTGAGAGGCATGGCCTTCCCTTGGGAAGGAAATTCTGAGGTCCCATGTCCCCAGAACGTGGTCTGGAAGGTGGAGCATCAGCTCTAGGTGGGCATGATCCCATGACCTTGCAGATTTCTCCTGCTCTGAGGAGGGGCTAAACCAGAGGAGGCTATACAGGATCGCCCTCTAAAGTGTGGGACTCCAGGGCAAGACTCCTCTTGTCTGAATTGTGTTGTGGACTGCATTGTATCCCCCCAAAATTCATTAAAAAAAGGTTGAAGTTCTCATTCTCGGCGTGACTGCATTTGGGGATAGGTCGTTTAAGGAGGTAATTAAGCTTAAATGAGGTTGTGAGGGTGGGGCCCTAATCCAATAGGACTGGTGTTCTTATAATAAGAGGGTATTAAGGAGGGCACGTACTGCATGGAGCACTGGGTGTTATACGAAAACAATGAAGTATGGATCACTACATCAAAAACTAATGATGTATTGTATGGTGACTAACATAACATAATAAAATAAGATTTAAAAAAATAATAAGAGGGAGAGACACCAGATATATCTCTGTCTCTGTCTCTCTTTCTGTGCTCACGCAGAAAAGGCTGTATGAAGACACAGTGAATGGTGGCTATCTACAAGCCTAGGAGAGAGGTGTCACCAGAACCCAAGACCATGTGAACCTTTATTTTTGACTTTCAGCCTCCAGAACTATGAGGCAACTAATTCTGTTCTTTAAGCCATTCAGCCCATGGTATTTTGTTATGGTGGCCCAATTAGACCAATACTCCTGGGAATGAGGGCAATCCTGTGCAGAGCAACCCCCCCTCCAGTCTTAGACATGCTCTCTGCATTCCAAGTATAATGAGGAGGGAGGCTGAGTTTAAGAAAATAGGAGTGGGAAATGGAAGAAAGAAAGCTGATGGATGCAGAGCATGAGCATTACCAGGAAGATTGCACCACAAGGGGCATTATTCCTCTATTCCCATGTTCAGTTGACAAGTACCAAATTTCCACTTGTGCCAGGCATGGGCTAGGCAGTGGAAATGCAGTTTGAACAAGATAGAGAAGGTCCCAGTTCTCGATGTGCCTACTTTCTAGTAGGATCACTGGGTGGTAGTATTAGGATGGTCTCTTAAATCATAAAGAGATGGATGAACAGTATCCTTTTGGAAACTCTCAACCTCATTCTCCATATGTTCCTCATCTGAAAGGATGACCCAGGAGGTAGAGGTGGGGCGTCCCTCTGTTGCCTTGGTCATCATCTCTTCCCTGACACCTCCAGCAATTGGAGGAGGTTGGGTGTGATAAACCCTTCCAGCATCTGAGCATAGCTGGGATCCAGATGTGGCTCTGGGGAAGCTGGGTTAGATGGGGAGGTTGCTGAGAGGTGAGCTCAAACAGGTGGTCCAATTCCTGGCTCTGTATGAAGAGGTTTGGTCAGTGCAATGACTTCAGAGTTCCAATCCCCTACCTGTCAAATAGTCATTGGACTAGAAATTTCCTGGACTCCTGGCTACTTAATCCACCTGGGATTAGCCTCAGTTTTCACCATCCCAAGAGGGGTGTCTCAACATTATTTTATTTTATTTTATTTTATTTTATTTTGTTAAAGGAAACAGGAAAATGAGGGTTCCTTCCTCCTCTTCCCTACACCTGTTCCCTTCCCCAAGCAGAATACGGCCCTGACTTCTCAGACTCTGCTCAGCATTCCTCAAAAGGCATCATCACTCTGAGCCAGATAATTTGTGATTCTCCAGGCCTTGAAATAAACTTGATCTGATTAGTATTGATCACCTAAATAAAAAAAAAATAATAATAATAACAATAATAAAAGGGACTTGTTTATTTTCCCAGGGAAGAATTTTATTTCCCCATCTCATCTCTTTACTGTCAGCTCTTTTCAAAGCTATAAAAGCACCTTGGCTCCATACCAGGTCATGCCTGTGGGATTTCACTGTTGTAGAACAGGGGGTGGGGGTGAGGGGAAGAACCTAAACTTTGTCAGCTGCAATTTCCCAGTGAGGGAATGAAAGAATACCAGGTTCCACTCATACCTTGACCATGAGACTAGCCTTCAAAAGTTTCTGAATACTGCTTTGAACTTCTCCAGTCGTCTTTCCAGACACTTTAAGCAAGCAAATCTTCACATTAAAATGATTTGGGGGGGGGGGACCCTCTAAAATGCCAAAAGAAGCATGAAATACTAAAAGGATTTTTAGTACTTTCAGTACTAAAAGGATCTGTGTAAAAGTATTATGCAAACAGGGAAATTCTGCTTCTGAAATGGAGGAAGAGACTGGAAGGAGTTAATTTACAAATTTGCTGGAAAGATCTCTTCTGCTTTTCCCAGATGTTCACACACCTGTGCCTATCACCACTGCCCCTAGTTATTCCTGTCTCATGGGACCTATAAAGTCTCCCACTCATATGTTCCTGGAGCATCTTAGACCCCAGCATTTAGCTTTGAATCTTCAGAGGCCCCCATTCCAGATCCCCACCCTCACATCTCATCTCCACCCAGTCTCTGGATCTAAAATTAGCCCATTTCCCAGAGTGCTCAGTCTCATCTTCTTGGTTCTTCACTCTTTCACTGGGTTGGGTTCCTGGCTTGCAATACAAGAATGGGGGAGAAAAAGCCATCACTTTAAACAGAATTCCATTCTTCTCCAGGTCCCCAAGGAGGCCATGGCATAGCACAAGTATCCAGTGACCAGGAGCTGCTGTTACCAATTTGTCACTGTATCCTGACTTGGCTGGGGGGTCCTGGCCCCGTGCCCCCTTTCCAGCCCTTCAACAACTCCTGAGATTTCTCCTTACCCACAGTGCCCTCCCAGGAGAACCAATGGGAAAATGAGAGTGTGGGGCCTTTGCTAGTTAAATGTGCTCACCCTCAAAATACACAGCGTGGGTCATTGTGGGTTATCTACTCAATTGGCAAGACTGAACATGTGCTATATGTGAAATAGCCAGAAATGTGAAATAGCTAAATGTGAAATAGCCAGAAAATAAGAAAGTTCATCTTTGATGAACTTTTGAAGAATTTTGCAATCAAAAATATCTAAGGGAAAAACTATTTTTATTTCAGTAAATCTTTAAGTCTTGTCTTCTTAAATTTGGTGTTATTTATTTTGAAAGTTGCATTAATTATTTTCATGCCTAGCATCTCTTAGTGTGTTCTCTGACCCCACATATCACAGAAACAGCACACAGTCAGGAGTCATTGTAGAGGAATGACTAGCACCTAGGTGTCCTAGCTGGTTGTACGAACTTGTTCAAATTGTGTAACTTCATACTCTGGTTTCTCTTCAGATCGCATAAATCTTTTGCCTTTTACAAATTGTGTGTAACTTCTTTGGACTGTCGTTTCTTAATGTGTCAAATAAAAATTGATCTCAATGTTTAAAATCACTTTCAGTTCTAAAAGTCCATGATGCTACAACTTTACAGTAATTTAAATTCCTATACATGAAGCAGCCGAGGTTTAAAAATTATAATTAACTTATTACTGTCATCTTGGCTGGAAGCCTTGGAAGCCATAGTTGCCCATAGGGCACAGATGAAACTTTAGCATGTGCTTTTGAATGGCTCCTCCCTCGGGATATGGCACATGACTCTGTGGCTTGAAGTGGGATGGAGAATGCAGCCTCCCTGAAACAAAGGACTCTTTAGGGTCGGGATGTCCAATACAAACTGTAAACTGGAAGAGACCACCATGTTCCAGTGAAAGAGTCTGATGAAAAACAGATCCTGGGCCCATGGTTGCAGAGTTCCTGGGGACTGCTCAGCTCCTGCTCAGCATACCGCTCTGCCCTGTCAGTAATTGAGAAAATGGAAATGACCTTCCCTGGCCCCATAGCCAGACCCAAGCCATCCACCCCCAGGGGGAACCTTGATCAGAGTCTCCCTGGGCAGTGACCTCTTGGGGAATGTAGTAAATCCTATCCAGTAGGTAATCTTTAAGGAGCCTTCAGGCTTTGGTGCCTTGTGACTCAAAACCTGGGGTCTTAGGGATAGGAGGTTGATTTCTAGGGAATTAGCCAAAGCTAATTCTGCAACCCCAATGTTCTCTCGGTCATTGGCTCTGCCTCAGGTGAGGAAGGCGAGCCACCCAAAGTCGAAGTGAGCAACAGTAAAATAACAGAAACTTCAGAGCACTGACATTTTGTGTGTGGTTTGGAAGGAGGTATGTGCAGTTTCTGCCCAGAGAATCCAAGAAGGCTTCGTAGAGGAGGTGGGAGCCTGAGAGTGTTTTAACGAGGGAGGAGGAAGGCACATTAATAGATATGAGGTTAAAAAGAGGCTTTCCACAGGCAAACCCAAGCTGATTAGGTGCCTGAATGCTAGAGGCTGTGAACCCTGGGTACCCACTCAGTGGGTGGTCTGTGCTATTGTGTGAATTACCCATGGACCCCCAGAAAGCTGTGGCCTGTGCTGCCCGGGGTTGGACTGCTGTTACTTCTCCCTTTAGCCTGGGGCAGAAGGCAGCCATAAGCCTCAGCCTGACAAGGACACAAAGCAGAGGTGAAGGGGAAGAAGTGATGGACACAGAGGACGGTGGAAGGCCAGTTGTCCGGAGCTTCACCGCCCACCCAGCTGCCCTTCTTTTCACCCTCCCCTTCCAAGGCCTCCAGAACAAGCGCTTTTCCCGCCAGATGTTTTGAATCTCCTTTCCCATCCTAATTAAAGACAGCTTTTCTTTCTGCTTGGGAAGGAAGGGGAGGAATATGCCTTGCAGCCCTTTCCCTTCACTCCTCCCTCCTTCCTCTGGGGTGAGATGCTCTCCATTTCCAAGCAAAAGGTGGGGTCAGATGGTTCACCCAGCCCCTTCCCAGCAGAAAGCCAGTCTCAGGACTCTAGCTCCTTTTCCCAGTAGGGGGGATGTGGCCCTCACTGCATCTCCCCCATCCTCTCCCCTACAGCACTCACCTCAGTAAGATAGCTGCAAACCCCACTTCCCCAGAGAAGCTGCACTTTTCAGCTATCAGTGGGGGAACAATGCCTCTGCCTCAGAGCAGACGTCTTTCCCAGGAGAGAGCTGTGGCCAGTTAGAGGAATTGTTCACTTTTCTCGCCAAGTACCACTGGAACCACTCAATTAGGGATAACTGCAGTTCAGCACCAGTTCCCAAGGGTAGCCATGTAGCATCAGAAATCCTGTCCAGATGCACCCGTGGGCCTGCACAGTCTTCAGCCAGCCCCAGTGCTTCTGTCAGTCCAGCTTGATATTCTGTAATTCTGAGGATTGTAAGGCAAAGGTGAAAGGACCCCTATAGAGCACTGTGGAGAAGCACCCTTTCATTGGCTCAGTAACCTACATTTTTCAGACCACCCAAGCCTGAGGATGAAAATAGGATCCCAAGAGCAAATACAGAACTTCTCCAGGAAACTACACTTGTGTTCTGTAGAACTTCCAGCTCCCTCTCAAATTTCTTTCAAGCAGCCCTGAGTTTCTGTCTCCCTTGGTGTCTCATCAGTAGCCTCAGAGCAGAGAGTGTCCATTATGGGCTCTGCAAGGCAGTCCTTGGGGCTACCGTGTGACATCTGGTGCTTTTATCTTTTCCCACTCTAGCTTATTTGGGGTAATGACTCCCATTGCTGCTGAAACTCTGTCACTGATGCCTGCTGGAGACATTTAATTCTTGCCAGTATCCAATGTCAAAGTCATTGCCGTCTATGGTGGGGCATCCTCACCAGTTACAACTGAAGATGTTGGCACCAATACTGCAGATGCCCTGCATGCTAATATCCCAGCACTTTTGTTTTCACTTTGCTCTTCTACTAGTTCCACAAAATCACAGTGGCTGGCATGAAGGAAAGGGAATCTGGGGTGAGATGCCCTTTCCCCTAGAACTAGTGAGCCTGTGTCCTGAAAGCAAACACATGTGCCCTGACACTAACTCCATTCCATGGTTCCTTGTATAAATACCTGGCAGACTTACCCCATCAGCCCTCCACATATGGCATGTTTCCTAAATCCCAGCACTCAGATAGTTCTAATTCACACTGAGACAGATTCAGAATTACTATGACTGTGGTAGTTAAGAGCTTGGGTTTGAATCCTGGTTCTACCACTTACTAGCTCTGACCCTAGTTTCCTCATCTGTAAAATATGGAAGATAAGAATTCTTATGTCACAAAAGTTGTGTTAAAGGCAATGCATGCCACTTAACCTATTGTTTAAAATGTGGTCGATATTGACTATTATAGTTTTTATTAATTTTTTCTTAATGAAGAAGGAGTTGAGACTGAGATGGGTGAGGTGACTTATCTACTACATAGCCAGTGAGTAGCAAAGGCAAGTCAATGTACCTCCAAGCATCTGGCTTAAAGTTCAGTCTTCTTGGATAGCATCATCTTTCCATAGCTCCACAGGTGAACTTCTACCAGAACTGTATTTGCTTAGCAGTTTTTTCCCATTTAATGTCTCTGAGGAACCCATGCTGAAAAAACTGAGTATGCAAACAGAGTCAAGGGAAGGCAGGAAGGAGATGAAGAGAAAGCAGACTATAAATTCTGATAAAGTAGAGGGAATCATCCATGAGTCATCTGATGGTGGCCAGCCTCTTCAGCTCCTTGTTTTATGGAGGAATTCAGAAGACACTTGTCTTTCACCTTCAAAGGAAAATCATGAGGCTTGGAGACTAGTCAAGCTGTGCTCAACTCCTGGCACACTGACCACCTGTTAGTTGGGGTCTTTTGATAATGCATTGACTAACCTATATAAGGGAACAAGAAAGGACTTGGATAATTGTTGCCTTATTGAAAAAACTCAAACTTGAGAATTACAAAGGGAAAAAAACTTTGCCAAGGTGACACATCCAAGATCTGGGCAGATCTGGAACAAAAGCGCAGGTCTCATGAATGTTTTAATGTGATCTGAATCTAAGATGTTTTCCCAAAGTCTCCAGAGTGAGGACACATGTCCCCACATGTCAGTAACATGCAGGGTCGCTCTGGTAGAACAACCAGGCTTATGAGGCTGCAGACCAAACACAGGTAGCCAGTGGGGTGCCAGGAAGCCCTTACTCTTGTACTCTTCTTGCTGTTGAATCTCAATTACTCAGACTTTGGTAGAAAGAATGTTCTCCAACAGGCTAGTTTTACCCTTTAATAAAATAGGTAGCTGTTTTCATGATGGTAATTTAAGGGAGGCAGGTTAGGGCTCTGTACTTCCTATCTATTGTATAACAAATTAAACTTAGTGGCTTCAAAGAAGATAAACTTTTATCAAAATTTCTGTGTGTCAGGAATTTGAGAGAGTGGGTGGTTCTGGCTTGAGATCCCTTATGAAGTTGCAGTCAAGATGTCAACTGGGGCTGTAGTCTTTTGAAGGCTTGCCTGGAGCTGGAGGATCTGCTTCCAAGATGGCACACTCACACAGCTATGGACTGGAGGCCTCAGCTCCTCATCACATGGAGGTAAAGGGCCAGCCCTGGCAGCTGACACCCCCCAGAGGGAGTGATCAAGAGAGAGACCAAGGAGGATGCTGCCTCATTTATGATTGAGTCTCAGCACTGTTATCTCTGCCATATTCTAGTCTTTAGGAATGAGTTACTAAATCCAGTTCACACTAATAGAAGGGGGAGTATTAAGAATTTGTGGAGCATTTTTTCATGTGTCTGTTGGCCATTTGCATGTCTTCTTTGGAGAAAAGTCTGTTCATGTCTTCTGCCCATTTCTTGACTGGATTATTTGTTTTTTGGGTGTTGAGTGTGATAAGTTCTTTATAAATCTTGGATACTAGCCCTTTATCTGAAATGTCATTTGCAAATATCTTCTCCCATTCTGTAGGTTGCCTTTTAGTTTTGTTGACTGTTTCCTTTGCTGTGCAGAAGCTCCACATCACTTGGCATCAGGGAAATACAAATCAAATACAAATCAAAACCACAATGAGATTCCAATCAGAATGGCTAAAATTAACAAGTAAGGAAAGAACAAATGTTGGTGAGGATGTGGAGAAAGGGGAACCCTCTTACACTGTTGGTGGGAATGCAAGCTGGTGCAGCCACTTTGGAAAACAGTATGGAGGTTCCTCAAGATGTTCAAAATAGAGCTACTTTATGACCTAGCAATTACACTACTAGATATTTACCCCAAAGATACAAATATATTGATCTGAAGGGGACCTGTACCCCAATGTTCATAGCAGCAATGTCCACAATAGCCAAACTGTGGAAAGGGCCCAGATGTCCATCGACAGATGAATGGATAAAGAAGATGTGATATATATATGTACACACACACACACACACACTGGAATATTACTCAGCCATCAGAAAGAATGAATAACTAGCATTTACATCAACATGGATGGAACTGGAGAGTATTACGCTGAGTGAAATAAGTCAATCAGAGAAAGACAATTATCATATGGTTTCACTCATATATGGAATATAAGAAAAAAGGCAGAGGATCATAGGAAAAGGGAGGGAAAACTGAATGGGAAGTCATCGAGGGAGAAAAACCATGAGAGACTCTTAACTATAAGAAACAAACTGAGGGTTGCTGGAGGGGAGGTGGGTGGGGGGGATGGGGTAATTGGGTGATGGGCATTAAGGAGGTCATATGATGTGATGAGCACTGGGTGTTATATGCAACTGATGAATTATTGAACTCTACATCTGAAACTAGTGATGTACTATATGTTGGCTAATTGAATTTAAATTAAAAAAAGAAAAAATAAGAATCTGTGGACATATTTTAAAATCATCACATGCTCTATTAGCCTGAGCATTATCCATTTGTTGGAAATTTTACCTTAGTGAATTCAAGAGAAATTTAAAAAAAAAGGCAAAATTCATTTTCAAGTCCAACAATTTAAATTTATGTCAATTGTGAGTGTTTGGAATAGCACTGGCCAAGAGTTGGAGGTTCAGGTTCTATTTTATACTCTGCCTCTGGCATGCCAGAGGCCTTGGACATATCACTTCTTCTGGGCCTCAGTTTCTTTCTTTGTAAAATAAGGTGCATGGACTAGATTTTTACAGAGTCCCCTTTGACTTTGATATTCTCTCTCCCAGTACTATCTATTATGTTTTAAGATCCATTTATGACAATATCTCCTGTGTATGCTATCTAACCATACATATATGCATGTATATATGAACACATATGTATATATTTAACATGTTTTTATATGTGTCTCTATGTCAAAAATCTATTTAAATAAATTTTTATGGCCCTTTAAGTTTTAGAAGTAAGGTGAGGTTGTTTATGTTACAAGAACATATTTTATTTGCCCACAGCAGCCAAAGCACAGCATGCTATTTCTATAAATGGGGCATGATGATGTTTTGTTATGAAATGCCTTTTGATGTAGGACAGCCACAGTCCAATGACTTCCAAATATACTTCAGCCTACTGTAAAGAATAAAATGATAGATCTTCTCTTGGCCACAGGGTCTCTGCACACATTTCCAGGAACTTGAGACCATTTACTAAATCCAAACAGAGAAACATTGTTTTAATGGTTATAGATGTGTCCACTCAGCTTTGAACAAGCCCTCCCGCCTACTCCTAGCCCCTCATGTTTGAAGCCCAGCATGAATCAGTCAGCCTGGGTCACAAAAGAAGCAACATACCTGAGTGTCTTTTCGAGACAAAACACCAGCCTTCCAAGTTGTTCCACAGACCACATGTGACTCTTCCTTGACCCACCATTCTGCAGGTAAAATATCCTAGTCAGGGGGTCTCTTTATTTTCCCCAAGGACTATCCTCCTTGGGGGATTGTCCTATGTATTGTTCTATGGGTTTCTCTAGTCTCTGGGTCTTCCCTAGAAGTCCTACTGTGCATATACATCCCAGGGAACTATTCATACAGGTGCAGAAGAGGGTCTTGCTCAAGATATTCACAGTGGTGATGTTTGTAGTCATGGGAGTTAGATTCAGTTAGGTGTCCATCTTCAGGGAATGGACACGTACATGTGGTAGAAGCATAGTGTGGATACTGATCAAGGACTAGAAGTGTATAAGTTATCTATTGCTGTGTAACAAATTACTCAATTTAGGATCTTAAAGCAACAAACATTTATTATCTTGCAGACTCTATGGCTCAGGAGCCAGCATAGCCCAAGTTGTGTCCTTTGGCTCAGGACCTGTCATAATAGGGCAATCAAGTATTATCCAGAGCTTTAGTCATCCCAAGGCTCAACTGGATTGAGGGAATGTTTACTTCCAAAGTCACTCATAGGCTGTTGGCAGGATTCAGTTTTTTTTTTTGTGCTATTGAACTGTGGGCCTCAATTCCTTGCTGGCTGTTGGCTGGAGACCTCTCTTCAGCCCCTGCCATTGGGCCTCTGTAAGAGGCAGCTCTCAACATTTCAGCTTGTTTCCATCAGAGTGAACAAAATAAGAAAGCAAGAGAGGAAGATGGAAGTTTTTCGTAACTGAATCTCATAAGTGACATCCATCACTTTTGCCACATTCTGTTCATTAGGAGCAGGTTACTAGGTCCGGCTCACATGCAAGAGGAGGTGATTGCTCAGGGCATGAACACAACAGTCTGGAGCCACTTTAGGAGCCACCCACCACAGGAAGTGACAAATTAAAGAACCACACAGAATTAAATACAGTACTTCACAGAAAAGGGTAAGAGCTGGGATGAAGTCTGCAGTTTAATTTACAACCCATGTAAAATAAAATACAGAGGAAGCAGTGGTAGATGTTTTACAAGGACACAACAGACTCAAGGGCATATACCAGTTTCATGGCAATGTTTGCCTGCTGGCAATGGAGAGCGGAGGAAAAGTGAGAAATAACTACACAAATCCAGAGTGGGGCCTTGCAGACACAGGAGAAAATGGCGGACTGGGAACTCAGGACCAAGTTCAACTTTCTGCATCTGAGGTTCAAAAGAAAGGGAAAGTAATGAAACAAACCCTGTATGTCTCCTAATACTCATGCCCTAACAGAAGGTTCTCACCAAGATCCCACACCCCAATATCACACTGGATTAAAGCCACCTCAAGGGCTCAGAGCTCAGAGACTTCTAATGGGTAAAAGTGGCATCTGTGTCATTGTGGCTTACTTTGGAGTTGGTAAGAAGCTCTAAAAATTCAGTGTGCAAAAGATGGGCCCACAGGGTGACCAACTGTCCCAGGACCAAAGGAGTTTCTAAACATGGGATTGTGAACACTAAAATCAAGACAGTCCTGGGAAAACTGGGATGAGTTGGTCACCTTAACAACGTGGGGAGCTTGTGAAAAATGCAAATTGCAGCACCTTCACAGGAGACTGGGATTCAGTGTGCCTGAGCTAGACCAGAAATCTGCATTTTAAGCAGCATCAGAAGCCCTTCAAATATAGTTGGCCCATGGGGCACCCTCTGAGAAACATTACCATGGAAGGATACTTTTGAAAGGTACTGCTGGTAGCATGAAAGCTCTAGCAATTCTCAAGTTTGTGATCACAAATCCTATGCAGACTTCTGAGAGTAATTCTTCATTACCTGTTGATAATCTGAGGGCTCTAGTTCACAGTTCACTGATTTCTAGAATTTGTCTTCCATATAACACAGACCCAGATCTAGGAGGCAAAGTTCAGGACGGGGTCAAGACAGAAGTTTAGGGAAGAAGATTTCCCTGACTGGCTGTTATAAGAAACCACACCCCATGGCTGGATTAGTCAGCTACAGAAAAGTCTCCTGAAAGTCACCCACCCCACAGTGCTATCTGAGGAATGTGCTAATAAGATTAGAATGAGAACCTATAGGTCTTCAGGAAGGAGCCTGCCTAAAATGTAATCTCTGTACAATATTTTCCATATTTGGAAAATAAAAAGGTTACATAAGTGTATTGAGAGGAGAAAATGTGATGAAGTAATGATGGTCCAATGGAATCTAGCTGAAGGAGGGTGGGGAGTCCTGACATCATGGGGGTGCAGATCATGAGTGGCAGCAGGTGTACTTAGGTAGAACCATCCTTATGAGGAAGAGTGTGTCAGACCACAAGTTTGTCAAATACTTCTAGGGATCAATTGATTGTTCTAGCTCTATTTTTAATGTCACTAAATAGCCTTTTAATCTCCCTTTATTCTTTGTTCTTCAAATGTAGACTGAATAACTTCTGTGTGAAGGGTACATAAGGGCTTAGAGTTGTTTGCATCCTACTTAATTTTTTAATTGGATTTTAGGTCTAATGAAAGTAAATTCTAATTACCAGAAGACCAATGCAAAGAAAGTTTATTGGTGGGTTCATAAGTCATCTCTAATGGTAAGAGCTTGTCATGGTTTTAGATTCCCCCTAGAGTGGACCCTGAAATAAGAATTCAAATATCCTTGGTTTATTTGGGAGGGGTTCCCAGGAAACACATGTGGAACAGTAGAGAGTAAGACAAGGAAGGAAACTGTTAAAAGGTATATATCAAGCCAGTTACCATTAAGGGCAACTTGCATTACAGGTTGGTTGGGAACTCTGAGACAAAATAGACACTATACTGTCCATATATAGAATACACTTCAGAGTTACTCTAAACAAGGGGTATTCATCCACTAATTCTCCATCTGTCATCAGTTGAGAGTTGCTTTTCAGGGGATTAAGTCTCAGATACTTCTGTTCTGTCCTATGTGAGGGCTGAGCATGTTCTCATGACTACTCAGAGTCACAGATGTTTTCCATAAACAGCCTTGAGACTGTAGGGATGAATACCAGGGGGATATGGGTGGGCTATCAACAGCACCTGCTATAATAGCTCAAATTTGCTGCATGCTTATAGGATTCCATGTGCCAGATTAAATATGTATCATCTCATTTAATATCTGATTAATATTTCCCATTTCCCAGATCAGGAAACAGATGTAGAGTGCAAAGTGACTTGCTTGTGGTCACACAGTCAGTTAATAGCATAGCTGGGATTTCAACCATACAGTTCATCTTTAGAAATCAAGCTTTTGGCCACTTCATTCTACTGGATCCTAGAAAAGTTTATATCTAGCTCAGGGAATAGAAATAGATTTCAAGATATGAGTGTAAAAACCACCTGTTTCATGAAGTGTGGATTGGATTTCAGTTTGGGATTCAGCACTAGTCACAAGTATGGACATGTGGATGAAGTTCAAGAATCATCAAGGGTCCTATTTGGCTGGAATATAAATCACAAAATAGTTGAGAGTAAGCGATTTTAGGGAGGATTTTGAATGCCGAGGGAAGGAGTTTACATACAGAGGTTGGACGATGAGGAACTCTTGAGGCTTTTTGAGCAACGGCATGACAGGAGGTGGGCTTGAGTAACATTAAAGAGTGTTGATAATATAAAACATTGTTAATCAAGTAACACTGAGCAGAAAACAGTGAATTGACTGGGTTGACTAAAGGAGAGGGGAAGGTGGAAAACCAGGTAGGAACCATGGCAATAATTCAGAAATTTGAGGATACTTCTTTTAGAGGCCCAGAGTCAATGTGAATGGGCATGGTAGAAGAGATGCAAAGAACAGTTCTGATAAAGATTTCTAGACCAGATCATGGACCCTGAATGTTAAAGGACTCTAATCGCAGACATCAGGGTCATTGGTGGAGCACACTGGAGAGAGGGACCAGACTAACTAGCTTTCACTTGGGCATGGCTGGACTTTCTAGCTCCACTTCAGCATCTGGTTCTAAGTTTTCCTATTTAGAGACAGTTTAATATTTTCACAGTGGGTTGACCAGATTCCATGTAAATTGATGTGATTCATTTCACTGAAGAGAAAATTGATAAATCAATTCACCATGACATTCGTAATAGCTCCTGAAATATTCAGGTGATAGGCTAGTTGATGCATTGTCTTTCAAGAAAGGGACTCTTTTCTCTCTCCTTTTGATAGCTATGGAATGAAAAGTGACCAGAACCCTAAATGCACACCTAGTCTGAGATTCTATATTCACCTTTTGTCTGGATATTTTATTTTATTTATTTTTATTTTTTTATTTTCTGCAATTTTATTTATTTTATTAAAAAAAAGAATTTATTTTTTTAAATTTATTTTTTATTATTATGTTCAATTGTCTGGACATTTTAATTCAAACTCTCAGCTATGCCTTTTTGCTGATTACTTTTAAATTCACATTTCCAAAACTCATCTTTTCCCTTGAATATAATTTCCAGCTGCCAGTTGGGTGTCCCCACCAGGACATTCAGCTAACACCTCAAACTCAACATCATCAAAAATCAAGCTTGTCACACTCTTCTACAAACAGATTTGTCTTTCTGACTTCCTAATTTATAGTAATGATCCTATAATTCCCCAACTTGCCAAGACTCAACCCTGGAATTGTCTTTCAGTCCTTTTCAACCATCCATTCCATCTAATGGATGTCAAAACCTGTTGATTCTACAACTACAATATTTGTTAAAATTGGTGGACTCATCTCTTCACAGTAGTATAGTATAGTATAGCATAGTAATAGTAATAGTATATTAATTAATATAGTATAGTAACAGTATAGTACAATAATAGTATAGTAATTAGTATAGTATAGTAATTAGTGTAGTAATAATAGTATAATAATTAACATAGTATAGTAATAGTAGAGAGTAGTAATAGTATAGTAATTAGTATGGTAACAGTAATAGTATAGTTCAGATTTTCTTTACCTATTACTTAGCTTCATACCTGGAATATATCCCCATTCCTTATACTGTCATCTGTCAAAATAAATGGGGGCTCATTTTCATAGTATTTTTCTGTATTTTGTCAATTATCATTGATAATTAATGATTATCAGCCACATTTCAGATGAGAATACAGTGCTACAGAGAGGTTAAGTGACTTTCTCAAGATAACCTCATCAGTGAGGACATGAATTTGAATCTTGATCTTTGTCTTTCCTGTGAACAAAGGGCTGCGTTGAACATCCTGGCTTCTTTTCTAAATTTTGAGCTCCTCAAAGTGGGAGTTGTTTTGTATAACCATGTGATTCTTGCACAATGTGTTACTAATAGTGTCTACTGCTTGATTTTTTTTTTTTTTTTTTTTTTTAATGAATGAAGATTCTGCTTGATGGTAGCATTCAGGGGAACATGAAGCTGGAAGTCGTTTGGTCCTGATGTTCTATAGAAGGGAGATTGTACCTAATCCAGTCTGATGACAGGCTTTAACCATACCAGATTGTTTAAGTAATATCTGGCGAGGGTAGAAGGGACCCAAGAGAAATCAGGTATGTATACCTGGAAATTCACACTCTTCTTAACCTAACAAAAGAAGAATTAGAATTGGAGACTTGAAAGCACAGAGTGCATGTAAGAGAGTGTTTGCAAATGTAGGTGGGGCAGCAGCTCTCTGGGAGACCCAGTAAAATTACTTTCTGGCTGAATGAGCTTGCAAATCCTTTCTTAAGGCTGAGCAGTGCTACTTCATGCCTCTACCGCAGGCATTTCTCTCTGAAAAACCAACGACCCAAGAAAGCAGTTGGTGGTGGGAGGAGGGGGAGTCCCTGAGCTAATCCTTGAGGTTGAGACAGAAACACTGCTGCTTTGGATTCAGCCTGGGGAGATCAAGGGAAAGCATGACTGCTCTGTTTGGAGAGGCCCGTCTTCAGCTGGCACCATTCTGAGCACTCAAGTTCTCTGTCAATAAGCACTTTACAGGGGAGATAAATGGATTTGAAGCTGAGGATGGGAGGAGGGTATCTGGGAAAGAATAAACACATTATCTGAGCCCTTCCACCAAGCCCCTTCACTGACATGCTCAAGGACTCCGACCATGTGGTTAGCAGAGGCTGGGTGGGAGAGAGGGACACTCTACCCCTGTGGGTAAGGCAATTTACAGAGGTCTGGTCCAGTCATAATAGACAATATTTGAGACCAGGCTCTGTACTTTGCTTCACCCACAGGGGTGCCAGGTACTCCTAAATCCCCTAGAAGAGCCTTGTCCTTTTAGTAACATCACTAGTACATCTTTATCAAATAGAAGCAGTTTCCTAGTTCTAGTACATTCCTTGTCCCACCACATTTGCTGATATGGTACATGCACACCCTATTTTGTTGCCCTTCATCCTATGTCACCCTACTTCTACATGCTTTGCAATCTGGTGGCTACCTATAGCTCTGGTTTTAATATATGTTACCTCCTCTAGCACCCCAGGGTCAAGAATTTCTTCCCTTTCCTTCACATTATTTCCTGTCTTTCTCTGCTCTCTTTCCTAGTTCTTGTTCCCATCATCTCTGAGCTGGACTATGGCTATAACATGCTTCTATCTATCTTTTTACATTACCTTTAGAAGATACTATGAAACAGGAACTTTCCCTGTCATCTCACTACGAGCCCACTTACCACCAATACCCCAACACCCCTTCCTTTCCCTTGCCTGACCCCAGATCCATATAAGTAGAAGACAGGGGAAGAGTTGAGGGAGGAATCATCATTTCAGTGACTTATAGCCTGCGTGGGGACTGTTATATATCCCTCTTTCCTAAGCCAAGTGAGGGAGCCACCAAGAGAATCACTCTTTGAGACTCTGGATGCTCCAAGAGATAAAGACTAGGATTCCAATCTCTAATTAGAGGTTTCTTGAGTAGCAGAGTTGATGAACTTGACAACCTTTCTTGCATGCATCTTTCCCCAACCCCCACCTTCACCCCCAGCAGGGAAAAAGAAGACTGGATGGAGAAGAAGAGAATATACCCTCCCTCGTTTTGTGTTGTTACAGAAACATGAGATTTCTCTGGGTCAAATGCCCACCACAGAATGGAGCTGTGTTCATTCTGTTTGGCTGTCTTTTCTGTTCTCTTCCACCTGGGGAGGGTTGCCAATGTGCCCTGGTTCCCAGCAGCAACAGGTGGTGACACCAAGCAGGTAGGGGAAAGTGCTGTTGGAAATCATAAGCTGGAGACCAATCTCTCTAAAACAGGCAACTGATACAAATCTCCTTCCTCCAAAGGACTCAAGAGGAAGCACTTGTGTGTCTGCTGACAGAAGGCATCTATCAGCCACATTAGTGAGAAAGGCAGAAACGGCCATGGGAACAACTACAACAGAGACTACTACCTAAGCAAGATGTGCTTATTTTTCCTCCCACATCTGGCATGGGCTAGAGCCTTGAACAGGACAAGGGATATGTTGGCCTGGTGCAGACCGTTCCTCCACCACAAACCCTAGGCTGAAGAGTAGGAAATAAGAGAATGAGTAGGCACCCCTCTCCTGGCCTCTTTAATCATAAACAGTGAAGAGGAAACCCTTAAATGGAATATAAGATTATAGCTTTAAATTGGAGCATGTCTAATAACCGAAAATGACCCCAAACTGGCCACCAGGAAGTTATGTTTCAGATGTCATTACAAGGCCAGAAAGGCATGGCTGAAGGCTTGGGGGAAACTCATCCAAACTACTTCCTGTTTGTGGCTACTAAGCAGACAACATAAAATAAATGAGTTCTCATCATGACACACGAGTCTCATCATGTCACCCTGCTGATGAGGAGTCTCCTGCAACGAGGAGATTGGTCTCCAGCTTATGATTTCCAACAGCACTTTCCCCTACCTGCTTGGTGTCACCACCTGTTGCTGCTGTATTCTTTCCCCTACAGGATAAAAATGTGCTCTTTGTATGACTCACAAGGCCATTGGTGATCAAGCACCTTTTGCCTCCATGGTGTTATTTACCTCTTAATTCCAGGTTTGACATTTAAACAGTTATCCTAGCATATCAGGTTCTCCCACCCCTCTGTGTCTTTGCACACAGTGTCCTCTACCAGGAGAGCCCCTTTCCCAGGAAAATTCCATCAAGTCCTGGTTTAAGCATGATCTCTTCTGTTAAGCCTTTCCTAATGTTTGGAGGCAGCATTCCTTAGTTCTTCTGCCATTTCCCTTTGTACATAGAGCTCAATTATTTTATTGAGCTACTCCTCATAGCAGTATTTGTGTGTCTGTTTTCTCACTCTAAGAACTCTAAGTTCTTTGAAGGCATCAGCTGTGTGTTCTCCCTTATAACCCCATGTGTGGGTGGGGAGGGGGTAGTTTGAAGAATAAATCTGGAGCCTGTGCCAAGAACATGAAATTTGCTTCAAAGAGACTGCCCTAAGTCTGTGATGATATGGCCTTTGGGCTGAAGAGAAAAAAACAAAACAAAACTGATTTTATCTATCAGGGTTCTTTCTATTTGATATATGTTCACTTTCAGAGTCTCTCGATTTGATGATATATCATGTCATTTCTAGTCATCTCTCCCTGGGTGGAAATCCAGTTTCATTTAGATTATGAAATTCTAGAAGGCAGGCCTTATCTTGCCATGCATTTCACATGGCAGAGACATGTTTAATTCTATAAAAGATTTCCTAAAGTTTTACCTGTGCCAGACACCATTGCCAGAGTAGCAGATATCCAATGAAAGAGTCATGGCTTCTGCTCTTCAGGCCTCCAGAGGCTGGTCCATCTCTGTCTTGAAAGGTTGTCCTCTTTGACCTTGAGGGAGGTTCCTGAGAGGGTCTATCAAGCATTGAGGATGGAGAGGGGTGCCAAAGCAGCTGGGCCAGGCTCTCCGGGGATTCACCCTACAAACACTGAGATGACAAAAGTCTCATCCAAATTATCCTCACAATCTTTCTTGGTTCTAGCCCTAGAGACCTTTTCATCTGTCATACTCAGTGTTGACTGCATAGTAACTGTGAACTAGTGGAAAGAGATGGGTCTTAGAATCAGACATGATTGAATTCAAATTCAATTTAGCCAACCCAGACTGAGCTGGTTAGATTTGTCACTTATTTGTCCCATTAAATCTTAGCTAGGTTGACCTACCTTTTGTAGCCCTAATATAAATATAGGAGGGTTGTTGGGATTGAGGCATAATGTTCCAGATCATTTCCGTGCCTTTCCCCATTCCTTCATTGGCTACTGCTGCATTACAAGTGTGCCCAACACATACACACACACACACACACACACACTCACTCCTGATGGGCCCTTTCTCTCACTTCTCAACTAACCCCTCTCATTTTCCCTGAGATTATTCCTCTACTATCACCATCTCTCAAAAATCTTCTAAATTGCAACAATAATTTTTATTCTGTTCCTGTAAATGAGGTATTTCATGCCTTTGAGGCTTTTCACCTCAGTATTAACATATGTTTCTGAAATTCTAACTCTACTTAAGTCTGCCTTTACATTTCTTTGGTCTTAGAAATAGACGTGGATCCATCCAGTCTATATAGAGTGAGACTGGGTATGTGTGTGTGTATCATACATGTATGGATGTAATAAGCAGACACATAATACATGTAATAAATGTAAAGTAGAAGTATACTTTCTACTTCAAGCCCTTCACTCCCTCTCTAGTCTTATCTTGAGGACAAAAGCTTTGCCTCCCCCCAAACCCCCAGCTCCGCTCCCCCTTCATTCTTTAAACCTAGTTTTAACTGGGTCCTCTCAAGGAATCACACTGCAATACTGCGAGTGCAGAGGCCCAGCCTCCAGGCTAAACTCTGGTGTGTCTTTTAGTCACTAAGGACATAAATCTTACCCTTAGCTCTCTCACAGGCATTATTTAAATTGGTCAGATAGAGAATCCATCCATTTCTTTCAAGCCCAACCCATGAAAAGCTGTTAACACAGCGTAAGAGTTTAAGGCATTAAGCATGTACCTGCCTGCACTTTCCAGTTCTTCCTTTCCTTCCCTCTGGGCATGCTTTCCAGTAGACAGGGGGAGAGGGGAGAGAGCAGAGCCTAAATAAGCTGATTTCTCTGGAAAAGCATTCCTCTCCATCTTTGCCATTTTAATAAAGCTTAGCTTGGGGAGAGATTTGGAGTCCTTCAAGAGCAGGCCCGTTAAAACAATCGAGGAGTGTGTAAAACACAGCTCAGGCCCTGCCTGCCGGTCTTCAAACTGACGTCACCTCATAAATCCACAGGCTCTGTTCCCGGCCCCAATCTGCAAGGCACAGCCTGGACCCATCAGTGAGCTGCTTTTTCTAGAGATTAATTATATGTTCAGACAGAGGTCAGGTGGAGAGTCTTTAAAAGATTGCTTCAGTGTTTTGCCCCACCCCCTCTCGTTTGGGTAAAAAAAAAAAAAAAAAAGAAGGCTTCCCTGGCAGCCAAGCTGCAGAAAGGAACACCGTGTGCCTAGAGACCAATCCACCCAATGAGAAGGGATGCAGGCATCATTTGACCCACACAGACCCAGCAGCAGCAATGGAGGGCCTGAGAGCCAGGGTAGTGAAGGGGCTGTCCCTTTGGTTCTTCTTACCTTGTTGCCCCAAGGTCCTGGGTTTCTGATCTGTCCCCAGGGCAGTCTGTGGTCAGATCAGGAATGCAAGAAATCGAGAAAGGCACAGGGTTTAGGAGCAGCCAGCTGACAGAGGGACATCTTCGGGGAATGTCGGCATCCAAGGGGCCATGGATGCTGTTGGAGGCCTCGGAGCTTTCTTGCCAGGATGAGCTGGGGTTTACACATCATCCACCCGGATGTGTCTCTGGGGAATCACACACACACACACACACACACACCCCATACACACACTCGAAGAAAGGACAGAAATCATTTAGTGGAAAACAGAAAAGAGGAGAAAAGGTGAGGTGTAGCAGTTAAATGTAGGAGTGTTTCCAGAAGGAATATAGTCCACGCTGTGTGCTCTGAGGGCAGGATATTGGGGAATGGATTTTTTTTTTTTTTTTCCTGAGAAAGTGAAGAGATTGATTAAGCTGCAGGGGATCAAAAACATTCTTCAGTTGGGTTCACAAAGTTTAGGAGGGTGGCAAACAGTGATCTGTTGATAAATGTTTAACAGTTGTCTCTCCAGGGGACAGAAGTCCTGGTTTCTGTAGTGTAAACGCTCCCATCTACGCCGCGGACTTTAAGTCCCAGTGTGAAGCCTCTGAATGTGGAGCTGGGAAGTGTGTGCACAGTAAGCTCTTCCAAGCTGGTGGGAGCTGGCTCTGGCCCAGGCTGGTGGTAATAGCCACACGAAGAAGTTACTAAGCTACGTTGTCCATTCTTGTGGCAAAAGAGGCGTCATGGTGCTGCTGGAAAAGTCGGAGCCCAGAGTGAGGGTCCATTCTGACCTGCCACCCACTCCTAGTTGTGCGTTTATTCTTTGTCCACTTCTCTGTGTGTGTTATACTTCAATAAAAAGTTGAAACACTAAACAGCATAAAATGGAGTAGCCTTCCCATCCCTTGCAACTGTAAACACGTAGGAGTTGGTGCCACCATTTCTCATTGCTCTGATGGTTCTTGTCTTTGACAAGGCATGGGCTTGGGTTACGTTGTCAGTGCGTGAAAATACTTTCAGTCTGCAGCTAGTGTGTGGTCCCCTTTTTGAGGAATTGGAAAGAGAAAGCCTAGCTTCCTTCCAGGTAAAGGGCCTGACTGACACAGCCTGATGGGAATCATCGAGAGTTCTGGAATGCAGCTCCATTCACAGCCCTTGGCTCCTGTGCATGCCCCAAATAAACACAGACTGTTGATAGTGGTTTCAGATGAATCCCCCTGCAAGTATTGGCATAACTGTGCAGCCATGGGGCTTTACCCTCCAGGGAGGGCGCCCTGAGCACGGCTGCTACACAGGGGATAGTGTTGGAGGTGGTGGGGGAGAGGGGCGCTCCCTGAAAGCCAATCACGGCGTCCTGTGGTTTGGCAGTTGGCCTGGGAGCCCTGGGGCGTTCTGGGGAAAAGCCAGGAAGAGAGGACAGGGTGAGGCAGAGAGGGAGAGGGAGGGGGAAACCTTGCTTTCACAAGGCAGGGCAGGCAGTGTGTGCCTGTCAGGGTCAGAATTGCTGGCTAGTTCCTAGAGTGACTTTCTAGAAGGGAGGAAAGGAAACCAATGTGCAGCGGCACGTTCACCATCTCTTTTCAACCTCGCAACAACCCTGCAAGGCAGATTTCATCACCATTTCTCAATGGGAAAACCGAGGCACAGAGTAAAAGGCCTGGCCCTGTGCCCCACAAATATTAAACGCTAATGGTGAGATTCGATCCCACCCCCACCTGTGCCCAGGGCCCTGCTCTCCTTCGTCTTATGCATCTTTCTGGCATCTCTCGATCAAACCTTTGGCTTCACCAGCCAATCTAATCCGCACCTCTGCTTTTCCTTTGTTTTGCTCTCTCTCTTGCAAACAACACTTTGGTTGCTGCAGTGACTGACCGGGCTGATTGCGGTGGCTTCTGGTGACGACAGGAAAGGGGCGCTTAACCTGCAGCTTCTCTGTAGGTTCAATGCGCTCTGGGCATCTGCATGCGAGAATCTTAACCAGCTTGGCACTGTGAGGCCCCCAGTGCAGCCTCCCTCCAGAAGATTATTGACACCAGTGATTTCTTCAGCTTCTGGCTTCGGAGTCCAGCAACCTGTGTTGAATCGACTCTGTGTCCTTCACCAAAGTGTTGACGGTTGTCAGCAGCTCACTCATGATCCAGGCATGGCTATCTCTCTGTCCACTGGCCCTTGTGGCCACGTTCTGCCCTCCAAACTCCCTGCACAAGTATGAAACTCACGGTGGACTCCTCTCAAGGACACTCAACCCTTGGCACTCATTCAGAATAAACAGGCAAGTGTCTGGACCCTACAACCCTGCCCCAAAGTGAAACAAAGCCTGCATGCCCACTGGCCACCTCTCCTCCTGTACCCACCCCATCTTCTGTGTCCCTTCGGTGCCCCACTGCCATTCTGTACTTACTCCTTCACAAAAAGGCAAACACTAAAATCCTGAATTGCTTTCTTTGAAGAACTTTTGTTGAGTTTTCATGGTTTAGATGTTCATTTTTCCCTGTTGATAAAGGTGGTAGTTTTGCTGGCTGTGTGTAGCAGTAAGGGATTTTACGGTGGTCTGAGCAGGTCTCATTTTTGCTTTGCAAATAGGAATACATATAATAGAGCTTCGTAGATGCCAGTAATAATAGCGCCCAGCAACAGGTGGGCACAGTAGCTACCATTTATTGAGCATGTATTATGTGCTGGGCCATCTCTTAAGTGCTTATGAAGATTATGTCTTTAATCTTCACAACAGCTCCACGAAGTGGAACCTATTACTATTTATATTTTCATATGAAGAAAATGAGGCTCAGGTGAGGTAAGTTAAAATTTACTTAAGTTTTCAAAACTGGTTAAAAAAAGATAAGTCTGGCACGAGAATCTGTGTCCTTAACAAATGTTCTATGTTGGGACAAACCCCAGAATATGTGTGCGCATCAAGAATATTAAGCTTAACTGTATAAAATGGCCATTTTGTAGGTCAGAAACTAACATAGGCAACCTTATTAGGTTCAATCTAAGACAGCAAACCCAGAATCCCCTGCATGTGGTCATCAGACTCCATTTTCTTTGTATTTTGGTGCCTTCCACAGAACAAGCCCTCAATCTGTAAATGTTTTCCAAGCATTAAGAGTGAGGGATTGAATGCGTATGTGAGTGGGAAAGAGATATACGAATTACCAGAAGCAAAGGCAGGCTTCAATTTCAGGGAGAAGGAGCCTGGGGACAGGGCAAGGGGTGTGTGTGCACGTGCACATGGACCTGAGCCACTGATGGGTGGGGGTGGGCATCCACGTCCCTTAAGAAAGCTCCATCCTGTCTCTACCTTCTTTGTGCAACTGCCTGACTACCCATGTTTCCATCCCATATTTCTCACTGACCCCATGGAGGTCTTTTTATCCGAGTGTCAACCTAGTAACTCCAAAAGAAAGGACTGAACAGATATTCTTTTGAAAAAGGACTCCCAAAACTCCTTTCTAGCACCAATAGTCTGAGTTGAGAAAGTACTGTTTTCAGTTGGATGGGAACTGACTCAAGAGAGAATCCTCCTCCCATGGTCCAAGCCCCAGGATCAATCCATCTTCTCATTCACTTTTGCTTTCTCTCTCTTCTCATCACCTCTAGGATCAAAGTGATGTAACGCCAGTTCTTTGTAACCTTCAAAGCCCCAGGAGGACCTCATAGGGAGGGATTCTGAGGAGGTTCTGGAGGAGAGGCTGCGGGAGATCCATGTGCCTTGGGGTGGGAACTAGACCACCAGAGAAGAGGTGGGAAAGGTCAGAGGCAGCTCAACCTTGCTAGAGGGAAGGGTACTGGGAGAAACAGAAGTCCTAGGGAACGCATTCCTTCAGTCACCACTGAGAATGATAGAATAAGTATGCTAATCTGCCATTGTCCACAGGGTGAGCTGTAATGTTCCAGTTCCTTTAACTAGCCAGCCTTCATGTACGCATATCTATTTCAGAGTAATGTGATCCCATTCAAAGAGAATTGCACATAAGTACATAAATGTATGAGTGTAGTAAAGATGTGTGCAAATATACAATAAACAGTGAATATTGGTCACTCTGGGGAGAGGATATTGAAGAACAGTGGGGAGTAGATTATTAAGATTTTCTTTATATGTGTATATACAGTTTGAATTGCCAAAATGCAGATTTCTTTTAAAATAATTTTAAATAACAACAATTTTTTTACAAGGACATGTATTTTATTGAGTATACAGTCTTAATTCTTATAAAATAATATATCTTCCATCATCAAGACCTGGACTTGCCCATAGAGTCACTGTGTTCCTCTTAATGAAGGAGATCTTTTTTTTTTGGAGGGAAGGTCAGAAGAGGAATATTGATTTAGGATTGCCAGATAAAATATAGGACCTCCAGTTAAATTTGAATTTCAGATAAACAATGATTAATTTTTTAGCATAAGCAGGTCCCATGAAATATTTCCTTGGAATGATCCAGGGAGAACCTCAATGTTTACATGGGGTATACATATTTATACTAAAACATTATTCACTGTTTACCTGAAATTTAAATTTAACTAGTTGTCCTATATTTACATTTACCAAACCTAGTAAGCCTATTTGGGCTGCCATTATCATAAATGAGCAGCAGAGGTCTTAAGGAGCTGCTTTGATCTGCACCTGGGGGAAAGTGCTGTTTCCCAGGGGATTATTCCCATCAGTGGCTCCCAGCTGGGATGCAGCAGGGAAGTGCTTCTAATTCGTCCTGCCATGATACAACAATTATGAAAGTAAATTCATCTCCCAGTGTCTCATCCTCTTGCCCTATTTTTCCTCCAGATAAGAGCATAAGTTTCCTAAATTTGAATTCCTCTTATAGAGGTATTTTTAGAAACTTGACTGGAGAGAGATATTACAATTCTTTAATGTCCCAAATAAGCACATTACTAACCATAGAAGGCAAAGAAACTTGTTTTAGGCTTGGCCCTCAAAGAATTGATAGTATTTTATGAAGAAACTACTCCACTGTTTTTATTATGTATCTATATGCTGCACAGTGCGGGACAATGGCAAACCCTGTGTGTGCATGCACGTGCATGTGCACATAAGCGCAGGTCTGTGTGTCTGTGTGTCTATGTGTCTGTCTGTGTGTCTGTGTGTCTGCGTGTATGCACGCACATGTATAATCAGAAATCCTCTCCTTTTATACACGGCCTTTCCACTGCTTGTCACTAATTGCTGGTGTTCAGATGGACATTATTTACATTGGGCTTGCAGAAAACCAAAGCACATGAAATTTCACACAGCTCTATTCATCAAGTTCAGGTTTTAGATTCCCCAAAAAAGGTTTTGTTCTTTTCTGTGGATGATCCAGGGATAATTTCAGCCTCAAACCATTTTTGTAGATCTACCCCCAAAATGCAAATGCAAATCTTTGAGAAATTAGCCTAGGCACCTGCCTCAGGAAGCTATAGTACTCTTCCCGGGGTGGGGTGGGGGGGTTAATGATGCAGAATCCTTTGATCCAGAACTTTCTAATGTCTAATCCATTAGCAAAATTGCTTTTGCCATCACATCCCTCTTCCCCAGACTCAATTAGTTCTGTCTATAGAGTTCATACCACAGATAGAAAGACAGATGCTTACCCTAGTTTTCAAGTACTCCTGTGTGCGTCTTGAATGTAAGCCAGGCTAGTGTGACAGTCACATTGGCTCTCCTGAATTCATGCCTTCATCCTACATTGTCCCTAGCCTCTCGAGTGCACAATAACTCTGGGCCAGAGGACTTGAATGAGTAAAATTTCTAGAGATATGTCACATGAGGAGGAAATACTAATTTGAAGCCTGGAATGGTCCTGCAAAGTCATGTTGTTTATCCTACTGTTCCCGGAAAACAGCAGCAATCATTATAAAGACAAATTCTTGGATAAAAGTAAACATACTAAGAGTCTGAGTGAGGGCGCCTGGGTGGCTCAGTTGGTTAAGCGACTGCCTTCGGCTCAAGTCATGATCCTGGAGTCCCAGGATCGAGTCCCGCGTCGGGCTCCTTGCTCAGCGAGGAGTCTGCTTCTCCCTCTGACCCTCCCCCCCTCATGCTCTCTCTCTCTCTCATTCTCTCTCTCTCAAATAAATAAATAAAATCTTTTAAAAAAAAAAGAGTCTGAGTGAGAGTCTACAAAAACTGAAATTGTTATAAATAAGGTTAATACATTGAAAAGGGCAAGAAAAACAACATACGCACTTCTTGAGAATCTTGGAAAGAAAAGAATGCTGCTAGTTTGAATAATTAGGATTAAATGAGTCTAACTGCAAATGAGAGACCCTCTCAGTTTCCAGGTCATGAGGAATATCGTCCCCATCTCCACCCAGGCTTTTCTCTCCTTGTCCTGCACCCTTTCTTTTTTTCCCTCCACTCAACTTCTTATACTAACTCTTTTCCTTTTCTTGTCTCTTATCTTGTCTCGTCTCATCTTGTCTTGTCTTGTGTTGTCTTGTCTTGTCTTTGGAATGATTTATCTGTTGTTCTAGAGAAAAGGAGCTGGGGAACTGGGCCCGTTGAGAACTCTGCTTGTCCTATAGACCTGGATTCCAGAACACCATGAAGGCTAAAGTTTTGCTGTGAACTCATCTGGCAGAAAGGTTTCCATTTGCACACAGAACATTTTCAGTAAAGACAAATGTATCTTCCTACAAACAGAAATGATATCTGAGTTCTTTAAAATATTGACCATGTTGATAATGCATCTGAACCAACATAACACCCCTTCTCATGAAATTTTCTATATCTAGGAAGGATTTGCTAGAAGTCTTTTTTTATCCCCCCCCTTAATTTCTCTAAGAGATCAGACAGCAACTAAGTCATCTTTTATGAATATATGCAAGACAGTAAGCTAAACTCAGTTGATGATATACCTCAGTAAGGAGCTGTTGAATGATGAAAAAACGAATGATGGGCGCCTGGGTGGCTCAGTTGGTTAAGCGACTGCCTTCGGCTCAGGTCATGATCCTGGAATCCCAGGATCGAGTCCCACATCGGGCTTCCTGCTCAGCAGGGAGTCTGCTTGTCCCTCTGACCCTCCCCCGTCTCATGTGCTCTCTCTCTCTCATTCTCTCTCTCAAATAAATAAATAAAATATTTTAAAAAAAAAGAAAGAACGAATGATGGATTTTCATATACTTTGTGTTCTGCTAGAAGGAGATTAAGTCCAGGTTACAGAATAAGGTGGTGGCAGAGAGAGACTTAGAACATTCTAATACATCACAGGATTTGCCTCATATACATCCTATATTCATACTGTGAAAATTTTATGCAAGCTACTTCAGATCTCTGAATCTCAATTCCCATGGCTATCAATAGGGATAATAACATCTCTTTTGCTACCTCCACAGTGATTATAATCAATGACACCATAAAGACCTCCACAAATATGAGACTAATATTACTAATTACAGTGAAAAAGGTTACAAACCCAAATTTGAAGAACAGCCATGAATATATAATTCAGAGAAAAAGAAATACAAAGTATTATTAAATATGGAAGAGTCCGGGGCGCCTGGGTGGCTCAGTTGGTTAAGCGACTGCCTTCCGCTCGGGTCATGATCCTGGAGTCCCAGGATCGAGTCCCGCATCGGGCTCCCTGCTCGGCAGGGAGTCTGCTTCTCCCTCTGGCCCTCCCCCCTCTCATGTGCTCTCTCTCATTCTCTCTCTCTCAAATAAATAAATAAAATCTTTAAAAAAAAAAAAGAATTAAAAAAAAAAACATGGAAGAGTCCAACCTCAGCAGTACTCAAGAAATAAGAATTAAATTGAAATAATATATTTTATGGATGCATACATTTGGCTCCAGCCTTGGTATTCTCAACAACATCAGCCCTTCAGCTTCAGCTTCTTTCTTCTTCAATATGAATTCTGCCATCTCTCAACTTTTATGTAATTAAAATAATGTGATCTCACAGGTTCCTATCAGAAGTAGTCAACATAAAAACACTAGTAATATGAACTACGCATATTCATATGCAAAATCAGGTAAGCATCATATGTGTAAACTTCAGTGATGAGTTCCCTGTGTGCTAAGTGTTGAAATTCTTCATTATTTGAAGTAGGCATGTATATAACTTATTGAAAGAGTACAATGGTGGAATAATTAAAATGATTATGAAAGTTGTTAATTTCATGAACGTAAAACAATTGCTAAGAATTTCCAATTAGCAAAATAAATAGGAAAATGCATTCCAGTTAAAATTAATATTAAGAGACTCCTAACATTAAAAGAATATTTTAGCTCGATAAATTTAGAAAGAGCATGCTTTTGGAGGTAATATGCTTATAAACATTTCAATAATAATGAGTCAGAATAATAAAATATCTTCCTGGATAGGCATATAATAGATCATAATTTTGATCTTTGTAAATTTTTTGGTATATTTGCATTTATAAAACAAAATTAACATGAAGCAAAATACAAAATAGCCTTTAAGCACTATATTTAATTTTTAGTTATTACATTAGATTCAGGTCACGAATCGCTCAAGAAAATACAAAATTTACTAACTTTCTAAATATAAAAGCAGAATGTTTACTTTGTCATCTCAAAATTTATTAAGGAAAAAAGATCAACATCCTTGATACATTCCATATTGACATAATAAAGAATATTGGAGTGCCTGGATGGCTCAATCGGTTGCGTCAGACTCTTGGTTTAGGCTCAGGTCATGGATCATGGGATCAAGCCCTGTGTGGGGGCTCTGGACTCAGCAAGGAGTCTACTTGAAGGTTCTCTCTCTCTGCCCCCCTCCCACCCCGCTATCTCTCTCTTTCTCTAAAGTGAATGGACAAATCTTAAAAAAAAAAAAAAAAAGAATATCACATGTGAAGAAAGAAAATGTTAGAGAAGAACTCAGTACCCCCAAAAACCTTACTTCACCACCAATCACAAATGAAAGAGATCCTTTTTAATATTACACTCAGTTCAGTAATGAGTGAATGAGCAATGTAACACCTGACTGTTCTGAGAAGATACTATTCTTGCATTATAGTTCAAAGTTTAAAAACTAACTTAAATATTTCATAATAAAATTTATCATTATAATTAAATTTTTAAGCAAAATTTCAGAATATTTTTTGTATCCCCATGTTTTATTATATGATAATGATAATATTTGTCTTCACCTTTTATTTCAGACAAATATGATTTTAACATTCTCCCATTTTTTATTTGGCCAAAATGTTTATTCAGTGTATGCCTAATTATACTTTTTTAAAAGATTAAAATCAAATCCTTCCACTGGCAGAGTATAGTGAGACAGGTGCTCACATATACTGTTGGGAGAATATGGAACAATTTTTCTGGAAATTTATTTGCCAACATATATGAAAAAGGAAAAAATAACCCTCTGAAATATTTAATAGATGGGAGCTTAGGTAATGGCTGCCTACATACATTTAGTTCCCATTATACCCCCCAAAATACCCAAGGGAAAAAATAAACTATACAAAACACATTCATTGACATAACTCCATTGCTGGTAGGAATGTCACATGGTACAGCCTTATGAGAGAAATTTGGCAATATTGAATAAAATCATGTACATGTGTACCATTAGGCCTGGCAGTATCACTTTTAGAAACTTCCTTGAGGGTTATACATTGCAGCAGTATTTACAATTGCAAACTATGGGAAATGGCTTATATACCCAGACATAGAAAAGTTGTTTCATAAACTATGTTACAACTACCCAGTGAAGTACTCTTTGCAGGAAAAAACACGGAAGAAAGAATTCTCTGGAGTAAGGTTGAGTGATTTTCTGGATATATTAAGTGAAAAAAAAGCAAACTACAAAAGAGTATAAATAGTATGCTACCTTTTGTTTAAGAGAGAAGGCAATAAACATGTATCTGCTCATAAAAATAATAATACCATAAGGATAAACTAGAAACTAATGAGACTGGTGGCTATGTTACTATTACAGCAGTGGCTGAAAACAAAACCCATCTATTAACTCACTGTTCTGTGGGTCAGAAGCCTGAGTGGGCTTGACTGGGATTTTGCTGAGAGTCTCATGCAAATGAAGGTGTCAGCCAGTCTGAGTTCTTATCTGGAGACTCTGGGAAAAAACCCACTTCCAAGTGTATGCAGGTTGCTGGCAGAATTCAGTTTCTTGCAGTTGTAGGACCCAGGGTCCATGTGTCCCTTGCTGGCTCTCAGCTGGAGGCTGCTCAGCTTCTTGGCTCTGCTTGTACTCCTTGCCACATGATCCTCTCTATCTTCAAGACAGCAATGATGGGTCAGATCTTTTGAATTGCTCTGACTTCTGATAGCAGCCTGAGAAATCTCTGCTTTCAAAGAACTCATGTGATTAGACAAATCTCCCTTATGCCTTATAGCATAACATAATCATAAGAGGGATAACTCATCATATGTACAGGTTCCATGCACACTTGAAGGGGTGGGCATTTATAATGGCCAAAGTCTCTGATGGTCATTTTAGAATTTTGTTCACCACAGTTGCTTATAAAGGGTGAGTGAGAAGGAGGTTGAAAGAATAGATGGAATTGGGAGAATCCCATCTTTGACACATATCTATTGTATACTTCAGTCTTGGGGAATCATGTTAACATTTCACATAGTTAAAAAAAAAGTCAACATGGAGAGGAAAAAAAAATCTTAAAATATAATTCAAACAAAAGCAAGTGAACCAAGCCAAAAATGAAACAAATAATATAACCATACTAAAGTGGGAAAGAAAATCTAACCAGAATAACTTCTGAACATAATATTAAACTGTATGCCCTAAGGCTCAAGGGAAAAAACCAGCAATTTTTAAAAATTTTATTATGTTATGTTAATCACCATACATTACATCATTAACTTTTGAGGTAGTGTTCCATGATTCATTGTTTGCGTATAACACCCAGTGCTCCATTCAATTAGTGTCCTCTTTAATACCCATCACCAGGCTAACCCATCCTCCCACCCCCCTCCCCTCTAGAACCCTCAGTTTGTTTCTCAGAGTCCATAATCTCTCATGGTTCGTCTCCCCCTCCGATTTCCCCCCCGTCATTTTACCCTTCCTACTATCTTCTTTTTTTTAACATATAATGTATTATTTGTTTCAGAGGTACAGGCTGTGATTCAACAGTCTTACACAATTCACAGTGCTCACCATAGCACATACCCTCCCCAATGTCTATCACCCAGCTACACCATCCCTCCCACCCCCCACTACTCCAGCAAACCTGTTTGTTCACTGAGATTAAGAATTCCTCATATCAGTGAGATCATATGATACATGTCTTTCTCTGATTGACTTATTTTGCTCAGCATAATACCCTCCAGTTCCATCCACATCATTGCAAATGGCAAGATTTCATTCCTTCTGATGGCTGCATAATATTCCATTGTATATATATGCCACATCTTCTTTATCCATTCATCTGTCAATGGACATCTTGGCTCTTTCCACAGTTTGGCTATTGTGGACATTGCTGCTATAAACATCAGGGTGCACGTACCCCTTCGGATCCCTACATTTGTATCTTTGGGGTAAATACCCAGTAGTCCAATTGCTGGGTCATATGGTAGCTCTATGTTCAACTTTTTGAGGAACCTCCATACTGTTTTCCAGAGTGGCTGTACCAGCTTGCATTCCCACCAACAGTGTAGAAGGGTTCCCCTTTCTCTGCATCCCCGCCAACATCTGTCATTTCCTGACTTGTTAATTTTAGCCATTCTGACTGGTGTGAGGTGGTATCTCACTGAGGTTTTGATTTGGATTCCCCTGATGCCGAGCGATGTTGAGCACTTTTTCATGTGCTGTTGGCCATTTGGATATCTTCTTTGGAAAAATGTCTGTTCATGTCTTCTTCCCATTTCTTGATTGGATCATTTGTTCCTTGGGTGTTGACTTTAAGATGTTCTTTATAGATTTTGGATACTAGCCCTTTATCTGATATGTCATTTGCAAATATCTTCTCCCATTCTGTCGGTTGTCTTTTCGTTTTGTTGACTGTTTCCTTTGCTGTGCAAAAGATTTTTATCTGGATGAAGTCCCAATACTTCATTTTTGCCCTTGCTTCCCTTGCCTTTGGTGATGTTTCTAAGAAGAAGTTGCTGCAGCTGAGGTAGAAGAGGTTGCGGCATGTGTTCTCCTTTAGGATTTTGATGGACTCCTGTCTCACACCGAGGTCTTTCATCCATTTTGACTCTATTTTTGTGTGGGGTGTAAGGAAATGGTCCAGTTTCATTCTTCTGCATGTGGCTCTCCAATTTTCTCAACACCATTTGTTGAAGAGACTGTCTTTTTTCCATTGGACATTCTTTCCTGCCTTGTCGAAGATTACTTGACCATAGAGCTGAGGGTCCATTTCTGGGCTCTCTAGTCTGATCCATTGATCTATGTGTCTGTTTTTGTGCCAGTATCATACTGTCTTGATGATGACAGCTTTGTAATAGTGCTGGAAGTCTGGAATTGTGATGCCGCCAGCTTTGCTTTTCTTTTTCAACATTCCTCTGGCTATTCGGGGTCTTTTCTGGTTCCATACAAATTTTAGGATTATTTGTTCCATAATTTTTGAAAAGAGTTGATGGTATTTTGATAGGGATTGCATTGAATGTGTGGATTGCTCTAGGTAGCATTGACATCTTCACAATATTTGTTCTTCCAATCCATGAGCATGGCATGTTTTTCCATTTCTTTGTGTCTTCCTCAATTTCCTTCATGAGTATTTTATAGTTTTCTGAGTACAGATCCTTTGCCTCTTTGGTTAGATTTATTCCTAGGTATCTTATGGTTTTGGGTGCAATTGTAAATGGGATCGACTCCTTAATTTCTCTTTCTTCTGTCTTGTTGTTGGTGTATAGGAATGCCACTGATTTCTGTGCATTGATTTTATATCCTGCCACTTTACTGAATTCCTATATGAGTTCTAGCAGTTTTGGGGTGGAGTCTTTTGGGTTTTCCACCTAAAGTATCATATCATCTGCAAAGAGTGAGAGTTAGACTTCTTCTTTGCTGATTCAGATGCCTTTTATTTCTTTTTGTTATCTGATTGCTGAAGCTAGGACTTCTAGTACTATGTTGAACAGCAGTGGTGATAGTGGACATCCCTGCCGTGTTCCTGACCTTAGAGGGAAAGCTCTCAGTTTTTCCCCATTGAGAATGATATTCACTGTGGGTTTTTCATAGATGGCTTTTATGATATTGAGGTATGTACCCTCTATCCCTGTACTCTGAAGAGTTTTGATCAAGAAAGGATGCTATACTTTGTCAAATGCTTTTTCTGCATCTATTGAGAGGATCATATGGTTCATCTTCTTTCTTTTATTAATGTATTGTATCACATTGATTGATTTGTGGATGTTGAACCAAACTTGCAGCCCAGTAATAAATCCCACTGGTTGTGGTGAATAATCCTTTATTTTTGGAACAGTTTCAGAAGAATAGGTATTAATTCTTCTTTATATGTTTGGTAGAATTCCTCTGGGAAGCCATCTGGCCCTGGGTTCTTGTTTGTTGGGAGATTTTTGATGACTGCTTCAATTTCTTTAGTGGTATAGGTCTGTTCACGTTTTCTATTTCTTCCTGGTTCAGTTTTGGTAGTTGATACATCTCTAGGAATGCATCCATTTCTTCCAGATTATCTAATTTGCTGGCATAGAGTTGCTCATAATATGTTCTTATAATTGTTTGTATTTCTTTGGTGTTGGTTGTGATCTCTCCTCTTTCATTCACGATTTTTTTGATTTGGGTCATTTCTCTTTTCTTTTTGATAAGTCTGGCCAGGGGTTTATCAATCTTCTTAATTCTTTTAAAGAACCAGCTCCTAGTTTCATTGATCTGTTCTACTGTTCTTTTGGTTTCTATTTCATTGATATCTGCTCTGATCTTGATTATTTCTCTTCTCCTGCTGGGTTTAGGCTTTATTTGCTGTTCTTTCTCTAGCTCCTTTAGGTGTAGGGTTAGGTTGTGTATTTGAGACCTTTCTTGTTTCTTGAGAAAGGCTTGTATTGCTATATACTTTCCTCTTAGGACCGCCTTTGCTGTATCCCAAAGATTTTGAACAGTTGTGTTTTCATTTTCATTGGTTTCCATGAATTTTTTTAATTCTTTAATTTCCTGGTTGACCCCCTCATTCTTTAGTAGGATGCTCTTTAGCCTCCATGTATTTGAGTTCTTTCTGACTTTTCTCTTGTGATTGAGTTCTAGTTTCAAAGCATTGTGGTCCGAAAATAGGCAGGGAATGATCCCAACCTTCTGGTACCGGTTGAGACCTGATTTGTGACCTAGGATGTGATCTATTCTGGAGAATGTTCCATGGGCACTAGAGAAGAATGTGTATTCTGTTGCTTTGGGATGGAATGTTCTGAATATATATCTGTGAAGTCCATCTGGTCCAGTGTGGCATTTAAAGTCTTTATTTCCTTGTTGATCTTTTGCTTAGATGCTCTGTCCATTTCAGTGAGGGGGGTGTTAAAGTCCCCTACTATTATTGTTTCAATGTGTTTCTTTGCTTTTGTTTTTAATTGCCTTATATAATTGGCTGCTCCCATGTTAGGGGCATAGATATTTACAATTGTTAGATCTTCTTGTTGGATAGACCCTTTAAGTAGGTTATGGTGTCCTTCCTCATCACTTATTATAGTCTTTGGTTTAAAATCTAATTTGTCTGTTATAAGGATTGTCACCCCAGCTTTCCTTTGGTGTCCATTAGCATGGTAAATGGTTTTTCACTCCCTCACTTTCAATCTGGATATGTCTTTGGGTCTAAAACGAGTCTCTTGAAGACAGCATATTGATGGGTCTTGTTTTTTTATCCAACCTGATAACCTGTCTCTTTTGATTGGGGCATTTTGCCCATTTACATTCAGGGTAACTATTGAAAGATGAATTTAGTGCCATTGTATTGCCTGTAAGGTGACTATTACTGTACATTGTCTTGTTCCTTTCTGGTCTATGTTACTTTTAGGCTTTCTCTTTGCTTAGAGGACCCCTTTCAATATTTCTTGTAGGGCTGGTTTCGTGTTTGCAAATTCCTTTAGTTTTTGTTTGTCCTGGAAGCTTTTTATCTCTCCTTCTATTTTCAGTGACAGCCTAGCTGGATATAGTATTCTTGGCTGCATATTTTTCTCATTTAGCTCTCTGAATATATCATGCCAATCGTTTCTGGCCTGCCAGGTCTCTGTGGATAGGTTTGTTGCCAATCTAATGTTTCTACCATTGTAGGTTACAGATCTCTTGTCCCGAGCTGCTTTCAGGATTTTCTCTTTGTCTCTGAGACTTGTAAATTTCACTATTAGATGTTGGGGTGTTGATGTATTTTTATTGATTTTGAGGGGGGGTTCTCTGTGCCTCTTGGATTTTGATGCCTGTTTCCTTCCCCAAATTAGGGAAGTTCCCTGCTATAATTTGCTCCAATATACCTTCTGTCCCTCTCTCTCTTTCTTCTTCTGGGATCCCAATTATTCTAATATTGTTTCGTCTTATGGTATCACTTATCTCTCGAATTCTGCCCTCATGATCCAGTAGTTGTTTATCTCTTTTTCTCAGCTTTTTTATATTCCATCATTTGGTCTTCTATATCACTAATTCTCTCTTCTGCCTCATTTATCCTAGCATTTAGAGCCTCCATTTTTTTTTTAACAATCCATATTTTTTTAATCACAAGCCACTAATAAGGTGTGTAGCATCTGTGAAATTTATTTAAACAGTTGCTAGGAAGAGTTTGTTTTCCCTGTAAACACAGCAAACCTTGTATATGATTTTCTTGATTGACTATTTGACTAAATGTGTTAACATTAACATATAAGACCATTTATCTCCTGCCTGATCACATTCTCATGGACCCATTAATTCTTGAATGTTATCACATTTATGCATTTAAAAACTTCATAATCTTGTTTCTGCTACTTTCTGAGAGTAAGACTTTTTTTTTTTAATTTTATTATGTTATGTTAGTCACCATACAATACATCATTAGTTTTTGATGTGGTGATCCACGATCCATTGTTTTCGTATAATACCCAGTGCTCCATGCAGTACATGCCCTCCTTAATACCCGTCACCAGGCTAACCAATCCCCTCTTCCCCCTCCCCTCTAAAACCCTGTTTGTTTCTCAGGTCTATAGTCTCTCATGGTTCATCTCTCCCTCCAAATCTCTCCCCCCTCATTTTTCACTTCCTTCTCCTAATGTCCTCCTTGCTATTCCTTATGTTCCACAAATAAGTGAAACCATATGATAATTGACTTTCTCTGCTTGACTTATTTCACTTAGCATAATCTCTTCCAGTCCCATCCATGTTGATGTAAAAGTTGGGTATTCATCCTTTCTGATGACTGAGTAATATTCCATTGTATATATGGACCACATCTTCTTTATCCATTCATCTGTTGAAGGGCATCTCGTAGAGCCTCCATTTTTGATTGCGTCTCATTAATAGCCTTTTTGATTTCAACTTGGTTAGGTTTTAGTTCTTTTTTTCTCCAGAAAGGGTTTCTCTAATATCTTCCATGCTCTTTTCAAGCCTAGCTAGTATCTTTATAATCATCATTCTGAACTCTAGTTCCAACATCTTACTAATGTCTGTATTGATTAGGCCCCTGGCAGTCCATACTGCCTCTTGTTCTTTTTTTTGAGGTGATTTTTCCCAGCTTGTCATTTTGCCTAGAGGTGAGTAGATGAATGAGAGAACAAAATGCTAACAGGGTAATGACCCCAGAAAAATATACACTAAATAAATCAGAAGAGACCTGAAATGGGGGGGAAAGAAAGAAAAGAAAAGAAAAAAGAAAAAGAAAAATATTTTTAAAAAAAGAATATGATCAAATATGATCAAGCTGGTGAATAGATCAGTGCCGCACACTAGATTTTGGGCATATTTTGGTCTGTTAGAAGAAACTGCCTCCCAAAATTTTAAAGAAAGAAAAGCTTATATATGTACAAAAATAAGGGTAAATACAATGAAGGGATGGAATATGACTGTAAAGATGAAAATTATAAAGATTTTATAAAAGGAATTGATAAGAAGTTGGTTGAAAAAAGAAAGAAGAGAAATTTTTAAAAAAAGGGAGAGAATGTGATCAGGCAGGAAACTAGAATAAAGCCATACACTAGAGATTTAGGGTATATTTTAGTCTCTTAGAAGAAACTGTATCCCAAAATTTTAAAGAGAAAACAACTTATATATATATACCAAAAATAAGGTTAACTACTATGAAGGGATAGAATATGACTCTAAAAATGAAAAATAAAGAAGATTTTTTAAAAAAAGGAATTGATAAGATGTTGGTTGAAAAAGAGAAAAAATATAAAAAAACAAAAGACAGTTTAAAAAAATTAACTTTGTAAGAGTAAAGAATCATGGTAAAAAAGCCATGAATTCTATGTACAGTATTCCCCTAGCGCTGGAGTTCTGCTGTTCTCATTGATCGGTAAACTTGGTCTTGGCTGGCTGTTCTTGTTGATCTTCTGGGGGAGGGGCCTGTTGCCGTGGTTCCCAAATGTCTTTGCTGGAGGCAGAATTGCCCCTCCCTTGCTGAGTCCGCTCTAAGTAATCTGCTCAGGTTTGCTCTCGGGGGCTTTTGTTCCCTGCAATCTTTCCATACAGCTTTGGAGGATGAGAGTGAAAATGGCAGCCTCCCAATCTCCACTCTGGAGGAGGTGAGAACTCAGGGTCCCACTCCTCAGTGAGCCCCCAGAGGAAAGCAGTCAGTCACTCCCATCTCCCTGGTCTCTGGCCGCACTCCGTGCTCACCCGGCCTGTGACCAAGCATTTCTATCTCCGGCACCCGACCTCATTTGGAGTCTCCAAACCCAGCAGATTCCTGCAGTGCGCTCCCACGCTGCTCCTCCTGGGGGAGGAAGGGGAATCTCCCCAGATCTGCTGTTTGTTGGGTCCCTGCTGGAAGAACAGTGGCCCGACTATACCCCGGATCATGGTTTATGACAACCCTGAGCTGCGAGCCCACTCCTCAGCTCCATCTCTGTGGCCAGCTTCTCCCACTCCTATACCTGGGAGGTCTGCCACACTCAGGCATCCCTGGTCTTTCTGTGACCCCAGGGTTCTGAGACCACACTGTCCCCATGAGGATTCCACCTCCTGCTTAGCCACTGGAGCGACGCCCCTCAGTGGAGCAGACTTTTAAAAGTTCCGATTTTGTGCTCTGCGGCAGCTCTATCACTTGCCAGTAGCAGCTGACGGAGGCTCCCTCCCCCCGCCGTCTATCGTCCTGAATGTCGCCTCAGATTCACTTTTCCACACGTCCTACCTTCCAGAAAGTGGTGGCTTTTCTGTTCAGAGAGTTGCTGCTATTTTTTTCTTCGATCTCCTGTTGAGTTCATAGGTGTTCAGAATGGTTTGATCCCTATCTAGCTGAATTCCTGGGACCAGATGAAATTTAGGTCTCCTACTCCTCCCAAAACCAACAATTTTTAAACTAACATTGAACTTTAGTTCTTTTATTCAAAGAAGCATGGGTTAGCAATTTTGAAAATACTTTTTATGTGTTGAGCAAATAAGTGCATATATTGTGGAAAATGGATGCCATATTTCTCACTGTTAGATAAGGAAGCTCCAGCAATGGATAGGGGGAAGAATGGAATAAATCCTGTGCCACTGAATTGGAATGGAGGTATCCCTGGAAACTCATAGTTTCTAGTATATAGATATTGATATAGATATTATATTTGCATACACATGAACTTGTATGTATGAATATATATGCATGCATACATCTGTTTTCTGTATTTGCTGATAGGACCTAGTAACAATCATCCCCAAAGCATGGATCTAAATGCCATTTGCCTCTAAAAAGAACCAAGACTCTTTTGTGAAATGGCTGCTTCTGGGGATGGAGCAGGGAAAAATACAAAACGAGATGAACATATCCTTTTCTGCCAAAAAGTAAGAAAGTACACAAAGAATGATGCAGATATGTCAGATGAACATAGGAGCCAGTCTGAAAGAGCTTGGACTGGCAAAATCTGGCACAATCTGAGCATCCAAATAATCAGAATAAAGGAATACAATCCACTGAAGAGAATAAAATCCATTAGTCAACACTGATATAAATGAATGAATTAATTAATAAACAAATAAAGTAGATAAGAAGGGAATGTTTTTCTCATAGTAGAAAACTGACCAATAATCATAGAAAGAATGATGGAATTAGAACATTACTTTTCAGTAATCATCATAATAATAATCGATTTAAACAAAATCTCCAATGGATGTTAAAACTAAAGTGTGAAAATTTGAGAAGTACCAGGATACTTCTATAATCTCAATTTAGGTCCCCACCCCAAGATACTTGCTGATTACAAGCAAGAAAATGAATTTTTAGTGGAGAAACTGGGCAGACACTTTCTTAACCAAATGATCAAGATTACCATGTCCCAGGGCACCTGTGGCTCAGTCAGTTAAGCATCTGACGTTCTGTTCAAGTCATGATCTCAGGGTTCTGGGATCAAGCCCTGTGTTGGGCTCCCTGATCAGCGGGGTGTCTTCTTCTCCCTCTTCCTCTCTCCGTCCCCCTGTTCATGCACATGCTCTCTCTCTCTACTAAATAAATAAATAAAATCTTAAAAAAAAAAAAAAAGATTACCACGTCCAGATATGAGACACATAGATGCCAGGCGCCTCCTCATCTTATGTATTGAGAAGAATACAGCATCATGTCTGTGGTATTGTTGCCAAAGTCATGTAACCTAAATCTAATAGAGAGGAAACATCAGGCAAACCCAGTTGGAGGGACCTTCTACCAAATAACTGAGGCTTGCATTCTTCTCCATTGCCAATTTCATGAATGGCAAAGACTGAGGGACTTCTAAATTAAAGCAGCTTCAAGGAACATGGCAATCAAAATCCAAGCATGATCCAGAATTTTCTTGTTATTAAAAACATCACTGGAACACTTGGCAAAATATAAATAAGGCCTGTAGGTAAGATCATATCTACACTGCATCAATATTAATTTCCTGGTTTTGATCATTGTTTTGTGTTTATATAAGAGAATGTCATCATTTTCAGGAAGTACACGCTATGGTATCATAGTGTTTAGGGATAAAGTAGCATGTCTGCAACTGACTTTCAAATGAATCAGAAAAAAATTATATATATATATATGTGTGTATGAATATTTATGTTTGTAATATTTTATGTATGTGTATATATATGTATGTGTGTGTGTATATATATATATACACTTATGTTGATATAACAGCCCCAAATATAATTCCTCAACATCCATCTCTAGAAATAGTTGGAATGGAGGAGGCGAAACATGTGTCCAGAGTGGGACTTCCAGTCCTTTCCTATTAAATAAAGACATCTAATCTACACAGCAGGGTCAACTGGAGGCAGAGAAAGTGGAAAATAGCATGTTCCTCACTTCAGGAGGCAATGTCCTGGGGAGTTACTATATGAAGTTCAAGTACATTATCAAAAACAATAAGCCCACTCCATCTGATCCCTTGGGGAAGGGGATAAAGGAGGCAAGAGCCTGTGCTATGACTGTGATATTCAAAGCATTAGCACTAACCAACCAAGAAATATAGTCCCTACAATTCCAGACTCCCACAAATACTCAGGTTATGTCTTACCTCCTGCAATTGATGGAGAGAATCAGAATTTCCCTTTTCATTGTATTGGGAGAAAGTTCTACCTCTCTGGACTGAGATGGACAAAGTGTAAAAGGTTCTTCCCTACACCCTGAGAAGCCTGACACTTCTTCAGTCCCTGCCACAGAGCAGGACGGAGAACAGACTGCTTGTCAATGCTTAACCATCAAAAATTTTTTACTCTCAAGACCTGCCCAGGACTACCCAAACCTCAAAGATGATGACAATGCTTGCAATGAGCAGTTCTGGCAGCAGTCCTGTCCTGTCTGGATACAACTGGAAGTTGCAAAGAAATGAAGCTTCTTTAGGACTCTTGGGGAGACAAAAAAACAAAAAACAAAAAACAAAAACCCAAAAAGCAAAAAACCAAAAAAACCCTCCTCTAACCCCTTGAATGGAAATAACCATTCCCTTCAATATCAGATACATGCTGTCCCAGCTGCCTTTTCCCAGTTGAGTCCCTATGTTTGTTAAACCTGGTGATTTGTTAAACCTGGTGATTATTGTCAATACTGCTGAAACTAACAGATACACTAGCTACTTAAAAACAACTGGGCCCCATGGCTGCTAAAGCCAGCCCCTACAACCTACCCTGTCAATTCTAGCTGTCCCCTAAATAAATCTCCTTCTCTGTGATCTAACTCTATCCTCAGCCATAATACTATTTGCCTCTCCTTGCCTAGGGGCACCAGCCCCCTCTAGACCAGCAACTCAGACCAATTGCTAAATACAGTGATGCAGGCTTCCATGTGGTTCTGTGTTTTTTAATATTAAACTTTACTCAGCGATGATTTCTGGTCCTATATTAGGTACCTGTATGTTGCTGGTCCTATCCTAGGTAGGTCTCTGCTTCTTTCATTGCTAGCTAACCTTCAACATCAGGATAAAGTCTTAGTTAGCATTCGTGCTGTAAGGAAAGTCCAGTTGAAGCATACTCAAAAGTGACAAGAGAAAAATAGTGTTGTAAACAATGAGGAAAACAACATTTTTTCCTTAGGGTCTGAAATAGCTGAGGCCATTTGGCCTGTGGTTGAACAGACTCTTGTGTAAGAGAAGAGAAGTAGAGAGAAGTCTGGACTTTCTTCCTTTTTAGAAGACGGTAACTTCACTGACTGGTAAAGCATGGCCTTCCCAAATGCCAGACTGACCAACTGTCTTGGTTTTGGTCCACTGCCCCCATCCAGGCCCCCCAAGGGTGATTGTAGGGGAGCTAGTGCAAAGAAATTGGTGGAGTGAGGCAAGGATGGAGGAAGGGGTCTGAGCTGCTGAAGCTTAACACTATTGGAGTCTGTTGAGGAATTGTGTAAAATGTGCCTCAGCTTGGTCCGCCAGATGACAGTGAAGCTTGAAGAAGGCACAAGGAATACAGCCTAGGGCACATATATCATCCAATCAGATTAGCAATTCTTCTCCCTCTGGTGAGTGTATAGGGGTAGTGGTGGGTGCCTAGTCATCATCCTCCAACAATCAAGAGCAGGAAATAAGCCCTGGTCTTATTAAAGGGTATCTAAAAGAAATGACACCTATAGAGTATCTTCTGCTTCTTCTCCCCAGTATGTACCTTACAAGTAGAGGCTTGTCTCTTGTCCATTTTCAGATCTCCTGAGATTTCTAACATGGCCAGAAAAACTCCTGGAAATAGCTTTGATTCTTTGAATTGTACTAAGAATATAGTTCTACTTGAAAACAGTGGTATGTTAGTTATCTATTGCTGTATAGCTAATTATCCCAAAACACAGAGGCTTAAAACCAAAAAATTTATAATCTCAAAGTTTCTGTGGGTTGGGGATTCAAGAGAAGCTTAGCTGGGTGACTTTGGCTTTGGGTCTTTCATGAGATCGTATTTAAAATGTTAGCCAAGATTGCAATCACATGAAGGCCTTGACCAGGCCTGAAGGATCTGCCTCTAAGATGGCACACTCACATGGCTATTGGCAAGAAGCTTTAGTTCTTCATTGACCATTGGCAGGTGGCTTCAGTTGCTGTGCATGTGGGGCTCTCCATAGGGCTTTGTCCTCATGTTATGGCAGCTGGCCTCCCCCAGAGCAAGTGATCGAAGAGAGAAAGGAAAACTGGAGGTGCAGTGTCTTTCATTTACTCTTGGAAGTCATACTCCATCATTTTGCCCCATTATATTTATTACAAGTAAGTCACTAAGTACAGTGCTCATGTAAGAGGAGTAAATAATTTGTGGGCATATTTTAAACTACTGACTGCATGGGAGGAATAAAGTGAAGGGTCCACAGTTATAATTCCTTGAATTCAGCTGGAGTCCATTTATCACAGTGGAATAGAGTGAGATTTGTGCTCAAACAGATTCAAGTCCAAGTCTTGGTCAAAGCTGGCTTTATGGGCATTCAGCTAATGCTGTCCCCCAGAGCCTTGTCCTGACAAGGGCCCCATGCTAGGTTTAATGCACTGCCATTGCCATGGCAAAAAACCTTAGTAATTGTATCTTTGTACTTGTGTTTTGTAAGTGAAATTCAATGGGACCATGGAGCATGAGAGAGCCACAGAACAAGTGTTCACTGCTGTTTCTTGGCACTCTATTTGCATATAATGTTCATGAAATCCTGTGAGCACAGGATTCTGGTGGATCCACAATGCACTGGAGTTTAGAGAGACTCAAAGCAAGTATCAGGTGAGCAAGTGGTGTCTGTGACAGAGTGAATGGGGCTTCCAGCAGCCCAGAGAAGCCATATTTTCCATTTGAATGCTTTGCATGCAACTTGCTTTGAAGGCAATGGCATTCTAAGAACCAACAGTGAGTAAGGAATCTTATCATGCCCTTTATTACTCATGTTACTTCCCTGTTAGTCAACCACTTACATGGAAAAAGATGACAGAAAGAAAAAGAAAGTTTGGACAACTCACTGTTCCTTTCCTTCTCAGCCTTCTGTACTAACCAGCAATTCAAGATAAAGAATGTTTCTATATTAAGAAGTGAAGTAAAATTATTTGAACTAGTTTTGTGCAGTTTTTACACTGTTCTGGTAAGAACGAAATGTGTGCATGTATGAGATACAAAATATGAATTGTGTAATTTCAGGGATTCCTCATAAGAGTGAAATGCCCTTATATTTGCATTTGAAAGTGTTATTGCACAATATAAGGGTGAACAGTAAAATCTATGCTAATAATATATAATTTTAATTTTTCTTTACTTACAACATTAAATAGCAAATTATAAAAATACCATGACAAGTTAAAAGACTTTGTGAAAGAATGGAAATAGCTTTATATTTTACTACCTTTAATGAAAAATTTTCCTGTTTTTTTTTTTTATTTTATTATGTTATGTTAGTCACCATACAATACATTTCCTGTTTTTTGAACAAAGGATCCCACATTCCATTTTGCATATTTTGCAGAGCCTGAAAATGAGGTAGCCATAGTGGCCCTGGCTTGCTCTGCTATTTACCTGTTCCACAATGATTCCTAAATGACTTGTTTCTCCAAACTTCAGTTTCCTCTACTATAAAATGGGGATCTCAGTAGTATATTTCTTATGAGATTGCTAGAAGGTTAAAATGACAAGAGGCTTGAAAAATATTTAGCATAATAATTAACAAAGTTGTATCACATCCACTGACGTAAGCCATCAACTGAAAAGAGATGCTATCTCATTGCTAAGTCCTTGGGATTGTCTATTTCCAGTTTTGCAGTCATTGATGTCAGTCAATGACATCCTGTACTTGATTGGACTGGAGGGGAATTTCCTTCTACCCATGAGCATCTTTGTCTTCCTCAAGATGCCACTCCCAGCTCTTCCAGGGACATCTTGCCTGCCTCTCTTACCCTCAGATAGTTCTGCCTCTTACACTTTCCAAATTATGGCAAGAAAAAAATGCAAAATAAATAACGAAAAGGTTTAATGACAGTCTCTTCTGCTACAATGCGTTAATTGCCTTCTTAAGAAATCCAATATTACCAAAAATCATGTTCTCAAAACCACCATTACTCTGGGAAAATGCAAGTTATTGACAAAGGAAGTGTAGGTTAAGAAGGGTAATTTTTTTCCCCCTGGAGAAATGTAAAATGAATGAATGAATGAATGGATGGATGAATAAATAAATAAATAAATAAGTTGATTTTAATAGTTTTAAGTTATTTTGTTATGGCTGAAGTAAGCAAAATATAGCAACTTGATTACAAGTGACCAAAATAAATTTAAATACCTCTGAGAAAAATTTTCAAGAGGGAAACAATGTTCCAAACTAGCAAGTGTCTGGGTAAATTTTAGACCAGTTCCCAGTTATCAATGTCAAACAAAAATGCAAGCTGCCAAGTGAATAGCCAGATACTCAGACAAAGCAGCTGTAGATTCCTATAATGTCTTTGAAAAGTTTTTTTCCCCCTAATGTATGCCCATGTGCTATACTAGTCACCAATTACAGAAGCATTTTAACCAGTAGTAGAGGGCATGAAGCGAGGGTCATGGAATGAGGTTATGTAACTGTGAGTAGCAATAAAAATGACTGAAATACAAAGGGATAATCTCTAAGGAGTTGAGTGTAAAAACTAAAAATTAGCATCCTCATATTTATGTTGCTTGTAAAATGGATGTGATACAGCTTTAAAGGAGATATATTCACAGGAGCAAAATATGGTTCAAGCTAAGGGGAGAAGGTGGTACTCATCAGCCAGATTAGGAGGAATGGTAAGATCCAAGGACAGAGAGATTCTGACTTCAAGAAGAAGAGAGCTGAACAGGAAGAGAAGGAGGAACTGAGAAGCTGAGAAGCAGACACATATGGCAGGCCGAATGCAGTGGATCTGGAGTGCAGAGACTGGGGGTGAAGTCAAAGGGAGAAAGGGGCAGGAAAAGAGACAATTAAATATCTCAGTTTAGACACATGTTCCTGAGGATAGAGCCAGGACACTGGTAGAATGTCCAAGTGATGTGGCCATGATCTTCAGCTCAAAGAATGCTAGAGTGGGAGGGACCCTAGAACTCATCTAATTTAAACCATTCATTACCAGGAGAGTACAAAAGAGGGCCACGACTTACCCAAAGTTATGGAACTGGATGTTTCAGCTTTAATTCAATGCTTTTTCTGCTACATCACAAAGCCAGTTATAGATCTGATGGGAATATTTAGGACCTATCTCAGAAGGTATCTTTCTTCTCTAGAAATAGAAGGTAGAAAGGCAATCAGTTCCACTTGGAAATAGCAAGTGTGGTGAAAGAACTAGTCTTAAATCCCTGCCCAAATTAATATCCTCCAGTACTTACCAAGTTCAAGGAATGTGCTAGGCATTAGGCAGAAGCCACAGGCTCACAGATTGTTTCACTGCTAGGCTGTAAGCCCATCAGGGTCAGGGACCAAATTTCTTTTACCTTTCCATCTCCAACATCTTGGCAATAGTCATCTCTTAATAAGTATTTGTATCTTTCAACCAGCAATGACTTTATCCCTAGGTTTCCTTGTATCCCTATTCCTCTAATATTACATAAAGATTCACTGAGATCAGAGAAGTCAAGAGAAAAATCTACAGTCACAGAGTGAATTAAGAGCAGAACTCAAGTCTGTCTTTCCCTTTGTCCTCACCATTGCTTTTGCTACTTTTTCAAGAGGTCTAGGACACAGATAAGGGCTGAAACAAAAATGAATCATAATATGGTGGTTGAATAATCTGAAAGGCATAGTCTAGATGAAAGATCTATAAACTGGTAAATGAAAACCCAGTAAGAATTTCTTTAGAGTCTAAGGCTGGGACTGTTCATAACAATCTTGGTATTTACAGCATCCAACACAGGGCTTGGCAGATAGCCCCACATTGCTACTAAGGGAAGCAGCTCCAATTTTAAAGTAATAAACAGTATATCCTATAGTTAAACTGCTCCCAACTTCTGTTGAGTGCCAGCTTAGTGCTTCACACTTGAATTAAGTTGACAGAAGCCTTCAGAACAATATTGTGTGAGACAAACACAATGGTTGTAGTGTGTGGCCTGAAATTCTTTTCCTATGGGAAAGCCAGTTTCAATGATGATTTGAAGGTCAAATGAGGTCAACATCAAAACAACACAGCATGTACTGGACTGTAGGCAGTTAGCAAGGGGAAAGAACAAGTGTTTTGGATCACTAGACATTGGGCAAAAGTCATGCTCCTTGATAGTGTTATCCAAATATGGCAGCAGTAAGTGAAATTCAATAATCAGACTATGAAAGAACACAATTTGAGCTATGGGTAGAGGACAGAGAGGGAGAGCCATAATCTAGGGACTCTGGAGGGTTTCTCAATTCTTTAAATAATCTCAAAGAAGGGATACCCCACAGACTTTCCAGGACCATCGTTCCAGGTTATTATACCACAGTGCTAATGGTATGATTAATGACATTTTACCAGAATAAGACAGCAATTCATAAGGGTTGGATTTTGTTTTTTAATTACTAGGGAAAAAACAAACTATAGTTATTTTTTGACCAGCAGAGCAGTCTTTACAGAAAAGGGGATAAAGCAATGTTGATGAAGAGCAAACACAATTGTCTTGGTGAAGGAACATCAGATCAGAATGTAATTCCCTTGTTCATGTTTTTCTTAGAAAGCATTTCCATTCTGCCTGGTTCTGGGAACAAAGCCAAAGCCTGCTTTAGAGGAACAGAGATTTCCAGGAAGTTGGGTGGGTGAGGGTGGCTGGGTGTGTGGGACCCTGAGGAAGCTTTGTTGTGGGGGACAGTTCTGGCATCTATGTGCAAGCCTGGGAAGGATGAGGTGCCCAGTCTGCCTCTTATTCTGTAACTGACAGGGACTCTGAGAAATGTTTAAGGGCCAAGGAGGGTTAAGATTGAACCAGAAGACAGAGCCTGGACACCTCCCATTCCCTTGCCTCAAGTAATTAACAAACCACAAAATCAGGGTGGGAAGGGAGGCAGGCAGTGAAGCTGAGGTGGAGATGGGCACCATTCCCTGCTCTTTCTGCTGGTTACACCTACCAATGTCATGCTAGAGATGGGTTTCACAACAGCATCAGTTTTGTCCTCCAAAGCCTGTCTTAGAAGCAGCCTCTAGAGATCAAGAGCCACCTGCTCTCCACATCACTCCATTTCATCTATGTTTCCACCATGGTGAATGATAACAGAGCAGAGGTCCAGGATCCAGAAAGGAAATGAGGATATAGACTAAGGCTTCAGAACACAGAATTGAACAAGATATTTTGTTCTGTATTTCATCTACCTGCCTCATTCACAGGATCTTCACAATACAGAAAACTTGGGCTTCCATCCTGGTTCTTACACTAAAGGGCTGAGTGACTGTGGATTTGTCATGCAACTTTGGTCTCCTTACTAAGAAATGCACCATGTGTGTAGAATGGAGATATGGTATTTTTCTGGCAAGCCCCGAGAGCTGATGTAAAAATCAAATGAGATCATATACAAGGAAGCCTTGGTGAGCTGTTAAGTACTGGAACCCATAGAAGGGATTACCATTAGTTAATAAACTGCTCTCAGAGATCCCCCTGCCCGAGAGATGGATGTTTCCTCCATGAATCTCAAATGTGTATTCTTACCCTAATCCCAAGTCACTAGGAAACTGGCTTCAAAGACCTAACCAAATCTTTGGCACCAGCCAGCATACCAAACCTCTCTTGCTGCTACTGCTTTCATTTGCCATGTAGCTTCTGAAGTGAGAAACTAAATCTCAGGTTCCAGTAATAATGAAATAGGGGGCTCAAAAGCCTCACATCCTCACCTTGAGGTGGACAGAGAAGGAAGAAACATCAGTGTGTGGTGAGAGAGGGTGCCAGTGCAGAGGGAAGGTGGGCGCTGAGCAACAGGAGGGAGCACATTGCTTTGATGGTAGCAGGAGCTGAAAGGATGACGCCTTCTGGGAGGCATTGTTTTCATGGATGATCTGAGACAAAACAAGAGCCTAGAGGAGGAAATTAAAGAGGGAGACCGTGGGAAACTGGCAAGGAGAAATTTGTAAAGGAGGGAGAACACAGAATGTGCTAAATGCCTGCTATGAAGCTATGCCACCCACTTCCACATACATCTATCATTTCATGTCCTCCAGCCCACCTCCCACCTCACTTGCTCCTAATGTGTGACATCACTGGATAGCAGACATCTCCGGGTGGGAATATTCTAGTAACACAAACTCTTTAGGAATCTAGACAGTACCCACCCACTGACTGCTGGAATTAAAAGACTGGGTTGGGAGGAGAACTGGTGGAGAGAAAGGCAGAGAGGAACTTGAGGTTATGCTGATGGTAGAGGCATATCTAGCTTTATTTTTTTTTATATTTTTTTATTTATTCATTTGACAGGGAGAGAGAGAGAGAGAGCGCACAAGCAAGGGGAGCGGCAGGCAAAGGAAGAGGGAGAAGCAGGCTCCCCGCTGAGCAGGGAACCCAATGTGGGGCTCGATCCCAGGACCCCAGGATCAGGACCTGAGCTGAAGGCAGATGCTTAACAGACTGAGCCACCCAGTCGCCCCCATATCTGGCTTTATTAGGGAAAATTCCCAAACAGCAAGTCAGACTCCTTCACAATCAAAGCACAGTTGAAGTTCAGTGAGCCTTCCTTTTTTCCCTCCCCAGCTGTTGCCTCTACTGAGCATCTGCCAGCCCTGGGCTCAACCTCTAGACTTCCATCACCATTATTAAAAGCTGAGATACATTTGTATTCCAATCCCAGTTCCTCCACTCATGAGCTGTGTGGCCCTGCTTTGTCAGGTCCAACTCAGCTCAGCTCTTCTATCAGGGTTAATAATCCCTGTTAGGTATTTGGAAAAACTGAGATATGTATGGAAGTCTTGAACCCAATGCCTAGTTCCATAACTGGAGTGCTTACTATTACTTTATTATTAATCATCCTTCTGTTGCCTCCTAGCTCTCTCTAATTTCTCGAGGACAAGCATACTCACTATGTGCCAGGCTTTTGTACAAGCCACTGAGACTGTAAAGATAAAACAGAAGATCCCTGACCTCAAAGAGCAAACAATCCAATGTCAACAAATAATGAGAACTTCAGATCACAAGGAGACATACTGGCCATGGTCCTGCATTTGACAGAGAGTCACATGGATGGAGGGGTCAGCCTGTTAGGGGCTCCAGAGAACTCTATTGGGGGGTGGCGAAGGGTGTCAGGGTAAATTCCCCTGAGTGGAACTGTGTCACCCTTCATCAGGTTCCTGCAAAGGAGCCCCTGTCGTGACTTGTTCTGGGCCTACGGCCTTCAAACTCTGTTCCAGCCTGATTAAACTAGGGCTTTGAGGAGACGTTTCAGAGCCATTCGGCAGAGGGGAGCAGAAAGAGCTAGACCTCTTTTTGGGCCTCATCAGAGCAGTTTTGATTGTATCTGTTTTATAAATTGCTAATCTGAGTTAGGTTTGAAGAAAAGGTCAAGCTGATAAACATGTTAAGAAACCCTCAGGCTAAATGATTTCTGAGATCCTTTCCAAAGATGGGGTGCTAACATTCTCTCCAGGCTGTCCAAGTGCAGAGGTGCCTGGGGGCTGGCACATGTTGGTTTCCTGTTCATCCATTCTCAGGGCCTGAAGTCTTTGTGAACAGCAGTGGTTCTCTGTCCAGGGTTCTTTCATTCCACCGTTTTGTTCACAACATATTTCCTAGCACCTCCTTATCATTCCAATCCTTCCCCACTTCCCCCATCAACACAGCTCATTCTCACCAATTCAGAAATCAGAGAAGAGGTCAATTGATCCAAAGAGAGGTTTAATCTGTTGAGAATTACTAGAAAAGCAAGTTTTCTGTTTGCGGAAGGACCCAGTGAAAACATAACAATAGGTCAGACAACTGTTGACTTAATTTGAACTCTATTTCATCGGCCAAAGTCTTGACCTTCAGGTCAAAAGTCAGGCTGTCAGAAATATGCAAAAACAAGCTCTCCAGGGAAATAGGAGGCTAACTGTCCAACTAAGGAGGCTCTCTGAAGCTCCAGAGAGGCTGGAAGGGGACTCTCAGGCTGACAACAAGGCCTGGTATGAATTTTCTCATTACGTGGGGACTGCTCTTAGATTGAGTTGAGTTCTTTTTTTTTTTTTTTTAAGATTTTATTTGTTTATTTGAGAGAGAATGAGATAGAGAGCATGAGAGGGGGGAGGGTCAGAGGGAGAAGCAGACTCCCCGCCAAGCAGGGAGCCCGATGCGGGACTCGATCCCGGGACTCCAGGATCATGACCTAGCCGAAGGCAGTCGCTTAACCAACTGAGCCACCCAGGTGCCCCAGATTGAGTTGAGTTCTACATTCCAGTACAACTTGGAGGTGAACAGTAATTCAAGGTCATTGTTGACTGCTTTATCACTTTATGATAAAGAGTAAAGTCCTTGTTTAAAAAAGAAAGGAGAGAAAAAGAAAAGAGAGGGAAGGAAGGGAGAGAGGGAAAGAGGGAGGGAGGGAAAATGGAAGTAAGGAAGAAGAATCTTTGGAAAATAAAAATCACATTCAGTAAGTGAATTCCAATGTGCTTCTTAAGAATAATAGTCTGTGGTACAATCAAGTATCTTAAGTTTTAAGATTCTAAATATTTTTTAATGGGGTTATAAACTTGAAACAGAACATAAAGCTGTCAAGACCTATTTTCTACCTGATGTTAAGAGCAGCCAACCAGGCAATTCAGCCACTGTATACAAACATTCAGTATACACTTTATATATAAACATCTTCAGGTTCCTAGTAGTTCCATCCCAAATCAGCTGACTGTGTCATGTGTCACATGGTAAAGGAAATGCCCATCTTTCTGTGAAGGTAGCAGCAGTATCCATGTGAAATAATTATACTGCAAACCTTTGCGATTTTGATAATCTTTCTTGTTAAGCAAATGTCAAAATCTAATTTTATACATTAACTCATCCATGTCTTTGAGTAAAATGGGCTGAAATTAAAATTTTGTGATGCTCCACATGTTTATAAGTAAGGATCTTAATACAAGTTTTAAAGTTTCATTCTTCTGTTTGGAAATTTATCTCATATGCACCATGGATATTTTGTCCATAATTCCAGGAACTCTGTCTGGATAGAAAGCTGTTTTGCCTAGGACAGCTCATCTGCTCCAAAGGGTGGGGAAGAGTACATGGCACTGTGTAAATCAGCTGGCATGGAGCACTGTTTTATGCACACAGAAGGAAGTTAGGTGAAGATCCATCAGAGCATCCCTTTTACTCTTGAGTTATCTACTGCCTTAGTCCTATGCAAACCTTCAGAGAGAAGCCGTCTCAAATATAATTGTCGTGTGCATTGCTAGAGCAGTATTTTAGTGAACTTCTCCAGCATTTATTAAAGTATGTGTTCTCAGCACCATAAAGTGTCAGGTGAGTGGTTCAAGACTTCATTTCTTACAGCCAAGAATGTATGCTGAAGACCACTGGGGTGTCTTGCATATCAAAATATCCTGTGTTGAAGTTTTAGGCAGATAATATTCACACCCTTCTCTTTCAGAGTTCTGAACTAGTCGAGACTTAGACCCAAGAATTGACTAGAGATCATGGGATTAAATGCTTGCAGAATTAAACTTTGAATATGAAGTCAAACAGGCTGCCTTATATTTGCCCTTGTGATGACCTTGGGACCCAAGGCCATAGAAATCTGTGTTGCACAGCTGATGTTTATTCAGTCAGCCACAAGGAAAATGGAAACTTCCCCATGAAACAGGAAGTCTTGGGGGGATGGAAGTGTATGGATGGTAAGCTCTGGTGTGTTTCTGACATTTAACTTGCTGACTTGCAAATCGGCAGGAACATGGATCAATGAATTGTGGTCTTCCTCTCTTTCATCAATCATATAAATCTCCTCCTCGCCTCAGGGAGAAGTCAGCTGGGTCTAGAAGGAGGTTCAGGGGAGTTCTCAGTAGTGATTTTGTCAGGATAGAACTTACTCTTCTTTCAGCCAACAGAGTGTGAGGAGAGGGAAACACTCTGTGTTTATGCCCTTGTCACAGACAACATCAAGATAGGGGGAAATGGGGAACAGGGACAGCATGGATTTTGGACCCTGGCTGCCTTTGTAAGCCTTGCTTCTGTCACTGGTTGGGTGACTTTGGAAAGCTTCTTTTAGCCTCTTTAAGCTTCAGTTTCTTAAAAAGTAAAATGAGGATAATGAGTATTTTTTTCATATTGTTATTGTGAAGGCTTAAGGAAATAAAAATTAAAGACCTTGCCACAATGCATGGGCAGCAAGGAATGCTAAAAATATACGGATTCACTATTGTTAGTTATTTGAGCCCATTGAGCAGGGACTTCTTTTCTTAATTTTCCTTCCATGCTTGAATTTCCTTCCTCATACCCATGCTTCTATGCTCCAGTGATGGCACAAGAATAAAAGAAGTCAAATCTGTTGAAATGGGATGATGCAAGCAAAGATGAGCAACTGTCTGCCATAAACTCAATTTTCTAAAACTTGAGTGCCTATTTTGTGTAGAGGAAATTGGGAGAGTCACATAATCTTATGTGCCTAGCGAATGCCCCTTTACCTGTGATGGGCCCACATTAGTCTATATAACTGAGGAAGACACTCATTTCAAAGGAAAGCTTTGCTGGTGTATTACTCTTATCTGAGGCTGTCCCTACTGGTAAGTCAGAGCTAGACCAAAAAAAGTTAGTTAAACTCATTTCCTTTGTAAGCCACTTCCTTCAGTGACCCTCTGGTAGTCAGACCATGGGGCTGGTTTGAAATGGTGGAACTGAGCTGAAGAGGAAGACCAGAGTTCCCTGGGTTTATCTGAAGGAGAGATAGAACTTTAATGAGTTGTGACTATAAGAATAATAACTAGGGTAGTTGATATCCAACATTTTAGTAGATTTCCAAATTGTGTATGCTAGATTGGTTTTGTTCAAAGAATTAGCTCTAGTATTCAATTTTATTGGATTTGCATGTTGGTTTTCCAGTTCATTGATTTCTGTACTTGCTATATAACATGCTTCCTGTTTTTGCTTTATTTTTTCAAATAATTAAGGTAAATATTTGATCCAGTTATTTTTATTCTGTCTTGCTAATAAAAGAAGTTAAGAAAATGAATTTGTTCTCTCAGTAGGGCTTTGGCTATGTCCCATATATTTAGTAATATATGTTTTGTCATAGTTTAGTAGTTCATTAATGCCATTATTTTCTAATGAATACTAATTGCAATTTTGATCTTACATCCAATATTCATACAGAAGAGGGTTTCTTTTTAATTATAGTAGTTGTTTGCTTTATACATTTTTTTAAATTTTATTTTTTAACCAACTGAGCCACCCAGGTGCCCCTAAATTTTATTTTTTAAAAGAATTATTTATTTGATAGAGAGAGAAAGAGCAAGTGAGAGCAAAAGCAGGAGGGAGGGTCAGAGGGAGAGGGAAAAGCAGACTACTCGCTGAGCAGGGAGCCCAATGTGGGGCTCAGTCCCAGGACCCCAGGATCATGGACTGAACCAAAATCAGACACTTAATTGCCTGAGCCATCCAGGGTCCCCTACATTTTTGAAATTTTAATGTCATTATTAATTGATGGATGAACTATGCATTAGCAAGAAAATGTTGCTATTATTAAGATTTTCTTTCTGGTAAAGTATATTATCAGGGGGCACCTGGGTGGCTCAGTCGTTAAGCGTCTGGCTTCAGCTCAGGTCATGATCCCAGGGTGCTGGGATCGAGCCCCGCATCGGGCTCCCTGCTCGGCGGGAAGCCTGCTTCTCCCTCTCCCACTCCCCCTGCTTGTGTTCCCTCTCTCGCTGTGTCTCTCTGTCAAATAAATAAATAAAATCTTTAAAAAAAAAAAAAAAAAAAAAAAGTATATTATCAGTATTTGAGTGTATAGTATGGACAAATGAAAAAGAAGTGTGAGATATGTTTATCAAATTTAAATATATATATAAATAACAGATATATCACATATATATCCATATATACACATATATATCAGATACACATATATATGTACACAGGGTCATGTACATATGTATTAATATATCATTAATTTTATTGTTTACATGCTCACTGAATTTATTTTTGATCTACTTCATCAGTGGCAAACTGAGTGTGTTAGAGTCTCTCATAATAACCGTGTGTTCATTTCCCTTACCTTTTTCCCTGAAATTGTATTTCTAGCTATTTTTTGTTTTTATTTTGGCTTTTATAGTTTGCTGTGAAATTTTCAGTCTATAAAGATACCATTATCATGGATTATATCATTTATCAACATATTTTTCAAATCATGTTAATGTTTTTGCCTTTAATTTTACATTTTGTTTGAAATTTATATTGGGACCTCTGCTTTTGATTTTTGTTCTTTCTTTGCCTGATAAATATACTGTATGTGCATTTTTCATGCTATCTTTAAGGCATTTCTCTTAAAAACAACATACCATATTTTGTATTATAATAAAAATTATATTATAATTTATATATAAATAATATATAATATACAAATAATATAATATATATAATATATATAATATAACATATAATATAATAATATAAATATATAATATATAAGTATATTATATTATATAAATATAAATATACAAATAAAAATATATAATATAAATTTATAATATAATATATTTATATATTATAATATATAAATATAAATATATATAAATTTATAATAATTAAAATCAAAATTTATATATATGATATATTTATATATTTATAAAAATTTATATATATAATTTATATATAATATAAAATATATATTATAAATAATGTATATATAAATATATATAAATTTATAATAATTAAAATGTATATATAAATATATAATATATATATAAATTTATAATAATTAAAATCAAATTTGATTTTGATTTTAAACTGGGGAATTCACAGTGGATATATCTCGTCTCCCTCATCCCACCCTGCTGTATGGATGTGGGATGGTGCAGTGACTGGAAATAAGTCTGTGGGTCAAATAAGCCTGGGTTGAACTCTTGAATCTGCCTCTTACATCTGGGACACCTTGGGAAAGTGGTTTATCCTCCGCCAGTCCCTGTTGACTCATCTGTGACATTGAAACAATAATATTACTAAGGTTACTAAATAATATTACTAAGGTTGCTAAAAATAGTCAATAGAAAAGAACTTATCAAACTCAACACCCAAAGAATAATCCAATCAAGAAAGGGGCAGAAGACATGAAAGACATGTTTCCAAAGAAGACATCCAAATGGCAAGAGAAATATATTGATAAATATAAATATTATGCCATTCTATACATAGATCCCATTATTTTAAGTTTTGTATTTGTCATTCCTTTTATTCCTTATTTTCTATCTTTTGATAGGTGGACTAGGTTTGTTTGCTTTTATCTTCACTAAATGATCTAAAAGGCAAACATTTGTTTTTAATTGACAAGTGTCCATCTTTATATTTTCTAAAGGCATTATTTGAATCTTTTTTCTGTGATTATCACAACAAAAAATCACTTCCCCTTATGTAATACATAGAGTTTAAATGTCTTTACTTCCCACCTTCCTTTGACTCCCTGATCTTTATTAATATAACCTGTGGTTTCCATTGATATTCTTTGTTTGTTTTTAAATTTTATTTTATTATCTTATGTTAGTCACCATACAATACATCATTAGTTTTTGATGTAGTGATCCATGATTCATTGTTTTCTATACACCCAGTGCTCCATGCAGTACGTGCCCTCCTTTATACCCATCACCAAGTTAACCCATCCTCCCACTCCCCTCCCCTCTAAAACCCTCAGTTTGTTTCTCAGGTCCATAGTCTCTCATGGTTCATCTCTCCCTCCGATTTCCCCCCCTTCTTTTTTCCCTTCCTTCTCCTAATGTCCTCCATGCTATTCCTTATGTTCCACAAATAAGTGAAACCATATGATAATTGACTTTCTCTGCTTGACTTATTTCACTTAGCATAATCTCTTCCAGTCTCATCCATGTTGATGTAAAAGTTGGGTATTCATCCTTTCTGATGACTGAGTAATATTCCATTGTATATATGGACCACATCTTCTTTATCCATTCATCTGTTGAAGGGCATCTTGGCTCTTTCCACAGTTTGGCTATTGTGGACATTGCTGCTATGAATATTGGGGTGCATATGGCCCTTCTTTTCACTACATCTGTGTCTTTGGGGTAAATACCCAAGACTGCAATTGCTGGGTCATAGGGTAGCTCTATTTTTAATTTGCTGAGGCACCTCCACACTGTTTTCCAAAGTGGCTGTACCAACTTGCATTCCCACCAACAGTGTAAGAGGGTTCCACTTTCTCCACAACCTCTCCAACATTTGTTGTTTCTTGCCTTGTCAATTTTTGCCATTCTAACTGGTGTAAGGTGGTATCTCAGTGTGGTTTTGATTTGAATTTCCCTGATGGCTAATGATGATGAACATTTTTACATGTGTCTGTTAGCCATTTGTATGTCTTCTTTGGAGACGTGTCTGTTCATGTCTTCTGCCCATTTTTTGACTTGATTATTTGTTTTGTGGGCGTTGAGTTTGAGAAGTTCTTTATAGATCTTGGATACCAGCCCTTTATCTGTAGTGTCATTTGCAAATATCTTCTCCCATTCTGTGGGTTGCCTCTTAGTTTTGTTGACTGTTTCCTTTGCTGTGCAGAAGCTTTTTATCTTGATGAAGTCCCAAAAGTTCATTTTTGCTTTTGTTTCACTAGCCTTTGGAGATGTATCTCAAAAAAAGTTGCTGTGGCCGATGTCAAAGAGGTTACTGCCTATGTTCTCCTCTAGGATTTTAATGGATTCCTGTCTCACATTGAGGTCTTTCATCCATTTTGTGTTTATCTTTGTGTATGGTGTAAGAGAATGGTCGAGTTTCATTCTTCTGCATGTTGCTGTCCAATTTTCCCAGCACCATTTATTGAAGAGACTGTCTTTTTTCCATTGCATATTTTTTCCTGCTTTGTCAAAGATTATTTGACCATAGAGTTGAGGGTCCATATCTGGGCTCTCTATTCTGTTCCATTTGTCTATATGTCTGTTTTTGTGCCAGTACCATGCTGTCTTGGTGATCACTGCTTTGTAATATAGCTTGAAATCAGGCAACGTGATGCCCCCAGCTTTGTTTTTCTTTTTCAACATTTCAACATGGTGATTAGGGGTCTTTTATGATTCCATACAAATTTTAGGATTGTTTGTTTCAGCACTTTGAAAAATGTCATTAGAATTTTGATCAGGATGGCTTTGAAGGTATAGATTGCTCTGGGTGGCATAGACATTTTACAATGTTTATTATTCCAATCCATGAGCATGGAATGTTTTCCCATCTTTTTGTTTCCTCTTCAATTTCTTTCATGAGTGTTTTGTAGTTCCTAGAATATAGATCCTTTACCTCTTTGGTTAAGTTTATTCTGAGGTATCTTATGGTTTTTGGTTCCATTTCCATTAATAATTCCTTTATAGTAAGTTGGTATTTGTCTAATGTATATTTTCTTCATAAAACATTTGCTTTGTTTTATAACCATATTTTTAATTACTTAGAGACTACTCTGTGTGTAACAGGTTTAATGCCAACCATCAGTCCGAATATACCATTATGTCCCAGTTTTTCACTTTATCTTTTTCACTTATTTTTCAGTTTCCTGGAGTATATCATCAAGAAAAATCTTCAAGGTGAAAATGTAAAGTACATCTATTTTTTTAATCCTTGATATATCTGCTTTTACACCAAAGACAAGTGACCAAGTATAGTGTCCTTACACCACAACCTTTTGTCCAAAACTCTGAGGACCTTGCCCTAGTTGGGTCTGGCTTTGAAGTACTGAAGATTATTCTGCAGCAGACATAAGTTCTGGCCCTGTGTTTTGTTTTGTTTGTTTATGAGTGTGGGTCAGATGCCTCCCTGCCCTCTTCTGTCACACCAAGATGGAAGTGAGGGGTGGGAACCCACTAGAAGGACTAAGGTTGTTGCTGTTTTTGTTCTTTTATCATCCTAGCAAAAGTTGGTTTTGATATAGAATCTCAGTTAAAATTTTACTTTTTAACTACATCAAAACTAATGATGTAATGTATGGTGATTAACATAACAATAAAAAATTTAAAAAAGTTTACTTTTTATAACTCACTGTATTTCACCTGGGTTTATATGGAGATATTCAGAGTTGCTAGAGAGACCACATAGACACAGCTTTAGGGGAGAATGTGGAATCTTTTCCTGCAGCTGGAAGAAGGATCACAGGAGGAATGTAGGAGTCAGCCCCATGCAGAGGAAACTGAAGCCCCATGAAGAAGTTCCAGTTTGAATCTTTTTCCATGCTTAGTCTAATGTCCTCAAATAGGAGGGTCCAAAGTGTGTGGGTTTTATTTTCTTGAGTTAACTTAGTAATTCACATGTTACTTGGGCAGCAAAAATAAACCATACACCCTGTCCTCAGGTTGCTTACACTAAGCCAAAAGGGAAGAGAATTGCATAAAAATTGTAATATATATATAAACATAAATAACCATCAAACATAAAAAGTATTTTAAAGAGTTCAGGTGGCCTCTTGACCAGCAGTTGGGGTTGAAGTGGGCTGTTCAGGAACACATTCTCATCAAGGTCTCCGGATCTGGAAATCCCTTTGGATGACCATTAATGTGGACAATGTGTGTAAAGGGATGGACCACCAATCTCAAAGGACCTTCCCAATTCTGAGATTCCTTGAGAATGAAGGGTATTTAAATAACAGTGTCTTGGAATACCCCTAACTTATTTCCCTCTCCTCAAAATGTCTGTGTCTTATTTAGCATTCCTGTGCAGTCCCCAAATCTCCAGTACATCCACAGCCTGCCCTACAGTGGTCCTATCATGGCAGCCACTCCTAAAGCTCTTACTATAATTATTACTCTATAGATGAGATTTTTTCCTCTAAGAAGAGTAAGTTCCCCCCAAAACAGGGATAAATCCTAAAGTTCTAGATAATAGAAAGATATGAAAGGATACCTGTCACTCTCTTAATATTGGTTTCCTCAAGAGGATGGAACTTGTTGTTGTCTCAAGAATATAAAGTTTTGCTTTTGTTATTAAGAAAGTCAGTGAAGGAAAAGGAAAGAAAGGTCAAGAGAAATCAAAGAAAAAAGAAAAGAATAATGAGGAAAGGAAAGTTCTAGTTATTGTGCCATCATGCCTGCCCAGGCAGAAACCCTGATGATTTATTGAACAAATCCATTCCCAACTTGCCAATCTTACCTTCCACTCTGGGCTCACCTTTGGGATCCTCTCTCCAGGCCACCGATTTCACCAAGATAAGGCATCACTACAACTTGACTTTGTTCTGCTTACTCTGGCCCCACCAGACCAAGGATACTCCCAAACCCACAGAAGATTATTATTATTATTTCCTCTCCATTTCCAAAAGGGGGAAAGAACTAAAACCACAGATAACAGAGGAGAGTTTCCTTTCAGTCTGAAGGCCCCTGAAGGGAAGAAAAAGCAGGGCCTCAGATCCTGCCTGCCAGCTCTTGGCCTAGTGTGGAACAGACCCTCATGGTGGTTTGAGGATTAGGAATGAGCTTTCTTCAGCTTGGGATCTTAAAGAGCTTTCCAGATGCCCAAATCCCCAATTTCCTCCACCACACCCAGATGCAGCTGAGTCAGGACCAGGCCAGGCATCATGATGAAGGGGTTGTGTTTGTTTTTGGTTCCAGCCCTACCTCCCTTTGCAAACCCTCTGGTCCTCTCCTAAAGGACCCTGGGCACTTCATCTGCCTTGCTGTGCCTCTTCTTCTCTGCCCAGCAATCCAGAGATCGTTCCTTTTCCACTCCTATTAAAACTTGCTGAGAAAAGTGGGATGTAGGACCATACCCCTGCAGGCAGACAGCCCATGAGGTATGCGAATTTGCACAAGTCACTTTCCTGGATGCTCTGGGGATCATCAGGGACCATCGGAGTGAGTTCTAGCACATCCTGGACATGCCATGGTCTCTTGTCCACTTGTAAAATGAGCGTAAGAATTACTGCTCACAGGGGGGAGTGGAGAGGTAATGAATCAGTGTATGGCCCACTGCTGATGCTCCGTATCAGCTCTTCTCACTATTTCATTTCCAACAGGGCTTGCTGTCTGATAATTCCTTCATATCCTTTTGCTCATGCCTCAAGCTCAACCTGAGGCATGGCTTCATAGGAGAGTTGGGTGACAGCTGTGCTTTCTTGTGGTGATGGGCTTCTGAGACATGACTTGTGCTTTTGTTCACTAACTTATTAGAGGCCATAATGGAGAGAAAGAGGCACATACTTGTGGATTTGTGGAGACTGCCAGTCACAAGACATTTGATACAGGGGCGTCTCTAACTCTACTTATAGAGGGATCTCTCATCACCTCCCTGCAGTCTGATCTTTGTCTCTTGTCCCCATAATGAGCGATATCTTACCTAGCTCTTTCACCAAGTCCATTAACAGACAGATGGATCTTAAAATCTATCCCCCTGAGCAGAGGCATTCTCCAGTCACACATCACTTAAGCCAGTGTCTGGCAAGCTACATTCTTCTTGTGAAGAAATGAACTAAAGTGAGAGAAAAATAAACTAGGGACAAGGGAGAAAGCCCTTGGGGAAGTTCAAATCTAGCAAAATACAAGGGGTGTGAGTGGGGGTGGGGTACACCAAGGTGCTTAATAAATGCTGAATAAGCCAACTGAGTCGTTACTTTTCACCTCACATCTGAAGTTCCCAGGTTGAAGGCTCTGTCCACTCTTTCTCCTGGGAGAAGCCTCCACCATCTCAACAACCCATAAATGGGGCATTTGGTGGGATGAGGATAAATGGCAGGAAGAGTAACCTATAGTCAGCAACCCGTGTTCTGGGACTTTCTCTTGAATCTGGGTTTCATACAAATTATCTCTACTGAGTGCCTGTTATCTGTTAGATGTTTGGATCCTTAGAGATGAAAACTCACCCAGTCTTTGTAGCAAGCCCATGAGAAAGGTGCTGTGGTGGCCCCCACAGTAGAGGTGAGGACTGTGGGGATCGACCAGGCTATGGAATGAACCCCTAGACACACAGCCGAGTCAGGCAGGGGTGTGTCGTTCACAGGAGTCAGGCCATGTTCTAACCATTTTACCACACTGCTTCCTCTGCTCTCATTTCAATGTGACCCTGGACCACCAACTTCCTGGCTCTGCGTCTCACCTTCCTTGTCTACTGCATGAAGCGGTGAGTGACATAGTCTCTATGTTTCCTTCTACTGTTATCTCTTCATAGCTCTTTCATTCCTCCAATACAAAGGGAGATTAAATAAAGCCCACTTTTCAATTCTCAGGAAAGCTAGCAAGATTCCACATTCATTAGCATCCCCAGACCATCACAAAATCAGAACTTTTCCTATAGGTTGTCACTCCAACCCCCTCATCCATTGCTCACTGACCTTGCCCTTTGGTAAAGACCAGAGTTGTTTAAGGTTACCAGTGGGAAAAAAGGGATCTCCAAAATGCTTTCCTGGGGTACTCCTTTTCATATACCCCCTAGCAGCCCCCTATTCCTGATGCCCACAGACAGGTTTGGGCAAGACGACACCGAGTCATATTTATAAAAATAATATTCATTTCCCTCCTTGCATCCAAAGTGAAAGAGGAAGGAGCTAACTTCATTTCAGCATGGAAAACAAAACTGCACACAGCATATGCCAGCTCCAAACCCAAACCAGTCCCTCACATTAGGTTGTGGTTGCACAGAGTTGAGGGAAAGGGGGAAAAGTGCTATTTTCAGTTTCTGTAAAGCATTGAGGAAATGCGTAGAAATACATCCAGACTCCCAAGTTTGTGCAGAAGATACCCAGTTCCTTCATTCAGTGGAATAGCAGGCTAATATTAGAATCTCAGCCTTAATAAGCAGCTATTTAAAAAAGAAAAAAAGAGAAAAAGCTACCTTATTATAGGGTGGGAAATTCCCAGGAAGAATATGGGAAGGAATCTGCAGCCAATATACACAGCCTTAAATGTTACTTTAAATTCAATTTTAAAAGAGAGATTTAGCAGCTGTGATTAAAGTCTCTTGTCTCTGAATCTGCAAACAGAAATATGCTGCTGAGGAATTTAGACATTTATCATGGGCTTTAGATAGCTGCTAACCTTTCAGCTGCCTTTGGATATTTTAAACATGTACATATCTGCTTTTCTCTCCCTAAATATGAGGCATTACATTTATCTAGTGGACAATGAACATATTCTGATAGCGGAAAGTTCTTGTGTAGAGAGAAATGGAGGGAATGGAATAAGAACATAAAATTCTTAGGGCTTCTCGTTTCTTACCTTTTTACTCAGTTAAGATCATAAGTAGAAAACATAACTCTAAATGGCTTGAAAATGTTAATTTATCAAGTTTCCTTCTCATTGAACAAGAAGTTAATTAGTGTGATTTCAAAGTAGGCTCATTCAGTGGCTCAAAGATATCATTATTCATCCAGGGTTTTGTTTTGTTGTTTTTGTTTTTTCTTTATTTCTGCTTTGTCATAATCAACCTATCAGTTCTGTCCTCAGGCTCCTCCTCCTCATGATCACAAGATGGCTGCTGAAGTTCCAGACATCAAATGCAGATGTTAAAACTTCAAGCAGAAGCAGCTTTCTCTTCCTGTGTAACTATTTTGGAAAGAAAGGAAACTTTTTCCAGAAGTCTCCACATACTTCCTCCATGATTTATAAGACAGAGTTTCATCATATTTTTATTACATGGCCAGTATCATGAAACCACCATGACAGTCTTAGACTAATTGTGACCCTCCTGAAACATATGGCCTTGTGGTGAAGGGTAGATTTAAAAAGTAGCCAAGTCTCTAGGAACTTGGAAATTAGAAAGAAAAGAATGGATGCTTTCAAGACAAGCAATTGTGTCTGATGTATTCCATAATGGAACACTCCTAATAGTCTGCATTACTGCACACATTCAGAAAGCTCCAGAGGGAATATTTAGGAAGTATGGAGAAATATATTTTCTATATCTATTGCAACTATTTTTCCAAAATTGCAGATCAGGTTAATATAAGTGTCTTTAGGGGAAATAGCTGATGGAAAACAATTTAAAAACTGAGACTTCTGGGTCTAAAAAATCCAGGATATACGGGCACTCTACATTTCATGGTTAGAATAGAATAGAGGTTAAGTGCACAGACTCTAAAGCCACAGTACTAGGGTTCATGTGATGCCTCTACCACTTACTAGCTGCTAAATTTGGGCAAATAATTTAACCTCATCATGTGGATGATAGCGGCATTTAGCTGTCAGGAGGACAAAAGGAGTTAAGACTGGTACAGGGTTTAGAACAGTGCCTGCCACACAGTAATTGTCATACAAGTATTAGTTGAAATTATTATCTGATAAATATCTTATCTCTTCATATACAAACAAATCTTTTGAAATCTCTCTCCTTGGGTCCAATGTGTGTTCAAGAATATTTGCTGAACAAAGGAATGAATAGACAATTACTCCCTCTCAATCATTTCCTACACTGTATCTTGGCCGAAAACGAATTTAAAACTTCTTCTCTTGTTAATTTTTTTAAAACCACAATCCAACTAAAGCTTAAGCAGATAGACTCTGAATTTCTCCTAGAATGAAGGCTCCCTGGGCAGGGGCCATGTGTGTTTCCTGCACTACTCTGTCTCCTGCTACTAGATGCATGTCTGCCACACCTAAGAGCTCAGTATATGTCGTGTTTTTTCTTTCCATAAATGAATGAGCAAATAGACATAACCATTTCTGTCTCCCTCTTAAGTCCACCACCATAGGCATGGTCCCCACCACAGACCTAAGGGAAAATTGGGTAAGTGGAAATACTTTCCTCTGGAGGATCTCAATCTTTTTCCCTTAAGTTCTTCCTTTGGCCCAAACTTTACCAGCTCCTGTCTCCATCCTCCATCCTCCATCCTTTCATAATCCATTCCCTCTTACCCACTGAACTTGAAAGTATCTAAAGAAAGTATGTAAAGATGAAGAAATTCATAGCAAAATGACACAGGCAAAAAAGACTCAAGGCTATCTTCTGTTTCTAGCCATGACAGAATAAGTAGCACTAGACTTACCCTCTGTTATGGATTTAATTGTGTCCCCTAAAAAGATGCTGTATTCCTAACCCCTGGTACCTGTGAATGTGACCTTATTTGGAAAGAGAGTCCTTACAGTTCATCAAGTTAAGGGGAGATCAGTGGGGTGGACCTTAATCCAATATGGCTCTGTTCTTCTTATAAGGAAGGCACTTGATGTAATGAGTGCTAGGTGTTATATGCAACTGATGAATCACTAAAATTTACCTCTGAAACTAATAAAAAAGGGGGGGGCAGAATTGGAACCAGAGGCACTCACAGAAGGAAGAACATGTGCAGACACAGGAAGTACTTCATCTGCAAGGCAAGGAATGCCTAAGGCTACCAGCAGCTAGGAGAGAGGCGTGGAAAAGAATTTCCCTCAGAGCCTCCAGAAGGAACCAACCTTGCTAACAATTTAGTTTTGGACTTCCAGCCTCCAAAATTATAAAGCAATAAATTTGTTTCTTAAGCCACCTAGTTTGTGGTACTTTGGCAGTCCTAGGACGCTCCTACTGAAAACAACTATAAAACTGGACAGAATTTATGAGGGAACTGTTTGTAGACATATGGACAACAGGCAGTGCAGGCTTGTGATCCTTGAGAGAAGACAAACACATGAGATAAATAAAAGTGGAAAGAATTCATCACCAGCAGATCTGCAATACAAGAAATGTTGAAGAAGGTTCTTCTGGCTTAAGGGAAGAGACATCAGATGAAAACACTCTACAGGAAGGATAAAGAGTACTAGAAATAAAAATACGTGGGTAAATACAAAGAATACTTTTTTCTTCTTCTCTTAACTTCTGTAAAAAACAACAGACTATTTAAATAAAAGTGATAACATGAAGTTATAGGGCTGGCTACATAAGTAGATGTATAATAGAAGTCAAAAGTCACAGAAAAAGTGGGGGTAGTGTACATGGAATTTCACAGCGATAAGACTTTCACGTTTTATGTGAAGTGACGTGGTACAGTATCAACTCTAGGTACTCTGTGATAAGTTAACATTTTATGCTGTAATTCTTGGAGGAACCACTGAATAAAAGTACAGAGAAGTATAGCTAAAAAGCCAATAGGGGACATAAAGAGAATACTAGAAATATTCAATTAACTCAAAAGAAGGAAGGAAAAGAGGAATGGAGGAACAGAAAAAAAATGATGGGAGAAATAGTAAAGTAATAACAAGATGATAGAATTACACTTACATGAAATTATATTAAATTGTAAATGAACTAAATACTCAAAAGGCAAGATTGTCAGAACTAGATAAAAAAGTAAGAGATGCACTTTAAATATAAAGGCACAGATAAGCTGAAAGTAAAATAGTGGGGAAAAAGTTATCATGTAAAGAGTAAGCACAAAGAGATGGTGCAGTTGTATTTGTGCTAGAGAAAAGTATACTTTAACACAAGATTGACAAAGATAAAGGGAGATGTTTCAATAAGATAAAAGAGTCAGTTATCCAGAAAGATATAACAATCCTAAATGCACATGTACCTAATAACAGAGCTTTAAAATACAAGAAGCAGGGCGCCTGGGTGGCTCAGTTGGTTAAGCGACTGCCTTCGGCTCAGGTCATGATCCTGGAGTCCCGGGATCGAGTCCCACATCGGGCTCCCTGCTCGGCAGGGAGTCTGCTTCTCCCTCTGACCCGCCTCCCTCTCATGCTCTCTGTCTCTCATTCTCTCTGTCTCAAATAAATAAATAAAAAATCTTAAAAAAAAAATACAAGAAGCAAAAAGTGACAGAATTAAAGGGAGAAGCAGATAAATCAATAACTTGAGTTTGAGATTTTAACACTCTCCTCTCATTAATTGATAGATCAACTTGACATAAAGGCAGCATGGATATAGCAGATCTAAATCACACCATCAACAAACATGACCTTAACTGAAGTTTATAAAACTTTTTTGCCCAACAAAAATAGAACACATATTCTTTTCAAGTGCATAAGGAATATTTACCAAGATGGGCCAAACACTGGGCAATAATGTAAGTCTCAATAAATTTAGGAGGTTTAAAGTCTTGTGGAGCATGTTCTCTGGGCACAGTATAATTAAATTAGAAATCATATGATGCCAAAAAATCCCAAAATATTATGGAAATAAAAAAACAAATTTCTAAATAATCCATGAATAAAAAAATCACAAGGGGTAATTAAGTATAAATACATATGTAGATCTGAATAGATAATAAGTCCATGAAAAGATGCTTAATATAATTAGTCTTCAGGGAAATGCAGATCAAAATCCTACCAAGAGATACTACTTCATACACATTAGAATGGACGTGAAAACACCAACTGCTGGCAAGTACTTGGAGCCATTGGAACTTTCATATATATATGAAATATATATATTTCATATATTGTGCACTCTCCCTTTGGAAAGCTTTCTGACACTTTTTTATAAAGTTAAACATAAACATACTCCATGACTCATCAATTCTGCTTCTAGGGATTTACCAGAGACATGAAAACATGATCATGAAAATACTAACACAAGATTGTCTGTAGGAGCATTTTAAAAAGTGGGAACAAACTTCTAGTCATAAGATAAATGAGTTCTGAGGATCTGAGTTACAGCATCGTAACTACAGTTGAGAATATGGTATTATATGCTTGAAACTTGCTGAGGGTAGATCTTACGTATTCTTACCACACACACACAAGTTAACTATGTGAGGTGATAGATAGATAGGTGTTAATTAATTTGATTTTGGTTCTCATTTCACAGTGTATATGTATATTAAATCATCGTGTTGTATACTTTAAATATGTACAATTTTATTTGTCAATTATGCCTCAGTTAAGGTGGAAAGAAAGAAATAAAAAGTAATAGTCCAAAACAGAAAGCAAACAAATGTCCTTCAAAAAAGAAATGAGATAAAATACAGTTTAATACAGTTGTAAGTCTCTATCGGTTTCCCTATAGTTGGTCTAATTATGTACATATCCTAACCCATCCTAAAAACTAAATTGGCCCCATCTCCCAGACTGGATGGAGAGTCCTCGTTGAAGTTGGCCCTCCTCCAGTCAGGCCAGTAACTGGGGCCATCATCCAGGGACCCATTCCTCCTTCCAGCATTATTCTTACTTCACATTCTCTGTAATTTTCCTCTGTAGACATTTTTGTCCTACTCTCTGACTTCCAGAAGCAACAAATGATGTTTCACTGATTTCATTCATTCATTCTTAAAACTCTTCCTAAATGGCAGCTTTGTTTTTGGATGGCTCTATGAGGCCATGTGTAGCTGGCTAATACAAACCCTTTGAAGATGGTGTTAATGACTCCAAGCAACCAGAAGCACAGCAGCAAATAATGAAATACTCATCCTTCAGCAGATGACTCTGGAACAGAACCTAAACCTTGTTTCCCTCCTGTGAGGTCTGACCCCTTGCAAACAAATCTCCCATTTAGACTCCACCAGTCCTGGGATAGATAACATCCTTCCCTTATTAAGGGATTTGTTGCTGAGTATTATTTGGTATTTAATTTTATTTTGGGTCAAAGGCTTCAAAGCCTCACCTTTTTTTTTTTTTTTTTGGTCTGTGAAACTCCTATTATCTCTCCCTATAGATCTGTCATTGATATGGGTCTATAAATACACACGGCTTTGTTTATAAAGACATACAATATGCACACCCAATTGCTATCTGTGCACCAGGCTTATATTTGGAGAATCCTTTTCAAAGCCAAATTTGATACAGTGTAGAGGCAGCTGGTGGGTTAGAGGGGCCAGGAGGGAGAATCACTGGTTATCAGTATAGAAAGCCTGGGTGAGGCATGGATGTTCTGAATGACAAGCACCAAGTATTCACTGGGGACAGGGAGACTGAGGATACAGGAAAGAAAATAGGGAGAAACAGGCAGGCACACAACCATTCAGCCCCTCATTTGTTTAGCGTTGTCTACCTGTAGGGACATGCTCAAAATCAAAAGTCTTAGTGAAGGGACCTCACAGCCCAGCTCTGCCAGACAATCGTCTCCTGGCACCTTCAAACTTAGCTGCATGAATGAGAGAGCCACTTGCTCCTAAGCAAAGCCCGAGGACTCAGAGTGAAGAGGAGAATAATTAAAATAAATTAGAGGGTGAATGGGGGATGGGACATCATGCCTGGTCCTGCTGCTCAGCCTGCAGCTCCAAGGCTTGAAAGGGGCAGGACTAGGTAGGATTATTTCCAGGAGATGGTCTTCTCCAAACCATGTCCTCATTACAATGATACACACTTCTCCTCTCAGAGTGATGTTACTGTCCATTCAGCCTATGGCTCTAGGATCTGGTAGCTTTGAGGGTAAGTAGCAACAACTGCCAGGTTGTACATATTTAAAACAGTTCCACACATTTTTCTCAGTCTTTCTTGTTTTACAAGGTTTTTTGTTTTTTTTTTTTTTAAGTACATCAACGGTTTTCAACCAAAGGTGATTTTGCTCCCAAGAAACATTTGACAATGTTTGGAGACATTTTTCTTTGTTGCAATTGGGGGTATGAGTGGGTGTGGGTTGCTGGCACCTACTGTGGAGTTGACAGATAAAATACAGGACACCCAGTTACGTTTAAAGTTGAGATAAACAAAGAACTCTGTGGGTTTTGGGGGTTTTTGTTGTTGTTGCTTAGTATAGAATGTCCCAAATATTGTACACACCATACTTACTCTTAAAAAAAAAGTTATTTCATTGCTTATCTGAAATTCAGTTTTAAGTGGCCTTCCTGAATGTTTATTTGCCAGATGCTGCTAGACATCCTAAATGCACAGAATAGTGTCCTCCCTCCCCATGATTCAGCCCAAACATCCATAGTGCTGAGGTTGAGAAACCTGGTGGTAGATGGTAGCAGAAACATGATTCAGATACTAGAGAACAGATGATTCTGAATTTGGAACAGATATACCAAATATGACACATGTCAAATGAATACACAGCCCTTACAGGGTTGTTATTATTCATTTATGTATACGACTTGTTCCACCTCTAACTTGAACCCTTTGAGAAAGGGCATTATCAGCCTGTGCTCCCTCATCTTTCTGCAGAAGTGTTTGTGGTCAGCTGAGTAAAGGTCCCTAAAGATTATCAGGGCCTAATCCCTCGTCAATGTTACCTCCTTAGGAAAAGGGGTCTTCACAGATAGGATTACATTAAGGAGATTATTTTGGATTATCTATTGGGCCCCAAATGGCATCACAAGTATCCTCTGTAGGAGAGAGATTTGGCACCCTCAAAGGAGAAGGCAATGTGGTGGAAGCAGAGCGAGCAGTGAGGGTGTTGGCCCCTATGTTGGAACAATGCAACCACAGCCAGCAGCCACCACAAACTGGGAAAGGCCAGAAACCCACTGGCCAGGGAGCCTCCGCAGGGAGTACAGCCTTCCCACACCTTCATTTCAGCTCAATGAAATTCATTTTGGAATTCTGGTCTCCAGAACTATGAAAGAATACACTTCTGCTGTTTCAGCCACCAAGTTTGTGATAATTTGTTACAGCAGCCCCAGGAAATTAATACAGTGTTCTCCTGAGGATCAAAGCCAGAGTCTTCTCCTTCCAGGAGGGTGTGTACCAGGGTTAGAACAAACATAACCTACTAGATCCAAGACAGGGAACCAGAGGCAATGTGGCCTTTGTTGATATTCATCTTTCTGTCACAATGCAGGATATTTCTGGTGATGGATTTTGATCTCCATAATGATCTGTAGTGGAAAAATAGGCAACTCCTCAGATCACCCTACAATTTTAATAGGGAGCATGTGTGTATGTGTAGGCACTGTGATGCCTAGAACTTGGGAAAAAAGTTGCCTAAATGGAGGCCTAGTTATGCCTGCCTCCTAGCAATTGTGAGTCAACTCAACTGTGGCTGGTGAGTTGGCTCTTGGGGGACAGGAGACTTCATGCCACGTGGTCCCATCTAGAGCTGAGGTCATAGGATTGGGGAAAATAAGCTTTTTATTTGGAGGAGGAAATACTGTATTTTGTGTGGCATGTGTGTGTTTTCTGGAAGGTCTGTCATTTGGGGTCCTTTGGAAATATCTTGTGAAGAGATTGAGTCCCAAGGGATGGCTGCACATTTCTTTGAAAGCCTTTGGACATTTGGCTGTGCTCTGGGGAATGGGTGACCAACATCAGGAAAATGCATGCTTCCAAATGAAAAATAGGAAAACATGTGTAGGTGCCAAGAGTGATAAGAAGTTCTTATCTGTTGAGTAACAAGAAAACATCCCATGGTTATTACAGGGGAACAAACAAGCAGAGACTCTGTGGTCTGCCCTGGGTCTGCACCTCTGGCTGGAATCCCTTCCTCTTCTCCTGCCTGTATTAGTTGAACCTGGGACTCAAGTGTTTTTAAAATAACCCACGGAAGAACCATGGGTTTTGCCAATTTGGTACTGGGAGATCAGCAGTCATCTCTTTGTTGTAGTAATTTCTGGAAAGAGATGCCAAGTTACTCACTTTACTAGAATGCTATGGAGGGATTGGTGGTGGTTGTGTGGGGGAAACAGGGTGTGTAGCCCTGAAGTGGCTGCAGCTTAGACAGCTGGATCCTGCTGGGCCTGAATATTCCTCGAACAACATGAAGATGGCCAGAGTTCAATGATCAGTCGGCCTTACCTCCAAGGGGCAGACGCTCCAGATGGCCTCTTGAAATCACTCATTGCTGTTGACCAGAAAAGCACGCTCTTGGGGCCAAACTTCATTCCTGGATTGAAATCTAGACTCTGCATTCTCCAACCTTTTAACTTTGGACAAATTACTATTAACCTCTCCAAGCCTCAGTGTTCTTACACGTAAAATTGGAAGAAAGATACCTGTTTTACAGGATCATAATGATCGTGTGAGAAAACATATATAGAGTGCTTAGCACAGGGCCTGGTATATGGCAAGTACTTAATAAATATTATTAGATGCTTCATTAAGGCACTGGGAGTCATCAGGGAGGAGGCAGGTAGGAATCACTACACTTTACCTTGTGCAAAGAGACTTTTCATACATATTATACCAGTCTTCATAATAGATACTCTTGAGTTTTTCCAAATTGGTCTGACAATATGGAACACATTATCATGCTAAGCAGCTGTCATTGTCTTCATTTATAGGACCCCACCTGTCACAAAGAATGCAAAACATGTTCCCCAAATACCTAGGATCATGCCATCTGTGTGTGTGTGTGTGTATGTGGGTGTGTTGAAAATATCTCAACTCTACCATTTTATGTCAAAGTCAGCTCACACTTTAATCCAGAACCTTTTAATTTATATGCCAGTAGTTCAAAGACAACAAAATAGTGAGATACACGAATGCACAGATGAAAATAGTTATTTTACTACATTTGCTTTTCAGTGTTCCATCCCTCACTAGCAGAGGAAGGGTAATGCCTAAAAACTCCTACTGTGGCATTTTTATTCTGCATCACAAAACAAGATGTGGGAGAGGGTTTTTCTCATAGCTCATCTTTTCTCAATCAAGCTGCACAAATTTTTTCTCACCTAGGCTCTTTCCAATACACCCTGACCATCTCTCTGTGTCTGGAGGGAAAGTTCTAAAACATAACTCCAATCTTGGTGCTCTCAGTGATTCCAGCTGCTTTGGAGCAGGGTTCCCCCCCCCCCGGCATTATTGACATTTTGGGCCCCATAACTCTGCACCATAGCACCGTCCTATGCATTGTGGGATGTTCAGCAGCATCCCTGGCCTCTACCCATGAGATGCTAGTAGCACCTCTTTAGTGTGACAACCGAAACTGTCGGAAGAGACATTGTCAATTTCCTCTGGTTAAAAGCCACTGCTCTAGGGCACTTTCATCTTCTTACCTGGCTTACAAGGTCCTGCCCACTTCGATCCCACCTTTTTCTGTGGGCTTCTCTCTCAACACTGCCTCTCTGCTCTGTGAGCCAGCCACATGGAAATTATTTCAGGTCCTTGACCAGGGCTCCTTCACCTCTGCTCCATCCAACTCTGAATTAGGTGCCTTGATCAGTCTCCTGCCATAGCACTAACTCACTTCATGATAACTGCCTATATATTTTTCTGTGACATGTTCCCTTTCCAATGCCGTCCCATGGCTGGTCAGCTCAATGAGGGCAGAGGCCTCACTGCTGTTATCCCTGAAGCCATCATGGTGCCTGTCATAACATAGATGCTCAATAAATGTTTATTTAATGTGCTCCTTAAAAAATTACTCTCTGGAAGAAAGGAATATTTTCTTTGAAGCCCTTTAATTTGTGGAGACCATAAGTAGGTCTTGCTGACCTGTTTGTCCATATATTAGTGGATCTTAATTATAGGATAGATGTTCTGGATTTTGAGGCTGATTTCATCAATCCCCCTGACTCGATGCAAGTTTATGCTTGAGCATTCTGGGCAGATAATTGTCATTAGCTCTTAACACATGATCATCAAAACATTTTTAAAGGGAAGAAGGGGGCCTGGAGCCAGCAAGTCCCAGGTCTGGCCCCTGAGCTCCTAACAGGGGCAAAAGCCAGCACAGCATGTGGTAGGATGAAAATCCAGCTCAGTACAAACATAGTTAATAAGGGAGCCCAGAATATGAAAAGCTGCTGACAAAAATCAAGACTATTTAGTCTAGAGGAGAAGATTGAGAAGCAATCTGATAGTGGCACTTTCAACTACCTGTAGCCTGGGGCCGTTGCAAACAATTCAGATGGATAGTCTGTTTGAGGTGACTGGACAGGCCCAAACTTGTGTCTACTGAGAGGGGATTGCTTGTTAAAGGAATTTAAGTAGGCACTTTCTAGGGTGTAATTTCAACTGAGATTTTGGAGCAAGTCTGAGAGTAAAAAGCAAAACAAACTTTGCTTAGGGACTGTCCCAAAATTTCCCACTAATAGGCTATTTACCATGGATTTAAGTTTGGAACTTAAATGAGAATTGCAGGCCATCTGGTTTTTCCCACTGGCTCCAGACAGGACAGTAGTCAAATGAAGGCATATGTTGGTTGTTCCTTAAAACACACACACACACACACACACACACACACACACACACACCCCTACTTTTGCACACAAGCACACACTAGTTCTTGCTGTTTCCCATGATACATATTGTCCCTTTTCTTCCCAGGTCCATTTCACAACAGTTTCCTTGACTGTTACCTATATATTGGGTTACCTTTACCTTCCTATAGAGGAATTACAGAATTTGAGAAGAGAATTTTCAAGCTCCTCACTATATAGAAGAGGAAGCTGAGGCACAGCAATGATGAAGAACTTTTCCAAAGCTCAGAGGGACTTAGAATATTTGGGTCTAGTGCCAGTTCTTAGGTCAACTCTCAACAACATCCTCTACTTACGTATAATAAAGAGGCAGCATAGAGAATCAGAGGACCATAGAAAGTTAGATCGGAAAACAATTGGTGGAATATTTAGTATTCCTCAGGTTCATAGCAACCTATGCAAACATTAAGCCCTACCCAAAGTGATGTAGTTAACTCTTTTCTCAATTCTCCCAGAGTTGGCACATATCTGGTACCATTCTAGAAGAGAAGTCAATCAATCACATACAATACATGTGTTAGGGTATTAGGAATTCGTATTCTAGTGTAGGGGCTAATAAATTTTCTCTGTAAATATTTTCAACTTTGTAGAACTTATAGTTTCTGTTACACCTCTCAACCTTGCTTTCATGGCATGAAAAAGCAAAAGATATTACATAAATGAATGGACATGACTGTGCTTCAGTCAAACTTTATACACTAAAATAGGCAGTGGCTAGATTTGGTTTGCAGGCCATAGCTTGCCCACTTCTGCTTTAGTGGAACTGTAATTGAAGAGGGTTGGGTGCAAGCAACAGAATATACTGAAGAAGAAAGATAATTACTCAAGGTCTCATAGAATGACTCAGGAAGGAGAGGCCTTGGGAAGCTCCAGGGATCCATATACCCCTTCCCTGGGGTATCCTGATTAGGGAAAATCATTATGTTCTAACAGGGAGTCTCATTGGCTTAATTTGGGCTGTGAGCCTAACACATAATAGATAGCCCCATCATGAGTGAACAGAAGGGAGGAGAGGTGAGTCCCCACAAAAAAGCTGAGGAGCTCTAGCAAGAAAGGGAAGTAGATGTGGGGCCACCAGAGGAAAAAAAAAAACTCCATCTTTTACAGAATCTTTCTGCATATAAAGGGACATGTTCTTTCTGAATCCTGGCATCGGTGCCTTATAGAGAATGTTCAAAAACAAATAAAACAACTCTAGACTCAGATGCAATTTCAAATGCTAATCTAGATCCTGAAATCTCCAGCACAAGAAGTGTGAAATGGGGTCAGGGACGAGTCATGGAGAGAGCTTGTCTAAATTCCAAACAACCACACCCTGACTTTTCAATCTCTATGCTTAACCAGTACTAGACTGGAAACTCCACACTGGCAGAAACTAGGTCTTTTTGCTCACCTTTGTAATGTCCAGGACCTAATAAGCCAAACATCTCTCAGTTCATTCATTCATCCATTGAGTCACTCATTCATTCACCTAACAAGTATGTGAGAGCCTTCTTCAGCTGAGTTCTAAGGATCCAATGGTATGCAAAGATAGGCACAGTCCTTGCCCTTATAGAATTTAAGATAAGGGTGGGAGAAGGGATGGATTTAATTTTTAAAAGTCAAACAAATGTAAAATTATAAATGTGATTAATGCTGCAAAGTAGCAGGAGAGGGATCCATCATACTTGCAAGTACTGGGGCTGTAGATACAGTAAGAGTAAGTGTGGGGCAGAGCATCTTCAGCAGAAAGAACACACACACAAAGGTCATGTGGCAGAAGGGAACATGAAAGAAAGCTAACGTGGCTAGAGCATAGAGATGACAGGAAGTAAAGGTCCAGATGAGGCTGGAAAAATAAGAAGGACCAAAATGTGTAGGGCCTTGTAGGGCCAAGCTAAAGTGTTGCCTTTTATCCTAAGAGTTTTAGGAAGTAGAGTGGGGAGATACCATTCAGATTTACATATTCAAGATAAATTAGACAGCTACATATAGAAGAATGACACTGGACCATTCTCTTACACCATACACAAAGATAAACTCAAAATGAATGAAAGACCTCCATGTGAGACAGGAATCCATCAAAATGCTAGAGGAGAACACAGGCAGTCACCTCTTCGAACATCGGCCACAGCAACTTCTTTCAAGACACGTCTACAAAGGCAAGGGAAACAAAAACAAAAATGAACTTTTGGGACTTCTTCAAGATAAAAAGTTTCTTATGTTCCACATATGAGTGAAACCATATGATAATTGTCTTTCTCTGCTTGACTTACTTCACTTAGCATAAACCCCTCCAGTTTCATCCATGTCATTGCAAATAGTGGGTATTCATCCTTTCTGATGGCTGAATAATATTCCATTGTATATATGTACCACATCTTTATCCATTCATCTGTTGAAAGGCATCTTGGCTCCTTCCACAGTTTGGCTATTGTGGACATTGTTGCTATGAACCCTGGAGTGCATGTGCCCCTTTTTTCAACTACATCTGTATCTTTGGGGGTAAATAGTGGGGCAATTGCTGGGTCATAGGGTAGCTCTATTTTTAACTTTTTTAGGAACCTCCATACTGTTTTCCAGAGTGGCTGTACCAGCTTGCATTCCCACCAACAGTGTAAGAGGGTTCCCCTTTCTCTGCATCCTCGCCAACATTTGTTGTTTCCTGTCTTGCTAATTTTTGCCATTCTAACTGGTATAAGGTGGTATCACAATGTGGTTTTGATTTGAATTTCTTTGATGGCTAATGATGTTGAACGTTTTTTGATTGGTATTAAGGAGGGCACATATTACAATGAGCACTAAGTGTTATACGCAAACAATGAATCATGGAACACTACATCAAAAACTAATGAAGTACTGTATGGTGACTAACATAACATAATAATAAAAAAAAGGTAAAAAGCTTCTGCACAGCAAAGGAAACAGTCAACAAAACTAAGAGGCAACCCACGGAATGGGAGAAGATATTTGCAAATGACATTACAGATAAAGAGCTGATAACCAAGATCTATAAAGAACTTCTCAAACTCAACACTCAAAAAACAAATAAACCAGTCAAAAAATGGACAGAAGATATGAACAGACACTTCTCCAAAGAAAAAGTGTCTTCTCCATACAAATGGCTAACAGACACATGAAAAAATGTTCAACATCACTAGCCATCAGGGAAATGCAAATAAAAACCACAATGAGAGTTAGAAGTTAAAAATAGAGCTACCTTATGACCCAGCAATTGCACCACTAGGTATTTACCCCAAAGATACAAATGTAGTGAAAAGAAACACATGCACCCCAGGGTTCCTAACAACAATGTCCACAATAGCCAAACTGTGGAAGAAGCCAAGATGCCCTTCAACAGATGAATGGATAAAGAAGATGTGGTATTGGGTGCCTGGGTGGCTCAGTTGGTTAAGCGACTGCCTTCAGCTCAGGTCATGATCCTGGAGTCCCAGGATCGAGTCCCGCATCGGGCTCCCTGCTCGGCAGGGAGTCTGCTTCTCTCTCTGAACCTCCTTCCTCTCATGCTCTCTATCTCATTCTCTCTCTCAAATAAAAAAAAAAAAAGATGTGGTATTTATATACCATGGAATACTATTCAGCCATCAGAAAGGATGAATACCCAACATTTGCATCAACATGGATGAAACTGGAGGGGTTTATGCTAAGTGAAGTAAGTCAAGCAGAGAAAGACAATTATCATATGGTTTCACTCATATGTGGAACATAAGCAATAGCACAGAGGACCATAGGGGAAAGGAGGGAAACCTGAAGGGGAAGAAATCAGAAAGGGAGATGAACCACGAGGGACTATGGGCCCCAGGAAACAAACTGAGGGTTTCAGAGAGGAGGAGGGTGGGGGGATGGGGTAACAGGGTGATGGGTACTAAGGAGGGCATGCGTGGGGATGAGCACTGGGTGTTATACGCAACTAATGAATCACTGAACACTACATCAAAAACTAATGATGTACTATATAGTGACTACCTGAACATAATAAAAAAAATCTCCAATTGCAAAGTAGAAAGAAAGTAGCTCGGGGTTAACAGGAGTGGATATTAGATGAAAAAAAACAGTCAGTAGGCTATTGACAAAGTCTCGATTAGGGGTGGTAGTAATGGAGATGAAGAGAAGCTACATGGTTGGAAAGATACTGGAAGGGTAGAAGAGTTTGGATTGAATGTGGGGAGTGAGAAAGAGGGAGGTGTAAATAGAAACTCCTAGGATTATTGGTATCCAATAAATCTTGTTGAATCATTTAATGAATCCCTGCCTCTTAGTTGGAACACATGAATGTCCTTAGACATCTTCCTTTTAAGGCATGGATTTAAGGCTCACTGATTACTTTTCCAATTTACTGTCAAGGCTCTGCTCAAATAGCTTCTCTTCTGAGAAACCCTCATAACTTACTTTACTCACTCTCTCCTCCGTATCCATGTAACACTGTTCATACAAATAAATTTATGTTTATGAGATGGATGACTAGCTGTGGATAAAATGGAGAGATTATAAACACTTTTAGGGCAGGGGCTGTATCATACTCACCCATGTTTTACTAGTTTACTAGTCCAGTATCTGGTACATAAGAGGGGCCAGAAAAGTTTGTTAACTTTGTTAAATTGGATTGGAAGCCTGCATTTCTCCTCTCAGAGATTCCAGTCTAGTTGGGTAAAAAAGACAAAAAGACATTCTAAAACTATATTTTTTAAAAAATCCAACTAATGTGCTCGCTTCGGCAGCACATATACTAAAAAATCCAACTAAGGAACTGAGCATGATCAAGGTCTGAGGGATGTGGTAGAGGTTATGAATCAAGAGCATTCTTTGGGGTTCTAAGTTACCTAAGGACACTTTATGAGCATTGCATGGAGAGCTCCCTGTGGATGTTCCCAACTTTGGAAGTGCCCTGTGTAACCCTATTTGGAATGACATTTTTTTTTTTAATAGCTTGTTAGAACCTCTATGAGCTTCCTCCCATCTTCTACTCCATCAGTTCTTTTTTTTTTTTAATTTAAATTTTAGTTAGTGAACATATAGCACAATATTGGTTTCTGGAGTAGAATTCAGTGATTCATCACTTTTTTAAAAAATATTTTATTTATTCATTTGAGAGAAAAAAAGACAGAGGAGAGCATGAGCAGGGGGGGACAGGCAGAGGGAGAGGGACAAACAGACTCCCTGCTGAGCCAGAAGCCCTACGTGGGGCTGGACCCCAGGACCTGGAGACCATGACCTGAGCTGAACACAGACACTTAACCATCTGAGCCACCCAGGTGCCCCTCAATGATCCATCACTTACATACAGTGCTCATCAAAAGTGCCCTCCTTAATACCCATCACCCATCTAGCCCATCCCCCACCCACTTCCCTCCATCAACCCTCAGTTTGTTCTCTATCATTAAGAGTCTCTTATGGTTTGTTTCCCTCTCTCCTTTTTTAATTTTCCCCCTTCCCATATGTTCAACTGTTTTCTTTCTTAAATTCCACATATGAGTGAAATGAGAGTGAGTGAGATCATATGGTATTTATCTTTCTCTGACTGACTTATTTCGCTTAGCATAATACACTCTAGCACCATCCATGTCATTGCGAATGGCAAGATTTCATTTTTTGATGGCTGAGTAATATTCCATTATATATATATGCCACATCTTCTTTATCCATTCATCTGTCAACAGACATCTGGGCTGGGCTCTCTCCATAGTTTGGCTGTTGTTGATAATGCTACTATAAATATCAAAGTGCGTGTACCTCTTAGAATCTTATTTTTGTATCCAGTGGGTAAATAACTAGTATTGCAATTGCTGGATTATAGGGTAGTTCTATTTTTAACTTTTTGAGGAATCTCCATACTGTTCTCCAGAGTGGTTGCACCAGTTTGCATGGAATGACTTTATAAACCCCTCAGGTTGGTCTGGAGGATTTCTTGGGGTCTGCATTATGGAGAGGAGAGGAGTAAGTTGGGGCAGGGGGGAACTTCAGCAAAGATAGGGAGAATGGAATAAGCACATGCAAGGACAGGCCTTGAGAACTCTGGTCTTCCCAGAGCTGAAAGAGGTTGGGTGGCATAATGGAAAGAAATCAGGAGGCTTATCTGATCTTGTCTTTAATCTAGATTCTGTCTCTTTACTTAGCTGGGTGCCCTAAAGGAAGTTGCTGAACTTCTCTTAGCCCTGATGTCCTCATTCGTTAAATGAAGATAATAATAATTAACCTACTTTGTAGTGTGTGTGTGTGTGTGTGTGAGAGAGAGAGAGAGAGAGAGAGAGAATCAAATAAGAAAATGCACTTGGAAGTGTGTTTTGGAAACAAAGCAGGGGTATGTATTTCATTTTTCTGGAGCTCTCCCCAGAGAAATACTGAATCAGAATCTCTGGGAGTGGGGTCACAGAACAATGTTTTTTGATAGCTTCCAGGGTTATTTTGATATGTTGCCAGTTTTGAAACCTATACTTCCAAAAATCTCTAGAAAGAAAAAAAAGTAACATAAGACGTTGTTGGCAAGAAATTGGAGCAGTGATAGAGGCTCCTTGGGGGTTTACAGATAAGACGGATGAGATAAAGTTCCCCCATTAGCCTTGTCCTTTTTCTCTTTTTAGATGCCCCACATCACCTCCAGGGCAAAGCCTTCATCATTTCATGCTTACTAACCAGCATCCTGGCTAATAGTCTCCCTACAGTGTTTATCCCTCCATTGCAGATCTGGTTCCTCAGGAGACAGGCTGAGGTATTGGGGAGGTAGGTCGCTGTGGGGCACATTGAGGATCAACATGTGGGGTGGTGAAGGATGCAGGGTGGGGCAGAAGGAAAATTGAGCTGTGGTGCAGTCAGGACAAAGGCCTCAGCTGACCCCATGTGGAGCTCGGGACCTGGGGAGGCCCTGCATGTGTGACCCACTGGGGGTGAGGTACCAGGCCCTGGGGAGAGGTGTGGCTGCCAGTGAAGCTGATCCCAGGGGCTAGCTGTGTGCTCTCCAGGGCCAGCACTCTCAGTAGTGAGGGAATCAGTAGTGGGTCCTGAAAAGGTCTAGACAACACAGCACAGGCTTCACTGCAGACTCCCTGCCAGCTGGAGCTCCACCGTGAGTCCACCTTTCCCTCATGTAAAACTTGTCCCCCTACTGTCCACCAAACAGGTTGGTATTCAGAATTCAGCAGTCTACACTTGAACTATACTTCTAGACTGATTTCCTACTACTTTCTTATATGTTCCTTTTGTTCCAGCCAAACTGGACAGCTGTACTTTTCCCATGACTAACCTCTACTTTCCCCTACATCTTGGGTCAACTGGCCCTCACCCTCTCTCTCTTCAATCTCTCACCATCCCTCAAGGTACATGCAATGGACAATTTAAAATTTTTTGACTGCCTACAACTTCCCCTTTTGTTCTGGTAATCATATATGCTCCCTCCCAACTCCCACTTCCCACCTCCCCCCCCCCCCCACACACACACACTCCTCTGTTTTGTGCATGGAGTATCTTGGCCAGAGGTGTTAACATACGACCAGGGTCTAACCAATTGTGAAAAGAGCAAATGATGTATTTACTTAGAATATAAACACTTGCAAATTACTCACTAAGTCAAAACTCTGTGAAAACAATCAAAGGTTGTGGATATAAGAGGTTAGGTCTTTTAGCTGGATTTTCAATAAGTTTCAAGCACCCAATTTTTTTAATAGGTCTCTAGCCCAAGAATGTCAAGTCAAATGTTTTTATGGTTTCAACTATTCTTAAAAAAAAAAAAGGGGGGGGGGAACAACCAGACCATACAAGAACAGCAGACTTAGAGCAGGGAACAGAAGTCAGGTTTGTGTATTCTTCCAATTTGAAAAATTATGCCTTTGGGCAAGTTGACTCCTTCCTCTGGATTTGTATTTGCCCATTTCTTTTTTTTTTTTTTTTTAATTTTATTATGTTATGTTAGTCACCATACAATACATCATTAGTTTTTGATGTGGTGATCCATGATCCATTGTTTTCATATAACACCCAGTGCTCCATGCAGTACGTGCCCTCCTTAATACCCATCACCGGGCTAACCAATCTCCCCTCCCCCCTCCCCTCTAAAACCCTGTTTGTTTCTCAGAGTCCATAGTCTCTCATGGTTCATCCCTCCATCCGATTTCCCCATTTCTAAAAGGAAGGGTTGATGAGCACTACTGTCCCTGTTGGCTCTAATGGTCTGTGACTGTAAGAAAAGGAAAGAGGAAATGGAAGATTACCCATTGCCATCTCTTCCAATTCTCCTGCTCCCTTGTCCTTCAGGATACAGTATTACTGAGCACTTTACACTTTCTCAAGTGAGCCATGTTCTTTTGCTCCCAGGCCTTGAGCACTCTCCTTTCTTGAGTCACTTTCTCTTGGGCTGCTCAACTCCTATGAACCCCATGAATGTCAACTTATATGTTACTTTCCCTAAGGAATGGAACCCTAAGGATTAAGTTGGGAGTCCCTACTAGGCACTCCCATTGCATTCTGTACTGTCAAAGATTACATCTCACTTTACATATTTGTTCATTTAATTGTCTCTATCCTCAACGCTTACTCCCCAGATAATCATTTATGAAAGAGTAGGAACACATGGTAGGAACTTAAAAATTGACACTTGGATGAATTAGTTGATGAGCAAATGTGACATAAACCAACAAAGAAACAGCACAAGACTGACGATCATTTGCTTCTGGTCCTAATTTTTAAATTCAGATATTTATTTATCTCTTTCCCACCATGGGACAGATGTTCACATCTGACCCATGAATCGTCAGTGAGAGAGGTCATTAACTCCACCAGGGGGAAAATGATGCTGACTACAGTTTTAACCTCCTTTGACTTTCCAAGAACTGCTTTAGAACATTCTGTTTTCGAAGATCAGCCTCTCTCCTGCTTCCAAAAGCCTGTCCCAGCCTGTCCAGTTCATCCCTGGCCCTGGATGCAGGGGGGATATTTAGTCCTGCAGTTTCTGAGCCAGTTCTAGAAGAAAAGCAGAGCTTGGAGGAAGCCGGATTTGATATTCTTGGCCTCTGGATGCTCCCTGATTATTATTTTTTAATATCCTGAGAACAGATTAGGATGAAGCAGATTAGGGAAAGTCACGAGATATGTCATAACTGAGCTTCTCTCTGCTGCAGGCATTCCCCTGAAGAAGCAATCTGGACATATCCTGTAATACAACTGGGTAAGACTTAGGCCTGCTGAATGGAGGCACCAACTTAAATGCAGTACCTGAATCAGCTTTCCTTCTTCTCCCCCCACCTGACTTATTCATAGAAACTGGGTTAGGTGACACATGTAAGAAAGACCCAGTCACTGAACGTAATGTTACCTTGTCATTTCTCCTCCCAATAAATATGTTAGCTTTCTTCACATATGTACTTATCTCTTCACATATGTTCCAGAATTATGAAGGAGCCTGCCTTCCCCCCCACCTCCGTTGCATACCATTGAAAGCCCAAATCCAAGCTTTGAGTTTTTGGTACTGGAGATTGAAGTCCCAACTGCATCAATTCCTTATACGGGATATTAGGAAATCAGCCTTACAAGCCTTTGGTGAGTGTTACACATGATGGCAGACGTGACAGAGCCTGACACAGCCGCTAACACAAAATGAGTTCTCAGTTAAATCTCATCCATCCAGTCCCTTCCATGGGTGACCAGGGACAGACCCAACTGATGGTTATTGTCTAGAATAATTATAACCAGTGTGTTCATTTTCCTCTAAGAAGTGTTCCATTTGGGCGATGAGTTTTATGGCCATCCTACTTATGACTCAGGATTCAACGTGATTCATTTTTTTAATTGTTCACTAGAGGGTTCCTCTGAAGCAATGGCATTTATTACAGACATATTTCTCCCAAAGTGCTCAGCTACCCCTCATCTTTCCCTCCTTCTATCCCCCCTATCTTAAGCCAAAAGCATACTTTCCAACCTTTTGTACTGGGAGGAACTCTTTTGAGATGAGAAAAAAGTGACATAGAAACCATCCTACCCTGGATCTATTGGCAGGGTACGACTTTTATTTTTCCCCACATTTCTTTCTAAGGAAGCCACTTAGATCCCTTAGGCAAAACCTAGAAAATTCCAGAGTGATCTGGGGGTAACACAGGTTTGAAAGAAGGGAAGGGATGACAAATGGCAGGTTCTTGAAGAATCCAACATGGCATTTTATACCACGTGAGTCAGGCATGGATGGCTAACCAGTGCTAATGTGAGAAATCTTCAAGTTAGGGAAATATAGCTGTGTGTGTGCCCGTCCACAATGATCAGCAAAATAGAGAAAATGTCCTGTAAATCTGTCTGCCTAATGACTTCAGCCTGCTCAAGAGGAGTTTTGGTAGCAGACCATGATTTTACCATTTGAATGAAGCCAAGGAACCGTTAGGTTGAGCAGGAGAGCCAAATGACATATTTTGATGAGGAAAATGGGGATTATAATTAGTATAACACCATTCTGGAATATATAGCTTACTAACTTCCACTATTAGTCTTCCACATAGTGCTTTCTATATAACTCTGATGCCCCTCTGCCACATGCATATGTGCTTCCATTAGCTTCAACACCTTCTCTCATCATTTTTTATTTGAGTTCAGTTCCATGAGCTTCCTAGTCTGGTTTATGGACTACAGTGTTTAGTCTCTTTGTCAGTGAGCTGTTCTGCACAAAAGCTAGTCAGCATACCTCAGACACATGGCCCTCATTCACCTCTGGGCCAGAGCATTGCAGGTGAAACTCAGTCTGCCCTGCCTATCCTGAGTCCTCTTCCTCTGACACTTCCGTAAGGTGGAGCCCATCTGCCTGGATCTCCGTATGCCTCTCCAGATGAGCGAAAGTCACCAGAGCCAACTGCTACCAGAGATTAAAAATATTAATAATAATAATGATTAAAAACCCCAGTGGAATGTCAGCTAAGAGCAGACCCTATCCACGATGTGGTATGTTTTCTAAGCAAATGTGGAGGGAAAAAAGGGAGGGGGAATAGAGCAGAAACCTCGAATAACATCCGATTTGGTGTTTCCAGTCCATTCCAGGTCTTGACAAACAGGAGGCTGTATCCAGGCTAGTTTCTGGGAAATAAAGTGGATCTGTGTGTTTGCTTGTAGGTGCAGTAGGAAGCATCTGCCTGCCAGCACAGCAGTGAGTAACATGTTGCCATTGGATCAGCTGGACTTAATGTGCAGCTGTGCTCTCACCAAGTGGGGAACTAATTACTGCAGAAAGACACAAACTGCAAATTGGGTGACTTCACATGGAAACTATGAGTAAGGTGAACAAACAAGGACTCTTGGAGTTAAGGAGCACAGGCTGGTAAAACAGACAGAGAACCAGGCTCCTGTCCAAAGGGCTGCAGGTTGAGCCTCTGCAGATTGAAAAAGACTCCAGAATTGAGCACACAGCCAGGAAATGGTTAGAGGGAAAGAAGAAAAAGAGAAAGCACCCACTCCAAAGTGCACAGTGCATGTTGTCTCACAGCAAGTGTCAGAAAATGCCCATCACACACTTTCCTCTGTAATATTCATTACCCTGTAAGGGTCATATTTTCTCTCTAAACAAGAGTAAAATTGTCCTCTTTGTCAGATGACTACTTTCAATATTCATACCTACCAGTAAGGAAGGTGATTACTATAACTTTGATAGTCCACTTTGAGATTGCCTAATCTTCACTAGTTGAAAGTGTTCTCTGATATGTGATTTGCTCTAAATTTATTTCATCATATCTCACTCAACTAGATGAAAAAAAATAAAATAAAAGGAGAACACCTTGTCCTGTGGCTAATTATAATTCAGAGAATACAGTTCAAAAATTATGATATTTCAAAAATCAGACTGTGCTTTGTCACTAGCATGTTGTGACTTATGGGAAGTCAGTTAACATCTCTGAAACTCAGTCTGCCAGTTATAAGGATGGCAATACTGGTCCCACCAACCTTATATGACTATCTGAGAACCCAATATAAATAATATAAAAATGATTTGAAAAGTATAAAATGTGTTTCCAAATGCAAACTAGATTTATGTCTTAAGAATGACAAAGACTGGCTCATGACTGATTTAATCATTAAGTTAAAAGATTCGCTTTTATAAATTTTTAAAAAATAGTAAATAAACTTCCTACAAATCTCTTTACCAGAAATAATTTTTTTAAAAACCCCAAACAAACATGTTCCCAGATCATTTCCTTCATCTCACATTCCATTTTGCAGACTCTAAAAATTACAAAAAGAAGTTAAATTTCAGTTGTGGGATAAACATTTTGACTCTATCTGGAAGGGTAAATGTCTATTTCAATTAAGGGATCCCAATATCAAAGGCCTCATCTGAGCCATAAGCCATCTTTCTCCACTTGGAAGGCAGAGGAATAAATTCTGACAAGGACTGAAACTCAAGAGGTTGGCAACTCACAAAGATCCTTTATTTTCGAAAAACTATGGTGAGAATTGTATTGGCAAACAACAACTCTCTGTGTGTGTGCATGTGCGGGAGCATGCACGCACGTGTGCAGGCAAGTGTGTTTTTCCATTTTAGGATAAAAGTAAATAATAGTGATGTGAAAACAATAAGTAATTTTTACTTTTCTAACACAGTTCCAGAAAAGTATGGCTGGCTTCAGAGAAAGGGACACCAAGAAAAATTAAAAGATAAAAAAAAGGAGAGTATATATATTTTGGGTCTAGTTACTGGCTTCAGTGACTGTATATTTTGTTGGTCGTCTTTCCACCATTTCACCCTTTCCTCATTTCTAATGGAACCCTGCTGTGGAACAGGAATTACACCCTTCTCCACAAAACCATATGTTTCACATCACAAGCATGGAGATGCTATTGCACTGCCAGTGATTGGTTTTGAATGAGCATGTGCCCCCACATTTGGTTAGACACTGATATATGAAATGAAGCTTTCTGGAAGTTTGTGAAAATGATACCTTCATTTATTTCATGATGTAGCCTTTTGTCCTGCAGGATGGTGTCATGGCTGAAATGAGACAGCCTTGTCATGATTTGAGAGGAGGTAGCCTAAAGATGGCAGCAGATCAGAAGAGTAAAGAGATTCCTATGATAAAATAAAGAGGCTCTTGTGACATTATTGGGTGACTGAATAGCTAACGCTGGTGCCCTCCCTCTGGATCTTCTTGTATGAGATAGAAACAGCCCAGTAAGGTAAGTCAGTTGAATTGGGAGTTCCTACAAGTTAGCAGCCAATGTTATCCTAACTGATTCACTCTCCACCTATGTTTAAAAGTTGATGCTGTTTGACGTATAGAAATGACGCTGAGTGGTGGGAGGTTAGTGGGCAGAGTGGGTGCCATGTAGAGAAACATGAATAAATCATAGTTGAATGACTTGTCAAATGGATTGAATACATTCTCTGTCTTAGGCATCATGCTAGGTTCTTTAGTTAAAGACCCACTTTCTGTTCTTCAGGAGCCCAAGATCTAGTGGTCCCATAATTTCAAGTACATGGTGCTGTATTCTCACAAACCATGAAGTATACACATTACACATATGGCCCTGAGTCATAATTTCTCCCACAAAAGAACTCTGTTTCTTTGTGTCTCAAATTGCTTATTTACAATGATGTACTCACTGCATATATGTTTTTCTCAATCCATTAAAAGTAGAAAGGGATGTTTTGGAGCACTGCATCTTAGCTCAACAAGGACTTGCTAAACAAATTATTTTTTCCATTAAGCACCTGTTATGGACTAGACATAATGCCGGTGACTTTAGGGGATATAAAATTTTTAAAGAAAATCATTGTCTTCAAGAGAGAATTATCTATTATCAAACAGATAATTACCATAGAAGTCAATTTATATTCTACCAACAGCACGAATGAGGTACTTATAAGGGCCAGAGTGTGACAAACCACTTCTGGTTGATACTATCAGGCAAGGCTTCATGAAAGACATGGAATTTGAGTTGTACCTTGAAAAACATGTAGGCCTTCAATAAACAATGGGAGTCTAAGCATGAGCACTGTAATGGACAGAACAGCATCAACCCATGGTGGCAGAAGCAATCTGCAAGACCTGTTCACCAATAGGGCTGATCAGACGTTGAAATGACTTAGAACAGGGAGGGCATGGCTGAAATCTTTCAATGACAGAAACCAGAGTGCAAAATATCTTGACAGGCTGGAACGATAGACTGAATCTAACATGATGGAAATGAGCTGGACTAAATGTACCACTTTGCATTTAATTATTAAAGGGGAAAATGTTCACAATCACAGTTGCTTATGGGAAAAAGACCTCTTGTTTTTGCTGAATGTAAGCTCCATATGAATCAACATAGCATTGTCAAAAAAGCTAAGGTATCCCTAGGTCATATTTCTCTCCAAACATATAGGATGGCTTTATCTTTTTGTTCAAAAGTGATGATAACAAGGTGCCTGGGTGGCTCAGTCATTAAGCGTCTGCCTTTGGCTCAGGTCATGATCCCAGGGTCCTGGGATTGAACCCCACATCGGGCTCCCTGCTCAGCAGGAAGCCTGCTTCTCCTTCTCCCACTCCCCCTGCTTGTGTTCCCTCTCTTGCTGTCTCTCTGTCAAAATAAATAAATAAAATATTTTTAAAAAGTGATCATAATAGTCTGTATTAGTTTTCTATTGCCACCATAATAAATTGCCACAAACTTAGAGGCTTAAAACAACACAAAATTATTATTTTTATTTTTTTATAATTTTTTTTAATATTCTGGAGGTCAGAACTCTAGTAAGAGTTCTCACCAAAATAAAATCCAGACATTGGCAGACTATATTGTTTTCTGGGACTCTATAGGAGAACCCACGTCCTATATGTTCAGACTGTTGGTGGAATTCTCTTTCTTGGGTTTGAAGGACAAATGGCCCTGTTCTTTAGCTGGCTATAAGCTGAGGGCCATCCCCAGCTGCTGGAGACCACCACATCCCTTCCTCCATTTTCACAACCAGCAATGGCAAGTCGAGTCCTTCTCATGCCACATCTCTCTGACCCTTTTCCATCATTGTATTTCTTTTATTACCACCAAGAAAGATTCTCTGCTTTTAAGGACTCATGCTATTAGATTGGGCCTGCCTGGATAATCTAGGATAATCACCTCATCTCAAGGTCTATAACCTTAGATACATGTAAAGCCCCTTTGCCATATAAGATAGCATATTCACAGTATTGAGGATTAGGGCATGGACATCTTTTGGGGGCCATTATACTATCCTCTTATCTGAACTGTCTGCTCAGTGCTGATAATCTGGGGCAGATCTATGGGAAACTGACCACAGTGGTTAGAAAATTCAAATTTGTATCATGTGAAGAGTGTTGGAGGAAGCTGGAAATATTTTCCCTGGAAATTTGGGAGTGAAAGGAAGCATAATAGCTGTTTCAAATCATCTTAATGCCTGTCATATAAAATGGACTTATTTTGTGTTGCATAGATTGTAGAGCAGAATGAAAGGAAAAAGAAATAAATTTTAACTCAATATAGGGAACGTGACTGTTCATCTCCAAAAATGGCCCTGATGAGATGAGCTATGCCTCTTGGTATTCATGCCCTTATGTAGCAACTCCTCCCCCCACATTGAACTTGGGCTGGTCTGTAATTTTCATTAATCAGTGGGATGCTGCAGAAATGACCATGCAGGACTTCTGAGTCCAGCCATGAAGAAGCCCTGGTAGCCTCCATTTTCACACTTTGTTGAACCCTGAGCCTGCATGTCAGAGATCCTACTACCTGCTACTGGAGAGACCATATGGAAAAACCATGTGCAGAGGCAGATGAAGAGGAAAGGACCCAAGAACACATGAAGAGGGAGAGAATCCTCAGTGTCTCAGTAAAGCCTCCATTTGACTGCAACCTCATGAGAGACCCCAAGCAAGATCAATGGTACTGTCTAGCTGAGCCCAACTTAAATTACCAACCTACAGAATCACAAGCTAAACAAATAATTGCTGTTTTAAGCCACTGTTTGGGGGTGTTTTGTTATGTACCAAAAGCTAACTGATACAGCTGCTCACCTCATTGTATGTGCGTGTTTGTGCACATTTTGAATTTTTCACCTTACAAACCAGAATTGTTTTTCTTTACTTTTTAATACCATTGGCTTTCACAAATCATTTCAACTTCCTGCCAGCATCATGCTTGATTTAATGTATCGCTTGTAGACATATGCCTATGTATATTTGCTTTTCCTGACCTGGTGATTTCCTTGATTACCCAAATATATGGAACACTCTTAGTAATTTTGTTATCATAATTCATCTATCTTTAAAAAAATTAAGTATATTTCAAGTGGAACATAAGTCAGTAATTAAAAACAAATGGTTTAAAGAGTAGGTTTTAAGCAAGTGAAAATACACCAGATAATGAAAAAGAAGCAGAGAAACCAGAAACTTTCCAAAGTTTTGATGGACACAGTGTTGTCACAGAGACTCCTTGTGACAAAAGTGACAACAAAGATGGGAGCACTCTCCCAATGAGAACAGAAGTAAATTGGGAATATGCATCAATCATCGGTTTAAAGAAACAGACATCCTTGCATCTTGGGTTTTAATATTGTGGCAATTCAAACAAACCTAAATCAAGGTGTTTTTCCTCTAACATAACTGCATAAAACTATAAGCTCTGAAGTCACACACACACACACACACACACACACACACACACACACACCATGCATTCCTACCAATAGTGTTCAAGGGTTCCAATTTCTCCATATCATCTCCAACACTTATTGTACTTTGTTTTGATAATAGCCATCCCAAGAAGTGTGAGGATAATCTCACTGTGGATTTGATTTGCATTCACTTTATGATTAGTGGTCTTGAGCACCTTTTCATATACCTGTTGGTCATTTGTATGTCTTCTTTAGAGAAATGTCTATTACAAATTTTCCTCAAAAAAAAAAAAAAACTTAAAAATAGAACTACCATATGATCCTACAGTCCCACTTCTGGGTATATATCCAAAAGAACTGAAGTCAGGATTTTGAAGATGTATACTCCCATGTTCATTGCATCATTGTTCATAATAGCCAAGATATGGAAACAACCTAAATGTTCATTGACTGATTAAAAAAAAAAACCAAAACTGGTATATACATACAATGGTCTATATGAGATGATGGATGTTAACTAAACCCATGGTGGTAATCATTTCACAATACATGAAAATCAAGCTATACACCTTAAATTTATACAGTGATCTATATCCCATTATTTCTCAATAAAGCTGGGAGAAAAAAGTACTAAAAAAATAAATTCTGCCATATGCAACAACATGCATGAACCTGGAGGACATTATGCTAAATGAAATAAGCCAGTCACAGAAGGATGAATACTCCATAATCCCTCTTATTTGAGGTTTTTTAAGTAGTCAAATTCATAGAAACAGAGAGAATGGTGTTTATCAGGGGCTGGGAGTGGGTAGGGAAAATAGGGAATCATTCAATTGGTATAAAGTTTCAGTTATACAAGATGAGTAAGTTCTAGAGATCTTCTGCCTATAGTTAAAAATACTATATCGTACATAGAAAAATTTAAGAAAGTAGATCTCAATCTCAAGTTAAGTGTTCTTACCACCAAAAAAGAGGAGGCAGGAGGAAACTTTTGGAGGTAATAGATATTGTATTACTTTAATTGTAGGGATGGTTTAAGGAATGCATGGAGTATGTTCAAACTAATCAAATTGTATACTTTAAATATGTGCAATTTTTTGTACATCAATTACACTTCAATAAAGCTGTTTAAAAAACATGCAATTTGGGGGGCTCCTGGGTGTGGCTCAGTCAGATAAGCATTTGGCTCTTGATTTCATCTCAGGTCATGATCTCAGGGTCGTGGGATCAAGCCCCACATTGGGCTCTGCACTCTGTGGGAAGCCTGCCTGTGGATTCTCTCTCTCCATCTGCCCCTCCCCCGACTCATGCTCTCTCTCTCTCTCTCAAGTAAATCAATAAATCTTAAAAAAGAACCAAACATGAAGTTTTGAATTACAACTTCCAAAGTCTTAGACATCTGAAGAAAGAGAAGACAAAGGAGCAAAACAGTATTAATAATGGCTGGTTTTGATGAAATGCTTATTACGTGCTGGGCCCCATGCAAAGTACTTTATGCATAGCATAAAGAAAAAATATGGTGGGCGCCTGGGTGGCTCAGATGGTTGAGCGTCTGCCTTCGGCTCAGGTCATGATCTCAGGGTCCTGGGATCGAGTCCCGCATCGGGTTCCCTGCTCAGTGCAGAGCCTGCTTCTCCCTCTCCCTCTGCCACTCCCTCTGCTTGTGCTCTTCTGTCTATCTCTCTGTCAAATAAATAAAATCTTTAAAAAAAAAAAAGAAAAAATATGGTGAAGTTCTGCACTGTGACATGCCAGAGTCTATTTGGGATGAAGTAGGTAAGAGGCATCTAAGTTAAAAAAAAAAGTGTTGAATCACAGACCTGTACCTCTGAAACAAATAATACATTATATGTTAAAAAAAAGAAGATAAATAAAAAAAAAAGTGAAAAAAAAAAAAAAGAAGATAGTAGGAAGGGAAAAGTGAAGGGGGGTGGAATCAGAAGGGGAGAAGAACCATGAGAGATTATGGACTCTGAGAAACAAACTGAGGGTTCTAGAGGGGAGGGGGGTGGGGGAACGAGTTAGCGTGGTGATGGGTATTAAAGAGGGCACGTATTGAATGGAGCACTGGGTGTTATACTCACACAATGAATCATGGAACACTACCTCAAAAACTAATGATGTAATGTATAGTGATTAACATAACATAATAAAATAAAATTTTTTAAAAAGTGTCCTTATCAAACACCAATATTAAATATCCCTAAAAAACAAAACTGTTATCTTGTAGTTCAATGAATGCATGGATTTTAGTGATTTTACTGTTTCATTGAGTTTTTATGTTGGTTTATTTATAATGAAGATGTGTGCAAACAAAAAAGAAGAAATCTGGACTATGGAAAAAGCAATGGAAAAAATAGCTATAGTAGTAAGAAGAAGACAAAGAAGGCAATACTTAGCTCTTTAAGCATGTTGCCATTCAATCTTCAAAAACACTTCTTTATATAAGTGCTATGTCATCTACATTTAAAAAAATTTTTTTTATTAACATATAATGTATTATTTGTTTCAGGGGTACCAGTCTGTGATTCATCAGTCTAAACACAATTCACAGAGCTCTTCATAGTACCTACCCTCCCCAATGTCTATCACCCAACCACCCCATCCCTCCTACCCCCATCCACTCCAGCAACCCTCAGTTTGTTTCCTGAGATTAAGAGTCTCTTATGGTTTGTCTCCCTCTCCTGTTTCATCTTGTTTCATTTTTCCCTCCCTTCCCCTATGATCTTCTGTCTTGTTTCTCAAATTCCTCATATCAGTAAGATCATATGATACTTGTCTTCTCTGATTGACCCATTTCACTTAGCATAATAACCTCTAGTTCCATCCACGTCATTGCAAATGGCAAGATTTCATTTTTTGATGGCTGCATAATATTCCATTGTGTGTGTGTATATATACAGATAGATAGATGATGATAGATAGATAGATGATAGATAGATAGATAGATAGATAGATAGATAGATAGATAGATGATAGATAGATGATAGATAGATCACATCTTCTTTATCCATTCATCTGTTGATGGACATCTAGGCTTTTTCCATAGTTTGGCTGTTGTGGATATTGCTGCTACAAACATTGAGGTACATGTGCCCCTTAGATCACTACATTTATATCTTTGGGGTAAATACCCAGGAGTGCAATTGCTGGGTCATAGGGTAACTCTATTTTCAACTTTTTGAGGAACCTCCATACTGTTTTCCAGAGTGGCTACACCAGCTTGCATTCCCACCAACAGTGTAGGAGGGTTCCCCTTTCTCTGCGTCCTTGCCAATTATCTGTCGTTTCCTGACTGGTGTGAGGTGCTATCTCATTGGGGTTTTGATTTGGATTTCCCTGATGCTGAGTGATGTTGAAAACTTTTTCATGTGTCTGTTGGCCATTTGGATGTCTTCTTTGCAGAAATGTCTGTTCATGTCTTCTGACCATTTCTTGATTGGATTCTTTGTTCTTTGGGTGTTGAGTTTGATAAGTTCTTTATAGATTTTGTATACTAGCCCTTTATCTGATATGTCGTTTGCAAATATCTTCTCCCATTCTGTCGGTTGTCTTTTGGTTTTGTTGACTGATTCCTTTGCTGTGCAAAAGATTTTTATCTTGATGAAGTCCCAAAATTCATTTTTGCCCTTTCTTCCCTTGCCTTTGGCGATGTGTCTAGAAAGAAGTTGCTGTGGCTGAGGTCAAAGAGGTTACTGCCTGTGTTCTCCTACAGGATTTTGATGGACTCCTGTTTCACATTGAGGTCTTTCATCCATTTTGAGTCTATTTTTGTGTGGGGTGTAAGGAAATGGTCCAGTTTCATTCTTCTGCATGTAGTTGTCCAATGTTCCCAACACTGTTTGTTGAAAAGACTGTCTTTTTTCCATTGGACATTCTTTCCTGCTTTGTCAAAGATGAGTTGACCATAGAGTTGAGGGTCCATTTCTGGGCTCTCTATTCTGTTCCATTGATATTTGTGTCTGTTTTTGTGCCAGTACCATACTGTCTTGATGATGACAGCTTTGTAATAGAGCTTGAAGTCCAGAATTGTGATGCTGCCAGCTTTGCTTTTCTTTTTCAACATTGCTCTGGCTATTCGGGGTCTTTTCTGGTTCCATACAAATTTTAGGATTATTTGTTCCATTTCTTTGAAAAAAGTGGATGGTATTTTGATAGGGATTACATTAAATGTGTGGATTGCTCTAGGTAGCCTAGACATTTTCACAATATTTGTTCTTCCAATCCATGAGTGTGGAATGTTTTTCCATTTCTTTGTGTCTTCCTCAATTTCTTTCATGAGTATTCTATAGCTTTCTGATTATAGATTCTTTGCCTCTTTGGTTATATTTATTCCTAGGTATCTTATGGTTTTGGGCACAATTGTAAATGAGATCGACTTCTTAATTTCTCTTTCTTCTGTCTTGTTGTTGTATAGAAATTCAACTGATTTCTGTGCATTGATTTTATATCCTGCCACTTTACTGAATTCCTGTATGAGTTCTAGCAGTTTTGGGGTGGAGTCTTTTGGGTTTTCCACCTAAAGTATCATATCTTCTGCAAAAAGTGAGAGTTTCACTTCTTCTTTGCCAATTTGGATGCCTTTTATTTCTTTTTGTTGTCTGATTGCTGAGGCTAGGACCTCTAGTACTATGTTGAACAGCAGTGGTTATAGTGGACATCCCAGCTGTGTTCCTGACCTTAGGGGGAAAGCTCTCAGTTTTTCCCCATTGAGAATGATATTCACTGTGGGTTTTTCATAGATGGCTTTTATGATATTGAGGTATGTACCCTCTATCCCTACACTGTGAAGAGTTTTAATTAAGAAAGTATGCTGTACTTTGTTAAATACTTTTTCTGTATCTATTGAGAGGATCATATCATTCTTGTTCTTTCTTTTATTAATGTATTGTACTCCATTAATTGATTTGTGAGTGTTGAACCAACCTTGCAGCCCAGAAATAAATCCCACTTGGTTGTGCTGAATAATGCTTTTACTGTACTGTTGGATCCTATTGGCTAGTATTTTGGTGAGAATTTTTGCATCCATACTTATCAGGGATATTGGTCTGTAGTTCTCCTTTTTGATAGGGTCTTTGTCTGGTTTGGGGATCAAGGTAATGCTGGCCTCATAAAATGAGTTTGGAAGTTTTCCTTCCATTTCTATTCTTTGAAACAGCTTCAGAAGAATAGGTATTAATTCTTCTTTAAGTGTTTGGTAGAATTACCCTGGGAAGCCATCTGGCCCTGGGCTCTTGTTTTTTAGGGGATTTTTGATTACTGCTTCAATTTTCTTACTGGGTATGGGTCTGTTCAGGTTTTCTATTTCTTCCTGGTTCAGTTTTGGTAGTTTATATGTCTCTAAGAATGCATTCATTTCTTCCAGATTATCTAATTTGCTGGCATATAGTTGCTTATAATATGTTCTTATAATTGTTTGTATTTCTTTGGTGTTGGTTATGATCTCTCCTCTTTCAGTCATGATTTTATTTATTTGGGTTCTTTCTCTTTTCTTTTTGATAAGTCTGGCCAGGGGTTTATCAATCTTGTTAATTCTTTCAAAGAACCAGCTCCTAGTTTCGTTGATCTGTTCTACTGTTCTTTTGGTTTCTATTTCATTGATTTCTGCTCTGATCTTGATTATTTCTCTTCTCCTGCTGGGCTTAGGCTTCATTTCCTGTTCTTTCTCTAGCTCCTTTAGGTGTGGGGTTAGGTTGTGTATTTGAGACCTTTCTTGTTTCTTGAGAAAGGCTTGTATTGCTATATACTTTCCTCTTAGGACCGCCTTTGCTGCAACCCAAAGATTTTGAACAGTTGTGTTTTCATTTTCATTGGTTTCCATGAATTTTTTTAAATTCTTCTTTAATTTCCTGGTTGACCCACTCATTCTCTAGTAGGATGTTTTTAGCTTCCATGTATTTGAGTTCTTTCTGACTTTTCTCTTGTGATTGAGTTCTAGTTTCAAAGCATTGTGGTCTGAAAATATGCAGGGAATGATCCCAATCTTTTGGTACCAGTTGAGACCTGATTTGTGACCTAGGATGTGATCTATTCTGGAGAATGTTCCATGGGCACTAGAGAAGAATGTGTATTCTGTTGCTTTGGGATAGAATGTTCTGAATATATCTGTGAAGTCCATCTGGTCCAGTGTGTCATTTAAAGCCTTTATTTCCTTGTTGATCTTTTGCTTAGATGATCTGTCCATTTGAGTGAGGGGCGTGTTAAAGTCCCCTACTATTATTGTATTGTTGTCAATGTGTTTCTTTGATTTTCTTATTAATTGACTTACATAATTGGCTGCTCCCATGTTAGGGGCATAGATATTTAAAACTTTTAGATCTTCTTATTGGATACACCCTTTAAGTATGATGTAGTGTCCTTCCTTATCTCTTATTATAGTCTTTGGTTTAAAATCAAATTTGTCTGATATAAGGATTGGGACCACAGCTTTCTTTTGGTGTCCATTAACATGGTAAATGGTTTTCCATCCCCTCACTTTCAATCTGGAGGTGCCTTTGCATCTAAAATGAGTCTCTTACAGACAGCATATTGTGGGTCTTGTTTTTTTTATCCAGTCTGATACACTGTGTCTTTTGATTGGGGCATTTATCCCATTTACATTCAGGGTAACTATTGAAAGATATGAATTTAGTGTCATTGTATTGCCTGTAAGGTGAATATTGCTGTATATTGTCTCTGTTCCATTCTGGTCTATGTTACTTTTATGCTCCCTGCTTAGAGGACCCCTTTCAATATTTCTTGTAGGGCTGGTTTGGTGTTCACAAATTCTTTTAGTTTTTGTTTGTCCTGGAAGCTTTTTATCTCTCCTTCTTTTTCAATGACAGCCTAGCTGGATATAGTATTCTTGGCTGCATATTTTTCTCATTTAGTGCTCTGGAGATATCATGCCAGTCCTTTCTGGTCTGCCAGGTCTTTGTGGATAGGCCTGTTGCCAATCTAATGTACAATCTACAATCTACAATCTACATTGTAGGTTACAGACCTCTTGTCACGAACTCCTTTCAGGATTTTCTCTTTGTCTCTGAGACTTGTAAGTTTTACTATTAGATGTGAGGGTGTTGACCTATTTTTATTGATTCTGAGTGGGATTCTCTGTGCCTCCTGGATTTTGATGCCTGTTTCCTTCCCCAAATTAAGGAAGTTCTCTGCTGTAATTTGCTCCAATATACCTTCTACCACCCTCTCACTTTCTTCTTCTTCTGGGATCCCAATTATTCTAATTTTGTTTCACTTTATGGTATCACTTATCTCTCAAATTCTGCCCTCGTGATCCAGTAGTTGTTTATCTCTCTTTTTCTCAGCTTCTTTATTCTCCATCATTTGGTCTTCTATATCACTAATTCCCTCTTCTGCCTCATTTATCCTAGCAGTTAGAGCCTCCATTTTTTATTGCACCTCATTAATAGGCTTTTTTATTTTGACTTGGTTGGATTTTAGTTCCTTTATTTCTCCAGAAAGGGATGCTCTAGTATCTTCTATACTTTTTTCAAGCCCAGCTAGTATCTTTCTAATCATCATTCTGAACTCTAGTTCTGACATCTTACTAATGTCTGTATTGATTAGGTCCCTGGCAGTCCCCTGCCTCTTGTTCTTTTTTTCTTTTTTTTTTTTTTGAGGTGAGTTTTTCCATCTTGTCATTTTGTCCAGAGGAGAACAGATGAATGAAAGAACAAAATGCTAAAAAAATGCTAAAAGGATAACAGTGACCCCAGAAAAATATACACTAAACAAATCAGAAGAGACCTGAAACTGGGGTTGGGGGGAGGGGGAAGAAAGGAGAAAAAAAAAAAAGAATATGATCAAGCTGGTGAATATAACAGAGGCTCACAATAGATTTTGGGTGTATTTTGGTCTGTTATAAGAAATTGCCTCCCAAAATTTTAAAGAAAGAAAAACATATATATGAAAAATAAGGGTAAATATGATGAAGGGATGGAATATGACTGTGAAGATGAAAATTAAAAAGGATTTTAAAAAAGGAATTGATAAGAAGTTGGTTGAAAAAAGAATGAAAAAAAAATTTAAAAAAAAAGTGATCAGATGGGAGACTAGGACAACATCATACACTAGATTTAGGGTATATTTTGGTCTGTTAGAAGAAACTATATCCCAAAATTTTAAAGAAAGAAAAACTTCATATATATATATATATATATATATATATACAAAAAATAAGGTTAAATACAATAAATACAAGGAAGAGATATGACTGTAAAAATTAAAAAGGATTTTAAAAAATGAATTGATAACATGTTTGAAAAAGGAAAGAAAAATTCAACTAAAAAAATAGAAAAACAGAAAAATAAAGAAAATTTAAAAATTAACTTTGAAAGACTAAAGAATCATGGGGAAAAAAGCCATGAATTCCATGTGTTGTATTCCCCTAGCGCTGGGGTTTTGCCGTTCTCATTAATCAGTAAACTTGGGCTTGGCTGGATGTTCTTGCTGATCTTCTGGGGGCGGGGCCTGTTGCAGTGATTCTCAAATGTCTTTGCCTGAGGTGGAATTGTACTGCCCTCGCCAGGGGCCAGGCTAAGTAATCTGCTCGGGTTTGCTCTCGGTAGATTTTGTTCTGAAAGCTTTCCATACAGCTTTGGAGGACAAGAATGAAAATGGCCACCTCCCAATCTCTGGTCCTGGAGGAGCCAAGAGCTTGGGGCTCCACTCCCCAGTGAGCCCTCAGAGAAAAGCAGTCAATCACTCCTGTGTCCCTGGTCTCCGGCGCACTCCGTGCACACCCAGCCTGTTACCGAGCATTTCTATTTCTGGCACATGACCCTGTTTGGAGTCTCCAAACTAGCAGATCCCTGGGGTGCACTCCCGCACCGCTCCTCCTGGGGGAGGAAGGGAAGTCTCCTCAGATCAGCCGCTTGTTGGGTCCCTGATGGAAAAGCAGTGGCCAGACTGTGCCACAGATCACAGTTTATGGCAACCCCTAACTGAGAACCCATTTCTTGGCTCTGTCTTTGCAGCTGGCTTCCCTGCTCCAATACCTGGGAGCTCTGCCGCACTCAGGCACCCGCAGTCTTTCTGTGACCCCAAGGGTCCTGAGACCACAGTGTCCCAGCAAGTGTTCCACCCCCTGCTTAGCCACTGGAGTGCCATCCCTCAGCAGACCAGACTTCTAAAAGTCCTGATTTTGTGCTTCACTGCTCTATCACTTGCCAGTAGCTGGCTGATGGAGGCTCCGTCCCCTGCAGTCTATCTTCCTGAATATCGCCTTGGATTCACTTCTCCGAATGTCCTACCTTCTAGAAAGTGGTTGCTTTTCTGTTCAGAGTTACTGTTATTCTTTTCTTCAATCTCCTCTTGAGTTTTTAGGTGTTCTGAATGGTTTGACAACTATCTAGCTGAATTCCTGGGACCAGAAGAAATTTAGGTCTCCTATTCCTCCGCCATCTTGCTCCTCCACTCCTATGTCATCTACATTTTATGCAGCCAGGACCTGTGCCAGACACAGTCAAATCCTCTATTTCATTCATTCCTCATGAGCATTCTGCAAGGAGGGTGGCATTATTTTTACAAATAAATGCAATGAGCTCTGAGAGGTTAAGCGACATGTTCAAGTTCTTGCAAGTAGAATGAAATGGAGCTGGCATTATCATTTATATCTTTCTGATCTTGCACATTTCACTGAGTCCTTCTACTTGGAACCTAATAAGAGATACCAGTACAGATGGCAGGAAAACAAAAAATGGGCATCATATTATTCTCAGGGCTCCAGAACCCAAGGGATCTTCAACTATGGACAACTGTTAATTTGTAGTTTCCAAGAACAAGGGCAGGGGCTCAAACAGGTTCAGGTTGCAGCTCTGCCACCATCCACCTGGGTATTTCCAACGTCCTGGGCCTTATGTTCATGAGAGTAAAGTGAGACCTCAAATAAGAAAACACCTTAGAACTTTAGATTTGAAGGAGTGGGTGTGATAAGACAGGATGTATTTTCTAAATGGCTTACATCAGCTTACACTGCCATCAGTAAAGGAATGCAGCATGGAGGTGGATATTTGAGTCATTCTTTAAACCCCATCAATCCCACCTCTGGGACCTCCAAAGTGTCTTGCACAAAGATATTCATTGCAATGTTCATTTTAAGAGAAAAAAATTGGAAACAAATCATCAGTTAATGAATTTTTTTTTTCCAGTCACTTCATTTTTACTGCTTCACATTTTCAGCAAACAAATCAAGGTGCAAACAGGATTTATTTCACATTAATATATTAACTGGGTTTTTTGTTTTGTTTTTGTTTTTGTTTTTTGTCAAATAAATAGGGAATTCTCTTTAAATAACCATTTCCTCACTTCACGGCCAGTCCAGAATTTCTTTTTGCTAGACATTTTAGATATATGCATTTGATAGAACATCATGTAACATATAGAACACTGCTTATGGGAATACCCAAGTTGTTTTTAAGTGAAGAAAGAGTGTAATCATTATATGTAAGAAATGATGACAACTAAATAAAAGTTCATGAATAACAACAAAAAAGACCCAAGCATAATGGCACCTCTCAAAGATAGTCATTATTAACATTTAAATATATTTTGCCAACCTTTTTTCCATCTACTTTCTATGTCACCTGAGATACATTAGATCCCATCAACTCCCATCCATTGACTCAGGTGTTAATTGGGAGTGCTACAAAGTCTCAGGTGTGATCACAATCCTGTCTTTCAGGTACTGTGGACAAAAAGAGCTCACCATGTTCTCCACTTCCGGCACTTTGCCGATGTTTGATATCCATGAGGTCAACAGGTCACTTCTCATCATGGTTGCTGCTGTCGCTCTCTTTGATAAAACAAACAATGGAACAAGTGTATTTTCACTGACATTCTCCAAATGATCATCTTTAAAAGTCTTAATCAATTTCCCTGAAGGAGAAACATGGCCTTCCTTCAGCTTTTGCTGGTTGATTCTCTCTCTAGAATCCAGAATGAAGGCCTTAGAGCTTAGGCAAAGGGAGCAACAGGTTAGAGAAACAAAATGGCCCCCTCTCCACAAGCCTAGGCAGCTACACAACAAGCTGAATTGGCTTGAAGTATTGCCAGCACTCCAGGAATGGTTTACTCTCCAATGATTCTGGGTAGTCTCTTCTATGCCCTTTAGCTGCCTCTTAGACTCTTGCTACTCAAAGTGTAGAGTGTAGACTGGCAGCTTCAGCATGGCTTGGGAGCTTGATGGGAATGCAAAAGTTCAGGCCTTACCCTAAACCTACCGAATCAGAATCTATAGCTGATTTCTATGTACCTTGACATTTAAGAAGCACTGTTTTAAACCATGTTCCTCTAAAGTCTTTTTCCCTGAATTTTGGGGGTAATGACTCAAATCAGATTCTAGGCAAATTATCTCTCCTATTCTACTTGAAGTCTAAACTATATATTATCCTGACTCAATTCTAATTCTAATTTTACATTGATTGACAACTCAGCTTCTTTGTAAGTAGTATAGACAGCCCTGGATGCACACTGACAGATGGCTCTGTACTAGGAGTGTGACCTTGGACAAGTTACTCACTTGACCTCTCCTAGCTTCATTTTTTAAAAAGATCTATTTATTTATTTATTTGAGAGAGAAAGAGCATGAGTGTGGGTGGGGGGAGCAGGCTTAGGGAGAGGGAGAGAGAATATCCCACATGAGGCTCGATCTCATGACCCTGAGATCATGACCTGAGCCAAAACCAAGAGGTGGATGCTCAACCAACTGAGCTACCCAGGAACCCTCTCCCAGCTTCATTTTTAGAAGTCAGAAAGACAAAGATAACTTGAAAAGTGAGGCATTGGAATGTTATCATTCTTCTGTTCCCAAGACAAAACTCCAATAAAGAATTGTCATTATTTCATAAATTAAAACATCACTTGGGTGAGGGCTCAATTTCCAGCACAACTATAATCCACTAATTGGAACGTCATGGATGGACATCAGCTCCTGGGTGTACTTCAGACATATACCTACATCTACCAACTGAATTGATAGGTACATTTGCACAGCCTCAACTATGTCCTCAGTACCTGAAAAGAATGTGGTTAAAAGTAAGAAAATTAAAGGTGTCACCTCAACGGTTAGGCTGAATTTCTCTCTTTCTAAGTCTCTACTTTAACTCTGTCTTACCCATCATGGGGAATATATAGCAGAAAATGATGCCTCCTTCAGGATAAATTAATTTATAGAACTAGAGATTCTGTACTGCACCCTCAAAGCTTGATCCAAGAATCCATTTTTCTCTCCTATTGACCACACACACACTTGGTAGGAGTAGGAATGAGGAGGAATCTGAGTAGTAGAGGTTCTCTGAGATCACAGGCCAAAGCATTTCTGAATAAAGTAGAAAGGTGATGGCATCTGGTCGTGCTTCCAAAGATTAAGCTTCATGTTCTGTTCTGCATCCTTTGCCTTTTAATTTTAGATTCTTAACTATCTAAGACTTCACATTTTTATTTAACTACTTAACCTTTCCAACTCTTTCTAGAGGCTGAATATGGCCACTAACTCTGATTAAGTGGAAGCCAAATATGTTACAATGAAAGAGAAAAAAAAAATGATTCTTTCTGAGAGCAAGTTTAAGAGGGGCAGATGAGAAACACACACATGTACACAGCTACCTATACTCATGTATATGCAACACACACACACATACACACACAACCTGTCAGTGGGCAGCTCTAACTTTTGTGGGGAATAGTTACCTTTACTGCTATGGTTCTCTCTCTGTCTTCATAGCCTACTTTTCCCTTCCACTAACCTGCTTATAGGAGTAACTGTAGGAATTAAGAATAATTCTAGAGATAATGAACTTTTGGGGGCAATTCATTGGCATTCAGCACTCTTTTCCACCAGTCTTTTTTTTTAAAAAAAGATTTTTAAAATTTATTTGAGAGAGAGAGAACAAGTGGTGGGCATGAGCAGAGGGAGAGAGAGAAGCAGACTCCCTGCTGAGCAGGAAGCCCGATGTGGGGCTTGATCCCAAGACCTGGAGATCATGACCTGAGACAAAGGCAGACACATAACCAACTGAGCTACCCAGGCACCCCTCTTTTCCACTAGTCCTATAAGATAATTTCTTTTGGGTCCCTTAGTAAAGAAAACTGCCCCAATGAAGCAGTCACTAAGCTTAGATTACTCTAAAAAGAAGAAAAGGATGATAGATAACCTATTTTGAACAGTTATCTGTGCCAATCATTTTATATGTTACAGCTGCTTTAATCATAACTACCTTAAGAAGTAGATACTATTATTCTTGTTTTACAAATAAAGAAGGGTTCACACAGCACAATAGATTCAAATCAAGGGTTTTTATGGTGGATCCATGGGCTGTCTCCTCTGTATGGACACTGCCTCAGGAGCATGGCCAAATATGGCAGCCTCTGATTCCAAAGGAGAATGCTCAGACTGGTATTTAGGGACCACACCTGATAGGACCTTTGGAAAATTCTTTCTTGTTTTCTTGAGAAGACCATAGCTATGAAGGCCTTGGGTCATTTTTTACTTTTAGCATGACTTTTGGATGGATATAATACTTTTCCATGCATATAGGACACAAAGAAAAGAATATAGGGTGCAGCGCCCAACCTGGAAATTGTTCTTTCTGTTTTTGGTCAAAGGATGTGGCCTTCTTACATCATTTGGTGAAGAATCTGGGGCCAGGACACAGGTCTTTACTACTAATGCTGAGCTTTGTCCCATTGTCTTGTACTCTAGCTTTATGGTGGTGAATAAAAATGGTGATAGCTAAGAAAAGAACAGAGACATCAATACAAATTTTATCATTGAGGGAAAGGTAGTAAAGAAATCATAATCCTTTATCCACTGAATTTGTTAACAATGGGTCAGAGTCTGGAAAGGAAACAGCAGTAAGTGAACTATAAGGGGTTGTCAGAAGAAAGGATGAAAGGAACTGTGACATGTGAGAAGAGAATTAAGAGAGAGGGACCTGAACATGAGCCCAGTATGCCAAAACATGGCTAAGTAGTCATATAAGTCACATCCCCTCTCTGGGCCTCAGTTCTCACATGGAAAATGAGGTTGGGGAGAGGGGTTTGATGATCTCTAAAATTCTTCCCTGCTCAAAAATTCTGTTTTCTGTAGCTGTGCAGCAAGAAGCGGTTAAACACTGGCTTCTCCCCAGAAAAGCCTTCGGGTATTTTGCTCATTAAAAGGATTAGCTGTCCATTTGCAGGGATGTCTCTCCAATGAGGTAGGGACAGAATGGCCCAACACGGTTTTAGTTTTGATTTGCTTTATGAAGTACATATCCAATTCCCTGGCAAGTTAAGCCAAGCACGTCTTCTCATGTGTTTTAAGAATCAAGGCATTTGGCTGAGACAAAGAGCAAATGCCTCTTATTAATGTGTGACAAATCCATATGGAGAAAAACACTGTTTCTTCTCTCCCATATGGCACAGCTGAGTAACACTGGCTTTTCTGGCCTTGAAATGGTTCCATGAACCAGGTGGGTGGTTTATTTCACAGGCTAGTGACAATCCAGTGTGTCTCTCCCGCAGAGATGAAGAGGGGAGAGAATTCTTCCCTATAACCCAGGACTGCCAGCAAGGTCTATGATGAAGGGTGGATAAGCTACTGTGAGGAAGAAGGGAAGAAAAATCTCAAACCAACTTGAGTCCTGGACCTGAACTTTCCTTGAACCTCAAGATTTTTGAAGTTTTGTCTTAAGAAGGGTGGATCAGCTTCTTACCTTAGAAAACCCTCAAACCCCTTCCCATCCAATTTCAATCTAGTAAATGCGATGAGGTCTTTGGGGGAGAGAAGGAGCAAGGGTGAGGCGCTCTGTGTACTAGCTTTAAACTGTGGGCCCAAGGGATTAACACTCGTGGCTGTAGTATTAACCTAATTTTGGCAAGATGGGATGGATTAGCTATTTCCCCTCTCTGATGCTTAGGGTACAGAAAAAAAGTATAGAGAAGATTGCATTGACTAAGTATGAAATGTAATCAAAACAATAACAGCAGCAGAAGTCCAAATCAATCAGTACCTCTAAAATAATTCTACTTCTTTAAAAGAGCAAGAAATTATGCTGGAAAGAAGCATTAGTCATCTTTTCAGTCCTCTAGTTTAAGCCAGTATGAACTAGAAAGGGATGGTGACTTTCATTGTCCCTGCAATTCATGATGCTAAAATTAAACTCTTATATTTCATAAATAATTTTCTCAAATTAAATTTTTGACTCCTCTTTTTGTTGTGCTATGAATAACTGCTTTAATATGGATTAATTAATTAATACATATTAATATACCTGTCATATGGCACATAACTAGAATCAAGCAAATGTGCATATTTTTCCTCTAATATGTAAGTTGCCATCATATGCAATTAGGCACAAATGCAAAAAGTTTGCTTAAAACAGAATGCAGGTAAGTGACAGCTTGTCAGGTTTGGAAGAAAATACCAAAGGTCTTACTACATTCTAGATAATCAGAACCAGGTAAGTTAGAAAACAAGATTGGATAAACCCACACATGTGTGCACACAAACATACATATACATTTTGATTTCCTAGAAATGGTGATGGTAGATATGAACTTGCACTGTATTGGGAAGGTTCCACATTGAACATTAAAGGATTTTAACTATGAGAATGATTTAAGAGTAATTGAAGGAAGCTGTATTCTTTCTTGGATATATTTGTGGACTTTTCAAATTCTAAAAATTTAAGATTTTTATCCAAGTTCAATTAGTCCAGTGGAGAAATTCCCCTGTAAAATTTCCATATCAAATTAACCCACACTTGCTAGACTGATTCAAGGGATGGAAACATATCCCAAGACATGTTCATACAATTGCAATCATTAAAAGATTCTTCCTTATATTAAAACAATATCTATAATTTTCATTTTTGCCCCTCTGGAGCTATCGAGAAATCTGATTTGTTTACATGACAAATCTTCAGAATTTCCGGTCACTTGTTATATCCTTCATAATTCTTCTTTGGATTTCAGAATAAGCATACCAAATTACTTGAAGTGAGTAAGTGGAAAGTAAGTGGAAAAACTGGCAGGTTGGTGGAGGGATCTCAATTAACACTTACTAGTCACGTAGTATGTGTCCACAGTGTTACTAAGTTCTAAAGGTCCCTTTAAAAGTCCAACACCCTGAACCAATCTCCACACTCCAAAGGGTTCTTCTAAGATCAGAGTAGAATGGATCTACCATTATTATTATACTTTGCAGGAGGAGGGTAGTATTACTGAGAGAAAGAAGGCAGATGATAAGAGTTAACTTCACAATGCCCTTCTCAAACCTGTGAGTCTACAAACAGCTCTAAGTCTATAAAGGAGCTTAAGATTCTTGGTTTGAAAGCCACAAGAGGGCACTAGACTACTATATGGACCTAGCTCTACTTCTCACCCAAAGCACAAAACAAGGGGTCGGTATTGAGGTTACACTGACTGACAATAGTAGATGGCCACATCAGTTGTATGTCCTAAGTCTATGTCTGAAATACAGTATGTAAACCTGGATGATATACAAAGCTGTTGGCTATGAAACATGTATTCAGATGCTAAGCTTGGGTTATGCTAAATACAGTAGAATTCACATGCAATTTGAAAAAATGAAAAGGAGTAAGATCTGCTTCCCAATTTCTAAGAAAAAGTAAGGTGGATTTTTAGGCTGTGAGTTCTGAAAACAAGGGCAACATGGTGATTGTCAGGGACAAACAGCAGAAGTTAGACAGATGGGAGCCTTCTGCATCTACTTTTGGAAAGCCTGACATCTGATGAGGCTCATGTTTGGCCACAGTATTATCTCTGGACCATGAGATTTACACTGGGCATCACCCAAGGTTTTGTCTCTGCTCCTGAAGTTCTCTGTACTTAAGGTTCCAGGAAAACTAGTCGCAAGCTAAATAAAATACACTGAAGAACCTCTTACAAATATAAAATGAGTCTATACAATGTCATCACACCATGTGAAAGAGACAAAAAAATCAGCCAATTAAGTTGTAGGTTAGTCTGAGTAACATCAACCAACAGATTGTTTGCTTCAGTGAAAAAGTATCTACACATAATGCCAAAACAGTCAATTAAGTTAATTCAGCCAAATGTGAATCAAAAAAGGGAAAAATAATCAAACAGTTTGCTTGAAATCATGGAAATTAAACCCTAGTCGAAGGCCTGAGTTTTCTGCTTGAAATAATTATGTTGAATATTGTGTAGGAAAGGACTGTTTTGGTATCATAACTATGTATGAAATATACTTACCCATAAAAATAACTAGGTAGATAAATAGAAAGATAGATAGATGAGAGATGAGAGATAGATAATTGATAGATAAATTGGTAGATAGATAAATAGAATAACTCAGATGAGCCTCATAGAAATGAGTTACTTGCTTGGTTAAGGCAGAGATTCTTGCTTCAACAGGAAAGACAGGAGAGGGTCATTTGTCTGAGGCAGGATTTAGCTCTTTAGTGGCAATAAACACCCCCACAGCAATTAGTCCCTGTGAAAGAAGTCTCTAGTCATGGAAGTGGATTTGCAAAGCCAGCTAAAATCACTGAGGATGTTCTCTTCTTCCTAGTCTCTTGTTAATTTACTTATATTCTAAGTTCTGGATCGATGACCTTCATTTTTGTACTGTGTCAGAACCTTCCTGATTTTGATCCTCTTGCTTCCATTGTGCTTCTAACATTTGGCCAGGCATTGCTCTGTGGCTCCTTTCTTCCATTGTGGACCAAATAGAGCCCTCACCTTCTGCTTTCTGACTCCATCCTAAGCTTTCTCCTCAGAAATCTTGCTTTTCCCGGAATTGATCTATATATGACATTGGCTCCATCTTTAGGTCCTTTTTAGTGTCAGATATATTGAGACTGTTAAAGGTATCTTGACTACTTGAGTTGGCTTTGATCAACTTACTTGCTTGGCTGCTATCTTTTAAGTGACATTTTTTTTCCTCATAATTTTACATTTTGCTAAATTCTGGCCACCAATTTTTGCATATTCTCTGGTTTTTTTTTTTTTATTATTCTTTTATTAGCTTAACACTGCACTTGAAATTCTATCTTGACACCTTCAGTTCTGTTTTCAGACCTCTAACAGCTAAACCCACCCCAAACTGATGGTGGCCATCCTCTATGCAAGTTCAGGCTCCTCTCCCAGCACAGACCTCATTTTCTGGCATGCTCCCCAGCACTACAAGAGAGGTAAGTTCAGAGGAAAGTGGCCCAGAACCTTCTCTCTGCATTTTTTTCCATATGGCAGGACTTTGAAGCTGCCTTTCTGGCCTGCCTGCCCTCTGTTACCAAACACACACTTTTTAAAATTAGGAAATGAAAATGATAGTTCTACTTCTAGCCAGGAGTTTGTCTAATGTGCTCCAGGAAAAGGATGATTAATGGAGCTAAGGCTTTATGCCTGAGCCAGGGGGCAGCAGCTTGTGGGAAATAACTGAGATGCGCCAACTCAACCATAGCCTCGGGTCAGGTGAACAGAACTGGCTTTGGGCCTACCAGAGACCTTAAAGTTAGCCAGTAGCTGTGGCAGAAAGGTTGCCCCAGTAAGGGTCTGGTGGGCACACATGGCCCAAAGGAACACGGCAATTTTCTGATTTTTTTGCTCTATATAGAGAACCAACCTAGTCAACCCTGGCCTACAGGAATTAGTCAGCAGCTCGAATATTCAAACTGGTTGTCCAGACCGCCTAAATTATATGGATAATAGCAAACGTTTCCTTCTGCTGAATGCCATGTGGACTCATTCCAAAGTGCTTTTTGGGTTTGAGGCACTATGTGTAATAGTCTTTCACCAGAAGGGGGAAAAATAAAGAAAGAAAAATGTAGGGAATTTGAATCCTGCTTTGTTAACTCGGAACTGAGAGTAGGAAAAATCTGTATGATCTTGGCTGAGCAGTGGTTTTCCACTTCTCTCAATGTTGAAATTAACCTGACTGCATGAAATACTCAAAAAGCACATTCATATGGTTTCATGTCATCTGAGGTTTGTGATGCCAAAGACTTATGGCATAAGCCTTTAGATCAGTCCAGTTTAATATCGGGTGGTACCTAGGAGTCCATGAGCATGACCCATCATACGCTATATCCAACCCAAATGGTATTTCTTCCATGAGCTCTCACCTGGATCCTCTCCTATTACCTTGTGGTTCTCTAGTATTTGGTGTGACTTCCTTTGCTCAACTTGACAAGCTTTCTTCTTATCATTTAAGTTCATTTATTTCTCTTCATTAAAAAAAAAAATTCTTTCCTAGTGACCTCTGCAAAAATAAATAAGTAAAATAAAAAGGAATTTGCAAAAATAAAACCTACCCTGTACTGTCTCCTCTCAAAATTGAGAATTGCAGTTCCTACTCATCACAAAGGAAGGGGGTGGGAGCACCAAAGAAATGATATTAAGATTTGAGTAGCCCCCCAAAATAAAACCAATCATTTTAAAATGCATGATCTCCTTTGCTCCCTACATGGGGCTCTTTCCTCTTTAGTAAAATGATGATTATAATGATTAGGCCAGGAGAGGTAAAAATCACTCAGCATATAAATGGGAAGATTGGAATCAGACTTGGATTTCCTCTGTTCCTTTCTCTCTACCATGTTGAGTCCCAATATGCCCCAGCATCTCTAGAGACAAAGGTCTGGAGGAAGCACAAAGGGACTTCTATTTTCACCGTTCGGTTCTAACAAGATGAAGATCAGCAGGCAGACAGACACACTTGGGAATAATGGCTCTGCTCTCTCAACCAGGCTCCCTCCCCCAGTGCCTTTATCCCCACTCGGGGCGACCTCGACAGAACAAGCTCGCTCTGTAATGATTACTTCGTCAGCAGGGGCTGTGTATTTAGTAGCAGGAAATATAAGCCTTTGTGGTCAGTGTGACGTCACCCACCCACTAAACAGGCCTTTATAATTTGACCACAAAAAGGCTTGAAAGAGATACACACATACACACAGAGAAAGAGGCGATAGGACTGTCAACAGTTGTCTGCACAGTGAAAGGAGCATTGTATCTTCCAAATGCTTCCCAAAAGCCTGATGTTTGGTCTGCCGTAGACAAAACATCTGGATGATATATGGCATTTTCTCTTGGTAGCAAGTGTCCCAACTCATCCATCTTGCTCTTCCTTTGTCTTTCCCTTCCTCTCTCCTTCTCTTGTTTTCTCCCTTCTTCACTCCCTTTATCCTTCTGCTTCCCTTTCCTTCTCCTTCCCGTTTTACTCTCCCTTAATCTAAAATATGCAAATATATATTTTTAAATCTTTTAATTGTTTTCCAGTATTTGGGTTCATGGCGTGTGCACATATACATGCACCCACATGCACACCCACACACATCAGCTTTATTCTTCTCCTGGATACTTCACTGCTAAAGAGAAAAAGAGAGAGAGCTACAAAAACAAAAAGAGAGAGAACAGGAAGAGAAACATTTAAAAAGATGTAGCTGATATATTAGCATATTTAAATTTGCTTCCCACATATGTCTTGGTTTTCATACTAATTTTGTAAAGAAGTAAATGATTCCTTTTTAGTGCTAAATGACAAACTACCTTTTAGTGTCATAATGTGCAAATTCAAGGTAATATTTCACTTGTATATTTTACTTTATTTTATTTTTTTAAGATTTTATTTATTTATTTATTTATTTGAGAGAGAGAGAGAGAGAGAGAAACAGCATGAGAGGGGAGAGGGCCAGAGGGAGAAGCAGGATCACCGCTGAGGTGGGAGCCCGATGTGGGACTCAATCCCAGGATTCCGGGATCATGACCTGAGCCGAAGGCAGTTGCTTAACCAACTGAGCCACCCAGGCACCCTATTTTACTTTATTTTTTTAAATTTTAATTTAGGAGAAAAGATGAAGCATATTAATAATTAATTAATACCAACACTCTCATTGATGACAAATAGAGAAAGAAAATAAAGATGGATATGGATAAACAAAAGAGCAGATAAGCTGAGAAAGGAGGGTAGAAAGAATCATCTATACAATAATCTATATGATACACCTGTATTAACTTTTCGCTAGTTTGAGACTAGGGAGACTCTGTCAGAGATTGAGAGAGACAGGGAGAGGAAGTCTGAGAGCTGCCGGCTGATGTGTCTGACCTCTGAATTAAGGCTGATGGAGAAGTATGGCTTCCTCTGATTTGGATCATTGTGGAAACCTCCCTCCAAGGGCTCTGAGCTTTCCTCTGAGGCATGTAGCAGGAAACACCTGCTTCACTTCCCTGATTTTTTCCCCTTTAGGGAGTCTGGGTCCCCCCCTACCCCTTTCTGCAGTGCACAAATGGACAAGTAGATTTTCCACATGTCCCAATCTTCCTTAAGAGAGGAAGTCTAGAACCATCTATTAGCAAATGATGCACTACAATGGCTTCCTTACCCCTTACTCTATTCTTTTTTTTTTTCCTCCTCTTCCAACTGATTGTTATGACTGCTTCCTCAACCCAGCTTTTTTGCTCTATACTAATAATATTCTTCTCCCAGGATATATGAGGCGTAAGAAGTTGACCCAAAATATCTGATAGGCAAGTGTTCATTTTATTCATCATGATTCTTAATTTGGGGTTCTGCCATTTCCTTCCCCGTAACGAAGGGGGAAACAAATGGGATCCCATTTTGGAAAGGCATAAAAAGTATGCATTGCATCAAGATAGCAGCCCTCAAAAAGCCTCCCAGCCAGGGGCACCATGCAATTAGAAGCTTCTTGGAGGTGCCCTCATCCACTGTTGAAAAATGGCAGCCAAGAAACCATCTACATAAGTGCAGAAACAAAGTCATTTTTTTTATTAAATAAAAGGAAATTGTGAAATTTAAGAAATTTTCTTCAGGCTTACAAAGACTACTGGAGGTCACCACATCTATTTCTCTTTCTCCAAACAGCAATATTTGTGACACTGCTATCTCCTCCCCAATGTCTCCTTCTTCCGTTCTCTAGTAAAAAGAATCCTTGAGTAGAAAAGGGCAAAAGGCAGAGTAGACCCAAAAATGAGCTAAAATGCTGTTTTTTATTATTGTTTTTTCACAGGAAGCTCTCTATGATATCAAATACTGGGATGAATTTAGAAGTATATTTTGCTTTATAAAGAAAGGCTGGCTAGTTTAATAGAAATATAACTAATAAATCTTATTGAGTCACTGGAAAAATTGGGGATAGAACCATGAGACCATGATGAATCACCTCTTTTCTCTAGACAGTTTAATCTGTACAATGGGAGGGTTACACTAAAATATGTCTGGAGTTACTTCTATCCATGTTTTGTAACATATGTGACAGAACAGAGATGACTATTTCATTTAAATTGCTCCTAGAAACCAAGAAGAAAATGGGAAACACCCAAATGAGGAAATAGACAAGGGAATAAAAAGAAGTAATTTACAAAAGAAATCCTACATCAGATCAGTGAACTTATGAACAGATACTCAACCTTGTTAATGATCAAAGAAATACAAATGAAAACATAGGCTTTCATGGTTACTTCTGAGCCTGGTCAAAAGGGAAAAGATAGATTTTCATAATATTTTCATCATAACATTTCATCATAATAGCAGAACATGGAAATAACACATATGTTATATGTACATAACACATATGTATTATATTATGGTATACCCATGTATTGGAATACTACAAACCATTCAAAATGACTATATGGATCTATATGCCTTAACAATGGAAATATAGCTACCATGTATTAAGAAAAAAAGAAAAGGTCATAAAACATATGCAGTACTACTCTACTTAAGGAAAATGTATGTCATATGCATAAGTACACATGCACAGGAAAAAGTCTGAATGGACACTTATAATATTAACAGTGGTTTTCTCAAAGTGTTGAAATCATTATATAGCAATCTTCTTTATACTTTTCCATATCGTTGGGATATTTTACAGTGAGCATGTGCTACTTTTATAATCAACAAAATTCATCTCTATTTGGGAATAATACATAATTAAATAAAATGCTATAAGTTTGCTGCTCATAGAACATTGCATAGAAAACAGGAGTGAGCCCTATTTGGGCAGTACATGGTAAGGGGAGCTAATAACCTGGTCTGTTCATTCAGAGCCCCAGAATCTTCAGTAAAATTATTGGCCAGTTCCTTGTAGTTCAGCTATGTCTCTTTGATAAGTTGCCTGTATTTCTTGAGCCCCAGTTCCTTCATCTACAAAAAAGGATAATAGCTTTTATCTTGCAAAGTAGTTGCCATAATTCAATGAAATCACACCTACGTATTTCTTAGAGTACAATACATATAATTGTTATATAATAAATACAATTGTTGTTATACAAAATTACACTATACCAAACAGTGATTTTTGAATTAAATTTGTTAATTGATAGAAATCACACTGGAATGATTTGCCTATATGTCATTTGCAGTTGTTGTGTGTTAACTACTAAGGTTAGTAGTAAATAGAATATTCTTAATAGGATAGGGACAAAAGCTTTGGTCATGAGTGACTTTACTTCCTTTAATGAACAGTCTCTGGAACTCTCTGCTGTGCAGCCTCTATGCCTTACCCAGCCTTAACAGCATATCTGGAGCTCCTAACATTAGTATAACCTTGACCTAGACACAGTAGGGGACATAAAGAAGAAAAAAGAAAATGCAAATTCAGCCTTCAACGTGCTTATAATGTAATGAGACAAATAAGCCAACACTCCACAAAATGCAGTATGATAAAATGTTTTATGTACAACAAAAAATTCACACTAAAAAGCTAGAGACATTTACATGATTCTCTCTGTAGGTGAAGACTTCAGAGAAGCTGTGGTGCCAGACTAGTTTTTAAGCAGGAATTTTCTACAAGGAAGATATGGAGAAGGACATTCCAGGCCGAGGAAGATATGTGTAAAGGCAATGAGAATATCATACCCGGGATACACCAGGAATTCTCACAAAGAGGCTGGCATGGTTGGTGCACAAGCCACGTGGTGGGAAATGGCATGAGATGGAGCTGTACGTGCACAGTGACAAGAGGGAGTGGGGAGGGGGTGTCTTGTAAGCCAGGCTGAGGGACGTAAACTCTATCCTGTGGTCCACAGGACATGTCTAAGAAGCTTGATATGGAATGATCTATCTTGATCTCAAATGTGATCCAGTCACACTTCTCAGTAGAATCAATTGAAAGGGGATGAACCCAGAAGAAGGGCAACATTAGGAAGATTTCACTGAGGTCCTACTGAGAAATGATGAGGACCTGAACCAAGGCAGAGGAGAGGATGGTGATGGCGATGGGGGGTCATGGTGACACACACCAATGTGAGAGCTGAGTGGTTCTCTACTAGCTCAATCACTGACTGACTTTTAGAACTTGGGCAGAAATCCCCAAGTCTGATACTTCACCTATAAGATGTAGGGGTATGGGCCAAATCAACTTACAAAGTTGATTTGGTTATGGAACTGGGACCTGAAGGTATGGTGAATAGACAGTCCTGGCTATTCTGATGAGGTCCAGTATCTAGAAGGGGCATATGGGGTGTGTGTGAAAAGTGCTGGATGGACAGAACTGAGTCTCTTTTCCAGAGGCAGGGATGGGCATGATTCAGACAAGAAGCTTCCCTCTCCAGCCAGATGCATAGTCAAGGTGGTATTGAAATCCCTCATGAACTTTCTGTGACCTGAGAAAGGGTCAGTGAGTACTGGGAGGGTCAGGAAGATGAGTTTAAGAACAAGCTGAGAAAATATGATACTGCAGGAGAGTATCAGGAAAGAACAGTCAGCAGCAGAAAACTGGGGCACCTAATCCCCACCAGTAGAAAGGGCCAGCTTGGAGGCAGGCAGAATCCTGCTCTGGGCTCAGAGCAGACGAGCAGGCTGGGACAGAGAGGTCCTGGGATGTGGCACACGCAGAGCAGGAGTCCTGCCTGGCCTGCAGCACTCACATTGCAGCACCCCTATATTTTCTCCAGTGCATCCTACTCACATTCTCTGACCTGTCCCCCACCAAGCCCGACCTGGCCTACTCCGCCACCTGCCTGATGACCTGGGCTAGAAATCAGAAGAAAGGCCTGCCATGTGTAGGGGGCTGCATCACTGTCTGAGCGTTGGGATATTTATCTGTGAAATGAAGATAACCCATCCCTATGCAGCTCACAGAGTTTTGGGAAAGAGCAAATGAATACTCTACAAATCATCTCATAATGTTAAAAAATACTCTGTTCAAAGTATGATCATCATCATATCAGACCTTACTTAACTTTAACTTTTCAGGCCAAGATACATTGGAATTTCAATAAAAAAAGATCAGGGTATCTGGTTTTATTTGGCTTCCTTACCAATATTCCTTGGACATCTTAACTGGTACTACTTTATGAAATGTTACACAAATATTAGTAAGTATTATAAAAAATTATAAAGTGAAAGATCTATTAGCTCAGAGCAAGAAACCAGTCCACACCTGAAATTAGCTGTATCCCTACACAACTTGGCTTCTGCTATCCGGAAAACTCTACAGACAAATGTGGTTGTACATAGAGCCGTTTGCTGAGAAACAGTAGACAAGGACTCTGACCCAAGCCTGGCTGCTCTGGGCCCCACTGAACACTGATTTCCAAAAAGAGGAGGTTGATCTGAAAGACCTCTACCTTCCCACCTGATTCTGAGTATGCTACATCTTCAGTATTGATTGAGCACCTCCTTTATTCCTCAAGCTGCAAGGGACTTACTTGTAGGTGATAGAAAGAACACCATGAACGCTTATATACATTAGGGTCTCTACCTCAAGAATCTTGGGGTAGTTGAGGAAATAAGATATAAATGTGCAGACACAAGAACAGAAAATCAGCAATAATTTTTCTCATGTCTTGTTCCCATGAAATGTTTGATGCATTTGCACATTAAGGTACAAACAGTTCAAAAGTAATGTGAGGGGGAAACAACTGGAGGTGGAAGGGGGTGGCTTTGCATATGCATCTGATAGAGCGAGACACTGAAGATTCCCAGGATGAGTGGTGTGCTAAGCTAGAATAGAGACCCTAGTCTCTTGGGTCCTAGTACAGGTAGGTGGTATGGTGTAGTTGAAAGCGCATGGACTATAAAGGCAGATGAGTCTGTATTAGAATCTCCTCTCTTGTCTGAGCAACTGTGAGTAGGATGTGATCTAATATTTTCATTTCACAGAAGAGTCAGTGGGCTCAGGTGGAGCTGTGGTGAGGATTTTGGAAAGAGACATTGTGTGTGAAGTGTCTTACACAGTGCCTGACATGCTGTAGATGACACCTGTCAGCTCCTTCTGAAACCTCAGGACATGGGGTTAAAGCCTGCTTGGGAAGGGCAGCTCAGACACACCCTGGCATGCTCTGCCCTCTCTTCTTTCGGTCAGATGTATGTCTTCCATCTCTTGGCTTGGAGTCCAAAAGTATGTTACTGGTAACTTCAGGAAGCCCAGGGCTGCCTGGAAAGCTCTCAATCTGAGGTGGCAATGACATAGCTGACCTGGACCTTGGGGATAGCCAGGGAAGGGGGAGTGCAGAGCTGGGCTCTTGGAAAGGAAACATGGTTTGTTTAGGTGTGACGTTAGGTTGTTCATTTGAGGTTTTTCTTGTTTCTTGAGGTAGGCTTATATTATTATAAACATCCCTTTTGGAACTATTTCTGCTGTGGCCCAAAGATTTTGGACCCTTGTGGTTTCATTTTCATTTGTCTCTGTGTATTGGTTTATTTCCTCTTTGGTTGCCCCATTCATTGTTTAGTAGCACGTTGTTTAGTTTCTTGTGTTCATTCCATATTTTTTATTGTGATTGATTTCTGGTTTCATATCGTTGTGGGCAGAAAAGATGCTTCATATGATTTCAGTCTTCTTAAATTTATTGAGACTCATTTTGTGACCTAACATGTGATCCATCCTGGAGAATATTCCATGTGTGTTTGGAAAGAATATATATTTTACTATTTTTGGACAGAAGGGGTTAAGAGGTACAAAGTTCCAGTTATAAAATAATTAAGTCACAGAGATGAAAAGTATAGCACAGGGAATATAGTCAATATTGTAATAAGGCTGTATGGTGACAGATGGTGACCACACTTACTGTGGTGAACACTGAGTAACATACAGCATTGCCAAATCAAGATGCTGTACACCTGAAATTAGCATTACATTGTATGTCGATTATATTTCAATTTAAAAAAAAAAAAGGAAACAGGGTTGAGTCTAGAGAATACATCTACCTCTTTTGAGGTTTGAAACAGCCTTGACCTCATTGTTCTAGAGCTATTATCTGCTCTGGTACAGAAGGAAGAGAGCAGTGAGGGAAAAGGAGTGGTTTTTTGTTTTGGTTTGGTTTTGGTTTTTTACTTGAAATATTCAATACTTTTTATAAAATAGACTTTGTTATGACTTTGCCCAGCTGTAGGCTAAGGTAAGTGCTCTGAACTTGTTTAAGGTAGGCTAAGCTAAGCTACAATGTCCAGTAGGTTAGGTATATTAAATGCATTTTTTTCTTTTTATTCTTTTTATTTGAGTATAATTGATGTGTAATGCTACATTAGCTTCAGTTGTACAACATTGTGATTCAACAAGTTTATGTATTATGCTGTGCTCACCGCTAGCATAGCTACCATCTGTCACCACACAACACAATTACAATATCACTGACTCTTCCTTATGTTGTGCCTTTTATTCCCATGACTTAATTCACTCCATAACTGGAAGCCTGGATCTCCCACTCCCCTTCACCTATTTTGCCCATCCCCTGCCCGCCCTTCCCTTGGGCAACCATCAGTTTGTTCTCTGTATTACAGGTTTGATTCTGCTTTTTATTTGTTTATTCATTTGTTCGTTCATTTTTAGAGTCCATATATGAGTGAAATTATATGGTATTTGTCTTTCTGTGTCTGACTTGTTTCATTTAGCATAATACCCTTTAGGTCCAAACATGTTGTCACAAATGACAAAAATCTCATCCTTTGCTATGGCTGCATAATATTCCATTGTATAGGTCTACTACATCTTCCTTATCCATTTGTCTGTTGATAGACATTAGGCTGCTTCCATATCTTGGCTATTGTAAATAATGCTGCAATAAACATAGGGGTGTATATATATTTTCCTTTTAAAAAATTTTTGGTTTTTTTATTTTATTTATATTCAACTTATTTAACATATAGTATATTATTAGCTTCAGCGGTAGAATTTAGTGATTCATCAGTTGAATATAACACCCAGTGCTCATTACATCCCATGCCCTCCTTGAGACCCATCACCCAGTTACCCCAACCCCCATCCACCTCCCCTCTGGCAATCCTGTTTGTTTACTATAGTTAAGAGTTTCTTATGGTTTGCCTCCCTCTCTGTTTTCTTTTTTTTTTCTTTTTTAAAAGATTTTATTTATTTATTTGACAGAGAAAGACACAGTGAGAGAGGGAACACAAGAAGGGGAAGTGGGAGAGGGAGAAGCAGGCTTCCTGCTGAGCAGGGAGTCCGATGCGGGGCTCGATCTCAGGACCCTGGGATCATGACCTGAGAGGAAGGCAGACACTTAACGACTGAGCCACCCAGGCACCCCTCCCTCTCTGTTTTCATCTTATTTTATTTTTTTCCTTATTTCCCATATGCTCATCAGTTTTGTTTCTTAAATTCCACATAGGAGTGAAATCATATGGTATTTGTCTTTCTCTGACTGACTTATTTCGCTTAGCACAATACACTCTAATTCCATCCACATGGTTGCAGATGGCAAGATTTCTTTCTTTTTGATGGCTGAGTAATATCCCACTGTGTGTGTGTGTGTGTGTGTGTGTGTGTGTGTGTGTGTGTGTGTACCACATCTTCTTTATCCATTCATCAGGTGAAGGACACCTGGGCTTCTTCCATATTTTGGCTATTGTGGACATTGCTGCTATAAACATTGGGGTATATGTGCCCCTTTTAATCACTACTTTTGTATGCTTAGGATAAATACTTAGTAGTGCAATTGTTGGGTCATAGGGTAGCTCCATTTTTAGCTTTTTGAGGAGCCTCCATACTGTTTTCCAGAGTGGCTGCACCCCGCCAACAGTGTAGGAGGATTCCCCTTTTTCCATATCCTTGCCAACATCTGTCATTTCCTGAGTTGTTAATTTTAGCCAGCCTGACTGGTGTGAGGTGGTATCTCATTGTGGTTTTGATTTGCATTTCACTGATGATGAGTGATGTTGAGCATTTTTTCATGTGTCTGTTGACCATTTGTATGTCTTTGGAGAAATGTCTGTTCATGTCTTCTGCTTGTTTCTTGACTGGATTTTTTCTTCTTTAGGGGTGCATATACCTTTTCAAATTAGTGTTTTCATTTCTGGGCTTGCTAATTCTCCCAGGAGTTTACATATATATGAGGCGGAAAAAAGACAACATAACATAGACAGGCATATTGGAATTGAACCTTGGCTCTAATATTTACTAACAATATTATTTGGGAGAAACTACTTAACCTCTAAGAGTTTTTTTTTTAATTTATTATTTTTAGTTATTTTTTTATTTTAATTCCAGTATAGTTAACATACAATGTTATATTAGTTTCAAGTGTACAATACAGTGATTCAATAATTCTATACATTACTCAGCGCTCATCACTCTTAATCTCCTTCACTTATTTCATCCATCCCCCCCACCCACCTCCCCTCTTGTAGCCATCAGTTTGTTTCTCTATAGTTAAGATTCTGGTTTTTGGTTTGTCTCTTTTGTTCTTTGTTCATTTGTTTTGTTTCTTAAATTCCACAGATGAGTGAAATCATGGTATTTGTCTTTCTCTGATTGACTTATTCACTTAGCATTATACTCTCTAAATCCATCCATGTTGATGCAAATAGCAAGATTTCTTTCTTTTTGAGGGGCACCTGGGTGGCTCAGTCGGTTAAGCGACTGCCTTCGGCTCAGATCATGATCCTGGAGTCCCAGGATCGAGTCCCGCATCGGGGTCCCTGCTCAGTGGGGAGTCTGCTTCTTCCTCTGCTCCCCCCTCTTGTACACTCTCTCTCTCACTCTCTCTCTCTCAAATAAATAAAATCTTTAAAAAAAATAAAAGATTTCTTTCTTTTTGATGGCTGAGTAGTATTACATTATATATATACCATCTCTCCTCTATCCATTCATTTATTGATGGACACTTGGGCTGCTTCTATAATTTGGCTCTTGTAAATAATGCTGCTATAAAAATACGGGTGCATATATCTTTTCAAATTAATGTTTTGTATTCTTTGGGTAAATACTCAGTAGTGGAATTATTGGATCATGTGGTAATTCTATTTTTAATTTTTTTAGGAACCTCTATACTGTTTTCCACAGTGGCTGCTCTAGTTCTTATTCCCATCAACAGTGCACAAGGGTTCCTTTTTCTCCACATGCTTGCCAGCAATTTTTGTTTCTTGTATTTTTTTATTTTAGCCATTCTGACATGTGTGAGGTGATATATCACTGTGGTTTTGATTTGCATTTTCCTGATAATTAGTGATGAGCCTCTTTTCCTGTGTCTGTTGGCCATTGGTATGTCTTCTCTGGAGAAATGTCTTCTGTTCATGTCTTCTGCCCATTTTTAAATTGGATTATTTGTTTGGTTTGGTTTGGTTTAGTATTGAGTTGTATAAGTTCTTTGTATATTTTGGATACTAACCCTTTATTGAATATGTCATTTGAAATACCTCTTCCCCTTCAGTAAGGTGTCTTCTAGTTTTGTTGGTTGTTTTCTTTGCTGTGCAGAAACTTTTTTATTTTGATGTAGTCCCAATAGTTTACTTTTGCTTTTGCCTCCCTTGCTTCAGGAGACATATTTAGACAAATGTTGCTATGGCCAGTGTCAGAGCAATTACTGCTTATGTTCTCTTCTAGGATTTTTATGGCTTTAGGTCTCACATTTAGGTCCTTAATCCATTTTGAGCTTTTTTTGTGTATGGTGTAAGAAAGTGGTCCAGTTTCATCCTTTTGCATGTAGCTGTCCAGTTTTACCAACACATCCGTTGAAGAGACTTTGTTCCATTGCATATTCTTGCCCCTCTGTCAAAGATTAATTGACATATAATAGTGAGTTTATTTCTGGGCTTTCTAGCCTGTTCTATTGATCTATGTGTCTATTTTTGTGCTAGTAGTGTACTCTTTTTGATTACTACAGTTTTGTAGTATATCTTGAAATCTGGGATTGTGATTTCTCTAGTTTTGTTCTTTTTCAAGATTGTTTGGCTATTAGGGGTCTTTTGTGGTTCCATACAAATTTTAGGATTATTTGTTCTAATTCTGTGAGAAAGGCTGTTCATATTTTGATAAGGATTGCATTAAATCTGTAGATTGCTTTGGGTAATATGGTCATTTTAACAATATTTGTTCTTTCGATCCATGAGCATGAAATAATCTTTCCATTTTTTGGTGTCATTGTCAATTTCCTTTAGCAATGTTTTATAGTTTTCAAAGTATAGATCTTTCAACTCCTTGGTTAAGTTTATTCCTAAGTATTTTGTTATTTTTGTGCAATTATAAATGGGATTTCTTAATTTCCCTTTCTGCTACTTCATTATTAGTGTGTAGAAATGCAACGGATTTGGGTGCCTGAGTGGCTCATTTGGTTAAACATCTGCCTTCAGCTAGATCATGATCCCAGGGTTCTGGGATCGAGTCCTACATCGGGCTCCCTGCTTAGCAGGGAGTCTGCTTCTCCCTCTCCCTCCCCCTACTCTTGTGCTCTCTCTCTCTCTCTCACTCTCTCTCTCTTTCACTCATTCTCTCTCTCAAATAAATAAAACCTTAAAAAAAAGAAATGCAACAGATTTCTGCATATTGATTTTGTATCCTACGATCTTAGTGAATTCATTTATCAGTTCTAGTAGTTTTTTTGGTGGTCTTTAGGGTTTTCTAAATATAGTATCAGGGGCGCCTGGGTGGCTCAGTTGGTTAAGCGACTGCCTTCGGCTCAGGTCATGATCCTGGAGTCCCGGGATCGAGTCCTGCATCGGGCTCCCTGCTCAGCAGGGAGTCTGCTTCTCCCTCTGACCCTCCCCCCTCTCATGTGCTTGCTCTCTCTCATTCTCTCTCTAATAAATAAATAAATCTTTATAAATAAATAAATAAATAAATAAATAAATAAATAAATAAATAAATAAATATGGTATCATGTCATCTCCAAATAGTGAAAGTTTTACTGCTTCCTTACCAATTTGGATGCCTTTTATTTCTTTTTGTTGTCTGATTCCAATACTATGTTGAATAAAAGTGGTGAGAGTAGACATCTTTGTCTTGATCTTAGGAGAAAAGCTCTCAGTATTTCACTCTTGAATATGACATTAGCTATGGGTTTTTCACATATGGCCTTTATTATGTTGAGGTATGTTCCCTCTAAACCTACTTTGTTGAGGGTTTTTTTAATGAATGGACTTTGTACTTTGTCAAATGGTTTTTCTGCATCTATTGAAATAATCACATTGTTCTTATCTATTGTATCTTATCTAAAATCTTATAGGACATTTTTCCTCTCCCCATCACAGCTTACAGACTAGGTGTCTCTTGTTGATGTGATGTATTATAGCAATTGACTTACAAATACTGAACCACTCTTACATTTCCAGAATAAATCCCACTTGATCATGGTGGACGATTTTTTAAAATATATTGTTGGATTTGGTTTGTTATTTTGTTGAGGATTTTTGCATCTATGTTCATCAGAGATATTGGCCTGTAGTTCTCTTTCTTTTGTAATGTCTTTATCTGGTTTTAGTATCAAGGTAATGCTGAGCTCAGAATGAATTTGGAAGCTTTCCTTCCTCTTTTATTATTTTTTTAATAGTTTGAGAAGAATAGGTACTAACTCTTCTTTAAATGTTTGGTAGACTCACCTGTGAAGCTTTCTGGTCCTGGACCTTTTTTTTTAATTGGAAGTTTTTTTTGTTTTTTTGTTTTTATTCGATTGCATTGCTGAAAGAGTTTTAGATTTTAATCTACAAAATGGGAATAATAATTCCTGCCTTGCAAGGTTAATATGAGAACTTAAATAAATAAATAAATAAAGTTATTTATATAACATATACTTATTAAATATATATAAAATATATATTATGTGTGTGTAGGACATCACAGAAGCTAGTAGAGAAGGTTCATGAATATAGCATGAAGTCTGGATTTGAAGCTGTAAGCAATAGAGAGGAACTGCAGGTCTCAGACAGAGGAGGGAAGTAATTAAAAACAGTTTTAAAAAAGTAAATCCGAGGGCAGCATGTGGGGTGTATTGAAGCAAGGACACATGACAGAATGGAGATCAATAAGGACCTGGTGTAATAAACTAGGCAAATGATGTTAAAAGTCACAGGTGACAGGGAGATGGAGAAGAGTGAGTCTTATGTGACAGCTATAGGACATTTTTCCTCTCCCCATCACAGCTTACAGACTAGGTGTTTATGGCCCCCCCTTTCTACCCCTCTAGCACTTTGAGTACCACAACTGCTAGGCAGGAGTTATGGAGGTGGTATCAACTCAAAGTAAGTTGACTGTCAGCCTATCAAAGCCTTGAGGCAAAGATGGACCACATTCCTGCTAGAAAAATCACTTAATACTCTGTAAAAAATATATGGAATGGCTAGAATGTATCAGTCATGTTCAAGGCACTGAGAATATAGCAGTGAATAAAGTGCCTGTCCTTATAGAGTTACTTTTAAGCTGAGGAGACCTGAAACAAAATAGATAATATAGAATATTTTAGGTGGTGATAAGGTAAAACAGGGTAAGGAGATAAAGAATGCTAGAATAGATAAGTCTCATTATTTTACAGGGGCTTATTAATGACCTCACTGATAATGAGACAAAACTGATTCTTGACAGGGTTAGGGATACTACCCTTGAGGATATCCTGGGAAGGATTTCCTCGAGGGGGAGAAGGACCAGAAGCAATGAGGTCAAGGTAGCTGGAATGTAAGGACCCAAAGGGAAGGGGGTAGGAGATGTGCTCAGAGGAGAGAAAGGCTTTTGTAAGGATTTTTTTTGGCTTTCACTCTGAGATGGAGAGTTGTTGGAGAGATCTGATCCAAGGACCAAAATGACCTGAATTGTGTGTGTGTGTGTGTGTGTTTTTAAGTTTCAAAATTACTTTTATTGCAAAATAAAACACAGATACAGAAAACCAATGTATGACTTAATGCATTAACCACCACCCAGGTGAAAAATAGAACACTGTCAGTCACCCAGCAACCCCTCTATGTGCCCACCTCAGTCACACCTGCCTCCCCCAATCAAGTGACCACCAACTGATTTCATATCACATTTATGTTTCTTTATAGCTTTATCACCCAAAGAGCATCTCTAGACATTATGATCTAGGCTCATATTTCATGCTTTTCACAATTCAAAATGTCTTAAGTCTCTTTTAATTTGCAAGTTCTCCCTCCACCTCTTCTTTCCTTTATAATTTATCTATTAAAAGTCCCAGGCATTTGACCTATCGTTTCTCCTAGTCTGGATGTTGCTGTTTGCATATTTGTGGTGCTGTTTAGCTTACCTCTCTGTCCTCAGAGTTTCCTACAAACTGGTTCAGAGGCTTGATGGACCTGAATCATATTTTAAAGGCTGTTGTATTGAGAATGGACAATAGGGGAACATTGCTGTAATATACTTCTATTTGAAAACCAGTTAACTATCAGAATAATACCAACAATTTACTGGCCCTTTACAATATGCCAGGCTTTATGCTAAGCACTTTTTAAGCAAGATCTCAGTTAAAACATACAACAAATCAATGAAGAAAGATTATTATTCCAAGTTACAGTTAAGGAAACTGGCTTAAAGGGAATAAAACATTTACCCTCAGTAGCATACCTAGTTAGTGACAAAAGGAAGACCTCATTGCAAAGCTTATTCCCTGACCAATATGCTACACAGCCTCTGGTTTTGCTTTGCATTCAAATCTTAAATCACCCAGATTCTTAGAAAACAATGTTGAATGGGCCCTAAAGAGGCCTCTGATAGAGGGCTCTAATCATCTAGCTAGATGCTGTTTTTCAAAATGCTTCAAGATTTTCTTTAGATGGTGGGTAGGCAAAAAGAAGACTTTTTCAGGTTTATTGTTTGCCTGAATCACACAAGGGATTGATGATTGAGCCTGGCCTGGAGGCCAGATCTCCTGACTCTTCAGCCATCATGTCATGGAAAGAGCTTTAGGTGTATGTACATAAACATAGGCTGTCAGTGCTACAGTTGAGATCCAGCAATGTGCTGGTGTCCCTCATTAGGCAAGGGGATGGTTTATTGTCGAATACAAATCAGAACACCAGTCAACACAGATTAATTTCCTCAGTGTAGCCCTTTGAATATAGTTGGCAGACTAGAGATTCTTTAAAAAGAAATAATCTCTTGTTTTAATTTTATATTGAATGGATTGGTGTTGGCTATTTGGCAATCTGTTCAGTTGGAGAAATTAGCTATTGGAGTGAAATCACATCCTGCACAGGGCTTAAAAAGTTTACAGTTTTCCCCCTTATCTGAGATTTCACTACCTGAGGTTTCATTTACTCACAGTCAACCACTGTCTGGAAGTAGATGATCCTCCTTCTGACATAAGGTCAGAAGTTCACTGGTAGCCTAATGCTATGTTATAATGCCTTTGTAATTCACCAAACTTCATCTTATCATGGAGGCATATCATCTCACATCATCACAGGGAGGAGAGAGACCACATTCACGTAACTTTTATTACAGTATATTGTTATAGTTATTCTATTTTGTTCGTTATTGCTAACCTCTTACAATGCCTAATTTATAAATTAAACTTTATCATAGCTGTGTATGTATGGGAAAAAACAAAGTATTCACAGATCTTCCTTGACTTATGATAGGGTTACATTCCAATAAGCTCATTATGAATTGAAAATATTAAGTCAAAATGCATTTAATACAGCTAACTTACCGAACACCATAGCTTAGGCTAGCCTATCTTAAACATGCTCAGAATGCTTACATTAGCAAAATCATCTAATACAAAGTTTATTTTGTACTAAAGTGTTGAATATCTCATGTAATTGGTTGAATACTGAAAGTGAAAACCAGAATAGTTACCCTCATGATCATGTGGCTGACTGGGAGCTACCATTTCCCAGCATCATGAGAGAGTATCTACTGCATATCGCTAGCTGAGGAAAAGATTCAAATTCAAAATCTGAAGCACAGTTTCTACTGAAAGCATATCACTTTTGCACCATTGTAAAGTCAAAAAAATGTAAGTGTAACAATTGTAAGTCTGGGACCATCTGTATAGGATTTGGTACTATTCACAGTTTCAGGCAACCACTGGGATTCTTGGAATGTGTCCCTACAGATGAGGGGAACTAGTGTAGTTGTGAAATTTTTGCTGTTATAAAGCAAAAAAAGAAAAAAGAAGTAAAGTAAAATTAGCAAAAAAATCCTCTGGAAAGTTTCCTCATCAGAGACCAGTGTGCCACAACAGTTACTTTTTACACCCAGCTTTGGTGTTAAATGTACACATAATGATGTAACCATGATCAGTTCCCAAAGAAACAGATGTTGCTTGGGTATTTCTTGATCAAAGAGATGCCATTTACCAATTGTAAGTGGCACATGATTTAATTGTTTCTATCACTCTTTCTCTACCCATCTTGCATCTTTGGGCAACTGAGTCTGCAGTGTTTGCAAATCACTGACTTGCCTCTGAAACCATTTATCCCTTTTGTTCCTTTAGAGGTAATATTTTAACTCTCCTTCTGTGAGGCTAGACCTCTCTGCTACTCTTCCTCACCCTGAATAAAAGCAGTTAAATTTTTTCTCTTTTAATGCCTTTCCACCAAACTTGAACCATTCTTGTGACCCTCAGTTTATTCCACATTTCTGTGACTCAGTTTCACGTCCACCATATAAACTTCAAGATGCTTTCAGGGATGCCTGGCTGGCTTAGTCAGTGGAGCGTGCAACTCTTGATCTTGGTGTTGTGAGTTCAAGCCCCATGTTGGATGTAGAAATTACTTAAAAAGTGAAATATTAAAAAAGAGAGAGAGATAGAGAGAGATGCTTTCAAGTCATTCCAGGCTATGGTTCTGAGTTAAATACCATTAAATCTGTTTTCTTAGGTCATCATTAAAATGTGTCAAGAGAAAAATCAAAACTCTCCACATCACACACAATTTGTGAGAGGAAAGAACAAAGCTGTTCATTTCAAGAATGAATGTTTATATCTTTAAATACATGGTGTTCATGTGACTAGCCAAAGTATGAGGCATGTGTCCTTTTCTGTAAAGAAATCACATGTTCTTCTCTAAGAAGTGCCTTCATTCTTCTCCTTTTTCAGAATGAAGCAAAAAGAGAAGACATCTTCAAAATCATGGTGGGAAATCTAGATCTCATGCTGAGAACAGAAATGGGATTTAAAATAATATTGCCAGGCTGAAATGCAGGAATCCAGCCATCAACTGTCCATTCTTAACCCTCTGGGGAGCACCGCATTTATATTCTGCCAGACAGATGTGTCTGGTGGCCCCCAGAGAAGGGCATTTCACCCCACTCACAGAGCACTTGGTCAATGGGTCCAGTGTCCAAGAAGCTTGTCAGTTGTGAAATTCATTGTGTATCCTGAATCTCCTTAGCTACATTATTAACCAATATCCCCTTGCTCATTCCCCAGTGGACAAGAAGAACAGATGGCTATTCTCTTCTGTACGGGAGAGCATTTGGAAGCCTTGGAATCTTTAGGCAAAGCTAGTCAGTTACTTCCTTTTGTCCATCATCAGTCTTCTTAATAACATCCCCCATCGCCATCCTGTATCCACACCACATAAATTCCCATCAAAATCCTAGGTAAAATACACAATGAAAAATATTTCACTATGAAAATATTGCAACTGCTGGTTTGTGGTGTCATTGTATCAGCTCCTTCAAATGGGATAATGAAATCTGCATCCACATTTGTTTCTCTTATCCTACAGGATGATATATGAAAGTAGGTTTGAAGTTTATTGATTATGTCCAACAACTTAATATCAACATAATGTAATATATTCCTTGGCTATAAATGAGAGGCATTTTTTTATTTGTTTGTTAAACATTATACTGTTGTTGGTGAATTTGTGGCTCAGATTTTACCAGTTTTTTGCAGAATGTGTATTATTATACTATTAAAAAGACTTGATCTGGATTTTATCAATATAGATATTTGGTAAATTTTATTAACAAATATTTATCTTGAAGATCTACAGACTCATAATTATAAAATTACTTACTGCTAAAAAGAAATCTCTATTCCATCTCAGTGAAATTAAATATTTCCTAAATATATTTGTATAATTTATTTATAGAATTTCTGGTAACACATACAATAGATGTGAAAAGAATGACTATAAATATTTCACTCTTACTTGCTCAAAATCCACTTGAAGAGGTGATGGGAATCTCAGTAATATATCTGACAATCATTATCAAGTTGTGTTCACTGGGATTTTCCTACAAAAGTAATGGATTATGTTATAGAGAATAGATGGGTTTCATAAGAGCTTCTATGTAGGTGCCAGGTGAAGTATATTGACTAGATATTGAAAAAAATGACATTTATTTAAGGTGGGAAGAAATCTCTAAAATTATGTGGTCATGAAATTGTGTGTGTGTGTGCATGAATTGCTAAAATGGAAATGAATGAGGTACTGTAATCTACATTCTTGAATAAGTCAGATTGTTGGTATGTATATTATCACTAACTGATGAAATCTTCTCTCTCATAAACACTGAAATCTACATTCGAAAGCAGTACTAAAGATATTTCCTAGAGACTTGATGTTGATTGATGAGGCTCTGGAATAAATATTATATCAAATAAGCAATTCAAGGAAACTTTAAAAAATACATAATGGAAATAAAACACAGAGCCTGTTAAATCTTTTTAAGGTCTACTGCTCCTACTATTTTGCCTGTGGCCAATGGGCCTGCTTTCTTAATCTAGTGTATCTAAATACTCTCTGAGACAACATGAGACATGCAGTAGAAACCAGCAAAGTGCCAGGCAGATAAAAAGAGCAATTATGTGTGTGAAATCACCAGAGTTTACATTATACCAGAAACTATCTTATGGCATATGGAAGTCCCCAGAACCATCCAAGGTGGATTCCTATGGATTGTTCTAGGGACCTGTTTCTTCTTGAAGTCACATGATCCTAAAAGCCTCTGAGACCCTAAAATATCAACACACAAGGCAGACAATGGTATAATTCAAGTCAAATATATCTGTAAGCAGGTAAAGCAAATTATTTACATTTTTGTCTAAGTCAGTGGTTTAGGCTTAGATGGGATAAAGCATTAAGGAAAGAATAGTATATTCAGACAGGAAAGAACAAGGAGGACTTGTTACCTTTTATTTCCCTGATCATCATAGGAGAAAGACTTTATGGAAGAAGACTTTCCTTGGAAATTGCTGGGAAAATGACAGAGATCAGGCCTTTTAAGGAAAATGTAGAAGAGCAAGGTGGGAGCCTGCCTAGAAAAAGCTTCCAGAGAGAAGAGAGGTAATGATTTTGTTGGAGAGGAGCAGAGAAGCTGAGAAGAGGAAGGGACCAGGAGAGGGACAAGGAGTGAGGTTGTATGGGATTGTGGAAATGAAATGGGACTAATTCTAGTGGAGGAATTAGATCCCTTGGAGGCCAGTTTCCCATCTAGCTCATCTCCCTTATCTCTTGGAGACTAAACCAAAATGTAAAAATCTTGAGGAAAAGGAGTGTTTGGAAGCCTATTTTCTTGTCTCCCCACAGATGTTTCCATCACTTTATAGTAGCCCTGCCACAAGGCTACCCTTGTTGACTCAACCACCATTTTCAAGAGCTCATTAACTTCCAAACCTCCATTCCATATTATGATGGCCCTAGCCATTTGAAAGACTTTCTTTACTTCTTTTAACCTGAACCATTCTGGATTTGGATTTTCCTTGCATGAATGTCCTCAATTTCAGACCCAGTGACCTGGTGGAAAAGTATCTTCTAGTTCCCTCAGTGCTCGGGGAGCCAAAACCACAGCTGCCTCCTTCCAAGGGGCACTGACAGCATCAGGAAGGCATATTTATCTGACTGAGGCTTATTGAAACAAACTGGTTTTTATGTCTCAACTTGCTCTAGGCCCATACACTAACCCTCAATGCCTCATTTCTTAAAATGTATTAATTTAATCTAAGACTTTAATAGAATTCAATAATCTTTCACTACCATGTATTCAAAATTCAATTCATACCAGCTTAAGTATAAAAGGTTATTTATCATATATATAGTGAGGTATCTCATAAAACCCTGAAAATAAGAATATGGTTGAGCAATAGAAACAATTGAAAGCAAGAACTTTAATGCATATATTTGTCTCCCTGTCTTTAGCCTCTGTTTTTCTCCACACACGTGCTTCCTTCTTCGTTCACTTAGTGGAACTTTTCTTACCTTTTAGCCACAAAGCAAAATATATATAGCTTCAACTAACAACATCTGAGCTTTATGTGTGATGGAGATAAACTGACTGTTTAACAGTTCTAGTTTCAATGGGCCTCTGAAAAGACTATGTTCATGTATCCACCTCTGAGCCAATCACCCCAATCTAGAGACCACGTTTGGTCACATCCATATGTTTTCATGGTAACCCCTTAATTAGCAAATCAGCTGGGGAGGTAAAGAATAGAGTGAGTAAGAGGCCCATCCTGCCAAGGTGTCCACGATGTTCCTAAGCCCTATAATTGTATCAAGTGTTCTCACTGTTAAGAACTGCATAGAGTCCAGCACAGAACCTTCTACGTATGAGATTAAGGAAAGATTTCCATGGTGACTCTCCTTGCTACCTAGATTTTCATTGTTTTCTCTGAGACCCCACTCGGTCTGTGAGTGAGACTTACTTTCAAGTCTGACTCCAAAACTGAAGTCTTCTTAATAAAATCCCTCATCCCCATCCTGTATCCACACCACATAAATTCCCACTGAAACCCTAGTTAAATATATAATGAAAAATTCTTCACTATGGAAATGCTGCACCTCTTGCTTTGTGGTATCATTGTATCAGCTCCTTTAAATAGGATAACGAGATCTGCATCCACATTTGCTCCTACATGATGATATATGAAAGCAGATTTGAAGTCCAACACCTCAATATCAGGATATAAAATAATAATCTATTCCCTGGATATAAATGAGAGAAACATTTTGTATTTGTTTGTCTAAGTTATGTTAAACTAGTATTGGTGAATTTGCAGCTGGTATTTTATCAGCTTTTTGGAGAATGTGTTTCTGGGCCTCTGCTTCCTCATCTGTAAAATAAGTGCTTTGAACTCTGAAAGATGCCTTTTAGCTCTAAAATCCTATGATCTTATTATACTTTGCACTGTTCAATAATGTATCCAGTAAAGTTGGCATCCATATATCGACCTTCTCTGTATCTTTCATGGCATCCAGCAGAAAATGGAACCCATAAAAGGCTCAGTAATTATGTGTTGCTTATCGATGATGGTTGTGGTTATGAAATCCCTATCTCAGGACATTGAGGAATCCCAAAGAAAATATGCTCTTAAGCACTTCCCTATGCCTATGGTACAAGAAGATGAGAAAGGTATGCTTAGACTCTCAGCAAACTTTTGAAACACATTTATTTTGAAGATGAAGATAAGTTTAAAACATTAATATTTTCCAGAGGAAATTTTCCTGAAAGTAATAGGACAACTATTTTCACATAAGAGAAAGAGAGAGATACAAAAAGAAAAATAGGATAAAAAAAAAACTGAAACACTTGCAAAACCTTTAAGTCCTATCACACCCTGGTACTCAGGCTCTGGAAGTACTTTCTCCCCTTTGGCTCTGGTTCACACCTCGGTCACAGGACTGAAATACCTTGTGACCTCACTCCAGAGACAGGCAGAGGGTGTTAGGATCTTAGCCACTGCACAGCTGGTGTGAGGGCTGAAGCAGGACCCTGGAGGCTTTCTTTGGAAGAGGGAAAGAGAATCACTTTGTACTGTTTATTTTTTACCACAAGATTACTCCTACCATCAGATCTAAATCCTTCCTGTTACATCCATACTTGATTACATCATGGTTACATCTTTTAGCCAGTGATAAGTTGAAGAACCAGTTAAGAGGGTAAATTCTGGTGGGTGACTCACCCTTATACACTTTTAGCACAGTATCTTATATTCAGGTTAGCACCCCCTCCACACACATATATATCTCAAGCTCTCTCTGGGAGTTAATTATTTCCATTATCTATACAGGGAAACGACACTGAGAAGGGGAACACTAGGCTGAATCAAGAAAGTCTGTGAATCATAAGGCTTAGTTCCACTGCTCAAAAACAGAAAACCTTTCTTCTATAAGTGAGTCCTCTGGGGTTCAATTTGTCATGTGGTCAAAAGAGAGAAGACACAGAACCAACACCATGCACGACTCATACACTGGGACACCCACAAGGGAATATCAACAGATTAGCTGTCACCACCTCCTCTCTCCTTCCCATCTCCCACCAACCCAGGCTGACTTGAGTCTGAGAAAAACTCATTGATGTTGAGGTGTTGGGGGGAAAAAAAAAAACCTCCAGGAATGACTGAACCAGATGAACACCAACAAGGGCAATGCTAGGACTAGACCATTCAATATATGACAACTAAGTGTGACTATTTTTTTAATCCCCGCACTTTTACACAACTAAGATGGTAAATTGGTTGCATTGAGGTCTCTAATTTTTCACTACGATCACTGTGGGCAAGATGTTCTAAGTGACCACTTCTTTCTGGGCTCAGCTGTGTCACTTGCTTTCGCCAATGGGAGTTAGCAAACAAGATCCAAGTGGAGTCTTGAAAACACTTGTGAACTAGTGTTTGCTTTCCTGCCCCATTTGTTCCTGAGCCATGAATATGAAGATATGCCTCAGCTAACTGGCTGGAGAAATGTGAGAAGTGCATGGAGGAAGGCTAAGTTTACCCAGCAGGGGCATCCTAGACTAGCCAGTCCCCTTGAGATCTGTAGGTGATAACTCCATGAATGAGTCCAAGGAAGCTTTCTGAGGCTGGCTCAGATCAACAGAACTGCCCACCCAGTCCACAGAGTCATGACACACAGTAAATGTTTATTAGTTCAAGCAACTGGGCTTTGGTTTGGTGTGCTTAACAATAGCTGACAAATAAACCTTCTGATAATGGTGAGTTAATTTGGGGGAGAAATATTGACAGAATAGTCACCAATGCTAGCAAGACAGCTGCCTCAGGGTGTCTGTGAGAGAAAGAAATGTGGCATTGTGCTACTAGAGAAAACATCTCCTTTTGCTTCCCTCCTGTTGGTCCAACCCCCACTTTCCAGACCTCATATTTGTTGAAATTAATGTTTCAGTTTGTGTGTGTTTCAAGGTACTCATGGCCAGAGGTGTGGTGAGTGTTCAAGTATGTACATTTGCACTCATGCTGTGGGTTCAACCTAAAAGGCTCTAAAATTGGATCTGAGAATTTAGCCTGACCTGTCAGACCTCTTTGATCTTATTTTCTGGGCTTATGAGCCTCATGCCCTATTTCAGATAAAGCAGCAGGTATTTGGCACTTTTCCTGGCCATTCACAGGGACCGAGTCCAGGACAGTCAGTGGCAGGCTTTTATAAAAGATATCAAATGGGTTGGAGAGTAGGGTGGTTGAGGGAAAGGGGAAGAAGAAGACGGGAAAGATAACAAAGAAAAGTTTATATTTCTGCTATCTGGCAAATCAAATGCTTTTCTAGCAGTCTCTAAGTGGAATGCATTTGTTCATTTGCCAGGAAAGCTCTTCATAGATTAAAGCCTTAGCTGGATCGTGATGTGGGGTGTGTCCCAACCATCCTTCTGACACAGGGCATACCTCTGTTAATATCCTAGAGATACTGATGAGAACACCTCTTTCCTGGCCTTGTAGTCCTTTTACTGCATCCAGAGCCAATGTAGTAGATAACAAAAATGGCCATCATTCTTTGCACTTGACTCCCGCCAAGAGGTGGAATCTACTTTCCACTCCTATAAGTTAGGATTGGCCAGGTGACTTTCTTTCATTGAGGAGACATTAGCAAATGTGATATAAGCAGAGGCTGGAAAGACCTTATATATAGGAGCTTGCCTTCTCCATGTCTTGGAATCCAGAGCCACCATATAAATAAGCTATCATATGACAAGGGTTATTCTCCTGGAAGGTAAGAGGCAAATAGCACAATTTTTCATTGCACCAATCAATAATCAGCCCAACTCCAGAAACAGATTAACAGATAAACAGAAACTAAGCTAACAGCTGACTGAAAGTCCATAGTAAACCCAGCTAAGACCAGCAGAAAAAACACCTAGCTGAGTTTAACCTAAATAGCTGAGCCACAATTTAGTTAAATAAGTATTTTATTGTTTCATTCTACTGAGTTTGGAGGTGAAAAGCTAACTGAAACAGCCAGCTTACAGTTTTTCCAAGGCAAGATATTATCACAAAAATTAAACAAAAAGAAGGCAGAATTTCAATTTGAATTGCAGGTTGATGTTTATTAAATTTTCAGTATACTTTAGCATCCTCCAGATGACATTTAGAGAAAAATAAGTACTTGTGAGAGTATTTATAAATACCTTTGGGAAGCTTTCCACTTGGGAATTATTTCCATCATAGATTAGATAGGTCTGCAATGTGTATGATCAGGTTATACATTAAATAAAAGCTATCAGGGTTGGGGAGAGGGTGAAATGGAAAAAAGGGGTCGAAAGGAATGAACTAAAATATAAAAATATTTATAAAATAAATGTCATGGAGTTGTACAACACGGTAACTAGTTAGTAATACTGTATGGCATATTTGAAAGTTTCTAAGAGAATATTTCTTAAAAGAGCTCATCATAAGAAAAAACATTTTTGTAACTATGTATGGTAACGGATGATAACTAGACTTACTGCAATGATCATTTTGTAATGTATACAAATATCAAATATGTTTGCCGTATATCTGAAACTAATATGACTATATGTCAATTATAAATCAATTAAAAAAGGTTATTGGTCAACAGGCTACATAGATAATGAGGAACTTCAGTATCCAATTCTTTTTTGTTTATCACTTTCTTTGGTTTAGGACATGGGGAAACATGTTTATCATACACACCGAATTCTTTTATGCTTGTCACTTTCTTTGGCTCAGTACATGGAGATGCAATGTGATATAGTAGAAGGTCCTCTGATCTTGGATCCAGTATTTCAAACCTGTCATTTCCTTAGCCTCAATTTATTTATATTTAAAACAAGATAATAATGATTACATAAATTTAACTGAAGAGGCTGTAACATAGTGATCATTCTGTGATAGTTGACCTTAGGAGCCAGAGAAGTTCCTCACTGACAGATGAATGGATGAAGATGTGGTGTACCCAGCCATCAAAAAGAATAAAATCTTGCCATATGCAATGACATGGATGGAACTAGAGGATATTATTCTAAGCAAAATAAGTCATAGAAAGACAAATACCATATGATTTAACTCCTATGTGGAGTTTAAGAAACAAAACATGAACATATGAGAAGGGAAGGAAAAAAATAAAATAAGAAGAAAACAGAGAGGAAAGCAAACCATAAGAGACTCTTAACTATAGGAAACAAACAAGGTTGTTAGAGGGGAGGGCGGTGGAGAGATGGGATAATTGAGTGATGGGCATTAAGGAGGGCACTTGATGTAATGTGCTTTGGGTGTTATATGCAAATGATGAATCACTAAATTCTACCCTTGAAACCAATAATTTAAAAAAGAAAATAAATAAATAAATTGCTGGCAAAGACAAAAAAAAAAAAAAGACTTCAGTATGACAAACTGAGGTGTAATTGCATTGAATAGAACAAAACTTATCCTAGAAATTCATTTATGGTTGTCTGCACAATGAACCAACTGATATGAGACCCCTCCATTTAGTGAGAGCAAAAATAATGAAATAAACAATGCACAAACAATAGATAAAATTATCAAAGCAAAAAACTTGTTCTTTGAAGATATTAGTGAAATTGCTAAACCTTGGCAAAACTGAAGAAAATAAAAAGAGAAAACACAAAGTGGTATACCAGGAATGAAAGAAATAACATCCCATGGAGATTACAAATATTAAAAAGACAATAAGAATATTATGAACAAATATAAGTCAATAATTCTACAACTTACAAGAAATAGATAAATACCTTAAAAAATACATTTTGCTAACATCTTAAACCAGTAACCTAATCTTCCCACCATATGAAACTAGAAAAAGTAGGGTAAACTAGACCCAAAGCAAGCAGAAGGAAGGCAATAATAAATACTTGGGTGGAAATAAATGAAATGAGGATATAATACAAGAGAGAAAATTAGCAAAACCAAAAGTTAATTCTTTGAAAAGATCAATGAAATTGACAAACCAGTAGCTCCACTGATCAAGAAAAAAAGAGGAGTCAAATTTATAAAATCAAGAATGGAAGAGGTGACATTACTATCAACTTCGCAGAAATAAAATCTATTATAAGTGAGCAAGATGAACAACTTTATGCCAGCAAATTAGATAGTCTAGATGAAATGGACAAATTCCTAGAAACATAAAAACTACAAAACTGACTCAAGAAGAAATAGAGAATCTGAATAGACTTATAACAAGTGAAGAGATATAGTTAGTAATCAAGAAAATTTCTCACAAATAAAAGCCCAGGGCAAGATTGTTTCACTGGTAAACTGGTAAATTTTACCCAATGTTTAAAGAGCTAACACTGATCTGTCACAAACTCTTCCAAGAAATGGAAGAGAATAGAATACTTCTCAACATACATTATGAGGTCAGTGTTAATTTGATACAAAATCAACCAAAGACATCACAAGGAAAGAAATGCACAGAACATTACTCCTTATGAATATAGATACCAAAAATACTCAACAAAACACTACCAAACTGAATCCAGAGACATATGACAAGGATCATTACACCATGATGAGGGAGAATTTATCCCAAGAATTCAAGCTTGATTGAACATAAAAATCCACATAACACATGGTATCAATAGAATAAAGAATAAAAACTTCACATCATGTAACTAGATGAAGAAAAATAATTTGACAAAAATCCAACACATTTTTATGAAAAAACACTCAACGAGCTAGGGATAAAGGGAACCTAACCTGATCAAGAGCTCTACAAAAACCCAAAGATTATATCGCATTAATAGTGAAATATGAAAGCTTTTATTCTCAAATCAGGAACAAGACAAGAGGTAACAATGCTGCTACCTCTGTTCAACTAAAAGAAATAAAAGACAGCCAGATTAGAAGGGAGGAAATAAAACTATCTATATTTGCAGATGACATGATCTTATATACAGAAAATAAAAAAAAAAAATACACACACACAGAAAAAAAATGATTAGAATAATCAATGGATTCCCAAATTTTGCAGGATCTAAGATCAATATACAAAATCCATTGTATTGCTACACACTAGCAATAAATAATCTAAAAATAAAACAAGAAAGTGATTCCATTTATGATACATTCAAAGTAAGTTTCTTAGGAATAAACTTAATAAAATAAGTGTGAGACTCGAAAAATACAAAAAAATCACTGAAAGATTTAAAAAAGATCTAAATTAGTAAAAAGATATTTATGTTCTTGTGTTAGAAAACTTAATATTGTTAAGATGGCAATATTCTCCAAACTGATCTATAGATTCAATGCAATTCCTATCAAAATCCCAGCTGCCTTTTGTTGAAATCAACAAGCTGATCCTAAAATTCATATTAAAATACAAGAGACCCAGAATAGCCAAAACAATCTTGAAAAAGAACTAAGTTTGAGGACTCACAGTTCCCAATTTCAAAAAGTACTACATAGCTACAGTAATTAAGACTGTATGATACTGGCATTGGGATAGGCATATAAATCATGAAATAAATTGACAGTCCCAAAATAAAACCATACGTGATCAACTGGTATTCAACAAGTATGCCAAAACAATTCAATGGGGGAAAGAATAGTCTTCTCAACAAATACTATTGGAAAAACTATATGACCACATGCAAAGAATAAAACTGGGTCTCTTCCTTACAACATATCCAAAAATTAACTCAAAACAGATCAGGAACTTAAATGTAGGAGCTAAAAAAATAATTAAAAAAAAAAACCCTCAAAACAAAACACAGGAATAAATCTTTAAAATCTTGGATTAGGCAATTTTTTTTTTTTTTTAGATATGACACCAAAAGCATGGATAACAAAAGAAAACATAAATTGGACTTAATGAAAATTGAAAACTTTCCTGTTTTATTTATTTATTTATTAGAGAGAGAGAGCGAGAGAGAGGAGCAGAGGGAGAGAGAGAATTTTTTTGTTTTTTAAAAGATTTTACTTATTTATTTGAAAAAGAGAGAGACAGAGTACAAGCAGTGGGAGGGGCAGAGAGATAGGGAGAAGCAGACTCCCCACTGAGCAGGGAGCCTAATGTGAGGTTCAATCCCAGGACCCTGAAATCACAACCTGAACCAAAGGCAGATGCTCAATGGACTGAGCCACCCAGGCACCCAGAGAGAGAGAATTTTAACCAGGCTCCACACTCAGTGCAAAATGGGGCTTGATCTCACAACCCTAAGATCATGACCCGAGCTGAAATCAAGAGTCTGATGCTTAACCCACTGAGCCACTCAGGTGCCCCAAAAACTTTTGTGCTTTAAAGTACACTATCAAGAAAGTAAAATGACAATCCAGAAACTGATAAATTTTTGCAAATCATATATCTGATAAAGGTCTAGTACCAGACTATGGAACAAACTTTTACAACTCAACAATAAAAAGGCAAATAACCCAATTAAAATAGGGTAAAGTATTTGGAGATACCACGTCTCCAAAGAAGATATAGAAGTGGCAATTAGCACATGAAAGAATGCTCATCATTAGTCATTAGAGAAATGTAAATCAAAGCCGTAATGAAATACAATTCACACCCATTAGGTTGGCTATAACCAAAATTTTTGAGCCCTCATACATTGCTGGTAGGAATGTAAATTGGTACAGCTGCTTTGGAAAACAGTTTGGCATTTCCTCAAAAGGTTAAATATAGAGTTACCATATGACCCGCAATTCCACTTATAGGTATATATCCAAGAGAACTGAGAAAATGGATTTACCATACATAAATACTAATGCCAGTATACTTCATAATAGCCCAAAAGCGACACAACACAAGTGCACATCAACTGATGGCTGGAACAACAAATATAGTGTATTCATGCAATGAAATATTATTCAGCCATTAAATGAATGACATGTTTATCCACATTACAACATGGATAAATCTTGAAAACATGCTAAGTGAAAGAAGCCAGACACAATAGGCCACATATTGTATTATTCCATTTATATGAAATATCCAGAAAAGTCAAATAACAGAGATAGAAAGTTGATTACTGAGGGGGCAGAGCAAGATGGCAGAAGAGTAGGAGACCTGGATTTTATCTGGACCCAGGAATTCAGCTGGATAGGGATCAAACCATTCTGAACACCTATAAACTGAACAGGAGATCAAAGAAAAGAATAGCAACAACTCTCTGAACAGAAAAGCGACCACTTTCTGGAAGGTAGGACATGTGGAGAAGTGAATCCAAGGAGATATTCAGGAGGATAGACAGCGGGGGAGGGGGTCCGTTGGCTGCTTCTGGCAAGTGATAGAGCCGTGGAGCACAAAATCGGAACTTTTAGAAGTCGGCCCGCTGAGGGATGTCGCTCCAATGACTAAGCGGGGGGTGGAACCCTCATGGGACAGTGTGGTCTCAGGACCCTCAGGGTCACATAAAGACTGGGGGCACCTGAGTGTGGCAGAGCTCCCAGGTATTGGAGTGGGGAAGCCGGCTGCAGAGACAGAACTGAGGAGTGGGCTCCCAGCTCTGGGTTGCCATAAACCGTGATCCGCGGCACAGTCAGGCCACTGCTCCTCCAGCAGGGATCCAACAAGCAGCAGATCCAGGGAGGCTCCCCTTCCGCCCCTGGGAGGAGCAGCACAGGAGTGCACCACAGGGATCTGCTGGGTTTGGAGACTCCACACCGAGTCGGGTGCCAGAGATAGAAATGCTTGGTCACAGGTTGGGTGAGCACAGAGTGCGGTCAGAGACTGGGGAGATGGGAGTGACTGACTGTTTTTCTCTGGGGTCTCACCCAGGAGCGGGGCCCTGAGTTCTCGGCTCCTCCGGGATGGAGATTGGGAGGCCACCATTTTCACTGTCATCCTCCGAAGCTCTACAGAAAGCTTGCAGGGAGGAGAGCAAACACGAGCAGATTACTTACCTGGGACCTGCAAGGGCAGGGCAATTCCACCTCTGGCAAAGACGTTTGGGAACCATGGCAACAGGCCCCTCCCCCAGAAGATCAGCAAGAACAGCCAGCCAAGACCACGTTCACCGATCAATGAGAATGGCAGAACTGCAGCGGTAGGGGAATACTGCACAGAGAATCCATGGCTTTTTTACAATGGTTCTTTAGTCTTTCAAAGTTAATTTTTTTAACTGTCTTTTTTTTTTAATTTTTCTTTTTCCCTTTTTCAACCAACATCTTATCAATCCCTTTTTAAAAAAAAATTTTTATTTTTCACTTTTAGAGTCATATTCTATCACTTCATAGTAGTTACCCTTATTTTTGGCATATATGTATAAGTTGTTCTCTCTTAAAAATTTTGAGATACAGTTTCTTCTAACAGATCAAAATATACCCTAAATCTCTAGTGTATGGCTTTGTTCTAGTCTCCTGCCTGAGCACATTCTCTCCCCTTTTTTTTTTTTTTTAAATCCTCTTCTTTCTTTTTTCAAACAACTTCTTATCAATTCCTTTTATAAAATTTTTTGTAATTTTCATCTTTACAGTCATATTGCATCCCTTCATCATATCAACCCTTATTTTTGTACATATATAAGTTTTTCTTTATTTAAAATTTTGGGAGGCACTTTCTTCTAACAGAACAAAATACACCAAAATCTAATATGTGGCACTGATCTATGCACCTGCCTGATCATATTTGATCATATTCTGTTTTTTTGTTTTGTTTTGTTCTGTTTTTGTTTGTTTTTATCTTTATCTTCTTCTTTTTTTTCTTTTTCTTTTTTCTTTCTTTCCCTTTCTTTTCCCACTGGCTTCAGGTCTTTTCTGATTTGCTTAGAGTATATTTTCTGGGGACGTTGTTACCCTGTTAGCAGTTTGTTATCTCATTCACCTATTCTCCTCTGGACAAAATGACAAGATGGAAAAAAATCATCTCAACAAAAAAACAAGAGGCAGTACCGACTGCCAGGGACCTACTCAATAGGGACATTAGTATGATGTCGGATCTAGAGTTCAGAATCATGACTATAAAGATACTAGCTGGGCTTGAAAAAAGCATGGAAGTTATTAGAGAAACTCTTTCTGGAGAAATAAAAGAACTAAAATCTAATCAAGTCAAAATCAAAAAGGCTATTAATGAGGTGCAATCAAAAATGGGGATACTAACTGCTTGGATAAATGAGGCAGAAGAGAAAATCAGTGATATAGAAGACCAAATGATGGAGAATAAAGAAGCTGAGAAAAAGAGAGATAAACAACTACTAGATCACGAGGGCAGAATTAGAGAGATAAGCGATACCATAAGACAAAACAACATTAGAATAATTGGGATCCCAGAAGAAGAAGAAAGAGAGAGGGGCAGAAGGTATATTGGAGCAAATTATAGCAGAGAACTTCCCTAATTTGGGGAAGGAAACAGGCATCAAAATCCAGGAGGCACAGAGAACCCCTCTCAAAATCAATAAAAATAGGCCAACACCCCAACATCAAATAGTACAACTTACAAGTCTCAGGGACAAAGAGAAAATCCTGAAAGCAGCTTGGGAGAAGAGATATGTAACCTACAATGGTAGAAACATTAGATTGGCAAAAGAGCTATCCACAGAGACCTGGCAGGCCAGAAAGGACTGGCATGATATATTCAGAGCACTAAACAAGAAAAATATGCAGCCAAGAATACTATATCCAGCTAGGCTGTCATTGAAAATAGAAGGAGAGATAAAAAGCTTCCAGGACAAACAAAAACTAAAGGAATTTGCAAACACAAAACCAGCCCTACAAGAAATATTGAAAGGGGTCCTCTAAGCAAAGAGAGAGCCTAAAAGCAACATAGACCAGAAAGGAACTCAGACAATATACAGTAACACTCACCTTACAGGCAATACAATGGCACTAAATTCATATCTTTCAATAGTTACCCTGAATGTAAATGGGCTAAATGCCACAATCAAAAGACACAGGCTATAAGATTGGATAAAAAAACAAGATCCATCGATATACTGTCTGCAAGAGACTCATTTTAGACCCAAACACACCCCCAGATTGAAAGTGAGGGGGTGGAAAAACATTTACCATGCTAATGGACACAAAAAGAAAGCTGGGGTGGCAATCCTTATATCAGACAAATTAGATTTTAAACCAAAGACTGTAATAAGAGATGAGGAAGGACACTATATCCTACTTAAAGGGTCTATCCAACAAGAAGATCTAACAATTGTAAATATCTATGCCCCTAACATGGGAGCAGCCAATTATATAAGGCAATTAATAACAAAAGCAAAGAAACACATTGACAATAATACAATAATAGTGGGGGACTTTAACACCCCCCTCACTGAAATGGACAGATCATCTAAGCAAAAGATCAACAAGGAAAGAAGACTTTAAATGACACACTGGACCAAATGGACTTCACAGACATATTCAGAACATTCCATCCCAAAGCAACGGAATACACATTCTTCTCTAGTGCCCATGGAACATTCTCCAGAATAGATCACGTCCTAGGTCACAAATCAGGTCTCAACCGGTAGCAAAAGATTGGGATCTTTTCCTGCCTATTTTCAGACCACAATGCTTTGAAACTAAAGCTCAATCATAAGAGGAAAGTTGGAAAGAACTCAAATACATGGAGGCTAAAGAGCATTCTACTAAAGAATGAATGGGTCAACCAGGAAATTAAAGAAGAATTTAAAAAGTTCATGGAAACCAATGAAAATGAAAACACAACTATTCAAAATCTTTGGGTTGCAGCAAAGGCAGTCCTAAGAGGAAAGTATATAGCAATACAAGCCTTTCTCAAGAAACAAGAAAGGTCTCAAATATACAACCTAACCCTACACCTAAAGGAGCTAGAGAAAAAACAGCAAATAAGGCCTAAACCCAGCAGGAGAAGAGAAATAATCAAGATCAGAGCAGAAATCAATGAAATAGAAACCAAAAGAACAGTAGAACAGATCAACGAAACTAGGAGCTGGTTCTTTGAAAGAATTAACAAGATTGATAAACCCCTGGCCAGACTTATCAAAAAGAAAAGAGAAATGACCCAAATCAACAAATCATGAATGAAAGAGGAGAGATCACAACCAACACCAAGGGAATACAAACAATTATAAGAACATATTATGAGCAACTGTAATTAGATAACCTGGAAGAAATGGATGCATTCCTAGAGACATATAAACTACCAAAACTGAACCAGGAAGAAATAGAAAACCTGAACAGACCTATAACCACTAAGGAAATTGAAGCAGTCATCAAAAACCTCCCAACAAAGAAAAGCCCAGGGCCAGATGGCTTCCCAGGGGAATTCTACCAAACATTTAAAGAAGGATTAATACCTACTCTTCTGAAGCTGTTTCAAAAAATAGAAATGGAAGGAAAACCTCCAAACTCGTTTTATGAGGCCATTACCTTGATCCCCAAACCAGACAAAGACCCAATCAAAAAGGAGAATTACAGACCAATATCCTTGATGAACATGGATGCAAAAATTCTCACCAAAATACTAGCCAATAGGATCCAACAGTACATTAAAAGGATTATTCACCACGACCAAGTGGGATTTATCACTGGGCTGCAAGGTTGGTTCAACATCCGCAAATCAATCAACGTGATACAATACATTAACAAAAGAAAGAACAAGAATCATATGATCCTCTCAATAGATGCAGAAAAAGCATTGGACAAAGTACAGCATCCTTTCTTGATCAAAACTCTTCAGAGTATAGGGATTGAGGGTACATACCTCAATATCATAAAAGCCATCTAGGAAAAACCTACAGTGAATATCATTCTCAATGGGGAAAAACTGACAGCTTTCCCCCTAAGGTCAGGAATGTGGCAGGGATGTCCACCGTCACCACTGCTTTCAACATAGTATTAGAAGTCCTAGCCACAGCAATCAGACAACAAAAAGAAATAAAAGGCATCCAAATCGGCAAAGAAGAAGTCAAACTCTCACTGTTTGCAGATGATATGATACTTTAGGTGGAAAACCCAAAAGACTCCACCCCAAAACTGCTAGAACTCATATAGGAATTCAGTAAAGTGGCAGGATATAAAATCAATGCACAGAAATCAGTGTCATTCCTATACACCAATAACAAGACAGAAGAAAGAGAAATTAAGGAGTCAATCCCATTTACAATTGCACCCAAAACCATAAGATACCTAGGAAAAAATCTAACCAAAGAGACAAAGGATCTGTACTCAGAAAACTATAAAATACTCATGAAAGAAATTGAGGAAGACACAAAGAAATGGAAAAACGTTCCATGCTCATGGATTGGAAGAACAAATATTGTGAAGATGTCAATGCTACTTAGAGCAATCCACACATTCAATGCAATCCTTATCAAAATACCATCCACTTTTTTCAAAGAAATGGACCAAATAATCCTAAAATTTGTATGGAACCAGAAAAGACCCCAAATAGCCAGAGGAATGTTGAAAAAGAAAGGCAAAGCTGGCAGCATCACAATTCCAGACTTCAAGCTCTATTACAAAGCTGTCATCATCAAGACAGTATGGTACTGGCACAAAAACAGACACATAGATCAATGGAACAGAATAGAGAGCCCAGAAATGGACCCTCAACTCTATGGTCAACTCATCTTTGCCAAAGCAGGAAAGAATGTCCAATGGAAAAAACACAGTCTCTTCAACAAATGGTGTTGGGAAAATTGGGACAGCCACATGCAGAAGAATGAAACTGGACCATTTTCTTACACCACACACAAAAACAGATTCAGAATGGTTGAAAGACCTAAATGTGAGACAGAAGTCCATCAAAATCCTAAAGGAGAACACACGCAGCAACCTCTTCTACCTCAGCCGCAGCAACTTCTTCTTAGAAACATCACCAAAGGCAAGGGAAGCAAGGGCAAAAATGAGCTATTGGGACTTCATCAAGATAAAAAGCTTTTGCACAGCAAAAGAAACAGTCAACAAAACGAAAAGACAACCAACAGAATGGGAGAAGATATTTGCAAATGACATATCAGATAAAGGGCTAGTATCCAAAATCTATAAAGAACTTCGTAAGCTCAATACCCAAAGAACAAATGATCCAATCAAGAAATCGGCAGAAGACATGAACAGACATTTTTCCAAAGAAGACATCTAAATGGCCAACAGACACATGAGAAAGTGCTCAGCATCGCTTGGCATCAGGGAAATTCAAATCAAAACCCCAATGAGATATCACCTCACACCAGTCAGAATGGCTAAAATTAACAAGTCAGGAAACGACAGATGTTGGTGGGGATGCGGAGAAAGGGGAACCCTCCTACACTGTTGGTGGGAATGCAAGCTGGTGCAACCACACTGAAAACAGTATGGAGGTTCCTCAAAAAGTTGAAAATAGAGCTACCATATGATCTAGCAATTGCACTACTAGGTATTTACCCCAAAGATACAAATGTAGGGATCCAAAGGGGTATGTGTACCCCGATGTTTATAGCTGCAATGTCCACAATAGCCAAAATGTGGAAAGAGCCCAGATGTCCATCGACAGATGAATGGATAAAGAAGAAGTGGTATATATATACAATGGAATATTATGCAGCCATCAAAAGGAATGAGATCTTGCCATTTGCAATGACGTGGATGGAACTGGAGGGTGTTATGCTGAGCGAAATAAGTCAATCAGAGAAAGACATGTATCATATGACCTCACTGATAGGAGGAATTCTTAATCTCAGGAAACAAACTGAGGGTTGCTGGAGTGGGGAGTGGGATGGGAGGGATGGGGTGGCTGGGTGATAGACATTGGGGAGGAGGGTATGTGATATGGTGAGCACTGTGAATTGTGCAAGAGTATTGAATCACAGAGCTGTACCTCTGAAACAAATAATGCAATATATATTAAGAAAAAAAAAAGAAGAAGATAGCAGGAGGGGAAGAATGAAGGGGGGAAACTGGAGTGGGAGATGAACCATGAGAGACAGTGGACTCTGAAAAACAAACTGAGGGTTCTAGAGGGGAGGGGGGTGGGAGGATGGGTTAGCCTGGTGATGTATATTAAATAGGGCATGTTCTGCATGGAGCACTGGGTGTTATGCATAAACAATGAATCATGGAACACTACATCAAAAACTAATGATGTAGGGCGCCTGGGTGGCTCAGATGGTTAAGCGTCTGCCTTCGACTCGGGTCATGATCCCGGGGTCCTGGGATCGGGTCCCGCATCGGGCTCCCTGCTGGGCGGGGAGCCTGCTTTTCCCTCTGCCTCTCTCTCTCTCTCTCTCTCTCTCTCTCTCTGACTCTCATGAATAAATAAAACATTAAAAAAAAAGATGCAGCACCTTTCCCTTTAAAAAAAAAAACAACTAATGATGTAATGTATGGTGATTAACATAACAATAAAAAATTTTAAAAAAAAGAAAGTTGATTAGTAGTTGTCAAGGACTGAGATGGGGAGGAATGGGGAGTGTCCAGGTATGGGGTTTCTTTTTGGGATGATAAAGATATTCTTAATTAGATAGTGGTGATCATTACACAGTCTTGTGGATATAGTAAAAACCACCAAATAATCTGAAAAGGTGAATTTTGTGGTATGTAAAGTATATCTCATCTTAAAAAATTAAATGACTCAGCAATACCAGTCATAAATTCATCTGAGGGAAAATAAAACATACATCTACAAAAAGACTTGTATGAGAATGTTCATGTCAGTTTTGTTCATATAATCCAAAAACTAGAAATGATCCAAAAGACCATGACCAGGAGAATGAATAAGCAAATTATGAGGTAGTCATATAGTGGTTTATGATGCAGCAATAAAAAATAATTACAGCAATGTGAATAAATTCAAAAACCATTAAATTGAATGAGAGAGGACAAGCTGAAAACAATAAATATAATTAATAAACTTTTCTGAATTTTAAGAACAGGCAAAATTAGCACATGTGGTGTGGGGTTTCACTGGAAGGGGCCTAAGGGAAATGTTTAAGGTGACTGAAATGCTCTGAATATTGATTGGAATGGTAACCAGATGGATGTATACATTTACCAAAACTCATCAAATTTGATAGTGATGAGTATTAAGGAAGGCATGTGATGTGGTGAGCACTGGGTGTTATATGCAACTAATGAATCGTTGAACACTACATCAAAAACTAATGATGTACTATATGTTGGCTAATTGAATTTAAATTTAAAAAAAGAAAAAAAATGATAATGAAGAACTATTCATTTCATTGATGTAAATTTTACATAATTTTTTAAAGTTAATGTTTTAAAAGAATGACTGCAATCCAACCTAAGGCCAAGGTCAGAGGTTTATTTTTAACAGCTCTATTAATATTTAATTGACATACAATAAAGTGAAGATATTTAAAGTACATAATTTAATGTTTTCTGGTGGAGGTGAACTCATGAAGAAGAACTTCAAGGGAGATTTCAGGGAAACAAAAAGATCTGATGAGGAAATGAAGACTTTACATGAAGTAATCACAGGAGACTGGGACTTAATATTAAATTACACAGGCACAGAGACCACAAGCTGTAACTGAGACTCCTCTAGAAGGAAAGATGAAGAAATGTTAACTGCTTTTATTTTAACCCCATCAGCCTACTCAAGCCTCAGGAGCCCCAGGTTTCACTCTTTGAACTCATCTCTTTTCTTTTATAATAAGATATTTGGAGTACCTTAAATTCCTTGTCTTCCATTTTGGAGAGCTTGTATTTATTTGGTGGAAGTGGCAGCAGAGTTAGAGATAGGGTGGGAGAGGGGAAAGTTTTCCCAAATGATGAGATTTTTCAACAATCCCAACCATTTCATGAAAAGAGGGTCAATGAGATCTTCATTCTACATTTCTTTCTGGATTTTCTCCCCACATCTCCATCACTGCCAACCATGAATCCAATGTGGTTATTATATATTACAAGAAATGGTATATAATTACTTACAGCCTGGCAGCCTGGTTGCCTGGATTTTAATGCATATCCACAAAGGCTAGATTTTAGCCTGGACACTATGGTCCTGGGAAGAGCAACAAAGATACAGAGGTCAGCCTCACCCTGAGTCTGTTGATGAGTTTACATGACCCTCATCCAACATGGGGTATTTTTCCAGTAACAACTCTAGCTTCTGAAACCTTAACCTGCAGATAACAATAAAATTATTTAGTGCCATGCTTCCCACGTCTTCAGCTCTAGTCACCAACTCTGGATTAAAACTCTTGCTTTATGGCTACCAAAGGCACTGCAAAATGAAAAATCAATGAGAAATGTAAAAAAAGAGGGATGTATTACTCTTCTTGTGCTTAGAATTCCACCCTCCCACCAGCTCCTCCCATTACCCCAGCCCCCAAACCAAAATGTTTACTCCAATTGTACCCAAATAGGCAGCAAAGAGGACCCTTCTCTCTGAAGGCTGCCTGATTTTTGCTGAGGGACCACTCCTAGCCCTGGGGAATATCCCCTGCCCCAGAAGAAGCCATTATAAAATTATCTGGCGATAAAACCAACCACAAGGGGATTGTGGGGCATTTATCTTTTCAAACGCCTTGTTGTTTTTGTCCATCTGGTTGCATTTAGTCCAGAGGTATAATTTCCAGTGCTGCTCTTTTCTGGTAGACTATACAATTAAGGTATTTGAAAAACAAACAGCTCTTAACCACTGCACGGTGAGAAGCTAGTTTAGCAATCTGTGACCTATTTTCCCAGAGCAAACACAGTTATATATCCAAGATGATCATAAAGCAAGAAAGGAGAGTCAGGAATTATTAGTTAATATAATAATAATCTAACCTCTTCTGGAACTTCTCAGAGAAGAGAGAATGAGCTATGAAGATGGCAGGGATAAGAGGCTGTTGAAGAAATTATACTTTTTGTACCTTTCCAGTGGAAATTCTTAATATTTTCTTCAGGACTTTCATATGACTTTCAATGTATATATGTATTTGAAACACACAGAAGGGAATGACTCAATGATGGTAGGCTTATGCTGACAGACATGATCATATCAGGGAAAGAAGGGCGACTGAATCACATTCAAGACAAGCACGGTTGTGAAATTTTGAAAGCTGTTAGATCCAGGCATGAACAGTGCTAAGTGTGCAAAATAACTGATGCTAGAGTCACCACTGTACCCTTGTGCTTATACCCAGGTTATGAGACTACTTTTGCTTTTATTAATGTATTTTTCTGAATAAATATCATACTTTAATCTCACATGGGAATTTCTACGCATATTTTTTCCATGGTGGTATGGCACAGCCACTTTGGAATCTTTCAAAATCTTTCACTAAAGTATGAACTAAGTGTGTGTGGTGTGTGCATGCACACACACACTGTTTTTGGTCAAAAGTGCTACTCACAGCTTAGTCATTGTTATTATTCATCAACTTTGGTTCTGAAAGACTTTTCTCCCCTCAAATCTCACCCAAAAGATATGAAAACATTCCACCAGCAAAGAAATTCAAAGGGATTTGTTTTGGATTTTGAGGGTCCTTTGCAAAATAAGAGTCCCTAGAGGTGTTTTAAGCCTTGCTGGTGTTCTCTGGGGACAGTGCTCCAAGAATTCTAAAGCAGAACTCAAGATATGGGAGAAGTTCCAATGATCTTGTAATGCCACCTTTACCCTCATGGTGGTGGTTACATCCTCAAGGGCATGCCCCCTGTTCCTTCAGTTGTGTCCTGACTTGCCCTGAGAAGAATCTTCAATTTTGATTCCATGCTTGAGTTATTGGGGTTAAATTCCTCTTCTCTGTGAGATATGGAAAGGTTCCTCTTGACAGTGATGCGTCCCCCACACTAGGAAGGCATATGGGCACACTAGGAATTGGCATTCAACTTCTGAAGACCAAAGAATGTGTGCATTTGTTTGGGTTCCTAGTCCTGGTTTGGGTCTCAAGAGGTGGGACTGTGTTGTATTGGGTTTGTTGTTTTCTTGTTTCCCCCACTGGTGGATGGCATTTAGAGAATCTAGGTGTGGGGTGATGAATGAGATAATCCAATTAGAGAGGAAAAGATTGTGGAAAGAAAAGTATTATGTGCTTAAATATTAATGTCTGTATTCTCTCAACCCTGATCCACTTCTCTCTCTATTTCTCTCCATTCATTCATTTCCCATATAACATATATAATTCAGCAAAAATGTGCTAGGTACTGGACTCTGTGTGGAGTACAAAGGTGATTGTGGATCCTCCCGCCCTCAAGGGATCCATATTCTAGTCTCTCTTTTTGTCCTTCATTTTCATCTCCAGTTCCTATTCTATACCTATCACTGCAAGGTGTAAGATATGAACATTTATTTAGGAACAGGGTTCAGGAGAATTCAACTTTTTTTTCTAAAAGTATTTTTTCTAAAAGTATCTTGAAGAAGAAATCAAACTAGAATTATAAGAGCAGGGGAAATCAGATCAAGCTTTAAAAAAAAAATACTGTGACGTTGTCAAGCATTGAAACTCCTTATGGAAGCAGAATCAACTTTCTCCCCAAGGGAGCTCCAGGATCTGGAGTGCCTTCCCTTCCCCTTCCAACTCAATTGGATATGACTTAAAGAGATGCACCAAATGAGTGGTTTAAGAAACCCCATGTTTTCCATTTGACAGTTTCCCAGACTTCGCTCATCTTCTTTCCCACTTACCCACAATAGTTGCCCCTCCTCCTCCCAGAATACAGAGAAAGTTCCAGGGCCTCCTCCCTACTCTCCACTTTGCCAGCCACCTGTGCAGGTGAGCTCCTCACATCCCCTCAGCCAGCTACTGCTGAGTGAAGTCACAAGGTATTTTGGTCCTGATGACAGAGGTGTGAATGGCAACTTCCACCCAACTCAGATGAGATCATGCATGTGAACTCTCTCTGCAAATGATAAAACCTTATTAGACAAATGCAAGAGGTGGTTACTTTACAGCTCTGAAGCTCACTGCCTTATGCACACAGCAGACATGCCATAGGGAAACGATCACCTCTTTTGTACCCAGGGACAAGGGTCCATTTTCTTCTCCCATTGACAGCATCTTGCTTTCCTAGATTTGTATCTGTTGGAGAGAATTGAGTTAGAGAGCTCAGGATGCAAAGACAGGCACAACTATTTATTGATCACCCCCAGTTACAAAATGTAAAGGATTTACCACCAATTCCCACAGGGACACTAAGTGTCACTAAAGATGGAAGCAGCAAGCCTGAAAATGAGTTCTCTCTGATGAGTGTGAGTTCTTATACTTTCAGAATGTTTACAGGTCACAGGTTGTGTCTACAATGACTAAATGAAGGGAACACTTAAGGCATAAAGCTGGATAATTCAGAAAGAATGAGGAAGTGATAAAGGCCTATTATTTGGTTTCCTTCATTCCTCAGAGGTTGCTTGCCTTGGCCAGCGTCAATATAGACTCTAAATACCAGCTTCTTGCCTCTAGTCTTTCCTGAGCTAGTCATTCCTCCATTCTATTAAACAAATTTTAAAAACAAATCTGATCATTCACTCCCCTACTTAAAACCATTTACAGGTTCGCTTTGCCTAAACCCAATTCTCATCCACTTAGTCAATGCACAGACACTCCATATTCTGCTTTGCCATTCCCCTCCCTACCCTGATCCATCCCAGTTCTCTTCTCTTGTCTCTTTCATGGACTATGTGTTCATTCTCATCTTTTGGGGTTCCTCCAACACAATCTCTGGATGCTTGTAACCTACCACTTCCAGAGAATGCCATGAACCTCCTCCTTGTTTCTTCCCATAAAATACCTATTCACTCTTCAAATCCCAGCTGAGACATCACCTGTTCTGTAATTCCTCACCACATCTTATTTTTTCCACCTCTCTGTTTTCTCTGCTCTTTATAGTGACCCTATTGCTGCATTTTATGTTTAATTAAAACATAATGGCTTAGTAATTAAGTCATGAGCTCTGGAGTCAGACTGCTTGGATTTGCACCTTGCTTTAGTTGTGTGATTTGGGAGAGTTATCTAATTTTTTGTTCCTTACTTCATTCATCTGTAAAATGAGGGATTAACAAAATCATAGCCACCTCAGAGGTTATGAGAATTAAATGAGTAAATGCTCAGAACACTACCTGGCATACAGTAAGTGCTCAATAAATGTCAGCCACTGTTACTATAATCACTTCTCTGCCTGTCTGCCTCAGGACTGGATTGAGCTCTGCTCAAGGACAGGGACTGGGACATTGAATCTACCCAACATAAAATTCTTTCCAGAGCCTTAGAATGGGTATTTTTTTTTTCTTTTCAATTTAATTATGGAAGTTTTAGCCAACAGCTTCGACTGCATAATTTTGGAACTTGGAACTCCATCCTGTAAGTGCCTGAGACCCTTACACCCTTTTAAATAAGGGGCAACCACCTCTTATCCAAATTTCCCATTTCAAACCAATAATCCAACTACACTGACTTGTCTCCTCCCTTTGGCCCTTATCTCTGTCCTTATCCACCCTTCCCCCCTCTTCTTTACGCTGCCTGGCCTATCCTCAGTGCCTATCTGGAGACTCTATTTAATTCTTACAGCTGTCTGAACATTTGGAAATGGGAAAACTAAAAGTGAGAAAGGGAGTCATTAGCAGGAAGGGACTACAAACAAGGTTTACCATGCGGTGACTGTTCAGGGTAGTCTGCCACAGAGAGGAGAGATGGCTGTCCTCGCTCTGCTCTCACACATTCTCAGAGTGTGACAGACACATTGCCCCTATCAGAATCCCCCAGGGCTCCTTTCAGAGTGTAATGTCCCAGGCCATACCCCTTTTGCCCCCCACAGCTCTAGTGAACCAGAAGGAGCCCTGTGGGTAAGGTCCAGGGGTTTTCAGGTTAAACACAACTCCCGGAGGAGTCTATGCATGCTCACACTCAGAGCCACTGGTCTAGAGACACGAACTTAGATTCTGCTTCTAGTGCAAACTTGAATTGTCTGGGGGCAATGGGGATGTGCTCTATTCTGACTAACATACCTCTTCTCTTCCTAAGACCTCCACTTCTGCTCCAGATGTTGAGCCTGATCCCAGAAAAACTGACTTAAGCTTCTTTCCCCAGAAAGATCTCCTTTGATTAAATGCACCCACCCCCTCTCTGTACTTTGGCCATGGACTCCACCTCGAGGTGTGAGCATGATTCAGAGAGTCACAGGCATAAATCTCTTTGCCTCCACTTTCCAGCCTCAGGTATTATCCTAGGTGATTTCTTTCTGCAGCTTAATTTATTTTTAATTAACATAGTTGATTTGTGAAGACACTTTTCTTCTAAGGAACCAAGACTCTACAGATAAAGCTGAAGTTCTCATGACCCCTTTCCTTCTATACCTCTCTCTAGATGTAACTACCTTTATTGTTGGGTATGAGTCTTGCTAGAAATATTTCTGTACATTTACATATATGGAAATATATACAGAGAACATGTGTGGGGGAGTAGTTAGGGATGGTTTTATATATATATATAACATATACATATATACATATACATATAATATATGTAAAACATATGCATATAATACATATATATGTAAAACATATACATATATATATATTTTTAAAGATTTTATTTATTTATTTGACAGAGAGAGAGAGCACAAGTAGGCAGAGCAGCAGGGAGAGGGAGAAGCAGGCTCCCCACTGAGCAGAGAGCCCCACATGGGGCTCGATCCCAGGACCCTGGGATCATGACCTGAGCTGAAGGCAGACGCTTAACCCACTGAGCCACCCAGGCACCCCTGGTTTTATATTTTAAAATAAATTATACCATACTACCATACTGTATATATTGCTTGGTAGGGCTTTCTTCCCCCATTTAAATTAGTCTTTGAGGTTTTGCCATATCTTCATAAAGCTCTACCTCTTTGAAAAGAAAAAGATACATTGCACTCTATCTTGTGGATGTTCCATTATTTATTTAGCATTGACGCAATAAATTGTGTTTAGGTTGTTTCTTATAAAGGGGACTGCAGTAAACACTCTGGCTGGTGCATCCTGTGGATTCGTGTGAGTTTAGCTCTATAAAGACACTGAACATGGAATAGGGGATGAAAGGTTATTTTAAATTTTAATAGATATTGGCAAATGTCTTTCCAAAAGTCTGTATTAATTTTTAATGCCTCCTGTCCTGTTAGGAAGGTATCCCATTCCCACATGTGTCAGTTGTTTCTTGCTGGTCCACTTTCCTATCCTGAGCTGGCAGGTGCCACTGGTTGTGACTCAGCTCTCATGTGGCTGTGCCAGTGTCTGTGACAGGATATCTGGGCATTTAGGATGTGGGGGCCCTGCTGCTTTGGAGTGGCCCCTGACTTGATCCATTTCGGAAGGCCATCCTGAGACAAAGATAATCAATGGCCTCCCACCTGTGTTTTAACCAAGTCAGTCCAAACTGACATTTCCTTCCATGAATGAGCTGTTGAGCCATCCTTTGAACAAGAAAATGGCCAACCCATTTCAGGTGGATTTATTGCTCACTTGTCAGGGGCTGGGGTGATGCTAGGTGCTGTGCATTTTAGATGTGAATGCAGACTTCACCCCTTGCCCCCAGGGAGCTTGTGACTGGGTTAAGAGGGCAAGGTCAGTTGCAAGCAAAAAAACAAGCATAGGGTGTACTTGGTTGGAGGACACAAACCAGAAAAAGAAAATGGATGAAGTATTCTCAATCCATGAGGTATTCAGGCTCCAGTGGTTCCCTCCACCTTTCTCAGCTTTGTTGGGTTCCTTGTTGAGTTTTCCTTCTCATCCTAAGAGCTCCCACTGCAGGGATGAGATGAGGGAGGGAACAGCAGAGGATGTATCCCATGACAGTTTGAATGAAAAGGGAAAGCCTTCATTGCTGAAATAATCGGTTATGAAAAATCCATAAGCTAGGGGCGCCTGGGTGGCTCAGTTGGTTAAGCAACTGCCTTCGGCTCAGGTCATGATCTTGGAGTCCTGGGCTTGAGTCCCACATCAGGCTCCCTGTGCAGCAGGGAGTCTGCTTCTCCCTCTGACCCTCCCCCGTCTCATGCTTTCTCTCTCTCATTCTCTCTCTCAAATAAATAAAATCTTTAAAAAAAATGAAAACTCCATAAGCTCTAGAGTGCAATGTAGCTTTTTCTTATGAATGAGATAGACTTTTATGAAGGTGTGGCAAAATCTCGAAGACAGTTATAAATGAGGAAAAAAAAGCCTACAGAGCAACACATACAGTATGGGTATAATTTATTTAAAAATACAAAAGCAAGCAGTGTGCATGCTGGGAAGGGGAAAGGAGGAGCTAAACGTCATTCTGTTGATCCTCCTTCCTCTAAGTATGTCAGCCTACTCACTGATACGCTTCTCCCAGCACCTCTCCACCCACACCAAACAGCCACTTTTGTTCCTAGAAGACTTTGTTCAACACCCAACGGTTACTGAGCAGCTGTTTAAACAGCATATAATACATTGTGTTAGGTGCTGTGGAGGAGAGCAGGATGAATGAAAACCAGCTCCATCCTTCACTGGAGCAGCTGACATTTATCAGCAGAGATGTTCTGCCATTATGTCTGCTCAAACACTTCAATATCAGTGCAGCTGGTTTATCACCGATCTTTTGTCTCTGTCTCACTCACCCTCTCACTTGAAGGCAGGGGAAGAGATACAATGTTTTTTTTTTTCTTGTTTCATGGAATATAAAACACATCGATAAATCTCTGCTAACAGGACATGGCATTATCTAGATTGAGACTATAAATAGTGGGGGATGAATTTCTTTCATAAAATTTAGGTGTGTTAACATTTTGATTACATTTCTTGCACAAGGATGATCAGACATTTAGAGAGTGTGCTGAGTAGAAATGGCCTCACTAATCAATTCTCTCTCCCCACTCCCCAAATATCCCTTAATGGTTGTGGAGGTACTTTTGAACAAAGGAAGGGCACCTATAGGAGTTATGCTATTTACCGTGTTTGGAGTCCTGTTATCTACAGGGAAAGCTTGCTGAAAGTAAGCTTTGGTCTGTGCTCTGACACAAGCTTTACATTTTTGTGTTAAATGAATCATAGCCAGAAGAGCCCATTTTTGTTTCAGTGTAGAATTGATTTTTTTTTTTCTGCAATAGAAGCTGAGCATATGGTAAGAATGGGGCTTCAGCTCATGAGATAACTCGCCAGATGATTATGGTCTGGCCTGTCTTCATTGTGGCTACCCTGGTTCTGGTTCTGAATGCATAACTCTCCTTAAGGAATCTGATTTCCCTAAATGGGTTACTACTAGTTCCTTGGGAACTAGTGTAAGTACAAATAGTAAGTCATTCTGTAGGAATGTCTATCTCCTTCACAGGAAACTCCATGGCTCCCCACAACCATACCCTCTCCACCCCAAGATTTGGATTTGAGCACAGTAACAATGGTCCACAATGTATTTGTCAAACTCTGCTTATTCTATCTAAAACAACACCAGACCTGGGCCAGGTTGAGGACCTCCCTTACCACCTTTCTCTCATGGTCTTTCCTCCTGCATCAGATGAAGACAGAAGACATTCTTACCCCTGCTGCAATTGTTTAGCCTCCTGTGAGAGACTGCTTCTATAGAAATATCTACATTTCTGTTTCACACACACACACATAAAAAGAACAGCAGCTTTCTGGATATTGGACACTGGGTAAATGAATATTTGGAGAAAGGCATCACTTAGAGATGCATCCAAGTTACATTACTGACCAGAATTTTTAATATCAGTTGAAAGCATCAGCATTGTAACACTTCACTGGCTTAGGAAGTAGGAATTCTGAAATAGGAGGTGGGTACTCACGTAGTGTCTGAAGTATTAAGGCTTACAAAATGTGTTCTTGCTAAAACAAATGAAGGCGGGCATTATGGACCTATGATCAAATTCCCTTTTCCAGTCTAGAATACAAATATGGCTTACAATCCCCCAAATTGTATTTGAAATCCATTTTCCCTGACTCCACTCTATACAAGCACAGAGTATCCAACCAGCATAAATATCAGTTAATTTCCAGCTGGAGAAGTAGAGATAAAAGCATAGAATTATAATTCTGTTCATTCAAAAGTGAGAGCAAAATCTAGGTGAAACCACTTACTGAAGATTATGTTTGTTTGCATGTGTATGCACCTGGATGTATACAGGCACATATATTTGGACTTGGGTGAAAGTAGGCTTTCTACTGAAGTACAGGCCAAGGCGGCATATTTATCCCAACTGGGAAGCATAAGAGAAGGCTGGATGTGGGGAAGGGTCTGACGTTGTGGCAGAAGCACCTGTTCCCCTAATCTCAACATGTGCGAAATGATATCAAAGGAAAACTAGGAAGCATCTTCAGTAGAATTGTCACACAGCTTCTCAGGTCATCAATCAGTATGTGGCTTTGAATTCCCACCTGTTGAGATGGATCCAAACTACCAGGAATTTCAAGAGTCCTAGAATAGGCCTATCAACCTAGAGTAATTGGAAGGACCATCTTCAAAGATTCAAGGAATTGAAGCATTCTAAGAGTTATTACAAAGAATTTAGAGAAGTTACAGTTTTTGTAAATTTGCCCATTTCTCCTCCCTATACCTGTGTGCCTCCCATAGTTCTTGTCTTCTGCCTACATCTTAGGTGATATCATGTACCATCTTTCAGGGTATACTGTATCATAACCTCTTATATGCCAAGGGGAAGAACAGAGAGATCTTTTCTTGATTGTTCTCCAGTGTGGTTGAGGTTAAAATATATTCAGCTCCATCTTCTGGCCAGTATATATTGCATTTTCAATCCAAGTACAATGGAGATTGTCAGAGTTGAGGAAAGGATAAAAATGAGACCTTCATGAAGCTTAAACATTAGCAAAGAGTAGAGGAAACAGTAGAATGGAAAAAGGGAAAGAAAAAGAAGAAAAGCTTGTCACACTGTAGCTTGTTCATCATCTTGAACACAGCCAAATGAGAAGATGCTGGCAGGTGGACATGAGACTTCCTTAGATGCTGTGGTGGCATTAGAGAGACTGCTGGTAGTTACAGTGGTAGCAGTAGTGTTCACTTTGGACAAATTATTCTGAGAGAGCTGGTCAACATGGAAGTGGAGATATTTGTTTCTGTCTTGACCCAGATTTTACAGCACAGATGCATCCTGGACCAGGTAGCCAATACATCCCATTCAGTATTACTGAGTGAATAGTGGAAAGGGAAGAACCTTTTTGGGACTTGAAGGCTTAATGCCATGGGCTTTCTTATCACAGCTGGGAGGTTGACCATAGAGATGAGGGAATACACCTTATTGGCTAATTTGGTTGGTTAGGCCATAAACAATCAGAAAGGGTCAGATGAGGAACATCTTCAGTTGATGCCGAGAAGTTAAGGGCAATTCTATGTGACTTCAAAAAGGAAAGCAAATTATTAATGAGCAAAGGGCAGATTATTATTCAGCAAAGATAGAATTCACAGGAAACACTCATACACATTTATGTAGGTGAAGCCAGATAATTCTTGCTGTTTATAGGCATTACGAAAAGAAGAATCAGGTTGGGGGGATGGGAATAGGAAAAAGAGGAAGAAGAGTTCAGCAGACTGGAATTCCAAATATCCTGCTTAGTGTCCAGCAGGATAGAGGGATAGAAAACTGAATCCTGAGGGAAGAGGAAACTGACTTTGCCAGAACCAAGGCAGTATTTTCCCCACCATTCTTAACCCCTATAGCTGATAGTCATTTCTCATTAGCCTGTCTTCCTGCATTCCATTGGCAGTAAGCTGTCCATCAGAACCCCTGAATGGACAACTTTTGGTGGACTGGAAGCCATTCATACTTTGCCAGTTGGATAATGCCAGTTAGTTCATACCTTTCTCATAAGGTTTTGAACACCCGGCTAATACTGTTTCCAGTGAATACCCACACCCTTGGTAGATTAAAAAGACCCTGAGTGAATAGAATAAGTTGACTACTCAACTGGGAGAGGAAAAAGAGAGAAAACATGGGAATACAAAAAAAAGAAAGAGAAAGAAAGAAAGAAAGAAAGAAAGAAAGAAAGAAAGAAAGAAAGAAAGAAAGAAAGAAAGAAAGAAAAGAAAGAAAGAAAAAGGAAAGAAAAGGGAAGTCATTGGGCCAAATCTCCATAGTCAAGTAATACCATGCAGGGAGAAAAGGAATGAATCAGACAGAAAAATAAGTTGGGAGAAACCACCATGTCTGGTAATAAGGCAGCAGTCCTCAAAGTAGTAAATCAGTTTTATAGCCACCATGTAAATTCCAATTCCACTACCAGTTCTATAGAATAGGAACCCTACAATTTTGTCTTGCCCACTTCCTAATGGGCTAAGGCACAACTGGAATTGGAATAATGCACAAAATTATCCCAATTTAGAAAAATCTGTAAAATCCCCATTTTCATTACTATCTACAAAGAGAAAAGTCCAAGAAAAATAATAACACTTTTGAGCCAAGGAATGCCGAATATTGCCAGCAACCATCAGAAGCTAGGAAGAGGCAAGGAAGGAGCATGTAGAGAGAGCATGGCCCTGCCAACACTTTGATTTTGAATTTCAAGCCTTTAGAACTGTGAAGGAATACATTTCTGTTGTTCTTCAACCATCCAGTTTGTGGCAAATTGTCACAGCAGTCCTAGGAAACTAACATAACTCCTTTCTCCCCTGCTCCCTGTGGAAATCTTCTCTCAGAAAAGGCATTGATGGTGGCACACTCCTTTCTAGGGAAGCCTGTGGTGAACAAGATCAAGAGAGGACCAGCCATTATGGCTGCAAAGAAAGCTTTTCTCGAATGCCCATTGGCAGCAAGGTATTCAGGTCACTCTGTGTTTTATGAACCCTGAAATCACTCCATAAAATCTGCACTGCTGATCGGCCAGTCCCTGCTTTGCAAATTAGGAAAGGAAGGGCAAGGATAGATATAAATAACTATACTAAGAGTTTTTTATATGCCGGGCACCAGTCTACCTGCTCCTCATGTAATATTCCACCCAGACCCCAACAATTTTCTGAGGTAGGAGATGATTAGTATCCATACTTTAAGGATGAAGAAGTTGTCTCAAACCCCTGAAGAAGTTGTCAGGGGTTAAGTTAACATGCTCAAAATCTCACAGTTAATAAGTGATAGAACCAGGATTTGACCCCAGACAGTCCCTGATTGGCTATTAAAAGTTTAGAGACAAGGGCATTTAGTGGCCTCTCAATCCAATTTGGTGTCCAATTAAGAATAGCCTGCATTAGGTTCCCAGGAAATGGTGGTCCAATAACAGGGGGCTCGTTGTCCCACCTGACGGTCCTCCTGTGGTAGAACAATCTGATCAGAGGTGTCAACTCAAATGCCTTTAGGAGCTAGGAAAAGAATGTTAGTAGTAGGTAGGCAGGATGGTCATGGCCTGGGGAGAGCAGCCCATCTAGAGGTGTTCAGCACCAAATAAAAAAATAAACACTGGGGAGAAACAAAGGTTTCAGTCACTGAACTGGCCAGGGAACCTCTGGCCAGATTCAGTTCAACTGAAGGAAGTGCCCAGGACAGGACCCAGAGCTGTGTGGTCACACCCTGAGCAGGCTGTACTGTTGGACCCAAAGAGTGTGGCTCAGGCAATTATGATGGCCTGCTCTCAAGGGCCAGTGAGGCCTTAGGAAAACAGAAAGAAAAGAAGGAAGAAAGGAAGGAAGGGAACAAGGGGAACAGAAGAGATTAGCTGTATCACAATATCTGATCATTCTGGGTAGTGCCTTGGGGCAGTTTTTCGTTTTTAATTGGTTACCCCTCCCCATGATTTCTTGTTTATACTCCCACCATTCATGTATACAGCAAGTTTTATACTTAGTGCTTTAGGAGAACCATTCTACAGGACTTCCATGCTGTTGTTTCTGGAAGCAAGACCTACTGAAGATACTAGAGTGTAAGGACAGAGGGGAGAAGGCCATGGAGAGAAATGTGGAGAAAGAAAAGGGTTGACTTATCTGCAATGGAATTCTCCAGGGCAGAAGGGTGGATTAGAGTGAGGTTTGGGGCAGCTCCTGATGGAACACAAAGGGGTGGAAGAATCTTAGAGAGACAGCCAAGGATTGCACCTGGTGACATGTCCTCAGCCTGACATTTACAGCCTCTCCAGAAGTTCTCTCCATGGCTTCAAGCATAGCATGAAAGTAGAAGAGAGAAGGGCCCAAAGGGAGCATAAGGACATAGAAGTAGACATCTCTACCATGAGAGAGTGGACAGCCCACCAAGGCCCATGGGTGCCTCTTCAAGCAGTTGGCCCTATGTAAGATCCTGAATACTCAGCCCAGTCCCTGAGTGGGAGTTGGAGATGAAAAATAAGACTAAAGTCCTAACACCCCAGACTAGGAATTGAAGTTAATCTAATTCATGAAAAAATACAGATGCAGTATTTCTCCACACTTAGGTCCATGGATTGAGGTTGGAACCAGCAATAGTTTTACAGCCAATAAAAATCTTTCATTTGGAACCATGCTTGGTCACCGGGAGCATAGTTTGCTTGGCTATCTCAGAAAGACCATGCTATACCATAGACAGAAGGTATCAAACACCACAAAGACTATTCAACACCATCTCTTCTCTGTCCCCTTGCAACCTGTGAACACCATTCAGGCCACCAATGGCCTGTCATTCCCCAGCTGGCCCTCAGGCACACTTCCTGACCTTCTCTTCTAGGAAGCCCCTCTAGATGGGCTTCCAGGACTCTCTTTCAAACGAAGCCATGTTTTAGTACATGAGATTAGCAAAAGAAACTTCATCTTGCCTCATTTGGAAATTCTTTTTTGGGGTGAGGAGATCCTTTCTAATAGGGGACCACAGTTAGAAAACTAGGAAGATATCAGGAGGGGATAAAAGATAGATGTGAGCACCATGCCCCTACTTGGCACACATTGGACATGTTGCATGAACACCAACTTTCCTTGCCGAGTACCCAGGTCTGAGATGAACATTAAGGAGTCACAGATTCATGCCCTGACCCTTGCTTCTAGCTAAATAAAGTGATCTAAAGTCTCTGCTGAAGGAAGTTCAACTGAAGGAAGTTGAACCCCCTTCCATGAAGGGGAAGAGTGAATTTTGAGTACCCACTCAGTAGCTACATCTAATTTATTGGTCTGTAAATTCATTTACTCTCCTGGAATCGTGTAATTGTGCCATTAAATACAGAAAAAAATTAACATGGAGCTTACCTTTATGGAGGGAAGGGCGACAGCAATAAAATTCATGCATAGGAAACTGAAATTTGTCAGGGACACAGAAAGGACACCCTATATGGAGGGTCTTTTGAATATTTGACCCATTCTATTTTCACCAGAAACCTCCTTGTGCTGGTACTGCAAGTAGAACCACCCTGAGCCATGCAGAAATTTAAGGAAAATAAAGCAAGTCTATCCTAAATTCCCTTTATGGGTGGTGCTTAGGGAGTGGATGGGTCACAGATGGAGAAGTCCTACAGCTGGCCTCCAGGAACTAAGGCCCAGCCTAAATTCATTTGTCATCAGGAAATATAGTATACAGGCAAGAGGTTTATTAAATTATCCAACTAAATTGTCCATCATTTCTTCATTCTCAAAATCCTAATTTCTCTTTCACTCAAGTTTTACTGCTATTATTATAGCAAGTATTATTTCTATTATTTTTTCCTTAATCCTTTGAAAATCAGCACTAAGCTAGGCCCAAATGAGAGCAAAGTAGACCATCACCCTATGGGCTCTGGGTGAGTGGAAGAAATGTTGGGGTTAAGTCCTGGGTTCTGGAGTCCATTCTGTCACTAAGCTAATCTGTATCAATAAAATGAAAGGTCCCAACTCAGGTCCCAACCAAAGCTGGTCTCTTGGTTTAGGGAGTCCCATGCCCTCCCCAGAGTCCTGCCCAGACCAAGAGAAACAATGGAACCCAATAGAAGGGACACATAGATAGGCATCAGTCCACTTAGACATACCCAGAACAACACTTTTTAGATAGGACATGGCCAATCGCATTTGCAGACTAGAGTTTTCTAGACCCATACTTCCTTTGAGAAGGGTTTAATTTTCCTAGTGGGGTGAAGGAACAATCCCTAATTCCCAGAGCAAACCCATCATGAAACATGATCTGGGCCCTTCAGCAAGCCGTCATAAGGCCTAAACCCCAAAAGAAGCCTAGCAATGAAAATGAGAGGAAATTATATGAACAAAAATATATATTTCTTGCTACTATTTATGTCTGTCATAAAGATTCAGTTGATTGTTGTAACTTACCATATGCGCTCAAGAGAGCAAATACCACAAGAACCAAAATCCATTATTTCTCTCAACCACCAAGCGCCAGCTGTAAACCAAGACACCCTGGTTCAGCATTACTGCTCCTCATCATGGGCAGCTATTCCCAGGTTGTACTTGGGTTTGGACCAAAAGTCTGAGTATGGTCATTGTGCAGCTGATGGGTTTGTTTGGCTCCCATTCAGATTCAACACCATGGACTCTTCCCCAAAATATGCACATTACTATGATGGGACTTAGAAAATACAATTTTCAGTTTTAGTGAGAAAGATTCTGATTTAGACCATGAACTCTACAAAGTCAGGGTTGTATGTTACATATTCTTTACTTCCAAGAAGTAGCCTAGTGGTTACCACATGGGGATAAGTGCACAATAGCTTCTGAAGTGAAGTTATGAGTATTGTTGGTAGTATATGCTGTCCTCTCCCTGCCTGCCCCACATACATACACACAATCCTTTATCTAGCTCCTGCCAGGCTCTGCTGTGTATTCCAAGCAAAAGGCAAATGGCAGCTTCATGCATGTATACACATGGAGGCTACTATAGTGCAATGCCCTGCCCACTACCTTCCCCAAGAATGGAGCTCTGTCTTTCAATGAAGGGAGAGAGAGCTTCTGAAAAACTCTTCTCACTTTCCTCTTTGTGTCTCTCCTTGGTAATACCTGGAATCTGGAAATCTCAATAGGGAGGCATCCTCAGCCTTAAAAGGTTAAATGAGACCTTAGAGAAAGAGACAAGGTATGACAGCTTAAGACCTATGGTGGAACTTGTCCTAAAGGAGGAGGATCAAAGAGAAGGGAACAAATCAAGATCTCTGTACTGTCCAGCCCAGCTCACATGGTTTGGGACAGAACACTGGTCATATGGGGCAGCATTTTGCTGGAAGGTTTCCTATTTCTCTTCTCAGGAGCCAAACCTAATAGGAGATAATTGGACAAAGTACCAGGTGCCAGATAGTAGAAAGAAAATTTCTACCACCATGTATGAACCTCAAGCAGGGCTTCCCAGCACTCTGAAGGAGATAATTCTGTGAGTCTTACCAAAACCTTGGAATCAAGAGGCCTACACAATGATGGACAAAGTTTTAAAATAAGTTGACCCTATGTTCCAGTTTGCCTGGGACAGTTCCAATTAATGCTTACCGTTCTAGTGTCTTATCCTGCTTCGCAGGATTTTCCCTCTTCTGACAAAGTATCATCATTAATGGTTGCATTAAAGTCAGCTAAAAGGGGTTAGATTGAATTCCACTTTGGACTTCCTCCTTCCATCATGGTCATGTACAGTCATATATATACACATTTTAATACATGATTACATTTGAAAATGACCAGCAATAATCCATCTCTATTTTTCTGGCTTTTCCCATGTAACATAATGGACATCTTTTTCTTAATGAGAGCATGTAAGGTGCTCTCTGATGAAATAAAATTCTTGGACATAAGCACCTTGGGGAAGTTAACTTCCTCAGTTTTCAGGTAGTTGTGGGAAGAGGATTCAGTGGTTGTACCCATTTCAGATGCCTGGTGTGCCAGTCAATTTCTGTAGGCTGTGTCATGTGCTGTAGAGGTCGACAGGCCACTGCTTGATGGGGGTCAGTAGGAAGTGTGCAAATTTGTAGGTTAATATAAACATGAGACTATTGGAGAAAACAGAAGCTGAGCAGTCCTGCTGGGAAGCACATAGAGTACCAAATATTCTTGCCACAATAGCTTGTTTCATTTATTATATGATATGCACCTATTACTATTTTTTTTAATTTTGATTGTTTCATGTTTTTCATTTTAAAAAACCTTTTGGAAACAATAAAGTAAAAAATAGGAGTGTAAGTTTAATGAAAAAAGTAGGTATTGAATTCCCATTTTTTAAGAAAGTTGAAAGGGAACATGAAAATTGCACAAAGGGTTAGTCAACATTAGCTCTCCATCATGGGGGCTGTGGTCATATCACTACCCAAGTGGAAACTAGAGAACACAAATCTGTTGAGGAATCATTGGTATCTCTCTCAGAAGTTAGTGGTTATTTTTGAGAAGAATGTGCCTGAAGACAATAATTTAACCACATGGTTGTAGTGTGTTTATATATTGTGTGGTGTGGCATGACTTTTCATTCAGATCAAATGACTCTCCTAAATTCATTTTACTCATTCTTGATTCCAGTTTGTCTTGTGCATAAGTGAAAAAAAAAAAGAAGGTAAGTTGTTATGTGGACATTTTATTGACAGAGGAAGAGGCCAAAAAATTGGCTCAGAGGAAGAGCCAAAAATTTTATTGGCACATGGTTAAAGAGGCCAGTTTTATATAAATGTCATGGATACTTCAAGCTGAAAATCAGTTCATTCCAATTACTGGGTTTTTTTGCATATAGTTCACAGAATCAAACTAAAGCATTTTAAAGTTCATTCTGTTGAAAGTGAAACATCTGACCTGATTGTAAATGTTGTTGTAATTTCACTTAGAGAGTACAATGTTGAAGATACAATTAGTTTTTGAATGTAAACTATCTGTGGAAAATGTCATAGTGAAAATAGTGTTATTACTCAAGAAGTCAGTGGAGTAGAAATATATTTAAATTTGTTGTCATGCACAGATAATTTATAATTTTGTTCAAACAAACTTCAAAGTTCAACATTAAACAGTAGTTGTAGGCTGGAGTATCTCGTAGTGCCAGAAAGTATGAACATGCTAAAAAACACATTAATGGGGGTGAAAGGTAAGAGCCAACAGAAAGAACTGGTAATGTCCAGGGTTCCTGGGTGGTTCAGTTGGTTAAGCATCTGCCTTTGGCTCAGGTCATGATCCTGGAGTCCCAGGATTGAGTCCCACATTAGGTTCCCTGCTCAGTGGGGAGTCAGCTTCTCCCTCTGACTCTCCCCCATCTCATGCACTCTCTCTCCCTCAAATAAATAAATAAAATTTTAAAAAGAAAGAAAGAACTGGTAAAGTCCAAAGTGGAAAAATTTGAGCAACATATATATAATATAGTATTGGATTATAATCCAAAGTATAAAAAGAAATCCATAAGTCCATACTGATATAAATAAATGGATGGATAAATAAATAAGTGGGAGAAAGGAGACACATATTATTTACATAAATAATTTATTTAGACACTCCCTCTTATATAAGGAGTTTAATGCCCTACTCTTGCCCTTGAGTATGGGCTGCACTTAGTGACTGACTTGGGAAGAACAAAGTGACTTTGCAGTAGAGAACCCTGGCAAACACTAAATTAGTTAGGTGATCAAGATCCCCAGTGATAAGTCATGTTAACAGCATGTGCCCCTGATGTGATGCAATGAGAAGGGCACTTCCCCTGTGTAGTCTTCTTCCCCCAAACTCATAATTCCAGTCTAACCATGAGAAATACATCGGACAAACTCAGATTGAGGGACACTCTGCCAGATGCCTGGGCAGCCTTCCCCCAAACTCTCAAGGTCATGAAAAACAAGGAAGGGCTAAGAAATTATCATAGACTGGAGAAGACTAAGGAGACATGACATGACATGACAATCAAATGTAATGTGGTATCCTGGATGGAATCCTGGAATAGAAGAACATTAGGAGAAAAACTAGTAAAATCTGAATAAAGTGGGGAGCTCAGTTAATAGTAATGGTGGTTTCTCATGACCGAAATGTACCAATAGTAATGTAAAATATCAATAGCTCAGTGGGGGATACTGAGGGAGAGGTACAGGGAAATTCTCTGTACTATCTTTAGAACTTTTCTACAAATCTAAAATCTTTCTATAGAAAAGTTGTTAAACATAGTAGCGGGAGTAGAAAATTTTTAGAAATGTTTTAATATACACACAGAAAAATTCCACAAGTTTTTGTGACAAAGCACATATTTAATCCAAAACAACAATTTAGCATGGCAGAACACATGTTTGCTCTTTGCTGCTCCTCATGAGTAAAATTTTTTAAATATTTGATCCATTAAAGAATTAGTAAGTCAACCTAAGAGCTGTAGGTTAAGGGGATTTAACTTTTTTGTAAGCAAGTTCTCTACATTTTGTATGTATTTGATTCAAAACATATTGGAAATCTTTCATTAAACTATTCAATGAATGGAAAGCCAAGAACATCAGCATTTGGAGTTTTTACTGAATTTTAGTTGTTGGCAACAAAGATTACAAACAGGAAGACACTGAAATATAGCCTGTGAAAATAAAGGAGGGGGTACTAAACAAATTTTGGGAGGTGGTGGGGGAGAAAGAGAGAGAGAGAGGAAAGATTTTCCATGAAATGAAATACTTGGGACATACTTATACTAAAAAATACCTCTTGTTTATCTAAATTCATATTTAGCTGGAATTCCTGTTTTTATCTGCCTAATCTGGCAGCCCTAATTGTGGAGAGAAGGCTGGCTTCCAACCCAGCCTCATTTACACAACAAACTTCTGTTAGCCTGGCTCTGTCTTAGGTACTGGGGGTAAAAACATTAAAATATATGAATTTATTGTTGAGAGACTCTAGTCCCTAATAATTTACTGTGCGGTCTTGGAGAAGTCACTTAGCCTCTCTGAAATCTGTTTTCATCCGTAACATGGGTATAACTGCAGTCTTAGGCTAATTTGTGCACAAATGGAGCTCTGAAGGAATTTTGGAAAAGTCTGTTATTAGACAAACCTGTTTTAATTACTCCACCAAGTATTTTTGGCAAACCTGAAACTAGGGCAGATTTGTGGGCCAAGTCCCCTACATATGTCCTGAAGGATCCAATATTTTTGCCAGTTTGCCCTGTTTTAAAGAGTTGGTCTCCTCCCCATCTTGTTAAAACTATTCCCCTAGTCTGAACCTCATCCCTGGAAAGAGGCAGGAGGAGCTCAAAGCCAACAGCAGCAGCAGAGTAAACAGTTGGACCCAGAGACAAGCAAACTCCTCCTTATGTCACCACAGGTCTCTGATGGGGAGAATGATGGGAAACAAGAGGTATAGTGTGACTAAGCTCAGGAACCCCCGAAATGTGAGCAGCACACAGCTCAGGAGGCTGCTGACTTCTTAGTGAGTATGCCAAGGCTGAAATGCCCCCTCAAAGTCACTGCCACTAGGCGTCAGATGGGGTAAGCACTACGGGACAGTTGGATCCGATCTCCAACGTCCTGAGAGAGGGAGAGATGCATGCCTGCCCATCACTCCTCCACCTCCTCTACGTCCACCATGAAGCTGATGAAGTCTGATGTCTACTGGACATAAGTTAGAAGCTGGGAACATTCTGCTAGCAAAGACACCGCAGTCCAGTTGGGGAGACAGAACCCATGCCATGATGCCTTGCATTGTCTGTTGATGATTTTTATGTATCAGCGGCAAGCAGCAAGTCAATCACTGTCTGACTTAGAACTCTAAGAGGATTATTATAGTAGAAACATTTTTTTTTCTTATGACAAAATGCTATAAATAGTAAAGGATGCTGCTTACCTTGTTTTTCTTGTCCTGGGTAGCAAATTGTTATTTAAATATATTCCTAGATTGAATAAAGCTGGAGAGGTATCCTCCTCGGACATTATTAAAATTGACAAAAGTATTCATCAAGTATGTATTGTGGATATGGAATGAAAACCATTCACAATTTTTTCAGCACAAAATCTACAAAGATGAGATTTCCTGTCACTGGAGATCTGGTAGTTATTCTCCAGTAATGCCTTACTCCAAATCTGGTGTAAACCCTTGGTCCCGGTGGCCAAGAGAAGTCACTCCATCCAGGAGGGATTTCTTTGCTTCCAGATCCTGCTACAGTGACTCTCTGTCACAATCACATCCTGCCTGTCCCTTGCTTGTGCTTTTTGATTTGCCTTTCTTCCCTGGTGGTCCTTAACTACTCAGTCCTTGCTAATGTGATTGCTCAACATTCACGAGACTACCATGATTTTTTTTTATTTGACTTCTAATAAAGTTTTCTTTTCTGATATGCTTCCTAAAATATTCCATTAATTTGGGACTGGCTTTTGTCCATTGCTTGGGCCTCCCATGCTCCCAAGCTGAGTCTCTGCCTTACATTCGTGCTCTGCAGTGAGAAGCAGAAGGGAGGTAGGTGGGTTATCTACCACTACCCTCTTGCCATCTTCCACCTATATAAATGCAGTTAGCTCTTCTTTTTCCCCTCCCTTTATAATGTCAAAAGAAAACAATTGGACTGATTGTCACCAAAAGTCGGGTGCACGTTTGGGATATCTGCTCAAATACAAGCTATGGCACAGAACATGGAATTTGCTTTGGAGGGCCCTGGGGGAACCTGAAGATATTGGGCAATCATCCTCAGAGCATGTTCCAAGGGCTGTGGATCCATAAAGGGATTAATAGGATATGAACAGAGAAAACAATGTTTTCAAATGTAAGTCCCCAAATAGAAAGTCACAGCACAGATGTTGTTTTACCCATCAGAATGACTTCTAACAGCCCTGGGAGGCATGTGTGTGTGCACATGCACAGTTATTGTACATCATGTGCTAGGCATAATATAAAGTATGTTCTGTGAGTTATAGTCAATGATACCTAAGAGAGTTATATTATTACCAGGCCTATTTTACAAATGGGGAAAAAGGTCCAGAGAAGGTAATAGCTGTGTGACCTTGGAGCAAATAACTCAAGTGGAAAGTTAAACTTGAAATGCTGACTCCTTTAGAATCACTTTTTGAAGCCTGTACTGAAAAACTAACAAGGATGCCACATGACACAGCCCCTCTGTAAGCCCATCGAGTGCTGCCCAGGTCCCCGCGTACATGCTGCTGTCTGTGTGAGCATCACATGGACACTCACTCCCTTTCATCTGTACTGGCTACTCAGCCAGGAATATTGGGCAGACACGGGCAGAAGCCGTGCTATCAGCTGTCGTCTGACCTGTAGGGAGAAACATTCCAAATACAAGGTAGCGATTTTAGCAGGATGTAAAGAGGAACTATCCTCCCTGGAGGTTTGAATGACATCAGAATAGGTAAGCAGGAGAATCATATCATTTACTTTCCAGGGGAACTTTAAAAATAGCAGCAGCTTCCTTCTGTTGGAACAGTGGTAATAGTATATCTAGGTCACGTCTGTATGTGATGCCAAATCAGCTATTGTAATGCATCAGTGCAGGAAGTAAATGCAGTTTATGTCAATACTGCACAAAGTTTAAGCAATTTGGCAGTTGTCAGTTTGCCTGGTAAATCTTGACAGCAGGTGACTTGTACACTAATGTGCATCATAGGGCTCTAATTGGTCAGTTTAGTGTCGAGCATGATCAAATGGAACATAATGTTCCATTTGCCCTGGGCAGTGGAAAGCGATCAGTGTCAGTATACTCATTCATTCATTAGGCACCCACTACTTTCCAGACATGACACTGGGTAGCTGACCTCATGGTGCAACCGTAGCACATCTTACTCCAGATAGGATGCTGGGCACTGGAGTTACAGGATGGATAAAATGCATTCCTTGTCCTGGAGAATCTCACAGCCCAGTGGCCTGGGTTCTAGTTTCAGCTCTACTATTAATAGCATCATGTTCTGTACAAATGACTTGACCTCTTTCTGGGTCTGATCTAATCTGTAACACGAGAAGAGCAGACTGAGACCCCTTGCCTGGGATGGGCATAAGTTTACATGGATGTTGATGCCATCTCTTCTACTAATATTTGGACTACTTCTATGTACCAGGCATTGTGTTTTGCAGAGATAACATGACAAGGATGCCATCCCTTTCTTTGAGAAGTCCTGTGGGAGGGAAAAACATTGAGGCTGGAGAGTGGGGTGTAATGTTGCATTACAGAGGTAGACATGAGGCATGAGGGCATCAGGAAATAGGCTGTCTAGAGGAAAGCTCAACTGGGTCCTAGAGATTAAGGAGAAGTTAGTTAACAGATTAAGGGGTTAGGAGAAGGAATTCCAGGCAAAGAGAAGATCATTAGCAAAGATCCGGAGACAAGAGGGTGGTTTTGGTGTTTTTTTTTTTTTTTTTTTTTTTTAGAATTACAGGCAGTCTAGTATGAATGGAGGGGAAAGGAGGGAAGAGCAGAGGAAGGGGAGAGGTGGGCAGGGAGTTTAGAAAGACAGAAGGAGGGGGATGCGAGGAGAAGGAAGAAGAGTAGGGAAAGTAGGGGAGAGGACACGTATATGGGATTATGGAAAGTGTTGAGAGGCAAAGTAGAAGGGAAAAGCAGGGACCAGATCATGAAGAACTATATCCCCCATGTTTAGGAGTTTGGTCTTGAACTTGGGACAATCAGAAGTCACAGAGGGCTTTCAGAAACAGAATTCTGAGGTTGGAAGGGAGCTTTGGGGTCCAACATGAGGAACATATACTGGAGGGCAGTCAGAAAGAGCAATGCAAAGGTTGCTGGATGACTTGGGTCTTACTGGAAAAGATTTTTTCTCTCCTCCCCTCCCCTTTCCCTTCCTTTCTTTTCTCTTCTCTTCTTTTGGGTGTTGGGGAGGTCCACAGAAGCTTCACAGGCAGGAAGGAATGCAGTGCGGGTGCTCCATGGCTCTGAATACAGCAGAGGTAGTTTTGTGACTGTATAAGGAGCTGGTGACATCCATTCTTGCTGAAATTCCTCTCTGTCAAGACCAGGCTCCAGCCCATAAGAAGGCAGTGACTGCTTGGAAGTGACTCATCATGGGTGGCTCAGATGATACCAGATTCTAAGAATCTTAACTATGTGGCTTGACTGAGTGCCCTTGACAACTCAGTTGTTTCTCTTCTTTCCTTGTGTGGTTTTGGCCCAGAAGAAGGTGCCAGGTTTGGTCATATCCATCCTCAAATCCTGTAAAATATTTGTATAGGGCCCCTGGAACCCCTGGAGCCCCATGACTCTACGCATAAAGGCCTGAGCTAAATGCAGTTGAAGTATTTTCAATATAAGGCAAGTAGAACTGAGGGGGAGCTAAATGCCAGAGGCTTTACTTGAATAAATAAGAGGATCTCATTATAAAATACGCCCCATATGAATAAGAAACTTTAGTACCTAAGTAATTAAAGGGCAAGTACCAGAGGTGAACATCAGCAGGAAAGCTGCAGCACGAAGTGACGGAAGAGGGAAGGACAGTGGAGCCAGACTGCCTGGGCTGGGGATCCAGTCCCACCACTGGTGAGCTGTGAGGCTGGGACAGGTCATGTGGCCTCTCTATGACTCAGTCTCCTCATCTGTAACATGGGGATAATAATACCACCAACTTCATGAGTTGCTGAGAGAATTAACTGAGTTGATCCTTGTGAAGTCCTTCAAAGCAGCTCCTGGCACATAACAAGTGGTATAGAAGTGTCTGTTAAATAAAAACAAAGAAAAAAGTTACCTTTCCCTTAACAAATAAGTTGTGCAAGCATTCCTGGAGGGGAGGCTGAGGGGTGCAATGACATCTTTTTTGATTCTGGGTGAAGGAGATCTGAAAATAGGGAGAACGTGTGGCCAAGGGCACATAGTCATGCTGATCCGGCACAGGGGTCGATGATGTCTCTCTGTTATGTCTTCGTAATAGAGAGTCTGAACAAAGAATTGGACGAAGAAGGAAAGGAACTTTTCTTTTAAACCCTTAGATATCAGGCTGAAATTAAACCTATTTAGGTTAGCACATGGAGAATAAAATTTCTAAAAGTAAGCTTGAGGGGGAAAAAATGTTAAGAGACCCAGAGTTGGGTAGTTAAGAGAAGAAAAAGTGGAATAAAAATAACTCTGCACCCCCATGCAATCCCACACAGGCAAAAAAATTTATCCAGAGTGTAAGGCTGCCCCTGCCTCCACCTTTCAGAAGATAAGGCTCTCCCATAAGCTTGACCCAACCCAACCATGATCTCTCTGCTTTAGGACCTCTGTGCTGGCCACAGGACAAGGGATAACTCCACATTGTCTTTCTTGTTCCACTAGGTTGTTCCTCCTATGTAAGACTGAATCCCTGGCAGAGTTCCCTGAGATCTGGTCCTAGGCCTGGGCCAACAGAAAACACCAATTCATAGTTCAAGTTTGCTGTGGAATAGTGTGATTTGTCTGGGCTCTGTTTCTTTTTGCTTTTTCCAAGCATCTTCTCTTTGCTTCAGGATTCTTGGATCCCCCTTTGTACCATTGCTCCACGGGACCCATGGTCTCTTGGTGTTTTCTGGAGAAACCAGAGAGACAGTTTTAAGTTCGCAGTCATCAGTTCTCCTTATAACATTTTCTAAGTCATTGAATAGTCTGTTCCGGGAGTCCTTGACATCACTACCCAGAAGCCATCAGCAAGATTAATAAAGATAGGTGTCCATCAAGGGAGAGGATGGAGGAGACAAAAAATCAGGGGTTCTAAATCTAACCTCCATCCCCATATACACACCCCATGCTCCTACCACGTGTGCACGCGCACGCGCGCACACACACACACACACACACATTCTTCCCTCATTTCTGGGTGTGTAACCTTAGACAAGTGCATGTCACTATTATTGGCTTTGATTTACTTATCTGTAAGTGGGAAAAAATAGTTTCTGATCTAAACATTTTAATGAATACAATAACAAATTAATTGCTAATTAATACTTGCATAGCATTTTATATCTTATGACTGTTGTTCATGTCCAGCAACAATTACTTAAGCAGGTCATTACAAAGAGGAAGATGTGAGACAGGTGACTTAGTGAAGGGCTGTGTGAAGACAGGAAGGTTTAGTCCTTACATAAGGAATTTTCTATCCAGTCCATGGAAAAGTGTCCCTAGCCTTCTTTACCCAAACTACTTAGTTCATGGTTGTTGTGCAATAAATGATAATGGCAAACAAATGGCAAGATTCTGACCCTGGCCCTGAATAACAGTCCTGGAGTAAAGAGCCTGTAGACAGATACTTTATTTTGCTTTTGTTTTGATTTATCTCTGGTCTACACATACACACACACACACACACACACACAACATACATACACTATTTCCTATTTTGAATGATACTCAGGAGAGTTCAGAGAGAGCTGTATGTGCTATAAAAGAAGGGTCCCAGGATAAATAAATAAGTTATTTTATTTTTTAAAATTTTATTATATTATGTTAGTCACCGTACAATACATCATTAGTTTTTGATGTGGTTATTTTAAAATCTCAATTTAAAAAATCCAGGTAAAATTCCAAATAAAGTCCCATTTTGGGCTGTACATCAAATAAAAGAGTTTTAATGGTAATGATCATTATACACCGACTGAAAGAAGCTGAAGATTCTTCATTAAGAATCTTTTTAGTGACTTTGAAACAGGGTTGTTGTTGTTGTTTCAAACAGTTCTGTAATGAGTAATCTGAGTAATATTCCATCCTTCCTGGAGGCTGGGGGATGAATGACATCAACACTCAATATCTCCTAAACCTGAATTTAATGTTCTTACATTGCTGTGAGCATCAAAACTGAAAGCTGTCATACAGCTGTTATTTCTAATGGGACTAACAATGAAATAAAGATGCCATCATTTACTGTGAGGAACAAATGAGAAAATGTATGTAAAATGCTTAGTAAGATATCTGCTATTTAAATGCTTTCAGCAAATATTGGTCTTTAATAATGATGATGGTGATAATAAAACTATACTTCTTTCTCTGTGCAGGATTTTTTATGCAGGCCAGGTGAGAACAGATGTTAAGAGATAAGAATTTGTTTAAAATGAGTTCCTAAGAACGTTTCCCATAGCCAATCCCATTTTCCTGAACCTTGACTAAAAGCCTTGAGAAAAATTGAGAGCCCGTATTTTCCCTACAGCAGAGTTAGTCATCACCAGTCTATAAAATTAAACTGGTTATTGGCTTAAAACACTGATAGTCATCAGAGGTTTATAGTTAGTCTGTGAGTTGATTCATTTGATTTTTTTTCCCCATCCTAAGATATGATTTTGGTCACTCCGTATAAGAACACAAAACAAGAAAGAAAGCCAGAGTGGTCATGGAGGAGGAGGAGAAGGGGAACCTAACTTGAAATCTTCACTTGTTAAGACAAAAAAAACAAATTATCTTTGTTCTTAAAAACTGGTGGCAGGGGCAGAGAGACATGAGAAAAGAGAAAGGTATTGAAGCTTTAGATGCAAAAAAATATTTGTATAAAGATTACACTTGAAGAGCAAAAAATCTTCTAGTGCCGGACTTGCTAAAAAACAGGTTGGAGGGCTCTGGGGAGCTATAACGGTGGTGGAAAATGGGTGCCCTTATGCTGTGTTGAGTAAGCTATTATGGTTAGCCCCATTTTTTAAAATTTTCCCTTGAGTTTTAAAAATTAATAATTTAAAGGATTCACATCACATTTTGGATTTCTGGCTTCTTTTGAAAAGTCAGGAAATGAGGCACAGCACAGACTACCCTCCTCCAGAGCAAATGTCACTATGTCCCTCCCTTTCAGTATGTGCTCCCCAGCTTGTCATAACCTGAATTCTACTTCTTATTGAGTTTACATGTAACTGGCCTTGATTCTTTCTATGGTCTGCCTGTCCCATGTAGGCACTGGAGTTGCAGCCCTCGGTTCAAAGTCATTGAAGGTTGTCTATAGGAACATGGTAAAAAAGGTGACTTCCAAGGAATGAGCTAGCGAATAGTCCTTCAAAGGCACCTAGACTTAGGGGACTTGATGACAAGAAAGATGCATTTTTATCTTTGTGTTCCAGGACTTTGTAACTCATTGGGTCTGTGTACATTTTTAAAAAAATGAATGGTTTATAGATATTGACAAACTGATTCTGAAGTTTATGTGGAGAGGTAAAAGACCCAAAATAGACAACAAAGTATTAGAGGAGAACAAAGTTGGAGGATTGACACTGTCAGACTTCAAGACTTACCTGAAGTAATCAAGACAGTATATTATTGGTGAAAGAATAGGCAGATAGATCAGTGGCACAGAGTAGAGAGCCCAGAAATAGATTCACATGAATATACCCAACTGATCGTTGACAAAGGAGCAAAGGCAATACGGTGGAACAAAGATAATCTGTGTTGGAACTGACTAGACATGCAAAAAAAAAAAAAAAAGAATATGGACACAGACCTTACACTCTTCACAAAAATGAACTCAAAATGGATCATAAACCTAAATGTAAAACATAATACTATAAAACTCTCAGAAGATAATACAGGAGAAAACCTAGATGACCTTGGATATGGTGGTGACTTTTTTTAGACACAACACCAAAGGCATGGTCCATGAAAGAAATAATTGATAAGTTGGACTTCATTAAATTAAAAATTTCTGCTCTATGCAAAGCACCGTCGAGAGAATGAGAAGACAAACCACAGACTGGAAGAAAATATTTGCAAAAGAATATCTGATGAAGGACTGTTACCAAAATATACAAAGAACTCTTAAAACTCAACAATAATAAAATGAACAAGCAGATTTTAAAATGGGCAAAAAACCTTAACAGACACCTCACTAAATAAGATATGCCGATGTTAAATAAGCATAGGAAAAGATATTCAACATCACATGTCATTAGGGAATTGCAAATTAAAACAACAATGTGATACCACTACACACCTATTAGGATGGCCAAAATCCAAAGCACTGACAATACCACATGTTGGTCTGGATGTGGAGCAAAAGTAGCTCTCCTTCCTTCCTGGTAGGAATGCAAAATGGTATAACCATTTTGAGAAACAATTTGGCAGTTTCTTACAAAACTAAACATACTCTTATCATAAGATCCAGCAATCGTGCTCCTTGGTGTTTACCCAAAAGAGCTGAAAAGTTATGTCCACACAAAAACCTGCACAGGGATGTTTATGTAGCTTTATTTATAATTACCCAAACTTGGAAGCAACCAAGATGTCCTTCAAGGTGATTGGATAAATAAACTATTATATTCAGACATGGAATATTATTCAGTGTTAAAAAGAAATGAGCCATTAAGCCATGAAAAGACATGAAGGGAACTTAAATGCATATTACTAAATGAAAGAAGTCAATCTGAAAAGAATAAATACTGTATAATTCCAACTATATGACATTCCTGAAAAGGCAAAACTTTGGAGCCAGTGAAAAGATTAGTGGTTGCCAGTGGGGAGGAGAGAAGAGAGGGATGAATAAGCAGAGGATAAACAGGATTTTTAGGGCAATGAAACTACTCTGTATGATACTATAAAAGTGGATACATGTCATTATACATTTGTCCAAACCTACAGAATATACATCACCAAGAGTTCACATTACAAAGGTGAAGTAAACTATGGACTTTGGGTGATACTGACATGTGAAAGTAGATTCACCGACTGTAACAAATACACCACTCTGGTAGGGGATGTTGATTGGTGGGGGAGACTGTATGTCTATTGGGTACAGACTATGAGAGAACTCTGTGTACTTTCCACTCAATTTTGCTGTGAGCCTAAAACTGCTTTAAAACATAAAGTCAATTAAAAAAAAAAATAAATGAATGAGCCCAAAACTTTACTGAGTATATGGTGGGCAGAAAAAAGGGAATAAGGCAAGTGATCATGTCCCTGCCCTCAAGGCATTTGTAATGTAATTGCAAAGATAAGACAACATTTCCATAAAGAGGATAATATTAAAAATATGTGATCAAGTAAGATAAGTTCATTGAAATTATTTTCTATCTACATTAGTTCCCCTAGGGTAGAAATCTTAACACCTAGCACATAGGAGATCAGTTGAAGTCCTAAAGTGAACAGAAGTTTGTGGTTAGGGGCACCTGGGTGGCTCAGGTGGTTAAGTGTCTGCCTTCAGCTCAGATCATGATCTCCAGGTCCTAGGATCGAGCCCCATGTCAGCTCCTAGCTCAGGGGGGAGTCTGCTTCTGCCTCTCCCTCTGCCTCTCCCCCTGCTTGTGCTCTCTGTCTCTCTCTCTCTCAAATGAATAAATAAAATCTTAAAAAAAAAAAAGAAGTTTGTGGTTAAAAAAAAAGAAGTTCTGTGGTTAAGTATTAACTTTTTGGAGGAAAAGGTACTTCTCTCCCCCACCTTTTTTTAATGGAATCATAGCCATAAAGACTTGGCTCTTTTTATTTTTTTTATTTGAGTATAGTTGACACATGATGTTACATTAGTTTCAGGTATGCAGCACAGTAATTCAACAATTCGATGTGCTATGCTATGCTCATCGTAAGTATAGTGACCATCTGTCACCATACAAAAGTATTACACTAACATTGACAATATTCTCCATGATGTACCTTTTTTCCCATGACTTATTCATTCCATAACTAGAAGCCTGGATCTCCCACTCCCTTTCACCCATTTACCCATCCTCCCACTCTTCTACCCTCTGGCAATCATCAGTTTGTTCTCTGTATTTATAGGTCTGATTCTGCTTTTTGTTTGTATATTTATTTTGTTTTTTAAACTCCACATATAAGTGAAATCATATGGTATTTGTCTTTCTCAGTCTTACTTAGTTCATTACCTAGTTCATACCCTCTAGGTCCATCCATGTTGTTACATGTAGCAAGATCTCTCATCCTTTTTCATGGCTGAATAATATTCCATTGTCTCTATATATCTTATCTTCTTTATCCAATCATCTGTTGGTGGACACTTGGGTTGCTGCCATATCTTGGCTATTTAAATAATGTTATAATAAACAAACTTTTTTTTAAGATGGAGAACTCTCGTTCAATGAAAATCTTACTGAAGTCCAAATGGAAAGCAAATAAAAATGGATTTGTCCTGGTAGAGCAGGAGGGTTGATCTTGGTTGGTACCTTTAGTTCCTCACTCCTCTGGCAGCCTCTGAGTGAAGATCCAAGGAACCAAATTTTAAAGCAATGGATCTAGGTGCTCCATTCTGTGTCCAGATAAGGACACAAGGACTTAGAATGGGGCATGACCCAAGGGTACAGAGGGAGAGCTTTTTTGTTCTGATTTCCAGTTGGTTGCTCATCCCACATATATAACTGCTCTCTCTACCACCAAAGGACAGCTTCACGATCATGTCCTATGTGTATATGCACAGATGGCCTCAGATGGTTGTTGTGTCTATGTTGAAGACAGTAAATTTAGTTCAGCCAATTTCACCAAACCACTGGTTGATTCAGTAGAACATGAGAGGGTGTTGAGAAATCTTTCTGACCCTTTGTTTTGATTTTGGCATTGGGTAGACTAAACAATTGGTTGACCACCTGAATGGTCACTTCTCTGCAGTTTAAGATACACCCCAAAGCCCTTGAAGCTGCTTTTGGTGAGGTAGAAAATGGTATCAACTCACAGGGCTGTTAATGAGTGTTAAATAAAACAGTGGATATAAGAGGGCATTTATAAATACACGGATTCTGTATTTTCAGGAGGAAAACTTGTGGCAACGAGATCGGGAAGATTGGGTCAAGATAGAGTCAAAAATTAAATCCTCAGTGGCACAGAGTAGAGAGCCCAGAAATAGATTCACATACCCAACTGATCATTGACAAAGGAGCAAAGGCAATACGGTGGAACAAAGATAATCTGTGTTGGAACTGACTAGACATGCAAAAAAAAAAAAAGAATCTGACCTCCTAATTCTTAGTCCAGATGTTTATCCTTGTACACCACCTATATCAGCAAAGATTTAATCTTGACCAGGGTCAACAAACCATAGTTGCTTTCCAAGTTATGGCAGCCTACACGTAGGATATTGCAGGGAGGAGGCAATTTTTTTGCATTCTTTCCCCTCACCCCACAGGAATTAATCACCAAGAATTTCCCTCTTCTTTTCAAAAAGTAAAGAATTCTGACTTAAGTCCTTTTCTCTAACCATAGAGACCCCATGACAGTTTTCTATGTACTGGGGCTCAGTAATCTCTTATTTGATTTTTCGACCTCCCTTTCACATGCTTCAAATGTTAAAGAGATGTGGGTCAATGTATCATCAATGATGGATGAATGGAAGTAATTAAGAAAAAGAAGAAATAATAAAATATTGGTTTAAAAATTGGATCAGGAAGTTTCTTCTCCATCAGTGATTATAAGTTAGGTGTAAATGTAGCATACAGATGCTCTTAGGATCTTGTCTTCAAGGTGGTTCTTGTGAAAATATATCTTTCTACAACAGCACATCCAATAGCATTTTCTGTGATGATGGAAATATTCTATATCTGCACTGTAGTCACTAGCCACATGGTGGCTACTGAACACTTGAAATGTGACTAGTGTGACTGAAGAATTAAATTTAAAAATTGTATTTGATTTTAATTAATTTATATTTAGATAACCACATATGGCTACTGTATTGGACAATGCAGTTCCAGAATATAGTATATCTAAGCTTATAACTATAGAAGGTTAATATTTACTGACTCTATATTGTTAAGGAGGAAAATAATAATAAAACTTAGGTTATCAAAAAGAATTTTATCCCAATTTTATGTTATTTTTAAATGTGTGATGGATAAAAAGGATATATTCAGAATATTAGTAATATGGTCTCTGAGAATGGAATTATAGTTGTTTTTGCTTTTCTGTATTTTCTATTTTCTCTAAAATAAACAATTTGCTATACAGTTTTTAAATGGTTGTTTATCTGCCCACATACTCCACCACTATTCCCAAGCAGTGTTTGCAAAAAGTAAATATTTATTGTATTTAGTTGAAACACTCTTATGTAAAAATCTCACGGCAAGAAATGTGCACAAACTTGCATGAGAGTAGGAAGATAGAGAGATGCAAAATGATCTGGGTATGTCACATACAGACATGAAGAAGAGTGGAGACAGAGAACCCATACCAATTCAGGCCTTGGGTGGGCACCCTGGAGAGCCCCGGGGATCCCAAGGGCCTGGGAACCCAACTACAGCCCATGATTTCAAGAAGATCTCTTAATGCAGAGGTGAGTCATGCCCCTAGTGGAGTGGATCCTGAACCTGGGACTAAGCCAGTGGGAAGTCAGACTTAGCACACCCTCTAAAAACAGACACAGACCCAAGCTGAGGCCAAAACAAATGCATTGCATCATCTTGGGTTATTATCCTCTATCAAAGCCTCTATCCCTTAGGAATAAAAATTGGGTGGTGGTGGAGAAAGGGGGAGGAGAGAGGAAGTAGGCTGTAAATATGTTCTGCTGCAGACAGATCATTCCTTTGGGATCATGAAGTCATTTGAATGCTGATGCTGAAAGGGACCTAGAGGGGTCATTGCATCCATCCCCCTGCCCCTATGGCAGGAACCCACATCATCTCAACTAGTTGTAAAGCTTTTCTGTGTTGCCAGCCCTGCTGAGACAGTGATAAGGACAGGAAATGATTTCTTGCATTTTAATATACCCAGGTGATATTTTATACTCGCTATTGCTTTGCTAGAAATCTATCATTCTATTCTGTGTATATACAAGTCCATTCTCACTCCCCCATACACACTGTATGTCTATTCACTTATGTGTATATTATTAAAGTACTTCTCTGGAGATAATTTCTTTCTTTTTTTCTTTCAGGTTTCTTCAACCAAGGTAAGGTGGAAAAGGGAGAAATTTGAACTAACACTGGTGTAAATTATACTGCAGGTGGCCATACAATAAGTACGTCTTGATGATGGAGTTAAAAAACAGAGCCCAACTTTCTTTAATCCTAGATTCTTTATAAATGTATGGCCAAAGTGATACAGAGAAAGAAGATTGGGATGACTCTTCCTTTGTTTCAATAATTCCCTTCCTCATAGCTGACCCCAAATTATAGAACCCACTGAGCTATTTCCTCACTAAGACTTGGAGAAATTTCTTATGGATTGGAATACTCCCCTGTATTTTTTTTCCCCCGATCAAACCAAAAAATCTTCATAAGAAGGGGGGAAAAACACAAAATTTTCCATTTCACATATCCCATTTGAAACCCAGTGGATTTTTCTCACACTAAACTGGTTTTAACTCAAAGTCTAGAATTTCACTAATGAAAATATAAGAAGAGAGGCAAAAGTGAGATAGAACCAGGATGAACCAATCAGTCTCCAAAAATAAAGTATGAGGGCACACATTTTCACTCTCAGGACCTCACCCGCTGCATTGATAAAATCCCATTGCTCTGACCAGGGCAGTGTCCTGTTCTGTCTGTACTATAATAACCCCACTGATTGTTCTTAGGAGGCAAAGAACATTGAGATTCTGGTACTGCAACTGGGCTAGGTGAGATATGGTTTGGATGGAGAAGGGGATGAGGCAGGGTATGTCTCAGTAGCACAAAAGGTTGGGTAGAGGGAAAGAAGAAGCAACATGAGCTGTCTAGGCTAAGTTGAGGCCAGAGACATACTAACCATGCTGAAACCAAAGTTCTATGCTGGATTATAGTATTAAAAAAGGAGGCCCTGGGATACTAGCCTGAGGAATCTCAATTCAATATGGCAGGCAACTTGGAATCATTGGAAGCTCTGAAACAAAGGGATAATATGGCAAACCATGCCTTTGAAGAATGTTAATGTGTCAGGAGTGTGCAGGCTTATTTGCAGAAGAGAAGAGAGATTGCAGGCAGAAACCCCAGTAGAAAGATGTTGCAAGAATCCTGGTCAAAAGTGGTGAGAGCTTGGAGAGGAGGCTGGCAACAGGGATAGTAATAAAAATAATAATATAGCTCACATTTGCTGACACTTATTACTTGCCAACCATTGCACTAAGTCAGCAACACTGACCCAAAACCAGACAGTAAAGAGAATCCAGAGACAAGGGCCTTTGCCCTTCCCCATGTGGGCATGGGTCACCAGTGACCTTCTGATCAACCATGGGATTGGCTGAAGGCCCTGCTCTTCCCTACCTCTTTCTTCCACCTGCTTTTCCTCAGCCACCTCAGGCTCCTGCACCCGGGGGACAGGCTGACTTCATTTCTTTACAAGTGCACCATGTAATTCCCAGCTTTCGGTTTCCCTCGGGTCTGGGAGAGGGGTATGTTGGGGAAGACAGCAGCAGTAAAAATGTCTCTGTGAAGGATGGGACCTCCAAGGGGGTCTGAGAGCCAGTATCTGCCAAAGGCCACTGGGAGGAGGGGCAGGGAGTTCTGACGTCAAAGAGCCTCCAGGGTCCTGACACAGAATGAGATAATGGCTTATTTCCTGAGGGAGTAAACCCTCCTTGTCCCTAGGTTCTGGTATAACTCAGGGCACTAGGAGGTTAACCATAGATGAGAATCTTCTCCTTGTTAGGTTTGCCTTAGAAGATGTGCATATGTGTCACATACATATGTTCATATATGCATGCTTTCTCTGGGTAGAATTTAAATGTCATTACCCCGTGTCTTCACTTCCTCTTTCTTCTATATCTCTTCTCTTCAACAATCATGCCTTGTCCTTTTCTTGAACTTTCTCTTCTCCTTCCTACCCCAGTGAGTTAGAGAAACCTTAGACTACATAACTTCCATGAGGGGAATGAGAGCAGGTAACGTTTCTATTCTCCTCTTTCCCATGAAACGCATCAAATTAGAGTCAATTACCCCATAATCAAGTTAAATAGGTACCAGGGGAAGGCATAAGACTCTTCCTAATGGTCTGAAGTGTGGGATTCAGGTTCATTGAATGAAATCTCAAAGAAGCCCATCCTCATTTATGACATGCTTATCAGTCCTTACAGGTGCTCAGCAAGAACCACCCCCCCCCACACACACACACATACATTATCTCCAGGTCTCCAGGTAATGCCTCTTAAAGTCCTTCTTCTACAGAGGATCTTGAAGGAAAGAGCCAAAACTGTAGCTTTCCTGAGTGGTTATTTTCAGAGCAGCCAGGGCTCCCCTTTTCTTTCTTTCTTTCTTTCTCTTTCTTTCTTTCTTTCTTTCTTTCTTTCTTTCTTTCTTTCTTTCTTTCTTTCTTTCTTTCTTTCCTTTCTTTCTTTCTTTTTTTTTTATTTTGGAGCAAAATGGTGGTTTATTAAAGCACAGGGACAGGACCCGTGGGAAGAAAGAGCTGCTGCACTGGGGTTGTGAGGGGTGGCTGATTATATACTATGGTTTGGGAGAGGTAAGGAAAAGGGAGGTTTCAAAAGGATTTTTGTACAGACTGACACCAAGCCGCTCCCCTTTTATTTCCATATCAGAGGGCAGGATTCCCCTTGCTTCAAGATTTCCACTTAATTGTCTGACCACATAATTTTACTTGGCCTACAACATCTACATCCTCTTAGACAAAACAGAGCCCATAAGCATATAAGTAGGCCATCAACATCTGATGTCTGACCATTTTGACCTTAGTTTTCCATTCTTCTTATAGAATATAGGAAGAAACCCATTACTCAATCAGTTAACAAGTTAGTATTCTGCCTAAGTAGAAGAAAGTCTCTAGAAAGCCAAGGACTTTGTATATTGTGTTCCCAAGTTCCCCCCACCCCCCAATCTAGAACCTGGAGCAGTGTGGGCACATTCCTGATGGTTTACAGTCATTTAACTGCCCCCCTCCCCTCATTAGAATCTCTTGGGATATCAGAGTTGAAAAACATCTAGCCTAAAGGTGATGCATGGAATAAAATAATATTTTCTCATTTTGCTGGCTAAGCAGGCAGGTTTTGGTGTGCTAACTCTTCTCCCAAGATTCATTGGCCCTCTACTTGTATTCTTCAGTAGGTGAAGGAATTTCTCCATAAATCCTGCCTACACAGTGGTCTGATTGTTGAAGGATACCGCATTTGTTTCCTAGGGCTTCTATGACAAAGTACCACAGGCCAGGTGGCTTAAAACAGCAGACGTTTATTCTTTCATAGTTCTGGGGGCCAGAAATCTGAAATCAAGGTGTCAGCAAGGCCATGCTTCCTCTAAGACTCTGGGTAGAATCCTTTCTTGTCTCTGGTAGCTTCTGATGATGGCCACTGATCCTTGGCATCCTGGCCTTGCAGCTGTATCACTTCAGTCTCTGCCTCTGTCCCCACATGGTGTTCTCCCTGTGTCTTGGTCTTCTTAAAATGGCACAAGTTCTATTGGATGAGGACCCATCCTAATGACTTCATCTTAACTTGATTTTATCTGCAAATTCCTAATTTCCAAAGAGTGTCACATTCTCAGGTTTAGGGTTCAGGACTTGGGCATATTTTTCAGAGAGGATACAAGTTCAACCCATACCTGGGCCTTAGCTTCCCCTCTGTTATAGGCAGGTTCATGTGCAAGTAAGCACACGGCCATACAAGGCCAAGCCTTGCCTCCTGCAGAGGTGATGCCCAGAAGATGGGCTTGACCAGGAGGTCTGAGAGTGACTTCTGACTCTGGGCTGACTAGCCATCTGACCTTGAGCAGGCCACATGTTAATCCCAGTGTTGAACAGACAAGGAAACTGAGGTTTTGAGTGTTTATCTAGCTGACTAAACTCACGAGGAAGTTGTGAGGATGGGATGAAACACACTCTGAAAATAAATTGTAAAACCTGGAAAGCTGAAAATGTGAGGGGATATCCTCATTATCCAGGCTGCTGTGGCCTTTATGGTGAGAAGGTAGAACCAGGAATGTTGGGATTTGCTGAGTTACAGTTAATCTTTCCAATTTCTTCCAGAATCCAGAGGTTTTCCACAGAATCCCAGGAAAGCTTTTCTAAAAGCGCTCTCTCCTTAATCATTATTTCTGGCTGGATTTCCAAGAATATTCCACCTTCATGTCTTAGATGCATAGACATGGAAACAAGAAGGGCTTTTAGTTTTATCTCTGAGAGATGCACTGAAGTCAGAATGAGGTGGTTTTTCAAGCTCCAATCCTAGAACTTTGGGGGTAGTTCATAGTTCAACACAATGAAATAGAAACCAATCCCTCTTGTCTACACTCACCTGTCATCCTCTATTGCACTTGTCACTCTGCAACTAGAGTGATCTTTCTCAAAGGTAAATCTGATTATGTAATGCATGCTGAAAAGTCATTGATGGATCCCTATGACTTACTGGGTAAAATATGCAATCTTTGTCATGACTTGTGGCCCTTCCACAGTGTGGCCTCCCTCTGCCCTTGAGCCACATCTCTCCCCATGGACCTCCAGCTTATCCATGATGATCTCTTTGCCGTCCTCTGGCTATGCCAAGTTCTCACCCCTCTTTTCCATTTTATATCCTCATCTTTCAGTTAGAGAAAAACAAATAAAACACAGTAATTAATGCTTGATATTTTACCAGCAGGGATGGGCCATGGTTCCATTTAGCATGGAGAGTTTGTGAATTTAAACGCTAGGTTTTGATTGTTGGTCACTTTCAATCCCCTTCTCCCTATTCTTTCCCACACGAAGGAGATGTTACACGCTGTGAGGTCTCAGGGATCCTTCTACTTTCTGTGGCTATTGCTGTGCTGTTGTTGTTGTCAGATATCCATCAGATTAGAGTCCAGATTACATGGAACTGGGAGAATGAAGAGTGCACACCTCTGTGTGAACACCCACACAACTACAACAAATCATCATAAGTGACAGCAGCAGCCCCAATCTGAATTTTCAACCTTCATGGTGCCTCCCTTCCTCCCTTCCTCTATTACTGCATCTCATCATCCTCCTTCTTTCCACCACCGCCCCACTTCAGCCTTCACCATGTCACAGATGGCCCACTCACTGCAAGAGTCTCCTCCAGGTCTTCCCAGAACACTCTGAAATGACCTCTGCTTTAGGACAGTACTTTTCTCCTTTCTCTTTTCCTCCTCAAGCACTCGGGTTCTTTGGAAATCCTTATTTCTTTTGCAACATTCCCATGAACACCACCACATCCAAATTCAAATAACAAACAAACAAAATCAGAAAACACTGTAAAGAGGGGGCAAATAGGCACTCTATCTATCCATCCTATACCCTTACTCATAGTCAGTCTCTTAACTCAAGTAGCTACTGTAATGCTCCCTCCCCACTCTTCCTCCTCCCCCCCAAAAAGAATTACTTGTTTGGGTCCCAGCCCCAGGCTTTTGCCTTTCCTCAGATAAAACCCCAAGCATCCAAATATTTCTACCACAGTCTGTGCCTGGCTATACTCAGATCAGTTGTGTACTCTATTAAATAGATGGGGACAAATAGCTTTGATTTACACAAAGCACAAACACACACTGAAGACATTTCTACACCTCTCCCTTAGATCAGTCTGAATTAACAAGGCATGAGCAAGCAGGCTAACCTCACCCAGAACCTCAGGGTAGAACAGGCAGGAGATAACTGGGGTGTCATAATCCTAAACCTTTGATTAGTGGATTGCCCTGTGGATCCTCATTCCCTTATACTTTGATGTGAGTGAAGCTTTCAGCTATGACTCAGCCTGGGAGAGGGTGGGGGTGCCCAAGCAAATCTGCCACCAAGGGGGTGCCACAAAGTAGCACAAACCTGTCTTCTCAATAGTTGCACCCTGAGAAATTCAATTATCACTCTCAGACACACAGCCCAGAGACACTCACAGGTCTCCAGGAAGGTGTCAGTAATAGGGAAAAGAAAAAGGAAATAAAGAAAAACAACAACAACAACAACAAACTCCTGACCTTGCAGAGCATTTGTCTGATAGAAGCAAACTGAAAACTTGAGAAATCTCCATGAATTGGACAGAACAGAAAAGTATCCCACCCCCAAAAAATCCAAATGCATACACTTTTGTTTTGTAGAATAAGGTGGAAGATTAAAATATACAATAGAGATTTTGGCATTTGTTAGGTTCTACTAACTACATAACTGATTTGAGGTGAGTTTTTTAACCTCTCTGAGCTTTGTTTCATCCCTATATGCAACCCTAATACATACTCAGAGACCCATGTGATGCAGTCTGAGAAGTGTCAGATTTAAGAAGCGACATCCCCAAATTAAAAGTAATAAAGATGAAATCCCATTTATTATTCATGGCTCTCTGAAGACATTAAAGGGAGTGGAATACATGGTTCTCAAAAACACTTGTTCAAATTCTTTTTCCTCTCCAGCACTTTCCTGTCATGGCTGCTCTGGCTCTGGTCTCTGGGGAAATAAAAGTTTTTTTCCTTTCACTCCCTACTCACATAGCTTTCTGTCATCCTCCCTTCCTATCCTCCAGGTACTATACTATTTATATCAACTTATCTTTTCTCCCAGAAAAAAACTGAAAAACAAAAAAACAACTTTCCTCTTGTTAGAGCATAGGAGGTGGAAATCAGACTAGCATTTACAGGATTATTCTTAGTGAGGTTGGGGAAGGAATCGGTGTGTAAACAATCCTACATGATTGATTTTTTTGTCCTTGTATTATTGTTTGTCCCATAACTATAAATATGAGACTTCTGATCTCTCCTTGCTTACCTCACACATTTGTTATGTAGATCAAATAAAATATTGTATATTCCTTTGGAACTATAAATCAGCATCATCATATACAGTATTTTAATGTGAACCCATGTAAAAGGTTGCATGTGATTTCCCTTTCTTGAGTATTCACAGAACAATATAGGGAGAGGAAAAGAGTCTCTCCTTAAAATAACCATGCAAATGATCACACCTCTGAGACTATTAAGTGTATCTCTCTATTGTGAAATATGTCTTTATTTCATTTGTCCAGTTTAGTATTTCTAAGGATAAGGTTTTGTTTTTGTACTATTGTGTCTCTGTCAATGGGGGTCCTCCATTGATTAATTAACAAATTCACTTAACTAAAAATATTTATTAATGAATTAGTGATTTTCCCCCTTAAAAAAAATCCTACCATGAGTCAGATTCTGGCTGTTAAATAAATCATAGCCTTTTCCCTCAAACAGCTCACAATCTAGTAGGCAAGGTGAGAATGTGAGCAGATATTTTAAGTCATTGATTCCTGAGGGAGCAAAGTCCAAGGAAAGGGATGAGGACCGAGAGCAGAGTCTATTGATGAAGCCACTGGGACAGCTGATGCCTGATGTCTAACCTAGCTCCTAGTTCTCCTGCAGGCTAACCCAGAGAGAGCCCAGCCACTGTGGTTCACGATGTTGTCTAGCCATGCCTCAGCTATGTACATGCCCTCTTCCCTTTCCCACATCCTACAAAAGAATGAAAAAGACAGGTCATGCTCTCAGCTTCCCTTGCAGTTAGAGGTGTCCATGGAACCCGACACTAGTACATGGGGAAGTCTTTGAGGAGCTTTGGGAAAATTTTTCTTCCCTGATAATATGAAAGAGAAGCAGGAAAGGGGGGAAGAGATAAAAAGCATTTGCACAGCAAAGGAAACAAGCAGCAAAATGAAAAGTCAACCTATGGGATGGAAGAAAATATTTGTAAATCCTATATCGGCTAAGGGATTAATATAACAAATACATAAGGAACTCTTACAACTCAATAGCAAAACAATCACATATAACACAATTAAAAAGAGACAAAGGAGCTGAATAGGCACTTCTCCAAAGAAGACATACAAATGGTCAACGAGTATATGAAAAGTTGATCAATATCACTCATCATCAGGGAAATGTAAATGAAAACCACAACGAGATACCACCTTATACCTTTTAGGGTGGCTATTATTAAATAAAACAAAACACAAAAAAACCCCAAAAGATAACAAGTGTTGGCAAGAATATGGAGAAATTGGAACTCTGTACACTGTTGGTGGGAATGCAGTGGTGTGGCCACTCTGGAAAACAGTGTGGAGGTTTCTCAAAAACCAAAAACAGAAGCACCATATAGCCCAGTAGTCTCACTTCTGGGTATATTTAAAAAAAAAAGAAAAAAGAAAAAAAACTGAAGTCAGGATTGCAAAGCATTCACAACAGCCAAGATATAGAAACAACCTAAATGTCCATCAGTGGGTGAATGGATAAAGAAATTGTGTTATATACATATGATAAAATATTATTCAACTTGGAAAAGAAGGAAATCCTGACATATATGACAACACAGATGAAACTGAAGGACACATGCTGAGTGAAATAAGCCCGTCCCAAAAGGACAAATACTGCATGATCCCACGTATATGAAGAATCTAAAATAGTCAAACTCATATAAGCAGAGAGCAGAACTGTGGTTAGCAGGGACTGAGGAAAGGGGAATAGGGAGATATTGTTCAGAGAGTATAAAGTTTCAGTTATGCTAGGTAACTTCTAGAGATCCACAGTACAACATAATGCCTACAGTTGACAATACTGTATTGTACACTGAAAATTTGATGAAGGGAGTAGATTTCATGTTAAGTGTTCAACAAAAAGAAGAAGGAGGAGGAGGAGAAGAAGGAGGAAGAAGAAAGGGAAGAAGAAGAAGAAGAAGAAGAAGAAGAAGAAGAAGGAGAAGAAAGAAGAAGAAGAAGAAGAACGAGAATAAGAAGGAGAAGAACAAGAACAAGAAGAACAAGAAGAAGAAGGGGGGGAGGAGGAAGAGTAAAAATCCCTGCTCTATACCCCTTTTGTTTATCTCTTAGCTTGAGGACATGATGTTCAATTATGCCACATCCATCTTGCAACCATAAGGTGGCAAGTTGGAGGACTTAAATCAAATGAGTTCTGGTCTTTGGTGACATAGTTGAGCCACCAAATTAACCAGGAGACCATCTATCTTAGAAGTTTACAATAAGGGTGCCTGGGTGGCTCAGTCGGTTAAGTGTTTGCCTTCAGCTCAGGTCATGATCCTGGAGTCCCGGGATCAAGTTCTACAGTGGACTCCCTGCTCAGCGGGGTGTCAGCTTCTCCCTCTGTCTTTCACCCTGCTTGTGCTCTCTCTCTCTCAAATAAATAAAAAAATCCTAAAAAAAGTTTACAATAAATATCCATCTTTCAGGCTATTGTTAGTACTTTTATTGTTGTGACTTGCAGCTGAATATTTCTCATAAAAAGATGCAGACTTTTAGAACTAGGGGAGACAGTAGGGTTGTTTTTAGTTTATTATTTCTTAATTAGTGGTCAACAGTTTATTGAAACAAAGATTTATTTCTCTGAGTCTTGCTTTCTGCAATTTAGCAGTCTCTCCTCTTCTTCCTCTCTCACTTCTTAGGTTTGTAATAGAAACTTTAGAAGGTTTAACGGGTCTGGAATATAGATTGGGTGTGAAGTACTAATAATCCAGTTGAGATAATCCACGCTGTGTCAAAGAATAAGATGTTTTCATACAATTAAGAGAAAAAATATTTTGGGGGAGAGTATATCTTCCAGATTTTAGGCAAATAGCCTTCTGTGTGTATGTAGCAAGAACCACATTTCTCCATGTTTCACAAACCATTGGTAACACTGCCCTTGGGACCATGAGACCATCTAGGATGCTGAAGAAGAAACCTGAAAACAGAGGATGGACTCACAAAGGGCAGGCAGAGAGCAGAAAACAAGCATTTTGCAGGACCCTGTGAAAAGATGAAAAAAAGCCAAGGATAGTTTCCTTTAAAAATGCACGTGCACCCGGCCCACCTAGGTGGCTTAGTCAGTTAAATGTCTGACTCTTGATTTTGGCTCAGGTCATGATCTTAAGGCTCTGCACTGAGCATGAGAGCCAGCTTGGGATTCTCTCTCTCCCTCTCCCTTTGTACCTCCCCCCTTGCTCTCTCTCTAAAAATTAATTAAAAAATGAACGTGCACTCAAAATTTTGCATACAAAATCTGAGAAATTTCTACCTCCCTGAAGACCATCCACGAATCCCAGTTTAATATCCTCTACCAAAGTCTTCCTGAGTACTGTGAAGAAAAAAGTGGTTTGGTAGAAATATTAAATGGGGGGCGCCTGGGTGGCTCAGTCGTTAAGTGTCTGCCTTCAGCTCAGGTCATGATCCCAGGGTCCTGGGATCAAGCCCCGCATCAGGCTCCCTGCTCAGCCAGGAGCCTGCTTCTCCCTCTCCCACTCCCCCTGCTTGTGTTCCCTCTCTAGCTGTCTCTTTCTCTCTCTGTCAAATAAATAAATAAAATCTTTTTTTTAAAAAAAAAGAAATATTAAATGGGAAGGGGGTCATCTTCTGTAAATGGAAAGGTGAGTCCTTGCAAAGGACAGGAGAGGACCAGTAAGAGGCCATTGAGGATGATAGTGAATGAACGTGGCTAGGTTAAGGCTGTGGGACACTGGCATCATTTGAAGTCAAGACAGAGGAACTTGGGGTGTGGGAGAAGCTTGGTAGGAACCCTGAAACATACAAGAAATAGCAAGCAAGTCTCACAGAGCCATCAGATAACTCTTATTAGTGCAAATCTATGAGTGAATGTGCACAATCATGGGAGTGTGGAGACATGGACAATTTGGGGAAAGAATGAAACCTGGCTCCAGATGATGGTTGCCTTGGTTTCCAGAGTTTTCTATATTTTCAAGAGAAGCTAAGATTCTGGATGTTTATGTAAATGATGTCTCCTGATTTTTTAAAATATCATCTCAAACTTTGCACTCGGAAGGCTACTAAAATCAGCTACATCCGCATTCTTTACAACAACCAAGCGATGGAAATCACACACCCAGTGCATATACACTGGAATATTATTTAGCCATAAAAATGAGGAAATCCTGCCATGTGTGACAGCAGTGAAATAAGTCAGACATAGAAAGGCAAATACTGTATGATCTCACTTATACATGGAATGTAAAAAAAAAAAATCTCATAAAGAGATCAGATCTGTGGTTCCCAGAGGTGGGGGGAGGGCAGGAGGAACTGGAGGAAGGTGATCAAAAGATACAAACTTCCAGTTAGAAGATAAAGAAGTACTGGGGTGTAACGTACAACATAATGACTATAGCTAACACTGATGGATGATATTGAGAACTGTTAAGAGAGCAAATCCTAAGAGTTCTCATCTCAAGAAAAAATAAAAATAAATAAAGTCAGCAATGCATGTTGGGTACAGCCCACAGGCTTCCATTCTGAAGCTGCTGCATTGAGTGTGTGCAGGGTTGGGAATAATTTCAGATATTAGACCTGAAGCCTAAGGAACAGGGATGGAGAGGAAAGCACCTGGAGCGCAGTCAGGGGAATTTGGGTCCAATGCAGCCAGCTGTTGATCTGCACAGGAGAAGATAGAAGCTGATGAGCTCCCGGGCTCCTCCTGCCACCAGCTTGGACATTCTGACACCCTCCATGGCTGATCTGATGAGTGGAATATACACTCATTCGGAGTGGACACAGGTGTGTCCTGACCATTGTGAAAACACATCTGGCTGGCCCCTGAGATTCTCACACCTCATTTCCTGCTGTGGTCCATGGACTCTTAGTACCTCAGCAAAGTGGATCTTCATCTGTATTTTCTCAGGGGCCTGGGGAAGAATGGCATGGTTTTGGGGCCGAGATCATCACAAACAGCAGTTGTCTCACTTGTTTTGTGTATGGTGGGAGGATCCCAGCAGTGGTAGGTAGCAATCACTATGTGTATGTCCCACAGAGTACTGGCCAGACCCCAAACATGATAAAGTCTGCACCTGTAATTATCAACAAAACCAATGGTGCAAAAGAGCCACTCTCTCTACTAGCTAGTACAGCACAGATGTCCAGCAGTCAGGCATAACCTCACAGCCTAGAGAGGTTGATGGCACCTGTTCACTGACATTCCCTCCCAGATGACAGTCTGTAGTTTCAGATGCTGGGAGCCCTGAGATAATGTTCCAGGATGATGAAAGTCTGAGCAGGACAAAAATCACAGAGAACGTTCTGCTCTTCAGGAAACTAAGGTCACATAATTTGCCGAGCTCACACAGCTAGGTAGAGACAAAGCCATGGCCAACTCATAGCAACTCAAGAAGCCAGAATTAAAATAAAAGGATAAACAGTAAAAAAAAAAAAAAAAGTCACGAGAACATATTCAGCCTCTGATACACAGAAGAAATAATAAATACATACCAGTAACCAGAAAAGTATCACTGAAATGTGAACTTTTCAGAGTGAGTCTTTGTTAGAGAAAGCACTCATTGTGTAAGACTTGATATGTTTGCTAAAAGTTCATTTGCAAAGTCATGGCCACAATATGTACATTACATACTTAATCTTTGTTTGAATCCTAGTTCTAATTAATAAAAATTACATCACATGAAAAATTGATTTAATCCTTAGCATTTTGCATTGCCCTATCATTATATTAATCACATTTAAAGCACCCATTTTCAATGTCTGATTTTCTCCCTGACCTAGAGGCTTCTTGAGCACAAGAAACTGTATTTATCTTATTTGCTCTACCCTCAGTGCTAAGCCCAACAGCCAGTATATGGTATGTGCTTCATAATTATGTGATGAATAAGTTAACATATACATACATATATACACAGTTCTAACTCCCTATCCAGAGCTCCATGATGCTAGTTACAGTTCCTCCCTTAAGGAAGAATACAATTAGGGATTCAAAAGGCTGTTTTCTCCCTTGTGCCTCACCTGTGCAACATTTGAATTATTTTTGAAAACCATGGCTCCAGACTTGCACATTACATCCTGACTTGCCACCACTTCCAGGACTGGAAGAGATTTAGGGTCTCCCTTACTCCGCTTAGACCCTCCCTCAGCTGAATCATGATTACCTTTAATTACATTCTTCATTTCAACATTTACTGGATGTCTACAGTGTGCAAGGCAAGACAATCTTTTCTCCAATACCCAGATTAGGGTTAATGCTAGGTTCAGTGATTTTTTTAGCCCCAAAGTGCCTATCATATAGGTGGGCGTTTAATGAATACTTACTACTCCTTCACCAGTTTGTTTCTTGGCAGCTGGTCTATCCAGAAAGTCAAAAATGCATCCTCACTGCTGCTGCTTAGCAATTTCAGTCAGTTTCCTGATCCAAATTAGTGGGAATGGAGATGGGTCAGTAACCATTTGTGTATAACATGGCTCTGTTAAAGAGGTCAAATCTTCCCTCCAAATCATAAACCCCTGTGAGATAAAGAGGTCAGCTGTCTTTTTACACATTTTACTTTCCTGTCTCTAAGATGATGACTCTGTACAGCCACAAAGTAGACAGAGCTCCTTCTTCCTGACTCCTGCTTCTGAGCTTTCTTCTCCAAGTGGTCTTCTTGTCCAAGACCATGGTGGTTCTCAGCTACATGGGACCCTGAGGACAAGTAGGTAAGGAGGGAACTAGCCACTGCATAGCACTACATGAATTCATGTAATGGGGTATCCACTGATTAGAAGGACTTGGAATATCATGGCCATGCCCTTTGTTATGAATGTTTATGTCCCCCCAAAATGTATATGTTGAAGCCCTAACTCCCAGTGGAGTTATGGTATTTGGAAGTATGGCCTTTGAGAGGTACTTGAGTTTAGATTAGGTCATGAAGAAGGGACCTTCATGATAGAATTAGCACCCTTCTAAGAGAGAAAGGGAGAGAGATTTTGCTCTCTCCAGGACCATGCTCCAAGGGAAGGCCATGTGAAGACACAGCAAAAAGGTGGCCATCTACAAGACAGAAAGCAGGCCTTCACCAGACACCAAATCTGGCAGTGCCTTGATCTCAGACTTCCTAGCCTCCAAACCGTGAGAAATAAATGCTGCTGTGTAAGCCCCCTAGTTCATGGTATTCGGTTGTAACAGCCCAAACTGACTAAGATAACCCTTCTATCAGTCAATTCCCTTCACAGGTGATACTCACCTTGGGCCACCCACCATACTATACCACAGCACATTCCAACAGCCCTAATTACAGCACACGCAGAGGACTCATGTTCATGGTGAAATGAGCATGCGTCAGAGAGTCCTCCATGTAGAGCCACACATCTTCCTAAGCTCCCCACTTCCATTCAGCTTGACTGTCCCCTCTGCCTAGAGTCAGAAATCAACAACGTGATGTTGGATCCATCTCAGCCTCAAATCAGGGATCCATGGAACAGCCTCAATCCTGTCCTGGCATAATTGCTGGTGTCGGCTTTCAACCCTGTTCCGCATCCTCAGCAGCAGGAGCGACAGAGCAAGGAAAATTAGAAGAGGAAGAAGCCAGCCCAGTTGGTGAGTTCCTATGTCTAGACTGGCTGATGAGTAAAAAGTGTTCCTCTTGGAGGCCCACGAACCTGGAAAATATCTTCAAAGACTGATTCTGTTTTTCCCCCTGATAAACACACATTGCCTTCCCTGAGATCCCCATCCCAGATTAAGTGGCGAAAAGAGTGCCTCCTCTTGGCACTCGGGCCTCTGCTCTGACACAGGCCCTGCCTGCCTGGCCACCCCAGGCTCTACCGCTTCCCCTCAATGAAGTCCATTCAAAGCCAAGGGCTCCAGGTGCATGGGAAGTCTCCTCATCTAGGCTGGCCTTTTAAAGGCCGGACCCCAGCAGGGCAAGATCTAAGAAGGGCCGGGATACTCTGTTCCTTGAGATTTCTCATTTTATTTTTAGTGGTCCATCCTATATTGTAAAATTCACAGAATCCAGAATCCCTTGACCTCTGAGTTGTCAGGGACCTTAATATCCAGCCACCCAATTTTTCCTGCAGGATTCCACCTGCAGAAAGTCACTTCTGCTTGAAAACTTCTAGATATGGGAACTCACAGTTTTTCATTTCCTCTTTAGTCAGCTCTGTTAGAATGTTCTTCATTTTAATTGCAACAGAATGCCTATGCTTCATAGGAATTGATTCTAATGGAGTTTTAGAATCATGGATACATAGAAAACCTATAATGGAAGTTTGAAGGAATCTAATTTAGCCCCTTCATTTTCCAGGGAGCCCTTTCAATTCAGTGAGGTCCTGAGTGAAATCACAGGGAAAGTCAGGGATATAGACTGACTCAAAGCAAAGCTTTCTGACCAGGTCCAGGTGAGTAGATCACCACACCAGTAGTCCCTCTTTTCTCCTGGGATCAAATTCCACCATAATAGTTATAGCCTTTTGGGACTTAAAGTTCCTTTGTGCGGCACCTGGGTGGGTCAGTCAGTTAAGTGTCTGCCTTTGGCTCAGGTCATGACCCCAGAGTCCTGGGATCGAGCCCCGCATCGGGCTCCCTGCTCAGCAGGGAGTCTGCTTCTCCCTCTCCCTCTATCCCTCTCCCTGCTCATGCTCATTCTCTCTCTCTATCTCAAATAAATAAATAAAATCTTAAAAAATAAAGTTCCTTTGTGTGGAATATATGACTTGGAGTTGTTTCCTAATTATTATTCTGGTTAAATGTCAGATATTTTCCAAACAGAGCAAAAAGCCACAATAGAAGAACCAAGATGGGCATCAGGAGGTGGAGTGGATAAAGAAGAGAGAAAAATTTGAAGGATAAACCTCAGTGTGCTCCTGTTTAGGGTCCCACAGGGGGAGAACAGTGCCTGCTGGTCTTCCTCTAGTGTGTAGATCTGGGTCCAGTTGGGAGCAGGGTGGTGGGAATGGGGGACAAGAGAGGCAAGTCCCAGGTGGCAAATCAACAGGAAATGGCATTCCTCAATCTGTGTAGGATTCTCTAGTTAATAAGATGCTTCCCCATCCATTTTCACATTTGATCTTTATAATCGCATGGCAACATAGACCAAGGCTTACAGACATTAAACATGACTTGACCAAGTTCAGAGAACTAGTCATTGGCAGAACAGACTAGAACCAAGGCAACCAGACTCCTTGTCCAGTGGTGTTTTGTTATGACATACTACCTGGAGGAATCCCTGAACTGTAAGATAATAATAATAATAGCCAGTATTTATTGAGCACTTATTATGTGCCATGCATGCTTCTGAGTGCTTTATTGATTTTGCAAGTGAGGAAGCTTAGGCACAGAGATGTTGTATAACTTGTCCAAGGATACATGGCTAGAAAGATACCAAGTAAGATTTCAAACCCATGCAGCCTAAACAAGTGCAATGTGCTGCTTCTCTGTGGGTGTCCCCAAACCAGCAGCCCAGGGCTTCAAGGGCAGAGTCCTAAAAATCTCATGCTAAGCTCAGATTTTGACCCATGAGATCACTTCTAACAATGTGCCTTGTTTGTATCTCTTGATAAAATGTTTTATCATAATAAAACTGATGATGTACCATCTTAGAAGGCACTTGGGTCTCAGTTGCATCTATAGCTGCAAATCATAAACCTGAAAAGTTAAAAAAAATTTTTCCTCTCCTCTCTTTCTTTCCCTTCTTCTTTTTCTCCCCTTCCCATTAGAGTGCAAGGAGCCAGACTTCCAACTCAAGTTCAGGAAGGAACAACCTAGGGAACAGCCTGAATGGTTTGGTCTGTTCCTCTCAATGCCCTCTAGATTCTTCCAGATCCACATGCAGGCTTTCAGGATTAAGCTGAAGTCCTTGGGAAAGTCCAGAGTTCAGATGGCCCACTGGCTCCTGCTCCAGTCTGTCATCCATGGGCCAATACCTACCAGCCTCATTACACACCAACCTCCTCTAGAGTAAAAAGCTGGGCCCTGCCCTCAATGAGCCATCAGTGGGAGAGGCTAAGACCCACATGTTTGTGGCCAAGCTTTCTCTTCAATGGGGCTTCATCCTGTACTCCAGACTGCTGTTGAGGCCAGTGGCATTTGGGCCAACACAGGCCTTTCAGATTCCAAGTATGAAAACTCAGCTCTTAGTCGTAAGTCAGTTCGCAATATGGTGAAGAGGCCAAAGGCACACCTATCAATTATGTCTCCAGAACTCAGATCTGTCCTTCCCTTTGCTTCTCACCTCCTTCAGAATTGCTTGCCTCTACTTTTTTTTTTAAAGATGTTATTTATTTATTTGAGACAGAGAGAATGAGAGACAGAGAGCATGAGAAGGAGGAGGGTCAGAGGGAGAAGCAGACTCCCTGCCAAGCAGGGAGCCCGATGCGGGACTCGATCCCGGGACTCCAGGATCATGACCTGAGCCGAAGGCAGTCGCTTAACCAACTGAGCCACCCAGGCGCCCTGCTTGCCTCTACTTTATCTTGGCTTTCTGTCTTGTTTTACTGCCAACGGTCTCTCTTTCCCCACTCCTAATTGCCACTTTCATAGTGATCATCTTAAAGTTCAGCTCCAGGAGTGGCATTCTGATGCTCTGTGCTCTTCTGTGGCTCCCCATTGCCTACCATCTTACTCTTAATAAATCCTTAACATGGATTTCCCTCCATAAGGTCTTTCATACTTTGACCACACCTTGCCTTTCCAGAAAGTGAACCAAACTGATTGTTGTTTTTCCCAGAGAGGGTTAGTGGCCACTGAAGGGATTTCCAGGCTCTGCAAATCAGTTAGAGCAGAAAGTGGCCTGGGTCCTTGCTTCACTTACTTAACTACCTACACTTCATCTCCTGCACCTCAAGTTTTCTGTTCATTCAGTGAAGACTTCAGGTCAGATGGACTCTGGGGTCCCTTCTGGCTCTGAAATTCTAAAGGAGTGGAGGGAGCATAAACTTAGATCTGGATCTGAAGTGTGATGGGAAGACTTATCAAGGGTAAATGACTTAGAGAGAATCCCAGAGATTCTCAACTAGGGCAGAATCTCTGGGATTCAACTAGGGCAGAACTGGGGCCAGAAGGGAAGACCTTGGGATACGTCAAAGTTGAAGGTCCTGTCTCAGTACCTTAGTGACATACTGGAGTTCCCTAGCTATTCAATCAAACTCTGGATGAAACCTGGGTAAAACTCCAGAGATTCTGATTTAATTAGTCTGGAGTGTTACCTAGTCATTGGGATTTTTAATAGCTCTGTGGATGATCCTGATGTGCCATGAAGTTTGAGAACTCAACTCTAAGTGAAGGGCAGGCCCGGAGGGGCAATGACCCAAACTTTATCAAAGGGAGATGTTGCCCACATCACAGTTCAGAATGAGACAACCTATACAGGAGATGGACCAGCACCTCCTCCAGCAGACGACCAGTATTCGCCTCACCTCCTAGGCCGACTGCACCAGGCTGGCTCAGAGAAACCTCCGGTGACAGGACTCTGTCCAGCATTACTACCGGTTCATGAATGTCGTTCCTTCCGGCATTCTGTGCCCAGGTCTGCAAGGAGCTGTTGGCCCCGCCTGAGGTGTGAAGGCTGACACTATCAACTATGATCTCAGCATACTGTATCCTCCCAGCTCACCCCAAAGCCTGTTACTTTTAACTTTGCTGGCATCCGTGTGGGGGACAGGACTGAGAGGTTTCTCAGGCTGGGTGACATTTTCTTCCTACGCTGTCCTCAGTGAACTGTTGAGCAGTGGTGGAGGAGCCAGAGGATTGGTCTCTGTAATGCTCTAAGAAAGCTGGTGATCAGAGCCTGTCCTTCCTGACACACTGAGCTGCGCCCTTTCCCAGCCAAGAGTAAGAGCTGCTAGCTGGCCTCTGGAACTGAATGTGAGTGTGGGTCCAGCCAGCCGGTACTGGTCGGAGGGTGGCAGCCAACCCGGAGAGGGGAGCCAAGTGCATGTATTTTCACTGTGTGGCAAAAGTTTCATTTTAAAACCTTTGGAAAGAGATTACCATACATTTGAAAAAAAGTGAAATGGTGATAATAGCAACCTAGCACAAACTCCTGTTCCTTGTTCCTCTTTGTGACTTTTGAGCAGGCTCTTTGCCATTTTGCACCTTTATTTGGGGTAGACAAGATGTATCTGCCATTCACCCTCCACACACAGTGCTCATTCTTTCCCATTCTGAGTTATATGCCCTCAGGTATATGGACTGCATCACTTGCCTCATGCTTGCTGGCTTCTGGGTAAATTTAGCTGATGAGGAGTACTGATAGGAGATCGGAGGGACAGAGCAGGGTGATACTGTGGTCTTTAATGTGACAGATGGCTGTATTCTTCTGTTAAAGACCATAATTCCTACAATACTATGTCTTCCAGTAATTACTCCCTTATTCTGTTTCTTCAAGTCTCCTGGATATGACTAGCCTGGAGGATACCACACCAGTCCTTGTCACCTTTTAAAAATCATGCTGAGGCCTCTGTAAATGGCCCCTTTCTTAAACTCTTCCTGTACTATTACACTCTCCTACTTGGACCATGAATGGTATAAGGGGAGTGTGTGTGTGTGCTTATGTGTGTTTGTCTATGTGTGCACATGTGTGTGCATTTGTGTATGTGTGTGTATGCATACGCGTGTGCGTGTCTGTGTGCATATGTGTGTGCTTGTGTGTATATGATGGTTAGGGAACACAAGCTTGCTTAGGTATGGGTAAAAATGAGCTCTCTAAGACAATTCTCTGGCTGAGGAAAAGCAGCCAGTCCTGGCACTGTCCTGTGTCCCTCCTGTCTGACCCTCCTCAATGACATGCATGACCACTAAGAGGCTGTCCTCCAGGGCTCTTCTTTTTAAGGCTCTGTCCCAAGTAAGGACAAGAGCTCCTTTCCTCATTCCTCCAGACCATAGTTAAGACAGAATGACACTATCTGCCATTGCTATACATTAACTCACAGAAAACAAAAATGTCCTTCTAACATATTGCTTTTCTGGTCCGGCTCCTCCAAGGAGAAGATGCCAAGACAAGATAAAACATGCAAGGATTTGATGAGGGGAAATGCATCTGTGAAAGGAAATCAGGAAGGACGTGGAGAAGGCTTCAGCCTATAAAGCAAATATAATCCTGCATGAAGGAGAAAGGGAGGGAGTGCTGGGTTGAATGTCCTAGACTGCTTGGAAGTCTAAGGAAGGTTTGGCAAAGCCATCTGGGAATCACTGAGCCAAAATGAGCTGACAAAGAAGTCCTGTGACTCCTGGAAATCGATCTGCCTTAATATCCCCAGTGCACTCAATCATTAGTGGGGAGCAGCCTATGGGAGGTATGGCCTTGGAGCAAACACAGTGATGGATTTTAGAGCACAGCATCTGAGGCCTTCAGTCAATTAAGCTCCCAGGATTAGGAGGTCTGCGAGGCTCACTCTCATGGCCACCAGAACTGCATCTCAGTATCATGAAGAAGGCTATTGTCACACTGTCACAGGTCTGCTACTTTATCACGCCAAACTGTGCTATATAATTCTAAAAGATCCAGTACATACTGTTGGAGTCAATTTTCCTGCATCATGATTTCTCCTGAACTATACTGGCAAAAGGGCAGACTTTACAACAACCTCAGTCCTTACGTTAGCAATGCGTTAATACATAATACCACCTCCAGTAAGAAAACTGAAGTTCAGAGAACTGGAGCATTCATTTACCTCATGTTCCTTTCTTTTATTAAAAATCATGAATTGCCTATTATATTCTTAACACTGTGCCAGTTACTATGGCTAGCACAATAAATAAGAAATTGTTTCTGTCTCCAAGGATCTTGTTGCCTAAGAGAATGATGGAAAGACAGATCTATACATGTGCAGTAAAGTGTTACAGGATTGTAATGTCCATATAGGCTATGGGGGCCTGGGGCAAGAAAGGGGAGTGGTCAAGTCCACCAGTGAGGGTAGGCAAGCCCTCAGAGAGAAGCTGAACTGTATGCCCAGTCCTTGAGGGTCTACCAGGACAGAACCACCTGGCAGAGAGTCATGAAGACAAGCATCAAGGTGAGAAGCAGTTTGGTCTATTGAGTGATCTGTAGGAGTTTGGGATGATAGGAATATGGTAAATATGTGGGGAGCAGGAAATCCTGGAAAGATTGAAGAGGGGTGAAGTTAGAGACAAGACAGGATCTATGTGGAGAAGAACATGCACGTAAGGGGTTTGAAATATATCCATGGGGCCCTAGGTTGTAAGCTGGGAAATGGTATGATCAGATATGTAGTTAAGAAAGATTCTTCTGGGGGCATCTGGGTGGCTCAGTTGATTAAGCGTCCTACTCATGATTTTGGCTTGGGTCTTGATCTCAGGGTCATGGGATTGAGACCTGAGTCAGGCTCCATACTCAGTGCAGAGTTTGCTTGGGATTCTCTCTCCCTTTCCCTCTGTCCTTCCCCCACTGCTTTCTCTTGCTCTCTCTTAAATAAATAAATAAATCTTAAAGAGAAAAGAAAGAAAGAAAGAAAGAAAGAAAGAAAGAAAGAAAGAAAGAAAGAAAGAAAGAAAGAAAGAAGGAAGGAAGGAAGAAAGAAGAAAGAAAGAAAGAAAGAAAGAAAGAAAGAAAGAGAAGAAAGAAAGAAAGAAGAAAGAAAGAAAGAAAGAAAGAAAGAGAAGAAAGAAAGAAAGAAAGAAAGAAAGAAGAAAGAAAGAAAGAAAGAAAGAAAGAAAGAAAGAAAGAAAGAAAGAAAGAAAGAAAGAGAAGAAAGAAAAACTCTGGCCACAAGGTAGAGAAGGAATTGAGGGGATAGCCCTGGAGACAGGGAAGCCAGGGTGGTGGCAGCTATGACAAGCCAGCAAGAGATAAGGCCCTAGAGAACCAAAGTGAAAGCTGTGGTTCTGGAAAAGAAGGGTCATAGTCAAGAAGTGGTAGGGAGGGGCACCTGGGTGGCTCAGTCAGTTGGGTGTCTGACTCTTGATTTCAGCTCAGGTCATGATTGGGACTCTCTCAGGTCATGAGGTCAAGCCAGCCCTGGTTCAGGCTCCACTCTAGGCATGGAGTCTGCTTAAGATTTTCTCTCTTACCCTTTGCCCCTACCCCAGGTCTCTCTCTCTCTCTCTCTCAGACACACACACACACACACTTTCTATCTCTCTCTCTCTAATAAATAAATAAATCTTACAAAAAAAAAAGTGGTAGGGACCCAGCATTGACCATACCCTGAGTGATGGGATTTGAGGAGAAGGGAGGTGACGAGGAAATGAGAGTGGTAGAAGTGATGCCCTGGGCACTATGTTTTTAAAAAGAAGGAAGATACTGTATTAACTGTGGCAGCCAGAATTCTCAGAGGGTCCTCATCACTCTCACCCCCTGGTACAGACTGGAGGGGGTGTGAGATCTGTGAATATGATGGGGTTTCACTCCTGTGATTAGGTTATGTTATATGGCAAAGGTGAATGGACTTCCACAGATGCAATGAAGGCTCTTAATCAGCTGATTTTGAGTTAACAGAGAGGAAGATTATGCTGGGTGGGCCTGACCTAAGCAGATGAACTCTTTTAAAAAAGGTTTGAAAGATAGAAATGCTTTCTCTTGCTGGCCTTGAAGAAGCAAGGCACTATGAGTCTGACAGCTGCAAGGAAATGAATTCTGCCAACACCCATGTGAACTTGGAAAAGGACCCTGAGCCTCAGATGAGAACCCACCCCTGCCCAAAAATCTTGATTGCAGCCTTATAAAACCCTGAGAAGAGGACCTAGTTATGCTGTGCCTGGCCTACTGATCGATAAACTGTGAGATAATAAATAATGGATATTCACTTAAGCTGCTCCATTTGAGGTAATTTCTCACACAGCAACAGAAAGCCTGTATGCTAACAATCATCATGATCAAAATAATTTTACTGTGATATCTTTTATTATTTTCTAAGTAGATTTTATGAGCAGAAAACATTATCCAGAGGTCACTTTAAAATTAAAATAAATATTCTATTAATTAAGGTTCCACATGAAAAACTCTAGTTCTCCTTTAATCTATTACTTTCAATTTATCAATCTTATAATTCTGATTATGGAGCTAGTGAGTTTGACTATCACTTTGTAAGGAGCTTTGATGAATGTTTGGTCACAGTTACAAACTTATTAAGGAAAACATTCTGCACTGCATTGATAAATTTAATATATTTGCATTTACTTAAAAGAACTTTGATAAATTTTCTCAATTACTTAAATGATTCTTATGAATCTAATACGCTGAGCTTCTAAAAGTAGTGATGCTCAAGTTTTCTTAATTATCCAAATATAATATAAACTAAGATTTCAACCTAAACTCACATCTAAATTAATTATTCAGTTACTTATTATAAATTGGAGTTACAAGATTGATCTGTAATCCTAGTAGACCAAATTTTTTAAACATGATAAGAATATAAAATACCAAAAATGCACAGATAATCTAAATATTAAATTATTAATGATATGAACTTCACTTATTTCCAAATGTTTTGAGTTAAAAGATACGTATATGTGAAAGAAAGATGTCATCACAATTTTGGAGGGGGGTCCTTCTAGATGGTTGAGCCTGTGGCCCGTAACATTGGCCAGACCGGAAGGTCTGGAGGTGCTGATGTCCAGAGAGGTTTCTCATGGCCCCTTCTGCCAAGGGGAGCCCTTTTTACCCATCCCAAATCTTGGGCTTAATAAATTAAAGAAAGGCATTCTGACACCATCCATATCCCAGTTTTGAGTCATATCATTACCTAATTCTTCCATCTACACACAGATGAAAGTCTGCTATCGCAACCCTAGAGTCACCTATGCAGAGAATAGAGCTCGGATCAGAGATGTGACCCTCAGGTTGCTCTGCTTCTGCTCATCCTTGGCAAGAAATTCACTTGCCACCAGTACCAGCCCTTGAGGTTCCCAGGGGAGAAGGAAGGGGCCAAAGAGGAGCAAAGGAGGAGTGTTAAACCAAAGGACACTTGGTCTGGAAAAGTGCATAGGTAGCTGGGCCACTCTGTTTTTCCTTCCAGAGTTGGAAATGTAGGGGAAGCTGTATGTATTATTTGTAGACTTGCTAATAGGGCAGGTCTCATGGCTGAATTCCCAGCCAACCAGTCAGTCTTGCTCTGAGAAATATTTCCCTCCCCCTGCCCCCACTCCCTTTCCTTTTTTCCATGCAATACGGGCCAAGTTGGTACAGACACCTTGGGTGGCAAAATCCATTTGCTCTCTGACACACACCTCTCCGCCTCTCCCACTGGCAAATATTTTAGGTTTGCCAGGAGCCAAGTGAGCTTTGGGTAACCCCAGAGATGTGACTCCTTCTCAGAAAATAATCTCTGGTCTTCAAGTATGTGTGCTTGCAGTCTTGCTGGTTCAAGTGTCTGCCTCTGCCCTTCCCCCCTTCTTCTCACCCTTCATTTCAGCCTCTCTTATATAGCCTTCTCTCATCCCACCCCTCCCTTTTTTCTTCCCTTCGTTCTATTCTTCTACACCAGGATATGCATACTTATGAACAATGGTGAAGATGTGGGATAAATATGTATTAGTGCCAATAAAAATAGTTCAGCTTGTGAGCCTTTACTGCACACCAGGTACAGTGATAAGCACTAGATGTGCATGACCATTTGATCTCCAAGACAGTCTTCCTGATAGGCTGATACATGTTGTTTCTTTTTTTTTTTTTTAAGATTTTATTTATTTATTTGAGACAGAGAGAATGAGAGACAGAGAGCATGAGAGGGAGGAGGGTCAGAGGGAGAAGCAGACTCCCCGCCGAGCAGGGAGCCCGATGCGGGACTCGATCCCGGGACTCCAGGATCATGACCTGAGCCGAAGGCAGCCGCTTAACCAACTGAGCCACCCAGGCGCCCGATACATGTTGTTTCTATTTTCCATATGTGAAAACTGCAGAGCATAAGTAATTTCCCCAAAGTTAGCAAGTGCAGTTGAATCAGTTGAATCACATGTCCCAGGAGGACCGACTCTCGGATCACACTCTGAATCATTCTGCCTCAGCAACCCAAGGACAATGATCCTCTCCATTTGACTAGAAGATTTCAGTAGTATTCCCCTGACATCCTTGACCCTGGAAGCCAGGGTCTAGCCAGGTGCCCATTTTGCTGTTCCTCACCCCGAGCTTCTGAACAGACCATACCCGCTAATAGAAAATGTAGCCATTATTTTATTTTGAGAAGGAGAGTGTTTATTAAAGCTACCCTACAGGGTCAAAGCTCCTCGCTATTCATGCTTGCTGATGTGTGTTAGGAACTAAGCAACCTGCTCTAGTGCTGGGTGGAGGGAAGTCATTGAAAATGTGAACAGATAGGGTGAAAGGGGGTGTGGGTGAATCTGGCGAGATTCCAGGAGTCTTGCCAGCTGGGTGGGAGTACATGGTCTACAGAGTTACAGTCTCTGTCCCTAGGAGGTATTTGTTAATCATCTGTGTATCTTAGATCTGGTGTATGGTCCCCAATGGACCATATGTGCACTCCCTCTCATGCTGACTCCAGCTTAACCGTGTCATTGGCTTTGGTCAAGAGACATCATCAAATGTGACATGGCAGAGACATGGTAAAGCCCTTGCACATGGTAGCTTTCCCTATAAACTCAGCCAACAGTAAAGAAGCCCAAGCTTTCCTGCTGGAGAAAGAGGCCACATGGAGAACTGGACAGCCCAGCCAACAGCCAGCACCAAGGCCCCGGACATTTAAGTGGAGCCATTTTGGATCCTCCAACCCCAGTGGTCTGTCCCAAGGAACACCATGTGGCAAGGAGATAAGCCATTTCACTGAGCCCTACCCAGATTCCTGATCCACAGAATAATGTGCATTAAAGCAATTGTTTTAAGTCACTAAGTTTTGGAGTGGTTTGTTTTGCAGTCATAAATAACTGATACATGATCCTCGCAAGGTATGCGCTGAATGATTGATCATTAGGTATTTTCCTACCAATTTCTTAACCATGTCCAAGGATCTCTGAGCAACATCCCTTGTGTGGCACTCTCTCCTGGGGAAGGACATGAGAGCTCATGAAATGAAAAGCAAAATAAAAAGGAACTTCCCAGTAACTCATGGTGTCGCCTGGCTCTTCCAATCAATTCATAATATCAGCATACACATTATAAACAAACGAGTCCAAATCATTTTTTGAAAAAGAGGTACCCTTTTACTTCCAGAGGCACTGAGCTGTCTGAAAGCATGGAGAGCTGCCTGTGGCTGTCCTAAGGGTCTTCGGGCCCTGCCGGAAAGAAGCGATCTTAACCTCACAAATCTGAGAGAGAGGTGTAAACAGTGGGAAAGGAGCAGCCTGTGGGTAAGAGATCCCTTGGTTTGGAAATCTCTCTGATATAAGTTTGAGATCTATATGCATGGATTGGTTGGGAGCTTGACGTTCAGGGAGGCAGTGGATTGCTTTTGGAGAAGGGAATTCAATTAATAGGACAGTATGGGAGGGTCGCCTGGGTGTCTCAGTCGCTTAAGCGTCTGTCTTCAGCTCAGGTCATGATCTCTGGGTCCTGACTGAGCCCCACATCTGGCTCCTTGCTCAGCAGGGTGTCTGCTTCTCCCTCTCCCTATGCCCCTCCCCTCACTCGTTCTCTCTCTCTCTCTCTCTATCTTGCTCCTGCTCTCTCTCTCAAATAGATAAATACAATCTTAAAAAAAATAAACAAATGAATAAATAAATAAAAGGACCATATGAGAGAGGCCCAATTACTCAGCAGGTAGCGATTCCTGTCCAGTGGATACAGTAAATGTTGCCTTATCACTGACTGAACAGTTCAGACCAGGAGCTGTATCTGAATCAGCTGTGAGGCCCAGTACCCACCACAGGCCTGGCACAGGGACCTCAGGCAGACATCTCCCTCCCACCTCTTCTTCCTGGGCTGTGAAATCGGAGGGCTGAACACGCTGGTCTCCAAGTGCCTTTTGATGCTAGCTCTCCTAGTCCTCCACAGAGGAAGGGGCAGCCTGGGTTTTCTTTTATTTGTCCTGCTGCCAAAGGCCTGCTTTCTCTCCCAGCACACTCACAGGTCAAACAGGAAAGAAGGTGGAGAGAAAAGCTCAGATTGGCCCCTTCCTCCCTGGAGACTTTCCCAGGATCAGGGCCCAGGGAGGAAGAGGCAGGACCCCACTTCAGAGCGAGGCTCACTTGCTGCTCTTTGGCTGGGACTTGTCACCAGCAGGATGACATGGGGGCTGTGGTCATCGTGGGAGAGGAAAGGAGGCAGGTGGAGCCCATCCTGGGACAGGTTGGTCACACAAATCAGCAAGCAGCTGAGATAACAAGACCTATTAAAGAAAAGAGGTACGTCAGAGGACATGGGACCAGCCAGCCCATAAGTGGGAAAAAGGAGGGGGGGAGCAGACTCCAGGTTCAAAGATAAGCCTTCTGGAAAGGTGGGCGAGGACAGGAATGATAAGTCAAAATGGTGAGGCTCAGAGCCCCCATACCAAATGAAAATACTTGGAAGCACATGGCAAAAGAATGTGGGGATAAGGGATGTCACCCAGGGGTGGCAGGTCACGAACATGTGTCGACAGTGGCAGAGAAGAACAGAAGGGGGTGTGCAGGTGGGCAGATTCGAGGGCTGAAGAGAGACAGGGTGGCAGAACCGAGGTCTCTGATTTCTCTCACAGAGAGGTTCTGTGAAGATGAAGTCATGAAATTTCGGACATAATTTAAGGTCACAACCGTGATTTATACTCTGACTGGTGCTTTATGCTTTGCAGCCTATTTCATTTTATCTTTATAGTTGCTTTGGGAAATCAGAAGGGTGGGTATCATCAACCTCATTTACTGATGATGGAATGAGGTCCTGAAATGATTAAGGGTCTCGCCAAGGTCACAGAGCAGCTAGGGACCCTGGGCAGCAGAGTGCTTCACTGATCATCAGAGCACCCTCAGCTTCTGCTCCTAGATTGACCCACTAATTTGCTGCTTTTAAAAAATTGCCTTGTTTTTGATATACTGAAATAAGTATATTCATGAGACTTACCATTCCTTATTACCATAATTTCTTTTTTTAAAGATTTTATTTATTTATTTGAGAGAGAGAGCATGAGCCAGGGGGGGAGGGCAGAGGGAGAAGCAGGCACCCTGCTGAGCAGGGAGCCCGACATGGGTCTCGATCCCGGGACCCCAAGACCATGACCTGAGCTGAAGGCAGACATTTTACCCACTGAACCAGCCAGGTATCCCTACCATAATTTCTTACATAATTAAAATTTGTGTGCAACATTTATATGAATAAAAACAGACTCTTGCAAAGTATTTTGAGAGAGGCCATGATATTACTCTAATTATAAGAAGAAGAGTTTGGAAAATGTCCTGTGCAATTGAAAACCAGTAGTGAAAATGAAAATTTAGTTCTTTGCTCCCACTTCCTGGAAAAGAGTCAACACATCGTTATGTGCTGGGAAAACTATTTTAATTCCAACCTATCTTCAATGTTTCCTCTTGTAAGGCATTATGAGAACAATGCTGTCCTGGAATCACAGAGATCCCTAGTTTGTTTTTAATTAGAGTGAAGTTTCTATTTATGCTCCTGAAGGAGGACTGCTGGCAGGATTTGCAGCAGAAAATGAGCTGTGGTATTCAGTGTGAGAAGGAGCTCGGAGAGTGGGTTCTACCACCACCCAACTCATCAGCAGCAGAGGAAAGGGAGAGTGAGGGCCAACAGCTGAGCCTTGGGAGTTCAGGATGGAGGCTGCCAGCAAGAGAGGGTGAAGGACAATACCCATTCGGCCCAAAGTGTTGTTGCCCACAAAGCTCTTGACAGGAGGGACAGGCTAGTTGGCACTGACCATGCAACGATGATCCAGCCCACAGAGCCAATGTCATTTCCAAAGGAGAGGCACAGACAATGAGGAATGTGTTTAGAGAGGGCTTGCATTGGAGGGGTTTGGGAACTGTCCACACTCCTCAGGAGTGGCTTGGACAGGTTTCCTAAAGATAGAGGAGAAAAGCAGGAGGGAGATCCCAGGGTAGAGATGGGGAGGTGGGAATGCTGAGGGTGTGCAGGCCAGGCCTGCCAGCCAGGGTCAACCCTAAAAGCAGAGAACAAACATTTAGGAAGAGCATTTGGAATATGTTGTGGGAAGTCTAGGGAGGTAGTGTGACCCTCAGAGGAGCACTGAATCAGGAGAACTAAGTGTTCATCCCACTCTGTCGCCACTGGCCATGTGCTCCTGGTCAAGTCATTCTCTCTCTCTCTCTCTCTCTCCCTCTCTCTCTCTCTCCCCCTCAGTCTTATTATTTATATAACAAGGAGGTTGAGATCATCACAGTGGCTAATATGTCTTAAGTTGTCACAGTGAGCCAGGCCTTGCCCTAACATGTATTATTAACTCAATCCTGGGATCTCACTTAAACTTAAGTGAGGAGTTTAATGAGCTGCCATGTCCCCGAGCAAAAACAGGACACATCACACTTTTTCCCAAAATGACAAAGCCATGCCTCCCTCCTCACGCAGCCTGGACTCAACTCAGACTCCTGTCCCCCCAGGAGAAACCATCACCGTCACCTGGCTGAGCCCTGAGGCCCAGCCTGCCTCCGGGCTGGAGGATGGGGAAGCAGGGAGTGGGGACATTTGGGGACTGCTGCTTCAGCCCCCATAGAATTTGTTTCCACAGTGACTGCTTATGCCATGCCTGGTTGCTGTCCTTGTCCAAATTGCATGCTCCAATCAGTCAGACTGATGTGAGGAGTAATAATCCAAAGTGATTATCAGTGTGAACAGAGGCAATAGTAATAAAACTAATGATTAGAAGAGCTGTCCAAGGAAGACAGGGGTCACAGAACACGGAATTATAAAATACCATGGTCAGGTTGCTTGGGGATCGTGCCTCCAACCCCGTTATGCGTCTGACAAAATTGAGCTCCGAGAGGCCAGTCCCCGGACTGAGGTCACACAGCTCATAGACCCAGCACTCTGACTGGTACCTACATTTCCTGAGTCTATTATTTTTGAAGATCAGGCTAGAAGAGGCAGGCGTCTTCTTTTCCAGTTTTTCAGGACTAATTCTTGCGTTCCCCAGACACACAGAGTTCCCAGGTAGGAGGTGTGAGAAGTCTAGAATCACTGTGCACACTTCTGCCTATGGGGAATTAAAAGTCAAAATCTCCTGGCCTTGATCACTATACCTCCTTGGGTCCCATCCTGAGTCCAGAGCAGTTTTCAAGTTCTGGCCTTCACCCCTGGGAAAAGGCGCCACCACACACAGAGTCCTTAGATCTTCTCAGCTTCTGACCTATCAGGACACTCAAACTTCAGAAGGATGGTTTTCAGTGCATTTCTCAACATGGAAGATCCACTGCCTTGGGTTAGGCCCAGAGAAAACCTCCTTTACACACTGAAAGGCTGCATGTGCCCTGGCCCCGGGCAGCCACATGACAAGCATTATCTGTTCAAATTTCTGGGCCCTGCTTCAAGCAACTGTACAATAAATGGACTGAAAATGAATACCACCTCCACGGCTCCTGGGTAGTGTCCCCAAACTCACTTTGGCCTCCTGGTTGTGCAATGCCATGTTGAGGAACCCCATCTCACTGATGAGCTGGGTTCAGCTGCCTCTGCCATCCCAGAGGCACCAGCCTCAGGTGAAGACCTCGAAAGGCCCAAACCCTGAAAAGCGCAGAGCGTAGGCTGAAATGTAAATCACTTCTCTGTGAGTTCCTCCAGTCTCCCTATTCATATTTGGCCACCTCTTTGCAGGTGCTTATTCTGCTTACTGGTTTATCCACGTCACTCTGAGTGCATTCATTGAAGCTGAGGGGGGAAAAGAAATCACCAAAAAAAGCATATACAGACCAAACTGTCTGGTCACAACTCCTCAAGCTAGTTCTAAACGTCTCAGTGACAAGAGAGCGTGGGGGACAACTGGCCCAGGATAAACATGCCCTATTTCAGTCCTGCTTCAGCCCTGGGCTCTGTTTTCACCAGCCCACATGACATTCTTATCCTCAGCTTCCTTCTTTTTTTAATTTATTTTCCCCTGTATTTTCAAAGCCCAGTCTCATTTCAAAATAACGGAAATCCTTGAACTGACATTGCACCCCTCCTCCCCATTCCACCTCCTGGGAAGCTGCCCCGGATATCTGTTAGTTTGTGTCATCAGTCATGAAGTTCACTCTTGTGTGGGATCCTCAGAAATCTTTACCCACACAATGTCTCCCTACACCTCCCTCACTTCCCTCTCGCACCCAGATGCTGGTAGCTTTCAGAAAGCACAGTATGGTCAGTCCTGTCTTGAATGAGCTGGCTGCAGGTCAGCCCATACTGCTTCCCTAGATAATCAAGTCATTCTTTTCAACTCACGTGCATACTGCACTCACAATGAAACACAACCTGCTGTCTGAGAGAGCTTTTCTTGCAGAGATGCTGCCTGTCTGGAGGCTCAGCGTCCTCCCTGAGAGCATCTTGGGCACATGGCCTCCTCTTCTGCCCCATCTTCAGTCTTGAGTTCTTCCCCATCACAGCACACCAACTACGCTTTATAGAAAATAAATACCCTTTAAGTCATTTTCCTAGCTGGGCACAAAGGGGAAGAAAGAACAGAGAGCCAAGGAGCAAGAGTTGGTTAGCAATGTGCTTTTTGAAAGACATGAGAGCAAATTCTCATCTGCATGGCTCAACATTTCTTCCAGAATAAGACTCTGACAGCTGAAGGGAACTAGGAGGGATGATTCTTGCCTCAGAGCAAGACTTTACTGTGATCATGTCAGACAGCTGGCCTCCCCTTCCTGAAGATTCTTTAAGGAAGGAGTCCTCAGTTTTCCTTGGCCTTACACGGCAGGCTTTCACGATTCTGGTTTGCGGGAAGCAGTTTCTTAGTGCTTGCTCACTCCCTGTAAATCAGCACGGCTCACGAGGTTTCCCATCTGCCTCTGATCTCCGTAACTCTCCACCACTCTCATTCTCACGCCACCGCTCTCCACATCCCCATCAGCTTCATCTGGTAGGCTCCCAGGAGAGAAGCCGGCCAGACCTGGGGCGGGAGGGAAGGTGGGAGCAGAAGCAAACCAAAGGTCCATGCCCCACTGAAGGAGGAGCCTTACTCGGGGGTGTGAGTGGGAATGTGAGCCCAGGAGGGGTCGACCTTTGGGACCTTTAAAAAGAAGCCACAAATCTGGATTTTTATATGAAATCTCCATACATAAGTTCATGAGTTGAAGGCAGCCTGAGTACCTCCCACATTCAATGTCTTCTCCAGACAGTGAGCTCCAGGATGCAGGGCTCCCAACTCTACATTCTTCCCCAAAGTGCTTTCAAATGAATTCCTGAGCAGATGTGTCTCCAGTTCCTAACAGATCCAGGAATGGCCCCCTTGAGCCCCTCCCTTTCAGCTGACTTTCCCCCAGGGGGCAGCCCTGAGCATCCTTCAGTGGTCACAAATCAGAGTCCCTGAATCAAAACCCACAGAGGCTATCATGAAAGTCTTTAAACTACTAATAGCACACAGGTGCTGGACATTACGCGGAGGACTTTTTTTTTTTTTACTTGAATGTTTCCCAAGACACCCCGAGGTCCAGAAATTGATTAATTGATCATTCTGGCTAAGGTGCGTGTTCTAAACACACACACTTAATCACCTTTAAAGGATTGGCCTTTAAGTAAACATGGCTTACAATCCAGGATCCAAACAGAAGGCTTCCTTCCTCTGTGCTCACGGTTCTACTGGCATCTCATGTGGAAAAGTATGTGTAGTTGATGAATAAATAAAGTTTTTTGGAAAACACAGAAACAACAACACAACATGACAGACCCCAGGCAAGGGAAAGGGACAGATTGGGGCCTAGTTTGGAGAAAGTTTGGAAGGAAACCCGAGGTTGGCCAACATCCCTAGTCACGTAGTGAGGTAATCTCTAACTGCAAATAAAAGCCCTAGCAAACTGTTCCCAGTGCCTACTCCTGCTGATGCCCCAAAGCATGTTCCCCATCTGGAGGAGCCCCCAGGAACGTGGGTGTGTGTTGAGGTTAAACAGCTGCATGTACGCGCAACAGTTCAGAGCCCAGTGTCAGGAGTTCACGGCTATTAGGTAAACAGCACGCTTTCGGACTCTCCTCTTGACGACTTTTCAGGTTCCGAGGGAACCCCAGATCCAAGTGAAATTCCGACACATGCCCAGGGGCCGAGGGCCTGCAGAAAAGGAGAAGAGCCGGGCTCCAGCAGAGGGGCTGCTACGGGGCGGGAAGGGCCATCTGGGGAAATCAGATCTCGCTTGGGGGCTTCAGGTGGAGAGAGTACTCCTGAGCGGGGAAGAGCTTCCAGACCAAGGGCTGCCAGAGGCCTGGGTGTAGCCAATGCTGTGCTGGGGAGGAGGGGCAGATTCTGCCCTTCAAGGCCCCTGCCGCAGGGGTCAGCCCTCACACCTCCGCTGGGCTGCCTAGAGCTGGCTCCTGGTGGCCCTCACTGGGCTTGTGATTAAAGCAGAGTGTTCGGCCTTCCTGAGGCCGGAACCACAGGGATGAAAGGATCAGAAAAAGGCACTAAGTCGGGAGTCTGAAGAGATACATTCTGCTCTGAAATTTGCCTCTAATTAGCTTTAGACTAGATGTATGTAATTCCATACATCTGAAAAAAAAAATCTGGATAATCTTTCAGCTCTCAATTTTAAAAATTTTCCCTATAGGCTTTTTCTGCAGCTTCCCTACTCACGATTAGTTTTCCCACCCTGAGAAACACATACCATACGTACACACGCACAGAGCACATCACCTACAGCACACACACACACCATACACATGCACACACACACACGCACTCACACACACATACACGCACACACACCACACAAGCACACTCCCGGATCAGGAGGCCAGGGCAGGCGGGAAGGATGCAGGCTCCATGGAGACAGTAGGGAACCATGAGGGTGAGGTCCATGGAGCAGAAGCTGCGTGTCCCCGAGGCATTCCCTCCCATCCCCAGATTGTGAAAGCAGAACAGCTGAAAAGCCAGACAAAGCGTTCCCCAGAGCCAAAGTTGGGGGGCTGGCTGGCAATGTGTACTCAGCCCCCCCATTGTCCTGGCAGACCCAGCTCCAAGACTGCACTCTCCCATCAGAGACCTTCTACCCTTCTACTCTGAGCTGGAATAAGAGGAATAGCAAAGGCTCTGGAAACGGTAGGCCTCCGAGTGGCACTGGGAATGGCAGATTCATGCCGCCTGTCTGTCTGTCCCTTCCACTCTCCCCTGAGCTGCCTCTGAGACAGGTGCAGTGTTTGAGGAAACAGGCTCGGAGCGGCTGAAGAACTTCCCCACTGGAGATCAGTGATGCATCTGACCCGATCACATGGGCCTAGGTTTGCAGTGGGATCGTATTTCCCATCAACATCCCACCAGCTTCTACACTTGAGTATCACCTTTGTACATTTAGAAGAAAAATATGTCTCTATTACTCTCTATGTATGTGTGTATCAATCACTTACGCATCTATAATTTCATAGGCATTTTTAAAGACAAGAATAAAGGTAGTTCTTTTAAAATTGTTTTAAAGAAAATACTAGGTTTAAAAATATGTATTAAGTAAATAATAGCACAGGTGGGGCAGAAATATGGCGAAAACCAAGAGATTGGAGACGTAAATCTCTGTGCTGGGAGGCCCTCCCTGGCCCACCAGAACAGCCCTAACAACTGGGGCCTGTTTCCTCACATGGAGCTGAGTTTGTGCCCAGTAGCACCCCTGCCCTTAAACTGGGTGTGTCTCCACAGGTGTTAAGGCCCAAATCTGATCCTCCCCATGCTGGGTCTTCAAAAGCTCAAAGCCAGGAAAGGGCCACGGAGACCCTCTTCTTGTCGGCACTCAACCTCCTCTGTTATGCCACCCACCCCACCACCTGCCCTCCAGTTTCTGTGTCTCACACTCATGTTTGACCAGAGCCCCTTCTTGTCCCACTTTCCAGTTACACAGGTCAAACTGTGGGAGCAGAGGCAGTTCCTGCTGCCTTAGCCTCTGGCCCACAACAAAGGTCAAGGAACTTACAGTTAAAACCGATCACACTTGCCAGGGCGCCAACAGAAGCACATGCTTGTGGAAAATAGCATAAACGAATTTTACGGAGGAGGGCTGGGCTTGGAATTATACAAGAGGCCAAGAGTCTGGACTGTTTTCATCAGGAGCTGTGTCCTGGAGATAGCCAGTCATAAACAGTGGTTTAAAGCAGAGGAGGAATGTGTTAGGGTGGGCCCGAGGAATGCGTCAGGCCAGAGCAGGCGCATGAGGGATGGGGCACAGCCAGCTATGCAGGAGCAGAAGCCGGTGCCAATGAGAGGAGACAGGTAGACAAAATGCACACAGCAGGGTCAATGTACCTAAGGTCAATGGTTCTGTCTGAGCCAGAATCACTTACTGCCCTTTTAAAGTTATAGATGCCCCAGTGCCACCCGGACCAATTGATCCAGAAGTTCTGGACAGGCATCAGTACGTTTTTGTTTGTTTATCTGTTAACTCCTCTGATGACTGAATGTGCAGCCAGAGTTAAGACTGTTGAGTTGTTGAGAATAAGATTCTGGGTATATAACTAAAGGGGGCGAACCAAGCAGATGTGATCCCTGCCCTCACAGCCCCACAGAGCCTAGAAAAGATAAACATTAAAAGCAAAATAAACACCCAATTACAAATTGTGGTTTGGGCTGCACAGGAAAAGAACAGGGTGGAGGGTGTGTGTGTGTCACAGTGAATGGCGCATCTCTCCAATTTCTGGGAGAAGGTATTTAACAGCAATAAACACTGTAGAACTCAGTTACATGAAATCGGCTACGTAAATTGTGACCAATGCTCCCATTTGTTGTGCAACAAAATAAACATTGCAAAATTTAATCAAGGCTTTAAAAATAAATAAATAAATAAAATGGGGCAGAAACCATAAAGTGGATGAAAGGATTGTTCAAAGAGAGTCTCTGTGAAAGATGAAAGCATCAGCTAATTCAGCCTGGAGAAGGGGAAGCAGGGAGGGAAGAGGGGATGGAAAGTCCACAGACTTCTCAAGTTTTCTTATGATCAGTGAGAAACCCGAATCTCAGCCTCCTCAAGAACTGCACAGCACTTAGAAGAGGATGATTTTAAGTTATCGTAGCCTGGAGTTGTACTTTATACCCTATAATGTTGGGATTTGAAAAATGGTGTTTTGGGGAAGAAGGGTGTTTGGGGAAGAAATGGGTGTTTAGAGAGACAGAATGGGAACTAATGCATAGAAATTTCAATAAGGCATCTTAGCTGGTGATACCATAGGTGGAATTTGTTTATTTAAAAAATAGGCTTTTTAAAAATTTTATTTTATTATGTTATGTTAGTCACCATACAGTGCATCTTTAGTTTTTGATGTAGTGTTCCATGATTCATTGTTTTCGTATAACACCCAGTGCTCCATGCAATATATGCCCTCCTTAATACCCATCACTGGGCTAACCCATCCCCCCACCCCCTCCCCTCTAAACCCCTCATTTTTTTCTCAGAGTCCATAGTCTCTCATGGTTCATCTCTCCCTCCGATTTCCCCCCCTTCTTTTTTCCCTTCCTTCTCATTAGGACATTAGGATGTCCTCCATACTATTCCTTATGTTCCACAAATAAGTGAAACCATATGATAATTGACTTTCTCTGCTTGACTTATTTCACTTAGCATAATCTCCTCCAGTCCCATCCATGTTGATGTAAAAGTTGGGTATTCACCCTTTCTGATGGCTGAGTAATATTCCAGTGTATATATGGACCACATCTTCTTTATCCATTCATCTGTTGAAGGGCATCTTGGCTCTTTCTACACTTTGGCTATTGCAGACATTGCTGCTATGAACATTGGGATCCATATGGCCCTTCTTTTCACTACATCTGTGTCTTTGGGGAAATATCTATGCTTCCCAGAGCAATCTATACCTTCAATGCCATCCTGATCAAAATTCCAATGACATTTTTCAAAGTGTTGGAACAATCATAAAATTTTTATGGAATTAGAAAACACCCCGAATCACAAAGGAAATGTTGAGAAAGAAAAACAAAGCGGGGGGCATCATGTTGCCTGATTTCAAGCTATATTACAAAGCAGTGATCACCAAGACAGCATGGTACTGGCACAAAAACAGACATATAGACCAAAGGAACAGAATAGAGAGCCCAGATATGGACCCTCAACTCTATGGTCAAATAATCTTTGACAAAGCAGGAAAAAATATGCAATGGAAAAAAGACAGTCTCTTCAATAAATACTGCTGGGAAAATTGGACAGCTATATTCAGAAGAATGAAACTCGACCATTTTCTAACACCATACAACTCAAAATGGATGAAAGACCTCAACGTGAGACAGGAATCCATCAAAATCCTAGAGGAGAACATAGGCAGTAATCTCTTTGACATCAGCCACAGCAACTTCTTTCAAGATACATCTCCAAAGGCAAGTGAAACAAAACCAAAAATGAACTTCCGGGACTTCATCAAGATAAAAAGCTTCTGCACAGCAAAGGAAACAGTCAACAAAACAAAGAGGCATTCCACAGAATGGGAGAAGATATTTGCAAATGACACTATAGACAAAGGGCTGGTATCCAAGATCTATAAAGAACTTCTCAAACCCAACACCCAAAAAACAAATAATCAAGTCAAAAAATGGGCAGAAGACATGAACAGACACGTCTCCAAAGAAGATATACAAATGGCTAACAGACACATGAAAAAGTGTTCATCATCATTAGCTATCAGGGAAATTAAAATCAAAACCACATTTAGATACCACCTTACACCAGATAGAATGGCAAAAATTGACAAGGCAAGAAACAACAAATGTTGGAGAGGTTGTGGAGAAAGGGGAACCCTCTTACACTGTTGGTGGGAATGCAAGTTGGTACAGCCAGTTTGGAAAACAGAGTGGAGGTTCCTCTAAAAAATTTTTTAAAAATAGGCTTTTTAAAAGTAGCTATCCAAAATAAATACATAAAATATACAATTTAAAAAAAATAAATAAATGTACCTGTCCAAGGTACTTAATTTCTTTGAGCCTCGGTTTCCTTAGCTACATAATGGAGACAGTATTCCTAGCAACCCTGTCCCCATGGAAATTTTGTGAAGCTGTGTTGAATGCTTGCTGGCTGCCAAGTGCTGTGCTAACACCCCTGTGCCTTATTAGGAGAGGAGCCACCATCCATCAAGTATCGACTGTGGACCAGTTGCCATGTTTCATGGCTTCATCTGTTTCAATTGTCCCAATAAACTCAGCACCTTGGGCTAGATATGATTGTCTTCATTTTCAGATGAGGAAAACTGAAGCTCAGGAAACTTTTTTCCAAGACCAAGAGCTAAGAAAGCAGTGGAGTGGAAATTTAAACCGAGTTAGTCAGACCCTCTAGCCCAGGACTCTTCCAAGAATATTGTGGGAGGATGTGGTAGAATGGCAGGGACAGGGGAGAGGGAAGACCAGAGAAAGATGAAGGAGACAGAGAAGGAAGAGAAATAGGAGAAGACGGGGAGAGCAAGAGAACCAGCAGACGGAAAAGAGAAAGATCTCAGGGCCAGGGGTGGGGGGGAAAGGAAGAAAGAGAAGGAGGGAGGGGGAAGGTTGGCTGTAGGTGGTGGTCAGAGTCTGCTATTCTTCCCCGTCTCACTGGGCTTTAGTGGATGACCCCCTCTGTCTGCTGATGCATGTGCTTTTACAGTTCAGGGTGTTCTACTCAGTTTCCTGAAGCCACAGCAGCCCCCCCACACCTCCCTCCTTGTTCTTCTTTTCCCAGCCTCTCCCAGGTCCCAAGGTTTGAGTGAAGCCTGTGCTCCGGATGCCTCTGGTTTGTGCAGACAATTGCTTAACTGCCATTTAAGAGAATTGATGCAACTGACCTTTAAACATACGTTGGTTACACTGACATCTGAAAAGAGAAAATAGACTTCCTTCCATGAGTGGGAAATTCTTCTCACAACAATTACTCCAAGAAGGAAGCACAGGAAGGTGAGCCTCAGCCATAGGCCCAAGGAACCTGATCAGTTCTAAAGATTGTCTTCCTCTAGACGCTGATCAGACTGTTGGGGTAATTCCCAAGGGTCCTTAGGGCTCCCCAGCCTTGAGTAAATCTTCCCTTTCAGAAGAAAAAGGGGCCAGGGATTCCTAAATGGTTTGCCCTTTCAGAAGTTTCTGAGCAGTCCCAAAGTATCAGCTCCTGCTCCCTGGGCTGGTCCCTGGAGGCAGGTGGCACATGCTCCCCTCTTCCATGGGCTATGTTGGAACTTATTATGGATTGACAGTGTTGGAATTAATTATGGATTTTCAGTTCTCAACCAACCATGCTCCCCTGTGGCCCATACCCATGGAAGACCCATCTCAACCCCCCACCCTAGTGGGCCACTGCCCATGTTTAGCGGCCACCATGGGTCAAACAGACTAAAAATAGAGTCAGACCACACTGCTGTTCCATTTCTGAGGAAATTCTCTTTGTGCATCATCACATGCCCAGTAACTCTGATGACTCAGGTCTCAGGTCAAATGTTACCTTCCCAGGGGGCCCCTCCCAGCAACTTTCCCTAAGGTGACCTCATTCTTTTTCCCAGGCTCTCTGTGGCATGCAGCCCTGCTTTATTTTCTAAGAGCTTATTTCTTTAACCCAGGCCACCATATGATAGACTCCTGGTACTATTATCTCTGTAGGTCTCTACCAGAACGCTGTGCATGGAGCAGAAGAGGGCTCCTAGCAGACTTGAGAAGACGTTCTTATGCCACACCAAGGCATGACCCAGAGGTCAGCATCAGAGTCTGGAGTGCCCCAGAGTCCCTCTTGTCTCTTCCACAGCCCTGTTCCTAACCCCAAAGGTCCTTCTTCTTCCTCTACCCCCTTCTTGTCAGAGTGGAAAGCACCAAGCCCTTAGAGCCATCACTTCTGGTTGTAAACCCTACTGCTGCTTTCTGGTTGTGAGCTTTTCTGTCACTACGCAACTGCAACTGGAAACATACGGACAAGGACAGGACTATTTGGAAGATTAAATGAAATAATTCTATGGTAAGCCTGGAATATATTAAGTGTTCAATTAATATTCATTGCCTTGCATTCTTTGTTTTTCTCCACCACTTTTTTTCCTTCGTATCACTCCATTCCCTGCTTTTCTCTCAACCTTTACTCTCTACTCATAAAGATTCTAACAGAGTTATCAGTAGGCCTTATGTACTTGAAATGCACTGATTTAGATAGGCATGAATGCTAGGGCAGTTATCTCTTCGGGGCAGGGGGGTAGTGGAGAAAAGAGTGTTTTGAGAAATGTCAATGGCAAGACCCAGGAAGTACCCAAAGAGTGGGGCTGGAGGGGTAGGAGATTCGCCCAGCAGTGATATTTGGCAACATGCTCAGACCAGGACAGAGCCAGCTCATTTTTTGAGACCCTAGCCTATTTATCCTGGAGAGCACTGTGTTAGCACAGTTGGGCAGGTAGATTTGAAAATATTGATGGCATCAGATATGAGGTGGAAGAAAGAATCCTGGGTTAGGAAGAAACAGCCTTGTTTGCAACCCCACCCCCGCCCTCCCAGCTCTGCCCTTAGCCAGCCTCGGGGCCTGGGAAAAGTCCATTCACCTTCTAGGACCTCAGCCTGCCCTCTGACAGTTGAAGTGAGACAGGAAGGTCTCACAGCTGTCTTCTAGATCAAACATGCCATAGCTAAACCAGACCAAAAGGTTTTCTGTAGCCATCCTTGAAAATAGAATGAGGGGGCATCTGGGTGGCTCAGTCAGTTAAGTGTCTGCCTTCGGCTCAGGTAATCTTCTTAGGGTCCTGAGATTGAGCTTCTTGTTGGGCTCCCTGCTCAGTGGGGAGTCTGCTTTTCCCTCTGCCCCTCCCCCCATTCATGCTCTCTCGCTTACTGTCTCAAATAAATAAATAAAATCTTTAAAAGAAAAAAGAAAAGAGAGCGAGGGCAGAGAACAGCAGAAGCTTAGAGCAGCACCATTTACTGGACTTTGGTTTGGTATGGTTTGGTTTGGTTCCTGACAATCTCACTCATGTGCAGCACAGATTCTGTTCAGCCTGGCTCTGGTTTCCCTGCCCAGGGTTGGTGGACTGGGACTAATTTGCACAGCTCTCTGAATTTCCTCTGTCCAGCTTTGCTGGGCTCTCACCTCCTCTCCAGTGGAAGCTCTTCTCAGGCACATAAGAGCTGAGATCTCTCAGAGAGCTGCCTGCAGACGAACTGACCTCTCTTCTGCTATATTCATCTGAAGCCACGGCAACACTCTCTGGGCCAAAACCGCTCACTAATTAATACATTTCACAGGGTGAATGGAGTGCTGGCACCACCACCAGCTTGGGGCCGCTCCCAAAGCCACGGGCCTTGCTCAGTGCCCAGAAAGAGTCCTGCCTGGAGACAGTCTGTGCCAGCGCCTCACTGCCATGCCAGTGCCTCACCCTTCTCATCTGAACCCAGAAACATGTCGTCTGCCAGCACCCCCCAATTCCCAGCTGTGTCATTCTCTCCTTCACCTGCTCCCATTTCCACAGAAGCAGAGGTCGCAGTGCTGAGGCACCTGATCTATTTTTCATTCTCCCCTTCTCTAGGCAGAATGATGGATTGACTCTGGAAAACGCATTAGGGAAGGGCTGGGCCATCTTGCATTTCCGTCAGGCCTGTCCAGGTGACTTTGAGTCAAGCTGCTGAGAGCCATTTGGCTGTGGGACCATCTCTGTGGGACACCATGTTTACTTGGGCCACTGACCCTGGCCTTAGAGGAAAAGATGAAGGATTAGTGACACTCTGTGCCTAAACCCCTTCCCCTCATCCATCCCTGCTGAGGACTTTTTGAAGTCTCTTTAATTTATATTATAGTCTGTTGAGAAGCACCCAATGCCCTGATGAACTAACCCACTCTACCCTCTACTCTAGGTAGGATCCTTCCTTACCTGTCTGCCAGGCCAACCTATAGGCACAGGACTCCAAACTTCCCAGTGAGTTCCCAAATTGCTAGGAAGCCAAGAAATAGGAGGCCAGAATGATGGCTCTGTTTATACACAGTATTGGGCTTCCCCCATAGGGGACATTATCCATAGGGAAGGGCTTTTGGTTTTGACCTCACAGTGGTCAGTGATTATGTTTGCAAGCTGATGAGGTTTCCTATCAACTCTTCGGTGAAGGTTCCAGATTTACAAGGATGGAAGATGAAATTTTCAGCTTCTGTAATAAGGATCAGACCATCACATTCACCCATCTGAGTCTTACATGCAGAGTAATTACTTCTCCTTCCACATCTCACTCTTCTGACACCCTACAACTATGGTTATCAATGGTCTACTTATTTTCAATGACTCGGTCAAAGCCTCCCCTTTTCCATGAACCGTTTAGACTCCTATGGATCTTTGCAATGTCTTCTTTATTTTCTATTTCCTGGTGTCATCCTTCAAGAGACTGTTACCATAATTATCACTTAACTCTTGTGCTTTTTAATCTCTTCATCTGCTCTACTAAATGTCCAGCTCTTTTTGCCACATGCCATGTCTTGGGTGTCTTTCTATTCCTCAAACTGGCTACAAGAAAAGCTGGCCACATCCTAAACTATTATTAAATATTCCCTGGCTATGCCAAGAGAGAAATATTGGCTTACTTGATATGTTTCTTCAGGTAAAATAATAAACTGAACTTCTACTTCAAATGGGGTATATTAATCTCAGATAGGAAGCCAAATGAGGTGTGAAACACTCTGGGTGAATAACCCAGAGCTAGGAAGATACCCAGATACTACCTGGAAAAATCTTGACCGAGCCAACCAGGTGCTTCCAGGACCTTCTTGGTGGTAGCAATGTCAGCCCCATGGACTGGATGGAGCCTTCCTTTCAGAGTGATGCTGACATGCCAAGGAATTAATGGTCCTATCTCAACTGACTCATTTGCTGGGAGCAACAGGTTCATATTACAACTCTTAGGTTGACCCACATTGTGTGTCCATCAAAAAAAATTACTATATCATGTGTTCCAACTAAAGAGCACTAAAAATTACAGTTTTTTGTTTTCTTGGCATCATCCACTGACCTACACCTGATTTTTACTGTAATATGTTTATAAGTTTTAAAAATGACTACAAAGTATAATAGAGAAAATGAGAGAAACATTTTAGAATGTATCAAAATATGAATATGTTCACCTAATATTCAACCTCCTCAGCCTGGGCAAAATAAACAACTGGCCTCTTTATCTCTAAAATATTTTGTGCTCAAAGTGACCCATTAAATTCTGCTAATTATATCAGAATTTCAGGGTCTCAGTTTCTTTATCAACAGAATACAGAGTTGGACTAGACATTATCTAATATCACCTCCAATCCCACCATGTTTTCATGGAAGTCTCCTACTTACACTTGATAAACTCCCTTGGAAAAGAAAACTCTACATAAAGATTTCCTTGGGGATAGGGTCCATATCACAAGGGGAAAACAAAAAGAGAAGAGGTGTCATCGAGTCAATTCCATAGGCTCTAGCAACCATTGGGGAAATAGGGAAGAGAGGTGGAAAGGAGAGTAAACTTATGTTCTGTGTCAGCATAATTGTGAAATAGGCAAAACTAGCCTAGAGCCCTGCCCGCACAACTTTAATTCCCTTACCATCAAAATTCATTTTCCTCCACACTGGAATAGACAAATGCTTGGAAAAAGATTACCAAGGTGAAGGTAGGAAGAGTGGTAGAGATTGCTGAGGAATGGCTCCCACACTCAGTCTTAGCATCATGGACCTTCAAGCATCTGAATAGCACATGTTGGGGAAAAAGTCCAGGTTTATTATTGTCAACAGTCAACAGCTAGAAGGAGTCTTCCTAAAGCTGGTTTGTGTCTCTAACCGTCCTTATCCTTCAGGAGCAGGTGTCATGATACGGAGGGCAGTGTGGTCTAATAGAACTTCATACCTGATTTAGACCTGAACTGTAAGCCACAATCTGCTGTGAATTCAAATTTTAGGAAGGTCATTTCCCCTTTATGGGCCTCAGAATTATATCTTGATCTTCATGATCTCCCAAGTCTTATGCTTTACTTTGCCAGGGACATTATTGTCTGTTCAGCCAGAACCATAGGGTGGAGCAGAAACAGAGACAATGCTGACTGCTCTCACCTCACTGATAATCCCTGTGCCTCTGCTTAGTCACACAGCCTGTCAGACCTATTTCCTGGCAGCTCTTCCTCTTATTTTAAAACTTAGGGTAGAAAAGTCAGGGACAACATGAGCCCTTCTGTGGGTGGTACCATTCACAGAGATCCCTATGACTTGTTTTTTGTTGTTGTTGTTTTAAAGATTTTTTAAAATTTATTTGAGAAAGAGAGAGAGTGAGCACAAGTGAGTTGAGGGTCGGAGGGAGAAGCAGACACCCCGCTGAGTAGGGAGCCTGAAGCAGGGCTCGATCCTGGGACTCCAGGATCATGACCTGAGCCAAAGGCAGACGCTTAACCACTGAACCACGCAGGTGCCTGATCCCTATGACTTGTGGTCACCTTTTCCCAGAAGGTCCCTGGAGGCAGGAATTCAGCAAGCAAGGAATCCCTGAAGGAAGTGGCCATTGTCTCTGCAGACCATTGTGGGGCCAGTTGGCTTTACTGGAAATATTAAAAAGAGGGAGTATGCATCACCTGAAATGCACAGCAGATGCAGTAAACTAAGTTCTCTTTGTACAGGTTTGGGTTTTCTAGAAGTGAAGCTTTCTCTCACCCAGTTCCTTATCATGAAGTACCTAAGAAACTTGAAGAACTGTGTAAGTAAAGCAGAGGTAACTGAGGAACAAGCTGACCCCTATACCTGCATGAGTGAGCATAAACCCTGGCTTAGAAGCCAGAGCACACTGTGATTCCAGCCTTGAGCATTTCTGTAGAGAGAATAATAAATTGTTCCTCCATCTTACAAGAGAACAGAAAAAGAAACTGTGGCCTGAATCAATAGCAAAACAGAACTATAATCTTCTGCTTGATGAAGTAATATGACTGAGATGCTAGACTCAAGTGACCAAGGGAGTAGCTTTCCCAGGAGACAGGTCAACTCACACTTTTAGAAGTTGAGAGGTGTGCTGTTTTGATTGGGGTCAGACAGTGGAGCAAGATGGCTTCCATGGTGCTGTTACCTAAAGGAAACAATTTCTAGTGGGAAATGTTTTGTTGAGTCCTGAAACCTCATCGAGACTTCTGATGGAGAAGGGTCCATTTTAAGTTTGCAATAATTGAAGGGTATTTAAACCTACAATCTGAAGACAGTGATTTCTTCAATAAAACTAACATAAGTTCAAAAGACAAGGGGCATGTAGATTGCCTTATATAGATAGGAAAGAACTGTCTTAAACTATAGCTACCAAAGCCACCTCACATGCAAAGAACTGATTCATTGTTCTAAGTGTCAGGTTTTCCTGCCAATGCCATGGGTCCCACCTCTCTCAAGATGCCTCCCTTGTACGAACTTATTTTTCACTGATGGCTAAAATGGGAGCAACTGTATAAAAAAAGCAGAATAAATATGTTTTCTTCAGAGTGAGTTAAAACCTGAGGACACCTGGATTAGGCTGGATTATTCAGATATTCCTGCATTCCTGATAACAGAAGCTATCTGCATTTTGTTTATGCCTCTAAGAAGGAAGAAAAGAGAAAAGAGTGAGGTCTTTTGAATTACAGAGAAGTGGATGAGGAGCTCTCCAGGGGGAAAGATGTGTCTGGCACTGCATCAGGCTCCTGATAGCCCCTTGTCCCTAAAAGAGCCCAACACAACTCTGCCTCCACTGTATGAGGACGATTTTGGTTTTGGGTGGGTCCTGCAGGTCCTAGAAGTGGAAGGGGTGTAGTGATCTGCTGATCCGTGTCCCTTATTCTTTTATGTAGAATTTGAAGATTGGGAAAGTTATCTCATTTCCCTGGGATCACAGAGGCATGTGACAAAAGCAGACCTTGAACTCAGGTCTCTTGATTCCCAGTCCAGACCACAATATCCAGCCACAAATACTTTGCCTGAATATTCCATTTATCTCTGTGCCTCTCTTCTGGGGGATTCTTCACTCTTAGTCTTGATTCTCTAGGTGCCTGTGTCTTATGCCTTCTGACCCCATTTTCAAATATATCTGACTAGACCAGAATGGACCCCTGACCCAAGGGTAGTCCATCCATGAACTGGAAAGAGACTTGTGGCCTGAATCAAAGTTATATAATAGGTGGACCAATAGGAACCTTTATATCAGGAATCCATGCTAGGAGCCACAGAAGGAAGGTAGTACTGGGCTGAGGACCTAAGCCAGGCAGTCCTGGAACATGCGGCAGAGGGCCTCCTGTGAGATGAACTAGCAGAGGAAGATTATCAAGAAACAACAGAAAATGAAGCAATTGGAAGGACAGCCAGGGGAAAGGACTGATTCTCTTCCCTGTTCTACCTGAGACCTGATTGTATTTCTGATACCAGAATGGTATCTTGGCATCTTTTCTTTTTCACATCACTGACTTCCCCTCTAGGCGTGGGGTAGGTCCTCCTTCTGATTGGTAGACTGTGGGCCCAGATATTATCACTTGCTTTCCCAGCCTATGTAGCTTGTAGGGTGTTGGCATTTTCAGCTTCTATAGCAAGAGATAGGCTTGGCCGTATGACGTTCTTACCAAAAATAGAAAGGAGGCCATGCAAAATGGCACATGTCTATCACAGTGTCCCCAGGTACTGGGCACTTTGACACACAATTCCAAAATCCTCTACTTGGCCTTTTTCTCCAGACATTGCTGTACCAATCAGCAACATGAAGGTTTTGAAAGGCTTTGTACACGTACAGTTGCCTCAGCCCTGTGCTTCATATCTCTCACATCCTACGTTGGCACTGTGTAGTGAGATGATGGTGAAACCTGCATCGCCCTGGAGCATATACACACTGGAAGTGCAGGAAAGTTAATTCATGCTGGGCCACCTTTAACCAAAGAGGAATGGGAGGTGATAGCTACATTCTTCTCCACTTGGTCCTCTAAACTGATCCTTCCAAGACACATTGTACAAGGTTCTTCAGAACGTCCCAGCAGTACTAAGCCTCAGTAGCCTGTAGTGGTGGCCAACTCTTTAACACATCTTTGAATTGCTTTCCAACCTTCCACACTTCATTTCCGCTGTCCTATTCTCCTGTTTCCTGGAATAATACTCCCAAAGAAACCACCTATAATCAAGTCCTTGTCTCACACTCAGTTCCCAGAGATTCCAGGCTAGGTTACCTGAGGAAATTATGTTTTTGACATTTGATCCTGATTAAGATAATTATATGTTCTTGAGAATGGTCACCTGGAATCAACATGGATCTGATTCAGTATGTATGTGTTGCTATGATTGTTAATTTTATGTATGGACTTGACTGGGCCACTGGGTGGGTACCCACACATCTGGCCACATAAACATTTGAATTGGTGGGTAGGTGAGTGTCACCCAACCAATTGAAGACCCGAATAGAAAAGAAAGGCTGAATGAGAGGGAACTCCTGCCTTCTCTAGCTGGGTCAGTGGTCTTTTCCAGCTTCACAATGGTACTGAAACTTTGCCTCTTCTTGGGTCTTGAAACTGCCAGCTTTCACTAAGCTCTACTGATTCTCAGGCCTTCAACTTGGACTGGAACTAAACCATTGGCTCTCTTGGGTCTCCAGCTTGCCTATGGCAGATCTTGGGACTTCTTAGCCTCCATTATCACATGGGTCAGTTCCTTACAATAAATTTCTCTCTATGTATATACAGTATTAGTCAGAGTTCTCCAGAGAAACAGAACCAATTGGAGATTTTATATATATATATATATATATATATATATATGCACACACACACATATATATGTATGTCTTTATATATATAATTATGTATCATATTATAATATATAGTTATATATAACATTATATAACTATATATTATATTTTTATATTATTTATATATAATATATATATTATATGTATTTAAAATTTTTTTATATATTATATGTATTATATATAAGTATATATTATACATTTATAATTTTATGTGAATTATATATAATATATAAATAATAAACATATATAATTATATATTTTACATATACATATAGTCTCCTACAGGTTCTGCTTCTCTGGAGAACCCTAACTAATATATTTGCACACAGCTCCAAATGCAAATCATCTGCTCTAGAATTAACCAGTTCAGACAAAATCCTAATGGTCCTAATGTGTCCATAGCCTATAATCTTTTCAGATAATAAACAATCCCAAATTCCTCTACTCATTCTCTACCACCAGTTAGATGCACAGCAGCAATTGGGCAGCAGACAAAGAAAATAGCTAGAAAGAAGCTAAATGCCCTGTTTTCTATTGTCTATTTGTCCTGTGCTAGATTTTTATGGAAATCAATGATTGGTTGCCATATTAGTTTCCTCAGGCTGCCCTAACACATTACCATAAACTAAAGTGGCTCAAAATAACAGAAATTTATTCTATCATAGTTCTGAAAACTAGAAGTCAAAACTCAAGGTTTCAGCAGGGCCATGCTCTCTCTGAAGGCTCTAGGGGAGGATCTTTCCTTTCTTCTTCCTGGATGCTGGTATTTGCTGGCAATCCTTGGCATTGCTTGTCTGTGGCAACGACACTCTGATCTCTGTTTCTGTCTTCACATGGCCATCTTCTGTCTGTGTGCGTCTGAGTCCAAATCCCTCTCTTCTTATAAAGATACCAGTCACTGGGGGCGCCTGGGTGGCTCAGTTGGTTAAGCGACTGCCTTCAGCTCAGGTCATGATCCCGGAGTCCTGGGATCGAGTCCCACATCGGGCTCCCGGCTCAGCGGGGAGCCTGCTTCTCCCTCTGACCCTATCCCCTCTCATGCTGTTTCTCTCTCTCTCTCTAATAAATAAATAAATAAAATCTTAAAAAAAAAAAAAAAGATACCAGTCACTGGATTAGAGCCCAACTTCATCCAGTATAACCTTATCTTAACTTGTTTCTGCAAAAGCCCTATTTCTAAATAAGGTGACGTTCACAGGTTCTGGGTAGACATGAATTTTGGAGGAACATTATTCAACCCATTAGGGATGCTGAGTGGGCTCAGGAAACAACTGGCCATTCTCTGAGCCTGGTGAGGTGAGGACAAGATTGTGGTAAAAGGAGGAGAGAGGCTCAGGGAACTGCAAATGGAGCCAGGCCCCATTTGGCAATGATGGTGGTCATAATTCTAGGCCCAGAGGAGTTCTGAGGCTGCCTGAAAGTCAGCCTCATGCTTGCCTGAGGTGGGGCTGCCTCAACAGCCGCTCCTTTAAGGAAACATCCCATGTCCACCCAGGATATAGAGCTTCTGGGATCTTGACTAACATGTCCTGATATTCCCCCTGGAGGGTACTCACTGTGTCTGCTTCCCAGGGGGCAAGATTAACAATGACTTTCTGTTTAGAAATGTTATAAGTAAATATTCCCAAATAAATGAAAAAATAGGTAAACAAGGAAAACATTTCACTTTTTAAAGTGAGTTGTGGCTAAGGCCTAATGGAGCCTCTGAAGAATGCTGGAGAACCCTTCAGGGGAAGAAGAAGCTTGGCTGAGAGCCAACCATGACATTTTGAAAGAGGAACTCCTGAGAGCATTGGGAACGTTCCTTTCACTTACTGTGAAGACTTGGTCAAGAACTTGCACTCTGGAGATCAGTTTGATCGAAACAGGCAAGAACTGAGCTACCCCATGGCCTGTTGTCCAGTATTCTGTGATTTGAAACTATAACCTCTTTGAAGGCAGAGACCACATCTGCCTTATTTGCCTTTGGATCCCCAGGTCCAAGAATAGTACATGACACTTAGGAAAATACTCAGTTTTTATTCACTGAATGAATGTTGGGCATGAGCTGGTTAGATTGAAGAGAGGCTCATTTTCAGTCCACAAAGGGAAACCTAAGAAGCATGTTTTCCACAAGAGGGAAAGGAATATAAATGGTGGAATTCCGAGCACTTGTTGAAGAGACATTTATTAAGCACCTACAGTGGGACACAGTGTAAACAATGTTGAGAGATAGAACAATGTGCAACTTGTGGTCTCTGCTTCAATTTGTTAACATTGAATGATAGAAATAAGCTAAACACTCTCAGATGGTATAATTACTTGAGTATAAGATTTTAAAAATTAAGAAAAAATTTTAAAACTCCTATACATGTGTGTGACATATAAGAGAGGACAGAAAGTTACTCTTGATTAGGAGAGTCAGAGAAGGCTTCATTAAGAGCCAGTGCATTATCTTGGGAGGCTAATAATCAAATGTAATATTGGACCTTAGAATATCTTGGAATTCATTATCTTGTGGAAATATGCAGAATTAGGAATGACCTTTGAAACATGGCCAGTCCTTAAGTTGGGGTGCCTCCTGCACTGCTCCTGCTCAGGGTTCAAGGTAATATTCTCTAGGAAAGGTGAACTCCAACAGGTTAATTTGAACAACACTGTAATTTTGAAGTGTGCAGCATATCCAAAAATCAGGGCCAAGGCCACCCATTCCTTTCAGCCTGGGGATCATCAGTTGTGGTGTCAACTTTGCTTCTGAAAGATGATAGTAAAAAATGTTTTGGCATGAACTGCTTCCATCCAGTATCTTCAGTGGCATTCAGACTATACCGTTGGCCCTCCCTAATCCAATTGCTTGTTTGGCTGTACATTTGGAAACTGATACTCAAAAGGAATTCCCACAAAGGACTTACAAGGACCACCCATTCTCCCTTAAGCCCACTGAAGATTGTTTAAGATCTGGAATGCTCCTTCAGGAGTGTTAGGGTTTAAAAGAACCTGGATTCTACTTCCTAGACCACAACCAGAATAAAGTCAGTGAAAGTCAGTGGAACCATGAAAATTATATAGAGCCCAACCATTAGCCACCTTGTCTCTACTTCTTGTTTATTGGCTCTTTTATACATCTAATAGATAGGGAGCACTTACTATCTTCTGCTATGTAAAAGAAGGACAACCAACCTGGAAAAGGGAATAGACTATATCAGTGACTGGTTTTTAATATGAACACATGTCATTCTGTCAGTTACAAGAGACAGAAACTCACCTCAAGCTAACTTAAATAAATAAGGACATTCACTGAGTCATGGAACTGAAAAGCTCAGGCATGGCTCAATCCAGGTGCCCAACGACTCTTCTTACCCCATCATCAGAATTCCAAGGTGAAATTTGAAATGCACAAATCCATATACCTTACCTACCCCTGAGCCAATTAGTATAGATAGCAGCATAGGATGTGCTGATTGGCCAGACATGAGTCATGTGACCTCACCAGGACTTCACATGAGAAGGGAAAGGGATAAATTTTTCAAAGGAAAATAAGGGTGTCCTTCCAGGAAAAGTAGGGAAATGATTGTTGGGTAGCAAGAACAATAGCTGTCCGCTGTGGAACACAACAGAGCATTTTAATCATGGCAGGTCCTGGTGCTCTGAATAGGGCAACTTGGCCAGCAGACCTTGGGGTTTCCTTGGGGTTATGTGTGAAGCTTCCACTGGATCACCCACATAGACTCTCTGCATCATCCCACCTAACGCCATTGTGACATGTCAAGTTCATGATAAGAAATGCTGGAATCCATGTTCATCAACAAAGTCAGATTTCTAAAGTCCCAGCCTGCCTCTAGGATGGCAAGGCAGGGCAAGTTGCAGGAGCAGATACCACCACCTCAAGGATCCAAAGTCCAAAAAGAGGATTTCCCAGCCCATCCAGACCTTTGGGACTTCAAACTCAAGGCCTTTCCTGGGCCTTGTCTCACCGCCCTACTTTTCCAACTAACGCACTGAGCTACTTTCTCACATCTCTTGCATCAGATGCCAAAGTAGCCTGTCTGCTCTCACTCCCTTATTCCAACCTCTTTCTCTACATATGAGCAGTTTTTTCCTTATCTTTCTTGGTACAATTGCATGTTTCCACCCAGAGGAGTGAAGTGGTTTATTGTTGCTTTTCCCCATGTAGTTACTTCAACTACAATTTGGTGTCTTCAAGCACTGGGAAGGGGAAAGACATATATAATTAGAAAAACAAATAATGATACAAATGTCCTATTACTGAGGTTTTCTGGATGACTGTTCCAGTCAGAAAAACAATAGTGCTCCGAGGACGGAAATGAGCCCACATGTTGAAGAATGGAGACAAGGAATGAAATCATGGAGTAGGGGCAAAGCCAACTCAAACAGCAGGACTTTAGGTTTTGCTCAGATGAAAGAGTAAGGCACTCAGTTGGGACAGAAGCCAAGGGTAGCATTTCTGGTGACTCTCAGCAGCCTCCACTTCCCCGACAGACTTAATCTGCTGAATCTACAAAGCTGGTGTGAGGGTTTTGTGCTAGAGCCAGGTACATTCAGAGACAGCAAGACCTCCTTATGCTCACCCACTCCACTGTCAAATCAGCGATCCTGACCCTTAGAAGATCTTGGGAACAATTTTGAGGGCTGGTGTGATGGTGTTCTTCAAATATCCCTGAGCTTGCATGAGAAAATTTCCTGGGTTTCTTTGGCATTCTTCAGTCATTTCAATTTATGGTAGGAAAAGTCAGTTAATTTGCAAGAGGTAAAGTTCAAAAGGACCAGTTTCTTAATTCAACTCTGTAGATAACCAGAGCCAGACTGTCCCCAAAATCTTCCCTCGCCCTGGGAAGAACAGAGGAAAGTGTATAATGTAAGCAGCAGTCTGCCACAGACTAGTGACCAACCCTGACTTCAAAGATGGATTTCTTCTAAAGGTCATTATGTTCTTAAAGGTTGTTTCTACATGACCTCAACATTGCGAATTAAATAGTGGAAAATTCAGCCAAATCTCCTGATTGTTCTATCATGAAAGTCCAATTCTAAAGATAGGCACAAGACATTCACTTCAGGAAAATTCCATTTCATTCAGCAAGGACTCTGTCAGCAATGAGGGGTATCCATACTATTTAGTTCTATGAGCAGTACAGAAAATGTTTGTGTTTTGACCCCTACCCTCCAGCTTCTCCTGATTTGGTTGCTGTGATAAGGCACAATGTTACACACAGGTTGGGGGCTGGGGGTGGACAGTATATGTTATAAATTCGCAAGAATTCCTATGCCCAGAAATTTAACACAAACCAAGCAGATCAAAGTGGCCCAGAACAGCACTTTGACTTTTTTTTTTCCCCTTCAACTGGAGAGTCCATCATGCTATGTTATTGGAGAAGTTACCACACACGGAGCTCAGCTTAGGCACCAGGGGTTCACTTATGAAGGAAAAACCATAACCCTATCCAGGGAAAGTATTCCATCCCACAGTAGTTGGGGACAGGGTCGGAAAAATACAGGCAGGTTGGGAAAACATGAAAGGAAACAAATTAGCTTGCATAATTAGAAACATGGTGAGTAAAAGCAAGATGGGTGGCTGGGCAGTGGGTGGTGTGGATGAGGTGAGGGGGATGAAGGAAAGGAAAGATGTGTAAGAAGATTCCTGGAAAAGCTGAAAGCTGAGTTAAATATGTGAGTCCTGTGGAGAATGTGGCTTGGCAAACAGAGGGGAAGAATATTCCTAGGCTGGGGGCTGGGGGAGTAGCTTATGAGGAGGTAGAGAAGGCCGTGGTATCACACACACACACCCCCACCCCACCCTCCTTACGTATGCATCTTCCCTAGGTGGTCTGGAAGTCGAGGGTGGCTCTGTCCTGTGGTGTCCTTTTTCTCACCCTGCACCTCACAAGGGGGAAAGGGAACAGAGGCGGGTGGGTGCTTGGAAGCCAAGCCTCCAATTTCATGCTGATGCTTGGCTGGGGAAGGAAGTCTTGAAACCTAATTGCCTCTCAGAACAGCACTTGTCTGCTTTTCCCATGAGGTATCCGAGGGTATTGAGTGCAACTGGTCACAGGGTCACCAGGGTGTAATGTCGGTCCTGGCTCTGGGTTCCTGCATTACTCTAACCCTGGCAAGTGACACTGCCTGATCTCAACCAGTAGTCTCAGTCCCATGCCAAACTCAGAGACCAATCTTGGTTTCTGGCAGCTGTCAACTTTTTGTCTCCTCTTGCTGTCTTGCTACTGGCCCAGCTTGAGTAGGGCTATCTTGTTCCCCAATAATTAAGCTCTTGCTTATTTCTTGACCAAGCCTCTGTCATAAGCTGGAGTTTTCTCCTATTTCTTGTCTTGTGATCCATCTTCAGGGATTGAGATCCAGGCTTTCTTCCCGGTCTCCCCAGGGAGCCTTCCTTGGAGCCCTGTCTCATTAGCAGCTGGGATGCCCTGCCCCTGACCTCTAATTCAGGCTCTGCCAGGTCATCCCTGAAGCCAGCTTTCTGCCTATTCTTACTGATTGCTTATCCCTTGAACCTCTAATAATCAAGGTGTCATTCCTGCCTGCAAAGACTCTGAATCTCACTATTGGTAAACCCCTCTGCCACTGGTGCTCCTACCCTCTTGGTCTTGGAATAACTTCAGATTTATACATTTATGTCTCTTCATACTGATTCCTGGCCTTACTGCCTAATCAGATCTATTGCATTTGCATTTCACCAACAAAGAATCTACCTGGGGTTCTGATCCTAGCTTACTTAGTTTTGCCCATTCCACGGGCCAACACCTGAGATATAAGAGAACCCACTGTAACAACATTATTTCTTCCACTTCTCAGATGCTCAGACACTATAGGGCCAAGTTCATCTGATCTTGACACCAGGAAAACAACAACAACAATAACAAAACCTTTCCAGCTTCTCCGACTCAGAATCCGTTGTTTGTACTCACCAGTATGATCCTTCCCGTATCTCTCCAAAAACCTACCAGAATTTCAGTTCTAAATTCATTTGCCTCTCTGATCTTTTTTTATTGTTCATTTTAATGTGAGTTGAATGAAAAGGGAAAAAGAATGCCTGCAATTCCTGGAATTTCCTAAGAAGAAGTGGGATGAAAACTCCCAAGAGTTTCTTGGTCAGACAGGAAGGCTAAGCAATATTCAGGAAGAAAGGTTTAAGGCCTCAGTCCCCATGGTTCTATTGCCATGACAGTCCTACAACTTGTGGAATTCCTTCCCCCCAAGTGTGAGGTGAACCCAGTGACTTGCCTTCAATGAACAGAATTTAGAATCAGTGATGGAATATCACTTTTGAGAGTGGGTTACAAAAAGACTGTGGCTTCTCTCTTGCACTCTCTTGCTTTCTCCTTTGCTTGCTTGTCCTAATGGAAACAAGCTCCCATGTTAGGAGCTGCCTATGGAAAGGCCCACATGACAAAAAAACCTGAAGAAAATCTCTGGTCAATATCCAACAAAGAACTGAGACCCATAGCACAATGGTCCATGAGGAACTGAATCCTGCCAACAAGCATGAGAGTGAGTTTGGGGTCGACCCTTATGATGAGACTAGGGCCCCAGCTGATACCTTGTTTATAGCCTTATGAGAGGTCTTAAGGAAGAGGTACCCAAGTGAGATGTACCTGAATCCTTTACCCACAGAAAGTATGAGATAATAAGTGTTGTTTTAAGCAGCTAAGTTTGGGGATAATTTATTACACGGCAATATATATATCTAATGCAAAGTTCAAGAGAATTAAAGACAAAGAAAACAGAAAAATTTGGCTGCAAGCAATTTAGATAATTTCCACCCTCCCTAAATTCTCCAGTTCTCCATTTAGCTAGACTTAGAGGAAAGCCAAGCCTATCTCATTGACATATATGTAGTGTGTGCCCTCTCTGTGCCCAGCCCTGGGACACACACTATGAAGGATTCAAAAGAAGTTGGGGCCCTCAGGGAACGAAGGGAACAACCATAAGCCACAAGAGATAAACAGGAATCTCAGAATCCGCATTGTGTCACTACTTTCCCTATCCCCAAAACTCATGAAAATCCCTCTTCAACTCCATGAGAAACAATATAAGAAGACAGAGAAGAACTTCTATTACAGGGTAGACTGTTATGGGGCAGCCTAAATTCCATTAGGACAGAGGCTGAAAATTGGCAGGAAGGATCCTATCCATAAATCTGATTTATTACATCAACTGTATTAATTTTTTAATTGGTCACCAGCATATTAAACCAGGATATTTCACATAAATACCAGCTTTCTGGCCAGTCTTGAAATATCAGAAGTTCTGGCCCCACAGGGTCATTCCTCCTACACTGGTACAACAGCCTAGCACAAAGTTGGCCCTTTCCTCCCCTCTAGTCTGATGTGTGCTTGTCATTTTGCCCCAGTCCGCTCCCAGCCCACTTCACTAATTTAATCTGGCTGGCATTTCAGTTTGCAGACGGTACGCTAATCCTCTCTGATTACTTTTAAGCTGTAGAGTTCTTCTGTGTCTTCAGAGAATGATAGCTCCAATTCTCTGCCTCTTTATAAATCCTTTGGGTAAAAGCCCAAGAGTTGGTCCACAGTAGGTGTTCAGTAAGTGTCCCCTTATCCCCATTCCCTGGACAGAGACAACACAATTTTTTTCAGGCTTTGTGAAATTTTTACAACAAACAAGTGCTTTTCTACACTTGCTCGTTGTATTGTTGGAATCTTGGGGTGACTCCTGCTCTTCCCTCTCCTGTCCCAAGCACTGGGCTCAACTAGGGATACAACAGTGAACAGAAGAAAGCAAGCTGGGCTCTTACAGGGTGTACAGTCCCCCAGTAAACTCAAGAAGACAAGTATTATTTGAATAAATATAGTGACCTGACTGAGATGACCTTCCCAGTCCCTTCCAGGCATAGGAGTCTATAATGCATCCCCCTTAAGAGATTCTCCCTCCTTTTCTTTCTTCTCCCTCCCTATCCTTGGACCAACATAAGTAGGTCTTCTTGGCCTTTTTAGGAAACACAACACTATGGATTCCGGATGAATCCATGGCCTACCAGAGTTTTGGAAGAGAATAATGAGGTGGACCAATGGTCCAAAGAAAGTTTGTCTCATCTCTGCTTCTCTGAAGAGGTATCTCGTAACTTATCCCAGAGAAATTTACCACCCAAGCTCTCAGAGGCCATAGAAGGAAGAGAGAAAAGAGACATCTAACTTCCCCAAGAAGAAAGACAATGTCTGGATTAGCAGGGCCCACTCGTCTCCAAGGATAATTCATGCTATCCTCATGCACATTGGACTCATGGTCTGGCTCTGACCTCTGAAGAATGGCTCTCGACCAACCGTCTTTAGAGGAAGCAGAAGCTGAAGCCTGGGAGAATCTTGGCCAGGGCCACATCCATGACCTCAGACCCTGCAACTGCACCTGAGTACACATTTCCAGGGGAGATGTGCTCTCTATGGAGGAACGGCAGCTCTGGCCCATGGGGTCCCTATGAGATCACCCCAGCTGGTCTAAATTAATGTGTGACACACACACACGCACACTTTTTTTTAAAGCCCAGAACATAGAATCTCCTTTTTTTCTTGATTCTATACTCTAACCTTCTGTTAAATCAACTTCTTTAAAAATATATTTTCTCTTCTGCTTACCTAAAATGTTTCCGTACTGAATTTGCTGAGCAGCCAGCACATTCGTAAAAGCACATAGGCAAGCTAAACTCATTTCCTAAGCCAGCTTCACACCTAAGCATAAACAAGGGGTCTGGCCTTGGAAAATGAACCACTTTCCTGACAAAGAAATTGCTTCCTGTCACCAAGGGAGAATGTGCCTCATCTCCCACGCCTCTCTCTCTTGTCCCACGCCTTGCACTTTTCTTCTTTCTTTCTCCTGAATTTCAGCTTCCAGTGAAGTCTATCCCAAAGCCCAAATAAGTAGAGGAGGTTTTATGTTGTCTCAGTCAAATAATCCCAGCTCACCCAAGCATTCAGTGTTCATGTGAAGTGTTTGCACATTGGGTTTGCTGCCTGCTGGACTGATCCCTCTCTCTCTGTCTGTCTCCCTCTCCCTCTCTCTTTCTCCCCTTACAAGCCAAGGACTGGAGGTAGAAGAGAATATTTGAAACATATTCAAATCACAGAGAGAAAAATAGTAGTTTCAAAAGAAAGAGGAGAAAACAAAAAACCTGGCCATCCCTTTTCTTCTTAAAATCTTTACTCTTAAAAGCCCTTTACTTTTAAAAGACCTTGTGGTACTTTGCTTCATCAAACTCTGGTGTGAAAAAACAAAAACACACATACTCAACCACGTTGCTTTATCCTGATGAGCTCTTATTTATTATGCCACTTCCAAAAATGGAGAAATGAAAGCCAATCTATTTTATTTCTAAAGACAAATCTTTCTGTGTCAGTCAATGTCCAAATAAAAATAATGAAAACCATACTTGAGTATCTAAAACAGAGATTTGAGTACAAGGAATTAGTTACCCAGGTAATGGAAGAGCAGAGAAGTCAGACAAGAAACAACAGGGTAAATCAGAAGGTAGCAACAACAGAATACAGCTACCACTCCTAGGCTGCAGGGACAGAGAGGGAAATGGAGTTATCAGAACCCAGGGCCTGGGGCCACCAGACAGAAGCTGGAACCACAGCCCATTTGTCTGGTAGGATCTGGAAGGAAGGATCAAGGAAGACAGGTAGCTGCTACTAGAGAAACCACCCAAGATAAGAAGGTGAAGGAGAAAAAACACGGTCTCTCTCTTCCTCTCTCCTTCCCATCTGCACCCAGTGCCTCCCATTGGCAGAATCCAGCTGGAAGCCAGCTGATCCAGGAGCCTGGAAAACACAATCTGAAAATGGCTAGCTCCCTGAGGCTCCCAGTAGAACAGAGGAACATGAGAGATGCTGCTGAAGAGGAACAAGCCCAAGACTCATACCTGTTCTTCCCGTTCCTCCCTCCACGGTGTCCCCACTACCAACATCCTCACCCAACCACTGAACAAACAGGATGCAAATTCCAGAGGCACTGGAAATTGGGACTGCAAGGAAAGGTGCCACGCAAGTAAAGCTCAAGTTCACACCTAAATTCAGCTCTACCGAGCTCTGATTCTGGGCACATTTTCCTCTAATTATTAGGGCTGCCACCCTGTCTGGTTTGTGTGTCCAATCCTAGGAGTGTGAAATGCAATGAGTTCCAGGCAGAGCATGGGAAATTACTCCACACTCACATCAGGGAGCTTTTAAATGGAACCTGGGCTAGAAGTGTGTTCTCACATGGAGGCGCAAGGTTCTGAGTCTCATTCTCTAATAAGAGCAATGACCAGCCACGTGGGAGGATACGTGGTCAGAGAAGAGATTTTGGGGCATCTTCCTGGATGTCCTCTGAAGGCTTTTTTTTGTTTGTTTGTTTTCGGCAATCAGTCCTTGCTGGACATGTGCCCGCCCCATGCCCAACCCCAGCCCCCAAGGCTAGAACTAAGCCTCTAGAAACAAAAGTATCAGAAGATCCCTCTGTTTGGAAAGTCTCATAAAAGAGCTATGAATTTGCTCTTAAATAATCTACTCAGAATGGAATTCAACAAATCACAACTAAATCCTCCTTTTGGCAAAATGATTCCATCTTTATTATAACTGTATTATTGCTTGTATTACTGCACATGTCTTCCTCTGCCCTCAAAAATGGAGGAGAAGGAGAGAAGCCCAAATATAATATAAACAGAGGACTGGAAAATTGCCCCAACAAAGCGTAATGGCTAAACAATGACTAACGGGGCTGTGATATGTATCAACACAGACCCACGTTCATAAACAGTGCAATGGGAAGAGGGAGATGTGCATGAGCTGGACAAGAGGAGGGTTTAGGCTGAGAGGTGGGGTGGAGAGGGGGCAAGGGCATCGTTAGTAGGATGGCTGAGCAAGCTGAATCTTCTCACCCTGGTCTGAGAGGCCCCAACTAGAGAGGATGAACATAGACCATACGGACAAGCATTTTATGATTCGCTTAATGAGGCTGAGAGACAACAGTTTCGCAGGAGCTGAGCTTGGGGCTCCTGAGTCAGACTGCCTTGGTTCATGGCTCTGTTCCACTTCGTGCTTGTTTTGTCACCTGAGGCAAATGATTTACTAATCCTTTAGAGCCTCAGATTCCTCACTTGTAAAATGAGATCATTCACTCAAAGAATATTTGTTGAATATCTACTATGTGCCAGGCACTGTTCTAGGTGCTGGGAATCCAATAGGGGGTGGGGATAGGGGAGGACACCTTTGCTCTCAAGGAGTTCATATTCTGGTGGGGGAGAAAGATAACACAGATTAACAAACAAATAGAGAATATAACGATGGCGGGTTCTATAAAGAGAAATAAAGCTAGGGGCGCCTGGGTGGCTCAGTCGTTAAGCGTCTGCCTTCGGCTCAGGTCATGATCCCAGAGTCCTGGGATCGAGCCCCGCGTCAGGCTCTCTGCTCAGCGGAAAGCCTGCTTCTCCCTCTCCCACTCCCCCTGCTTGTGTTCCCTCTCTCGCTGTGTCTCTCTCTGTCAAATAAATAAATAAAATCTTAAAAAAGAGAGAGAGAAATAAAGCTAGGTAAGAGGGAAGGAGTGATAGCAGAAGGGTGTAGGCTATTTATAGAGTGGTCAGGAAGGAACCACATGAACATGTGAATTCAAACAGACGTGGAAAAGAAGCAAAGGGGAGAGATCCACAAAAGTATGGGGAGGGTGTTCTGGGCAGAGGGGACAGCAAATACCTCTCGGCTTCCAAGGCTTATTACGTGGGGATAATATCAGGCATTAGCATAGCTCCTGGCACATAGCAGGCACTTAATAAATGTTAGCTATTATTTTTAATCATAAATGGGATATTCATAAAGCTAATTTTTGCTCAAGGTAGAGCAGCAAGAACAGTAAGAAAATCAGCAAATTCACCTCAGCTCTGGATCCTTGTTCTTTCCCCACCTCCATGTATCACAAAAAAGAGATGCTTACAAAGATAGATGGTGCTCTCAGCTTTTGTTATCTGCAAAAAAAGGGGGGGGGAGCACAGTGCATGATAACCCAAATCAGCAAATAACACAAAAGACCTATCCATATTTTTAGTAGATAACTATGTGCAAAAGATGTGCTTGCCTAGTTATGTGGTATTCACTCTAGTATCAATGGAAAGATCATGTGGTGCAGAAATTGGCATCAGATACCAAGCATTCAATTCCTGGTTATGTGGTATCAGACAAGTCACTTAACCTCTCTGAGCTCACAGGGTCGTTATGAGGATCAGATGCAATGACAACTCTGGGGGCCTATTGTGAACCATACAACTGAATTTGATTATTGCTCTATGATGAACGTTGAGTGAATCATCTGAGCTCACAATCACGGTTGGGGTGGGACATGGCCCACCCACATTTTGGATGATTAGGAGACACAAGCCTGAGACCAACAATTGCCCCAAGGAAGTCACAGAGCCAATCAGAGTCACAAAGGGACTCTTCTGTTTTTAATACTTTCTGGGATGATGTTGATGGCATTTGTTTAGATTGGCATTGAAGGGGAATCATTCTGTTGTGAATCAAGTTGCTTAGAAAGGAGTTGCGGACCCTGCCAACAATTTGATTAGAACAGGCACACACTGCAGGGGATAAAGGAGGCAGGCATTTCTTGCAGTTTTCTACTGAGATACAGACCACAAAATTAAAGCCCTAGGTATGGCATGGCTTCATAGGAGACTCCGTCCACTTCTAAGATGAATAAGGCTTTCAGGAGCTGCAAATGAGATTCTTACCATAGAGATTCAGAGAGACCAGTATGCTCACTTCAGTTTTCCTTCATTATTTAAAATCACTGAATTTTAGAATGGATATAAATGAAGAGTTCTTTACAAGTGAATTCCTCTAAGTGCTGGGGCTTAAAAAAAAAAAGTTATGGAAAGAATCACTGGAGTTCTATACTTTAAGGACAGTAATAACCCAGGCTGTTATTGGGTATAGGGTATTTGGCCAGATAAGGACTGCCCCCAAAACTCAATTTAGTAATAATTATTGGCAGAAAATGGGGACAGAGAAAAAAAAGAGGACATATTTAAAATTCCTGACACTCTTCTCAAGTTTCTTTCAAAACATCAAACATCTGAGCAGGTTCATTTGGGTCAGGTTGGATTGGGTTGGTCACCTGGATATCTGTTCATTGTCGAAAGTTCAAAGAGTAACTGACTCAGTGGGGATCTGACAAAGTTTCAAGGAAAGTCCTCACCCATGCTTGATATCAACCCCAAGCCAGTGAGTTGAGAGAGGACATGATGGAGTAGAGAAGGCATGTATAAGTCTCCCAAGAATAGTGCTTTCAGGAATTCTGGTCTCCCTGGTGTTTCTGAGGATGCATGTTCTCACATTAAATTCCAATTCCCATTCCTCTTGGGTGAGAATCTAACCCCCTTTCTATTTATCAGACAGAGGGAGGTACTTATGTTAAAAAGGACAAATTTCAACCCAACAGGAGCAAACATGGGTCTCCAATCCAGGAAATGAGAAGGAAAAGATGATGCCAGGGATCATACCACCACATTCTCCAAAGACAAGGTTCAATCTAGGCTAGTTGTACTAAACAAGCAATGTGGCCATAGTGTGCCTGCATGAATATGTTCCTTTGAAGGAAACCAATGCATCTACGTTTTTCCTACCTAACGTTTCCACCATCCCAGGGGCATCTCTAGTAGCTAGTAGATGAGCAATGGCAACTTTGGTAAGTGTGAGCATTCTGGATTATTTACATATTGAGAAGAAAAGGCAGGGAGGAGAAAAATAAGAAGAGTTCACAGAAATACAGAGGGAGAGAGAGGAAGGGAGAAGAAAAAAGAATAGGAAAAAAATAGGGCAAAGAATGATGAAGAGGTTGCCTGATGTTGTATTAAAAAAAAATGTGAGATTAAGAATCTGAACTGCATTCAATTCTATTTTAGTGGCTAAATAGTTTTTATTCCATCACAGCCATAATGGAAAGACAATTAAATAAGTAACTAAAGCTAATGCATTCCCATAGTCAAGTAAGCAGGTAGACATGAGAGTTCTGGCTTCCTTACCATCCCTTTCCCAGGTGCTGTCATTTTCTCTACATCCATCATTGTCCACGAGCCTAATAGGGACCCGAGCATCTATTCTGAGCCAGCTTTCCAAACAGCTCAGACACTTTTGGATCTTCGTGCTCTAGGAGCTTTGGGATCTCAGGGGCTAAGGGCTTGCGACTCTCCTGTGGGATGATTGGATACCTGGTATTAGGAGATTTAAGCTGATTCCTGAGTAATACTATACCATACAAAAAAAAAAAAAAAAAAAGGATTGAGAAGAAAATGTGTTTGGCAACACTAAGTATGTGTCCACTGAAGCTCAGTTCTTCCAACTGCCCACGTTTGGTGGTTGGCCGATCCTCTGGGTATTAATATCACACAGGAACGCGAGCCCAGAAGCCTGGGGCAGAGACTTAGAGTTCTGAGCTCCATGGAAGGCCCACCATTGGCAGCCAAAGTTTTAAAATGTGCTTGACAAGCAGATAGAAAAATTGGCTGTACATAACTCTACTGTAACACAACTATTTGCTTTGAGGACTGTGCCTGGAGTTATTGCTTTGAGGGGGAAAAATGCATAACTTTGGAAAAGGACGGCTTACTTCTGCAAAGGACCTGGGGCTGCAGCCCTACATTTGGGGACCTCAAGGGCTGCCTTCTGTAGTTATGTTCCATATCAGCATTGTTCAAAGGCACTCACCCGGGGCTTCCTGGCAACTGGCCCAGAGAAGAGACACCATTCCCAGAGGCACAGAGAACAGGTCCAAGTCCTTATGTATCTAAGGCAGACATGCAGACAGTAAAGAATATTTGGAAGGGACAGATCACAGAAAGAAAACTATTGACTGATTTAATATTGGGGTGTCTCATAAGTAAAATGTATGAAAGAGGCAGTGCCCATTATTTACTAGTAAATTAAATTGAGCTTGTTTTTCACCCAAGGTTTGTTGTTGTTATTGTTTTTGTCTTTGTTTTTTTGTTTGTTTGTTTAATAACCAATCACTTTGCAAACTAAAGAATAAATACAGGCAAAATACATTCTTTGGGCTTCAACTCCACTCCCTGGATTTTCAGAAAAAACAAATTTGGGTTGGAATTCCTGTTTTACCATTTCCTTATCATATGACTTTAGACAAAGAGTCAAATTCTTCATCTGCAAAATGGGGCCAGTAACACACTTTTTACAGAATTGTCATGAAGATGAATGCTTCCTGGTCCAGGTGTGCACTACTAAATAGGCATGCAAGAGGTGGAAGCTGCAACTATCATTGCTGTGATGTGGGTGAGCTGGTGGATAACTGTCTCACGAACAAAAAGATCAGAGGGCTCACAGGACCGTTAACAAAAACACATTCTACTAGCTGAGCAAGCCCCTGTGAAATCAGCTCCACCATACTACCGATGGTGGAGAGAGTAAGAGCTCAGCTTTAGGGCAAATGCTGGGGCTCAAATGCTGGCCACCTTGCAGTAGAAACAGGGTAAATTCCTTTACCTTTCTGTGGTGTAGTTCCTTTATCTCTAAAATGGGGGTAAAAGGGGCACCTGGGTGGCTCAGTCGTTAAAATGGGGGTAATAATAGTACCTACTTCATAGCGATAGACTGAGGATTAAATGAGACAGTCCATATAAAATGTGCTTGAAACAAACTCCCGGTACATAGTAAACACTGACGACAAGTTAGTTATCTATATTATATGGTCCATTTTGTAGCCAGGATCTGGCTAGAGGACTGGAGCTATTTTTTATTAAAGTTAGTGCAGTCTGTTTCATCTCATTTGGGGTTTGGGGTTTTTTTGGGGGGGGCGGAGTTTTGCATTGAATGGATTAGACTGGAGAATTGACCTGTGTCTTATGATCAGTTGGGAGAAAAACCTGGTACTGATCACACTTGGGGCTTGGAGGCTGGGTCTGGTGGCGCCCTGAACGCTACCTAATGTGATAGATACTATGTATCTTGATCTGTAAAAAGAGGGGAGTAACATCTACTTTTAGAGCTATTGGAAAATGATGGGAGTACCACATGAAGTTGGCACATGGGTGGTACACACATGTTTGTTTAATTGACTTTATTGGGAGGATGCAAACAACTGGGGAGCAGTGGAATCTAAGAAGGGCATGGCCAGGTGGAAATGCCAATGAGTGTTAAGAACACTGGCTGTCTTCATTCTATGCATGGGGGGTGGTCTGGCAAGGAAAGAAAGGTTGTGTGCTAGGCACTCACTTTGGTACAAAATAACCAATAATATGGCCATAGATTGAAAATACACAGAACCTTCTCAGCATCCCTCCCACAGGGAAATCTCCTACTGTGGTAAAGGGAAATTCAATTCAACAAGGAAATCCTTGGTTTCACTGACCTCCATTTCTCCTCCCTTCTGTTCTGGTTAAGCTGCCATTTATGATTCATTGTAATAAAATGATGAGTTAGATACACTCCTCATTCCTGCTTTATAGTCAAGGGAACCAAAACTCAGTGAGACTGAGAAACAAACCCACAGCCTCAAAGCTAATGAGCATGAGAGCCGGGATTTCACCCTATACCTTGGGGATACTGCAGCTTTGGCTCCTTCTGCAGACCACGGCAGCCTCAGGTCCTCCAACCCAGCTTTTGAACACAGAATGCAGGCTGGTCAGAGAAACCAGCTCTGGGGCCAGGCCAGCAAAGGTGTGGGCGTGGGCTGGATTTTCTGCCCCTGTGACTTTTTCCTCATTCCCAAAATTATTCCAAAGGGAGTTGAAATAGCAAAATGGGGAGTTGCCTGGTTATGTCTGAATTCTATAAATCAGGGCTTTATGTGAAGGATGATTTTTTTTTTCAAAAAAATAAAAAAAAGAAAGAAAGAAATGAAAAAGCCAGCTCTGGAGGAACTTAGCCCCTTTTGTTGGTGTTGTTCTCGGACGCTTACAATGAGCTCATAAATGCTAATGAGGGAGCAGCTATGAGCACTCTGGCTATAAGAAAGGGTCGCTGTCCCTGCAGCCTGGCATGGGGGATACCTAGGGAAGATACCTCCTGGCCTCCTCCTCCTCTTTCAACCCCAAACAGGAGCCAGCAAGCAAGGAAGCCCATGAGTGCATCCCAGGGGCAGCATCCAGGGCCCTGAGCAAGCTGAAGAAGAGCGGCATACCCGACTAGAGGGACCTAAGGAGAATATCCAGCTAAAGAATCCTCCAACCTTATCTCTAAGTTTCCTGAAGGGATCTGAGCATCCAGGCAAGCATGGCCTCCCATTCCTGCCACCTGCTGTCCCCATTGCCTGGTGCTTTCTCAAGCGGATCTGTCCATACCCATATCACACACCACTTACATTTCAGACTTAACAGTAAATGTCAGGTTCTCCTTGAAATGACCTCTGAGCAGCCCAGTCGCTTAGTCAGCCTTGTATTGTAGGCATTTCTGTGCTTCTCTAAGACTACCATTTATCTCCATAAGTGAGTTGAAGAAAAGGACTGTGTCCAGCACTTCCTTTGCTTTGCAAGAGCAGATTCTTCTCTGGTGGGAATGGGAAGGGTGGATCAGAGGTGCAAGTATGGAGGAGGAAGGTCATCCCCTGCCCGTGAAGCCCTTAGACTGTCTCTCTATATAGTTAGTGAATTATAGGTAGATGCCTCACACCAGGGAAAAGATGGGCCCAGGACAAATTTGTGGCTCTGAGTTTCATAAGAAAGATCTTTTCTCTTCTGCCTGGAGGCTTGAGGGATGAAGGGGACAGGGAAGTTGGGAATAGGAAAGCTGATGTAAGTCCCCGGGGATCTGGAAGGACACACTTTGTACTTTGACCAACATGATTTTCTTACTGTGGAGTATGTAAAAATACCAAGGTATTCATCATAACACATTGCTTAGAAATCACTAAAGGTCTTGGTCTACTGCACCCCTCTTTCCAAAGTCACTGTAGTGGTTATTCAAAGAGAGGGAGAGCCAGGAAAGGAGAGGAAATACATGCCCATAAATGCACCTTGTGCTCTGTGGGCCCCTGGGACGTTCTGCTAAAAATCCCTTGTTTAAATTTAATTCTTACAATCCTGTGAGGTGGCATTCCCAGTTTACAGATGAAGACACTGAGACTCCAGAGAAGTGATGTCCCCAGCTAAGCCGAGATGACTAAGCCGAGCACCCTGACATCTGCGAGTGCTCGGCTCCCTCCAGACATCAGCCCCTGCTCCTCTGTGGGGCCAGGGCTCTGTTCTCAAAAATGGCAGCATGGATCTTCAGTGCTTGCAGGCAGTCACCCCATGGGGTCCTGGGCTAAGAGATGACGAGCCCTCTGCTTCTACAGGCTGGAGCCTTACACACGGGGGTGAGGGCTGTCAGTGGACAGCCAGCCCTGCTGAGGCACAGTGGCCACCTGGGATGAGGAGGAAAACATGGAGGCAATCTAGGGTTTTCAGGATCTGTGCTATCCCCTGCATCAGGGTCCCTTCACCAGTGGGGCCAAGAGGCTGAGTTGTCCCAAGCACCCAGATGCTTGGATTCCTGGAAATGCCCCCAACTTGCGTTGGGAGCCAAGGGCTGGGCTTTTGGAGCTATGCTCTCTGGGAAGGTCCCGGAGACTTTGCACACACTTCTGGGGAGCCTTACGTTCTCATCCCTTTCTTGTATGGTCTCCTCGCTTCTGGCAGCGCCTCTCTCCTGTGATGGAGTCTGCTGAAGTAAGACTAGGTAGGAAAAGAAGAAGGTGCAAAAAACCCCCAAAAATAAATAAATAAAGACATGGAGGAATAAAATGGTCTGCATACGCTTAAGGTACTGATAGGCAAAGACTTATGCAAAAGTCTTCCCTTGTGGGGACCTGCTCCCTCTGTCCACTCCCCCATTCCAGGGAGCTGGGACTGGAGCAGGTCTTACCAACATAAAAGGAAGTCCAGTGTGGTCTATTGAGAGGGAAGGTCAGGGGAAAAACTTCATGGGACTGAGGGGGTTAAAGACACGTGCACCATCTGGCCAGATGAGTTCATGAGGTTCTTTGTTCAAAAAGAAAGGAAGGAAGGAAGGAAGCAAGAAAGAAAGCAAGACAGCAAGAAAGAAAGGAAGGAAGGAAGAAAAAAGTCAGGAGAAAGTGAGTGGAAGCTTTTCCAAAAGAGAGAGAGAGATGTGTGAGGTGGTGTCTGAAGCGTGTGCCTCCCACGGGGAAGGGAGCACGTGGGAGTGTGTGTGTGCGTGTGAGTGTAGGTGCCTGGGTGTGCGCCTGTGGGTGTGAGCACGCGCGCACACTCACGCATGTGAACTTGTGTGTGGCCGTGGAGGGGTTGCCCGGGAAGAGACGCACGGGTGTGGTGGGAAGAGCTAACAAACCGAAGCACAAAACTGCTAACTCCAAGGAAGGGGGATCTTCTAAACCCCCTCCTGGCCAGCTTCCACTTCGCGTTCTCCTCAGTCGTCTTCATTTCTGTCTTAGGTTTCCATAAACACTGCAGTTATTTATTTTATTTTTGTTTGAAATGTTAAACAAGCCCCAAAAGGAAAAGCTGTTGAGGCAACTCGTGGTGTCTCTGGAGAACTGTTGCACAGCCAGCATTTTCTGCAAGGGCTTGGCCAGCTCGCCTCTCCCCTGCACCCTCCCTCTGGGGCTTCGACGAAGCCCCCACACAACCCTGCCCTGGCTCAGGACCCAGAGCCTTCTGGGCTCCTTGATCTGACCTCTTTCTGTGCCCAGAGTGCAGCTCATCCCCCTTGCCCTCCACAGAGAACCTCCTCTGGTCTGGAAGGGTCTCTCCCCGAGTGGGCAGGATGAGTCAGAATCCTAAGGACAACAGCAGCACCAGGAATCATGGCTAACACTCACAGAGCGCTTATTAGGTACCAGGTCCTGTTGAAGATGAAGATGGGGGCATACGTGCAAACACATTTCACCCTCGGCACAGGCCTGAGGGGCAGGTGTCATGATTGTTCCCATTTTCCAGATGAGGAGCCTGAGGCACAGAGATTAAGAGATTTGGTTATAAGAGACAAGGCCAAGAGTGCTGGGCCTAGGGCGAGGCTAGTCATGTGCCCTGGGCACAAAATGTAAGTGGGGACACCCACAATTCGGTAATCGAGATAAATGATATCTTAACGCCAGATCTCTTTAGAAGTCCAAGTTAATACAGAAAAGTCCACAGTGAATGATGTATCCAGATGTTAACTAAAGACAGGCCCAGGAGATCTGATGCCAGTCATTCTGGCTGTAGTTCTTCACGCCCGCACCATGCTGCCTTGTTTGGCATTCACACAGGACCAAGCAGAGTCCTTGCTTTCGTGCAAGTTATCTCTCTCGCTCATTCCCGTCAGCCTTGTGGGGTGGGTGCTGCTCTCCTCACCACAGAGACGAGAAGACGGAGACAGAGACAAGATTTTCTAGCTATCCGTTGTTTGTTTATATTTGTTTCTGCCTTCAAAGAACAACAAACCCAAATAGAATCCCAAGCAGGACTTGATCCCAAGTTCCCTCCGAGCCCAGTGCTCTTTCCATGAGCTCACAGCTGCCTTGGTGAGCAGCCCCTCCCTCTCTCCCTGGCCTGGAAAGGAATCTGACAGGCACAGAGGGGCGGGGCGTTGGGGGGGAATCTCTCACGGGGGCAGCAGGAGAGGTTATGACAAGTCGGTTCTCTTAGCCAAACCCACCCTCCAGACACCTCCTGCACAGCCAGGAAGGCCCTTCTCCAGCCTCCCCACTCCTGCACAGAGCCAGGGCCCCTGTACAAAAGACCCTTCTCCTTTCTGGCTCCTCACCCGTCTGCCTGGGGCTGCCTTGCCCACCAAGCCTCCCCCTCCTGCTCCTTCTAGACTCGAGAACACTCGACACAGGCGTGCGTATGCACGAGCCTCCATCCCGGCTCCCAGTCCCGCTCCTCTGAAGAAGGGGTCACAGGCTTGCAGTGGGGGTGCAGGGAAACGCAGAGGGCAGTGGGAGACCCCAGGGCCAGAATCCAGCTCTTGAAGAAGAGAAATGGAATGCTGTCTCCATCCCAAAATTTAGGTCACTGGAACAATTATGGTGTGGCACAGATACCTGCTTGACTGCATCCTCTCAATTTGCCAGGAGCAACATTTTGGAAGATTTAAGGCAGATGTGGAGGGAATTGTAAAGAGGTCAAGGAAGGAGGGTCAGCCAGAAGTCATCTTTATCTGTCCTGTCTTCAAAAGACTCGGCCCTCCCGGACCCAGACACAGTGGCTTTCTCCCGCTCCTCAGATCCAATTGCCATGTCTCATTCTTCCCCTGTGGGTGTCCCCCAACTTCTAACTATCCCCTCTCCTCCACACCCCTCCTCCAAGGAGGATATCATAAAATATCATTACTCTCTCAATTTTATTTATTTATTTGAGAGAGAGAGAGCACGAGCACGGGGAGCAGCAGAGGGAAAGGGAGAAGCAGGCCTCCTGCTGAGCAGGGAGCCCAATGTGGGGCTCGATTCCAGAACCCCGGCATCATGACCTGAGCTGAAGGCAGACGCTTAACCGATTGAGCCACCCAGGCAGCCCTAAAATCTTAAAAAAAAAAAAAAAAGACCCTTTCAACATGGTCTCATCTTGCTCACCCTTCAGAGTAATATAGGCCCTTTCAGAAACTAGTAAAGATGGTCTTTAGCATCAGCCTTCATAGCAACTTCCTAGATTTTCCCACCCCCACCCCAACCCAATATGCAGAATCCCACACCCCTCTTCCAGCTAGTCATCAAGGTGGGACAAAGCTTGAGGGCACACCATAAATACCACCCCTTTCCCACCAGAATCCTGAACCCACAGAGCTAGAAGAAAAAAGAATAAAGCAGATGGAGAGCAAAATATCACCTTTGTTACTATTAAACCTGGTGAATGTGGCTTAATCTGGGGACAAGTGGGTTTTCTCATTCTGAATCCCAGAATTGTACAGCAGTCCCTACCCTGCTGCAGACCTTGCTGGGCTGGGGCAGACTCCCCTGTAGGGCAGATTCTGCCTGTCAAAATCTCAAGACCTAGAGGGGCAAGATAGAGCATGAGTTTCCGACAGGTGTGCCCACTCCAAAAGAAAGAGCACATAGAGGGGACCAGACTACACGTTCCCTTCCAAATTCACTAAATTGGGTTACTTCTCCAGGGAAGGAGTGAGTAGATGAGAGGAGACCAAGAGTGTTCATCTAGTGGAATGCCCTGCACTTAGAAGGAAATACCAGAATGAGGAAGATGTACTCAACATCCCCTCAACCCTGATACAACAATTTTATTTCTTCCAATCTGATAGCAAGAACAAAAACAACAAACATATATACATACATATATATTCCATTAGGCATGTTCATATGTAATGTAATCTAAAAATCAGAAAACAATAGAAACCATCTTTTAATATTTTTGTGAACAATAAATGGAATCATGCCACTTAGTACTTAATAAATGCACTCAGTACATTCTAATTATAAAAGCAACTAGAGGAGTGACTAAATGCTGGGCTACGTGACAAGGAACAGGCGGGATACGAAGCAATGGAAATTGACACAGGTACATAGATAACATTTAATTCACCACAAAGCAAAAGAAGCACTGAAAGAAGAGCCCAGTCAGCGGAGGGAGAAATGGCCCTGACCTAGGGTATTCAGGGAAGTCCCCATGGCCCAGGTGACATGTGCACTTTGGGTTCTGAAAAGATGTTCTTAGGCAAAGAAGTTGGACCAGGAAGAGTAGCCCAGTTTGAGTGAGGTGTTACATTCTCAAAGTTACAGTAATGGGAAGCAAAGTTTTAGATTTTGTATCCATACCCCAACCAGCCTCTCTTGGGGCTTGGTGCCAGCCTTAGCTATAGGAAAAGTAGCAGCTGGGGTGAGTTTGGCAGACCCTTTAGCTGAGGAACTGGGGTGGACACACCCTTCCAGTCCACTTGCCCCATCATCAGTGTTCTCGCCCCTATGTGGGATGCTGTTTAGAGTTGAGAGTTCATCTCTGTCTGGTTCTAGCACCTCCCTGCTAATGCTCATTCCTTAGTGGCAAACCTCGGCTAACTGGCTTATTCATTAGGCAGCTTTTCCCCAGCCCATGTTTTCCTCTGTGCCTCTCCGATCCAGTCCCTCTGGGCCACAGCGACAATCTCCCCTCCTCCCCCAGAGCCCACACCCTACCACGGGTTGGCACCCTTTTACAGGCCACATCTTTGGGCGTTGGTGGTGCAGAGCAAGCTAATGTCAGCACTTCTACCTCTCCTCCCAAGCTAGTCCCTCCAGCCCCTTAACCACACGCCATGCTGTCTTCTGACTCTCTCCCTGTCTGTCAGCACATTCCCAGTCTTCAGCTAACCCGCCACACTCCCCTGGAGACACGTGAGAGCACCTCCCTAGCCTAGATGCATACATTTTCTCCTGGTTAACAGAAATTATGGCAACAGAGGGGTAGAAGGCTATGGGGCTGTGTTAGAAACACCAAAACAGAATCCTGTGTTACCTGCAGGAGTGAGAGTGTGTAGTCCTTTCTGGGTTCCCTGCTTTGGGCTCCCAGGCCCATGGGGGACACAAACGGAGCCTCCCAATGTTCAAGTTACTTGAAGGTTGGCCGTTCCAGTCCAATCTATGTTTTATTTTAGTGGTGGTCTGGCAGATATTTTAGCGACCGCCTCTGACTTCTCCTGAAACTCAGCTATCAACAAACTCATCTGTGTTCTTTGTTTCGTGTAAAAAGAAATCATATTATCAAGACCCAGGCTCAACCCACAGACATTTTTCCAAAATTGGGAGAGTGTTAGAAACAACTCCCTGACTTTGAATCTGCTCCAGGGCAGACAAAAAGGTCAACACAGAAAGCCATTTGAAAGAGAAAATACCACATGGTGTGTTGTATTAATACCACTCTTGCTCAGGGACAGTGGTGCTAGGTCCAGTGAACTTGACTGAGATGAAAGTATTCGAAATTCAGTCTTTAGAAGTTAGTAGTGTTCTCTGTGATTTTTAGTGGAAACCTCTGTTGCTGGACACAGCCATGAGAGATGACACTAGTTTGACCCAGAATAGTCATCCTGATCACACTAGTCCCAGAGGCTAGAAACTTCCTATCATTCTGACTCCTTCTTCGCACTCCTTCTCCGGGTGGCTGTAGTGTCCTGCCTTTCTGGTTCCATTGCTATACCCTGGCTCAGATCCTCCCACACTGAGTTTCCCTTGGATTATTGGGACAGTGCCCCCCCCAATCCTGTGACTCTTCATTTCTTCCATCTCGACCCACCTACCACTCTAAAACCAGACTTATTCTCCTGACTTTAATGTATTGTTAAGTCATTCTAGTTGTCCTTCATGGTCCACCAAAGAGCAAACTCTTTAGCTGCCATGGAAAGCTGTCTGAAAGCTCACCCCATCTGGCCCTCCAGCCATGTGATTCTGCTCATCTCCCAGGACCCCAAGATATGGGCCACCTACCTCCATGACTCGCTGTTACACAAATTCCATCTTTCTTTCTGTAGGAGCCACATCAAATTCACCCCACCCTCCCTACTACTTTTCTATTGACTGGTAACCATCCCTTCAGATCTGTCTTACAATAGGGGACATTTGTGATTGGCTAGCCCCAGCGCCCCTTTATTTGGGGATTTCATTTCTTCCTCCTTCCATTCACATGGGTAGGCACCTGACCTAGCATGACCAACACAAGTATTCTATCTCCAAGCCAGAGTGATGGGTCCATATTTGATGATAAAAGCCATGCAGGAATAATCAGGCTCTTCTGGGAGGTTTAACAAATGGGTGTTGGAGAGGAGGAGTTCTGCTGGGTAAGTGCTCCATCTTTCTTGGCACCTGGGGCTCCACGCTCTGTTGTTTATGTTGGCTTCACTCTTAGGCAGATCCTGATACCATCACAGGTCTTTGGATACATCTGGATCTGAAGCCAGCTCTGCCTTTGGATTTACCAGTTGTGTGAAGCAATAAACAGGTCCCTGTTCACTTTCAATAAATAATTCCATTTTGTTTTTAATAAATAATTTCCCTCTTGCTTAAGTCAAAGTTGGTTTTCTGCCACTGATGAGTTAAAAGAGTCCTGACCAAGCCATTCACCACTCTTGTGGTAAGTACAAAGAGACACACATATTCTGCCTTATATTATTTATTGGAGTGTAAGTATCATCCCTACAGAGCACACTGTAAACCGTGCCAGACCAGCTTATCTTCTGCATATCCATGTCCTCTGTGGTACCTAGCACGTAATAGGACTTCAAACATACTGTTTGCTTGGTTAAGTGAATGAGAAGATAAATATCAGACAAAAATAACCTGTTCCCCAATATAACTCTCATTGACCACCCTCATCCATCTGTAAACTCTGGAAATGTAGGCAAATACATTCTTGTTGACAGGGACATTTTCAATCTGTAAAAATAAAATAAAATAACATTGTTTCCAGACTTTATGGACACCCTGCTGAATTCTAAGTGGGAAAACATGACTTGGGGGCTGCATGGATTCAGACTTTCCCACATCTCTGGGTCTGAGCAGAGTCAGCTGAGAGATGTTGTCCCACCTCCATGTGACCTAGCGATGCCCACACCCCACCAGACCTGGGAACTAAGTCGTCGATGAGAGGGGCTTTTAAAGATGGGAGGGAAGAGAGCAGACCTCTTGGAAAGCACCCCGAAAAGGGAGTTGGCATGAAAATATGTACGGCCCACAAACACTGGCTTGAAAATCCAGGCACCTTCCATATTTCTTACCAGCTGGGGCAAGGTCAGACTAGATTTCCGTCTTGTTCTATGAGAAGATGATCTGTTTATCTAAGGGTGTTTTAAGGAGTGACTTCAGTTTATTTAATGGTTGTGTCTTTTTTTTTTAATTTCCTGCTTCTTTTTCCCATATTTGGGGTGGCCTCTAGACAGGAGCTTCTTTGGTACAGAAATTACTGGGCCACAGGCCTGCATTTGCCTCTGACTTTCTGGACCAACCCCCCCTGCTCCACCGCCTCCACCTACCCCAAACCGCTGTTCTTCACTGTTCTTCGGAAAGAACCCAGTGGCCCAGTGAGTAGCTATTTCCAGTTGGCTAGCCAAGTGGAAACTGGGTCAGAGCCCTAGCCCACCGTGCCCACTGAGGACGGTGGGCAGATAGTGTTCTGTAGTTATTCTCTCCTCCCCTCCACATGCTGGGGACAGGGGTGGGAGACTTGATTCTCTCTGTCTGACAGTACAGGCCCCCTTTTTCATTGTGCATACACACCTGGAGGTTCGGAAGCCGATGCACACCTGACCAGACCTGTCCTCTTGCTTCACGGCAACAAGGAGGAAGAGGCTCCATTGGCATCAGACGTCCCCGGCTGGGAGCAGACATCACTGATTGTGAGGCGGGGCCCCATTCTTTCCCCCTGAGGTCAGACTCCTACCAACAAGAATGTCTTGTCTGCCTCTCACCCGGTTACAACATGGACACTGGAACGTGATTTGAATGAACTTCGTTGAGTACTGTTGGAGGGAGTGGCCACGTACACACCATGGACATCCATGCACATACACACGTGCACACACACAGGCCAACATGCACACGTGCCAACCCTTCTTTGCACACTGTCTTGTGCAGAAATGCGAGAGAAGAAACAAAGTGGAAAAGAGGATAGGAAAACCAATCAGAAGAAAGACAAAGGTAGATAAAGACAGTGATGGAGAGAGGTGCCCCAACCCCACCTCATCCTGAGCCCTGCTGCCTCCTTGGGAATCTCATGCTAGAAAACCTTACCTCCCTGTCCTCGGCCTTCCATCGCTAGCTTCCCTCAGCACATACATATTCTTTAAGTCTCCTTCTTGAAAGAATGCAGAAAAAGGAAAGAGAGAAGAAAGAAAGGGCAAAACAAAGAAAGAAAAGAGGGAGGGAGGGATCTTCATGCACCTCCATCCTTGCTCGGTTTAACTGCAGACTCTCCTCTGCTTTCCAGCCAGCCTTCCGAGAGCAGTCTGCAGCCTGATTCCCTGCTGGCATCTGCCCTTCCCTTTTCATAGTAACCCAGCGCTGGTCCCCACTGTGGACTGAAAGGACTCCAGCCATGGGCACCATTAGGGACTGAATTGTGTCCCTGCATACAAAGTTTTATTGCCACCTCAAAATGTGACTGTATGAAGTAGGGCCTTTCAAGAGGAGATTAAGTTAAAATCAGGTCACAAAGGTGGGGCCCTAATCCAACAGGACAGGAAGAGGAAGAGATTTCAGGAGTGCCCCAGTCCTCCACAGAGAAAAGGTCAAGTGAGGGCACACCCAGAAGATGGCCGCCTGCGAGCCTCAGGAGAAAGCTAGAGTGCCGGCACCCTGGTCTTGGACCTCAAGCTCCAGAACTGTGAGACAACAGATTTCTGTCGTTTACCACCCAGTCTGTGATACCTTGTTATGGCTGCCCTGGCAGACTAACAAGGGCCCTCAGGACATCCTGGTCAAACTGAGAGTGCTTTGAGCCCTTGCCCTGTGAGCTCCCTGCAGCACGCCAGGCTGTTAGGAGCCCACCACTGAAACTCTTCTCTGCTGGTTCTAGGGATGCTTCTCACCCCTGGGTCCCCTCCCACCACTGGGGCTATGGGGAGTTAGGTCAGGAAGGTGGAGCCCTCATGATGACATTTGTGCCCTTCTAGGGAGAAGAAGAAAGCTGGCCTTTTCCCTCTCGCCTCCATGTGAGGACACAGTGGGAAGCAGCCATCTACAAACCAGAAAGCAGGCCCTCACCAGACATGGACCTGCGGCCGCCTTGCCTTCCCAGCCCCCCAAACTGTGAGGAATCAGTGTTAGTCATTGAAGCCACACACCTGTGGTAATCTGGTGTGGTCTCTCAGACTTCGTCCTCACCCTCCACCATGACTATTTCTCCGCTCACTCTGGAGTTCTCATCTTTATTTACTGGGGTTATGGGAACCGTCGTGAAACTTCTTCCTTGCCCTCACTCTCATTGCCTTTATTCCATCCCCACTCTTGGGCCCAAAGAGTGAACTTTTGAAAATATAAAGCTTATCCTAACAGTAGGCTGCCAAAAACTGACTGTACTCCCCATTCTCACAGCCACTCTGCCTTTCCTCCTCACCCCCTCTTCAGGGGCCTGACCTCACCCTACTCTGCCATCTGCTGCCTCACACCCAAGGGCTTCACGCCTGCTGCCTGGGGGTGTCCTACCTCCCCGGAGTGTCCTCTCGCTGGAGTATCCTACCTACACCATCCAGAAAACCCCAGTCCTCCATCAGCTCTAAGCCCAAATGCAATCTCTCTGTGAAGGCTTCCCTGGCATTCCTGGGACAGACCTCAAGGAGGTCCTTTGGTCACACACACACGATACTTAGCATGTTACTTCCTTATTTTTTTTATTGTATTATAAAAACGTGCCTTTATAATTGTATTATAAAAACATGTTTGCATGTCTGGCTTCCAAACTACACTGTAATCTCCTGGGAGGCAGGAATCATACCTTCCCTCCCTTCTTGAACACTCATTACCTGAACCATGTCAGCTAGCTGGTGGGCTTGCAATTAGTAGCAAACATTGGTTAAGTGAATGAGTGAACAAAACAAAAACCAGATACACAAAAGAGAACCAGAGAGAAAAGGGCCACAAACCCAAAGGCATCAGATGCACTATGACTTTGAAGTAAATGAGTCAGAAAACATAAAAGTCACCAGGTTGCTGCAGCATTGATACTCTGTAATATCTCTGGGGTGGTAGAAACAGGGAAAAGAAGGCAATGAACTAGAGAAGAAATTCAGTATGGACCAACAATTGTGACGAAATGGTAGCAGCCTGAACGATAATTGCAATAGGGAATTGCCAGCTGTTAAACTAACTTGATGCAGTTTAACTCATTAATTGTTTTTTCAAGTAATGAAAGACTTGGTCTCTGTGCCTTGGGAGAGTGTAATTAGTTTCAAGAGGAATGTAAGGAGAGGCAGATTTCAGTGTAACATCAAGATCTTTCTAGCAATAAATCTGGTCATATATGGACTGAGTCAAAATGTGAGACTCTTAGTTCTGTCACTTATAAGCTCTGTGATCTTGAGCAAGTTACTTAACATTTCTGAGCTCCAATTTCCTCACTGAAAAATGGGCATAATAATAATATTCACCAGAACATAAATATTATAATGATATAATGTGTTCAGTGTATCGTAGGCACTTAATGCATATTGACTATTAGTAGTGGAAGTTAGTTCCCTATAATTGAAACTTCTAGAACTCATTGCTGAATACAGGCATTTCTCTTTTCTTTATACTTTTTAGCATTGCAGTTATTTGTAGATCTTATTCTCTAGTAGATTATACATTTTTGAGGGCATGGTGCAAATATGTTTCATTTTGATCATCTCGAGAATCCTTGGACAAAGAAAGTGTTCATTAAGTATGTGTTGGATTAGGGGATGGAGAACATGTAAGCATCAGAGGAAAGACTGGATCTAGATCACCTCCAAAGTTTGTTCAGATGCTCAGTCTCTAATTCATTTGTTCATTCAACAAATGGCATTGAGTAGCAACCATGTGCCATGTACTGGCTAGTTGTTGGGATACAACATATCACAGAAGCAGATATGGGCTCTGCCTATTGATTCTATGTCCCTGTTGGGTTAAGAAGCTGTATGTTACCTAATCTACACCCTTCATATCCTTGAGTTGCCTTTTTTATTTTATTTATTTATTTGAGATGGAGAGACAGCATGCGAACTATAGGGAGAGGGAGAGAGAATCTGAGGCAGACTCTGTGCTCAGCACAGAGTCTGATAAGGGGCTTGATCTCATGACTGAAACCAAGAGTCAGACTTGGGAGCAAGATGGTGGAGGAGTAGGAGACCTGGATTTCGTCTGGTCTCAGGAATTCAGCTGGATAGGGACCAAACCATTCTGAACACCTACAAACTCAACAGGAGATCGAAGAAAAGAATAGCAACAACTCTCTGAACAGAAAAGCGACCACTTTCTGGAAGGTAGGACGTGCGGAGAAAGGAACCCGAGGCTATATTCAGGAGGATAGACGGCGGGGGAGGGCATTCGTCAGCCGCTTCTGGCAAGTGATAGAGCCACAGAGCACAAAATCAGAACTTTTAGAAGTCGGCCTGCTGAGGGACATCGCTCCAGTGGCTAAGCAGGGGGTGGAACCCTCGTGGGACAGTGTGGTCTCAGGACCCTCGGGGTCACAGAAAGACCGGGGGCACCTGAGTGTGGCGAGCTCCCAGGTATCAGAGCGGGGAAGCCGGCTGCAGAGATGGAGCCAAGGCGCAGGCTCTCAGCGCGGGGTTGCCATAAACCATGATCCGCGGCACAGTCAGGCCACTGCTCCTCCAGCAGGGACCCAACAAGCGGCAGATCTGGGGAGACTCCCCTTCCTCCCCCAGGAGGAGTGGCACGGGAGCGCACCACAGGCATCTGCTGGGTTTGGAGACTCCACACCGAGTCGGGTGCCAGAGATAGAAACGCTCGGTCACAGGCCGGAGTGCGGCTGGAGACTGGGGAGATGGGAGTGACTGACTGCTTTTCTCTGGGGGCTCCTCCGGGACGTAGATTGGGAGGCCGCCATTTTCACTCTCGGCCTCCAAAGCTGTACAGAAAGCTTGCAAGGAACAAAAGCTCCTGAGAGCAAACCCAAGCAGATTACTTAGCCCGGACCAGGCAAGGGCGGGGCAATTCCGCCTCCCGCAAAGACATTTGGGAACCATGGCAACAGGCCCCTCCCCCAGAAGATCAGTGAGAACAGCCAGCCAAGACCAAGTTTACCGATCAATGAGAACGGCAGAACTCCAGCGCTAGGGGAATAATGCACATAGAATCCATGGCTTTTTTACCATGATTCTTTAGTCTTTCAAAGTTAATTTTTTTAACTGTCTTTTTTTTTTTAGTTTTTCTTTTTCCCCCTTTCAACCAACATCTTATCAATCCCTTTTTTAAAAAAACATTTTTATTTTTCATTTTTAGAGTCATATTCTATCCCTTCATGGTAGTTACCCTTATTTTTGGCATATATATATAAGTTGTTCTCTCCTTAAAATTTTGAGATAGTTTCTTCTAACAGATCAAAATATACACTAAATCTCTAGTGTATGGTTTTGTTCTACTCTCCTGCATGATCACATTCTCTCCCTTTTTTTTCCTTTTTTTTTAAATCCTCTTCTTTCTTTTTTCAAACAACTTCTTATCACTTTTATAAGATTTTTTATAATTTTCATCTTTACAGTCATATTCCATCCCTTCATCATATCAACCCTTATTTTTGTGCATATATAAGTTTTTCTTTCTTTAAAATTTTGGGAGGCACTTTCTTCTAAAGACCAAAATACACCCAAAATCTAGTGTGTGGCACTGATCTATATACCAGCCTGATCATATTTGATCATATTCTGCTTTTTTTTGTTTTGTTCTGTTTTTGTTTGTTTTTTTATCTTTTTCTTTTTCTTTTTTCTTTCTTTCCCTTTCTTTTCCCCTGGCATCAGGTCTTTTCTATTTTGTTTAGAGAATATTTTCTGGGGATGTTGTTACCCTGTTAGCATTTTGTTCTCTCATTAATCTATTCTCCTCTGGACAAAATGACAAGACAGAAAAAATCACCTCAACAAAAAGAACAAGAGGTAGTACTGACTGCCAGGGACCTACTCAATACGGACGTTACTACGATGTCAGATCTAGAGTTCAGAATCATGACTTTATGGATACTAGCTGGGCTTGAAAAAAGTATGGAAGGTATTAGAGAAACCCTTTCTGGAGACATAAAAGAACTAAAATCTAACCAAATCAAAATCAAAAAGGCTATTAATGAGGTGCAATAAAAAATGGGGGCACTAGCTGCTAGGATAAATGAGGCAGAAGAGAGAATCAGTGATATAGAGACCAAATGATGGAAAATAAAAAAGCTGAGAAAAAGAGAGATAAACAACTACTGGATCACAAGGGCAGAATTTGAGAGCTAAGCAATACCATAAGATGAAACAACATTAGAATAATTGGGATCCCAGAAGAAGAAGAAAGAGAGAGAGGGGCAGAAGGTATATTGGAGCAAATTATAGCAGAGAACTTCCCTAATTTGGGGAAGGAAACAGGCATCAAAATCCAGGAAGCACAGAGAACCCCTCTCAAAATCAATAAAAATAGGTCAACACCCCGACATCTAATAGTAAAACTTATGAGTCTCATAGACAAAGAGAAAAAATCCTGAAAGCAGCTTGGGAGAAGAGATATGTAACTTACAATGGTAGAAACATTAGACTGGCAACAGACCTAACCACAGAGACCTGGCAGGCCAGAAAGGACTGGCATGATATCTTCAGAGCACTAAATGAGAAAAATCTTCAGAGCAGCCAAGAATACTATATCCAGCTAGGCTGTCACTGAAAATAGAAGGAGAGATAAAAAGTTTCCAGGACAAACAAAAACTAAAGGAATTTGCAAACACAAAACCAGCCCTACAAGAAATATTGAAAGGGGTCCTCTAAGCAAAGAGAGAGCCTAAAAGCAACATAGACCAGAAAGGAACACAGACAATATACGGTAACAGTCACCTTACAGGCAATACAATGGCACTAAATTCCTATCTTTCAATAGTTACCCTGAATGTAAATGGGCTAAATGTCCCAATCAAAAGACACAGGCTATCAGATTGGATTAAAAAACAAACCCCATCGATATGCTGTCTGCAAGAGACTCATTTTAGACCCAAACACACCCCCAGATTGAAAGTGAGGGGGTGGAAAACCATTTACCATGCTAACGGACACCAAAAGAAAGCTGGGGTGGCAATCCTTATATCAGACAAATTAGATTTTAAACCAAAGACTGTAATAAGAGATGAGGAAGGACACTATATCCTACTTAAAGGGTCTATCCAACAAGAAGATCTAACAATTGTAAATATCTATGCCCCTAACATGGGAGCAGCCAATTATATAAGGCAATTAATAACAAAACAAAGAAACACATTGACAACAATACAATAATAGTGGGGGACTTTAACACCCCCTCACTGAAATGGACAGATCATCTAAGCAAAAGATCAACAAGGAAATAAAGACTTTAAATGATACACTGTACCACATGGACTTCACAGACATATTCAGAACATTCCATCCCAAAGCAACGGAATACACATTCTTCTCTAGTGCCCATGGAACATTCTCCAGAATAGATCACGTCCCAGGTCACAAATCAGGTCTCAACTGGTAGCAAAAGACTGGGATCATTCCCTGCCTATTTTCAGACCACAGTGCTTTGAAACTAGAACTCAATCACAAGAAGAAAGTCAGAAAGAATTCAAATATATGGAGGCTAAAGAGCATCCTACTAAAGAATGAATGGGTCAACCGGGAAATTAAAGAAGAATTTAAAAAATTCATGAAAACCAATGAAAATGAAAACACAAATGTTCAAAATCTTTGGGATGCAGCAAAGGCAGTCCTAAGAGGAAAGTATATAGCAATACAAGCCTTTCTCAAGAAACAAGGAAGGTCTCAAGTACACAACCTAACCCTACACCTAAAGGAGCTGGAGAAAGAACAGCAAATAAAGCCTAAACCCAGCAGGAGAAGAGAAATAATCAAGATCAGAGCAGAAATCAATGAAGTAGAACCCAAAAGTACAGTAGAACAGATCAACAAAACTAGGAGCTGGTTCTTTGAAAGACTTAACAAGATTGATAAACCCCTGGCCAGACTTATCAAAGAGAAAAGAGAAATGGCCTAAATCAACAAAATCATGAATGAAAGAGGAGAGATCACAACCAACACCAAAGAAATACAAACAATTATAAGAAGATATTATGAGCAACTCTATGCCAGCAAATTAGATAACCTGGAAGAAATGGGTGCATTCCTAGAGATGTATCAATTACCAAAACTGAACCAGGAAGAAATAGAAAACCTGAACAGACCTATAACCACTAAGGAAATTGAAGCAGTCATCAAAAATCTCCCAACAAACAAAAGCCCAGGACCAGATGGCTTCCCAGGGGAATTCTACCAAACATTTAAAGAAGAATTAATACCTATTCTTCTCAAACTGTTCCAAAAAATAGAAATGGAAGGAAAGCTTCCAAACTCGTTTATGAGACCACCATTACCTTGATCCCAAAACCAGACAAAGACCCCATCAGAAAGGAGAATTACAGACCAATATCCTTGATGAACATGGAGCAAAAATTCTCACCAAAATACTAGCCAATAGGATCCAACAGTACATTAAAAGGATTATTCACCACGACCAAGTGGGATTTATCCCTCGGCTGCAAGGTTGGTTCAACATCCACAAATCAATCAATGTGACACAATACATTAACAAAAGAAAGAACAAGAATCATATGATCCTCTCAATAGATGCAGAAAAAGCATTTGACAAAATACAGCATCCTTTCTTGATCAAAACTCTTGAGTATAGGGATAGAGGGTACATACCTCAATATCATAAAAGCCATCTATGAAAAACCTACAGCGAATATCATTCTCAATGGGGAAAAACTGAGAGCTTTCCCCCTAAGGTCAGGAATGCATCAGGGATGTCCACTATCACCACTGCTATTCAACACAGTATTAGAAGTCCTAGCCACAGCAATCAGACAACAAAAAGAAATAAAAGGCAACCAAATCAGCAAAGAAGAAGTCAAACTCTCCCTCTTTGCAGATGATATGATACTTTATGTGGAAAACCCAAAAGACTTCACCCCAAAACTGCTAGAACTCATACAGGAATTCAGTAAAGTGGCAGGATATAAAGTCGATGCACAGAAATCAGTGGCATTCCTATACACCAACAACAAGACAGAAGAAAAATTAAGGAGTCGATCCCATTTACAAATGCACCCAAAACCATAAGATACCTAGGAATAAATCTAAGCAAAGAGGCAAAGGATCTGTACTCAGAAAACTATAAAATACTCATGAAAGAAATTGAGGACACAAAGAAATGGAAAAACGTTCCATGCTCATGGATTGGAAGAACAAATATTGTGAAGATGTCAATGCTACCTAGAGCAATCTACACATTCAATGCAATCCTTATCAAAATACCATCCACTTTTTTCAAAGAAATGGAACAAATAATCCAAAAATTTGTATGGAACCAGAAAAGACCCCGCATAGCCAGAGGAATGTTGAAAAAGAAAAGCAAAGCTGGCGGCATCACAATTCCAGACTTCCAGCTCTATTACAAAGCTGTCATCATCAAGACAGTATGGTACTGGTACAAAAACAGACACATAGATCAATGGAACAGAATAGAGAGCCCAGAAATGGACCCTCAACTCTATGGTCAACTAATCTTTGACAAAGCAGGAAAGAATGTCCAATGAAAAAAACACAGTCTCTTCAACAAATGGTGTTGGGAAAATTGGGACAGCCACATGCAGAAGAATGAAACTGGACAATTTCCTTACACCACACACAAAAATAGACTCAAAATGGTTGAAAGACCTCAATGTGAGACAGAAGTCCATCAAAATCCTAAAGGAGAACACACACAGCAACCTCTTCTACCTCAGCCGCAGCAACTTCTTCTTAGAAACATCGCCAAAGGCAAGGGAAGCAAGGGCAAAAATGAACTATCAGGACTTCATCAAGATAAAAAGCTTTTGCACAGCAAAAGAAACAGTCAACAAAACCAAAAGACAGCCGACAGAATGAAGAAGATAGCATATAGTTAGTATCCAAAATCTATAAAGAACTTATCAAACTCAACACCCAAAGAACAAATGATCCAATCAAGAAATGGGCAGAAGACATGAACAGACATTTTTCCAGAGAAGACATCCAAATGGCCAACAGACACCTGAAAAAGTGCTCAACATCACTCGGCATCAGGGAAATCCAAATCAAAACCTCAATGAGATACCACTTCACAGCAGTCAGAATGGCTAAAATTAACAAGTCAGGAAACGACAGATGTTGGCGGGGATGCGGAGAGAGGGGAACCCTCCTACACTGTTGGTGCGAATGCAAGCTGGTGCAACCACTCTGGAAAACAGTATGGAGTTTCCTCAAAAAGTTGAAAACAGAGCTACCATACAATCCAACAATTGCACTACTGGGTATTTACCCCAAAGATACAAATGTAGGGATCCGAAGGGGTACATGCACCCCGATGTTTATAGCAGCAATGTCCACAATAGCCAAACTGTGGAAAGAGCCAAGATGTCCATCGACAGATGAATGGATAAAGAAGAAGTGGTATATATATACAATGGAATATTATGCAGCCATCAAAAGGAATGAGATCTTGCCATTTGCAACGACGTGGATGGAACTGGAGGGTGTTATGCTGAGTGAAATAAGTCAATCAGAGAAAGACATGTATCATATGACCTCACTGATATGAGGAATTCTTAATCTCAGGAAACAAACTGAGGGTTGCTGGAGTGGTGGGTGGGGTGGCTGGGTGATAGACACTGGGGAGGGTATGTGTTATGGTGAGCACTGTGAATTGCGCAAGACTGTTGGATCACAGATCTGTACCTCTGAAACAAATAATGCAATATATGTTAAGAAAAAAAAGAAGAAGAAGAAGATAGCAGGAGGGGAAGAATGAAGGGGGGGAAATTGGAGGGCGCGGCGAACCATGAGAGACGATGGACTCTGAAAAACAAACTGAAGATTCTAGAGGGGAGGGAGTTGGGAGGATGGGTTAGCCTGGTGATGGGTATTAAAGAGGGCACATTCTGCATGGAGCACTGGGTGTTATGCATAAACAATGAATCATGGAACACTACATCAAAAACTAATGATGTAATGTATGATGATTAACATAACAATAAAAAATTAAAAAAAAAAAAAGAAACCAAGAGTCAGCCACTTAACCGACTAATCCACCCAGGTGCCCCCCAGCTGTCTTAATGCTAGTAGTTCTTTGTTTTGTTCTCTAAACTGCTTGCTCACTTTGGACTATCCTGGAAAGACACTTAGGAGGAGAGATCCCAAAGAACAAAGTGGGAGTGACTATTTTCCAAAACACCACAGTTATTTTTCAAAATGCAAATCCAGACCTCTTGGACAATAAGGAAGGAAATCTTTATCAATAGCAAAAGGCCTAGGAAGATCTCCAATTAGTGCTACCCCTTTCTGCCTCTTCCATTATACTATGATAATCCACCTCAAAGCCTCAGTGCAAGACAGAGTTTGGGAGGTGAACACATGACCTTAGAAAGGGTGCCCTTCTGATACATAGAGTCCAAACTCAAGAGTGGGAATCCAAGTGGAACGAAAATAACATAGAACCACATGCTCCATACATGTGGAGGCTGTTCCATGTAAAGCTAATGGAATGAATACCATGAGTTCACAAAGGATGTGGGCCATTTTCTGGAGATGTCTAGTATCCAGAGACCACATATTTTCTTTACCTGGAACACAAATCTTTAACCCTGGTGGATCATGAATGGTCTTTGGGAACCTGTGAAATATTAAAATTGCATGCAAAATTGAGCATGTAGATTTTTCTTAGGGAAAGGCTTTACAGCTCACATAAGATTCCCCCAAAAATTCTGTGGCCCCTAAAATCTATCATGTTAATAGGAAACATGTTGTTGACTGAGAAGTTATTCTGAGTTGGAGGCAAATGGAAGGTTGAGGAATACATTCCCACAGAGCTCACAACAGCCAGATCAATCAAACTATCACCTGCTTCTGAGCACATCTCCCATTATTCCTCTAGGAAGTTTTCCTTAAAGAACTGTGAATAATCTATAGCACTCAATGTATTATAACACTCAGAGAGAGCTGTGTGGAAAAGGTTACCTGACAAGAGGGATGACCTTCTGCCAAGGGACACAGAGTCCAAAATGGCACACAGGGAGGGGATATCACAAGGAAAAATGCCACAGCCTCTCTCCATCCTTCAATTTCTTGCCAAGGCTCCCCATTGGCCAAATCCAATAAAAAACAGAGGACACAGGAGCCCATTGATGTAGACCATAAAATCAGCCTCCAAAAAGTGCATAATAGATCTACAGGGGTAAACTGAAGACATTCCAGAAGAGTGTGTGTGTGTGCACCCTTACATGTGCACACGTATGCATGTACACACACATGCGTGTGTAGGTGTAGTACCTACAGGTAGGGTGTAAATAGTCTAAATTCTGATCCACTGATCTTTATCTCTGACAAGTTAGACCAGAGGAAGTGGTATAAATAAGGGACTCACATTTCTTCCTCAGTTCTCTGTGCTGGTCTCAGCAATTAGGAGCTCCTCATGTGTTCTTCCACCTAACTGGTAACAACCCCAAATTGCAATAAAGAGTAAAGCCATGAATGGAAATCAGACCTATGTGACTTCAAATCCATGCACTTTTCACTATACCTTGAAACCCTGGAATGAGAAAGAGAATTTCAGGTACTTGGAAAGCTGTGCAGAAGGTGCTTTCGGAGCTGCGTTCTTCTGGTTGGGGTGAGGTAGATGGATGAGTGGTGGAGGACACAGATCCCAGGACCAGATTTTTGAAGGATTGAGCCAAGTGTGGGTACTGTTTGAACAAAAACTGTTTTCATATTCACTAGGCGTGCAGACATATGCTCATGCTCACACACATAACACCCACAAATACAGCTAGCTGCAAGAAATTCACTGAAGATGGGTAAGGATAGGACCAAAAGGAAGAGTATGATGGGCTAGTGGAAAAACTGTAGAGGAACTCCTAGTATAAACAACCCCAATAATATTCACCAAAGAAAAATGTAGTATAAATAGCACTTTAGTCATCACAGAAACATATAATAATTCAGGCTCCACAGATTCAAAGACCAATGCAGACAATGTCTAGCATGGCACTGAGTTCTTTAAAAAGTTTAGCAATTGAATTTTGATGCTAAGAGGTTAACAATGATGGTCTGTTTGCTTCTGGTTGGATTCTTTCAGTCCATGCCAAAATAGCAACCTAGTGGTAGAATCCACATCTTTCAAAGCTTGGCTGGGCTTATATCTACAGTAACAACAACTGCTGAGTCCTTCCTATAACCTGTCTCTTTGTACTGCAATTCCTCCTCCAACCTTGGTGAAAAGGGGGTGCAGTGCATCTAAATGGCAAACCCCACTGCCCAGCCAGGTGTTTGGTGTCTGTCTTTGCTGTGCCATGAACTGGATGTAACACCAGGCCATGCCAATCTCACTGTGGACCTCAGTTCCCTCATCTGTAAATGAAAGGGTTGGACCAATGCCTTCCGGTTCCATGTTTAGCCACTCTACTTCTCCTAACATTTTGGATCCCTAAGGCCTAAACATGTATGCAATGGCTATGCATATTGGGCACTCCATAAACACTTGGAAACTATAGAGCACTTCTCAGTTCAATAAATGTCTCTCCAGTCTAATTCTCATTGTGTGCTTAGCTCTTGTATTGCTCAATTCAAGTTTATCTCACCAAAGTTCTCTTCAATTTTATTACTGTTATAAGATACTTATGGCCTTTTAGTACCTTGCAGTATTTCTGGCCTCCTGGACCATTGTATGCATTTTATACCCCATTCTTACCTTCCAGCCTAAGCAAGAGTCTAGGTAACTCCTTGCATGATGACTTATTTCCAAGTGATGTGCATATTCTGCTTCCATTCCAAGAATTCCCTCCCTACTCTTCTCTGCCAATCATATTCCAGGTTCTCTGCCAATCACAGTCATGACTTCTTTCAAACCCCAGCCATACATGCCTTCTTGAAGCATTCCCAGACCAGCCCTCAAAGATTCCAATCACTAAGTCACTTGCAGCACTTTGCTGACCAGATATTTTATCCATATTCTCCTCTTGCTCCTCTGTGGTGCTTAAAGCATATGCCTTTCATGTTGGTTATATCTGTGGGACTGAGGCAAATTTTATTTTATTATTTTGTTAATGTTTCTGCTTAGACATTAGACTACAAGCTTCTTAAAAATTCAACCATATAGTTGTTTTTTTTTTTTCCCTTTGTAGTTCCACAGAATGCCAAGAATACAGACCTTTCCTTTGAGAGGGGAAAAGTCCCTGCAACCTGGATAAAATCAATGACAGAGCCAAAGGACATACACTAGTGCTTTCATCCCCCAGTATGGTAATGTTATTCATTTGTAACATGGTTAGATTTTTTTTTTAGTATGTAAAATTAACATGGTATACATGTATATAAAATGTATACTCAGAGAAGTACCATCTCCCCAACATCACTACCCATCCTTCCTGCTCCATTTCTCCACATTCCCTATATGTAACACATTTTATTCATTTTGGGTTTATTCTTCCTGTGTTCTTTCTGGCAAAGTTAAGTAGATATTGTGTATACGTATGCTTTTTTCTTTCTCCTTTCTTACACAAAAGGCAGCATTATATACATTATATCTATACTCTTTTGCTCTTTGCATTTTTTCACTTAATAAAATATGCTGAAAGTCACTCCATATCAGACATAGAGATCTTTCTCCTTTGTTCCACAGCCATGTAGTATCCCACTGAGTGGATGTGTCATAGCTAATTCAGTCTGCTATGTGTGAAAACTTAGGTTGTTTCCAGTATTTTGCAATTATGAACAATGCTGCAATGAAGAACTTTGTGCATATGTATTTTCATATTGTTGGTGGTGTATCTTTGTATCTTGGGTGGTGTATCTTTGGAGAGTCCAGATTCCTGGAATGGGGGTTGCTAGATCAAGAAATAAACACATATGTAATTTTGTTAGATATTGTCAACTTCCGCTCAAAAGGGTTGTATCATTTTTCATTCCAACTAGCAGTGAGTGTTTCCTCAGAGCTTTGTCAATAAAACATGTCAAACATTTAATTTTTTTTCCTATTCTGATAGGTGAGAAATAGTATCTCATTTTTAGATTTAATTTTTATTTCTCTTATTATGAGACATGTTGAACATCTTTTTATATATCTAAAGACTTTAAAAAAATTATTTGGACATAGAACTATCCTACAATCCAGTAATTGCACCACTGGATATTTACCCAAAATGTACAAAAACACGAATTCAAAGGGATACATGCACCCCTATTAATTACAGCATTATTTTACAATAACCAAACTATGGAAACAGCCCAAGTGTCCATCAATAGATGAATGGAAAAGAAGATATTTTATATATACAATATATACATATAAGAAGATGTGGTATTATATATATATGTAATATATATACAATGGCCTATTATTCAGCCATAAAAAAGAATGAAATCTTGCCATTCGCAACAACAAGGTTGGAGCTAGAGAGTAGAATGCTGAGAAAATTAGTCAGAGAAAGACAAATGCCATATGATCTCACTCATATTTGGAATTTAAGAAACAAAGCAAATGAACAAAGGAAAGAGAGAGAAACAAACCAAGAAACAGATTCCTAACTATAGAGAAATAACTGCTGGTTACCAAAGGGGAGGTGGGTGGGAATGGGTGAAATAGGTGATGGGGATTAAAAGGACACTTATCATGATAAAAAATAAAATAAATAAAATAATAATAAATGAAGCTACAGTATATTAAGGAGACATTACCTCACACACAACTTTTATTTTTTCCAGAATTACTGGGTATTTTTTTTTTTTGCCTTTCTTTTTTGTATTATAGTGGTTAAGTATTATTAAGAAAATTATTCTGAAATAAGACCACAATGCTGCACACCACCATTTTTTGTTTAATATATTTCAGGCAAAGTCCATCAATAAGATGAAATATAATCCTGAGTGTATTTATGGAAATCACAAAATCACATGTCGAACATTTAGAGAGGATGCAGGTGCATAATTGCTAAATATGATGAAAAAAATGAAATCTTATTAATGCTAATAAGTATTTAGAATATACACAAATGCTACATTTTAAAAAGTAATAATTTACATTTTTTCTCTAGAGACAATGTTGTATTTAAAACTATAAGCACAAAATGTTATGAAAGTAATGCTTTTTTATACAGTTCAACACTAAAATTACAGAAATGTGGAAAAAATATTTGGACATACATTTTGCCTATTTTTTATTTTATTTTATTTTTTTATTTATTTATTTTTTAAAGATTTTATTTATTTATTTGAGAGAGAGAGAGAGAGCATGAGGGGGGGAGGGTCAGAGGGAGAAGCAGACTTCCCGCCAAGCAGGGAGCCTGATGTGGGACTCGATCCCGGGACTCCAGGATCATGACCTGAGCTGAAGGCAGTCGCTTAACCAACTGAGCCACCCAGGTGCCCATTTTGCCTATTTTTTAAATAGTTTTTGGTTTTCCTTGTTTTCCTGTGTTTAAAAATTTCCTTGTACTTTGGGAATATTAGCTCTTTATTTGTGCTATACATAAGAATAATTTTCCTAGTTTGTAACTTGGCTTTTGAATGTGTAGCTTATGGTGTTTTTGAACATGCAAAGTTGTTGCTTTAAAATTTTATATGAACAAGATGATGATGATGATGATGATGATGATGATGATTACAGGAGTTCAAGTCACAGACCTAGATCAAATCCAAATTAGAAATTAATTTCCTCATGTTTTCTTCTAACTAGAATCTCATAAGATTTTTTTGTTTCTTATATCTTATACATTTGAAGTTTATTCTTGTATATATTTTAAGGTACACATTTCATCTTTTTTCAAATGTCTATCAATGATTAGAGCTTCCATTTTCATCATACACTAAAATTTTGTGTATATGTGGATCTGTTTCTGGATTATATTTTATTTCACTGGTTGGTCTGTCTACTTAGGCACCAGGTCTAAACTGGTATAATTTCAGAAACCTTAGAGTATATTTACAATTTGGGCAGGACGAATCCTTCATTATAGCTCATTTTTTATTTCCTAAAAATTTCCTGGTTGTTTTTCCCATCATTTTTATATAAACTTTGGTATCAATTTCTCTATAAAAATTTTGAATGTGATATTTTATTAGATTATGCTCAATGAATAAATTAACCAAGGGAGAAATGACATCTTTATGATACTGAGACATTCTAAGCAAAACAAAGGCTGTCTTTCCATTTGTTCAAGTATACTTTTGTGCCTTTAGGAAGGTTTTGAGTTCCTTCCATTGGATTTTGCACACTTATTAAACTTGTTTCTGAGTATTTTATTTTCTTTGTTCATATTTTATTTTAAGATTTTATTTATTTATTTGAGATAGAGCGAGAGAGAGAGAGAGAATGAACATGAGCGGGGGGAGGAGCAGAGGGAGAGGGAGAAGCAGACTCCCTGCTGCGCAGGGAGCCCAATGTGGGACTTGAACCCAGGATCCTGGGATCATGACCTGAGCTGAAGGCAGACACTTAACCAACCAAGTCACCCAGACACACTTCTTTGTTCATATTTTAAATGGAGTTTTCTCTATTATTATATTCTCTAATTGTTGTTGTTTGTGTATTTAAGAACTATTAATTTCTGAGTGTTAACTTTAAATTTTGGTATTTTACCTAAATTTAATAAAATGCTTTGCTGGAGTTAGCTTTATCAAAGATTAAGTTTTCCATGTATACTATTATATTACCTGCAAATAGTGATAGTTTTACTTCTTTGTTTCCACTTCTTATGTCTCTAATTGATTTATCTTGTCTAATTGCATTGGCTAAAATCTCCAGTACAATGTTAAATAAGGGGGAGATAATGAAAATTCTTGTTTTATTCCTAAAGTTAATGGATATGCCTCTAACACTGTCTCATAAAGAAAATACTGATCTTAAGACCAAACTAGGTATTTTTATCTTATTAAGGAAGTAGCCATCAATTCTTACATCCTAAATGCTTTTGTTAGGAATGGATGTTGAATTATTTTCAGAGGCTTTTTCAGCATTTGTGGCAATAATCATGATTTTTCTCTTTAGGTATATTAATGTAGCATATTATCCTAATGTATTTCCTAAAATTGAACAAAATGTTCATTCTTGCAATAAACCTTGGTTATATACATTATTTTTGTGTATGGTGTTGGATTTTGTTTACTACATTTTATAACAAGTCATCTTTGCCATCTTCTTATCTTCATCTTAGCTCACTCTTCAATTATTTTATTCAAACTCACCTTTATCTCATGTAGAGGAAGAATACATAACACATATGGCTTGGAAGTTCTTTTGGTGTTTAATTGAACTTCCTGCTTGTGTTGATTCAAACCTCTTCTATTTTCATCAAGAGAGATAGAAAACAGCTGATTCAATTGACCCTGCCATCAAAATCAGAAGTAGTCATGGACACATCCTGGAGCATGTGTATTAAGACTATATTAAGCTCCCTTACCCACTTCCAATACAGCTGAGAGAACTAACCAGCACTCTTAAAATCTTGATTAAATCAGCTCTTAGTCTTCTCTATTGCTGGCCAAAACCTCCTCACTTCAGAGGGAAAAGTGGAAATTTCTGGGACCCTCAAGTTCAGAGTTATGGTATAAAAATATTCAAAGTCCAGACGTTTATTCAAAACCCCTGACTTCTTGATTCAGATTTCCAACCAAAAAAGCAAGTTCTTACAATGGAAGACAATAGACCATCCACTTGAAGTCTCAAGTCAGAAACTTTGGATTTTTTTTTTTTCAATTTCTCCCTCTCCCTTCCCAGTGGTCTTCCCACCCTTCTGATCCAGCGGCTTATCCAATCCTATATCAAGTAATACTGATTCTACCACCAAAATAAATCTCCAAAATTCATTTCATCTCTCAATCTCCCTAGCCACCACCTAAGTCATTGTATTATTACCATACTACTAGATTCTTTGCTTTCTACTTTTATATTACTTTTTTTTTAAAAAAATGTCTCTTGAGTGTTGTCTAGAGAATAGGCTGGGGAATAAATCACATTGTATCAATCTTTGAAGACTTGTGACTCTCTCTGCCTAGCACATCACTGCATCCCACATCCCCTGGTGTTCACATGACTAGCTCCTTCTCAACCATTAGGTCTCCATATTTAGTTTAAACGTCATCTTCTCTGAGAAGCCTTCACTCACCATTCTATATGAAAAAGTCTCGTTATACATTCTCTTTCTCTGAATTCCGCTCCTTTCTTTCATGGCACTTATATCAAGTTAAAGTTAACTAATTACTTTTGCCCTCTCCATTAAACTAAAAATCCAGGAGAACAGAGACCAGGTTATTTTTTTTTCACCTCTGACCACAGTATCCCAGTTCCACAGTGCATAGTAGGTAGTACATGTTAATAAATATGTATTAAATGAATGAATGATTCTCAGTAGGAAAAGAAGCATTAAATCATCTGACTTCTCCAAAGTTAGAATGTTGGTGCCAAGGGGGCACCTGGGTGGCTCAGTCAGTTAAGCATCTGCCTTCAGCTTAGGTCATGATCCCAGGGTCCTGGGATCTAGCCCTGCATCCGGGCTCCCTGCTCCATGGGAAGCCTGCTTCTCCCTCTCCCACTCCCCCTGCTTGTGTTCCCTCTCTCGCTGTGTCTCTCTCTGTCAAATAAATAAATAAAATCTTAAAAAAAAAAAAGAATGTTGTTCCCAAGCGGGACATAGAGTTGGCAAAATTGTTTCTCCAAACTTGAAATTCCCAGGAAAGCTAAGAGCTGGTCAAAGTTTTGAGCACCCTTTCAGGTACTTCAGCGCAATTCTAGCATGAGCTTATTTTCTTATGTCTAGGAAGCTTGCAACACATTTCTGAGTTCCCAGACCCACAGCTCTCAAAAAATTCTTCCTGGGAATTTTTAAATCCAGTGCAAGTCAGTAGCTGCTCTGCTACATTTTTTTCTCTTTGAAAGAGTAGTTTTAATTTCTTAAAAAGAAGAAGAAGATACTAAAGGGCAGACCCTGGATTTGATTTGGAAGAAAAGCATTTGAAAATACAAAACACTGAGCTCAATGTGTGTGCATATGCATATGTATGTGTGTTTACATGTATGCATGAACTCCTCCACCCCTCAATTCTCCCTGACAACCCCTTTCAATAAATGCATGTTGCCCCAACCAAAGATGATGCAGATAATTCTCTTCCTCACTCACTGTGTGACTTGGGCTCAGATAATTTTGGAGATTCCTTTTAAAGGAACATCTGGAGCCCTGGAGCTGGCCCATGAAGCTAACTTCTCTCCCTCTCTCTCATCTTCATCTTCCTTTGAAGAAGCTGTTCTGGTTTGAAACTTTCTAACCTAGAAATTCTGGCTCTGAGATATCTTACTCAGTTCTCTGGAGTGATTTACAAATAAACCCGCCAGGCAAACTGTCATTGCTGGGAATCCATGGTGGCTTCAGTCATCTTTTTATGGGGGATTTGGCATCCCCAGAAACAAAACTGGCCCTAAGGAAAACTTTTGTGGGTGGGACTGAATGTGACCTGAGAGTGGAGGTGGTTTCAGACAAGAGTCCTATGGTCATATGTTGTATGTATTGCTCTTCCAGTTCCCCAGGAACTAAGAAAAATCTAAAGGAATCCTGGGATGGAAGAGGGGAAGAGTATTAAATATTTTTCCACGGTTGTGAAAGCAATAATCTTGGGAAATAGAAGAATGTTTCTATAAATATAGATAGATATAGATAGATAGATAGATAGATAGATAGATAGATAGATAGATAGATGGTAGATGATAGATAGATAATAGATAGATGATAGAGAGATGATAGATGATAGATAGATGAGAGATGATGATGATGAGAGATGATAGATAGAAGATAGATAGATGATAGATAGATAGATAGTAGATGATAGATAGATAGATAGATAGATAGATAGATAGATAGATAGATAGATAGAAGATGATAGATAGATAGGTGATAGATAGATGATAGATAGATATTCCTACAATAAAAAGAAAGTTCATACAATGTAGCAATGGGTAGGACTAGAAGCAGAGACCAACCTTCATGATGGTCATAGGTTTTTCACTACCTAAACCTGAAGAGCTTTGCCCTGAGGTCCTAAAACAATAAGCCATGATGGAGATGATAAACTGTCTCCCCATCTGAGCCCAGCATCCTTATCAAAAACATTGAGCCTCTGCTGGGTCTCCAGAGAATCCCATCCGAGTGCTGGGCAAGAAACACAGTGTGGCAGATTTGTATTAATGTCCCCAGTTGTCACCCTTCTCTTCTATGTATGCTCTTTCTCATGAAATTTTGAAAAATCCTCCCACAGTGGGTGGTACCTCATCCCACCCATGAGTTCAGCCATGTGACTTACTTGGCCAATAGAAATGATCCAATGCCAATTCCAAGCTGAGGCTTCAGGAAGCCGTGCATGTTTCCATTTGCTTTCTCATGCTTCCACCATCACCCTGAGAAAGACATGCTTGGGCTAGTCCACTAGTCCTGGGAGGAGGATGAGAAACATGTGGAACCAAGTGATTCAGCCAGGCCCAGCATGGTCAGCCAAACTCCAGCCCCCTCACCCCCCAGATGTAGGAGTGAGCCCAGCCTGCATCAGCTGAACTCCACAGATGTGTGAGAAATAAATGTTTATTGTTGCAAGCCACTGAGAATTTGTGGTTGTTTGCTCCACATCAAAACTTAACTGATCACAGAGCTACAAATTAAAGCTCCTAAGAAGCACTATATTTGAATGACAATGCTTATAGTCTTATAGCATTCTGAGGTTGCCTAAATATTTTACCCAGTGTATTTTATTGGGCTTTTATGATAATAAACCTGGGAAGTGGGTGGGAGAGGTCTTATTATTTCCATTTTACAACAAAGGATATGAAAGTGCAAAAAAGTGAAATCAATTTACTCACAGCAGCACAGCAAAAGATGAGTAGAAGCCCCATCCTTCCCATCATTAGCTCAGCATTCCTCTCCCCACTTACAGGAGAGATGGTGATCATACAGGTAGTGGGCATGATACAATCAGAAGAGCATACTGAAAAGAGATTTGGGATTAAAAACAAAAACCAAAAAACAAACAAAAACTTGGCTGTTTGTTTAATGGACTTGATTTCTCAAAATTGCTGGAAAATATGGGCCACAAGTAATGTTTCAGAAAGAATAGGATTATGGCACAGTAGAAGGCAGAAGAGACCAGAGTTCAAGAAGAGATCTGAGTTCAAGAAGCTTGCACAGACAGTATCCGTGTCATCCACGGGTGTTTGCAATATACCAGGAAATGTGCTAGAAGTCTCACATGTGTTATCTCCTCTATCTTCTGAAGAACACCATGAAGAAGATTGTCACATAACACAGTGTAACATAATATAATAAAATCCCCCAAAATTAAGCAAGCAACTTGCTAAAATTCATACTAGTAGCATTGGGTGTATGCCCAAGTGTGTGTGCCTCCTTTGTTGGATCCCCTGTCTTTGGTTGAGAGTGAGAGATGTGGGCATAAGAACCAACCCAAATATGCTGAGAAGAAGGAAGAAGTAGGAATGTTTCTTAGAGTTGAAGAGTGGCTTGAGGCTAGAAAAGTTTCTGACAATCATGAACTTCAAAGAGAACCTATTTTCTGCCCACATGTTGACTCTTGATTACACCGTTAGAAACTCCGTGGTTCATAGGCCCTCCTTCCCAGGCAGCTGATGCTGTATTGTGGCCCCCGAAGAGCAAAAAGCCCATAATTTAGCAGCATCCCCTTTCTCTTTCCTCACTGACTGTCAGCATGTTACAGCACGTGAGCAGCTTTTCTTTTGTGGTGATGTTATAATTGGAGACCACACAATATAATGGAAAGAGTACAGGCCTTTGATCTAATAGCCCTGGATTCAAAACCTAGCCTGACTTAATAGCTGTGTGTCCTTGAGTAAGTGATTTAACTTCTCTGAGCCTCCAGGGATAATAATAATGTCTATTTCACAGGTGTGGGGAACTAAAAGAGATTCCCATGTGAAATCCTTGGTTGGTACCTGCATCATTCAAGCATTCGATAAATGTTAATTCATCTCACAAACTACTTCTCTGAAGGCCTGACTGCCTTCCTAGAAGACTATGAAGGGGTTAGCAGAGGTGGCCAGAAGGTGGGCCAGGTTGTGGGGAACAGGCCACCATAGGTATCTCTAGACTGACTGTTCTGTCACATCTGCTGCTCTGCTCCTGACAGTAGCCCTCCACACTTTGGTGGCACTCTGGGTTGGAACAGGACCAATCCCTGGTTGGAAAGTGGTGACTTTCAACTTCCTACAGGTGCCTCTGAGCCCTCGGGATCCTCTTCATGTAGGTCTAGGTGACATCTCTTTAAAGGTGAACTAGTTCGTTTCACCATTCACCAGTGGAAGGATGCCTGGGTCATTTCCAGTTGCTGGAGAGCTATGGAGGGGAAGGAAGTGGGAGTGGCTATCAAAGCCCAATGTGAGGGTCCCTGTGGGGAGGGAGATGTTCCGTGTCAGGACTATGCCAATGTCAATAATATCCTGGTTATGATACTGTACTATAGTTTCACAAGGTAACACCACTGGGGTAAACTGAGTAAAGGGTGAAAGGCTCTCTCTATATTAGTTCTTATTATTGTATGTGAATCTACATTAACTGAAATAAAAAATCAAATTTAAAATATAAAACAAACACACACTGTCAACAGGTGTGCTTTCCCACTCCCTCCTCCAAAGGCCCCGGTCCTCATTCATCTTCCTCTGACCCAGGTTGGAGACTGGGCCTCCAGGTCCTGTGTTTATTTATTGCAGAAACCAGACACTCAATTTCTGAAAAGTGGCCTCCCATCTCTGGAGAGTTTGGGGGGCAGGGGCTGCTGCTCTGTCCCCCAAATGATATCTGCAAAACTTGAAGACTGTTTGTAGTGAATGAGAAAACTGCCTTCTCTCTTCAAACATGCATGTCTGGGGATGCCTGGGTGGCTCAGTTGGTTAAGCGTCTGCCTTCGGCTTGGGTCATGATCCCAGTACCCTGGGATCGAGTCCCTCATCGGGCTCCTTGCTCAGCGGGGAGCCTGCTTCTGCCTCTGCCTGCAACTCCCCCTGCTTGTACTCTTGCTCACTCTCTCTCGCCCATGCTCTCTCTCTCTAACAAATAAATAAATAAAATCTTCAAACATGAATGTCTGAAAGGGGCATTCCGCAGCTACTTCCCACTGCAGGAGATAGAGGGTGGGGCTTCTTGTATCTCCCACCCTGTTCCCAGAGGAACCTGCTGGCTCCTGATGGAGTTCATGGTCTTCCCATCCTGCCACCTATGTGGGAAGAAAGAAGGGACAGAAGTGGAGCACAGGGAAGAGGGGGAAAGACAGGAACACCCCGTCCCTGTCCCCACCTCACTCATGGTCCCCATCTGCCTTTCCAGAGAAGGGACAAACATGTGGCTTTGAGGGGCCCGATATCTGTGGAAACAATAGTCAGTGAGAAGTGGGGGTGGGGGGAGCCCGCACAGGTGGATGAAGGAACCTGGACTCTTCTGAGCCTGGATCCAACCATCAACTGACGCGCATGACGTGGTTATTATTCTCTGCAGGACCTTCACATTCCCCGGCCTGCATCTGACCGAAAACCAGAAGGGCTTCCCTCCTTCTCTCTGCTCAAGAGGCATGGAGAAAAGGGTTTATCTTTCCTTCAACCTACACAAGGGCCAAAGTGGGCTTCAAACACCTTTGTTAAATAATAACAATAGGGACCATGACAGAGGCTCTTGTTGAGCACCTCCTTTTGGGGGGGAGAGGAGGCATATTATCCACTCCTTTCACATCCACTTCTTATGTGATTCTCAAATCTTTGGCCTTGTCCTATGCAATCAGAGCCCACCTTTGCTTTCCAGCAGCGGCTCCCACTACCCTACCCACCCCGGCCCCCACTCTGCCATAGAGCACATCATGCCCTTTTGTTGGCTAGGCGCTGGTTTCTACCCATGTGTTTACTCTGCCTGGAATGTTCTCTCCCCAGCACCATGTTCTGGGTGAACTGGGTTCACCCAGTCACCACTAAGACTTCTTACCCTTGAGATCTAGCTCAAATCTCCCCAATCTGTGAAGATGTCAATATAAACCTCGCAGAGAGTTAGTTCCTACCTCCTCTGGGCCTCTCTAATCATGCTTCCTGCACAGGGCTAGGTGCATGGCATTTCACAGGGCTGTCTCTTTCTAGACTGTGAGCACTTTATCTACAGGGACTCTTGGATTCCCTAGCACCAAGCAGAGCGCCAGGCCTGTGGCAGGTGCTACGTTAACATTTGTGAGTGGTTGCATGAAACCAGGCTGTTCCTTTCCTGATAGCCTGACTGCAAGAGTTGCCCAGTGAAATAAGAACACAGCAACTCATGGCATAGGTGAGGAGGAATGCATATTTTTAGACATTTGGAGAAAAGAGGGGAGAGTTCCAGGTAAGAAAAATAATACAAAATACAAGCAAATATATAAAAATCACAGGTTGTACATTTGGAAGATGGTCTAATTTTAGCCAGAAATCTCTTCAACTGGGAATTCCTTTCTTAATAAGAGAACCCCATTTTTAAATTTTAAATCAACTTTATGGGAGCATAACTTACATACAACTAAATGAACCCCTTTTAAGTGTACAAAGTGTCACTGATGAGTATATGCTTAGGTGTATATGTGTATGTGTAAACCTCCCACAATTTCCAACCAAGCCCTTTATTTAAACCCTCCTCTTCAGTCTGTTGGTGTGTTTCCTCTCCAGACCTATTCTGATGCAATCTCCATTACCAGAACATTCTCACAACAAACTTTATGGTCACTGGAAATTGCCCTGTACTCAAACAGCCATGTGAGAATGGGAAAACTAAAGAGATGGGGAAAAAATCTAGGCTACCAGTGTTAGTGGAGGGAGAGTGAAATGGGGCACAGAAGCTGGGGATTGAGAGATCTTGAGGATTAATGAAGAGAGGCAAAATGGTGCAATGACCAATGGCTGGAACATGAAGTCTCCAAGCCCTCCCTTCTGTTTTTACATACCCTGTCTCCCATTTCTGCTGATCACTGTTTTTAGAGAACGGGGTGTGGGCTTTCTTGAAGGCTGAGGAGACCAACCTCCTGGTCTCCTTGTCCCTAACATCAAAAGTCCATGTTTTGGGCCCAAGCTCCCCGGGTTCAAGCCCTCATCCACACAGGTTGGAAAGGGTTTGGTGTATAAATGAGCGGGATGCTCTCTGGGAACAGTGAATGGAAAAGATGGCTGGAGAGGATCCATCACTCAGAGGGCCTCAAATACAATAATGAAGATCTTGAGTGTTGGTGTGCCCCTGCTTAAGTTTCAATTTTAGTCCTGCTGCCCCTTGATGGTTGACCTTCAGCTCTTTACTTGGCCTTTCTGAACATCGGCAATCTCCCCTGTGAAAAGCCAATCATAATGTAACCGACTTCAGATGCTGTAAGCATTAATATAACCCATGTGTGGTACTTAGTGCAGTGCACCTCGTAAACACTCAAAGGACTTCAGCTCATATTCATGTTATTACTGCACTGTCAACATCATTGTCCATATCATAATCATTGAGATGACAGAGATAATTATAAGGATAAAGATAGGCCAGCTTCCTATAAACCTTACCTAAATTCCACACTCCCATTTACCCATTCTGTCAAATTGCAAGTTTCTTCATCTTATTCTGGCCCTGGGTGTCCAACACAGTGCAGCCACAACTTGTTCCAAGTCTTTGTTTCCTCTAGTATCTGAGGGAGTTTGGGACTGGAGGGTGGAGAGAGAGACAATGACTTTGCATTGCCTGGGGAGGACAGCAGAGAAGGAAGAAGCAAACAGGTATGAAAGGAAGAGTATAGGAGAAAACATTTTGTTAAATGTGGATGATGGGTATATATCTTTTTCTTTCCAGGGGCAAAACCATATGTTCCCCTTGTGAAGATCTTCCACACACACCTGTAATGGCTCTTTATTTTATGAGTTTTCTACACCAAAGAAGTTGGACACAGGCCTTTGGCTCTTCAAGTTATAGCCCCCATACCAATGTCAAGACATTAGGGTGAATGAGTGAAGGAAAATTCCTGTCAGAGACCTTTTTGGAGGGGTGAAAATGCTTCTCATAGGCTGAGCCACTGACCTGCTCAGCCCTGGATTCACCTTGGCTTGCCCCCCTCACCACCCCCATCTGTACTTCTGCACATCTGTGCATCTGGGGAGCTCAGGAAAGAACTAAAGTGGGACAAGACGCCAGGAGAGTCCAGAAGAATGTAGACTTCTGGTGACCTTTCTCTCCTCTCCCAGTCTGGAAACAGTGACTCCCTCTGTATCCACAGCTTCCTCTGGATGTAAGGCAAGAAAACCCTGTCTCCCTGAAGATTCTTCTCTGAGAACATTCTCAGCAAAGTTCCAATATAATGGTAAGGAGAATTGACTTAGTACAGTGCTTCAGACTTTACAGAACTGCCAAGAAAATTAATAAACATAACGTGTTTGAAAGTACACATTATAGATGCCATTTTACACACCTAAAAACTGAGCCTTCATGGGGCAACAACAATGTGGCTGAGGTCACACAATGGGTAAGTGGCAGGATTGTGATTTGATCTTGTGTATCCCATCCCCCACCTCATGTTCTTTTCTCTTCATCACCTGCAGAGAAAGCCCCACCATGGCTCCTGCTCCCCGGCATGGCTGGGCTCTTATTTTTATATGCACTCCTTGGGCACTGACTACCTACAACCCCAAAGTTCTATTTATCTTTTCCCATAGGTTTCATCTCTTCATCTGGCTAATAAACCTCATGAAGAAAAAAGGTTCACTTAAATTCTTTTCTATCTCCAGCAGTCAAATCTATATCTGTGGGTTGTTAGTATTTTTGACCCATTCAGCAGGGATACAGAAGCCAAGACACTTCTTTCCGTGACATCCAAGAATGACATTCCAGCAGGTCAGCAAGAAGCTTGACTGGTCTGGAAAACTTGCTTTGGCACATGTATACAATGAAAGCCAAGGCAAAATCAGGCCAGGAGCCTAAACAAATGGAAAAGAAGCCCTTTGCCTCATAATTAGATTCCTTGTTACTAGTGTGTTCCTTGGAATGTGAAATTATAGCCACTTCTTTTTTCTTCTGTCCTCCTTATTCATCTTATGGACATTATTTTCCCTCCTTGTCCTCTCTTTGTCCTCCTTAGTCTCTCATATTTTTTCTCATGTCACTTCTGTATCATTGCTTCCTGCAAGCCATCACCATGCAAAACGGGGTGCATAAGTCACATGTGCTGAAAGTGCTCCCCTACCCCCTCTGAATCCACAGTGACTGAACACTTTAGAGAGAACATCAGAAACACTGGATTCCTGGCATTTTAATTCATTCATTCGAATGAATCTTGGTTTTTGTTGTCATTGTTGCTGCTTCTGTTTCTCATTTATGGTTTCAATCAATTATATTCCCTTAGCGCTGGAATTAATGAACTGTTTTTGAGACTATGAACTAGTGATTTTAGGGAAGATGAAAAACTAGACACCAAAGAAATTATGTTTATCAGAGTATTTATCATTCCACATGCAAAAATAATTATCAGTGTAAATTTTCACTCAATAAGCAAACTTCCTTCTAAGCTGAGTATAAGGGTCTGTGCTTGGCCATAGATGGTCAGCACTTCCTGGGTCCTGGCCCATGTGCCCTCAGGTAGAAGGAGCAGCAAGGATAATGATGTTAGGTGGGAACACCAAGGTGATCAACGATATTTGCACGGTTGAGGTTTAGAGGAATGGGACCCACACTATCTCCTCTCTTTTATCACTCTGATCAGAAAGCAGTGGAAGGAAGGCCAGGCAGCACAGGACAGCAGATCTCCATCACCACAGTCAAGTGGCAGGTGATGAGGTCTAGCGAGGCCAGCCAGAGAAGGGGCCAGGAGGGGCATGAGGCAGGAAGGACTGTGTGTGTCAGAAGGTCTACAGAACTCAGTTTGAGGGAGGTACATGCAGGACCCAGTGGACACAGCAACCTCAGTGCTCAATAATCTGGGAATAGGAGAGAACAAGTGAAGAGGAGGCACTAGGACTAATTGACAACATTTGCTAAAGCCAAAGGAGGATGGGAGCAAAAAGAAATATTTCCCTCCCATGATTAAGGGTCTTTGAATGATTGTGGAGAATGGGAGAAATGCCCAAAGAATCCAAAAAGAGATATATTTTTGTCAATCTTTAAAACAAAAATTGATTCTAGAAATCAAAATGTAGAAGCTTTACACTAACAATGTATATTTTGAATTTATTTTCCAGAAAGCAAACCAGCTCTTGATGAGCCTTTATAAAAATGATTGATGATCGCTGGGAGCCAGTAGCACTCTCTGAGAAAACCCAAGTCAGATCAATACATGTGTTTTAGCAAATTACAGGTGGATACAAGAACGCCATCAATATGGGATAATGAATTTTATCACAACTTAACCTAGATTCATTGATACACATATACCTATAGGTAATTTATCTGTGCATGTACCTATGTTTTTCATTATGTTGTACTGGATACAATGAAGATAAATAGACTGAATAATCAAATCCTTAGGTATGCTTTTATATGCCCATAAAGAACAGTTAGTATTTGACTCTATGTTTCAGTTCCCTTAGGAAGGGAGGACTATCTGAACTCAGAGATATATCCCATTTTATTGAATGATAGAAACTCAATTCCAAATTGATGTAGTTGGCTACAAGGACACAGTATTGGACATGTTCCTACCAAGCACGAATATTATGTCTCAGTTGAGAAGCAAAGATTCATTTATGGAAAAGCAATATGTCCAGATGAAAACTCATTGACTTAGGGCACCTGGGTGGCTCAGTCGGTTAAGCGGCTGCCTTCAGCTGGGGTCATAATATCAGGGTCCTGGAATCGAGCCCCACGTGGGGCTCCCCGCTGAGCAGAGTCTGCTTCTCCCTCTCCTCCCTGCTTGTGCTCTCTCTCGCTATCTCTCTCTCTCAAATAAATAAATAAAATCTTTAAAAAAAAGAAAAGAAAAAAAACCCAACTCATTGACTTATTCCAAGCATAGCTGGGGGTTTGGGAGGGGGTTACCAAGACTGTTCAATGGCAGCTTTCATTTCCCACAAACACAAAAATGACAACTGACAAACACCAAGAAATCCTGAAAGGCCTAAGCCAAGATTTGAAAATTATTGTGCTGAAGTGATCACCTCCCAGCTTCACAGGCTAAAATCCTGGATGGTGCTATTTAATGGCTCTCAATCCTGTGACTGGGACAGAATATCAAATCATGACATAACTAATCTGCTCTGGTCTGATGCACAGTGTCTCTTGCTCCTTCTCACTTCCTTTTCAAAATATAATAAATAAAATGTAGTATATGTAACTTATATCAAATGCCTTGAGTCAGGATTTCCTCATTCTATGCTTGAAGGATTTTCGATATTATTCCAGAAGGTAACATTGATTAGGTAAGATGAAGGACTTGAATTCTTAAAAAAAAAAAAAAAAAAAGTTTCCACTGGTTTATATGAAAACAACTCAGGGCTTTCTTAGCTATAAGCTAAATATGAGCCCAAAACATGATTTGGCTTCGGGGAAGTAAATCCAGTCCCTGGTGGCACTAGTAAAAGTGTGATTATATCTTGGAGAGAAGTGATAGGTTTAGCACTGTTTAGATCCCGTCTGTTGTTAAGTTAGAGGCACACAGCACAGAGGAGGGCATTAACAAACCTCATCATATCCATACGGGGGGGGGCCAGTCTTGTGGCGAGAGCCACAGAAAGAAATTGAGGAATACAGAATTTTTAAGATGATGGCTGATGGCATCTTCAAATATTTCAAGGGCAATAAAAATTGGATAAAAATAATAATTAGATCTACCAAAATTGAGACCTGCTGCCATGTCTCATCTCAAAAATGAGACAGGAGTTCCTGTCACTGGCAAGTACTTGACAGATAAGAGTTTCTAAAACATAACCCATGTCCATTATTTCAGGCATTATGATATATAACAACAGCCATAGCCAATGCGAACTTTGTCCTAGGCACTCTTCAAGCATTAACCCACTTAATCCTCATGACATCCCATAGTCCCATTTTACAGACGAGGAATGTGAGTCGTAGAGATGTTAATAACTTGCCCTAAGTCATGTGCCTACTCGGTGGAGGAGCTGGGTTTCAAACTTTTCTCTCTCTTTATGTCTAATTTTGGGGAATCATTTTAAGGAATAGCTTTATTTTCTCTAATTTTCAGAGGAAAGACTTGAAGCTAGTGTCGTGGATTCTCAGACTAGATGAGCATTAGAGCATGGAGGGACCATATAGCCTGGTTAGTTTGAAGAAGATGTAACCAAATATAGGGAAAGAAATTGACCCACAGACAGTCCTAAAATCACCCATCTAGTTAATTTTTGAGCCAGGATAAGAACCCAAATATTTAAACCCCCAATGCAGTGGTCTTCCATTGCATTCTGACTCACATGGTGAAGAATATGAGGCAGAGTACCCCCATGAAACAGAGGGAGCCAGGCTGACTGTGTCTCTCCCATGGGCCAACACATGGGCATTCAGAGTAAGACAGTGTGTTAGGAAACATGACAACCTCGTGGAATGGAACATGTGTTGCTGCCTAGGGGACAGTGGAGGAGACAGGCCAAAAGGCAGGAAATGAACCCCGTCTTCATTTGCATTCCACTGGGCTTGAGTATATGCTGCATGGGGAAGCCAAAGTACAGTATGTTGGACTGATGGAACCTAGATATAGGCAGAAGGAGGACAGAGCTATGGAGAAGAGGAGGACTGAATTCTGACCACATTACATCCCATGTGACAATTTACTTCTAGAGCCCCAACATCTTTGGTACCGCCCCAGCATCATTTGTATGTTCCAGAGATGAAGGGTGATCCCAGATACCCCCCAGAGCAGAATGAGAATTCTCCTCACACTGTCCACCTGCCATCTGTTGAAAGGGACATTGATTGTTCTGCCTGCCACATCCCCTCTCCTGAGAACAGCAGCCTAGTTTCCTTTAGGTGAGCCTTCATGCGATTTGGGAAAAGTTACTCTTAACCCTGGTTTTAGGGTCGGATACTTTGATGAGTCTGGGCTAATAAAAAGAACTTACTCTACTGGCCACTAATTATTTCAGAAGAGGCCCCATGAGCCAGGGTGGGCCCCTGAGAGCCCTCCCCAGGACTTTGGCTGGAACACATTCTCTTTCTGCTTAGGGCTTTCTAAACTTTAGGGTGATGTTGCTGGAAGGCACCCTTGCCTTCTCTTGAATCAAGTCTGCCGAGAATGGAGCCAACACAGGGGAAAACAAGGCAGAGAGAGAGAAAGAATGTTGAGAAACTACAGGCATCTGTGCCCAAAACCAGTCGCATTACTGGACTTTCCAGTTCTAATGGCCATTAAATATCCTATATTATCCAAACTAGTTTGAGTTGGGTATCTATCACTTGCAACCCAATGAATCCAGACAATTTTTATTTTCCACTCTTAAGTCCTAGAGGAGGAGGGAATGGATCAGAGGATGGAGGCCTCCCCAGGAGAGCCTTAGCTCCTTCCAACACTTCCAAACCTCACCATCAAATGTGTCAGAGCTTCCTTCATCCTGATAATATCAGGACTTGAGAAAGTCTTCCAAATCATCTTTCTGAGTTTACATGAGTGTGCAACTAAACTTACTCACACAGATGGGCCTCTTTTCTATTTTTGTTTTAATTAAGGCATTTCCAAAAATATGTATATTTATAAGATCAGCAGAGCTGAGCACTATGAAGTGTGTTTGAATATGGTGGTTTTATGTCAACCTTATAGCCAAGGAGCTTATGCAGAGAAAAATAATAAAAGTATAAGACGTTATGCAAAGTAGACACAATTCCTCTGGATTTTCACATACAATGTTGGGTTAGGCAGGGTGTGAGCATGAGAAAGACAAATGGAACATTCTCTGGTTTGGTGTTAACTTGGGAAGAGTTTTGAACTCTCTTAAGGGAAGGGAGGGACACTGACAAATGGGAGGGTAGAGGCAAGTGGGTGACATATGCACAGAGCAGGCTAAGTCGTATGCATTTTCTGCTAGAAACTTGGTGGTCTAGAGTCCTTTCACCACCACCCCCCGATTCCCATATCCCTAGTTTCCTGTTCCCTTCAGCAGGGAGGTTACATCACACAAACCGGACTCAGGAATGATATGGACACACTTGAGCATGTTAAGCATAAAATTTACAGTCTCTGAAAAAGGGTAGATGTTCTCAGGGAAGGAAACAGCAGGGTGGCCAATTGACACTAACCAAGTCATCCGAGAAGTCTCTGCTGACTCTTTGCCCTAACAGCATTGGGGTTTTCCTGGAGCCCCTCAGAACATGTGTGGCGTGAGCAGGGTGTGTTGAATTTCATTTATTTCCTTAATTAAAGCAAATTCTAACCTCAAAAGAACACAGGGTACACCCTCAGTGGTTCAGACAAGATGAACCCGGATGACTTGAAGTTCTTTTTCCATGACCAGATGTCATTCTGAGCCCTCCTTGAGAAGGAACAGTTCAGGAAGGCCTGTCATGCTGCACAGTTAGCATGTGGCCCTAAATAGGACTTTGACTTCAGTCACAGCAGTGGCTGGCATCCTGCTCTGTAAAGAGGGTGGCTGACCCCATGAGCCAACAGAATGGTTTCCCTCCCATTGCTGGATGTTGTGCACCCACTGAAATGACTTGGTCCCCACACTGCCCACCCAGAAGAAAAGCAACTTCATCTGCATCAGGAAAAAATAACCTAAACCACAACCAGACTCCCTGGGCCATCTGCCCATGCAGTGATAAACATCTGGCCACCATGGAAAAGTCCTCTCCATCCCCAAGATGATGTCTTACTTACCTCCTCTGTGTATCCTGCTCTAGATCCTAGAATTTCTAAGGTAAATGTTTATAAAGGAAACCCAGTCAACTAAGTGGTCTCAACTAAATTTCCAATGGAATATAGGACATCTTCCATAATTTAACTAAATTCTTCAGTTTGTACCTAAATGTTTGGCATTAGGTATATCAATGATAATTCATTTTACTCCTACCCAATTTCATCATAACTTCTACCCACCCTAACAACCATACATAATTTAAGCTGGATTGACACAGTATAATTGTGCTGTTCAAATTTTCTGATGAGAAGTTTTCTCTGATGATGTCAACTATGGACTAGATTAAATGGGTGTGGAAACTGGAAGGAATAGGATAGTTTATTTAGTAAACAGTGTGAGAAATAATTGATTATACAGAGAAAAGGAATGTAGCTTTTTACTGCACACCAGACACCAAAATATATCACTATAGATTCAAAAGAAAAATAGGTAATGATAATTTTTTTGAAGATTTATTTATTTATTTATTTTAGAGAAGATAGAGAGAGTGCAAGCAGGGGGAGGGGCAGAGGGAAAAGGACAGAGAGAATCTCAAGCAGACTCCTCGTTGAGCACAGATCAGTTTTGCTCAATAGAAACATAATATGAGCCACATTTATAATTTTCAGTATCCTAATAGCCACAAAAAAGTAAAAAGAAATAGGCAAAATTAATTTTAATAACATATCTTATTTCACTCGATATATCCAAAATATTATCATTTCAGCAAGTAACCAATAGATTATTAATCAAATATTTTACATTTCTTTTTCCTACTAATCTTCAAAATCTGATATGTATTTTATACTCAGATTATATCTCAATTCAAAAGCTAAAATCTTTTTAGAAATACTTGAGTTATATGTAGAACTCCATAAAACTTACAGCTGAAACATGAGCAAGTTGTTTCAAATATACATAAAATTTCTCCAATAACTGAAATGCATGTCAGTTTTTTAATTAAAATTTAAATTAAAAATTCATTCCTCGGTTTCATTCACCACATTTCAAGTACTCAGTAGCTACATGTGACTAGTGCTATCATTTTGGACAGTCTTAGACAGAGTCCTGTGATTTCTGAATCATTTGACCGCCTGCCTCCATCCTGAGGAGACTATTCAGTTCTGTAGCCCAAAGCACCAGCATATTCTAGGACAAAGACGTTAGTGCTTAGGGAAAGGTCTGAAGAGTAAGAAAGAACGATCAGTTGCTTTGTGGTGGGGTTAGGGATGGGTACTACTTAAAAAAAAAGAGATGAAGGTTGCACAGCCTGGGAAGGGAGAAGTAAAAGATCAGCCATCTCTCTGCTTCCAGAGAAAGCTATAAAAAAATAGATACAAAAGTCCCAAAGTGCCATCCCTCTGTGACTAACCCATCATTTATCTGTAGGCAATATACATCAACTTGATATGTCCCTACTTCTAAGAAATTATAGTCTAAGAAAATGTGATTTCTGAAAAGAAAAGTGTTTTTTAAAACTGTAAAATTTTTCCAGGGGACGCTTGGGTGGCACAGCCAGTTAAGCCTCTGACTCTTGGTTTCGGCTCAAGTCATGATCTCAGGGTCGTGGAATTGAGCCCCATATTGGGCTCCACACTCACTGCAGTGTCTGCTGGAGATTCTCTCTCCCTCTCCCTTTGCCCCTCCTGCTCATGCTCTGTCTCTCTCCCTCTCTCTCTCACTCTCTCTCAAATAAGAAATAAATAAATCTTAAAAAATAAAATAAAACTATAAAAGGACTTTGCAATGTGATCATCTACATGGTTTCTTTTAATACCCAGCCTCCCTCTTATATTTAGACTGTGATTAGATTAATGGGAAAAAAATATTGACATTCAACTCTTAAAGAACATACCTACTACAGAAAGCAAAGAACACCTGTTGTTGACCTTATCTTTTGAATCTTAATTTCAAAAGTTGTTTTCATAGTTAAGACTCTAGAATGGTCCCTACCAATGCTCTTGGGTTTAAGACTTTGGAGATGTGGGTGATTGCTTAAACACATCCTGCTTTGATCTCACTGTCTGGACAATTACCCCAATTCTCTACTCTAGGCTCATTTCAACATTAGCAAGTATATATTCTGCCAGAGAAATAATATCACTTATCAAATGTTGACATCGTGTCATTTTGACTTAAGTCTTCTATGTGTACTGAAACTTTCCAATCTTGTAGAATTTGTGGTTTGATATTTTAAAAGTCTATTATTTGCACATTCCCTTTTCATTCATCCACATCTAGACTGCCTATTGAGATAAACCTCAGAAGGTCTAGGACCAGATTAGTCTGGCTCATTTAGAACCCTTGGCAGTCTACTCCATGCCAGTGGTTCTTTAAGAAAGGCTTTTCAATAGAATGGGAGAGTGAGAGGGAATACACCAAAAAGAAAGGTTGGCATAGTAGAACCTTATTTGTTAAATAAAAAAAGTTGAAAAAGGAACCAGAAGAAAGGTAGATGATTCAGAGGACAATGTTTGGGGAAGGAAGGTGGACAGAAGCTGCCTAATTTATTTTATGTCTTCTATTGTCTTCAAGTCAATGCTTTCCATCCCAGATTAGTCCAAGCACAGCAGCAAAACCAGGAGTGGTGGACAAGGAAGACAGTCAAGTACGAAATAGGATGAGAATGAACTCACCTGCTTCCCTCCTTAGAAGACTATTCAGTTCTCTCGCCCAAAGCACCAGCTTACTCTGACATATGTTGCTTGAGTAAGTATTAAGAAGCAAGTGATTGAGGAAGTAAGTTGTCAAATGACTTCCAGACATGGATATTGTGTATCTTCATGATCCCCACAATGTAACCTGGAAAAGCTATATGTTCTCATAGGTGCTTGGGGACTCTTCTAAATTCATACAAGGTAGTAGGTTAATGGTGCAGCAGGTGGGGATAAAATGCAGCAGGTGCCAAGAGCAGGGGACCCATACTCCAAATCCCACTGCCCACTGATGTGCCGTGCCTCTCCCCACCTCACAAGCCTTTACCTGGCCTCCCTTCATTGACCCCAGGGGAAGAATGAAATGATCAAACTGGGGTTGGGGCAGCACTTACTTGAGATAGTTGCTAATTGGGGTAGAGGTGGAGGGAGAATGGAAAGTAAGTTACTAGCTGTCTTCCAATCTATATAGGGTTTCCAGAAGGAGAATGTTGCATTGTTGGCTATCAATGCAGGCAGCTATACAAGAAATGTTATTCATTATAACAAGGAGAAAGAAGGATTAGATGGGCAATTTGGAGAAAAGAAAGATGATTTACCTGGGAGTGAAAAGAGCCATATTTAGTGCTGGCCATGCTGACAGCTCTGTGGACTTCAGCAAGTCACTTCCTCTCTTGACTTCAATAGCCTATAATATAACAATATAATCACTATACTACATGTTTTAAAAGCATGGGATTTTATCTTAATCGCAGGAATCAAACTGAGTGTTGTTGGAGTGGGGGGTGGGGTGGGAGGGATGGGGTGACTGGGTGATAGACACTGGGGAGGGTATGTGCTCTGGTAAGCGCTGTGAATTGTGCAAGACTGTTGAATCTCAGCTCTGTACCTCTGAAACAAATAATGCAATATATGTTAAGAAAAAAAAAAAGAAGAAGAAGAAGAGGGTAGCGGGAGGGGAAGAGTGAAGCAGGGGAAATCGGAGGGGTAGACGAACCATGAGAGACGGTGGACTCTGAAAAACAAACGGGGTTCTAGAGGGGAGGGGGTGGGAGGATGGGTTAGCCTGGTGGTGGGTATTGAGGAGGGCACGTTCTGCATGGAGCACTGGGTGTTGTGCACAAACAATGAATCATGGAACACTTCATCTAAAACTAATGATGTAATGTAAGGGGATTAACATAAGAATAAAAAAAAAGAAAAAAGAAAAAAGAAAAAAGAAAAATAAAATAAAATAAAATAAAAAATAAAAGCATGGGATTTTAGAGGTATTTATTTGACTTATCAAACCTTAACATAGGACTTAAAATTGAAAGGCATTGTTCTAGGCATTCTGTAAATATATTTTTTTTCATTATGTTCAGTTAGCCAACATATAGTACATCATAAGTCCTTGTTGTAGTGTTCAAAGATTCATTAGTTGCATATAACACCCAGTGCTCATCCCAACACGTACCCTCCTTAATATCCATCACCCGGTCACCCCATACCCCCACCCACTCCCTTCTGTAAGCCTCAGTTTGTTTCCCAGAGTCCAGAGTCTCTCATGGTTTTTCCCCCTCTCTGATTTCTTCCCATTCAGTATTCTCTTCCTTCCCCTCTGCTCTATTCCTTATGTTCTACATATGAATGAAACCATATGATAATTGTCTTTCTCTGATTGACTTATTTCCCTTAGCATAATCCCCTCCAGTTCCGTCCATGCCGATGCAAATGGTGGGTATTCATCCTTTCGGATGGCTGAGTAATATTCCATTGTATATATGTACCACATCTTTTTTATCCATTCATCTGTTCAAGGGCATCTCAGATCTTTCCATGGTTTGACTATTGCAGATATTGCTGCTATGAACATTGGGGTGCATGTGCCCCTTCTTTTTACTACAACTGTATCTTTGGGGTAAATATCTAGTAGTGCAATCACTGGATCATAGGGTAGTTCTACTTTTAACATCTTGAGGAACTTCCATACTGTTTTCCAGAGTGGCTGCACCAGCTTGCATTCCCACCAATAGTGCAAGAAGGTTCCCCTTCTCCACAACCTTGTTAAAATGTCTATGCTTCCCAGAGCAATTTACCATTTCAATGCAATCCCTATCAAAATACTATTGACATTTTTCACAGAGCTGGAAAAAACAATCCTAAAATTTGTATGGAACCAGAAGAGACCCCAAATAGCCAGGGGAATGTTGAAAAAGAAAACTAAAGCTGGGGGCATCACAATGCTTGACTTCATGTTGTATTACAAAGCCATAGTCATCAAAACATTATGTTATTGGCACAAAAACAGATACACAGATCAATGGAACAAAATAAAGACCCCAGGAATGGACCCTCAACTCTATGGTCAACTAATCTTTGGCAAAACAGGAAAGAACATCCATTGGAAAAAAGACAGTCTCTTCAATAAATGGTGCTGGGAAAACTGGACAGCCAGCCATATGCAGAAGAATGAAACTAGACCATTCTCTTATACCATACACAAAGATAAATTCAAAGTGGATGAAAGACCTCAATGTGAGACAGGAATCCATCAAAATTCTAGAGGAGAACATAAGTAGTAACCTCTTTGACATTGGACACAGCAACTTCTTTCAAGACACATCTCTAAAGGCAAGGGAAACAAAAGCAAAAATGAACTTTTGGGACTTCATCAAGATAAAAAGCTTTTGCACAACAAAGGAAACAGTCAATAAAACTAAGAGGCAATCCATGGAATGGGAGAAGATATTTGCAAATAACATTACAGATAAAGAGCTGATATCCAAAATCTATAAAGAACTTACCAAACTCAACACCCAAAAAACAAATAATCCAGTCAAGAAATGGGCAGAAGACATGAACAGACACTTCTCCAAAGAAGACTTACAAATGGCTAACAGACACATGAAAAAATGTTCAACATCACTAGCCAACTGGGAAATACAATTCAAAAGCACATTGAGATACTAACTTACACCAGTTAGAATGGCCAAAATTAACAAGAAAGGAAACAAGTGTTGGCAAGGTTGTGGAGAAGGAGGAACCCTCCTGCCTTGTTGGTGGGAAGACATTCTGTAAATATTAACTCAGTTAATTCTCAAAATAACACTTTGGGGTAGATAGTGTTAGTATCCCCATTTTACAGATGAAGAAGCTGAAGCACAGAGAGGTTTAGAACCTTGCCCCAGATCACTCAGCTTGTTAAGTGGCAGAACCTGGATTCAAATTCAAATTCAGTGTGGCTCCAGGACCATGCTTTTGCAAGTGCACCACAATTCTTGCTTCTCCAGAGAAAGCAAGCTTGCTCAGGGTATACAGGTCTGTTGAGGTTTCCATGAAGTCCCAGCTCAGGAGCTACTGCTGAGTGCCAAGTGCTCAAAGCACAGAAGAGCTGTGTTTGGCTGCTTCTGCAGGCAGAGTTCAAGGGACAGTGTATAGAGTGTCTCAAAGTCCTCCATGATTCAACTCCACTGAAATCATCTGCAGTCTCTTAAAATGCAGATTCCTGGGTGTAGCCCAGACTTACTGAATCGTGCTGTCTGAGGGGTGGGGCTTAGCACTTTTTATTGAGATGGATCCCCAGGGACTTGGATGCATACTTGAGTGTGAGAACCACTGTTCTGGTGTCTGAGAGGAGAGCAGTCATCACCTGAAGCCTTACTTCTCCCCAAAAAGCTCCCTGAGAAAACAGTTGAGTCTTGAACCTGACTGTGCCACTGGACAAATGAGTAGAAAAGGCAGCACACAACCAGGTTGGGGCCCCAGAGAGGCCTGTGGTCCAGATGGGCACTGAAGCTTGGGGGACACTGGGCACTCCCCCTCCCCCCTGCCTTGGCCTGGAAGGAACCACTCACAAGTGGAGGGCCACCCAGGTAATTCATACAGGCTGTAAAGCAAAGGGAACTCAGGTGATGAAAGTTATTGTGAACTCTACAGTAGCTGGCTGGGTGTGCTGGACTCAAAATCCCAACCAAGAAGTGACAACAGGCAGACCCCACATCAAAAGGGTCCCCTGTCCAGGCGAGAATGGCGCTCCTACTTCCCCAGGTTTTTAAGTCTTCCCTGGAGTGACTGGTTGACACTTACTGAAGAAAGCAGGAGTGGGAAGAGTCTGATTGAAATTTGACCTGCTGGGGATCATTTTTTAATAGCCTGACTCTCCATCTCGTGCTGTGAGGATGAGGGGGCTTCATGCCACAGGGCAGTGAAGAGAGAGAAGCCCCCAGTGCTAATTCCACTTGAGCCATTGAGTGTAGGCTGCCAGCGAGTCGCTTCAGCCTTCTAGGCACCTGGTTTCCTGTATGTATAATGAAAGTGCTGGAGACCTTCTCTCGAAATCTCTTTAGTCTACAACACCATCTGGGTCTTAGCAGCGTGAGCCTCCAGCAGGAATAAAACACCCATCCAGCACAGGAGGAATTCAATTCAACAGATATTTCCTGGGTTTTTACCCTGGTAAAGCAGACCCACACTCCCCCTCAAGATCCTCAGAGGTACAGGTCAAGAACATGGCACAAAACCTTCAAATGTTGCCCTTCAAGGTAAAATTACTGCCAGAACTTTGGGAGGAGGGGGGCACCCCTAATGGCAAAGACCTCTATTCTTACTGGGGTCGAAGTGAGGTCAGGCACAAGAGTGACAGGCACTGTCACTCTAGAAGGAATGTTCTGTGGGATCCCGTCCTCCGCGCACAGCACCTACAGACAGCAGGTCACCTGTGTGAGTTTCCAAGGCACCTGAGCACAGCGTGGGAAGCTGTAGAGTGTGTGTCCAGCCTTGAGAAACAGAAAGCGAAACTTTGTTGAGTCCTTGCCAGCTTCCTATCCACACCCAGCAGAGGTTGAGGGGAAATGGGCTGCACAAATGAGGAAAAGCATTCACACAGGGAAGTGGCAGCCCAAGAAGGAAACACACCCTTGACTCCAGCTTCACGTCCACAATGTCTGGGCCAGGAAGCTAATACATTCATCCCCCAGAAAGGACCTCCCTCTTCCAAGCCTGCTTGTCTGCCCCCAGGCCTCACTTACCAGAGGCCAGGACTCTGGCCCTGGGGCTTCAAGGGAAGAGGGAAAGAAGTGCCTGCTCTGGGTCATCAAGACACAGGATGCTGTCTCTGGGTAATTACTCCAATTCTCTCCTCCTTGAGATGTTTCTCCAACCGCAGGTTGCGATAGCACCAGAGAAACAATTTCATCTGTCAGGTATTTATGTTGTCAAATGTTGACTGGGCCCTTCCTTTGTTCACGAGACCTTCCTTTATTGGAGGGTAACATTGGACATGAAAGCATTGTCTGAACTTCTCCAGATTTTCCTCCCACCTCTTTAAAGCTCCCCCTCCCTGCCCCACTTCACTCCCTTTTCTCTTACCCGGGGCCAGGATCCCTCCCTGTGGGGTGATTTTGTGCCACTTCTTTCCCCCACGTGTGGTGAGGGTAATTCTGCAAAGACTCCAACTTCCCAGCCCATTTTCCTGAAACAATGACAAATCACTGGACACCCCCGGTGCACCCATTCCCCTCCCCACCTCAAGCTTGGGCTAACTCCTGAGGAGTCTGTGGTGTGGTATGCCTTACAGGATGGTCCCCATCTTGCAGCAGATGACAGAAAAGACAGACCACAGGTGGGAAGGCATGTTCTTGCAGAGCTCTGTTGGGGTCATGGAGAGGCCCCCTGTTCTTTAGAGGACTGAGGCTGTGAAATCCTTTCTTAAATGTGGACGAAGAGCAGTTGGGGGACAGGGGAATGAGGGGAAAGGTAGATGGACAGGGTGGAAAATGATCAATGAAAGGAAAGAAGAAGAAGCATTTTCAAAAATATACTCATCAAGAAAAACAGAGGGGTGGACCCTTCTGTCCATTTTAGTCCCTGGAAAAGGAGAGTGTGGAATTTCATATGCCTGTGCCCTGGGAACTCTGTCTTCAGCACAGCAGAGAGTTACTCAACTGGCTACTGCACACAGCCAAACTGTACTCTTGAAGCCAAAATCAGTCAATCCAACAATCGATATAAATCATATTGTTCCATAACAGCTGGACTTAGAACTGAATCCCCAGGGTATTCGTTACAAGCCTGGAAAGCATTTTGCATCTGGGTAGGCACCATCATCAACTTGTTACATTTACTCTTGGCCTCTGATCATAGCCAAAAATTCCTCCAGGTCAGTCAACTATATACACAGCTGGACCACCACAGACAGCAACCATTCTTTACCCATGGAAGCCCATGAGCGTATCTGACTCCCCAGAAATTGTGGTTGACCCAGGAAAAGGGTTTGGAGACATACATCGGCTTGAAAAAAGCTCAAAATTTTGGGCCAGGTCATGAATATGCCTTATATACATTGTGTAGATCCCTGTGAAACAACCCTGAATGGAAGAAAGGAACCACTTTTAAAAAATGAAATTAATCAATAAGACCCAAGGAGCAAAACCGAGAGATGCCTAAGTGAGAAGGTGTGGGAACAGACAAATGTCTAAAGACAGAAGAAAAAGTCCCTCACCCAGGCAAGTGTGGCTGCTACCTAGAAGTGAAAATCCAGATGAAATGCCCTCCCAAGGCCCCTTTCTGTCCTGGGGTTTTAGCTTTCTGATTAATTTTCCAGAAGAGAGTCTATAGGAACAGGATAAGTGGGAAGTGTTCATGAGGAGGGGTGGTAGAGAAAGTAAAAAGGAAAAAAAGCAATAAAACATTTCCTTATCCGACAAGAAGCATGTGTGTTGGGGTGTGGTTGGGAAGGAGAGAACCTGTCATCTGAGTGTTGAGCAAAGGTTCAAGGTCATTTCTGAATTCATCCAAACAACCTCTCCCGGCACTTGTTGGCACATGGCAGATCTGGGATTTGGGGTTTTGGCAAAGACAAGCACATCAGGAATTCAGAAAGAAAGAAAAAAAAAAAAACCTTTCCAGTTTCTGAGAGAGAGATGAAAAAGGCTGAACTTCTTGGGGTGGCTGCCAAGGGCGAGGCTGATGAAGAACGGAGAAAGGAGGAGACCTAGCAGCCTGTGAAAAGCAAGAAGGTCACCAAAGCTCAGGAGGCGTGAGGGCTGGAACAGTCCAGAGCTTCAGTGGACACTGAGAAGAACAGTCTTACCCACAGCAGTGTTTGTGGGCCTGGGCTGGAATCGGGCTGTCAGAACAGCCACTGGAGTGGGGGAGCAGCAACTTTCAGGTTCATGAGTGACCCCGTGAGCCGATCAGACAACAGGTCCCCCAGGCTGAAGAACCCCAATTGGAACTTTGATAGAAAAACAGTCCCAGCAGGCTGTCCTGGGCCCCGGACAGCTTTAACATGGTTCACCACTACCCCAAACCTTCTGGGAACTTCACCTGTGAGGAAAGGAGAGGAATCCTCATTTTGAAAGGCAGCATGAAGTGATTTTCAGACTTACTTGAATGGTACCACTATTTTGTTGTTGTTGTTGTTGTTTCTGTTTTTATGTTTTTAAGCAAAACCCCAATTCATAAGACAGGTCAAAGGAAATCTTGAAGCAGAGCCTGAAGCACAGAGAACCAGCCCATTCCCCTTGTCCCCCACCCAACATTTACACACTCTCGTGGGCCCCAAGGTACTGGCAGGCTCCTGGGGCATTCTGGACACAGTCCAAAGATGGTTGAGGTAGGGAAATATCATGGTACAATTAAACCAGCCTGGGTTTACCGCTTAATTTCTTATATGACCTCACCTAACTACTTGACGTTTCATACATTAGTTTCATACATTAGTTTCCCCTTCTTGTGGGAATTAAACATTTTACAAATATGGCTTATGTGGGATGCTCATAATAGCCCAAGGTCCCCTTCATGTAAATGATCTTATTATCGGCAAAGCCCTAGTAACTCTGCTTTCAGGTGGCTTAGAGTCAATGCAAATACTTACTCCTCTTAACTTCAAATCAGCATAGAAAGCAATTGTCCTGAATAGCTCTGTATATATAACCCATAGTATAAAAACCAGTCAAAAGCCCAGACAAATGAATCAAACCCAAAGTGATCTATGGATTCAATATCCTCACAGTCAAAACTAAAGCAGGCTTTTTTGTAGAAACTGACAAGTTGATTCTAAATTTCATATGTAAATACAAAGGACTTAGAAGAGTCAAAACAACTTAGCAAAAAACAAACAAGCAAAAAACAAAGCTGGAAGACTTCTACCTTATTTTAAGCTTTTTTATAAATCCACAATAATAAAGGGAACAAAGCATTGGTGCCTAGATAGACAAGTAGATCAATGGGATATTGAGTCCAGAAACAGATCCCACATTCATGGTCAGATGGTTTTTGACAAACATTTAAAGATAATTCGGCATAAGAATGACATCTGTCTGTGAATTTGTTGTGGAATAGATGGAGTTCTGCCTAAATACAAGAAATTCAAAAGTCTCATATTTACTGCACAGCTTAGTCATTTGATCTACATGGACCTCAATTCCACTTTCTCTGTAATGAAGAGCCAACCATATTTAGGGTCTACTGATACCTTGATGACATTCTTCAAGGAAATGTGCTCCTGAATTGAAATATCCTACAGGACAATGATGCTGCTCTGTTTCATTTATACATTATTCCACTGCCTTCCGGATGTGTGTTCTGAGCTGCTCTTCTGATCAAGAACTAGGAAGTGAACCGACTTATCCACACCTTGTTCCTGCATCCTCACGGAGACCATGATACTGTGCCATATGCATCACAAGACATCTGGCCAGGACTTAGTGCATGGGCTGTGACCACAGAACAGAGCAAAGCTGAATGACCACACACAGGGTCAGAGCCTCTGACCACAGCCCCTTAGCTCAGCCTGCAAACCAACCCCACTAAATGAAAGCTTCCTTTCCACCTTATGCACATCAAACGTGTTCCAAAGGAAGCTTCTCACCATTTACTCCCAAGCTGCTGCTGTGGAAAGAATCCTTCACTTCTTGCATAGCCCCTTGCTTAAAGAGGGCAGCCAACCTAACCACAGCCTGCTGGATTGCTAATAGTGACTTTGTACTTCAGGGTAGAAGACAGCTGTGATGATGACAGAAACTCCATCAAGCACCAAGGTCAAGTAGAAGCCAAATGACCCAGGAGAGAAAGTGATTGGTGTCGAGTTTGATTGGTCTTCTCTGCCACCTTGCTATCTGTATCCTGTGTCTCCTTAGCTTTTCCTTAAAGACTAATGAATAATCCATAAACATTTCCAACATTAGCTGCCCCTGGTTCTTCACCACATCCCTGGCTGCTTGCCCTATGTCCAGGTGTGAGAGGACTTTTGTGCTCTGGGGGTCCCTGCCTGGCAGTAAAGAATGTGGGCTGATAACAACTGCCTGTGTTCATATCCAGTCTCTCCCACTGGCTGGGCAACCCTAAGCAGCTCACTTGATGTCTGTTAGCTTCATTTTCCTTCTTCATAATAGTGCCTGCCTCCTAGGGTCATTGTGAGGGATAAATGAGATAGTAAGAGAAAGCCCTCAGCACAGTGTTGGACACATAGTTAGTACTCAAATATTAGCTGGTATCATTATTAACATCATTATCACCGTTGTGGTTGTTGTGATGATAATGATGATGGGAATGAATTTATGGTGATGAAACTGGCTGCTCCTCAAAATGGAATTGTTGGTGTAGGAGAGATCCTGGGGAGAGGCTCCTGACAAGGGGCCAGACTGGCCTGCATCCAAAACAAAATGTGAAGCACTAAAAACTTTTCTATGTAATGAAGGCCAGCGGGAAGCTGATCTGAAAAAGCAGCTGTATGTTATGTGATCACAAAGGAGGGGCAGTAAAGATATGTGACAATATCCAGAATACTTAAATCCAGAAGGTGAACATTTATAGCTGGGCAAAGGTATGGGAGGGTAGAGATTCAGCATCTAGGGAATCATGAGAGACTGAGAAGCCCTGGAAATGGTAATAAATGGGAAGTTTAAGGGGAAGAGAGTGTAGGCTCTGAGTTTCCAAAGTGGTCAGTCCAGGAAGACAGGGTTGAGGAAAATATGATGGGAGAGCCAAAGGCAGAAAAAAGGTAGAGGGCATAACCAACCCAACGTTGTGCCTTCTTAACCCATCTTTGCTGTTGAGGGCAAGGAAAGAGTTAATATATCCAAGATTTCCTAGGACTGAACCCAGAAGTATACCAGGTGCATCCTAGGCAATAGCCCAAAATAGTACTGGCTCAACTGAGAGCCAAAAAAGTGGATTCTGAGACAAATTAAAAGAATAAACATTTATCCAAAATCCAAAATTGGTGAAGGTGTAGGGTCTTGGAAAAGAGATCAACCTAGGCCTAACAAAGGAAGAAAGACTGATGAAAACATAGAGAAGTCAGGCAGTTTAGAAAGTGTGCTTCTGAAGCTCAGCAGCATGGATGAGGGGCTTCACTTTCATCAGAGGATCAATAAGAAAATAAGAATTTGGATGTTATTTCACAACTGTATGTATTTATTCCCCCAAATTTCCCAAACCTCAATAATCAGTTGATAATCAGTTTTAGCTGAGCATGACGAGTGAGTGTGTGTATATGTGTGTGTGTGAGCGTGTGTGTGTGTGTGTGTGTAAGAGAGAGAGAGAGAGATACTGATTATATCTTGCAAACAAGCTGTGGAATGGGAATGCTACCAGAGGGGTTAGAAAATATCAGAGTAGAAGATTACTTCCCTTTGTTACTTCCATGGTTCTGCCTGAAAGATTTAGCCCTGAATGTAGAATAAAATGAAGAACCACCTGCTATGCTGGGTGATACAGTACCTCTGTTTTGTTGCACATTATGCAGTGATTGCCCTGGTAACTTTTCAGAGGAATCAAAATTTGGTTTGAAGACCAATCATTGTCTTCTCTAGAAATCATAGCAATGGGTGCTCTAGCCTCATATTTGTACGATACTTCCTGAAAATAGGAAAATGAGGAAATGACCTTGGTAAGGCTCTCCCAGCCCTCTATCTTATGGCCATGAAGTAATCCATCTGCCTTGGAGGTTCCTCAACCCTCAAATTTTTATTTGAGCTGCAATTAAATATGATGAGTAGTGTATATTTGTGGTCTTCACACACACACACACACACAAAAGATTTCATTGCAAATCCAAAAGAAAGGGCTTTATGAAACATCCATGCATTATGTCCTACCCTCTACCAGCCTGACTCCATTAACATTGATCGATAAGAGCAGATGATAGGTTACCCTCTAGGGAATGCTTCCTGGATGCACAGAGCCTTTCCCTTGTTGCATCCCATGGCACAAGACTGACATTATCCCTCCCTCCCATGATCTCTCTGACATTGTACAATAGGACATTATGTCCTACTTTCCTCTATTTCCCTCAGGTACCTCCTCCATCTTTAGGTTGGCAAACAAGTATGATTTGGTGGATGGAGACCTGGCTACCATCAAAGAATTATGTGGTGTTACTCTGTGGTTAATTCTGTTCTTTCTCTAAAGTGCCACATGGCCTCAAATGGGTAAATCTATTTTTTTTCTTCTCCTGGCTCTTTTTCTTCACCACATTCTCCCTCCACCTTCTATCATATGAGCATCACAGCCAAGAACTAGCAAAAAAGTTAAGAAATTGTACCAAGAGGGGCACCTGGGTGGCTCAGATGGTTATGCCTCTGCCTTAGGCTCAGGTCATGATCTCAGGGTCCTGGGATCAAGCACCATGTCTGGCTCCCTGCTTAGTAGGGAGTCTGCTTCTCCCTCTCCCTCTCCCCTCAGCTTGTACTCTCTTTCTCTCTCTCTCTCTCAAATTAATAAATAAAATATTTTTTAAAAAGAAAAGAAATTGTACCAAGAGTCAGAGCTGCCCTTAGAAATCTGTCCAGAGAGGCATGTGTGGGGCAGGGCAGCCTCTTCATCATCATCCATTTATAATGATGTTTTCTATACAGATGGACCAAGTGTAAGGACCTCTTATGGCTCTCCATGGCTGGGGATACTGATTAAGGAGTGAGGTAAAGATAGACAAAAAGCCGACATTATACAGGAAGGACAATCCTGGGAATTAAAAATGTAAGGAAGGGGAAAAGAAGGAAATGAGAAGAAAGGAAAGAGGAGAAGCAAAGAAAAGGAAAATCAATTCAAAAGTGAAACATGATATCGTCCATGGAAAGCTTACCATTCGCTCTTTCCAACATTCACTAAACAGGCATGTTCAGTGCTACTATGGACTAGGTGCTCCACTGGACACTTTGGGGCACATTATTCTATTTAATTCTCATAACAACCCCATGAGCTAGCCACAATTCACCTTCTATAAATGATTCAACTATGACCCAGAAAGTTTGAGAAGTGAGCCCTGTTTGCACAGGTACCTCCTGTGCAACGGAGCAGGTTGAACTCAGATCTTCATGGATTTGCGACCTTGACTTTTGTGTCATGGAGCTTCCATGCCAAACATTTTGAATATGTCAGGATAATGGATGGTGGCAAATACAAATTTTTGGAATCATCAGTTCTATCTGACCAATTCTGTCTCTTCTTGACACAAACAGGGGACTCTTGGGCCCCTCATGACTAGATCAGCCTCAGATCCTAACTACTGTAAGAACCTTTTGTGTCCTTCCTTTCTCTTCCCACTTTTCCACACTCCTCAAATCAGAACTCACTTCCATTATTCTCCAACTACATCCCTAAGCCCAGCCTTGTTTCCCTGAGTATGTGGAGAAGAAGGCTCTACCTCCTAATGCCTGCCATGTCACCAAAGAATTCAGAACACACTGCAATAAAAGGGAAGGAAGTCCTGTTGGGTGTGTCTGCCATGCCAAGCACTGTCTACAGCACTTGACGTAGGTCATCTCTTTGAACGTCACATTATAAGGTAAATAGCAGTATATCCATTTTGCAGATGAGGAAATTGAGACATTAAATACATTTGTTAAAGTCGCACAGTTAGGAGGTAGTGGAGTTCAGACAAGAATCCAGGTGGTCTGATTCTAACTCATTTCCTTCACCACAAAACCGACTGGTCCCCGCAAAAGTAACTGTGAAGATATTCCGGGGGGAGAGGGTGCGAGACAACTCCTGAGCTCAGTGAGGGCTAAATTTCATCATTGTTAGGAGAGGCAGCAGGCAGCAAGCCATCATCCAAGGACAAGAAGGCTCAGAGAAGCCTCATTATGACCCACTACAATGACCTCTGCAAAATGTGCTCTGTGCATCTCCCTCAATGATCCAACAGGTCCTAAAGCACAGAGTAACCCCAGCCTTTCTATATATGTCAAGCCAATTTGCCTCAAAGGTTGGAGAAAAACCTATATGAAAAGAACAACTGTGATTGACCTTTCAGAGAGTGGAAACTATGGAGAGAGTAAAAGAGAAAGAAGGAAAGAAAGAAAGAGAAAGGGTGTGTGTATTTTCCTTGAGGCTGGGAAGGGACCCAAAGAGCCTGGAGATGTAATGGGATACGGTGCAGATTACAAAAGTTTTGCTACAGCTGTAATAGCCTTTCACAAAGGCATGGCCCTCCAGAGGGCCATATTTCATCTCAGCTTTCCCCACCACATAACACAGAGGGTGAGGAGTTGGAAGGCAAGATTGGAAACTCATGCCGGATCTGAGCGAGCCCTGACGTCCCTGTGACACTCCCATCAAACCAAAATGAACTGGACACAAACGCTCTTATTCTAGCAGGCATTGGATCTCCTCCCTGTCATCTGTTTATTTATTTATTTTTTCTTCACACTCTCCTTTCTGGAATTGCATTGCCTAGCAACCTGCTGTCTTATTCTAAACAGTCGTGCAACAATTGTATGCACGCACTTGGAGACACTGGATAATATTTGAGTGTCTCTGATGGCCTTGCTAGGACCAACAGATCATTTACTTGGAAGACTTAGTTCCTAGAATTTGTGTTAGTCAGAGTTGCATCTCAGGCAGTCCCCGTGACTATCTTAGTCCCTCGAGAGACAGAAGGAGTGCATGTCTCTGTCTAATGGTAGGCGGGTAGAGACAGCCCCAGAGGGATTCATGAGAGGAAGGCAGGCACCAGCCTTGATCTGGTGGAGAAGATCATGAGCTCCCTCATGCAGATAAGTTACCTGTCAGCTACCTGCAGAGAATGCTCTGAAGGCTTTCCATTCACTTCAGACAAAGAAGAAGAAAAGTCACTGGAGTCATTTTCCAGTTCAAAGGGATGGGGGATAGCCTTGCTTCCTCTCTGTTCTGCCATGCCACTGTACCCCTCCTCAAAGGGTTACCCCCCACCAAAGTCCAGTCGAGAGACTGGTGCCCTCACAAGAGCTACTACAATAACATGGTTATGTCAACTGGGAAGAGGCGCATGACAGGGATTCACATCCCAAAAGACCCAGCTGCCCAGCCTCTAGGAAACTGATAAATTATTTTAATCCTCTTATTAAAAAAGAAAGCACAGGTACAGAAAACCACACAAAGCAAATGTATAACCTAATGGGTTACTACAAAGTACGCTGTATTGTGGCCAATACTGAGGTAAGAAATAGATCCTCTCCACGTGTCCCATCTCAGTCTTAACCCTCCTCCCATGCCTGAAAGTTACCACTCTCCTGGCTTTTATAGTAATCGCTTCTTTGCATCTTTTTATCCTGTTAGCACCAGGTTAGCATTCCCAGATACCATGGTTTGATCTTAACCCTTTTATAAAAGGTGATGAGTCTGACAGATGAATGGATAAAGAAAATGTGGTATATATATATATATATATATATATATATATATATATATATATATACCACATATACATATATACATATACATATATATGTATATGTACACATATACATATATATGTGTGTATATATATATATATATACAATGAAATATTATTCGGCCATCAAAAAGAATGAAATCTTGCCATTTGCAACGATGTGGATGGAACTAGAGGGTATTATGCTAAGCAAAATAAGTCAATCACAGAAAGACAAATACCATATGATTTCACTCATATGGTGGAATTTTAAAAACAAAACAGAAGAACATAGGGGAAGGGAAGGAAAAATAAAATAAGATAAAAACAGAGAGGAAGACAAACCATACGAGACTCTTAACTCTAGGGAACAAACTGAGGGTTGCTGGAGGGGAGGTGGGTTGGGGGATGGGGTAATTGGGTGATGGGCAATAAAGAGGGCACTTGATGGAATGAGCACTGGGTATTGCATGCAACTGATGAATCACTAAACTCTACCTCTGAAACTAATAATACACTATATGTTAATTAAATTGAATTTAAATAAAAAATGTTTAAAAATATGATGAGTCTTTTTCATCTCTTCTGTGGTTTCCCCTTTACCCTTTTCATTTCCTTACAACTCATCTGCTGAAGAATCTGGAGTTTTCAAGCTGAGGGTTTGAAAATGGGCAATTAAAAAAAATGACAGACAGGGGCACCTGGGTGGCTCAGTCAGTTAAGTGTCTGACTCTTGATTTTGGCTCAGGTCATGATCTCAGGGTCATGAGATCGAGCCCCACATCGGGCTCTGCACTCAGCACAGAGTTTGCTTCTCTCTCTGCCTCTCCTTCTGCCCCTCTACCCGCACCCTCTCTTTTTCTCTCTCTCAAATAAATAAATAAAATCTAAAAACAGAAAATAAAAATGACAGACAAATAAATTAAACGGCTGGGTTTCTCCTTTGACTTTCCTCGGAGTTCATTTTCCAGGACATGCTGGGGTCGGGAAGAGGAGAATAGTATGAGTGGTGTGGGTATTAGTAGGGCCAGGGGACATTTCTTAAGTATGTGACAGTGTTTTCCAAGCTCCAGAGCCCCCTCCTCCCCTGCCACTCTGCTGGCAGGGCTGCACTAACAGGTGTGGCTGGGGGTCCCTGGCCCAGCCCCCATCTCAAATGGTCAGGGATCTTCAGCTTCAGCTTGGAGTGGTAGATGGGAATGCTGCAATCTGAAGTGAAAAGCCCAAAGGCTTTACTCCTGTCAGGAGCAGGGCTGACAAGACAAAGGCAGCCTAGTAACCAGAGAAGCCAGTGGGGAGTCAGAGCACCTGCCTGCCCTTCCGGCTTCCATCGATGGTTTGCTGGGCCCCTAAAGCCTTCCTTCCCCACTCTGGGCCTCAGTTTCTCCCCTTGGCAGCATGCAGATGTGAGCATCCATCTTATGGAAGCATGTGGTCACGCATGTTTGCAAAGCCCCAGCTTCCCTGGGGAGGGAAGACACCTGTGTAAATAGAGCAGCGAGGCGCCATGTGCTTGTTGGCTGCCTTCTAAGGGAGGCACCGGTCCCAGACTGCAGCCCCGATGCTGCGGGGGGAACAATGCAGGCTCTGTTTGCCCAGCTGCAGCTCTCACCTTCCCCTCTGCTTCCCCATTCTCCATCCCCACCCACTTTCTCTGCGGGGGGGCCCAGGCTAGAGGCTGGGTTCCTATCAGAAAGCACTGAGGCACTTTCGGAAGCTCTCGTTTGTCTAAAATTCAGTTTGATGATAAAAAAAATTCAAAACCACAAAGTGGGAATTTTTTTGAATCTCCAGGATCGCTCACCACCATGTGTGCTTACATGGAGGAGAGAGCCAAGAGAAGACACTGGTCCACCGGATGCTAAGCCAGCCCTGTCTTTCCCTGTGGTGCTCAGGAAGAAGGCATAGCACTTTCTCCCTACTGCACACTCACCAAGTAGCTCACATTGATGGAGAGGAGTCCTTCAAGCTCATCTTAACTTGCATACATTCTGGCTTGTGTCCTCAGCAAAGAGGAAGAGAGACATAACTGCCCCTCATTGGATTCATCAAGCTGCAGCTTGGGAAGAATGAAGAATGAACTGGGAATCCATGTTTCCTTAAGACGGCTCAGAACTGCTTGACTTTCAAACTGTTATCTGGCTGGGACATTTTTTTGCTCAATGTGATCCTAAACTCAGACCAACACAACATATTCATTCAGCTCTGAAGATCAGCTTTTCTTTAGCATTGGAGCAGACCACTGTTTCTGCTGAAACACTTGAAGTAACTGGACTGCAAAATGTTACCTTTCTAAGGAATTTCCAAGAATAATTTTGATACACTGTCAGGCCTAAGTGATTTGGCCTAAATACTTCTCCCTCACCAGCTGACTCTTGGCTGGGTTTGCTTAGACCTATTTACTTGGTTAAAGCTCAGGGAGTTCTTAGGTGAATTATCATTACCTGTTGACGAGGTGGGCTGGACACAGCTGGCAAGTCAATAATAGCTAGCAAGTATCTTCTGCTTGGTGTTAATGTGAAATACACTTGATCTGAGTGAAGAGAGAGAGGGAGGTCCAGAGTTTTGGAGTCATGAAGGAGGGTGGGTCTGTGGATCCCTGGAAAGGAGAAGATGGGGTGTTGAAAAAGGGAGAACATATCCTAGCAGAAAAACACGACCTTCAAAATTTTGTTCTTATCATTGCTGACTCTAAGTCAGCCATGCCTCCTGGAGAACCCCACCAGCTCTATTCTAGGTAGTATGGGGCAGTCTGCTATTTTCTGAAGAACTCCACCAGTACTAGTCCAGACAATATGGGGCAGTCTGACATTTTCTGGAGAACTCCACCAGCTGTAGTCTAGACAGTGTGGAAACATCCATCATTCTCTAGGGGCCTGAGGGAGACAGGAAGACCCCCTGGCCTGAGTGTTGTCCTTTGGAAAACTTAAAAGATAGGAGAATCAATGTTCCCCATTCTAGCAACATGGGCCTGAAAGCCAAGGGTTTAATAGACCAGATTATGAGAATTTTTCAGAATTTACACAGCAGGACTTTGAGGAATCCAACACTGTGAGCTTCAGACTTAACTAAATATCAGTCCCCAGTAGCTCTCCACTCCATTCCAATCCTCTACTCCTGCTCATCTGGCCTCATTCTGTTCTCTGATTGTCTTTCTTTACAGTTTTTTCCCCACATTTTATTGGATTATCTTCTCTGCCCTTTTACCACATGCAGCTCAAGGCCATCTTCCTGGGTTTTGATGGTTCTTTCCATTTTCACTCCTACTTTTTCTGCTGTTGGTCTTGGATGAGCTCCGTGCTCGAGTTTCAGGAACTTCCTGGCATTTCCCACTGCTGCCTCTGAGGTGTGGTTTTTCCCTCCATGTCCTCTACTCTCTTCAAATTCCCAATCTCTCATCTTTAACCCTATCTGCATGAACTGAGGAGTCCATTTAGACTCCCAAGGAGTGAGTGGGGTGAGGGCCTGAGAAAAGCCGAGATTCCCTCAGCTAGCAAACCAGCAGATCAGCCAAGAGAAGCAATAGAAAGAAGCAATTTGAAGAAAAAAGATTTTTTTTTAATTTTTAGAACAAAAATTTAAAGAAAAACAACTGACAGAAGAATTATAATTAAGAGGGAAAAGAGAGAGTAAGGAGGGGAGAGGCAGAAAGCTAAAGGATATAAGAATGTATATACCAAGCAAGTCAAAATTCTCTTTAAAAGGAAAATGGGAGGGCATCTTGGCTCTTTCCACAGTTTGGCTATTGTGGACATTGCTGCTATGAACATTGGGGTACATATGGCCCTTCTTTTCATTACATCTCTGTCTTTGGTAAATATCCAGTAGTGCAATTGTTGGGTCATAGGGTAGCTCTACTTTTAATTTTTTGAGGAACCTGTGGAAAGAGCCGAGATGCCCTTCAACAGATGAATGGATAAAGAAGATGTGGTCCTACTCTGCTCAAGAATGTTTGGATCAACCAGGAAATCAAAGAAGAACTTAAACGATTCATGGAAACCAATGAGAATGAGGCAACCCACAGAATGGGAGAAGATATTTGCAAATGATACTACAGATAAAGGGCTGGTATCCAAGATCTATAAAGAACTTCTCAAACTGAACACCCAAAAAACAAATAATTAAGTCAAAAAATGGGCAGAAGACATGAAAAGACACTTCTCTGAAGAAGACATACAAATGGCTAACAGACACATGAAAAAAATGTTCATCATCATTAACCATCAGGGAAACTCAAATCAAAACCACATTGAGATACCACCTTACACCAGTTAGAATGGCAAAAATGGACAGGGCAAGAAACAACGAATGTTGGAGAGGTTGTGGAGAAAGGGGAACCCTCTTACACTGTTGGTGGGAACGCAAATTGGTACAGCCAGTTTGGAAAACAGTGTGGAGGTTCCTCAAAAAATTAAAAATAGAGCTACCCTATGACCCAGCAATTGCACTCTTGGGTATTTACCCCAAAGACACAGATGTAGTGAAAAGAAGGGCCATATGCACCCCAATGTTCATAGCTGCAATGTCCACAATAGCCAAACTGTGGAAAGAGCCGAGATGCCCTTCAACAGATGAATGGATAAAGAACATGTGGTCCATATATACAATGGAATATTACTCAGCCATCAGAAAAGATGAATACCCAACTTTTACATCAACATGGATGGGACTGGAGGAGATTATGCTAAGTGAAATAAGTCAAGCAGAGAAAGTCAATTATCATATGGTTTCACTTATTTGTGGAACATAAGGAATAGCATGGAGGACATGAGGAGAAGGAAGGGAAAAATGAAGAAGGGGATTCGGAGGGGGAGACGAACCATGAGAGACTATGGACTCTGAGAAACAAACTGAGGGTTGTAGAGGGGAGGAGAGTGGGGGGATGGGTTAGACTGGTGATGGGTATTAATGAGGGCACGTACTGCATGGAGCACTGGGTGTTACATGCATACAGTGAATCATGGAATACTACATCAAAAATTAATGATGGTACTGTATGGTAACTAACATAACATAACATTAAAATAAAAAAATAAAATAAAATAAAATAAAATAATAAAATAAAATAAAATGGAATAAAATAATAAAATAAAGAGAATAGGAGGGGAAGTCATTGGTCTGAGCTTGAGAGTTTACCTTCAAAGGTAGAATTCAGAATAGATGTCCCTGTACTATCCTGGGTTTACACAGGTCAGACAGGGTTTTCATTTGATCAATGGAATTTGAATTTTAGACTTTCTCCTCTCCACTAAGGACGTGTGTTGTGAATACCCTGTGGAGTCTCTATTTGCCCAGGGTCTATTGCAAGAGGGCTTAAACCTTGTACTTTGTATTTCTGGAAGATCTGCCAGTGTGAAGAGCTTAAACAGAGAGACTTCAAGGCCACCAAGCTTCCCATTTGCCTAAGGACTCTGCTAATCTGGAGAATGGGTGTAATATTCTGAGGTTAAGAGAGCAAAGCAAATTGTTTTTCTCTAGCCCCCCATTCTTCCCTGACAAGGGTACATTTAGGGTTTTATCAGATTAAATAGTGTCCCCCCCTCCCAAAAATCTGGGCCCACCCAGAACCTGTGAATGTGGCCTTATTTGGAAATAGGATCTTTGTAGATGTAATTGTTAAGATGAGGTCATATTGGATTAGGGTGGGCCTTACATCCAATATGACTGGTGTCCTTATAAGAGAAAAATTTGTAGAAAAAAGACACAGACACATAAAGGAAAAGGCCATGAGAAGGCAGGGGCCGAGACTGGAGTACTGGATCTACAAGCCAAGAAACACCAAGGATGCCGGCAAGCTCCAGAAGCTGGAGGAGAGAAGGAAGGATCCTCTGATACCCCATTCAGAGAGCACATAGCCCTGTCAACCACTTGATTTCAGACTTCCAGCCTCCAGAACTGTGAGAGAATAAATATCTGTTGTCTTAAGCCACCTCGTCTGCGGGGCTTTGTTATGGCAGGCCTAGAAATGAATACAGGGTTAGCCATATGAAGGCCCACAAAAGAGCGTTAAGACTTGCCTGGCCTTTGTCTGAGGACATCTTTCTGGCTGCCCCCTAGGTCAAGGCCCCTGAGACCCCCAAGCCATCATTCTGCCCTAAGTGACCCCCTGACCACTTCTTCCCACTGTCTTGCCTTTCATTAAACAGGCACTCGTGGGGGGGTTTGCAGGCTAGTGTGTCTGTTGCCTTTTAGTGCCACATTTTATTTCTGTTTCACATAAATATAGAAGCCCACTTGGAGGGAAGCCTGCCTTGGCAAGGAGGCTTTGGCAGTTCTGCCAGCTTTGCATATCTCTCAAATGAGTTATGAGTGGATGGGGACCAGGAACTGGGCCTCGCTGCCTCTCCCTTGAGCCCCATCATCCTCCCAAGACAGTGGCCCAGTAATTCCCCCAAACTCCCTTTCTCTTACAGGAATAGAACAGCCACTCAGCCACTGCATGGGGAGAAAGAAGAGGGTATCACACACAACCCCCTAAGCTCCCTGCTCCTCACAAAACACTTCTTAAAGTGGAGAGCGTTTTCAAGCTGCTGTTCTTTGCACATAAACAGATTGTGAAGAAAATCTCCTGGCACAGCCTGGGTTAGGGCTGCTGGTTCATGACTTGAGAAGAGGCACATGCCAGACATGTGCTGGGAAATTTGACCAGGAGGCTGTAGAGACTCTGCAGGTGAGAGCAGGGGAGCGTCCTGGGCAGACCCCTGAGCCAGGGGAGTAGGTCTGACCAATGGAGACATAGGACAGAGCCTTGAGATTTTAGTGGAGTATGTTTCTTCCCCCTACCCTGACCCCTGTGATTTCACTCTCCCAAGCACCCAGAAAATTGCTTCTCCTATGAGCAATAAACAGGGCTGGAAATTACTAGCACTGTTTCTGTGTTCCAGGCACAGAATTCTAGAATAGCAGGGCCTGGAAAGAACCTGAGGATCCCTGAAGACAAGTTGTCTCCAAACTGCAGTGCAGGCACTTGAGGAATTGAGCAAGACAATCAGTTAGGGTGTGGGAAGAAAATGTTGAACATCCCAGCTATGTTTATTTTGTTCTTAAAAAATAAAAAAGAACTTTATTAATAGCTAACACAAGGTTGACTGAAATGAAGATACACAATTTATCAATATGTATAAATTAGGTATGAGTCTCTTACAATTAGTTTTGGTTATGTACTGTGATCAGTAAAAAATATAGAGTCTACCCTTCTGGTCCAGAGGCTTTCAAAATATGTGCTGGGGGTGAGGAGGGGTGGTGTAAAAAGAGACGGTGTCTTGAGTATGTGAGGGGTCTACTTAATCCTCTCTGGCCTCATTAGGCAATTCAGCTCTGCTTCTATATGCTCTGCGTTCTGAACTTTTGCATTATGAAATGTTTGATAAAAGAGTTTTACTAAAAAAAGAAAAGTTGAACAAAATAACTGAACTGTTTCAGCTCCTTTATTTTTCAGATGGGAAATCTAAGGCCTAGAGGGAAAGTGATTGCCTTGGGTAACAGAAGTCATAAAGGCCAAGGCCAAGGTTACAACTGCCTTTCTTGACTTAGTTCATTATGTTTTCCAAATGAGCTATGTCTGCTCCAGACCATGCACCCTGTTTGGGTGAGCCCACATTAAAAAGCCAAGCCAGAAGGAGAAGGGGCAGGCAAGGTGGGGTCTCTGGACCCCACCAGCAATAATCTGGAATCCCAGAATGGAGCCTTGGTCACTGCAACTCTTCAAACTTAATTTTGCTGCCTGTACTGGACTCTTCCTGAGAGGTGAACAGCCTGGGCATCCTTACTCATGACTGGACCCTCAACCAACAGGCTATCAATAGTCTTGACCACTTGGTCCTAGTGACTTTCCCTTTTCTTTCCAGAAGAAGGTCCTCATGTTCCTGGGACTTTGGGATGTGGTAAGGACACACAAATTAGAGATTGTCAGATGCTTTCCTCATTGATCTATGTTGATTTTAAACAGGGAAAGCACAGATCTTTCTCTGATTTTAGGCCCCAGTAATCACACAAAATGATTTGTTTCTTTTGAAGATCATCAAATCTCCTGTGTTGATCTGTCCCCCATTTCCCAGACCCACACCATGTGTTGCTACCAGGCCACTGCTCTCAAGCATTCCCAAATTCATTATGTTTTTAGGAAGTTTAATATAGGCAAGGCTCTTTGGGAGATAAAAACCATTGCAAGACAGGTCCTCTGCCTTTAAGGAAAATATTTTACAGATTAAAAAACAAAACCCAGAAAAACTCACAAAGAATACAACTAGCCAAGAATACTGCTTCTGAGTGAGAATTATAGAAATTGAGAATTCGGAGCGCCTGGGTGGCTCAGTCGGTTAAGCGTCTGTCTTCGGCTCAGGTCATGACCCCAGGGTCCTGGGATCGAGTCCCGCATCGGGCTCCCTGCTCAGCAGGGAGTCTGCTTCTCCCTCTGACCCTCCCCCCTCTCATGCTCTCTCTCTATCTTATTCTCTCTCAAATAAATAAATAAAATCTTTCAAAAAAAAAAAGAAATTGAGAATTCTTCCTTTCACATTCAAACTCCTTGAGGGTGGGGAATGTGTCTTAAATCAATATGCCTAGTGCTTAGCAAATCGTAGATGCTTAATAAATATGTTTAGCAAGTAACTATTAATTCAGCAAATAAATGAACAAATGAAAAAGTGAATTCCTAAACAAATGAACACAGGAACAAGAAGAGAGGGGAGTCATTTTGAGTGATCCAGGAAATTTTATTGTTCAGGAAGACTTTGAAGAATGACTGGAATCAGAAGAAAAAGAGACAGAGCATGTTTCAGGTGGTGGGAAACTACCCAGACGGATGGGTATGGAACCAGAGAACCACTCTTCTAGCGTTGGGTGCCAGCAGATTTGAAAATTGAATATTCAGACCAGCTTAATAGACCAGGATGCAAGACTAAGGAGTATGTCTGTTCCTGTAAGCAAGAATTACTGGAGGGGCACCTGGGTGGCTCAGTCAGTGAGGCATCCAACTCTCGGTTTCAGCTCAGGTCATGATCTCATGGGTTGTGAGATCGAGCCCTAGGCTGGGCTCCATGCTCAGCGGGGAGTCTGCTTGAGATTCTCACTCCCTCTACCCCTCCCCCCTCATGTGCACATGCTCTTTCTCTCTCTCTCTGTCTCTCAAATAAATAAATAAATAAATAAATAAATAAATAAATAAATAAATAAATAAATAAATCTTTAGGGAAAAAAGAAAGAATTGCTAGAGGCCATTAAGCAAGAGGAAGATATAATGAAACAATGTTTTAGGAAGGTGATGTGAAAGGTAGATGAGAGCAGGAAGGGATATGCATCCCTTTCCTTATAAATCCTGTCCTTCCACTAGAACATTTATCCCTGACCTTCAACATGACTCTAGCCTAAGACCCAAGGCAAGCTAAGAAAAGCAGGGCTTAATCTCTTGTCCTCATTTTTCTACCACCTGTCCAAGGGCCATCTTTTCTCTGTAGGCTTTCCTTGTGACCCAGTATGATTTAGCACCCAGATGTTCCTGCTGAAACCAGTCAACTCAATTTTTAAAAATGGCCAAGTTAGCCAAAAATGCTACTTTTTCAACCAAATTACTTTCTGATCAAATCAGCTCTAATAATTGACCATGGCCAATCCAAGCTGGAGCAAACAACCTGCAACCCCTTCTCTTCATTTTCTCTGTCTCAGGCATCCTTGTCCTGCTTTGTCTCCATTTTGGTTTCTTCCATCAGAGTTTACTTCCCTGGTTCTTCTCTTTTACTCAGCAGTGTGCCTTTTCTTTAGAATAAGACTGGAATATGCACCCTGAGCTCTAGCAAAGCAATGTTTCTTAAACAGGCAATGTTTCTTCTCACATTCCCACTGGGAGTCCTTTTAGATCTGTCAAAAAGTTCTGTCCAGCAGCTTGAATTATAGCCACTGTTTTCTCAAGGCCTCTGAGCAACTTCAACTGAACCCAAGGGTCCAGAACATATACATTTCTCCCAAATAATGTTCCATGAAGGCACATCTATCCACCAGAAGGAGTCTCTCCAGAGAAACCTATTTACCTTGGCCACTCTCTCTCATATCTTTCATCTATTTTTATTAGTAATGATAAATATTTCTCTTTTTTGCCTGATAGCATGCTAAATGAGGAGGCCTAAGCAACATCATTATGTCTTTACAGCATTGTTTCAATGTAGTCTTTGGATATCAACTATAATACCTTGTGCTGAGAGTGATGTATATACAAGAAACTACTTTTTGGATTTAGGAGGTCACCTAATGCATGGACTACCAGACTTAGGGGTAGAAGTCTAGAAGGCAAGCACCATGTCATATTCATTTTTGTAGTAAGATTGCTTGACATAAGCTATGGGTTCAGTAAATGTCTATTAAATAAATGGATTAACTCATGAATTATTTCAAGATGTAGTTCACTTAATTCCAGTTGTTTTAACCTCCCAGGCCTTTCCAGTTTTAATCTATACCACTCTAGACTGATTCTTATGTCTATAGCTTTATTAAGTGCATACTTTTGTAAATTTTTGTTTTGAAGCTCTATGTATTTTTCTCATAGGACTCCTTAGTATATCACTGACAGATTAAGGATGGTCACAAATTCTTTGTCACTCTTCCCATTAAAAGGTGGGGGATATTTTTTCTCCCCTTGAATATAGGACTAGCAGTGACTGTTTTGACCCACAGATTATAACAGAAGTGACACTATATCAGTTCAGACCTGACCTTTAAAAAGACCAATTGCTTCTACCTCCATCTCTTGGAGCCCCTCACTGACATTCTGCCTACCATACTGAAGAGACAAGGAGCCCAGATGACCCAGCCTTCTAATTGTCCCCATCAAGGTGCTGGGCTTGGGAGTGAAGCCAACCTGGACCCTCCAGACAACATAGCCACTCTACTGTGAAAAGCCCACATAACATGAGCCATATGAGGACAGTCCATTTGACAGCTCCAGCTGAGCTCCCAGACAACAGCCACCATCAATCACCAGCTATACAAAGGCACCATTTTGGATGCCTGGCTCACTAAAACCTCCACATAATTGCAGCCCCACCTAGCCAATACTTGACTATAACTTCATGAGAGATTGCAAGCAAGAACTACCTGGCAGAGCCCAGTGGACACACAGAACTGTGAATTATAATGACGAATTACTGTTTTAAGCCACTAAGTTTCAAGGTCATTTGTTATACAGAAGTAGATAACCAGAACACACTGCCATATAAACGGAAGTTGAACTGAAGGGCAGGGATTCTTCACTGGCCTTTTCTCTAAGGTTTCTACAATGCCTCCTAGAGAGCTTTGTCTTCAGCTGAGGGAGGATAGTGCATCTCACTTTACAGACAGAAGGATCAAAAATAAATAGGACCTTCTCTACATAGGGACTATGAATAACTCCATATCAGCATGGCTGGCATGTGTCTGCCACCTGCCTTCATGGTATCCTAGCACTGGGAGAGACTGTGGACAGCACCTAATCCATCCCCCTGCCTCCTAATACAACTACTCCCTAAAATAAATCCTACTCAAGAACTCTGCTGGCATTTCTTCTCCCCACTCTTCTCCTTCTTCTCCTCCTCCTTCGTCTTCTTTTTCTTTTTCTTTCTTCTTTCTTTCTTTCTTTCTTTCTTTCTTTCTTTCTTTCTTTCTTTCTTTCTCTCTCTCTCCCTTTCTTCTTCTTCTTCTTCTTCTTCTTCTTCTTCTTCTTCTTCTTCTTCTTCTTCTTCTTCTTCTTCTCCTTCTCCTTCTCCTTCTTCTTCTTCTTCTTCTTCTTCTTCTTCTTCTTCTTCTTCTTCTTCTTCTTTTTCTTCTTCTTCTTCTTCTTCTTCTTCTTCTTCTTCTTCTTTTCTTCTTTACTTCTTCTTCTTTTCTTTTCCTTAATTCCAAGAAAAGGAGATCTTGCAGTTACCTTTTGGAGATGCATTCCAGCAGGTCATAAATCTTAAATAAATCATTCTAACAGATGCTTCACTTCAATTTCTCCAGATGCAGCTTCAGCCTTTCCTTCTTGCTTCTTCACCTTGTCTTCTGCCTTTATTTTCCCAAATGATAAGGAGTAATGAAGCAAACTCCTCTTCCTTTTTCTTTCATGGATGTGAAGGGATGCATTCCTTTAGGGAAGCTGGAATGTTGTCATTCAGACACCCCAGTTTTCTGATCTGAAAATGCAAGATAAAGCTACTTGCCCTACTTACTTGAATGAGTTGATGAAAGGATAAAACCTAGGGTGCCTATGGGAAAACACTTCATAGGCACTAAAGCATTCTATAAATTCATGGAATCCTGGGCTGAGTTTGCTGTTGGCTTAAGAAATCTCACAGAGAAAGTTAATTAGTTGTTGCCCAGGGCTGGGGAGTGGCGGGGGTGTTGGAAGGGTTGGGGAATGATAGCTAAGGAGTGCAGGATTTCTTTGGGGGATAATGAAAATGTCCTAAAGGTGTGTTGGTACACAACTCTGTGAATATATTAAAAGCTGCTGAATTGTACAGTTGGAATGGGAAAATTCTATGCTATGTGAATTATATCTTTAAAAGGTTGTTAAAAAAGGAGGAAATCTCAAAGTTTTCATCTCTTTTCTAGATTTGCATTACTCTTTCTTCTTGGGGGTCTTCTGTCATTTGTCATTCCCTGAGCCCCATCAGCCATATGCCTTGTCTCCATCTCCAACACCTGGATTATTTTAGTATTGGGTTCTCCCCATGAAGAAGGCCTGTCCTCTACCAAAAGCAGAGAACAAGAGAAGAAATGAACTAACATCAAGTGAACAGCAAACATAGACAAGACAAAATGGGGTGGTTAGAATCTGAGATATGACATTATGAAGTAGATTATAGTCTCTAACAAAGACTGCCAGAATGGGACCTAAAAAAGATATTTAGTTGAGGAAGGCTTACAGATCTTACAACTGGGTTACGGAGCTCAGAGATGAAGAGCAAAATAAGTCCATCTTCATCTTAACTTTAAAAACTCTCTCTCCTCCCACCTTGCCTCTTTTTCATCCCTGGAAATGCTGGAGAATGAGAAGAAAAAGTTGGAGAACACAGCTCACAGCTTGCCTCAATTTCCCCTGCCAGATTCCCTAGGTCTGTCTTGTTCTAGAAAGAAACTTCTCTGAGGCAGCTATGAGAAACAGGTCAGAGGGAGGAAGTCCAAGAGGGCAGGAAGGCCTCCAGAAATCAAGGGTGATTTTAGGTCACCAATGGGCTCTGGCCAAAGAGCTGCCCCTCCACTGGCCTCAGCCTGGCGCTTCCAAGGCCCTGACAATGATGGAGCACTCCTCAGGGAGGCCTTTCAGAAGGATCTTGTGTCCACAAGACCCAAGATGACATGCTGTTTTAGGGTCTCAGCCTGTCTCAGAATACAATCTGGGCTAGGATCAGCACTCCACAAACTACAAAAATAAAAATGAATCTGATTCTTGGGGAGCACATGGGGCAGTGGTTTCACTCACCCTTGTTCATAACAGCCAATACCCTGACCATCAACCCCTCCCCAGCACCTCCTCCCTCCCCCCAACACTCCCCCTCACCCCCGCCTGCTACTCTCAGCTCCATCCAGACCCTCATCTTGCCAGCACGAAGTCAAAAGAACGGGTTTTAGACAGCTGGAATAATCATCATCTCTCACTGGATGTCTCCGATTCCTGTGGAGCCTGCCCTGTGTCCTCTCCCTCCCACCCTCCCGTGGCCTCGCACTCAATTCGTTCTTCTCCTGGCACCAGCAGCTATTTTCCACCACCCTGCCTGGCCTGCATCCAACCCACTGCCCCAAGGGGTTTTCACTCCCCACTTCATCTGTCTCCTTCATGCTCCTCCTGCTGGGACTGGATCTTCCAGCTCTATTTCTGGATTCTTTCCACTGCCCCCTCTTTGACAGGGCTATTTGCTTCTTTAACCTGCCTTGCATCTCCCTGGCCTCTAATGAGCCTCACTAAAATCCTCCAGTGTCAGGTGTAGAGCTACAGTCAATAACGATGTTCTTGTTTTCCCCCTGGTGGATTCCTCCTTCCTTTCCTCCTCTGTCCTGTCACAGAAAACAGAGCTTTGTGAAATGAGGGCTTTGTTGTTACCCCCTGTGCCTGAAAGAGGTCCTCAAGTCCTCTCTGTAATGCCTCACTGTCACTAGGGAGAAGGGGGGATAACTCCTCTCTTTGTTGGACAAAAACCTGTGTCCACAGCCTTCTCATCCACTCTTTTACTGATTTTCCGTTCCCATCTTCTCCCTTGGCTCATACACTGATAGGACAAGCATAGTCCTCACTTCTATTATTATAGTTAATGTTAATCCATAGGACTTGGCACTAAAGTTCCCCATAGATACTAGCCAATCTGGCTACTGACCAGTTTCTATCTTTGGATGACTCTGTAGCTTGGGGCAGGGCCCTCTTTTTCCAAACCTGGGAATGCTAGGTCTTGGGCCCTCTGTATTCAGTTGGCCTCTCTCTCCTCCTGTCATATTCTTTTTGAGAAGGTTCTGCCTGATTCTGCCTACACTAGACCTAATTTCCCAAAGTCCCATTTCTAAGAATCATGAAAATCATCTTTACTCAACATCCCCTTACAGAAACCCAAAACATTTTTTACTTCACCAAATGGCTTCAATTGGCTCTCCCTTCACTTTGGAAAATAGATAGCCCATATATTTACAACTACAAATATATGTAAATTTGACCTGGAGACAGAAAGTACAAGTTCTAGTCCCAGTCCCACTACAAATCAGCTGTATAATACTGAATAAACAGGATCACCTCCTTGAGCTTTAATTCCTAAATTTAGGGTGTTGAATTAGATAATTATCAAAGGGCCCTATAAACTCTATTTTTCTGTTATCCCTATATGACTTCTTCAAGAATGTTGATTATATTTTTAGCATTTATCAATATAACTTCAAAAAGAAGAATTATGATAGACCTTGTTTTTTCTTTTAACATAGAAGTTCTTTTAGCCTACAAGTTTCAATTCCTGGATCTTTTTTAAAGAATTTTTTAAGTAATCTCTATAACCAACATAGGGCTTGAACTCACAACCCTGAGATCAAGCGTCACATGCTCTACCGGTGGAATCAGCTGGGTGCTCCCAATTCCTGGATCTTACAACGTGCCTGCCTGGGTGGACTTGAGCAAGTGCTTAAGCTCTTCAAATCTAAGTTATCATACCTGTAAAGTGAGTATAACAGTACACAGGTTATAATGTATGTAAAGCACTTAGCATGGCACATAGTAAGTGCTCAATAAATGTCAATTATCATCCATGTATTTATCATTCATTTTCATTACTTCTATGACCCCTATCAAGTGGAACTAAAAATACCTCTGTGATAACCAGTTTGGTTGTGATTGTAAGAGCTAGTATGTTTGGCAAATGAAGTCTACTTCCATCCTCTGTGAATCTCCTTGGATAATTCCCATTCCCAAATTGGGGTTCCAAACGGCACCAGCAAGATTGGATGCTTTAACATGGATGGATACGTTCTCTGACACATTCTGAAACTTAGTATTAATGAGTTTTAGATTATCAGTCAAACCTATATTCCCTACCCTTATTAGGGACAACTGAGAACTGACCAAATATATTTAATGAAAAATTTTCTTGGATTTGTAGCTTAGTTTGAATTCTTTGTGTATATACAAGGGACTCCTAGAAATCAACACAAAGAAAAAGACAGAATACCCAGTAGAAAAATGGGTAAAGATATGAAAAGGGAATCACAGGAGAAGAAATTTAATTGCCTAAACAGAATAGGATGAGACAAACTCATTTGTAACTGAGATACACAAATAAAATAACAACAACATATCATTTTATGCCCATCAGATTTGCAGACATTGTCAGAAAATTGGGTAAGTCAAGGTATTTGTGAGGATGTGGGGACAAAGATATCCTTACAAACTCTCATAAGAGTGTAGGCTAATGTAGTCATTATAAAGAAGGCCTGGTAGTATTCAATTAAATCAAGTTTATGTTCAGATATTCTCTATGACCAGCATCCACACTCCTGAGTAATATCCTAGAGAAATTCTGTACAGGCCTTTAGTGAAAATCTGTGAGATTATGTCACCAGAGTGTTGCTTTTTGTAGCAGAAAATTGGAGGCAATTTGGGTGCCCATTCCTAATGTGGTAGATACACATTACAGAATACAATACAGTCCATGAGATCCACCACAGAGAGCCAATAAAGTGCCTTTTGACAGCCCCCATCCCCACTCACAAAAGACTATGAAAAATAATTTTTGTTTTTCTTATTGCAAACATAATTCATACTTACTGGAGATATTTTTTTTCAATCCATATAAAGAAAAAAGAAAAGAAAAAAGTCATTTTTAATCCTACCACCCAGATATAACCGTAAGTGACATTTTGATGTGTATATCCCCAGAATTTTTTCTATGCAATTGCATATATATAACTACCTAGCATACTTAATTTGGAGCATACTGTCACTCTACTCTGTAATCTTTTGTCATTCAACAATATATAGTGGACAGCCTTTTATCCCTCTGTATCTGCTAGGAACCCAACAGGAAACAGATGGCACACTAGAAACAGGATGAGTCCAGAAGGGTTTTGCTCACAAAGGACTGTTTACAAAAGTATGGGTGGGGTGTAGATAAGGTGACCATGCATGCACATTTGCCTGGGATAATCCTGGGAAAAATCTGTCATTTAAATACCATATCCAGTGTGACATTTCCCAGATTCTCCACTTTTTAATGTCTTATTATTCACGGTTGACTGAAATCATGTGGGATGGGTTTGGAAAACTCCCTTTTATACTTTCAGTATCTGCCATGGTGTCATCTAGTAGTCTGTGAGTTATGTGTGCATTGAACAAGTGGTTAGATCTGGAGTCTACCTGTGAGAATGATCTCTCTTTTCTCTACTATCTCCAAACCCAATGTAATTAATGCCTCTTTCCAAGAAAAGTATTCCAGGTACCCACTAATCATATATTTTTTTAAGTGTACCTGGACACAAGCGCATAGGGACAGCATCTCCTAGTCCCAGGTGTAGCATTAGAGGTTTTTGATGCTGCTCTCCCTACTTAGTCATTGGAATCTACAGTCATTTGGCAGTAGAATGTGCCAAAGTTGAGAAATGCTCACAGCTAATGGATAGCAGTCAACCAGCAAGATGGTTATAAAAGGTGAGAAATTATAGATTATATATATATATAATGTGTGCAGGAAATACACACTGAGTAACAAAACATGCTACAGTAGCTTTGTCGTTTCTTTGGGTACAAAATAAGATGCAACTATTTATTTATTTTTATTGTTTGGTAAACTTTATGTGCAATAGCTCTTCCACCAGTAGTGACCTCTAAAAAACTTAAGTTCACATTTAATGAAAAGTTAAGTTTGGAATTTCCATTTCTCAAGAAAGTTAATGATGGGCATGTAATTTGCTCATAATGTTTGTTGACATTTATTGTCCAATACAAGGAATAGTCACATTACTAATCACATGAAATAGAAAGGCACCAATATGGTGAGGAAGCACTGCCATCTATTTCATTAAGAGGTATTTTTTTAAAGACCATGACCCAAAACAATAATTTTATACATTATAGCTATAGAAAGTCCATTTACATATCTGTGAACAATAAATCTTTATGACTTTGCATTTAGATCAAATGAATGTTCTCCTAACATAATTTTGCTCATTTTTAATTTCAGATTTTCTTGTATGTGAACAAAAAAATGAAGTGACATCTTTTAATCTGTTGACTCCATTAGCTGAAAATGGTAAATAACTAAATAAGTCCAGTTTTATATCAGTATTTTTAGATAATTCAAATAGGAAATCAGTTATCTGAATTTTTTTTTAACTCCATTTTTAAATTTGATTCATACAATCACACTAAAACTTTGGAAATTTAATCTGACATGATTGTAGTTACTTTAAATTCAGTTAAGAAGTCCAACATTGAAGATAAAATTGTTTGGGTAATGGTAACATGAATACAAATTTTGGTAAAGAACATCAGAGTTAAAACAGTGTTCTTCAAATGAAGAAATGTATGTAGCAAAAATATACTTAGAATTGGTTAGAGTACACATGTAATTCTTTTTCTGAAAAGTCTATAATTCAAATAGAAGCAGTAGTTGTCAAAACATGCCTGTCTAAAGTAGGAGAGTGGATCTGGAGGGCGAACAGAACATATCTGGCAACTCCCTAAATGCTCTTCTCCCAGAATGGTTTTTAAACTATGAACCTTTGGTTCAAATTAAATCATACATGGAAGCCTAGTTTATAACACAGAAAAGTACCTATCAAAAATGGGCCATCCAGAACCCAAAACCCCACCCCAGAGGACTTCACGGAGAATTGCTTAAAAACCACTCTTCTACGACATGAGTTTAAATGTCTTCATAGCCCATGGATTCATGCATAATTCATTAAGACAATCATTAGACGTGAATTTCCAAGTTTCAAGTTTTTTTCTTATAAGCAGTGTTGTGATTAACATCTTTACAGCTACATCTTGGCATAAAACATTAATTATTTGCTTAAAAATATTACTATAAGTAGAACAATGATTCATTATTGTTTCATGACATTTTTGTTTCTTGATGTGTGTTGCCTCATTTCCCTTTCAAAACACCGTACATTTTAACACTGCAATTTATGGTGCTTGGAAGTCCCAGTCTCTCTACACTCTGCCAACACTTGGTATTACCTTTTTAAAAAATATTCTTGTCACTTTTTTAGACACAGAGAAGTCACATCTCATTGCAATTTCAATTTGTAAAACAATTTTCTTCTGTTACCACTCGACCCTTTTTAAATTTTTATCAGCCATTTAAATTCCCTCATTAGTTATATATGTTTCTCTGTTACTGATTTTTAAAAGCTCTTTATATAAAAGATATATGTAACAAATATTTCCTGTGTGTGTGTTTTTTATGGAATTATGAGATATACAAAAGTCTCGCAAGCTACAGAATCACATCTATCAGTGTCATTCTTGTGAATTTCTTCCCTTGATGTTGTGCTTAGAAAGTCCTTCTACACCTCAAGATAGGCTGTTCTTAAATGAGCTACTCTGATTTCTTCTTCCTTTATCAATAAGTAGACATGAGAAGCAGAAAGGATAAAGAAAAAACTCCGTGAGAACAAGGACCAAAAAAAAAGAGGTTAAGGAGTAGGGAATTCTCAATGCAGCCAGAAGATGTGGGTGAACTTTAGACACTTTGCTGTCAGGATTTAAAGCCAGAAGAACTTGTGATCTTGAGGAATAAAAGATTCGCTTCTCATTCTTCTACTTGAATTCGTTAGAGCAAGCCTGGGGTGAAGGCAGGGAACAGGATAAGATGGCTTCCAAGGGGTATGCTTCCCCAAAGCAACAGGGTTCTGGCCCCAGATCACAAGCTTGCCTACTTCAGGAGGGGCTTCTGCCTCTCTGAGACACAGGTGAACCCCATGCAAATGAAATAGAAAAGTCCCAGTAATGTTAATATTCTGGCTAAAGGAGCTCTTGTTGCCTGATGCAGGAAAAGTAATAATTTGGCTAAAAAGGCAAAAAAAAAAAAAGAGAGAGAGAGAGAGAGAAAGAGAAAGAGAAAGAGAAAGAGAAAGAGGTCTAGAAAAAAAGTTGGGTAGGGCAGGGGCCCTGTGAAGGGAGGGAGGAGGAGAGTCCTCCCACCCGCCCCCTCCCCCATGCACCTGGCGAAGCCTCTGCCCTCAAGGGACCACTCCTTCCCTGGCCAGCTGGTGTTTTCCCATCCGCCCCAGGCCTGGCCCCAGGCCACAGACATGCTCAGGAGTGATGTCTATCCTGAAAAGATCTCTGCAGATGCTATTTTGATAAAACTCTAATCCTTCCTCCACCCCTTCTCCCCCTTAACCTCTCCACCTCTAGCCCAGGCCTTTGTGTGTTTATGTGCCTGTGTGTTTGGGGAAGGGAGGTAGGATGGAGGGCAGGGTGGCTTACTAACCAGCAAACACAGGCTCTGGTTACATGGAGTGGATTAATGCAGGGAAGTGACTGCTTGGTCCCAGCTAGTGGAGCCAGGTAGACACTGTAGAGAGAGGTTTCCTTATCAGGATTTTTCAGTCCTCCGGAAACATAACATGACAAGGGGGGTTGGATGGAACACGGCTGTTAACGCATCAAGTGTTCCCCTCCATAGAGAGATTTCATTTTAACTTCCTTTCCTTTCCCCATTCCCTATAGAGTTGCCAGATAAAATACAGCATTCGGAGTTAAATTTGTATTGCAGATAAACAATAATGCATGGAACATACTTCTAAATCTATCTAAATAAATATGAATATAAATATGTATATTAAGAAACTCTTACTGCCTACCGCTCTTCCCATCCCCTGGCAAACCCCACTCATTCACTCACTCTTGGAGCTTTTAAAAGTCTAGGTGAAGGGGCTCCTTGTAGAAGGACAATCCAAAAGATAAATAAAGCAAAATTCCTTTGGCAGGTCTCTCAATTCTAGCTTTCCAGGGGAGCTGTCCATTCTGAGGAGGTGATGGTCCTTTCTCACCCCCAACAGCAGAGCTAAGGGAAAAGCTGGGGTAGATGAGATATGGGGCTCCCACACTCCGCATCAACAGGACTAAAGGGCTGGAGCCAGAAATACCCATAGAAGCTAACATGTAGAGAAGAACAAGCAATAGACCCAGACTGGCCAAGTGCACAAGGACTCCAGATAGCCCGTGGCTAACAGCCCAAGTGAGGCAACTACAAACTTCTTTGACCTTCAGTCTTTTCACCTACAAAATAGGAAGCATTCATGTACCTCACTCACAACCTGGGCTTGTGGTGACGATTAAGTGAGATAATGTGATGCATCAGCATAGCACAGGGCACGTGGAACTAAGCTCTGACATTCCTTGGCATTTACTAATAATAACTTTTTGGTTGGACTTTTTTTTTTTTTTTTCTAATTGTCACTAGAGGTAACAATGAATCCATCTAGGACCATTCACTCTTAAGTAGAAGTAATATTCAATTCTTTACAAAAAGTGTCAAAATTTTAATCAACTATAGACTGATTTTTCTTCTATTTTTTCAATAAACATGTGTTACCTGCTATGGTCCAAAAATAGTTGGAGCAATGGAAAAATAGGCATGAGCACCATCAGTACTTCTTTACTTGTTTTTTTATCAAGGATCCGGGACTCCAATGGAAGGTGAATTAGAATCCACTGGCACTTTTTCCTTAGCACTAGGTGGTTAATCTTGCAGATCATTTGTTGTCAGCAATTATTCACCAGTAATCGCAACACAATTAAGTTCACAGTTGTAACCGTTGTAGTATGCTGAGTGATAGCCCTGTGCCCATGTCCACATCCTAATCACAGAACTCGTGAATATGTTATTTTACAAGACAAAAGGGACTTTGTAACATGTGATTAAGTTACAGATTTCAGATTGAGATATCCTGGATTAGCCAGGTGAGCCCATTGTAATCACAAAGGTTTTAGAAGAGAAGGGCAGGGGGGCACCTGGGTGGCTCAGATGGTTAAGCGTCTGCCTTCGGCTCAGGTCATGATCTCAGGGTCCTGGGATCGAGTCCCGCGTCGGGCTCCCTGCTCCTCGGGAGCCTGCTTCTCCCTCTGCCTCTCTCTCTCTCTGTCATGAATAAATAAATAAAATCTTTAAAAAAAAAAAAAAGAAGAGAAGGGCAGGATGATCAGAGTCAGAAAGTGATGTGATGATAGAAATAGAGAGACAGAGAGAAATAGATCAGGAGATGCTGGGTGGTTGGCTTTCAAGATGGAGGATGATGCCCTGAGTCCAAGCCATTAGAAACTAGATGAAGCAGAGAAACAAATTCTTCCTTGGAGCCTCCAAAAGGAATATGGCCCTGCTGACACCTTGATTTTAGGACTTTTGACCCCCAGAACCATGAGAGAACAAAACTGGGTCATCTTAAGCCATTGAATTTGTGGTAACTTGTTACAGCAGCAACAGGAAATCAATATAGTGGCAAAAAGAGAAATAGAAAATTGTGATTTATTGAATTTCATGGAGGGTAATACTAAAATATAAGAATTAGAAGAAACAGAAAAGATGAGTGTGTGCCAAGGGTGCTTAGTAAACACCAAGGAGAACACATTACTCCCCCAAGAAGTATAGGTTGAAATACAGTTTCTTAGAATTTACTTAAGTCCACAGGTGTCAAGCTCAGGTAGAACAGCAGGGACAATAGCCCTATGGCCTTACCCAATTCCGTGGTGATGGTGAAGTCTCAGATGAAAAGTTGATGCTCAAATATGGCACATTAGTCCACATGCCCCAGGATCTGTGCCAGCAGCAAGAGATACAACCCCCCAAAGTAGTCATCCTGCTCACCTCCTGCATAGATAGGAGGAGGGAAGTCACGTGGTTGAACATGAGGTTGGATTGGTGGCAAGGGCAGGGTGTCTCAAGAGGCCATTGGAACAGGTTGTAGGATGAATCTCAAGGTTCCTGTTGTCAGCCTTTGAGGCTACTTTTGCTGCCTGAAAACTTGGGGGAGTCCCTCTTGAGGGCTCAGCCCTGGGTACCTGACCTCCAACTCCTCCTGGCTCCCACTCAAGTCCCTACATTCATCATGAATGCCACAAATAATTTTACTGCAACACAAAGAGATTTACAGGGGTGCAGACTATGCCCAAGTCACAGCCCCAGGTGTGCAGAAGGTTCCAGCATAACAGATGAGTCTCTTCAGAAATCACTCTGTATGCTAATTTTCTCCACCTCATCCCCACATTCTAAACCTTTCAGGGTTCATGCCTGGCCAGTCAAGAAAGCTTTTCCTCGCTTCCTTCAGCTGTTATCTTTAGTCCAAAGCAAACGATTCTTAACTCCCTGGCCATTTTGAGTCCAGAGATTCTTGTCAGTTCCCTTCTTTCAAATTCCTAGTACCCACTACACTCTGAAAAACGAGAGAACTCCAGGCCAGCGTCCCTGAGAGAGGACATTCCTGGAGCAACCTTGGTCTCCAGCTATCACACACAGACAGTGACATCCTTCTCTCTACCATCGACTTGTCTTCCCCTTAGCTAGCACAGTCCTCCTGTCCCTGCTGTCACTCATTGTTCTCTCCTCCCCTCAGTGCCCTTCCACAGAATCTCGCTGTCTTTGATCTAATGGTCTGACTCAAAGTCATGCTTACTGCCAGCCACAACCTGGATGGAGAGATGGAGCCTTGAAAGGATCACAGAAAAGGTGTTCCAAATCCACCTACAGAGACACATCCCTTCTGTTCTCCACCTAATCCCCACATTCTAAACCTTTCAGGGTTTGTGCCTGGCCAGTCAAGAAAGCTCCTTTGATCCAAGCTCCTTTTTAACCAGCAACTTTTAATATTTATCTCCTAGGCAATTAATATACACAAGCTAATGGAGACGATCTGATCACCAAGGAGACCCCATCCTTACAGTGTTGTATACTCCTTCTGAGTATTTCAGTACCATCTATTTATTCATGCTTCCATTCATCCAGCAAACGTGTAGTACGGAGGTCCTACAATGCAGCAATCATCTGAAGTAGCCATTAGTGATGTGCATACACGCCTCCGTTACCAGTGAGGAGATAACGAGCCCATGAGTGTCAAAGACACAAATGCCATCATGCCCTTTCATACCTCCCAGCTTCACTCACATCCTTCTGTCTGCCTGGAATGTCTTTTTTTTTCCCTTCAGCACACAAGAACTCTAATTTGTCTTTCCCAGATTCCCATGGCCAAAGTCCTTTGACCTCTTCCGTACTCCACTGCACCTGGTTCCACCCAGACTGCACTGTTTGTACTGGAGGTAGCTGTGCTTATGTACCTGACCCTCCTACCGTAAGTTCCTGGAGGGCAGAGGCCATATTGGATTAAATGTTGGATCCCCAGTCACTGGTGTAGTGCCTGATACACCGGGGCTTCATAAATATTTGCTAAACTTTTAGCAAAAGGAATTTTTTCCCTCATGGAGTCACTTAATATAAGTTGTGTGTGTGCATGAATCTGTGTGTGCATGAGTCTGTGTGTATGTGTGTGTGTGTGTGTATAAATCTGCAACTTACTAGCTATATGTCCTTGGGCATGTTACTTCTCTGGGCTTCAGATTATAATGGAAAATAATACCTCTTCATTAAACTGTTCGGGCAAATGAGAAGAAGATGCCCCTAAGTGCTCAGAAAAGCTCCTGATGCATCTACCCTCTCAAAAAATACTATGATAACAGTAATAGTCATAATTCATATGCTAATATATTTTATTCTCTTAACCCTAGACACTTTATTAAAAGTTAAAAATAAACAAGGCTCTTGCCCTGAGGGAACATAAAGTCTATTTCTCCATGTCTGCTTGCGTTTCCTATCGTACTGTAAAAGAGGTACTCTAAAAACAAAATATGCAGGGCTGCTTGTTTCTGTGGGGCTGGGTGGGACTGGCAAAGGCAGCTGGGAACCATGGCAATGTGGGAACTGTGAAGGAACCTGTCTGACCATGGAGGATGAGTAGGAGACTGTGACAATGGCCTGGGGCCGAGGATTGCTGAGATCCTGGTTCAAAGCAAGTGGTTTCCATTTTAAAGGAAAAGTAAGTTCTGCTCTTCTTATTTGTAAATTTCCTGGGACAACTTTCCCTCCTTTCCCTCCTCTCTCTCTGGGTCAAAGGTTTAGTAGACGTGGACTCTGGACTCTAAAAAGGCTACCGTTTGTCCTATACCTGTCTATATGCTGAGGGAGCGCTGGGAGGTAACAGGAGGCTCGAGGCTGTGAAGTGCTCCGTGCAACTGCCCAAGCTGTCCTGGGCCTGGGGGGCTCATGCCCCCCCAGCCTGCCCCCTGCCTGCCTGTCATTGACAGGCTTGCCCCTGTGAGCAATCCCACTGATCCCCCGGGGGTCCTGGCCTCTCCATGCCCCAGCCCCGGTGCCTGGGATAAGATTGCAGGGCCTCTGCCATGGACAGCTTATGGAGGCAGTGGAGATGGGGTCAGAGAGCACAGAAGAAAGAAGTACAAGCGGGGCAAGAGAAGGAGGGGAAAAGAGGAATTGATGGAAGGCCACAGAGGGTGCTTTTGAGAGAAAGCTCCCCCATCAGCCCTCATTCCTTGGAGACTTTCTATTTAGTCAAAACAGAAATTTGGTTCCAAGGGAGTGCAGGAAATCTGTGGTTGTCAAAGAAAAAAAAAAAAAAACTGAAGCAACTTTCCCATCGCTCTCTCCCTTCTTTTTCTCCCCACCATGGGATAAAATTTCAGTCCAAGTGCTTCTCAGTATGAAACAGGCTGATGGCCCTGATGAATATCTGCTGCTTCCAAAGGAAACTCTCCCTGCCTGTGTGAAGCCATTAACATTGAGAATCAAGGTCACTCTGCTTGCACCCAAGGGAGGCTTTGCTGCTTTTCACACACCTGGCTGAGAGCACAGCCCTGCCGGCTGAGCCACCGCGGTCCTCAGCCTCCTGCTGCGGTTTGTTCATTACACCCAGTGGACAGCGGTCGTGGGAAACTGCAGCAGGAGGGCTATCATTGGGTTAGACAAGAGGACACAACTCCAGCCAGAAGGGTTACAAGCCCCTGGAGCCCTCCTGCTGGGAGTGAGGACGTGTAGGAGGAAAAGTATACACGGGGGAGTCATTCACACCCGCCGTGGAGTCTTCCCCAGCAATTGGTGTGCCCCCTCTTTGTTCTCAGTTTCTTTAACTGTAAAATGGGGAAAATCAGCCTATGCGGAAAGGTTTTGATCACAGTCATTCGGGTTAAACGCAGCAGACTAAATGCACGTGCTTACTCTCAAAACCTCACTAACACGAGAGTAAAGGCACAAAGGAATGGAAGAAGCAACACAGAGGATGAGAGGCATCCAGAACATGCTCGTAGATGGAAGACCCATGGAGGGGAAACATCTAACTCAGCAAAAAGTTCATGGGATGGACTGTGGGAAGGAAGCCAATGAGAGACAAATCCATGGCTCTGAGATTTGGGGACCAGGGAAGGGAAGGGTGAAGCATGGAACTGAAAACAACAATGGCTCAGAAGCCCATGAGAAAAGAACAAACTCCAGGTTCCCTCCTCCACCCCACGCAGCAGGGCAACTACCTCTCCAAAGAGGACATGGCAGAGGCTCAGAGTTGGAGTAACATTCTGCATATCCCCACCCCCCAGCTCCCACAGCCCCCTGCCCCCGTCCCTTTACCTCTGGAGCTCTGGCCCACAGCAAGCCAGGTATTTACATCCCATGCAATATGTGGGAGAATTATCTGAAAAACTGAATGGACCCAGAGAAGAGGTATACACCTGCTGGCATTTGGGGGTCCCCAATGGAAACTCCAGCTCATGGTCTAATCACCACAAACTCTAGGACCCAGGCAAGTAAAATCCAGCAATCAAAAAGCCCTGCTGTAAAACACAATTCCAACCAGTTTTTCTTACATTGTAAAGTATAACGTACATGAAAAAAAGCACATATAAGGTGCATATACAGTTAAAATAATCGTATTAAAAGCACCTGCATGTCCCACTCACCTTAGGAAATAGATCCTCCCCCACAACTCTGAACCCCATATGTGTTCCTGCCCTACTGTATCCCTATCCATCTCAAAGCAACCACTCCGCCAGATTTTGTTTTCATCATCTTCTTTGCTTTCCTTTGTAACTTTACCACACATGTATGTATCTCTAAACAATCTACTGTTTAGTTTTTTCCTGCTTTTGAACTTTACATAAATGGTGTCATACTGCATTTATTCTAGAGCTTGCTTTGTTTGCCCACTGTTAGGCTTTTGAGGTTCATCCACATTGAAATGTGTATGAAAATTTATCTTTTCATTGATGTATAGAATTACATTATAAGAAAAATCCTGTAATTTTTGTATCCATTCTCTTTGGGGTGGATTTCTGGTTGTTTCCAGGCTTAGGTTATTGTGAACAGTGATGCCCTGGCCCATTTTGTACAACGTTCCTACGAAGTCTGTGCTGCAGATTCCTTAAAGTGTGTATGTGGAGGCGAGCTAGACGGGGCATAAATTTTATTCATTTTCAACTTTCCTGGATAATGTAAAATAATTCCCCTGGTGGGTCTGACCAACTTACACTCCACCAGCTACATGAGAATTTCCTGAGCTCCATATTCTCACCACCATTTGGTATTACCAGTTTCATTTCTGCCAATCTGGAGGATATAAAGTATGCCATTTTGGTACTAATCTGCATTTCTCTGATTACGAGTGAGGTTGCACGTTATTTCAAATATTTATAGGTCATACATACATCCTCTTTAGTGAAATGACCATTCATTTTATTTTTTTAAGGAAGAGATTTTATTTTCTTCTGTAAACTCTATCCCTTGTGTGGGGCTCAAATTCATGACCCCAAGATCAAGAGTCATGGGATCTACCAACTGAGCCAGCCAGGCACCCCTGCTCATTCATTTTATTTGCCCATCTTAAAAAGTGCATCGTTAGTCATTTTCTTACAGTTCTTTATATATTCTAAATACAAATCTATTGTTAGATGAATTGAAAACATCTATCCAGTCCCTAAATCCACAAAGCCCGTGGTGAACATAAAACACTTTCCTGTTCGACCTTTGTGAGTTAAGCTTTGTCTTTACATGCCTGCTTATCTCCAATGCTGTCCATGTCAGGACTGCATTGCAGGTGGCAAGAGCCCCATTTGCCTTTGCCCTCTGGCAATGATGTGAGGGCAACTCTGTGAGATGAGATTATTCGACAAAAGCTTTGTGCTGGGAACATGGACGAGGTGATGGTGACCCACACTGGGGCACGCTAATCTGCAGGCAATCCTCCCTGACATGGCTTCATCCATTCAGATGTGTATATATAAACAGGCCTCTCTCTGCATCATAATTTTCCATGGGTGGTAGACTTACCACTATCTGTTGATCTCAATTTTCCAGACTCTTTCTGTCCCTAGAACCACAAATAGTAGATATTACTGTACAAAGTACCTTATAGAAATCAAAGCTTTTGCACAATTCAGAGGTCAGGGAAGTATGGATGGGAAGAGCGTGGTAGCCAGCCTCTCTCTGTCTTGCAATCATGTGTACACAGAAGGTGCCAAACAAATATTTAAATATTTCAATTAGAAATTTAAAAAATGAAGTCATTAATCTCTTTCCCTCCTACAGGAAAAGTGCTAATCAAATTATAAACTCTTTAAGGTAAGAATGATTAATAGCATTTTAGGAATGAAGGATTGAAAAGTGCCTAACGCAGTGGTTCTCAAAGTACAGTGCCTGGACCAGGAACATCAGCATCACGTGGAAAGCTTTGGAAATGTAGAATCTTGGGGCCCACTCAGATTTACTGCATCAGAAACTCTGGGTTTTAACAAGCCCTCCAAGTAGCTCTAATACTTGCTAAAGTATGAGAATCACTGATCTAAAGTAATCTGGCTTCCTTTCTGGTAGATGAGCAAGCTGAGGGCAGAAAAGAGAGACAAGTCAAGGCTACTCAGCCAGGAAACAGTGGGCCTCAGAAGCAGAGCACAAATTTATGCAGAGCAAACTCTATTTTATGACTTGGTCTTCTGTCTACTGATCCCTGCCCACACACTTTCACCTTCCGCCATGTTCCTAGAAGAACTATCTTGTGCCTAACTGGTTGTGTCCGTCTGTTAGTGAGGGTAGCTAACAAGCCAAGCTCAGGGATTTGATCTCCAATTGGAACTACTTTCCCTTTCTATTCTATGACCACAAATGATACCCCTACCCCAGTCAGCCATACTACAAATACATTCTTTGGCCAAGAGGAAGAGCAGGTGTAAAAGTATGGAAGACTTAGTGAAAATTCCATCACTTCTACTGGGGAGATGAGAGAAATACGTTCCATGTGTTGGTCCTGTGACACCATCTTTGTACAGGAGGAGTGACATTGTGCATTCACCCCACGTAAAACAGCGTGTGTATTAATCCAGGACATCACACCAGTAACCCACTTCTGGTCCTCAGCCAGAAATGCTTTATACATTGCCAGTCTACCTCCTAAACTATAAGCTTTCATGGATCAGCAACATTTCCAAAAATTCTGGAGGACAGATACGTGATTTCCCTCTTTCATTTTATCAAATAAATATATAGACACAAAAATAGTAATTACTACCATGACTGTTCTTACCATCTAATGCTCCATCCTTTCTTATGACCCCAAAAGGGTGCAGCACCTCAGAATGAAGATGATATTTTCCAAGAAATAAGAATTCATGAACTCATATTATGTTGTCCACATTTTTATCATTTCTCTTCTGGCCTATGAAAAGATTTTGCATGGGATGACATGGATCAGGGTTTGGGAGCCACTTTTCCTTTAAGCAAAAAGCCATCTGCACAGCCTGGCTTAGGTCCCCTCGGGACTCCCACAGCACCCTGTGCCTTTCTCAATGGTTGTCCTTTTCATATTCATTTATAGTTACCTGCTTATCAGTATATTTGTCCTACTGTAGTGCAAGTTCTAGAAAACAAGAATTGGGAGTATTTCAGTATTTGATTTTGTTCCTTTGGCACTTGTCTGGCCCATGAGAATGAGGCAAGAAATAATTATGGAAGGGGGGCAAAGGAAGGAAGTTAGGAAGACAGGAAGGCAGGAAAGAACAAAGAACTGGAGTTTGCCACAGACAGTAATCTCTCTAATATCTAGTATTTCTGGCTTTAATTCTTGGAAGCGAAAGGGCTCTTTTGCCTGGGCACCTGAGCCAGACGACCTCATTCTGGCCAAGAAGGCAGCATGGAGAGCCAAGTCAAGTCCACACTTGACTTGTCACCTTATCAGATATCAGGCATGACTTCCCTCTCGCTGCTCACTTTAGAGACTGTGGCTTCCAGAAGGGAAATGGCGACAGTAGACAGCTGGGCGGGGGAGGGACTTATGGGAGGGGCCTAACGGGAAGTTATAGCTCCTTAGAGCCCTGCTCTGTGGAGCTACCAGGCAGGCGAGGGGATGGTTTGGACATTGAGCCCAGAGGGCTGTGAGTCAATGAGCTTCCTTCTTCACGCTGTATGTTAAAGGCCATGTTGACGCAGGACAGTTATGAGTGTGTCTCTGGAACAGGAACCTCTGGAGAATTTAAGAAGCTGCCATGCTCTCTCAGTTCCTGGCTTGGACAAGCTGTTGGTTGGTGCACCGTGATGCAATAGGGTTTGATATTTCAGAAAGGGCCAAAGACAGGACAAAACCACCTCTTGGCCAGGAAAGGAGATGGTAGGGGACAGAGGTGGGCCACATGATAAAAACCCAGGTGGGGAGGCTGTTTTTAGTTTCACGTACTCACAGCCAAGAAGGCAGGAAGGAGCATCCCCCACCAAAATCCCTCAAGGAGGGGCCAGAGACACTGTCACCTCTTACCCACCCACTTCCTTGCCCAGTGCCCAGGGATGTGTCATGGAAGACAGAGCAATGTCCTCATGTCTGCAGCCCCGGGACTTTCCTAAAGGGAGAGAGAATTCGTGTTTGGGGAATTTGAAGTCTTTGTGTTGGATGTCTTCCCAGGCCCCGCTTCCAAGTTAGAGCAGAAGTTAAATGGGTGTCAGAACTTGCTGAAAATAGGGGACTGGATTTCATGACCCCTAAAGGACGCAATTAGAGGAACTCAGAAAAGGAGAATCAACAGAGACAAAAGAGGCAGAAGATACAGGAGGCAGTGAGTGGCAGAAGTAGGAGTGGAGGTAAAAGCTGATCTGGAAGTTCTTGCAAGGACATTGGAAAGTGGAAAGCGATTAACTGACCACAGCGATCCACTCCCTTGTTCATTAAGCAAATATTTATAGCAGTCCTCCCACCCGCCAGGCATTCATTACTCGAGCCCCTGCCCTCTAGGAGTTTACAGTCTATTAGGCGAGAGAAAGCAATTCCATCTATGGTACCCATACAAACTTGCCAATGCCAGGCAGGCATCTAACCACTGTGCATTTAATCCTCCCAACAGCCTGGGAGGCAAGTCCTATTATTAGCATCACCCTCGTTTTACAAATGAGGATACTAAGGCCCTGGGAGATTAAGTAACATGATCTGTATCATCTAGGTATCAGTGGTAGAGCTGGAGTTGAAAGCCTGTATTCTTATAATATTGTGCTGAGGGGCACCTGGGTGACTCAGTCAGTTAAGCGTCTGACTCTTGATTTTAGCTCAGGTCATGATCTCAGGGTTGTGAGATCAAACCCCGAGTCGGGCTCCACGCTGGGCATGGAACCCGCTTAAGATTTTCTCTCTCTCCCTCTGCGCCTCCCCACCCTCACTCTCTCTCTCTCTCCCCCTCCTCTAAATAATAATAATAATAATAATAATAATAATAATAATAATAAAATGCTGAGTGCCAGTATTACCACAACAGTCAAATTCACAAGAAAAAGGAAGGACAGGACAATAAGATTTCAGAGAAAGAAGCTCAGAAATCCTTTCCTTATATCAAAGCTGAGTTCTGGAAAATGGTGGACAAATACTAAAAGAAGATCATTAAAATGTGAGCTGACTTAGAAAGAATCAGGACATTTAAACTAGGAAATATAGAAATGGAACAGGAATGAAGATTTAGCATTTTAAAACTAGAAAGCTACAAAAAGGCAAGATGCACTGGCTTTGCCCTTCTTCTTAAAGGCTTCCTCCCCACCAACCTCAGCATCCCTGCCCTTCCAGCCCTTGCCTCAGACAGAAAGAGCTGCCTATGACATCTCTTCAGATCCTGCCTCAAACCCAGTGCTCGTTTAATCCCAAACTAAGAGAAGCCTTTTTTTTAATTAAATAAATTAAAATAAAATGGAAGATGGTCAAAAGAAATTGGGAATTAAGGCTACTAAATGAGTCTTATTTGTACCAAGCCTCTGCAAAGTTGGATTGGTAGGAACAGAAAAGACAAAGAAAGAAAAAAAATAATAAGTTGTACTTTTTTTAGGTTAGTGCTGTTCACTAGCACTCTCTGGAATGATTACAATGTTCTACAGCTGTGCTATCCAATACAATAGCTACTAGTCGAGCATGGCTATTTAAATTTAAATTTTATTTAAATAACATTTAAAATTCAGTTCCTCAGTTACACCAGCTACATTTCAAGTACTCAGTAACCACATGGGGTTAGTGGCTACCATATTGGGCATCACAATTCTAGATTAGAACTTTTATTGAGGCTTTATACAAACTAAAACACATACAAGGAAAATTCAGAGGTCCAAATTTAGGATGTAGTTCAGTAGTTCTATGATACATGGGCTTCCTTTAGGAGAGATAAAACTTTTTCTAATATGTATGTATGTATATATCCTATTGGTTCTGTTTCTCTGGAGAACATTGACTAATACAACAGCCAAGAACACAGTGCAATACACTTATGTACCTACAGCCTCACAATGGCACTGAACGCACAGCCATAGTGTAAAGATGTACATCTCGGGCGCCTGGGTGGCTCAGTTGGTTAAGCGACTGCCTTCGGCTCAGGTCATGATCCTGGAGTCCCGGGATCAAGTCCCGCATCGAGTCCCGCATCGGGCTCCCTGCTCAGCAGGGAGTCTGCTTCTCCCTCTGACCCTCCTCCCTCTCATGCTCTCTGTCTCTCATTCTCTCTCTCTCTCTCTCAAATAAATAAATAAAATCTTAAAAAAAAAAAAGATGTACATCTCACACGGAGTAGATGCTGATGTGTTCATGTGTTTGTGAGGTGGAGGGCTTCTGGGGAGTCCTAAGCCCATTCTAAACTGTGTCTTGGCCCAGAAACCTCAGGCTTCATGTCCTAAGAAAATATTTACCAGTGTCCCTTTCTGCCCCTGGGTGCAAAGGGGAGAGGGCAGAAGGAATCCACCCTGTTGAAAGCCCCAGTGCGCAAATGCACGCATCCACCGCTCCTGTGTTGACTTGGTCTTTGTGATTAAAGTTCCAAGGGGATAATTATCCAGTTAATTGCCGGGGTACAAACAAGGCCTGGGCCCACACTGAAGACAGGAAAAACAGTACAACAATGTGGGCACAAATAAGGAACGGCAACTTCCAGCTCATCTCATCTCCTTTTGGAACAACTCAACAAACACGTCTCCAGGAACTGGCCTGTGCATAAGAAAGAGACAGGAATGTTTTTGACCCACAGATGGGTTTTATTTGGCCAGTGTGCCATTTGTAAAAACTGGGACATTTCCAATTAAAATCCAGATTCCAGCTTCTCTTTACAGAAAGGAGCATGGGGAACATTCAGCCCCCAGTCTTGTGCGGCAGTAACAAGTTGGAGCTAAGTCAACAGGGCAAGCCTTTAAAATTCCGCTAATCTCTGTTGCCTAGTATTTTGCACTGGGTCCATCTGGCTCACCTACGGGGCCTATAGACATTTGAGGTGGGGCACCTCAGCTCGGGCCACAGGCTTCTTGAAGGAAGACCGTCTTTATTCATCTGGGGGTGCCCTGCAGGGCTTGCACACACGTGGCTCTCAAGGGTCTCTCACTGCACGTGGATAAAGCACAGGCTCCAAGTCACAAGATCTAGCTGAAGTCACAACCTGACTTGTATAGTGGCAGGCTGTGTCAGCAGCTGCCAGGGAGAAGCGGGTGGAGGCCACTCCAAGGGAGTCATACAGCCCCAGAAGGAGAGCCCGGGCAGAGGGGTCAAGGCCAAGAATGCTGCCTGGGCAATTTGAGACCGCAGCTTGGGCTCGCCTGGAGACGGGGCAGGGTGGCTGCTCCGTGCGTTGGGACACGTTTAAAGTCACACAGGCTAAGTCAAGAATGCCTAGTGTGCTGTCAGCCCTGAGGGACTAACCTCCTGGCCAGTGGAAGGGAGGGAGCTGGAAATAGTAGAGCCAGCTCAGAAGAAAGAAGGCAGTGTATACTTGGCAGAAGCAAAACAAGCATCAGGCATCCTCCATCCTCGCCTTTGTTATTCTGGGTTTTCCTGCTACCCCTTTGCTGGTGGGGAGACACTGCATAAGTGGGTTTCAGAAGAGTCACCTGAACATAAGGTGCCCCCTTCCTCCAACGGACCATTCCTCCTGCTGTTGCCCGTGATCCTGCCTCTGTGCCTTCTGCTTCCCTGCATCTTTGAGGGCCCAGATCCCACCCCCTCCTCAAGACCCACCGCAAAGGCCACTTGCACCCCACCCCTGAGGCTTCCTAAGTGCCCAGCTCCTTCCCTCACACTGTCCTCACAGAAGGTCACGGCATCCCGAACTATGAAATGTCTTTCTCAGAGTGTGCCTAGACACTGTTATTACCCACAGTGTCCAACCTGGGCTTAACCAAGTAGCACCATGGACTCTCAGAGCCAGAGGATCTCGGGATGGACACGTCCATCCCCTCTTACCACAGATGAGCCAACTGGAACCAAAGAAGGAAAAACCACTTGTCCAGGGTCACAGAGCTGTCTGGTGGCAGAAGCGGAATTAGAATCCAAGTCTTAGAATTTGGGATAAATCAGATATACTTGTTAAAGCAGAGCTCTGGAGTCGAGTGGACCGTCAGCAAATCCTGGTGGTGGACCAACATCAACTAGCTGTGTGACTTTGGGCAAATACCTTCATCTCCCTGTGTCTCCCTTCCTCAACTGCAGAATGTGGGTAATAACAGCACCTCCATCCAACTGCTTCTTTGTGGATTAAAAGCAAGAACCCATTTATGGAGCTCTTTACCAGTGCCAGATGCTGAGCTATTTATTAAGAGGACTAAGTGAAGTGGTCTTTGTCAAAGTGGTTTGTCAAACGCTCTGTTCACTTAAGGGGTTGCTACTGTTCACCAGGTTCCCCCCACATTTTAGAACTGCTCAATATGGCACCCACCAGCCACATATGACTCTTTAAATTTAAATTACTTGGAATTAAATAAAATTTAAAAATCAGTTCTTTGGTCACACTGGCCACATTTTCAGGGCTCAACAGCTCCATGTGGCTAGTGGCTACTGTATAGGATGGTGCTGATATGGACCATTTCCACCTTGGTAGAACACTCTGTGGACAGGTTGTAGCTTCAGAATCTAGAATGGACCTTAGGAGTTTAGGGTAGCCTTGAAAAGTAGAAGCAGCTGAGTTCTGGGCTCCTTGGAACAATCCTTTTCCTTTCCTTCCCTTCAGGGGCATCTCTGGATTCTTGATCTGGACCAGGAATGGAGTAAATTCCTGGGGGAGAAGTCCAGAACTGTTCTGACTGCAGCCTACATCCACGGGGTGCGTGATCTGGGAGGGAGGGACCACCGCAAAGCCAGGAGAGACCACTCTTAGCATTGCCATTGTACTGGCCAGTCTCCCAAAGACCTGAGGCTCCTAATGAGGAGACAGATAACACCCTAGGCCTCAGGCTCAGCCCCGGTCCTCAGCCAGGGTCCTGACTGAAAGGGAGGTTGGGGGAAGGATGGACCCAGGCATGGCCACATCCCCTTCCAAATGGTAGGAGGGATGGAGTGAGTAGGGCAAGGAGCCCTCAGTGATCTGGCCTGAAGCCCTGGAGCCCTGGAGCTTTCACCTTGGCCTTCTCTGAACAGATAACCTATCTGCGGCCTCGCTGACCTTGGCCCCCCTGCTCAGAGCTGACAGTATTGCTCTCAGCTCCAACTGGTGTTCAGTTACAGCTTTCACCATGAGCGGGGAGCTCCTCCCTCACCCCAGGACTCTCTAGCCAGGAAGATGTGATACCAAGAAAGTGCCTCTGGCCCTTCTCTTATTAACACTGGTGACCTGAAGGGTCCTGCCTCTAACTTTGCACTGCAAAGGTTGAGTGAGAGAAAAAAAGGAGGGAGAGGTGGTTAAAGACAAACGAAATGGGGAGGGGAAGGGTGGTGAGGGTAAGAAGGAAAGAAGAGCCCAGAAGGTGGCTGAATAATGGAGAGATGGAGGGAGCAGAGGGAGAGAGCAAGAGACTTGGGAACAGAAATGCTGCAAGTTCACAGTCGCGGCTAGGTCTGTGCTGCTGGCTGACATGGTCCCTTCCCGCCTCACACCATCTGCTGGGCTGACTCGCCCCCGATGGCAGCTGGTCAGAGGGACCCAGGGTTGACTAGGCCAGTATAAAGGGGAGGGAGGGAACGGGGGAAGCTTTCTTTCCTTCCTCAGTCCCTAGAATGGAATGCCCCCCCTCCCAGCCCTCCAGCCCCAACCCGAGCCACTGAGACTTGGTGGGCTCTAGCTGGGTAGAGCTGACGCAGTGTAGATCACCCCTCTGCTCAGCCAGCTCCTCACCCAACAGAGCCAATTCCACTCACTCTCCAGAAAGGCCTGATTCAACATCAATAAGGGAGGAGGGATGCTGATGGGGGTCAAGGAGTCCTGTAAATGTTCTCTGGGGCCCCAGCTCTTCTGCGTGCGGTCTGTTTAGGAAGAAAGGATAACCTTAGGGCGTCCATGTCCAAGCATGCTCAGCCCATTGCATGCTGCCCATGTTTCTCTGCGGGTAAGCAGACTATCCAAAGCAAACTGTCACAGCCTCTTCGGTCACCTCCCCACAGTCTAGAGCCACCTTTGCCTAGGAGAACTTTTCTGTGTCTCTGCAGGGAATCAGGTCATATATAGGTAGCAGTATCTCTCCAGCCTCTTCCAGCTGTAGAATTTATTTCTGCTCTTTTACAAATAGAGAAACTCAGGATTCCGGGTATAGCCCTTCCTCCTCTGCTCCCCCAGCCCTCCCTTAAACAGAGGACAAAGAAAGTGACAGTCCCTTCCACATCCCCATAGCATAATCTAACAGGGTGTAGGACCTCCACCATGGTTTCTTAGAGGTCTGTATCTTTCCCCTTAGAGTTGGACACTGTTCCTTTTTTTCTCAACAACCCAAGCGGTCTTCTTGACTGATTTGTATAATCATTTGGGATCTCTGCCTCCCAGAGCTATTGAGAGGCTAAGAGGAGATGGGGGTGGGGGCAGGGGGGTTCACAAATTGTCCACGGTGACCCCTGGGAGGTACAGTCCTCTGAGTACAAAGAGGCCGGGGGTGCCAATGGCTCCCCTCCATCCACCTCCCGGCCCCCCTGCCCCCACCCCTGGCCGGGACCTGCTGATGAAAATCATTACGTGGGGCCCTCGAAGATTCCTGGAAGGGCTGAGGCTGCAGGCATGCTTAATGGGAAGACACCATTTCCAATCTCCAAACAAATTCACAGCTCAATTGTGCTGCCTGGATGGTGCCAAATTCCTCCTGCTGAGCCCGATTTCCCTCCGACTTTTTTTTTAATTATTAAAAATACAGGCCATCTGCCATCCCTGTAGGAGGAAGGATGGCCGGAGGGCCACAAACAGATCCTACGTGACGCCAGGACCATAGTGCTCAGCTCTGCCAAACAGCCTCAACCATCCAATCCTAGAAAATGCCCAGAAGATTCCAGCTATTTCTTCCCTGGGGACTTTCTGTTTCTGCTCAGAAGAAAATTGGTTTCAAAGGGTAGTTGCAAAGTGCACAGAGCAAGGAGCAAGGGGTCAGGATGTGGGATTAGGAGAGACAAGAGGCCTTGACAGGAATCTCATAGCAGCTTTTTTCTTGGGAAAGTCTGAGTTTTGCATGGTTTCTAGTTCCTGCTGACTCAGAGAACTCAGACCTCGGATCTCCACATGAAGGTGCTGAGCACGGCCTCACACACCCACTGGATCCTCTATAAAACTATTCATCTGACTTAACATCAACAGCCCTGGTTTGTAATAACATAGTCATAACATAACCCAGACTTATTTGACTTCATTTGCATATGAGCCCTAGGGCACCATGGGAAATGAATGGGTATTGCCAGAACTTACAGAGGTAACTGAAGGTGAGAATCTTGGCTAGTGCAGACTTCTGGGGAGTCAAGCAGAATACATTTGGTTTCCCACAGAAAGTAAGTCAGCTTGGTGATGCTGGTGACAGACTGCTGCACCCCTTTAGGTGACAGGGAGCCACAGGTTGTGCTAAAGGCGACTACTAGTCTGAGCACGTTGCGAGGGTCCCACAGCTCTGGAGCCCAGCTGCCTGGCTCTGAGCACTGGTTCTTCACTTTCCAGCCCTGTGAGCCCAAGTTACTTAACCACTCTGTGCCTCGGTTCCCTATTTTACAAAATGGACATCATTAGAGTACTTATATCTTAGGGTTGTTGAAAATTTTTAGCAAGTTAATGCAATTAGAACCTTTACAAATGAGGCTTGGTATAGATATCAGCTATCATATTTGTTGCTGACTAGAGCTAAATATCACTTCCAGGAATAGGTCCGGCCCTTCTTCTTATCCCACCACCCCCCATCCCATGTGGGATCCCTTGTTCTGTCCTGTCCCTGGAAGCCCAGAATACCTTTATGCTCTTCAGAGTCTAGATTCCTGCCCCTAGGGACCTAGCTCCAGACAGGAACTGCAACAGCCAGAGCAAAATGGCCAAGACAACTGTCAGTAGGCCGGGCAGTAAAGGCTCACAGCCTATAGCCTCTTGCAGAGAAGGAAAGGCTCCCCAACACAAAGACCCCACGTGGGAAAGTTACTTGGCTGGACATGATCTGCAGCTCATTAGAGCTGGCACGGACTGAGAAGGAAGGTCTGGTTTCACTCCACTTGCATCTGGACTGGCCTCATGACCTGCCTGACAATAGAACATGGCAGCGTGACCCATAGGACTTTGGAGGCTAGGTCTTGAGAAGCTTCGTAGCTTTTTCTTGGGTTTCTTGGAACACTCTTGGAGTGGCTTTGAGCCACCACAGAAGAAGCCTGATTATCCTGCTGCAGAGACCTTGAGGCAGGGCTTGAGACCACATGGAGAGGAAGAGGGCCCCAGCTGAGCCCAGACTTCCAGCCATTCCCCCAATGCACCAGCCACAAGAGGGGGACTGTCCGGGACCCTCCAGCTGAATACAATTGAGTGATCCTAGTTGCCACCCTGTGGAGCAAAAGAGTCACCCAGCTGAGCCCTGCCCACATTCCTCACCCACTGAAATCATGAAATGTAAGAAAACTGTAACAAAATTCTTGTTGTAAACCATTAAGTTTGGGGATAGTTTGTCATACAGCAATAGACAATAGTGTCTGTATCAGATACCAGCATAGCCAAGAGCAGCAAGGTCAGACATGTCTGAATCATCCCGTGAGTTAGATCAAAGGATATTTTTTACAAATCTTTTCTGAATCCCTTCCTTTGGGAAGCCACTCCTCCCTCATTCTCTGATAATGCTGCCAGCATAATATAAGCATAACAAGTGGTGGCAGAAATGGCTAGCGTTCAGCAAACTTATTTCCTTTCCTGTTGAGCTCACAGCTAGTCTGTACTTCTCGGGATAATGTCATAGTCTATACATATGGCCAAGCGCTGGCCAATGAAACGGGGGCCTGGCCCATAAAAGAACCTCCTGTGTGCTGGTCCAGTTTCTCTTCCCCTGTCTGTTGGTTGAATATTGATGTTCTTGGTGACCTGGAGGCCACATGTTGAAGATGCAGAACCTCCCTCAGCCTGTGTGCTTGAGGATGTCCTCTTGATTCAACTTATGTGATTTCGAGGTAAACTTCCATTGTGTCAAGCCACTGCAATTTCCAGGGCTTCTTGTTACCATAGCTGAAGCATCCTTACTATGCCATTGTGGTTAGTGACTCCAGCCTAACCAATCAGAGAATCTCTTTCTTCTGGCCATGAGCTCGTGCCAGTGATATCTATAGAACTCAGGATGGACTAACAGAGTCACTTCCTGAAATGTGCTAGGCACTCTCTTTCTCTGGAACCTATGGGGGCATTTTGCTGCCAGAGAGAGAGAGCCAGCATTTTGATGATGTCAGTGACCTCCTGGGTTTAGCTATACTTTAATCTAGACCACTCCTTGGAATACCCAATAGCATGAGCCAGCAGATGCCCTCTGGGGAAAAAAAAATAATTAGTGATATATTTCTATCCCTTGCCACTAAGAGTCCTAACACTGGAGGATCAGCTCAGGTTTAAAAAGAGTCAGTGGAGAGCAGAGCACCCTGAACCTGATGTCCATGGTGAATCAGATACCCAGAGCTTCCCCTTACACACAGCCCTGCTGATAATTCAGCGAGATCTCGTATTTTATTTTAAGACCATTTTCACGACATTCCTTACACACCATCTAGGCAGGTAGCTCTGATCTAGGGAATGAACCCAAGCTAAGAGACAAGAGTCAGCTCTGCCTCTCTGGGCAAAACAGAACATTTATCTCAAATATGGTGTCCCTTTGTAAATTTCAAACAATTTTAGAAGCACCCAACTCCCAAGTACAGTGGTATTATCAAAGCAAAGGGACGGTGTCCGAGAGGCAAAGGAGGGCAGGTAGCAACACGTGGGGCATGAGGAAAAGGAACCAAGAACTAGGCAAGAGGTATAAACCTTAAGTTAAAATTCCATTTTTTTGAGGGAAACACCTGAGCCCTCACATACTTGTCCTTTTTGTCACACTTGTGTCCTTTGTAGTGAGGTTGAATTGTGTCCCCCAAAAGATATGTTTACGTCCTAACCCATAGTGCCTGTGAATGTGACCTTATTTGGAAATAGGGTCTTTGCAGATGTAATCAAAGATAAAGTCATTCTGGGTTAGGGTGAACCTCTGGTCTTATGACTGGTGTCTGTGTAAGAGACCAGAGAGGGAGATTTGGATATAGAGACGTAGACACAAGGAAGGAGGGCAAGTGATGGGGGCAGAGACTGGAGAGATTCAGCTATAAGCCAAGGGACACCAAGGATCAGTGGGAGACACCAAAGGTAGGAATGGGCACAGAAGGATTCTTCTCTAGGGCCTTCAGAGGGAACGCAGTCCTGCCTATACTTTGTTTTCAGACTTCTGGCCTCCAGAACCAGGAAAGAATAAATTCATGTGTTGTTTTTATTTTTTTTTTAAGCCACCAATTTTGTAATAATTTATTTTGTTTTTTGTTTTTTTGTGATCATTTGTGACAGCAGCCCAGGAAGCCAATATACCCAAGTTTCTCGTGTATATAAATGCTCCCTCACAGTGATTAAGATGGGAAAGAGGCACCTCAGCTGGTGGATTCTGTCCTGGGTTGGAGGAAACCAAGGCTGCCCAATAGGGGATGTGCCACATGTTTCAAGATAAGTGCTTAGAAGGAGGATATGTTCGTATTTCTTGCTCTGCACCTTCTCCCTGTGCCCATATTCAGATTCAGAATTCTCCGTAAGGATGACATTAGGTTTAGGTAGTGCCAACCAGCTACAATTTCTGTGCTCATCCATGGAATGAGCCAAGCCTGGAAAGATCATTCCCCCAAATGTGACCATCAGCTGGAATGGTTAAGGGCACAGTGTGGGAAGCAGACTTCTCTACCACTGTGTGACTTTGAGTAAGTTACCTCTGTCCTCTGCACTTCACTTACCTTGTCTGCAAAATGGGCATAATCGCAGCAGCTACCTCATGAGGTTGTTGCAAAAAGTAAAAGAGCTGATCTCTGCAAAGCACCAGCACAAGGCTTGTACAGAGGGAGTCCTCCAGGGCTGACTGTGGACTCACCAGCTGTTCTGAAGGAGACAGACAGACCCTGGCAGGTCAACACGAGGACAGATTTTGGCCCTCTGTCCCCGTCTCTCTTTTTCTGCTTCCTTTTCTTTCTCTGTCCTGTCTCTCTATGATATGCCCACCTCTACTCAGTCTCCAACATTCTGTCCATCTATCTCTTCTCTCTTGTCCTTGCCCCCAAATGGTCTGGCCTGTCTCTCCCTTGGCCTCTCTCATCCTTACATAGGCCTCACTGAGGACAATCTCAGCATCACCATGTCTCAAGAGACCACCAGCTCCATTAGTGCACGACATTATTTATTACAGACCCTGAAAACTTCACTTAATAGAGAAACTCCCAGCCCCTCACCTTCCTCCTGCTTCCTCAATTTGAGGTGAAGACATCTGGAAACCAATTTCATAAGGTAGCTGACAGGCAGCTGGTTCCTGGAGTTTCTCAGGGGGGGCTCCAGGGAGCCATTCCACAGAGGAAGCTGCAAGCCAATTGGGTTGATGGACTGCTGGTCTCGGCGAGAATCCAGTTAACTGCTCCAGACAGGAAAAGGGCTACTTCCCATCTGCACTCCCAGGAAGGGTCTACATCTGTCCAAAGAGGAAGGCATGAAGGGATGGAGGCTACTGCACAGGAAAGTGTCCTATACTCCCTGCTGAGCCCCCATGAGCTGTGTGCCCTTGAGTAAGACTCTAGACCTTTCTGAGACCTCTTCATCCAAAGATGGATTTGACCAAATGAATTCTGAGATCCTTTCTTGCCTTACCATTCTAGAAACCTTGGGTAGAACTGAGCCACCTGCTCAGAGAGACAGGTGGAAGAGCAGAAAGAGGCCCGTCATAGTTTATTGAACTGCCACCTGACAGAGCCTGGGCTTAGTGTGCTGTGAAGACACCAAGATAAATACAGGAACTTGCAGTTGGGAAGAAGAGATGCAACATGCATATAAATACTCCTCTGCCTCACATCATAGTGCCCAGCTGAAATGGCATCTCCCCATGCTCCAGGGAGTTCATAACCAAATGGGAGAGACAAAACTTCCATGCACAGAAAGATAAGAGGCCAGCAAGGGCAGAAGATGATCAATGTGACTAAGAACTGAGTGGTGTGTATGGGCCATAACTCCTATGGAAATTGAAGAAAGGAGACTATCTCGAAATTGGGAAGGGATCATGAAGGGCTTCCTGGAGGAGGTAGGACTTGAGTTGAACCTTGAAAGACTTATACCCATGGAAAGAAGAGGATGAGGATTACCTGGATCTGGTGCAACATGAAAGTGTAGAGTCCCGTGCTCAAAAATTAAGAATTTCAACACAGCAACAGCAGAACATTCAACCAAGTGTGGTTGCCCCCTAAGTTTAGAAGTTTAGAGCCTTGTACAGCTACTGAGATTACACAGTCATTGAGCTGGCCCTGACACAGGGAGCCTTCTGGGTGCTAAAAATATGTGAAAACAGTGAGGGTGGATTGACAACCTAAATATAAGAAATAAAGAAATATAGTAAATATAAGAACTAAAACTAAAACCATCAAAAGAAACCAGAAGGGTAAATATTCATGACCTTGGATTTGGCAACGGATTCTTAGATTTAGTACCAAAAGCACAAGGGACAAAAGAAAAAAAAATAGATAAATTGGGCTTTACAAAATTTAAAAACATTTGAGCATCAAAGGATACTATCAAGAAAGTAAAAAGGCAACCAAAGGATGGGAGAAAATCACAGATTACATATCTGATAAGGGTCAAAGATCCAGAATATAAAGAACACTTACAACTCAACTACAAGAAGAAAGCAAACCAATTTTTAAAATGGGCAAAGAACTTGAAAAGACGTTTCCCCAAAAAGGACCTACAAATGGCCAATAAGCACATGAAAAGATGCTCAGCAACAGTGGTCATTAAGAAAATGCAAATCAAAGTTGCAAGGAGATACACTTCAAACCCACTGGGATGGCTAATAAAAAAAAAATAGGAAGAAGATCACAAGGGTTGGAGAGAATGTAGAGACATAGGAACCCTCATACATTGCTGATGGGAACCAAAAATGGTACAGCTACTGTGGAAAGCCAATGGGTCCTGAAAAAGCGAAACATCTGACCTAGCAATTCCCTCATGGGTATATACCCCCAGAGAAATAAAAACAGTTACTCAAATAAATAGCTGTTCGTGAATGACCATTGTAGAATATTCACAACCTTCAGAAGATGGAAACAACCCAAATGCCAAAGAACACATGAATGGATAAACAGATGGTGGTAAAAAAACAAAACAAACAAACAACAACAATAAAAAAAAAAACCACACAATAAATTATTCAGGCACAAAATGGAATGAAGTACTGTACATGCTACAACTTGGATGAACCCTGAAAACATGCTAGAAACCGAACACAAAAGATCACATATCGTATGATTCTTTGTAGACGGAATATCCAGGATAGGCAAATCCATAGAGACAGAAAGCAAATTAGTGGGTGCTGGTAGACAGGGGAAGGTGAGAAAGGGAACGATTACTTGATGGGTCCTAGATATTCTCCTGGACTGATGAAAGGTATTGAAACTAGAGCCAGGAGGTGGTTGCACAACATTGTGAACACACTAAATGTACTGAAGGATAGATTTTAATATGGTTAATTATATGTTGTATGAATTTCACCTCGATAAAAAAAATAATAAATGATCTTTTAAAAAAAAAACCTATGGAGAAAAACTACAGAATGTGGCTGTGTACATATGGGAGCCCTCAATGGTGCTGTCCCAGAGACTCTGTAGCATCACAGTAAATACATGAGCAGCATGGACTCTAGCACTGACCATCCAGGTTACACTCCTGACTCTGCCTTTTGCTAGCCAAATAACCTTGGGCAATTTACTCCAATTGAGGCTCCTATGCCTCAATTTTCTGATCTGTAAAACAGGGATAACATAATTATTATTAGATGATGACTAATGATCAAATCAGTTAATATATGTGAAGTGCTTAGCACAGCCCTGATTTATGGTAAGTACCCAGTAGATCTGAGCCTTTCTTGCTCCCAGAGGCTCAGGAATTAGACTGACCTTGTCGCCTTCTGCCACCCCAACCTCCTCAGTGCCCTGCCATGTTCATGCGTAAGCTCAGGGTATATTTTTGAGATAGGTAAGTGTGGCCATGACCAACCCTGGCCCTGAGATTAAAGCCCATGAAAGGATAATTTACCCAAGAACATTTTATGACAGCCACTAATTCTGGGACCAGAGTTGGGAGCAGAAAGGATATAAAAAAACAGCAAGAGGAGAGAAAGCAGAACCCTAGCCCTGCCAGGTTCTTGGGAATATCTAAGTGTGAGCCTCCCACAGTTTGGCCACATTAAATTAAAAGGATTTCTCCCTTCCAACTTCCTTCACCCCCATGGCTGTGGCCACAGATGATGCAAGAAAAATTAGAACTGAATTATCTCCAACTTCAGGAATTTGCATATGTTTCTGTAAAGCTATTTAGGTAATATTATTATTTCAATAGACTTCCTTTTTTTACTTCAATAAATTTTATTTTATAGGAAATTTTGTATTACTATTCTCAGTCAGGGACAGCAAACAATGGCCTGTCAGCCAAATCTGACCAGCCACCTACTTTTTCAAATACTATCTTATTGTAACGTGGCCTGTTTGTTTACATATTTTCTATGGCTACTTTTGCACTCCAGCAGGAGAGTTAAGTATTTGCAGTAGAGCCCTTATGGCCTGCAAAGGCAGAAATATTTACCAAAATTGGCTCTTCGCAAAAAAGTTTGTCTATCCGTGTTCTGAGTGAAAACCTGCATCACTTAACTAGAAGGGAAAAGCAATAATTGATATACTGGAAACAAAATATTATTAAGTTCTAGCTAGATACTGTTGTTTTTGCTCAATAAATACTTGTTCATTTCATTCATTCATTATCTATTGGAGTACTTGCTCAAGACACCTCTCAAGGTCCTGGGGACACAGAGACAAACAAGATAGAGAGGTCCCTGCTTTCATGGGGTTTATGTTCCAGTGGGGATGGATAAGCACTGAAAAATAAGTAACCAAAAACATCCAAAAATAAGATATTCAAAGTATCTTTGCTACTCATTGTAACAGAAAATAACAAACATCGTGGTATGTGATGGAATGTCTGAGAGTTAGACAGAGGACCCTTTCAATTAAGGGATCAAGAAAGATCTCTCTGAGAAGGTGACATTTGGGCACAAACTCCAGCTATTCCTGGCACAGAGAACAGAAAGTGCCTGAGGCAGGAATGGGATTGATGTGATTGTTCTGGGCAGCTGAATGCCTATAGACAGCAGACTTGGATTAACATCCCACCAATCAGCACATACTGGTAGCTATTAATTTTATTCGTCAGGATGTATTTTGGAGGCCTGCACACCCACCTTATTGACCTTAGAGGCATTAAGCCACCTGAGGGCCAGGACTGGGCCTGAAACAGGACTCTGAACCACCCCTGGGGAAAACCACGCAGGAATGGGCAGAGGAAAAAGTTGAACTATGATGTAGCCCGACAAGGCCTTGGCCAAGCTGGTGGGGAGCTCTGAGTAAGCACAGCTGCTCACCTGTGGCCTCCGTCAAGCAGTACTGGCCAAGCCTGTGTACCCCATCCTGCTCAGTCCCTGGAGGTGGGAACAAGTGGGTAACCTGCAAAATCATTCTCTGCAGCTGAAGCTGGCCCTGATGGAGCTGATAGCTGGAAACTGCTGACTGCATACCCGCAGCTGGGCAGCAGGCCCTTCCCAAAAGGGTATCTGGGCAGTATGTCTCCCGATCGTCCGTAAGGGGGAATGTCTTCACTGAAGAGCGTGCCGCTCCATCTGCCTGCCACTCTTCTGCCCCCAATCCCTGGCCCACTGCACATCACCCATTCTTCTCCAGAACCCCTTACCGAGCCAGCTGCCTAGAAAGAAGGGTGAGAAAGTGACCAGAAAAGCTAAGCCCAGCTAAGACGTCAGCTGGAGCAACTTACAGCACAAAAGTTTTTCTTTGAGGACTCACAGACGGGAAGTCATCAGGACCCAGTAAATAAATAAATGTGTTCATTAGCTCATCTAATAAGAAATTATGAATCATGGTACTGTGCATAGCAGTGAAAAACTCAGAATCTCAGACGCTATGCCCCACTGGGATATTTTCTGGTGCTCTGGAAACACTAAATAGACCCCCACTTTCCAAACCGACTAATGAGCCTGGCCCGCCCTGAAGCCCTCCTCCATGCCTTAGGCCTTTGGACCACCAATGGCTGCCCCATCCCTGGCTGGCTGACCTACCACAGCCAGGGGGAGAGTCATGGTGTGCTTACTCACCAAAAACCACTGGACCAGAACAAAGGTCCTCTTCAGCTCAGGAAAAACCCAGAAATTCCCCCCAAGGAACCCCTGGGATGACTGAAAGCAGGAAAGCAAGTGACTGTGGTCAAGATGCCACTCCTTTCAAGCTCTCAGAGGGATGCTCTAGCAACAGAAACCTCTCTCTATAGAAAATGGTTTGAGAAGCCTTGATTTAGGCCCATCAGCTTTCTTTAAACATTTTATTTATTTGTTTTAGAGAGAAAGCGTGTGAGCAGGGTGGGAAGGGCAAAGGGAGAGGGAGAGCTGAGCATGGACTCTAACACGAGGCTCGATCCCATGACCCCGAGATTATGAGCTGAGCTGAAACCAAGAGCCTGCTGCTTAACCAACTGAGCCACCCAGGTGCCCCATGGACCATCAGCTTTCTTTCAAGATGTGTTGTCCTGGACAGCTGGTGCTCATGCTATCTCAATCCCCCACCCCCTCAGTCAAGAAGAGGCCCACGGAAGTGCGATATCCTTTGAGAAACACACAGCCGGCTCCTGCAGGGCCAGGACAAGAACCCCAGCTTCAGGTCCCCCTTCTTCCCGTTTGCCTCATCACTGTCCACTGCAGTGCCCCACCCCTCCCATGGCTGGTCCTCCCAGCTGTTTGGCTCCCTTGGGGCTCCCTCCGCTCTGGGCCTGGCTGGCCTTGGAGAACTGGCAATCTCCTATCATGTTGTCAATATCAGCTCATAACACCTTTATCCAGCTGCTTCCCTGAAGGTCTCAGAACTGCCCCCCACCACCACCACCAATACTGGGAGATTTTCCAGGCCTCACCCTGGGGAGTCCCTGGGGCATTCAGGGGACGATCCCACAGGTGAGCAAAGAAGAGTGCCACACAGCCCCTGGAAAGATCCCATCTATGGGTGTTAGGTGGAAACACTGAATGCTGGGAAAGCAGGAGGTGAGGAACAGCCTTCAAAGGATGGGTGTGGACAGGGAGGGAGCAGTTGTCAGTGTCCCTAGCCCCTCTCGGCTGGCCTAGAGGACAGTGTTCATGACTCTCAGTCGCCTGTGCTCAGAACGGCTTCCTCAGCCATGTTGGGGGGCACATTTTCCTCACTGCTCTGCTTGCACCTGCCTTGAGAACTCTGACTTCACCCTCCAGAGTCTCAGAGGCTAGTGTTTGAAGAGCCAGCCACCAATTACTTCCTCACTATTAGTTCATAGGCCTGAGCCCCAAGCTGAGTCCTTTGGAAAATAGAAAATGGATTGACAAATATACAGGCAGGGAGCCAGTAAAGGCTGACCTAGGTATGGGTGCATGATGGTCAGAGTGACAAGCCAGGAGTCAGACAGCCTTGGTGAGAGTTTGGTTAACATGACCTTCTGCATCAGATCTCCCTGGGACCTGTGTTTTGAATCTAGATTCCTCAGATCCACCAGATGGAGTTTCTTGGGAGGTCCTGAGAATCTGCACTTTATCCAGCTCCTCCGGGCATTCCAAGCACAGGAAGATGCCAGAAGGAGCCTAGTCCTCTGTCCACCATGGAATGGGCGAACTTCTCAGAACCTGCATTTTCTTCTCTGTCAAAATGGATTGCATAATCCTTTTAATTCTGGAGATTTTGTGGTTTCCAATGCACTTTCATCCAGATGGTCTTGTTGCCTTCTCATGGCCACCTTGAGATGTGGAAAGGGATATTGCTAACAGAGGAAGGGCAGGCAGAGGGTGTGGCACTGGATGATGGAAGAAGCCTCCAGAGAGGACACACCACTCCCTTACCCGAATTGTCACAGCAAGATGAGTGGGTGAGGAGGTCAGGAGAGCACCTGGCAGCAGGAAGTCACGCTAAGACATTGGGAGCCAACAGGATTGAAGGAAGTGTGGGCAAGGGGCTTCCATGGAAAAGGAGGGCAGCTGCCGCAGGGGTAGATGGTGGAGCATGAGAGGCAGGAGGTGAGAGCCAGGAGGACGATGCTTAGTGCTGGAGTGGCCACAGGGCCCCAGGCCGGTGTCTTGGGGAAGATCTGTGAAGTGTTCTTTCCACCAGCCTGGAAGGGAGTGGCCACGCTGAGATGGGTGTGAAGAGGTCACAGTTCCTGAAGGAGACATCTGTCAGTCTGCATCTGTTTCCAGCTGAGCTGGGCAGGAAAGGGCCTCGGGATGGCTGCGAGCCCAGGGGTCATAGATGGGAAGTGATGGCGGTGTGAATCATCTGGGAAGGAGAGAGAGGAGGAGATGAGCACAGCACCATGCTTTCTTTTCCCACCCCACTCCTGGTGATCTCCCTTCTTGTTCCTTTCTCTACTCTGTCCCAATGACCCAGAGCCAAGGGCTGCTCACCTGGCGGAAATCCTCCTTAGGGCCTACTGCCAATCCACCCATTCAACTCAGTCACCTTCAAGAAGAAAGGTGAGGCTGCCTCTGGCCTTTGAAAGCTTTTGGCTTCTTTTATAGAGCTAAGAGGCATGATACAACATTGAGGGAATAAAGAATGGGTCAATGTGATGGCCTTAAAATAGGACTTCAATGTTGGTTGATAAAGACACTTTAGGCTTATAGGACAGGGAGGCCTTTCAGAAGCCATCACATCTGGATAAGAGCCTCTTAAAGATAAAACTTTCCATCTCACAGCTTTCAGTATGGCTGTCCCACCTCTCTCCTTTCTTGTGCTCTCTGAACATGTAACACACCTAACTACAGCTCTCGGCATAACATTGTTTACCCCATCAGACGGTCTCAATTTGATTGCACTAGCCCACTTTCCTCTCTTCCTCTTCCCTGGGCCTCTCAGAACAAAGCCTCTCAGAGCAAAGTCAGCCTCTCTGAGGCTGACCAGTGTTCCCAAGAAGGGTGGGAGGGAAAATAAAAAGACCCCAAAGCAAGGTTTTAGATGACTGTGCCAAGCTTGACATGCTTAAGCCCAGGGCAGGTGGGAGAGCTCAGCCCCTGCTCTATTTTTCAGCAGATCTATGGAGCTTGTGAGCATGGCCACCCTTGGGCCAGATGCTCTGCCTAACAGCCTGGCAGGCAGTGCAAACACACATTTACCCCTTTTACTCTCTGGTATCCAAAAACCAATGCTCAGGAGGGAGGGGCACCTGCTTTATTTTACTCTCCCCCTTCACTCCTCCATCCAAAACTTGAGCCAGAGGGGAGGTCAGTATGAAGGGGCAGAGAGAGGGGAGTGGGGATATATCCAGGTATTTGTAGGAGGAAATGAATAAGCCCTGACCATATTACCTCCTGCCTCTCGAAGGCCAGCCATACTCCAACAGCTTCCTACCTCAGTCACCATCCTCTCTCCATCCCAAGCTTTCTGTGGCTTCAGGAACTTGATTTGCCCCACATAGAGTCAGCAAAAAGCTCTAGGGAGTTAATGCTCTAGAAGTAACCAGTGAGGAGTGACAGTTGGTGGAAGAACAGCCTGGCTTCCTCATGAGGTAAGTATCTCTCAGAGGGTCCGCATCAGGACTGAACCCAGTTGCCTATGCAGGCAACCCACTTATTAATACACACACTTTTTATTGACTTTCCTCCTTTCCCCATCATACTTCTCCTCTTCCTTACCATGTTACCTAGAATCACCTCACATATCAACTCTTGCCCCCAAATCCTCGATTCAAGGTATGCTTTGGGGAAACATAAACTAAGCATGTAGCATAAAAAGTAAAATATGAGGACCATTCACCCCTTCTGTATGGAGTCTGTTACTAGACACCCCTACTGTCTTTGCCAGGGCAACAGCCAACCAGCAAAGACAAGGAGGGCAGGAAGAGAGAGGGAACTGGACCACCCTGCGGACATTGCTCAGCTCCAGGACTATGCACCAGGAAACTGTTGGGCTGCGGAACTCCCAGGTACACAGAGGGGTCATTCCATCTACTCTGGGCCATTTTTGCCTGGCACAGGAAGGCAGGGTGCATTTGTAGGATGCAAGGAAAAGGTGCTTCTAGAAGCTGAGGCAGTCCGGAGATATGATTTCCATTCATAAGGGCCTCATCTTGGGGAATTCAACATTGCCTGTCCCAGACCCTACAGAGACTTAGGAGCAAGCTCCAGAAAACCGTAGCAACCTGGAAAACACAAAACTGAGCCTGTTGCTTAGAAAGAAAGAAAACATTATGATCTGCTTTCCAAAGAGCCCTAAGTCTGAAGCCAGCCTGTAGCCACAAATGCCATCCTTCCCTGCACATAGCACGCGGCTGGTTTTCTAAGCACTTGGGTTGCCTACTCCCAGCATATCCCTTCTTTCTATCTCCCTCACCAGTTGGCCTTTCTTCTCTTAGCCCACCCCAGCCACTTGGCCACTAAGCCACAGGAGATGAGGCGGAATTCCAGGGGAGAAGCTGGAAGCATGCTGGGTGGCCAGTGGGTGGGCAGTCCAATCAGTGAGTTGCGGAGGAAGTTCCCAACACCCAAACCCAGAGCTGAATGGGAAGGGGATGGGCTGGGGGTGAGGGTGACTCTCCTTGATTCTGAAACCCTTGTGTATTTTCAAGGAAATTTTATCCATATGTTTCTGATTCATTTACACTTAACTCATCAAAATGTTATTTGGTAAGAGTTATTTGAAGTTCAAGAAAACTTATAACAGCCTGTTTAATGAGCCCAAAGAGCTTTTCAACTCTTCTTTATTTTTGGGGGATAGGATTTTTTTTTCCCGCTCTAGAAAAACAAGCAGTCATATCTTGTATATAATTCCAGGCCTAGGAAACTCAAAGTTTTGGGAAGACCATGAGACCAGACGGCAAAAGTCGAAGTATTGGACTCTGATCTACACTGACCAAGGTGATCTTATCCACATGACTCACCTCCTCAGAGTTTTTTCAGTCACCTGGATTCTTCATGTGGCAGAGAGAGAGCCTTAAAACCAGAGGACCCTCCCAGCATTGAAGTTCCTGAATCCTTAATTTCTATATTTGCCATCACTTCCCCACCACCTATGCCTTGCCCAGATGTCAGGAAGGTAAATTCTGTTCTTAATGAAAATCTTCAAGATAAAGAGAAATCTGCAAAGGGTGAGTGTGGCAGAGGCCAAAAGCAATTATTTAATGAATATTAAGGCTTTTGTCCCCAGAATCAACTGAACCTCAGACAGAATAAGAAGACACAGGCTGAAACAGAGGCAGAAACACATTGATGAAAACAGAGGCAGGAAGAACTGACAGCTGGAGACATGAAGTACCAGATTATTGACCAAGCAAACTAGAATCTTCCTTCCTGTACATCCTACATCTGACATGAGAGTCAGACTCACCTTCTCTTCATTGCATCTATGACCTAATAAACTGATAATTAGCTGCCCCTCCTGGAGGTAGGAGAATGGACAAGTTGACCTCCAGAGGACCCTTGCTCACCCCAGGGCTTTCACAATTCCTCCATTAGCCCAGCTTAGCCCAACTAAGAACAGAGGGCCATTATGTCATTCTTCCCTTAAGACCACAGACTTCCAAGGATGAAAAGGTCAGATGCCTCAGGGGCAGCCCAAAGTTGCTGGTGCTTTGTCATTCAGGGTGAGCACAAAGCCATGGCTCTCCCCCCTGGTGAACCTAGCCCCCAGCCTTTCTCCCTCATCCCGCTGAGACAGAGACTGGGCTGCTTTGATTATTCTGGCTACTGAGCAAACAGTTAAGGTACTACTTTTGAGGACAGCAGCTTAGACACTAGATGACTTTATGTACTTAGAGCGGGATAGGGAAACTGAAGTCATGTCCGTGCATGTGAATATTGCTCACAGAATTCCAGATTCAGAGAGTTTCATTGCTTACTGGGCATCTTAGTCTACCCCGACCTCAGAGGTGACATCTAGCCCAGCATCGTTTTTCCCTCTCCTACCAAAGTGCCAGTTTACGGATGGAACAACTCCTGTATCAATCATCACATCTTTATTGAATGCCTGGAGAGAGAGAGAGAGAAAAGGGTCTAAAACTGAAGCCTCAGTCTTTTTTGCAACCTAATCGTAGAAGTGATGTCCCATTGCTTCTACTGTATTCTATTCACTAGACGCAAATAAGTAAGTCAGTGCTGGAGGTGAGTGGATTACGCAAGGGTGTGAATACCAGGAGGCAGGGAGCGTTGGGGGCCATGTTGGATTCTGCCTTCCACATAAAGAGGCCAGAAGTCAGGGAATGTGCTTTCTGGTTCAGCTTCTGCCACTCTCTGGGCATGGGACCTCCAGGACCTTCATTCTATCTGCAAAGTGAGTAAGTAAAGATGGTTCCCTAGTCGATAAGAGCCATGACTTTGTGTCGTTGAAGAGTTGTTGACAGACTGCTCAGGTGGCTAAGTATCTTGGAAAGTCAGCCCCTATCTCCTTATGGAAAACTCTCCTCAGTCCATGTATGTGAACCTCCTGGGGAGGACACCACCTTTTCCAGTCATATCCATGACAATACTTCACCATTTCCCCTGTCAGGAAAGCTTCCTGGAGTCTAACCTTCATCTCTTCGACTAAATCCTTGTCTCTTCTTATCTGTGCCCAGCCTCATTGGTACCAGAGAACAATTTTCCCAGGCTTCTCTCTCTAATAAACTTTATGTAGTTTGACATGGAGGACCTGGCCCTTTGAGTAGCTGGGGAGATAAATTTCTTTTAATCAGGAGACCAGTGGGTCTACTTTAGACATAAGGATGTTGTGCTCGGCTGCCCCCTCTAACATGGCTCATTCTCATACTGGCATGTCCCTTGACCCTCTTGTGACTATGGACCATCAGTTCTGAAAGATCCTGAAAGAGACAGGGAAAACCACAATGAATTAAGAGAAGAGAGGAAGAGGAGGAGGTTATCTGAAATTGAACTTGACTATGTGCTTAGCACCTAACACATTCTCTCACTGACTCTTCCTAGCGGACAGCTGTGAAGGTCGTTATCCTCCTGGTGTGGCAGAGAGGACTCAGGCTCAGTGTCCACAGCTGGTATGTGTCAGATTCAAGATCAGACTCAGGTATGTTTTTCATTGAGCCTGAACCATTCTTAAGCCTTGCCTCACAGTACCTTAGGTTAGTTTGGGGTAAAGTGAATCCTTTCTTTAACCAATAAAAGAAATCACTGTCAGAATCCTGTAAAGGTTGAATGGACAAGGGCCACTGGAGGTGACTTCCTCTACCCCATGTGGACAGTTATCCTCTCCATGTCTTCTGTGGACTAAAAAGTTCCATGAGGGAGACAGACTTCATTAGGACTATGGATGCATCAGGGAAAGATCAGAGGTAAGAACATTTAGACCCCAGAGGTCCAGGGACTCAGAACCTCATCCAGTTGAGTAGTTCAACTCTGACCCTAGTCCTCCTCTCCCATGACTGTAGCCTGAAGGAGAATGCAGTCAGTCCCTCAAAGTTGGCCTGGGCACTGAGACTACACACCATCATCCTCACCTGCTGCTCCTTTCCTGGCCTTCCTCTCAGAGCCTCCTAGATTTGGAGGAGAAGAACCTCTGCTTGGCAAATTCCTTCTGGACTACGTATAGCCTGGCCAAAGAGGACCAGCTACATGAGAATGGAAGCAAAGTTCATAAATGACTTATAGATTTTACTTACTCATGTAAAAATTAATAATGGGAAACCTCACTAACATGGAGTTATGAGGTTTGGGCAGGTTTGGGCAGGGGGGGCTCTCACACCCTACCACTTGCAGTCAATTGCAGACCCAACAGGAGGAGACAGACTTGACCTTACACAGACTTGATGTTGGATCAAGGTGGATATTTGCAGGTGGATACTACTCTCCTACTCCAGCTGGAGGAAGAGATGCTTTCCTTAGCCCCTGGCAGCAGCTCTACCAGTGAAAAGCCACCATATTTCAAACTCCTAGTTTATTACAATGGACTTTTACTTTCTTACAGCTTTCCCAACTTCCCTCTTTTCTCCTTAAAAAATCATGCCTCTCTTTTGTTCCTGGGGCTTGCCTATGGTTTTGCTGCACAGCTTATTTGTCCCGGGCTGCAATTCTTTTTCATTCCTGAATAGACCCATCTTTTGCTGATAAAATAACTGGCAGTATTTATTTTTGAGGTTAACATTGCCATAAACACATCACAATAATAAGAACTTGACAGTCCTCACAGCCTCTCTCCTTTGGCACTGAGAAGGGAACCCAGGAACCACCCACCTGAGCCAAGTTTGCTGGAGACTCAGGCACATACTCCCCTTTCTCAGCCCAGGACCCCCCGAAGCCCATTGATGGTGACACATGGCTGAGAGCAGCAGTCTCAGAGCTGACTGCAGAATTCTTTCTCCTCCCACAACATTGACTTGATGCCTAAACCCTGCCTACTCAAGGGCAGGGAATGGGTTTATACCTCCTCTATTAAGCCATGGGCTCCTCTCCGTGGATCAGAGAACTTTAAGTACTGAAAGTCCAATGTGTTCACTAGGATTACAAAGCGTTGATCACTGTAGGTACTGTATTCCACTTGTGGTAGGAATTACCTCATTTAATGCCCAGAATAGCCCTGCAAGGATTGCTGTTTTTATCCCCTCCCCCCTCACATATGAGAATACTAAGAGTCAGGAGATAAGAAACGAAACTTCCTGAAAGTGACACCCTAGGGTGATTGAACCAGGATTTGGATTCAGGAGATCTGATTCTCCCGAAGGCCAAGCATGAGGACAGTGGTGTTACACAGCTCCCCATAAGTGCGGCTGGAGGCAGCTTCTTCCTGTTTGGAAAGACAAAGCCATGACTTACCCATCAGATGTCTTTAAGAACAAGCACCCCCAGAGAGAGCATGTTCTCCCAAGATCAGGCATCAGTTCAGTCTTCTAAGGGTTTAAAAGGTGGGGACCCCTTCACCACCTCTCTTTCTGGGATAGCGTCACTTACAGAACAGTTTTCTACTGGGAAGTCAGCCACACTCCAGTATGACCCATGCCTTTCCTTCCAGGGACCCCCCAATTTTTCTTTCCAGGCAAAGTGACAAGGGGGACAAAGGGTAAGAAAGAAGTTCCCTACTGGGAAATGGGATTCCAGGCTCTCCATGTGTCCATGGTCTCTCCTCAAACCTAGTGTGAGATTTGGGAACCAAAAAGAAGGGGGAGGGCCAGGCGTCTGTACTCTTGGCTGTGAAGCTACTGTATCCCCATTGGGGCATCTGGACTGCACAAGCTCGAAGGTGCCGTCAGATGTGGCCCTACTCACATCAGTATGGAAGCTGGTGAAGAAGAGGTAAGTACAGAGAGGAGGATACCCACAGAAATTCACTTAGAGGTGCAGATTTTCGTGTTATCAGAAGCCTTTGGAATGAGCCGGTAGAGTTCCTTCATTTTACAGATGAGAAAAAGGAATTCTAGAGCATTACTTTTGAAGCCCTTTGTTAGGCTGAATGCAGTCCTAGTTAACCTAGTTCACACCTGTGTGCACCAGGTCTCTGGCTACCTGCAACCAGAGACTCATCGGAACCTTCCAGGGTGCTCTGAGCTGGCAGCCCCAGTGGCATCTCTGATCCAGGAATGTTTATTATGTTTGAAGAAGAGGCATTCTAGAAAGATGAGAAGATTCTAAACAAAAAGACCATATGATTTATTGTCTAAACTGGTACATTTGGGGAATAAGGACAAGCCAGGAGAAACAGGGATGTAAGGTCAGCATGACCGTAAGAAATTTTCAGGTCTTTCTTGGTGGAGGAGGAAAGCTCCTGGAAGCACAGACCTAGGATCCAGAAGGCCTGAGCTGGTGTACTCATTCCAGCAGTAGACACTACCTGGATGCCAAGACTCTGACAAATAGGTAAAGACCTGTATACGCAGAGCCTAGAATTTGAAGGTTCAGCTCCTACTACCAACGAAATGTGCCTGTCACAGGCCACTGCCCCTCTCTGGGCCTCATTCTCATCTTCAGAAAATGAGAGACCTGCAGCACACCACCTCTCAGATCCCTCCCTTCAAGCTGTAGCGTCTAGGAGTCTGTGGGCCCTCTGGTGAGAAAGGGGGTCCCAGCACAGCGGCCTCCCACCTTGCCAGCCCAATGCACTAACCGGCAGAACACATGGTCTGCCCTGTCAGGACCCCGGCCCGCCCTCACCCAGCCTGCCCAGGCCCCACCCGACACGTGCTATTGCTCTTCCTGTCTGGTGTACTGGAACATACTGGGAGACCCTGGGAGGAGGCCTGCAGCACACACGTGCGCGCGCGCGCACACACACACACACACACACTTCAGAATCAGAACAAATATTAAAAGCCACAGCATTCAAACAAGTGCAAAGGACATGCCAAGAATCCTCTGGCACTGCCTTCCGTGAAACACCTGGTCATGTTTAACCCTAGCCGAAAAGATGATTTCCGTGTGAGACTCCCAGCAGGGAGGATGGGAGGCAGACGGGACACCCTCAGCAGGGGCCGGGCAAGCCTGAGTCACCCCATCTTCTCCTAGGGGACAGTTTCCCACCCCTGCCAGGCGGCATGTGACAGAGAGGAGAGCGTGAGCACTCCAGCTCTCGGTCCTGTCCTCACTTCAGATGCACTCTTCACCTAAGCCCTGCCACCGCCTCCCTGGGAGCCAGCAGATGGGGAAACAGAAGGGAGATGGCTGGTAGGGCCCATTGGCTTCCCATGGAGGACCTCAGCCTAATAGAAGTTGTCATGTGTCAGCTTAGGGCATGAGCAGAGCCTGCCTGAGCAGCAGCTGCTTCAGTGGCCCTCAGCCAAATCGGTGCTGACACGAGGGGGTGTGTGAGCCAGTTCCAGAGAGCAGACCCAGCTCCCCGCTCTGAGGCTGGACAAGAGGAAGCCCAGGACCCGGGGCCTGAGAATAGTCAAGCAGCAGAGGAAAGGGAAAAAGACTCTAGGACAACGCCCAACCTCTTTAGCCAGTCCCCATCCAGGTGTTTAATGATACCACCTCAGGTGTGGCGAGAGAGAGAGACAGAGACAGAGGCAGAAACAAGTAGGAAGGGCCCAGGAGTACAGAAACGATTGTTAAGCTTTGCTGGACTTCACAAAAAAATCCCAGATCTTGGAGTCTTACAGTTTCAAGGGATCAGAGTGTCCAACTCTCATTCTACAAATGAGAGTCACCTGACACCAGAGATGTTCCAAAGATCTGACCCATGAGGTTCAGCGGGCAGAGCCTGAATCACCCAGCCCAATGTTCTGCCCTGCGCTGTGTTCTCCTTTCCCCTCGTCACCAATAAGATCTACAAATGTCAGAATGAGGTCAACTGTGGGCTTTCATTTCATCTCTATTCAAAGTATCACACTTTTTTTCATTTTGAATCTTTAGAAATCTCAGATATTGTATTTTTGCCAGTAACAATACTAAATTTTGAAATGTGGTATATTCCAACTGCAATTCTACTTAAAATAGTTATAGAGGTATAGAAATCTGTATTTTTAAAAAGCCTAAGGAAATTATAATATTTTACCAAATGCTGAATTTTCTTTATAACTGATCAAAACATCTAATTATTTCTAAATTTCCAGTTCCCCTTAATGCATTTGAATATATGGTACATGGATCTTTTTAGGATCTATGTTTTCCTCATTCATGAGGTCTTGAGTTCTAGTCGTCATGAACTGTGAGTTTCTCTGTTGGGAATAATCAGGAAAAGTGTTTACTTTTTGTGAGAAATAGATAAAGGAATGAAATTGTTAGAGGAACGTTGAGGATTTTGCACTGAAATCATAGAAGAGAGAAGCTGAGGGCAGAGTTTATCTTATTTCATTTCATTTTATTTTATTTTTTATCATCTTGTCTTATCCTATTGTGGTGAGAACAGTTAACATGAGATCCTCCCTCTTCACAGATTTTATAGCTTACAACACAGTACTATTAACTATAAGCACAATGTTGTACAACAAACAGATCTCTAGAACTTACTTCTCTTTCTTAACAGAAACTATGCCCATTGAGGGCAAAGTTTTAAATCTCTTCAAACCCTTGTGTAATGAGCATTAGGTGGAAGGGAGGTGATGGGTGGAGGGAGGACAGAGCTAAGCCTTTGAAATTCCATGTGTTAAGGAAAATAGAGAAAGATCAGCTTGGCTCTTCTAAGCCAGTTCAGTAAAAGCTAACGGAAGCACTCAAACATTCCAATTTGCCATGCCTGCCTGGGCCCTCTGTGCTTCCAGAGACTGAGCTCACATCCCCAGTTGTAAGATCGCATTGGCCATTTGTGTAGAGAGCAGATGCAGAAAATGCGCCTTTTAGCATGCTCATTATCAGCAGCAAAGAAAAATGATTGTCAAGCCTGTCATTAAAACAGCAGGGGAGCAAAATCCTGAAAAGTTCTAGCAAGTGAGGGAAAGAAATGGAAATTAAATGGATATACTGTCCCAGGAAGATGTGTAAAATGTCTTCAACAAAGAACACTAAGACAGGGCACCATGTTTTCTTTCAGAGAATATATTTATTATCCAATCTTTTGTGGATTGTCGTGTAACCTCAGAGCCCACATCTGATTTATTTTCATTCAAGTGCTTAAGCTCCTTCATTGTAAATTAGTAAATTTTGTTACTCTGTTTTTGTGTTTGTTTACTTCTTCAGAAAACTCGCCTTCCTCTTAAGAGAGACAAATACAAATATGCACATTCATTCAGACACACATATGCACCTACCACTAAGATAAATAAAGAGTATGATTGATCAGTAACAAACCTGGACAATTAAGGGATGGCAAAGGCCTCATGCTGGTGGCTCACGTATGCCCAGATCTGAAGTAAGATGTGATCCAAGCAACATGGTGTCCAGGTGGCTGGTTTAATGGACTGGTAATAGTTTTAACTAGCTCTTCAGTTTGTAAGACATAGTAGTGCTGCTGGTGTTAAGCCCCTCAGAGGCATAGAACCAAATGGACTGGTTATCTCAGGGAAAAAAGAAAGGAAATTCATTCACAAAATTAAAAAAAAACAAAAAACAGGCAGTGTGGTACTGTTGAAAACATAGCATACTGGAGTTTCAGATGTGAAAGCAATTTTCCTTTTTAGCCCTCCGTAGCTTTGGAATTTTGGGTAAGTTCTTTACACTCTCTGAGCCTTCATTCCTTCACTTATAAAGTTAAGAAAATACTGCTTAATTCACGGCACTGTGGTGAGGATTAAATGAAATGATATTTATGGAAAGTGGCTTGTGAGCTATAAATTGCATGGCAGTTATTATTCTAATGGTTAAAACCCAAACCCAGATTCCGTTTGGAATCTGAAAAGTGATAATGACTTTCTATTTATATTAGAAAATGAACATGAATGGATGTCTACTGTAAGCAAGAGAGATTCAAGTTGTCCATCAGAAAGTCCCCCCCTTCCTGCCCCCCATAAGGCTGCTGAAAAGTAGAATACTAGTTGGTGGAAGGTTATCAAAACTACCACTCAGGAGCACTTTCTTTGCATGAGATCATCTCACTTCTGAGGGAGTAAAGCAAAGCTGTTTCTTCCCTTTGGAAAGAAGATAGGCAGAATGGAAATTTTCAGATCAAGGCACCTTCCAAACACCACTGGTCTTACTCGTTTTACACTAATAACTATCTTGACCTGAAGAGTGACAGCTCCCAGGTCTTGAGAACTTACTACACTGAGCGTAACAGTAGCAAGCTTTTATGCATATATCTGAATTCTTCACAATCCCCTTCTTACCAGTGCAAGGCAGGATTTTTTTTTTCTGTTCTACACAAGAGAAAACTGAAGCTCAGTGATCCTACACAATTCATCAGAACTCACACAGCTAGTAGCAGAGCTAGGAGCTGGGCCCAAGTGTATCTAACTACAATGCTTATTCTCTATTATGCTCAACTACCTGTCTTGGTTTTCTATTGCTATATAACCAATGACCACAAACTGGGCAGCTTAAAACAACACATTTACTATCTCCTGATTTCTGTGAGTCAGGAGGTTGAGCACAGCTTAACTGGATCCTCTGTTCAGGGTCTCACCAAACTGCAAGTAAGGTATCAGCTGGGCTGTGTTCTCATCCAAGGGCTTGACTAGAGAACTTTATCAAACCAGCAAAGAGCACCTCTCACTTTAGGTAGAATCCAGTACCTCTTTTAAAGATTTTGCCTGATTAAGTCATGCCCACCTTAGATAATCTTCCTTTTGATTAACTCAAAATCAACTGAATAGGACCTTAATTACATCTGCTATGTTCTTTTTTTTTTTTTTTTAAGATTTTATTTATCTATTTGACAGAGAGAGAGAGAGAGAACAAGCAGGGGAAGTGGCAGTCAGAGGGAGAGGGAGAAGCAGGCCCCCACATGGAACAAGGAGCCCAATGCGGGACTCTATCCCAGGACCCTGGGATCATGACCCAAGCCAAAGGCAGGTGCCCCTACATCTGCTGTGTTCTATTGGTTAGAAGTAACTCACAGGTCTCATCCATACTTTAGGGGAGGAAATTATGTAGGATATGTACACCTGGGGGCAGCAATCATGGGCACCATGTTAGAATAATTAGTCTACCACACTGCCTCCCTTGGGTTGTGGCTATAAGAGATGCAGTCACAAAAAGCACAAGCCTAGACCAGAGAAAGGATCATTGGCTCTGCTCTGCCTTGACAGTTCCCTATGGCACTGTAGGTAGCCTGATGCTAGAATGCTAGGAAGCAGAAATTTGCCCTTGGCGGATAGTCTAAAAGTTCAGTTTAGAAGAACAGAGGTTCTTGTCCTTGGCTGCATGGTAGATTCTAGATGTGGGAAACAAAGGCAGAAGAAAATAAAATTAAATGTCCTTATAACCTGCAGCTCATTGACAAGTACTTGAGGCAAGCAGAGAATAATGTTCCTCCAGGAAGCTCCCAACTGTCTTAACTTTAATGCCTTGCTAGAGGGAAAAACAACCTTGGTTTAACAACAGCAAGGCCTCCTGTGAATGTTCTTTAGCATATAAAAATCCTTTTGGAACTTCCCTTATCTTTACTTCCCTCCACCCCAAAGTATATAATCAGATGCTCCTCAAGATCCAGGGGCAGCAGCAGGGAACAGCAGGAAGCAGCACCTCTTTCTGCCCATAGGTCCTGTCCCCATGCTTTAATAAAACCACCATTTTGCCCTGAAGATGTCTCAAGAATTCTTTCTTGGCCATCGGCTCCGCACCCCACCAAACCTCACCTATATTCAAAACCTACATCAGAATCACCTAGGGAGATTTTGATATATATAATGCCCTCCCAGAGATCCTGATTTAATTGGTCTAGGGTGGGACATAGGCATCTGTTTTTGTTTTTGTTATTGCCTTTGCTTTTAATTTCCAGAATGCTCTAGTGTACAGTCAAGGTGAGAGTGCCTGGCCAGGAGCAGTAATCTACAAGGTGTGCTACGTTCACCCCAGGACTGTGTGAAAGACAATCTACTGGGATATGAGAAGAAAACCTTAAAACTTCTATAAAAATGTATTTTTAAGTTAAAAATAAAAGAGAAAAGAAGCTTTGGACTTCAAGTTTCCAGTCTGACATGTAAAGAGCTTGCATATTGTCACCCCCATCCTGACAACAAGAAAAATGAGAATAAATTAAAAATCAACAACTCTTCCTAGATCCATCAGAGAATTGAGACCACAGGGCAGACTGCAGCCCCAACTCTAGATAGACAGGTAGACACAGAGAATCACAGCTTAAGGAGAGCAGAAGCCCAGGAATAGAACCTTGCTCCTGATGCCATCAAGCAGGAAAAACACAAACAAAACAAAACAAAACAAAAACAAACACGTAGACACTTCATATTCAAACTGTGGAAAGCAAAAATCTGGAAAGAAGCCGTAGAGAAAAACAAGCAAGCAAGCAAGCCAAGGCCTTATCTACAGAGGGACAAGAATAAGAATTACATTGGAGAAACCATGCAAGTAAGAAGAGAATGGAGTGAAATATTTTGTATGTTGAAAGAAAACACCACCAACCCAGAATTCTGTGTCCAGCAAAATTATCCTTCAAAAGGAAGAAGAAGTAAAGACTAAACATTCTTAGACAAACAAAAATGGAGGGAGTTTGTCACAGGGTGACTGACCTGCCTTGCAAGAAATGTTAAAAGTTCTTCAGAGAAAAGGAAAACTATATAGGTCAGAAACTCAGAGCCACATAAAAAAAAGAAGTAAAAAAATTTTTTTAAAATAATAATAAAGAAAAGAATCATTAGAGCATTAGAGAAGGGAGTAAATGAAGGCAAAGTCAATCTTTTATTTTTATTATTCTTAATTGATCAACCAGAGAGCAGTTTGTTCAAAATTATAGGACCCACAGTATATTCAGTAATTATGGTTTATGAATAAGCAAAATGACAGTAATGTTATAAGGAATGGGAGGAGGAATTGGGAATATTCTGTTATTATAAGGTACACTACCCATGAAATGGTTTAGTGTCATTTGAAAGTGGATTTGCATTAGTTGTAAACACATATCACAAATTCTAGGGCAACCACTACAAAAAAAATGGCTTTAAAAAGTATAGTTGATATGCTAAGACAAGAGAGAAAATAGAATCATATAAACTGCTCAGTTAAAACTAGAAAGGGCATTAAAAAAAGTAGGAGACAAAAGAGGAACATAAAGCAAGGATAATGAATGGAAAACACTTACAATAAGGTGAATATGAATCCAACTGTATCAATAATCCCTTTAAATGTAAATGGTCTAAATCCACCTCTTAAAAGACAGAAGCTGTCAGAATGGATTGAAATACAAACCCCAACTACATGTGGTCTAGAAGCAGCTTTACTGATATTAAATATTGATAGCAAAGCATGTACACAAATGATACATACACATATTAAAGGTATGTACTCAAACTCTTTTTTAAAGATAGGAGTGAGTAATCCGAAATGTTTGAAGCTACAGACCTAGTCTGAAGTTGTAATGTGCATAGGAATCACCTGGGGACTTTATTACCATGCAGATTCTGAATTAGTGAGTCTTAGACCCAGCAGGTTGCGAACAGAAAATTCTTCACACAGATTGATCCAAGCCCCCTTTCCACAAGCCAAACCTGTCTAACTTCAGGATCTTATTAACATAATACATTTACAGAGATCAGTGTATCTTCATTGTTTTAAACAAATGATTCTCTTTCTTTGCAAAGAAAACTAACTGTGGGAAAACCATGTGTGAGTTATTGGTTGCAAAGAATTCTATAATTTCTGGGCGCCTGGGTGGCTCAGTCGGTTAAGCGTCTGCCTTTGGCTCAGGTCATGATCCCGGGGTCCTGGGATCGAGTTCTGCATCGGTCTCCTTGCTCAGTGGGGAGCCTGCTTCTCCCTCTGCCCCTCCCCCTACTTGTTCTCTCTCTCTCTGTTTCAAAAATAAATAAATAAAATCTTTAAAAAAAAAGAACTCTATAATTTCTTGGCAATGTCTATTGATCGATTATGGTCCCCAAATAGTAAAAGCTAAAATTACTGTACTTTACTCCTTATCTGTCTTGTATGGCTTACTGGGACATTGTGAAATGGGTGGAATATCCAGGCAGCTGGGGAGGGCAGCAGATGGCAGTTGCAGTAAAACAATGGGCTTCTGCAACATCCTCTCCGTCCTGACTTGGATGTTTGGCCCCTCCCTCCCTGGCCTCCTCTCTTCATCTTAAAGGTGCCTGCTGGACCCTGGGATCTCCAAGTACTGTTGCATCTGGGTTCCTCGGCCAGGCCACATTCCCACTTCTCTGCCCAAAGCATCCCCTGGTCTCTATAACCACCTTTGTCTCCTCAATCCTACCTTTCCATATTACATCCACCGTCCTCTTGGGATCCCCCTCTCTCTGCATCCAGCTCTTTCATTCCATTTTCTTCTTGGCACCCATCCTGTGGCTTGCACAGAAGCCTTGTGCCCTACAATGCACCAGTTTGCAAGGACAAGCAAACCGCACTAACAGACCAGAACTGGGGTTTGTCCCATGAAAGTACATGTACAGCCCAGATCTGTAGTCCTGTATGACATTGGTTCCTGTACTGCTGAGTTCCCCTGGAGCCTTGAGGACAATACTAAACGCAGTCTACGAGGACAGTGCCCTGTTCCCAGGCCTCTCTTGAGGGCATAGGACCCACAGTGCCAAGTGGGCCCCGCCTCCCCTCAGTCCTATTTAGGGTATTCTCTTCTTCCAAGCTGCCTGGGCAACTTCAGCTTATCTTCCCCTATCCTTCCAGCTGCCTCGGAAAGTGGAGAGACAGGTTTTTCCTGATATTCTTTGGGGCACCTTTGACTTTGCTCTTGGTTCATTGCCCCCTCTCAGGACCCCTTTTAGAGGAGAGGTCAGAATTTTCTTGCTTCCCACTTAAATGTCCTATTTTCAGGTTTCTTTTCTATTGAGTGAGGGCCTGCAGGTCACAGCATCAGGATTGTATGGAGAGGAATGTGGGCCCTCAGCCCCTAAGGATCGGCTGTTGCCCTCTCCAGCGGGAGCTCACAGACATACACAGGCAGATTCCTCAGACTGAGGGACACCTGGAGTTTCTGCCTCCTCTCTGTCTCCTACCTCTATCAGGTCTGGGCCATTGGGACAACACTGCAGTCCTTCCATAAAAGTCTCTGGGCAGGAGATTCTCACCACCTCCTTCAGCCACCCATTTCTGCCCCCAATATAAGAAATTCATATTTATCTGCCAGGATTTACTTAAGCAACCCCTTCCTGAGCATAAAGAGAACCACTTTGCAGGGCGAGGAGGGGAGGATGTCAAGTACTCTTTCATTTTCAGACTGATAATGAAGGAAGCCAAAGGTGAAGGTCAGCTGTTTAGCCAAAATTTTATCCCATTTACTCCAATCTTTCTGGCATTTAGATTAACAGGAAAATCTGTCTTCTGAAAAGTTCAAGAACTATCTGTTTTGAGATAAAGCCTTCCTGTTTTCAGCCAATGATGATGTTGTGGCTTTAAGAAGGGCAGTCCCACCCTCCTCCCATCAAATCGCACTCTTGCCTTCAGAGACCTTGAGCAGCTGAGCAGCTGCAGATAAGCTGCTGGGGGTGTCGTGAAGCAGGTGCCCCAGGGAATCCCATCAGAGGCCAAGATGGCAAAGGAGGGCACTGCACTCACCCCTTGCATTTGCTACCTGGTGTGGTGGTTGCACCCTTAGAGTGGGGGTTTTCAGCTGGGGGCGATTTTGCTCCCAGGGGAAGTGTGGCAATGTCTGGATATATTTTTGTTTATCACAAGTGGTATGGGTTGGGGGAGTGCTATTGGCATCTAGTGAGCTGATACTAGGCATACTGTTTAATAACCTTCAACACACAGGGCAACCCCCAGACCAAAGAATTATCCAACTTAGGATGTCAGTGATGCCAACGTTGAGAAATCCTGCCTTAGTGTAACCAATTTAGGAAGAGTCAACATTTCTGATATGTATTTTCAGACTCACGCTCTCCCAAGCTGATTCTGAATTCATCCTTTCATTAATGTATTCTTTCATTCTAGATGTAAATAGCGAGCCCCTACTATAATATGTCAAGCTCTGTGAAGTTGCCACAGAAAAGGGCAAGCAGAAGAGTCTTGGGCCCTGCCCTCAAAGAGAATACAGGTCACAAGGAGGGATCAACATTAAGTGTATATAGTTGTCTCTTGCACAACATGGGTTTGAACTGTTCAGGTCCACACATATGCAGATTTTTCAATAAATACACGTGCAGTACTATAAATGTATTTTCTTTTCCTTATGATTTTCTTAATAATCTTTTCTTTACCCTAGATTACATTGTTGGAAGAATACAATACACAATTCATATAACACACAAAATATGTGTTAATAGACTCTTGTTATCAGTAAGGCTGTCAGTCAACAGTAGGCTATTAGTAGGTCAGTTTTGGGGGAGTCAGAATTTATACACGGATTTTAGACTGTGCAGGAGGTCGACACCCCAACCCCCATGTTGTTCAAGGGTCAACTGTATTCAAAGTGTCTCACTATAGGGCAGACTCTAAGCACTCCATGAACTTACTTAGTTCTTACAACAGTCCTATGAGGTAGATACTATTATTCCTGTTTTATCAGCGAGATAGCCAAGGCATACATAGAGAGGCTGAGAGATTTGCACAAGGTCACATAGATAACAACTGTGGAGGCAGGATTCAAACCCAGACCACTGGGCTGCAGGGTCCATCTGTGATTTTAGCCAGCACACTATGCTGCATCTCATATAAACACACACAACTGAAATTATAGCAAATCGTTTTTTAAAACAACAAAGTTATGAGTGTCAATTATAAAAGGGGGCTGTAACCTAATCAGGGGGGCCTTGGGGGAATGGCAGTTAGGCTAAAATCTGAAGAGTTAACTAGACAGCAAGGGAAAAGAAAGGAATTCCAGGCAAAGGGACAGTGTGTGGATTCATTTCCTACAGCTGCTGTAACAAATCGCCAGAAACTCAAGTGGCTTAAAACTGCACATTTATTGTCATATACTTCCATAGGTTAGAAGAGTGACATGGGCTTTATTGAGCTCAAATCAAAGTGTTGGCAGGGCTGCATTTCTCTCCGAAGGCTCCCTGTCTCCTCTAGCTTCTAGAAGCTTCCTACAGTCTCTGGTTTGTGTCTCACTTCTATCTCCAAAGCTGCAGTGATGAGTTGAGTCCTTCTCATATCCAGTCACTCCAACCTTCTTTTCTACCTCCCTCTTCCACCTTTCAGGACCTTTATGATTCTATTGGGCCCATCCTGATAATCCAGGATGATCTCCCTATATTAAGGTCAGCTCATTAACAATCTTAATTACATCTGCAACCTTACCTCCCCTTTGCCAGGTAATGTAACATATTCACAGGTTCTGGGGACTAAGATACAGACATCCTTGGGGAGTCATTATGCTTCCTATTACAGATAGCATGTGCAAAAGTCCTTCAGAAAAAGAAAAAGGGCAAGTATGGGGCTGAAGAAGGTCCATGTGGTCAAAATAGAGAAAATGGAAAAGCAAATAGAGGCCTGGCCGGCATGGGGACACGCGGGGTGCCTTGGAAACTGTGTTAGAAATTGTGTCATCTTCTGAGGGCAAGGGAAGCCACTGAAGCATATTCCCTGGCGCATCGGGGGACACTGGGGTGATCAGATGGGCATTTGTTTTTTAAAGATTTTATTTTTTTGAGAGAGAGAGAGAGAGTGCGCACAAGTGGGAGGTGGGGGCAAAGGGAGAGAGAGAAGCAGACTCTCCTCTGAGCAGGGAGCCAGATGTGGGGCTTGATCCCAGGACCATGAGATCATAACCTGAGCCAAAGGCAGACGCTCAACCGACTGTGCCACCCAGGTGCCCCCCGATGGGCATTTTGAAAGGCCACTCAAAATGTATGACAGAGAAAGACTGGGGAAGCTGTATGACAGAGAAAGAGTGGGGAAGGAGGCAAAGTGGGGGTAGGGAGCCCAGTGAGAGGAGGCTCTACTGTTGAAGGCCAGGTGGGAAGTGACAGAAATCTAGACTGGGGCCTAGACACACAGAGGAAGGAAGATGAAGACTTGAGACACATTTTGGAGATGCAGTCAACTTGGGGTTGGGTGAATACAAAATGCAGAATGAGAGAGGGGCTCTGGGCCCAGGCCAGTGGCAGTGCCATTCACATAGAATGGGGACAATGGAGAAGGAGTGTGTGGGTGGTGCAAATCAGCTTCAGATGCACTAAAAATAAAATATCCAGGAGGTGATGCTGCTAGGCAGTTGGATTTGTGAGTCTAGAGCCCAGAAGAAAAGCCTTATTTATAGTTGGTAAACTGATGTCTGGATGCCTCCAACTCAATGTCCTGCTGGCTTCTCAACACCAACATAGCTCAGTCCAGCCATTATCTCTCCCAGACCAACCCAACACCTGCATCCCAGTGAACACCACTGTGCAGGGTCAGAGGGTCTGACTCACTTTGCCAGGCCCTACAAGGCTTAGAAACGTGTCTAGCCCTTGGAAGAGGTTAATAAATGTGGTAGAAGTAATCACTGAATGAATTAATCAATTACCTCTCTCTCTCTGTTTCTCTGTTTCTCTCTCTCTCTCTTTCTCTCTCTCTCTCTCACACACACACACACAGTCGTTTTCTCCTGCTCCCCCCCCCCCCCACTCCTTTGTCCTGTTACTTTTGGACAAAGTCAGGTCTATTTAGCTTAGAGAGATCTGAGGTCAAATTCTGTTGTGACCCTAGCACCTGTAGACACAGGACCTTTGACCCTAAAGCCACAAAGGACTCTGCTTTCTCCGGCAGCTCAGCCAGGCACTCAAGAGAGAAACTTACCAGAACTGACAACCATTGCTGGATTTTATTATTTGTTTGGGTGTCTAAAATCATAGTTATTTCCTGTAAGACATACGCTTCACAAAGCATTGCCATAAATTGATTTGCTTCAATAGGAAGTTGTAGCTTTTTCAATCAGATAAATACATTCCTATATATATTTATTTTGTGAATTTATGTTCTTTGTTTGTTAAGGTTTCCAGAAACTAAACATTCATCTACCACACAGAACAGGGGCTCACAACAACTGGAGGAGAGAAGGAATAGCAGCTCACAAAGGAATGTGCCACTGTGTCAGAACCTCTTCAAGCTCAAATATTAATTCATCAGTCAGTCAGAAAAGCATCCGTTAAGCCCTGCTGTATTAGTCACTGTAAAAAAAAAAAGACACAGATACGGTCCTGTAAAAGCTCATAACCTGAGACTGTTCTGTCTCCTGTTTTTGCATGATGTATGTTAGATTGTTGAACAAGAAATTGGACAAAAACACAGCAGCATGTTAAAAGGAGTACTGGAATCTTCTTTAGGTCAAATGTTATCTCATTGTATAGCAGCAAAACTATAACCAAAGAACTTTTCTTTATTAATTAAATACATTTTATTGGATACTTATTATTTGCCAGATGAGGGAAATACAGCCAGGAATGGGAGGAGGAAACCTACTACAGGTCCTTGTTAGAGCTTACATTCTAGAAGGGAAAAATGGTCGGTGAGCAAATAAGTCAGTAAACAAACAAGAAAATACTAGGTCTCAGGGGTTGCAATAAGACTATGTGAAATGATGAAGTGGGTTTTTTAAGGTAGACTTTTAAGAAAGGCCTGTCACCGTAGTTAACATGTAAGCTGAAATTTGAATGACAAAAACAAAACCCAAAAACTATTCATGCAAGCCTGGAGAAGTATTCTGGGTATTTCTCTACTAAAAGCTCCATAAAGCCAGGACTCAGTCCTGTTTTAGAGTCCCCGCAATGACCACCACCAGGCCTTATCTCAATAAATGCGGGCTCTCGATAAATGTGAGCAAATTGCATCTGCTATGGCTCCAAACGAAGTGCTTGTGGTCTTTAGAATATAAACAATCATCTCCAGGACTTAACTAGCATCTTCTCACTTCACCAGTCTCCCCAAAATCAGCCCTGCAATCACAATGGAGCCACGTCCTTAGAGGCCGCCAGCCAGCATCTCTAGAGCTTCCTCCTGTCTGATTCTTGCCTCACAGTGGAAATCTGCTTGCCATGATTCTCTTTCTAATGTTCTTCATTTCCCACTTACCTCTCCTTGGCCTCAAGGCTTTGCTTGGTTACCATGTAGGATTTGCCGTGGCATCTCAGGAAAAAGCAGGAAAACCCTCCCTTTGCTTCTAAGGCACATAGATGAAATGCTTGGGATAGAGAAGACTCGACCCACTTGGAGCCTTGCCGCCCCCTCCCCCAGGACTCCACATAAGCTGTGTTTGGAGACCAAATTCTCCCAATCTTCCTTTCCAGGACTTTGCATCCTCCACTACTAGAAGTTCTGTCTTATGGCCAGTCCCTCCCAGCTACAGCCTCATTCCATTTCTGGAGAGCCAGTTCTTAATGCTGAAAGCCAATGGTGGACTTATTCATAGACTTGACACAGTCTAGACACAGTCGAGGAAACAATCAGTGAACTTGAAGATAGCTCAATGGAAATTAAATAAACTGAAACACAAAGGCAAAAAAGAAAATGGAAAATGAAAGAAAATGAAACAAAAGCAGAACAGAGGATCCAAGAGCTGTGTGAAAACAAATGCCAATGGCTGGCAATATGGTGGTTACATAAACTTGGCAGATCATGGGGTTTTGGCTTCAACCCCTCCCCACCTATCCACTAGTTAGTTCCACAGAATTAACTTCAAATCTACCCAGAAAGGCAGCTCTCAACCTTTTTTTCTAAGATATCTTCCTTATCTAACAAGTTATAGTATTCTAATATAGAGCTGGTCTTCGTAGCAAAGAAAATCATGTTCTCATGGCTTAGGGACCAGTAAAATAAGGTTGCCAGATAAAATACAGAGCACCCAGTTCAATTTGAATTTTGGATTTTTAATATAAAATATATCTTGTGCAATATTTAAACTAAACAAACCACTCATTGTTTATCTGAAATTCAAATTGAATTAGGCATCCATTTTTTTATTCACTAAATCTGGCAACTCTACATTAAAAACCACCATGTAACCCACTCAAAGATGTCCTCTTCTGACCATGCACATTCCTTATATCTAATAAGGCCTTGTCAGAGATCGGTTTATCAGGTCTCCCAAGCATTCACCCAAGCAGTGGATGCTTTATAAAGCATGGGACATGAGTCAGAGGAGTGGATGGAGAAAACATACTACAGAGGATGCTCTGAATTTGGAATCAGAATACCCTGTTCTAGAACCAGATCTGTCTTTTATATACTGGGCCCATCATTAAACTTCTGTGCCTTAGCTTCCTAGGGTATAAAATGTCAGTGATAATCTCCACCCAGATACCTCTCACCCTCTCAGATGATTCTTCTTAGCACATCCCTCTGTGGGACATTACGTGGGAACCATATGGGAACATATGCGCATCAGGAGGTGCATTTATTGTTACTTATGGGAAGAGATGGGAGGAAGCTGTCATGAGGGACACACTGGGTCAGGGAAGAAAAGACCTCAGATGGCCTTTGCATAGATCTTGCCCCTCACTGGCATTAAAAATACCTGCTGCTGGGGCGCCTGGGTGGCTCAGTTGGTTAGGTGACTGCCTTCGGCTCAGGTCATGATCCTGGAGTCCCGGGATCGAGTCCCGCATCAGGCTCCCTGCTCAGCGGGGAGCCTGCTTCTCCCTCTGACCCTCCCCCCTCTCATGTACTCTCTCTCTCTCTCATTCTCGCTCTCTCAAATAAATAAATTTATAAAAAATAAATAAATAAAAATAAAAAAATAAAAATAAAAATACCTGCTGCCATTAGACCTACCCATTTTCCATCCCCACAAACTGCATTTCAAATCCTTATCAGTCAATAGCTTTTTTTTTGGCTTTTGCCAGCATGTACATACCAGGCATAATCAAGCCTCATTATATAAGTGCAGCAGAGCTTGGCCTGGTCTATCCTTGGAGAGGTAACTGCCAAGGGGAGCACGGGAGGCAGCAGTGATACGAGACCCTGTCCTCTGAGTCAGCCCTGATGCCAGCCGGGTGAGGTAAGCCTCCGTTGGGGGCGCCATTCACCTGCTGGCTTCTGGCCTCCCTCTGGCGGCAATCACCTCTCAGCAGACTGGCTAGCGTGTGAGTAACAAGACAGGTTTGTTTCATGTAGCTCCTGGATACAAAGTGGTGGCCTGGATTCCATACATCAGTGGAGGGCAGACAGAGAGCCGGCTCTACCCCTGAAGGAGTGCTCCCAACCCGGCTCTCCAGTGCTGCTCTAGCCATGTCTCTGGACTCCTGGACTCCTGGACCCTTGGCCCTGCCTTTCAATCCAAGGCTCAGCTGCCCCATCTTAGATGCCCCATGAGCCTGAATGACCCACATCTCCTCCGCTGTCACTCCCCACCAACACAAGTGGCAGACCCCAGACAAAGCGGAACTAAGGCTGAGGTTTTCCTCCAGATCTGAGAAATAAAACTTACATGAACAAGAGCAAGCTACCCCAGGCTCAACGTTTCTGTGGTCCAGAATAAGAAGGAATGTGGTAGAGTCACAGTTAAAGAGCTTTGATTGAGACCACAGGAAGAACCCTACACACACTGCCCTCACAGTACGGGGACATGGGCTACAGATAGTGGGACATGTCACTAAAGGAGGTCTAAAGCACCCTTGTACTTCATGACCCAGAAGAAAAGGAAATACAATGGTCCCGAAGGAAAGTTCCCAAGAAGAGAATATGTGTGATTCTTTGCGCCATGAAAATAAGCTGCTGCTTGTCTCAGTATGTGCTTGGAACACACAGCATCCACTGGGACACCTTCAGCACAGCAGGTCTTCTGATGCCCAACTCTGGTGATTAGAAAACAATGGGCTTCAAATCTGATCATCCAGTCAACAGGCCTGTCAACCTCATCCATCCTGACCCACTGACTCGCCCTGCCCTGCAACACTTGGGTGGCTGCCATGCTGACTCAGAGCGCCGTGGGTCTAGGTACCGGGCAGGCACCAGACAGCTGCATGCTTTCACACATGGAGCCTACAACTCAAGCCCAGTTGACAGAGGAGAGGAACAGAGGGGTCCCCGGGGGAAGGTACAGAAAGACACCCACTGGGGAGCTAGCAGCCTGTCAGGCTCCCTTCAGAGCTCCAGCACCCAGGTCTGGCCTGGGGCCTGCCCCTCCTGGCTCAGACATGGCTTCTGTCTGTCCCTTCAGACCAGATCTGGTTTCACTAGGCCTGGAACTCTCCAGACCCTTTCCTGCTGGGAGCTGATTTATTTGGATGCATCTGTCAGAGCAAGACTGAAGGGTGTCTGGATGGCCGGGAGCCCAGCTGTGGCAGATGGTGCCTCAGGATGTGCTCTGAGCGAGGCTCACACGAATTTCACCTGCCCCTTCCCTTTTTTTCTCCCTTCCCCCTCCTGGGAAAGGCCCTCAAAGAAGCTAAGAACATCTGCACAGCCCATGAGAACCAGGAAAGAGAGCAGGGTATCCCGGGGACCAGGCGAGCACTAAGGAAGCCAGCATGCTAGTGTGACATGTGCCAAAGCATGAGGATCTAGACTTTATTTTGCCACCGGCAACATCTGTGATGGTGAGCATGTCTGTGGGCCTCTCAGTGCCCATCCTCTAAGATAATTTCTAGCTCAGAGACTCAGTTCCCCAACTCTGGGAAGAGTTTTTTGATCCCATGGGGCCAAGCAAATCTCTCTTCCTCTTGATCACATGGCACCTGCTCTCCCCTAATAAAGCACTTAAATAAGAACAGTCCCAATGCAGAGCCCTGTACCCTGACTCAGGCTCTCCAGGAACAAAAGTACACGTGAAATAAATTTTGCTGATGTAAAGCAGACAATTTACAAATAATAAAACATATGATAAATATGTAAATTCCACATAGCCCATTGATTCTTATAGAATGCTTTAGTAGATTGTTGCCAGACTCCTGTATCTGCAGCAAGCCTGGGGTTGCTTTTTAACCATGATTTAGTTAAGAGCTGTATTTGACAACCAGCTTGGAAAATCCCTGACAATTTAACACTTGGTTCTCGATATCCAGTAGGTGCCGACTCCACACCGGACATCAGGCCCCTGACGGTAGGGCCTGCGATCACCTCTGTCTGGAGCACCAATCCCAACCTGGCCCAGCAGTCATCACGGTTCAGCCTTCAGCCTGCTCCCTGAATTGAACCTGCTCTCCTTAGTTTACCCAAAGAGGAAAGCCAAGTAAGCAGAGTCTGATAAAGTAGGAACAGGTGTCCTAAGGGAGTGTGGGCAGGGATGGCGGCAGGTGATGGGTAGCCAAGAAGACTCCATAGACGGGGTGAGTCAGAGGTCAGAGAAAAGTGATAGACATGGAATGGGGAGAGCAGAGGTCAGAGAGGGTGTCCCCTGGGGGAGGGACAGCACAGGTAAAGGCATGATATGAACAGCTGCCTTTCCCCAGCACCCAGACCACTCACTGACCCTTCCATTTGACAAACATTAATTGTCCACTGTGTGCTAAGCACTGTCCTCCGTTAAAGTCCCTGCTCTTGTGAAGATTAAATTTCGTTAAGGGAGAGACTCAATACACAGCAAAAAAAAAGTCCCAAGGGTGAAAGATGCAGTGAGTAAACAAACTTGATTTCAGTATAAGAAAGAACTTGACACGGAAGCTAATCCCTAGGGATATTAAACAGGTGCTTCCAGATGAACTGTAAGGCATGGTTATGCAAAGTCTCTTTCATGCAGGACTTCTCAGGACCTTGGCTGTGTTCTTGGGGCTATGAGCCACCAGTCAGTGGTTATAGGTTGCAGCGTTTGCCAAACTTGTTTTATGGATGAAAGGGTAAAAAAGTGGGTAGGAGTCCTAGGGTAAAGATCCAAAGGGTCTGACATTCTGTCAAGTTACTGTGGGAATACTATCTCAAGTCTAGGTGATTGAGACACAAGTAGAGAACATCAGAGGAGTAGAAAGGCTGGTCCAGAAAAGTAGCTGCTCTTCTTGGCTTAGCTCCTGCTTCTTTGCCCTGTCAACCCTCACCTTCCCTTCCCTGTCCCCACTGGAAATGGATCCACAGCCACTGGTGGGGCCTGCCTTAGGGAGGAGCTCCCACCTCTGTCCTTCTAGGAGCAAGGCCCACCCCTGGGCTGTGCAGCAGCCAGCCTTACCTGGCAAATAAATAGGCTTCTCAACTCCTGGTTCTTGGCCAGACTCTTGAGGGAGCAGTTGGAGCCTCCTGAGCGCTCATCCTGAGACACAGGCCTTCACTTCACCAGTAACATGTGGAGTTAATTAGGCTTCCCCAGGGGTTTCTAAACTGTGTTCCATGGAACCCCAGCATCCTCCAAGGTGCCTTAGAAGTCACTGGGAGAGGCAGAGGAGGAGCTGAGGGGATGGGGCTTTAAGCCCCTCCCTGTCTCAACCACAGAAGACCTTTCTGCTCCACTGAGGCTCTGCATAAGAAGACTGATCTGAAAGCTAGACAGAAAAACACATTTCCTTAAGTTAACCCTTAAAAAAAGAAAAAAGAAAAAAGAAAAACACATTTCCAACATACCCAGGACTCCAGGTTTGCCTCTGGTCCCTCCAGACATCCAGCCACCTCCTAAACTCATCTCCCTCAGCAACAGTGAGTAAATAGTAATGTAGCAATTAAGAAATAATAGTATTTAACAGCCTTTGGCATGAATTTCGGCAGTTGACCGCATGTTCCTCCTCACACACTCGGGTCCATCTACCTCCCAGTTCTGGAGCAGGAAGGTAGACAGAGAAGAAAACTCAGGCCCAGGAAGGAGAAGCAGCAGAGCAAGGATGCCCCAGATGAGCACAGCCTCTATGCAGTCTGACAGCCCCTGCCCATCCCCTGGCTCCCAGCCACAGCCCCACCTCACTCTGGAGCTGCAAGCCAGGATCTCATGGAAACCCCTCTTTGCTTTTGGCCCTACTTCATGGTTTCACTCACAGCAGACTTTGCCAAATTTTGAGCCAGCCCTGAATGACAACCATTTTCCCCAGGATTAAAAATCCCTTTAGTTGAGCCATTATGCCACACAGGCTGAGCCTGGGAGGAACATCTGGGAAGACATCTGGTCCATCAGCCGACCTCCCTCGCAGACGTGGCCTTCATGGGCATTAGCTCTGGTTTCTGCCACAATACCAAGAATGGGGCTTTGGGTCCCTGCTAAGGCTAAGGACTAACTCAGTGCCTGAGGAGAGTCAACAAATTTCCAGCTCTTTGCAATGTGGGCAGAACCTGCCCTATCAATTTACTTAACCGCACATTATAATAATAAGCGAAGCAATGGCTTCAAAGATGGTCCATTTCCTCAATAAAGGCAGAGATTAGCAGGAATTCAAAATGTCAAGTTATCTTGCAATACTGGTGAAAGCTACAAAGACACATTGTTTTGCTCTGTGGCAGGCTGAGATAATTTCAGCCCAGTTCCTCTCTCTCCCCCAGCAGTCACCCATAAGACAGCCTGACCTTGACAGAGAAGCTTTCGCCACCACGATTTTCACAGAAACCCTAGATAGTCACCCTTATCTCTCTGGGGAATAAAGTTGCTGGGGGCTGTTTGGGAAGGAGGGAGAGCCCAGCCCAGGCCCTGTGTTTCCTGGAAGAGAGATGGTGGTGGTGAGGGGGCCCATGGTGTGCAGGGCGGGGGGTCAGCCACGTGAGCTGCTCCATTTCTGGCGGTGGCACCACCAGCAGACCTCCCTGGAGCCAGTCAGTCGAGTCAGACTGATTAGGCCAATTCACTCTTTATCTGGGACCAGCAGATAAGGCTTGGAGCCCAGAGGGGTGACTATGGGATGTGCCCAGTGGGAAGGAGACCTAAGGAACACTGTAGCTGATGGGGAGGGCAGGGAAGAAGAGAGAAAGTCCTCTCAAGCTCCTCCATTGCGGCCCCTCTGTGGGTCTCCAGTGGTTTCCAGTCAAGATGGGGATGCTGGTTTTCCCTCCATGTGCCACCTGAACACCTTAGGCCAGCGGCCCTCTATCTCCAGGGAATATCAGAGTCACCTAGAGGGCTTCTTAAAGCACAGATGGCTGGGGAGGTCTTGATTCAGTAGGCTGGGGAGGGACTGGGAACTTGAATGTCCAAGTTTCCAAGTGACTGATGTTACCAGTCCAAGGACCACACTTCAAAGAACTGTTAGTGAATGTCCTCAGGTCCATCTCCCTCACCCACCTCCCTCACTACTCTTAGAAGACAAAGATCACAGGATACCCTGCACCTTAGTCATATTACAAATGGGGAAGGGTGGCCATGTCTCTCCCCACAATCTATCACACTGAGATGTTACCATAAATGAGCTGTGGGCCTCACCTTCCCCATTTGTAATATGACTAAGCCACATTCAGGCAAGCTCCTTCCTGCACTAGAGTGTTCCAGGGCCCTGAAAGAGAAAGGAAGGCCTAGCTTCACATGCACGTTTGCCAGGGGCCAGCCTCCTTCTCTCCATTCACCTGAACATTGTAAGAAACAGGTGGGGATGCCTCATAATAATAACAGAATATTCTCAATTCCTCCTGCCATCCCTTACAACATTACTGTCACTCATTTTGCTTATTCATAAACCATAATTACTGAATACATTGTGGGTCCTATAATTTTGAACAAACTGCTCTCTGGTTGATCAATTAAGAATAATAAAAATAAAAGATTGACTTTGTCTCCATTTACTCCTTCTCTAATGCTCTAATGCTTCTTTTCTTTATTATTATTTTAAAAGTTTTTTGGCTTCTTTTCTTTATGTAGCTCTGAGTTTCTGACCCATATAATTTTCCTTCTCTCTGAAGAACTTTTAACATTTCTTGCAAGGCAGGCCACCTGGGGACAAACTCCTTCTGTTCTTGTTTGTCTAAGAATGTCTAGTCTTTACTTCTTCTTCCTTTTGAAGGATCATTTTGCTGGATACAGAATTCTAGGTTGGTGGTGTTTTCTTTCTGCACTCAGCTCCCACACCACTTGTCCACTTACGACCAAACTGCCAAGTGCCCATCTGAAGATGTTACTTGTTTTCAGCTTTCCCCCCCACTTGTCACCTCTCTGTGTCCTTCTTCCCTGGATTTAAGGTTTGAGCAAAATATTCGTTCTGATGATGAAGGCGTTTAATCGACTTTTTAACGTCTCATCTCACCACCTTCTACCTGGGGCCCTCTCCTCACTTTGGTGCCAAGCACAATAGAACCTTGTCTGTGTCATCTTCCCCAGAGGGCTGACAGATGCTGCCCCAGCCACTGTCACCCAGGCTATACCAGAAGCCACCTGCTGCCCTGGTCCCAACCTTGATCTGAATCACAGAGGAGAAACCTGGCAACCCAAGTCCTGCCCTCTGGACCACTACCAAGATCTCTGGCACTCACACCGAGACCTTGCAAATCTCCACAGACTGCCCACATGAGTGATGTTTCTGCAGCCAGGCATCCTCCATCCCATCCCCATTCTTGCTTTCAGATGACCGCCACAGGGCAGAGGACTACTTGCTCTTCCTCATCAAATCATATTTTCACCTCTCTCTCTAATGCTGTTCCCACTGGACCTCCTGCCTGAAATCTGGAAGGGAACTCAGAGAATGTGGGCTATAATTCAGAGCTTCAGTCCCCACAGGGCAGAGATGGGCAGTGACCACAGACCATTACATGGGCTGGCATTCTTTGGGTCCGTGGGTCACCACACAAAGGTGGCTCAGGGACAATCCCTTCCATTCTGCAGGTATCCTGCCAGACACATGGGCTTTCTTTATTCGAACATCACCAACAAGTCATGAAGCTGGCCGAAGGAACATCTCCTAGAGCTGCAGGGGAGAAAAGCTGAGATCCCAAGAGGAAAAGATTTGCCTGACATTGCATAGCTAATTCTTAGTGGAACAGAGAACAGAGCCCAGGTCTCTGAGACTTGAACATGCACTTTCCCTCACAGCAAGTTGGTCCTTGGGGATATCATTTGACTGGTCTAACTGCATGTGCCCACATGGGTGGTGCAGGGGCCTCTCACTGCTCCATGGGCTATCATGAATGAGCTCTCCAAGCCCCCTACCTGGGGAATAGGAGAGACCCTATATCCCACTCTTGAGGGGCCTGCTGCCCCATCTCAGGCTCTTGGGCCCTTCCTCAACTCCAAAGCACAAGGTCCCAGACCTTTTCCTGCTTCCCAATCCCCTGCTGCCCCTTCTTCCTGGCCAGAAGAGGCTGCTCAGCAAACATATATGTCTTCCTGGTGTTCATGCTACTTGCTGCTGGGGAGAGGGTTCAAACTCCAGATGAAAACTAGATCCTTCAAAGTCAAAGCAGAGCTGGGAGAAGATCCATATAGAAAAATGTTTCTCCAAGGGTATTTCACAGAACACCAGCAATTTTCCTTAAAGCCAGAGTGCTACAGACAAACACACTAGAATCTCCCAAGGTCTGGTTTGGGAGAGACATGGTTCCCACTGAGTAAATGTTCTGTGAAGTCCTTGTAGAAAGGGATCTGCTTCCCAAACTTATTAGATTGTGGTACCCTTTGTCAACAATCTCAGGATGACCCTCTGTAGAATTAGGACTCAGCACAGCTCAATCTAGGCCCAGAATTAGTTTTTAAGACATTTTAAACAGGTAACAGCCTGAGAGAACATCTAGCCCAGGGGTCAACAAACTATGGCCAAATCTGGCCATGGCATATTTTTGTACAGCCTTTTAACTAGGAATTTCTTTTTTTTTTTTTTTGGTTGACATTTTTAAAGAGCTGGGTAATGGGGGGCAGGGGGAGGGTGGTAAGGAAAGGCATATGTATCAGAAACATATGTGGCCCTGCCAAGCCTAAAATATTTACCAACTTTTCCTTTACAGTAAAACCTTGCCAACCCCTGACCTGCCGCCCCACCTCTCAGGTAAGATGTGGTCAAAAGTACCCTCCACAGAGAGGAGGAAGGAGCTGGACAACAAAGATGCAGGAAAAGGAAACCATCCCTCAGCCCCGGGTGGACATCAGTTCTTCTGAGGACAGTGAAAATATGCCCTCTGACCACCTCCTGCAGAGCCCGCAACCTAGAAAAGGATTGGCTGGAGGAAATGAGCTATGCCTGGACCCAGGACCAATGGAGGGAGAGAGGGACCAGGGACAGGCCTGGTGACACCCCTCCCCACCAGGAGAACCGGCTGGAGGCACAGTGGCCCACCAGCATCTGGGAGGCGGGTGTGACGGGTGGGCGAAGTCTGCAGGGCTGGGCTAGTCCGGCAGGGCGGCCTGCTGGTGGTGGGTGGGATTGCTCTGAGAGGCTCTGAGAGCCCAACAGTCCCAGGCCTGCTGCCTGCTGATCTGAGTTCTCTGTAACCCGACCCAGACCCAGCCGTGAAGGACAGGGCGGAGGGGCAGAGGGGCATACACAGTATACAAAGGGATTCGAGGGGATTTGGTTACAGAGTTGCACCAGCCACTTCCTGGAATCCAATGGGAGTGAGTTCTGAGAACTGGAAGCAGGGAGGGGGGAAGCTAAGCGGGCAAGAGAAAAAAAGGCCAACAGCTGGCTTGTGAGTGTGCACGCTGGGAAGGGCCGCTGCGCCCAGTACTACCGGGCTGGTAGGCAGGTCGTGCTCTTCCACCAGCCCGGAGGGATTCTGGGGCGCCCGGGGCAGCCGAGGCCTCCTATGGGCAGCCTCTCCCTCCAACCTCCTCCTCACCCCCCACTGCCCCAGGTGCCCAACCCACCCCAGCTCTTTGCCCCCAGGAGCCCCAACACCTTTCTCTCTCCTTCCTTCCTCCAAGTGTCCCCACTACTTTGCCTCTGTCCTCTGGGAGCCTTTCTTTCCTCCTCCTCTTCTGCCCTGCCCCTCATGTTCTTCTGTTCCCCCCTTGGAACTTCTCTTCCACCACCTGACCCTCCCTTACTGTAGTTCCACACTTCATGGCTAAGCAGTCAAGGACAGATGCGCAGCTGGGCCTGAACACTGTCCATCTCGAATGCGGTTTGGAACAGACTAACAAAGGGAGCCTCACTTCTCCACAGTGGTTCTGCAGCCTCCCTGGTGCTCTCTCTCCAGCCAGACAGGAAATCAGGAAGCCCCGGAGAAGGTGGTACAGGATCAAGGCTGGTTCTCCAAGCCTACTTCCTCCCAAGGCAGCATGCCTGCTGGGCCCAGTCATGACTCATGGGCAGCTGAACAACCCTGCTTCTCCAAGCCAGCCCCCTGCCACCACCATACACACTTCATTTGCCTATTTGCTTCTCTTTCCCCGTGACCCACCAAGACCAAGGAAGGATGTTGGGACCACTCCTGTGCCTGGACCTCTATGGTAGCCGTGTGCATCCAGGTGAAAGCACTGAGTGATAAGACAAGGTGGCTTTACCCGCTAACCACAAGCTTCTTGAGAGGAGGACCTGTGCCTTTTGACAGTGTGGTACAAGGTCACTGTGACCACACTCCCAAACCAATGCATTTGCCTCTGGGACCATCCTGGAAGATCTGTTACATGTGGAGATTAAGAACATTGCCCCCAACCAGGTCTGGGAAAGATCTGGAGTCATTTGGACAAGGTGTGTCTAATTGCTTCGGTGTTTAGCTAAGGAAATCAAGACGACATGCGGTGGAAATCTGAAGGGACCTATTCTCCAGACTATATATCACAAGCCTCCTACTGTGTGACATCCTAACATCAATTGCATCAACTGTCAGATGTCCCTTCCAGGAGGAGCCAGCAAACAGGGTGCCATCCCAGGCCCATCTAAAGCTAGTACAGGGAAGACTGGTCCCTTCTTTCAGCAACACATCTTTTTGTTTCACCCCAACTTGCTCCCGGGACCTGCTGGGTGGTGTGGACCATGCCTGAGTCATGTATGATTTTTGAGGATGACATTGTGGTATGATGCCAATATACAGAAGCAAAGTAAAGACTCCAGCAAGTTCCTTGGCCTTGTGTATGAGGCTTCCCTGAAGTAGAGTCCGTGTCCCTGGATTTGCCTTGACCATTCTTGTCACTGGTTCTCCAGCCTGGAAAGCACTGTCCTCCTCTCTATGTCTATCTCTCCAAGAGATGTTCTGATCCTCCCTGACTTGACTGATGTTTCCCTTCCCCGAGCTCCCAGGACACCAGTTGCCCAAGTCACACACCTGGCCCCTAAGCCTCTGTGTGTGGTAAGCTGGATTTTTCTATGTCCACCTAGGGGAAACCACCAGGGGTCTGGGCAGGTCCCTTCAGATCCCTTTTACTGGTTCATTGCATGCTTTTCCAGCTCTGGTGTGCATTTTCTTCCCTAGTGCTTTGTACTGGCCTCCATTCTCCTTTGGGGGACTCCCTTTGGCCTGCTGGAGCCACTTCACCTGCACACAAGTAGACAGCCTGACATGCCTGGGATTTTATGGGCTCATGGGATGACCTCTGTCTCCCCTGTTATAGGACATCTATCAGTCAGGATCTAGACTTGGCCGACAGAAAACACATGCGTTATCTTCACGGAGAGAATTTAAAGAATAATTAACTTAGTACTAAGAACAGAAAAGGTGAAGGGGAATACTAAAGTAGCAAAGAGGTAGCAGTTATTAGAAGCAGCTAAGTCTCTCAGTATGAGGGAACAAAAGGGAATACTAGAATGATGAAAACTTGAAGGCCTGGAGGAAGACACCCCCAGGGCTAAAATTCAGCCCTCTCAAAGGGGTTAATGCTCTGCTGGAGGAAGGGCCCCGTGGTGCTGGGACCCAGAGCCCTGAGAAGGGAGTGTCAGCCAAGAGATGATGGCATTTCTGAGGGGGAACAATGAGCCTACTTCTGCAAGTGTTGGAAAAACTGGAAACTGGAACACCAGCTGCTCCTGAAAGGGACTGTCCATGTGGAGCAGCACCGCTATGGAATGCCCACAGGAACAAGGAGCATATAGAGCAATCGAAACAAACAGGGAGGAGCGCTGGCCACACCAAACTGGGGGCTGCCTTGCAGAGAGGATTCAGTGTATCCCCCTACAGGCTTTAGAATCATGAGTTTCAGGGGCAACAGAGGCAGAGCCAAAACTGAAAAAGAGAGCTTTTGTTTTGTTTCAACATGGGCATACTCTGATATTGTGCTCAAGAAAAGAACTGTTTCTCTTTCATGTATGGGTCAGTTTATTCTGGGAAACAATAAAGAAGACCCCTATGTAAGACACTTAACTAAACAGGTCCTTGCATATGGAAACTACAGAACATCCCAAATAAGGCAGACCCCAGTGATTAGGTAGTGGAATCTCACTTCATCCTCCCACCCACTACTTCCCAGAGGATGGGCCTGAATCCCAGAGGGACCAAGTGGTCAGAGAGTGGCAAGACCAGCCCTGAAACTGGAGTCATTTCTCCATTCAGCAAGTATTTATTGAGTACCTACTGTTTCAGCTTCAGGTCTAGGACCTTGGAAAATATCCACTAATCAGACATTTTAGGAACTGGCAGGCATGGAATGTAAGCCATATGGTGGCAGTGATGTTTCTGTCTACATCTCTTCCTTCCAAGATGCTCTTTATTACTTTAGGATGGATTCATTTTTCACTTGTTTCATCTGCAAACCTCATCAAGAATCAAAACACAGTGAAAGGGGGAAGTCTGATGAGGTAGCAGCTTACAGATGTGATAGGAACTACATTTCCCTCCATGGACATTGGCCACCATAGTTCTGGAAACTCTGGGACTGTCCCAGTTTCAAGTACTCTGCTCTCTATGACTGGTATATCCTAGGTACTTGGGTCGTGATGCTTTGCATATACATTATGTCTATAGCCACACTCCACTTAGGAACCATCTTGGTGCTGGGACTGGGCAGCACAACAGCTCCCCCTGGTGTTTTGGAGGAATGGTCCAGACACTGGTGGGGACCTACAAGGGTTGAAAATCAGCTGTTTACCAAGTTCTTTCAGGAACATAACCAATTATCCCTTTTGAGAACTTTAAAAGATCTAGTGTGAAGCCTCAGAGAAAATGGAGAAGTCAGAGTTTTTTCCGGGCTTGAGAATCCTTAGATTCTGTTCTCCTTGTTTCCGGTGACACCCAAGCCCATTTCTTGTTGGTGACAGATGTGAATGTGCCCTGAACCTGTAAGATAAGAAAGACAAGGAGCTCAAACATGAAGACAGAGGAGGCATTGGAAAAAACATAGATGTGGCTGCAATTCATTGTTCACCTGCATTCTGATGGAGTAATATGGCCCCTGCTCACTAATCCAAGGGCTGAACTGAAATCCAATTTATCTAGATCTTTGTTTTCCCTCTTCCCTTGACCCCCATTTTTTATCTCTTTCTTTGATTACCAGTCAACTCATGGGAAAAAGAAGAAACAAAGGAAAATCAAGTCCTTCCTAATTCTGATGATCAGTAGCTTGAGCCTTTTCCTTATCGGACTTTCCTCAAAATGTTTGGTAATGTATATTGAAATTCCAAGAATCCTAACATGTATCTGGTTTATCCTTTTCCACATAGTCATGGAAATTTGAACACAGAATACCTGGCAATTCATTTATTACATGGAAAAACAGAAAATGAGATGGAACAAGTGATGGCACCTTTGAAAACTCAAATATTCCCAGACTGGGACTCTTTGCTAAGAATCTGTTCTCTGTGTTTAACGTGTGCCCATCAGTGGGCATGTGCTCTTTTCAGCCAATAAAAAAAAAAAAAAAAAAAGCATCTTTGGAATAGAGAAGTTGGGGAATGCAGAGTAAGTATCATCCATCCCTTTTCTATTTTAATAGAATAACCCCCAACCTATCCTAACCTATCCTAAATAAGTAGACATCTCCACTGCACTAAAAGTTCTTTAAGCAATAAGATCTTACAAACTCTCTTGGTTACCCATTCCCGGTTGTTGCCAAAGTTCACCATAAATGCTCTCTGACACTGCTGATGGGAGGATAGGTCAATAAAACCTCTCAGAAAAACAATTTGGAAAAAAAAGTATTAAGAATCTTAAGGACGTCGCCCTCTTTGACTCTCACTTCTATAGCTGTAGCCTAAGAAAATTCAAAAAATACTAATAATACTGAATAAATATGTACATTTTGTATGCATATTTGCATAAAAGCAAATAATTAGAAATGTACTAAATATAGGATGTTGGTTAATTTAAGTTTATGTAAATCCAAATAACAGAGTATTATGCAGATCCTATAGTGCAGGATATAATGCAGAAATTATATATATGTATATATAAAATGCAGAGATAGATAAATATAAATAGATCAATCACATACACACAATGTTAAATGTTAAAATGATGTCTTTTCTGGCTCATTTTTGGCTGAAGCCCTAAAGAACAGAGAACAGAATAAGAGGGAGCAAGTATTCCCACATACCAAAGACGGCAGGCGGCAGGCAGCCCGGGAAGGGAGCAGTTAACATTCCCAAAAGGAAGCCTTCAACTAGTAGGAGATGAAAGTGAATGGATAAATGCCCCAGCCTCCCAGCAAGGGAGGGGGGGAGACATTTCTAAGGTTCATTTCACGTAGTTTTTCCCTCAGTTGCCCAGGACAGTAATCAGTTCAGTAACACACTCTATATTCCCCCTTCCCAGGTCCACTCACCCTATTCCCCCATTCCTGCTTCCTAGAATATACTTCATAATATAAAACCTGCCCTCAGGTCCTTATCTCAGGCTCTACTGGAGGGCGACTAAAGTCACTCCCAAAATGTAATACTTTCTTGAGCACAGGTTTTTAGGTCTCAAAACTCAGGAAGGAAGCTATCTTCAAAGAGCTTTTGTTTCGTCCCCCAGCCAAAGCAAGGAAACAAAAGGAAAATGTGGCTGGCTGATTCAGGCAAGGGAGAGGAAACGCTAAGAGGATACACACGAACTAATAATTCAATGAACTATCCTGTCACAACATCATCATCAGTGCTGCCATTATTACTGTCAAATGCCAAAAATGCAGAAGTCAGAATCCCTGCCAGGCAGGCATTCAGGACCCTGGAAAAGACTTCTGAGGCTAGGACCTGTTTCAGGCATTTCCTCTGCCTAATACAATTACCTGGCTGCTCCAGCTGTTTGCAAGGAGACTGTGTTTTAGAGACCACAAAGTTATACCCACCAAAATGTAGTGCTGAGTGTCAGGGATGGGAGGACTCTGCTTTGTTATGAGTCTCTCATTCCCAATATGGAACCCAAGGCACATCTAGGCAGATAGCTGGCTCTCTTCTCCTTTCTCTTCATGGATTTCAAACTGTACTTTAAGAACAAGTAGGGATTCTGAGGCCAGGAATGAAGTGGCCCTAATAATGTGTGGTCCCTGGGATCCGAATAGGAAGCCAAAGGAGAGCAAGCTGTCCTGATTCAATCCCAGATTCTTATCCTTGGCTCCCCTGTTTACAACACCAAACTGGCCCCTGGACTATTTGATAAATGTGGGCAAGAGAGACATGGAACCAACAGGGTCAGTAGTGGTAAATTCCAAAGGTTTAGGATAGAGGTTACAAAGTCAATGTCTTCAGGGCTCAGGCCAGTAATATTAATATAAGTGAAACAAGCAGAGATTTGCAGAGATAATGATAAAGAGTGCATGACCCCTCTAAAAAGTACTTCTGAACTCTAATCAACTGGGATGCAGTGTTGCTAGACAAATTTTAAGAGCAACAAAGAAGTCAAAAATCCAGATTGTATATGAAAGTTGCTGACTTCAGTGGTGGCAACCAGTTCAAATGTTTTTTGCTCACCCCATGTTGGCCTACATGGTCAAAACACATCTGCAGGACTGTATTTGGCTCCTAAGCCATCAGGTGGATGTATATCATGGGAGTAAGATAATCTACTGTAGTTGGAGAATGTATTAAAAAAGACATCAGATGGCATAGTAACAGACAACTTTAAAATTTTAAAATTTTGAAAAAACAGAAAGAATGGAGAAAGACTTTAGGAACTGAGCTACAGACGGGACTGCATTCAAATTCATAAACTTACAAACTTCAATTTTGGGCCAGTTTCAACATCTGCTATTATGAGGTATAAGGATAATGGTGACTTTATGTAGCATTATGACCCTGTTGCTTCACACAATGTCCTGACCCTGGGAATAGCCAGTTGGCTTTCTTCTTCCTGTCACAGGCTTACCTACCTGAGGAATATCTGGTTTAGGACTAGGAGGTTCTGTGCCCTAACCCCACTCCCCTACTGCTACCCCCAACCCCCAAAATTACCTCTTTTACAAGAAGCCTGAGACTACCACCAAGACAAGTAGAAAAATAGCCCATTGCATGATGACATCCAGAAAGAGGTGAAGGCCCATGAATAGAAAGGATAACTATCACACAGGGTCTAGAAAAGGAAAAGTAAGGTTGACACTTAGACAAGACCCAAAGAAAGAAGTTCTTCGCCCAGGCAGAGCCCGGATGAGGCCCTGGAGGGCTTTAGTCCAGGGGACTGTGAGAGTAGAAAGAACACTCCATTACCTCTGCCTTGCAGTGATTTTTCAAGTTAGTCATTCAGTGTGTTTATTCAGTGTGTTTCAGTTGTAGAATTGAGATCATTGTTATAAGATAAGCAAAATAATAGCACAAGCTCCAGATAAAGTCTTGTTGGAACGTGGCCATATGGCCACTCACTTACTGTGGCTGCTTTTGCCTACAAAGACTACAATGCGTACTATCCTGCCTTTTACTTCCAAGGTCCCCCCTCAAGTAGCCCTATCACCTGACATAACTCACAAAAGCAGCTGTAGGTGTAACTTGGGTCATGATTTTTTACTTCATACAGGACTTTCATCAATAAATATTTAATGCCTTAGACACTAAGATTCAAAGATCTTGCACTTAATTTCAGTCTTGGGGCACCTGGTAGGCAGGTCTCCCTGCGCTGCTACTTTGACTCTAGACTATAAGCTCTTCCGTAACACATGCATGTGGACAAGGCCAGGTTTTATGTAAATCTGGCAAAAATGGTGAATCTGGAACCAGGATGAATTAGGAAAGGCTACTGACCTCCTTTGCTTTTGCCTTCTCTCCAAGACTACACCAGTGTATGCCAAACATGTGACTACTGCACATTATTACAAATATAGTAAAGCATTATGACAGGGTACCACCACAAGACAGAGCTATGGCATATTACTACAGGACACCACTGCAAAATATACTTGGTTATATTACTGTGGGGTACCACTGCAAGGTATACTTCTATCTAATGTTATAACTAACATGTTACCACATGTTATATCGAGTGATATAACAGTATTGCAGGATGCCTCTCTTCCTGGGCCCAGAGACACCTGCCATAACATCTTGAAACTACAATTTCTCCCCACCCCCATGCCAAGACCAAATGTACCAACCAAGAGCAAACTGACCATCAGAGAAACCCATGTTCCATCAGGAACAAGCTCATCAATATCTAGAAAATATGACAAAACCTAGGGACCTGCCTAAGTTGGCTGAACAATAGTTTCTTTCAGGTTGCAAAGAAGATAGGAGAATTGGGTTTTGAGGCCTCAAGCTTATAGATCAGCTTTGGTCTGGCTGGCATATGATTTTTAAAGATTGCAGAACTTTTTCAATTTAAGGGTAATGTGTTGAGGGTAGGAGATGATGTGGTACTTTTATAGGAATTATACAAGGTTTTCCACACAGCTTATCAGAATTATTTGACCCCAAGGGTCCCAAGACTGCATTGTATCTAGAGTACACTATCAGAAGAAGCTTGAGGATGTCGTCCTTTAAAAAGTTCCAAATACACATATGCCATTCTAGGCCCTTCCTCACGTTTACAATTCCTGGGCTCCATGTTGATGTGACCTGAACTTGTTTTTAGAACAATGGGCATCTTCATTACTAATTACCAACAAATGAAGCTAGAAGTATAAGCTGATGATCTGTTTATGAGTTTTGTGGTGGTTGTACTCCAGCCCAGCCAGCTTAAAAGGTCTATCATTCTATCAACCCACGTTAAGTTCTTTTCATATCCAGAAAGCATCTCAACCTATCCCAAGCCAAAACCCAATCAAACATTTCATTAGCGAGCCTCTTAAACAGGAACTCCATATTTCCCTCTTACTCACTTGATTATCCCTTTACCTATTATACCCCATTTCTCCTGTTAACATGAAAGAAGGCGGGGGTACTCCAGGTTACCACAGGCCACTCTTCAGCTAAACAAAAACACACAAAACACATTCGTCAGCGAAAGGAGAGAGATTTTACTTAGAGACCCTGGGGCAGAGATGTAAAATCAAAGATGATCATGGTGGTCTTGGGCCTGGACCAAAAGAGGCTTTTCTTTTTGCTGGCCATGGGAGACAACATGACATGGAAAAACATGATGTCAAGCAGTGTCTTCAACCAGAGCATTGGCTTATGCTGCCGACTAAGGAAACAAGAATGAAAAAACATAAGATTTACACTCAGAAAACCCATGTATTTTTTTTTATATAGGGAGCTTCTAAGCTCAATTTCTCAGGTTTCATGAGACATAAGACCAAAGGGTTTGAGAAACCCACCTAAAAAAAAGTAGGTCCAAGGGTTATGTCAACCTCTCTACTGAACGGAAAGATTTGAGGGAGGAAAGAGGCCAGGAAAGAGTTGGAGACAGTCTCTGGAAGGCAAATGGAGAGCTTTGCTTTGACAAAGGCATGACATTTTGGAACACCTGCAACCTTGGATGACAGTTCCTCAAGTCTGAGAGTCCCCTTTTGTAATCAGAAAATGTCATCAATACCTTGTCTTCCTGTTCTTTTTCTGGCATAACTTCTTTGATTTTTTTCTCTGTAGTAAATCCGTCAGATGGCATACTGAACACTTACATCTATAGTACTTCACCATCTTCTTACATTTCCCAGTTCTGGCCAGCAGCAGAGATCTTGTTGCCACAACAGCCTCTGTCTGCTGCCCCCTTCCCCCACCCCAGGTCTATTGATCCAAAGCAGCATCCCCATCACTCCTTTTATATACAGAAACAAGTGGCCATGACATGGGAGCTCCTGGTAAAAGGACCTGATGATTGGTGGTGCCTTGTCACAATGGCTGAAAATCAACAGAAGAGCTTGGTTGGGTGTTTGGGGAGTACTGAGACAAAATCAAGAAAGTACCTATTAGGACTGCTAGAATCAGCTGGCTGCCCATCAGTGTAGCCCATACGAACCACCCTGGAGGATACAAACCAAGTAAAATTGTCCTGGCCTTTCAGACCCAGTATCTTCAAAGCGTGTTCACTTACTGTGATTGGCTGGCACATTTAGGTATGCATTCCTGGTCCCATCATCTTATTTCTAGAAAGAGCTTTTTTTAACAAGGATTTGAACAATATGGACACTTTTAAATGAATGTATTGAGGTATAATTGACATACAATAAACTGCACATATTTCAAATGTACAATTTGGTAAGTTTTGACATAGGTATACACCCATAAATATATCTACACAAATCGAGATAATAAGCATATCCTCCAGTCCCAAAAGTTTCCCTGTGACCCTTTGTAATCTCTCCCTCCTGCCCCTCCCCAGCTCCAACAATGTGGAGTTCAAAGCTCTAGTCCAACGTATCTTGGTAATCTACGACCCCTGCCCTATCCCCCAGAGCCTCACAGAGATATAGCTTCAGCCTCAAAAAGATCAATGTCTGGAAAGAGAAGATATGTATACAAAAAAATTCTGGACAGAATCTGGTAAATGATGTAAAATGTACCCAAAAGGTGAAGAGTTCATTAAAGAAATAATTATACAATTTGGGACCTTGCTTTGAGTTTTGAAAGACATATAAGAATTTAATAAGTAAAGATGCTAAAATATAACAGTTCAACTAAGACACTGAATTTCCCATGACCACCTGTACATTTCTACATTTCAAATAACCCAACTTAGCTGGAACAGCAGAAATTCCCTGAGGGTGAAAACAGAAGACATGGCTAGAAAGCAAGGTTGAGGTTGAGAGGACAGATATGAAATCTCATAGGGCAGTAAAGAGTTTCCCAAACATTTTGAACAAGAGTGACATGATTAGCCTTGCTTTAGGAAGTTTATTTGGACAACAGTTGGCATGAAAAACAGAGATTCAAGTAGCTTCAGTAATAATATAATCCAAAAGTAACAAGGATTGTTCAAGGACTGCCACCCCAGCGCATGAAAATGTCAGCATCATGAAGGAAGACTCAACATGGACAATAAAGGAGAGGGAAGAGTGCAGGAACACACTTGGATGATTGTTGGGTGGTGCCAGAAGGTAAAGACTGGCCAAGAGGCCCCAAGACATAAGTCATCTCCTCTTTTCCTTTAAAACCTGATTTCAAGCACTCTTCCTGAACCATGGTTCACCCTCTCCAAGAGGATCCATCTCATGTGGGGGCAAGGGAGGTGATAATCCAAGCACCTCCCGCAGTCCCTCTCTAATTTCCTACCTCTTGAACATTCTAGGAGGCAAGGAATTATACAGTACTCTTGCTCTTCTTTTAATGTAAGACCTAAGGTTTTAATCCCAGGGAATGTAACATAGGTTGGAAAGAGAGAAAGAGAGAGAAGAAAGAGAGGGACAAAGAGTTATATTTTAACAACCTATGTACACATTTGTGAAGTTGAGTTTAATTTATTCTATGTCCTCTTTCATCAAAAGTTACTAACAATCCAGCTGTTTCTACACCCATAGAATTCAGATCTTTGAACTAAAAGTATTGGAGTCAATGATAATGATATTATGTCCTACAGATGGTTTGATAGAACAACTGATTTATTCATCCAAATTTGTATTGAGGATCTGCGGTTGCCTCTGGGTTTGTGTGTTTCTGTGCTCTTTCCTATGAATTCATGGTAGCATGGGTCAGAGTGAGGAATGGGTAGAAAGGAAGTAATGGAGCCATGTTTGTGAGATCCCAAATTATGACTAAAATATGCCTGAGAACTCACCAGCCTAGGTGCATATCAACATGGATCCCCCTTTCTTGCACACACCAAATGCCTGAATAAATCTTCACTTTGTGAATAGGATATCTTTATTCAAGAACTTTGCTTTGATAAATAATAGCAATCCACCTCTCAACTGGCAAGGATTTACTGACCAACTCTTGAGTGCCTATCTTTGTGCTCAGTATTTTTTAAAAATTATTCTAGTTTCTTACACAAAAACAACTCAGCTCCTCCATTTATTAGCTGCAGGGTCCTTGGACAAGTTACCCAAACCCCCTGGTCCTGGAACACAGCAATAATAGTACCAACTTTACAGAGTTGATGTAAGGATTACATAAATAGGTTAATATCTCTAGAGTACTTACCATATTCCTGGCACTGTTCCAAGCACAAGCGATTATCTTGGCTCTGTACTCCCAGAGTGTAAGGTGCCTGAAGGGAGACACAAAGGTGAAATAATAAGGACCAGTCAAGACTGGATGTCCATCTCAAACTGCAGACTTATCTCTAAAGGAGGAGGTTGAGGTTAAGTAGGGGTGAAGGACACATGGGTAAAGTGAGTCTGGAAGAACTTTCTATGTCAGAGCAATTGTGGTTGAATAAAGCCTCCTTTTTAGAGAAGCTTGACTGTGAAGCAAAGGAGAGGGTGGTTGCTAGAGAGAGGCTTACCTTCTGCTTGAAAACAACCTCCATTCCCCGCTACCTCACCTCCTGTCTCTCCTCTACCCACTGCACTCCTGACCACACCCTCTACTCTGTCTCTGCAGGAACCTAAGTGTCACATGCTCTACAGAGTCAAATAAGGTAGGACTGAAAAATGAGATGAGGTTCCTCCAGTGCTCTGCACAGTGCCTGGCACTCAATAGGTCCCCAGTGAGTGCTATGGCACCCCACATCTGGCACTTCCATGTTTGAACTGTTGCTTTGCAGCTTCACTCTTTCCTGAGTTTTATTCTGCTCTCTGTCTCCTTCCTCAGCTGCCTCCCCTGAAATGCCTAAAGATTGATGATGAATCCCATAATTTTGTCCCTAAACCATCTCTTCTACTCCTGTAGATTCAACTACACAAAACTCTACTTTGCCAATGCTCAGCTCTACATCACCAGCCCCATTGTTCTTCTGAACTAGTTACCTATGTCTCATTTGTCCACTCAGCACATAGTAGTGGACATTGGGTCTGTCCAGTAGACATCTGTGCAAAACTAAAACCAGTACTCTCTGTCCAAATGTAGGTGCTGCTCTAGTATCTACTGGTGGTTATTCAGTCAGGACAGAAGTCTAGGATTCAAATTTTCCCTTCATAGCTCTTTCCCTTCCTCTCCTCAGTCACCTCAGTGTTTTATAATCCACCCCTTCTTCTCTAACCTCATTACTGACTTGGGTCAGTGTACTCTGGGTTTTAATATTCAAGTCTTTTGTCCATATTTCTCTTCTTGGTAAACTTTAAGTATATGTTACCCTCTAGGTGATTAAACTCCCTGCCTCTCTCTACCATGGCAGCAAATACATGAGGAGACACTGTGCAGAAGCACTAAATTAAGTAGATGCAGATTTAATTCCTCCTCTGCTATTTAGTATTTATGTGTCCTTGAGCGATTTCCTGAAGCTTATAAGGAAGTAATTTCCAACTGGGCATTTAGTTTCCTCATTAGTAAAATAATAGGATTGTTATTAAATCCCTGTCTTTCTGGCTTTAACTAAAAGAAGATTTTTAATACCAGAGAAATGAAATAATCTGTCCAAGTTTAGTAGGTCTAGAGGCTTGGATCCAGAAAATCAGTCTGACTAAATGTTGAAGGAAATCATCTCAAGTCCTACTGCTCAGCCCTTCTCCTATAGGTTTGGTCGCTGATCTCATATAGACTTTGTGACATACCAGAGTGGGGAAGTCCAAGGCCACAGTGGCCTGTTTTCTTCAGATGCTCCCCCCATGCCCCATCTCAAGGCTCAGAAAACCATTTTCAGGTAAATAACCAGAAAACCCATGTTGGGATTCTAACATTTACCATGACTGAGTGCAGCTACCCTAGGATATAGCAATGTTGCCCATCCCTTAGGACTCAGAGGATTTTCTTCAGGAGCATAGAAAAATGAACCATCAAGGAGAGAATGGGGGAGGAAGAGGAAAGCAACTGGCAAGTTCTTGAGTGTGTGGACCTGAGGGAATTTAGGAGGAGTAAAGGGAGCAGTTGGAGGATATGTAATAGGAGGGGAGAGAGGAGGTGGTGATGGAGGCATTACTGAAGAGGCTTCATTCATTCTCGGGCACATGGCATGGCCTCGGTGAGAAGCAAGCCATTTATAAGTATTCATCAAGGCCCCATTATGAATAAGACGTTGACCAGCTCTCCTGGACTATAAAGATGAATTAGATAGAGATGCCTCAATCTGGATGTTTACCATTAGAAGTGCCTTAAGTAAGAAGGAACTTCAGAGGCTTACAAACAACCCTGTACTTGGGGGACCTGAGGCTTGGTTTATGCTCTGCTATCATCATCTGGAACGTATCTTTTAACAAGATGCCAGTATAATCACCTTTCACTGGGTCCCGCAAATAATGTAACTTGTTCCAGAAAGACATGGCTTATGAGGAACAGGCATCACAGGAAGTTTCAAGTAAGCCAGGCCAAACCATAGCTAAAAGGGTAACAAAACCAGAAGGAAAAATCTGGAAAATGTCAAGTTGACTTTGTGTGCCCACCTGAAGAACATTCTGAGACCCTCCTACCCTAACCATGGAATTTTATAACCTCAATTTTGTCTTTGCTTCCTTACAGCATGGAAAAACTGCCCAGTACTATTGCAGGACAGTGCTCTATAGGGGATACAAATATTTCCACATGGTGATGCAGTCCTTACCAAAACTCCAGAGCACCTCTGTGGCATCACTCTCCACATTTCCTCCTGAACAAAAATAAGGCTGCCCATCATTGAGAATTTCTTGATCAATAAAATCTGATCACTGCAACACTCAAAGAATCTGTGTCTTTTGGTGGGGGGCATGGGAGAGAAGGAGGACATATTGAAAGTGAAGACTTTATTTTGAAGATTTCACTAGGCAGTCATCCCTGCTGTCCCAGCATAGGGTGTGTGAAGGGCAAAGTGTCACCAAAGTTTTGTATTTTGGACCACAGAATTCCAGGATTTGTGAAAGAGTTACTTTGTTCTCCTTCTTTAATATAAATACAGCTAAACCTACTTTTCAAAATATGAGAATTCTGCCCAAAAGAACAATGCAGAAACCAAATAGGCCACAATTCCGTCAGACAAGCTTTCTTTGTCAGTTCCAATTTTCAAGATACACAAGAGGCAAAGTAAAATTGTTCTTCCAACATTTCTTCTCTCCTTCACCCTCATTGCTCATCACTAAGAGTAGGAAGTGGAGTTTCTTCACAGCAGGCCAAAGAGATATCATTGGATTGTGATGTTCTCTCTTGACCTAACTTTGGTCAGTAGAGTTATAATAGGCATTTATGCTAAAAACAATCCAGAAATACTGAGAGTCTCCTCTGGCCAATGTACTCTACCAACACGTTCATCACAATGCCTTACAATCAAGTATAAAGGTATTGAGCCTTGGCTGTGGCAACAGTCTGTCACTCTGGTCCTTGGCCCCTTTTGGTGACAACTCTTCTCCCTTTCATAGGGCAGGTACCCTCAAACTCAGTGACATGATGGTGCTTGGTGGGTGGGATGATTTGAAGCGGGCAAGGGCTCCTGGCATGTGGGTCACAGAAAATGAAAGGTGAAGGGAAAAGCAGAGAAAGAGCAGAGAAAGAGCACAGAAAGAAAGAAAAAAAAAGCCATAAATCTCAACAGTAGTGCCTCATGGCACAGTGGCAAAAATCCTGGCCTGGATGGAGATGGGGAGACCTGGGCTTGAGATCTAAGTTTGCCTATAATTTGTGACTTTGGCCAAGTTACCCTTCATCCCCAAACCTATTTATTATGAAACTGTTCTCTAGCAACCCTACCAACTCAAAGTTCCTTACTCCAGTTGGTAGATGGATAAAACACATTTGTTCCTAAAGACCACATGAAGCCAAATGATTGAATATGTGTGATATTTTCATACCATAACACCCCCTTTCTATTCTGAGGCCACAGCCCTGTTTTTGCCTTATGGCTTCAGGGAACTGTATCCCCAGTGCATTCCAGCAAGGGACAGCTTCTTCTTCACTACGGTATAGACAGCATCATATGGTCAGCGGGGTCAGGGGAGTAGTTAATGTGGAAACTTTATTTGGAGGTTCTGAAGCATAAAATTTGGATTTACTTTGTGTACTATTACAGCATGTGGCCTTATCATTAGTAGTCACAAAAGGAATGGATGTATTCAAATAACTTTTTGTAAGTTCAAAAATAACAACAAAACAAAACTTTGAATTCTCTCCAAGTGAGAATTTCAAATTTGTGCAGAAGACCTCCAAATTCACACTCTACATCTAAGAACTCACTATGTCCTCTGACCAGTACTCCGTCTTCCTTCAGTATTAGATTCCTTCACTGTGATCCTAGCAGCACATGTAAGAAAGAAAAGGCAAACAGATAGAGAGTGAAGGCTACATCTACTCCAGCAGGGAAGGCAGTAAGGAGCAGTGGGCAGTCTCTGGCATGGGAATCAGCAATTCTGGGTCTAACCATGGCTCTTGCACTGCCAGGATGCAGCCCTTGGACAAGCCTCTTGGTCACAAAAAGGAGGGGGTCCAGGTGACTCCTGAGGAAACTCCCAGGGCCGCTAGTCTTATGATGTGTCTCCTGCCTTTTAGCAGCCCAAACTCTCTCTTCCTGGAAAACAGAAATCATTTACGGAAAAACAGTTTGGGAAAGCAGACAAAAAGGTTGGGAAAGGAGCCTGAAGGACAAATGGGAAAGAATCCCAACAAATCTTCAGGCAGAACTCAGACATCCTCAGAACCAAGATGCTTCCTTGTTTCCCAGAACTAGATTGAAAGAGGTAAGTGGAGTTGAGGTCCCTCCTTCCTTGGCTTTGGGCTCTGGTTTCTCTTTATTCCCTACTGGAGACATCAGATGAGTCCTGAACTCAGAGACCTCTGCCCCTGGTGAGACCCCTCTCTTGGCAGCTTTTTCATCCCATAGCCTGCTCCTGAGCCCCCTTCACCTGCCCAACAGCAGCGGCAGCAGCAAGAGCAAGAGCAAAAAAGACAGGGCGTGCATGTGAGCAGGATAGAAGGTCCCCACTTCCCAGCTGAGGTCAACATTTGGAGAGACTTAGGTTTTAGAGAGGGATTCAGACTGAGTCATCGACATGTGTAAGGACTGTCATCAACTTTTGCATTTTCCTTCTTAATAAGCCCCAATTCCCGGCCTGCTGGAGAGATCCAACCCTGGGAAGACATCTATTGGACTAACTAGGAAAATTAATGGAGTGAGTTTGAATTGGAGAGGTGAGATGGGACTCCACTAGAGATTTGACTTCCAAAACAGTGATGTCCAAATCTCCTGCCCCTTCCTAACCTAAGAGAGGGGCCATTGGGAGTTCTGTCTTCCAGCCTCTTCCCCAGAGTACCACTTTGGCCATCCTTCTGGGAGATAAAGACTATTATTCTGTTTATCCACCTGTTTTCAGGCAAGATAACACTCAGCCCCAAGAGAGAGAGGGCTGATAGCTCCTCTTCTAAAAAGACAAGGACTTCAGTTCTCTCTCCATGTCTCCTTAGCAATATCAGAAAATATCCATTTCCTTGCATCAAGAGAAACAAAACTAAGACCCACCAGGGAAGCCAAAGTATGGAGGAAATCATTTTATTGGGCAACTCTTTTACTCCTGTGCTGGATTATTTGAAGGAGCTCATGTAACCACTGTGCCTCAGTTTCATCATGCAAAAAAGAAGAAGAAGAAGAAAGAAAAAGAGCAGAATTAGAGATAAGAAGACAGTCAGCAGACTGGATTCACAAACAGTTCTCAAAAAAAGGTTGGCTCCGGTCCGCTAAAGGTCAGGAGTGAACTCATTGTGCTCTATCTAAATTGCCCTTGGCTCAAGCAACACTGGAGCAGAAATGGAAAGAGAAACAGACAGGCAGCAGGGCCCATTGCTCAACCCTGCTCTGTCCTTACTCCAGGAGGCCTAAGCCAGAAGCCAACCCAAATACCCACAGCCCCAGCCCTGACTGGCATGCGAGTGTCTCCCCCCACACTGGGCTCTCTGCTGCTGGAGTTTCTCAGCATGGGTGTCAGGCGAAAGGGGACTCTTCTTTGTTTGTTCATCAGTTCTCAAGTCTGGCTGCCTTATTCCCTGTGACCTCAGCTTCCCATGGGCAGAGTGGATCTTTGGGGATAGGTTGGACTTGGGGCAGCGGGGAGAGAAATACTATCCAGTCTCCAGGACCATCCAGAAAATGTCTTTCCAACTAAAGAGGCCAGTTCCTCTGCAAATGCTTTAGTCAGCAGGCTCAGGAGCAACAGGGCCTATGATGGAGACAATGTCTTTTTGACCCTTCCCTGTCTAGAAATGCTCCTACGTGGTATCCAGAGTCATTCTGTGTCTTACTGTCTGTCCTCATTATACCCAAGGAGTGAGAATGAATGAATGTTTATTGACCACCTACCGTGGACTATGTCAGTGTCCATGGAAAATGGGGTAGAAATAAAAAATACAACCCCTAACTACAAGGTGCCTACCGCAAAAGTCAGATAATGTCAGATATCACCTAACCCAACCAGTTTATTTACAAAATAAAGGAGCTGAAGTCCAGAGAAGTGATACTTAGGGCACAGTCAAGACAAGAACCAAGACACACTGCCTCCTTTTGAGATCAGACTCTTGCACACTACACAGCAATGTGGGCATGGAACAGGGTGTCACACACTTAGGTTTGGTTGACTTTGAGAACACTATTAAGGACCATGAGCATGGGAAAATTACAAAGAACAATGAAAATCTAAAAAGTCAAGGAAGGCTTCCTTGGACAGGTGGGACAAAATGGGGAGGATTTAGTAAGAAAAATCGAAGGACAAGAACAAGGCTGGAGTGTACAGGAAAGTCCCAGGATACAAAAAGGTAAGGCTGCAGCTTGTTTCCTAGAGCTCCTCCCTCTTTGAGCGAATCAAGGTCTCCAACAGAACCGACCTGGAAACAGGATAATGGAAAATATCACTTATGATGGCTTTTCAAGGAATCTAGGTTTCAAAACATGACTTGTCATTTTACCTATAGACATCAGAAATGCCGAGAGTGGAACTTGAACTAGTTCTCTTTTCTATTCAACCAACTTTTGCTAAAAACCTGATGCATGCAAGGTGCTTGGTTCTTATTTTTTTTAAGATCTTATTTATTTATTTGAGAGAGATAACATGAGAGGGGGTAGGGTCAGAGGGAGAAGCAGACTCCCTGCTGAGCAGGGAGCCTGATGCGGGACTCGATCCGGGACTCTAGGATCATGACCTGAGCCAAAGGCAGTTGCATAACCAACTGAGCCACCCAGGTGCCCAAGGTGCTTGGTTCTTGAATGAGGATGATGGTAGGGGAGAAAGAAGGAGGGACAGAAAGAGGAAATAATGACCAAGTTCTACTGAAATGTTTTTCGAAGGACTGAATATAGGGTATGAAGGAGGAAGAAGAAAAGGTTGGCTGTTGAATCTTGCTGGGGAAGTTGAAGACAGTGGATATCTCCAGCTCATGCTTCCACTTGGGGCTCCACACCCATGAACCCAGCAATCATGCAATATCTCTATTTTGAAATCTCAAAGTCATCTCAAACCGGAAATGTTTTAAACCAAAATGCATGATGATCACTGTCCCCATGCCTTGCCTTTATCCTGGGGAGTGGCACCAGCATCCAGATAGCTATATTACACAGAAAAGCCACACCTTCTACACCTTCTGCTGTCACCAACCAAAGCCAGTCCATCTATCACCAAGTTTGAATCTCCTGTCCACATCTCTACATCCTGATCAACACAATTTCTGGCCCAGGCCTGATCCATTATCAAATATTTCTCTTTCCTGAACCACTACTATTGGCACTAGAGTCTCCCTTTATTCACTCTACATCCCCATCAATCCACCTTCCACCCAGCAGTCTCTAATCTTGTCATATTATGCATGTAAACATTTTTCCATGGCTTCCCAATGCCCGTGAGCCTAGTCTGGTCTCTGCTTCTCTCTCCAACCTCATCCTGCACCATGTCAAAATGTAATTATCCTGCACCCTGTTGGGAAGAAATTATTTACTGATTTGTGTCGATTTCTGATGGCTCTCTCCCTGATGAAGCTGAAAGCCACCATGAAAACAGGTCTATGTCTGGTTTTATCCATAACCATTTTTCTAGCACCTAAGTGCATAGCATATACTAGGTGATCAATAAGTATTTGATGACTGAATATTTTTTAAATGGTGAAGCCAATGGTTCTCAACAGAGGGTGATTGTACCCCTCCCACAAGTCAATGTTTGGAAACATTTTTAGTTGTCACAGCTACTGGCATCTATGGGTAGAGGTCAGGGATACTGCCGAACATCCTCCGATGCACAGGACAGTCCCACAAAATTACTCACCCCATAGTGTCATGGTTAAATGAAAGAGAAGGAATGTTTATATTTTGCTCATATTGAATTGGGTTTCCTAGAGTTACATCCTTACAGAAATACATTTGTGATCTCCCAGTGCCATAAGAGAGATTTGAACACACATGCATGTACCCACACTCAACAGCCATTAAGTTTCCTACAGGCAGGAGATACCTATTCTAATAGTATCTTATACTCCCCAGATGCCTGGCACAGAGCTAAAATTGAATTGCTCAACAACACCTGTCTGGAAATTCTCATTTAGCATAAAAGGGGCCTCAAAATTGAGGGTAGCCTTGAGCTGCATTAGAGGGGCCACCTTATTTCTCATATATGACCAAAATGTAACAAAGGCCAGTGACATCACAGTGGAGCCCCACCCACCTGCTAAGCCACACCCCTTCACAGTCACAATGGCTAAGGCCTTAAATACCCAGACTCCTGGCCTCCGGGCCCTGCAAAGCCCCTCATTTTGGCAGAAATTACAATGTCGACCAGCCGCAAATTAAAGAGCCATGGCATGAGGAGGGGCAAGAACCGAGCTCCTCACAAGGGAGTGAAGAGAGGTGGCAGCAAAAGAAAATACCGGAAGGGCAGCCTAAAGAGTAGGAAACGGGGTGATGATGGTGAGTAGGGACCAGCAGGCGAGCAGGCGAGCAATCAGACATGGGGTACTCACCCCAGGGGCCCTCCCTCTTGGAGTTAGCTTTTCCCGGGCCCAAAATCTCATGGGAGCAGGTGGCAAAACCAATCTGAGAATTTCATTTCCAGTTCAATTCCTATGGGGGCAGGAAGAGGAGAATGGGGGTGTTCTAACCAGTGTCCCTGTTTGCAAACATGTCCTTCCCTTACAGCCAATCGCAACTACCGCTCCCACTTGTGATGCCACCTGGGGGCTCTGTCCTGGTGAACTTCATACAGCACCAGGCAGCAATGAGAGGATGACAGCCAGAGAAGAGCCTATCGTGTGGGTAAAATGCCAATCGTGACGAAATGAGGAATGTATATGTTGGCTGTTTCTCCTCAACATCTCAATAAAATTTTGAAAACTGAAAATGTTTCCTTTTTTGATCTTTTGGCTGGAAAATGGGCTTGGGCAGACTTGGGAAAGAATTGGCAGGTATGAAGCCACTCAACATGACCTTGGAAAATATCAAGAGTAATTTGTGCTGGACTCTCTCCCCATGTGCCCCAGCTCTGGCTGGGCACCATCACCATTCTCCAGTCTTGGTCTCTGCGTGTGATCTCCCTCCTCACTATGGAAAGGGACCAGTCTCGGTGTGCGATCTCCCTCCTCACTATGGAAAGGGATCAGAGAGGACACCTGGAAGAAATGCAGTCTTCAGTGCCAGTTATGAGCCATAAGATCTAAACCCCGAACCAACCCCGAACCATGTGCTAAACTAAAGCTTAAAGACAGGTCCCAAGGATGGATATAGAATTCTCCATGCTAATTTATTTGTGTATGGGCAGGACTAGCAGGCTGTTACAGATGGGGAGACACTTTGGGCTGAGACCCTTTGTTGGCAGGGATATGGCCTAGGCAATCCAGCTGGTGCAAGTCTGATGTCATAAATGCACCTTAGTCAGGTGTGAACCTTAGTCAGGTATGTCTGCAATTAGGAATTCCCTCAGTCTGAGAACTATCCTTAGCTGTAACCCTCACTCTACCTTGTTTATACCTCTGGCCCGGGATCCAACACCTCTTCTCAGCATCCATCCACCCACTCGGGATATTTTGCTTAAGGAGTGCCTCCTGTCACCGCAGAGGTAGTACCAGGGTGGCACAGGATGGAATTAAACCGGAGTCAAGCCACCCACTTGGGATCCTAAAGGGGAAGCAACCAGGAAAGGATATAAGATGGAATGAGAGGAGCATGAGGTTGGGCATGAAGTTTTCACCCCCACTGGTTTCACCAACCAGTGAAACCACCACCAACTAATGGTTTCACCACCTCCTCCCATGTCTGAGTCGGTCAGATGATGGGAAGGGGACAAAGGCTGCAGGAAAAGTGCAGGCTGTGGAATAAAAAGATTTTTTTCCTGTCACCTAACCCTAGAGAATGCACGCTGCTCCAGAGCAAAATCTTACCATCAGGCACACAGACACTTCTGTCTTCAAACTTGTATTTCCCTCTAGTTTCCACTTTTGGGATATATATATTCCGAGTATATATACTTCTGGAAAAAATATAAAATGTACTCCCTCATCTTCCATGGTTTTACCTCCTCTAATATTCCTTTTTTGTCTCTTTTCTAACCCTCTGGGTGTGCACAAAGCTGTGCTATCCCTAACCCGAAATGACTGGCTCTCACATTCTCTTGTGCCCTCTGGGAGTTCAGGCAAAGAAAGCCTGAGAGATCCTTGCAACATGTCAAGCTTTTGCTGTTCCGGATAGAAATAGAATTTATTGGGTTCTGAGGACACAGTAAGCCGGAGTTTGGGCGCCAGATGTTGAATAGAGACCAATATTCATGAGGAAGGGCAGTGTGGGACTGTGCTCAGAAAGGAGGGGAAAAAGCACCACCCAACAGAGACCCAGTTAGAGTTCCCACATGAGATTAAAGCCCTTCTATCCCCACCTGCTCAGGCAGACCTTGAAGCTAGTGTCCGCTGGAGGGGCTGCTTGCTGGGCCACATTGTGGCCCCTGCAATCTGGGCGGTGCACACCCGTGGTACCCTGCATTCCTCCCCAGCCCCCTTTCCCCACCTTCGGCCCCTACCCAGTGCCCAGCTCCCAGCCCTGCCACTGCCTGGCAGGCCACTGTGAGCCAGAAGCCTTCCAATGCCTCCCCGCACAGCTCACCCCTTTGCACCCGCCCACTGCTCTGTCTCATTGCTCTCACAAGGAGAAGTCAAGAGTCAGGAACCAACGAGAACAGCAATAATGCGGACCGCGTGAAATATGCTTGGTATGACCAGGAGGTCGGCCTGTGTCTGCCAGGATCCCGCAGGAAAGCAGGCCCTACAGAGGGCTCAAAGAAGGAGAGCCTTTCCTGAAGACACTGCTCACAGAGGCAAGACCTCTTGAGCCTAGCAACGGTGGCTCTGAAGGAGCAGAAGAACAAAATAGTGTCACAGGAGACCCAGGAGAGCCCAGACTGTGTGTCTGGTGAGGGAACACAGGGAAGCAGATGGACCTCTGGGGAAGTGTTGGGGGAGGCCATGGCATCCTGTTCCTTTTAATTGTTGTCACAGACCAAAGTCACTGGAGAGAGGCCCCAGACCAAGTTCCTCAGGGCTCCCGAGCCCTGGGCTTCAACAGCCTGTCTTGACAGTGTTCTGCTCAGACAGAATGTTCAAATGCAACGTTGTATTTCAATGATTCTCTCTCAGCATTGAAACACTCTAACTGGTGAACAGCGTCGGGCTAGTCAGGGCAACCAGCCCCTTGCCTGGTGACTTCAGTCAGGCTGTGGAAGGAATAGCAGCCACCCGGAAAACTCTGTTTTGCTGCAAGAACATTTTCCAGGCCCACATGCTGGAGATTTTCCAACACTAGTGTTGATTTAGTCCCTGCCCTCCAGGAACATTCATTCTGTCTCCCTGTTGACAGCTCCTTGCAAGCTCAGCACCCACCAGGCAGGCCCGCTGAGGTTAACCAGCACAGCAGTTTCTGACCACGTGACACTCAAAGATCTCACCCTCTAAGTGCTTTTGCTACATCACCCCAACCAAGGGGGACTTATGTTCCTCTCTCCAGTTGTTTCTGGAACGCCATGTCCTGAAGTCATCACTTACTTGGCCTTTGTGGAAAGTCAAAAAAAAAAAATGTTAAGAATCTTGGCCATAGGCCCTTCTGGGTCACCTTGACCTTCTTGTGAGCTGAACTTGGATACAGGGCCTCAGTTCCACCGGTCTCGGGGTGCGATGGGAGTGGTCCCAGAGGACCTGGGTGTGTGGGTGGACAGAACCCAGAGGAGCGGTGGGGAGAGCACAGCTGACCCCCACCTCTTGCTCAGGGCCTCGCCAGATGACCCCGGGTGGGCCGGCACAACACAGGCAAAAAGGAAGTTCAGCAGAAACTCTCAGGGCTGTGCTGAAGAGGTGAAGGCCCAGAACTGGCAGCTGGGAGGGGACCCTGTGTGCCCCAGGGGGAGTCAGGGCAACTCAGACATGGCCTGGGGCTCAGCTGTCGGCGTCACCCAAAGGTTCTGTCCGTCAAGACCAGAGGAGAGCAGCAGCCTGGCTCTGCAATCCGAGCCCTCGCTCGCCAGGCGCACCCTGGGGCAGGAACCCAATGGAACAGGGTCTTAATCGCCAGCCTCCAGGAGCGCGGGTCTTGGTCCCTTCTCGACCCCCCAAGCCAGTCTCCCTCTCCAACCTTTCATCAGTCCAACTGGGAGACCTCACCTTCCGCCGAGCCCTGCCGCCAGCCATTCCTGTCATTTAGCTCAGTGTCCCAGAAGTGGGACAGGTGACAATTGTCTCTGTGTAGTATTACACCAGGGAAGAGCGTCCAGCATCTGGATTCCATCAGAGCCAATCCTCCTGCTTTGTCACCTTGATCGGTCTATTAGTCCTGCTTCAGTCCTGCAGCTGGGGCCCTTTCATCTCTCATTCCAGCCCAGCGCTGCCATCACTGTAACCCAGCCTGACTCAGGCAGAAGGCCGAGTGACACATCTATGGGCAGGTGGCAGGGGAAGGCAACACATATGGGCACTGGTTCTACCAGCCGTGGCATCTTTGCTGAATTATGCAACCTCTGTTAACCTCATCTTCCTTATCTATAAAGCATCAGTCACAGTGTCTACCTCACAGGGGCTTGTAAGAATATAAACTGCTATGACTTATGACCTTAGTAAGTTGGACTGTGCTTTTCAGTATCATTGTGCCTGTCTGGTCCTGACCCAGGACGCTGCTTCCCACCTTAGCCTCAGGATGCCCCACCAGCGGAGGCTGCGCCCTGCACCTGTGGACAGATTTCCTCGGCAGAACCTACTTGCTCTTCAGAGAGTTCCAGACTCTCATTGGGACCTGGAGCCTCTCAGTCTCGCCTGACCCTTTTGCCTAAGCCAGGTCCCACAACTCTTTGTGGCTTGTTTTGCTCACCCATAAAATGTAGGAGTTGAGCATGATCTTATCTCTCCAACTGGAACTGTAAACTGTAAACTCCAAACAGACTGTAAACTCCTGGGAGCAAGGGCCAAGCCATCCGCGAGTGAGGGATCACGTCAGGACACACAAACAGCCGTTGTTTCTTGGGCAACAAATCAATGAATCTACTTCTTAACCTAATATGCTGTGAAAAATAAAATCTGAGCATGGATGTCAGTCAAAAGGACCAAGGATAGATTAATAAACTCGCTGATTAGGATCATGTTAAATTTTTCCATTTGCAACAGGCAAGTAGCTCTGTAATTAATTAGCTATAAAGTCCTCAGACCTAACACACAGGTGGCTTTTATTGAAAAGACAAAGAGATTAAATTTCACAATTTGCAGGAATCCTCCTCAAAAGTGACTCAAAATGGAAGATTTCAAGAAGAGAGAGCTTCTCACAGGACTAGAAACCAGACCTTGATGTATTGACTTACTGTTTCCTTCAGGAACTCAGAAGAACAATATCACACCAGGTATATACAAAGCTTCTGAAACTTTCACATGCATAGAACCACCTGGAATCAGATAAAATGCAGATTCGGATTCTGTAACTCATTCTGTAAGTCAGGTTGGGGCGGGGCGGCGAGATTCTGCTTTTCTAAGAAGCTCCCAGGTGGCGCTGATGCTTCTGGTCCAGGGACCACAGTGTGAGCAGCGAGGAGACCCAGAACACTTGACTGCAAGCTCAAAGACTAGGTTCCAGCTCATGTCCACCCAGACTTGCATGGCAATCAGGGTCTCTCTCTGGGGCTCTCTTTGAGAGTCCCTTCCAATTCTTAAAACAACAAAAATCCTAAGATTCAAAAAGAGATGATTAAAGAAATGTCGCCCAATGGTGGCCATCTCCCTGACTTCTCTCCTAGGGACAGAAAGCGGTGGCAGCAGGGTAGAGTCTGGATAAAGTGCTTTCTCTGCCACCTCTGAGCTGTGGGCAGGCCACCTCACCTCAGAACGAGGGGAGCACACTTCCCAGGGATCTCATAAGAAAGAAGTGAGAGAAGGGATGAAAGAAAGCTCTGGAAACAGTGAGCCCTCTCCCACCCTTGCCACCACTGGAGGCCAGAAAAGCAATCTCGGGTTTGACAACCTAAACTTTCTTCTTTTCCTTTTCTATTTATTTGCCCTCCTTGGCTGCAGAGCCTGAGCCAGACCACAGCCCACCTGCTGCTCACAGCGGGCATCCGTTTGCGTTTGGTTGAGAGCAACAGAAACAGATCCCAGCTAACTTAAAAGAGGGGGAGATGGAATCTCCTGGAAGGATGTGGAATTGCCTGGAGAATAGAAGGTCAAAGTGGACAACTGGGCCTCGTGATGGGAGCCAGGCAGCAAGCAGAAGAAACTCAAACTGCTCTCTTTGCATTGCAATGGCCCCAATTGTTTTCCATTCTTACATCATGCCCCCGCAAAAGCCAAGGGCCCAGGAGGCAGAAAACGATGGTCAAGTGTGGTTGCAGCGGGGTGGGGTTGGTCCTGAAAGACAAACGGAAGGACGATCACCAAAGAAGGGAAGAGGGGTGCCAGGCAGGTGGGTACAGCGATGCTCACTGCAGAGCGCAATGACTTCCCTACAATGCAGACAATTCCAGGGTGCCCGCCACGTGGGGAAAGCATCTGAGCACATGACAGCCACCTCTAGAACCCCTCCATCTGTGATCATTTCTATCCTATGCAGCTCTGTCTGTGAAACTGCCATCTTAGCACACAGAATTTGCTTAGGACCTATAGATTACATTTTACTTTCGCTGCCAGAACCAGAAGTGGGCTTTATTCTCAACTCCATTTTTCCCCCCACATAGGACATTTTCACTATGTCGAAAGAGTTAGCAGCAAACGGGATAGCAAGGACAGAGTCACAGGGCCATGTACAGGGCTGCTGCTAGGGGGATACTCAGGCCTCAGCAAAAGAAAACGTGCCTGGGAGTCATGGATTGTAGGGAAGTGTCGGGAGGGAGTCTGTGATCTCTATGAAAGTCAAGAACACAGGGATGCAAATTTGGGGCACAAGGGAGGCCCTTCTTCTCTTGCCTAACTCCGAAGAAGAATGATTTCCCTCCTTCCACTCCAGATATCCAGGCAGCAAGAAACGTGCTGGCTGACTTAGCATATAGAAGCTCCTGGAGGTTTGGGTCTATGCAGTGCAGTCTGGGAGCCACGGGGCATGTGTAGCTCCTGAGCACTGCAAACGTAGCTAATTCAAATTGAGAAATGTGCTGGCTGTAACATACACGCTGGCTTTCAAAGACTTAATGTGAACAAAAGAATGTAAGATATCCCAATAATTTTTACATGGATTGTATGTTGAAATAGTATTTTAGACATCTTCAATTAAATAAAAAAAACTAAGATTGATTTTACTTTTTTTTTTTTTGCTTTTAAAATGAGGATACTAGAAAACTGAAAGTCACAAATGTGACTGGCATTATATTTTTATTTGACAGAGTTAGGCTAGGGTCGCCTGGATTTTCATGTCTGTCATTCCTCATTCCCCCCATACTTTCTGCTCTTTTCATTTAGAGCAGAGCCTACTAAGCTAGGGCCTGTTCCAAGCAAGCACTACAGAGAAATGAATGTTACCTACCTTCACCTTTCCCAACTCTTTATCTCACACACACACACACACACACACGAAGGCGAAAATTAGACAAGAAAAATTCAGAGTGGTGGCACTCAGCTGTAAATTCTCAGTATGTTGTTTTCCATATGTTTGTTTTAAATTAATAGAATTTTGGAAAGTTTTGCATCCAGGAATAATAATAACAATAGCAATACATTTATACTCTCCCAAGAGATTTATACATATTAGCTTCACCCTTACCGCAACCTGGTGAAGTAGGCAGTATCTTATGACCTTTGTTTTAGTAGTAAGAAACAGACCCAGGAAGATCAGGCAATCTGTCAAATCAACCATCTTTCTCTCACAGAGGAAGGAACTGAGTCCCCCAGACTGGAAAAGAAACACTCATAATGGCCCCGTTAGTGACGGAGAGAGAACTAGCCCTCCGTCCTGTGCAGCCTCCCACACTGCCCCTGTCTCCGACCCCTGCCACCAGACTACATCAATCCAAGGCCAAGGGGTATTTCGATAGGAGCAGACTAGGATACTTGGGGGTGGGAGACAGGGAGGAGTAGGCGCAGACATTTCTCATCTCTCTTGATCTAGTAAAAGCTGGGCTATTCAATTCAAACCCTAAGCAACGAACTCTAACAGGAAAAAATAAAGGCTTTGGCATCAGCCAGTTCTAGACTCAAGTCTTGCTTCAACCACATAACAGTTATAGGACCTTGAAGAAGTTATGCAACTTCTCTGAGCTTGTCACTTGCTGAGTAAAACTGGGCTAAGAACACCTCCTTCTGGGATCACCAGGAGGATCTTCAGAAGATCCATAGGCAAAACAACCTGCACCATTCCCAGTGTATGGTGAGCAAGTGCTTTATAAATACCCCTTCCTCTCCAGACCACCCTGCCCTCAACTTCATCTGGAGCCAAACAGGGACCCCTGACATTTCTGCGTAAGGTCTATACTAGAGTGAAATAGGCGTGTAGGTCTGGAACAGTGGCCCCAGGGATTGAGGAATGGAAACATCCATGCTGTTTCCAACATAGCAAGTCAGTCCAGGGTCACCTCCTTGAGATGCACCCCACAGCCTCACCCTGTTGCTGGAAAGAAAGAGGAGGGTTGTGAGCTCTAGCTTGAGTCACAGAAGCCCTTTGTGTCTCCCGGGAGAGGGGTGGGCCTCAGGCTGGGGGAAGTGTGGTGGGCGGGGTGATCTGGCAGACTGGATTTCATCTAAGAAAGGCTGGCCTGATGCCCAGCCCCCCGGTGTTGCAAGGGCTGGCGGAGGAGCCCCTGTGAGCTGGGGACAGGTGCAGACAAAGAGCAAAGATGGAAAAAGAAAGATGTCTTTTCCCTGTTTCTTTCAGCTTGCAGTTTCATTAATTAAAATTCGTTTTTAAAGCTTTTGGTCTTAAAGAGGTCCTGCTTTGCATGCCTTGGTCTCTTTCACTAAAAGTCAGACTCTCAAAACATCAGAGAGCCCTCAGAAGTTCCTCTTGGGGCCATGTTCTTCTTCTCTCCACCCACAGCACAGACTTCACCTCACCTCTACCGAACAGCTGGAGAACAAATGGGCAAGACCCCAAGACTCCTAGAGACAAGAGGGCACCTTCTCTTCTAGGTCTACTTGACTTTCCATGGTTTCAACTGCAAGGTAATCAAACCAGAGACTAAGGGAAGCTCCCTTCCAGAAGGAGATCTCTTTCATTTCTCACTATTACCTCTCTAACATTCCTCCCCTATTTGAAAACACAGCTCCCAGAATTTTTTCCTAATCAACCCAGCCAGAAATGAATGGGCTTTAACACCCCTCCATTTCCAGCTCCCTGTATTTGCCCTTCTAGCAGTCCTTTCTGAATACAGTAATAATATAGCCCTTGGGATACAGTCTCAGGGCCCTCATGCAGCATAATTTCCCTGAAGACAGACCAGCATCAGCTCTGTCTCATCCAGGTTGCTTACTATAGGGCTCCTTGCGCTTGGACAATGTGTCTCCACTAAATCAAGGGGGGTTTATGGAATGTCTACTCTGTACCCAGAGTAGACTGTATTTATACATTTCCACATCCATCCAGGACAGCAGCCAGCATTCCATAAATGTCTAGGGAGTGAAAGGCCATTGTGCTATGGCAGTGCTTATGCTGAAAAAGTGGTCCCTGGTACCATTTGTGCCCTTCAAGATCTATGTCCCTAAGGTGAGCAAGGTATCGACACAGAAAAGGCGGGGCTTCTCCAAGAGTGTGTTAAGTACCTGAAAGATGCAGACTACTGTCTTGGGCCCTTCAGTGTATACACCAAGAGTTCCCAATTTTGCTGAGTCCACAACATCTAAATGCTAAATATATCCATTTGGCTCAAGAGGGAAGGGGAGGGCTCCATGAACCAAAACTGGTAGTGGAGGCCTGGACACTGGCGTGAGGGCAGGCTGCATGATGTCACTGGGTGTCCTGCCTCTCATAGAGTGCCTGGCATGTCATGGCTGCTCAACAATCATGTTGAATAGATGGACACATGGATGAGGCCAGTGCTGTCGGCAAGTGACCATATATGTCTCCCATAAGATGGAAGGAAAGAAAGAACATTGCAGTTAGAAGGGACTGTAGAATAGCCTCTTATGTTTCCATAAGAACATGAGAGTCAAGGCCGCATGGTGGCGTGGAAAGGGGCAGTGAAACAGAGTCTGGGAGCCCGGGACACCCTTGTTCTGACAAAAAGAGAAAAGACCTTGGGATACAGTCTCAGGGCCTGTTAGGGCAGCCCTCCCGGCCACTCCTTCTCCCACCACTGGCTAGGTCACATCTACCTGTATACTCTCAACACACGTGCATATCCCTTTTCACATTCATGATTTCATTCTTTTATAATTCTCTGACTGGAAGTTTCCTAAAGCTGGAGGTCATGGTTTCAGTTTGTTTCTTTTTTAAAAATTTTTATTTATTTGAGAGCGAGAGAGAGCACCAGCAGGGAGAGGGGCAAAGGGAGGGGAGAGAAAGAATCCCAAGCAGACTCCCCACTGAGCATGGAGCCCGACCCTGAGATCATGACCTGAGCTGAAATCAAGAGTCGGATGTTTAACCTACTGAGCCATCCAGGCACCCCTGTTTCTTTCTCACTGCCTGCCCCTACATCCACCTGAATCACATAAAAAATATTTGTTAAATACATGAATCTATTAACTATACTTTCCTTCTCAATTACATGTTAAATATTTCATGGAGGCGAGAGAGCTCTTATTGCAAAGGCAGTCACCTTATAACTGTAAATTGAGAAAACTGATTAGCTCTGAAGAGGGTTGAGTTGAGAGCTGGAGAGCTGGTGGAACCTAGAAAACTGTATGGCTATCAGAGCAAAATAAAGAGATTCTGCCTTAGAAGATGGGGTGGAAGAGGGGTGTCTTTCAAAGCTCAGACTAATACTAATCTGAGTGGAGAGAGCAAACATGAGGGAGTTGCTCTAGAGTGCGGGTCTGGAGAAGACAGGAATGCAGAAGATTCTGCTAGTGGAACTGAGAGTAAGCAACCAGCCTGCAGTAGCCAAGTGGCAGCTGAGATAAAGGTTTGGACCCGAATTTGGGAAGGTTCGTACCTAGAGCACCACTAGAAAGACCACCACCTAGCATCCTCCAGATTCAGGACTAAGAGAGGTGGCAAAGTCAACCAGACAGTGAAACATAGCCTGACATTTGTATTATGATTGCGTTAAGTTGTACCAAGCTGTGTGCCTATAAATCATCCTCCAGGATATGGAATATACACTGAGATTTTGAGCTTTAACCAGAAAACTGAGAACAGGATCATGAAGCTAATTCCTCCTCAGGGAAAGTTTTCAATTTAGAACTTGAGTGAGGAGCCAGGTCTTGGTTCTAAGGTCGAGTCTGAGGAAGACTATTGTGACCAACAAAACAATGCAACCAAGTCATGTTGGCACCCATACACTGTGAGAGGAGCCAGAGGGCTGCATCTGGGGTGTCCAGGCACAAACTCAGGCCCTAAGATTTTTCAGACTCTGAAAGGTAGAAGTAGAAACCAAAAAAAAAAAAAAAAAAAAAGTTTAAAAGCTGATCCCAATAAAAATGCAAATGGCCAAACTCTTAGACCCAGAAATTTTACCCATAGACATCTATTCTAGAGAAATCTTTACATCTCTATACAAGACGTGTTCAATAGTCACAGCAACATTTAAAGTTAACAAGACTCTTCTGCAGAGTGACTTAACTAATAAAAGTCAGCCTGCAGTAAAGTCTGATATGAGTCTCGCTTCTTGCAGTATTCTAGGGGACTAGTCAAATAAAGTAAATGACATCTACACCATGATATATTCCAATGCAGTTAAAATGTAGATACACATGTATATGTGCATAGATCCACATACACGTATCTGTATTGATATGGAGACATCTCCAAGACATAGATGGGGAAAGAAGCAAATAGTGAGACAGTACCTACATCAGGATCCCCTTTAAATTTAAGAGGATAAAACTTTTTATATGTAAAAATAAGAGGTGGGTGTGTGTGTATATAAACACACATACATATATATGTATATGTATATATTTACAAGGACACACAAACACACACATAAACAAACAATTTTGTACATTTTTGAAATATTTGCACCAAGCTGTTGACAGTGATCATCTCTGGGGAAAAACTTGAAATTAAGTGGTGAACAAAGAAGACTTCTGATTTATCTATATTGTTTGAATTTTATTACATATTACTTCTGTAATTAACATTTTTTTAATTTCTTCAAGCTGCAAGCAATTTCTATCTGGCACAAGATGGAAACATCAACAGTCCTTTAGTATAGAGAGTCTCTTTGTTCTGAGTAAATTGTTCAAATGAAAGTTTTAATAATATAAATGGAAAGTAAAGACTGGCTTCTGCACTCAAAATGTGGTTTCCAGGAGAAAAAGTTCTTGGCAGGGGTGGAGGTGGTGTGGAGGTCCCTGTGTAATATGTCCCTGTGTTGGAGCAGAGCTAATTGGACCAGGAAACTTGTGAGGACATGTGTGCTACCTAAAAAAGAAATGAGGACCCAGAAGGATGTTGGGGCATTTATGTCTCACCCAGCAGCAGCATGCTCTGGGTTAGAAGTTTGAGGGCAAGATGTTTGGAATATTTTCATAAGATCTTTCATGAGACCCTGGCTGCAAGCTATGTTCTTTCTATGCCCAGGTGACTAAGTGAAACCCTGAGTCACAAAGATGCCCTTCCTCGATGCCATATGTGAAAATACTCCTGGACTGAAGATGGGTAATAACTGTGAATGGAGTCTTTTTTTTTTATTGTATTTTCTTTTTAAGATTTTATTTATTTATATGAGACAGAGAGAATGAGAGACAGAGAGCATGAGAGGGAGGAGGGTCAGAGGGAGAAGCAGACTCCCCGCCGAGCAGGGAGCCCAATGCGGAACTCGATCCTGGGACTCCAGGATCATGACCTGAGCCGAAGGCAGTCGCTTAACCAACTGAGCCACCCAGGCGCCCTTAATTGTATTTTTTAATAGGTCATTCCTGATATGCAATAAAGCTCTAGATTTTTGTATATTTATTTCATATCTGGCTACCTTACTGATCTCTTATTAGTTCTCATTAAGTTTTTAGTTCATTTTCTCAGTTTTTTAGGTGTGCCATCTATCATGGGCTGAATTGTATTCCTCCCAAAATTCATATGTTGAAGCCCTGATCCCCTTACTTCAGAATGTGAGTGTATTTGGAGATAGGGCCTTTTAAAAGGTGATTAATTTACAATGAGACCTCCAGGGTGGGCCCTAACCCAATCTGATTGGTAACCTTATATGAAGAGGGAATTTGGGCACCCAGAAAGGCAACTGTGTAAAAAAGGCAGCAAGAGGGTGGCCATTGGCAAGCCAAGGAGAGAAGTCTCAGAAGAAACCAAATGTGCCAACACCTTCATCTTGGACTTTTAGCCTCTAGAACTGTAGGAAAACAAATTCCTGTTATACAAGTTAACCAGTCTGTGGTATTTTAGGTCAGCCTTAGCAAATGAATGCATCCCCATATAATCAGAAAATAATAAGAATTTTGGCTGCTCTTCCCCCACAATTCTGCTACTTATTTCTATTTTCTGCCCTATTGCATTGGCTACCATACACATTCTTTTAGACCTTAAAGTGCACCAGGATAGAAGGTCCACATTCAACTTTCTAGCGCACACCTTTCTATTAGTTAAGTCATTCTATCTGAAAGTGTTTTGTTGACTTTAGAGGGTATTACATTTCATTCAATTAATTCTATGAAGTTGGCATGTTATCCTAGTGATTAGATGAGCAGATGAGATTCTGTTAGGATAAGTGACTTGCGTCTGGGGTTATAGAGCATAATTAGACTTAAGTTTTCAGATTCTAAATCAAGTCCTGTGCTTTTTCTATCCTAGTTACCAAGCAACTAACCAACAATAAAAAATTTTATATTAGGGGAAAATAAGTATTTATTAACTATTATTATGGTTACTTCTTTCTGGGGTTTAAAGTGCCCTTTCTGCCTCTAATTTTTGTTCTCCCTTCCTTGAGGAGAAGGGTGTTTTCTCCAACTCAGAAACACCCACCTCCTAGATTTCTGCTTTCTCAACCCTTTCTGCCATATTGCTGAAGGAGGAAGCAAATAATAGTGGAAAGTATTCAGTATGTTAGGCAGCTTCTAAGATGGCTCCTAAGGATCCCTGCCTCCTGATATTCAGGAGTCTGGTCTGCACACAGTGACTTGTCTCAGTGAATCAGATGTAGCAAAAATAAGGATATATGTCACTTCCAAGATTAGGTTAGAAAAAGACTTTGGCTACTGTCTTGCTCACCTCTTTTGCTTTCTCACTTATTCAGACTGATGGAAGGCAGCTGCCATACAGAGAATGATATTGGCAAGGAACTTAAGGAGACCTCTTGCCGATAGTCAATGGAGAACTGAAGTTCTTGGTTTCACAGCCTATGAAAAGCAGAATCCTGACAAGTGAGCTTGTTGAGTGAGCTTGGAAGCAGATCCTTGCCCAAGCAAGCCTTCAGATGAGAATGTAGCCTTTCCTAACACCATGATTGCAGTCCCATGAGAGATTCTGAGCCAGAGGACCTAGTTAAGATCCATAGAAACTATGAAATAATGTGTTCATGGTTTTGTGTTGCTAAGTTTTAGGACAATTCCTTACACGGCAATAGATAACTAATACGCTCAGTCTGGAAGTAAAGAAGCCTGTCTTATCTCTATCAGTAGCTTACAATGAACCCTTAGGCAAGTACTTTTCCCTCTCTGCAATCAATCAGCCTCCTCTCCCATGAAATGAGGAATGTAGGAGAGATCATCTCTAAAAATGCTTTTCAACTCTCAAACTTCATACATCTGTGACTATTCCTGGCACAACCTCCCAAATCTTTTCCTATGCACCCCACCACCACCACTCTACACCCCTGTCATGCCCAACCCCTTCCAGCCCCCAGTTCTTCCTAAGGCCTCTATTATCCCTACTCTTTTCAATCCTGCAGTGAAAGACAAGAGATTTTACTGGGGCAAAAAGGCCCACCCCTTATAAAGTAGCCAAGACCTTTACTGAACTCCAGGAGCTGAAGCAAGAGGGTACAATGCTGCTACACACCACTTATTAATTGCTCCCACTTTTTAGACTCTTACTGATTGCTACAGATTGCCATGCTTCAACCTTCAGTCTCCTTTCAACTTTTATGATAATCCATGTCACATCTGCTTCTGTATTCCTCATAAGGCAACTCCCAGAGGCCTAAAAGCCTGTCACCTGATTTTAAAAAACACCTGGACCCAGAATCAGCCCAGCACAGTGAGTTGAGGAAATGGCATCTCAGGGGACCAGGCCCTTCCGCCTAGAATGCTGACATAGTGTTTTCTTTAGAACATCTGGTTTGGTTCCAGGGGAAGCAATGCACAAGACTTAGGGGGAGGCAAAGAGGTCATCTGGAGGGAGAAGACTGGTTGGGGAGTTCAGACGCTGGAGCTCAAACCTCTATAATGCTTCTGGATTGTCTCAGTGTTATAGGAACAGGATCCAAATCTAAGCCTCAGTTTATCTTCCTATGAAACAGAGAGAAATCCTTGAGAGATATCTCTGGCATTTGTACTAAAGTCTTTCCTCGGGGCACCTGGGTGGCTCAGTCAGTTAAGTGTCTGCCTTCGGCTCAGGTTATGATCCCAGGGTCCTAGGATGGAGCCTTGGGATCAAGCTTCTCCCGGTCCCGTCTGCCTGCCTCTCCCCCTGCTTGTGCACTCTCTCTCTCTCTCTGTCAAATAAATAATAAATAACATCTTTAAAAATAAAATAAAAGTAAAGTCTTTCCTCCTACCCACACTCTACAAGCCCTCTCCTCACACCTTCCCCTTTAAACTCCACCCCTCCCCACAAACTTTAGAGGACTCTCAATCTCCAAGAAAAAGTATGAGGGAGAGAGTCTGCTTTCCTAAAGATAGTAAGCATGGAAAGAAGAGCTGCTCATGAAATGTAAATACAGAATCTCTACCTCTACTGCCTTCTGTTCTATTCTTTTGAGAACACTTGTCCATGCAGCCCAGTATAATAGCCAACAGGCCCTGGCAGCCATAGTGGTGGCATTTGTGTTCTCTAGAAGAGGAAATGAGCTACAGAAAAAGAATTAACTTTTTAAAAATGCATCTTAATTCCTTTTTACTCCACCTGCATCCATGAAAGTAATTAAAGAGGCTAAGTTGTTAGTTCATGTTTAGAGTAGTGCATGCCAGAAAAGCCAATGCATCTACCTGCTGTCTCTTTTGACTTCATGTAAAAGAAAACCTGACTCAAATAGCTAAAACTTTAAAGGGAATTTATTGGTTCATCTAATTAAAAAGATGACAGATGTACTGGTTTCAGTAGTTTCACTCAGAACCTATTGTCTTTCTCTCTGACTTAACTTCATCTTAACCCTGGTTCCCCTACTGTTCTTAAGATGGCTTCCAGCAGCTCCCAAAGTCATGAGCTCCCTCATTCACACCTAGAAGAAAGGCAGGAGAATCTGTGTCCCAGCATTCACAACAAGAGTCATGAAACTCACTCAGACTTCACTACTTGAAGACACATGCCACTTCAGAAATAACCATTACTGGGGAGCCTGGGTGGCTCAGTTGGTTAAGCATCCGACTCTTGATTTCAACTCATGTCATGATCTCAGGGTCATGAGATCAAACCCCACGTTGGGCTCCAAGCTCAGTGGGGAGTCCGCTTGAGATTCTCTCTCTCCCTCTCCCTCTGCTCCCTGCCCCCATGCTCACTCTCTCTCTCTCTCTATATATATATATATAATAAATAAATCTTAAAAAAAAAAGAAAGAATCATTATTGGCAGCAAGCAGGATAGCCTATTTGACTAAGCTCTCACTGAGCCGATAGCGAAAGTATCCTCTGAACCACTTGAATTCCCAAGTAAAATTTGAGGCTTAGGGAAAGAGGAAGGGAAAATGGATGCTGGTAAAATAACCAATTAGTATCTATTATAGATAAAAAGTGTTTTTTTCAAGTTCAAAGCCCCAGAGTGGATGGATTGGTTGGTTGGTTGGTTGGTTGGTTGGTTGGTTGGTTTTAAGGCATTGTTTTTTTAGAACACTTTTGGGTTAACAACAAAATTAAGAAGGTATAGAAATTTCCCATATGCCCCCTGCTCCATCTTGCATGCCTCCCCCCTTTATCAACATCCCCCACCGGGGTAGTACATTTGTTACACTTGATGAACCTATGTTGACACATTGTAATAGCCCAAGTCCAAGCTTATATTACAACTCATACTTAGTGTTGTAAATCCTATGGGTTTGGACAAATGTATAATGACATCTACCCCTTATTGTAGTATTACACAGAATATTTTCACTGAATTTTAAGTCTTCTGTGTTCTGTTTATTAATCCCTTTTCCCAACCCCCAAGCCCTGGCAAACACTGATCTTTTTACTGTTTCCATAATTTTGCCTTTTCCAGAAAGTCATATAATTGGAATTACACTTGTATAGTCTTTTTAGGTTGGCTTCTTTGACTTTGTAACATACATTTAAGGTTCCTCCATATCTTTTAATGGCTTAATAGCTCCTTTCTTTCTTTCTTTCTTTCTTTCTTTCTTTCTTTCTTTCTTTCTTTCTTTCTTTCTTTCTTTCTTTGAAAGAGAGAGAGAGAGCTGAGTGAGGGGCAGAGGGAGAGACAGAATCTCAAGCAGCCTCCATGCTCATGTGGAACATGACATGGGGCTCAATCTCATGACGCTGAGGTTATAACTTGAGCCAAAATCAAGGGTCAGACACTTAACCAACTGAGCCACCCAGGTGCCCCTTAATAGCTCATTTTTTTTTTTAGCACTGAATAATATTCCATTGTCTGAATGAACCACAATTTATTTACCCATTCACCTACTGAAGGTCATCTTGGTTTCTTTCAAGTTGTGGCAATTATAAATAAAGCTGCTATAAACTTCTGTGGGCAAGTTTTTTGTAGACCTAAGTTTTCAGCTCCTTTGAGTAAAATACCAAGAAGCATGTTTGCTGGATTGCATGGTAAAAGTATGTTTAGTTTTGTAAGAAACTGTCAAACAGTCTTCCAAAGTGGCTGTACCATTTTGCATTCCCACCAGCAATGAATGAGAGTTCCTGTTGCTCCACATCCTCATCAGCACTTGATGTTGTCAGTGTTCTGGATTTTGGCCATTGTAGTAGGTGTGGAGTGGTATTACACCATTGTTTTTGCATTTCCCTGATAACATATGGTGTAGAGCATCTTTTCATATGCTTACTTGCCATCTGTGTATCTTCTTTGGTGAGGTGTCTGTTAAGGTTTTTGGCCCATTTTTTAATCAAGCTGTTTGTTTTCCTATTGTTGAGCTTTAAGAGTTCTTTGCATATTTTGGGTAACAACCTTTAATCAGATGTACCCTTTACAAATATTTTCTCCCAGTCTATGGCTTGTCTTCATTGTCTTTACAGAGCAGAAGCTTTTAATTTTAATGAAATCAGATTATAATCCAGATTATCATTATAATTATTAATAATTATTATTTTTTAATGGACCATGCCTTCGGTGTTGTATCTAAAAAGTCATCACCATACCCAAGATCATGTAGGTTTTTTCCTACGCTATCTTACAGGAGTTTTATAGTTTTGAGTTTTACATTTAGGTTTATGATCCATTTTGAGTTAATTTTTATGAAAGGTGTAAGGTCTGTGTTTAGATTAATTTTTTTCCATGTGGATGTCCAGTTGTTCCAGCACAATTTGTTGGAAAAAAAAAAAATCTTTGCTCTCCATGACTGCCTTTGCTCCTTTGTCAAAAGGCAGTCATCTATATCTGTGTGGATCTATTTCTGGGCTCTCTATTTTGTTCCATTGATCTATTTTTCTATACTTTCACCAATGTAACTGTTTTGATTACTATAGTTTTATAATAAATCTTGAAGTTAGGTAGTGTTAATGCAAGGCATTCTAGACTCCAGGGAACCAGAGAAATACGTCATATTTAGCACTTTATAGAGTACTAAATGACCCAAAAGACTGTAGACAGATACAGTTGGCTTCTTAGGTTTACTTGTAAGTGTCCATATGTGCACACAAGCCCATAGCTTGAAGGTAGAGACAACATCTGTTTCATTCCATTTCTCTCTTTTCCACTCATGCTTCTCATGCCCATTTGGTGTCTTGAACACACAAGACATATCAAAGTTTGATGAATGAATGAAGGAAAGAAGAATTGAATCAATTGGTTACTTAGTGAATTCCCAGGCCATGAGTTTGAGCCAAGAGAAACAGGTTACTCTTGGATACATCAGGAAATCCCTTTGTTAATCTACCTTTCCAAATAGGTGCAAAACACTAGCCTGAGAATCATAAATCTGTGGGAAAGCCAGAATTTGAACCAAATTGAATTACCTGTGCTGAGAACTGGTTCAGACCTGTCCAAGTTCTTGCCCACAACCCTCAGACACATTTGTTTCCAGTGCACTTAGGTATGTAAGGACGAAGTGATTCTGTTAGGTTATTTAAACATATTCATTTGATGAGCTGTTAAAGCAGCATTGTGAATGGTTAGATGCAGAATCTGGAGCCAGCCTTCCTGGACTCAGATCCCAGCTGTGCCACTCATCATTGGTAGAACTTTAGGATAGGTGTCTTCACTTCTCTCTGCCTTGGTTCCATCAGCTATAAAATGGGGATAATAATAGCACTACTTCATAGGGTTATTGAGAGGCTTACATGAGTTACTATTTTAAAACTGCCTAAAGCAGTGGCTGGCCTAGAAGAAGCACTATATAAATGTTTGCTGTTATTGTTTCTCCTTTTTACATGCAGGTGTAGCCTGCCTGATGGACAAACCCAGAACCCACAGAGCTTGACTCTTGGCCACATAGTACTTTGGTGTCAGAAGGACTCGAGGACCTGTAGACATGAACTCAAGCCAGGAAGCCATGCCCATTTTTTTCCCCATTGACAAGTTTTTGCCATATCCACTGCCCATACCCTGGCCCTCCTTTCACCCATGATAACCTGCCAACAAAGTCTGAGGAACTAATGGCACAGGCTGAGGACAGACAAGAGAGCAATAGAGGCAGGAATAGTGTCCTCCATTCTCCAGTATGGACAGAAATATTGCAGAAAGCCCTGTAGGCTTTATATCAGATGGCTTCTTTGCTTTGCACAGCCCTCAACTCTTTTTCTCTCCTTCTTTTTTGAGCAGAGAACACTGTCATTTTGTGAAAAGAATAACAAAGATGCATATATGCCTATAAATGGAAGATGAAGTGGTGACTGAGGGCTTCCTCTTGCCAAGGAAAACAAGTGCAAGGCAGCTGGAAGAGAGGAGCCAGGGGGCCTGCAGAATCAGAAGTTCTCCATCTCCTTGGGAGCCGGTACTGGCCGGTGCAGGCCAGGCTGTCTGGGAAACAGCAGTTCCAGGGTCCTGCGGGAAAGGTCTGCCAGGAACCTTGGGGCCATGGACCAGGGGTTGCCGGGAGCCGAATGCTGAAATTTGCCATGGGAAAGGAAGAGACAATTGGAGGCTGGTGTCCCAGAGAAACCGCTGTTTAATTCAACAGGCATCAACTGAATGACTCCTGTGCTCAAGGCATGGGCTGTGGGGCAGAAGAAGCAAGGGAGTCATATTTTCTGTCCACAGAGACCTACAGTCAATGGGGATGGACTCATGAAAGTGAGGGCTAGACACATATGGTTGTAACTACATCTTCCAATCAGCAAGAACTAGAATGTTTTCAGCAGCAAGGGGTCCCACTCAGTTTGAGGAAGTGATATTGGAGGTTAGTTTTAAAGGAAGGGTAGGATTTTGACAGTTGGAGATGGGGTCATGGGAGGGTATCATGAGCAAAGTGACTGATGTGACCAGGCATGGAGGCAGGGAGATAAAAGTCACCTCTCAGGGGAAAAAAGGGGTCCCATGTGACAGGCTGGGCAAAAATGTGAGAAAAATATATAAGTGCACAACTTGGCAGAGGACCCTAAAAGCCAGGTTGAAAAACCAGTGCCTGTTTCAAGAGGTAGTGGGTATTCCCTGAAAGTTTGGGATCCATGGGAGCACATGACCAGTACTTGGCTTTTGGACAACCTAATGGCAGAGTGGAGATGGATTGGAAGGAGGAAGAAAAGAGACTCCTTATGATCATCATCCCTTGGAATGCAGGATAGTAAGACTATTGTGACACTTTTTTAAAAAATCTGAATTCCGGGGTGCCAGGGTGGCTCAGTCGGTTAAGCATCTGCCTTCAGGTCAGGTCATGATCCCAGGGTTCTGGGATCAAGCCCCATGTCAGACTCCCTACTCAGTGTGGAGCCTGCTTCTCCCTCTCCCTCTGCTCCTCCTCCCTGCTTAATCTCTCTCTGGCTCTCTCTCTCAAATAAATAAATAAAATCTTTTTTAAAAAAATCTAAATTCCTCGCCATAGCTTAGCTATAAGGATCCTGCTCTGCCTCTCATTCCTACCTCATTTTGGGTGACCCCTCACCACACTCTAGCAGTACTGGCTGTCTTTCTGGTCCACTAACACACTAAACCTTTTATATCTCAAAGCCTTAGTTTGTCTCTAAAATGGCCACCATCAATCCCTTTCCTCCTTGAATAAGCCAGCCATTCTCCTTTTGACTGATGAAGCCTAATCCTCCACATCTTAGATTCTAGGCTGGTCTATGACTGCTTTGAACAATAGGTTACTACAGAAGTGACACTAGACCAGATCCAAGTCTAGTCTTTAACAAGATGGGCAGTTTCCTCCTTCCCATTCACAGGAGAAAGCCAGCCTCCATATAAGAAGTCCAACTATCCTGATCCCTCCATGCTATGAGGAAACCCAAGCTAGCCATATTGGAGAAGTCACATAAAGAGAAAGCATTGATAGTCAAACTCTAGCTATTCCAGCCAGCCCAACCCACCCACCAGACATATAAGTGAAGAAACTACATTGAATATCCAGCCCATTTGAGCCTTCAGATGACTCCAATCCCAACTGCCATCTGACTACAACTGCAAGGAAGACCCCCAATGAGAACTGACACCCAGTGAAGCCCAATCAACCCACAGAGCTGTGACAGATAATACATTGCCATTTTAAGCCACTAAGTTTTGGAGTAGCTTGTCATGTAGCAATAGATACCTGAAGGACCCATTGTCTTTCTCTGGACCCCACTTCCTTCTCCTCTACCCTACCCCATATTCCTCACGGTCGATCAATGTCAAACTTCAGGCCCCATCCTCATTGAAGGGCCTTCCTTCCCCACCCCATCCAATTATCCTGGGTCCTGCACCACTCTAAACATTATTACATTGTCTCAGTTATCTTTGCTCCCTCCCCTGCATTTCTCATAATTGAGTTATTCTGTTCTTGGCCATGGCCTCTCTCCTTTCACTAAACATGGGCTCTCAGAAGTCAGAGGCCATGAATACTTTGACCACTATTTCATCCCCATATCTATGAAATCGTATGTGCTCAATAAATATTTGTCAAATGGATGGGTAAGTCGTAACCTGTCCATACAACACAGAGCCACTGGGAGGGTGATGATCGGTGGAGGACATATTTCCAGAACCTCCATAGTCTATCAAGCAAATAAGTGAATAATTACATATAGTGTTGGCATTAATCTTGATCCGAAAGGCTCATACACTTGCTGAAAAATCTTGGAAGTATGTTTTTTCCTTATCCCCCAAATCAGCTGATTGAAGAATGGCTGCAGAGAAGCTGTCATTACACATTTGCTGATTAGTTGATAGAAAATTGGATTTTAAAACTGATGATTTAATGGGTGGGTAACTAGTAAAGTCGTTCTGGAAATGACTCCTGCCACAAGGATCCCCAAAAGCTTGGAAGAGAGAACTCAACGAAGAAAGCCCAAGATTTTGTCCTCTTTTGCCAACTCTTCTTGACATAGAACTTCACCTGCACAAACAGAATTCCAGGAGCATGTCTGTAACATGCCTGCAGGTCCCAGTTCCCAGGGAGAGAAAGGTTGGTGGGAAGGAATCTGATCAGAAGTTAAGGGTGAAGTTAGGTAGTTTTGCACTTCAGATCATTGGACCCAAGAGAACCAAATCCCAGGCAGGATTTATAAAACCCACGATTATCAGGGATCCAAGCCACATTGTGTGTGCCATCTCCTCCCTTACCACAGCACTTGTTTTGATTCATACAAACTATTTCAATTTTTATGTTGAAGGCTGTCACAATTATTGGCAAGGGCCATTCTCCCTGATCTGATTCTCCCTATATCATGTCTCTTTCTTCTCCAGTCTCACCAGTACCCCTCACCTCTCTCAGTGTTCCAGGTCTTTCCTAAATTTTCTTTGCACCTCCCCTCATGGTCTCTAAGTTCTTGCCTCTTCCCTGCATTCTAATAAGACTGGGCATACTGCTAAGATGGCTTGGGGTTTCTTCAGTCCTCCTTGCCCAGAGGTGGCCAGGGAACCATAGAGGAGAGAGGAGACTGGGTGGCTAGTACAGGTGGGAATTTCTGTGTTATGGGTGAGTGATTGCAAGTCAGAAGACCCAAGTTCTTCCCCCAGCCTCTAGCCAGATGACCTTTACTCAAATACTTAACCTCCAGAGCTTTGGTTTATTCATCTGGGGAAAAAAAATGAATAACCATGTGGAGGCTATTTATAATTAAATAAATAAAAATTATTATGCCTGCCCCCTCCCTCAGGGAGATGGAAATTGGACATACTCTGTACATTTCTAATGCTAAGCAAATGCATAAAAATATGGTTTCTGCTGTCTGGTTGTAAGGAGGCCTGGTCTCACTTAAGCTAAGAGTTTCTGTGTTCTTATCCTGGCTCTGCCCTTAACTCATTGTGTCACCTTAGATAAGTCATGGTCCCACTTTAAGTGTCAAAATCCTCAACCATAAAATGAGGTAGTCAGAGTAGATGATCTTCTAGAATAGAAGGCACCATCTGGGACCCGTATTCTGGGTATACTTCACCCAATCTTCTATCCCCCGCATTGCATGTGGTGTATAACAGGCACTTATAACATAATTGATGAATGAGTGAATGTGTGATATATAATATGTACAGTCAAGCCATGAAAATAGACATCCATCCACATTCAGAATTGCTAAAAGAAATCTGGGAGGGGGCAGGGCAGTATATAGAAGAGGATCATAATGAAAACCAGGGGCCAGGGACCACTTCCCTCCTCTCCCTCCTCCTTTCCACATCCTCTGCCCTGGTTTCCTGAGAACCTGGCCAAGGATGGCAGGCATAGATGAGCTTTGGTCAGAGACTGAACATCTCTAAGCCAGATCAGAGTAGAAGAGGCAAGGGGATTAGAAGACAGATGGAAGGATGCACAGAAGATGGAGATCCCCTAGAAGAAGGCAGGAGGTTTCAAACTTTAAACTCTGACAACATGAAAACTCCTTTTGCAATTATGTAATCATATAATGAAGTCACTCACTAGCTACTTGAGGAAACTGAGAGACATCAAGGTCACATGGCTCATTGGTGACAAGGCCAGTTTGGGTTTCAGGAGGGAACAAAGGTGGTGCTGCCTGGGATTCTCTTAACTATCTCGCATGAGTTCCCACCTAGCCAGATTATTTTGACTTTGGAAGCAGGGACCATACCACCTCCCCTATCTGTCTGCTGTCTTCTCTCCAGGCTCAATTCCCTACCCCTTCCTCAAAGCATGCAGCAAGAGCGCCTGGATGTGGAACAGATGGCCTGAAATCATGAAGACCCATGGGCTGGGAGCAGTTTTCTACTCACTCTATAGCCCCTCTCTGTCTTAATGCAGCCATATAATTTCCCCCTCATCATGGAGGGAACCCTTGATCTCAGAGAAGGAATTCACAGTTTCTCAATCACCTGCCTGGGAATGGATGGCAGCTGGAGGACAAGGGCCATTGCCAGAGCCCACGTGAGCACTGGCCTCACAGCCCTGGCAGCAGAGGTAGCTGCAGTCATGATGAGCCTTCACCGTGACCCAGTCCTGGGGGAACATCTGCAGAGCAGTGGTTGTCTTGGAATAGGCCATGGGAAAGTCCATGAGAAGCCACGGCTCTTGAAAACCGTCCCAGAATCCCACTGGAATGCTTTGCCAGAGTCTGCTGAGCCTGAAAGGTCTTGGGTTTTAAGCTATTTTATTCATTTTTATTTTGGGGCTGGACTTTTTAGTTGGAAATTTGGAACACTAAAACTCTCCCAGGACATTAGTTCCAAGCTGATTACTTGGGGACCTATGCTCAGGCTATTCAGCTCAATACTGCAAATGTACCTTGTCCTCAAGACTGTGACTAAGATATCCAAGGCCAGGAAGCAAGAATTGAGTCCAAAACCCAAATTCTTGCTTCCAGGCTGTAGCTCTTCTCCTCATGGCTAGGGAAATGTAAGCTACCTAGAGTAGACACTTTGCCTTATTCACTTCTGAAAGCCCAGTACCCACAACAGCCCTGAGCTATACGTCTTGAAGGAGCATTTGACTGAACAAATGGACAATTTGCCAGACTATACAAGGAGAATCTCCAAGAAAAGTAACTTCATTCAACCTCAGTGCCTCTCCTCTTAGGTTATGATAGAAGTGATAGGTTAGCCAACCATAACCTGTGGGCCAAATTCAATTTGTGTACAGTCCATGAGCTGAGAATTTCTTTTACATTTCTAAAATCCTGAAAAAATGTAGAGAAACATATTTTGTTACTCATGAAATGTATGTGAAATCCACATTTCAGTGTCCATAAAGACGGTTTTGTCAGAGCATAGCCACACCCATTCACTTACTGGTATTCTCCATGGCTGCTTTTGCAGAGCGACAGCAAAGCTGAGGAATTATAACAGAGACCACAGGACCCACAGAGCTGAAAACATATGCTATCTGGACCTTTATGGAAGAAGTTTGCTGACCCCTGACCTAAAGAATCTCCCCAATTAGATAAATGTTGTCTAAAAAGCCAACATTCATGGTTTGGATTAAGCATCTCTCTCTCTCTCTTTCTCTCCTCTTCTTTTTAAATAGAAATCTTTCTAGAAGTGCTTTAAATTACTTTTAGTGGTATAATTTATTTGTTTGACAGTTTTTCTCTATAAAAAAAAGGGGGGGGGCTGTTCAAAAACAAAGGGTCCTAGGGAAGGAATTTCTAAAAGACCTAGAAGGTTCAAACAGGGGACCACCAAGAAAAACTTGGTCCATTTTATGTGTTGTCAGGGCTAGCACTGCCCCCAGGGCTCTGATGAAGGATACAAAAGGGAAATTGCTTTGAGCTCACATAAGGACCCATTGGCTTACCCTGAAACAGCCATGCCCTCTATCAGGTCTTGCTTTCCCCAGCTTGCTTCCCCGGACTCCTCAGCCATCTTGGGTCAACATGAATGGCACTGTCTGTGGAGGTCTTCTCTGAGCCAGGCCACAGTGCACACATGGCTCCCTTGAGCAGCAGGATCGTGGTATGGTTTATCTTGGTTCAGACATAGCAAATGGCATCTGTCCCTCCCTCCCCACAGACACACAGCCATGGCAGGCACAATCAATCACAACAATCTAGTCAACAAACAAAATTATAATTCTTTGCCATCTCTGGTCACATTGATGTAGGAGAGATTTGGGGACTCAGGGCTGTAGCCCAGAAAGAATTCTTAAGATGTTTTATCAAAGCACAGGGACAAGACCCGTGGGCAGAAAGAGCTGCATGGGGGTCATGAGGAGCGGCCCATTATATACTTTCAAGTTGGGAGGGGGTTAGGGATAGCCTAAGTCTCTAAGGAATTTTGGAAACAAGGTTTCCAGGACCTTGAGGGGGCTAGCTATTGTTGGGAAAAGATCGTTTATTATCATCTAATAAGACCTGAGTCGTGAGACCCTTCAGATGTATATCAGTGGGTCATATGCTTGAGGGATGATTGCCAACATGTATCCTGGGGGGTAGAGATAAAGGAAGTTTCCAAAGGAATTTTTATATGTTAAAGTAGGCTTACAGGATCCTGGGGGTTGGGCTAAGATTGCCTTTTTCCCTTAGCAAAGTATTAACATTGAGGCAGTTGAGTCCCTAGAGGAATGTCACTTTACCCATTTCAAGGACTTGTCAGTGGGCTGTAAGTAGTAAGGAAATTGAATTTTTCTCTTGCCTCTGCTTCCCACATCAGCATGAGCCTCTAGACAACCAACTCCTTGCACATATAATCTTTGTCTTACTGATTTTTATTTCCCCATACCTAATACAATGCTGATGTTGAGGGAGTTGTGCCACTGACATGAGTCCTGTCCCCCATCCTTTTGCTGTCCTGTCATGCCTCGAGAAGGCGTAGGATGGAAGCTGATGCTCTTGCCACTGTAGCGCTGCTCCCCACCTCCCCAGAATCCCTGTAAGGGAAGCAAGTCCTCCCCAGGTGAGAACAAACATCTAGAACATTAGCCCAGGAGTTCAGATCAGCCTGATGTCAACACCCATCCAGGGTCAACCACAGCTAGTGTGGCTTTTGTCGCTTTGGATAGTGTCCCCTGGGCTTCAGTTTATTGAAGGAAGAGCCTTCGTTTGTGTTTCCTCTCTGGTTTTCTGATGAGCTAGGAAGGTTCCCCATCCTATCTGAGTCCCCTTTCTTCACCTTGGACAGCAAGAGAAAGCAACGATCACCTCTACACACAGCTCAAAACCCTCTCTCCAAGCCAGAGGAAAGTAACTTCCAACCTCTTCTCAACTAAGAAGAGAAACCCTCCTCTTTTAGCAGGTCTTTTCAGCAGCTAGCAACAGCGTCTCAAGAAATTTAAATACAGTGGCCTGTCTCCTGGCAGATGCAGTTACCCTGGCAACATCTAACTTAAACCAATTGCCTTGGATACCAAGGACCTTGGTGACAGACTTCTTAAGCAACCAAATTCCTCAGAACTGACTCCTCCAGGGATTTATACAACTCCTGCAGAGCAGAACCCTCCTAAACTTCTACTGGAAGAGAAAAATTTGAAATCCCCATTGGCAAAAATAACAGAAACCCGGCTAGGTGTATTTATGTCACCAACCCTCAATGCTCTGGACATGGATAATTTAGAATTTAAGTTTCACAAGTCAAAAAAATCATGACCAAGTGAGAATTGAGAACGGGAGCTGGAACTCAAGAGGACCAACAAATGGAAGGAGCATGTTGGGGATGGTGGTTCACAAACCCAGACCGGAATAGACTCACCTGGGGAATGTGCACTAATACAGAGTCCCCAGCCCTGGCCCCCCTGCCCCTCCCCCTCCTCCCCCTGAGATTCTGATACTCTTGGTCTGGAATGAAACCTGGATCATTTTTTAAAGTCCTCTCAGTGATTCTGATAAGCATTCAAATTTGGGAGCCAAGATTCTGAAGAATATTCCTTTCCCCCTCTCCACCATGTTCCAAGGGTATCCTAGACCTTAGTTCCCTCCGTTGCTGCCAGCCCGAATTTCTAGAGGGACAACAATTCATTTTCTTTAACGGGAAAAGAAGCAACAGTGGCCACTAAGTGCCGTGCTTGGCCCTATGCCAAGGGAACCTGGGAGCTTGAAGCTGCATCTGGCCCTGGGCTGTTGCAAGGCTGTATGGTTTCTTTTGGGCTTGCTGCCTGGTTTTTTTTAGGTGCTGGGTCTGTAGACTAGTAGGCTGACCTTCCTTGGCTATTCCCCAGGGAGCAGGCTAGCAGGCTCCTGCTGTCTCTGCAGCTACAAGGCACCATTTCCACGGCATTTTAGGTAACAGGAGCTGACTGGCAGCAATGGCTGGAACCAGTATTATACCTGGAGACACAGCCTGTTGGGCAGAAAAGACTCCTGTGTTGAGTCTTAATGGGTGGTGTCAGCACAGCTGCTCACAAGCTGTGTGATTTGGGGCTGGTCACTTCCCTTCTCTAGATCTCAGTTCCCCCAGCTACGAAACAAGGGGTTGAACTAGGTAGAGGCAGAATGGAGTAGTGGAAGGAATGTGGGTTTTGTGGCCAGACTTCCTCATGAAATCGTTCTGAAACTTTGGGCAAGTGACTGAACCTCATTGTGCATCAATTTCTTCACCTTAGACTGTGTCTTCCTTCAACAGTACTTCCTTCAAAACATTGATGTGCCAATTTAAGGAGATAGTATGTGCCAAGTGCTTGACTTCAACTTCACTTGAGATCCAAGACACACACACCCACACACATACACATGCGTGCTCACACATACCTGCTCACCCCTTAACCAATCATCTGACAAAGTGGGTGCCATATTCCAGTAGATATAGCAAGTCTGAAGGGAGTTGAGGAGAGAGACAGATTTCTACACATATGGTGGGTAGGGAGGAAGGGACATATGACCTTCTGAAGAAAACAGGGTTTGAGCTGGGATTTTGACAAATGCCCAGAATTTGAATAAACAACTAAAGGAAAAAACCCTGAAGTGTAGAAGGAAGATCAGTTAATTTGGATTTTAATATCAGCCTCTCGCTGCCTCTCACTGCTCAGGTTTGTCATCTTGCTGATTCTCTGCTTCTTTATCTATAAAATGGAGTTGTGGTGAGAATGGATAAGATAAGATGACATAGGAGAAAATGCCTTGTATGGTGTCTGGAACATGGTAGGTATCAGATGGGTGGATGGGTGGATGGATGGATGGGTGGATAGATGGATGGATGGATGGATGGATGGATGGATGGATGGATGGATGGAAAGAAGAATGCCCTAGCACCTTTATAAGTCAGTGAATATATTAGTAGAGCTCAGCAATTTCCAGAGTATTCATTGAACACTAGAATCCCAAGATACTCCAGGGGGAGAGGGGGTGTTCCCTGATCAATTAAATTTAAAAATGGCAGCATGATCTATCCCTCTTTTAAAGATTTGCAATTTAATGTCAACATGTTAATGATTCTGCAAAGTCTCTTCTAACTTTACACCCAGTAGTTCCCAAATCTAGTTTACTTCTTAACCAATTTTCCACGGTAAGCCTGTTAGCCTCCCACTGAACTTACTTGACAGGGGTCTTTCTAGTGTGAACTAAGTGGATGATGGCAGAGAAAATTAGAAAAAATACTTTTCCTTTTCTTCTGTTTTCCTTTGTGTTTCCACCATGTGCAGCTTGAGGGATGATCTGTGCAGTGGTGTGGAGAAGCACAGTCCTGAAGACCAAGCACCCATGTTTGGAAACAGAAACCTGTGCTTAAATTCATCCCTTCACTTGTCAGCCATGTTGCCTTGGGCAAGATCCTTAGCGTCTCTTTCCCTCTAACTCCTTGTCTATAAAGTTGCAGCACTTGTCTCCTAAAATCATTGAGACTCAGATGAACTAATCTACCCAAAGAGGTTAGCATTGTGTTCCGCACAGAACAAGCACTCAGGATGCAGAAAATGGTGTCATTATTATGCCACCCTCTGAACATTCTCTACCAGTCATTTTGCAACACCCAGCATGACTTGGACATTGAACCCTGGGACTAGGAATCATGCTAATCTCTGCTTTCCTCTCCTGTGTGGGGCCAGCCAATAGCCCCATCGAGAGGAGATAAGTGAGGCCATTTTAAAGGAGACGGTGATGGTGGTGTTTGCTTTGTGCTTTTTCTGAATACAAGCAAAGGAAGGGGGCTCTGTCAGAAGGAGGTCATGTCCTCTCAAACCGGTCTGACCTGTCAATGTCAACTCACAGGCTGGCAGCTGGCCACTGAGAGATGGAGAATCTGCTTAGTCATTTCTCAACAGCAAGAGCAAGTGGCTTGAAGAAGAAGCCAAATATGCCCCTTGGGAGGCCAGCCAAGTGCCTCCTAAAAAGAGAAAAGGAGAGGCAGTGCAGAACTCCAGGCACTAGGATCTGATCAGGGCCACGAGGCAGAGACAGCTGGCCTCCAGTGTCAGAGACCTCTGCTCTACTCAAGTGCCACCATTGTGGGTTGGGGGAGTTTGGCAGGGTTCACCCCAGGCCATCAAACCCAAATGCCCAGCTCTACCCACTTCGCTGAAGAATGTTGGCCACTGGCAGCTGTGGTCTCTGCAAAGGTCTTATGGTCAGATTCTCTTCATTCACCCGTTCATTCAGTTAACAATTACTGAAGGCTGATTATATTTGCCAAGGGGGACATAGTTGTGCAAAAGACAGAAAAAGTAGCTGCACTTATGGAGTCAACATTCTAGTGGAGAGAGACAGAAAATACACAAGTACAAGTAAGAAAATAATTTCAGGGAAAGTGAAGTACTTTAAGGAGAAATGATGGGGCGAGGGGAAGTCAGTGGACTGGGAGCTAGAAAATGTTGGAGAAGGTGGACACTCAGGCCCCCTCAAAGAAGAGACATTTGAGCTAAGACCTCCATGGAGCCTGGGAAGGAGCCAGAAAAGGTTTGGAAGGAGAGTGCCCCAAGCAGAAAGGACAGCAAGCACCATGGCCCTGGGACAGAAATGAGCCCAGGGTTTTGAAGAAGGGCGAAAATGGGGGCAGCCAAGTTGGGAAGTAGATGGGAGGGCAAGAGAAGGGTAGAGATGAGGTCAGAAACCTCAGCAGGCCAAGGCAAAGAGTTTGATTTTTTTTTCTCCAAAGGTGATGAGAAGTCATTGGAAGATTTCCAGTGGAGGGGAGAAAAACAAACAGTCCTGACTATTGTGCAAAAACCAGATGGAAGAAAGCATGAGCTGGAGCAGGGAGCATGGTTGGCCCAGTACAGGGGAGAAGCCATGGTGGCTCACTAAAGTGTTGGCAGGTGGGGTGAGCTCTGGAGTGGATTTTGAAGGTAGAGTAATAGGACCTGCTGGCCAGTGGGATGTGGGTTGTGACTGAAAGTAGGGGGTCAAGAACACTCCCAAAACAACTGCCATTTTACTGACTCATTCTCTATTATTATCATTCTTGTATTTTTTTCTCAAAATGTGCATGGTGTTGCTATACCTGACTCCTTAGACCATCATGTCCAGTAATTAGGTTAAGTGCTTTGCTTGCCATTTACATGTGAAGAAACTGAAGCATAATAGTCAAGTAAATTCTATTCAGGTGAAGATACTCCCCAAACTGGAACCTGGGGTGTCTTGAATCTTACTCAGAGCTCTTCTCTGTGGGCCAGGAAATCTTCTTAAGCCCAGGCTTTGCCATTCTTCATCAGACTGTTCCAAGTTCTTTATAAACAGGAGGATAATTGGCATCACTCCCACCTTACTCTTTTCCACTCCACACAAACCTTTCTCTTTTAGCTGTCTTCTCTGTGGTACGGATTGGTTCCTACTGACCACATCCACTTCCTCTTTTTCCTGGGCATACAACTATACTACCTTTCCCAGTCTTCCTTGTAGTTAGCATTTCCATGTGACTGATTTTTAGTCAATAGAATTTGAGCAGAATTAATGCACACCTTCCAAGTCCAGCCCATAAAAATATCCCAAGCTCAATTGTCCATGCTTTTTCCCCTTCTATCAGCTTGGTGTAGATGAGCATGACTGCCTTGGAGCATGTATTTGAGGTGGCAGAACTCAAGATGGAAAGATCTGGATCCCTGATCACTACATGGGGGAAAATGGCCTGCCAATCAGGAAAACACATTTTATACTTTTTATGAACAACATACTTCTGCCATGTATGAGCCATTATATATTTTGGGATTTGTTTGCCACAGCAACTAGTATATTGATGTGGGTTAGAGACAACTTGCTCTGACCCAGGAAGACGCTTTCCAACACTTAGACTCTTAGCATGAGACTAATGATCGAAGAAAGAAGCTCAAAGACCATAGACCATGCCCTTCTTAATCCAAGAGAGGAAATGAGATTCAGAGAAGGACAAATCTGGCATTGTCTAAGGTCATGGAGACCAAAAGGTCTCTGCAGGACTAGAGCATTCATTTCCTGGCTCCTTTCCAGGACACGATGTTGCCACTCTACTGACAGATGTCAAGTACAGTGTCCAAGACAGGCTTTAGAACAGGATTCAGACAAAGCTCACTGTCAGAAATGTCTTCTGTACTTGTAACCTGAATCTCCCTACTAGCAGTTTACATCCCCCTGTTTATGTTCTGTCCTCAGGGAAGTTGATGAGTGTCTGATTACCTGCCTTCCTATAATAACCTTCCCAACACTGGAGGGTGAGCATTGGATTATTGTCCAGTCTCCACTTTTCTAGCACAGCAATAGTCCCCCAAACATGTCTTCTTTTCTAAATAAAAACAATCATGACCACAACAGCCTTGGCTCGGGTGGTTGAAACGCTGGTCTAGCCTGAACCGGCCCCATCATGCAGTTGTTTCTTCCATCATTCAGTGGGGCCTGTAGCTGTCATTCATAGGACATGCTCTGGCAGAAGGAACAGAAGAGGGTTTGGGTTGAGTCAGTCTGCCCACCCTCACATTCCCTGAAGCCCTCTGAGCACTAAGCTATAGACTATAGCTTTGACCTTATTTCAAGCAGGGAGAGTACAAAAATCTACTTTTAAGGACTATTCCAGTGGTCTTGAACCTTTTCTGATCCACATTCCTATCAATAAAATACTTTGATCAGAAATCCCTAATATACACAAGTAATATCTATTTAAATGTTTATAAGGATATGTATGTGCTATATGAGTTCACTATGTATATACTACAGCATTCCCCCAAAATAGGGATTTTAAAAGGACAAGATAACAAAACAATATGAATGAAAGTGCCAAGAGTTCCTCTCCTGGCCCTACTGGGCCCATCTGCATGGGCCCCCTCTTTGGAGAACACTTGGTCCATCAAAGTCTTTGAACTGAAGTCACAAACTGGCAGCCTGCAGGCCAAATATAGCCCACAGATGTGTTTTGTTTGGCCTGGACAATGTTTTCTAAATTTTCTATTAGTTCCCAACACTTAAAAATTGGACAAGTTCACATAAAAAGCCAGAGATTTTTATCCATTTTGTTCACTGCTTTATCCCTAGTACCTGATGCATAGTAGGCACTCAAATATCTAATTGAATTTCCAGCTTCTCTCAAAAAAGTCAGCTGGTCTTTCTTTCTGGTAATAATCCCCTGGAGCTGAGTAGTGATTTCCACCCCTGCCCCATTAGCAGGGCATGGACTCGCGGGTCCTGAACCACAGTCCTCACGCTTCCCTGTTGTCCCATATCTAACCACCTTCATTCATGCCTGTTACCTGCCTGGTCCCCAGCACTATCTGAACATTTGCTTCTACCTTAAGAGTTTCTGGTTATGTGATGGCCTCAGTCACCCTTCATGTGACCAAAACAAAACCAATAGTTTACCTGGAGCCCAAAAACACAGGTTGGAGCCTGATTCTGCCAGTTACCATCCTCAGGAAATTTGCTCTCCAAGCCACAGTCTCCTAATCTGGAAATGGGAATAGCAATACCTTTCTCACAGGGTGTTTGAGAATTAAAAAAAAAAAAAAATTAGATAATATCTGTGGGCTATTTTGTAAATTGTAAAGTGTCATGGAAATTAGAAAACATGGTTATTGTAGCTATATTCATCCTCCAAAAGGACTAGTTGAGGTAATGGGGATAGAGACACATAGTATCATTGCCCAGAGCTGACCACACCCCCTTACATAAACCGCGTCCTTCTCTGCCACCCGCTACATACTCTCAAAACTACCCTGCCATCTAACACTTTGGATCTGGGCAGACAATGTAGAAACAGGCCAAAGAGTAAGGAAGAAGCCACCACCCTAAAGCTTGGGGTTAATTTCTCCTGATAACATTGACTCCTTTATTTTGCACTTTCTTATGTCTCTTCACTTAATGCTTGTGACTTAATTCAGCATCCGACCTAAGTCTCAATGCCCCTTGCCCAGAGATCAATTGTGCGCCCATTCTTTGCACACCTAATCCTAAGGACAGGTCCCTACAACCTCCTCCTTCTTCTCTTTGAGTCTACTTGTCTTGGACTTCTAATCTTGTTATTTGCCCCTTGGAAATATGCCTAAGAGAGTGTTCCTTTTCCACCTTTTTATCAGCAGGGACGCTATATCTGGTACATATAAGACTAGCTCCCCAGCAACAATTCCCCTAGACACACACACACACTTTCTCTCTCTTCTCCCTTCTGGCTTTCCCATAAATATTTGCGAACTGCAGGCTGAAATACACAAACTTACCAATATTCAACCATTTCTGACCTAGGAAAAGGGGTAGTTGTCTACAGTTCAACTTAATAGGTGTAACGCAGAGGCCTGACCTTGGGGGGTTTCTGTGATCTCTGAATCTTGCTATTTTTAAGCCAAAGCAAGTTGTTCTTGTCCATTTCTATGACAACTGCACTGAAAAAGCCTAAGAAAAATACTTCAGCCTCTCAGATGTGTGAGGGGGCTTCCTTCCTCACAGACCTGAGCTACAGTTGCCAGATAATTCCATGAACTAGAAACCCTGGTAAAAATATATATTCTGGATGCAACAGATTCTTGCCTCTTCTGTCTCCTACTCCCTGGGGGAAACGAATGATAAACTATGCATGCTGGCTTGGGGCTGGCAAACTGAAAGTCTTTCTAAGGAAGCAGGGCATCACCTCAGCACCTTCCAAGGCCCACGTCTCAGACATTCCACATTTCCCCTCCCCTTGTTCTTTCAGCCCTTCATGAAAGCGGTTCCTGAATCCCTATCTCTGGTTTCTTTTGTTCTGTCCCTCGGCAGGCAGTCCCCCGCCACCTGACCCCTCCCCTGAAGCCCTCCCTCTCCCTTAACATGACTCACTCTTTAGCCCAACAGAGGAAAGAGGAGACCCCAGGAATGCTGGGAGAACTCCCCCAACTGCCCCCGCAACTGACACCTGAAATGTTAGCAGAAATCCTAGAGCACTGAACACTGTTTTCTCTCTCTCGTGGGGTCCCATTTTAAAAGGCAAATTCACCACAGATTAAGAATTTCTGAAACTACTCATCAGAATGCTAACGTTCCAAGAGATATCCTTGGGTGTTCATTAAAAAGGGGGGGGGGGTTCTTTTGTCCAATAAGTCTGGGAATCACTGAATGCCCTAGCTAGCCCTGTGCAGGAATTTCATAATACAGCATCACATGAAAGACTTAGAGACCTCACAGCAAGGGACCCTATTTAACTTTGTTCAATCTGGTGTATCCTACATATATTCATCCAAGGAACCCTTTTATTGTCATTTCCCGGAACTTTATGCCCCACAGAAAACACTCTGTGAAAGCCTGCTCTAACCCTTGAGGGTGAATGAATGGGTTTAACACACCACCTTCTCCCTGGGTGTTTAGAGAGCACAGGGCTGGGGAGGATACCAGATCTCTTATCAGCCCCACCACCCCTGCAATGGAACACCACTCACACAGGTTTGCAAATGGCTTTCCTCCTCTGTCCTGGACACACACAGTATCTGCAAAGAGCAGAGAATTCCCAAATGCCTGCTCTAGCCTATCACCCTTCATCAGTCTGGGCCCTGAGAAGCCCAACACGAGCCTGCAACAGACACCATGAAGACAAAGAGATCCAAGAGAACTCCACCCAAAAGGGAGGAGATGGGAAGTCCAAGTAGGATACATTCTGTTTCGTCCCATTGCCCAGTTTTGATTAAGCACACCCTGGTCTCCAAATGCATGTGTCAGGGCTTGAACCTAGTCTCACCCAGGTGGGAGCCCCTGGAACACCCTGCAGAAACCACAGACTTGGATGTGCCTCCTTCGTCAAATTCCGGTGATTCATCTGGATCCCCCACTTTAGCATTTTAATTCTTTCTACTTGTCATTACTCTGGTTCATCTATGTAGCTTATCTCTCCTCCTAGAATGTAAACTCCAGGAGGCTTGAGGCCATACCTCCTCCTTCCTCTGTTTCTCCCTATAGTACCTAGTTCTCGATAACAGGTGCAGAGGAAGTACTTAGGAAACAATACTAAATTGTATCCACAGCATCTCTTCTGCTTCTTAGCCACCCCAGGAAGGAAGGGAGGTAAAATAGGAAAGCTCTTTTCATCCACCTCCTGACAGACTCACAGACTCAAACAATGCCCTCCATTTCTGAATAAACTAAAAAAGCCCACGGCTCCCTGATTGCTCACAGCCACTGAAATTCAGGATTTAGGAACCGCTTTCAGGCCACTCTCTCATGCCCTCATGCACTTCTGTTCTCAGAAATTGAGTTATTTGCTTATCAAGAAGAGTCTGTGGAGTTCCCAAATTTGGGCATGCCAGTTGCATCTGTCCCTATAGTTATGTATTTTAAGTAAAGCTACTGGGACAGATGCTTGTTTCCACCTAGACTAGATATTCTCCACCTGCCCCTTCCAGTCCATTCTCCACACTCTTCCAACCAACTCTGTGCACCAGGAGGCTGACTGTGTGGACTGGGTCAATCAGGCCTCCTTGTCCTCTGGCTTCTGGTTGGGTTTGGTTAATGGAAGTTCTCAGTGAGAAATGGAAGTTGGGAAGAAAGAAAGGTCGGCCTGTATGTCCCCCGATGCCCTCCCTGTTGGTCTTGAGCTTGACAGTGGTTCAATGCCTCTACCAAAACCATAGCAACTGCCAGCATCTATCTCCTGTAGCTACCTGACAACACCATGCTGGGGATGGGAGCCGCCCCCACTGTTTCTGTCACTGTGCACTCCCCCACCCCTTCTTGGTTCCCCTCAACCCTGTGTACAGTGTATCGTTCTTCTGCTGAACTCTGCAACCCTTCCTTCTGAGTGTACCATCTCTTCTCCTGCCCCCAGGACCCTGATGGATCCCCCTACCAACAACAATCTGTCCCTCTCTTCTTTTCTTTTTTTTTTTTTTTTTTTTTTTTTTTTTAAGATTTTATTTATTTATTTGAGACAGAGAGAATGAGAGAGAGCGAGTACATGAGAGGGGGGAGGGTCAGAGGGAGAAGCAGACTCCCTGCCGAGCAGGGAGCCCGATGCGGGACTCGATCCCGGGACTCCAGGATCATGACCTGAGCCGAAGGCAGTCGCTTAACCAACTGAGCCACCCAGGCGCCCCCTCTCTTCTTTTCTAACAGAGCCCCATTTTCTTCTAATTCCAGGATTTAAGTATTTCAGGGACCATCTCCCTCATGCTCAGGGAGAGAGGGAAGACAAGATGTAAGTAAATAACATAAAATCTCTGCAGTTGCAAACCTGGGAAGGAAATGCCCAATGAATCCCATGAATTTCAGATATACTCCCCCCTGTCCTTCATTGTATAGAAGCCACCATAGCTCCTCACATCAGTCAAGGTCTATTAACGCCCCAACCCCAGTATAGTAACTCCTTTCTTGGCCGGGCAGTCTATCGGCATGAGGACCCCAAGTGAGGTAGCGACGGTTGTAGGTGTACGGGGCCCAAGGTTTACCTTAGAGGGGGTGTTTTGGTATGCTCCAGACCACTGGGCCTCTAACAGAGGCCTCAATGTGGTAGATCTTTGAATCTTTGTGGAGCTTAACGTCCCACTTTCTGGTATGCATATGTCTTAGGAAGGCTACTTTCTGCTAACAGGTCCAATTTTATTATGGATTTTATCAATATCACATGCAGAGAGAAGGAGAGATTGTTCTGGCGGTTGTTCTGGTTATGGGGTAAGAATTTAACCCATACAGACGTTCTTCCTTCTTTCGTGCCATCTATTTTTTGTTTTCCTCAGTGCAGGTACTTTCTTAAAGTTATGGTTACCCATCTCAAGAATTTGGTGAACTTAATTTGGCCCACGCCTTCCTTCTCAGAAGGCCTGTGTTTATGATCCATAGGACCGTACGCTCCCTGGAACATAAGTCAGCTGTATTAATTATTGTGAATTCTTCCAACCTAAGCAGTTCCTGGCACAAAACTCTGTGGAGTTGGACTGAATTATTTGAGTCAGGGTGACCCATGGAGGCTTCAGGCAATTCCCAGGGGACACTGGGTTCCTTTGTCCAAATTCTCTGCCCTGGTGCAGAAAAATGAAGCATAGGATATCCACTGAGATTTTTCATGGGGTCCTTCTTCCCTAAGGGCTGCCCTTCTTGGGATGTCTTTAATCTTGTAGAGTTCCCTTGACATTATCTGTGCAAATCAGAGCCCAGAGGAGCAGCAACAGGTGAAGAGAGCTATGCTCCTGGAGGCAGAGACTTGCCACAGAGACATATGGAAATATTTTACACACTCTCCCAGCACACTTTCAACCACTCCTCCCCCCATGGTACATTTACCATACACCTGCTGTGTGTTAAGCACTGTGCTTTTGTATAAATTAGTTCACCTCAGGAAGAGCAGAAATTTCAGATTATCCCTGGGCTGGTAGGGTTGGAGGATGGTCTTGGGTAGTAAGTCTCTGGCCTCTTTCCAGATCTGTAAATGGAGTGGGTACACTACATGATCTCTCAGGAGTTTTCCAGTCCAAATTTGCTAACATTCTATGTAGCTCTGAGATTTAGTTTCTCTTTCCAGCAGATACCCCAGTAGAGCTCCTAAGTCTCTCTCAACCTGAGCTTCCTCTCTAAGAGTTGAGACAGCCAAGGGCTTGAGTGCAGGGACTTAGTTTTTGAAGCGATCCCAGGAAACATGGGTGGGGTAAAGGGAGGCAGGAAGGAGGGGAGGGAGGAAAGAAGGAAGGAAGGAAGGAGGAAGGAAGGCAGGCTAACACGAGGGTGCATTATGGAGCTGGTCATCACTGTGACAAACTGAGGCTCAGTCCCACCGATACTCTCTGAAGAACCATATAGAATACACCTCATAATTCCGTTTGCTGGCAGGACAGAAAGAGAGGAACGTTTATCTACCGGCTCCCATCCACCACTAGTCAGAGGTTGTACCATGGAGTTAACACCCTTACCCCTCCTGGTCAGCACCCATGTCCATGCCCAGGAGTTTTCCACAGTCAGAGAAGCCCCAGGGAGAGGCAAGAGATACAAGGTGCAGCTGAGATGAGGACTGTCCGGGGCTCTGAGCTGGTTGCCACGACAACGGCTTGAAAGGCGGACCCAGAGGATATACCGTTAGGATTTGCCAGGTTTCGCGAAAATATATTATGCTCAGTTAAACTTGAATTTTTAGGTAAGCAATGAATAAGCATATGCCCCATGCAATGTTGGGGGCATGCTTATATGAACTAAATGATTCATTGTTTATCTGAAATTCAGATGTGACTGGACATCTTGTGTTTTATTTGGCTACCCGATATGCAGTGCACAGTGGGGAACAGGAGGCGTGCCCGGTAAAAGCCCCAGCCCTCCTCCACAGTCTCCTTTGAGATTCTATCTCTCTGCCTTGAGGGTCTTGGTTACAGAAGTGGCTCAGTTAGGAGTGATGACCTATATTCCTCTGTGTAAGGACAAGAGAGGCAAGCTGGAGAAAATGCAGCCTGGTGATATGAAATAAGACCCAGAATGTCCACTTTTTCAGGATCTGCAAGCCCAGGGAAGGACTCTTGTGCTTGACTCGGGCAAGACCCCACGCTGAGCAAATCCAGGCTGGTTCTGTCTGCCTCCCCCCGCCACACCCCTCCATGGTGGGGGCATCCCCAGCAATGTCAAATGTGAAGGCCTACCAAAAAAGGGAGAACAGAAATACTTGTTTTCATTAAAAAGAGAACGCAAATGTCAAAAGCCTGTGGGGGTTTTTTCCCCCACAAATCTATTTGCTGTTTGCCAGCAGACCCCTCATCTCAAAATATACCAAATGTGATTGTTTTAAGGGCACTGAAGAGTTAGTAGGTGTTTCCTATTTTAAGTTTAAGAATAAAATTATACGCAAACAATGAATCATGAAACACTACGTCAAAAACTAATGATGTAATGTATGTTGATTAACATAATATAATAAAAAATTAAAGGTGCTTAAAAAATAATACTATTTTTGTTTTCCTTGTAGCTTCGTCATTTCCAGAATTTGACAGCTGTCTGTTAGTGAGGTGTCCTCAGCCCCTGTGCCATCAGGAAGCTTCTGTCCTGCTCGGGTCCTTCACCTAGCCAGAATGACAACTCCACCGGAGTCCCTGCACTTCATACCTCATCCCTGGTGAGGATAAAGCTAATTGTACAAAGGTGTGTTTGCCATGCTGGAACCCTGAATCTACCACACACCCTGTGCCTCTGGACAGGACACAGAAGCTGCTCATTACCTTCGCCTGGGATCAGCCCCATCAGCACCTGTCTGAGCTGTAAGGATTCCAGAGTGCAGCTCCTACTGAGTTCTAGTTCCCAAAAGTGGGGTAGAAAGGACAATCATATTATCTTGTCCAGCCTCCTGGTTCCATCGATGAAGACGCTTTGTCCCCCAGGTGGGGAGTGACAGGTCCAAGGTCCACACCAGATTTTGCCATTTGACAAAGTCAAGAGAAAAACCCCATTACCCCAGCAATAGCCTCAACCCGCTCCCCCACCCTCTCTGATTGTATTACCACCTTCATATTAGTACTGCTCCATTGTGGGGGGAGGTTAGATGTGATCTCAGACTGAACTCCCACACGTAACCCATAGGGACCATTCTTTGAAGACTACTAGTGTGAGCATCTATTCTTAATGACTCGGAAGGCAGGTCAGAGCCTTACATCACTCAAGGCAGTAGCCATGAACGGCTTGTTGTAGAGGAAATCCGTATGCAAACCCCAGTTCCATCATTTAATACTCAGGTAACTTTGTACAGATCACATGATCTTCCAGAAGCTCAGCCTGCCTGAAGAATGGACAGGTGATCTCTGCCTGACTCATAGAGTCATTGTAGGCACAGACTTCCCACACGCAACAGTGCGAAAAGGAATACAAGTCAGCTATTATTGTACAGAAGGACGTTGTGGGAAGATGCTGGTTTAGGAAACTTCCCAACCATATTCTGTGTGAATGATCTGACATACTGTACAAGACCAGTTATTGGTTATATGCTTTCTACTGCATCTACTACATCCACCACACTCCTGGACTGGCCCCTGCACCCCTCCGCCCCCTGCCAAGTAAACTGCTGTCTGTTGCTTATAAATGTGTTGTCCCTTATAGTAGCCACTAGCTACATGTGGCCATTTACGTTGAAAATATAAATAAGGCAAAGTAAAGTAAAAATAAGTAATCTCATACTGCATGGAGCACTGGGTGTTATACGAAAACAATGAATCGTGGATCACTACATCAAAAACTAATTATGTATTGTATGGTGACTAACACAACATAATAAAATAAAATTTTTTTTAAAATGTAATCCCATAGCCACACGAACCACATTTTAAGAGATCAATAGCCACATGTGGCTAGTGGCTACCCTAAAGGACAGAGCAGGACAGAGCAGATAGAGAACACTTACACCATCACAGAAAATTCTATTGCCCAGCGCCATGGGAGGATAGTCAAAACTTACATAAGCCACAGGATCTTTCATGGTTTAGTCCCAACCTATCTGTCAAGGTTCATTTCCTGCCTCACCTGCCCATCTGCACCCCTAGACTCTGCACCAAAGCCCAGGTTCTTCCTGGCTTGTACTTGCACAGGTCTGTGACTATCTTCGTGTGATTTCCTTTGTCAACGGTGCCCTCCCTCCCTTACACCACACCCCCCTCCAATCCCCACTCCTGACAGCCTGACAAACCCTGCTCACCATCCCAGGCCCAGTGCATAACGTTCTTCTTTGGGGCCTTTCTCCATTATGCTCCCAGAAGGAATCAATCAGTCCTTTTTCTCTGGTTCCACCACTGGCGTCCCCACTACAACATCCACACCCTGATGGTCTCAGGGTGTTTGCTCGCAGTCTCTGTTGCTGGTCTCTGAAGCCTTGGTGGGGCAGGGACTGGGTCTCCTGCATCTTTGTACCTGCAGGGCTCTGGCCAGGCCAGGGCAGAGTGGAGACCTTGACCAATGTCAAGGCCACAGGTCTTATCTCTTGCCACCACCTCTCTTCCTCGTCCCAGGGCTTCACAGCTCTGGTTTAGTCACAGTTGTTTGCCCTTAAGGGAAGGGCTTAGCCCCAGACTGCTGGTTCTCCCTGAGCCAACAAAACTGTGGAGAGAACCGCACTTTGGAAGCAGGAACTCGGCCCTTGTCAGGGGCCATGGAGAAGAGTCAGCTACAGAAAGCAGGCCCTGGGGGCGAGAGCCTGCTTCTGGGAGGGAGGGGACAAGGAGGGGCAGCCTCAAAACACACACACACTGCCCATTCTTTCCCAGTGGAATACTCCCGGCCTGACCTCTCTGGCGCCCAGGCCGGCGGCGCTCCCAGCCTCCCACGCGGGCATTCTCCCTGGGGCACCACCCCACGTGCCTGCGCAACAGGCCCCAGGGCCGGCGGAGCCTCCTGCAGCTGAGTGTCCCCCGTGCCTGCTCCCCAAAACCCCTTCCAAATGAGCGCATCCATGCCATACCCCTCACCGCTGCTCCCACCCATGTCTTCTGTGCTCTTAGAACCGCCACCAGCCCCACATCTTTCCAGCTTCCTGGCCAGAAGCTTCCCTCTCCTTTCCTTCTCCCCCAAGGCCACCTCCTGCAATCAGTCAGAAAGCCCTGCCCCACACACCCCTGCAGGGGGCCTTAACTCTCAGACGCTGGACTCATCTTTCCCGTGTGGGCCACCTCGCCATATGAATTTCTTAACCAGGCTTTCCTCCCCCACTTACCCTGGCTGCCGCCCCTTCACTGGAACATGCCATCCACTTTCGCACTGCTGTGCCTCTTCTCGGCCTCAGAGTGCAGCTCGAACATCACTCCCTGTGAGTAACCCTGGGCTTACATCCTCACCCAGGCTGCCTGGGTTCATGCCCCACTGAGGGACCTGGAGAAAGGTATTGAGCCTCTCCATGCCTCAGTTTCTTCATCTGCAGAAGAGGACCATAGTGTTACCCACCAGCTGTTGAACAGATTGAAGGGACACTTTGTGAAAACACACAGCTTGGCACCTAGCACACAGCTCTCTCTGTCTACCGTTGGTGGTGGTGGTGGTGTCTCAGACAAATGTCATCTGCCCTGCCTCCCTGCTCCAACCACATTTGGCCTGCATCTCTAGCCTGGGGCTCAATTCTTTGGCTTTGGTTCTGCCCAGGGCCACCTTACTCAGAAAACACAGGAATCAAGTCTACCTTATCTGTCACCTCTCCAGGCTTGTGCAGACTAGCCCCACGAAAGGCCTTTGAATTCTTCCTGCCCTTCCCCCCAGCAGACCCTGCCACCCCCGCCCTCAGTCCTGCTGAAGGCCTCTCTAATTCTGACTCCACAGAAGTGCATGTGCGTCTGAGGATGCTGTGAGTGTGCAAATGAGTGGGTCTATGAGACCATGTGGGAGGGTCTGAATGTGGGTCTGTGTGGGTGTGCAAATGTGTGAACCCCTCCATGTGAGTGTGTTGGACAAGAATGCTTTCCACACAAATCCAGCAGTTTCCCTTCCCTCTTGGCTATCTTTACAGTCAGAATGTCTGCATTTCTGTCACTGGTCAAACATAATCATGCAAAGCTACAGAACGTTCCTTCAACTTGTTTCCAGCCCCTCCCTCCTCTGCATTCCCCGTTGCTACCCTGCAGAGAGCGCAAGGGGCTGAAGAGAAATAACACAGCATCACAAAGACCTGGGAGCCGTGCAGCCCCATTGCACTGAGGGTACAAAGAACCTTCAATCATCTCCATCCAGGTGACTTATCTGGCTGGGAATTGGGGAATTTGTTCTGCCCACACAATCAGATTAGCTAATATTTAAGGAGCGATCGCCATGTACCAGGCACTTCACTTATCAGCAACAAGTCAATTCTCAGAGGTAGTTACTCATAGTACTTCCATTTTTTCAAATGAAAAAACCAAGGCACAGAGAGCTGAAACAACTTGCCCAAGTTCACACAGTGGTAAGTGATGGAGTCCAGAGTCAACCTAGGAGGTGTGACGAAAATGCTTATGTGTGTAGCTACTAGATTTACTGCCAGAAATGGCTGTTTCAGAGTTCTGTCCCACCCCATGCCCCAGAGATCTGAGATAAAGACGGGGTGGGGGGTGTGTGGTGTGTGCGTGTGTGTGTATCTGAGTAACCAGGTAACCAGGAAAGGAAAACTGGGCACCTCGGGCGGGTGTCAGAAAGAACAGAAGAACGGGAGCCAAGGAGAGGTCTCGCGGTTCTCCAACGTCCAGCCACGTAGGTCTCCGAAAAGCGCCCCAACTGGACTGGAGCTGAGTGTCGGTGACCCAGGCCGGGAGGATCAGCCTGACACCAGGGGGATGCCAGTTGGACTGTAGACAGCAGCAATTTGTTCCTAGTTGAAGCCAAGCCATTTGGAGTTGTGGGATCAGCAAATGTCAGGACAGGGTGGGGTTGCAGAAGCCAAGCTAGCCATCAGCCCACTATTGGAGTCACTAGTGCTTCCAGAAAGTCTGCAGTGGTGGTTCTCAAAATGAGGCCCAAGGGCCACAAACAGCAGGATCTCCCAGAGGGTTCCTTAAATTGCAGATTCTGGGGCCCCACCCTACTGAGCCACAGTCTCTTGGACTGGACCCTGAAATCTGCCTTTTCTCACAAGCCCTCTGGAGATTCAGATTTGCTCCCCGAAACGCCCAGCCAGCTATGTCTTCGATTGGGTTCCCCGGAAGCAGACCCTGAAAGGAAATGGAGGGCTCTTAGCACAAGGATTTATAATGGAAGTGCTGCCCAGAAAAGTCCATAGGAAATGGGGGAGCAGGAGAGGGAGGAAGGAACCGGGCAGGGGTGTGGGCTCAGAGGAGGTCCTGCAGACGGTGGCTTCTGCCTGATCCCACAGGGGCTCCAGAATCATCCAAGGGACTCCAGCCACCCCAAGTCCTTCAAGGATCAACATCTTGAGCACATCTAAGACTGCTTATTTATTGGCCCAAACTGGGTTTTACTGGTGAAATTAGGGACTTGTTTATTAGCATGACGAATGATGAAAATGGGTTCTTTTGTGAAATTAAAGCTATTCACAATATAGAGATTGGCTAACATAGCTTGGAAACAGCCCCCACTTTGCATAAAGACGCAAGGAAACCTAGGCCTGAACCTGGGTTTGGCTTCTGGGACTTACAAGCAATTTGGTGTCCAGCCTTTGGTCAAGAGGATTTCTAATGGGCTAAGGCTGATTGTCAGCATCACAGGAGCCTGCCTTTGGAACTGTGATTTTCTGCCTCAAGTAAATTTCCCGTGGGAGAACAGAGCATCTGTAGGACCCATGTAGGCTAGCAGAGCAGATGAGCTATCATGCCTTTTTGATTATGAATGCTTATTCAAGAACTGTAGGTAGGAATATGGTCTGAGACTAGCCTAGGAACAGCTAACCTCACCCAACTCAAGCTCCTTTGGCTCCACTATTACTGAGAAGCTTTAAGGGCCATCCTTGAGCAGATCAACTCAGGCTGTCTGTGACAGGGCAGACAACTGGGAATGACACACTTACCATGGGATGAGCAAAAGATCTTTTCATGTGTTTGCGACTATGGGTGGGGTTCCCTAGACCACCTGCCTCAGATCACCCTAGGAGCTTGTTAAAGAGTACATTCCAGTGTTCCTCCCAGACCTCCTGAATTACAATCAATGGGAATGAAGGAGCTTGGAAATTGGTATTTTTTGGAAAGCACCCCAGTGATTTTCTGTACACTAAAATCTGAGAACCACTGCTAAGGAAATTTCTTCTCGCCTACCCCCTCGTACCCCCAGGGTCAAAGCTTGTGTGGTTAAAGAACAAGAATCACCCATTTATTGTTCTGCCTTGATTATAACTGCAAGTCTACTTTTGATAAGGTCAGAGCCACCAGGAGGAGGAAGTTGTCAGAAATAGGGGGGCTGGACTTCTGTGAACTGCAGTATGGAGAATTCAAGCAAGAAGGCACACCTCCCATTGGCTACCCAGTGCCCACTTCCCCTTCTAGACCTTGCTCTGCCCACCCTGAAAGCCCAGCTTTGCCCTCCATGGCCACCATTCAGCAGGGGGGAGGAAGATGGCGCTGGGGGGAGAGCGTAGACTTGGGTGAATACATGAAGGCAGTAGGAGTGGGAACTGCTCTGTGAAAAATGCGAGCAAGGGCCAAGCCCACCTATGCCATCTCTGCTGACAAGAGCCTCACCATGAAATATAAAGAACTTTGAAAATAATTCAGTTTTCTTATAAACTGGGAGATAATTTTAAAGTCATTGCAGCTGATGGCAGAAACGTTCCAATCTGCAATTTTAAAGTGGTGCCTGGCTGCCCCAGCAGGAAGGGGCTGGGAAGGGGCCACGTAACAAGACAAGTGGAAGGTGGAGAATCAGTGGTGGGGTGCATTGTGAACAATGTCACCCGGACTCTGAAAATTTCGTCACCACTTTTGACAGGATTCAGTTGTGAAGATCAACAAGCTCTCCTCTAATCTCCATACTGCTCCTTCTTTTGTTTCATTCTTGTGTTCAATCATCTTTATCACCAGCATTCTCCAGGCAACAATTTCAAAATGTCAGTTTAATTAGGATCAGTCCCTTGGTTAGTAAATACACATATTTTTTCTTAAAAAAAAAAAAAAGAACATTAAGAATTTAAGTAGGAGTCAAGCATCCAATAGAGCTTCTGGCTATGATCCCACCAGGGATGTCATTATGCAGGTGCATGCTTGTAGGACCTTGTAAAGTTCAAAAATCTTTACAACTTCTCCGACATTTAGTAAAACAAAGATGTGGGCAGGTAGGGTGGGAGGCCATGGGCTTATCTTTGGTGGCAGTGAGGAAATTGGCTACAGCCAGTCTTTGTTGGGGGAGACAAGGAGCAAGGAGTAGAATGGAGAGTGACAGCCCCCCAGAACAGAGAGAAGAGGAAGCTATTCTAATGAACAAAAATAAGAGGGCTGCCACTGCCTACGCAAGGACCCTGAGCCAGGCCTTGAGCTAAGAGCTGAACCCCAGATGGGTTCAGGGACTGTCCAGGTCACTCAGATGGAAAGTGGCAGAGTCCTGGAGGTGACCTGCATCAGAAAGTGTTCCAGGCCTGGGGGAGACATGGCAAAGGCCTTCAAGAGGGAGAGGGCAGGGGAGGCTTGGGAACCAAGTGGAGAGCAATGAGAATGGACACAGGGAACGAGGGGGCTGGTGGGAAGGGTAAGACTTGCAGGTGAGGCATCCCTCGACCCCTTGCCCAGGAGGCCCCAGGAGTCCTAAAACAGGTGCTCTCCTGTATCCTCAGACTCTGATCAAGGAGAAGAAAGAAGGGGGCGGGGGGAGCCTTTTCAGCAAGTGCCCAGTTATAAAGTTGAGCTACAGCAAATCTTGGAGACAGAATTTGCAGGCTCACCTCAAAGTCCGGTGCATTTCAGATTTCAATACTTGCAAAAGCAGGGGTCCCAGGGATCTCCTTTCTCCTTTTTCCCTTCCTTCCCTCCCTCCCTCCCTCCCTCCCTCCCTCTCTTCCTTCCTTCTTTTATTTATTTTTTATTGAGATATAATTGACATCAAACACTGTTCGTTTTAAGTGTGCAATGTATTGATTTGAAACATTTGTGTATCACAAGAGGCTCACCACTGTAGCTTCAGCCAGCCCCTGAATCATGTCATTAGCATTTCTTTGTTGTGATGAGAACATCTAGGATCTAGTCTCTCAGCAACTTTGAAGTATATAATCCAGTATCATTTCCTCTAAGCACTAAGCCGTGCATTAGAGCTCCAGACCTCACTCCCCTTCCACTTGCAGATCTGTTTCCCTTGAGCAACATCTCTTCTGTTATCCCTCCCCCAGCCCCTGGGGATCACCAGCCTCCTCTCTTTTTCTGTGTGTTCAGCTTTTTTAGGTTGCAGGTATAAGTGATATCCTGCAATATTGTCTTTGTCTGACATCTCATTCAGCATAATGTGCTCGAGATCCAACCATGTTGTCACACGTGGCAGGATTTCCTTCTTTCCCATGGCTGAATAATATTCTCTAATATACGTTGTAGGTCTATATAGACATTTCTTTATCCATTAATCTGTTGACAGACACCCAGGTTGTTTGCATATCTTATCTGTATCATATTGTGAGTAGTGCTGCAGTGAACAGGGAGTACAGATATCCTTTCAGATCTTGTTTTTATTTCCTTTGGGTGAATACCCACAGGTTAAATTGCTGGATCGTAGGGTAGTTCTATTTTTAATTTTTTGAGGCACCTCCATACTGTTTTCCAGAGTGGTTGTGCCAACTTACATGGCCACCAACAGTGCACATCTTCACCAACACTTACTATCTTTTGTCTTCTTGATGAGAGTCCTGCTAACAGGTGTGAGGTGATATCTCCTTGCGGCTTTGATTTTCATTTTCCTGATAATTTAGTGATGTCGAGCATCTTTTCATAAACCTGTTGGCCATTGGGATGTCTTCTTTGGAAAAATGCCTATTCAGTTCTTCTGCTCCCTTTTTAATTGGATTGTTTGGGTTTTTTGTTGTTGAGTTGTATGAGTTCTTTATATATTTTGGATACTAACCCCTTAACCAATATATGGCTTGCAAATATTTTCTCCCATGCTATGTGTTGCCTTTTCATTTTATTGATGGCTTCTTTGCTGCATAGAAACTTTATAGTTTGATGTACCCTTTTTTCCCTCTTTTTATTCAGGCATGCAGCAAATATTGCTGACACCCACACAGAGCCAGGCACTAAGAAAACAATTTCCCTTGCACCTTTCCTTCATTATCTTCTCCGATCCTGGCACCTATTCCAAGAAGTGTAAAGTATCATTCCCATTTTAAATGATGAGAAGACTGTCTGAGGTCCTCCAGCTGGTCACTGGCCATGTGTGGACTTGAACTCAGATCTCTCAAGTCTAAACACCTTGTTTTGTGTTATTTTTCCCCACACCCTATCGTCTCACCCTGACTTTTTCCTTTCTTTTTTTTTTTTTTAAGATTTTATTTATTTATTTGAGAGAGAGAATGAGAGAGAGAGAGCACATGAGAGGGGTGAGGGTCAGAGGGAGAAGCAGACACCCTGCTGAGCAAGGAGCCCGATATGGGACTCAATCCCAGGACTCCAGGATCATGACCTGAGCCGAAGGCAGTTGCTTAACCAACTGAGCCACCCAGGCGCCCCTGACTTTTTCCTTTCTGAGGCAGCTGTTGAACAAAGTCAGCCAGCCCCTTGAGCTCCATCCCTGCCTCTGCCAAGGTTGCCATCAGAGAAGGGACAGGCTGGGACAGGGCTGCTCTCTGGCAGGCAGCCCTGAATGTCCCAGGTCATGGGCCATCCCAGGATGAGCTAAAACTGCCCCCCACGTCCCTGCCAAAGTGGCAGAGAAGCAAGAGACCAAAGGAAAGAACATGTTAACCATCTGTAAATCTCTTACTTGAGAGGTGTGAAGACTGAGGACCAGGACATGCTGTGCACTCCCTAGACCAGGGTTGAGTGTCCAAGGAAGCTGCTAGAGGGGCAGTCAATGGGGGAGAAGAAAGGAAGACTGGAGGGTAGAGGGACGCCGACCCAGAAGGATCAAGACATGGACCTGACAGTGGGTCAGGACCCAGCTCACTGGGAGAGCAGGGGGCAAGCCTGATGTGAAAAATATGCAACATCAGCAGACCCTGGCAGGGAGAGCTCGCTCCCGCAGACTTCTTGCAGGGAGTCTGGGGTGGCCAGGGTGTGGGGAGGTCCCTGCCACTGTCTCGGAGGGCCAAAGGGACCAAGATGGGAAGGAGGACGAGGCTGACCTCTGAGGGGACGCCTGACGCGCCCTGGCCTGACAGATGCGTTTGGCAGCAGAATCTAGAATTCTGCCTGACCTAGAGTTTTCCCACGTGTTCTTTTCTGTTTCTGTGATGACAAAGATAAAGAGGGAGGAAAACAAACCAATGAAACATGCAGAGCTCCTCTCTCACCTCCTCTGACCCTGGAGAAAGCAACCCCACTGGGAGGCGGGGCATTCGGAGAGAGCACCCGAGGAAGTTCAACATGGGGCTCCCGGCTCACCCTGGATTCAGGAGGACCACCCCCACTGCCTGAGCGGCAGCTGGGAGCCAACCCCACCTGTTCCGGCTCCCACCCCCTGGCTTGGGAAAATGATCTGGTATAAGCTGGCCCTGAGATGGATACCAGCCCAGGCCATCCAGTCTCTGGAAGCCCGGCGGCCCCTTATCTCTGCAGCTGTCAGGCCGCCTGGGCGGCAATAGGCTCCGGTTACAGGGTATAAACAGGCCACAGAATTGGCTGGCTCATGCCCTTGGCTCTTCTGTCTTAAAGGGGAGCGGGTGGGGGGGGCAGGGGGGGCCGAGGCAGGGAGGGGTGGAGGAGGGATTTGCAAGGTAGGCCTCTCCCTGTCTGCCCTCCGCCCCCTCCTCTCCTTCTGCACTCATCTGAATTTTCTCCAGAGACCATAGCTCTTCCTTTCCCAGGGTAGTCATGTGTACGGGTCCCCGTGACCTCATCGTGGGCCAAGATGCACATAAGCAGCCCATCTTATGAGCCTGTCAGGTCAGAATTGTGTTGCTTTTGGCCAAAGGCCACCCCATCATCTGTGTGCATACACATTGTCTTTCATTTGAGCAACATATACTCTTAGATATTTGTCTTCTCCCCAGTCCTAACACGTGGGACTGAAGGTTTGTATCTTTTTTGGCTCTGTGAGTCCCCTTTGCACCCAAAATGGTGTCCTGTATCTTCTGCATGTTTAGCCGAGAACTGCAGGTGACCAACATGGGTGAGCATGGCCAGGCTTCAAGGGCTAACTTGGCAAACCCAACAGAAAGGACCTCTCCCTCTCTGGAAGAGAAACCAGAAATCCGAAACTCGTCTTCTCCCCAAAGGGCCTCCCCATGTCCTTCAGAACCAAGGACTGCTAGGCCAGAATCTTCTGTCTGGTGCTGGAGAACTCCAGAGGGTGGATGATGTCCTGGGGCACCCAGGCGGGTCTATGAATTCTGAATACAGTGTGTGTATCCTGAGTAGAGTAGAAGAAGCTACTGGAACGTGGACCACATATGCTGATCCAAGCAGAGTGATTGGCTATCAAAAGGACAGAAAGGTCGGCTTGAGGCTGCCTCAGCCCCACCTCCAGGTTCCTCATTGGGAAGTTTGTGGCATTTTCTCTGTAACACTAATTTGACCATGATTATCGATCAGTTCTCAGTATCATAAGTGGACGCTGGTGTTCGATAGCCATGTGCCCTTGAGAGTCTCTTCACTTCTACCCTAGGCTGTTTCTTTCTCATAAAATGAATGCAGTGGTCTGATCTGTCTCTATGTGGCCGATCAATCTATATGCGCCGATCGATCTATGTGCTTCTCAAGCTATGTGTGTCTCATGGATCCACATGTGCTGATCAATTGTGCATATGAAGGAACGGCAGTGGTCTTTCTCATTTTGATCATGTGGGGGCCTGAGAAACTGACGTTGGGTGGAACAGAACTCCGGGAAGGAACAGCGGGCAAGCAGATGCAAGGAACGGAAGACGGACTTGAGAAGGCCAAGCTCGGGGTCAGAAGGAACCGCCGTGCACTGACAGAGAGGCCAGATCAGGCCAGGCTGGGATTCAGGGCTTTTAGTCATGCAGCCACCAAGGTACTCTGCTTTCTAGCATCTCTGAGGTCAGGTTGTATAGGTTTGGGGGGGTGGGGTGTGCATGTGTGTATGTTTTAACTTGACTGACTTCAAACTTCCTTCTTGGAAGGAAACATTTCCTTCTCTTTAGAAGGTGTTTATTTATCATACACAAAATTAAGAAAATCTTATATATCACAAACACACACCACGTAGTGCAAGAAACACCTGGGGCCTGGCCCAGTGCCACCTCTCCCGGACAATAATGTAACAATCAGTCTTGCACCTGGCAGAGGTGGGCACCAAGGCCGCTGCCCTGCCCGGAGCTCAGGCCCCTGACCACAGTGAGGATCTCACCCCTACATCCAAACGCTAGCCCGTCCTCATTTAGATCTTCAACAAACCTGTTAGATGACATGCACTCATAGAAGCATGCGTGCACACACACATACACACACACACAGTGGCTTAATAAATGCAAGTTGAATAAAGACACTTAATTACAAATTTAAGGAATTATTTGAACATTCGACCATTTTTGCATGCCTACAAGATTCAGGGACCTGTGTTAAAATTAGGCCAATTGCACAGATTCATCTGCTGGAGCAGAGAAAACTTGATTCAGGGCTATGGAGCAATTTAATCAAAGAGCTAAACTATTTTTGAAATAGCCCTGAATGATGATCTTTTTTTCTGCACTTGGATAGTCAAGCACACGGGCCTTGGCATAAAAATGTCCTTGAGCTCCAAGTCGGGGTGAGGCCTGTGGCTGAAAAGATCTTCAAGCACTTCCAGTCCTTTCCACACTCCTGAAAGGTTTTGAAGAAAAAAGGAGAAGAAAAAGAAAAAAAAATCCTTTGGTTTCGATAAGCACCCTCTACTTGCATTTGTCTCTTCAGAAGTGGTTGGCCAAAGAGTCTGCTAAAAATATAATGAAGGGGGGGGTGGTGGTGGTGCAAGGGAGGGGGAATTTTTAAACGAACCTTTTCACTTCTGACTGCCTCCCTCCGCGAATTCACCGCAACAGAAAAGAGTACCACCAACCACCCCTCTTCTCAGCCCTTTTTGGGCACTTGACTTGGGCCCATTATTTTTTAAATGAAAGGGGAAAAGGGAAACGGTACTCTTGTTTTGATTCTCTCCGTGGGGCTCGAGAATCTCTGAGACGGAGAATGCCTCTAGCTCGGAGCAGGTCCGTGTTCCGAGCCTGCCCCCTGCCAGGGGTGAGGGCCCTGGGCTGGAAGGTGGGCCTCCTCCAAGGTAGCAGGACTCTGCAGATCCCAGCGGTGGACGGGAATCGGTCTCATAGGGTTCCAAAGGGCCAGCCAGCTGCAAACACCCAAGTATCCTGGTTTGCAGCTTCCAAGATCTGGTCATCCCTGTCGCCCTTGGAGTTTGCCCAAAAGGGAGAGAAGAGGAGAGCCCAGCAGGAGCTGTCCGGTAGCCGGGTGGTTAGCTCCCTGGGTTCCCTGGAGCCAGCTTTAGCTCTTCCCTTCCAGCCAAACCCAGAGGTTACTGGAGCAGGCTGGGTCTGCTTGGGCGAGGAGGGCTGAGTCATCTACGGGACAGGATCGCAGTGGCTATAAATTATCCTGTGTTTAAGGAAGGCTTTCTAAAACCCTGGCTTTGGGCTTGGAGTCTTTATTTATATCTCCCACAGGAATATTTTTCAAACTCATGACAGTGCACTCTGCATAGCTTTGGGGACACTCCAAGCACCTGGTCTCCTCTATAATGAGCCCTGCAGGCGACAGGCCCCCAGAGTCCCTGGGCCTGGACTCTGGGGCGGCTCACACTCACACCCACATGTACCTCCCCTTGCCGCCAGGCCAGGCCCCATCTCGTGCTTGGAAGTATGTCCCTGTTGCTGGCCCAGCATCACATGCAGGCACACACACACACACACACACACACTCCAAACTGCAATTGCAAACTACAGGGAACCCACTGGTGCTCTGTGCATTTCAGGGGCAGCCCCTGCACACGAGGGAAGGGGCACCACACAAGAATTCCTCCTACAGGGCCTCCAGGGGTCAGATGTCCACCTGCCTGGCTCAGGAGTATTTGGCAAGGGACTGGCGACTTTCCTTTTCCTTTGGCAACTTGGATTTGTTGTCGTTGTTGATGTTCCTTGAGCCTTATGAGGTGCACAGAGAGGTACCAGGGACTACAAGCTTCCAACAGCTCACATCCTGGGGAACAATGCCTCAGGCCGAATGCTCCCAAATCCAAATCCGAGTGAAGGAGCCACACGGACTGCCCTCCCCCTTTGATGATCTTGGAGTCAGAAGCCAACACTGTTGAAAGGAGGGAAAGAAGGGTAAGGTTGTCTTTCCTGCGAATAAATCATTCCTCCAGCCCCTCTGCAGCCCACACCTTCATGCTGTCTGTATCTCCACCTCCCTAGCCTGTTCTTTTTCTTCCTTGCTTTGTAATTAGATAATGTTGTGCCATTTGGTAAATTCTGTCTGTTATTTATTTATTCCCCTTGGTCTCTTTACCATTATTTGTTCTTTTCAAAGCCTCTTCAAGATGGAAGGAGAGAAGCCTCATTCTTCCCATTGCACTGAGGCACAGAAAGGATCAAGTACATTGCCTGGGGTCACCAAGGACACTGGCTGGGATGGATCTGAGGCCAGCCCTGTCCCCAGACCCTGCCTGGCAACTTCCTTCTGGGACAAGGAACCTAAGACGTGTTGCGTTTCCTCTAATTCACCCAGCCCGACAACGTCTGTCCTCCAAGCCCGGGATTTCGGCCTCCAAATGACACAGAACTGACCCCAGTGCTCACTCAGCCACCTTTCTGGGAATCAGGACTCTCCAAGGCTTTGAAGCTAGGCTTTATGATGGTGTACCTGTCAGTAGAAGGAAGGGTTAGGGCCCTATGTGGGGCAACAGTGACCCTATTATTGATTGAACCAAAATGCCAGAATTGGCAAAAATGTCAAAGTCTTGCCTTGGGTCACAGAGTAATCCCCATTTTCTCCCTCTCCTTCGCTTGTTTCCCCCACTCATCTTAAACACCTACTGTTCACACACCTTCCCTGCCCTTAGCCCACCGGCATCTCAGCGACCATCGGAGCATGGACGTGTACCAGGAGTCTCTGCCTCCCCACTGGGGCATCGAACCAGGTTTCTCCCACTGCTTCAACAGCACTGGAATGCCCACTTCTCCCGGCCAGCTTTTCCAGACACATTCTGTTGTCATTGTTGATTAAACTTCCACAAAGCACTAATTCTTGCCACGTATATCTCATGTAAATGTTTGCACCTTATCCTTCCATGTCTGCCCAAAGGTTGCGCTTCTCCTGTAATCATGTTTACCTCCAGAGTTTCTGCTTCAGTAGGCCTGGGTGAGATTCCACAATTTTTGCTTTGCTAACAAATTCCCAAGGGGTGCTGATGCTCCTAATCCAGGGACCAAACTTTGAACACCACTGGTTTAAACAAGGAAAATCTACTCTCTCCTAAGCAAAATGCCCTTGGGGAGGGATGGTTCCAAGGTTAACTGACTCACTGGCTCAGTCAGGTCCTCAGGGACCTGGCTCCACTCTGCTCCATCATCCTTGGCATCTCAGCTTAACCTTGACTATGTTCTTACAGCTGCACCTTGGGTCAACAGCTCCAGGCATCACCTGCAGGCCAGCTAGTGGCCAGTAGAAGAGATCACCCTTCTTCTGAACCAAGAACCTTTCTCTGAAGTGGTCCAGTCGATGTCTCCTTATACTACTGTGGCCAAAATTACCTGGCATGCTTGTGCCTAAACCAATCACTGATGATGGAGGCAGAAGTGACAATGATTGGGTTACACCAATCAGTCCCCACGAAGTAGCTCTGTTGGCCATGAAAACATTTGTATCTCACCTATGTTTTTTGGCCTATGAGATTACTTATTGGTGTCTGTTCAGCAAACATTCTCACCCTCTTTCCTGTGGTGACAGAAACTGAAGCCCTACTTAGAAGGGATGGGGACATGATGTAATGGGGGAACTCATGTTCAGGCAACAGGGGCTCCCAAACCAAGTAGGGAAATCCTTCCTGGGATTGAACTAAGACTAGTGTTGGGGGCGGAGGAAAGACATCCTCTTCCTGCAGAGGTTGCTAAGCAGGGATTGTTGGTGGTCATGTACCCACCAGGAAAAGAGAGCCTCTGGGAAGTGATCAAAATTAACTTACCATTGGAAAGAAGTGTAAAGAAGCAGAGAGGAGCAACCAGCGACAAGAAAGGGTCCCAATGCCTGGAATTCTTCCTTTATTTCTATGGGTCACCTCAGGGTCCTGCCCAATTCTGAAATAAATGTCTCATTCATCTATACTAATTAGAATTACATTTCTACTTTTTGCAACCCCAAAGTTCAGCTTTAGACACTGCGTGTGATGGGAGGGGCAGAGAGGATGAAGAGCAGACAGCCGTATATGAATGGAGGGAGACCCAGCCTCCTTGCTTCGCATCTCATGCCCCACTGTTGGCCACATCTTCCCACCAAAGACCCCAGCCCACCCCATGATCAGGATCCGAGAAAAGCACAAGGCCCCTGGGAATGCTGCAGGCAGGGCAGAGGCAGAGAAATGACAGAGCAGGACTAAAGGACATCACCCCTTTCTTTCCAGATGAGTAGTCTTGGCCTCAAAAAAGACTTTGCCCTCAGTAGAGCTCCTGCCTTCTCCAGCTAGCACTAGAGTGACAGGGGGGTCAGATCAGCCTCCTGCAGCAGGAGAGGAGGCCCAAGGATTTCTCCAAGGGTAGATTTCACCCTAGAATTACCAACCCCAGACTGAGTTTCCTTCTGAGACTGTGTGTGTGTGTGTGTGTGTGTGTGTGTCCAGGGAAGGGAGTTTTCCAAGCATGTGCTCAAACAGAAAGGTGTTTGTTTCTTTGTTTTTAATGATCATACCCATAGAACATGCCAGCAAACTCTAAGGTAGTAAAGGTCTGCTCAAATGTTTCTGTCCCCAAAGACATTAGCCACAATAGTTGCAATCACTGCTACTCTGGAGGCTCCTATCCCCTGTATTGACCACCTACTCCACCCTGGCCCTGGACTAAGCAATTGACATAGAATGCCCACACCAGGGCATGAGACAGTGTGCATGACCCTGATCCTACCCCAAAGTAAGAGAAATGGACTTATTTCTCTTCCATTGGCAATGGAATGAAAGCAATGTTTACTTAGCTTTTTCCTTGCTGATGTCCAGTGATCCATACCCATTAGAAATCATGGTGAGAAAAAGAGAGCTAGGGAAGGACATGAAGAAGAGAAGAGAGAGAGGAGAGAAATGTTAGGTTGGCTAAAACATGACTTAAGGAACCTCCTTCTAATCACCGGCTGGCTGGAGCTTTTCTTGTCTCCAGTGGCAGGAGGCAGAGATGATCTCCCCAACTGGGTGACAAATGAAATCCCTGCAAACAGATCAGGCAGTAGCTGGTGGGCCCAGGGCTGGATTTTGGCTAGAACAGAATAGAAAAGGCAGAGAAATTGGTGTGGATTTTCGCTTCTGTTGAAATACTATTTGTCCTTTAAGTCTACCTTCCCTGTGAAGTTTTCTCCAAACTCCTTCCCAACTCCCCCTCCGCTGCCAGAATCCACTCTTCCTGGTCCATCCCGCAGGAGCAGGACCACACCCCTGAAAAGAGCACCAATCAAGCAATATCAGTCTTCTGTGCATAATAAGGGCGCCTGTATCTAGAGCCAAGCACAAAACTGTCTGTAATTCTCTGTCCTTCCTCCCCTCAAGAGGTGGAGCCCCATACCTCACCCCTTGAATCCGGGCTGGCCCGGTAACTGGCTTTAGCCAGTCGAATGTGACCAAAAGCAACTTTATGTTCCAAGCCTGGGCTTCAAAAGGCTTTGCATGCTGCCCCACACTTTTTTGGAAGCGTGCCCCTGCACATGACTAAGCCTGGGTTAGCCCGGGAGAGGATGAGACAGCATGTGGAGAGAGGTTCCAGTCGTGCACGCCATCACGGACCAGCCCGCTGACCCACCGGCCAGCCCACAGACACACGAGCAAGCCCAAGGGAGATGCACAGAGCCCCGTCCAATTCAGCAGAACTGCCCAGCTGCCACAGACTCACAAGTGGCAATGAAGGAATGGTGCCGTGAACCACGGACTTTGGGGGGGAAGGAGGTTATCATGCAGCAAAAGCTAACTGACACCTATCTCTGTCCCTCACCAGGAAGGGGGAGCCTCCAGGGCTGGTAATCCTAGGTCTCTCCGCGTCACTCCGCCACGAGTCTATTCCTGAGCCATTCCAGATTCTCCACCAAGGCTAGGAAAATGGAGCCGAGAGGGGGCGGAATGGAGTGAGATGCTGGTAAAGGGCAGAGTAGCTACACAGCACCCCATGCGTGCACTGATGTGACTCCCTGGCTCCTGGCCACCTCCCCGAGGCCTGTGCTTGGGAAAAAGGTTACCTGATCACCACTGCCTTTGTCTATCAGTTCACTCGGGGCTGGATTAATCCCTGCTCAGTTTCTCCCTCCTCCCTCAGCCCCATCCCCAGTCTGGCTGCCCAGATGATGTAAGCAGTAACCAATCCTGCAGCCGGAGCAGTCAGCCGGCTGGCTCACTTCCGTGTCCATTAAGGGAAGGCAGACACTTTAGAAAGAACTGGAAAATATTACCAGCTACCCACTCCACTCGGCTCTACCTCCCTTGCCCCAGTCTCCACGTCCCAGCCACATACACCCTAACCCCCAGACACCAGAGATGGGAAGCACTGAAGCCAAAGAAAGAAGAAACTGGAACTATAGCCCTGCAGGCCTCAGGGCTGAGCCACGAGACTCCTCTGGGCATGGGAACCAGTCCTGGAAGAGACAAACTGGAGGCATGAGGAGAGCCTCGCCAGCCTCCCTCCCCCTCATCTCTGGCACGCACTGCTCCAGGGACCTTGCCATTTGGTGACAATGAACGGGGCATTGAGAGGCCAGAGGGTCTGCATCCCTGGTGGCAAGGGGGCCACACGGGAGACCCCCATCACTTAACTGAATTACCAAACTCGCTTTCCAGGGACACGGTGGGGACTCAAGGTTGACAACTTGCACAGACTCGGGCAGGCAGAAGCTTCTCTGTTTGCTGACTTCAGGGTTTTCGAAACCCTTTCAAGACCCTCACTGTTTCTCCCAACATGGAACAGGGCTGAGGAGAAAGCTACCATTAGAGAGTCAGCCCCTCCTGCCTTGGAATCCTGCACTCTTACACAGTCCCCCTCCTCCCACCAGATGGGCCCCGCAAACACTGAGAGGTCTTTACCAAGCCCCTTTAGCTTCCTGGACCCAGCTGCCTTATCTGCAAAGCACAGGTGACAAGGCATCCCTACCTCACAGAGCCTTTGGGCAGAAGAAACAAGAGAATGTCAGTAAAAACTGGTTGCACAATAGCTTGTGAAAACCAAGTGCTGGATGGAACTCTGTACTCTCCGCTCAATTTTGCTGTGAACCTAAAACTACTCCTCAAAATTTCACTTTATTATTTTTTTTTCAAGCATCGGACAAAGGCGTGTGGAGTGGATGATGGATGGCTGGGACTCCCTTATTTAATGCTTAACAATGAGAAAGGAAGAGCAAAGTTGATGGCAGTGTTTCTATCCCATAAAGTCTGTGAACAGGAGCGTTCTTTTTCCATCAGGGTGAGGGGATGCATTTACTCTGCAAAAGCTTTGGACCGTCCCAGGCTGGAGATAAATTTTGAACCAGGGATGAGAGGAAGAAAAATGGCTCCCATCCATCCACATGCATTTCTGCCCAGCCCAGGCCCAAGCCCTGAGCAAGAGAAGGTATGGAAGGGGTAGCTCTTCTTCGGTCTGCCTGGCACACCTCGTCCCCACTTCTAAGAAATGCACCCCCCTTCCTCGGGGGGTGTCTTCCTCCCACCCCGTGATAGTTCTATTTTACGAGGAGCTATCAATGATCAAAACCTGCTCCCCAGTCACAAGCCGGGCACATCATCCAAGGAAGGCCGATGCCGCCCAAAGGCTTTTTGAATTAGACCTCATGGAAAAGGCCATTCCCTGGGGTAAAGGTGGCAGGTGTGAGGCTTGGCACATGGGCAGAACCTGAGGTAAGGGACAGTGAGTCCTGTCCTCTTCTCTTTCTCCCATTTCCAGTTGCACACAGCCTTCCCTCGCTTTGATTACAGGAACCCACAAATCCCCCTTCGAGCCTGCACTGGGTATGGAAATTCTGCCATTTGTGATTACACTCCCTGCCATAGACTACATACAATACAACACACTTGTAGGTTGCGCACTACAATGCCGTCCCCTTGTTCAAAAACAGTATCACTTCCTGGGGAAAAGGGACATCAGAAACAAAGCAATTGGAAAGCCATGCAAGATAGCACTAGACCTGGGCGCCTGGGTGGTTCAGTTGGTTAAGCGACTGCCTTTGGCTCAGGTCATGATCCCGGAGTCCCGGGATCGAGTCCCACATTCGGGCTCCCTGCTCGGCGGGGAGTCTGCTTCTCCCTCTAACCCTACCCCCTCTTGCGCTCTCTCTCTCATTCTCTCTCTCTCTCTCTCAAATAAATAAATAAATAAAATCTTAAAAAAAAATAAATAAAAAAGATAGCACTAGACCAAGTAGTTTTGAATTCACTTCCTCTTACACGTATTTCTTTCCTTCTTTCTCTCCTTTGTTTTTTTCTTTCCTTTTCTGTCCCTCTTTTCTTTCTTTCTTTGGCAAGCATTTTCCCCCTGCCTATCCATGGAAAATGTAAAGATGAGTAGAACATACACGAAAGGCTCCTAATCAAGCAGTGAGGAAACCATAATTAACATAACTTGCACAATTACAGGATTTAGATCCAGTAGACATATATACCAGGACCAGAGAAGCATAGAGGAGGGCTAGTTCCTTCTAAACATCGAAAGTCTGGGAGGGTATCATGGAGACAGGGTTATTATAGGAGAGCTTTGAAGGATTTTGTGAGAGCAGAGACTGGGAATGTACATGAAGGATGCAGATGGAATAAAGGACACAGGAATCCCAGGAGACCTCAGGGATGGGCAAGAAGAACAGGAACCATAGCAGAAGTGGGCCTTGTGGAGCCCAGAAGAATGAGGTTGTTTAGGGTCCTAGACACATTCTCTGTGCTTTAGCATCTAATAGGAAAAAGCAGAGAGTGCTAATATAAAGTGGTTAAAACTCCATACCGGGGATCAGCAAACTACAGCCCATGGCCAAATCTGGCCCACCAACTGTTTTTATAAATAAAGTTTTATTGGAGCACAGCCACCATCATTCATTTACATATTACCTATGACTGCTTTTGCACAACAGCAGAGTCAAAGAGTTGCAGCAGAGAGCTGATGGCCCACAAGCCAAGACTATTAACTATCTAGCTCTTTCCAGAAAAAGTTTGCACACCTTTGCCCTAAACTGCTTCTTCTGAACTTTCGCTCCAGACTCCCCAGTACCAGATTTTACAGTACTTTATAACAGTTTAATACCTTTAAAAAAAAAAAAATGGCACTTGGGAAATACGGAGTTCTCCTGGGCCCTCATCAGATAGGACTACATAGACAATGTGGTCTCTAAACTGGCTCAAGCCATAGCAATATTTATATACAGAACTAAAGCATAGAAAGAAAAATAAGTCTTCCCTTGGAATCTTTTTTCCTTAAAATTGGTAAGGAAATTTTCCTTAAAATAGGAAAATTCTTTAGGATCCGTACTTTTTATAAAGCACTCAGGTCTGTTACAGAACATTTTTCAGAACCTTGGGAGATGGTGGTGTCGCCTGCCACCCTTGAGTCCTGCCAGGATTCTGTGCCAGCCCTTATCCGGAGTAGTGAAGCTGGTCCTGTTTCTAAAGATCTCCCCCAGAGAGCATTCCACAACCTTCCTCCTCTTGCCCCTTCTGTTCCGGTGTTTAAAGCAGGCCTCCCCCTCGCCCACCCCCACCCGCTTCCTGAGCACCTGTTGCTACAACAAAGAGAAGCTCAAGGTGGAAGTCTCTGGGCTCCTCCAGGTGATAAACGGAGGTCATTCAGAGGAGATAATGCCATTTGTTGGTTCAGCCCTTCTCAATCATCAGGGAAAGCCCAGGGTGGGGAGAAGCATTCAGAGAGCTGCATGGGTATTAAAAGGTGATTATATCTAAATGGAAGTCCTGTCACCAGGAAAACCCTCCACCAGCTGATGTGGAGCAACCTCAGTGGCTCAGGTGCAGCAGACAGGAGGGTTTGTGCGGCTCTGGACGAGACCGCTGCAGGTCTCCCGAGGGGCAGGCCTTCCCCCTCCTCGGTCCCTCGGGTCTGGAGGGAGAGGCTGTGGGCCGCCCTGCCCGGTGCCTCCCCTGAGCGGCTTTGTCAACCTTGCCCAAGCGTGGAGCAATTCCGGCTAGTGCTCTCAGACTCTGGAGAGGCAGGTCTATATGAGCCACCCAAAGACCCAAAGACTCGAGGACAGCCAACACAGCAGATTTGAATGTCTAAAGACCAGGCTTTCGCTCAGAGTTTTTACTTGCTTTGCTTTGTTTTTCTACAGCAGGGGCCAGCAAACTTTTTATGTAAAGGACCAGATAGTAAATACTCTGGGCTCTGCACGCTGCAGTCTCTGCGGAAGCTGCTCATGTCGGCGGCTGTCCTGGGAAAGCAGACACGTCAGAAATGAATAGGCGGGGCCCTATTCTGATAAAGCTTTCTTTATGGACATGGAAGTTCAAGTTTCATAAAATGTTCACTGCTCTTCTTTGGATTTTTTTTTACCCCCAACCATTTAAGACTATGACAGTCATTCTCAGCTCACGGGCCGAACAAACACAAAGGATAGAACATATGGGCCATAGTGGGTAGACCTCTGTTTTGAAGGGTCCTACTTGAGAGAGAAAGAATCACAGAAGGATATTATCTGATTTAGCTCTATGAAGAGTCCGAAATGTATTAACTACCATTAATAACTTGCATATACACACCACTTTAATGTTAACAAAATGCATTTGTGATCTTATTCAATACCCACTACAGATTTGTCAGTTAGGTATTATTATGTTAATGTCTAGATGGGGAATTTGAGGGTCAGACCTGACTTGGCCAAGAGCACACAGTAAGTGGAAGGGCCCAAGTTCAAACACAGTATTCCACCTCCAAAGCCTGAGACTTTCCCACTACCTCTTGGGGGAACTTAGATCATGAGTGCAATTCAGCGAGTATGTATTAAGACTTCAGAGACAACAGGTAGGAGTGAGCACATGGACAAAGCACAGTGGCAGGAGATGCAGAACCTTCTGGTTGCTTCTTGTTTGCCTTAAGGCCTTGGACACACAGGAAAATGACAGGAGGAGGGCTTACCCTACCCAAGGGTAGAGACTGAGCCAAGTTCTGCTATAGGGTGTGATCACTTAGCACTGTTGGCTGTTGCTTGGATCCATAGCTTCCAGGAGGTCAGCTGGTTTCCCTGGAGATTCAGAGATCACTGCAAGGCCTTTCTGCGATGCTGGACCCAGGAGCATTTCCACAGTGGAGTGGGCTCCCATCTGCGGGCAATGACGTCAGGCACCCCTGAGAAAATGTGCTGTCCCCAAACATTCTTCCAGCTGTGGGCACAGCCTGACAGCTCTCTTCAGCTTGTTGCTGTTTCTGAGGTAAGTCACTGGACATAGGGTGCAAAGCATGGGTTCTTGTCTCCACGATAGGGTCACACATTGTGTTACTGTCATTTGACCTTTGGCCAGTCATGTTGGAGCTCCGCGCCTCAGCTTTCTGTCAGATGGGGTGGTAATGGAACGTGGTCAGAATTCAGTGGAATGATGGAATCTACGGAGCCCTTGATCAGGGCCCTGAATGCAGCAGGATACCAAGAGGTGTCAGTTCCTTCTTGCCCTGCCTCCCAAGTTTGGATTTGTCTGTCTCCTTGTCTGTGCTGTTCTGTCTGGCCTAGGATGCCTTCCTCCCACCTGCATCTCCCTGGGAACCCTTCAGTAAATCCCCACCCATCCATACACACAACTTGAGGTTAGCCACTCCCTCATTGTGCAACGTATGGATTGAAGGATGTCCCCACAACAGAGAGATGTTGAAGTGCTCAACCCCAGTGCTCAGAATGTGACCTTATTTGAAAATAGGGTCTTTGCAGAGATAATCAAGTCAAAATGAGATCACTTGATTCGCCTGTGACCCAGTATGACTAGTGTCCTCATAAAAAGGGGCAATTTGGACATGGAAACAGATACACACAGAGAAAAGGTGACATGGAGACAGGGAGAGGAGCCAGCTATGTGACTGGAGCGATGCATCTGTAAGCCAAGGAATGCCAGGGATCGCTGGCAAACACCAAAAGCTAGAAGAGGCAAGGAAAGCTTCTCCTCTGGAGGCCTCAGAGAGCATGACCCTGTCAACACCTTGATTTCAGCCTTCTAGACTCCAGAACTGCAAGACAATAAATTTCTGTTGTTTAAGTCACCCAGTTTTTGGTACTTCCTTAATAGCAGCCCTAAGAGACTAATTCAAGCAATCTCTGCATGGCATTTGACACTTTCCCTATTGTGCTGACTGAACTTTTATCTATATGCCGGTCTCCTCTGCTGGGCCACCAGCTTATCTCTGTATCCCAGGGTCTCATCTCTGCTGGAAGGCGATCGATAATTGCTCCTTGAACTGAATTGAGTTTCCTTTGCCCCGCATGCTGGATCTGTACATGTGTGACTGCCCCGTTGATCCAGTGACGTTACATCCACAGGGGGCCTCAGATGTGCTATTTTTTTCTGCTTCTGTATCCTGTGAATTAAAGCCTCAAATAGGAAAGGCCCCATGGTCAGTCCATCAGGTCTGCCCTCTCCTGAGTCTATGACTATTTGCTCCCAGCTCCTTCTCTCAAGCTGGGCAGGCTGCTGCCTAGCCATGTGGAGCCTCCGACCGCCCCTCCCCAACTGGCCTCAGCGTCAGCAATCCCTTTTCCCTTAGGTCAGCCAAGAAAAAGTTGGAATGAGCAAAAGTAACTTTTGTCAAGAGAAAAAAAGAAGCCAAGGGGGTGGGGAGGAAACAACATATTGAAGCATAGAAGCAGTCAGGTCACATGGCCCAGAACCTGTTATCACATTGTGTAAGACCACACTCAGCTCCCAGTTCCGAGGCTCACCTGTGACCCAGGTAGGACATTAAACCAAGCTGCTCATCCTTCCAGCTCAGAAGTCTGGTCCCTCTCTTCTGCCAAGGTTGGTGGGATCCTGGGACCCTTCCAGAACATGCCTTCTTGTTCTCCATCTGGGGGTCTCCCCCTAGCCATCTACTCTGATGTCAGACCTCCTTATGGGGCACTCTGCTGTTGCCCGGGACCCTCCAGGTCCCCTTTGAGTCTTGGTCTGCTCTCTGCTGTGCCAAGTATGGAGGGCATCCCCACCTAGATCTGGCTGTAGACGGCCCCTGCCTTTCACCTCTCAGCTGCCTGTCACACCAGTTCTGGGGAGCCTTTCCTCCATTGTTCTTTGCCCACCAGATCTTCAGGAGATTCCTGTCACACATTCATCAAGGTATATGGAGATTGGCTCTACCTTCAAAAGGTCCATCTTCTTCCTAAGTAAAGGAGTGACCCCATTTATTTATTCAACAAATACTGCTTGAGTACTATTATGGGTTGAATCGTGTCCCCCAAAAAGATGTTGAAGTCCTAACCGCCAGTATTTGTGAATGTAACCTTCTTTGGAAATCAGTCTTAGCAGATGATCAAATTAAAACGAGGTCATTGGGGTGGGCCCTAATCAAATATGACTGGTGTCCTTATAAAAAGGAGAAATTTGGACACAGACATGTACAGAAAAAAGGCACTGTGAAGACATGGGAAGAATGCTGTCCACAAGCCAAAGAATGCCTGAGGCTACCAGAGGCTGGGAGAGAAGCCTGGAACACATTCTCCCTCCCAGCCTCAGAAGGAACAAGCCCTGCCAACACCTTGATTTCAGAGTTCTGCCTCCAAAGCCATGAGACAATATATTTCTGTTGTATAAGCCACCCAGTTTGGGGTCCTTTGGTATGGCAGCCCCGGGAAACTAACACAAGTATTGGACAAGAAACCAAGTACTTTCACTGCAGGAACAAAACTCCCCACCTTCAGGGAGCTCACATTCTGGAAGGGGACAACAGACGATAAACAAATACATGAGCAAAGTACATAGAATGTTGGGTGACGGTAAGTGTGATGGAAAAAATTCAAGCTCTGAAGGGGTCAGGGAGTGTGGGGGCTTGGAGAGAACTGTAGTTTAAAACTGAATGGTCAGGAAGGCCACCCCAAAGAGGAAACAGTGGTACAAAGACCTGAATAGGTGAAGGAGAGCCCCAAAGACACATCCATAGACATTGTGGTCCAAGTAGAGGAAACAGTACAAGTACTGAGCACCTTCTGTATGCCACAGTCTCCGGGGGGGAGGGGGCAGGCAGGACTGGGGTGATGACAGGGAAAGCTGTCATGCAGGAGAGTCATTGGTCTTTGCCTCACAGCCTGAGCCTCACATATAGACTCTGACATCATCTTGCAGGGAGATTATGCACACAGCCACCAAGATTGGAAGAATTAAAAGATTCTTCACTAAGAGTAATTTTTTAAAAGATTTTATTTATTTATTTTAGGGAGAGAAAGAGAGATAGCCTGAGCAAGGGGAGGGGCAGAAAGAGAGGGAGAGGGAGAGAGAGAATCTCAAGCACACTCCAAGCTGAGTGTAGAGCCTAACTCGGGGCTCCATCTCATGACCTTGAGATCATGACCCGAGCTGAAATCAAGAGTCGGATGCTTAACCAACTCAGCCACCAGGAGCCCCACTAAAAGTAATTTTTCAATAGGTCTGAAATTATCTTGTGAAGAGCATGGGCATGTTTATTTTGGGGCAAATGTGGGGAAAGAGTTAACTCCTTCCACTTACCAATTGTATATGATGATTTTTAGAACCTCGTTTTGTCATTTGTTCTAGTTTCAATTAATGTCAGGGTGTTCAGAAATGGAAAAGGCCCTCTCAACCTCTTGGAGACCCTGATTCACCAGGTGCCATGCAAGTTTCTGGTAATCCAAGAAAAATAAGACATAACCCCTGCCAGAAATCGGAGCTAGCCAGGAGAGAGTAGTATGCAAACAAACTATTTCAAAATAACATAAATGCTCTGATTGGGATATGAGATTTGGAGGGTTTTTAAACATTCAAAAAAATTTTTTTTCTTCGCTATCAGGGAATCTTGGGGAAAAATTTTACATAGACTAGTTGTTTCCAGTGTTTTATATTAGTTGCTTGGTCAGGTGTGGATTTAAAGCACTAATCAATCTCTACTGGGTTCATTCCTCTCTAACCAGGTCTTCTCTAACCATGGCCGCCATTTGGGGTCATCATTCTAAAAATAAGTAGGAATCTTTATTTTTTTTTAAGATTTTATTTATTTACTTGACAGAGAGAGAGAGTAGCAGAGGGAGAGGGAGCGACAGACTCCCTGCCGAGCAGGGAGCCCGACGCGGGGCTCGATCCCAGGACCCTGAGATCATGACCTGAGCTGAAGGCAGATGCCTAACCAACTGAGCCACCCAGGTGCCCCAAGTAGGAATCTTTAGACAAAGGGACACCCAAAGTCTAATGTCCTAGCTCCTTCTCTATCACTTTCCAGCTCCTTTGTCAGGCTCTTTCATGGCAACTGGTCTCCCGTTTTGTCTATCCTCCCCTTGACCTTCCTGCATCTGGCTTTCTCTCTAAGACTTGGTTCCTCCTACTGACAAAGTCTTTAGGCCACTCATCATCTGCCTCTGCTTCCTCCCCACCCTCTCTACTCTGACATACCCTTCTCACCTCCTTCTATTTCCATCCCCTTAAGAAAATTCTACACCAAGTAGGCTTCTGTTTGCTGCTAGCTCTTCTTGCCCTAGTTTCTGTCTATTGCATCACAGGCCACCTCCTCCTATTGAAATGCTTTCCTCCTTTGACTTTCCAGATGACTCCCTATCTTCATCCTTCCACCTCAGACTATTCTCCCTGTCTCCTTCCTTGCCTCTCTGCCTCCTCTCTCTCCTCAGACATCAGCATTCCTTAGAGTGCAGACCCTCCTTAATCTACAACTCTCTCTCTGTTGATAATCGAAGTCATTCCCATGGTTTCAACCCCCAGTTTTTTTTTTCTGTTGCTCTAAAATCTATAGCTCTATCCCCTTACCTAGTGAGACAAACCAACCATCTACCCATATTTCTGTTACTTCATATCACTACTGCCTCACATTCAACACCTCTCCACCTAAACCCAGTTTCTTACTCTCCAAATTGTCCTCATTTCATGATTCATGGTGGTACTGTCCCTCCTCCTCACCATGGCCTGAAACTTCATAGAAACACTTGACTCTTCACCTCACCTAAGTTCCCCTTATTCAGCTGGCTGATTCTTTCCTCAAAATTTCTCTCTCAATAGAATAAATAGCTATTTATTCTCATTGCCACTGTCCTCTCTCATCAGGACTATATAAATAGTCATCACATATACCTTCTCCCACCCGCCATGGGGTCTTCTCACAGAGAACCCTCTTCCTTCCCACCATGGGGTCTTCTCAGAGAGAACCCTCTTCCTTCCCACTCTGCTTACTCTGCTCCGATCACCCTTCACCTCTCAGCTCTCATATCACCTCCTCAGGGGAAACTATCCTGCTCTCTCGGACTCTGTAAAATCCATGCCTTGTTATAGGAACTCATAGCCCATGTTCCCCTCTAGGGCTTACCATAGTTGAAATTTTACATTTTTGTGTGTGATGATTTGATTCATGTCTGCCTCTTCCACCAGACTGTCAGCTCTAGGAGGCTAGAATCATGTCTGGTTTTGCTCATCACTCTATCGCCAGCCTTTAGCATCATACCTAAGATATAACAGATACTCAATAAATACTTATTTTGAATAAATGCCTTTTCCCAAGTCACTCTCCACAGCAGATTATATTTTGCAAAAATGGCCCCAACAAGATTTCTGGCCCCCTATGCTGCTCCTGCATCAAGAGGTAGACTCGAATCCCCCTCCCCTTGTACTTGGGCAAGACTTTGTGATTACCTCAATGAACAGAATCCATGAGAGACGCTGCATGACTATTGAAGCTATGTTAGAAAAGGCATGGCAAGCTCCTGGCTCTCCTGGGATGCTAATCCTTGGAACCCAGCCTCCATGTTACGAGGAAGCCCAGCCTATGTGGATAGACCATGAGTATGTGTTCTGGCAGACAGACACAGCTAAGGACTTAGCTGACAGCCAGCATCGACTGCAGACACATGAGTAAACAAACCTTCAGATGATTCCAGACCTGCCATCAAGTCACCACCAATTTTCAGTCTTCTAGCTGAGGCCCCAGACATTAGGGAACAGAGACCAACTGTTCCTGCTATGCCAAGTCCAAATCCCTGACACATTGACTCTGTGAGCAGAACAAATGGTTGTTTTATCCACTGTGTTTAAGGATAATTTATTACATTGCAATAGGTAACCTGGGGACACAGTGTCATGCCCTTGGCTTGACATTCAAGGCCCTCCACAATCTGGCTCCAACCTCTTTGCCCCCATTTATCACCCTCCAGAGGAAACCTCTGCTCCTGCCAGATTGGTTTGCTCACTGTTTCACCAACATCCTTTATCCTTTCTTCAGAGCCTTTGACTCCACTGTTAACCATAACTGGAATGGCCGCACCATGTAACCCTCAAGGCTCAGCTGTGTGCACCTCCTCCCCAAAGCCTACAGCTTTGGAATTTGAAGATTTGTATTTATGTATTTATTTGAGAGAGAGAGAGCAGAGGGGACTGGGGGGAGGGAGAGGGACAAGCAGACTCCGAGCTGAGCTTGGAGCCTGACGTAGGGCTCGATCTCACGATCCCGAGATCATGACCTGAGCCAAAATCAAGAGTCAGCTGCTCAACCAACTGAGTCACCCAGGCAGCCCCCATTTTCTTTTAAGATTTTTATTTATTTTAGAGAGAAAGGAAGAGAGAGAGAGAGAGCTCTCCTTGGAATTTAGAGCTTATATTATCTAGCACTATCATTTTATAAATGGAGTATCAAGATCCATGGCCTTAATGATTTTTTCTTATGATTTGTGCATCTACTTACATGGAAAATTTACAAAGAATTGAGACTTAAATCCATTTAGTTATATCTGTAACCAATAGACTTCCCTGAAAACTATAAGATTTTAAACCTCATTAAGTAGGTAGTATTATTATCCCCATTTTGCAAATGAGAGAACTGAGATTTAGAAAGATTGAGTAAATGGCCTATAGTTATTAATATTCAGTGCAACCGGGATTCAAGCCAGGATCCTCTCAGCCAGATCTAAGTCACTGCTTCACCCAGTAGGCATAGATTGTCTTGTATTATGTTTTTATATTTTGTGTTTTCCTTTTAAATATCAATTCTTCATTGCAAAAAGTAATGCCTGCACATGATAATAAAAAATATCAAATAGCACAAAAAAGGTATGCAATATGAGAGCAGATCTCTCCGCAGATCTGGGCTCCATTCCCTTTCCCAGATATAACCACTGTTCATGGTTATTTTGTATATTTGCAGAAATATTATGTGCACACAGGAGCCTTTCTTTATTGTACAAAGGGAGCATACTATTCAGAACCTTTTTTTTCTTTACAATGTTTCTTAATAAGCATTCCAAGTCAACATATATAGAGTTCTTCATTCTCTTTCTTGGCTTCATCACATTCCACGTCAAGATGGTACCATGGCTTACTCAACAAGTGCTCTGTTGATGATCTTGCAGTAGCCAGAAGCTATTGAGAAGGGGGATGTTGGATGGAGAACTACAGTAAAATGAGAAGAGACAGAGACAAGTCGTACAGAAGGAGGAAATGCCTGGTTCCCAGGTATACACAGAGAGAAAGAAAGCCTGGCTGGGGAACAGAGGCGAACACAGAGGAGGCTCTGAATACACTGTGTACAGTTGGGTCCAAGAAGAAGTGGGGGTGGGGGGAAGAGTCACCACTGTAGGCTCGATGGGGTGAGAACTTGCCTTCTTTCCTGATGATTTCATCATCACTCCTATACCCTCCCTTTTCTGCCAACCCCATCATTAAAAAAAAAAAAATGCCCCACCCGAAAGAAAACAAACATGTTACTATTTATTCATGCAGGAAGGCCCACTGGACACAATAGACAGCAGCACCAGCCCTAATTAAATGAAATGGGGCAGGTGTAATTCAAACCACCTCAGGAAAATATAATCTGCCACCAAAAAAAAATTCCCACCATTCAGAGCACAGGGAAATCAGACCAGCCTCCCTGCCCAGTTCCCAAGCAGAAAAGTTCAGGACAGCAAGACAAGAGAAGGTGGATTTCTCGCCAGCACACCCCTCCCTCCCCTCTTAGCTCCGTGCACCCCCCCCCACCCGACCCCTCCCCTCTGAGCTTGTTAACTGACACATCAGAGCTGCTCCCTTTGTGGGCTGGATTGTTGAGCTAATTCGCCCATGGAAAATGGTTCGGTTCAGATTCCAGGCTGAGGCAACCAAACACCCACTGTAAATCCAAGCTTAGGGATTGTATCTCTTTTGCTGCTTCCAGACACACCAACCACATCCATCCTCCGCTCCCCACAGCCTCCTTCTCATCCTAGAGGGGATCTCAGGGATGCTCCATGTTGGACCTTCTACTTAACAGCAGATCCAAAGCTAAGAGATGGGGAGGGGTGCTGGAGAACCTTTCTACTGGCCTGCTCTTAATTCAGACATAAGTTCTCTGAGAGTCAGAAGTGAGCTTGACCTAGGGATGCTCCCCTGGGTACCAGTGAAGAACACTGCAGGTGACCAAAATCTGACTGCATTCCCCAGATCCCTCACCAACTGCAGATGGGTTCTGGAATTAGACCTGTTCTGGTTCAAACCCCAATTGTACGACTCTCTACGCAAGTTTGGGGAAATTGCTTAATCCCTTCCTGCCTTCACATCCTAATCCATAAAATGGAAGAATAATCCCCCATAGGATTATTGAAAAATTAAACAGGAAACCCATGTAAAGTTCTTAGCACATGGTAGGGACTCCATACATGTGAATTTGTTCCCTTCCCCCAGAGAAACAATCTTTACACCCCCATTTTGGCCTCACTCCTGTCTTCCCTCCAAGGTCCAGTGTATAAGCAGGTGACCTCATGTGGAGGGTGACTGATGGATACCAGGCAGGCTCCCCAGCAGTCCCAGACTCTCCCCAGCACCCCTGGACCAGCTTTCTGAAACACACCACTCAGGAGTCATTCTTCTAGGCCCGGGAGGCTTTAGGGATCCGTGAGTTGCAGTGGTTGGCAGTCCTAGTGCCTGTCATTTAGAGAAGGGGACAATTGTGGGGATGACCTGAAAATGGAGCTCTGCCTTGCTGTGGGGTTTCCAGCGCTCCAGGAACCCCCAGGAGCACAGCGTGACTCTGATTCTATCCTTGCGCTGCCAGACAAGGGCCAAGGCCTGACCCTCCGGTGGCTAGGAACGGCTCTTCCCCAATCCATGCTCCCCAACCCTCCACTCCTGTCCAAGCGAAGCCAGTTCCATTCCCTTAACCTTGCCACCAACTCTAGTTTCGAGCGGGATCATCACCTGTGGCTCTCCTCTGAGCCCTCTCCAGGTTCCCCGTGTCCCTCTCAGGCTGCCCATCAGTCAACACTGGCTTGAGCTCCAGCTCTGTTCAGATGACTATACTCAGAGCCAGACGAGGGACTGAAGCCAGTGTCTAGCCAAGGTGGGCAGACTGTCCTGGGGAGATGACCTCATGGGCCCTCCCTCCGCGGTGTAATTTTAGGCACGGCTTCTCTCCCCCTCCCACTCAGCCTCCCTGGGCTTCCAGGGCAAAATCCAGAATTCCCCACATCTCTGAAGCTGCTGCAACTTGCCATTGTTTTCAAAAGCTTACAGGGTGGGAATTCTAACAGCCCCTCCAAACACTCAACGCCTGGCCTCGTTCTTTTTCATTTCTACCCTGCTTCTTTTCAGAAAGTAAGGACTGACTCTTGTTCTCAAATATCAGGGAACTCTAGCCCTCTCCCCCAGCACGGACAGTCCCACCTCCGTGGACTTTTTATAAGGCTGTGATGTGGTTTCTTTTGTTGCTCACCTAGTTCTAAGCCACATTGCCTACAGTCCTGTGAGCAGGAGTGAGCCAGATTCCGTTGGAGAATTCCAAGTGCGCAGCATCTAGAAATCTCAGACTCCGTGAAGCAGCAGCGGGTGGGGATGAGCACTTGCGTATGGGTCCCAGGGGAGCGGGGTCCCCGTTCAGGTCTACCTTCCCTTTGCCTGCCCTTTTGGAGGAGCTGTGTGACTGCTCAGGTTTCTCGGCTGTACTGCCTGAGAGTATTCTCTCTTCTTTTCTCTCCTTTCCTTTCATTTTTGTTTTCCACTGCATTAACTTGGCCAGGCATTCACGAGTGTACCCACAACAGTCCAAACGCCACTCGAGGCCTTGCAACAGAAGAGCTCCTGATGCTATCAGAGCCAGTGACCCATCCTCTGCTCCCCTTCGTGCTGTCTCATCACTTGCAAGCACCCAATCGAAATCGGGCTCCGGGAAAACCAGCTCCAGACCACGCACTGGCGTGGCTGCCAACCGCTCAGTGGATGCTAAATAATGAGAAAAGCTTGATGACCGGGGAGAGGAGACTCAAGAGGCTGGAAGTCCTGTCTCATCCCCACCTCACCCGACTTCAGGGAAGCAAGGGGGCCAGAAGAGAGCTTCTCCATATGCACCAAATGGAAAGCAGAGCTGGGCAAACAGCCGGCTCTCAATAAATGTTTGTTGATTTTTCCTGGACGATCAATGGTACAAAAGTCCAAGATGGGCTGAGCTGGGAGGAGGCAGAGCTTCGCCTGGGCCCCGTATAGTCATGTAGGATTTGAATTCGTGCCAAATTCGGGGCAACTCCAGCTGACTTCAGGGCTCAGCACGGAGCACAACTCCATAGTCTCAGATGACAGGTTTGTGTGTTTTGTCTGTGTTCTCCTTGCCCAGAATAGCCTCTCCATGCATCCACACATCTCTAAATCAAAGCACCCCTCTGGGAGCAGTCCCCAGTTTCCAGATCCAGAAGGCTCTCTTCCCACCTCTGAGCGCCCTCGCCCAGCACTTTGCTCAGAGCTCTTGGAGGACACTTATCTCTTCCCCCTCCAGAGGCACCAGTGGGGGCAGCCCCTTTCGACAGCCTCTGGTGGCATGTGCCAAGCCCAAGGTGCCCTGGCAGGGAGCCGGGGCAGGCGACTGCAAGACAGCGGCTTCCAGGGGAGATGGTCCAGAGGACTGATTTGTGCAGCATGCATGAGGCATTCTTCAAGGGTTCTAAAATCTATGTGAGATAAATTAGAAGAAGGACCGGAGAGAGTTCTCAAAACACAGCAGCAGAGCGGAGAAGTAGCGTCTGGTGACTTGCTATGACCTGATTTTTCCTCAACCAGGTGTGACCCTGGAAGGTGGGATTACAGGTAACTATTCCCTCCAGGACGGAGTACTGCTCCACAAACCCAGTGTGATCAGCCACAGATCCTGTCGGAAGTTCCTCAGCTGTAAGGACAGAGCTCAGCCCAAAAGAAGGAGATCCTCATCTGAGGATGTAGGAAATATTAAAATCAAGACAGCAACAGAGCCAAATATATACAGCCAAGGCCTGGATATCACAGCGGCCGGGTTGGTGAACTTGGGAGCCAGACCCTGCCCCCAGCTCTGGTGCTCCCCTCCCCTGCTGTGACCTCTCTATGCCTCAGTTGGCTCATCCATACAGTGGGGGGAGTTTTCCTGCATAAAGAATGAGTTCAGACATGTAAAGTGCTACATATTCGCTATGCTGCTGTTGTCATCGCTGTTACTCAGATTTGTGGCCAAAACCGAAGAGGCCACAAGCAGAATTGGAACTTCAGCGCGGAGAGCTAAGAAAGTAGTGCCAGGAAAGAGTGAAGAAGAAGAGTAGCTTAAGAGATGCCAAGATATATTGTTAAGAGAAAAGGAGCAAGATGAAACGTAAGTATTTTATGATACTACTTGAGAAAAATAAATAAAACACAAGGATCTAAACTAATACTTTGTATGCAAAGAATATCTGTGGAAGTATATCTTAAATTATTTCCGTGGATCAGACCAACCCCCTCTTGACCCCCACATGTCAGACCACCTTTACGGAAAAAGGCAGGGTCGGGCCAGCTGGTCACCTGGAGGATAGAGGAAGCAGCACCAGGAGGTAAACTAGGACAGGGCAGTGACCTTCAGTTCCCTCAGGCCCCGACCTTAATTCATTTCATCATTGCAGCAGGTGCCAGGGATACAAGAAGTTGCAACCGTGAAGCATCTTACGTGGGGAGCTATTTCATGTGGCCGACTAAATATTCAATCCCCTCAGTTGCAGAGTGCGCAGCACCTCTCAATAGGTCCAGCAAAGTCTGTGTGAAATCCAGTGTAGAAAGACATCAGAGTTTCTTTAAATGCACAGCAAAGGGAATCATGTAACTGTGTTTAGTTAGAAGCCATGGTGTAAACGCTAGAGCCAGCCACCGCCTGATGAGCTACTAACACTGGGGGAGGTCCTGGGAGATACAGGCTAGCAGGTGGGAGCATCTCTGGCTCTCTTCACCGAATATGCCCTTTTGACTTGTTCATTTTCTTTCTTGCTTTCTTTAATTATATATATTTGGATTTATCCTATTTAATTTGACCAATGCACAGTGACTGAATTAACACATGTAACAGATAAAGAGGTGGGTTGACCCAGAACCATCACCACCCCCACAAAAAAACAGCCATATAAAAAAAGGAGGTACTGGGCGCCTGGGTGGCTCAGTTGGTTGGGCGACTGCCTTAGGCTCGGGTCATGATCCTGGAGTCCCGGGATCGAGTCCCGCATCGGGCTCCCTGCTTGGCAGGGAGTCTGCTTCTCCCTCTGACCCTCCTCCCTCTCATGCTCTCTGTCTCTCATTCTCTCTCTTGCAAATAAAAAATTAAAAAAAAAAAATTAAAAAAAAAAAAAAGGCGGTACTTATACTTGTGATTCACCTGAGATTCTACTGCTGGAGGTCAGCTGGGACCAAGAGACCTGTGATAACCAGAGCAGGAGACACCTTTGCCACATGGCTTTCCTGTCGCTCACTAGACCATGTCAAATGAGTAGCTACTGACCACTTGAACTGTCAGAAATTGAGGAAATTGGCCAGAGTGTTCTCAAAGCCCTTAATTTTCCTCCTGAAGGCCTTGAGGAGAATCAAGGGGAAAGCATAGATTGGAAGGACCAAAGATGTGTTTGCTGAGCACAAGCAGTGTGTTAGGCAGGACCATGGGATCAAGGCAGAAATGCAGAGGAATAAACACCAAGCTCACCAGCTTCCAGGAGTCTACCATCTAATGGAAGGGACAAGAAACAGGCAAGTACTAATACCACACTCAAATGCGTTGTGGAAGAAACGTTAAGTGCAAAGAGGAGGAAGCGACTGTATCTCTTGAAAGGAGAGCCCAGGGACTGACATTTTGTTCAGCCCAGCTTGGCTCCTTCATAGCCCCCACTTCCAGGACACAGGCACTGCGAAGCCATTTCTGGACTGAGCTAGAGAACCCCAACCCTGAACCTCCACCCTCAGCTCTCCTCGTCACAGATTCTCCACAGATTCCATCCACGACATCTCCAGCCCCATGTGCGCCCTGCCCTCTGCCTTTGATGCATGTCCTGGCCTGGGCTCCGGCAGACCACCATTCAGCTGTCCCTCCTGCAAGAGCTCCTCAGAGCCCCTACTGCCCCACGGGGCTCACCCTACCCTGGGAAGCCCCCATCCTGATTCTCATCCCCCACCAGGATGGCACACACACACACATTCAGACTGGTCCTCCAAATTGAACAGGTTACTAACCGGAGAAGAGGCATGGCATTCCAGGGAAGAGGAAGGTATGTAGAGAAGGACCAAGGCATCAGACAGCAGGAGCACTTGGAGTTGGGGCCCCCCCGTAGTTGGCATGTAAGGTGGATGGCAGGGCCTGCAAGGAGACACGGCTAGGGGCAAGGGCTCTCTTCAAAGGGAAAATATGACAGTCTTGTTCAGTAGATCTGCTCCAAGAAGCTACCCATTTTCCTGCTTCTCATCTCTTCTCACTCCAATTCTGCCTGCACATCTCCCCCGAATGAAGCTTTGGAATTGCCTAAAATACCGCTTTCATCAAATTACTCAAGGAACTTCAGTGTCTCCCTGCTTGTGGAGTCAAGTGCACTACCTTGGATTCCAGGGCCTTTAGATTGGTTCCATCTCCTCTGCTCATTGTCCTCCCACACCAGCTCCCCAGCGCATGCTCGCCTCTGGCCGGAGAAACCAGCTCACTGCCCTGCCCCTGGGCCTTGGCTGACTCTGTCCCCCCAAGCCTGGAAAGACCTCCAGCTGCTTCTCCGAAATCAATCCGGCTCTTCCTCATGACCCAGCCCGAAGTCCACCTCCTCTGGGAAGCTGTGCCTAACTATGCCAACGCTCTTCTCTCACCAACATGGCAGGGAGATAAACACTCAACTTTTTTTAAGAGCATCATCAAAATTTAATTCACAGACCATACAATTCATCCACTTAAATTTTACAATTCAGTGGTTCTTAGTATATTCACAGGGTCACTAATTAGAGTACGACCATCACAATCAATTTTAAAACGTTTTCGTCACCTGCAAAGAAACCCCAAACTCTTTAACAATTGCCTCCCCAGCCCCCCACTTCCTTCCCAGAACTCCAGCCCTAGGCGATCTCTTTCTGTTCTTTCTGTGTCTATAGATTTTCCCGTTCTGGGCCTTTCACATAAATGGAATCATACACTATGTGGTCTTTTGTGTCTGGCTGCTTTCCCTTGGCGTAATGTCGGCAAGGTTCTGCCATGTTGTAGCATGAGGCAGCGCTTCGTGCCCTCTTATGGCCAAATACTATCCCATGGTAAGGATAGACCACATTTGGTTTATCCATTCATCCCTTGATAGACACTTGGGTTGTTTCCACTCTTTGGCTATTATAAATAATTCTGCTATCAACATTCATGTAGAAGTCTTAGCGTGGACATGTTTTCAATTCTCCTGGGTATATACTAGGATTGGAATTGCTGAGTATTTTTTTTCTTCACTCTATATGTAATTGCCTCCACTATAGCCTGAAGTACTTTTTTATTTTATCATTTTTTTCCATCATGATATGTGTACTACTTTTTAATCCCCATCCCCTATTTCTCCCACCCCCCACCCCACCTTCCCTCTGGTAACCAACAGTTTGTTCTCCATAGTTAAGAGTCTGTTTCTTGGTTTTCCTCTCTCTTTTTTTTTTTTCCTCTGCTTGTTTGTCTTGTTTCTTAAATTCCATATATGAGTGAGATCATATGGTATTTGTCTTTCTGACTTATTTTGCTTAGCATTATACTCTGTAGATCCATCCATGTCATTGCAAATGACAGTATTTCATTCTTTTTTATGGCTGAATAATACTCTACTGTATGTGTGTGTGTGTGTGTTTTAAGATTTTATTTATTTATTTGACAGAGAGAGAGGCAGCGAGAGAAGAAACACAAGCAGGGGGAGTGGGAGAGGGAGAAGCAGGCTTCCCGCTGAGCAGGGAGCCCGCTGCAGGGCTCGATCCCAGGATCCCAGGATCATGATCTGAGCCAAAGGCAGACACTTAACGACTGAGCCATCCAGGTGCCCCTGTACCACCTCTTCTTTATCCATTCATCTATCGATGAACACTTGAACTTCTTCCATAATTTGGCTGTTGTAAATAATGCTGCTATAACATAGGGGTGCATGTATCCCTTTAAATTAGTGTTTTAGTATTTTAGGGGTAAATACCCAGTAGTGTGATTACTGAATCATAGGGTAGTTTTACTTTTAAATTTTTGAGGAAACTCCATACTATTTTCCACAGTGGCTTCACAATTTTACATTCCCACCAACAGTGCACGAGGGTTCCTTTTCTTCCACATCCTCAACACCTGTTGTTTCTTGTGTTGTTGATTTTAGCCAGGTAGTGAGATGATATCTCATTGTGGTTTTGATTTGCATTTCCCTGATGACCAATGATGTTGAGCATTTTTTCATGTGTCTATTGGCCAGCTGTATGTTTTCTTTGGAGAAATGTCTGTTCATGTCTTCTACCCATTGTTTAATTGGAGAAATGTCTGTTCATGTCTTCTACCCATTGTTTAATTGGAGAAATGTCTGTTCATGTCTTCTACCCATTGTTTAATTGGATTATTTGTATTTTGGGTGTTGAGTTGTATCAGTTCCTTATATATTTTGGATACCAATCCTTTATCGGATATGTCAGTTGCAAATATCTTCTCCCATTCCCTAGCGTGCCTTTTAGGTTTTTTTTTATTGTTTCCTTTGCTGTGCAGAAACTTTTAATTTTTATGTAGTCCCAATAGTTTATTTTTGCTTTTTCCATTGCCTCGGGAGGCATGTAGAAAAATGTTTCTATGGCTGATGCCAGAGAAATTACTGCCTGTGTTCTTCAAGGATTTTTTATGGTTTCAGGTCTCACATTTAGGTCTTTAATCCATTTTGAGTTTGTTTTTGTATATGGTGAAAGAAAGTGGTCCAGTTTCATTCTTTTGCATGTAGCTGTCCAGTTTTCCCAAAACCATTTGTTGAAGAGACTTTTTCCCATTGTATATTCATTCCTCCTTTGTTGAAGATTAATTGACCACATAATTGTGGGTTTATTTCTGGGTTTTCTATTCTATTCCATTGATCTATGTGTCTATTTTTATGCCAGTACCATACTCTTTTAATTACCACCACTTTGTACGTAACTTGGAATCAGGAATTTTGATGCCTCCAGTTTTGTTTTTCTTTCTCAAGGTTTCTTTGGCTATTCAAGGTCTTTTGTAGTTCCATACAAATTTTAAGATTGTTTGTTCTAGTTCTGTGAAAAACGCTGTTGATAGGGCGCCTGGGTGGCTCAGTTGGTTGAGCGACTGCCTTTGGCTTAGGTCATGATCCTGGAGTCCCAGGATGGAGTCCCACTCAGCGGGGAGTCCGCTTCTCCCTCTGACCCTCTTGCCTCTCGTGCTCTCTGTCTCTCATCCTCTCTCAAATAAATAAATAAAATCTTTAAAAAAAAAAACAAAAAACAAAAAAATATTTTGATAGAGATTGCATTAAATCTGTAGATTGCCTTGGGTAATATGGGCATTTTAACAATATTTATTCTTCCAACCCATGAGTGTGGAATGTCTTCCCATTTCTTTTCATTGTCTTCAATTTCTTTCATCAATGTTTTATAATTTTCAGAATATGGGTCTTTCACCTCTTTGGTTAAGTTTATTCCTAGAATTTCTGGATCTTACGGTAACCCTACATTTAACTTTTTGAGGATCCATCAGACTGTTTTCCACACAGGCTGCACCAGTCCACACTCCCACCAACAGTGATGAGGGGATCCAATTTCTCCATATCCTCACCAATACCTCTTATTATTACTTGACATTTTGATTTCAACCATCCTCAGGAGAGTGAAGGGTATCTCATTGCTGGTTTTGATTTGCCTTTCCCTGATGGCTAATGATAATGAGAATATTTCCATGTGCTTATATAATGGCCATTTATATATCTTCTTTGGAGAAACATGTATTCAGGTCCTTTGCCCATTTTTTAATTGGGTTGTCTTTTTATTATTAGGTTGTAAGAGTTCTTTATATATTTTAGATATAAGACCCTTATGATTTGTAAAATATTTCCTCATTCTGTGGATTGTCTCTTCACTTTCTTGATGGTATCCTTGGGAGCACAAGAGTGTTTGGAGTAGCTTACCTTGTAGTCCCAACCAAGTTCCTGATAACAGGGTTCATGAGCTATGTTCTGCATGTTAAAAGGCAGAATAGAAACTGACCTTAAAAGAAAGCCAACAGGCTAAATGAAATGGTAGTGATATTTTGTGTTTGGGCAGGCATGCTATATTGATGGTAGAAAAGAATGGGGGTCTTGGATTAAAACAGACCTGGGTTCAAATGCCAACTGTACTACTTTCTACCAGTTGTATGCCTTTGAGCAAGTTACTTAACTTCTCTAAGCCTTAGTGTCAAATGAATAAATAATAAAATGGGCATAATGGGTGAAAAGGTAACATAATCCTATTTACCTTGAGGGGTTTTGGTGAGGATGCGGGAGATCAAGCATGTAGTGCAGGACAGGATCTAGCACTTAACAACAGAATAATGGCAGGGGTTTTTACTGAAATTAAATAAACTCCATATGGTAAATATCCATTATGCATTAATTGGCAGCAAAGTCTTTGATTTTAAAGATTTGGAATATAGAACATGATCCTTAAGGATCTAATTGCAAATATTCCACAACATGGAGTTCACGCAACAGTGGAAGAAATCATGGGATCCTCAGTAGTGAAAAAAGACCTCTCCTTTAATCCAACCTCTTCATTTTTCAGAGCAGAGGAGAGCATGGCTTGTCCAAACTCACCAGAGGACTTGTGAGGCACAGATCCTACCCCTCATCCAGCCCCCTGCTAAGGTAAGGGTTAGATCTCACACACCTTCAGGGTGTGAGAATATTCCCCTGAATGGATTATGAATCTGGTCAAATGGGGAAATTCCCAAGGTTTTGTGTTGTTTTGGTTTGGTTTGGGGTTTTGAATCTGATTTGATGTCAAGCAAAACAACCAGGTAAAAGATTGTGGGTCTGCCCCAGACCCACCTCTTTCCCTTGCTCGCCTTTATGGAAAGTCAAAAGGCATTTATTAATAAGCACGTATGCCTGACACCGTGCTGGGTTCTGTGCCGGGGGGGATGAGAAACTGTCTGACCTCTGGGAGTGGACAAGCTCAGGCAAAGGCTTGCTGAGCTACTTCCAGGCAGCCCAAGGTGGGGGGAAGTAGTTGGGGGGGGAGATAGAGGAGGGGTCAGGAGCCCAGTACAGGGTGGAGACTGAGAATGTGGACAGGACCTGATGAGATGGGGGGAGCTACAGTCTTGTAGGCTGTGTGGGGGTAGGGGGGAGTTAGCAAATTCATGAATTAGAAGCCTATTTACACTTCTCCTGTAATGCTAATTATTGGTTCCTTTAAGAGTTGCTTTGAGCTTAAGCAAAATTTTGAGTTCAGGTCGAGTCTGGCACGCCAGGGAGAAATCGATAAAATCCTAAAACTGCTTCATTTATTCATAGGCACTAATGATGACCCAATAAGGCTGAACCTTTTGAAAGCAATTAGCTTTCAATGTGATTGCTTAAACAAAAGAACCCCTCCCTAGATTTACAAGTTATGCTCTGCTATAAACTGCAGGGTCGCTTATCACTGGGGTTATATATGCAGGTCCAAGGTGAATTCCCGGAAAGAGAACCCGTGGAGTCCAAATACGAATGTAACTCTTTTTAAGGTGACCTGGAGGCCTTCCTGTAGGAGGTGTGGTTTGCCAGGAGCTAATGACAAGTCCCACGTTCAGCCTTATTTGTGAATTTAATCATGGAACTAAGAACTCAGAAAGTGTAGGCATTCTTCTGGGAAGAGAAAAGTGACTTTCTGGTGTCCAGTAATGAGACTGGGGAAAGCCTGAGAAGTCTCCGTTTTCACGACCCTTGGTCATTTTTTCCATCTGCACATTTTCTAGATCAATACTTAGTATCTCTAACATATGGCATTTATTTTCTCTTCTCCATTCAGGGTGGCGGTGGGGGGCATTCATAACTCTTCCCCAAGCTTCTCATCCCCACCTCTCCAGCATCTGCAGGGCCTAGAGTTTTCCTAGGTGAGAGTTCTGGAGCTCAGACAGCAGAAAGTGAGCAAAATGAAACCCCTAACCCAGACCCCGCGAGCCCAGATGATGTCTGTTTTGCCTGCTGTCCCCCCACCACAGTCCCAGCTCCTTCTCTCCCCAGAGATGGGCCCCCAGCTTGCTCCTGTCAGGGGCCTGGGGGAGCTAAAACAAACAGTCCTTTGGAAATTCAGTGAAAGGAAACGGCTGAGTCAGGCCTTCTGTTTAAATAGTCCCCACCTGTTCTCTCAGCCCAGCCTCCCCCACCCCCACCCTGGGCTCCCCCCACTCCCCTTTCTTTTTTCTTTCCTTTTCCCCTTTGTTGCTCATTTTCAAAAGGGCAGAGTTGAAAGCTCTCGCCTTGAGCAAAGCCAACCCAGGGAGGGCAGGGGATGGGGGGTGGCCAGGAGCCGCCTCATGCTGCTGACCCAGCTCTCTCTCCGGAGTGGCCCTGCACGCCCACAGCCTGCATGTGTCTGCGCCTGGTCCACCGGGTGGGGGGGAATGTGGCAGCATCAGATGCCCTCTGCCCAGGGGATCTGTGAAGCCTGGAAGGAGAGGGAGAGAGGGGACAAAGGCAGACAGACAGACAGGTGGCCCCTTACCAGGGATGTGCCCTCTTGTTGGCTGGAACGTTCGGTGGCCCCATACACTTGATGCTGTGTGTAAAAATAACTTGTTGGCATTGGAGGAAATGAATTTGTTGCCCATATTCAAAACTAAGGAACAGGAAGTTTTCCAAAGTGGCACAAGTTGAGTTAGAGATACACCCTGAACCCACTAACTGCCCTCCATGGCACATGCAACATCTTTTAGAACTCCCCTGTGCCGCCTTGGAAGGTAGCAACCTCTCCAAGTCTGTTGCTGGCTCTGCCAAAAGCCTTTTTTTAAAGTAACCATTTTGAGAAATTTGCAGGCAGATTCACACACAGTTGTAAGAAATAATACAGAGAGCTCTCCTCTACCTTTCACTCAATTCCCCCAGGGTAACATTGTACAAAACTACAGTACGAAATCAGAACTAGGATATTGACATAGATACAGTCAAGATACAGCGTATTTCCACCACCACAGGGGTCCCTCATCCTGCCCTCCCCCTTCCCTCCCCCCCACCCCCTCCAGAACCTCTGGCAACCACCAATCTGCTCTCCACTTCTAAAATGGGATTTCGAGAATGTTCTGTAATTGGAATCCTACAATATGCAAACTTTTGAAATTGCGTTTTTTTCCTTCTCCATAATTCTTTAGGGATTTGTCCATAGTTGCGTGTGTCCATTGTCCATTCCTTTTTGTTGCTAAGCCGTATCTCATCATGTGAATGTACCACAACCTGTATAACCATTCACCTGTTGAAGGACATCTGGGTCGTTTCCAGTTGTTGCCCTATTACAAGTAAAGTTACCAGAAACATTTATTTGTGTGTGACGATAAGCCTTCATCTTTCTAGGGTCAGGCCCTGGAGTCAATTGCCAGGTTCTATGATAATTGCATGTTTAGTTGTATGATAATTGCATGTTTAGTCATGCAATTCTAAAACTCCTCTCTAAAACTATTCCTTGCACATGCTTCTGGGAGTATTCTAGACTGGGAAGGGAGCAGAAGTAAAAGCTGGAAGTAGAAGGAAGGGGTATTTGAGACCTCAATTCATGGAGTGGAGTCACTGCCAAAACGTACACACCCTGTGCCTGCCCTGGGTTCTGCAGGTGGTCTGGGAGCAAAACCCAAGATGGCAGGCAGAACAAGGGTCCCCCCAACTGCCCTGGCTCCCATCCCCAGAACCTGTGAATATATCAAGTTACGTGGCAAAGAGGAATGAACCCTGCAGGTGGAATTAAGGTCACTAATCAGCTGACCTTGAGACAGAAGAGTATCCAAGATGATACAGGTGGGCCCCATGAGACCATGATGTCCTTATAGTCCCAGAGGAAGGCAAAAAAGAAGAGTCAGAACAATAGGATTCAGGGTTGCTGGTTTTGAAGATGGGAGAAGGTGACCCTGAGTCAAGGAACGCAGGCGGCTTTCGGAAGCTGAGAAAAGTCAAGAAACAGGTTCTCCTCAACAGCCTCTAGGAAGGAGGGCAGGCCTGGCTTTTTGCAGGTCCGCAGTTCCTGTGTCAGACCTCTGCCTACAGAGCTATAAAATAATAAATTCATGTTGTTTAAAGCCGCCAAATGTGGGGTAGCTTGTTACAGCAGCAAAGAGGGAACTAATACAAGGACTGACCTCTACGTACATAGAGTCCAGCTGCTTGTCCTAGGAAGGGCCGAAAAGAACGGGGGACTTTCTCATGCTTGCTTCGAAACCCCCACTTTTTCTCTGTGTATCTGCACACTTTCTGAGTGGCCATAGGCTTGGGCCTCTCCCTTCTCACACCAGGCCTGTTGCTTGCTGCCCCTTTCCAGTGGACCCCCTCCCTAGCCTCTCTGGGCCTTGTCCTGTCCCTCCCCATGCAGCCCCTTTAGCGTCAAGGACTCAGAGAGCCCCCATCCAGCAGACTCAAACCTCAGCCCAGCTTTTGCCCACGAAAAAGACTTCAGGATGTTTTGCTCTTTGGAACTCTTCTGTCCACTGGGATTTAGCTCTTAATTAATAGAAGCACACAGGGGCCTGCCTCTCTTACAGTGCAAGATCAGGCAACTGGTTGATTAGCACATCAATGAACCCGGCTTCTTTCCCTCCGATACTAACCCTAGAAAGTGATGAGCCCAGGGTGTGCATGAGGGCGATCCCGAGCAATGATGTTAAAACAGCGTCGTTTATGAGGAAGCGTAAGTGAGGTGACAATTCCCCAAATGAGCAGTTCTCAAGCAAGGAGTGAATCAGAATCAGCCAGTGAATTTTCTCAGCCTGTACACACATTCCACCCTCCCCACCTGCAAGCACACACAACAGATACATGCCCTGCTCCATCAGAATGCTCATGGTTCTGTGGGGATCAGAGCCCTGAGAGCTTCATCTGTGAGGTGAGGGCATCGATACACAACCTTACAAATATGCAAATACATGCCTATGAACCACCCCCAAACACTCGCATGCCCACGTGCACACATGCACACACACACTTTTAATTTGATCCATTATTTTACCATCTAGTTAGGCATTGGCTGGCATGAAGCCAAGACTAAAAAGCTGGTCCAAGCTGAAAGATTCCTCTAATTAGTGGTCTCCCCTAACTAAGTCCTCTCTCACCTGAGTGTGGCATTCCTCACCCTAGCCTGTTTTCTCATCTTATATATGGGGTTGGGCAATTGGAGCTAGAAAGGAAGAATGGATGAATTGTCACCACCCCGGAGATTTCCAGAGATGCAACCAAAGAAAATATCCTATTGACAATGAGGCCTCTGAAACACCAAGAATACCTCACTCATTTAGTTTACAAATATTTGTTCTGCAGAAATATAAGAGCTGTCCCCTTGAGTTCAACCAAAGTCACACGTAGCCGAGTGCCGCGAGCTCTCTGGAGACAGCCATTAACAACCCCAAGGGCACAAGCTGGGGCAGTGGTGCTCAACCAATCCCCCTCGACCTTCCCAAGTGAGCCACCAAATCTGAATAAATGTGGTATTTATTTTTGATGCACTTGAGCATCCATACTTGCAGGGTGGCGATGCATGTGGTTCTTTGAACTCACTGTATCATGTAACTCAGATTAGAGCAGGTAAAGCTTGCTGTGGGGAAGAGGAGTATCTGAGTGTGCTTGGGCTGCTAACAAAATACCACAGACAGGGTGGCTCAAACAACAGACATTTATTTTCTCACGGTTCTGGAGCCTGGGAAGTCCAAGATCAGGGTTCCAGCAAGGTCGAGTTCAGGTGAGAAGCCTCTCCTGGCTTGCAGACAGCTACCTTCTCATTGTGTCCACATGGCCTTTTCCTGATACCTGCATATGGAGCGTGAGCCAGCTCTGATCTCTCTTCCTCTTCTGAAAAGGACACGAATCCCATCATGAGGGCCCCACCATCATGACCTCATTCAAACCTAATGACCTCCCAGAGGCCTCACCTCCAAATACCATCCCACCGGGAGTTAGGAATTGAACATGAATTTGGGGAGGACACACACATTCAGCCCATGACAGGCACAGAGTTGAGTTCCGGAGAAGGAGCACATATTCAGTGGGACACGTAAGAACCCACTGGAGAGAATGTTAGAGGGTGGATCCAGGTAATAAAGAGTTCTACTCCTTAGCACCACGGCAGTGCAAGGAACACAAACAATGTGGGAGGCAAGTGGATGCTTTCATAGATATGGAAAGACATGATGCTGTTGTCATTGGCTGCATTGTCATAATTGCTGGCTCATTAAATGCTATCTTCAGATCCTTAATCAGATCAAGTGTGTTCCTAATAGTATGTCACACATGGGAAAAGGCTGGAAGCCACCAGATTAGGGACATACTCCCAACTCCATTAACTTCATTTCTGATGTTCTGATGTTCTGTGGCCACCTCTACCACCTTTGGAAGGAGATTATTAAATCTCTATAGAAGGTACTAATGGCTCTGTAAAGTTCATGTCCTTTTAAATTCTTTTCTAAAATTACCCATTTTGGGGCGCCTGTGTGGCTCAGTTGCTTAAGCATCCGACTCTTGATTTCTGCTCAGGTCATGACCTCAGACTCCTGAGATCGAGCCCCAAGTTGGGCTCTGCACTCAGTGGGGAGTCTGCTTGAGATTCTCTCTCTCCCTCTGCCCCTCCCCACCTCTCTCTCTCTCTCTCTCTCTCAAATAAATAAATAAATCTTCAAAAAATAATAATAAAATAAGATAAGTCATTTCATGCTTCTGGAGATGTTCTCTTTTTTGCACAGGGAAGGTGTTGAAAGTCATATCCATTTTTATCCAATCCCAAATCCAGATGGCTTCATAAATATGTACAGGTAACTCCTCAGCCTCCATATTTTCAGCATGAGGAAAAATAAAAGCAGACAGAGTGTCTACCATGAGCTGGATCACGGGCTGAGCCTCTATTAGTTGTATGTGAAACCCAGCAAGTAGAATGTGTTGGCACCACAGTTGGTGTGAGGAGGGGCAAGGCAGCACATCCTGCTTTCAACATCCTTCTTGACAAACCTCAACATCATGTTGGCTTTCTTTCTGCCACAGCTAATGTTCCTGTCTTTAGGAAATAGTCTGCAAAGACTCTTGGTTTCTGCTTTTAGGGCTGCAAAATTCCAATAAAAGTTAAAGAAGTCCTGCCTAATCTTAAAAAGTCATGCTGAAGAATTTCCCACCTCTCGAGACGCCTGGGTGGCTCAGTTGGTTAAGCGACTGCCTTCGGCTCAGGTCATGATCCTGGAGTCCCGGGATTGAGTCCCGCATCGGGCCCCTGCTCAGCAGGGAGTCTGCTTCTCCCTCTGACCCGCCCCTCTCTCATGTGCGCGCTCTCTCTCACTCATTCTCTCTCTCTCAAATAAATAAAATCTTAAAAAAAAAAAAAAAAGAATTTCCCACTTCTCAAATGTGAATTTCACATATTTTTTGGATTATAAAAGTGAGGCAAACTCACTGGATTAATGTGGAAAACAGAAAAAGCACAAAGAAAACAAAACTCATATTTTATATATGTATTGGTATGTAATTATTTGACCATAATCAGGATCATACTGTATCTAACCTGCTTTTTTGATATATTAGTAAGATGTGAACATTTCCCCCTGTCATTTATGTAGATCTTCACAAACATGATTTTTCATGGTAGACGGCAGGCTATCATGTGGGTGTATCATGACTCATGAAATCTACCTTTTATTGTTGGCTATTTAGTCCATTTCTAATTTTTCACTACCTAAAACTTTTCAGAAGAATTGCATATTGAATTCTAATCCATGATTCATCACAGAGGAAAAGGTTACCAAATGTAAAGTGAGCCTGAAGCATGCTAATTTCATGATTGTTGACAAGTAGCTAATTAATACCCATTTAAGTTGATAACTGTCCTAGTAGCAAGGATAGAAATCAAAGGGACCTAGAGAAACTCAAATGAAAGCCTGAAAATGGTGTTGCTTTGATGGGTTTGGAGAAGTACATCAACTAACTAAATGATAAGTCATTGAACCTCAAATGCATTCATTGTAAGCTGCACCATTTAATTTAGGTCCCAAGATGAAAGAAAAAAGATTATCAAATGTAAATAATCAGATGATGCCTCCCTTACGCACAGCACTCAGGTGGTTCAGAAGACTACAGGCCCAAGGAAGAAAGTCTTGCTAAGAGACTCGGGGTTGGAAGGCATCAGTGAGTGGCCCAGTGTAAGGCATGTCACCCAAGACCAAGGCCTGGGCTCATAACATGGAGAATAGCCTATGATTTTGATGGAAACCAAGCCGACCTCCCTGGGGAAACAGACTGGCTTCGCAAATCGTCATTTTATTAGACTGCCTGTCATCTCGAAATGGTAAAATATGCCTTTAGACTCAGCCTTGGTCCTTGTCACCCAGGCACACCCCCCATTCACCAGGCTGTTTCATTTCTCTGTGCCTTTCTGGAACACCCATAATCGTTCAGAAAATGCAACTCATGCCTCGTCTTCCCGGGGACAGCCCCCTGACCTCCCTGGGGAGGAGATGGCGTCTCCAGTTGGGAAGGAGTAGACCAGTCCCTCCTCAGACCCACCCCCGGCTTTGCACACAAGTTTCTGTGTGTCAACTACCACCCTCTGGGACCCAAATAAGTGGATGAAGACAGACAGAGCTCTGAAAGAGGGGGCTTCATGTAGTGTTGCAACTCTGGGAGCCAGAGTCTTGCCTGATGGTCAAGGCAGCTTCTCACAGTCTGGAAACAATAATCTGAACCTGCAACACCAATCTTAGCTTTTTGAAGATGCTGAAAGGATTTGATGAGGGCAGTAGAGCCCAAACTGTGCAATGACTTCTGCATACATTTTGCTAAAAAGTCCACCTTCTCCTATCCAGCCCAGCCAGGAGGCTGCCGAGCTACTCTCCCATGGCCCACCAGTTTCCCCTCCTTCTCGGTGGGAAAAGGCCTCAGCTACAGGGAACAGACTGTTCAGGCCTGGCCCAGCCTCCGGGATGTGCTCACAGCCCCTCTCCACACCTATGTGTCCCACAGCTTACTCCACACCTCCAGTTCTCACTGAAGCTCCAGCTGCTCAGAGTTTGTTTTTTAAAAACCCAATTTTGCTTAGTTACAAACTGTGAGAAGAGCTCCCAGAGAGAAGCAGCTTTCTCTTTAATCCAGGCATTAATATCTCAGACTCCCAGCATCCAGGCTGGGAGGATCATTTCAAATTCCTTTTGGCGGGAAAGGGAAGCTCCTTCTAGGAGACTTTGGTAGAAATGCATCAGTGCTTCATGGCTCAGGACCCAGAGCAATTTGGGAGCTTTACTGTTTAATCATTTTATGCCCCCTAACTCTGGACACCATACCATCCTAATCACACTGTGTTTTAATCAAGAATTTCCACACTGTCTGGGAGCTCCTGGAGGCTAGACCCATGTCTTGATTACCTTTGAATGCACAGTGCCTCCACCTCTCAATGTATATTAGTTTATTTTTATCATTTATTTTTTTAAGTAAGTGCTATGCCCAACACGGGGCTTGAACTCACAACCCTGAGATCCAGAGTCACATGTTCTACCGACTGAGCCAGCCAGGGGCCCCTCAGTTGGAATCAGTTGGGATGATTGAAAGAATAAAAGAACACTGAGTTTGATTCAAATCTCTCCAGGCTGAGGTCTTTGGAGGACAGCCCATCCTTGGCAGCCCTGCCACCACCCTTCCTCAGACAGCAACCTCCAACGTCATCTGGCATGCACACCAAAGAGGCTTCTTTGTTGGGGCACTTGTACTTCTCACTGTCACCCTGCAGTCTCATCAGAGAGCATTTCATGGACACAGCAATCTAGGGTTCTACCCTCTGAGGGTGGGTGACTTCTGTCCAGGATGGATCCTACTAAGTGCTAACCACCAGGCTTATCTGTCAGGATGGACAGGCAGGTTATGCTGTGTAACAAACAACCCCCAAATCTCAAAGGCTTAAAACAACACAGGTTTGTTTTATGCCATATGCACATTTCAGACCCACTGCGATGCCCCATCTCTCCTCCCTCCAGTGTCCAGTCGGAGATGACTCACACTGGCCTCATCTCAAACATTGGCCATGTCAGTGACAGAGGACAAAGAGGAAAGGTCGTGGTGAATCTCAGTCCCACACCAGCTCTTCAAGCCTCTCGCAGGAAGTGAGACCCATCATTTCCACTCACCTTCCATCAGACAAAAGGAGTCATTGGCCACGTCTGGGTTCAAGTGGGTAGGGAAGACAACCACCCCATGCATATAAACAACCCTAATGACCACTACACACTGTGTCTTTTATGGAGTTGGGACTCAATTATTGTTTGACAGGGATTACCAAAAAATTGACTTGCCCCCAAGGGTAAGGTAGAGGTTTCTTTTGTTTTACAGAAAGGAGGTAAAGCATGGGTATACACAATGAGAAGGCAAATGATCACTGAATCACTCTGTATAAGAAAAAAAAAATGGACCCAGGGGAAAGGTCCAGGGGTCCTGAGTGGGCAGAGGAAGCTTGAACCCTCTTGGGAGCAAGGAAATCGAAACTAAATGGGAGAGTTTGTAGAAAGAGAGAAAAAAATATGGTAACCCCCAGTGGGAGAGCAGATTAGAAGGTTCTGCTGCATGGAGAGTGACATACTGTCTTTGGACCCTCCCCCACTTTAGGAGCAGGTCTGTGGGTTTGGGAAGTGACAACACGCTGAGGCTGACATCCAGACAAATACAAGGCAGGGCCAGAGGTGGCCAAGGAGGCCCAGTTACTGTCAACAGGCCAAAACCAAGTTTTGTTTCATTTTGCTTTCCTGATCTGGCTCCAACTGACCTATCCTTTATCCTCCACTATGACCTGGCATCTCTACAACGGCGTATGTTACATTTTACCCCATCACCCCATGTGGGCTGCCTGGTGCTTCCCCACCCCTACACCTTCTTACTCCCTTACCCACCTCCTAAGTCCCAGCTCCACTATCAAAACCCCTACTTCTCCACCTCTCAAAATCCTCCCCTCTCCTCAAGCTGCATCTCAGAGGCCACCAATTTCCTTGAATCAGTAAGATGTCCTCGTCTCTCTCCATGCCATGCCACCCCCTTCACAAAGCAATGACACATACAGAAATTACTGGCGGATATGCTATCTACCCTAAAAGACTGTGAGACCCTCCAGGGCCAGGGAGGATTTCTACTTCACTTAATCTTTTAACCCCAGCTCCCAGTACAGAATTGAGTACGAAGTAACAACCATAGTGACACTAAAGAGTAGTAACAGGGACGGATGACATTTACCAAACCCGTGTGGGCTGGGCCCTGTGCTAAGGACTTAAGTACATCATCTTTTTATCCGTACCGTCACCCTAGTGAGTATTATTATGGAGGAAGAAATGGAGATCCAGAGAGAGTAAGCAAACAGCGCCAAATCCTGCAGCTCTGGTGTCAGAATGACCTCGTTTGAACATCTCCTCCTCATTTAACTCCAATGGTCAATTGCTCCTGCAAGGTTCTGAGCACGTACTACTTAGTGGTGGGGCTCAGCTTTCAACATGAGTCTTTCTGACGCCAAAGATAATGTTCTGAAGCACAAGGTGCTTGTGGCAAAGATAGTCTACATGTCCAAACCACTGGCCTTCCCTCCACACTCTACATTCCAGCCTTCCGTATGCGGGTCTGAGCACATGTAGGAAGAGCCATGAACACCACCGCCTACACACCCAGAGCACAAACCTTGCCATGAGGTTCTCCATGCTCTCCCACCCTCAGACCTGCCACCTTGTGGCTTTGAGGCTCCACCATGGACCTGGAGGTTTGATGAGAAGAGCCATCAGAGGAATGAGTAACATCATGCAGCCACGTCCCCTGATCCTGCCTTGACAACCTCACACCTCCTCCCTGGGAAACGTGAGCAAGAAATGAGTTTTATTGTGCCAAGCTGTTGAGGTGTGTGTACTGACTGCTGAAGCAGTCAAGTCATCCTGACTAAAACAGTGCTCCGTAGATGATTGATTTTAAAGTGATTGGAGCACCCCTGAGATCATAGAAACTATTTTATGTCAGCAGGGAGAGGGGCCCAGGAGTGCTTAGAGAAGACCTGACATCCATTCATCCATCCACCCTGGCCATCACCTTGGGGGCAAAGGGCTGACTAGTCTGAATGAATGAGTGGGACTAAAGATGGAGAGCAAGGAGGCCAGGGATCACGGGATGGAGTACCTGGGAGCAAGAAGAGATACACCACGAAGAGTCCCCAAGGCAGGGCTCCTTCCTTCCGTTGACAAGGCCCCCTGGGGAGGCGGGAAGGGGCTACTCCTCCTGAGCACGGAGCGCTGGCCAGGTGCAAGGAAAAGCCTGCCTGGCCTGTGGGGCTGGCAGCCTGGGCAGCCCGCGGGCTTCATGTGAGATCTGGCCCCGATCTTTGTTAAGCCAGCCCTCCCGAAACATGAGCTGGCACGGTGTGCGGCAGCTGGTTTCCCACTGCCCACTCTCTCTTTCTCCTTTTCTTTCTCTGGACTCTCCTCTCCCTGCCACCATTCTCCTGCTCTTCGGTGGCTGCATTAAGGAGAGATTGACAGTCCCCTGGGGCAAAGAACACCCTAAACCTGCAAGCAGACTGTCCCTCTGCCCACCCACACACATTATGCCCCACTTATTTGCATGTCAATACCCAGAATGCCCTGCCGGTCCACGCCAGAGCCATTAGACAGCTGTTGCCAGCGCCTGGAGCCTGGAATTGGCAGAGCTAGGTGTCCCTCAGAGTGCAATGTGTTTGCTTTCATGCCAGCCGAAACTGGGAATGAGTCGCTTCACCTGCAGCCTCAGTCCCCCTGACAGGGTTCTGCTAGCGTGGCTCAAGTTGGCAGCAGGCACTAAGGAACCCAGATGCACTAAGAAATGATTTTGGAAGCCATCTGACCAGCTTTCAAGATCCCCACTCTGCTCACCAAGTGCATCCACCAGCATGACCACCTCCCGTGCCAGTTCAGCCCAGCCCTCCGCCCGAGTGATGCCTCTCATCACCATCACAAGCTGTAAGAGAGCTGGCTAAAAACCCAGGCTTGAAGAGTGCCCCCTGCCCCCCCCCGCCATCTTCCCACATCATTTCAGGGTACAACAGCTTCCTCTTTGGGTTCAGAGAGGACAAGCAGCTTGCCAAAAACCCCCCAGGCACGATGAGCCCCCCAGCCTCAGTCCTAGGGTCTCAGAGTTCCCCTCACCCCTGCTTGAGCTGTATCAGCTCACCATTCCAGAGAGCAGCTTGGGAAAAGCCAACTTCTCCAGGTCAGGGACCAGCGAGAGGCATACACTGGGTGGAAACACACACCAAGAAAATATCTAGGAGAAAAATCGTACGTGATGACAAAGAGCGTTCGTAGAAGGTGGGCAGGAAGGGCTGGGTGCGAAGAACAAGAGAAACAGCAAACAGAATATGACCTCCATGTTCTACCTTGCCCAAAGAGGGCTTCTTTTGTGCAGAGGATATTAGGCATACCTGCTCTTGCCCTACAGGAATGTAAAGCCCCATCCCTGACTCAGACAGATATTTAATAACTCAACGATGCATTCATTGAGGTAAGCCTAACATGCTTACTAAACCTAACGTGTCAGACACCGTGGCGGGAACAGGAAAGGTGTGGCCCCTGCGGGCAGTGTGTTTGTACGCCAGTGGGGCCAGCAAGCCCCTTTCCTCCCTGCCACATGTGCTGATGGCCTCCTGGGGGTCAGGGACAGGTGCCTCCGAGTCACCCAGGGGCACAGGGCACAGGAGGAAACGTGCCCTCTGCAGCTGCGCTCATGCTCCAGAGGAGGCTGCAGCTTCCCATTTGGGGGCATCCGGGGCGAGTCCCTCCTGTCCACGCCTCGGCTTCCTCATTTGCAAAACGGAGCTCCTTACAGAACTCCCTCACAGAGCGGAGGTGAGGCCCGAACACGTTCACACACTGCCCACTCTTCGCACAGTGTGTGTGACACAGACCAAGCCATTGATAAACATCACCTATTGTTACCATGGCGGCTGGCCGTACTCATTAGCAAAAGTCACTGCGAAGCTTCAAGAAGCAGCACCCAAGTGTCCCAGACCCCAGCAAGGTGAAACGGTTTGTATGGGAAACTGAACCATGGATTTGGCCTCCTTGCATGGGGCTCTAACCAGGTAAGGACAGGCCACCAATCTCTTGCACCACATTTAGGCCAAGGGATATATTGATCACTGGAATGGTGGTTGGCTAGTAAGGTAGGAGAATTTCAGATGTAGGCGTACGTAGGAATCGTCGGCTCCTGCTCTCTGGCTCTCTGCTGCTGCATTGCTGTGGGGTGAAGGTGGGTGACGTGGGAAGGGTCGCAGAGAGGCCACTGAGACAGCACTTGTGGCCCAGAACCAGGAAAGGCAGGGGTCCTCGCATGAGGTCACTGTAACTCTAGCTGCCTGAGAAAGGTGATGGTGGGCCATGGCTGAGTGCTTCACAACTTTGACACTGCCCTCTCTTTGGTGTCTCCCCACCTGCCCTCCCCACCCCAACCCTCAGGGCGGGATCAAAGACAGAGGCATTTGGAGGGCTGAGCCCCAAGTCCTAGGAAAACTCCTTTCTCTGTTCCCCAGGATTAGAAGATTAAGAGAACGAAGGCGCAATTCACCAGTGGATTCTGCAATTCTCCCACGTCCAACTCAGCAACCGCTGAGTTTCCACCATCTCAAGTGGCTACGGAGAGGGTTGAAACCAGCTGGCTGGCTTTAAACAGTGTCTCTACAGATGCCTCTCCTAGAGATTCTCTAGTGCCTTCTGTGCTTGTAGCTTAGCGGAGACAAGAGTGAGAGTGAGTGTGAGTGTGTGTGCGTGTGCGCGTGCGCATACGCACGTGCAAGTTGCTTAGGGGAAAATCAGAGATAAGGGAAATAAGTACTGAACCAGAGAACCTTCCATAGGTCTTGTATTCTGAAAAATACCTTAAATCCAGAAAAGAGACACTGACCAGGAAGGATGACTGCTACAACTCAACCCCAATTCCAACAGATATACACTCTGCCAAAGAGACACATTTTGAAACTTTGGGAAAATTGAGGGAGGAAAAAAACCCACATTTGCATCCTGGGTAGCATTTTGGTATATTTATTCCATTTTCTTTGCCTATGTATTTTTTAAATTATATAAATTATCATCCAATTCACACTTCCTCAGGGCCCCCGAGGTCTCCTTTTTCTTAACATTATACCAGGCATGTTTCTGTGCTGAGACACATTCTTCCCATCCAGCCTTCTTAGAGGATGGAGCCCAGCATGAGGATTGATTGTTCAAGATGATTCATGACAGGGAAACAAAGAATGAAGGAGACCCGGAGTTGCCATGTTGAAGCTCATGCAAGGCTATTTCCAATACAATATGGTCCAAATAAAATCAGAGGGAAGCGGTGAAAGCTGACACTGTAGAAGAACATCTGCTGACTATGAAGATAATTGTTCTAGAAAGTGGATTAAAGTTCCCTGGATCGTTGCACTCAGGGTGAATTGTGGTCAGTCCTTCCTAGATGGACTCATTCGTTATGGGTCTTTTCTTCCATTCCTGCTTGCCTCTGTCAAACACATTCACATGCCTTCTCATTTCTTAGAACCACACCCTCCCACCTTAGAAACATACACACCCTCTCTTCCTTGTTTGCGCCACAGTGGACATGTTCCAAATGGGTGGCATGAAGGGAGCTCTAAAAATACTGCTTTTCCCATGGAATTGGGGATGTGTTGGCAAATGTAACTTTCAGCAAGGGTTAGCATATCCTGTTTCTGTCAGCATTCAGCTTCTACCTTCCTATTCTCTAGACAGAAATGCCAGAAAGTGCTTGACGCAATGTGTGAAGCAGGAGAAGTGTGTTGGCTAAACAAAGAAGAGGTGGTTCTTAGATGGAGTAGCTATTGCTTTGTTGAGAGGATAACAGTTGGAGAGGTGAAGGCCCACGTGGGAAGAGCAGCAGGGCACCTTGTTATGTGGGGCAGAGAAGCCTCCAGCCTTATCTCTCTACTCTACTCCCTTCTCTGGTCCATAGATCAGGGAGGGGGTACTAAGATCAAGAGAGAAGTCTACTTTTCATCACTTTCCAGCCTCCAGGAAGACTTCAGTTGCCACCAGCTGGATCCAAAAAGACAAAAGACCCCCACCTCTGGGGTATCCTCATGGAGCAACCCACCAGTTGCTTTGGCACAGTTTTCCCAGGGCCCATAGAGCTCAGGGAAGAGTCAAGATGTGAGTGGACCAAAAAAGCAAAAACAATTGTCACAGTTCAGAAGAAAAGAGATTCTTCTCTCCAAGGTTAGTTGCCTAAAGGCCTGGGGTGGAAGAAGAATAGAGAAGAGTTTTTTCTGGTTAAGCAATTATCATGGGAGGTTTCAGACGTTGCCTGATAGCATTAATAATTGGTGCCCTCCCCCCACCTTCTTTGCAAAACCCATTCCCAGCTTGGCTTCAGCCTCCGGTGTCTGTGTTCTCAGGACCTCCCCCAGCTGCTCATGGGAAGTGTCTTCATGACTAAGGATGAGCAGATGGTGGGGATGGGGGGTAGAACAGGATGGAATCATTATAATAAGAGCTCAGCCAAAGTTGAAGGGAAACATTGGTGTCACCTCCAGCTCACAGAGCAGCTAGAGTCCTCATTTGGAGAGATGCTCTGGCAAGCCCTAAGTGGTCAGCAAGTGAGACACAGACGCTGTGAAAAGGAGTTGATGATTCTTTCGACTCATTTTTTAGAAATCATAAAGTATCAATAGCTGGAAAAAGGACCTCAAAGTTCATCTTGAAAATTCCTCCTTTTGCAGATGAAAGCACGCAAGCTCGGTCAGCCCGGAGTCATGGCAAGTTAGGGCCAGAGCCAGGGCTGTAGCCACGGTGTTTTGAATCCAGCCCTAGGGCTTTCTGCATTGCTCCATATTCACGTTCTCACCGCCAGCATGTAAGCCCTCCCAGCCTCACCAGGACATTCCCCTCCCCACATAGCACCCAGATGCATCCCACTTTGGAGTGAGGATTATTAGTTCCCGTCGGGGCTGCCCTGCCAGTGACTGTACAGTCTGATGCCGTGCAACAGGTGGAGAAGCATGTATGGGGCAGCACACAGGTCTCTAGGGAAAATCTAAGAAAGGGCAAATAGCTGAGAAATAGGGAAAGAGTAAAGATCTGAAAGCATCTGGCAGGGGTAGGGTTAAAAACCTACAGTGATCCTGGAGGAGAAGCTAGGAACTTCCGGGTCTGGGCAGAGCCACAAAATGCAAGGCTTTGGGCTCTCAACCTTCCTTTTCTCTGCTTCTGCCTCTCTCAGACAAGGCTCTTCTTCATAAGCAAAATTTTCTTTCAGGAAAGAAGTTAACAAGCACATCCACATGGAAGCAGAACTGACTGAAAATTCTCTCCAGCACATTCCATAAGATGTCAGAGCTAGAAGAGACTAAGACATCATGATGCCAACCTAGCCTGAAAGAACGTTTTAAATCCAGAAGCTAAATAATAAGTATCCTCATTATCTGCACTGTGGGCCAAGAATGTAAATCTGAGCACTTGGCAACCTGCCTGGCATATAGCAAACCCTCAGAGAAGACTGTACCTCAGGAGCTACCCCCATAGTGCATCCCTTCTCAAGACCTCAGTATTTGCAGGATCCAATGTTATTTCTTACATATGTCCTTTCGAGATAATCTGCCAGAGGCTTCACCTGGGGTCACCCTCTGGTCACTCCAAGTTTTTGAGACCTTCCAAGAGGTCGTTAGTGCTTCTCTACTAGAACACAGGATGAGTCGGGATGGGACAATACTCCCCTTTCCTTTTCCTTCGCCACCACAAGACCACACACCAAACTGCAGGTACATGCACATTTCTTTGTTGAAGAATTAGAGAAAACTCAAAAGAGAGCAATCCTTTAGGCTGGACAAACCACAAGTGAACTGTGAACATGGACTCTTTCATTCAGCTCCCAAAGGAAGTCATCTAACATTTAGGCCTTCACAAGGAAGAGGTCACCTACGCAAGGCCGCCATACTACACAATGCATGAGAGCACCATTCACTTGAGAGCCTATGTAATGGCTCCCCTGGAGTTGTGCAGGGCCTTGCCTCACCCTGAACTTGACCCACCTGCACTCAGATTATTCACATGGCCTCTTCAAGCACCTGCTTATAGGACACCCAAGTGAGACCCACTCTGTGTCCTAAATGTTACTCTCCTTCAGGAACCTTCTCTCTTTTCCATACAAGGAGGTCTCAGCTCCCTAAATCATTCTGTCTTTTACTGCCTCATGTAGAGGTCTAGATGTAGCCATTAGGTCAACGTTGGCATGCTGGCCATCGCTGAGTCCCAAAGATACCAGTGGAAGAATGGGCTCTGGTCCCATGAGCAAGAGTGAATATGGATCCTCCAGTCCTCCCACAGGGAGAGCTATCCCAAGATAAACATGATATGGTGGAGAGGAGAAAAAAGATACAATTTAAACCACAATGAGTAAATGCCCTGGTTCCACCCTCATGGTCAATGGGTGCCTAATACTATACAACAAGCATTTGGTTTCTTTGGGGCTCTCTCTTGTGGACAACCACCCCCCATGAAAAAGCTACAATGGGGTCTACTCACTTCTCCATTGAATCAAAAGACTTTAATAAAAACCTACATGATTCCCCAGATAGCAGAGCCTCTCTCTGATGCACACATCTTCAAGATAGGTAATACTGTTGTGAAAATTTGTTTGGTAGGGGGAGGATAAAAAAAAAATCCCAGATAGGGCACCTGGGTGGTTCAGTCATTAATCATCTGCCTTCGGCTCAGGTCATGATCCCAGGGTCCTGGGATAGAGCCCTGTATTAGGCTCCCTGCTCGCCAGGAAGCCTGCTTCTCCCTCTCCCACTCCCATTGCTGTGTTCCCTCTCTCACTGTGTCTCTCTCTGTCAAATAAATAAATAAAATCTTTAAAAAAAAAATCTCAGATATTACAATGATTTGGGCCACCAAAAGGTCACAGTATGAACAGATGTAGAGTATATAAAGGAGGAGGGGAAATGATAAGGAAATAATAATGCGTAAATGTGTAAAAAGCCTCCTTAGGGGAGTGACAACCAAAAAAGTTGAGATATACCATTCTAATACAGGAGGAAGACAGGGATGGGGAAAGTTGCTAATCCTAACTGCTGCTGTAGATATTACTATTACTATTATTATTATTATCATCGTAATCATCATTTTAACTAAAAACATTTTGTATGCATACCCTAAACTAATCCTCCTAACAATCTCAAGGGGTGGCTCAGTCAGTTAAGCATCTGACCCTTGATTTCAGCTCAGGTCATGATCTCAGGGCCGTGAGATCATGTCTCCGCACTCAGCCTGGAATCTGTTTGAGATTCTTTCTCTCTCCCTCTCCTTCTCTCTAAAATAAATAAGTAAATCTTTTTAAAAGGGGGGGGGGGGTAAGTACTATTATACTCACTCAAGATGATGAAACTGAGCGCTCGGGGTCTTGTCCAAGACCACACAGCTAGTAACTGGCAAAGGCACGATTCCAACCCTGTTCTGTCTCACTCTGAAGTCCATGGGCTCAACCATCTTAGAATGCTCACTGCATTGTCAGCCCAGTAGAAGGCAGGTTGGCAACAGAGAAGCCCATCTCTAAATTCTACCATCTACTCTATCATCCCAAGACCACTTCTAAGGTGATGGAAGATAGTTAAGTTCTAAGAACAGAAGACAAACAAGCCCTGAGAAAACTCGGGTTTAGGTTGAGGATGAAGAGGAAGGAAGATGGCCCCACTGTCCCCTGAGTCTGCCTCCTCCTCCCCTTCTGGGAGGCACCAAGCCATTAGGACCAGGATCTTGGAACCTGGGATAGAGAGAGAAGTGAGAAGAGGGAGGGCGATCGCTGCTGTGGCTCAGCTGCCAAGCCCCAGAGATGGGGTGACTTCTGTGCGAACAGAACTTCCCCAGGCGGTGCTTCTGCAAATATAAACATGGACTCACCACGTGACATGTTCAACCAGTTCATGTAAACACTGAAGAGAGAAAAAAATTCAAAGGAAAAAATATGCTCCAAGGGACAGAGCAGGGTATGTAGCTTTGTGACTCAAACGGAGGAAGTTCAAGAGCTAAAGGGCTCAGAAGCCACTGAGTCTGCCGTAGGGTCCCAGGGGCTACTCTGTACCTGGGCACAGGGAGCCTCCACCCCCTCACAGTGTGGGAAATCCTTTGTCGGGGCAACGATCTGTGCATGGATGGCTTTTCTCCTATATCTGAGGTATATCGGGTTAGATTTCCATGGAAAACGGAGAGGGTAATCCTGAAGCAGGAGGACCAGCTGTTAGAGATGAGAGGGCCTTCCCCACTGGCTAGTGCCTTCATGGAAGGAAGGCGCCTCCAGAGGTCTGTCTAAGCTCGGAAACAGCCAACCGGCGTGAAAGCTGGAGGATGGATGGATGGACTGAACTCTGAACGGCACACCCTTCCTCCTTGCCCCTACGAACCCCCGCCCTGTTGCTTGTGCTGGCAAAAAGGATGCCTTCCCCCGCAGCCCTGCTTTATCTGTGAGAATGCTAGCCGAGTCTTTGTTGTTTTTGCAAATAAACCCATGCTGCCCTTTGAAAAGAGGCTGCTCTCCGGAGCATTTGCAAATAGCATGCTGTCCTGCAGAAGAGTTTGGACAGCACTCCATGTCCATCTGTCCGAGGCACCCATTACCCTAAAATAAACTGGCCAAGGTGCAGGTTGGCAGCCAGCCCTGGTGGACAATGGGAGACAGGATGCTCTGTGCTGCTGTGGTGTTTCCCCCAGCATTTCCAAGAGAAACCACATTGCTCTAGGACACCCCCCGCCCCCGCCAGCTGGGCAGTCAGAGGTCTCTGACTTTGGATGGCACCAAGAGGACCATGGGTACCACCCCAGGCCCCACCACTGTCGGGATTTTTCCAGGGAGGTATGGCCTCCTGGCGGCTCAGCAGGCACCCAAGGGGCTCACCTGGCCCTGCTGGGAACTGAAACTGCCCCAAAACCCAGTCCAGCATAGGGATGGGAGAGGAACAAAGAGAAGGAGACATAAGCAGGCATGGCCTGGAAGAGCCCGGAAGAGGCTGGAAGGGCGGATAAAGAGAGAATAAGGATCAGTGGATCCCAGGATAATAACAACCACAAACTCTGCATACCTTATTATATACATTTACTTTCATGTTATCAGGTGGGCATGGAGGACTGTCTATCTGGGACAATCAGTAACAGACAAGTCCTAGAAGCAACCGGAGATACAGTCCAGTGGCCTCCTAGTCTCCCCTCTGCCCACTTCTTAATCTGCATGCCCTCGGGTGAGTAACAGAACTTCTCTGCACCTGGGTTTTTAAATGGCATTAACAAGAGTACGTATCTCATAGAATTATGAGAACTAAATGAGTTAGTATTTGGAGAGCACTTAAAATGGTGCCTAGCTCATATGGAACATCATTAGCATTGTTAAACACACATAGGCCCAGATGATTTTGCCCCCTACTTTGTGCCAAAGGGCTCCTCACCCTATCCTTTCTCCCATTCCCTTGTTTATTCAATAAATTTTTATTGGGTGCCTACTACATGTCAAGCTCTGTGTTGATACTGCAGCTGTTAAAATGAGCAAAAACAACCATGACCTGCCCACTCCTGGGGCTTAGAGGCTAAACGTCAGCTCTTTCGATGAGCTTTTCCTCTGAGCACCTCCAAATCCCTGTCAGGTTAAACCGGCCTAACCTAGATCAAATCTTGCCTAGGGGCACACACCCCTGAATGCAGGATCTGAAAAGGAAAATTCCTTGTGGTTTTTACAGCCGTCCCAGCCTTGGTATTCAGGAGAGCAAACTGCCACAGTCCCTGAGCCCCAGTGTCAGGATGCAGACAGCAGAAGCCCAAGCTTAGCTGGGGGGGGAGGGGGGGGTCCTTGCCTTGCTCAGCGCCCATTCCAGCTACTAGCAGTCTTTTCTCCAACCGCAGAAGCTAGAACCCCAAAACCTACCTTTCTCAGATGCCCACGCCGTTAAGGTTTTGAATGGAACTTGATTTGAAATCAAGGTATTAGGGACAAGAGAACCAGTATGGGATGTCCATTTAACTGGAGCAGACTGGAGCCAGGGCAGGCGGTCCCAGAGCCAGCTGTGGCTGTGGTCTCCTGATTCAGCAGGCAGCTTTCTGAGCACTGCAGAAGCAACAGCTCACACTGGCGCCCAGTTCTGCGGCATGGTTTTGGGAGCCAGTCCTGGAAACTCAGCCTAGAAGCTTTTTTCTCCGCCCTTCTCAGTTGGTCCGTGATATATCTACACCTCTTAATAAACCCTTTCAGGGCGCCTGGGAGGCTCAGTCATTAAGTTATCTGCCTTGGGCTCAGGTCACGATCCCAGGCTCCTGGGATCGAGCCCTTCATCGGGCTCCCTGCTCTGCGGGAAGCCTGCTTCTCCCTCTCCCACTCCACCTGCTTGTGTCCCCTCTCTCGCTGTCTCTCTCTGTCAAATGAATAAATAAAATCTTTAAAAATAAATAAATAAATAAAATAAAAATAAACCCCTTTCAGTGGATTCCATTATCCGCGACTAAAAGCAGGACAATCCATCCAAAGCCAAGCACCCTTAACAATGAAATTATGATTGAACCAAGGCCGAAACCTAATGAGAAAACTCTATTTCCTGAGGCGCCAGGAAGGAGAAGACACCAGTTTCCTTGTCATTTGGCCGGCAATACCAGTAGAACGAGCCATGAGATTCAATGAATCCCTCCTGGGCATTCTGTCTTCCCAGGATCACCAGGCAGAGCAAAAAGTTGGAAGATTTGGGCTGTAAGGCCCCAGTGGAATAAAGGAGAGGAGATGGTACAGCACTACATCCCTCCCTCCCTTAGCCCTTAGTCATATAGGACTTCTTTCTCTCCCTCAAACATACCAAGTGTGTCCCTGCCCCAGGGCCTTTGCCCTTACTGTCCTACCTGCTGGGAAGTGACTTTCTTTCTTTCAAAAAAAAAAAAAAGATTTTATTTATTTATTAGAGAGAGAGAAAGAGAGCACGAGCAGGGGAAGGGGCAGAAGGAGAGGGACAAGCAGACTCCCCTCTGAGCGGGGAGCCCAATGCAGGGCCCCAGGACCCCAGGATCATGACCTGAGCTGAGTCAGATGCTTAACCAACTGAGCCACCCAGGCGCCCCAGGAAGTGACTTTCTATCACATTTCCCTATTCTATCTTCTTTGCAGCATTTATCAATTATTTTATTGACTTACTTGTCTATGTGTAGATTATCTGTTTTCTGCTGTTAGAGCATAGGGTTTGAGAGCTCAGGAGATATGACTTGTTCACGCTGACTCCCCAGACTATAGAACATGCCTGGCACATAGTAGGGGCTCGAAACAAATCTGTCCACTGACTAACTTCTTCACTGACTCTCATTCCTCAAAACCTGCTTCCTAAGGTCAGAGGCTTTTGAGCCAACCAAAAAGGCCCAGCCTTGTGAGTAGAAATTAAACCCCAAGTACATTTTTTGAGAACAGAAGGGGTTCATGGGTTAAAACCTGGAGGTCAACAGCAGGGAAATCCTTCTCCCCTGAGAAATTAATCAGATGGAAATAAATTTAATCTTCTCCTTCTTCCCCTCATTACCCTAATTGGTTTAATTTTGTGGCAAACTTTTCAGCATTCTCACAATAGAAAGCAACTCATGTTGCATTGGTAGCCCAAAAAGGAAATATCCTGTGGTTTTAGTCTAATTCACTAACAGACACTCTCTGGCTTTGAGGACCCCTCAGAGTGAAGAAGTAAATAAAGAAGATCAGAAAATGCTTTTTCCATTTCTTAGGCTTTTTTTAAATTGAAAACTATGATAAAATGATTAGGCGTGACAGTCCTCTTTTTTTGAAATTAAAAAAGAAGGTACATGATTTAGAGCACGATATAAGACACAAATAAATGGAAGCAAAAATCTAATCAGACGCACTGGGTGTCTTATTCACTAACCTTTAACTGGTTTCAAATATTGCTGAATGCAGCCTTGGTTTTATTCCAGAACTGAGTAAATTAAGCTCTTTTTGACTATCCTAACTTGGACATAAACTTTCCCTGGGGCTTATCCCAAGTCTAGTGTGCTTTGTGTCTTTATAGCAGTGTTTTGTTAAAAAAAACAAAAAAAATACTAGGAGCTTCTATCCAGCTTTGATCTTTTTCTAACAAGAAAGACCTTTAATGTCTTACTTGTAATTTATTAAAGAAAAGTCCAATTTGTCCTTTTATGTCCCCAAGCTCTTTTCCCCCCGCTTCCTCTCCCACTTTGCCGCCCACCAAAAACAAAGTAAAAATCAAATATTTTCAGGCTTTATACAACTTCACTGTGAGATTTCCAACCCAAGAGGTATCTGCAAATTTGCACAGAATCATGCCAGCACTCCAGGAAATGTCTGCCATGGATACAGACTATCCTGTTAAGAAAGGAATCAATTATTGCCCCTTGATACCAGACTTATTTTAAACAGGTGAAAATGCTATTTTCAGAAGGTATGGGAAGTGATTTCTCTACTGTGTTTGCAACCCACCCAGGACACCCAAATGTATGTGCAAAAATCTTCTGAAAGTCTTGAACAAAGTGTCAAAATAGAAAGTAGTACCACTGTCAACAGAAGGAGAAGGTACTGGGGACTGTCATCCCGGTGCCACAGGTGCCTCTCGCCCATCCCCATCCCCTTTGTTCTCGACTTGGTGGCATGAATATGAGGTAGAAGGCTCTCTTCTGTCCCCCAGCTCTGAAGCTGAATCCACTTGTCAAGCAGCAAGGCAAACTCTCCCAGCTGTCACCACGAGTCCGCTCACCCGAACAGATGTTGACAGTTTGGTTTACAAAGAATAGAGCCGGAGAAAGACGTGGGGGGGTGGGGGGGTGACAGAAACATGGACGGGACAATGATGTTGTTCAAGGAACCTGGCTTTCAAGGACACGCCGGTCTCCAAATTCCCCAGGTATCCCTGTTTCTGCTCTTTCTCTTTCTCCCTGCACTAGAACATCAATATGTGGCAAACCTTCTTTGTCACATGGCCTCGACTCTCTGCTACCCACCTCCTCTCAGCCCTTCCTCCTTCTTGGTGGCTCCTCATGCTTGGAGAAACCTCCTAGTACCATCTTATGGGGTGGTTTATAGATCATACAGAACCGCAAATGTCCTCCAAAGTTTGGGGTCAACATGGGAATGATAACTCCTCATTTTCTAAGAGTGATTTTGTGATTTCTGAGAAATATAGATATTTGATCTCTGTTCCCGTTTCTGGCACAGAGTTCCTAAAACCTTTGGAATTTCCTAAGTAATGAGAGCGCTAAAGGTGTCCTTTGTTATGTTAATGAAGTAAATTTTGAAAGAACCTAGGGTTGAGGGTTGGTTGCCAGGAGAACCAACCTTGTGTTTAAAGGGTTGGAACTTTTAGTCCCACCCCCCTTGACCTCTGGTGAGGGGAAAAGGGCAACAGGCTAGAGACTGAGTTTAATCACCAACAGCCAATGACTTAATCAAACATGCCAACTTCATGAAGCTTCCAGAACACCCTAAAACGATGGTGTTTGGAGAACTCTGAGGTCAGTGAACATGTGTTGAAGCAGGGAGAGTAGCATGCCTGGAGCAGCAATGGAAGCTCTGAGCCAATTTCCCCTTACCTTGCCCTATGCATTTCTTCCACCTGGCTGTTCCTGACTTACATCCTTTTATAATAAACAGGTAATCTAGTGAGTAAAATGTTTCTCTGAGTTCTGTGAGCAGCTCTAGCAAGTTAATTGAACCCAAGGAGTGGGGGGATTGGAAACTCCAAGCTTAGCTAGGTTAGAAGCACGCTTGATTAACTGGGTTTACAACTGGCATTTGGAGTTGGTGGGGAGGACAGTCTTGTGGGACTGAGCTCTAACCTGTGGGATCTGAAACTACCATCAGTTAGTATTAGAGGTGAGTTAATTGCTTGGTAGTATTGGAAAACCCACATGCACGCTGGAATTGGGTGTACAATTCTACCAAGTAAGTGTTACATCAGTTAAGGGGGCTTTCAGAGACAAGTAACAGAGAACCCAACTCAAACTGGACCAAACATTAAGGAGATTGAAGGGAAGAGAGTGGCTTCAGATAAGGTCACATCAGCAGCCTAATGACATCCATGCCCTGAGGTCCTTCCTTCTCCCCAACTACTATCCACAGCATCCATATTTCCCCACACGGTTGCAAGAGGCGACCAGTGGCAATGGAGCCTACAAGTAAATTTTCACATCCAGTGAGAGAAAGCAAAGAAATCTCTGCCCCAGCATGGAATATAAATCTTTCCATGATCTAATCTTATTGGGTTAATTTGGGTCACTGACGTAACCAATAGCTCTCACCAGATTAAACCAGTGGTTCTCAAAGTTTTCCAACTTGGGATCTTTTTAAAATCCTAGAAATTACTGGGGACCCCAGAGAGCTTTTGTTTAGATGGGTTATCCATTGATGTGTATTTTGTAATAAATCAATACTAAGAAATTTTAAAAATATGTATTTATCAATTAATTTTAAAATAACAATAAACTCATTACATGTTAACATAAATAACATGTAATGAAAAATGACTATTTTTTTTAAAGTTTAGTGAGAAGTATGGCATTGTTCCACATTTTTGCAAATCTCTTTAATTTCTAGCTTAATAGAAGACAGCTGGGTTCTCATATCTGCTTCTGCATTCAATCTGTTGCAAGACCACATGACAGCCTCTGGAAAAATCCAGTGTATACTCATAAAAGAGTAAGTGAAAAAAGCAAATAATGACTTAGTCTAAAAATAGTTTTGACCTCCCAGATGCCCTGGAAGGGTCTCACTGCCACACTTTGAGAACTGCTGTGCTTAGACTAATCAGAACTATCTCCTGAAGACGGGGATGGGGTGGACCTCTGAACAAAACTGGATCTTGATGGAAAAGGGAAAGGGGTCTGGGTTTCAGTGGCAATCAACTGTGTCACCTTCACTGATTAAAAAAAGCAAACAAACAGACAAAAACAACTGCCATCTACCATCTCCTACATTTTTTTGTTTTATGAGCATTCTGATATGAAAGACATTGGATGAACAGTTTCAAGATGAAGGGTAGTAGTTTTGATTGAATACATAAAATTTTATGAAAAACTTACCATGTGATTGGACATGGAAAGAGGGAAGAAAGAAATGGATGGTCTGTAGCTTGAGAAGCACAAAGAGGATGGCATTTACTGAATGAAATAGAGAACAAGATTGGGGCTGGGGGGGGCAGGTCTGGGGCAGAAATTATGAATTCCACTCTTTACATGTTGAACTTGATGGGTCCTGGGAGACAGCAAGTGGACAGGTCAGGACTAAATGCAGAGATCTGGAGCCAAGAGAAGGGTCATGGTTAGAGGAAAAGCTTTGGAAATCATACATATGTGAGTGACAGCTGAAGGCCCTGCAGGAGAGGAGGTGGCCCTGGGGGACAGGACAGACAGGAGGTGAGAGACAGCATAAGGGGAACCCAGAGTGGCACCCATGGCAGAGGATAATGAAGAGGAGTTGTCAGAATGCTAGGAATTCATGTTCCAATCAATGATCTTGACAGCGTTCAGGAAGAGAATAGGACGGTGAAGCAAACATGTTATGAGCCAGGCTCTAGAAGGCTGTGTGTGGGCATGGATCTGATTTGCTGGCAGCCTTCATGATTAGCCTCTTGCCTCCAGTGCCTGCAGCCTCAAGCTTCCTCCCTATCTAAAAACAAAAACAGAGAACAAAAAAACTGCATTCAGAAAAAAAATCTCTAGGGGCACCTGGGTGACTCAGTCAGTTAAGCATGGGACTCTTGACTTCCGCCCAGGTCATGATCTTGGGGTATGATATCCAAACCTGCAACCGGCTCCATGCTGAGCATGGAGCCTGCTTGGGGTTCTCTCTCTCCCTCTCCCTCTACCCCCACGCCCCACTCATGCTCACATGCTCCCTCTCTCTCTCTCTAAAAAAAAAACAGGAATCTCTAAAAAATTTTTTTGAAGATTTTATTTATTTATTTGACAGAGAGAGAGAATAAGTAAGCAGAGAGGTAGACAGAGGGAGAGGGAGAAGCAGGCTCCCTGCTGAGCAGGGAGGCTCAATGTGGGGCTCAATCCCAGGATCCTGGGATCATGACCTGAGCCGAAGGCAGATGCTTAACCAACAGAGCCACCCAGGCATCCCTCTAAAAATTATTTTTAATAACTGTATAGTAGTCTGCCATTTGGATGTGCCATGCATAAGTGTAAGTACTCATAGTAGGTATACTGGCAAAAAAAAAAAAAAAAGCAAGACACCAAACAGTATATGAAGCATGATGTCAGTTTTGGGGGTCTACCTAGATACATCAGTATGAGTTTGTAATGTGTATAAATCAACCCCACACGTGGTTAAATGAAATGAGGCGCCCGAAGAAGTGTGCTTAGTCAGGACTTGGCTCTTTAGTTCTACTGCGTGCAGATGCTAGTCCGTAACTGATGAGATTTCTAAGGGGTGGGAGGGTTTCAGTGCCAGGTGGCTGGAGAGGCCAAGGAACAGTTTCTTGGGAAAGAGAGAAGAGACAATGAGACAGTTTCCACCAGGATTAAAATTTTGGAGAAAGCACACAGATGTTTAAAGTGTATGGGAGAAAGGCGAGATTTGTTGCATAGTGTGATATAAACATCTCCATCACCCCCCAATGAATTCTAGAACAATCTCCATTACCCGGCAATGATTTGGAAATTGGAACGGGTAGGACAAGGGGACCTGGGGAGACTTGGTTACTTGGGAGTTACAGCACAATACTAACAGCAATAATAACATGGACAGTTCTCAGTTCTTGAACCAGACAGTTCTCACTAATCTTCAAAACAGCCTTATAGGGCGTCTGGGTGGCTCAGATGGTTAAGCGTCTGCCTTCGGCTCAGGTCATGATCCCAGGATCCTGGGATCAAGTCCCGCATCGGGCTCCCTGCTCAGTCGGGAGTCTGTTTCTCCCTCTGCCTGCCGCTCCCCCTGCTTGTGCTCGCTCTCTCTCTGCCAACTAAATAAATAAAATCTTAAAAAAAAAAAAAAAAAAAAAACAGCCTTATAGCATAGGCACCATGATTATCCCCATTTTAGAGCTGAAGCACCTGAGACAGGGAGGAGTCCATTGTCTGTAGAAGGTCACAGAGCTAGTAACTGGCTTGGCACCTGCTTAGAGAGGCTTTTAGCCTCTGCACACCACTATGCCTTCAGTAAACTAAGCAGTACGCCTATTAGAACCGGAACAAAAGCTCTGCAGTTGTCTCTGAGTTATACAAGGATGGGCGATTTGGGTTTCCTTATTTATGCATTTTCCATGCATTTCATCTTTTCTACAGTGATGAAGTGGTACTTTTACAATCATATGAAAATATGAAAAGGACCTTATTACATCATCAATTACATAAACATTCGTTACAACTGATCAGAGCATAAATGAGACCTCTCTTAGAAGGATTTACGTTTTAGTAAGAAGCAAATTCCTAACCAGAAGGAGAGAGATTTCTCATCAGCAAGCAGGCTGGGAAATGCTAGAAGGGAGGGGAAATCTCTCCAACTCTGAAGTCACCCCACTGCTCACCACCAATGCCTGGCCCCAGTGGTGCTCCCTAAAGCAGCCCTTGGAAAGAAGGGAATTGAAGGGATAGTGACCCCCCGAACAGAAGTCGGAGCTGAAAGAATGTGTGAGCCCCTGACTTGTTCTTTGAGGTGCCCCCTTAAGTTAGCATGATATTACACTGTAAGTGCTCAGGAAGTGCTTATTAATTCATGTGATTTCCACGTTCACAGATGACCTGTAAAGAAGGAAAGAAGATATACTTCCCCCAAGAAGGAAGTTTAAGAGGGCTCTGAAGCCAAGGCATGGGGCCCCACAGAGACCAATTCACTACCCTGGAGATATTTCCCAACATGACCAACTCCAGCCTAGGAGCAGTGAAGAGGCAGAGGGATGGTCCCCAGACGTTTGATGACGCTAATGACCTGAGCACAGGCAGCGTGCCCCAACTGAAAAACAAACAACCAACCAAAAATAACAAAATACCTCCAGGTCTGGGTTTGAGTCCCAGCTCATAGAGGTTTGTAGAATTCGGGGTTTGATGGGACCTCATGGATCTTCCCATCCCTACTCCCAGCCCACATGCAAACCCCTCCTACCATCTTGCCACCTGGTGACCCTCCAACCTCCCTCTGACCACCCCTCCCTGGGTCCCCAAAGAGCCCATTCTACGAACAATCCTCAGAAAGATGCAAACATCTCTGGAAGTGTCGCTCACATGAGAGGCAGATGCTCTGAATTCCTTAGGACGTGAAGCCTGGTTGACAAGCAAGCCACAACGTTCACGAGACTCACCTCTGCCCTCTCTCACACCCTCTAGGCCACAGTCTGTCATCAGAGCAACCCAACCACCCCCCCACCCCGCCGATGCCCTTGAGAATGCTGGATTCGTTTCTTCAAGCCCTATTTCCAGATAAGACAAGTCACCACTCACTCTGTGAACCTGATCAAATCTCCAACCGTTCTTAGGCCTTCATTTGTTCATCTGGGAGATGAGAAAGTTAGATGAGACAATCTCTTGCTGAAATCTAAGGCTAACACTGTGGATCCTGTGATTACCCTTGAGGGTAACGTGGCAGGTGGGGAGAGAGAAAGTACTCAGGATTCATGTGGGAGTCACACCTGAGCTCCAGGTAAAAATGGCCTCGGCACTTAGCAAAGGCTCAATCATGAAAAGTGGGTGTATTAGCACTTGAGAGCAGGATGGCTCCCAAGGTCCAGGTACACACAGCAAGGCCAGGGTCTCAGGTCAGCTGAGGGGAAGGTCCCACCTGCCCAGCATCTGTCAGGCTGCAGGGGGGGGTACCTAGAGCTCCCACTTACGCCAGACCTCCAAAAGCACACCTACCCAGCATGGCTCTGGGCCCACAAGGGCATGGGGAGATGGGGTCTTTTCCAGGGGAGGCTCCCAAAACTTGCTTACAGGGCTGAGGCAACCACTGAGGTGAGGGATAAGGGGTAAGCCAGCAGGGAAAGCAGGCAAAAATACGAATCTGGACACCCAGAGTCGCTGCCCAGAAAGGCTCGCCCGTTGCACAGACAGGATGGGGTGGTACCAAGATGCGCCTGCCGTGTTCCTCAGCCCCGTCCTGGCACAGAGCCGTCCTGGCAGGATGGCAGGGTGAAGGCACGAGCTCCAGCTGAGATTGCCTGGCTCCCAGCCCCACTCCACCCCCTGATTCACAGCTGGACTACTTGGATCCAGCAATTGACCTTTCTAAGCTCAGTTTCCTCATCTGTATAATGGGGATGCTATTAACCTACTCATAAGGTTCTTACGGGGATGAAGCTGGATGATTTCAATAGGCACTCAGGGAAGTGTCCAGAACCTAAGTCACGACAGGGTTACTTAGCAGCAGTGGTCATCTCTGTCCCCTTAGACCTGCCCTCGCCCAGCCCCATCCCCACAACCGAGCCACTGCCCGTTCCCCAAGTTCCTGGGTTGGGGAGAGATGATGAAAGGAAGGGGGCAGGAGGGAAACCCATCCCTAGGGATGAGCCAGAGGAAAGAGCCTTTTCCTTCCCTGTGCTCCACACCCAGGGTGCCCCCGTCGCTCCTGGCGGGGGGCTGCAGAGGCGGTGGCTGTACCCACAGCTGACGTGGACTCGGGCCCAGTTCTGCTGGGTGGCCTAGAAGCATGGCTGGCAGAGAGGGCCTGAGGGACAGAGGTGAGCAGGGGGGTCATGGCATGTGGTGGAGAGACGGGAGAAGGAATGTTTTGCAGTGATGTGAATGGGGAGAAAAAGGAAAATCAGTGGCCAAAACCCAATGCAGAAAGTGGAACAGGGAATGATTTTATACTACAAGTAGGTGCAAATACTGCACACTTACACTAAAAAAAAAAAAAAAAAAAAAAAAAGTTTATTTGAAATTCAGATTTAGCCGGACAGCCTATGTCTTTATTTGCTAGATCTGGCCGTGTTGGCAGGAAGCATGAGGACAGCAGGATGGAGAGGGTCCTGAGGCTGGGAAGAGGGGAGCTGGGCTCAGCCTAGGAAAGGAGGAGGAAGAACAAGGGCCAGCAAGGTGTGCAGGAGTCAAGGGAGACCCCGCAGTGTTTAGGCTACGAAAGGTGACAAGCCGGTAGGGCAGAAGAGAGAAGACAGAGCACTCTAGCCTCACGTGCAAAGGCCCAGAGTCTGAAACAGCTCGTGTTCTAAGAACAGTTGGCGCCCAGGGTCGCTGGTGCAGCGGGGTGGTGGTGACACGTCAGGAGATCCTCACTCAGAACACGTTCACACAGAACTCTGTGAGCGGCTACAGTGTGCCAGGCTCTCTTCCTGGGACAGGTAGTGAACTGACAGACAAGCTTGAGGCTCCCACGGTGTGGTTTACATCCTAGCAGGAAGCGAGGCCATTTCCAACAATAAATAAGCAGAGGGGCTGATGAGAGCCAGCGACAGCCAGGACGAACCCCCTCTCCCATATTTACCTGGCTAACTCCAAGTCATCTTTAGGTTTTACCAGGATATTAGTCCCTGGAGGAAGTCTCTCCTAAAGCCTGTAACGGGCTGGGAGCCCTCCTGAGTTTTCCCCAGCTGCCGCACTTAGCACCCGGGATTGAATGGAGTGCTCCCTTCTCTGTGCCACACACGAGCCAGGAGCTCCCTAAGGAAGGGGAAATCTCCAGTACCCAGCATGGTGACTGGTACCTAGCACATGCTGAAGCATGATCTGTTGAAGAAATGTGTGGGTTTTGGATATAAGACCTGGCTAAGTGCATCCTGGTGGAGAAGCCTAGTCCAGTTGGAATTATGCATCTGGAAATAGGAAAAGGATCAGGTGTTTAAAATCAGGTTTTTCGGGGGGCCTGGGTGGCTCAGTCGTTAAGTGTCTGCTTTCGGCTCAGGTAATGATCCCAGGGTCCTGGGATCGAGTCCCACATCGGGCTCCCCACTCTGCGGGAAGCCTGCTTCTCCTTCTCCCACTCCCCTTACTTGTGTTCCTTCTCTTGCTGTGTCTCTGTGTCAAATAAATAAAAAAATAAAATCTTTAAAAAAAATAAATAAAATCAGATTTTTCAACTCCAATATATGGATGGTATGTTGGGAGTCCAACATACTTGTCCCATACTAGGGAACGTATAAAGCCTCATAAAGTTAAATAAGGTTCCTTGGTGGCCACAAATAGGACTAACCCTGGCAGACTTGAAGAAAAAAACAAGCTGTACCACACAAACAATAACAAAACCCACTTGGAGGTAGGGATTATTTTGGGGGCTAACCCAGGTGGCTCACAGAAACAACAACAACAAAAGCTGGGAGTCAAGTTTAGAAAGGCTGGATCCAGAGTGGGTCTGGGCGTCTGGATGGAGCAGGGAAGAAGCTCTGTGTGCTCAGGACCCGTGGAGCACGACAGTGTGGCTTATCCTGCTCATTCACATCAACTATGTCCCAGGGGAGACCTGGCTGGCATAGCTTGGGGCACGGACCCACCTCTTGGTTGAACCAGGACAGGACACCTCTTGGTTAGCCAAGGACAGGACTTTATGGAGACCAAGACACACCCATGAATGATTTTATCCTATGAAATGAGCGTGGTGTCATCAGAGACAAGAGAAAATGGATGCCCAACAGCCAATACACAAGCGTCCTTGTAATTTGGAAGCTTTGCCAAACTGTCAGAATGCAAAGTACGTGCATGAGTGAGCCAAGAACACCACGAAGCCTCCTTCTATGGTCATTTCTAAGGAAAATCGTATACAAACCGCTTCCTGAGATTATCTGAATGGAGCATCGACTGGAAATAGGAGAATAAATAAGGTAATATCTTCAGCTGTTTCTAGAGCTACAAGAATCAGTGTTTCAGGAGGGCCACGGAAGCCTGGAAGTCTTGGTATCCTCTATTATGTGTCTTTTCTGAGTGAGACAGCGTGAAGTCCTGCTCCTTCATTTTTTGGTGTGGTGGTGATGGGCGTGGCGGGGCACGGTGGAGGGAGCTGTTAGAATAACCAGCTCCAGGCTGAACAGGTAACGTCTACTTTACGTGTCGATGTGCCTTCAGTGGTGGAGGGTGCTGCTGCAAAGCTCACTGCGTTGGAGCACCTGGGATCTGCAGATCTGGAGGAGCCTCCCCGTGCAAGCCACTGTCAGGGATGATGGATGCCCAAGAGCTCAGGGAGGAGGAGGCACACACGAGAGGCCTGAGCTCTGGGCACCTGTTGGAACGGAGTTCCATTCTCCTCATCCTCGACTATCAAGGATTGACGACTGGCGATTCTTTCCAGGTTGCCCAGAGGACATGGGAGCCAAGGCACCGGAGGAGCGATTGGAGAGGGAGTGGGAATAGTGCAAGAGTTATCTGAGCAGAGTGGACGAGAGAGAGGGAGAGCGGAGCAGAGTGGTAATGGGGGGAGGGGGTAATGGAGCAGAGAGCCAATGGAGGAGACCAAGAGGTGATTTCCTGTGTCAGTAAGAAACCGGGATGATTTTCCCCTGAAACTGTTATTTTGGAGAAGGAATCCTATTCTCCAGCTGTAATGCCAATCCCCTTTCTCCTCATTTTTAAAGCTCAAGAGTCTGTCCTGCCCCTCCTACATTGCCCTGCTCAGTTTGGGTGTCCCTACACCTCCCATTTCCGTTTCCTACTCACAATCTTGAAGAGACCTTGTATAACAAGCAGTCACGATGTTAAAACCCACAGATGCTCTTCCCCAGTTTTTAAATAAATAATAGCAGTCCTGTTCATGGATCTCGTCCCATTCAGAAAAGCACGCTCACGCAATCCCATCGGGGATCACGTCAGCCCTGTGAAATAGGTAGGGTTGGCATTATTTTTCTTCAAAGCTAAGAAAAGAGTACTGAAGAAGTAAAGCTATGTGTTCAAGATAATGTAGCTAGTAAGGAGCAAAGTGGAGCACTTAATCCTGGACTGCCTTTTTTCTTACTCTAGAAACATCTTTTCTACGTCTGTTTTAAACACTATCGACAGGTTCTACAGTGACACTTATCTGAAATCTGTACGCAAGCAGTTCACATCGAATCATCTTTTTTTTCCCAGCGTGATTGAGGAATGGTTGACAAATAAAAATTGCATATATTTAAGGTATACAATGTGGTGGTTTGACATAGGTATACATTGTATAACGATGACCGCAATCAAGCTATTTCACCTATCCACCACTTCTTAATCATTGTTGAACAAGACATTCACATTTTTCTTCACATTGGGCCCCACAAATTCTGTTGCTGGTCCTGTACAGGACTTTGGTTTGGTGGTTGGCAGTGGACAAGAGCAAGGAAGCACACAGCCATGGCTGCAACAGGCTACTATCTTGCAACCATGAGAAAAACCAGCCTGGGGACCGAACCAACACTTAGAGAAGGACTGACCTGAGAGAATCACAGAGAGCAGGAGCCCTGATGGAGCCATGCCTAAAGTCCATCACTCAGCTGGACTTCTTGATCATATAAGTTAAAAACATCCCCATCTTGGCATAAGCAGATTTCAGGGAAATTTTCTTTTACTTGCAACTGAGCAGATCCTAACTGATACAATAACAAATGACAGCTGTCAATGCATTCACTTAGACACTTAGAGCCACACCTATAGGACAGGAATGGGTGACCTCAGCTACCTCCCCTACATATTCTGCACTCCGGTCCCATCTTCCCCATGCAGTCTGTCCTGCCCACTCACTCCAGCCCCTGGGGTCACTCACTCATCAGAACTCTCCCTCGTGGTATCTTGTACTGACATTTAACTCTTAAGTTGATGTTTAGCTTTTGGTGGACACATGCCTTACCACCTTCCAAAAGCTCCTTCAGGACCTGTCATAATTGAGTAACATCTGCCACAGGACCTAGGGCAGGGCTCTGCACTCAGTGAGTACTCAACAAAGAACTGTTGACTCATTGGTTCACCTCCTCTAGCAGGTGCTATGCAAGAATTTCCCCTTTGTCAGCTTTGGAGAAGCTTAGCTTTCTGGTTTGCAAGATGGAGGATCCAACCAAATAATGTTAAAAATTGGCCAGTGAAGGGGAGGTTCCAGGGACTTCTTGAAGTGGCGGGGACAAGATACCTGTTCTTTGTGCCAACTATAGACAAGATCCAAAAGAATGGCATTCTACCCCAGCTGGAGATATTTGAGTTAGGTACTGAGAAGTTTATCTCTCTACTGGCGCTCTGATATACCTTCAAAGAAGGCTGTGGTGTTTTCTGGACACTTCTAGAAAAGGGGACACCCATTTCTAGTATGGTTGGCGTGAGGTGCCCACTGTGGATGAGTAGACTGACGTTCTTTTGCAGGCCTGGGGTGGAAAGAGAGCAAAGACAGCAGGGGGCCAGAGGTCAAGCCTAATTATCCAGCAGTCCCACCGCATTGCCATGCCAGCCCCAAGAGCTGTATCCAGGGCCCCGCCTCTCTCTCCAGGGTACGCCCAAAGGGAGTGGTCTGGGGGCAAACCAGTGTGAGGCAGGGATGAGGCTGTGAGGAATGAGGGACATAATTCCCCTCCAGCAATCTGAGCTCTTGGGAGAAAGGTATGGCATAAATACCAGGTCTTATTATTATGAATCAGAATTTTTTCTCTTTAAATCCCTTCTCCACTTAATACTCTCAATGATGAACTATTTCTAGGAAAAGGGAATTGGAGACTGGTTTTCCAACTGAGTGGAGGGTTTTGGATGCTTTCAACCAGGCTTCCCAGATGGTTTTTTTTTTTTTCCCTCTTGGGATCAGATGTAGTTGACTGACCAGACACTATCCTGTCTAAACAGGGAATTCCGTATCCCCGACCCCTCCCCGACCCCAGCCTGCCCCCCTACTTGTCCCCCTCTTTTATTTACTCTTCAATCTGAACACAATATAAATATTTAATCTCCTTTATTACTTGAAAATTATCTGTATTTATTCTGTTTATTTAGTGATGGTTACTTAAAAAACAAAACGAAAACTATAGGATCAGGTCAAACAACCAGTTTGTCTGATTTTTCCACTGAGGTAATCCCTGCTGGTATTTAATTTCAATAATTGACTGGTTGCTCCCCAAACACAGCTCAGATTTTCCCAATTCCCTTGCTTTCGGCCTCCCCCTCCATGCCGCCACATCCCTTCTCTGCCTGGCAAAATCCCACTCACGCCTCAAAAACCTATTTCCGGCACCCCCTCATCTGTGAAGATGCCCCTGATTGTCTGGCCACCTCTGCAGCTGGACCACGCTGCCCCATCTGTGTTCCCAGGGCCTTGGGTATCATCACAGCCAGCCACTCCCTGGTGCCCACTGGGAGGCAACACAATGGAGCTGTCTCAATAGGACTCCAGAACACACTTCCTCACGTCAGATACAGACCCTACAACTTTCTAGTTCTGAGACCCATCGCAAGTGTCCTAACTTTTCTATGGACCAGTGAGTCCATCTTACTAGGTTCTGCTTGATATGCTCCTGGCTTCAAAGAGATGGGTATAATCCTCAGGGGTTGCATAGATAAGGAAGAAAAGGGAACTAACCAGAGGAATAAAGATGGGGATAAGGGAAATTATAAAAAAGGAAGAGGTGGGAAAAGAGGAGGGTTTTTGTAGAAAGGAAAGAACAGATCATTTGGAAGTGGCTGAGGCACCAAACATCTAACCCCTAAGTATCCACACCTCAACCTAGCAGCTGCTGTGGCCTATGGTTTGGGAGGCATGGGTTAATTTGTCAGCTAGCTCTGTGTTTCTGCACACCGGTGAGGTCTGGGACTGAGGCTCAGGTGCAGTGACAGGATGAGCAGGCACGTCCCAGCAGTCTGTCCTGGCACAGCTCACAAAGTCTGCCTCCCAGGAAGGACCTAGCTTTGGGACTATCCCAGCCCGCCCCTGCCAAGCCAGATCTGCTTAGCCTAGCGCTAGGAGAAGCCCATGGCTGTATAACTCAGGGATCAATGTACCCTTTTAACACGCAAGTCAGCCCATGCCAGTCCCTTGCTCTCAGTACCCTGACGGCTTCCCCAGTCACTTGGGCTATAGTCTCGGGTACTTAACATGGTCTGGCCCCCTGGCTTCCTCTCTGCACTTGGTCCCCACCTGGCCTCCTTGCGGTTTCTTAAATACACCAGACCGGTTCCTTTCTAAAGGCCTTTGCACTTGCTGTTCCTTTTCTGCGGATTCACCCCTCTAGGTACATGCATGGGTTGCCCCCTCCTTTTGTCCAGGTCTCTGCTCAAATGGCAGCTCTTGGGCAATGGCTGCCACACTGACCTTATCTAAGGGAGGCCCCATCATTCACTCCCCACTTACCTGCTGTACTCACCTGCATAACACTCACTTCACCTGTATTACATCTGCTACCTACTTGCTTGCTGCTTTACTTGGTTTTTGTCAGCCCCTCTCCCTGCACACACTCCGTGATTACAGAGACTGTATTTTGTTCACTGCTGTATCACTGAAGTACCTGGCACATCATAGATGTCAAGAACAGTGGTTAAGTTGGGCGCCTGGGTGGCTCAGATGGTTAAGCGTCTGCCTTCGGCTCAGGTCATGATCCCAGGGTCCTGGGATCGAGTCCCACATCGGGCTTCCTGTGGTTAAGAACAGTGGTTAAGTGGATAACAGAATGCAGAACTCCAACCCTCTCATTCACAGGGAGGAACCCAGGGCCCAGAGCAGGAAGATGCTGTTGGAGGTCACACTCACCAGCTGGAGTGTCGCAGATCCTGAATTCAGCCCTTGTCTCCTGGCTCCCAGAAGGAGGCTTTGGTGCCACTCCGTTCTGTGATCTGAGGACTGGTCCTTGCACCCTCACTGTTCATAAACACACACACACTTGAGTCTCTTCGCATCTCTTACTCCAAGTAAGTTCTGAACTTGAATGAAAAGGTGTTTCAAAAACCCAGATCAAGTTCTCTCAGGTCTTCCCTTCCAAGATGACCACGAAAAAAAGGAGTAACAGTTGTGCCACAAAGAGACGAGCCATGGGCAGCCTATTCGCTACACCTGCTGTGCCTATCGCATGCCCAAAGACAAGGCCATGAAGAAGTCCATTATTCAGAATATAGTAGAGGCCACCACCATCAGGGACATTTCTGAGGTTAGTGTCTTCGATACCTGTGTGCTTCCCGAGTTGTATGTGAAACTCCATTTCTGTGTAAGCCATGCCATTCACAGCAAGCTACTTTTGTGAGGCACAGAAGGGTGGAACACCTCCACCCCAAATTAAACCCACAGGTGCTGAAGAAAAGCTGTTCTCTGGAAAAAAAAAGAAAAGAAAAGAAAAAAGAACCCATGGGGTTGAGACGATCATAAGGCTCGGGGAGCCAGTCATGAACTAGTTCCACAGAGGGCAGGACAAGAGTCTACTAGGTTTGGTTGGATTGGAATTTGGTTGGGTTTGGTTTCCAACAAGGTCAAGTGGAACTGGAATGGGTATCCAAGACAGTGTAATGGAATCAGAGCCCTACAGAGACAGGAGAAAGTCACAGCTATCCTTTCAGTCATTTAGCAAATATTTATTGAGCACCTACTAGAGTATTTTGGTATATCTAAGGACAGGTGCATGGACAGGATGACCTGGGAGGCCTCATAGCCCATGGAACCTCATCCTGTATGACTTTGTCTTCAAAGGACCTCTTTGTAGAACAGCTTCTTCATTAACTGAAGCCCTGAGTACTAGGGACAAGAAGTATCCAACAAAAAAAGAGACACAAGCTTTTCTTCCTCCTCTTTGCTCTGCTTCAGCAACTTGGATACCAATGATAACCATTTCATGGAGGCATGGATACTGGGCTACCCAGACCCTCCATGGCTCATTTTGTCCATCCTCCTGCCCCTAAGAATTAATTGTACTTTCTTGGACCCAGGCAAGGGTGGGTCTTTTAGAGATTCCCATCATAGTTAATTCCATAGCGTCCCTTGGTCCACTTTTCTTGACTATCGGCCTTTTATACATCTCTGCTATACCCGTTTAAGTTCTTCTCCAAAGTTAGTCTCAGTTATCATAGGTAATTCCATAGACACCAGATCCCCCTTTGGCACCACTTACTAAAGACTACATTAAAATTTTAATCAATCAGCAGCCAGCAAATAAGCACTGGACATCAATTATATACAAAAATCTGTGGTAGATTTAGGCAGAGGTATGAAAGGAAGGCAGAAGAAAGAGCAGTGGGTCTGGAGACAGATATTAAGTTGGAATCACAGCTCTGACACTTGTCCCCATGAGGACAAATCCTCTTCCTCATGTCAGGTTTATCACCTGTGAAACGGGGTGACCAATTCTTGCTCCATCTAACACACTGGATTGTTGTGAAGCTCAATAGAAAAAAAAATACAATAAGCAGGGGCTTTATAAACTGTAAAATTCCATAGAACTATGAGTCTGATGCAAGATGGTTCAGTGGAAAAACACTGAACTTCCAGCCACAAGGCTGAGTGGGCCTGATTCTGTCACTTACTTCCTTTGGGACTTTTGGCAGGTCATTTCCTTCTCCATAAAAAATGGCTTGTTGTGCAGATTGAGACACTGAATGTAGAAGCATCCATCATTAGCCCCTGGTACTTAGCAGATTCCCCATCTGTATTTGTTCATTCATCTGCAGGTGACAAGGGGCGAGAAGTACATGCAAGCTGACCGAGAAGAGACTGCAATAGTGGTGAACACCTCGGCCCCACCAGGCTTGAAGGGTCAGCCTGGCAGCAATGGGAAACTAGACCATAAGGGCCATGAAGGGGAGAGGGAGGGTGAATGCCAGACTAAGGAGTCTGGGCTTGGGAGAGCCATTTATAGGCATTAAGGAGCCATTGATGGTTTTAGGACAGCAGGGCAATAGATGAAAGGTATTTCTGTTCTTTGTGGAAAGTGGCTCAGAAAGGGGGAATATTCTGGAACTGTTGGGTTCTCCTCTCCAGGGCTGAGTGGCTAACCTGCTGGAATGGAACATGGGCTTCAGAGGGGCAAGGCCTGACCAGCACCTCTTCTGACATAGCTAGATCTCAGAGCAAAACCTGCCCAGACTGCTAGAACTTGGGCCTTGTATTCATCATATATAGCTGTGTAACAAATTACTTCAAAAAGTAGTGGTTAAAACTAATAAGAAATGTTTATCATCTCACAGTTTCTGTGGGTTAGAAATTTGAGAGTGTGCTACCTGGGTGGTGTAGACTCTGGGTCTCTCATGAAGCTATAGTCAAGACATCGGCCCAGCCTGCAATCATCTGAGGGCCTGACTGGAACTGGGCCATCCACTTCCAAGATGGCACTCATATGACTGACAAGTTGGTGCTGGTTTTTGGCAGGAGGCCTCTGTTACTCAACCAATGAACCTCTTTACAGGGCTGCTTGAAAGAGGTCATGATGTGGTGACTAGCTCCCCAGAGCAAGTGTCCAAGACAGAGCAAGGCAAAGGCTACATCTTTGATGCACTAGCCTCAGAAGACACACACACTCACTTTCATGGTATTCTGTTGGTCACACTGGCTAATTCTGGTACAGTATGGGACGGGGCCTACATAGGGAGTGATCAAGGATCATTGGGGCCTTCTTCAGGGTTGGCTACGATAGCAGGGAGAGCGAAATGTCAAAGCGAATGATCTTGGAATCAAACAGACCTGGGTTCAAATTTCAGGTCCTTGACTTACTCCCTGTGTGACTTCAAGCAAGTCGCTTAAATCTCAGGCTTGAGTTTCTTCTCTGCAAAATGATAATAAAATTAAGAGTCATAGCATCATAGAGGGTCATGAGGAGTCAGCAAGGTGGAGTGCACAGGCGCTTGGTCTGGCCCCAAGCCCAGAGTCCACATTTGGTAGATATTAGCTTTATTTACTGGTATAATGCACAGGCAGGTAGGTAGAGAGCTGTTCTAGAAGCACAAGCCATCCCTGTGGTAGACTGAATAATGCCTTTTCAGGGTGTCCCTGTCCTAATTCCCAGAATCTATGAATATGTTACCATAGATGGCAAAAGGGATTTTACAGATGTAAGCCAGTGATCTTGGGATGGGGAGATGGTCCTGGATTATTAGCTGAGTGGAGGCAATGATGCCATCACATGGGTCCTGCGGAGAGTCAGGCAGTGGTGATACAGAAGTGAGAGGGGGAAGTGATGACAGAAGCAGAAACCGGAGTCAGGCAGCCAAAGGCCAAGAGGCCAAAGTATGCTGGCAGCTTGAAACTGGAAAAAGCAAGGAATGGATTCTCCTCTGGAGCTTCCACAAGGAACCATCCCTCTTGTCACCCTAATTTTAACCCCCTTAAGGTTCATTTCTGACTTCTGACCATGAGAACTAGAAGACAATAAATCTGTGTGGCTTGAATCCACTAAATTTTCAGTCGTTGGTTATAGCAGCAATAGGGAGCTGACAGGATCCTTTGAGGGCCTGGGGAGGAGGATGGACAGGGAGAGAAAGGATAAAGGGAGACAGAAGGAAGGGTGCATCTTCTGGAAACCATCGCTCCCTCACAAAACAGAGTGACAGTCCTGATCCTGGGGGCTCGGAGAGCTATCTGAGCAAGAGGCATGGATTTAGGACCCAAACAGGGATGGTGGCAATAGGGAGAAAGCAAGAGTAATAGAGCAGCACCGAAGATTACTGGCCTGGCTTGTCGACGAAAAGGCCTTTTGCTTAATGACTTATCTGAGAAAGGGTTAGTATCCAAAATATATAAATAATTGACATAGCTCAACACCCCAAAAAACAAATAATCCAATTTAAAAATGGGCAGAAGACATGAACAGACATTTCTCCAAAGAAGACATCCGAATGGCCAACAGACACATGAGAAAGTGCTCAACAGCACTCAAACATCAGGAAAATGCAAACCAAAACCACCATGAGATAGCATCTCACACCCATCAGAATGACTAAAATCAAAAACACAAGGAACAAGTGTTGGTGAGGATGTGGAGAGAAAGGAATCCTTGTGCATTGTTGGTGGGAATGCAAACTGGTGCAGCCACTGTGGAAAAGAGTATGGAGGTTCCGCAAAAAGTTAAAAATAAAACTACCCTATGATCCAGTAATTGCACTCCTGGGTCTTTACCCAAAGAAAACAAGAACACTAATTCAAAGGGATACATGCACCCGATGTTCACTGCAGCATTATTTATAATAGCCAAGGTATAGAAGCACCCAAGTGTCCATCGATAGATGAATGGATAAAGAACAGGTGGTAGATATGGAATATTATTCAGCCATAAAAAAGAATGAAATCTTGGCCATTTGCAACAACATGGACGGAGCTAGAGAATATAATGCTAAGCAAAATAATTCAGTCAGAGAAAGACAAATACCATGTGATCTCACTCATATGTGGAATTTAAGAAACAACACAAATGAACAAAGGGAAAAAAGAAAGAGGGAGGTAAACCCAGAAATAGACTTAACTATAGAGAACAAACTGCTGGTTACCGGGGCGGGGAGGGGGGGATGGGGAAAATAGGGGATGGGGATTAGGAGTTCACTTATCACAATGACCTTGGAGTAATGTATGGAAGTGTTGAATCACTATACTGTACACCTGACACTAATATAATACTGTATGTTAACTATACTGGAATTAAAATTAAAAACTTAACAATAAAAATAAGTAAACAAATAAAGTGCCTTTTGCTTGACAAGAAGTAAAATTGTGTTGGCTGGTTCCTGATGACCTCCGAGGGCCTGCTCCAAGATGGGCATTCTACAAACTTCTTTCTCCCCTGAGAAAGGGGACAGAGAAAGGGACTAGGAAAAACTGGCTCCTGAAGCCTGGGGGAGATGAGAGGAAAGGGGGAAAGAAGGAAGCCCTAACGAGGGGCTTGCCACGGACAAACAAGCACAGGATTTGGAGACCCAAGCTCTTCCCCTTGCTGCTTCGTGACACTGAGAGTCAGTTTCACTTCGAGCCTCCCTTGCGTCACCCATCATATGAGATTGTCATAAGGATCGCACAGGTGAAGCCATGTATATTCTATTCTGCACAACAGGCATATAGTAACCGATCAATAAATGTCAGCTATTATTACAGAGACCCACTCCATTTAGAAAGGATTTATTAAGTTTTACTATGTATCAAGCAGTGCAGAATGGTGGACAAGAGCAGTCGGGGCTCTTAATGAGTTTGTGGTCTGCTGGGGGCCCCAGGCAGGTACCTGCCCTACTGGAGCCTGCCCCCCACCAGGACCCTCTCTGCACTGGTCTCCCAAGACCTCTGAGGGGTTGGCTCCCAAATCACTGGTGGAGGGAATCCTGCTTCAACCAGGTCCTCCCCTGCACCTCCAGCCCAGCCCAAGGCAGAAGGCTTCTTGGCCAGGACACTAGAAAGTTTTCAACCCTTCACAAAGGCCCTCTGGGTGGGGAGTTGAAATAAAAAAAAAACAGACAGAGAGGAGGAGCCATCTGAGAAATGAGCCTTCCCCAAACACTGAGCCAGCCTTAAACATCCTGAGGACTGGAGTCCAACAAGTCGCAACTCACCAAAACATCTTCCCCTCCAGCTGCGCTGGCTAATTACAAGAGAAAGGTTGAAAGGGAAGGTTCAAGCTTTCCATGACAGTGTGGTTTGCTCTCTTACTCTCCTTTTCCCCCTCCTCCGTTCCTCCTTCCCTGCTCTCTTGCTCTCTCTCCTCTTCTCCTCCGGCTCAGGCTCCTGGCAACATGTTCCTGCAGAGAGGTATGACTTGGCTGTGTGCACTGAGCACAGACTCATCTGCCGGAAGGGCCTTCCAGAGGTCATCGAATCGAATCCCTGCCTCCTTACAAAAAAAAATCTGCTCACCTGTCAGCATCATTCAGAAAAGGGGTAACAAAGGAGAGCTGTACTGCTCCCCCTCAAGACAGCCTTCAAAAGTAATGTTTATTTCTCCCTGTACAAGTGATGCATCCTCATGCAAAAGATATAAACACTTAAGATCATCCATCCCAGCAACCAGAGATAACACATTATCCATATTTTGCTGTACAGTAAACCCTTGACATTCCCAGGAATTATATCTCAAGATCTTCATGAATCTCCAAATTTAAGAAAATGGATATGTGAAGGGCAATCCCCAGAGCCTTGGCAAAGAGATTCTTACTCTACATCATTGTAGGCTTCAGGAAGGGAGGCCCTAGTTTGAGACTAGGGGATGGATGAGGTACCACCACTTTACAGATGAAGAAACTGAGGCCAAAGGGATGTATTGGTTTTTCTGTGGCCCTCAGTCAAATGGGAATCAAAGATGTGACAAAGAGAAGGGAACTTCTTGGCAGGGTCTGCAGCAAACTGACTGGTGCCTGCTTTGGCCAGGAACTCGGAGGTGCAGGGAAGCCAGCAGGAACCCTGTCATTCACCTGCACTAAGAGGTTGAGTCTCCAGCTTGACCAAACCCAAGTTTTCCAGGATCTGCAGCCAGGTGTGTTGGTCTGGGTCCGGGAAGTGAGACACTGGTGGGCCTGAACAGCCACCCTGTGACCTAGATGGCTCCATGCTGAGACAGGCTGTGTGCTCCCAGGTAGTAAAGCTGGGACCATGTATCCCCAGAGAAGGTCACCAAGGAGAGGGCCAGATGCCCCCATCGGATGTCACAGGAACAACTGGTTCCAGAGAGAATGTCCTACCCAGGCATTCAGGGATAGCTTGCCAGGACTAGAAACCTGGGACCAGCCCGCCTCCTCACCCATCCCGCACTTAACACCACTTAACCCTGGCCAAGTCATCTGACAGCTAGCATCAAACGGTGGCAAATCTCTCTTGAACGGAAAGATCCAGACACCCCAGACTGGCGATTGAGCTTACCCCTCCATTCCAGGGCAACCAAAAAGCTCTGGGCAATGCTTTGGAGTTGGTTGCAACGTGTAATGCTGCCTGCCCCTCCCCTTCCTCCTCCAGGATTGAGCCTGGAGCTAAAAGCCCTCACTTGCCACTCCCTTTGCACAGTCCAGAGCCAGCTGTGTAGACTCTTCCATTCCTAGACCTGCCGCAGACTGACTCATCCCCTGCCAGTTTCCCTGAGTCCTAGCCCAGAGTCTGTTCTCACTGCACCCACAAAGCCCTTGCTGGATGCCCCTCTTTCTTGTGCTGGAACCTCTACGAAGAGTCCATTTATTTTTCCCCAATTGTGCCTAAGCTCCTACAGCTTCTGTCTTCATATTTCATCTCCCCAGTGGCTCATCGAGGAGAAGAAAGAGGAGTTTAATGAGAACAATTCTAAATAATGATAAAATGAGGAAGGAAAGATCCACACACACTCCTCTAAGAATCCCAGCTAACTCATTCTTCCAAATGGCCTAGTGGGGAAATTTAACATAGGAGACCAATTGCCCAAGTTTCACGAAGGCCTTTGGAACATTCCAAGGATCTCTAAGTTCTTGGGAAATGTTTGGAAATAGAAAATTAATAATTTTGGACTCATTCAAAAGCCAAATACTAAAACCACTGAGATGACTTCTGCCCTAGATAGTGTTTCCTCCTGAGATACAGACACTCCCTTCTTATTTGCTTTGGTACCCATGCCTTCTACATGCAAACATATGTGCATACCCCCTTTACACAAACCCGGAGATGCCAGGGATTTGGCCCACCCCAGATAGAGTGGTCAGGTAAAAATAAAAACATAGGCCACCCAGTTAGATTTGAATTTCAGAGAAACAGCAAATTTTAATGTAAGGGTATCTCAAATATTGCACGGGACATATACTAAAATCTATTCATTGTTTAACTGAAACTCTAATTTAACTGGCCATTCTATATTTCATCTAATATCCCTAACCCTAAGGCACCTACCTCTAGGTCCCCCACAGAAGCACTCTTACCTAGCCCCACACAGAACCTCTACCATAAACATCAACTTTGATCTGTTGTGAATTCTCCCTATTTTCATATAATCACCTGAAAATTGCCAGGGCTGAGGATCCAGGGAGGAGCAGGTTATTTGAAGGCCTTTTACCGTCTACCTTCCTCCTGATCTCACTTAGGAATATGGCCAGTGACTCAAAGATTAGAGATGTGGGGGTGCTCAAGCTCGCCAAATGTGAGTTTGTTATCCCAAAAGATTAGTATCTCTCTCATTCTAAACTTTCCCTCCATGACAGTACTGGTTTGGATTAAGAAAAGGCTGAAAGTCTTGGTTTATGTGAAGAGTTTAATTCCCAGGTGCTGGAGAAAATCAAAGAAGTGGCTTGGCTGGTTTCTAAGGTAACATCACAGAGATGTCCGGGACAAAAGTGGAGCTGTCTTAGCAGATCTATTGTTAAAGGACTAGATGTGTTTTGTGCCTATTATGAAGGGCCCCTAACCCTATACTCCATAAACGTGACCATGGTCTATCCTTCCCCTGCTCATCACTTGGACAGCTATACATCATAGGATCCTGGAACAAGAAAACCAAAAGGCTTTGTGACTTTGGGCCACTCTCACATGTCTCTGGCCTATTGATTGCAAATCCTCCTCACTTGCCACTGAGCATTTGTTCATCTTATTGCCTCAATGTTTTCCCCATGATTCCGTGACATTCCTAATATCCTTTCAACAGCCCCTCTCTCCCCTTGAACTAGTCAGAGAGGGTTTCCATTCTTTGCAATCAAAAGAGCTTTCACTAAAACATCTTCATGGATTTTCTGATTTTGGGGGGTCCTAGGCTGTCACAGAAGTCCTATTCCGCCATCTTGAAGTGTTGGGATTGTGTATTTTTATGACATGTTGACTGTGCAAGATGCTCCATGATCAGTGTTCATTATTTAGTCAGTTTTTATGAGCAGAAATCTTCCACTCTTAGGAAACTCCTGAAGAGTCCAACACTGGTCCTCTTGCTGAAGGTTGAACCCATTTTCCATCATTCTTCTTATTCCCTCTGGGAGCCTTATAGTTCTTTCTTTTTCCTACAAATTATGTGGGTTCTTGGAGATCTTCTTTCTGCATCCTAAAGACTCTGACTTTCTCAGGGGAGAAGTCCTGGAGATATAAAATCTGTTTGAAAGCTTTAAACCATATCTTATCCTTGAAAGATGACTGATGTTTTAGAACTTGACCCTGTCCTTCTGAGAATTCACCATATATTCACAGACATCATCTCTTTGGTCCCTCTGACAATATCTAGTTAGTTAGGTTAAACCCATTCTACCAACCTGGAAGTAGAAGCTCAGAGGAAGACTGGTTGGTAGTATGGATCTCTGAGGCAAGTCGGCATTGGAAACCTGAGTAGAATGCCTCCTTCCCCAACAATCATAGGCTCACTGCCAAGCTGCCAGCTAGAGACCTGAGCCTTGGGCAGAGCTCATTGCAGGGTGAGTCAAAAACATGAGGGAGTCTTGTCCACACGTGCCCAGCAAGAGAAAGGCCCCCAACAGAGCTGTTTCAAGGAGCCCTATCAGGGATTTGGGAGATCTCTGTTCTTCTCCACAAGGGGAGAGAGCTCAGAAAGGTCACTCACCATGTCCCTCAGCTAATGGGTGGAGGTGCTATGGTTCAACCCAGGCCTGGAGGACTCCTGACTAGTGCATTTGTAGACACAGTCGACCACAGAACAAGGTTCTCCCTCTGTACATGGACTCAAATGAAATGTAGACAATATGAGGAATTTTTCACCCCAAATCAGCCCGAGTGAGGAAGAATGGGAAGGAACAGGAAGGCCAAGAGAAAAAAATGACATGTTTTTCCTGAGTCAATAAGGACAAAAAAGTGGAAGAAGCCTGGCCTATCTGAGGATCTTGAGAGTGAGGCAAAGGGCAGCAGAGAAAAATGAAATCCAAGGCCATAGAAAAGTACTTACTTTAAAGGAGTGATTTTTGTTGTTGTTGTTCTTTGTTCCTGTGCCAGAAGTGCCTATTTAAAAAAAACAAAAACAAAACCTGCCGTTGCTCCAGCAACAGACAGAACCAGAGCCCTGCAAGGCCTTTGCCAGGTCGAGAGCTTTTTCTATTCCCCCGACCCCCAACTTTTCCATTGTCAAGATGAGGGGCAGAGGTTTGCTGAGACACAGCACTTAGAAGATATGCCAGAAACCCAGACCTCACTTGAACTGGAAAGGAAGCTAAAGAGGCCTTGGGGATCAGGGGAGGCCACACGAAGAGCTATGCCCAATCCTACCTGAAGACAATGACAGAGGTTGAGGCCAAAATCAAGTCCAAAAGCTGATCCACACAGTAAGAGGAAGCTGAACAGAGAGAAATGATCAAAGCTAAAGCACACGCACCTACCCCTAAAGACCCCAAAACAGACCCATAGACATTCTTATAGAAACAGAGAAAGAGAGACCAGAGAGAGAGGAGGACTGCCCTGTTTATTCTCCTGAAAGGCATCTGGATTTCTCAGTGAGATCCCGATTTGGGTCTTTTCCTCATTTTCCATCTGGACTGAATGGTGAAATGCCTGGCACGAGAGGTGCCATGAGTCAGCGGCAGATTCAGGCTTGGTCCCTCTGCCCCTTTTCTCTGCTCTTTGCCAGACCACACAGCCTCCCTCCCCTCCTGCCAAGCATGGCTTAGCTCACCATCCAGGTAGCACACTTCAAAGACTTGGGGGTGAGGTGGGCTGGGCTGGGCCGCCTCAGGATGGGAGCAGATTCCACTCCCAGCCCAAACACTCCTCGTCAGTTCTCTTGAATGCCTTCTGCTCTGCTCACACCCCTGACACTTTGAATAACCCCTGGAAGTTAGAGCTGGAAAACCCAACGGTTCACTGGAGCGGTCTGTCTCTCCTGCACTGCAGGTCTGTGCAGCTTTATGACTGTGGGGTTGACCAGATGTCAGCCAATGCCCAAGCACAGCCTGGCATTAACAGTCTTTGTATGTTCTTCCCTGGAGTTGGGCATACTCCCCAGGGCAATCAGAAAGACAGGCGGTGCTTACATGACCAGAAACCACAGGACCTCTATCAAGGTGTGTGGATTATGGTCACTATTATCAAGCTGTGGTCTGCTTCCTGCACCTCCTAAGATATGGCTTTTAAGCCACTTTGTATCAATTATATGTGTCTGATCCCCCAAAGAAAACTATAAAGAGCTCTGAGATTAGGAAACACACTCATCTTTGTGTCCCTTGCAACACAAAGTGAAGGACAGAGCCTCGTGCTACAGTGCTCTCATTAGATGCTTGCTGACTTGAGTCCCCTAACTGGTAGACTCCTTTGACTTTTTTGAAACACTACAGAACTTCAGAAGCAGGAAAACAACGTCATTTCTCTTCCTTTCTCAAATCTTTTCTCTCCTGACAATTGGGCCTATGCATGAGATTGAGCACTGGTACAAGGACTCAGAATCCTATTATTTTACTGGTGGAAAACCGGAGGATAAAAATGTCATTGACCTAAGAAATAAAAGAAAATAAATGAAATTAAAAGTTTTTTAAACTGTCATTGACCTGTCAAGCATCATGGTTGGCAGAATTCTAAGATGACCCCCAATGACCCATGTCTTGTATAAAATCCACCCCCCCCCCACCCCGAGTGTTGGTGGGATATGTGATTTGCTTTTATCCACTAGAACATGGCCAAGGTGATGGGGTATCACTTCTGTGGTTGTGCTATCTTATATGGCAAAGGTGAAGTGACTTCGCAGATGTAATTAATTTGCAGGTGACTGAATCAATTCAAAGATAGATTAACCACAGTGAGCCTGAACTAATCAGGTGAGCTTTCTTTAAGAAAGGGTCTAGGTGTTCCCTAAGTTAGAAATTCAAACCTGCAGAGGTGCTTCCCCCCACACACGCTATTTCTCTGTCTCTGTCCCTGTTTCTCACTCTCTCTCTCTCTCTCTCAGAGCTGGAATAGATACTTTTTGGTGTGGGTAGAGGGACTTGGTTTCTGGGGGGTTGCTGGGAGATAGATGGGGCAGGCAGCCACATCCCCACCCCATCCTGTCTCCCAGCAGTCCTCTCTCCCCTCCAGTCCATCCCAGCTGTCTCAAATGTTCATTTCTCTCCATACAACCCAACCTCTTCCTACCTTGGCATAATGACCAGCTCTTGACCTCCTTCAGCAAGATCAAATCAAACAGGTGTCCTCCACCCGCCCTTCCTCCCCCAGCACTACCACAGCAGAGGCCTTCCTGCAAAACGATGTATGATTGCAGGTAAAGCTTGACTTCTCCTCCTAAGCCCAGATCATGGTGCTCTTTTTTGCACAGAGCCTTCCCTCTGGGAGATCATACTTTTATTATCACATTTGTGTGGATGGTCCCCAGGTCTCTCCCACCAGCCCTGCTCCTTCCCAGCCCTGCTCTATTGTCCATGCTCAGGCTCGCTTCCCCCGGACGTACCCTATCCACCTCCTTCTCTCCACTTTTCTCCAGTGCATCCTCTGCCCGGATCATCTGCCTCCCACGCCATCCTCTCAGATGTCCAGACTCTAGAACCTCAAAGTCACTGTATCCTCCACACGCCCACTTTCCTCAAATATTCCTTAATTGGTCACCAAATTTTTGCTCCATAATATAGAAGAAAATCATCTATCTTCCTACTTATCATTCGAGAATGTCTGGGTGAATTTTCAGGGTGTAAGAAGAAAGAAGCTCCATCAATATAATGGTGTACCTGAAACTGAAGAGTTACATTTTCAGTGTAGGTTAGAATTCAGTCAGTAGAAATGGAGAGCCGGGGTGGAGCCATGTATATGGGGCCGGATGGCTGTGGAATAATGGTTGTTCGGGCTGAGGGATGCACTCATGGGGATTGTGATACTCCTCTGTCTACTTTTGTGTATGTCTGAGATTCTCCACAATACAAAAGCTTTTAAATAAAGTGAAATAACCAGTTAAATCTTTAGTAAGTCAGGGAGGGTGAGCCCACACAGTTTTAGTTGGCCCCAAATGGTACTCATGGGCTAAAAGTGAATTGCTTCTTTGTTACTGCCCTTCTGGAACCCATGTTTCTCCCCAGCCCCCCAGCCAGGCTGGGTCCTTCCTGCTTCTTCCCCGGGGGCTGTGTGCATCTGGGACATTGGTTCTATAGCTGTGAGAAAACAGCTAGGTAGATAGATACATAGGGACCTCCATGATGCCAGTACATTACTAGTGCTTTTTCACTCATTTCTCTTTTGGGGGGACTGGGGGATTGAGTCCAGACACCACCTCAGAGCTCCTTAGCCTATGACAGTTCATCTCCGGGTCTCTAGAATACAGAGCATTTTCTGTCTGTGTTTCACACTCCAGTTCCTGCCTGAGTCCAAGACTCACACAACTCCTGACATGTTTTCAGAACCAGCACCAGCTGATACAGGTGGCCCCATCTTTGGGGCCAGCACCAGTGGTTTGTGGACGCAGTCATTGTAGCAGATGAAGGGGGCATCTGACACACCTTTCTGAGGACCTGATAAGCCCCTTTACCTTTCCAGGCCTGTGGCCCCTCATTTTGACTTTGATTTTCAACTAATAGAGCCAATATTGACCTCACTGGCTTCTTCCCACTCAGCGTTGGGTCCTACACATTCCAAACCCCCAGCCCTGGACAAAATCAAGCCCCAGGAAGGGTCCAGAATGGGCTCTAGCTGTCTCCAGCACAGGCACTTCCACCCCCAACCGCCACCAGCACTCCCACTGCCCTCTGCCATCTGGCTGGGTTTCTAACTGGCTGCAGGGAGCACGTGATTATGGAGGATTTAATAATTATCAACAAAGGAAATTAAAATTTGTTTGGTTTCATGTCTTTTGCCTTTAATACTTTGGCAATCTGGAAACGGTAACTAGGGAGAGAGGCTGCTACTGAGAAATAAAAACAGTAAGTAAGTAGAAGGGAAGAGAGAAACAGACCCCATTCATTTACCCACACTCACTCACTGGGTCTGTTAGGTACCCACTTTTGCTCTAGACCCTGGGCAGCACAGTACTGAGCCCCACAGTCATATCAGCTACTCTTGGGCCACTTTCTTTCTAGACATAATCAAAGTCTGAAAAGACAGTGAGAACAGAGACACAGACCTGGCTTTAAAAAATACTCCCACGAAAAGGTGTTTGGTGAAGGTATTGTGAATAATAACTACCACTTGAGCGTTTCTATGTGGTGTGGGTTGAATTATGACCCCCCCACCACCAAATTCCTATGTTGAAGTGCTAACCCCAAGTCCCTTACAACATGAACGTGTTTGGAAAGAGGGACATCCATCACAGGTGTAATCAGTTAAGACGAAGTCATCCTGGAGTAGAGTGGCCCCTAATCCAATATGACTGGGGTCCTTTTAAAAAGGGAAATTTAGACACTGACACACACACAGGGGGTAAGTCACGTGCAGACTGCAGTCAGGCTGCCACAAGCCAAGGACTACCAGAAGCGACCAGAGAGGCTGAAACAGATCCTTCCCTGGCACCTTCCGAGAGAGCCGGGCCCTGCTGATACCTTGATCTTGACCTCCTAGCCTCCTGAACGGTGAGGCTATAAACTTCAGTCATTTGTGGGACTTCGTCACAGCAGCCCTAGAAAATACACTACAGAATAGTGCTGTGTGAAGTGATTTTTTTTTTAAGATTTTTATTTTATTTATTTATTTATTTATTTATTTATTTATTTATTTATTTATTCGACAGAGAGAGACACAGCAAGAGCAGGAACACAAGCAGGGGGAGTGGGAGAGGGAGAAGCAGGCTTCCCACAGAGCAGGGAGCCCGATGCGGGGCTCGATCCCAGGACCTGAGCCGAAAGCAGACGCTTAACGACTGAGCCACCCAGGCGCCCTGTGCTAAGTGATTTAGAGATTATCTCACTTAACCGTCGTGCCAACCCATTGGTAGGTACCATAGCCCATTTTACAGAAGAATAAATTGAGCCAGGGGAAGGTCAAGTAACTTGCTTGAGGCTGAGCTGCTTTAATCTGAAAGGACAGTAGTAGTCAAAACTTGGGCTGTATGATGTATGGAAGCGTTGAATCACTATATTGTACACCTGAAACTAATTAATGCTGTATGTTAACTATACTGGAGTTAAAATCTAATTTAAAAATTTTTAAAAATAAAGTTATCATCAAAACAAAAGTGAGAATAAAACATGGGGCTCAGGGAAACCTGTCCTCCACCCCCAGTGTCCCCTAACTGGGTAAACACCACCTCTCTCCCCTCAGCGTCTCAATCCTTACTCCAAATAGATGTTGTCTCTTTGGTTGGCTTATGGTGAAGATGCTTCCCTGCCCTGCTTGGTGGCCAAATTGGTGCCTTTACCTGCTCTAAGTCCATACAAGTAGAAGGGTCTAGTGAGTCATGATATCCATGCTGTATGTGGTACCTCCACTCCAGCACCTGCATTTACCAGCAAATCGGTAGCCACCTCGCTTGGCCTCATGCCATCTCTGCGTGCAACCTCCAACACACACCTCCCCGCCATCATAGTGCAGACTGTTCATGTTCTTTTCTTTTTTAATTAATTCATTTATTTTGAGAGAGAGAGAGAGTGATCATGAGCATGGGGATGGGGGGGTGTTAAGGGGCAGAGGGAGAGGGAGAGAGAATCCCAAACAGACCCCACTGAGCACAGAGACAGATGAGGGGACTGACCCCAGGCCGCTGAGAGTATGACCTGAGCCAAAACCAAGAGTCGGATGCTTAACTAACTGATCCACCCAGGCATCCCTGTTCATGTTCTTTATATTTGTTTGAGATGTGTTTTTGTCCAAGGTTTGGCACTCACTCAGTTGTGTGCAGATTCCCCACATCAGTCAGCCTTGCATGCAGCTCTAGAAAACTTGCTCCGTCTTCAAAGGCATGAGAGCCAAATGGCACCATGTTCATTGTCACTGGGCTCAAGAGTGGATGTGGGCCCGACCCTGAGACAACCCACCGGGGCCGAATAGCGGGACACGATGCCGTGTCATGAAAGTGAAGATGTCACGGGACCATTTTGCTTGGCAAGTGATTGAAGGAGTTCTCACGGGGAATTTTTATTATACTCAATTTTTGTATTTCCAGGTGACTTGGTAACCACTACATAAGCTATGACTCCATTGTAGTTTTTAAAAAAAATAGCGAGAGAATTAAATCATCAAATAGGACATCAAACATGTATATGCCAAACTCAAAAAACTTGCACTGTAACAGTTAAACCATAATCATGACATGAGTGATTTCTTTTCAGCAAAATATCAACCAAACATCCACACACTAAATTAATGGTATCACTTTGTGTTTTGTTGGGTTTGCAGTTTTGATTGAGTTCATTTACATATTTGTTGGATTTTACAGTGAGATAAGCTTATGGAGCTTATGCCTTAATATGTACATATTTAAGTTACACTATAATTAACATATTTTAAGTACAACAAAAGGAGTATACTGGAATTTACTGTTATTTTAAAAGATTTTAAAATACTGTTATTTAAATGATTCACATTTGAGACACAAAGTGTTGACCAGACTAGTATATAAAGGGACAAAATAGAAACACATCAACATGGACATTACAACAGTCAGAATGATGCAGAAATAGAACTAGGTGATTAGAAAAATGTTGGAATAATTAGCGGTCAGTAAATGTTTTTCATTTCAAGAGTAATTTATTAAAGAACTTCTGTGCTAGGAATTGTCCTGGGAGCTCCTGGCCAAGAAGCAGGGAAAGAAGGAAAAGTGGAAATAAGATAAAGATGACTAAGACCTTGGGTGCTTCAGAACATTCTGTCTAAAGGGAAAGATTCAGTCTCATAGGTAATACTGAGTAAGCACTAACGGGGCTCACAGAGACTGCCTCAGTCAAGGCTCAAAACAACTGTATGGGGTAGGAAATAAGTCTCCCCTCCCCCCGATTTTACTGGTAAGGACAGAGGACTGTATAGGACAAATGCTCTACATAGCTAGCTAGGTGTCTTCAGGAAATCATACATGTGAGTTGGGGAAACCTGTCAAAGTTGGGGAAATCTGTCAAAGTAGATGTGATTTCATTTGGATCTTTAGCAATGACTAGTTCACTAGTCAGAACAGAGGGGAGGGGCACCTGGGTGGCTCAGATGGTTGAGCGTCTGCCTTCGGCTCAGGTCATGATCCCAGGGTCCTGGGATGGAGCCCCACATTGGGCTCCTGGCTCGGTGGGGAGCCTGCTTCTCCCTCTCCCTCAGCCTCTTCCCCTGCTCATGCTCTCTCTCTTTCCCTCTCTCTGTGTCTCAAATGAATAAAAAAAAAAAAAAATTAAAAAGAACAGAGGGGAAAGGCATTCTTGTCAGAATGAACAGTTTGTGCAAAGACATGGGAGATGGAAAGGCATGGTTTCTCTAAGGAATGGCACAAAGGTGTAAACTGACCCAGCTGAAAACAGAGTCAGTCAGAGTCAGCTGCTTTGAAGGGGCTCAAGCCCATTCCTCAACTCTGGCAGTGGATCAAACCATGTCACTGGGCCAATCCTTTCCACGCTAGTAGAAAAACAGTGTTTCCTAATGGTTTGGAAACCAGAGCTCAACTTTTCCAACCAGTGCCACCACATACAGTTTCGCAGGTTGTGTACTGCACAATAGGAGTCCCATCTAAGTGGCACTATTTACAGCAGACATGATAGATATGCACATTCCTTATGACAATTTTCTGGAAGGGGGAGTAAAGTTTCTTATTCTAACAAAGTCTGTATTTCTTAACAATTTTCTGACAAATAGATGCAAAGTGTCTTGACGAAGGGTATCTTTTTCCAAATCACACAAATCTGCCCTATGGGCTAGGGTGGTAAACTAGCTCTTACGGTTTCTTTCCTTGAATTGTAATGGAACCTAGATTCCAACCATGCACTGTGGTTTTATTTGGCCTTTTCATGGCTCAACTGCATCTGCTTCAAGCAGTTAACATTTTCTCTCTCTCTCTCTCTCCTCCTATCCCATGTGATTCCATCTTCCCTACGTAGCCCATCCCCCTCCCTCCCAGACCTGAATCTACCAACACGGTCTTTCTTTAAATCACAACAGATCACTTTTTCTGGTTAATCTCATTTTTCCAAAATTCAAAACACAGCTCTAGGGCTGTCCATTGTACAAACATGTCAGATCCCACGATCCAAGAAGGCCTCCAACCAGAAACTGTACTTACGGAGCCATCCCTATTCTGCCATATCTCCCTGGAATGGTTCCAGAAGCCTTCTAAACATCAATTCTTAAAACTATTAACTTGTATATTGCTCACATAGAAATATAAGTCACTCTGAGTCATAGTTGGCTCCAGCTCCATCAAAAGTCAGCCCCAGGGTCAATGTGGACTGTAGTTAAATTGCCACCATAACAAGCACCACTACAAAATTAACTCTAAGTAGCTCGTGGTTTCACCCTCAAAATCATTCTAATTCTGTTCTGTAAGAAACTTCATGTAAAACCAGAAAAACGGCTGTGCAAAAGTATACAAAGCTCTTTCAAAAGAGTGGCTACCTCTGCAGAGAAGAGGCAGGGGCTGGAGGCGGGCGGGGGGACGGGGGTGCACAGGGTTGGGGGGAGCTGTTCTCTGTAACACCATAGATCTTTTTAACAGAATCTCAAGGATGGCAACATGGTAACATGTTAAATGTGTGTGGTGAGCAGAGGCTGTTACACTATATTCTGCTCTTTGAATGGTTGAAATATGCCATAATTAACATTTAAAAAATTTTAGAGGACGTTTTTTATGCACTTTGGCTGAAGGTCATATTCTAATTATTCATCAGAGAAGCTTTAGGGCATTCTTTGATGAACCCAAAGTAATCAAGTTCTGACCTGGCCGTACCTGTCTCCAAAGTACAGTGATCATGAATATAGCTGCTGGTGGGACTTGGAAGGTGTCCCACCTCCACTGGATCAGTGCTGTCATGGCAAAGGGCAGTACCAAGGCCAGGGCGATGTACAGAGGACCCAGAGGGTATTGATATGGCCCTCCATCGGTGCCTTTGCTCTCCCCCCCAGCCCCCGTCCCTGTCCCCCTTGCTAAAGACTTCCACCAGTGTCTGCTTCTGCCCCTTGGAGAAAGGAGGCATGTTGGAAATGATGTATCTATTCTGCCACCTAGCCTTCAGCCCCATCACTACAACAGAGCTGCCTTACACCATTCTGCAGAGACCTCAGTCTTGCTGAACTTCCCTTATCTGGGGAGCGACCTGATGACCAGGTGCTTTATTTCTTAAAGGTGACCATACCTTAGTTTTATACTAAGACGAAGTGGCAGCATTAGTATGCCCGATGTGTGCTGGTCTCTGGAAAAGGGACTGATGTCAATCTCATAAAATATTTAAAACAGAGTAATTACTCACTGCAGGGAATGGTTTCGGCAAGTCTAAGGCAGTGAGGAGAGTAATGCAAAGGAAAAGAGTGAAGACAAGACCCTTAGCTGACATTTCTCCTTTCCAACCAGAGGAACCCATGATACTTTATGTCCTATTAAAAGTCCAGCTTTCCCAAACCATGTTATCAGGTGTCACCCTTGCCTTGAAAATCACTTAGAAACTCAACAGAAAATGATCAAGCTTTATAAAACAAAAATGTAAGCCGCCCTTTGAAAAGTTGTCCATATAAAAGCATAAATCTTTTACCCGGTTGCATTTCTTGAAAATTGGTTTTGCTATGCAGTTAGTTTTTTAAAGGAATGGGGAGGAGTGATCTCTAGGGGATGAGACACAAGTGGATAATATTTAACTTCTTACTTCTCCAAGAAAAATGTGGTTGAAAGGCATCAAAACTCGGACATGCCAGGGTGGGAAGCAGAGCTGGGAAGCTCATGGCAGGGAAAGCAAGTCAGCAATAAATGAGGGAAGAGAACATGGCCTCTGACATTTGCATCTGGCAGGAATAAATGAGCCCCTCCTAACTAAATTCATTGATGCAAACTATTTTTTTTTCCAGAAGCAATCTTCTAAAGGTGATTGTGAACACATCTAGGTCTACAGAGTGGAGGGGAGAAGGGAAACAGAATGGAGAAAGGCCCACAGGCATGCCCTATAATCCAACATCATGTACCAGAACTTCTCCTCCACTATCTTACGTTGCCCATGGACTCGTGCAAGCAAGCCCATCTGTCCAGTCCTGTCTTTGGACCAAACCACTGTAGACAGCCCCAGGCTACTGAGAATTCTTTCTCTTGTGTTTTCAGAAGCCTACCCACGGTCCCTGGAAGAGCAGCTCCATCCTATCAGCTCTCATCCCCTCATGACAAGCTCATTTCTAAGCAGACACATGGAATGTTCACTTGACATTTACAGAGCTGCAGAGCATGCGCTCTCCATGGCCCCTCTGCACCCTACCCCAAGGACCAGCCTCAGCCACCACCACCTCCTCCTTTTCTCCACAGGCTTTCTGTCTGTCTTCTCCATGAATCATCCCCCTCTTCCTTCTACCTGTCCTCACACATTTTATTTTCCAGCCACTGGAAGTCGGCTAGACAAAAAGACGTGTCACTGGAGGCTGTCTCTCTCAGAACTCGGGTTTCTCTGGAAGGAGCACCACAATTTCCCCATTCATCTTAAATGCTACCAGCGTGCTTGGAGTCAGCTTTGCCGCTGAGTTGGTGCAGAAATAGGAACAGGGGTCAGAACACACACCGCACAATGTTGGGCCACTCTTCTAGTCTGAACTTGACACAAAAGGGAAAATAACATGATCTCCCTGGTTCCTGAAATATTTGAAACAAATTTTTTGAATACTAATCCCCCCCCCTACCTTTCCAAGCCCCCAGACGGAGGGGAGAAGCCATGCAAACTGGTCTTGCAGTTTGGGGTTTTTTGGGAGGGGGGGGAGTGTTTTGTTTTTGTTTTTGTTTTTGATCACCTAAGCACAACTCCTCCTCCCTCTCCCAGCCAACACCTAAAACCCCTCTGGCAATATGAACAAAAGCACAACTTTAAGCTTTAGCCTCCTTTTAAAATGTGCCTTTCAGCAAATAGATAAGCAAGTAGAAAGATCAGGATCTGGGAATGTTAACAGCATACAGTGAGATGCTCCTGAACCAAACCAGCAAGAGAAATATTTTCTTTAAAAGCAGTCCTACAGAAAAAATTCTTATCATAGATAAGGGTGCAGTCTAGTGGCAAACTTCATGAAATGCAGCCCCTTTTTTTCCAAAGGAAAGGGAGAGCACTTCTAAAGAGACGAAGGAAATGTAAAAGGGGTGAATCCCACCCCAGGTCCTCCCAAATGGGGCGGCAAGGAGGAGTCATTTCTCTCTCATCCCGCTGTGAAATCCACAGCCCAGCTGTGTGGATTTCAGAAACAAAGGGAAATCACCACTTTCCTTCCTTTAAGACTTCAGCTTTCTTTCATTTTACTAAGGAAAGAAGGGATCCTATAGTGTTTGAAGAAGTTGCCTGAGGTTTCGAATAGAGTAATAATGTCCCTGGTCAGGATCTCTTCAGAGCAAGTCCTCTGGTGCTGTCAGCTCTCAATCCTGAGATATACCTGAGCGTGCCAGTCAACCTTAGAATAAGGTGCTCCTCTGGTCTGTCACCCGTTCCCTCCAGAGATGTGGCCCTATCCAACAGAAATGCTCCAGTAAAAGAATGTGAAGGGAACGTATCGCTCCAATCTGCCTTCCTTCCATCCCAAAACTCTACACCAGGACACATTAGGTCACCAGGCAAGATTTTCAGACTTAGCATCTTCTGGAAAGCGCTAGTCTCTGTAACTCACTGCTCCCTACAATGCTGTTGAATGAATATCCCTTCCCACAAGTACACATAACACAGATACCCACAAGCTTGAGCAAGCGTGCGGGCATGTGTGCGTGCGTGTACACACACACACACACACACACACAGCTTCCCTGGGCCAACAATGGAACTGAAGGAAAGTGGCCACTTCTTGATCATATGACCAAAGACAGTCACTCCACACTCCACTGGCAAGAAAAATGCTCTTAATTAAATCCCCTTCCCCGGACCTTTAGGGGGAAAATCCAGTTTTGCTTTTTTTTTTCTTTCTTTCTAATTCAGCCTCCCTACTCTCAGTTGGCCATCCTATGCTAACACTCCCCTTCAAACACGCACACACACACACACACGCACACACACACCCTCACATAGTAACTTAGACACTAGCAGACAGCCATTTCCCAAAGCTTGGGAAGAATTGTTTGGGTACTGTATATATCCACTTGGCTAATAAGAAAATGCTTCTCCCTGCAGCCTGGGCCTTGGCTAGTTAAGGGGTGGGAGGGAGGGGGAGACCGCGTTACTCTTCATTGTGTCCACTAGCTCCTCGAATTCTCCCTTCCACTCGCGCCCCCCACCGCCCCCCCCCCCCTTGTAGGCAGCCCAGCCCTGTCCCCCAAGCCCCTTTCTTACATTCCGGGGGGAGGGGGGCACTGTTCCGGGAGCGCAGGGGAGCCCCCGTGCGTCTAGAAGGCCTCTCCCCACCCCCACCCCGTGTGAGTTTGTACTGCAAAGCTCCTTGGCATCCTCGCCTGGGTTGGGTGTTGGGGAGCTCAAATAGCAGCTACAAACTGGCTGGCGGCCAGGGGCCGTCTATTTAAAAGCGCCTGCTCCACCGGAGCCCGTAGTCTCTTTGGAAACTTCTGCCGGGGGGAAAAGAGCTAGGAAAGAGGGGCAAATCGGTGTGGGGTTTTTTCTCTTTTCTTGCTCCTTTGAATTACCCCCTCTTCCGTTTGCACCTTTCTTCGAGCTTCACGCAGAACCTGCGGATTTCGAAGAGGTGGTGGCAGAGTGGGAGCAAAGAGGTGTTAGGGTTTGGGATTTGGGGGCTTTTTTTTAAATTTCTTGATTTCAACATTTTCCCCCACTCTTGCGGCCACTGCCGCCGCCTCTTACCTGTTCCTCGGCAGCCGCGCGCTGCAGGCAGCTGAAGGTTAGAAAGGAGCAGGGTGCATTTTAGATCTTAAACAAAATTTTTGAAGACAGACCCATTTTTTTCCTCCCCCCACCCCCACCCCCTTCTCCTCCACAACCTCCGAGCTCATTATTCCGGTGGTTGCTTTGGGGTGAACAATTTTTGGCTTTTTCCTCCCTGTAATTCTGAGCAGGTCTGGCCGGGGGGGTTGTTTCTCCGGCTTCCACTCCCTCCGCGTGCACCTGGCGCTGCTCTTTCCCCCCCAACCTGTTGCAAGTCCTTTAATCCTTGCAATTGGGACTTGCTTGCAGGCACCTCAGCCCTCCATCTCTCCCTACGTTTTGCAATTGTCTGGGGGAGGGCACCTGCTCTACCTGCCAGAAAAAATTTTTTTTTAATTTCTCCGGGCGCCCTCTTGGTCCCTTTCTCCCTAAACGCTCGCTCTCGTGCCCCGCCCCAAGGTAAAGGGGAAGACTCGGAGAAGATGGTGCTCACCGCGGTCCTCCTGCTGCTGGCCTCCTGTGCGGGGCCGGCCCAAGGCCTGGGCTCCTTCGTGCACTGCGAGCCCTGCGACGAGAAAGCCCTCTCCATGTGCCCCCCCAGCCCCCTGGGCTGCGAGCTGGTCAAAGAGCCGGGCTGTGGTTGCTGCATGACTTGCGCCCTGGCCGAGGGGCAGTCGTGCGGCGTCTACACTGAGCGCTGCGCCCAGGGGCTTCGCTGCCTTCCCCGGCAGGACGAGGAGAAGCCGCTGCACGCCCTGCTGCACGGCCGCGGGGTTTGCCTCAACGAAAAGAGCTACCGCGAGCAAGCCAAGATCGGTGAGCGCGCTCAGTGTGCCAGTCAGTTACACGGCGCACGGCCGGGGAACACGGGACAGGCTGGCCCCGCGCGCTTGGCCCAGCAAGTGGCTTGGAGCCGGGGTGTAGCCGGGGAGGAGGGCGGGGAGGGTCCTTGCACTTCGGAATTGGAGCCTGGCGGATCCAGCTACCCCGGGGCTGCTTTCTTAGCCGAACCTCTCCCTCTCGCGGCTTTCGCTCCTTCTCCTCGCCCCTACCCCCACCCTCCCCTCCCCTCCCCTCCCCCTCCGTCTGCATACTGACTCCGAGCTGCATTCGGCCTCCAGGTCCAAACCCCCAGGTACTCAATTCCCAGTCTGAGAAGGTGCATGTTACATTTTCAACTCCCTCCTCCACCCACCCAATACGGTTTTTTTCCGAACTTGAAAAAAAAAAAAAATCTCTTTGTTAAAATACTGCTTTAACTAGGGACCTGGAGAGAGAGGCGTTACCGGTCTTCTGTGGTAATTCCACCTTTGTCCCTCCCAGCCCCTGCCCCTGCCCCCCACCAGTCGGTCCTGGCGAGTCTTTCCCTCTACCCCTACACGCACTCGCGCGCGCACACACGCACAAACGCTTGAAAGCTAACGCCTTTAGGGTGGGGGCTTTGATGCCCCTCCCACGTGCACACCCATTGCTCTTGACTCGGTATGATTGTTTGTGGCACAGGGTAAAACATATTAAAATGCAAAATACCTTTTTTCCTTCCAGGAAGGGAAAAATTACTTTAGCCTGCTCGGCGGCGGTGGGGAGGTAGGGGGGTGAGGGGGGGCGGGGAGAAATGGGAAAGAAGGGTTTCTGTTCCCCTGTTGAGTGTTCGTCCCTGAATCTAATTCCTTTTTCCCCCGCCCCAGTTCAGATTTTACCTAGGAGGAAAGGTGGATGTAGGGGCAAGAAGGGATGTAGAACTCAGACATCCCAACTTCCCCGCCAGTGCTAATCTCCGCACCACCACCACCACCACCTCAATCTTTCAAACCGGACCACAAGTGGGTGTGGTGTAAATGCAAGAGGGGCCCAGGAAACACAGAATGCAAAATCAACTGGGCGGAGACCGAAAAGCCGCGCTCCGGGAGCCTCCCCGCCGCCTCCAAGTAGCCCCGCCCCCGGGTGGCCCCGCCCCCAAATTCTCTGCTTCTCGAGTCTAAGGTTTAAAAGGTTGATAGAGCTCCTCGTTCTGATCAGAACAGTTCTGACCCCGCTCCTTAGAATGTGTTTCTTTTTAGACTTTCCTGATCTTACTTTTTTTTAAGTCTAATGAGCTGTACACAAAAATCTGGGCTCTGAAACGTCAACCTGGTTATTAATCCTCTCCTAAAGGGGTTAAGACTTAGCTAAATAATGTTTTTTCGGTGTAGTTTTTCACTGGGGCAATGTCCTTTTTCCCACCCATCCCGTCCATTAGGGTGTCCTAATACGAGTTTTCGTGACTACAAACTACACACTATCACGTAGGATAAGAGTGCGTCAGCACTTGAGAAGCGGCAAAACTTTCCTGGGTCCAACCTGGATCCCCGCAAACCTTGCAGGGTTTGCCTGTCGCCTTCGGCCGCCCCCCACTTTCGATGCAGTGGTCCTCCGGATTACAGCCTGCAAAAAAGGAACGGAGTGCAACGCGCAGGCCCCGGAGGCCCTAGAGGCCGGTTTGTGGAGTTATTTTTATTAAGAGCCACTTTTCAAAGGAGGTCCTGGCCGCTCTCATCTTGGGGGATGTGGATTTGGAAAAGCTTAGCAGGGCGGAGGCGGGCGGGGGGAGGAGTGGAGAAAAGGTATGAATCGATTTCCTGGCTTGGAAGAGAGCGCTCTGGGTAATAATCCGGTCACATCGAAAGTATGCAAGGTATCACTCAGCCGCTTTCTGGCCCGGCTTTTATTTGCCCAACCGTGTGGTTGGTGTGATGTGGTTGGTGGGGAGGGTGTGCGCGCAGGGCGCGCGCGCGCGCGCAATTGCTTGGAAGAGCAAATTGGCTCATCATCTAACTTTCCAGTTCAACGTAACACACACACACACACACACACACCGGCTTTTGTCCCAAGCAAGATGCCCTTTAGACTTCTGCTGCCCATTCCTCAACCCCCATCTTCAAGGTGCCTCCTGGCGAACATGTAGTTGCCTTCCCGCCCCACCCCAGACTTTCTTGGCGACTCCACCCCGCCTTTGGCAGGTGCCTGACCGACCACGGTTGCAGGATGGCTACAAGAGCTGACCCCTTCCTCCCGGAAGATAGTATGGTAGTGGGCGCTCCGGGCTTGAGTCCTTCAACTCGAAAACCGTTGAGTAGGTCCCCAAAAAGTTGGAGATGGTGCCGAGACAGTTCATAAAGAGAGGGAAATGAACAGAGAGAGGGAGGAGAATGTCAGCTCCCTTGACCAAAACTCCTGCTCCCCAACACCCCACCACCATGTCCCCCTACCAAAGTCAGCAGTGAGAAGTTGGATTCGCCTCTCTCTCCTGCGGTTGCCATACAGATACAGATACGGATAGGGATGATATATGCATATATATACGCACACATAAGTCAAAAGATATATGCGTATATAAAGAAAGATGTATAGATACATATCTTTTTTTAACCAAAAGAAAAAGTGCATTTCCAGGATCCGAAACGGGGAGTCGAGGAGAGCGAGGTGGCAGGCAGCCAAAGCTGCTGGGAGGAAGAGCTGAGGGCCGGCGGGCGGAGACTGGTGTTTTGCTGGGCGCGTTGCTGAGCAACCAACCGGAGAGCGAGTCCGCCCGCTAACTGGGTGCTGGGAGCGCGCCGAGCCCTGCATTTTATTTTGGCCAGTTCTGGGGCAAAGATAGATATAGAAACAGAGGGCAGTGTGTGTGAGATGGGAGGGAGGCGGGAGACTGGAGTTATTTATTGAGCCAAGCTCAGTAAATATGGGTGAGCTGGGTCCAGTCAAGGAAGCACTGGGCTCTGCTTGGGCATTGTTTGCAGAAGGACCCTTGTGGGTTGCTGGGCAGGAGGGCGAAATACGTACTTGCCCTGTTCTGGGAGATCTCTCCTGAGCCCGTGAGACGTTAAGCTTGGGATACAGGGAGAAATGGGTTCTGAGTTTCAGTTCTGTCATTGAGAAATAAGAGAGAGAGGATAGAAAGTACACCCTGGGAACGAAAAAATATTACCTAAATAAAAATGAATTTGGCCTTTGCTTCTTTGAGGGGTTTGGCGTCCATCACCCTGGCATCCACTCCAAGCCTGGTCCAAATGCCATGTTGAAGTCAAGTCCCAGAGTTAGGTTTATTGGCCAAATTTGTGTCTGGGTTGAACAAGCTCATGGAAAACCAAAGGAGCCAGATTCCTTTCCCACCCGCACCCCCTCCCTTTGAAATAAGTCTTTGAGAGGCTGGCTGTGCCCTGAGCCAACCAAAGTGAGAGTGAGGAAGACAAGAGACCGAGACGGTGCTTTTAACTTGACTTTTCTTGCCTCCCGCCCCCTCTTTCTGCTGTGTCAGCTCAGACTGGAAGGGCAAGGACAGTTGGCCACAGTGAGAGCTCATTTTCTTTCCATATTTCTCTTTTCTTCTCCCTCCCACTCCCCCGCCCCTTCTCCATCCCCTAGCTCCAGGGCATTCCCTGAGGGCTCGAGTTTTAGGCCAGAGCTGCTGCCAGTTAGTGCTGGGGCTTGGGTTGGATTTGAAGGGCAGGTGGGTTTGCAGCTGCAGAGGGAGGACCCGGCTGACCTAGGAGGCAGAGGTCACCATGAGGGTTACAGCAAAGGGCATGGGAGCAGGAATCCCAACAGAAGCCCTGGTCCCCTTAATAAGGGGTGGGGGGAGGGGGCTAGCAGGAAAGGAAGGTGATTTTTGTCTGTAGTTTTTACTTCATACCTGAGCAATGCCTTTGAAACTTTGGGTTATTTAATGCGTAAAACATAGAACTCTGGAGGAGGGATCCACATACTCTGAGCCCACTGCATCGAGAAACTGGAAGAACTCCATAAACAGACCAGGTACCAATGAGGGACCAACAGGGAGCAGAAATGAAGAGGGTGGGAGAACAGATGTGGTGAGAGACGAGGAGGCAATGTGGAGGGGTTTTGTTTGAGTTTTTGTTTTGCATTTTTACTATGTTGGTCCAAAAGTTGCAATCCCCAGAGAGCATCCTTAAATGGCAATCTGGATATGTTTTCCAAAACAATAAGATTTATTACATATTTGCAAAAATAAATAAGGAAATAAACAAGGAAGCCAGGTCTAAGCTTCTACTACCCACTGCCCCATATCCACAGGATCTCCCATTTTTGTTTCCAGTTCCATTTTTTTCCACGATTTCTATTATGATGCCTTTTTTTTTTTTTTTTTTTCATATAAATCCAGAGGAGCTACTGAAAACCTCTATGAGAGACAAAGTGGCTTTTCCTACCTAGCCACTTGGCTCAGCTCAGTCCTAGTGTCTCCCCAGGAATGGTCTACATATTAGCCAAAGAGTGTTAATGCTGGAAAGAACCCACAGATTGTAGCACTCAAAGTGACTGTTTTATAGATGAGAACACTGAGGCGGAGAGTGCAGAGTTACTTGTTCAAAATTAGGTGCAGAATTAGCAGCAGAGTCAGGGCTAGAACTCAGTCTTACCATCCTCTTGATTCCACACCCATGCCCCTATCCCGGCCTTTCTTCACTAGTCACTAGGGCTCTCGCCAGGGCCCGGCCTAACTTGCCAGGAGGCCTTCAGCAAATATGGCCCAATGCTGTCTTCCCATAGTGGGGGTTGTGAAGAAGAACTGGGGGCTCAGAACTTGGGAGTGCTGTCTTTTAAGGGAAGAAGTAACTTGGCCCCAAAGTGGAGAATGCAACACCCTTTTTATTTTCAATCACACTCTGTTGCATCCCTTTTCCTACACAGTCTTGGAAGCAAGACTGGCTTAGGCTAGTGGTTTAGTGAGGGATGGGGACAAGGAGGGTGGAAAGGGACGGTGCTGAGCCCAGGCTTTGGGTCCATGTACTAAATCTCCTTTCCTGAACTGCAGGGAGCTCTGCCAATGTGGGAAGGCAGGCAGGCCCTCTGGCCCACTGTGTAGAAGGAGAACATGGCCCAGAAGCAGCCAGCTTCCCATGGCAACCAGCCTCCACCAGCACAGGGCTTTCATGGAGTCAGTCGAGCAGGATGAGGAGACCTGAGCTCCGGGGTGGGGGGTGGGGGCAGGGTAGGAGGAGGAGAGGAAACCACAGGCCCCCAGGCCCCAAGAGTTGATAAGGAAGAGGGCAAGAAAGTCACCGGGTTTGGGAACATACGCAGGTACGTCAGCCATCTTTCCAAAGGAGAAGAGAGACAGGCCTCCTGATTACAGCTGGGGGCCTCAGATGGATTCCAGGAATTGTGGAAAGCTGAGAGCCATATGACTATATCCTGCAGCTGGGGCTGCTCCTTGCTTGGGGGATTCTTAAGAGGGAGGTAGATCAGACCTCCTCCCAATAGGTTAGACCTGCCAGGTGCACCCTGGGGAAGTTTTAATATAAAGAGGTTAGTTTCCTCATTTTTCATCCCTCCACCTCAACCATCAGACACCGGCCTTCCCTTGCCAAATCCTGAGGCAAGGCCCAGACCAAATTTGTACTCAGAAACTGGCATTCTTGGACCTTTGCTGGTTCGCACAGGTGATTTAGGTGGGCTCTAGTTATCCTGAAGCATTCAGATTGTACCATCACACCTGAACTGAGTATCCTCCACCTTCTCTTTGTCACCCCACTGAAGAGGACTCTCATCCCAGACCCTTTAGAACAGCACTGGCCAGCTGAAATCCAATGCAAGCCACACATATAATTTCAAATTTTCTAGTCACCACATTTTTTAAAAAGGCAAAAAGAAACAGGTGAAATTCATTTTAACCATATTATTTTAATTCAATATATCCAAGATATTATCATTTCTACATACACTCAAGCAGTTACAATGAGATATTTTACGTTCTTTCTTCCATATGAAGTCTTTGAAATCTGAGGTATAGTTTGCATTTACAGCACATCTCAGTTTGGACACTAAATTTTCATTAAAAATACTTGATCTGTATATTTAAGTTTCATACAATTTACAGTTGAAAAACTAGATTCATACACCTGAGTCGTTCCAAACACACCCAGAAAGTTTCCAATGACCATACTGAGTATTAGTTTTTAAATTTAAATTAATTTCAATGAAATAATTTTTTTTAGAGTGGGGGGCAGAGGGAGAAGGAGAGAGAGAATCTTAAGCAGGATCCACACCCAGCATAAGCCTCACGCAGGGCTTGATCCCAGAACCCTGAGATCATGATCTGAGCCGAAATCAAGAGTCAGACGCTTAACCAACTGAGCCACTCAGGGGCCCCTAAATGAAATAAATTTTTAAGTTCAGCCCCACTAGCCACATTTCAAGCTTGAATGGCCACATGTGGCTAGTAGCCACCCAACTGGAAAGCATAGATGCCACCAGCAAGCATCCCACCCCCAACCTGAGAAAGGAAGTAATGTCTGCTCTCTCCTCCTGCCCTGAAGGGTCCAAAAGGAAGAGTCTGAATCTGGATTGCCAGACACCACAAGACTCTTGTTTGACCCCCAGCAACTCTCTTTTCTTAGGGGGACTGGGGAAGAGTTCTGGCTGCCTGCTCCCTGACATGCGCTTCTGGTCATCCTGGACCATTCTCAGGAAAGGTGGCTGCCTAATTGTAATGTTCTGAATGGACCGCCATGAGTCATGAGTTGGAAACGTAGCCAGTTCAGACAAAGGGCCAAGTGCTTCCTCTCCCTCTCCCCCTTCTCCATTCAGAGGCTGCTTTCCACCTAGTCCCTCCATTCCCTTCTGGTTTGGGGTGTATGTGAGGAACAGATAGAGACGTCTCTATTGAGCATGCTCTACCTTCCCCAGCTCTAGAGAAACCCAGCCAGAGATACTCATCTTGGGAGTCGGTACGTAAGTGTGTATTTCTCATGTGTAAATGTATCACCAGCTGCCTCCCAGAGATCAAGAAATGTGTACCAGAGTCGAAACCCTCAATCCTCCTTTGGCCCTAGGAGAGAAAAATGAGGGGGATCCTTTCTTTACCTCTGTTCCCAGGACAGTGGGAGATGTATGAGCGAGACCCCAGCCTTTCGTTCTGGGGGAGTGTCACCAACTTGACAGCAGCCCTATCTATGCCATCAAGAGCAGTGGGTCACCTTTTCTCTCTCCATCTTTTGGAAGGAAACCTAGTGCCTTAATGCAGCATGAAGGAATGCCATTAGACAGGGGGATACTTCTGGAGGGAGCTCTCTAGGTGGGGACTGGTTCCTCTCACCTGGGTTAGCAATCCGACTTTCTGGTAGTCTGACTCTTACTCGGACTGTTTACCCACCATGCTATACGGTGTCTCTATTTCTCTGCTTAGGATAGAGATGTTACATACCTACGTTGGCCAACTTCACTGTTGGTTTAGAGCACCTGAGTACATTAGTTTTCCTACCCCAAACGGGGTGGGGGCTGGAAAGGAGCTCAGCAGGGTAAGCCTGTTGTCCTCATTGTCCAGTCACTGAGGCTCTGCACCTGCTTCCCACCTCTGCCATTCACCCCAAGTCAAACTTCCCCTCCAGTGTCTTCTTGCAAGTGTTCTGTAGGATTACAGTTGTTTGGGTTTGTTTTCCCCTTAAAAAGACAGTGCTCCTTTCCTTCTCAGCCCATAATTCGTGTTAAAAAGAGCCCAGAACATGCACGTCTGTTACTGACCACAGAGGAAAAGAAAACAGTGTCTTCCAAGAGAGACTGGGGCAAGGCAGACACTGGCCAGGGATGGAATGGCTAGGAGGAGGCACACTGCAGTTCCCCTGGAAGGCTCAGCAGCCCCTCCCTACCGCCCTGTGCCCGTTCTCTTTATGCAAAGGCATGCACACACCGTGTCATTGATTCATTTGGCATCCACAGCTGGGAAACGGTCAGACTTCAGGAGACTGGAACACGTCTCACAATTTAAACAGTGAGCAGCCGATCCATCATTTCCCCATAAGCTGCATGTCCTAGCAAAAAGCAGAAGGATGCAGGTTGGCGGGGAAGCAGGGCAGGGTGGGGAGGGGGCGCAAAGCATCTAGCCACAGCCCGGCGTGGATCAGTGCCCTCAGACCGGCTGTCCAGCAGGACTTTCTGCAGGGATGAAAATGCTCTCTATCTGTGCTGTCCAACTCAGCAGCCGCTCACCGCTGTGGCTATGGGTCCTTGAAAAGTGCATAGAGCAACTGAGAAGCTAAATTTGTAATTTGATTTCATATTTATTCATTTAAGTGGCCACATGTGGCTAGTGAGTACTGAAATGGATAGCACGACCTTAGATCAAAGAAGCCCTATAAACCCAGCGGAGCCCCACTTGTTGGCGTACCCCTGAGACCCATTCCTCTGCTTCCCGGCTCCCTCTGCAGCAGCTACAGGCTTACAGGCAGGGGCATGAGTGAGGTGACCTCTCAAGGCATCCATGTAACTGTGATGTGCCCGAGTTTATGTTACAGATGCGCTTCTAGACCCACTTCTCTTTATCTCTCGAGGAAATCTGTGCATCTCTCCATTTAAAGATTATATACTGAATACCATACAATGGAGAGAAAAAGATAAATGACAAAGCTCCGCCCTTAGGAAGTTTACTGTTTAAATTCCACTGAAAGAGTAAGAATGAGAGCCGGAGGAGACCCAGCTCACCTTTTCATTCCTCGTAGAGAGATTCTGGGCAAACCCATCTTGTCTCCTGGCTAGAAAAAGAGACTTTCCTCTCCCCAGGTCCAGGTGGCCTGGCAAAGCCCAACATTCTTCCTGAGCTGTGAATTCCAAGTACGCCTCGGTTTCTTCAATTTCCGTAAGCAACGTCGCAATATCTGGGCCACCCTGAGTTCTCTGAAGTTCGATGATGAGGTTAAGATAGAGTGGGAAACTACCACCAGCCCAGGACCAGGGTGTTAACGGTGCCAGGGCATGACTAAGAGCCCCAGGATGGAGGGTTAGATGGCAGGGGGCAACAGGTCCCCAACACCTCCATCACTGGACTGGAGAGCAGGATGGAATCAGAAGGCTTCTTAAGAGCATGTGCCTGCGTCTGCTGGTGAGCCATCAGGCACCCCCCCCCCCCACCCTGCAAGAAAGCAGCGACAGCCAGAGGGTGAGTGTGGACAGCATGGTGGCGCTTGAGTGGGAGGCGGGCATTGTACGCTCTGCTGTGAGCGGCACTGCCCACCCTAGGATGCCTCCGGGTCCATAGCAGCTGGGCCTACAGCCAGACACCCTCTGTGTTTGCTGGGACAGGAAAATGAAATAGTCCTCAGGCAGGTGTTCATGTGTACCTGTGTGTGCCTCCGCGGCGGCTGGTGCAGCAGCGTGACCCGGGAGTGCCTCAGGAATGAAGGAGGAACAGCTGGCCACCCCGACGTGGCAGGGGCAGGGGCCATCAGAGAGCGGCTCGGGAGGCAGACCGGACTCAGAACCCACCCGAAAGGCGACCATCAGGACACTGTGGTAGCCCTCACTTCCTTGGTCTTTGGATGAGATCTCGGAATTCATGGGCCCTTGGAGGAGGGAACAATACTGAGCATTCCACATTTTCCATCTGCTGCAGAATCCTTTCAAAATGACATCTAGAGATGGGAAGGGAGGCCCCAGACAGGTATCTCTTCTACCCCAGATCACTTTTCAGCTGCAGATTAGAGAAGCAGCAGAGGGCTAGGCACAGGTCTGCCTTCTCCCCGCCATGAGCCTCTGGCTCTCACACCTGTCTTCACCCTCCCTGTATGTGGGTTTTTTCCAGTCCTCACCTGTCCATCCCCCTGACTCTTGAAATGCGTGCTGCAGACACACAGAAGGAGAGGATTTGGGTAGCTGTCAGAGAAATCTGGGAGGGCAGCACGTAAGTCCCAGATCTTAAAATTGCCTACAGTCCCTAGAAATAAGCACTGGGGACATGTTGCGCGGCCATCAGTCTAGTCCGCCACCTACTGGCCATGGGAGGTATTGACCTGTTTGTGCAACAGCTTCCAGAACCTCCTGCACTTTGAAGTTCCTTTGCTGTTCACGTGCAGGGCAACTTCACCAGGAAGTCCTCCCTTTTCATCCCACCTAAATCCCCTCTGCAACCTTGGTCCATTTTCTCTCGATGAAAGAGCACAGGATCGCCTTTCTACATGCGCCTGCTTCTCTTATCTAAAATATAAACCCTGCCCAAATTGAAAGCCTATTTATGACTTGGCCAGGAAGCAGCTGAGTAGGGCTCGCTGGCTCTGGCATTCCAGCTCTGGTCTTACTTTCCAGCCATTTAGTCTTCGTAGCTCTGCACTGGCTTTGTGCTCCGTTTCCACTGTCTCCGGAGCCTGCAGGGGACCACAAGACCCTGATGAGTATCCTCGATACTCCACTTTCCTGCCACCTATGTAATAGGTCCCATGGGGTCAAGTGGCACCAAAAGCCAGGAGGCACATCAAAACTTTAAGCCTGCCCTTTGGAAACAGCCAAAAAGCCTGTGAACTGGGGAAGGTATGCCCTCAGGAACCCCACCTCTGTGAGGCTGGGGAAGGAGAGAGGGTATGCAGAAGTGCTTTGAGTTCCTTAAGGAACATACAGGAATCTGCATCGTTTTCCAGCATCAACATGTACTTAGCCCCAAGGCCATACTTAAACATTTTCGGAGAAAAGAGTAAGGTCAAAGAAAATTTGCTCCCAAGTTTACTGAACCACTGTTAAGAGCCCCATCCTCCTCCCAGGAAAAGTGAGTCAAGGTTAAGGGCAGCCCACAGCATTTCTTAGAAAAGGTCCTAAAAGATGGAGGGTCTTGAGAAGAGCTGCCAGTACGTAGAGTGCTGTGAGCCAGCATGCCTCCATCCCTGTCCCCCGAGGCCAGAGAGAGATGCCCCGTGAGAGGTGACGCCACATCTGGTGGACGACACCCTCTGACCGGAGGAGGAGGGGTAGCGCCCCCGTTTCAGATGTCTTTAAGAACTAGAAAGAGCACTCTGAGATATGTTCATGGACTGTTCCTGCTTGGACACAGGGAGATGGACCCGACGGTCTATTGGAAGGATTCCAGGAGCTGGTACAGCCTGCCACTGGGAGTAAGCAGCTTCCTGGGATCCCCCCCATGGAAGAGGGGACTCCTGGAGCCCAGCCACACAGGTGCCCCTGAGGACACTTTGCTGGCCCTCCAGCTCCTCTAGGGGAGCCGCTCAGCCCTCTCACAGGTGCTGGTCAGCCCCTGGCCCTCCCACCCCCCCTTCACTTCATCTGCTTACAATCTTAATTAGGGAAGGGGCGTGACCACGCACACCCAGAATGCCCCCCACCTTTCAAGGGCAACCATCTCTTGCCCTCTCTCCTACCAGTAGTCAACCACTTTTTCAGAGTCAGAATGCTTGGTGATGCCCAGAGAGGTTGAGTGAAGCATCTCAGATCACTCAGCAAGATGGGCTCAGCAGCCCTTCCACGCCACAGTCGGCTTTTCATCTCCACGCACCTCTCCCCAAAACCTGAGCCTCAGGTTTGGACCTAAGTGCTAGATCACAGAGCCCTAGCCTTTCAGTTTGTACTGAGTCCCCCAAGCCAGCTCTGCTCCTCCCTGTATGCCACCCCATGCTAGCTTGTCCCACAACCAAGAAAAGTGGCTTTACTCCAAACGTCACTCCTTTAGCTAACCTTTGAAGGCTTTCGTCCACCTACCAGGCACATCGCCATGCTGATTAACTATCACAGTAGGTTTCATGGAGTCAACGCAAGGTGGGAAGAGGGAGGGAAAGGCCACAAGTGGGGGATGGGTCCTGGCACTGAGTTTTGCTCAGAGAAAGCCTGCCCATTGCTCTGCCATTTGCTCTCTCCCCATCATCAACCTCTCCTGTGACTACTTCACCTCCTCTCTGTGGATAAATATCTAAATCAGCTAACCACCCAAAACACTGCAGACCTGTGGAGGCTTCTTCAGGGCGGGGGAACTTCCCTGCCAGGGCCTTAAAGACCGGATACCTGTTCAATTAAGTTTGACAAATCCCAAGCCAAACACCTGTGCTCAGGTGTTTCCTGCCACCTGCCGTCCTGACCGGGTTAGGCCAGGTCCCCAAACGCCTCCCTTACCCCACACCTGGAACTTCCCCTGGAGAGAGGGTTCCTGCCCCTGGGGACACAAAACAGGGTCTTCTCCAAGATTCTCCTTCCCTGTGCATCCCCTCATCCCCACTTCCTTGGATCCCTCTCCTTCTATTCCCCATCCCAGGGCCTTGTCATCGTGGCTCCTGGAGAGCCGAGTGAGTGGAGTGGGTGGAGAACAGGATTTTCCTTCATCTCATTTGAGTTATTCGGGGTCACTCCAGAGCCCTTTTCTTCTCTTTCTAAAATTTGAAAAGAAAAGAGGCAATGAACACAGGCTGCCCTGCCCCTGCCCACCCCACCTTGCACCTGGCCTCACTGTGGGCATCCTGGCCATGTCCTGCCCACCTGGGAAGAGCAATGGAGCCCTCCCCACTCGGTCTGCCAAGGCCGGCGGGTCAAGGAGCTGAGAGGAGAATGGGGGGCCCAGAGAAGGGTGCCCAGGAGATAAGAATGTACTGGAAGTCTGTGGATGGAGAAAAGGCCAGGGGGTGGAATTTTCAGATCAACCAATAAATGAACAAAGTCCTACTTCTTTAAAGGTCATAAGTCAGCTAAGTATAGACTGTCACCAAGTCTATCCTATATATAACTGCTCCAGCCCCAGCCAGCTGCCGGCCTCTCTTGGACTGGAGCTGAGTTCTGTTCCAGCCTCCCAGGGCCCAGATCACAGAGCCAGCCTTGAGCCAGAGCAAGGCCAGGTCCCCCCACCCACACTGCACCCCTCCAGGCCCCACGTGTCTGGCTCTCTCAGGTCCCCTCCTCTCCATGATGCTCCCCACCACCCTGCTAGTCTAGATCCCAAGGACCCTCCTGCTTCCATTTCCCAAGTCAAAATCTATCTCAGCTCCAACAATCCTGGAAGCAGGAACACCCCACTTGGGGATAGACTTGGCCTCTCCTGGCCACGCTGGGCTGTCGCCTATTTTCCTCCATCAGCCTGCATCTCTAGCTCATGCTCTTCTTGGCAGCCCCACCCCAGCCACTGCCTCGGCTACCTAGCCAGCCCCACAGCAAGCAAGCCCCTCACCAGTGGCTGAGCACCCCCAGAGGCCACTTCCCTCCTACTATCCCCTTCCTGCCTCCAGAATGTCCTGTCCCTCCTGTCATGCTGGCCCTCATTTATCAGACTGACCTTTTCAATCCCGTTCCACTCCACAAAGTCTTCCTAGATTTGCTCCACTGGACTCCAGTCATACCAGCAACTCTCCAGCACTTGTACGAGTGCTGACTCCTACGTCCTCCTTCTTTCCCTGCTTTCCCCCGGTCTGGGAAGCTCCTGGAGGGCAGACACCCTCCGAGCCTCAGGCTCTGCCCTTGTGGCTCAGCCCCAGACACTGACCCTCTGCCTCCTTGTCCTGCAGAGAGGGACTCCCGTGAGCACGAGGAGCCAACCACCTCCGAGATGGCAGAGGAGACCTACTCACCCAAGATCTTCCGGCCCAAGCATACCCGCATCTCTGAGCTGAAGGCCGAGGCCGTGAAGAAGGATCGCAGAAAGAAGCTGACCCAGTCCAAGTTTGTGGGGGGCGCTGAGAACACTGCCCATCCCCGGGTCATCTCTGCACCTGAGATGAGACAGGAATCTGAGCAGGTAAGTCTCACGGAGTTTGCAAACTTTGCACACTTTCTACACCCAGAGTGCATGACAGGTACAAAGGAGGAGAGATCTTTGGGAGCGACTAGTTGGAACAAAATTCTCCATAAACCCTCGGGCCCCCAGTGCCCTGGGCCATGCATTCTGCACGTAGAGGTGCTTTCCCCTCAGGTCCTGCCGTGTCTCTCACCCCTGCCGTACTCACACAGGGCCCCTGCCGTAGACACATGGAGGCTTCCCTGCAGGAGCTCAAAGCCAGCCCGCGCATGGTGCCTCGTGCCGTGTACCTGCCCAACTGTGACCGCAAAGGATTCTACAAGAGAAAGCAGGTATGCCCCCGTCCCCCGCACCCAAGTTCAGAGGGTTCCTGAAAGTGGCACTTGCCAGAAAACCTTTACCTCTAAATGCTTACGATTTCTGTCATTAACAATAGTGTTTCCTGAACCTCCAATATCCACGCAAGTACCACAATCAGGAGTTTCCCCGTTCCCTCCTGTACTATAATCTGCTTCCGTTTTAGTGATCCACCTTACTTACGTGAATTCATTTAAAAAGGAAACTTTATATCACCATGTCATTTCACATGTTGTATGTGCTATTTTCTGATAAACACATAAATATATGCACAGAGATAATGACTTCAAAACAAATTTTCAGCAGGTACCACCTGAAATAATCTACCTTCCATTCACAGCCAGCCTACCCTTTGGGCAACACTATTGTGGGTTAACCAGTAATACTTAGCCTATTCGAGTGGTACTCATGACCTTAGGCCAGTGGTTCTCCCAATTCCTGGAGCATCAGAATCACCTGGAAGGCTTGTTAAAACACTGATTGCTGAGCCCCACCCCCGAGTTTCAGGGATGGACTCTGAGAATTTTGCGTTTCTAACAAGTTCCCTCCCAGGTGACCCTGATGCTCCATAAGGATACCCTTCGTCTAAGTTGGGGGTCAAGAGCCAGATGGCCTTGAGTCATTTGTTGGCTCTCCCACTTATGAGCTGCGTCCTCCTTACCTAGTTATTTAATGTCTCTGCCTCCAGTCTCGCATGCAAAATGATAATTGTACCTGTTGTCCTTATGCAATTATGAGGAATTATGGATTAATCTTTGTAAAGCACTTAGAACAGTCCCTACTCTGTAGGAAGTGTTAAGTAGTGTCTGGTACCTGATAAAGCTGTAGAAATATGCATCATCATCATCATCACCACCAGATCACGTAGCTATATGGAGAATACCAAGTTGGAGGACCCTGAAAGGGTGACATAAAAGAGATTGTAAGAGCCAGCCACGGGCAGACTGTCTAAATGAGCATTTCCCCCTGGGGCCATCCCCCATGCAGGGGGCATACCAGAACCCCGATAGTTGGGGCAGGGAAGACAAGGAGCAGGGCCAGAACAGGGGCCAGGCAAGAGCAGAGTCCGGGGCGGGGGGGCACCGCCATCCTCACTGCCTGTCGCTCTCCCCACCGCAGTGCAAGCCTTCCCGTGGCCGCAAACGTGGCATCTGCTGGTGCGTGGACAAGTACGGGATGAAGCTGCCAGGCATGGAGTATGTCGATGGGGACTTTCAGTGCCACACCTTCGACAGCAGCAACGTTGAGTGACGCGTCCCCTCCCCATCCTTCCCCCACCCCCTCCCACCCCCAGCCCCGACTCCAGCCAGCACCTCCCTCCACCCCAGGATGCCACTCATTTCATCTCATTTAAGGGAAAAAACATACATATATCTATTTGAGGAAACTGAGGACCTCGGAATCTCTAGCAAGGTCTCAACTTTCAAACCGACAACAGCAGAGATGCAAACAGCTAAGGAGACCCCCCCTTGAAAATGGTTTTCTTTTTGAGGCAAGTTGAATGGACAGGGAGGGAAGGGAAGAGGAACGAGAGAGAGAGAGAGAGAGAGAAGGGACACGTGTAGAGGAGAGGGGGAGACAAACCGAATTTCGAAGAAGGAAAGAAGAATGTGGGCAGGAAGGAAAGATCCCCAGGACCATGGCTGGACCCACCTTGTCGTGTCCAGCCCTGGCCTCAGTTGGGAGATGTTTAGGCACTGGAAGGTATGGCCCAAGGTGTGGCATTCTATGGCACCCTTGAGGGTTTTGGTGGATTGGTCGCAGGGGGAGAAAGGAAACGACGGAAGGGGTCAGTGCCTCTCCTGGACCTGATCTCCACCTCCAGCCAGCAAGCGCCCGGCTTGACCCCGCCCCTCCTCCCCCTCCCCCAGCAGAGGGTTCTCCCTCCCCAAAACTTATGAAAACTAAAATGCATTCCATTCCTCTCAAGACAAAGCAAATGAATAACCGAGTGCTATTAGATAGGTTTTCCGAAGCAGATACACAAAGATGACGTATGTGTGCATACTTCAGTCCCCGTGCAGACTTTCAGAAAGCAGTACGCTCCCCGAGTGGAGAGACTTGCTCTTCTGAGGTGACTAGATCACGCCCACATGGGTGGTTCCAGCCCCTCGTGGCACTCTACTCTGAGGGAGGATAGGCTGAAATAAATGCGGCCTCGTACGGACTTCTCTATGAGGCTCCATGTAGTCATATATAAGGCATATACATCTGTGTTCTTTCTTTTTTGCTTCCTTCCTTCCTTCCTTTCTGTCAAAGGTTTGCATTAACTTTTCATAATTCTTCTGGGGGCACTGAGGAGCTTCCTCATTCTGGGAAAACCAAGAAAATCCATATTCTTCTAACACACTCCATACCTGCGGTTTTGCCAGCCCCCCAGGAGCGGCAGACCCAAGCCCTCGGCGGGCCACGGTGTTGGACTCCTTCACAATTTCCCGGGTGCAGGTGCGTCCGTAGGAACCACCCAGCCAGGTAGATGAGGGTGCTCCGTGGGGCACGCCCCCCATGTCCCCAGCACCTCTTGAGTTAGCCTTTAGACCCTCTGGAAGTCACCGGCTCTGGGCCCTGCACCAAAGGAGCAAATCAGGTCCAAGTTTGAGCCCCGGGTCCTGCCCAGCGTCTTCCTTTCAACGAGGCAGAACCTGCATTTTGAAGCCAGCAGAGCAGGAGAGAGACTGAAGTGAGAGATGGCAGCGAGCAGGATGGAAGTGAACGGGTTTAAATGCAGGGAAATGGTAAAAGCAATTTCGCAGGCCAGAGTAGAGGGAGTGGAGGGACGGGGCTGGAGGGACGGTGGGGGACTGCCCCGTTCTAGCTTTGGAGCAAAGCAACAGAAAGTGGGACAAAGCCAAGAGCAACTTCCTGGCTCCCCACCCTCTAAGTCCTTTGGGATTCAAGAGGACAGAAAGAGGAGACTGGGGGTGCAGTTTCTCAGAGAGAAATGAGCTGACTCCAGGCCTGGGAGCCGGGGAAGGTGGGTAACGTTAGGTGGGTTCTAGAACCTAGCCACTGGACAGGAGCAAGAATCGGCACAGGCTGTCTGTGCCTTTGGAGGGACAAGACCATGCATGCAGGTGGCCACCTTCACCCTGCAATGAAGGACTAAGGACAGAGCCTTTCAAGCTCTTCACATGACCCCAGGCCAGTGCAGGCTTTCTCCCTGGGACAGAGGATGGAAGAAAGGCCCAGGACAGATGGATGCCCCGACGGTGCTGTCATTTGCTAGCCAGATTCTGAACCAAGAAAATTCCCGACCCCGCTGACTTCCTCAACAAATCAGCAGCCACAGGGCTGTCCTTGGAGGCCGGAGATAGCCTGCCTGGGAAGGGGGCTTGGACACTGGCAAAGGAGACCCCTCCTCGCTGAGAACACAGCTCTCTCCGCTCTTTCCTGATGGCGTGACACCATAGAGACCACTCTAGCACTGGACTTGGGGCCATGAGGAGGGACAGCGGAGAAGCAAATAGATTTCAGCTGGTGGGAAACTTGCAGCTACGGAACTCGGCCGGGGGAGTCTTCTGCCCCCCCGACAGGACAGTTGGCTGGGACAGGAGAGATGGTCGATTGTCATAGGACAAAAGGGCCTGATGGGGCTGGCAGCCACGAGGACTTACTCGACCTGCTGCGTCCGCGTGCCCCATCTCTCTGCACGACTGTCCCCAAACCCCCGACTCACATTTCTGTGTCTTAGGCCAGTATTGTAAACCTTTCCCACTTCACTCTTCTGTTTGCCCATTCTTTCTGTGGATCTTGAGCAGTCATCTAACTGGGATCTGCCACGTGGATACTGGGGTGCCATTCCCCCTAAGAAAAGACTGAGCCAGGAATCGCATACCCCACCCCACACCCCTCCCAAGGCCCCTGTTCCTAAGAGGGGCTCTCTCTTTTCTCCCCTGCTGTTTACTGGACTCTGAATGGGTGTCTGCCCCTTCCTTCGGCCCTTTGCGGTCAGCCATAAGGTGGGGAGGAGTAGGGCTGGTGTAACTCCACCAGTGTCTTTGGGTTTCCAAAGTTCATGCTGACTCCCCCAAATCTGTGAGTGCAGTACTTGCAGTGACTCTGCTCAGCTGGCCACTCCCTAGAGGACGCTGGACCTTCATGACGGATGAGATAACCTCCCAAGAGGAAGGCCTGACCTGGGGAGGGAGTCATGGAGGAAGATGGAGCGTCCCTGGAGCAGGGCAGAAGGGGAGGCTGGTGGGAAGTGCTGCGAACTGGGATCCTGAGCAAGGATCTTCTTGACTCCAGGCCTTAGGCTCTGGAGTTTTCTGTGGCCTCAAGACTAAATGTTGTCCTCTTCCCATCCCCCTTTGACTCATGCCTCACTCTAGCAGGGAGCCGATTACCTGTCCTTCCCACCGGGGCCAGGTGATTGAGGGAGGCCTCACCAGGACTGATCCTCCGTCCCCCAGAGCTTCCCTACCCACCTGGGCAAAGCAGGGCATCCGGGACAGAAGAGACTCTAGAGTTTCTCAGACAGCCAGGCCTGGACAGACAGGCCTGGGGACATTCAACCCCCCGACAGGGGAGGACGGGAGGCCCAGGAGGCCCTATGTGGTCTACCTCCTGTCTCCTCACCCATCTTCCCATCACCGTCTCAGTGGTCTCCATGGTAATCCTGCAGGGTCAGCCCCCTCCCCTGGGGAGGTGGGCCCGACCACGGCTCGCCCACCACCTAGCTTCTTGGCAGCCACACGGCTACCACGCCCCTCTCAAGGGGGCCCGGGGCTGCCCCTCTCCATCTGTTCAGCACCCCCACCCCCAGAGGTCTGCGGTGCAGGTGGGAACTTCAGAGGGACATGGGCCAAGGAGAAGCAAGCCTTGGGCTCAAAGAGGACATTTTTGGAGAAAGGAGGCTAAGTTTTGAGAAGTGGTGGCAAAGGGGGTGGGGACTTGCCAGCCAGCCACCTGGGCGTTGTACTGTCTTTATTTTTAAAACCACTAAAGTGCAAGACTTACTTTTGCACTTTTCTCCACTTTTGTTTTCTCCTAGGTTTTTGTTTCTTTTTATAAACGTATTTTCTTGGTTTTCTAATGGAGTATCTCTCTTAGCCCTTCTCACAGACTCTGGCCCCCTCTCTAACTCCTCGCTCTGGATGGGGAAAGGGAAGGTGGAGCGCATCAGCCGCCTGCGCCGCCCCCACCCCCAACTTCTCTGGCCCCCCCTCCCCCGCCACCAGCCTGAGTCCCCAATCTCCCACCGCTGCCCCCACCACACAGTAGCCCACATGGGTAGACAGTTGTCAGACAAGATTCCTTCAGATTCCGAGTTGCCTACCGGTTTTTTTTTTCTTTTTTGAAGACAGCAATAACCACAGCACATGTTACTGTAGCTCTCTGTAGTCTTACGTACGTACATATCTTAGCTCTATTCTCTCCCTTTGTTTTGTGTTCGACTTTTTTTTTAATAAATGCTCATAATCTTTACTGGTGAAAAGGATGACAAAATAAATCGACAAATAAAACCAGTTTGTGGGGGGAAAAAAAAGCAGAAAAAAAAAAAATCACCTGAATGCAGAGGGGCTCGCCTCCCGTTTAGCATTTTGTACCTGAGGAAATAAAAAAAAAAAAAAAAAAAAGCCAGAGGATCTCACGTTTTATTAAAAAAGTGAAGATTGCTGTATACTATTTATTCAACTTATAATTTATGTTACTCCTTGATCTTTGTCTTTTGTCATGACAAAGCATTTATTTAATAAAGTTATGCATTCAGTTAGCCTGCGTCAGCGTCCTCCGAGGGCCCAGGGAAGGCAGGTGAAGGGTGAGAGGCACACAGGGGTCCACTCAGGCCGCACTCCAGAGGGCAAGGAGAACAGGCCAGGCAGAAGCAAGGCCAAGGGGAGTCCCCAGACCCGGCCTCCCATCCAAACCTGGGTGCCCCCTTCTCCATCCGTTCAAAATATCCCACTGAGTTCATGGATGCAATGTGTTTAGGGCAGCAAGTGGTCAGTGCACGCTCAGCCGCTGCTTTCACTATCCTCATCATCCCTGAATCCCAGCCCCTGCTCTTAAGTAAAGTGGCCTTAATCTACCCTTCAGCCCATGATGGGTCTCCTTTCCTTGGAGAGGATTTTCAGGAAGGCATTTCTAGAACATTCCTCAGTTGCTTATTCTAATGCTTCATAAACTCTTAACTCCTGGGAACCTCTGGGCCGATATGAATCCTGCCGCCCGCTCCTACCCAGCCCCCAGCTGTCTCTGCCCAGTGAAGAAGAAACCTATGAACACCCGGTGACTCTGACTTAACCTTTCAGCCATTGTCCTATGTCTGCCTCTCCTTCCTCCTGGGCCCCTTCTTCCCAATCTCCACGTGTCCCCTTCACTTGTGGGGTGCAAAGCAGCACCCTGCCCTTCATGCATCCCCCCAACGACACCCTACAGGGCCTCCCGGTCCTCAGGCCCAGCACCCCCACTCTGCCCAGCCCAAACCCCAGCACCCTGCCCCATCCGAGGCATGGGGCCAGTAGAGTAATTGGGAGCATCCCAGCCTGGCAAGGGGTTGGCCTGTTGCTGGGCGTGCATCTTTCTGAAGGGGTCACTGAAACTCTCTTCCCTGGGACCCTTCAGCAGTACAGTCCCTCAGCCAGCGCCCAGCAGTAAAGGCAAAGACGGAGCAGACCCCTTGGCCTTGCCTCTGCCTCGTTGCACTAGGAGGTACAGAGAAGGATCCGGAGTCTTCCCACTTTCCTTTGCAGGGGGGTTGATGAAGGGGCTCAGGAGGAGTAGCATTCAGAAGGCTATGCTGGTCCAGCCACCTGGCACCACCTGCCCCACGACTGTCTCCTGGCCTTTCCATCGGCAACTGCTCACCCTACTGCCACCCACATGCTGCTGGGGTGGGTGGGGGCCAACCAGGCGTCTTCTCCCCACTGGTCCTCCCTTAGGGCCCACCTCAGCCGGACCCACTCTCCCATGCTCCTCTGCTGCCCTTGGGCCTCCTCTCTGCCCCCGACAGCCCTCATCTGTGAACTCCCTGCTCATCCATGAGGTCATCTAGGATTCCAGCTCCTGGCTGCTCTGCCCCTTGCCCCACCCTACCCCACACAGCTCAGGGGTCATCAGAACAACCCACACAGCACTCCAGTGATCAGACCCTCACAGGGTCTTTGTGACCCAGGAGGACTGGGCTGGCACCCACAGCCTGTTCATATGCCACCCAACCCACCCCCAGCATGCCAAGCTGGTCCAAGGCCAAATTCCAGAGACACTGCTCCTTATGCTCTTGACTTCACCAGTCTCGTCTCCATCTCCTCAAAGCTCAGAAGCCACACGCTGAGCCTCAGCGCTCCACGTGGAGAGTCTGAACACCCCACTCTCCCACTCTGATCATAGTCTATATTACAGTGAGAAACCTGATGGGGGCTGCAATGTCAGCATTTTACTGATGGGAGAATGAGTCTTTGGCCTCCCCATTCTATTTCCTAACCCATCAAGCCTCTCTGGCTTTGCCCCCTTCCCTAGGGAGATGAGACCCAGGGCTCCACTGTTTGGGTCTCTCCCGCCCTGCAGCACCTCAACCCTGGAGAAGCCTCACCAGCCAACCCTGGCACTCACCCTGCTGAGCCCTGATGGAGAAAGTCTCACCACAGTGAGGGCTTATCATCACGGAATCCTCAAGTTCCAAATCCTGCCTGAGGAACCTGCTAGAGTTGTCTCGCTCTCACATCCCCTCATGTCTACAACACCCTTTCATGCTTCTCCCCATACTGCCTTCTCCCCATCAGAGAAAAGCAAGACCTGCCTGTGAGAATATCCTACCTTCCCATCCAAACCCCTGCGGAGTCAGCCAGAAAACCACCACCCTGTTCCCCTCACCCGAACCCGTCTTCCTGTTTCCAAAGGACAGCCCTTCCCACCTGCCGCTCCTGCCCCTTCTCCAACAGCTCCCCTCTCCTGCTGTGTGGGTGATAGAGAGCGAGTGAAGGGGGCACATAGGAAGAGCATCTTGTGGATAGAAACAATGGCTCTTGTTCTTGAACCTGGATGTCAGCATGAGGGTGATGGGAAAGTCAAATGTGTCTTCTCCACCCAGTGTCCTCCAGGCAACTCCAATTCAATGTGCCCAAAATTAGACTCATCCTGTATGCTCAGGGACCTTGCCTATCTTATCTCACACCTTACAAATTACAAGTTCAAAAACAAGAACAACATTTGAACTCATCACTTTTCCTCCTAAACTCTCCCCTCTTCTCTCCCCATATGCCTCCTCCCCTTCTGGTTGCAATCCCAGAGGATGGTACCAGCCAGCATCCACCCAGCTGCTGTAGCCTGACCCCTAGTGTCATTGCAGACTCCTCAGTTACCTGCTACGTCCAGCAAGCGCCCAGGTCCCAGGAATCAGCCGCCTCATTGAAAACTCTCCCATCTGACCTTGCTCCCCACTTGCCCTGCCTCGTCCAAATCACACTCCTTTCTCACCTGGATCACTGCCGTTCCTTCCTACCAGATCCTCCTCGCAGATATCACAGTAGAGATTTGCTTTCTGAAACACAGATCCTGTCAGGCCCATCCTCTGCTTAAATGCTGTCCTTTCAGTCTAAAGCGGAAACCTCTCAGCAAGACCCCCAAAGTCCTTCCTGATGAGCTCTCCTCTGGCTTCCTCTCCAGCTGCTTCTCTATCCACACCCTCCCTCCGTCACAGAGAGCCTCAAGACCGCGTATGGCTCGTGCTCTCTCTGCCTGAACCCCACCTCCCCCACACACACCCCAAATCTTCCCTGTATCCCTGCTTCCTCCCTACAACAGTCTTTGCACCCCCTGTGGGACAATATCTATGCAGATATTCCTCCTAAGGGTACCTGGGCACACCTCCGTCCCCTGGTCAGGGCGGACTTCTGTGGCTCTTTTGTCCACTACAGTGTCAGCCCACAGTCTACTTCATCTTCACACCCTAAAACCCGACCACGGAGCCTAGGATGCAGGACTAATTCCATTGAGGCAGCATGTACTATATCACAGAAGTGACTTTATATTCTCAAAGCAATTCTTTGAAATAGAAATTATCCCAATACCTAAAGATGAAGTAGATGAGGCTCAGAGGTTAGGAATGTGTCCAAAGTCACGTAAGTCATAAGTAGTAGAGCCCAAATCCTGTCCAAAGACTGCCTTACCTCCAGGCGCATGCTCTCACCTACCACATCAAATGGAGCCAGTACTCAAGATGCATCTAACACCCGTGGTCGCTGCAAGTGGTGGCCCTCCAAATCCAGAGGGCTTAAGAACAGGGCCAGCTTCCCAGGCATGCATCCCATGCAGTCACGCAGGGCCTGTGCTTGGCTTAATGCTCTGCTGTCGCCGTCTTGACATTCTTAATAATTTCTGAACGAGGGGTTCTGAAGGTGCCCTGATTTCTACAAATTGGGTCACGGAGAAATTGGGTGATTCCATGCATTAGAATTGCCCAGAGGGCATGCCCCAGTACAGATTCCCAGATGCCTTCCCAAGCTTCTAGCTCAGGTAGCCTGCAATGACAGGTCCCCTGCTTCTGTAAGTTTAACAAACACCCACAATGGACTCCTTGGGACCACGGCTTAAGCAAAATGATCCTCAGAGGGCAGGCGTAAACTCAGCTGCAGTTTCCTGTGCTGCCCCAAGGTGGCAGTATAGCCCCAGTGTTTGTCCACAGCCGGGCAGTTCCAGAAGGCTCCAGCCGGCTTGACATCCTCAAGATCCCTGCCCAGCCATCTTCCCACTTGGATGCAATATTTTCCCTCAGAAAAGGTTTCTAGGGCATACTATCCATCCATCAGTGGGGTTCCTGTAGCTAGAGCCACCACGGAGTGCTGCTCGCACGCCCATAAAATCCTCCTCTTCGGAGGGTTTAGAGGACAGGGAGGCTGTGGACAAGTGACATAGAAACAGGCAGGGAGGTTGTGATGTGCTCAAATGCACTCTGCAAAAATATTACAGAGACGACCCGAGTCGGACGCCTTGGGGCGTGGGGGCTGGCATGGTGTTTCCATCTCCTCAAAGCTCAGAAGCCACATGCTGCAACGGCCCCATGATAACCCCTCCCATTTTATACGGTCCTCTAGTTTTCAAAGTACATCCACAGTCTCACATGGATATCACCCTGCTATTTGAGGCTGAGATCATCCCCATTAGACAGATGAGGAAAACTGAGTCTCAGATAAAGCGAGTTATGTAGCTCCAGGGCAATAAAACAGCAAGCGGTGGGACGGGATTCAAACCCAGGTGTCCTGACTCCAGCATTTCCTCTTGCCCAGCTCAGTATGAGAATCACCTGGGAACCTTAAAACCAACGAGCCAGCCAACCAACCAACCTATCTGGGCTCCACTCCAGGCCAATCAGATCAGACTCTCCGATGGCAGGGCACGGACATGAGTATTTTAAGTGCCCCAGTCAACTCCAGTGTCAGCCACGGTTGAGAACTGCTGTACCTGCGGGGTGAGCCAGCACCATCTGCCCCGTCCCAACAGCGGACACCAGCTCCGGGCTACAGCTGAGGGGCACAGAGAGGGGTGGCAGGAGCACCCTCACCCGTGGATGAAAGAGAATCAGACCCCAGGGAGGGACGGCTGACCCACAGGGGGTCAGATCCAACCCACGTCCAGAATGCCCTAGGCTCTCTCCAGGCAGCCTGCCCTGCTTCCGCCCAGAGAGGGCAGCATAACCTGGGGTTGAGCAGCACCCACACTCTGGAGTTAGGGGTCCCAGCCTGGGCCATGGAGATTGGGCACCTCTGTAGATTTTTCTCTTCATCTGTAAAGTAGAGCTCATAGTGCCTCCTTTATGGATTCATGAGGACTAACTGAATTAACTCACTTCCAGAGCAGCAGACCAAATGGCCTAGCTAAATGACCAAATGGCTGGCTGGCCTTGGCCTTGGCCTGGTGCAACCTAGAGCACTCTGGCTAGGGCAGGTCTGCTTTGGGGGACGTGCTTTTCTTCTAAGGGGAGAAGCTCATCCCCCACCGCCACCACCCGTGAGGGCCCCAAGTGTCTCTGCCTCTAGAAGGAAGGTCAGGAGGGATATGGGTGGAGCAGAGCCACCTCCCTTCGCCTCCTGGCAGGAAAGCGTCAGACTCCAGACACGGAAGAGGGACTACCGTGAAAGGTGGGGCTCTCTGCCCTGTGCTAGGGAGAGGAGGGAGCGGAGCACTCCTTTCCCGGTGGCCCACTGCAACGTCGAAGAGCCCCCTGCAATTCGCCAGGGGTTAGGGGCCCCCAGAACACAGTGGGTTGAGCTCTCGCATAGAATTCTGCTTCAGACATCTGCCTTCGGCTCAGGTCATGATCCCAGGGTCCCGGGATCGAGCCCTGCATCGGGCTCCCTGCTTTGCGGGAAGCCTGCTTCTCCCTCTCCCATTCCCCCTGCTTGTGTTCCCTCTCTCTGTGTGTCTGTCAAATAAATAAATAAAATCTTTAAAGAAAAAAAAAATTCTGCTTCAGAAATAGGGTCCACATCTGCGCATGTGTAGTCAGTCTTTGTTAACGTTGCTGTTCTAGAAGCCAGTTACTTGGGCCCCTTGGAGAGCAGCACCTGAATTCTCAGGCAACAGTGTGGTGAACATGCTGGCGCACACCAGCCCTGTTCCCTTTCCTTGAGGCCCTGGGGCTGTCACCCCCCCACCCCCCCGCACAGAAGGGAGCTCTCCTTATTTTAGGGGCCAGAAGACCGCAATTCCAGGGTCTCCCTGTTCTGCCTCCCTCTGTGATGCACCTGAACTTGGGAGAGAGAAAGGCACTCGCTCTACCTTCCTCCCTCGGTGCCCACCCAGGGGCAACCGAGGGGCCCGAGCTTCATTCAGCTGGGAGTCCAGGGGGAGACACCAGATTCCTGTGGTTTTACTGGAGGATTTCGCCTGGACTGGGGGCTTTAAGTTTCCCTAGGCCAAGGCCACTTGAGGGAGGACATTCCCCTTCCTCCTGACCCATCCTTTTCATTCCCAACCCAACCAAAGCCGTGCCTGCCCCTTCCCAGGCCCTGTTCCCAGGAGTCAGGGACAGAGCTGGACAGATGAGACAGGCAGACCCCAGATCTCTTTCCCAGGGAAGCCCCAAAGACTCAGGCAAAAGACACACGGTTTATTTTTCCTTCCTTTAATCTTAAGCAAAAGAAACACGGGGGTTCAAAAATAAAAATTTCTTTTTCCCCCCTCCCAAGCCTTGCCCCCAGCTCCACCCCTGCAAGCACCCTTCCTCCCCAGCTGGGACAGGAGAAGGCGAGGGTGCAGGCAGTTCCTGCTGGGGAGGGGGAAAGCGGGGGTGTGCCGAGCTCGGTGCTGGTCTTTCCAAATATAAATACACGTGTCAACACTCCTGGAAAACCCTCCCCACCCACCACGCAAGGCTCTCCTCTCTCTGCCAGTGTTTGGAGAGGGGGTGGGGGCGGGGGTGCCCGGCATCGGCTGGCTGGGGGTTACTGCATCCGCTGGCTGTGTACCCCACGGGCCTCCTGCTGCTCGTTGTAGAAGAGATGACACTCAGGGTCCCCCCGGATGGTGGGGGCTCCCTGGATCAGCTTCCCAGTGTTGGGATTCACACACCAGCACTCCCCACGCTGCCCGTTCAGAGACATCTTGCACTGAGGAGAGAAGAGGACGTGCAGAACAGCCCTGAAGCCAGCCCCTCTCCTACCCTTCACTCAGCCTGGGGTTTGCTGAGCAGCTCCAGGGCGTGCAAACTAGCACTGCAGGGCGGTGCTGAGAAACCCTGACCGAAATCCTGACCATGCACCAGGGATCTCGCTAAAATGCGGATTCCCCTTCAGTAGGTCTGGAGCAGGGCTGAAACCGCTTGGCTAACAAGCTCCCACGTGACGCGGGTGCTCCTGGCCCACGGACCACGTTAGCTAGGTGTTGGGGGATGCCCAAGTTGGAAAGACTCCGTGCCCACCCGCAGGGAGGTCCCCCCCAGTGCGGGACCCAGCAGACCGGGGTTTAGTTATAGTGTGAAGTGAAAACCGCATGTAATGGTAGCAGTCAACACTCGCACGGCCCTAGTGTGGGCCCTGCACTGTGGGAGTCATCTACACGCTGCTCACTTACAGTTCCTAGCTCTCATTTTTTAAGTTAATTTATGTATTTATGTAAGTAAGCTCTATGCCCAATGTGGGGCTCGAACTCTCAACCCTGAGATCAAGAGTAGCATGCCCTTCCGACTGAGCCAGCTGGCGCCCCCTACCGTTTTTATCTAGCATACACGTTCATTTAATCCGCACAACCGCCTTGTGGATCAGGTACCATTATTTCAGCACTTTACAGAGGATCAGAAGGAAGCACAGATAGGTTAAGTAACTTGCCCAGTGTCGCACAGCTAGTAAGAGCCCTAGCTGAGATGCAGAACCCAGCCAATTCCTGTCCCAGGGTCCCTGCTCTTCCCCATAAACTAATTAATGACCATGGAAAATCCCTTTAGTTACCGGGAAGGGACAGGACACAGCCTGTTTTTCATTAGCAGAGATCACTATTTCTTCCTTTGAGCTCCAAATGTGGTAGTCGGCTTACACTTAGAGGACACACAGCTTTGAACTAGGCTGGTATTTCGAGGGGCAAGATGCCTGCCTGGGCTGAGGGAGGTAGGGAAGTGAGGACCCCCCCCGGGGGGGGGAGGGGGTCAACAGGGGCGATTTCTCAATGGTTTAAATCAGTGATTCGGGAAGTGTGCTCCATGGACCATCAGCAATCCCTGGGACTTTGTGAGAAATGCAAGCTCTTGGTTCTGGAATGGTAAGGCCCAGGAGTCCCTGCCAGGAGATTCTAATGCTCAATAAAACAGTGAGAAGCATTAGTGTAACCCCGCATCGCTTCTCCCAGGGGCTCCCGCCCAAGCTGGACACCAAGGGCTGATGGCAGGTAGCCGAGGAAGTAGAGTCAGCCTCCGACAGGCCTGGCAACTGGTATCCCCATGCCCCCCTCAGCTCTCAGACCCCAGGGGATGATGGGGGGCGGGGGGGGCAGGAGCAAGGCACAGCCGGGGCTCGGGGCCCGGGGCCAAGGATAGCCTCTCTCACCTGTTTGAGGTTATACAGGCCGTGCTTGTCACAGTTGGGGATGTGTAAGGAGTACAAGTGCTCCAGAGGGCCCCGCTCATCTGGAAGGTGCATGGTGGAGATCCGCTCCAGGACCTGGTCCAACTCCTGCTGGCAGGGGGTCTGTGGGCGCAGACAGGGACAGACGGGCAAAGAGGATGCTCAGAGGGAGACTGCGCTCACGGAACACTGGTCCTGGGTACAACCTCAGAAAGCAGCTCATGCGCAGGGAAGGGATGTTCCCCCGGCCACAGAGCTAGCTGGTGGAACCAGGGACTTCCGAAAGTGCTCACTAACATGTCATCGTGCTACACCCCAGCCCCTAAAGAAAGTCACATGGATGGGCGTTTTCACCCGTCTTTCATTCTGTGTTAATGGCTTTCGGGGGCCAAAATGGGATCTACTTGGAAAGGTGAATTCAAGTGGCGGTCTCTGGAGGATCTCTACCCCGACCCAGTGGGCCAACCTCCATTCCTTTCCATCAACCCAACCAGGACCAAGACCCAAAACAACGGAGCTGAGCTGAAGGGGTTGGGGGGGCAGCCGAGTGAGAGGAACACATCCCAGCAAGCTCGAGCAAGTTCAAGTGAGTCCATGTCCATCTCTAGCATCCATCTCCTTGCCTATGTCCTGAAGCCAAGCAGAAATGTGGAGGTGTCAGAAGGACGGGACTTCAAGAACCCAGACACCCAGGCTCTTTCATAGCCAAAGATACTGAGGGCCCCGAAAGAGACCCTGATGAGCCTGAAGGTCCCTGAACATGCCAGTGGCAGAACCAGAAAGGAAAGTGCTTTGCCTACAGTAGGACATGGATGGTACTGGGTGTCCTCCCCCACCGAGAGACCTCCCACCCCTCCGAGCAGACCCGGCCCCTCTGACCCTGGCAGGTGGCGGCCGCAGCTTCTTGGGTTCATCCAGACCAAGGTGATGCTTGCCCCCCTTGCCCATCTGCCGGTGCTGCTCGGTGACCTTCTCCCGGAACACTGCCAACTCCTTCATGCCTGACTTGAGGGGCTTCCGGCCAGCACCGCCTCCACCGCCCAAGAGGTTCACGGTCCCGTCCACGTGGTTCTCAACCAGGCCTCCTTCAGAGGGCTCGTCGCCATTGTCTGCAGAGAGAGGAAGGGAAGGAGAACTCTAGGTGCCGTTTCCAGAGCGGTGGGGCCCCCAGGGACGGTCCGAAGCCCTGAAGATGGAGATGATGGATACCCACGCGATTGTGCTAAGCAACTTACAGATTGTGCTAACCAATTTCAGTTTTGCGGCAACCCATGGTGGGGGGCGCTACCCCAACTTCGACAGATGCGCAAGTCAGGGCACACAGAGACGGAGACCACGAATCTGGCATGGGAACATGGGCCCCTCTGACTCCAGCAAAACTCCTGGGAGGCTTAGTGGGTTCTGCCTCCATCCGGAGCGGTGCCAAGGAGCACGGAAGGAGGAACGTGTCTGCAAGGTTCTCACCACGGAATGGGCTTAAGTCCTTCTGGAGCCATCATTCTCCCCTAGAAAGACCTCCCAGCTTCACCCGCCAGAACCGCCAGGTGAAGGTCTTCATCATCTGTGGCCTAAAAGGGCACAGATTGGGTCCGTTTTTTAAAACTACTGCCAGAGATCCCCGGGCCAGGCCATGTCTGGTGAGGGAGTGAGAAGCGGGGAGAGCCACCACCAGAATCTGCAGTTTCTGACACCCCTATTACTCTTCATCTGCCCACCTGCCCCCTCCTCGTGGTGCCCTAATGACTCAGGCCCAAAGCCGCTCCAGGACTGCCCCCAGCGGCCCGGACTCGTTCCGTGTCTGTCCACGCCTCTCCTCTCCAAGGAGCACCTGTTAAGTCTCTTTCAACCTTCCTAAACCACCAGTCCCTCAACAACAGGGAGAGGCTCCTGCTGAGTGCACAGCTCAGGTGGAGGGGGCCAGGAGAGCAGCCCCCAGCTACCACAGGCTCACGCTGGCTCAGGTCGGTCCAGCCAGGGGAGCCCCGCGGAAAGAAGGGTGTGGAAGAGTTGTAACCAGGGAGACAAGTCCTCACGGGCTCTAGGAGGGCCGGGACTCAAACAGCCCCTGTGGACACAGCAGGGCCAACAGGGCCTCGGACCATGGCACCTGGAGCCACTTCCCTGCAGGTGCAACAAGACCTAGACGTGCAGGGGGGGTGTCTCTAAAAAATTTTGCACGTTTTTCTTCCCTTTTGTGTGCTTTTCAAATACTTACAGTCCCGATAATCTAACTGAATGGCTCTTACAATATTTCTACACAAGGGTTTCGGGTGAGGCACTTAGGACCCAGTGGTCCCCTCCGAATTCGGGCACAGCATGGTGCACTCAGATGGCCACCGTCCTGGGCAGTGTTTCACGGTAGAAAGAGCTGACCTGTAAAAGGGGGGCCGTGATGCCCGCTCTGGGTTGTTGCAAGCTGTGGCGTTCATGGGCTCCCTCGCCGACTAAGGGATGGGGACACTCTTGCGCACCCTGGGGAACTGACATATGCTTTCACGGGGTGTGTTCCAGAAGACCCAGGCGGAGTCTGGCCACCTGACTCCTGGGGCCAGTCCTCACCAGCTGAGGCTGCATTCCTTTAGAAAGCCAGCATGTGATCTCCAGACTAGCGAGCCCTGGTTGGTAGGACATGCTCGGGTTAAACCCCAGCTTCCCGACTTTTTATACCAGCTGTCTTTGTCCAGCACATACAGTGTCTCCGTGCTTCCATTTTGTTATCTGAACTGTTAGATACAGGACGGCTGAGAGTATGTTACAGGTAAAGCCGTTAAGACAAGGCCTGGAACACAGAAACCCTGTGTCCTGTTAGTGATAGTACTTTGATGACGACGAAGACGGCAACTGCCTCAGTTATCTGTCATCTGCTCCCTCGGCAATGTGGAACCCGACCAAGAACCAGGACGCAGAGGAAGAGAAGCTTCTGAGCATCAAAACAGCGGTCACTACATCTATGCGTCATCAAGTTCAAGTGCCTTCCTCACAAGGTGCGGGGACACTCAGCCCAGGAATAACACGGCCGGTTCACAGGAGCACGGCTCCAGCAAGCCTGGTCTCTGGATGTCTGGTTTCCAAGGCCACCACAGAATAAAATCAACAAAAGTAAAAGGAGAGAGAAGGAAGGCCTGTGGACAGTGGTGAGAAGTATCAAATGGCAGGGAGAAAAGAGGACACTAAAAAAAAACAAACATAAGAACTTTGGGGATATTTAGTGCATCACCAACAACTCTACACCCACCGATGACCCCTGAGGACTTCCATATCGTGTAGCCCAAGACAAGAGTTGTGTGGATAATGACGATGACCTTGGGATGTCCAGAAAGGGGAGAGGGTTAACATGTCACGTATTCAGCATTTAAAAAAAAAAAAGACTTCTACCCAAAATTGTTAAACTTTAGAAAAATAATAATTGAAATATTTAAATGAGTAAGCCCTCTGAAACCTGGAAAATTCTCTCTAGAATGGCTATCTCCCCAGGGGCTCTGGGTAGCCTGGGTTTTGCCATAAACAAACACACCACAGATTAAATCCTGTTCCAGAAGCCCCAGCACCACCCGCAGGGGATGGCCTATTTGAAGCATCTGCTACCAAGCTGGATGGGAGTTCTGTACCCCCATGTTCGATTAGACCCACCCACCCACCCCAAACTTTCATCAAGCACCCTATCTCCCGACTTCAGCACTACGGACACTGGGACCAGGATTCTTCACTGGGGAGATGTCCTTTGCATTGCAGGATGCCAAGCAGAATCCTGGGCCTCTACCCACCAGAGGCCAGGAGCCCTCCTGAAGTTGTGACAACCAAAGATATAGCCCCGGGGAGGCAAAAATGCCCCCCCCCCCAAAAAACCTCCCTTCAGAAGTCAGGCTTTATCCAGAGGCCTGGAAGTTCCCCAGCCCTGTGCTGAAGACCCCAGACCCCGCATAAGGCAGATCCGAGCTCTACTATATTCGCCTCCCTCAGCTAAGACCCTCCACCACGGTTCCATTCCCAGCACACTTCTGGGGCCCACTTGTCCACCTTCTAGCTTGGGGGGGCGGGGGGGCGGTGCGGGGGGGCAGGAGGTCTTCCCTAGGCATCCAGAGGACTCCCAGGATGCTGTTCCCCCTTCCCCAAGCTCTCCTGGCACTCGGACCACTGACAGGGGACAAAGCAGCATTCCCTGGCTGAGTCCCAGAGGTCAGCCCACGTTTAGCGCTCAGAACAAGGTATCTGAAAACATGTTAGATGAACGAGATGCACCCAGGTAAATATGCATCAGGCCTGCAGGCTCTAGGCAGGGCTGGCTTGTCATTAGGCACAGCACCCACGGGCCTGGGGAATGTGGGGGTCTATTTTAAAATCAAAAGGAAGGGGCGCCTGGGTGGCTCAGTCATTAAGCACCTGCCATCAGCTCAGGTCATGATCCCAGGGTCCTGGGATCAAGCCCCACATCAGAGCGGAAAGCCTGCTTCTCCCTGTCCCACTCCCCCTGCTTGTGTTCCCTCTCTCGCTGTGTCTCTCTCTGTCAGATAAATTAAAAAATTTTTTAAAAATTAAAAATTAAAAAAAAATCAAAAGGAAAAATATGCTTTTAGGTAAATTTTTTTAAAAAGTCAATCTACGATACAGATACATGCACGGTTATAAAATGCAGTTATCAAATATGATTTAACATCTTTTTGTAGAGGAAGGGCCACAAACGCTCAGGCGTCCAGGGTCCACAATCTGAACACAGCCCTGCGCCAGGCCCCAGAAGATGGGAGCCAATGGGGCAGTATGCTCCCAGGAGGACAGAACTAGCTTCCTATCCTGAGATAGCCCCAATCTCTCTGAAGTAAAGGTCAGTTTGTCCGCCCTCACGGAGGCCACCTGGATTCCAGGCTAGGTTTCATCCCATTCCGTTATTGATCCCAACACTGCCAACGAACATGCCAATAAGATGAAGAAATCCATGGGTCCCGTTTGCTGACGCACATGCTGACGCTCCACATCTTGAGGTCCAAGCCCAGCGAAGGGACTGAGACAGCTGACTGGGTAGAGATCAGACAAGCTTGCAGACTGAGAAAGGCCTTGATTCCTTGACTCTTCTATTCCCAGCCAGAGAGGCTCAAGAATTCAGGCTCCAAAGTCTAATCGCCTGAATCCCAGGTGTTCACTTAGCTGTGCAGCCCCAGACACGTTACTTAAGCTCTCTGTGTCTCCACTGCTCATCTATAAATCACGGACAAACAACACCCACTTCCAGGGGGCAGCCAGATTCCCAGAGATGCTGCACGCAGACACAGGGCCAGGCACACGGTAGGAGCACACAGAGCCAGCTCTCAAGGGCTCCCACTTCCCCCCCCACTCGGGGAAGTACCCACGTGGCAGCCCGACACTCAGGCACAAGGGCATCATCACATTATTACCCAGTGCTTCCCATACATTCTCCTATAGGTGACAGGAGCGGTCTGAAGGAAAACATTCCAAATGAAGAACTCCAACTAGAGATGGAATTTGCCCTCAGAACAAAAATACCAAGTTGCATGTTTTTTTCCTGCCCAAGAGTGAGGTTCAGAATATTTATTATGCAACCACTTATGTATGCAGCTCCGTGGGCTGCAGGGCAAAGGTCAGTCTAAGAAATGGTTCTTAGCAGCCCAAATGTCATAACTAGAAAAGGCTTAGGGCTTAGAGATGACCTCCTGGGTCCCCAGAGATCTTCGCCTAAGGATTAGCTGTTCTCTACATAGCGCCCCAGGAAATGGTTCAACACTGAAGCACGGAGTTTGCTGACTATATATGGAAGGTAAAGCTTTTCCAAAGACAAGTGGGGGAGACCACAGAGGGCCTGGAGCGTGAGAACTCCCGTCCTGTGTCCTGCGTCCTGTGTATACTCTCAACCTCATGCACCTGGAGGGGAGCTCAGTTGAGAAAGGCAAGGACAACGAGAGGCAAGGGACGAGTTGCCCCATTTTAAAGACAGCAAACCCGAGGCCCAGAAGGACTACTACCTGCTCTAGAGGAGCATGTACCACCTCTGTGCCATCAACAGAGGTGCTTCACAATCGGCGTGGGGTCCCGACGTTGTCCTCTGACCCAGCCTTACTAGGTGGCCCCGGAGGGCAGCTGGAAGCTACCGCTCCAGGAGAAAGAGCTTTGCACCTTCATTCTGCATTCCAGACTACTCATTAATACCCTGGTTTTCAAATTTAATTTTGGCTTAGCCTTTTTTTTCCCTGACATCATCTTGTTGGATCGTAGCACCGACGACCTGACTCGATGCATGAAAACCCTTGTGTTCGACAGATTCTTACTCTTGTGAAACCACATTTCCTCCCAGTGCAATGCTCTGACCTCTGTGCTCCAATGGACAGTTGGCGATTCCTGATCTACGGAAAACCCTAAAGCCCTCTTAGGAAAATAGGCCCCCCAAATCTAAAAGCAACCCCCTACTTCTTCTTGCTTAGAGTGTGAGTGGGGCTCTGTCCTTATGCAGACCTGGCGAGAAAAGGGAACTTCCCCCAGAACATGCCACATCTTCCTAGCAGATGACTATGCCTCCCTGCTTTCTTCTTGTCTTTATTCTGAAGAAAACCTAGCCATTTCCCACCTTCTCCTTAGCCTACTTCCTGATGATCTGGAAATCTAAGAGCCAGGGGCCCCACAGAAAGGATCTACTCTGACCCTGAATCGGTCATTCCCTCCTATGGATTCACCTCCTTCCATAGGTACCGGCATTCCAGACCCTGTGAGAATGGGATTCCCTTCCGAGCAATGGGCCAGTGGGAGGCTGGCCGCCTGCCCGGTTCCACTCTCGCTGGGCACAGAACTCACGTGCCTCCTGCTTTGTTGGTTTCTCCCCAAGTGCACTTAATCTTGACACATGTCGGGCAAAAGAATTAATGCTAACTCCCATCTTCCTCCTCCCTCGTGGACAACTTCTCCGTTAACATCCATATGGCAGTGGACAATTCATTAACAAAGTCAAATGGGCAAAGAACACCAGGAGTCAAGAGGCCTCCCCACGTTGCTGCTTCTGCTTCACCTGTGACATTGGCCAAACCCTTGAACCTTTCTGAACTCTCACTTCTCCAGCGTGAAAAATGTGAATAATCATCCTACTCGAGCGAGGGCTACGACTTATCATTACCATTTGCCCAGTGTTGGCAAAATCAAGCTCCGGAAGAAACGTGCGGACAGGTGATCTATTTCTTAAATGGGTAAATGGAAGATACACGCACCAGGCAAGGGTGGGTGAGACCTGATCTGTAGGACGGCCATACGCATGTGGGGAAGAAAGTTCTGCAATACAATCTGCATGTTCCTTCCAAAGTCTGATGTTGTTGATCATATGAATTCTGTATGTCGCTAAACATCACAGGTCTCTGCCATCTGATGGAAGTCCTTGGGCAAGCGTGGATTTGCCTAAGTTACTTTAACTTCACAGAATTTATGGGAAGGAAGGAGAGGAAGGGAGGGAGGGGGAGAGGGAGGGAGGGGAAGGAGCTCATAAGGACCACGCACGCACAGAGGAGAGAAGGCTTGTTGGTACTCACCAGCACACAGGGGACCCAGCGCCTTCGGATGGCTGACTGTGGCCCCCGTGTGCAGTAACACAGGCCACCGAGGCTGGGGTGGGTAATTCAGGCCACGTGGGAGGTGGGGGGAGGGAGGCAGGCAGCAGTTAACAGTGGGTGGGGAAGGAAGGGAAGCTTCTGTGGTATTTTTCGGCTGAGGTCCTTTGTCTCTCTGGGGAAGTGGCCTTGTTTACGTGTCTCCCTCCACCCTTTCTTCTAAAGGTCAGAGGCGGCAGGCCACACTGGCCTCTCACGGGGGAATTCTGAAGAGTGTGCACATGGACGTCTGCTGTGGTGGAGGCTGGCACCCGGGGCACATTCCAGCTCCGGGAATGACGTTCTCCTGGTCAGCCCATCTACCCTCTGCTGACACCCAACTCCCTTCTAAGCTCCCTTCCCATTCTCTCCCACCCTCGGAGGCCCTACTCAGTGCACAGCGCCAGCAAAGCAAACCTGATGTCTCTCAGATGCCACCACGTTCGGTGAGAAACCCTCTTGGCAACAGACCAGGAGCCCCTCAGCGTGGCTTTCGCATAAAAGGAATCCCCTTGTGGTAGGAAATAGCTGCAAGCAGCCTCTTCAGATGTTCCCGATCCAGGCATCATCCAGGCTGTGTCCCACAGGAGCACTGGTCACTTTCACCTGGGCATCATCATCCTGCACTCGGAAGAGTGGCAGGCCTAGCGCCCAGTGAGCTGTGGCTGAGCCCTGAAACTCCGGGGAGGGGAATGGCCAGTGGCCACGCTCACGCAGGGAAGGAATGGATGACACTAGAGATTATGCACAAAAGCAGGGCATTGAGCCCACTGCTGGCCAAGCCATCCTGAACTCTTTCTGGGTTCCCTTCAGAACGCTACCTCTTGGGTTCAAAACTTTGGCAAACTAGTTCTAGCCCAGCAGGAAGAAAAGTGCTGGCCTGAAAGCCAATGGGTGGGGGGGTATGTGTGCAAGGTTCTGATCCCAATGCTAGCACCCTGCCTGGGATTCTGAGTGATGCCCAACAGGGGTTTAAGACGTGTAGGCTTCAATATATGGGGGCACCTGGCTGGCTCAGTTGGTAGAGCACATGAGTCTTGATCTCTGAGGCATGAGTTCGGGCCCCACGCTGGATGCAGAGATTACTTATTAAAAAAAAAAAAGAGAGAGCTTGCATGGTCAAGATGTGTAGGGTTCAACATGCTCATCTATAAATTCAGGGAGTTAGATTAGGGGAACGGTGCCCTGTCATGACTGTTTATCAGAAATCATCTGAAGAACTTGGTCCTGGACTCCAGCCCCCTGGGGTTTACAGCAAGCCTGGGTAAAGGTCAAGGACTCTGGGGATTTTTAACAACCCATCCAAGTTCTGGCATTTCCGAGACCCCATTCCTCTGCGTTTCTCGCTCTCCTGCCTCAGTTTGCTGAAGAACTTCCTGGGGATGGGAGAACGATGCCTCTTCTTTTTAAGAGATAGGACTTCACATATACACTCTGGGAAGATACAGCCTCGAGAGCTCTTTCCATCCGTAGACTCATGGGTTCATAAACAGACACATATGCATGCTTGGATGCACACAGGGGGCCCCTTCTTGGCCAAACATCATGGAGATTTCTAGAGCATGCCCTCACGACGCCGTCTCCTCTCGGGCTCCCCGAGTGAGCAGAAACAGCACAGCCTCTACAGAGCTTCCCTGCCTGTGTGCTCTCTAATGGGCTGCTTTATAAACACCAGGGTCATTCCTGGAATCACAAAGACCTGGGGCGGGTCAGCACTGAGGCACACCGTTTGAGAAAACAAAAACAGGCTCAAATTCAGCCAAGGTCCCCTGGGACTCTGTGAGCCAGGCTGTCCTTGAAGAGCCAGAGAAATTGAAAGCAAGAGGGCAAACAGCATTATCAGCTTTCACCCCTTTCCACGGGTCCCAAACATGTCTCCTCTGGCTCAACTAAAGCCGTCCAAGAACCTGGCAAGGTGACCTAGCCGCCGAAAGCCCAAGGGAGTAGAGAGTGTGCTTCAGTGCAAAGTTGGGGCAGGGGCTACAGGAACAGGAAGAATGCACCCGACCCAGCAACTCTACATCTCCCCGACATGTGCACAACGATGTGCATTACAGCATTACCTGTAATGGCAAAACACGACCAGCAACCCGACCCAGAAGCCTTGCAGCAGGTGAACGGAGAAGTAAGTTCAGTAGGGTCAGTACAATGGAACACTACACAGCAGCTGACAAGAATTGCTCAGACCTGTGATCACTCCTGTGATCTATCCAACATGAACAGATCTCCAGACCTAATATCGACAGAGGGAAAAAGTTGCAGAATGAGACCTTTTTGCACATGTAACTTAGTTTCAGAGAACAACTCTAGATGTTGGCCATCTATTGACGAATCTGTTTAGCCAAGGAGAAGAAACACAAAGGAATGCATGCTGGTGGCTGCCTCTGGGGACAAGGGACAGCAACAAGAGGCTGGTAAGGAAGGCCATTGGGAAACGTTTTTTTGTTGTTGTTTGTTTTGGGGGTTTTTTTTGGGGGGGGGAACGTTTTTTTAAAGAGACGTGAAGCTGGGACGCCTGGGTGGCTCAGTCGGTTAAAGAGATGTGAAGCCAACAGGACAAAATGTCCACCACTCCCAGTTCTCGGGGGCAGACTGGTGTTATTGCATGATTCCTATTACTTGTCTGCATTTTTACCATTTTATTTTTTTAAAGATTTTATTTTTAAGTAATCTGTAATCTCTATAGCCAACGTGGGGCTCGAACCCACAACCAGGGATCAAGAGCTACACGATCCACTGAGCCAGAGGGCACCCTGCAACCATTTTCTTTAAAAGTCACTTCCCTCATCACACTCACTCCTCCCTCTCCTTGCCAAGGAGGGGTATCAGTAAACTTGGGGTGCCTCTGAAAGCCCACTGGGTGCAAGAGGGCCGAACATGAGTGACATGGCCAACTTCACTGGCACTCTGAGGCCAGCAGTGTCACCAGGGTCACCTGCCTGCCAGAAACTGACCCTGGGCTCCTGGCCAGGTCTCTGCGGCATGAAGAACTAGGAAATGAGTCAGAGCAAAGACCCAAAAGAGAGGGGAAGACAGTCACAGGGTCAAAGAGAGGACAACAAAGAAATCAAGATGGTGCAGGCCTGAGGATAGAAAGCCAAGGGGACGAGCTCATCCCGGCCCAGCCCGCAGGGCCCCGGGGGGTGCCCACAGGTGTGCTGTGGTGCAGGTGCCCAAGGGCCAGTCATGCCCAGTGGAAGAGAGGCACCTGTTCCAGCTCCTTGAGGCCCAGAGAGGTAAGAGCCTTAAACTGAAACAGAAGCGATCCAGGATAGAAGCCACCCGAGAGTTCCACAGGAAGGACTGAACCAGGTAACACATTGCAAATGGGAAAGAACTGCAGACTTGCTCCGGTAGAGTTTAGGAGGAACCTTTCAAGGAGGAAGGACAATATGGCTTCCAAGTGTCCAAAGGCCACTGGACCGAGACTATGAAGGCATCCCTGAGCAAAGCACTCTTTTATTTGACTCAGCTTCCCTCACAGCTCCCTAACCAGAGTGCACTGGCAAAAAGCCTGGGTCCCTGCTTTCTCTTCTTCCTCCAAAGGATGGAGCTTCTTGAAGATGCAAATTTGGACTTCGCTTCCACATCGCTTTAAAGAAAAGTATGAAAAAATGAAAGGAGGGCAGGAAGGACATTTGGTGCACTCCATTTGCTTTTCTGTAAGAATGAGATGGTGCCTTCTTCTTCTGAGTCGGAAGGAGATACCCGTCAAACCTGATTCTCTTCCTTCTGTGACTCTATTCACCAGCAAGGGCTCTCATTATTTCACGTTGAGAACTTCCCAAAAGCCTTGGTCAAAAGGCTAAAAGAACTGCCCCGTTTACTTGCATTAAATTTATATACACCTCTACTGATTTAGTTTCTTCATAGTTAATATTCAACTTTTTAAAATGCTTCTCTTGGGGCGCCTGGGTGGCTCAGTTGGTTAAGCGACTGCCTTCAGCTCAGGTCATGATCCCAGGGTCCTGGGATCGAGTCCCGCATCGGGCTCCCTGCTCTGCGGGGAGCCTGCTTCTCCCTCTCCCACTCCCCCTGCTTGTGTTCCCTCTCTCGCTGTGTCTCTGTCAAATAAATAAATAAAATCTTTAAAAAATAAATAAATAAATAAATAAATAAATAAAAATAAAATGCTTCTCTTGGGGCATCTGGTAAATGGCTCAGTCAGTAAAGTGCACGACTCTTAATCTTGGAGTCATGAGTTCGAGCTCCACGTTGGATACAGAGATGACGTAAAAGAATAAAATAAAATCTTAAAAAAAAATTGTTTTAAATAAAATGAAATGCTTCTCTAGCTCCCCTCCAGGATGAAAAAGCATGGTTACGAGTAGTGGGACAACTGCGTCTTTACATTCTCGCACCCAGCACACGGTATGCGCTCAATCAGTGTGTAAACATCAGGACAGCTGACTCCCTGAAGACCATCCCACCGCTCTCCGGCCTGGAGTATCGTGTTGTATTTAATTTTCACTTCTCTGGCCTCTCCCTCACCATCCAGGCCCCACAGCAGCAAAAGAGACCAGGAGTTTAAAAAAAAAAGGGCAGTCAGCAAATGAAATAAGGAGGTGAGAGAGAAAGGACGCTTCCCTCTCCTGGGACCCACATTCAAACAACTGTCCCTACACTCCATTCCGAGGCTATGACCCCACCGACCACCTCCCAGAGTGATAAGAGACCAGGTCCTACCCACTCGTCTCCTCCCACCCTCCCCTTCCGCCCACCTCTTCTCCATCCCCAACTGTTCCCAGAGACTGCGGGCCTGACAAACTGAACCCGGAGGGTGCAAACAGAAACTAAAAACCTGTGAAGATGTCCAGGATTGCCTGCCACACTCTCAAAACCAGCACAAGAAGTGTCCTGAATATAAATAAGTGTCTTTAAATAGGTCACCGTGCTTTTCTTTTTCTTCAACTAAAAGTTCACTAATTGTGTCTGATAGAAGACGGCATCACATCTGGGGTCTTCCTTGGTTGTGCTCTCTTGGCCGGGAGGCAGCAAACAGAACCAGAGACAACCCGCAGAGCTTCAAGGGAGAATCCTCACCTCTGGCGCATAAACAGGCCATGCTCTCAACCACTGGCAGAACCATAATGAGTGACCGTGGCATCAAAGGCCAGGACTGCCCACTGCAAAACCCTCTACCACTAACCCCATTCTGGACTTTCCAAAGGGCTGCCATCCAAGGAAGCCACACCACACAGAAGAAGCCATTCCTCCGAACTGGATCCTTCAGTCCCTGTTCTTAGTACACTTGGCAAATCAGAAAACACGGGAAAACAGAGGACTTCTCCTTCCGTTCTGTGTGTTGAGATTAGAGGAAGAAGGAAGGAGAACCAGTATGACATCATCTGATTATCAGAGTTTCTGTGCTAAGCGCTTTGTGTACAGAACTTTGTTTTATCATCAAGCAATCACATGAGGTTGATAATTTCTTATTCCCTCTCACCTTGATCAGAAAAAAAAAAAAACCAGGGGCGCCTGGGTGGCTCAGTTGTTAATCGTCTGCCTTTGGCTCAGGTCATGATCCCAGGGTCCTGGGATCGAGCCCCGCATCGGGCTCCCTGCACCGCGGGAAGCCTGTTTCTCCCTCTCCCTCTCCCCCTGCTTGTGATCCTGCTCTCACTGTGTCTCTCTCTGTCAAATAAATAAATAAAATCTTTAAAAGAAAAAAAAAAGCCATAGTGTTCAAGGTCAACTGCACAAAGTCACGTCGTCAATGGCAAAGCCAACACAAAATCCAGGTTGTTCGGCTTCATAACTCTTAACCAGCCAGGATGGTGTCCAGTCATTAGCGTCATCTAGGGAAAGACTCAACCGGAAGCTTTTAACCCCAGGGCTCTATTCCTTCTGTTCCCGGTCACCTCATCCCCTCATCAGGGGACCTTGTCTTCCCTGGGAGGGAAGTTGCCAGTCAGATGCCAGCCCACCCCACCCCACCTGGAAAGCCTTTCTGATCCGGTACACCCACCCCAACCGGGCTCCCCTTCCTCCCAGTTGCCATACTTCCTGCCGCTGTTGCTACAGAAACTACCCAGCCTTATCAGGCAGCTGTTGAGGCAGGGCCCGAGGGGACTGCCATTTTCATTTTATCTTGGCCTCAGGCACTTTAGAAAGCAACTGCACCACCCAGAGGCAACTTTGCACCTCCATCCAGAAGTCAAGACAATAGACCTGAAAGAAACTTCCTGGGGAGCTGCATAAAGGAACATTTTTGAGAAGTTATGCCTTAATTACCAGCTCCCCGGGGAAAGAAGCTTTTCTAGCAGCAATATATAATTCGCAGCTGCTTTGCATGCGTGAGTCTGAGGGAATGGGGCCCTGGGCTGAGCATCTGGAGACCCAGACTCCACTCGGTCTGTGCTTGCCTTGCTCGGCACTGGAACCGGAATGCAGCCTCAATTTCTTCATCTGTCAAGTGGGGAGAATCCTGAGGCTAAAACAGAGCTGGAAAAAACAAAACCGAAAAAACCCTACGGGCACTTTGGTCAAAGTTGATGATGTCTAGAAGAAAGCACTTCAATTATCATTATTTTGTCCTTTACCCCTTGGGACAGACCCTTTGCTCACTGCAGCCCACAATCCAGCTCAGATCCCTCCAGCAAGAAGGCCCCACCTCCTTGACTCTTTTCAGGGGTTCAACACGCTAAGCCCCCGTCCCAGTCCCACCTCCCCAACTTGCTGAGGCCTTCCTGGGCTCTGAGGCCCTCCCTCCCTGACTTCCCGCCTCCCAGGACTCAGCTCCTTGAATGAAACACAGGTTGACACACCTATACCCACCCACTAATTAGAAACCCCAGGCTCTGCTCTGCTCAGGCCAACTGAACGGGGGCCCGTGGGCCAATTCTCCTGCCCTACAGCTGGAGGCCAGCCAGGCCCTGCTCCTTCTCCCCAATCTCTTCTCCTGCCCTGCCTCCCAACAGCCAGGAAGAAATGCGGGGCTGGCAGCCAGAAGGGGCCCCACAGGCTGCCAAGTGCCCCCCCCCACTAAAAAAAAGGGGGGGGGAAGAGAAACAATTTCTGACTACAGTCGACTCTGTATTTCTTTCCGGGGGAGCCGGCTTTCTGAGCAAGGTCTCCCTCTGCACCCTGACACCCAGTAGCTGAGCCAGAGCAGATCTTCCCCGGCTTTGTTAAATAAAGGACAGGAGTGGCCAAGGAGGGACAGGGGCATAGGGGGATGGTCCATTTTCCAGGAGGATAAAAAAAAAATCCATAGCCCAGACACTCTACTCATTGTGGAGGTGGAGGTGGGGGTGGGGAGCAGTTATCCTGGAACCTGAAAGCCAACAAGTTTCTCTGAATTGACTACCCCATCTGTAAAGTGGGCTTCTCCTCTGTGTCCCCCTCCCCACAATCCTGAAGGCCCTCAGAGTCTAAGGAACTGGCCACCTCAGATTCCCAGTGGCAAATACTGTGCTTTGTCCCAACCATCCTGGGTTTCACTACAAGCCTCTGCTGACCCTGAAGATTCAAGCATCCCCCTTCTCTGCTTCCTGGGGCCTCCCCTCCAGCAGAGGCTCCAGAACACGGTCATTATCATTATGCCCAGACAGGGGGTCACTCAGAGGGTTTTCTGGGACCACAGATGGAATCAGACATTAGGAAGAAGCTCAGTGCCCAGAAAACTCTCTCCCCAACACCCCCCCAATCCAGCACTCCTGTGGAGAACCCACCAACCCCTTCGAAATGAGAGGCTGCTCCCCAACTCAGGAATGCGGTCCACTCTGCAGATGGCGTAGTAAGGACACGTCACTTTTTGGATAGAACATCCAATGTCTTTGCCAGGATCACGTTCAACTTTCTGGCACCGGAGGCTCAGACAGGATAGATGTGAAAGCCCATTTTCCTGGAGCAGGAAATGGGTGCCAAGGGGCCTTCCCTGGCTTGGACAACTCCACCACTGCGCACCCTGGTCCATGTTCCAGGTACTAAGTGTGCTAAGACCAGGCTGGCTCCTACCTGACCCTACTGTTCTGAAGCCTGGGTCCCTGCAGGCTTCCTGTAGAGGGCTGTCCCTGGGGGAAGGAGCTTCCCACCCCTGAACTGTGGCCTCAGGGATCCTCTGCTCCTCCGAATACCTGCAGTTGGACGGCTGGGTCCTAAAGGTTGGCTGGCCGGGTGAAGGTAGAACTCAGCCCTGTCGCCAGCTTATGAGCAGCAAGCCCGCACAAGTACCCAGTGACCCAACCCTGGGGCCACTTCTGTCCCCGCAATCCCTCCACCCCCAATTGAGGCGTTAAAGGGTGAAGCTCCCAGACCAAGAACGGTCAGCCCCAGACATCAGGGCATGGGCCCTAAAGAGCACTGCCTAACTCATCCCTAAAAAACGGAAACCTGCTTACCTCAGACCACTTGTTTGACACAAATCCACTTATACTGTATTTAAAGTACAGTTGCCTTACCCTTTCTACAAACAGCTCAACTACGGTCCATGCAAGTAGGCCAGAGGTATGGATATTTCCATTTTATAGGTGAAGAGATGAAAAGCAAGTGATTACAAAAAAAAAAAAAAAACCAAAGTGCTTAGCTTTGTCTGTATTATCTAGCTGTCAACACACACACACACACACACACACACACACACTTGCGGGCGCCACCCTATGGAGTTGGTGCTATCAATATTTGATTTACAGAGAAGGAACCGGAGGCTCAGGGAGAACATATCTCTTGCCTTGGGTGGCTAGGATGTGGCTGGTAACTGGGCTTTGAGCCAGAGCAACTTCACACCACGACGGGGCCACGAAGCACCACGCTAAAGCCTCCGGGGAGACGCATGTCCCGCCCGACACAGCCCAGCGCGGGCTCCCAGCGGGCCAGACGCTTGCCAGCACCACAGCTGTCCTCAAACACACCCCACTGAAGAGAGACAGTCATCCCCGTTCCACCAACAGGTAAACTGATACTTGAGGAAGGCCCACGAACATCAGCACTCAGGTTCTCCAAGTCAGATCTGCAAGGGACCCCGGTTCCCACGATGGCACAGGCCAGGCTGCCGCCCCCCAGCTCTGTTCACCACCCCTCCCCCGGGATCCTTTTGTCTCTCCCGATTGCTGCACACTGGTCACCTCCCTCTCTGAAGTCCCCAGGCCTTGGGCCGCCCAGTGGAGTTGAGGGAATGCAAATAGGCAAACCTGGCCCGTACATGGCAGGTGTCCAGGAACAAACTTTCTGGCTGACAGGGTCAAAGGCTTTTGCAACCAACAGCCCCCCTCCCTTGCTTGACCACGGGGCGGAGGCGAACAGAAGGAAGGTCAGCCTCTCAACTCATGACTTACCTGCTCAGGCGTCCCCTAACTGAGCCTCAGAGTCCACACCTGCGAAATGGAGGTAAAAAGCCTCCCTCTCTCCCTCACAGAGCTCTTGGAAGACAGGAGACAACGCAGGCTAGGAAGCCAGTTCATGATAGAACAAGGACAGATGCGAAGGCGACCGAACCCCTGGCAGGTGCCTGCCACCTCAGCAAAATGCTGGCCAGAGACAGCAAGGAGTAGAAAGGCCTAGAACATCTGCCAAGCAGAACACCAGCTCCCCTGGTGACTTAAAAGCATAACCTTGCTCCTCCCTGCCTCGGTTACAGGGGGAGCAGCCCCAGCACAAAGCCCCTTGGGGATATGGCCCCTTCCCCCCTCCACCCCACCCCACCCCCACCAAGCCCAGCCCCTGTACTGCCACCAACCACCCTCCTCATTTCAGGATCAGATTCGTTTCCAGCACTCTGATCCCCATCACCTACGTGGTCGCCACCTACCTGGATTCCTGTGGAAGGCTGGGGTAGATCTATCTTCCATGCCATTTCTCAAGCCTTAGCATCCAGCCAGGTGTTCAAGACACAGCCATAGCGGGAGAGGCATAGGGGAGCCATGGGGGCCAGGGGACCGGGGGGGGGGGTGGATAGGAAAGCAACATGGAGAAAGCAGGGGAGGAAAAGGAGGCTAGGAACACTAAGAAGGGACAGACTGAAACGAAATGCAGTCCCTGGTGATGGAGGCTCTTCAAAAATAGTAATAATAATAACCAAGCCCTTTGTTGTTGGTGGTGGTGGTGGTGGTGGTGGTACCGTGTTGTCGTATGTGAGGAGGGTCAACAACAAAACCAAATGTGGGCATAGCCTGCGTATTTTCTGCTCCTCCTTCATTCCCTTCAGCAGCCCCTGCTGGGCACCCCCCCGCCCCCCCCCCCAGGTACTGTCGTCCTATTTTGCATTTCACTGGAACCAAGAATTTTTGGAACTTCCTCATATCAAAATTTAGCAACTGTGCATCCAGTTTTCTATGGCAGAGAATAGCTAATGTGAGACCCGACTAGAAGCTAACCTGATAAATGGGCTACAGTACTGGGATTCTAAGTAAGCCCTTGAATGCTGGACAATGGGGACCAAATATGCTCCTGCTCCCAAGTAACCTGCAGGCGTCTTTCTAGGACTCACTTCCACGGAGTTCCCTAACCCAAAGGAATGATTGGCCTGAAAATTTTAGTTTAAAGCTCAGTGCTAAGGTAAGCTAAATCTTTGAACCATCTAAGTTTCCCTCTTCCCTCTGCCTGCCAGGAAACTCAATAGTCCAAATGGGCCAAGAACCATTGCATAGATAGACCCTCGCGGTGGTCACGAACACATAGATTCCTCTTTCCCCCAGACACCACCACCTATGCTAATTCAGAGATTCCTTAGTCCTGTTGTTGTTTTTTTTTAATATAAGGTCCTTTGACCTTGTTACACAGGATTTTTTTTCTCTCAAAGCTTCTTCAAATACCTTGTCAGAAGAATGGATGGGAATCTATTACCGCACAAAGGGAACTATCATGGTGAACAATGTGGACATAGGGGAAGTGAGTAAGGAGATGGCAGGCAAAAAACCTTGATTCTGCAACTTCCTCAAATTCCAGCCCTCCGAGCACAATGGCAGATGGAGGCAGCCCGCCCAACACTGCCTGCAGGGCTGGTTCCGACCTGGAGAGCCACAGCCTCCAGACCAGACCTCCCTCCGAGGCCAGAGTGCACACAGGCACACCCCGCTTGGTCTGGTGGCCCAGGAACGACACGTGTCCCTCCCGGAGACCTAGAAGCAGTTGCTCTCAGCTCCCCCATCTCCTCCTTCCAACGCACCGTGGTGACGCAGGCGGAGCAGCTTAGCAGAGCTAGTTCTGGGTGTTCTGTCCAGAAGGGGGGAGGGTGGTGGAAGGTAGTGGTGTTAGCAATCAGTGACAGTGGGTCCCACTCATTCCCCAAGTCTATTTTACGACTTTGAACTCAGTATGCAAATTTATGCAAGACAAGATGCAAAGCAGCGCTTTGAGCCAGAAGTCCCATTGCTTTTCTCCCCTTTTCTGAAGCTGCACTGAACCACTGTAAATCAGCGCTCGCCTCTGCCCCCCTTCCTGCTCCCCCAGCAACTGCAGATGCAAAGCCTCCTCAGACCCGCCCGCCTGCCCGCCTGCCTGCCCTGGGACTTTGAATGCCTGCACATTTCTATAGCACCTTTATATGTGCAGCCGGCCAGACGGCCACTTGGGCGGCTCCGCCCCTCGGCATAATCCCAGGCATTGTACGCGGCAGGGAAGGAGGCAGGGGAGATGCTGAGGGAGCCAGTCCGCCCCGCCGGCCCTGAATTCTGAAAGGGAGCCCACTTCCTCCTCTTACCCCGACATTTCTAGGCACTTCTGCCCACTCCACCAGCAAACACACCCACACACTGTTAAGATCCAGACCTCCCCAGATCTCAGGGTGCCCCCCCTCCCATTTTTCTTCCAGGCTCACTCACCTACTCCAACCCATAGTCTGACTTCTAAGTTTCTCTGAACCAACCAGTCCCAACCCATCACCCCCAAGGGATGGAGGCTCAGCACCCGCAGATGTGCCCACCCCCACCCCCTGTATCCCAGCCGTCCCCAGGAAGTCAGCGACACAGCCCCTGAGTCCTGGGAACAAAGACAAAAGAGCTAACAGCAAAGCCGGAACTGCTGGGGTTTGCTGCCTCAAAATAAGAGGGTATGTTTAAAATTCTCAAAAGCAACCTGCTCAAAGAGGAATGCAGTCTGGGATGGGAGAGAGCTCATTCTTCAGAGAGGGGAGAAAAGGGGATGGGAGATGGAGGGGGGAGCCTGCAGCTTTCAGTGCTCTGGTCTCCTCTGGGCCACATTCTGTGCACCACCCCCCAACCGGGACCCCAGGGCTCTCCACCAGGCAGTGCCACATCCCTGCCCCAGCCCAAGACCCTCTCCTGCACAGAAGCCTCAAAACATGTCCCTCTCTTCCCTGCACCCCTGCCAGCCCAGGCTTCTCCCTGCAGTGCCCCCTTTCGCCCAGCCTTCCTCACACCTCTGGGTCACTTCTTTCCAGGGTGCCCACCCGGCTTCCACATCTAGCTCCCACCCCCCACCCCCAGCGTCCCCTCTTCACAGGCTGGAGCACCAGAGAAAAATGCGGAAGGCGTCTGTCTGGGCATTGGGAGGAGAAGGCTGAGGAGGCAGCTGGGGCTAGCTGGCGGAAAGGAGTCCCATAACCAGGCAGAAAATCCAGAGTGACATTCTTCCCATGAACTCACCCTATTGTCCCTGGGCTCCCCTGACAACTCCCCCCTTCGGGCTCTAGGGAGGAGTGAATGGGGAGAATCCCCCGCATCTGTTCTGGGGCTTGGAAGCAGGAGAGCTGGTTTTCAGGCTGCCAGTGAGAAGGATGAAGGGTGAGAAAAAGTACAAGGTTTAGGGAGGATCTGTATCACGCACTTTATTAAGACGGTCAAAATCCAAACGAGTCTATGAACTTGGAAGCCTTTGGAAAAGTTCATCCTGCTGAGGAAGATGTTTAGTTTGTCAGAGTTCAGCTCAAAAAGCACAGTACCTCCCTGGTGGGGGAGCTGGGGGGCGGGCACGAGGGGGCCACGGAGGAGGAAGGCAGGGCCAAGTCTTTTCCTTTTATTATTACTTTCTCAGAGAAGCAGGAGGGAAGGGTTAACTTGGAGGCAAGGCGGGCAGGAAGGGAAGCAAGCGGAGGGAGAAGAAAGGGACTCAGGGTTTCTGCTAGCTCCCTCCGAGGAAGCCCTAACTGGCTCCGCACTCAAGGTCAAAATGTGCCAGAGAAATAGAAGAAAGATTTCAACTCTGACCCCCAATTCCATTCCCAAGGAGAACAGGGAAAAAACAATAGTTGGGTAGAGGAAGGTGGGGGGCAGAGGGTCTTGTTGTGGGGGGACAGGACTATGACCACAGAAGGTTACAAGCAAGCAAGAACGTTTTCACTTATCCCTTTTCTGTCCTTTCTATTTTTTAAAAGCTTGAAGAACTTGGTCAGACTCGCTTGCTTTTTAAAACAACAGCGGCAGGCAGTGGACACATTTCCCAACTGTCTCCAAGAAGAAAGAAAATAATTACAGTCTCCTCCAGACCACTGGGGCAGGAGGCTTTTGTAATTTTAAAAACAAAAACCAAAAGTGAGATTCTGACTGCCTGGTCGTGTCCCTCAGAAACCTTTTGGGCGGGGGGGGGGGGGGGGGGGTGATGAGGATCGCTTACAAAGACTCGCAGGGCCCCAGTTCCACCGGACAGGAAGAATCCCCCCCCGGATTAGGACGGGAGTAACACCTCCCCGTGGTCAGAGCAGCCGGGTCCAGCGCCCAGGCATCGTCCTGCCTTCCGCCCTGGGGCCCAGATGCTCAAGTGAGCAGCACGGCTGCCCCCGCCCCGGGACTGCAGCCGGCGACCCGGCTTAAGTTACACGGACTGAACTGCTGGGCTGAGTCTCCCAGATGCCCCCCTTTTATTGTTCCACCCAACAGAGAAGCACGGGCCTTCGCTCTCCACGGAACAGAGCAGCGCCCGTTTGCATTTCTCCCCTAAGCAACCCACCCTACAAAGTACCAACTCCTTTCTTTCCACCTCACCATCCCAGACAGAAGAGTCCCTCGATGAGCTGCCGCCTTCTCCTAGAGCCCCGCTCTCACCAGACGTCCCCGAAGTCACTGACACCCGCCAGCCTCCGCCCCCCAGCAGCGTCCTCCAACGGGACCTTTCCAGGAACCTTCGGTCGGCGGTCCCCGACTCAAGCTGTGCCCCGAGTAAGTCTCAAGTTTTTACTCCCCCGGGTCTGGCCAACACCCTCGTCCCCAGGAAATCCCCCCTCCAAAACAGAAGTCGAGGTACGTTCCACCCGGGGAAGACTACGGTATCAGGGATGCCTCTCCTCTCTGCCCGTTTATCCCGACCAAACCGGTAGCAGGCAGGGCTCTCCCGCACGCTCTAACTCCAGCTCCCCTCCCCGGGCCTGACTTTCGGGTCCCCCTCCCACGCAGTCGCCCACACCCGGTCGAGGACTCCGCTGTCCGTCCGCTAAAGCGGTCGCGGCGCTCCCGTCGCACGACTCTCCCCCACGGAACGGCCCCCGGCCCGCGCTCCGCTGCCCTGCAAGTTTCTCCGAACTAGTTGGCCCAGTCCGCGTTACCTGCAACCTGCTCGGGGCTGGCGCCGTACTCGGCGTCGCGGCGCTTTTCGCAAGCGCCCTCGCCCAGGACCAGCGCCTGCAGGGGCAGCTCGGAGCCCGGGTGGGGGTAGCAGCGCAGCCCCTGGGCGCAGCGCGGGGTGTAGACGCCGCACGCCTCGCCCTCCAGCCGCGCGCACACGGAGCAGCAGCCGCAGCCCGGCTCGCGGACCAGCTCGGCGCAGGGCGCGCGGGCGTCGCCGGCCGCCCCGGACGCGGCGGCGGCGGGCGGCGCGGCGGGCGGGGGCCCGCAGGCGGCCAGGCGCTCGGGCGTGCAGGGCGGGCAGCGGAACAGCACCTCGGCGCGCACGCCGCGGCCGCCGCCGGCGCCCAGCAGCAGCGGCAGCAGCAGCAGCGAGGGCGGCAGGAGCAGCGGCAGCGCGGGGCCGCCCAGTCTCGGCAGCATGTTGGCGGTGGTGAGCGCGACGGCGGCGAGCGAGCGGGCAGGTGGCACGGCCCTGCGAGCGCGGGAGCCGCCTCCTCCGCTTCTTCCTCCTCCCCCGCAGCCGCAGCCGGGTCCTAAAGGGCCCTGCTTCTCCCCGCCCCCTGCCTTCTCCCCTCCCCCTTTTGGAGACCACCCCCTTCCCCCGACGCTCCCGCGCGCCGGCCCGTGAGTGCGCGCACGCCCGCTCGCCCACCCCCCGCCCCCATGCGCTTCCCCGGCTCTGTGGGTCCCCTGCACCGCCGCCACCACCACCACCCCGCCCTCCTTCCCTCCACACCCTTCTACTCCGGGCTCCCTGACTCCCGGGGAATGCGAGTAACTTGGGGGTTTGGATAGGGTCGGCGCGGGAGTGGAGAAAAGTGGGTGCTTTTGTCTCCTGTTTTCAGTTCAGTTCGGAAGGACTTAGTTTGCGTGCTTCCCATGTGGCCGGCACTGGGCTAACTGCTGGGTCAACGCAAAGGACATAAGACGTAGTCTTGACCTTCAAGTAGATTTCCGTCCACTCCCACCGTCTCCCTCCATCCTCAGGGTTCCACTCAGTGCCCACGTGTTGCTTGGGGCAATGACTCTGGTGTTCAGTGAGTTCGTCCGAAGAAGAAGCAGGTTCCCATCCACTAGACCAGCCTAGCCTGAACAGCCCCTCTTAGTGACCACAGCAGTTTCCCAACCCTGCCAACATCTGGTAACATATAATAACTAGAAATGCAATTTCTGAGCACTGAGAAACCGGCTCCCTTCCTCTCTGCCTGACCTGCCCCAAAGTAATCCCTTAGTTGTCCCCCTCTCCCTGATCTAGAGGCATTTGCTGTAGGAGAGATCCCCAAACACCCTGCTTCAGGGGTCTTGGAGAGGTCAGATCAGACTTACAGGTGTGAGAGGAGGCCCGGGGGAAGGGCATTTATAGCTGTCTCTGATAATGCAGATGGACAAGGACAGCCTCCCTTCGTTGTTCTGTTTGATTTAAACTGAGTCATCTCTCCTTGCTGCCCCCAACCCCCAGGATTCCAGGCTGGACCAGGCCTTAATTATCACCCATGTCCCTAGGTTGTGACCCTAACAAAGACCCTTGCAGGGAGATTCTCTTGATCAGGGATGCACCGTTCAACTGACTCCAGCCTAGATTTAATTTCCCAATACCTCTGCCCACCTTCTCCCCGGCCAGAGCCCTCCATACCAGCTCTAACTTTAGGACTCAGAGCTATTTGACTGAACTCGACAGCTGCTTGCCAAATGGCCACCTGGTCCTGGAGGTGAGTGAGATGCCCCAAGGAAGGCAAGTTCTGGCTTAAGGAATTAACAGTGTTTGGGGTGAAGATTTCGGTAAGATGAACAAACAACTAGTTTGTCAGAGGCTTGGAGGAGGAGAAATATTTAGATGGAGAGAGAGGGGATGAGGGTTGGGGGGTCATGGGTGAATCAGAATTGAAATCTAAACTTAGAAATCTACCCGGGGAAATGCAGGGATAGCAAGGACACTGGGAACAGAGGGACCAGCCAAAGCAAGGACAGGGAAGTGGGAAAGGAAGGTTGGAGAAAGGAAGTCCACTTCGGCCAGCAGAGTGCTTGGGGGTGGGGGGCACTGGCAGGAAAGCCCGTTGACTTGTGAGGAGGTGTGGCTTCATTCAGTGGGCAGGGGATGCAGCGTCCATGTTTGAGCAGAGGAGTGAAATAGACGGAGCTGAACTTCTGGAAGTCTGTAGAGTTGTGTCTAGTGCAGATCTGACAGAAGTAAAAAGAGACAGTCGTCTCTCCCCCTGGGTGTGCCCTGGCTCCTTGTGCCTGCCTGGTAACGTTTGTTCCTGTTGTCCTCATCCACTAGGGTCTGAGTGCCTTCAGCATAGGGACAGTGCCTGGTGTGAGGCGTTCCAGCGGAAATCTAATGCAAAGCACAAATGTGAGCCACATGGGCAATTTTCAAATTTCTAGTAGCCGCATTAAAATAAAGTAAAAAGAGATAGGTGAAACCCATTGTAATACTTTATTTAACTCAATATATTTAAGATACCATTTTAATATGTAATCAATATTAAAAATTATTAATGAAAGATTTAGCATTCCTTTTTTCATATGAAATCCTCGAGCTCTGGGGTGTATTTTATGCTTAGAGCACATTTCAATTTGAGCTAGCCAAAAATTCAAACAATACCCACAGGTGGCTAGCTGTTAGCATGTGGACAGGGCACAGGTCTAAAATAAGTGCCTGGCACTTAGTAAGCACTCCACAGTTATGTTGAATGAGTAAATGAGTAAATGGATGAAAAGTACTAAAACTACTTCGGGCAGAACTTCTCACTCTCCATGGTGATGTCCAGCAGAGGGGATAGGAGAGACCTTCATTCACTCATTCATTCTGCTACTCACGGGCCATTTGAGACTCATTCTCTTTCCAGCTCTGTTTCAAGTTCTTGATCTCTTTCTTAGCCAAGAACTCTGGAGATGAACAAAGTGAGGCTAACTTGACAAATGCAAAATATTCAAGATTTCTCTTGAATGAGTCTGATGGCCAGACCCCAATTCTTTCCTCCTAGTTCCCTGGGGAAGAGTCGGCTTTATCTCCCCTCCCCTTGTGCACACGGCCACCACCACGAACCCCATCTTTTTAAGTGCTAACCCCTGTGAGGTTCAGAGTTCTACTCCAGAAAGGCTGGCTACTGCTACCAGATGGCTATCTGCCATCAGAAGCCTGGAGAGCTGGAGGGACTTGACCCACCGTTTTGTTCTCTAACTGCAGGCACAGGGCTTAGAACAGCGCCTGGCACTCAGAGGCTCGATAAGTATTTGTTGAGTGAACCCAGGCTCTCTGTCCTCCTCGTCCCTGCTGTGCCCACTGTTTCTGGAGCATACCTTACTTTGAATTGCTCATGAGTCCTCTGTCAAGGGTATGTGCTTAGGCCTGAGAGCCTAGACCAGGCAGTGGGGACTTGTTGAGAGATGGGGACAGGCTGAAACTGGTTTTCTCCCCTCCCCCTAATCCCTGCCTTTTTCCATTTCAAAAGTGTTTCACAAACTCCACCTTCTCAAGGTTTACCTTAACCAAGTACCACCTGTACTATTATTTATGTAATATTTTTTTTAATGTGAAGTCAGATCTCTTTTTTTTTCTTGGCAGCTAAAAGCTATTTTTAAAATAAACGTTATATCACTACCATAAATGGAAAACCAGGATTGATGGCCATATATAGATGGCAACCGTAAAAATAAACACAATAAAAACAAAACAATGCCATTGCATTCAAGCTGGATACTGTTGCCCACTGAAGCCTCTGAGCCTGGCATATTCCTCTGGTTAACAAAAGATGAGCCAGTCTAAAGAGAAGTTTTAAAGGCAAGCCAGACCCGAGGTGAAATTTATCTCCATTAAGTCATCAGATGTAGAAGTATATTTTTTTAAACATTGTATTGAAATGTACTATTCATGCAAAACAGTGCTCATACCACAAATTGGATAAATGCTCACAAATTCCATATAACAAGTACCCAAGAGAAGAAAGAGAACATAGAGGCGCCTGGGTGGCTCAGTCGGTTAAGTGTCTGCCTTCGGCTCAGGTCATGGTCCCAGGGTCCTGGGATGGAGCCCCGCATCGGGCCCCCTGCTCTGCAGGAAGCCTGCTTCTCCCTCTCCCACTCCCCCTGCTTGTGTTCCCTCCCTTGCTGTGTCTCTCTCTGTCAAATAAATAAATAAAATCTAGAAAGAAGAAAGAAAAAGAAAGAAAGAAAGAAAGAAAGAAAGAAAGAAAGAAAGAAAGAAAGAAAGAAAGGAAGAAAGAAAGAAAAGAAAAAAAGAAAGAAAACATAAATAGCATCGAGAAGCCCCCTTCACACCTCCTTCCAGGTATTACTTCCAGCACCCCATTATCCTGACTTCTACTAACATGGATGAGTTTTGCCTCTTTTTGCATCTCACATAAACGAAAACATACAACAGACAGTCTTTTTGTCTCTGGCTGATTTTGCTCCACATCACGCTGGTGAAATTCGTCCATATTCTTGTATGTAGTTAGTTATTGGTTCCTTCTCTTTGTGGGGTAGTGTTCCGTGCTATGACTATACCGCAGTTTATTTATCCGTGTTACTGTTGATGGGCATTTGGATAGTTTCCAGTGTTTGACTCTTCTGAACACAGCTGCTGTGAACCTTCCAGAACATGCTGTTTGTTGAGCATGTGCACACATTTCTGTTGCAGCTCTACTAGATATGGAATTTCTGGGTCATGGGGTATACATGTGTTCAGCTTCAGTAGATAAAGGACAGGCAGAAAGTTTTGCAAAGTCAGCGTATGCATCTCTACTGCTATCAGCAGCATATTGCTCCCTATCCTGGCCAACACTTGACATATCCCATCTTTTCTCAACATACCCGATCTGGTGGATATATAGTTGCATTGCATTGTGGTTGTATTTTGCAGTTCCTGGTTGACTGAGGAAACTGAGCACCTTTTAAATGATATAATGGGATGAATTTTAAAAGAGAATCGTATCATACAATGTTATATAATGTCCTGCCCATGTGTCATGATTAAACACCATGAGTAACACCTGAAATCATCTTGGCCACACCAGGTGCAGACATTTTTGTTATGGAAGTCTTGTTTTAGTTTTATTTGTCTCAGGAGGAAGAAAAGCAGGAAAAAAAAGGGGGGGGTAAGAGTATTGCTTGAGCAGAGGAAGCATCCTCTCCTCTCTGTCCACACCCCTGGGAATCGCCACAGACCAGCGTACCTCTTCCTTGGTGAGTCCTGAAGCAAAATGAACAAGCGTGAGGACATCTGGCTTTTCTGATCCCATGCCTTGGTTGGAAACTCCATCATGAAAATTTGAGGAGCATCGCTGTGGAAAAGATAAAAAATGAAAAATGTGCTCAGAGGTAAGTCAGAGGCCAGGGCTGCATGCTTCATGGTGATTTCCTGAACCGGCCTCATGCGTCTGGCCAATAGCTGGACCCCATCACCATCATCATCTTTGTCCTCGGAGCATCTTCACCACACGCCTCTGCCCAGAGGCTGGCTTAGGCTGCTGGATAGCCCTGCCCTCTAGAAGTTACGGACTTGGGCTGGGTGACTTTAAAGTAACCAAATGGAGAGGACACTAAAGAAAATCAGAATGGGAATGTGAGCACCGGAGGCTGGCGGAGGAGTTAAGAGAAAGGGCTTGGCGCCAGAGTGGATGCATGTCCAACCTCTTCCCTCATTGGCTGTGTCGTTTGGGGCAAGTTACTTCACCTCTCTGAGCCTCAGTTTTCCCATCTGTAATAAGGGGAGGATAATAATAGCGCCTATTTCAGAGGGGTGCTACAAAGAGTAAATGAAACCCTCCACCCGGCATACAGCCCTCAGTAGGTAGTCGAGCTGTTGTTATTATCTTCTGCTCATGAGGAGGGGCCCATGTCCTTTGGCACCGTTCAGGAATGGAGCATGAGGTCGACAGTTCCTCATTGTGAGCCCAGGAAAGCACTTCCTCTAATATAGCTGGGAAGATGGGGGCGCCTGGGAGGCCCTGTTAGTAAGCATGAACTCTTGGTCTCGGCTCAGGTCATGAGATCGAGTCCCAGGTCAGGCTCCACGCTCAGCATGGAGTCTGCTTAAGATTCTCTCTCTCCCTCTGCCCCTCCCCCCATGCATGTGCATGCTCTCAATCTCTCTCTCTCTCTCAAATAAATAAATCTTAAAAAAATAAATAAAGCTGGGAAGATGTTTGCAGGAGGAGGAATTCACCCCAAGCTTGGGGGTAAGGGAGTAGATCCCCGGCCCTCAGTGAGGCAGGAAGGGGATAACTGGATGAACACAGCCTCCAGAAAATGCAGTGAAGAGTAACAGGAAAGAACCCCCCCCCCCAAAAAAAAAAGAGTAACAAGAAAGAAATAGAAGTAGACATCAGAGCTCAGTGGCCACTCAGAAGCCTGGAAGAAGGCATGGAACTGGCCAGGGAATCCAGAACCTTCTCCCTACTGTAAGTAGGAGATCCAGCTGGCCTGCATGGCCATAGCCACAGGCAACAAAGTTCAGTGACCAGAGGAAGAGAGGAACAAAACTCAGAGCACGCTCACAGGTGTTATTTCATTTAATTCTCTTAAGTGTCAGATGAGGCCCAGAGAGGTTAAGTGACCTGTCCAAGGTCACCCAGTGGCACACGGTCCCTGACTCATGATGGTTCAACTTAAAATTTTTCGAATTGGCAATGGTGCCAAAGCGATATGCCTTCGGTAGAAACCGTACTTCGAATTTTGAGTTTGGATCTTTCCCTGGGCTAGGGATAAGTGGCATGGTCCTCTCTCCTGATGCTGACCAGCGGCAGAGAGCCAGGGCCCAGAGTCAGCCCACGATCATGAGGGTAAACAACCAATACACTTCACAACCATTCCGAATCGATACAACCATTATGGTTGTCACTTTCAGTACAGTACTCAATATGAATGACGGGAGATATTCCAACATTTTACTACAGGATAGGCTTTGTGTGAGATGCTTTTGCACAACTAGGCTAACATAGTGTTCTGAGCACATCGAAGGTGGGCTGGGCTAAGCTGGAATGGTCAATAGGTTAGGTGTATTACATGCATTTTCAACTCACGGTGTCTTCAGCTTACCATGGGTTTATCAGGACATAACCCCATTGTAAGTCAAAGAAGATCTCTAGCGTGTAATAGAGCCAGATGTCAAACCCTTACCTTTCCACTACCCTGCAGGACCAATCCTCTGACTCCAGATTTGCTAACATCAAGGTGTGCGGCCACAGTTTTCCCTATGCCCCTCGTCGTCCACACTGCCATTTCCTCGTTACCTCTCCCTGTGTAACAAGCCGTCCCCAAACTTAAGTTTTAAAACTACCGTCTGTATCATCTCTCTCAGTACTGTGGATTAACAGGGCTCGGCTGGGTAATTTGCACACAGGCCCTTTCACGTGGCTCTGAGGCAGTGTCTGGGACTTGGGTCATCTGGAGGCCTGACCGGGCTGGACGCCCGAGAGTGTAGCTCACTCACCTGGCCCGCACGTGATGCTGGCTCTTGGCTGGCAGCTGAACTGGGTGGCCAACCACGGCTCCCCCCTCTGTCTTCTCCGTGTGCTTTGGGCTCCTGAGCATGAGGAGGCTGGGTTTCAAGAGGGAGTGTCCCAAGAAACCAGGTAGAAGTTGCAAGGCTTCTTGGCATCCAGAAGTCCCGCCACATCATATCCCCCTCATTCTGCTGGTCAGACAGCCCCCAGGCCAGCTCATCTTCAAGGGGCTGGAGAATGGGCAGGCGGGACAGAAGAGGCTGTTCAGGCCATCTCTGGGGAGCATCGCGAGCACAGCCCCCACCCCTCTTTATTGACGAGAACATCTGCATGTTAGGTAGGCTGTCACTCCAGCACCCTCCGCATCTCAAGCTGCCGCTCATTCCCTGGAGAACGAGGGGCCCTGCGGCTCTTCAGAGGCATGCCCATAGGAATAAAACTAATCGAAGCTTTTACCTCCAGCGCAGCACGCACTCATTCCCTGAAGCTCCTGAAGCTCAGTTTCACAAAGAGCACCACAGAACTCCAGGCTTCAGGTGGGGGTCTACCATTAAACAAATCAGATTTCCTCCCCCTCTTCTTTTGTAAGGTGGTTGAGGTCAAAATGTTGTGGCCATTCCAGATGGGTTCAAAACCGTGAGACCAATTGCATCTGAAGGGAGGGGTGTTGAGCAAAGCATCCCTCAGCCTGAATTCTCTAGATCAGGGGTCGGCAAAAGCAAAAGACCCTTCAGTGAATATTTTCGGCCTTGCGGGCTTCATATGGTCTCTGTCACAACTACTCAACTCTACCATTACAGGCCCATGGCAACCAAGGGTGATATTCAAACAGAGAAGCATGGCTGTGTTCCAGTAACATTTTATTTATGAGAGCAAGTGGAGGCCAGAATTGGCCCGAGGTCTGCAGGATGCTGACCCCTGCACTGGGGCCTCCTTAATTATAGAGAGCAGGCTTTCAAAGACCATCAGACCTAGGAGATAATACAGACCCTGGAGTCTTACTCCCAACCTGAATGCAATTGACCGCCCATGGTAACCTCCCAACATGTGACCTTGAGGGAGCCACAAGATGCCTGTCGGAAAGGCCAACTCCATAACCATCACATTCTTGATTTTATCTGAGGGTCCCAGCTCCCCTGGCTTCCCTCTCCATCCCCATTCCAACCCAGAATCCCACAGTGAGGTGCCCAGGGTCCCCAGTGTCACCAGCTGAGAGTCTGGACCTGGCATTCAGCCAGGCCCCAGCAGACCCTCCTGGTCATCAGAGGACAGACTCAGAGAGGACCCAGCACTCCCTGATGCTTCTTGGAGAAGGAAGGCAGGACAGGAGGCACAAGGAGGCAAGTCAGGGGTCCTGGCGCAGAATGGGGGAGAACTGGCAACTGGCTTCCCTGAAAAAGGTCTCAGGCAGGGTGAGCATCTATGGAAAATGTGAGCGGGGCTGCTGCCTCCATTAGATGCCCTCCTCCCCCTTCCCCCCAGCCGCAGCTCTTCTTTCGAGGAACAAGACTACATCTGTTTGGCGATACTCTATCTGGAATGGTTAAATAAACCTTTCAGGCTCTGGCAAACAACAACCCATCTTATTCCAATGGGGGAGCTTCTAAAACACAGCAGACTTCTTAATCTTAAATCTGTCTGCAGGCGCCCCCTCCCCTCTCGGTAAATCCCTGCTGCCCCCACTCCTGGCCCTCAGCTGGGAGCAAGATGGCCCACATTCGCCGCCTCCAGCCCCTCCACTCTTAGTTCTGAATCTTCACAATGACTCTCGGTATTGTTGCGCTTGGTTTTTCTCCCCCCACTCCCTTTCTTCACCCCCTTTCTTCTTAGGGGTCTCTCTCTCTCTCTTTCTTTTGCTTGCTCGGTGGATCTCAGCCACACAAAACCGTCCCAGCAACCTTGTTCAGGCCCCCACAATTATCTCATCTCCCCATTACCCCCACCCTCACCCCCTTGAGGCCACTGAGAAGCAAGCAAAGCTAAATAAATAAAGGCTGGAGGGGACCCAGCCAGCTTCTCCGAGCCCAGGCGGTATAAAATCACAAGCGCATAGGCTCAGCTTGCCTTCTACCCCCCCAAGGGCACCAGCCTCCCCCATAGTCAGAACAACAAAAAAAGCTGAACCCCTCCTACAGATGAAACCCAAGTCCTCTGCAAAGGCGTGTTGCAACGCAAGTTGCAGAGTCTGTGTGTCCAGCTGAGCGCACAGACCTCCCCCTCCCCGTCCTCTCTCACTCCCTGCTCCCTTCCCTCAACATCACACACACTTCGTGGCCCTAACTCCCCTTGCCAGGAAATCTCTTGCCTCAGCAAAGAGTCAGGGAAAGCAAGAAGTTGCTGTGGGCACGTTTGGTCTCTTTACAAAATTGCTGCCGAGGGGTAGTGAGAAATGGGTTTGAACAGCACCCCTCTGCCTCCCCACCTCTTTCCCGTCCGGGAGAATGCTGTAGAGACTACACACTGCAATTTTACGGGCAGGCCTTGGTTCTCCTTCGCTCTGTAATTAAACTGCAGCCTCTCTCCTCCAATCAGGAGCCAGTGTGACGGCTCCACCGGGGATTGAGGGGGAAGTGAGGGAGATGTGAGTGTGGGAGGGAATGATGAAATCATCCAGTTTGGAAACTAAGCCATTGGGGGTGGAGGGGGGTGAGTGGAGGTGGCAAAGAATCATTCACTAGGGGAAGAAGAAGACCACCCCCACCCAATTCCAAGGATCTTTAAGGCCAGTGTGAGGAGGAGAGAAGCTCCCTGAGGGAGGAAGGCCCTCTTGAATGGGGTGCTTGCTTCACTCCTGGTAGAACACCTTCCTGAAGGTGAGGCAGACCTCAGCCGTCCCTGTGCTTTGCTGCTAACACCACCACTTAGGACTGGAGCCCCGTCTAGGCTGTCCTGAGATCTGAGTTGGTACTACTTTGTGTTTCTTTGGTGTCTTCCATCAATCTCCTCCATTTCCCAAGACACAGAAAGTTCAGTGAGGGGAGGGACTGGTCTCTGAGTCCTGTGCACCCCTCTCCCCAGCCCTCGCCCCCTTCTGCCTGGTTTTGTCTGCAGTAGATGGAGATTACCCCATTCTCCCTATGGGCAGCCTCAGGGATGACTCCATAAATGGAAGAACTGCAGCCTGAAGAAACAAAGCTCCTCCTCACTCAAGGTGCTTGGATGAATGTGATTTCACTCCCCCAAGCACTGGTCACTCCACCAGGCACTCCTGCCTCTTCATCCTGGCCATGGGCCGGCAATAAAACCCCATGGACTGAGTGCCATTGTGTACAGAGCTAATGCCAAGCAGCATTTCCTAAATATTAGTCATTCGGGAAACTGCTTCCAATTTTGCCATATCTTTGAACCACCTCGATTATTATTTACTTAATATTATCTTTAAGTCAACTCATTTTATTTACGTAAAATATTACAAACAGTAAGGGCACCTGGATGGCTCAGTCATTAAGCGTCTGCCTTCGGCTCAGGTCATGATCCCAGGGTCCTGGGATCGAGCCCCGCATAGGGCTCCCTGCTCGGCGGGAAGCCTGCTTCTCCCTCTCCCTCTGCTATTCCCCCTGCTTGTGTGCTCTCTCTCTGTCAAATAAATAAATAAAATCTTAAAAAAATATATTGCAAACAATAATATGCCTAAAAACACAGGTTTAACATGCTATTTTTCCTCTATACATGAAAACAATAAAAGATATTTCTTGGAATATCACCTAAAATCAGCTTGTGTACCATATATTGGTACAAAATGTAAGAGGTATTTTAATCTTTTGGCCAGGTTAAGTATTTTAGGCAAGTCTCTGAGGATCAGTCCCCTCATCTACAAAATGAGAATAAAAATGTCTGCTCCATCCTCCTGAGATAATAAATATCCTATGAAGGGCAATGGACAGGATCAAGAGCTATCAAGTAAGAAGGGAATTTTTAATAGAAGACATGGCCAGGAGAATGGCATAAAATTTAATAGACATGGGAATTTTTTTAAAAAAGTATTAATTGCTAAAAGAGGAAGGAATAGACAGTGTTGCATATACTCAAAAGAACAGAAGCCCTGCACCAGATACTGCAAAGAGATCTAACAGAAATAGTAGAGAAATGTACAGGCTATTAAAGGAAACAATACACACCCACATGAAAAACACAAATAAAAGAACCTATAAGGAATTATAACCCTGATTATAATTCTATTGAGCTATGAATGCAAAGCAAGGGAACAACGAGCCTCTGGATATATCAGAGGGAGCTCTGCAGCCTAAACAGTGGGCTGGGAAGGCTTCCTGGAGGTGGTGTTAGAAACAGAGTTCAGGCTCCTTGGTTGTGAGGGTGTTTCTGGAATCCTTTTTTCTTCTCCCGTCATCTCAACTCCACGTTCCCCTGGGTTTCAGCCGTGGACAGCAGGTGCCCGTTGGAAACTGCTTTTCTGGGGCTGCTGGTGGTTGGCAGGACATCAGGGCCCTCCGAGGCGGCAACACGTAGTCTCTGTGGTGACTCCCAGTGCCCAGCCCGCTGGTGCTCTGAGTCCGCTCCAGAGGCCCCCAGTCCTCTCCTCTTACCTCTCCTCTCACCCTCTGGTGGGCACCTTACCTTCCTCACTGTCTGTGAAGTGTTTCTCTCTCCCCTCTGCAACTTGTCACAGTGCAACTATTTCTATCTCCTGTGTTTCCCTTGCTCTGTCACACTGTAGCTTAGCTCAGGTTGGGTCTCTTTCTCTCTTTCTGCATTCTCGGCCTCTTTTTCATCATCATTGTTATCCTCATGAAGGATTTTATTTTTCATGCCCACGCCCACCCCCAGCTAGAGGCCTCCTGAGACCCAGCCCTCTTCTTCTAGAGAAAAGAGTCCTAAGGACTCTGCTACATTGTAATGATAATCAGTGGCCAGGACTTTGAGGTAACATTGTCTGCGGGTTTGGGAAGAAGGGATGGTTTAGAGTCACAATGAATCCCCTACTCCCGTTACACACACACACACACACACACACTGCATTTGGGCACCTTGCCAATACTTTACAAATTGTGCCTCCTGCCCGTGAGCCAGAATGGAGAATCAATAATTATTTCCATCCACATCTTTACAAAATAGTAAACAACCCGGAGGCTCAGCCAAGTCAATGACCTCAGTTCCTGCTCTTTGTCCAGAATCCTGGTCTCTGGACCTTCGGTGTGTAAAGGGGCATTTGAGTTGTAACACCACAGACTTCATAGCCTAAAACAACCAGAACGAGCACAACCCACTTTAGAGGCTGTTATTTGGGGGTTCCCCAGGCCAGCTCTGCCAGGTAATCCACAGGGTAATTCTTTGCAGGTCACCAAACTGCTTGGAGCCTCGGTTTCCTCGTCTGCAGAATGGGGTAAGAACACCTAGCTCACGGGGCTTCAGTGAAGATCGAGTAGAGTCACTCATGAAGGCCCCTGGCAGGAGGTTTAGTCCCAAGAGCAGACTCAACTCAATGTCTGCCAAACCCCAGCTGGTCTTGACTGAGGGGCTCTCGCTTCTTGCAGCAATCCTCCGCCCTTGAAAAAACAAACAAACAAACAAACAAACAAACGCTGATCCAGAATAGGGGGTGCCTGGCATTCTTCAGGACCACCTGTTGGGACTGAGCCCTATCTCTCATTCCCCGGCCTCTGTGATTCCAAAGAGACCTACCAAGCCAGAGGGAGATCGTCACCTTGCAGCGTGCCACCTGCCACTGTCTGTCTGCCCCACAAGGTCCTGGTTGGGGGAAAATATTATTGTTTTTTTGGCCACTTGTTTGATCCTCCAGAGTCAATATTTGTGGAGATAAGCACAGTGTCATGCAGCCAGTGGCTTTGTTTACAACTCAGCCCCCGTCCCATTGGGTTCCAGTCCCCTCGGGGCCACCGTGTGCGGTGAGAGGGTGCATTTCAACAGCAGTGGGTCCTGTCACTCACCTGGACTGCCTGGGTGAGGCCGTGGAAGAGGGGCTCGAGTCAGTCTGCTCCTGCTCCTGAAGGTGTGTACTCAGCCTGCTCTGCCCGTGCTAGGGAGGAGTTTGACGGGGCCTCCCCAAGGCTGGCGGCCTGGACTCCTGTCCCAACAGGCCTTTCCTTTAGCACACATCCCAGGCCGACCCTGGCCTTCCCCACCAGACTGTCAGGTCCTGGAGGGGTCTTTTCTATCAGAAGAAGATCTTCTGCTTCCACTTCACATACAAATGCTTAGAGGGGTTTTCCACCAGGTCCAGAGGGCTTAAAATATAGGGTCTGAGGGGTATGCAAATGTCCCTTGGAAGTGGCCTGGAAGGGAGAGCACCCCCAAAGGCTGGGTGGGCAGCTATCTGCCAGGGCAGCTACACACAGGATGCAGTGGGAGGCCAGAGGGACACCTGAGAGTGAGACACCTGCTCATAGGAAGCCACTGAGGACAGAGAAGACAAACATAGTTTCAAAGGAAGCCCAAACCACAAGTCATGGGGACGGGCAGTCAAAGCTGCAGCGGGGCTGCTTCTCATGCGGGCGGCTCTATATATTCTAAGGGACTGGAAGCAGGCATGGAATTATTTAACCCTGGTTCATGGTTTTCTAGAGAGACACCAGCGAGGCTGGCTAGCTAACCCCAACACCAACAACCCGGGAGGAGGAGGATGGGGCAGAAGAAGGAGGGCAAAAGGGCAGCAGAGCCTTGGCTTGGCTGGGTGGTCTGCCACGTACCCATCTCTCAGCAAAGTGGCTTCCAAAATTAATCTCACTTAATTACCTTATTTAATTCTCACGACCACCATATGGGGCAGCAGCTCTCAGTATCCCCACTTTTCAGATAAGGAATGTGAGGCTCTGAGAGATTAAAGTGATTTGTTTGGTCCCAAGGTCATATGGCCTGCTGAAAGCAGGTGCCACATGGGATTTTGCTGACCTTGGTCGAGGCACTTCCAGCAGATCTGTGTTTGATAAACTCATCATTGTGTACTGTAGACAGCCAGGCCCTTGTTATCCTGTCTTAGCCATTTCCTTGATGATTGCTCTTTCTCTCCTTTGAGACAATAGGGCACACTGTCCCCAGGCACCGCCTTACGACCGCACCCCCCCACTGCCCAGCACGGGGACCTCTCTGCCGCACTTCCCGTAGAGCTTCACATTCCGCAGTGTGCGTATCTACTGAATGTCCGTCTCCCACACTGGACGGCCAGTCCCTTGCACTCCAGGACTGACCATCGCATTCACCGCCATGATCCCCAACCTGGCCCAGGGTATGACTCTTTCACACCCTGGCACCCCAGACTTCTACTGATCTTCTCCTCCAATCTGTGCAAACTTCCCTTTCCTGAAGTCAAAGGGATGAGCCACGGGCAGAGTGCCCAAGGCAGCTAGACCTCAAATCAGGACCTGTGGTCTCACAGCACATGCATGTGCATGTGGCGCACATGATAGTGATGAGAGAGCAAAAGGCACACTGAGGGCAAAACACGGAGGTGACACCCCGCAAACCACAACACCTCCCCCCCAAGGCGGAATGTGTACATAGAACCTCCTCAGGCACCAGTGACAGTCTAAGAACAAAGGTGGTGGAGGGGTGGGGGGGAGGGACGATGACAAATGGTCAACTGATAAAGATCACACTCACATAGGACACGAAACTCCACTACAGTGTGTCACTGTCTTCATGATTTACAAGAAAAACACAATCTTAACAATAGCCCAACCTCCAGGACCTACAGACTCAACTTCCTGGAGCCCTAACATCACCTTCGCCTCCAGAGGATGGAAAACCCTATGTAATCAGTCGCTCCTCACACTCACAGAGCAGCTCTTTCTGCCCCCGTGCTGTAAAGAACACCTTTTTTCACCATTACCTGTCTCCAGAATTCTTTCTTGACCGTTGGGCTCATGATCCCTTTTCGTATTTTGGTGGCCCCAGTACAGGGATTCTACATCTTCCCTCATCTGGACTCTGAGCCTCGGTGCAAACTTGGTGAGTTACCCTCACTTCTCTTTTTACTTTCACTTCTGGGGCTCTTCAAGGAGCACGGTCATTGGCCTCACTGGTCTTACACTTTTGTGTGGATCGCTCAGGCTGCAATCACCCAGCCCATGGTTACTCTACAGGAGGAACAAAAGCCTGCCTTTTGACTGGGGGCTAGCACCCTGGCTGCAATGGTACAAGACCCAGAAACTTGATGCCCTCTCTTTATTCTTATTCTTATGCAGAGTTGTCTTTTGGGCACGGGACAGCCACCGAAGTCACCAGGACAGTGGTCAGTCTAAAGACTCCCATGTGAGGTTGCCTCCTCATCGGTCTACTGTGATCGCCTCCACACCTCTGGTCTAGCTGCTTCTGGCCGATGGACCTCCACCAGGAGCCAGTTGAAACCAGTACATGATTGAGTTAAAACTCTCCCAGGGCCATGTCCTGTCTGGAAGAAAGAAGGACATTGTTAGGCTGTCCTCTCTCCAGAGAAAGGAAGACAGGAACTCACTCCCCCCGACCTCCCCCAGAGCAGGAACAGGAGGATCTGGCATGACGGGGGGAGGGGGGGTCTGAGGCTGGTCTGCTCCCTCTGACACCAAGATGACCGAGTCCTGTGTCATCCTGGATTGGAAGGTAAGTCTGTCAATTTTCTTACTGATACAGGAGCCACTTACTCTGTTCTTATTCAGCACTCTGGCCCAACTTGTCTTTCTAGCCATAATACTGTTAGCTAGCAGTGAACCTAAAACATGCCTCCAGGCAATGCCTTTAACCTGTGAATACAAAAGTCAGTGAGTTACTCATGTTTTTCTGGTCCTCTGTCTTGTCCCACTCCATTACTTGCACGAGAGACATAGTGTACAAACTGGGAAGGAGGTTTGTTCTTACTAAAAAAGAGGATGGCTTGTTCTCTTTAACACCTGGAGAACTAACACCTTACCCCGATATCCCTTCTAATATCTGGAAGGAAGTAAACGCACAGGTGTGGGATGGCGATGTCCCAGGACGGGCTCGTAAAGCCCAGCCAGTCAAAGTGACCTTGAAGGGCCCAGCCACTAGACCTCCCAAAAACCAATATCCCTTAAAACCTGAGGCAAAAGCCGGGTTACAACCACTTATTGGTGAGTTTCTCAAACATGGTATTTTGAAACCTTGTCAATCAAGAACAATTAATCCAATCAAGAAATGGGCAGAAGACATGAACAGACATTTCTACAAAGAAGACATCCAAATGGCCAAGAGACACATGAAAAAGTGCTCAACATCACTCAGCATCAGGGAAATACAAATCAAAACCACAATGAGATACCACCTCACACCAGTCAGAATGGCTAAAATTAACAAGTCAGGAAACGACAGATGTTGGCGAGGATGCGGAGAAAGGGGAACCCTCCTACACTGTTGGTCAGAATGCAAGCTGGTGCAGCCACTCTGGAAAACAGTATGGAGGTTCCTCAAAAAGTTGAAAATAGAGCTACCCTATGACCCAGCAAGTGCACTACTGGGTATTTACCCCAAAAATAAAAATGTAGTGATCCGAAGAGGCACCTGTACCCCAATGTTTATAGTGGCAATGTCCACAATAGCCAAATTATGGAAAGAGCCCAGAGGCCCATCGACAGATGAATGGATAAAGAAGATGTGGTATATATATACAATGAAATATTACGCAGCCATCAAAAAATTTGAAATCTTGCCATTTGTCAAACATGGATGGAACTAGAGGGTATTATTCTAAACGAAATAAGTCAATCAGAGAAAGACATCATATGATCCCATTGAAATGCAGAATTTAAGAAATAAGGCAGAGGATCATAGGGGAAGGGAGGGAAAAATGAAACAAGACGAAACCAGAGAGGGAGACAAACCATAAGAGACTCTTAATCTTGGGAAACAAAGTGAGGGTTGCTTGAGGGGAGGGGGGTTGGCAGATGGGGTGGCTGGGTGATGGACACTGGGGAGGGTATGCCCTGGGTGTTGTGTAAGACTGATGAATCACAGACCTGTACCCCTGAAGCAAATAATACACTATATGTTAATCAAAAAAAATAAAAATAAATTTAAAAAACCTTGTCAATCTCCTTTAACACTCCAATTTTACCAGTAACAAAACCAAATGGAGACTATCAGATGGAACAAGATTTAAGAGCTATAAATGAGGCACTGATGTCTAATCATCCCATAGTGACAAATCCATATACTATTCTCACCCAGGTCCCTGGTGATGCCAACTGGTTTTCAGTACTTGATTTAAAAGATGCCTTCTTGGGGCATCTGGGTGACTCAGTTGGTTAAGCGACTGCCTTCGGCTCAGGTCATGATCCTGGAGTGCTGGGACTGGAAGAAACACAACCACTATTTGCTTTTGAATGGGCCTCACCTTCAAGCCCATGGGCTGCTCAATGAACTGGACAGTCTTGCCGCAGGGATTTAGAGACAGTCCTCACCTGTTCAGGGCTGCACTTCGTAAACACCTCTGTGATATCTCCTTGCCTCAAGGGACTATAATTCAGTACATGGGTGACATTTTAATCTGTAGTCCCACAGAAGAAAAGTCTAAAAGTAATTCTATAACTTTACGTAAATTCTTGGCAGACAGAGGGTATCATGTAGGTGCAAATATCTAAACAGAAAGTGCAATATTTGTAATGAGTTAACACCAGGTTCCCGTACCCTGTCTCCCGACAGGAAAAAGGCTATATTAGATCTTGGACCCCCCGCTACATACTTTCCTAGGTATGGCACATGTTTGCCACCTGTGGATTCCTGGATTTGGGCTCTTAACCAAACCATTGTATGATTCAGTTGAAGGCCCTGATGAAGAACCTTTACTCTGAACTAAAGCCCAGCAGACAGCCTTTCAAACATTAAAAGCTAAACTTTTGTCAGCCTTGGCTTTGGCTTTACCAAATTTAGAAAAACCTTTCGGGCGCCTGGGTGGCTCAGATGGTTAAGCGTCTGCCTTCGGCTCAGGTCATGATGCCAGGGTCCTGGGATCGAGCCCCACATCGGGCTCCCTGCTCCTTGGGAGCCTGCTTCTCCCTCTGCCTTTCTCTCTCGCTCTGTCTCTCATGAATAAAAAAAAAAAAAAAGAAAAAGAAAAACCTTTCACTTTATATGTAGCAGCTTTGGGAGTTCTTAGCCAGAAATTAGGAAATGAAGTAAGACCAGTGGACTATTTTCAGTCACTTGATACTGTGGCCCAGAAGTGGCCAGCTCGTCTTGAGCGGTGGCTGCCACAGCCCTCCTGGTGAAGAAAACAAAAAAAGCTTTAAAACTTACTATGGGACCATCTTTGGCAGTGATAGCTCCACATCAGGACCAAAGTGTCCTAGAGACCAAAGGCCACCAGTGGATGATGGGAGGCCCACTTATTAAATACCAGGCTATGCTTTTCGACAAACCTGAAATGATACTTCAAGCCTTTCAAACTTCAAACCCAGCTACCCTTACACCTGGACCTGACCATCATACGTCCAGGCTAGAACATGACTGCTCAGAAATTATCGATCTTGTTTATTCCAGCAGAGCAGACTTCAAAGATACCCCTGATGAAAATGTAGATGAGGGCCTCCTGGGTGGCTCAGTCGGTTGAGCGTCTGTCTTCGGCTCAGGTCATGATCCTGGAGTCCTGGGATTGAGTCCCACATCGGGCTCCCTGCTCAGCGGGGAGTCTGCTTCTCCCTTTCCCTCTGCCTGCAGCTCCCCCTGCTTGTGCTCTCTCTCTCTGTCAAATAAATAACTAAAATCTTTTTAAAAAGAAAGAAAGGAAAAAATGCATACGACAATTGGTTTACTGAGGGCAGTAACTTCGTGGATATGGGAGAAAGAAAAGCCGGATTTGCTATAGTTAGTTTAACTAAGACCATTGAGGCAAAAGCCCTTCCAATAAAAACTTCTGCCCAAAAGGCTGAATTAATAGCACTTACCCATGCTCTTCAATTGGCGAAAGGCCTAAAAATTAATATTTATACTGACCCCGTAGTGCTACATCCCATGGGGCAATTTGGAAAGAAAGGAGATTATGATGAAGCAATAACTCCCCAATCAAATATGGGCCTGTAATTATTGCTCTTCTTGAGGCTGGACACCTACCTCAGGAGGTAGCTGGGACTCACCTGAGAGGACATCAAAGGGACACGACCTTAGAATCTAAGGGAAACAATTTGGCAGACCGTGCAGCCAAGCAGGCAGCACGAAATAAACAAATATTGAGTCTTATACCAGTCTTGACTCCAGTAAAGTCCATTCCTCCAGTTTATTCAGACCAAGAAGTTCACATAGCCCAGGAAAGAGGATACTCAAAAAATGCACAGGACTGGCTTGTTAATGATGAAGGGAAAATCCTTACACCCTAAAATAACCAATGGAAGGTAATACAGGGTTTATACCAGGCTACTCATTTGAGCAGAAATGCTTTAAAACATTTAATTAAAAATATATTTGGGGCACCTGGGTGGCTCAGTTGGTTAAGCGACTGCCTTAGGCTCAGGTCATGATCCTGGAGTCCCGGGATCGAGTCCCGCATCGGGCTCCCTGCTCAGCAGGGAGTCTGCTTCTCCCTCTGGCCTTCCTCCCTCTCATGCTCTCTGTCTCTCATTCTCTCTCTCTCAAATAAATAAATAAAATCTAACAAAAATAAATAAATAAAAAATAAATAAAAAAATAAAAATATATTTGATGGAGGGAAATTTAACAGCTACAGTAAAACTGTTCTGCCGATCCTGTATTGTTTGTGCCCAAGTAAATCTGGAAGGCACAGTCCCCCCACACTTCCACCCCCACTTTTGAAACCAGTCCAAAGGCATGGAACATATCCAGGAGAGGACTGGCAGCTCAATTTCACACAAATGCCTCCTCGCAAAGGCTAGAAGTTCCTACTAATATCTGTTGATACCTTCACTAGATGGATCGAGGCCTTTCCACATAAAACTGAAAGAGCCACGGAAATAACCAAAGTCTCGTTGTGAGAAGTTATTCCTAGATTTGACCTTCCACGATCCCTTCAAAGTGACAGTGGTCCTTTTTTTACTGCACTCAACAAACAGCACAAGCTTTAAAAATTAAACATTTTCTACATTCAGCCTGGCACCCACAATCCTCTGGAAAGGTAGAGAAAGCCAATCACACTTTAAAATGACACCTTACTAAACTTAGTTCTAGAGGCCCAGGAAAACTGGGTCACTCTCTTACCAGTAGGACTTCTCAGGGTGAGGAAGACTGCAACACAGCCTCTAGGACTCAGCCCTTTGGAAATTATATGGAAAACCATTTCTTACCGAGGACCTGTTACTGGATGAAGATTATAATCCTTTATTAAATGATTCACTCGAGGCTGGTTTAATTCATAAGTCAGTTAATAAATAGACTGGTCACGTGCTCCCAAAAGCTGACTCAAAGATAACTGAAAGTCCACCCAACGCGAGCCCCAGAGACACGGTTTATTTAAAAGACTGGAAATCCAGCACAGTGGGGACTTCAATCCAAAATGGAAAGGTCCATATCACATATTATGTACTCCCGCTGCAGTAAAATTAGAGGGACCTTCTTCCTGGACTCATATATCTAGAACAAAACCTGTACCTCCTTCACAGGAAACGCGTGAGCAAACTAACGTGCCTTCTTACTCTTGTAAACTTCTAGAAGATCTCAAGCTCCTCTTCAAACGACGATGAAGATGGTCCCTACCACGTGAAGATACTTCTTTGCATTGGACTCAGCTGCCTCCACCTTCCATCACTCCCATAGCTGTTCCCCAGCTGACCAATGTTGACCCACAGGTAGGGACATCTCTACACCTCTAGTCAGTAGGAAGAAGCTACAGAAGATGAAACCTTCTGCCTTCAACAACCTTAAAGATTTAAGGGTCAGGATTGTTCGGCGGTGGAGGGGGATTGATGAGAGAGCAAAAGGCACACTGAGGGCAAAACATGGAGCTGACACCCCGCAAACGACAACCCCCACCCCAAGGTAGAATGTGTACATAGAACCTCCTCAGTCACCAGTGACAGCCTTAAGAACAAAGGTGGGGGGGGGTACCACGACAAATGGTCAACTGATAAAGATCGCATTCATGTAGGACACGAAACTCCACTACAATGTGTCACTGTCTTCATGATTTACAAGAAAAACACAATCTTAACAATAGCCCAACCTCCAGGACCTACAGACTCAATTTCCTGGAGCCCTAACATTACCTTCGCCTCCAAAGGATGGAAAACCCTATGTAATCAGTCACTCCTCACACTCACAGAGCAGCTCTTTCTGCCCACGGGTTCTGTCCCTGTCCTGTCCCCACCTTTTCACACCATTAAACGTCTCCAGAATTCTTTCTTGACTGTTGGGCTTGACGATCCCACATCGTTAGGGACAAGACAGAATGTTTGGACTCAGGGAGTCCAGGTCATACGGTCACTGCACCTGTGATGAAAAATAGAAGCCACCACAATGCGAAGTCTCAGAGAAGAGATGGGCGAGGTGAATCACTAGCCAAGCCCATCTCTAGAAGACTGCTGAGCAGAAACCCTCCAGCCTCACAAAGCTGGGAGTGGCACCCCGTGAGGGCTCTGTTCCAGCTCACCTCCTCACCTTGTCTTTGGAAAAGTGCAGGACTGGGCTGCAGAAGTCACTTGCTAATTGAAGACATAAGAGGCATTCCTTCACTTACTCACTTGTTCAACATGCACTGATTAGGCCCTGAAAATGTGCTCTGGGCAAATAAAAATGAATGGGACTCAATGCAATTCTTGTCCTCAAAAGTCCTGCCACACTAATGAAGCAGGCAGGCTTTGTGGGATGAGGGGGTGGGAGCAATGCTAAAGATCTCCAGGGCAATGTGGCAGGGCACCTGCCTCAGCACAGAAAGGGCTTCTTGGAGATGGTAAGACTCAGGAACTGAGTCTAGAGACAGAGAAGAGCCGGATGGGTTGGGAAAAGCTTTCCAGACCATTGGTATGGTATGTGGAAAGGCATGGAGTAGAAGCAGCTTGGGGCCCTGTGGGAATAGCTTGTGTTTGATGTTGATGGGAAGTCAAGTGTAAGATCCCCATCTCCCGGACCATCCCCGGTTGCTGACCCCCTGCTCAGATCTGACCCCCAAACCCCAGGTGTCATGTGTCATCCTGTGATCTAAGATAGGGATGAAAATGTTCCCATATCTAGGAAGAGAATTCTAAGACCAGTGTTACTATAAGAGCAAACAAAGAGTGGGAATAGAGATAGGTCCTCAGAGATCTCCAGAAAGGGGGTCGGTGACCGACAATTGTGGTGGTTTACTCAACTCAACTCAAGAAGCATCCAAGAACGAGGAATAGCTACCACACGTGCCACGCCACCCATGGGCCAGGCACTCCCAGGCGCTCCTATCTCAAACTCAGAATTCTCCCAACAGTCCCACAAGGTAAGAGCCATTCCTGTGCCCACTTTACAGAGGAGAAGTTGAGATACACAGGGAGAGGTTAAGTCACATGCCTTAGAGCATGTGGTCCTTTTCCAACCCAGACTCTGCTCCAGAGTTTGTGCTCAATAACAGGACTTCTCAAGTTACCTCTGGCGAAAGACCAGTTGTCCCAGCTTCATCACAGACTGACACTTCTGTAAAATACTAGTAATAAAATGAATTACTGGAAAAACGATCACAGGTTTGGATAGCGCAGCCATGGCAAACTGCTCTACGCTTACTCTGGGTTTCTACCTCTATCTCTTCACAGCGCTGAGCAGCATGGGGTGCACATTTGGAGTAGCGCTAATCCACCTCACTATCCACTTACTCATGCGCTGAGGAGGTGAGGGACTGAGCCGGGCGCAGAAAAAAAAAAAAAATCACTTGTCTGGATTACAAAGGCTGAACTGTGAATCTCCACGGCTCACCCCAACATTAAGGATTCCTGAGACACTTGGCTCTGGGTTCCTGGTTGGGGTGACTTAGGGAGAGCTCCCCTGTATTGTACGGGAGTGCTATTAGTTAGCTCCAAAGGTCTCGTCCCAAACCCAAATGCTAGGATTCCATCTCTTTTTGCAACACCCCAGCTCAGCAGAAATGTCTGCACGACCAGCTGTTTCTGTTCATGCATTCATTAATAAAAGTAGTGAATGCAACGAGAGCCACCCTTTTCTTTCCTTTGTCAGGTCCTGAAAGGGGGCAGGGAGGGAGCAGGAGAGCCTGCAGACGCAGGGGACGTGCCAGACGTGCAACAGGAAGGGCTCCGCAGACGAGGACTGTGAGGAAGGAAGGCAGGTGGGCGGAAAGCGGGCTGACGGCAGGGGGGAGGGGAGGGGGGCAGGGCCGGGTGACAAAGGCAGACAGACACATGGAACCAATCACCCCCGGCAGTGGGGTGGGGGGTGCACCTGGGAATTAAAAAACACCTGGCCATTTCTGGAACAGAGGAGGATTAAGAGCTGCTGAGGAAAATGGAGCTGATGATAGAGCAGGACTGGGTGAGACGGAAGGGCACTCTGAACGGCTCAGCTCCCCACCCCCACCCCGGGGACCTTACTTTGATCTCTTGGGGATTGGGCAGTGGCTATTTCTCACAGTCTATCAGTAGGGCGGGGAGGAGGCCACTCTGGGTCTTCCATTCAGAGACTTAAAAGGAGGAAATTGGTTACAGAGGTGCTAGAAAGCCTCTTTGGGCCAGAGGGAGCATGAGGAGTGGAGGAGGATTCTCCAGCGAGGGTTGCCCCACAAAATACAAGACACTAGTTCAATTTGAATTTCTGATAAATAATTCAGGGTATAAAAAATGTGGTATATAGTGTATAAAATGCCACAGAATCCTACACTTCAACATGATTAAAATGGTAAATTGTATATTCCATGTATTTTTCCATAATAAAAAAAATTTGAATATAGAATTGTATTCAGTTTATTCAGTTTATCTGAAATTCAAATTTAACCAGTGCCCTTTATTTATTGACTCTGGCCACCCCACACGCAGGAGGAGCTCAAATGATGCAGGGGGCTGCCCAGAAGGAGCCGGGGCCACAGAGGAGACCCAGCGGCTGCTGGAGACGTGGCAGGAAGCGGAGGCGATGGAGGAGAAATGGTTTGAGTTGTCCCCTCCTCCCACCCTCCAGTGACCCACCAGTTCCTCCCAACAGCCAAAATTCCTAGAAGCTGGTGGGTGAAGGAGCCTCAGAAATGCAAGGGCAAGGAAAGGATCCGAGAGCAAACACGCAGTTATTTTAAATGCCCCAGGAAGGCTGGATTGGCCAGGCCCAACAACACCAATCTCATTTTATCTGCAGGCTGCAAGGGAGCCCCACGCCTCAATCAGGTCATCACTCTGAGGTCCTTGCTCTCACTCCCCTGATCCACAGGCCATCCACAGGCCATCCACAGGCCATTCACGGGCCAGGAGTTACTGCTTGCTGTTAAGGCAGCAGACAAGGGCACATTTGTGAGTGCCCCGGAGCTGGGAATCAAGGAGGCGTGCTTCAGCTGGAAGTGGAAGGATATGGTTCCCGTCTTGCAGCTGGGTCCCCGATGTCTATTCATTTCCTTTAATCTGATGTCTGCTTATGAGATAGGCACAGTCCACAGCAACGGCGTGCAGGGTAGTAAGTGAAACAGACACATTCCACATTCTTCAGGGGCTTACGGTTCTAGTGGGTCGGGGGGATATAAAGTGCAATGAGAATGAGCTGAGACACAAGAAAGAAGACAAATGCTAGAGAAGACTAGCAGAGAAATGACAAGGCAGCTCATGATGAACAGGATGTGGATGGTCTAGGTGACACCTATGGTGGATGGATAGTCTGCCCAGCCTGGTGCTCGATGCTGGGGGACAGCAGAGCAGAACTGGACACATGTGCCCTTCTCCAGGAACTCATGATGTCACTCACAAGAATCCCCAGAAGGCCATCACCAATACGTGTCCACCTGGCTGGGCTTCACATAACAGTATGGGAGGAAGAGAACAGGGGCAGTTGCCCAGAGTTCCTGGGTTCCCACCAAGCTCTGCCTCCAGGTCTGTGGCTCCTGGCGCCTCAGGTCTCCATGGTGGAGTGAGCGTCTGGCCTCAATGATCTCTGCCTCTGCTTTGTGCTTCCTCCTGTTCTGTCCTACTGACATTTCTCTGTTTCATGTCTGGTGACCTCCAAACACAGTCCCAGTGTCAGGCTGCCAGGCTGGCCCTGCCGGGGATCCATCCGCTTGAACCAATTTATATAAACGCTCTGAGTGTCTGTTCACGTGTAAAATGGAAATCATAACAGGACCTCCTACATTGGTAAGGCTGAGTAAAGATACTGCCAGTAAACATGCCTATTAGCTATCGTTACTTCTTATCAGTATTTACTAATCACACTTCACAGACTTAGAAACCAGGAATGTGTTCACTCTCACCTGTCTGTCTTCAGGTCATTGATTTTTAGCTTACAGTTTCCGAACCCCTAGTGGGTAGTGAAATCACTTGATGAGTATATTATTATACATTTAAAAGAAATATTTATGCTAATTACACAACAAAAGACAAGCGTGTCCACAAAAAAGTAGGAAAATAATAGAAACTATGTGTGTATCACAGTGCTGGGGGTAAGTATTGTTCCATGAAAGTAGATAGAGTCTCAGTTGTGGATGCGGGGGGGGGGGGGGGGGGGGGGTGACTGGGCCCGTGCAATGTTGCGATGTAAAATGTAGTTCGTACTGTGGGTCATGGTCAAAAAATTGGAAACCGCTGTTTTAGGTTAAATCATCATTCCTCGCAATTCTACCTTTCATGCTTTTCAACACCCTTCTTCCTTCCGAACCCCCAAGGAGCACCATGCACTCTCCCCCCGCCAACCCTGCACACCTATTCACCCCCCCTTTCCCTTCCCCGCCTCCTCATCATCCCAGAAAAATTTTCTCCCTCCCTGATGCCTCAACGTCCCCAGTCCTCCCCTCCTAGGCCCCTCCCGCTGCAGGCCCCGGGAAAGGTGCTTTGGGTAGCGGATGGCGGGAAGACAGCCAAGTCTTCTACAAGTATCCGCAGCCCCTGGGGTCGGAGGAGAGGAGGGGCAGTGAGGGAAGTTTGGCCTCTTTATAATCAGGGCCTGGACCGGAAACTGAAGGACGCAGAGGGGAGTGAAGGTAGTGGTCTGGGGCCACTTCTCAGGGGCAGTGGGGTTCACCTGGAGGCAGGATCGAGAGGATGGAAAGAACTGTAAAGAAAAGCGGGGAGGAGGGGGTCCCTGAAACCGTCGGGGGTCAAAGAGGGGCCTGCCGAGGAGGCAAGCTCGCTCGAGGAGAGGAGGGACCTGTGGGGCAGGTCTGAGAAGGGCTGGAAAAGGCTGGAAACCTGGCCTCCGGGGGTTGGGGTCCACACAGCGTCTGCAGGAGGGGTCGCCCTAGGAGCCAGCTCCGGCCTTGCTCAGTGAAGTACCTAACCCCTGGTCACTGCAGCTCGCCTGACCAGGGCCCCGGCCACCAGGCTCTCTTCCTCCCCGCGTGGGTCCCCCTGGCGCCGGGGAGGCGCGCTGTGCAGGCTAAAGCCCGGTGTGGGGGGTGGGGGGCCCCGCAAAACCGCCGCACCGCCTCTCCCACCCGCGCTCCGTCCACTGGAGAGCCGAGAAAGTCCGCAGACCTGTTCCACAGCTCTCCCACTCTTTCCTCACACCCGAACCCCAGGGCAGAGGGAAAGGGTCTGTATCATCCCGAGTCTGCCCCTGGGAAGCCCCTGAGGCTCAGACCTGGGGCAGGTCTGGGATGGGTTGGGGGTGGGGGCTGCGCTCCGGCGCTGATTGCATCCGCCAGCAGCAAAAGCCCATCTGAGCGTCCTCTCACCCTGCCCTCTGGACTTGGTCATGATGGGCACCCGTGTCACCTCCCTTCCGGGATTCTGCGTCCTCACCTCTACAAGCTGGGGCTTCCACTGAACGGTATCTAACACCCTTTATAGACAAGCAGTGCTGTTACAGGTGTTTGCCAGGGTCCACAGGTAAAGGGAGTGAGCAAAGCTTGTCCGGTGTAATATCACGAGGAGTAGGACGGGATGGGACAAGCGGGAGAACCCTCGCTCTGTCTCAAAAGGCCACTGGTACTCCACTCCTGCCAACGGGGAAGTTGGAAATCTGAGATTGTGTGTGAAATCTCCAAAATGTTAAATGCTGATAACTAATTTCAAAATATTCTACCATCATGCAGGCCAAGCAAAAAACTCTTCAAGCCCGACTCAGCCTGTTGGTGCCGGTTTTCTGCCTCATCCAAGAAGCTCTCAGACTTAAGCATGCTTCAGAGCCCCCCAAAGGGCTTATGAAGACACAGATTGCCGGGCTCCAGCCCAGAGTTACTGAGTCTGTAAGTCTGGACTGTGGACTGAGGAACTGCATTTCTTTTTCTTTTTTCCAGTAAGCTCTAAGCCTAACGTGGGACTTGAACTCAGTATCCCCAAGAACAAGAGTCGCACGTTCTGTGGACTGAGCCAGCCAGGTGCCCCTGAGGAACTGCATTTCTGACAAGCTCCCAGGTGATACTGATGACCCGGGAAATGTACTTTGAGAACCACTGTCCTACATTATAGGAATACCACCACTATCCCAAATGATGCTTTGCATGATACCAAGGCAGCTTCTCATGAGGCATTTTCAAGATTCTAGATCCTTCATTTGGCAAGTCGAGTGATGATGATGATGATGATGACAATGATGATAAAGAAGCTAACAGTTGGGGGGCACCTGGGTGGTTCAGTTGGTTGAGTGCTTTCAGCTCAGGTCATGATCCCCAGGGGATGGAGCCCCACATGTGTGTCTGCTTCGGGCTCCCTGTTCAGCCTGCTTCTCCCTCTCCCTCTGCCCTTTCTCCCCCGCTCCTGCTTGCTCTCCCTCTCTCTCTCTCTCTCTCAAATAAATAAATAAAATCTTAAAAAAAAAAAAAAAAGAAGAAGGTAACAGTTGGGGTGCCTGGCTGGCTCAATCAGTGGAGCATGCGGTTCTTGATCTCAGGGTCGTGAATTCAAGCCCCACACTGGGCCTAGAGCTTACTTAAAAATAAATAAATACATACAGTTAAAAAAAAGTTAACAGCTGGCTTCTTAAAATGTGTCCTACATGTGGTATTTTACCTACATTAGAGCCTTGAGTCCTCACAAAGCCCCAGAGGTAGGTATTATTAATAGCCCCTAATTACAGATGGAAATAGCTAATAGGTGTGGATTTGGAGCCAGACTATAAGACACCAGAGACCACCTTCTCCCCACAAGGATTCACAGTCTTCTTTGTACACACTCCATCACATATTCAGATCCTCTAGATCATGCTTTTTATGGGTATGTCTCCATAAGTCAAAGCAAATTGTGTGTTAGTTCATCATTCATTCATGCAATGGATCTTTGCCCTTAAACTAGAACTGCAAGTCATGCTACTACAAAGAGGAACACCACAAGCAAGGTAAAAGGATAGGGAGTGATGGTGGGGAGAAAGGTAAAGCTATTTTAAGATAAAGCAGGCAGAGAAGGCCTCTCAAAGGAGGTGGCATTTGAACAGGGACCAAATAAAATGAGAAAGTAAGGAAATGAGGAAGCAGGAGCAGCAAGTGCAAAGGCCCTGGGGTAGAAACAAGTATGGTGTGTTCTAGGACCAGCAAGACCAGTGTGGCTGAGAAGCACGATCAAAGAAGAAAGTGCTAGATGAGGTTGGATAACTGGGCAGGTATCTTAAAGGCCAGGCCAAGGAGTCTGCATTTTATTCCAGGTGGAAAATCATGGAGGGTTTTGAGCAGGGGAGTGACCAGCTCTGATTAGGTTTGGACCAGGATCCCTCAGGTTGCAAGGTAAAGACCAGACTGCAAGGAGGCAAGAGTGGAGAAAATGGAGCTGGTGTCTAAATGACAAGATGCTCGGAGATGCCAGGTCGATGAGCTACTGCAACCTGTCAGCCTCGGTGGATGGGGGAGGGAAATGGTGAAGACAAGAAAGAGAAGAGGAGAGGAAATGAATGTTGGATACAAAAATTAAAAGTATCTGATAAATCAGGGCAGGGGAAGTTCTGCCTCTCTGATGGGGACCCTGGAAAATGAAGGAAGCAACCAGGGTTCCTGCCTCCCAGCCTGGGCACAGGCTGCCCTACCTTGCTGGGGAGAAGAGGTGACTGTCTGTGGGGTTTGGATCTGCACAGAGATGGTTCTAGTCCCCAGACCTCTCTCCTCTTAAGCCTATCAAAAGTGCTTACAATTTCCCACTAGGGGACATGAAATTATTTGAAAAGTGGATTGTGGTAATGGTTGCACAACTGTATACATTTACTAAAAGTCACCAAACTTACTAGGGGGTGAACAGCATGGTATGTAAATCCTACTTCAATAAAGTTGTTTAAAAAAGAAGAAAATGTTTGCCCATAAGGGAATCATCCTTTGAACCTTGAGCTTTTAAGAGTTTGCCTACCACTAAATAGCCTACAGCACTTAAAGAATGCATATGGTAAACATCCAACTAATGGAATAGCATCCATGGAGAGTCCTACTTTTGCAGAACACTGGAAAACATAAGTAAATAAATACTCACTGAATAAATGTGAGAGGCTTTTTTCCTAAACAAGTGGGATATAAAACTATGTATATAATTTCAATTTTGTGGAGCAGGAGCGGGGGAGAAAGGGCAGGGGGAGAAAGGGCAGAGGGAGAGGGAGAAGCAGGCTGAACAGGGAGCCCGAAGCAGACACACACGTGGGGCTCCATCCCCTGGGGATCATGACCTGAGCTGAAAGCACTCAACCAACTGAACCACCCAGGTGCCCCCCAACTGTTAGCTTCTTTATCATCATTGTCATCATCATCATCATCATCACTCGACTTGCCAAATGAAGGATCTAGAATCTTGAAAATGCCTCATGAGAAGCTGCCTTGGTATCATGCAAAGCATCATTTGGGATAGTGGTGGTGTACATGTGTATGAGAGAGAGACAGAGAAAGAGAGGTCCAGACATTAACTGGGTGCTGGGATTAAGTTTTATTCCTGTGTTTTTATTCCCAAGTTTTTAATTTTCCAAATTTCCTACAATTAATTTAATAGTAAAAATGCCCCATTACACAGGAGAGGGCAAAGTAAACCTATATAAAATCGAGTTAAGGGAAACAATGGCCAGGAAATAGGTCCTGTGCATTTATCACTGAAGGCAGATTGTGCGATCAGCAGTGGGCAGAGACAAAGCAAAAAGGAGAAGCAGAAGGAAACAAATTAATATGTTAATCGTGGAACCATAAGCGATGTCAACATTTTTCTCTTAGCTTATCTATATTTTCTCATTTTTCCTCTGAGAACACGTATTATTTGCCTAATGAAAAGGAGGCGTAGAATCTCGTAAATCATTGGCACTGTGATGTTACAGATTGCTTTCTGCTTTTTCATGGACTACTTCATTCTTGTTTTTCCACTGTGGAGATTTAATTTAGTTCAAAAACTCCACAACTATTTATGGAACGCTTCTTCTGTGCCAAGCACTGTCCTAGGCACGGCAGGAAATGGAAAGATTACTGAGACATGATCTGGTCTCCTCTCCAGCAGCTCATCTGACCATCGGAGAGACAGAGACTGGTGCAAAAAAAGGGACCGCCCTGCAGTGCAGGTCACCGCTGGAGGTGGGAAGACAAGGTGCAAGGGGAGTTTAGTTAATTCATCAGCACAAATGTTCTTTTTTAAAGGAAATTCTATTAGTACTGTAAACACTTCTGACAAAAGTAATCTTTCTTGCCTTACTAGCTCGCCAAGTGCAGATCTCTGAGGGAGTAGGTGGGACTTTCTGGAAGGAGCTAATAGTTTCCTGCATCTGTATGTGGGGGGCATTGGGCATTTACATTCATTTAATCCTCGCCCCTGCCTGAGGCGTGTCGGGAGGGAAGGGGAGAATAGTACAAGAGACAGAAGACCAGGCTCTATATGGCTCAACTGCCTGGATTCCAATCCTGATTTTACTACTCAGTAGTTACATGACCTCCAGTAAGTTTCTTAACTTCTCTGTGCCTCAGTTTCTTCCTCCATAAAATGGGTATGACAACAGTACACACTTCATAGGATTTGTAGCAAGCACTAAACACATCATTGTGTATTCTGAACAGTACCTGAGACACAGAACACACTCCAGGATTTTATCATTTATATTTTGGTTCCACCAAGTAAATATTCATGCTACTTTGTATTACCTTTTCCTTCAATTTTTTTTCTTCCAAAAGAGCCAATTTATGACAATGATGCAGCAAACATTTTTGATCACCTACTATGTACCCAATACTGCCCTCCAGCTCTGGGAAAACAAAGATGAATAGAAATGACCCCACCATGGGGTTGCTCTCACAGGTTAGTGCAGGAGAGAAACACAAACACAATTAACAGCGCAGGACTGGTAATTAGTAACAGTGGTTGCCTAAAATGTTCTAAAGTCCCAGAAAACATTTCCCTCTCTCTCTCTCTCTCTCTCTCTCTAATAGTTAAAATGTGGTTCCCATTATTGTGTTTACAGTATTTGCTTGTGAAGGAAAGAAGGAAACTAAGGATCCTTGGGTGTCTGGTATGTGCCAGACAACGTGCTGAGCACCATATATGCATATTCTCCTTTAATTCTATGAAAAGAGTGCAATTATTGTCCTTATTGTACATATAGGGAGATCAAGGTCTTTAGCACAGAGGGCAGGTAACCCCCCTAGGTTATACCACCAATCCTCACAGAGTCAGGACTCAAAATCAAGTCTGTGCTCTTGGCACTATGCTAGATCTGCTCCCAATGTAATATTCTACATGTCATCTGATTTAATTTCCAAAGTCTCCTCTTTGAGGGAGACGTTATTATGCCTATTTTTATACATGAGAAAACTGATGTTCAAGAAATTAAATTATTTGCCCAACATCAAAGAGTTCGTAAGTGACAGACCCGAGTGCCTCCAAAACTGTGGTCTTTTTCTAAAGACTGTGGTCTCTTCCATTTCCTCCTGTGTGAGATAAAGTTGAATTTCCATCCAGGCCTGCAAGAAAGATCCCTGGATTGAGACACTGGAGACGTGAATTCTCATCCTGACTCTGCTACTTATCAGCACAGCAGCCTTGGACAAATGGCTTTCCTTCTTGGGGCCTTTCTGCCCTTATCTGTCCAAAGATAATAGAGGGCTCACCCTTCCCAAAGTCTCCAGAGGAATGTCATAGGAAATAGGCTGAGAGCAGACTCACCGGAATACACCGAGGGTGGGAGCCTACAGGGATGCCCAAGGAGTGAAGAGGAAGGAGGCCCCAAGAATAAACACCCTCCCCCCCACCACCAACTGTGTGCCCGCCATCTGTATGAGAAAGGGGTCTTCAGTCTTCTACCTGCCAGAGATGCAGGTATATGACTTCTTCAGGACTGACTGGGACATTCTATCTCATCTTCAGCAATACCCATAAATGTACATGGAATGCCATATATCAGGCTGTGAGGTTATACACAATCCCTGCCTCATTGGAGAGACAAGGCAGACTCCTGAAAGAAAAAGCCCAGTATGGAAGCAGAGACCAATGCCCACCAGAGTTTTTATTTGAAAGCAGAGCGGGGAGAAAATGGGAAAGACTACATATGAGGATAGAAGGGCCCTGGTTGGGGGTTCAGGAAGCAGTTCACATAAGAAGAAGAGGAAAGAGGGGCATCTTGGACTGAGAGAGTTCTGGAAGGTGAGGATGGACATGAATGGACATATTTTAAGGCTGGTTAGTAGACCAATTCTCTGTAGTGGAGGGCTGGCAAGATACGCCGGAAAGTTAGAGGCCAGTCATGGGGCACTTGAAATGCAAGAATCAGAGACATGTTTTTATCTTTTTATCCTCAAAGAATTTTGAGCATGAGAGTAATGTGATCATAACAGAGCTTTACAATATTACCTGGAGCCAAGTATGACAAACAGGTTAAAGTTGGGAAAAGATGAACAGTCAAAAAAAGTATGATGAGGAGGAGCAAAGCTGAATGGATTTGGGAAATAAAGCACTATTGATGACCTTGTAATGGCCCTCCCCGGGAGGCCAGGGTAAAACCAGATCACAAAAGAGGGAGGAAGGGGTAGACCGTGCTGCAATGAAAATTAAGCATATTACAGTTCTCGGGAGAAACTTCAGAGTGAACGGAAGGTCCATAGGTTATGGGACAGGTTCAAGGAAAGTTGTATCTCCACCCCACCCCCAGCAGGTTAAAGACAGAAAGGAAAATGTCCATAGAGAGAAGGAAGGAAGGCGGTGAGAAGAAGGAGAGCAGTGGTGGGCAGGACGACAAGGTGGGAAGGACTCCCAAGAAAAGGTAGACGGAGGCTGCCTGGCCCTTCCTCCCCCCTTCCCTTCCAAAGCTAAGATATATGGACATATTTGAAAGTTTTGTGGTTTGCCTATAGAGGCGGTTGGATGAGGCTATCCAGCTGTCCCTGTAAGTTCAGCTGGCCTCCATGTTCTCCACAAAATGGGATATTGGGTTGTTAGCTGTGAGGGAGCTGGATGGAGGGCAGCTGTTTTGGTTTGGGTATCCACAGAAGCAGACTGAGATGAGCAGTTTATTTGGGACTGGTTCCAGGAAGCAATAGTACAGGAGCAGATAGGTGGGACAGGGAAGGGAAGGTAGGCAGTCAGATGCCCTTTTAGCCCAGGGGCCACTGTGGGGGCTTCACCTGGTGGAGAACTCTGGGACCAGCATGGAACGCACTCCATGGACTTATCCTGCAAGAGGTAGGGAGCCAGGGAATGTATCTACCAGCTCTCATCAGTCATTGATGGAGGGCTGCTTCCGACAGAAATATCCTGCAGACGCCCAAGTGGACGGCGCCATGCATGTTGGAAGAGAGGGCATAGGCTCTGGCAGCCAGGTGCAGACAGTTGGAAGCATTCCTGGAAAGGATACCAGCTGAGAAGATATGGATCCAGCACCAAAAGCATCTGCTAGAGACAGGAACTTCGGGGAATAAAAAATGTTTGAAACAGAACCAGGTGAGGTGAGTAATCATGGTTCTCTGGGGGTAGGTAAAGGAGGGTCTAGCAACAGTAGAGTTGACTCAGATTAAAGGGTGTGCATCTGGAATGATGTAATGAAACAAAACTTGGGACCCAATCAGATTCCAGAAACACTTCACCATCTGAGAGGTGAGACCAGAGACCGCAGATGGTCGGGATGAGCCATGGCAAGAAAAGCGGTCATAGCAGGAAGTCGGGAGATGGAAACATTCCAAGTCCTGGAGACCCAGCAATGGGCTGGTTGTTGCTGCATCTAGATGTGATATGAGGATATAAAAGTAGACACCACCATGAACCAGAAGAGCTAGAAATGGAAGATTATAGGTTCCACTGCCCTCATTCAACTGATAAGGAGCTGAAAGGGACAGAAAGGGGAATTTGGAGGACATGAGGTGGCTAGTGAATTTCAGTGCCAGAATGACAACCCACATGCTTCGCTACTGCCTTGGGCTGTTGTCCCCTGGGCTGGATTCCAGTGATTATGAAAGGTCGAATCAGCAGACAGAGGGAAGCAGGAGGGTAAAGAAAGTGTAATCAGAGCACCTTTGGAGCGAGCGCCTGGAAGGGACAGTAGAGCAGTTATGGCCTTAAGTAGAAGGAGCTAGTGTGGTTTTGCTGTTAGCGTAGCAGGGGCTCTAGCACTTTCGTAGAGGAGGGTGGGAGCAGTCTGGTAGGAAGGGGGATCTTGTGAATGTATCTCACAGTTGCCTTTGCAAAGAGAACTGTTTTCTCTGAGATTTGGGGGAGGGTTTTTTTTTTTTTTAAGATTTTATTTTTAAACAATCTCTACACCCAGCATGGGGCTCAAACTGACAACCCCAAGATCAAGAGTCGCATGCTCTACCGACTTTGCCCCAGATTTGGGGGAGGTATTGATGAAGATTACAGAGAACCAGCTAAAGCCCACTCCCTGCTTTCTACACCCCACCCGTTGGTGCTGTCCTGGATCAAAAAATAGATAGAGGAAATGGAGGAAATATTTGTCCTAAGGGAATTCAGCCCTAAGGAATGAGGAATTTAGTCAGACACAGTGAAGATGAAGGTCATACTTTTGAGAACAAGTCTAAAGCCCAGGAGTCTTGAAAGCTGAGCTGTTCAATTTCACAGGACCCTAGAAGCCCACATGCCTTCTCTGTAAGTTCCTACATTTCATGTTAAGATACAACAAGAAGATACAAGTCTTACTCTTTAAAAGGTCTGCCCCTCACTCAGGGTTGGGGGAGTCCTTAGGGATGAGGACAGAGTGAGGAGTTACCCACGGAGGATCACATGACCGTCATGCTTGGAAATGATACATCGACTCAGTCCTCATGCTGAGGGTGGAGAACCTCAGTCCTGGCTGCACCCTGTTGGTCTCCTGCCTGGGGTGACATTTAGTCGTGTGAGCAATCCTTAACCCAAGTTGGAAAGCTATTTGCAACTTAATGTCTGGGATCCTCGGGGGCCACCTTTTGGTTCTATGGGAAGGCACTGTCTGAAGTGACTGGGGGTCGTCTGCATTGGCAAAGGCCCTGAAGTGATGGGCAGCAAAACAGGAGGAACCTCCTAACAAAAGCGGGACCCACACACTGGATTGTCACTGGTTATGCGATGAGAGCACCGGGGTAGGAAAGGTGGATGAGACAAGACTTCAAGAGAAGACGTATTTGGTATCAACAGTTGGTTTTCAACAAGTGTTCTAAGACCATTCAATAGGGAAAGAACAGTCTTTTCAATAAATGGTTCTAGGAAAACTGGACAGCCACCTGTGAAAGAACGAAGGTGGACCCTGACTTCATACCATATATAAACGTGAACGCAAAATAAACCCAAGACCTAAAAGTAAGAGCTAAACTTATAAAACTCTTAGAAAAAATAGAGGGAAAATCTATATAACATTGGATTTGGTGATGATTTCTTGGATTTGATACTAAAAGCACAGGAAACAAAAGAAAAACTAGAAAAATTGGATTTCATCAAAATTAAAAGGAATTAATTAGGAATGATGAATTATTAGGAATAATTACGAATTATTAATAAAGAATTAACATCTAGTTTATATAAAGGACTCTAACTCAACAAAAACAACTCAATTAAAAATAGGCAGAGATCTTAAAAGCTCTCATCACAAGAAAATGGTGACAAATGCTAACTAGATGGATTGGGGTGATCATTTCTCAATATATACAAATATTGAATCATGGGACGCCTGGGTGGCTCAGTTGGTTAAGCATCTGACTCAGCTCAGGTCATGATCCCAGGGTCCTGGGATGGAGCTCTGCTCAGCGGGGAGTCTGCTTCTCCCTCTCCCTCTGCCTGCCGTTCCCCCTGCTTGTGCTCTCTCTCTCTCTCAAATAAAATATTTAAAAAATATATCGAATCATTATGTCGTATATCTGAAACTAATATAATGTTATATGTCAGTTATTATTATACCCCCCATTAAAAAAATAGGCCAAATGATAAACTTTATGTTATGTGCATTTTGCCACAATAAACAACAACAAAGAGCAAAGCATTTAGCTTGTGGCGGCAGAATGATAATATAGAACGGAAACCACAGAGGAGCCATAAGCCGTAAGTCAGCTGTCCCCCTGTCTCAGAAGAAGAAGGTGGAGTCATCAGGGGAAGAAGAGCATCTGAGAGAAACTGGGGTCAGCCGTCGTGTAGATGGGCCCGAGCATGCTTGGAAAAGGTACCAGATGCAGGAGATTTTTGCTTTGAAAAAAAGAAAAAGCAAAACGTCCCTGCGGTATAATGGAAAGGACTAGAGAGCGGGGAGAACAAGCTAGGGAGCAGTGCAGGGCTGAGTCTGAGTCTGAGTCAGTGGAGATATGTGCTGGGAGGGAGGGGGGGGACCTGGTATGGGACATGTGACCAGTGCATTCTTTTTTTTAAGCAAATAGTTGCAAGCTTGGAACCTGTGTCAAGACTTGACAATTAAGCGTTGTCTCCTATGTGCTCCACGGTGTGTGTTTACACGAAGCCTGCTGTGCCCGCGCATGGGACAGTCCTCATGTCCCACAAGGACATGCTCTCGCTCCCCCACTTCTTTGCAGTACTTCCTACAGCCCCTGTGAACTTCCCCATCTGGCTGTGACCAATGTCCAAAGGGCATGGCCATGGTTCTCACTGGGCTTTTCACATTCCCAGCTCTGACTTTGGAAGTCACCCAGAGGAAGGAGCAGGATTAAGGAGCAATGTGAATGCATCCTTCCTGTGTATTGTGTTCCCCCAGAGCAAAGATGGCCAGCACTTCGACATATTTTGAGCCGGGATTTAGAGTCTAAGTTAATTTGGGAGAAAGGAGCTTTTGTCCTTAAGGAGTTTGAGGCTCAAGGAGAGGGTGTCATATTCTATAGCTGTGACAAATTGAAGGGGGAAAAAAGCGTGATCTTTCCAAGGATGGGGTTAATTTACACGGTAAGCAGAAAACTGAGCCGGGTCTCAGGAAAATGAAAATGAGAAAAGCCAGCAGTGGCCTCGGGCAGAAGCCAAATTAATCTCTAGAACCTGCTTCAGCTTGTCAAAAACTGAACATAGATGAGTTCCAATGTGAATGGAGGTAAAGGGAAGTGGATAAAGTTCCTCTCCTTCTATGGTTGGGACATAAAACCCCCACGAGCCTAAGAGCTTCCCGAGATAGAAAATGTGGCATTTGATCTCCTGGTGACTTGCAGGATGTCTGACCCTCCAGCAGGGTCTCACCCACCACGTACAGAATGAATGCTGGACCCAACAAAGGGAGAAAGAAGTGAATGAATGAGCGTAGAAAGCCCCATTCCAGCCCCCATTTCACTGACAATGGGAATAAAATGAAGGACAAAGCGGGCTGAATTATTATAGCATTCTGACTCCATTTAACTTTGGGCAAACACTTTTTGTTTAGCTGGGATAATGGGAGTACTCGGATTGGTAATAAACAAATAAGTGAGCAGAGAAATAGTGTCTTACATTTGAAGGAATTTACAGTTTACAAAGCTATTATGCACACATTTTTTCCATAGAGCTTGTAAACCACATGGCGCACAGGCATGACAAATATTACCTTGTCCTTTGATGAATAATCAAACTGCAATTTGAAGGACCGAAATAACAGCAATCACAGAGCTAAACATGGCAGAGTCCAGATTTTTGAGTTGTGGTTCTGGCTCTCAGGGGGCCTATGCTCTGGAGCAAAAAAAATCCCACCCATGTGTTTGGCCTGGTCAACTCCACGCAGAGCCTTCTTTTTTTGACCCAGGTGTCCAGGAAGAACATTGGGTCTGGTTTTGTGCATGTTGTTAATTTTTTTTTTCTTACAAATTTTACCAAAAGAAAAAAATAATTTTTTAACAAACCATGCAATGAAATTATGAAATGTGTGACTCAAATATGCATGTCTTCTCAGGCCAACAAACCCAGCCATCTCTCACATCTCACGGGTATCACAAAGTCTCATTTTCACGCTGGTCCTTCCCGGGGTCTCCGCCTTCCCTGCCTCCCTGCCTGTGTCATTTCTCGGCTCTTCCCCAACACTGGTCTTCCTTCTGGAACTACAGCCTTATTTTGTTGCTGCGCTCACTTCAAATGCCTGCTCTCCTCCTCCCTCTTTACTTTTCCCCAAGGCCCTGGAGTTGCTTTCTTTGGAGACAGAGTCTACCCACTCTTTCTTTCCAGAGCTGGGGCCAGCTGGCCCCCGAAATCAATCAGTGGCCCATCAGAGACTGGGGTGATGCTGTCCCTCCCGCCGTGGAATTTAGGTAAGTTCCCCAGAGGCCCGTTAGTGCAAACATGTCATGAGTCAGCTCTGCCTCACAGAATTCTCCCATTTCCTGAAGTCTCCCGAAGCCTTGTCGATGGCTTTATCTGCTCAGCCAGCAAGTTTCTGCTCTAGGAGTGGGGGGACTCTCTTTGTTTCCCTTCCCTTTTTTCTTTTTTTAAACTGCCCTGCCTGGTCTCCCAGGAAGGCTGTCAGGGGCCTCACATGCTCTGCCCCTATCCACGGCTCCCTCTTGCCCATTTTTAAAGTTTTCCTTCTCAGTCCCATTTCGGCCAGCCTCCCACGCCCTCGGCCTTCTTCGGCGGTGCGCCCTTTACTGCCTGGTTTGGGTGCTGGAGGAGTTTAAGAGAACTTCGGGTCCAGGAATTGCAAACCCTTGTGGGTTTCCCTTGTGGTCCATCCGTGGGCTTCCGGGGACGCTGTGAAGCTCTGAAGTTTCTTGCAAAATGTCGAGGGTCTGGGGACCCACCAGGGGAGAGACTCCATAGGTCCCCACTTTGTTCCCCAGAACCTTCCCCGGGCCCCCTCGTGTCACAGATACCTAAGCAGAGTCCTATGGAGTTCCACGGGGGGCCTGTCTCATTTGCGCTCTGCCATACCTGTGTGCATTTTTCTGCCCCTTGAGGCTTCCCACAACACTTTCCCTCCCTCCTGGGCTTTCCCTTTGGATTCTGGCTTTCCCACACCAGGACACACATCAAGTACTCCCTTGCACTTACACAGTACTCGGGGCTAGCTACATAACTTGTGGTGCCCAGAGCAAAATTTTTAGAAAATGTGGGGCCCAGCAGGCGGTGGGAAAGGCAATCTCCCCTTCTTCAGGTCAGCCACCCCAGGGATTGTGAGCTTGGTGCCAGGGTACCCTGGGGCCCTGCCTGGAGGCTGGGTGAGAGGCCCATGTGCAAGTGTGCAATGAACAAACCGTGGTACTGAGAGCCTGGGAGGGCAGCCACCTCGCCCCACATGTGACACACTGTGGGACACATGCTGACTCTCACCCTCCCTGCGCCCAAACCCAGGCCAGGGTGGATGAACAGCAGAATATGGCCCACCATCATGCCAGGCAGAGGCCTCAGCTGTTATGGGGTGGGGCTGGAGAGAGGAGGCCAGTTGGGGCCTGGGAAACAGGACTCAGAGTGCAGACTGTGGACACCTCATCCCAGAGAGGCGGCGAGAGGTGGACCCCAGAGGCTCTAGACCTCCTGTGCCTGCTCCATTGTCCCATTGGACTTCCTCTTCAGTCCACACACACAATCAAAGATGTGAGTGTTAAGAATCTCAAGATGGTGACAACAGGGCATCAAACTTGGCGTGGATCCTTCTGCACCAGTCACGTGCCCATAAAGTGCCCTGCCAGCCTTTCACGGTTTGCAAAGCACATTCACATACCTTTCTTCTGACTGCAGATGGCCCTTTGAATTAATTGGGTTGACTATCTTAAGGCTTATTTTACAGGCAAAGGCAAGACTCCACTAGGCACAGCTTAAACACATGAGTTCTGGAGTCAGACAGCTCAGATATGGGCTGGGCCTCGGAGGGGTGAAGGTTCTTTTGCAGGGTTGTTATGGGATCACAACAAAGAATGCATAGAACACAGCCCATCACGCCAGATGCAGTCAGAGCACCCCAGAAATGGAGCTGTTCATGTGCCCAGTGGGCATAGCCAGTTTCTCCCAAAATTCTATTCATGAACAGTTACACCAATTTTCAGTTGTCACATTCTATCTGTACCATTATTGGCTTAATATTTTTTATTTAAATCTCTCTACTTTTTTTACACTTCCAATTTTATTTTATAGGGTAACTTCATTTTACTATCATAAATGAAAGACCAATATTGCTCATCTTAAATAGAAGGCAATCATAAATTCATGGAAAATGAGAATGGTGTGAAAATCTAGCCACATACCTTTGCTTGCTGAACACTTAGAGCCTGTCCCTTTTCTTGTGAAAGAGGGAAATTAGCAAGGATTAAAGATTTAGCCCTACCCTGAGATTTCTCTTTGATTTAACTCACAAGGAATAATTTTGTTGCTATTCCATTCAGTGTTATCGCGTGTCTGGCTGGTCCCTGAACCAGTCATCATGAACTCTTCTGCATTGCTTTGCCTGCTACACTTTGGGAAATCCTAAACACGAGCTTAGGAAGTAGTGGAGCTAAGGGTCACAAGACATGCAGCACGGGTACAAAAAAATTAAAAACCCGCACAAAGCAATTCCAAACGTTTTTCATGGACACATGGATTGAAAGAATTTACATCAGCTCCTTAACAGGGATTGCCTCTGAGGAGCAAGGGAAGAGGAAAGGGTTGTTGGCAAAGGGACTTCAACCATATTCATAACATTTTAATTATTTTATCAAAAATGTTTGAAATAGGGAAATATCTTACAGTTACTATTTCTGCATGATTTAGCGTGATTATTTAGCATTCTTTTTTTTGAGAGTTTAGCATTTTATCCTCATTTTTAACCTACAAAGTGTAAAGTGTTCATAAAAGATTTTAATAAATATATTAAGGCTTAAGGTGATCATTGTTTCGAGTGTGAGAGGCAGGATTGCTTTTTTTTTTTTTTTTAAGATTTTATTTATTTATTTGAGAGAGAGAGAATGAGAGAGAGCACATGAGAGGGGGGAGGGTCAGAGGGAGAAGCAGGCTCCCAGCCGAGCAGGGACCCCGATGCGGGACTCGATCCCGGGACTCCAGGATCATGACCTGAGCCGAAGGCAGTCGCTTAACCAACTGAGCCACCCAGGCGCCCCAGGATTGCTTTCTAATGTACTAATTTACATTTAGAATGTAAATGTACAGAACAAAAACTGTTGCCATCTTACAGTGAATGACACAAAACATGAGCTTGCCCATTTTTCTGCCAACGTAACACATGTCCGTGTTCTCTTCCTCCCTCCTCCATCGGATAGACAAAGAGGGATCCAAATTTTGACAGGTGAAGAGAATGCAGTTGATTGGTGTGACCTGAAATGTTTACTCTTTTGGTACAAAGCTTTCACTGAGTGACCGGGTCAGTTAGTAATGCAGCTTACAAAGAAAGCCCAACCAAGAGCCTTAAACGCTCAGGAGACGAAAGCAAGGAAGGCTGCCCAATGTACCAAGGAAGGGGAGGCCGCAAAATGTTAGCTTTCCTACCCTGCAACCTGGGGGCAATTGCTACAACAGAGAGTGTAGCAGATCGTCGACCGCCTGCAAGGAAGTAACTAGTACAAGTCCTCTGGCGTGAAATGCCCGGGAGGGTCCTCCCCCAGGATCCTCCCGTTAGATTCCCAGCATGGATAGGACTCGTGGGCGGGAGTGTCTCTATACCGCGGTGCCAAGCACGTCGCTGAGCACCTCGAGGCCACCTAGGCAGAAATTCCAGCCGTCGCAACAGACTGCCACGCAGGTCCTCCAAATTAAACTGGCAGCCCTGGCGGCTTGCGCCCGGGGACTGCCCGCGATGGAGGAGCAGAGGAGCCTTCTTCGAGAGGCGAAGCTGAGGCTGACAGTGAGTCTGGTAGCAGCAGTGGCCTCCCCGCCGAGATCCCTTTCTAGATGGACTCCAGAATCCAGTCGCTGCCGGAGAGCGAGGAGACAGGCAGCGACAGGTCCTCTCCCATCGTGGGGGGCGCTGTGCTCCTGGAAATACTCCTCCTCCTCATCGATGAAGCCATTCTCCTGAGCATGAGTGCAGTCCCGGCTGGACTGCAGCCTGGCACGCTCCCTTATATTCCTGAATGGACTCGTAGAGGCCGTGGAGTTGGCAGAGCAAGGACATGTCCAGCTGTCGGAGGCCAACCATCTCCTCGCAGAGCAGGGCCAGCGCGGCGCCCAGGTTGGGAGGCTTGGCGGGCAGCAACCTCCTCCCCGGCCCGGGCCCCGCCGCCCACTGCTTGTGCCCCCGCGGCTCAGCCGGTCCTGGATGCGTGACTTCTGCGCCTGCAGCCCCTCCCGGTGCCTCCAGGCCCCCGACACGCCGCCGCCCGCCGCCGAGTGCAGCGGTCCGCTCGGGCTCTTGGGCAGCGGGGGCAGCCGGTCCACCCACCGCCCCCCGGACCGCGTCCGCCACCCCCAGCGCCGCTCCGGCGCCGCTCATTGCGCCAGACCCGGCCACGCGCCTGCCATTATTTAGCGTTCTTTAGACTTTTATGTGTTTTTAAATTTTCTTAAAATGTAAAAGAAAAAAGAGAGAACGAAAATGAAGCAAAAAGTTTAATCAGGGCAAAATGCTCCCGGAGAAGGTTGCAGGGAAGGATCAAAATGGTTTGGTAAATAAGGGACTGTATGAGTCAGGGAGGGCTGTTGTAACAACCACCACCGACTGGGTGTCCTAACCAACAGAAATGCATTGCCTCACATTTCCAGAGGCTGGAAGTCCAAGATCAAGGTGCCAGCAGGCTTGGTTTCCTCTGAGGCCACACTGCTTGGCTTGCAGATGGCTGCCACCTCCCTGTGTCTGCATGTGGTCTTCCCTCTGTGCCTGCCATGTCTTAATTTCCTCTTCTTACGAGACACCAGTCAGATTGGACCAGGCCCCACCCAAGTGACCTAATTCTACCTTAACTACCTCTTTAAAGACCCTATCTCCAAATATGATCATATTCTGAAGTAATGGGGGGTTAGCACTTCAACATATGAATTTGGGGCACAGTTCAGCCTATAACAGGGACCATAACTGATCACTCCTGCTGACCTACCTCATTATCCAGGAGTTTCTTGTCACCTCTCTTTACTGACTCTACTGCCTCCCCTTTTCTTTCCAATGTCCTAGACACCCAGGCAGGTTTTCCTGAGTGCCCCCCTGCCTGCCCCTTTTTGATCCTTCTTGGCATCAACTCCTGCTTCTTCCAGCCCGCCTACTGAGTTCCACCTTCCTCCTTACCCCGGTGGACTCTCTTTGAGTCCACTCCTGTCTTTGGATCCCCCACTCAGGAGCCCAGTGGCACAGCCTCCACCCAGGTTGAAGCTCTGCAGCTTCATGAGCCCAAACTACCTACTCATTGACAACAAACACATGCCAGACATTTCTCCCATCTCAGATCTAGGTACTAAATGCTAGTGCTCATCTATCTTATCTCCCTTCTTGAGATGTCTGCAGTGGGGGGGGGGGGGGGGGTCTATTCCCTTGTCCATTCTCCCTGTGGTTCTTAAAATGTTCAGATCACAGACTGTATCAGTCAACATCCAATCGAGAGAGCGGGAACCTCCCTAGACACTTAGCCAGCTTGGGAATATATTCTAGGGAATTGGCTACATGGCAGATGGGAGAGCTGAGAAGCCGGGCGGGCACGGTGAGGGACATGAACCTGGTGGCTTCTGTGAACAAGGGCAACACCCTAGTGTTGATGGAGCAGCAAGACAGAAGGAACTTGATCCCGCCACTCTATGGAGCTGGGCAGGAGCTCTGCCCCATGGGAGCCCAGGCCAGTAGGTGGAAGAGGAATGACCTTCCATTATGTTGAGGCCACCGTTGCTTGGGGTCTCAGTTAGAGCAGCCAAGCTCAGATTCAGCAAATGCATCTCTTTTTATATTGCCTGTTGGGGGCAATCTGCAGAGACAGGCCCTCTCCCTTCCCCGAGGAGACAGAGCTGTGGCCTTAGTCTTGCCATCTGAAATAGCTTTAGGGGCACTGGTGAGACTCAAACAAATGCTACAGTGTGGGTGACAAGCTGTCTCTGTTTTCTTAGGAATAAGGAGTTTCATGGAGGTAGAACTTTCAGTGCTTAAATGGGGAGAGTCCCTGGCAAAGCAGGGTGAGCTGGTCACCCTCCCTTCTTGTACTTGTAGCAAGCATCTGCTTCCCCAGACAGAAAAGCACCTGCCAGAGTCCCGACCCCATCCTCTCTTCCCATATCCAGGGCCAAACCACAGCTGAGGCTGCCATTCTCAGTGAGTCTGACTGCCTCCCAGCGCCTCTTTGAACAAGACATGGCAAGTTCTTCCGTGACCACTGCTTCATTCCTGAAGAGAATAAACACCATCTCCAGCCTTGACCTGCGAACAGAATCACCACAGAGTTCTTCCAGCAGCCCCGGCCCTTTGCACTCGAGACATTTTTCAGTAAATGTAGTTTCCCTGGATCTGAGGCTCATATCACATTCCTTGCTTCTAGGAATCTGCCTGCCCACAAGTACGAGCCTCTGGTCTCATCCAAGTCGAGGACAGTGGGGGTCTCCCACCACACAGTCCTTGCTGAGTTGCTGTGCTCATCCTCTCTGAAGGGGAGCCTCTCAGTGAGGTTCTTTCTCTCATCCTGCTTTTGCCTGGGGCACAGCTTGTTGGAATGGAAGGAGCAGTGGATTGAATTCGGACCCCCATTTGGAAACACGCCTCTGCCTTGGTTCTCTCTATAATGTCGGGCAAGTTGCCTCACCTTGCAGAGCCTCAGTTTACCCACCTGTATAATGGAGTGGTATGGTAGGCTGAAAACAGCCCCCAAAAGATATCATCATCCTAATCCCTGCAACTTACAAATGGGACTTTATTTAAGAGGGTCTTTGCAGATGTGATTAAGGATCTTCAAATGAGGACATTATCCTGGATTATTCAAGTGGGTCCTAAATGCTATTACAGATGTCCTTAAAAGATGGAGGTAGAGGGGCGCCTGGGTGGCTCAGTCGTTAAGCATCTGCCTTCGGCTCAGGTCATGATCCCTGGGTCCTGGAATTGAGCCCTGCATCGGGCTACCTACTCAGGGAGAAGCCTGCTTCTCCCTCTCCCACTCCCCCTGCTTGTGTTCCCTCTCTCGCTGTGTCTCTCTCTGTCAAAGAAATAAATAAAATCTTTAAAAAAAAAAAAAAAAAGAAGATGGGGGCGCCTGGGTGGCTCAGTCGTTAAGCGTCTGCCTTCGGCTCAGGTCATGGTCCCAGGGTCCTGGGATCGAGCTCCGCATCGGGCTACCTGCTCAGGGAGAAGCCTGCTTCTCCCTCTCCTACTCCCCCTGCTTGTGTTCCCTCTCTCGCTATGTTTCTCTCTGTCAAATAAATAAAATCTTAAAAAAAAAAAAAAAAAAAAAAGAAGATGGAGGCAGAGGGAAATTATACAGACAGAAGAGGAGGGAGCAGTGTGACCAAGAAGGTGAAGATTAGTGATGTCGTCACAAGCCTGGGAATGCTGGCAGCCACCAGAGTTTGGAAGAGACAAGGAGCAGATTCTCCCTTGGGGCCTCCAAGGGAGCACATCCCTGCAGTTATGGGCTGAACTGTGCCCTCTCAAAATTCATTTGTTCATGTCCTAACCTCCAGTGTCTCAGAATATAGCCATATTTAGAAATAAGGCATGTAAAGAGGTGGTTGAGTTAAAATGAGGCTGTTAGGATGGAGCCCATATAGGACTGGCGTCCGTCTAAGGGACACAGGCATGCACAGAGGGAGGATCCCAGGAGGACCTGGTGAGAAAGGTGGCCATTTACAAGTCAAGGAGCAAGGCCTCAGCAGACACCAAGCCTGCCAGCATCTTGATCTTGAACTTCTAGCCTCCAGACTGTGAACAAATACATTTCTGTTGGTCAGGCCATCCAACGTGTGGCACTTTTATCATGGCGACCCCAGGGAGTTCATACTGGTAGTGATACCTAACCTGGGCTTGTTCTAAGATCAAGGTGATCACAGGGTGCCTGCTGGGCTGTGGGTGACTACTTTCTACATTGTAGTGGTGTGTGAATTCTCCTTTCATGGAGACTTTTCTACATGTTTATTCTTTTGCCCAAGGAGAAGTAAAATAACAACCACAACAAGAACAAAAAACTATACACCAGCCATAGTGATTTTTTTCCCTTTGGTCTTCTCTCCCTGTGTGTGTGTTTGTGTTTTTGTGTGTGTGCATGCATGCACATGGGCACGTGCGTGCCTGTTCCATCGTCCTTCAGTGAACTGCATCATCTACCAGGGCTCCATGAACAGCTATCAATTTCCTGTTTATAGATCTGTCTCATCACCCCTTAACAGCCGCGAGCACAGCTAACATTTATGATCCTCATTTTGTGTGTAACCAGGCATTGTGCTAAACGCTTTTTCTAAATTGTATCATTTAATCCTCTGAGTATCCCTTTAACATGGGTACTACTATTATTCCAACGTGACAGACAGAGAAACAGACAGGGAGAGGCTACGGAGTTTGACCGAGGGAGTGAAGCTGCAGAGCTGGGAGACCAGCCCAGGTAGCCGGTGCCCAGGCCCACACCCTCACCCCCTGTTCGATCTCATGAGGGCAGCAATCCACCCCGCCTTAGTCAACTTCAACCCTCTACCATGTGCTTGCCGCAGAGTTTGGACTCAACGAAGGTTGGCTGGCTGACTGGATGAATGACACTTTCCACGTGCCAAAGAAAAGTCAAGAAGATGCTCTCCAGGACTCTGCTTGGTCCAACTTCTCTTTATCTGGACTCTGTTGCTGTTGCTGCTCCAGGAGTCTGACCATTGACTGGCCTGCGTCGCCCACACCCATCACTCTCTCTGCTCTCAGTCTTTCCAACCCTGGAGTGGAGAGGTCGAAAGTTCAAGCAGCAGCCCCTGCTCCCCTCACCCCTCCATCCACTCAACCGTGGCCTTTTCTCCTCCCGTGGCCGCTCCTCACCCGTGTGGACAGGAGAGACTGGAATTCTCAAAAGCCTGGTGAGAGAGGTCTAGACCCAACAAGATTATGGAAATTGCAAGAGGCCACGGACACACCAGACATTATTGCTATCCCAACTTACAGAAGAGAAGACTGAGTTCTAGAGGTATTAAACACTTGCCCAAAGCCACAGAAAACTGGGTGTCATTTTTTACTTCTACTCAGTCCTCTTTCCAACATACTAAGTAGGTACAAAAGTGACCCAGTCTCTTCTAGAAGAGAGAAGTTGGGGCTCAGAGCCTGGTTTCAATTCTTACCAACTGTATGTTGTTAGGTACATTATGTAAATTCCCTGAGCTTGAGTCCTTTGGCCCACACCATGGAGATAAGACTATTCACTTGCTGCCATTACAGTTAGTGCTGGTCAAGGAAATCCCCTAGCCAGGCTCTCCTGGGCCTAGACCACGGACAGAAAGAATCCTGGCAGTGAGGACTTGAGTCCAGAGCTACATACCTCAATAACCGACCAGTCCGACCTGGACTTGTCTCACTCCACCTGCCAGTCCAGGCCCCTTTGGGGAACAAGCTAGTGTCCTATTAATAATGGTAAAGGGACTCAAAAACCTTGATTCTATATCAGTGGTTGCTGCATCTGCCTCCAGATCAGAATCAGGAAAATGAAGGAAAAGTAAGCATCTCACCTGAACAATCCCATCCATGAGTAAGCTCATAACATCTCTTTGAAGTCAGGAAAATATTTACCTGGTGATTATGTTCTAACTTCTTCAGTTGTCCCTCCTTTGTGATGAATGCCTAATCACTATGGAAAATAATCTCTTCTAAACTGTGTATTTCATAACATAACTCATACCAGAAGTGTGCTCCCATGTCTCTTTTCTTCTAAATATTTTAAAACACATTTGAATGAAAAAAAAAAAAAAAACCCCAACAACAATGCCTTAAATAGAAATCTGCAATACTGTTTTCATTGAACATAAAACAGGCCAGCCCTGATGTCATCATTGTAAACTCCCCAAGCAGGGTTTCTCAAGAGCACCACTATTGATATTTGGATCAGGTAACTCTTTGTTGTGGGGGCCGTCCTGTGCTTCGTGGCGTGGTTAGCAGCATCCCTGGCTTCTGCCCAGTAGATGCCGATACATCTCTCCTCCATTCATGAGAAAACAAAATGCTATAGACTTTGACAAATGTCCCCTGGGCGGGGGGGTTGGACAAAATCACCCCCAGTTGAGAACCACCGTCCTAGAGAAAGAGACCCGGTCTGGGAGACTCTGAATTTAAGTACTTTATGAAAATGCTTTTGACAACACTAATGAATTAAATGTAAAGGTAGAGGTTGGGTGAGCAAGGAAGAAAATATATATTATTATATACCTTGAATATATAAAATGCACTATGCACTATGAAGAAATAGTAATATGATCAGGAGTTATGCCACGGTTGTACATGTCGGCCCTCTGTCCTTCTGTCTGTTGGACTAAAGATGGGCCATTTTGTTGATGAACAACGCAGAAAGTCTTCATGGTCTTTATCTGTTTCCTTGTGTTGGTCCTTAGGAAGTAGGATGTGTTAGAACAATTATATTCTAAATTTTTTTGAACAGAAATTAGAGATGAAGCAGAGAAGAATCAAAAGGAAGCAAAAAAAGACCAATAGTGAAGGACCCAGGGCTTAGCAATGATGGGGAAGCAGTGATAGACCAGGAGGGCCAGGGGAGAGAAAGCTGTTGCCAGAGCCCAGGCAGAGCCTAGAGGCCCGGAGGAGGGGCTGGCTGGCAAGAGCTATGGCCAGAGAGGATTGTAAGGCAGAGATAGCACAGGGCAATAAACGCTCCCACTTCTTTCTTTTCCTGCTGTCTAATCTCTAATCAGTGCCTCCATTGGTCAAACCTAAACAGAAGGCCAGGGCAGAGGAGTCTGGATGATGTCGTGCATAGAGGTCAGCATCCCACGGCATAGAGCAGAACAGAGAGGACAGATGATGCATCTGGAGAGTTGGGAGCAAATGGAGATTAATCAGCCACACAAGATATCTAGAGAAGAGTTCATCAGTTTGAACTCTATCCAAGAAGTCTTTCCCACTGCCCAAACCCAGAAGTTGCTCTGAGTCCCAGTATTCCTGACTGTGAAATGGGCAATGCCTATGTCGTGAGGTGGTAATGAGGATTCTAGGATATGCCACATGGATGGGCCAAGCACGAGGTCTGGTACACTTTGGAGGCTCCATGTACATCAGTTACTTTCTCCTTTCCTACAGTACATGTACATCAGTTACTTTCTCCTTTCCTGCGCATTGACCAGATGACCTTTCCTGGGCTGGTTCTCCAAGTGACCTAATAGGCTGCATATCTCTGTCTCCTTCTCTCCCTCAATTCATTCACCCATTCATTTATTCAATAAATATATATTCACTGAGCATCAGCTGTGACCACTGTAGACACCAGAGTGGACAATACAGATGTGGTCCTTACCTCTACTCCTTCTTTCCTCACAGACCTATCCCCTGCTCTTTAATTTGGGTCCCTGGTTCCTCATTCCTCATTCTCATTAATTTTATTTCTTCAGCCTCTCCCTACTGCCTACCTCTGCCAGGATTGTGAGAACTGCCATTGGAAGAAAGCACCCTGGATTTTACCTGAGGAAACTACTTAATTTTTCCAGGGACACTGAGCCCAACGAGCACAAGAAGGCAGAAAAGTGGTTGGCTTTATTCTGACCACGAATCCCTGCCAGAATCAGTTATAGAACCTGGGATGTCAGAGAGATGGGTCCACCAAGAGCCTTGACAGAAGATGGAAAGACACTGAGAGAGCCCAGAGACTTACTGAACTGTCATCAGAATGCCACAGGCTTGAGGGCCTGGGGGTGTCCAGAGACCACCTCATCAAGAGAAACTCTGGCCTTGGTCTCATTCTCAGCCTTTCATGTGCTGCTTATTGCCTTGCAGTTCCAATAATCTGTGGTTCCAGCCAAAGTTTCACCTTCCTCTAAGACTCAGTGTTCTGATCTATAACATGAAGAGGTTGGAGCAGATGACCTCTAAGTTCCCAGAGAATAGTCTACCTCTAATATTTTGAGTCTGTATAATCATGGGAAGGCTATAAGATTTTATGGTTTTGGATATTCTGGCAGCTTCAATAATTTTCAAGAAGGTCAAGGATTCTGGGATCTGGACAAGTTTCCTTCTGAGCTACCACCCAGTCTATTCTTTTTTTTTTTTTTTTTTAAGATTTTATTTGTTTATTTGAGAGAGACAGAGAGCACGGAGAGAGAGAGCATGCACAACCATGAGTAGGGGCAAAGGGCAGAGGGAGAGGGAGAAGCAGGCTCCCCACTCAGAGGTCAGCGATGCGGAGATCAGTCCCAGCTCGATCCCAGGACCCTGGGATCATGACCTGAGCTGAAGGCAGATGCTTAACCGACTGAGCCACCCAGGCTCTCCCGCCCGCCCCCCGCCCTCAGTCTATTCTTGAAAAGAGCCTGAATCATGACCTTTCTGCCAGGGGGCTTCAAGTTGGCCTCCGGATGTTCAAACAATGCAGGGGGTTGTGAATCGGAGGGCAAGGGCTGATTCGTGCAGTAGAGTCTGAGCCAAGGATTGGCTTGGCTGTGCGACCCTAAAGGGTGTGACTGAACTTGAAGGTTTAGTCACTTCAGCTATCAAAAGAATTATATCAAACTTGATGAGAAGCTGAACGTGGAGAATATTAATAAGTAATCACAATGGTGAATAACTCTTTTTTGAATGCTTACAATATGTCAGATGCTGTGCTAAGCACTCAACAGGAATCTCATTTAATTTTTGCAACCCTCTGAGGTATGTATTATTAGTCCCAAGACACAGCTGGCAAGCAGTTTAAAGGCATAAGTAACTTGCCCCAAATCCCTCAGCTATTAAATGAAGGATCTGGATTGGATCTGGGATTGAAACCCAGATCTGTCTGACTCTGAGATCACTGAGTAACTACCCACTACACTCTCAGAGTTCCAGTGGACTTTGGAAAAGCTTTAATTCTTATGTCTGCCTCTGAGGGACTGCTCAGTAGGATCACAATGTTCCCGATTTAAAGACCTTTGGGATAAACTTTGCAGATTTTCTGTATTCATTACCCCATCTCTGACCACGTTGATGTCTCGGCCAGCGCCCCTCCTCCCCTGTCCCCAGAGGTCTCTGGACCATGTTAACATGTCTGGTTTACAATCTTGCTGGCTCCACATTCTCTAGTTGTTTTCATCTGGTGTCCTGTCTAAATCCTTTGGCAGGCTGCAGGAAGACAGCAAGGTGGGCAGAAGGGCAAAGACCAAGCAGAGGGATATCAAAATATGTGATAGGAAAGCTCTTTGTGCTAACCCGCAGGATCTTTCAAAGTTCACTTCTACTGCCCTTGGTCATCTTGATCTGGAGATTGTGAACTTGGGCTTTGGAGTCAGCTAGAGCTGGGTTCTCGTGGTAATTCTGAAGCCTCGTCTAAGTGGCTTCCTCTCTCTGATCCTCAGCTCTCTAATGAAGAGGAAGCTCATTCAAGGCTGTTCTTAACACTCCTGGAGGTCATACATCTGCAGTTTTCAGCACGGTACCTGTCACACAGTGAAGGCTCTAAACTAGTAGCTGCTATTTGTACTATGCTGTCATTGGCTGCTAGCTTAGCTCCTTCTCACTTATGCCCTGCTGAGTAAAGTGGTGCCATGTCCTTTCTGATAGGTTCAAAGGTTTGCTTGCCTCTGGAACTCCCTTCTGATGTGGTTCCCCTTCCCATTTTGTGAACAGAAATAGGTCCGATGGGGCACCTGCCTAGCTCAGTCAGTACAGCATGCGACTTTTGATCTCAGGGTTGTGAGTTCGAGCCCCACATTGGGTGGAGAGATTACTTTAAAAAAATAGGAAGAAGTAGGTCTGATGGCCTTGAGAAGATGCATGATTGACTCAGCACTATTATCCAAGCATCAACTGTATACAGAACACCAAACTGGGCATGGGGGAACTGTCTTCTAATGGAATAGCGCATCTAGTTGGAGAGATAAGACCAATACTCATGGAAGAACTGGGCTTTAAGAATACACGAATGTGCATAACTCAGTGCTTTGCTGGTACAGAGATCAAATGCTAAAATTGGCCAAGATTCAACTCATGGCTCATCCAAATCCCTGACAGATCTTTATCAGAGGCTACAGGGACCTCAGGAACCTCATACTTGGTTATAAACACAAATAACCTGCACGAGTCAGGATCACATCGCCTGCAATCGGTACGAGTGCCCTTGCATGGACAGTGGCAATGATTTCTGTGTGGGCTGCTGTTTCCATTTCCAGAGGGCAGAGCTCATGTTTGGGCTGGTAGGGTGTTTCCTACTCAATAAACAAAAAGTGGTCACAACAGGATCGGGGCAAAATGATGAGGGGAAAGAGCACTGAACTAGAGGTCAAGGGACCTGGGTCCTAATTCCATCATGACCACGAACTCCTTGTATGACCTTGAACAAGTCCCTTGCCCTTCTGTTTATAAAATGAGGAAGGCAGACCAGATAGAGACTTTTGAATTGTGTTCCATGGTACCCTGCAATTTCTAGAAGCTCTGGAGTTTCAAGGGCACTGGGGGGGCAAGGGGACAGGTGAGTGGTGGTTTGAGACTCTACATTATCCCTCTCCTATCTTTCCCTACCTTTGACCAGAGCAGCTCCATTTACATCTTTTTTACATACTGGGGCTCTATGGTAGCTTTCCTGGAAAATCACCTAACTTGTTGCCCTCCACCGTGTTCCTTTTACACACAGGTCAGCTGAGTCCCAGAGAGGTGAAGCAACTTGGTCAAGGTCACCCAGTGAGTGGCAGAAATCGTGTTAAAGTCTCTTTTTCTGATGATAACAATTATTTGGTTGTTCCAGGGGAAATGTCACTCTCCATCTCCTGGAAATTTGGAACAGATGTGGCTCTTAAATTCTGAGAAGGGGCAAGCTGAAGGTAGGGCAAAGAGTAGGGGCTGAGCATCCATGAGCAAGTCACATTTGAGCACTAGCTCTGACAAAGTCCACCTGAGAGGTCCAAACAACAGCTAATGCAGAAGCTGTCACGAGACTAGGTCCTGGATGACTCCACTCCCTGTTGACAAAGGGAACCCAAGCCAAGGCAAAGAGGCCCACTGGTCATTCTGAGGCCTCTCCAGAGTGGTCACATTCTCTACCCTCTGGTATCCTAGCCCCTCTCCCCTTCTATCATCTATCTGCCTGATGTTCAAACCAGGACCCTGCACATCATTCTGCATCTTCTCTGTTCCTCAAAGTCCACATTCAATACCAATCCCTATTAATTCTCCTGCAAAGCAACTCGAATCCTCACCCTTCCCATTCCACTGCTGCCATCTGGTTCAGCTGCCTGATGGATTCCCTACGCCCCTGTCTCCCTTCTATTGGAATCCCCAGACAGCAGCCAGAGTGAGCTTTCTAAGAATAAAATCAAATCAGGTTACTTTCCTGCATAAAATCCTTTGATGGCCCCCAGGGTCCTGAAGATCAAGCTTTATTCTGACTATGGCTTACAGATTCCTTCTGGGGACTCCTGACTGCCTTTCTAGTAATATTTCTCACTGTTCACCTCCCATTGTTTCTTTCAAGTAGGCTCCACACCCAGCATGGAGCCTAACGCAGGGCTTGAACTCATGACCCCGAGATCCATACCTGAGCTGAGATCAAGAGTTGGATGCTTAACCTGAGCCACTCAGGTGCCCCTCACCTCTCATTTCTGATGCTCCAGAAAAGTTGAACAATGTGAACTTCTTTGAATATATCTTGCTCTTTCCTTCCCTCAGCTACTCTTACTCCTCTCAAGTCTCAGTTGTAAGTGTCCCCACTGCCATGTCTACCACCTCGCTCATATGACACTCTCAAAGCACCTCATAGTTACTTACCTGCATCTCTCAATAGACTCTAAGCTCTGAGAGGGAAAGGTTTTTGTCTGGATCACTGTAGTGTCCCCAACCACTGCATGCAGTGACTTTCACATAATCATCACTCCATAAAAATGTATCAAAAGAACAAATTCTCCTGGGGCCAACTGTGTCTTCATGTCACAGGCCAGTGAGATACAAACTCCTGAGTGGGTGATGGGGTGAGCTGAGTGGTACCCAGCCCATCTCCTCATTGCCCTGGGCTCAGCCTTCTTTAATCCGTTCACATTCCTTGGCTGGTTGTACACAATTCTTTAAGGGGGTTTCCTGGGCAAATGCCTAGCAATTTTGCATTTCTCAACAACAACCCAGGAGGCTGGAGGCCACAGTGAATTACCAATTTAAATGTGAAATCAGGGTTTTCAGGGACATCTCCTCTGCCGAGGGCATATCCTTGTTTGGCCCAAGCCAGAATTTTTTCCAAGCAGGGTCCATCTAATCTGATCAAGCTACAAAGAAGGGAAAGGTAATAGGGTAATGTATGTCATTTCCATCAGAAAATGTCAGGGCACCTGGGTGGCTCAGTCTGTTAAGCATCCACTTTCTCCTCAGGTCATGATCCCTGCTTTAGGCTCCACACTCAGCAGGGAATCTGCTTCTCCCTCTCCTTCTGCCCCTGCCCCCACTCATGCTCTCTCTCTCTCTCAAATAAATAAATAAAATCTTTTAAAACAAAGAAAAGAAAATGTTGACACAGCACCCAGAATGGTTAATCCAGAGTGAAACAACAAGCTTTTCTCAAGGCACCTCAGATTGTTGCAAAACCTCTCTGTGTTATTTAAAAAAAAAAAGAAAAAACAAAACAAAACAAAAAAACAGCAGTTTGGATTTGGGAACAAAGAGTCCCAGAATAGTTTCATTTCCACACCACAGTCACTGCAAAACAATCCTTTGGAAAATGCTTTTTAGTTAACAAGCTTATTTACATGTCTCATCAAGTCCTTGCAACAATGGGAGAGCTCCTTGCATCTTTTGATAACAAATGCAAATCCTTTTCCTGCTTTCCAAGTCATCCTTGATCCCAGCCCCTGCCTTGGTCCCCCACCCCCCTTTTCACAGAATTCCCACATTATGGGGTCTCCGCTAGGATACGGTCCTAGGAACACTCACACTCACGTGGTCTTCATGGTTTCTCCGAGGGCATTCTCAGCTTGAGTGGGTCTTGCTCTTTACTCTCTGGTTTCTTTTACCAAGTCTCTCTGTCTTTTGTGTTCTGCCGTCTCGCTATGGTGTTCGCTAAGAGAACATTTGGTTTTACTTCTCTGGTTTGGGGTTCATTGTAATTCCTAAATCTAAACATTCTCATCTCCCATCGATTCTTAGGGACCTTGCCTTCATCTCATTCTCTTTTCTTTTCTGGAACTTCTGTTAGACCTATGTTAGACTGTTTCATCTTCTTCTTCATGTCTCCTGGTATTTCTTTCAACAGTTTCCATCCCTGGGCTCTCTTTGGATAATTTCCTCGATTCACCTCCAAGTTCAAGAATTCTTTTTTCAGCTGGTCTCATCTATACTACGCAGTCTGTTCATTGAGTTTTAAATTTTAATGAGTCCTTTTTTTTTTTTATTTCTAAGAAAAAGTACTACAGATGGTCCCTGACTTACAGTGGTTCGACTTACAGTTTTTTGACTTTACCATGGTGCAAAAGCAGTTTGCATTCAGTCGAAACCACACTTCTGATTTTGATTGTGGATCTATTTCCTAGCAATATGTGGTGCAACAGTCTCTCCTGATGCTGAGCAGTGGCAGAACACGCAGCTCTTAGTCAGCCACACGAACACAAGGGCAAACAACCCACACGTTTACGACAATTCTGCACAACCATTCTGGTTTTCACTCTCACTATTCAAGAAATTACATGAGATAGTCAACATTTTATTACAAAATGGGCTCTATGTTAAATTTTGCCCCCCTACTGTTGGCTAACGTAAGTGTTCTGAGCAGGTTTAAGGTGGGCTAGGCTAAGCTATGACGTGCGGTAGGGTAAGTGTATTAAACGTATTTTTGACTTATATTTTCCACCTACAATGAGTTTATTGGGACATAACCTGATCGTAAATTAAGGAAAATCTTTTTATTTTATTTTATTTATTTATTTGAGAGAGAGAGAGAGAGAATGCACAAGTAGGGGGAAGGACAGATGGAGAGAGAGAGACAGACTCCCCACTAATCAGGGAGCCTAACGTGGGATTTGATCCCAGGACCCCAGGATCATGATCTGAGCCAAAGACACTTAATCTACTGAGCCACCCAGACGCCCTTCTTTTTTTTTTTTTAATCTGCCTGATTTTGTTTACTTTCTAGATACTGTGTTTTTGAAGCTTTATCTTATGCTATTAGTCAATTTAACACACTGTTTATGGTCTCCCAGTATGGTTCTATAATCTAAGGTTCTGGGAAATCTAGTCCTCTTGTTTGTTGGATCTGTGGATCCTTGCTTATGTTTGTGTGTGTGTGTGTGTGTGTGTATTGTGTGATTTCAGATTGTGAGCTCATCTGCAACAGGCCTTTAACCTGGTGAAACCAGTATATTCAGTGTTTGCTTCTCACATATGACCACTGGCCCAGACCAAATTTTATGTTATTTCTTAGCCTAGGGGTTTCTAGGTTGTTCAGGAACTATTTATTCAAACCCCAAAGCCACTAAAGGCTCATGCCAGTGGTTTTGAATTCTCAAGAGAGACATTTTCCCCTCCTGACCTGGAGCTTAGTTCAAGATAAACAAGATTTCTTCCCATTTTTTATGCTAGAGATTGGCTATTTCTGGTCTACAATTTTTTAAAGGATGTTGTCCTTCTAGGGTCGTGGCTTTATGTGGAAGCCTTAGTGCCAATACTCCACCTCCCAGGGACTGAACATCTTGTTTCTTGTCCCTGAACAGTATTAAAAACCCAAACCCCTGTGTAAATAAGAGCAGCTCTAACATCGGCACCGCTTGTCCACCCCCGTGGTAACTGCAAAGGGCAGCCCCTGCAATTACTTTTCCAGTTTTCAGTTCCCTATCTGTTTCTGACTCCTGGAGAATTTTTTTGTATAGTCAGCTTTGTCAATAACAAGTAGCATTTCTTGTTTGTAAACACCGGGCACCATGCTTAGTGCTTATCCCAATTAACTCATTTAACTCCTGTAACACCCCTTGAGATGCTGAGATACTATTATCAGTCTCATTTCATATAAGGAAATGGAGGCGCAGATAGATAAAGTCACTTGCCCAAGGTCTCATGGTTAGTAAGTAAAGAAGCTTAGATTTGAGTGTCTGCAAACTGGCCTGGGCTCTTAATACTCTATAGTGCTTTCTTTTTCTTTTTCTTTTTTTTAAGATTTATTCATTCATTTTAGGGGGGAGGGTGCAGAGGGAGAGAGAGAATCCCAAGCAGACTCCCTGCTAAACGTGGAGCACGGAGCCCAACGTGGAGCCAACGTGGGGCCCTGACACAGGGCCCTATCCCAGGGTCCTGAGATCACGATCTGAGTCAAAATCAAGAGTCGGATGCCTAACCAGCTGAGCCACCCAGGCACCCCTGTGCTGCTTTCTCGCTTATCATATCTGGGTGTTTTTGTAGGGGAAACTATTTAGACTCCATACTATAGTTTCACACTGTTTCTCCCAAAACATCTAAATCAAGAATAACCGTGTGAAAGACATGCCTGTCAAACAGACATCCTGGCAGTTTCTACTAGCGGGTCTCGTAGAGAAAAGCTCAAATCCCAGGCTGTGTCGCAGACACTCGTACTTGCTCAAAGTAAATACATACGGTCTGAGGGAATTTTATTTATTTATTTATTTATTTATTTATTTATTTTTTAAAGATTTTATTCATTTATTTGAGAGAGAGAGAGTGAGAGAGTGCATGAGAGGGGAGAGGGTCAGAGGGAGAAGCAGACCCCCCACCGAGCGGGGAGCCCGATGCGGGACTCGATCCCGGGACTCCAGGATCACGACCCGAGCCAAAGGCAGTTGCTTAACCAACTGAGCCACCCAGGCGCCCCATGAGGGAATTTTAGTATATCAGAGCTGTCAGGGGGACCTTAGATACAGTCTTTCAAGGAGTGGCCTATGGGTCATCTGCATCAGAATCAACCCAAGTCACTTCCTAAAAATGAAGATGAGGAGGCCCTATGCCAAACCTACTGAACCAGAATTCCTCAGCTTGGGCCCAGGAAACTACTCATTAAAATAAGCTCTCCATCAGGTTCTAATGCCAATGTACATTGGAGTTGGAGAACCACCAGTCAGCATTTGCTCTGGAGTCCAATCTAGGCCCAAGCTCCTCCTCAATGTATGACCCTGGCAGGCACATTCAAATATCCTTAACTTCCTTGTGTGATCTGGTGCCACACACTTAATGCACAGATGAGGAAGTGAGCCTACAGGTGGGGGCCCTCTGCTGGGGTTCCCCCTGGCACCCCAGGTACCACCCTGTGCTGTACGTAATTGTCTTGGCTGCTTGTTTATTGTCTATATTGTCTGTGAAGACAGAAAATATTCTGCTTTGTAGCCCCAGGCCACAACCCAGTCCCTGACTCGTAGTAGTCACTCAGTGTTTGTTGAATGAATGGATACGTTGATTTGATTGCTTAAGAGCCGCCTGCTAATCAGCAATGCTGTGAAAGCCAGAGCAGAGGTTCTAATTACTCCAAGGAGCCTTAAGGCCTCCAACCCTGCCAATCTGGATGTCACTTTTCTCCCATTCTTCTGGAGGCAGATAGAATTTCCTTCTTTGCCAAAGGGATGTCTGAGGCATGGAACGACCACTCATTCCTTCCCACCCCACTGCATCCCTCTGTGACACGGGGACTGCTATCCAGCTGCCTTACTGGGAGAGCGTGGAAGCAGACCAGGGCAGATCATTTAGAAGCTCTGCTGTGGGAACCATTCGGAAGTGCTGTTGTCTGGCAGTGACCGAAAGGGCCAGACGAAAAGTTCCTAACTGTCGGTCCTTGAAGGCAGGGAAGCTGGGCTGAGATGCCAGTAGGCTCCCAACTGCCTTCCCCCTCTAAACCTGACCTTGTAACTTGCAGACTTGCCCCCTTGGCCTTGCAATCCCAGTGAAGCCTGGCAAGGAGAGACCCTGTGTGAAGGGAACGAACCCCAATTCTCCATCAACACTCCTGGCAGACAGAATCTTCCAGCAGACGCTCAGCCCAAACACGCTTCAGTGCTCCCCCGTGCCCCACACCCTCACTCTGGCTCTGTCTCTGCACTCTGTCCCTGGTGTCTCACCTCAGACTCACCCCTGACTCTAGGTCTAAGTTCTCACTGATCTAGAAGGCTCTGTGACGCGGTTACAGTTACGGGGCTGTGGCCAGCAGGAATGGTGAATTGTCAGCAGTTACCAATCCCGCTACCTCCCACTCCAGGGGATCAAGTTAACCGGTGACTCCCAGGACACAAGGACGCCACACAGCAAGTGGCCTGCTTGGCGGTTCCCCGTGGTCTGTCCGTGGACACTGACATCTGTTTGTTTGTTCAACTGTCTATATTTAAGACAAGGGGGTGGGCCGGCTCAGGTGTAAATGGAAACCCTGAGCATGGAGCGGAGGCACGATGTAGGGACACTAATTCTCTCCCCGGGGCCTTGGTTCCTCGCCCTGCATCTCCCAGCTTGGCTGACTGTGGGTGGCTCCATCCGAACTTGCTCTCCCCTGCGGTGGCAGGACATTCACAGCAGTCCACGCTCCCGCCTGGCCCCTGCTCGGGCTCCAACCCAAGCGCTGGACTGGCCTCGCGGGCTCTAACTGGCCTGGATTGGGGCGGATGACTACCCCTGAGCCTACTCCCCACGCCAGGAAGATGTGATTCACCCACTGGCCAGACCTGAGCTTCCTGCTGCTCCCTCTTGGGGGTGCAGTCGGCTCCGCCGGGACCACGTGGGCTGGAAGGAAAATGGGCTTTATTAAACGGGGACTAGAGAGAATGAATGATAGTGACCCAAAATAACAAATCTCCGAAATAACCAACATTTTGAGCACTATAGACACTTTAAGGGCACTTTTTTATTTAGCACCAACCTTGTGAGTTAGGTAGTACTATCTACCTTTAACCATAAGAAAACCCAAATAGGACCTCAAATGGTAGAGATGGGGTGAGATCCCAGGTCCCCCTGATTTCAGAGACATTCTCCTTCCATTTTGGCTATAAATCCTTCCAACCTGACAAATCACTCGAGCTTGACAATTCAATCTTCTTTCATTTCTCTTTCTCCCTCATTCTCCACATCTAAGGGTCACCGGATCCTGCTGTTTCTCCACTCCCCTCCCTCCCCCAAGACTCCACTCCATCTGTCTTTGCTCCTGCGGCCCCTGACCTAGGTGGCCTCATGACCTCTCTCCCAAACAAAGACAGTAGCTTCCTGAGGGACCCTGGAGTCCCTCCCACAGGATCCCACAGTGATGGGCTTCCACTAGACATAACTCACAGGCCTGCCTGATTTAGCCTGATTTTTTAAAAATTTGAGCCAACAATTTGAAATCAGAATATCCCTTAAGCATATTATTTTTTCCAGCTCACTTCGAAAAATTCGAAGATCTGGCAATATTAAACCGACATCCCCCTATGCCAGTAACGGATAAAACTGCCTAACTGCTGCCTGCCTTGAAAAGGGCATCCACGCTTTGGTTCACGAGTGTGTCCATATCCCTGCTGTTGTTCTTTTCTAAAGTGAAATTAAAATATTTGAGGGGCGCCTGGGTGGCTCAGTCGTTAAGCGTCTGCCTTCAGCTCAGGTCATGATCCCGGGGTCCTGGGATCGAGCCCCGCATCGGGCTCCCTGCTCGGCGGGAAGCCTGCTTCTCCCTCTCCTACTCCCCCTGCTTGTGTTCCCTCTCTCGCTGTGTCTTTCTCCGTCAAATAAATAAAATCTTTAAAAAATAAATAAAATAAAATACTTGAAAAAGTGCTCTATCTGCTGGTTTAAAAGTTAGAAGGGACAAGACAGGTTACAGGGAACAGCTTTTCAACTCTTATCCTTCCCTCGTAGGCTTCCAGAGGTATTCTGTACATAAACAACCAAGTACACACACACACACTCCTTTTTCCTTATCTTTACAAAAAGAACAACATACCAAACTCCCTGCTAGTTACCTTGCTGTTTTTTCTTAATAATGTGTCTTGGAGATTATTTCATGTCTATACAAAAAGAACTTCCTCGTTCTGGGGGTCTTTACAGCTGGATAGAATTCCATTATATGGATATGCCATCATGTATTTAATCAATAACGTCTTCATGGACTTCGGGGGTATTTCTTGTCATTTGCCATTATAAACATTCCTGGAACGAATAATCATACACAGGTGCTATTTCACACATAAATAAGAATAAATTCTAGAAGTAGAATTGCAAGGTCGAAGAGTACATGCTAAAATGAAGCTTTTACCTGCAGGGGACAAAACATGACATCTAAAAGATTAAAGTTGGCTCTTGCTACACGTGTTCCACCACAGTGACTGACCCACGCTGATGTCTCAAATCTGTCTCTTCCACTAGGCAGTACGTTCCAGCAAGGCAAGAAGCTGTCTGTCTTATTTATCCTGGCATCCTTGGCGTCCAACACCATGCCTAGACCATAGTGTACAGGACAGCTGTGAAAAGGAGGGAGAGAGGAAGAGTTGAATAGGGGCTAGTCCTTGGGCACAGTGACTCCACGGGAGCTGTGCTCCCCCAAAGGCCCCGATTCTATGACCTAATAGAATAAGAAAGATCGGGCCCTCTAAAAAGTCTCCAAAGTACACCAGAGGGAAAAATGACAGTAACTCAACCCCAAAGTCAGGCCATAGAAGAGTGAACGTGCTTCCTTCTGAGATAAGGAGCTGTATTAGGTGCCAATCGTCCACTTGGCCTGAGTGAGAACAATATCGTGGAAGCCAATCTCTCTCTATTCCAGGAAGGGAAAAGTTGAGCCAGAGTTAGAAAGATGGTCCGTCAGGGGAAAAGATAATCAACCTCTGGCCTTATTTCAGTTTTAACTAGATCCACATTTGCTCTCTAGCTTGACAGAATAATGCTGATAGATGCCTTTCCTTTTCATCCAGATATTTCCCAGATGGCTTCAGGAGTCCCTGAATGGTATGTTTGGGCACAAATATACCCATGGGAGTATTAAGAGGTCTTACCCCTAAGCAAATTCAATAAAACAAAGTGAACAAGTCCTTGGCACTAGCTAGAATTTTCTCCAAACCCAATATCGAGGCCTGATGCACGTTCCAAGAGTGGAAACTGCCCGTAGGCCCTCAGTGTTTTTTGAGTGTATGAATGCCTGAAGACAGAGTGTGAGAAGTGTGGGAAGACTACAGCAAGAATTTGAGAGCTGCTTCCCTTCCCAACCCAGTAAAACCAACCAGGCTTGAGAGGAGGAAGGAGAAGAAGGACAAAGAGCAGACGGGCTAGGAAAGACTTGCTCCTGACTGGAGAGAGGTGGGTGACCCCGGAAGGGCCGCAGGAGAGCGGTGAGGCAGGAAGTTTTCTGCGCTCTGGTTCAGTCAGGCAGAGGGCGGGGCTGGGAAAGGAGGGAAGTGGAGGAGAGGGAGGAGAGAAGAGCAGAGGGAGAGGAGAGGAGAGCTGGGGACACGGGAAGACCTACAGGGCTACTAGGCCGCCTCTCCCCCAGGCTCAGAGGAGAGTATGCCTGAATCTCCCTGGATCTTCTTCATGGAAAAGGCAGGTCTTCCCAAAGGAGGACCACAGAGGTCCATGACAGGCTGCCTCCTGGGAGGTTATGGAAACAGGGGTTGTGGGCAGGCCAACTGGAGAGGCGTTTCGGCGACGGTTTGCCCTGGTATGTGAAAAATTTTTCCTGCTTAGATAGTTGGCAAACATTTTCAAGGCAAAATGGAATTTATTAACAGAAAATATTTCTCAAGGATTGTTCCTTCTCCCTCCCTCTGTTCTTTTCTTCCTTTCTCTCTTTTTTTATCTTCTTCTTCCCAGGGTGGACGACTGCATCAACAAGGTTCTTTCATCTTTCTTTGAGGTTTGGATCTTCAGGCCTGGCTTGAAAGAAGAGGGAGCAGGCATTAGGGGAAATGCTCAGCCCTCTGCCCACAGTATGGCTTCCTTCTCTCCATGTAGGTGTCAGCCTTCTGCCCCACGAAGAGACTGGACTGATACGGAAATTATCTTTCCAGAAGAATTCCTTCCATTCACACTGGTGTGGGCTTGAGGCCCCACAGACCTGGGCTTGAATCCATGATCCACCACTTATTAGCAGTGTGGCTTTCATCTTTTGGGGCCTCCACTTCCTTAGGAGTGAAAGGAGGGGGTGTGATCCTTACCTCTTGTCATTGTTATGAGGATGAAATGAGAAAGTGTCTGTTAAGTGTCTGGTAGAGAGTCTGGCCCAGAGTAAAATCTCAAAGGATGCTAGCTCTGTTGCTTCTGATAGAGGACAGAGAGCTTGTGGTAACCCGCTCACACAGTTACTTAACTAAGAATCAGAACATGGCAGCTATGGGTATCAGTTAATAGGAAACCTACAGTCAACCAGAGGCAGCAAAAATAGATGATGTTCATCAAGGGCTCACTAAGGACCAAGTGTTCTAAACGCTTTATCAGCATTATTTAACCCACACTACTGTCCTACCATTATTCCAAGGTTAATAGTCATAGAGTGGCTGAACCAGCATTTGAGCCCAGACCATCTGGTCCTCCAACCTACTTTGTTACCCATAATGAATGCTCCATCCCTGTGGCAATGAAAAGGAACCATGGAATAAAATCACTCTGGAAGCTGAATGGGCTTGAGAGATCAGCTTTTCCAGATTTGTTTTGTAGAGGAGGTAACTTAGGCCCAGGGAGGGGAAGTTCTCACCCAAGGCCATGTAGTGGCAGAGCCAGGAATAGCAGCCCAGCGTCTGGACTCTCAGGCCAGTTGTTCTGTCCCTGAGAAAAGAGGAATAGTCCAAGTTGCTGGGGAGAGAGACTGCTGGTTGGCCACCTGCCCTTGAGAACTGCAGGTCTTCACTTAACTCCTCAAATTTAGCCCACAAACCAAAACTTGATGGGGTGTCTGCCATGAGGGAGGCATCAGGGAATGCATTCGCCATCGGGAAGACTGAACATGGAGGACCCCTCCTGTGTGGACCTGGGAATGGGCTTCCGGCCAGGTGAAGCTCATCTCTGATGAGCTGGAACGAGGCAGCTGCAGGAACACGGAGCAAGAAACCAACGCTGGACTCTGTGTGGAGATCTAGAGGAAGGGGGACCTGTGGTGTGTCTCCTGAGGGGTCAGGAAAGACTCATTTGCAATAATCCTAAGAAGCCAAGGGCAGGGCTCCATTTTTTCCCCACCTAGGCAGAGCCCAGCCATACCTGTACACACAGATACAGCCAACCAGTTCTTAAAATATTGAAACATCTGTACCACTTGGTAAATAGCCACTACCCCGAGCCCCGGTCATGCCCCTGGCCACCCCAGTCTCTCCACTGACACCGTTACACCTCCCCTAGTCCAGCAACTAAACAGTTAACACTTGCCCCCGCAGAGGCCCTCTGGTAGCTTTGCTCCTGCCTTCAGAGTTGGCTGTTACAAATGGTCTAGGACTAAATTCATTCTTACTGGCTGGTTTTTTTTTTTAAGATTTATTTATTTATTTTAGAGAGAGCCTGCGAGAGAGAGAGAGAGAGAGAGAGTGAGCGGGGAGGGGAGGAGGGGCAGAGGGAGAAAAGAATCTCAAGCAGACTCCACACTGAGCGCGGAGCCCACCATGGCTCCATCTCAGGACCCTAAGGTCATGACCTGAGCCGAAATCAAGAGTCTGAGGATTAACCGACTGAGCCACCCGGGCGCCCCTCATTCTCACTGTTTTTAACGTTTGAATGTCACCTCCAGCTGAAGCTCCCCAAATGGAATGAAGCATCTAAACAGAGCCACATGGGGTCCATCTGGGTGGCTCCCCAGAGGACAGGTCCTGCAGAGGAAATCTGAAAGGGTAAGAGATGCAATTTAGTGGCTAAGAGAGTGAGGGTTTGGACCAAAGCTCTGATTAAGGGGCTGTCCTCCTGCTGCGTGCTGAGGTTTAAACACAGGGTTCAGGTTCCTCCCACATCTCTCTGCCCTCCGCTGCTTCCCTGGGCCCCTCCCCTGCGACACACTTGGAGGGCCAGCCCGGTAGCCAGTGGCCACATTATTAATACTCCTCGATCTGCTGGACTCCCCTCGGCTTCCCTGCTAGCAGCTCCCTCCCTCCCCTCATTGCACACGCTTGGGGCTTATGCTCCTAGACAACACGTGCTGGAAGAATGCAGGTCAGAACAGCCACAGAGGGCTCCCCAGCAACCCACCAAATCCTCTGCCCAGCACGGTCCTCCAGAGGTCACCCGGTCAGGGTCCAAGGTAGGAGGCTTTTCACCAACAGGCAGACATTTCGCAGGGAAAGAGGCTCCATACCTTGCCAGGGATGGTGTCCAGTGTCTTATGATGGGGGGGGGGGGGGGGGAAGGATTCTTGGTTGTCACCTCGGGCCCTCCCATTCAAAGGGAGAAAGAGCGAAGTGGGACCGGGAGAGAGGGAGGGGAAGGGGGGGCCGAAGCCCATGCCCCTTCTCCTGCGTTGCTGTGGAAATGTAAATGGCAGCTCATCCCACTGGCTCTGGAGCTGGGCAGCCCTGGTTCACATCCCGGTTCTTCCCCTTAACCAGCTGTGTGACTCCGGGCGGCTTGTCTAACCTCTCCGAGCCCAGCTTCCTCGTCTTTAAGATAGGAATCACAGTAACGTGAAGCCTTAGAGGGGTCAGATGATGTAGCAGAAGGAAGGCATGCCCCTCTGGGATTATTGTCAGCACCCTTCTCTTCCTTCATCACGGGCAGTCGGACAAGGAAACAAAAACTATCTCCCAAGCCGTCCAAGTGTGCATAAAATTAGTCCAGGAGTTTTTCCTGCCCGCTACAGACTTTCTCACATGTTTTCACCTGGTCTTTTCTTCCCTTGGGTTCCCCGTCTCTGGTCCCCCCTGTCCCCGGGACCAAAACAGTGAGAGATGCCCAGACAGTCAGGAGATGGTTCCTGAAGCCAAGCAAACATTTCAGAAGGGGGGATCTCTGCCATTTTGTACTTCGTTCATATCAGGAGCCCCCCAACGTTCAGTGTTTCACCTGAAACTTCCACTTCTATGAAGATTAAAGGTAAAATGACATGAGATACACACACACATGTATTTGGCGCACATATTTATTTGACATTCAAGTTGTGATATTATATATATAATATATAATAACTATGTATAATATATTATATATAGTATATACCATAATGACACAGGTTGTGATACAATAATATACAATACATATTACATATATTATATGTATAATATTGTATCATATTATAATAATATAAATACTGTAATAATATATAATATATCACAACCAAAATGTCAAATAAACAATGCTGAACAAATTAAACAAATAATTCAATAAATCAATGCTTATTCATGCTAGAATATTATCAGGCCATTAAAAAATTAGGTTTAGGAAACTATTTAGAGAGATAGTCTTAAAATATTAAATACAGCGAAAAACCCAGACGGGGAACCGCATTGACGGCGTGGTCTCAAATACCCTACAAATGTTTGTGTGCAGAGGAAAGGCAGGAAGGAAATTCACCAGAATGGGGGAATTCTGCTTAGTTCTGAGCGTTGGAATTGGAAGTGAGTTTTGTTTTCTTTATTATAAAAGTAATCCATGTCCATTGTAGAAAATTTGAAAAATGCAAAATGGTATAACCAGAAAAGGTTGGTTTTATTTTTAAAATATTTTAAAAGAAAAATGGTTGGTTTCCAGTGACCTCACCAAGAACAGCAATGATCAAAACGATCAGCTCCTCTGCTACCTGTTACCCACCTCCAGTGTTTGCAACATACACCTCGCACATGCATGCACACACCCACACATGCATGCACACAGGGCATGCATGCATGTACACACATGTTCGTGTGTGTCCGCACATGCATGTCCACGTGTACACACATGTCCACACATGCGTTCGCATGTGCACACCCTGAGATTTCACCAAGGTCTGAGGGGAAGTCCCCTGGCGGCAGTGCAGGAGCCTGAGGCTGGGAAGAAAGTATCTGCTGGAGGGAGGGGAATGGACTTCTGGGAATTCAATTCCTACTAATCATCATCTTCATTCAGAGAGATGAGCTGAGAGTCTTTGCCAGAGAAATTAGAGTCTGTGGGATGGCAGGGTGGTGGCTGTTTTAAGAAAAATATAAGTAGGGGCGCCTGGGTGGCTCAGTCATTAAACATCTGCCTTCAAGTTGGGTCATGATCCCAGAGTCCTGGGATCGAGCCCCTTGTCGGGCTCCCTGCTCCATGGGGAGCCTGCCTCTCCCTGTTCCTCTGCCTCTCCCCCTGCTTGTGCTCTCTCTCTCTCTCTGTCAAATAAATAAATAAAATCCTATTTAAAAAGAAAGAAAGAGAGAAAAATATAAGTAACTTATAGGCCTGGGAGGACGTGAGGGTCTCGGTCCCCAGCACCCGCCAGGCCAGTCCCCTCTTGTCCAGTAGCAGACAGCTCGTGACTTAGTGGCTCCCAAGAGCACGGCGAATCTGTGGTGATAGTGCACCTGCAGTGTGGGCAGGGCGTGCTGGGCATCTGGACCGGGGGCCCCAGGATGGCTCACTCACACGGCTGGCACGTTGGCACCGGGCGCTCAGCCAGGGCCGAGGGCTGGGAGCGTCGGTTCCTCTCCACATGGGCTCCTCCTCCCCACGGGCGGCTTTGGCTTCTTTGCGGCATGGTGGCTAGCTTCCAAGAGCAAGCATCCCAAGAGACAGGAAGTGGAAGCTGCCAGCCTCTGAAGGCCAGGGCCAGATATTGGCACAGCACCTCGTGTACTCTGTTCATTTGTCAAATCGTCACAGGGCCAGATTTAAGGGATGGGGAGACCTGTCAAGGGGAGGTTGGATCGAAGAACTTGGAGGCCATGTTTTCGAAACCGCCACAGAGGAGCACAGACAAGATCTCTTCTTGGTGGGGGGCGCCTTCAGGCCAAGCTGTTTACAGCATCATGGCACTCATGAAGGATGGGTGGCATGAGAAGTTTGTAGAATGAGCCACATCACACCATATCCATCAAGAAGCCACCTGCTCCAGCCTGGGAAAAGAACGCCGGTATCTCTCTTTCGCCCACCTCCCCGGGACCCTCAGAATGGATCCCTCCAGCCTCTGGGCTCTCCTCCTTCTGTCCCCTCTGTCCCTAACGACGCTGATCCACCTCCTGTCCCTGATGGTCCTCGGGGCCTGTGTGAGCAAAGGGAATGTGCTGTGACTCCTCAGAATAGGCTAGAAGCCAGAGAGCGGGAGAATCAGGCCACTTCTCTCCAAGCCAATAATGAAGGGGATGAGAAAGCGAAGTAGGACAGACGCCTGACTCACAGTCAGTCTTCCTGCTGTTAGGCTCTCAGCCCTTGCAGGGAGAGCAGGAGCCCTTCGAGGTCTCTCCAGGTTCATTTCCTACTCCCCCTCCCTATCCTGGCGCCAGTCCAGCTTTTGACCATGGCCGTCCCGCCACCCCACGCCCCCCCACTTCTCCCTCCTGGGGACAGTGACACTCCATGTGTCCTCTTCCCCTTGGGTCTTGCTGCCACCAGCTCTGCTTGTGGCTCCTTTGCTCCCTTCCAGTCTCTCCCCAAACATCACCTCCTCTGAGAGGTCTTCCCAGACCTGGGTGTCGCAAGCAGCCTGTCCAGCCTGCTCCAGCCCTCCTCTGCTCTCCTGTCCACCCCCCCGACCTGACGTTGTCTCCTCCCCAAGATCACTAGCTTCACAGGGGCAGAGATTTGGTTTGCCTGGTTTTTCACTCTCTTCCCAGGGTCTGTAGCAGTTCCAGGCACGTACATGATAGTCAATAAATATTTGTTAAATGATCCCACACCAGAGCTATTGGGAGGGCGGGCTCTGAGTGCGGGTGGGGAAGGGCGGAGGGCACGGGGTCCCTGCAGCCCACAGGGCAGGTCCAGGCAAGTCAGCCCCATGCAGAATGTCAGGCTTCCCTCGCTCCTTCCTCTGGGGGCCCCAAGGCAGGTTCCGACTTGCACAGTAGTGTGGGGTGACCCGGCAGGGCGTGCTGGACGGCCGTGGAAGAACTCTAACCCTCCCAGACCCCCGGCCGGACCCCTGCACTCAGGTGCCCCATCTTCCCAGGTCCCCGTGACCCCCATACTCAGCGACGAGCGAGAAGGCAAAACCCCACCTGGGGCGGTGCTTCGTCCCTGGGCGAGGGGCGAGCGGGCTACTGTGGGTGAGAGAGGAGAGGCACTAGGAGCCTCCTGTAAACGCACCACAGCTTCACACATCATCCTTTCCACCCAGTGGGGATTTATGCAAAAGGTCACTGTAATCGGGTGTCAGGTCAGGTCATAGAAAAAGCACGATCCCTGCCTTTACAGAGGGTGGCACTGGGGACTTCAGAGCAGCCTCACTTGGGGTGGGGCTGAGTTGGCTGCTGATCGGGGGGATGGGGGCCAGGTAACCCTGGCCCTGCAAATCTCTCAGCTGCGGGCTTCTTAGAGGAAATATGTAGACACCCTGGTGGGAGCGGGGTGGGGGGGGTTCTGGGCTAGAAACATGTTCTCATCAAAGATGAGCTCCTCATCACATTGGAAGCTCCAGAGGTAGCAGGGAACAGACAGAGGTGCCCTAAGAGATGGGCTGGTGGACAGACCACTGGGCTTGGGGTCAGGAGAACTGGGTGATGGGCCCCGTTTTTCCAGGCCAGCCTCCTTCCTGCTCTGAGCCTGAGGGGCTGCACTCCATCCGTGAGGTTCTTGCTCAGTGGCTTAGGGTGTCACAGTCCCACGAGAAGGGCAGTCCCACAGGGCGGCACACAAAGCACAGTGGGATAGGGATCGGGAGGAGGAGTAGCAGATGAACCTGGAGAGACCTCAAAGGGCTCCTGCTCTCCCTGCATGAGCCAAGAGCCTAACAGCAGGAAGACTGACTGTGAGTCAGGCATCTGTCCTACTTCGTCCTCACAACCACTCTCCAGACGTACAAAGAAGTTACCAGACCACATCATCATTAGCGGTGAAATTGGGATTTGAACCCAGGACCATGTGATTCCACAGCCCATTCTGTCTCCACTATGGCATGTCACCTTCTACGAAACAGGCTTTTTCCTTTTCAAGAATGGAGGCACTGGGGCGCGTGGGTGGCTGAGTCGTTAAGCATCTGCCTTCGGCTCTGGTCGTGATCCCAGGGTCCTGGGATCGAGCCCTGCGTTGGGCTCCCTGCTCAGCCAGGAGCCTGCTTCTCCCTCTCCCGCTCCCCCTGCTTGTGTTCCCTCTCTTGCTGTGTCTCTCTCTGTCAAATAAATAAATAAAATCTTAAAAAAAAAAAAAAAAAGAACGGAGGCACTTTCATCTAAGCAGTGACTGAACGGGACACATTGACCTGTGGTCTGGGCATTGGACAAACCATGGCAAACGCCTGCCCTTTGGGATCAGCCTTGACCAATGCAGACAGCAGAGACTCGCTCCTACCTAAGCACTGATCCCTCGCCTCTGCCCTCTCCCCCTGGCTCCAGAAGGGCTGTGGTTTATGTAGCCCTGGGGTACCCAGAGGCCAGAACAGAGAGAAATAGGACTCCTCGATGGGCCTGAACCCTCCCCTCCTCCGGGTTCCTCAGCCTTTGAATCCCCTCTTTTTGAGCCAAAGGAGGACTGAGGAGTCAAATGAAGAGCATCACAGGGGCAGCGTCAGAGAAGTTGAGAGCCTGCTGCCATGCTTAGAAGTTCCGAGAGCTCTGTGTCCATTCTGTGGTAATGCTCCGGAAACCTTCGTTTTCTGTAGTGAAGGTGCTTGAGAATCAAGGTCAGGGAACCACAGAGTACCTGGGATGGGATTAGTCAACCATATCCTTTCTCGTCCCCCCAGGGAAGCCCAGAGGATGGTCAGGCAGAGCCCAGGCCTTGACCTACCTAGTCAGAAAGTTCCAGCATCATGAGCAGAAAGTCCAGGCTGAAGCCAGGTTGCTTTAACTCGGCCAAAATCCCAAAGCACCAGGCTTTGTCTTCATCCTGTTGGGATGTGAAAAAGGATTTGAGGAGGGTTGCCACTTAATACAAAAATTGCTTTCCCTTCCAATTCTAAAGATTCAAGATATTTTTTTCTATTCCCTTCATAGGGAAAACCTCTCACCAAGCTTCCTTCCAACCTTCCTCCATCCCACCTGTTCTTCATTTGCTCGTTTTCATTATTGTCCTCATCAGTGTTTGAGCGCTCACACTCTCTCTCTCTTCCTCTCTCTCTCTCCCTCTCCCCCATCTCTCTCTCCCTCTTTCTCTCCCCCTCTCTTTCTCCCTATTTCTCCCCCTCCTTCTCTTTCCCTCTCTCCATCTCCCCCTGTACCAACCCCCCCTCCCCGTCTCTATCTCTCTTTTCTTCACAATCCAATTCATTCAATGGAATACTTTTCTTTGGGGCTCAGGGGGGAATTTCTGACATCCAGGAATGTGGCCAAGGTGTATGTCTTTATCTGAGCTCTATCTTAAGAATGCTTCACAGCCCTGTTCCTCTGATGATAATCTAATCCCATGCAAGTACGGGAGCACCTTCTGCTGGGACACCAGCCTTGAGAGAGACAACTAGCAGCTATCAGAGCCCCCTTCCCTGGTTGTTCAGTTCAGAGGCCACATCACACATCCCCAGGCCATTTCTTGCCAAACGAAAATTTTAGAAGAACTATGCTTCCAGAAAAATAAAGAGGACACTTTGAAAGACATCAATCATAAAACATGCTCTTAGCGTCTTTGAAAAAAATAAGCACCGGAGTAGATTGATAGGGGGCTCAAGTTTTCAGGTTGGGAATAGAAGAAACACATGTGGCATGTTCAACACTAGCAATGCTTATAATTGCACATCAGCTTCATGTGTCCAACTGTTTTTCTGATTCAGTGCATTTATGAATGCTCTCTGCCCCACCTTAGAATCAAGACAGAGAGTAGTGAAAAATGCTTTGTTATCAAGCAACCCTGGTTTCAAATCCTGACTCAGCCACTCACCCGCTGTAGATGTAAAAATACTTCTCTGAGCTTTGGTTTCATGTACAGAACACAGACAAAAAAATATCCAGCGCTTAGGGTTGAAAGGATTCAGTGAGATAATGTCTTAAAGCCTTTGCTAAATGTTAATTTCCCTCATTCCCACATCCTCGCTTTGGGTGCAGCAGAGAGATCATTCAAACAGGGATCGCCACATCCTTACCATCAAGATTACAACCTTGTTGAGAAGACAACACTTAGTAATGTATAATAAACTGCCAAACTGGTGGGAGACTGGAGATAATCAACAGGTAAAATGTCAGGTCATAAAGCGGATGGCCCAATCGGGACTGCCTCCCAGAGAAGATGGGCCTCGAAGGATCAGCAGTTGGCAGCAGAATTGAGTCTGGCAACTCAGGCCCAGCTGTGGATGGAGGAAGAGGGCAGGAAGACAGGATGAGACTGACCAGGGAGGGGAAGCCCCGAAGAGGAGCCACACAAGATGCCCCTGCAGGAAGGTGCAGGGCGCGGTGTGGAGACACTGAGAAGCCAGGCAGAGGCAGGTGGGCATGAGTTCATCAGAAATGAGCTTAAATTGCAGAGTCTGCTATCATGAGATCAGAGTTTTATGGAATGGAATGCTGAAGCCCTCCTTCCTCCCCAGACACGAGGCCCCGCAAAAGGAGTGAGTGGAGAACCACGTACAAGGGAGGGAAGGGTGAGCTTCCCCAGGGGCACGGATGTGGGGAACATAAGGGGAGAGGACTCTCGGATGAGCCCTGGTTTGAGTCAGGATAGCAAAGGAAGTTAGCTGCCAATACCAGAGATGGAGAGGTTCTTGGACAAGGGGACTGACTGAAGAAGAAAACCATGCAGTCAGTGTGGGGCGGGTTTGCGGTGAGGCAGGCGTGCAGGTCTCCAGGGAGTGCACACCGCAGGAGGGCCTGCTTCCTTCCAGCATCTACTTCACTCTACCCCCTCCTCTCGCTTTATTCCAGCACCTTGTTTCCTAAAACCTCAACGGAATTCCTAACTGGGTCTGCCTGGACACAGGACATTATGTAAGCGTCCAGAGGAAGCCAGAGCGTGTTTCACACCTGTGTTTCCTGAGTCTTAGTTGAGTCCCTGAAATAGTCAGCTAGTGGGCCCCTAAAAGGGCTCAGACTCCCTCACCTTTTCGCAGCAGAAAAATAAGAGTTTCTGGAGAGGATGTGACTCCACATCAGGGAAAGTCTCATGTCTTATGGAGAGTCAAATGCTATAGAGAATCTTAGAATCCGAAGGTAACTTGGAGATGTGCTTTTGATGATATCCTTTATCAATTATGTGTATTCCAGATTCTTCCTCGAAGCTGGGAATATGTCATTTCTCTTTTTGTAAGATACCCTTTGATGAGTGGTCAGAGGTCCCTGGGAGGCATCCTCTTGCCCATGCCTTCTGCCTCCGGGGAAGCCCACCCTTATCTGCTGCTGCGGTTTACCAGGACTCGGCTAGCATTGCTGTGTGGGATTCTGGGCACCGGAACAGCGAGCAGGCCTGGAGGCAGCCAGCATCAGGAATCGAGGAAGAGAGTTCCAGATGGAAGCAGCAGAGTATGAAGATGCTTGACTGCAGGCCAGCCCCGGGGCGGGGGGGGGGGGGGGGGGGGAGGGGCGGGGGCTTGGAATGCCCTAAAAGGTTCCAGACCAGTGGAGAAAGGCTGCTAGGAACGGCTGAGAGCATGGGCACGCAGACCCAAAGGAACGTCTGGTATTCGGCCCCTCTGTTAATAAGATCTGAGGAATTACAGGCTCCCCAGGACGGAAATCACCCTCACCCTAAAATTCTCATGTCCACACTCCAGCCTCCTGCCAAGATCACCAAAGCAGTGTTTCATTAACAGAGATGGAAATCTGCCACAACTCTTGCAGGTCATTCATTCAAGACCCCCTAATACTTCCATTGCTTTCTATGCAATGTCAAGAAGAACAAAAAAGTCAAACTTCGGGCTTTTCTGAACTAGAAGGAAACAGGTAAATGCAGGGGAAGTAATGCACATCGATGAAATGAATATAAGTTAGAGAACAGAAAGCACTTCTCAGGAGTCTGAGATGTGAAGTATAGCCCACACCCTCCAAAGTAAGTCTCAATGTTCTTTCATGGAGAAGACAACCACACTAGCCTCCTCCTCATCTGTAATATGGGGGGAACCATTCTCTACCTTGTGTTATTGATATCACAGAGAGTAAAGCCCACTTTAGATGCTAAAAACCTTGACATGTCGAAAGGATCCTCCACCCCTAGATCATCTTCCAGAAGCCCTAGACAAGTAAATGGAGCCAGCGCCATCTATAAAACGTGCTCCCAGACTGTGCTTATCTTTTGGCTGCCAACGCCCTTCCTGCTTTCAGATGATAGCTTACTTCCGTCACCAAAGGAACTATGACTTGACCACTCCCAGAATTTGGTGATCCCAAGCGCTCCAAGACCACTTCCCACCAGCCTCCATCAGAGCTCCCAGGTAGGAGGTGCAGACTCCTCCAGGAGGTAGGACCAGCCCCATGCCCAAATGGAGGCGAAGAGAGAGCATGGAGGACTGGCTTAGAGCCAGAAAAGCTTGAAACATCATCTTAACTTGTGTATTTGAACTGCAGCCTAGGGAACTCTGGAATCCCGATAAGGTATTTTGATGCTGGAACAGGGGTAGATCAGGATTCGTTTTGGGTCCCCTACCCCTGCCTCAACCACAGCAGTTCTGATGTTACCCATCTTTTTTTTTTTTTTTTAAGATTTTATTTATTTATTTGAGACAGAGAGAATGAGATACAGAGAGCATGAGAGGGAGGAGGGTCAGAGGGAGAAGCAGACTCCCTGCCGAGCGGGGAGCCCGATGCGGGACTCAATCCCGGGACTCCAGGATCATGACCTGAGCCGAAGGCAGTCGCTTAACCAACTGAGCCACCCAGGCGCCCCTGATGTTACCCATCTTATATACAGGGTGCCATATATGCTTTTGTTTACAAAAGGGATCCTGTGCTTCTAAAAATGTTTATAAAACATCTGCCTGCAATAATATATTTTATAGATAAAGAAACCAAAGTTTAGAGAGAAAAAATTAATTGTACTCAAGACTTCTTTAGAATCAAATACCAAACCCAATGGAGGAATTCTATTGAGAAAAGTACCCATGCTGTTGACCCCAAACTAATGTGACATGCACACAAATCCTGTGTATCCTTATATTTTTGCTGAGCTCTTCCCCTTTCCAATTCCTAAGTACTGCAAGGACAGGTAGAGGTGCCATTTAGGAAACGTCCTCTGTATCCTCACTCTGGGGCACTGTAGATCCTCCCTTCAGCTCTGTTTTGTTCATCCTCCATCATTAACACTCTGTATCATTGGTTGACCTAGACTGTGAACACCTTGAGGGCAGGAACCAGGTCTAATTCCATATATCTGTTCAGTCTCCACATTAAGCACAGTGCCAGTAACTCAGGAGAAGCTCAATAGATGGCTCCTGAATGAATGAATGAATGAATGAATGAATGAATGAATGAAAGAACGAACGAAGGAATGAATACTTATCCTGCACAGACATAAATCCCCTGGTTTCTCTTCTCTAAGTAAGTTAACCTCCTCCACGTTTTTTTTCCTCCCCTTCTGGGTTACAGAGGGCTAATGCTGTAAATTCTCTCTAAGAGAAAACTGGGCAGATGTACTTGGGAATATTTAAAAAACTAGGCTGGCATTGGAGAAGAAACAGCCAATATATTTAGCTACCCATGGCATGCCAAGGCCTTATTGAGACAGAAATAAGCACTGTAGGAGGAATCTCAATTAAATATTTTTCTAAGTCGTCAGTTCTGGGCTTTGCCTAAGCATGGCTGTGGAGCTGGGGTGAAGCATAGGACAGAAAGCCAAGAGGACTCTGAGTGGGGCCTCTGAACCATCTTGGAGCTCAGTTGCCTGCAACATAAAGCTGGTGACTCCAGGGGTAGGGGACTGGCCTACCTTCCCCAGTCTAAGGATCAGGACACCCTACTTACAGGTACTTTCCAGCATCCCCTACGTTGGAGGGACACATCCTCTCCTCTACACCTCTTCAGAAGAGGTCCCATATATCTGAAATATTCTTCCGATGAGCTCCACCCAACCATTTCCAATGGTCAACACTCCCTGGAAATCCTGCCTCATCGAGAAAGTATTCCAGGAGTGACCTGAGGGGAAATAATGACATTTGGGGGCATTGAACTCTGCCATGCATCCTTCTTATCTTTGTTAAAATACACAGCGCTTTAGTCCAGAGGCATGAGGATGACCACCGCAAAGTGACTGGGGCATGGGGCCTGGCTCTCGGGCTGGGCGGGGTGGGTGAAGGAGGGCACCCAGTGGGGGCATAGGCCGCCCAGTACGGAAGCCAGATCTGCCTGCCAGTGTATACACATGTGAGTAATAACAAACATCTTCCTTTCTTCATATTTGAGATCATACGGTTTTGAAAACAGCTTTTCTCACTTAAAAATGTATCATCAACCTTTTCCCCATGTCATTGAGTGTTCTTTTATAACATGATTTTTAACATCTATATAGCATCATGCTCTCGCTTGGAAATCAGACTTTATTTAGCCAACCTCCAGCTGTTAAGCATTTAGATTGTTTCCTGTTATCATAACACTAAGATGAACACCCTCAGGGGTGCAATGCTGTGTTCATTCCTAATCTTTTCAAGAAGCAGGATGGCCAGGCGCCTGGGTGGCTCAGTTGGTTAAGCAACTGTCTTCGGCTCAGGTCATGATCCTGGAGTCCCGGGATCGAGTCCCGCATCGGGCTCCTTGCTCAGCAAGGAGTCTGCTTCTCCCTCTGACCCTCCCTCCCTCATGCTCTCTCTCTCTCATTCTCTCTCTCAAATAAATAAATAAAATCTTAAAAAAAAAAAAAAAAGAAGCAGGATGGCCTGGTGGTTAAGATCAAGGGCCTTGCAACTGTTCTCCCCAGATCTTGAGCCCTTAGCTCAAATGACATAACCTCTCTTGGCCTCCTTTTCTTTCTTTGTGAAATATTCAATTTGCCTGTGAAAAGTATGAATACAACTTACCTTACACGGTTGTCCTGATTATTAAATTAGTTATTAAATATACAGTCTGAAAACAATGCCATCCTTGACACTGTGTCATGGGTTGAGAAAGTACTCAAGCTTTAATTATTATGCCCCTGAGATTATATTCCTTGAGGAAGAATCTCTGGATCAGCAATTTTATGCATTTTTAAGGCCTCGGAAACATCTTGCCCCGTGGGCCTTCTGAAGGATTCTACCAATTTTTATCCCCACCAGCAGCTTGTAAAGATGTTGGGTTGTCTTCCAAAGCTCTTCTTTTAAAATACCCAAGATGTTTGCCTCTCACCAACCCGGACTTCTCTGTAGCTGTAGGATTGAGCACTACTGACCCCTGTTTCCCGGAGCCCTCTAGTCCCTGGTTCTGTCCCCAGGCTTGCTGGGTCCTCTTTCAAGGCCTCTGATCTGCCTCCATGTCTGTTTTTGTACCCACTCCCCCGGGACCAGGCAGGGATGGGGGATTTCCTCAGGTCCCGGCCTCCGAGGCTCCCAATCCGCTCTCCACGTGCTCTTTCTTGGAGGTCTCATTGCCTCCATCCTTGCCCTCAGCTTGCTAATTGACACATCCTGGGTTCTCACTCCTCATGAATGTCCCAATCCCACATCCCCATGTGGGTGTCCATCGTCTCAAAGCTTCAAACCCGACGCCAAATCCGCCATATCCTGTTCTCTCTCGTCCACCTCTGCCAGGCAAGCTCTTCTTGGTTTCCTTCTTCCTGTCACCAAAGCTTGAAACTCCAAAGATACCTTGGATTCCTCCTCCTCAAACATCTTAAGCAGTCATCAGACCAGTCCATCATTTTTTCTTAGTAGCTCCTAGAGTGCCTTTCCCTTGCCACTTCCAACACTTTCTCCCTCATTCAAACTTTTATTATAAGGCAGGTCCTCCCTCTTGTCAACCAGCTCTCTCCTTCTGCACACTCCTTCCTTTGCTCAACCTTAGAACGGATCTCTCCGGACGCCCAGCCATGCCCCTGCTCAAGGATCCTCTGCAGTCCTCGCTGCCTGAATAAGGACCACACTCCTCCACTTGGCGTTCAAGGACTTCAAAGACCTGACCCTACCCTACATCTCCGGCTGTGTCCTCTGCACATTTTCTTCTGCAATTCTCTTTGCCTGGAATGTCCATTTGCTTTAAATCCTATCCATCCTCAAATCATTCTCTTCCCTGAAGTCCTTTCCGATCTAGCCTGCAACAATAACTCATTTTAGTTAGCATTTTAGTGCTACAGGTAATGGTTTGAGAAACACTCAAACTGGTTTCAACCACAAGGATATCTGCTGGCTCGCGTCAAAGAAAATCTGCAGGGAGAGTACCCAGAGGGGGTCAACGGTAACAAACACTCTTGCTAACCAACGTCTATTTGTCTCTCCCTCTTTCCTAACAGAACTTAAATTTTGTTCAAATCCCCACCTCTCTTTCACACAGCCATGTGCCCCAGGGAGGCTGACCTCATTCTTAACTTGAGTAAGTAGTGATTAAGGACACAGGTGCTGCAGCCTGAGTTCAAAACTTAGCTCTGCTACTTCCTAGCTGTGTGGTCCCTGGGTAAATTATCTACTCTTTATTTCCATTTCTTCCTGTGTAAAATGAGAATATTAATAGTATCTCCTCTACAGCATTATGATACAGCACTTAGGAGAGTGCCTGGTACATAATACAAGTTATATTATGGAGGGCTTGCTATTTTTACCCCAACTAATAAGATGATCATGGCATTCTCAGGGCACTTGTCAAAAAGTCATGAGGGCAGTCTGCTAGGGACCTTCTGAGGAGATTATGCGAACTCTTAAGGAGGAGACACAAAGTTTCTGGACTCTAATTTTCTCCAGTGTGCCACGTCCAAAGTCTGATCTCTGGGATGTGCAGCCCGAGGCCAACGAGCCTCAGTGTTGATTGAATGATGTCATCAGGGACCCAGACTCTCTCGTCTCTTTGCTCATTCCTCTTGCATGTGCTGGCTTCTTCCAAGCACAAGTCGGCTGCAGCAGTCCCAGCCATCATGTTACAAGGTATAAGAGCAACCAGAGGACTAGAGAGGCTGCTCCTTCCTGTGGTTCTCTAGGAGCAAGAGAAGTTTTCCCATAGGCTGCCCAGCAGACCCCCATTCCTGCCTCACGAGCTAGAATTGTGTCACATGGCCTTCCTTGAAGCAACTGGTAGCAAAGGAAAGAGGGTTTTCTGTAGCCTGATCAGGGCAAGCGTAGAGCGGGGAGTAAGGTCATCATCCCCCGAGACAACAGTGCAGCTTCCAGCAGCATCTCTACTGGCTCCTTTGTCCACTGGAAGTGGTATCAAAACAAAGGATATCCACGTAGGGTTCAAAAGACCCAGGTTCTGGTCTGCGCACTGCTGTTAGCTAGCTGGTGATGCTGAGCAAGTCACTGAACTTCTCTGGGTCGGTGTGCTCGTCTTTAAAGTGGGACTAGTTACCCTGCCTTCTAAGAATCCAGTGAGAATCTGTGTGAGAAAGAGCACTTCGTGAGCTTGAAGTTGCTCTCTAAATGTGAAGTGTGTGAGTTTCAAAGGTCTGTTGTCCTCTTTGACGAATCCACGCTCTGAGGTAAGAGAGCTCTAAAGTCAGCAACCAGCTCGGGAAGTGAGTCAGGAATCTCTGTCTCCATCCACGCGGCCGCTCTGTTGGGCCCCCTCGTCTCATTCCCCACTCTTGCTCTTGGATGGTCCTCTATCCATCTCTACCCCTAGTGACAGGGCTTTTTTGGACTAAGGAATCTTTGTTTTAGTTTTCTTTCTTTTTTAAGAACATTTTTATTTGAGTATAGTTGACACATGGTGTTACATTAGTTTTAGGGGTACAACAGAGTGATTCAACAGCTCCCATCTGGCACCACACAACACTCATAATACCATTGACTATATTCCCTATGCTGTACCTTGGATTCCCATGACCTACTCATTCCATAACTGGAAGCCTGGATCTCCCACTCCTCTGCACCCATTTTGCCCATCCCCCACCCCCTTCCCTCTGGCAACCATCAGTCTGTCCTCTCTATTATAGGTCTGATGCTGCTCTTCATTTGTTTGTTTATCCATTTGTTTTATTTTTTAAATTCCCCATGCAAGTGAACTCATATGTTATTTGTCTTTTCTGTCTGACTTATTTCACTTAGCATAATACCCTCTAGGTCCATCCATGTTGTTGCAAATGGCAAGGTCTCATCCCCTTTTTTATGGCTGCATAATATTCCATTTGGACTGGGGAGTCTTTAGGAAAGACCCCTTCGGATGCCCACACCTATCTGCCTCAAGTCTCACTGTCAGGAGGGCTGTGATGTTGCATTTTCATCTAGAAGTTCCAAGCTATCTTTCCTTTGACCCAGTCTCTTGAGATCTCTCAAGGTTGGGCAGGCAAGGTTTTAGAGAGTAGCTGTTAAAACCACAACCTCCAGAATCAGGCAGTCTCTGGGTTAGAACCTGGATGTTAATGCTCAGTAGCTGGTTAATCTAGGCAAATCTTTTAGCCTCTAAACCTAGTTTCCCCATCTTTAAAGTGGAGCTATGAATGTCTGTCAGGCTGCTCTGATCAAACATGGGACCCACTTAGCACGATGCATGGCAGGTAACAAGAGCTTACCAGGCAGAAGTGAGGCTTTCTATGCTATGTGTAACAGTTATTGGGGAAAACTTGAAGAACCTAATTCAAGCTCCTCTCCAGCCCTTGAACAGCTGGGAGTCTTGGAAAGAGAAGAAGGAGATCTGAGTCCCAGTCCCAGCGCTTCCACCATAAAACTGTGTGCTCGTGGTCATCCCATCCCTTTCTGAGCTTCCATTTCCTGATCTATAAGGTGATGGGGTTGCCCTCCGAGGCCCCTCCTTATGCAGATGTTCACGAGCTTCTTTTGTGGCTCCCAAGTTCTTCCATGACAAGACTTTCAGAGTCTCCTCCTATCTATCTGATTTTCAAAACTGGCTCCTGGGACAGTCCGGGCGTCCCGGCATTTGCTCCAGGGGGCTCTTCACCGTTTCGGGGCATGGACACTACATCTCCAGATGGGTGCTGCTACCACCCCTTCCCTCACTGCCATCCGGGGCTCTTCCTGGGTTTCCTGGAATGCCATCCCTCCCCTGCTCCCACCCCCCCCAATCTCTATGTCCTCTCACTTTTTGTCTGCTGCCAAAATTCCTGGCTCCCTCAGCCAGGTAGAAAAGCAGTTTAGTCCGACCCGATCTGGCACTTTCTTAGAACCTCCCCTGTCTCTGGCACATTCCTTGTGTTTGGGCAGGACCCAGAGAGCTAGAGAATTCCTCTCCCTCCTTAGCGTGGGTCCTCATGTTGGCATGCCAACAGCCCCAAATATTTAAAGCAATCATGAAAATGAGCTCAGAGTCCCATGCCAGCTCCTTGAAAGGAATTAGGCTAAAAACAGGACAAAGGAAGAGGTGAGGCCAAATGGAAAATGCCATGAAAGGCCCTGCCCAGCACGGCCAGGGCCCAGAACCCTCCTCACAGGCTCCATTCATCTGCAGCCAGGCACTGTGCTGGGCACTGGGGATGCAGAGTTAAATGAATTGTCATGCCTGCCCTGGAGGAGCCGCCCGTCCAGCCAGGGAGGCTGCACAAACAGCCCATCAGGGTACAGGATGGCAAGTATGGCCAAGATGCCACCAGTGGTCCAATGGGGCCACCAAGGAGGGAGCATCAGCTCAACTGGGGAAGGTCAGCAGTGCCTCTCCAAAGCCTTGGCCCAGGCCTGACTTAAGACAAGCCTCCACCAGGGTACGAGGCAGAGGACACGCTTCCAGGCAAAGGGGAACCAGCAGATGCGAAAGCACAGGAGCAAGAAGCAGGGTGGAGAGAGGAATGAAGTGCTCATGCACAACCCCTTTGTAAACCACGGAGACCCTGCTCCTCCACCGGGCGTGTTGATGTACATGTAATACATCAGACAGAAAATGGAATGAGACCCAGCCCTACAGTTTAAGACTGTAAAAAATGCGGACAGAGATGGACACTTGGATGCACATAAACAGAAAGTCTTGAGCAGAAAGCCTTTCTGAGCAGGGGCTTTGAGTGCGCGCCAAGCCTCGAGTGTGGAGGGGAGGATGGTGGGGCCGAGCGCTCCCACGGGAGCACCTTTCCTGTGGTCGATCTCGCTGGACTGCTGGAGGGGAGGTGGGGTTTCCCAAGTCCCTGGAGTGATGGAAGAGAGTCAGCTTGGCAGGCCGGGAGAGCTGGCAGTCCCCCAGGCACCTGGCACAGCTCAGGGGAAGGTGCCAAGGTCAAAAGCAGATGCCAGAGTACCATCATCACTGGTAACCAGGAGGCCCTGGGGCAGGCCCCGTGGTTCCTCCTGCTAGAACACTTAAAAGTCCTCAAAGTAGGAGTGCAGAGTGACTTGAACCTGAATTTTGGGGAGTTGGGCAGGCTTTTTTGGAAAGAAATGAGGAAAATGGGGGCTCCTGGGTGGCTCAGTCGGCTAAGCATCTGACTCTTAGTTTGGCTCAGGTTGGGATCTCAGGGTCATGAGATTGAGCCCCAGGTAGGGTTCTGTGCTCAGTGGGGAGTCTGCTTCTCTCCCTCTCTCTCTGCCCCTCCCCCACTTAAGTGCGCGCTCTCGCTCTCTCTCAAACAAATAAATAAATCTTAAAAAAGAAAGAAAGAAAAAAGAAATGAGCAAAATGACAGTGACCCAAATGAAATGATTGTCAGGTGCTATAAAAAAGGAAATCTGTTACAACCAAGGCATCCACTAATAACAGTGGTGTTATTAGCATCATCATCACTGTTATTTATTTAAATGGTTCCAGCATTACTAAGCACCTACTGTATGCCAGCCTCCGGTAAGCCTCCTAGGCACCTAATCTTCACAAGAACTTCAAGATATCAGTATCCTTACTGATCCCATTTTACAGAGGAGGAAATGTCTTTTCAGGAACCTAAATGAAGGTCCAAGAGGCCCTAAAACCGGGCAGTGGATATTTAAAAGTGCTAGGGGCTGAATTATGTCACCCCAGATTCGTAAGCTGAAGTTCTAACCCCTGGTACCTCGGAATGTGGACCGTATTTGGACATAGAGTCTGTAAAGGGGTAATTAAGTTAAATGAGGTCATTAGGGTGGGCCTAATCCAACATTCCTGGGTCCTAATAAGAGAAAAATTGGATGCAGATAGGTGCAGAGGGAGGACCATATGAAGACTTAGGGAGAAGCCCAGGAAAGAGTCTTCAAAAGAAGCCAACACTTTGATCTTGGGCTTCCAGCCTCTAGAACTGAGAGCCAGTGACTTCTGTTGCTTAAGCCCCTGGGTCTATGGTACTGTTATGATGACCCAGAGCAGGGCCCAGGGGTGCCTCAGAGAAGCTAGGAGAAGCAAGTCTGGGACAGGCATGTGGTGCCCACACAGAGGAGCTCACCACCTTTGCCTCATCCTTGGCTGTGGGGAACCTGAGGACCCTTCAGCCTCCCCAGCTCTGAAGGTGACAAGCCCCAGACGGCTTGGAGCTGTATACAGCAGCACAATTGATGGTTTCTTCCTTCCCAAGATGAGGGCTTGAAGTCAGTAAGATCAAAAACAGGGGTTTAGGGGCGCCTGGGTGGCTCAGTCGTTAAGCGTCTGCCTTCGGCTCAGGTCATGATCCCAGGGTCCTGGGATCGAGCCCCACATCGGGCTCCCTGCTCAGCGGGAAGCCTGCTTCTCCCTCTCCCACTCCCCCTGCTTGTGTTCCCTCTCTCGCTGTGTCTCTCTCTGTCAAATAAATAAATAAAATCTTAAAAAAAAAAAAAACAGGGGTTTAAAGAGATTAAAACACGAAACCTAAAACAAAGCAAAGCCATCATAATCTTTCCACTCTAGAGGCCTTTTTACAGCAAACCTTTGAGAGACGCAGGGTCAAGGGGCCAGATCAACATTTCTACCTGGCTTGAGAAAAAAAAACGGGCCCCCAAAATGAGTTCCCATTCTCATATGAAATGCACTGGAGCCCGAAGGATGGACCTCATGAGAAACATCTTTAGGATGGGTCAGTAACTAGGTCAGGCGTCACTATATCTAGGCTCCTGGATTCCTCAAAGCAAGTTCATCATTAAAGGAAAAGCAATGGGGCACCTGGCTGGCTCAGTCAGCGGAGTGTGTGACTCTTGATCTCAGGGTTGTGGGTTCAAGCCCCATGTTGGGGATAGAAATTCCTTTAAAAAAAAATCTTTAAAGGAAAAGACAAAAATACAGGTTGAAGCTTTGGGTAATCAAAATTGGTCTAGTCAGAGATTGGATGGGAAAAAGGGTTTTGAGAGTTCCAGTCAGCCCCTGATGTAGGCGCTGTGGAGACCCAAGTCACCCTAGAATCTGCAGTCAACATGGAAACCACCAGAAGTACAGAGGAGTGAGGGCTCCAGGTTGCAGAACAGTGGGGCCTGGAGATGGGGGGACAGAGGGGAGGCATCCTGAAACTTTAAGAAATTTGAATTTCTGTGTGGAGAGCAGATTTTGAAATAGGTTTGGGCTACTAGAATAAAGAGAAGGCTAGCAAAAGATGGGGATCTGAGACACTCTGGAGGAAGTGCTCTGTGAGCTGGGCTTTTGAAGGAGGAAGGAGATGGACCCCAAAGGACAAAGAAAGGTGCTTTTTCCTATGAAAAGTGTGAGAGAGAAACTCAAGAAGTTTCGGTGGACAGTAGGCTGGGAGGGGAGCCCTGGGCGGCATGGGAGTGGGGTGCGTGTTCGTATGCACACATGTGGGAGTCATGGGATTTGCATGAGGGGGTTACCTGATCGGACATCTCCTGTGAGGAGTAGGGCTAATGGAGCCAGAGCTAATAACAGCGGGATTTGCAGAGAGCTGGGGGTAGGGGGGTATCCCCCATACCCCAAAGGCACCTGCTGTGGGGAAGGGGGAGTAGAGATAAAGGGTCAGGAGAGAGGCCTGCTGGATTTTCGATCAGACCCATAGTGTCAAGTTTCAGCTCCAGCGATATCCAAATGTCTCGTGTTTCTATTTTATCATTTCCACACTTGGTTCCAGTAAGCGGAGCGCACCATCTGCCCAGCACTGGGCCAAAGAAAGAAGACCGGAGAGGAAATTGCACTGCGGCGCAGCATGATGGGTCCGATGGGCCTGGGATAGGAGCTGAGACATGCGTGTCTTCACTTACCTAAGTGTTAACATCCCGCTCAGTCCGAGGCAGGACGTTTCCCGTTTGCTCTGGCTGAGAGGCAGCTCCAACGTGAACCCGTCTCCCGGAGCTTCTCTCCCACGCATCCCCCGCCCCCGCTCCTAAATCAGATCCCCCCAGCCCCCCACCGCCAGTCGCTGCAAATGATTCTCGTGTGTTGACAGGTTATGCAGTTCAAGACGAGACAGCAGCGGGAGTCCGGGTCCGAGCAAGAACCACGCGGTGCAGCGGGGAGGCACCCTGAGATGGGTGTTCAGTGACAGGGGCAGGAGGTGACCTGCCCGCCCTTCCCCGCCGGCTCCTTCTTGGCCCCGCTGGCATGTCCTCCGCAGCCCTGGGGGGCAGAAGCCCATCTCGGGCAAGTCACGTACTCTTCAGGCCTTAGTTCCTTCCTCGGGAAAGCAGGCTCAGTAATGCCTCCCTTGTGGGGCTGTACGTGAACATGTCACAGAGGAAAAGCTCCTGACACAGTGCCTGGCACACAGTATCCACTCAAGAGATGCTTTAAATAATAATGCTAAGACGAGGGGTGCCTGGCGGGCTCCGTCCGTGGAGCACGCAACTCTCGATCTCAGGGTTGTGAGTTCAAGCCCCATGTTGGGCGTAGAGCTTAGTTAATAATAAGGATGATCGTGCACACGGAAAGCATGCCAGGATGATTTTCAGCGCTTCATATGGATGACTAATTGAATCCTTCACCACCCCGTAAGGCAAATTCCATGATTATCTTCACAGAGGAGGACATTAAGGCACAGGGAGGTTTTGTAACGCGCCCATGGTCTGGGGGCTGGCAGATCTGGGATTCCAACTCTGGCTCCAGAGGCTGGTTGTGAGTAAATGAACTAATTAAAAAGTTGCTGTACTGGTGGACGGATGGATGAAGGACACGGATATGGAAATCCCCAGACGTTCAGAAGGAGTGACATGAACTCAGTAGGGGTAGGTTAAGTAAGCAGCATACGAACAACCTGAAGGCTGGGAGTTCCGCCCCCCACCCCCCACACTGCCCAGGAAGCAGTTGCTGTCGGGTATCCCCTGTTGCCCCCCGAAGCCCCATCTACACCACCAAGGCCTCCTCCCTTACTGATGCAGGGATAGTCTGCCCTAATTTGGAAGGTTAGAACTGGAAAGGACCTAGAGATCACCTAACCCCTCATCTCATGTTTGAGGGAATTGAGACAAGAGCAGGGATGTGACCAGCCCAGGATCACGTGGCGTCCGCTGAGATACCTGCGTTCAGGCCAGCACTAGAGTCCCTCTACCCTGTGGCCTCTTCTTCACTCCAGGAAAGTCATGTCTGGAGGCGGAGAGAGGGATGACGGGTGAAAAAACAAGTGTGAAGAATTGAGTACATTGCATGGCAGATGCTTTACCATGAGAAGGTCTTCCTTTGTCGCAGGGAAGTTCCTATTTCCCTGAGCCCAGGGCAGTCACCCAGCCTTACCCTGCCCCCACCCCACTTGAAGGCACAGAGAGATCCTTCAGGGGACAGGATCCTGGTACAGAACGCACTCTCCTCAGGTCCCACAGGCCACTTGCTGTTCCCCAAACATGCCCAGAGTATTCCACGTTCCCGCCAACAGACATTTGCTCAGTGTTCCCTCTGCCTGAACCCTCCCCCACCCCCATCCTTGCTCCCCCATCAACACTTGGAGAAACCCTCCCAGCTTCCCTCTGACCCATAACAGCCAGAATGGCTGTCTGGGCTCCAGTGGATAAAGCCCCGGCTCCCACACCAGCCAGGCCTGGCTATGAGTCTCCATACAAGTACCTTAATGGTTTCCCCGTTGCCATTTTCCCACTTACCAGATGAGGTTCATCCTCACCCTCTCCTTGCGGGGTTACACAAATGAGATTAACATGTGTACATTATGAATTTAGCACAGCGCCTGGCACTCAATAAATGGGAGGCATGATTGCTTCCCTGGGAGGTCTTCTTCCGCATGCTGTTTCGATTTATGGTTATTTGGGTTTGCATCTTATCTCCCCTCCGAAGGAGATACCTAGCGTGTAAGCGGGAACTGGGCCAAGTTCATCTTTCCACATCTGCTGCACCCCAAGCCCTGCACAAAGTAGGAACCTGGTGAGCACCTGTTCGGTTGAAGTAAACTGGACACAAACAGCATTTCTGCCAGGAGCAGAGGGTTACAGCTTTTGTAAAAGGCCTGTGGTGACTGCCTTTCCAAACAGGCCTCCGAGGTTCAGAGTAGGAACGGAGAGCGGGGAACACCATCAGCTCCATTACGAGCTCTCTCATGGATGATGAAGGCGTCACTAACCACCTCCATCAATCAAGGGCTTCACATCGTGCCTGTCAGGTCCCTGACCCTCGCAATCTCATTCAATGCGTACAAAAACCCTATGAGGTAGACACTCTTATCCCTATTTACAGATAAGGACATTAAGGCTCAGAGCCTGTCACCTGGCAAAGGTCAGATGTCAAGTGTGTGGCTGAGCTGGGAACTCAGGCTGTCGGACTCCCAAGTCCACACCCTCCATGCCAGGACTCTGAAAACTCCCTCATCGTTTGCCCCGGTGCCTGTTTCTGTAATGGTCATCAAGCTAAGAAGGGTTTTTACACTCTTAAATAGTTGGGGGGAAAACATCAAAGGGAGACTAATATTTTGTGACATGCAAAAATTATACGAAATTCAAACTTCAGCGTCTATAAATAAAGCTTGATTGGAACGCAGCTACATCTGTTCATGTGTGTATGGTCTGGCTGCGTTTGTGGTGTAACGGAAGAGCTGGAATATTTGCAGGAGGGATTGTGTGGCCCTCAAAGCCTAAAATATTTACTACCTGGCTCTTCACAGAGAAGTTTGCCGACCCCTGCTCAATGCCATGCTGCCTCTTACAGATAAACTTCCTGCAAAGGAGATTTCCCTTCCGTAAGAGTTGTGCTCCAGCAAGGCACCCATCCCTGCAACAATCCAGCTTGGTCTCGGACTCTCACTTCCCCTGTGCATGCTGAGCCAGCCGTAGGTTCTCACAGCCATCACCTGGCTCCCGGTGCGATTTGAAAGGCAGAGCTGAGGGCAGCCTCCAGACTCCGCCAAGCGGGGACAGGTCAGAGCAAGCTTGAAGGAGAGGGAAAGGGATTTAGACCCAGAAGTCAGCTCGACGTCATTAATGCCTTCACCCCCCTCCCCTTGATTCATGGTTTCCTGCCACATCTTGTTCATCGATGAACATGCCCGGGCCCCAAGCAGGGATAGGCAGGCCAGAACGCATGAAAGCACAAAGGCCCTGGGCCCCACAATGATTTATCAGGCTTCCTGCCTAGCCAGCCGACAGAGGTCCATTGGCAGAGCCCTCCCTGGGGGGCCTCAGGCAATTCCCTCCTGCCCCGAACCTCAGTCTCCTCATCTGTAAAATGAGAGGGTAGCTGGGCTGCTCTCTTTCCCACATGCCCCACATACCTGCAGAAAGCAGGCCCTCCCCTTCAGATTGCATAAACCCTCCAGGAAATTCTGTAACACCGTTTGCTCTTCTGTTTCCCCCCGGGGGGTGAGTTCCAAAGAGCAGATTTTGTTCTCTATGACATTCTTTCATTCAGCAAGAATTTTTGAGCACTGTGTGTCCAGTTCTATGGGGCATAGAGGAAGTAAAAGTAACAGAGAAGCTTTCCATTTGTTTCAGGATAGAGAATGTACCAGATGGGAAGCTACAGAACAATCCAGCAAATTCAGATTCCTTGGACAAATGCTGAGCGCCAGTTATCTATTTGGCGCGTTCCAGGTGCTTTCGTATCCATGCTTTTACTTAAGCTGAAATAGGCTCCTGTGGCCCAAGCATCGTTAGACCCATTTTCCAGATAAGGAAACTGAGACTCTGAGAGGTTGCTTGAGATTAAGTGGCTGTTAAGAGGTGAGGCTAGGCTTTCCGTGCAGGTCTTACTGGTTCCAAAACCTGTATAGCTTCAAAGAACAGGGCTGCCCCCTCCACCAGAGTGTGGCTGGGGGTGCCTCAACGGCTGCAGGATGTGGATGTTAAGACATATTACTTAGAGAAGAAAAATCTTTTTTTCAGGGGTAGGGGGAGAGGGAGACAGAATCTTAAGCAGGCTCCACACCCAGCACGGAGCCCGACATGGGACTGGATCTCATGACCCTGATATCATGACGTGAGCTGAAATCAAGAGTCGGAAGCTTAACCGACTGAGCCACCCCGGAGCCCCAAGAAGAAAAATCTTGACTGAGTGAGCCCTTACACAACCACAGGAAGGTCATTGGACCAGCAATCAAAAATTCTTCAAGACCAAGCTCTGCCTTTGAATGAGCTCTATAGCCCTGGGTGAGAATTTTTTCCTCTCTGAGTCTCAGTTTCCCCATCTGTGAAACTACAGTAGAGAAGCTGGATGAAGTAATCTCGAAGCACCGCTCACCTTCACCACTTCCGTACCAATGCTGCACTAGGTGCACGAGTCACCGCTCAGCTCTGGCTCTGACTCGCAAAACTCACCCCTGCTGCCGGTATCAGAACCTGACAAAGGGAGAGAAACCCTAATAAAGCTCAGATAGTTGAGCTATATGGGTTCAAACCACAAAACTAAGTTTAAGAAAAGAATGGAGCCTGAGCATGTTGCTTAGATGGCGTCCTCCGCTCCTAATTCCATCCTGCTTGGGTTTCGCGGAGTTTGCTTTCCAAGAGTGATTTGGGCTTCTGTTGGATTTGAGTTTTCCGAGCCTCCTGCAGCAGGAAACAAGACAGGCATGTAAGAAAGGAAGCAGGGGTGGGTGGCAGAGGGAGGACTGAGGCCCAAAGGATGGGAAGGATTTAGGCAAAGCGTGGGACACAATTCAAATGAAGAAAGAGGGCCTCCTGGCTGGCTCAGTCGGTAGAGCGTGCGATTCTTTCTTTCTTTCTTTCTTTCTTTTTTTAAAGATTTTATTTATTTATCTGCCAGAGAGAGAGAAAGGGAGAGTACAAGCAGGGGGAGTGGCAGGCAGAGGGAGAAGCAGGCCCCTTGGGAGCCCGATGTGGGGCTCGATCCCAGGACCCTGAGATCATGATGCCCCAGAGCACGCAATTCTTGATCTTGGGCTGGTGAGCTTGAGCCACACGTTGGGTGTAGAGATTACATAAAAATAAAATCTTAGGACCGCCTTGGTGGCTCAGATGGTTAAGCGTCTGCCTTCAGCTCAGGTCATAATCCCAGGGTCCCGGGATCGAGCCCTGCATCAGGCTCCCTGCTCAGCAGAGAACCCGCTTCTCCCTCTCCCTCTGCTTGTACACTCTCTCTTTCTGTCAAAAATAAATAAAATCTTTTAAATAAATAAATAAATAAAATCTTAAAAAAAATAAATAAATGAAGACAGAAAGGGAGGAAAGGAGGAAGGAAAAGCTGGGGGGGGGGCGCCCAAGATCTTTTGAGGCAACAGTGAGGTCACCAGTTGACTTTAATGGGCATTATCGGGGGTTAAGAGGAAGAGACTGAAAATATAGGTGTCCTGAATGCTTTCAGTGAATTAAAACTGTGACTTGACACTCCGGTGGCCACAAGCATACCTAACACCCAGATCTTGATTTCTAATATCATTCTCCAATGCAAGGAACCAGGGCTCCTTGGAAAACTGGCTGCTTCTAGGACTGCAGCAAAAAAAAAAAAAAAGAATATACATTATGAACCTGGAACATCTTATAAGGCCAAAAAGTAAGGAAGTACTAAAAATATATTTCTAAAAAATTTTAAAACCTGCATTAATGGGGCCTGTCAAAGGGACACAGGAACCAACTAAAAGAGCTCCCAATGGACAAAGCTGGAGAAATCTGAGCCACGAAGTAGAGCAGTAATGATTTCTACCCCAAAGTGTAAAATCACCATGAATCCACAAAGATATAAATAAGTATGATATAAATATATGAATAAATACATAAATGGGTAAGAAGAGAAAAATCTCTCTTAAAGAAGAATTCCAAATGATTTATATAGATAATCCCCTCTCAAGAAGAGGGGAGCATAACCCCCCACTCTGTAAGTATGGGCTGTGCGTGGTGACTTCCTTCCAAAGAGCGCAGCCACACAAATGGGGGAAAAGAGTAACTTGACAGTGAAAAAATTTAAAGATGGGTGTCTCGTCACCATGTCCTTGCGTGTCTCTTCCTCTTCTCCTAAGGGCACTTGCTCTGTGGGATCGGGGTACCATCTCAGTTGACCTTTGTCACCTCCTCCCAGGCCCTGTCTCCTACATTTGAATTCTGGGCCGACACAAGCATCCAGTCCGTAACACTTCTGGACAAACCCCCAACGACGTGTGTTAAATCTTGTGGGCTGGAAAATAAAGTGATCCCGGAAGAAAAAACAGCAAGATACTCACAGATTTTTTTAGTTAGAGATATATTCATGAGGACACTATTGTAATAGCAAAGGACTGGAATAAAACCAAAGATTCATCAATAGGATGTCTGGTTTAAATAAATTCTGGAGGATGCCTACAATGAAAATACTCAGCAGCTGTTACAGAGCAGGAATGAGGACGCTCTCTGTGTATTGCTGGGGAAATATCACCACGGAATATGGTGAAGTAAAACAAGTAGGTGTGTATCTATTTAACTTGCAAAACTTTTCTGTGAAAAACATGGTGGGGGGGGGAGTAAGTATATTTGCATGTTGTCATACGTGCACAAAAAGTCTTGGGAAGGTTATGCGAGAAACCGGTTGTGGGCAACGAGAAGAGAGTGGAAATGGGGTGATGGGGGACAGGGCAGGGGGAGGAATTCTGTCTTCTGTGCTTTACTTTTGAATCATGTGAATGTTGTACTTATTCAAAAAATAAATTGAAAAAAATGAGATGATTTACAGAAAATTATTAACTTGAATAATAGTGAGGTGCTATGTGAATATGATAAGTCATAAAGGTTCTAGGCAAATAATTAGTGTAGAAAAACATTGCCAACCTCATTCAACGGCCTCCGCGCAGTGGACCCCCAGACAGGTTCCTATTGATTGATTGCTTATTCATCACCTTTTAAATCTTATGGGCTGAAAAATAAACTAATAAGAGGAAAAAAACAGCAGAACTATTTACAGATTTTTAGATGGTGAAGATACTGGGGCGCCTGGGTGGCTCAGTCGTTAAGCGTCTACCTTCAGCTCAGATCATTATCCCAGGGTCTTGGGATCGAGCCAGCATCGGGCTCTCTGCTCCGAGGGAAGCCTGCTTCTCCCTCTCCCACTCCCCCTGCTTGTGTTCCCTCTCTCCTGTCTCTCTCTCTGTCAAATAAATAAATAAAATCTTAAAAAAAAAAAATAGAGAGAGAAGACACCAAGGGAGCTTCCAACAGAGGGACCTCACCAAGCAAAAAGAGTCAGGGAAGGGAAGCGACTTGTCCAGGCTTGTTGGCGGCATGACCCAAGAGCTCTGGGGCCCTGGGCCCCTGTGATTTTGGAGGCTGCCCATCACATCCGGCATGTCCAAATGCGCCCGCACTGAAGAAACTTTGTCCACACAATCTCTAAAGCATATTTCTAATTTTGCTTTTGAAGTGGTTTGACTACCAGTAAATTACTAAATTGATGGTTGCTGATGATTCCAGGGTATTTTAATAGTTGTGTTCCCTGGGATTCCTGCAAAGTCTGAAAACCTCAACTAAAAATGGTTTTCACAGGAAATCTGTAAATGCTATATTGAAGAGTTAATGAAGGTGATATAAGGAGAAGTTTTAATTGAACATGTATTAATTTTGGTCTTGCAGCTTCCTTTTGCTATCTTTTTTTTCCCCCAAGACTTAGAAGTTTCCTAATTCCTGCAAAGCTCGTAAGCACCAGGCACTGCGAGCTAGTGGCATAGGAGGTAGGAACCCACATTCTCCTCCACCCAAACCAATGCACCCCACAACACGGGTCTCCCCTACTCCAACCACCCCAAGCAGTAGCACTGTCAGAGAGAGAGGTGGTCTCCCGCCGGCTTTCCCCCACACAGATGCTGCTCATTGGTGGCGGTGACGGGAGCCCAGGGGGTCCAGCCCCCCACCCAGCCCCACCCTACCATCCCTGAAATAACGTGCCTCTTTCAGCGCCTCCCATTGACTCCATAAATCACCGAAGACCACACAAAGCCCCCTTCCGAGGTTTCCCGGAAAGACTCACTGGTAAGTGAAACCAGTGGGCAAGGGTGGTGCTCCTGAGGGGCTGATCTAGGCAGGGGTAGAAGGAAATTGAGAGTGTAAGCTAGGAACGGAGAGCAGATGCCAGCCAGGCCTTTGTTTTCAGTAACAGCGCGACCAGCTCTCCTGCAGCCTCATTTTCATGTCCACTTGAGGTTGGGGGTTGGAGCAGGGCAGCGCTTTGCAGTGGGGGTTCAGCGCTGCAGAATACTTGCGGGTGAAGGTGAGGCATGGCTGGCGGCAGCCAGAGGGCCAGGAGGAAAAGCCTCCCAGACTAGAGTCACAGCTTCTTTTTCCCTTGAGGGACGCAAAGGAAGACTGCAAGGCAAGACAAAGGGTGGGATTCTGTCTGTTTTACAGGATGGGGCCATGCAGGGACCGTCGTGTGGCCACTCTTCCTCCGAGAGCACACAGGAGACCGAAGCACCCAAGCAGAGGTGCACTTACCGGTCCCTGGTAAGTACAAGGGACGATGCATTATTCATTGACTGCAGCCAGTAGCCACTTAATTAATTCCTGCACTTGCTCAGTGCTTAGCCCACGTCTCCTGGACCTGCCTGGCACAGGCCGGGTGAGCAAGCAGAAAGCCCTGGTCTTAGCTTCACCCTCTGGTCAAATATAACAATAATGTTACCAGCTAACCTTTGCGGCTTCTCTCTCGTGCCGCGTATTTTGCTAAGCATTCCACTCTTGTGTCATTTAAATCTCTGAGCAACTCACTGAGGTGGGGATCATAATTATCCTCATTACACACATGGGGAAACTGAGGCCAGAGAAGCTGAATATCTCCCCAGCATCACACAGCTGGGAGAGCCAGGTAGTGGGGCTGAAGCCCACCCTCTGAACCAGTGCCTTCTACTGCCTTTTAACTGGCTCCTGATTGCTATCACAGGTTAGCTGGTGACCTGTGTTCATGCCCATCATCGGATGAGAGAAGAATCCTCCACTGGACTCAAGAGTGGTCGTTCATAAAGCGCCTGTCCTCAGGGATGCCCCATCTCCATTCTCACTCGCTACCACTCCCCCATGTAGCTGGCATGAACTTCCTTTCTACATCCTCTCCTTTGAGTCTCGTGGCCACCCTATGAGGAGGGCAGGGCAGGCCTTTCCATCCTCACTCAACACATGGGGGAGTTGAACATAACAGGGGCGGGAAAGACTCATCAAAGGTCACAGCAAGCATTTGGTGGAGTTGGAATTCTAGCCCAGTTTTCTAAAGCCAAAGCCATCTGCTCTTGCTGGTATGTCAAGGTCATAACGAGGAGGGGAAGGAGATCCTCCAGGATCCTTGGTTCTATGGCTGGTCCTCTCACCAGAGGTCAGAAAAGAGTTCTCTGGGATTCTCCATAATGACAGAGGGCAGCCATTCCTTCCCAGCTGAGACTCTCTCATTAATCATCTATTCCTTCTGGTCTTGCAGTTCCCACTGTTGGCCTGAAGCTCAAAGCACAAATATGCCCCCAGGGAGAGTCACATATCAGCCCCCTAATTCTTCCATCTGGAGAAAGTTCACAGTCTCTTTGGGACAGAAAGGAGACCACTGACTGGGGTGAGGAAGACAGCTGAGGGGAGCGGAGGGGGACTGCAGGCCATATAAAACTTCTTCATAGTTTTGCTTAGGTCGGTCCAGCATGCTGTAGACGGCGTGCTGAGTTCAGGAAGTGGGAGAAGGAGGTCTCCATTTTCTGACATTTTCTTTGATCTTCTCTTCTGCTTTCTGTGCCCCACACTCATCTGGACCACCTCATTCTTGTTGATCTAGCAGTATGGGAGGATGCCAGGGTTCAAAAAGGGGTACCACATGATCAGGGCGGGCTGCAGGGGGCTTTCTTGAAGGAGCGAACTCTCTGTTAGAGGCAGTCTGGCTGCAAAGGAGGCAAACTCGTCACCCGGATCCTCAGGGTCAAAAGAATAATTCCCAAGGCTAAAATCTCAAAGAAGTCCACCAATTCTTGGCACAGCTAGCTTACCAGCTCCCTGACGTGACCTCAGGCAAATTGTCTATCCTCTCCAAATTCAGGATCTTCAACTGCAAAATGAGGCTAGTGAGAGACCTGCCTCCACAGTATTGGGTGAAGAGCCAATGAGACAATCTAAGTTCTTTGTGAACTCCAAACCAAAAGAGAGATGTCATTATTCCTCAGTCACTAATCGCCTGCACCCCTAATTGGCTGTTATTCACAAAATGAATATCAGATTCTGCCATTAAATTTTTTTATTCGGAGAGATAAAAAGGCAACACAAATTTAAAAAACAAAACAAAACATTAGCATAGGAGAGCTGCCTTGGAGAGCCCATAGTTCACTGAAGCCAACAGCAGTCTTGACAAAGAAATGCCAAGGGCTCTAACCTTCGCACCCCACTTCAAAGGCCATTGGCCCCTGACCCACGGGTAACACAAATATTTTTTACTCCAATGTATTTCTTAGTTCAGTACACTTGTCCCATTTTCCCTGGGTCCTCTCCACATTTATCAATTTTATGGCTGCCTTTTCAGCAGTAGCTCTCAAATTTGGGGTGTGATAAAAGTATCATAGGCATTTGTTTAAAATGCCAGTTTCTGGGTTCTACACCTAGTCTGCACCTGTGGGTGACCCAAGACCCATTCCTTCAGAACCCCAGCTTCAGGTTCGTTGAGTCCCCAAGGAGTACAGCGTGTGTCACTTAACTGCCCGCCGTACCACCAATGCCGAACGCTCGTAAGATACTTGCTAATAAATGAGAAATACTGGGCATCTGGGTGGCTCAGATGGTTAAGCGTCTGCCTTCGGCTCGGGTCATGATCCCAGGGTCCTGGGATCGAGTCCCGCATCGGGCTCCCTGCTCAGCGGGGAGCCTGCTTCTCCCTCTGCCTCTCTCTCTGTCTCTTATGAACAAAATAAATAAAATCTAAATAAATAAATAAATAAAATAAAATCTCTTCTTTAAAAAAAAAATGAGAAATACCAGTAAGGCTGAATAATTACTTTTTTTTTTTTTAAGATTTTATTTATTTGACAGAGAGAGACAGCAAGAGAGGGAACACAAGCAGGGGGAGTGGGAGAGGGAGAAGCAGGCTTCCCGCTGAGCAGGGAGCCTGATGCGGGGCTCGATCCCAGGGCCCCGGGATCATGACCTGAGCTGAAGGCGGACGCTTAACGACTGAGCCACCAAGGCACCCCTGAACAATTACTTATTGAGGGACAGAATACTTTGTCCCCAGTATCATTGCAGAACTTCAACCTGTTGCAATATTCCTGCCCCTGCTTAAGAATAAAACTCCCTCAATATCAACCTTCCCATATTGAGTTTTTCTGACACCCCCCACTAGAGTAAGTGACCCCTCTTTGTGGTTCTACAGCTTGCAGACCATACCAGCCCTTATCTTATATTCTATTTGTTGACTTTACTGCTAGTCTTCCCTGACTTGAAGTTTGCCCCTTTCCCTGAGGACAAGGGCTGTGTCTCCCCTTTTTTATGTTTCTACCGTCTGGACCAGTGATCAGCACTAAATCGGTGGTGGTTAATGAATGAACCACAAGGGGTATGCAGTGGGATGAGTGGGTGGTAAACACTTTGGGATGGGAGAGGATGGGAGACTCTGTGATGTCCTATTACAAGCACCCTCTCATTCTAGGATGAGCCACATGATTGTGTGTGGTTGGTTTTCAAAGAATGGAGATTAAAAAAAAAAAAAGACTTTATTTATTTATTTTAGAGAGAGAGGGAGAGGGGGAGGAACAGAGGAAGAGGGAGAGAGAGAACCTCAAGCAGACTCCCTCCTGAGCACAGAGCCCCACACGGGGCTCGATCTCACAACCCTGAGATCATGACTTGAGCTGAAACCAAGAGTTGAATGCTTAATCAACTGAGCTACCCAGGCGCCCCAAGGAATGGAGATTCTTATCTTGGCCGTGGTTTGGGAGTTTTGAGAAATTATCTCAAGGAGTGGGCATCAATAGATGCTCCTTTTAATGCTATGTGAAGGGTCTTTTCATTTTTCATAACAATTTTGACATCTTAGGGCAGGTGTTTCAATGGGCTCGTGTCAGAGGATCACTCACACTAAGATTACATTTGTTTATGTAGCAGATCATCATAAATTGTATTACTCCACCGATATCTGGTTACCTCCTGTAAGAGGATCATGCTTACCCACGTTGCTGAACTGCCGTATGGCCGTGTGGCTTGCATTGGCCAGAAACAGAAATAAGGGCAGAAATGATCAGAGTCACTTCCAGATGGATGCCGTTAAGAGTAGGCTTCTGCTCCAAATGCCCAGGTCCAGAACAAGGATGATGATAGGAGCAGAGCCCCCAGCCAACCCACAGTGGACAAAGGGTATGAGCAGGAAATGAACATTTCTGCCTGAAGGCCCGGAATTTGGGAGTTGTTACTGCCACATAACCTGGCCTTGCCTGGCTAATGTCCAGATGCCCACATGTTCCCCTTTTTCTGATCAATGAAAATGCACACACAACTAAGCTGGTTTTGCAATTTTTAAGAAAAGAAAATCTATTTCTTGGGGTGCCTGGGTGGCTCAGTCAGTTAAGCTGCTGCCTTCAGCTCAGGTCATGATCCCAGGGTCCTGGGATCGAGCCCCATATCAGGCTCCTTGCTAAGCGGGGAGCCTGCTTCTCCCCTGCCTGCTGTTCTCCCTGCTTGTGCTTGCTCTCTGTCTCTATCTCTCTCATTCTCTCTGTGTCAAATAAATTAAAAATATTAAAAAAAAAAAGAAAATCTATTTCTTAAAATATGCCTCTGTGGACCTCAGTTTCTGTAAAGTAAGGGGGAAAAATAACAAAATAATAACAATATAAATCACTAATTGAATGCTTATCCTGTGTCAGGCTGAGCACTTTAGGAAAAGTATCTCATTTTATCCTTTACAGCAAACCTAAGAGGTGGGTATTACCATTGTCCTCATTTATAGGCAAGGGAACAGAGCTCTGGAGAGGTTAGGAGGCTGCCCAGGGGAGTAAGGATACTAAGGATAATTAGTGATGTAATGCAAATGGTCTAACACGACAGTCCTGTCTCTTGACCTCTGTGCCACATCTGTGGGGTCATTTCTAAGATCCTGTCCATCTGGACCTGCTAAGAGTCTGTGACATCACCATATGGTAACAACTGCCCCCCTAGGTCTTCGATTTTGAAACCAAGACCCATTTTCACCACTGCCCGAATCTTGTAGGGTTAGGAAAATCATTTGTGCTGTGCTCTGAACATCTTTGAGGAAAGCACCGGAAAAACGGAGCGGGTGCCCCCGTCCACAGAGGAGGATGAGCCTCCTCCAGGAGCAGAAGGTCCATTCCAGACACCTTCCTGTCCAAAGATGCTGCCTTGCTGTGGGAGAAGTGTGCCACCAAAGCAGAAAGCCTTTCTGCTCTTGCTAGATTTTTATAGAGAGACGAAAATCACCAGAGAAGTGGTGGCCGGGGTGGGGGGTCCTCTTGGGGAGGCTGGGGTGGGGTGAGGGTGGCTTCATCATGTGGCTCTGGACTCGGGTTTGCAGCCTCTTGTCCCAGGGAATTTTGTTCATTCTACCCTACTAATCCTCACAACAGGCACTTCTCAGCCCCCTAGGAAGGGTGCAAGGAGTAAGAATTTTCCCAAAAATCAGGGCGCCTGGGTGACTCATTGGTTAAGCGTCTGTCTTCGGCTCAGGTCATGATCCTAGCAAGCCCCACATCAGGCTCCCTGATCGCAGGAAGCCTGCTTCTCCCTCTCCCACTCCCCCTGCTTGCATTTCCTCTCTCTCTCTCTCTCTCTCTCTCTCTCTCTCTCTCTGTGTCAATTAAATAAATATATAAATAAAATCTTTAAAAAAAAAAAAAAGAATTTTTCCCAAAAATGGAAACCCTACTATTTTCATAGAATGGCATTGGTAGAACACACACAGACTTCCCGTATCTTGTGCCCAGACCCTCCTGCATCATCTCCCTTCTTCTGTTAGACAAAAAGACTTTTTTGAGAAGACATTTTTTACTCTCCATGGCCCTTTCTCCTGATGACCTGGCTTTTGAGAATGAAAAAATTTCAAGAGTTCAACTGATCTGAATAAAGACTAGTTCCTTCAGAGGAACAGAAATGTCAAACCAAGGGCCTCTAGAGTCTCTCAGCCCCTGGGCAGTAATGAATTTCTCATCCACAAATCTGTGTCCAAAGCAATGCTGAACTCTACCAAGACCTATTGCAGATCCAATCCTGGGTTCTTGTCATGGAAAGAGCCCGGAATTAGGCTTTGGGCTCTGTCATAGCTGTCCAGCTATATGACTGTGACAGGTCACTTCCCTTCTCTGGATCTGCATCCCCTACTCTTTAAAATGATAGAGTTAGAGGAGACAGGCTCTAAGTTCAGCCCCAACAATATGATTCCAGGCTGCCATGATATCTGTGGTTCTGGGGACATTGGCATAACTGTCGTGCCTGAATAAGCAAGAATAGCAACATTGGCTTACCTCTCCCTCTCCATCCCCCCCTCCCTAAGTGTTATTGGAAGGCTGATGTCTCTTTAGTTTCTGTCCCTCTACTTAGCCACATCCAACTCTCCTCCTGCCCCCACTACCAGTGTATGCAACCTATGTATGGATGAGGAAGTATGCAAGGATGCCACCAAATGTCATCAGCCACTTTGTTTTGACCCTCAGCAGCCCTGGCAAAAAGGCATGGCTGAATTGCCATTGGAGTGCATCTGAGAATTTCACTCTTCTGCTTTCTCCTCATCTCCATGAACTTCCAGCTGAGTTCACGGAGATTTGGTTCCATTTTGACATCTCTAAAAGAGTAAAAACGCAAGTGGGACAAGACTGGGAATTTTTAGGGCCCTAAGCACTATGATTTGGGTAACCTGTGTTTTTCTACGAGATAGCAGTCCACCGACAGCTGATGGTCAGTGACATCAACAGGTAAGCTCCCTGCTCGGACTCCTCGGACCACAACCTCAGTGCCCTCCATTCAAATGCTCCTTGTGATGCCTTCCTTTGGGCCACTAAATTTGTATTCCCTTCCCAGTGTCCTGCAGTGCTCCCCAGTACCCCCAGCTGATCTTGGCCCTGACTCATTGGTGCTGACTCAACAAAGAAAAGCAGACCCCTCAGGCAGCCGGATAGTGGACCTGGGCCAGAGCCTGCAGGAGTGGGCGGGAGGGCAAGCAGAGGCGGGAAACCCATCAATCAGCCTGTCACCAAGTCTTTGCCGAGCCCCCCTAACCCACGTCAGGACTTGGACCCACGCCGACCTGCACGGTGGGGTCCCAGAAGAGGAAGGGGAGAAGACAGGAGTCTTTATTCTGTTGCAACTAAAGATGCGAAGTTGGAGCTCTTTCCTTTTGCGGGTACCCGAGTATACAACCCACCATCGCTCCCAGGAGCAGGGCTTGAGGACAGCCAGCAGAGGCGACCACAGTGGAGCGCTGGGGAAGGTTGGAAGGGGGGCAGCCAGGGTAGGGCTTTGAAGCTGTGTTTGCAAAGCTTTGGATGTAAGATTAAGATAATGTCGGTTGTTCCAAAGAAAGAGAGAGAAAGCAAATAGAAATTATGGGGGGGATTTTAAAGCCCCCAAACCCACAATCTTGGTACTGCCGTCACCACCAGCCCACATTTCTCTCCTGCTGGGTGTGGGGCACCTCCTTTGAGTTAAAACATTGTTTTGAAAATGTCCCTGCTAAACTGAACTGACTCTGCTATTCTAAGAGTGACTCTTGAACTCCATTTGTACCCAGGATGGCATTTACAGAGCGGGAACACAGGCCCATGAGGGACCGAGGGGCAGGGAAGAATGACTGTGGAGGAGGACGCTGCACTTTTGAATCCCAGAGCCCTACGACCTGGAATCCTGCCTCAACAATTTACCAGTTATGGAACTGAACTGGGGGCAGTGATTCAATCCCTCTGAGGCCTGGTCTTCTCGTCTAGCCAAGAGGGTAAGGCAGTCCCTCCCCAGGCCTTGCTAGCACCTCACATGCACTTCTGTTCAGGAAACGCTGGGTGGGCACTGAGTGGAGACTAGAAAGGGAAGAAATATGCTCCCGGAGGGACAGCACCAGGGATAATGTCACTTTATCATTCTTCTGCCGCCAGACTGGAGCAAAACCCATCAAGGGCTCCCTCTGCTGTCCGTTCTCTACACTCACCATCCTACCATCCTATAGAAAATAGGACATGCCCAGATGCCTCAGTCTGGGGCGCAGAATGTGCACGTGCCCTAATTTCATCAGTGCAGTGCTGTTCGTTAACATTCTCTCTCGAAGACATTCTTTCTTCTCCTTTCTGTTATACTTCCCCGAATTGTATGCCTTTGTCTCATGCCTAGGTTGGCCCTCCCATCACCAAAATCCTTCACAGTAGGCTACTCTCAGAGAACTTGTCTCTTTATCTGAATAAATAAATAGACTAATAAATAAATAAATAAACATTCTCTGAAGTTCAAGCCAGTAAACAACAGAGGGAAAGTTGGCTAACATAACTTCTGGTCCAAAGCTCACCCTTCTTCCACACTATCATCCCTCTCTGAAGTGTGTGACCTTAGACATAACACTTAACTTCCCTAAGCTTCTTTTTCCCCGTCTGTAAGATGGCAGAAACAATCGTATTGATCCCATGAGTGTGGTGTAAGAAGGGGAGACAAGGCAGGAGGAAAGGAGAATCGGCCATAGAAAGAGCACTGTCAACACTAGCTACAGTCTTAAAGCACAGTGTATTCAAGTAACTGGAAGAAGTTCAGCATGGCTGGTGCTTAGAGAGGAAACAGGACCTCACAATTGATAAGGTTGGAAAGGAAATCAGGAATCATGTCAGGAAGAGCCTCGTAAAATACGGTCCCACAGTTCCCCAGTGCAGGGCTGTTGTGAGGACTAACTGAGCTTATACGGGTCAAGCCCTTAGAACACAGCCAGGCTCACAGCAAAGTGTATGATTAGGTATTCCTAATAAAACCTAAATGTTAATGAATAAATGAATAAAACCACTGTTAATCATGACTTAGAAACTAAAGCAGGGAAATTTATGAGCACAACAGCCTTGAGTTGATGAGTCAAAAAACAGGTGCTTGGGAGGGGCGCCTGGGTGGCTCAGTTGGTTAAGTGTCTGCCTTCGGCTCAGGTCATAGGATCCCAGGGTCCTGGCATCGAGCCCCGGCTGAGCAGGGAGCCTGCTTCTCCCTCTCCCTCTGCCCCCCCCCTTGTGATCTGTCTCTCTCTCTGTGTCAAATAAATAAATAAAATCTTAAAAAAACAAAACAAAACAGGTGCTTGGGGAAAAGGAACATCAGGAAAGAGAAGATCCTCACGTCACCAATATAATACTGGCCTCTGCATCTTAGCAAATTACACCATTTCTCGCGTGTGCGTGCACACACACAAACACACACAGCCCCCTCTCCCGAGGGAGGTCCCTCTCCTACTGGCTCCCTTCCAAGTCATACTGCTACTGAGTATCCCATTGGCTCTGCCCAGTGGTGGCACCATTAGGGTGTCTCCCTGCATCAGTGTAACCTTTTGACCCACTTTTTGGGGGGCCGCGCTCTCACTTAGCTTCCCCCATTGGTTCATGTCTTCATTGCTCTAGTTACTCAATTACAAAGCCCAGTGATTTGTGAGTGTATTTAATACTTTCTTCCTTTAAAAAGTACTAAATTTTTTAAAGGAAAAAAAAATTCTTGAAGACTCTGAAAATGTAGTTAGAGACCCGCACACCCCAGATTGAGAAGTGCTTGATAAATAAAATCTTATTCAATTAAATATATTTCAACGATGCATTACCAATGAAATTTTGTTTTTACAACTAGTAAAAAATAATTTTTAATATTATTAGCAAAATAAAAATACTGAAATTTTCTCTTCAAACTAGCAGATCCTAGAAAATACACCCAAGTCCATCTTAATTATATATTAATGGGTTGTTTGTCCCAAAAGACCTATAATTATTAACTCCTTTTTGTCTCTCTCTCTTTTCTTTTCTCTTTTTTTTTTTTTTTTTTTTTTTACTTTAGTCGGCTTGGTCACATTATGGCACCCTGGAAATTTAAAAATAAGTTGGTACTTACTAAGCTGTAATTTTACACAAGCTCTTAACCATTTATATGCCCTCAAGATGACTCTTCCAACCTTTGCTTGTCAGGGTATGTTCCTTTCTTCTCTACATTGCATCGCCCCCTAGCGTTATATTCGATGCTTTGCAGCCAACACAAGCTGACCAATTTCTCTGCTTCTTTGAAGGAATATATGTGATCCTGGAGATGAGTACTTTTCTGATTTACAGAGCAGCTTCCCAAAGAATATATGTAAATCCACTGGGTTCTAATGCCAAAGGGCACTATATAGACCTTCAAAAAGATCTAAAGAACTATACCTGACACCTTAGGAAGGTTGTTTTCCAGTCAAGACACAAAACAAATAGTGAATATAGTGATACACACACCAAATGATTACTGTTCTCCCCCTGTTGACATTTGTAGGGATGCATCAATGTTTCATGCCAAACAAGTGGAGTGCCAGGCTTTTAGTAACAGAGAACAAACCACAGACCAAGTGGGTGGCTCTAGTTCAGCCTTAAAGATTTTTTTTTAATGATTAGTATCTATTATACTTAGAGCTGCTGAAACATTTGTTGTTTTAAGCTTTCGCTTCATAGAAATATCTATTACTTAGAAATTAACTAATTCATATGCTTTCTAGCTTATATTGATTCCAACTTGAGGGTTCTTCTTGGTCAATTGGCATTGACTTGGTAGAATTTATCAGTTCTTAATTTTCTCCAGTGTTTCTCTAAGTTCTTCAATTAATTCTTCAATTTATTCCTCAAGAAATTCACAGCATCATCACCTAATTATGTAGTGTTTTGTATCTTCCTCAGTGGCCCAGAAATGCTGAAAAATACACACATTTTTCTCCTATACGTGTAATGCTACGGTAGTCTCCCCTTACCCGAAGTTTGGCTTCCCAGTTACCCACAGTCAGCTGCGGTCTGGAAGCAGATGAGTCTCCTACTAACATAGGGTCAGAAGGTCAGAAGTAGCCTAATGCAACATCATGATGCCTCCGTCCTTCCCCTCGCTTCCTCTCATCAGGTAGACATGTTAGCATCTCACATCATCACAAGAGGGGTGAGAACAGTGACCACGTTCATCTCATTTTTATTACAGTATATTGTTATAATTGTTCTATTTTATTATTGTTGTTAATCTCTTACTGTGTATAATTTAGAAATTAAACTGAATCACAGGTACTTATGTGTAGGGAAAGTTTATATAGGGTCCAGTACTATCCACGGTTTCAGGCACCCACTGGGGGGGGTCTTGGAAAGTATCCCCTGCGGGTAAAGGGGGACCACTGTATACTTGTCCCTCTTTGTCCCTAACAATGCTTTCCTGCCTTAAGGCCCACTTTGTCAAATATTAATATAGCTTTCATTTCATGGATTAGTGTTTGCAGGGTATATCTTTTCTCATCCTTTTACTTTAAACCCTTCTGTATCTTCAGTTTCTGTGTCTGTATCCTTGTATTATGATTTCTGATTCCTTAGATGTCTTTCCTTAATCTTGATACTTTGTGTATGTAATCCAATTTGACTAACTTTATCTTTCAAGTGGAGCATTTAGTCTCTTGGTATGTAATGTTATTACTGATATATATACAATGTACACACATGTAGGTTGTATATATGTATACACTTAATCTGCCGCCTTACTGTGCACTATTTGTCCTACTAGTTCTTTCCTATCCCCTGAATGCTTTTTAATTTTGTTTCCACAGTACTGTTAGTTATGCATTATTTTCTATTCTTTTAATGATTACCAGAGATTACAACATGCATTTGATTTGTAGTTTGACCCCTTCCTGAACAATGCAAGAGCCTTATAACGTTTTAACACCACTTACCCACTTTCTTGGCCTACATGCTGTTGCTTTAATAACATTATACTTAAATACTATTACCCCCTAATTATTGTTATTATATATACAGTCTAAAGTCACTTGTAATTACTTGTGGTGTTCCTTTTTGTTCACTTTCATTCCTTCCCGCATCTTTGAGTCTCCTCCTTAGATTTTTTACTTTCTGTCCAATGGGTGGGTCTGCAGTAATAAAAGCTCTGTGGGTTTTTTGTTTGAAATTGTATTTTATCTTCATATTTTAAGGATATGGTTGCTGGATACAGAATTTGACAGACTTTGAAGATATAAATTGTCTTGTAGAGTCTATTGTTAAGAAGTCGACTGCCTTAAGGGCACCTGGCTGACTGAGCTGGTGGAGTGTGCAACTCTTGATCTCGGGGTTGTGGGTTCAAGCCCTATGTTGGGTGTAGAGATTTCTTAAAAAAAAAAGTTGACTGCCTTAGTGCTTTTTCTCTCCTAGCTTAAGATAATTCCTTTTGTCCTTGGTATTCATAATATTGCAATATCCTTAGATATTATTTTCTTTGTATTTATTTTGCCTAAGGCTTACAGGAATTCTTAAATCTGTGACTTTCTAGTTTTTTTTTATTGGTTTTGGAAAATTCTTAGCCATTATCATCCCTCCTCTTTCTCCTTCTGGGACTCTAATTACACATGTATTAGAGCTCTGCATTGTATCTCCAATGTCTCTTACACATACTTGTTCCTTTCCTTTGTTTTTTGTGCTCCTTTCTGGATATTTTCTTTTGATTTATCTTTCTAGTCACTGATTATCTCTTAACCTGCATCTCATTTGCTGTTAAATCCATCCATGGAGTTCTACTTTTAATTATTAAAGCTTTCAGCACAGGAATAGACTTGTTTTGTGATGAAATTCTTAGTCTTGTCTTTTACTTCCTTGTCTATTATGAAGCAGTTATTCTTAAGTCAGTGTCTAACAACTCCATTATTTGGATACCCTGTGTATCTTTCTCAGTTTTCTATTGTTTCTCTTGGTTTATTTTGTTTTTTGTTTGTTTTTTAGTAATCTCTACATCCAACGTGGGGCTTGAACTCCCAACTGAGATCAAGAGCTGCATGCTCTCCCAAGCCCAGACGTCTCTTTTGGTTTTTTAAATGTAAGTCTTGTCTCCTTGGTTATTTTTACTCAGGTGTCAGACATCATGTACAAAGAAGTATAGTGATAACTTGAAGTTTAAGGTATCTCTTCTTCTCCCAGAGAGGATTTACATTTGCTTCTTGTAGGCAGCTAGGGCACTAGTAATTCTAATTAACGAAATCCAATCATTAAGATGATTTGGAACTCATCTTCAATCCCCGGGAGGGCTTGTTTATTTCTTGTTCACTTGTCTCAGGGTGTAGGCTGCTGGAGTCTTACTCCACAGTGGGATCTCACCAAATCAAGGGAAGCTAGCGCTAATACCAAGGCAAGAACCAGGGCAACTTCAGGAAATCTTAGAGGTAGCAATTCATGGTCTGTTTCTTTGGGTACGTCTAAAAGACTCAATTCCAACTAGCCACCTCTCTGTGTGTTATGCTGCACAATCTATCGATTCCAGGAAGAAATAATTTGATCAGTTATACCATTTTGTGTCATGCGACCATCCTTTTGTGGCCAAAGGAAAGGATCCTGCTCTTGGTAACTCCACTCTAACCAACTGGAATGGAGGAGGTAAGTTGCTCAAAAAAAGAGATTTGGGGAAACAAAAAGAACGTGTCTTACAGAACGTAAGGGGAAGGAATAATAGGCGACACGGGATAGGGAACAAATTTGGAGGAGAATATGATTTCAGCTCCAGAAATGTCCAAACAGGTTATTGTGAAACATCTGATTTGGTCAGGGTCCCAGCACAAAACAGATGGGATACTCAAATGGGGTAATTGAGGGGAGCCGAATAAAGGGACTAAGGTCAACAATGTGGGCAGGGTTAAGAGAAATCAATGATGGATGAAGCCCTCCAGGACCAGTGACAATGGGGACCCATTACCACCTTAGGCCTGCAGGAGTAAGGGGAGAAAAGTGGGCACTAAATCTCAGAAAGAGTAGCCGTAGAGAGGAAAGTGCCACCTAACAGAGCTGTACTTCTTTTTTTTTTTTAAGATTTTATTTATTTGAGAGAGAAAGAGAGAGAGAGAGCACAAGCAGGGGGGTGGGCAGAGGGAGAGGGAGAAGTAGACTCCCCACTGAACAGGGAGCCCGCCACGGGGCTCGATCCCAGGACCCGATCCTAGGACCCTGGGATCACAACCTGAGCTGAAGACAGACACTTAACTGGCTGAACCACCCAGGCGCCCCAAGCTGTACTCTTTAGGCCATTATATTTGAAGCAACTCTGCAAGGAGCAGGGGAAATAAATATGACTTCACTTTCCTCTCATCTGCCAAGTCTTCTGCTGGTGCCTCCCATTTACTGAACCTAACCAGAAGCCGGAGAACAAGGGAACCCATTGCTACAGCCCATATACAGCAGGGAATCTCCTGGAGCACAGAGCTGGGTGGTAAAGGTGATACAAGAGGAGAAACTCCTTTCTAGCTTATTGGTTCAGTGGCATAAAGAGCCCAAAATGATCAGAGATCAGTCTCAAGATTTCAGTTTAAACAGAATTAAGGTTGTGTTCCCTGGAAGAAACATTACTTCCTTAGGCACTAAGACCTCCAAACTCAAGGTCACAAGCAAGGGAAGCAAAAATGCCTTCAATGGGTCAACTGGCATAATTCTCAATGGTGTGAGTCCACTCCCATCCCTTCATTTCTTGATCCATGCATCCTGACTAGGGGAAAAAAGCACCCTTTACCTTGTCCTTTAGGACATTATCTAGCTTCATAATGAGTTAACTCCCAGATGGTTCTATAGCTAAGCCTTTGGCAAACATAAGTCTATTAAGCAAGCTCTCTCTGGATAATGGGGCACATGGTAAAAATTATTTCCGTAAGTGTGAGCCAGTTGATGTACTTTCTTCACTTCCTTCACTGTCAAGAGACTATACTGTATATGGGATACAGTGATGGATAAGGCATTCTGCCAAGTCCATAATGGTGGTGCTGGCAAACATACTGCAGGCAAGAAAGACAAATCCACACCCATAATACACATCTATCCTTAAGAAGACAAACTGCTGACTCTTGCATAATGGAAGGTATCTAATGTAATCACTTGGCTAAATGGTACCCCTAAGGAATGGGGCCATATTAGGGCTCAGCACTAGCCTCCCTCATTGCAACATGCCACTCCAGCCGAGGCAATAGCCAGGTCACCCTTGGTAAGGGGAGGTCCAGCTTTTTGAGCTCATACACTGGATCAATCTCTGTTGTCATGATTTTGTTTCTGTGCCTAATGAACAAGCACCAAGGTAGTGGCTGGGGAAAATAAATGACAGACCTCCACAGAATGGGTTATCTTACTTATCTGGCCTAGTGAGAACAATATTTATAGTGGATATTCTCTGGTGGGCATTTACATGGGATACAAATATCATCAACTCTACTTGTTCTAAGAATTCTATCCACGTATCTTTTCCTTTAACATCCTTGTCACCAGTCCTTGATTCTTGTTCTCTCCAACTCTCTGACTAGCTGGCCATTGTTCAAGCCCATTGCCTAGAGAAAGAAAAGACTCTGGAACAGGTTTAAGTTGTGGTTCAAGTTGTTCTGCTACTTAGTCTCTATGATCTAGCAAATCCAAAAATTCCATTTTAGAATAGAATGCTGCTGCATGCATCTGATTGTACTATTTTATAGATCAGGTGACACCAAGTTTATAATGGGTAGTTTCAGTTGCACCGTTCAGGCATCCTACAGGGTCCAGGAGCAAACAAGAGGTACTTTGCAAATGGATAATAGATGTTAACAGAAGTCATTAACCCCGAACCTCCAGTGTACTGATTCTTCTTTTGGAGCATCAGAGAACATCTCTTGTCTGCCATTAACCCTGCCAGTATGTTCGAATTTGATAAGTCATCAACTAAATAACAAAGTGACTTGGACCTGCTCCACAGTCCTTACTTTGTCCGGTCTCCCCTCAAAACTGATAGCCTTACAGGTTACTCAGTAAATGGGACAGAGAAGCACATTTAAATGTGCTGTTTTGCCTCCAAAATCCAAACAGATCCAACATTATGCCCTTTCTTAATTGGGGGTGTCTAAGGTGATGAAACCTGTCTATCACTTCAGAAAGGATATCCCAAAGATGACCTAAACTACTGTATGCATGTCTACTGAGGCATATAAGGTCCACAAGACATCCCGACCTCTCAGTCCAATTATGTCCTTAGTGTAATGACAGAGAATATGTGACCTGACAGCCCTGAAGCAAAACGATTGAAGTACACTGCTGTCCTGGGGCGCCTGGGCGGCTCAGTCAGTCAAGTGTCTGCCTCCGGCTCAGGTCATGATCCCAGGGTCCAGGGATCGAGCCCCAGATCGGGCTCCCTGCTCAGAGGGGAGTCTGCTTCTCCCTCTGCCCCTCACCCCACTCGTGCTCTCACTCTCAAATAAATAAAATCTTTAAAAAAAAAAATCATAACTGAGATTGGCTATGATCATGAGACCACTGCTCGTGACAATTTCAGTTATTTGGTGGTACCATTAATCCGTGATTTCCCAGGGATTCCTTCTGTCCTACTATGTTGGTGTATGTGTTGAGGGGCAGAGAAAGAGTACAATTTCTAGAGGTTTGCAGCATTTGACATTTCCAGTCTAACAGCCCTCCCTCCACTGGCCAAAGGACAACTGAAGGTACTTCACAAGTTCCTAAGTCTATCTATCCCATTCTATATCCTGAGGAGGGGGTAAAAACCACAGGATGGGAGTCATCATTCCGTAACCCACAGAAGACTCAATACATCATGTATCATCCGACCTCCATACACTCCTAGTCTGACCATGGCCAGTGGCCTCAGGTTTCCATTGGGAAGAACTGGAGAACAACTTACAGGATATACTGTGGCCGTGTTGTAGTGTTCTTCCATGAGCTGCAATTTGCAAGGTGAGAGACAAAATTCCAATTTTAAATTAGATGGTTTAGTAAGAACACAATCTAAATGATAATTCAAGGGGTGCCTGGGTGGCTCAGTCAGTTAAGCGTCTGCCTTCAGCTCAGGTCATGATCCCGGGGTCCTGGGATGGAGCCCCACATCGGGCTCCCTGCTCAGCGGGGAGCCTGCTTCTCCCTCTCCCACTCCCCTTGCTTGTGTTCCCTCCCTCGCTGTGTCTCTGTCAAATAAATAATATCTTTTAAAAATAAATAAATAAATAAATGATAACTCAAGTTGATAATTCAAGTATTGAAGTCACTTTCACTCCTCAAATTATAGCCAATCCGATTTCCTTTTGGAGATTTTTCCTGTTGTGTGTAGTCTTGGTGAGACTGTCTACTCAGGTGCCCGGGGGCTGGAAATGTAACCCCAATTAGGCCAATGAGATTAGTTCTTCAGGTCTTTCACTCCCTAAACAGTGTCAGAAAGACAAAACACAGATCTGATGCCCCCACTGGGGATTCCTTAAGAGGACTCTGTCTCAGCATCTGTCAGTGATAACCAGAAAAGATGCCCTGGTTTTCTTCCCCTTACAAATTTGGTCTTTTTTTTCTATCCTGTGAAGCACTCTGTTACCTTCCAGTAAGATCTCTTCTGCTTTAATTAGCCTGAGTCGGTCTGGGTTGCACACAACCAAAGAACTCTAGCTGAAACAAGTTAGGAATTGGGGCAGCCCTGTGATCCTGGCAGCAGGGAGTCCATGAGCTTTTCCTGAAGCTTAGCGCTCCGCCTTTGTGTAACTCTGCCCCTCTATCATTTGATTTAAATTCTCTGCAGAGAGTTGACTGGTTCCATTTACTCTTGTCAGATGTCCATCCCTTTTTCCATAGTGCCTGGGGCAATCTTTCTATGGTTCCTGTGCAAAATGCAGCCAACCCTGACCTTCTTTTCCCCACAGCCTGGAGTAAACTGAAGAGATTAAATAATCTACAATTAGACTAAAATATCTATGTAAAGCACCTGGAAAAGTTATTGCTTGAGACAGCACAAATGTGCCACAACCTGACCCATGATGTACAGGTCCACGTGACAAGTTTGCACAGACAGAACAGCACAAGCAGACTGATGACAAAGGAGCAAACTGTATCCTACCCCTACAGGGAGTATCACAAGAGCCTCCACAAATGAAATCCTACGAGTGCTCCACATAACCGGCACATCATGTGGCCATATACACATATGGGCACACATGCGTGCATGCACACACATACAGTGTGACCCTGGCTTCCTATTTTCAAGTAAGGTCTTGCTTTAGCCTCCTTTCCTTTTGGACCAAAAACTACCTTATGCGATTCTTCTGCCTGAACCTGACATCTTCTCCTCCTTCCTCAACGGAACTCCTCCTCCTACCACAGGCAGTTTCCCTCCTGTCTCCTCTGCCGTAACACCCTTACTCAAACAGCTCCAGTACCTCTAGCACCCTCCCCTCTCCATGATCCAGGATTCCATGTATCCTGGGTTCCTGGACCTTACCATTAATGAGTATTCTGGAACCAAAACTACCTAATCTGTTGTTTGAAAGAAACACTATTATATCCATTTTACAGATAAGGACACTTAACCTGAAAAAAGGGGTAAACTTGTCCAAGGTCACTCACTAGTAAGAAATCTAAACTACTTCTGACCCTAGTCCATGTTCTTAATCACTAAGCTACAGACTTTCTGCTTATCCTTTCTACTTGTTTCCAAATAAATTTTAGAAACATTTTGCTGAGCTCTGAAAATTAGCATATTGACTGGAATTGCCACACACATAAGGCACCCACATGTACACACTGTATGTTACTTTTTTTTAAAGATTTTAATTTTTTTTTTTAAGATTTTATTTGACAGAGACAAAACGAGAGGGAACACAAGCAGGGGGAGTGGGAGAGGGAGAAGCAGGCTTCCCGCTGAGCAGGGAGCTGGATGCCGGGTTCGATCCCAGGACCCTGGGATCATGACCTGAGCCGAAGGCAGACACTTGACTGACTGAGCCACCCAGGCGCCCAACATGTTACTTTGAAACGCTTTTACCATATACCATTTTTCCAAACCAGGAATTTGTAAGTGTAATGAAGCATATTTCACCCCACTAGTGAAGCTAAGATTGGCAATCATACCTTGTCCCTAGTTCAGGGAGTGGTCAATGTATGCTGATCAAATGAGGTCTCTACCCTCTAACCCCCTTCTTCATTAGCTGAACCACAAAAATCCCTGCGGGTCTTTGCTGTGAGCCACACCACCCACTGTCCTGATTCTCAAAGGCTCTGGCCTACAGGGTTGACCATGGCATGACATACACTTGACCCTTGACTCATTTTGACTCATTTATCCCAAAACACATAATCCATTTCCCTGCCCTGTTGTTCAATTTTGGCCCAAAGTGCTAGCAGCAACAAAATGGCTTTTGGTTTTCCTGAGGAAGACAGTGAAAGTAAGGAAAGGTTTAACTTCATATAGACTGCTTGGTTCTGGCGGCTACATTTCAAAACTGCTGCTGCACATGTATTATTTCCATTCTTAGTTGGGCGCTTGTAGAACCCGTTCTTGGCCCCAGATCTTGGTTGCAGGATTTGAACTCTAGTCCTATCTCTAAGTAGTCCCCATCCGTCATCTCCAAGCCCAGAACAAACTTGCATTTGTATGTGTTTGGGCTTTCGGGCAACCCGTGCGTTTATCACAGCACAGACAAAAATATTTAGAATAGAATGAGATACAGCCTGTCCAGTGAGGAACATTTGCCTTATTCACCTTTGTATCCTGATCCAGTCAGTTAAATGGCTTAAAAACCAAAGGCTCTGAAAACAAGCCAGGGTTGCTTCATGAGAGTAAAATGAAGGTGGGGATCTTTAATCTGTAAAGAGGCAAACTGAGAAGAAACACACTCTTGAGCTCGTAAGGCAGCTTAGCAAAGTGGGAAAATCCTGGACTACGGAGTCAGAAACCTAATTTTAAGCCCTACCCTCACCGCCTACCATAACCTTGAGAAAGTCACTATTTTCCATCCACAAAATATTTACTATTTCAACACCCTTCTAACTAGCCTCTATGTTCCCCATCTGTTCTTTATCTTAATAAACACATTAAAAGTAAAAAACTTTCTAGGATTATCAGCCAACACGCACGGCTTCAAATCCCAGCTCCACCATTTACAAGTTAAATAGCTTTCTCATGTGTGTAAATGGGGATATTACCTACATTTCATAAAGCTGTTTTGGGATTAAATGATATTCAGTGCTTAGACTACTCAGGCTCAAGAAATGTTAAATATTACATCACTGCTTACAAAATTCTAATGGTTCTCTACTACCTATACAATCACATCCAAATTCCGAACAAAGTAACACAGAAGGCCTTCAAATAAGATTCTCAATAATTAATAAACCCTAGCTCCCATCATATACTCCATTTTACTACCAGGCATTGTTCTGGAAACTGAAGCACAGGTTAAGTAACCTGGACCACATAACTATGGAGGCAGTTTGGCTGAGTTGGTACCTGTTAACTCCAGGTACCTAATGTTTATTTAACTCCCTATGCTAACGCAAAATCTGGGGTTTTGGAAGACCTGTGTCAAACATTTCCATGAAGTCTGAAAATCCTGATTTGTTAATCCTGGTCTTATTCCTACAGACTCACAGAACTGACGTTTCACAGTACAAAAACACACTGTTTACAGGTACCATTTTGCTACAAAATTAAGAGCCACACATTCACTCATCAAATACTTAAGGCTACTATGTGCAAGTAATTATATTAGATACTGGGGATACGTTAACGAACAAAACTGTTGGGGGCAACAATTAAACACAAACCTAGAGTTCCTGCTAGGAGTCTAATAAGGGCTTGACACAGAGCATTACCCTGAGGCAATGTTTGTGCCACAGCCAATGTAGAAGTAAAGGTAAAAAATCTGTGAACAGATGTTATAGAGAACTTAAGAAAGCTAGTAATGCGGGGCGCCTGGGTGGCTCAGTCGGTTAAGCGTCTGCCTTCGGCTCAGGTCATGATCCCAGGGTCCTGGGATCGAGCCCCGCATCGGGCTCCCCGCTCCGCGGGGAAGCCTGCTTCTCCCTCTCCCTCTCCCCCTGCTTGTGTTCCCTCTCTCGCTGTGTCTCTCTCTGTCAAATAAATAAATAAAAATATTAAAAAAAAAAAAAGCTAGTAATGGGCCAGAGAGTTATGGAAGAGAAGGGCAGCCCATGAAGAAAGATTTTTACTCTATCCTAAGGGCATAGAAAATCCATGTTTTCATCCTATCAGATTTGTATTCCTAAAGAATTACTGTCTTTGGAGTATAGACAGACATACCTGTTAGGGAGGTTCCTAAGGACTCCTTACCACAGATGGTAGCTTAGACAAGATTGAGAAAAGGCGAACCACGAAAACTGGCAGAGAATTAAGTGATGGACTGAATAAAGATGAAAAAAAGGTTAATCGTCACCATAAACTATTCACACAACTCGAATTCCTCCATGGTTCTTCATGTTTATTAGTGTAACTGACCATCTACACCAACTTGAGTAATTCAATCCTGTCCATCCTTCTTTGCAACTGAAAAATGGGAGAATGGTGTAGACATCTGCAAAATTTGTCCTAAAATTCTAATTGTTTCATATTGTTTTCTGAAGATGCTGATAAAACGTGTGGTGAGACAAAACACCCATTAAGTTAGAAGGCAGTATATGTCATCCTACCTTTAGAAACAAAAAAATTAACCGTGATCTAAAAACAAAAGTCCTCACAATTTGAATTCATGTAGCTCAAAAGAGTTGACTTGGCCAAGGATACACCTATAGAAAGCAAAGACACATATCCAACCTCTAAGACTTATATTCTTATATCATCTATCATTTGACTACAGAAAAAAAAAAAAAGCCAATTAGGAAAACCCAATCTCAGCACACTTTTCCAATAAAAATTAGAAGGATTTTTAATTTCCAAGGCCTTTGAGAAAGCAAAACTAATGCGACACAAATTGAAAGATCTAATTAATAAATTTAACAACAAGCCAAAGTACTTTTGTTACATAAATTAACCCATTTATTATAGGCTAGCAATGTTCAAATGGTGAAGCTTCTACTGGTCTTTCAACTCCTTCAGTCTTCTGATGGCAGACTTTACTGTGACAGCAGAAGTGGTGCTGGAAAGAAAAACAAAGTTGGTTCCGATATAATTAGCTACACTAACACGTGAAATGGCAAATGAGTAAATCCTGCCTCATTTTTACATTAAGATCTTAACGATGATGACAACTTTTAACAAGAGTTGTGTCTTCAGGCTTCTGCAGAATTAAATAGGCAATCTCATGCATCTGATCTCTCAAGCAGCATTAAAAAAAATTACAGGGATGACTGAATCGTTGCAGGAGGCTGACCTAAACTCATTGAAAGGGAATGGACACAATGTCAGAAGAAATAAATTTTAAGATGGTATCATAAATGAGAGATATCAAAACAGTGTCAAAATAGGTAGAACAGACAAGTATATTTTGGGAAGACAGCTATTAAAATGACTACAAAAAGTTATACCAAAAGATTCTGGAACTCTACCTGGAACACCGATAACCATCACATATGGTCGGTACAGGAATGCTAGTTCATTTCATCATCACAACCAAGAGAGCACGCTAGGCTCCGTTTGCCTTTTTGACCTCAGAGACGCCCACAAGACACACACATATATAAAATATATATATATAAATGATCATTTCAACACTTTCCAGTACACAATACACTGCTGCAGTATAAAATATTAAAATTCAACCCTTCAACCACACTAGCCTTACCATTTTATACGTGGGAGGCTAGAGTATTGGACAGCACACATCTAGATACTGGATCACTTATCAGCCTTTAAGGTCAGCAACGAATTCCAAAATTAGAGATCTTCAAGGGTGGCTTTAATTTCCAGAAATAGATTAACTCAAAAGTCCACTCAATCAATAACCGGCACAGGTAGATTTATCTCAGCAGCATCACCCGGCGCTTGTCAGGGTCACGAAGCTGTCGAGGTCCAGCCAGTATTGTTTGGAATGGCAAAGGTGTCGTGGTCCAGGTGGCCTCAAGTTTCCATCCACAGTAACAAGCTAACTGACCTCATTTTTATAAAAACAGCTTGCAGTACAAGTCACAGTTCAGTATAGATCCAGTCCCACTAAAGGACCTACCTGGACAGTATCATTACGCTCACACTGACGACCCTTAGAATTCTATGAAACTCTGAAGTCATTTCAGACTTTTCTATTGTAGTAGTTTTGTTTCTAGTCTTTGAATAACTGAACATAAACCATAAGTCTCCATGAGTCATGAAAAAACAAAAGCATTCCTGTTTCCTGTCTTGTGAAGAGAGTTAAAACTAGCCCGTCCAGCGTCAAACCTGGAATTTTGATGTGATCCACACCCTTCCAAATACCACCAAGAAAAGGGACTCACTTGTAGGTCCAGGCGCCACCAGCGACGGTTTTCATGCAGGAGCCGCAATGCCAGATCCCCACAGCTCGTCTTTTCATCTTTGTCTGTAAAAGACCGTCAGTTTTCCCTATGAACCAATAAAAGCCTTTTACCTCACCACCATCCAGGAGTCTAAATTACACGAGAAAATGGGTGTGTTTGGGGGCACCTGGGTGGCTCAGGCTGGGATCCCAGCGTCCTGGGATCGCGCCCCCCCTTCCCAAACCGCACTCCTGCACCCACCGACACCCAAACATTACACGAGACTCTCCAGCAACACCAGCAGACAGAACGGACGAGTCATTTCCCACGAAGCAGGCTTGGCTCAGGCTGGGGCTCCGTGTCGAATGTTTGACCCTTTAGTTCCCAAGCGTCAACGGAAAGCGTTCTGCGAACTCCACAGTCATCCACGACCCCGCACACTATTCACAAGCTTCCTTCGAGAGCGGGCGCACTTCGCAGGAAAGCCTCCCCTCCCTCTGCCCCCCACCCCCGGAGACCACCTTACTTTGCCACAGAAGGAGCAAGTGTACTTGGCGTGCTGGCTTATTTCTATCTTCTTCACCATCTTCCTGAGGGAGGCACCATAACGGGTCCCGTATTTACCCACGATTCCGACCTTCTTGGTGCGTTTCGCCTGTTAAGAGCAAAGAGAGAAGCCGTCGATATTAGGACCCGGGGACGGAGTCTTGGCCCCCCGCTCCCTGCGCCGAACACCATTCCTCCAGTCACCCAGTCCCTGCCAGTGACCTAGGTCCCCCTCATTCCATCCTGGCAACATCTGAGGCCAGAGCGGTCCCCGGGCTCCGAGGGCACCCTGTCAACCCGGCCCGGATGGGCCAGGCGCCACCCCCGCCCCTCCGCCCCGGTCTGCGTCCGAAAGGGGCGGCCACGGCACGAAGGCCGAAGACGGCGCGGCGCAGGGCGGGCGAGCAGACGCCGGGTGAGGGCGAAGAGAGCAAGGAAAGGTCAGATGCGGGCGGATAGACCTCTAGGCCTCAACGACAGCAACACTCACCATGTCACCGCCAGCTAGGTCTAAGCCCAGAGAGGAAGAGACTCAGTGCGCAAGCGCAGTTTTAGGCGAACGGGCGGAAGTGGCGAACGGGAGGCCCAGCTAGGAATTAAACTCTATGCTCCGGAGGTTTCTTCGCCCCCGGGGCCTTCTGGGGATTGTGGGTTTTTTTGTTTTCTGTATTAAAATTGTTATTGTTTAAGCAGGCTGTAAAGAGATAGAATTATTTATCACAGGCTTATTGCTAGGGATGGAAGGAGGTCAGTTTGTTACTTAATTAACTGGCTTCTTGTATGAATGGTAACAGATGGAAATACTAGACCAGTGTTTCTCAAAACTTAGTCACTCGAAAGCTGCATCTCCAGTTTTTGCCATACTGGTATTGACTGTTTTACCATTTATTTTAAAGCGAAGTCACTTTTGAAAAACTTAACAAAATGAAGCTTCGTCCTAAGCCAAAACTATCCGTGGAATCCAGGGCGAATGTGCTATGTGGGTATTTTTCCTAGTACGCATTAAAATCAACACATAAATACGCAAACGAAAAATGTCCATTGATGAAGCTGTTGATATTGACCCCCACAGTACATTTTAAAAACATTTCAGAAAATTTCAAATATAAACAAAAGTAGAAGAAATGGTATGATATACAAAGGCACATCTTTTAAAACATAATAACTACATCCCTTCTTTAAAAAATGCTTCATACAGTGACTTGGGGAGATTATTTTTATGTTCTAATTAAATAAATACACATTTTCACCAATTAAATTATATATTGTATTCCTTGGCATTACATTCTTGCCTTTACATATTGAAAACATTAACCTCTCGGTAAAAACTACATCAAGAAGAATGATGCCTAGAGACACACACAGCCAAGTACCTTGTTTTATACACCAATGCATCTGTGCAAACCCATCTCCTGGCTGGGGGAATGGGATGTGCTCAAAATCTCCCAGTTCCACCACAGCCTCCAAGTACCCTCTGCCCCTTTAGGGTGAAGAACGGCAAGGGGCAGAGGGAGCAAGTCTCTCCTCCCTCAGGAGAGAAATACACTGCATGTTGGGGATGATTTCTGGACACCTCACCACCAAAACTATGCCCTGCTTCTAGAAAACTATAAATTAAAGTAAAATACATTCCTGTTGGTGCAAACAAATGGGATTGGTGGAAGAAGAGTTGAGAAGCACTCCAATTGTCCTCCTGTTCTGGTCTGTGCCTGCAAGTTGAGCAATAGTGGGGTTCACTTGCCCTGGGTGAGTGTATAAGCATGGCCAGCTTGCACTCTCTGAGGTGAGCCCTCCTGGGCTGGCTCAAGAGCCTAATTCAGATCATCATTTAGCAAATTTACCACCTCCCCCCCATCCCCTGTGTAGCCTCCTACCTCTCTGTCCTTCAGGGGGTCTGAGAGAGAGCAAGAGAAGATAGAATGCATGAGTAAGAATGCAGTAGAGTGGCTGAAAATGAGACACCATAATAGGAGGAAATTGTTCATGCTCAGAGCAATTTTCTCAAAACTGAACAATTCTCTTTAAATAGCAAGCTTGAGGATGTACAAATAGCACTCTCATGAAATCAGCTCTAAGTGGCTTCAGAGAACTGTGTACAAAGCCTCAATTTGTCTTATCTGTGGGCTAATAAATCTCCATCCCCATTAGAAGACCATCAGGTGTAGAGATGAACTGTAATATGTACCTATAAAAGTCTTAGTAAAAACCTCTGCTGAGTCACACCTGCTCATCAGGAGCAAGCAAAATTCACTTTGCCCTTAAAAAAAAAATAAGTTAAAAGTTGCCTCTAGAGGAGAGGTCTTTTAGCTGTTGAGCCAACCAGTTCTCTTTGGGGCATATGGAACATTTGATTCTTGAAGGAAATCTGAGGTGCAAACATCATCCCCAATTTATCTCATGCTGGAGACCAAAAGGTTTATCCTGGAGTCCTAGGCTCCATGTTGTTCCTTCACTTTGTGCCCGAAGAGCTCTTGCTTGCCCTTCACTGAAGTGCCTGGTGGCCACAAACGAGTGAAGTCTGCACACAATTTTAAGAGCCCTGTGGGCTAGCCTCCACAAGGGGCAGTAGACTCAGCAAGGGGAAGGCGGGCCCTGACAAGGCCAAGGCTTAAACTCCTAGAAAGAATCAGGTATCCGAAAAGAATTCAGTATGTGGATTCATTCCTTCTTCTCTTCTCTCCACAAATTTACTTTAAATTCATCATTCTAGTTGTTTGCTTTTTGTTTTAATGGACATTTCACAGGGGATTGACACAGGTAATGCATCCATCAGGATGGGAGTTACTTGGTAACTCTTAAAAGAGAAGGTCAATCAATATGAAACAATAGCCAAATATATTATGTGAAATGAGCCATTTCTAATATGAAGAGTTTGATTCAATTTTTGTAAAAACAATTCTATGTATATTTATATATTTATATGCATTGGGAATAAATTACCAATGGCTCCATCCTAAATTGTTTATATTAGTTATTACCTGTAGGAAGTAGGGCTAGGAATAGGAGGGATGAGAATGCAGGGCTTTCATTTTTTACTTATACATTTTTATTTTTTATTTTTTCATTTTTATTATTATTTTTAAGATTTTATTTATTTGAGAGAGAGAGCATGAGTGGGAGGAAGGGCAAAGGGAGAGGGAGAAGGACAAGGGACTCTGCCCTGAGCACAGAGCCTGATGTAGGGCTCCATCCCACAGCCCTGAGATCACAACCTGAGCCAAAATCAAGAGTTGGATGCTTAACCGCTTAACCGACTGTGCCACCCAGGTGCCCCGATTAGTTAATTTTTATATCAAATTTATAATAGTGAAAAGAAGGCACTGCAGAGCACTAGATGAAGGGACAGTCTTTTCAATAAGTGATGCTGAGAAACTGCATATTCATATGGAAAAAATTAACCTTGACCTTACCTCACTCCATGTACAAAAATAAACTGCAATTGGATTGTAGATCTAAACATTAAAAGCAAAACAATAAACATCTAGAACATACATTCGCAACCTTGGGATTATGGTTTACATGAGTGTTTTGTAATATTTTGTTAAGCTGTAAATTTGTTTTATGAACTCTTTTATGTATGATATTTCACCCTAGAAAAGGGGAGTTAATAACAAAGGGGAAGAGTGCCTGGCACTCAATAAGTCAGATGAATGGGTTGGTAGGGGGGATGTGGGCAGAGGATGTTGCAAAACCAAATAGCTGTTGGCTGTCATAATATCCCAAACACTGTGACTCACAGGCTTCTCGATGTTTTCTGCTATGATTAGGAATCCATTTCCTTCACTGGGACCTCACAGGAAAAGACAAAACCAAAATTGCAGGTATGAGAGAGTACTCCAATAAATTCTCTTTAAGCTTCCATGCCATTTTTTTTAAACCTTGTAATCCTGCACGTGGTAAGAAGTGAGAGGATAGCGCAGGTGATAAAGTTGGACTTCTTTTCATACCTTTTGCAGTTTAAATTTCACCTACAAAGAGCTTCAGAAAGCACCAAGGTTCTGGGGTGGCTCAGTTGGTTAAGCGTCTGCCTTCTGAGGCTCAGGATCCCGGGGTTCCGTGCTCAGTGGGGAATCGGCTTCTCCCTCTGCCCCTCTCCCCTGCTCATGCTCTTGCACTCTCTTTCTCTCTCTCTCAAATAAATAAAATTAAAAAAAAAAAAAAAGAAAAGAAAAGTATTAAGATTCCAATAGATAAGAATGCATAGACAAGGCAAAACCCAAGAGCCAGCAGTGAGGGGATGGCCCCTCCGGCTCGGTTTCTTAGCTCTCCCTCTGACCTAGAAAAAGGCTTGTGGGAAGCCAAGAAGGAAAAGACACAATTAATTCTAGTACAAATGGATCAAGATTTACGGGATGACTTGCTCCCTCTAGGAGTCTTCCTGATCGCAGCCCTAAAGGCAGAAATTAACCAGGGTCATTCAGGGGATAATGACCCTGGTGAGGGTAGGCAGAGACAGCTCTGGTGGGCCTGGGGGGCCTTTCATAAAACCCTGTAAGGGGCCAACTAATGGCAGGGACAGGAAGTGGGATGAGATAGGCCCAGATTTTCTTCATTAGAACTGACATTTCCAGAAAACACAGTGGATGGTGGCAGGTATGCGTCTGGACTGACTGTGAAGTAAAGATGGAAAAAGTGCAGAAATCCTTCCTTAAATCCAAAGCCATTTCTCTCTATAAATAAATCCAAGTGTCTTTTCTGAATCACACAGAAATGGCTGGATGGTTCTCAACAAGTTCTAGAGGTACATTTGGGATTGTATAACTTAGAATTTACCGGCTTCGTAGTACAAATAAAATTTGCTTTGGAGGACCTCAAGGACATCTCAGAGATGGCGAGTCTTTCTCTAGAGCGGCTGAAACTGAGGTTTAACTGCAGGCTTCAGATGGAGGCTCAACAGGCCATATTTACTAAGACTCCAGAAGAATACGGTTTTAAACATGCACACCAAGTTGCAAGGACCAAGGGCAAACCCTCCCAAGGGCAGGCATTGATCTGACACCTTGTGGCAGGCCCCAAGGTGAATAAAGCAGAGATTTATTCATTTAACAATGGTCACTGATTCTCCCAAGCAACACTGGATATATATGTCTCAAAATCACTGGCACCTTTCACTGTATTTCTGGAGCATACCCATTGTAGACTAACCACATCCCTAGAGTAAGGAGGAGCTCTTAAAAAAGTAAGGAATGAGATGCTATAATCTCATTCTCTGAGACATTAAAGGACTTGACCAAACTCCAGCAGGGCTCCTGAGAAAGCTGCATCCAATCTTTGAGTGAGCAGCAGGTGAGTCTCCAGAGACGTCCACAGACTCACAGAAGAGGGCTTCGTAATGCTCCTCAAGCCGTGTGATGTCAGGACAGAGAGCAGAGGCTGTGGCTAGGCTCTGGGGCAGGCGAGGAAGAAATGCTCCTTTCTGAAACTCTCTCAGCATCTAACTGTGATCCAGAATCTTTCTGCATCCTGGGCCTTAACTCATTCCATAGACTTTTCTGAAGTGACTGGTTGTTTCCATCAATGAACCACCAAGACTGCAAAAACCTCGTGAGCAATGTTGAGGTAGGATTTTAGCCTTTCTTTTCATACAGATTCTGTCCTCATTGGGCCATCACTCAGCAGGCCACCCCGCACACGATCAACTGTATCCTTTTCTAGAACTACACTGGGGGCTGTGTCCGTGGCAGATTGATTATGGACTCCAAGGGCAGCAACCATGAAGTGATGTAGTTGGCTTTCCAGAGCACCCACTCCTGAGGGAACTAAGGACAATTTATTTGATGACACAGCAGCCGTTGCTCTTAATTACTCTTAGACAAATATTTATTTTAAGTGGCCGTTTGGGACAAAGTTAGAGTAAACTTTAGACAGACCCATTACTTGTCCTCTGGAAGCTTCCAACAAGTCATAGTCAGTATTATAAACAAACTGGTACAGCTAACAAAATAGAGAGCTGGAGGAAAAAGATAGTATAAGACCACTTCCGGTTGCCTAGAGGAGAGCCCAGACAAGCATTCTCTCTCGGGCCTTTGACTCTGGATTTTTTTTTTTTTTTTTTTTTTTTTTTTGGTAACACTGGGTCATTCTCATTTCAGGAGGTGCTAGAGGAAACCAAAGGCCCAATTATCTATGGAGATCTGGCACCAGAGCATGGCAGGATACACCGGCGGAATGCAGACTCAGCTGTTAATCTCCACAGTCCTTTGCAGAAAGACAGGAGAAGCAACTCATGCCCCTCAGAGGCAGGTGTTCGGGCTGGATTTCCTGAAGAGCTCTGACCCTGCAGAGAAGCTCACAGCAGTAGATCAATACAGTGATTAATAGGAAGCTCAGTAACCAAATGCCGGGTTTGACTGAGGAAGGGAGAAAGTCAGCCAGTTATTTCCCAAGGCCAAAGCCTCCCACAGGACATGGCCCTGCAGTCTGGATCGGATCGTGCTGACATGTCAGTATGCCTGACCGCCCTTGAGCAGCAGTGAAGGGGGTTGGGTGGTTCTCAAAGATCTCTCTGTTGGAACTGTCTAGAAGCCCTGGAAAGGGGGCCGAAAGGCACAAGAAAATGGTGCCTTCCAGGGTCTTGTTCTAGTTAGAACAGAGTTAGCTGGGAGCCTGCAGGGAGGCTGAGCCCCTCGGGAACGCTGCCACGCAATCAGCTGCTCATAGACCCGCCAAAGCAGCCCCGAGCCTGCTGGTGTAGGACGTGTGCACCTACCCTAGAGTGGGCGGCTCTAGAGGGGGTGGCCTAGCTGTAAGTCTTGCTCTGCCACTTCCTCGCTGAGACTCCCTTGGCTCGGTTTCTGCATCTGCACAATGAAAATCGAACTACCTTCTTCTGAAGTGGGGCTCACCGCGTCAATACATGTAAAGTGTCTGGCCCGGTGCCTGGCACCTAGTAAACTGTATGAGAGTGAAAACCATCCAAGTCTAACAAACAAATGCACACATATAGTCATGCTGGAGCAACTTAGACATCTTGCACTGCTGCCAAGAAAATTGGACTAACTCTAAACCTTTACTTAACCCTGGTCCATTGTCTTTCGACAATACCAACTAAAGCAGCCAACTCCTTCCTTTTTGAAACTCTTTTTAAATATCCCCCTCCCCGACACCCATTTTGATTTTCTTCCTCTCTTTCTTTGCTGTTTGGCCTCCTTTTTCTCTTCCCAGCCCTAACTGTTGGTGTGCTCTGGGGTTAGTTAGATCTGCTTTTTTTCTCCAAAGTCACCTTACCTGCTCAATCTCATCCAGCCCCATGCCTATAAATACCATTTATATCTGGTGAGGGCAGAAGTCACAGCTCTAGGTGTGACCTTCTCCTGCCGGAGACCCAAATCCTACAGCCTACATAACCTAGCCCTTGGATCATGCCCAGGTTGGGTTTCCTGGAACCACAGGGAGTGTGTGGTACAATGTGTTTATCAGAGATCAGTGTCTGTGAAGGAAGGCGAGGAAGCAGGGAAGGCAGAGGGAGGTGAACTAGAGCCTCAGACGGCCCAGCGGGGAGTGGGCAGCTCTGCAGTGAATACCACCCGCCCGGCAGGGGTGTCCCACATCAGGCCTAAGTGGCCCGGCCTTTGTGGCCCCCTTGTTCAGTCACTTATGCAGGCTGCTCCAGGAAGGGTGTAACTTCGGACAAAGTGGCTCTCCATGGACTGAGACCAACTAGAAGTTGTGGCCCGGTGGAGGCTATATGCTAGTTGAGCTCCCTGGAGCTGGGCAGGAAGCTTCCCTCCTTGAAGGGGGAGTTGGGTGGGGTGTCTCCGTCTCAAACTCAACAAGTCCATAACCAAAACCTTGATTTTGCCCTGCCACCCAACCTACCCACACTTCTTCATCTTTTTTTTTTTTCCTTTAATCTCAGTCAAGGGCACTACAGCTTTGCTCAGGCCAGATCCTAGGTCTAAGTATTGACTTCTCCTTCTCAAATGCCTCTCGGTCAATGCATCTCAAATTCGTTCAGCTCTACAATCACAACATATCCAATCCAAGCACTTCTTACCTCCTTCACACTGCCGCTCAGCTGGGCCACACCTCAGCGTTGCCCTGTGGTCAGCTGCAATAGTTCACTAGCCTCCTCTCAAAACTGCTCCCCTGACCATCCTTCCCGATCTATTTGCTACACACAAATTGGAGGGATCTTTCATTTTTTAATTAATTTATTTTTTAAAGTTTTTTTTTTTATTTTAGAGAGAGAGCATGAGTGGTGGGAGGGGCAGAGGGAGAGGGAGAATCTCAAGCAGACTCCATGCCCAGTGTGGAGCCCGACGACGGGCTTGATCGATCTCACGACCCTGAGATTGTGACCTGAGCCAAAATCAAGTCAGCCGCTTAACCAACTGAGCCACCCAGGGACCCCTGGAGGGATCTTTTAAAAATATAATCAGACTGCCTCATATCCCTGTTCAAAACCCAGTGGCTTCATGTTCAAAATTAAATCTGATTCTTTACACGACCTAGGGGCTCCATTTCATCTGGCCTCTTTCTCTTCAGTGACATCACCTCTAATCCTGCCACACGATACCCCCACCCCTCACCACTCTCTAAACCTGTGTTGGCCAACACAGGAGCCACCAGCCACAAGTGCACTTAAACATGCACTTGACACTGGCTAGTCCACTCTGGGAGGTGCTGTTAGCAACAGATACACACTGGGTATATAGCATGAAAGAAAAGAATGTAATCGTAGAAGTGTCTCAGTAAGTTTTTAATAGTGATTGTATGTTGAGCCGACATTTTGAAGACACTGAGTTAAAATATTACTAATTTGATCCTTCTTTATTTTTTAAAATACCCTTTTAGAAAATTGAGTTCACATCTGTGGCTTGTGTTATACTTCTGTTGGACGGGGCTGCTCTAAACTAGGAGTTAGCAAATTATGCTTTGTGGGCCAAATCCTGCCCACTGCCTGCTTTTGTATGGCCCGTGGACTAAGCACAGTTTTTACATTTTTTAATGGTTGAAAAAAAATCAAAAGAAAAATTCGTGGCCATGAAAATTGTACGGATTCGCATTTCAGTGTCCGTAACAGAGTTTTATTGGAAAAGAGCCATAATCATTTGTTTCTGGATTACCTAGGGTAGCTTTTGTCCTATAGCAGCAGAGTTGAGTCATTCCAACAGAGACAACCTGGCCCATAAAGCCAAATATATTTACTGTCTGACTATTGACAGAAAAGGCTTGTCACCTCCTGCTCTAAACCCTTGCCTCCTTAACTTTACTTTTCTTCGTAGGATGTGTAACTATGATCTCTCCTGTGATGTAACTTCTACAAAGGCACCGGCTTTCTCTCTCTTGTTGAATTACTGCCGGCACCTAGAACGCTGCCTGGCACGTATCAGCTGCTCTATAAATACTTGTTCAATCAATACATTTTAAAAACCCAAATTCCAGGGGTTGCACAGGAAGCACCTCGTTACTTAAAGAACAGGAGTTATCATTACTACAATCTGCTCGCTCTGTTTCTCAGCCGGAAAAGCTAAGGTGAAGACCCCAGGCGACCCGCACAGAAAGGCCAGAAAGGAAATGCTGCGCCGAGGCCTGCGAGCCCGCGGGCCGGAGACATGGCAGCACTGCTGTGACGTCAAGAGGAGCACAAGCTTCAAACACCTTGTTTTATTTCCATGATTTTTAAATGCTTTCCGCCCCCCCCTTCTTATAGGGGAAAGGTAAAGCTGTCGAAATTATCAAAAAATTCAAATCTCCTTTTCTTCACGGGGCTGCCCGTCAACGTGATTTCGTCCACCGCGTCGCCCAGGTCCTGGGAATCGCTTCCAGGTGCACCAGAAGCACTTCCGGGGTCAAAGGATTCCGCGGCCTCCAGGAGCTCCATGTCACTTCCGTCCTCCTCAAAGGACTTCTGGAAGAGGTCATAGATCTTCTGCTGCTTTGGGTCCTTTATCAGAGAGAGAAAACAAAGAAGTCAGAGTGCAGGCTCCAGCACCGACTCTCCCTGGGCCACCGAGGCTGGGGAGGAGGCTCGGAGGTGGGGGCCGAACACTTTACGGCGTCAGGTGCCGCATGACGGCCACTGTAGACCAGGGCGGCCTTACTGCCTGACATCGTTTCTTTTCTGCTGCTCTGCTGCTCGTGAGTAAAGGAAAAGGGGGGGGGGGTGGGGAGTTAGAAATGGTGTGAGAGCCATAAAGAACATGCTCTCAAACTATAATTTATGTTGGAAATGTCTTCTTCCTTCTAGCTTTCCAAATCGGTATTGAAATAGCTCCCAAGCTCTCACTTCCTGCAAAGCCCTTCTCCACCGAGGGCTTAGTTAAGTTGCAATTCAACTGCCAAACCCGTGTACTCAGCCACTGCTTACACCTAATTTTCGGAGTGGTTGATACAACATAGCTGTACTTGACATACGGAGAACTAGATTCCCATACTTGTTTCTATCTGAAATCTGCCAATGATCAAAAGGCCCACCAGCTACCTCTGTGCATTGACGGCCCTGGCGCAGTGTTAAAATCATGCCCAGCAGTTACAACCATAGCACGCAATGCGCTTGCTATCACCCCTTTGCTGATCTCTCCCAAGTGTGAATTCCCAACCCTGAGCGTCTTTCAATCCAGGTGCGCTTTCAACATCTCCACTGACATCCCGGTTCCGTTAAACTAACGCTGTTTAAAAATGCAAGCCGGGCGCCTGGGTGGCTCAGTTGGTTAAGCGACTGCCTTCGGCTCAGGTCATGATCCTGGAGTCCCTGGATCGAGTCCCTGGATTGAGTCCCGCATCGGGCTCCCTGCTCAGCAGGGAGTCTGCTTCGTCCTCTGACCCTATCCCCTCTCATGTGTTCTCTCTCTCTCAAATAAATAAAATCTTTAAAAAAAAAAAAAAATGCAAGCCATCTCTCCTCTCAATCCTACATCCTCAAACCAGCAACTCTCTCCAAAAAGCCTAGTTCTGATGGTCTACCAACATGCTTCCGGTCTCCCTGGCTTGCGATCACCAAGGCGTCCTGACTGCCCCCAATCTCACACAGACTGGCAGCAAGTCTGCCTCTCCAGGCTGTTCCCCTGCGAAGTTCCACAGGCACTCTCACCCGAGCCGCAGCACTCGGTACCTGCACGGATCTGCAGTGGCGCACCTGTGCTTCCCACTGCAGGCCTCTCCCCGTTTCAATCCCTGGCAGGTCTCTGCCGGGCCGATTTCTGCCCCCCATTTTTCTTTAACAGGATTTTCTCATCATGTCCTGGGGCTCCCCCACTCTGTCTACCTCATCAGTGCTGAAGTAGCTTCCCTGGCTTTTCAGTCCCTTTATGATCAGGTCTCAACCCAGCTGGTTTCTATTTCCCCACTGCTCCTTAACAGAAGCCCCCCGCATTGGTGATGGGACGCCACTGAAAACTGACCATGGGAATAGTCATGTGAGAACTCCAGATTGCCTAATGTACCTGCACCTGACATTCCCTGGCCTTTCAGGATCCCAGCCTTCCCAACCAGGAGTGATATTAAAGGGTCATTAAGGTCAGCCTCACGTGATCCACACATCCTCCTCTAGAAATATCCTCGTCAGCCTCTGTCTGAACAACCGCAAGGTTAAGGAATGCCACCCCATAAGGCAGCCTGTTCCAAGTAAAATAACTGTTAACCTGCATTTGATTATGGTGGTGGCAATACTATGCTCTAACTCAGAGCATGCCTGATTAATGGAAGCAAGGTCCAAGATCTGATTAGTATTTCACTTCCCCTCTGGGAAAGCAGGATGTCTTAGCGAGATGTAACTGCTTTTGCTTTAATCTCCTCCTAGGAGGCAACATTTTCTTTTTCTAGTAGTTGATGAAATTTTCAGCTCCATTTTAATTAAAAAAATAGATACAATTATTAATCAAAATAAGTATTGATAAACGGCATTTATATTATCTTGTACTTTAGGCAGAAATTCTCAACTAATTCAGAGTGAGGGCAAAGGCAGTATAAATAAATGAGTTCTAAATGAACTCATTATTGAGTTCAAGAAGGTTGAGAATCCTTTAAAAATAAGGTTCCTTCTTTTCAAAGGGCATATAATAACCAAGGCTCTGTGAAAATATTTATCATTCAACTGAATTAGAGAGTTCTTTAAAAAGCTTAAAAATAAGGTTGTTTCAAAATTAGCTTATTAATTGTTTACATCTATGAGGATAATCTATACTCTACATTAAAAAATATGATCTCTGGGGGTGCCTGGCTCAGCTGGAGGAGCATGCAACTTTTGATCTGGGGGTCATGAGTTCAAGCCCCACATTGGGTGTAGAAGTTACTTAAATAAGAACTTAAAGGGGCGTCTGGGTGGCTCAGTTGGTTAAGCGACTGCCTTTGGCTCAGGTCATGATCCTGGAGTCCCGGGATCGAGTCCCACATCAGGCTCCCTGCTCAGCAGGGAGTCTGCTTCTCCCTCTGACCCTCATGATCTATCTCATTCTCTCTCTCAAATAAATAAATAAAATCTTTAGAAAAAAAAAAAAAAGAACTTAAAAATAAAAATACGACTTCTGAGTCTTATTTATCTCAATAATTACATTTGGAAGGAAGCATTTAGTTGCTACCTCAATGTAAATGAAAGTTCAAACCCTCAGACTCTCTAGTCTTCCTGTCACTCGAGGATTTTGCTGATTTCACTCAGACTCTGATTCTGGGCAGTTCCATGAGGAGAAGACACTTTGGTTTCCAGACGAGCTACGGTAAAGCCATTTTTCTGCATGAGGCTGGGTGAAATCCGCAGGAGTGATCCACACCTTCTCTCTCAGGACCCAAGGGCTGAGCAACTTAATGCCTCCCCCCACCCCAGTAGCAAGGAGACATTTGCTAGTGTTACCTTGTACAAGTAATTAGTAGCTTCTGTCATTTCTGAAAAATTGGTCTCAGAAAGTCCGGCCTCACCCAGAACTTTAATCTTCTCTTGAATTAGGGGCCTGTTGGGGAGAAATGAGCTGCGGTGAACACAAGCTGCGCAGAACCAGCGAGCTGATTAAAAAGAGATCACCCTCCTTGTTTCTATGGGACTGAGTATGCTGTTTCACTTCTTTGCCGCTCTCAAGGCGCCAATGCCCAACCTCAAATATTTGCCTCCTCTCAGCTGCAAACCAATTTAGGGTTCGAGTTAATTAGGTTCAAAATCCTTTCCACTGGAAGATATAGAGGAAATAAATGTCTCACTACAACAAAATTCTGAACCTCGTGCTGTTATGAGCTGCCCAGTGAACAAACCCACAAATCCAAAGATGCGGGAGGAGGGACAACCAACACACATGGCAAAGGTAAGACCCCTTAGTCATAAAGCTGGAAACAGAGACGAGTAGTGGAAACAGATAATCAAGAAACTTAGTATCAGGAAGGGGTAAATGGGATTGAGAAGGAGCATTTGGAGATTTTTTTTGCTTAGGTACCAGACATGAACCCCGGGGTTGAACATTTTACCCCAGCTCTGCTAAGGAAGCACTACACAGTGAGCCCACTTTCTCCGAAAGGTCAGCAGCAGTACTATAGGGCGGGCTTACTATACCAATACATGACATAAAGGGGCAGAGGGGGACATCACTGTGTCTCAGCAGTGCCTTCACGGCTGGGACAGAGTGTCTTACGAGCAAACCTGCACCTACGCTTCCTCATGATCAGCTCCCCCCTCCCTTGTCTCAGGCCACAGCCCCTTAGTCCTCATGCACCCAGCAAGCTGTGAGTGAATACTGTGAAGGAGTCCCGGCATGCTCACGGTGGAAGTGGGAGGGCATGACACCTGGGTCTTCTGCATGGGTCCCTGAAGACATCAGCAAGAGCAGAAGTGCTTAGGGAGCGAAGGAAACACATCACTGGCGTTCAACCCTCGCTCAAGCCCCGTGGCCAGCCATACCAGAGGTAGTCGTCAGCTGTGCCTCTCGCCACGAGGTAGTGGATGCTCACGGAGCTCGACTGTCCAATTCGGTGCACCCGGTCCTCAGCCTGGAGCAGCACCTGTGAGGTCCGGGGATCAGGATGCATGCAGGCTGAGGCCTGAAGGGGCTCCGTCCACCACAGCATGCAGCCCCCTGCCCCTGAGCCCACCACACCCTCTCTCCTCCAAGGACTGCACTCCACGACCCAAGTCTGCAGGCTCTGCAGCCTCTGCCTTCAAGCAAGCTGCCACCTAACACAAGAGAGAACCAAACCAAAACAAGCCAAGTTCTGGGGGAGCTAGACTCTGCAGCTGGCCAGTTGTGGGCACAGCACTAGGTGCCAGGAGGAACGAACAGCAAGCACGGACTCTGCTAGGAGGCTGTGCTGAGGGCAGACGAAGGAAGCCCAGCACGCTGCCATGCTTCTCACCGGGAAAGAAACTGTGACCTTCTAAATAAACATATCGCCACCGAGGGAGAGGCCATATATGATCAGGGGCTGGGTGATCCTTTAATATGGTGGTAAGCCCTATAATAAATAATAGAGCCCAAGAGCATTGTTTCTATTATCTATGCCTTCAGCCTTGAAGTCCACCCATCACGAAGCAGTGCCCTGTGTGGCCAATGACACATATCTGCTGTCACAGCTCTTCGCTCACGAGATGAGGCCAGTGGGGCACCCACCGCGGTCGCCTGTGGTGGCCGCATCGGTAAAGAGCTCCCAGCAATGGTCAATACTAGGGGCACAGACTGGAAGGCCAGAGGCCTAGGCCGTGGCTGCTGGGGCCACACGCTCCCCTCCAGGGACAGCTGGGGCCTTGAGCTATCTGTGCCAACTCCTCACAGAGGGAGGACTCCTAAGATTCCTCCTGGCCTTCCCACACTTCAACATTCCCTTCGGGAAAGTGGAGTCGATAATCCTACTACTTAGAGGAGACTGCCATGAAGATCTAATAACTAGCCGACGGACGTGCGAGCCTTCACTTCTTTGAAGACTGACACGTGGGAAGTACAAACATGTTTCTGAGGCCTAACAAAAACGGATGGAAGACAAAACTGGTGCTAGGTGGTATCTCAATGTGGTTTAATTTGAATTTCCCTGATGGCTAATGATGATGAACATTTTTTCATGTGTCTGTGAGCCATTTGTATGTCTTCTTCAGAGAAGTGTCTGTTCATGTCTTCTGCCCATTTTTTGACTTGATTATTTGTTTTTTGGGTGTTGAGTTTGAGAAGTTCTTTATAGATCCTGGATACCAGCCACAATGAGATACCACCCTACACCAGTTAGAATGGCAAAAATTGACAAGGTAAGAAACAACAAATGTTGGAGAGGTTGTGGAGAAAGGGGAACCCTCTTACACTGTTGGTGGGAATGCAAGTTGGTACAGCCACTTTGGAAAACAGTGTGGTGGTTCCTCAGAAAATTAAAAATAGAGCTACCCTATGACCCAGCAATTGCACTACTGGGTATTTACCCCAAAGACACAGATGTAGTGAAAAGAAGGGCCATATGCACCCCAATGTTCATAGCAGTAATGTCCACAATAGCCAAACTGTGGAAAGAGCCGAGATGCCCTTCAACAGATGAATGGATGAAGAAGATGTAATCCGTATATACAATGGAATATTACCCAGCCATCAGAAAGGATGAATACCCAACTTTTACATCAACATGGAAGGGACTGGAGGCGATTATGCTAAGTGAAATAAGTCAAGCAGAGAAAGTCAATTATCATATGGTTTCACTTATTTGTGGAACATAAGGAATAGCATGGAGAACATTAGGAGAAGGAAGGGAAAATGAAGCGGGGGAACTGGAAGGAGAGATGAACCATGAGAGACTATGGACTCTGAGAAACAAACTGAGGGTTTTAGAGGGGAGAGGGAAGGGGGGAGGGGTTAGCCCGGTGATGGGTATTAAGGAGGGCACGTACTGCATGGAGCACTGGGTGTTATATGAAAACAATGGATCGTGGATCACATCAAAAACTAATGATGTACTGTATGGTGACTAACATAACATAAAAAAAACAAAAAAACCCCAAAAAACTGGTGCTAGGGACAGCTCCCGGCAACCCTGTCTGCCCAGACTGACCCTTGCTCCTGTCTCCTGTGTCCCTTACCCCTGGATTCCAGAACAGCTCAGCAAACACCACCAGGTCAGCCGAGGAGAAGGTGAGGCCCATGTTGGCAGCGGTGATGGACAGCACGGCCACGGCGTGCTTCTCGAACAGACAGAACTGCTGGCAGAGGTCCTCCCGGTCTGCCGACGAGGTGGAGCCGTCGATGCGGATGTACGGCACGTGCTGAGGGGACAAGAGGGGAGGCAAGGTGGGATGCACGGGGGCCCGGGGCTCAGCGGCCGTGGCCCCAAGGACACAGCCACGCTGCCATGCTGGCTCAGACCCGCCAGCGCATAGTCTTCACTTGACACTGCTTTCGGAGCTGCTGGTCTTTTCATTTCAAATTGACATTTGTGCCGAGAGAACTGTAGATTCCCTTTAGTTTAAGCAAAAACACAGGGATTCCTTGCACATCTGGCCCACTTTCTCCCAGGGGTAATATTTTGTTATAGTGTATCATAACCAGGATATTGACTTTGATACGATGTACTGATCTTACTCAGTGTCCTGTTTTACTTAAACTCGTATGTGTATATCCTACACAATGGTATCATTCCTGTGGCTTTTCACGTATCTGCCTTCACAGTCAAGACACTGAACAGTTATGGGGCACCTGGCTGGCTCAGTGGGTAAAGCATGAGACTCCTGATCTCGGGGTTGTGAGTTCAAGTCCCATGTGGGCACAGAGCTTACTTAAAAAAAAAAAAGAAAAAAACAAAGAAAAAAAGAGACACTGAACAGTTCTAACACCACAAGGATCCTTCTATGGCCCTTTTACAACCACACCCACCTCCCTCCTGCTCCCTGCCCCATTCCCAGGTGCCTTTCACTTCAGGAATGTTTTATCAATGGAGTCATATAGTGGGCAACCTTTTGGGACGGGCTGTTTTTCACCCGGCATCATTCCCTGGAGATCTAACCAGGGCGCTGCGTGCAGTGGTAGCTCCTTCCTTTCTTACTCCTGAGTAATATTCCGTGGTGTGGCCATACCACAGTGTGGCCCTTCACCTCTGGACGGACATGTGGGCTGGCTCGTTTGGGGCTACTACAAATCAAGCTGCCATGAACATCTGTATACAAGTTTCCATGTAAACACAAGTTTTCACTAATCTGAGATGAATGCCCAGGAGTTGGCTGCTGGGTCACATGCTCCTTGCATGTCCAGTTGAATTTTATCTTCTTTTAGGGGGGATTTATCCATTTTTTTTTTCTAATGATAAAGACAAACATTACAAAGGAAATACAAATATCAGGACTACTACCAATCTATTTTTTCTTTTTTTTTAAGATTTTATTTATTTATTTGACAGAGAGAGAGGGAACACAAGCAGGGGGAGTGGGAGAGGGAGAAGCAGGCTTCCTGCCGAGCAGGGAGCCCAAAGTGGGGCTCGATCCCAGGACCCTGGGATCATGACCTGAGCCGATGGCAGACGTGTAACAACTGAGCCACCCAGGTGCCCCCCAATCTATTTTTTCTTAAAGATTTAATTTATTTGACAGAAAGAAAGAGAAGGCACAAGCAGGGGGAGCATCAGGCAAAGGGAGAGGGAGAAGCAGGATCCCTGCTCAGCAGAGACCCCGCACGTGGGGCTCAATCCCAGGACCCTGGGATCATGACCTGAGCCGAAGGCAGATGCTTAACTGAATGAGCCGCCCAGGTGCTCCTATTACCAATCTATTTTTGCCAGGCACTCTCTTCTCAATGTATATGATAAGCTTTTAAACACAAAGTTTTATATCCTGCTTTTCTCCAATAAACATTATATTGAAAATAAACTAAATTATTAGTTTTCTAAAACATGATTTTTAATGTCCATATAATATTTTGTTATGTGGCAACAGTATAATTTATCCATTCGTGTATTTCTTCATATTTGGGAGATTCTTTTTGTTTTTTAAAGATTTATTTATTGGGGCGCCTGGGTGGCTCAGTCGTTGAGCGTCTGCCTTCGGCTCAGGTCATGATCCTGGGGTCCTGGGATCGAGCCCCACATCAGGCTCCCTGCTCAGCAGGGGGCCTGCTTCTCCCTCTCCCCCACTTGTGTTCCATCTCTCTCTCTGTCAAATAAATAAATAAAATCTTTAAAAAAAAAATAAAGATTTATTTATTTGAGAGAGACAGAGAGAATATGAGTAGGGGGAGCGGCAGAGGGAGAGAATCTCAAGCAGACTCCCTGCCGAGCACAGAGCCTGACTCGGTGCTCCATCTAACAACCCTGAGATCATGATCTGAGCAGAAACCAAGAGTTGGACGCTTAACCGACTGAGCCACCCAGGCGCCCCTGGGGGATTCTTCATTTTCACTAAAAAAGATGGGTTGGCGAACATCCACCAACAGGTGAATGGATAAAAATCATGGTATATACATACAACAGAATATTACTCAGCAAAAAGAAGGAATGAACAGATGACACGTGCAATAACAGATGAGTCTCAAAATATGCTGAGAGAAATCAAATTCAAAAAAGAGTACACACTGAATCATTCCACATTTATATAAAGCCCTAAAAATGCAAATTAATTTAGAGGGACAGAGAGCAGATCTGTGGTGGCCTGGAGATGGGAGGGCAGGGAAAAACAGGAGGGATTACAAAGAGCACAAGGAAACTCCTGGGGCCAACAGACACATTCACTATGGGCTTGAACTCACAAGCCTGAGATCAAGATCTGAGCTGACATCAAGAGTCGATGCTTAACCAACTGAGCCACCCAGGTGCCCCTTCACTGTCTTAATTCTTATCAAACTGTACACCTAGGTGCAGGTTATTGCACGGCAATTAGATCTCTATAAAACTATTAGAATAAAAAAAATTTTAAAGGATGGGTTAAAATAAACCTGTTCATGGTTCTTTGCCCATATTTGGTTATTTCCTTAGACTATACTACTAAAAATCAAAATACTTTGGCAAGAGGCAAAGACTTAAGGATCCTGATATTATCACCAAATTGCTTTCCAATAAGTAATGTATGAGCATGTCCAGCTCACTGCACCATTATCAATAGTAAGCGCTGCACATTTTTTCATATCTTAGGTTCATATCTTAAAGGGTCCTGTGATCTCCACAAAGTTAAGAACCATGGATCTACATTATTATGTTTTATGGTTAAACAGACTACTATTTAACAGTATGCCTACTGACAAACATTTAGGTTTCTAATTATTCAATATTATAAATAATAATATCACTAATCTTATACATAAATCTTTGTTTGGTCTCATTATTTCCTTAGGATAAATTCCTAGAAGACAAGCTTGGAAAAAGTTGAGTGTGCATTAAGTTACTGCCAAATTGCCCTGTGAAAAGGTACCAAATGTATAAAAAACCCCCATGGTCTAGCCAATGTGTGTTTGTGACAGAACAGATCCATAGTTTTAGGTAATTTAAATCAATTTTTTTCCTTTGTGGTTTCTTTCATTGTTTTTATGTTTGTTTATTTATTGATTTATTTATTTAAAGATTTTATTTATTTGACAGAGAGAGAGTATAAGCAAGGGGGCAGGTCAGAAGGAGAGGGAGAATCAGACTCCCCGCTGAGCAGGGAGCCCAATGTGGGGCTCGATCCCAGAACCTTGGGATCATGACCTGAGCCGAAGGCAGACACTTAACTGTCTGAGCCACCAAGGCGCCCCTCATTGTTTTTATGTTTAGAAAGTCATTCCCCATCCAGCGATCAGCTATATATTCATCTGTAGTTTCTTCTAATGCTTTATGGTTTTAATGAGCTTTGATTTGTCTGAAATTTAATAAACAGTGAAGTTGAGTTTCATTTAAGTATTCTACCCAATTACTTAGTCAATCACCCAAACTTTTTTTGTTGAATAAATTAAGCCTAATTTTTGATGACTCCTTGATTATACATTGTCTTTTTATACTAAAGGGCCATTCAACTAAAGAGTTATTAATACTAAAGAGGGCTATCCATTCTATTCCAACCATCTGACCACCAGTTCTTGGACTAGCCTGGCTGAGTTTTATAACAGATTTTAATATCTGGAGGCACAAATCTATCAACATTGGTCTTCTTTTTCAAAGTTGTCTTAGATATCTCTCCTGCTTATTTTTTGAAACTCCTTTAGCATAATAATATAAGGTTCCCTTAAAATAACCAATTGGAATTTTTATTGGGATTGAGTCAAGCCTACGAATTCATGTGGGAAGGACCAGTATTTTTACAGTGTTTACACTGAAGCATGGCCCAAGTCTCTCCAGTTCTTCATTGGTTTCTACACTCTTCTTGGTGAGGTTACTATTAGGTACTTTATACATTTTTGTTGCTCCGAATTTGATCTTTTTTCCATTGTATTTACTTATTAGTTATAGCTGGTATATAAAAAAAGCAATTTATTTTAGTATATTTATTTGGAATCTAGGCACCCTGTTAAACTCTTACGCATTCTGACAGTTTTCCAATTAACTGTCTTGAGTTGCTTGAATATAGTGACAGCTCTGATTTTTCCTATCCAGGGATCATAGATTTTAATTCCTTTGGCTGGCTTCCTGCATCACATCATATACAAAATTCAAGCCCAGGTGGATTAATGAACCACCTCTAAAATTCTCAGGAAAAAAAAAATCACTGGAGAAAATCTTTATGACCTTAAGTAGGGAAAGATTTCTTAAATCATTCATAAAAATTAAAAACCATATAGAAAAAACTAATAAACTTGAAATGTATTTCAGTTATAACAACTAAAGTAAAAATTAAACACTCTGCTCAATAAAACTTCAACAAAATGAAAAGAAAAAAATGTTATCTGATAAATATCCAGAATTTATAAAGAATATTTCCAAATCAGTAAGAGAAAGACAAACCATCTAACAGTAAAACAGGCAGAGTATCTACAGAAGAGAGCCTGAAATCACCAGTAAACACATAAAAGGATACAACTGTTAGTAGTAGTCAGGGAAATGCAAATTAACATAAGAAAGAGCCGAGATTTCATTTCATTGGAGTGGCACAAGTAAAAAGTCTGATAATACGAAGTGTTAGTGAGCACTCAAAACAGTAGGAATTTCCAAATGCTGTTGGTGCAATTATAAATGTGAATTACCACCTGGGGGAGAAATGTGACAATACCTAGTAGAGTTGAAGACGAGCCTATCCAATGGTTATACAAGATCATGCATGGACATGCCTACATGTACGTACACATGCATGTCAAAGTATTCATATAATAGCAAAAACTGTAAATAAAATTCCATGTCTCTCACCAGGAGAATGAATAAACTGTGCTACAGTCACCCAGAGAGATACTATTCTGCATTTATGGTGAATGAGCTATAGCTATAATACTACATGGAAAAATTTCAAAAATAACATTGAGCGAAAAGGCAAATTTCAGGATACTCACATTATGCTGCCATTTATGTATGTTAAAAAATACATACAGAGGAGACTATATATACTTTGGAGTAAAGTATGACAACATGGAGGGAAGGACTGGGGACAGTGCTTACATCCAGGGAGGAGGACAGAGAATGAATTAGAGGGCTGCTGAGGGGCCTAAGTATGTTATTACTTAAAATACACACTTTGAAATAAATATAACAAAACAATTTATTAAATCCGGGTGGCAGACACACAAGTGGCTGCTTTATGTTTCTCTGTACTCCTCTCCATGTTTGAAACATTACAAGGGCGCCTGGGTGGCTCAGCCAGTTGAGCTACCAGTGCTTGATTTTGGCTTGGGTCATGACCTCAGGGTCATGGGATCGAGCCCTGCCTTGGGCCCGGCGCTCAGATTCTCTCTCTCCCTCTGCCCCTCCCCTACTGCGCACGCATGTGCGTGCACACACTCTCTTAAAAAAAGGAAAAGAAAAGAAACATTACATAAAATGTAATAAAGATGAAGGAATTCAAAAAGCAATTTATGGTCCTAAATTTAACCAAAAATGAAAAGGGAGGTGAAAATACAATGTGTTTAGCTGTTCTGATTTAATTCTATATGCAGAAGCTGGTGAAGATTGGGCAGCACTTCCATGTGAAATGTTACAACTTTGTAAGTTTTGTTTCTTAATTTGATGTGTTTAGTTTTAATGAACATCCTTGGAAATCTTTCTGGATATTTTTCATTCAATGTAATAAGGGCCACAAACTCGACTGAAGTTGCATGTTGCCATGTACGATTAATAAAGCCACTTTGACGGTAACAAGGAAGAACAAAAGGAAGAGGATATTCATATAAATACTTGTTTCCACACAAGAGAATTTCTGCTACCTCCTTTCTTGACAGTCTTGTAATTATTTACAGAGTCATGAAAGATCCATTGTTCACAGTGGATCCTTGTTCTCAAAGCAAGGCTCCAGGGGTAGCTGCAGGGAGCAGGGAAGAAGTTAAAGGACACTGCTGGGAAGTATTTTGACCCCACTGTGGTTCTACAAGCAAGGATGCTTCAGAAAGTCTTCAGCAATGTTTCTGGAAACATCATCTCACTTCTTTGGTTCAGATCTGCCCTCAACCTGCTCAGATCCACTCAGCAGCCAACACACGAAAGGAGCACCCTGTGTTGAATTTTGAAGGGAGCTTACCTTTTTCTCAAGCTCTCTTGTAATTGCACTCAGGACTACCTTATGGTGTGCGAATACTAGAAACTTCTCTCTTCCACTTTCCAGGAGGTCCAGGATATATTCACTGCATTTGACAATGAGAGCACAATAAATTCAACATATACTTATCCAGTTGAAATTACTCCACTGCATCTTTAGCAGACACCTTCGAGGTAGCTGCCCTCCCCTGCCCTTTCCCTCCCTTTCTCTGAGAGCTGACCTCTTGCCCTACGCCTCAGGCCAGGTCACCTAAGTAGAAGAAGCAAAATTGGAAGCTGTGGGGAAGCCACCTTCTGCCACGTGCAGAAAGAGTTCTTCTATGCTTTTAAGTCATCCTCCATACACAAATAAAGTATCGTTACGTTTTATGTGTCTGATATGCTACTGAAACTTTCTTACTATCTGGGACCACAGAAGATAATTAACAGTTTTCACTTTTGCTGCTACTATCATTGTAATGTGTTTTCAGTACAAACTGAAATGTCGTCTAAGATCTGAAAATGCCTAGGCAGGGGATTACAGGATTCTTGACAGTACTCAAATTTCTGGAAGTGTGATACTGAAACTTAATAGTACTGAAGAGCCGGTCAGGCAAAGTTCCCCAGCTCCCTCACACAGCAGGGGGCAAGCTACAGGGCCAACAGCTAAGTCAGTGGGAAGGGAATTTTTTTCTGAGGCAAAGGAAGATGGAGTGAAGAACCTTGTTTGCTTGCTCTTTTCTCCCCTTGATTTACTTCTCTCCTCCATCACTGTTTTTTCTTGACTTCCTACCCCCTCTTTAAGCTGTGGCCCCGAAGGAAGGCAGCTACACTGGGAGCTATTGGGGGTGGGGGTAGGGGTCACCCAGTCAGCAGACTCTTATGGCTTCCCTGGAATTAATGCCCTGCAGGGGGTTCACAATCCCAGGACACGTCACTGTTCCCACATAGGCAACGGGAAGGTGAGCCTCCTTGGACACAAACAGTAGGTCCAGGATATAGTCACTGCATTTGACGAAAAGGACTCACTCGGCCTGAGGCCATCCTCACACGTCGGTGTGTCTGGGCATAGAACAGACACTGCCCTCCTTGGAGAAGGACAAATCTCAAAGGTTTCCTGTCAGGCAGGTGGTGACCTGTCCTCTAAGCACCTAAGAATTATTTTCAAGCAACACTATGGCCAACCAGGGAATGGATTTGAGTTCAATTTGTGAAGAGCAGGTACTAATAGAATCTAATTAGTTTGAGAGACATAAAATTTGCCATGATATAAGCAAGAAAGTTTATTGCTACAACATCAAAAAGTCACAAGGCCGTAAAATCAAGTTGGACAGCTCATTAACAACTACAGGTCCCAGTTTTCCTCGTTCCTCTCTCCCCTCTACATCTCAGATGTGGTTTTTTATTTCTATCCTTCCCAAGTCCCTAAGTTACCAGGCTGGAAATATCTGCCTACCACAATACCATTGGCTTTTATATCAAAAGATGCCCATTAAAATGAAAACAAACAACAGCAAAAAGGGGAAGAAAAACAATTGGCAGAGGAAATGGGGTTTTAAGATTTATAATCTAATTTCCACTTACTAGTCGTGTGACTCTGAGACCTAGAGACAGACATGAGATTTACTCTGTCTCTGCATTTTAAAAATGGGGCCAGTTTGACTTACTTGACTGATCTCACAAAGAGGCTGTAAGTGTGAAATGAGTTAGCAGATGTCAAAACTGGTTGGAAATTAGAAATCACTATACAATTTATCACAGAATTTTGAAAAAGTATGTGTAAGGTATGTAATAGATGGAATGTTTGCACCCTGACGCCCCCCCCTGCACCCGCCAAATCCTGTTCAAACAGTAACCCCCAAGGTGAGGTTATTGTGAGATGAGACCTTTGGGAAGGGATAAGGTCACACAGGCAGAGCCCTCATGAATGAAATCAATGTCCTTATCAGAGACCCCCCCCTTCTGTCACGGGAGGACCCAGGGAGAAGACAGTCATCTACAAGCCAGGAAGAGGGCCCTCACCAGACATTACATCTGCTGTTGCCTCGATCTTGGACTTCTCAGCCTCTAGAAGCATGAGAAAAAAATTCCTGTTGTTCAAGCCACCCAATCTACTGTATTTTTGTTACAGCAGCCTAAACACACTAAAACAAGGTAGTACCAAAGTTTATTTATGAGGTGGCAGAATGGCCAGATTTAACATTTCTCAGAGAAATGGGTGGTTCTGGGCCCAGCACTCAGTAGGCCCTGAATTTTGTAGGTCACGAGCGGAGAGAGTGAGGGAAAAGAATCACACCCTTGCCATCTGTTATTCAGCAGCTCGTGAGAAATGGGTTGGTGGGGGCAATTCTGATGAGTTTCTGAGAGAGAAGTTTCCAGGTTGTAAAACCACAGCTGGAGTTCATTAGTCTCCTAACAGTCTCATAAATGAAAAGGGCAGCGGCCCGAGGGTGAAGGAGAGCTGGCCAACATTCAGCAGTCTTTTTGGAGGGGGGATCTTAGATTTGAATCATGTGGTGAATGCACTCTCTTGCTGCATTTAGGGTGCAGAGGGAGAGGCCGGAGAGGCTGGGGGATCTGGAGGCTTAGTGAGAGGGTGGGGTAGGCTGCGTGTGTCTCAATTTATCCACAGATCTTGGTCCCCACAGCCAAGCTGGCACCGCTCAACCCACGCTAAATTCATTTTCATTGTAATTAAATCACTTGGACCATTATCCTGCCAGAGTCTCTCATGAATGTTAAACAATAAAAAATCAGGCAAATGCACGTCATGAGAATTGCCTCAGGTTTCTACCACAGTGAATATTTGAACATGAGTGGGTTTTTCCTTTCTTTAAGAAAGGCAGACAATTTTTCAAGTCAGTGAATACATTTAAGAATAGGAATTATGACTTCAGCCTTAGTATAGAAGGCGGAAGGAAAACTTAAGTGTGACAATGGCCCCTTGCCCATATCTTTTGAACAAACTTTGACAGTTGCCTTTTTATGCAGGTAAATAATGGCTGAGACTTCATGTCTTTGGAGAATACCAGAGAATCCCCATAAGGCAGCCTTCTTGGTCTTCCATGAAACCCCTCACTTGTGTCTACAGGCAAATGACCACAGTTTCCTACTACGGGGAAAAGCTCCCTTTAGTGTTTGGTCAACCCCACCCTCCTTGTAAGTGGCAGCAGCTCCAGCTTGGTTAAGACAGGAGCTGTCGAGGACCCCAAACTCGACCGGCAGTGCTCCTGTGACAGGCCCGCTTATGCCCTGCGGGTGATGAGGCTACGCTGCCCTGAACTTTGTATTGAAGGCAGCTGTAATTCTAGGCTCTGATCGTTTCTTGCACAGCAGTAAAACCATTCTGGGAGGTTAAGGTGATAGGTGTTTCTTTTTCAAGATGAGAGAGAGACAGAGTGTGGGAGAGAGAAGGCGACACTTGGTGGCCACTTACATGACAGATGGGATTTTAGCTTCAGCTGTTCTGTTGAAGAAGAGAAGGAGGGCTTCTTTCTGCTGCTGTTTCTGTGGAAAGAGAAGTCTAGGGTTGAAAGTCTCCCACTCTGCGAACCCTGGGATGAGCTAACATAATCATCACTGCTTGGAGCTTTACAAATCCTAATGCCAGTTATCGGAGCTGGGAGACCCCGACTCATCCACTCAATTTAGTCGAGCCATGGGAGCCGCAGAGACTCTAGTCTGTCATCAGAGGTGCACCATTACAGGTCCTCTGTCATCTCCCAGGAACTGTTGTGAACAGCCAGTGGTGAGACCTGGAACACGAGAGCCCTCGGGAAAGGTGCCTGGGCCACGCTCCACCATCCACACAGGCTCACGTGATCAGCTGAAATGCAGCCCTTGTTAAGCTATGTAAACCACTTCCTATAGTCTGCTGACAACTTACACATGACACTGGCCCAAGCTGCTTTTTGCCTCCCCTTTTTCTTCTGCCATGCTGTGTCCATACGCAATTGATAAAGCTTCCTTCTGTCCAAGACTTACTGAATCAATTCCAATGGACCCCAACTAGTCTCTTGTAGAATCATCTCAAAACCATTATTCATGTGTCTTTTGGCCTGGCTCCCACATAAGGCCATTGACCTCCCAGGAGAAGAAACCATGTTTTCTTTATAGCTGGCGTCTAAATAAATACTAATCAAGGATGCTAGCACAGGAGGTGCACAGTTTCACAATATTATGAGAAAACATTTACCATCACTCTGGGTTCCCCAGAGATGACAGACACCCTTACCATCACTGCTAGGGTGGCCCTCTCCTTCCAGTAGCAAGCGTGGATTACAGATGCCCCTGGGGGTCTGTGAGGCAGGTGACAGACACGATAGCTTCTTCATGTAACAAGGAAGTGAGCCCACAGTAATAACATCCATGGCCCTGAAGCCAGGCTGTACCTTAAACAACGGACACCACAGGTGGTGGGACAAGCTGCCTGGTCCAAACAGCTTCCTGCCTCCCAACAGTGTCTTTCCTCGAGGACTTGATGAGAAAAAAGGAAGATAACCCGGAACCACAGGAAGCCAGGGGGCCGCTGACAGGCTAGTGGGGCCATGTCATTCTTGTGGCAGTGGTGGCCACCGTCCATCCTGCCTTGTGGCAGAGGTACAACTGAACAAACTTCCTGAGAACTCTTGTTGGAGATACGACTCTGTGACAGTGTGTCTTAAACTCTTTTTCAGCTATAGACCCAGTGTAGACTCTGATGAAGCTCTGGACACACACTTTTCCCTTCTGGACAAAGAGCTCACAGACGTCTGAGGTATATTCATGTCCCCTCAAAGGGTCCCTTGTAGCAGGCCAGGCCCTCTAACATAATGCGGTCCCTGGTAGGATACAGCAAAGGGACAGAGCCAGGCTTCCAAGTGCTGACCTCACCCGCAAGTGGGCATGCCTCAAGCAGAGCGCACCCCAGTCATCCTGTCTTCACATTGACTCCCGTGCCCTTCAGAGGCCACCCCTGCTCCTGTCAGGTCCTTCCTCTCACCCACGCTCTCTCCCTCCACACCGGCTAAGCAGAGAGGGGGAGGGCAGAACAAACAGATAGGCAAGTGGCAGAAAGCACTCTGAGAAACCTCGCCTGAGCTTTACCACCAAGAGCTGAGGAGGTGTGGGGAGCAAACCCCTTTATCATACTCAGTTGTGGGGTCGGCCCACGGGCACTGGCAGGGATGACTTCCAAGTGCGCCCAGCCCCATGTTGCAGCAACTCACTCCTTCATGCCTACCCTCACCATACAGTCCCCGTTCACAAATTCCTATGGAAGCTGCTTTCTTGGTATCTGGTTACTTACAATAGGGAACTGAAATAACCCAAATGTCCAACTCACAATTCCTGGCAAAATTCTAATATGGCCATGAGAGAAAACACATATTGTGCTTTAAAAGAACATTTAACAACACAGAAAAGTGTTCAGGATGAAGTTTTGTAACCTGTTTTCCTCCCCACCTGATAGACATTTATAGGGTACCAATTCTGCTTTCAAAAATATGTTACTTATTATATACATAAATTATATCTGTATCTATATATAAGTGTACGTGTAAATCATGCATATTTGAAAGCCAAATATACACACATTTTATAGAAAAACTACCCAGATCATATATGCCAAAATTATATGATAAAAAAGATAGGTGACTCTTGTTCATAGTGTAGTAATAAGAAACACTTGATCGATGTTACTTTTAAGTACTTTTATCTTACAGATTTTATGCAATAGACAGCTATTTTAATGTAGGAGAGATCAACAGTATTATCTTAAAAAAAAACAAAAACCCAAACCTCCCCAAAACTGAGTAGACACAATACTAGTGCATTAATGATCTCACTTCTTTTGCCAGCCACAGGCCAGGAAATTTTAAATAACCTGCGTTCTTTGTTCTTCGGCTTTTACTAAATTAGATCCACTGGGGTTTTGATTCTATTTTTTCTGTTGGAATTTGAATGTATTGTCAAATGGCAGAAGGGTGAACTGCCACTGTCACCAGGAAGTCTGTGCGGACTTGCTCTATTTTTCTGTTCCTGGTTTGCTGATCAAAAAATTACTATAGACAAAGGAGGATTAGGTCAGCTTTTCTTAGCCCGGGAAGGGACAGCTATTATTTCACCTGAAAATAAGAAAGAGCTTTCATTGTACATTATGTTTTATAAGTGGGCCGCTTCGCCTTGGCTTCTGTGATTTAAAGCTTTTTTTTTAAAAAATGTCTTCCTCCAGATGGGAAGGTGTGAGGGAGCAAAGAACTGCTTCTTGACAGAGCAGGAGCCCTTTGCTGGAACCCCGCCGGGAAACTTGGGGCTACAAAGTAACTTAAAAGTGGTAGGGGTAGGCGCCTGGGTGGCTCAGATGGTTAAGCGTCTGCCTTCAGCTCAGGTCATGATCCCAGGGTCCTGGGATCGAGCCCCGCATGCGGCTCCCTGCTCCTTGGGAGCCTGCTTCTCGCTCTGCCTCTCTCTCTCTCTGTCTCTCATGAATAAATAAATAAAATCTAAAAAAAAAAAAAAAAAAGTGGTAGGGGCAACTTTCTGTAGATTCACAGGCCTTCCTTACTTGCCCCAAACCATAAAACCACTAACCCCCATTTTGACTTTTTCAACGCAGGATTTCACAGCCAGCCAGGGTTTGGAAGGGATGTCAAGGGCCAGCTAGTCCAACTCCTGGCTGACACGGGTTCCCCTTCCTGAACTGAGGGAGGGTTTTGCCTCCAATCGGATCCGCAGTTGACAGATGCACCACATCAGTGGCTTTGGAGTAAGAAAGGTTCTGGCAGTCTCAAGGGCAAAGCTCCTAAATTCATTTTCTACTTGGATGTTCCACATAAAAATGAGCTTACATTAAAGACCACAAAAGGGAACCAATTTATCAAGGATTTATCTTCTTATCGGAAAGAATCTAGTATCCGGCTTCAGCATCATCCTGCGGGTCATCTGTACCAACTCAATTTCTCTCTTTTAGGAACAAGCTCCTAATTCTCCTAAGATGCCAAGGAAACAGCAAGTCCCAAGCACTGGACTGAGAAGAGCTCTAGGCTCTTTCTCTGCTGGATTCTCGAATTCCACTGCAATCAAGGTTTTTCATAATCTGCACAACAGCGTTATGACTCTGGGATGAAGAAGCAGAGAGAACAGTCACCCAACAGGAGGGTCTCAGAGCGACTGACACTGTCCTTAGGGACTTTTCCAGCACTAGGCCTACGAGGCACGTCATGGTTCCCCTTTTTAGGTTTAAAAGAAAATATCAAAATAGCCCAAAGAATTCGGGGGATTTACATAGTACCTATGTAAATAAAAATACCAAACATTCCTGATTTCCATGGTTTAGCCTAGTAAATTTTTTTTTTTTTTAGATGCTATTTATTTATTTGACAAAGAAAGAGAGAGAGAGAGCACAAGCAGGGGGAGCGGCAGAGAGAGAGGGAGAAGCAGGCTCCCCGCTGACCAGGGAGCCCTATGCGGGGCTCAATCCCAGGACCCTGGGATCATGACCTGAGCCGAAGGCAGACGCTTAACCAATGAGCCACCCAGGCGCCCCCAGCGCCCATTATTGCCTGTAAACTCAGAAGTCAAACCTCCAGGTCACATTTGAAATCATCTTTAGAAAGAGCCCCATAACCTAAGGCGAGGAACTACATAAATTGGCAAAAAATTTTAAAAATGCTTGCAAACCTTGTTGCACTAAGTTAAAAATTCCCATACTTCTTTTGAGCCATACTGCACAATTTACAGCTGCCTCTTGGCCACTCGATATGCTGTTCCTCTTCAGTTCAAATGCCCACTGCCTGCTTTTTCTGTGGTCTACATTGCTGGTCTCTGCCTGGTTTGGGAGGGGGACCAGGGACTGGTGAGGGGATTCTCTGGGGAATTCCACAAAATACCGATAGGCTTACCTCCACCACACACACAAGGAACTAAAATGTAGAATATTTATAAACATTCAGATCTTTGCACCTAAAAATACCCCACATCTGAATTTTTCCCATTAATATATTTGCTATACTTGTTCATTGGTTTTCTTGATGGCAGAGTTCACTCATGGGCAACAGTTAGTAGACATAAAAGATTTAAGAGAATTATTAAGAAAAAGCTTAAAACTGAGAAAAAGAATTTCCATTCAGGGGTGGCTAGGTGGCTCAGTTGGTTGAGCGGTTGACCCTTGATTTTGGCTCAGGTCCTGATCTCAGAGTCGTGAGATCGAGTCCCATGCTGGGCTCTTTCCTCAGCAGAGCACCTGCTTGGGATTCTCATTCTCTCTCTCCCTCTGTCCCTACCCCCAGCCCTCTCTCTCTCTCTCTAAAAAATAAATAAATCTAAAAAAAAAAAAAAAAGAATTTCCATTCATTGAATTTTTATCTCTAGAAATCAGAAAAAGACCACCAACAGTGATTTTAGCAACATGTTCTGCTTCGGTTCATGTTCCACTGAAATACAGTTTGAGAACCACTGGTCTGTATCTCCACATCGGTGCTGGGGAATTTTGCTGGAAAACCCCACAATGAAGACATTACGCCTGATCACTTCCTCCAGACTATCCAGATTATTGTATGTAATACGCGTAAATTACAGACAGCTTGACAACTTACCAGCGTATCTTCTACCCTACACTCTTGTTTCTTTCTTTTTTTTTTTTTTAAAGATTTTATTTATTTATTTGACAGAGAAAGACACAGCGAGAGAGGGAACACAAACAGGGAGTGGGAGAGGGAGAAGCAGACTCCCCGCCGAGCAGGGAGCCCGATGCGGGGCTCGATCCCGGGACTCCAGGATCATGACCTGAGCCGAAGGCAGTCGCTCAACCAACTGAGCCACCCAGGCGCCCCACTCTTGTTTCTTAAAAGTTACCCATTGGTCTTGCTCATAACATGGTAAAATAACATAAAAACCCTACACATTCTGTCTCTTGTCATTCTTATTTATTTTGTGCTCTCCCACAAGGCTGGGATCTCATCTTGATCTAACTTTCTTTACACAGGGTAATAACAAGCTCAGATAATGCTTTATGATGATGTCAAAGAAATGTCAATGACTGTTATTTTCTTGGCGATGGTTTTATCCCAAAAGGACAGAAATGGAGCTGGTGTAAATTACTTTACCGCACTTGGCACAGTGTGACACTGAAGACAGATATGAAAGTGTTTTGAAAAGATAAAACCACCATAGTGTTAAGACCTTAAAATATAGGGGTAACAGGCTTGGAGCAGCCGTAAGACTGAGTAAATCACATTCTCTGTGGGCCTTAGTTTCCCTTTCTATAAAATGGGGATGCCAACTTCTTACCAACCATAAATGACTGTAATAAGGATTAAGGGCTAAGAGGGTCTGAAGACCCTACTGTTCTATAAATGTCGATCTGTTATCTTGACTAAAAGAGGTTAACGTATATAACAAATACACCTAGAACTAACTTCTAACTGTTACTAGACTGAGTAACAGTTACTAGACTTTAAGGCATTCTCAAAATACACTAAACAGAAACTCCGATTCTCTCTGAGAGATTCTGAATGTACGTCACCATTCTGCCGTTGCCATGGGGTTTATCTTTACTACCATCTGTCAACAGTGATCTACACATGTACAAAACCGCAAAGTAGGAAGAGATTTTGGAAGGAGACTAGGTAGGCTGAGAGAGGACATGGGCTCACGGTCCTTGCCCAGGGGCGTGGGAAGAGGTCCTGGAACAGCAAGCTCCGAGAACTCTGGGTGACCCCGGTGGACCCCCTCCCGGGAAGGACCAGCTGTGGACACATCGACTTCCAAGTCCCCATCTCAAGCCCCGGACTCACAGTTTTGTTCATGGTGGTCATTTCCTTGGCCGCGGCGTCCAGGGCGGCTCTGGCCTTGGTGCTGATCTGGCCAGGGACAATGGCTACCATCTTGCGCTGCTTGGGCGGGAGCTGGGCCAGGACGTCACACTTGAGGCGTCGCAGCATGACCGCTTCCTCCAGCAGGAGCTTCAGCTCGCCCAGGTTGGAGGAGCCCGAATAATCCCATCCCCAGGGCTGCTGTGGAGGAAGAACCAAGACACGCAGCCAGTTAGCTTCTCCTAGGGCCAAGTAACCGGGCTGCGACCTCAACCGGCTCACGACCTTCTCTTCCTGTGGCTTTGTTCAGACAACTTCAAGGGGCTCTAAAGGATGAATGAAACCTCCTATAATACAGGTGGGAGCAAGGAAGGAAAAGAGAAAAAGAAAGTCAGGAATAAAGTGAACTAAAAACATCTATCTTGGTGTTCTACACGCTGAACTTTCTAGCAGCAAATGCAAGACGCTGAGAGGTCTGGTGTCCGTTACTTTTAAAAACAAGTAAGAGGTGTGGCTTGTCAGACTATTCATGCATTCTCAATAAAGAAATCATCTTCCCCAGGGCTCATCCTAAAGTCCACTGCACGATGAAACAAATCACGTTTTCTCAGTAATATCTTTATTTGATGAGATGTATTGAGATTTAAGATGCTGTTGTTCCTTAGTACAGACTATCCCCGCACAACCAAGTGCAATGAGATGCACAGTGTGTTGTTGCTGCTGCTGGGGATTGGAGGGAGGGACCAAGAGCACAGGCTTCTGCCAGTCTGGCTGAGACCAGAGGTGGGTTTTAGGGTGCCCAGGCAGTCCTTCATAAAAATGGTTTCTTCACTTAGTAGCTCATGGGAGGCAATGAGCAAGAATATCTATTCCCGGTCACATAGCTAGAGAAGATGTTAAAATGAAAACCGGTATCTTTCACTACCAATCTTACTCGAAATAGAACTGACATCTCCAGTCCCGTAGAAATGAGGGAACCAAGGTGTCTGCTGCCTTACGTTTCCAGCTGCTTGTCTCTCTTTCTGTCTCAACCTCCCCTGGACCATAAACCACCTTAGGCAGAAGCTAGGCTTGTTCATTTCCGAGGGCCAGTGAACCTAGCCTCTAATTGTGAAGACATGGCGGGTGTCCTTTGCTAAACAGAGGATAGGAAGAGATAGATGGTCAAAGGTGGAAAAGTAAAATGATCAAAAACTGCTTCTTCTTTAAAAAAATTCTCTGAAATCAACTGGAAGTTCTCAGCAAATGCCTTCATGCAATGGGGTCGAAAATGAGCTCAGCAAGGGGCAGTCTCTTCAGTGGCTTTTCTCAATGCAAGAAGTTGGCCACAGTAAAAAAAAAAAAAAAAAAAAGGCAGCCCTGCCCTACAGGCTGTATTAAATAAAAATCATGCTGGGAACAAGTGGATACCATAATTAATTTGGATAGCATGCTCCTATGTCAGCTTTTAATCTTGTAGGTTAAAACCCAATAATACCAAAGATTTAAAATTTGGAATATTCACAATCCAGCAAGCTTTTATTGAAAATTTACCATGTAGCAGGCACTGGGCTAGGTGGAAGGAGGGGAAGGGGTAAGGCACTGTCTATGTTTGTTTTCTTGGTTGTTAGTGGGGGAGGGGACACAGTGAGGAGAGGAAGGATGAATTTAATAAGGATGGCATGAAGACTGGGGAGATGGTGGACAGAGACTGGGGACACAGGAAGGGACAGTCTGGGGGTAAAGGCAATGAATTCTGTCTTCAGCCCCTACCATCACTAGCTAAGCATTATACTGTGAGCCCAGATAGTCGAGGAAGAGAAGATTCTTTTCAGAAAGTGGGACATTTACAAATAGGACAGAGGTACAAATCACTCATGAAGAGTTTTGAGGGACCATGACAACCAGGCAGAATCTAATCTGGATTGATCCACGGGGAAAGTCATTACAGATTTTGTTAAAGAAGTGTATAGCTTTAAATACATTTAATAACAGAAATTTCCTGCCTCAATAAGCAGCTAAAAATGGTTTGCAATTAACTTTGCAAAGCACTACAATTTACATTATAAGTACTTTGTTTGAATGTAAGTGGGTATTTTTAAAGTACTTGGAAAGTTTTTTGAAAAAAGTATTTAAAAAATAAGGCAGACAATCTTATTTACATCACAAACTTGCACAGCAAGGCTTTTTCATCAAGATGGCATGCGTCATGGGTAAGCAAACAGCCATTTCTCCAAAGTGTCAGCATCTTTGATGCAAATAGTGGCTCAGTATATTTGTCCTTTGCTCACAAAACAGGAACCCTGAAGGTCTGAACTAATGGGGTCTTCGAGCCGGGTTGGAACCTCTGCAGCCAGGGCGCCATCCATAAGAAAGAAGTCGGGCAGAGTGCGGGTTGTGGCGTCGAGGTTTACGAAGTTACAGCAGAAAACTGGGGAAAAGGAGAAGTGATCTACACTTGTGAGAGGGGCCAGAGTCTGCCGCTCTAATTCAGGGCCATGTGGACCCCTGTGGGAACAGCGTTTGGGAGTTCGAGAAGTCTGACCTTGCGAGACGAAGATCTGTCACTGAAGGATAAATTCACTGCCCTGGCCACTTTCAAAAATAGAGATGAGAAAGAAAAATTAGCGAATCTTCCCTCTGGTTTTCTGACTGTGGAAGTTCCAGAGCCTGGGTCAGAGAGAGCTACCGGGGCACAGGAAGAAGATGCCGGCCAGGCCCATCCATATCCCATCAGCGTCTGCGAGGTCGCCAACCCAGACCTGTGCTTCCATCCCCCATGGCCAACCCAGACCCTTGCATCCCAGCAAACAGATGAGTTGTATCCCACTGGCGGGTCTGGAGAGAGTTCAGAAGGCACTAGAGGCCAAGAAGGAGGAGTCCCTTCCTGAAGAGAAAGCAGCCCAATCCCAGAAGAAAACAGCTCAGCTGAGTAAGGAAAAAAATGAACACCTCAGCAAACAAGGAGCTGATTCTCCGTGTCATCCTTTCTCGAGTTATTTTTGGGGAAGAATACTGGAAACGTGCACAGGCTTTGGCCAAGCCGGTTATGGCTGCCTGACACTGAGAGGCACCCCTAGCTCAGGAAACATGCTGAGTCTGCCACGAACATGCTGCTGACATGGAGGGAGGCGCGGCCGTAGACAAGGAGAGACAGGAAATCGTGGAGGCTCTGGTGAGGAGCCTCCTCTACTGAGGAGGACAGTGTCCCATGCTCAGTGGGCTGGATCCTATTGATGAACACTGATGGATTCAATGGCCCATGAGGAGGAATGGAGGATCAGTGAATAATGTCATTTAAACATTTAAAAAAATGTTGATTTTCTGGCTTACAAAAGTAATCCATTTTGGTGTACATTATCTTCCAATCATAAATGAAAGAGAGGTGGGGGGGAGAAGGGGAGGGGATGGGGAAGGGAGAGGAAGAGAGAAGGAATGAACAACTGAATGATGGGGAAAATTTTGCATCCTACTTTTTTCCCACTCTTTTATTTCCCCAAGTCATTAAATATTTTTTTCAGTTAAAAGAAATCGAGGTTTTAGAAATCAAGATTTTGATTGCAATGGCATTTGCAGTTACAAGCTCCCTCTGCCATCCTTGGAGACTGAAGCTGTGCAGACTCGAGTCCCAGAGGCACCTGCCCTGCTGGCACCTACAGATAATCTGTAGGTCAGAGGCTTCTGGCCTATTGAGCAGGCACACTTCACTGTAATGAGTCGACATTTTGGCTGATGAGAGCCCACTGACGCAGCTCCAGATCACACTCCCTCTCTACCTGCTTCGAGGCCTCTACTGTTATTTCCATGCAGAGGATATGGGCCCCAGCTGCACCCCTAGCTCGCCTCTGCGCCCTTCTCAGAGCTCCGGGCACCTACACATCAGCCACTGGTCCCCTTATTGGGAAACCCCACCCTAGAATCACAAGCATTAAAACTAGGAGGGACTGTTCTTCTTGAGGACACTTGAAGGTCAGAGTTAGGGGCAAAGCAGGATGAAAATCTGGGTCTGGCTCCCTGGCCAGTGTGCTTCTGATCATACCATGGCCAAAGAGAAGGAACAAAAGGTAAGTATCAAAATCGGGGAGAGGGACGGGGCGGTGGGTTGGGGGGGAGGGGGAGGGGAGGAAAGAATAAATACCCGCTTGGCATCACAGTAGCGAAGTCCAAAAGCATGAAACTGAGGGAAGAAAGTTGGCCTGACCCCGATGATCTGGGTGTAGAGCTCTGCGGGCCGGGACATCGCTGGCGTGCCAGACAGCAGGATCACCCTCTTTGCAACCTAGAAGACAAACAGCCAAAGGTGCTGAAAGCACACAGAGGAGCACCTAGAGACTATCCCAAATGCCCCACCGGGATTGGAGCTGGATGCCCCAGGAAGAGCAAAATGCCTTGGAAGGCAGCAAGAGCACCTCTCCCTTCCTGGGCGCCCTGACTGCTGGCAGTTCGCCAGTTTACTCCTCTTGACCCAGGGAGATCTAGATCCCAATGACACCAGAGGCTGGCCTCACTCCAGATCCCGGTGTGGCCCATACCTGGGAACTCTAAGCAAAGGTAGAGGAGCACACACGTTCAGAGAGCCTCATGGTATGACCCATGTAAGCAGTGAGATACCACCTCCTAGGCTGCCTTTGTCATAAGTCCCTACATCAGGACTCAGCACATGATACTGAATTCCACCTTCTCTGTCTCCCTCACTAGACTGTGAGCATCTTGAGATCAGGGCTGTGTTCACCTTTATCTTCTGTAGCACAGAGCCTGGCACAAAGTAAGCAACCAACAAATGTTCGCTGTATGCTGAGAAATATTCAGCTAACCAGTGTCCCCGGGAAGATGGGAAAAACTCAACGAATCCAGCATTGGAAGAGGAAGTGGAAGTGGGGGACAGAGAGCAACAGGTCTGACCTGCTTCCAGAGGGGATCTCTGACATCCGAGCTGAACTTCCAGTCAGAAAATGACACTGAGGACCAGCCCTTTCTTACTGCCAGGAGGAAGAGTCAGGGGTGGCCTGTGCACAAGCCTCTACCTGATTTTCTTCAGAGGACAAAGAGGCTGTCGCTAACTCAGCTGCACAACGCTTTGAGCCCAGAGCTCCCTGACTTAGCTCATTTTGCAGTTAATAAGGACTTTAAAAAGTGGGACCCAGATCCATTTACCCTAAACTCAGCCCAGGTCTGCAGCAGCCTGCTCATCAATGGGTAGAACCGAAATAAATGGTCGATTCCAGTGATGAACTCCAGGTTCCTAACTAGCTTGACCCCAACCTGACCCGAAGAGATCAGACCGAAATATCCTACCTCTTACTAAGATGAGACAGAGGATGAGAATAAGGGAGACACTCCTCACTGTATTAGGGCATGGAATGGCCAAAAATTCCTGGAGGTAAAATCCATTTCAGCCCTAGAAGGAAGCCTACCAGGGAGCTCATTGTCTAGAAACACCTTGTTAACCACTGTAACCTTGAGTTAACGAGTGTAAGTATAAGGCAATGGCATGCAGTAAATCACCTAAGGGAGGAAATTAGGTTTTCAAATGGATATGCTGCCTCATAAAAATAAATAAATAAAGGTGCAACAGAGGGAAGAAAAAGGACTCTTTATACATATACAATATATACAACTCTCAAGATGCACTTTTGCCCTCTCCGTGACTGCCAATACCTAATTCCATTATGACAGGAGAGGTATGAATTTCTCCAGCTATAATTTTCCACAGTTTTCCACAGTTCAATTACCCAGGCTTCTAATTTCCTGCACGGTTTAATGTAGGCTCATTAAAATAACAATGAGCTTCTTGAATGACGTCTGTAGCATCGTTTGCCTTGGCTCAAGACCATTTCAATGAAACGGGGACAATGAGAAGTCTTACCAATGAGAGAAAATTGGCCTGTCTTCCCAAACCGATTCCCCACGTCGCTGTTCTGCTGCCGCCTGGGGATGGAGCCTGGGCAGAGACAGCTCATCAGGTGATGGAAAATAACTCCCAGGTTCTTGGGTGGGTATTTACAGGACAGAGTCAATTCTGAGCCCGTTCACCCATACACTAGGGGTGATAAGACCATTGAAAATGGGCGTTTGTGGGTGTTTAAAAAGCAGAGGCAGCATTATGGAAAAAGAAAAAGGCCAGCTTTGAAAAGAAACCAGAATAGCGTCTTTTCTATTCTGGAATGATTTAGCCTGCTCCCTGCTCAGCCCCAACACACTGGTACTGTCATCCCACTGTCACCCAAACGGACTTTAATCCTGTCCACCTGCCCAGCTGCCCATGATTTATGGGTCACCCTCCACCTCGGAGAACCTCCAATTTCGGAAAATAGAAATGCATAAAACTACGTAAATCAACACTAAACAGAACACTTTATAGTCAACTCCTCTGGCTAACAAAAGAGAGCGGCACCCGGGAAACCCATCATGGAGCAATGTAAAAAAATCATTTCTGTGTGATGTCCGAGAGAAATGATGTGATTCACAGGAGCAGACGCTGTTGGGGGCAGGTGACTTTCAAAGACAGGTTCAGTTTCCTAAGGGATTAAGGTCATCAGTTCAGCCCTGGGGAACAGGATGCTAGCAGGACGAGTTGGTATATATAATTTGCCAAGGAGAATCCAGTCCAACTCAGAGTAAATAAAACTACACATAGATTTTTAAATATGAGCCAAGAGAATGTTCTGTTACAGAGAAGAGCCGAAACTGTTGTAAGTTCATACAAGCAGCAGCCTGGGAATTCTTCATCACTTTCTGTTGTTACCTCTTTTTTTCCAACTGAGCCAATAACTTGTTTTACCGAATAATTCTGACTGGGTATAACACACTTCACCAAGACTCTGGACAGGGGAAAACGTCATGCTCCCCAAAGCTGAGCCCCATTCTTGTCCCATGTTATTCCTAATGGTACTCTAAATAAAGCTCGGTCTACAGGCGGAGTCCCCTGTGATTTAGAAGTACTACTTGAGAAAGCTGGCAACATCGAAGAGAAGGTCACATCACACCTGTGCCACCCAAGTGTCCTGATACACACTGGCCCCATGAGGCAGGGACACCGGAGCTACACTGTCATGAGTTCAGAAGTCATTACAGAATCTTCAAAAACAAGGAGAATGGCAAACACAGTCTGGGGGCATGTGACCACAAGTACAGAGATCAAGAACAGAGGCAGGATCACCGTCACGAGCCAAGAAGCAACAGAAGAGTCAACACCTGTGGTTAAGTCTAAACCCTGAGAACAAGAGGGGAAACCCACTCTTCAGGAGAAACCCAGTGACCGGAATCGGGGAAAAGATCGAGGCTCTGTTTTTTCCTCTGCTCTCCATGATATGCAAGACCAAACCAAGACAAACGGCATCATTATGACCACTGTTGACCAGAGGCCACTCCAGGGATCAGCAGAGGGCCACCTACCACCCAGTGATACGTCAGATGGCCTTTCTGAGTCTCTGGCTGGGTCAACATATTTCATACAAAACGGTTCCTTCTAGGATCTAGCCTTTTCCCAAAAGAGACAAAGTTCCAGTCACAAGTCTGAGTGCTCCTGCCAACACCAAATTGATCTGCATGAGAACCAGAGCTAAGCAAGCATCACTGCCCTGGTATTAATAAAATACTGAAGCCATGTAAAAGGTGACTAGTTCTGCGGGAAGAACAGAAGGAAGGGGGCGCCTGGTGGCTCAGTCGTTACGCATCTGCCTTCGGCTCAGGTCATGATCCCAGACTCCTGGGATCGAGCCCCGCATCGGGCTCCCTGCTCCGCGGGAAGCCTGCTTCTCCCTTTCCCACTCCTCCTGCTTGTGTTCCCTCTCTTGCTGTGTCTCTCTCTGTCAAATAAATAAATAAATCTCTAAAAAAAAAAAAGAAGGGCGCCTAGGTGGCTCAGTTGGTTAAGCGACTGCCTTCGGCTCGGGTCATGATCCCAGGGTCCTGGGATCGAGTCCCACATCGGGCTCCCGGCTCAGCGGGGAGCCTGCTTCTCCCTCTGACCCTCTTCTCTCTCATGCTGTTTCTCTCTCGCTCGCTCTCTAATAAATAAATAAAATCTTTAAAAAAAATAAAAATAAATAAAAATAAAATAAAAAAGAAAAGAAAGAAGGAAGGATGGGACTACAGGTGTTCTGGTTCACAAACACCAAAATGTATGAGAACACATCAAATGCCATAATTACAGCTAATTAAAGTTACATTGTTTTGACCTTCAAGGCATGCATGAGCATAGATGTTATTAATATAACACACAGGCTCAAATTAAACATTATGTTTTTTTCCTCTAGAAAAAAATAGTCTATTTTACCTTAAGTGTTAGACTCCAACAATTTCCTTCCTGATTCTGTGATAAAGTGGAGGATTATTTGCCAGAACAGCAGGACCACAAGGGACTCCTCCCGCAGGAATCACACTGGGAGAACAGAACTTCCAAATGATACCACTCTCCCTTCAGGCTAAGAGGGGCAAAGAGCCATCTCTTCTGGACGAGGAGAGACTAGGTTTTCTACCACCTGTTTCTTGTATATCATGTGAAAAACAGTTCACCGTAATACTATATGTAATGGCCAAAGCCTGGCTATAAATCCATCAAAAGGGAGCAGATGATACATATTATGATAGATTTATACAATACAATACTATCTGTAAGAACGAGGTCCAGTCATCTGAAATAAGGTGGGATGATTTCCAAGATACACTATTCAGAGAAGAAAGGCAGGAGCAAACAGTGGTTGAGGAACACTCTGAGGAGGGAGGAAGGAAACACACACACACACACACACACACACACTCACACACACACACACACGCTTAGCTGGGAACAGACTAAATTTTAGAAGTAAATGTGAGAATCTGGTAACTCTGGCTGCCTTCGGAGACAGAAATCAAGGGATCAGGGCCCCAGAGGAGGGAGAAAGAGTTATTTTTCACTGTACACCCTTTGAATATATCATCTACTTAAACTCCTTTAATGAGAAAGGAAAAAAGAAATAGCTCATTCGTTTTAGGCCACTACTCTTGTTTCATCTAACCAATCAGTAGAGATGTAAAAAGGACTCTACTCACAAAAAGAGAAAAAGCTATTTAGTAGGAAAGGATGGTGGGATTTTGAGGGCTTTTTACCTCTAGAGAAATAATCGAACACTAGTCTGACAATAAAAAGCACTATAAATCAAAGAAAAACTCAAACACATACCTCACTGCACAAAAGCAAGAGACTGACAACCTTCAGGTTGGAGTCATATGGAGAAGACTGTGTGATCTGGGTTGAGTGGGAGTAAAGATGGTTATGACTGGCCACACTAGACTTCAGAGGCATCTATCAAAAGGTGAAATTTTGACCCAGCAATTCTGCGCGTAGGAATTTGTCCTAATAGGTCAAAGTTTGCAAACTACGAGTACATCGATGACATTCACTTGCAGAATTACTGATTACAGCAAAACAATGTCCAACTAAGGGCTAAATTATGGGATGCATCCATCCCAACAGAAGGCTCTAGAGCCATTAAAAATAATGACCTTGCCCTACAACGGACGTGTTAATGGTGGTTTTTCTCTGTTGGAAGGAATTAAGGTGATTGAATTTTGTTCTTCATAGCTTTCTGTCTTGCCTACTTTTACACATGTGTACATAAAAAATAGAACTACCCTGCTTGGTAACCCAAGCAAATAGTGCTGTGGGGGAAGAAAGATGTCACATTTCCCAGGGGACCACAACACCAACTTCCTACAACCTAAGCCACGTGTGCCCCGCGTGCGCCTGCTGTCACCATTTACAAGACCCACATTTCCAGGACATGATCCAGCCTGGCTAGCTCACAGACTGCAGGATATCACCTAATTACCTCATTGTGCACATTTGCTGAACATGTCTTGAAATATTAATTATGAGAATACAGTTCTAGGAGATGCACAAGTTACAGGAACAATCAAGTGGTACTAAATTAGGCCCTTGTGTGCCTTTTTAAAAGCATATTTTACTTCTCCCAATTCTCCTCTTGTTCCCAAAATATTTAGATCCATCTCCTTAGAGTATCTAGATCAGTAGTTCTCAACAGAGATGGAGAGGAGTGATCTGTCTCTCCCAGGGCATGTTTGGCAATATCTGGAGACAATTTTGGTTGTCACCACTGGTGTGTGGGGCGGGGGGGACTACTGACAATTAGTGCGCAGAGGCCAGGGATGCCGATAAACATCCTACAGTGTGCAGGACAGCTCTGCACAGGAAAGAACGATCCAGCCCAAAGTGTCCATAGTGCCAAGACCGAGAAACTCTGACCTAGATGAAAATACAGCAGAGAGATGAAAGGTCTGGTTAGCAGAATAGCACATAATGCCTCAGCCGCACTTCCACTCAATCCCATCAGCAGCTTGGATTCCCGTGAAGTCAACGTTACAGACAAGAGGGCCTTCAAGACACCTCCATAAACAGCAGGCTACGTTCATGGGTCCTATCTTAAAGTTTAACTCATCCAAGTTCTATAGCCAATGCAGAGTAATCTATACTAGTTAACAGCTAAAAGATTTGTCTTAAATGCATCAATCTGAAATACACCCACGACATTAAAGATGTAAATGCTGCTTTAAAAGGTCTGACCCAGAAGCATATGTTTCAGAAACAAGTATGTAGTCGAGTTTGCCTGGCCAGGCGATGACCACATGAACAAGATGGTTGCTCAGCTTTTCTACTGGGGTGCCTGGGTGGCTCAGTCAGTTAAGTGTCTGCCTTCGGCTCAGGTCATGATCCCAGGGTCCTGGGATCAAGCCCCGTATCAGGCTCCCTGCTCAGCAGGCATTCTGCTTCTCCCTCTCCCCTCTGCTCATGCTCTCTCTCTCAAATAGATGACTTTTTTTTTTTTTTTAAAGCAGCTTTCCTCTCCACCTGTAGTGATACACCCTACCTACTACACAGCTTCTAAGCAATCAGGGGCCCAGATTTAATTCTAGGGGCGGCTGTAATACTGGAACCACGGTATGAAGATCTGTTAACATGTCTCAAAAGAAAACCTACTGAAGCCACCCCCAAAAGAAGGGTCACCACTCTGGGAAAAACATTTCATTTAAGTGTGTGCGTAAATATTTATAGGTAATGCGAGCAGAGAATCAGGGATTTTAAGTAAAGGACTTTTAAGTCTGGAGCACAGGATGTAATGCTGCTTTGGAAGATGTATCATGTTACTTGTTATTCCTAAAACAAAAGAAAACAATGAAACTTGAAACAAGTAGACAGTTGTGCTTTACGGGGAGTTGGAAAAATTAAGTTAATTTTCAAATGTTAATAAGCTTCACCAACATTTAGCATATTTGTCTTCCCTAGTTTACGTACAACGTCGAGCTTCATTTAAGCAATGAAAACTGCAGTTGAGACTGCTGGCACAACACAAAGGCTGCTTTAAGGAAGCGCAAGATAAACACGGACTTTAGTTTGCTCAGTGTACATAAACCAAAGTAGAGTCTCCCAAAGTCATCTGCGGGAGGTTTCTATGTGGGTCTGAGAGAAAAAGCGACTTTCCTAATTGTACTAGTGCTCCCCAGTATTAAGAAAAAGCTCACCACAAAAAGATGGAAGTTTGGGGGCCTTCCCACCGTCTGGGGTGGGATGCCAGAATAGCACACTTCTAGATACAGATGTGAAGCTATGCCAGAGCCACACCGACACCTGCCCTGCAGGCTTGACCCACCGAAGCACTCAGGCCTCAGTTTAGACCACCACAGTGAGGGCGTGGACGGCTGATCCTCTCGATAACCACACAGGCCTAGGGGGGCCCCGGGAAAGGGCGTCGGCTTATGAGGCACACCTCAGCTTTGCAGGGCTTCTTGCTGATACCCGATGGCCTGGTTCCGAGTCTGCATGACTCCTCTTCCCTTGGTTCTCAACACCACGACAGCTCTGTCCCCACAGTGACTTAGAAGACAGGCAGTTTCTCCTGAGCTGTTCAGAGGGCATGCTGCTGGCGGCCCCCCTCTGCCTTGTCCGCGAGCCTGAGGAGGACCTACAGTGTGGTCCCCATCAAGCCTGCGACCTTCCAGAGGCCTTCATCTTTGAGAGAAAGAAACGACTGCACCGACTGCCAGTTCCTTAGCAGGAAGTTAGGAAGAAAAACGAGTCTGGCGCTGATGGCCGGAGTCAAGGCTAAGTCACGTCCATGGCCCGCAGCCCCTCGCCCTGGATGGAAGCCCTTGTTCTCCTTGGCCCCCTTGCCAGCCTAAGCAACACACAGCAGGACTCACCTTGAGGAGGGGCATAGCTGCACGACAGCGGGCAGTCTTAATGTTCTTGAGGAAGTGAGATTCATCCTGAAAAGAAAGGGTCACACAGGTGAACAGGGCCAAATCCTGAGTGCATGGAGCCAGAGCCCACGTTAAGCTTGACCCTGGCACGGCGTCACACTGGGGATGCCTCCCTTAGTTTCTTGTTCAAGGAGACAGCTGTGCGCCTAGGTAAGGACCCAGGTTCTGGTGCCGCTTCCCCACCTTATTCTGGGCAAGTCGCTTCAACTCTCCGGGACAGTTTGCCAACTGTGAAGCGGGGTTAATGATTCTCTGGCTGGCCCACCTCCCAGGCGGCGCTGAGCAACCTGCTGCGAGGTGGTTTGCTGCTTAGTACAACATGCCTCACGTCTGCACAGCATGACGCCAGAGCGGGCCCACCGTGTGCCCTGCCCTGGTGCGCAGCATGGCGCCCGGCTCCTGCCCCCTGGGGCTCACCAGACAGGAAGGATGTCAGCCACACCACAACTGGGTAGACAACGTTGTAAGTGCTGTCAGTGACGAAGTGTGACAAAGTACCGTGGGAACTCAAGGAGGGGAAGAAGACCCAATTCCCGTCCTCAAGGCACTGTCAGGTTTACAACATGGAATCTAATTATATAGCTCTGCATTCTATGCATGAGCAAACTAGAATATGGCATATTCTCTTTTTTCTTTTTTAAAGATTTTATTTTTTTTAAGATTTATTTATTTGGGAAAGAGACAGTGCGCAAGTGGGGGGGGGACAGAGGGAGAGGGAGAGAGAATCTCAAGCAGACTCCACGCCATGGAGCCTGATACAGGGCTCAATCTTGTGACCCTTGGAGCAGACCTGAGCCAAAACCAAGAGTCAGGTGCTTTACCCAACTGCGTCACCCAGATTCCCCAAAGATTTTACTTTTAAGTAATCTCTACACCCAACATGGGGCATGAACTCACAATCCTGGGGTAAGAGTCACATGCTCTACTGACTGAGCCAGCCAGGCGCCCATGTCATATTTTCTAAAGCCAAGTGAGTAACACATTCTTATTTGGAGAAGAAATTTCTATTTTGGTACACAAATCACATGCCATGGACCTGAGCATACACAGCATACATACAGATACATATGTACCTCTCTATGGTGCCAGCTTCTCCATGGACAAAATGGGTAAGACACCACTACCGAACTAACCAAGTTGCTGCAAGTCTTAATGGACTAACACACATAAAGCCCTTAGAACAGTCCTGCCACTGAACTCGGTCAGCACTCAGTGGTATCGGCCACCCTATGATGGGGACACCAAGGGGATCCCGGCTCTATCTCGAGAGGTGATCTGTAAGAAACGTCCTGTTCCATTTCAGCTATGATGAACCAAAGTGGTCCTCAAAAGCACAACAGAGAGGAGTGCAAGATGAACCCGCAAATGTCAGAGCATCTGTTCCTAGAAACCTGGGGTGTAACATTCGTTCTCCTGTCTGATGATGAGCCGATACGACAGCCAAGAAGGAAGGGGTCTATAGTGAGAAATAGCAGGAAGTACAGAGGATGGGGAAGGGAATGGACCCTTTTAACCAATGGGCTAAAATGTTCCACTATTATAACTAACCACAAGAAATGGCTTACATCTGAATTCTCTTCTAAGAATCATCTTAGAGCTGACACTTTATTCCTTTCTATAACATTTCTCTGAAATCAGAAGACAGGGCTCTTAAATAACTGAAGCAGGCGGTAAGTGGCTTGACAAAAATCATATGGCAGGTTGAAGTGTTGAGCCAGAAACAGAGACACATGATGCAGTCCAACTTTGATCAATGATGTCCCATCTTTCTGGCTTCATGCCTGTGGGCGAATCGCTCTGTCAGTTCCATCAGTGGTGAAATGGACATAATGTCTGCCTCAGGGGCCATGGGGAAGATAGGCAATTATGTGTAAAGTACCTGACACAGGAGAACACCCAAGAAATGAAGGCATTATTCTTCCTACTTACTAGAGAGCCATCACCATCATCCTGGGATACTTCTTTTAATGTTTGCATTTCACGTGTATGCTAACATTTTTTCAAAGCGACACCTGAATTTGTGCCAAACCAGAAATGACTTCCCCAGAGACTCATTACCCTTACAGCTGTAAAAACATATAAACATTTAAGGTTGCTTAAGCTAGGAATATAGTATGGTTTTCATGTCCAAATCATGATAATAGATCCCTGAGACCAGGAACTATGCCTTCTTCCCTTCTCTGAGCTCCCATGATACTTGGGCACTAAAATGTATTCTAATGATCTCTGTGTGTGTCTGTCTGTCCTACTGACAATGGGGCCGACTTTCCTCCCTCCACACCTTCAGTGTGTGGGTCTGTGCAGGGTGTGATGCCCGTCGGTGCTCAATGTTAGCTGAACACACGGATGAACGAGCCTCCCCGACAGCTAGACCCGTGCTGAGAAACCCACAGGCTCTACTGCAATCTTGGTGACTTTTCTGGGCCTCCTAAAAACTCATTCCTTTCCCTCCTTCTAGATAAGATATGCACTACACGTTCTGAGCATCAGGATTTGGGAAGCCACTGTCAGCAGAGAATTCTATTTTTAAGAGAAGGAAAATACCACGGGCTTTTAAAATCCACACGTTTGAAAAAAGAAGAACCTTTCATATCAGTCCGGAGGCACTGGCTTCCCCTTCTTTGCCAAGAGGAGAAACAAGGGTAAACTTCGCTGAAAATCATCCACTGTGCTCTGTGGCCCTGAATGCCTGTTAGTGGTTACCTGCACTGGGGGGTGGGAGCTGCATGCCTTTTCCTAATCTTTATTTGTAAGCCACATGAATACACTGAGTTCTGCCAGGTGGCCGGCACAGGGCCTCTCTAGACTTTCCTTATGGAGGACTTGAGGAACGAAAAGAAGAAAAGCCAGTTAACTGAAAGATGCACGGTCCCATCTGGGAGCAGAACTTGAGTAAAGCCTACTTAAGAAAAAAACAAGCCAAAAACTGGTGAAAAGTACAGCTAGCCCTCGAACAGTGCAGGGGTTGGGGGTGCTAACCCCCCTGCCTCCTGCAGTCAAAAGTCAGCATGTACTTTTGACTCCCCCAAAACTTAACTACTCATCCAGAAGGCTTACTGATAACATGCACAATCAGCACGTATTTTGTATGGTATATGGTTATTTACTGTATTCTTCCCATAAAGTAAGCTAGAAAAAAAATATTAAGAAAACCATAAAGAAGAGAAAACACATTTACTGTACTTTGCTGTATCTATTGAAAAAAATTTGCCTATGAGTGGACCCATGCAGTTCAAACCCATCTTGTTCAAGGGTCAGCTGTACTTTTTCTTGGGGTGGGGGAGTGTCTTTATATTGGCTGGAAAAAAACCTTACTGTTTGATCTGAGCCATTTGGACAAGAGAGGCCATCAGATGAAGGCACACGCCCTTGCTGTCCAGGCCAGGGGCCCAGGGCCCCCAAGCCAGCCTCCATCCATGACCTCACGTCGGAGAGATGGGCTGCAAACCCCCAGCTCAGGCCTAGTAAATGACACTTTTCATAGCACTCTCCAGGAGATTCTAATATGTAGCCAGGGCTGAGAACTGCAATTTGAGATGAGTAAAATGTCAGTTTCTCACAAACTAAAGACAGTGATTTCTATTCTCCCAGAAACAGAGGGAGGCTCCAGGAGAGCAGAGACGTGAAAGTTCTCCGACCTTTCAAGAAGAAAGTTTCCCCAGAGATGAAGTACTTGGAGACTCTGCCGAGGCACTTACAATGATGACAACTTTAAAGGGGGTCTTTAGCTGTTTTTCTAACTTGCTCAGAAGGTCAAAACTGACAATGTTGACCAAGCCAGCCGTCAGGCGGTCCCTGCTGGTCACCACGACATTGATGCGGTCCGGGCTCAGAGACGGCAGCCACCGAAGGAAGGCCTGGGGATGACAGCGGAGAAGGACACCTGGGGGATCTGGCCGGCAGCTGCCCGCTGAGACCCCAGCCCACCCATCAACAGCACTCAGTGGATGTTAATGCTCCCCGAAAAACGGCCTCAGCGCCTTTCTCTCCACACCCCCCTGTATTTGCTGGGGCCCTTGGGCCCATGAACAGCAATCGCCTTCACTGCCCTCCTTCCTACCCATCCGCTCCTTCTCTTTCCACCGACACGACACCGCCTGCCTTCGTAAGCAAGCGCTTGTTAGCAGGCACTGCGGTGTCTGCGGGTTTCAGGCCTCGAATCTCTAACTAGATGGCAAGTTTCTGCAGGGCAAGAATGTGATTCTTTTTAGGAGAAGGAATTTTTAGCAGATCCTGGTATATACCAAAGACACTGATAATGACAAAAATACTTACACCTGCTCTCTCCAGAAATCTTGCCATCCCTAGCCCAAGCCAGTGCCTGGAGCCAACGGAAGGCCACCAGGTACCTGCAGGTCAGCGGCTGGGTCCCTGGGCTGACACTATGGTGATGTCGATGGGCTGGTTCTTCCTCCAGTTTTGGTCCTGCTCATAGCTAAGTGAACACCTGATTCTTTTTTTTTTTGGAGAATTTTTGAGGGTGCTGTGGGAACCTAACCACACCAAATAAATATGTTGAAGTGTTCATTTCTAGAGGCAGTGGCGGAATTCAGGTCACAAGGACGGGGGGAAAAATGAGGTATTGTGATGCACGTTCAGTTGGAAGGGCATGTCTGGGCCTCAGGCTGACCAGCGACAGGCAGAGCTGCCTCTTCCCCACAAGTGGCTCACGGGGGGCTTAGTAAGAAGCCAGCGTGTGAGGAAGCAGCTGCCATGAGTAGCAGAGAGCTGGGAAAAGCTCCAGACGATGAATTAGGTCTCCTTTCTCCAGCAAGTTTGCTTCTATGGGTGTTTATTCATTTCACGGAAGCACTCTGATCCCTGGATTTATGGCAGGCAAAGCTCATGGCCGAGTGCTAAGGCAATGCCCACATCAGGTTCTTCAGCTGTAACGGCACCCGGCTGACAGTGAACACCCTGCCCACACCACCTTCTGCAGGGTGCACAAACCCTGATCCTACAACTCAGGAAATGCCCCTTCGAGGTCCAAGAACGCCTCCAACTACCAGTGAGCCTGCTGCTTCACCTCGCTGAGATTCAGTTTTGTCATCTGTAAATGGGTTTAATACCAACTGCGTCCACTCACACACAGCTGCTACGGGATTCAGGGAAATAAAGGAGGTAGCCATTGTGAAACTTCCATGTGGTACAGGCGAGCGGGGTGAGCAGCAGGGGCACAGGAGGTGCTCAGGAAGCGTCTGCTGCCAGAGAGCGGCAAGTCTGAGCCCATAAGCCCTCGGCTTTCTTCCCTAAAGGTATAACCTGATTCTAGTTCAGAAAACCATGAGCCTGGCCTCCGAAGGCCACCACCTCCTCTCCCTCCCTCCTTCAGCTGACACAGGATCTTCTAAAGCTCCCCAGGCCCTGTCCCCAAATTGTTATTTGATTGCTTCAACACTGAGGACACTTCCTGGTAAAAATCACAACACAAGGAGAACTGACCTGCTCCCAGGTGAAGCGCACAGATGACGGGACCACCACCAGGAGCGGCCACTCCTTCCGGTAAAAGGCCGCGATACAGATGGCTTGGATGGTCTTCCCCAGGCCCATGTCGTCAGCCAGCAGCAGGCGGCCTCTCTTCGCTATGGCAAAACTGAAAGCAGACGAGGGAAGGACAGGGGCGTGGCAGGTCCGTCAGGGGTTAACCCGCCATCATGTCACCAGGTAAAGCAATACGCGCCACTCAGGGTGGGCCACCGCAGTACGCAGCACGGGCCCTGCTCCCCCAGAGAGGGAAGACAGGAACCAATAGGGGACGGCATGACAGCAATAATACTAAAGAGTCAAAATAGAGACAATGTGGAATGGTGGTCAAAAGGTAGAGAGGCTCTAGAAGACAACTGGGTCACGGAAGCCAAGGGAGGAAGCTTCCAAGAGAGGCAGCCCCCTCAGCCCAGTGCAGGCAAGACCTGGAGGAGTGAGAGAGGGGGGAGACTGGGAAACAGCCCCTAAACAGGGGCCAGAAGGGGCAGTCTTGTTCACGTGAGACGTCTGCCTAGAAGGGAAGGGAAGGGAAGAAGGAAGAGATGGTGGCATCAATATCAGGCTTTCTCAAGGTCAGAGAGGACGTTTATGCACAGGGGCAAAGGGAAGGAGCGGCAAAGACAGAGGACACTGCAGAAGAGCACAGCCCAAGGGAGGACAGCGCCAAGGTGTCTGTCTGTCTACCGGGGAGCACCAGCCTCAGCAGCGTCTCCTCCACCAGCAGCCGCCAGGACCCCTCAGCCCTCCAGCGCTACAACTCCTGCTGACATTTTGTGAAGAAGGGCACGCTCTTCCACTCTCCGGCAGCCCGACTGGCCTGCAGGCCACCCCAGTTCCACCGCTTCGCAGCGGGGTACCTTCCCTGCAAGTTATCTCACCTCCCCGTGCCTCAGCCGTGACAAGGGAACAAAAGGAACCGCCCCAGAGACCCTCATCAGGGTTTAACAGAGCTAATGTTTAGGGCACTGACTGCAGTGCCTGGCACCACGTACGTGCTGGCCAAGTGTTTCTCTTCTAACCACTATTCCACAAAAAAGAGAAAAATGATCAAGATGAACGCTAAGAAGGACTTGCTTGCCTCACAAATAAATCAGTGAAAAGCGAAGAGGATTCCAAGTGCCAGATGTCTGGTCTCCTGCTCCAAACACCGGCCCTCTTTCATCTCAATTCCTGAAAAACTGATCATTTGCTCCGAAGCCTGAGAATAAGCCTGTGGATGAGCTCTTTTTCTTCCCTTCTCACACAGCCAAGGCAGCGAGTGTAGCCCCCTCTGATCAGCACGGGGTACGGCGGACAGAAGTTGCAGGCTGCGGGGGGCCTCTCTGAGCTGCCTGTCCTTCGAAAGCCAGCACTCAGCAAAGGCGGCAGAGTGAGCAGTGCGTCTGCGGGTGGTAGGAGCCGGCTCGCCTGGGCTCGGCGGACGACATGCGTCATGTCACAGCACTGCTCTGTCCCCCCAGCGGCCACGGCGGCCCACCAGGGGAGGCAGCACCCCCTCTGCACCCCCGGGGCCGTGACCACCATGTGCCTTCTGTGGCAAGGAAGGGAGCCCGGCGCGGTGCCACCTCACCTCTCCGACAGGCTCAGCCTCTTCTCGGCACATCTGCCCCGGTTAAATCTTCTAGACTATTTCCAGGATCAACCCTCCACACAGATGGATGGGGGAGGCAAGTGTGAAAAAGATCCATTTTCCATCTCATTTTTAGTTTACAAAACTGATAGCCAGGGCGGATGGGGGCACCTAAGCAACAGACCATGGAGGACCCTCTGCTTCGGCCATTTGCAACGTCCCTATGGTTTGTCCATCCGGTCATTCTCAAAGCAGAAGAGACCCTTGAAATTCGTGGTCTTTCCTTTTTCCCCTGCCTTGAAGTAGCCCAACTAAGGAACAAAGTGGCCAAAAATGAGAACAAAGGAAATGCCTAACAGAGAAACAAGCACACAGCTGGATGCCATTTTCGACAGGGCAGTCGATAGAACACAAGTGCTGCGCTCATCATCACAAAACATGGATTTCAGCTCCAATTCCCACTCTTGGAAGCTGAGTGACTTTGGGCAGATGACTGTCATGCTGGGTCTCACCTCACTCATCCATTAAAAGGAAACTTTCAGATGTTAGAGGAACCTGATATATACCTAAGAGACTTTGCTCCATAAATTTAAGGGTGTTTTCCTTGTGGGTCTTACAAAACCAACATGGAACTGCCAGCCCTTTTGCCTCAACACCAAAATCCTCCTCTTCAGAGAATGAAAAGTTAAAATCTGGATTTAACTACACAGTTTTGAAGAAAGGCTGTAAGTACCATTAGTGGTTTCAGAACCACAGGGAAAAAGATGGAAGCTGCTGACCGGGCTCTGGTTCTGGCTCCCATCAGGCCTGGGGGGCCTCCACACAGAGCCATTCGATAGGACAGCCTAACTGGCAAGGTAGCACATATCCACGGGCCCAGGATCTCTAATGGCGCCCAGGGGAGCTTGGGCACCAAAGACAGAGGCTGCCTGGGGGTGGGGGTGGGTAACCTCTCAAGCAAGATGAAGTTGTGCAAAGCGTGTTATCTGAGAGAGATGGAACTGGGAGAGAAAACGAGGGAAAGGGTGTGAGCAGAGCTGGGACCATGGGAATGCAGGGAGGGAATTTGGGGATTTGGGGAATGCCCAAATCGAAGAACAAAATCCTGTCCAAGAAGGTGGCCAAGCTTTTACCAAAACCTCACGAGGAGGCTGCCTGTGGGCAGACTGTCTTCATTCACCAGGTCCATGATGATTTACTTTCTTCCCTTATCCAGGGCTATATCCCCAGCCACACCGTCGAATGACAGATGAAGCTCTTACCATCTCTTTCCTCTCCTTGACCTCTAGTATTTTCACTAGAAGGCAAGTTCAAACCTGTCATTTGGCTTCTCCCAAGAAGCTCTGGAAAACAGGACAGGTCATGATGTGGGCTCATCTTCTTTTTGGTCTATAGTAAGAATACCCTGACTTTCTTTTGGAAAACCACCACCTTCCACTCTCAGTCCAAATAACTCAGGGACCGGGGGAGCTACCAGCTGGCTCCGGATGCGCCTGTCATCCAGTCTCACCAATAAGATTCCCCAGCCCCCAGGCCACAGCGACTGGTTCTGGCATCAGCACCAGATTTCAGGCCCACCAGGCCTGATTCCACGCCCATCAGTGTTGGGCCCACCAGGAAAGAGGTGCTTAAGCTGGGTTGCTGAGCTCTAGCCACCACACCTGAGGAGCACCTGGCTGAGAACAAAGCAAACTGAGGAGAAAGCCGAGCTGAGGGTGGGACAGAGTTCTGATGAGATCTTTGGAGACCTTGGTTTTCTACTACCTACACTGAGAAATCTGTTTTCTTGAACCAGTCTGAGTTGGGTTTCTGCACACCTGGATCCACAGTCCTGATTAACTCATGGAATTTGAAATCAATGGTTATAATCAGGCTTTGCCTACAGCACACCTGGCCTTGTAATGCCTAGATGCTCCTAGATGTCCATGAAAGATGAGTGTTCTTAAAAGAGAGCATCTGAACCCAGTTTGTATGAGTCATGAAGCCCAGACGAGAGGAAGACCCAAGAACCTACTTGACTCCGGCTCTCTGGAAGGGCAGCAGATTGGACACAAGCTTGGGGTCCACTCCAGAAAGGTCTGCCTCGGGGATGGGTTCTGTGAGACAGGGAGACGTCTTCTCTAGCTGTGACGCGAATGCCAGGGTGAGTGTCTTGGGCAGAGGATCCAGCTGAACTTGCGGAAGGCAGCCCACGCTCTGGACTAGAAAGGAGGACAGAGGTGTATGACTTGGAGGGAAATGCTCATGAGAGCTAAGGACAGCAAAGGGGCTTGAAATACAGAGCTCAGTGACTGGAATTCTGCTGTGTGCCACCTTCTCAAAACGTAACTGGAGAGAAAACGAGGGCTGACAATCGTATCCTGAGCAAGTACATAAACCTAGAGAGCTAACGCTCCCTCTCTACTCCTGGTTTCTGCAAATAAGAGGGCAATCACAAATGCCAAATTTATTTTCTACACTACACGGACCCTGGGAAGAATTGCAGATGTTTCTGTGACTGATTCTTTTTTAACCTAAAGTAACTTAAAAAAAATTATCTTAGTATTCGCATTCAAATAAGGACTCATATTCTTAAAAACCAGTCCTGAAAGACCCGTAAAAAAAGCAAAATGCAGAATGAATAAATCTTGTCATGCTTCCATTCTCTTTTTCTTTGGGTTTTGATGTTCGAGAAGTCGAGAACTCTACATTACCTGCTGCTGACAGGCAAGGAAGCGCTGTGCTCCATTCAGAGCAGCGGTTAGGTGTTTCCAAGGAAGATCAGGAGGACAGGAGGGCTATTTACAAACAACAATAGCAATGACAAAGGGCAGAGCCCGTGCTAAGGCCACCAAGTGATAAAAATACAAGTGGCCCTGCGCCCTTGTGGCCTTCCCCTAAGAGAACACTGATCTCCCCGTGGGAGAGGGGAGTTTGAGCGGGATGTCCGCGGTGAAGTGGGTGGGAAGTCCCTTGGTCTGGAAGCGACCGGACGGCACCCCACCTAGGCTCGAAAGCAGGTGCTGGCAAGCTAAACCGGCCTACTGCCTGCTTTTGTAAAGAAAGTATGACGGAACACAGCCATGACGACTTGCTTATGGACTACCCACGGCTGTGGGCTTGCCACAATGGCAGAATGAAGCTGGCGGGAGACCACACAGCCCACAAAGCCTAAAGTCTCTATTATCCAGCCCATTACAAAAATAATTTACCCACTCCTGCTATGCTCAGAGTCTAAACTATTACCAAGAGTGACCACTGCTCTGACTCTTCCAATTAAAGCTTGTATTTAGGGGTCTTTACTTTCCTTCCAGGTTCCAGATCCCCTTATATAATGGATGGGGAAATCTCCCCTTCCAGTCAGACCCATTATCTCAAGTGGGAAAAACTACTTGGGATCTACATGAAATGAAAGCAAATTAATTTCAATGATTTTTGCTTTTTGAAGGAATTTAGCCTCACCTGACTTTAAAATTAAGAAGGGAGGAAAAAAAAAAGCCCCTTTATTTAGTAGAGAAACAGAAAAAGAATAAACCAGAGATACAAATAAAACAGATAATTCTGGGGGTAGGAGAGAGACAAGTTAAAAATTAAAGACGATAGGCCCAGACAACCCTGGTGGTAGAATTATCATCCAGCTACTAATCACAGCCCGCTATCCTATGGGTTGTAGATGTCCTTTGAAAAACCTAACTGGAAGAGTAACTACTGTTTGCAGATCTTCGACTGCTCTTTATCCTTTACCTTGCATGGACACCCCAGGTGTCACTGTAACCCTCCAAGGGGCTGTTTTCAGGAACCTGGTAGAAGGACCCAAATAAAAAACTGGGTATATTTCATTTCTCCCCAATATTATTTGAAATTCTAAAGTTGTTGGTTCTGTATTCCATACAGTCATGTGTTTTCCTAATATCCTCACAAGCATTCCAAGTTCATTGCCACACCATCAATTGGCTACCATTGCAAATACTGATCTGAATATGGAGGACTGAGCCATCTACTGCTACCTTAAGTCGCTTTGTGTTCTCAATATATTTAAATCCATTTCCATTTTTCACTAAATGTATATACCAGTTATTTCTGGAAACGCCTTGTGTGAACAGAATCACCATGGTATGAAATTAGGTAAGGTTGGCGGCTTTAATATAAAAGAGACTTCCCATATTGATGGAGAAATACATTTTATGCCTCCAAATTAAATCTGAACATGCTGATTTCTGCACACTTCAGGAGACTGAGCACCCCATGCGCTTTCAGAAACCATTTTCATTTTAATCCTGGTCATCGCCAGCACTCGAATACCTGATGGAAGCTAAGAAAAGGCCTGATGATCTGGCTGGTGTGAAATGTGGTGCTTTGTAAGCATTATGTTCTTCCAGCCGTTCAAGAGGAAAAAGCAACCTCCACTCTGTCCCCCACTGAACTACTACCTCCATAATCCTGTGCTGCTAGTTCAGCCAAGGGGCTATGTTTCTGAGAAAGCCCCCCAGTTCGCAGATGTCCTTTCCAGGGGCTGGAAGATGACAGGAGTGTGCTGTCTGGCTTCATGAGTCATCTAGAAATCGTTTCTGTAAAATAGCTCTTTGGCAGAATGCTAGTGAGCTACACAGCAGAGAGATGTTAATGTTTTCAAATAGCAGCTGACAAGACAAGATCAGTGAGGGGGATGCAGAACCCTTCTGGACTGTGACAGCCTGGGGAAAACAAAAGGCCTTATGCCAATTTCACTGTGGGCAAAAGGCCTCAAGTCACTGAGAAAAGAGGGAGAGGGAAGCTCTCAGATCCCCCTTATCTGGAGAAAATAATCGTCACCACGTCATCAGTGAGCATTCATATACTCAGAAGGTCTTATTGTCATTTCTTAATGAGTTTCGTATGCACACGTTCACTAGTTCAGGGTCAGTAAGCTAGCTTCGCACACGAGGAACAAGACCTGGGATGTGGGGAGAGGTGTGGGGTCCCCGGGCTTACAGTTGGTGAACAATGGAATCATCTCCTCAGCTTCTTGTTCATCACGAGTCTGGTTTCTATGCTTCCAAATGGGTCACGTTACAAAGGCAAGATCACCTGTGTGGCCTGATCTCCATCACGGACTTTATTGTGACCCTGTAATGCTCCGGGAAGGGAAAACAACGGGTTCCTTTCTCTGGGTTCAAGCTTTTCACTATCTACGAAGTGGGGAGAATCTGTCTTCCCTTCCATAAGACGCTGTATTGACAAGCCAGCACTTAAAACAGCAATCTGATTCCTAACTCTAAAATTCTTAACTCCAGATCCATGGAGTTCTTAATATCAAATGCAAAATTTTACATGTGGCCATTATTGTGCATTTTTCTGGGTGAAGAATCCGTCATTTTCCTCAGACATTTCAAAGTGTATGGCCTACACAAGATTTGGACCCATTATATAATGTCACGTGAGTCGCAAGTCACGGTTTTTTGTTACATTCCTCTGCTCTGTCCAGACCCTGCTTCACATGTTGGTCCACAAAAGTCAGTCTTTATGGCTAACATTTTTATGTATCTTTCTGTAGTTGAAAAACAAGGGGGCAAGAAGGAAACGCTCCCATTGCTCATCAGTAATTCAGCTCTGGCCAAATAGTTCGCTGTGAATCACAAGTTCCAAACAGCAGCGGCCACGGGGTCTCAGCTCATCAGGCGTTTGCTGATACTAAATAAGGATCTCATCACATTCGAACTTAACCTTGAGTTTGCAGCAAGTCTCTCTGCAAGGAATCAAAGGCACTTCCCTTACACTGAATTTCAGGGAGTAGGGCAGATATGGATTGAAAACCCCTTCTTTCACTGAAAGGACGGGGGGACCCAGAATGTTGGATCACCCCTGCCCGATGTCACCTCCTAAGTCATACGAGGAGAAGACTGAAGGAAGAAACCCAGCTCTTCCGTCTTGCTGACAGCCCTGGCCTGCTGGGCAAGATGGGCAACGACTCGGAGCTCCTCGGATGGAGCTTGTCTCTCCTGGCCTGACTGGGACCAGACTGGCTGCGAGGCCCAATACATCCTCAGGGGGCCAAGCAGGAGGAACTGAAGTTGTACCAGCTGCAGACCCACTGCAGGCGGGTGACAGCTGGGTAGATGGGTGACAGATGGGCGTACCAGGACAGGCTGAGCCATGCCCACGTCCCCCGTTCTCAGGCACACTAGAATTTAGTGCCCCGCCCATGCAGAGCACAGAGACGAATGGTGAGCCCGAACAGGCTTCTCCTTCCTATTCTTACACCCATACACATCCCTTCCCTTGGTCAGTCTCCAAAATGCTTATTAAGTGAGTGTGCATCCAGGCCTATTACGAAGCCCGTAACCACTCAGACCCTCTGACTCTCACTGATCATCTGGTTCTAGAAGTAAACCGAGAGCCTGTTCTTAGAGGGAATCTACAGTGGCTCCCATCTACGCTAAGCAGACCTAGTTCACGTCCGATGCCCAAAGTCCCCATCTAACACTTCCCTCACGGGCCTTAGGAATTTGACGAGCACCGCCATACTCTGATGGAAGAGGGGGCCCTGCGTCTGCTGGGCGGCTGGAAAGCCACCATCTCAGCTGCCTGGGAACATCTTCGCCCTCACTTGTCCTGTGCACGAGTATGTAAAATTACCACATGCGGGGAGTCGGGGGCCGTGGGGAAGTCGTCTTCCTCTAAAATATGTTAAATTTAAGACAGATAATAATGAAAGCTTAACACTAGCATGATATAAAACAAGCAAGGTAGGCATCTCACTTAGTTTATTGTGTTCTTCCAAGAGAAAGTTCCACTTCCTGGTCTTGACATCTGCAATGACAAGAAACAAACAAGCAAGCGTGACACCCTGCACCCTCCTGCTGGGTGACTACATTACTCATTCATTCCCTGGTTCCAGAAATCTCCAGTAAGCTAGGACACTGTGGCTGGGCCTGGACCTGGCACTGGGGATACAGAAACGGAGGGTACCTGCCCTCGAGGCTGTCAGAGAATTCAGGGAGAAAAGACAACCAGAGACAGCAACGATACCATGCTGTTAAGGGGGTGACGAAGGGTCCTATGGGGACCTATGGGCATCCGTGACCAGGGATGGCCCGGAAGGTCAGAAATGCCCTCCATTTCCAAGACAGCAGGAATAATGGCAGCTTACATTTAATCAGTGCTTACTTGAAGCCAGGCATGGTGCCAAGAGACTCACATGCGCCATTCCTCTGTTCCTCACGACCCTAAGAGCCGGGCACTATTATTAGCTCTCTTTCACACACGGGAAACAAGCTGCATGTAGTCAGAGTGGTCAAATAGCCTACATTCAAATCCCGGTTCTGCCACCTCCTGTGTATCCTTGGGCAAATTATGTAACTTCTTTGTGCCTCAGTGCCCACACCTGAAAAATCAGGACACTGCAGCCCCTGCCCCAAAATGTACAATGGGGCACCTGGGTAGCTCAGTCAGTTAAGATTCTCTCTCTCCCTCACCTCCTCCTCCCCCAAATAAATAAATAAAAAATAAAATGCTTATGAACATGTGTCTGGCAAACAATGAGCGCTCAAAACAAAGCTGGCAATTATATCAGACACCATCTGCTGATTAGTACAGTGCAGCCCACACCACATGCAATACCGACCAAGAAGGGCGAGCATCGCAGTACCCAACACCAGCTAAGTTCTTAGAGTTTCCCTATCAATCTACTTCTGAGAAAATCACGACAGCTTCCGCTAGATAAATGCCTTCTGGACAGCAGACATTAAGTCTTCTCTGCATCATCACGGAGAAAGCCAGGTGTTGAGGGAATGAGCGGCATAAACACAGTGAGTAGGTGTCCAGGGTTTAAAAAGCAAGGTAGCCCAGGTATAACCTGACAGGTCACGTCAGGGGTGAGGTATTCTCCCACTTGGCGGAATGCACACAGGCCATGTGCACTGGCCTGTAAGGGTGACCCCACAGTGAAGCTGAAAATCCAAGGGAGCAGAGGAGGCCAAGAACACTGGCTCTCGTGCATCTGGCCCATCTCACGACTCAGGCCAGGCCCGGCCAGTCTCCCTTAAGTCCTACCAGCAGGCTGCCCTTGTGAGTTAAAACTCTATCCAAGGAATACAAATGTTATAGCCGGCATCATCCTCCTCCTGAAGGAGCCCCAAACCCTGAGGAAAGCTCACGGAGCAAATATTTCTGGAGAGGCTACCTCCATGACATCGCCTGAGCATGAGGTCTCAGAAACATGAGGTGTTACAGGTCTGCTTCCTACTTACCTAAGGAAAAGACTAAAACCATTTCAAGGATGGAAGAATAGCGATCCATAAAAGCCACGTGGTTTTGTAAAGCGACATGGCCCAGGCTGAGAATGAAACCCAGCAGTTCCAAATTCTAATACAACTTCTGCGCCTGATTCTGATAGGGCACCTTCTGAAGAGCCTCACAAAAAATAAAGCAGAACTGCTCTGCTTGGGCCAGTGGTTTCCAATTCTGGCCACCTCCAACGAATTAAATCAGCATCTCTGGGTGGGCACCAGGCATCAGGGATCACTCTGGGAGTGGGGCTTGGCAATCTGCTTTAACAAGCCCTCCAGGCAGTTTGGATGCATGCTCCAGTATGACAACCATGGACTCAGTCTACCCAAGGGCATTTACTTTTATGGCATATGTCTGTGTTTCAAGCTCTCCTAAGAACACAAATCATTTCTGAACATTCAAACAGAGAAGAAAATAACCTGCTCGGAGATCACAGACCACTCTGCATCCCAGGAATCAGGCAAGAGCCAATTACTTGCCGTAATTTCTGGACTCCATCTGCTTGAACAGTGCAATCAGGTCTTCGGAGTAGCCGATGTCTGCCTCGAAGCGGACCCGGGAGATGAGCACACATTGCCCTTTGACAAAGGCCAGGGAGGGAGCTGAAGGCAGGCAGGTCTGGGCCACGCCAGCGGTGGAGGGTGACCCCCTGCTGTCCTCCGCCCCTTCCAAGGGCTGCAGGGTGACCGTGGGGAGGCTCTGGGCTGCTTTCACTGCGGAAGAAAAGGAGAGATGTGATAAGGTGGCTGACTTCCACACGGGGAGGGAAGAAGCATGGTTAGATCAGGACGGCTTGCAAGTGCGCTTTCACTGGGGCATGGGGAAGTCCAGTCTTCACTGAATATAACTTCTGCTGCTTAAGTGTTCAAGTTACAAAACCTGCAACTCAGAAACGAACAGGGGAAGGAGGGGTCTCACCAAGATGTGAGAACTTAATGGATAATTGCTGCTGCTGTTTCAGCCACTGAAGCCAACGGCCCAGGAATTGCCCCCTAACCCGATCCCCAGGCCCCAGCTGCTCCTACTTGGAGAGCCAGGGAAAGAGACAGAACTGTCAGCCCACAAATGCAGTTTTGAGCCTGATTTTATGTGTTACGGATGCACTGTAGAGATTAGCAGATTTGACTACATAAAACTAAACTGTCAAAAAAAAAACCCAAAAAACCCAAACGGAATTGAAAGGCAAAACTACCAAATAAAGATTTTTGCAAGAAATCAGAGTAGAGCTGGCACTTGAGAAAATACTAAGACCACAAAATGTAAGAAGACAGAGATGTCATGAACTTGGCGGGGGGGGGGGGGGGGAGAGAATGTAACAAACTTCTGGAAAAATGTTCAACTTCACAAATAATCAGAGAAATAAAAAGCCATTTTTACTCATCAAATTTGCAAGATTAAAAAAAAAAAACCAACCAGGTGTCTTGCATTGCTCGCTGGGAATAAACCTTTTGAAGAATAATTTGGCAATCTAGAACAAGAGTCCTAAACAGTGATCATGATTCCACTTCCAGGAATCTGCCCAAACCAACAACCGAAAATACAGAGTTATGGAGGAAGGTATTCCTACAGCTTTAATCCTGGGCGAACTGGGAGCAGACAAGTAAAACAAAAACAAAAAAAATTTATGACACATTTATACCGTGGAACGTTATACAGCCATTTCATTTTTTTTTAGGGAGAAGTTTTGGAAAAGACAAAAATACAAAAACCAGTATTAAGTTCGACAGCATGAAATCCTTTTCTTAGGGCTTGAAGTGTCCAACAAGGAATCCTGTATTGTCATTGCTCAGAATTAGTGGCTAACGTTCACCATTACAATAAAAATACTTCTGCTGGAACACTAAGTAAAAAAAGCAAGATAAAAATCCTATTATGTAGATAAAATGTGTATTTTTTTTTTTAAGATTTGATTTATTTGACAGAGAGAGACACAGCGAGAGAGGGAACACAAGCAGGGGGAGTGGGAGAGGGGGAAGCAGGCTTCCTGCGGAGCAGGGAGCCCGATGTGGGGCTCGATCCCAGGACCCTGAGACCATGACCTGAGCCAAAGGCAGACGCCTAACGACTGAGCCACCCAGGCGCCCCAAATGTGTATATTTTAACGCACAGAAAAAAGGCTGGAAGGAGCAAAATCAAATGTTAATAGTGGTTAACTAAGGAGATTACAGGGGAACAGCTGTTATCTTTACACGACGATATACTTTCCACATGTTCTACAATGTATGTGTGGGAGGTTAAAAAGGCAAAATCCACAGGTATGCCTAAAGCAAAATGACAGACTGACAGTCTTTACACGTTACAGTGATAAAAAGGATAACCTACTAGGAAGGCACATCATAAAAACTCTGAAAATTAAGAGCACAACCTAACATTGTGTTGTCCAATCCCCATGTTGTACACCTGCAACAAATGTAACACTGTGTGTCAATTGTACTGCAACAAGGGGAAAAAAGAACAAGGATAAATGCACAACTCCACAATGATTGCACAAGTGTTCAGGGGACATCTCAGTAAACAGCAAGTCAAGTGTATGAAATGCTGGTAAAGACAAAGATGAGCTAAGTAATTCGTAATCAGTAAAATTCATCCAAAAGCTATATAGAGAATTTTGTGCCCAATAACCAGTTTTTAAAAAAGATGTGGGGCATTACCAAAAGCAACCATCCCACAAAGAAAACCAAAACCAATCTGCAAAAGCAGAAGTTATCCAAGTCACCATGCATTGTGAGCACGGGAGGAAGAAGACGGTAATACAAACAATACCACGGTCGTGGAAATCACTGGTTTAAAATGAGCAGAAATGAGAAACCCAGGTGTTGAAACCCGCAGTCCTTAACCCAGAGTACGGGCTCTCCCCCTCCCTAAACCCCTAACACAGGGATTAAAATAACAGTAAAAGTGAGCGCCCCCCCCCCAGCCCCCGCAAAAGGTCACCAGCCACTACCAAAGAACCACCCAATGCCACACATTTGAAGAGGTGGATGCCAAGGAAAGACAGGGGAGATTGTGCAGCGGGCTGTCCCATCCGTGCTGGTGAGTCCAGAGAATTCTACCCCAGGCCCCACACCTGCAAAGTGACCTCCTCGTAATGCATCTTCGCCTTTCCCCTTTTTGAACTGGGTGGGGAAAGAGAGCATCGAAATGGCTCTGGGAAGAGAGGAGGAAAAACGGGCGGCCAGAACATCCAGGGCTGACGTGCTGGCAGAGGTAGAGGCTCCGGGCACCAAGAGGTGACGAAAACCTTTGTGTAAGAGTCAACAAAATCTGAGAAGCAGAGGGGTGCCCTCGAGGGCTCTGACAACGGACCACACTGGGTTAATGGGGTCCACTGGAGCCTGATGGGGCAACATCTTCGCCCTGCACCCTCAAGGGAACTGAACGCATGGAGCACTGTGAGGACACGGCTGTCAGCAGAGCCGTTCCTGTCAGGGCAGCCCAGCTGCCTGTCATGGCTGGAACCAGCAGCCCCGTGGGAACTTGGGCTCTGAAGTCAGGCTGTCTGGGTCTGAATCCCGGGCATACAACTCATTGGCTGTGCAACCCAGTTTTAGTTACTTATCCTCCCTGGGCCTCAGTTTTCCCATCTGTAAAAACGGTTGTTGTGAGAAGTGGAAGAGTTCGCATATGCAGGCAAACCTCATTTTACTGCTCTTCGCTATACTGTACTTCGCAGACATGGAGTTGTTTTTACAAGGTGAAGGTCTGTGGCAACCCCGCACAGACCAAGTCTAGTGGTGCCATTTACCTAAAAGCACTTGCTCACTTCCTGTCTCTGTGTCACATTTTAGTAATTCTTGTGATATTCCCAACTCTTTCGTTATTATTACATTTGTTTTGGTGATCTGTGATCGGTGATTACAACTTGCCAAAAGCTCAGGTGATGGTTGTAATGTTTCAGCAATCAAGTATTTCTAAATTAAGGTTTGTACATTGTTTTTTCAGGCATAATGCCATTGCGCACTTAACAGACTCCAATATAGTGTAAACATAACTTTTATATGCACTGGGTAACCAAAAAAGTCATCCAAGTCACTTTATTGTGCTATCTGCTTTGTTGCCATGGTCTGGAACTAAACTTGCAATATCTCCGAGGTATGCCTGTATAAGGGGCTTAGAACAACCCGGCAGAGTGGATCCAGTAAGTGCTAGCTTTTGTTAATATAGTGACCTTCATCCAAGGAGTTGCCTCAATGGGCTGGCCATGAGTGAGAAGGGAGAAGGACACTGGGGTAGCGCCCTAAATGCCATCTAAACTATAAGCTAGACCCCACCTGCTGCTCTAGGAGCTTCTCAATACCAGGACTTCCCTGCATGCAGGGCAATGACATGCCTACTTACTTAGGGCACCGTAGTCGGTCATGCTGAAGTTCCACGTCTTGGTGGCAGGATCTGAAATGAAACAGAAGTACTTGGTTTGCCCATAACGAGACTGATGACTGTCGTTCTGAGTCGTACTGAGACATTCAGTAAAAGCTTGTTTAATGAATGAATGAGTGCTCGGTTTGAAAAACAGTCGAATGAGAGCCCCTATGGATGTACAAAATCCCTGGGGGGGACAAACAGCAAATACAAATGAGGACAGTGCTTTTACTCCATATAGCAGAACTCATCAGGCCTTGGAATGTTATGGCTTCGCCTAAGAGGGCTGAGGACAGACATGGGACTAGAATCCAAGTATAGTCAGGCAAACAGAATGAGGAGCAGGCCCTCTGGGCTGATGCTGAGCTAGCACATCCTGGCTCTGCCCTTCCAGAGGAAACAAGAGCATCTTACTTCACCTTACTGAGCCAGTCCTATTGCCTTTAAAATGGAAATAACATTACTTATCTCAAAAAGCTGTTGTTACACTTTAGTGCTACAACACAAACAAAGCACCCTGCAGGGGAACTGGCCTCTCAGTAAATATTCATCCATTCTCCATATGGCCACGTGGCAGCCCCCAAGTTTGGCAGCTGTTGGAAGGAACATTTGTCTATTACAAAAGGAAACATGAGCTAAAACAGAAAATTTCAACAACTGGACAGACAGAATGTGCCAATGCACTCTCTTCATATTTATGAGAAACTGTTAGATTAAAAGAGACTTTAAAAATAGGAAAAAAAAAAAAAACATGTGAAGCACAAGACCGAAGCCTCATTACCGTAACTTCTGCTGGGTAGACGCTTAAAAACCGCAATGAGCTCTGCATTGTAGCCGATCTTCACCTGGAAACGATCCCCACTCCTTATGCACGTTCCCTTCTGGGAGCTTCCTGCTTTTTGGAGTGAGACCCCCAATTTCTGTGGGCATCTTCCTTCTGTCCCAGGTGCCACGATCCCTGAGCCACAGTTTGTGTCAGAAATGTCCTGCCCCGAGGTGGAGGGCCTCACTGCCTTGGCCTCTACTCCAGGATCCCTGGGTGGCTGTCCAAAGAAAGAAGCTGGTGACTTCTGGAGACTCTTGGCTTTGGCCAAAGGCTCATGAGTTCTGTTAGCGAAGAGTGTGGATCTGATCTCGTGTGAAGCCTGAGGATGATGTTGACCTAACATACCACCCAACAGCTGTTGGTTGGGGACCTCTGGAGGACTTTGTGCCAAGGGAGGAGAGATGCCAGTGAGAGTCATTTGACCTAATGGGCTGTGGCCTGGGCAGGCTGTGGGCACATCTTCTCGCCTCTTCCAGATCCCCTTTGCCTGCTCTGGAGCGCTTAGATGAAAACTGTGGGAATTAGGAGGTCTTTGGTCACCATTAGATGAACTATTGAGATTCTGCTGCATGAAAACAACACCATGGTTCACTGGCTTAGAAGGATCCCTGGGGAGGTTTGGGGAAGGGCCCTGCTTGGACTGGGAAGAGTTGGTGGCAATAATGGAGGAGCTAGAGCCTGCGCTCTGATGGTGTTCTGCTAATAATTTCTCAGCTCTACGGGCCAGAGCCTTTTGCCGGTTCTCTTCAATTTTTTTCCTCTGCTCCTCTGTAAGAGGCAAGGACATTTTAACAGGGAAATGCTTATGCAGGGATGTCAATCTTTAATCAGAAACTTGGCAGAAGCTGAGGAAGAAAAAACAATATTGAAATAAACATTAAATATATTTATTTTTCATACTCCTACCTTGATTTTAACAAGCTTTCCTCCAGGAAATGCACAATTTGCACAATCATGGGATATGTTAAAGGTTTCTTTTATAATTAAACACACACACAGGGATAGTAGTAGCATATACTGAAATAAAGACCCTGACAAAAAAGCAAAGAGCAAGGTGAGATGGAATCCAAAACTAAAAAGGTATGTTAGCTGCAGTATTATTCTCCCTCTCATCCCCAGCCAATGTGAGTTAGCAGATCCCAAGGAAGTTATGCAGTGCATCCCAATCTATCAAATAATAAGACGACATTTCAAACCAGAATAATGGATTAAGCTGACATAGACCAAAACAGCCACATACCATGGTGTGACACTTGTTAACAGACTCCTGCTAAACTGGAAGAAGGGAAGAAACATTAGCTTCACATAGACTGCACGTTAAATTCACCCCTTTAATTCAATCCTGTTATCATTCCTGGCAAACCAAGCTGCAGGTGGCCAGATGCAAGCCACAAAGCAGTGAACCTTAGTGCCTGCCTTCCAAAATGCACCACCGTGGAGCAACCGTGACTTTTTGGAAAAATAAGCAAAAAAAAAAAAAAAAAGGTAATGCATGCTCATTGTACAAACTCAGATGCTACAAAAAGATGTACAGAAAAGAGTAAAATTAATCTGTAATCTCACCACCCATCAATAAGCACTGCTGGTGGTTTAGAGTAGTTTAGTTTTTTTTGTTTTTTTTTTTCTATTCATATCCATAGATACATGCCACATATTTAGGAGATACGTGTATTTATTACAAAAAAGGTTCATTATATACATTGTTTTGTATCCTGATTTTTTTCAATTAATTTACAATTCAGGACATTTCTCTATGAACAATACAATCTTTTACAATATTCTAGAATCAAGGAGCTGGACCCCAATTTCTCTGGCTTGGTTCAGACTAAGCCTCCATCCAACCCACTGCCACGTAATGTTCACAACGATGACATGGGGATGACTCCAGGAGCACTGCTGAGACTGAAAGGGTTCAAAGCTTTCCTTGTTGCTGAAGACTCCCTTTGGGCAGAGCTCCAAAACATACGGGTTTCCATGGTACCCCCAGAGACCTCTCACCTCCTCCAACCACCAGTACGGAAGGATTTGGGAAAGGCTTTGTTCCCGGGGCAGAGCTGAAGCCCTCAGGCTCCCTGGGTAACACACTCCTAACTTTCCACCCAGGGCTCCCCTACGCCCCCAAACTCTCCAGGCCCACGGCCGGGTCCGCCGCCTCCACGAGCCAGGGGAGGCGAGGCCAGGGGATGAAGAAGTCTCACTGATCAGCCCCAAACCCTAAAGACATCCCACGACCCAGACTCCCCGCTGCCTCTTTGCCGGGACCCCTCCTCCAGCGGATGCTGCGCGGGCGCCTCCGGCCGGCCAGGCACTACACGCCACGCCCCACTCCCACCCCTATTATCTCCACTTGGATTCCCCGTCCCCTTGGCCCACTACCTCTCTCAAGCTGGCATTTGGTCTCGTCCGCCTTCTCACCAAAGGCGTGGAGCTCGAGCCACGTTCGCGGCCACCCCGACCCCAGGAGCGTCTCCAGAGTCCTCCCCGCCAAGTTACCCTTCCGGGTGGGCGATTAGAAACCGGTATTCCACCTCCGCCAGCTCGCCCGCCTTACTGCCGCGCCTGGGCCTGGAGGGGGAGGGGCCCAGTCACCGCAGAACTACGCTTCCCAAAGGGCAACGCGGTCGCAGTTACGCTTGACAAAGTGGGAGTGATGAGCCGGGAGACAGGACCGGTGCTGCAAGGTCTTCCGGGATCTGTAGTTCCGGCCGGGAGCCTGGCGAGAATTAGGCGATACGCAACAACGTGAGCGGGGCGGGGCGGGGCGGGGCTGGAGTGATGCAGCCTGGGAATTGTAGTCTTTGTTCCCACAAAGGTTTGGCCAAACACCACGTCTCGAAAGCCTGGAACGTTGAGGTTTCCAAAGCTGCAGTCTCGTGGTCTCACCTGTCTCCAGGGATATCCCAGACACTGATGTCGTAACTCTTAATAAAAAATATCAACTGGAGCATCAGTTCTAGGTATTGATTACCTCGCAATTTAAGCCCCACCCGTTGTCCCAACTCCGACCTGACCTTTCCGGACTAGGAGATTTGGCCTCGTCATCATCGTCTTCATCGGTTGTTGTGCTGACCATTTCATGTAAATTTTCTTTTTTAATCCTCACGATAATCTTATGGACATGTGTTATTCGTATCCCATTTTATAGACGGGAAAACTAAGACAGCACTTTGCTAACTTTTTTCAAGGCTTTGTTAGGCTATTTGTGATTCTGATTCTGAAGTCCCTGCTCTTCAGGGAAAATTACTAAACTGACATTATGAGAGTCAGTTTACCCCATTTCTGAGCATCAGTACCCCTTTCCTCACACCATCAAGTCAATTATTACATATTGGTGTTAAATACAATATTTCTTTATCATCAGTGTACACATATGTTGCTATTCAGTTTTCAAACATGGCTCACTTAAAAACAAAGAGGTAGATCTCTGTTTAAGAATTTGGAAAAATGGGGCGCCTGCGTGGCTCAGTTGGTTAAGCGACTGCCTTCTGCTCAGGTCATGATCCTGGAGTCCCGGGATCGAGTCCCGCATCGGGCTCCCTGCTCGGCAGGGAGTCTGCTTCTCCCTCTGACCCTCCTCCCTCTCATGCTCTCTGTCTCTCATTCTCTCTGTCTCAAATAAATGAATAAAATCTTTAAAAAAAAAAAAAAGAATTTGGAAAAATGGCCAAGACATAATGTTAAGAAAAACAAAGCACAGCAATGTGTATAGATTGAGCCATTAAAAAGGATGGATGGATGGATGGAAGGAAGGAAGGAAGGATGGAAGGAAAGAAGGCAGGCTTAACTATAAATGCATGTAACCTCATAGAAAAAGGTCTGGAAAGGAAACATCAAAACTCACTCTTCTTTTTAATCTATATTTTTCTGAATGATTTGGATTTTCTTATAATACTTATATAGAATTTGTGACTTTTGAAACACAAAATCATTTTTGAAGCATGTAAATTTTTTTTAAGATTTTAATTGTTTATTTCACAGAGAGAGAGCACAATCAGGGGCAGCTGCGGAGGGAGAGGGAGAGGGAGAAGCAGGCTCCCCTCCGAACAGGGAGCCCGATGCGGGGCTCGATCCCAGGACCCTGAGATCAGGACCCAAGCCAAAGACAGATGCTCAACCAACTGAGCCACCCAGGTGCCCTGAAACATGTAAATTTTTAACTGACAAAGACTTTGGCCTGTCTTAGTCCACTTGAGTGACATTAAGTACTAGAAAGTGGGCCAATCTCACTCTACCTCTTTTATGGCCAAGTAAGCACAGTGACTGTGTCTCCATTTTCTCCTCTTCGAAGTTAAGGTAGAAAACACCACCACCTTGCTAAATCTTGTTGTGCTGGGGATCAAAGCAAGACAAGAGAAGTGTTTAGTGAACCGTGAAATCCCAGAACAGATGCCAGATGGATGTTGCTATTGCTCGAGGTAAATCTTCTTGGTCTTTCATTTCTCTACACCCAGCATGAACTTTCTACTGTACAGATGAACAGAAATTAATGAACACCTTTCCCTGCCCTTCCTGTTCCCCAACAGAGTCCATTAATTTGCTAAGAAAGTTGAGTGCTGTGCTCTTCACATGTGTCTGCCCCCTATTTATATAACAGTGACTTCACTCTGTGGTGCTCAGCCACCTCTCCTGGAAAACGACAGATTGCCCTTTGATACCTACTAAGAGGGCATGTGGACCAGTGGAACTCGGATCCTAGATTTTATGGATCTTACCCCTCAAAGTCCCAAATTTGGTAGGTCTGGCATTGGGACTAGAAGTTGCAATTACCTTTCTAGCTCTAACTTTCTAAAATTCTAGGAAGGGGAACTTAAAATAAGAATTCAGGAAAAAGAAAAAGAAAGAAAAAGAAAAATCGTCTTCAGAAAGAAATACAATCAGGTCCCACTTAATACTCACATCTGCTTTGCCAATAGCATCATCTGTTGAGGCCTTGAGATAGGCAAGGCTTTTATTTATTTATTTATTTTTTTCCCCTATACTTCTGAGGTTCTTGAGGCAACTTAGAGTGAAAATTCACTCCTTAAAAGGTTTTTAAGGCCTGGAGGAGAGCACATGAGCCAAGGGATGGAGGGAGAAGAGAGGATAGCTGAGGCAGTTGAGCTCTAATTGAATTCACCCTCCCGGGCAACTAAAACAAAAAAGTCAAAAAGTTGTGCCAGGCCTTCTAGCAAACACCGCACCACTGAAGCTCCCAAACACAGGGCAGCTGGGCAGTGCCACGCTGCTTGGAAGTGTCGCCTGGTTGCCTTAGAAACGCACATACGCACGCGGCGCACAGACATGCACGCACAAGGACAATGTAATGAGTATTTTGTAAAGGTAAAAAATTTTTTAATGATTAATATAATTACATGATTATGCATAATTATATAAAATGATTTGAGAGTTTGTGTCAGAGTTTTTCATGTTTACCTGGTTTTCTTTAGTAAAGCGATGATGGTTATAAATACTTTTATTTACCAAAATTAAAAACTGTTTACCCCTGAAAGAAAATCCAATCATGTTTCATCTGTGAAATCCAAAAATCTGGCAGACACAATTGTAAGGGATTCCAAAGATGAGTAAGATCTATTACTGTCTCTCCAAAAGTTTACAAAGTCTGGAGGATAGAAGACAAATAGTTAAAATTGTCAGATTTAGCCAAGGTCCTAAATATCTGTCTCAAATATTGCACGGGACTCCTTATACTAAAAAAGTATTTATTGTTTATCTGAAGTTCAGATTTAAGTGGGTGTCTGGTATTTTATCTGACAACCATAAAAATAGTCCACTCGTGTTATCAGTTAGGGTTAGCTGAGCTGCAAACAAATATACATTGATACATAGATGACTTACAGATATATTGATATGTCAAATTTTAAAGCTAGAAGGGACTTCAGAGCCTGTGGAGTTTCCTACAGGAGGAAATAGAGGTCAGGTCAACCTTTGTGTGTTGTAAAATTGCACCCAGAGAAGTTAGCTTGCATGATGTCACAGACCAGGCAGAGACCAGGAGAGAAAGGGGAACCTCAGTCCCAGTGTGGAGCTCTTTCCAGACACTAATTACGTAGCTGTTGCATGCTTGCCCTTGCCTGATAGTATGTGTGGGAACCTACAACAGATTAAAGTCCCTCCCCCTGGAGCTTACATGCTAGTGATATAGGTGATGGGCTTCCCACTTCCCTCTGTTTCTGATCCCCCAGAGAGGGCTTGACAGCTCTTTGGGGAGAGAGCTTTTGACAGCCTCCTCAAGGGCATGTCATCGCTCAAGTTAATTACACCCAGAGTGCTGTGATAAGATTGTGGAGTAGATGCAAGACTTTGGGTGGATAAGGAGGCTGTTCCCTCCTCCGGTGCTGCCAGTTGGCAAAGACATTTACATATCCAAAGCACAGAGGAGCAATGTGAAGGTTTATAAGCCAAGAAATTCACCTTCCTTAGCGGTTGTTCCGTTCTGATGGACTTAATTGCTCTGAGTCTGACAGTTCAGTTTTTCTCCCTCGTGGGTCTGCCTTTCCCTAGCTCTCCTCTCCCCCAAAACTTTAAATGTATGATAAAGACAGAAACTCTGGGATTATTTCTAGGCTGTGCACTCCATATTTTGGTATGAGTATTCTCCAAGCATCTTAATTTCTCTTAACTGTTTGGTCTTGGTGTCTGTGATTACTTCACAAGCTTCTCTCTCAAATCTGGCACATTTTCTGCCCAGGATGGCTTTGTATATCCTTTGCCAAAAGCATCCCCCTCAACACCCTCATCCAGTTTTCTTAGACCTGTAAAATTTCACTTTTTCCACTCCTCCAAAATCCCAAATTCCACTTTATCCATCCATTCATATATTCATTTAACAACAGTTCAAGGGCCTACTAGGGGCCACATAGAGTGCAAAGGCACTGGGGTTGCCAACCGTAAATAAGAACCTGAATATGTCACCCTTTCTCCATAAAGCTTACAGTCTATTTGGGGAGGCAGACAAGAAAAGAAAGAAAAGAAAAGAAAGAGAAGAGAAGAAAAAAGAAAAGAAAGAAAATAAGATGATAAGGGCCTGAAGGACCTAAACAGAGGGTTTAATTACAGACTAAAGAGGGAACCATTCCACAGTGGTTCGAAAAGGTCTCCTGGGGGCTGGGGGCAGGCATTAACCTTGAGACCTGAAGGAGGACAGGAGCAGCTCTGCAGATATTGGGGCAAGGAAGGCTCTGAACCAGAGGCAAAGGCAGCACCACCACCCAGACAAGAGAGAGCTGGGTATGTTTGCAGAGCGGAAGGAAGGCCAGGGTGGCTGCAGGACAGTGTGAGTGTAGAGGGCTGGAGAAGCAAGTAGGACAGATAACTTCAGGGTCCTGCAGGCCAGGCTGAGAAGTTTGGATTTTGTTCTGATAGCAGTAGGAAGCCACTGAAGGATTCACGCTGCAACGGTGTGATCCGATGTGTGCCTTGAGAAGATTGCTGCTGCCTCTGAGCGGAGCGTGCCCTGGAGGAAGGCATGGCAGGAGTCCAGGGGAGAGATGAGGCTGGCCGGGCTGGATGCTCATTTTGGAAAGCTGCCTGGAGGGAGACTCCAGCACCATCTCTCCTTCTCGAGGAGCCTGAATGTCTGAGGCTAGCATACTCCCACACTCGGGGCTCCATGGCTCACCTCCCACTGGCAGCAAGAGACGTGAAATTGGCTTAGAAAATCAGGGTAATATATGGAACTCTCCTAGGGACTGTTTTTTTTTCCTGCAGCTTCCTTGCGGGAATTGGAACAGTTACATTTTTTCATTATTATTCATGGAAAATGGGGGCAAAGAAGAGCTAAGTAGCTTCTTCAAGGATACAAGTAACACTGAAGTAAGCACCTGCTGAGATGTCCTACTTCCTACTCCTCATTCACTATGCTCCTCCATGGGTCCTACAAGGAGGAGACAGCCACGACTTTGCTCAGTATTCTACTCAATTTCCCATTCCCATGGGAAATTGCTCATGTGATGACACCCCATTTGTTTCTACGGAGGTGGAAATTTAAGGTTGGATGGTCATTGGCTTGGTGCAATATCCCTGAAGGCCACAAGGGGGCGAGTAAGAGTCCACGAAAGCTGGTCAGCCCTGTCACGGTTACCTGTCCCTCTGGGCACCAGTCCCTCTGTCTGGGTCTCTTTTTATATCTTGCTTCTCCCGGTGTATGTTTGTCTGTTCCTGTGTCTTTCTTTTTCATTTTATGTTACATTTATTTGCTTCTTATTCTTCTCTTTTTATTTCTGCTCCTCTCACTCCGTATCCAGTCTGCCCACAGCGTGGAGGAAAAGCTTATTTTCAGTAGTTTGGTGTATGTGTTGAATTGCTTCCCGGTTTTCAGTTCTCAGAAAGTATAAGTGAAACACTTTATACTCCTTTCCCCTAGGTTCCCCTGACTCTCATTTGTTTGTTTTACTTACATGGTCATATCTATTCTCCTCTGTTTCAATAGAAAAAGAAAGGAGACCCACTCCTGACCCAAATAAAACATCGCAAAATAAAAGGTCATGCAACTGTTGAGGAAGTCCAAGAGTAGGGGAAAATTTGAGAGGCCTTGGTGGCTGCAACCTGTCTCCACAGTAACCAAGAGGGCATCTAAATAACCACCCAAAGTGTGGAGTTCCTATGGATTGGAGGGAAAGCCTTCCTTTATCCCAGTATTTCAGTTCTTACTGTCAGAAGACTCTCCTGTGTAACCACTCCAAATTCTCTGTGAGTTCAGATTTGTTCTGTCCGCAGGAGAAAGGTAAATGGAAGGAAATGCTAGCTATATTATGTTCTGTTGACCCGAGGGGCTTGCTACCCTTTCCTTCCACATGGATGGAATGTGCAGTGCTGCAAGTTTGGGCATCAGGGTGGTGAGGACGCAGGGTTGGCTCTCTGCTGCAAACAGGACCATCTATATTTGCACTCGATGGGGGCCCGCACACACTAAATCAGAGAGAAGGAGCAGTGCCATTCATCATGAAGGTGAATTATCCTAATTGAGTGGTCAAGAGGATGAGTGCTTTCTAGGTAGTTTACGGTAAGGACCTCCTACTCCTGGATGCAGTAATAGAAAACCACGGGGCCATCAGATCCATTTGGGAAAGAGCATTAGCATCTAGTCCACTCACACTGGTCCTCCAGCACTTGTTTTCGGGAAATCAGTTCTCTCTTAGCCATCAGTTCAATATTATTCTAGTTTTTATTTTATTTTTCCCTTGTCAGCTTCTGAAAGATCAGAGACTCTCTTCTTAACCCGACTTGTACAGCAAGTGTGTTACACACGCAAGGCTTTTAGACTTCCGGCACAAGCCTCTACTTCTAAACCATGAAAGTAAATCCCTGTCTTCTGCTACCTGGCTTGCATTCCACAGACAGCTCCAGAACTCCTTCTCAGCGCCCCCTCCAGCTTGCTGCAAGTATATCCTTCTCTGCTTGTAAATAAACGAAACAGTTATTTGCTTTTTGAAAAATTTAAAAGGCCCATTTCACGCTGTCAGTTGGAGAGATGGCATTTTAAAATATTAATTAAAGTAACTATATACTTTTTGGATAGGCAATACAGTTACAGGATTCAAACTCCAGACACATGCAAAAGTCCCTACAGGGAATGTTTTCTTCTGGCTGGAGGCAGATTTAACGTGAAGCTATAGAAGCTTTGGCTTCAGGGACCCTCGTTTGCATAGGCCCCTTCTGAGGGCCTGCACCTAATTCTGTATTCACGATCTTGCATTATTTTTTCTTTAAAAGCTTCCCTTGCCCCCCAGATTGTATGCACTTCGGTGCCTCCAAAACTTGACTCTGCCTCTGCCCCCATCCCCGTCTCTTAACCACCCCATTCCCTTCCCAACCAGCAACCAATGTCAGCAGTTTCTTGCATATTTTTCTGGGTATATTTTGTGCACATTTAAGTAAAAACATATTTATCCCTCCTTCCTTTTATACAAGTGGTAACAGGCTATACACCCGGGTGTGCATTTGCTTGTTGCATTGCTTTGAAGTGAGTTAATTTCTTTGTAATTCCATTTCCTCCTCTGTGAAATCACTGTACCTATCCCGGAGACTTCCTGTCCCTGTTAAATGAGATAATGTAAAGCCCTTAGCCCACTGCCTGGAACATAGTAAATGATCAGTGGAGGTAAGTTATTATTCCATTGTTACGAATTAAAATACAGAGCACCTGGGGGCCACAGAGCCAGGGCAGGACCAACAAGGCCAAGTGGGTGCAGTGCTATCTGAGCTGGCCTTCGAAGAATAAGTAGGGGTTTGACCTGCAAAGATAAAGGGGGAAAGATGCTAGCTACAAGGATGATCCAATCTGACAAAATTACAAATGCTGAGGAAAATGTGGTTAATTACATGAAATATGTTTAAAAGAGTTTCAGTGTGACAGGCTAGTTTCTGGAATGACAGACGTAATCTTTGGGGGTCCTTTGAACAAATCTGAAGCAGTAAGGGAGGGCCAGGAGTCCCTTGGTTGGGGGTGTTATGTGGGCTTTGATTTAATTTGACATCTTAGTCTCTCCACTACAGTTTAAACTTGGGGGAGGGTAGTATCAATATTAACTAATCCAATCCCTCATGAACAAACTCAAAGTCTAAATCTTTAGCTAACACTTTATCGATACCATGTTCTAATTCCATATGAGGCTTTGAAAGCATGCTGCTGAATGATAATTGCTGTAACGATTTTAGTCACCGGGACTTATACAGAATAATTGCACGGACGAAATAGGGGTTTACTAAACAGTGCGTTTAACTGATTGCAACTGCAGATCTTGACAGTGCCTGGAACGATGGGCACCCCCATCACTCCTCCTGCCACTGCCCTGGATAACAAGGGTGTAAGTAACACTACGTACCCAAAATGGTCCATGGGTCATCCCACCACCCCCCAAGGCCAGATAGGGCTTTGGGGAACCTGAGTGCCGAGGTGTGTGTTAGATAAAATACTTAACCCTAGAAATTCAAAAACCCTACGGCTAAGTCAGCTTCCAGGACAGTCCAGACCCCAAAGAAGAATCCGTTCCTCACAGCTCTGTGATTAGATGGAGTATGTTTGAGACCTGACAAGGGAGGGAGGCCCCGAAGCTGGTCCCCGGCATGTGTAGGGTGGGTTTCTTCAGTCCATCTGGCACCTCTTTCTCCAGGTCCTCCTCCTCTCAGTCTAAATTTCCTCTGGCCCCCAGACCTCACCCAAGCTGTGTATGCTCTCGGGTGATCACCAAGTCATTTAGGGAAAAGCCTTTTAATTAAGAGGAGAGCAGCAGATTATTAAATCAGACATTTATTACCCTGCCATCTGGCCAGAACTCCTCCCGGCCCCTCTTTTCCTCCAAGCCTGCACAGGCATAAGAAGGGACAGAGGGAATGAACAGAGAGAAAGCCTGTCTCTGCCTGAACTTGGAAAGGACCACCCAGCCCTTCCTGAAAGCAGGTGAGGGTTCTCGGAGGATTTCTCGGGGTCGTTTCCCGCACTGTGGAAACCGGGTCTGTTTCCTCACCTGTAAAATGGGGATAATAATGCCTGTGTCGATGCTCGTGAGATGCGTGGCCCACTGACCGGCAGGGTGGAGGCGCCTAGGGAGACGTAAGTTGACTCTAGAGCCAGTGGAGTAAGAGTTTTGTTTTGAAGGTGGGCGGTGATGATGGCGGGGCAGCTGTGGTGGTGGCAGGGGGGCAAGAGGGCGACACCAAAGTGTTTCTTCCCACGTAAGCCCCTTCTGTTGTGACCCACAGGGGCGTTCCTTGGCCCCCTGAGTGAATGTCAGGGAGCTCGGGAAATGCATGCTCACCTCTCGTCCAGACCCCTTCCAAACCTGGATGTCAGGACGTTACCCTAAGGGAAATGAAGCTGGAGACTTCTGTGTCTGGTTTGGGCATAACGAGGAGCTGACAGACACTAACAGAGAGGCCAGCACCGGAAGACGATGAAACAGACACGAAAGGTAAAATCACTGCAGTGGGACAGCTATGAATGGAGGCTAACGCAGGTGGGCGTGTTTGGAGACTCAGTTACCACAAGCAGCATGGCCGTCAGTGATGTGACTTTGCAAAACGCAGGACAACTCCTGGGAAAGCACTGAGCCCAGTGAAGTCCAATCTTTCTATAATTTGCCTAGCAGTCCCATTCTTAGTGTACACCAAGCATATATGAAAAACCATTTTAAAAAGTCCTTCCGTTCACATGTAAAACATCACATTTTAAAGATCAGATGAGGGGCGCCTGGGTGGCTCAGTGGGTTAAGCGTCTGCTTTCGGCTCAGGTCATGATCCCGGGGTCCTGGGATCGAGCCCCGCATCGGACTCCCTGCTCAGCGGGAAGCCTGCTTCTCCCTCTCCCACTCCCCCTGCTTGTGTTCCCTCTCTCGCTGACTCTTTCTGTCAAATAAATAAATAAAATCTTAAAAAAAAATAAAGATTGGATGATTATAAATTTCCAACTCTATAAATGTGTTGGTGGGACATGGGGAAGTGGTGTGGAGCGTGGGGTCCGGCATGTGCAGGATTGTCTCACAGATTGCAAAAGTTCAGGCTGCACCTGTGTACCCACCTATCTACGCCCATCCCCTCCGTGCCAGGAGTGAGACCCCTACCCAGCACTGAGCCAGCCCCAAACATGCCACACTCTTCCAAAGTGCCCTCTGAGCTAGACTAAAAATTAGATTGTGAGTCAAACTAATTAAACGCAAAATGTGAATCAAGGTAAATAAAAGGTAAAAAAAATGGGATGAAAATGGAGATGTTTTAAATGTAAAAAGAACACCTTGACATAATCAAGAAACTTTTGAACTGGATACTAGGATGAAAGAATTGCTGTTCATTTTGCTCAGTATAATAATGAAATAATTACTCATTATTGAATAATGAAATATGAAATTGAATATTGAAATATTGAAAAATGAAATAATTTCATGTCAGAATACGGATAAATGTGCATGCAATAATACAAAAAAGCAAATCACTCCCAGGTTAAAATCTCAATAGTGACCATCAGAGTACAGTATGTCTATGAGCTTTATAGAAAATATTTCTTGGGGTGTCACGCTTCTCTGGGAACTTCCTCCATTCAACACCAAGCTAAGCCCTCAGTTGGGGACCTGGTATCACTTGCCTCCACCCCTCCAGCCCAACAGGTGATTGGTCCAGGTGGGGGTGGGGCCCACCTGACCCAGTTCAAGCCCATCAGATCCCCTTTCGCAGGAACTTGGCATTTTGAACTGAGAGATGGGGAGTCTTGGGTGTGGGAGATGAATTACATTAAAAGCGACTCCTCGTGAAAAGTCATATCCTTCCCCCAAATTCCATTTCTTTATGCTCAAGCCAGCTTAACGTTGATGTCTGTTAAAGATTCTTTCATTCTGGGGACAAATGACAATCAGGAGGAGATTAGCAGATTGAAGATCAACTACCGTAGATTAGGTCCCTTGGAAGTTAGAACTTGGAGAATTACTAGCTTCAATTTAGTTATGTTTAGATAACCCCTGTAAAGGGTATTGGGTTGAACTTGGCAAATCGTCTGTCTTTGCGCATATTCGAAATGATCATTTAAAGAGAATAGCTGTGGTAGCCAGCCTCCAAAAGGGCTGCTTGGTATTCACATTCTTGTTTGAGTCTCCTCCCTTATTAAATAGGGCTGATCTGTGTCACTCACCAGTACCGTATTGCAAATACTGGGTGTGGAATGGGACTTCTTAGGCCAGGTCAGAGAAGACACTGAGGCTGTCACCTTGTCTGTCTTGGGTCACTCCCTGGGGTTGAGGAGGCGGGAGGCCAGTCTGAAGAGGTCTCTGTGCTGAGCAGCCTCCTGGCATGCGGCTACCTCAGGCACTTTGCAGACACTCAGTGACCTGTTTTCTCACCTCTTTCAAGGTTTGGTTCAAAAACTCACCTTCTCAGTGAAACCTTCCCTGATCACTTTATTTAAAATTAAAAGTCTTTCCCTCATCTGGCAATGCCCTCCCTCTCCCCTGCGTTATTTTTTCCATAACCCTTATCACCAATTATATTTTACTTCTCCATCTTCCTTATCTTTAGCTCCATAAGGATAAGGATTTTTGTGGGTTTGTTCATTGCATCCTTAGGGTCTAGAAGCTTTTCAGTAACTATATTAAGTGAATGAATAAATGATTTAATCTAGTTAATTTAAAAATGAAACATATTATATGGGTTCCTCATAGAAAAATTAGAAACTATAATAAGCCTTCAGAATGAAATAAGAACCATCATCTGGAAATACCCAGTGCTGACATTTCTGACATTATGGATCCATGCTGACTGTTCTCTTCCATGCTCTCTGAGTTGTAAGCAGTGGAAATCCACTTCAGCTGGCCCCAACACAGGAATATTGATCAAAGGCGGCCATGGACTCCAGAGAAATCTACAGGGCACAAAGTGTCTCTGGGCCTCAAGGGAACTAAACTCCAACAGACACCAAAGTTGCCTTCTCTGCCTCCGAGGGGCCTGACGACCTCCCTCCCAGGGCATCTCTGCTTCATCTGTCCACCTGCTTCAATCTTCTGTCTCCGAAGACCACTCTTTTTTGCTCACTTATTCGTTCACATGTGGTCCTCATGCCTGCTCTGGGGCCTCAATGATTTTTCAATCTCACTGGCTCCATCTTTCATTGTCCTAATTCCATATCCAGGAAGACCGCCAGCTTAGGCCAGGAAACTTCATCTGGTAGAGCGGGTCACAAATCTGTATTAGTTTGCAAAGGCAGTCGTAATGAAGTGCCATATGCTAGGGGTGTAATCAACAGAAATTCCTAGTCTCATAGTTCTGCAATGCCCGAAGTCCAAGATCAAGATTACAGTAGGGTCGGTTCCTTCTGGGGGCTTGGATGGAGGATTTGTACCATGCCTCTTCCCTAATGTCTCCTGGTTTGCTGGGATCTTTGGCATTCCTTGGCTTCTGCTGTATCACCACAATCTCCACTTCATTCTCTCATGGCACTCCCCTTGTGGGTATATGTTTGTATCCAACTTTCCCCTTTCCATAAGGACACAGTCATATTGGATTAGAATCCACCTTAATGACCTCAACTTAACTTGGTCATCGACAAAGATTCTATTTCCAAATAAGGTCACATTCACAGATACTGGAGGCTAGGATTTTGATATCTTTTGAGGAAACACAGTTCAACCCATGACCGTCATATGGAAAGAGTAGATTTGTACCTTCAAGTGGCTGTAGTGGAAGCAATGACATTTGTCTGGTACCAAAGTTGTTTTCTATGTAAATATATATTTTTTTCTTGCAGAAATGGAATAATACTGCATGTTTTCCTTTAACAATGGATTTTGAAAATGTCCTCGTGTCAGTAGCATATTTTACCTTGTTTTCAATGGCGGCATTGTATTACACTATACAAACATACCATAATTTATTTAAGCAAACTCTTATTGTTAGATTTCTTCCCATTTTTTGTTAGTCTGTACAATACTGCAGTGAATATCTTTGTCTCTAAGTCCTTGTGCACACCGATAATTATTTCCTTTGGATAAATTGCTGGAAACAGAATTAGTGGTTCAAAGAATATGACATTTTAAAAGCTTTTGATATATGTTATCAAGTTGATTTCCAGGAAGTTTGTTGAGAATGTCTGTCTCCCCATCATCTTAGCCAGTATCCAGATGAGTACTTTCGGTCAGCCAAAGTCAACGAGATTATAAAATATCTTATAATGGTTTTAATCTATTTTTTGGACTGAGATTGAAGTGTTTCTGCGTATTTATTGATCATGTGCATTTCTTATTTGGGGAAATTTTCTGTTCATTTACTTTCCCTACTTTTCTATTGACTTTATTTGTTCTTATTTATTTGTATTAATTTTCTACCTTAGAAACAGCCTATTCTATGTTGTAGCAATTTTTTTTAATGACTTGAGTTTTATTTTCAGTCTTGTTTATAATGCTTTTGAAATACAAAAGGTTGAACTCTATCAAAATTTGCGTCACTGGTTTCTTTCAATCCTCTTATGCTTAGTTTCCCTATCCATGGTCGTGGGGGGAGGGCAGACAATCATGTATATTTCTTTTTATTTTTTCCCTCTAGCGGTTTCTATTTTTACATTAACAGTGTTGATCTGTATGCTCTCATTACCTCTGGGAGATTGAATATGGCTGCAAATCCTTCATTACTCTTATCTCTGAGAAGTGGAGTCTAATTCTTCTTCTCTTGAATCTGGCTTTAGTGACTTGATTGACCAATAGAATATAGTAGAACTAATGTCCTGAGAATTCTGATGCAAGGTTATACCCTTGTTGCACTGGCTTATAAAATCCCCAGTCTCCATGTAAGAAGTCTGACTACCTTAAAAGCCACCTTGCTGGAGAGTTTATGTGTAAGCACTTGACCATCCCAGCTGAGCCCAGAATTCTAGCCATTTGCACCAGGGCAAACTCATTATCACCAAATAACCTCTGTCAGCACTAAATGGAGCAAAAGAACCACCCAGCCAAGCCCTGCCCAAGTTCTGGACCCATAAACCCATGAGACAGAACAGAGACAGTTTCTGTTTTAAGCCACTACATTGTAGGGTAGTTTGTTGCGCAAGAGTAGATGACCGGAACATTACCTCTTACCAGCAGGAGTGTTACAGAGGCTGTGAGATGCAGGAAAAAGCACTAGAGTTGCAGGGAAATGAGAATCAAGAGCTTCAGCAAGGGTATTTTCATCCATTGGTAATGACTGATGATATCAAAAGTAGCAAGGTTTATAGGTGACATGTACTTTGAGGCAGAAAAAAAGGGCTAATCAATCCCAACTCGAGCATATTTTGAGAAAAAAGCTTTTCTTAAATAATTAAAATCCGTGGAACATTTTTAATGTACCATACACAGTGCTAAGTTCTTGACACAGATTTTTTTTCATTTATTCCCCAGTGGACTCACCCTGTGAGTAGCTGCCGTTATTGTCCCCATTTTATAGACGAGGCAATGAGGCTTCGAGAGTTTCAATAATGTGCCTATGGTCAAAGAGCTGGAACTAGGATTTGAATCCTTCTGTGTGAGCCTGCACGCTTGGCCACAGGGCTAACCTCATTTCCAGGGTGAGGCTCTGATATCAACTTGCAGAAAGTGCCCCTTTGCTAAGGGACAGATCTGGACACCAGATCCTATCAGATCCTCCTCCCCACCAGATCCTACCATATAGATGTTCCTAAGTCTGCAAAATCAGAGGGTTGAATTAGATATTCCCCAACCTTTTTTCCAGATCTTACAAACCGGTGGTTCCTAAAATCAAGCCACGGGCCTGGCAACGTGAACAATGCAAAGGGAATTGACTGGTGTGCTCCCTCTGTGCCCGGGATTCAGAGTGCCTTTTCCTACCCAGGGCCCTCTGTTTCCAGACTCCTGGAGGGATGTGGTAAAGTCACTTAGGCAGGAAGGGCCTTCAGGGGAGGGATCATGTCCAGTTCATCCCTATATCCCTAGAGCCTAACAAAATGCAGGGCCCCTCAGGATGTGTTTGAGACTACAAAAGAAAGTTCCTCAAATTACAGTGGCCTGAGCTGAGACCCTAGCCTTCTCAGACCATTCTGAGGGCTTCCCAGAATCCTGCCTTACCCATTGTTCAGGAGCAAGTCCATGAGCCACTGCTTCAGCCACTGACTTCCATGACATTCCTACTGGGTACAGGGGCCCTGCGGCTGCCACTGTTTCTACTTCTCCAGCCACTGCTCTGCTGCTGGGTCCCAGACAGGTGCTAGCTGCTTCCCTCAGCTTCGACAGCATCACTGAAACCACATTATGTATCTTAAGAACTTTCTCTAAGTCCGGGATTAATGAAAGGAAATTGTGAAAACTGAGAACGGTCAAAAACTCTTGCCCCATATCAGGCTCATCCTTTAAATCTGTTTCCTTGCTTGGCCCCTTGTGGGCCTCCATTGACAAAGGGCAGCTGTCCTGCCTGAACGTGTACTCACACCAGAAATATCCTGGGGCTGTTCTTGGCCTTGAGGCACCAGCTGAAGGGGTACCCTGAGGAAAACAGATACGCTTTTTTTCTTCCCAATGGAAGTCCCTCCTCCTTATATTCTTAGAGCAAACAACTGATTTAAGTCTTGCCAGGACGACTGACAACAGGGAGGATCCATCTGCTTCAAGGGCAAGCCATCCCCCACCCACCCCCATCTCCCCCACCCCCTGCCACCAGGGTGTGTCTGGCCCAGATAAGACAATCACAGAATGGTCTGACATTAATCCATTCCTTCAACTGGGTTCTCTAGTCTTATCCATGTGCACCTTGTAAATTAATGCATGAATTATCCGACCAAACCGAAGGTATCCACCCTGATTCCAACCCATCAGCCCTACACCAAGCATCTTCGTAAGTATTCAGAAAGCTTCCCCTTCACACCAGAGCTTATAAATTCTTAGCACAACTCCAAACCCCGTCAACACTACCCTCCGCTCCTCTGGCCATTGTCTGTTCCCCAAGCCCAAGACAATTAATCACTCTGCTGCCTGCCAGGCCCTTTCTGTCAGCAACCGTTCCCTCTGACCCTCCATGTCGATCTCTCTCCCTTGCCCCAGCCTCTGAGAGAGCAGAGTAGAGGCTCACACCTGTCGGAATGGAGTGGACAAAATCAATCAACAGGGTTATGAATCTCTCCCACTGCCCCTCTCTGCCCTCCACCATTTCATCCCTCTACTTCTCAGGAGCATGCCAGGATTTTAAATTTCTTCTGGTATTGGCCCAAGGGAAGTGATGACAAGAGGAAATGGGAAAGGATTTAGGGGAAAACAAGAACAGTAATAATTGGAGCACCCTGCAGAGCTCTGGAAGGATTCTGATAGCTGGCTGCAGCAGGTGCATGGGAAAGTTCTCCAACTTGGACCCAGGTTCCCATGGGGGAAGAAACCTAAATAGGAATGCAGAGGAGAAGCAGAATATGATACTTTGCTTGTCAGCATCTTTACCTTATTTTTGTTAAAGCCTGCTGCCTAATTTCTTCAAAGCCCTGGTCATATGGCATGAATGAATTGAGTGACTGGTGTCTCAGTAGGAGCCAAAATTGTAAAGTAGGCCAGTCTCGTCTTCTCTGAGCTCCTGGCAGTATTAGCTCTTTGTGCTAAAAGGAGCAGACACAAGGGCCTCCCTTCCACTCCCAGGAAACCTGCTTTAACGGCGACCTGCTGGGAAACATGCTCCATCCTTTGTCATCTACAACCTTGGAGACTCTAATGGCAGGAATTGTGGGCCCGATAAGAAGGGAGGGTGTCATAGGCAGGTGGGTAGAGGAGATATTTTTAGGCAGCCAGAACCTCGGAGAACCCATCAAATCACAGAGGCCCGCCCACTCCACCTGTGTCAGCTTTAAACTTGGATTGAATTTTTGGTGGCACAAAAGATGCTGTGCCTCCTGCCACTGGGAGGGCCCGTTCCCCCCCTCTGCTCTCTCCAGTTATTCCCCCCTTCCAGCATCCATCTGGCTCTGGCTCAGCCTGAAGGAGGGCAGGCAGTTGGACCAGCTTCACCAGACGGGGCTTCTATCCCAGCTGAAGATGAGCGTCCCAGAGCTTCCCAGGGCTGCTGACACAGCTGCTCCAGATACTAGAGCACGTGTTCTCATGGGTGCCGCTGACTGAGAATATTTGGATGCTGGGAGAGTGGTTTCTAGCACTTCAGGAAAGCCCAGCCAAGTCCCCAGTCTCTGCAGGGACCGTTCCAGAAAATGAGACCCAATATCTGGTAGGTGAAGTGAGGGAGAATGAATAGGGGTAGAAAGAGTCAGGACATGTGGCTTCTGGTCCTGGCTCTGCCACTTAGGGACTGTGTGACCTTGGTTATCATTCCCCCTCCCTGACCCTCAGTTTCCTCCTGTGCAAAAGTGAAAAAGTCAGATAGGATGTATCTAAGTTTACTTTTAACTCTTTCCTTTTATGGATCCAGCATCACTCAATTTGATCAAATAGCTACACGGATCATCTAGGCAAAATCTAGAATGAGTCAGTGGAATTTGAAATTGGGAGAAGTTGTCCATATTTGAGGGCCATACTTTGCTTAATTTTATTAATATTTTGGGCAGGAGTATTTTTTATACTTGGGAAGGTGGGCTGGGGAAGTTGGAAAGTACCTTATTCCACTTTACTTCCTGGTATATACACAGCCGAAAGGTTCAGATTAATTTGGGTGGACTGATATCTTAAATACTCACATCTCTTGTTTACTCTGAGGTGACTTTCTGATGTTAGAGGCTCTATTCTTCTTCCATCTGTATCAGTTAGATCATTTTTTATTGCAAGGGACAGAAAACCCAACTCAAATGGACTAAACCAAGCAAGGAAAATGTATTGTCTCACATGTCTGAACCATTGTCACTAAAATACATTTCTTCTCTCCTCTCAGCTCTGTATCGTCTGTATTTTCTCAAGTCTTAGGTAGGATCTCCCTTTGTGATCACAAGAGAACATCTAGAAACTCTCAGGGTCACATACATCCATATTAAAGTCTTTGTTGGCTGGGATAATTTGAGCTGCAAACAACAGAAAATATGATTCAAGTTAGCTTAATCAATGAGGAAAATCTTCCCCTTACACAACAAGAAATCCAAAGATGTAGCGAGATCCAGATTGTTTAAGTGCCTCGATAATGTCATCAAGGAGCCAAGTTTGTCTACTCCTTTATTTTCAGTATCAACTTTTCTCTCAGAACAGCCCCCCACATGGTCACACAATGGCTGTTGGAATTCAAAGTGTCATATCCAGACATTGCAATGCACAGCAAAAGAAGTAAAACTACCTCTTCCTCCAGCTTTTTCTTCAGAAAAAGGAAATGTTCCCAGAATCTCCTAGAAGATTTCTCATATATTATGGGACAGAATTATTCCACTTGCCCGTTTTTTAACCAACCACTGACAAGTGGGATACAATTATCATGTTAGCTTAGACAAGTGGTTTTCAACCAGGGAAGATGTTGTCTCACAGAGACAATATCCAGACACTTTTGGGCATGTAGTGGGCATCTAGTAGGTAGAGGACAGGGATGATGCTAAGCATCCTACAGTGCCCAGGACACAGCCCTCACAACAAAGAACTATCTGGTTCAACATGTCAGTATTGCTGAGATTGAAAAACCTTGGCTTAGAGTGGAATGGTTAGTGAAGAGTCAACCACAATGTCTTCTACAGTGTTCTATCTGGAAACAACAGTTTTTGTCCCAACATTTCTAAGGAAATCTCACTATCATGTCCATCCCTGAACCAATTACTGTGTACAGGAGGATGAAGTGGAATGAAGGAATGATTGGTTTAAGCCTAGGTCAGGTTCTCCACCTCTGAGCCAGGATGAGTCAACCCTACCTGAAGCTGAGAGTGGGGGAAGAAAGGGTGATACTGCAGACAGAGCTGGGGATGGTAATCAAGATGAGGTGAATAGATGCTGGGTAGCAAAAACAACAGATGCCCACCACCCACCTCCTCCCATCAAGAGACTACAGAGGCAAGAACTATGTTTGTACTTGGACTCAAAATAGCAGCAGCAGCAGTGGAAGGTCAATGGGACTGTCTAGGAAGACTCTGGACTGGTGCCAGTGAATTCTCCATTGCACACGGTAGGTAGATGTCCTATGGCTTTAATCACCTCCGTCCAGGCAGCACTTTTCACCTAAGGAGGTGCTCAGTCAGCCTGGCAAAGTGTAAGCAGGAGAGGCAGAGAAGGGGGAGGGAATGGAGGAGGTGGTAGCTAAGAAGTGTTCCTAGAGAGGGAGAGTTGGGGCACAGGTGTGCTGTGTGTCCCCAACCTCAGATGATTTCTCTGCCCTGGAACTGAGCTCTATGGATTGCATCACCCAGGCCCCTTTGTCCTCTGGTTTATGGTTGGGTTTGGTCAATGGTTGGCATCACCAGGAGATGAAAGGGAGGGAGGAGAGATTCAGACATTTACTCCTCCTGATTCTTCCTTGCTGTCATGGTTCTTACAGTGGCTACATTCCATTATGACCAGTGCTTCTGTTGAGTCATTCTTCTTTCATGATGCTTCTTTCATCTAGACTCCATCATACCATTCCCTCCCTTTGCTCCTTCAGGCCTAAAGGTGGCATGTTGACTCCCGGAGGTTACCTTCTTGAGTGACTCAACACTCCGTATTGCTTCCCTTATTCCTAACTACACGTCTGTATATAGTACCTTCAATAGAAAGTCTCTGAGTGTGTTGTCTGATTCCTCTAAGAATCCTGACTCAGACAATAGGCAGATAGCAGCAAATATGGAAAGAGCCCAGATGTCCATCGACAGAAGAATGGATAAAGAAGATATGGTACACACACACACACACACACACACATATACACAATGGAATATTACTCAGCCATCAAAAAGAATGAAATCTTGCCACTTGCAATGATGTGGATAGAACTAGAGGGTATTATGTTAAGTGAAATAAGTCAGTCAGAGGAAGACAAATACCATATGATTTCACTCATATGTGGAATTTAAGAAACAAAACAGATGAACATAGGGGAAGGGAGGGAAAAATCAAATAAGATAAAAATTGAGAGGGAGGCAAACCATAAGAGATGCTGAACTCTAGGAAACAAACTGAGGGTCAGTGGAGGGGATGTGGCAGGGGGGATGGGATAACTGGGGGTGTGGCATTAAGGAGGGCACTTGATGTAATGAGCACTGGGTGTTATATGCAACTGATGAATCACTAAATTCTACCTGTGAAACTAATAAAAAATATAGGCAGGTGGCAGGTCCAGGATCCACTGAGCCACACTGTCATACAAGGTATCACATGCCTCGTTCACATCCAATGTTCTATAAGTCTAAAGGATAGTCACTCACACTTGTTCTTTAGGACCTAGCCTTCTTGGGAAGCCTAATAGTTAAAATTATGGATTTGAGGGTTATTATCCCTCTCTGCTTCTAGTCCCTGCCAACATTTGTACCCTATTGTCTAAGTAAGTAGAAAGTGTGCTGACAATGCTATATTTGATAATGCTACCTACCATTTCTTGAACACTTATAAGATGCCAGATGCTGTACCAAGCACCTTATATGTTTTACCTCATTTAATTTGCACAACAAACTTATGGGTTAGATACTATTATTTTTCTTGTTTTATAGCTGAGAGAACTGAGGCTCAGACAGTTAAGTAACAAGATGAAACAGCTGATAACTATGGTCATTAACACCAGTACTCATCAATATTTCTGATTCTCTTCCCTTCCCTGGATACATAGAAAGCTATATTTCCCATCTTTCTTTGCAATTGGGGAAGATCTTGTGACTAGTGTTCTCAATGGGAAGTGACAAGGTACTTCTGGGCTGACATATTTCAGAGCTGGCATGCGACCTTCAATCATCATTCCTCTGCCTCTGCAGTCATGGTAGCATGTGTTGAGAAGGGATGCCTTAAGATTAAAGCAGCTTGCACTGCTGAGCATTACATGAAGGGAGCTGCCCTGCGGAGGCCCTCAGACCTGCACTGACTTGGTGGAAAGGCAAAATAAACTCTCATTGTGTTAAGAAACTGGAAATGTGGTGCTATTTGTTACTGCAGCATAACCTACCCTGTGCTGACTGAAACAGTGGAGGAGCTGGGATCAAATACAAGTCTTTCTGAGCCAAAAGGCAGTGTCCTTAACTACTGAGCAAATTGCTTCTCTCTGCCTCTTTATCCAAGAAGACTTCTTAGAAGTTGTCACCCTGGAAAGATGAGAGAAAGGGGACATGAGAAAGGAATGTGATACTTATGAACCCTCTTACTAGAAGAATAAAAGAGTTAGGAAAGAGATTAGGAGAAAATCATGCTTGTCTTTCCTTTGGTCATTATATACATAAAAAATAATAATAATAAAAAAAAGGGATTCTTTGGAAAAAATTTTTATAAGTAGGGCCTCTGGCATTTTTGCATATGGCCAGGGAATTAATTGTAGCTGCTCCTCATTGGAAATAATTTTGCAGCCCATCTCTAGGGAAGCATAAATGGGAATGCTCTCTGCTTTGGAAGAGAAGCTCCAAGCTATAGCCCTTCTGTCTGCAAGTGAGATAGAACCTCCATTCTGGTCACTGTCTCCCTATGTGGCTTTTCTCCTTCTTAGTTCAATAAAGACAATTTGTTGGCTTAAGACTGTTTATTAATGTCAACCACCTTCTCCTTTCAGTCTTCTTTTACCTGCCGTCCCCAGATCCCAAGATTGACAGGCCATGACTTTGTTTTGGAAAGAACCCAGGTAATGAGGCCAGTGTCCCCATATCTAAAGGCACTTTGTGTAAAAAATCACAGTCTCCCAAGGTTACTAGAGAACCTGAGTTTAAAGGGATTACTTTGGAAACCAAGATGTTAAAATGACCTTGCTTTCTCCACTGAAGAAGATAATTCTATTGTAGGGGAAAAGGACTGACGAGGAAGGTGGCACCAACTGCCCACATATTCATATACCTATGGATGAGAACATGGACCACCCAGTCTTACCCATATTCCAAAGCATGTGTATATGGGTCCCCAAACTGGGAACAGCTATGAGAGGATTTGCTAATTAGCATCATGCTTACACATTTATTGTCAACTATAATTACTTGTTTATTAGAGCAGAGGCTTCCCTGTTTATTACAGTCATTATGGTTTGTCAGTAAGAGATAATGTGCTTGAATTTCACAAGTATGTATGAATTGCACAAATCTTGCCAGTCCTAGCTAGGACCAACTCTCAATGAAAATGCTCAGAGAAGATAATTCTCAAGGAGGCACGCAATTTTATTTCAGCTAATAAAAAGTTATCCTGTCCAACAGAACTGCAAATTGTCTCCTAAACAAGGAATTTGCAGCAAGCTCCCTCCTACTTAGCAGTAATCTATATTTCTGGTCTGTTGTGTTAATGCTAGGCGCTGTGCTTGGCGCTTACTTGATATGTGTGTTCTTACCCATTCTCATCACGCCCTCTAAGGGAGGGATCCATGGTCCCATTTTCTAGATAAGGAAACTAAGGCTCAGAGAGATGACATGACTTGCCCTGAGAGACATGCCTAGGAGCAGCATCCAGGCCTTTCTTACTACAAAGCCCATGTCTTGTTCATTCTACACACACACGCTGCTCACACGCATGTTCCCCATATAAGTGAACTGGAAAAGATTGTTAGCCAAGGTAGTTTTTCTGGGGCACATAACTGCAGGGGTGTATATAAAGGGGAATTGCTGGGTGACAGGCCTGTGAGATAGAGTCTCAAGATTAGAAAAGCAGAGCTGAGGTGTTACAGCGTGTTAGTGTAGGGGAGCTGGTGATGGGAGGAGGTTGTGTTGTTTTACTGAGGATGTTAGAAAACATGATGCCCAGCTCAAAAATTGGAAGATCAAAATTTATTAATTTGGCTGTTATGGATGGGGTAGGACAATCAGAACATTAAAAATCATTAGTTAGGTTTCTGATTATATTTAAACCTTTTTGTTTTTGCAGATGCTTTTGGTGGTGGGAGGGGCAGGAGTTGCAGCATGTAGAGAGTGCCATGCATTGAGTGGCCTCTGGCTGTGTCAGCACAAGGAGCTAGAGGTCACTACAACCATAAGGAAAATAGCCAACTGTTACTGAGAATTCACTATGTGCCAGACACCATGTTAAGTGTTTTACATTAATTTTCTCATTTAACCTTTATATCACGCTGCAAGGTTGTTTCTATTTTGTGTACAGATGAGGAAACAGGCACAGAAGGGTTGAGTAAGATAGCCAAGGTCACACAACCAGGAACTATCAAATTCAAGACACAGTGTCCCACCTTATCTGCACTAACAGAATTCTGAGACATGCCCATACACTATACTCGTTATTAACCTGATTCCAGTGTGTGAGAATGCATCCTGGACTTCAAGAGGCAAATTTGTGTTTTCTTACTTTCTTATATTGAGGTATTTACTTACACACAGTAAAGTGCACAAATCTTAAGTGGATAGCTTAACAGATTTTTACACAATTAAATACTCATGTAACAGCTCTCTATATTCATAGCTATATCTAATCTAAAAAGGTAGAGATGATAAATACTGCAGGAAGTGAAGGTATAATTTTAAAATTTCCAGTTAATATTGTTTAGAATAGAGCAATATCGCATGCACATGAATGGCATTACATACATCTTGGTGTAGTTTATAGAGCTCAGGTTTTTCCTATTTTGCAGGATATATGAATCTAGACACTCGGGATGTACGAGGTGCAAGTTGGCATAAATCAGGATACTAAGGGGCTTTCTTTGGTTTTGACTAACTCTGTCTCACATCTCATGCACAGATTAACTTTTGTGCTCTCCACATAGGGGAGACGACATATCCTGTGAATTCCCCAGGACAAAGAGGGTATATAAATTCAAGGTTTTATTATTGCATGTATGTATCTAAAAATCAATATTTCTATCTGTCTGGCTATCGATCTACATGTGCACATCAGACAGCCATTTAAAATAGGCTCTTTTTAAAGCCATGTTGCATTAAGTGAGCTCTCTGTTAAAATGGGTTATATATAGCACATGGCTAAAGTTTGCAGGGTATGGGTATCATTGTACATGTGTGAACTGGGGGGGGGGTAATTCATGGTATAAATACAGATTATATTTCTGTTTAGGATTACATATGTACGTGCACATCTCAGGTTCCTATAATTCTATGCATAGTCACATGTCACTGGAATAAGACAATATGTTCCCAAAGAGGGTTGGTTGGTCAAGGGCTTTGTCCCCACAAAGGACAAAAACCCTCATGTTCTGGGACCAGGTGTGGGGTGGACACATCAAAGGCACATCCAGTGGAGCTTGGGGAATCTTCAGCTGAGACTACTTCTTTCTTTGTCCAAGGATGACTCTGAGCAGGCAACTACCTCTCAGCACAATTGAGAAGCAGATTCTGTCTTTCATGTCCACTGCCTCATTGCAGGCTTTTTGAATATTTAACAATACAATTTGCCTTCCCAGAAACAGAGTTTGGAGAAGCTTTTGTACTCTCCATGCAGACATTGGTAAAGTAGGTGAGCAGGAGGGCTGTGAGACATGGAGCTGGCCACAATCATTCCCCTCCAGGAGTATCTTCAAATTGAAAACCCCAACAGATGGCTCTGAGCTAAGAATGTAGCAGGGAAAGGAGGTTGTGCAGGTGGTTTCAGGCACCAGTCAGGAGGCTTAGAGAGGAAAAGGAAGTGCTGAGCTGGTATCAAGTGACCATGGCATGTGGTGAGAGGGAAACCAGAGACTTACTCTCCACTAACGTATAAGAGCTTGGCTCAAATTCAGGCTACTGCAGTGTATTTCACTGAATGGTGAAGCTGGAACGAACCACATCACTCTTCAGATCCCATGCTTAACGGACGGAGCTACCCAGGCACCCCATAATCTGTTTAGTTTCTTTCTAGCACTTATCACCATATGAAATTAACTTATTTATTTGCCCACACTTTGTTCACACAAATGTGAACTTTGTGAGAGCAAAGCCTTCATCTATCTTGCTCCCTATTGTATCCGCATCACTGAGAATGGTCCAGGACTCCAGTGGTGAACACACAAATCTCTGCTCAGCACTTTTCCATACCATTATGTTGCCTCTTTTTGATATTGATTTGGAACTTGCTCTTTCCTCACTCATTTCTGGAGAAGAATATCAACTCCTAGTAGGGAAGTGTTCACCCTGCCCATGTAGCGGCTGGTAACTGTAGGGTGGGGGCCTGACTTTGAGCTTTATCTTATAAAGCAGTTTCTCTACAGTGGAACCCAAGTACCACCTGTTTCAGAATTGCCCAAGGAACTAGTAGAAAATACACATCCCAAGTCTATGATTGACAAAGAAGTAAAAAAATCTCTGGAGGTGAGAATTTACTGGGAAATCTGCACTTTTAACAAGCACCACAGGTATCTTAGAGGCATCCTTAGTCTTCAGAGGAGCTCTCTTAGGTTTTAAGTTCAGTCCCCCAACTAAGCATACAAAATAATTTTGCTTTTTCCTGGTGAGTTCTCACATTTATACTTGCATTGTCTTGTGAATTATCAAACTCTCTGTCTGAGGTCAGAGTAGAGTGCCTTGGGGCAGAGAAAGCATGGGCACAATGACTGATGTTCTCAGTGCCCTTATGTAAGAGTTATCAATTGCTGTGTAAGAAATTACCCCCAAATCTAGTGTGTTTCTCACATTTGGAACACTTTTTTGCTCATTAGAAACTCCTTGAGAAGGATGGGGTAGGGTGACATGAGTCAGGGGCAGAAAAAGAAGAGAAAATTAAAATCCATTTCAGATGATCCCTTATCAGTGGCTCAGTGAAAAGCTTACATAAAGAGGAGCCTGGGCTTTTGGTTAAGGCAAGGCTGTAATAATTGCTCTGGATTCTTGTGATCCACAATTGAAAGAGATCTATTGCTTGGAGTAATCCCTTTGGTGATGGTAGTGATGGTCACAATCCATTTAACAAGTATGTATTGAACACCTACTACATGCCATCACTGACCTAGGCACATGGGATTGAAATGAACCAAAAAAAAAAAAAAAAAATCCCTGCCCCACAGGCTTAAATTCTAGAAGAGGAAATGGAAGGAAATGATGCTAGCTAGCACCTCCCTTCCTGTCCAAAGCATTTCCTTCTCATGAGTTCTTAGTCATGAGGGGTTTAATCTCCACCAGGTCTTCAGGTTCAGTGAGGGATTCCCAAAACTTTATTTCTCCCAAGGCTTGCAGATGGATATCTACTCAAATACTCATGTATTTCCTTACATGCTGGGAAATGGACTCTTGGTTGAGAGGTAGATGTCTCTCTATGTGTGTTTGGGGTGGGGGCTGTGATAGAGTACAGAGAGTTTAAAACAACCACATTTATTTTACAGCTTCTGTAGGTCAGGAATTCAGGCACAGCTAAGTTGCGTCCTCTGGCTCAACTTCTTTCATGAGGCTGCAGTCAAACTTTTGGCCAGGGCTACCCTCATTTCAAGGCTCAACTGGTGAAGGATTCATTTCCAAGCTCACTCATATGGTTGTTGGCTATTGGACTAAGGGCCTTGGTTCCTTGCTGGCTATTAGCTGGAGGCTATCCTCAGTTCCCTGCCATATAGGGCCTCTCTCAACATGGGAGCTGGTTTCCACCAGAGTGGGCAAGTGAGAAGAGCCAGAGAGAGAGTGAGAGCAAGATGAAAGTCAGTCTTTTGTAATCTGATCTCTGAAGTGATATGCCATCACTTTTGCTGTATTCTATTTACTAGAAGCAAGTCACTAGGTCCAACCCACACTCAAAAAGAGGGGATTATGCAAGAGCTTGACTACCAGGGGATGGGGATCATTGAAAACCCTTTTAGATGCTGCCTATCACCGCCTTAGCCTGAGTTTTAAATAAGGGACACAATATGGCAGACAGATAATAACTGTGTGGGGATTCTATGTGGCACAGAAATTTAATTTAAAAGGCACTGTTGCATCATAAGAAGAGCATAGACTTTAGATTGAGAGAGGCCTGTCAGCTTTGGTGTTAGAATCTCAGCTTTGGTATTCACCAACTGCATAGTCTTAGGCTTAGTTATTCTGAGCCTCAGTTTTCTCACCCCAAAAATGTCGAAAATACCCACTACCTAAAGAGTTTTAAAAATAAAAAAATCACTTGGGTAAGGCACTTATTAAAATGCATTTTCCCAGGTTCTCCTCAAGAAATTCTTATTCAGGAGACCTACGTGGCACTTAAGAATTTCTATTTTTAATAAATGCACAAATATTTCTAAGTATGTATGAAAAAGGTGTGTGGCTCAGTACATGGTAGCTATTAATAATTTGCATAACTTTAATTCTGCAATTATTCTTGAGAAACAATATGTTTGAAGAGATCCAACTGATATTTAGAAAGCAAACTATACTGAAGATCAGAAGATGTAGAAGTTTGAGCTCTTGTCTGACACTTACTTTGCTGTGGGATCTTGGGCACAAAGCCACCTAATCTTTCTGGACCTCTTTTTTTTTTTTCTTTCCACCCTCTGCAAAATGTCTTCTAGCCTGAGTACTCTCTGTCTAGATGAAGAAGAAACAATAGCAGTTAGTATGGGATCACTTTAGGACTCCCCTAGTTGGAGAAGCAAGTGCAATGGCCTCCATAATAAGTCTTCTGAAATCTTCATCTCCTAATATTTATTCCTGAAGACTATTCCTTAGAGCCTCTTATTCTTCTACCCTTCTAATTCATATGACCCCAACATCTCTGTATGTAATGAGATATATCTGAAAAACAACCTCATTTAAAAGAATAAATCTATTAAGGAGCTGAGAACTTTCTGGCATGAAATGAAAAATATTGATTGCTTCTCACCTGTTAGCAGTGAAATCCCATCCAGTTAATTAACCTGCTCAGAGATAAAGTTTATTACTGCCCTTCACCTTCAGCTCCAAATCTTTAAAACCACTAAAACAAGTAACTGGTCGATGAGTAAATCTTCTCCCAGATTGGCATTCAGGGCCTTCTGTGATCTGGCTCCAGTCTACCTTTCAGTCTTGACTTCCAGCTGCTTAATTTCAAGCACCTACTGCTCCAGTCAAATGGAAAAACTGAAGTATTCAGAATCCCTCCTCCAAATTCTACATATTTTAACTCAGTTCATATCTCTCAGAAAGCCAAGAAAAAGACTTTCTTGGAGCTCTGGCATCTCCACTTCTCCCCACCTCTCCCAATTGCTGCCAAGCCATAAACATAGTTACCTCCTTATTTTAAACCATCCCCAAATTTTTATACCTTTGTAGCATTTATTATTTTGGACCTCATATATACATATTTATAGTACTAGAGCCTTGAGGATGCAATTCCAACCAATCCATTTTTTGTGTTGCCATCTTCCAACACAATGCCTTGCCTATGATTGGTGTTGAGTAAATATTTTTTGACTACTTGAATGGAGACTCATTGATTAACATTTTCTTTACTGTGGCTTTTACTCTTGGGGCTCACAACCATTGTTTCATCAATAGAGTAAGGAGACTCTAACTAAGTGAGGTGCTTTTCAGTATTTACATTATATTCAAAACAGAGCCCTCAAGCCTTCCAGTCTTTCTGAAAACAGCCCTGTTGTTGCTCCCTGTCCTTAGTAGCTTTCTGTTTCTAGAAATCTTTTTCCTTTCCGTGGAAGAGTTGGGAAAAACAGTCTTATGGATATCACCCCTTTCTATAACTCTGAATATAGGTTTCATATGGCTCTTCTACTCCTACCCCAATTTACTTGCATGACACACTTGAAACTGGTATTTTATGAGTATTAGTATTTTACAAGACCCTGAAATTCAATTATAGGTAAAGCAGATATTCAGTCATGTCTGAGAGCACTCACATGAATGTGTTTAGGTTGAAGGGGAGAAATAGAGTAGCTTCACTGAAACGAAAAGGCCCTTCTTTCATTCAGCATTCATTTTTTTGATCACCCACTAGGCTTTAGGCACTATGTTATATGCTAATGATACAAACATAAATACTGGTCCCTGCCTTCAAGGAGCTCTGTGTCTTGTAGAGGGAGATGAATATATGATGAGATCATTATTATAGAGTGTGATTTGCACAATGTCAGAGTCAGGCACAGGGTGATGTGGTGCACAGAGAATTTTCTTTGAGAGCAGATGGATTTTTGTAACAAAGAAATTCTCTTTTGCAGCAGAGTGGGTGTGCTGATATCAGTAATATACATATTATTTTGTAGTTGTTTTTGTAGTTATTTTTGTAGTATCCTCTTCCAACCACTCACCTTGGGCCAGGTGTCAGCATCCATGGTGGGTGTTGAGGCATGATTCATATAAGCAGCCACCTTGGCTTAATCAAGACCCAGACTTAGGTCCTTGCTCCTTAGAACTTGTAGGAATAAATCATTCAAGGAGATGGCAGCAAAGGGGTAGTTTTCTTATGATTCATAGGGCAGAACTTCATGTCAGTGATATTTTGGTGCAGAGATTTTGCACGCTTCTCTATCTATGGCTCCAATATTTCTAAAGGCATTACCACAGCTGTGTAGATGACTCATTGGGATAGCTTGCCCAAGTCTATGACCCTGGAGGTGTGTGTGTATTGAGGGGGAGGGAGGTTATGAAGAAAGGCAAGAAAGCAAACCTAAGTTTTAAATGACTAAAGTCTACAACTCTAAGTACTGAGTTATTTATATAGACCACTTTAAGTTTTCTTTTTCTTGCTCTTCACATTTGGGGAGACCTTACTACTCACTAGAAACTCCTTGACAAGGATGGGGTAGGGTGACATGAGTCAGAAACAGAAATAAAAAAGGAAATTAAAATCCATTTCAAATTACCTCTTGTCAGCAGCTTAGTGAAAGGCTTGGATGGAGGGAGGCTGGAGATATTGGTTAGGAGGAGGCTGTAATATTGCTCTGGGTTCTTATGATTCACAATTGGAAGAGGTCTATAGCTTGGAGTAATGATGACTCCAATGACTTTGATGATGGTGATGGTGGTCATATTCCATTCAACAAATATGTATTGAGCACATACTACATGCCATCACTGACCTAGGCCCATAAGATTAAAATGGACCAAAACAACAACAACAAACAAATCCTGCCCTTTGGAGCTGAATTTCTAGAAGAAACTAGCAAAAATGGTGCTGGCATCCCCCTCCCTCTTTGAAGCGTTTCTTCTCATGAGTTCTTAGTCATGAGGGACTTAATCTCCACCGAGTCCCAGAGTTAGTGAGAAAATCACAAAACTTTATTTTTTCCAAAGCCTGCAGACTGATATCTGCTTACAATGTTTATGAGCAGGGAAACGGACTCTGGTTGAGATGTAGAAGGCTCTGCGTATGCGTGTTGAGAGGGCTGGTGATAATGGACATTGGGAAGAAATTCTACAACCTTACTATCCACACTTTCCAGCTGGGGGAAAATGTACCCTGAATTGCTCCTTTCCACCCCACTTGCCTTTCTCCCTTTCTTGCTCCCTCCTCCCTTCCTTCCTAAATCCCTCCCTAGCCTCCTTCCTTCCCTTTCCTTTGGTCCCTCCCCATCCCCTTCCCTCGAACAGTTCTCTTCTCCTCTCTCTCTCTCTCTCTTTCTCTCTCTCTCCCTAGCCTCTTTTCCTCTTGGCCCCTTTCCCTCCTCCATCCCTCCGCGGCGTCTGCGTCAGGCCCCTACTTGCGTGACGCGCGGGGTCTGGGTGGGAGCTGTCCACTCGCCTGGGGTGCTGAATGCAGCAGCGGCGGCCGCGGCGGCGGCGGCAGCGGCGGAGATAGCTGAGAGCCTTCTCCGCTGCAAGAACCTTGTTTCCATTTCTCGGACGGTCAGCTCACCGCCCCGCCACCTCCCTTCCAGCACCACCCCTTTGGGAACTGAGCCAGGGGGGCAGCAGTCGCGGCGGCGGGTGCTGAGCAACGGCGGAAGACGAGACAACACCTGGCAGCAGCCTGGAATCTGATTTGCTTCCTCTCGCCTTTTATAAGAGATATATTTATATACGGCTTTGAGGAGTCGCGAGGACCAAGCCGGAGCCAACTGCTGGCTGTCTCCCACCTCGGCCACACTGCTTCGTTTCCCCCTCCCCACCTGCAACTGGCACCGCAAACAAGCCTTACCTCGTTGCATCTGCGAGGAGGTAGCAACAGCGAGCCCAACCAGCCGGAGGCAGCGGAGAGGAGGGAGGGGCGTGGGGGGGGGGTTGGCAGAGAGCCGGCCGAGGCCGCCCTTGGTGGGGGTAGCGGGGGCAGAGCTGCCGCGAAGACCCAGCAGCCGCCCTCCTCCACCCCCACCCCTCCAGAAGCACTCTTTCCTGATTATTTGAGAACCGAATTATTATTCTTCCACTAGTTTTATTTCATTTTTTATTGCCCCCTCTCCTCACTCCCCAGCCGCCCCCACCCCTACGCCTGCCTCGCCGCTGGTTGCATGGCAGCGCTGCCCGGGAGCGGGGGCTCAGAGCCGGCCCCCAGGGAAGGAGGAGGAGGAGGAGGATCATGAAGCCGGTAGTCGCGGCCGCGCCGGACGGCGAGCAGCAGCCAGAGGACGAGCCGGAGCAGCCCCCGCCCCGGAGACACCGGGACGCCGACCAGCATTCACTGCTGCCGCCACAGCAGCATCGGCGGCCGCGGGCAGACTCGGAGCAAGAGGAGGAGGGCGACAACGGCCCAGAAGAGGAAGAGGAAGAGAAGGCGAGGCCACTCACCCGCCCGGATCTGCCCTTCTACTGGCCTTTGCCCCTCGCCCAAAGGGACCTTTGATGGAGCCAAAGGGAAGGGGCCCTGGATTTACAGACTGCCGCAGGGGTGGGCTGGGGGCTGAGATCATGTAACTACTCCTTCCTCCTGTCTCTTCCCACACGCCCCTTTTCTCTACCCCTTCTCTCTGCTCCACTGCCTCCTGTCCCCTATACACACACCTTTCCTCTAGCCAGGATCTTAATGCTCAGGAAGGAAGCGGCTCTGCAAGGGTTAAAGGATCTTTTCTTTTTTCCCCCTTTCTTTGCCCTTCCTCAGTCCATTATTCTCCCACTTCTGTTCTCCTTAATTGGCTTTACCCTCTTCCGTGCAGCCTTTTGGCTGCAGAGGCAAAGCACAAGCCCCTTGCCCAATTTCACCTGCAATCCCTACTCACGCCCCACCCCCCAACCGCTCTCTTAAAAACAACTCTGGTGCTTCTGGGGATTAATTGCCCCAGTTTTCCGCCCAGGAGAATTAAAACTTCTCCCAACATCCTCTCCTCCCCACCGTACCCCCCACACCCCACAACCAATCTCCAGCTTCCTGAGGAAAACTATCTTTTCTCTCTGCACATACAGTACTCAATTTTTCACTGAGCTGTTTTGCCCTAAGTGCAGCTCAGTCCACTCCAAATTTGATTTATAATCGTCCCCACCCTTTTATACAAAAGAAAAGAGATTTCCCACTGCCTAGGAATTTGAGAAGAACTGAAAATATCTTCTCTTGGGAAACTTTCTGACAACTAGACCTTGATCTCAAGGCCCAAAGAGCCCTTCCTCAACATTTTTTTTTATCCCCCTTCCCCTGCCATACCCCCAAGTCAAAGGCAAAAAAGGAGACACTCTGAGCAAAGCTAAGGTTGGTGGGGGGGGGGGGGCAAGAAAACCCTTTTTGTTGTTGTCAGTCTTTCCAGGGAGAATTCAGAACCAGTGACTCACAGTTCTCTGTCCTGGGGGCAATTGATTTGCTACTTTGAGGGGGTGTAAGAGGAGGCAGCAAGAAAGCAGATTCCCCCCGTAACACAGCTCTGCTGGGGACCCCCCCAAAACCATTCTCCTATCTTCCTTTGAAAAGACTCCAGCTGCCCCTCCTGGGCTCCCTGCTTCCCCTGGGCACATGCTGATGCCCTTGAGCGGGCTGCTCGGGTGGTGGTGGTGCTTCTGTTGTTGCTGTGCCTGGTACCGCTGTGGATCGTGTGCCCCGGCTCCCCAGATGTTGCGCCACCAGGGTCTCCTCAAGTGCCGCTGCCGCATGCTCTTCAATGACCTGAAGGTTTTCCTACTGCGGCGCCCCCCTCCAGCGCCCCTGCCCATGCACGGCGACCCCCAGCCCCCCAGTTTGGCGGCCAACAACAACACCCTTCCGGCTCTGGGTGCCGGGGGGTGGGCAGGCTGGAGGGGGACTCGAGAAGGGGTGGGCAGGGAGACCACTCCTCTGCCACCTCCACCACCTTTGCCACCTTCTTCTGTGGAAGATGACTGGGGTGGCCCAGCCACCGAGCCACCCACCTCGCTGCTCAGCAGTGCCTCCTCAGATGACTTCTGTAAGGGGAAGGCTGAGGATTGCTACTCACTGGGCAGCAGCCTGGACAGTGGCATGAGGACCCCGCTCTGCCGCATCTGCTTCCAGGGGCCGGAACAGGTGAGACCCTTTTTCCCTTTTCCTGCTGCCTTATGGTGTCTCTAGGTCTTGCACATTACTACTCCCCTGGTTGCCCTGGGGAACCATAGTGCTGTCTCTAATGTGAGGAATATACGTTTTAAGGGCTCCTCAATGATGTTTCTTGTGGTTAAGTTTGCCCAAAAGGTGTCTGGTAGAGCCTGTTTGGTGACTCAGTTGTACCCCAGTTTTTGAATTTTCCTTCCAATGCTAGTGTCTTCAATTCCATCCAGAAATTCCATAAGCATCCACAGAAGAGAAGATTCAGAAGTCAGAAGTGATAAAATGAAGGAACTTGGTGGTACATTCATGCTTGAAGCCAAGATACCTTTTTATCTGATTTGTTGTTACTGACATTTCCCCCAGCCCATCTTCAGTCCCAGATTCAAACATCTTCCCTCTTTGGAGGGAAATGTGCAGAGATTGTCTCCTCTTTCCCTATTCTCATAGACTGAAACACAACAGGCCTGACCCTATTCTCTTACTTTGAACTACCCCCTACCATATTACACTGACATCCTCAGCAGTATGTTTTAGTCAGCAAGGAAGAAATGGGGAGAGATTCTAGGTCCAAGAAGACTCTACAGTTTGCTAAGACACTTCTTGGAAGACTTATGTTTTTTTTCCTAGGTTGAAAGCAAATAGGTAAGTGGGTTGAGAGTGAGTTTAAGAGATATGGAGAAGGAAGTAAGGAATCTTGTCATATCTACTCCCCTTCTCAGGCCTGAAGCACATCAACTTAGAATATCCCTTAAACCGTCCCCATCCAGGACAGGGGTTGCCAAGTACAATCATGGACCAGTCTTCCTAAGTTTGAAGGTCCTCCCTTCCCTGTTCATTCAGATTTTCACAGATAGACTCACCCCAGCCCTTTCAGCTCCACTTCCAATCTAGTGTCTGCTAGAGGCTGGAGATAGTATGTGGACATTCCCCAAGAGTCATGAATTATGGCAACACTTCCCACAGAATCCCAGATAGAAAAGTCTCATCTGAAAAATCTGATCTAGTTAGTGATGCTGGAGAAGGAACGTTAAATTGCACCTTGGTCAGGGTTCTGTGGTCGCATCAGCTACTTTTTCAGTAGCTTCCCAGAAGTGGAAGGAAGACTTCTGGATGCTTCCTGAACAAGTGGGAGAGCAGTAGATGCCATGCCAGTGATCCTGAGGGGGCTCTGGCTCTTGCTGAAGGCTTGCTTTGTGAGAGACAGGCTTAGCTGATATTTTCATTCATTTTATCTTTGCTCTGAATGGGCAACATGCTTCAGGGACAGATGATAACCAGGGCCACAGCCTGGGCATTATGAGAGGAGGTGACATAGATCTCAGTGTGCATAAATGTTTCTGAGGGGCTAAGGGCTGGGTTCCTCCTTCTTATGACTAGGCTTACTGAAGTCCCAAATGAAGTCCTGCCCAGAGTTGAGGACTCTTGTTAGGTGAGGCAGTCCAGGGCACCTGCTCAGTGCCTTTTTCCAGACCTTGTCTCCACTTCCATTCATGGGCACAAGGTGGGATGGCTTGGCTGAGAGCAAGAGTGAGGCCTCATTTTGGGATGCTCCTGGTCAGCCTTTTGCCCTAATCAGGAGCCTCATCTTTTCCAAAAGAAAGAATTACTTAGCTTCCAAATTTCTTAAGCTTTTTTTTTTCCCATATGGGTTGGCTTAGGTCTGCATGTCACAGGGGCTGCTGGGAGTGTGGCTTCTGGCAGAAACACCCTTGTCTCTAGAAAACAGCAGGACTTGGAGCCTGTTCTGGATGGTATTTCACTGTGTGAACTTCTTCAAATCACTTTATGCCTCTGGGCCCCTTTTCCAACTTCTGTGGTTTAGAGGCACCTTTTTCTGTCCTCCTTTTTTTCCTTATAAGTGTGTTGGGAGGATTCAGTAGATAATAAGCCTGAAAACATCTTGAAAGGGATTAAAATATAATGGCAGGTATTTTGATCATGAAAAAGCAGTACTTTGTTGAAAAGAAGAAGAAAAGGATCAGTAGGAATATTGTGAAATACCCGCATGTGATATGGGGTCTGGGCGGAGGTTAGGAGCTTTTATTTCTTGTTCATTATTTTTATGGTGTGTCATAAATAAAGCACTGAATAAAAAAGCTAACACCAATAAAGGAATGGGCTCTATTATTATGTGGAAGGAATAGGGGCATCGTGTTGGCATTAAGACTGGATTAAGTCAAGCACTCCCTGCATATGATGATTCTATTTGGGGGTTTGTATTATTCGTGCAGGAGCCAGGAGATTTTAATGAGATTGTGCTATAGTAGTGATAAGAGAAGCATGTGTTGGATATGAACATATTTTTCCCTCTTTTTACTCAATTTTCTTCACAGGATTTCAGTGAGGAAGGGCGACAAAGGGGAGATGGGGAAACCCTCTAGAGTAGGAAGAGACAGAGAGACAGAAAGACAGAAAGTGAAGAGCTGAGATATCAGTATCCTATTTTCCGTTCAGGGAGCCAGCTGTCCAGCAATCCTGCACATGTGGCTCTGAAGGGAGAACAGTCTGCAATCTCAGCAGCTGAATGTCTTGGTCTTTTCTTTGCCCAAACAAAGGAATCAAACAGCTCCCTAGTCATTTGCCTGCTGCTCCAGGGGCTAAAAGACTGCCCCAAATGAAGATCTGATCTCTTCCTGACAAGGGCTTCTATGTGGTAAGGGGCCACTGGAGGGTCCAACTAGTTCCAGGTTTGCACATCTGTAATGGTCTTTACATTCATTCATTCATGCATGCGTTTACTTTAAAAATGTTTTCTGGGCACCTACAGTGTGTCAGATGCTGTCCCAGGCACTGAGTATCCAGGAGTGAAAAAAACGGGTGAGACCTCTGCTGTCCTGAAGCTGACATTTCTAGTAGAGATGCAGAAACAGACCAGTCAATTAGTAGATAAATAAAGCGATTTCAGATGGTATTGAGGACCATGATGAAAGTCAAACAGGATAATGAGTTAGACAAGAATGAAAGGGAGGTTTTGGGAAAGATGCAACTACATTAGAAAAAGTGATCAGGGACAGCCTTCCCAAGAATGTGCCATCTGAGCCGTCCCCTACGTGATGAGAAGGACCCCCTGATACATTGGCCTGGGGGAAAAGCATTCCAGGTGGAGGAAATAGCAGGTTCAAAGACCTAAGTGTGAACAAGCTTAGCATGTTTGAGAAACAGAAGAGAGGACAGGAGAAGGCAGGTGGATGGTGTGTGAATAAATGCTTGGAGAGCCAACTTGGCTCCATGCTGGAAAGCTGACTGAGTAGCCACTCCCCTCCTCTCAGCCATTCATCCAGGTTGGACAGGGGTCAAGGATCCATGGAAGTGTGGGACAAGAGCCCAGTTGGCAGCTCTTGACCCTCTATTTCTGGCTGAAGCTGCACTGGTTCACTTCGATGGACCATAGTGGGTAAGCTGAGGTCTCTGAAACCAGATGGCCCCAGTTCGAGGCCTGGACAAGTAGCATGCCCCTCCGTGCTTCAGGTTCTTCCTTTGTAAGACAGGGATAATAATGATAGACCCCAACTGATGGTCATTCTGAGCAACAGATCAGTCAACACAGTTAGAGCCATGCTGTCACAGTGTTTTGCTGTTATTATCTCAGAGGGCAAGACAGTGCTCCCTCTGCCTCATTTAAAAGGAACAGTGGGCCCCAGCTCCCAGTCTAGTCCCTGGCAGGACTGCTGTGATTGTGGTCTGGTGGTGGTAGTAGATTGCTTCTTGTGCACTCACAATCCTCTAGGCGCAGAGTGCGGCTCCCCTGTTTCCATCATCAAAGGTCTTTATTAAGTAAGTGCCTCCCTAGGCCTGCTGCTCTGCCAAGCAGAGTCTGGAGACACAGGGCTGATGTGGCCCTGCCCTCTGGGAGTTTCACAATCTAACCCAGACATCAGAGAGACTGATAGAGATCAAGAACTCACAAACAGTGGGCCCCAGGTGAATTATAGTAATATTGGATACAAGAAAGAGATGTGTGCTTAAAAGCAGCTAGTGTGTGGGGTGCCTTTTCAGAGAGACAAGTGGGGGGAATGTGCTACCTTTTCCCCAATTAGTCAGAGAAGGCTTCTCTGTTGGTGCTGAAGACCAAGTGAGAAGCAATGGATGTAGGCTGAGTTTAGACAGCTGGAAGCAGAAGAGCTGTGAGACACATGGACACCTCGACAAAGAGGTGAAACCATCTCCTAGGCAGGGTCAGCTGTGGAGCACCTAGAGATGGGTTCAAGAATGAAATCCACCATGGCAGTGGTGGTGGTGGGGGGGCACCTGTTTTGGACCAAATGGAAAAGAGGAAATGAATTTGGAAGAGATGAGCAGGCTTGGTTTACCTCCCTTATTCTTCCTGGTGTTTGCTTCCATGGAGCTCCACGTTCAGAAGGGGCAAGAGTAGTGTGAAATATTTTAGTCAGTGTTTTGGGTCCTGGGAGAGTAAGAGAAGAGCTTTGCAGTGCTCAGGAAAACCTGGAGATCCCAAGATGCAATCAGAACCCTGGGAATGGAGATCAAGTAGAGCATTTTAGGAGAGACCCATACAGTGTATTATTTTTCTTAGCACTATGGTTCAATTTTACATTTGTGTGTGTGTGTGTGTGTGTATGATCATTTAATTAATATCAGTCTCCACGAAGAATGGACCCATCTCTAACATTTATGGACTCTAGAACAAAAGTATAGATAGAGGCTCACATACCATAAGCCAAAATACCTAAAAGTAATAAATCCAGATAACTGTTAAATAAAATGAATTTTATCCTCCTATCCTGGCAAATAAAATGTCAAAACAACCTGGAAGACAGGTTTGAATTTAGAATTATTGGATTCCTTAGAATTCTGTGCTAGCCATATGGGGGTATCCAGCCCTTAGTCTACAAGCCACTTTGATTTTCTTTCCACTGCTGGCTACATCTGACAGCAGGATGAGCCTTTGTCACACACACACGTGGACATTCCAGCTGGCTTGCTCAAGCTCTGTCCATACAACGCCTAAACAGTTGTCCCTTGCCCCTCTTCCTTTGAGCCCAAGGAAGAGAAACCTTGAATGTTCTGAGAGCAGGCTCATGTCTCAATACACAGGAATTCTGGGGTCCCAGGTAATCAGAGCATGTTCTAGAAGAGAGGCATAGCTCCTAGACCTCACAGATTTCCTATGGGAAGGGTACAGGTGAAGCAGGGCCAGAGTGGAGCCTTCTTCAGCAAGGGACCCTCTTGTCTGGGTCTAAGGAAGGTATGCAAAGGGGTTATAAGATCCCTAGAAGCAGCAACTTGTGTGTGTTTGCTCATCATTGGGTCATCAGCTCCCAATGTGGTGCCTGGCACCTGTTTCATACTCTGTAAGTTTTTGTTGAATGAATGATCCTCTAGAGCTCATCCAGTGGACAGCTCCACAGGTAGGGGGCTGGGGAGAAGAGACTATAAGGAAGAAAAACACTTGCCAGCATCAACTGCTGAAAATGTGCTGTGCAGAAGGGGCAGACCTGTTCTGTGGGATCACAAAGGGCAGTACTTTGGCCAACTTTGGTTTTGATAGTAGAAAGAAATTTCTATCAAAGCTGTCCCAAGATAGTATAGTCTGCCTTAGAAAGGGGGCTCAAACGGGTGACTGGAGCTAATGACTCTCAAGATCCTTTCTGAGCTTGAAAGTTGGGGTTCATTACAAGGATATTGCTTGAGGGTCCAGAGACATTTTTAATCTAAGTGTAAAGAGATGAACTTGCATCCCTTTTCAATTCAAGGGGTCATCTCATCCCAGCATTTAATTTTAGTGTGTGCAATAGATGGCATGTACAAATGTGCCTTCAGCAGAAATCACAAAGAATAATCTCTGTCCTGTGTTCACAGAAATCCTAAGTTGTTCTCAATCATCAATTTACACCGGGCACATACGAAAGTAGGAAAGCAGCATGTCATGAACAATAAGCAACAGATACTATTGTGGACCTCAGGATGCAGAACGTCCCAGAAAAGGGGAAGCCCAGTTACCCCCCCACCCAGAGTCATGAGCAGGTGTTGTCATGTTCCCCTCTTGGGTTTTCCACTGTGGTTTTTCCATTTCTACTTTGGTCAGTCCTGGTCCTGTTTAAACGGAAAGCTGCAAGGACCCTGTGCTTTCATTCTTTATTGGGAAGTGATGTAAGGATGTTCAACCTCCACCATCAGGTCCTTGGCTACTTTCCAGATTTAGCCATCTATTTTTTACACACACATACATGCACACACATGCACAGGAATAAAACATCGAGTGCACCTGTCTCACTTTGACAGAATTAAGGATTGGAGGAAGAGAGGCACCTTCTGTCTTGACAGTTGTGGAGTGATTCTCACCTCGATTGTCTGTAGATCCTCTACACAGTGTTCACTTTGGAGTCATCCTTCCTCACTTGTCAGCCTGCGTCTGGTTGTGGTGGGCTGGCTAATTTATTGGGTGTGGCTTCTAGCTGAACCCCCCATATAGAGAAGTACTTAATAAAGCTGGTAGGGCAGGAGTAAAATACGGATTTCTAAAGAGCCTGGGAGGAGAAAGGCCAGATACTAGGATTCTCTCTCTCCTCCCCTCCACCACCGCTCTCCTCTTTTCCAGCTGGTGTGTTGGAGAAGCCCAGCTGTGGCCTGTAAGTTGGGGGAGGGGGAGCAGGTTGAGGGGGGAGGGGCTACTCGAAGGAGTGTGGGAATGAGCGAGCTGCTTCTTGTTTGCTGGGAAGGAAGCCAAGTTGGAAGTGAGCCCGGATGTAAAGGAGCTGGCAAGTGAATGCTGTGTGGCCTGAGCTGCACACCATCTCCCTACCGAGATGTATCATATGTAAGATAGAGTCTATGCGTGCGTATTGCATAGAGTACACATTTGATACCTCCCTCTGCGTGTGTTAAAAGTAAAAATGGGGTGCACGTGGGACTGACTGCCTCATAACAAAATAGGCAAAACTGATTTAGTTACAACTTGAGTTCTAGGTAAATGCAAACTATCAGCAAAAAAGAGGATCCACAAATGGAGGCTCTGTTGAACTCCATGATTCAAGCCCCAGTCTCGGGTCTAGTTCGTTGCCCGTGTGAGGATTTCTTCAGGGGTCCTGTTCAGAGATGTTGAGGGGGACAGATCAAATTAGTCTCCTTCTTTATGGAAAGGTCCCTTTGGATGTGGTTGAAGTCAATCAACATCAGTTTCTCCAAAAGAAGCCTCTGAAGCCACCCTAGTGGCGAGCATATGACTCTGCACACAGTAGGGGCTCAAAATTTGTGGATCCCTTGGTCTCCTTCTTGGCACATGTTCATTCCAGACTCGTAGTGCTATCTGTGGTCCCTGGTTGGTAGATGGCGTATTTGTGTGTGTGTACATGTGCACATATGTGTGTCAGTATACAAATTAAAATGCCAAGCAAGAGGGATATGGATGCTCCCTTGAGACCCCCCTCCGCCCCATCCAACCTCCTTTTCAGATTCTATAATAACAAATAGTGATGATTCTTATCCTAGCAATCATAGTGATTGTTGTCCTGGCTTGAGTCCACTTGGCCAGGAGCAGAGCTGTTCTTGTTCTCTTGCTGAATGATGGGAGGAACACAGGCTTTGAAGTCAGAAGGACATGAATTTAAATCCCAATTTGGGCCCTTCCCAGCTGGGTGACCTTGGGCAAGTTACTTAATCTCCCTAGACCTTGATTTCATTGTCTACAAAACAAGAATAAAATATTCCGCTTGAACACTTACCATAAGTGGTGGACATGCTGTATTAAAGTTCTAGGCACACAGCAAGCTGTTCATTAAATGGGAGTGATAATTACCCCCATTCTGTCAATGTGACTCAGAGACCTGGAGTAGGGTTCCCAGATCATGCTGCTGCCTTTCCTACTACTCTCTGTTACTACAGCCTTAAAAAATCAGGTGCTCTAAGTAAGGCTGTGCTTTGACCACAGTAAACCCCAGCTGTTTTTGTGCCTGACATCAGAGGTGCGCATTCAGATCCAGTGTGTCTGTTTAGCTGACTTTCTGCCTCTGTATTGCCTGATTCAGTTCAACCTCCCTGCTCTCCTGCCCAGGTCTCTCACCCCCAACATAGTTGTCTTTATGTATCTCCATCACCGCTATGTTCCTGACAGATCTTTATTAAGCAGCACTCTCTTCTTGGCAGGAACTGTGCAGAAAGATACTTTCCTAGATTCTGAGTCCCTAGAGGCCAGGAGCAGGCTATGCACACAGAGGAGCACATAGGGGGAGTGGCAGAAGAAATGATTGCCCAACGTGTGACAGCAAGGTGTTTGCATTCAGGGTCATCCCTAGACTAGTGTTTCTTGAAAGCCTGGGATGAGATGGATACCGCAGACAGACACCATGTTAAATAATGTTGATCATCAAGTGAGGAACGCTGTTCTCTTTTCAGTTTGTTCTCATGCCTTATGATTATGTCTAGGGGAAAATCTCACTGGAGTGATAATATGTCTTTAACACCTTTTTAACACTTGTCAATTTCCTTTGTAAACAAAGAGAAGGCATCAGGCTCAGAGTCTTTGGACATCCAGTAATATCTAGCTATAATTTGTTAGTCTTGTTTTATTTGCAGTTGTATGTATCTATTCTTTTATTAATAGATTATTTTTTAAAGCAGGTTTAGGTTTGAAGCAAAACTGGAGTGAAAGTACAGAGTTCTCATATACTCACTTGTCGCCAACCCTCCACCCCAACCTCATCCTGCACCAGAGTAGTGATTTGTTACAATGGATGAACCAACACTGACACATCATTATCACCCAAAGTCCATAGTTTACATTGGGGTTCACTCTTGGTGTTATATGTTTGAAGGGTTTTGACAAATGGATAATGGCATGTGTCTATCATATATGGTATTATTATTGTTTCATGGCTTAAAAAGTTCCCTGTGCTCCACCATTTATCCTTTTGCTCCCACCCCCTAACTCCTGGCGATATAGCCTGGCCTCTGCCAGAATGTCATATAGTTGGAATCATGCAGTATGTAGCCTTTTCACACTAGCTTCTTTCACTGGTAATATGCACTTACAGTTCCTCTGTGTCTTTCTGTACCTCGATAGCGCATTTCTTTTTAGCACTGAATAATATTCTATCATATAGACACAGCTTGTCTATTCCTACTTTGGTAAATGACATCAGTTTTTTATTTATGGTAGTGACAAAAGTCTCCTTTAGAAATACATTTATTGAAGTAAAAATGTAAGACATTTCAAGAAAAATGTTAAGTATCAAGTAAATAATAGTATAGATAGTACATGCATACCTTGAAAGTGTACGTGACTGAAATTTGGGTGACATTGACCTGAGCCGCATACTTTATAATAGTTCTGAAATGTTTGTGGATACCAAGAAGTGCCTCCGGTGGGGGGGGGGGGAGGATGCTGAGTCCCAGGCCATGGCCCCAGGGTAGTGCCCTGAAATCTGCATTTTCAACCACTGGCTTTGACAGTTCTAATGCAGGTGATTCAGGAAGACTGTGTTATTAGGCAACAGTTTGGAGAGGCAAACAAAGTGGGGAAGAAGAGATGCCTCCCCCAGACCTGAGGACATACAAGCAACAGGAGGGTGGGCACTGGAGGTGGAGCGAAGACACAGGACCATGTGACTAAGAAGGAAGTAACATGTGTCACTCAGGGGAGAGACAGGAAGTGATACCTCTTGCATCTCTCTCTTTCCCTGCCTCAGTGATCTGAGAGCTATAAGTTTCAAACAGGATAGCTGCAAGATGGAAAAAGCTAACCAACACAGGGCTGTAACACGAGGGAGATGCAAACTTTGATTATATTAAGATGCTGAGACTTGGAGGTTTGTCTGTTGTCCAGCTAATGTTAATTTCCCTGGCTAATACAACCATTAATTCTCACTCCTGAATTATGTTCAGAGAGTACTCTTGAGCAAAGTCAAATCAGGGGCCTCACTGGGGAAGCCCCAGAGTTCCAAGGCAAGGCAACAGAAAGTACACAGCTTGCTGTCGCATAGCTCACTGAGTACCCACAATGACATGCATCAGCTCACAAATGACACATTGCTTTTACCTACAGCTCATTGGCTGAATCTAGAATGGCTCTACCTAATAGCAGTAGGGATGGAGAGTGTCATCCTCCTGGGTGCCTGGGAAGAGAGGAAACTCAGGTATGGTGAGCTCTAGACGTCTCTCCCTCAACAGTATTACTACCTCTCTCTTAGGGTTGTGAGAAAGGTAAATGAGAGAACACATATTGAGCATGTAGAAACTGCTTGACCCACAGTGAGCACTCAGTAAATACCAGTGGTTTTGTTACTATCTCCTCAGTTATAAAAGGAGGAGGTTGTCCTCAGAAATATCCAAGCCCCTTCTAGTTCTGCTATCCTCTTCATGCCATATCATGTGGAGGAGCAGCACCTGGGGCCGGCATACCAACTTCCTCCACCAACAGCAGTCTCCCTAGAAGAATGAACTTAGAACTGGACCTTAAAGACCAAATCAAGGGAAGAATCTGGAAAATAGGACAATGAAGACTGTTCCAGGCATAAGAACAACGGAAGCAAAGAATCAAAGATGCTTTTGCAGAAAGTTAGCACAGTGGATAAGAACATGGGTCCTACATAGCCGAGCAGAACTGCTTTCAAATCCCAGTGTTGCTGTGTAGTAGTGATATTATATTGGGAAAATCATTTACAGACCCAGAATCTTCATTTTTCTCTACTACAGAATGGGAATGATAATAATAGTATCTGTCTCAGAGGCTGCTGTGAGGTTCAAACGATAGAACACATGCAAAACTCTTGGCATAGTGTGGAATGCAAACATAAGGATAAATTTGCAGATGTCCAATAAACATTAGCTCTTAATGTTGTTATCTGACCTTACTCACTTCTTCAAATTTTCTTTGAGAATTTCTGCCTTGGTGTGTGTGTGACTGTGACTGCTGATCTCAGGAGGCGCTGCCAAGACATCATCAGGTTAGATGAAACTAAATATACCCAAGCACTGCTGGTAGACTAAGTGAAAATTATCACACAGATATACATACTTTTTTTTTTTAATGTGTATGAAAGCCACTGTGATGAACAAAGTCAAAAGCATCCCTCACTTTAGTGTAGCATCTTGTCAGTAAGTATATTCTCAATCAACAAATACTCAAAGTACTAGTCAAGTCACTTGAGTGTTTGTGAAAGTGACACATTAAAAGGGAGCTAAATCAAGGGACATTCTACAGAACAACTAGTCAGTACCTTCCCAAAGTGTCAAGGCCACAGAAAATGAAGAACAATGAGGGAAATGTCCCAGATTAGAGGAGTCTAAGAAGATATGACAACTACATACAATGAGTGATCTGAATTGAATTCTGCACCGAGTAAAGGACATTAGTGGGACAGTTGGTGACACTTGAATAAGGTGTGTAAACTAGTTAACAGTATCATATCAACGTTAAGCTCCTGGTTTTGGTCACTGGTCTGTAAGATGTTAACCTTTGGGGAAGTTGGCTGAAGGGTCAATGGGAACTCTTTGTGCCATTTTTACAAGTTTTTAAATGGATCTGAGATTATTGCAAAATTAAAAGTTAAAAAATAAAAATAATTTCAATGGGTGTAGTTACTTCTACATGGAAAAATTGGGAATTACTAGTACAGAAAAAAGGCCATGATTTTGATGGTTTAAAAACCTCATTTAAAACTTGGGCTCTAGAACTTCCTAGCTGTGGGCTTTGGCCAAATCATTTAAATCCTTTGAACTTAAGTGTCTTTTGTCTGTACCACGGAGCAAATAAATACTTCATAGGGGTGCCTGGGTGGCTCAGTCGTTAAGCTTCTTTCTGCCTTCAGCTCAGGTCATGATCCCAGCATCCTGGGATCGAGCCCTGCATCGGGCTCCCTGCTCGGCAGGAAGCCTCCTTCTCCCTCTCCCACCCCCGCTGCTTGTATTCCCTCTCTCGCTGTCTCTTTCTCTGTCAAATAAATAAATAAAATCTTTAAAAAAAAATACTTCATAGCATCATTGCAAGAATTTGAGTAGACAACACCTACTGCAGTGCATGAAGGGGCTCCCCATAAACATGAACTCTCTGTCTGGGTGCTCCTTCCACCTCTATCCAGGGAGGATGATAAACATGCCTCGCACATTTCCCGGAGTATAAGTGCTGTGTGCTAAGTGCTTTGAGATTGACAAGATGACACCTGAGGAGTGAAAGTTTTGAGTAGGCAATAAAGTTTTCCCAATATGGGATCTTAGGCATATAAACAGAGTTAATAATCATCAGCAGAAATAGCATTGGCCATTATGCAGTGGTACTTTAACAGTTTTTAACCTGACACCCCAAAAGGAGTGCTTTGGCACATTGAGTGAGTGTGTGTTGTCTATTTTGATACATCCTGTGGCAATCCCTTTGGGAGCCGCAGAATTAAGCCTCCATGGAACAATGTGCTACTTGAGAAAGAAAAGCTTTCTAGTACTGGGGCTCTAAATTCTCCAACATGTTTAGGAAACAGCTGTCCAAACCAGGCAGCTGCCCGTGAATGAGGGCTAGTGTCCGTGAGAGTGCAAAGGTGTCCTCTCCTGTTGGGTGCATGTTTGTGGGAGTGAGCGAGAATGCTGAAGGGGTAAGGGAGTGGGGGGGTGTGCACAGGGAATACGACTATTGAATTCAGAAGAAAAAAGCATTTGAGGGTGTTGGTCCTTTCACTGCTCCAGCCTTTTGCCCACCTTTGTTCCAGACAGAGCCTGGAGAGTCTAGTCTTTGCAAAATCAGTACTGATGTTTTACATAATACTTGTTGCCTTGTTTCTTGCTTTGGACACCCATTAAGTGTTTGCTAGAAAAAAAAATCAGTTTGGGGCTTTGGAGGAGTATATGATACGATTTCAAAGGTTCTTCCTCCCCCCCCAAAAAACACATAGAGGTTCTTCATGATTTAAATTAATTTTCATCTTCCCTGTGAATGTAAAGGAAGTAAAAAAGTGTTTATTTGACATGCTAGCTGGAATTTGCTTCCAAACAATCCAGTGACTGTAGATGATACAAGACTGATCATGTGTTTAAAAGTGCTGAAATTGGGTGATGGGTTTATTGTATTATTTTATCTACTTAAAAAATGTTTTATTACATTATATTTTATGTGTACTTATATATTTTATAATTATATATATTTTATATATTTTTCTCTACTTTTATATGTGGTTGAAATTGTACATAATAAAAAGGTAGGACATATTTTTGCTATAAAAAGACAGTTATTAAATAGGTTTCACAAAAGGGGAGGTGGAGCTAGCTGAGGGTGGATGAGATAGCTTTGGGCACAATAATGCTGGGGACCTGAGTCAAAGACAGAACGTGAGGATGTCTCACCAGGTACTTCATTAATCTTGCTCAATGAGGGGAATACATTTGATGACTTCTTAAGGGATCTTCCATCCCCAAAGGTCATGATTTAAAGATGAAAATGTCCTGTTGTCCATTTCCTTCCTGGTCTACTTGGTCTGATGGCAGCAAAAGGATCAGTGTGACCATTGACTCAGCACAACTGGGTGCCAGGCCCTGGGAATGAGGAGGCAGGATGGGGAGCTCAGAATCTAGTGTGAGAAGCAACCCCAAGACAACATGATGGGTTCCTCGAACCAGGATTGCATCCAAGGTGCTGAAGGACCACACAGGAAGGGTGACTAGTGAAGCCTGAGAAAACAGGACAAAGATTGCCAGAGAAGCTAATCTTTGAGTGGACAAGTTGGGCTGAGAAGGAGGACTTCTCCTAGGGAAAGTGTGTACCAAAGTACAGCAATACAAGATCTACCTCATTCTCCTCATTAGAAACATATTCCTTTCCACTTGGCCTAATCCTCTCTCCCTCTCATTGCTTTTCAAATTGCCCTGCTATGTTTTAAGACCCAGGATAGCTTTCCTCAGAGAGCTGGGTGGATTAAAGTGTGGGCAGGGTGCAGAGAGGGGAGCGGTGGGTTTACTCCTCTCCAGCAATTACTCTCAATGCTAGCTTCTCTGGGCTGGGTTCTAATGGCCTTTCTGTAATAAGAGCCTCATGGTCTGGCTGTGCTTGGGAGCCACCTGCCTGGGAATAGTAATGCCACAGAAACTTGCATGGTTAATTGAACTGAGTTTTTATATGGAAGCTTCAGGAGAGTCTGGAAGGACCCTTGGGGTTCAGGAGCTTCCTTAGCCTCCAATACATGCTGAGGCACTAGCTCATATTCCTGTGGTAAGGAGGGAAGAGCAGACGTTATTTTTCTCATTTTTAGAAGTGAGAAACCAGGATCCAGAGAGGTGAAGTGTTGTGTTCCTATTTTCAGACTGGGAAATACCAGTCAATACTTTACAGGAGAAAGTCATTCATCCTTCCCCCACTCCTCTTTCAGCCATAAAAATATTCGTTCATTCACTTCCTAACACACTCCTATATTGTAGTGAAGTGTTAATTTACCAGAACGTTTGGAGAATGGAAGAGACTAGGGAGGGAGAATGGGCAGGGATAGGGTCAGCTCATGGTTAATTTCATTTTCTAGTTCATTCAGGGATAACCCTATAATTTCTGTTATAGCTTTTATTGTTGAGAATCTTTACAAAACGTAAGTCCACCTTGCAGTGAGTTTGAACATTTCCCAAATATCTTTTATGTTGAAGGATTATCGTTTAACACTAGGCTCTGTGGTTATAGAAGGCAAAGGGAATGGAGTTCTAGCTTCACAGACCACAGATACCTTGCGGAAGTTGGTGAGTGGATTTTATTTAAACTGTGATATCAACTTGTCTCATCTTCCTCCCACGACAGGGGAGTAAAATTTCTAGTTCCTTCATTCAGCAAATATTTATTGAGCAGCTGCTTTATGCCAGAACTGTGCTAAGGGTTCTAGATATGCTAGTGAACTGGAACCTGGCTCTTGTCCTCCAGGAGCTTTGCCGTCCCATAACTGCAGTTGGCAGGATGGTAAGCTGATAGTTGTGCTGAGTGCAATGGCGTGCAGGCTTGAGGATCTAGCGGTTGAGAAGCCCAACCCTCTATGTGATGATATGTGGAGATAGGGCTTTGTGGGGGCTGGTAAGAGGGTTAGGGGAGGTCATGAGGGTAGGGCTGCCATGATGGGATTAGTGTCCTCACAGGAAGACACACCAGAGAATTGTTGCCTTCTCGCAAGAGGAGATATCTGTGCTGGGCCTGAGGTTGGCCAAGATAAGAGAGTGGGAGGGCATTTCAGGCAGAAGTAGGAGCTTTTCCAAAAAACCTGGAGGGAGGAAAGGAGCGTCACCCCCAGGAGGAATGGAAAGGCCCACTGTGCTTAAGACACAAGCATTCACTCACCCTCCTTCCTTTACGTCATCTGGGAAATCAAGTTGGCTGCCTCCCTAGGGTGCCAACTGTGGAAGCTGTGAGCCTTGCTCGGCTTGCGGCTTCATCTGTGTGGCCTAGTCCAGCCTGGCTTCTGCCTCGCTTGGCCCCCTTGAGGAAGGGGACACAGGGGTCCATTGTGGGTGGTCACCATGGTAACCAGTATCTCAGGTGGCTGGGGAGGGCAGCCGATTGACAAAGGGGGTGTAGAAGCCCCCAAACTGCAAACGTGTGGAGGTCTGTGTTTCGCTGAGGTTTGTAAATAGTGTCTCATCCAAGGCCCAGGTTAGCTCTCTCTAACCTAAAGGCCATTTTCTGGCCAAAGAGTCCAAAAAAAAAAAAAAAAAGTCATCAATATAGCACTGACCCCATCGTGTTTCCAGACCTTCGTCTTCTCCAGCTCTCCCATCTCTCTGTGCTTGCTCCCATCTGTGGAGATCAGCGAGACACAACAATGGTACTATGTTTGCCTCTCTTTTTTCCTTGTTAAATTATCATTCCTCAGTTGCCATCAGCATTATTGCTACCTACCTTCATGCTAGAAAATGTTAACAGGTTTTGTTGCTTATAGAAGAATATGTTGGGAGAATGGGATGTCCCTTTATTTTTGAGATCAAGGGAATCAAGGTCCAAAGAAGTTACGTGATGTTTCTGTGCTACTGTTATGCACACACCCTGGACTAGGCATAGATGATACAGCCACGAACCAAACAGACAAGGCCTCACCTGTCATGGAGCTTACAGTCTACAGGTGAAGTCTGGTGGCATTCTGGCCCCAGGTCATGCTAGTGTCCTGGTAGGCCGTGGCCATCCTGGGCAAACTGCTCTAGCTTCTTGGCACAGTTCCGTTTGTAGCTCTTGCTTTCCCTCTCCTGGATAATGCTAGTTTCTTGATCAAATTTCTAGTCCCTTTCCCACTGCACTTCTGCTTCAAATATGCACAAGAGGTCCTTTTTCTGCCCTTGGTGATGTCTGGCATGAAGCAGAACTACCAGTGGTAGCAGCGATATCTGTGTTATGCCTGTTGTTGCTCTGTAAACTCTCCAGACTCTGAGCAAATAATTAAGGGGTAGGACAGAACTTCAGCCCTGGTTACGCTCCAGAAATGTAATAGAGTCTTCCAGGACAAAACTATGGAATAGAGATTACCATCCCTTGCTCTTCTTATGGATGAAGAGGCTGACTCAGAAGGGTTGTAACTGCATTGGTGTGTAGGGCTGGACTTTAGATTCTGGGCTTCTGGCTCCTAGTCCAGTGCTCTTTTTTTTTTTTTTTTTTTTTAAGATTTATTTATTTATTTGAGAGATAGAGAGAGCATGAGCATGCAAGCAAGGAAGGGGCAGAGGGAGACGGAGAGAGAATCTCAGGCAGACTCCTCACTGAGGGCAGAGCCTGATGTGGGGCTCGATCTTAGGATCCTGAGATCATGACCTGAGCCTAAATCAAGAGTCAGACGCTTAACTGACTGAGCCACCCAGGCACCCCTCCAGTGCTCTTTCTACTATTTAATTAAAAATAATTAAATGCAGTAGTTATTTGTTAAGTACCAGTGATGTGCCAATCATGGTGCTAACCCTAGGAATACAGAGAAATAAACATGGCTCCTTCTGTCAGGGACCTTTCAGTCTTGTCAGACTGAAGTATGTGAGGGAACTGTCATAAAATTAATGGTGGAGAGATGTTCTAGTTACAGCATGGGCAGAAAAGAGGGAAGGGTCAACTCTGCTCAAATGAATCAGAGGCAGGCAGCCTCATAGACAAGAACCTCCAGCCGGTGCTAAGAGAATGGGCAAGAGTTCACCAGAGTTCAACCTGGCACTTGCAAAGGTGAGCTGGTGTGGCATGTGAAAGGGATACACGTGTGGAGTGTCAGGAGACAAGACGGTAAGGACCAGAGGTCCTTGAGCATGTCCAGTGTGTTGCCTCCACTAAAGCTACTCCTTTCAGTAAGGAGGCAAAGAAACATCCAGACCACACCCTGACTCTACAAAAAAGAGTTCTGAGCAGTTCGCTCTCCTGCTTCTTACTGACACGGAAAAAAGCTAAATGCCTTTGGTTTGGTGACAAGCAAAGACTGTTGGGATTTGGACCTAACCAATCCTTCCAGCCTCCAGCCTCCAGCCTCAGCACCTTGACGTCCCATCAGCCACTCCAGCCAATCCCCACTGCCTGCCATTTTCCATTCTCCAAACACACCCCTTGGCTCTCTGCCTTTTGGTTTCCATTCAAAGGCTTTGTTTCACTTGCAACCTCTTTCCTTTCTGCCTTCACCACCAGCCCGAACCCTGACCACCTCCTCACCAGTCACCCTCACCTGTCACCTTCTCCATGAGGACTCCCTCCTACATTGCATCTCATCCTGGCTGTGCTCCCATAGATGCACTCACCACAGGCTGCCCGCCCTGTTATCACCATTGACCTTCATTTCCTTTCCGCAGTGGCAGGTGAGCTCAAGAGAGCTGATGCCACACGTATAGCTCACTGTTGTATCACTCGCCGTGCCTAGCAGGCTCAAAAAGGCAATGTCATTAACAGAACCCAAGTCCATTAGGTGCTTCAATACTTTCATGGATCTACTCAAGAAAAGCATTTTTTTTTTCTAACCAACATTTTCTGCTTTCTGCTAATGTGGGCGCTATGGACTGAATTGTTGCCCTCCCCCCCAGTTCACATGTTGAAGCCCAACCCTCTATGTGATGATATGTGGAGATAGGGCTTTGTGGGGGTGGGTAAGAGGGTTAGGGGAGGTCATGAGGGTAGGGCTGCCATGATGGGATTAGTGTCCTCACAGGAAGACACACCAGAGAATTGTTGGCTCTACCTCCACCATGTGCAGACACAGCAGGAAGGCGGCTGTCTGCCAGCCAGGGTTCTCTCACCAGAACCCAACCATGCAGGCACCCCAATCTTGGCCTTCTAGCTTCCAGAACTGTGAGAAATAAACATCTGTTGTTTAAGCCACCAGTCTATGATATTTTGTTATGGCAGCTGAGCAGACTAATACCGTGGGGGAGGGGATCTATGAAGCGTGTTTTTAACCATATCTCAGTGGCTGGCACCTCCCCCTCCCTGCCATTCCTTCAACACAGTCAGTACTGCTTCTAAGACTGGGAATCTGTCAGTGAGCAGTCAGACATGCCCTTGCCCATAAGGAACCTACCTTCTTTTATTTATTTATTTATTTATTTATTTATTTATTTATTTATTTATTTATTTATGTTATGTTATGTTATGTTATGTTATGTTATGTTAGTCACCATACAGTACATCATTAGTTTTTGATGTGGTGATCCACGATCCATTGTTTTCGTATAACACCCAGTGCTCCATGCAGTACGTGCCCTCCTTAATACCCATCACCAGGCTAACCAATCCTCCCCCCCCGCCCCCCAAAACCCTGTTTGTTTCTCAGAGTCCATAGTCTCTCATGGTTCATCTCTCCCTCCAATTCCCCCCTGCTCATTTTTCCCTTCCTTCTCCTAGTGTCCTCCATGCTATTCCTTATGTTCCACAAATAAGTGAAACTATATGATAATTGACTTTCTCTGCTTGACTTATTTCACTTAGCATAATCTCCTCCAGTCCCATCCATGTTGATGTAAAAGTTGGGTATTCATCCTTTCTGATGGCTGAATAATATTCCATTGTATATATGGACTACATCTTCTTTATCCATTCATCTGTTGAAGGGCATCTCAGCTCTTTCCACAGTTTGGCTATTGTGGACATTGCTGCTATGAACATTGGGGTGCATATGGCCCTTCTTTTCACTACATCTGTGTCTTTGGGGTAAATACCCAGGAGTGCAATTGCTGGGTCATAGGGTAGCTCTATTTTTAAATTTTGAGGAACCTCCACACTGTTTTCCAAAGTGGCTGTACCAACTTGCACTCCCACCAACAGTGTAAGAGGGTTCCCCTTTCTCCACAACCTCTCCAGCATTTGTTGTTTCTTTCCCTGTCCATTTTTGCCATTCTAACTGGTGTAAGGTGGTATCTCAATGTGGTTTTGATTTGAATTAAGGAACCTACCTTCTTGCTGTCAGAGGCAGAAACCCGAGGACGCCACACAGGTGGACTCGAGGGACATTCAGCAAACAACTGACGTATAGTCTTCAGGGATTTCAAGATCCTAGAAGAGGAGAAAGATTGAGGGACTGTTGCTGATGGCAGGAGACCAGAAATAAATAACGTTAAATGAGGTGTGGGAGCCTGGAACCCAAACCAAACATGGGAAAACTGGTGAAGTTTGAGTGGGGTCTTTCATTTAGTGATAATATTTAGCATAATTTCTGATTCTCATGGTTGTATGGTGAATGCGTATGATGTCAGTATTGGGAGATGCATGAGGAGGGATATACAGAAACTACCATTTTTGCAACTTTTCTGTAAGTCTGAAAGTACTTGAAAATAAAAAGTTAAAGAAAAAAAAAGAAACCTGAGCATAACCCTCAATTCCTCTCTTTTCTCCTGCCCTTTCTCCATCATGGGCATTTTTCTTTTTTTCTCTTTTTAAGTAGGCTCCATGCTAGGCATGGAGCCCAATGTGGGGTGACCCTGAGTCTCGAACTCTTGAACTCATGACCCTGAGCTCAAGATCTGAGCCAAAATCAAGAGTCGGACGCTTAACGGACTGAGCCACCCAGGCATCCCTTCATGGGCATTTTTCAACCAACATATTCTTCCATTGCTTTTACTTCTGTTCTTTTTTTTATTTCTTTATTTGTCAGAAAGAGAGGGCACATAAGCAGGGGGAGCAGCAGGCAGAGGGAGAAGCAGGCTCCCCACTAAGCAAGGAGCCTGTTATGGAACCTGATTCCAGGACCCTGGGATCATGACCTGAGCCAAAGGCAGACACTTAAACGACTGACCCACCCAGGCATCCCCTTTTACTTCTAAATATCTTTCCAATCCATCCAATTCTCTGGGCCTGGACTGCCACCACTTCAGTCTGAGCTGCCTGCTTCTCTCTCCCTGATTCTTAAATCTCTGCTTTCACTCCTGTTTACTCCACGTCTATTCTCTACAGAATTGCAGTGATTCTTCACCCACATGGGCTTCACACTCAGGACCACATCCCAGCTCCTTGACCTGCTTTATAAGGCCAACCAGCCTCTACCTACCTCTCCAGATTCTTTGTTGCCTACCCTCACCTTCCATCTTTCTTATCTTTCCTAGAGATACTGACCTTCTCTCCGGTTCAAAGGAGCTCCCATGCTCTTTTTATCCCATGCAAACCCCCATTCCTTCTGCTCAGGAAGCTCTCTGCCCCCTCAAATATGCACTTCTCCTCTCACCTAATTAGTATCTCCCACCCTTCAGAAGTCCCTACTTCCTCTGTGGGTTGGGCACTCCTCCCATAAGCTATGTGGATCCTGCACTCACCCTGGTGATCACAGCACCCACCCCACTACACTGTCATTGCTCCTATATTCCTCCCTGGACTGTAATCCCAATGAGGGCGGGTATTGTGTCTACTTGGGTCCTATTGCTTCCCAGCAACTTGCACAGAGGTCAACACACTGAGGACCCTCAATGGACTTTTTTATTGAATAGATAAAGCAACATTTCTAAGCATTAACTTTATGCATCAAAACCCTACTTCCAAGCTATGTGTGTTCATGAGGGGGTGGTGGGTACCAAAGAAACAGATCTTACCTTTGATGGGGTGTGTGTGTGTATGAATTCATAACCATCTCCTGAGCTTTCCTGGTGTAATCTGACACCATCCCCTATACGCAGAGGGCAGGGAGAGACTGAGGAAAGAGGCAGGCCACCCCAGGTGATAGGTGGCAATTTTAATACTAGCAAAGGGAACTTACATATGAGGCTTGTCTTGGGTGGCAGGAAGGTGAATGGATCCCTGCACCTGTCTTCCAAGTCTTAAAAGCTTATAAAGGGTCCTTAACTGGGCTCAGCTGGGTATACTGTGCAGGTGCTTTCAACACCACCTCACTATCTCTAGGAGCAGGGAAAGCAAGCTTGCAGGTCAATGGACGGTCATGTCTTTTTGATCACATTTCCCAACTGGGTGTGTGTGTGTGTGTGTGTGTGTGTGTGTCTAGAGTGTGTGGGGTAAAATCAGTTCTGAATGTTACTTGACATAGGGTGGCCAACCATTCCAGCTTCCCAGAGGACTGATGAATTTCCCACAGTGCGGGACTTTAGTGCTGAACCTGGAATAGTCCCATTTGGGCCCGGACCATTGGTCACCCTACAACAATGCTCCAGTGAACTGCACCGTAGACTGCTACATCCAGGGACAACACCTCAGATACTCAGTGTCTGTTTACCGTAGGTCAAGAAGCACTTGTTGATTGACTGGTAGGTGCCTGTTTTCACACTCTAGGAGAAAGCAGCCATCAGCTGTTTGCCAGGCTGCCTAGAGTCAAGGGGGTGTGATCTCTGAGACCCTCCTATTAGATCTTACACGGGGCAGGAGGGAGAGCTTAAGTTAGATCTCTGGCCCAGAGCTTCTCAGACTTTAAAATACGTATAAAACGCAGGGAGTCCCTGCTGAGCTGCAGCATCTGATTCCGCATGTCTGGGTTAGACCCTGATGTTCTGCATTTCTAGAGGTTCGCAGGTCAATGCTGATACCTCTCGTCTACAGAGCACCCTTTGAGTGCAAGGGACTCCGTGGTTCTCAGTGTTAGCTGGCATATTAGAATTATCTGGGGGGACGCTACAGATGCCCAGTCACAAACCCAAACTAATTAAGTCAGTCCGTAGGGTGGGAACAGCCATCAGTATTTTTAACTCTTCCCGGGTGATTCCAATATGCAGACAGGGTTGCAAATCCCAGGGGGCGGGGCAGGAAAGAGAGAAAAATACTGCTGATGATAAGGGCTGATTGATTGGTCCAGATGGGCTAGGCTGTGCTGTCAAGCGATTTATTGGAAGTGGAGTCAGAAATCTAAAAGAGGGAGCTTATTTTGGAAAGCCTAGAGGCAAGATTCTTTAAAAAAAAAACAAGGCATGACGGTTTGTGTTCTTTGGCCGTTTAGCCGGAAATCAACAACATTCCTTGAACCCCCCGGGGTGATGGAGCCCAGTGCAAAACCGTGGGGAGAAGGGGCCCTGCTCTGAAAGCAGCTGATAGGAGAGGACAGAGGTCTTCTGAAACCCACACCAACAGGTTTCACAGACGAATCATCTACGCTGGTCTTCCGACTATTCAGAATGTCTCTTCTTTCCTTGCTTGTCGATGTCCCCCAGCAGCTGTTCCAAACATTGCCCATTCTCATCAAGCTGCCCACCTCATTCTGAGCAGATGAACTTGTCTCCTACTTTCCTGAGAAATGTGGGGTCAGCCATTCACATTCCATCATCTCCCCACTTCCACCGGTCATCATTCCCCCTTCCCTTCTGCAAATGTCCATCTTTACCTCGTGTCTCCCCTCCCTCCCATGTGCCTCCTTCCCAAGATGATGACCCCAGTGCCCTTTGTTCCAGCTCACCCCATCTTCCATCTGCACTGGGGCTCCGGATCATCCACTGCCACTGCATGCACATACATGCTCTCAGACATTCCAATCACGTCCTCTTCGCTGGCCCTGCTCGTGGGCACACAGGCGTGCTGAGGTCTTCAATATCCCCGGAAGGTGTAGTGCTCTTTCATCCCCTCATGTGCACTTCTGTTGTGCAGTCTGGTTTCCTCTCCACCATTGACTGAAAATGTTCCTTGGAAGGTCCCTGATGACCTAATTCTAAAACCCAGTGGCCTCTTAGAAGCTCTCCTTTCACGGTTCCTCTGCCCGTTAGACACCCTCAACTCTTCCTTCCTTGCTCTCCTGGGTCTGTCTTTGTTAATGTTTGTGTGAGGTGCCCATGAGCACTGGCCGCTCACCATCCCTCCCACCCTGCTTCCGGTGAAGACTTGTCCACACAGCCGGCCCTCCCCTGCAGGTGTGGGTCATGAAGTCAACTGCCTGACTGCATTATAGCCAGCATTCTCTCCCATCCCCCAACCCCTGCCCTCCCATGAAATACACCAGAATAGGATAGGATGAAGTTCCGAGTACATTCCATGTAGGAAGGGTAAGTATTGTTAAATGTATATTTTTGCTGCAGATTAGTTTTAAAAAAAAAAAGTTGAGAAGCTTCTGTTCTACTTTGTCTTTCTGTACTGCCAAACCAGGAAGTGAAAACGACATTCCCACACCTCTGCAACATTTCTGAAATCACAGTAAGACCATCTTCTGCGAACTGAGCCCTCCTGCCAAATTCCCTATACTGCTGATGGTTTCTCCAGGGTTCCCATGCCACATCCTGCATCCTACGACTTCTCCCTCTCCTCCTCCCTCCGTGCACACCTCCATGTGCACTGAATCAGTCACCAGGGCCCACTCGGAAGACTTCAGCATCCACCCCCCTCCCCTGCATTTCCCCTGGCTTCCACTGTACTTAGAGATCTTTCTGTTCAGACCCATAGACTTCTAAGTACTTTCCCCACCTCCCGTTTTAGGAAGCCCCCCAGTTCAGTTACCATCCTGAACTGTCATTTGTGAGCTGTATGAGCTCAGGAATGTTGTTTGACATTTCAGAGTTGTGGTGTCATTACCTACCTGCAAAGTGGGAATATTTAATATTTTTCTCACAGGGCTGTTTTCAGGATTCATTGAAAGATATATAAAGAGTATATATAGGGGCACCTGGGTGGCTCAGTCATTAAGCATCTGCCTTCGGCTCAGGTCATGATCCCAGGGTCCTGGGATCAAGCCCTGCATCAGGCTCCCTGCTCCATAGGAAGCCTGCTTCTCCCTCTCCCACTCCCCCTGCTTGTGTTCCCTCTCTCGCTGTGTCTCTCTCTGTCAAATAAATAAATAAAATCTAAAAAAAAAAAGAGTATATATAAAGCTGGATGACTGATTATAAACAGTCTGACAAATGTTAAGAACTCAGAGATTAGCTGTCAGTCTCCTAATTCATCAGACACCCTGCTATCAAACCTTCTATGACTCCCTATTGCCCACTGAATAAAATACCTCAGCTCTGGTCCTAGTCCCCTAAGGGTCCTTCAACTTGGCCACAGCCTTACATTTAAATCTTCACTTTCTACTAGTCCCTGTTTTTCTCGACAGTGGGACGTATTACCATTCCTTTCACACACACGCTCATTCCCGTCTTCATGCTCTTTTCCTGGGCAGTTCCTTCTGCTCACCTGGTCCCTCCCCTAAGTTCCACCTGTCTCCTCTCTCTGGCATTCCAGAACAGTCTTGCAACAGGGAAATACGAGAGCCTTCCCCTCACTGGTGGCCCCACTGGACACTGTGGGAGCTGACTGGGTTAGGGCCCAGGCGCTGCAGGTGTCTCAGAGGGCAGGTGCACTGCTGCACATGGGAACCAGCTCCTAAGGCCCAGGACAGAGAAGAAGGTGGAATGTGGATCTTTCCACAGGCATATGGAAAATAAGACCTCATCCCACTCCTCAACTCTCTTTGCAGGGTCTCTGACTCCCCTGCCACGTCACAGATTCACTCATCCTCTGAGTGGAATAAACTCCAGAGTCTCTCTAACTTCTATATCCCCATTCCCACTCCTAAAGAGAGGCCGGTGCCCCCTTCCCTGCTGCCCGCATAGCAGAGCATCCTAGGCCCGTCACAGCAACCTCGGTTCCCCTGCTGGTCCTTCTGCAGGTCTGCTTCTCAGCCCAGCTCATCTCTTTGACAAGACAGGTGTGGACCTGAGCACCAGAACGTTTGTGCACCAGAGGGGGTCCTTTCTCCTCCTAAACAGAGACCGCCCTGGGTTCAACCACCTGCTCTCTCTTGTGCTAGACAGATGCCCTGGTGACTCCTGTCCCCAAAGACCACTGATCCTTGGTCCTTCTCATCTGTCAGCTGGAGGGAATAGCATGAACCTTATGGGTGGTTGTGAGGATTGACTGTAGTTATAACCTGTAAAGCCCAGCCCAGTTCTTGGTGTCCTTAGGTCGCGGTGCTTAAACTGAAGGCTCTCTAGGGCTGTGTGGGCAAAGGTACATTTTCTTTGACCAAAGCTGGGTATATAATTTATTTTTAATTTTTTAAAATATTTTATTTATTTGACACAGAGAGAGAGAGCATAAGCAGGGGGGGCGGCAGGCAGAGGGAGAGGGAGCAGGGAGCACTATGCGGGGCTCAATCCCAGGACCCCGGGATCATGACTTGAGCCAAAGGCAGACGCTTAACTGGCTGAGCCACCCAGGTGCCCCTATATAATTTATTTTTTATGAAAATCATACACACACACTCTAGAAGTAACTCCTTTGAAAAATTGTTAGATTGGAAGGCCCAGAATCATTGGGTCTTTTCTTCCCAGCTATGGGCCATTGCTAAGTGGTGGTTGCCCCTAACTATGGGCAGTTTGCTATAGTCCCTCCATAGTCCCCTGATCTGACCCTCCATGTGTATGGCTGATATTTAATATTGCTGCAATATTGCACTTTTTGACTGCCGGCTCCTGAGCAGCTGCTGTCTGGGGCTCTCCCATCCCTATTGCTCTTCCACTGGGATTAATGCTCTCTGATCTCACCGGGATCCAGCAACTAAAGGGTTAATGCCCAGCATGGCCGAGCACCTGGGAACCTTGTCAGGGCTCCAGAGCAGCTGATTAGTTGGTGTTTGTGCAGGTCCAGTTATTATTTTGAACAACATCACTGCCCAGATGTACTAGAGCCTGTGCCTCATGTTTACCTCTGAGTCCCCAGCATTGAGCCGGGACCCAGCACACGGTATGTGTTGTTTGTTGACTGGCTGACTGACAGACTCTGCCTTATCTTCTCAAAAAGTGTTAGTTTCCCCTTGTTTTTGTTTTTTTTTAAGATTTTATTTATTTTTGCGAGAGAAAGAGAGAGAAAGAGCGCAGGCTCATGAGCAGCGGGGAAGGGCAGAGGGAGAAGCAAACTCCTCATGGAGCAGGGAGCCCAATGTGGGACTCGATCCCAGGGTCCTGGGATCATGACTTGAGCCAAACGCAGGATGTTTAACCAACTGAGCCACCAGGCTCCCTAGTTTCCTCTTGTTAAAGAACAAAAAGTCAACTGAGTCAATTGGAAGATCTAATTGGCAGATCTAACGAAGCAATTCATGAATCAGGCAGCATCCCACCTAGGAGGTAGAGGGGAGCCCCAAGATGTTGTACAAAATGGACGGTTTTTATAGGAAGGAGGGTGGGGCAAGAAAGTTAGCAAAAGAAAAGGTCACCTTCCCTTAGGGGGAAGGGCAGGGGGTCTTATTAGGTGGATCATCTCTTCTTCCTGGAGGGGGTAGTTGGAGAGGGCCTATGTGACAGATTACCTCACTGGTGCTTATCAGAAAACTCCTGCCTGACTGGTTAAGACCTACATTTCTGGGGGAGGTTGAAACTGCAATTAGGTTAGATAATCACCCCAGTTTGGTGATTTGGCCTAAGTGATGCCATTTTGGGCCTGTGATTTTTCTTTTTAACCCACTCTTTTGCCTACCTCTCCCCTTCTTTGGAGGCTAACAGGAAACTGGGTCATCCTGGATCCTGCCCTTCTACTCAGCTGTCCCTCCCAACCTCTCAGTCCATAACTGGATTCCGGGGGTGGGCTGGGTTGGGTCTGGTGGTGTCCCCGGACCCACGGCTCTCAGCAGCAGACAGCCCTCTTCCAGAAGCCAGTGCAGAAGAATACAGATGGTGCCTTCTGCCTTGTGGGCAACCAAAATGTAGTCATGCACGAGAGACTGTGGGTGTAATCAAAACCATTTTATTTCTCAGACAATGGAAAACAGAACAGCAATCTCAGTCAGGACATAGAAGGACCAGCAGGGAGCACACAGATTGGAGGAACTGCAAAATGGCATAAATTAATGAAAATGATTCTGCTGGCACTTCTCACTGCTGGCCTGCCTCCTTGGAATGGTACTAGCAACCGCTTTCCTGGGGCCCAAGCCCTTGGGGGACGGGCACCCTGGGAGGGCACGAACTTGAGGGTTTGCCAGCAGAAGGGAGTGTCAATAGAATGAGGGGGAGGCAGAGGGACTGACAGCCACGGAGCTGTTCGGAAAGGTGCAGATGTTGAATTTGAGAAACCGGGAGGCTCCTGGGTGAGTTCTGTGGTGCTCCTGGCTGCCTGGGTGACCTTGGGCAAGTTGCCTCACCCCTGGGGGCCTTGGTTTTCATATCACTGGACAGACTGGCTACTGGAGTTTGCAAGTCCCTGCCAGCCCCAATATTCTGTGCCCCCCAATACGTTTTCATGCAGACCCCCGCCCTCATTCCCTTTGTTGAAATTCTTTGGCTTATATATTGCTCTCCTTCAGCTGGGAGCTCGTCCTTAAAGCCAAGGATCATTTCCTTTCTCTTCTGGATCATGAGGTCCTAAGAGCATGGAACGTGCTGAATCTGTGCTGGAATGATGGACAGAGGGACAGCCTGGGGGATGGCTAAGACTGTTGCAAGCAGTAGCCACGCAGGCTACTTACAAAGGAAGGGTGGGGGTCAGGTTAGGAAATCACGGGCTTTGGCTCCGGGTGGGGTTCATTAGTTTACACTGAGGCTCTGACCTGGAAGCCCCCCTCTGCCTCTTCTTTTTCCTCCCCCACAGATACCGTCGGGCTGAATGCTGCCAGGGAAAGAGCTCTGGAGGGCATCATGTGTGAGCTCCTAGCTGAAACTGCACCGCCAGCCCTTCAAAATCATTTTGGGTGTTACATTCACGTGCTACTGTATATTAAGACAACAACAGCAACAACGCGCGCACGGGAAAGTTTCCCCGTCAGCCCACCCAGAGGTCCCTCATTTTGGCCATGAAAATGCAGCATGGGCCCCAGAACTGGGACTGTAAAGCCAATCTGACAGTGCAGATGCTCCAGGGAGGGGTGGTCTGAGCAGCCGGCCCCACCCTCTCGACTTCCTGTTTCCTTTGTCTGGGGCGCCGGGTCCTGGAAAAGGGGGTTGCGGAGGGGTGCGCTGGAGGGCTGGAAATTCTGGCTTCTGCACCCCAGACTCCTAGGGGAAGGGGGCGGTGCTGGGGGCGGAGCCACGGGCGGGAAGCCAGCTGCCGCTGGATTTAAGGAGTTGTTTTCAATACACCCCAGCAGGAGGTCCAGGGTGATGGTGGAAATTAAGTGCACCGCACCCCCCACCAGGCTCCCTGGTATACCCAGTGGCCCGGCAGAGCCCTGGGTGATAATGAGGCCTCCCAGAGGGTCTCCATAGGATCCCTCGTGATGCCAGCTTTCTACTTGAGAGACCCCGATAAACCCCAAAGCCCTAAGTCAGTGCCTGCCCCATAGTGGGCAAATGAATGAACGAATGAGCAGATGGATGGAGGACCAAGAGGGCAGATGAGGATTTGAAAAGGACTGCAAGACTGCCAGACTCGCAGTGTTAATGCCACTTTTGCCTTTGTTGAAGCAAAACACGGCTTAGCTGAGCAGCCAAGAGAGCGAAGCATGTCTTAAAGGAGGGGAGGGGAGGGGGGATGAAAGAATGCATGGATTTTGTATTTTGAGATATTTACTAAGAAATGTAGCAGCTGCTTAGCACCTGCTCATTAGAGTCAGAGCAACCTGAATTCTAGTGATGTGGAGGTGCCAAGGGAGGGGAGCCAGGAGGACGGGCTGGATTTTCCAAGGGGGACCATGGGCTTCTGCCCATTGAGGATGGAGGACTGTGGAAGGCAGGAGGGTGGGCATGAGGAGCTGAGGAGGTGCCCAGAAGGGCAGGGTCACTTCACACGTGGGCATCTTCTGTGACAGGCCAAGCACTCTCTTCTCTCACAGATGCCAACGCGATGGGTGTGCTGCTATGGAGCACCAGGAAGGGGGTCTTAGTGACCAGGTCTATCCTTCCAACTATAGCTCGGGAACTGCAATACTAAAGGTCAAAGGACTGGTCCAAGGTCACTGTTGTGTTCTTTGTGCTTCACTCTCCCCTTTCTGGAGACCCTCTCTCACCGCTCTGCTCCCTGCTGTCCAACCCAGGGACCACAGAGTGGTTGGAGACACAGACCCTGGACTCAAACTAACTGCCGGGATCTTCAAACACCTCCTTCCCTGACTTGCTGGCTGTCTTTGGGAAAGTTACTTTGTCTTCTGGGTCTCTGCTTCTTGTCTTGTAAATGGAGAGATAATAATAGCACCCACTTCATAGGGTTCTTGTGAGCATTAAACAGATGATCCAGTTAAAGACCTTGACATGTCCTAAGTGGATGTGGGCTATCATCTTTGAAGACTTGGGAGTCCAAAGGCCATGAATGTCTTAGCTCAGCCAGTGAGTACCTGTGTGACTATATGGATCAGGGTCTGTTTAGGAAAAGAGAGCTCATGCTGGTTAGTTCAGGAGGGAACTAGTTTTGCTGGTGTGGGAGGAGCTGTAAGTCCAGCAGGAGACTTTGAGGCAGAACAGAGAAGCAATGCAGTAAGGTGGTACCATCCCTCAGCTGGAGGGACAGAGGGAGGGGGCAGGTTCCTGGAGGCTTCCTGGTGGGATCTGGGACCCCAGAGGAGGGGTTGTGTGGGGTAGGGGGTACTGAAACTAAGAAGGCTGCACAGCTACCCCTGAAGTTGTTCCCTGAAGCTGAGGGAATAAGGACCAACCCTAGCTTCTCCCTAACTCCCACCCTCCAACCTCCTGCTTGGCTGAACCAGTTGGCCGTGGAGCCTCAGAAGTGTGGTTTCCAGGGGTCAGTGCCCTGTGACATAGAGCAGAACTGGGCAAGGCAAGGAGTGACCCACACAGGGACATGGGGCACATGACTTACCCTAAAATAGTGTTTTAAATTGCTTAAGAAAAAGTGGGGGAAGGGGGAGGATGCTTGGTGGTTGACCTGGTGCAACCGTTGTGAGCCTCCTATGGGCTAAGGCTGACAAAGCCCCCGTGGTCATAGCAAGTATTCATTAAGTGCTCATATGTCTTCTGGAAGGCGCTGCTACCCCTGTGACCTTACACCACCTTGCTCAAACTTGAAAGTTGAGCATTTATTGCACAATGCAGTGCCGTTGGGGATCAGATATCTGTTTCTTCCACTAGAGGATGAGCTGCTAGGAGTGACTTCCTCCTCTTGGCATCCCTTGCTCCTAAAGGGCCTGTCATTCAGTAGTTGTTGAATGAAAGCTTTGTAGGTCGACATACAACATATAACTGTTCAAAACATTCTCCAAGCAACCCTTCTCCAGCTAGGCTGGAGTTCATGGCATATGGATTTCTAGAAGTAGTGAGTCACTAACAGAATTTTAGTGGAGGGAAAGAAAAGACAAGAAGAGAGGCATGAAGTTCAAGGAAGATGGGAAGTATGACATTTTGGAGAAGGACATCAGGGCTTATTCAAGGTCACACACATAGTGAGGATCGCCAGCTCTCCAGGCTTCTAAGCTAGTAGGTGATTGAAAACTTTAGCTTTTTTCTCTTTATAAAAAAATAACACATTAACTGTGGAAAATTTAGAGAAGCCAGGTAAGCAGAACAAAGAAAATAAAAATTATGCATAAAGCCAAGCCCCAAAATAACCACAGTAAATAGTTTGGAGTTTATCCACTCAGTCATACACATATGGCATTTTTTTTTCTTACTAAGAGTAGTATCAATCTGCTTTGCAACCTATTTTTTTTTAAAGATTTTATTTATTTTAGAGAGAGAGCGTGCACACACACAGAGGGAGGGGCAGAGGGAGAGGGAGAGAGAGAGAATCCTGAAGCTGGCTCCTTGCTGAGCGTGGAGCCTGACTCAGGCAGGGCTCCATCCCAGGACCCTGAAATCATGACCTGAGCCAAAATCCAGAGTCAGAAACTTAACCGAGGTGCCCCTGTTTTGCAACCTATTTTTTTTTAAACTTAACAATAATGCTTGAACAAGTTTCCAAGACCCTAAATATGCTTTCACAGCACACATTATAAAGATAAATTATAAAGCATCATAACAGTCCACTGTAGACAGTCACTTGATTTAACCCACCTGCTCTTATTGAAATTTTTGCTTGTCTTTAATATTTTACTGTACTAGAAAATCATATGAGGAAATCCATATAGCCTGATCCTTTTGCACATTGTCATTATTTCTTTAGGATAATTTCCTAGAAGTGGAATTACGGTCAAAGCACATGCACATTTTTACAGCTTTTAACAGGGATTGCCAAATTGCTTTCTAGAAGGTTTTTTTTTTCTTTTAATTATTGGCATTCCCATTTGCTGTAGAGGAAATGGTTCTAGGTAAACTTACCAACACTGAATTGATCTAATATTTTGCCAAAAATCAATTAACCAACTGACCCATTCACAAAATGGCCAGTTAGGAAGATGATAGGTAGGTACGTAGGTAGGTAGGTAGGTAGATACAGATAGATAGATACATAGATAGATACATAGATAGGGCGAGCAAGCCAAAGCCAATTCATTAAATGGCCTATTAACAGAATAAGTAATTTAACAAATGTACTGATTAACATTGTCGTAAAGCAATTTCTATTGCATGAGAAGGTTTTCCTGTGCCTGTGGAGATGGCCGTTATGTGTGAGTGCGCAGGTCTCATTTTGTCCTTAGAGCAGCAGTTGAAGAATTGCTCAGTTTCTTGAAATAACAGGTTTGTGTGTGTGAGAGTATCTTTAAATTTTTATTTATTTATTTTTAAGTAATCTCCTACGCCCAATGTGGGTCTCGAACTGAAGACCCTGAGATCAATTGTCGCACACTCTACCGACTGAGCCAGCCAGGTGCCCTGAGAGTATCTAATAATCAAAAAAGTATATTTCTTCATTAGAAACTAGCTTGTTGGCATTGCAACTAGGAATCTTCCTGTTTTTACTAATTTCTTCTGAAATCCTTTTACATCACTTTCTGTTGCTACACTTTTAACATTTTTATGAGACTTCAGCTCATTTCTCAATGGTCCTTCGATTGATTTCTAGCAATTAGTAAACAAAATTTAATATGTGATCTGGGTACTACTGTCACTTTTTAGTCCCCTGTTACCTTAAATTTGCCTAGCATTTTTAGGACTGGTAACCAATTTACTTCTTATCTTTCCTCAATAATTGTATATTGATGGTTAATGTCCATCATATTGGAGGCACTTGTCACACTGTTCATTCTCTTCCAGATTCTTGTTCTCTTTTTCTGCTGCTTACCCTTTCATGTCTAGCCTTCCAAAAACTTCTACTAAGTCATAACATTCCAGTTGCTCCATGTTAGAAACCCACACCTCAAGATTTCATGTTAGATGGGACTGTGTCCTCTGGTTTCTTTGGCATGCTGGGGACTATCTTTTAAACTTTTTCAATTGTATGCATTTTTAGCATTCATTTACTAATTCCCAAATTGCATATCAACCTTAATACATTCCTAGCAGTTAAATTTTTACATTTCAACATTTCCCCTGTGATGAGATCATTTTGGACACTTGTGCATGTCATGTTCTCTGTTTTTCCAATCTTTAGTCATTTGGGAGCCTTCTATCATCAGCTCCTCAAATGGCATATCAGCTTTGATTTTGAATTTCTGGAATTAATGGACGCAGTTCTTTCTGCCCTTTTCTTGCTTAGCCCGTCTTCTGGTGTTTATAAGATTTGGGGCCAATGACCGTTGGGCTCCGTTGTCAGCAATTTCAGATTTATGGTGCACATACAGAAGATTTTGTGGTTCTGCTCTGTCATTGGTATCTTCTTTTATGTGTTTTGACCAATTTTGCCTTGAACTGTGAACTATATAGATTTTCTGCAAATTGCTACCAAGCTGATCTTCCTGTTTATTTTTTCCAACATACAAATCATACATCATTACTAGAAATAACACATAGCCATTTGAACGGTGGGAGCAGCTCTGAAGATCCCCTCCCCATGCCAATCCTCACAATACTCCAGAATCCACAGGTTACTTTACGGTGAATCTGGTCAATTGGTTGATTTATTGGGCTCACTGGCTATTTGGAAAGTCCATGTTTTAGCGCATTGTTTTCTGATAAAACAGCCTGTTTTCTTGCAAAAGTCCTATTTCCTGGCATCCTTGCCAACTCTATTAGTTTTCTATTGCTGCTCAAACAAATTGCTACAAACAGCTATAAATAGCACACATTTATTTTCTTACAGTTCTGTGGTTTCCAAGTCCAGTATGGGTCTGTCTCATCAGACTAAAATGAAGATGTTGGCACATTGCATTCCTTCCTGGAGGCCTTGGGAGACAATTTGTTTCTGTTCATTTGGGTTGTTGGCAGAAGTCAATTCCTTGTGATTATAGGACTCTTGCTGGCTGTAAACTAAGGGCTTCTCAGCAATCAGAGGCCACCACCTTCCTGAGCTCATGGGCCACTTTCTTCATCTTCAAGTCACCCACAATACTTAGTACTCCTGTTGAGCCTCTGTGACCCACGCTCAGCCTTCCTCTTCCACTTTAAATGTGGGTATGATTAGATGGGGCCCACCTGGGTGATCTAGGATAATCTCCTTAATTTTATGTCAGCTTTGTCATGTAATGTAACATATTCACAGGCTCCCTAGTTTAGGATATGGATATCTTTGGGCGGCCGTATTCCGCCCACCATGCCAACATTAGTGATTATTGTTAAAAAAGAAAATCACCTCAGCTGAATTACTTCAGGCCTCGATTTAGGGGAGTGGGATAGGGGACCAAAGGTTGCTTCAGCATTGTGTTACAAAAACATTCCCCCCAAGTCCTGAGTGGAAGGGATTCCAGGTGTGGTCTGTTGCTGCGGATGTCGAGGGCCCTGTTTGCAATAAGCAGGAGAGATGGCCTATGAACCATCTAGGTGTCTCCCAAAGTCCAGCCAAGCTAAAGATAGCAGAATGGAGGGGGAAAAGGAGAAAAGAAAGCTGGAAGATTTTAGAGAAAATGGGGTCAAAAGCAATCGTTTTAGAGCAGAGAGAAATGTGTAAAGCGGGAGGAACTGAGGGGTTGAATTTATGATTCACGTCCCTTGAAATTGCTGGGACAAGGGTATGCATGTTCCTCTTGAGTAGAGATCACCAAACACTGTTCATATTTGTTGTACTGATGTGAACCCTCCCCCGGCAAGGAAAACCAAACTCTGGAGCAGAGTTGTCTTAAATTTAGCCAATCCAGTGGGATTGCATGGTATATCATTATGGCTTTAAACTATTTTTTTCACGATCAATGAAGCAGAGCACTTTTTCTTAAATCAATTGGCCCTCTGGCCATCTTCTTTTGTGAAATACCTGTTCAAGCATTTTGCCCCCGTTCTACTGAGTTATCTGTCTCTTTCTTTTTGATTGGTTGGACTTCTTTATAGGTTCTGGATTTAAGGCCTTTGTCATAGATGTGTTTTGTGTTTGTCATGTACGTGTTTTGCAAATATCTTCTCCCGTTCTGGGAGTTGCCTTTTTACTTTCTAAATTAAGTCTCTGGATAAACTCAAGTTCTTAATTTTACCAAATCCTCCCCCCACCATGGTTAATGCTATTTGTGTGCTGTTTAAGAAAACTTCGCCCATCCCCCAAATCATGAAAATATTCTTTGTTTTCGTCTAGAAGCTTTATGGATTTGACTTTCACATTTAGAACTGCAATGCATCTAGACCTAATGTTTGTGTCTGAGATGAAGTGGGTTCAAGATTCCCTTTTTTTTTTCCATATGGATATGCAACTGGTACAGCACCATTGATTGAGAAGACCGGTCTGCCCCCCGCAGCCCTGCAATTTCACATTTGTCATAAATCTAGTAATCACGGATTTGTCCTGTTTGTGGACACCTTTCCACTAGTCTCTTTGAATTAGTTCAATACCACACTGAATTAATTACTGTGGCTCTGTCATTAGTCTTCATGCCTGGTGTTGCAAACAGCTTTGTCCTTCACGATTGTATTAGTTATTCTCAGCCCTTTGCATATCTACATACATTTCAATGTCAATTTCCACAGCAAAAATGGAATTTTGATTGGTATTGCATTGAACCCATAGATGTGCTTAGGGAGATGAACGTCTTTATATTTTATTAAGTTTTTCCTCAGCAAAGTTTTGTAATAATCAGTATAAAGTTCTTGCAAGATTTCGCAAGATTTATTTTTATGTATTCGATATTCTCGATGCTATTTTAAGTAATATCATTCTAAATGTTCTATTTTCTGTTTACCACTGATCTATAAATTGATTTCTATTAGCCCTAAAAATCAAGAACTTTTGCCAGATCATTTTAAATTATAATCACGTATAGATTATTTTTTTCTTATGTGCACAGTCATATTGACACAAATAATGGCAACTTTACTTGTTTTTTTTTTTCTGATTCTTATACAAATTTATATCTTTTCTTCATTTATTGAAGTGGTTAAGACTTCCAGGAGAGTTCGAATAGAAATGAAGGTAGTGAGCATTTTTGTCTCATTTCTGATTTCAGAGGAAAATCCTATGATAGTTCTCCATTAACTACTATTTTTGCTTTAGGATTTTTGTAGACATTCTAGAAAAAATTTGGAAATTCTTTTCTAGTCCTAGTTCACAAGGAATTTTAATCATTAATGGGTGTTAAGTTCTATTAAATCTTTTCTTCTTCATCTAATGAGATGGCCATATGATTTCTCTCCTTTATAAATAAATAAACATGTTTATTATGTTTATGAAATGAACTACATTGACTGGCTTTCATTTGTTAAACAGTCCCCATGTTTCTGAATAAATCTACTTGGTCCTAGTGTGTTGTTCTTTTCAGGTATCACTGGATTCAATTTGCTGATAGGTATTTTGTTTGGGATTTTTGTGTCATGTTTATGAAAGAGATCAACCAGAATTTTTCTTTCCTTTTAATGTCAGAATTTAGTATCAAAGCTATACTGGCTTCATAGAATGTAGTACTCTTTTTTTTTTTCTCCCTCCCTCCTTCCCTCCCTTCCTTCCTCTCTTTCTTTCCTTTAGTTTATATAATATTGATATTATTTATTTCTTAAATATTTGGGCTAATTCACCGGTGAAGCCATATGGGCCTAGAGTTATCTTTGTGTGAAGATTTTTTGTCAAACATTTATTTAGTAGATCTAGAGATACTAGATTTTCTATTTTATGTTAGTTTTGTAAGTTGTACTCTTCTGGAAAGTTGTCTATTTCACCTGAATTTTCTAAAACTTTTAGCATAGGAATTTTTAATATTCTATTATGAACTTTGTAATGTCTTAAAGGTCTGTGGTGAACTTAATTCCTGATATAGATAGTTTGTGCTTTTCCTCTTTTTGTCTTGACGGGTCTTGCCAGAGGTCTATCCATTTTATTATTCTTCTCAAGGACACAATTTTTGGCTTTGTTGGTCTTCTTTAATGTGCATTTGTTTTCTGCTTCATTAACCTCTGATCTTATTTTTATGATTCTTTTCCTTCTACTTACTTTGGACTTAATTTGCTGTTCTATTTCTAAATTATTCAGTTGAATGCTTAGATTACTGATTTTTTTTAGCCTTTCTGTTTTCCAATATAAAGGTATAAGACTTTAAGTAAAGCTTTGGTTGTATCACATCGTTTTGGTATGTCACACTTCTATTAATAAGAATGGAAATTTCCATGTGACTTCTTCTTTGACCCGTGGATTAGTTTGAAGTTTATTACCTAACCTCTAAACATTTGGTGATATTCTAGTCATTTTTTTGTTCTGGCTTAATTGGACATGCTCAGAGAAAATTGAGTGATTTCAGTTCTTGGAATTTTCTTAGAATTTGCCTTTTAGCACAATATATGTTCAAATTTGGAAAATTTTACGTGCACTTGATAAGAATGTACATGTTATCATTAATATGAGCAGGGTTTTACCTCTGTCTGTATTTCAAATTTGTTTGTCATTTTGTTTTTCAGATCTTTCACATCCTTACTGATTTTTTTTGGTCTGCTTATTCTATCTGTTCTTAAGAGAGTTGTGTTAGTTTTCCCTTGTGACTTTATTTCTCCTTTTAGTTCTGTCCATTTTTGCTTTATAGATTTTGAGTTATATGTAGTTATCTATAAATTAAGAATTGTTATATATTCCTGACTGATTGACCATATTATCATTATAAAATATCTCCAGTAGTGCTTTAAGCTATAAAATCTACTTTCTCTGATAACAGCTTAGCTACAATTTTCTTTTGGTTAGCGTTGACATTCTCACTTTTCATCCTTTACTTTCAATCTTTCATGTCATTATATTTAAGGAACATATAATTGGGTTTTTATTTTTTTAATCCAGTCCGATAATGTTTATATATATATTTTTAAAAGATTTTCTTTTTAAGTAATCTCTATACCCCACATGGGGCTCAAACTCACAACCCCAAGATCAAGAGTTGCATACTCTATGACTGAGCCAGCAAGGTGCCCCAATTATGTTTATATTTTAACTGAAGTATTTAGTCTATTTATATTTAATATAATTACTTACATCATTGGGTTTATATCTACTATCTTTCCATTGTTTTCTGTTTGTCCTACCTGATTCATGTTTTTCCCCTCTCCTTTCTTATCTTCATTTGTATTAATCCAGTATTTTCCCCCTCTTTCAGCCTTTTAGTTATATATCCTTTTTTTTTTTTAAAGATTTTATTTATTTATTTGACAGAGAGAGACACAGCGAGAGAGGGAACACAAGCAGGGGGAGTGGGAGAGGGAGAAGCAGGCTCCCCGCAGAGCAGGGAGCCCGATGCGGGACTCGATCCCAGGACCCTGGGATCATGACCTGAGCTGAAGGCAGTCGCTTAACCAAATGAGCCACCCAGGCGCCCTGGTTATATATCCTTTTATTTTTCTAGTGGTCAAATTTGCTGACTATAGTCTAATATAAATTGGTACTTTTCCCATTTTTGAGACAATGCTAAGAATTGTCAGATCTGAGAACATTTAAACCTCTTAACCACTATCTAGTCAGTTTGGACTCTAGAACAAAGTATCGTAGACTGGGTAGCTTATATGCAACAGAAACTTATTTCTCACATTGCCGGAGGCTGAGAGTATGAGAGAGGGTGCCAGCTTGGTGGGCTTCTGGTGAGAACCCTCTTGAGGTTGCAGACTGCTGTGTTCTTGTTGTACCTTACATGACAGATAGAGGGCAAGAGAGCTCCTTGGGGTCCCTTCCCTAAAGCACTAATTCCAGTAAGGGATGCACACTCATCACCTGATTAACATCTTCTAACACCAACATATTGGGGGTTAGAATTTCAACATACGAGTTTGGGAGGGGCACAAACATCCATTGGAAGCATTTCTGGCCGTTTTTATTTTTATCATGGATTTAAATCCTACAAATATTTTAAACCTCATAAATATCATTGTTATGGTTTTGTGCAGTCAATATTCAGTTTTATTTATCCACATATTTACTCTTTGAATTGCCCCTCATCTCTTCCTGCATTTTCCATAAAGGACTGATATAAGCTGTGGGTGGCAGCCTAGCCACTGAAATGTGAACAAGGACTCTCCTTGCCCCTTGAATCAAAGCTGGCATGTAGCAGGGAACAGTGAAACAGTACCATCAGACCTGGGTTCTGTCAGCTGTGTAGACTGAACTAGTCATTTAATATTTCTGAGCCTCAGTTAATATTTCTGAGCCTCAGTTTCTTCATCTCGTAAAAACCAGACTGTATACCTGCTGGCCTTACCTGTCTTACAGGTATATTCGAGGTTAAATGAGATAGTAAATGTGAAAACACTGTATACATTCTAAAGCGGAGACTGTAAACTGACCCATGACCAGCGGGCTGGAGCTGAACAGTGCTCCTTCTCTGTACCCCACCCCCACCCCCAATTCTCAAGACATACCCACGTGCACTCATGTTGCTGAGTTTACATATCTCTGCCGTGTCTCGCTCTATGGCCCTTGCTAAGGCATTATCAGTATTAGTGGTTATTACTCATTTAAAAGTCAGAGACACACAGAGACAGAGTTTTCTAGTGTTAAGTGTTGCCAAGTGCCGCAACAGGTGACTGAGGGCGGTTGTAGAAATACTTTCCTTTGAGACCTAAAAATAAAACAGATTTATGCACAGCCTCTCCTGGATGCAGGGGAGGGGGCAAAATGACTGCACTAAGTTCCTTCCAGGTTTTAAATTGGTCTGGGGGTGGGGAGGCGCTATTTTAGAAACTGTATGTTGGAGGGAGAGAGGGTGGAGTTTTTTTATAGATAAATTATATATTGTAATATAAGTCAACATTTGGGAAGCAAAACGTTTCACTAAATAGACAACAGAAAGAGCACGTCACTTTTGTTTATCAAAAGATGCATGGGTTTGTCAAGACTTATTGAACTGTACTTAAAATCTGTGATTTCCTCTTTATGTAAATTACATTCAATTTTAAAAAGCACAGAGTTAAAACCGAAGTTTAAAAGGGAGGCATGGGGTAAATTATAATTCTTACTTGTATGAGGCGCTTCTACCATGCTAAGTACCTTATGTGGATTAATTGGATTATTCTATCCTCACAATACCTTCTAAGGTAGGTCCTGTTATGATCCCCATTCAGCCAGGTATTGACACTGAAGTTCAGGGTGAAGAAATAACCTACCAACTTCTCCAGCTGGTAACTGGAAGAGCCAAGTCTTGAATTCCACATTGAAGGACTCCAGTGCCTAGATTCTTATCTACTCTATTCTATGTTCTAATAATTTGGATGATTGCAAAGGAGAAAATTAATTACTGTACACCTGTGGAGGCAGAAATGATGTGAATGTAACTTTCTGCAGTTTTTTTTTTAAAGATTTTATTTATTTGTTTGACAGAGAGAGACACAGTGAGAGAGGGAACACAAGCAGGGGGAGTGGGAGAGGGAGAAGCAGGCTTCCCACCGAGCAGGGAGCCCGATGCCGGGCTCGATCCCAGGACCCTGGGATCATGACCTGAGCCAAAGGCAGACACTTAACGACTGAGCCACCCAGGCTTTCTGCAGTTTAAACATCTGTTGATGAACACACTTTGCTTGTTCTATTTTAGGTACACTCATTCAGAAAACCCAGCTGCTCAGAGTTACCATTGGGAAAGGGCACTTTGAAGCATTGGTAGCTCTTTGCAAGGAAATTGTGACTTCTTTTGCCTTAATAGTAAATACCTTTGTTTTCTGACAGGACATCTCATGACAAGATGTTTTTATCCTTACGGAGAATACTCTGACCTACCTAGGGAGGTCATCTCTATATCCCAAGACCAGGCATCCTTCAGCTGATCATCTGATGCTAAGAAACCTCCACATAGAAAAAGTGTTCATGTACACCTATGTGTAAAATAATACTACAGTTTCAGGAAGCTCAGAGATCCCTGAAGTTCATTCATGGACCCCAAGTTTAAAACTTTTGCTCTAAACCAGAATGGGGCCAGGTTCCAGGGACCAAACCAACCTTCAACTTTTCTGATTCTAGGCACCTCATTGCCAATTGTCTGGTGTTTTCTTCTCTCCTAATGGTTTGATGCCCACTTCTTGCTTTCTCCTTGTCTACTTAAACACGTTTCTCCTTGTTACTGGTTCTGGTAAACACATTCCAAAGACAAGCTAATTTTGCTTGTTCTCATTCTTACTCTCTTTAGACTTTTCTAGTCATCTTTGGTGACTTTACCTTTATTCACCAGGACACAAACATACACACATACACACACATCCCCCGAGTATGCATCATTGTGCACAACACTTTTATCATCCAGTCCCTCCTTGTTTCACTGCTATTTCAGTTACAGAGACTTGTAGAGCAGAGGTCTGTCCACAGCTCCATCATGTATGGATGTGACAGTTGTTCACTGGACAAGGGTGTCTGGTTTGAGTTGGGGGAGCTGGTCCTCAGGGTAGAAATCTAGCCCATGCTTTATTCCTCTAGCCAGGTGTCTTGGCCTGAGTTGGGTCTTCCTGGAGGAATGGGTGCCGTTTTCTGGCTCAGACAAATGCAGTGTATAACACAGTGGCAGTCCTGCCTGATAGCCTGTCACCAAGGAGTCCAGAAGACTGATATACCCGAGAATAAAATACCAACGTCCCCATTCTGGTTTTGTATCACCAAGTCATCTTGTCTCTTCTTTCTCCTCAGTGAATAAAACTTTCAGTGTTCCCAGGGCTACATTCCCTTGGAAAAATGAGACCTGAAGGATCCCTTTCCTGTACTGTCCCATCTCCATTTCACAGGATTCAGGTTTCTGCCATGGCAAGCTAAGAGGGAGAGAGGGTGGGAATGGCTGGATAATTCTATTAGCATTTTCCCTCCTTTTCTGCCTACTTAATTCCTAGCCATCATTCACATCTTGGCTCAAGCGTCACTTTTTCAAAGACAGACCAATCCCCTCTTACATGCTTTTCTAGCACCACATAGCTCTCTTGCATTGGACTTACCACCACTGCAATTTCATATTATTTTAGATTCTATTGTATATAGACATAAGCTTCATGGGAGTGGGGATCATTCTGTTTGTGTTTATTGTTTGTTGCCTGGCTAGGTGTTTAATTAAATATTTTTTGAATGGATGAATGAATGGGAAGTACTTAGTCCAGGTTGTGGGAAGCCTTGGAGTTTTGACTGGGGAGTTAAGGCCCTCATACCAACACTAGGAAGTCCATTTCCTAGATTAAACGACCCTCTTGTCTCACCCCGGGTTTCTATTTTGAACTTCTATTTGTGTATTACAGCTCTGGCATTTTAACGTCATTGTTCCTTTCCACTCTTACCCAACTTCAGAGAAATTTTTCAAAATCTTACTTAAAGGAAAGGCAGCTATACTATACATCCTTAGGTGTTCTAAGAGGTTATCTAGTGTGGGGGCTAAAATCATAGGCTTTGGAATCTGGTAGAGCTAGGTTTTCAACCTGGGTCGTCCACTTGCTGGCTGTGTGATTTTGAGCAAATGGTTTAATGACTCTTAACCTCAGTTACTTTGATCTGCAATATGAGGTAATGCTGTCTTCCCTGCAGGATTAAAGTTATGTGATATGCTTATCAGAGAACCTGACTCAAGTGGGTGTTCAATCAGTAGACATTTTTATTACTAACTAAATTGGATGCTTATAAGAGAGGTAGAGAATTAAGCACCCATAGGAACTGGGCCATAAAAAGCTAAAATGTGACATTTGCCTTTCTTACTTATTTCCCAGAAAACATCACAGGAAGAATATCTTAAGAGTTGATATAATTTATGGGTTTGTTTAACGTTGAGTCCTTTGTGTTCTCTGAATCTACCTTTGTGTTTTACAATGGTTCTAGGTTCTAAAATTTTTCACTCTCTCTTTGACATAGCCCAGTGCACTAGGGAGATGAAGAAGAACTTAAGCAAGGCATTGGCAACTTGTACATTCATCGGGGCTTCCAGATTGGATGAGCATGTCAGGGGCACCAGATAGCCAACCTGGGCTTCCCAAAAGGCCAAAAGAAGGTCTGTAGCCTCTTTGCTAAAAATCATAGTACTTCTATAGCTGTAGAGCTTTCTACAGGCATGGCTAATTTGAAACCCTGAGGATGGAGTACAGAAGCCACGATTATATTGACCTGATTCAGGAAGGGCCTGGGAGTTTCTTATTCTCCTGCTCCAGGCAGAACATGTAACCCATCTCAAGAGGTTCAGAGTCCATGAGCATCTATGAGAGCCCAACACGCATTTGCGTGCAACTCCAAGTACTAGCGATGCAGAAGCACCATCCTGCCCCTGAGGTGGTGGATTCATTTCAACACACAGCATGTTCTGTAAGCATTGCAACAATCACAAATTTGTTGTTTAAAAAGGAAATAAGTTCCATCATCCTATCTCCCTAACATGATTACTTTCATTTTTGCATGTTCCTTTTCTAATGCCTTTGTTTTTAACAATCTCTCTCTTTTTTTTAGACTTTATTTATTTATTTATTTGACAGAGAGAGAGAGACAGCGAGAGGGAACACAATCAGGGGGAGTGGGAGAGGGAGAAGCAGGCTTCCCGCCAAGTAGGGAGCCCCATGTGGGGCTCGATTCCAGGACCCTGGGATTATGACCTGAGCCGAAGGCAGATGCCTGATGACTGAGCCACCCAGCCCCCTTTAACAATCTCTAAAGAAGTAGTTTTAATAATTTTTCTTAGTCACATCCTGAAAGTTTTGGGGAGAAAATCTCTTTAGTTTTAAGTGCTTCCCACTAGCTAATTCAAAGTTTCACCCATGACCAACAAGGCCCTGAGGGATGAAGCCCCTGATATCATTTTCTGACGTTCTCCTATTCATGGAGGCCTTCATGTGGTTCTTTGCTCACCCCAGACTGCTCCTACCTCAGCACCTGTGAACTTGCACTCCGTCTGGAGCGGGGATCCCCCTGATATTCATACAGTTCATTCCCTTACTTCATTCTATCACTGTTCAAATTTCATCTCCATAGAGGCCTTCTTTGATTTCCCACTAGTAGCTTCTATCACTCTCTGTCCCTTTATCTAGATGTAATTATCTTCACATCAATTATGACCCCTGACATAACGTATTTTAAAGTACTCGTTTGTGGTCTATCTCTTCCCATTGGACTGAATCACCTGAGAGCTGCCTGGTTTCTTCACTGCTGTGTCTCCTGCACCTAGAGCCATGGCTGGCCTGACAGACACACATCTGACTCCTGAATGATGCATCTGCTTTGGCTCCTTTTCCCTTACATTTTGCTCAATGCAGGTTGCAAGGAACTACCTTCCTCCCTTGGTATAACATTCTTTTGGGGATGAGCTGCTCAAATGCAAGCACTAACTTACAGAGCCTGGAGATTAAAAACATAGTTGTAAGTGCTTGGGTGGCTCAGTCATTTAAGCGTCTGCCTTTGGATCAGGCCATGATCCCAGAGTCCTGGGATCATTGGGCTCCTTACTCAGCGGGGAGCCTACTTCTCCCTCTGCCTGCTTCTCCCCCCTGTTTGTGCTCTCTCTCTCTGACAAATAAATAAATAAAATCCTTTTAAAAAAACCATAGAGACTACTCTGCTTCCATGGGTAGTTGTAATGAGCTTCCTGCTGCGAGAAGGGAAGATGCTCTGATGAACGACACCCTATCATTTCTGCAGCTTGCATCCCAAGTCAGCTGACAAGGGTTGGTTGCATTTGTTTGGCAAAACCCTTTCTTTTTCCTGGTGACTTATTATTATTGTTGTTGTTGTTATTATTATTATTATCATTTTTAAAGATTTTATTTATTTATTTGACAGAGAGAGACACAGTGAGAGAGGGAACACAAGCAATGGGAGTGGGAGAGGGAGAAGCAGGCTTCCCGCCGAGCAGGGAGCCTGATGCGGGGCTCGATCCCAGGACCCTGGGATCATGACCTGAGCCAAAGGCAGACGCTTAATGACTGAGCCACCCAGGCACCCCGTTATTATTATTACTGTAGTAAGAACACTAGACATGAGATCTACCCCCTTAAAATTTTAAGTGCACAATACAGTATTTTAACTACATGTGCTGTGTTGTCCAACAGATCTCTAGGACTTACAGCCTTGCATTACTGAAACTATACCCACTGAAGAGTAATTTCCCATTTTCCCCTTCTCCCAGCCCCTGACCACCGCCATTCTACTCTGTGTTCCTATGAGTTTGACTATTTTAGATACCTCACATAAGTGGAATCATGCAGCATTTGTCTTTCTGTGAGTGGCTTATTTCACCTAGCTTAATGTCCTCTAGGTTCATCCTATTGTCATGTATGTCAGGATTTCCTTCTTTTTTAAGGTTGAATAATATTTCAGCACATGTTTAAACCACATTTTCCTGATAGGGTCATCCATTGATAGGCATTTATTTTATTTATTTATTTTTTAAGATTTTATTTATTTATTTGAGAGAGAGAGAGAGTGAGCACGAGAGGGGGGAGCAGGAGAGGGAGAAGCAGACTCCCCGCTGAGCAGGGAGCCCGATGCGGGACTCGATCCCGGGACTCCAGGATCATGACCTGAGCTGAAGGCAGTCACCCAACCAACTGAGCCACCCAGGCACCCCATTGATAGGCATTTAGATTGTTTCCATGTCTCAGTTTTTGTGAGTAATGCTGCAATGAACATGCATATACAGATATCTCTTTGAGTTCCTGATTTCAATTCTTTTGGATATATGCCCCAAAGTGGGATTGCTGGATCTGTGGTAGTTCTATTTTTAATTTCTTGAGGAACCTCCCCACTGTTTTCCATAGGAGCCACGCCATTTCAGATTCCTACCAACAACATACAAAGATTCCAATTTTTCTAATCTGTCTTTTTGATAATAGCCATCCTAACAGGTGTGAGGTGATATCTCAGTGTGGTTTTGATTTGCATTTCCCTGGTGATTAGGGATATTGAGTGTCCTTTTATATACCAGTTGGCTGTCTTCTCTGGAAAAATGTCTATTCAAGTCCTTTGTCCACTTTTCAATCAGGTTATTAGTTGTTTTTGTTTGTTTGTTTTTCTATTGCGCAATAGGAGTTTCTTACATATTTTGGATATTAACCCCTTCTAAGACATATGGTTTGCAAATACTTTCTCCCATTCTGTAGGTTACCTTTTCACTCTGTTGATCATTTCTTTGCTGTGCAGAAGCTTTTTAGTTTGATGTAATCCCACTTGTCTAATTTTGCTTCTCTTGCCTTTGCTTTTGGTATCTTATCCAAGAAATCATTACCAAGCCCAATATCATGAAATTTTCTCCTTATGTTTTCTTCTAGAAGTTTTATAGTTTCTGGTCTTACATTTAAATCTTTAATCAATTTTGAGCTGATTTTTGTGTATAGTGCAAGATGAGGTTCAATTTCACTCTTTTACATGATGGGTATCCAGTCTTCCCAGCACTGCTTGTTAAAGACACTATTCTTTCCCCATTGTGTATTCTTGTTATTTCTTTTGAAGATGACGATATATGCATGAGTTTATTTCTGGGTGCTCTATTCTGTTCCGTTGGTTTGTATATCTGTTTTTATGCCAGTGCCATATTGTTTTAATTACTGTAGCTTTGCAATATATTTCAGAATCAGGAAGTTGATGCTTCCACCAGGAGTTGTTTTTCTTTCTCAAGATTGCTTTGGATTTGCAGGATCTTTTGTGGTTCCATATGAATTTTAAGATTGTCTTTTCTAGGGGAGCCTGGGTGGCTCAGTTGGTTAAGCGACTGCCTTCAGCTCAGGTCATGATCCCAGAGTCCTGGGATCGAGTCCCGCATCGGGCTCTCTGCTCTGCAGGGAGCCTGCTTCTCCCTCTCCCACTCCCCCTGCTTGTGTTCCCTCTCTCGCTGTGTCTCTCTCTATCAAATAAATAAAATCTTTAAAAAAAAAAAAAGATTGTCTTTTCTATTTCTGTAAAAACAGGCCATTGGGATTTTGAGAGAGATTGCACTGAATCTGTAGATTGTGTTGGGTAGTATGGACATTGTAACACTATTAAGTCTTCTCATCTATTAACAGTAATCTTTTCACTTGTTTGTACCTTCTTTAACTTCTTTCATCAGTAATTTTTAGTTTTGTTTTTTTTTCTGGCAATTTTAACACGTGCTTCCTTTATCTACTCAGTGTCACACAGCTAGAGCCATGGCTGAGATTTTTCCCGTCTTCCATCACCACCAACTGCCCTGCAATTGCAGAATTCGCTGGAGAGTCAACATGTCCATTGTTCCCTCTTCCATTCATATGCTTCACGCCATCACCACATGACCTGGTCATATCCTTTCTCTCCTTTCTCCGCCTGTGGAGAAGTGTAAAAAGAGTTTGCTTTGAAAGGAACAGGAAGCTGATGTACATCAGAGCCCAGACTGGCTCCTCGTTGGAGGGGGAAGGGTGTTTAGTGACCACAGGAACTGGATTTGATGTTTTAGAGCCCAACGTCCCTGCTGCACTGCCTTGACAAGACATGATGAAAGCTAACTACACACAAAACATTCCCATTACCCTAGAAACTCCTATGGAGATGAGAAAATAACACCGCCAACCAATGGGGCAAAAACAGAGATTCTAAAACCCATAGATTATCCCTAAAACTTCATCCTGGCTGATGTTCTCACATTTCCACTCGCCCCAACCCCTCTTTCATCTTTCTGCAGAGCCACGAGCAAAGGGCGGCATGGTCCCCTCTTCCCTGTCCACGCTGTGGGGGCAACTACAATACGGAGGAAGCAGCCAGAAGGCAGACACCAGGAAATGAAAGGAAAATATCCCCCGAACATCATACCTACACCCCCACCCCCCAGCCATCCTAGTGACATGGATAATTTAGATCTAATCACACAGGGAGTAAACATGTTGTCCACTCCCTAAAATAACAGTTTAATATTGGTGATACTTGTCCCTTACACGTCTAGGGTAGTAGTTCTCAGCCTAAGTATAAGAACCACCAGGGGTGGATCAGTGAAAATGCAGATTCCTGATTCTAATGCTGAGAAGCTGATTCAGGAGGTCTGGCGTGGGGCCAGGCATGTCAATGGTGGTGGTTTTCTACAGGCCACATTTTGCCAAAAACTGAACTAAATGCTCTCAAACATATCTCCTAATTCAGAATCATTCCAAGACTCTCTAAGGATAATTAGGTAATATTAAGAAGAGCTAAGACTGCATTAAAAAAAAAAAAAAAGAAGGCTTTCAGATGACCTAAGAGTGTTTGCTCTAACCCAACAGGAGCCAGCCAGAGATCGGAGGCTGCGCTGTGCAGCACTTCTCTGATGTCAATGTGCACACGAATCACCTACGGGTCTTGTAAAAATGCGGTTCTGATTCAGCGGGTCTGAGGAGGAACCTGATACCTCATGCTCAGTGTTCTAGCTCATCCTCAGTGTCTCACCTCACAGAGGAGTTAGGAGGATAACCCACAGAGGAGTGATGATGGGAAAGAACTCTGCAAGATAGAAAGTGCTATTCATGGGCGCATGGGTGGCTCAGTTGGTTAAGCGACTGCCTTCGGCTCAGGTCATGATCCTGGAGTCCCGGGATCGAGTCCCACATCGGGCTCCCTGCTTGGCAGGGGGTCTGCTTCTCCCTCTGCCCTCTTCCCTCTCGTGCTCTCTGTCTCTCATTCTCTCCCTCTCAAATAAATAAATAAAATCTTTAAAAAAAAAAAAAAAAGAAAGTGCTATTCACAACAATGATTATGATAGTTGGTCAAATTTAAAATACAGCTGAAGCCATATTTAAGCCCAGGGGTCTGAGTCTACATCTGGATGTACAACGAGTTTCCACATCCTCTGCCTAATTAGTACTTAGTGAAGAAGAGGGAATGTGGCCTGAGAGCCCCTTCTAGCTCTCTGCCTGACCGTCCTTGGGGCGCCCTGAGCAGTGAATGCCAGCCTTAGTGGAGAGCTTCAAATATCCCAATGCCTCAGACCAATTTCATCCAAATCTCTGGCGGTGGGACTCAGACATTGCATTTCCCGCAGTTCCTCAGGTGATTGCACTAGGCAGCCTGAATTGAGAACCACTGTCTGGGAACTTGCTAGAAATCCAAATCTCCAGCTCTGCCCCAGACCTATGGAGCCAGAATCTGCATTTGCATGGGATCCTTGGGCAAATTGTGCACACATTGGTAACTGCCACAGGGCGAGTGTCCAGCCAATGCTTTACCAGAGTGCAGGTCCTGCATAAAGACACCAATTAGAGATGATGGCTTGCTGGGGGAACACTCGCATCAGGTGTGTACTTAACAGTCAGAAGCCACTCCTGGGTTAGCTGGGGCTCCAGTAGCTCGAGAGTTACACAGCTCTCACCTCTTCTGGGCAATCTTCCTCTCCCACCTTCACTCGTTACTGGCCTGGGACACCTCCGATGCGCTCAGCAGCTAGTGTCTTAAACATATCCATCCTTATTCTCTGCGCTGGGATTCTCAAAGGGGGATACACAGAACGCCGGCTCTGAACCACCCTTGGTGCCTTTCTAAAATGCAGATTTCTGACCAGCAGCACCCCGGACCTGCAGGGGGTGGGGCCAGGAGCGCGCAGCTGTAGGAGAGCTTCCGCCTCAGTCTTCAGAGTTTGTGCCATGTGCTTTTCTTCCTTGCTTTAAGGATATGGTTTTGGGGTGTGTCTATTCTTTTCTCCTCTGTTCCTTTGACCCCTTCGCCCCCTAGCTCCCCACCCATTCTCCAGGGCTGCATATTTCTTTTCTCCAAGAAGGCGGTCTCCTTCTTCCACCATGCAACGCTTTTTCCTAGAAATTCACCTTTTATCTGCATCTTGGATCAGAGCGCTGCTCTGTTTTGCAAGGTTTTGCAATCCTTGGCATTTTTTTTTTCATGTTTGAGAAGGACTTGGGGGAGAATAGGGCCTCTTTTATTATAAGGGAGTGGGCAGGCAGGGACCCCACCACGGGGAGCACAATTAAGAACATTCCCAGCAGGAAGGCTGCTCTCCCGGAAGCACAGAGAGCTGTCAGGACAAGTGACCTTTCTAATCACGCCTGACATTTCACAGCCTCGAAGGCGGAAGGGCTGCCCTTATTCCCGAGGCATTGTGTCGCGCTGTATCACCCCAGACACCTGCGTCTGAGGCTCTGGTGACTTAGCCTCCAACTGGGCAATGAATCAGAGCACGCAAAGGGCTTTGTTTCCAAGGAAAAGAGAAAACATTGTGCACGGGGCTTATGTGGTTGGGGTGACTGTGTTGAAACCGGGGATAGAACGGGTTTGGAGAAGGATATTGTCTCCCCGGGGGATTAGCCCTGTTCCTGAAGTTCAGGTGATGCTGATCAAACAGACATGCCAGGAAGAAGCCGAATAGAGGGGATTATCTTCCAGCCCTCTCTGGCCCGAGGGGACTGCGATGACTCACTTCTTACCCACCCAATATAAAAGCTTTGTTTTTTTTTTTCTTATGAAAAAATAGTAATGCATGCTTGTTCTAAAATGACCATACAATATAAAGGTTTTACAAAGAAAGTAAAAATTACATGGAATCCTGTCAGTCAGAGATAAAGCGTTGTTAACATTTTTTTTTTAAAGATTTTATTTATTTATTTGACAGAGAGAGAGATAGCGAGAGCAGGAACACAAGCAGGGGGAGTGGGAGAGGGAGAAGCAGGCTTCCTGCCAAGCAGGGAGCCCGATGTGGGACTTGATCCCAAGACCCTGGGATCATGACCTGAGCCAAAGGCAGACGCTTGACTGAGCCACCCAGGTGCCCCGCGTTGTTAACATTTTAAGGACATTTCTGTGCATACATATATTTTAAAACAAAATACAGTGCTATTGTAAATATTGTTTTGACACAGTTCCATGTCAATAAAATATAAATTTTGAAAACATTATAAGATCATTCTTAATGATTTCACTGTATTCCATTGTACCAATGAATCTCTGGAGGTTGCCTCTGGCTTTTAAGCATGATAGAATATACGATAATGAACAGCCTCATTGTTAAATCTTCCTAAGGAACTGAGGATATTTCCCTATGAAAAATTCCTAGGACTAGAATTGCTGACTTGAAGAATCTGCATATCTTTAAGACTTTTGCTGCCTGCCCTCTAGAAGGGTTATAGCAATGTACATCCCCCCAGCAGAGAATAGAGTAACTGCTTCTCTTCATTCCTCTCAATTCTGCTCACCAATTTTTGCCAATTCCATGAATGAAAAATGGCATCCAATCATTGTTTTTATGTGCACTTCTCTATTTAGTCGAGGAGTTTAACAGTTTCTCCTCTGCATATTGGCCATGTGTGTTTCTTTGTTTTGTGAACTCCCTTGACCCTTTCCTCCTCTTTGGGAGCATTAACCTTTCTGATATTTGGTTTTAAAGGACTTTCTAAGCAGGGAAGATAGTAACTGTCATGCAAGTTATAGTCATTTTGCTTCACTGACTGTTGGTCTTTATGTGCTTTCTGCCATGAAGAAGTTAAACATTCTGATGTTGTTGAACGTCTGTGTTTCTAGCTTTTTTGGAATCACATGTAGAAAGGGTGTCTCTACTCCACGGTTATAAAAATATTTATCTGTATTTTCTTCCGGTATGTTTTAGCTCTCTCAACTCTCATGGTCTTTTGATAGCTGTCTTCGGCCTGGAATGATCTTCCTCCCCTCTGTAACTGGGTGGCTCCTTCCCATTCCTCCAGTCTCAGAGTAAATATCTCAGAGAAGCTTTTCCTTGTTTTGTTATGGAACCTGAAGAAGGTTCTCCCAGCTCCTGTTTTTCTTTCTCTTAGCACCTTTTGTCTTCTTTCATGAGCTTTATCAAGAATCACAGTTATATATTTCACTTGTCTATTTGCTCAATATTTGCAACTAGACTGTAGACTCTCCGGAGGGCAGAAATGTCTGTTTCGTATTCCCAGCACCTAACCTGGTGTCTAACCTAGATACACAAAAGACATTCATTAAAAGTTGTTGAATGTTAAATTCATCTAGAATTTATTTTGGCATAAGGTTTGAACTAGAGATCTAATTTAACTGTTCCTAAATAGTATCTTGTGATTACAACGCACAACTATAATGCAGATTGGTTCTCTTATAATCCCCACTTCACTTGGGAACCAGAAGCAAAACCTAGGAAGCAGGAGGGGGAGAGAATCAATGGCTCTCATTACCGTGGCTCTCCAGCCCCGCCCACTCCTCTCTCTACAATGACTTCCATTTCTCCATTATTGCCTTGGCCCTAAGTGCTTCCCATCATGCTTATTTCTGGGCTCAGCCCAGAGTGGACCCTTAATTAATGGTATTTACTGACTGATTCAAATCATCTAAATGGCAGGGGCATCAGTTATCTACGATGTGTTTCATACAATATTCACATCAGCCTTTGGGAGCCCAGAAAAATCTCTGCCCCCTCCATACCCTCAGAAACTGGATTTCTCCACATCCCTTCCATATCTAGGGATCACATCGAATAGTTGTGAATGAAGACGAGAGACAGGTAGGGAGTCAGAGACAGCTAGCAAGAGGAAGATGACAACCACCACCCTCCCCGCCCTGCCCTGCTTACATGTGCTTTTAAAGTTTTCAAGTGCCATCTCATGATACATGTCATCGCTCCTTCAAAGCTGACTTGTGCAGTTCTCAAGGGGCAAATGGCATGCAATTAAAAAAAAAATGAAAGAAAAAAGAAAAGAAAAAAAGAGGAAAACTGACCTGTGGAGTAGCTATTATGGCTTTACGAGGCCATAACTTTTAGTATTTAAGATTTGGGATCAGTGAAGTTTTTTCCAATTTATGAAAGTAATACACTAGGCATACAATAGTGGAAGGAGTCACAAAAGAATTGGTTTTACTCTATTTAAAAACTGCTGTTAATGAACCTAAGAACGTTCAACTTGACTAATAATCAAGGAAATGCAACTTAAAGGAGTAATTAGATACCATTTATCTCTGAAAAAAAATGGAATAAGTCACAAAAGAGGAACCAATTTTACTCCATTTAAAAATTATTTTATTAAATCTAAGAAATTTTCTACTCTACAAATAATCAAAGGATATAACTTGGAACCACAGTTAGATATCATTTGCTCCTAATAAATTCATTGCAATATAAGAAATTATAAAATTATATGTAATGCTGAGCAGATTGTGATAAGACAAGTGTTTCATAAACTATGGGTGGAAAATAAATGGATGCAATGTTTCTGAAGCGGAATTTGCCAGAAAAAAAGCAAAAGCCTTACAAGTGTCCCTACTCTATTGTCTTCTAATCTACTTCTACAATGGTATCTTCTACTAAAATGCTCATATCATGTGGTTATTTATTAAAGGAAAAGTGTGAGAAAACCAAAGTGTTTGACAATAAGGGCATGGTTCAGCCACAGTATGGACTATTCTGGAATCATTACCCATAATGTTAATTAATGACATTGGATATGTTCCTAAATCTAAGAAGTATCCAGAGTTTGAGTCCAGATTTTATTTTTAAATTAAATTTATATTGGGGCACCTGTGTGGCTCAGTCGTTAAGCGTCTGTCTTGGGATCAAGCCCCACATCAAGCTCCCTGTTCAGTGGGAAGCCTGCTTTTCCCTCTCCCACTCCCCCTGCTTGTGTTCCCTCTCTCACTGTGTCTCTCTCCGTCAAATAAATAAATAAAATCTTTGAAAAAATAAATAAATTATATTTATATTTTTATAGGAGAAGATTAGAAGAGAAATAAAGTAGTAACAGTGCTTACCTCTAGGTGGTAGGATTAAAGGAAATCTTTTGTTTTCTTCTTCCTGTTTCCCAAATTCTTTTTTTTTTTAATTTTTTTTTAAGATTTTATTTATTTGCGAGAGAGACAATGAGAGACAGAGAGCACGAGAGGGAAGAGGGCAGAGGGAGAAGCAGACCCCCTGCTGAGCAGGGAGCCCGATGTGGGACTCGATCCCGGGACTCCAGGATCATGACCTGAGCCGAAGGCAGTCGCTTAACCAACTGAGCCACCCAGGCGCCCCCCAAATTCTTTATAATCCATTATATTACCATTTTTACTTAAGTCTTTTCTCCTCTTCTCCCTTCCCCTTCCTTGGTGATGATAATGTGGCCTTCGGCTACATTCACTGAATTACAGAATCCAGAAAAGAGCAGTAAGAGCTCTTATATGCCTCTCTTGCCACCTACAGAAGTGGGTTTAAAAAAGGGCGACATGATGAAGGGACTTAAAACTCTGAAAGATGGCCAGGTATAGGTGTAGCATCAGAAGCCAGACCAGCTATCTATGTATGTACCTGAAGGTTATGATGAAGCAAAGAGAGTAAATGCCTCTGTGTCACCCCAGAAAACAAGACCAATGGTTGGAAATAACAGACAACTAGCTGTGGGTTCACTCTAAGACTGAACTTTGTAATGACTGGGACTGTTCCAAAGTCAAAGTGGGGCCTTGGTAAGGAGAGATACTCACTGCAAGGGTCAAGGATGGGTGACCACCTGATAAAGTTGAGAGGAGTCTGGAATCACTTGAGTGGTGAAACTGGTTAGGTAGCTTTCCGGGTCTCATGTAGGCCCATGATTCTGTGCTTTGCCCATCATAAAATGGGGAGGAGAGGCCTGGAGACGTCATTCCCTTCTCTCTGCTGGTTCCTCAGCTCCAAGCTGGAAGGAACCAAAGCCATCTGAGGTGAGTGGTGTATGTTTGGGGATGGGATGGAATGGGGCTTTAAGATCAGGGAGATGGAGCTATATCAGTTAGTGCTCTTGGTTGTAAGTGACAGAAAGCCAACTGAAACTGCATTAAGCAAAATAGAAAGTGTATTAACTAAAAAGCCAGGGAGCCGAAGTGAATGGAACTGGGCGCAGCGTGCCTGGAGCCAAGGGGTTTTATCTCTAGCAATTTCAATTTCAATTAGTTTTTTAAATTTAATACCAGTAAATTTTTTTTCTAATTTCCATGGTATTTATAGGCTGACTCAAATCATTTAAATGGCAAGGGAATCAGATTTCAATTTCCATTCCTTGGTCCATGTAGTGGAATCTGTCTGCATCACGACACCACCCTCTTCATGTGGAAGCAGGATGTTCTCTGACATCTTTGAGTTTGTGTTGTACTCACAACTTATAAGCTCAGACTAAGATAGTGTCTTTCTCCAAAACTTAAGTAAAATCCTTAGGAAGACTTCCTTTGATGGTTTTGGTCATGTGACCCATTCCTAAACCAATCACTGTGTCCTAGAGTAGATGTCCCCTGGTTGGTTAGCCTGGGTTCCATGCACCCGCCGGGAATCTGGGTGTGTTGGAGGCAAGTTAGCCTTACGTGGACCATGTGGGTTGAGCAGGAGATGTAAAGGAAAGTGTCCTATGTCCACTATAGGGAGTTCTCTCTTATTTTAAAAATATTTTGGAAAAGGAGACGTACCAGCTGCCACGGAAATCTATTTCCTGTCCATACCATCTGGTAATTCTACCTCTCTTCTAGCTTGAATTTCTTCTGCTATAATTTCCATCCATCTTGCTCTGTTCCATCTTCAGTGTAGATTTAGATCAAAACCTCTTTCCTCACAGACACACCGTGAGGATTAATTAGGTTTTCCAGAAACCATCTGTAAAGTGCCATGGGATCTTCAGAACCAGATGCTTTGTAAAGATATGTTGCCATTAGAATCAACTCTTCACTTTTTATGCTTATGGGGGATGGAGGTGAGGATGCATCAAAAGGCAAGGAAATGGAAGTTTACAAACAGCACTGAGATTTCATTTTGGCCATTGAAAACGATTCTTTTCCCTCTCCAAATACTATGCCTCTGCCATTCATCAGGAGTAAACACAAAGAACAACCATGATACCATGATAGATTTAAATGTCCATACCTTTCTCTGAAAGGAATAGGAGAAGGTGGGAACAGGGGGCCAAGAGTGGCTAAGCAGGTTGTATAATTCAAATCCAACCAGGATCAGCACCCTGAGGATTAGCAGCTGGCTATGTTGAGTGGCTTTCCTTTTTTAGCTCAGGTTAATGAGCTATGAATGATATATAAGTGTCTGGGCAGTTTGCAGACATCATAGTCTGGGCTCCACAGTGAACCAGCAGCATTCCTTTATGAGCACTGTTAGGGACAAGTGCTGGGAAGCACAGTGCTTAGTGGGAGAGTCAGAGCACAGGGTTCCAGGAGCAAAGTGCACTAGTCACATTTCAGGGAGGCCTGGGCACACTGTAGGGCTCTCCCATCCAGTCTGCTTATGTGGTTACATGGATGCATCATCAGCCCACAGGGTGGCTGACAAAGGAAACCCGTGTCCCTGGTTGTTGAGGGCAGCAAGGTCTGGGGCCCAGGACAGGAGCTCCCTGTGCCTAGTATTTCTTTAAAAAATTGTCTCCCCCAACTTTTAATTTTAAAAACATTGAAACACGTAGAAAATTTGAAAGAATAGTACAATGAACACTCATATACCCTTTATCCAGATTCATCATTTTGACATATTGTATGCTCTCTCTATATGGATAGATGGGTAGATATAGGTATCTAGATAGGTTGATATTTAGATATTGAGATGATAGATAGATAGATAGATAAATAGATAAATAAATAATCTATAGAGAGATATACATAGGAGATATATAGTATATATAGAAGGTGTGTATGTATATATATATATATATATATATATACATGTACTTGTATACACATATGTATATGTATGTACATCTATCAAAAACTTATCCCTAAACCACTTGAGAGTAAGTTGCAGACTTCATAATACTTGACCCTTAAATATGTCTTCATGAATCTCCTAAGAGCATACTCTCCTATAAAAGTACAATATAGTTATTACACCCAAGAATTTAGAATTGATACAGTGCTAAGAGCTAATATACAATCTCTACTCAAATATCCCCAAAGGTCCCCATAAAGGCCTTTAAGGTGACTTTTTTCTATCTAGCTCCCTACCTTTGTCTATTGTCAGAACATTGACAATTTTGGAGAGTGAAGGGCCCAGACCCATTGTTTTGTAGACTGTTTCTCAAGGTGGATTTGTTTGATCATTTCCACCTGATTGGATTCAAGTTAAATGCATGAATTCTTAGCAGTGTGACCTTTAGCAAGTTACTCAGTGATGCAGAGCCTCAATTTACTGATAATATTACATACTTTGTAGGGTCGTTGTGAGAACCAAGAGAGATCATATCTAAAGTTCTTAGCACAGGAACTGACAAAAATAAGCACCTAAAAATTGTTTGCTCTATGATTAGCATCCTCATTGACATCACTATCCAGAGCTTGATAGACCTTGTTCCCAAACAGGTTTTCATTTCCCTGGGAAACTTCTGGAGCCCCTAGCCCCTTTCTTCTCATCTGCAAATGAAGAAGAAGCCCTCCTCTGAATAGCTGACTGAGCCCACTGTGAGAGTCAAATAAGAAATATGATCGCACAGTGCAAACTGGAATAAAATGATACTGATATAAAATGTAAGGAAGCAGCATTATTATTTTCTTCATTTACATACTTTAAAATGACCCTCTTTTGTAGAAAGAAAAACCCAAAGTGGGGGCTAAAATGAAATACGCATCTTTAAAATACCTAGCTCCTGTGTTTAACTAATGCGGTAGTTCTCAAATGTTTTTAGCAGCAGAACTTAATTTTTAAATTAAATTCATGGAAACCCAGTATATAAAGTAGATGAAGAGAAAGTTACCCTGAGTGAAGTTTGGGATGGAGATGGGGTACTCAGGGGCCTTGGGTCACTCCTGCAGAGACCCCAGGCTCCGGACCCCAGGCACCATGATAGTAGGACCTTCTCAGGTGACCTCAGTCTCCCCGTTGGTACCTGCTCAGAGTCATTTCATTCTTTATAACCTCCTTCTCAATCCTGGCCCATTTCTGCCCAGGAACGGTATTAGGCATCCAGCCCAATGGCAATTTACTCAGTTCATTATTCATCATTATTAATTGCTTATAGACACCTTTCCCTGGAAATAGCCCTAAAGGCCTTGACCTCGGGAGACAGACAGTGAGGGGTCACATAGTGAGGCACCCATAATGTCCATGGGCAGAGAGGAGGGGCAGAGGGGCTCCCAGCCTCAGTGTGACCAGCGCCTGCATGCTTCCCACCTGAGCCTGAGGCTGAATGTCCCTCTAGTCCCTCACCCTTAGTGAGTGGGACTCCAGCAGATAACATTGTCAGGCACTGCTCATGCCAGAGCAGCACTGCACGGGGGGATGGGGGGGGCGGGAGGGGGGGTACAGAAAACTGACCTGAACTCAGTTCGCACTGTGTGCCGCCAGGCCACGTACTTTTCTATTAATTCTCACAAGGAACTTGTTCAAGGGCACCAGGCCAGGGCAGAGTGGGATTCAAACCAAGGTCCTTTAGACTCCAAAGACGATGCACACCCATCCTGGGCCAACCTATTTTCTCAAGACTTATAGAAACAGCCTGTGCTACATGGTATGGATGGATCACAGCAACCGGCCTCTCCTTCCAGCCTTTCAACATTGCATGAGGCAAAGCATTAATGATATTAGCAATGTGTATTTGCAACCTATGTGCCAAGTGCTCCTAGTGCTTTCTGTATATTAACTCATGTCATCCTCCCCCCAACCGCATGAGGTAGGTACTCTTCATTTTGCAGGTAAGGACACTGTGGAAGGACACTGAGAGTCTCAGTGACCCGTATAGAGCAATGTCACACTGCTAGTGACATCAACTGAATGTCTGTGTTCCCCCCAGATCCATATGTTGGAGGTACTGACCCCGATGTGATGGTATGAGGAGGCGGAGCCTTTGGGAGGTAATTAGGTCATGAGGGTGGAGTCCTCATGAGTGGGATTAGAGCTCTTAAAAGGGATCCTGGGAGTTTGCTCATCCCTTCCATCATGTGAGGACCCAGGGAGAAGATAGCCATCTATCTGGCTCTCACCAGACACTGAATCTGCTGGTGCCTTAATCCTGGGCTTCTCAGCTTCCTAGAGCTATGAGAAATAACTGTTTGTTGTTTATAAGCCACCCAAACTAGGACATTCTGTTAGAGCAGCCTGAAGGGACTAAGACAGCTAGTAAGAGGCGGAGCTGAGATTTGAATGCTGGGCAGCCTACCTCTAAGAGCTAGGCTTTTAACAACGATGCTAAAGCCGAACAAGGGTTAATTGCTAGCTCCAATTTACTGACAAGGGAGCTGGGAGGTTTACAGGGGTTGGATGACCTGCCCAGGATCACATGGCATTCACTACAGGACAATATGCTGGGGTCTCATGATAATGTGGAAAAGAGTCCAAAACTTGGTCTATGAAATAAAAGTAGACTCTTTTCCACTGGCTGGAGTCAGGGCAAGACCAGCAAAACAGGAGCGGCAAAAATAGACCATGTATGCCCAAGGGTGGAAGTCTGGAGACAAGCTTAAAGTCAAGACTAGGAATAGTTGACAAGAAGACAAAGCATGGTAACTAGGGCCAGACATATTTATTCCAGGTAAATTCCTAGGGCAGGGAGTGAGGGTGAAATCCTGGTGGGCACTCTTTTGAGGGCTCATGACCCCATCTTTTGGTTAGTCTAAAATTTCTAAGACTTGCAAGGTGCAGAATTACAGTTAACCATTAACAGTTGGGGCCATATTTGGAAGTCAATCTTTTGACTCTGATCAAGGCTGAAGCCACATGGGGAAAGCAGACAGTATGGCTGCTGGGGAGTCTGGAACTTTCATCAGGCCAGTGAGGGTGACCTTGCTTCCTTGGGTGCCCCTTCCTCATGTGGCCATCCTTCTTGCTGAGATGTGTGTAAGAATGTTCACAGTAATCCGAAACTAGAAACAATCCAAAATTGCACCATCATTATGATGCATTCATACGGGGCAACATTCTACCACAATGAAATGTTCAAACTACTGCTGTACGTAACAGCCTTAACCCATCGGTAAGCATGTTCTGCTAAGTGCCCATCCAGCACTGGCTTGGTCAGGAGTACACCAGGTTGAAGCTGAGCTAGGCTGGACTCGGCGAGGACACGGTGTGTCAGGAAGAACTAATGCAATTGCTGAGCCTGAAAGGGAAGGCTGACCAGGCAGAACCTAGTTAGGGCCAGAGAGCCAGTGGGAAAGGGCCTGTCCACTGGACAAATTGGGACAGACAAGGAAGGACTTGGCACCTGAGGGACAGAGCTGATGAGGCAGAGCAGGATGCCCTTGCCACTGGTCAGAAAGTGTGGCTGAGAAAAGGTAAGCCCTTTGTTCACAGTGCCTGGGGTGAGCTTGGAGGGAGGGCATGCCTGCTTTTAAGAGGGAGCTAATGTGACCTTGGACAGTCTATCTAGATAAGGCTTCTGTCTTAGTCCATTCAGGCTACTCTAAGAGAATACCATCAACTGGTGGCCTATAAACAATAAACACTTATTTCTCATGATTCTAGAGCCTGGGAAGTCCATGATCACGGGGCCAGCAGATCCAGTGTCTGGTGGAGGACCTGCCTTCTGGTGCATAGATGTGTCCTCACATGGTGGAAGGGGTAAAGGACTTCCCTGGGATCTTTTCTAAAAGGGCACTAATCCCATTCATGAGGAATCCCACTCTCATGACCAATGGCACCACCACCTAAATACCATCCCATTGGGGGTTAGGCTGCAACATATGAATTTGGGGGTGGGACACCAACATTCCGTCTATAGCAGCTTCTGAGTTGCGAAGACCCAAACTCTAAATTTTAAACCAACTACTGTTTAAGTTGCAGGCTGCCTGTATATTGTCTCTGTGGGACAGAAAAGCTCTGAGTCAATCAGCAAAATCTTTCAAAAGTCTCACATGGTTCCCGGGGCCAGTGTGGTTCCTGGAGTCAGCGTGGCCACATAGATTGTGCACCTCATGACTCCAAGGGCCCCACTCACATAGCCTACAATGGGGATCGTGCCTTCTGGAGTTGTGCTGTGTATGGCCTAAACAAAGATATGCTGCGGCCTAAACAAAGATATGCTGCAGCCCCAACTATGCGGTCTGGCCCCTCCCTCCCGCCCCCCTTCCTACATGGTTCTCCTTCACTCTGTGTTCTGGCTATGCTGACTCTCTTTTAATCCCTTATGTTTGCTGTGGTGGATTAAAGATTGCCACAGACTCTGACACTCGCTCATTGAGAGATGGGGTCTATGTTCCCACTTCTTGAAGAGGCTTTGCAACTGCTTTGGCTAGTAGAATACAGTAGAAGTGATATGGTGCTGGTTTCTGGTTGAGGCCTTAAGGAAGTAGGAGTTTCCACTTTCTGCCTCTTGCAACACTCTCTGGAAGCCCGGGGCTGCCATGTATCAAGTCCAATGACTCTGAGGCTGCCATGTTGGAGTGGCCACGTGTGGGCCAACAGTCTCAACTGAGTCCAGCTTCCAGTCATCTTCACCAAAGTCCCAGATGTGTGAGGGAAGCTATCATGGGCCCAGGCCAGCCCATTTGCCAACTGAAAACCACAGAGTGGCCTCGGTCAATGCCCCCTGGAGCAGAAGTCCCCAGCCAAGCACTGTCCACATTTCTGACCCACAAAATTGTGAGATTGGTAAAAATCGTGGTTATTTTAAGCCGTTGGGTTTTGGGGATGTGTTGCTAGGTAAGAATTAATATCAGGAACCCTTGCCATGTTCTCTTGTCCCTTCTCTCTGGAATGCTCTTCCCTCCCCTCTTCCTGTAGTTACTGCCTGTCTTTCAGCCCTCAGCCTGCATATGGCTCCCTCGGGGTGGCCTCCCGTTGGGTGACACCATGTTCTCTTTTTCACAGGTCTTGTCAGAGCAGCAGTTTTACATTTGTTTGTGTGATTAGTTCATGAATGTTCATCTCCCGGGCTAGACCATAAGCAGGGGCCGGGTCTGTTTTATTTGCTACAATGTCCCCCAGCACCTCGCATGGCGCTTGGCACATAATAGACATCAACAAGTATTTCACAAATGGATGAGGGAGTGAATACATGAGAAGGTGATCCTCTTCCTACGCCATGTTGGTTGAAAGCTGTTTTCGGTAAAGCTAGCACGGGAACCACGTGTGCTCAAGCGGGTGTGGATCTGGAATCTCCTGTCATGTCAACGAAGACAGCTCCCCTTTTACTTATTTCAAATAGTGGCATTCCTCACAGGATACATTTGAAGAAAAGTTTCTGGCTACTTAAAAAAAAAAAGTATGTTTGGAAACCACTATCCGAGACCTGGCCCTTCTAGTCAGCTATCCCTTGCTCCTTCCCATCTCCTCTTCCCTTCTTTTTTCCTCACAGAAACTTCCATAGAACTAATGCCTGGCAAGGGTTTAAAAATAGAAGCCCCTCTCCCTCCTGCCCGCCCTCCCTCTATTTCCTTTCCTTCCCATCCCCTTGTAATTTGCTGTAAAAAAGGAAACTGTCTGGATGTGCTCCACTGAAAAGACATGCTCTTCCTCACTAAATAGAACAACATGCAGACGCGTTCCCCCCGCCCGGTGGTCACCTCCCCGTGTGTCACTGTGAGCGGCGGGGCGGAAGGGCCCGGCCTCCTGCACAGCAGCCTGCTCCCCTGCCCTGGGTGGGACCCCTTCCCCCACACACACTCACACACACAGCCACCACCACTACCACGGGAACCACGTGGCCCCCTCCTTCAGGCCTCCAGCTGGAATTGGGGGGCACTGGTGGATGTGAACGTGCAAGGATCCACTAAGGGGCTGCCGACAGGAGCTCCTCCCAGGCACTTCCCAGGGACTGTGGGACGCACCTACCGGAGAAGGAGGAGAGAATGAGTCAGGTTGCCCCTGGGGGTGGGGCCTGCAGTCTGGAACAAAGCACATGGGGTGCGTGTAAGTGTGTGAGAGACAGACAGGGGCCAGAGCAAGGCGGAAGGTATGTGCAGCCAGTGGGCTCAGTATGATTATAAATGAAGAGAGAGCTATTGTGATACGGTAGAAACAATGAAAGCTTTTAATAGTCAAAAGCTGAGTTTTCAATTCCCTGGTTCATCGTATAGCTGCTGTATAACGTTGGGCAGATGGCCTCACTCCTTTTAGCTTTAGTTCACTGATGTATAAATGGGGATAATAATACTCACCTCTCAGCACTGTTGTAGCTTAAATGAGGTCATATTTATTTGATGCCTGCATGTACGAGGCAGTTAATAGAGTACCCCTACTCTTATGTGGGAGGGCATCTTCACTCTGGTGAAGACTCAACAAACACTCAGTACGAGAAAACTGATAGTGGCCGAAACTGCCCTCAGTAAAATTTATAGTTTATTAAGATCTGGCAGAAGATCCCAGCTTCTTGAGAAAATTCAAATTGGCAAATTTTGATCCAGAAAAAATTAAATTTGGAAGGATTTTAAAGGACACAAAATAAAACTTTCAATGACGGAAGCTATAATTAGTGAATTTTAACATGGACCCAAAACCAACTAATCGAATGGTTAACACACATTCTACTTATAAATATGATAAAAGGAATTATCCCAATGAGAAGTTTCAGTAACATTAAATGAGAAATAGAAAAACTGGTAACAGTTTAACTGCTGTATATTAAAAAATATTGATCAGGGGCACCTGGGTGGCTCAGTTGTTAAGCATCTGCCTTCGGATCAGGTCATGATCCCAGGGTCCTGGGATCGAACCCCACATCGAGCCCCGCATCTAGCCCAGCATCGGGCTCCCTCCTCTCCCACTCCCCCTGCTTGTGTTCCCTCTCTCTCTGTCAAATAAATAAATAAAATCTTAAAAAAAAAAAGATTAATCAAAAATTAAATTGGCTTAATGGAATTCTCTTGGAAAATACATTCTCAAAGAGTGTGTAACAATGCATATCTAATTGCCATTAAAACCTTGCACTTGTAAACATGGAATCAAAATGTCCCTGGGGTCCAAATGGTGAAACTGAAACAATCTCAACCCCAATGATAATGATGATGATGATGATGATGACGACCATCATAAAAAATGTTTAGGTGAAAGTGGGTGGGGTGGGGTTAGGTAGATGTGTTGGGATGTCCTCATGAGAAAGGAGTGTTTGGATAGAAGACAGGCTAGGATAAGTTTTGCATGGTCCCTTGCCTCTTTATTCTTTAGGGTTTATGCTGTGTCGTTACTCTGAAGGGCTTGGGCAGAAGGGACAAGCATGGGTACAGGGAGATGGCTGGCAATGACCAGCCCTTAATTTCCTTCCGTGTGACCAAACCACCCAGAACAGCCCACAGCACAAGTTGCTCCATCCCCACATGGACCTATGATAAGAGGTGGGAAGCCAAAATTCATGGAATTGGAGCTCTTTGCCATGGAGTCTGAGTGTTTATATATGGATGTCTACCAGCTTGGCTGGGGCCATCCATTCCACTACTTTTCTTGGTGAGTCTCTTGGCAGCTCCTAAGCATCCCACATTGGCTTTTTTTTTTCTTTTTAGGGAGGGATAGAGAGGAGTGGGGGGTAAGGGCAGAGGGAGAGGGAGGGAGAGAGAGAGAGAGAATCTTTTTTTTTTTTTTAAAGATTTTATTTATTTATTTGACAGAGAGAGAAATAGCGAGAACAGGAACACAAGCAGGGGGAATGGGAGAGGGAGAAGCAGGCTTCTTGCCGAGCAGGGAGCCCGATGTGGGACTCGATCCCAGGACCCTGGGATCATGACCTGAGCCGAAGGCAGACGCTTAACGAATGAGCCACCCAGGCGCCCGAGAGAGAGAGAATCTTAAGCAGGCTCTACGCCCAGCATCGAGCAGGGCTCGATCTCACAACTGCAAGATCATGACCTGAGCCGAAATCAAGAGTCGGATGCTTAACCAACTGAGCCACCCAGCCACCCACCATGTTGGCTTTTTAAACTCATGTTCCCCTCCTCTTCATTGCCTCTGTTCCATTCTTCTTGCCTCTGGCATTTTTGTCTGAGGGTTAGAGTCAGGACAAGCAAAGTGATGCTCATAGTGAGTAGAGATAGGTATTTCTTCCAGAAGAGGCAGGAGGGACATGGGATGGGGGAAATTGTTGCAGAGGTGATGAGAAAGGGCACTCAGGCCATGTACCATGACCACATGAACATTCAGAAACAGCCACAGTGCACAACCTTGAACTGACATCTGCCCATCTCCTTTTCTTCTCCACACACCAATACAGACACACATGCCGTATAACATGATCATTGTCCAACCTTTTGCAATACCTCTTCACCATGCCTTGCACAAAGCCCTGCTCTCCCACAGCCTGCAAATCTAATATTTATCATTGCTCTAGCAAGCATTCACTAGTTGAAACTATTAAAAAGTACAATGGGTAGCCTTTAAGGTACTGAGCTCCCTGTCACCGAGAGGCTGGTGAATCATTAGGAATAACACAGGGAATGCTTGCATGCTGAGTTGAATGGCTCCCATGGAGTCTGTGAGTGTTTTTCACTCTTCTAAGGGCTAAGATAGACTTGACTGATGGGTATTTAAAAAGCAAAGACAAAACAACAGAACAAAAACATAAATAGATGGTATTGACCTTACATCATGTACCTGTCAGGAGTAATTCATGTCCTTGGTCGGATGGGGGTGCAGGGAGCAGTAGGAGTGGGAGGGAGGGGGCCACAACCTTAGGAGGCATTTTGCCCCAAACTTCCCTGCAAGGTTGTGCTGAAGGAAGTCTGGAACCTTGATTTAATGACCTTTTAGTCTGGGTGGTCCTGTTTTGAAAAGACATAATTCAGGCCAAGAAAATTTGTAAGAACCCAGGATAGAGACCAGAAGGCTGATTTATGCTTATAGTGGAAGGCACAGAACAGCCCCCAGCTGCTTTTCACTACTTTTCAATACCTGCTTTTCAATACCGAGAGTGCTTCTGTGCCCACGTCCAAGGAGCTCATTCTAGGATCTCATGTAGCTGAGCAGCCAAACAAAAGATAAGAAGCTTGTTAAGTGACATGCGGGCACGAGGAAGGAATCAGATGCTCTGTAAAAATAATCTGGGGCAAGCAATAGGAATCTACCCTTCTCCACTCTAGGGAGCAGGCCTTTTCAGTACCCTGAGGACTCCCACGGCTACATGCTTCTCCCTCTGCTGTACTGCAGACGGCCCTAGCTTTGCCACCTGTCCCCTCACCCCCAGTCAGGTGGCCCAGCCATGTTTTCCAGTCCCTTGGACAGAGAAAGAACGAGGTTTACCTCCACTGACGCTGTCAATCTCTTACAGGAGCGGGGAATGTAGGAAAGACCGTCCTCTGAAGGGGTGATCTGATGTGTGCCACCAATTACTTCTTTAAATGCCTTCCTGCTAATTTCCCCAACATTGACGGCCCAACTGGGAGAAGTTAGGCACAGGTGCTTCTGCACCCAGCTGTGATCTAGGGACCAGGTTTGGGGGGGGAAGGGCCGCATCCAATAACGGGAGCCTCTTCTGTCTTCTAAGGGCAGGAATTAATGCGACCTTCCTGGGGCTCTTTTTCCCAAAGTTCCCAGATTTCCATCTGCTGTTTTGAGGAGATGAAATTCTCACCACTTCAAAGAAGATGCTGTGTACTGGCCATGTCTTTTATTCTGGCTATTTTCATTTCTATGTTCTGAGCTTAAACCAGAAAGACGTCTTGTTCCCCAGTAAGGAGATGGGAGGTATGAATAGGAGGGGCACAGTGAGAACGGAAACAGAATTGAGGTTTTGGGTTTGCTTTGGTTTTAGAAGCTTGTCTTCATATCTCTATAAATTATAAAATTCCATTTTTTGAAGATTTATTTATTTATTTATTTGATATATATATATATAGAGAGAGAGAGAGAGAGAGAGAGAGAGAGAGCACAAATAGAGTGGCAGGCAGAGGGAGAGGGAGAAGCAAATTCCCCGCTGAGCAGGGAGCCCGATGTGGGACTCGATCCCAGGACCCTGGGATCATGACCTGAGCCAGAGGCAGACGCTTAACCAAGTGAGCCACCAGGTGCCCCATAAAATTCCATTTTTAATGGTCTCCTTCAATGCATCTCTCCTACCCTAACTGAATTTTTGATAAACTTTTAAAATAAAAAATTGTTAATAAAAATCAAAATACACAATGAAAATAAAACTGTTCAGTAGTTATGAATGATGTTTAATTGCTTTAAGTTTTAAAGGTTAATGAAGTAGTTTCCCTGAAAATTCTGAATTTTTATCAAGCTCTCATCTCACAAAAACAGTTTTCTGAAAGCATTGATTGTGCTTGTATGTTTTTGGGGTTTCTGCTTTACTTTTTGCCTGCAGGTTCATTACAGCATTAGGTCAACAGAGCACAGTGGGTCAGTGACCAGCTCCACTCCCCTCTGCTTCACTAGAAGTGATCACAAAAACACATTTATTGAGTCTCTGCATTATTTGAAGTGCTCCACATCTTATTAGCCTTACCAACGGTCCTATTAGATAAGTACTGCAGTTGCCCTCATTTTATTGATAAGAGAACTAATCTACGAGGAGGTTAAATGACCTGCCCAAGAGTCTCTGAAAACCACAACACGCATCACCGTATGTTTATGCTAACACGTTTCCATTGTCTGTTTTCACGGACACATCCGCCGACCTACACGTCATCCCGTCACCCCCGTTCTGTGTGTGTTCCCGGAAACGCCATGGCAGAAAATACATTCGTTGCCATGAGGACATGCTTTCCGCAGACATGATCACATTCCTGTATTTGAGTGAAGAAATGTGAACCTGGCTCTGAAGCATCAGCACAGGAATGCTATGCGCGCTCACACGCACACACACACACGCACGCACACGCACACACGGAGCTTATATCGGGGAAGTTCTCTGAGGTAGGGGATACTGGTTTTCTTGGCCATGCAAGTGACAGTAACTATGTAGTGCTTCTCTTGCGGAAGTCAGCGGGTGGGCACAGAGATGAACGGGTTTCCAGGCCTGATGCTTCTGTGCTGACCACACCAAGGATAGTGTGTGAGAGAGTCCTTGACCCTGGCGGGAGTCCAGCCCTGGAACCGGCCCGGTGGTGTTGCCGCTGGGATGAACCCTGAATGTGGCTGGTCTTTGCTGTCATGCACCTCTCCAGGGCTTTTCTCCCAAAGTTTCTCTCACCTGCTTCAGGGGAGAGGACCGACTCTTTCATGCACCACCTGCCATGATGCTTTCACAGCCAATTAAAATTCTATTCCATTCCCAGCAAGGGAGCTGGCAGGCTTGGGTCTCCCCAGCAGGATGGACTGGCTGCAATTATTGTCTCTTCTGGAGCCTGATTAGCTAAGGAGAGGCCAGGATACCTATCATACCCCCAAGGCCACCTATAAATTAGGAAACGGAGGTTCCCCATCTTGTTGCCTCTATCCCGAGTCATCAGTTAATTCAAATGTGTTAACCCTTTCTTTTTCACTTTTGATATTGGAGCTGGGTCAGAAAGCCAAGAGGTCATCTCATAACTGGGCAGTCCCAGGAACACAGGGAGGAGAGACCCCCTGATTCCCTTACTATCCAAATTCCAGATGATTGGAGTTAATTGAGGGCCTACATACTGTGTTATCCACAGGCTGGGAGTTGGAGATTCAACAGAAGACACAGGCATAATGTTTAGTGTTATTATGTTGAAGCTTTGAATGTAGAAGGTAATTCATAGAAATAATGCATTTAAGGGAAAAAAGAGAAAGTCCAAATGATGGAAAAGGAGAAGGAATTTAACACATATGGAATGTTTTTCATGTGCCAGACATTGTACATATATTATAGCAAGGAATCCTACAAAAGCTCTGCATTTTTACAGATGATGGAAGTAAGCCTCAGAGAGGTTAAGGAAATTGTCCAGGGTCATAGAGCTAATGTGATAGATTGATTCTACTAATGCCCCTAGATCTTTTTGCTTCCCTATAGTCACTTCCTTTTGGTAATGCCTGCTCACATTGAGTCTGGAGCAGGCCACATAACTTGGCCAATGGGACATTACGAACTTGATATAAACAAAGGCTTGAAAAGTGCTTGCGCATCTGGGCCGACCCTCTCTTGCTGGCAGGAACTCTCCCGGAATTATGTGAACAAGCCCAGGCAGTCCTACTGGATGATAAGAGACATGTGGGCAGGGGGCGCCTGTCTTAGATCAGCCAGCCTCTAGCCAGCTCGCATATGCAAGAGCGAGCCCAGCCAAGCTCAGCCAAACCAGATCAGCAGAAGTACTCAGCCAACTTGTAGACTTGTGAAAAATAATAAATGCTTGTTATCTTATACCACTAATTTTGGGGTGCATATGCAGGAGGATAGTTAGCAGCTGAAACTAAATGACACAGCTAGTAAATGGCAGAGCTAGAAGTTGTTTGATCTTAAAACCTGTGCATCGTCCATTCATTGTGAAAAGAAAGAAAAAGGCTGAAATTGTAGCAAGGAAATTAAGGCCAGATGACACCTTTAACAGCAAAGTCACCCAGTCACACAAGGGTATCGCTATCTTAAAGGGCAATTATCCGGGTGAGGGGTGTTAACTGTGGGACCCATTAGTCCCAGGTGTCTTAGCTTTGTAGTCTGCCACCCCAGAGACTGAGCTATACTGAGACTCTTGACAAGAATACTCTGAGTCATCCTTGTCATCATCCATCGGGTGTCTGGAGAAGAAAAGCGCCCCCCTCCCCAGCACCCAGTCTAAGAGAACCAGGTGCCCACTGGTTCTCCTTTATGGTTGAAATTCTCCTCCAGCATTGCCTCAGTTATCTTGCTGTGAATTCTGGACTTAACTCTGCCCCAATCCTGCAGTCACCTCCTGCTCGTCCTCCATAGTGGAAAGAAAGGTAGAAAAGAATAGACCACTGTGTTTTCTGAGCCTTTTTTCTCAGGGTCGCAGCTATGGTACTACTGACTGTTGCCCATGAGAATGTGGAGAAAGGATAAGACCTTGAATACGAGGCAGTAACAGGAGGTACTGACACACTGTAATGATATGGATGGAAAATGGGTCATCTTGCACAAGACCAGCTTGGTAGTATATACCAACAGTCTTAAAAATGCCCATGCCCTTTGAGTTAGTAATTCCATTTCAGGACTCTTTTTTTTTTTTTTTTTTTTAAGATTTATCTATTTATTTGAGAGAGAGTGAGTGAGTGAGTGGGCATGAGTGGGGGGAGGGGCAGAGGGAGAGAATCTCCAGCAGACGCCCCACCAAGTGTGGAGCCCGACATGGGGCTCGATCTCACAACCCCAAGATCACAACCCAGCTGAAATCAAGAACTGGATGCTTAACCATCTGAGCCACCTAGACTCCCCTCCAGGATTATCTTTTAAGGAAATAATCATACCCATGATTATTATGTGAATAGAAAGATACAAGTTAAAAATAGGTTGTATATTACATTCCTAATTTGGGGGAAACTATGTGTATGTGGGGTGCATAGTTTTGAGGAAAACTTTGATATATAATGAATCTCTACATATTTCTATATGACCTTTTCTCCCCCAGCTTCTGGACATGAGGATCCTTGGCTGTCTGGGACATAGCAGGAAAACTTGCCTTAAAAACTTAAGCAACTGGTGAAGGTCTAGAAAAAAGAGGTTGAAATGATGCCTGACATGAGAATGGGATCTAAAAATAGGACTTTTCACTGACGGACGACTGCTGAGGGGAAGATGAATACAGTTTTAATCACGAAATCTAAAGGGGAGAAGCAACATGCATTTGGATCACCAAATCCCAGAAATTGACTGAAATCCCAGAAAAGTCTTGATTGTTTGCCTAACCACCTTGTCATCTAAAAAAGGTTAAAGGCAAATAAAAGGAAGTGATATTTTATATACCGGCCACTAATTAAATGAAATGCAGGGCAAAAAAACATGGTAAAAGCTGAGAATCTAGATGGGTTTGAGAAAGCACGTCTTAGTACATGTGTGGCGTGGACAGGCGCCATCTTGTGGTCTCAGCACCAGGGCCCAGAGCCGGTGCTCAACCAAGGCCACCGAACAGCTCCTAAATGAAGGAGACTATGGGCTATAGCCTCAATCTTTTGAAGGGAAACACTGCTGGTACATAAATATCCCACCAATACTTGAGTGCAGAAGCTTGGGCTGTTCTATGAACTTTGGGCTTGTCTGCACTGGTTTTCTTTTCTTTTCTTTTCTTTCTTTTCTTTTCTTTTCTTTCTTCTTTCTTCTTCCTCCCTCCCTCCCTCCCTCCCTCCCTTCCTTCCTTCCTTCCTCCCTCCTTCCTTCCTTCTTTCCCTCCTTTCTTAAAGATTTTATTTATTTGAGAGAGAGAGAGAGCACAAGCAGGGGGGAGGGCCAAAGAGAGAAGGATAAGCAGACTCCCAGCTGAGCAGGGAGCGGGGGACCCCAGGACCCTGGGATCATGACCTGACCCGAAAGCAGATGCTTCACCTACTGATCCACCCAGGCACCCCTGCACTGGTTTTCACATATGGATCTACAGGGCACTGGATAAGTGTGGGAGGCTCTGGGCCCCCCTTTCCTGACATTATCTCTGTACAGGAGCACCTCCTATGTCAGGGTTGGGAACAGGTCCTCTGCCCAGAGGCTGGGGGATAAAGCAAAGGGCCTTTGAAGACCACCTTCTTCCCAGCCCCAGAAGTAAGGAATATAGAATTCTTTCAAACAAAAAGTAAAACTGCCAAGATGACAGAAGCTACAACCACTTGGAGCAGCTTAGCAGAAGCTTGGAGTCAACAGACCGGAGTCTATTCACACGCCATCGTAATTCAAATTCTACTTAGCGTGCTTATTCCCGACAGGGAAGCAGAGCCAAGACTTCAGGAATAGTATGCTTCCTTGAGAGGTGTGAAGAGAACGGGGCTGAGCTTTCAGCAGGCTCTGGAACGGGTATCGCCCTGTGCACGGCCTCAGTCCTGCAAGGGTGGAAGCTCTGGACCCACGGGGGGAGGGTGCCCCACCGCACCCACAGCCCTCCCTGGGCTTTGGACTTTCCAGTCTGAATGGAGGATGATCTGAATGAAGCTCGTCACAAAGAAAAAGTGCAAGTCCCATACAGAGAAAGAGCTGAAAAGCATGTCAGTGTTTATACTCTTTACAAAGCAGGCAGAGGAAATTATGGGGCAAAACTCTCTTTTCCCTCTCTTACTTCCCTTCTCTCGCTCAGCTCTTCGTGATACAGATCATTCTAGCCTCTCCGGCCCTGCTTTCACTTACCCTCATTCCTGTGCCTCCAAGGGCCTCACAGAGCCCTCGGTTGGCCCTGTGAACACACGTTCACAGCCTTGCCTGAAAGGGGGCAGAGAGGAGTGATGGCTGGAAACACTCCCGGCTCAAGGCCTTGTCATTTACCCCCTCATGGGAGGAAGGAGCAGAAGCATGTGAGGGACAAGGCGTGGGGAGGACTCCTAAGAGACACGGAGGCCAGCAGGTGGATGTGAGCCGGGGTATCTCTTTTGTCCTTCCCTCCCCCGAAATAACAGGGTAGTTAGCAGCACCTGGAGGCTCCTGGTCTTCATCACACTGTTCTTACCTTCCACTCATTACCCAGGCTTCCGAGCAGCTTAAGTACTCCCCGGTTTCAGACTGATGAGCTTCATTTACAAGGTGGTCAAGTGAGGTGCTTAGTAAGGTACCAAACTGCAGAGACACCCCATCCGCGGCGCAAGAGAGCAGCATCCTCCGCCTGCCCCCTTTTGTTAGGATGTGGAGACTCCAGTACATGAGTGACAATAAGTAATGATCTACAGTGGGCACCCACTATGTGTCAGGCAGGGTTCTAAATACTCGCACATTATTTCCTTGAATCTTCATGAGACCCTAGGGAGGCAGGAAGTATCTTTGGCCCCGCTTTACCTGAGCAGACTTGCCAAGGTCACATAGATAATAAAAATGGTAGAGCAAGGACTGAAACCAGCCAGTCTGGTTACTGCTGGCCCCGGTAGCCGTGCTATCCAGCCTCCTGCATGGCAAGTGCTTAGGACAACATCGGGGGGGCCCCCAGTGCATGCTCCGTGAGCGTGAGCTACTAAGAGAGACAGCCATGGCAGCCACAGCATTTATAAAAGCGTATAGATGCAGATGACGGGGCTGGGGCTCAGAGTGGGTAAGTCGCTTGCACAATGGCATTCACCCACTGAGTGGAAGAACCAGGATTTGAACTCAGCGGTCAAAGTGGGCATATGGGGCCTAGCACAGAGTAAGTGTTCAATATGTGTTAGCTATTGGTATTTGTTTTTATCTCTGTATACATAAGAGTCTTAGAGTGATGCAGAAGACAGAAGGCTTGCTAAAAAGTATCTGGTCCAGGGCTTTGCAAAATCAGTCTTAGCCAACCTTGCTTCAAGACAGGAAGAGTGGGTTCACATGGAATCAGAATCTCTGGAGCAAAGCCTGGGTATCCTCATAACAAGATTCCAGGTGGTTCTTGCGTACGCTGACTTCTGAGAAGTCAGGAATCAAGGTCTGGATGGCTTAAAGCCAAGGTCACCAGCCAGAGGGTGGCAGAGCCGGGGTTGGCCCCCAGGAAAGACCCAGCTTTTTTGCTTTGTAGGAGCCAGCCCTACAGAAGGTTCTGAGAGCCTAGGGTTGTGATTCAAAACATCCATGAAGTTCAACCCATCCTCATAGTTCATTTGCACTTGTAACATCTGCTGTATCCCCTCAACACAGAGTGATATATTAATTACTGTGACGAAAATTAATTTTTGTAGAATTTCACCACAACCCCTTCCGGTAATACAAAGGTTTTGCACAATTGGAGCTGGGCTTCCCTCTGCCAGCACGTAGGGAGTAAGGAGGGCTGACCCCAGGGGGTAACTGAGAACTTGCCCTTTAACTTGCCATTGACTCATGCCCTTGGCTCGGCCTGACTTGTGGGAAAGAAAGAGGACACAGTGACCTGGAATCTCTGCACTTTCAACCTGGCGGCCTGGAACCCTAGAAACGGGCCCAGCCAGCTGCCATATGCAAATAGCCCAATTCTGGCCAGCTGAGGTTTATCGAAATTACATTTTTCAATTGAGTCAGGCAGAGGATTGAGGGCAGATGAGCCTTTAATTTTAGCTCTTTGGTAACAACAGTGATGGCCATGATGAGTTACACAGAAAGACAAACGGACAGTATATTGCACATTTAGGTCATTAGAAATACAGATATGGTTATGAATATACACATAAGCTATGACCTTCTTTCTTTCCACCAGCCCCTGTATGGCGTGGTTTATTTATTATGCAGACCACGTTTGACTTTATGGAATTGGATGTTATTTAAATTCAATTATTGTGAGGTTAAGTTCTTCTTTCTAGTACCAGTTGAGTAAATTTAGAGGCAGTTAGAGGAAATAGGTACATTTGTCTTATACCAGTTAAATTATAAGGGGAAAAGCATTGCAGGAATAAAATAATTATCATGAAAATGAAAAACCATGGTTTGGAGGGTTGGGTTTGGGCTTGTGTGTTTCTTTTCCTTGTCTCTTTCTATATTCCTTTTTTTGAGCTGATGAACAGGAAGGCTGGAGATTTTTTCATGAAGGGGGAGGCAGATTATATGTGTGTGTTTTGTGTGTGTGTGTATGTGTGTGTGTATGAAAGTAAGCTGCTGGTATGACAGCAGAACTAGAAATAATTATGTGGTTAATTGGATTTAGTGTAGATAACTATAGCTCATTAAGACCTTAAATTTTTTTTTTCTACTTAGTGATAGAGTTCTTTCTTCTTAAAATCAAATTATCTTGCAAAAATTCCAGATTTCCTTGTGCGAGTGTTGATACACTGTTAGTCTCCAGAAGCCAAGGTTTGGCCCTCGCACCCCTGAGCACGGAAGTGAGAAGCTGGCCTGGCCTGGCTGGGAAGGGGGCCTGCTACATGCCCTGGATGGGTGACAGAGCCAAAAGATAGGCCCAGAAGGGCTCCAGGCAGAAAACAAAGAGCTGCCCATACACGGCCTGACACAATATGTAGAGAATTCAGAATTGCCTGTCTGTGTATAATAATAGATTCTGGGGCCATGGGATCTCTGAAGTCATCTTGCCCATCAACCTGTCTCCATAGATAAGGGGGAAACTTGCTTTATCATCCTCCAGGGCAGAGAGTCCCACCTTCTATTTATCTCTCGACTACAACCTTTGCTGGTAAGAAGGTCTTCATGATAGGTCATTTCTCTTGATCATAATACCCGGATACATTGGCCTCTTGTAGGTCTCTGGAATCAAGAAATTGTTGCCCGGCCTCCTGCAGGAAGAACACACCTGGAAAGTTTTCCTTCAAGGCACTTGCCCCATCTGTGCTCCTGCTTTGTTTCCTTTCTCCCCAGCCCTCCCCCACCAATCCAGATCACAGCTACATAAATAGTTGGCCAATATCATGGACCAGTTTGGTTGCGTCTGTAGAGTTGGAAGGATGTGTTATTGATGAACCTTACTGTTAGTTGATCTTCCAAATAGGTGGAGTGCAGGAAGTGGTACAAAACCGTTCTTTCCCTATCAAGTCAACTCCCCATCCTCAGACTACCCAGAATGGACACTGGGGAGTCCCTACTTTCTTTGGTATCCCTCCCTTTTCCTACCCACACTCGCTCCTTATTCTTCACCACAATCCTAATGAACTGCTTCTACTCTTATACCCATTCTTCCCCACCCAAGGACACATGGCTTCTGGGTCTACCCTGGAGGGGAAATTCTGATTGTAAGGCTTTAGGTCTTCTGTGTCTTCACAGTGGAGCATCTATAAGGCTACTGTAACTTTCCTTATTAATCTAGACTGCATCTCAGAGAAAACGTTAATGTATTACTTTGCTTACAAAAATCTCTCTCTCTTAATTTTGATTTAACCAATATCAGATGGGGAGGATCTGCCAAGGGTTGGAGTGTGAGGAGGAGGAAGTGAGGAGGTAGTTAGCCTGTCCTCCACCACTACCACATCAGTTAATACCCAATGAACACTGCCTGGAATTGGCTTCAGAGAAGAGGGGCAAAGGGGGAAAGGGTTTCTGCCTCTGTGTTTGTATGTTCCTGGGGGAGCCAGCAAGGTCAGCTCTCTGATGAACAGGCTGCTGGGGGCAGGAGAAGAGGAGATGAGCACGTGATGCTGAAGCTGGCAGAGATGCTGTGGGTATAGCCTGATGGACAGAACGGGTTTCAGAGCCTACCTCTGCCTTTCTCCTGAGCAAGTTGCAGCCTCTTTGAGTGGGTTTCTGTATCTGTAAAACAGGAGAAGTAATTATTAGCCTCATTTGGTTATTGAGGTAGTAGGTGGTAGAATGTCAATGAAAGCATTTTGTTAGAATTGTGAAATGTTTATAACATTAGGATTTTTAATAGGAGAATGTTACATAAAGGGTGAAGGAGAAGGCAGGAAATTGATCAACGTTTGAAGGAGGTGAGAAGGTGGGCTTAGAGGGAAGGAGCTCTGCTATGACCCCTCCTATAACCCCTTACATGTGAGCCAGCATTTGCCGAGAGCTTACCGGGTGCCAGTCATGGTGCTAAATATATTCCCTTACTACAGTCCTCCCCCAGTCTCACAGGTGAGCCCTTTTATCTAATAGAAAGGACCCTCCATACTGCCAGCAAACATACCTTATTTCTCCAGTCTAATCACTCTTAAACTCCCGCAGATGACTATTTTATACCAATTCTCAGACCTCCAACACCGCCTCCCCCACCTTCACTCTCAGCCCATGACTTTGCTTCATATTGCACGCAGACAGTGAAGAAATCAAGGAAAACTTGCCAAATCCACACTTAATTCTCAGTTCTCATCCAACTTTACCCATCAGCAGCATTTGACAAGGCCGTGGCTCCCTTTTTTTTGAAACACCTTGTCTTCTCGTTTGGCTGTTGGAACACACGTGTTCCACATATCGTGGAAATCCGTGAATGGAGAAACCACTGGAGTGTTCCCTTCTCCTCTCACTGACCTTCCCTCTCAGCCTCTTCTCCTGCTGCTTTCCCATCTCCCAAGCTCCAACATGTTGGCATCCTCCAGGGAGCAGCCCCAGTATCCCTCTCTTTCCCTACCCACACTTACTCCTTTGGTGATTTCACCCAGACTTATGGCTTTAAACACCATCTGTATATCAATGACTCTCAAATTTATGTCTTGAGCCTGGAACTCTCCCCTAAACTCCAGACTAGTATCTATTGCAGTCTCTGATGCCTATTTAATAAGCATGTCCAAAACTGAGCTCCCATTCTGCCCTCCAAAACCTGCTCCTCCCTCAGTCTTTTCCATCTCAAATGAGAGCAATTCTCCATCCTTCTTATGGCTCAAGTCAATATCAGCGTCATCCTTGTTTTCCTTCCTCTCATGTACCCATCTAATCCATCAGCAAATCTTATTATCTGTATCTTCAAAATGTATCTAGAAACGGACCACGTCTCAGAACTCCCACTGCTTCCATATGGGTCCAAAACACCATCATCACCCCCCCGGATGCCTGCAACAGCCTCCTGTCTTTCTACTTGGCCTTTCTGTCGAGTCTGTTTTTAAGACAGCAGCCAAAGTGATCCTGTCAAACATGGTCAGATCATGACACTCTCCTCTCCTCAAAACCCTCATGACTTCCCATCTCATTCACAGTAAGGGCCAAGTCCTTAAAATGGCCCACAAGCCTCTCCTAATTTGTCCCTCATTCTTCAACCTCATTATATCTCTGACATCATCTCCTACTCCCCTTTCCCTCACTCACTTTACCCCAGCACATCAGCCTCTTTGATGTCCCTACAACATGCCAGGCATGCTTCTGCCTCAGGGCCTTTGCACTGAAATGTCCAGCCCCCAGATGTCTGCGTGCTTTGCTCCCTAACCTTCCTCAAGTCTTTGCTCAAATGTCCCCATTTGGTGAACCCTTTCATAGCCAACCTATTTAGAATTTCAACCTGCCCCTTTCCTGGTATTCTATTTTCCTTTCCCCTGCTCATTTTTCTCTATAGCACAGGATAGCATCTAAGGTACTAATAGTTTGTTTATATTTTTTATTGTCTGTCTCTCTCTACTAGAGAATTTTGGTCAGTTCCATTCACTGCTGTATCCTTGTCACCTAGGACAGAACCTGAAACATACTAGATGAATACTTGATGAATAAAGGAATGACTGAATGAGGCCCAGAGAGGTTAGGCAACTTTCCCAGGGTCACACAGATTGTAAGAGCCTGGATATACCCGAGACTTCCCAAGATCAGAGTCCAAGCTCTTAACCACCACATGAGTGGCAATAAAGGAAGATGCCCCCAAACTGCACCCCAAGGCTAGGGTTTCTATTGTCTCCTTTGTTCTGATCTTCCAGAGGAGCTGCAAACTGCAACGGGGCTGGAGTCTTTGCATCACTAGACTGTATTTGTTTCTTTCTGCTCAGTGGCAGGGATGCCCGGTGCCCGTGTGGATGGAAGGGGAAATCTTGGCTTACCTGCCATTGCCATGGCAACCAGGTAACCTAAGGACTCCAGAAGCGAGTCCTTTCAGATTGAGATGGGGGAGAATCGAAGCGAGCCGGAAATAAACAGAAAGAAATCTGTGAATGGAGAAACCACTGGAGTCTTGCATCTGCAGCTCGCTGTGTCATTGGCAGTAAGAAGAATCCACCCTGTTCTCTTCCTCAGCCACCGGCTCAGCCACAGCCAAGGGCTGCGGATCAACTTGTCCTGCCTCCTGCCTCGAGCATGATCCCACTTAACCCCTCCAAGAGGCCCACGCTCTTCTGTTCAGCATCCCCAGGGAAGGAGAGCACACCTCCACCCCGTGCTCTCAGCATCCCCCTCGTAACCCAGAGGACATTCCTGGGCCACAAGTCGGCAGATCTGTGTTCTGACCTCTTATCCACTTCACAAGGGCAGGGGCTCCGTTGACCTTTTACCTATGGCCTGGCTCCTTCCCTCCTTATTTGCCAGCAGAGAATAAAATAGAGCTATAGTAGGAAAAAAAAAAACTATGAAATTAAAGTCCTCATGGAAATGGGAGTTAGAATTGTAACACATGCACAAGGGGATTTACTTGTGCCAGGCGCCGTCTCCAGCACCTCTGTGGGTGTGATATCACTCAATCCTTACAGCCACCCTTGGAGGGGGCAAGAGTTGCCGGCAACAGAAAGATAAAGAAGGCTCAGAGAGGTTGAGGGACTTGCCCAAGTTTGCACAGCTGGTGAGCATGAAGAGGCATTCAAACCTAAGGAGTCCATCTCTGAAAACCATGCTCTTCATTCCCCCCCCACACCATGTCCGTTGGGGGCGGGGGGATTCGAGAAGACCCGAGTTTTCTTGCCTTAGCCATTCCCTGGGCCCCAGAGCCCCGAGCAGATATTGAGAAGTGTCTGGTGCCCTTTGCATTTAATGAGCCCCTTTGATCTGTGGCATTTGCTGAGCTCTGCAGACAAGATGGTAATAATAAAAAAATAATACAAATAAAAATAAATAAGATAAATAAATAAAATAAAAATTACAAAAAGAAAAGATGGTAATAATCACCCCAACCCAAGGGCTGGAGCCTCAGGAGCTGGGCCGGCAGGGGGCTCATCCTCTGCCACACCCTGGTGCCCCTCCAGTCAGCGAACATTCCGTATTGTGCACCCGTGACGTGCTGGGCTCTGTGGGACACACGGGAGCATCCGAGTCCTGGAAGACACAGAGAGCAAGTGCCAAACTCTGGGTGGCAGTGCAGGGAGAAGAGACAGGCGTGCAGCTAGCAGGCGTGAGAGACTTGGCGGAGGGGCCCGGGTGGGGAGTGGGGGTGGAGGACTCAGGCAGAGGTGTGGGAGGGACAGCGGGGACAGAGTGCCCAGGAGGGATGAACAGAGTGGGGTGCTGAGAAGTTTGGCGTCTGGTGTCAGAAAGACCAGGCTTCCCGTTCTGGCCACGCCACCGGCCGGCTGAGTGACTTGGAAGTGGTCACTGAACCTCCCTCTTCCTACACTCAGAGATGTTTACCACTTCCCCTTCCCTGCCCCGACACTTCAGCTTTTCACGGAGTTGACTTCAAAGCTCATCTTCATGAAGTCTAACCTGATCCGTCGGGCCACTGGCTCATTTCCACTTCTCGTGCTCCTGAAGATGCGTAGACCTGACCAGCCAAAGACGGAAAAGCGTCCACGTTAAGGCCTCCTAGAAGCCTTACACATAAAGAAGATGATGGCCCTTCTCCCAAATGTACATAAAAATATACCAGATCATAAAATACAAAACTTATGTAAATGCCAAGGTTAAAATAACATCTTTCCAGATTTACTGTTTTTTTTGCAAAAATCCTGGATTGCTTCCTTCATCAGAGTTAAACTTCTCCAACAGTTTTGGTGTCCTTGCTCTCTAATCTTTGGAGCACCCAGTGAGTTCCTATTCTGCCTTTTGAGTTGTCCGGTTCTGGGGGGAGAGCGTGGGGGACGAGGAGGCGCCGGGGACACAGTGCACGTTTGGCCTCTGGGCCCCATAGCCAGGCATTGGGACCAGGCTGGGTCATGCTCTCCCCTTCCCCACAACAGTGTGTGGCAGTCCGGGGCCCCCTGTGAGCGCTGGTGGTGTGTTCGCACATCCAGAGTCACGCTGGAGAGCTCAGGTCTTGTTATCAGTTGTGCCCAGCCAACAGCCCTCGCTGCCCTGTCCCCTAGCTGCTGCTTGGAAGCAAGGAGTACAGCCCTTCTCGGTCACTTGGCAGTGTTGCCAGGGACCGGAAGTAATGTCTCTTACTTCATTGGCAATTTGACATGGCTGCTTAACAACCCGATTAATCAAACCCAGCTCATCCTGTTAGAATTAATGAGCCTAGGCAATGCTGCCATGAATAATGAGGGCTTTGCCCCTCCCCCAGCACCTCTCCCCGCTCACCCCCTCCTATTTCTTTCTCCAAGCTACACAGCAACTACTCACTACCAAGGGCCCTTTAGACCTGGAAGGCTGTGGCGGGTGCCCAGCGATGTGGGCATCTCCTGCCTCTTCTTCTCTCCCAGGTGCCACAGTTGTCCACCTGGTGCCAGGGCTGGCCATGTCCTAGGGGAGCAAAACTTCTTGTTCATCAAACAGATAGGAATGCATTTTGCCATCAACATTGCAAGGAGTATCTGTTTCAAGCACAGCACTAGGTGCTAAGGATGCAAAGATGGATAAGCTATTGTCCCTGTAAGGGGTCACGGTGCAGTAACCCAGAGACAAATGGGGGAAGTGCTGCAACAGTGGGTATAGGAAGGGCAGGAGCTACAGTGAAGGGGGCCTGTCAATACTGGAGGAGCAGAGCGGGGAACTGGGAAGGGTTATATGGGGATGAGGCGCTCTGAGCGTTTCTGCTACCAAGTTCATTCATGGCACGTATATACATTGAGTGCTGGGCACTGAGCAAGGTGCTGGGGTCTGGACGTCCACAAATGGATATGATTCCCATTCTCATGGAGCAGGCATCTCATCCCTGTTCCTCAGGACAGTGCAGGTAGAGGGCTTCCATAAAAATCAACCCACTCATTTCATAGGCACCCCAGGACTTGGGCGGCACCCAATGGGAGCCGAGGCTCCGAAATGTTAGTTGAGTTCTCTGAAGTTGCCTGGCTCCCCTGTCCCCCGTGGATTCTGGTACTTCCCAACAAAGCCAGGGACTGGTTTAAGTGGTGTGGTCTCTTATCCGGGTGGCCCAAACCATCACTCCAGCAGCCACCCACCCGCCAGACTCCAGACCCAGAACTCACCACCCTCTGCCTCTCTCCCTGCAGGGGGAGCTGCTGAGCCCATGCCGCTGTGATGGCTCCGTCAAGTGCACGCACCAGCCCTGCCTCATCAAGTGGATCAGCGAGCGGGGCTGCTGGAGCTGCGAGCTGTGCTACTACAAGTACCACGTCATCGCCATAAGCACGAAAAACCCTCTGCAGGTACGACTGGGGTGGGAGAATGTTTTCCCCTTAGAGTCCAGGGCAGTCTGGAGAAAAGTAACAAGATGAGCTAGGTGGGCACGATAACAGTGACATGCGGGCAGACAGGATGAGAGCTCTTGTGTTTTCTCCTCAGCCTTAGCAAGAAAAGAAAGGGACGGGTAAAGACAGAGGAAAGATTTAGAAGGAAAGATGTGTCGAGAATTAAATGGTAGACAGGATCAGTGAGCTAAGGGATGGATGGGTGGATGGATGGATAGATGTAAGGGTGGGTGGATGGATGGATGTAAGGGTGGGTGGATGGATGGATGTAAGGATGGATGGGTGGATGGATGGACAGATGAATGGGTGAGTTGATGGATAGATGTAAGGGTGGGTGGATGGATGGATGTAAGGGTGGATGGGTGGATGGATGGACAGATGAATGGGTGAGTGGATGGATAGATGTAAGGGTGGGTGGATGGATGGATGTAAGGATGGATGGGTGGATGGATGGACAGATGGATGGGTGAGTGGATGGATAGATGTAAGGGTGGGTGGATGGATGGATGTAAGGATGGATGGGTGGATGGATGGACAGATGAATGGGTGAGTGGATGGATAGATGTAAGGGTGGGTGGATGGATGGATGTAAGGATGGATGGGTGGATGGATGGACAGATGAATGGGTGAGTGGATGGATAGATGTAAGGGTGGGTGGATGGATGGATGTAAGGATGGGTGGGTGAATGGATGGATGGATGGGTGGATGGATGGATGTAAGGGTGGGTGGGCAGATGGATGTTTGTGCGTGCGTGTGTGTGTGTGAGAGAGTGCTAGCACATGCCTGTGGGCCAGCAGGGGGCATCATTTCTGGAAGGAGGCATTAAAACTCCCAGGCACCTCAGCCATCCTGATGTCTACGAAGGGGTTGGAATGAGAGGAGCCTCTCCCTGTGCTGGTCCCATCTTCAGTCATTCATTTCAAATCTTCAAGTGTCTTAAAATAGTGGTGTCGTGAGACCACAGAGTCCATACCCTCTGGGGTGCATTCACTCTCTTCTTCTCTCATTCAAGCCTTGGGAAAGGGTCAGAGTCCAGATCCACAAGCCCACCCCCAAATCCCCCCTTGGTTCATAAACAGGCACCAGACTTTGACTCATAAAATGAAAAACCATTTAGGGATAATTTTTTCTCTGGGAGTTAAAAAAAGAAAGACAGAAAGAAAAGGTTATTCTGCTCTCTTAAGTATGGTGAGCAAATGGCAGTATTGACAATACTGATTCATGAATTTAAGTGACTAACATGTCTCTAACTGTGAGTTTCTAGGCACCGGGGACTCCCTCTGATTCTGTTGCTCTTGGAAATGCATGATGTGTGCTCAGTAAATGGCATTGCACTTTTCTGGATAGCACCAGAAGGAGGAAGTAGTTTGGCCTAGTGGCAGTATTGTGTGGTTGTGGCCCAGATTGTCCCAGCTGTGTGTCCTGGGCTTCTCAGGCCCAGCCAAGAGGGAGGCAGCCACCAGGGAGCAGCTCGTGCTCCCACAGCCCAGCGGAAGCACCCGCAGTCGGGGACGGAGCAGGCGGGCCCTCCTGCAAGCAAGTGGAGCTGCAGGTGGGGTGGCAGGGTGACAAGCCTCTGCCGTCAGAGTGGGGCAGGGGGCCTCTCTCACGTCTCAGGTCCCTCACCTCGCGGTCCAAGCCCCATACAAAGCTGTGAGAAACAGTGCTCGCCCCGGCATGGTATCTCAGTGACACGCGCAAGGTTCTGTTTCTAGCAGAAGAGCCATCAAGAAAGGAATCTCGGGGTGGCCTCGGGGCTCCCTGGCTGCTCCTCACCCTCTCTCTGCTACAGCTGAACTGTAGTTATATTAATGACATTTAGTTAGTGCTTCCTGGGGGCCACTCTAAGTCTTCACGTGTATTATCTCATTTAATACCGAAAACAACCCGATGCAGTGGGCACTGTTCTTCCCAATCTACAGATGAAACAGTGGAGGCACAGTTCACTCACAGTTACCCTGGCGGGGCGGCTTGCACACAGGGGGCTGACTCTTCCGACCTGCGGTGTGCAGCCATGGCTTTGCTGAGTGCTTTTGGGAAGGTCCCACCTGGGGGGAAAAAAAGGAATATCCCACCGGGACGTGCGTCACTGTATTTTAACTCAAACATATTGGAAAGTGGAAATGATGCTGCCTGTCCCCTTCAAAGAGTTCTTTCATTCCACCCTCACGGCACTCTAGGGAGTGGGAAGGGCCAATGATTTCCATTGTTATGAAAGGGAAAACTGACGGGCCTTATGACTTACTGACTTCTACTAGCTGACACCGTGCAAGCTGGAGCAGAGCTTGGCCAGAACGGGGTCCTGACCCCTTCCTTGCTCAGTGCCCCTTCCGGGGTTGAAGGAAATGCCCAGTCTTGGTGCTGCGGTGCGGGGGTGGGGAGGGGGAAGGGGGTCTCACGATACTGCGATTGGAACCTCGTTTGGAATGAAGCCCCAATGTTGGGGGTAGCAGAGTCTCTGGAGCCTTCGCCCCTTCCCAGCCTCCCTTTGAGATTTCAGAGCTGTCTTATTCTCTCTTGCTCTTTGCAGCTCTGTTCCCCGCCCCTTTCGTAGAGGCTCACATGGGACAGACAGGAGGAGAGTCTGGCTACAGCACCCCACCCTGTTTCCTTCCCATCATGCTTCAGACTGTAGTCAGGGGCCCTGCTGAGGTTCGACAGCTCACTTGGGGGACTAGGGATTAGGGTGACTTTAGGGATTAAGGGGACCTTTCTGTGCCTCTATATTTGGGTGTTTTGAAGTCTGGAGCAGGAGAAAGTGAAGGTTATTGATGACTCAGTGGTCAAAACAAAAAGCTCAGTCAGGAACCCTCTTCATGGACGGAGAGGCAGGCTCTGGAGAAAGCATTTGTGGTGCAATATTTGAGAGGAGTCTGTAGGATCAGGCCATCTTCTGGAAAATCCCCTTGTTTTGTGTAACCCCAGGCTGGGGGAAGCAGTGGAAAATTTAAAGGCCCAATTACCTGTAATGGGGTGCTATCTGTACAATTAAATGTAAAGGCTGATGTCCTACATCTAGAACAGCAAGTGAAATGTATTCCAATGGTTACAATTCCTTAGGGGCCGCTGGTCAGTCCCTCTGGAGCCGGACTCAGTGCTTGCATCCACGACAGTTTAGTGCAGAGGAAGGACTCACTATTGGCAGATGGAAAGTTGTCTGATTTTTCTGGGGAGTTTAGGCTGAGATCCTGCTGGGGATGTTCTCCATAGGGCTTTACACAAATCCCGACAATCAGAAGATTGTCCTGCCCTCTGCCTTCCCAAATGGGATCCTGTCACTTCCCTGCTTAAAACTGTTCCATAGCGTCATGTTTACTCTTAGGACCCAGCCAAAATTCTGTGCATATTCTTCAAGATTCCACATGGTCTTCTCTTCTTATTTTCCCATCTGTCTCACCCCACACTCCCTTTTGCTCTCTCTGCTCCCCCCTTTCTGGTCTTCCAGGTTTTCATATTCACTATACTTTTTTTTTTCTGCCACAGGACCTTTGCACACGCTTTCTCCTGTGCCTAGAGCACTCTTCCCTCCTCTCTTTGCCTAAACTCCTACTCAACTCAAGCATTGCTTCTTCTGACAAGTCGAACCCACCTATCAAAGGCTCTCATAGTTCTGTGTACCTCCCTCGCTTATGCCTGGTGAACTATAGTTGTAAATAAATTATTTGATCATCTGTGTTTCCTAGACTATAAATTCCATGAGGACAGAAATCTTATATGTTTTTGCTTACTGCTTTATCTCCAGCACCTAGCAGAGTACATATTTGTTGAGTGAGAGCATGAATAAATCCCAAACTAAAATCCAACTCCAGGCTCCTTTAGGTCTGTGCTACTGAGGGCAGCCATAGAATCAAAGAATTTCAGGGCGCCTGGGTGGCTCAGTTGGTTAAGCAACTGCCTTCGGCTCAGGTCATGATCTTGGAGTCCCGGGATCGAGTCCCACATCGGGCACCCTGCTCAGCGGGGGGTCTGTTTCTCCCTCTGACCCTCCCCCCTCTCATGCTCTCTCTCTATCTCATTCTCTGTCTCAAATAAATAAATAAAATCTTTAAAAAAAAAAAGAATCATAGAATTTCAGAGTTGAAAACCATGCATACCTCAGCCTCCAATCCATCCTTCAATACTGCTATTAGCGTAGTGCTTTTTCTTTTTCTTTTTCTTTTTTTTTTTTAAAGATTTTATTCATTTATTTGAGGCAGAATGAGAGAGAGAGAGAGCACATGAGAGGGGGGAGGGTCCCAGGGAGAAGCAGACCCCCTGCCGAGCAGGGAGCCCGATGCAGGACTCAATCCAGGGACTCCAGGATCATGACCTGAGCTGAAGGCAGCCGATTAACCGACTGAGCCACCCAGGCGTCCCTAGGGTTTTCTTTCTTTATTTAAAAACATTTTTTTTAAGACTTTATTTATTTATTTGAGAGAGACAGAGATAGTGAGAGAGAGCAGGAGCGAGGAGAAGAGGGAGAAGCAGGCTCCCCACTGAGCAGGGAGCCTGACGCAGGGCTCGATCCCGGGACTCCAGGATCATGACCTGAGCCGAAGGCAGTCGCTTAACCAACTGAGCCACCCAGGTGCCCGCATAGTGCTTTTTCTGTTAAAAAATGAGATCTCAGTGCTCATATATAGTCAGTAAATTATACTGTTTTTCTTATCTCTCCCCCACATCCTGTGTCCTCTCCTTGTCTGTTGAATTGGTAATATCTGGCATTTATATTAAATGACATGTCAGGTGTTGTAGAAAATAAGTAAAAGAAAGGCCTGTGCCCTATTAGTGTGAAAATAAACAACGTTGCTCTGAAAAGAATATTCTGGGCCCTAGAATACCACCTACACTGGCTCTGCGCTTTCACTTTCTCTGTCTGTATCATAATCAATTATAAAGGCCTTCCTTCCCAGCCATGGCTGCCCAGTACTCCCTCCCTACAATAACTTCTGACCATCTGGTGTGGTATCAGTTTCCTCCATATTAAAAGTGCAACAAAAAACTCAGAAACTTGGGGCGCCTGGGTGGCTCAGTCGTTAAGCATCTGCCTTCGGCTCAGGTCAAGATCCCAGGGTCCTGGGATCGAGTCCCACATCGGGCTCCCTCCTCGGGGGGAAGCCTGCTTCTCCCTCTCCCACTCCCCCTGCTTGTGTTCCCTCTCTAGGTGTCTCTCTCTCTCTCTGTCAAATAAATAAAATAAAATCTTAAAAAAAAAAAAGTTTAGTACTTCTGGGGCGCCTGGGTGGCTCAGTCATTAAGCATCTGCCTTCGGCTCAGGTCAAGATCCCAGGGTCCTGGGATCGAGCCCCTCATGGGGCTCCCTGCTCGGCAGGAAGCCTGCTTCTCCCTCTCCCACTCCCCCTGCTTGTGTTTCTGCTCTCGCTGTCTCTCTCTGTCAAATAAATAAATAAATAAAATTTAAAAAAAACTCAGGAACTTGTAACGATAGCCATTGTGTTCCAAGTTAAGAAGCTTTGCATTAAATCCTAAGCCCGAGGTAAGAGGTTGGGGCAGCAGAAGGAGGAGGGGTGGGAATGGGGTGGAAATGGGGTAAGGGCATCCAAGCAACAGCTAACCTATCCTTGTCTTCTTTGCAGTGGCAAGCCATCTCTCTGACAGTCATTGAGAAGGTTCAGATTGCAGCCGCCATCTTGGGTTCCCTCTTCCTCATCGCCAGTATCTCTTGGCTGATCTGGTCCACCTTCAGTCCCTCAGCAAAATGGCAACGCCAAGATCTCCTCTTCCAGATCTGCTATGGGATGTACGGATTCATGGATGTGGTGTGCATAGGTGGGTCTGGGGGCCTGTCTCTATGGGACGTGAGGAGCCATGTGCTGGTGAGTTAGACAGATCCCTCAGGATCCCTCCCCCTGAAAGGTCGAAGCACCAAGCTCGAGACCTGTAAACTCAGGAGGAGCCAGCACCTTAGATTTGAGGGGTCAATGGGGTGGGGGAGGAGGCAGGCCAAAGGAAGAAGATCTAAATCTTTCCCAAGCAAATCTATTCTTGCCCAGTGGAAGATAAGGATAAGGAGGCTTGCCTCTAAGAAGACTTGAGAAAGGTCAGTTTGTCAGTCTGTCCATCTCAAACGGGATGTGGAGGCCCTCTTCTCTGTTGTGTACTCCATGGTCGCCAAGCCATGACAAGGGATGACTAGACATTTAATTCCATTCCCTTCCCAGCAAAATGCCCAGAAACAGCATCATGATACCTGCCCTTTCCCCCTTTTCTTCAGCTTTCTGTAAGCCTATTATAGTGCCCCAGATTTCTCTAGTCTAGTGGTTTTCAAATTGTATGGAGTCCCAATGTTCCACACATAGCTTCAGGAACCAATTTTGGGAGTGGGCAATGGAACGCAGGGCAGACAGCCTCTGAATCTTCGCCCTTGCTTCACCTTGAGTTTCTGTACTTTTATCCATTTACATATATTTCTGTTCTAAATAAATCTTTGGTGTTTTAGAAAAAAAGTTGGAAACCCTCCACTTTAATTCCTGTCTGTTCCCTTACACCATTCCCAAATCTGTGTTCCTTCCTTTTCTATTATGTTAGGTCGATTGGTGGAGGGCCGGGTCTTTTTGTTCTTCCCAACAAATGCTTATGGTTTTCAACTCTGGAGTTGTCATTCAAGTGACCAAGATCCCAGTTTTCTTTCAGTGACATGAAGCATGGTTAAGCACTGGTCATACATCCTAACCTGGAAGTCTCATGTTACCCCCTAGGCCATGATGCTGATGGCACTAAAGTTCCACAGTTTTGTTCTCTGGGCTTTAGTTTGTATATTATATCAAATAGGCTACACTGCTCCGTTTGGCAGGAAAACATCTATTAGCTAGAATTTGGTTGGAAGATGCTATGTGAATTTCTTTGGGGCTCTTTAATATTAGGAGTCAGAGAGGCCTGGAGATTTGCATCTGATTATGGCAGCCAGAGACCAGTGATGCTGACACTTGATACTTGTCTAAGCATCTTGCTGCCTCTCCCTGCTAGCTAAACCAATGCCTCAGCCCTGAGTTCAAGAGCCTTTTTAAAAGCAGGCTTTTATGGCACCTAGACAGATTGCCCAGGTTTGGAGGACTGTGGAAGAGAGGACTGTGAATGGGGAGGAATTTGACTTGGAGCAGTCTAATTTCGTTCCCCCTCTACCAAAATCCTTTCCTACCCTGTTGAGGCCCGGGTGGTGGCTGCCAAAAACCAGGTGTGTCTCCATATGGAGGTGTACGGCTCTGGCATGAGCGGGGGGCAGCAGCAGAGGGCCTGGCGGAGCCTCTCCAGCTGTCCTTCATTCTCCTTCAGGAAGGCTTTTGACTGGTCCCTTCTACGAGACTTGCTTTCCTGTCACGTGGTGTATTAGTCAGCTTTGGCTGCGGTAACAGGCAACTTCAGAATTGCAGTGCCTCACAATGACAGGCATTTATTTCCTGTGGCTGGGTCTGCATGACGGCTGTGGCTCAGCTGGGCTTGGCTCGGTTTGGCTTCTGACTGTGCATTGGGTTCCAGCCCGCTCTGAGTGGCTTCTCATGCTGGGGCCCAGGTAAAGGGGCAGGGACTTCTGGGGTGTACCTTTCTAGGCAGGCACAAGAGCACAAGAGGACTGGTGGAAATTTGCAAGGCCTCTCAAAGCTTCTTCTCAATACTGGCATACTGTCCCCTCTGTCCACAGCCCATGGGCCAATGCAAGTCATCAGAGAGACCAACATCGGTGTGGGGGTGGGCAAGGGAAGCATACTCCTCCTCCCCTGGAGGGAGCATGGGAGGGAAAGAGGAGCATAAATACCACCTGCCATTCAGGGCTTCATAGATTTGAAGACTGAGAGAAGGAAACATAGAAAAGATCATGGGATCAACCTGTATGATTCTTGTTTTGAAGTTGAGAGAACTAAGGCTCAGAGAAGGGAAGTGATCTGCTCAGTATTGCTCAGCTGGGATTAGAAGCAAGGTCTCCTGACTGGCAGTCCAGTGCTCTTTCCATTCTCTTCTTGCATCAGAAAGCAGGAGTCTTCTGTGTCCCTTATGGAACATCTGCAGATGCCATCTGCAACTTTGAGTGCACCTGGGCCCACTTATAGGAAGAGCCCTCACAAGCAGACCTGCTCCCTGTGGCTCTGAGCCACCCAGCACCTCTGCTCGTGCCTCTGGCACCTGGTCCCTCCTGCTCATAGTGTCTCCCTCTGAGCAGGACTCCACAGAACCATCTCGTCCTCTGTCTCTTTCTTGGCTCCTCTCCATCTGCCTCCCTCCAACCCACTTCTATCTCTCAAATTCTTTCTCTTCTTTCTCTTCATATATATATTGCACTCAGTCACCCAATTTCTGGAAGAAACACAGTGAGCTAGATATTGAGAGTTTTCATATTGCTTTCCTTCCTTCCAAGCTTTTAAGAAAACATAATTTCCCAGGATGCAAAACCACACCATGATCTGTCCATTCTGCTCTGACAAGCCAGTGACTGCCTGGAGATAGCCATTGGACAGGAGGGGGCTGCCTAGGGACCAAGTGCTTTTAGTGCCATCCCAAAGTAGTCAGACATATTTATATTTAGACTAGCTCACCTTTAAAGAGTTTAGACTGCTCTATCATTTTGTTGATTATAACTGGAGCTAATTCAGTTGTCAGACCATTTCCCTGGGGGCAATAATTTTCTTCCCATTTTTCAGATGGGGAAACTGATACTGAAGGATTTGTCCTAGGCTGACTCAGGCAGCAGAGCAGGACTCTCAATTCATTGTTTTTCTAGGAGAGGTTGTCCATAGGAGAATATGCTAGGAGACAGAATCAAAAAGAGAGTAACATGTGATCTAAAGAAGAGAGTGGAAGATGATGGGCAGTAGTTGAAATGCACAAACAGATTCTTGTGATGGTTGCATTGATGATTTTGATATTGGTGATGATAATCAGTAGTGATGATGGTGGTTTCAATGGTGAAGTTCAGGTATCAGTCATTTACTTCTCTTCTGCAGTGTTCTGGTCAGTTGAGGAAAAACACTCAGTACTGTATAAGTGGTTATAAAGTATCAGCCTCTTAGGGGCTCCCTGGTAGGACAGTCAGTTGGAGCCTGGAATGTACCAGCAGTGTATTTATTTTTAGGCTCAATTAGACACTTAGACTCACAGAACTACCAGAGAGTACACTTTGCACTAGATTCACTTAGAGGAATTTAGGACAGGAACCACAACCTCCATAAGGCAAGTCCAGATTATTTCTGCAGGTGAGTCCTTGCTGTACTCCATAACCTAGTCCAGGGCTAGTCTCTCAGCCCCCAGCTGATAGTTCATGAAGAAAGAGATGAGACCCACAATAGTGCATACAGGATCCACCTTGACATAGTTTCCCCACAAAAGTCATATGTAGTTTACAAGTGTCCCTGTACTCAGGGGCGCCCAAACTACAGCCTCCCACCAGGCATTGATAGTAAAGCAGCCACCAGTCAGGGGTTACCTCCACCCTAGGGAATGTTGTAACACGGCTGACACTCCATCTTCATCAGAATTCCAGGGAAACAAGCCAGAATGGCAACCCAGGGTCTAGTTTGTTTTGAGAGAAGGAGCAAGTATGCTTGCTCCCCTCTATCCTACCACCTCCTGCCTCTATCCATGAATCTTGACTCTGGCCACACAAACCTGTTTCACTGAACCAATGCAAGACAGAGGAGCTAGAACATGGAAAGAGACCTGGCTAGGTGAGCCAGAAGGAAGCATAATGTGGTCTTCTTACTGCATGAAAATGAACAACATGGATGAGAGTCACAGGACGGCACCTATATTACTATAGAGGTGGTCATCAGTTTTAAAACTCAGTCAATTAGTTGATTCCTGTGGGAAAAGGGAAGGTTCCCTTCCAGAAGTCCTAAGAAAGTGGAAGAAAATGATGTGACAGAGTGGACAGAGGAAGAGATGATTCCTTATCAGAAAGTAGGTAGAAGTGATAATGGGAGAGGTGACTATTCTCAAGAAATGTTGGTTGAAAAAAAATGTTAAATGAAAAAATTCATATCCATAGACTTGAGCTCCTTGGATGGATGGAGAAATTCAGTACCTGGATGGAAATTTATCACTAGAAGAAGGAAAATGAGTCTAGCCTTGTGTTACCTCAAAAGGCTGAGTAAGAAAGGAATAAGACCATCTGTTAAAATGAGTCTTTGAACTTTCTCTATTTTTCAGATACCAAAAACAATTTGTCTATTCCCTAAGACTGTTAAATGGCCTCAGACAGTAAAGAATCTGAGTAAACATGAAATATATAGCTTTAAGTAATCCTTAAAAATAGATTTACCTTTTATCAGAGCAGTGCTCTAAGGGAAAACTCATGAGAGTGGGCAGGACACAAAGAGACACTCCATTGGGCACCAGCACCAGCTGAGCAGATATTCTCTGCCATGAAGCCAAAAGGATGCAGTGTATGGGACATGGTCACCTTGCTGCCCATGAAGCCACATCTGCTCCATCCACAGCTATGTCCACCTGGCTGACCTCCAGGGAAGGGCCTTTGGTTCTCACCAAAGAATTTTGCCTGAAATGGGTGCCAGGAAGGTCTGGGTTCTCTGTTGGATGCAGCATGGGTCCAGGGTTGTGGACAAGGGCTCTAGACTTGGTTATATCAGAAGGTTGTACATTCTGGGAGACAAGCTGCCCTTACAGATTAAACGTCTCTTGGGTAGAGTCCTAACTTCCTAGACCAATCCATGCCACTGTGAAAACCAAAACTAAGTTGCTGTGGACAGAACAAACCACCAAACACTCCTGCAAGGACACAGAAGAACTGAGAAAGGGCACAATAACCCTAAAAGATGAGCAGGGTAAGTATTATGATCCATATTTAACAGATGAGGAAAAGCTTAAAGTAATAGTGCTCCAGGTCACATAGCTAAAAAAATGGCAGAGCTGAGAATTAGGCCAAAAACCTTGGACTCCAATTCCAGGGTGCTTTCCACTGCCTCTTTTATCTCTGATTGCTCTGTGAAATTGCAAACGCAGAGCTTGGATGGGGAGGCAGGTTGAAGGGAAATTGGTCCAGTAATACCTTGACCCATAAGGTAATGGCTGAGCAATAAGAAATTTAGTGAGTCCTGGGGGCTCCTGTCCTTTATTCAGGGTCTTGGAGTTTAGCCATTGTTGCACCTCCCTTTTGATCAGTGCTATTCTGACACCAACTGAGAGGGAGGCTTAAGAAATTGAGGTAAGGGGTGCCTGGGTGGCTCAGTTGGTCAAGTGTCTGCCTTTGGCTCAGGTCATGATCCCAGGATCCTGTGATTGAGCCCTGCATTGTGCTCCCTGCTCAGCGAGGAGTCTGTTTCTCCCTCTCCCTCTGTGCTCTCTCTCACTCTCAAATAAATAAATAAAATCTTTAAAAAAAATAGAAATTGAGGTGAAATTTAGGTGGTTTTTCTCCCTGTGAGACACTCTGGTGGAAGGAACTTAGGGCAGGGGAAGCTACATGTCCTGACTAACATGAACTTAGGGAATCCATTCATTCACTAAAAAATATTTATTGAAAGGGCACTCCCAATAAGAGAGTCACTTGCTCTCAAGGATCTTACATTTCACTGGGAAGGCAGACAAGTTAATCATTTATCATTTATCATTTATGAGTCAGAAGGGGCTCAGGATTAGCATCTCCATTCATTCAGTAGCATTTCCTGGCTGTCTGATTTTGTTCGTAAAACTAGGGAACTTTAATAAAGTAATGAAGGAGACACAGTCTTTGCCCTCAAGGAGCTCCCAATCTACAAATAAATCACAGCACAGTGGCAGCCAGGGTAAGATACAGAGAAATGTGGAACAGAATAGAGGGCAATTAACTCCCTCTTGGAGGAGTCCAGGAAGGCTTTTTGAAGGAAGGAAACCTATCCTTCAGGCATTTTCAAAAGATAGGTCAAAGTTTGTCCAGAAGAGAGGAAAAGAACATTCCAGGCAGAGAGACTAGCGTGTGTAGAGGCCAGAGACTTGAGAGAACCAGGGACACTTGGGAAACTTGGCGCAGGTGTGTAGGGCTCAGTGTCAAGAGCCAGAGTGGGAAGGTGGGTGATGGGCCATAGGGATGTGGAGGTTGGCAGGAGCCAAGTCCCACAGTATCATGAATCATGGGCTAAGCAGCTCAGACTTCACCCTGTTGGTGACAGGGAGGCATTAATAAGATTTTATACCAGAAAGAAATGTGGTCAGATGTATGTGTGCTTTACAGAGGTAACTCTGGCAATGGTAGGGAGGATGGACCAGAGCTGGAAAGACTAGAGGCAGCGAGGGGCCAACTGGAAAATGCTTGTAATAGTCCGAGCAAAAGGGAAAGAAATGCAAAACGGTGCAGTGGGGAAGACGTGTATGGGATGACCTTGAGAAGCACTTAGGATGTGGATAAGATAGGAATGTATGAACTTCTTTGAAGCAAGTAGGAATCCCAGGGTCTGGCTTGCGTGGGGATACCACAGCTGAGCATGAGAATGGGGTTGGCAATGGGAGAAGCAAAGAGGAACCAAAGGTAAGTCTTTGGCAAAAGCACCAAACAAAAGGCCCATCACAAGCCTAAAATCCAGGCAGTGAGGTAAGAGGCAGCTCCTAAGCGAAGTGTTTGCAGTAGAAGAGAAGCAAGGCGCATGGAATACATTATGGGCTGCAAAGAGGGGAAGGCATTGCCAGGAAAGAGTCTCTGCAGGGGTAGAAAGAAAGAAAGGGCCTTTGGTGGCCTCCTGTTCGTAGAGGAAGATTTGAGGGCATTGGACCAGTTCTGATGAGGATCGGTGACTAATGAGAAGTGGGGGAGGGAGGTAAGGAAAGGTTTCTGTAGGCGGTTGGATCATAAAACTTGAACACGGGTTTGGGGGTCAACAATAAGAGGGGGTAAAGCTGTGGGTTTTGGCAAGACAACTTAGAAGGAGCATTCAAAGAGTAGGTGGCTAAGGATGGAGACCTGGGGACCATTATAGGCTTAAAAGATGGATGAAGACAGAGAATGAGAAAAACAAGAGGGAATGGGTCACAAAACCCAGGATGGTGGGTTTCTGGAGTGGCAGGAGTGTGCCACCTGGATCACGTGTTGCTCAGTTTCTTACTAACCTTGAGACCTTCTGTGATTTGCATAACCACTCTCTGCTTCCCTTTTCTCATCTGTGAAATGGGATAATGATACCATTTGCAGAGCATTGTTGAGAGGATTAAATACGATGGCATGTGGAAAGGAGCAGGCATTCATAAAATCAGTGACCAGGCTGGGAGACACTTGATCCGGGTAGATTCCCCTTGGAGTGGGCACCCAATAAAGGTTTGCAGAAACTGTTAAAACCAGAAGCTAGTCACAGCCTAGGAAGCCTGACTCCGTGTCCTCACATAATTGAGAGTCTGCTGTTATATGGAGCAGTGCCTCTTCTTGAAGGTTTTTAGTTCCCGCACGCATGTCCCCTGTATGAGAAGATCTGATTACATTGAATGTCCTCCCAGCACCTGCCTCCTCTTCCGTCATTTCTAATGACAGTGGCTGCCCAAGCAGAAAAGCTGACAGAGCCTCCCAGCAAACAAATGGGACAGTCTCTGCTCTAGTGGGTCAAGTTATTAGGATTTAACAAAAGCAAATTAATTAAGGTCTTTGGCACCAAAAACATTTTTTTTTTCACTCCACAGACTCAAGAGATTGGCCACCAAAAAGTCAAATCTGCAAAAATTGAGGACCTCATCGTTATCACGTTTGTTTTTTTACTTGTGAGTGGGATGTGGTCAGGGAAAGGAAGGAGAGCATTTCCGAGATTGTTCCAAATCTTTAAAACAGTGGAATATGGTAATTTACAGAATTATAGAAAATCTTTTGTTAAAGCTTCCTCTGTCTGCTATTCATTGAGGTTCTTTCCTATAATTTAGAGATACCTGGTGCCTGCTGTCTGAGATAAAGGAATTCAAATTCCAATTTATAGTAAGTGGGCAAAGGGTAGGAGCAGCAGGACTACAAAAACATGATTTTTCAAACTTAATTTTAATTCACATTAACTAAAAAACACTTACCTGGCACAAAGATTCCTTCCTTTCTTCCTTCCCTTGGGCTAGAAATGACCCCATCTGTCAAACCTTTTAATTCCCTGATTAATAAACTGAAAATATGGGGAAGGCAGCCTGGTACCCCAGAAGAGACTAGGAAGTAGAAAATCTAGGTCTGAAGACTAGATTTGCCACCACTTCTGTGACCTTGGGCAAGTTACTTCTTTTTGGAGTTCAGTTAAGTCCTCTATAACATGAGACGGTTGAAACTGATAACTTGCAAGGTACTTCTAGGTCTGACATTCTAGGATTTTGAAGTCACTTCCATTGTAAGAAGATGTCATAATTCTCAGAGGTTGACCACTGTGACGGTGGGGGGATTCCCAATCATGTTGGCTAGACCAAACAACTGATAAGCGTCAGCCAAGGAAATGGGGAGGATGATGTTCAGTCTGTGTTCCATTAAATGCATATGGCTTATCCAACTCTCCAGATTAACTGTTAACTCATATTCCACACACCCCCTGCCTCCCCCGACCAACAAGGGCTTCCTGTGCAAGGCCCCCTCTCTCCACCTCTAAATGCTAGCTGCTCGGTAAGTGCAGATGACTGATTTAGAAGCAGACACGCCAAGTGAGCACTGTCCCCCTCAAAGGAGACCCCTTGGGAGGCACTTCATTTCTTCCAGTGTGTGGATGGGGCTCAAATAGTTTAGGAACACCTCTTGGGAACATCTTCAGTGCCTACAGCACAGTCTTGGGAATAGCTTCAGGAGTCGCATGTCTGTCCATTGACAGTGGGTCTATAGCTAGAAAAAAAACCCCAATCTAGTAAATAAGGTGGCTGCTTGAGCCAAGTAATATTATTTTGGGGGAAAACATGAAACATGCATATATATATATGCATCTGCTGGAGTTAGTCTAACTAAATACCCTAACTAAAATACCTGTAGTGTTAGGGTAGGGGCCACAAGAGAAAAGCAGCTTTTGGTTCAATGGAATATATATATATATATATATATATAAAATTTCAGTGGTTTAATGCAGTAGAAGCTCCTGATCAGTGGGGAGGTTCTCCTCCACACAGAGACTCAGGGACCCATGCTCCTTCCATTTTGTGAGCACAGACCCCTAGGCTTTTGAATCTTTTATTTCCAGCTAATAGAAAATAAGAGCAAGCATGGATAAAGCACACACACACAAACCACGTACTTTCCCCCTCAATACCCATTCTTAAACCTCGGCCTGACTAATGCTTACATGCAGTCCTGGTCACCCAGCTCCCCGTGGGTGCAAAGTGGTGAAATGTCATTCCTTCTCAGTGGCAACTCTGTACCAAGGAAGAGAAGAGTGGGGTTTTGGTGGACGGTCAGTCATGTCCATCAAAGGCTGTCATTGAGAAATTTCCAGAAATGCTCTGCACTAGGATAGCCTAAGAAAGATTACGCCAGTTCCAAAGGGTAGTCTTTTCTTTTTTTTTTTTTAAGATTTTACTTATTTATTTGACACAGAGAGGGAGAGGGCATAAGCAGGGGGAGCAGGAGAGGGAGAAGCAGGCTTCCCCTCTGAACAGGGAACCCGATGCGGAGCTCCATCTCAGGACCCTGGGATCATGACCTGAGCTGAAGGCAGACTCTTAACCAACTGAGCCACCCAGGCACCCCCCAAGGATAGTCTTTTAAAATCCTGGGATTTTAAACTCTTTTTAGATATAGAATTCTGGCACATTTGCTTAAAGAAACTACTTTTGTAACTTTAACATAACTCCTTTAAGATGAAATCATGTGAAACTTATTTCATAATGATGATAATAAAATAATAACTAAAATTTACTATTCGCTATACACCAAACACTTAAAAAGTGCTTTATGTGCATTATCTTATTTACTCCCTACAACCTCACGATGTAGTTACTATTAAAATGCTCATTTTCCTTAATAAAAAAATTAAGACTAAGAGGTAAATCACCCAACATCATACAACTAGAACCCAGTTTCATCTGATTTCAAAGCCCACATCCTTAACCACTTGGTTATAACACTGTTAACACATTTTTTAAATGCATAGCACAAAAGACATCTTATTGTGAATTGAAATAGACATTGTATATACAGACTATAAAAAAATTATCTCCTCCATAGCTGCTTTCTCTGGGGGAGCCCACGACCTGCAGCATGGAGGAGGAAGGAGCCCAGACACATGGCACCATTCTGTTTCAGATGAACCTAAGTTTATGTCCCACTACCTGTACAAGCTGTGTGTCTTTGGGCAAGACACTAAGCCTCTCTGAGCTCAGTTTCTTCTTTGTCAGGTGGAGACAATACCACCTACCTCATGGGATTTCCGTGAGATGTAGACTATATTTGCAAAGCCCTTTTAGAGTGACAGAACTAGGAAGCATTCCCTAAGTACTGTCATCAGCATCACCTTCATTACCATGACCTGCACCACCATTGCCCAGAATGGCTGAGAAATGCACTCTGTCTGTGTCTTTCCAGATAGTGATAGCTCTGAGCTTTTAGAGAACCGCCACGGAAAAAACCCACAGTATCTTGGGACATAGCTTCATGCACACACTTCCAGGAATGAACCCCTCACTTGTACCAATGCAGGGATATTTGGGGCTCCAGGAATATTACTCTTGCCTACCCAGTTCTACTGAGTTAAGCTCATTCATTCATTTCAAGGAGTCAGCACTTTTTTTTTTTTTTTTAAGATTTTATTTATTTATTTGACAGAGACAGAGATAGCGAGAGCAGGAACACAAGCAGCGGGAGTGGGAGAGGGAGAAGCAGGCTTCCCCCCGAGGAGGGAGCCCGATGTGGGACTTGATCCCAGGACCCTGGGATCATGACCTGAGCCGAAGGCAGACGCTTAACGACTGAGCCACCCAGGCGCCCAAGGAGTCAGCACTCTTAATGATTTTCTAGCTAAGGTCTTCTCAAAGGTCTCTGCAATGCCTTGAGTGGGCAGAGGGGCCGGGATGATTCTGGCTCTGATGTGTTTAGAGACATCCTGGACAGCTTGACCAAGGTCAACCAGTCCAGCAAGGACTCTGCTGGGAAGGGAATTCTAATAAAAGTCGCCTCCAAGAGGACAGCCCCTCCCTGGACACTGGTTAGATTGATTTCTTCCCCACGATTGCAGATAAGTTCTTCAGTGCAGGTTCTGACAGGGCTGGGCCCTCGAGGGGGTAGCATCGGGAAGCTGAGCTTGGCAGTGGTGGGGCTGCAGGGTGAAGTCTTGCCCCACAGCCGTCTGACAGCAGGTGACTCTGCAGGCGGGGAGCATCACTCCCTCGGCACTGCTGAAGGCTCTTGGTGGTGGGAGAGGAGATGGGAGTGGAGGCTGGTCACCACATCTGCAGAATCAGCTGGCCCCTAGAGCTCCTCTCAGCTCCAGCATCTTATTCATCTGTAAACAGTGACTCAGACTGAGGATTGGGAAGGGCATTTAGGAGTCAGAAGAGCAGGTGCTTGCGCTTGGGAAGGGAGCTGGCAATAAAGGAGAAGGAAAAGATACGAGTGGGCTTTTTCTGTCCTGTAACTTCTACCCCCACCCCCACAATGATCAATATCATGTGGCTTTGCATGTTAAATGTGTGCCGGGCACAGCACCAAGCAGGAACACACAGGACTCATTACCTCCTTTAATCTCCTAACAACCTATAAGCAAGGAGGTATCAGTCCCAGTTTACTGAAGAAGAACCTGAGGCTTGGGAAGAGGAAATAACTTGCCTAAATCCATAGGGCGAGTAAGTGGCAGACACTGAATGTCCAGTGCGTGTTCATTGGCGAGGTGCCTCTGAACTGTGGGACCCAAAGTCCTCTGGGTCTAGAAGGGAAGTATCCATTTCTTTGGTTGCGTCACATTTCCATGTCTGTCCCATCTGGAACTAGAGTATTTTTAAAAATTACCTATAGCTCTTGGGGCATCTGGGTGGCTCAGTGGATTGAGCATCTGACTCTTGGTTTCGGCTCAGGTCATGATCTCAAGATGGTGAGATCGAGCCCCGTGTCAGGCTCCATGCTCAGTGGGGAGTCTGCTTGGGATTCTTTCTCTCTTTCCCCCTTTGCCCCTCCCCTCCGCTTGTACTCTCTCTCTCTCTCAAATAAATAAAACTTTAAAAAAATTACCTTTAACTCTTTATTTGACCAAAAGTTAGAGTCTTCCATGAAGCAGTAGGCCAGAATAAGGACCATGTTCTAGGCAGTGCTACTCAAGTGTGGTCCACACACAGGCAGCATCGGCTTAGGAATGCAAATCCTTAGGCCTCATCCAAGACCTACTGATTCAGACTCTCTGGAGGTAGAGCCCAGGAATCCATGTTTTAATAAGCTCCTTGGCTGATTCTGATGCATGCTAAAGTTTAAGAAGCACTGTTGTAGACTTGTCTGTAACTTTTTGCCACTTATATCAGGATACCTGCAGGAGATGAGGGTTGGGAAGGAAGATTTGGGCATTGCTGAGGGGACCAGAAGCTTCTCTGCAGACTTCTCAGTTAACCTTGGCCTGTTAACTCCATATGTGATAAGAACCAGTTTTTTTTGTTCCATCACAGGTGTTCAGAAAAGCAAATAGTAGGTACTCAGGAAATATTACCTAAATAGAATTAAACTGTATCTCACTGCTTTGGACACAGCAAGAGCCAATGGGCAGAATTCAGCAGGGCAGGATTGGGATGCTGATCCCAATCAAGGATTGAGGACTCTCTGACAGCCCTGGGTCAGTGGTGAGTTAGGGGCAGGAGGAGCCAAGCAGACAGGATCACCCACCCACAGTGGCCACCTTCCCTCCCTCCTTGTGGGCTAACCAAAGGGCCACTTTAGCGGGAGGCTGGTGGGAAGAGATATGATGGCAAGCAAAGTGTTCTGAGAGTTATGGAGCCTCCAGCGATGTGAGGAAGAGTTGCCCCCAAAGGTGGAGAGATGTCAGGGAGATGAAGGTGGCAATTCTTCTGGAACTGGATTTCCCACAAATACAGCCCAGGGTTGGGCACCTTGTAGGTGGTTATGAGGTCACTGTTAAATGAAACAGAAAATACCAGAGAAGGACCCAATCAAAACATACTGAATTTCTGGTACTGCCATGCATTCTAATGGTCCATCTTCTATTGCTTCTCTGCCTCCCTTCATCAATAGCTTTCCTCTTCCTATTCTAATTTCATCCTCTATCTCCATCCACCACCATTTCCAACCCATCTTCCTTCTCTTCCATCTCTTCAACTTCCCTATTTTCACCTGTCCCAATCAGATGAGCCCTACCCACCTTCCTCTGTTTTTGTTTTGTTTGTTTTTATTCTGCCATCCAAGGAATCAATAAGTAATTTGTAGAACAGGAAGCAGAGGGAGAGCTAAGGGAAGTGGATGCGAATGAGGTAGTTCGTGCTTTTCCCATTTTTGCCCAACAAGCATTATCTTCAAAAACAGGTGCACCTTCCCCCCTTCAGCCATCTATCCATTAAAGTGGTTTAATTACTTCCTGAACACTAGACAGTTAGATAATTAGAAGGCAGCGTTCGGACCAAAATTTTAAGCCACCCTCTTCAATCAGGGTAAAACTGTCTGATCAAGAAGCTAATTAAGAATCAAGTGTAGTGACTGTTATTGGAAAGGGCTAGTTTGGGGCTTCAAAAGATTCTGCTTCTCTCTCCCCGAGGCCCCCATTTCCTCCATCATCACCAAGGCTTTGTTAAGCTCCAGCTACTGTGTCGGCTGCCCAACCCTCAACCATTCCTGGCCTCTGTCCTCAAGGGGCTAACAGTCCAAGGAAAAGAGCATTGCAGTGTTCAGATAGGCTTGTGGAAATAATGAACACAGGACACGTATTCACAAGGTTGAAGGAAGTGACTGGGGCAGGGTGATGAGACAGGAGGCAGAGAGGTCTCCTTGTTCAGGGTCAGGCAGGCCATATGAAGGGGTCCATTGGTGGTCTTCAGGAGATTGATGAACCCCTAGATTCATCCGTGTGGTTTTTGTTCCAGGGAGATGGTCCTTAGCCTTCATCAGATCCTCAAAGTGGCACAAGACCCAAGAGATTAGGAACAACTGGGCCACAGGGAGACTGTCTCTCTAAGGAACACTTGGAAACTTGTTGCCAGAGGGCAATCTCAGGAACTGTTGTCACGCTAGAGGAAAGAGTGCCAGTGGGTGGCTATCTTGTCTCATAGAATCACAGTGTGTTCAAGGTTGGAGAAGCTTTGAGATGTTTCCATTCCGTCTCTGCTTGACATTGAGGAGGCTGGAGTGACTCATGGCTATTTGCTCCTGTGAGTCAGCTCTTCCTCATCCCCCAACCCCACCCCCACCCCCCAGGCCAGGCCATCAGCCTCCCCTCCACTGACAGTTGCTGCAGGGTGAATGCCCAGTCTTCTCACTCCCCATCACAGGGCCCAGCCCCCCAGACCACCCTCATGATATGGACAATTACCACTTTCTTATTGTGCACTTTCCTTAACTGGCCCCATCTTCCCAGCCCTTCCTCTGGACCTCATGGTCCATCACTAACAACTTCTTCTGTGAGTGTTCCTTTCATTGAAACAGCTATCTTCTGAGGACACTGTTTCTTGCTGTCTCAAGTGGTAGCTGCTTTTTCTCCCATATACTGTATTCTACAGGGCCTGGAGGTAAGGTCCACATCCTCTTTGCTCCCCATTACCACTTCTAAACCACCTCTCTTCCTTTATCCTTCAGAAGCCCCAGCCCCTGGCGGTGTATGTCATCATATTTGACCTCTCCTTTCCCCTTCTTTATGCTATTGGCTGCTGGCTGCCTACTCACTCCTCACATTCCTAGGGGCCCCTGGTTCATACACTCCCTCCCACCATTCCTGTCTTTAGCATCTCTGTGATCAGTGGCTCTCAGCAGAGGTGGCACCACCTCCTAGGGGCATTTTGCAAATCTTTGAGGTTTTTTTGTTTGTTTTCTAATATAGTTGTGCCCCAGAATTTGTTTTGAAATTTATATTGCCTGGTTATAAATGACTTGTCCTGTTTTTTTTTTGTTGTTGTTGTTTTTTTTAACATTATCTGTTTAGGGCATTTTTTTTAAAAAAAGAAATCATGGTAGCTTATTTTATCTTGTGAATTTCACTTCAGAATAAGTAAGAAAGGGGATATTAAACTATATTTGTTTTAAAAGGGGGCATTTGGTCTGATAGCATTGAGGATGGTTGATGCAGATAATCTGTCCAACTCCTTGCCTACCTCATTACTCCACGGGCCTTTTCCTTTAGCCCACCTCAGCCCTTGCCCAAGAGGACATTCCCTAGACCTCATCATCACCAAGAACCACACCACTTCCAAAGTCTGGATTTAAACATCTTACTCTCTGAGCATCACTCCCCCTCACCATCCTTGTAGATCACTGACTCTAGCAATTCTGTAACTTCAAAGAGACCTCTTGGCATTGACCCTATCACTTTCCATTTTTCCTTATCCCTTTTGTGTATCACTTTCCTTCTCCCCAGCCTAGACTCCATGGGCCAGTGTGATAACTACTCCCTTGCAAACATCCATAATTCTCATTGTCCTCTCTTATGTCTCGCTTGCCTGAGAAAAGTCCATACTGATTAAACGCAACTTTCATACTCCATAGGTGCTCCTAGAAGGCAGTTGAAGGTATGGAGAAAAGCCACACACCTCATTTCAAATGTGTGGCCACAAATCTCAAATGGACACTCAACACTGTCAGACAATTCTTTTACATCTCCTTTGTAAATTCAGTCTCCCATTTTCCAAGATAATCATTTCCCACTTTTTCTTCTCTCCACAAATCTTCAACACTTCCTCCTGTATCCCTTCCATCTTAGCTGATGACATAGAAGAGGCAGAGGCACTTGGATGAGAACTACCTGATTTTCACATCTATCATCCTCCCTCCACCTGTGCCTACTAAGCCAATGGCACTCCTCATTCCACCTGAGCTGCCCTCTCAATGGAATTTGAGAGTTAGCACACTCTCCTTCTTGAAACACATTCTTCTCTAGATTTCTGGGTCTACTCACTTGCTGGTCTTGCTTCTATACCATTTATTGCTCCTTTAGAGCCTCCTTTGCTGGCTCTACCTCCACCAAACCTGTATACACGAGAAGGCCCAGGAATCTGTCATTGGCCCCCTTCTCTTATCTGTCTACCTTCTCTCCCCAGGAGATCTGGGCCATTCCTAAGGCTTCAGATTCTACCTCTACACTGATGACTTATACCTCCTGGCCAGACCTCTCCCTAACCTCAGACTCATATGTCCAACTGCCCACCTGGACCTTCCAGTGAGATTTCTATCAGATATCTTAAATTACCATAACCAAAATATAACTATTAATCACTGTGGAAGGCTGAATAATGGCCCCCAAAGACATCCAGGTCCTAATCCCTGGAGACTGTTAATCTTACCTTATATGGCAAAAGGGACTTGCAGATGTGAGTAATTTAAGAATCGTGACATAGGGAGAGAATCCTGGATTATTTGGGCAGACCCAATGCAATCAAAATTGTTCTTATAAGAGCGAGTCAGAGAGAGACATTGACAGAAGAGTAGGAGATATGACATTGGAACAAAGAGGTGGAGCGATGTAGGGAAGAGACAGGTAATGCAGGCGACTTCTAGAAGCTTAAAGGCAAGGAGATTCATGAATCCTCCTCTCAAAGTCACCAGAAAGAACCAGTCCTCTGACACCTTCACTTTAGACTTCTGTCTCCAGAACTGTAAGAGAATACATGTATGTTATTTTAAGCCACTGTGTGGTCATTTGTTACAGCAGCAACAGGAAACTGATATAGTCATGACCACAGCCACACAAATTCATACCCCCTACCCTCCTGCCGTCCACATATTAGTAAATGGCACCGCCACAAGAAGCTCCTGAGTTGTCCAGATTTTCCTCTTGACTCATACCTTACCTGTCAGCAAGCCTGTGAGCACTACCTCTACATAAACCCTGACCACACAAGTTCTCATGGAATCCACTGCTATAACCCTAGTCTAGGCCACCTTCCCTTCCTGCTTGAATCACTACAGCCCTTCCTGCTTGAATCACTATAGCCCTTCCTGCTTGAATCACTACATCACTTCCTGCTTGGTCTCCTGCTCCTATTCGTTTCCCTCATCCAGTTCCACAGGATCGAGAATGAACTTTCTGAATGAACACATCACCCCGACCCTCCCATTAAAACCCTTCAGGGGCTTCCCATTATAATTAGGATAAAATAAAAATCCCTTGCCTTGGCCTATAAGGCCTTATCATATTGACCTCTGCCCTACCTTATCTCTCTTTGTACTTCCCACCCATCACTGCACCCTGGCCACACTGACCTTCCTTCCTGACCCATGTGCATTCCGTTCCCACCTGCTGGCCTTCACACTTGCAGTTCCTATCACTAACATGTCCCTCTGCAGATCTTTGCATGGTCCCCTCCTCATCACTTACATGTCAACGTAAATATCACCTCCCCCCAAAAGGCCTTTCCCGCCTCCCTCTCAATAAAGCAGGACCCTCAGTGTCTGCAGCCAGTGTCTATTTCACCCTATTTTATCTTCCTTGTAGCATTTGTCAGCACCTGACATAGTCTCATGGGTTTGGTTACGTGTCCACTGCGTGTATCTCCACTAGAATATCAGCTCTGGGAAGGCAGGACTCTGGTGTCCTGCTCACTGCACCAGCCCCAGTGCCTGGAACAGAGTAGGCACATAATCCATTTGATCTGCCTGGTTGTGTGGCGTGGCTTCTTTCTGGCTCTAGGCTGCTTCTGGCCAGTATAGCTGGGTCCAAGTCCTCTCTCCCAGGGGTGTAGTTCAGTAGCACTGGGCTATTTGTTAAGTAGCAGAGAGTTAACCAGTGGAATTCCAGACTTCATTCGGCAGGTACGGAATGCCCATGGTCCTGTTCATGGTGCCTTTGAGAGTACACGGTTCATTCAACATCTGCTAAGTGCCAGGTGCCATGGCTACGTGGTAGAGGGAGGAAAATACACTTCTATCATGCCTCAGTGGATGATGATTTGGGGTTTTGTCAAGCCAAGAAGTGGGAGGGGTGGAGGAGAGGTAGGCAAAAGCGTTGCCCATAGGCACGTGACCATTTCATGAACTAGGTATGGCAGCCTTCCACCTTCCCCTTCTCAGGACACATCGAGCCTAGGAATACAGGGATGGTAGCCCTGTGGCTCAGAGCTGAAAGGGAGGTTTGAAAAGAACAAATGAAACCCACACAAATCCAGTTGGCTTTGGAAGTTGGAGCCAACTTCTCTCTCGGTGGATATGCGCAGGGAGACAGTTTTTCCGGCAGTGACCCCCTGTCTCTTACTCGGCCTTTGCTTTCCTCTCTCCCTGGTGCCGCAGGTCTCATCGTGCACGAGGGACCCTCCGTGTACCGCATCTTTAAACGCTGGCAGGCTGTCAACCAGCAGTGGAAAGTGCTGAACTATGACAAGACAAAAGACCTGGAGGATCAAAAGTCGGGAGGCAGGACAAACCCCCGGACCTCCTCAGCCACCCAGGCCAATGCCCCCTCCTCGGAAGAGGAGGCCGGGGACACCCCGGGCCCTGAAGAAGGCCCTGCTCGGGCGGCCAGCCATCCCTCAGGCCCTCTGTCCGATCACCACTGTGCTTACACCATCCTGCACATCTTGAGTCACTTACGGCCTCATGAACCGCGGAGCCCCCAGGGCGGGAGCCGGGAGCTTGTCATGAGGGTCACGACAGTGTGAGAGGAGACACCTGAAAGGGAGGCCGTGACCATGCACAGAGACGGGGAGGCGGGGCCGGGAAGGGGCGGGGCCCAGCGGGGCCGCAGTCTGGGGAGCAGGTGTGGGGAGGCCCGGGGGCACCCCAGGGGCCTGAGGAGAGGGCAGGCAGAGGGCGGTGGGTCTTGAGGGGACCCTGGAGGCAGGGTCAGAGCTGGAGTGAGTGAGGCTGGTGTCCAGAGAGCTTTCGTGATTCCGATCAGTCAAGCCCAATCTCCCACAAGAGCAAGGAACTCCAGGACAAACTCAACAAGGAAGTGCAATCCAGCCGAACCGAAGGAAACACAAGGACAAGAATCCTGGATGTGCCCATGCACAAAACACCTGGGAGAAGTGGGGGCTGGGGGAGGGTGAAGCCGGTGAGTTGGTGGTGGTGGTGCCCCTGTGTGCACCGGAGCTGGGGAGGAAAAATCCAAAGGGTGCACGAAGGAAAAGCACTGTGGCCTGCCTTGTTTTCCCCTCGAGTTTGCTTTTGTTTCTCCTGGGGCTGTGTTTGGGGCCGTGGTGGGGAGGGAGAGGGATGGGTGTGGGCTGGCAAGGATGACAGGCAGCATTGGTGGCCCCTGGGCTCATCTGGGTGGGCAGGATTCCTGACTCAGATGGCTTTAGGGACTCTGGGGTCATGTGCAGGGAGGGAGATGTTGGAGTGAGCCCCCAGAGGGAGGGCGATTTCAGCTTCTCCCAATTTCAGAGGGCTTAGGCTTAGGCTTCAGCTCAAAGAGGGCTTAGGTTTGGAGATGGGTGTCTTTTCGTGCCCTTGTTACTTTATTTTATGGTGGTTTGGCTCAAAGATGTTTACAAGAAACACACACACAACTAGAGAAAAGTACAGATTTCCCGTGGGTATCTCAAGCACGGTCCTGCTGCTGTGGCTTCAGCCTTCAAAGCTGTCAATCCAGGAGTGACTTTCCCGACTACCCAACCCTGCCCGTGGCCAGGACACGCTCAATGTCATGCCTTCTCCTGCTTTGGCGCATGCAGAGACCCAGGGCCCCCCAAGGGCAGAGCACTTCCCACCCAGGGTCTCCCAGGATAGCTGCTGCAGCGGATGGGAGGAAGTTGGCAGGACATGCCCCCAAGGAGTGGAGTGGAGACCAATCTAAGTATTCCTTGCAACTCGGGACCCTCCCCGGAGGGCAGTCATCCCTCAGTGCTACAAACTCCCTGGTCCCTCCCATGCAGCTAGGCAGGGTGCAGGGACCCTGGCAGGGAGCACTGCCCTTGAGCCTACATGCTGGCTCCTGGGACCTTGCCAGGAAGACCACAGTGGGGTGGTCACCTGCAGAGTTTCTCATTGTCAATGCACAATGGCCGCGCCATCCATGGGTATTAAAGGGACACTGTCAAGTACTTTTTTAAACTAGTTTTTAGGGTTTTTTAAAACTCTCTGTTGTTTGTATTATTCTCTTAAAAGCTTGAAAATAAAATTTCTTTCCCTATCATTAGTGTCCTCTTCCATATGGGAGTTTTTCCTTCCTCCCTCCAGCTGACCCTCTGTGGCATCATCTTGACTCCCCTATCTTCGTCAGCTCCACCCCGAGGGTCTTCTTCCTTGTAAGAAATCAGTTCTCTCTCAGGGCCCAGAGGGGGCAGGTGTGTGTGTATGAACCAGTGGCCCTGACCTCTCGCTGGCCTCCCAGCAGATGGATTCCTTCAAGTCAAAAAGAGAACCAACTCCCAAACTCTCTTAAGTTTCTGCCCAGGACTCCTAGAAGCAAAGACCATTAGTGCTCCAGGAAATCTGGAGAGATTTTTCCCCATCAGGTCATTTCAGAGAAGCTGAGAGAACCACAGGAAAGAGGTGTGTTAGGACTTCATTCCCCTGATGGTTTTCCACTGAAGATCAGAAAAAAGCCCCCAGGGCAGGGCTCTGCAACAGGGCTTGCTTGCACATCTCACCAAGCAGCAGACCCTTCCTCGCTTCAACTTGCCTGGGTCCGCTCCGCCTCAGGCCAGCAGTCGGGCAGGCAATGTCCTCAGCGGGATGTGCACGGGCTTAGGAAGCTTCCTCCCTTAATGAAGCTCACGATCCAACAGGTCAGACAAGAAATAATAATTGGCAAGAGACCAAAGAACAGTAAAAGGAAAACACACAAGTAAGAGAAAAAAATCAAAATGGTACAAGTAACTCGTGTAGTGTGTGTCTACTTCTCCATGCGTTCTAGGAAGGGGCCAGTTTAATTCAATATTTATGGAAAATGTCGATGTGTTAGATAGACTATTTCCAAAAAAAATATCAAAACGCAACAGAATACGCTTGTCACCAAAACTATAGTGGTCATCATGCCATCTTTTTTTGGTGATTCACAGGACACTTCAGAATCTTATGGCCATTTGGGGTCATTCAGAAGATGCTGTACTGAATAAGAGGTGATTGATGAGACGTTCTAATAGCATTCTGGAGTTTGTTGGGTCTTGTTTACTGCCAGGACCTACAGTAGTACCTGGCACACAGTAGGTGCTTAATAAATATTCTGAATGAGGGGCACCTGGGTGGCTCAGTCAGTTAAGCGTCCGACTCTTGATTTCAACTCAGGACATGATCTTGGGGTGGTGAGATTGAGCCCCACATTAGGCTCTATGTTCAGCAGGGAGTCTGCTTGAGATTCTCTCTCTCCTTCTCCCTTTACCCATCCCCCCCATTCTCTATCTCTCAAATAAATAAATCTTAAAAATTTTTTTTCTTAAAAAATTTTTAAAAAAATATTCTGAATGAGTAAAACACTCCTGGAAGGATACAAGAGTACTTTCAGCATGCTGGAAACATGCCGCCTCCTTCGTCAACTCACACTCTAGCTCTCAAGATCAATCACAAAGTAGAAAAGAAATGTCATCTTTTGACTTCTCTACCCAATAGGATGGTAAATTCCCTGTGCCTTGGGAAATGGAATTTATGGGTACAAAAATGAATGGATTGGGTTTTTATATTTTACATACATCTCTGGGGAGTGAGTAGAAGTGCACCCTGACAACCAGAGACCATTGCCCCCTGCCAAATGTGCAAATCACCCTTCACGCCACCAGACAAATGTCTAGACTTCAGAGAATTCACTGTGTGTCATCCACAGGTATGGCCCCATGCATGGGACAAGATACTAGCTAATACCTAATGCTCTCAGTATGTGCCAGGCACCAAATTAACTACTGTATATGTATCAACACATTTCATTCTCCAACAACTGATGAAGCAGATACCATTATTATCTTCATTTTACGGATGTGGACGCTGAGGCAAAGAGGTGAAGTAACTAGGCCATAATCAGATAGAATTCAATCCCGGGCAATCCACTCCACTCCACTCCTGCAGGACAACTGCCCAGCTAAGGTCATGTAGCCATACACAGCCGTGCTGGGATTTATACCTCAGCAGCCTGGTGCAGTGTGTTGGGCTGTTAACCACTACGTTATACTGCCTCTCAGGAAAGTGGGAACGTGCGTGAAAGGTTTATCCTGATTTGTGGGGCATGGGAGGAAAATGAATGAGCCCAGATGCCATCTCTGGACCTGTCCCTCAAAGTCAGCAAACGTCACCTGGAACATCCCCATGCCCCATCCTACAAGAAGGTTGATGCCCTCAGCTGGACTCTTAGTAATTTGGATCTTAAAATTTGTTGCAGTTGCTTCCTACTTCAATTTCCAGAATCTCCTGAATTCAGGGTTTCTGTTCCGTCTTACAGTGATTCCTCCACTATAACTCTAGGTTCAACCCAGCCCAAATGGCGGGCAGGATTCCCCCTCCTTGGCTCTTCCTCCCACCCAAAATTTTACTACTTGCAGTCATGTATATGATAGCTTTACTGGGAATTTGAAGGTAACTTGAAGATTATTCATATAAAAAACCAGTAGTGAGAAACTGCTACGTGGAAGGTTCTTACAAGGTAGACATCTCCAATAGCAATCAGATACAACTATCTTCAAGGGTCTCACTGCCTAGTTACTAGACTCTAGTAAGAGGCTCCACATTTCTAAACAAAAAAGCTTTGCTCATGAAAGAACCTGACAAGCTCACTCTTACTAACTGTAAATAAGTAAATTAACAATATTCCCTCTCCTGAGGAATTAGCATTTTTAAGAGAAGATCTTTTTTAAGCAAAAACTCTGTAAGTGGTGGGATTTCAATCCTCATCAAGCAGGTGGAGGGTTGTGTTGTGTTCTTTTAGCCAGATGGATCACAGCCACGTATGTGCATTTGACACAGACACACATACAGAAGGACAGAAACACAGAAAGTGTATGACAAAGGCATTCCCTAGAAAGTGACCCTGAGTCGAGGCCTGTTGACTGAGCTGCTCTTTGGATTTCCTCAGGAGGACCGACACCCTGTAACAGATGGAGAGGAGCAGAAGAGGAAGGTCTCTCTCAAGCCCCCTGAGATCTGGAATGTCACTTGGTTTGAGCAGCCTCTGTGTAAAGGCTGGATTTGGGATATCACCACTCTGTTCCAGCCAGTGGCCATTCCAAGGGGTGACTTGTTGAGAGGGGGGCCCTCCACACCCTCTAAGACAGGCTACTATATCCTTTCAAAAAAGAGATATAGAGGGGCGCCTGGATGGGTCAATGGGTAAAGCATCTGATTCTTGATTTCAGCTCACGTCATGATCTCAGGGTCGTGAGATCGAGTCCCACATCGGGCTCCATGCTCACTGGGGAGTCTGCTTGAGATTCTCTCTCTCCCTCTCCCTTTGCCCCTCCCCCAGCTCTCTAAATCCATCCATACCTACCTACCTACCTACAATCTTTTAAAAAAAGAGAGAGATGTAGAAATTCTGGAGTTGCCACTTCCCTGAACATGCTGAGAGCCTACATCTGCCTGGTAAATCATGCTGACATTATTGTAAGACCTAGCCCCCCTTCAAAGCCTCAAGGCTGAAGTATTATCTCATGCCATCCATCAGTCCTCAAGTCATTTTGGTGGACACCTGTTGCTTTTGTCCATCCAGTGCACAGAAATCCTCTTTCCCCCATAACATGTGGTTTTGGTAGGGCTGAACCCATAAACCCACTCCAGCCATAGCAGTAGGACTGTGACTCAGGCTTAGATACTGAAGTATCTTATTTCTTGGTCCACAGGAATTGGTTCAGAAATGGGCGCATGCCCAAAGCCAATCCAAGTCTTCCAAGGGATTTTTCCATCAGAGCTGGTGGGAGACAAGGTTTCCCTCCTCTATGGTTGTTAGGAACCTGGGAGTCTGGGAAAATGAAAGACCCCACTTTCTGCCACGGGGGAAGCACATGTCTTCAGAGCAAGGTCAAGCAGAGATGTACAACACAAAAAGCAGGAGAGAGACCATCCTGACTCTCCTGGATCCATGACTGAGCCCATTCCTTCACTAGATTTCCCAGGACATTTGCCAATAAGTTGGATTTTTGTTTACATTAGTCTAAGCTATATTTATGTCATTTGCAACTAAAAAAAATCGCTGAATACAAAGATTTCCATATATCCCAAGATAAAGCTTTGGCTTAAATCCATGGCACGTTGGTTGAGGGGCCAAAGGAATTAGAATGGGTTGCTTCTCCCTCCTATTGATTAGGGTCCCAAATCTTCATTATGACAGTGATTGCAACTATTATTCTCCCCTAATTGTCTTTAGGAACCTGTTCAGGGGTATCCAATGATTAAGTAAGAAGATAATATGCACAGACATGCATGCAGAGAGTGCTCTTTTAAACAGAATCTTTTAAAAATTTTGTTAAGATTGCTTTGGGGGAGACAATGAAAGGACCTAAAGAGAAAAGAAAGCAGGCCTTAATCAGAACTCTGACTTAAGGGCTTAGTAATGGGAAAGACCCATGTATGAGGCTATAGGACAGAGCCAGGGTGCCAGGATACAAAGCAGGAAGTGGGAGGCAAACCTGGGAGCAAGATCTTGACCCATTGGCCAAAGCCAAAGGGGCTCTCATTATCCTTGGTATTTGGCCATATAGGTAGTACGGCCTCCCATATGTGCCTCCTTATTGCTAGTGCTATTATTCTTCCTGGATTAAGAACACCCTGGTTCAGGGGCGCCTGGGTGGCTCAGTTGGTTAAGCGACTGCCTTCAGCTCAGGTCATGATCCTGGAGTCCCGGGATCGAGTCCCGCATCGGGCTCCCTGCTCAGTGGAGAGTCTGCTTCTCCCTCTGACCCTCCTCCCTCTCATGCTCTCTGTCTCTCATTCTCTCTCTCGCAAATAAATAAAATCTTAAAAAAAATTAAAAAAAAAAAAAAAAAAGAACACCCTGGTTCTGCACTTTATGAATGGGAACCTACAGAAGCAGCCAGAACCAGACCAGAATCCTTTGCCTTGTGGGCAAGTAACTTAGCTTTTCCAGTCTCTGGTTCCTTATTAAAATAGAGATAATTTGTCTCTCGGGATCTTTGTAATATCAAAGGTAACACATATAAAATCGGCAGTGAATAAGTTATTGCTATCATCATTTTATTGTTTAACAGATTAATAGGAAAGTTGTACCATTACCATAATGTATAAAAAGCAAGGTTAAATCAAAGCAAATATGGGTATCTGTCACCAACACTGTGTCTCATTTCGGTTTTCATTCAACTACAGGTAACAGATACCCAACTGGCGGGAGCTTACACAATTAAAGATTTTGTTTTTGTTTTTGTTTTCTGTAATGAGATATGCAGAGAAGGTGGTTGCTGGCGTCGGTCCACAAGTGACCCAGGCTCACTCTTTTTGCTCCGGCATCATTAGCATGTTTATTTGTCACCCGTGGCTGTAACCTCACCATCCCAAGTGGGCAACTATAGCTCAAAGCAAGAAAGAAAGGAGAAGGGTGGCCCTGGTCACATCCTTCCTTCACTTCGGGAAAGCAAAAGCTTTCCCAGAACCATGTTTCTACTCCTGGATGCTTCTGTGTTCGTGTGTGCACGTGTGTGTGCGTGTGTGTGTGTGTGAGCACGTGTGTGTACCGGCCAGAAATGTATCACAGAGTTCCTCTTAACTGCAGGAGAAGCTGGGAAAGTGTCTTTTTCAGCTCCTGCTGTGGATTGCACCAAGGGAAAAGGGGAGGAGAAAGGATGGTGCGGAGGCTGGCCAGTGATTCTGCCCCACCCTGTGGGTAAGCAGATGAATTAGTGCGCTGCTTTGGAGGGCCATTTGGTAATATTCTATTGAATTTAAAACGCACATACCCTTCAAACCCAGGGATTCTGTTTCTTTGGAATTCTCCTAGAGAGAGAGTAGCAGATGTTGCCTTCTAAGGAGCTTGGGAAATGAGGATCAGAGTGGTATCATTGTAATAATGAAACAAATTGGAAAAAAACTAAGTGTCTATCAACACGGGAGTGATGAAGTATGAGATACTGAAACCATGGGATACCATCCACATCAGAGAGAATGTATCCACATCAGGGAGAATGTCATAGACCTTGAAGGACTGACAGGGACAGAGCTCAAAGTCATGCTGTCAACCAGAAAATATAATCTGCAAAGTGACAGGCACAATGATCACATATGTATAGAAGAACTGAAGAAGAACTCCACCCTCATTTCAATTTAAAAATGCTGTATTCCAAAGGACTATGGAAGGGATACCACCAAGCTTATTGGAGTTATTTATTTCTGGGAGAGGATGAGGTTGGGAATGTGAAGAGCAAACTTTCCCTCTGTGTTGTTTGCATTTTAATAATAAGGATGACTTTGTGTAATACTTGTGTCATTTTTAAAACTATGGTACATATTATACAGAGTGAAATTTCGAGTAACCACTGAAAACAAAGATGAGAAGCTTTCTAGAAAACAGGTGCCCTGTCATTGGAGCAAATCCTTGCTCATCTTTCCTGAGAACTTCGCTTTGGAAGAGGAGCTGCCCTGCAGGGGGGTGAGGCAGAGGATCCCAAAGGGTTTCCCAGTTTCCGTGCTTCTATGATTCTCTGACAAGGAAAGTCTGAGAGTAAGGACGTTTGCGGTGGAGAGTTTATCTGCCAATCCAATGGAGGGCAAGGGCCGGGAGGAGGATCTCAAGTTGGATTCAGGAGGGGCCTCCCCTACCTTCGTTTTGGCAGTGGGCCTCCAGAGCAGAGGTTTTCTGGAGAAGCCTGTGCAGCAACCAGAGATGAGCTTTTGCTGCCAGAACACATTCGAGAGAAGAGCCTGCCTGGCTGAGAACGCGGAGCGCATCTAGCCAGGCGTCTGTGAGGGGGGCCTCCTGCTGGCCCAGCCCTGGCTGAACGGAGCTGTGGGCAAAGCCAGCCAAGCAGAAGCAGCAGCGTTCAGGTCGCTGCTGGTGGGTTCTTTCCCCTCCTCTCCCCTGCTTCTCTTTTCCCACCTTCCAAATCTTCCCCAGGCAAGAGTTCTCAGGAAGCAGCCAGACTGCGCCTTCTAAAAACAGATGATGGTGGACAGGGCGTATGATGTCAGCACCCCGCTCCCCAGGCCCACTCCAGGCTCCAGCCCTCGGGAGCCGTGAGGCTCTGTTCGTAGGGGTCCGCCAGTCCTCTGCCCCGGAGTCGTGTCAGCTGGGCACGGTCCCTGAAGGCTGCCACTTGGCCGTCCTCCCAGGCACCAGTCCTGGCCTCAGAGCCTGCCAGATGTGACTCGGGAAAGTCACTCGAGGAGACTGACGATGTGGAGAAACTGGCAACAAAGCCGGGGAGGGCTGCTTTCTGGGCTCTAGGCAGGTGGAGGCCCCAGGGAATCAGGCAGAGAGAACCAACGCACATCAAACAAAGAGTTCTCCAGCAGCAACAACACCAAGAAGGGAAGGCACAAGTGAGGCATGTTCTCTTTGTGGGTATTTCAACATTTTCTTAATAAAAGTGGGAAATTCTCACAATCAAATTAACAAAACAGCCCCCCATCATAGCACCCTTCTGTGCCCGTATGCATGCAGTCTCTCTGGCTTGAAAGGCCCTTCCCCTCATACTCTTCGTGCATAAATCCCGCAGGTGGCACGTGGCCCACTCAGAACGCTACTTTCTCTCGTAAGCCCTCCCTGCTGCCTCCTCCTTCCTCCCCAACCCGTAAGAATCCATCAGGGGCTTCCTTGGGTTCTTATCTCATTTTGCTTGTACCATTCTGATAACAGCAATTCCATTCTCATTTATAAAACAGTGATCTGCATGCTGATCCCATTAGCCACCCTGAGAGTGCCTTTGAAGGCAGGAATTGTGATTCATTAATCTCTCTACCTTACACACGGTCTAGGACAATGGGAACTGATCATTGAATAAAGAGATCAATCATTTATTCATTTCATAAACCTTCACGGGGCATCTGAATATAACAGGCATTGTACTAGGTGGTAATTTTAACAAGATAAATAAGACCGTGAACTCATTGGCCTCCTGGAGTCTACGGCCTGGGAGGAGAAGACAGCCAAATAAACAGATCATTCGAGTGAAGGGTTATCGGTGCAGTCACGAAAAGTATGCACGAGGTAGAGGCGAGGGTGTGAAGAGAGAAGGTTCAATTCTACCCGAGCGAGGTTAGGAAAGTCTTCAAGAAAGAGGGGATGCTAACTTGGTACCTTAGTTCAGGTCCATAAAGAGAGAGTGTTCGACAGTCACGGGATTCACTGGTGCAGGGAGCCGGAGAAGTTGTGAGGAAGAGCCCGCAGACCACAGTGCAGGCCTGACCCTAGTGAGAAAAGATGGATGGGGTAGAAGAGTCTCAGACTTCTGGACAGTTCCAAGAGAGGTGTGGCCAGACCAATGAGGAGTCCTTGAGCCAAAGCTGCTCGCTGGAGGAATTTCCTATCTCATTGGATGGGGCTGCCTTCATGACCCACTGTGCCCAGCTGTTGGCTGGGAGCAGCCCATGGGACTCATGGCCTTGGCATGAATGTGGTGGCCGATCCAGCGGGGCAGCTGTGGGGGCCGCATCAGTGATGCCCCCCGCCACAGGAGATATGACTGACACATCCTCCTTTATATGTAAGTATCAGCAGGCATATAGGTGTGGATATGTGGGAGAAGACAAAAGGGAAAATGCTCCAGGATGATGGAGCCACATGAGCAAAGACCCCAGAGCATGGAACAGTGTGGCTCATTAGTGGCCTGTAAGAGTTGGGCACAAATGCGGTGTCGGCGGGCCGGGTGGCAGTGGCTCCTGCATGGGGGGTACCGCACGGGAGCAGTGGGGAGTCATTGAAGATCAGGGGTACTAGAGCAGATCGGGGCTTGCAAGGAGGCTATGGTGGCCACGTGGAGGAGAGCTCAGAGGAGGCAGGCTGGATAGGAGGTGCTGGCACACATTTGGGAGTGACATACTAAGGAGGTGGATGGGGAGAAGGAGAGGGAGAGAGGGATGAATGAACAGCAGGATGGATGAGTGAATGCAGGCAGGCAGGTGCAAGCCCTCGCTCGGTGCCTCCCCCGTGGATAGCTCCACTGTATTTGAATCCCTGCGTCCTGCTCTGTGTCGAGATGGGAACGAAGCAGCTACTAGAACTCCTTGCCACTGAATAGTTTCCATTAGGTGAAACTATGCCCTGATATATTACCAAGGAGAAAAAGTCTCTCCCCAACATCCTGCTCTGCAGAAACACAGGAACACTTGTCCCCCCAATGCCGGCTGGTCTATGCAGGAATGAATGAGACTCGGCTCCCAGTTGGAGCGCGAACCCCCAGGAGGAGAGGCCATCCTTTCTCGCTCCGTTCATTTTCAGGGCCAGATGGTGTTTGCCTCATTGACTTTCACTGCTGATGTAGTCTTGTTTGCTGGGTTTTCACAGGTTGCTACGTTTCGTTTATTGCAATCCATTCTTCCACTTGCCCCACTTCTGTTCCCTGTGTCATGTTCATCATGATGGCAGGGAGACAAGAGGAGCTCTCGGCAGGTAGACACCTTTGGGGAGCGGGCCAAATCTAGTTCCCCCAGCTCAGCGCCCCAGACCCCACTCCACCCGACCCCACCTCCTGGCTCTGGCAAAACACGCTGGTGGGAGCCCTGACAATGGTAAACTCAGGTTTTTGTTTTTGTGGTTTTTTTTTTTTTAAAAAAACACTGCTGATTAAGCAATGTGGTTTCCGGTCTAATCTCCTTCCTCTGACCAAGCTCTCTATTACCATCTTGTATAAAACCAAGTCTCAAAAGCAACGTCAAGGATGTTCCCCACCCAGGTGCTCCATTTGGTCCCCAGCAAGGACAGTCAACATATCCACCTGCTCACACAGGGCCCCCCTCTGGCCTCAAGTGCCTACCCCCAAATCAAGAGGCTCCATTCTCTTTCTAGTCAAACAACATCCTCTCCCACCTTTAAAATTCAGCTCCACCTTCTTCTAGAAGCCATGTTTTCAGCAGTCCCTGTTACTTACGTCCACCATCTGTCCACTTGTGGCTAGTTGTTAACTTGATTGGATCTGAGTTCCCTTGAATATTAGGTATTTCTGTTCTTTTTCACCACTCTCAGATCCTCAAGACTGGGAATGAAGGCTCCTTCCTCCTTTTGTGTCTCCAAGCGTCTGGGGAATGGCAGGTCGTCAGCACACGATCGCATGTGACTTGCAAGGCCTGGCTTCTATTTCTCCTCTAGGTCTGCTCTGAGTTCTCAGGCCAGCCCTTGACCCTGTCCCTCCATGGAAAGGCCAGCTTCTGTTCACCCAGATGCCTTCTCAGGGCTGGGCTCCAATGTGTGTGACCTGTGAAGTCCTCTGAGATCTTAAGAAGAAATAGGACAGTCGGATGCCCGGGTGGCTCAGTTGGCTGGGTGACTGCCTTCGGCTCAGGTCATGATCCTGGAGTCCCGGGATCGAGTCCCGCATCGGGCTCCCTGCTCAGCAGGGAGTCTGCTTCTCCCTCTGACCCTCCCCACTCTCATGCTCTCTCTCTCTCTCTCTCTCGAATAAATAAATAAATAAAATCTTTAAAAAAAAAGAAAGAAAGAAATAGGACAGAGAGACTCATGGCCATTTTCAGAAAGTGATCAACATTGGGAAAAAAAATCTTGTCTTATATTTTTCTTCTATTTTCAGCATTCTTATATACGCTGGTCCTTCTTATTTGGCTCTGCCACTTGCCTTTCTCAGCCCTCCTCCCTGCAAGTATTTGTGACATTATGTAAGCGTATTGTTCAAAATCTCTTACTGACTAGCACATGGCTCCCTGCGCCCTGACTCTGCACTTTGGTGGCGGTGGTGGTGGCGGTGGTGTGTGTGCGTATGTTAGCGGAACTGAGAGAAAGAAACAATCCAGCAAATGCTAACTGGCAGCCTCTCTGGATCAACAATATTAACGATTTCAGAGACTCCCAAAGAGCTATTGCCAACTCTTTTGGCTTTTTTCAATACCATTATCACTATCACAAGGACACCCTAAGGCCCTTTTACTTGAAGACATGACAAAATGCCCCGAGTGAGAGTACTGTTGATTTTTGTCTGTAAGGGCTGCAACCTCAACACTTCTTAGAGGGGTGAGGGGTGGAAGCCAGGCTTGACCTTAATCTGGGGTCGAGGTTTCAGAGGGAGGGATGGCACGGTCTTCTGAGAGCTCCTTTTTTGGATAACACTCATGTGACCACTTGCTCTGCCTCACCCTGAGAATTTCCACTTGCCTTTACGAACATGTGCTTAAAAAGACCTAGGGTTTCCCTGGCAAAAATGAGGTAGTGTTTAAAAGCTGAGGCTCTGGCACAGACATTCTGGTCCCAAACTCTGCTCTGCCCTTTATTGGGTGTGTGTTCTTTTCAAGGGCCTTCATTCCTTGGGGCCTTGTCCCCTGTTCCATGGGGTGTGGGAGTGGGAGGGCCTAATGATGAATGACCGCTGAGAATCCCGGCTGGTCATTCACCGTAGGGGCAGAGGGGAGCCAGAGGCAGGGCATATGGCTCAAGTGAGAAGATAAAGGCCTGAGAAATCTATGGAAGTCATTTATTCATTCATCCATTTGGCACACATTTCTTGAGGGCCTACTCTGGGTCAGGCCCTAGGTTCTGACTCTAGGTTCCAGACCCATGCTATCCAACAGATATTTCATGTGAGCAACATAGGAAATACTAATTTCTAGTAGCCACATGAGAAAAGTAAGAGGAAACAGGTGAAATTAATTTTGACGATATGTTTTAGTTGACCCACGATATCCAAGGTATTATCATTTCAACATGTAATCAATATATAAAGTCTGAATGAGATATTCTACATTCTCATTTTCATCCTGACCTTTGGAAATCCCGCATGTGTCTTACTCTTATGGCACATCTCGGATGATGGCTACACAGGCTTTGACATCTGAAGACTTGCACTTGGACACAGTGATGGCCAACATTCATTGAGTTCTCATTAGGGGAGAGACATTGGGCTAAGCACTTCCCATACATTAAATAATTGCATCCTACAACACAGCTAATAGATACTGTTTCACTGAGAATGACAAAAAAAATGGAGGCCCAGAAACTAGAAGTTGCTCCAAACTATATGGCTCCTGAGTGCTGAGCCAAGGAACCCAGTCCATCCGAGTCCATGTACTTGGGCATGTATTTACTATCCCATTTACCGTGTCCCTTTGGGCCAGTTAGCCCATGTGAATCTGTTAACAGCATGCGGTTGCTTCTAGCTCTCAGGGCTGTTGTGAGGGATAAAAGAAGACTATTGAAGGTGGTATGCATCGCTTGCTCTCCCTCACTCAGGACACCAAGAACAGCCAAAGCCCTTTGATTCCTCCAATTTAGATTAAAACCATCCATACACTAATAGGCAGAAATCCAGCCTTTTGGGGTCCTCTTGGTCCCTGGGACTTACGGAGTTCTAAAAGGACATCTTCCTGGGCCCATGGCCACCTGCCGCTGTCCCTGTGTGTCCTGCAGGACTGTGTGGAGTGCTGGGCTTCCCCCAGCGGTTGGCTCACCCTGAAGTTGGCCCGAGCTAACACCATAGGACACCACCCTCCACAGTGGGGTTTTCAAGCCACAGCTCAGAGGCAGCATGGGAACTTAAAATTCTGAACTTTTGAGCCCACATTTTAAAAATCACATTAAAAATCTTTTCACAAAAGGATCTGTACTCAGAAAACTATAGAATACTCATGAAAGAAATTGAGGAAGACACAAAGAAATGGAAAACATTCCATGCTCATGGATTGGAAGAACAAATACTGTGAAAATGTCAATGCTACCTAGAGCAATCTACACATTTAATGCAATCCCTATCAAAATACCATCCACTTTTTTCAAAGAAATGGAACAAATAATCCTAAAATTTGTATGGAACCAGAAAAGACCTCGAATAGTCAGAGGAATGTTGAAAAAGAAAAGCAAAGCTGGTGGCATCACAATCCCAGACTTCAAGCTCTGTTACAAAGCTGTAATCATCAAGACAGTATGGTACTGGCACAAAAACAGACACATAGATCAATGGAACAGAATAGAGAGCCCAGAAATAGACCCTCAACTCTATGGTCAACTGATCTTCGACAAAGCAGGAAAGAATGTCCAATGGAAAAAAGACAGTCTCTTCAACAAATGGTGCTGGGAAAATTGGACAGCCACATGCAAAAGAATGAAACTGGACCATTTCCTTACACCACACACAAAAATAGACTCAAAATGGATGAAAGACCTAAATGTGAGACAGGAGTCCATCAAAATCCTAGAGGAGAACACAGGCAGCAACCTCTTCAACCTCAGCCACAGCAACTTCTTCCTAGAAATATCGCCAAAGGCAAGGGAAGCAAGGGCAAAAATGAACTATTGGGACTTCATCAAGATAAAAAGCTTTTGCACAGCAAAGGAAATAGTCAACAAAAACAAAAGACAACCGACAGAATGGGAGAAGATATTTGCAAATGTCTTATCAGATAAAGGGCTAGTATCCAAAATCTATAAAGAACTTATCAACTCAACACCCAAAGAACAAATAATCCAATCAAGAAATGGGCAGAAGACATGAACAGACATTTTTCCAAAGAAGACAACCAAATGGCCAACAGACACATGAAAAAGTGCTCAACATCACTCAGCATCAGGGAAATCCAAATCAAAACCTCAAAGAGATACCACCTCACACCAGTCAGAATGGCTAAAATGAACAAGTCAGGAAACGACAGATGTTGGCGGGGATGCGGAGAAAGGGGAACCCTACTACACTGTTGGTGGGAATGCAAGCTGCTGCAGCCACTCTGGAAAACAGTATGGAAGTTCCTCAAAAAGTTGAAAATAGAGGGATGCCTGGGTGGCTCAGTCATTAAGTGTCTGCCTTCAGCTCGAGTCATGATCCCAAGGTCCTGGGATCGAGCCTCGCATCAGCCTCCCTGCTCAGCGGGAAGCTTGCTTCTCCCTCTCCCACTCCCCCTGCTTGTGTTCCCTATGACCCAGCAATTGCGTTATTGCCTATTTACCCCAAAGATACAAATGTAGTGATCCAAAGAGGTACATACACCCCAATGTTTATAGCAGCAGTGTCCACAATAGCCAAACTATGGAAAGAGCCAAGATGTCCATCAACAGATGAATGGATAAAGAAGATGTGGTGTGTGTGTGTATACACACACACACACACACACGTGCACGTGCACACACAGTGGAATATTATGCAGCCATCAAAAAAGTTAAATCTTGCCATTTGCAATGACGTGGATGGAACTGGAGGATATTATGCTAAGCAAAATAAGTCAATCAGAGAAAGACGTGTATCATATGATCTCACTATATGAGGAATTCTTAATCTCAGCAAACAAACTGAGGGTTGCTGGAGTGGTGGGGGTGGGAGGGATGGGGTGGCTGGGTGATAGACATTGGGGAGGGTATGTGCTATGGGGAGGACTGTGAATTGTGTAAAACTGATGAATCACAGACCTGTACCTCTGAAACAAATAATACATTGCATGTTAAAAAAAAAAAAAGAAGATAGTAGGAAGGGAAAAATGAAGGGGGGGGGGAATCGGAGGGAGAGATGAACCATGAGACTATGGACTCTGAGAAATAAACTGAAGGTTCTAGAGGGGAAGGGGGTGGGGGGAGGAGTTAGTCTGGTGATGGGTATTAAGGAAGGCATGTATTGAATAGAGCACTGGGATGTTATATGCACACAACAAATCATGGAACACTACACCAGAAACTAATGATGTAATGTATAGTGATTAACATAATGTAATAAAATAAAATTTAAAAAAATCTTTTCACATAAAAATCTAGATTTATAGTTTCTCTCTCAAAAAAAAAAAAAATGAGGACACTCAGTCCCTAGTCCCACTTGACTACCACTGAGTAGCAGCTGTCCCTTTTAGAAAGGGCATGTGCCACCCAGGCCACTGTCCTCACCACTCCCTACTGATTCCTGGCACGAAAGAAGATTAGAGTTTTCATTTATCATCACACGTTTGCCATCGCTTTAACTGTGGAGACCCAGCTGTCTGTGTCCATGTCTCTGCAAGCTGTGAGCTCCCTGAAGCCCACGGCTTTACCCTCTCCCCGTTCCCCCTGCATGCCGGCACCTGCTTGGTCCCAGGGCCCCGTCCTTCAGCTGCACACACAGCCCCTCTCCTCCCCAAAGGTGCTGTGCCAGGGTAGATTCAGCCATACATCCCTGCAGAACCTGCAAAATCGAAGCTTCCTTCCAGTTCTGAAGAGCCTTTGAAATACTGAGCATTTGCTCTATTCTCCAAAGATACCGTTTGAGTATGTAAACACCCCTCTCGGGAGGCTAACCCCAAAAGCCCAGGTGGTCCATTTCTCCTCTGCTGGGAGTTGGGGGAGCATCCGCGGTACCTCACTGCGTTGTCCTCCGAAGGAGATCATCCAGGGAATGTGGCGAAGGGCACAGATTTGGAAGCCGGGCCACCTAAATCTAAACTTGACTTCCAGCACTCCCTACGAGGGGGAACTTGGGACAGTGACTGGGCGTCCGTGGGCCTCGCTCTCCCATAGGGGAATAGTGAAGTAGAAGGTGCTTCCATCAGTCCATCCGAGGAAGGGAGCGCTCTAGTCCTTACAACAATGCAGCCCAGGTTTCTGGCAGGTCGCCCTGCTGTACCATTTCATGTGACCAGCACATGGGAGGCATAGAAAAATTGTTACTGTCGTCTCTCTTAGTACCATCGCCACGGAGTGCCAGCTCTGGGAAAGAGTTGCAGACGGGGTTCAGGAAGCCTGGAGGCCTGGGTCCGAGGCACCCCAGTGCCACCGACTAGCTGAGTGACCTTAGTTAGGCGAACCCTCCACTCTGCTCAGCCTCCTCAGCCAGGAGCAGGCGTCCTCTGCTGTCCCTACTGGCTGTGACACTCTGTGCCCCTTCCCGGGCCTCTCATACTTGAGTGGCCATGCTTGTTGTGTGTTCTGTCTGCCTCGGTCCTATCAGAGGTGCATGGTCATCTCCCCAAGCTAGAATTATGTCTGTAAGATTCAGTCTCTAAGTCAGGTTCTCCTTCGAATCTCAGACCTAAAATGCGCTCAGTAGGGGCACCTGGGTGGCTCAGTCATTAAGCGTCTGCCTTCAGCTCAGGTCATCATCCCAGGGTCCTGGGATCGAGCCCCGCATTGGGCTCCCTGCTCCGCGGGAAGCTTGCTTCTCCCTCTCCCACTCCCCCTGGTTGTGTTCCCTCTCTCACTGTGTCTCTCTCTATCAAATAAATAAAATCTTAAAAAAAAAAATGCACTCAGTAGAAGCTTCTTTTTTTTTTCCCATAGTGGCAGCTTCCAGGCTGGGCACGCCACACTTCTGTATTTGTTCATTAATCCATCCTTCCATTACCTCAATAACATTAAATACTTGTCACACATAACATGGTATGGGCACTAGGGAGAATGAATAAGACAACCCAGGACATAAAATCCAGCAACTCGCCCACAGGACATGACCCCGGAGCTCTGAGAACTGGCACGTCAAAGCATCCTGTCACACCCCTGCTTAGGAATACATGTCGTGGCTACCCCATGCCACCCTAACTTCATGAGGCAGGTGGGTGCTGGGGGTACCGGAGGACCAGGCCAACCTAGCACCATCGAAAGCACCATGCTCTCTAGATCGCTTCCTCCAGCCGGAGCCACCATCCTTGTCTGTGCTACACTCTTCCTCCCTTCTTATGGGCCAGTGGATGGTCACCCAAGCATTTCCAGACTCTCCCTCAGCTGCATGTGTTGTGGGCTCTGGCGTCAGGAGCCTTCTCCTCTTTTCCCAGAAGCCTGCATGGCCTCCCACTGACGGAGGCTGATAATGAATGAGTTCATTACCCCGGCTGCTGGGGCTCATGACAGCCCATCTGCTGGCATGATTAATTAAAACTCTGGCGAAGGAGGTGCCATCTCAGGGCCAGAAAGTCATTAATTGGAGCATCTTCCAGACTGTTGTTTCTGACCGATGCCTGAAAGAGAGCAGGGTCTTCGTGGGTCAGTCCCATTGCCTTCTTCTCCTTTCTGTTCCTTGCAAGGTCTCCTTCTCCAGGAGCCCACTCACATTAAGCGGAGGCAGAGTGGAGGCAGATCCTCAGATTCTCCAAGTGGGGCAGGGAGGCCATTTCCTGAGAAGTGGATTTTCCCACTCCTCCCAGGAGCGGAGAGTATTGGGATTTTATTTATTTATTTATTTTTATTATTTTTTTTTAAAGATTTTATTTATTTATTTGAGACAGAGAGAATGAGAGACAGAGAGCATGAGAGGGAGGAGGGTCAGAGGGAGAAGCAGACTCCCTGACGAGCAGGGAGCCCGATGTGGGACCCGATCCTGGGACTCCAGGATCATGACCTGAGCCGAAGGCAGTCGCTCAACCAACTGAGCCACCCAGGTGCCTAAGTATTGGGATTTTAAAGAGGGTTTCACCCTCTCTTCTCTTGACCCCTGTGCTCAGGGACATTCTCATCTCTGTCTCTCTGTCCCGCCAGCTATGTGGGAAGCAAGGCTGCAAGGAAAAGCCTCAGACCCAAGCAGAGCTCTTCGGCCCACGGCACCAAAAGCCTGCATTTGGGGGGATGTTGGTGCCTTCCTGGTCATAAATAACGCTGCCCCTTTGGTCCCCAACTATCTGCAATAATGGTCTGCTTCCCTCTACGTCAGGATCTAGAGAAGAAGGTCAGTCTCAGATCTGAGAAGGAACCCCACTGCCTCTGGGACAGAGGGACCAGACTTCTGTTTTTTTGTGTGTAGCCCACAGGTCCTGGAATATCGGATTAAGATCCAACTTGGGCTTCTGACTTGAATGAAGCCGTAGTAGGTACCAATTTGTGCCCTCACAACCTAGAGCAACCTGTTGCCTTTGGTTTACAAAAATTCTGTGTCTTGTTTCTCTACCACTTCTTCCCCCACATCTGAGGCCCCAGTGCTCTCCCACTACCCCTGAAACAAAATTTATTTGGGACCTATCATTCACACCAGCATAGAAATAGGTGATAACAGTTTATTTTTATTTTTTTACAAAGATTTTATTTATTTGACAGAAAAATAGAGAGAGAGCACAAGTAGGCAAAGCGGCAGGCACAGGGAGAGGGAGAAGCAGGCTCCCTGCTTAGCAGGGAGCCTGACGTGGGGCTCGATCCCAGGACCCTGGGCTCATGACCTGAGCGGAAGGCAGATGCTTAACCGACTGAGCCACCCAGGTGCCCCTGAAAACAGCTTAAACTAGTATTTTTATTAGAAGCATCTCCATTTTAACAAGGACCTAAGCCTTGAGCTATGGGAATGAGACAGGTGTACTTTCAGAATAGGAACCAGGGAATGGAGGGAGAGAGCTTTGGACTGTTTTGAATCTCCTAGTAATGAACTTTCATTCTAGAAAACACATTAAACCAGTCCCTCTGTTTTTTTGTATTCTCAACAGTGTCCTCCCGGGGGTGAGCATTATTTCACCATAATATTACCAGGAAGAAAGGGGGGTTGCTGGGTCCCTCCTCTGGATGGCCTGTCATGTGAGCCTCACCTACTCTCAGGAACAAAGATGGCGATGTCCTAGAAATGACCTTGAATTATATACTCAGCTGCTTCCAGGAGGTGTTTGTGCTTTTTGCTACTATGAAGTGAAAAGGACGTGGCTGAGGGACAGGGGGTGGGTCGGGCTGAGAAATGAACCGCGAGTATGGTGAGGAGAGGGTGGGCAGGAAGGCAGTGTTATCCTTGTGGGACACTTGGACCCACACCAAGAGATGGCTTCAGAGCTCCAGTTTTGCCTTCCCTACAGAGTCACTGTGGGATTGTAAGGAAAAGTCCCGATCTCTCTGCATCTGGATCTTTTATGTGTCCGTTTGACTCCTTATCGAACGGAAATGGGGTGACAATGAGGGAAATGGCTCCCTCCAAGTGCTGAATTTTAACAGGGGAGACTTGTTACTTTGTTTCAAAGCCCCAGGGGTCCCTGAGAATGGTAGATGTGCTCAGTCTTGGATATTTGTCAGCTTTATTTACTGATATGCCTAGAACAGTGCCAGGCACACAGTAAGGACTCCATAAATATTTGTGTAAGAAATGAATAACAATCAACTAGGAAGTACCCTTCAAGCCTTCAAGTAGTCCAATGTTTTGAACTTTGTAAAGTCATGGAGTCCTATGAGCAAGCAATATCTTGCACGTCCTCCCAGTAAAAACTTCCCTTTATTATAATAGGACCCTAAAGAAGTCAGAGCAGACACGTCCGAGGCAGGGACTAGACAGGCACTCTCCCTTCTGCTTTCTTTAGGGGTTGTTGTTTTATTCTGTGCGGGGAGGAGGGTACTCTTGCCTCACTGGCCAGGATTTAATTTGGTAGGAGAAAGGGAAGAGAAAAGGAGAGGCGAGGAGGGAAGGAGGCGGAGGAAGAATCCCGACCTTGTGCCCTCCAGCTCTGAGATACACAAGACCAAGGCCTCCAAGCTCCCTAAGAAGGAGCAACCAGCCAGCCTTGCAGCCAGTGTCCTTCAGGCAGGTATCTAGAGGCAAATACTGCCAAGAGTAGGAGGGAGACAGCAGGAGATGGTGCCCAAACTCGGCCACATGTGGAATCAGTTGGCGATCTTTATGCACGAGGATGCCTGGCTCCTGAATTCGGATTCAGTCAGCAGACCCACAACCTGGGCCATGGGGGTTCTAAAAGCTCCTTGGGTGGTTCTAATGTAGAGCAAAGTTTGGGACCCATTGCAGGAGGAGCAGGGATGGGTAGCCCTGCCCGCAGCTTCCCCAGTGAGCAGCCCCTGTGATTCTTAGCCCACTTCTCACGAAGTGTTGGCCATCACGCACCTCACCCTCCAGCCAAACCAAACCTGCCCGAACCTGGCCTGACCCCTGCCCCGCTCCTCCCTCTTACTAGATTCTGTTTTATTCGTGGTCCGGCTGACACGCCACCAACTCCGGAAAGTGTCCCCGCTTACCAAGACCGAAAGTCACATCTACTTCAGCGCCCTTACAGCTCTTCTTGGGCCCCTCTGGCAGCCTTTCTCAGCGGCAGTTTCTGGCTCTTTGTGAACTTCTTCAGGACTTGCAATGCGCTGTCCCATTCTAACCTTCTGGAGTGCTCAGTGGTGTTTTGGAGACAGCGGGTGCTCAGTGCACAGTCACTAAACTGAATTTCAGAGACAAGGATCCTAGGACACAGGTCAGGGAGTGGGTGTGCATGTGGACCTGCTTGTAGGGCAGCTGGAATATCAATACAGGCACCCCCTCTTGCCAGACGCGGTCCTGGGTAAGATCCCTGTGTTGCACATGATGCCCAGAAGAGCAAATGCGAAAGGACAGGGCCCAGGGCTGAGACTAGATACTGACCACATGGTCTCCCTCACGTAAGAATTCACGAATAACAGGACCCAAAGACACATACGCAGCAATAACCGCCAACACCTGTAGAACACTTCGGTTCACGTTCACATTCTCAATAAACACTTCACAACTGCAGACACTTGACAATTCAGAAGTCTGGCCCCTTCCACTCACACAAGACGCACAAACATTACCTCCCCATTGGGCGAGAACATCAAACGCGAGTGTGCACACACACATTTTTTTTTAACATACATTGAGTGCCTTCTGTATTTCAGGTGCTGTCTAAATAGATGACAGACACAAAACACACTCCCCAAAGGCCCACTCACACATGCCTCTGTGTGTGTCTGACTCAACCCACCTCCTCTCCGTACCACACCACTCTTTCCTATAAGACATGTTTGTCCCCTGCAGACATCATTCCCAACCTTCGTGGCTCTTATGGGTTCAATCGTGTCCCCCAGAAAAGCTAGATTGAAGTCTAACTCCCAGTACTTCAAAATGTGACCTTATTTGGAAATAGGGTTGTTGCTGGTGAAATTAAGATGAAGTCCTACTGAAGAACAGTGGACTCCTAATCCAAGGACTGGCTCCTTATAAAACGACGCTCTCAGAGATGAATACGGTGGCCCAGCAAGGGAATGTGTGCAAGTATGTGTGCCTGCCGGGCACAGGAATATACCTGCAAGTGTAGTGAGTGAGTGCACATATGTGTGGTCCCTGTAAAGTCAGAACTGTTGTTGTCCCTCTTCCTTCACACACACACACACACACACACACAACCTTTCAGCCCTGAAACTTTTGAGTGTCTTCTTGGCCTAAACTATTAATAAAAGTCATGTACTCCCCTGCCTCCCTTTGCCACTGGGCCCATGGCAGCTTGAGAGTGGTGATTAAATCCCTATTAGGACACTAATCAAAATAGCCCATAAAAGGCATCTAACCCTGAAGCCCACAGGGTCCACAGAGCTGGAAATAGGGGAGGAAAATCTTTAAACCAAGGAGCCAAGTGACACACTGCGATGTGACCAATCTGCTGAGGTTCCAAGACTTGAAACACGTAACACACACACATGTGCACACATCTCTGCCCATCTACAATTCAAGCTGCCCTTTCTCTTAGGGAGCTTCCAATTCCTCGTCTTCTGCTCCAACACTGCTTGAGAGGCAGCTATTCTGTAGGAGAAAGCAGAAGGCATGCTGGGTGATGCCCCCTGGAGCACAGAGCAAGGTAAGGACAGAGATGGAGTTGTTTCTCCGAATGTTGTCACTGATCCACGCAGGGCTGGGGTGCCCAGTAGTACAAGATCAGGGCATTTTAAAGCTAGACAGATGCTGGTGTAGAGGAGGAATATAAAATTGGAGAGGCTGGTAATGGGGAATATTTACTGGGCACTTATGTGCCAAGCGTTCGTGTGGGTCATCCTCCTTCATCCTGGCAATGCTGGAAGCTACGTGCTATTAACATAAACCTTGCCTGACGGTTGCAGAAACCAGGGCTAAGAATGGGTGAGTAACTTGGCCACAGTCTTAAGACCAGGCAATGGTCGTGGCAAGATCTGAAATATAGTCAGTCTGATGCTGGGCTCGGCTCTTATTCGTGACGTTCAGTGGAAATTAAATTCTAGGGGGAAGAGGGATGGAAAAGGAGTTGGAAACCACCGAAGGTCCAGACTCTGCAGGTGCACAAAGCCCTGGATGACAAAAATGGAATTCCAGGTCTGTACGCTTTCCTGCCTCTCCAGCTCCCACGAGCGCCTGCCTCGGGCCAGTGGTCGACACGGGCAGGACAGCAGCACCCTTTCAGGGCACTCACTCACCCATGTCCAGGTGCAGGGATGGCGCAGGGCAGAGAGGGGCATGGTGGGCCTCCCCAGTAGGTCCTGGGAATGGAGATCCAGGAGAGGCCTGGTGTCACAGTGGACAGCTGCAGCTCTATCCAGAGCCCTCTGCAGAATTTCTCTCTGGCTGTGACACAGGATGTAGGGGGGTGGGTGACCAGGAGGCTGGGGAGCCTGAAAGTGACCGACACTGGCTTACTCTGTAGGGAGTGTTACTTCAATGAATGGACTTTAAATCTCAAAGCCACCAACTGCCATACATCCAGCAAAATGGAAGTCTAAAAGGGTGCGACGACAACCCTTAGAGCTAGTAAGTAAAGGAGCTGGGTGACAGAAACTTCTGGTTGGTTCACCGTTCTCTCCCACCTTCTTTCCTGCTTTGAATAGGAACAAGAGGAGGGAAAGGCATCAAGAACTGCGGACTTCCCGGAGATGTTCCTGAGCCACAGAATCACCCGCGGCGGCCCGTGCAAGACTTCTCATAAGTGGAGAAAAGAAAGCCTGATTTTAAGCCGGTGTTAGCTGGTATTCCCGTTACTTCTAGCCCGAGGTTCTCCAGACTGCTCTGTGAAGCTCACACCCACACTACGATGTCAGTGAGGGAGCAAGGGACGGGTCCTTATTCATCACTCCCAGGAAAAGATTTTGTAACATTTTAATATTGTAAAAATTGGGGCGCCTGGGTGGCTCAGTTGGTTGGGTGACTGCCTTCGGCTCTGGTCATGATCCTGGAGACCCGGGGTCGAGTCCCGCATCGGGCTCCCTGCTCGGCGGGGAGTCTGCTTCTCCCTCTGACCCTCCCCCTTCTCATGTTCTCTCTTAAATAAAATCTTAAAAAAAAAAAATTGTAAAAATTGGGATACAGACTAAAATGGCCACTGTTTTTGTTTTCCCCTTTCTTTACATAATTAATGGTATTTTGGGTTTGAAGAAATATTATAGTTGAAAAGATCCCATGCAATGGACTGCTGGACCCATCAGGCTTCTGGGTCCCCAAAGATCTTGTCGCTCCCATTGCCTCTTATTTGTCCAAACTGAATGGAGAGTGGGATGGGAGGGTGAGTCTTTATTTCTGGGACGAGAGTCCATACATCTGTTTAAACAATCACAGGCCCTAGCAACCTTCCTGCTGCTTTGAGAACAAGGTCCTTTTGAAATGAAAACTTAAGCCATTTATGCCAAAATATCTATGCTGCTAGTGATAAAACTTTTTCTCAAATTGTCTTTGAGCCTATGATACATCCTTCTGGATACCTGCAGCGGTCTCCCAACTTTTGAGAGTATATTTGATGTTTGAAAACAGTGAAAGGTCACCTTTGGCCAAACCCTGTGAGTAAGGAGCCAAATAATGCAGATGGTTTGCTCTAAGGGGGTGACTAAAAGGGGCACGTTGCCTCCTGAGATTACTTTGAAGAACACCAGAAATCTAGCCCTTTTCTTCTTTCTTGAGTCCCCTATACACCACCACTGCTTCTGGATAACCTGCAAGCAGTGTTCCGAGTGACAAGGATCTCCTTCCTCCCACTGCCCATGACCCGCCGTCCTCGGGCAGAGGCAGGGAGAGCTTGCTCCTAAGTGTCTCCTCTCTGTCCACTTGCGAGACCTGGAACCACAGCTATCTTGGTTTGGAATTATTATTATTTTTTAATTTTTTATTTAAATTCAATTTAGTTAACATACAGTGTATTAGTTTCAGGGGTAGAATTTAGAGATTCATCAGTGCATATAACACCCAGTCTCATCACATCACATGCCCTCTTTAATGCCCATCACCCAGTTACCCCATCCCCCCACCCAGCTCCCCTCCAGCGACCCTCAGTTTGTTCCCTTGGTTTGAGTCTCTTATAGTTTGCCTCCTTCTGTTTTTATCTTGTTTTTCCTTCCCTGCCCTTATGTTCATGTTGTTTCTTAAATCCGAATTGAGTGAAATCATATGGTATTTGTCTTTCACTGACTGATTTATATCGCTTAGCATAATACCCTCCAGTTCCATCCAAGTCATTGCAAGTGGCAAGATTTTTCTGATGGCTGAGTAATATTCCATTGTATATATAAACCACATCTTTATCCATTCAACTGTCGATGGGCATCTGGGCTCTTTCCATAGTTTAGCTATTGTGGACGTTGCTGCTATAAACATTGGGGTGCAGGTGCCCCTTTTAATCACTATGTTTGTATCCTTTGGGTAAATACCTAGTAGTGCAATTGCTGAGTCGTAGAGTAGCTCTATTTTTAACTTTTTAAGGAACCTCCGTACCGTCTTCCAGAATGGCTACACTGGTTTGCATTCCCACCAAGTGTAAGAGGGTTCCCCTTTCTCCGCATCTTCGCCAACATCTGTTGTTTCCTGACTTGTTAATGGTTTCAAATTATTTTTCCTCTTTTAGTAAAAAAAAATTTTTTTTTAAAGCCAGAAGTAGACTGGTATTTCTCTGTTACTTCTCATAGATCTCATTCCTCAGCTTTCTGTCTGGTCCAAGATAGACTCTCATCCTCTCAGAATTGAGCACATTCTGTTCCACTCATCTCATGTGGCAAACATTTTGACACAGGCCGCGTGAAGTCAGAGTTGACAGAGATGGTTCTTGGGTGTTGCTGAAGCTGCAGAAATGATGGGTCACACACAGGGCAACTTCTGGTTTTTTCCAACCCCCATCAGACATTCCCACCTGGCAGCTGACATGCCTGTGACTCCCTTTTACCCCCACGCTCTGACAATTGCCGGCAATGCAAATGGATAAGAAATGAAACATACTTTCCAACCTTGGGAAAAGTCACATATATATTCCATAAAATGGTCTAGATTTGCCAGGAATTTACCATGCTCTTCCCTCTGCCTCTGAGCAAGAGTTTCTAATCCAAGCAGGCAGACAGCAGAGAAGGGAAGGAATCTCCTTCCTGGTTCCAGAATCCCCGGAGATCCCTCCACAGGGCATAAAAAGAGTCTTCGCACTAGAACAGACACAGCATCCTGTGAAATACACAAAAGCCACGTGGCCACATGGAATAGGTGTATGCATCTTTGATGAGGTGTAGGATCCTGCCCCTATTTCCCCCAGTTAAATAAATTCACACCCAACAGCTTGGAATGCAACTTTAAACTATGAGCAACAACAAATGTGTCACACACGCTACCCTTTTGTGCTTTCCGTGCCAAGCTGTTATGTACAGTTACTTTTAAGAACAGAGTTCATTTGTGTTCTCACTTCTGAAAGGGAGTTACAGATATTTGATTCTGGCCATAGAATCAAGGCATGAAGGCTGTATTGTTACCTGAGGAGGAGCCGGGCTCACAGTCACCCACATGTGACTGATTTCAGCTTTAAACCTTAAGGAATCCGTGTCATCCAGAGATGACTGGACCCCCCACGGTCAGCCTGTTTCACCCCTGCTTTCCCCAAAGCAGGTCAGAGGTTCACAGCACATGTGCACCCCTGAAATAACCAACTCCAAACACATTAGTGAGGAGTGAGTATTTCACTGAATGGAGCGGGGAGATGGAAGATTCACTCACACCCCACACAGGACAGAACTAAGAATACAATACAAAGCACATCTGTGCTTCCTTCATCCCTGAAGTACCCCCCCTTCCATGCCAGCTGGCCAATCTTCTTCTCTTTACCCCCCTCTCCCTCTAAAGCTTCCCCCTCCTTTATAATGTAACATTCATCAAAAGAAAGGGTGGCAATTAGCCAGAACACAACCACTGCCATATCTGTGGTTCCTCAAGCTTCCCCCATGGTGTCATCCTCCTCCTACAGGTGTCTTCCCACCCTGCTGTCCCACTGTGTGCTCATGGATCCTCACACTAGCCCTGCAAGGGCTCCCGTCATTCCCAGCATGCTGAAATGGTAAGAGGGCAGAGAGAAAACCAGAGACTCACCCAAGCTAAGACAGGATACAAGACACATCCTCCAGGGCTTGTCAGAGCCCTTACCCACCTATGATGCTGCAGAGCAAAAGCAGGTGGCCTGGGAAATGTAAACTGTAAGGCTGGGAATGAGGCATGCGTCTTGGTTGCCTCTTCTCTACCCTAGGCAGCACCTGTTCCATTCCCATTACTCAAGCAGCCCCTGCAAAGTCATACATATGAACTGCCCCCCACCTTGACTGAGAAGGTCCTGTCTTCTCCCAAGCCATCCTGCCCACAGATGAAACAGTGACTCCGTTATTCTGTTGCTTACAGAGGTTAAGGGACTTGCTAAAGCCACAGAGCTGTCCAGTGTTACTGACATTAGGATTTAACAAACCCAGGAGTATCAAACATCCAGCACTATCGAAGCACTAGGGCAATATGTCTCTCTAAAGAACAGAAGGAAATCGAGTCCAGAGTTAGGTTCAGATGGAAGAAAAGAGGCATTTCCTTCCTTTCCAAGGTGACCACAGGAAGCCAACACTACCTAAACAGGGATTATAACTGCTGATCGGGTGGATTGACCTACATGGAGGTGTCAGTGTAGGCTGGAGGAAACCCCTGTCCCCACCACCCTCCTGGTACTCTCCCGCTAGAGGGAGGGCGACTTACAAATGTGACTGGCGACTGGGTCGTATTTATTACGGGTCATTAAGTCCCTAATGGGTTATACGTACACTAACCTCCATAGGCATTTCTACCTCTGCTCCATGCTGCCAGCCAGACAAGAAAGCCGAGGCCTACTCTTTCTGAGTAGGCCCCACACAATGTTCTTGCTCTGTCCCAGGCTTGGCAGCCAGCTGGGGGCAAGACCTGGATGTAGGAAGCAGACTATAAACCAAAGCCCCGAGCTGTTCTCCTGTGCTGGTTTCCACTTTGCTGTCTGCTCCTTGTACTGAATTCCAGCAGGGCATTAACAGGAAAGGAGTGTTTGGCAAGGCAGGAGGAATACAGCCATTCCTTAGGCCCTGGTTTTGATACTAGCTTAATATGGTCAAAATCTAGGGGGACAATATCATCTATAATCCCTATTAGGAGGCCACTTTTGAGAGTGAAAGAGGGCATTATTAATCATGCCAGGACAATAATGCCCAAGTAAACTGGACGCATGGTCACCTTATCAAAACCATCAACACTTACCTTGGGTCCTAACCCCCTACCTTGATCACATAGAGACCGTAATTTTTATGTAATAACTAGAAAGAAAGCCTAAGTCCAATAGCAATAAATAATCATGAAACTTAGCACCGGTATATTCAGGTTCTAAAAGGACTAAGACAGAAATAAAGACAGGAAGGCGGACCTACTCAAAAGTTCTGCCCATACCCCCTATTTTGTGTTTTCATAATACCATAAGGCTTTATTTGTATAAAGCATTTTGCAGTTTACAAAGTACGCTCACAGGCAAGTTCTTCCTTAACAAACCTGGAAGGTAGGTAATAGGTTGGGCACATTGACAAAGGCCACACAGCAGAGGCAGAACCTATTTCAGGACCTGGGCTGGCCTAGTGTCCTTCCCTACCCATGCTGTGTCCCCTCCGGGCAGCTACTCTGAATGAGCTACCAGATTGTGCTCTGGATCTAGAATACTGGGAGCAAAGGGGCCAAGGGGAGACAGCGGACCAAAGAGATAATCTGTTGCTAGAATCAAATCAGCTGCAAAGACGGTCATCACCACCGTACATATTCCAACCAGAAATATGTTTGTGTGCATTTATTTTCAAAACCATCAGGGACTACGTAAAAAAACTGCCTATTCTCAATGTGGTTTTCTAAACAATTTTCCAAGATTCTAATTTTATATGTAAATTAATTGGCAAAGAATCAAACACTAACATTTAAAAGTGGTTCTCAACAGGGGGGCAGCACGTACCCTTGCGGGGGCATTGGCGTTGTGACTGAGGGGCAGTGGGGAGTCCCCTCCTTTATCTCCACTTCCTCTAGAAGTCATACATGTTAGTGGCACACAAGACCAAAGGTGAGAGGGAGGACAGTCCGTGACTTCTGACTCCCATACAAACCTATCATCTACGGGACTAACAGGCTTCTGAGGCCCAGCCGCGGCCGGCGGATGATCATGTACTACTGCTCGCTGCTCTCCCAGGTCACAGTTGGCAGAACTCCTGGGAGTTCTACAGATCTGCAAAACTCATTTCAGGGAAATGGGACCTTGGTGTATTCATCAAAAACATCATGCATGCCTTACGCACAAGAGTATGCCCTGACCGAGTCCACATAGCCTGTATACTGTGCCTACGGGACATGGATTCAGAAACTGTGTGGCTAATTTAGTCCTTTCTCTCCCTAGCATGTTGAACTCATTTCTTTCTTCAGTATTCAGACACTTTAGATAAAAGTGGGGTTAGAGAAGCACAAATAATCCCACTATGCACAACACAAATCAGAAAGTATCAGAAGATCTAAAGGACTAACCTGATTCAAACTTTTCCCGGTTTGACAGAAGGACTGTCTCCGAGAGAGAACTTGCAAACTGCCAAAGACGAGGGATGTGATCTTATCAGGCCATGCCCACTGAACGCATTCATACTGCTAGGATGATCTGATGAGCATAATGTGGAATTTAAAGTACAAAGCTTTCCCTCTTGATATGAAATGGTTCTGTTCTGTCCAAGTCACAAACATCCCCTGGGCTCCAACCATCCAACTAGACAGTAAGATACAGATGGCATCCTTCATGGGGGTTGCTTCAAATGGGCACCTGGATATCAAGACTGACTAAGGTGGGGGTGCCCGGGTGGCTCAGTTAAGCAGCTGCCTTCGGCTCAGGTCATGATCCCAGGATCCTGGGATTGAGCCCCGCATCGGGCTCCTTGCTCAGTGGGGAGCCTGCTTCTCCCTCTCCCTTTGCCGCTCCCCCTGCTTGTGCTGTCAAATAAAAAAAAATCTTTTAAAAAAAAAAAAGATTGACTAAGGTGTGCACAGTATTGAGAGGGATGTCCTAGAGGCCCATAGTAAGCCACTCCTCTCTCAAATCAGCTGACTGATCAATGTTCTGTTGTGGAGGGCCGTCTTCAAGCAATGCATAGAGGGTCTCTAATCCCCAGCACAGCACTGAAAAATTCTTTTGCAGACAATTCATAATGAGTGGCAATCCACAGGAAGAGAGAGTCATTTATACCTTTAATATTACCTTTGCAAAATGAAGGGAAGCAGTGACTGTTTACGGGGGTGCAGAGGATATGGGAGACTGGGCACCACAGAGTTGGGGACACCAAGGAAGGAGTTAGAACTTGGGGAAAGAATGAGGTCTGGAAAAAAAAAGGGTTTTGCTATTTTCTTATTTTAAGAAAGGAAATCTCACCCAGACAGAGAGGAAAGGAGACTAAGGTAGAAATGGAAAAGAATGGGAAATTAAGGAAGAGGTGCTTGAACACAATCACACTTTCTCTCTGTGAGACCGCTCAGTAGGCAGTAATGAAATGATAAAATCCTAACTCCTAGGGGTGAATCTCTCCATTTTGTTTTGTTTTCTTGTTTAGGGTTCGCTGATATGTCAGAGGCTGGGCCAAAAGGGCATCTTGTCTTCATGAGCGCACCAGCACTGCTCAGTACATGGGGAAGCGGTGCTCCCCTCCCACCCTGCTTAAGGAAAACCACCCATACACACAGCTGACGTAATGTGGGGACTAAAAGGCTTAAGTAAAAAGACCAAGAGTCAGCCCTTAGCCATGATTTCCCAAACCCACCTTTCTGCTGGTAAGAAACTAATGCCACCGTCTGATCAGCATAGTTGTGCTTGCGTTTGGTTGAGGACTCCACCTCTGGGGGAGGACTGAGAAACTCACCAATGACATGCCATAGTTCTGCACGAGACAGCTTCATGAGGGTCACAATCCTCACCAACATACCAGGGCAGGAGGAAATCTGTTTTGCAGAAACTTTAAAGCACGTGCATAATATACTGAGATCAATAAAGACTACAAAAGAAATAATACACCAATGAGAAAATAACAGGGATTCTTTATAAACGTGTATGGGATCGAAATTATCCCTGCCACATGTATATATTCATTCCAGAGAATTAGGAGATTTACTTCCACATAACCTACGGGGACCATCTCCAGAGCTTCCCGTTCCCCTTGAATGGCCTCCTCTGGACAGAAGTCCCAGCATGACAGCAGTGGTAACTCTCGATTCCTCACACGGCCATGACCTAGATCAAGTCCAGCTGTGAACAAGAAGGACATTTTTAGAAAGGAACCAACTCCAGACCACTGCTTCTGTGGTGGGAGCCAGTTTAACAACATGGCTCTCTTCACTTCTGGTATAGCTGGACTTGGGCACCGACTTACTGCCAACTATCGGAGGTGTTAAAAACCAAGTGTCTCATTACAGCACTAAGAACTCCACAAAAAGACTGAAAGTGTTTACTGGAATCAGCTGTCATGTGCAGCTTCTAGGCAGGAAGTCTCCACACATGAAAGAGGGATACAAAGCCAAACTTACACCACGCCTCCCAGGCATCCAGACGTGGTACGAGGAGGTCCAGAAACACCCAAATGCCTATCAGCCCATTTTGTTTACATTAAGTTAATCGAGAACATTCAAGAATTAGGCTTCTGAAAGGCTGTTTTTATTTGTCAACCCACACAAATTGCATGTTGTATTGCCTATTTGGGTTGAGAGCAATTTCAGTAAATTATGACATTCTGCTACTAAAGGAATGGCCTCGCCAGCTCTTTTCAGTCCTTCACAGGAGAGGATTAAACTGAATGAACAATGTAACTGAAACCTGAGAGCACAGGAATTTCCATTATGAAATTACCTATCTGATTAAATTTATAATGGCAATAAATAATAGTGGAGGGAGCTTCTGGCATATCAGCAATTAAAACTCAAATAAGAAACAAGTCTACGATCAGCAGCGTTGTGGCTATGTTTACAGCTTGGCGATTTCAATCTGGAGAACACCTGGTATATATTAAAAGCACTTACTAAATCATCCACGTCACCACCTTCTGCAAATATGGCTCCTGTGTCTTCATTTGGATTTTCTTTAGGGGCCAGAAACTGTGAACAGAAAGTCAGGGACACCACGATGACATTTTTGCCTCTTTGGACGGAAGGCACGGTCTGCTAGCAGCACCACAGGCAGATCGAAGAAGGCTTGCTTCGCAGTCTCACTGCAACGGCCTCAAAGAAACATCACCTGGATGCACACTCCCTCCTCTGGCCCCAGGTGAGAGGACTGATTTTGAAGTTGAAGAGCCCACATTCCCTAGTCACCATGAGAAAGTTCTTGTGAAGAGGGAGGAAACGACACGCCTCGCCAAGGCAGTGACCCCATGGATGGGCCCATGTCAGGTGCAGAGGTCAACTGATATTCCCATTTCTGCTTCCACAGGGGATATGTGTGCTCATTAGGGTTAAGAAAAAAAACAGACTCCCCAGACCGATATGTCTTCTCTCCTGAAAGGAGCATAAGAACCAAGTGTTTGAACTCAACAATTAGAATCTCATTCCTCAACTCTGCAGAGGACAAAAGGAAGACTTCCTGTAAATGATGTGAAACACAAAAACAGGTGAGCTTGGGAGGCTGGGCAATTCCTTTTCTGGAAATCCTTCAGTAGTGTTAGGAAATGTCTGAAAAAGGAAGGTGGATGAGAAAGCTTCTAGTGCATGATTCTGCTCAGCATTAGTACTCTAGACCTGGAGCTTCTAAAAGACAGATGCGCAGAAAAGCAAGGGCCTTGAATTGAAGTCTGCAAGGATCTAGGGATGAAATTCAGATTTTAAAAGGGTACTGGGTGCTCTTGAAAATCATATGAACACTCCTGCTCTCCGTCCTGTCCCTCTACGAAATAGCAGTGGGGACTCCTTTCCTCAAGGCTCACGGTAACTGCATCTAAGAGTTAGGTTTTGTCCACCACTTATCTAACACGCAAAGGTGACCCATCTTCCGGTATCGTAACTACTTGAAATGGCAGCAGAGCCAAACCTGGAGGAATGTTTTTAAAGGGGAAGCTGGAAGGTGGGGCATCCCTCTCCCCGTCAGCATTCCTCAGGGTCCGTGTGCGCAGAGCACGCACACGCTGAGCGAGCCTTCCAGCCCCCTTCTGCTCTCCCGCGGCTGCCTCCACCCAGGATGGAAAGGTGTACTTTTCTCACTACCTCAACATGAAAACAAGGCAAGAACTGCTTTCCCTATACATTCCTGTTATGATACAATGGAAACCACTGAGGCCTCTGAAACCTAAGATTTACAAATAGGCTAAAATATATCTCTTCGACAAACCATGAACTAAATTCACTCTCAAACATCAGGCTGTGTGCAGCAAGTCTCAGGAAGCCAGGGCTGCAGGTCCTTCCGTGCCTCATGTCCAGAAACTCACGCACACAGGTTAACAAGAGACAGTGGAGGCTGCATCTGCATAACTGGAATGGTGGACGTGGCCATGACAGTTTGCTTTTGATTCAACTTCCCTCCTGGACTTTGTTTTCCCTCAGTCAAAACCACCTCACCATTCATTAACTTCAGTTTTGACTGAGAGAGTAAGAAATTTATCTTCTTCTATGGACATTTACGGATGTCTCCATAGCCCCTTGTTGACCTTAAATTGGACCATGCCCAACGCTGGGAATCAATGGTATGAGAGACAGGAAATGCTAGCAACGGGGGGAGGGGGTATAGTCTGCAACAGAACTGTAATGGAGCTTCTGTATCATTAATTCTATTTATTTACTTTGGCTGATTATTAATAAAGATATCTGAGGGCCAAGTATAGATAAATTATTCACACATGTATTTGCATGTGGTGTATGTCTAAAGACTAAACTCTGCTCTAGCCTAGACTCCAAGATATCTAGGATACCCTAGATTATGATTTTAATTATTACTAAAAGTGGTTTTTACTTTGGTCTTCTCCTCTTCTACTCATTCCATGAACCTGCATGATTTTCCCTATACTAGAAATGCGCTTGGCTAAAAGGTAAGACTTACCCAGTTTGGGTGAAGAGAATTAAAAGTAGAGCCGTGTCTTCCCATAAGCCTCTGCGGGGCCACAAATGACGAGCACTCTCCAAAGACCGACAGACTCCCTGGGCTCAGCAGTTCTGCCGGCCACCACACCCTTTATTACCCTTGGTAAGAGGATGCGCGGTAGGTGCTTCCAAATCTAGGAAACCCCTACCATTTCCTGGCACCCAGCCTCTATGAGCCCCCAACTCCAACCCCTCTCAGCCGCACAGCCCGTTTCACAGCGTGATGGCCGGATCAATGAGGGCAGGGCTGTGTGCACAGTGTGCCCATGCCACGTACAGTAAACACAAACGGCACACCCTGGCAACCAGGCTGAGTCGCTAGGAAGACAGGAGCAGCAGCAAGCAAACTTGCACTTCCATCAAGGGCTACACTCGTGCAAGTGATTTTCCTGACAGATCTGCTGCATACTTGCACGTCAGCAATGACGGCTGAGAGCTGGGCTGCCATCCATTACCTCCCCAAAGCCCCAGGCAAGGCCGATCCCTTACACATATCGCTCGTCTTCATCAGAGTTTTTAACTACAAGTAACTTGCAGGCTGTGCAGAGTGACGGGAAGCCAGAGATACAGCAGAGAATTCAATGACTGGCCTCCTTTCTCAATGAAAGCAACAGATTCTCTGAACCCCACAGGAAGGGGCAGGCGCCAACTCTCATCTTTTCTTGTGTTCTTTCCCCTCTGCAATGCTCAGAAGTCGAGAACAAACAGGAAGGACACTGTGTGATATACTCCTCCTTCCTCAAACCACCAGGATTTACTTGGGGTTACCAAGAAAGAGTGTCCTTCCTTGGAGAGCTTTATGACATGGATGAACTATTACTCTGCAAGCACACTGAAATACAATCTTGGCCACAAGCAGAGAAATGGAGTCAGTAACGCCTGTACAGAAACTTCCAGTCTAATCCCTCCAGAAGACTAAAAACTAACAATCAGCTTGTGCTTAGACCCTTACCAATCCCCAAATTAAAATCACATGGCTTCCACTGGGCTGACTCCAACACCACCAGGTGATTCCAAAGACTCACCCATAATTCAGATGCATAAAAGCATCAGGAAGAACAAGTCTGTTTGCATGCATTTTGTCTAGAAGGACGTACGTCTGAATTCAATGCCCCCATATCTTAGATCATGCCATAAAGCAGTATCGCACAGCAGAGAAATCCTACAACCTAACGTGGGAGAACAGAACCCTAACCTTAGCTCTGTTAGTTCCTCAGTAACCCTGGGCAAGCTGCTGGACCTTTCTATAATTAACAAAATGAGACTACTACTACTACTCACCCTGTCTATTTCATGGCGTTGTAGCGAGTCTCACACGAAATAGAGCATGCAAACTTGCTTTGTCATACTGTAGGTTGTATGTTCCAATTCCTAGGAAAATACCCAATACATGTCCACCAAGTGATACGTACAAGAATATCCATAGCATTTTTAGGGGCGCCTGGGTGGCTAAGTCGGTTAGCCATCTGACTCCTGATTTCGGCTCAGGTCATGATCTCAGGGTCATGGGATTGAGCCCTGTGTCAGGCTCTGCACTCAGCAGGGAGTCTGCTTGAGATTCTCTCTCTCTCTCTCCCTCTGTCCCTCCCCCTGCTCTCTTTCTTCCTCTCTCTAAAACGGATAAATAAATCTTAAAAAAAAAAAAAAGTATCCACGGCATTTTTATTCGTAATTGCTAAAGTGTGGAAAGAATCAAATGCCCATTGTCAGGAGAATGGATAAATACATTGTGGTATAACCATAAAAGGGAGCACTACATAGGTTTACTAAAGAAAGAACAACTCTTAACATCATGGATGAATCAAAAGGTTAAGGACAGGCAAAAGTACTCTCCAGTGACTGGTGTCAGAAGAGCGGAAACCTCAGGGGTCAGGGGTTTCTGACAAGGAAGGGCACAGGGAGGCTTCCGGACTGATATAAATGTTCTTTAGATCTGACTGCTGGTGCCCAGAGGTGTGAACCTGTAAGACTTTATCAGGTTGCACATTTCACCTCAACAGAAATTTTAAAATTGTATATTAAAAGTATCAAGCTCTAAACAAATGTGAGGTAAAACTGTGGTACTTTCCTTATTGCTTTTCTTTGAATTAGCACAGAGAACAACTCCACCAGAGATTTAAGGTGGAGAAGGAAAGTGGAAAAGAGCAAAGGAAAATATCATGGGGTCAACGGGGAACAGTACTTAAAGAAAACTATTCTCAAGAAATGATTCTTAAACTTTATCTTGTAAGTGCTCACAAGACTTTGGAGATCTCTTTAAAACTCACACACAGAAAACTGGGTGCACTCTTGCAAGAGGGACCTCGAGCATCTTTCCCATATGTAGATGTGGCTGGTGGCATTCTAAGGTGGAGGCGTGGCACCATGGTGTGACAGGGGTGACTGACCTAGGTCTGCAGGGGTCTTGATTCTAGTCAATTCTGCTAGCCATGAATTTGCCAGGAGACAGTGAGTAAGTCAACGTCACCTCTCTAGACCGAGTCTGTAAAATGACCAGACTGCTAAACTCCTATCGCCTATGAGGCTAAGGTGGAAAATCAATGTCAACAACAATAAAGGCCAGATTAGGCAGCTACCAGAAAAACTAGTGCTGAAAAGATACCAACCCCCACCCCCCCGAGTTCGTATCAAATGCTTAGATATAGTTTGGCCCCTTGGAATCCTGTGAGGTACAACGCTGCAAAGCCACGGGGATAAGTCCTCTTTCCCCTCTGTGCTCTTACTACAGAGTAAAAAGAATGGAGGATCGGAGATCAGTCCTAGAACAGGACTCCTGGCCAGGGACTTACTAAGAGATCTCAGCCATGTTATTTTATTTCCCGGGACCCTAAAATTCTTCATCTATAAAATAAGGAGTTTGGACTAGATGAGTGTTTTTCAGGTTCTGTTCCTTAAGGTCCTGAAGGTTCTTCCGAGTCCCCTGTGCATGGGCAATCCCGACCTGCCGCACCCACTGCCTACCGACTGAGGAGCACCACCTTTCTCTGTTTCATAGATCAGGCCTCCCTGTAAGCTTTAGTTTTAAAAATAAAAACTCCATTAGAAGATCATTAGAATTCTTTCCAGCTGAATAAAATGATATACAACTTAAGCCAATTTCCTCTGCCTTAGTTAAGGATCTGGCTTGTTTTCATTCTTCTAACCCAGGGCTTCCCAACATCATTATCAACATTTTGGGCCAGATAATTCTTGACATGGGGGCTGTCCTGTTTCCTAGCATCCCTGGCCTCTGGTTGCTAGGAGTCAGTAGCAGCCCCTCCCGCTGTGGTAAGCACCCAAATGACTTCAGACCATGGCCAAATGTCTCCTGGGGAGCAAAATCATTCCTGGTTGAGAATCACTGTTCTAACCCTAATACAGGTTAGCAAGAAGAAACGTATTTAAAAAAGAAAAAAAAAAGTCTTTGATAAAGAAGATAAACTTCAAATGAAGAATCAGCCTCTCCTAACCTTCCACAAGTCCAGGTGTTTTACTGATGGTGGCCTGAGGCAAACAACCTCCCAGATGCTCCTGGAACATGCCAGGATTAGCAGCATGCCACCGGCCAACTGCAGAGCCATGTCCTGAGAAGAGTTCGAGAGACTCTACCAAACATCAAGTGCTAATGATATGTCTAACAGTAACAAACAGGAACAGAAAAAGTGAAGTCAAAGAACTGACAGGTTATAGTGACAAAAATAAATGTGAAAGAGGGATCATGTTTATGTCTAGGCTTCAAAATGAAAGGGGAGCTGTCAGTGAATTTAAAAGAAAGTGGCTATTTAAACTCATGCCGTGGAAGAACTTTCTATTTCTGTAGCAGGACTGACTTACCTAGATTTCTCAGGGTCATAAAATCTACACTTTTCAAGAATACACCAGAGAGAAATGGCTCTCCTTAAGAGATGCAAGTGTAAAGTTATGATTTAATTTTCATTTAAAATGGACATCCCTGGATAATTATTTCCTTTCAAATCATCATTTAATAAAAATAATTCAACAGCTTGCTAACTTTAAGTAACTTATGTAAGTGCCTTAGAAGACTTGAAATGGGCTGTGAGTACTGCTCTTCAACCTCTGATTATAGTCAGGTTTCCTTAATTAATTATACGGCGAGTGACCAAACTCAACACTTCCTTTGAAGGCGATATACATACTGCAGTGCACTGTTGTCAGAACAGACACTACCATCCCAGACCGGGCTGAGGCGTGTCTGTCTCCTGGGAACCACAAGGAGCCAGCGTCTCTGAGCCAGACTCACCCCCAGTGATTCTCCCCGTCATCCCCCACGCTCTCTTTCACACTTCTCTCCAAAAACCTACAGGTGCCATTTAAAAACATTTTTAATACAAAGGATTTCGTTTTTCCCCTGGGAAACAAAATTAATGTTTTTAAACATTAAACAAAAAAAAAGATGGCAAGTTCTGAGTTATCTTCAGTTACAACCAGCTGAAATCAGTTCTGCTGACACTGGAACCATGCAAGGACACTGCCCCAAACCTCGTCATTAACTCAAAGTCCTCTGCAGCTGAATGAACAGACATGAAGATTCCCCATGGTTAGGCTCTGTGCCCTTAAGTTCCAAAGAAGACACCACCTTTGCATCACAGAACAAGCCCCAGAGAATTTGCGAGAAGTACGTCATCCCTTCTTAGATTTCTTTCCTCTCTACTATTCTGGACTCACTTAGCTATGACACCTTTGGTTAAGATGAACTATACTGCTGAGAGGAAAACTACTACCTTTTTAGATTGGTGCTCTTGTCTTCCTTCAGTAACAGTAACATGTACTCAACTCTCACCTGGATGACAGATTTTTAAAAATGCAATAATGACTGGGGCGCCTGAGTGGCTCAGTCATTTAAGCACTTGCCTTCGGCTTAGGTCATGATCTTGGGGTCCTGGGATTGAGCCCCACATCAGGCTCCCTGCGCATCGGGGAGTCTGCTTCTCCCTCTGTGCCTCCCCCTGCTCGAGCTCTCTCTCTCTCCAATAAATAAATACATAAAAACTTTAAAAAAAAATAAAATGCAATAATGACTAAAATTAAATGATTTGCTTTGACTTATTTGACTTGTTTAGCAAAAGCTGACTGATAAGCCCTCACGCTAAGTGATGGTTAATTTCATGTGTCCACCGGGCTTAGACCACAGTGCCCAGCTGTGGTGCTAAACACTAGTCTGGATGTTGCTGTGAAGGTATTCTGTAGATGTGATTAACATTTACAATCAGCTGACCTGAAGTAAAGATTACCCTTGGTCATACTGGTAGGCCTCATCCAATCAGCTTAAGGAATCCTGCCTCAGGACTGTAACACAGAAATCTTGCCCGAATTTCCAGGCTGCTGGCCTGCCTTACAAATTTCAGATGTGCCAGTCTCCACAATTTCATGAGCCAATTCTTTAAAATAAATAAATCTCTCCCTCACACACACACACACACACACACACACACACACACACATCCATATATATAGTCTACTGGTTCTGTCTCTCTGGAGAGCACTGAGTGATACACAAGTTCCAAGGGGAAATATTATCATGCCATTGTATAAAGTCACACAAACAGAAATAAAATCAAGCAGTTAAATGACAACCTGTAGAGTAATGACATATTCACAGTATTGACTGTGGTGGAAGAGGTACAGACACAGTGGAGCCCCTTCTGAGACAATCCTCAGCATGTTAGTGTGTGCTTCTAAAATTCCAGGATCTCACTTCCTGAAAGCAGAGACCATATATGTTCTTTAACAAAATGCTTTTGCCAGGCAAAGTAGCCTTAATACAAATTCTCGTATATTCTAATTTCTTTCCCAAAAAATACTACTGTTTCTGCCAAATGCCTTTTTGAGTTGAAATTGTAAGGCATTTTTAAATTTGGCCTGAATTTAGCCATAAGACGAATACTTCCAGCCTCGTTCCTGCCACTCCCTTAACAGATTCCTGTCCACCAGCCCGTATCAAGCTCTCTGTGAGCATGTGTAGTTACGTTTTTAAATCTCCAATATTCTCCTCTGCAAGCCTGTAGCTGTTTCTGGAGGGCAGGAGTGCCGTCTTATTACCCAGCACAGTGCCTAGCAGACAGCCGAGGCTTTAGCACAAGACCGAGAGCCGCTGGGCGCTGTGCCAGCAAACCTGGATCAGTCAGGGACTGTAACTGAAGCTCAGTGTTACCAACCATATACTCTTGGGGAACTCTATTTAATTTTAAGTCTCATCACAAACGTGAGGTATAATGAAAGATCACTAAACTCAATAGCCACATATACTTGATTCCATAGCTGGATCAGGCTCAAACAGGGAGACCTTGGTCTGCTTGTGTCAATACATGAGTCGTTCACTAAAAACACCTCTGGATGTGCCTTACTCTGGAATACTAAGGTTTCTCTACTTCGCTACACATTATAATCACCTGAGAGGCTTTAAGAACTCAAACCCTGCCCACGACCCCATTTTGGATTACCAGAATCTTTGGGGGAGGGGCCTTGTCATCAATACTTCTTAAATAATAGCTCCCCAGGTGACTGAAGTGTGGCCATAGTGGGAATCACTGGGCTACCTGGATTTCTTAGCCTTTACCAATGTCTCGGCTACGCTTGGTATGCGCTATGGACTTCAGGAGCTCTAGAGCTAATGACACTGTGATTCCAGGTGAGTTCTAGAAACAGGGGTACAGTCTATGGAAGACTGAGGGAGTTTACAATTTCTCCTACAAAAACGCTGTAGTTGAAGGAAAAGGAATTGGCCAATTGGTCAAATAAAGAATAGGTACACTAATTTAGTTACCCTTAAAATTTAAATTTTTCAAGGAGGAATGGCATCAAGAAAATAATACCCATTACAATAATTCATCTAAAGATGATATTATTCCACAATACCTTTTTGGCTTCCTCAGCTGTGACGGAACTTCCAGGGGCTTCATCTTTGGTGATCAGAGTAATTCCATCTAAAAAGTAATTCAGAGTGAAGTCCCAGTGCAAAGCAATCCCAATCGTACCTTCCTCCCCACCACACTTCCTCCCATCTCTACATTAGAGATTTTTAAAACTCCACAGATGCTCTTCTCTATAAGAAATGGAAGACTGTGAAGGCACTTAACTCACACTGTTCCTTCCATCTTATATTATCCTGTTTCCTACTTAGCCTGTGTAAAATAAAGGCCACATCTCAGATGCTATCTGCTGCATGAAGTCTTCCCTGATTAAATCTCTCCTTCAGAGTTTTCAGATCACTCTGTTTATGCCTTTGAAGTTGCTGTCATCATATCTTACCTTGTGTAACTATGTGTACATATTTTTTCTCTCTTAATGGACCATACTTTTCTCAAGGGCAGGGAATGGGTTTTCTTCATCTTTCTATTCCCTTCAATGTAGGCATGGCACAAGCTCAGTAAATAAATAACTGAATGACTATATACTTTGGCCCAAACCCATTAGATACCCAATATAGGAAGCTGCAGACATTCTGACTTCTAGTAATGTTACTGGCTACTGATGGAATGGCAAGAGGCCCAAGGCTGGGAGGAAACATACTCTCACAATGGTTATGTCTATCATTTAGCACATACATCAATTTTAGCTCAGTGAGAGCAATTCAAGGATAGAAAATCTACCCTTCAGTTTTCTTCCTAAGATTTTCTTCTGCCTCAAATGACTAATGCATGATAAACTTTCAGAAAAGCACATACATCTAACATCCATTTGTACCTAGAAATGGCACAGGTCATGTGTATTAGGATATAAACTCTCAGAAAATATGTACTTTGTGTATGTCCTGTAAGTTTCCTTTCAGCAAACAATATGCTGGAGGCAATCAATAAACACCAAAACCAATCTCCTTCATCTACTAGGTCGGCAGCAGAGACACCAGGGTGATTTGAGTAAGCTCCATTCACCACCTATTCTAATTGCTTTTGCTCCCCAGTGTAGAAGTTAAAGGGCTGAAAAATTAACTGTCAGGGAAACAGTTGCCTGAGTGATGAAAAGCTGCCCCTTAGAAGCTGGATAGATAGATATGCAACTCCTTTTTACAGAGTTTGCACAGAAAGACAGGTTGAAACTAATCTGAGGGCCCTACTTCAAGTGAAAAGTTTCACAATTTACAACATCATTGCTTTCATAAGAGGTATTTTTAATAAGTAGTATCTTATACCTGGTTCTAAAAGAAAATCAAGTCAGGTGAAAAAAAAAACAGGCAAAGGGCATGAAGGAAATCCAACATCAAGCCTAACACTGAAAGAATGTGTGTTGCCTTCTTTCTAGGTTAAGTTTGCATTGGTCACTGTGAGTAAGTGAGGGAGTGGCTTTGGTGCATGACGACGCTGGTCTGCTGATATGGAAAGCCCAAGAACATACTCATGAAAGGTAGCAGGAGGGTAAAATGTGGGTGAGGTCAGTGACAGTGCTGTGGGTCAGGCAGGACAGAAGGGTATAAGAATCTGAGAAAGGGGGCAGTGTTTGCCCACACAGGTCCTTCCAACAAACAGAAAGGTAACATCTTCGGGGTGCCTGGGTGGCTCAGTCGTTAAGTGTCTGCCTTCGGCTCAGGTCATGATCCCAGGGTCCTGGGATCAAGCCCCGCATCGGGCTTCCAGCTCAGCAGGAAGCCTGCTTCTCCCTCTCACACTCCCCTTGCTTGTGTTCCCTCTCTCGCTGTCTCTCTCTCTGTCAAATAAATAAAATCTTTAAAAAAAAAAAAAAAAGGTACCATCTTGGAAATGGGTCATGCTGCACAGAGTTCAAGATAGGACTTCCATGTTTATTTATTATTTATCACTTTTTATTTATGCTCATTAAGCAAGATTTTTTCGTTCACTGGATCCTGAGCATTTTCCCAAATCCACACGGAAAGTCACCAGGTTGCCACGGAACACATCATACACCATATTTTACATTTAGATTTAGAAAAAAGAGCATAAATATTTGGAGAAAATGACAGAAGACACCTTACCCTGAACGACAATTTCCCAGAAATGATTTAACTGTTTCATTTCCACTTTCTCTCGAAGGGCTTTCAGGAAATCGTTAAATCGCTGCTCTTCTGAAAACTGGGGCGGCATGTGGGGGCAGAGCAGATACAGAAACAAGTCACTCCTGGGACAAAGGGCTATATATACAAATCCACCGTTATTTATATGAAAAATATAAAATGTCCTTCCTTTGGTAAATGGGAGATCTGGTCTGCCATTCCAAATTTCAGCTTGGTTTGCTGGGAACCAGAAATCCTTCCATCTGTGGAAGGTACACAACTGCTCAGAACCACACCGGTTTTTCGGTGCTGTGCTTTTTAACCTTCAATACAGACAAAGTCAAACAAAAATAGAAGAGTTTCATGAATGCTCAATATGCCCATCACCCAGCTTCAACACCGGTCAACTCAGCCAGTCTTGCCCCGCGTATACCCCAATCTTCTCCCACAACCCTGGGACTGTTTGGAAGCAAACATCAAGCATGTTACGTCATCTATAAATATTCCGGTATGCAGTATCTAAAATCTAAAAAGAGAGGGACTTTTTAAAAAATACCAAAAAATTAGTAGTAATTCCTTAATAGGAGTAAATGGCCAGTCAGTATTTACATTTTCCCAATTATAAAACCCTTTTTCTTTTTCATGTGTGTGTGTGTTGTACAGTTGTGCAGTTAGAAAAGGTCTCTACATTAAGAGTGGCTGATATGTCTCTAGAGTCTCTTTTGATGCTCTTCCAGCTCTCCCTTGCTTTTTAAAAATTTTTTATTTTAAGAAATCAAGTGACCTGGTACTTTAAAGGACAGTTGACGACAACAGGGCACTGAAGTATAACTGGGCACTCCGTCTAGCTGGGGGCAGTGCTAAAAAAGCAATATACTTTCACTACCTTTTCCCACCTTACCAGATCCTTCTTCACCTGGGGCATCCTTAGTCTTATATTGACTCTGCCCATATTTTGTCTTTTACCTATAGGGCATTTGGATCATCTACTTCTACCCTAATTTTAACAATTTTCCCATTTTCTTATCATTCTTTGTAAGAACCTAAACAATTCAAGAATTAATTTGTTCACTCACTCAGCCAATATTTAATAAGCACCCACATGAGACTGTGCCTACTTTAAAAATATACTTTCTAATTTAAACTTGCTCACTCTTGCCTAGAGTTTATGTATAAAAGCCTAGAAATAATTTGGAAGATTTTCACAGTGTTTTCTCAAAATTCCTAATAAAACAAACAAAAAACCTACACAAAAAGTGGGGTGTGGTGCTGAGTAATTAATTTTCAGTGTTAATTTTTCCTGGCATTCCAGATCCCTAACTCTCGTCTTCATAAAATCCTTCTCAATAATTACACCAACACATATTTTCCACCAATTCCTTTAAAATAACTTAGCTGGTCCTTTAATGAGTGGGTCACCAGAGGTTACAATGGAAATTTCCCTGGTTTCCTAAATAGGAATCATGCAGCCAGGGCTATAATGTAATAAAACACTAACTCCCAGGGACGAAGCATCCCATTCATCCCACCCATCTTCATGCCCCCTCAGAAACGACAGTGATAGTAAAAAGACTTAGTCATTTTGGCATCTCTTGGCAAACATGGCTACTCAGGGTGAGAACAACGGTTTCCAAAGCCTGTGCTCACTTGTGGGGTGCTGTATGTCTCCCCTGTGATGGTGGCTAGGAAGAGGAAGACAGACTAGGAGAGCATTACCTGAATGGCTTCTTCCCGGAAGACTGTGATGCAGTCCATGCTCTTCATAAAATATGGCGTTTCATTGGTATCCAGAAACTGTTCAATGTGATTTATTAGCTGGCCACTTGCTAGAACATAAGACAACAAATTTATTTTCCTTGTTCTGAGTGACGTTGGTTAGAGAGAGTACATGCTTTGTGTGCCTGTCAGTATGTATTATGGTTCAAGAGCCTCATGGTCAGTATGTACAAAAGCTATTCTTCTTTGAGAGGGGGCGGATGGGAAGGGCAGGTGAGATGCAAAATGCTGATTCCGAAAGTCTGTATTTGAAAAGTTTGGGAATACTTACTGATATCTGTCAAGAAATAAAATTTAATTTCTACAATGCTTAGAATTATAGCTAAGTGTTCCTTAGGGGACTAACACTAAATGGTTTTTTAAAAAGTTGTGGTTCCTTTTTGTTTTCCCCCCAGAATTTAGGGGCCATTTGGGTAATTCCAAACTGTCTTTCCTGATATAGTCACAGAAAATAGATCCTCTAGTCCCTCCCCTAATCCTACTCATGATAAACGTCAAACAGTGCCAGACAGAGAAGAGTAATGAGCCAGGGACACCCCATCTTCTATCAATCACAGGTCAAATTAGAAAAGATCAGCCTTTGTCTTAATTTAATATAAATATCCCTTTAGAATGAGGAATCATTGCTACATATCTTCTGCCCTTGAACCTGAATATTCTCTCTGTTGCTCAGTAGTCTACAAGCCATGAACACTTAATAAACAATAATTGTCAGCAATGTCATAAATTCTACAGAAAGAGGAAATACATTATTAATGTTATTGTTTCTAAGATAGGCTGCAACTTGAGGCTGCCTAACAAACAAATATTTTTCAGTGAGGAAAAGAGAAACATAAAGTCATCAGGGAATATAAGTCACTCAGCAGATTGAAACTGACCCTTATGACTGGTATAGGACAAACCAAGGAGATGTACACATTCATGGCATAAAGGCTCAGTCTTACTTGTGCCCTGAAACCACTCACTCGCTGGCTGGGAGGGCAATTTATGCTGAACAGTCAAGGTGCGGCCACAATCATGGCCTCGTCTGAGCATCGTAATAGTTACGAATGGGTACATGCACAGTACTAATGAGACTACTTTCAAGGCTTGCCTATAAAGGCTCGAGGCCACTAACTTAATCACAATGACCTGGACACTGCTCAATGCCTTACGAAAGACATCAAATTCAGTGCCATCAACTTAGGTCCTAAGAATCCTATAGCTTATGGAAAGGATTAAAACACTGGACAAGGCAGGGCGCCTGGGTGGCTCAGTCAGTTGAGCACCCGACTCTTGATTTCAGCTCTGGCCATGGTCTCAGGGTTGTGAAATCGGCCCTATGTTGGGCTCCGCGCTCAGCAGGGAGTCTGCTTGGGATTCTCTCTCTCCCCCTGCCCCTCCCCCCACTCGCATGCGCTCTCTAAATAAATAAAATCTTAAAAAAAAAAAAACAACTGGACAAAGTGTTTCCTAATATAATCATTTTGCAGCAAGAGAAAAATATCCCCAGTAACTATTTCATCTCTTCCACCAACTAGGAGATTATGATCTCCATTATAATAAAGTACTTAGCAAACTTGAGGGATTAAAGAAACACTTCCTTGCAATTTCTGAAATCTTTACCAATGTATCCTGCAGTGATGAATTAACACCCAACAATACAAAGGAGAGAAGGGATGTTTGGATGGGTCTTTTTAAACAAGGTAAATAACACAGCCCTGATTAGTAGGCAGAGTGGAAAACCAACAAGCAGCTCAAAGCAAGAGAAGCTATCTATCAGCTTGGAGCGGTGAAGTGACAGAGGGTGCTCCTCCAGCACTTACAGCAGCCTGCTTGCTCAGAAGACACCCACAGAAAGTCACTCAGAATTACATATCTAGCCACAAGTAAGAGCCTTCACAGGCTATGGGTAGTAATCCCAGAGACTTAGCGTTCCTCCTTTCTTTTGAAATGAGAACCAGGGACCTTAGTGAGCTATAATGTAAATGTTTCTCTTTATGCAGTGAATATTTTCCTTACTTTGACCTAGTGTGTATTTACTGTGTAACTGTTACAGGGAAGACCCTGGAGTGTGTTCTGTGGAAGACATGAAGTTGAAGATAAAGTCCTTGCCTTTGAGGAGTTTACAACTTACAAGGGGATATAACACACACACAAAAGGAATAATAGGAGGTAAATGTGAAGAGGACCATGACTGGTATGGAAATATATCAGCTGATGTGAATTTTTAAAAATCTCTGGTGACCGATTATAAGACATTTTCATTAATTAACATGGCTTTTTTGCTGGGCAATGAAAAATAGAATTTGGCCATCATAGAGCAGAAAACAGAATGAGCAAAAGTATAAAGAAGAGAGGTGGGAAAGGACAGGGTATGTCTGAAGAGACGCAAATGGAGTCCAGACAGGAGGAGGGGAAGGAGGAGGAAGAATCAGCTAGGGGAGAGGTGGGTGGTCCAAGAAGACAACAGTCTGTGTGAGGGTCCTGAGGCAGGATGGAGCTTGGCTCCAGAGCAACTGCAGGGGAGAAGGGTTGAAGACCAAGCCTTTAAGGAACTGCAACATTTAGAGCTCATGGAGGGAAAACAGAGTTGACAAAGGAGCTAAGGAGTGTTGAGGGAGACACACGAAAACCAGGAGGGTACGGCGCCAAAGATGCTGAGATTAAAGAGGAGAGCTGTCTGCTGTGTCCAAACTATGACATAAAGACTGCAAAAAAAAAAAAAAGAGTATAAAAAGCACAAGGGATTAGGTACTGAAGCTTAGGGAGTCCTTAAACCCGGGAGCCCATATATCAACTAAATAGGGACTGAACTGCTTTGCAAAAAACAGTTCCCTGACCCATTTTATTTTGACATATGATGGTGCGCGCGTGCACACACACACACACACACACACAGTTGCCATCCTACAGGCAAAAGCAGAAGTCAATAATCCATTTGTAGTAATGATACAGGAAAGAAGGGATATAAAAAAAAGGAAGCAGGAGTCTCAACATCTACTTTCTACTGAAGAATGAAGTTCTTATGTATTTGTGGGCCTATTTGGGTTGAGTTTTCTTACATGTTAGACTGTCTTTTCCTCCAGGAAGTTCAGGAACACAGGGAGATAAACATATCCACACTTGCAATAAATCCAATGAATACGAAGAACCAGATTTTGCCCTTCCAGGAATCATCAGTTACATGGCCTGTGCATTTGGCCCATGATTCTGAATTCTGTCGGTCTATCCAGACTATTTTGCAGTTCACTGACTATCATGAACCATTTGACACCAGCAAATAGCTGTGATGGATGATGCTTTAATATACTGAATATCACAATGGGATGTGGACAAGACTTCCCTTCCAACGTCTGGTGGCATTTCATGTTTTCCTGACCTTTTTAATAAAAGTAAAATGCAGAAATGGCAGACAGAAATAATATCCTACCTGGGCCTGATGATGCTTTTGAAGCCCCCCTCCTCCCCACCCCACATAAAGGAAATGCTGATAATCAGGGTGCTTGTCTCCGCTTCCACATCAATTACAGGGTATGGAATGGCCTGTCAGTCTTCATACTCAGCAAATCACAGTGCCAATTATAATTCACCAAAATGCTTTTCAGAATTAGTCAGGGGCTCAATAATACTCATTAGTAGCTAATATAAAAGATGGCCATTGAAAGAGCCATCCATCTTAGGCAAGGGTCGTCATTTATTTCAAGGAGTCTTCAAAATCAAAATGGTCTAAATTTTGAGGTTTTAAATATGGGCATTATATATTAGCCCAGCATCTTACATATATATAGATTGTTGATACACAAAATCAGTCTCAATAATATTTTAGTGTTAACACTAAAAATGCAACCCAGATACAAAAGTTTTATGTATGGGGAAAATGGCAGAGTTTTTTTGTTTAATCTGAAATGTATGTTCTCCCTCTCTAGAGAAAATATTCACCACCACCCAAAATCCCAGAAAATGAATCACCTCTCTTCTTCACAGGGGCCAAAACACCCAGGGCCATGTGCTTGTCAGCTTCTAACTTGACATTTGTTTACTACCTCTGTTCTCTGCAAAGATGTTTCCAACAGAATGAAAGGAAGTCATGTATTGTGGGTTTTTTCCCCTTCATCGGACAGAGCCCAAACAGCAGTAGGTTCGCTCATCTGTCACACATTATATATAAAGGGCTGTAAAACCATCTCAAATGATTTTGCTGAACCCAGGCATCATTCAGGACATTTCCCAATTTAATCCTTCTCACTATCTCAATGCCTCCTATGAACTGTACTTATTGAAGGGGCGCACATTTTACAGAAGTCGGCAGTTAAATTATTTTTAAATGTTAAGAACAGATTTACACAATGACAGTGGCATCTTCATAAAACAAACTTAAAAAGTGATGATATAAATTAAGCACTTAAATAAGTATATGGTCAGGTCAGTAATTAAAGAGAGTAAAATAACAGTATTTATCAGCAAACAAAACTCAAAGCAAGTAGTCCAGTCTGCCACCAATTAAATGCACATGTAAATACAATCACCATTTTAAGCCAGAAACTTACAAGAAACATTTGCCTGATAAGAAAATGAGTCTGTGTTTTAATATAGGCTACTATAACAGAAACAGATCGCCAACAGGCTTATGGCTCTTTCCTCCAGGATAAAAACTGGTCATCGTGGGTAGAGGCTGTGTATCTACCAGCCAGGGTCCAACCAGAAGAAGAGAAATCACTCTGACAAAGGAAGTGCGATGCAGGCAACTGTTACACAGGTGCGGAGGGCTGTAAAGCCAACTGAAAATGGTGCTGTAACCCAGAGATTAGGAACAGCAAGAAGCCCTCAGCACCCCTTCGCAGTGCAGGGGGACGGGGAGAAAAGAGAAGAGAGAGGTAGAGCAACTAGAGCTCAGGGGCCTGTCCGGTGGGATCTGAAGCCATGGAGGACTGGAGATGCTGCCTAACAGAGAGGGAGGAAGAAATACCCCGGCTTCTCCCTCCCTCCTTGCCTCCTACCAATTTCCCACCAGGGTCTCCTGTTGGCTGAACCCTGTAGGAAGCCAGTTGTCATGGGAGGCTGCGAAATACAACCTGCAGGGGCTGGCTCTGTCCCATTCCACACAGTGTTACTATGAACCCAGAGAGGTGGATGCCCCATTTTATGCACTGGATAGATCCTGGAGACACAAAATTAACAAAGTATTCTTTAAATAATAAAGGAAGATAAGGGGTGCCTGGGTGGCTCAGTCGTTAAGCGTCTGCCTTCAGCTCAGGTCATGATCCCAGGATCCTGGGACTGAGTCCTGTGTTGGGCTCCCTGCTCAGTAGGGAGTCTGCTTCTCCCTCTCCCTCCACCCTCCTGCCCTCGCTCATGCTCTCTTTCTCTCATGCACTCTAATAAATAAAATCTTCAAAAATACATATATTTAAAGCATACTTCTACAAAACCAGAATCACGTAAAAAAAAGAGAGACACAGATTTCACGTCTACTTGAAACATCTTTAGAGCTACATACATCTCCCTTTCCTTCAGGTCTAATCTTGTGAAACCCAGCACATGGCGGTCACACACCTGTGTGGACCACGATGACAAACCAGAAGAACCAGAAGTGACTGAACCTTTTCACAGAAGTCAAAGGATCTTCTGAAGATTGAAGTACAAAAAAAGGTACCCTAAATATTCTCTTCTTCATGACAAAAGGTATGCTGACTTATTTCTTAAATGTCCTTTCTGCTCCTATTTCCAAAAGAGGCTGGATCTAAGATCCCAGGCAGAATCTGCCCTCAATGTTTGTGCTCCTGGTCTAGCACGTCCGGTATTCCTGGTTTTAGTTTTGTGGTCTTCAACGAAATATTTTTGTTGGGGAGAAAGAAATCACCGGGTGGCAACAAAAGAAACTGAGAATTAGGAAAAAAAGATAAACTTTACAAACCTGAAAATGATGTGCAAATGTCTTATTTTGAAGCAGCTGGACTGTGAAACAGACATAGCTCTGTCCTGCTCTTTGCCTCTGCCCTGATCTTCCCCCTTTTAGAAGCTGTTCTGCGAGACAATTTGCCCCAGAATTCCCCACTGAGCAGACAGAGTTGCCCGCCTCCCTTCTGAGAAGAGAAGCAGTCCGTGGTCCTGACACAGAGACCACCATAGCCAGAGTATCATGCGTGACCAGGGGCACAAGAAACTGAATGAAGGCATATAAAATGCTGACCACTCAACAATATAGATACAGCCTTGGCCGTTTTATTATTATTATTTTCTTACCAATAACTAAAAACTCAATTAAAGCCTCACCATTTAAGCTCCACAAGTTCAGTCACAGACCATTTTTTCATGCTTAACGATTTTCTCATTAAATGCAGTAATTTCTTACAAATTGCACTAATAAAAGTAAGTCTTGCTGGGTGTTCTCCCCCCTTTTGCTACCTTTTCATTGATGTGTTAAATTAAAACCCCAGGCACAAGGAGCAGAGTAAATGCAAAGTCTTTATTGTTAGAATCCATTCCTGCAGACTCTTGAGATCTCGCTAGTTTTATTTTTGTTTTTATTTGAGCTGTGAGTCCTACTTTATAACCACAGGACGGTCTCTTGGTCTTAGCTCACTCTAGAAAAAAGGTGATAGTGCGAGCTAATGAGAAACTATAAAAATGGCATCCAGCAAGCCCACTAGTGGTAAGCTCATTTTATGTAAGAGAACATTACAACAAATCTTCTTCATTCTGGATGAATAATGGTTCTCATCTTAAATAACTTGAGTGTAAGACCAGGTCTGTTCCTGAGTCAGCTGAAAATTTTAAGTCTCCTGGTCAAAGGGTGGGTTCTATGGCATTCTATGGTCTTTTTATTTTTTATTAACAACATTCAATTTAACCATTAAAGACCCATTGAACATGTCCCACAAAACCTGAAGGTTATCCATGAATATTTACAGATTTACAGGGCATACAGCAGTTTGCTAAAGACCAAAGAACATCCATTTTTTTGTTTTTTGTTTTTAGTATAACTAATTTCCCCAATTCCAGGAGGGAGTGCACTTAAAGTCCAAAATTGGGACATGATGCTAACATAAGAAAGAAGCTAAAGGAAGACTTTTTCATCAAATGAAGTGACTTCTTTGGCTCCTTTGTGTAACGTATATGCCATATGCTTGGAAGTATGTGTTGGGTGTAGGGCTAGGGAGTAGAGAGAGAGGGTCTCCACAATTTTCTAACTCTAAAACTTGGTGAAGCTTCCTAAAATAAAAGTGCTATAGAAGAATTAATAACCTTACCATGTAGACATGATCCCATTCCAGATGGGCAGTAGGAGGGAGGCAGAATGCAAGATGACAGTGTTTGGTACTGTAGCAATTTTACAGTATCTGTCTAGCTTCATTGCAGAGTGGATGTCATCAACCTAATGCAGGAAGTAAGCAGAAGGAACCAAGTAGCCATAGTAACAGTGCAGCCAAGAGGAAACACTCTGGAACAGGAGACCAGTCTGGCAATGGGATCCAATTAAAAGTTGGTAATTGAATGGAATTGAAATTCATGTATCAGTTGAAGAGATATAGTGAGTGGTGAGTCAGGCTCCACAGAAAGGAGAAGCAGGCGGCCACTGCTTGAATGTGCTTTTATGGACGATGAGGGCGGGGTGGTGGCACAGTGTCCTACGATACCCTAAGAATCTGAGTCACTCTTTTTTAATTTTATTTTATTATGTTATGTTAATCACCATACATTACATCATTAGTTTTTGATGGAATCTGAGTCACTCTTAAAAGGACATATCAAGTACCAGAAAATTTAAAACAACTATGTTTCATGTGGTAAATCTTCCTAAAAATTGATAAATAATGATGCCTTGTGTTTATATGGCATCTTTCCTTCAGATACTTTTTTTTCTTTCATTTTTTCCCTTTTTTGATTTTGTGAAGAAAGTTGTATAATATTTTAGAGCTCAAAATATTGAGATATTATTTTTCTCCACTTCTTCGATGGGGCTAAGATTTATGAATTGATCCAAAGAACCTGAGAGTTAATTCTGCTGTAATTCAAAAATTCAAATTGTTATTATTCTCAAGCACTGCTCCCTTGAAGTCAACAATGGAAACAAAAAAATTACTTAGTCAGCAGTACTCGGCAAACATAAAAACAGATGGAGGTTATCTGTTCCAGTGATGGTGGACTAACAGCAGCCATCTTGACAATGTATCACACTGCAATAAAACTACTACTAGGCGCAGGTATCCCAGGATACACTGGCTCTTAAATCACAAGCACCTCTTTAGAGCGGGATTTGGGGGTGAGAAAAAAGAATGGGCATTCTTTGTGGAAGGAACATATGAGCAAATATACAGAGGCAGGCAAGCCAATGTTACAAGGGTATTAGCAGGAATAGCGTTTGGTCTGAGTACAGAGTTCATAGAGGGGGCCTGTAGAAGATGGGTCTGCAATGGCAGAAAGGATTGTAGAAAGCCTTGAAATGGGGGACTAATTTCAAAGACATGGGGAGTGATTAAAAAGGGCTGACCCTTAATCAAATCTGTGCTATAAGAAGCTAAATCTGGGGGCGCCTGCCTGGCTCAGTCAATGGAGCGTGGAACTCTTGATCTCAGGGTTTTAAGTTCGTTGGGTGTAAAGATTAATTAAAAAAAAAAAAAGGAAAGCTAAATCTGTACCAACATATGGGATGAACAAGAAGAACTTTGAGGGTAATTAATACAGGATGCTATGACTGTCCAATGGTGAAGTAATGAAAGCTTGAATTAGGATACTGGTGTTAGGACGGAAAGGAAGAGACAGATCCAGAAAATGATGGGAAATTAGGAGAGAATTATAAATGGGTACAAAGTGGTCAGAAATGCTCATCAACAGTCAACTCAAGAAGCAAAACAACAACAGCATCAAAAAACCCTTCTTTCTGGGGAAAGTCCTATTAGCACCAGGATATCCTTAGGCTGTTGCATCACTTGGGATACTTTTCTTTGGGCTTTCCTGTCCAGCCTTTTAATGGTTCAGGTTATGCAAGGCTAGTCTATGAATTCTTCCCCAAATTGGTCACCCACCTGCATTTGCACCCATGCTGCCTTGGATGAACTATTTGTGCATCTAAGTGACCCTTTCCACCGGTGCCCTAGACACCACACCTCTCCCCTTCTCAAAGATCTCATCCAGTCTCATGCCTTCAGAGAACATCTCTAGGTGACTTTTCCCAGATTTATATTTAGAACCCAGACCTCTTGCCTGAAGTCCAGACCTGCATAACCAGCCTAGCATGTCTCTGTCCTCTCAGTAAAAACCAATTCCTTCCAGTCGCTCAGGCCAAAAAACAGGAGTCATCCCTGACTCGTTTCTTTTTCTCACACCCTACATTCAAATAGTCGGTAAAATCTGCCAATTCTTTTAAAGCATGTCAAGAATCTGACCTCTTCTCACTTTCTCTCACTTGCATTACTACAGTAGCCTTCTAACTCATCTGCCTACTTCAACCTTGCCCATTCTCAACATGGTGGCCAGGGCACTTTGAAAACATAAGTCAATCAGATCAACCTCTACTTAGAATTCCTCAGTGGTTTCCCATTTCACTCAGAGTAGAAGCAGGAGGTCTAGGAGGCCCTATGTGATATGTACCCCAGCTACCCCCCTGATCTCATCTCCTACTTCTTTCCTTCAGCCACAATGGCCTCCCTGATGCTCCTTAATGAAGTCAAATGCTCTGCTTCAGGAGAACATACTGCTCCCTCTGTCTGAAACGTTCTCCCCAGAGATACCCACCAGGTTCTCTCCTCCACCTTCCTCAATTCTCTGTTCAAATGATACCCCAAAGTGAGCCTTCCTTGATCCTCTATAAAATCATAAGCCCACCTCACCCCAGCACTCACTATCCCATTATCCTGTTTTAATTTTTTCTCTAGTGCTATCATGACTTGAATACCATTCTCTGAAAATTCATGTCCTTTCCAAAACCTCAGAATATGACCTTATGTGGAAATAGGGTCCTTGCTGATATAATCAAATTAAGATGAGGTCATAGGAATAGGCCCTAATCTGACTGGTGTCCTTATAAGAAGAGGGAAATTTAGGGCATCTGGGTGACTCAGTCAGTTAAGCGTCTGCCTTTGGCTCAGGACATGATCCTGAGGGAGTCCGGGGATTGAGCTCTGTGTCGGGCTCCCTGCTCAGTGGGGAGTCTGCTTCTCCCTCTCCCTCTGCACCTCCCCCGGCTCATGCTCTCTCTCTCTCTCCCTCCCTCATATAAATAAAATCTTTAAAAAAAAAAAAAAAGAGGGAAATTTGGACACATACTGTGAGAGAGCTCCCTGTGAAGAGGAGTAGAGACCAGAGTGGTTTGTCTACAAGCTAAGGACCACCAAGGACTGTCAGCTGTCACCACGAGCTAGGAGAGGGGCATGGAACAGATTCCCCTCAGAGTCCTCATATGGAACCAACCTTCCTGAAACCTCCACTTTGGAATTCTAGTTGCCAGAACTGTGAGGAAATAAACTTCTATAGTTTTAAGCCAGCCCCTCTGTGGTACTTTGTTACAAAACCCTTGGAAACAAACACAAGTCCTTACCACCATTTGACATTTATTTTCTTATTTGTTTACTGTCTGTGTTTCGCTATAGTGACTAGCACCTAGTAGGATGCTCCATCATTTGCTAAATGGATGAACGAATGGCCTAAACGTCACTGATTTACTGTGGGAAACAACGCCACAACGACCACCGGTGCATGTTCATTCAGACTCCAAGATCTCTGAACAAACTCGGATTGCAGGGTTAAAAATAATGCGAAAGGATCAGAGTGAAATGCCCTTGGGATGTGTGTGGTCTGTTCTAAAGTACACAACAGAATATGTTTTGTAGATAGGAAGCCAGCTGTAAAGAGCACACTGTGCACTCCCCTCTTTGTTCCTTTATTCTCTTTTAAAGATTCTTATGTGCTTGACTCATCCTGGGTATGTGGAGGAATGTGCCTTACTACGCCCCTGCTGTAAATCACTATAGATCTATATCGCTGTAAAAGGTATATAAGAGTATGGAAAATAAACCTCAGCACCTTGGGCTGTTTGCCTGGGGTCCCCTGTGCCTCGCTATACTGTCGTCTCTTTTTCTCAGTTCCTTCGCCGCCCCAGGTCCCCGACTCTCTGAGGTCGACAATTTACTCCTGCAAAACCTCTAAAGAATGGAAGGAGGTCTTCTTGAATTCCTTCATTTTAAACCCACACACTGCATTTTTAGAACTGGTATCACTAAGGGGAATGGATAGTCTAGAACTTTTTTATCACCACCCTTCACGTTAGTTTTACAGAGATGGAGATGGCGAAAATAAAGCTCGATGGAAGGGGGAAATACATAGACAAAGGTAAATGGGCTGTGTAAGAGATGTGTGCAGGCATGTGTGGAGAACATACCACTTCTTTTTTTTTTTTAATGGGGACGAGGGGCAGGGGCAGAGGGAGAATCTTAAGCAGGCTCCATACCCAGGGCTCGAGCTCACAGCCCTGAAATCATGACCTCAGCCAAGATCAAGAGTCGGATGCTTAACCAACTGAGTCACCCAGGTGCCCCAAAGATACCATGTCCAATGCTGTCCTATGTGCACATAGTCATCTTTCTGTTGTCACTTACTATGACTTAGCTCCATCCCACTTTGCTGTATGCTCTTTTTTCTTCTCTTAGATCACATTGATTGAGCCCACTAGGAATTGGGGGGGTAGTGGAGGAGTATTTTCCAAAATGTATTGTCTATGGCTATAACACCAATTTACCACACCCTAAAATATTAACCATCTTGACTACAACACAGCATTAACAGGGATTAACAGGGTTACTCCTAAGAGGAGACAGTGAGAAAGCAAGATAAAATGTGAGTTTGGGGAGGGACTGGAAGAGATGGGGACAATGAAGGAGGAGACTTCCTTTTCTTAACTTTTATGTACTACTCTATTATTATTTGATTTTTTTCCAGCGAGCATGCACTTATTTTTTAATGAGGAGAAGTCTAGGGAGCAATAAACAATTGTTTCTATTTCTAGTGAGCCTTAAATGGGTAGACATTTTTCATAGGTTGGCATTTACTGATGATGAAACTCAGAATACTTCTATTTCATGATCCTTTCATTTCTTTTTCTTTTTTTTTTTTTTTTAAAGATTTTATTGATTTATTTGACAGAGAGAGACACAGCGAGAGAGGGAACACAAGCAGGGGGAGTAGGAGAAGGAGAAGGAGAAGCAAGCTTCCCGCCGAACAGGGAGCCCAATGCGGGGCTCGATCCCAGGACCCTGGGATCATGATCTGAGCCGAAGGCAGACGCTTAACCGACTGAGCCACCCAGGCGCCCGAACCTTTCATTTCTTTTTTATTTTTTGCACCATCTACTTTTTTCTTTCTGTTTATTACTCATATACTTAAAGGGCTGTATTAAAAAGGACCTTCAAATTATTTAAGTTTACCCACTGTGCTCAGGAAAGACTACCAATGTGAACCGAATTTGCTACAGGCAAATCTTATCTCTGGTTTATATATTCAACGCCTCCCTCTCATCCTGTACATTTAAAATTTCAATGTATAAGTCTTGTTGGCTTCATTACAGTCCATCTAAGAGTAATTAGAAATGGGGATAATTACGGGATAATCCAAGCTTAATTATTCCATATATTTTCTTCTCAATGTATGAGACAAATAATGAATCAAACAAAATAAACCCATGCTTGAGAAAATGGCACAAAAGAAGAAACAAATGAAAGGAGGGAATAATGAATCTATAAACTTTCCAAATCTATAAGCACTGACCTAAGACTTATGTACTAAAATACCTATTGTCAGGGCACGTGGGTGGCGCAGTTGACTCTTGGTTTTGTCTCAGGTCTTGAGCTCAGGGTTGTGAGACTGAGTCCCGTATTGGGCTCTGTGCTCAGCAGGGAGTCGGCTGGAGATTCTCTCCCTCTCTCTCTCTGTCCCTCCCTCCACTAGTGCTTTCTCTTTTTCTCTCTCTCCCTCTCTAATAAATCTTTTTTAAAAAAATACCTATTTATCACTAAATTGTAAATTGATTTTCATTACTTACAACTAATCATCTCTGTGCTCCAACAAGTTCCCGAATCCACACAAATTTTCCTGGACTGGTCATTCACTAAAGTAAATGGATTCCTCTCATGAAGCAGAGGATTATGAAACACAAACATAATCTTGTGATACATGTATCTAAGTTTAAAAAAATTTTTTTAAACTCCAATACCTGAAGACTTTTATTTAAAACACACTCTATTACCTGAATTGACGCTGTTTTCTTTACTGGTACTCTGCAGAGATTCACTTGGGTCTCCAGATTTTTGTTTAGCTAGGGTTAGGCAAAAATTATAAAGGTCTCACCAGTCCACAAGGTCTCAAGGGGAATAACTTTCAATACTCAAAACATCATGGAGAATGACCAGACAAAAAATCAACAAGGATATAGATTTGAACAAACTATCATCTACACTGACCTGACATTTGCAGAACCTTCGACCTAATGACAGCAGAATATACATTATTTTAAAGGGCATATGGAACATTCGTCAGAACAGAGTATAGGCTAAGCCATGAAACAAGTCTCAATATATTTGGAAGGGTTGAAACCATTCAAAATATGTCTTACGACAGAATGAAGATAAAAATCAACAACATCAAGAAATTTGGGAATCTCCAGTATCTCCAAATTAAACACTCTTCTAAATAATCTAAGGGTCAAAGCAGTAATCATGAAAGAAATAAGAAAGCATTTGAACTGAATGACAATAAAAAACACGATGTATCACAATTTATGGTGTGCAGCTAAAGAACTGGTTAGAGGGAAATGTATAGCTTTCAATGCCTACGTTAGAAAAGAAATGAGGTTTCAAATTAATAATCTAAGCTCTACTTTAAGAAACGAGGAAAAGAGGACCAAGTTAAATCCAAAGTGAGAAGAAAGGGAATAATAAAGACAAGAGCAGAAATCAATGAAATAAAGACAAAATAATGGAAAATCAATAAAAGCAGAAATTAGGATCTTTAAAAGATAAGCAAAACCATAAAGCTTTACTTAGATTGACCACAAAGCAGAAATGGAAAATCTGACCAAACCTACAATATGTAAAATAACCAAGTATTAGAAAGCTTCCCACGAAGAACCCTGGCCTAGGATTCACTGGCAAATTCTATCAAATATTTTAAAAAGAAATAATATTAATCTTGAAGGGGAAGAAAGAATACTTCTCAACTCATTCTATAAGGACTGTATTTCCCTGATATCGAAGCCAAAGATGCTGCAAGAAAGGAAAACTATAGAAAGGAATCCTTCATGGACATATACACAAAAATCCTAACAAAGTATCAGCAAAATGAATTCAGGAACATAAAGAGAAAGAATTATACATACATATATATATATATATATCCACTGGGCTTTATCTCTGCATGCAAGGCTGGTTTAACAACTGAAAATCAATGAATATAATAACATAGCATATTAACAGAAGAATCAAACCCACATTATCATTTCTATATAGAAAATGCATCAAAAAAATGCATCTGACAAAATTAAACATGCATTTGTAATAAAAACTCTCAACCAACTAGGAATGAAAAAAGAAAATCTTCAAGTCGATAAAGGGAATCTAAGAAAAACCAGAACATCATACTAACGGTAAAAGACTAAGAGCTTTCCCCTTAATCACTCTTATCATTCTATGATTGTTGGATATTCCAGTCAGTACAATCACGAAAAAGAATTTTAAGCTACACAAATTAGAAAAGAAGAAATAAAACTGCCTTTATTTACAGACAATATCATCCTGCATGTAGAAAATTCAGAGTATAGGAGCACCTGGGTGGCTCAGTCAGTTAAGTGTCTGCCTTCAGCTGAGGTCATTATCCCAGGATCCTGGGTTCGAGCCCTGTGTTGGGTTCCCTGCTTAGTGGGGAGTCTGCTTCTCCCTCTCCCTGTGCCACTCCCCCTCCTTGTGCTCTCTCTCTCTCCCTCTCTCTCTCAAATAAAATCTTAAAAAAAATTCTTAAGAAAATTCAGAGTATATAAAAACAATTAGAAGTAATAAACAAGTTTAATAAGTTTGCAGGATATAAGATCAATATACAAAAATCAATATTTCTATATACTGGCAACAAACAAGTCAAAAAATAACTTAAAAAAATTCCATCCGCGATAGCATTAAAAAGAATAAAATACTCACAAAAATTTAACAAAAGAAGTGCAGGACTTGAATACTAAAAACAACAAACACTATGGAGAGAAAGTAAATAAAAGCCTAAATAAATGGAAAAATATCCTATGTTCATGGGTTAAAAAATTCAATATTGTTAAGATGGAACTCCTCCTGGGCACCTGGGTGGCTCAGTTGGTTAAGCGACTGCCTTCGGCTCAGGTCATGATCCTGGAGTCCCGGGATCAAGTCCCACATCGGGTTCCCTGCTCAGCGGGGGGGTCTGCTACTCCCTCTGACCCTCTTCCCTCTCGTGCTCTCTGTCTCTCAATCGCTCTCTCAAATAAATAAATAAAATCTTTAAAAAAAAAAAAAAAGATGGAACTCCTCCCTTAGTTATTCTATATGCTCAATGCAATCCCCATCAACATCCCAGGGGACGTTTTTCTATAAATTGAAAAGCTGAATCTAAAATTTATATGGAAATGCAAAGGACCTAGATTAGCCAAAACAATGTTAGGAAAAAACAAAATTGAAAGACATATTATAGTATTTCAAAGCTTACTATAAAGCTAAAGTAATTAAAATAATGTATCAATGAAGAACAGACATAGGTCAATGTAAGAGAATTGAAGGGTATAGAAATAAACTCTTACATGTATGATCAGTTGATTTTCAACAAGATACCAAGGCAACTGGATGGGAAAAGGATGTGGTTTTTCCAATAAATGATGCTGGGACAACTGGTTACCCTTTGAAAAACAATACATCTAGGATACTCACCCTCATAACCATTTACAAAAATCAACTCAATGGATTATAGACCTAAACCTATCAGAAGAAAATCTTTGAGACTTGGCTAGGCAAAGATTTCTTATGTAAGACTGCAAAATGATAATCCATAAAAGAAAAACTGATAATCTAAAAAATCAAAAGAACATTATACTTCAAAAGACACCACTGAAAAGATAAACCACAGACTGTAGAAAATATATGCAAATCATATATCTGACAAAGGACCTGTATCCAGAATATATACAGAATTCTCCACATCTAGATAAGACAATTAAATTAAGAAATGGGGAAGAGATTCGGATAGATATTTCACCAAAGAAAAAATATATGAATGGCCAATAACCATCTGAAAAAAGGTCAGCATCATTAGTATTTAAGGAACTGCAAATTAAAACCACATAGGGATGCCAACACATCGCCATCAGAATAGCTATAATTGAAAAGACAACACAAGTGTCATCAAAGATATGGGGAAAGTGGAACCGTCATTCACTGCCAGTGAGATGTTAAACGGTAGAACTGCTTTGAAAGGAGTGTGGCTGCTTCTTAAAAAGTTAAACATAAACTTCCCAGCAATTCCACTCTCACCCAAGAAAAACAAAAAAATACAAAGACCTATAATTTTCATAGCATTATTTATAATAGCTAAAAACTGGAAACTATCCAAATATACCCATCAATTGGTGAATGGATAAACATAATGTGGCATATCCATAAAACAGAGTATTTTTCAGCAGTAAGAAGAAATCAATTATTCAGGACGCCTGGGTGGCTCAATCGGTTAAGCCTCTGCCTTTGGCTCAAGTCATAATCCCAGGATCCTGGGATAGAGCCCCACATCAGGCTCCCTGCTCAGCAGAGAGCCTGCTTCTCCCTCTCTCTCTGCCACTGCCCCTGCTTGTGTGCTCTCTCTCTCTCAAATAAATAAAATCTTAAAAAAAAAAAAGAAATCAATTACTGATACATGCTACAACATAAACAAACTTCAAAAACTTTATGCTAAGTAAAAGAAGCCACATGCAAAAGACTGCATAATGAGTGTTCCATTTACAGAAAAGATAAATCCATAGAAACAGATGTGGTTACTTGGGGTGGTGATAGTTTGAATGGACTACAACTGGTCAGGGGACCTTTTTTGGGTGAGAGAAGTTTTTAACTGGATTACGGTGATGATCATATAACTTTATAAATTTACAAAAGATCACTGAGTTGCACATAGAATTAGTGCAGAGACTTGTGGAGATCTACCACAGACAGAAAGGAAGCTTCCACTATGTTTCCACGATAGAATAACTGCTAAAGCTCAGATAGGGAATTTTATCCTCAGTGCCCCAAGGAAACACTACTGGATTCCAAGGACAAGGGAACTATCAAAAAGATCACGCTCATGAGAAATGGCCCCTGACTCCAATGGCCTACAGTGGCTATCTTGAGTGTTTCAGCTGCATCTCATTACCACTAAAAGACACAAAGAGATAAATTACAGGATTTCAGCAGTTTAATCTGACAAAGGAAATGAAAATGGGCCTGTATCAGTCAGCTCAAGCTGTCATAACAAAACACCATGGGCTAAGGAGGCTTCAGCATGAGAAATTTATTTTCTCACAGTTCTGGAGGCTGGTGCTATTATGGTCAGGTTTTGGTGAGGGCTCTCTTCCTGGCTTGTAGTCGTCACCTTCTCACTATATTCTCAGATGGCAGAGAGAAAAGAAAGATAGGAAGAGAAAAGAGAAGAAAAAGCACAAATCTAATGTCTCTTCTTATAAGGTCACCAATCCCATGAGGGCTCCACCCTCATGATCTCATCTGAACCTTATGACCTCAAAAACAAAAAACAAAAAACAAAAAAAAAGGCTGGGACGCCTGGGTGGCTCAGTCAGTTAAACGTCTGCCCTCGGCTCAGGTCATGATCCCAGGGTCCTGGGATCCAGCTCTGCATCAGGCTCCCCGCTCAGCGGGGGAGCCTGCTTCTCCCTCTCCCTCTGCAGCTCCCCCTGCTTGTGCGCTCTCTCTCTCTCTCTCTGTGAAATAAACAAATAAAATCTTTAAAAAAAAAAAAGTGAAAAAATTGTTTTAAAAAAAAAGTTAACTATTCTCCGTTGTCCAAAGGCATCCATGCTGACAATATTCTCAAGCCCTACTGAAACTGTGCTCCACATCTGAACAAAACTCCCTTCCCTTTTCTAGCCTAAAAAACAAGCATGCCATTTTTAAAAGTTTTATGTAGACGTGCCTAACAGACAGGACTAACTGTATCAAATTATACTTGCCACTTCTTTCTGTGTCAGCATATTTTTTGCCTTGGGCTTGCAATTTGAAAGGGGAGGGCCCAAACACTTTTATTGCATTTAAGTGGGACTCCAAGCTGTTTCTGGGCTCCTCTTAACACATTTCGGCTGATTAGTGACTATTTTAACAAAAGCCTAACATCCTTTCCTAAACATCTTAATTGGTTAAGAGCTTCTGTTGTTTGCCACGAGCAGTCACTTTAAGTCATTGATTAAAGCAGTTTGCACATCAGCACAATCTGAAATCAGTTTTCTTCTTCAACCAGCTGGGCTTAGGAAGCAATCCTGAGGACAGCCCAATTCAAGGAGAACCAAGTGCAATGCCCTGCGTGACGATCATGCACCATGCAAACAAGAGGCGCAGAATTTATAGGAGGTTGAGGGCAAGAACGGAAGTGCTGTAAGTACATCTGCTCTCTGCCTCCTAGATCGCACTCATTAGCACGCAGCGCAAGGGTGAACTCTGACAGCAAGCTGGAGAACATACCCTTCCTGGGAAGCACCCGTCACTAATCCGAGTTCCCAGCAGAGCCACCTGCGAGCACCTGCCTCGCAGCACTGTGGGCCCGGAGCATGATGGCACGCCGACGGGTCACTATGTTAAATGCGGCTTCAGACTAGCCTGCTCTTCTGGGTGTTCTGACGCGGGGAAAGTGTTCATGTGAGTTCCACATTTTCAGCCAGAGGGAAAAATACCCTTTCCATGTCTAACATAAAAAGGGGGGGAAAAAACACCCACTCAGCAGGTTTAAGGCAAGCAACCTCTGCCTGACAGGAGAGAACAAAACGCTGAGAGTGGGAACTCTGCTATGGCAGAGTGCATCTAGACCCCCTCTAATGCTCTCAGGAAGAAATCTTCGTGCTCACTGGGAACATACCCACAGCAAACAGCCTTTTATTTTTATGCTACCAGTTGGCTCTCTTTCTTAACAGATAGCCAGGCTACATTTTACAAGAATCATACCCTGTAATTAGACATCTTCTGATCCACAGATTGACAGGAACTTGAAAGAATTTAAAAAGCTGAGTAAGAATGGATAGAAGCCTTTTAGGAGAGTTGATGAAAACCAAAAAGACTTTCAAAGTGGTTTTGTGTGTATGACGGTCTTTGCTTCCGGTGTCATGTCTTTTTTCTTTCTTCTTTTTGTCTTCATTTGTAGAATCTCATTTTAATTATTTGGTTGACTAGTTTTATTATATTAAAATGTAAACTGCAGGGCAGTGATGGGCCATTTAATGAAATGTAGGCAACCCATGAAGAAGTTTAAGCCACAAGATCCAGTGTCCTCCACACATTTGCAGTCATCAGTGGAAAGTCAACGACTCCGGGCCTCAGTCCACCCCCAAGAAGATCCATGAGTGAGACACTCGGGGTCACGGCTACATAATTACCATGTCAAATCCTAACACACCCTTGTAGCGGGTCTCCTTTACACTTCCAAAGAAACGGATTGCTGTTTCCAACTAAGACTTCTTGTCATCGATGAATGAGACATAAAATAACCCTGACAGTCAAGTTCTGGGGTTTAATAATTTAAAACCAAACAAGTCAAAAGGGAATCCAGGGAACAAGTGGCATATTGAATAAAAAATATGAAGTATGGACTAAGCCTCTAGAACCCATAATCATGTGTTTTCTCTCTCCTGACTAGATGTGTCACTGCTGTTTTGGGAAAGGACTAATAAAGTGTGTCACACTGCTAAAAAATGACACAACTTTTATAGGGCTGAAGATGTTTACAATTTTAGTTACTGTTTGTATTTACTATCCTTCTTTCAAGACATTCAAGATATCTGACAGAACTTATTTTTCTTAAATTTACCAGCTCTGTGTAAAACAGAAAAAGGCCATATTCTTATCTTCCTACGTTTATCTGGAAAGAGCTATGATAAGTTACATAAGCCATACCCAAGATTACATAAACAGGCCCATTCTCTCTCTCTCTCTCTCTCTCTCTCTCTCACACACACACACACACACACACACACACACACACACACACACAGAGGAAATCTCTCCTAAGTCTCAATTCTTGGGGATCCACTCTTCAGGGCTTGCCTCATGGCGGAGAGTCATATAATGCATGTAAGTAAGCTACTGTGCACCTGGGACAGTGTCATCCCATACAGAAATGGAACTGAAAAAAATGTCTATTTGGCTTTGATGAATGATGTAATTTTATCATGAACTGTTACCACGTTCCATCCTGTGTTGGTAAATTTTAAGAAACACCCTTTAAAACTGAAGGAATATTGTTTGATAATCAATGAGAATGAGGTAGATGGGAGAACAAAAGCAAAAAGACTTGAGGATGAAAAGTGGTCCGAACAAAGTGAGACAAAACAGATTCAAGAAAAAAAAGAAAGGCCTCAGAGCCAGAAAATAAAGTGATCATCATCTAATCAGATGGGTATATGCACACTCCTGCTCCCTGTACTTAAATCTAATGGTAAACGTCCATACCATTCTTGCCTAGAATGGCTCTTCTTGACAGATTTGTTTTTTAAACCAACCATGCTCCTGTGAACTCAACTGGGTGGAACGGAGCTCCACCACCCTACCCCTATTTGGAAGCCTAATAGAGAACCTACAATCTTTCTTTTTTTTTTAAGACATTATTTTTTTAGGATTTTATTTATTTGAGAGCGAGTGAGAGAGCATGAACAAGGGGAGGGGCAGAGGGAGAAGCAGTGAGTAGGGAGCCCTATGGGGGGGCTCAATCCCAGGACCCCGGGATCATGACCTGAGCCCAAGGCAGACGCTCAACTGACTAAGCCACCCAGGCACCCCCAGAACTTACAATCTAAGTGGCAAAACAAGGTCCAGAGAACAAAGTTACATTCCATTCTTTCTGACTCAGAAGGTCCTCAGAGAACCTGTTTTTGAGACACCAGGTACATCCAAGCTACTTGACATAATATCTCATACTTAGTGGGAACATCTCAATTTAGACTTATCTTGATCACAGGAATTATTTAGAGGGTTGAAATAATGTGGCTTTTCCTCCTCCTCTAATTTGCTGTCTTTTGACCATTTTAGCATTCTTCCTAAGTAAAAGCAGGGAAGGAGCAAGGATTTTGAAATCCATGGTGTTCCTCCAACAGCTGGTGGAGGAGGGTGTTCACATAAAGGGATAACCTGGATTCAAGGAGTCTCTGAGAACGCTGTGGACTCAGGTTCTTCCAATAACCCACAATTGCAGATAACAGATATCACGGATGAAGGCACTGATGCACTTACGAATACCGTGTGAGAGAAACAAGTCTACTTTCACCACTGAGAAATGATTATTATGCATACGGCTGTGGTCAAGAATTTTTCTCTTCTAAAACTGCAGTGAGAATGGTGGGCTGGGTAGGGAGGGCGAACGAAAGGGATCAGAAAAAGAGGAGCACCTGAGAATCAAAGACAGCTTACAGAAGCATCAGCAGCCAGAAAGAACATGTTCCCGGGGTTCAGTGTCATCTCCTCTATGCCAATAAGCTTCGGACAAGAAATATCCCTCACTGAAAACCAGAAGGTAAGAAAATGTGTAGATGCCTACTGTAGACTTCTAGTGTCAAGGGGACAGGACCACAAAACTCTAGGTATGACTGTACTATTAAGCCAGACGGAAAGAAATTATACCCATATTTTAGTTTATAATAATAGGCAAACAGGTCAATTTCTAAGGGTAAAACAATCTTACCATCTATTACTGATCATGCTTTTGGCAACTGAATTTAAAAAGCAGATCTACCGGAGAAAAGAGAAGAGCTTCTCCCTCCTCTGCCCTCGGTACAGATCCCTGGGAGGGACAGAGGAGAGCAATACCAGAAAGGTAGCTTCAAGTTTGGAGGACAATTTTGGGCGTCAGGGAAAGTGAGTCTTCACTCACAAAGGGCCTTAGTAGAGATGCCCATGCAGAACACAGCTAGGAAAAGTAATGAACAAACAAAATTTCTGGAGCTTGAAGCAAGGCAAGGAAGGATAAAAGGGAAGCCAGGTTAGGACCATAAGACAGAACTGGTTGCTCACAGGTGGGCAGTCCCATTTCCCCACAGCCCTGCAGAAAGTCCGCCTTTGTGAGGTCACTGCAGAGCTCTGACTGGCCCAGTCCTAGACGGAGGAACAGAGGGACCCCACCATCACACCACCAGCAGCACACCAGGGCTCAGTCACATTCAACATAAAAGGACGGTCTACTCCTCAGAAGTCCTACCTACAGGCACAAGGTTGAAAATACATGACCTTCTTCTGTCTGAACAACAACAAACACGTGTAGGAAAGGAAGGCATTAGGAATCAGGAGAAACAGTCGGTTAAGTAGAAAAATCCAGTATTTGAAAAAGACAAGGATTTGAATCCCTGTGTGATTTAGGGAGAAGTTCATCTCTCCTAGTCGTAGTTTTTCGCATAAAATGGGGAGAATGCTACCTATTGTAACTTATATGCCACGTAGGGGTCACCTGCCCTTGTTACTTTCACAAGACTGCTTTGAATCCCCAATTCCATGGCCTGCGGAAACACTGTTTTCTGGAGATGTGCGCAAATTCTTAAGAATTTACTCTCTCATGGGGCCCTTCAGACTCTGGTCTCCTGTGCTCTCAGGTCCTTTCTCTGCTCTGCCTGAAGTAATTCCAGACCCAAAACTCTTTGTCTCTTCACCAGTTTCCCCAGATAGAGCTCTCAAACCAAGGAATCCAGAATTTTATTGACAGTGAATATTGGCAGTTATGAGTTGGGAACACACTGGTGAACACTGTGTCCTTATAGAAATTCATTCACTCCCTCTCTACTCAGCCCTTCCTTTCCTGAACTAGCTCCCGTTTTTCTACTTCTATGATGTCAGTAGAGTCCCTCTTCTCCGAACCCTGACTGGCTAACCACCAGGCTGGAGACAGGCTCAGCCTCTACCCTAAGCAGTTACCAAAATATTCTCCCAATTAAAAAAAAAATTATTTTTCTCAGAAAATCCTGGCACCAACTGTTAAAGCTCTACTGTCTTCTCCACTTGCTCACATGACTGCAAGAGTGCTCTGTGGGATAACTGAGACAAAGAATATAATAGCTCAGCACATACAGAATATGCTAGCACAATGACCTGAACACAGCAGACACTAGTGCCTGCCTTTACATTCGTGACCGTGCCAGATTGAGTCCCTGAAGAGACCACACCTCTACCAGCCAGAAAGACTAGTCACTTCCAAAGGGAGGACCTCTGCCTTTGGCCGAGGTAATCGACAACATATAATCAAAAGCTAAGAAGGCCTCCATCTTTCTTCAAAAACACGGTAATCATGACAGACAACGGCTGGCTGACTTGCCACAGTAATGTCTCTGCATTCTCCCAAACACAGTCACAATATGCAGCCAAGCAGAAAACAGCACAGGTAGGAATGCTATGAAAGCCTCCTTTGATCACCCCCATACATGCAGGAGAGAAATTCTGAAGTACTGTTTCCACCAATCCTTCTGGAAAGCTGTCACTTTAATTTCAGATCTCCTTCATCTACTTAGATGTAGTTTTGTTTTGTGTTAAACTCAAGAGCTTTTCTCCTGTATGGCAATTCTTAAAAGGGCAAAAAGCTCTTTCCCCACCTCAAAACACAAAACATATAGATTATCATAGTAACGAAGCTGGTCTTCCTCCGGAAATTCTCATGGGCTGGCCTTCGTGTTCCTGCCAGCAGGACTGGTCCGGGAGACCGTATGCTCTGGGGCCCAGGTGGTCACGACTGCCTATGGGCAACAGCACAAGCAGCCCAGGCATTTTGCTAGGATTCTCAGACTCTCAAGAAGTAACCTAGACCTGTGCCAGGCACTGCAGAGGATCAAAGTGGAAACTGTAGGGTTTCCTAGACATTTAGGAGTCATTTCTCCCCCTAAAATGCCAAGAAGTTGGGAGAGAAGTTCTGTGCACACGTTCCCATAAACACACGGACAGGCCTGACCCTGGATGGCAATAATGAACACAATGTTCTCATATGCACAAACCTGCAGGATTAGAACTGCCAGCCGCCTCTCCTTAAAGAGTAAACAGGTACTTGAACACAATCAAGCGAATGAATGTTGGTCCCAGACCCTCTGTCCATCCCAGGAAACTTTAAATATTAGCCCAAGCCTAAGTGGAATTCTAGGTTATTAATTCATAAAAAGAAAATGTGAGGATGTAGTCAATTTCAGAAAGATCAAATCTAGGGGCAGCAGGACGGTGTTCTGGGACTTGTGTAAAGAGGCTCAAACCCTTAGGCCTAGAACAAGAATTATGGGTCACTGAAAAGAGGAAGACATGACACAAAAATGTTTTATTCCAGAGGCACCTGGGGGGGCTCAGTCATTTAAGCATCAGACTCTTGATTTCAGCTCAGGTCATGATCTCAGGGTTGTGGGTTCAAGCCCCGCACTGGGCTCTGTGCTCAGCTCAGGGTCCATTTGTCCCTCTCCCTCTGCTCCTCCCCCCGCTTTCGTGTGCTCTTGAAAAAGTATTTTTTTTAAATGTTTTATTCCAAGTTCACTCACAAGACCCCAAAGAACTTCAGTGAAGTGGAACCAAGAGCTCTAAGGTTCCGGCCTACAGTTTTCTTAACAAAAAGACGTACAAATTAGCTCTTTTCCTACTTGGGCAGACCTGTGCTGAGTTTACCCTCACGTGCTCAGAGTGTTGCTCTGATGAGCTCACCAGTAACACACAATCACAAAGGTCCACTGTATAAGGATACCAACAAAAGGCTACACTTCTTAATCTAGAGTATAAATCCATTACCCTAATTATCTATCTTCCCTTAAATGCAGAGGCAACAGCATAGCACTCACCTTCCTCAAAGCTGGCTTTCTTCTGCCTCACTAGAACACGGAAGTTTTCGGCAGGATTCACACTTCCGACCTAGAATGCACACACAGACAATAAACCCGCAGATCACTTCTCTTTTTGGCAGCACCCCAGCAATACGAGATGGCTTAATGTAGTAAGTGTGCTCTTATAAAATAAAACCAAAGACAAAGAGAAGGTCCTTTCTATTCATTTCCATTTCCAGGGTTATGTTAAAAGCAGGCAGATTCCTGTGGCCAAAGAGCTGCCATCTGTACTTTCACTTATCTCTCTTTATGGAAGCGGACTTCTTTCCAGAGAGGTCAGAAGTACTACAACCCAAGTCAGCAGTCAGCTCAGCCAGAAGGCCTTATGTGACACAGTGCTGGTACATCCAGACACCCAACAAGTAGGAAGGGGAGGATTCTGCAGTGTGGGGTCCGTTCAGAATATATTTGCCCCACTGCAGAGGACATGAGAAATAACTGCCTGATCCTTGGTTTGCTGAAATGCCCTTTTGTGGGGACTGCTGAGGTCTCTCTGGCATTGAAGTTTTGGTAGAACATACAAACATGTTCAGCTGCACATGTCCCCCCCCAAAATAAAAGCAGATATTGTGTGAAGATTTACCATAGTGCTAGGTATGAAAGTTTCAAAGATGAAACTCTGCACACTATATGGCACTTCCTGATCATACATAGGTCTTTAATCTTCCAGTCCCAACCTGGAGGCAGCTGGGTGGCTCAGTCAGTTAAGCATCCAACTCTTGATTTCGGCTCAGGTCATGTTCTCTGGGTTGTGAGATCGAGCCCCGTGTCGGGCTCTGCACTGGACGTGGAGCCTGTTTAAGATCCTCTCTCTCCTTCTCTCTCCCTCTTACCCTCCCCGCCCCTCCCTCTCTTAAAAAAAAGAAAAAAAAAAATCTTCCAGTCCCAACCTCAACAAGCCCAAAGTATCACTCAGCTCACTGGGGAGAAGACAATGGGCTTCTATTACAGCTGGTAAACTTTGGTACAAAATGTACTAAAGTTTCGAGGTTGCTCTGGGATAGCAGTCAGAAAAGCTCTCAGAACAAATAAGGTCATGATCTTTTTTCTTTTATTATAAAACACTGAAATAAAAATCCAAATCATTTTCAGATGTTCAGTTTTCCTGAGAGCATTCCTTTTTAAGGTTGGAAAAAAGGCATGCCCCTTCCTAGTGCATTTGGCTACTAAGGGACAATTTTTAAAATTCATTGATTCAAAATAATGCCACTTAACAGAAAATAATATATTCAAGTTCCAAAACCTTCTCATTAAATAAAGAAGATCTCAAGTGTTAAAGGGTACTTGGTTTGGGAAAATGTTAAACTTGTGAAGCCTGTTCCGAAGTTACATATTAGAAAAGAAATAGAGAAGTCATGCTCTTAAATTTTACAAATTCGGAGACTAAGACTCCTATCATCAACCTCCACTTATCCCATCATTTTAACTAAACAGAAAGCTGCAAAGTAAAGCCAACCAAAAAATCTCTAACAAAAGTGCTACCTGAGCTATTCCATGCACTGCATATTATACCATGCTCTACGCACATGTGTCAAGGACAGATTTCTGTAGGTAATTCCCTGACAATAAAGGAAGAAGTGTGGGAAGGATGTACATGGTTCATATATTAGAAGCACCAGAGAAAGTGAATTATTAAAGGACTAACAAAAATTGATGCATTTCCGCACCGCCCCCCACCCCAAGTCCCAACCTTCCAGGAAGGCGGGAAGCACCCTGGGGAAGTACTGCTTACACTGGTGACACTTCCTTCAGCCAGGCTGGAGATGCTAAAGCAGGCCTCCCCTTCCTCAGTCTTCAGTTTTTTAGAGGTGGGACCCTCTTCATGGCTGGAAAAGAAATAAATGGATTTTTTCTCTTAGAACAGAATACACAATACAAAAACCAGACTTGGTTGACCCATGAAGTATACGTTTATTTTTCAAGTGTCAAAAATAAACAGCCGCACTTAGTCCTTGCTGACGAAGAGCCTGCCCCACCCCCACCCCCACCGCCCCAAATTCCCGAAGGCCTGACAGGAGCCACCCTGGCTCTGCCTCACAGCGCCAGAGAAGTCAGCAGCAGCAGCCTCAGCACAGAGCCCCCTCCGAAGATGAAACTGCAAGCAATGGTAAAGGAAACCCGGCATTTCAGGAAGAGACCCATTTACCCCTCAGATACCATCTGCTAGTTTCTGTCTCAGAATTGGTAGCTATTAGCTTTCCATGGACATGGATGACCTTTGGGTCTAATACCCCATCTTCTCCATCATATATGTGAGAGCTTTATAAGCTTCTGCTCACAGCTGTCAAAACTTACTAGACAATCCTTAATTAAATATGCAAGACCTTTTTCTTAATAGTGCTTAAACTATAAAAAACCACTTTCAAAAAAAGCCCTTTAATTTGTTCTTTTATAAACCTAATTCTATTTTGGGCAATATGCTAACAGTCCAACAGCATCTGTGTAGTAAGGGAAAGATGATTCCAAGGAACTGTATCAAACATCTTATCTCAAGTAACATGCTGGCTTCAACAGCCTGCCTTAAAGTCAAGAGGAGGACGAAAATTAATTGCAAAGGAGAAGAAAAACAGACCCAAAGATTCTGCCCATAATCTCCCTTAAGCTGCTGAATATAGAGACAGAATTTTTCTCCCAGACAAATAATCTGGGCCAAAGCAGTGGTCAAGAAATGGCTGAATGAGAAGGGAAGTTAGTAACCAAGACCAAAACTAAACGTGATGTGTTTTTGTTCAAAAGCCCAACCTTCAGAGAATGAGCCTTGAAGAAGAGGTCATCCTAAAAACAAAGAAAAATGAGGCATAAGCTGGCTTATTCAATGGTATTTCAATAAAGAATCTCTTACCATGAGATAAAAGGGCTGAAGTAATTATTACAGACTCATAAACATGAATTAAAACTTTTATTACTTGACATCTTTCCATTCAACACTTGCCTTTTTCCCTTTGAGAAGGAAAGAGAAGTAGAAGACAGAAGGATAGAGACAAGGAAACATGAAAAGGGGTGAGTCATCCAGAGCTCTTCAAGTAGAATAAGAAATAACCACACAAAGCCTTGATGGCAGAAACAGAGGAAAAATGCACAAGCCCAAGGGAGCATGAAATTCCATCAGAATTGGAGTCCTTTTAAGAGTCACAGCCATCTCAGTGAACCTTTGTCAGTTCTTCCCAAGAGAAAGACAATGTAGTACTCCTAGATTCAAGTCTCACTTTTTCCACCGACTAACCCCTGGACCCTTACGTCTTCTTAAAGGTATTGACTGGTATCTTAATTTTTGTATATATAGAGTTTAAAGTCTATTAAATGACTCCCCTCGCTGGTCTTCAGTTTGCTCCTCAGAAAAATACTATGATGAAAAGCACCATGAGCATATCACTACTCATCTACAGTCTTCCAAAAATGCAAATCACCTCATATAGTGTTGTTAAAAAGTATTATACATATAAAGCGCTATGCTTAGTTCTGTGAGAACACAAGGTTGAATCGCATGAAGAATTTCTTACACCCTCCAAAATATGGTTCTAGGGAAGGAAGGACAAAGAGACATGTATATCAATCCTCCAGGACTGGACAGGTAAAGATAATAAGCAGAAAGTAGTGAAAATTTGAGTATGGTTAATGTTCTCAAGACTGAACCATTTAATAGCATTATTAGGAATTTTACATATATTAAACTAATAATGTCTCTCTCTAGTGGGAAAGGGCAATGACTCTCATCCCAAAATTACCTGAAGAAGCTGAGCTCTGGAAGATAGAAATTATCCATGCAAGACCCTAGCAGACATACAAATGTCAACAGCTGCTGCATTTGGATGTCAGAATAATTTACTGTTCTCATTTTCTTGTTGTCTTTTATAAATATGTATATATTTTGTAATTCATCTATTTGGCCAAACTTTTACCTAATAACTTACTATATGCTGGCCACTACACTAGGCTCTAGATTCTAAATGTACAAAAAGTAATACACAACCAACACTTTCAGGAAATTCACCAAACAAAAGAGATAAATATATAAACAAGGGATTAACAAACTACTGTGGTAAACAGCATGTCCCTCTAAGAGGATAGCCAGTAGCTGTACTGGGCTGGGGCATGAGAGGCAGGCTGGGAAGTAGTGAGAAAGGGGGATGGAAAATACAGTAGCCCCCCCCATCCATGGTTTTTGCTTTACAGTTTTCTGTTACCCACGGTCAACTGCAGTCTGAAAGCAGATGATTCTCTTTATGACTTAGGGTCAGAAGGTCAACAGTAGCCTCACATTACGTCACGATGCCTGCGTCATTCCCTTCACTTCATCTCATCATGTAGGCATTTTATCATCTCACATCATCACAAGAAGGGTGAGTACAAGACATTTTGAGAGAAGGACCACATTCACAGAACTTTTATCACAGTATATTATTATAACTGTTCTACTACTGCTGTTAATCTCTTACTGTGCCTAAGTTATAACTTAAACTTTATCATAGGAATGTAATGTGTACATGGGAAAAACACATAGCATGGATAGGGTTCAGTACTATCCATGGTTTTAGGCATCCGCTGGGGGTCTTGAAACACATTCCCCACGGATAAGGAGCGGGGGGACCACTGTATCTAAATCACGGACACAGAAAGTGTGAGGAAAGAAAGTGGATCTCTAGGGAGCTGGATTATGAATAGGTACTTCTTTTCTTTCTGCTTATCTAGGTTTTCTCTTTTTTTAGGTTTCTCTTTTTTCTCTAGGCTTGATCTTAAGCCAATGTTAATGGAAAGCCACTAAAGCAAAGGTTTTTAATCAGGTGTCCAAGGATAGTAACAAGGAATTTGTGAACCACCTGAAATTATATGCAAAATTTAGTATGGTAGGTCATTTTCCTGGGGAGAGGGTTCACAGTTGTTGTTTTGTTTTGTTTTTTATTAACATATAATGTATTATTTGTTTCCGGGGTACAGGTCTGTGATTCATCAGTTTTACATAATACATAGTGCTCACCACAACACATACCCTCCCCAATGTCCATCACCCAGCAGCACCCTCCCTCCCACCCCCCTCCACTCCAGCAGAGGGTTCACAGTTTTTATCAGATTATTGAAAGGGTCCATCATATGCACACACAAAGATTAAGAATCACTGCGTTGATATGATCAGATTTGTTTAAAAAAAAAAAAATCATTCAGGTAGCAAATGCATGGTAGACTGGAAACAGGTAAGACCTGAAAGGGAAATCATTTAAGGGGTTATCTCAGTAAAGCAGGCCAAACTGAGGACTATAGAAGAGCAATGGCAGTGGGAGATGCTAATACGAGCTAACTTTTTTTTAAACATTAACCATGGGCTAGTCACTACACCAAGCATATTTAAAATACCTCAGTTAGCTGGGTGATGGACACTGGGGAGGGTATGTGCTATGGTGAGCGCTGTGAATTGTGTAAGACTGATGAATCACAGACCTGTATCCTTGAAACAAATAATACATTATATGTTAATAAAAAAAGTCAGTTAAACTTCACAACCACCTTAAGAGTTAGCTATCATTTATTGACCTTTTACAAATGAACATAACAAGGTTCAAAAGGGCCTGACCTTGTCTAAAGCACACAGTTAGTAAGGGGGTCCACAATGAATTCTGTACTCTAAGGCCACTCTCCCGTAGGGCCTCTGAAAGGTACATATTTGTTACCGCAAATAGCACAGAGCAACTTGCCAATTTTAACTACCATTGAAAGGAAATGCTTCGATTTGGATCCAACTCTACTTGGCTGCAAAATCAGTGCTATTAGCCACTATACTAACCTGAAGCAAAGGAGGAGGTTTGAGGTAAAGCTAACACAACTTGGTAAACCAATCAGACATGGAAAGTAAAGGAAAGGTATCGGCTCCCTGGAAATTAGGTGTCATTCACTAAAACACAGAATAACAGCATGAAGAGGGTTTGAAGGGAGCATGGCAGGAGACAGAAGATGATGAAGTCATTTCTGGACATACTGAACTTGAGGGATCTATAGATACTTCAGATGTCCAGAGCACAGGATGGAAGCATATTAGAATAGACAGATATTCAGTAGTTTCTGAAGACCTGTACGTGAAAAAATAAAAGGTCTTGAGACATGCATTGCTGAGGCAATATGGCATAATGGTTGGGAAGGCAATCTCTGGAGTCAGACTGGGTGTAAACCCTTTCTCCAACACTTAACCCCCTGTGATCTTGGGCAAGTTTCTTAGCTTCTCGAAGCCTCAGTGTCCTCAGCTTTAAGAGGGAGTTAACAGAAGAATCTACTCCCCAGAACGGCCAAGACGGTCCACATAGGCAAGGCATGTTTACAGTGCACACACCTGTGTCCAATACATGTCAGCTCTTTCTGAGAAGGAGTCCTACAGGACAGAACATCAACACTTAAGACGAGGGGTCGGGGGGTGTGGGGGGTAACAGTACATTTTGGACTACACTGTCAGAGGCATCTGAGAGGAAACTGCAAAGGTTTAGAAAGAAAAATCTGGAGAAGCTAAAGTTAAGGAAGATATAGGAGTCCCAAGGGGGAAAATAACTGACAATGTCAAGTGCTACAAGGAGGTCAGGAAAGGAAAGGACCGCCAGGCTGAAGGAAATTTCCCAGTTAGTGTCTTATGGAAGATGGGTTGCAGGGAAGTGGTGGGGGCTGGGAAAAGCAGCAGTGTGGACGTTTCTTCCAATAAGCCTACCTTATGGAAGGAAAGAAGATGGTAACAGGCAGCAATCCAAGGGAGAAAGCTGAGGGCATGATTGTATTTTGATTTGGATCTAACGTGGAGGCAAAGGAGCTGGCCAGGAGGGAGAAGATGAAAACACAGAAAGAGGGAAGAAATTATTAGTGGACAGAGGTATCAGATGAGACAGAAGATGGCATCCCAGGACACAGGTGAAAGGACAGACTTTGGACAGGACGAGGTACCCCCTTTCCACTGAGACCCGAAAGAAGGAAGCTGGGGCTCCTGAGTGGCTCAGTCAGTTAAGCGTCTGACTTCGGCTCAGGTCATGATCCCAGGGTCCTGGGATCAAGCCCCATACTGGGCTCCCTGCTCGGTAGGGTAGTCTGCTTCTCCCTCTCCCTCTGCCCCTTCCCCCCACTTGTATGCACACTCGCTCTCTCAAATTAATAAATAAAATCTAAAAAAAAGAAAAAAGGAAAGAAGTAAGTGAAGGCAGACGCAGCACAGGTATATTTTTAGAGGAAATGGGCCACAGTACTGACGCATTCCCACCTACGGGTCTCTATCATCCCTATGACACCGCTATCACCACTGGAGTCATCTCGAATATGCCAGGGACATGACAAAGATTTGTAAGTCATTTCCTCACCAACACTGTATGCTTACTATGTGTTAGGCACTGTACTGGGTTCTAGACATGCAACAGTCATTAGTATATATTACTCAATTAACCCTCATGACAACTCCATGAGAGCTATTCCTAGTATCCCTATCTACCCAGGAGGAAACTGAGGCTTAAGGTGGATAAGCAGCTTGTGCCTAAGGTCACACTGCAGAGCAAGGGGACCAGCTCACATTGTCGGACTCTGGAGTCTGAGGTCTATACCAGTAACCAGGTGAGGTTGGTCGCTGAAGGTAAGTGGGGAGGATCTTAGGGGACTTGAAAAGAGGAGGGAAGTTTAGACTATATCTGCACAGAGACAAAAAGAAATCAAGATCACATATGAGTTAGCTGCCCAAACAAGATTAGACCTCCAATGTCCTAATTCTCGTGTTGAAGTTCCCTGTCCAAGAGACGACATTATCGTTTCAAGGGTGGGCAGCAACACTGAGGGAAGCAATACTTTTATATGGTAGGGGTAATAGAACATTTTTGGACTACATTGTCAGATGGTGCTCCTACCTTTCTGAAATGAAGAAATCACTCCTAACACTCAGGATTCAACAGGTCCAGCATGAATACTAACCTTCTCAAATATTCATTGGATATTGATACTATTGGATAATGATACTATTATTGCTTTGGGTTCTGACTCCTGCCTTCCTTTCAGATAGTTCAAACTGCTTCAGTATCTGTGATTTCATTGTTAAAATATCTTGAGATGAGGCTGTTGTTAGATGGAGAAACTCTTGTAAAGGTAAATTAACCAAAATCAGATCGAGAGTGGCAAAGCTGGAATAAAAACTGGTGATTCCCAGCTCAGGACTCTTGTCTTGGCCTGACACCTCCTGCACAGACATTTACCCACTCCCCAGTCTTAGCCCCTCACCTCTACAATGGAACTAGGTACTGTGAATATGGAGGTGCTGAATATACACAAAAACAAAGCCAGTTGTTAGCAATTTTTCCCCAGTAGGGAGACCACCTCTAAAGCTGGTTGAAGCCTCATCATTAAAATTGAGGGGTTGGGTGCCTGGGTGGCTCAGTCGGTTAAGCGACTGCCTTCAGCTCAGGTCATGATCCTGGAGTCCCGGGATCAAGTCCCCGGATCGAGTCCCCGGATCGAGTCCCACATCGGGCTCCCTGCTCAGCGGGGAGTCTGCTTCTCCCTCTGACCCTCCTCCCTCTCGTGGTCTCTGTCTCTCATTCTCTCTCACAAATAAATAAATAAAATCTTTAAAAAAAAATAAAAATAAATAAAATAAAATAAAATTGAGGGGTTTAAGAACCTTGCAGAAGGGACTGAGTCATTCTTCTTAAATACAGGAACTACTCAATAAATATTTATTAAATGAGTCATTTCTGCAGTTCTTAAAAGCCTGGAAGATTTCTGAGAAGAAAGGGTTGAGAATAGGCCTGTGAGTAGGTGTGTGTGAGCGAGATAATCCCTAGGCCCCAGGCCGATGACTTGGCAATGTTGCAAACCACTATGGAAGCAGAGCACAAGCAGCCCGCGATGCGCTTGGGCTTCCTCGAAGAGTGAGCAGGAGGAACAGAGCTGAAGGTGTAATCACTGCAGGGATCCAATCACAGAACAACAGTCTTCGGGGGCCTTCATGGTGTGCTTTTTAACCAGATTAATTTACATTTTAATCAACGGGAGGAGGGAAAAACAGCCCATTTCTTTCCCACAACACCAGAAGGTAATCAAGATCATGCACTGGAGCTTTAATACACAGAGAACAGCCACATGACTGTGGCAAGACCACAGCAAACCTGTCTCGGGAAGAAAGGGACTCAGAAGTGTACAGAGCTGTTCTAAAATCCTAATCCAGAGGGATACAGCAGATGAGGATAGCAGAGGGAAAGCGGATTTTTAGTGACAGTCTGCCTATGTAGAAGAAAAAGAAACACACAGCTCTCCAGGATGTGTTAGGAACGCACATGATAGAACATACCAATTCCATGATTTTTTCCTTCCAATTCTGACAAAGCTTGGGGTATTAACCTCTAAAAAGTCACAGAACATGCAAAGCTTTCTATTCAATGTGGAAAATAATTCAATAAATTAATAATTTACAGAACCCTGTGATGGTTTCTGAAAATTATTCTGTACTCCTCCAAGGGGTATTACAAACAGTATGCTTTAGTCTGTCAATAAAGATACAGGTGTGGGAAGGAAATCAAAAAAAGAAAAAAAAAATTATGGTCTAAAACTGAATCTTAGAATGTAACCTAAAGAAATGAATAGATCATTTTGATTTGGGGAGAAAAGTCACCAATAACTGAACCCACACCTGGTAAAATCAATGTTATACACCTAAATGATTCGGGATCATCAACAACTTGTTACAATTTTTGTTTTGCTTTGAATGTAAACTGACACAGATTGTGAACAGCATCTGATGAGGGAAAAAACTTATTTAGCTACCTGAAAGCTTGATTTGGTTTAAGCTTGATCACAGGAAAGCATTTTGCAGTCCTTAAACTACAAATCCCTCACTCCTGGTATACCCAAGTACATCACTGATATAGTAAGAGCACAGCTAAAGAAGGATCAGGTTTTCATCCTTCCTCCCACTTTTCTTCCCAAAATCTCACTGCTATTCTCTGATGCCAGCCTCCCAATTGAAAAAACTTATGACCTTGAGCCCTGTCCTCTCAGTCCCAGCACCCTACTTTAAAAACAGGAAAAGTTAGTGTTAGATGTTCAAAAACTGTTTAGCCTTCCCATTAAACATAAATCACCAAGAATGTGATGCTGATCAAAATATCAATAACCCAAAATATAGCTCTAAATTCCAGGTAGAAAAAAAAAGAAAAGAAAAGAAAAATAAATTCCAGGTGAATTTGTAAGGATAATAGGTCTACAATGGACAGACAGGAGAAACGACTACTTTCAATGCAAGGGTCAAACATCAAAAGGTTTCTTCCTTCAACCACAGACCCATATGCAACTCTTAATTCCAGAGCTCCTCTAAGACTGCCCAGTCTTACGTACAATGTCAAGTGCAACTACATCGAGTACTTACTTGTCTTGGAAAATGTTCTGAGCAGTCACTTGATCCTTTTTCTTGATGACTTCAGTCAGAGGGAAAACGGTCTTTATTTTAGAGAGCAGAATCTGACATTTAGCTGTCACCTCAGTGGGGGGGTCCAGCATATTCAAAATATGCTGCTGAATAGGGGGCAGAGGCTCCTGGGGATGTAAAGCTCTATGTAGCAGACACTGTGGAAAAGGAAGAAGGGTTTTAAAACACAGATGTAGACATCATACCCACCACTAGACTTTTCTGATCGGAGATCCTCTGTGTTTAGTTTGCAAGGGCTATAGGATTCCTACCACCTCTAACAGGGAACAAAGAGGTGGCCTCGGAAGCACCTGGGTTAGCAGGACACCGGCAACATCTACAACCAACTGTAAACTAGATCTGAGCCCAGCAGTGCCATCAGCTGCAGGCCTCTTAGAGAAGAGGTTCATCTTACAGAAACAGGCTGCTGCTTCTACCACCCAGACAATACGCAAGCCTCCCTAAGACGCATCATTCCAGAAACGTCTAATCCTTTTGGCTTCCCTCAGCAGACTGCTTTCTCCCTTGCATAATCTTAGACAACAGTGTGTAGCAAGTGAAAACGGGGCTCAGGTGGAGCTGCCAAGCTCGGTGAGTCCCAGGGAGAAGTCTGCGGGAGAGACAGAGTACTGGTCTGTCCCAAACCCCCAGAGTGCTGAGTTTGGGCTCTTCTCCACTGGTCGATCTACTTCTGTCCATGTGCTCTCCCAGCACTCTTGTCTGGGGACCAACCTCTCGAGTGGGAGTCAGCACAATCACCTTCTAACGGGGCTCCCTGAATCTATTTTCACTGTCCCGCATAGCTGAAGCCGTCTTAAACCAAGCCCTTCCCACACCCGAAGAAGTCAAGCACACCACAGCGCCTCCCTCATCTGCCTCCCTCACTCTCCCACCCCAGCTAGGACAGGCTCTTCCTGCTTCACTCCCATGCCAGTGCAGCCCAGGCTTTGGGGCCTGTTTTATCACTCTCTCTGGCTCATAGGGCTCCCCCTAGATCTCACGGAGTTGGCCCTTTTCCATCCTTCTATTCTCTGCTCAAATACCACCTCCTCAGAGAGGCTTACCCTGACACTCTACTCCCATCCTGCCGCCCAGCTATTTCCCGTCACCCCTGTTTTATAGTTTGTAAAGCATTTGTCATATCTAAAATTATCTTATCTTACACTTTACTTGTTTATTATTTAACCTCCCCTCTTAAAACCAGAGATCTTGTTTGTCTTGTTTACTGCTAAATGTCAGGTACCAAAAACAGTGGGTGGCACATAATAAGCAGCTAACAGGTATTGGTTGAAGGAATGAGGGACTCTTTCCCGGGACTCTGTTTGTTGATACAAGTGTCAGGAAGCGGCACCAAGGACGGGCCGGGATCAAGGCCAGGGCTGGTCTGCACTGCTCCCATGAGTGGAAACCTGGACAAGCCATTCCATTCAGTCACCAGTACTGCTTTCCGGCTACGAAGCCAGGCTTTGGCAATGCCAGCATCTGCCCAGAAAAGTAAAAACTCTCAAAGGAATATAGGAAGGTAAACAATAGGAGGAGGACAGGGAGGTAAGCAAAATGAAACTATCAATTCACTGACCTTTTCTTTCCTTTGCTAAAGAATCATTCCAAAATTCAGTTGGAGAATAAGACTCCTACCATTCCCACCTTTAGAAGACTTAAACCTTGATAATTTTAAAGAAAAAAAAAACCAGGGAGCTGAAAAGTTCTTACAATTCAAAATACTGTTTCATATCACAAGGTATATGACTTATACCACCCCATGGACTGTTTTCCTATCCTGTAGAAAATGTAAGCTACAAGTCTCCATTCTAAAAAACAAAAAACCTCAGCTTAAATAGTAAATATCATGAGTTGATGTCCTCTAGAACTTTCATGTGCTGCTCCCTCATCTCAGTACACCAAACCACACTCTTCCTTCTCCATAGTATATTCATTTGTCTCAGAGTCTCACTCCCGTTTTCCTCTTTCCTAATTACTCGAGGTTCCCTTGAGCATCAACAACATCAGCTCATTTAATGTGAAGCAAAAGGAGAAATCAAAGTGATCCCAAACCCTATGAATCTACCCCCAACCTTCTTGTGCATAATTCTTAATTCACAGTGCTCTCCCTCAGGTCATTAAATTACCTACAAAGCTTAGAAAGCCCTCAAGATGTAAGGAGTAATCTCACACGCAACACAGCAGACTACTCTGGAAGATTCTGTGATATTCAAATGACATTTCTGGGAAAAGAACTAGGACAAACAATGGACAAATATCCTACCCAACCCCCCCCCCCCCCCACTGAAAAATATTCCAGATCTTCAGTATGAATTCTAGGCAATTCTTTCAAACAGTGTCATCACCCTATAGGAGATGTTCTAAAGCATCAACCACTCATATTTTTTCAAAGGTTGCATTTTAGATAAAACTAAGCAGGATACTTACCAAATTCATTCAATCAAAAAATCTCAATTCATTCAAAAATTGAGGTTATGAGAAAGTAACACTATTTAATAGCAAAGGAGCTGAGATTATAATCTTAAACTTATTTCTATTTTAAGCAACTGTTTTTCTTTGATATGATTTTTACAATTTGAAAAAGACTAGAAAAAAAAATCCACAGGCCACATGGTTAGCTTATAAGTTATCAATATGTTGATTTTACCAACACTGTATCAACGATTTAAGAGGCAGGTGTTACGGTACACTTCCCCAAAAATGTTATCTTTCAGCATTTCTTTCCAAAATTAGAAGTAAATTAACCTGTTGTCAACAAATTGATGGTTAACCTCTCCGTACTTTTGCGCCCTACTCCCAGCTCATTTTCTCTCAGCTATGAAATGTTTCATTTACAAAGGAAATGTTCCTGGGCCCCACATCCTCGTTAGCTTCCCGTGTCCTCTCTCTCTTCCCCTCCATCAGTAGAGCTTCCTCCTCCAGCCCTGCTCTACTCCACTGCCGCGAGGCCCTCAAAGTCAGCAAAGACTCCAGGACAGACCCCGAAGGCCCAGGCCATGCCCACCCTCACTCACCAGTGAGCAGCGTCTGACTTGTGGTTCTTTCCTTCTGGACAGGCTTCACTCCCTGTGTTTTCCAAGGCACCAGCTTCTCCTAGTTCTTTTGACCTCTCTGCCTTTTTCTTGGGTGGGGATGTTGGTGGTGGTAGTGGTGACAGGAACATTTCATTTTCTCTTTCTGTCTATCCCTAATTATTCACTCATACATTGGTGTCCAGGACTGTTCTCTTATCTTCTCCCGTAACATACGGTCCCCAGGGGATCTCATTCACTGCTATCTCTACCCGAACGAAGAGGACTCTCAAGTCCTGAATTCTCTCCTGGGCTCTGTATCCCTACCTCCAACTTCCCACTGGGTGTCTGTACTGGGATACAGCCAACAGATAGCTCACATTTAACACCTGCAAAAATACGCGAACTGCCTTTTCTGGCTGTTCATTCTGTATTCCCCATCGTCATTGACAGTGACCCCATCCCTCCACGCATCCAAGCTAGAATCCTGTTCTCTCCAATTCCGATTTCTCCTCAACTACATCCAGTACCTTAGATCCTGCCTCCTCTGCCTTTACATTTTCCCTCTCCGCTCTCCCTGTCGCTGCTTTAATTCGGGCCTTCACGGGGGCCACTGCAGCTTTTCTCACTGGTCTCCCCTCTGTCTCCATGCCACCATCAGAGCCCATTTCCACAGATCTGTCACCCACCTGCTGACGAAATCCTGTAGGGACTTCCCACTGCCTACAGGGTAACCTCCAAGGGACTGGCGCCTCATGATCCTCCTTCTGCTTACCTTCCCTGCCACCTTTCCCATCATTTCCCCACACAGCCTAGTGCAACTAGCTGGCGGTCCCCAAATCCAGCATCCTCCTCCATGTTCCCGTGCTTCTGCACATGCTCCTACTTCTGCCTGCCATGGCCCCGTCACATCACACATCCCCTTTCTTCCTCGGTGAAGCCTCCCTTCAGTCATCCACCTGTGAGAAATCTTTTCCCCACAGTGTTTTGTACCCATCACTGTTGTACCTATTGGTTTTGCATCTCCTCTCCTCTCACTCCCCTGGGGGAGAGGGGTCCTTTCAAGCAGTGAGTTATTTGATCTTTAGCTCGTGGCACAATGTTAGTATTCAATAAAGATTTGTTTTTGTTTTTTTTTAAAGTGAATTCAATTTATAAATGCCATAGTAGTAATACTTCCTTGTACAGATAAACCATATTAAAAACTCTCCCCCACAAAAGAAAGCAAGGTTGCTAAGCTGGAAAAATCAAAGCTGCCAGTGCCTGCAGCTTTGAAAGGTAACAAATACCTACGCTTGTGGCTTGTTATCTATTCACCAACCCAATAAACAGGTATTGAGGCAGACGGAACCCACCCTCGACAAATCTGCCAACTATTACAAGTTTCTGCTTTTCACCACAGTGACCAAATATTTTTGCAAGCTTCCCACACCAACTGGTCTGCTCCTCCCTTCCCTACAAATGACGAAGAGCTTCAGGTCTTGAAGTCCACTTGTCAAAAACACCAAAGAAGTTTATACAAGTCGTGTACACTTGACTACACTTGGAATACTGAAGTAGTCACTGAGTTAGCCCTTTACATCTTAAGCTTTATATTCTGACTTTAGAAGAAAAGATTTGTTTTCACTACTTAAAAGAAATGTAAGCATCAAAACAACAGGCAGTTTCTTCTGAGTAAGAGATCCTTTGAAATTACAACAGGCCCCGATATGGACTTGAGACAGTTAAAGATGCTTTGAGAAAGGAGTCAAAAGGGACAATCAGTGGTCTCTCCTTCACCTCCCCCTACACCTCCCCCATCCCTGCAAGAGTAGGCCCTCCACTCCTCTGTGGAAAAGAGCATGACTGAAAAAGTTGCTTGTGATGTCAGCTCTGTGGGGTTCACAAAGGCTCTGTCCTGCTGCCACCAACTCCATCTCGGACTGGAGTATTCCTTCAGCCGATCCCTCCCCTGTTTGAGCACAAGTCAGCTCTCCTGTCAGCCTTCCGGTTCCCTTAATCCAATCTCCACCACCTTTCAATTCCTTTGGCTCAAGATTCAGGAATACCTATTTTATAGTTTTCCGTATTTTAGTTACTCTTTAATAATTTCATACTATAACCTTTTCATCTGACCTCCATGCTACCTTTAGTTATGAAATTTTAGCAGATGTGGTACTGGAACACCTCTTTTCTAATACTGTTATACAGTTCACAAAAATTCTGTTTGGGTATTAAAAACAAAGCAAAGTCTCCTTCATATAAAATAGAGGAGAAAATCCTAGAAAAGGCATAAAAGAAGAATCTGCTTTTTATTAAAAAACTAGCCTTTAAAAAAAAAAACTTATTTTTCCCCTAGAAAAATAATTTTAATATTTTTCCTCCAGAAAAATAATTTTTCCTTTTAAAGATTTTTAATTTATTCATTTGAGAGAGAGGGAGAGAACACGAGAGCTCGAGCAGGGGGAGGGTCAGAGGGAGAAGCAGAGCTTGATCCCAGGACCCTGAGATCATGACCTGAGCTGAAGGCAGACGCTTAACCGACTGAGCCACCCAGGTGCCCCGAAAAATAATTTTTCAAGTATCCTAACTTTACTTCTTTCTTTCTAACAGCTCAGAGTACTTTTATCTTTTTTAGTAGGATGAGAAAGGTATTATTCTTCCATTAAATAAAGCAACTGAGGTTCTCAGAGGACAAAGATGCTTGTTTGGGACTGGCCAGTTACACTAACTTTTCACTCAGGTCTCTTTCATTAAAAAAAAAAAAAAAAGTGGTTCATCTTTACTCTCTTACCTGAAATAATCTCTGAAATTGAGGATTTGGGATTTTGCTGGTTGGAAACAAATCTTCAATGGTGTCCTCCTTTTCATCTTTCTTTACCAAGCTCATGGAGTCAATCAGGGCTTCAGCAGCACTCAACTGAGCCTCTAAACCAAGGATAAAAGAGTGCACAAAGCAAAAATGATTACCTCCACTGCTCTCCACTAAAATAAATGCTTTGCATTCACAGATACAGCATTTGCGGCAGGTTATACAGTCCAGGCTTGGCCAAAAAATAGTCTCTAGTTATTCAGTCATTTAACCTGAGTCTTGGTGTTGTCTTTCGTAGAAAGAGCTATTTCGGGTAGCTGGTCTCCTAGGTCCACTGGGTGAACTTCTGCAGTGTAATATCATATCAAAAGCAAAAGAGTTTGCTCCAGAGGAAGCACCACAGCCATACAAAATCCAACTTCTATACGGAGACTCAAAATATTCAGTATTCAATGACTTAGTACATTCAAAAAAATTAGTAATTAGCTAAAGGAGAAAAACATGAAAAAGAAAAAGCCAGTACCTTTGGTGATGAGGTGTAAGATTTACAAGGATTTCCTAGATCTTGTGTCAGAGTGACTTAAGAGGAAGAGTAACCTAACAGGAAGATACCAGTAGACCAGACAGAGTGGACTCCTTCCCAATCTCCCCAAGTCAGAACGAGCTCTCTCCACTCACAGACCTCATGGCCTATATGTACACCTGTGTCCCTGTCTACCCCACCCTTTTCAAACTGTAAGATCCCTGACAGCAGGAACATGACATCTTCATCATTTCTCTAATACCTAGCAGAAAGCAAGTGCTCCTCAATAAAAATCTACCGACTCAACAAAAAGGGGCACAGTCCAAGGCAATGTGGATGAAAGGCAATACTTTCCAAAAACACTTCTACCTAAACCACCATGTATAACTTCCATTCTGATTCATATAGCAGCTCAGCTGTTAAAAGCTGAAGTGCTGTTTTTGGGTCATTCACAGCCATTAGGCAAAAGGTGGAAAAGAGTAAGCAGTTCCTAAAAAGCCCCCTGTGCTTCTCTTCTTCCCTTTTCAAATATCTCTTTTACTACAAAAGGAAAGAGCAGAGGGATTTTTATCCTGATAAGTTTCTATCCCATTTTTGGACTTTCCAGGGGAGGTTTCAGACACTGGCACAGCCATCACGATCCTAAACTGACTATTGCAGGGTCCACCTGGCAATAGGTAGGAGGTTGCACCTGTGTGTGTGAACATTCAGTGATTTCCATTTGCTACATCAAACTAACAACAGGCCAGATCACTCTGGCATTGCACACCTCTATGTAAATATCTACTTGGGGCATATGTCAAACAGTTTTAATGACCCATTTCCCAATGGAGAACATCCAAATAAAAATATGCAAACTCACAGAAAATAAATCAAGAGACTGAAAGATACTTGATATTTAGATCCTGGGTGAGTGATTTATGTCCATGTGATAATTTCTCAACAAAGTTCTCTTTTTTAAATGTCTACTCAATAAATGTTTGAAATTATCAAGACGTAGAGAAATAATACTGTAACACAATGGAGGCTTCTAAACATTCAAGTCCATGCCTGGCTCCACCAAGATGCGGAGGGATTCATTTCTAGAAGGTGAAGACACAAGTCCTACCGTCTATTTGATTCTTGGCTTTTCTACAGCACACTGCTCCTCAAGGATCTAACCAAAAAAAAAAACCAAACAGAGAACCCACTTCTGAGACTCACCTCACAACTCCCTGATCCTATAACGACACAGATTTAAACTTTCAAACGGAAACATCTACTCATTATTTTGTGTTCTTTTTGGTATATATTCTCTACATTGGCCCACTCTGATATTTTATTGCAGCTGTCTTAAACTATGAGCTCTAAGATAGGATTTGTTATCTGTGAGAATCATTCCATGCGGCACCCTGACATTTGTAGCCAGATGCATAATACAGGTCTTTTCTCATCAAGCTCAAAGTAACTCCCAGAAACAAGGAACAAGGAGCCCTGGAGGGTTACCTATAAACTACAAAGAAAGGACAAAGAGAAAAGTTAATCTCCAGCACTTAATTTTCGGTTCAAAATTAGTTACATCATATCTTATGTAGGACACTAAAGTCACAGCTTTGACACTGCACATCAATTCACTTCAGCAGAGGGCGAACTGGTTCACAACTAGAGAATGTACATCCATTTCCAATAAGCTGCTCCCTAGCTACAAGCTCTAAGTCAGAGGGGGGAAACCAGACAGTGTTTGGAGAGTTCAGGGCAAATCTATCCCTACTACGAAAAAACATCATGCACCCCCTTCATCATCACTGTGTACGAGCACGACTGGAATCCAAGTAATTCCACCCTGTGAAGTCTCCTGGCCCCGATCAATGACTGCAGACCGGTGATTTCCCAAGGACAGTCTGTGTTTAGAGCCAATTAATGAGCAAAATGGAAATAAACTCACCTGTGGGAATGTATTTCTTATTATTTTTCAAAGATGAAAACATGTATTGTCTCAAGTCTTCCATAAACGGCAGCTGCACATATATTAAACACTAATGAGAAAGAGAGGAGGTAAAAGCAGAAACCAAATTAATGGAAAAAATATAAAGGTGGTCCCAAGCGCCATGCAAGTGGCGCAACAGAAGTATTTCAAAAGTCAGACAAGTCAAGTCTGGTACGTGGTAAGTAAATTGCTTTGATTTCTGTTATTCACTGTTTACAACTGTGAACAGTACAAAGAATATTAAACATAAAAAAAAATACTTAAAAGAAAGACTATCAAAGAATACCTGCGAAATGTGTGACCAATACAACAAATGGAAAAGTCACAGTGACTGGAAGGCATATCAGGAAGTCAAGATATTTGCCTTCTGCTTTCCAGTTCTACCACAGAAAGTTCTCTGAGAAACAGGAGATGGTCAAGAATCTAAGCCTGTATTTTCAACAGGAGAACCCTAAATAAACTGAATTTTTCAACGACCACAACAAAATCATACCCTTGACCTTTATCCATAGTCTTCATTTGTAAAACTAGGGGCACTCTCTATCCCCAAAAGGTTCTGCGAGGTCAAGAAGGGTGAGAACTGAGAGGTCACTGGATTGGGCAAACATAAGGTTATAGGTAACCTTCACTAATTTGATTTAATAATAAGCTCCTCACATACTTTCATAATTTACGTTCTTTCATTACAACTGAAAGTGTGTGGTTCACAGACCAACTGCATCAGCCTTACTTGGGAATCTGTGAGAAATGCACAGTCTCAGGCAGCACGCCAGACCTACAGAATCTGAACCCCAAGTCATTCCCATGCATGTTCCCGGTTGAGAAGCACTGTCTGGAATAAAGGAACTGACAGGAAAAAATGAACAGTGAAAGAACTGTGGGTTTTACCTCATAGGCGTCCTTGATATAAGGAAGCGCCGCGCCAACCTGAGGATGAGCTCTTCTGTCATAGGCATATCGAACTATGGCCACCATGTCTAATTCATCCAAGGCGTGAATCAGGGAGGAGAGCGCTACCGCTGCTGCCTGGGAAGAGAGCCGCGGGATGAACACGGAGCCCGCGCGTGAGCCTTCCTTCCCCACACAACCCAACACAGCCAAACCGGGAGCACGCGTGCATGGAATGCACGGGCCTACCCGCGCACGGAGCCGCGCAGCACCGCAAATGTAGTCTCCTTAAGATGTTCCTAACATTTTCTTTTTTCTAGCTTACTGCACTGTAATACGGTATATAAAACATAGCAAGTGACTCTTGTTATCGGTTAGGCTTCTGGTCAAGAGTAGGGCTATTCGTAATTAAATTTTGGGAGAGTCAAAAATTATACTGGATTTTTGACTGCATGGGGTGTCAGCACCCCCAACTCTCCACCCTCCACTGTTCAAGGGTCAACCGTACTTACAAGATTGTTATCCACTTTTGTCTTTAAGTTATACATTGTTTCTACTATGCTTACAACCTATGTTATTAGCTGGTAAAACAGCATAGCTTTATTAGCAATGCTACTAAAGAAATTTTTTATCATATCAGCAGTTACAGATTATCAGTGCGGCAAACTTCTGAGCTCTAGTGCTATAAACAGTTTTATTTAGAATTTGAGTTTTGAGAAATTTTGTGCTTATAAAAATTACTCTTGGACCCTATTGTTGATAACTAGATCAAATATATAGACCAAACAGGAAAAATATTGAGTACTTGAGTACTTTTAGTGTTTCCAAAGCCTCGGTTGGAGTTACTAGTATAATTTGAAACTGACAATAAAATAGAAAACATTAACCTCTTTTTTCTGGATCCTTTTCATGCCAAACGTTAAAGAGGTTCTGCTAAGTCATTTCTTGGTTGTAACCAGAACCATTCTGCCTAGTTCACAATGATTTTTGAGTCTCTTCAATATATATTGATCATGTATTAATTAATCTTTTTTTTCCCATATTTTGGTCAGATAAATTCAGATGTATATAACAGAATACCTTTTCTTAATTGAACTACACTATAATATCTACATGATTATACAGTAAAGAAAAATAACTATACTGAGCCAAAAAAAAAAAAAAAGATTGTTATCCACTTTATTCCTATTTCAGATTTTTTTTTTTAAGTGCCTTCTATCCACTTCAAGGCCACACTGTATACACCTGCATTTGATCACACTTACTGTAACCTCTTCTGGAACTTTACTTCATTATGTGGCTCCTCTCTCTTATCACTTCAATCTTTCTTCTCTCAATTCATACCCTCAGACTCCAAATAAACTGCAGTCTCAGCCTTCCTAAACAAAATATTTCTTTGTCCCCCCTCTCCATTAATTACTATCTATATCTTTCCCTTCACCTCTAAATTTCATGAAATAACAGTCTTGGTGTTTTCACGGCTTACAACACAATTATTCTTCAATCTAATCCACCTGTTGCCCTCCACCTTACTTACTGAAATTACTCTGCAAAGTCACCTATGACCTCCTAATTGCCAATCCTTGGTTCCCATTCTATTTGACCTTTCAGCAGCCTCTGACCATTCCTCTTTCTCTGCACTTTCTCCTTTGGCTTCAGAAACAATACTCTCCTCTGATCATTCTACTTTGTGGGTCAGTCTTCCCCTAACTCTTCTCTTCTTCGACTAATCTTGAAATTCTGTTCTTGGCCTTTCTCTCCTCTCACTCTGAAACTCTACTTGGGAATTATTTTATCCAATCCCATGAGTTGATGAATCAAAAATCTGTATATTCAGCTTTAAAACTCTCCTAGGATCTAGACTTATATTGCCTACTAGCTGGTAGTATACCACAGGTATCTCAAACTGTTCATGACCAAAACTAAACTACCATCTTTCCCCCATTCTCCTCCAGTACTCCCTACCTCATGAACTCCATCTCCCAATCACCCAAACGAGAAGACCTCAAGTCTTCAGTAATGCCACCTGACTCATCCCTCGCCTTCAAGTGTTCACCAAACTTTACTAATTCTACCTCTGTGCTATCTCTCCAATCTATCTCTTCCAACAATACCTCTCCAGTTCACCGAGCTGATCATGTCATTCCCTTACGTAAGAAACTCCAATGGTTCAGGGCGCCTGGGTGTCTCAGTCAGTTAAGGGTCTGACTCTTGATTTTGGCTCAGGTCCTGATCTCAGGGTCATGAGACTGAGCTCCGCACTGGGATCTTGCTCAGTTGAGATCTTGCTCAGCACAGAGTCTGCTTGTCCCTCTCTCTCCCCCTGCTCAAGTGCACGTGCCCACCCTCTCTCTGTCTTTCAAATAAATAAAAAATCTTTAAAAGAATCTCCAGTGGTTCCACTATCCCAGCCTCAGTGAGCTGACCATTATTCCTGGACAAGTCTTGTACTTTCCCTCCTCTGTAGCTTTCTGCTCTTACAATTTCCTCCTAGCTAGAATGCCCTCTCCACATCTCTGTCTCTTGAGCTTCTAACCTATTTTCAAGGCCCAGTAAATTGATACCCTTGCCATTTTAGGTTTGCTTTAGTCTCTCCCTCTCCATAACTCCCCAAACACATTGTCTGTACTTTTCTCAGTATTATAGTTAACCTTTATCCAAGTTAGCTATGTATATTTTCATTTCCTACACCAAAAACCTATGACCTCAATACTTGTCTTCAAAATCCTCTATGGGTTTAGTGGCAGATTCATTACCTTTTTAGTTCAATTCAAGGAATATTTACTTAGTGCCTGCTCTTTGCTACACACTGTCTTAGGCCCTGTAAGAAAACAAAGATGAGTCCCTGATCTCACTGAGCTAATACATTCTTTACTAGCAGAAGTGAGATATGTACCAAATACAGAACATGTACAGTCTAACAAATCCCATTGGAGAGACCAGAGAAGCACAATGGGAGTCTGAGGATGAGATTACTTCCAATTTGTTTGCAAATTTCTATCTGGGTGTCTCTGATAGAACCAACAGGATATTAAAGGAAGCAAGGATGGGGATGACTGTGACATTATAAACACAATGCTACACCTGCGGGAAACTCAACTAAAGCTCCATTTCCTTCCCTTCTTTATCTCCTTCTCCTCCACACACAGTAGAAATCATATACACGTGTAGATTCTCTATACAAAAAAATAATTGCATGCTAATGATCAGAGAAAACATATTTTTAAAAGGAATTATTCACAGAATCATAGAATATTTGAGTTGAAAAACAACAGTATTCATCTAATTTAACCACCCACATGATGATGAAATTCCCTCCCCCAAGTCTGGCTAGTGCAAATAAAGACTCTGCTGGGAAACATTCAGGAATGGAGACCTGACCATCTCACAAGAAACCAATCCACCTGGAGGTAATAACCATTGTTAAGAAAAATAATTCTTCATTTTGAACAAAACTACCGCCTACTGGTAGGAAACCTAGTTTAATTTCTATTCCACATGATAATTCTCTAATGTATGAAGGGGGCTATTATGTCTGATGTCCCTCCTACTTCCCTACCTACCTACGAAGTTTTCTTGGAAGTCATCACCTGACATAGTTTCCTTGCTCCCCTGCCTATCTTAGAAGCTCCAATTATTAGTATTATCCTTTGACTAGGACATCAAGAATGACACCAAAGAGTAGCCCTTAGCCATTAGTAGATAATTTTTTTTTTTCCTTGAGTGACCTCAAAGTAACCCAATGATCTATAGGGTCTGTATGAGGTTGGGTTGGAATTATGCATGCACAAGGCTGGCCTTAGTTAGCAAGTCTAAATAATCACATAGGCCGTAACACAAAGCTGTCGACAAGAGCATACCAGCAATCACATGAAGTGATCAGAATTTTCTCTGTGTGAAGGAACAGTAAGTTGGAGTTAAAATTCAGTTAAAATGCTGTTAAGCTATGATGACAATATACACTACAAATGTATAATTCCCAAGAGGACTTGACTCAGGAAAAATCCATGAACGAGGATTCTCATGTAAACTAGGATTCACATAAGCCTACTATGCTCTGATTGAATCCATTCAGTACTGATGGAACACAAAGCAATTCTCCTAAGTTAACTCTTCCAATAAAATGGCACCCCTATTCACTAGATCAACAGCCAGAAGTGAGGAGAAAAAGCAGAAAAGGGGACTAAGCGGACTAGATCACTTCTACCTCCACCCTCTCCGCATCCCAAACAAGCCTTCTACATCCAGTTTACTAACTTCAAATGCAAATATACTTCTGGAACTTGGATCCCTGCTTATGTAGTCTTAAGCAGATACGAGACTGCAATATTCCACTAAAGTTCAACATCTCCACATGACAAGTTCCAACTCGGAGGCTGAACAGGAAATATTTACAGAGAGGGCAGAGGTGACTGTAGGATGCAATGGTCATGGGTTGTTAGGCAAAAACCAGCCTGAAAACTGAATCTCCTGGGGAGGTGCGAGAAGAGTACAAAGAGAGAGGGAAGGGGACAAAGACGAATTTCTAGATGAGGGAAGTGGCCCAGTAAAACACTAAAGCTTATCTCCAGGATGCTAAAGCCAGTGCTAAATGTTCAGTGCTTAATGACAATGAAAATGTCAACCTGACCCCAAGCCTCCTCAACATTAAACCAGGAGATTCCCACACCTAAATGCATTTGTTCAAATGTTTTTGTTTTTAATACGCACCTGGTCTCCAGTGGCAGGACTATGTCCTTGGGCCTTGTGCTCATGCTATGACAAATTCATTTATCACTTCTCCATTTTCAGAGTTAAAGCTCAGTGAACTTTCCCACTGTTGTTGCAAGAATTAACGTCATTTTAAACCATAAAAGCCCCAAACAACTCACTTAAAATGACAATTCAATTCTGTGGCACTACCTCAAAGGCCCACTGTCAACTCACCTCATCATCTTTTGCTGCAAAGACCTTTAGGACTTGATTTCCCATAAAATATCTCCTGTGGACCTACAAGAGTTAAGTGAGGAAAACAATTGGTTTTGACCCAAGTAAGTAACACTGAGAGCCGTAACGCCACAGTTACTAAGAAATTCTATTCAAAATGGTCTTAGTAAAAAACATTCATAGGGACTAGAAACACCTTATTATTTGAGGTTCAATTCAATTAAACACAATACATATCTGAATTCCAAGTATATGTCAAACATTGTTCTGAGCACTGAAAACACAATAATGAACAGGATATAGTCTTGTCCTAAGGAGCTTAGACAAATATGAAACTGCACTGCAGTATTAGGGTACAGCACTACAAAAGCACAAGAGTGCAATATTCTAGCTCGGGGCTCCGAGAGCACATAAACAGGGCATCCAGCTTGGTCAGGGCAGGCTTGACACCTAGGTCAAGACTTAAAGGATGCACAGGAACAAAGAGAAATGTCTCGCCCAAGTGTGCTGGGCAGAGATACTAGTGTGAATTAAGTCTGGAATGACATAAAAACATAGTACCTTTGGGGAACTGCTTTTGGAGTAGGTGCAGTACCCTAGTATGAGGGGAGAGGTGAAAAATTAGATTAGCAAAGATCAAATCATGAAGTGTCTTATGAACAAAGTTAAGCAGCTTAGACTTCATCCCAAGAGCAAAGACGAGGCACTGCCAAATTGTAGAGACCAGAGTGAAGAACTAATTAGGGGGGCGGGGGCCACACTGGAGGAGGGGAGACTAGTGAAACCAACAATAAGTACTGCAAGTCCTTCTGTCCCCCTTTTAGTTCCATTACTTCTCTGGCAGGGTAGGAGAGGGGTCAAAGCAGCTCCACCGATACCTGATTAGAAATGAAGACTGCAGGGTTCCTAGCATCATAACCAACTACCTGCATCTACTGACCAAGATCAACTTCTCTCCGCTCCCTGTAATCTTGAGCCTGGAGCTTATCTGTAAGAACATGCCATGTGCTGAACAGGGCAATGCTCCTCAAGTGTTCTTCTGCCCTCCTACCTCTGAAGCCAAGAAACTGAGCAATTTCGGAATCACAGCAGCTCCAGAAGACGGAGTCTCAAAGGTGTGGGGGTTTGGCCCACATACTTCAAATGCCCTCCATCTCTACTGTCAGTCCCCATTTGAAAACTATTATTTAAAGATATATGGGAATAATCCCATATTAAAACTACAAAGTTTGCTACATTCATATAGATTTGCCCTCCTGTTAGAATCTGTAATGGTTCTTGATTGATGAAAGAACAGTTAATGATATTGTTTCCTAACACACTTAAATGACTTCTCAAAGGACAACCAGACATCTGGGAGAAGTTCTGGCTAAATTCTTACCCATTCTACAATTAGGTACCCAGAACAATGACAACTTGGAGGAAGACAAATTGAAAATTTAAGAGAAGAATAATTTGCAATTTCACAATTAAAAAACAAAACAAAAACACCAAGATCAAAAACCTATTTCATATAGGGCACCTGGGTGGCTCAGTCGTTAAGCGTCTGCCTTCAGCTCAGGACATGATCCCAGGGTCCTGGGATGGAGTCCCACATCGGGCTCCCTGCTCAGCAGGAAGCCTGCTTCTCGCTCTCCCACTCCCCCTGCTTGTGTTCCTGCTCTCGCTATCTCTCTCTCTGGCAAATAAATAAATAAAATCTTTAAAAAAAAAAAACAACCCTATTTCATATAATAAAAATGCTCGCATCAATTCAATCCAGAAATGTTAGTTTCCCTCACTTTAAGGGAGGATGGAAAAATATGTGATCTCATTAAAGATAATTACTAGTCTACTAAAAGGTGTGTGCTTAGTTGCTATGGAAAACACCTTGCTCTTAAAAAAATATGTATGGTCTTCAGAAAGTTGAAAGTAGAGCTACCCTACAACCCAGCAATTGCACTACTGGGTATCTACCCCAAAGATACAAATGTAGGGATCCGAAGGGGCACCTGCACCTCAATGTTTATAGCAGCAATGTCCACAATAGCCAAACTATGGAAAGAACCCAGATGTCCACTGACAGATGAATGGATAAAGAAGATGCGGTGTATACACACACACACGCACGCACACACACACACACACAATGGAATACTACTCAGTCATCAGAAAATGAAATCTTGCCATTTGCAATGTCATGGATAGAACTAGAGGGAAGTATGCTAAGCGAAATAAGTCAATCAGAGAAAGACAATTATCATATGATCTCACTTATTTATATGTGGAATTTAAGAAACAAAACAGGATCATAGGGGAAGGGAGGGGAAATAAAACAAGAAGAAATCAGAGAGGGAGACAAACCATTAGACTCTTAACCACAAGAAACAAACTGAGGGTTGCTGGAGGGGAGGGGGGCGAGGGATGGGGTAACTGGGGTCATGAACATTAAGGAGGGCACGTGATGTAATGAGCACTGGGTATCATATAAGACTAATGAATCACTGAACTCTACCTCTGAAACTAATAATATACTATATGTTAATTAAATTTAAATTAAGAATAAAATGAAAAAAAATAAACACCTATCAGAATGATTAAAATAAAAAAAATAGCAATGGTGCCAAATGCTGACAAGCATGTGGAGAAACTGAGTCACTCACCCATTACTGGTGGGAATATAAAAGGGCACAGCCACCCTGGAAACAATTTGACAGTTTTTGAAGAAACTAGGCATTTAGTTTTCTTACAAAACTGAACAGTTTTCTTTTAAAACTAAACTATTACAAAATTTAGCAATTGCAGCCTTGGGCATTTATCCCAGAGAAATGAAGGACATTATACAAAAGCTGGTATTCAAATGTTTATAGCAGCTTCACTCATAATAGCCAAAAACTGGGAAAAACATGTCCTTCAGTGGATAACTGGTTAAAAAACAAAACAAAACAAAAAAACCTGTGGTAAACCCATACCTAGGAATATTACTCAGCAATAAAAAGAAACAAGCTTATCAGTACACACAATAACCTAGATGAATCTCCGGAGAATTATGCTGAGTGGGAAGAGCCAGCCCCCAAATGTCACATACCATATGATTCTGTTTATATGCCTTTCCAAAGTGACAAAATTATAGAACTGGAGAACAAAAGAGTGGTTTCCAGGGATTAAAGAGGGGATGAGGGTGTGAGAGAAGTGGGCATGGCCCTAAAAGGGCAACAGGAGAGATCCTTGTGGTGATGGAATGTTCTGTATCTAAGCTGTATCAATGTCAATATCCTGGTAGTAGGATTGCCTTATAGTGTTCAAGATGTTACCTTTGGGAGAAACTAAGTATGGGGTACACAGGATCTCTCAGTATTATTTCTTACAACTGCATGTGAATCTAATTGTCTCAAAATAGAAAGTGTTTTTTCATGTGTTCCCCCAAATTAATTAACTAATTAATGAATTTTAAAGAGATATGTATGCATTTCTTAAGATAATATATGAAAGCAGGGATGAAAACCAAACCAGTCAAAAAAAACCAGCTTGTCCGCCTGGTGGGCAAATTACAAGTGACTGATTAATGGCATAGGCTCTTAAGTCAGAGAGACCCGCTTCAAAACCAATCCTACTACCTTCTAGCTGTGACCTCAGACCAATCACATGCTCAGTTTTCGAATGTATAAAATATATTATCATGGCACCTATCCAGGAGGGTTGTAATAAGAATTAAATGGAAATTCACATAAAATGCTTACTGTATTGAATTGAATATTACAATCACTCAATAAATGGTGACTATTATGATTATCTTTATTGTACCCGTCTGAGATTTTACGTAAGATAAATACAGAGCTTAAAAACAACGTAAGTTGATTTAGAGGACACGTCATGACTTAAAAGTTAATTTTAAGTTAACAGAACTCTTTTAAAATGGAAAAATGTACTTTTTGTTCAGCTCACTCTTTTTTGCTTTGTCATTTAACTAAACAGGCCCCCCCTTCCCACCCTGGCACAGGTGACTTCAGTTATTTGGGTCATGAATTTCGGATCAGTTGTTTTGGATAGGTCTTTTCGAGCTAACTGGAATTAGGCAGACCCACTTCCCAACAGGCCAGTTTTTACACACAGGCCTGAACGAAGGTTCTGCTTCACTGGAAAGACTTAGGGGCACTGCCATTAACAAACGTAAGTTTTAAGTCTGTAGAACTCCCAACGTGAATACTTTTATTTTTAAGAAATATATATTTAGTGTAATTTGTTAGAGAATTGTTAGAAACTCTCAACTTCCAAAAAGTATCTATTTTCACCATTAAAATCTTACCAACTTTCAGTAAGTACTCCCAATTTCCAGCTTAAGAAGTTTAAAAACATATCCAACAGTTTGGGCATATCATGGAAAACATCTCCCCACCCTCGCAGAATTATTCTAACACCAAAGCACACAGGGACTATATCCCAGAGCAACACGACGAAGCTCAAATCCAGTATACTGGTTAATATTTATGTTCATTACAATTCTCACTTGAATTTCTTTGGAACCAACAAACATTGCTTTATCCCTATAGAGCCTTAGAAAAGATACGCTACAGGATACGCTTATTCATTTTCTCTGGTTGCCTACCTTAAGAACATTTAATCTAAGATCTCCAGGAATCTTTAATAACCCTTTCTAGAATAGTATATGCTATCCCATGGCCCTCAGTGAATTACTGCATTTCCCGCTATGTGTTTTATGTATCTCTGCATCGGTGTCTAAAGAATGTATGACTTAAGGACAGGCTTCAGATCCTAGACCTCTTTGTTGGACGTTAAGAAGGGAAACCAATGATATTCTACGAGGCCTGGTGTCATTCAAAACCCAAGTAGACCTTCATTCCTCTAAAACACTCTATTATACATAAGTTTAGAGAAAGCAACACAATAGCAAAGAACTGAATGATGTTTCTTTAAGGCTGTGTGAGCTATGACCGAGAGCCAAGCTAAGAAGTGACTCTCAATGGAATATATTCTGATTCATGCTAAGACTTCTCGACTTTTCTACATCTTGGTTTCTCTATTCAAAAATTGAAGATAGTTAACACTAATCCCCAGACTACATTCAAAAAAACTAAAAGTCAAATAAATACACATTGTAAATAAAAGGACCAATCGAAAGCATACCCTCTCAAATAATAGTAAGAGAAAAGTTCATTTCTTTTGTTGACAACGAGTAAAGTAAGTGCTATACCTGAGAAGATCTACAAAATCCCAAAACGGAGAAGCACTTCCCCTCCGATTTATATTTCATGTGTTCCTCATCCACTTTAGAGAAAGGAATGATATCACTTCCATAGCGGAACCCTAGAGAACAAGAGAAGAGCATTTGTTAAGCATATGGGGCCTCATTTTCTACAAGCTGAAATTAGCCCTACCCATACATTAACAATACACATGTACTCCAGATCAAGCCTCCATATACTGTTCCCTGGAATCAAATTACTGCCCCTTGTGATCAGTGGGGAAAAAGCAGCAGCAGATACACAAACAACATACACAGTATAGAGGCGATTAAAATCTAATTACATTTTTTAAGTAGCATCTTCTGCAATCTAGTTACCTTAATGATTATCTAGCCTAGAAGAAAGAATGTAGCAAATGTAATGTACCAGTTATCCTCCAAAGATAAACTATAGTTGACTAAAGTACAAGTGTGATTTGTAAACATAATAACAAGAACACATTTATTCAGAAACCTGGAGACCCACAGAGAAAAATGCCCAAAGGAAATTTTCAGAATAAAATGTTCTCCAAAATGCATGCTGGAGACATACAAATGCCTAATGGGAGAAGCCAAAACTCTTATATTTAGGAACATTCAATTGATAAGTTGGCTATTTTTCTGCATTTAAACCTACTTCATTTCTGGGATTATATTATCTGGTTTTTTTCTTCTTAATTACTTTGGTTATTCATACAAATACAGGCTCTCAGTTTCTTAAAAATAACTCCAGTCCTGTTCCAGCGCCTCTGTTCTATGGAAAGTCATGCCCTTTCAATACACAGTCTCCTGTATTTGGTAGGAAGAACGATCATCAAATTCCAAGGATTCTGGCCTTGGGTAAATGGAAAGGAAAAGCACGCGCAACTTTACTCCAAGAAACAAAGAAACTTGTACGTTTGGGGTAGATTCTGTGATCCAGTTTATCTGTTCCTGTCAATCTGTTAATGCCATGCGTTTAATTAAAAAAATATATTTGTATTTTCATATATGTCTTTTAAAAAAGCTGGTGATGAAAACAAAAACTCCAACAAAAAATTATCAGGGAGGGGCGCCTGGCTGGCTTAGTCGGCTAAGACTCTGAAGTAGGGCAGTCCTGGGTTCGAGTTCTGCCAGTTGCTAGCTGCACGACTTTGAATATGTGAATGAATGTCTTTCAGCCTCAATTCTCTCATCTGTAAAATGGAAACAAGAGTGGGATGCCTGTTCCATGAGGCTGTTGTGATGATTAAAAGGGAAAATTCAGGTCGTCTATGGGATACTGTTCCCAAGTACTAAACTGTGTATGCCCGACACACCAGCCCAACTACCTGCTGTCACTGAGAAGCTCTCTACTTTCCTGGTCTTATGCGTTTAATCATGCTCTTCTTCCTTCAGACATTATAGGAGGATCATATGATTAGTAACTGATGGAGCTATGATTCTAACCCAGGTCTGACTCCAAAACTCACCTTCTTGACTACACTACAATACAGAATTGAATTAAAGAATTAGTAGGGATTGCAGGATACTGATTACATTTTCTCTTCGTAATCGATCAGGAGAAAGGAAGGAATTGCAACCACCAGCGCCTTAACCAGTCTCCCCCACGCCCACATACATATATACACAAACATCGAGATTTAGTGCCACAGACAAAAGGCATTTTTTTTCAAGGCTTGCAAATTAAAATTATACTGGGAAGCACAAAGCCTGGCAATGAATTTATCTAAAGACTCTAGTTTCTGTCTTAACCATCTTGATACCTCGTAATTTTAGCTCTTGAAAATTCAGACACTCTCAGCTAATTTGTAAGCCCTCTGGATAGAATTGCCCTCTAGACACACTACACAGATCAAATGGGTATCACACATGAAGTACAACTGTAAACATCCTAGTGAACATAAAGCCATATAATGGACACAAATGTGTATGATCCCCTAAATTACCCGAAGGTAGCACAGCTGGCAAGATTCCTAAGACCTGAAATAGGCACTCAGAAGAATAATCACCATGGAAGTAAGACGTGAAACAGAGTAAACAAAGAAACCTGCTTCAGCCACATTAATAGAAGTATTCTCTTAGCTAGTATGTTTCAAACTTTAAAATAAAACCAAGTATTAAGTCCTGTCACTGGAGGACATGTCAAACTCAGATGGAGTACCCAAGCAGATCCTGCCTCAGACGCGACAGATGAGCTCAATTTAGGACCTAGCGCCTCATGGTCCCTCCCATGGTCATGTCTCCAGAACTCAGAAAAACATCTGCCAACACTACCAGTACAAACCCGAGTCTGCCTCCCACCGCCCGGAAGCAGCTGTCTCACGGGCGCACCTTGAATAGTGTCCTCCTTCGGGACCTCGGTTTCATTGTCGTCATTTAAGCAATAAACGGTTTCTTTCTGTAGATCTTCTTTCTTGAGGGTTCTGGCGTCCACAACTGTCCAAGACTTTTTAACTCTCTCCTGTATAATCTTAATTCCAAAAAGAAAGGGAAAACAAGGAAAGCCAGGATTCTAATCAACAAAAAATGAAAACCCCATATATTCTCTGCTTTATAAGAAAAAATCTGTAATAATTACTCTAGCTAAACTGTTCTGTTTGCTCTTATCCACTGTGGAAATTTTCACTTATTTCATAACTCCTGCTGCGTTTCACTTTTTCCCCGAAGGTAATCCACAGATAAATATTCAAATTTGTATATACACAAGCACCTTCTATACAAAACCTTCAGACTCATAAAATGGGACCACACATTTTTACTACAGTTTTCCAATAGAAAAGAAAGGGAGAGCCATCTATCAGGGGCCAGAGCTCAATAAGGAAATCCAAAAAGAAAACTAGAAAAAAAGAAGAGGAGGGATGCCTGGGTGGTTCAGTCAGTTAAGCGTCTGCCTTCGGCTCAGGTCATGATCCCAGGTTCCTGGGATCAAGTCCCACATCGGGCTCCCTGCTCGGTTGGGAGTCTGTTTCTCCCTCTGCCTGCCGCTCCCCCTGCTTGTGCTCGCTCTCTCTCTGCCAACTAAATAAATAAAATTTTAAAAAAAAATTAAAAATCTCCTTTAAAAAAAAAAAAAAGGAGAAGACTGTATTCTATTCCAGGCTTGATGGCGGCTGAAATAAATAAGTACCTCCAAGGTTTTCATGGATGTAGCATGTGTTTTAGAATTAAGTCCCTGAATATATAAATACATGTTTTTGTGTATTTTCTATATTTAAATGTTTGTATGTATTTAGTTTATTCATTTTTTTTAAAGATTTTATTTATTTATTTGATAGAGAGAGAATGAGAGAGAGAGAGAGAGCACAAGAGGGGGGAGGGTCAGAGGAAGAAGCAGACTCCCTGCTAAGCAGGGAGCCCGATGTGGGACTCGATCCAGGGACTCAAGGATCGTGACCTGAGCTGAAGGCAGTCGCTTAGCCAACTGAGCCACCCAGGCACCCTAGTTTATTCATTTAAAGAAAACAGGCAAGAAGGGTCACATGGAGGCATAGATCACAGACTCCTACTCAAACTGCAATTTCATCAAATAATTACCAAAAGCAACTTATTTTTGAAAGTGTGCTATTATGTACAAATATAGACTACAAATATATCTGCCTGCCACTCTCCCTGCTTGTGCTCACTCTCTCTCTGTGTCAAATGAATAAATAAAATCTTTAAAAAAAAAAGAAATATTTTATTTATTCATTTGACAGAGAGAGAGTGAGCACAAGTAGGGGGAGCAGGAGAGGGAGAAGCAGGCTCCCCGCTAAGCAGGGAGCCTGATGTGGGGCTCGATCCCAGGACCCTGGGATCATGACCTGAGCCGAAGGCAGATGCCCAACCGACTGAGCCACCCAGGCGCCCCTGGTGCACTGCTCTAAAAAATATGTGTGGGGGGCGCCTGGCTGGCTCAATTGGTAGAGCATGCAACTCTTGATCTCTGAGCTATGAGTTTGAGCCCCATGTCTGGTGTAGAGATTACTTAAAAATAAATTTAAAAAATTTAAAATTGAAAATGTGTATGTACCACTTACCGATTTATAAGCCACGATCTTTATAAACAAACTGGACCCAATGGTCAGTGTGCAGGACCAAGGGATGGAACGCTTCTCAATTTTCTTAAAGACACACAGTTGTCTCAGACTCTCACTTAATAAAAAAATATATAACTCTCACTTAATAAAATATATATATTTTATACATATAATGGAAAAAACATATATAAGGGAAGCAACAATTTTAAAACATTAACTTTGCTGGGTGATGCAGTTAATTTTCTAGAATGAGAAGTGAGTTGTCGTTGATCATAATGAGAGGAACAGCAAGGGACAGCAGGAAAATGACAACCACAAGTTGGGAGAGAGCCAGAATACAACTGAGTTGGCTTAGGAGAAAGAAGTTGAATTACATTACAGGTGAAAAAGAACATCTCTATCTTCCCCTACTCAATCTTTTCTTTCAACTCAGCCCGTGGTTGTTAACATTTTTTTCAAGACCAAGGACATTTTGAAGATATGATAAAAGCACAATCATAAGAGTTTGCCCACAATTTAAAGGGTTCACCAACTCCTAAAAACCATGGACCTGGGGATAAGAACCCCTGGCTCCAGGATATCAAAGGGTAAGTACCATCCCAAAATATCACTGCTCATAACTCTACAATTTATTATTTAATTCCAATCACCTTAAATAAAAAGCACATATATGCACACAATGGAGAACGTTAAATAAAGATTCTCCAGGGAATAAAGGAATTTAGTCCACACTTAGTCTTAAGGTAAAGCAGATAGCACACAATGGAGAGAGTTAAATAAAGACTCTCCAGGGAATAAAGGAATTTAGTTCATACTTAGTCTTAAGGTAAAGCAAATAACTAGGTTTTTTTTACTGGACGGAGAGGGGAAATCGGGAAGTAACAAACACAATGTAGAGTGCTACTTTATTTGAACATAAATGAAGATCAATTCTATTTTTATCTGGTCCCTAATCAAACACAACAGAGAAGATTATAGGAAACAGAATTTGTTGTAGTCACTAAGAGGGGAACCAATGACCAAACACATTCAAAGCATATATTCCAGGGACACCTGGGTGGCTCTGTCGGTTAAACATCTGCTTTTGGCTCAGGTTATGGCCCCAGGGTCCTGGGATCAAGCCCCGCATCGGGACTCCTTGCTCAGCGGAGAGCCTGCTTCTCCCTCTGCCTACCACTCTCCCTGCTTGTGCTCTCTCCCTCTCCCTCTCTCTGGTGAATAAATAAAATCTTAAAAAAAAAAATCCAGACCATGATCAATCCCCTTGGTACAGATGAAAAATAGATCTACAAAGAGGTAAAGAGAATTATCTACATTATCCAAAGTTATGGACAAAAAAGGTTTCAAAAGACTCCAATTTTCAGAAATAATCTATAACAAACAGTAGAAGTCTATGGAAATAAATAAACAAACAAACAAACAAATAAATAAATAAAACAGAGTTTATTCCTTGGCTTTGGACTTGTTGGGGAATGAAGGGGTCTGAACCAGATCTAACCTATCCATAGGACATCACTAGTTTGAGTCCCATCTAAAACCACTGTGAGGTCTGAATTCAGTTCAAGGAGAAGTTCTGAAGATTAGCATCTAATACATAACATCTGAGAGCAAATGGATCATTTCCGCAGTCGACCTGAATCTCCCCAAGCAGAAGTCTAAATCAGGACAAGTATGGCTCAGTGCTGTCCAGTACAACTTTCTGCAATGATAGAAATGTTCTATTTCTAACCGTTCCTGTCCAAAAGGCTGCTGAGCACATGAAATGTGGCTATTGTCCAAGGCACTAAATTTTTAATTTTATTTAATTTTAATGAATTTAAATTTAAATAGCCATATGTGGATAATGGCTATTGTATAAAATGAAAGTATCTTCAAATTGTGAGGACAATACACAGTAATTTGTCTCCTGGCTGTGACATAGGAAAATAAACTTTTTTAACATTAATTTGTTTGGCCTACAATTTTCATTCATGATATCATGGTGAATTTGTTAGTTTAAGACCTACATTCTCACATTAGAGCAAGCCACGTCCAAATCTGAAAGAAATAAGTTAGAAACGCATATTTGCATATATTACAATAAGAACACATATTATGACAAGAAACGTCACTTTACAGGATTCCTCACTGATTCCTTTTCCAACCCCTAGGGAAACTACCATTCAATTTGTAAAATTCCCATTACCTACAATTTTTCAAGGGTGTATATATTTAGAAAATCAGGATGTACTATTTGTCAGTATTTCTTGTAATATATTATAAATAAAAATTTTAAAATTGTGGTTGAGAAAAAAATTGGGGCATATGTCACTTAATTACTCAAAAATATCTTAATTGTTGAACTTCTATTTCAATGAAGAACTTTGCTCAAAACGCCTGTATTCTGTGTATTTATTGATGAACAAGAATTAACTCATCAACATTAAGTGGTATTATCCTGCAGAACATGAAATTCCACAAACCACGCTGCACAGTGTTCTCTTGCCACTTCTCCCAAGTCAGGCCCCTCAAACACATACTGTCCTGGATGCTACAGACTCCTCTTGGGTTCTTTGCTCAGAATAAGTGCATGTCCAATTCCAATCAAGAATACTAACCCAGAGAGGAGAGAGTCTCTCCCATAGTCTCTAACTGAATGGTTGCAAAGGCAGTTTGCTTTATTGTTAAATGGTACTTCAGGGATTTCACATTTCTTAAATTGTTTTGCCTTTACAAAACCCACATAAAAGATGTAAATTATAAATTCTTTACATTTTGGATGTTTTGTTCTGTTCTGTCTGAACAAACTATTTTGTGACCAAAAATTTTAAAAGTCTTTCTATTACAGTTAAGTATACTGTCTCCTAAAACCTAAATCAGAGGATAAGAGGATACTATGTATTTCAGATCTGACACCACTTTTCATAATTAGGAATGTATTTTGTAGGTGAATGAAAAGAAAGGACCCAGGAAATGTGCCCCAAACTTGGCATAAAGAAGAAATCTACTATCTCATTTTTTATGACTTGTTAAATCTTTTGCGGTATCTATACATTTCTAAACCTCATACACACTGTCCTAGAAATAAACCAGAAGTCTTGTTCCAACCACACAAACTTAAAAAGGGGGATCGGGGGTTGGTACACCATTTCTTCAATAAAAATCAGAACATTCATTGAAGAATGGCAGCTAATTCAAGAGTGGCTAATTAGGGAGCCCCCTGATCAAAAGAGAAATTTACATGGTCACGAGTGAAAGTTGCAATCAATGTTTTCACTTCTTACCTGAAGGAATAAATTTCATCTAGCCCATCTTCACCTTCTAAAGACATCATCACCTTTTTCACCATCTGAATACCTTCTTTTTGCTGCTCAGTCATTCCTTTTAGAGGAAAGGAGGGTCCATGGTGGTCTGAGCGTGAGTTACCATCTCCCCTGTCCCCGGTTCCATCCTCCTTGCCAACGGGGAAAGGCAAACTATCAGGAAAAAAATCAGCAGTATTTAAGAAGACAAACTCTGAAACCAAAAAATAAACTGGGCTCCAATCCTGTGACTGTCGCTCACTGGCTATGAGAAAATGGGCGTGTCGGTCATCAGAGCTTTATATTCCTCATCTGTCAAATGGCGCTTATCGACCTTAGTCAATATTCTATCAGTTTCAAGTGACCAAAGCCTTTTTGGCTTGGTAAAAGGGGGAACTTACTGGTTTATATAACCAAATAATTGAAAGTGCAGGGTTGCACATGGCCTCAGGATCACTGGACCCAGTCTCAAACACCTCAAGGACTACCTGACCCTCTCACTGTCTCGGTGTTGTCTCCATGTGCCTTCGTGCCGGCTTCACTCTCTGACTGGCTTCCTCCACATCGCCTGAGTGCACTCGAGCACACACTGCCCAGCTCTACTACCAAAGAGAATGGACTGAGTATTTAATACTATACTCTAGTCTCAAATTCAAACAAGCCGGGTATCAGTGGTAGCCTGGGGACTAGAAGATGTTGGCCCTCAGTCGAGTCATGAGGTTAAAGTGTAGGAAGGATTTCTTCCTAGAAAAAGGTGGGTGATATTCCAGGCAGCTAAAAAGAATAATAATAAAAAATAAAATACACTTTAATGATCCCTCAATGTTATTATGAAGATTAAATCACAGAATGTGTACAAAATACTTAAAACTCAAATAATGTTACCTTTATTATTGTAGATCTAGAATTCCCATACAGACATCACTTAATTGCTGGAAATAGGGCAAACCAATTTTGTTCTTGTGTTCCACTCCAGTTGTTTGAAATGAGACTAAAACTAGATTGGGATTACCAGTCACGGAGATATTCAATAATCAATATACAAATTGAAAAATCAACCAAACACACTTTATGGTAATATTCTATATGGCTCTTTATAAATGCCTTCATGCAAACAACCTCATTTAATCCTATCTATTAGGTGGATAGAGATTTCTACCTCCATTTCCTAAAAAGCAACTGAAGCTACAGAGACGAACTAATCTGGCCAAGCCACACAGCCAGTGAGTGACACAGCAAAGACTGTCACCTGACTGAAGGACAAAGTCCTTTCCAAGGCAGCGTATCACCTCACTGCCCCTGAAACCCAAACAGTAGACTTCTCAGTTCACTCAACATCACCTATTGGTTACCCCTATGTGGATGGTTATTTTTAAGGTAATTTCTTTACCATTTGATTTGCTATCATTAAAATAGCGCTCCCTGGGGCACCTGGGTGACTCAGTCAGTTAAGCATCTGCCTTCAGTTCAGGTCATGATCCCAGGGTCCTGGGATTGAGCCCCACATCGGTCTCCCCACATCGGTCTCCCTGATCAGCTGAGAGCCTGCTTCTCCCTCTCTCTCTGCCTACTTGTGCTCTCTATCTCTCTGTCAAATAAATAAATAAAATCTTAAATGAATGAATGAATGAATAAATAAAATAGCGCTCCCTATTTAAATGTTTTCTACGTGTACTCCACATGACAGATATGCATGTCCTGTGTGACCTATCAGATAAAGAGCTTCCAGGGATCGGGGTATGGCACACAGGGTCTGCACCAGGCCATTGCTGTTTCCACTATAGCAACCTGGAAAAAGGGGAGAGTGACATGAAAATCAAGAGTCTGGAAGCTATCCTGGAAAAAGAAGTTACAATTAACAGTTCTTTCTACCCTGCTTTTGACCACAAAAAAGTGTATACACTTTCTCAACAGCCAAAAGAAGAAACTAAAAACAAGGTCCATGGAACGAGCCTGCTCAGAACACAGTGCTTCTTGGGCCTGTTTCAACTGGAATGATCAATCATACCTGGGTACATCAAACAATTAAACCAGAAACTCTACTTTGTATGCTGGAGATTTATAGCACAGGAATAGAGCATATTGCCCAAGAAAAAATACAACCAGAACTAAGCAGGGACATACAATAATGCTATGTTCCTTCTTCAACACACTTTACAGTATCACTCAGACAAAAAAGCCCTTTCCAATGACATTGACAGAAGTGCAGTATGCTTCAACCATGTAAAGGCATCCTGAAATTATGAACAGGGAAGAGGAGCCAGGCAGGGCTTTTGAAGTACTGAGAAAACCTCAACTCAATAAGAAGAGAAGTGTCACTTAAAAAGCACTTAATTTCTCTGAAGTACTATCTTAACAAGTATCAGTTTGATGGGTTATTCTGAACTACTTTTCTATAGTTCTACAGAAAGAAGATGCCCCTCAGCAGTCTTAAGAGGTACATACATGCAAGAGAGGTTCTTAATTCCCCATAGCAGCATTTCAAAGAAGCCAAAGGCTTACCACTCTGAGCTGGAGGCTTCCTGGTATAGCTCTCAGTCTGAAAAATGAGCGTCCCCAGAAGACTATTAAGTCAACATCCTATACCATCACTCTGCTTTCACCAAAAATAGGACAAGCTAAAACGGGTTTCGAATGCAGCAGGATTAGTGTGGTGAAAAAACTTTCTTGTTAGGGATAGAAGATAAAGAAAGCAAATGCCTGGGGTAGGAAGCGGGGCATTCGAGTTATTGGGGAAGGAGAGATTCTGTCTTGCAACAAATTGTGAAATATTTCGTGAACATTTTTTTTTAAGAGAGAGAGAGTGTGTGCGTGAGCGGGGGGTGGGGGATGGGGGGTGGGAGGAGGGGAAGAGCAGAGAGGGATCTTAAGCAGGCTCCAGGCTCAGCACAGAGTGCAGTGCAGGGCTAGATCTCATGACCCTGAGATCATGATCAGAGCCGAAATCAAGAGTCGGACGCTTAACCCACTGAGCCACCCAGGCACCCCTTCTGCCAACATTTTTGCCTGGATTCTGCACACTCCATTTCTAAATACACACAAGCAAATTACATTTTACATAAATGTGCATATCCTTTAGATTTGAAAAAGACTTAAAAATAAGCATTCTATGTGTTTAAAATGATTCTCACATTGACATTTCTCTCTACCCTAAAAACATCTACTGCCTGCAAAACACAGTACTCTAGAGCTGTTTAACAAAGGAAACCATCAATCTGGTAATTGTTTGGATAATGTCCTCTATGTAGGCAGGAGATAAACTGAATATCCTCAAAAGATTCCTCAATTCTTTGAGTCCAAGAAGAGCCAACAAACGATCTGCTATTGAGCTAAACTCCTGTTTCAATGTGACTTTCGTCCCTTTATCACCAAAACTGGAGTTCCTGGAACAGCGGGTACTCCAGCGAACGTCTGCTGAAGTCAGTCATCTGACATATTTCGACTCGAAGCACAAAGAGAAGACTCGTGGGAACCAAGCACTCTAGAAAGGGGCCCCACTCCCTGTGTTATGAGAGTATAGGACTGGTCTTCAGACATTATTCTCATGGTCTTACAAGAACTGCAGGGAGATGCCAAATTTCTTCAAGTTATGGATTATAACATCCAGCTGATCTTTGCTGAATGGGCTGCTGAGGTCAGTGAACACTTCAATATGCCTCTTCTCAAACTTCTTTCCTCTAAAAGAGAGTTATCACAGTTAGAAATCATTCTCTGAATTATTGCCCACAAACTCAAAAATACTTGGTCACTGAGCAGAAAGAGGCTAAGAAATGAATCTAGTTAACAAATCTAGATAGTTAACAAAACAGATAGTTAACAAATATGATTACATTCTAGAATCCCATGTATCATTGATGCTCAGTTAAGTTCCTACTAACATATAATCAAATATCTACAATCTATAAAACATATAATCAAAATTTTTGAGCATTATGGAAATATTAAATCCCTGATCTTCCAACCTTAACTTCAGTTAATGATGTGGTCACTGTGATTAGAAAGGATCCCTTTTCAACCTCCACTTAGGCAGAATGTAAACAAGGAACTCTCCCAGTGACTACAACATCAGCCTTGCAAGGGTTCACTTTCCAAATACCCTGGTCTGATTCCACTCACAGGGCTATAGTGGCAGGATTTTACACAAATATACAGAGAAATGATAATACAAATTTAGGCAAATTTTGTGCAAATGTTCTTCCTAACAGTCAAGGGGTGGGTGGGTGTGTATATATTCAAAGACCCACATTTTAAAGGTACAGCAATTAAATAAGTAATGAATTAGGAAGCTGTGGCCAGAGCTATGCATTTAATTTTTTAATTTTTAAAAAAATTTTTAAGTTTTTATTTTAATTCCAGTTAGTTAACATATGGTGTTATATTAGTTTCATGTATTTAATTTCAGTAAGATTAGGAACAATACAACTTAACATTTTTTCAAGTTCCTGGTAATTAACTTAAGTCAAATAGGAAGGAACTTGAAATAAGCCAAACATTTATTTCTCCCAGCGAAATTCCCATCAACTATAGCCCTTTCTTTTTTTTTTAAAAAAAAAACCAAAAATGTATTGTCTCATGGTTTAGCCCTTTCTCTTTTTAAACTCAAAAAAAGAAAGGGCAAACTGGACCACTGAATTCTATCAAATGTTTCCTTAGCCACACAAACATGCGGCTCGATTACAATGAATCACACTATGCACAGAATACTACGCACAGAATACATCAACATGCAATTTTTGCTGAGAGGCATCTCTCCTCAGGTGAGACTTACACAGTTTCTTGTTGAATCACATCCATGCATACAATGAGTGCATCCAGGACTCGGCTAGTTAAGGGCAGAAGATACTATTAAATAGTCCCTTTATCCCAAGAACATGCAACTTTTTTCCAGTGAGGTCCACAGGGCTTGCAACTGTGGACTCTGGGCTGACTCTGTGATGATTTAAAAGTACTTGCCAAATTACCTTCTTCCAAAGTTTATTTCACTAACATATACTCACATATGCTATATATCAAAGTATGTATCAAAGGATAAATAAAATAAACTCAAAGACAATCTAACATATTCCCAATCATTGAGACAAAAATTATGATGCCATTTTATAATATCTGGAATCCATTTTTGGTGATTATAGTCTATTCTTAAAGATGAAATGGGTTAAAATTTAGCATTTGCAACTCAGCACAGCAGCACCTCCCAGTGATCAGGGATACCATGAATGCTTAGAAAAGTAAGAGTAACCCCTTAAAATCATAGCATCTGTGGAAGAAATGAGAAATCTCAGTTTAGATGTCAGTCTGATTTTTGGCACAAAAATACCCTCCGTCCAGGAAAGCATTGAGAATACTAGTGCTATATTCTACTAATATCTTCTCTATCCAAACATTTCTAACCATCACGACCACCAATCCCTCTGCACATATCAATACACAAATATACTCACTAGTATCTTCCCCTTATGGTGCCTCCCAACCCCTCAGTATCACTAGTACAGAAAAAGGGCTAGTGACTGGAGGGCCCAATCCAAACTAATTAATTTCACATTAAATCCTAACATATACCACCTCAATGTCCCCAGAGCCAAAAACATCCATATACTTAGAGCTGGGACTCTAGGGAGCCTCACCAAACTAGATTATGATTCCCCAGATTAAAGGAAATTTCTTAAAGAGTTTTCTCTGGCTGAAAAAGGATACAGTCAGCTTGTTGAGAACCTGGTTGGATTTTTCTTTCAATGTCCTCCAGCAAGTCAAAATCTGGTAGCATCAGGTGTCTGTGCACTGTGATGTTCTGATACTGATCCTTACCAGCAAGGGCATTCTCAGTGCCATCTGTACCAAAAAGGACTAATGCAATTTCATCCCTGCTCTCAGCAAACACCTAGAGAAGAACGTTAAAAGGTTAAGAATCACTGAGTACCACCCGGAAGCCATTAGATACCTAACCTTCAGGGAGTAAGACAACCATACCTCCCTATGGCATGTCCCTGGGGCCACCGTCAACAACAGAACACTGGGCTGGATGGCCCACGGGACAATGACAGACAATTCCTAGCCTCTAAGACTTTCACTGAGTATAGGTCCTATCATTCATTTCAACAGAATTTAGGGGTAGGGGAGTGGAGAGTGGTAACTGCTCTTGATGACTTCCAGACAAATCAGACTAATTCTCAATGAAAACTAATTATGGATAATTTGAAATTATTTTAGTCTCTCTTTCTGGAATGACTATTCAAGGTTTCAATTTTCCAGAGGATTAGAAAAATAATTGCTGGTTCATGTCCTGTATCCCAGCAATTTCACTTACATGTACATATACCGTAGAGAAATTCTTGCACATGTACTCAAAAAGACAAGGACAAGAACATTCACTTCAAGAGAGTTCACTTGGACACTGTTCGTAACAGGAGAGAAGTGGAAACTAACTACCCATCCACAAAATGCAAAAACACACTACAGAACAAAATACTACACCTCAATAAAAAATGAATAAATCTGTGCATGCTTATCAGTATGAATAAATCTTAAAAACATAAGGTTGAGAAAAAATAAGTTGCAGAATTATATGTACCATATAAAAACATTACATACATTTTTGAAAGCTTCATACGATACTAAATTATTTACGAATACACTTACGTCCAGAAGTATAAAATATGCATGGTAATGACCGAAAATTCTGGAAAAGAGGAAAGGAGAGAATTGGGAAGACATACATAGGGGGCTTCAAGTTTATCTGTAATTATGTGTGTGTGTATGTGTTTGTGTTTTAGATTTTATATATTTGAGAGAAAGTGAATGAGAGAGAGAGTGTGTGGACGCACGAGCAGAGGGAAGGGCAGAGGGAAAAGTAGACTCCCCGCTGAGCAGGGAGCCCAACATGGGGCTTGATCCCAGAACCCCAGGATCATGACCTAAGCCGAAGGCAGATGCTTAACCGACTGAGCCACCCAGGTGCCCTGAAACATTTCATAAGAAAATATAAAAACAAAAAACGGTATCTGACACAAAAGGCGGTCCTTTTCCCACCGACTTAACCTAAGCCTTTTCCATCAGTGGGAAGAATGCTGCAAGGGGAAAGGATGGAATTCTGTCATTCTTTATTGTTGTTTGGTCTGTTAAATTCCCAGTGTGCTAATAATTCCAGATACAATTCCCAGCTGCACATGGGGAGAAAAAGTTCTAGCTGTTGAGGTTCAAACATGTCCAGCACACTATGGGGCAGCCCAGCTAGAATTCTATCTGTGTCCTGGATAAGACTTCATCTTAAGGCAAGGTAATCTTGCTCAACAATAAAACCTCAGCCAGGAGAGGGAAGGAAATTTTGAATGCAGCATGAGACTGACACCAGGTGCTGTCTCCTAGCCTTCCAGATTCAGACTCCCAAGGAAGAGGCAAAGCCAAAAAGAAAACTGGAACCACAGCTTCTCTTAAAAAACAACAACAACAAAAAAAACTAGGGGCGTCTGGTTGGCTCAGTCAGTAGAGCACGCAACTCTCCATCCCGAGGTCATGAGTTCAAACACCACATTGAGCAAGGAGCCTACTTAAAAAAAAAAAATAAATAAATAAATAAATAAAACACAAAAAAATCTATACATTTAGGCATAGCAGCATTACTTAAATACAAATAACACAAATTACTATAACTGGGAATGGGGTTAGAGGCATTCTCTTGACACATCAAGGACTCCAGGTCATTAGAATTTGTTAACATCTAGGATGATGGGGGGATGTCACAGTGCCTAGTGAAGAGGGCAGCACCCAGAAGAAACAATGGAGGTGTCCAGGAGGGGCAGCAGCTGCCAATGAATGAGGCAGAAGTTCATGAGCTTAGGAAAAGCAGCAGTCATACCAAGTAGAAGGGACAGAAACCAACAGGGGAGTCTTATTCACCCCCACCTCCCATTCCTGCCCCATGAATGTGAGCTGGTCTTAGTGACCTGCTTGGCTCCTAAGAGCAGAAATGACTTTCTGGGATTTCTAAAGCTAGGTCATAAAAAGCCACATGCAGGTCTCTTAGAATACCCACTCTTAGAACCTTCCTTCTTAGAACTAGCTGCCCTCCTGTAAGAATCCCAAGCTACATAGAAAGACCACATGTAAGGGTTCTGATGGACAGCCCCAACTGAGCTCACAGCCACCAGAAGACTTAACTTCTAGCCATGGGGGTGAGCCATCTTAGACGTCCGACTCAGTTTAGCCTTCAAGGGATTCAGCCCAGCCAACATCTCTGTGCCCCTGCACAAGCGACCACAAGAAGCCCAACTGAGCTACCTAGTCATCCCCTAAGACCAGGAGAGATGATTTAAAAAAAAAAAGTGTACTTTAAGACATTAAGTTCTGGGATAATATGTTATCAGCAAAAGGTAACTGGAATAGGCACAAAGTAGTTGAAGGACTTGTTTAAGATTACAAGGTTAGTAAAAGTCATGACAGAGCAAAGATTCAAACCCAGGCCACCTGGCTCTAGAGACTGTATTTGTAAACATTTTTACATTGCCTTGTTTCTGATAAAAACTAATTTCTACTGGAGGGGCCAAAATAAAGGAAGAAAAAAACGTCAGGCTCTAGTGGTAGTTGGACTTGCACATAAGTATATGTTAAAAAACTCCTCAGATTCCCAAAAATACCGAGGCTGGAGGCGCCTGGGTGGCTCAGTTCATTAAGCATCTGACTCCTGATTTTGATTCAGGTCATGATCTCAGGGTCCTGGGATCGAGCCCCCATGTTGGGCTCCATGCTCAGCATGGAGTTGGCTTGGGATTCTCTCTTTCCCTTTCCCACTGCCCCTGCCCCCGCTCATGTACTCTATCTCTCTCTAACAAAAATTAAAAAAAAATAATGTACCAAAAATACTGAGGCTGGACATCATAAGCAGGCTGGTATCTTGCATTACTAAGTGGAGACAACAAGCAGTTAAAACAAGAGTTATAAGCTCAAGACCAGTCTGAAACTTACCTGTCGCTGCACAAACATGGTCATCACCTTCTTTGCTAGCTCAAATGGAGATTCTTCACCAGGAAGGGAGTTACTCATGGCAGAGCCCACATCCATACACAGTACAACAGCTGCCTAGAAATAATGTCCCAAAGAGTGAGAAAATGTTAATAATGGTCATAAAAAAAGAAAACAGGTATGGCCTATGTTTATTTCACCCACAGAACCCATACTCTAGAGGACTTAGGGAATGCAGGACATTCCCTAAGAGGGAGGGGGAGTGTTCTAATTAGAGAATGTATCTAAGACATATAAATGTTTACTACAGAGAAACTTTAAATAGTCCTAATATTTTCTGAAAGATAGAAACCCAGGATAGGAGCATGCTCTAGGAAGCTGCTGTTCTTCGGCCCAAGAATAAACCCATGGGGAGCAAACCTGAAAACAATCTATAGGCCAGAGCTAAGTCCAGCGCAGCTGAGCCCAAAATACATCAAACAAACTGCAGTTGATTTGCAGAACCACAAGCACGAGAACAGATGCTTTTTTTGTAAGGCTCTGATTTGGGGGTAGCTTGTTATGAAGCGTTTTTGTGGCAACAGGTGACTGCTACAATCTATACATACTAAAACGATATATCCCAACAATTTGAATCAGTTCATGAACTGGGGATCTAAAATGAAGACTATCCAAATCTATCCTAGTAGGGGACAAAGACACATAAACAAATAATAACGGCACAATATTCCATGACAGACATGTGCCGGGGGCACTGGGAGAGTACATGGGAGGGGCATCTACCCAAGACTGGTGGAGGGGATGGTGGAGGGGATAAATGAGGGGTAAGGAGGCAGAAAAGACTTCTGGATGTGATCTTTGAGTGAGTGTTAAAGAACAGGAGTCAAACATGTGAATAAGGGGAGTTACAGGTAGAGGAAACCACACAGACCCCTAGTCATTAGGTAGCAATCACGTATGTGGGGACTAAGAAAATAGGGGAAACAAACTAAAATAAAACAGTTACGTGCAAAGTTCTACGTTTGGCATCCAGAACTCAAAAGAATATGAGTTGGAGACCTGAACAAATAGCAACTCACGATTTCAGTGTGGATTATAATGTGTCACCAGTATGACATGGCTACAGCACTACCTTCCCCACACCTATCTCATGTTTTTAGGTTGTATCAACAGTGTATTGAATTCAAGGACGGAAAACAAAGATCTAATGGTGAAAAAAGACTAGGTTAGCGATCTGGAGATCGAGATCTAGTCCCACCTTTATTACCAATTAGCTCTGAGTCCTTGGGAATGTCACTTAACCTCGCTGTTAATTCCAGGCAGGAAGCAGTTGTTGGACTAGATGAGATCCAAGGTCTTTTCCAGGTCAATGTTCTTTGGCAGTGAGTCTCACCTGTGCTTTGTACTAATCAGACCACATGTGCACATCTTATGAGAAAGACTAATTACAAGAGAACATGAAATATGCAGGTTAGAGAAAGATCTACAGAACATGGGATGTGAGGAACAGCTGGGAAAAAAACTAGATATTTGAGGCAGATGAGAAGATTAAGGGGAACATGATAGTTCCTCCCAACTATTTGGCAGCTGTGTTATAAAAGGACTGGTCAGAGAGAGAGATGGAATGGATCAACAGATGAAGTTACAGGAAGATTGGTCTGACTCCATACAAAGAAGAAAAATAACATTAAGAAAGGATCAATAAAAGAACTACTGTTCTTTTTTCTGAAGCAGTGATCTCCTGACCCTAGAAGTGTTTGAAAAATCTGGGGCACCTGGGTGGCTCAGTCAGTTAAGCATTCAACTCTTGGTCTTAGCTCAGGTCTTGATCTCAGCCTCATGAGTTCAAGCCCTACATTGGGCTTCACGCCGGGCATGGAGCCTACTTTAAAAAAAAAAAAAGTGTTTGAAAAATCTGGATGCATTCCTATGAGAGAAGTTACAGATGATTTCTAAATTTGGTTATATCTCAGGCAACACATGGAAAAGAAAGACTTTAAGTTTTTCCCTAGTTTACAAAGCATAGAACATAATGCACCAGTATTAAGAGATTTCTGGAGTAAAGATAGCACGTTTGAAAAAAGGGTGATAATAAACTACAAAATTCCTTTGAAAACAATAAAATTTACACCCCATAGTTTCAATGCCCTGAGCATAAGAATCTTAAAAAAATTAAGAGTCCCAAAATATGTCACTCCATTTATCTAATATACCAGAAAACAGTTTTAAAACTCCGTTAAACCAGAAAACCCTAAGTTAGAAAATAAAGTCTTTTTGGTCCAGAAAACTCTAAGTTAGAGGAATAAAAGTCCTTTACTAGGAATCAAGTATCCAAAAAATGGCATCAAAGGGTTTTACAATATAGGACTTCTTTCTGGAAGCAGAAGAATGGTCTGTGTGATACTTCAAGTTCCTATCCGGCAATAGTAAGAAAACCAGGAAAGGGAAACTGAGCAGCGTAGCAACTCTTCATTTACACAAGGAAACAATACAGGTTGTTAGAATTTTGCTGCAAGTCCACCTGCCATAAACAGCTGCTCCATTAGAGCTGCAACGTTTTCAGCAGCTGACAGAGGAGGAACAAAAAAGGTAAGTGGCATCAAATGTTCATAATCGCTTTAATCAACATTCCCCAATGGGGAGTTGTGGGGACGAGGGATCAGTTGCTCAAACTCCTATCTTGCTTATCTGTATACCAGATGCCTACTAAAGGGCCTAGGCTTTGGACGTCTGGATGAACAAATAATTCTCTGGAACACACCTCTCTCTAGTGATCATTCAGAGACAACCACCACTCTCTGCCTGTATTGAAAAAACCATTTTAAAAATTCATCATATTGTCCATTATTAATCTGGGACACTGAGGTTCCTAGCAACACAGATGACTCTGAAACCAGGCAGCCTGGGTTCAAATCTGAATTCCACCTCGTAGGGACTGGGTAACCTTGGGATAATCATTTCACTTTCTTTATGCCTCAGTTTTCTCAACTGTAAACTGAGGATAATAATTCTCACCTCATGGGCTTGTTGTGAAGATTATTATCTTCATTCCACCATGAGATAGGAATGAAGCGTTTAGATCAGCGCCTCACAGAGTAAGATTTCGATAAATGTGAAATGTTAGATTATGATGGGGTTAATACGACGCTTTACATTTTAAGATACGTATTTTACCGACGGTCCCTCTCTGAAGTTTTACAAATCTATGGGTAGGTGTTTATCAAGGCGGAATTTCATTCTCCTATAGACTGTAAAAAGCAATGGAGGGGGTGAAGGAAGTAAGGGAAGAGAAGAGCGGACCAGGGTAATAAGAGGCAGGCGTAGTGGGGAGAGTGGTGGGGTGAGGAGATGAAGAGGAAGTGAGAGGATGGGAGTGCTGAGGCGGCGGAGTGAAATGGGGAGTGGGCGAGGCTCAAATTCAGGCATTCGGACTCCAGATCCCCAGCGGGTCTCTGCGCATCCCTCGGGCCGGCCCTCGGGAACCAGCCCTGGCCCGCCGCGATCCCGTGATTCCTGATCCGGAACCACACTCTCCGGACTCCCTGCACCCGCAAGGCCCAAACCCACGCTCCCTCTACCTTATTCCCGGACCGCGCCATGTTGCCGGTGCGCGGGTGCCACGGCAGCCTCTTCCGGGCGGGAACCCCGAGCGCCGCTACGAAGGTCCGGGGGAGTCGGAGCCAGAGCGTCGTAAAAAGAGCCCCTTCCCACGGCGCCTGGAAGAGGCGGGGAGACTGTGCGCTGACGCTCTGAGCATGCGCAGCCCCTGCGTCCCGCCCTGGGAAGGGGTTTGTGGACGCGGACTTGCTCGGGAATGAGTTCACGGAAAGCTTCGTTTCCGCTTCCTGGTGTTGAGAGTCACTCCCGCGGCGTTTTGTGTCAGAGTTGTGGACTTCGATTTCCTTGAGTATGAATATGAATCTAGAAAGTCACTTAACTTCTCTAAAATCCTGTTTCTTTCAAAAGGGGGAGATAATGAAAGGCTTCACAGATGCGGTGGCATTGGAACCAACTGCTGAAAGAACAGTTTTCCAGGCAGTGGATAGTGAGATTGATTCCTCCCTTTGCAGAGGAGTGAGACATGCACAGGCCAGGAGGCATAAAACAACACCTGCTAAGGATCTCCCGATAGTTTGAAGTGTCGCTGGTTGGGAAGGAAGGAGGTGAGATTTAATTTGGAAGGCCAATCTAGGGAGATGTTCTAGAGGTGGGGGCTATCAATCAAAATGCCTGACATGCTCACAGTTGTAGAAAGTGGTTGGGGTTTTTGAATGTAGGTAGGTGAGATCCAGAGCCCACGTCCAAGAAAGAATTCTTGAGAGGTCTTTGGTGCAAAAACGTGGATTTATTAAAGCATAGGGACAGGACCTGTGGGCAGAGAGCTGCACTGGGATTGTGACAGGTGACTGATTATATATACTTTCAAGTTGGGAGGGGATTAGGGGTAGCATAAGTCTCTAAGGAATTTTGGAAGCAAGGTTTCCAGGACCTTGAGAGGGCTAGCTATTGTTAGGAAAAGGTCATTTATTAGTGTTTAGTAAACCCTCAGTCCTGAGACCCTTCAGATGTATATCGGTGCTTGGGGGATGATAGCAAACATGTATCTTGGGGGGGGGGGTAAAGATAAAGGAGGTTTCCAAAGGAATTTTTATATGTTAAAGTAGACTCACAGGATCATGGGGGGTTGGGCTAAGATTGCCTTTTGCCCCTAGCAAAGTATTAACACCGAGGGGTACCTGGGTGGTTCAGTCGGCTAAGGGTCTGCCTTCTACTCAGGTCATGATCCCAGGGTCCTGGGATCAAACCCCTCAGCGGACTCCCTGCTCAGTGGGGAGTCTGCTTCTCCCTCTGCCCCTCCCCCCGCTCATGCTCATGTGCTGTCTCTCTCTCTGAAATAAATAAAATCTTAAAAAAAAAAAAAAAGTATTAACATTGAGGCAGCTGAGTTCCTAGGGGAATATCACTCTGCCTGTTTCAAGGACTTGTTAATGGACTGTTAATTAGTAAGGAAATTTAATTTTTCTTTTGCCTTTGTTTCCCACATCACCCACCACCCCTTTTCAAAAGAAACTGCCCAGCTTTCTTTGAAGGAGGCAGGCCCAAGCCTAACCTTGCCCAGAAATAGCTGTTTTCTATACCAAATGGCTGACAAGCTGAGGTGATTGGACAAAGGGTCCTGCAATCTGCAAAATAGCTGCAAACCTCTGTCCAAACCAGGAAATCAAATCCAACCAGATACTCTCCCTCTTGAAAATGGACCCAGAAAAAGCAGAAACTAAAGCTGGAAAGATAAGGATGCCATGAGGAAGGAGGGGTCTCAAGGAAGCCAATGTTATAAGTGCCCTGAAGCCATAGAGTCAGGCATTTTCAGAGTATGCTCATAGAGCCTAGGAGGTTCTTCGTGATGAGGAGGAGAACATACAAAAGAAATGCAGATAAAATTAAATTTCCTTACGGTTTGCAGCCCATTGACAAATACTAGAGACAGGCAGTGACATTGCCCAAGGAACTCACAACTGCCTTTATGTTAATGCTTTGCTAGGTAAAAAGCAACCTTAGCTTGATAGCCAGCCCTCCAAGATCCTGCAAGTCTTCTTTAACATATGAAAAATCCCTTTTAGAAACTTCCTTTGTCTTTACCCTTCCCCTCAACTTAAAAGTATATAGTCAATAGCTCCTCACAATCCCAGGGCAGCCCTTTCTGCCCACAGGTACTTTCCCCAGGGTTTAATAAAAACAGCATCTTGGGATGCCTGGGTGGCTCAGTTGGTTAAGCATCTGCATTCAGGTCAGGTCGTGATCCCAGAGTCCTGGGATCAAGCCCCGTGTTGGGCTCCCTGCTTAGGGAGGAGTCTGCTTCTCCCTCTCCCTCTGTCTGCTGCTCGCCCTGCTTGTGCTCTGTCAAATAAATAAGTAAAATATTAAAAGAAAAAAAAGAAATTAAAAAAATATTTTTGGGGGGGCAGGGGAGGAAGTGGGGGAGGGGCAGAGAGAGAGGAAGAGAATCTTAAGCAGGCTCCATGCCTAGCACAGTGCCCAACATGGGGCTTGATCTCACCACCCTGAGATCATGACCTGAACTGAAATCAAGAGTTGGACACTTAACCGACTGAGCCACCCAGGCACCCCTAAAAACACCTTTTTGTCCCAAAAATATCTGAAGAACTCTTTCTTGACCATACTCCTGGCCCACATCACATCACTTCAAGCTTTCAAGTCCAAGGAGTTCTTTTAAAACTCAAATATTATTTTTTTTAAATTCTCTCTATAAAATGTAAGAAAGAATTAGTAGTAATTCACTCTAGTGAAGGAAATTTGTATGTTTCATGTTGATGATAAAAAAACCTCTCCAAAGGTCTGATACACAAGGGAAGCCATTTCAGATTTCTAAGTCAATATGACTGTGATGTAGTTTTTGAACTTACATAGGTGAAGTCCGGAGCCGATGGCCAACAAAGAATTCTTGAGATGTCTTGGGTGCAAAAAAAGGTGATTTTATTAAAGCATCAGACAGGACCCTTGGGCAAAAAGAGCTGCTGCACCAGGGTTGTGAGGGGTAACTGATTATATACTTGGGAGTTGGGGGACATAAGGAAAAAGGAGGTTTTCAAAAGAACTTTGAGATGTTAAAGAAGACCTACAAGATATTGGAGGCTTTGCCATTGTCAAATTAAGGTTGTTTTTCCCTCTAGTAAAGCATTAATAGTAAGACAGTTGGGAGCTTCCTGGAGGAACGTTATACTCTGCCTATCACAAGTCCTTGTCCATGGGCTGCAGGTTATAAGGAAATTTAATTTTATTTACATTTCCTTCTACCTTTGTTTCCCACATCACTATGGATGGGTGGGTGATGTTAGGGCTCCAGGAAATTGAATCTATGGGTCTCTGGAAGTTAGGCTATGGATAAGAATACTTTTTTCTTGTAAATTACTAAGACATTTGTTTTTGTTTTTGTTTTTGTTTTTAAAGATTTTTTATTTATTTATCTGAGAGAGAGAATGGGAGACAGAGAGCATGAGAGGGGGAGGGTCAGAGGGAGAAGCAGACTCCCCGCTGAGCAGGGAGCCCGATGCGGGACTCGATCCCGGGACTCCAGGATCATGACCTGAGCCGAAGGCAGTCGCTTAACCAACTGAGCCACCCAGGTGCCCCTACTAAGACATTTGTGAACTAAGGGAGACTCATGTCCTGTTAGACTGTGATCTCTATCAGTTAGCCATTTGTTTTTCCTCCCTTAGCTTTAGGGCAGCCAGGAGTGCCCGAGGAATGCCACACACAACCCACCTGGAAGTGGGGGGGAGGGGAGGTTGTGGGGTGTCAGCTTGTGCTTTGTCCTCAGCTTGCCTTCTGCTCCCTTGTCAATTGTAATAACCTTTGTTCAGACCCAAAGCCTGATTTATGGGCCACCACACATGCATTGTACATCTGCTTTGTAAATGACAAAAATTATCTTGTCCTTGAGTTATTGATCAACACTCCTATCCCTTTACAATAAAACTAGTGATACTTGCCCATATGCTAATCTATAATCTCAGTGAAAAAAGTACATAACCCTGTAAAAACTGTTCATTTTCCAGAGCACTTTCTTCCCTGTGAAGAGTGTGTTTCCCTGGCAGCTGTTCTAACTTGGGCTTGAATAAAACTCTTTCTTACTTTTAGAGATTCTGAAAGTTTTGTTCATTTTGTGTCAACCATATCAGTGTTTTTATCTTGTAGGTAGTTTCTATTGCTTTCTTTTTTTTTTTCCCCCCCTCGCTCCTTCATCTCTCTTCTCTCTCCCTCTCACCCACACCTCCTCCAGTACAGGTTTGTTTCCTGGGAGAAATAAAAGAGATTCTAGTACCTCTGCTTGTTTGCATCTCAGGGGGGAAGGGGGGATGGCCAATGATGTTAACCACTAAGCTTTTGCAACACTGCAAAATATAAGTCCTGGGTGGCCATCAAGAGCACAATGAAACTTTCAGGTCATCTAATCTTTAAAATCTAGAATCTTGTTTTATTGAATGAAAATCCTGGAGAATAAAGGTTTTATTCCCTTTTGGACCTTGAAGTGATATGAAGGTGTTGCTCAATGTCAATAGACAAGATGGCTTAGGAATAGCAGTATCGTCATAGTGGATCAGATATGGTTTACCCAGCTCAGAGTATCATGGCTGCAAAGCCATCAGAAAGCACAGTCCTCCTTGATGCTCACCATAAATATTAGGTAACTATGAGCTAACAGAATGTTCATAGAGGGTACTAATTCTCTAGGTATTTGCTGACAGGAAAGATAAGATTTCTTTAGATCTCTTTGGTTAAGTCCTCCTGCCTCTAGTCTCGGTTTTTACATAACTTACTAGAGCCCGTGTAAAATGATTTCAGTTTCTTCCACTAGGTTGTGAGCCTAACTAGGCTGAAGGCCATGTCCACTTCATCTCAGTATCCCTTGGGCCCCACCCTCACCCCATCCTCCTCCATTCCACCACGGCCACCATACCCTAGTCCTAATCATGATTATTTTTGGCCTTGGCCATCGGTTTCCCTAATCCCAGAAAAATGTGACAAATGTGGTTGCAACTTCCTCATGTAGGCTTAGGTAAATATGTGATCTGTGGAAAACAGTCCACCTAAATGGAATCCCCATAAATTAGTGGTACGTGGAAAGAGTCAAGACATAAGGATCCATATTAAGATCATTATACATATATAGGACAGCCATCATGCTCACCCTTTTTCTGCAAATGGTAGCATTCAAAGCAATTTTGGAGAAATTCAAAGACCATGTGAACAAAATTAATTTTATTTTATTTTTATTTTCTTTTTCTTCATTTCAATTGTTTACATTTCTGCAAAAGCACCAGAGAGCACCAAGGTTACTTTCAAAAATGCTGGGCAGAGTTTTGTTTTGTGTGAAACTAATAATAGATTTTGTTGTTGTTGTTTTTAAAGGGGGTTCTTCTGAAAGTGGCGTTCACCATACTTTAAGCAAATGTCCCTGGCCTTCTGTGGAGAGCACTACTGACCCATCTGGTTTGATTCACAGCAGTTCTTAACACAGCTTCTTCCTGAGACATGAACAAGAAATGGGCACCAGCTGTTCTTGTCAGGACCCAAACCTCCAGAATCTGCTTGATCTCTTGGGATTCGATTTCTTGACATGAGAAAGACACCCTCAGGAATAAATGTATAAAGAAAAAAAAAGTTCAGATTCTATTAATCCGGATTCATCTGGTATACACCCCCTAGTGGCCAGGAAGACACAATTTCACAGCACAGACAAGATAACTGTTCCTTAAACTCCAATGAGGTCCGAGTGAGTGAGGCTGTGAGGTCTTGCCAAACAACAGAAAGCTAACCCAGTGTTCTTTGTGCTTAGGGCTACTGATCCCTGTTGGGGGAAGTTTGCAATCCCTCCCTACACAGTCTTTAATATGTAGATTAGATTAAATATCACTACCCAATCCTGCCTTCACTACCAGGAAAAAAGTTATGCTACTAATTGTATTCAACTCTTCAGTCTTCCTTTCTAAAAACCCTGAAACCACATGACATTACAGACTAATTGCAAAGTACATGAGCTGCTAATATCTATTTATAGCAAATACATAGTATATGTAACTAGTATCTATGTATAAATTCTCTGTGTAACATTTGGTCTTAAATAAATAAATAAATAAATAAATAAATAAATAAATAAAATTATATCAGCGGTTTGGGATCTGAATATATTTAAATAATTACCGTGAAGCAGAGATTCTTTTATGCCTACCAAAATAGCCATGTTTCTCTTTTTGCTTAAATTAGCAGAACCCAAATATTTAACCTAGAATATAGCTGCCTAACCAAAAGACTACATTTCCCAGCCTCTTTTGCGTGTGAGGTCATGTGACAAAGGCCTAGCCAATGAAATACAGGACATGTTGAGTGAGACTTCTGGGAAGTCTCCTTAAACAGGGAAGATGTGCACTTCCTCTATTCTGCAAGAACCGTGGATGTGATGGCTGGAGATGTAGTCAGCACTGAGGTGTTGAGGATAAGGACAAAGAAGGCTATATCCTACTAATAGTAGGAGAATAAAGCCTGGGGTTTGGATGACTTCATCAGGTCCCCTGATGGTCTGCCTCTAGACTTCTTCTGTACAAGAAAGAAAGAAACTTCTATCTTGTTTAAACCACTGATATTTCGGACTTTAATTATATGCCACTAAACCAAAATCTAAGTGATACACACAAATCTTTACATTCTGCTACACTGTGGTAGCCCTGTCTCCTAAGTGTTTCTCTCCATCCTACTTACTATCTTTTTGGTGAACTTGGTCTCCCTTGAACCTCCTTTTTCTCCAGGTCACATTTAGTCACATCCTCCCCTGGGTTCCAGGCACCAGTAACATCTTCAAGCTCCAAAACTTACACACAACTGAGCTCCCTGTCCCAGATAAATGGTCATTTTAGGAGAGGGAATGAGAAGAATTCATCCATGGATAGACTGTTTTGGTACAAATTGCTTTTCTGTTCCCTGCCCTCCTGGAACCACCAAGATGGTAGAACAGAACAGTGTGGGCTAGAGTTTTCCAGAACTGAGAGGGATAGGGGTTTAATTTAAAGAAAGAATCTTCTGGAATTGGAAGATGATATATAGGCTCCTGGGACCAGAGAAGGACATAAGTTGTTGGACGTTTAGACAGTGGAAGTTTCTACTTCCTGGGTGGGGTCCTTGTTGGAGAGATTGCCTGAGATATTGTCAGATTCAAGCAACTCTACAATGCTGTAGGGAGAACAGTCCTCCAGACCTAGCTTGCTGCAGAGCCAGCCACAGAAGCCTTTCTCCATGTCCCGGGCAGCTTGCCACCATGCTCCCCAGGACCATGAGAGCTGGACCACTGCAGCATAGAGACCCAGGGAAGAGGCCATGGCCATGATGAGCACTGGATAGAAGAGAATGAGGCAGGGGCAACATGAGATCTTGTGCCAGAAGGTCCTCTCCTCGTTGTACACAAGGAAGATGTTGTACCAGGTGATAGTGCCATAGTAGAAAGAGACAACAAAAGAGAGGATAAAGACCACAGGCAGACAGACCAGCGTCCAGAGGACCACATGGGGCCCACGGTCTGCTCCCATTTGGCAGGCCTTTCTGTCTTCAGGGGTTATCTCCCTTGATGATCCTTTAGGCTTGGTCAACTCTTGCAGCTCCTTCTCTGTCAGTGTGACATGGATGTCCACCATCTGGCCCTTTTTCTTCCCTCGTGTGATGGTCCCAGTTAATGTGACATAGCGGCTGTCCAAAGGCAAGTTCCATATCCCTGCAGGGCATCAAGGAGGTGATGTTAAGGTCAGAAGAGTGGACATTTTATCACAGTGTCATCACCTGAGCTGGAGGCTGAATACCACAGTTCCTGTTTTTATAGCACCTGGCACAGTCCCGGAGTCCATGACTCAGAGATGGAGTGGATGGATTTCCCTCAGGAAGCTGATTCCTGACATTATTACTCCCCCAGGGAACTCTTACTCCACACATGTGGACTCTGAAAAAATTGCGAAGCAGGTTAACTTGCTTTTCAAGTTCTCTCTCCACTTTTCTGGACCTCAATCTCGACACGATCTCTGTAATATGGAGGGGTGTGAGGAACTTTGCCACAGACACCACTTTATGATCTTATTTCTAGTTTATAAGTGCATGAATATCCATTAGTGTGTGTAAGATTGTGCTGCGTGTGTATCCTACTGATGCGCAGTGCACACCCCTTCCCTGCTCATCCCTGTCTCTCTGCTTTCCATCTATTGCTGCACGGTGATGCTTAATCCGGACACTCAACGGCTTTGTTAGCAGCAACAGACGTTCTTATACATGCATCCTTATGCCCACTGGCATAAGTTTCATGGGGTAGATACTGAGAATTTCTAGAACATAAGATACGCAGTTTGAATTTAATAAATATTGATAAATGTCCCTACAAAGCGGGTAAAACAGATTCCATTTCCACTTGAGGTATATTGACAGTACATCTATTTTCTCACATTGATGTTGTCATAATTTACCCAATTTTTGGCCAACCAACATGTAAAGGAATATTATAACTCACTGCTGTTGTAATTTGCATGTTCCTGATTATTACAAAAGTCAACTATTAGCTTCTCTATCTTATGTGTATTAAATAATTAGCATAGTCTTAAAAATAACTAAATAATAAGCATAGTCTGCTTGTATTACTAATTTCTGTGTATAAATCAGTCTCTTCTATTACACTAGGAGTTCAGAAAGGACAGAGATCTCTTCCACATCACTGTGAAGAGAACACAGTCAATGCTTCATAAATACTGCCCATTTAAAAGAAATGCAAAAAGAAATGTTATCAACAAGATGAAGTAGGTCAGTGAGCAAATCCCTGTCTGTCTTCTGGAGAATCCTCATTCCTTCCTGTGGCTTTAAGTAAGTGGCCCCAGAAACTTACCATCATCTGCAGGATAGTCTAGAAAATCATCCCCCTCCTCTTCTTTAGGTCGGTCTCCACCTTCAGATTCCCCGGGCTCCTCATCCAGTTTCTCATTTTCTGACCGGTATATGATGATAGATTCGGGGCGGGACTCTTTCCTCTTCTTTTTCCTGCGACCCATTGTGGATTCCCCATCCAGGGCCAAGGCAGCAGCCACAGCCTTCCTCAGAGAGCCCTGGTAGTGGGGGCTTGGGAGTTGGCCCTCGCCTTCTACTGGTGAGAGCTCTTCCATCCTGCTCCTCACGTCTAGTTATTCCTTGTGAAGAGTCTGACTTGCTTCGGCAAACTCACCATCCAAACATCACAGAGCTTATTCCTGGATGGGACTATGCAAAGATGTTCCATCACTGAGTTCCACAGGAAAGATAGGAAAGCAAAGCCATCAACGGAAAGGAAACAGGAGGACACCTGGGTGGCTCAGTCAGTTAAGCGGCTGCCTTCAGCTCAGGTCATGATCCCAGGATCCTGGGATCGAGCCCCACATTGGGCTCCTTGCTCAGCAGGGAGCCCGCTTCTCCCTCTCCTTCCGGCTCGTGCTCTCTCTCACTATCTCTGTCTCTCTCAAATAAACCAATAAAATATTTTTTTAAAAAAAAGAAAGAAAGAAAGGAAATAGGATGAGATGGAAAGGGGTCTGGGAAATGATTCTCAACTTGGCCAAAGGCTTCTCCTCCCTTTACTTCTCATAATACTGTATTTTGGGAGTGCTGTGGAAATACTCTGACAAGGTTGGATTGTTGTGAATAAAATTTTATTTGTGTTGCAATAATATTTTTGTCATTTATGCAAACTTATAATATTATGCAAAACCCACCAGTTTAGCTGGGAGATATTGAGTATGAGGAAGTTGCGTGAGGAAGCTTTATAGATAAATGGGACTTAAGAACTATTCTCACTCCCGGGCGCCTGGGTGGCTCAGTTGGTTAAGCGACTGCCTTTGGCTCAGGTCATGATCCTGGAGTCCTGGGATCGAGTCCCGCATCGGGCTCCCTGCTCAGCAGGGGGTCTGCTTCTCCCTCTGCCCTCTTCCCTCTCGTGCTCTCTGGCTCTCATTCTCTCTCTCAAATAAATAAATAAAATCTTTAAAAAAAAAAAAAAGAACTATTCTCACTCCCATGAAACATGACAATTTGGATGGCTAGGGCCAGTACTCCAGGCATCTGGCTGTCAAGTCCTGCATTACAACCATACTCAGAAGGATGAACGAAACTTTCAGTAAGCTCCCCAAAGATGGCACAATGTCACCACTCATGTCTACCATGGTATTCTATGAATAACACGTCTCCTGGCTTCTTGTTAGCCCAAGATCCCAGAAAATTCCTGGGATCTGTCCTATCACATGTGGGGAGACCAGTGGAGAGGATGCACACTTTTCCATTCTTAAGATTCTCTCTCCTCTTTGTGTTCTCCAAGTGAAGAGAGGTGGGGAGAGAGGAGAGTCTACATAACATCTTTTAAAGACATGATTGGCCTCTGTTTTGGGTGCATTGAACCATTAAGAGGAGAGAAATGCTTTCAGTGCTGCTACTGAGGAGAGGAAAATTAGCAAATACCCAGCTAGTCATATTTAGGCAGCTAGTTGCTCGGATGCTTTCTATTTTTATTTTTTAAAAGATTTTATTTTTAAGTAATCTCTACATCCAAATGGGACTCAAACTCACAACCCTGAGATCAAGAGTCTCATGCTCCACCAGCAGAGCCTGCCAGGTACCCTGCTCGTATGCTTTTTAAAACAAAAACAACAACAACAAACAAAAACAAAAACTCAAAAGTATGTTATTATGGACAGTTTCAAACATACTAAATGGAGAACCTTTTTATTATGGAAAGAGGCAAACCTGTACAAAAGACAGAGAACAATTTTAAGGACCCCTCATTGTCCCTATCACCCAGTTTCAACAATAATCAAAATATTCATAGCCAATTTATTTAAAGGCAAATCTCAGACACCATTTCATCTATTTCAGTACGTACCTCTTCCATATAAGGAGTCTTAAAAAAAAAAGAGATAACCAGAGTATCATCATCACACCTCATTGTTTTTAAAACAATTCTTTAATATCATCAAATATCTGGTCAGTTCAAATTTCCCTGTTTGTTTAACAGTTTAAAGTCTATTTTCTGGAATTAGGATCTCAATAAGATCTATGCGATGCACACAGATCCTACCTATGCCTGTTTGTGTATGGTAGTGTTGTCCAATAGAATTTCTGCATTATACCTCACATAATGCTAGTACAACTGAGGAAATGCTTTTTTGAAAAAAATTGAATTCTAACCAATTTTAAAATAGCCACATGTGGCTACTGACTACTCTATTGGACAGGTCTATATGCTCTCCCTCCAAATATTTTCCTTCCAGTTTCTTTGTTAAACAAGTCGGTTATTTACCTTGCAGATTCACACAGCCTAGATTTTGCTGACTGCATTCCCATAGGGTGTTCCTCGGAACCATGTATTTCCTGTAAATTGGTAGCTAAATAGGCTTGATTGGATTCATGTTGGAATGTTTTGGGTTGGTTGTTTTGGCCAGACAATGTTATAGAGGGCGTTCTGTACTTCCATCTGAAGACACCTAATGGGCCATTTTTTTGTGAAATTAGTAGCCATTGATAGTCACTGGCTAGATCCATTAATTCATTAGGAGTTGCAAAATGGTGATATTCCAATTCTCTCATTTCTTCTTCATTTATTAGCCAGAATACTCTCATGCACTTTTAACAAACCCAGTTTTAAACTTGGTAGAGGAGGCAAATGGCCTTGTTATTATCCATTATTATTGGAAATAATACTGGAAAAATATCTTTCTGTAATGACTGCAGTGACAGCTTCTATTAATATGAAAAATTTCTGAACTATTTACCTAATACATTCCCCATTCACAAATAACTGTATTTACAATTGTGCATTGCTAGATTCTACTCACAACCCTGCCACCCCAGGATCCTAGAGACTGGCCACTCTCCAGTGACTCCAGGTTGCCAGCTTTCTGTTACTTTTATTCTCAATTTCCAAATCCTCATTGTCTTTCAGTGGTCTCTGAGTATTTCCTTTCTTTCAATCCCACATGCATACTCTTTGATTTCTCTGTATCCCCAATAGTGAGGCTTCTCCTCTCATTTGTCTTAAATGGTCCTAATGTCCAGTGGGCTAGCCCAAGCAAGGGGGCAAAAATAAAAAAACAAAAAATCTAACAAGGCTCTAAATGCCACTCAATTTGAAGCAAATCTCATGTCTTAAAATTATGCATCTTTGATATTATCATGTGACAGGGCCAACTCTATATCATATTTCTTCAAATGCCAAAACACATTTTTTCCCCCTCATCTCAGTGTTTGTAAAATTTGGATGCAACTTAAGACCAACAGAATGACTTTTCACCCCAAAGGCTGGGCTACCTTCTCAGCAAGTAGCTCTGCTCCACTACCCTTTGCCCAAGTTCTTCTTTGTCTTCTATAGTTGTTAATTTTCTTATATGCCTCTCCACTGGATTGCAGGTACGTAGTCTCAATCACCTTGTGTCCTGGGCACACAGACTGGAATAAAGGTGTTGACTGACAGAAGTGAATATGTCCACAGGTAGAACTGGAAGGTTATAGGAAGTCCTCACAGCCTGACTTTGCTTGGGGCAGAGGAGGCTGTTTGAACAGAAGGAGCATCATTATCTTCACAATCTTATGTATGGAACTTGCTGGACTCTAAGAGCCTTGAGGTGATGTGTCTAAGAACAGAAAGATCCAGAGCACAAAGGCTTCCCAAGATAAACTGATTCAGGACACAAGGAACTCAATGATTAGAAAGATTTGAGGGATCTGAAGAGAAGCCAGAATATGGAACTCAACCATTAGAATACTGAGTTTGCCTTAACGAGTGTTTAAGTTTGCCTTAAGGGTGTCTATAAGCTCAAACAGTACTCTCCTACCAAAGTAGCCCCAGGGCAGAAGAGTAGCCATCCGGGCAGAAGAGTAGCCATCTGGCCAGAAAGGACTGGAAGGACAGGCTGTGTGTGGCTCTCCCTAAGGTTTGAGGTTTGTTGTTAAAAATGTATGTGAATTTTGAATTATACTTTCTAAAAGTCTGTATTTAATATAAAAATGTTTTCCCTGGTGCAAATCCTCTAGTAAAAATGATACTTGGTAAGTCATACCAAGGTAATTCTATGATGCAGGTGACCTCTGAACGCACCACTTTATATCTACTCTAAGGTTACAAACACCCGAGGTTGAGAGTGTGAAAATAAACCAGAGATTTCATTTAAAATAGAGTCAGGAAACCCTGGCAGGGGAGCTCTCAGGCATCTACCACTCCTTGCAGCCTGCACAACTAGCAGAAAGAGAAAGTTAAGAATTATCTTGACAATTACCTTTTTTTTAAAGTTTTATTTATTTAAGTAATCTCTACATCCATCAGGGCCTGAACTCACAACCCCAATATCAAGAGTCTCATGCTCTACCAACTGAGCCAGCCAGGTATCCCTCTTGAAAGTTATCTTAAGGCCATTTTTCACATAGGAGTTTCATCGCCTGCTTTTATGAAAAGAAAGGATGAGTCTTCCCTGCCCCAGCAACAATGCACTAACGACTGCTTGCAGCCAATGTGAACCAGCCACAGCCTCAAACTCTTTGTTCTACAATGAACTTTTGTTCAAAACAACCCTCTCCAATTTCTTCCCAAAACTTAATAAAAGCTGATCTTCCTTTGTCTCTTTGGACTTATCTATGTTTCATCATGCATGCATGGAGTAATAATCACTGTTAATGGGCTTTTGCAAACAGAATAATCTGTGGTGTTCTAACTCTTCAGTTTTGGGTGGCCACAATGGGACAGACCGATGTTAGATAATAGGAAGAGTTTCTGGAGCCCTAGGACAGAACACAGAAAATAGGAGTCAAGAGAAGCACTGGCGTCTCTTGGGGATGTAAAGACAAACATGACTATATTGTCAGCTGATGGGGTGGTGGGAGGAACGATTCTATCTGTAAGCAAGGATGGAGATGACCCTTGGAAACCCCATTAAAATCCTTTAGAGGAAGTATTAAGTATAAAGAGTTGGTGAGCTCCTGGTAATTCACCATAGAGGTCTATTCCCTGCTTCTGGGCACAGCTATTTTTAGACAGGTACACAGCCAGTGTCTACTTACAAAATAGGTAACTGTCCCTGATTCACCTCAAAACATGATTTGAGGGGCTCCTGGGTGGCTCAGAGCCCCACGTTGGGTGTAGAGCTTACTTACAAAACAAAAACCAAACAACAACAACAATAAAACCCCCACGATTTGAGAGTACAAAATGGCCCGACAAACTTAAAGTTGGTTTGTTCAGTAGCTATGGTAAAAGATAGCCATCAGAACCAGTTTTGAACCTGTTCAATTGATCAACAACTTCCCTCATTGGAGATGTTTTGGAAACCAGCCCATTAGAGTCCATCTCTCATTTCTAAAATTCAATCAGGTCAGTAAATTTGCCTGTCAGAAGCCAGGGGCTTCCACTGATGAGTGGGCATTCAAAAGCATATTCACACAGACAGTTGTTGATCAAACAGGTTTAAAACTGCTTCTGGTGACTACTTGTTATGGCTTTAGAATAGTCCTTTCCTAAATTTGTGGGAACTTTTTTATTCTATTTGCCATGAGGCTGAAATGAGATCAGCTGTGTTCAGAACAAGGTGTAGTAGTTATCTATTGTCCTGTAACAAATTACCCCAAATTTAGAGGTCTAAAAAAATAACCAAGAATTATCCTGCACAGTTCTGTGTCAGTAATCTGGGAGTGTCTCAGCTGGGTGGGCAGTAGTCTTCTTAGTCTGCTTCCCACCTACAGCATTTGGGGGTCCAAAGGTCTTTTTTCTTTTGGACAGTCTCTGAACTCTTTAGGTATTCTGTCAATATAATTCTCTTAAAAACTTTGTGGCTCTCCTGTGAATAGTTTTCTGGGTCAGACAATGTGAGAGTGCTTAGTTGGATGTTCTGTCTCAAGGTCCCTGAAGATGGCAGGGCAGCACTCATCTGAAGGCTTGGATGGGATCAGAGGATCTGCTTCCAAGATGGCACATTTGCATGGTGCTGACTCAGTTCCTCCCTCTGCAGGCCTCTCTGTGGGCTGTTTGAGTATCCTCACAACAGTGTCTGCTTTCCCTCAGAGTAAGCGATCTGGGAGCAGATAATTCTCTTGACCACTTCAACTATACTTCTTTTTTAAAGGTTATTTATTTATTTTTTGAGTAATGCCTACACCCAACGTGGGGCCCAAACTCACAACCCCAAGATCAAGAGTCATGTGCTTTTCTGAGCCAGCCAGGTGCCCCTCAACTGTACTCTTGATCCTCTATCTTCCTCATCCTTGATTTCCTCCCTTTCTAATAGCTCCAACTTCTCCCCTTTGCTGATTCCTTTTTGCCTGCAAATAAACCCAGAAGACCCTAGGTGGAAAACTAGCTTTACTTGTCACTTATTCTATCCGATGTCCTGTTTCTCTCTTTGTTTCATAACTAAGCTTCTCTATAAAATAGTATACATCCAGTCATTATCAGTTCATCCTCTCAGTGTCCTGTTCCCTTAACCATCTTTTTCTCCCTTCTCCCAAACCCCTTTCTAACACACACACACAAACACACCCCACATGCACACTGATAAGTCACGTGGAAAGACAAGGAATAGGCCAAGAAATGAGCATTTATCAAGTCTTATGTGCCAGGCTGTAAGCTGAATTTTTTATACGTTACCTCATTTGCACATCTCAACAAGCCCACTGTTAAATAAAGAAGTGACAGAACCTGGATTTAAGCCTAAATTGCATAACTTCAAAAGCCCAGAATTTTCCCTCCAAGATTAGTGGTGGCTGCAGTAGACAGCTGATGGGTTTTTGTTTTGTGTGGGTTTTTTTTGGCTGTGGGGCTTGGTTTTGTTATTGTTGTTTGTTTGTCTGGTTTGGGTTTTTGCTGTTTCAACCTCATTCCTCTTTCCTTTGGTGACAGAGCCACTCTTTTCTGTGTGGAATAATACAGCCTTGAAAGTCACCAGTGTGACCACAGTGACGATTTTACCATTCTTATTCTCCTTATCCATACCAGAGCCCTAATTCTGCTTATTTCCAGGTCTTTCTTGAACCTTCCCTTACCTCCTTTGACTTTCTACCTTCATTCTCTTGCTACCTCTCAAATCCTCCTTTTGCCTCCTTTATTCCCTCGTCTGTCTCCTCCACCCATAATAGCCAGCACTTTTGAGACTCAATTCTCAACTGATTGCCCTCTATTCTCAATAGTACATTCTCTTCCTCCTTTTGAAATATGCAGCCTTTCTACCTACCTCTGCAGGACACCTCTATGCCAAGAACGCCCAAATACAGATGTCAAGAATTAATGTATCATCCAGACGGATTTCCAGCAGCCTAGTGGCTATTCTCCACCTAAAAAGCTCATCATTTCTGGCCATGCATGTTCAAACCAAACTCATCATCTTTATTTCTAGCTGACTTAACCTCTTAGTGTTACCAAGAGGACAGGGAAAGGGGGAAGGGAAAGGAGAAAGGGATGGAGAAGGAAACCCTATAACATTTATTTTGTGCCTATTCTCATAAAAGATAACATTTGCTGACTATATCATTTGTTAGTCTCTGTGTTAATTGCTTATACACGGTTTTCCCATTTCATTACATTCTAATACTTTTTTGGACAATACTAGGTGCCAAATACTGTACAATCGTCCTAGGCACAGCAATCTTAAGAAACAAATAGTATCGGGAAACCTGGGTGGCTCAGTCATTAAACATCTGCCTTCGGCTCAGATCATGATCCCAGGGTCTTGGGATCAAGCCCCGCATCAGGCTCCCCGCTCGGCGGGAAGCCTGCTTCTCCTCTCCCACTCCCCCTGCTTGTGTTCCCTCTCTCGTTGTCTCTCTCTGTCAAATAAATAAAATCGTAAAAAGAAACAAATAGTATCTTACAAATGAGGACATTTGGACTTAAAATAGTAACAACTGCAACTTATTGGATGGTTACTATGTGTCAGGTGCTGTTCTAAGCGCTTTACAGTAATCATATTGTTTAATTGTCTCAGCAAACCAATGTAGCAGGTACTATTATTATTACCATCTAGAGGATCATTTTGCTCAAGGTTACGTAGCAGTGGGGCTGGGACTTACACCCAGGTTTGCTCATTTCAAAGCCCATGTTCTATTCATGGTGCCACGCTGCGTGTCAGCATTTACCCAAGATTCTATACTTAAACCCTTAGAGTTGTCTTCAGTGAATCCATTTCCCATGTTAGGGATATATTCCTATGTTCCTAATAGTAGTCAATTTCTAAGTCCTGCCACTCATTCCCATGAAATCTCTTTGTTAAATGTCTTCACTTGAATTTCTACTACCCCCATTTGCCTCTCATACTACTTCCTCCGGGATGGTTTCTCACCTTCCATTTCAGAATTCTTCCTCAACCATGTTAAATGGTGATTAACAAAATAAAACATCATTGTTATGTTGTCCAGTAATCATCACTATCTTGCCATGACTGACTAAACTCTACCTAAAAGGGTCTGTCTGGAGTTGAGGCTCTCCCCATTCATGCTCCTGCTAGGGTTCAGGAGCAAGTTTTCCCCTTCCCCAGAACATGACTAGTCAACACATATGAAGATGGTGATGGAACCAACATAAGTATATGTGTTGACTAGTTATGTTGGTTCCATCACCATCTTCACTCTTTTCCACCTGTTTCAAGCCTGGCCCAAGACAGACTCACTCATTCGTGTCCCCTTCTGTGACTACTCCAGCCCACCCGTCTGTCCCCACCCCAGTCCTATTGCTGCAGAAGAGTGGGGAGAATGGAATGAGTGTTCAAGTATAAAATGCCTATGATGGATTGATATTTCATAAATATTACTTTCCAATCCCTTTCTTTTGCCTTCTTCTACTCTGTTTTTCAGTAGCATTTGTCATCTGCACTACGCTCTCTCAGTGCTTAATTATGCAGCATTTCATATCATCTGGTATTGAGTATGAATGGCTTCATTATTTTTCATTCATCTTCCCAGGGAGATTATACAATTTTAGAAATCAGGACCTGTCTTATTCTTCTTCACCTCCAATGGAAAGACCCCACGGCTAGACATGTAGCAGACACTCAATTGAGTGTAGCAGACACTCAACCCATGTTGACCTGATAGGACAGAGGGGAAGGGAAAGTGCCTAATCAGAAATAGGACATAAATGGGGGCACCTAGGTGGCTCAGTCGGTTGAGCATCTGACTCTTGATTTCAGCTCAGGTTGTGATCTCAGGGTCATGAGATAGGGTTGCTGTTGGGCTCCTGGCTCAGCGTGGAGTCTGCTTGTTCCTCTCCCTCTGCCCCTCCCCCGGCTCGTGCACACTCTCTCTCTCAAATAAATAAAATCTTAAAAAAAAAAAAAAAAGAAATAGGATATAATTGTTAAGAAAGGAAGGCTTAATTATCTTCCCCATTTTCGTGCACTTTATTATGCTGTTAATATCTGATCTGAGAAGCAGGTTCTGAACATTTCTCCTTCCTTTTAGATTCCATAAAAGAGAGAGTAAAACAAATTTCCCCAGTTTCCAAGGCTTTAATCAATAGAGTTAGGAGAGGAGAGAGGACTTCGCTCTTTCCTCTGGAAGTTAGGCCTCGCCCACCCTCCACTTCTGCTGCCCTCTGAAAATTATTAACAAACGTGATACAGCAGGACACGAACTTCAATTAATCACTAACTCCAAATTCTTGGTCATCCTAGGGGGAAAAATAGGTTTTAAAGAACATGCTTAGACTCTTATGCATAAAATAACTGGTTTTAAGCCACTCTTGAAGGTAATTCTCCAGATAATTCTTAAAATTCATCCACCATTTTTTCCCACCTCTATAGCTACCATTCTTATCTAAGAGGCCTTTCTTTCTTTTTCTTTCTTTCTTTCTTTCTTTCTTTCTTTCTTTCTTTCTTTCTTTCTTTCTTTCTTTCTTTCTTTCTTTCCTTTCTTTCTTTCTTTCTTTCTTTCTTTCTTTCTTTCTTTCTTTCTTTCTTTCTTTCTTTCTTCTTTCTTTCTTTCCCTTTCTTCTTTATTTCTCTCTCTCTCTTTTTTAAAGATTTTGTTTATTTGAGAGAGAGAGAGAGCTCATGCCTGTGTGTGCGGAGCCCAGTGTAGGACTCGATGCAGGGCTGGATCCCAGGGCCCTGAGACCATGACCTGAGCCGAAACCAAGAGTGGACACTTAACCAACTGAGCCACCCAGACACCCCAAGGTCATCCTTTCTCATGTGTGGTTCTAAAAAAATGCTCCTTGTCTTCTGGCTTCTACTCCTGCTGTCTTCCCATCAATTCTCCACTCAGCAGTAAGAAAGATCTTTTGAAGACGTAAATAAACTCATGCCGTTTTCTGCTTAAAACCTCCAGTGACTTCTCATTGGTATAAAACAAAATCCAAACATTTTCATGTGGCCCAGGGACCTACCTGACGTGGCCCCTCTCCTTCCTGCCATGCTATACAATATACCACCTCCTTCATATATACCTCCTATGCTACAATCACACTGGCTGCCTACACATTCCTCAGGAGCACTAAATGTTTTCCCACTTGAGGCCTTAAATACTGTCTGCCTTGCCTGGTCTCCACTCCAATCTCTCTCTGTCACATGGCCATCACCTTGGTATTTCCCAAGGCTCTGTTCATTTGTCAGCTCCTCCAAAGCTTTCCTGACACCAAACCTAAAATAGGCTCCCTGCCCTGCCTTTCATGATTATCACAACAGCCTATTTCCTGTACAAGACTTATCAACATCTGTAATTAAGTTCTATTTCTTTTTTCCTTAAGATTTTATTTATTTATTTGAGTGAGCAAGCAAGAGAGCACAAGCAGGGGGAGGAGCAGAGGGAGAGGGAGAAGCAGACTCCCTGCCCAGCAGGGAGCCCAACATGGGGGCTTGATCCTAGGACCCCAGGACCATGACCCGAGCTGAAGGCAGATGCTTCACCAATGGAGCCACCCAGGTGTCCCAAGTTCTATTTCTTATTTTGCTTGTGTATTTTCTATCTCCTCTACTCGACTATAAGGTCTAGGCAATGGTACCATATAAGTAAGCCAACACACAGATGTTCAATAAACAAAATTTTAAGTAACTGGATTAATGATTTGGGTTGGGGGGGAGTTTGAACTGGTAGCAATTAAAGATTAGCCTGATTTTGTCGAAGACTGAGACTGAAGAAAAGTTTAATAAAGAGACATTACGGGGTGCCTGGCTGGCTCAGTGGATGGAGTGTGTGACTCTTAATCTCAGGGCTGTAAGTTCGAGCCCCACATTGGTTGTAGAGATTACTTAAAACAATTTTTTTTTAATCTTAAAAAAATGAGAGAGACATTAAAAAGTTCCTCTATGCTTAATAAACCCTGTTATGGTATAATTGTATCTATTTTCTCCTCCAACAATGGAGGGTTCCGCTGGTCACATGACTTCCTTCCTAAAGATAGTATTTCCCAGCATCCTTTGCATCAGGTGTGATCTAGAACAATCAGGGGTTTGGTTTCTTTTGTTTTGTTTTTTGTTTTTTTTAATTCCCCACTCCCTTCAGAGTTGTTGTTTTTTTTTTTTTTTTTTAAGATTTTATTTATTCATGAGAGACACACAGAGAGAGAGGCAGAGGCAGAGGGAGAAGCAGGCTTTCCAAGGAGCAGGGAGCCCAATGCAGGACTCGATCCCAGGACCCCGGGATCACGACCGGAGCCGAAGGCAGACGCCCAACCATCTGAGCCACCCAGGTGCCCCAGAGTTGTTTTTTGTACCTTTACCCTTATGGTCACATCTCCCTCTTCCAAGGAACCTGAACTAGGGCCGGAAGGGTAGAGTATGATCATTTTCAAGTTAACTTACTACTATTACTATTACACAGTGAACTGTGCCTTGCTCCCACCTTACTGCTCTTTCAATTCTCTCATCTCTGTATCTGTCACCCAAAGGGCCACATATCACCTGTCTGAGGTGGCCATAGTCTTCCAACAGCATTGTGGTTTACCACCACGAGATGCCCTACGCCAGCTAGGAAATAAAATGCTTACGATTTTAACCACCGAAAATCACCATTAGCCCCTCTCAGGAAGACGGTCTCACCAATGTAAAGGTGGAAGGGAATTTGGCTCAGGCTGATGTCAGTGATTGGAGCAATGATGGAACAGCAACTTAAAACTCCCAACCTCTAGCCAGTTGCTGTGAATTGGTTATGGGTTAGACTGCATCCTGTTCCTTCATGGTCCTGTAAGCAGCATCTCTCTTGTCACTGCTCAACCTACCTGTCCTGAAAGGCTCTCACATTGAGGCTGGTTCATCATCTAGAAGCATCTGGCTTGTCTACAGAGGAAACAGTTCCTGGTAGCGAGGGTGGTGGGTTACAAGGAACTTGAGCATCTCCATATTCTTAAGAGCTGTAAAATTGGATCTTCACTCTCTGATCTTTTGTTTGTTTATAGGGAATAGGGGTGGCCCTATTCCCACTCCCATCATACCTACATGCTAGAATAAAAACTCTACAAAGCAAGGACAGGGGCGCCTGGGTGACTCAGTCAGTTCAGCGTCTGCCTTCAGCTCAGGTCATGATCACAGGGGCCTGGGATGGAGCTCCGCGTTGGGCTCCCTGCTCCACAGTCTGCTTCTCCGTTTCTCTCTCTCTCTGCCTCTCCCCCGTTCATGCTCGCACGCGCGCGCGCTCTCTCTTGAATAAATAAATAAAATCTTAAAAAAAAAAGGCAAGGACAGCTAACTGTACTGTCCACTGTACTGTATCCTCCACGCCTTGAACAGTACCTGGCATGTGGTATGGAATTGTTTATGTGAGCTGGCTCAGTTCCAAACTGCTCTTACTTCAAGGTGGGGGTGTGGGGGGTGGCTACATGCCTCATTGACATTCTTCTAGCACCAAGATTCAGTGAGGCTGAATGTTGAGAATCTCACAGGCCCCTGTCAGTATGAGCCAGCAGCTGTTTTGAGGCAGGAAGAAAATGAAGTTACCAGGCAGATGGGATGGGGGAGGGGTGGGAAGCTGGGTGAGCAGCAAGAGCATCCCAGAAGATGAAGGGAGTCTGTGCTAATAGAGTATGACAGAGTGGGAGTGTGGAAGGATCATGGCCCAGGAGATGCCTTTTTCCCTGGGACAAAGGGGGCAGTGATGCAGAGTGCAGGGTAGCATTTGATTCGGCCAAAGGAACATCAGCGTAGCGTGGCATGGATGCCTCGTGAAGTGATGACTCAACCAGGAACCAGAATTAAAATCTAGAAACAAGGAGCCTCTGTTGCTGTACCTCTAGGCCTTTTGGGGTTAGCAGACTTTCAAACCCTGACTGAGGCGAGAGAGACGGGGCAAACAGCACATGCCTTTTCATTTTAACAGATCTCTCAAAGAGACCCCAACATCTATCTGAATCACAGACTCTCTCTGGACTATGAGAAAGAGCCTTGCTGACTGTTCAGACTGCAACTTCCTTGCAGCCAAGGAATGGCTCCTTGTCATCCTCAGCAGGCAAAACCGGCTTAAAGCCAGTCCAGTCACCTTTTCACTGGAGGACTGCAGAATCCCTCAGTCCCCTCAGCTGCCATACAAAGGCTACAGTAGAACCAGGCCCACACTAACCCACCCTGGCAGAGCTCTGTGAATCCACAGGTCTAGACCAGATCACAGCCACATTAAATTTTATCTTTGATAACGGTATCTTTATTTTATTTTATTTTATTTTATTTTATTTTTATTCATGAGAGACAGAGGGAGAGAGAAAGGCAGAGGGAGAAGCAGGCTCCCAAGGAGCAGGGAGCCCGATGCGGGACTCGATCCCAGGACCCTGAGATCATGACCTGAGCCGAAGGCAGACGCTCAACCATCTGAGCCACCCAGGCGCCCCGATAAAGGTATCTTTAAAAGAAACTTAGAATGTTCTTTGCTCTCAAGAAAGAAAGCATGGAATTTTCTGGAATAAGAAAGCCCTTAGAACTCAGTCACTATTTCTCATCCTGTTAAAAAAAATACTTTGTCACTGGACTCAAAGCTCTATCTAGTAAATGGGAAGCAGAAGGTGGAAGAGATGTCTTCCTTTCTTTAATGAGTATAGATTGGAATCTGTCATCAACAAAAATAGAAGGACAAGTTTTCTTTCTTTCTTTCTTTCCTTTTTTTTTTTTAGAGAGAGAAAAAAGCACAGGAGGGTGGGGGGCGGTTAGGGGGAGAGGGAAAGAAAGAACCACAAGCAGGCTCCGTGCCCACAACCCTGAGATCATGACCTGAGCCGAAATAAAGAGTCAGATGCTTAACGGATTGAGCCACCCAGGTGCCCCAAGGCAAGTATTTCTTAAAGGAGGTCAGAGAAGGGTAAGGTGATGGAATATCAGAGAGGAGGTGATGTCTGATTCCACTTTTAACAAGACCCATTTCTAATTCACTTTGTGAATAACTAGCTGGTGGGTGGGCCCAAGAAAAGAATGAAGGTATTTATTTGCTTTTACATCATTTTAATACCTTGTAGGGGAAAATACAGTACTCTGACAGCAGACAGAAATAGCATCTTCCCTGGATTGTTAAGACCACAGCACCACCCACATTCCCTAGATCTGCCAAATTCTTAGGCCAAGTCTCCCTAGGCCAGTCCAGGTGTAAGCTCTCTCTGGTGGGTTGACAGTATGAAGCTAGATGAACAATACCGAGGAGAATCTGAATAACTCACCGCTACTGGGCATCAAACTGCGGATGAAAAATCCCCCCCCCCCCCGAATGCTTGCTTCCCTGCATAAGGAATGAACTAGAAGATAGGATCTCACACACCTACATTAGCGTTCTTGCAGGAAACACACACCCTTGGATTCATCAGTTTATGCAGCCCGGTTGAAATGGATTAGATCTTAAATCTGGTAAAGGTTACCTCTTCCCTTCATTCCTGGGTGGGGAAAAGGAGACGAGGTGGAAGTGGGCTCGAGTTTATTTTTAAAATCATTTATTATCTTGGTTCTGTGGATAACTGCAGCTGCATCCCCCCCTCCTCCACCCTACCCCTCCCACACCCCCACACCCCCCCCACCTTAGCGCGCAGCGTCCCTTCCAGGGGCGGAAAGGATCTGGAGGCCAGGTTTCTTCCCCCTCAGCTAAGCCTGCCCCTTTCCTTCCCAGCCAGAGGCGCACCGCAACTGCAGCCAGCGCATCTCCCGACGTCCGAGGCGGCGGGCGGGCGCAGCACGGCTCCCGAGCGCAGCCTCTCTTTCCCCAGATGCCCCGGAGAATTCATCTTAATTAACCATGAGCGCTTATAGCACTGAGAATTTTTGGAAATCGAGCACGCGCCCGCTTTTTGTCTGCTTCCCTTCCTCCGGTCCCCACAATGGCCTCGAAATTTAAAAACAAAAACAAAACCCCAACGAACAAGGGATCTCACCTACACATGCCGGGGACAAAGTCTGGCAGAGGACCCAGACCGAGCCAAGCAGCCGCCGCCGGGGAGCAGCCGTCTCTGGGAGGATGGGGACCTGCCGCGGCGGGAGGGCGGGGCGACGGGGAGAGGCGAGGCGGGGCGGGGCGACGGGGCGGGGCGACGGGGCGGGGCGACGGGGAGAGGCGAGGCGGGGCGGGGCGACGGGGCGGGGCGACGGGGCGGGGCGACGGGGAGAGGAGAGGCGAGGCGGGGCGGGGCGACGGGGCGGGGCGGGGCGGGGCGGGGCCCCGGCGGTCACGTGGGCAGGTCCTTGGCCCCGCGCACCCCGCAGGCCGCCGAGTCTCAGTGACCGCTGCGCTTCCGGGACTCAGGCCCTCGTCCGACATGGACACTCACGGCGAGTGGAAGAGCTTTCTGGCGCCCGGCTTGCTGCAGGACAAACTGGCCATCGTCACTGGCGGGGCCACGGGTATCGGAAAAGCCATCGCGACAGAGCTCCTGCAGCTGGGTACGTGAGCAGCCCCCCTGGGTCAGGCTACCTGGATCCAGGGGTCCGCAGAGACACACACTGGTGTGACGTGGGGTCGGGACCCGGGAGGCATTAGGCAGGGCTGGGAGACGTGGACTTGCCAAGCCAAGATTCTGTACGTATGGGCGACACTGAAACCGCGGGGGAAAAGGAAGCGTTCTTTCTGAGAAATGCTGGAGACGCGTTGAAAGACGAAACCACTGTTTGTAAACTAAAGGGAAGACTTAGAATCAAAGATAACGTGCTCGAGGTAGGGAGCAAGGAGACCTGTGGAAACATGCTATGGAATTCTTTCTAGTTGTGTTTAAAATGAATCCATCCTATGTGTATTACCTAATGAGGATACGCGGGAAGACTTAATATTTTTCTCTTTATCGCTCGTTTATTTAATTATATCATCATTGCCATTTCTGGTTCTGACTTTTCTGCTCATTATGGGTTGTATTTACCTGCTCCTTTACATGAGTGCTAGACATTTGAATTTTACCTTGTAGAACGCTGGTTATTTTTATATTCATTTAAATATTCTTGAGCTTTGTTCTGTGTTAATTGCATCACAGAGGTTGTTACTTCTGTTCTTAAGTAACTTGAAGCAGTTTGATACTTTATATGTTAAATGTTGACCTGAATGGCCTTTCGTCTAGGGCTAATTTTGCTTCACTACTGAGGCCATACCCTTCAGAGTATTTTACCCAGTGCCCCTTCAAACAAGGTTTTGCCTGGTTGGAATACTATTTCCAGTGCTATCTTGGCCTCCCTGGACTCCCAACTTCATCTCTTCCTGGGGGTGGGAAAGGGTTCCTCCTCCTCCTCCCTGTGCTGGAATGATCACAGGGCTCATGTTGTTTGTCTCCATTCTCTGAGATCGCTGTGCCATGCTATGCCATGTCCAGTGCCTGAAAACCATCCTGCATTATACTTTGACCAGTTTTTTAGTTGTTTTTGCCTGGAGGGTAAACTCAGTTATTGATGGTCCATCTTAACCAGAGGCAGAAGTCCTGCTTCATCTTTTTTATGGGTACACATGAAACACTTCCTGACCTTTTTTTTTTTTTTAATTTGGACAACCAGTGAAAGCATATTTACTTATTCTTGGACTGTTTTCTTTTCAGGGTGTAATGTGGTGATTGCATCTCGTAACTTTGATAGATTAAAATCTGTTGCAGATGAACTGAAGGCCAGCCTGCCCCCCACCAACCAGGCTCAGGTCACTCCCATAAAATGCAACATCCGCAAAGAAGAGGAGGTAATGCAAAAATGTCTGTATCATTTATTCATTCATTTTATTTGAGTGGTACCTAAACCTGTGCTTCAGATGTTCCTATGGTGGCTGTCTTGGATGAGGTAAACTAGAAGCAGATCCTGTAAAAGAAATTCTTTTGCTAATGATTTATTGAGTGTATTACCTCCTGGGGGAGGGGACGGAAAGAAACAAGGAAGCTAAGCAAGGATGTGGTCTCAGCGAGATTACTTTTTGTGCCTTTCCCCCTTCAAGTCATTTCTTTTCTCTCTTTTTTTTTAAATATTTTATTTTTAAGTAGTCAGTCATCTGTACACTCAATATGGGGCTCGAACTCGCAACCCCAAGATCAAGAGTCACATGCTGTACCAACTGAACCAGACAGGTGCCCCTTTTAAGTCATTTCTTAGTGTTAATTTTAACCTGATTTCAGTTACTGTTACTGATACCATTTACTGTGACAGACTGCAAGTTCTTTCTTCTCCTATAGTAAGCTGTCAGTCCAAGTAGCAAGTTAGGTTATTAACCAGTTTACTTTTAACATTTTTCTTTAGGTGAACAATTTGGTCAAATCCACCTTAGATATTTATGGTAAGATCAATTTTTTGGTAAACAACGGAGGAGGCCAGTTCATATCTCCTGCAGAACACATTAGTGCAAAGGGATGGCATGCTGTGATTGAGACCAACCTGACAGGCACCTTCTATATGTGCAAAGCAGGCGAGTATGATCAATAACCCAAAAAGTCAAGATTCTTTATTTAAAGATCATAGAGAATCTTTTTTTTCTTTAAAGATTTTATTTATTTGACAAAGAGAGAGAGAGACCACATAAGCAGGGGGAGTGGGAAAGGGAGAAGCAGGCTCCCCACTGAGTAGGGAGCCTGATGCCAGACTCCATCTCAGGACCCTGAGATCATGACCTGAGGCGGAAGCAGAGGCTTAACCGACTGAGCCACCTAGGCGCCCCTAGATCATAGAGAATCTTCAAAGAGAATTGTTAGGGGCTCAGAAACTCCATGTTAGCAGCATTTACTACCCTGATTTACTTGCATACAACACAGAAATGTAAATTGTTGCATTTCTGGATACTAATTTGACAATATTTGTAAAATATGGGTATGGTTTGATCTTATAATTTTATTTCTAGGAATTTATCATGAGAAAATTATTATGAATCTGTACAAAGATACAGCTACAAAGTTGTTCCTGAAATTAAAAAAAAAAACTCTCACACTTAGTTTTAAAGAAATGAATCTGTTAAATCTGTTGTAAGGCCCTTTTCATTAACTTGTCAAATCTTCAGGGAGAATGCCAGACAGAGTCCACATTCTTTCTGACTAACAACTAATTAGCATGCATGCATATCATTGGATTGAAAGTTATATTTCATAGGTGGTCATATTCAACTCCTGAGGTTGAGTAACTCAAGGTTTTTGTTAAAAACTATCAAAGACATTTTTATGATGAAAACCACAGAATGAGTGTAATTCCAACCCAAAGGGTCTTCACCCTAATATGGATTAGGCTTTATATTCTTAATATCTCTTAAGTCAAAATCTTGCAGACATTCCCAGCTTTCAACTTTATTTAACTAGTAGTATAAAGCTTTATATTCATTGTGGCTGGCTGTTTCAGTGTAGAGACGATTGCAAAAACAGGAACTTAAGGGCGCCTGGGTGGCTCAGTTGGTTAAGCGACTGCCTTCGGCTCAGGTCATGATCCTGGAGTCCCGGGATCGAGTCCCGTATCGGGCTCCCTGCTCGGCAGGGAGTCTGCTTCTCCCTCTGACCCTCCCCCCTGTCATGTGCTCTCTCTCATTCTCTCTCTCTCAAATAAATAAATAAATAAAATCTTAAAAAAAAAAAACCCACAGGAACTTAAATAACATAGTTTGTTTTTCCCTGACATAAAAAGTCCAGGTAGATAGAGATAACGTGGTAGTTCCATAATCATTAAGGACTGTGATGTTGTGATTTGTAATGAGTATATATTTTGGTCTGTCTCTGGTTCCTGGTTCATAGTTCCCAAGGCTCTTGGAATTTCTTGAGCAATAAGAGCAATGGGAGAATCTTTTGTTATAATATTTGGTCTCTTGTCTTAATTCCTGAAAAGGCTTCAGGGCCACACAGGTGAAATGGGTGTCTGTTATTCATAACAAGTCCTGTTCAACCACAACTGAGTTTATGTTTTGTTTTTTTTTTTTAAAGATTTTATTTATTTATTTGACAGAGAGAGAGAGCACAAGCAGGGTGAGTGGCAGGCAGAGGCAGAGGGAGAAGCAGGCTCCCCGCAGAGCAGGGGGAGCCCGATGCGGGACTCGATCCCAGGACCCTGGGATCATGACCTGAGCTGAAGGCAGTCGCTTAACCAACTGAGCCACCCAGGTGCCCCTAACTGAGTTTATGTTAATGAGGTGACTTTTGGAAATCCTGTAAAGATGGGTATGGGCTAGTTGGTAGGGAACCAACCTTGGTGAGAGTTGGACCTCAGTCTTACCTACTGATTTCTGGGCAAGGGAGAGTGGGCTAAAAGTTGACTCAGTCACTGGTGCCAGTGATTTAATCAGTCAGGACTACATACTGAGGCCTCCATAAAAACATAAAAGGACAGGGTTGGTAAATCAGAACACTTTCACGTGACACCCTGCCAAGTCTCAAGCTCCACAGAGGCAGAAGCTTCTTTGTTCAGGACATTGCCCAGTGTATTGATTCATATCCCCTAACATCTTTTTTTTTTTTAAGATTTTATTTATTTGACAGAGAGAGACACAGTGAGAGAGGGAACACAAGCAGGGGGAGTGGGAGAGGGAGAAGCAGGCTTCCCGCCGAGCAGGGAGCCCAATGTGGGGCTCGATCCCAGGACTGTAGGATCATGACCTGAGCTGAAGGCAGACGCCCAGCCGACTGAGCCACCCAGGTGCCGCTCCCCTAACATCTTTTATAACAAACTGTAATCTAGTGAGGAATCTAGTTTCTTGAGTTCTATGAGCCACAATAGCAAATTAAGCAAATCCAAGGAAAGGTTCATGGGAACCTCTGATTTATAGCCCGTTGGTCAGAAGCACAGGTAACAAGCTGGACTTGTGATTGGCATCTGAGACGACCTCACATATCTTGAAGAAATATTCCCATGATAGCCCTGGAAGTGTCAGGGGAAAAACACAAAGATGACTTCAGAGTTCTTTTTTTTTTTTTTTTAAGATTTTATTTATTTATTTGACAGAGAGAGACACAGCAAGAGAGAGAACGCAAGCAAGGGGAGTGGGAGAGGGAGAAGCAGGCTTCCCAATGAGCAGGGAGCCCGATGTGGGGCTCGATCCCAGGACCCTGGGATCATGACCTGAGCTGAAGGCAGATGCTTAACGACTGAGCCACCCAGGCACCCCTGATTTCAGAGTTCTAACATAGAGTACTATTTAACCAGAAGCAGAAAGTCTGTGTAGGGTAATTTAAATAAACTTACTTCTTTTTCTTTTTTTATAGGTTTTTCTTTTTTAGATATTTGATATGGCACATAGTTATTTATTTTCATTTCCAAACTTTTCTGGGCTATTCATGACCTTTTATTATTATTATTTTTTTTAAAGATTTTATTTATTTATTTGAGAGAGAGAGAATGAGAGAGAGCACATGACAGGGGGGAGGGTCAGAGGGAGAAGCAGACTCCCTGCCGAGCAGGGAGCCCGATACGGGACTCGATCCAGGGACTCCAGGATCATGACCTGAGCTGAAGGCAGTTGCTTAACCAACTGAGTCATCCAGGTGCCCCATGACCTTTTATTCTTTCAGATGAATTTTATATTTAGGTTTTTCCCTCAAAAATGCTGGTGGAGAATTTGATTGGAATTGTGTTGAACCTATCAATAATTTGACAATATGTTGAAATATTATCTCTGCACCATGGCACATCTTTCTATTAATGGATTCTTATTTTATATTTTTTGGCAAAGGTCTGTGGTTTTCATCATGTAAATCTTTTTTTTTTTTTTTAAGTAGGCTCCATGCTGGTCATGGAGCCCAACACAGGGCTTGAACTCATGACCCTGAGATAAAGACCTGAGCCAAAATCAAGAGTCAGATGCTTAACTGACTGAGCCACCCAGGAGCCCCTCTCATATTTTTTTTACTAAGGTTATACCTAGATATTTTGGATGACTCCTTCTATTTTTTTTTTAAGATTTTGTTTGTTTATTTGAGAAAGAAAGAGCACGAGCAGGGGGAGGGGCAGAAGGAGAGGGAGAAGCAGACTCCCCGCTGAGCAGGGAACCTGATGTGGGGCTTGATCCCAGGACCCTGGGATCATGACCTGAGCTGTAGGCAGATGCTTAACTGACTGAGCTACCCAGGCACCCTGACTCCCGCTTTTTTAAATGGGCTCTGTCCCCAATTATTTTCAGCTGGATTATTGTTGGTTTATGAAAGAATTATTTTTTCAAGTTGATCTTGTAGCTTTATCTAGTAATTTGTATCTTTATCTAACAGTTTTTGAAATTAGTCTTTCAAGTGTTTTAGCTATACAATCATGTTGTCTAAAAATAAATAATGTATTTCATTGAGTCAAAGATACAGTCAATGTATCTTTGGTGAAATGCACCATCATTTTATATACTACTAAGAAAGTACAAACAGTGTTATTTGTATCTTAAGAAGCCACCAACTGCAAAACATATCCCAGTTTCATGTGAAATGTGAAAATAATATGAAAGAATTGTCTTAGAGCCCCAAAATACTATATTTTATGTCTTCTTTTCTAGTGGCTTTACCTCCTTTTTCTGTTATATATTATGAATTGGTAAGAAATTCACTGGAAAGCACTGGTAAGAAATTCACTGGAAAGCACTGGAAAGCATTAAGTAATACTGGGAACACGTTCTTATTTTTGTCTAAGGTTTTAATAGGAATAGGTCTTGCATTGTTCTCTGGCCTTTACATTCTAAAAATTAGATTTCTATTGAAATGAGTCTTGAGGGTACATATCTGACATTGTCTTGATTTGTATGAATAGAGTTGATGGCTAAATATCAATTGGGCTTCGAAAAGGATAAAATACTTAAAGAATGAGGGACAGCTGGGGTGGCTTAGTCAGTTGAGCATCTGACTCTTTATTTCGGCTCAGGTAATGAGCTCTCATGAGATCGAGTCCTGTGTAGGGTTCTGCGCAGGGTGTGGAACCTGCTCAAGAGTCTCTCTCCCTCTCCCTCTGCCCCTCTGCCCACCCCACCCCCCACCCCCACTCCTGTTCTCTCCCCGTAGAGAAAAAAGAATTGAAAAGAAAATACTTAAAGAATTAAGTTAACAAAAGAAGGATAAGACTTGTATCTAAAAACTACAAAATATTGCTGACAGAAATGAAAGAAGATCAAAAACTAAATGGAAAAACATTCAGTGTTTATGAATTGGAAGACTCGATATGGTTAAGATGGTAGTTCTTCCCAAATTGATAATGTAGGTTCAATGCAGTCCCTGTTATTTTTGCAAAAATTGACCAGCAGATCCTAAAATACATCTGGAAGTGCAAAGGACTCAGCATAGCCAAAACAGTTTGGCAAAACAGGAAAGTTGGAGGACTTATACTTCTTGATTTCAAGACATCGTGGTACTGGCAGAAGGATAGTTGTATAGATCTTTTGGACAAATTTGAGAGTCCAGAAATAAACCCTTACAGTTGGGTCAAACCCTTACATTTATGATTTTTGCCAAAGGGGCCAAGGCAGTTCTATGGGGAAATGATAGTGTTTTCAGCAGATGGTGCAGGTACAATTGGATATCCACATGCAAAAAGTAAAATTGTATAACTTTTAGAAGCAAATAAAGGACAAAATCTTTATGACCTTGGCTTCAGGAAAGAGTCCTGAGATACACCATCCATCATACCAGGCACAAAGTAAAGAAAATGGTAAACGTGACTTCATCAAAATGAAATACTTCAAAGACAACACTTCAAAAGACAACATTAAGAAAATGAAAAGATAAGCCATAGACTGGGAGAAATCACATATCTGATAAAAGAATTGTATCCAGAATATAAAAAGAACTCTTATAATTCAATATTAAGAAAACAAACCAATTAAAAAATGGGCAAAAGATTTGAATAGATATTTTACCAAAGAAGACATATGAGTGGCTAATAAGTACATCAGAAGATTCTCAGCACCATTAGACATTCGTCATTCGGGACATGCATATCAAAACCTCAGTGAAATATCACTTCATACCCACTAGAATGGCTATAATAAAAAAGTCGGGCAATAATAGTATGGAGAAACTGGAACCCTCATGCTTTTCTGGTAGAAATGTAAAATAGTGGAGACACCGGAAAATAGTTTGGCAGTTTCTTAAAAAGTTAAACATACAATTGCCATATAACCCAGCAGTTCTATCCCTAAGCATCTACCCAAGAGAAATAAAAACATATGTCCAGGGGTGCCTGGGTCAGTTAAGTGTCTGACTTCAGCTCAGGTCATGATCCCAGGGTCCTGGGATTGAGCCCTGTGTCGGGCTCCCTGGGAGTCTGCTTCTCACTCTCTTTTGACCCTCTCCCCTGCTCGTGAGCTTGTTCTCTCTCTCTCTCTCTCACTCTGTCTCTCTCAAATAAATAAATATCTAAAAAAAAAAAAATATGTCCACACAACAGTTTGTATTCATAATCACCCACCAGTGGAAACAATCCAAACGTTCATCTGCTGGTTAATAGATAAATGAAATATGGCATATCTATTCACTGTAATACTATTCGGCAATAAAAAGTTAACTATTGATACATGTTACCACATGGATGAACCTCACAAACATTATTCTAAGTAAAAGAAGCCAGACACAAAAGACCACATATTGTGTGATTTCATTTATATGAAATGTTCAGAAAAGGCAAATTTATATAAACGGAAAGTAGATGAGGGTTTGCATGGGGATGGCTTGGGCTGCAGATGGGCACAAAGGAACATTTTGGGGGTGATGGAGTATTCTAAAACTGGATTGTGATAGTGGTTGCATAACTGTATATTTATTAAAAATCATTAAATTGTACACATAAAGTGGATGAGTTTCATGATATGTCAATTATATTTAATCAGGCTTTTTATAAAAAGGAAATGTAAATTAAAAATTTTTAAATAGCAAGCAAGATGCTGGGACAGTGGATGAGAAGAGAGGACACTATTTCATATGATTGTCATTGGTCTGTTTCCTACAGTTTACAACTCCTGGATGAAAGAGCATGGAGGATCTATTGTCAATATTATTATCCTTACTAGAAATGGATTTCCAGGATTTGTGTAAGCATACTTAATGTATATGTATTTTTTTCCTATGTCTTTGGGTTTGTCCTCTGAATAGGGGGAGTAGGGTGGAGAAAATCTCATAAGTCACAGTCCTTAATCCTGTAATGAGTTTCGATCTCAATATTTAGCATTGCCCTTTATTTTAACTTTAAAAATGTACTTCTAAAACATTACCATGCATATTAGGCTTTCCAGATTTACCAAGAAAATAAAACAGGAGGCCCTATTAATTTTTTATTATAAGTCTGTCCCAAATATCGCATGGGGCATATTTATGCTAAAGTTTTTTTATTGTTTATCTGAAATTCAAATTTAACTGAATGTCCTATATTTTATCCAGTAACCCTAATCCAGATGTCACTAAACTGGTCATCATTGTCTGGAGAGAGCTTTTTTGTTAACGTGTGGAAATGCAACGAATTTAGATTACTTTAGATTTGAATACTGTGAATATACCTCTTCAATTTTAGACAGAACTGCTAAATTGTTACTCCATAACGGAGTTTGACGTATTTGACTCTTATTCTGATTTTGGTAAATTTTTATGTTGGAAATAGATTTAAAAAAAAGTCAATCAGTGAACTAATTGAGCCTACTGGTTCAGTAGATTCTTTCATAATAATCTAAATGGGCATCCACATAGAACAAAGAGAAAAACAGTGTGCCAGGAAGCTACTTGAAAACCGCACGTTTAGCTGTTAAAAAGTCTGATTTACAAAAAATTCATTTTGCTGATTTCTTTCATATCTTTTATAAGTTCTGATTCCTTCCTTTTTTGTTAATTAAAAATTTTTTTAAATTTTCCAACATAGAATATTTCTTCTTATGAACTAGACCTATCTTGAGCATTATAAAAACAAAGCATGCTAGTTTTTACATATATATGAAACTGCATAAGGTACAAAGTCGAGTGCTCTATACCTTCTCATCCCAGAGATAACCTGTTAACCAAGTAAGACAGTGACCTGAATTCCTTTATTAGTAATATGTAATCTGTAATCTGCAGGGTGATATTTTGGCACTGCATGAATATCTTATTTGTCATTGTGATTTTTGCAAACATTGTTGATTCTTACCTGAATCACTTACTACATTAGGGTGAGAAGATGTTGATTTTTCTGGTTTCATAATTGCTTCTGTATTTATTAGCTGATATTCCATAAAAAGACTTCTCTGCAACAGCCATTCCTTCTTTCTCTATATATTTATTATTATCATTATTATTATTAAATTTTTTGGTATACCACTATTATGGACTTACAGATTTCAAATTCCTCTTTTCAAACACATGTAATAGCTCAAACTTAATAGAAATTTGTATTGTTTCTACATTTTGCATTACAAATAATTCTGCAGTGAATAACACTGTACATATTTGTTTCATATTTGTGGAGTTATATCTGCAGGGTAGATCCTGGAAGTTGGATTGCTGGGTGAAGGTGAAGGGTAAATGCATACTTTTAGGTATTTTCCAACCAGCAAAGTATGAGAGTACCTGTTCCCCAGAACCTGATCCAAAATATGTGTTGTCAACTTCTGGACAACTCAGATGGTCAAGAAATGGTATTCTCAGTGGAGCATCTTTTGATTTGTTGAAAGGCTATCTGGATATCTTGTGTGTATGTTTGAGTCGTATTGCTGTCTTGGCACGTTTTTTCTTAATATTTTCTGAGGCTAGTCTGTTTTCCATTACATCTATGCAGGGGAGTTTGGTCTGAGCTGCTGATCTTTTGGGTCATCGTCAATAATTATGAGGGCAGGGGCATCTGGGTGGCTCATTCAGTTAAGCGTCTGCCTTGGGCTCAGGTCACCATCCCAGGGTCTTGGGATCGAGCCCTGCATTGGGCTCCCTGCTCAGTGGAGAGCCTGCTTCTCCCTCTCCCTCTGCCTGCTGCTCTGCCTATCTGTGCTCGCTCTCTATGTCTCTGTCAAATAAATAAATAAAATCTTAAAAAAAAAAATAATTATGAGGGCAAAAGATAGGTCAAAAAAGCAACTCACGTCTCCCATGGACAGACAGTTTGTAACTCAAATGCCATCAGTAGGTGAATGACTAAACACACTGTGGTATATCTATATAACAGACTACTACTTGGAAATAAGATGTAATGAGTTATTAACTCATGCAACAACATGGATGAATCTCAAAATAATTATTCTAAGTGAAAGAGGCCTGATGAATAAGAGCGTATATTGTATGATTTTATGTGTTTAAGTTGTAGAAGCATTAAAAACATTGGTTAGTGCTATATTCACCGAAGAGTTGTGCATCCTTCTGCCTCCTGTTTATAAATTAGAGGAAGAAAATGAAGCAATGGGACAGCCTTCAAGACAGTTTATCACTCATTACTCATCTGTTCCTGAACAGATTGTAAGAGATTTTAAATCACGTCTGATACAGAAATAAGGCCTTAGTACTTCAGGAAATTGGTCATTGAAAGAACAAATGTGAGACCTGTCATGGAAATGGTAACATATAATCTCAGTCAACTCATAGTTCAAATAAGTGTCAGTTCCTCTGGGCTTTTCCTTTAGAAGAAGAGTGACTGGGACAGCACTTCATGTGACCTAGTCATCACTCCAAAGCTGGATTGTCTAGCATCTATTCTGTTCCCCACTTTCACTTCCTGGAAAGGGAGTCTTTACAAACCACGATGGTCCATTCAGGCTTCTCATCCACCTGGACCTCCTAGGACCTTCAGAACAAAGTACTGGATAAGCTGTAAGTCTCTGTGGATTTGGGTGAACTCTTTGCTTTTTTCTTCACAAATGTCACAGTTTTTTTGTTTTTTGGGGGGGGGTTATTATAGTTGTTGTTATTGTTGTTTTTTATCCTCAGGGATAAGCTGGTTAGGATGTGCTGTTTTGGGATCCAGAGGAACTTCTTTCAGTTCTCGTATAACTTTCTGCAGAGCTGAATACCATGGAGGAAGACCGCATCCTTCTTTCCTTAACTGGAAAGGATGGAGAGCGGGGGCCTCAGGCTCTCACACCTGTTGCAGATGCTCTTGACCTCCACTAGCAATTTCACTTCTGACATCACACCCTTCTCTGTCACCTTCTCTGGTAGATCTTTGAGTATGGAAATGTAGTCTGAACATGCTGTTATGTTTGCGTTAAGTTTCTACTGAATGTCCTTCTCTTCAACTGTGAAGCTTGAGAAAACTATGTAGGGGAGGAAAAAGAATTTTCCCTCTACCCTTCTGAGTTCTTAGTTGAGATCCTTGTAATAAAAGACAAATTAACAAGACCATAACAAACAACTTTATTCATATGTATACATCATGTATATATGGGAAATACCCAGGGGAAGATGAGTAGCTTCCTTGAGTGGCTTAGAACTCAGACTGAACCACTATCTTAGTAAGGAAAGGGGAGGGAAGATGGAGGCCTCGTAGAGGAGAGTAAGTGATGTTTAGGAAAGATGCATGGGTCCCTTGGAAGAATAGATGGGAGGTATGGTAGTTTGTGACAGAGTGTGTCTGGGTTGTGGTGTCGACTTCTAGTCTTTATATTGTGACCAGAGGCAATCTTCCCTGATAGATGAAACCCTTGGGGAGGGGATTTATGGCAATTGAGTTCCTTTTGGTGGAACCCATTCTATCTTTAGGGAGATAAAGGAGTTCAGAGAAAGCTTCTCCCTGCATTTGCTATTTTTCAAGTGCCTATAGCTCAAAATAATATATCAAAACAGCATATTTTGGGTGGCATGTCCTGAGCTCCTACCATCATATTTTGGAGTGGCATATTCTGTTGCCCTTCATCTGCCTCTTGCTCATGTTCAACAAACTGGTTCAGATGCTGAAATTCAGTAATTTCTGTCTCTGGTTTTCCACTTCTGTCTCTCAGTTCTAGTGGCTTTCTCTCTTGGGCGATTACCAGTTTCTGAACGTCTGCCACTTGCTTCTTCAGGGGCTCAACATAACTGCTGAGCCTTTTCCTATGATGAGAGGCAGGACCTCATGTGATGGCCCTGGTGATCAGGGCGCTGAGTGCAAGGGGACAAATACCTCTAGGTCCTCCTCACAGAAAAGGGTCAGGGCTTGATTGCGCTTCTACATAAGCATGTCTGTTCCTGCCCCTTCCTCTTGCTCCTCGTGTTGTGGAGAAGCCTGGCAATTTCCATTATCCTTCCCAGCTGAGTGTTGCTTTGGGGCCCCTCTTAGCATTGGTGGTGGTAGGCAGGGCAAGGGAACGTGTCCTGTAGATAACCCAGGACTGCTGGATGCAGTAGCAACAGAAGTTGTGGCCACATCTGATGGTGATGGGGTTACTTGGGTAATTCTGACAAAATAGTTGGCTTCTGCCTGGAGTCTCACCAGGGTTGCTGCAGCCAACACTAGGACAGAGATGGTTTTTCTTCAAGAAGGTTGGGCTCTGTAGGTCTTCTCTAGTGAGAAGTGGATATGACCCCAGATCTCACATACTTGGTGCCAAGGACCTTATAATTAGAAATTCTAAGCCACAGTGTATCTGCACCTTGTGCATAAGACCCCCTCTAGATGCAGACCTAACTATTTTGAACTTCCTATCTGGAAATGTATTAAAATTTACTTCAACTTTGGTGTGTCTAGAAATTCTATTGATACTATTTTTAGCCCAATATATGAAATTCTTATCCCTTATCATCTAAAATTGATTTAAAAAATAACCACACTTGTAACCCTCAAAATTACCAACTTCTTACTTTTTCTACATAATAAAAGATCTTCAAAATATTTCTCTTATGGTCATGGTGTTTTGGAGGATCTTACGTGTGCCTGTAACATAAGATTTGTTTGACTCTCAGATAGCTGTGTTTTGGCTTTAACATTGAAGGACCCACTTCTTTCCCACTGTTCAGACAAGGACTCCAAAAGACAGACTCAACAAGAGTATGTCTGTGGGGGTCTGACAGGTCACTGACATACCTGTCAGTTTAGTTAACGAGAGAAACATTCAGTGGAAGCTGATTATAATTTTTATGTTTTGTCGTTTAAAGGCATAGTGGAGCTGCCAGAGCAGGGGTTTACAACCTCACCAAATCCTTAGCTGTGGAATGGGCCAGCAGTGGAATAAGGATCAACTGTGTTGCCCCTGTAGGTAACTGTTTCGTATGAAAGCTGTTGACAAATTGTGCTTTTCTGATTCCATTTGTATTGTCGATGGAGGTATTTGTTAATATGCATGCATACTAAAAAAGATTGGCTTTTAAAAATAGATAAAATTGGAAAGAAGTATGCTTTGATTTACAACTAGATTGTCAAGAAGGTTACATTAAGCCAATGATTCTCAATCTTGACAATATATTAGAATTATCGATGAAATGTTTAAAAAATATTGATATGTAAGCTTGACTCCAAACTATGGAGTCTAGGTGTTGCTATTTTTTAAAAAGCCACCCAGGAAATTCAAATGCATAGTGAAGATTGAGAACCACTGCTTTAGAGAATGAATATTTGCCAGATTATTTTGTTATTTCTTGGTGTATCATTAATGCTTCATTAGGAGAGAGAGAAAAAAACTAAGGTCTAATTCAAGTTAAAGATTGATTAGAAGTGAAGAGAAAATATCTTGCCAACATACTTGAAAGCTAGTAAAAGCTAAATAAAAGAATTCCCAAACAATTAAAATTTTAGTTTATTTATATTGGATTCAAATATTTTATCTGTGATTTCACTGTAATGAAAACATTTCATTTTCTAAGTCTCATGGAATCACAGCCCAGGCTTCTGTCATAAAGCAGAGAAGCCTGGTGGAAGATAGAATAGACTCCCCTATCCCCCTTTTCCTACTAAACTGCCCCTCTGATCTATTCATTTAATTATGTTTTTGGAAAACATATCTTTTCAGGAAAAATGTAGGGCTTGGCTGGCTATTAAGAGAGAAGAGGTCACAAAATGAGCATTCAGAGAATCCATTTGTAATCGTGGTTGAGGATATTGAGAAAAATTAATATTAGAAATGTTGACTTTTCGGGGCACCTGGGTAGCTCAGTCATTAAGCGTCTGCCTTCAGCTCAGGTCATGATCCCAGGGTCCTGGGATCGAGCCCTGCATCAGGCTCCCTGTTCAGCGGGAAGCCTGCTTCTCCCTCTCCCACTCCCTCTGCTTGTGTTCCCTCTCTCGCTGTGTCTCTCTCTGTCAAATAAATAAATAAAACCTTTAAAAAAAAAAAAGAAATGTTGACTTTTCTTTCTTTTTTTTTTTAAAGATTTTATTTATTTGAGAGAGAGAGAGAGAGAGAGAAAGAAACAGCATGAGAGGGGAGAGGGTCAGAGGGAGAAGCAGGCTCCCCGCTGAGCCGGGAGCCCGATGTGGGACTCGATCCCAGGACTCCGGGACCATGACCTGAGCCGAAGGCAGTCGCTTAACCAACTGAGCCACCCAGGCGCCCGAAATGTGGACTTTTCTAATTAAACTTAAGCCACTACTTTTTGGCATTGGTCAATGACTGCCTTGATGTCTTCATGATTTTAAAATTTAGTTTTATGTACTTTATTTTGTTCTTTTTTTATTCTCAAACTTAGGGAGTTATTTATTCCCCAACTGCTTTTGACAACTATGGTCCTTTGGCAAAAAACTTATTTGGAAATTGCTTTAGGAGAATCCCAGCGAAGCGAATTGGAGTTCCTGAGGAGGTAATGTATATTTCTAACATTGATTCCAGTTGCTTTCATTTATACTTTGGAAAATTGTAACATTTGATGTCCTTTTTACACAATCTGGTTGGCTGATAGAGATGAGCACTCCCATTGCCACCAGCCCATTCCCCTTGCACTTTCTGGCTCTGTGCCTTATACACTCAGAGCAGTCTTTATCCAGAACTGAATGCAGTGTGAATTAAGAACAGCATGGTTTTATTTCACTGCACTTTTCAGCTATGTTATTTTATCACATGGCCTTTGTTGGTACACAGGACCCTAAGCCAAATCAGATGATGATGGCTATGTGAAGTTCCATACTTGATTTCTGTAAGGTGACCAGATTTAAGTATGTAGAAATCAGTAGCTTTCCTAAAGGCCAGCAATATCCGTCTTAAAATACAATGAAAAAAGGATACCTTTTCTACAATACTAATAAAAATGGAAATACCTGGCATAAACTTAGCTCTGAATGACAAGAAATTTATTCCTGAAGCACAGAAAAAAAAGAATAAGTAGAAACATGTCATATTCCTCAATGGAGAGAATCGATTTTATTAAAATCAAGTTTCCCTTTGTTTGATGACAGAGGGTAGCTACGCTTGTACTGAGCATAGCATAACATAGAGTTGTGAGATATTATGTTGTACACTTGAAACTAATGTAATATCGTATGTCATCTGTATTTTAATTTAAAAAATAATACAAAATAAAAATAAATAATACCATGTTTCCCTAAACTAATGCATACATTTAATATAGTTTGGGAATTAAACACACTGGTTCTAAAGTTTGTCTAGAAAAATATTAATGCAAAACCAGCCAAAAAATGTTTTGAAAAAGAATAATTGGGGGGGGGATTTGACCTTTCCAATATCAAAATACATTATAATGCTATACTTATTTAGGATATCTGGTGCTGGCACTGAAATAGAATAAATTTAGTGGAACAGGATGCACTCCTATATCAGTACCATGTATATATGAGGAGTTTAATAGGATAAACGTAGCATTTCAAATCTGTGAGGAAAGATTGGCCATTTAGCATAAATCTTATGGAAATTAGCTGTTTAATTAGAAATAAATTAGGCCTCCTATCTCATGCCACATACAAAATAATTTTCAGATATATTAAAGTGCTAAATGTAAAGGCAAAACCATAAAACTTTTTTTTTTTTTTAAAGATTCCATTTATTTATTTGAGAGAGCACATGAGAGGGGGGAGGGTCAGAGGGAGAAGCAGGCTCCCCGCCGAGCAGGGAGCCCGATGCGGGACTCGATCCCGGGACTCCAGGATCATGACCTGAGCCAAAGGCAGTTGCCCAACCAACTGAGCCACCCAGGCGCCCAAAACCATAAAACTCTTAAAAGAAAATGTTTCCTAATTTCTAAACTAGCTTTCGTTGGCATTTGATGTCTTCCCAGAAATTTACTAGGCATACCCCAAAAGACCCATATTTACCGACCTTTTTACAAATTGGGATTCTACTCTATGTGCTATTCTGCAACTTGCTGTGGATATACCATGATACATTTAATTAGGTTCCACTGTTGCACATTTAGATTCCATTTATATTTTCAATATTGTGGTAATTCTGCAGTGAAATCCCTGAACACAGACATGCACTCTTGTGTCAGGGGTAACTTTCTAGAATTCTTGAAGTAAAATAGTTTTGCATATTAAGTTTTTGGAAGATACTGTTAAATCAGACATTTGATGGACCATTTTAAGCAAGGTGTTTGGATTTCTATTCTGAAAACTGAGAGGGGTTTTAAAAGATTTTAATCAAGGGGATGATATGATTAAATTTTTATTTTGGACAGAACACTCCTTTTATTTATGTGAACTATATTATCTCCCTTTTTTTTTTTTTAAAGATTTATTTATTTATTTGAAAGAGAGAGAGAGCACAAGCAGGGGAGTGGCAGGCAGAGAGAGAGGGAGAAGCAGGATCACTGAGCAGGAAGCCTGACTCGGGGCTCGATCCCAGCCTTGACCCTCATGACCTGAGCCGAAGGCAGACGCTTAATGACTGAGCCACCCAGGTGCCTTCCCCCTTTTTAAAAGATTTTATTTATTTATTTGAAAGAGAGAGAGAGTATATTATCTCTATTTACTGTATAGAAATCAAAATTGAGAAGTTTAAGAGATAGTTATCAGTTCATTTAAAATAATAGTAAAAAGGCATTACATGTTAACATAAATAATATTTTTAATGAAAAATTGCTGTGCTTTAAAAAGCAAGAGAAAACCATTTTTGCATTTGCTTTACACTTTCCTGAATCTCAAATGGATGGCTTAACAGAATACAGCTGGATGCTCACATCTGTGTCTGCATTCCATACATTGCTATATGTTGTTTTGTTTAAAGCATATGAAGAAATCCAGGTTCATGTACATGTACAGTTGGAAAAGGGAGGAGCATTTTAACAGTCTTTTTAGATAATTGGGGATATTCTTCTTTGATATTTGGCAAGTGGCTGTTTCGTAAAGATAGGTTGCAATGTGGATTTATCTCAAACCATGTCAGTGAATCTGTTGTACTCTGTTACATTAAAATCCACTGGTCTAGGGCGCCTTGGTGACTCAGTTTGTTGGGGGGCTGCCTTTGGCTTAGGTCATGGTCCTGGAGTCCTGGGATCCAATCCCACTTCGGGCTTTCTGCTTTGCAGGGAGTCTGCTTCTCCCTCTGACCCTTTCCCCTCTCATGCTCTGTCTCTCTCATTCTCTCTCTCTCTCAAATAAATAAATAAAATCTTAATAAAATAAAATCCACTGGTCTTTCTTGCACTTTGACTGCATCTTTCACCCACAGATGATTTTGTGACATAGTTATTGTTCTTTTGGGAAACACTGGTCCACCAAGTTATGGAAATCTTCTAGATGTTGACACACAGTCCATTATACAGTATCAAAAGATCACATTTGTGAGGAGTCCAAGATGGCGAGAAATAGGAGACCTTAGTTTGTCTGGTCCCTTAGGAATTCAGCTAGATAGCTATCAAATCATTCTGAGCACCTGTGGACTCAACCAGAGATCTAAGAGAAGAATTGCTAGATCCTACAAATAGAAAAGTGACCACTTTCTGCAAGAATGACAAGATGGAAAAACTCACTCCAAAAGAGAGAATAAGAGGCAGTACTGACTGCCAGGAACCTAATCAGTATGGATATAATAAGTAAGATGTTGGGACTAGAGTTCAAAATAACGATTATACTGGCTGGCTTGAAAAAAGCATAGAAGACACTAGAGAATCCCTTTCTGGAGAAATAAGAGAACTAAAATCTAATTAAGTTGAAATAAAAAAGGCTATTTAATAAAAAATGTAGGCTCTAACTGCTAGGATAAATGAGGCAGAAGAGAGAATTAGTGATATAGAAGACAAAATAATAGAGAATAAAGAAGCAGGGGAAAAGAGAGATTAACAATTACTGGACCATGTGGGGAGAATTCGAGAGGTAAGTAATACCATAAAGCAAAACAACATTAGAATAATTGGGATCCCAGGAGAAGAGGAAAGAGAGAAGGGGGCAGAAGGTATATTGGAGCAAATTATAGTTGAGAACTTCCTAATCTGGGGAAGGAAACAGGCATTCAAGTCCAGGAAGTGCAGGGAAGCCCCCTCAAAATCAATAAAAATAGGTCAACAACAACATATAACAGTGAATCTTGCAAATCTCAGAGACAAAAAAAATCCTGAAAGCAGCTCAGGACAAGAGGTCCATAACCTATAAGGGTAGGAACATGAGACTAGCAGCAGACCTATCCACAGAGACCTGGCAGGCGAGAAAGGACTGGCATATATTCTGGGTGCTAAATGAGAAAAATATGCCTTCAAGAATATTTTATCCAGCAAGGCTGTCATTCAAAATAGAAGGAGAGATAAAAGGCTTCCAGGACAAACAGAAACTAAAAGACTTTGTGATCATTAAACCAGCCCTGTAAGAAATATTAAAGGGGATCCTTTAAGCGGAGAGAGAGCCAAAAGTAACATAGACCAGAAAGGAACAGAGTCAATATACAGAAACAGTGACTTTACAGGTAATAGAGTAGCACTAAATTCATATCTTTCCATGGTTACTCTGAATGTAAATGGGCTAAATGCCCTAATCAGAAGACACAGGGTATCCGATCGGATAAAAAAGCAAGACCTGTTCATATGATATCTGAATGGTCATTTTAGAGAGTCATTTTAGACCCAAGGACACCTCCAGATTGAAAGTGAGGGGGTGGAAAACCATTTATCATGCTAATGGACATCAAAAGAAAGCTGGGGTAGCAATCCTTATATTAGACAAATTAGATTTTAAACTAAAGACTGTAATAAAAGATGAGGAAGGACACTATATCATAATTAAAGGGTCTATCCAACAAGAAGATCTAACAATTGTAAATATTTATGCCCCGAACATGGGAGCAGCCAATTACATAAGGCAATTAATAACAAAATCAAAGAAACACATTGATAATAATACAATAATAGTAAGGGATGTTAACACTAGAACAGATCAATGAAACTAGGAGCTGGTTCTTGATAATAATACAATAATAGTAAGGGATGTTAACAGTAGAACAGATCAACGAAACTAGGAGCTGGTTCTTTGAAAGAGTTAATAAGATTGATAAACCCCTGGCCAGACTTATCAAAAAGAAAAGAGAAATGACCCAAATAAGAAAAATCATGAATGAAAGAGGAGAGATCACAACCAACACCAAAGAAATGCGAACAATTATAAGAGCATATGAGCAACTACAGGCCAGCAAATTAGACAATCCGGAAGAAATGGATGCATTCCTAGAGATGTATAAACTACCACAACTGAACCAGGAAGAAATAGAAAACCTGAATAGAACCATAACCAGCAAGGAAATTGAAGCAATAATCAAAAATCTCTCAACAAACAAGAGTCCAGGGCTGGATGGCTTCCCAGGGGAATTCTACCAAACATTTAAAGAAGAATTAATATACCTTCTTCTGAAGCTGTTTCAAAAATTGAAATGGAAGGAAAACTCACTTTATGAGGCCAGCATTACCTTGATCCCAAAACCAGACATAGACCTCACCAAAAAGGAGGATTACAGACCAATATCCCTGATGAACATGGATGCAAAAATTCTCACCAAAATAGTAGCCAATAGGATCCAACAGTACATTAAAAGGATTATTCACCATGACCAAGTGGTATTTATTCCTGGGCTGCAAGGTTGGCTCAACATCCTCAAATCAATCAGTGTGATACAATACATTAATAAAAGAAAGGACAAGAACCATATAATCCTCTCAATAGATGCAGGAAAAGCATTTGACAAAGTACAGTATCCTTTCTTGATCAAAACTCTTCAGAGTATAGGGATAGAGGGTATGTATCTCAATATCATAAAAGCCATCTATGAAAAACCCATAGTGAATATCCTTCTCAATGGGGAAAAACTGAGAGCTTTTCCCCTAAGATCAGGAACACGGCAGGGATGTCCACTATCACCACTGCTGTTCAAAATGGCACTAGAAGTCCTAGCCACAGCAATCAGACAACAAAAAGAGATAAAATGCATCTGAATCCGTAAAGAAGTAGCCAAACTTCCACTCTTTGCAGATGACATGATATTCTATGTGGAAAACCCAAAAGACTCCACCCCAAAATTGCTAGAACTCATACAGGAATTCAGTAAAGTGGTAGGATATAAAATCAGTGCACAGAAATCAGCTGTATTTCTATACACTAACAATGAGACAGAAGAAAGAGAAATTAAGGAGTCAATCCCATTTACAATTGTACCCCAAACCATAAGATTCCCAGGAATAAACCTAACCAAAGAGGCAAAGGATCTTACTCAGAAAACTGGAATACTCATGAAAGAAATTGAGGAAGACACAAAGAAATGGAAAAATGTTCCATGCTCATGGATTGGAGAACAAATATTGTTAAAAGGTCTTTGATACCTAGAGCAATCTACACATTCAATGCAATCCCTATCAAAATACCATCCACTTTTTTCAAAGAAATGGAACAAATAATCCTAAAATTTGTACGGAACCAGAAAAGACCCCGAATAGCCAGAGGAATGTTGAAAAAGAAAAACAAAGCCGGTGGCATCACAATTCCGGACTTCAAGCTCTATTACAAAGCTCATTATCAAGACAGTATGGTACTGACACAAAAACAGACACATAGATCAGTGGAACAGAATAGAGAACCAAGAAATGGACCCTCGACTCTATGGTCAACTAATCTTTGACAAAGCAAGAAAGAATATCAAATGGAAAAAGACAGTCTCTTCAACAAATGGTGCTGGGAAAATTGAGCAGTCACATGCAGAAGAATGAAACTGGACCATTTCCTTACACCATATACAAAGATAAACTCAAAATGGATGAAAGACCTAAATATGAGACAGGAATCCATCAAAATCCTAAAGGAGAACACAAGCAGCAACCTCTTCGACCTCGGCCACAGCAACTTCTTGCTGGATGCATCTTCAAAGGCAAGAGAATAAAAGCAAAATGAACTATTGGGACTGCATTAAGATAAAAAGCTGTTACATAGCAAAGGAAACAATTAACAAATCTAAAAGACATCCAACAGAATGGGTGAAGATATTTGCAAATGTCTTATCAGATAAAGAGCTAGTATCCAAAATCTATAAAGAACTTATCAAACTCAACACCCAAAAAACAAAAAATCCAGTCAAGAAATGGGCAGAAGACATGAACAGACATTTCTCCAAAGAAGACATAGAAATGGCTAACAGATGTGTGAAAAAATGCTCAACATCACTCATCATCCAGGAAATACAAATCAAAATCACAATGAGATAACCACCTCACACCTGTCAGAATGGCTAAAATTAACAACTCAGGAAACAACAGATGTTGGCGAGGATGTGGAAAAAGGGGAACCCTCCTACACTGTTGGTGGGAATATAAGCTGGTGTAGCCACTCTGGAAAAGAGTATGGAGGTTCCTCAAAAAGTTAAAAATAGAACTACCCTATGACCCAGCAATTGCACTAGTATGTATTTATCCAAAGGATGCAAACATCGTGATCCGAAGGGGCACATCCACCCTAATGTTTATAGCAGCAATGTCCACAATAGCCAAACTATGGAAAGAACCCAGATGTCCATTGACAGATGAATGAATAAAGAAATGTGGGGTATGTGGTGTGTGTGTGTGTGTGTGTGTGTGTGTATACACACACACAATGGAATATTACTTAGCCATCAGAAAGAATGAAATCTTGCCATTTGCAATGACATGGATGGAACTAGAGGGTATTATGCTGAGTGAAATAGGTCAGTCAGAGAAAGATAAATACATGATCTCACTCGTGGAATTTAAGAAACAAAATGGAGGATCATAGGGGAAGGGAGCGAAATACAAAACAAGACGAAATCAGAGAGGGAGACAAACCATAAGAGACTTTTAACCATTTGAAACAAACAGAGGGTTGCTGAAGGAGTGGGGGAATGGGGTAACCAGGTGATGGGTATTAAGGAGGGCACGTGATGTAATGGGCATTGAGTGTTATATTGAGACTGATGAATCACTGACTTATATCTCTGAAACTAGTAATACATTGTATGTTAATTAATTGAATTTAAATAAAAGAATATAAAAATAAATAAATGGTCACATTTTTAATATCACCACTAATCTCTTCAGAAAAATCTTGAAATGTTAGGAAACTGTCAAGCTCATGTTGACAAGTGCAAGTTTTCCAAAATTCTGCTTTTCACTTGCAAGCTCAGATCTTTTCATTGACAACAAATGCAAAAACCAAAGTTGTTTTCTTCTGAAGTGACATTCTCACTTTGTTCGTTTGTGAAAAAAAGTCTGCTAGGTACCCTGGTGTGAATAACCATAGTGTGTTAGTTGTTCTTTCAAGTAACAAATGGTAGTTCACAGAGAGAGTGACTAGTTCAGTTCACAACTCTTACTTCTGTATGAAGCAGAAAAGCTTGATGTGCAGTTCCCACTTCACATCACTAGATATTAAAAAGGATATTGTACCCAGTGGTCGAGATCAGTATGATGAGTAATTTTCGCTGCTTCATCGAGGACATTCTAAAGTGAAACAGGCTTTCCCCCCGTGTGTACTTGCTGGTGAAGAAGATCGTGACCACTAGCGTTAAGGACCGCTAGTTCCGCTTCATGTTCCTGCTGTGATTTGCGCTGAGGCTCCAGCAGTTTTGCCCACCATTGAAATATTTCAAACAAAATTCAGCACAAAGTCACATTAATATTAGTCTCCCTGAACAGAGCAGACTATGGCTCTTTCTCTTTTTCTGGAACAAGTGTGGTTTTGGAAGTCATGGTTACTGGGATGAGAGGGTTCTTGTTTGGCTGGCATTCAGAAAGGAGCTTATTGGGGTGAGTCTTCCTGGTGCACATGGTGAGTTGTCATTGATTGATTTACACAGCCTAATACCAGTTCTGGTGGTTACTTTGGATCATCGCTCAGAACTGTCTGCTCTTCCTCAGGGATGGGGGATCTTTTCAATGATTAATTCTCTGTACTAGTGCTATCCAATAGAAATATTGTAATCATTACGTATGTAATTGTAAGCTAACCAGTAGCCACATTAAGAAAAGTAAAAAGAGATGAAATTAATATTGCTGTAGTAATTTAATATACAATAGATAATAGAAATAATTATATATATTATTATTAATAAGGTTTTATGCAACCCAATATATCTAAAACATCATTTTACGTTCTTCTGTAGGTTTTGCCTTCTCTCCATACCAAGTATTCAAAATCTCATGTGTATTTTATACTTACAACACATCTCAGTTCTGACTAGCCATGTGGAAGGTGGGTAGTGTCGTATGGCTAGTGCCTCTGTTTTAGTGCAGGTCTACACTAGCTTCTAGGGACACAAGTACAGACAGAAGGCGATGCCTAGCCTCCAGGGTCTCACAGCCTCAATGAGGCATAGCCATGTAAGCGAACACTTTAAATGGGGTGAGGCAAGCTAGGCATGGATGTAAAACTTAAGGACACGCTCACTCTCGGTCGTACAAGCGCGGGGTCTGCCCCGAGAGTGAGCGCCTCCTTAAATACTGCCCCCTAAGCACCTCATTAGCCTCCCCCTAGTCTCCCTCCAGCTGGGGAGTCTCCTCTAGCAGATTCTGGGGACCCAACCCCAGAGCTTAAAATTCAGAAGGTCTCAAGGAGGACCCAAGGTCTCAACGGACCCAAGGTCTCAACGGACCCAAGGATTCTAATGCCAGTGTTTGGGATCTCCCTTTGAGAAACTCTGGCTGTGCTAAGAGCCTCGCAGAGAGTTCCTTGATATCCAGTGACATCATTTCTCTCTCTCTTTGTTTTTGGGAGTAGATGTTCCTGCAGTCATCAATTACTTCTGAATTTTTAGGCGGTGCGGTGGGATTCTGCAGTCCCTTTCGTAGAAAGCTCCTGTAGTCTCAGTTCCTGGCCTTGCAGCCTGCGGGACCACTGGCTGGATGCCAGCTTATTGTTCCACAGACACATTGACTACGTCAGGGACAAAAGCATAAAAGGCACATGATGGCGTGGAAAAGTGAGTTATGGTAAGCACTGAAAGGTGTGGAAGGAACTGGGTAGTTTGTGGGAAAAATCAAGCACTGTGTTCGCTTTCAGCTTATTCACCATGTCTAGCTTGTTTGACACGGTGTAGGCTCCTTCACATCTTGCCACACTAGTCACATTTTTTTAATGGTGCTCAAATAGAAAAAGGCAGTTAGTTGTCTGTGTTTTGTTAGGTGATGGTGCACACAGACTGTAGAATGCATATTACAGTTGTATGTTTTGAGATGTGTTTTCTTGGGCAGGGAAGCAGCCCCAAATGGGGAGCATCTGCTTTTCTGTGTGCATGTGTGTGCTTCTGTTTCCAGATCTCCTCGCTGGTCTGCTTCCTGCTGTCCCCTGCAGCTTCCTTTATTACTGGACAGTTGGTGGATGTGGACGGGGGCCAGTCTTTGTATATGCACCTATTCGATGTACCAGGTGAGCCCTCAAGAAATGAGCAGTCACTAACTTTATGCCTTTTCAGGTTCAAGTTTTCAAAATTTCTTTCTTTTTCTTTTTTTTTTTTAAGATTTTATTTATTTGGGGCACCTGGGTGGCTCAGTCGTTGGGCGTCTGCCTTGGGCTCAGGTCATGATCCCGGGGTCCTGGGATCAAGCCCCGCATCTGGCTCCCTGCTCGGCGGGAAGCCTGCTTCTCCCTCCCCCACTCCCCCTGCTTGTGTTCCCTCTCTCACTGTGTCTCTCTGTCAAATAAATAAATAAAATTCTTAAAAAAAAAAAGATTTTATTTATTTATTTGAGAGAGAGAAAGAGCACAAGCAGGGGGAGCAGCAGAGGAAGAGGGAGAAGCAGACTCCCCACTGAGCAGGGAGCCCGATGCGGGGCTCAATCCCAGGACCCTGGGATCATGACCTGAGCCGAAGGCAGCTGCTTAACTGACTGAGCCACCCAGGTGCCCAAGTTTACAAAATTTCTTAAGCAGTTACATAAAGGATTAGGGTTTTCTCTCACGGAACATCAAAAATGTACAAAATGTTTATATTCCTGATAGGATCTTTAAAGGAAATGTTCCCAAAGAAAATATCTAAATATTTTTTATCATAGCACATAGCTTTATATATTTTTTAAAAATTGCCTTGTGTGTATAGGTTGGTGGAAGTTTAACCTTGAAAAATATTCTTAATATGAGTATATAGTATAAGGAGGAGACAGAAAAGAGGCAAGAGGTTGCTGTATTTTTAAGATTTATTTCCTCTTTGTTCTTCTAAGAAGTGGCTTGTATATCTCAGCAGAAGACTCAGACCTGTTAGGTGGGGAGGCGTGCTACGGTACTATTTTACATTATCTTTGGGATGTATATTGAATGAAACCATATGAATTGGCTGTATTCAACCATTTTTAATATACAGAACCAGTAGTTTTATAAGGCTCAACCAAATATAGATGTTGCCCACAAATACAAAATTCAAAGGTATTTTCACTGTTGCTGAAGAGTAAGTGGCTACTAACAAATTAAAATATGGTTGATGTAATGCATGTGTATTTTTTTTTTTAAGATTTATTTATTTATTTCAGTGAGAGAGAGATAGAGAACACGGGAGGAGGGGCAGGCAGAGGGACAGGGAGAGAGAATCTCAAGCAGACTCTGCTAAGCATGGAGTCCGACGCAGGGCTCAATCTCACGACCCTGAGATCACACCTGAGCTGAAACCAAGAGTCAGCTGCTAAACTGACAGCATTACCCAGGCGCCCCTGCACATGTATTTCAATTTCGTATCAGGGACCTAGGTTCACCCTACTCTTTTGTGTACTAACAGTCTACTCAAGGCTTCAGACCTTCTTTGCATTAATAAATGATTAGTCTGGGACTTTAATATTATTATTGCCCCCTCCCATCTGTATTTCTTTACTAATAACATCAATGTGGTGATGTGCACCTGGTTAGAAAGACAGAAATGCCTACGTGTTATGCAATACTGTTTTCAGATAGTATTTAAAGTGCCCAAGGTGGAAGGGACGCTTTCTACTTCCCTCACTGCTGGTGTTGAGGGTATTTGTCGATTCTCCTTTAGAAAGGGAAAGTTAACTCCAGGCAGCTGCTTCTCCAGGCCTCCAGTGAAACAGTTCTCTTTTGTAATCCCAACACTGTTTGTTTTGTTTTTTAAGATTTTATTTATTTACTTTAGAGAAAGAGAGCAGGGGGAAGGCAGAGGGAGAATCCCAAGCAGACTCCCTGCTCAGCTGGATGCAGGGCTCCATCTCATGACCCTGAGAGAGAAACCAAGAATCGGATGCTTAACCGACCGAGCCACCCAAGTATCCCAAACACTATTTATTAGTGTAAAGATATTTTTTAAGCTTTTGGCGAAATCAGAGCGATTTTTCAAGAATATACTCCTCCACCCCCCACCCCCACCCGGGAACGCCTGGGTGGCTCAGTCATTAAGCGTCTGCCTTCGGCTCAGGTCATGAACCCAGGGTCCTGGGATCGAGTACCGCATCCGGCTCCCTGCTCAGTGGAACCCTGCTTCTCCCTCTGCCTGCCGCTCCCCCTGCTTTTGTTCTCTCTCTCTCTCTGACAAATAAATAAATAAAATCTTTAAAAAACAAACAAACAATATGTCCCCCCCTCCCCCCAAATAACGAGTGGGAATACTTACTGAGCCTTTCTGTCCTGTGTTTTCTTGAAAATTGCCAGCCCTAGAGTGACAAAGCCTGGGGTGGAAGCCCTGCTAGACCCTTACTAGCTGTGTGATCTTGGGAAAATTAATGTCTGTAGGCCTCCATTTTCTTTTCTGTAAAGTGGGGTTGCTTACAGCATTTATTGAGTAAACGGTTGGGAGCATTAAATTAGATAACACACATTTAAAGCCCTGTATCACATAGAATGCTTTTAGCTGCAGCTCAAACTTGCCTGAGCAAGAAAGGCATTTACTGGCCTGCATAACTGAACAGCAAGCCAGACTTGAATCATCTGTTCACTGAGCTCATTGGGGATAATTTTTTTTTCTTTTCCCTCTGTTTTTGCTTCTGCTGTGTTGGCTTTATCTTAAGACGGACTCTCCTGGTTGCAGAACAGCGGCCTGCCACCTGAAAGCCCCATGCTTCTTTGTCCCCAGCCAGCTGGACAGAGAGAGGGGAGGGAATGACATTGTTACAGCATTTCTAGCAGAATTCTGAGACCTACTTTGTTTTGGACGAGCTGATGCGTGTGGCCGTCCTCAAGCAGTAACCAGAGCCAGAGGAATGGAGTGCACTGCTTAACTTAGCTCAGTCAGTGATCAAAGTGGGGCCACTTCCCCAGAACCTCATGGATTCCCAAGTGCAGGTGGAGGCTCTTGGAAAGAGAGGATGAGGGACTGGATGCTGGACAGGCAGCTACGTGCGCCCGGTACAAAGTAAGCACATGTCTTTCAGGTCATCCTGGGTCCTAGGGTAGTGTAGATCCAGCGGCCACAGTATGCCAAGCACGCAACGCAGGCCATCACATTTCATTTTCACAACGTCAGAAGAACAGCTGTTGTTACCCCCCTGAGGAAAACAGGCTCAGGAGGAGGAACTTCTCCAAATTTGGAAAGGCTAGTATGTGTGGCAGGGCTGGGATTCAAAACCAGGATTTTCTCAAGACCTTTGCCAGTTGTCCTAATGGTTTCTTTTTTCTTGCTGAGAAAAGAAAAGGGGTGAATTAGGGAAAATAAGAAGAGGGTCTGTTGGAAACTAAGAGGATGAAGGAGGTTAATAGATATGCACCTGACATGAGGTTTTCCACTTACCAGATCATGACAACTGGCCTGATGGAGCAGGGGACCTTTCTGTTGTCAAACAGATGAAGGAGACTTTCAAGAATAAAGGCAAGCTCTGAGCTAAGGAAACTGGAGGTGTCTTTTGTCCCCAAATGCCTTAATATCTCAAGAACGCACTTCGGTACTTTTCCAGGAGCTGATAATATGAATGGAATAATCACTTTCTGCCTTTTTAATGTTATCAATTATGCTTATGCAAAAACTGTTCTTGAAATAGTGCATGTTTAAGCCCCAAACAACACTGGTTAGCCTGTGATTAAAGATTTCTCTTTTAGGAATGGAGCTTAACATACTTTATGATTATGCCTTTTATTTCTGAGCAAGATAATTGGAAAATGAAATAATTTCAAATTAATAATAGAGGTATCATGATCTCCCAAAAGGTTTTAATATTTAATTGTAAAGATGGGCAATAAATCTAAATTATGGCATCATGATGATTCTTAAAACTAGAAATATATAATGATGCCTATCTTATGGTAGATATCATGCTTTTGGATCCATTAAGCTGTATGGTAAATATCAATGCATGATTTGTTTTGTTCATGAAGTTAGATCTGTATAAAGCCTCTTGATTCAAAAGAAAAATAAAGTTATGTGCAGTATTTCTTGGTAGTACTTGATTTGTGTCTTGATTTCCAATCTAAAGTATTCCCTTTTCTTCATGTTTCTCCCTTTGTATGCAAAATGAAATTTTTAAATTAAGTGTTATGCAAATGTATTAGGGTCCAGTATTCTGCCTTCAGTTGATTTTTTGGGGCAATGGGATCCTGACTTCTGAAATGTCTTTTATAAATTATGTACAGTCAGTTTTTTGTCTTAATTAAACCTCTTTCAATTGACTTATTCCCTCTTGAAGTCAAGTAGATATTTCCTTTTCTTTATCAGTAATTCTCAGTGCAAAGTAAAGATCTTCCTTGACTTAAAAAGGGGTTATATCCTGATAAACCCATTGTTAGGTGATAATAGCATTAAGTCAAAAATGCATTTAATACGCAAACAATGAATCATGGAACACTACATCAAAAACTAATGATGTAATGTATGATGATTAACATAACATAATAAAATAAAATAAAATAAATGCATTTAATAAACCCAACTTATTGAACATCAATAGCTTAGCCTACCTAGTCTCCCTTAAACATGCCCAGAACACTTACCTTAGCCAACAGTTGGGCAAGATCATCTCACACAAAGACTACGTTATACTAAAGTGTTGAATATCTCATGTAATTTATTGAATACTGTGCTGAAAGTGAACCAGAAGGGTTGTATGGGTGCAGAATGGTCATCAGTGTATCGGTTATTTTCCCTCTTGATTGTGTGACTGATGGGGAGCTATAGCCTTCTGCCACTACCCAGCATCACGAGAGAATATGTACTGCATATCACCAGCCCGGGATAAATTCAAAATTTGAAGTACAGTTTCTGCTGAAAGCCTGTCACTTTCGCGCCATAGTAAAGTTGAAAAATCATGTCAAACCATCATTAAGTTGGCAACAGCTGTATGTAATTTACCATGCTCTGGGAAGGGACCCCTGAATCTGCCATTTTATCAGGCTCCCACAGTTGGGGAGGGGCGGGACCAGGGTGAGGCCAACGATATGCCTGGGGAGCAGCATGAAAAGAGGAGCTCACTTTTGGATTTGCCCAAGTGCAGATACACCCCTGAGAGGACACACACAGCTGTACGTTTTGTGTCCATGCTATTCATGTGGAAAGATCAGAAATCTTTTCCTTCTAGACAACACTTTAAAATGACCTTCTGGACATGCTAACATCCTAGTTGCTAAGAATTACAAGCCATGTGAGAGAGCAGGCTAATCCTAACATAGCTTGGTGAGGAAGATGGAAGAGGCAGGGCTTGCTTTTCAAATTTCCTCATGCCAACGACCGCAAACAACCCCATAAATCTCCACGGTGTTGTCACGTGTTTGTTTCTACTTAAGGAATGGAGGCCACCCCACATAGCATGAGACTTAGCTACCACTCCTTGTCAGATCTTGTTAGACCAATTATTGGACAGCTGACTGTCATCTGTATTTTTTTTTTTTTTTAATTTTTTTATTCTTATGTTAATCCCCTTACATTACAACATTAGTTTTAGATGAAGTGTTCCATGATTCATTGTTTGTGCACAACACCCAGTGCTCCATGCAGAATGTGCCCTCCTAAATACCCACCACCAGGCTAACCCATCCTCCCACCCCCCTCCCCTCTAGAACCCTGTTTGTTTTTCAGAGTCCATCGTCTCTCATGGTTCGTCTACCCCTCCGATTTCCCCCGCTTCATTCTTCCCCTCCCGCTACCTTCTTCTTCTTCTTGTCATCTGTATTTTAAAATCATAAGTCTACTCCCGAGGACTTCTGTACATTTCGTGATAGTGTCCTGTCAATAATGTTATCTTGCTACTACACTTAGTAAATTTTGCTGTAGACTAAATATTCCTGAATAAGTTTAATCACTCAATAATTCTGAGCCCCTATGCACTCAGCATTATGGTAGGAATTGGGTGTGCAATACTGGAAAAAAACACACGGACCTTGCCCCCACAGAGCTTACAAGAGCGCGCGCGAGAGAGCACTGGGTGTTATACTTAACTAATGAATCACTGAGCATGGCATCAAGAACTAATTCTGTACTATACAGTGGCTAACTGAACATAATAAAAAATAAATAACAACAACAACAAAAAGAATAACCTTAATCAAGTCACATACAAATTTAAACCTCCCTAAGTGCTCTAAGTGCCCTAAAAGGTAAGACCATGGTGCTAAAGGCATGGAACAAGAAGAAAAAGACATCTAGAGGAAAAAACAACTCTAATTATTAATCGTGTTAAAAGAGTTTGTTGATAAATATGGCCCTTGTGGACGTTTCCTCTCCCCCACCCACACGCTGCTCTTCTCGTCCATGGCTTGTGTTAGTTCGGGTCCTCACTGTCTAAAAGTAGCTCCGCTCCTCCTGCTGGCCAGGGAGACTCCTTGTTTCATCAGCTCGTGCCTGAGCACAGTCAGGCCAATGGGCCCCAGACTCGGCCATAGTTCGTAGTTCAATGGGACCTTCCTGGGTCCCCCAGCAAGAGTTGCCTCCTTTGGGACCAGGACTTCCAATGCTGCAGAATCCAGAAATGGATGGAAGCACCAAGTCCCGTGGTGGAGCTTTGGAAGTGATAGTAAGTAGGACCACTCCCTCTCCCACTCATTGGTTCCCAGAAATGTCCCCAAAGCCTTGGGGGAAATGCGTCCTGACAGATGGTACTGCATCCTTTCAGAAGGTTGCTGGCACTTCAGGTGTGCGCTCGTTGTTCTACTCCTCTGTGGGGCTGGCTCCTTCTAGAAGCACCGTGTGTGCAACAATCTATGGTTTCACGGTCAGGGACCCATTCTCACACCTTTTACTGGGAAGTGGGTCATCTGATTGGATGCTGTTGTGTGGGATTCCATGCCTGTGGATCAGGCTTTGTATAAGCCCCTGGAGCATGGCGGTACCTGAGTCCCTGCGAGCAGAATGGTAAACTCTTGCCTGGAATCAGTATCTGTCACTATGAGCTATCACAGGGGGTGGGAGCAATGAGAGATTGGCTAATAGGAAGTAAGGAGAACTTTTGTAAATAATGGAATCGGGGCACCTGGCTGGCTCAGTCGATAGAACATGCAACTCTTGATCTCAGAGTGCTGAGTTCAAGCCCCACGCTGGGCATAGAGCTTACTTAAGAAAAAAATATGGGAAAAGCAGATATAAAGAGCAGCTACTAATCTCCTATTAGGGCCAAGAAGGCAATTAACTATGCTCCCCAAGGCCTAAGGGTGCATTTCACAGCTGCCCCGTGCCTATATCCCGTGACTGTAAAACAGTTACCATCGTCCCCTTTTATTTTCAACACTATCCCAAGGCTTGGCTCAAACAGGAAAGAAAGAAAATGCAGACGAGGGGCGCCTGGCTCAGTCAGTTGAGCGTCTGACTCTTGGTTTCCACTTAGGTAGTGGTCTCGGTGGTGTGGGATCGAGCCCTTCATCGGGCTCTGTGCTCTGCAGGGAGTCTACTTGGGATTCTTTCCCCCTCTGTCACTCTCCCCCTGCTTCTGTGCTCTTTCTCGCTCTCAAATAAATAATAAAACAAATATCTTTGAGAGAAAGAAAGAAAGAAAGAAGAAAGAAAGGAAGAAAGGAAGAAAGGAAGAAAGAAAGAAAGAAAGAAAGAAAAGAAAGAAAGAAAGAAAGAAAGAAAGAAAGAAAGAAAGAAAGAAAGAAAGAAAGAAAGAAAGAAAGAAAGAAAGAAAGAAGAAAGAAAGAAGGGGCGCCTGAGTGGCTCAGTCGTTAGGCGTCTGCCTTCGGCTCAGGTCATGATCCCAGGGTTCTGGGATCGAGCCCCGCATGGGGCTCCCTGCTCATTGGAGAGCCTGCTTCTCCCTCTCCCACTCCCCCTGCTTGTGTTCCCTCTCTCGCTGTGTCTCTCTCTGTCAAATAAATAAAATCTTTAAAAAAAAAAAAAAGAAAGAAAGAAAGAAAAAAGAAAGGAAAAAGAAAGAAAGAAAGGAAAAAATGCATACGACAATTGGTTTACTGAGGGCAGTAACTTCGTGGATATGGGAGAAAGAAAAGCCGGATTTGCTATAGTTAGTTTAACTAAGACCACTGAGGCAAAAGCCCTTCCAATAAAAACTTCTGCCCAAAAGGCTGAATTAATAGCACTTACCCATGCTCTTCAATTGGCGAAAGGCCTAAAAATTAATATTTATACTGACCCCGTAGTGCTACATCCCATGGGGCAATTTGGAAAGAAAGGAGATTATGATGAAGCAATAATTCCCCAATCAAATATGGGCCCGTAATTATTGCTCTTCTTGAGGCTGGACACCTACCTCAGGAGGTAGCTGGGACTCACCTGAGAGCACATCAAAGGGACACGACCTTAGAATCTAAGGGAAACAATTTGGCAGACCGTGCAGCCAAGCAGGCAGCATGAAATAAACAAATATTGAGTCTTACACCAGTCTTGACTCCAGACGATGAAGGTTGTTTTTTTCTCTTTGTTCTCTGTTCACCTATCTTACTTGACAATTCCTTTCTACAATGGGCACATTACGCTGAAATACAAAACCAAACAGCTTGTTGGATATGTGGAATTTTGCTCATTTTTATTTTTATTTTTTTATTATGTTATGTTAATCACCATACATCATTAGTTTTTTTTAATTTTTATTATTATGTTATGTTAATCACCATACATTACATCATTAGTTTTTGATGTAGTGTTCCATGATTCATTGTTGCATATAACACCCAGTGCTCCATGCAGAACGTGCTCTCTTTAATACTCCTCACCAGGCTAACCCATCCCCCCAACCCCTCCCCACTAGAACCTTCAGTTTGTTTTTCAGAGTCCATAGTCTCTCATGGTTTGTCTCCCCCTCCAACTTCTCCCCCTTTTTCCATTGGACATTCTTTCCTGCTTTGTTGAAGATTAGTTGACCATAGAGTTGAGGGTCCATTTCTGGGCTCTCTATTCTGTTCCATTGGTCTATGTGTCTGTTTTTGTGCCAGTACCATACTGTCTTGATGATGACAGCTTTGTAATAGAGCTTAAGTCCGGAATTGTGATGCCACTGGCTTTGCTTTTCTTTCTCAACATTCCTCTGGCTATTCGGGGTCTTTTCTGGTTACATACAAATTTTAGGATTATTTTTTCCATTTCTTTGAAAAAAGTTGATGGTATTTTGATAGGGATTGCATTAAATGTGTAGATTGCTCTAGGTAGCATTGACATCTTCACAATATTTGTTCTTCCAATCCATGAGCATGGAAAGTTTTCCATTTCTTTGTGTCTTCCTCAGTTTCTTTCATGAGTATTCTATAGTTTTCTGAGTACAGATTCTTAGCCTCTTTCATTAGATTTATTCCTGGGTATCTTATGGTTTTGGGTGCAATTGTAAATGGGATGGACTGCTTAATTTCCCTTTCTTCTGTCTTGCTGGTGGTGTATAGAAATACAACTGATTTCTGTGCATTGATTTTATATCCTGCCACCTTACTGAATTCCTGTATGAGTTCTAGCAGCTTTGGGGTGGAGTCTTTTGGGTTTTCCACATAAAGTATCATATCATTTGCAAAGAGTGAGAGTTTAGCTTCTTCTTTGCCCATTTGGATATCTTTTATTTCTTTTTGTTGTCTGATTGCTGTGGCTAGGACTTCTAGTACTATGTTGAATAGCAGTGGTGATAGTGGACATCCCTGCCGTGTTCCTGACCTTAGGGGAAAAGCTCTCAGTTTTTCCCCATTGAGAATGATATGCGCTGTGGGTTTTTCATAGATGGCTTTTATGATATTGAGGTATGTACCCTCTATCCCTACGCTGTGAAGAGTTTTAGTCAAGAAAGGATGCTGTACTTTGTCAAATGCTTTTTCTGCATCTATTGAGAGGATCATATGGTTCTTGTTCTTTCTTTTATTAAGTATTGTATCACATTGATTGATTTGCTGATGTTGAAGCAATCTTGCAGCCCAGGGATAAATCCCACTTGGTCGTGGTGAATAATCCTTTTAATGTACTGTTGGATCCTATTGGCTAGTATTTTGGTGAGAATTTTTGCATCCATGTTCATCAGGGATATTGGTCTGTAATTCTCCTTTTTGATGGGGTCTTTGTCTGATTTGGGGATCAAGGTAATGCTGGCCTCATAAAATGAATTTGGAAGTTTTCCTCCCATTTCTACTTTTTAGAACAGTTTCAGAAGAATAGGTATTAATTCTTCTTTAAATGTTTGGTGGAATTCCCCTGGGAAGCCTCTGGCCCTGGGCTCTTGTTTGTTGGGAGATTTTTGATGACTGCTTCAATTTCCTTAGTGGTTATGGGTCTGTTCAGGTTTTCTATTTCTTCCTGGTTCAGTTGTAGTAGTTTATACATCTCTAGGAATGCATCCATTTCTTCCAGGTTATCTAATTTGCTGGCATAAAGTTGCTCATAATATGTTCTTATAATTGTTTGTATTTCTTTGGTGTTGGTTGTGATCTCTCCTCTTTCGTTCATGATTTTGTTGATTTGGGTCCTTTCTCTTTTCTTTTTGATAAGTCTGGCCAGAGGTTTATCAATCTTATTAATTCTTTCAAAGAACCAGCTCCTAGTTTCGTTTATCTGTTCTACTGTTCTTTTGGTTTCTATTTCATTGATTTCTGCTCTCATCTTTATTATTTCTCTTCTCCTGCTGGGTTTAGGCTTTATTTGCTGTTCTTTCTCCAGCTCTTTTAGGTGTAGGGTTAGGTTGTGTACTTGAGACCTTTCTTGTTTCTTGAGAAAGGCTTGTATTGCTATATACTTTCCTCTTAGGACCACCTTTGCTGCATCCCAAAGATTTTGAACAGTTGTGTTTTCATTTTCATTTGTTTCCATGAATTTTTTAAATTCTTTAATTTCCTGGTTGACCCATTCGTTCTTTAGTAGGATGCTTTTTAGCCTCCATGTATTTGAGTTCTTTCTGACTTTCCTCTTGTGATTGAGTTCTAGTTTCAAAGCATTGTGGTCTGAAAATAGGCAGGGAATGATCCCAATCTTCTGGTACTGGTTGGGACCTGATTTGTGACCTAGAATGTGGTCTATTCTGAAGAATGTTCCATAGGCACTAGAGAAGAATGTGTATTCTGTTGCTTTGGGATGAAATGTTCTGAATATATCTGTGAAGTCCATTTGGTCCAGTGTGTCATTTAAAGTCTTTATTTCCTTGTTGATCTTTTGCTTAGATGATCTGTCCATTTCAGTGAGGGCGGGTGTTAAAGTCCCCTACTATTATTGTATTGTTGTCGATGTGTTTCTTTGATTTTATTATTAATTGCCTTATATAATTGGCTGCTCCCATGTTAGGGGCATAGATATTTACAATTGTTAGATCTTCTTGTTGGATAGACCCTTTAAATAGGATATAGTGTCCTTCCTCATCTTTTATTACAGTCTTTGGTTTAAAATCTAATTTGTCTGATATAAGGATTGCCAGCCCAGTTTTCTTTTGATGTCCATTAGCATGGTAAATGGTTTTCCACCCCCTCACTTTCAATCTGGAGGTGTCTTTGGGTCTAAAATGAGTCTCTTGCAGACAGCATATCGATGGGTCTTGTTCTTTTTTATCCAATCTGATACCCTGTGTCTTTTGATTGGGGCATTTAGCCCATTTATATTCAGGGTAACTATTAAAAGATATGAATTTAGTGCCATTGTATTGCCTGTAAGGTGACTGTTACTGTATATTGTCTCTGTTCCCTTCTGGTCTATGTTACTTTTAGGCTCTCCTTTGCTTAGAGGACCCCTTTCAATGTTTCTTGTAGGGCTGGTTTCATGTTTGCAAATTCTTTTAGTTTTTGTTTGCCCTAGAAGTTTTTTTTATCTCTCCCTCTATTTTCAATGACAGCCTAGCTGGATATAGTATTCTTGGCTGCATATTTTTCTCATTTAGTGCTCTGAAGATATCATGCCAGTCCTTTCTGGCCTGCCAGGTCTCTGGATAGGTCTGTTGCCAATCTAATGTTTCTACCATTGTAGGTTACAGACCTCTTGTCCTGAGCTGTTTTCAGGATTTTCTCTTTGTCCCTGAGACTTGTAAGTTTTACTATTAGATGTTGGGGTGTTGACCTATTTTTATTGATTTTGAGGGGGTTTCTCTGTGCCTCCTGGATTTTGATGCCTGTTTCCTTCCCCAAATTAGGGAAGTTCTCTGCTATAATTTGCTCCAATATACCTTCTGCCCCTCTCTCTCTTTCTTCTTCTTCTGGGATCCCAATTATTCTAATATTGTTTTGTCTTATGGTATCACTTATCTCTCGAATTTTGCCCTTGTGATCCAGTAGCTGTTTATCTCTCTTTTTCTCAGCTTCTTTATTCTCCATCATTTTGTCTTCTATATCACTGATTCTCTCTTCTGCCTCATTTATCCTAGCAGTTAGAGTCTCCATTTTTTTTTTTTTAAGAATTTATTTATTTATTTGACAGAGACAGAGATAGCGAGAGCAGGAACACAAGCAGCGGGAGTGGGAGAGGGAGAGCAGGCTTCCCGCCGAGGAGGGAGCCCGATGTGGGACTCGATCCCAGGACCCTGGGATCATGACCTGAGCCGAAGGCAGATGCTTAATGACTGAGCCACCCAGGCACCCTAGAGTCTCCATTTTTTATTGCATCTCATTAATAACCTTTTTGATTTTGACCTGGTTAGATTTTAGTTCTTTTATTTCTCCAGAAAGGGTTTCTCTAGTATCTTCCATGGTTTTTTCAAGCCCAGTTAGTATCTTTATAATTGTCATTCTGAACTCTAGTTCCCACATCTTACTAATGTCCGTATTGATTAGGTCCCTGGCAGTTGGTACTGCCTCTTGTTCTTTTTTTTGAGCTGAGTTTTTCCATCTTGTCATTTTGTCCAGAGGAGAATAGATGAATGAAAGAACAAAATGCTTACAAGGTAACAACGACCCCAGAAAAATATACACTAAACAAATCAGAAGAGACCAAGTGGAACTTCCTCCCGTGCATTCTTCTATTGTCCCAAATGACTAGTTTCATTCTCTTCCTATAGCAGATGTTCAAAGACTCCATCATTTCTTGTGGTCAGGCGAGGGGCCTTTTGCAGCCATAAGGACCTCCATCTTCGGGTGAGGATCTCTCCTCCCCAAAAGAATATTTAAATCTTCAGGTATCTAAAGGGATATTTTGAATCTTGAGGACAATGCTATTTATGATTTGTTTGATAACCAGCGCCCCCTGTCAGTTAGTGTCTGCTTCCCCCCCAAGCTGCATCACCATCCAGCTTTCTCAGCTGTGGCTGGAGTGAGAGGCACATCTTCCTCAGTGGGAGTCAGATGGTGGGGACCCGCATCAGAGCCGCATTCCTGGAGGTCTCTTACTCCTCTCATTGAGTGAGGTCCTCCCCTCGTTTTCATCTGTAGCCTCCAAACTTGCTCTTCTGGAGCTTGTCAGTTCCCTAAAAGGAAACCTCTTGAAAACCTCTTCTGATTGAGGCCACTTTGCTGAGGTTATGAACAACTGTCTGCTTAGGGCACCCTTACACCCTATCCACCTGCTTATTTTGCCCTTTCCTGTGTGTTCTTGCAGAGGTCTTGGCGGACTCTCTCTTTCCATGAGTTATGGCTTTTAGACTCTGCTGGAGTCCAACTGCCTGATTTTGAATCCCAGCTTCTTCCACTTACTCTTGTCACAGCTTTGAGACAATTGAGAGATTTGAATATGGATTGGGTATTAGCAGATATTATTCAAGAATTACTTGTCATTAGATGTGATAATAGCAGGGCAGTTACTTTTTTTAAAAAATGCCCTTCCCTATTAGGAAAGAAATGATATTTAGGACTTGCTTTTAAACACTCCAGTTTAAAGAAAAGTTGGGGAGGGGAGGGGAGCAGGTGAAATGAGATTGGAAGCATGATAATAATTGTTTAGACCAGTGCCAGATACATTATACGTTGGATGGTTAATTCTATTCTCTCTACCTTGGGTAAGTTTGGAAATTCCTAAAATAAAATAAATTGCAAAATAAAAATGGTCTCATTCGTCACTTGGCTAGTGGGTAACATGGGGACGAATTAGTTTGTTATAAATAAAGGTTACTTGGGAGAAACAGGAGAGAGTTTGCATTTGACCTCCAATGGTTCATGGGGGGTACATGGGTGTGGCAGAGGGAGTGAAAGGCCATGTTCCAAATGGAATATGTATTTTGCGGTACAAAGCTGTTGTCTCTTAACCTGAATTCTGCCCTGCAGTCACTGGGCATAACCCAAGCTCCTGGCCAGCCTCCCACACTGGTTATTTAGCATTACCAGTCAGCCCTAGCACAAGCCAGTTGGGTAAACATGTAGAGTTGCAGGAAAGGGACAACAGTCCAATTATTCCAGTGACATTGATATACCTGAGTTCATATGCTTGAATGGATAAATGATATCCAATTGGTAAATTTGGAAAAAAAAATCAAATAAGCAAAGTGAAAACAATATTCCTTGATTTTCTTGACTATTTGGGCCATTAAGCTTCTGTTTTCATCTGTATAGACTGAGTCACAAATTTAGTTAGAATTTGTAGTTTTAAGTATGACTCAACTTTTTCTCAAATGCTAAACTTAAATAGTAAAGATTCTTTTTAAAAAAGAAATCATTTCTATGGGTAATTCAGAGTAATTATCAGTCAGAATTTCTTACCCTTTTTAATTTTAATTTAACCTTCTGAAGTAAAGGCTGTATGTACCAAAGCTGATTTTGTTAAATTTCTTCGGCTTCTTGTTTTCAGATGAATTGAAAAGAGAGGACTAATCTATTTCTTGCTGAAGGAAGATTCCCATGTGAGGCATTGAGTCTGGATTTGGGGTTGGTGGGATTGACTGTGGTGGGAGGGAGAAGGAGCAACCGTTCTCTTCTATATTGTTGGGGTGGAGTTTAGGGGAATTGCGGGGGGATGGATGCCTTTATTGGATTCTAATTAGTTCTTACTATTTTATTTGGAGGAATGAAACAGGAGATTTCAGTGAGATACAGAAGAGAATAGTTTGTTGAGCAAGCAAAGTGCGTGTGTATAGAAATGGGCTTTGTGGTTGGCTTGGGAGTTCAAATTGGAGAGCAGAAATATATTGCTCACAGAGCTATAGAATCAATATGTAGTAGATAACAATAGCAATAATTTATTGAGTGATTACTATATGCCAGACACTGCCAAACGCTTTCCATGCATGATGTCATCCTAACCTTACAAAAACCATGTGAGGTAGGTTTCATCACTACCAGCATTTTACAGTTGGGAAAACTGGCACAAACAGGCCCAGTAACTTGTTCCAGATCTCACCTAGTGAATGGCAGAAGAGGGATTTGCGTTAAAAGAGTCTTAACTGTAGAGCCTGTGACCAATACAATATCCTGAGACGGACTATCTCACCAAGACATCAAGAGATAATCTAAACATTTTTTTTAATGAAACTATTCAAACACACACTAAAAGAGAATAGTATAATAATACCATTACCCAGATTTAATAATGATCTATGTTTTTCTGGGGCGCCTGGGTGGCTCAGTTGGTTGAGCGACTGCCTTCAGCTCAGGTCATGATCCTGGAGTCCCGGGATCGAGTCCCGCATCGGGCTCCCTGCTCAGCAGGGAGTCTGCTTCTCCCTCTGACCTTCCTCCCTCTCATGCTCTCTGTCTCTCATTCTCTCTCTCTCAAATAAATAAATAAAATCTTAAAAAAAAAACACACACAAATGATCTATGTTTTTCCAAATTTGTTTATCTTCCCTACTTGATTTCTGAGTATCTTAGAATAAATTCCAAATTTCCTGTCATTTCACAGCAAGAGTTCCCTTTAATCTGATTTAAAATATGAATGTGAGCAGAAAAACATGCAGCCCTCAAAAGTGGGAGAGTGGTCCATCATGGCAGTGTAGGAAAAACCCACATGGCCACCACAGCAGGGCCCACTGACCACTGGTCATAAGACACACACCCAACCCACGGGCTACACACCTTTGCTTTGCTTGGTGTGTACATACCTGTTTTGGAGGATGCATCAGACTTTCAGAACTGAATTCATTAAACCAACTGCATTCCCTCCAAGTCCATGTCCAAAAAGGAGTCTAAAAATTTGATTTTCTGTGCAGATTTGCCTAAGAGGAAATAATGAGCTGCTCTGGTGCATTGGAATGTTGACCCGCTGTGAGAGTTTTGTGTAAGTCTAGACCATGTACTTCAATTCCTGGTGAGTTCATGAGCATGACCCAGCATCCTTGAATTCTGAGAACTCTGGAGAGAGGAATAATAAGTTCGAGTTTTTATTTTTTTAAATTTATTTATCATTATTATTTTTAAATATTTCATTTATTTATTTGACACACAGAGAGAGAGAGAGAGAGCACAAGCAGGAGTGGCAGGCAGAGGGAGAGGGAGAAGTAGGTTCCCCACTGAGCAGAGAGCCGGGACGCAGGGCTCGATCCCAGGACCCTGGGCCAAAGGCAGACGTTTAACCGACTGAGCCACCCAGGTGCCCCTAATGTAGATCTTTGTTTTATAAACATGACACACTTCAAATGTAGCTTATTTCCATTTAAAGCACTATTTTATATCCTATTTACGTGAAGCTTCAGCTATTTAGTTTTGGTGCAGAAATCCAAATTCTGGTATGGAATTCAAAATGCCATGCCTCAAATTTAAAATTTTTCAATCTGAAGTAACTGAACATGGGGCGCCTGGGTGGTTCAGTTGGTTAAGCATCTGCCTTTGGCTCAGGTCATGATCTCAGCGTCCTGGGATAAAGCCCTGTGTGGGGCTCCCTGCTCAGCAGGGAGCCTGCTTCTCCCTTTCCCTCTGCCTGCCGCTCGCCCTGCTTGTACTCTCTCTCTCTCTAATAAAAAATAAAAAAATCTTTAAGAAAAAAAACAACGACATGTAGAAGTGGTTCTTTTATCAGAGAGGGTGGAGGAGGGTAGTGATTTGGCTCTCAGGTGTCTAAAACAGGGATTTTTGTTAATTAGCATATTTTAAACTGACTCTTTTTTCTTTCCTTCTTTGAAGGTTCTGGTATCTTAACTGTTTCATGGCTTTTGGGCTATTCTTTTTACTTCAAAGTTATATTTCTCTTGGAATTCCAGATGATGCTGGGTCATAGTGGTGGAGTGGTGGTGGGGATGTTATTTGTTTCAATATAATTAAGTCACCTGCATTTTAGCTTTAAACAAATATATTCACATTGTTATGCTTTGTCACCAAATAGCAAACACATTAAAGCAAAATATTCAGATGCAGTTCTTCATGTTTTACCCGGAAAAGATGAAAGATTTTCATCAGTTATTTTTATTTTATTTATTTATTTATTTTTAAGATTTTATTTCTAAGTAGTCTCTACACTGAAGGTGGGGCTTGAACTCACAACCCGGAGATCAAGAGTCACATGCTCCATTGATTGAGCCGGCCAGGCGCCCCCGTCTCAACATACTTTTAATGGCATGTGAATCACAGTGCTCAAAACACCTTTTGAAGGAAAATGCTCTTACAAACAGAAATTGTCTCCCATGTTTAAAGGAGTTGCTTACTGTTATGTATGATTATGTATAATTTCGTTCCCATTTAGTGTCTACTACTTGAATAGGGAGATTGATTTTAAAAACAAATAGTTTCACCTGACTCACCTTGTATAATATGAAGTTACCCTGAGGACAAAGTAACTATATATATATATATATATATACACATATATATATATATGGGGGGAGGGGCAGAGGGAGAGGGACAGAGAGAATCTTAAGCAGGCTCCACGCCCAGTGTGGACCCTGAGATCATGACCTGAGCTGAAATCAAGTCAGGTGCTTAACCGATGAAGCCACCAAGGTGCCCCAGAGTAACAATATTTTAATAACATCCAGGTACTTAGAAGTGAAGGCTTCTACAATAAAGGGTTAATTTTAATACAACGGACTGCATTCAGGGAAGAGGTCTTTTTAACCCATTTTTAAAAATTCAAGTGAAACTGACATATCATAAAATGAATAATTTTTAAATAAACAATTCAGTGGCATTGAATACATTCACAATGTTGTGCACCTACCACCTCTGTCCAGTTCCCAAAAGGAAACTCCATATCCAATAAGCACTTGCTCCCCATTTCCCCTCTTCCCAGCCCTGGTAACAACCAGATGAGCTGTCTTTTTGGATTTACCTATTTTGGATACGTCATGTAAATGAATCATACAATATGTTACCTCTCGTGTCTGTCTGTTTTTCACCTACCATAATGTGTTTGAAGTTCACCTACATTGTAGCTTGTATTTTTAATAAATTTAATATGGATGGGATTACCTCCCCTGGTGCACAGAATTCCTTGAACCTTATTTCTAGAATGTTCCCTTCTAAGAGTAGAAGGCTTTAGGGATAATGCCTGGCAGACTTAATATGTTGTCCCACAATTAAAAAAAAAAAATCTACCTATCTTATACTGAAGTAATTTGATAAAAGAATTCCTGGCATTTCCAGAGGGAGGCAATTCTGAGCTTGCAAAACAACCCATGCATGGGCACGGTGTTGGGGTTGCCAGGCAGAGGATGCTATGGTGTGCCACACAGATCCTCCCTCAGGAAGAAAGGAGTTAGGAGGCCAGCCCGCCTGGACAACCTCAACCGGAGAGAGCGGCCTCATCCAAGGTCATGTCCTCTTCCTGGGTGGCCCTCATCCAGAGTTGATTATCACAGGGGTTCAAAGGCTCAGACCTCTCCTACCAACCCAGAACAGCTTCCCCATGCAGTCCCCACAGGGCTGAAGCCCAGTCCTGCTGTCTTTTCCCGCTTCTCTCCTACAGGTGTTGATTCCATGGTGCTCCCTGCTAAACCTCCTGAGAGCTAACTCCATCTCAGAGTCTGCTTCCCCGGGGACCTAATGGATGATACCAGATTTCTTGCATGACCACATGAGGTGTCTAAGTGGAGGGATGAGGGCCTGCTCCTTCTCTAAGCTGAGAAGCTTTGCCCTTTTGCTGCCAGATGCTTACTTGCTAAGGGTACCAGAGGTCTTCTCTTCAAGTTAAAAAATTTTTTCCTCTCTTGGTCTTCAAAGTAACCTTTTCTAGGTACCTGTGTTGGGGGGGGGGCTGGGTTACAATTAGGGATTTTGCCTTTATTTGTAAGTCTCACTTTCCTATAGAAATCATTCTCCCATCTGGCCAAGATGCACGTTTTTCAGGGATATCAGTGGTGCCAGGAATCATGAAGGGGATATACTCAAATTTCAGGTTAAATTGTTATACCAGCTTTTCATATTTATAATGCATTTTCTATGGGCCAGAAACCATCATTGTTTTTTAAAAAAAGATTTTATTTATTTATTTGAGAGAGCGAGAGAGCACAAGTGAGAGAACACAAGCAGGGAGAGGGGCAGAGGGAGAAGCAGATCCTCGCTGAGCTGGGAGCCTAATGTGGGGTTTGATCTTAGGACCCTGGGATCATGACCTGAGCCAAAGGCAGCCACTTAACCAACTGAGCCACCCAGGTGCCTGAAACCATCACTGTTTAACATAAACTGGACAAGGATGGGTCTCCCTTGGACTAAGGAATCCTTGTGATAAATCACAATAGCCTATGGACAAAAAACAGGAGACCTCACCTTCTTATGGGGCACATAGGGAAGACATGAGGGATAAGGAAGGTGGCTCTGGGTCAAATCCCTACCTGGGTGACAAAGGCCTTTCTGTACTGAAAACAGCCCAGACAGAGCTAATGGAGAGAAGACCCTTGTGGGGCTCAGCAAGGGAAGGTGGATTGTTGCTTACAGACTTAAGCTAGCAAACTTCACAAAGCCATTGAAAAGGCCACTCATAACCTATATTTAAAGGGGCCTCAGCTTTGGTCATGTAGAAATTAAACATCCATCAGTTTTTTTTTTGAGAGTCTGACTCTCTCCTCTTCTGAGTACTGGCGCGTGGTGCTGTTCACTTCCAGAAGGGTTCACTACCACCTTCCTTCACACACAGCTCATGAAGGATGCTCTCTGGTACTGTCCTCCCTCCTTCCTGCTTCATCTTCCTTCTGGCTTCTCTCCAATCCTTGCTCCCCACACCAACTCCTGCTTTCCCTCCATTAGTATGCAGAACAAGATCGTTCTAGCCCATTCATCAGAGGGAATTTTTACACAGCCAAAAAGGTCCATCAACACATTTCACCAAGGATGGTTCTTTTTCTGGGGAATTTTGCTTCCACCCTCCCTTTAATTTATGCCAAGTTGTTTCCAAGATAGATTTGGAAGTACTTTTTATTCCAAGTAGATAATAAACTTGGAAAACAAAAACTCTTCGGTTTCAGCCACTTATTTAAATTACTTCCTTTATATAAGATAGTAAATCAAGCTAATAAATCAAGTATCAATAATCAGATCGAATGAAATAGAAAAACAATGATCAATCATCTGTGGCACGTGATGGTAAGAAGAGAGGACTTACTGAGCAGTTCAGCAGTGCCCTAGCAGGTTTAGAATTTGGATAGAGCCAGTTGGAGCCTCGCATTTGAATACTGAGATGGTCCTTTAAGATCTCAGTCTATATAGGTGGTGTAGCTGTAGCAACTTCCCATCTGTTGAGCGAAAGAAATCTTTGGAACCCATTTCAGATCCTTAGTCCATCTCCCAAGAAACTGCGATTCATTTACAACGGATAGCCACCAGGTGGCAGCATGGAGAACTATAGGAGGGGTTAAATGAAATCTTTATGGGGAGGTTTAGCTGGTACTTTTTTTCTTAAAGATTTTATTTATTTATTTGACAGAGAGAGAGACACAGCGAGAGAGGGAACACAAGCAGGGGGAGTGGGAGAGGGAGAAGCACGCTTCCCGCCGAGCTGGGAGCCCGATGTGGGGCTCGATCCCAGGACCCCGGGATCATGACCTGAGCCGAAGGCTGACGCACAGCGACTGAGCCACCCAGGCGCCCCTTAGCTGGTACTTTTGCTTGGGTACAACTTGCATGGAAAAGTTGCAGCGTTCTGGCCTGTTTATGTATCTCTGTGAGTGTTATGGAGAAATAAGTAATATAAATGAATGGAAAACTAAAAACCCACTGTGATAAATTTGGTTATCTCCGAACACTCAGATTGGCGGGATCTGGGCTTAAAGTTGGAGCAAACTTTTGGGGGCCTTTCACAGCCAAGGACGGTGCTCATGTATTCTCCAGTATTACAGTTACGATGAATGGCTTCTCCTGTTTTGTATCTTGGTGTCATCTTGCATGTAGCAAGCGCTTAATACATGTTTATTAAGTAGAGTTTAATCAGATTAGGAACAAGTGTGGTATAATTAATGAATCCAGGCTGATGTTTCATTTTAGTAGGCTATACTGGGGAGACTTGGCAAGCTGTAGAGCACTTCGGATTACAGGGGAGGGTCTTTTTTTTTTTTTTTTTTAAAGATTTTATTTATTTGACAGAGAGAAACACAGCGAGAGAGGGAACACAAGCAGGGGGAGTGGGAGAGGGAGAAGCAGGCTTCCCGCTGAGCAGAGAGCCCGATGCGGGGCTCGATCCCAGGACCCCGGGATCATGACCTGAGCTGAAGGCAGACACTTAACGACTGAGCCACCCAGGCGCCCCTACAGGGGAGGGTCTTCCGAGGTGTGAAACAGTTTCGTCCCTGAAGATGTGAGGATTGAGACTGGGCGTCTAAACACTGTGTGTCACAGCAGGGTGGTTAAGGACAGTAGAGAGAGGAATATACTTACGATGGGAACATTGTGGGAGCAGTACAGGTAGCTCGGGGGGTCTGGTTAGGATAGTTAAACATGAAAAAGATGGGGGTGAAGGAAGGAAGGACACACTGTAGGAATCAAAAGGTTGAGCGCCTTGGGGCACAGATGCATACAGAAGATTTCAGTGTCATAATTCTGAAATTTTCGTTCTAGGTAGATTTGCTCCAAGTAATAGTCTGAGGACTATTTATGTTTCATCTCTGTATTCCACAAGAGTTTTAGTACAGTGCCATGCTTATAAAGTTGGCATTCAATAAATATTTGTTAAATTGAATAATTTTAGGTGGTCACAATTAGCTGTGTAAGGGGATGGAGTCGAATCTGATGAAAGTATGTATTTAAAAAATTTTTTTATTTATTTTTATTTATTTATTTTTAAAGATTTTATGTATTTATTTGAGAGAGAGAGAGAGCGAAAGAGCACCAGCAGGGCGAGCAGCAAAGGGAGAGGGAGAAGCAGGCTCTCTGCCAAGCAGGGAGCCTGATGCGGGGCTCCATCCCAGGACTCTGGGATCATGACCTGAGCCCAAGGCAGATGCTTAACCATCCGAGCCACTCAGGCGCCCATAAGTACGTATATTTTTTAACAACAATAATTGTAGCTGACGTTTACAGAGTGCTTCCTGTTTTCTGTGAAACTGTGCCGGCTATTATTTCACCTCATCCCGACTGTAGCCACAAGGGGGCGCTGTGATGCCAGAGCCCATGCTCTTAACCACCTTGTTCATGGTTCTCAAATGTCCTATGTGGTCAGTTTCCTGGAGTTGCCTTAACAGATACCATACACTTCGTGGGTGAAACAACAGAAATTTACTTTCTCACGGTTCTGGAAGCTGTGAGATCAAGGTGTCAGCAGGGCTGATATCATTCTGAGGCCTCACCTTGGCTTGTAGATGGTGGTCTTCTTTCTTTGCTATCACCTGGTCTTCCCCCCGTGTCTGCATCCCAATCTCTTCTTCTTATAAGGAGGCCAGTCATAATGGCTTAATGACCTCATTGAAACTTAATTACCCCTTTAAAGGTTCTGTCTTTAAATACAGTCACGTTCTGAGGTACGAGAGATTAGGACTTCAACATACGAATTTTGGAGGGGGACACAGTTCAGTCTGTAACGGTGTGCCTCAGAATTCCCAAACCTTGGAAGTAGGGCTGGGACTAGGGTCTGGGAAGTGAGGGGCGTGGGGTGGAACACTGAGGACATGCTCACTCTCAGGTCTGTTTGTGCAAGTACAGGGTCTGCACCAATAGTGAGTGTCCTTTTAACTACTGTGCCAATAAGCACCTCATGAACCTCCGCCTAGTACCATCCTTGCTGGGGAGCCTGGTAAAAGAGCAGAGTCCGGGGCCCCAGCCCAGAGCTTACGATTCAGAAGGTCTCCGGTAGGGCCTTGGAATCTGGAGTTTCCTTAAGCATCCCCAGGGATTCTAATACAGGTGTTCAGGATCATCCCTCAGCCTCAGAGAGAGCTCCTTTACATCCAGTGCAATAATTTCTCTCTTCCTCTTTGGTCTGGGAGTAGATGTCACTGAACTCATCAATTACCCCTCTGAATTTTTAGGGGGTGGGGTGGGATTCTGAAGTCCCTCCTGCAGAAAGCCCCTGTAGTCTGAGTTGCCGGGCACTGACCTTGAGAGGACCAGGAACTGGCCCTTTTTTTGTGGGGTCCTTTCGGTCTGTTCCAGATGGCAGAAGCTCCTTGGACACACACAAGCATGTGTGAACCAGAGCATCAGCTACTACAATTACAGGGTGCAGGTTACACTGATTCTAAGTACCAAGTTGTTTCCAAGAGTCTCTACTAAACTTTGAGAGAGCCAAGATGTTTGTTGCTTGAAACTGAAGAAGGAGCAAAGACTGATTAGAAAGGTTTTCTTAGAGTCTACATCATGGGGGAGGGAAGGAAGTGAAATCGATCAGCAGACCGCACCAAATAAAAATAGTGTGACAAAAAAAAAAAAAAAAAGGAAAGTATTTTGCATTATGGAGAACCACAGAGTGATATGACTGAAGGATTCTCAGGTGGCGGATTTTTGTCTGTTTCTCTTCAAGGAGGAGAAATCAAACAAAGAAACAGACAAAAATCTCACCTGACTTAATCAAACTTCGGACTGTTGTGGATGGCCCAAAAGAGAGTTGTTCTTTCATAATTCTCTCTCAGAGCACAAACACCCCTTTTTTGTTTCTTAACCCTCTTCAGTGGGACTGGATGGGTTTAGCTCTGAAAGCAATGGAATCTGACCCTCGTTAACTTTAAGCGAAAAAAAGAAAAAGAAGTATTGATTTGACAAGTGATGGAGTAACCCACAGAATGATGGGCAAACTAAACAGCTACAACAACTGGATTTTGGAAAATCCAGGAACAGGCAAGCTCCAGACATCTAAATAGTAATTGCTGTTGGACCTCTTCTTTAGGATACTGTTTTGAAAATAATACATGTTTCAACTCCAGCCATTTTCTATCTTTGGCTCCTTGTCCTTAAGATGTAAATTTCAGGAAGAGTGTCTAATCAGCCCATCTTGGTCACACACCCATCCCTCATTGGAGGTTAAGGTCTGAGGGATGGGGGGTGTACATTCATTGTCATCCCCAACCCATGGGATCGGAGCGGGGGTCTTCCTCAAACAGAAACAGGAGGAGACTTGAGGTGTACTGCAGAGAGAGAAACAAGAAACCCAAAGGGGACCCTTGGCTGACTTTTACCTTAGTGATTTCACTCCCTGATGTGACTTCTCCAGAGATAGGAGGCATGTTAGCTGTCCATCTTGGTTCACTTAGAGTGAGTGATGATGCTGAGGTCAGCTTGGAATACTGGCTTGTCTCAGAAGATAACCTGTTTTCTATAAGGAAGACAGTGTCCTTTAGCTCTCTACTGGATACGGTTAGCTCATAAACAGGCTCTTCAGAAATCAAACATAACTTCATGCCAACTCTGGGTTCACTAAATAGCTCTTTTTCTATTTTCACACATTTCTTTAACACATTTGTTAAGTGCCTACCATGTGTCTGCACTGTTCTAGATGCTGTCTTACAGAATTCCCTTCTGTTTATTGAGTCCCTAACCTGGATCTGCACGGTTCTAGGTGGTGGGGATATTGCAAGAACAAAACAAAGTCCTTGTTTTCATGGATGGAGCCCACATTCTAGTTCACCATTGCATCCCCAGGACCTGGCTCAATAAATATTTGTTGAATGACTATATGAATGACATCAGCTTAAACTATGTCATTGCAAGCCTAGCTTTTCTGTGGAATGCACTCATGTGCTGTTGGAGCTTAAGAATTTGATTTTCTAATCTTTCCTGCCCTGCATATGCCTTTGCCTCTAACTCACAGGAGTCATCAATAAATTCTTAAAGGAGATAGTTGTTTTCAAAGCAGGTGCTAGAGTTTTTGCTGCCATGGAGAAAGCTGACAACATGGGCCCCCAGTTCTGCCTTGAAAATAAGCAGCTGATGGGTCTGTGAGTCACTATGTGCCCCAGGAGACTGCCTACTCCCCCGACATCAGGTGCCCAGGGGATCTTGGTGAATGTCAGATGTTGCTGTCTGTGGTGGGTGGTGTTGGCATCAACTCAGGCGGGAGGAACAATCTAGCATCACTCTAAAAAAAGGAAGGCTCGCTGCTCTCCCACGAATGAGGTCTGAAACAGGAAACAGGGTCACCGAAACGTGGTCTCACCTACCTGGAAGCTGCAGCTGGAGGGTTTGGTAACATTGTTCTTCCTATCCAAGGTCCAATTTACTAAAAAACAGGGAAATCATGAGGGTATTTAATTTCCAGGAAGATGAGCACTACAAGAACACAGATATAATAATCCTTAGGAAATTGATAAATAGAATACTCACATCAGTTAAAATGAATGAGGTAGTATTATATGTGCTAATAAGGATAGACATCCAAGACATATGATTAGGTGGAAAAAACTGGCAGATTAACATGCACCTTTTATATTAAAACAAAACACTGCCAAAAATAATGACACACACAATGATGCCAAATATACATCACAGAGGCACCCAGGTGCATGTGTGTCTGGAAAAAGGTTGGTACTGTACTCATAACAAGGTTACCCTGGAGGAGGTAGAAAATGAACAGGAGTGCGGGTCATGGCCAGAAGACACGTAAGCTGTAATATTTAAACTTTTTTAGAGGAATGTTTCATTTTATAAGTTTTAAAACTTAAAATTAACTTTAAAAGAAAAATATTAAGAATTGTTAGAGCAGGCAAACAGTATACACGATTCTTAGTAAGTCAGGGCATTAACCTCCTGATCATGTTTGTTAAGCAGATGTGGTTCCATGGCCTTCTAGAAATATGTTGTCTGAAACAGACCACATAAAAGATGCCCACACACACACACACACAAAAAGATGCCCACACATGGCAAAGGTAAAAAATATTGTCCTGGGTAAGCCAAGTAATATTGGAACCAACATTTGCCCAATAGGCTTATACTGGATTTGATCAGTAGTGTTGAACTTTGACATTTCTAAGGAACTTTATGGTTTTCAGACTATCTCATTTGAATCTCTCAACTGTGTCTGGTTTGGTAGGGCCAGATTCATCATCTCCATTTCACAGATTAGAAAATTGAGGTTCAGAAAAATTAAGTGACTTGTCTAAGAGCAAAGCGAGTAAAGGGGCAGAGCACCTCTATTTTCCAAGAGCAGAAAGCCTTCTCTCATTTATCCACTCAATAAATCCTACTCCAGTAGTTAATAGTAGCTGCTAGAACCTAGACTGCATCTTCTTGCTGGCTGAGCTCACATTTGGCAGCCCTCTCTGCCCACTCTCTACTTGAACCTAAGTGGATTGACTCACATTCCAAATCCAATTTTAGAACCTAGCGCATTCTCCCAAAGGGATTTTCCAGCCGGTTGGAAGTTTGCTGTCAAGAACAACACTCAGCCTCCATCCTGCCATAGTTGCAAGTGATGAATGATGCGGTGCTGGGCTTGATACCACAGCCCCGCGATGCCTGGCAGCAGCAGCAGCTCTGTAATGTTGACTTTACATCACGGGTCCTTATCCAGTCTCCCCAACTAAGTCCAAGTCAAAGGAAACCTCCTCTTACTCTTCCTGTCCTTCCGTAGCCAGCCTGTCAATGAACGCGCATTTGGTAAGTTCCTTCAGCTTCATAATGTAGCCAGAACAGGACACACTCACGTGTAGCAACACATTTAAAAAATTAATACACTGTCCATGAGAACTGACACTTCTGATAATAAACTCTTGCTCTCCCTCCTCACCCCTGCAAACCTGCTCCCCCCACATTCTTCTCTATCTCAATTAATGGCGAGGCAACTTTTGCAGCTTGTCAACCCGAAACCCTTAGAGTCACTCCTTTCTTTTTTCACACCCTATTTCCAATCCTTTAGCAAATCTCGTTGGCTCTACCTTCAATTTCCATCCAGAATCCATATCAGCTCTACGGCGACCTCCCTGGTCTGTCATCTGGATCATTAGAATGGCCTCCATTTGCATCTCCCTGAACAGCCCTTGGCACCCAGTTTCTTCTCAAGATGGCAGCTAGTGGATCCCACTGCCATCTAGATAGACCATATCATTGCCTCCACTCAAACACCTCCAACTCGGAGCTTAACTTGGAGCAAAATCCAGCATCCTTGCAAAATCCTACAAGGTACCATATTCCATCATTTCCTATTACTCTTCGTCCTGGCCTACACCTCTCCAGGGCCCCTAGAATTCTCTCTCATGCACCCTATAGTTTATTCTCTGTCCTCTGGGATTTTGCACAGTCTCACTCTCCCTGAAATGCTCTTCCCTGTGATATCATAGCTAGCTTATCTCCTTCAAGTCTTGTCTTAAATGTCACCATATTAGGAGGCTTTCTGTGACCACCCCATTTAAAACTGCAGGCACCATCCCTCTCCCCAGCACACACACACACACACACACACACACACACACACACACCTCCCTGGCATTTCTTGTCTCCTTCCCTGCCTTATTTATCCCCAGAGCATGCATTACCTTCTAACACACTAAAGAACACACTTGTTTTGTTTGTCTAACTCTCCTCTTAGATTGTTTGCTCGAAGAGAATAGGGGTTTTTGTTTCTTTTGTTCACGGCAGTTTCCCCAGCGCCTAGTACAAGTCTGGCACATAACAGATGCTGATTAAGTATTTGTTGAATAAATCAGATTGGCAAAGATGAAAAATTAGATGGTGACTTGATTGGCGGGGGTATAGGGAAATAGATACTTTCACACGTTGCTGGTCAGAGTGCAAATTGGAATTGCCTCCTTGGGGAGCAATCTGGCAAGGTCCATTAAAATTTAAAAAGGCATCTTACTAAGACCCAGCATTTAGCTGCCAAGCATTTACTCAATAGATATACATGTCTAAACACATAGTTCAAGGATGCTCATTGGCGCATTATTTTAATGACAAAAGGCCGAATGAACTGAAATGTCAGTAGATAGGGGTCTGCTTGAATAACATATGGGAACCGGTATGACAGCTTAATAAATAACTGTTAAAATGATAGAGGAAGATATACATGTATTGCTGTGGGACGGTCCCCAGGATCTCCTGAGTGGAACAAATGTGTGAGGTATGCCAGCCAATAGGGGAAGAGGGGAATGTAAGTACACATGCTTACAAGTTCCTACAAACATACGTAAGTATATAAATAAGTACATAAATAACTCCGGAAAATTGCAAGAAACTAATGATAGAGGTTGCCTGTTCTGTTATTTAAGGGCTGGTGAGCTTGAAAACGACTGGAAAAATTATCGCGAATATAGTACTTAAAAAAAAAAAACCCGCTTCTGGGGGCGTCTGGCTGGCTCAGTGAGTGGAGCGTGGGACTCTTGATCTGGCTTCGAGTTTGAGCCCCATGTGGAGTGTGGAGATTACTTAAGAATAAAAAAATCTTGAAAAAAAAACAACCACGCCACTTCGTAATGTGACAATCCATGCTCTTCTACTAGCTTTTACTCTGTGTGGGGCTGACCTGGTAACAAACATCTGCCCTAAACTCTGCTTTGAAGGCACGGAGTAGGAAGGAGGACCTTTTATTTCCTGGCGCAGTGAAGCCAATAAAACGTACGAACAGATTCAGCCTGACCTCGCGCTCCCGCCTCGAGGGCTCGCCCCCTCCTTCCCCCAGCCCCGGGCCGCCCGTCGGAGGTGCCGGCTGCCTGGAGTCCCCGCTTCCTCCTGAGAGGGCGGCAGCGGAGCGTCTCGGGGACGCATGCGTCCCAACTGGCGCCCGGGGCATTGGAAGAAAGGGGGGAAGCCCCGCCAAACAGGCGCCCCAAACAAAACCCGAGCGGGGGAAAGCGCGCGGCCGCGCACACCCCGGCCGTGCAGGCGTCTCGGCCTCGCCCGCGTCCCCGGCCCGGCGTGATGCGCACGGAGCGGCCCGCGACGCCCGGGCCGCGACTGTCCTGCAGCGGGACGCCGGCCGGGTGGCCGCGCCCCAGCCGCGCGCGCTCGCTCGCTCGCCGCCGCGGCCGTCTCCCCGTGTGCCGGCGCCGCGGGGCACCTCGCTCCCCATGGGGCCGCGGGACTGGCTGAGGACCGTGTGCCGCTGCTGCCCGTGCCGGTGCCTGGAGGAGCCCGCCGCGCCCGAGAAGGAGCCCCTGGTCAGGTGGGTGCGCGCCCCGGGCCGCGAACTGGGCTTCCCGCGGCGGCGGCGGCGGGCGGCGCGGAGCCGGGCACCTGTGTGCGCGTCCCAGCTGGGGGGGGGCTCGCTTCCCGGTCGCGCTGAGGCGCGCACTCAGCCCCTCGGCCCCTTCCTGCGGATCCTGGCCCTTGGGTGGGGGTTTTGCCCGCGAGCACAATCCTCCGGAGGCGCGGGAGACCCGAGTGGACGCCCGCGGGACGCGCCGAGCGAAGCGCGGGAGAGAAGTTTGTGTCGGCGTCCCACCTGGAGGGTTTGCTGTGCCTGACCGTGTGTTTGAGAGGCGTATTTCAGTGGCACAGGGGACTGTGAGTTTCTGCTCCACCCAGGAAAGAAGTTGGAGACTGTGCATTCAGTGTTGTTACCAAAGAAAGACAAGTTTAGGGGACTGAGCCCAGGTGATACTTTTCACATGAAAAAATGCTTATTTTCTGTAGGGACCGCCTGTTCACTAGGATGTTGACTCATTCATTACACGTTAAGTTAGGAAGTGTGAGGAAATGGAACGCACGTTTGCAGTGCGCTTAATGGCTCTGTTGAGGGGGCCAGGTGACACAGTTTTGTCCTGGGCTGTCATTTTAAGCAATTACTTTTGTACCTTCACCGTGATGAAATGAGGGTTCCACTAGGTCATGCCTACGGGGTAGCTAGGACAGCAACACAAGATTTAAAATGAAATTGGGCACAGGACATGAGGGGAAAGTAAACAAATACTGAAGCCAGCGTTTCTTGTGAAACATGCAGCTAACATGATAAAGCTTTCGCAAGTTTTCAAAAGCATGATTTACCTTTTCTTACTCTGTCAAGTCCAAGCACTTCCCTTGACTTTTGAGGTCTTACGTAACCCCTTACTGCCTGTCCACTCTTATTTTCCAGCATATTAAATACTGTGCACTCCTTGATTTAATCAGACAGGCGTCCTTGCTGCTCTAGGAACAATCCAACTTTCTTATTCCCCCCAAGCTTGCCTTGACCTTTATCCTTCCTGCCCCCTCCAACCAGCTAAGTGCTGGTTCTCAAGCCTCTCTCCACCCCAGCAGCTCTCTTTGATGACTTTGAGCTTATTCATCTCTCACTTCTATGATTTAGGGTTTAGAATTTACCATCTGCCCCTCACTGTTTAGTGAGCACACATGTATGTAGATATATATGTCATATCTGTTGTATATATAGAAACGATTGTACACACGATGCACAATGTTTTTGTGTGCTCTTGCTGATGGTTTCAACAAGAAACCTAGATTATTAGGTTAATATGGACAGGGAGACATCTAGTAAACTACCCTTAGGCTTAAAAGAAGTGGCTAACAATCTGGAATTTCATGCTTGCTTGTACGTGCAACTTGTCAATATTCACTGTAACGAGAAATACAGTACTCATCCTCAGTGTCTTGGGTCTTTCCAATTTTCCATCCCGGATTGCTATTTGAGTTAATAGTTTTGGTTATTTAAAAATCACTCGCCACTCCCCCTTCCTTGGCCCGCCCCACCCCCTGCAACCACTTACCTGCGGTCTGCCTTCCCAGGTTTGCCTCTTCTGGAAATTGTGTATAAATGGAATCGTACACAAAGTGGCCTTGGCACCTGGCTTCTTTCACTCAGAATCATGTTTTTGAGTTTCATCCATGTTGTAGCATTTATCAGCACTTCATTCCTTTTTACGGCTGAATACCCTTCTTTTGTTTGGCTTTCGTACATGTTATTTATCCATTCACCAGTGGATGGACATTTGGGTTCTTTCCACTTTTTGGCTGTGAACATCTGTGTACAAGTTTTTGTGTGGATGTATGTTTTCAGTGACCTTGGGTTTATTCCTAGAAGTGGGATGCTGGGTCATACAGGAATCCTCCATTTAACTTTTTGACAAACTGCCAGACTGTTTCCCTAAGTGACTGGTTTGAAATCTTTTTTTTTTTTTTTTTAAGATTTTATTTATTTATTTGACAGAGAGAGACACAGCGAGAGAGGGAACACCAGCAGGGTGAGGGGGAGAGGGAGAAGCAGGCTCCCTGCAGAGCAGGGAGCCCGATGTGGGACTTGATCCTAGGACCCTGGGATCATGACCTGAGCCGAAGGCAGTCGCTTAATCGACTGAGCCACCCAGGCGCCCATGATTGGTTTGAAATCTTGATGTGGTTAAATCATGGGGCCAGATGGTCTTAGTTTTTATTTTATGGAGAACTTCATTCTTTGTCTTTTTTTTTTTCTCATTTATAAAAGAAGGTTTTGTATATATGCTCTGCCCCTAACCAAATCCTTTTTGGTGACGTAATGGTTTTCAAATTTTGTTTCGTGCCGCAAGGGAACAGTGCCGGGATGAGGTGTGCTTGGGGGAATGACAAAGTGTCATTTGTGTATGCGGTCACCTGCGGGCCTTTTCCAGCACGCACCAGGGATTCTTGTGAGTTCAAGAAAAGCAACTCTGAGTCTCATCTCCTTTGCCAATCTGATCATGCGTTTTGTGTTTTGATCTTGTTCTTTTTTTTTGCCTTTTTCTGGAACTTTATACCTGAAGGGAAATGCCTGTTCCTTGTCTGGTTTACGTCTGTATTTCTCTCTGTTCCGCTAGTTCTTTATTTCCCCTTTTTCTAGAAATACGCTGAGGCTTCCCCTGACTGAAAATTCATCCTGATATTGCCAAGCCCTTCAATTACCATCCTTTGCTTCCTTTTGTGTCGGGCACAAAGGTTTTGAAAGAGTTGTCAACTGTACCCCCCACCCCCACTTCCTTCTTTACCACCCATTCCCCATGAAATCTGGTTTCTTTCTTTTTTAATTTTTAAAAACTATTTATTTATTTTTGAGGGGGGAGAGGAGCAGAGGGGGAGAGAGAGAGACAGAATCCAAGCAGACTCCCCGCTGAACAGGGAGCCAGACACGCGTGGCTCCATCCCATGACCCCGAGATCACCGGCGGAGCTGAAATCAAGAGTCAGAGGCTCAACGGACTGAACCACCTAGGTGCCCCTGAAATCTGGTTTCTGGCCTCTGCTTGATTACATGAAAATTGCTGTCTTGCAAGTCACAAGAGAAAGAAATCTGATGTTCTTTTCTCAGTGTGCAAGCCATACCTCTGTGCTGACCATCCGTGCTTGCTTTCACTCTTCTCTTTCCCTGGCTTGTCTGATTTTGCGTTCTCTGGTTTCTGCCTGTGATCGGTCCAGTCACGTTGGTCTCTCCCCTGGTGTCTTTGCAGAGGCCATATTTGTTAGCTAGACATCTTTTTGTTTTTTTCTACTTCTTAAGCTTCTGCTCTGTTCTCCAGGCCCATTTCAGCTGCCTTTTTTTTTTTTTTAAAGATTTTATTTATTTATTTGACAGAGAGAGACACAGCGAGAGAGGGAACATAAGCAGGGGGAGTGGGAGAGGGAGAAGCAGGCTCTCCGATGAGCAGGGAGCCCGAAGTGGGGCTCGATCCCAGGACCCCAGGATCATGACCTGAGCTGAAGGCAGATGCTTAACGACTGAGCCACCCAGGGGCCCCATTAGCTGCCACCTTTGTGAGGGAGCCTTAGAAAGTCTCCCCAAGCAGTTATGGTGTCTCTTTACTTTCTCTCTACCCCTCGGGTCACTTCTGGTTATGACAGTTCTAAGCTGGGTGCTGCAACCCCAGCTTGACTGGAGGTTCTACTCTGGGTTGGAGGGGCTAAATCCAGCTCACCTGCCAACCCTGCTGTGCCCAGCACAGTGCTCAACATGGGGTAAGAACTGAATAGCTACTTTTTGATGGGTAATGATTACAATACTAGCTGTTCATTTGTTAATTTCCATGTGTAAATTTTTTAAAAATTTATTTAAAACAAAATGCTATTGAGCCAACACACATACACCCAGCATCCACCATAAGAAAACAGTGATAGAATTGAAAGCCCTCCACCTATCTCTCATGACTGCATCTACTTTCCTTCTTAACTTTATAGAAATGGTGCATCCTGGGTGTAAGCCATTGCATGAGTGAGGTTTCTTTGCATACCTTCTGTCATTAGTCATCCCTAGGACTGAATGAAATAGGTGTTATTTACCTCCATTTTATAAAGGAAGAACCCAAGGCTTAGAGAGTTGAAATGAATTCAGAGTCACAGTTGGTAAGTTGGAGAGCCAGAATTTGAATCCAGGTCTGTCAGACTTCCAAGTCTATGCCTTGCATTGTAAAAAATTCAGAAAACTACCAAATACTTTCCAGAAGTAACTTATAATACTTATGCATGAGAAACTGGTGGATATCAGTAGTCTTCACTCCTGTCTGTTTTGGCCCCTTTCTCCTTCCCTTTTTCCATGTCCTTCATAGCTATAGTTCTTTTACCTAGAAGTGGAAGCAACCAGGCCCCGTGAAGTGAGCCCAGTGGGAGTTAGGAGACCTGAATCCTAGTTTCAGCTGTTAACTAGCTGTGGGATTTGGGGGGGGCCTCTTTACCTTCCTCAAACTTTAGTTTCTTCTTTTGCAAAATGGGGAGATCAGACTTTTTTTTTTAAAGATTTGTTTTAGAGAGAGAGAGAGAGTATGAGAGCAGGGGGAGGGGCAGAGGGAGAGGGAGGGAAAGAATCCTCAAGCAGACTCCTCGCTGAGCGCGGAGCCCCACACGAGGCTCGATCTCATGACCCTGAGATCATGACCTGAGCCGAAATCAAGTCGGACTCAATCGACTGAGCAACCCAGGTGTCCTGGGAGATCAGACTTTGATGCATGATCTTGCAGGGCTGTTCCAGGCTTGATGCAAATCGTCCTCCTCCTGCGGGCTTATGTCCGCTGAAATCGTTTGACTGGGACCCCAGGGGCAGTGAGACCATCTGTGGTACAGGGAAGGAACCTGAAGACCCAGGGCATATGCATCACAACCACTTGTCCAACTCCTTAGCTGCCCAGGGCTGTTTCACCAGAGAATAGGTGAGCAGTCATCTCTAATGCCAGGAAGCTTGGTCACAGGTCTCAAGAAAGGACATAAGACCTGACCTTCACACCAGGCTTCAGGCCCAAAGAAAGCCAGAGGTTTTGTTCAGTCTCATTGTTTTCTCCCCCTTCACTCCGATTTTAGGACAGAGTTGTCTAAGAATCATCTTTTCCATCATCTTGGAAGGTTTGAGGTTGTGCACGCCGTTCTTCTCTGTCCTGCCTGTATTCCTAAAATAAATAGTGATCAAACCACAAGGAACCAATGTGCACTGAGGACAAATGGATTGTTTTGGAAAGGCTAGATTATTGATCATTTGTCTGTAAAAGAGTGAATGACTTTTTGGCTCAAGGTTTCATGTTACTAATGAAAAGAAACATAAGGGGTGTGTATCATTAGTTTCCTAGGACTGGCACAACAAAGTACCACGAATCTGGTAGCTTAACCCAACAGAAATGTGTGCGTTCACAGTTCTGGAAGCTATAAGGACTCTAGGGAGAATTGCTTCTTGCAGGTTCCAACTTCTGGTGGCTACTAGTGTTCTTGGCTTCTGGCTGCCCACTTCCAGTCTTTGCCTCTGTTTCCTTCCATGTGCCTCTTCTCCTCTGTCTCAAATACCCCTCTCTTTGCTCTTGTAAGGATATCAGTCATTGGAGTTAGGGTCCATCATAAATCCAGCTTGATCTCATCTCAAGATCCTTAACTTAATCACAGCTGCAAAGCCCCTATTTCTGATTAAAGTCACATTCACAGGAACTGGGGGTTGGGACTTGGACAGATCTTTTGGGGGGGACACTCTTCAACCCACTATGGGGTACTTTCGGGAAAATGTTTGAGCTCAGAGCACTGGTTTTTATTTCACTTTTATAGCATGGCTTTCTTCCATCCGTGGTAAAAGCATGCTCTTGCCATATAAAAATCCCCCCCAAGCATGAGTTGTGGCCCTTGAAATGACATGATTCTGGAAGTGCAGCTGCAGTTAGCCTTTGAGCAGAGCGATGTCCCAGTCCTCCGGCACCAGAGTCCACTGCCATATGACATCCAATAGGGACAGACCTCAGAGATCTGGAAGAGCCTATGATGCAGTGTGAAGGGAGGGCCGTGCAAATGTCACTCTCTAAAGCCTACTTCACAAGGGTCACTTTGAAGTGTGTCGGGGATTACAATTCTTACGCTCTAATTTTCACTTACTCTAATCTCTGATTTTTTATTGGCTGTGGATAACTGATAAACAACCATGACCACCAACTTGTTGAAAAGCCACAGAAGAGAGGGAGAGAATTACAACCGTGGCTGAGTTTTTTTAAAGATTTTATTTCTTTATTTGACAGAGAGCACAAGTAGGCAGAGTGGCAGGCAGAGGGAGAGAGAGAAGCAGACTACCTGCTGAGCAGGGAGTCCGACATGGGGCTCGATCCCAGGACCCCGGGATCATGACCTGAGCCCTGGCTGAGTTTTTATTCGTGGCTCTCTCTTAAGCCACCCAAGTGAACCACGTGATGAGCGTCCACAAGGCTTTAGCTCCCTGCTCTCGTCCAGCCTCCACTCCTGAGAGCAGAATTTACGCGCATATGTATCTGCGGGTGGTGCACAGAGACAGCCTTCTGTGTCTCCTTTTTCTGCAGTGCCTGGAGTTCCCAGCAGGAAAAAGAAAATAAAATCTCAGTTTGCTCTTGAGGGTTGTTTCCTGCTATTCTGAGAAGGAATTGAACAGGGCCTGCGAGTGTGGGCAACAGAATGGAATTTCCCAGACCATAAAGGAACGCTGGGTGTGCACTATGCTTGGGGGCCATTCTAAGCAGCGGAATCACCAATAAAAAGCACAAAAATGCAAAAAACATGGCACTAAATACACAACGAAAAGGACACTTGTCTACACTACGAGAGCCGAAACAGAAAGCAGAGCGACGTCTTGTTGGAGCTCAGCCGGGGACATGCCCCTTGAGTGCTGCAAAAGCACCGTATCGATTTGGGATGACAGATAAATTTGGGTACGTGGGTAAATGTGCAAATATGGGAATGATGAAGCTCAGCTGTAACTGTGTCTGTAATCCCCCCTTGACGGTTGGAGAAACTGAGGCACAAGAGCTTGGGTAGCTTGCTCAGAGGCATACTTGGCCGAGCTGAGGTTCAGATCCTATTAGAAGGAGAAGGGGCTGCCTCGTACGCAGGGAGATGTGTAACTAGCTTTTTATGTGATGTGTGCTAGAAATTGTGTTTGCAGTGTGAGACCTGCCCCGAATTGTTATAACCCGGGGTTGAGAGCCCTCGGGCCCATTTTTCTGTATTCAGGCTGCCCGTGGGAAAGCAGGTGCCTGTGGGAAAGACGGGTGGTGGGTTTAAGACACTTGGGAGGCAATCACCACCAGCTCGAGAGGAACAATAATCCTTTACATGTGTGGAGTTTTTCATTTAACAGTGTGGACTCACATGACCTCCGAGCTGAGTAAATGGTCTTCTACCCTTGGAAGGGCTTAAAAAAAACGTTGGCTGAAGTGTTCGTGTCAGTGAGATCTCTCCGACTGGGGCAGATGGCCTGACTCTTTCCCCTTAGTGTGCCGCAGGGCGCACCCCCCGATGCCCCCTCTCACCCTCCACCCCTCCACCCCCTAGCTAATGCAGCTCGGCCATGACTTCCTGCAGAACCTGCAGGTACAAAGCCCAGAGCCCTGGGCCAGACAGTGATTCATAGGAAGCGCCTGGCAAGGCACAAAGGATTCCTACTGCAGGAATCGGCTCCCAGCTCGAAGAATCTATGGCAAAGCCTGGATTTTTACCTTCTTGAAAGCCAGAGGGGAGAGAGGCGTGGGTCAAGGGCACAGTTCCCAGAACGGTGCCTCAGGTCCAATGAGTAGGAGGTGAATGCTTTACCAAGAAGTCAGCCACTCAAGGTTCACAGAAGGATGACTTATAAAGGTTTTCTTCCCAGGAGACCTCCAGAGTCCTTCTTCCCCTTTTAGTGAATTGCATGAGTCAGTCTTAGTGACATTGGAAGTTCCTGAGAAGATGAAATTTCTTTCTCTTATGCATCCTGTGATCTAGGTTTCCTGGAACTTTTTATTCTCTAGATAGCTTGAAGGGATCTTATCATTACACTTTTGTTTAAAAAGTAAATTCTGCTCCAGTGCTGGGTAAAATAAGTTTATTTTGTTAGCAATTGAAGTCCTTTTTAGTCTGGTGAATACATATTTGTTTGGTGCCAATTACATACTGTGCGCTCTGTTCTTTTGGGCCTTTTTTAGGGAATCATTTAGGTGAGACACTGTGTATCTGAAGTACCCCCCTACTGCCCAAAGCTGATAAGAGTTTACTGAATTCCCCCCTCACTTATTATTTTTTTCCTTAACTTTAAAAAATCCAGGTTTGTATATGTGATATCAGAAACTAAAAACACATAAAAATAGGTACAGTATAAACAACTATAAAGTGAATATTCTTGTAACCACCATCCGGGGCAAGAGATAACTATGGCTAGTCCTGTATCTCCCACCCCTGATTGTGTCTAGATTTTTGTGATAGTCATTTCCTGGCTTTTCTTTAAAGCTTTACCATCTATGTGTGCACCTTGAACATGTATTTTAGTTTTGCTTGCTTTTAAGCTGTACCTAAATGACATCAAACTGTGTGAGATCCATCCACTTTGCTGTGTGTAGCTTAACCTGTGATTCTCAGTGCTCCATAGGGTATCCATTTTGTTCACCCATTCTACTGTTGGTGGACTTTTGGGTGGTGTTGGCTGGTGAAATTGTTCATCCTTCAGCCATACGGGCCGTCCCTTGGGTCCTCAGATACACCAAGCATGCTCCTGTCTCAGGGCCTTTGCACTTCCTGCTCTACCTGTTTAGAATGTTCTTTCTCCACTTACCTGTATGGGTAACTCCCTCACTTTATCCAGGTCTCTGCTCAAAGTCATTTTATCAGAAAGTGCTTCCCTCACAACCCCTTTTAAAACAGTGCCCCCACCCCCTCACTCTGTCCCTTTTTTTTTTTTTTTAAAGATTTTATTTATTTGAGAGAGAGAGAATGAGAGAGAACACATGAGAGGGGATAGGGTCAGAGGGCAAAGCAGACTCCCTGCTGAGCAGGGAGCCCGATGCGGGACTCGATCCAGGGACTCCAGGATCATGACCTGAGCCGAAGGCAGTTGCTTAACCAACTGAGCCACCCAGGTGCCCCACTCTGTCCCTTATTCACCATGTATTCCTTCCGACCCCTGAGCATCGCCTGATGTAAGCTTATGTGCTTATTGTCTGCTTCCTCCCGTGAGACTGTGGGCCCACCTTCGTAAACTTAAACAGCTAAAAAATGTTAAGTTTGTCTGTGAGTCTGGAGACAGGGATTTCCAGCCTCATTTCTACGATTCAGAGCCCTATGAACTTGGGAAACAACAATTCATCACTTAGCAAATATTTATTGAGCATCTCCTATGTGTTGTAAGCACTGTCGCAAGTCATATATCACAATATCACCGAGCCAAGTAGGTAGTGATCCTCTCCTCCTTTTATTCTAGTGGGGGGAGGAAGCAGCAAATATAATAAGTAAATTGGAAGATAAATATGTGTGTAGGAAAAAGAAAAGGCAGAGCATGGGCGGGGGGTACGCTTGCCATTTTAAGTTGATTGGTCAGCTCCTCATCCAGGAGCTAATGTTTAGACAGAGATTTGAAGGAGGGGAGGGAGTGAGGCATGTGGATATCTGGGGGAAAACATTCTAGGTAGAAGGATCAGCCAGTGTGACTGGGGGGTTCAGAGGACAGCAAAGAGGCCAGAGTGGCTGGGATGTCATATGGGGCCCAATAGAACACTGAATGACTGGCTTATATTCCAAGTGGGAGCCACTGCAGGGTTTTGAGGGAGGGGCAGCATGGTCTGATTTACATAGTAAGGAGATCACTTTGGCTGTTGTGTTAGGGATAGAATTGGTGGGAGGCAACAGTAGCCAGCAGTAGGCGGAAACAATGAGTAGAGGGATTCCTGCGCCAGGTGTAAGACAGACCCACCCTGGCTCACCAGACCCCAGACTCTGCTGGGGTGTGCTCATGCCTGCCCCTTGTATCTTTGGCTCAGGGTGGCAGAGGTAGGTGGATATTTTCTGAATGTAGAGCCAGAAGGATTTTCTGATGGATTGGAGGTAGGGGATGAGAGAGCCAAGAGTGACGTCAGGATTTTGGCCTGAGCAATTGAAAGGATGGAGTTTCCATGATCCGAGTGGAGGCTGCTGGTGCTTGGTTTTAACCATGGTGAGCTCGAACTGCTTATCACACATCCACAGAAATGGGAAGAAGCAGTACGTGTAGGAGTCTGGGGACACAGGTAAGTGTAGACTTAGGAACGTGCCTCACGTAGATGGTATTCGAAGCCATGAGGGGGTGAGGTGAGCGGGAGTGGTGCAAGCAGAACAGAGACCAAGGATTGGGTCCCATCCTCCTGAGCCCCCCTGCCCACTTCCCAGGGTTCTTGTCAGGGCCGTCTTCAAGCCGGAAAGCACTGGACACGTGCACAAGACGAGATGACACGGGGCTCTCTGTCAGCCCCAGGGACGGAAGGCAGGGAGGGCAGGGGCACAACGGGCACCAGGGCCAGAAAAGGGGCCCCCGATCGGGGCTTTTCTTCCTTCACTTTGAGGTAGGTGGTACCTCTGGCACTGAAGAGAGTCGTGGACCTCGGTGGGGAAAGGCTGAGAAAAACTCTGGCATCTATGGAACCGTGTTTAGATTGGGGGTCAAGTGATGGATCAGCCAGGTGTGAGAAAGAGCCAGAGTATCTGGTGGGAGGGAAGGAAGGAAAAAAGGGAGGGAGGGAATGTAGGAAGGGGGGGACGGAGAGAGAGAGAAAGGGGAAAAAACAAAGAGGAAGGACAGAGGGGGAAAAGGAGAGGGAGAGGATCTTGGATCCTCCTGCTCCGTCACTGGGAGGCTTCCTTAGCAAGAGGAAGGAGAGGTCTGGAAGCCACGGGCTCAATAGGAGACCAGTTCTCAGTGGGGAATCAGATGAGGTGTCCTTAGGTAGTCAAGGGGGTGCCACCAAACGGCCTTCGGGGTCTGTTTTTTGAGACTTTGGTTGCTGTTTATTGGAGATTTTTTAAAAAATCATTTATTTATTTATCAGAGAGAGAGAGAGAGCACGTGCACACGAGAGAGCACACAGGGTAGGGGAAGGCAGAGGGAGAGGGAGAGAATCTCAAGCAGACTCCCAGCTGAGCACAGAGCCCCACATGGGGCTCGATCTCATGACCCTGAGATCATGACCTGAGCTGAAACCAAGAGTCGAACTCTGAACCAGCTGCACCACCCAGGCGGCCCTATTGGAGATTTTTATCTTTTCACTGTCTTGAGGGCTTCAGCCTTACACCACCGATCTCTGACCCATGGCCTGTCTGTGGGGAGAGCTGGGGGGGGGGGTCACTGCAGCTCCAGGTGTCAGCAGCGGTATTCTGTGGGGTAGGGAGGACTTGTTGGTAGGGAGGACTCACGGGAAGCTCTGGAAACTCTTGGCAAGCAGCCTTAGTGGCCGCCGGCTCTTTGCACCTGCATTCCCCAGGCAGGGAGTCCGGTGTTCCCAGATCTTGAGTCTCCTGGGAGCTGCAGGTGGGTTGAAAGAAAAGACTCCCAAGGGATTGGGTCTTGTGCCCCCAGGTGGGACTAGGAGTGGAATCATCTTACCTTTTGCGAGTGAAAGCTGCTTCTGCTTCTAATGTGACTTCAGAGCCACCTCTCAAATGCCCAAGCTTAATAAAATATTTATCACCAGCAGATGGTGGCCAGAGGCAAAACAGCTGCTCTCACTTTCTTTAGAACCTTTCCGAAATCATATGGGGGAGAGAAAGTCAAAGTTCCCGACTCAACACCCCCCCTTCATCCTTGCCTTTTGTCCTCCCTGGGCTTCTTGGGCTCAGACCTCAGGGCCTTTGCACTGAATTCTCTTTACACAAGCCCCAGAGTCCTTCCCGGAGGTACCTGAGCTGCTTCTCCAGTCGTTTGCTTTAGGCATTTCTTTTTTTTTTTTTCCTGGTCTCTCCACCTTAAGGGTTTACAATTTTAGAATAAAGTGGATTGATGCCTGGACTGGGTGGGTGGTGCAGGATAAAAGGAACAGGGACTAGCATGCTGGAGCAAAGAATCTGGGATCAGTGAGTCGGGCGGGCTCTGACAGAACCCTCCCTCACTTTCATCTTGACCAGTATGTGGCTGAGCAGATGGGCAGGCCACATTCCACACTCAGGAGGACGGCAGGAGCCCCAGGCAAACAGCACGGGTCAGAGTCATTGCTCTCTCAGAGGCAGAAGCATGCGATGCTCTTGCCTGTTTTATGCCATTCCCCTGGGTGTCAGTGACTAGGCAGTCCGAGGCCCGTGGGACGCCAGGGCAACACGGCTCCTAATTAGGGTAGCGTTATAGTTGTGGAGAGAACTCTGGAGGCCCCACCTGCCTAGAGGCAGGAGCCCTTTGAACAGGCCCGGTGTTGACCTCCCTGCAGAGCTGCATTTGGGTTTGCAGACCAAGCAGGAGAGGCTGTGTTTCACATTGGCTGGAGTCATGCATGTTCCTGTGTGTGTGTGTGTGTTGGAGTGAAAGACAGACAGACAAAGAGAGAGACAGAGAGAGAGATTGGCTTTGAGAGGCAGGGGGACTAGCCAGGGAGGCACCGGTTGTAATCTTCTCAAAACATGCAAAGAAATTGTGGATTGCTAGCAGAAAGTGGGCTAGATTATTCATGATCAGATGTTGATCACCGATAATGGGGGTGGATACTGGCTAATTTCTCAACCTCGGCTTTGGGAAAGTTTTAGAAAGGTGGCAGGGGTGAGTTGTGGCTGAGATTTCCTTTAACACGTACTTTTAAAGCACCTCCTCTGTGCCTGACCCTGCCAGGCCATGTGGGATGTCAAGAAGTGCAGAAAACAGTCCCCGCCTGGAGGAACTTTCCAGCCGGTGGCAGAGTCAAGACTCACACGAATGAAACAAATTCGGGGACGAGGAAGAGAGCGGTGTCAGGAAAGTACGAGGGTTTCGAGGCCTTGGAGGGAAATGTCCCGTGCATTGGGAGCCCGGGTGGTGTCTCTGGGGTCTCAGGGCCGGGAGGAGCCACGCTGGGGGCAATTGGCCGGTTTGTATGGGGACCGCGGCACACGTGTACTCGTTATCTGAGCCGCTCCATTTGCGGGTGTGCAGCATTTGGCTGTCCAGTCGGTGACACGTGGCTGCTTAGAGCCAGCCCACTGGGGACCTCCTGCTGGGACGACTGTCAGCTGGCCGTCAGTCCTCGACAGACGGTTAGGCAACACCAGGGTCTGGTCCGTGTCTGCAGAGGGGGGGATAGCGTTCCCTACCCTTCTGACCTCAGACGGCCCTGTCACAGGAAGCATGGGATGTGGGAGCCCTCGGACGAAGCTCTGGGTAGTGCAGCAGTGCTTTCTCAATAGTGTAAAATCTCCTTAGGCGGAGAGCCGTCCGAGGCAGCACCCTTCAAGTTAGGGACACCTCTCCGGGGTCTGCCTGCCCTTTGGAATTCCTCCCGGCCCCGCCTTCTGTCTTCCTTGTGGCTCACCTGCGCTCTCCAGTCGACCCCCATCCCCCGCGCTCTTTCAGTCTAGCTGTTCCCGGAGGCCTTTCCTTACTCCTCAGGCCCAGGCCGGGCCTCCGATGCTACGATGCTACGGCTTCCAGGTGATGGAAATGCACGTGCATGTCTCCCTAGTCTAGATGGCCAGCACCATCCTCGTTCCTCAGCCCGGATCCTGACCTCCCTGTGAATGTCCCGTAGGCTCAGGGTCAACCGTGGCCTCCTCTGCGCGGTGCCAGTTGAAGGCATCCCTCTCCCTCGTCAGCTAGGCCTCTGCTCGCACCTCGGGGCCGCCCGCCACCGGGCTCCAGCATCTCGGGATGTCCGTTCCCGCCCTGTTTCCACAGCCACCCCCTTGCCCGTGCTCGCCCCAACCAGTATTTCAGACGTTTAGAATGACATATGTATTTGTTAGCAGAACTCCCCCTTGCCTGTGCCCCAAAGAAACCTTCGTTGTAACTCTAAAAATGAGATTTAAATCGAGCAGCCCTGGTGGTTGTGGCTGGTTTGTGGGCTTCTGTCTCTGTCTGCCCATCTCCTGCGGCACTCCTTCCCCGCCAGCTGCCCCCTGGGCCCCTGACAGAGGACCTCAAAGATCAGGTCATGAACACCGCACCTGCCGTCTTGGCATGGCCTCCTAGGCCATGTCCTTGTTCCTTCTTCCCCCGAGTTGTTTCTATTTTTGTTTTTTTTAAGATTTTATTTATTTGTTTGACAGAGAGAGAGAGAGACAGCACAAGCAGGGGAAGCAGCAGACAGAGGGAGAGGGAGAAGCAGGCTCCCCGCCCAACAGAGAGCCCAGGACCCTGGGATCATGACCCGAGCCAAAGGCGGACGCTTAACTAAGTCACCCAGGTGCGCCCCCCCCCCACCGAGTTGTTTCTAAAACCCAGACCTGACAAGGCTCAGAATCCCCTTAACACTTGACAGTTCACAGAATAAAGCCCGAACTCCAGCACTGTCATCAGTCTGACCCCGAACGACCTTTTCTTCCTCCCATCCTTCTGTCTCCCTCTGTGCGTGCACTGTGTGGTGTAGCCATACAGGGAGGCGTGGAATCTCCCAGCCCTGTGGGCACCTCAGAGGCTCCTGCTGTTCCCTCTGCCGGGAACACCTTTCCCCTGGCTTCTCCTGGCGACAGGCTGTGCTTCCTCAGGTCTGGGCTAGATGTCGCCTCCACAAAACCTTTCTTGAACTTCCTTCTCATCACACAGGTTGTCACTCCTTCTCTGGCTCTATGACATTCTGTTTATACTTAAAAAAAATTTAATTTCACTTATCTCATTGCACTTATAGTCACAGTAAGGGCGGGGGCAATGTCCTATTTGTTTTCAAGTCCCCAGAGAACCCTGGTGCCCCGGATACAGCAGGCATCCATTCCATGTTCGTTGAATCAACAACTGATGGAATGAATGAATGAATTTGACATTCTTGTTAAAGCCCGTGTGGCCAGGGCACTGAGGCCTCATTTGCCTCCTCTTTTGTTGACTCATCATTTTTTTTTTTAATTTTTTAATTTAAATTCAATTTAGTTTACGTAGAGTGTGTTACTAGTCTTGGAGGTAGAGTTTAGTGATTCATCGTTGCAAACAACACCCAGTGCTCATTACATCACGTGCCCTCCCCAGTGTCCATCACACAGTTACCCCTTCCCCGCACCCCCTCCCCTCCAGCAACCCTTAGTTTGTTTCCTAGGATAAAGAGTCTCTTATGGTTTGCCTCCCACTCTGTTTTTATCTTATTTTATTTTTCCTTTCCTCCCCCTCAGTTCTTCTGTTTTGTTTCTTAAATTCCACATATAAGTGAAATCATGTGGTATTTATCTTTCTCTGACTTATTTCACTTAGGATAACGCCCTCTAGCTCCATCCACATTGTTGCAAATGGCAAGATTCCATTCTTTTTGATGGCTGAGTAATATTCCTGTGTGTGTGTGTGTGTGTGTGTGTACCACACCTTCTTTATCCATTCATCTGTCGATGGACATCTGGGTTCTTTCCATAGTTTGGCTATTGTGGACATTGCTGCTCTAAACATTGGGGTGCAGGTGCCCCTTCGGATCACTACATTTGTATCTTTGGGGTAAATACCCAGTAGAGCAATTGCTGGGTTGTAGGGTAGTTCTATTTTCAACTTCTTGAGGAACCTCCGTACTGTTTCTAGAGTGGCTACACCAGCTTGCATTCCCACCAGCAGTGTAGGAGGGTTCCCCTTTCTCCACATCCTCGCCAACATCTGTTGTTTCCTGACTTGTTAATTTTAGCCATTCTGACTGGTGTGAGGTGGTATCTCACTGTGGTTTTGATTTCTATTTCCCTGATGCCGAGTGATGTTGAGCACTTTTTCATGTGTCTGTTGACCATTTGGATGTCTTCTTTGGAGTAGTGTCTGTTCATGTCTTCTGCCCATTTCTGACTGGATTCTTTGTTGGCTCATCATTCTGAAGAAGTGCTTTCTGCGTTTCTGCCTTTGCCGTGTTGGGCCTCCTACATGACAGCCGGGCGGCTGAGAGCACTGTGGCCGAGCTGTCTGGTTCCCCAGTCGTTTCCCGATCGCTCTGATCCCTTTGTCCAGTCCCAGACCCTACATGCTGCACTGCAGCTAGAGGGATTTAAGGGTCCAGTGTCTCGGTCCTCTGTCTGAGGCAGATAGTGGCCTCCTGCTGGCCTTAGCTCTAAGATCCCCTCCCCGCTTATGCTCCAGTTTTTACAAGTGGGCCCTGGCCCTCCCCAGGGCCTTTGAATGTATTGTTTCATTTGCCTGGAGCTATGTTCTTATCTTTCAACTTGAAGTTCAAGCACCCCTTCTTTACGATGCCTACCTGATGCTTTCCCCCGCTGGCTCTCAAGGCTCTCTGAACTCCCCCTCTGTAGCACGTCTCCCAGTTTTTCACCATATAGTCATCTGGTCATTCATTAATGTGATTCCCTCCCTGGGCTCTAGTGAGGTCCAAGGATGGGGATCGTGTCTGTTTTGTTCACAATTTTACGGAGCCCTGTGATTTACACGGAGTCAGCACTTCATACATATAATAATGAAGGGAACAGCCCCGGCATGACCCTGCCTGTGCAGTCCCACAGAAGCTCACCAGGGCCGGGTACAAGCAGGTCCTAAGTATGGGGCTTTGCTGCTCACCTCCTCCAGAAGCCCAAACGTGGATACCACCTTGTAGAATGTAAATCCTACAACAAACACAAGAGATGGAATGACTGAACTTCTTACTCAACATCTCACATTGTCTGCTGAAAGTATTTGGATATGCATATTCATTTCTCCACTTTCTTGTGAGGAATTTGATAGACATTCTGTTGCCATTGTGTTCTCAGTTTATTGTGCTTCCGTGAAAAATTCACCTCTTTAGGTCAATTGTCCATCACACGAGAATTTTACCCACCCCTGTTGGATTTCCTTTTTTTGTTTTCACTGCTGGGATGTGTAGTGCTAAATTTCGTGTTGAATGTAGTAAAATCACCTCTACCCAGGCGTCTGCTTGCATCTGTTCTCTGCTATTCTTAAAGTGATTTTTTAAAGTGTTCTATTGTGCTATGCTTAATAATTAGAGACCATTCAGACCTTGTTATTAGAAATATATATACTTATATATTACATTGTATATTATACAGTATATAACATTTTATTTGTATTATATGTTACATGCGTATGATGTATACATTACATATATTACATGTATTACCAAATGCTTATACCCCTTTTTTTAAACACCATAGTGACAGCAATCCGTATTCTTCATTTGGAGCAACTCTGGCAAGAGATGATGAAAAGAATTTGTGGAGCATGCCCCACGATGTGTCCCACACAGAGGCAGATGACGACAGAATCCTGTACAATTTGATAGTCGTTCGAAATCAGCAGGCCAAAGATTCAGAGGTAAGCAGATCTTGCTGTATGCTGCTGATAATGGCCAGTCCGAAATAGCAGTGACCCAGAAGGCCAGCTTGGAATAAAGAAAAAAAAGGAGAAAGGAGATATTCGGAATGAGGGCAGGTATTTTAGCAGCATGGGGTTGCTAATTATAGCTGGTCTTGGCCGACCTGCCGGATACACAGATAAGACTGACTTCCAGGTACGACCTCGAAGATGGAAGGATTATAGAAACAGCAAGGCTGTGTTGCTGACGACGGATCATCTTCCGCGACTTACCCATGCTTCTGTAATTTTTCCGGTTGCTTGGCAAGGCACAGTTAGAAGATTCAGACTGACATGGAAGGGGATTTTGCGTTACAACGAATCGTGAATTAGTGGGGCCTGAATTAGTTTTAATTATTTTTTCTGCTTCTTAAATTGTGCATGTTGATTAGATAGCAGCGTATCGTAATTTTTGTGATGAAGCATGAAATCAGTCTTTTTTTTTTGGTAGTAGCAATGTTTAAAATTACTAATTTTTCAGAGCAGTTTTAGATTTATAGAGAAATAGAGCAGAAAGAACAGCCACTACCTCCAAGGTCCACGGTTTCCCCCATTATTAACATCTTGCATTGGGGCGGGGGGGTACATTTGTTACAGACAGTATTGATACATTTAGCTAAAGTCCAGAGGTTACATCAGGGTTCACTCTTTGTAGTGTATTGTACGGGTTTTGACAAATGGATAATGACAGGGGCTGAAAACACTCTTAATGAACTCTTATCCCCAAGTTATTGGTATGGGAACACTAGAATATTGAAAAGGACAGAACTGTAGTAAGTTAAGAGAAAACGAGATCATATTTTATTTTCTCATTATAGTACTATATATAATATATTATAATATGATGGGTATCATTTTCCAAATAATAGGAACTTTTCTCAATTCTGCGTTCATCAGTGAGTTCTGAGTAGATACCTATATTAAATACAGACTTCATGTTTTACTTTGTATCTTATAGTAATTGAGAAGAATAAGGACATTGAAAACCCCAGGCTCTGGGTCTGAAGAGAGGTACCAGAGAGCGTGTATGTGTGTTGCTGGGGGCAGGTGGCCATGGGGGGGGGGTCATCTTTTCCTTATCTGGGTTTCTTTATTTTTGCTAATTAATTGCTAACTATTTTTTTCCCCAAAAAACATGCGTTAGCAGGAAGTGATAACTTTTAGAAGAGCCATGTGTCCTTTTATTCTGGTGCAGCTTGGATACGTTTAGGGGGTTAGAAGCAGGTGTGGAGATGGATCACGGGGTGGGGGCAGGGCTGACACTTGCCTCTGGTCCTTCAGGCCCGGGGAGGGGTGGACTGGAGAGTCTGCAGTGGCTATGGAGGAGAGTCCTGTCTTGGGTGTGGAGTGCTGATGAGGACGGCCTCTGCTAGACATCTGTCACAGGGTTTAACTCGGGCATAGCATCCCTCAAGTGGCCGGCTGTGTTCTTCACTGTCCCCGGCTTCCCTTGTCCCTGGCACAATTCTGTCCTCTGCTAGTAACACCGAAAGCACATCATCAAGCCCCTCCAGCCAAGTCCTGCCACCCTGGCTGCCCTTCTTGAGTATATGGACAGGAACATGTGACCTTGCTTGCCCTTGATGAGAAGAGCCACCCCTTACCCTACTAAAATGGGCTGAGCCGTGAGAGTTCCTTTCTGCCGGTGAGAATAGACCTCTTCTGACCCCACCGTGCCCAAAGCTGTTAACAGCAAGAGGGCCGCAATACATGGCTCACCCCCTTCTGTCCAGGGCCCCAAGTAACCGGGGAAGGGACCGGAAGGCATGTCTGGAGCTGAGACTGGCAGCTCTCTTTGGAGAAGAGTCTTCAATAGTCTTCACTGTTGAAAAGCCAGGGCAGGAGGTAACAGGAGCTACAGAGCTCTGTGGATAAGCACAGCTTCCCAAGGGGCCTGTTGCGCCATTTCTGCGCTGCTCTGGGGACTGTGTGAAGGGCCGTGCAGGAGGCTTTTTCTCCTCCTGGCCTCAGAAATGGACGAGCTTCACTCTAGAGGAACTCTGTAACGGAGACGGGCAATCAAATAAATAATGTGAAGATGTGATGATAATCACACGTGAAATGATTCGAAATATTTCTGCTCATGGTGCTTCCTTTTTTTTTAAGTGTAAAATATATATATATATATGCACAAAGTATGTATATTGCATAAAATAGAGACACATTTTGTATGCAATTGCATTATAAGTGTATGATTTTTTATTATTATTTTTTAAAGTTTCTTTTTTTTAAGTGTATGTATTATTATATATATTATATATGTATATATAATAGGGACACCTGGATAAAAATTTTCTCATATTTTCTTCCAAAAATTTGAAACACATATAAAAGCATATATTAATATATCTCTTCATTTCCCCCAAGTTACGTACTGTTCCTCACCTTGCTTTTTTCTACTTAATGATATATTTTATTTATTTATTTTTAAAGATTTTATTTATTTATTTGACGGAGAGAAAGCGAGAGAGGGAACACAAGCAGGGGGAGCGGGAGAGGGAGAAGCAGGCTTCCCGCGGAGCAGGGAGCCCGATGCGGGGCTCGATCCCCGGACCCTGGGATCATGACCTGAGCTGAAGGCAGACGCCCAACGACTGAGCCACCCAGGCGCCCCTAATGATATATTTTAGACATAGATCCATTTCAGGATGCTCTAGCTTTACCTCATTGCTTTGGGGAAGGGGTCTCTAGTGTTCTCTTACCTGGATTTGCTGTCATTTATTCAACCAGTCCCTGTTAACGTTTATGTTGGTTCAGGTTTTTTGAGGCACTGCTGCAGTGGATATCCACATATACTTGCGTGACCTTGGATAGATTTTTCAGGAGTAGAATTGCTGGGTCAAAGTGCATTTATTTATTTATTTATTTATTTAAAGATTTTATTTATTTGAGAGAGAGAATGAGACAGAGAGAGAGAGCACATGAGAGGGGGGAGGGTCGGAAGGAGAAGCAGACCCCCTGCCGAGCAGGGAGCCCGATGCGGGACTCGATCCCGGGACTCCAGGATCATGACCTGAGCCAAAGGCAGTCGCTTAACCAACTGAGCCACCCAGGCGCCCTCAAAGTGCATTTAAATGCTGGAATTGCCACAGCACCTCCTTCTTGGAGGAACAGAGGAGAGAGCCATGAGACTGCAGAACTGGGGAGCATTGGAAGCTTATCCTGTGCTCAAGGGGAGCAGCTGCTGAGCTCCAGACAGCTGTTTGCCATGCCGAGAACATGGATCTGGAAGTGCCAGAACTTTTGATTTTTTTCTCTAATATTTATTTATTTATTTTTATTTATTTTTATTTTTATTTTTTTTTAAAGATTTTATTTATTTATTCATGAGAGACAGAGAGCGAGACAGAGGCAGAGGGAGAAGCAGGCTCCCCATGGAGCAGGGAGCCCGATGCGGGGCTCGATCCCAGGACCCTGGGATCATGACCTGAGCCGAAGGCAGACACCCAACCGACTGAGCCACCCAGGCGCCCCAATATTTATTTATTTTAGACATCGAGAGACAGAGGGGCAGAGGTAGAGGTGCTTCAAGCAGACTCCACGCTGAGTGTGGAGCCCGACGCGGGGCTCAATCTCACTACCCTGATATCATGACCTGAGCTGAAACCAAGAGTCGGATGCTTAAAGTCCAGAGCCATCTATGCACCCATAAAACTTCTGATTTTTAAGGGAAGCTGAAAATCCCAATTTACAGATAAAATGTCCAGATTTTTATTTTTATTTATTTATATTTTTTTAAGATTTTATTATTGGCGGGGGAGAGCACAAGCAGGGGGAGTTGGAGAGGGAGAAGCAGACTCCTTGCTGTGCAGGGAGCCCGATGCTGGGCTCAATCTCAGGACCCTGGGATCATGACCTGAGCTGAAGGCAGATGCTTAACCGACTGAGCCACCCAGGTGCCCCAGATTTTTAAATGATAACTCACATTAAAAAATGTGTCAGCTAGACAAAATATGTTTATGGGCTGCAAATATATAGGGAACATTTACAACAAGGATGACTACGTATTATTATTGTTATGTTGTCTGGTATGAGTAAAAAATGAACCCACCATTGATTAAGGAGGTGTAGTTGGGAAGCCAGTTGGGTTGTGTTTTAAGTTTGAAGGAGTTCCTTGTTTATTACTGTTGCTTATTTTCTTTTTCACAAAGGATGAAACCAGTACAAATGTTAATGAAACAGAGCATTTTAGTTTTGAAAGAAATTCTACCTACTGAGGTACAAGAACCCTAGATATTCTTGTATGATATAATTTAGAAGCTCAGCAAGGTATTAAGGAAAACCAGGCATTATGGTTTTCCTTGAGTAGCAATAGCATGCTGGGGATGTCCATATTTGTAATTCCCTGAAAAATGAAAAATAATTTCAGAAGTGTGTATACTACGTCCATTCCCCTAGTAGAGGAAACACTGCGAATATTACTAAATTTGCACTGTTTCCCCAAAATGAAAAAAAAGAATCAGAAAAGCGGTATATACAGAACAAATAATGAAGCAGAGCCTGAACTTAAAGTTACTTGCAGTGACAGAAGATGTAAAATGTGACATTATTGAAATCGAATAGGATGCACTTTCATTTGCAAAAGCTTCAAAAGCTAATTGAAAACAGACTTTCAGTAGAAGAAATAATGCATCTGCAGACCTCCAAGCGGTGGAAAACTTACTGCTCTTGTCTTCGAATGATGCTGTAAAATACTTTATGTTTGAGAAATAGTGAACAACTTCAAAATTGCGCCCCTGAATCAGGATCGTTATGTTCATTCCCATTAAGCGAATTGTACTTCACATAATCCAGTCTGTTCTAAGGAGCTTACAGTGGTTTATGAGATATCAACGCCTCCTAATTATTTACTTGCATGCCTAATTTTAATCATACTGAGCTATCTTGTTCTCCAAGATATCAATAATAATGAAAAGAGTGCCAGGCACTGTTCACCCACATTGCACATATTAACTATGTCTTCTTCACAACAACACAGTGAGGTAGGCATCATTATTATTTCTTTTGGAAGCAACTTGTCCGGGGCCACGCAGCTGAAAATGTGCCCCTGAGATTTGAATCTTGGCTTCGTGAATCCAGAGACATCATATATCATGAGCGCCATGATTGAAATCTTGAGAAAAGGGATAGGTATTGTCTGCAAGTTGATGTAGATTTCAAAATGGGTGAGCCAAGTCTGCCCAAAGCCTATTTCTGTGACTTGTTGGTGCCAGGGATGAGAGCTGTGTTTGAGGTTGAGGATCGTGATCGCATTTTAGGACATGTTCTTTTTTTTTTTTAAAGATTTTATTTATTTATTTGAGAGAGAGAATGAGATAGAGAGCATGGGGTGGGGGAGGGTCAGAGGGAGAAGCAGACTCTCTGCTGAGCAGGGAGCCCGATGTGGGACTCGATCCAGAGACTCCAGGATCATGACCTGAGCCGAAGGCAGTCGCTTAACCAACTGAGCCACCCAGGTGCCCTAGGACGTGTTCTTGGTTGTACTATCAGCACACCTTTCCTGGCTGATGCTTTTCCATAGGGATCGCAGCCAGTCAAGGCTCCTGTCCCTGGCTTCTGTTTTATCTTGTGCCCTTTCACCCTGTCTCTGCTTTGTTTACTGTTCCCTGACCTAGGTGATTTGATGTCCTTTCTGACGGTTCAGTAACAGTCAACATTTTCACTCTGCTAAAAAAAATTTTTACATGTTTGTTTACGAAAATAAATGCTAAAAGTCAAATCGTTCTTCTAAACACTTCTAAGCACTTTTTTGGTTCAAAATTGGTCACGTTTATTTGGTGGGATCTGTGATAGTATGCCTATTTTTAAAGCTCTTAAGTCATTACATGCTCAGAAATGTTCATAGTTCTCGTGACCCGTGCCTGCCTCCCCGTCACTGAACAGGGCAGTATTTCTACACCAGCAGGATCCATGTGAACATCAGATGCTTGTGTGTGGCTGGAATGATCCCATCCAAACCACACTCTGCCGAATTCTGGGGAACTGTGAAATGGTATTATTTTTTTAAAACCATAGAGGCAAAAGCATAAAATATTCCTGGTTTATAATTTGTTGGCGCTTCCCATGTATCAGGATTCTGCTGGGAGAGTGTTGCCAGGCATTGTAAACGGTGCGTATAAAATGTCTAAAATAGCCACAGACCTCCCCAGGGGTTGGTGGCGGTGTCTGGATGATACACTTAGCCTGGCATAGCCCTGGCACTGAAAGGAAAGAGAACACAGGAGTCGAGTGGAGTGTCTGGTGGGAGGATGTGAGGAAGCGAGAGGAGAGAGGGTTGGGTACCAGCCACGTCACTGTGACACGCGTGGAGCCCAGGATAGGCCATCGGGCTCTGCATGACAGTCTTAACGGGTCTCCACCCATGGGTTGAGACGTGCTCTGGCAGGGCCAGCCGGCTTCTCTGTAAGTGGCTGAACATTGGCTACTGTGGGAGATAGGAGTGCAAGGTTTATGCCAAGCCTGGAGTGCAGAATAGTAGGAAATGAAAGCACTTCTCTAGACAACTCTGGGTTCCCCCAAAGACCTTTTTCTTTGGGAGTCTGGAGCATCAGGATTGTGGGAGGTGGGCATTCTTTATCTTATTTTGCTAGTAAATATTTGGGTTCGCGGGCGAGAGAATAAAAATGCTTATTAGGATCTGAGAATCAAGTGGTCTTACTGTCTGTTTTCTAGGCAATAACATCGAGTATTACTCTGTGTGCTAACCAGCACACTCTCCAGGCAAAGGCTGAATCCTCACAGCAACCCCAGGAAGGAGGCATTCTGACGCTTAAGATTAGAGACTGAGTCGTCTGTACAAGGTGCTGAAGGGAATGAATGGGAGGTTGGGATCCCAGCTCAGTCTGGCTGACCCAGAAGCCAGTGTGGAAACACTGCTCCACTCTCTCTAATGAGCTTAGAAAAAGCCTCGGTGGAATCCTTCCGGTCAAAGATAAACTTACCAAAGGGAAGCTGACTTCCTGCCTCAGGTAGCCGCTCCCGTCTTGTATGTGTCGACATGACACACCCTGTACCAGCTGAATCACAGAGTGGCTTTGGTGTTCGTTTAGTGTCAACATCTGTGTTGGCCACTGCATGTAACATCCTCCAGACGCTGTTGCTTTGGGGCTTTTTAATACCCCAGGCACCATCCCGGTTCGAAGACCCATTGGACCACACCAGGAGACATTCTGTTTGTGATATTCCTTTCTGTTCTTGCCCACCCACCCTTAAAAAAAATATATATATATATATATATATATATATAATATATATATAAAAGCATTTCTGGAAAGCAACATTAAGATACTGTTTCTTACGAGGTAGGTAGCACATCAAAGCTCTATGTAAGGCAGCAGAGTTGAAATGATAAATATTAGAAAACTTGATGTAGATGGGGAAGTCATTAGATACTCGGTAGGGTGTGAGGTGGTAGAAAGCATGGGCTTTGGAATTAGACCGATTTAGGGATAAGAGTTATACTCTTCCCATGTTTTAGCCAGATGACACTGAATAGTTATTTAACCTCAGGGCTGTCACTGTCCAGTTTGGGACACAGTCACAGGGCTTAACTAAGAGGAAAAGGAGGTGCTGATATCAAGCATGCCAGGCCGAAGATATAAATCGGGGCTGCCCTAGACAAGCTGGGACATAGGATCACCTTTCTTTTTTTGATTGTAAAATGTACATAACTTAAAATGTACCATTTTAATCATTTTTAAAAAGATTTATTTTGTTACTTGAGAGAGAGAGAGAAAGTGAGCCCAGGGGGAGGTGCAGAGGAGAGGGAGAGAGAGACTCTTAAGCAGACTCTCCGCTGAGCGTGGAGCCCAATGCGGGGCTCAATCCCATGACTCCGAGATCACAACCTGAGCTGAAACCAAGAGGCAGATGCTCAACCAACTGTGCCACCCAGGTGCCCCCATTTTAACCATTTCTAAGTGTCCATTCAGTGGTATAAGTACATTCACATAGATGAGCAACCATCACCACCATGCATCTTCTGGACTTTTTTATCTTCCCACACTAAACTCCCTACGCATTAAACAATATTACTGCTTATACCTCCCTCCCAGCCCCTGGTAACTACCATTCTACTTTCTGTCTCTATGAACTTGACTACTTTGGGTACCTGGTATTAGTGGAATTGTACAAGATTTGACTCAATGTCGGCTTTGGTTTTTGCTAAAACAAGTGAGATCATCAGAGACGCCTGCTTGTCATCTGGTCACGGCGCCTTCTGCGTGTATTACCTGGCTCTCACCACGGTCTTTTGATGTAGACAGACTATTTGTTAAAAAGAGAGAGACCCAGAGAGCTTCAGTGACTTTAAGTGATTGTGTCCAAGCAGAAATGGGTTTCTGACTCAGCGTTCTGTACCCTGGACTACACAGTGGAGAAGGAAAGCCATCAGGTTCTGAGAATTTAGGGCAGACAGTGGAATGATTTTCTATGTCCTTTTTTATTTTATTTTATTTTATTTATGTATCTATTTATTTATTAAAGATTTATTTGAGAAAGCGAGAGAGAGAACTCAGGTTAGTGCATGCATGTAACCACACACCAGCAGGTGGAGGGGCAGAGGACGAGGGAGAAGGAGAGAAGCAGACTCCCCCATGAGCATGGAGCCCTGTGCTGGCTGATCCCACCACCCTGAGACCATGACCTGAGCGGAAACCAAGAGTCAGACGCTCAACCGACTGAGCCACCCAGGCACCCCTGTCCTTTATTTAAATGTAAACAGGAATAAACGGGTGTTCAAATAAACCAATAGCCATAGACCTTTGTAGAACATACACTGTCCCAACTTATTTCTCTCTTAAGGTGACTCCAATGTGTGATTCTTTTTTCAAAGTCTAGGCTATTCTCATATACAAGAGTTGTTTCAACAAAAGCTCAAATTCTGCCTGGTGTGTTGATTTATTGGTTAATTTTGTTAAAAATGATGTGTCTAGTGTTAAATCAAACAGGTTTGATTTGGAATTATAGTATTGTTAGTTACTCATATGCCTGAAAGGCTAATTTTTTTTTTTTTTTTTTTTTTTTTTTGAGAGAGAGAATGAGCATAGTGCATGCACGAGCAGGAGGTTTGGAGGGGCAGAGGGAGAGAGAATCTCAAGAAGATCCCTGCTGAGAGGCGCCTGGGTGGCTCAGTCATTAAGCGTCTGCCTTCGGCTCAGATCGTGATCCCAGGGTCCTGGGATCGAGCCCCGCATCGGGCCCCCTGCTCCCTGGGAAGCCTGCTTCTCCCTCTCCCACTCCCCCTGTTTGTGTTCCCTCTCTCTGTCAAATAAATAAAATCTTAAAAAAAAAAAAGAAGATCCCTGTTGAGTGGGGAGCCTGACACGGGGCTTGATCTCATGACCCTGAGATCATGGGACCTGAGCTGAAATCAAGATTCGGTGGCTCAGTCGTTAAGTGTCTGCCTTTGGCTCAGGTCATGATTCCAGGGTCCTGGGATCGAGCCCCGCATCGGGCTTCCTGCTCCGCGGGAAGCCTGTTTCTCCCTCTCCCTCTCCCCCTGCTTGTGATCCTGCTCTCACTGTGTCTCTCTCAGTCAAGTACATAAATAAAATCTTTAAAAAAAAAAAAAAAGATTCGGATGCTCAACTGACTGAGCCACCTAGGCGCCCCAGGCTAATATTTTTTAGTCTTTTTTTTTTTAAGAGTCAACAATGTAGGAAAATTATTTTCTGTTCTTCCTAGATCCCTCACCTCTCAACACAGTATGAGAACTAACTGGTTGATACTTCACTTTCATCGTAAAAAGGACCCACTTCTAGGTTCACAACTATTCGTAGGCCAGTGTGATGGGTGTGTATGTGAGAGAGGCTGGTTGGTTGTTCATGCAAAGCTCACAGGCTTGCCGTACCATGGGTGGTGTCACTTCTGCCCAAAATCTGGTGATCAGCTTTGCAAGGTCTTTGAACTTGAATTTTTCAGGGCATCTAGAACTATATGAACATCGAGAGTGCATTAGCCAGAGTTCTTTGGAAAAAGAAACAACAGAAACTATCTGTCTCTCTTTCTCTCTATCTATCCACCTATCCACCCAATCCACCTATCTATTTATCTAACTATTGAGAGATATTTATTTTAAGGAACTGGCTCACAGTTGTGAAGGCTTGGTAAATCCAAAATCTGATAAGGGAGGCTGGCAGACTGGAGACTCGGAAGAGTTGCAGTTTAAGTCCAAAGGTAATCTGCTGGCAGAATTCCTTCTTGCATGGAGATTACTCTTTGTTCTATTAAAGCCTTCAAGTGATTGGTTAGGGTCTATCCATATTATGGAGGGTAATCTGCTTTACTGAGAGTATGCCACTTAAAATATTAATCTCATCCCCAAAATACCTTCACAGAAACATCCAGAATAATGTTTGACCAACTGTCTAGGTACTGTGGCCCAGTCAAGTTGACATATAAAATTAACCATCCCAGGGGGTTTTACTAACAGTAACCAAATTCACAAGAGACTGTTGTATAAACCCAAATGCATATAACCATTTAGGTGGGCCATACACCTAAGTGGTCCCAGCAGTCTCTGCCCTATAATAAAATCCGTAAGGGAAATCAGTGCCCAGACTAGAGGGGTAGCTTGGTGAAAATGAATCAGATAGTGAGAACGATGGCAAGGGATATTTATGGAGCTGTGTACCGGGTGCTGCTCTAAGTACATTACATATACTGTGTTAACTACCCTTGTCCTCCAGATGTGATCATGGTAACCTGGTGCTTTCACCTCCAGTATTAAATTATTCATGTCATTTGGTTAGGACACCATGCCCCTTGATGGTAATAGATAGATATTTCTTTTTTTTTTTTTTTTTAAGATTTTATTTATTTACTTGACAGAGAGAGAGACAATGAGAGAGGGAACACAGCAGGGGGAGTGGGAGAGGGAGAAGCAGGCTTCCTGCTGAGCAGGGAGCCTGATGTGGGGCTCGATCCCAGCACCCTGGGATCATGACCTGACCTGAAGGCAGACGCTTAACGACTGATCCACCCAGGTGCCCCTAGATAGATATTTCTGAACACCACCCCCAGGTGAACAGTAGCCTCAGGCACTGGACTCAGGCATGGATTTGGGAGGGCAGACAGAACGTAGAATCAAGAGAAATCTAGAATAATGTGATATCTCCAGACACTGTCGTCCAAATGAAGCACACAGATTATTGCAAATAGAATCTAAGGTCCTGCCAAGGCCCAACGAGCCCCGCCGTCCCATTTTCTGCCGTGAGACTCTTGACTATGTTCTCAACCACGTAATATCATCTCTACTGCCCATCCATAGCTACACTTCTGCGATTGGAGTCTAATTCATTTTCTTGCTTTCTTATTTAATATCTAAAACTGCCCTTAGGGCACAGAAACCAATGAGGCTGTTGAGCTTGGAGGAATCTCTGCCCAAACAGACTGTGGCAGCTTTCAGGAAAGACCTGCATTTTTCTCTTGGCAGAGACACAAGCGAGCCCACAGGAAGTGGTTGCCCCAGAATGGAATCCCTTGTGATCGAAATAGCGCCTCCGCTTCCTCATTTGTCATTTTGGCTCCGTTCACCAGTGCGATTCTTTTTAAGGTGCAGTAGCCTCGATATTGAATCTGAATTAAATCAATTTCTGCAGCAGTTTTGCTGCTGGCAGTCCATCCTACGGATATTCTCACGTCGTTAAACAAAGATCTATGTGCTTCGCCACGTTGTTTTGAAAAGTAAAAACCTGGAAATAAAATAATCCAATGAAAGTACTGGGTACAAATTCGTGAGGTAGGGTTTATAGGTACTGACTTCTAAAGGGAGTTATGATCTGTTGCTAAGGGGGGAGGTATCATGTCATCCCGCTTGTAGAAAAGCTAATGCTAATAGACAGCAGTAGAGTTTCTTTTCTTTTCTTTTTTTTAAAGATTTTATTTATTTATTTGACAGAGAGAGACACAGCGAGAGAGGGAACACAAGCAGGGGGAGCGGGAGAGGGAGAAGCAGGCCTCCCGCTGAGCAGGGAGCCCGATGCGGGGCTTGATCCCAGGACCCTGGGATCACGACCCGAGCCGAAGGCAGACGCTCAACGACTGAGCCACCCAGGTGCCCCAGCAGTAGAGTTTCTGGAAGGTTAACCTCTCGGCTTATTAGTCATGGTGACCTCTGGGGAGCAGAAGTGGGTGCAGGGAAGAAGACTTTTGTCCTCCTTTAACTTCCCGGTCTCGGTACTGTTTGAAAACAATTTTAGATCATATGCCTGTATCACCTCATGGATGCATACTGCATGTAAAATCATTATCTCACAGCACACGTTATGGTGTGACGGTTTCCCTGGGTCTTTCCAAACATTTTGGTTTGTTGTAGGGAGGGTGTGCTGTGGGAAGGGGAGGGGGGGGGGGGTGCCCAGAGAATGAGAGTTTAGGAGGAGCTGGAGCAAACGCTGAGGAATCCTGCCAAAACGGCCTGGGGCAGACCGTGCCCGGAGCCATCAGTCCGTATTTATCTTTTCAAGGTTGTCAGGTCCTTCTGCTAAATCAGGCTCTTTCTCTGGAGCTCCTTTCCTCTCCAGCTGCACTTGGTAATTAACAGGGCTTTATTTTTGGCTTCTTTACCCCCTGCTTCCCCCTCCACCACCCCTGCCCCTTCCTTTGGTTGGGTTTGCTCATCTCAGAATAATGGAAAATGGCTCTTAACTGCACCCCGCCTGTGTGGGTCCCAGCTGCTGACATGCCGGGCCGTCCGGTCAGGATGTGCTCAGCTCGGGAAGTCTCGGCAAGACTTCTGAAGAGCTTTCCTGAGGAGCCACTTGGCTTGCTTTCTGGTTTTGATTGAACTCATAGGGAAAATGGAGTTCTGGTGGGGGCCGGATCTGCTGCTTCTCAGACTTAAAATCCCCAAAGTATTCTAGAAGGACACTTCATGTAAAACCACCTTTCCGGGGCACCTGGGTGGCTCAGTCGTTAAGCGTCTGCCTTCAGCTCAGGTCATTATCCCAGGGTCCTGGGATCGAGTCCCATATCCGGCTCCCTGCTCAGCGGGAAGCCTGCTTCTCCCTCTCCCACTCCCCCTGCTTGTGTTCCTGCTCTCGCTATCTCGCTCTCTGTCAAATAAATAAATAAAATCTAAAAAAAAAACCAAAAAAACAACTTAAAACCACCTTTCCATTTGGGTGCCCCAGCCCTGGCTACCTAGTTACACACAATCACGTGATTTCCAGGGCGGGAGTGAGCTGTGCCTCGGATGGTTTTGCAAGAGGAGGCAGGCCACGTGGCTCAGGTGCACAAATCGGGTACACCCTCTTGAACTATTAGTCATGTTTCATGACAACTAGTTGAGGTAAAGCCATGCCCAAAGCTCTTACGCCACGTTGTTGTTATTGTTAAGGAACTTGGAGCAGATTTCGATAGACCTGAGTCAAAATTAACCTCGTCCCTTCTTCCGTAAAGAATGTTTTGTGGTCAGAGGCCACAGGCATCTGGGAAATGTGCTTTGGGGCTACAGGTTGCCAGTCCTAGCTGTGGAATCAAGTTTTTCAACCAAGAACCAGAAGATCAGGTGCTCTTGCTGCTTAACCAGGCCCGGATTTTGAGCAAGTGATGAGGGAGGAGTGTAGCAGGAGTAAGTCTTTTCGAAGCACAGCCAGAATATTTTTGTTCAGTTGTAGAGCTGAATGCACTCCAGTCTGTTTGAGACGATTTGCTGATTTTCTTTTCTTTTCTTTTTCCTTGTTCTTTTCTTTTCCTTTCCTTTCTTTTCTTTTCTTTTTTTTTTTTTGCCAGCTTTGGTGAATTTAGCAGAAGATATTGAAACCAAGTACAAGTGGTGGCTGTAAAAATCCACTGCAATTGGATTACTAAACACAGGCCCTGCTTCATTGCTGGGACCTTTTACCCAGGAGCCCTGGGCTCTTTCCCAGGCTGTCACTGACAATCTGGGGGACTCTGAGGGAGCTAGAAGTAGAAATGGCAACAGCTTGTAAGAAGAGAGAGAGACCTTCAGACCACGGACTGCTCAAGCATGGTTCTTTCAACGCAAGCATGGCAATGTGCAAAAATTAATTCTAAGATGCCCTCTGTCATCTTATACCACGCATACTGTTACCTTTCTAAAGTTAGCGAAGTTCCTGTGTTTTTTTCTAATGGGAAGTCACTATAGTGCCTACTCTGAAGCTCTGATCCCTTTGTCTCTCCAGGCCGAAGTTTGGAGGGAATGGGTAATGTGTCGGGATGAAGTGGGGTGTATTTGTGATCAGCAGGAGGGGCAGCCTTCATGTGCCAAACCCTTCCCTGCCCTCTGGGCCCCTCTTCACTTCCAGAGGCCCCTCCAGGGATCAACTCGTGTCACCCTTTGGCTGTGCCCCCTGGCATTGGCTCCTCACCAGGCCTGGCTCTCCCCAGCTGAGTATCCCAATCCTAACATTTTTTCCTTCTTTCTACCCAGTTAAACATCCATTTATTCTGTGTAGGCTCTGCTCAGCCAGAAGTTAAAGAGAAGCGGGTATTAGGAGAAAACCAGAGGACTTCAGTGAAGTGTGTGAATGATTTCAAAGAGGAACTTGGGCATTTGAGAAACGATCTCCCGTCTAGCTGGCAGATCCTGGGCTGATGTGGAAACACTGACTGCCCTTCATACCACTCGTTCCACCTGCTCTGCCCTAGATTTGAAAGGTTTTTTCTTCTCTTCTGTCCTCTGCTTCCAATCCCCTCTGACTCTGGTTCCAGCCACCGAAAGCCTAGAGCAGGGCTATGCCAAATAACCAGGAAGGGAAGCAAGCAAACCTCTGCAGGGTTCATCCACCTTTTATTCCTTTGGCTTGCTCTGAATATTCTCCAGGCTGTCTGTGCTTGTTGTTGTGTAAATGTCTCAGCTAGAGAGAGAGAGAGAGAGAGAGAGAGGATAGAGAGAGAGGAATGGGCTCAGGCCCAGACATATCCAGGCCTGTGATGGCCAAGTGTTCAAAAATGCAGCATTTTATGGATACCTTAGTCTTCATCTTAACGTTTTAATCCACAACATAGTATTTATCTTTTTACTTGTTTTATTTATTTTTATTTATTTATTTATTTATTTATTTATTTATTTTTAAAGATTTTATTTCTTTATTAGAGAGAGAGGCAGAGGCTGAGGGAGAAGCAGGCTCCCCGCTGAGCAGGGAGCCTGATGAGGGACTCGATCCCAGGACTCTGGGATCATGACCTGAGCCCAAGGCAGATGCTTAACTGGCTGAGCCACCCAGGCACCCCAATCTTTTTACCTGTTTTAAAGTGACATTTAATAGACAGCACCTTGGGTCCATAGAAACTAGAGAGAGTACATACTGAATGGACATGTTTTGGAGGGATGATTTTCTACCGAACTCCTGCCTCCCAAGAGTGGAGAGCAGTTGACATTCAAAATCATGGCAAATGTCCCTTCTAATAAGGACACCCGTCATATTGGATTAGGGCCCACCCTAATAACTTCATTTTTAACTTGGTTACCTCTCTAAAGACACCATCTCGAAATTGGGTCACAGTCTGAGGTATTGGGGGTTAGGACTCCAATATAGGGAATTTGGGGGTGTGTGCAGTTCAACCCATAACGGTAGGTAGACCATTGATAGGATTATAAATAGTTGTTTCTTTTGGTGGACAGATGTAGACCCTGTGGGCATAGCAGTAAACAAAGGGCCTGCCCTCAGAGGCAGAAGGAAGACTGACGACAGATACATACAAAGTAGGTTATGATGACAGCACTTTAAAGAAGAAAAATAAGACAATCTCAGGGGACAGAAAGCAACTCCGGGCTGGGGAGTGGAGGCCTGAAGGAGGTGAGGGAGTGAGCTTCGTGGAGGATATTTCAGGCGGAGGGAATTGTGGAGGCACGAAGGCTCCGGGCAGGAAGGAGTGTGGTACCTGCCGGAGACAGTGAGGCCTGTGTGGCCGCAGCAGGGGGAGGCAGGGAGGGGGCTCAGCAGTGTGGCACTGGGAAGCCAGCAAGGACCAGAGCAGGAATGCCCACTGGCCCATGGCGGGGGGTGGGGGGGCTTGAATTTTGTTCTAAGAGGAAGGGGAGGCACTTCCTATCTAAACAAGTAAAACATGCTTATTTATTTGTCCCTGTGCAAGGTCTGTTCCTTCCCTCTGGCCTCTGTCATTCCCATTCTTGGAAGCTCCTGTTCCTTGGGAGGCCTGAGCAGGCCTGGCCTTAAACCTTGTGAGAGGATTCTCCACGAATCTCTTTTTCTTTTCTTTTCTTTTTTTTTTTAAGATTTTTATTGATTTATGTGAGAGAGAGAGACAGAGAGCAGGGGCAGGGGGTGGGGCAGAAGGGGAGGGAGAGGGACAAACAGCCTTCCCACTGAGCAGGGAGCGTGGAGCCAGATGCTGGTCTCCCTCCCAGAACCTTGGGATCTTGACCTGAGCTGAAGGCAGATGCTTAACTGACTGAGCGAGCCCGGCGCCCCTCCATGGAACTCTTGATCCCTGCACATGTGAGCAGACGCACTGCCTGGCTTTTGTCCTGGACTGTCTTTTCAAGGGTGTTAACTTAGCGCACAGCCCTGGGAGGTGTAGGTAATCCTGCCTCAGGAACAAAGGGCAGGCAGGCCTACTGTTCATTATAAAAGATTCAGGTTCCCTGGGTTCAGAGTACCTTCCCTGGGATGCAGCCGACTGCACCTGCGCAGATCATCTGACCCTGCCCCCTTCCCATTACTGCTTTGGAATTGGAGCTTAGAGCGCTGCCGTAAAAAGTACTGACCCCCGATTGCTGGGTCCTTTGTCTCTTCCCCGGAGTCTCGCGTTTTTTGCCATGTCTCATGCCACGCATGAAACTATGGCAGGAGAACTTGTTACCTTGTAAGGGAGTCAAATCTCAGATGCCTCACAATTCTTGACACCCTCAGAATAGCTTCGGTGTTGGCATCATGACTGAGACCTTGACCTTGGGCCAATGCTTTGGCATCTGTTTGTGGTTTTTCAGTTTCTTTTTAAAATAAGTTGGAACTGGGGTGCCTGGGTGGCTCAGTCGTTAAGCATCTGCCTTTAGCTCAGGTCATGATCCCGGGGTCCTGGGATCGAGCCCCACATCGGGCTCCCTGTTCAGTGGGAAGCCTGCTTCTCCCTCTCCCACTCCCCCTGCTTGTGTTCCCTCTCTCACTGTGTCTCTCTCTGTCAAATAAATAAATAAAAATCTTAAAAAAATAAAGTTGGAATTCTTCCAGCACCCCTCCCCCCCAATGACATCTACCAGGAAACTGACAAAATTAAAACTGCTCTGGTGGAAGGTTTCTCATCTCCAGAGCCCCCTGCCCCTGCCCATATATCTTTGGAAAAGTCACTCAACATGATTTCAAAAACACTGTGTTGAGCTACTAAAAAGCCCCTTTAAAACTCAAATCTGATATCTGGGAGCAATAATACATTGATTCTTATCAGAGACCGATTACGTATGTCTTAGCAAAAGTTAATTTACATGCCATTAATATCATTAATAGGTCAGCACAAATGACCTTTTCAAAGGAATGGGATCCAGGATTAAGATTCCAGGATATGGAGGGGGAGGTTGGGAGGGAGGGGTACTGCCATGCTTGGCCCTGGGCATCAGGCCAGGACTAAAAGTAGAGGAGAGAGAGCGCTGGAAGCTAGAGGCACAGAGAGGATAGCAGGTGATAAGTAAAATCACATCTGACCTGCCCATCAGGACACTCACTCCACTGTTCCTCTGTGTCGAAAGGTCTTTTCTTCTTTACTTGGTCTTTACTTGGTTTCTTTGATCCTTATGATCCCTTCCAGGTGCCCCAGGAGCTTTGAGGGCAACCAGGCAGAGGGAGAGAGGCACCCTTACTTTCACATATGTTTCATATTGGGGTTCTATCTGAGATATCATTTGGAAAAAAGACTCTCCTGCCAAAACAAGCTTATGAGCTCATCTACTTGACCCAGAGCTCTGGCAGGGTGTTAAAAAGGAAAGGTGGTTAGAAAGGAAAGCAGGTGCTATTTCATAGAGCACGAGGGGGGGTGTGGTGTTATAGAAAGGGTTCCTGGGGTTCAGGCCGAACGCTACTACTAGCTCCTGACTATACTGCTGATTTGCTATGTGACCTTTGGCAAGCCACTCAACCTCTCTGGGCTTGTTGCTTTCATCTGACGGAGGTAGGTATGGAGGACAGGATCTCAAAGTCCTCATATATAAAGGCCTGTGAATTAGGGAGCAGTGATGCGGCTTTTAACCCAAGAAATATCAAGAGTTGCACCCCTGGGCACTTGCATTGTAAGGAGCTAGACTTCACTCATGTCCTTTGAGTGAGATACATGCACTGTGCTTGGAATGGGGCTTGGACAGTTCCGAGAATAAAACCAGTAGATTTGATTCCTCCATGCCACCTTTTCCTCCACATTCCAGAAAAATCGTGGCTCACAGGCCAAATCCAGGTTGGTTGGTTTTGTTTTTCCAAATCCAGTTTTATCGGAACACAAACATGCCCGTTTGCATATTGTCTTTGGCTGCTTTAGTGCTTTAGTCACAAAGCTGAGTAGCTGATTGTATGTCTTGTAAATCCTTAGACATTTACTATCTGTCTTGAGGCCATCCACACTTGGCCTTTGATTTGCCGCTCAGTAGACTTTGCTTGAATGATTGCGTGGATTTTTCGTACCAAGAGGATATATAACCAACTCCTTTGAGGAAGGCGTCCTGCGACTCCCCCCACCCCTGCCTCACTTTGTGATCCTTTCGAAGAAGAGATCCTCTTTAGAAACCGAGGGACTCTTCTGGCCTTTTCGTTTTTTGGGTGCGAAACATTTCTCATTTACTGATGATTTTTTTTCTTTTGGAAATGACTACACAATTATCTATTATGTGAGATTAGTCAAAAATTTTAAAAATACACTGTAATTTCCAAACATGTTGAATGTGCGGTGGACTCATGCCACACCACGGTTTTCCCCTCCCATTCTGGGATTTCCAGTGCATAGGAGTTGTGGTAGGGGCTTTGTTTGAGTTAATAAAAGCCTGCCATGTTGATGAAGAAGCAAGCAGATGCTGACCAGGCAAAGGTCTTGAAAACTGGAAATGGCTGCCTAATTCAGGATTCATGAGGCAGCCTCCTAATTGGCTTGGCAAAGGGTCATCCGTGTGTCTCTAATAGCCAGTAAAGGCTGGGATAATTATAAACACAAGTGTTAACCAGTGAGTTTCCAGGCAATTACGGGACTGCTTCTGCCTAAGTGATTATTTTGCCTCGAGGCTGTGGCCTTACATCATGCTTGAGGCTTGGTCGGCATAACCCCCAAACCCTCAAGTGGGGGAGCCAGCACCTCTGGAGGCTCAGTTGAAGGTTGGAGGGGAGTAAGAGGTAGGCAGTGAATGAGATACTGGAAATGTAAGGAAAAAAGTTTTATAAGGCTTGGATTTAAATAATAACTCCTAGCAATGGAACTGTGTTGTCATTGACAGGTGACGCAGGCAGCGAGCAGCTTTTGCCTCTTGGGAAAGGGTCACCGTGACTTGGGTTGTGTCCACAGGGTTGTAATATACTGGAGATGTGTGTGGTGTGACCAGGGCAGTGGCTTGGTGTGCAGCTCCGTGTGTTAAAAAGCGTATCAATAACTTAGAGAAGGTGGACAATGTCCACTTAGAGTGGACGATGACAATATGGAGAAATTAGAACGTAGGAGTCAAGGGATGGGGGAGGGGTGGAGTGAGCAAAACCAGATCGTCAAAGCAGTCACCTGGATCATAGATCCTACCCAGCTAGCATCAGGTTGTGCTAATACTTTCAGAGACACAGGCAATCAAGAGGCTCAGCTGAAGCAGGGAGAGGTTTGGAACATTGAGACTGTCACCCTAGGACGCCCTTCCCCCGCAGGACATGCACCTCTGACTCAGAACACTAGATCAGTCTAAATGAAGTTCTCCAGGTTACCTCACATCGTGAGAAGCATTTGAATTGTGAAAGGGCTTCATCTGGTATCCCTTCATTATTTTGTAGCATATGTGACATTCTCCAGGGAGCCACACCCCAAAGATGTTGGGTGTCTTGAGTGCAAGGAATGCTTTGGCCAGAGACATCGTGCTAAGGGCATCTGTAAACAAGGTTTCTTCCTCCTAGCAGATGTCATTCCTCTAGTTACCAGGATATTTGGTTGATAAGGAAATTAGATTGGGTCACCTGCCAGGGTCACCAGTCTTCTTTTTTTTTTTTAAGATTTATTTATTTATTTTAGAGAGAGAGAAAGAGAGAGAGTGGGGGGGGAAGGGCAGAAGGAGAGGGAGAGAAGCAGACTCCCCACTGAGTCCAGACCCAATGTGGGGCTTGATCCCATGACCCTGAGATCATGACCGGAACTGAAACCAAGAGTTGGATGCCCAACCGAGCCACCCAGGCTCCCCTTCTTTTCTTTTTCTTGGGGGGCTTACTCCTTCCCCAAACACACAGACACAGACACACACACACACACACATGAGTGAATGGGTCACAGGCCAGTTGCCTTAACTCCTTCTTCCTAGGGGGCAAAGATGAAAAAGACTGATAAGATTCAGTGCCAGGGAGAAATAAACAACCTGACAGCTTTCAAATACAGAAAGGACAATTATTAGTAGGGTCCCTGGTGATAAGGTATGCAGGAAGAATAATTACAAACAGTTACCACTACATGGGTGCCTGGATGGCTCAGTCGGTAAGCATCCAACTCTTGATCTCAGCCCAGGTCTTGATCTCAGGGTTGTGAGATCCATGCTGAGCGTGGAGCCTACTTAAAAAAAAAAAAATTACCACTTACAATAAGCAGTGTTTGGATTGAAAAAAGTTAGAAACTTTTGGATTTAGGGGGTTGTTAGTTTAAAAAAGCAAATTATAACTTCTGATTTCTCTCTTCCTTTTCTTCCTCTCCCTTGTGTTTCTACCTGGCTCCCTTGGATGCCCACCATCTCCAGATGATCTCAGCTCTGCTGGGGCTCTTTCCTCACCACACCTAACTTTGTCCTTGCTCTGCCTGCCTGCTTTCTGTCCCCTTCCTCCTCTTTAAAGCTGGCAGAGATCTTGGAATGCAGAGTAAACGCTCTACAGAGGCACCAGGGTTTTCAACTAAATGCTGAGGCACGCGTATACACACACAGGAACTTGCAGATTTACCCACAGGATTTTCAATTTAACAGAATTAATCGAAGTCATATGAGCTGAGTAGGCTCTGTGAGTTGCCATCCAGAACATAGTAAATACTTCTCTAAGTAAATTCAAATGATAATAGTACTTATAACTAGACTTTTTCATCTTTGAGGTAAGTAGACATTAGGTTGGGTTAACAAAGGAAGCTGTAAAAATAATCCTTCTTAGTTATTTTAAAGTTTCTATTCTGATTATAAAAGAAGTACATAACCATTGTGGAGAATTTGGAAAGTATAGGAGAAAAAAATCGTCTCTCTCTCTCTCTCTATACACATATATATACACACACACACACACACCCTGAGATGAATATTAGTGTACTATTTTACTGCATTTTTCTTCTGTTATTTTTTTAAAAGATTTTATTTATTTATTTGACAGAGAGAGACACAGCAAGAGAGGGAACACAAGCAGGGGGAGAGGCAGAGGGAGAAGCAGGCTTCCCACAAAGCAGGGAGCCCGATGCGGGGCTTGATCCCAGGACCCTGGGATCATGACCTGAGCCGAAGGCAGATGCTTAACAACTGAGCCACCCAGGCGCCCCTCTTCTGTTATTTTTGAGACATTGTGTGTATATATATATACACACACATATATGCACACACACACATGGAATTTATACTGTACACACATATACGTATGTACTATATATTTATATAATTGTCTCAAATATATATATATTATAATAAATAAATATTCTGCCTTAACACTGATGACTAATTATTTTAGGTCTTTTTTCTTCACTTTTTTGCATTTCCAATTTGTGCTTTAATGAATATTCTTTGCATTCACATCTTTTGTATTTCAGATTATTTCCTTAAGATAGATTCTTGTAACTAGAATTCTTGGATTAAATATTTTACCCATTTTTATATATTTTGAAACACAGCCAAAAAGTTTTCACCCTTTGTGAAAAAATAAAACGATGCCAATTTTATAACTCTCAGTTGTAAGCAAGGAGCCCCTTTCCTCACCCAACTGCCCAGCCTCAGGCATTCCCATTGTTGTTTCCCATAGATAATTTGGAAAGATAGCAGCAATACCAAATTCTTTGTTTTCTTGAGAATTCTTGAAGAGCTGGTGTTACCCTTCTGTGAATTCTCTCTTGACCTCTCTTGTTCGTAAGTGTGATTTTTCTGTGTTAACCCCTTGCTATTGTTTGTATCAAACACTTTCCCCCACATGTTGCTTACCTTTGTATTATTATTTTCTTTCCTTGTTGTAGAAGAGTTTTGAGTTGGGGCGCCTGGGTGGCTCAGTTGGTTAAGTGTCTGCCTTCCGCTCTGGTCATGATCCCGGGGTCCTGGGATCGAGCCCCGAGTCGGGCTCCCTGCTTCTCCCTCTGTCCCTCCCCCTGCTTGTGTTCTCTCTCGCACACCTTCCCTCTCAAATAAATCAATACAATTTAAAAGAAAAGTTTTGGGTTTTTATTCAGTCAAGATATACTTTTCTGTTGTCTTGAAGGTCTTTTAGAAGTAATGGGACATTTGCCTAGGTATAGGTATCATGTACTTGAGATTATGGGTGTGAAAGCACTCTTATAAACTGAAAGACACACTAGCAATAAAAGGAGCAGGGACTCATTAACCCCCATCATTTTGCCACATTTTGAAATTAAACCATAGGGTATAGTATTATCTAGATCAGCACTGTCCGATAAAAATATACCGCAAGCCACCCAAGCAATTGTAAATTTTCTCCTAGCCACATTAAAAAAGTCAAAATAAACAGGTGAAATTGAATTTCATAATATCTTTTCTTTAACCCAGTATACTCAGAATATTATCATTTCAACATAAAATCGCTATAAATCTCCTAATGAGGCATTTTACATTCTTTTTGTTTTTTTTCACTTTGGTACAAGGTCTTCAAAATCCCGTGTGTCTTTTATACTGAGAGTGCTTCTGCATTCAGACCTGTCGTGTGTGGCTGCTGGGGATGGAACTGGACAACACGGGGCTGGGTGCTGCAGGATAGCTGGGTCTTAGTGGGCTTCTAGATTCTGGATTCGAACAACCCAGCCTTAAATCTAAACTCGCCTCAGTACTTGGGGGCAACAGCCTTCCTCGCGGGTACATGAATGGGTCATTTCTATCTTGCCAGAAACTGAAGTCCCCCTTTCCTGTCCATGAACAGCAATATAGTCTTCTTATCCTTTGGTTTTGATGACAGCAGTGAATTGTCCTTCCCCCGCAGTGACCTGAGCAGCAGGACTTTGAGCTGGTTTCCAGCTAGTTGATTAGGAATAACAATGTCACATGCAGCCTCCAAGCCCCTGTTCTTCCCACTGGCAGCATTCGCCAAATCACATCCTGAGTGTGGCCCTTCTCCTACCTCTGAGGCCGGGAGTGGGCTGGAACCCCCCAAATTAGACAAAACTGACTTGAAATCTCATTGCTCAGAAGCCCCGTTCGTTACATGGCCTTGCTGGCAGACATTGGCAGCAGGAGCCGTGAGCCATCCTTTGACTTAATCTGGTTAAAACCAGATAAAGAATTAGGTCAGGGGCCTCTGGCTGCGAAGCAGTCTGCTTCCAGAACCCTGGCAGAGCTGGGGAATGAAAATAAACAAGGAGAGCTGGAAAGGCTTTGCTTGGCATTTACGTCTGACTTGTTCTAGGTCAACATTCTAGCTTTAGTTCTAGGTCAAGACACATGAGCATTGCAAAGGATAGTGGGACTGCTTTAGCAAGCAGGGTAAGGGTGTACCTCTCCAGGGCACCCCAGGCAGTAATTCCAGGATGGTATTAGGGGTTTGAGACTCCGAGTTGTATGTAGAGTCAAACTGCCCAAACTGCCAGACCTTCGAAAAGTTTCACTTTACTATCTTTTAAGTCTCAGAGCGTCTGGGGGAGGAGCCTTAGGGCCTGGTTGTCAGCCCAGCAGGCTGGTCCTAGACCTGGGGGGATCGTGAACCCCCCTAGGCCCAGCTTTCCCTGATTCAGAAGAAGGGCAAGTGGATAGTTCTGGAAGGTCCATAGGGAGGAGACCCAGATGCAGGTCTGTAGCCCAGAAGTTTATTCTTATGTCACTGAAGAGGTGGGTCTGATCAAACTTGGAGAGAGAGAACTGCATCCGAGTCTGATCTACCCTGCCGAAAAGGCTCATTTCCATAGACCCTAGCCACCAACAGACGCTCCAGATGGATGAGCTGTCCAGGCAGAAAAGATAAAGCCAACCCTTGTTGGGAGCAACAACAAGCTCCCTCTGAGCCCCGGAGCCCCCAAGGACCTAAGTGCCAGGTCTCTGGGCCCTCCTTGGCCACCACTCCTCACTCCCCACTCCCCCAAGGTCCATCTCTCTGTTGTTTATCCCTTAGTACGCCGAGTTTCTCTGCCCTGTCATTTGATCCTGTGCCATTTGGGCCGAGGGAGAGGCAGAGGGCTAATGAGCGGCCAGGCTGTGTAGGAACAGTGAAATACAATCCTGTCTTTCCCACTTACACACCCTATCTGGCGGATGGAGAAAATAGGCTTTTATAGCCCTGAAAGAGGATGCCCCTCCTGGGTCCGTGGCCTTGACACCATTCCCAACCACTGTGTTTAAAGGAAGCTCCTCTGCGTAATGGACCGTGGCCTCCTTTCCTGGCCTGCTCTCCCCAGCCTGCCCCTGGCACAGGCATCTGGTCTCTCCTCTGGCTGCTGAGCCGTGAGGAGTGAGCCGACGAGGGGTAGCTGGAGAACAGAGGAGGGGCCTGTCCCTATTCTGGACCCGAGTGGCTGTGCCAGAAGGCGCTTTTGGAATGTCCCTGCACGTTATGTTCCATTTCTCTCCTTGCGTCCCAGTTTCCACACTGGTGACAAGGACAGCATAGTGGGCTAAATTTGGGCCTAATTGAGGGCAGCTTAGGATACCAGGAGGAGCATGGGTTACGGAGTCAGACAGACTTGCGTTTAAATTCTAGGTTCTCCTCCTAATAACTGTGAGATCCCGGCTGGGTTATTTAAACTGTCAGGGCCTCACTTCACACGTCTCTAGAAAGGGCTCCATGAAACGGTCGCGCTGGATTTTATGCCTGGGACGGCACCTGCCACACAGGATGGCCTCAACATCTCTTATTATTTAAAGACACAAACGCGAAAAGAACTTCCGAAATATCAAATGCTTGATCAGGCACACAGTGCAAGAGGGGAATGGATTATTTTGTTTAATTTCACCTTTCTCAAATTCATCATTTCCCCAAAATACGGAAATCAAAATATCTTGATGGTACAAACCAGCCTTGTCCACGAAAGGCACGGATTAGAGCCCAAGTAACTCTTTCTGATAAGATTTAGTGCCAGTTTCTAGATCAAAATAGGCACTGAATCACTGGCAGAATGCAGCCTTTATGTGATTTGTCATATTTCTTTGAATTCAGCAAACCCACTGGGGCACCCCTGTGTACAGAGGATTGTGTAAGACATGGGTGAACCCAGGTTCTTGTACCCAAGGATCCTACAATCTAGTAGCGAAGGGGACATTACAAATACCTTTTTACCAATGTCTATACAGTAAATAGCTCTACAACAGTTTTCATAAAGGGGCTGAGGAATTTCAAAAGAAAAAGCAATTATTTTCAGTTGGTAAGAAAGGTGAAGATCTTTGAAGGTGGTGGCCTTTGAACTGAGCCTTGAAGAGTGAATAGGATTTAGATGGCTCTCGAATGAGGAGGTGAGTGAACGTGGTCAAAGGCACACAGGTTCAAGGCGTGCTGGAGAACAGACCGGTGGTCCTGTGCGGCGGGGGCACACGTGTGTAGGGGGGACGTGTTCATCGAGACTGGATGGTCGGAGCATGGCGAGCCTGCTTGGAATTGCAGCTTTATTCAGTAAGTGCTGGGGCACCACCCAAATCTGACCCAGAAATATACCCGACCTCACCTTCAGGAAGACAGCTCAGGGGTTGGGAGATCTTAGCTTCTGGAAGAAAGTGGAGGGACCAGTTTTGGCCGCTGCTCAGGCCAGGTGAAGCTGGGGTGGTGGGAATAGTGTGGCAGAGGGCAAATTGGCAGGAGCAGATGACTGGTCTGGATTGGGGCGTGTAGGACTGAGGGGAGAGGGCAGCGGGGAACAAAGCTGGGAGCGTGGGAGGGCGGTTGCTGGCTCGGGGGAGGCTGGCAGGGAGTCTCGTTGGTTCTGTAGAGTGGCCTGTCCCCCCACGTGGAGACAGAGGAAAGGGGCCCGTGGAGACCCTCAGTGGAGGCGTGGGGTCGGGAGGCGATTAGGAGTGACCGACAGAGAAGTAGTGACCACAGGAGCTGAGGCGTTGGGGGGATCATCTGGGCAGATGGTGATGGGACGGCCCAAGGCAGAACGTTGGGCAGGGTTTCGGGAGAGGAAGAGACAAAAGAAGAAAGGCCAAAGACAGGGAGCGGGGGGGAGGGAGGTCAGCTGGAGGATGCCCTGCAGAGGCAGCAGATCCTGACTCTCACACCCGCTGCTGCTCATTCCGAGGGGCGGGGGAATAGGTCCATAGGTATGTTAATGGTAAGACTTCCCTCCTTTTCCCGCAGAAACCCAGAGAGGCATGTTAGAAGGGGCCGGCCGTCAGCAATCCATGCTTTAGGTTAGGGCGAGGGCCGCCCCTGACTGGGCGCGAGTGAGACGAGAAGGTGGGGAAGGCAACCTAGCGCTTGCTGTGGGTAACAGCTCCAAAGGGGGCCGCCTGCCAGGGACTGCTGAATTTGGGGGTGGTGAGGAAGTGAGAGCAGCAGGTGGAAGCCCCCCAGGGAAGCCAGTGGGTAGAGGGGCCTGGAGAGTGGGCTAGAGCTTGAGGCAGCTGCAGGGTTGGAGGGGCAGGGCACCATGGCTGCTTGCGTCAGGGAGTGACTCAGTTGTCCTTTTAAGAAGAATGAGCTGATTCCTTCCCGAATCCTTTTTCTTGGACGTGGCACATGAGGTCAAGCTTTTGGGTGTCCGCTGAAAGCCGCCCACTGGTGAGGTCTGGGGGGAGGAAGCCAGCCATGTGGGTGAGTGCCCTGGCTGGCTGTGGCTGTCCCGCGCGCTCTGGGGAGGACATGGCTGGGGTTCTGCGTTAGGCGTCCTGGTAAGAGTGTGGCGGAAGAGGGCTGCAGGCTCCCCAGGGACTTTTGCAAGGGAAGGGAGGTTAATGTGGCTGGCTTCCTTTCGGAATGAGAGGTGGGGCAGCAAGGGAGAGGAGCAGAGGAAGGACCTCAGGTAAGTCTAGGAAACCCAGGGTTTTTTTTTTTACCCAGTCCTGGAGCCTGAAGCAGTTTCAGGAAAGTATGGGGAGTTTCATGGCTCTCCATTGCAGACAAGTGTAGTTCAGGCCAAAATTCTGACTTTTTCTCCTTGGTCCTCAGAATCTCAGATCTTTGCCGGTTGGGCCACCCCTCACTACCCACCACCCTGCGCCTCGGAGGGAATGGTTTTGCTTGTGTTGCTCTGCTCACAGAGGACATGGGGAGGAGGTGGACAGGAGGGAGTGTGCGGAAGAAAGGGTCGGGATGAGTGGGAGGGGGCGAGGTCCTTTCTACCTGCTCTGAACTGAAGTCCCCAGAGGAAGGACTCGAGCACAACTTCGAGGAAGGACTTGAGCACAACTTCCCAGCATCCTTGAGAAGGATGTTGTTGGGTTTGTTTGGTAGCATTCTGGGCTAGAGCCTGGGAATACTTGGTCTCTAGAAAAGTTCTCTCCCAAGACTTCAGCTGTGTTTTCTTGGTTCCTCCTCGGGCGCAGCTGCTGTGGCTTCAGGTTTGTTTCTTCTCCAGTCAGCTGTCCTTTGCTCTTCCTCCACTTGCTTTCCTCCCTTCCCACCTGCCGACACGTCCCCTCCCTTTCTGTTTTAGAAGGCGGTGGAGAGTGGCAAAGTGCATCGGCCCCACAGCCACGCTGCTGGGATGCGAAGTCCCAGGTCTCACTTACTAGAGCGCACTTGGGCAAGTTGTCTCCGTTTTCTCATTCTCGAGATGTGATAATAATATCCATCTCCCAGAGTAACACACGTTATAGGAATTACCTGAGTAAACACATGTAAAGGGCTTAGAGCAGTGCCTGGGAAGAAGAAAGTGCTCTATACATATTATCTCTATCTCTCTATCTACCTCTCTATCTCTACTTTTTTGTAAATGCCTTGAGATTCTTTTAGATTTTGTCAGTTGATACAGGAAAAATATATTATATTGAAAGAGCCTATAGAAATTACGTTTCTAGGGGCGCCTGGGTGTCTCAGTCGGTTAAGCATCTGCCTTCAGCTCAGATCATGATCCCAGGGTCCTGGGATCGAGCCCTTAATCGGGCTCCCTGCTCAGCGGGAAGCCTGCTTCTCCCTCTCCCGCTCCCCCTGCTTCTGCTGTCTCACTCTCACTCTGTCAAATAAACAAAATCTTAAAAAAAAAGAAATTACGTTTTTAGAAATTTAAAGTTATATATATTTGACCCATGAACAACATGGGTTTGAACTGCATGGGTCCACTTATACAAGGAATTTTATTTTGATAAAAACAGTACAGTACTGTAAGTGCATTGACCCTATTTTCTTTTTTCTTTTCCTTATTATTTTAATAATATTTTCTCTATCTTACTTTATTATAAGAATACAGTATATAGTACACATAATATGCAAAATACATGTAAATCGTGTATGTTAATGGTAAGACTTCCGGTCAACAGGAGGCTATTAGTAGTTTTTTTTTTTAAGATCTTATTTATTTGAGACAGACAGAGATAGCGACAGAGGGCATGAGGGGGGAGGAGAGAGAGAAGCCAACTCCCGCTTAGCAGGGAGCCCAACTTGGGGCTCGATCCCAGGACCCTGGGATCATGACCTGAGCCAAAGGCAGATGCTTAACCGACTGAGCCACCCAGGTGCCCAGTAGTTCAGGGAATCAAAAGTTATTCATGGACTTTTGACTTCATAGGAGGTCAGCACCCCTCACTCCCAAGCTGTACAGAGGTCAACGGTGGTATATTTCCTGTAGAAATGACCCCTTTGAGGTCCAGTGATGAAGGACTCACTATCTTACAAAGACTTCATTCTGAAAAGAAACTTCCTTCTTCCACTGATCTTCCTTCTTGGGGCTTTTCTACCTTTTAGTCTTAGTCCTGCATTTTGAGGATATATAGAGAAGAGAAAAGAAGAGGATCCTTCCTCCACATAGCAGGTGTTGAGGCTTGAAGAATGCCATCACGTACCCCCACAGCCCTGTGGTTTGCAGATCCGTCAGCCAGGCCGCCACGACATGGCTCCCAAGCACCTCATCTCGTCTTGGTCCCTCTCCTGGCTGTATCACTGTTGGACAGGATGCCTCTTTAGGCAGCCCCCCACCCCCCGGTGGTTCTGTGTGGAGTGCAGAGATGCTCATGATTAATGCAGTATAATATACATTCATTTAGGGGGCTACCTTTAGGGCAGGCTCCACGTGCTATTTATTTTGGGAAGCCCAGACTTGTGCTTGGCACAAAGCAAGTGCCGGAGAAATGCAGACTGAATGCCCCATTTTGGGTCGATTTGGAGCTTTTGGTTGATTCAAACCCTAGACCTGTCTTTGATGTGAACTGCTGTGCAAGTGGGTTCCTGCGTTGGCTGCTTTGGCTGTGTTCTGCTGTTTCAGCCTAACAGTAGGATATATCTCCATTTATTCCTAATAAATTTCAATGTATAGGTTTTATTTCATAGGCTTTATTTGTTGCATATTTTCAACTCTTGTTTCTCTCCTGCCATATATCAGCTACCTCTCCTACCTCTGTGGCCTTTGATTTCACGAAGTCAATGATAAAAATGATGACGAGGCCCCCACACTGAGCCCTGTCCTGCATTACTGAAAACCTTCCTCCAGACTGACATCAACAGTTTTGAGTACCCTTCAGTAGTTGCAAAACTACCCTCGTCTGCGTTATCCATCTCACATTTCTCTGTGAGAAGCAAACATGAGAGAATCTGTTAGCAGATGTGCCCCCACATATTATGTCTCTCTCTGACTTATCGGATATTTCCCACCATGTACGAAATGAAGGAAAACTGGACTAGAGATGCAGGCCATATGATTTTTTCTATCCTTTAGAGAATCTCTCTTCATCGTAAATAGAAAGTAATATGAGATGATATAAACTGGCAAAAATTGAAAGAAAGAGATAGCAGTTAACAGTGTTCAAAGGATTCACTTTACCAAGAAGCTGTCATTTTCAAGTAAAAGTATTGGGGTCCCATTCACTGTGCCATACCTTGATGTAGATGTTTAACTTCCGTACAAGGCAATGTATGGAATGTTGTTATAGCCAATGTGTCAGTGTTGAGCTGAAGTGGAAATTCCCGAAGGGAATTTTAGTTAGGTGATGCTAGAAAGAATGATGGGGAGCAAAAGGTCTTAAGGCATTTTTTAGTTTTAAGGCACATTTAGGAAAATACTGTAATTTTTTAGGGAACATTTTCTATAAAACAAATATATATACATTTTTAAAAGATTTTTATTTTTTTAAAGATTTTATTTATTTGAGACAGAGGGCAAGCATGAGTGGGGGAAGGGGCAGAGGGAGAGAGAGAAAAGGACAGTTTATATTCTGATACAGAATGATTGCTAAAATATATTAAGTGAAAAGTACAGGATATAGTATGCCAGCATTTATGGGGGAAAAAATGCAAGGGTGCGGGAGAAGTTGGTAACATTCCTTATTTGTAGAAAGGGCACTGATGGCTGGGGGACAGGGCCTTTATTACTTTTTGGATTGTGGATCATATGAATGTATTACCTAACTTACATAAACAAGCCGTAGATATGCAAGAAAAGGAAGCTGTGTTGGGGTAGCAACAATAACTAGTCACTCTTTTCTGTTTCCTTTCTTAAATTAAGGGTATGTAGACTTTGGAAGTAGATTTGAATTCTGGCTTGACTGCTACTGGAAGTTGAGCATGAGGGAAGTAACAGCTCATGCAAAATTTGGGAAGGGCTCTTCTTGCCAATCAAATACAATAAAGACCATTTCTTAAAGTTCAGTTTGTGACTGTCTGATCTTGGGATATGGAATGAAGATGACGATGAAGCAGATTTAAGCCTGGGTATGAGCATCTTCTTCTCCTGAAGATGATTTTTGACCATCCAAGAAAGACAAAAACCAAGATATCCTAATGCTTGGGTTTCAGATGGTGAATAGGTTTTGACTCAAAGTTATTATGGATCAAAAGTTAACTTTGAACTGATCATTAGATCCAGACAGAAAGATTCAACATATGTTTGTAAGTAAGGGAATTGAGTGGTTAAGTCAATGGTAGCTGGACCCCTCTCCCCTCTTATAAGAACAGTCTTGCCCAAGTGAGAAGCTCTGCTCTGATGGACAGAATTTCAGGGGAGGCACCATAAAGCATTCCTTAGACCCAGAAGAGGACTGCTATTATATTTGTGTCATTGACTAAGTCACTTCTGGGACAGAAAGATCGAGCCATTAACACTGCATTCTCTGTAAGCCATAACCTCGCTCAGCTAAATAGGTCTATATGCTGAATGTTGTCCCCCAGGAGCAAGAGGTAGGAAAACATGAGACTAATATTTTGTGCGGTAGTTATAGTTTCCTTTTTGTTTATGTACTCAGTGAACGCACTTTGTAACATGAATCTTTCGGATGCAAGGACCAGAGAAAGAACTCCAGTTGTCTAAACCTACGTGGAATTGTCTTGGATAACAGAGAGTTCCAGAAGTAGGAATGACTTCAGATGAGATAGGATCCTGAGGCCCAGATGTCCTTAGGCTCTCTCTCTCTCTGATTCTTTCACCTTTGTCCTCCTCTGAGAGTTGACTTCTTCCTTAGGCTGACTCTTCTCAGGGTAGTCACAGAGATGGAGCAGTTCTAGTTAGTTCTAGGTTTCTTACCCTCTCACTACATTGTCCAGGGGAAGGGAGAACATCTCTCCTGGTCACTCGTGAAAGCCTCACAGATTTAGCTGCATCTCCTTTGATGAGCTGGGTTAGGTTCCCATTACTGCCCCAGTGGGGGTATGCTGACTGATGTGAGGTATTGGATTTCAAACCTGGCACCCCTTCAAAGGATTCTGATTTCATCAGCCTGGGAGATGGATCTCGTGCATTGGTATTTTAAAAATGCTCCCTGGATGATTCTAATATACAGCCAAAGTTGAGTGTACTACTGAGGAATAAGGTAAGAAAAAGAAGATGGGAAAGCAAACTTTTCATTTTCATTTTAGACCCTTCTGTTCTTTTAGGGCTTTTACTTCCATGTGATTATATTATTTTTATAACTAAAAATAAGTTGATCACTTTTGAAGTTGTTCCTAAGAGTTTAAGATGACTTAAAATATATATAGCCTCTTGTTAGAGTACATTTCTCTATATGCATACATCACCTTTTTTAGCAAGAAATGTCAAGTACTTTTAAACTGTCCCATTCATCCACAACCTCACAGTAATAGAGTCCTTTGTTCTCCTGTCTTCTTGTTGCCTCAGCCTTCTTATCTGGCCCGAATCTGGTGGGCCAACAAACAGAGAGGAGAAGCACCTCAGGAATATGCTCTACGTGCCCTCAGTAACACACTTTCAATCACATGTCTTTCACTTGGACTCGGCTCTCAAGTACCTTATGCAACCAATTCTTTCTTCCTTCCTTTTGGGGGGGGGCAGGGGAGGGGTAGAGGGAGAGGGATAAAGAGAATCTCAAACAGACTCCCTGCTGAGCATGGAGCCCGATGTGGGGCTCCCTCTCACGACCCTGAGATCATGACCTGAACCAAAATCAAGAATTGGAGGCTTAACTGACTGAGCCACACAGCCGCCCCCTGCATTATTTCTTTTATTACACCTTTGCTAATTGACTTATTGTCAAAGTTTCAGGCCACTGTATCAAGACGAGCACAATGTATTACATCAGGATTTAGCAAAAGACAAACAAAAGATAATTTTAGAAAATAAGACCAACTTTTGATGTCTAGTGGGTTTGAATTTCAACTCACTTGTGAAGAGTAATTGCTCTTTGTTATTTTTTTTTAATTATTTATTTATTTTAGAGAGGGAGGAGGGGGAGAGGGAGAGAGAGAATCCCAAGTAGATTCTGGGCAGAGCACATAGCCCAGTGTGGGGCTCAATCCCAGGACCCCGAGATCACGACCTGAGCTGAAACCAAGAGCGGGACACTCAAATGACTGCTCCACCCAGGCACCCCTGGTCTCTGTTATTTTAAAATTATTTGTCTAAAAACAAAGTGTGACGACTTAAAAATTGTAGGACACCACAAGACTTGCTTTTCTCCAAGTATCAGGGAATAGGTGAGTTAGTTTGTTTAGCTGTGAGTAAGATTTTGTACATCACCGTTTCTCATTTGTTGCATTCAGATTCTGTTCTTTGGGGTCATCTTAAAGACAAATTCAAATTCCCTCCTCATTTATTTTATCAAAAGCCAATTCTTAGTTAAAACCCTACCCATGCTTCTACTGGTTTTAGAGCTTTACATTCTGCGCAAAACTTCCAGATACTTTCATATGTGATGATTATCCATGACCATTCTGTCAAAAGACGACAGTAATAATCCAGATATATGAAGCGCATGGTTTCATCCCGTTAATCTTAACAAGCACTTCCCGTGCACAAGTCAGTTGATGCATCATGTGGGGATCCGTCCATAGCAGATTTTTCCATGTCATAGTATTGCTTCTCCATCAAGCGCTTTTATTAGAATAACAGATACTGAAAGAGAACGAATTTGTAGGACATGCAGTGTTGGAATTTAAGAATAGCAAAATAGCTGATAGGTGGGCAGCAAGAAGAGAAAAGTTAAAAAAAAAAAAAGGTCTGAAGCTTGGACGACCCAGTGAGGCTGGGGCTCTGAAAGGATAGGATTTGGCTACTTTGAGCTGAGGGAACAAGTTCTGGGGCATCAGCCAGAACTGGCCATCAGCCAGTCAGAAGAAGCCAAGAAAGCGGCTCAGAGACCTTGAATCACAAGTTAATGAAGCCACCTAGTGGTTTGTTACATGATTTAAGGTTGTGTGAAGACAGAAGGCAAAACTCATCTGCGGATTTTTTGATTGTGTGGGTTTCTTGAATCAAGTGTTTCTAAAAGCCCGATCACTTTCCATTTAAGGAGGACCCGTTTCATTGAGAATCAGCGCCACGCTGCTCTGTGTAATATTTTATTTATTTACAATCTTCTTTTTAGCAAAAAGGACCGAAGCAATTCACATGAAAAGACAGTGAGAGAGCACAAGACAGAAGATGAGAAGAGAAAAAGCATGAATAAAGACATAAAAAGTAGCTTGAATTTTTGGTCATTCAAAAATACTTACGAAATCCTATCAATTTTCCGTGAAAGGACTCTGTATTTTCATTTGGTGGAAACTGATCAGTTACAAATAATGTCCAGAATGATGCAACAGTTTTCAGGAAAAGTGAAACCATATCTGATGCTAAGAGCTGAGCACTTTTTCTTCTGGAGATCCTTCCAAATGAGATACTTCCCTCAATCCTCATGATAGAAACCATCCTGAGTCTTGGAAGATTGTTTCTTAATCGTGTCTACCCTGACTTGGAGGAGAATGTGCATCAAGCGCCCCTTTCAGGGCTTGCATGAGCACACGTGATCCTCAGAATAAGCCTCTGAGGTTGGTAGCACTTGTGTCCCCCTGCTGCACAAGAGGCCATGAGACACAGTTATGAACTTGCCCAAAGCCAGGCTGTTAAGAAATAATGGAGCCCGGACCCAGACCCGGGGCCCAGACCCGGGGCCCCAACCCGGGACCCCGACCCGGGCAGTATGGTTCTAGCCGCTGTGTTCTTTTCCAAGATGCTACGCCCTGAATGGCCAGTGTGGTACAATAAGGCCCATCCAATGAGAACAACAATACTTGAGGTTTCCCCCCAACTTACACACTCTGTAGGGGATTATATATATCACGCACTTTAACACAGTGCTAAAGATGAGGGCAAGGTTGCATATTTCCAAGATGAGTCCTTTAACTCTGCTTTCTTCTAGGGCACAGGCCTTATCGCTGACCCCAGTCACCACACACTCGTGCCCACACATGTACACACGCGTCTTAGGTTCAAAAACCGAAAAAAGAAACAAAAAGAACAACCCACAGAAGACCAGGAAACAGTACTCAAATTCCCCACTTTCTGACTTCTAAAAAATGGCTGAAATCCTATGCCCTTTTGATGGCCTCTCCTTAGATACGAGACCTAAAACGCAGTTGTAACAAAACCCCCTTTATTTTGCTGGTTTTTTGTTTTCAAAGTGGAATCTATAATTATTTGTGAATGGCAGCTAAATTGGTTTCTCTTAGCCAGTCATGAAAGTTGATTAGCAATGAGCAAGGCCAGCCTCGACAGGAACTATAGGGAAATAGTGTCATCATTGAAAGAAATGCGGTTAGAGAAGTCAGAGTATCACATACTTGGGTCTTAAATTGAGCATTAAGAATAGTTGTGTGGTTAATGTTTTTGCTGAAAGGAAAAGGTATTCTCCATAAAATGACTGTTCTGTGTAGATAAGGCTTCTTAACAATAAATGTCCATGACATTTAAAAGAAACACTTCGCTTAATAAAGATGCTTTTTTTTTTTTTAAGATTTTGTTTATTTATTTGACAGAGAGAGAGACACGGCGAGAGAGGGAACACAAGCAGGGGGAGTTGGGGAGGAAGAAGCAGGCTTCCCGTGGAGCAGGGAGCCCGACTTGGAGCTCGATCCCAGGACCCTGGGATCATGACCTGAGCCGAAGGCAGATGCTTAACCACTGAGCCACCCAGGTGCCCCAGCTTAATAGATTCTAACGCTCCTGAAAGATTCAAGTTCTGTTTGGGGACCAATGTGATGGCCTACTGCCCATAAGATTGAAATTTTCAGAATGATAGCTTTTTAATAGTTCTGAAGAATGCCTGAAAGATTCGCCCTATCATGGAACAGAAGTGAAAGAGAGTGATGATGAGATATGGTGAAGAAAATGTTGGCTGGGAATCCAGAAACTTGGGATTCCCAGGTCTACTTCACTCTGATAATAAAGGAAGAAGAAATAAATTCTTGGTGTGTGTCGTTTTTCTCATGGACTTTGGACTCAGACCTGGATTCAAATACCAATTCTGGTACCAATTAGCTGCATGGTATTGGATTCCCCAGTTAACGTCTTTGGGCCTCGGTTTCTCAAGGGATAAAATGGCTTTGGTAATACATGGGTTTTATTAGGGGCTCACTGCATGCAGGTGTTGTGCTCCTATATACTTTTAATCTTAATAACGGTCTGGAATGAAGTCGTCACTGTTATCCCCACTTTACAGGTAAGAGCACTGAGACTGAAACCAGGAGTGGGGAGAGTTTAACGAATGCCCCGAAACTGGTAGCCGACGGATTCCTATGGACTCCTCCTCACCCGTGCCCTCCTCTCTTTCCAGACAGGTTTTGAAGCCTGGTGAAGAGGAGACCCACATGTTTCACTTAGCTTCCGTTTGGGAATTAGGTAGCAGTGGAGGCCGAGGGGTAAAAATAAAGCTGCATTTTCATTTTCCTACAGGAGTGGCAAAAACTCAACTACGATATCTACACCCTGCGGCAGATTCGGAGGGAAGTGAGAAATAGATGGAAACGCATTTTAGAGGATTTAGGTGAGTCTGAAAGTGATCATGGAATGGTGCAAATCACCAGTGGTGATCATTCTTCCCTGTCTTCTGCTTGCGTTGCGTAAAAGGCACGTCGGTGGCTGACTGATGGGAGCTGGCGCCTACTAATTACGGCCCCAAGCCTGTCCTCCTTGTATCCTCCAGCATAAACATCTGATATTTCTGTTACCACCAGCCCGTGTCTTGAGGACAAATTTTGCCATGTGCTCCTGCATCTGTCCTCAGTGTGGAGTATCCCAGGGCAGGGGAAGCAGGTGGGCACTACCACGGAATGTTTTGGGCAGTGTACTTCATGGATTGAACTAGATGAGCGTGATTGGCCAGTTAGGAGCCGCTGTCTAAGAAGAGGCAGGTTGGAGGAAATACTGTTTGTAAGAGAGACAGCGAAACTCGGTGTAGACTCTCAGAAGGAATAAAAGGTAGGGAAGCTTCCAAGTTGGGACATAACCTGTGGCATGGATATTGGGGATTGGTTTTTCTTAAGTCGGCTAGGGTCGTGCTGCAATAAACACGGCCCCTCATGTTGTAAAATGACCTCGTTTTAGTATTTAAAGCGTGAGCATCTCGAGTTTGAAGTCCTCCATCCTTCTGCCTTGAAAGAGAACAGGACACCTTGGCATCATACCTTTTCACACGGGGTGTACCTGGTTGCTATCGCCAGCCTCCATTGCTTTAGTTGGGATACAGTGAGGTGAGATGGACCCCTGCCCTCTTTACTCACCATTATTGTGACCTAATTGTCTCCTTTTATAATGTGAGTTACCCCAGGCAGGTGTAAATCTCTGAGTCTTTCGTATTTTGGGGTGAGTAATTTTAACCAGACAATTGCCTCAGGGAAGGGCATCTGGGCTTGGAGACATAGAAGCCTGGAGACAACCACTTTGCGGGTCCCAAACTGCAAAGGCAGGTAGGGGAAGAGTAAGGAGTGGGAGGAGGATTTCAGTGCCAAAAAAAAAAAGTGGGGGGGCAGCAAGCTGTCAGTGCATGAGGATCTGAGGCTTAACTTGGAAGGGAAGTTAACGAAGAAAATTAAATGAGAAGAAATCTCAAAGGAGCTTTAATTAAAGACCCTATCAGTCACACTGACCTGGGAGGGAGCCCATGGAATGGTGCCTTGGCTCCTGATATTTGTTTGGAGTCCACATCTGGGTGCCTTCTTAATCCCCTGTAGGACGGCCATTTCCTGTGACTACTGTATTTACATGAGGGGTAAAGTTTTTGTCCCCGTAGGTTTTCAAAAGGAAGCCGACTCTTTGTTGTCAGTGACGAAACTCAGCACCATCAGTGATTCTAAAAACACAAGGAAAGCTCGGGAGATATTGTTAAAACTGGCTGAAGAAACCAATATTTTTCCAACAAGCTGGGAGCTCTCGGAGAGATACCTCTTTGTCGTGGTAAGTGGATGTATTTTTTTTTTTTTTTAAGGATTTTATTTATTTATTAGAGACAGAGCATGAGCAGGGGAGGAGCAGAGCCAGAGGGAGATAGAGGGAGAAGCAGATTCCCCGCTGAGCAAGGAGCCCAATGTGGGGCTCGAACTCAGGACCCCGGGATCATGACCTGAGCCGAAGGCAGACACCTAACCGACTGAGCCACCCAGGCGCCCCAGTGGATATATTTTTTTACATGCCCTCATTTTGCTTTAAATTTTTCTTTTCTGTTATTCCAAATACTCATCATTCCAGCACCACCAGCAACACCACAGCTCGAGGTGGTATCTTATACGCTGGTTTCCGGGGGCCGGCAGCATCAGAACCACCTGAAGGGCTTTAAATACTCAGATTTCTGGATTGCACTCAGCCCTATTGAGGCTCGGATCGTGGCTCAAGAATCTGTACTTTTCAGCCACTTCTGCTCTGCGGTCAGATTTTTGAACCATTTGTAGGTCAAAGAGCTGTGAGAAACATTGTGTATATAACCTAAGATTAAAAAAGCATTTGAAGGAACTCTAAGAGTGCGGAACATTTCTTGGATAATGTACACAAAGGGTTAAGGGGCATCTCTAAATTTGTTGAGAAAAATTGAAGAAATGTTTTACTTGCTCGTGATTATTTCTAGGGCGGGATTGTTACTGGATTGGTTTTCCCATCGACGTGGTTGAGTTCCCATCTTGACATTTGTATGTTTAAACGTTTGGCAGGATCGTCTCATTGCTCTTGATGCAGCAGAAGAGTTCCTTAAAATTGCTAGCCGAACTTACCCCAAGAAGCCTGGAGTCTCAAGCCTACCAGATGGCCAGAAAGAACTGCACTACCTTCCATTTCCAAGTCCGTAAAGGAGAGTCAAGGAGGCAGAATTGGGATTCCCCTCTACTGGTACTCAACAGCCAACCCAAGTTGGACAAATGCATATAGAAGACAGTAAGCAAGTGGAGGGTTAGCTAAGTGAAAAATGGTTCTAAATCCTATAAAAACTAAGGGTTTGGAATATTTGGTCTTCAAGAGGATGTCACTGTAAGGAGTATTCAGGTTGCGTTGAGATACACTGGTGATCTTGTATCAGGGAGTTGGCCGGTGGGATCTTTCCTCCTGGCTGATTATATTTCAAGAACCCACTGTCCCCACTTTGGTTTTGGTTGTGCAATAAGCCTATTGGGAGAATGGGATGTTCTAGGTGAGAAAACAGTAAGATTGATAGAGCTATCATTGAGCCCAAATATGGATTACTGAATTTTAAATAATCGTTATATAATATAGGCTAATGCCAAAATAATACCAGGCATTATATGACCTTTCTTTGATTTGGAGGATCCTTCAGAACCTTGCAGGTGTCAGAGGCATCATCTTGAGTATAAGTCATGATTATTCAGAGGTTCCGATGTAGCAGATAATAGAAATATCTAACAGTGCTGCCCAGAAGGGACTTCCAAACAGATCGATCCCAGGCAGAACTCCTTGCAGTGCCATGTCAAAAAGCTCCATCTTCAGTGGTGGGACTTGCATCTTAAATTCTCAACATTATCAATACCTGGTTACCTTATTTTGATGTCTCATCCATTTCTAGACCACAAGCCCTTGCTATGTTATCTGGGATAGCATCTATCAACTGAAACGTTTGGCCTTCACTTCTTTCTCTTCTCTTTAATCTGCTACTGGCTTTAGTGGCTGAGAGTCGCCCCTGCCCAGCGACCCGCAGCGCAGACTTGCAGCTCTGCGTGTGCGGGCGGTGTTGCAAGGAAGGTCATTGCTGGACTCTCTTCCCGTTCGGAGGAGGATTTTCAAGATGGAACAATGCTGCCAGTACGGCTTGCTTCTCTCTCCACAGACTGCGAAGTCCAGCCTCGGAAGTTACTTGCCACTTAAGCAAGGAGCTTGCAGGAAATAAATCATGGTTCACATTACTGAATAGACTTTCAGAAGCTGTCAGATGTATGGGTAGATTGCTGAGAACACTGGCAATATTTTTACTCCTACAGACTTTGCTCTTCTGAGTTCAGGTAAAAGGTAACTTGTCTTTAGTTTGTCCAGGGGATTGTGACTTGAAAACTTGCTGACCGGCTCTTTTGATAGTGTACACAAGGTTTGAAATATTTCTTAGAGGAGATACATGTTCTCCATTTCTTAATGCATTGCAGACCAATTTAACTGACATGTTTCAGGAAGATTCTTTCTAGTATAGTAAGTAAGTTAAAAGTTTTATTTTTTATATTTAACGCTTAACCTCTCTCTCATGTTGTTTAAAATTAGCCTGCAGACAATTTCCCTCACTTCTGTAGGCTCTTGTGAGATAAACGTACAAAAAGTGAAACAAATAAAAACAAAACATACAAAAAATAAGCAATAAATCTTTGAAATCATATTGTTTTCATGTCTGTCCTTGGAATTCGTGTCTTGTCTTTCTGCTTTTTTTTTTATGAGATTGTTTGCGTCTTTGTAGAATAAATTGTAAACATTGTCTTTATTTTTGGTAATGTTTGAGTAAGGATAAGAATGTCTCTGTGATTATAAGACACATGGGAATATCCAGGAATTTTTCCTTGCAGGGAATTAAAAAGTTTCTCTATTTACTTTTCAGTTGAATGTGTGTGATATTTCCAAGAAATAAGAAGGAAGAGGTCATTCTTTCCATAGTCCCTTTAAAGTAAAGGGTAAAGAAGCTGATAGGCAAATGGGTTTAAGGACCTCCCGCTTGTCCTCAAGCCATTCAAAGGGCAGATCTGTGCTCAAGTCCAGGGGACACTGCAGTACCTGACAGACTCAAGGGTGACTGCAGGGACCACTCCAGAACTCACACAGTGTTCAGCAGGACCTGGATCCACAGATGTGCAGGGGCTGGAGGGTTTTCCTACTTTCTAAATGTCTCCCTCTTGACCACTGTAGTATTTCTCAAAGGTTCATTCGTATATACAGGGTGATTTCAGATGGTAGAGACGAATGGAAATTTCCATATTAAAAGTTACTTATTTTAGGGCGCCTGGGTGGCTCAGTTGGTTAAGCGACTGCCTTCGGCTCAGGTCATGATCCTGGAGTTCTGGGATCGAGTCCCACATCGGGCTCCCTGCTCAGCAGGGAGTCTGCTTCTTCCTCTGACCCTCTTCCCTCTCGTGCTCTCTATCTCTCATTCTCTCTCTCTCAAATAAATAAATAAAATCTTAAAAAAAAAATTACTTATTTTAATGTTCACCAGGGGGAAAACCCTATAATTTGCTGATTTCCTGTTTCATGGATATTATTGCAGTAAACAATCAAGTATTCATGTTTTCTTAAAGGGGGCACCCAGGAAGGCACAGTGGACACGCTGACCAAGGTGACCAGGAATGCATTGTGGAGGGGGCAGCCACATCACTGAGAAGCTCAGTGATAAGGCCTGTGGTCCAGATGCTGTTCCAGAAGTGTGCTCACTAATAGCAATGGGGATGGAAGAATAGGGGCCCAGGGGCAGTGCTTCACTGCCAGAAGCAAAGTGGGCACAAGGATCATAATGAGTGGCCGGTCTGAGGGTACCTGCAGAGAGAGTTGGAGATGGTTAATAGAACACAGCATCCCTAGGGCGCCTGGGTGGCTCAGTTGGTTAAGCAACTGCCTTCGGCTCAGGTCATGATCCTGGAGTCCCGGGATCAAGTTCCGCATCGGGCTCCCTGCTCGGCAGGGAGTCTGCTTCTCCCTCTCCCGCTCTCCCCTCTTGTGCTCTTTCTCTCTCTCACTCTCTCTCTCAAATAAATAAATAAAATCTTTAAAAAAAAAAAAAAAAAGAACACAGCATCCCTAGAGGCAGAATGGAGGGGTAACCAATAAGAATATCGCTCAAGCTGTACCAGCGAAAGATCTCAAAGATGGATGACCAGGAGATAGGGTACAGCCACCCTAACAGAAAGTTATGATCTCTTGCCAAGTTTCCAGACCTTGGCTATTTTCCAGACCCAAAAACTACTTACTGAAGGACAGTCTAGATCCCCAAGAGGAGGTCTTTGCAACACCGCTGCAAGTATATATGGCAAAGACTCCCCTAGTTCTTCCTCAAAACAACCTGTGGTTATTCACCTGAATAACTGTACACTGGGGAAAAGAGTGTGCAAACACACTCTGAGGATGTGGGACACAACGTCCAAGTTGACACTGATGCTCAAGGACAAGAGTATCATGATAGTGTGCCTTTGAGAATGGAGGCCTTTGGGATTTATGGAGTCCTATCCCAGGTCTAAATCACAGTAGGTCCATTGAGTCCATGGATCTATCCAATGGTCATCTCCCCATTTCCAGAATAAATTATTGGGCTGAGTGTATTTGGGACTTGGCAGGCCCATCATTCATTTCTTGGCCTGTGAGTTAAAAACTGTCCTAGTGGGAGAGCTTAGTGGAAAACTCTAAAACTCTTCCAGCCCCCGACCGTGATAGGAAACCAAAATCAACATTGCATCCCAGGGAAGTGGCAGAGATTAGTGCTACCCTTAAAGACCTAAAGGTTACAGGAGTGTTGGTCTTGACCACAGTTCCATTCAATTCACCACGCTGACCCCTGTGAGAACTAGATGGATGGCAGAGAATGAAAGTGGATTATTGAAAACTCAACCAAGTGGGAGCCTTAATTGAAGCTGCTGAGCTGGATGGAGAATCTTTGTGAGAACAAATTAGCACAGACTCAGCTACGTGGAATGTGGCTATTGATCTGGTAAATATGTTCTTTCCATACTCATCAGAAAGGCAGACCAGGAAAACTCCATAGGTGTTTGCTGATAATTTCTTGTATGTCAATCTCCATTTCAAAATCTTTCCCCAGGGAACTCGATTGTGACACACTGTGGGAGCCAAAAATATAAAATACCCAAGTCTGCATTTGTGTATGACACATATATAGTGACTTTTTGGTTACTAAACCAAGCCAGAGCATTTATCTACTGAAATACGCATTATTGAATTGCAAATTATTTCAAAAGGTATTTATCTTTCAAATTAAGACATTAAAAAAAAATTTTATCGTGTGTGGATATCATGATCTGTAAATTCATTTAACATCAGTGGTTAAACAGTTTTTAAAGATGCTCATAAAAGTGACTTTTCTTTAGCTAAGACATTACATGTAAGTTTCACTAAGGGTTATCAGTTTAAAATCAGTAGTTTCTGGAAGAGGCCTGTATTGACGTGCGCAGAAACGAGTTTATCTGATTACTCTTCAATGATCACAGAGGCACCATAGCATAGCCCTGGCTTCTTTTCCATTAGAGTAATACATTTATTCATTTCTACAGATAACTTTCTGTTACTAACATCACAACGAATATGTTTAAATTTGATTAAGTTGCATTGAAAGGAATATTCTCAATTTCCAAATCACTACCATGTACAGAGTTAAAATGGCCAACCACTTGGAACTTTGTTTATACTGTTTCAAGAAGGGTTACTATTTGCTTCTAGAATATTATTCCGTGTTCTGCTTTGACACACTACAAAAGGATACGTGGCATCTCCATTTTCAAATCCCTTGCCATCTGGATTTAAGAGAGTGGGTTGTGGAAAACTGAGTCAGGGACCCAGGGCTTAGCTTGAGTCTCATCCTTTAATTATTTAGTATCAAAATGGGGTTAATTTTGGTTTTCTACTCATCTATATTCTAAGTATTTAGTGAAATTAAATTTAGAAACAACAGTATTATAAATACAAAATTAAATGATGACATTCATAATAGATAAAACACGGGCCTATAGACCATTCCTTTTTTCAAAAACCAAGAGTTGTAGTTTCTAGGTAGCTATTTACTTTAAAAATTCTTCAGCATTAGCAGTGTGAAATGTGTGAGTGAACTCCATCATACATCCTAGAGACATGTAGTTAGCATTTGAAGTATTCTCATCAGGAATCCACTTCCCAAATGGCTGTTCAATCATTTCAATGATCTTTAGCAAAATTTACACCAGAAGGTTCATTAAATTGCATAAAGCGTATTAGGAATGATTTTCCATTTATGAAATGAATCGTAGTCTAGATAAGTGGTTAGCTAGAAAGACTCTGGCTCTATCATCTTTGTAGGAAGGTGGTGCTAAGAATCTATTAAACCCAGCACTGTTCAAAGCCTTTCCTAAAGTCCTGTATGTCCTTTGTCCGCCTACTTCACAGACCTGAGCCTGCGTTATCTGGTTTGGTTATTGGGGTACTGTTGTATCTACCTAAGAATGAAATTTATACTCAGGTTTCTTTCAAACTTTCATTTCGATATTGTGGGTCTTAAGAAAAGAAAGGGTGAATTCTCTGGCATTACGGGAAGCATATGTGTAGTCCCTGGCTAATAAGTGCTGTATGTTTAGAAGAATTTGGGCTAAGATTCACTTTCATACCATCTGGTTGCAAGGTTACCAGGGAGGAGACCTATGGCCTTTACCTTCCTCTTCTAATTGCTGGAGAACACTGATATTTACTAAGAGACTGGACATTTGATGAAAAGTTACATTGACTTAGGTCAATTTCTAATCCATTTAAGAAATTTGAAAGTCATGCAGCAAATTTTAACATAGAAAACAACTAATCATACTACTATAATTCTAATATAATCATTCATAACATTTTGGGAGATTTCATTCTTTTTCATGTGCATATTTGAAATTTATATGTACAACTTTATATCCTAATTATTAAATTTAGGTCAGGGGTCATGAACTGAATCAAGGTCTCCAAGGGTCAACTGGGTGGGGACTGTGAATCAAAGGGGTTTATTATGTGTTCCTTGCCTAGAGGGAACAGTTACTACTCAGCTCCAAATGATTGTTGGAATGCAAATGGGCTCAGTTTTGCTAGTTATTCTGATTTTTTTGAGAAGAGCCAAACAAACATGATTTTTATGTAAATTTTATCAATTTTAAAATGTTGGTTACTACATTAAAAAATTTTAAAACATTGTGTAAGCCAAAGATTTATACATGAGCTGATAGTTTACCACATTTCACTGGTCATAAACATTTTTTTGTTACTAAATAGCCTCTGAGAGCGTCATTTTTTTAAAAGATTTTTTAAAATTTATTCATTTGAGACAGAGAGATACAGAGAGAGAGAGAGAGAGAGCATGAGCAGGCGGAGGTGCAGAGGGAGAGGGAGAAGCAGGCTCCCCGCCGAGCAGGGAGCCCGATGCAGAGCTCCATCCCAGGACCCTGGGATCATGACCTGAATTGAAGACAGAGGCTTAACCATCTGAGCCACCCAGGCACCCTGAGAGCATCATTTTTATAAAGCCGTCTAATAGTACATTGTGTAGATGTAATACATTTTATCATCTTTCATCTATTTTTGGACATTTAGAGGTTGTTTCCACTTTTTCTCTGCAATGAACATCTTCATGCATATTGCTTTGTTCTGTGTTGTTCGTAGAATTACAGAATCAAAGGGATGATCGTTTAAATCACTCCTTATGTACCACATCAAATATTTTCCAAAAGGTTTGTATCAATTTATGCTCTTTCTAGCAGTGATGTCTGAAAATATAATTTCACCTTATCTTTGTTATCATTGGAATATACACCAGGAAAAAAAAATCTGACAAAGAAGAAAAAGGTACCTTCTTGTTGATTTAATTTACATGTCTGTTTGTTAGGGTGAACATTAGTCCATATGCTTGTTTACCACTTTTCTTTCTTTTGTGACTTGTCTATTTGTTTCCTTTGTCCTTTGCCTATGGGGAAAACTCCTACTTTGAAGTCTTAACAATGTCTATCTATGCAGTAGCCAGGTATAAATAAACATCAACACCTGCTTCATGTTTAAAACATCTGTTTTATGGGGCTTTTCTTTTCTCTACTAGTTCTCAGCTTTCATCCTTGGGTCTCTCACTGTCTCACATGGCAGCATCCAAAACAGAGGCAAAATGATACGGCTGTGGCTCCTTAGTTCATTTTGTGGGATATAATTCTCCAGGTGTAAGACTGTTCCGGAACCTGGACTGGATGGCCCCACGGAAGAACCAAGCGGCACCCGGAGATCTTGGAGGATAGGAGGTTTATTTAACCCCGGTGTGCTCAGAGGAGAGTGAGCTCTGAAGATCTGAGCCCTGAGCCCAAACAAAGAGGGTAATTTATACACTTCTACTTCCGCATACTGGCACTTTTGGCGCCTGCGGGGAGCGGGGGCAGGGAGAGGAACCCGGAAGAGCCCCAGGGCAGGGGCTCTTGCTGGCTTGGTCAGCCATCATAGGACACAGATTTTTCCCCTTCAAGGGGAGCTACCCCCTCTGCTGTGTTTATATTCTGCAAGTAGCCCAAGCCTTCTCTTCATCCTTCCTTTCATTCTTTCAGAGTGAAGTAAAAATGCAAATAGGTTCATGTCCCCTCCTGCTTAAAGCAGTGTTCTTTTTTTTTAAGATTTTATTTATTTGAGAGAGAGAGAGAATGGGAAGGGCAAGGGGCAGAGGGAGAAGAAGAAGCAGACTCCCTGATGAGCAGGGAGCCCGACAGGGGGCTGGATCCCAGGACCCTGGGACCATGACCTGAGTGGAAGGCAGACGCTTAACATATATAACATATGTAATCTTATAGCATCGTGCACTTTTCCTCCATGGCCCTTAACACAGCTGTCCTCTTGACTCTATTCCTGTGATGACTGGATTAATGATCGTCTGCTCCATAAACTGCAAGCTCCATGAAGCAGGCAAGCGCCACATCTATCTTCGCCCATGACTCCATCCTCAGTGCCTACTGGACTGGCTGGCATATGGAAGATATCAAGGAGATAGCGGCTGAGAGGATGAATGAGGAAAGCCCGCATCCCGAGGGAAGAGAGAGTCAAGAGGCGGGGTTTAACTCAAGAACAAAGCATCAGGCATGGAGGGCCGGCATTCTGAGTCTAGCTCCGTTTGCCACTGACGGTTTCCTTCTCCACGATCACTGTGTGCTTACCTCTGACTTGTAAAACGAGGAGACACAAAAGGAAGAGAAAAGAATGGAACAAGCTATTTCCTCGGCCCGCGTCCCTCCCACCCCCTCCCTCCCCGACCCTGGGAAATGCTAGGAGTTTGGCACAGTGGCATTGACAGTGGCTTCGAATGAGCCATCTGTGCGGGTGCTTCCGACAGCAAAGGCTCGGCCTTAGGGTGTTGTTTGCGGCTTCAGGTGTGGGCTGCTGGAATTTCACCACAAACATCGGTGACGCCATAGCTGGCCAAGGGGACAGTTTATCTTAGTGGTTAAAAGCCGAGCTTTTTTTTTTTTTTTTTTAAGAAGATTTTGTTTTAATAGACAACGTTTCAAAGCACAGAGCACTTTTTTAAAAATTTTATTTTATTGCAAACAATGAATCATGGAACACTACATCGAAAACCACAGCTTTTTACATTTAGATTTCAGCTTTGTCACCAACAAGGCAGATGGCCTTGGGTAAGTTGCTTAATGGCTTTAATCTTTAGTTTTCTCTGTAGCAAAATGGGTAGAAGGCTTGGTATGAAGTTTAAGTGAGCTAATGCGGGGAACTTGATCCACACAGACTAAGTACCCTCTAAGATCCCTCTTGTGGTGGCTCTAGCTGTGGTCCCAGAGGGAATCAGGAAGCCCCAATTTTGGGGAGGAATTTGAAGGTGGAAGGTGGAGTTCCACCATGAGTGGAGATGTAGGTAGCGAAATTTGATTTTGTGATTGCTCTTGAAACTTTACGGCAACCTCTAAGCGGACGCGGTCTGAGGAATTGTTTCACACAGGAGAGCAATCCTACAAGGGATCTAACTTGACTTTTGTCTTTCTTTTCACAGAGGACAGTCCTGTGAAAGAAGCAGCGATTTCTCACAAGATGGTGGCAGGGGCAGGGAAGTTACTGGTTCTTCTGAGACGGCTGTGGATCCCGGTCAGTAAGGGGGCTAGGGGTTTAAAGGAGGATGTAGCAGAGTCATTGAAAGCAATACTCTGGAGCTGGATTACTGGGCTCCACACTAAGTACAGTGGTGTAGAACTGGGGAATTTACCCAGACTTTGAGTTCCTTACCTAGAAAATAGGAGAAATAAAGCTATCTAATGCATAGGGATTTTTGTAAGAATTAAATAGTTAATTCATATAAGGCAATGGTTCTCAATGGGGAAGGGGGTAATTTTGTCCCCCGGGGGGACGTCTGGCCATTTCTGGAGACATTTTCTCGTTGTCCCAACTCGGGGGGATGGGCTATTGGCATCCAGTGGGTAGAGGTCAGGGATGCTGCTAACATCCTACAGCGCACAGGACAGAACCTGCCCTCCCCCGTCAAAGAATGATCCAAAATGTCAATAGTGCTGAGGTTGAGAAATCCGAAAATGAGGTAGTGAGAAGAAATCCTGTCTGTAGAAATTGTTCAGTGTCAACTCTCATGAATAAACTTTCAGTAGGGATGACAATACCATTTTTCATAGGGAGCTTCCCAAATGCTCACACCTCTCTTGACCAAGTAAAGGGGACCAAAAGGAGTTTTTCTTATTCTATGTTCTGATAAAACCATACAGATGACATTTTAGTTGTAAGATATGGCTGTCAGTTTCCTGTCTGGAAGACAAATTTAATTTCCCAACCAAGAAGAATAAGTGGCTTCCAGCCATCAAAATACTGATTTTTTTGTTTGGATACTTTGGAAGATACTTAATGATGCCCTCTTAGAGAATGAAGACATGAATTGAAAGGATTATTATAGAGAAAGCTCCATGGTACAAAGTTTTAGGAATATGTCACATTGACTTTCCTTCCAGTAACTTTCAGAATTTTGCTTGCACTGTCACAAGTTAATTACACCTATGGAAAGACAGGTGGGCAGACCTGCAAAGAGGAGGAGGAGGGCAGAAAATCTCCCAGAAGAAAGGCAAGCAGTTTCTCAATGGATCTGATGGCGTCCTCATCCAAAAACGTGGTGCCATTAGCAAGGGGGTGAGGGGGAGGGTGGGGCACCTTCTCCGATGTAGAAAGAAGGGAAAGCTTGTCTTTCCAACAGGAGAAGGGCTGTGCAGCCTTGTTGCTTGCTGTAGCTTTCTGTGTTGAGTAAGTTACACTTTTCCCTGTATAAAATTACTTTGTATCTTTTGCTCAGGTCTGCAGGTGCTTTCCTGTTGACAGTCACGTTAAGAAAATAGATCTAAGTTTAAAGGGCCTGTATTGGGAGGAAGTAGGGCTCTGCCGAAAAGCCTCAGAAGCTGGGACCAGGTGGGGCTGAGGGAATGGGACGTGAGGGGAGTGGCTGAGGGGGAATGGGTGGGGACAGGAGAGAGAAAGGGTGGGGTTCTAGAAGGTCGAGTGACTGCGGATCCAGTTTTTCCACCTACTCCTGCTTTAAGTAGAACAGCTATACCGCATCTATTTTATTATTTATTTATTTGTTAAAACAATTTTTTTGAGAGGGAGAGACAGTGTGTGCTCTTTAACGGGGCAGGGGGAGGGGCAGGGGAAGAAGGAGAGAATCTTGAGCAGGCACTTTGCTTAGCAGGAGCCCAAAGAGGGGCTTGATCTCATGACCCTGAAATCATGACCTGAACCAAAATCAAGAGTCAGACACTTAATAGACTGAACCACCCAGGCGCCCCTTTCACCTATTTTATCTGAATTTATCTATGTTTTGTAACATTATTATTCCAAATAATACTTCACTTTTTCTACTAAGGAGTTCCACTGCTAGTAAAAAAAAAAATGTAGAAAAAAAATGTTGAAAATCTCTGGCATATATGGATAAAAGGTAACCCCTTCTTTATAGAATGTTATAGGTCAAATGGTTTCCCCCAGAATTCTTTATTCGTCAAGGAGTTCAGTATCTCAGGAAAAAGTTAATGCAAAACCAGGATTATTTCCCAAAGTGAACAAGATCAATTCAGTTTACTCCAGGAGAAGGCTGTTAAACAATCAGCCAGGGCTCTTGTCCTCCAGGGACTCTCAAGGCTTATCACCCTGCCTTTGAACTTGGGATAGAGGGGAGGCTGAAGCAGAGGGGATGGAACCAACTCCTTATTAAGATTCCAGGTGTGCTCTAAGACTTCGGGACTTTGGGTGTCCCTGGAATTAGGACAACCCGTGTCCTTTCCCGGTGAACACCTGTAGGAGCAGTACCATAAGCACTGAGGTGAGCTCACCTCACTGATCTCAGCTGGCTGGTTCCGCCTAACAGATGTGCATCACATTAACACTGGGATCCTGTTTCCCTCCGTCCAGGAGCTTTGCAGAAAGGATCTGGTTGAACACTAGATGCCACTGTTGACTCATTCTGTTGTCTGTTAGCCGTTCAAATTACCCCTGTCTCAGCAAGGAGACACAATTAAAAAAAAAATAGCCTAGGTAAATACATAAAGTTTTGTTTTGTTAAATTTCCTCCCATTTAATGACTGATTTAGAGTTTTTTTTTTTAATTAAAGTTCAGAGGTTGTCATTTTCTAGACAACATTTGACAATTGGCAGGTAATAGATAATGAGGCATGAATGTTTCTTAAAGGAGAAAGGTCAGCTCACACTAGAGGTCTGCAAATAAAATGACTTTTGTACCTATCAATTTCTGCACAAAAGAGACTTCAGTTAACCCTCTAGCCTACTTGTTTCTCTGGCGTATCAGATATGCTTGTTTCTGTGGCATATCAGACTGTTTCCACTTTTGGCATTTACTTGAATATTATAATGGGATATATGTCTAACAGTTGTCTTTATTCCTCAATAGGCTAGGTTGTTGGCGTCATTACAGACTTTTTTCTTCTTTTCATAGACTTGATTTTTTAGAGCCATTTTAGGTTCACAGCAAAATCGAGCAGAAGGTACAGAGATTTTCCGTAGAGGCCCTGCCCGCCCCAGGCACAGCCTTCCCCATTACCAACAGCCCCCACCAGAGTGGGACACGTGCTACAATCAGTGAGCTGCTATGACATGTCAGTATCACCCAGTTGTCCACAGCTCACACTAGGATTCAGTCTTGGTTGCACATTGTATGGGTTTGGACAGATGTATCATGATAGACTTCAGCCATTACAATATCACACGGAATGTTTTCACTGCCCTAACAATCCTCCGTGCTCTGCTCCATCTATTCATCCTTCCTTCCTCCCTATCCCCTGGCAATCACTGATCTTTCTATTGTCTCCAGAGCTTTATTCTCCATTACTGGCTTTCCAGTTTTTTTTTTTTTTAAACTTTCCACTTTAAAAAGTTTTAACACAAAAGTAGAAAGACTAGCAAACCCCAGGAACATAGCCCATCACTTTAAAAACCACGAAATTTTACATAATCATCTATTTAATCCTCCTTTCAAGCAGGTTTTGATCATATTTTCTAATACTGAAATTGAGGATCAGGGACTCTAAGCAACTGCCTGACTTGATAGAGCTACCTGATGCTGCAGTCTGATTCAAGCCCAATTCTTTCTATTTCCAAAAAGTGTTCCTATCACACATCCTTCAGCTTGATTTCTACCAGATATGTGTGCCTATCTGAATAGCTCCATTCTCTCTTGAAGACCAGTCCTACAGATACATTTTCAAAAGCTTTTAAGATACATTTGCCAGAATCTTCTAAAGAGAGAACAATTTATCGTCACATTTAGTTATAGCTAGATTTGTAACCGCTGTGGATATTGTGAATATGTGTATATTTAGGCATTTTATTCTCCAAAGGAGTGAAAAACTACCAGAATATATTTGTGATCCCTTGAAAGCCATAAACCGGCACACCGCTGGGCGTTGCTCATGTTGCAGACAGTACACGGTCCTCTCCAGCTTGCACTGCCAACGTGGAAATGCCCCTGTGAGAACTTCCCTGGACAGCTGACCATTCACAGAGCCCAGATATTTTTAAATGAAAGCTGTTCTAGCTCTTATTCTTTATCTCCCATCTTCCATCTTCAAAACTATCTATCACACCTTTAAGTCCCTAACCCCTCCTGGAGCAACCCCAAGCAACCCCCCAATCCAAGTATGGTAGCTTGATTTTTTTTCACATGGAATGTGGTCCAGGATGCCCTTTTACAACTCTTGTCAGGTCCTTTTAGCTTCCTTTCATTATTATTATTATTTTAGCAAACTGAGCACTAAAGCTACACAGGCCCGTTAAGATGGGTTGATAGCTGGTAAAGAGGATGCCTCTCCCCAAGAGCAAATCACTAAAAGTTATTGGAAACACAAAATTGCAAGTAGCAATAGAGAACCCTTGCTCCATTTGAGTCCTCAAAATTCCCTCATCCTTCCAGAACAAATATGACCGACTCGGGGACAGCTCTCTTTGTACTCCCATCAGAAGGTGCTCAGAGCATTTATCATATTGCATTGAAATACACGTTTCCATGACTGTCACTCCCAGACAAGGCCTCCTCTTGGGGAACTCCAAATCCTGGCCATCTTAGTACCGCTGGTGACCTGATCTTTTCACAGTGCCTGGCCTGTGTTTTCCAACCCTGATTTCATGTTAGGCTACCTTTCGGGCTACAAATGTACAGATCTCCTCCCCTCCCTTCAGGCCTCCTGAGTCAGAATCAGGATTCAGGTTCAGCCTGGGGGAAGGAGAAAAACAGGGACTTGGGCAGTCACAGTTCTCCAGGACATCTGCCCACTACCCCATTTCCCCTGGCCCCCATTCATTCCTTGCCTCTCATTTGATTGAAGTATGGGCAACCTTTCTTGTTGATATCCCCAAGCAAATGATTCTAAAATATGCTTTATTATTCTTCTGCTACAGTAAGAATTTTGATTGAATATACACGAATTGTTACCCCCTTTGAGTCATGACTTGAGAAGAGTAACTCAGAGACTCAGATGTTCAATTTTAGAAAATCATCCAACTTTGGGATGGAGAACCACACCCAAAAGAAAAATGCCTCCTTAATTCATATTATCCATACACAAAGCAGAACAAACGTATAAGCATCTTTTTAGAATTATTTATGAGGGAAATACCAAAATGTTGAATTCAAACTAGGATAATAAGTGAGGAAATTAATTGTTCTATACCCCATATTATGAATTTACATTCCATAAAATGTTGCAGATATTCTCTTTGTCTTGTATGTTGTCGTTATTGTTTGAGTTCAGTAAATACAAAAATCCTTGTAACATCTTTCATAGTCTCACTAGAATCTGAGAGTCCTGTTTTTTTCCCATGATCGTGAATTTAAGTTTGCAGGAACATAGCACCTTTGCTGGATCCCTCTCTAACCAGTCTCAAAATGTAGGGATTTCTATGGGCTTTAATTCACCCTTTCATTAAAAAGGATGTTTCTTTTAATTATAAGTGTATTATAAAGAAAATATGAAACCTCTGTCCTAATGAGCAAGGCAAGAATAGACAAATAGGATAACTACAAATTTTGATAAGGACCATGAAATTGAACACTGGGGACCCCTCTCCATGGGGCATCAGGGACATCTTCTCTGAGAGGGGACCTGTGAGTTGAGACCTAAATAGCGGCTGACATCCAGTCACACAAAAACTTGAAGCTGGTCCAGTCAGATGGAGTAGCATGTGCAAAGCCCCAGAAGCGACAAAAAAGTTTGGCATAACTATGGGACAGAAGGGAGAGCAGTGTGCACCTAGAGCCTCATAAGGGGTGAATGCTGGGGCAATTGTGAAGGTGCAGTGGATGTTGTGTCCTCCAAAGGGCAACCGCTCAAGGGGTCTGTGCCAGGGAAAGCCACAGACTATGTCAATTTTAAAACAGTCACTCTTGCAATTTATAGGAAATGGATCGGAGGATGGCAGGATCAGGGATAAGGGAGGGGGGCAGCAGTGTGGATGAGGCTAAATGGGCAAAGTTGGAGATGTGTATTGGAGAGGGTAATGAACAGTAGTTGCTGATGGATTTGGATTTTGGAGGTGGCACAGGAGAAGGAGAAATCAAGGATGACTCATGGCTTTCTAGCTGCGGAAGAGCATGGTGCCATTTGCTGAGATAAGGAAGACTGGGGGGAGGGGCTGGATCATTTTCAATGGAGTGGCAAGAGTTTTTTTCCCTTAATAATTAAAGAATTCATTTTGTTTCTAAACACGCATGTAGAATTGTTTTTTTGTAACAGCTTTACTGAGTATAATTTATACCCCATGCAACTCACCTATTTAAAGTATATAATTCAGTGTTTTTTTTTTTTTTTTATCCACAGAGCTATGCATTTATGACCACAATCAATTTTAGAATATTTTATTATTCTAAAAGAAACCCTGTACCTTTTAGAGGTCACTTCCTCATCCTTCTTCACATCTGTCCCTGCCCCCACCCCAGACTCTAGGCCACTCATGTATTTTCTGTCTCTATAGAGTTATGTATTCTGGGCATTTTGTAAAAGTAGAATCATACAATATGTAGCCTTTTGTATCTGACTTCTTCATATAGCATAATGTTTTCAAGATTTATTCACATTGTAGCATTATCAGTAATTTACTCCTTTTTATTACTGGGTAATATTCAATTGTATGGATATACCACATTTTATTTATCTATTCATCAGCAGATGGGCATTTGGGTTGTTTCCATTTTTTTGGCTACAATAAATAATGCTACTATGAACATTTGTGTACAAGTTTTTGTGTGAATATCCAAGAGTTGTTGGTTTTTTTGGTCTTGTTTTTTAAATTTGAAAGATTTATTTATTTATTTTAGAGAGAGTGAGCGAGCATGTGAGCAGGGGAAGGGGTAGAGGGAGAGGGAGAAAGAATCCTCAAGCAGACTCCCCGCTGAGCAGGGAGCCCGATATGAGGCTGCATCCCAGGACCCTGAGATCAGGACTTGAGCCGAAATCAAGAGTTCAACTGACTGAGACACCCACGTACCCCTGGTTTTTTGTTTGTTTGTTTTGCTTTTTAATATGTGAAGTTTGCAGTCTTTACAGAATAGCCAAATGGAGAAGCCAAGTTGCTGTCATGGTTCCATGCTTTCTTCTTACAGCTGACCTTTTGACTTTTGTCATTCTATATAGGAGACTCTTGTCTACTGTAAACCAGCCACCCTGACTTCTGAGATGGCCACATCAGGTCTCTTTCTATTCTATACCCTGGCTGCTAAATCTTTCAGGCGGGAAGTATCTTGCAGCTGGTCAGTTGATGGGTCTTCCATGCTGGAGTTGGCTCACACTGTTATTCTCATGGGTGACTCCCTGGGGGAAGGAGGGCAGCCTGACACCGACCCGTGGAGGGGAAGAGCTGCATCACTGAGACAGCCCTGGGTTGGAAGCCCAGCAAATTGCTTAAACCTTCTGGCCCTCATCTGTAAAATGGCAATATTCAGTTATACTGATCTCACTGAGCTGTTGCTAAGGATAAATAAAATAATACCGAACACTCTCCTGATGCAAAGTGGTTTCTTAATAACTGATTTTATTATTATTATGCAGCCACCTCTCCGTGGGCTATTGGTAACATGACACGAATTTCTTCTCTGGTCAGTCTGGCTGTTACCAAGTCTGCTTAATATCACTTTCTGCGGGGCGCCTGGGTGGCTCAGTCAGTGAAGCGTCTGCCTTCGGCTCAGGTCATGATCCCAGGGTCCTGGGATCGAGCCCCACATCGGGCCCCCTGCTCAGCGGGGAGCCTGCTTCTCCCTCTGCCTCTCCCCTGCCTGACTTGTGCTCTCTCTCTCTCACGCCCTCTCTCAAGTAAAAATAAATAAAATCTTAAAAAAAAATCACTTTCTGTATCAATAATACATGGATAATAATACATACTTCATAGGTTACTATAAAGATTAAATGAGATAAGAACTGTAAAGGACTTGGCATAAAATATATTATCAGCAAATGACAGCTTTGACTGTTTCTTTGGTAAGCATGTATCTTTTGAGCACCTACTATGAGCTGCTTTTCTAGTAGAAATCCAGCGGTGAATAGAATCGAGTCCCTGCTCTTGTAGAATCTGCATGGTTGCCATCATCGTTATTGCAAATCTGGTCTGTGTTGCATGAGCGAAGGGGAAAGGAGAAGCAGGTGTATCTCAGATGATGCCTAGGGAGGATATTGACCCTTTTTCTGTTTTACCTGGAAAAGCAGACCCCTTCCCTCCTTCCTAGGAGCAGACAAAGAAAAACCTCTAAAGAGCTCAAGCTGTTACTATGCGAGCCTACTGACTGTCTCCCTTGGCCTTTCCCGCAGTCCTCGGATGGGTCCCTGCAGACTCCCACTGCTCAGGCAAGGCTGTCTGCTCAGACCACGGTGTTGAATTCTGCTCTGCATGCACGGTTTTAACTCAAATCGCCTGCATACTTGGAAATTATTATTGATGTTCTCAACTGTTTACTAATGTGGCAGCGGCTGTGATTTGTGCTTTAATATTTTTTTCAAAGCCCATTTACTTTGTAAGTGCCGTTCTAAAGTGCTCAGGGGGACTCCCAAGTGGCAGATGCTCGTGGACGCGTGTGCAGGATGGTTCACCAGGAGATGGCAGCAGAGACACATGATGTGGGTCTCCCAACCAGGTGCCCTGGACCTTGTTGGCAGGGTTTCTCATACTTGCCCAATTTGTTGTTGCTCCTGTGGTTTTCTCATGTAAGCATTACAGATAATCCCACAAATAGGACATTTTAGGGAACGTGTTTGGGAATGTGAGCAAGATCTTTGCGGATATGGTCTTACATCCTGTCACACTAAACTGTGGCTGACGGACCTTGGAGAGTACGTAAAAAAGGATTAATACAGCAAAGTGATGGACAGAAACTTGCTACAATTTTAATAGGACATTTAAAGCATATTACAGGTTTGTTAACAATGGAGAACATTATATTAAAAAAAGACTTGCAAAGAGGGGATAGATGTGAAAGTTGATTTTATTTGATTTCAGGTATTAAGATGCTTGCTCTGTGTTGTGATTCCTGCAAGGGTGATTGGAGCAGAGCTCTGCTGCCCTTGCAGCAAAGGACACCATCTACTGTGCCTCCAGCTCCTTCCCAGGGTCCTTGAGAAAATGTCTGTGTATGTCAAACATAACATAATGCGGCCTGCTCCTTGGTGCCTTCTGTGGGTATCCTAGACAGTTTGACAGGGAAGGAAGGAATGAGTCTGCAGGCACTTTGAAATCTGTAATATAGGTATGTTTTCCAGTTTCAGCTCTGCCATACCCCAAAGGAGGTTTCAAAACAGAACAAGAATACACACTGCTATGATGAAGGAAAATGTTGGGGCAGAAAGAGGGTACAGTGGACGACATATGGTCTTGCTCCAGGCAATGGACAAGTCTTTCATGTGCCTGCATTTGCCCGCAGTACCAGCTGCATAATTTGTGGGCCCAGAGCAGAAAGGAAATGTGGGATCTGTTGTTCAAAATTATTAAGATTTCAAGATGGCAGCAGCAGGGGATGATCTCAAATCTGGGGACCGTTCTGAGTGTGGTGCCTTATGCAACTTCATGGGTTTCACACTCATGAAGCCAGCCGTGTGTGTGTGTGTGAGAGAGAGAGAGAGAGAGAGAGAGAGAGAAGCTTTTAAAAAATTCTGTTTTCAATGCTTAGTCTTTTTAAGACAGGGTTTCTCAACCTCAGCACTATTGACACATAGACCAGATCATTCTTTGTAGTGGGGGCTGCCTGGTGCAGGGTAGGGTGTTTAGCAAAATTTGTTGTCTATGCCTAGATGCCAGTAACACCTCCCACCCCCAGCTGTGACAATCAAAAATATCTGGAGACATTATCAAATGTTTCCTTGTGGGGCAAGATCACCTTGGTTAAGAACAAATGCTTTATGGAAAGGTTTTACAACACTCCCAAAGATAGCTTAATGCCTTATCTTTCTCTTTTTTCTTTCTTTTCCCCATCCAAGCACGAAGGAAAATATGAAATGCTCTTTTAGGCCGGTGCCCAGGGGTGCGGTTCCTCTGGCTTTGGAGGCTCCTGCAGGGTTCGGGGGCGCCATGGTTCTACGCATGCGTAATTGGTCCTGGTTGCCTTGGGTGGCTATATATTTCACAGAGCGTCTGTTCTCTGAGCCCTGGAAATGTATCCTTTAATCTCTGACTCAGAAAACCCCTTGACTCTGGGAGGAGGCACCAAAGGCCTTCTCATGACAGGCAGGGAGAGGGCTGTTTGGATTGCTAATTTGTTTTCACTTTTTAGTCTGTTTTTCCTTCCTGCTGATGTTCCTCTTTAGACCTCGAGTATGAATAATTCTGCATAGCCTGAGGGAAGAAGCAGGAGGCCAGCTTGTAGAGTTGTTTGTACTGTAATGAAATAGAAAGTTTAAAAGCCCAGTCAAGCCTGAAGAGTTGGAAAAGGAGGGAGGTCTAGGATGTACTTTAAAAATCACTCATAAAACATGGCCTCTTGGAGGTCGGGAAAATTAATTGCCCACTCACTTAGAAAGGCACCCACAGCAGAACTGTATCCACCACCCCCAAATGTCGAGTCTCAACACAGTGTCCCAACCACTTAAATGCTCTTCAAGATATTGTTATTAATCCTGTATTTTAGGAACTGTCATTTTGAAAGCCAAACCAAGTATTGACATTTTCTGGATTGTGGGTAGTAACTTGATAACTAGCCATCTGAAAGATCTGATCTCTACTATTTTATATTTGGTAGCTCTGGTACAGAAGTGGTTGGGTTTAATCAAATTTAATGGCAAAGAAGTCAAGAACCCTAGGCCCAAGTACTCTTCTGAGCCTTTAGCTGTGTTCATTAGCCACAGACAGGACATCTTCATGATAGTTATTCTGAAAATGTACAGATTTATTAAACGTTGTATGGCTACGTGATATTATAAGTATGCACTTATGTGGAGGTGATTCTTCAAAACTGTGAGCTCTTTGAGGTCTATAAATCTCTAGCAAATAGACCAATACCTATTATATAACAAATGCTCAATTAATGTTGAGAACTGGTTGAAAGCCGTGATAGAAACTTGACAAATGAGTAGACTAGATCAGTAGAAACCCTCTTCACTCATGGAAAGACAAATTATCAACATGCCTTTTTACTAGGAAATGAAAGGTAGCATAGGGTGGTAGAATGGAGTTTTAAGCCCTTCCTTCCTACCCTCTTTCTTGGAGGGCATCTTTGACTATTGGAATTAGTATAATACACTAGAGTTTTGGTCTGATGTGTCATCAATACTAGCCATAGACAAGTTTGTTTTTTCTGTAGCTGCTATATACTGAGGAAATGGAAGAACCAGAATATTTACTCTCCTTTCTTCAGATGAGACTGGCTGGTTGAAAGCCTGTCATGGGGATAAATGACTAAAAAGACAGAGAAGACTCTAAGGGTGGGGGGTGGGAAGAGAACAAAGATGGAGACCAGAGAGGAAGAGCTTCTTGATGCCCACCTGAGGGGAACTCCATGGATTCCTCAGTGAGAGAAGTAAAGAACAATTTTGTACCGTCCCCTGGATTCCTTTTTAAGTAAAATACAACCATGAATCTCAGATATAAAGTTAACATGTTAGTGATGTTATTGAAGTTATTAATTAACATGGGAACAAATAAAATATTACAAGCAGCGCAAAGGAGAATTCAAAGAACCAACAATAATGCCGCAATAAACCCACAAATTGATGCAAAACTGGGCTCATTCCACAGCAGGGGAGAGAAATCAATGGTATTTTCAGGGAACAAAATTCATTTGCATGTCTGTCGACACGAATCATTTTCATTACTGTCAGCTATGTACAATTCACAGTGTTGTAAAGTAGCTCAAAGTCAATAAGAGGCACAGAGGTCTTATAGAGTCCAAGAACTGGAAAGATTATACTTAGACAATGCCTCGCTTTCCACTGAGGACAACCTGTACTCTTTTTGGTCCCTGTCAGTCTTTTACAAATTTTTCCCACAATTATGTTTAATTGTCTAATAGTAGCATTTTCTTTTGGGAAACAGACTGTGCTTTCAGGAAAAGCACCTGATTTTTAACTTCCTCTTCAAACAGCTTCAACAAGCCAGGATGAAATGTGTGTGGGTAGCATTTAAGATGAGTGGAGCAGGCTGAGAAGGACTGTTGTTTAACCACGGGGCTTACAGCCAAGCTTTAGACCAAGTGTTACCAACCTAAGTGTAATCTTATTTAGCCTCTGCCCTACCTTGAGCTACATCCTGTGGGCGCATGAAAGTCTTGATGTTACGACTTAGAGCTCCTTCAAGAACAGAAGAGCACAGCATCGCCCTTCTGTGATTCTTTGAGTGCTCACGTGGGGCTGGCTCTCTGTGGGTCGAAGGGGCAGGAGGGTCCTTAGAACAGTCCTTCATGTGATTTGGAGGGTGGGAAGGAAGGACGTGGGTGTGTGGAGGGGAGAGGAGGACCTTCTTTTTTTTTTTTTTTTAAGACACCTATGTCTTTATTTTATTTTATTTATTTGAGACAGAGAGAATGAGAGAGACAGAGAGCACATGAGATGGGGGAGGGTCAGAGGGAGAAGCAGGCTCCCTGCCGAGCAGGGAGCCCGATGCGGGACTCAATCCCGGGACTCCAGGATCATGACCTGAGCCGAAGGCAGTCACTTAACCAACTGAGCCACCCAGGCGCCCGAGAGGAGGACCTTCTAAGTGGAAAGAACTCTTTGAGAGGAGGATGCTAACAAACCTGGATGGTAATGGTTTTCTTTCATCACAGTGTTCTTGCAAAAATGGGGAAAAAAAATGCAACATCTGAAAAGTCAGTTCTGACTGGTCTTTGTTGACCTCATAGTGCAGACAGAAAGAAACCATTTGAAGTGGAGTGGTAAAAATAGAAAAGAAATCTATGCTTTTAAAAGAAGGAGACATAAATATTTGTGGGGAAAAGCAATGGGCCTGAGGCGGCCTGGTATCTGAATCATGGAGTCATGGATTGCACGAGTCGTTGTATACAAAGTCAACCTCCAGGTTTGGGGGTGAAGGATGACCATCGCAAATGTACCTTTTTGTGAGGAATTTGGCACAAGCCATTGCTCTGAATCATGAAGCTCTATCTGCCTACTCATTTTCCAGCATCTTCCTCCAATAGGCAAACGGTGGTGGGGAGCTCCTTTGTCTCCTTGGACTTGAAGTTTTGAAAATCCATTATGAATAATAATAGTTAACTCCATGTCTTATTGCCATAGCACTTGAACAAGTTAGTCTGAAGAAGAGGAAAGAAGAAGACACAAAACTTCTTTTAAAACCATTAAAACTCTTTTAACACAAAGTGTGATTCCATTACATCCATGCTTTAGAGAGAGTTTAAAAGCCAGATGTCATTTGTGGTTCTAACTCGTTTTCATAATTTTAGCTTTAATTCAGAATAGCTGGGGTCTTTGGATTGGTTTTGGATTTGGTCTTTGGATTAGAATCTTCTTCTCACTGTTAATTTAAATATGAAAATGAAGCTGTCGACTTGCTCTTTCTGAGTAAACATACAGACAAAAATATGTCTGTGAAACTTGAGAGTATTTGAGGATTTTTTTTTTCTTATGTGAATGGTTGGAACAATAACAAAGTTAAGCCAGAATGGAGAATTGACTTCTTCCTGCACTGTATTTATGTCACGTCCAGTGTCTCAAAGAGAAGTTGGCTCTGAACCATTCATTTAAAATAGGTCATCTGTGAATTAACAGAATGTAACACCCCCAATTCTCAGCTGAATTAAGGAAATAATCCAATCAGGGCCCCTGGCAGATACAAATGTCTGGTTTAGATCTCCCAAGTTACTAGAAGAGTGACGACTGAATTGGAAAAAGGGCAGAGTTTGACACGTAGAGTGATTTATAAGTCCCTGTTCCATGGAAAAATCAGCCTAAAATCAATTGAAGTTTTACCTGCATTATGCTCTCTTTCAAACTGCATGGGGCTTTAGGAATAGTCAGTATATCAGATGTGTAAAGATATAAATGCACATCGTGGGCCTGGAAGTGTTTCTCCTCCCATAGGTGAGTCTTGATGATATATGAATGAGATTGGGGAGGGTAATCGAGATGCGGTCTCCTTTTCTTGATCAATGCTGGAAGCCGAAGCTGAGGAAGGAGACTGCATTACTGAAAGCATCTTAGCATTCTGGGGTTGTGAGGGGCCCAGAGAAAGTGTGAGTTATGGTTTCAGAGAAGTAACCCTTCGGACGTACCACACCTACGGGAAAGTTGGAAAGAAAGACTAGTGAGAAAAACAGACATGCAGAGAAGGGCCTCAGTTCTTCGGTGGTCACTCCTTTGCAGGTGACCAGGCAACAGCCAGGTCCTCAGCTGTCGTTGGTTCTCAGGTCCTCTGCTGCTAGTAAAAGACATTAAGGGCTCAAGTGTTCCCCAATGGGGTGGAGACGTCGACTTTTGCTTGAATTGATAGAATTTTAAGGCCGGAATGTCCCTGGATGGCTGTTCTGGAAGAACCCAAGTATCCATCCGCTGCTGTTATTCTTATTATTAACAGTTTATTTCCACTTGGCAGCAGTGGCTAATGTAATATCACCTCTCCGGTGACAGTGGTAATGAGGGCCAGGGCTGCCTGGACTCCCAGCCTGTCTGCCAACGGCTGTCTTCCGGGTGCTCGGGGGATCCTGGTTTCCAGAATTTCCCCTTCTCTCCTGGGGTGTGAGGTTGACGGTTGAGAAAACGCCAGGTTAGGGGGCTCCTGAGAGAAGATCACAAAGTTATCCGGAGCCAGAAACGGAAGGCCCGGACTTGTCATGGTGCTGTGGACTCGCAAATGAGTGTGGAGAATAGAGAGCTTGAGAGGTGGCTGAGGTAGTGTTACTGACCTTCAGATGCCTCCTACCCTGGGGCAGGAGCAGACTGGATGTAGCTGGTGAATGGTACTGCTTACACCCTGTAGCTACATATGTTCTAGGACCTGTAGCACAGAAAAATACTTTATGGAGTCCTGAGATTGTCCCTCGACAATCAGTGATCAGGGATAGGGATAAGCTGATGACCGTTGTATGAGGTGAACTAATGGGACTGACTTTGGGGTAGGGCTTAACTAAGTGTGCCCACTTTATAGAAACACTTCATTTAAAGTTCTGAAACCCAGTGGGAGGCAACAGAAAAACCTTCCATTGCAAATCAGTGGCTGAAACATCTCAATTCAGATCTGACCCACCCAGGCCTCTCAAATCTTCCAGCAACTCTTCACACTTCGCTGGGGGAAAAAAATGTGTAAATTACAGCAATTCTTTACACGTCACTGGGAAAAAAAGATGTTCAAGTTAACCCAAGGGGTTAAAAAATTCTTTTTGTTTAAAAATAAAAAAAAACCAACCCATTTAAAAACAAAATACTTGTGCAAGGCAAAATTTCAACTTAGCACCTAAAAATCTAGAGGGAAAATAAGTTTCCTTCCTACCCCAGCTCCTCAGTCCCTCATTTTTCTCCCTAGAGACAACAGACTCCCTGCTATAAGCTGCCAGAGACAGTCTTTTCGAATCCAACTGTGTATGTGTGTGTTTATGGGTCTATAGTCTTTTCAAATGCAAGTGTATGTGTGTTCATGTGTGTTTACCCCATGTCCATAAATATTAGCACATTGTACATGGTGTTCCGCATTTTGTTTTTTTACATATCTTATCTTGGAGATGATTTCATATGATATTGAGCTGCCTCGTTTTTAAAATGTTGCAAGAAATATTACAACATATATTTCTTCTTACTCACAGATGTGAGTAAATCTGTGGGATTAGTTCTAAAAGAATGGAACTGCTGGGTCAGACAGTATATGTGTTTTTTATTTTGATATATACTGACAAAATTCCTCCAAAAAGTGTGACCCATTTACACTGATACAAGCAGCGTATCAGAGTATTTTCTTCCTTACGTTCCTACTAACACCGCCCAGGTATGTGACAGAGTTAACAATGTCTTCTTTCTGTGTCTTCTCCATCTATGCAAAGTGGAGCTTCTGTGTAATATTAGCTAACTTTCAAAAAAGAAATTGTGGTTTCCTAGATAATGTGGCTCTTCTTACTTCTCCTTTGAATATTTAGAGAATGAGTATATGATGAGCTGATTCCATTTGGTAGAACGGTTTGGATTCTATATCTTATTTGATTCTAACTGGGTTGCATGCATGTCTTCAGGCCACTAATGAAAATGAGAGGACATAGTTCTTACTTCCAGGTAGTTTGAAATGTTTAACAATTAAAAGGAAAACAGAAGACCTGGAAAAATATTTAGTAAGGTGCTTTGAAAAATTTGTGGAGAAAAATATATATCTGGATATATATCTCCTCTTGGCATACAGATCAGCATAGGCTTGCTTGCTTGAGGTCTCTATGGAATCAGAACATGGTAAACATAGAGGAATAGACCAGCCGTGAATGGAAGCTGACCCTTTGGTGGGCAATCTGCGGAAGGTGAGCAGCAGATAGGAACTGAGCAATGGGAAGAGTATAGCTGGAATTTTAGGAACTTGGCTGTGGCAGGAAAGGAGAAGGAGGGAGTCAGTGGAAAGGAGACAATTATAGAATGCAGGGAAGACAGGTCTGGGAGGAGCCCAGAGTGGCTGAATTCGCAAGCACAGATGGAAAGGAGAGAGGACACATCTTGCAAAGAGGGGGATGGGTGGTTAGTGATACCAGCTGAGATAGCTCAAAGCAGGGGCAAGAGAAGTTGATTTAATACAGAGAGTAAGGGATTTGCAGAAGACTCAGGTGTAAACCTGGGATTAATCTCCACAAGGTTGGTGACCCTCTGCCTGTCTGGGTTTCCTGCTTGTGAAATGGGGGCACTCTGCTTTTCTTAAAATTCTGGGGATCAGATGGGGTAGCGTATGTGAAAGTGTCTAACACAATGCCTGGGACAGTCATCTCTAGTAAATATGGTGGGTCTGAATCTAAAGGCTAAAGATTTGAGGCACAGGAAGATGTCTGGGCCCATGGTCTGGGGACAGAGCACAGCAGTGAGACGTGGGTGATGGGGAAAGTGAGCCGTATTGGAACTTATGTGGAGGGATAGGTAACATTTTTAAGCCAATGTAAAAATTATACTTCTTAATATATCTCTGCAATAAAGGAATGATTGAAGGGAAATTCCCAAGCAGCTAAATGAATATGGTTATTTATAGTCAACTAGGACCCATTTTTAAAAAGTGATCTGTTCTTGTCAGATAGGCAACAGACATGGCTTAGGAAAACTGTGGGCAGGACCCAGCTATACACACAGTATCCTGTGTACAAATCCATTCATGTTTTGAATCATTTCTTTCATACAGTCTGGTCTTCAAAATACAATCCGTATTGATTCAGGAAGAGAGTTGCTTTCTTCCCATGATAGGAGGCTCTGGTTTGGCTGATAGAGACACAGAAACAAGCCATGAGGGATTTAGGGGATATTTCCTCTGTATTTATTTATCTTGCCTCTTTTTTCACATTGATCAGTTATCAGAGAAGTTCTTTCTTATACTGAGATGTGTCTTCCAAGGAGAAAATGGACATAGGACTCAAAAGAAATCCCTTGATATGGAAGGGTTGTTGGAATAAGGTAGGAGACCCCAAAAGGTAATTGTGATATCAGGGTTTCACCAGTTCATTACAGATTACCGCTCTTGCAAGGATATCAAAATGCGCCATGAGCATTACATTATTTCACATTGCATTATATGCCATAGCATTACATTACATTATGATATATACAATATATCATATTGATGATGAGGAGGAGCAAAAAGGAACAGATCAGATCCTTGCCCATGCTTATAGACTCAGTCTAGAAAATGCAATAGTCCCAGGGTAAGGATGCAAGGAAATTTTAAGGAGTAGGAGCTCCCAAAGAAGGAAAAACCAAAGTTCCCTCACTAAGGTTTATATTCATATTCATCATTCCAGATGGCTACAGCTCCAACCTAGCTGAAAATTCGAGAATGCAACTTTGGGTCCCGCCAGCCACCTTAAAAAAATGCCATGGCTGTTGATTGAGGGTAACAAAGCCCAGCTGCAGTGCTTTTCTCCCCACCAGCTCTTTCAGTGGGGGGAAATGGGTCTATAAACCCAGACCCCTCTTGAGGCATGGAGGGAAGAAAATGTCTGGGTCCTCGCTTGACACCTGGACCTCACCGCGGTGCAAAGTGAAACTCATCAACTCAGGTGGCAGAGAAAAGCAGATGTTTAGCACGGCTAAGTGTAAAGTGTGGGAGAAATGGCTTTATGGGCCTTTGGCTGAGCTGCTCACATTTGAATGTTATACACAGGAGGTCCTCAGGTAGTGAAATAATAGAAACAGACCTTACTTCATGAAGTAGTATATTCTGGATTGGCAGTAGCAGCAACCACCCCTAACACAAAGGAACATAAGGATCTACTCTTTATGTGAAAGAGTTTTCAGCCAGTAAGCGCTGCTTGTAATGAAAAAGTAGGGGCACTGTTTCTTTCATTTTAAACATGTATTCATCATCAGAGGGGATGATGTTGACTCGTGGCAAGAATATTTCCCAAAGCACTTTCAATGGTATGATTTTCTTTAGTTTCTACGGCCGTCTATGAGAGAAGTAGGGATTATTGCCTATAGAAATTGAGGCTCACGCTGGTCAAAAAATTTGCTCAAGACCACCCAGCCAGCGGTAGTGGAAAAGTCCAGAGTTCTTGCCACCCAGCCGGTGTTTCTCAAGGCATGGTATGGACCACGGGGTGGTGCACGAGATGATTTGTTGTGGTATATCAATTAAAATGGAAACAATTTAATAGTTGTGTTGTTATTTTATACTGTATTAAAAAGGCAGAATCCCTTCGTGGTTAACTCAGGTTCAACTCAAGTTCCAGAGCATTCCTGCCCAGATCTCAGTGCCAATTCTACTAATTACTGTGTGATTCCTTCCTCATCAATCCAAGCCTCAGTGTACCAATCTATAAAATGGGGATGAAGCAGCCCCTACCTCATAGGGTGGTGGTGAGGACTGATGGAGCTAATATTTGTAGAACACTTGTGGGGGGCCTGACACACCCTAAGAGTACTATGTTTGTTGAGGGAATAGTAACAATAGCACATTAAACTTATGATTGCATGGATACTTTGAATTTGGAGAACGTAAATGGGGATTTATGTTAAAAAATAGATGGGAATAATTTTGAAATAAAAGAGGTAACTAATAGGAGAGGGGGGGAGCAGTGATATATGAAGAAAGTGGCCGGCGCTTGGGAAGCACTCGTCCATTCCACAAAGAAGTCTGAGCCCAGGGGGAGGCACAGGGGCTGTGCCTGGTTGACGTTCTTTGCAAGGGAAAGATGGCCGTGGAGTCGGCCTGTAGCAGGACACTGGCTAGCTCTCCTGATCCATCTCTCTTCTCATCTTTTCCAAATAAGTCATTGTCTAGGCAACGTTCCTTAGACTCAGAGAGCAGGCATGAAAACGTACTTGAGCAAGAAATAAAGTCACTGTCACCCAAGCAGACCCAGGGTAGGAGAGCAGCCTCGGTTTCTCTCCTGGCTTGTTTTGGTCAGAGTGTCAGCAGCGGGAAGGTGCAAGTCAGATCTGCTGCGGGGTGTGGAAGGAAAGGGACTTGGGGAAGCTGGGACAAGGGGAGGAATTATCAATTCAGAAAACCAGACACCATGGCCATAAAGAGGAGACAGGAGGAGAACTGCCTTCAAGTGAGTCATCCTGCCTCAGCCCAGACAGTTACCTCAGTGACACGGAGGGGTGCAGATCTGCTGATACCATCACTTCTATTCACGAAACGGGGGCGGGAGAAAGAAATGAATGTGCCATCTGTGGCGCAACTCCTTTAGGGACAGATGTACTGTCTACCGCCCCTCCCTGGACTGAGGTCTGTGCTCTGGCCAAGGGCCACACAGGGGGAGCATCCCGGCCGGCTGTGTTTACCTGGGTTTTCACTCTCCGCTCCCTACTGAGCTGCTTTAACGACTTACTCTCTCTGAGACACCTCTCTGCTTCGACCCATGTGCTCTGACAACATTCTTCCCTCAAGTCACTAGTAAACACAGCGACCTCAGGTCACGGAGCGAGGTAAGCAGAGGAACCGTTTCTTCCCTTTGCACCCTTGACAAAGTCACCGTAGGCTCTGGGCTGGAAGCCACATCTGCTTCAGGCTCCACGTCCCTCTGGGCCAGCAGGACATTGAACGTTTCAGGCTCTCCTTTGGCACTTTGAGATCTGGCGCTCACCAGAGGTCCTGAGAGTCACATCAGGTAGACTCCCTGGTGCAGACGGGCTCTTCCTCTGAAGCCTCTGGGCTAATTGTAGTTGTTCAGTTGCCGTAGAAAGGTGCTCTGGTCAAGTTAAGCAAAAGTTCAATTTACTGGAAGAATTACTGGTAGCTAAGAGAAGAAAAACCAGAATAATTAGATTTTGGAAAGGAGGGAAAACACAGGCAGCTCCAGAAATATACAGTAACCGTAGCTAGCATTGACTGAATGCTAACTGTGTTCGTTCCGGCCCTAGTTCTAAGCCCTTGACACGTACTAATTAATCTGACCCTCACAACAATGCTTTGAGGTGGGTACCATTATTATCCTATGAGGGAAAGGGTTAACAAAACCCAAGTCCCCTGCAGCATGACAATCTGACCTTTAATCGACTGCCCAACTATTACTCTGGAAAACCAGACATGATGGTATGTGTCAACTGTATTGCTAGGCAACATTGCTTATAGTAAAAGGCTCCTAGGCCGGGACAAATATAAACACCTGTTAAGGAGCTATCGTTTTGGGCTTCTCTGACTCTTGCAACTGGCATGTCCTTATGTGGGAACCTGCAAGCTACCCCTGTGGAATTGTTATAAGAACTACTAGCTCTTAGGGAGGGAGGAGGATGGGGGAGCTCATGAGGTTTTAAGCCGGAGCAGTTCCCACTTGATGTGAATATTGGCATCTTGTACTTGAATCCTAGTGCGTGCATTATTGTCAGGACTCCTGTGCTGAAGAACATCTGATATGCTTCTGACTAAACTGATGCCTGGTTAAGCGACTGCCTTCGGCTCGGGTCATGATCCTGGAGTCCCTGGATCGAGTCCCGCATCGGGCTCCCTGCTTGGCGGGGGGCCTGCTTCTCCCTCTGGCCCTCCCCCCTCTCATGTGCTCTCTCTCTCTCATTCTCTCTGTCTCAAATAAATAAATAAAATCTTTAAAAATAAATAAATAAAATAAACTGATGCCAGGTACAGAGCCATTTGCTGCCCTGTGAGTCTGAATCTTGATTTGAACCTAAGAAGAACTCTGATGGACGTTGCATATCGCTTTTATACAGAAAAGGAAGCTGAGGCAGCAAGGAGCTAAGTAACTTGGAGGAATCCAAAGACACAGGTGTAATACGTGGTGGATCCCGGTTTAATTCTGGGCAAGCTGGCCCTGGACCCACATGGTGACATGCTGCCTCTTACCCAACCAGCCAGTCTCTGTAGGGCACAGCCTTCTGGAAGAATCTGCTCCATTATTTCCATTCTCGGGTCATTCAACTCAAGATGCAAATTTATTTCCATTCTCGGGTCATTCAACTCAAGATGCATGAGCTCTTGGAGGAAAGAGGCTTGGGTGGCCTAACTGGACCGTCAGCCTATTTCTCGGTTACTGTACCTTGATTGAAAATCCCCAAGGAAAGTCAGAAGAAAGGGAACAGACGTTGATTGGAAACAGTAATGTCTGTCCACAGTTACTGGGGTCAGAGACAGCTCCAAGGACAGAGGCCTAATGGGTATTAACCTCATAATATCTTTGGTGTTGATATTGTTGAACAACTTCTGTCACTCAAGGGAACCTCTGTTTAGTTGTTTTCTCAACATTCCTGGCCAGATCCCATAAAGCTTTCATTTGTTCCTTCCTTCCTTTATTCAATGAATGAACGTTTAGAGAGCCATGAGAATGAAGGAATTCGGCAGTGTGGTTTTGTGACATCCGACAGGAAAGGGGCATGTGGCTAAAACTCCTAAGTAGAGTCATCAGAGGTGGGGGACACCAGGTGTAGCTGATGATTAGTCGTTAGAGATAGAGAACAGAAGAAGAGGGCTAGTCGAAGGGAGAGTCTTCAGAGCACCAGAGCTCGTGGGCACAGACTGGGCTGGGTCAGGAGGTGAGAGGGACAGCAGGTGGGCAAGCTTGGAGAGGGTGGTGCGGCGATAGGAGACTGAGCAGGGATCACGGGATGGGTGGGGTATTTGGAACCAGGTGATGAACCCGAAAGTTGGGCAGTTAGAGAAGAAGAGAGAAGAATTCGTGAGTTAACTGGGTCAGGAGCAGATGCTGAGGATGTGCCCTAAGGAGGTACTCCACACCAAAAGTTTGTCAGGAACCACTGTGTCGACTAATGATGGTAGCTCAAGGCTTCTTGGATGGTCACATCTGGTGGTGCCCTCTTGTTACTCCGGGTCTAGGGGCTTGGCAGTGGGTCTCTAACACTGGGTGTGCTTGGGTCTGTCCTTTCCCACTACTCCAGGCCTCCTCCACTTTGCTGTGTGTCTTCTCTGAGCCTTGCCTCCTAGTCACCTCATACTTTGAAATTGTTTTTCTTCTTTACTCCTAACCCCAAATCTCAAGGTATCACCTGTTGTCTGGCTAGCTAATTTGCAAAATGAACTCAAAGAATGAGGTTGGTGTTCGTGACTGAAAGGTTTACCTGTTTTAGAGACTATATTTATATTTAACCAGTCCTTGGGGAATCAATGTGGGAACTTCAAACATTGAGACATTTCTGCCAGTTGATGGAGAGAAATATTCTTAGGCAGAAGGACCTTCAAGCAGACCTCAAACCCTGTCAAAAATCTGGCTCAGGAAGACCTTTCACAGATGAAAAGCTGGCCCCAAATTATACATATTGCTTTGTGAAGTAATGAACCCCTTCTTACTGAATGTATAGAGGCAGAATGATTACCAGTTAGAATTTTCTCAGAGATTCCATTTGGAATGGACTGGATCAGTGGCATCCTTTTAACAATGAATTTTGCTGTGGGAACTCAACGCAACAAGGAATAAAAAACCAAACCAAACCAAACACTGTACTAGAATTCACTGTCTTTGTCCATACTCCCTACCTTGTAAGGAAGAAGGATTCACGCTTGCTGTACCAGTGTCTGGGCTTTCCTGTATGGGGCAAGGGGGGAAAAACCCAAACCCCAACCAGTGAAGCCAGAGAAGCCGAGTTGAGCTACACGGTGAAGGGAGCCAGAGAAGGGAGACGGGAGGGGGTGCTGCTGGTGGTGGTGGTGGTGTGTGGGTGGAATTAGCCATACCGCCGTACTGGATGTCATGGACAGTTTCTCGTCTGGCTTTGAAAGTAGGGAGGAGAGTAAGGTTTCAGGAAGCAGCTGCTGTCCGAGTAGCGGGTACTGAGAGTGGCAGAGAATGCGAGTAATGTGTTTTCAAAGATCTCTTAGTGTGCATTAAGAATGCACTCCACCCCTTTGGCTTTTTTTTTTTTAAGAGGCTGGGAATAGATTTGAATTGCTTCAGATTATATTTGTTTTGATGGACAGATGCTTCTTTGAACATGAGTTCATGCCGAGGTTGGACCTGTCACAAGACTGGCATCTGCGGGGAAGAAGCCAGACACAAAATAGGTCAATGGTAAACTGATTCTTGATGAATCCAGAATGGGCATCTCAGAGCCCCCCTTGGCCTCACCCTTGTCCCCCGGGGCTCTGTGAAACCCAGTTTGAAACTACCCTCTGCATACACCCCGGAGTCCCTTCCATCCCTGCAAGTCATTGTGCAAGGCCAGCCTTGTCTCAAGTTCAGTCGCAGATACTGACCGCAGGGAAACATAGACTCTTTTTGGTTACAGGTCTGTGTTGCCAAATTCTGGAAAAGGTGCCCTCAGCACGGCCCGGAGCCTCTGCAGGCTTCGGGCTGTGGGGTGTGGTTTTGTGAATGGGGCTCACTGTGGTTCTAGGGAGCCCAGATTGCATGAGCCAGCTGCCGTCTTGCCTCAGGGCGGACGTCTGGTTACACACCACTGCCAGCCCCTGGACAAAGCTATTCTCATTGAGCAGTATTTTCCTCTTGCCGTCAGCCATGACTTCTAAATCCCTTTGCTGTATCCCGTTGGAACAGGGCTCAGGGTTTTAGGCCAGTTCGTTCAGCAGGACTCTGGGTGTCCCGCAAACAAGGAATCATTTGGGATGGGCTGGGATAACCTGATCTTGGGCAAGAAGACTTGCAGAGAACACTGCAGACTGCCTTCCGGGACAAAGCCTTTCGAGGAGTGGACACTTGCATGTGGTCCATGGAGGCGAAAGGCATAGAAGCAAACCCCAGGGCTGGAGTGCCATTTGAGAGGCAAAGCTGGCTCCTCGGATGACGTGGCCTTGGGGTCCACGGCGGATGAGGTCCATGTTTTTCCACACTTCCCACTGGAGCAAGCTGGGATTGCATTTCACCAAGAATTTCCATAGGGTCATAGCACATCTATCTGAGAAGCCTCCGGTATAGAACTCTTTTTTCAAAAAGACTCACGATTGATTTTTTAAATTAGAAGAGCAACACATGCTTGCTTTGACCAGTTTATAAAATTCAGGAGTGGATGAATTTAAATGCATCCCCTTCTCTACTCTTATGATCTGTTCTCCCAGAGGTAACTGTTGCTCACTTCTAGTGTCTGCCTTTCCAGAGTTTTTTCCACGAGAGGCCTGCCTTCCATTTCAGAAGACAGGATGATACAAAGTGCTGATGCTACTGTTTGAGGTTTTAGGAGACAAGCAGGACTTGAGTGATTGGGGCTGATTAAGGTCTGGTGAGATGCAGGGACCAAACCCAGTTGCTTGTTCTGAGCCAATGACTTTTCCAGCAACCCTGCTCCCGTCTCATGGGCTCCGTTGGCTCATATATATTGGTTTTAATGCAGTTTTAATAGCCCAGACCTACGTTTGATTTATCTACTCATTGGGCAGGTGGTGACAGACTCACGAGCTGCATCTGGGCCGGCTGGACCATCCTAGGTGAGCCGGCGGGAACTCCCCAGCAGCTTCCTGATGAAGAGCTACTTTTAGTTTCTGGAAACCTTTAGGACTGTCCCAATGACAATGGGGGATGAAGTGGTGGGGGAAGCCCCTGAGGTCGAAGTCTGGGGCTGGCCAGTATTTCCTTTTCCCTCCAGGAATTTCCAGGAGTCTTGGGGAAAATGTATGCTCTAGCTCTCCCTTTGGCTGCCACCCAGGCCAGGCCCTGGGGACTGGTGGTTAGGCTGGGACTTGTCAGTGAAAGGTCCTCATTCTAGAAACGCTGTGGGGAATGGGGAGTGTTGTATTAATAAGCACGCATGCCCGTGCAGTGCCCAGCACGGGGTGGGTCCTCCTTTCCCCTTGACCTCTCTACTTCAGTTAACAACTGTGCTTTTTCAATATACTTAATAGCCATCAACAGCATACAAACATTATAATTATCACCAGCAACAATCCTATCATTAATTAATTATTATTTTAATAATCAGGAAATTATCTATTTATTATGAATTAATTAAATCTATTTTGTTAGTGTTATATTATTATTAACAGCAACTATTTATGGGGTACCTACTATATGTCAGGCGCCCTCCTAGATACTAGGCATATATTGATGAACAAATAAATATTCCTGCCCTCATGAAACTTATTTATAACCAGCGGGAGAAGACAGACATGAACAATAGGCAAAATAAGCAAGTAGGTTTTATGACATCTTGAATGTTAACAAATGTTGCGGCAAAAAGAAGAGGAAGTTGGGAGTCTGGACCCTGGGCGGGGAGCCTATGTAGCTTTCAGTAGGGCTGCACAGGGCAGAGAAGATGAGATTGGAACAAAGCCTTGAAAGAGGTGAGGGAATTAGGGAAATTTCCAGGTAGAAAGAGACTTTGGCCATTGTCCTCAACAAGGACTTAAATTCTCGGTGGTTCCCTTAGCTATGCCAGGCCCAATCCATTATGACATTCTTAATAATGTTATGAAACCAGAGTGGTTCAGCAGGAAATGACCCTGGGGAGGGGAGAGCAAATGTTGGGGGCTCCATGGAAGATGCTGAGTTTTGGCTCTCCCTGAAGAAAGAAATGACCAGCTATCAGCAATGACAGGGGCATGCATGACTGCCTGGCATAGGGGGTGACTAAGTGCCAAGCATGGCCAGGGAGTAGGACTGGAACAGCATGGTTCTTAGGTCTGGGGTTGCTCACTGATGTCATCGGGGGGATCCAAAAATCTCTCCTCTTCCTCCCAGAAATTTCCTCCTGCAATTCTGTCCTTTGGAATGCATTCTTCTGGTTTCCTCTTTAAAATTGCACACAGCACTATTAGGAGCAAAACATCAAACTATATCAAAATCATGTTAGTGCTTGGATCAGTTTTCTCCCTTTGCTAAGAGAGACTGAGGATATAGGGCTCCTGGGGAGGGAAGAGGGGTTGTGTGAAAGGATAAGGAAAGGGGAGATCTGGGCACTGCAGCAAACCAAGCAGGCATCTCCGAGTCCGCCTAGCTCAGTTATATCCACTTACTGATGGAGAGCTGGAGGACAGCCACATTACCACAAATTGATTCCTGATAAACAGAAATACACAGAAGTTTTTGAAAAGTCGAGGAAAGCCTGGCAATTGAGAACTGATGAGGAGAGAGTGGTTGCCTTCTTTTAAATCTTTCAATCAGGGAGGGAAATATACTCTCTTCCAGTCATGTGCTGATTTAAAAGCTGGATCCCTACAAGTCTCTACAAGTAGAGATCTTGACCAGATTCTCCATAGAGTTCTCAGTGTCCTGAGGATAAGCGATTTCAGGAAATTGATTAGCCTGTATTGACCGTCCTTCCTCCCCATGGGATGCACAGAACAAACATAACATTCAGTTTGTCCATCTCCCAGCTCAAGATTTCTCTATAATCCCCCTTCAAAGACCCCTCTTGGAGGGAAGACCCCTCCTTGCCCATCGTAGTCTTGTAAGCATTACACTGATGTGTTTGATGGCAAGAACACAGTGCCTTTCAGCCCAGTGTGTGCATATAGTAGATGCTCCCGCTTAGTTGCATGACTGAATGCTATTGGAGAAATGGAAGATTGTAACAATTTATGCTCAATTGTGTTCAGCAGATATCAAAAAGCTTCTACATACAGTACTTCCCCATAACATCCTGGTAAGAGATTTTCATTGTTGTCGATTCAAACTGAAGAACAATTTCAGAAAGGTTAGGTGAACTATCAAAAGTCACACAGCTGGGCGCCTGGGTGGCTCAGATGGTTAAGCGTCTGCCTTCGGCTCAGGTCATGATCCCAGGGTCCTGGGATCGAGTCCCGCATCGGGCTCCCTGCTCTTTGGGAGCCTGCTTCTCCCTCTGCCTCTCTCTCTCTCTGTCTCTCATGAATAAATAAATAAAATCTTAAAAAAAAAAAAATAAATAAATAATAAAAAAAAGTCACACAGCTGATAAGTGGAACTTCATGCCAGTTCTAGATTCTTGCTGGTACCCACTAATCTGAGTGAGTTTTAGTCTTTTGATAATGGGCATGATGAATGCACTCTTGTCCTAGATGATTGAATATACTCTATACCACAGATAATTAATAAAAATAATGGGTCACTATCTCTCCTTGTAACTTTTTTTTTAACATGAACATTTAATCTGAATGACTCAGAGATTAGAAAAATAAGGAGGCCAGCTATAGGATAGGGAGTTAGAGAGAAACTCTTACCCTAAATAATCTGTAATCCTTACTCCCACCCTCCCACCAAGTTTTATAGATGTGAGACATGTGATTACAAAATGATTTCACATGTACTTTACATAAAAGAAAAGTCATGAGCATTTGCTTCTGCTGTTGGGCATTTTGTGATCTGTGATAACATTCACTGTTCAGCTTTGGCCTAGTACAGTGGTTGCAGAATTTTAAGGGGCACGAAAACAGCCCCAGGGACTTGTTCAAAATACAGATTCCCCAGTCACACTTGCCATTTTGTTTAGGAGGTCTGTATTTAGCAACATTTCAAGGTGGTTCTGATGTAGATGGCCCAAAAGACACATTTGCAGGGACACTGGCTTATGTCCATGGAGAAAACCATGCTTCCTATGTGACTTGAGACTTTAAGGACACCGATGAGGAGCTCCAAAGGTCAACATTCTCTTCTGAAGTCTGGCTTCAGGACACTTTCAGGGTTTGCTTACATTACTTACCTTGGCTGATGGCCGATGTTTCTCACCACCAACTCGCCGTGGTGTGTGGGTTTTTTATTTGGTTGGAACTATGGGGCCAGGGACAGGAGTGGATCTCTTCTTAAAATGCTTGCTACCTTTTATAGTGGTCAAAAGCACTATCTGTGTCTGAGGGTGACTGACCTAAATGTCTCACTGATGACTCAAAATGGTGCAAGGAGTTGTTACCTATTGCCCAAATTCTGCACCTGCTTCTCTCCTTTCCTTGTTAAATATTTGCTGTCTGTCTGAACTGGAAAAGGATATTTCACACCAAAAGCAAATGGAGATGGTTTTGGCTGATGCCTCTTTGTACTTTTTTGAGGTTTCATTTTCTTGAGAAATGCACAGTGGGTAGAAGTGCTGTCTATGCTTCCTCCTAATGGGCTATTCATAAAAGTGCCCCTCGGGTCAATCGGCTTGTTTTGTCTCTTTCATCGCTTTATGGAGGCTCTGTTTGCTCACCTGTAGCAGATGGACTTGGATTCCAGATGTTTTGAAGAATCTTTCTATGTGGGCCTATATAATGTTATACAGCAGCAATAACTCCTTTAAAGTCTTGTGACTTTGTAAGAAGTTCTGATTGCTTATTGTTTGAAAAGTGTTTGTGTTTCCTAATTAAGCATTTCATTAATAGCTGCCAAGGCCTTTTGGTCTATACACTGACTCTATTAAGTTGATTTTTTCCTAACTAATTCAATATGATTTTATGTCTATACTTTGTTGCTTTATAAATTTTGTTAAATTGAGGCCCACACATGAGGCACTTAGTAATTTTTAGTAAATGATGATAGTAAAAACACATCCACAGAAATGTATCTCATCAGAAGTATGCTTATATATGTTTTTTAACTGAGGTATAGTTGACATAATATAGTAGTTTTAGGTGTAAAATATAATGATTTGATATTTGTGTATGTTGCAAAATGATCACCACAGTAAGTCCAGTTAACATCCATCATCATACAGAGTTACAAATTTTTTTTTGTAATGAGAACATTTAAGATCCACTTTCTCAGTGACTTTCAAGTATATAATATAGTATTATAAACTGTAGTAACTATAAAGATATGCTTATATTTTAAAAAAACTTGGGGGAAAGCAAAATCTTGTAGGCATAGGGGTGAAGGAATTAATCTTTAAAAAACATTTTAAAAATTTCTACCAAATACAAAAGAAGACAATATATTAACCTTCCATGGATCCATCACTAAGCTTCAACAATTATCAGTTTATGACCAATTTTACTTTTCTTTTTTTTAATAAAAAAAATTGTATTTACTTAGAAGCATTCAGAATGTCAACAAAACAGCTGCAATTTTTTTTTTTTTTGCAATTATTGAGTGGTAGTCAGTTAACAGAACAACAATTATTTCGTAGAAGCTGCATCAGAGACAACTGAAGATGAAAAACTACCATCCCCATATATAACTAATTTGTGCTATGCACCAACAAGAACCTGCTTTAAATTTCCATGCCAATTTACAACCCCCATACTGTACCAGGCAAGGTTAGTGGCTATTGAAAATACCACCAGGACAGGGCTATCTAAAGACACATTCGGTAGTGTGTTAACTATACAAAAAAAGACGCTGTACAGTTTAAAAACAAATCTTACACAGCCTTACATTTCAATTTTTTTCTTTAAAAGGAGTGAGTTGTGTACAGGGGGGTTAAATGCTTTATAGACAAGAAAAATTGAGCTAGAACCAACTTATTCATCATCATCATCTTCTTCTTCATCTTTTCATCTTCCTCCTCCTCCTCATCCTCTTCTTCTTCCTCATCTTCCTCCTCTTCCTTCTTTTTCTTGCTCTTTTCAGCCTTGACAACTCCCTTTTTTGCCGCATCAGGCTTTCCTTTAGCTCAGTATGCAGCAATATCCTTTTCATATTTTCCCTTCAGCTTAGCAGCCTTCTTTTCATAAGGCTGCTTGTCATCTGCAGCAGTGTTATTCCACATCTCTCCCAGTTTCTTTGCAACATCACCAGTGGATAGGCCGGGATGTTCTCCTTTGATTTTTGGGTGATACTCAGAACAAAACAAGAAAAAGGCTGAAGGAGGCCTCTTGGGTGCATTGGGATCCTTGAACTTCTTTTTGTTTCCCCTTTAGGGGGGATATAAGTTTTCATTTCTCTTTCATAATGGGCCTTGTCTGCCTTTGCCATGTCTTCAAATTTTCCTTTCTCTATAGCAGACATGGTCTTCCACCTTTCTGAGCACTTCTTAGAAAACCCTTGAGAAGTTGACTGAAGCATCTGGGTGCCTCTTCTTCTGCTCCTCTTGGCAAGTTTGCACAAAGAATGCATATCATGACATTTTGCCTCTCGGCTTCTTAGGATCTCCTTTGCCCATGTTTAATTATTTTCCTCAGCAAGCCAGAGTCGCCCAGTGCCCGTCTGGCTCTCACTTGCCCTGGCGCTCTCTCTATGGAGCTCAATGTACTGCAATGGCTGTGAGAACGGGAGCCAGCCAATTTTACTTTTCTACAGCTTCTCTCATTACTTCTATCCTTGATTAATTTGACCAAATCCTAGGCATATTGGTTGTGTAATTTCATACGTAAATATTTCGGGAGTATTTCTAAAAGACAAAAACTATGCTATTAAAACATAATCACAATACAATCATCACACAAAACCAACACAAAATCCTTAGTAACATCAGATATTCAGTTTTCTCGTTTGTTTTCTCATTTTTTATTTATTTTATTTTATTTATCTTAAATATTTTATTTATTTATTTTGACAGAGGGAGAAAGAGAGAGAGAGAGAGAGAGAGAGCACAAGTAGGGGGGAGGGGCAGAGGCAGAGGGAGAAGCAGGCTCCCCACTGAGCAAGGAGCCTGATGTGGGACTTGATCACAGGACCCTGGCGTCTATGACCTGAGGTGAAGGCAGAAGCTTAACTGACTGAGCCACCCAGATGTCCCTGGCTTTTTTTTTTTTTTTTTAAGATTTTATTTATTTGAGAGAGAGAGAGAGAGCACAAGCAGGTGGGAAGGGGCAGAGGGAGAGGGAGAAGCAGACTCCCCTGCTGAGCAGGGAGCCTGATGCGGAGCTCAATCTCAGGATCCTGAGATCATGACTTGAGCCAAAGGCAGACGCTTAACCAGCTGAGTCACCCAGACATCCCCGGATGTTCAGTTTTTTTTCATGTTTCCATAATTGTCATAGGAATTCTCTTTTGCTCACATGCTCTCTCTTCCTTCTTTCCTCCTTTTTTTTTTTTTAATTGGTATGAATCAGGATCCAAAGATGTTCATACAATGAGATTGGTTAAATATATTTTCCATCTCTTTTAATCAATAGATACCCTCCTCCATTTCTTTTTGTTTTTCTTGTGATTTTTTTTTGCTTTTGTTTTTGTTGAAGAAATTGTGTAGTTTGCCTCAGAGTTCCCACAGTTTGGATTTTGCTGATTCCATTGCTATGATTATCTAGATAAAGTAAAATTCATCATGTGTTCACACTGATAGTCCCAAATGAAATTCAATACAGAGGGCTTTTACTTAATCCCTTACATTCCTATCTTCTTTCTCCCACTCTCCAAAATCCCAGTTCTTAACAATAGCAACATAATGACTCATTTGTTTATCCTGTACTGCTCACAAGACAATCTCAGAATAACAATACCGACACTATACCAATACCATGATTATTGAAGCTAATTTGCAGTAATTTTGTTTTGTAATTATTTTGGTCTCTAGGTATGTACAGATAAATTGAGTGGTGTGCTGGTAAATGTTTAACAGTCAGTATTCCAAGAACAAAGAAGCAAGAAAACCAAAATAAGCAGAAGACTGATTTGTAACATTTGCTGATTTCCACGGTACAAATACCCTCGAGTGGCTGCTTCCAAGCTATGGACTCCGCGTCACTGGATGCCGAGTTGGGAAGAGACATACACAGTTTTGGAGAGCCCAGTTCACACTCAGGGAATTCTGCTTTGATGTCACTCAAAAGGGTTCCTTACTGTATGGTTGTACCAACAATTGGGCCCATGGGTTCATTTGTTCCATTTCACTTTAAAGTTTTAGGGATTACTTTTTAAACTTAAATTTGGTTTTATAATTATGCAAAATACCTTCATGGTCTCAAAGTCAAATCAAAAATATTCAGAAAAGTCTAGCTTCCATCCCTACTACCTTCACCCAGGTCCTCCTTCCTCCACAGATAACCATTATTTAAAAATACTATGGTATCCATCCACTGCTCTGTAATTTTATTGTATTTTAATTTTATATTTTATTTATTTATTTATTTGACAGAGAAAGAGAGAGAGCACAAACAGGGGGAGTAGGAGTGGGAAAGGCAGACTCCCTGCTGAGCAGGGAGCCCAATGCGGGGCTTGATCCCGGGACCCTGGGATCATGACCTGAGCTGAAGGCGACGCTTAACTGACTGAGCCACCCAGGTGCCCCTATTTATTATATTTAGATAATATATTTTATTAAATTTTATTATATTTTAGTGTGCACTTTTATCTAAGCACACTTTTCTATACTTTGCTTTTTTTCACTTAGCAATATATCCTGAAGCTCATTTAATACTACTGTATAGAGATGTGCCTCATTCCTTTTTCACCTAACTAGGACCCCATTTTTTGGATAGGAAATTGGTTTATTTAACCAGTCTTCTATTGATGAACAGTTGAATTGTCCAATAATTTTAAATAACTTTTTTCTGATGTTGACTAGATATTACATTCAATAGTTTAAAAATCAGATGGTACAAAGAGCATACAGTGAAAATACCCTTCTCACTTCTTTTCCCCAGGCAGCTAGTTCCCATCTCCAGAGGAAACCTAGTGTTCTATGTGTGCTTAGCATAGACACTATTATTTATGCTTGCAAGGTGAGGACTATTATTATCAATTTTATTTAGTAAGGGGGATAGGTAAGGAGAGAGTTCAAGAATTTCAATTAATTCCAGTCAATGACATGTCATTAGATATGGGACCAAGGTGTTAGGCTTTCCTATTACATGTTTACACATTCCACTTTCCAGCTTCCACATCAGAATAACAGTTACAAAGATATTGTTAGTTAAATTACCTTTGTCTAGATTGAAATCAAGGAGTAGTGATCTGAGAGGTGTAATCACTCTCATCGTCATCATCAAATGATGAATTTTATCTAAAATGTTTAAATATGAACAAAGATGGTGGCATGCGGAGAGTTAGATAAAGAAAATTAAACAAGAAACGACTTTGGAAAGAGTATGAAATTGATTTAGGCATATCCTTGAAAATATACAAAGGACACTCATTTTGCTCTACCTGAAGCAGCATGACCAAAGCCTAGTACTAAAAAGAAAACAATCCCAGACACACCACAATTAGCAATTTCCAATGTCACACATCACACACAGTGGTAGAAGTTAATGGGCATCTTGTAGGGAGAAAGTGGGAAAGGTTTTTGTCTATGGAAGTCAGGCTCTCAAATGTTGTATGGCTTCCAGTATTCTGGCTCCAGTGGGGTCTCTTCTGACACTGAATTAGGGCTGACTCCATGTGACCAATAGAATATGGTGGGAGCAACAATGTGTTTGACTTCCAAGTCTGAGTCATAAAAGGCATTGCAACTTTGCTTTGGCCTCTTAGATTCCTTACCTTGAGGGAAGCCAGCCATCAGCCTGCAAGGACATTCAAGTAGTTCTGCAGAAAGAAAGAAAAGAGGAGGGCCTGAGGCCCCCAACCAACAGCCAGCATCAACTTCCCAGCCATGTGAGTGAGCCTCCCTAGAAGTGGATCCTCCAGCTCTAACTGGATGATTGTAGATGACCACAGCCTGGCTGTATCTGCCTGCAACCTCATGAGTGACCTGAACTAGAACTACTCAGATGTGCCACTCCTGATTCCAGAGCCACAGAGAAATAACCAATATTGTTGTTGTTTTATATCACATTTATGTTTTTTTAAAAGATTTTATTTATTTGAGAGAGAGAGCATGAAAGAGAGAGCACAGGCAGGGGGGAGGAGTAGAGGAAGAAGCAGACTCCCCACCGAGCAGGGAAACCAATGTGAGACTTGATCCCAGGATCCTGGGATCATGACCTGAGCTGAAGGCAGATACTTAACCGACTGAGCCACCCAGGCACCCTCACATTTATGTTTTTTCATTCAGCATTAGATAATACATTATCTGAATCACTAGTTAATTGATAATTTTCACAATGACTTTGTGAGCTAGGCATTTTCTAAAATAATACTTGTTGTTCTTTTCTAATTATAACAATAGAAAAATTGGAAAGTACGATAAAGTTGTGAGAAAAAAACCAGACGGCACTTTCAACCTACTATGAAATAGGTTATGCTATTTCTACTATTGGAGTTGAAAATCCCAAGATGCAGAGAGGGAAGAAACTTTCCCACGGTGTCCAGCTACTGAATGGTATATGCAGTATTTGAATACAAGTTAGTTTAACTCAACTGTATATTCTCTGTATTCTACTAATCTTAAAAAAAATGGAACTCAAGGGGCGCCTGGGTGGCTCAGTCGTTAAGCGTCTGCCTTCGGCTCAGGTCGTGATCCCAGGGTCCTGGGATCGAGTCCCACATCGGGCTTCCTGCAGAGCAGGAAGCCTGCTTCTCCCTCTCCCGCTCCCCCTGCTTGTGTTCCTGCTCTCGCTGTGTCTCTCTCTGTTAAATAAATAAATAAAATCTTAAAAAAAAAAAAAAATGGAACTCAATATTAATGCCTTTTAAATGAAATGAAAACTCTGTGTAGTAAAAATATCCGTAAGCCTTGGATTTGCTCATCTATTCATCCATACATTCAGCAAATAGCTCTTAGCACTTATTATGTATTAGGCTCTGTGCTAGGGGCTGTGGAAACAGGTGAACCAGAAAGACACACCTGGTTCCTGCTCTCACCAAGATTATGGGATAGTAGAAGGCATTGACATTAAAAAGAAACACACGGCAAATGTGGTAGATTCAAACTGCTGTGCCAAGAAAAACGACATGCATTGAGAAAAAAAGTGCCATAATTTAGAATCAAATTAAGATTGAAGGGTCAAGTAAAACTGGATATTTTCATTGAGACCCGTTGGAGGTAGGAGTTAGCCAGGTGAAGAGCAAGGATTAGAACACTCCAAGTAAAGGGAACAGCATGTGCTAAGACCTGGAAGTGAGAAATTCATTGGCATATTTTGGGAAGCAAAGGAATTGTGGGGAAGAAAGGTGTGAGGTCAAGCTGGAGAAAGGGCCTGGGCCAGACCTCCAGTTGGATGTATTGTAGGACATACTACAGGGTGTTAGGAGCAAAGGGAAACCTGAGGAACTTGAAATTTCTCATTTGCATTGGAAGACCACTGTAGCTGCTGGGTGGGGAGGGGTAGAGAAGGTCAGAGTAGAAGTGGGGGGACTCACAGGGAGGCTCTTGCAGCTCTCCAGGGCTGCGGTGACCAGGCGTCGTGAACTAGGGTGGTCCACGTGGTTTGAGATTATGGATGGATTGGAGACTTGATAGTGGGTTGAACATGAAGGGTGAAGGAATGCTTACTGAAAGGAGTGCCAGGGTGAATCTAAGTGACATTTATGAAACTGGGAAAGACCAGAGGAAGAGCAGATTTGGCTGGGGTATTAAGAACTCAGTTTTATATATTGTGATCGTCAATGACATAGTGTCGGAGCAAGACAAAAGAATGTGGCCCGTCCTTGGGAAAGGATTTTGTTCGAGTTTGGACAACAACCTGCTGCTCACAGATACCATCTACCGACCGCCATCTAGGTATCTTCTCCTGCTTTCCATCCAATAATAATCTTATGTGTGCGGAAGCAAACTGCAGATAAGGAAGTGTGTTGCTGGTTAGCACAGCCCTGGACAGCCCTCAGGAGTTATATGAGCTGCTGTTAATCACATTAGAGCAATTACCTGAAGGTCTCCTTTGAAGGAAACACTCCCACACTTTTCCTTTTTGATCACTGCCAAGGGAGTAGATTTTGTTCTTCAAAGATCGTGTGTTTGTGATAAAACTTTTTACTGTTTACTCCTCTTTGGCGTGCTGGCTCTGGGTGTTTCCCAAATAAAACACCCTCAGTTAACTGGCAGAATACAGAACTGTTTCATTACAGTGCATACACATTTTAGGTAGATAAATGACTTTTTAATTTATTTAGCTATCTTAATATTGCTTGTTCCAAAGAGAAACAGGTATATAGATTCCCCTTTTCAGAATTTTGGAGGCTAATTCAACTTTTATCTATCTAGCAGATGTTCTGGAAGGCAGTAAGATATAAATATATTTCTCCAAATAACATCTTTGAGTAAAAATAGACCCTATGTATGGAAATATAGAAAATAAAATCTAATATTTAAATAAAGTTTTTTACCCCACAAGATAAAAGTAGATCGCTCATGTAATTCTTTGGTTATTTAACCATTCTAAAAATGGCTTGCAGAGTGGAATTATTTTCTGAACAACAGCAGGAACTATTTTTTCCTTGAGAATTTTCTTTCTACTTGGTCTCCTTGCCAGCGGGATTTCTCTCAAATTGCACGCATTTCCGCTGAGTGCGGTCAGCAGCTTCAAAACCGTAAGCTCATTAGTTGCAGTCTTTGCAACACAGTGGAAAGAGCACCAGCCCAGGCATGTGATGTCTCCCTAGGAGGAGTCTCCTACTTCTGAGTCAACCACCCAGAACCCATTTCTTTCTGGAGAAGTAAAACACTATGGGTGAGATTTGCCTCGGTGGGTTTGTGGTAGGATTAATGAGATGGGTAGGTGTGCAGAAACCAAGAAGGTAAGATACTGTTGTGATTCTTCCTTCTCAGAGAAGGTTCCCTTCAGTAGCTCCTCTTCTCATCCTCTCTGTCTCTGCCTTGGCAAAGACCACCTTCCTCTCTGCCCTGGATGACTGAACAGACTCCCTGACTCCAGCCTTGTCCTCCTCCAGTCCTCTTCCCCCCCCCCATTCCCCACCACCCCATGCTCCCGTCACAGTCTTTCCCAAATGCAAATCTCACAAGGCTATGGCTTTACTTAAACTTAGTAGTACCCCTCTGTGTCTTCCAGAAAGTCCATGGTCTATGAAATGGCTTTCAGGGCTCCCCTAGGTGGCCCCTTCTCCATTCTGTGGTCACCACTCCAGCTCTATTGACCCACCTTCCATCCCCTGCCCCCCGTTGCCCCCCACCTGGTTGTGTTCCTCTGGGCCTCTGCATAAGCTGCTTTCTCTTTCTAGAACACCCTGTGTCCTAGCCAGCCTGATGAGTTACTCCTACCTACATTTCCTGCCCTGGTTAAGCCTCACCAGCTCTCCTCTGGCTCCCCAACCCCTTGTTTTTCTCACCTCATTTATCTCTCCGTTTCCTAGTGTTTGGAGCCCTATCCCCACTGTAGTCCCTGTCACACTGTTTTGTCCTTACTGGTGGACCGAAGTGTCCAGGCTATGGCAGTCTGAGGAAACATGTAACCCCCTTCAGCGCAGTGCCCCATTCAAAGGCTCTTCTCTCTCCTCTGTTCACACAGGATCTTCCTTGCAAAGCTTCTCTGCTCAAAGAATTTCTGGGAATTTCAGGGGAGGTCATAGGTAGGTCCATGAGCCCTTGCTTCCTTTTGCTTTTGTGGACAGCGAGACAGCCGGCGACTGATTCCCTCCCCCTCTGAAGCTTCAGTTCAAAACATCCTAGAGGTTTAGCCATCATGCCCATTGGGGAGGGATGTGGGAAGCCTGAGGAGAGCACCCATCAGCTGAGATACAGAAACGTGCCTGGTCTCTCTTGGTGACTGAGTCAGAAGAATGTTCCCTCCCTTTATGGAATGGAAGCCTCCGAGAGTTAGAGGCCATGATGATTATGCTGTCAGTTCATGCCACACTCTGGTCTCTCCAGACTCACGATGTCATGGATCTGGTTCAGGGCACCGTCTAGGGACAAGCTCTAGTGGTGGTTCTCACAGAGGGGTGATATGAAATGGTTAATAAGAATATAAGAATCCTGGCTTGTCTGAAATATATATTACTGGGAGCAGGGGGAGGTGTGGAGCCTGTTAAGTGTCATGTTTACATTTATGCTTGTTTTTAAATCCCAGAGACTGTGAGAACGGGCATCCTAGAATTTCCAGAAGTCATAGTCTAGACTAGAGATAAGATGCTCTAGTCTCTCCGGTCAGTCTTCTTCCCTTCTATTCTCACCAGGGAAGGAACTCATTTTACAGCTTTGAGGTCTCTGGGGACATTATTCTGCATGATGGAAAAGAAAAATTCCCTTAGGTGAAAGAAAAAAAATGATGAATATTTCAGATGAGGAAATAGGGATGTGTCTGAAAATTTCTGGCATAGATGGAGAAGAAATCCCAATATGTTTTTGTTAACAAAAATTTTGATAGGCAAAAATTATGTTAACATGAATGATGTGATTTGCTTGGGAAAAAGGCAACCTGAGAGTATTTTAGATTCCTTGGATATGTAATTATATATCCAGAAGGTGCCATATCCAGCAGAGTGATAGATTAAAAATTATGATCAGTGTTCTTAAGCATATAATTAGCATATTGAACATTGACAGTTCAGACCCTAATTAAGTACATAGCGTGCTAACAGAGGGAGTTCTGATTTTTCTGGTTGCATAGGAACCTTATTCCCCAATGAAGGAAAATTTTAACTAATCATGTAATGTTTCTCTTCCATATCTTTTGGTGCAAGAAATCAAAACTACCCTTTGTTGCTCTTAGATCTGGGTGGGGGAGTGAGTGTTGGAGGGAATTTTGTTGCTCTGTCAAAACAAGGTAAATAGAGTATGTTCATCGTCACAGTTTCCTTCTATATCTGAAGCGATTTCACATGCGACTCTTTGGAGCATTATGCATAACCTTTAAAATACTTATGCTCTTAGAGCACTGAAACCAGAATTTTTTTTTTTAAACGCCACAATCTATTTAGAAGTAATTTTGCCTTATAGCCAAGGGTAATCTCATCACTGAGTAATGCTTCTATTTATATGTGTCTGTCTCTCAGAGTCTGTCTGTATCTTGAAGAAATCCCCAATGCAAGAGGCAGAATATAAAATTGAATACCACCATGTAATATCCCCAAAGGGACTTGTTTAGTGTTTCCTTATCCAGTTACCCATGGCTACAGGGAAAGATTTTTCAAAATTCAATACAAATTGTGTTAGCTTGTTTTTCTTCTTGACACCCTTAGGTCTTCTTTGATCACAGATTTTAGAGGAAAGGAAAAAATTCCTTTAGATCTCTCAATGTCAAGGGGCACCCAGATAGTTACTCCATTGCCCCTGCACAGAGCCGTTAACTGTGTGGAAGGACAAAGTTATCTCAGAATTAGAGTTCTGGGATCTCAGTAAAAGCTGTTTTCTCTGCTCAGTGTCAGAGGGTCTTGGGCACTGGCAAAGGGGAATTAGTTATTGAAGGACTTTATTAGGAAGCAGTTTTTTCTAAAAGGTGATTCTTTTGGTCATATCACGATCAAGCATCAATTAATCAACAGGTGTTTAATTATTGTGAAACTACTATGTTGTGCGTACTTTCATCTGTTTTGTAAGACAACATTGGCCTTCACTGGGTTCGTAACCGGTAGTCACTCTGTAAAGAGCCAGAGACACCAGAATTTGAGAGAAAGGGTAGAAATTGGCACCTTCGTGGTTCCTAGGGGTTTTGGAATTCCCCAAATCTCACTGTGGATGTTAGAATGCAGTTAATGGAAGAGAATATGTGCTCTCATTCATTTTAATGTCCCCAAAGTCATTTTATAATGAAAGGGGTCATTATCCGGGCAATATAGAAAGAAGGCCAAAAAGTGAGGAGTGTTCATGGTTGTCCCAGGTAGAGAAGAGCCCTGTTGAGTCCAGCATAGCTAGAGAGGTTAGCCACTGGGTGAGGCAGACATAATCAGCTCCACTGCCGCAGTTGGAGGGAAAATGTGTCATGGAACCATCCTGTTGTCTTGGCTGTGATTCTAGGTTTACCACACAACCTTGTGAATGGATAGGGTGCATGGAGGGCCGGGGTGTATCAGGATCTGCTAACATTAGGGACCCCTCTCCTGCCCCTCCTAAAATACACTTCGATTCTTTAAATGACCAGAAGGTGAACATTTCAGGGCATAAGGAGACAGAAATCAATCGAAGGGATACGTAAGCTTTTCCACCCCCTTTCCAATGCAATGCCCAAACTAATAAGACCCACATTGTGTTCAACCCTTTATCCAAAGTGTGTCCCAGTCTCCTAAGCATCTGAGGCCCTGAGCTAGCATGGCTCTGCTTGTGTTTTCAGGTAAACAACGGAGGGGATGCCCCGAGCCAAAAGCCAGACTTTGCAGGGAATTTCTGAGCTCTAGGAAATGGAAGAAGAGTCCTGACTCTTTAGACCTTTCTCTGCAGAAGGGATTGCCGCCTGTCCATTTGCTAGGCTCACTAGTCTACACCCATTGCAAGGCTACGATCAGCCTCATGCAGACAGAGTCCATCAGAATCGGAACCAAATATAAATATCTTAGGGATCAGGATTTTTAAACAAAGGCAATTCAGGCAGGAATTTGTATGTCACTTATCTTCCCTCTGATCAAACATGTTGCTATCTTGTAGGAAAAGACAGTGTAACTGTAGATCTACTTGGCTTAAGAACGGTAGCTGGAATATTAATGTTCCTTGGTCCCAGAAGAAAGAACAATCTTTATCACCTGGTGTGAAGGAAGGATCTTTATAGGTCTTCATAGGGAGGATCCTCCAAATATATATAGAAAAGACCTTCTAGGATCTGCTCTACCATGGGTGAACTGGTGACCCGATCAAAACCCAGATCTTGAACAGCAAAGCTGGGGACCAAGCAAACCAAAGATTTATTGGAAACGTCGCCAAAGTATCGATGTCCCATGAAGCCCAGCCTGGGCAGCCAGCCAGTACCATATATATATATACCCATCCTCCTTTTTTTCCCTTCACGTTCATTCTCTCTCTCTCTCTCTCTCCTCTTCCCATGTTATTAACTACAACAAAATCAGACTTGGGGGAGATATAAAATGGAAACACATAAAATAAGAACAACACAAAACCAAGTATACTTGCTGATTGGCTTACTGTACTGCTTGAAGCTTCCTGTCGCCTACACTGGTAGTACTATCCAAGTTTCTCTCACGTCAGAGAACGTGGCAAGGCAGCTTTGAAGAAGTCAAAAAAATTTATTTGAAACCCTATTTTTATGTTAAAAAATCATGCAAATTTTGAATTTTACTGTAAAATATGTTTGTTTTCATTTAAAAAGCATGTCCTTCTCCTAATGTCTATATGTAAAATTTATGTTCCAGAGAAATGAGCCCCATTCTTTTTTTTTTTTTTTTAAAGATTTTATTTATTTATTCATTAGAGACAGAGAGAGAGGCAGAGGGAGAAGCAGGCTTCCCGCGGAGCAGGGAGCCCAATGTGGGACTCGATCCCAGGACCCTGAGATCATGACCTGAGCCGAAGGCAGACGCTTAACCATCTGAGCCACCCAGGCACCCCAAGCCCCATTCTTTTGTATCTTTCTATGAGCTCTAGCCAACCTGTGGGTAGTCATATATTAGTTTGGGAATTAGGAGCTTCCGTTGTCAAATCTAAGCTCTGTAGCCTGGCATACAAAGCCTGGAGTCATCTCTTGCCTGCTGCTCTAATCTCTTTTCCTTTTATGGTACTCTATCCTCCAGACTCACTGGGTTTTTTGGGCATAATTCCTAATATACCTTGGGCCTTTACACATGTTGTTGCCTTTCAACCATACCTGGGTTTTCGCTAATAGGGTAATTTAGGTGGGCCCTATAGAGCCTCAGGATGTGGCTGGTTGCCAGAGGAACAAACCATGTAATTAGATGGTTGGGATTTTCAACCCATCCTCTGACCCAGTGGGAGGGAAGACTAAGGGGGGAGGCTAGAGATTGAGTTAATCACCAATGGCCAATGATTTAATCAATCATCCTTACATAAGGGGACCCCTATAAAAATCTGAAACAAGAGGTGCCTGGAATGTATTTTTATCCCACCTACCTTACCTCTGTTTGTCCACCTAAGAAGCTCCTACTCATCTTTCAATACCCAGCTCCTTTGTCTTTCTCCTCTCAGAAGTCTTCCTTGACTTTCCAAAGCAAAGTGTTATCATATTTTCTTTTTTTTTTTTTAAAGATTTTATTCATTTATTTAATTGACAGAGAGAGAGACAGTGAGAGAAGGAACACAAGCAGGGTGAGGGGCAGAGGGAGAAGCAGGCTTCCTGCAGGGCAGAGGGAGAAGCAGGCTTCCTGCAGAGCAGGGAGCCCGATGCGGGGCTCGATCCCAGGACTCTGAGATCACGACCTGAGCTGAAGGCAGACGCTTAACCGACTGAGCCACCCAGGCGCCCCTATCATATTTTCTTTTGGGAAAATATAAACTGGGTATTTTAAAGCACTTCAGTTTTCTGAGGATAACTTTTGCCTTTGATAATCAAATTCACTGGATTGATCCCCAACCCATATATAATTCAAAGTTCAATGTCCCTCTCAACATTTCCAAAAATTCTCAGGGAGAATTACAACTTCCTGCTTTTTGAATTCTCGGTTATCTAGCTTGCTTCCCTGCTTCTCCCTAGGCATGGACTAGCTCCTTCTATATTCCCCCAAAGTACCAGTTAACTGCCCCCCGCACCCCCACAACATGTGTGCAAAATGCATTTACTGAAGTTTTCAGAATAACAAAGGGATCTCTGCTCTCACAACCAGAGACTATTCTAAATAAAAGAGAACAATTGTCTTTCTAAGAGCAATCTCTCAGCCCTTAGAGGAATAGACTCAGACAATGGTCAGCTCTATGGGATGATGTGCCACCCGGACCATGCTGCAGAAATGGAACACTCGCTCCCTCAGCTGCTGCAGCTCTTGGCTGTCGATCCTTCCTGGGATTGCCTCAGTTGAAGGGCCATGTGCTCTTCCTGGAGTAGCCTCCACCCAGGGACTGGCTGAAGCAACCCCTGGCTTCAACTCGGACAACTCTGAAGGGCCATCTCAGCTTCAGAGCTTGCCACAGATGGACTGAGGTTTTGTTTTGTTTTTTTGTTTTTTAAGATTTTATTTATTTGAGAGAGAGAGAGAGGGAGAGAGAGCATAAGCAGGCACAGGGGAGAGGGAGAAGCAGGCTCCCTGCTGAGCAGGGAGCCCAATGCGGTACTAGATCCCAGGACCCTGAGATCATGACCTGAACCAAAGGCAGACACTTAACTGACTGAGCCAGCCAGGCACCCCTGGGCTGAAGTTTTTACTGAGGTTGTACCCCACTCAGCTTCTTCTGCCCCATCCTGTTTCCTTTACCTCCCTCCCTTGGGGTTGGTCCCAAAACACTCTACTTCCTGAAGACCTGCTACGTGCTAGTCTCCATCTCAGAGTCTTTCCGGGGAACTCTGCTTCATGGAGTTATCTATCCTATCTAAGCTTGAGCTTTTGTCTGTTTGTTTGTAAAATGGGAATCCTTGTTACTACCCACTGTGTAGAACTGGGATGTGTATTAAAATAGATGAATACAGAAAGAACTAGGAAGAATGCCAGTCACGTTAACATATAGTAAGTCTTCACTCAATCTTATCCATCATTATTATTTCTGTACCTAGTGTCCAAACATGCCACAGCACTGATCACATCATATTAAAATTGCTTATTTATATTCTGTGGTGTTTAGTGAGAAAGAACTTAAACTCCTTCCCCTCTTATTTCTCCTTTCCTCCTCCTTCTCTTCTTCCTTCTCCTTTTTTTTCCTCCTCCTCCTCCTTCTTCAAAAGAAGCTGTTGATAACTGGGGTGTGAAGTTTTCTGAGGCAGGGGTAGATACATTTGTTGAGCCTGGGGTCCTTCCAAGAGAGAAAAGGGATGAAGACTCTACAGCTTCCTCCCAAGATTCAAAATTAGTCAGATCTGTCAGTTTTTGACTAAGGGAACCCTACAAAGGCAGGTGCCAGAGATAAAGATCAGCGTAGGCCAGTCATTATCACAAACAAATAAGCAAACAGACAAAGCCCTCCCACATTTGCAAACTCACCCTGGCTGGTGGTGCTGCTGGTGCTGGTGGTGGTGATGTCCCAGATGAGAACTTCTGCAGCAACATGGACTTCAACCTTACTTTTCATCCTTCAACACAACTAGTTACACCTTTCATTTATGGAGCCTAAGACAATTAGTTTACAACCCTGCTTCCATAATGCCTGCTAATCTAATTCAGTTGTGTATATGAGGCTGTGGTGTGTTTTCACCTGATAATGCTCCTGACACCAAATACATGTTGTTGTTATTTTCCCAACACCAACCTATTCTCCAACTGTCCAGAAACCAACTGGGTATCATACAATTAAATTCTGACACTAACTTCCCAGAGTTAGCACAGATCCCATAGGTGAAGGGCTCACTCCCACAAGACTGCCTCTATTTTGGATGTCAGTCACAAGTACCCAGCTCCCATACTTCTGATTGACCAGCTATAAATTGGGGGTCTCCATGGCCTCCTCCTCAGTTTGGATAATTTGCTAGAATGGTTCATAGAACTCAGGAAAACAGTTTACCTACTATTACCATTTTGTTATAAAAGATACAACTCAGGAATAATCAAATACAACAGATGCATAAGGCAGGGTATGGGAGTGGGATGTACAGAGCTTCCATGACCACTCTGGGTGAGGGCTTCCCCAACACCTTGATGAATTCACCAATCCGAAAACTCTTTGAACTTCATTGTTTAGGGTTTTTGTGGAGGTTCCATTATGTAGGCATGATGGATTAAATCACTGGCCATTGGAGATCAAATCAATCTCTAGCTCCTCTCTCCTCCAAGAGTCAGAGGGTGGGCTGGAAGTTTCCATCTTCTAATCACCTGGTTGTTTCCTCTGGCAACTAGCTCCATCCTGAAGCCACCTAGGGGCCTGCAAAGTCACCTCATTAACACAAACTCAGTATGGTTGAAAGGGCTCATTATAAATAATAAAGGATGCTCTTCTCACCCCTATCACTTAGGAAATTCCAACGGTTTTAGAAGATCTTGTGCCAGGAACCAGGGATGAGACCAAACATATATTTCTTATTATATCACAATATCACAGAGGCATAGTAAAAAGGTCTAGCAAAGAGGTGCAAAAAGTGAGGATATGGGTTTTTAAATCTCTCCTGAGTGCCAATTTTCTTGGTGTTGAACCAAGTGGGGCTAGCATTTGATAAAATTTGGAAGAGTTTCCTGAGTTTTTAACCTTGCAACTGTTCTAATTCTATAGGACCCAGTTTTCTCTCCTATAAAAACCTACTTTCAGAGAAGTCTGAAACCAAACAGTTGTTTCATATACTTAGATAAAGGTATAAATTGATAACATTGCATTTGAGTTATACACTTTCATTTTAAATGGAGACAAGGTCCTGGCAATTTAAGTCCAAATACATTATATTTATGAATTACCAAACATTAAAACAAGATGGCAGAAGTACTGAATAGACAAGATTGGGTAGAAGGCCTTCCCTAAAATGACTTAATTATTCCCAACAATCTTCCAAACTACAAATACTCTTGTCTACAGTCTGAATCAGAATCCCCAGCCTCTGATTCTTTTGGTAATTACTAGTTCGACTGAGTCCATTGTAGCTGAAACTAAAATGTAAGAACAGTGTGTTAGGGAAAACTTTGGTAAGTCATTTCACAAGTATACAGTAACTTATATCTATAGAAACTAACATAGTAAAAATTATTAAAAAAATAAAATAGTTGAATATAAAAAAAAAGAAAATTGTGGGTATTAAAGACAGTTCCAAAATGCAAAATAAGTACTTGTATTAGTTACCTATTATTGTATAACAATTTACTCCAAAACATAATGGCTTATAAAATATAACCTCATTACCTCACAATTTATTTGGAATTTAGGAATCTGGGCATAGCTTAGCTGGATCCTTGGCTTCATGGTCTATCACAAGGCTATCATCAAGGGGTTTCCCAGGGCTAGGTTCTCACCAGAAGGTTCAACTGGGGAAGGATTTCTTCCAAGCTCACTTATGTGATGGTGAGCAGGATCCAGTTCCTTATTGGACTTGAGTGCCTCGGTTCCCAGCTGGTTCTTGCTAGAGGCCACCCTTGATTCCTTGTAATGTAGGCAAAAACACTCTACTCCCCACAACATGGCAAGTTGCTTCATCAAAGCCAACAATAGAGACAAGAGGTAGGACACAATCTTCTGTAACCTAATCACAGGGATGACATACCCTCAACATGGCCATATTCTGTTGGTTAGGAGCCAACTGCTCAAAGGGAAGACATTACCTGGAAAATACCAAGAAGCCAGGATGTATCATTGGGGTCCTCTCAGAGGCTGCCTGCCTCAGTGCTCCAACTAGTAAGAGACAAAGTACGTTTAGTGATATCATGAAGAAAACAAAAGATTCCATGTAATAGCACAGCTACTCTGGGAACTGTAATTGCATAGGCATGTTTAAGGGAGAAGTCTCTTCTAAATCAAATCAAACTTCCTTAATTAATGCACTGCTTTATTCTTCAAACATTCCGAAAACTTCCTAATCTAATCTTCAGAATCTTTGAAGCCATTATCAGATGCTTTAAAAGTTTTGCCAAGTATTTCCCTTTCTTTTATACCCCCATATGACATTTCTCTTCTAGATCATTAAAGAGAAAACTACAGAAAGACCACTGTGAGCGTGTGTACTTTTTCTTCGAATTGTGGGGAAGGGATGGTGTTTATGAAGGTAAATAAAGCAGAGTCTGAAATCTTATGAACAAGATCCAGTCTTCAGTTAAGCTAAACAGATTGTATTCCATCTGCAATTCTCAGCGGGGTGTATCTGTTGATGACCGAAGGAAAGAGTTTTTTATTCTGAAAACATAGTGGAGACAGAAAAACTCTCATATGGAAAAAAAAGGAGAAAGAAAAAATGGTGTGAGTGGAGCTGGGACAGTTTATTTGTGGAAATTTATAAAAATGTGTCACAAAGCTCACTTTAAGCTTGCTAATTGCCAGCTGTGGGCCTGATAAATATGGGATAGGTCCTAATTTCCATGTTGTGGGGTTTTCTTTATAGCTGTGTTGATTGCCTGGTTGTAATATGAATGCATTTTTTTTTAAAGTTGAGTACTCTGATTTTTTTTCTTTTTTGCTCTTCATTTCTTAATAAATTCAGAGCACTCCTCTTTCTATCCTTCTGTTTGCAATGGAAGAGCAAATGGAAGGTAAGAGGAATGAGGGAGTTTACAAATAGATTAAGTGGTGAGATTTGAAATATCACATATATCTGATACAATGTCTGACACTCCTTTGATGACAAGAAAAATGCCTTTGGAGAATTTCAGTGTCATTTTTTCTGATTTACATTACAACTAGCAAATAGAAAAAAATGTTGTGGTAGCACAATAGGGAGGGCTTTGGATTACGCCTGAGTTAGCTGAATGGTTCAGAGTAGTTAAGAACCAGAAAGAAGACATGCTCAAGGAAGAATAGTTCAGTGCTGAAAGACAGAGACCCAAAGGGGAAGCAAGTGTGCCCAAGATAAACCTTAATCTTGTCCCAAGTTTGTCTAAGATTGATCCCGGTAGAGGATGGTTAACTTTTCAAAATGATTATACTCGTGGAGATATGCTTTGTCTGCCAAACCCAAATGACTAAAGGATTATTAAAGGACATTCATTAATTTGTTCTAAAAATAGAAGTAATTTATGTAAAGTATAGGAAATTTGAATAAATATGGGAAGCTGAGTGTTTGATGAAGATAAGAATTGAAATTCTCTTTTATTGAGATAATTGCCCTTTGGAGAGGCTTCCATTTTTCATTGCTGGTGATGGTGGAGTTACTAATTTACAGTTGGAGCAACTTTGATGTGGCTTCATCATCAGAATCGGTGTAATGCAAATACTTACCTAGAGTTCTTGTCAAAAACTTGAAGTCAGGGGCACCTGGGTGGCTCAGTCATTAAGCGTCTACCTTCGGCTCAGGTCGTGATCCTGGGGTCCTGGGATCGAGCCCCGCATCAGGCTCCCTGCTCCACGGGAAGCCTGCTTCTCCCTCTCCCACTCCCCCTGCTTGTGTTCCCTCTCTCTCTGTGTCTCTCTCTGTCAAATAAATAAATAAAATCTTTAAAAAAAATCCCCCCAAATCTTGAAGTCACTATAGATTTGACTGCAGAAGCTACAGTTGAAGATATTGTGTTCATTTTGACACAGACAACTAGGTACTTGAAGAAGTAAAGAAAATTTTTTTCTTAAATATGAATTTAGATGAACTATTAATAATTCTTTTTTAAAAATTAAATTTTTTTAGAGAGAGAGAGCACATGTGAGTGGGGGACGGGGAGGGGCAGAGGGAGAGGGAGAGAGAGAATCTTCAGCAGGCTCTACACTGAGCATGGGGTCCAAAGTAGGGGGCTTGATCCCAAGACCCTGAGACCATGACCTGAACTGAAATCAAGAATTGGACTCTCAACCGACTGAGCCACCCAGGTGCCCCAACTATTAATAATTCTTAAATGCTGGTATTGAACAGATTTTGAGAAACATACCATTGACTGTTGTGATCTTGTCTACTGAAAGAAATGAATGATCCCAGCATCAGTCATCCTGAGGCATGAAAGGAGTTTACCTCAGATTGGGGTAGGCAGGATCTCCACCTGCAACTGAGGCCAAAGATTTTATGGGGCTCAGGATGAGAGGGACCTAGAGATTTTGGGTTGTGAGGGGTACACTTTGTCTCATGGAAGACAATTAAGAGTAGGATGGGGAATTCAGGTGTCGGGTCAAGTTGTGAGTGATTATTTTGTAGCAGCGAAAGTCACTCTCCAAACTCTACTTTTATTCCTCAGTCATTCATAAAGTTTTGTTTACCAGCGCTATGTTGTGGTCTCAGCTCCTCTTTAGATTGGATCAGGAAGGAACTGAATCTATGCTTGGAGTAAAAAGGTGAAGGACAGAGAAAACCCAGAGGAGCTATCAATGTGAGGAATTAGTCATTTGAGAGGCTGGGCTCTGAAGTGCCTCTTCCCTCACCCTTGACAACACTAGGTATAATTGTGCTTTCTAATTTTTGTTCATTGGACTAGGACAAATACATTTATTATCTTGACATACACTTCTTTAATTATTAGTGAGGTTGAATATCTGAGCATGTTTTCAAATAATTTATTAGCTGTTTTTCTTTATATTTTCTGTAAACTTTTTATAGATATTCTCCACTTGTCTATTGCATTACTGATTTTTTTCCTTTTAAAAATTTGTATGAGTTGGTTTTGTTTTGCCTTTTTTTTTTTTTTTGTAAAAGTTCTTTTTAAAGAAGAGGAATTAGCCCTTGTGCCCCAAATGTGGTACACGTATGCTTTCTAATATTTGTTTTGGTCTTTCAACTTTGTTTATTACATATTTTTTCTATTACCAATCTTTAAGTTTTAATGTCATCTTTATCACTCTTTTCTTTTTTGGCTTTTAGGTTTTCTATCCTGTGTCTTGAGGCCTTCCTTAAACATGTTTCAACACCATTACCAAAAAAAAAAAAATTCCTGTTTCTTTACTGAATTGAGATGCTACTTTTGTTAAAATCTCTATGTGTTTTTAGGATTGATTTCTCAACTATTTTTTTCCATTGTTTGTTTTAATGTCTTTTGAGGCAGATGCTCCTACTTCTTTTGGGAAATTTCCTGGCTATTCTCACATTTTCATTTTTTTTAAAGATTTTATTTATTTATTTGACACAGAGAGAGAGAGAGAGAGCAGTAGAGGGAGAGACAGAAGCAGACTCTCTACAAAACAGGGAGCCCGGTGCAGGACTCGATCCCAGGACCCCAGGATCATGATCTGAGCCGAAGACAGACTCTTAACCAACTGAGCCACCCAGGCGCCCCTCATATTTTCATTTTCATTTTTATAGGTAAACCTTATTCATACATTTGTTGACAACCCTCTCCAAGTGAAATCGTGTTGGTATTGAGCTTATAAATCAGTTTAGGTGAAATTGACATCTTCATGAGTCTTTTTATTCAAGAGCCCAATGTGTCTGTCGTAGAGGTTTTACATGTCAACCAGGCCATATTTTCCAGAACCTTCTTTCCAGGTTGGAGTTTACCAAAAAACAAATTTGTGTGAAATTTACAAGGCAGATGTGAGGCAGCGTCCATCATCTTTAAAGGTCCTCATGGGTAGAGGTGAGGAAAGGCAGAGGCAGAAGACCAAGTGGGTTCCAGTGGGTTCTTAATCTTCCCCATTCTGTGTCCTGCTTTTCTTCCTGACTCGAGCCCTACTGACCAAGGGCAAACCAGTCCCGCCAACAGATACTGGCTGTGAATTCGCAGAGGAGGTACTCTGCAGAAGCAGCAGTCTTCTCGGCTGGTATACTAGTCTCCCTTTGCTTACAACTTTTGGCAGCTGCAGGTGCCTTGCTTCCTGATTCCCCTGAAAGCTCTGACTTTCCCATATGGGCCAGTGCTTCAGAAGAGCTGGTGACTTTTCTCTGATCCTAAGATCCCCCATTTGGATCTTTACTTCCCTAGCTCCTTCCACAATTAAGTAGGGTCCAATTCTGTAATTAATTCCTTATTTCATAGTACTCATAGAAGCTCTACTCCCCTTGTGGAACCCTGATGAATACACTGTCCATTCATTTAGCTCTTCTTTTATTTCTTACTGTGGTATTTATGTTTTCTTCATATAGATCCTACATACTTCTTAAAGTATTTATTCTTAGATAGCTTATCTTTTTGCTTGTTTATTGTGAATGGAATATTCTAATTGGATCCTACCTCAGAGCCTTTGCACCTGTCGTCCCTTCAGATCCACCCATAGCTTGCTCCATTATTCCTTTGAGATCTTTATGAACTGCCATCTTTTCAAGGAGGCCTTCCCTGGCCACTTTATAAAATGGTAATTCCTCATATACCATATACTTCCTTCCTTGTTTCATGTTTATCCTTAACACTAACCACTAACATACCATACATTTTACTTATTTATCTTATATATTGTCTGTCTTTCCCCACTAGAACATAAGTTCCATGAGGGCAAGTATTCTTTTTTTTTAAATCTGGTTTGTTTACTGCTATATCTCTAATGTCATCTCCAAGGTCTAGAATGCTGTATGGCAAAAAAATAGATACTTGGTAAATATTTTCTGAATAAACAAATATATAGAAAAGTTTTTTATTAAAAAATTATTTTGTAACTCATCACCTTACTTACCATTGTTTCCAGTAGTTCTTATGTCGATTCTCTTGTATTTTCTAGTCTATAAACTCATATTGTCTACATATAATTTTGACTCTTTTTTCCTAACACTCATATTTCATTTATTTCTGTTGTCTAATTGCATTGATTAGTTCATCCACAATGATGTTAAACAATGTTGGTGATAATGAACATTATTCCTCCTCCCCCACCCCCTAGATTTTAATGTTTTACCATTAAAATCTTTTAGATCAAGGTCACTAATCCTAGACTTTTTCTATTTAGATGTACTTTCTTTAAAAGGTCATTATTTTGTTGCCTAGAGTTAGTTATAAGAGGGTCATTCATTTAATTATTGGATTATATTCCAAAAATGTTATTTTGAAATCAGTTGGATTCTAGAATTTATTTTTCCATGTAAGCAACGCTATAAATAATGACCAGACTTCCTTGTGAGTTTATACCCTATAATGTTTCAAGTATGTGGTGTTGCTCTTCAAAATGAGGCATTATGGTCCTGTTCCTCCATGAAATGTCTCAAAGACAGAAATGAATATTTCATCTACTTAATTGCCATTGTCCATATTATCATAATCACTTCTTGGCACCAATGTACCACATGATATAATTGTGATTTGTATTCAAGATTATCTCTTTCCTGCCATAGATTTAGCCTGAGTTCACAGACTCAAATGAGCATAAGGGGACAAGCAAATCATACAAATGTCAAAAAAGGTTGACCAAGGTGAGGGGTTCACATAACAGGCAGTGGTAGGAAGTGGTGGGTAACTTGAGAGCTCATGGTCTGTCAAAAAGGACACAGACAGCAGCTGCTTGGGAATATGGACCCAGTATTACTTGATCTTCTGATTTTTGAGATGAGTGTGGAAATACTGACCTTTATGGGAAATCTTCTGTTTTTAAAAGGTGGGTATATTGTTCAGCCCCAGCAAGAAATGTACGACACGTTCAAAATGGGTAGTCAACAAAGGAACTGTTTAAAAGGTGTGGGCAGGAGTTCCCTCACCCATCAAGGAATGGTGAAACCACTGGGGCCAGTAACAGCAGAGGGCATTACTGCTTCTTGGTCTAAAGGGCCTGGCTGTGGCTATAGGAGTCGGCAGAGAGGGCTGCCTGCCAGGAGCACGGTCTTGGGTGGAGAGAAATAGCCAATCCATGGTAGGGAAGGAGCCAGGGATATAAATACCTCCATCTCCTTTTCCTTTCATCCTCTGATCTCCCACATATTTCTCTGTTGGCTTAAACCAAGAAAAACCCAGAGGACAGAGAAGTCCATTGTTTCAGTCTCCAAAGGCCAGCACCCTAGGGAGTGGATCTCAAAGGTCAAATTGAAAATATCCGGCATTGATAGCTATTAATTTAGACTAAGTAAAATGCAAACAAATACTGAGGAGGAAAACAAAGCATGCTGCAGGGTGTCCATGTGGGACTTTTGGTTTAAGCACTTTAAAGATATTGGTATGTCTTTATATTTCTATCATTTTATCCTAGTAGTGTGTATATACAAGATACTTGATAACTGGGCAAATAAAAGTGCTTTGAAAACTGACTTTAACATGTCTCAAAAAAACATTTTACATCCTTTCAATGAGATAAAAACAATTTCTCTTCAGGATGTTTCTTCCCCTGAAAGAAGAAATATAACATTATCATCAAGGATTTTATGTACTAAATTTCTCAAATGTTGTATTCTAACTTGTTATATTACTTATCTATTGTTCTATAAAAAATCACCCCAAAAGTTAGGGGGTTAAAACAACAAGCATTTACTGTCTCATAGGTTCTGAGGTTCAGAAATGCAGGAGTGGCTTAACTAGGTGGTTCTGGCTCGGGATCTGGATTGGATGACCTGAAGCCTTGACGGGTGCTGGGGGATCCACATCCAAAAAGGCTCACTCACATAGGTGTTGGCCGGAAGCCTCAGATCCTTGCTGCATGGCTTCTCCATGGGGCTGCCTGAATGTCCTCAAGACATGGCAGGTAATTGGCTTCTCCTAGAGTGAGTGTTCCAAGGGAGACACAGAATGAGAGGACATCCAAGATGGAAACCGGGATGCCATTTGGAATCTCATCTTGGACGTGATATCATCACTTCTGCCATATTCCGCTGGTCACACAGACCAACTTGGTGCAGTGTGGAAGGATACTAAACAAAGATGTGGATATAAGGAGACAGGAGTCATAAGGGGCCATCTTAGAAGCTGGCCCCTTATTCTGGCTTATTTTCTGGCACACCTATTCTGATTTATTTTCACAGAATATCCTATATATGTTCTTTTGTATCTGAGTATCATTTTCTTTCCCAGCATTCAAGAGTGGATGAGCAGAAGGGAAGATGTTTTTAATGTTCACAGGCAATGTCAGTGAGTTTCTTTTTTTAAATTTAAATTCAATTAGCCAACTTATAGTAGTACATCATTAGTTTCAGATGTATTGTTCAATAATTTGATCAGTTGTGTATACCATCCAGTGCTCATCACATCATGTGCCCTCCCTAATGCCCATCACCCAGTTACTTCATCCCCCAACCCACCTCCCTTCCAGCAACCCTCAGTTTGTTTACTATAGTTAAGAGCCTCTCATGGTTTTTCTTCCTCTCTGATGACTTCCCATTCAGTTTTCCCCTCCCTTCCCCAATGGTCCTCTGCCCTGTTTCTTATATTCCACATATAAGTGAAAACATATGATAATTGTCTTTCTCTGATTGACTTATTTCAATCAGCATAATACCCTCCAGTTCCATCCACGTTGATGTAAATGGTAAGTATTCATCCTTTTTGATGGCTGAGTAATATTCCATTGCATATATATATACCACATATTCTTTGTCCATTCATCTGTCCATGGACATCTGGGCTCTTTCCACAGTTTGGCTATTGTGGACATTGCTGCTGTGAACATTGGGGTGCAGGTGCCCCTTCAGATCACTACATTTGTATCTTTGGGGTAAATACCTAGTAGTGCAATTGCTGGGTAGTAGGGTGGGTCTATTTTTAACTTCTTGAAGAACCTCCATACCATTTTCTGGAGTGGCTGAGTTTCAACAAGGAAGTGTTGAGCCTCCACTTTATGGTGACTCTTGCATCCACATGTCAGCTTCACCTTCTGTGCAGAGACTTGGTATATGGATAAGTAAGAAAAGAGAGAAAATGCTCCTGGGAAAGATCCAAAAGAGGGAAATCAGAGCTTCCCATTTTTGGCTGGAGTCTGCCAACACCAATGTATGTATGTTATGTACACTTCTCCTACCCTGGATGTGGACAGGTGTACATTATTACAAACTCATGGGGTTCTTTATTTCCTTTCCCATTCAACACACACACACACACACACGCACATGCACACACACACAGACACCCTGAGGATGTGAGTGAGGAAATGGGGCTCCTCAGGACAATAATCATAACTGGGATTCTTTCCCCTCATCTGTAAAAAGTTAGGGCTGCATTTGGCTCCAAGACACCAGGGATTCCCAGTGATAAACAAATGATAAAACTCCACAGTTTTAGATCTTCTTTACCTTCCCAATGTCCCACTCCTGACTTGATCTGCTCTAGGCATGTGCTCTGTCATGGATGGACACACTATTCTTTATCTCTCCAGATCTTAATTTCATATTTTTTCCTTCAGCATCATATCAGTTCCATCCAAAATGAAGGCAGCTTTTCATATTTATTAAATTCCTCTTCTGGTTAGGAAATTGGAATGATTCAACTTTCTCACATGTTTTCTCCTGCTTTTGTCCATGTTTTCAGAATACTGCATAAGCCCCAAGGAATTTAAGGATTTCCAGACCCAAGTGATAGGTGTTCCAAATGAGATATGAGCATTTACAAAGAATGTTGCTAAGCAGCTATTTACAAATAAAGGCATTTTTCCAACTGAAAGAATTAAAAAGCAAATGTTATCATTACATAGCGAATAATCAGGAAGACTACCTTTACTGCACAAAAATTTATTGATCTTATTTTATACAGTGCAGATAATGGCTGCTTGAAGAAGGAGGAAAATGTGTCAAGGGGCTTTTATGAGGAAAAAAAAATGTAAGACTGTGTGTTGGTTTGAAATAATGACCGAATGATGATTTCATTTCACTATAGTCCAGCAATAAATCTGTAAGTCTTCTCTCACCAGTGACATGGGGAACTGTAGGGAATCCAGGCCAGCTAGCTCTAGGCACTAATCTTTCACACTGGGAAATGCATCTGCTAGTGTCTTGGACCCTGAAAGTCTGGCAAGGCCAGTTTTTGTATGAGTTGGCTATTAATCTTGACCACTCTTGCTTAGAGTTCATCACATTAGGGGCGACAGTCCAGTAATGCTGAGTTCTGGGACACTTCTAAGAATAGTTATCTTAGGACGTCACAGAGCACCAGGAAGCTCCTACTCAGATACTCACATTCTTTTTAGGCAAAAATGAAAAAAACAACCAAACAAAAAAAAAAAACAACCACAGGAGATAAAGAGATGCAGTTGGGGTCGTAACTTGAACTCATCTTGAGGCTTCACCACCCATTAACTGGCACTTTATCTCACTGAACCCTAGAGATTCCATCTATAAGATGAGGTGATTGAATTAGAACAATAGTTACTGGCTTTTCCATCACTGAAAACCTATTTTATTATTTTTCCTCTATAGGCCTCATGTTTTGAGAGATTTTTATCTAGACTATGACATTTATATTGTAGTAAATAATTTGTTCCACTTTTTACTGTGTTTCCATTTCAAAGTTATCCGTATTTTAAACAACGTTTTTATGCGATGGTGTATAAAAACATTATGAAATCACATAATCAAAGCTATGGTTGAGGTTCTAGTATTGCATGATACTATCTGCTGATGTTGGTTGCTTCATTTTGTGTATGTGGTGTCACCACATGCTAAGTGTCACTTTCACTTCCTCTACAGAGCCTTGGCACATAGATAACTAAAAAATATGGAGGAAATGGTACTGGATGGGTAGGACCCATTAAAAGACAAGTACAGGGCACCTGGGTGGCTCAGTTGGTTAAATGTCTGGCTCTTGATCTCAGCTCAGGTCTTGATGTCAGGGTCATGAGTTCAAGCCCCACGTTGGGCTCCATGCTGGGTATAGAGCATACTTAAAAAAAAAAAAAAAAAGACAATCACAAGCCCAAAATGGAGTCACTTAGGCCACATCCCTAAACGGAGACTAATACCTAACCTAATTGCAGTTTCAACTTCCTGCCAAATGTTGTCTTAACCAGTCAGGAATTTTCTGAAGAGTACCCATGAGGTTATCTGTCACAGGGGCCCTCTTCTTCCACCTCTCAAAGGAAGATGAGGTAATCTGCATGATAAGACCCTCTGCCCTTCCCCTTAAGGGAAGGTGACCTTGCCTGGAACAATCCTTTCTTTTCTTCTGCTAGTAACTTCTTGCCCTACCCTCCTTCTTAGGAAAACCTTCTATTTTATACAACTTCTTGGAGTTCCCCTCTACTTGCTAGATGGGGTGCTGCCTGAATCATGAATCATCTAATAAAGACAATTAGTTGTTCAAATTTACTCAGTTGAGTTTTTGTTTTTAACAGATCCAAGGTCCAAGGTCGTATGTCCAAGGGCATGCTTCTGCCCCACCCCACCCCCTGCTTTTTTTTACTGTGACTACTTCATATGAGGATTTAGTAACAAACCTTCATTAACCCAGCATTCCTCTGAGTACACAGAAGTTGGTAAGAACATCTGATAAGTGGAAATGGCTGATAATACCATATTGGGTTGATTTATTTCCAGTCGAAAGCAAAGACATGCACATGTGTGGCTTTACCAGCAGTATTTATGTGCTTCCTGTGGTTATGAATTATAGATGGAAATATTGTGAAACCTCTAAGTATATAGAAAAGTTTCATAATTCTTTTTTTTTTTTTAAAGATTTTATTTATTTATTCATGAGCGACAGAGAGGGCGAGAGAGGCAGAGGGAGAAGCAGGCTCCCAAGGAGCAGGGAACCTGATGTGGGACTCGATCCCAGGACCCTGGGATCATGACCTGAGCCGAAGGCAGATGCTTAACCATCTGAGCCACCCAGGCGCCCAAGTTTCATAATTCTAAAATTCTTGCACAACAGTGGTCGTACTTCCTTCTCATTCACTCTGTTGTGTTGTGGATAAATGGAATGTGGGGTTGGCTGGCTCAGTTGGTTGGAGCACAATACTAGTTACATCAGAGATTTATTCTGTTGATAGTCATCAGTTTCCCTGCTAATCTCTGCTATCCTTCTGACCAATGCCTGCTACTTGTCACAAGATAGTCAGAGTCCCTTGTTCTATCTTGTCAACTCTGGCATGAATTTTAAAGAGGCATTTCCTCTTGTCATCTTGGAAGGCATTAGCCCTGTGCCTCTACTGCTTCGAAGAAATACCTTTTCTGTGTTTCCTCTCAGTGGTCATCTGCTACAACAGGTGGGAGTTCAGTAGAGTGACTATATGCATCAGAGAGTGATTAGATTTTCAATCAAGTAGTAGTTAGAAGAAGTATATTAGCTTTGCAGACAGGGTGTCTGTGGTAAGCACAATAATGGGACCCCCAGAGATGTCCATGTCCTAATTCTCTGAACCTGTGACTATGTTTTGTTACATGGCAAGGGGAAATTAAGGTTGCAGATGGAATTAAGGTTGCTAGTCAGCTGACCTTAAAACAGGGAGGTTATCCTGGATTATCTGGGTGGGCCTAGTGTAATCACAAGGGTCCTTAAAAATGGAAGGCAGGAGTTGGAGAAGGAGAAGATATGAGAATAGAAGATCAGTCATAGTGGTGCCACTGTTATCTGAGAAGATAGAAGGAGGCTATGGGCCAGGAAAGTGTCTAGAAAAGACCAGAGAACAGATTTTTCCCTAGAGCCTCCAGAAAAGAACCGAAACCCTCCTGACACCTTGGTTTTAGCCCGAAGAGACCCGTTTCAGACTTCTAACCTTCAGAACTATAACATGATAAACCTGTGCTGTTTTAAACCACCAAGTTCATGGTAAAATTTATTACGGCACCCATAGGAAATAATAAAATTACACTAGATTTCCAAAATAATTTTATTTGAATTAAATAAATTATTCTTCCATAAATCTTTTCCCCTAAGATAAGGTTGATTAGGTGGTTTATTTCAAACTTTTTTCAAAGGAATAACTTTTTATTCATAAAATTCCCCTATCTTAGGTGTTCAGTTTGAGAAGTTTTGACAATTGTATACAGATATGTAACCACTCTAAATGAGATATGGAACATTTATATCATTCCAAAATGCCGTGCCCCTTTCTAGTCAATTCTCCTTTCCCTCCAATCATCGTAGATTAGTTTTGTGTTTCATATAAATGGAATTATATATGTACTCTTTTGTGCTTGGCTTCTTTTGCTTAATGCAGGGTTTGGCAAACTTTTTCTATAGAGGATCAGCTAGTAAATATTTTTGGCTTTGCATTCCGTTTGGTCTCTGTCTCAACTACTCAACTCTGTCCCTGTAGCACCAGTATGGAATGGGTGTGGCTGTATTCCAATAGGACTTTAGTTAGAAAAACAGATGGTGAACTACATTTGGCTTGTGGACCATAATTTGCCAACTTTGGATTAACATGGTATTTTTGATATTCATCAATGCTGTTGCATGTATTAGTAGTTTATTTATTTATTTTTTATTACTGAGGATTATGTTATAGTATGAACATACCACAATTTGTTCATCTATTCTCTTGTTGATGGACATTTGGAATTGCTCCAGTTTTTGCTATGATGCATAAGGCTGCTATTATGTAAGTTTTTATTATACAAGTCTTTTGGAGAACATAGATTTTCAATTCTCTTGGGTAAATACCTACAAGAGGAATTGCTGGCTCATAGGGTAGATGAATGTTTAATCTTATAGAAACTGCCAAAAAGCTCTTCAAAGTGGTTGTGCCCTGTGACACTTCCATCAGCAGTGAAGGAGAATTACATGTGTTCCCTCTCCTTGTGAACATTTGGTGTAGTTAGTCTTACGAGCCACCACGACGAGTGTAACTCAATTGCTCTTTGAAATCATGCTCCCTCTTCTCCATGACCATCCTTCCAGCTATCATTTCTTATGTCATTTTTAACTCCATCTCTTTTCCTCTGTGCTACTTTGTCCCTGTTCCTGCAGACTCAGTATTCTTCAACTCAGTATCTCCCAGTCTATTCCTAACCATCCCTCTCATTTCTTACCAGGCATACGACATTGTTTTGGCTCCTTGCCCAAGTGAGTTTCCAAGTTTATCTTCACCTCAACACAGAGTTGGAACAATCCTACCAAACCACAAGCCTGCCATACCACGCTCATTTCCTGGCTTCTTTTTTCATTGAGAATTATTCCTAAATGTAGTGAATGCATATCCAAGTCAAGCCATAACCGTCTCCAGCTCCAGAAAGAGCTTCTCCCACATGCTCACAACTCCTAGAAATTCCTTTAACACAGCATTGCCCACCCACCTATAATTAGACCTCAGATGCAATTTATCTGGAACAAGATGTTCATTTAAATGTTAAATTACTGTTCATTTAAAGTCATTAATATGCAAATAACCAAGAGCTGCTTTCCTGAGAGAGAGCTTTGGTAGACAACAGAAAAAAGAGGATATTACAGGGACAGAAGGCAGTGTATGTAGGTAGAGGTGCAGTGAAGGTGGCCACGGTGGGGGGTGCAGGGGAGAAGGAGGGTGCTGGAAGATGGAGTGTAGTACCTTGAGGGCCAAGTTCACCTTCCTCACCATTTGTACCCACACTGACTGTTCATATGGACCTGGATTTTAGCAAGCTGGATGAATCTTTTCTTAACTCTTTTTCACTTTGTTTTTCCTGCTCATTGATTAAAAAGCTGCTCCTCTGTCTTAGCATGAAGGAGGATTTCAGCCCTTCCAAGTCTCCTCTCTTCCCTCTTCCCACTCTCTTAATTCTTAACCTTCAGATGCCCAGTGACTCACATTACCTTCTGACCATGGCTCCCCAGTGGGGTCTTTCTCTCTGCTTCTCTAGCTCCCTTAAAGTATGTCCAGGCAATGACTATCCCTGGCTATCATCATTTTATCTAAGACTTAGTTATTCTGTGCCTAACCTTGCAAGAAACATGATAATGACTGCTAACTCTCCTCCCAAGATTATTATTTACAATCCAACTAGGGCAATATACCAAACCCAAACAATGAATCTGCTGGGGGAAGACTGAGTGAAATCTTTTCTAGAGTGAGAAGGGAGTAACCCCTCCCCCCTCAAAAAAACAAAACAAAACAAAAGAAAGAAAACAAAGTCATAAAGATGCATATAATTGAATTTTCAGACACTAGGTAAGCTGGCACACTTTTCTAAATTTTATATCTTCTGTCTTATAAAGGAGGGCATCCCCAGACATCTTCAGATAACAACAAATCATTCAGTTCTAGAATCAGCCAACTCACTGCCTTAAGATAGACCATCAGGAAGACAGACTAACATAGTGTCATTTTTGCTATTTGCCTTGTTTAAACATGAATAAAGAGGACATTTTGTTCTTGGAGTCCTAAGGCCTGACTTGAATCCTAGCCTTGCTACTTAATAGCTACATGGTCATGTGATTTCAAGAAGGTCACTCCATGTCTTTGTTTCAGTTATCTTTTGCTATGTAATGAACAAGCCCAAAGCTGAGTGGCTTTGTGGGTCTGCAGTTTGGGCTTGCTTTGGTTCATTCAGGTGACAGCAGTAAGCTGGCCACTCCCAGGTGGCCTCACTTACATGTCTGGTAGTTGTTGCTGGCGGTGGGCTGGGGCTATCTTAATGTGGACTCTCAGCATCCAGGACGCTACCTCGGGTCTCCTCTCATGATAGTCTCAGGACACAAGAAGTGAAAACTGTAAGGCCTTTGAAGTCAAGGCTTGGAACTCCTACAGTGTCACTTATACCACATTTTATGGGTCAAAGTCAGTCACCAGGACCACCCAAAACCAAGGCTGTGGAGAGGTGCACTCTATCTCTTGATGGGAGAAACAGTGACATCGTACTGGAAAGACATAAGCATAAAAGAAGGGGAGAAACTTGTGCTTCTATGTTGTAATCTACCACACTCTCCAAAACTATATTTCTAGATCTATAAAATGGGACTAAAAACTCAAACAGGTTAGGATTCTCAGTTTCCTCTAACTCATTTTCTCTTTTCTGTCACTCTTTTCTCTATCAGGTTATGTCCTAGGTCTTCTGTCCTTTCTCTCTATGATTTGTTCTTAGAGCTGTCTCATCCATGCAGGGATTGGCAAATGTTTTCTGTAAGAGGTTAGATAGTAAGCCCTGCTGTCTCTGTGGGACACCTGGTCTTTGTCACAACTACTCAACTCTGCACGGTAGCATAAAAGCAGCCATAGACAATCTATAAATGAATGAGCATGGTTATGTTCCAATAAAACTTTGTTTATAAAAACAGGCAGGGGACTATGCCAGTGATGTTGACTACAATGTATCTGCTGATGACTTTCATTTCTTTAAGTCCACTCAGCTGTTCCCTCCACCGCAACAGGAGTAATTTCCAAAATTGAATTTGACCATGTCTTTCACTTGCTGAAAACTCTCCAGTGTTTCCTGTTGGTCTCAGGGTAAAAATGAAATCCTGAACATGGTCAGCGAGGCCCTGCAAAATCTTGCTGTACCCACTCCTCCAGCTTCATGCTCTTTGACCTTCTTCCTCATTCTCTGAGCAATGCTCTCAGGGCCCCCACCCCAATTCTTTGAACTTGCCATGCTGTACACTCTTTCCCTGCCTGGATAATTCCTCACACCTCCTCTTTACCTAGTTATTTTTGACCTGTTCTTCAGCCCTCAGCTCATCTCATATTCCCTCATCTTTGGGAGAAGTCTTACTGATCCCCAGATGGAATCCAGCTCTGCTGTAAGATTCTGGCCAAGCTCCCTCAACCTTTTGTCATTGTGCTCCAGAGTTTTTAATTATTGAAATAGTTGTGATTAATTATTATGATAATTTGGATTATTGTTCAGCAAATGTTTGTTCCCCTTGCCAATCCACTTTGGGCACAGTGAACTTTGCACCCCATTTATTTTGGGGTTGGCCATGTAACTCAACTTGGCCAATAGGATATTAGTGGTTATGACATGAGTAAAGGTCTGAAGTATGCTTGTGTGGTGGGATTTGGTTCTCTTGTATCTCTGCCATTACCTTCAGAAGAACATGTGCTTGGTCATTTGCTGGTCCCAGAAGAAGGAGAGACATATGGAGCTGAGCTGCCCCAGTTGACCTGCACATGGAGTGCGATATTAAATTTTTATTGTTGTATGCCACAGAACATCACATAGTTTGTTCTGCAGCAACAGATGACTGATATGATTATCTCATATCAGTCTCCCCCACCAGACTGAAAGATACACAAAGAAAGTAAATATGCTTGTTTTGCTCACTGTTGTGTTCCTCTTGCTTAGTACAGAAGGTACTTAATAAATATGTGTTGAATGAATAAATGATTAAGTGGACAGTATATGTGGAAGCATTTAGCATATTATAGGCACATAATTGGCATTTAGCAGATGGTGTTTTAAAATGGTTTGGTAATGCTCAATAGAATCTGTATCTAGTTCTCTTCTGGGCTTGAAAATACTCTGAGCTTTATAACTCAGGTTTATGTGCAAGAAAGATGCCCCTAGATCTACAGTCAGCTGTGTATTGACTCTGCAATCACATTCTTTTACCCGCAGGAAATTTAAGATTATTAAGGAAAATAAAAAATAAATGCAAGTTCAGGAAGTTCTTTGCTTGTGTTACTTTGTTTTCTAATTTTAAATCTTATTAGTTTAAAGTGATAATAAAAAAAGCCATTTGGAGACAGGACAATATTATCACATCTGGAGAAACTTAATAAGATTAGGACAAAGGCTCTATTCTCTTCTTAATGCACATGTGCAGTTCTCATTAACTTTCATATTATCTCGAGGAAAATATTAGAAAATGTCATGCACCATAAACATTCCACACAAAGGGGGTTAATTAATAGGTACATGTAGTATTAATGCAGATGTTAACCATTAACTATGATAAGTGTTCTCAAATAGCTGGTGTCCATGGATAATTAATGCTCACCAATTCCCACAGTACTTAGAAGAAAACATAAATATAAAATACCAGTACATACGATTAAAGAATTTTGAATAATTCCAAATAATTTTGAAAACATTCTTAAGATTTTGTTGATTAGGAAAATCTTTAAAAATAAATATGTAATATCTGTAAAACATTTAAGATACACTGGACTCCAAAAAAAAAATCACTTCCCAGGGGCACCTGGGTGGCTCAGTCAGTCAAGCGTCTGACTCGTGGTTTTGGCTCAGGTCACAATCTCAGGGTCCTGAGATGGAGCCCTGCGTCAGGCTCCATGCTCAGTGGGAGTCTGCTGTTCTCCCTCTCCCTCTGCCCCCTCCCAGTCCTCTGTCTTTCTCTCTCTCTCAAATAAATAAAATCTTAAAAAAAAACCCACTTCCCAAACATCCCATATTTGTGAAATAATAGATGTTGGGCATTTGCATGTCTTTCCAATACCAATGTGTCATTTTAATATTTTAAATCTATATAGAATCAAATGTTCCTTTGCAAATGAAAGAGATTAATATATAAGAAATTGTTTTTCTTCTCCACTCATTTTGGGTCACTCTATGCCTTGTTCATTGGATTTCTTGCATTGTGTACCTTTAAATGTTCATTGAAGAAAATGTGATTACAAATATTAACAAGTTAGATATACATGTATGTAAGTTTGTATATGGTGTTAGAAAACCAAATAATGATATTTCAGTGTATATATTTATGTATTCTGATGCAATGTGTAACTCTATGAGTCTTAAAATTTCCTTTTGCTTTTCAAAATATTGTATTTGGTCACTTGTTATTTGTTTAAAGTAAGATAGAATTTCACCTATGGCAGACATAGGAATGCACCACTCAGATTCCCCTTTGAGAAAGGAGTTGCTGCCCAGCTATGAGAGTGTGGTTAGTAGACATCTCCAGTTCCCGGTTCTTCAAGCATCTACCACAGTTTTTGCACTGAGGTCCTGCTCTTCTTGGGGAAGCCTGCAGCCAATGATGGGACAAGATGGTGATCCAAGGGCTTGGCCATCTCCACCCAAGCAGGACTCACCTAACAGGTGATCTTTGCTTCCTGTTGGACAGAGTGATAGTTTATCAGGTGTATATCAATGTCTGATGGCATCCTTTACTTAATCCTGCCTCCTGCTCTTTCCTTTCATGGAAGTTATTGCCCAATAAGCCCTTCATTTCCCTAATTTCTCTTCAGTGTCTACCTTCCAGAGGGTCCATATTTCTCAGGACCTAAGAGACAAAATCAAATAAACTTGGGATCTGATTCAAGATAACAAAAGTAGAAAAACTCATTCTGTAAGCAGTGATAACCATACTCTGAGGTAGATAGGTTGAAGTAAAAGAAAAATGAAAAAGGGGAATTAATTTTTTAAAATATAAAGAAATAACAGTGACAAAGAAATCAACAGAATTATAAGGAAAACAAACAACAGTTTCCTATTAATCAGAGTGTGTAGATAAATGCTATTCCAAAGGCTTTAAAAAAAAAAAAAAGCCGAACTATCATTTTGAAATATATATCATGCTAAAATTCTGTACTAACAAGACAAACTTCTGTTCTTTTTTTTTTTTTTAAGATTTTATTTATTTATTTGACAGAGAGAGACATAGCAAGAAAGGGAACACAAGCAGGAGGAGTGGGAGAGGGAGAAGCAGGCTTCCTGCTGGGCAGGGAGCCCGATGCGGGGCTCGATCCCAGAACCCTGGGATCATGACCTGAGCTGAAGGCAGACGCTTAACGACTCAGCCACCCAGGCAGCCCCAAACTTTTGTTCTTAAATATATAAATCTCTAAATGGATATGCCCTGTCAATGAATCTATTTAACATGTATTTAACACCAAAATAAAATTTATAGTATCCACATGAGCAAAACTATGTTAATCTGTGCTAACAAAGGGGCCAGGGAAATAGCTGATTGTAACTGATTGTAAATCAGTTTTTGAAGGTATTCATTAAAATGGCATCCTACCTGCAAAAATGTTAAGCTTACCAAAGACCATTTCATGGACTACATTTTGAGAAGCATGTCTATACTCAATGCACCCTGCTGAATACAATTTGTTTTGAGGTGAGGAAGAGATCAAAATGCAATAAAGATTCATCTCTAAAGCTTAACTGAAGGGGGAACACAATGGAGAAAGAAAAGACAGACGTGGTCTTCAGTAACAATGGGAAAAATGTAACAGAACTAGTATGCATGTGTTTGCAGTTACTTTAAATAGTCTCAAATATTTTCATACAAAACCCCTTTATTGTGATGCATTTGCAATAGCTGGTACTGTGTGGAATAAGTTGAAACATGTGTGTAATACCATCAGTTCATGTGGTAGAGGCAGGAAAAATAGTTGACTGATTAAGTGTGCTGTTTTGAGGTCAGCCCTAGAATGGTAATATTAACCCCTTGGCTGCCAGTGCTAAGTTCCTATTGTCAGCTTTTCATAGCCATGCTACAGGAAAAGTGTGTGCAAATGTCCACTTAAAATGCATTCATAGGTGACAGAAATGCTTCTCCTGACAGTTGAGCTTTGGTACAACATTTTTATGTGTTCCTGTTCTTATTTAAAAACAAAACAGTATCTCCTGCTTTATCTTAAAACAAAGAGCAAGTTTTGAACAGAGAAGAGTTTCAGAAAGAAACTCTCCAGGTGGTGTGGGAGAGGAAATTTTTTCTATGCTCTTGAAGGTTCTTCTGGCTGGTCTAAGAACTAACTTTTCATGAGACAGATTAACAAGAGAAAATCAAATTTAATTATGTATGTATGGGAAATGCCCATAAACATGACAGATTCTAAAGACAGTCAGGCAAAATGATGTATATATGTCATTCTGGACTAAGAAGAAAGGGTAGGCATCTGGGGCTTCAAAGGGAAGGAAGGCCATTCACAAGAAGAATGGAAAGAGTAAATATTTAGTAAACATGTTTGCTGGGCCTTCCAGAAACAATGGGACACAGAGAAGACTTTAATCAAACAGACCTTGCTAGGTTCCTCCCTGTCTACCACACCTATTTCACATCACACTGTAGTTATCTATGGTGACAGCTTGACAGCTCCCTTCCTGGAACAGGTCCTCTATCCAAATTCTTTTACGCATTTAGTGGGGGGGGGGCAAAAAAAAAAAAAAAACAACTTCTTGAGTTGTCTGTTTCTTAATAGTGGTCAGCCTAAAATAACTCACATGCCAAGAAGACACATATTGGGGTGGCCAACTTTGCTCCACTACAGTGGGAAGGTGTGGTCATTGAGAAAGACTATCTCTTTCACCACCTTTAGTAAGGCTCTTGTCCTTGGGTCATGCTCAGTGCAAGACCTCCTCCCCTCCCATTTTCTGACCACCCTTGATACCTGATCAGGTTCCTCTCCTCCACCATCCACCAGGTGATGTTTGATCACCCTGGCCTGCCTTCAGCAAGAATCTTGTCAAGTTGGTTTAACTTGAATTTCCCCTTACCCCTGATCTTTCCTCTTAGTGTTCCATCCACTGACCCCCACCCTGCTCCTTGGCTATAAATCTTCACTTTTCCTTGTATTCAGAGTTGAGCCCTATCTCTCTCCTCTCCTGCAAAACCCCATTACAGTGATCTCTTCTTGAATAAAGTCTTTCTTATGGTCTTTAAGAAATGTTGAAATAATTTTTTCTTTAACACTATTCACAAAGTTCCTTTTTCCTTCTCATTGGGTTTTTTGTAAGCAAATTGCTACTGTTTTTACCCATCCTTCTCTTATTGCTCTGATCCTTCTTATGTGGCCATAACTGTGAATGTTTATTTAAAGTTGCCATTATTTATAAGGGATATATGTTCACCTATTTTAGCTCACGCTACTTTAATATTGATTGGGTTTGTCCTATTCTACTGGTGATCCTCACCACCATGTCGTCTGAGTCAGTGGCAAAGAAAGGGGTGGTGGTAGAGCTAGCTGGCAGATAATTGCACAAACTCATGGCCGGTGTCCTAAATAATCTAGGCAGTAGGAAATAGATAATTGTCACTGATGAGGAAGGGACAGATGTGTGGATATTTTCCAGCAGGCATATCATGGTGGAAAAGAAGGCTGAGAACTCTAGCTGACAAACTTCTCAGAGACAAGTGTGCTGTTCTATACACTCCATTCTTCAGTTCTCCCAATGTCATCACTGCCAAGGTCATGCTTGGCAGGGAGCTACTCCTCCCACAGGAGGGCATTTTGGTCAGGTTGGTGCAAAAGCATCCAACTCACAGAAGACCGATGGAGGGTGTGGTGCAAAGGGACTGAAAGGCGAGAGAACACAGAAGTGTGGGAGTGTGGGGAAGGGAAAAGATAGATCACGATCTTCTTACTGGGGAATGCATCATGCTTATGGGCGAGCATGCTTATGAATGACTGACTTTTTAGGAGTGATCTCATTCTGATAGTGGCCCAGCCAAGGAAAGCATGCAGCCTCCAGCTGTTGCAGGGGAAGCCTCTGCTCACTGCACACTGTACTTTCTCTATCCAGTGGGTCTTGAGGAAATGCACTTACTGGTTGAGACTGCTGCTTTTGTTAGGCTCACCTTTGATAATTCATTTACAAATGTGGTGTTTGTATTGTTGCCTTTGTAAATTAAACCTCTTTCTACAGATTATGGCCGCTTGGAAAATCAGTGGAGTTGGGTGTGGGGCAATGGAAAAGAGGAATGTATATAGTTTCCAGCCAATATAAATGATATTTCTAGGAATATTACATATATAGGGATATATATTCCTAAAAACAGCAGCCTGGGCCTTTTGAAGCTTTAGAAGGACATACCAGAACTGCAAATGGGGATCATCTACTTCCTTTGAGGAATATTCTGACTCTTTCTTATTGTCTAAAAAGTGTTACTAGGTTGGGCACATATTTCAAGCACAAATTACAAGCCTATTGTTATAGCAGTACACTATTAGGTTAGTGAGTCAAATAAAAGGCCATAATTTATTCTGAAAATGATGGGGGGGGGGAGAGGAAAAAATCTATGGACACTTTTACCCTTCCTCTGCCCTTGGGGTCCTTTATATGCCAATTTCCTATTTAAAGGTGTCAGACAACTCCTTTGGAGTTATTAAATGCAAGCTGGAGCTGGTTCTTTGCATAAATGTGTGGTGCTGTGTGATATAGCCCTACTAGAATAAATTAGATTGTTGCTTCTAGCGCAGATACCTGAATTGGTAGCTTTTCTTTAAACACAAAAAGTAATTACAAACTGTTACGTGTTCCCATTTAGTTGTTCAGTAATAGCTATAGGGTGAGAGGGATTTAGGGGGAAAGTATGGTCCTCTGTATTAATATTCATGAGCTTTGCAGGCACATTCACATTCTGCCCCTAGAAATAAGAAAATTTAATGAACACATTCGCAAGTTTGCAATGGTCCATGTCCGTGACTAGGTAATACTAGAACAATTAGATCATAAATGAAAAATGCAATTGATCAACATGTTGGCTAGTCCATCTAATGGCTAAAATTACCTTTGAATATTGTTTTTCCACCAAAGTGAATCTTGAACTCTTAGTCAATTAGTATTTCTTCAGTTTCGTGGGGGTACAGGAGGGCGTGGGGGTGGCAAAAGCCTGTTCAGGCTCATGCATACAAGGTACTTAAAAATACTTGGTGATTAGCTAAGAGCTCAGAGTCATTTTGGGCCTCAGATCTGATTCACACTTTAATCCCTACTTTTAAAGGTTTCCTAAGTAGAGGAAAATATAAAGAAAGTAAGTGCTTTCTTTTATCTTTCAATATCTGATTGATACCTAGATTTTTAAACACTTTTGTATAGTTATCCTTATATCTGGTCTTTCATCAAGTCCTGCTGATTTTCTTTTGTTAAAATGTTCTTGCCTTTCTTTGTCCTCTTGTAATGGACACTTACTAGTTTGGCCCGCCTGCCCCTGTCCTCTGAGAAAAGCCCAGTTTTCTCATAGAAAGGGACTCCTGGCTGCTATAGTTTCCCTACTGGTCCTAAATGACTGGGTCCCAGCCTGCCTGGCTAATTCAGGTTGATTCGTATCAGCATCCAATCTTAAGAACAACATAGACAATAGGATGGTTAATAATGGGGTCACATCTATCTTCTTTTTTTTTATTAGTAGGAAGGGAAAAATGAAGGGGGGGAAATTGGAGGGGGAGATGAACCATGAGAGACTATGGACTCTGAGAAACAAACTGAGGGTTCTGGAGGGGAGGGAGGTGGGGAGATGGGTTAGCCTGGTGATGGGTATTAAAGAGGGCACGTATTGAATGGAGCACTGGGTGTTATAGCAAACAATGAATCGTGGAACACTACAAAAAACTAATGATGTAATGTATGGTGATTAACATAACATAATAAAATAAAATTAAAAAAAAATAATGGGGTCACATCAATAGCAACCCCAGGCCTGCAAGAGAAGGCCTAGGGTTCATTGCTGGTGAGGTCCCTGGCTTTCTTCATTCCATATCTCTGGAGATTGGTTTGCTCACTCTTCCTTAAATTACATAAGATATGCCAATATGCTTGCCATGGCTTCTTTTTTGTTTAAATTATTTTGAACTGGTTTCCAAGGCAATATAATAGCCATGCTAATTCAGTAAAACAAAGAACCTTGAACAAGGGACACTTTTACTGATTAAAAATAATTTTATCTTGCAGGCATGGAAAGTGCTAATTTTTCCCCTTTTTTCTAGTTTGACCGAAAAATGAAAAAGAACACATAGACTACCAACTCAGTCAGGTAGGGAAAAAAAAGACAGGATCTAATATTTCTTGAGAATGGGGAAGCATAGAATGGTGAAAGGTGTATATATATCTATATCTATATATCTATAGGCTTGGAGGTACGGAGACATGGGCTGAAATTTTGACCTTTTTGTTTGCAAGGTGACCCTCGTCTACAGCCATACCACTCTGAATGCACCTAATCTTGTCTGTTTACTATGCGACCCTGAGCAAATTCTCAGGGCCTCAGTTCCTTATTTGTGAAGGGGATGATAATACCTACCCTAATTGCTAGAAGTCACATAGTAGGAGAAGGTCTTGCAAAGATCCAAAACAACTTCTGAAAGGTTTCAAACTCCAGTGTCACGCTGTGTCCCCAACTGAGGGATTTGAAAGAAAATTTTGCCCCTTATTGAGTGCCTCTGTGCCAGGCACCACACTTGGGTTTCTATAAGCACAGTGTAATCCATGGTCGTTGGGAAATCAATTCTCTAGATAGAGGTGTTGTTTGAGGAGAGAGCAATGACAGGTGATAGTTGTGCATTCTGAACATTTAATGAAATAAGATGCAATTGTTTACATTGATTCTTTGAAGCAATAATGATTCTCAGATTTCATATTGAACTCAGGGGTGATCTTAGGCTTTAGGAAAGGCCTAGGAGACCTGGGCTGCAGCTACAGATGTGCCACTGGCTGGCCGTATGACGTCACTTAACAATTCCAAGAGTCACTTTTCTTTTAAATAAAAGGATTTGAATACAATTTTAAGCTTCTGTCTACTGTAGAAATAAAGACTTCCATTATTCTTAAACAGAAATGAGTGCTTGAGAATCGAGCCGAGACCAGTGTAGTGTTCTGAGGGGCAGGGGACAGTACTGACCTTGGATGGCATTTTGGAACTTTGTGCATGTTGGGGGAGGGATTAGGTGATACAGTGATTGGCAGAGAACAATGATGCTACGTGTCCTATTTCATCCTGTGCAACTAAGACTTGTCCCTTGTCCCGTACAACTTCAAACTTCCCGACACACTTCAGTGTAGGTGGAAAACCTGTTGATAATGACCTGAGTGTAAAACTGAACTCTAGTTTACATATAAAGGCAAAGTGTTTTCTGTTTACTTATAATATGCACTGAATTTTCCATGAATGCAATCACCGTGTAAGCAATGAATGTTGCACCTTGCTCTATTCGGACCTTGATGAAAAGAAGCACCCCATTTCAGATGTGTCCCAATTGCTCACAGGACCTGAGGCACCAGCAGCACTCAGGGTGATTCTGTGGATGGAGGCAGTGTCTGACAATACAGATGTCTTCTAGGGCAGCTGAGCTCATATATTCCAAATGACCTGCCCTGTATTTATCTCCTTGATATTTCAGTTTTGGCATGCTATTTATTTACTTAAAATTTTCTCTTGGTAGGTAGGGCAGCAACCCCAAATGGCCGCAAAGCTGCAATGAAGAAGGATATTGAAAGCATCTGTCCAGGATCCGGGAAGAAAGGATAGGGGTTTTATTTTTGTCTTAATGTAGCAGTAATAAACTAGTTCCATCTGGTGAAAAAGGGCTCATTCCTTTTCCTTTAAATCTTGCCTAATCACACCTCTGTATTCATAGCATTTCTAGTCTTATAGTGTCAGATGGATTCATTTTAAACTATAAATACCCTCAGGTCTAGGTCTAGGTAAAGTCAGGCTGTCAGCCTTACACTGTCTGAGCCCAAGCATCTCACTTGCCAGGAAGAGCCACTTAATGTTAAGCAGCCATCCTTCCAAGAGGATGTCCCCAGCTGCCATAGCATGGCCTCTTACCGGACCCCTGTCCTTCCAATTTATCCCATACTCAGCAAGAAACTGAGGACATCATTTAGTGTGCATTCGGAGCTACAGCCATTACAACAACCACCATGAGAACAAGGGAGAAAATTCGATGGAAGCTGAGTCGTAGATCAGGGCCTTTCTCTTGGAACTAATGCCAGAAATGAGCAATTGACAATTCAATGACACCCATGACTGAATAATCACTTTTGAGCCTTCCTAGAGGATAGATTCTGACATTCTGATCTATTGTCTTTCTGTCCTCTTTTTCGAAGACATTTTCCAAAATATTTTTAAATTTCTTGATACTTTCTTTTGTTTTGCAAGGCCAAAAGCAAAACATTACAACCTTAATGAAGCAAGGGTGGATTTGGCAACAAATACTAGCCTTAAAGAGTAACACGGTGGACGCTTCCAATTCCAATATTTCCTTCACGGTTGTTGGTATGTGTTGGGCAATTTTAAGGTAATAAAATTGTAATGAACTTTCTAAATGAAGCTGCCTTTGCTGACTGCTCCATGAGAAAAAATTGAAGTAATTTGGGAGGATTGAGACTGGCTGTTGCTTTCTCTCTCTCTCTCTCTCCCTGTCTCAGAGACACTCACTTGCTCCTGCTCTCAAAGTTGGCCTGCCAATACCCCTTTGTCCCTGAAAACCTCTTACCAACTTCAGATCTCAGGCTTAGGCAATGATACTTTTGTAATGCTGTATATAACCTGCTCCCTGCATTGTGAAAAGACAGATTGCCTTTTACCTTTACTTGGAAAAAAAAAAAAAAGAAAAGAAAAGAAAAAGAAAAAGGAAGATAGCTGGATTTCTTCAAGGAAAGGGTGAAAGGTGGAAAAGCTAAATTGCTAAAAAAAAAAAAAAAAAGAAAAGTCAAGGGAGAGGTGTTAAGTAGACTTCCTCCCAGGAAACTCTAGAGGAAGATTAAGTGATCATACACAATTTCAGATGAGGAACCCCTGGACTCAGGGCTAAAGGGTCCTACAGAACCTGGGTGGAAACTTCAGGACATGGCAATGAATTCTGTGCCATCTAATTTCCTGAAAGGAATCACTTTGAAGTTTTCCCTTCTGAAAATGCCAGTTAGATCCAGCCAACATGACTATCAGAAAAGCAAAGGTCTTTCTTCCCTGTGTCTGAAAGCATCACTTTTTGCAGTTTTGGAAGCTGTCATTTCCACACAGGCAAAGGGTAGGGCTCTAGATCCTGGCTATGGGAGGGGAGAGATTTTTGGCATAAAGCTCTGAAATGGCATTATTCTTCTAGAAGTTGACTTTTTTTCTGATTAACAGTCAGAAATGGGGCAATGATATCTCAAATTATCCCCAGAAATTTTCTGACACTACTTCTGGAGCTGACAGAATTTGAGGTGGGTGACCTGCCTCTCTTCACTATATTCCATAACCCACACTGAACTTGCCTTGCTCTGTACTCTTCCGGTCTATGACACCCATTTAGTACTTAATTTTACACCTCCTGGAACCACTGTCTGTGTTAGGCAGAACTCCTTCAAAGAGATAGAAACCCAACTCAACCTACCTTAAGAAAAGAGAATTTACGGACTCAGAACAGAAAAGTCTAGGCATCAGTGGCTGTCAGGCATATCTAGATGTCTGGGCTCAGTGCTGTGTCCAGGCTCCATCTCTCCCAATGTCTCAGCTCCTCTCTCCTCTGGTTTTACTTAATCGAGTCAGGCTCTTGCCATGTGTTAGCAAGACAATCCCAGCAGAGAGATTCTCTTTCCAAAGAGTTCCCAAAATAGAATTGATTAGCATTTACTGGATTTTTAATATGTAACAGGCATGATTGTGAGCATTTTACACTTACTTAAGCTGGCTCACAGTCCTATGAGTAGACATTATTTCTCTAGGATAGGTCAGTAAAGCTCTTTAAAGAGGTGACATTTGAGTTGAGACTAAAGATGAGTAGGATGTTACCATTTCCAAAGGTTGGAAGGAGAGGAAGAGAAAACAGTTCTTTATTCAAAATAGTTACTGAGTTAATTAAAAATACGTACTGTATACAGGGCACTGTATACAGGGCACTATTCTAGGTGCAGGAGACACAGTGGAAGAAAACAAAGTCCGTGAACTCCTGGAACTTATATTCAAATGGAAGAGAGGGCAAGAAGCAGATAGCCAAACAAGTATGTGTTAGATAGTAACAAGTACAATGTTGAAACATGAAGCAGAATTAAGCAAAAAAAGTAGGAAGTACTTGGGGAGGTTGGTGTTTTTTGGCATAAGGTGACTGGAGAAGGTCTCTCAGAAGGAGGTGTTTGAGCAAAGACATAAAGGAGTTAAGAGAATGAACCATGAAGCTATCCTGGGGAAAAGTGTTCTAAACAGAGAACAGCCCGTGCAAAGGTCCTAAGATGGAACAAGATGATGTGTTTGAGAAACACACTTATGGGAACAGAATGAGCAAGAGGGAGAGCGGTAGAAGATGCAGTGGGGGCCAGAGGATATATGGTCCTAGAGGCCCCTCTAACATCTTCAGCTTTCATTTTTAATGAGATGAAAAGCCAATGGAAGATTTGAGCAGGTGGGCTATTGACTTGACTTACAATAAAATACAATATTGCTTTGCCTGCTGTATTGAGAATTTACTATAGAAGGACAGGGGATGGAACGAGGGAGATAATTTGGAGGCAAGAGCAATAATCCAGAGCAATAATCCATGGTTTATGTCATGGTGGTGGTAGTAAAGTTGGTGAGAAATGATTGGCTCTTGAATGTATTCTGAAGGCAGAGCCAGCTGGACTTGCCAATATGGTATGTGAGAGAAAGAGAGAAGTCAAGGATGGCTCTAAGGATTTGACCTGAAGAAATGGAAGGAAAATTATCATCATTTACTGATGCAGAGAAGGCTGTGGGAAGAACAGGTTTGAGAGAGATCAAATCAATTTCAAATATCCAGTTTCAAGATGCCTTATTAGACATGTAGTGATTGGTCTGCCTGCCTGCTCTCTAGTTGTGGATTTCCAGTAGATGGAACCAGTCTGTACTTTTTTATTGTCTCTGACTCCAGCACATGGGAGAACTGACATACAGCAGGAACTTAAATTTTGCCCAGCAGTCGAATGAATGCTGAAAGATAAGATTAGAAAGGAAAGTTGGCCCCAGAACAAGGAAGGCCCTTATGAGTGGGAAATGAAGAGTCACTGAGGGTTTTCCAGCAGGGAAATAATATGGTCAATGCTTCAGTTTAGTAAGATTGACCCTATCAGTGTCTCATTCTACTTCCAACCCATTTAGGAGGCTGCCACCACCTACCCATTGAAAATCTGCTCTCCCAGACCTTCCTCTTATTCTGGAATTTTCTATTGTCCCCACATTCAAGGGCCTGACCACAAGTTTGTGGCTCATAATCCTGGTGTTTGGACTGGGATTTCTCTGAATCCGAAAGCTGACTACCTTTATTGGGTACATTTATTCCCCCAGGGCTGTGGAGTCCAGCCCTTCTACTGGCCACCTCTCCAGGCTACTGGTAGACCTACGGGGGCATCTATATAGCAGCATGTGCAGATAGACAGGGCAGAAGGAGGATGGAGGAAGGGGAGGGATGGCTGCAGAAGTCATGAGGGCATGGACCCTGTAAGAGGCCGTGGGACTGACAAGAACAAAATACAGATTCCCTTTCAAAAGGAAGGAAAGTAGGTATACTTACACTGACTTTTCCCCATTTAAGTATTACACATGGTCATAAATTTTTTTAAATTTTATTTTATTATGTTATGTTAATCACCATACATTACATCATTAGTTTTTGATGTAGTGTTCCATGATTCATTGTTTGCATATAACACCCAGTGCTCCATTCAATATGTGCCCTCTTTAATACCCATCACCAGACTAACCCATCCTCCCACCTCCCTCCCCTCTAGAACCCTCAGATTGTTTCTCAGAGTCCGTAGTCTCTCATGGTTCGTCTCCCCCTCCGATGGTCATAAACTTTTATTACCTCATGATAAATTTTGTACGGAACATTATTTGAGCTGATTCTTCATGAACTCTAAACCTTTATGATTTTTCTTCACACCAACTTTTTTTTCCAGTTGTATTCTCACAAATTATTTTTCCACCGTCAGCTCTTTTTCATTTGTTCTGTATGTATGATGTTATCTTGAATAATAACTAGCTACGTGGACTCAAGGAAAATACATTTCGAAGATAATATTTCCTCCTTGTTTTTAGCTTTGTAAAAAAACTCCCCAAATCTACAGTTTTGTTCAGCATTACAAGCAATTTAAAGGCAGTAACTAAAATGACCTAGAAGATAGATTGTTTCACATTTTCCTCAATACAATATTCATTCGTCATCTATTTCAATTTGTGTCTTTGTAATTATTTTTACCCTCATCCTTTCCATTTTCCCTCACCTCTTGGCAGCTATAACAATCAGCACAAAAATCTGGTGAAGGTGGGATCAGTGGGCAGCAGGTCTCAAGAAATCCACACAGTGTTGATATTGCTTTAGATATAGGTTAGATCAGAGTTCCCAAACTCTGCTGAGCAGAAGGATTCCATGAGGCACTTAATAAAGCCATGGATGCTGGGCTCCACCCTCAGAGGTCCTGATTCAGTCTGGGGCAGGCCTGGGAATCTGTATTTTAACATCCTCCCCATGTAATTCCGCATACCTATGTGTGGGAGCCACAAAGCTGACTTTTCTTTTGAGTCAGAACTTGCTTGCATTTTAAGTACGGGTTTCTCCCCGCTATCCATAAGTAGAATGTTCCTATGAAAGCTTCCTAAGCAAAATGTCATAAAGTGAAGAAGCCTCAGCATTCATTTATATGGAAAATTTTTTGAGCATTCCCAGACCCCAAAAATAACCTCGGGCTTTTCTGACATCTTACTAACAAATGCACAAAATAAATTGGGATAAAGCAAAGATACAGACACAGCTCAAAGCGCTGGCAGCTTGATGCTAATATGCTGAGTGTGGTTCTGGGGAGGGAGCTCGGTGGGGACCCTCTCACTGCTCTGGGATGCTCATGTCTTGCTGCTTTCACCTTTTATCATAAAAGCAAAAGTCCTCTTTGGATTTCTTCTGATTAGTGAAAACAGGTATGACTGTAGGTCTTTCATAAAAGCAAAGTGGTGTAATGTGAACTTTCATAAAGTGGGGAATACCTCTACAGTAGTTCTTCAATCCCCTTGTCTGCTGTTTCGTTTTGGGGGTTTCAGTTCCTGAGGTCTGGAAACAGAGCATCCTCCTTCTGACGAATCAGCAGAAGGTCAATAATAGGCTAACTCTATGTCATGACGTCTAGGTCATTCACCTCAATGCGCATGAGGCTTATCGCCTCACATCATCACAAGAAGAAGGGTGAGTAGAGAACAGTAAGATATTTTGGGAGAGAGACCATATTCATATAACTTATCATAGTGTATAATTGTTCTATTTTTTATTAGTTGTTGTTAATCTCTTACTGTGCCTTATTTATAAATTAAGCTTTCTCATAGGGATATAGGAAAACCATAGTGTGTATAGGGTTTGGTACTATCCATAGTTTCAGGCATCCACTGGGGATCTTAGAACGTATCCCTGCAGATAGGGGGGGACTATTGTATTTCATTTCTTCTATCCCCACTGCTGATCCTGTTGTCATTATCTGGCCCATCACTTTACCTGTAGGTTTAGCTGTGTGTGTGTATTTGTGTGTGTATGTTTCTAGGATCAATCCTGGCTTAAATAGAAGAGCCTTAAGTATTGGTGATTTTAAGTACATTTAGCAACTGGTAGATGGTGGTAGCCTGAAGTGAAGGCTGCAGTTCCAACACATGGCCTCACAGGGATACATCTGGGGAGAGGCTAATGGGCAGCCACAATTTGGGGGAGGGGGATACAGATTGATTTCCACTGGGAGGCCCATGTTATCAACAAGGGCTCCATATGGAGTCAGGTGATGCACTGGAGAAGGGCTGGTTGACTGTTGGACCAGGGGCTGTGTGAGAGGGGGTCTAAGTGTTTGTAGATGGTTGGAAGAGGGGAAAGGGTTGAGGGTGGGGGAGAATGGGGGGGCTGCAAAAAGTAGCTAATTATCAACAGGATGGTATTATTTCAATGCATTAACCATAGTATTGCAACAGAATAGCTAGGATCTATAGGTCTTTATCCGAGCTCCCTGGAGTTCAGTAATACATCTCCCTTGTTACTATTCTGCTCTCAACTGTATGCGTCCATTCTGAAACCTTGGTTTTCATGCTTAAGTCCTTGCGTGATGATCCATCCATATTTTAGCTCCCCTGTGATCGAGGCTTGCCTTGTTTTTTCTAGTTACAGTAGTTTCCGCTGGAGCCAGCCACCCGGCTTCTGAACTGCCTGGGGCAGCAGGCACTGAAGTGCTAACAGGCTTTTCGGAGCCTGACTTCTGGCCGTGTGCCTGCCAGGCCTGCCCCTCCAACTTTGGCCTCATCCCCTGCAGATAGTGTGGTCTTGCCCAGCCAGACCCCAGGTTTCTAAGACTAAAGCAAATGAGCAAAGACGCCTTTCTCCTTTCCCTTAGACAAAATTGAGTTAAAGTTGTTCAAAACAGAATGCAGTCTTGAGGCCGGTAGTCCAGAGAAGGTGTGTTCTTCTGTCTTCAGCCAGTATATCATAGAAAAAATAAAAGTCCTAACAGTAGATGGTCCAAATGATCCATTTGGCTTCTTTCTTTCTCTAATTGTCACCAAAGGTGGAACCCCCGGGATTCAATTGGGAGAATTAATCCAAGGAGGATATAATTACAGATGATGGTCATAGTTCATTTTAACATTTTAGGAAAAACATACAAGCAAACAAACAAAAAACTGGTTCCCAAACAATAATGTAAGTGAATCATCAATGCACATAACACACACACACACACACGCACACACGCACACACAAGTTGGGATGCAAGGGTAGCATCCAAGCTGGCCTCACACAGAATTAAAAATAAGGTTGCATGTATTGAATGGAGCACTGCGTGTTATACGCAAACAATGAATCATGGAACACTACATCAAAAACTAATGATGTACTGTATGGTGATTAACATAACATAATAATAATAAAAAAAGAAGCAGCTGCGGGCTTGACAGGGCCTCATCAGCGCTACAGCAGCTAATGGGGCTGGGTGGGAGGTGAGGCAGGAAGTTCTCTTTCCACCTGCCGCCCTTCCAGTGTCACTGGGCACTGCCTATTGGCAGAACTTCTCAGTCAGCCAGCTGGCATGGGAGTCTGGGAAAGGTAGTTTGCATATTTTGAACCCCAGTATCTCAGAATAGAGTATAGAATCAATTTGGAGGTAGAAGCAGATGGATAACTAATCAGCATAGTCACAATAAATTTTAACACAAAGAAAGTAAAAAAAAAAAATAAGGTTGCTAGCAGAGATTATTAAGGTCAATGTTAAGATGGAACCCTTCCCCCTCTTTACCTGGGTAACAGTGGACAACCTATTTGACTACTTTTCTATTTGATAGTTGGTTTCTTTTACTTATTGATGTGTAGGAGCTCTTTTATATTAGGGAAGTTAACTCTTTGTGATTTGAATGGCAAATATTTTTTCTAGTGTTTGTCCCTCAAATTTTGCCTGTGCTGATTTCTGCCAACACCAATTTTGATTTTAATATTGTCTCTCTCTATATTTATTAGTATATTTTTATACCATTTGTTTTGCCATACTTAAATAGTGTCTTAAGGCTAGTTTTAAATTCTCTTATTTCTTTAGTATGTTTACTGTTTTATGTTTTGTAGTTACATCTTTGAACCATCTGAAACATATCGATATAAGGTACGAAGAATAGATCCAACTTATTTATCTTGGACAGATGGCTACTCAGTTCTTCCAATTCCTTCTATTTATTTATTTATTTATTTATTTATTTATTTATTTATTTATTTTTCAATTCCTTCTATTTAATGATCCATCTTTTTTCTCCATGGAACTGAAAAAAAATTAACACTCATATAGCAATTATTATGTGCCAATACTACTTAAAGATTTTTATAGGTATTAACGTATTTAGTGCTCATAACATTCTTTAGGGCACATACTATTATTATTCTCATTTTAAAAGATGAGAAATCAAGGCAGAGAGAAGATAAGGAACTTGTTCAAAGTCGCAAAGACATGGATCCAGAACCCATGTTATTAATCAGTACACCATTCAGTTACCCATAACATGTTGAGTGATTCTCTTTAAAGCCCATGTTGTTTTATTGCTAAATTCCCCAGTAGCTTTCCATTTCTCCTAGTGTAAAGGAAAGTATCTTTACTGTGGTTTACAAAACTTGCCAGAATCTGGCCCCTGCCTACATCCCTAACCTTAATTTGAACCACTTGCCTCCTTATATTATGTTCCTGTCAAACAGATTTTTCTTGGTTCTTTCTTGCCCCAGGGCTTTTGCACATGCCCCTCCTAATCTCAGAATCCATTTCCCTCTCCTCTTTGTAAGCTTGCTTCTCCTCAGGGAGACACTCCTTGACCAATCTGACTCAAGGAGTTTGCTTCTTACTGTTCTGTCTTTCAGGTCCCTGTGTGTATCTTTCAAAGCACTTGTCATAATTTATAATTGTTTTGTTTTGCTTATTTGCATTTTGTCTAAACTCCTAAAAATGTATGCTCCATGAGTGCATAGAACATATGTGTCTTGTACCTTCTTGTATCCTTAACATTAAGCACGGTGAGTGACATATTTACATACTCAATAAATATTTGTGGAATGGATGAATAAAAATTGCTGCAGATGTTTGCCTTATATAATAAGGGGGAAATGTAAAAGTTAACATAAAACAGAAATACATAACATGATATTAAAGGTAAATTATCAGTTTATATCAACAAATATTTACAGACAACCCACTAGCCTCTTCACCTCTGTGCCATTCTCAATCCATCTTCCTCAGAGATTCTTTGACATGTTATTTTACTTAGTTGTTTTTGTGTATTTTTCTTCCTTGATCAAAAATGGAAGCTGTGAAGCCAAGGCTAAATTGAGGCATCTTTGTGCCCCCTTGACCCAGCACACTGACTGGCATGGGACTGTAAACTTATTTTTTTAAATGAAAATATTGTACAAGGGAAAAACACAAAAAATTGTAAGTCATGGTTCCTGAGTAAAAGTAGTTTGTTTCTAAGCTAGGCTAGGGGACAAAGCAAAAATACGTTAAAAGGAAAATGACATTCAAGATATAAAAAGAACTCAAGACAACAATATAGTCATGATCCTAGAAACTGACTAATTACAAATATTGAATTGCTTGGAAGTTCAGAAGAGATCTTTTCAGACTGGGAAGTCAGAAAGAATTTCTGTGGTGAAACTAGGGGTTACGTGTATTCTTTAAGGATGATAGGATTTGGATAATATCAACAGAATCAACCTTAGACTGTTCGCCACTAATGAGGTCTATTTCTGTGATGCACTGACTGTTTTCTAAAACGAAAACCACTTAAAAGTCTATAGATTTCAAAACTGAGTAGGTGGCATTTTAATTGGTTGCATTATCAAATTAAGAAGTAAAGTGAATAAAAAGCAAGCAATTTAATAAATGAATGCTTGAAATAACTGTGATTTATTACCCTCTGCATATAAAAGGATTGATCAATGGAATTTTACAAGACAAAAATGTATGATTAACATCTTTCAAGCTCAAAAAGAAAGGAATTGCTTTGGGATTTGATTATTCCACCTCTTCAAACTTACTTTTGAAAAGTCCAATTTTTAAGTCCAGTTGGGCTGTGAGGATAGAGTTATCTCTAAGAATGGAATCCTCTACAAACATATAGAGCCTGTGCCTTAGGATGCCAAGGAGAAGCGAGTATCTGTGCTTATGTGGCTGAGAATATTCACACGGGGAAATCCTGCCTCTGCAAATGGAGAGGACTGAGTGAAACAATTTCTCTGTTAGATCTCGGCCAGATTTTCAAGAACCAAATCAGGTTTCTAAGATCGTTCAACAAACTGAAAAGAAAAAAGGCATTACAATCTCAACCCTTCAATTTAGAAATTATATCTGAAGTTGGCTAACTACCTCCAAAGAAAAAATGGATAGGCTCAAGGCAAGGATCTATTTTTCTAGATGAATATATGTTTGCAGGATGTATGTTGAAGGAATGCTCTGAATGAAAACAGTTTCCTGGAGCTGTGTTTGGGGAGTGATGTGATGTCATTCTAGGTTTGGGTGAGGGGTATGCAGAGCCAACTTGAGTGGTCTATGTATGCAGTGGAGGGTAGACAGTTCTTTCTGATGCCCTTGTTCTGAAGTTAACTGGGGGCTTTTGTAACTGCTCTGGCCTTGTCCCTGCAGAGTCCATGTTTTTCAGCTCATACAGCTCCCTAGGCATTTTTTAATGGTCAAATGGTGTTCCAGCAAGGACTCATTTATCAGTTGCTGAGTTACGACAAATGCAAGGGAGAGGAAAACAAAGCTCAGTAGGAAGAGTTAGGGAACAGGTAAGGGGCTTATTTGCTAAGTCTAGATGAATAACTTGCTGAATTAAAAACATATTCATGAAGAACATCTCAGAAATGTGCCACATCAAAACCTCGGTTTGTACCATGCCATGTTTTGATTTAGGGAATAGCCAATTTGACATGTCTGTGAAAAGCAAGAGTGTAGATTCTTTCACTCATGAAACCTACAGGAACTTCCAGAGCTCTCAAATCCCCAGGTAAACAAAAGAGTGTCTTATGTTATTTTCTCAGTTGGTGTCTGTTTAGAATAAAATTGAGCTATTTCCTCAATGGCTAAAAAACAGTCACTGAACATTATCCAAACAAGGAAGAACACGTAGTCTCCTCAACTTAAATCTATTAACATCTATATTTTCTTAAGAGGTTAGCTTATGTTTAGACCTATTCATCATTAAAACAAAACAAAACAAAACAAAACAAAATAAAGCAGAAAACCTTAGGAAAATGAGACCAGTAAAGATTAGTTGCCCATTAACAACAACTTTACAGGGTTTTCAAATGAGTCACATAAATGAGTAAGCTTCATGAATTAAATTTTAATGACATAAGTGTATTTGATTTCAAGTAAGCATTTCTTATTGTTCTGGGCCAGTATCCTAATTCCTGTTTCCTTTGGTTCTCTAAAATTTTTTTTCCCCTCAATGTTGAAAATTTATTTTTAAAAACATGGTGTATTGTTTTGTCTCAGCATGTATATGCCTAGTGAGATGGGTTCCCATCAAGTGATATTGGGAGCTGTTGTCTCAAATGATGTCAAATTAAGTATAAAAACATCAGCTTAACTGGTTGTTTGTTATTTTGTAGGCAAAAATGCCATTAGGTGTTCTAATTTCTTTCTCTTTAAATTTTTTTAGATACTTGTGCAGATTGAGTCTTGTCTAATCCAGAAAAAATAAGTACCCAGTTGGGTCGGAAATTATGGTTTTGTGCTTAGTCTCTGATTTTAAAGGATGTTGAGTCTTTTCAATTAAACATCTTGACTGCTGAATTTATATTGAATGTATGAAAACCAAGGCTGATAGTTACCAATGATGGTGACTTCCGCTTATTAAGCTCTCAGATGCTTTATATATTTTTTTCATTACTCTTCACAAGTGTCTCTATGCAGAAAGATACCTTTTTCTTTATTTTGTTTATGAGGGCCCTGCAGCTTTGAAAGGGTTTAAACAACGTTCCCAGGGTGGGGTAGCCAGTGGTGAGAACCCCAATTCCCCGGCCTCTAAGTCACAAGCTCTTGTCAGTACTTGCTGGTTCTTGAACTTTGGGATTTCATGAACCAGTAGAACTTCAAATAGCCAAAAAGAAACAAGCAAAATCCTTGGGACTAAAATAAGGTTGACAATTTTTTTTATATGTCCAAATAAAATAAAAATAAAAAAACAATCATCACCTACTCTTAACACAATTTTGTAAAAAAAAGGGTGTTTAATTATATTTGTTATATTTTTAAAATGTTCGCATGTCACACTATTTCATATTACTTTGTGTTTTGGGAAAGCCAGAATTTGTGAATATGTCTGATTCCTTATCTGGAGGGGAAGCTTACTTTGAGCATGTGTGCAGCTTAATGTATCCCAGGACATTTCAACCACAAAGAAGCAAGAAGATCACATGTTAGAACAAAGAACAGTTCTTCCTGGGAAAGGACAGTTAGTAACTTTACACCAACATGCTTATATAAACACTAGTCGACCTTATCTTTCTCATTTTGTCAAAGACTGGTGAAAACTGCCATGGCCCAGTGCACGCTTGAGGACAAGTAGTGGGGAATCCTGTAGAACAAAATACTGCCTTCCTCACCTGCGTTCTTGAGATAGGGAGACTGAAGCATGGCCCGGTATCGATTGCAGTCTCCACTTCTGGCTGTGCGGTGTAAGAAATGGCTCCTCCCCGTGTCTACTGGGCCAGCTGCAGCTCGGTAGTATCTTCCACAAAGTTTCCCTGTGTTATCAGAAAACACAGCCTTTTCCCCATTCCCTAAGGCAGTAGACTGAATTGGGTTTTCCTTTCCGCTTTATTGTTTTCAGATGTTTGCTAACTCTCAGCTCACCATTTTCTTTCACTGATAAATTTGAAGGAAATTACAGCCCCTGCACACAGGAGGCCAGAAATGTCCCCTCAAGCCTCTAGATAACAAAAAGGGACTGTTTCTTTCAACTCCCGGATCAACAAACAATTGAAAAAAGGGGAGCTCCATCAGGATGAGCTGGAATGATAACTCCTTGCTGGGAACAGCCAACAGTGAATATAATAAATCAGTTTCCAGAGCTTATATGAACCCAAAGAACAGTTTTCCTCAGTGTCATTAAATTCATTTAATGACAGTGTTACTTACATATGTGTAAATATAAAACCAAGGATAAATTCTTGGTGCTTAGAGCTCTTCGAATTATAAAGCTGAAACAAATTTACAAACTAAATAAGACTAAAACTCTAAAACCAATAAAACTCAAATCAACAACGTTAATTTGAGGTGACAGATGAAGTTTTGTTGAAATTAAATTGCTACTTACAGTATGAATACATTTCTGATAGCCACGGTACAGGTTTTGGAATTTGGCATGCCCATGCAGTTGCATGCAAGGGATGGTCCCAATTCTTTCTCCATCTCTCCATTTGAACCACAGAGATACTTTGTACCTTAACCTCATTTGCTTTCATTTGGCATAAATGCATATTTTATTTATAAGTCTACCTCTGTCTTTTTCTCATTAGTCTATGTCAGTTAGAATATTAGTTGATGGCAAAGTGATCTTGAGCATAAATCCAAAGAAATGAAATTGCAGTTTCCAAGAACCTCAGTACAGGGTACATTTCCTTTTTTTTCAGGTTTTCCTGCTGCCTTGCCTTGGAAAAACTCGAAGAGCCTTTCTGCTTCATCATTGTACTTCCACTACTCAAAATAGTACTGCAGCATATAGCAGGTCCTCAATGATATATGTTGAATAAGTGAACAAGTGAATATCAGCTCCGATAGGAGGTAATGGTGTAACACCAACTGGAATGAGACAGAACTGGGTGTGAATTTATAAGTGTAGGGGAAGAAAAATAATTTTCCCTGTGCCCTTTTAAATCCTTGGCTGAGACCTTGTGACAAAAGACATAATTAAGAGCAAAACAGATAAAAGTTTTATTAACATATATACCTCATGTTTCCATGGGAGATACCCTCAGAAAAATGAGTAACTCCCTGAGGTGGCTTAGAGCTCCAGCTTCAACACCAGTTTCAGCTAAAGGCAAAAGGGGACAAGTCTTTAAATGAGCCCACTTTGTGTTGTAAGTTTCTGTAGCAATATATTTTTCAGTATAATTTTGTCACTGTATCAGTGTGTGACTGTAGTATAAAACAGAGAATCACAGAATAGTTAAGCTGGAACATTAGAGCTTGCCTTCATTTCGTGGATGTCTCTCAAGAGAATATACTCAACAGATTTGTTTTTGTGCACAAAGAAAGAAATGACTCAGTGACACACCAGCAAAAATAATAAGTGCTATTTACAAATAGTAGAAAATACATATATTTTAGATGGACATAGAACAATTTTTGCCTGCCTCCCTTCTGCTGGAAAGGACCTGTTCACACTGGGCATTCCCTTCCAGCTCCAGCTCATGCCAGAATTGGGTTGTCTCTCTCTTGCCTGGGGTAGCTTCCACTTTCTAGCTAGTGCTCCTGAGACTTTATTAGCATCTGAATGGGTCTTCATATCATTTACTAATCCTATGGGATACTTTGGTTTTGCTGTTAATCCTTTTGAATATTTGAAGAAAGCAGCTTTGATTACCCATTAATCTATATGCTTTGTCAATTAATATCTGAAAATTCACGTTCCTTTTGTGAGTATTTGTATACACCAGTTTCTTTGTCCCCTTCAGTTTAGCTGGTAGGCCTCTGTCTATAGTTACTCTTTTGAGTTTTTGCTCTCATGTGGATGGTAAGCTCTGAACTTGTTCATTTACAATTCCAGTCCTCAGAAAGTATGGCTGATAAAAAAGAAAAATCACTGAAAGATCTAATAAAATGTTCAGCCCTCATTTACCTCCCAAAAAAGAAGGTGGGAAGAAGCTCTTGGCTTGGTGCGTTAGGTGACCTCACATGCCCAACAAGCTGAAAATAATTGCTGCCCATTGTACATGTGACTGTGAGTGGCCAGACACTTCAGATGGTCAGTGTAGGTGTGGGCCAAGCAGTGATCTGAAGTCAGGGAAATCAAATTGCTACAGTCCAGCTGGGACCCTTCTACTATTACACAGTTAGGCGACTGGGCAACTGCACCATCGGGGGAAGCTTGAAGGCTTGTTTCAAGTCCCTGAAATGTTGTCAGGCTTCTCTCTATTTCCAAAGCCAATTATTTGAAGTGATCGCGAGCTCCCACTTGCAGACAGGTTGGGTTCCAACAGTTTATTTCAAAGTCAGTTGTTTTGAACTTGAAAAATAATTTTTCTAGCAAAAATAATAAAAGGCACAAAAGGCCAGCCCATAGAAATCTATTTAAATTCAGACCTCAATGAAATAATGCACATTTGCCACGATAAGCAGTAGAAGAACCAAATATTGTAGTTTAGGAATGAAGATTATGTTTGTAAATCCATTAATTATAACAGAAAATAAGCAAATTAAGAGAAATTGTTTCTTATTTATATGACATGGCTTTGACAGTGACACTTTTAATTAGATAAGGATGAGAGGAAATTTGAAGACTTGTGGAAATTATTGAGGGGAAACTCTCAGGATATTTAGAGGCTTTAGAAGTTAAAGAATAATTTTACTTCGAAACTTTACTTTGACATTAGTGCTTCACGAGTACCAATGATCCACCATATGGTTCATTTTTAATCACAAAGGAGAAAAAAGAGGGAGAGCATCTTGGGGAGGGTCTCCTGGAAGTCAGAGTCTGAGATAGAAATTTGTGTCGGAGAGGTGTACTGCAGAGGACACTGTCAGTGGACCCCTGGGGGAAGGAAGGAAGCAGAACTGGGGAAGGGACAGTTGGGCTGAGATGCAGACACAGCAAAGGACTCAGTTGATACCATGGAGAGCCACTGAGCAGGCACAGCCCTTCAGAATTGTCCCATCACGAGGCAAGGGGCCAAGACTTATATTTAGCCACTGGATATGGGTCACTCCCAGGCAGGGGGCTTGATCTTAATGGGGGCGGCTCTCCAGCTGAGAGCAATCTTTGGAAAGGAGTAACCATGAGAGCCATGGGTCACCGACTCTCCCAGCCACAGTGGTAGGGTTGGTCCCCTGTCCTGAAATCTGAAATTTCTATCTTAGACTCTGACTTCCAGGAGACCCATCTACTACAGAACCAGGTGTCTTTTTTGGAGGTAACTGGGCAAGAATAAAAGAAAAAAGGAAAAAGTGTGTTTATGTCGATGTGTGTGTACAGGGGAGAGAAAGTTGATCTGTAGGGGAATGAACCCAACTGTGAGCTGTGGAGAATGGCGGGCAGCCAGGGAGCAGCTCTTGCAAGATGGTTCTGAAGCCAGGAAGGGGGCGTGAGGGAAGGCACTGTCAGGCTGCGGGCAGTTCTTGCCAGAAGAGCTGATCTGCTGGTGAGAATAGGCTGGATTGGAGGCAGCAGCCTATGGCCGATGTTGAATGTAGGGGACCTCGGATGAAGTTATATACTCTCTCGGTGGCTCCTGCACAGAGAAGCAGGGAGGGGCTGTTGTAGCAGTTCCCCCACATTTTTTAGAATAAGAGAAACCAGTTTTTGTTTTGTTGTTGTTTTTTTTCTTTTTGGAAAACCAGTTTTACCTTCCAAATTTTTAATTTTTGTGACCATTTCCATCTTCCTACAAAATAGTGCTGTATGGAACACAATTATTTTTGATACTGATATGGAACTAAGTGTATTGATTAATTTTTAAGTGAACTGTTGTTTTAAAGATTTTTGTGATGCTTCTGAGCCAGCTGGACATGCTGTGTATTGTTGCAAAATCAGTTGGGAATTTTTGGTTTCTCTTGTACGGAGTATTGACCAGAGGAGACATAAAAGAAGTAAATAGAGTGTCCTTTGCTTTCAAGATTGTGATTCAGTTTTGAAAGGACAGAATGCAAAGTAAACTGCTATTTCTAATGTCAGGGAGTATTTTGTTCTAGAAAAACTTCTTTTAAATATGTAGCACACTTGGGGAAGATGGAAGAGGAGAGCAGGCAACAGATACATGTTTTCTCTTATATCTGGAAAGATAAACAGCCCGAGCCTTCCAGAGCTTTCCAGAGTTAGCATGCTATTTTACACAAAGCCCGGGAACTCTCGGGTTTTTTGGTCTTAAACATTTCTTGTTTATTTAGTCCTTGTGGTACTTTGGAATGTGTATATCTCAGATATCTGAAAAGCATTCCGTAACCTATATCCCAGGCATGGTTTCTGACTCATCTCTTCGGCTAGTTGATCTGCAACGGACTGGTACGCCTTTTGGGAATCCAGGTTTATCTTTGTTTAAGAAATAAGTTTGACTTGCTTAGCTCTTATTACCTGACAAGTAACATATTTGCTGCCTAGGAAATAACCTCCTCCGCGAATCCGTTTGGTGGGAACAGCGAGGAGAAGACGTGACTGTGGCCGACGAGTCTGTTTCTCTTTATGTCTCGTTCCATCCTTCATGGGCTCCTGAGAACCATAAGGGGCCCACACCAGCCCCTTTCCTGTTCCCGGCGCTGATTAGGCCTGAAGCAGCATGTTTATGTTTTCATTCCTGGTGACATGCTTGGGAGTGCTCTTGAGAAATAGAAGATGTGGGAAAAGTCCATCTCTGAATCCTTCTTCCATCCCGCAGAAATCTTTCTCCGCTTCTTGTTGGAACCTTCCAACCCCCGGCTTGCTGTGTCTTTACTCCCACAGTTGCTTCTCTGCCCTTCCACGTGGACAGCCCTGCGGGGCCTGAGCCAGCCTTCTTACCTGGCTACCCTTCACGTCGGCTGTATAAACTTGCTGTTTGGGTGTCATTACTTTGGGACCTTGGTAGAAGACTGGCCAGTTCTTCTCATAAATCAGTGCATGCCAAACTGTTAATCGCTGATAAAAATCAACCCAAGTATGCATCTCCTTGTCAAGAACCCATTCCCATTTTATCTGACTGGGGTCTGCAAGGCCTTACCTCTGTCCAGGCCTCCCCAGGATGTGCACTACACATTTCCCTGAAGCTTCAAAACTTGAAGCTTTCCTTGGGAAAAACCCACGTTATTTTCATATGAAAGCAAATAGAGATACATATTACGGGAGAAATAAAAATTCCCCATATCTTAAAAAGTAGAGCATGAGAAAAGAAGACATTTTTCCTTGGGGTAAACTACTCCAGGCTGGGTCTGTAGATATCCTGGGATTTGTTTTCACTTCTCCTCCCATCAGGATTCTTGGAGAAATGGAGAAGCAGAGGTTTAAGCCCTAGTAGTTTGCAATGGTCAGAGTTCTGGGCATTTTATGAGGTCAGTGAGGGGGATTTTTTCTTTTCTGCACTTCTCTGATCACTTGCCCAGATACAGGATGGATTTGGTGGGCCAGTCACGTGAGCCGGAATACAGTGTCCGGGACTGAACACTTCTTGAGTCTCCGTCCAAAGTTGTGCTTGGTTCCATCTGTGCTTTTGCACAAATGTCTCAGTGGGTGAGTTAGAGGTCTGAGTGATGATATCTAGCAAAAAAGATGGCACGGAGCTGCTTTTTAGTTTGCATTTTGGTGTAAGAGAAGATCCTTTAGATGCTTATTTACAAAAGGTATCTTTAAATTGTTGAATTATTTACTTACGGTAGACAAGTCAATGTCAAACAAGAAAATGAATCTTCGGGGAACTTTGAAGATGGGCTTAAACTTTTAAATATGCACATTCATTTCCTGGTATCACAAATTGTATTCTGTAGCGAATTACAATGAGGAACTATAGAATTTATGGAATTATTTATTTATTTATTTATTTATTTTTAGTCAGAGGATTTCCCAGAACAGAATTACAGATTCGGACAATAGTTCAAATTATTTGTGCTATGTTACTTTAATGTCTACTGTATCCAGCTGAGACCTCATAGCTCATGTGCTTTCTTTATAAAAGGAATCAAATTAATATCAAAGTCAAAACATTACAGTCATTTCCTTTGCAAAAATTTTTCCATTTTTATATTGTTTTCAATAAAAAACTTACTGTAGCTACTGATTGAAATATGCTTACCATATTTTGCCAGAGGTGCTGGGGGAAAAAAGTGTATTTTATCTTCCTGAAAAATGAGAGTAAGTATTTCCCTAGAGATTATAAAGGGTTTTGGGGAGAAACCTTACCCCAAAGTGTTTTTTATTTTCATGCTTCTTCATGACATCTAGGAGGATAGATTTATTATTCCAATTTAAGCAACAATCTGGAAGGAACAATCCCTGAAATCATTTATCGGTTATTTAAACCTCAGTGATAATTTGTGTATCAGCAGCTTTGCCATTTTTAGCTAAGAGTTATTGTTAAGAATATCTATTGTCAAGTCGAAGAACATTATTTTAATCACAGCATTAAAGGAAATGAAAAAAAATTATGTGACTTTTAATCGTACTGCTCTAACAGAACAAGTTCACCTTTGTGTTTTCCTTCCTGTCTTTGTCCATTTTCATGCACCTGTCCAATGCTGATGCAGTCACAGGGGGGACTCCCTGTGCACCTAGCTGGGGAGTGGGCTGAGGGCATCGCCTGTTCCATGGGACATGGGGATCACAGGGGAAGACAAAGCCTCAGAGGTGACGGCCACAGTTTTCTGCCATGGCGCCTCTCCATTGTTCTCTGTTGCTCTGCTCTCTACTTCCCTTCACACAGTCCTCCTTCCCACCTACTTTCTGATTTTAGGTGAAAGTGAATTCCAGTTATTATTATTTTTGAATTTTAGTCTGTTGATAATTATTGGAGTTTCAAAATTGGAATTGCACATTAAACCCCTGAATTTAACTGCTGGCTTTTGTTTCCTTCTCCCTTCTTCCCCGATCACCCTGCCCAACCTAGCACAGAGAAGTGAATTACCTCCCACTTGCCAAGCAACTTGCAGGACTGGGGAATAGAGTGACTCATTACATGATCTCAGGGTTCTGGGATTGAGCCCCACATTGGGCTCCCTGCTCAGCGGGGAGTCTGCTTCTCCCTCTCCCTCTACCTCTGTGCTCTCTCTCAAATAAATAAATAAAATCTTTAAAAAAACAAACTGGCTTTGGAAGTTTGGGAAGGCTGGATGGAGAAGGGGAAAGAACATTTTAGGCACACACAAAGACCCATTTGAAATACTTTTCTGGGGGCAACAGGGTATCAAATGGAGATTTTGGGAGCACAGAAATGACATGATCAGTATTCTGCTTGTTTTGTTTTAAGGGGAAGTAGTTCTTCTGGGTAAAGGACTGGCAGAGTGAGGGTGGCATGGGGGGCCTAGTGGTACTATAGTTCTGTCTTTTGTAATGAATCTCTCACTGCCCACCATGCTGTGTGGCACATGGAAGGTGCCTTGTAAAACCGTGGTGAAGGAATTAATGGACTGGCATTGCATTAGAGCTTAAGGATGAGTATGTGTGAACTTTAAAACTTGATTGTGAGTATTGCCCTTTGCAACCCATCAGCCTCATAACTTAGGTTAAGACATCGTGCATCAAGGACACTAGATCAATCCACTTGGTCCACCCGTCTTCCTTATATCAGGGTACCAGTGGCCAGTAAATGCAAATTGGATATTTCAATTCTATTTGAGGCAATCATGAGGGATCTCTTTTCAATTCTGGGCTAAACCTGCCTGGGTTCAGCTTCCATTTTGAGTCCTGATTCTGTTCTCCAGACCTAAAAGACTGAAGTTGGTCTTCCTGGCCTGGCTTCAGGTTCTCTCTAAAGGCTTTGGGTAACACTGGCTCTTTGAGTTAGGATGGATTTATAGAAACAGCAATATGGGATCCTAGGGTTGCTCATTGCTCTTGGGTTGGTCTTTTTTTTTTTTTTTCTGGATGTTTCCAGAGGACAGAGCTAGGAAATACTTTTTTTTTTAATAAAATACATAAGTTCATGCTGATACTTCATATTCAAATTTAGGGCAACAGGTTGTTGACTTATAGATCTTGCATTTGTATGTCCTAATAAGAATGTATAGTCAGCTTACAGTGTTTCGAAGTCATTTGGAAGAGTCCCTCTTTGCGGTTTTGCCACCTACATGATACACAGTTTCATTCACTTGATTAATTTTGCTCTCAATTTTTAAGGATTACATTGTGTTACGTTTAATTTGTTTTATAGTTATGTAAAATATTTATATTGTGCCAAACTCAAATCTACAAATCAAAATCTATTCAAAGAGGTCCTGTTTTGTCCCTGTCATCTACATTTCTTCTCTTTTCATAGGTAACCATTAAAACAAATTATTTTAATCCTTCCATTTTTTTTTAATGAGCAAATATTTATCCTATCCTTCTTCTCCTTTCTAATAATATACACTTTTTACAATTGCCTTTTTTTACTTAATGATTTATCTGAAGATCATTCTATAATATTATAGAGATAATCTTTATTTCTTTTCACAGCTGCCTTTGTACTCCATTGTGTGGCTATATCTAGGTTTATTCAGTCAGTCCTTCATTGTGGACATTTGGGTTGCTTCCAAGTCTTTTATTATTACAAATTGTGTTGCAGTGAATAGCCTTGTTCATCTTTTTGTTTTTTTGCTTGTGTAGTGTTGGGTTAGATTACTAGAAATGGGACTGCTGGGTCAATATCTAGCTAGTTTCCTTCAGAAAAGACTGGCAAATTTCCCTCTAAGAGAGATATAATTTTGCATTCCCACCAATTGAGCAAAAGTGACTATTTTCCCACAGTCTTGCCAAAAGTATATGTGGTCAAGCTTTTGTTTTTTTTCTTAATCTGGTAAATAACAACTGGTAGCTCAGTGAAGTTTGAAATTCTATTTCCATTATCAGCAATGTTGAGCTTTTTGTGGGTCACTTGCATTTGCCTAAGAATTGCTTCTTCCTAAGAATTGCTTCTTAATCTGTTTTGACAATATAAGGTCATTGGTCTTTTCTTCTCAAATATTAAAAGCTGTTCATATATTAAGGATATTTACCTTTCGTGATATAAGTTGCACATACGTTTCTTAGTTTGTCATTTGTCTCCTTTTTATATTCTTTACAATGCTTTCCCCATGAAAAGGGTTTTTTCTTTAATTTTTGACATCAATTTTATCAGTCCTTTCTCTTTTTGTTTCTGGATTTTGAATCATGGTCATGAAATATTTTCCCACTCATATAATATAGCAATTCACTAATGTTTTATATCATAGTTGCAGGGTCTTATTTGATTAAATGTTAGAGTTTATCCTATTTTTATAATGTGAGAAATGCATGCATTTTTTTTCTTTTTAAAATAGAGTTACCTGGTTATATCAATACCATTTACTTAAAAGTACATCTTTAAAAGTACATCCCCCCACCAATTTGAACTTTCACATGCAATTGTATTCATTGCAAGGTTTTGTACTCTGTTGGAGATACAGGTAAGGGTTTTGACTGAAGCTTGAATTTTAGTTAAAGGAATCAGCAGGTCACAGGAGGGGAGTTAAAAGTGGTAATAGCTATTAACTGTGCTGGATAAAGGACCTGAAACATTGTGGATATTGAATAGGTATTTAGTTAGATGAGTGACTCATTACAAAAAATAAAATAGTAAATGATTAAAGAAATACATTTGAAATACTTATTTTGTACAGGACAAGATTTCTATGAAGTATCAACTAGTAACAATGCAGTGGTAGACAATATAAAGGGGAGAAAATTCATAGTGAGATTTATAATCTCTCTGCGTAGGAAAAAAATGCATCCATTGTACATTTTAAAATGTGAAACTCTGAGAACTCATGTGTAAATCTTAAAATATAATCAGATAATTTTAGTTATATTGAAAAACCTTACTACAGTATTTAAAAGAAACCAATGATGAATCCTTTTGTGAAGGGATTCATCCTTTTGGATTGTGAGTAATTGTGCTTTTAAGTGAGATGTTTTTTTGGTTCAGATTTTGATGGGTAAGATTTTTGATAGTGAGGCATATTGACATATCATCAAAACAGAATATAACAAAAATAGTGACCATTTCTTCTTTGGTGGAGAATAAAAATAATGACATGAAATAGAATTAATCTAAGTTTTCATTATCCCGGAAGACGATTCCAGAGACACCTTTGTCTGGAGGTCTTTGACATACCCCTCTTTAGAGTTTCCCTTCTGGCTTGGAAGTAAGAGCTCTAGCTCTGAAGGTGTCATCCTAACTCCCAAAACTGTTCACATGTCATTCACCATTAGCTTCCTTGCCTTTCTTCTGGAGTTCAGCGCCCCTCACCGCAAAGGAAGTTAGTTCATAGTTTTGTAAATAAATTTCTTTAGGAGGTGCACAGGGAAATTAAAGAACAGGAAAGGAAGAAAAAGCAGTTAGTGGGAAACAAAAATGACAAAGTTGAGAAAAGACTTCTCCATCTGGCTAAAGAGTCAGGGTTCAGAATTCTTTTTTTCCGGCCATGCCTGAAGTATGAGGGAGGAAATGACAAAGCCAGTTCTGAGCACCTAGGGAGGAGAGCAGCTCTTCATCTAGCCTAGCCTTGCATGAGGTCATGGGTTTTTCTTGCGCTGGGATGTTTAATCAAGAAGTATTGGAAATGTAGTTCCTCTTTTTACAATCTTGCAATCCTGAGAACCAGCAGCAAGAAATGCAGAGAGCAAAGAGATGCAAATAGCCTGGGAAGAGCCGTCTGGTCTGTCTTGTCCTAAGGCTTAAAAGTGTTTTTGTTTTAATGATGGGTCAAGGTTAGCATTGGACCGATTAATATTCATGTGGTTTTGCCATCCTTATTCATGTGGTTTTACCACCCTTAAGCATGTCTAACTTCTTTGTTGGACATTTTCCATCTCTTTCCTTTCTTTCCCTTGAGCCAGCTTTTGGATTCAGAACATTGGCTGCACACCCTAGGGGCCTGAAAGTAACGTGAATTAAGTTTAACTTTAGAACATACAGTAAACCTTTTAGATTTGGCCACATTTGCCTCCGGGGTGCTGTTAATATGACTAAATGAAGGCCAAAAATATTCTGAAGAGTGTATTTTCCTTACTCTTTTCATCCTCTTATATCAAATAGATAAGTGAATTTGTGCGGAGTATCATCTCCCAAATTTATTCTCATTCTTCCTGCAGTTTGAGTAGCAATTCCAGCTCTTGAAAATGAAAAACTTCTCCCAACTTCTTTGCAAGTTATTTCTCATAGTTATGAAAAAAATATCATGGCAAAAGATGGGGGAATTAGATGGCTTGCAGATCCAATAAAGCTTTATGTGCTGAATCTAAGCTGAGCTCCATGGCAGAGAGGTCAAATGAAGGCCAGAAAAGCAAATAGGGAACATAGGAAACCTTTCTAGGACTCTCCTGCACAACTTAAATTTGCTACAAAAGCTTTGTAAGACTGCATTGTCTTTTTTTTTTTTTCCCCCAAAGGAAAGGCGTCAAGACATTCTGGTTGGGCTTTTTCTGCTTCTGGGAATTCTACCTTGAGTTTCAGGTTTCAACTAAAAAAAGCCTTTACTCAACTTGGTGTCCTGAACTGTTCAGGTGTTGTGTCTGTTTGAAGGCAAGAGAATAGGATATTTCCATTCACTGGCTCCCGGAGGAGCAAACATTGCATTTGAAGGGGTGTGTGTTACAAGACCGTCCCACCCTGTGCTTGCCTCTCCAATATATTGTAATTTATTGTAACATCAGCATAAGAACTAAACACTAGGCCTGGTTTTAAGAGGTGGTGATTTTGAAAGAGGAAAACCCTGGGGCTAGGAATAGATGTGGTCATCATTTTTAAAAATTATTTCATTTATTCATGTATTCTGCATATAGTTATTAAATACCTATTTCATGTCAGGTCCTGTGTTAGGTGGTGGGAATAAAACAATGGCTAATATGGTCACAGTCCCTGACTTTTATAAGGTTTAGTGCCAAACAACTAAGTCAGACAATTAAACAAGTAACTACATACAGTACATAAATTTTGTGATAGAAAAGGATGATTATCTAATTTATCACCCAACTAGAACTCTGTTGAAGGTGAAAGAGGAGTTCTTAATAATTGTAGTGGGCCAACATGTTTAAACTGGGATTGCCTTGGGTAAACTGGGATGGAGAAGTTGCTATGGGATTGTGTAGCAGAAACACTTAATCTGGTCTGTGTGTAGTGATGATGGGGAAAAGATTTCCAGGAGAAACTCACATTTAAACTGTTGCCTGTGTGTCTTTCTCATCACAAGTTTTCCCCTGTGGTCCCCTAATGACGGCCTGAACTTCTGGGATGGGGGGTTCAATGCATCCTTGTTTCATTGCCAGGTGAAAGGAGGGGGGTCTGCCACCAAACAGCTCAACCAAGGTCTGAGCATAGAGTCTCACTGGCCCTGACTGGCCGATTAACTCATGTGCCTGTCTCTGAACCAATCACTATGGACAAGGGGATAGAATAGGATGATTGGCCTATCTGCATGGGGGAAGAATTCTGAGGTAGCATTAGGAAGCAGAAATGGGTTAATAATACAGCAATACTTCTATAGCACTGATGTCTTAGGCACTGTTCTATTAGCCCTCCATGTATTCTATTTTTAAATCCTCTGAAAACTCTTTGAGCTAGACATGATTATTATCCTCATTTTACAGCTAAGGGGACCAAGGCAGAGAGTTTAAGGAACTTTCCCCCAATCCCACATCTGGTTAAGTGAGTAAGCTGGGACTCCAGCTCAGGTAGCTGGCTCTTAGCCATTACACTATACTGCTTGCATTTCCTGTACAGCAGAAATCACGTCTGAGTGCAGTGGACGGTGCGAAGGTGGACCGTGAGAAATGCTGTTCCATGTTAATGGCTGGTTTGCTTTCCTGGGTCAGAAAAAAACAACTGTAACCACTTAAAAAAAAACAAAAAAACAAAAAACACCCAGCCTTGTTGAGAGATAATTCACGTAATGTAGAATTCATTCATCTAAAATGTACAGCTCAATAGTTTTTTAGTATTTCACATGGTTGTACAACCATCACCTCAATCCATTTTACAACATTTTTATTCCCCCGGAAGAAACCCAATATCCATTAGCAATCACTCCCCGTTTTCCCCTCTTTTCAGCTCTAGGCAACTACTAATCTACTTTTTGTCTTGAAAGAGTTTCCTATTCTGGATATTTCATCCAGTTGAATTATACAACATGTGGTCTTTTGTGACTGCCTATTTTCACTCAGCATAATGTTTTCAGGGTTTACCCATGTTGTACTTCATTCCTTTTTATGACCTCATGATACACTATTATATGGATATACCATATTTTATTTATCCACTCGTCAATTGATGGATATTTGGATTATTTCCATTGTATGGATATTATGAATAATGCTGCTATGGACAATCTTGTTTAAGTCATTTGGCTGAACATATTTTCATTTCTCTCAGGTATATACCTAGGAGTGGGATTGCTGAGTCAAATAGTAAGAGGAACTGCCAAATTGTTTTCCATAGTGGTTGCACCATTTTACATTCCCAACAGCAATGATGAGAGTTCCAATTTCTCCATATCCTGAACAGTATTTGTTATCTGTTTTTTTTTAAATTTTATATTATAGTCACCCTAGTAGGTATGAAGGGACATATCACTGTGGCTTTTATTTGCATTTTCCTGATGCTAATGATATTGAGAATCATTTTATGTGCTTATCAGCCATTTGTACATCTACTTTGCAGAATTATCTATTCAGATCCTTTGCTAGTTTTTAATGGGGTTATTTGTCTTCTTGTTATTGAGTTTAAATAGTTATCTGTACCTCTCCAGATATATTATTTACAAATATTTTCTCTCATTTTGTGGGTTGTGTTTTTAACTTTCTAACTGGTGTCTTTGTAAATATAGAAGTTGTTAATTTTGATGATTTTTAATTTTTCTATTTTTTTCTTGTGCTTTTGTTGTCAGACTCAGCAACCATTGTTGATCTGAGGTCACAAAAATATATGTGTATGTCTCCTTCAAGAGTTTCATAGTTTAAGCTCTTATATTTAGGTTTTAGATCCATTTTAAGCTAATTTTTGTATATGATATGAGGTAGTGGTCCAACCTCATTCTTTTTCAAAAAAAGTTTTTGGATATTCTGGGCCCCTTGAATTTCCATTGGATTTTTGGATCAGTTTGTCAATTTCTGCAAAGAATCCAGGTTTAATTTTGATACTAATTGTGGTGAATTTGTAGATCAATTTGGGGAGTATTGCCATCTTAATGATATTAAATCTTCCAGCCCATGAGCATGGGATGTCTTTCTATTTATTTAGGTATTCTTCAGTTTCTTTCAGCCACATTTTGTAGTGTTCATCATTTGATTTCTTTTGTTAATTGTATTTTCTTTTGCTAAAGGGTTCCATTTCTTTTGTTAATGTATTTCTAAGTATTTTATTCTTTTTGATGATACTGTAAATGGAATTATTTTAATTTTATTTTCAGATGGTTCATTATATGTATATAGAAATATAATTGACTTGCATCATAAATTTATATTCTTCAGATCTGTTGAACTCATTTATTAGTTTTACTTTTTTATTAGATTCCTTTGTATTTTCTATATATGAGATCTTGTTATCTGCCACTATATAGTTTTACTTTTTCTTTTTAAACCTAGATGCCTCTTATTTCGTTTTCTTGCCTAATTGCCTTGATTAGAACTTCCAGCACAGTGTTGAATAGGAATGGCAACAGTGGTCATTCTTCTTGTTCCTGATTTTAGGAGAAAACCATTCAGTCTTTCACCATTAGATATGATGTTAACTATGGATTTTATATTAAGTGCTGTTTATTAGACTGAGGAAATTTTCTTTATTTTCAGTTTGTTGAGTGTTTTTTATTGTCAAGGGGTATTAGATTTTGTTAAATACTTTTTTTGTATTTATTGGGATAATCACATGATGTTAGTCCTATTGATATCGTGTATTACATTAACTGATTTTTCAAAACTTAAACCAACTTTGCATTCCTAGGATAAATTTCAGTTGGTCATAGTGTACAATACTTTTGCATGTTGCTGGATTTGATTTGCTAGTACTTTGATGAGGGTTTTGTATCCATATTCACAAGAAATAATGGCTTGTATTTTGCTTTCCTGTGATATCTTTTTGGTTTTGATATCAGGATAATTCTGGCCTTATAGAATGAGTTAGAAAGTGTTCCTCTCTCTTCCACTTTTTGGAAAAGTTTTAAAAGAATACTATTAATCCTTATTTCAGTTTTGGGGAGAGTTTCCAGTGATGTCATCTGGGCCTAGTAATTCAGTCTCTTTACTCTTTTATAGATCTGTTCAGGTAATATTTCTTTTGGGGTTAGTTTTGGTAGTCTTTATAGGAATTTGTTCATTTCATTTAAACTAATTTGTTGGCATGTAGTTGTTCATTATTCCCTTGTAATCTTAATTATTTCTGTAATGTCAGTAGAAAGGTCCCCATTTTCAGTCTTAATTTTGGGAATTTGAGTTTTCTCTCCTTTTTTTTTTGGTCAATCTAGTTAAAGATTTGTCAGTTTTCTTATCCTCAAAGAATCAACTTTTGATTTTACTGATTTTTGCCATTATTTTTCTATTCTCTGTTTTATAGTTTCTACTCTAATTCTTGCTGTTTTCTTTCTTCTTCTTGCCTTTGGTTTAGTTTGCTCTTCTTTTTCTAGGGTCTTAAGGAGGAATTATTCTCACCATTATTGAAAGTAGAGTATTCAAGTCTCCAAATATTACTGTAGAACTGTCAATTTCTCCCTTCGTTTCTATCAGTTTTTGTTTCATGTATTTTTGGGGTTTCTGTTGTTAGGTTTATATATGTTTATAAATGTTATATCTTCTCAAGGGATCAACATTTTAATCATTATAAGATGTCCTTCATTATCTCTAGTTACTTTTTTTGTTTGTTTGTTTTAATGTCCATTTTTTCTGATATTAGTATGCTACTCCAGCTTTCTTATGGTTGCTGTTTGTATGATATGTTTTTCTGCCTTTTTATGTTCAACCTATTTGTATCTTTGAATCTGAAATGTGTCTCCTATAGACATCATATAGTTGGATTTTTTTTAAAAAATCCAGTTTGACAATCCCTGTCTTTTGATTTGGCCATTTAATCTGTTCACATCGATGATGATGATGAGGAGGAGGAGGAGGAGGAGGAGGATTATTGGATTTAGGTCTACCATGTTACTTTTGACTTTCTGACATCTCTGTTAAACTGTCTCCCTCATTCGATATCACACTAAGTTGTTAAACTTCACCAACTACCAGCTGACTTCTTTATTGTTTTGCTTTTTTTACTTTAAGTTTTTATTTAATTCCAGTTAGTTAACATACAGTGTTATATTGGTTTCTGGTGTAATTTAACAGTTTCTCTCTTGTTTTTGACAATGCCTGGTGTATAACTTGCTCCACAGTCTGGTCCAATTAAATTCAGGTAAGAGCAGTTTTTGAGGCTGGTCTTTGAGATTTGTTCTAACCCCTGGATTGCTCATCTTGTCTATCTATTTCCTTGTTTTGTTTTGTTTTGTTTTGTTTTCTGATTAGCTATCTTGCCTATGGTGTAGCTTTTATTTTTTTATTTTTTTATTTTTTTATTTTTTAAAAGATTTTATTTATTTATTTGACAGAGAGAGACACAGTGAGAGTGGGATCACAAGCAGGGGGAGAGGGAGAGGGAGAAACAGGCTTCCCGTGGAGCAGGGAGCCCGATGCGGGGCTCGATCCCAGGACCCTGGGATCATGACCTGAGCCGAAGGCAGACGCTTAACGACTGAGCCACCCAGGCGCCCCTAGCTTTTTTTTTTTAAAGTTGTTATTTTTTTTAAGTAGGATCTTCTTTTAATTATTTACCACCAAAATGCCCATTATTTTTGAGAGCACCTTTAGGCTTTCACTTCCCTATACTTTGTTTACAATAAAGTCAGCTCTTTTGGGGAAAGCTTTGGAGCCTACTGCTTTTATAGATTGCCTCCCCCGTAAGCAAAATCTCAGAGCTACTGCTTTGGGTGCTGGCAGGGGATGGTAGCCTCTGATCTTCTTGGCTTGCTTCTCCTGATGTGGAACCTGCAGTGAGCTGGAGGGAATGATAATTGGGTCCCTCATATTCTTGGTTTGCCACATCTGGTATAGAACTTCTGCCCTGTGAGTGGGGACTGAATGGAGGATGGGAAGTGTCTACTTCTTAGCCATATTCACCAGGAATTTAGCCTTTCCAACTTAAAGTTGGAGGGGATGAAAACTGCTGGTGCCCTGTCTCTTCCAGTGAGATATTATAGTTCTTAACTAGGAGGTTTGGGGAGAAGGGGCCTCACCTTTTGGATGGAGCTTCCCTCAAGCTGAGTTAGAGAGGAGAAGGAGCTAGCAGTCATGGCTCAAGTGCCACAGACTTGCTGTTCTTACCAAGATTTAGTAGCTTTTCTTGAATAAATGTTTCTTCATTTTCTATATTCCCCTAGGACAATTTCTAGAGACTTTAAATGTTTTTTTTTAAAAAAATGTTCATCAGTTATCATTGTTTCACTGGGGAACAAGTCCTCAGGGCTCCTTGCATGGTCATTCTGAAAGTGGAAACTATAATCAGATTTTAATGTAGTCTAAAATTCTCTTCTTTTTTTTTTTAGTCTAAAATTCTCTTAAATGTGAAATAAAGAGTTTAGATTGGAGCTATGCTTTGGAAAACTGAAATAGGTATAAAATCCTGACACTGAATGAAAAGGGGCATAGTGGTAAAGGTCCCAGTAGGAAAAAGATAGCTCACACAAAAAATCATCTAAAGAGGATACTTTTAAAAATGTGTGGGTTTGGTTAAGTCAACCACCAAGGGATGGTGACAGGGACTGGTGCCAGCAGGAAGTGGTGCCATCCCCTTCATGGTCTGAAGGAGGGTAGGGAGAGGTTACCAGAAAGTGCCATGAGCTGGAGCTCTCTGGAGAGATGTCCCACCAGAAAAGATCAGTGGCCTTATGTCAAAGATGGCAGTTGCTGTGCAGCTGAGCCTGGGAAGAGGGAGGAGGGAGGTTGGAGAGGAGTGGGAAGAAGTTCACTTCCAGAAGTGCTCCCTCCTCTCACTCTCTGGTCTTCTGCCAGTGCCTGTCATTGGCCAAGCCTAATGGAAACCAGAGGGCAAGTTAGTTGGAATGATGTGATCCACAGAGGGCAGCCTCCCAGGGAACAAAATGGGACAGAGTGGAGAGTGGGTCTACAGATACTATCAAGGAACACCCAGCCCACTGGGCTTCCCTGCTTGGGAATGGCCATGCTATGACCTTCATTGCTCTGATGACTAGATCCTGTCAGAGAACAGTGGAGGGAAAGCATTGACTGAATGACACTGATCTGCTTATATTCTCACATCTCCCAACATGTGTCTTCACCAGAGTCCACAATGTTCACCCTTAATTTCTTCAGAAATCACATGTTCAGAGCATTAAGGAAGCCAAAGGCAACTTCTAATGGCATTTTAAGCCAAGGAAGTAGATACAAAGATGGCAGGAGGGTTTGTGGAGCTCTGGGAAACTGCCATGGAAGAAGCTTTCTATTCATGTGTAGAAGAGAGGAAAGCTGCCTTTGTTTTGTGGGTCATATCCACTGCCAAATGTGTGGTCTAACAACTGAGTGCACTTAAAAGGCAGAGAAAAGTGGAATAATATTCTGCAATAAATCACCCAATACCCTACCACTGGTGATCCTCAGATGCCTGAGAAGCAGACCATAAAATAAGCCAGAATAACTAACTCTGGGCTGATTTGTATGTGTCTGAACTGGTGAATAGGCAAATCACTACCTTTAGGTTCCCTCTTCCATAAACTTGGAGAGCATCCCCCTGGCTTTAGGCAAGGACGGGGAATGAAAGCATCGTCAGATTTGTGTGGGTTTGTGCAGGCATTTGCTAGAGTTCTGCCAGAAATGACCCTGAGGCTCAAACTTCCCACTTCCCCTTTTCAGTCTCCCGGCTTTTTCCCCTTAATGCTTCTTTTTTCTCTTTATTCTCCCTCAGGTTTTCTTCTACTCTCTGCTTCCAGCAAGGATGCCATTAGCCTTTTTCTTGTTCCAATGACCCATAAAACCTTATCCTGGCATCTGGTGGTACTACCCTGGCACCCAGCCACTCACCAGGACTGCCTTCCCCCTGGTGCAGGAGGGCCCCCTCTTGGCCAAGGAACCCCCATTTGCCATTTTATGGTCCAGAGTGGAGCTGCTGTGCCTCTCCCCATGTGTCCAGCTCCACTCTCCTGGAATGTTTTTATGCTGAAAGCAGTTTTAAGTAAGGTGCAGCTTTTCTTTTTCTGGAGAGTTGGGGGGAGGGAGGGGAGAAGGAGAAAGGATTAAGTGAGTCTGCAACAAGGGCTTTGGAGCCTTTGGGCCTCAGACAGTAGATCATATTTTAATACCTGTGGCTGAAACCAAAGTATAAACCTTGGAGAAGATTGAAATGCTTTTTTTTTTTTTTAAAGATTTTATTTATTTATTTGACAGAGAGAGACACAGCGAGAGAGGGAACACAAGCAGGGGGAGAGGGAGAAGCAGGCTTCCCGCTGAGCAGGGAGCCCGATGCGGGGCTCGATCCCAGGACCTGGAATCATGACCCGAGCCAAAGGCAGACGCTTAACGACTGAGCCACCCAGGTGCCCCTGAAATGCTTTGTTTTATGGCACACAAATAACACAGCCTCTCATTAAGGAAAACATTATTCTGACACTTGGTAAAATGGTAGACTCTTCAAGACTGTTGCCATAGATGTCAAGACTACTGCAATAGAAGAGAGAGGTTGGGCTCAACCTGGAATGCAGGAAAAATGCTAGGGATTTATAGCCAATGAACAGAGCTGGGGGAGGGGGTGTGCCAGTGGGTAGAAAGTTATTAAAAGGGGCTTCTTGCTGAAAACAGGTCAGGGTGATCAGGTGTCAAAAGGAAGAGTGAGGAATTTGATCAGAGAAATTGACTTAGAGTCTTGCTAAAACTGGACTAAGTAGGCTAAAGTCCCGGGAACAAGTTGAAAAGAGAGCTCAGAGGTGCCTATCTGAAGTTTGGAGAAGGAGAGAACTTTTGTCACTTTCCACTAGCGTTCACTTGCTAGGGTTCCGGTGGGCTCAGAGCCCTGTCTTTGTGTCAGTGACTGCATGGACCCAATACATAAGTGCACACAGTTCATTAAAAGAATGCACTTATTGGAGAAGAAAACGCTGTCTCCCATCGATAAAGCAAGCCAGTTTGTGAGAACTTTTAGTTTCAACCAGGTCTATGGGCTCCTTGTCCTCCTTGCTTTGCTGGAAGTAAGTGCATAATTAAATTGTAAGCTGTGGGATTCTGATGCGCATCCTGTGTGATGTCAAAATATTTGAAATTAGGTCCTAAGGGATGTCATAGCATCTTTGTAGTTGCATCCTAGGTGACACAGAAAGTAGTCTGGAGACTGTCTTGTCAACAGAAACCCAGTGGTATGGCGTGAGTTAGGCTTCTTATATGTGGTTTGGAGTTAAGCCAAACAGCCGTTGACAAGAAGTGGGAGAGTGTCCATTCTGAACTCATTTACTGCTCAATCAACACCCAAGTCACAGTCTGCACTGGTCAGAGATGTCTTGGCTTCAGCAGAAAGAGAGGAGAATGTATGTGGCTGTTTGTAAACCGGTCCTCCATCAGTCACCTTTCTGAAGTCATCATGCACAGGAGGAGTCATTTCAATAGCAAGGCTTGTATTGATCAAACAATTTTCATTTGAGTATTTGACTTTTTTTGGGCAAATGGATATATTTATAGAAAAAGAAAGAAAAGGAAAGAAATTATACATTCATTTCAATAAACCTGGCTTAATGTTGTAGCAAAATGAAATACCAACTCTATTACAATTATGTTGGTGTGATGAAAATATTCATTCTAAATCATTAAAAAAATTAATTCTAACTCTACTTAGAGCTTTTGGAGAAGTATCTATGTACGTATAGATCGATGTCATCAAAATTAGAATCTTGGATATCAGTTCACCTCCCGCATTTTTAAATGAACAAACTGGCAGTCAAGAAAGAGATTCTAAAAGAGTTTTGATAAGAAATACCAGGCATATATGTAGGGTTTTTTTTATGCTCTGTAAATTCTGATGCTAATATTGATATTCAATGTAGCTTTGTGTTTTACTGCAGTGATTCCTACTAACAAAGCCGAGAAGAGTTTTTTGATCTAGGAAAAGTGCCTATTTTGGCACAAAAAGACCAGAAATAGTACAGCAAAGGATGGATTCCAAGAAATTTGAGATTAGGGTTCCCACAAGGAATTTCACCAAGAACCATTTCACATCACATTTCATTTTAGCTTATAATTTTTAAACCTCTTGTTTATAACTTATTTATAAGATTTAATTAATTTATAATTATATAACTAATTATAAGAATAGCTCTTAGACACATAAGAAAAGGAGGTACTAAACCATCTTATTTCACCTTAGATTGGGTCTCAGGGCACATTAACAAGTGAATCATTTTTCTTTGGAGATGAACAGAGTATGGGGTGTGGTGAAAATCACAGGGGGTAGTGATTGCTTTGTGGGGTTGTGACATTCTGGTCATGATTTTTTTTTTTTTTTTTTTAAGTAAGCTCCGTGTCCAGTGTGGAGCCCAACACGGGGCTTGAACTCATGACCCTGAAATCAAGACCTGAGCTAAGATCAAGAGTCGGACACTTAACTGACTGAGCCACCCCGATGCCCCAGTAATTTTTTATTTTAAGGATGGTTTATGATATTTTTGGGGACTTCTGTACTCCATGGGTGAGCCTAAACCCCCAGCTCAAAAGGGGAGTCTATTTAGCATGGATCCCCATCAACAGGCTGTGGAGAAAATTTATCTAGGAACTGCTTTAGATTGTGAGGAAAAGGAACACTGTGGTCTCACCTCTAATTCTTCCATGAATATAAACTTAACCCAAAGAAGGGGGTCAGCAGAGTGAAAAACACCAAAGAAAACAGGAAGTCTTGAGATGCTGGGAGCTGATTGGCACATATTTGTCCTTCTGGAGAGTTTGGGGGTAAATCAAAATGCCCTTGGCTTCTCTGGTCTGCTACTCTCTTGGGGAGAGTGTAAGTCAGTACAATGCTGAGAGGGTTACTCAGAAATGACCCCAGAGTCATTTGACTCCAGCCAGACTCTGGACTGCTCTGAGGTTATCACCCTCTTCTCTGAGAACCTCTTGCTGGGTCTGTGATGCAGTTAATCTGACAGTGAGCCAAAAAGCGAAATCCCGTTCCTAGTGGGTTCAGTGACTCCCTGCCTGGGGTGGAAACAAGGGATGGGCAGAATAGGAATGACTCCATGTAGCTTCTTGATAGCTGTGAGAATGGGGTAAGTGGCTTATGGCCCTTCAGCATCAGCTTCCTCATTTTTCACAAGAGTTCTTATAGGACCGTGGTGAAGAGTCACTGAGCTCGTGTGAGTAAAGTGCTCAGTACAGCAGTGTGATGGGCTTTGATGGGTCCGTGTCTTCCCAGGAACGTCTTTGAGTTCTCAGCATTAGACTTGCCAGACCGTCTGACTTGAATTCACTTATTCATTCAACATACTTGTGGAGCATGTCTTCTCCCATTCAAAGCTCTCTGCTGGTATATAAAACTTTGAATTGCTTAGAAGCAAATTGGGAGAAAACAAATCATTCGTGGTTTCTGTTGGCATGTGGGCTGCTGTTAAATGTAGAAATATCTCCATGAAAAGTTAAATGCCTCCCTTTCTGACACTGAAGACACACGATTACAGTGCAAATATTTCAACTGTGTAGCAAGAACTTTATTTGGAAGACAACTGAATGTCTCACTGTGCTTTTGCATCCCTCAGAATCAGTAAAACAACCAACAACAGACTAAAAACAAAAACACAGCAATCAGGCTGAGCCATCTTGAGGAGGGAAGCTCTGCTCGCAGCACCCACACCCTGCAAAGAATTCTTTAAATCCATCTGCTGTAGGAAGTTAGGCAAAGCCAGAGCTGTGGAAATTCAAAACAGCAGGTTTTAACTAAGGAACTTTCTTCCTGGAAATGTGTGTATTTAAAGCTGCCTGGCTGAGTGGCCTCTAGCCCCAGGGCAGCCCAGGAAAGCTCTCTGAAGTCAGGGAAAGGCACTTTGCTTCTCCCCATGGGTATATGAGGCTCAGCTTGTACTTTTCAAACACCAGTCATTCTACGGCAGGGGGTAGCTGCTCAGCTCTCCTCTTGCTGTTTTGGGGAGGCCCTTAGTGGAAAGAACAGATCCTTTGAACTTGGACAGATAGGAGTTCAAATCCTGGCAGTGCTTTCTAACTGAGTGACCTGGGGGAATTGCTTCATCTGTAAAGGATGGTGACACCTACCTTATGAGAGCTCTGTGAGGATGAGATGAGACACCACATGCAAATCATATATAAAATAGGTGCTCAATATGTATTTTGGGGGGAGGTGGGTTGGGAAGCACACAAAAGCCCAGGTGTTGCATAATGTAAATGAGGTCATGCAGTGTGAATAGAGTCCACGTATCATTTGTCCTTGTGTGGGCATCGAGTGCCCAGGCAAGAGGTAGCCCAGACTCCTTGGTTACCTTTCTCTGGAGTTAACTTTCTAGTTAGAATAGACTTCAGAACTGTATTTTTGGTATAGAGTTCAGTCTTGGGAACAAAGAGAATTAAGAGCAACGAGGAGAACTCTCTTGACCATTGCAGTTTTGCATTCTAATAATTTCTTGAACTTTGAGAACTTCCAAGGGTCTTAGATTAAGTTTCTAATACTCTTTTGCTGCAAAACAAAATATGACCCAGGGATCCCAGAAGATGCCTCAAGGGGGGCCAGACTGCTATTCAAACTGCTATTGGGCTGAATATCAATCCCTGATGACTTTTGGACTCAGGTTTTGTGACCTCTGGTAAAGTGTCTGAAGAACCTTTAGATTCTTGGAAGATTAAGATTAAAGAGCATCCATTTCTTCCTCCCAGATAGCACCTCTGCGCCTTACCAAACACCTGAACTGAAAAGCCAGGACCAGATTGGAGCAGTGGGGAGTGGTTGTTGAGTGGGGCCCCACATTCATAGATGGACTCATTTCTTTAACAGACTCCTGGGAGCACCTAGTTTCAGATTCTGTAGAAGCAAAGCTCAGGAAGGCCATGCCCTTGCACTCAAAAAGATTCCATTCTTTACCTCACCCCAGATGCTGCTGTCTTCAAGACAGACTCACATTTCTCCTAATCACAACTCTGGGCTAATCTCTTTCTAAACAAGAGAGTACTCTGGTTCCAGGGGTTGGCATTCTATGAAGTCACATCTCTTTGAACTAAATTTCCTTCATGGGCAAACCGACTGAGGTGTTTGGGGTTTTCAGCTCAACTGTCCTTCAGTTTCACCTGGCAGTGCTTTTTAAACACCTAGGTTTGGATTCCTAGGATCTACTCCAGGCCTATTTAATCTAACTCTCTGAGGGTAGAGCTCACCTTCCCCAAGGGGTGCTGATGTACATTCAAGGAGAGAACCACAGGGCTGTGTGAACTCCAAGCCCAGGATTCCTTAGAGATCCCAACACTGGATTAGGAGAAAGAAAAACCTCCTTTATAGCACAAAAAAGTCTCATTTAGTGTCGGAGGGTGGGTTTGAAGAAATTTTACTCTTCTCTTCTCCAGAAACCTTTAGATAGCTGAGAAGAAAGCAATGATGTCAGAGATAAGAACAGAGAGTCTCAACATAAAATACTGTCAGCAAGATCCTCTAAGAACTGCAGAGGCCGGCTTGCTTCTGAGTGGGCAAATTCCAGCCTTGCCTTTGTCTCATTTCTTACTCTTATTCTCTTCCATCCCTGCCCTAAAGAAGAAGACAGGCACACAAACAGGTGAGTGTGCTCAAAATACTCTAGCATACTGGAAAGGATGCACCAGTAACCTCAAGCCACTGGCCTGTGGGCATCAGTCATGCTAGGGGATCAAAGGAGTCACCATCCTGTCTGCAGCCAGTTGCCGGGCAGTCTCTACCTTTGGTCTGCTCCTACATCTAGCGAAGCTTTCAGGTGCCTTTCAGCTCAAGAAAGCTTTCAGATGTTGGCTCAGGATCAATGGCTAGGACTGAGAGCCAAGATCTTGGCTTCATTCATTTATTCAACACATACTTATTAAATGAATGTTTGTCATCGGCAGAGCAGTTACCATTGGGAGACCCTACTAGAGCAATGACTGATAAAATCTGAGAGAGTGCATAGGCACACAAGTATTAAAAAAAAAAAAAAAAAAAGCCACCTAGGATTGATACTTTAAAAATAGCAGATTTATTTTGATCCTAAATGGGTACCAAAAGAATTCTGATGGATGCATATTTTATGCAAATCTATGCAAATTCAAGTACCAATTACACAGAAGAGGATTGGCTGGCATTTGTAAAGACCAGCCATGCTCTAAGCTGTCACCTGCCAGCCTGCTTCTCCCTGGAGTCAGATTCAGACCAGATGGCAGGAATTAGAAATGAAGAAACCTCCTTCCTTGAACTTTCACCTTCAAGTCTAATATAAGCATCTGTGAGCTTTGAAGTGGTGGGATTGTTTTGGTTAGCATTCAAGAGCTCTTTTAGGGATTGCAGCAGGACGCTGACTCTGGAAACAATAATTCCTCCCAATGCAGACCCGAAGTAATGTCTGCAAGATACTTTGACTTTCCTAGAATAAGACAGGTTTATGTATTGCTAGAAAAGCAGCAAAAACAGAATGCCTCACAAGATAATGGATTCCATTTCTTCCAAGGGGATAAATTACAAGTGTTTACTCACACACACACACACACACACACTTACCATCACCTTAAAATGGAGCTAGTACGGTTTCTTCCGTGAACCCCCATTTAGGGCCAACAGCTGATCACATGGAGAGTTGACTGCAGCTCCTTCCTCTGTAAGAAGGTTCCCTCTAGACTACTGAGTCAGCATCATTATCCAAATAAACATCTGCTGTATTTTGTTGTTAGTAATGATAATGACTAACTGGGGTCACTAAGGATGGGCTTAACACATACCATCCAAATGGAAAATTTGAGAAAATTGGAAGTTTTAGAAAAACTGCAATTGTGTTTCTCTATTTACTTTCAGAAACAAGACTCTGCCTTATATTGAGGTTATTCTGTCTTGTTGGAACACTCATGACACCAGCCCTAGGATTTATAGAGCCCAGGGTATTACAAAGCATTGTTGGGTAGAAGATGGGGTTTAGGAGCCTGAGCTGAGGACTTTGGAAGTCCTTCAAGAGCCTGCAGTGAGTTCATGGAATGCCAAGATCCCAGCTGATAGCCTTTGGGCTGGTAAGGAATGTTAAGAAGGAGAGGCAAGAATCTTTTGGAGATTGGGGAAGGAGGGGATACCCTTTGGATCAGTGCTGGAGGTCTCCCACATGCAGGATGCCTGTTGTGTTGCATGCTCAAAGGGAAGGCTGCCGGGCTAATCCTTGTGCTCAGGGCTGTGCCTTACTGTGGACACAGCACAACCTGAAAACGGGCTCTCACTAAGTCAATGTGGGAAATTCCCCCCCAGCAGGATCCTGTGATGTGAGGTCTGCGCACACGCTAACATGTCCATGGAGATAATGAATCGCAGTATCTGATGGGAAGCAGAAGCTTCTCTGAGAAAAATTCCTGCATTTTCTATGGCTGTGACCACCAAGCTCAAAGCATTCTGTGTATTTCCAAGGCAAATGGCATATGTTGGAGGTTTATTAACTCACAGCAACTTCTACAATGAGTCCTCTCAGGAGAGCTCAGAATCCAGTGCTGGGAGATAGACCTGGGGGTAACTATTCTCAGAAAGATGGGCTAATTTACTTTCCTGAACTTCACTCCCACATAAAAGGAGCATGTGTTGCAAGAGGCAATGTACTCTGCCCCACATGTCAAATATATGCTACAGCAAGCTCCAGTTGGCGAGCTCAGGAAACAATTCTTAGAGCAGACTAAGTGTATGTGGGGTTCTCTGTACCTGTTTCCTTATCTAGATAGCAGGGCAGAGATGGGTCCCACTGTAGGGGGAAGTCCCACTGTAGGGGGAAAGAGGTACCCATTACCTTTCAGCTTTTACTCAAGTTTCCATTTGGAGGAGTACTTGATGTTTTTTTCATTCTTCCAGAATCCCTAATGCCTCTTCCAGGCTTTATTTTCTATGGGTATAATTTCTGGAAGAGACAAATGTCTTCATTTCCTACACATTGGGGCTTGACCCTGAATGGGAATAAGGGCGTAAATCACCCATTCCAATTGTCTGGCTGAGGACCATAGAATGCTTTGCAATCATTAAGTCTTCTACCATTTTTTGAGGATAATGCATTTTTTCATGTCAGTTTTATACACAAAATTTATGTCAACCACTTACAAATATGCTTTACTCTGAAATTCTCTGAGGCTTAACTGGAGCTAATTAAAACTCAGAAATAATAATGAAAGACCCAAACATCTCCATAGAGTTTTCTTAACTCTATATCCATGCTTACTCCAAATCCAGATCTATTTATACCATTCTGAGTCTATCTCAGAATATTGGCTAGAAATGCTTTTGCCTGCAAGTAGCATTCGAATCTAAAAAAGGCTTAAACAAATGGGAGTTAATTTTTCTCACATCATCAAGAGTCTGGAGGTGACAGCTTTCTGATTGGTCTGTTAGCTCAAGATATTCAGAGCTTTTCCTTCTCCTGGCTTTTCCCTTTTGGTTGCAAGATGGCTGCGGCCACTCCAGGCATCGGGTCCTCTATTCAAAAGAGAATGTTGATGAAGATAACGGTTTTAAAATACAGCACAGATTTCTTGACACGTCTCCTATTGAGAAGTGGGGTTTATGCTCTCTCCCCTTGACTCTGAGTGGGTTTGTGACTGATTCAACCAACAGAGCATGGTAGAAAAAATAACGTTGTGTGTCTTCTGAGGCTAGATTATAAAATGCTATAGAGCTTTTGCCTAGTTCTCCTAGAACACTTACTCTCTTGATGCTCTTCTTGGGACTCTTCCTCTTGGGATTCTCCCTTTCCTGACACCATGCTGTGAGAAGCCCAAGCTATATGGAAAACTCAGTGTAGGGCTTTGGTCAACAGTCCCAACTGAGCCCAGTCTTTGAGCCATCATGGCCCAGTTGACAAGGATAGAAGTGAAGAAGCCTCCAAATGATTCTAGCCCGCAGGTCCTTTGAAATAGCCCCAGATAAGGACCCAGACTTCATGAAAGATAAGCCATCCACACCATGTCCTGTATACATTCTTGACCCACAGAATTCATTTCTGAGCAAAATTAAGTGGCTGTTATTTTCTACCACTTAGTTGGGGTGGTTTATTAGGCAGCCATGGATGTCCAAAACAAGGAGAAAGGGCAGTGCGAACTACATCTCTCCCTGAATAATAAAATAAAATCTTTCCCAGAAGGCCCTCAGCAGACTCCCTGCATAATTTAATAGTCATGACATGGCCACCCCCATCTGCAAGGGAAGCTGGGAAAGTAAGAAACACTTTGGATTAAAGGTGATCTGTTTGGGGGAAGGTATGCTAAACAAAGCAGAAGTGCTTTTAGCAAGGAGGAGAAGGGAGAATGGATATTGGATAAATAAATGAGTATGCCACAGTGGCATAGGAAAAAATGTATTTTGAAATGTATCATGTATATAAGGGAGTATAGATATCATATATGTTCAGTCTAAAGGGGAATAATAAAATACTACTGTACACACAATCTGTTATAAAGAAGGAGAAATCAACAACAAATCTGAAACACCTTGTAAGCAAGCCACTTTCTGATTACAAGCCCCTCCTTACTCCTACCCCTTGTCATAGTCTTCTGATTTTTGTGTTTAAGATTCTTTTGCTTTTCCCTGGCATTTTAACTTATGAACATATATTATTTTGTTTTGCATGTTTTTTGAGCTTTATATATATAATATCCTCTGGAACTTGCTTTTTCTGTTCAGCATCATGTCCAGAGATTTATCCACATTGATATCTGTAGTTTATTCATTTTCACTACTATGTTGTATTAATACAATAATTGTATATTTGATGACTATATCACAATTAGTTTGTTCATTTTCTTGTCAGTGGACATTCAGTTTGTGTCCAGCATTTTTCTATTTTGATTGATTATGCTGCTCTGAATATTCTTATACAAATCTTATGTATAGGAATAGCTTTAGGAAATATACATAGGAAAGTAAGTGCCTAATTAAAGGGTGTATACATCCTCAACTTTTCTAGATGATGCCAAAATATTTTCCAAGGTGAGTTTATCAATTCACATTATCTCTAAAAACGTATACTAATCTTTGTGAAAGTATGAAGACTTGATAATTTTTGCCAATCTGATGGGTATAAAAGGTATCTTCTTGTGGTTTAAATTTGCATTCCCTGATTACAAATGAAGTCAATGTCTTTTACATACTTATGGTCATTCGTGCTTCCTTCTTAGTGAAATGTCTGTTTAGAGCTTTTGTCCATTTTCTATTGGATTGTTCAACTTTTTAAAAATGTATTTGCAGCAACTCACTATATATTATGGATACTATTCCTTTGTCAGTTCTGTATAGTAAATATCTCCCAGTTTGTAGCTTGTCTTTTTAGGTTTATTTTTAGTGGCTTTCAATAAATAAAAGGGGAGTTTGTTTTTTAATTTACACAGTAACTGTTCATTTTTAAAAAATTACTGGTTAATTTGTGAATTTCAGTTCCATGGGGACAATCTGAGATTTGGGAGTCTCTACAGTGCTTGACTAAGTGTCTTTGGCAAACTCTGCTCTGGAGTTTCCTACGTGTAGCTCCAGACAAACTGTGATGAATATATATTGCTCTATGTGTTTCCATATTGAAGCCAAGCTGGTGATAAGGCAATTCACAGAATAAATGATCTCACAGTTTAGATCTATGGTCCAGTACTAGATGGATCTCAGGAAAGTCAGCTTCTGTGCCTGAGCAGGGATTACGCTATCCTTATTTAGAACAGGTTCCCTGAAGCTGGTTCTCTCCAACTATCACATTATAACCAAGTTTGGAAGCCCCAGTGAGCAGAGAAAACTATACTTTTCCCCTGTAGTTCTGACTCTGAGGATGTAGTACACTCCTCCATGCCAAAGATTTGATGCCATGCAAAAAGAAAGATTATTCCCTTCTTATATTCCTCTTCTGATTCCATCTGACCTCTGGTCCCATCATCACAATCAGCCCCATCTATCTATTTTCCTCATTTATATACCCAAGACTGGCTAAAATCCAAATTGTGACATAGATGTAGTTGTTCATTGGCTCATGATAACATCTTCCACTCTCAGTTTGTCACTCAGGGCTGCTGGACATATTTCCCTCTGTGTGTCTTAGTCAGTGTGATGTGGCCGCAGAGGAAGACTACATGGCTCAGCCTCCCTTGTAGTTTTGTTGGGGCCATATGTTTGGTCAATGGAACTTGGGCAGAAAGGATATAGTCCACTTCAAAGCCTAGTTCTGAAGAATATCTCATGTGATCCTCCAGCTGTTTCCCTTCCACAATATTGGAAGCATCTTATTTTAGATGGTGTAACAAAAAGAAGCATCCAGGGTACCTGAGTCATCTTCAGAGAAAAGCTGTATAAGAGACTTACTCAATCCTGCATCAAACTGTGACTTGACTTGGAGGTAAACTTTTTTGTGTTGAGCTCTTGAGATTAGGGGATCTATTTGTTACCACAGGATAGTCTAATTTATACTGACTGATACACTTCTCAATAGTTCTGCACCAGAAATGCAATAAGGAAGAAATAAAGAGAAAGAGAGGAATGGTAGGGAAGGCACTACCTTTCAAGTCAGAAATAGTTTGGCTTTTGGTTTGACTTTTGGTATCAGGTTCAAGGTCCTCAGTGACTCAGGCACACTTTCCCTATGACCCTGATCATTGTCCCCCTCTAACTTGCCCCACACCCCTCACTTCACATCCAATACATTTATTTTGTTTTCTTTTAAAGCCATTGAGCTGGAGCTGATTGCTTCTGATTCATATGAAAGAATCACATAAATCATCAGCTCCCCGCCACCACCATCTACCTATTCAGTAGTATTTCAGGAATGATAACTATTATAATAGATTAGAAGTCAAACAAAATATGCCTCCCCCCATCCTCAAAATTTTAAGAAAGGAAATCTTCAGGCAAACATTGTCATGAACTTGAACAAATGTATTTTGGGCAGTTCCAGGCTGTATTATTATGCAGTCTTTGCTTCACTAATGCCTTTGTCTCTACCCTCTAAATACTGAACTGTTTGTCTACTACGTTTTTGTGTCACTGGGAAACATTTGTATGGAATCATACATATTATATTTAAAAAAACCTACTGGAGTTTTAAAATGTCAACACTGAAATGGAATTTAACAATACAGGGTAGGAGATTTATATACAACTGACCACCCAGACCAAGAAGGTTACACAAAGGAGAAAAGTGTGGCAGGTGGAGACAACAGAGGAAAGTGGCAAGCATGGATGTCCTTTAAATCCTTGGATATCCTCCAAATGTGTCCCAAGGGATCCTAATCTAATCTAACTTTCCCAGGGAGGTTTTGTGACCTACCCTAAATGGTATAGCTGTTAAGTAAGTGAAGGAGGACAAAAACTCATTTAGCCCCTTGTTCTAGGCACATACTAGGTCTTACGATTAGTAAATTTTCACAGTGGGTCTTGACTGATTTAGAAAGAGTTGCTCAATTATTTAAGAGTGAAGGTAGCCCCTGTGTTTCTTTCTTTTTTTCTGTGAGGAGTTTTCAGGGACCTATTTCACAGACGGGTGGCTTAAGTAGGACTTCAGTATCAAAATCCACATGGTATCAGCATCGCGCCTAGACACCATTTTGAAATACCTCAAATGTTCAGTCTTTCATGCCATTCATTCACTGTTGTTCTTTCTACCAACCCAGAATCCTACTATGAGATTTTTGGTACAAACAATTCTCTGATGATCAGGGTCCTCCAGTGGCATTAATTCCTTTTAAATCTGTTGCTAAGCTAAGCTTTGAGGGAAAAATTTTGCTTGAAACTTGGAAGGTCAGTTTGGATGAATGGGACATATATATACAGCAGGTGCATGGATCAACCAAAGTTCATTTAAAAAAAGTGGAATGTTATAAAAGCAATAGTCCTTCAGGTCTCTGTCTTTTATGGAGAATCTCTTGGAATATTATTAAACATTCTGTCAATAAATGCAGATCAGGTGTCCACAAAAAGGACAGATACCCTCTGAGAAGAGGCTACAACATTTGTGCAGTTTAGGAACATGAATCAGCAACTATGGATAATTGTCTTATATTGACAGAGCAGCAGCGCTCTGCTGACTGCATAGTACACAGCAGAACATTTTTGAGCTCTGTGTTTATTCTCTAACTGTACATGTTCTATTAATCAGTCTGCAAGGCTCAGCTCCACTCCTGGGGCAGGCGTTCTGCTGTCCAGAGAACAACTGGTCTTTCTCAGAGAGGATGTAGACAAGTCACGCATCCTTTTTCCTTGCTCTCAGCAATATTGGAATGAGTTGGTCAACTTGGTTTTTCTCACTGCTAAGGGACTATTTTAGAACTCTCTGCTTTCTAGAATGTCTTTTCTTGGACTTTGGGCGTGTGTGTGCTGGCAGTGCCCTTCTTTTGAAATCACCTTTAAAAGATATTTCTTTCTCCCTTGAGCATAGATCTGGTCCTCCATCTGGCAGCTACTATCCATTATTTAACTTCTTGTATTTTGCTCTCCTTTTCTCTTTCAACTTTATGAAAAAATATAGAGGGAGATCTTGCTATTGTGTTTCCAGCATGTGATGTTCTTGCTTGCCCTTTGTGTTGTAGGGCCTAACACAGTGACTTGCACTCAAAAAATTCATTCCATATGGATGGATAGATGGATGGACAGGTAGATGAATGGATGGATGGATGGATGGATGGAAGGATGGATGGATGGATGGATAGATGATTAAATGTTCATGTGGAAGGCATGGACTCCAACCAAAGAACAGCACAGCAGTGAACGGAATGACTCTATGCAGTTGGTCAGAAGTTTAAGTGAGATTTTGCTGCTCTTTTGTTCTGATATTTTGTGAATTTGTGCACTTTATTTATTAGCTCCACACCATTTACTGAGAGTCTACTTTGCTCCAGCTCCCATGCAGTCTAATGGGAAGACAGGTCCCGTATAATGCAGTGTAATGAGTGCTATGTTGGAGGCAGCCGGGTGGGCTATGAGAGTGCCGAGATGTACTTTGGGTGCAGAGTTTGGGTGATGGGGTTTTGCTCTCATCTTGCTTATATCAGTTTATTGTCAGGGTATCTGAGAGGTAGTATAACTAATAGTTATGTCTTTAATATGAATCCTTGTTTCTTTCTCTTCTTTCCTCCTAACATCCGCCATCCCTTCCTTGGGAATGAAAGCTTTTCCCTTCCTATTCAGAGAGGGGAAATAGAGCACTGTGTTTCTAAACACTAAGCCCTCCCTATATACTAGGTTGGAGATAGGCAGAATTGCTAATGGTTTGGGTCTAGGCTGGGGGGATCCTAAACTCTTCCCATTGATGCATCTCATCAAGGGTTTAGTTTTGAGGGACAAAGAACACATGAGAGGAGACCATACACCAGCAGGGAAGGCACAGGATCTGAAGGGTCTGTTGCCTAAATAAGCTGGAGGCCTGATTCTAGAGAGTTGTACAAAAGTGGGTCTCCTTCCAGGTTAGTACCCCTGGACTGGGGGAAAGCCTGCTATGAGGGGCACTGTTTGAAGACCTGAGAGATGTGCTAAATCCAAGATGTCTCCAGCTCACCTTCCAGTCTTCATATGTGAGAAAACCAGAGCTCTTCCATGCTAACCATCTAGCTAATGGCTGGCTGGTTACAATACCAGCCCTGCCTCAAACCATATCACGAGCCCTCAGAGAATCCCTCCCTGCAATGCTCAGAACACATGTAAACTTAAAAGGACCCCTGGCCAGCCCTAGGGAGGAGATTCCATGCATATATTTTGGAGTCAAATGGAACAATCCAAGTGACCCCTGTCTGGGGCAGTGAAGAAGGGGGCACCCTCATTATAATTAAAGCATATTCTGAAGTCCCAAAGCTTATGTTTGAATCCCCCCCTTTGCCACTTAGTAGCTGTGTAAACTTAATCTTGGATGAGTTACTTAACGTCTCTGAAAATTTTGTCTCCTGTAAAATAAGGGTCTAACATCTATTACAGTTAGCGGTTGGGAGGATTCAATAAGCATTTACATGTAAAGCAACCGTACATAGCTTATGCTCAAGGTACATGTTGTTATTGTTATATTTTTGTTGTTTCTTTTATGATTTTGAGCATGAAAGACTCAAAGGATGTTTTAGGGATATCTGAGCTCCTTCTGAGTCTAGAAAAAATTTGGGATCCAAGTTTCCACTCATCTACCCATTCCTAGCCTTTATTTGGAGGCCTTACTTATTCTTCTCTGGGTCCCACTTTAGGATTGGTCTGGGATCAAGGAATGATAGAAAAGGGAGAATTTATGTTTATTTCATTTTTTTTCTTTTTCATATGAGGACTAGGTATCTTTATCCAACTGGGCCATGGATTCTAGAGTATATTTTCTTTTTTATTTTATTTATTTTATTTTTTTAATATAAATTTTGTTAGTTAACATATAGTTTAATATTGGTTTCTGGAGTAGAATTCAGTGATTCATCACCTACATACACCTAGTGCTCATCACCAACAAGTGCCCTCTTTAATACCCAGCACCCATCTAGCCCACCCACACCCACCTCCCTCCATCGACCCTCAGTTTGTTCTCTATTGTTAAGAGTCACCTATGGCTTGCTTCCCTCTCTCCTTTTCTCCTTCCCCCCTTCCACCCAGCGTGGAGCCCAGTGCGGGGCTTGAACTCATGATCCTGAGCTGAAATCAAGAGTTGGACACTTAACTGACTAAGCCACCCAGGCACCCCTAGACTATATTTTAAATGGAAACAAATGGGCTTTGTCTTCTCCTAATTTCTTCCATGCCCTATTTTGACCCCATCTCCCATCACTAATTCCTACAGTATTGCATCTCTTTGGCCATTCTGTTTATCTATGTCTTGTATCCATCTCCCATTGCAGGCCTGAAGAGATTTTGCAAACAGGTCTGAGGGCAAAAGGTTCAGGCATCATCAGTATAGGATTAGGACCTTGTTTCTGCTTAAAGACTTTTGAAGCCAGAATAACAGGAAGGGAGTGTCCTTTATGTTCAGTTAGTTTCTTACTCAGAAATGATTATTTCTTAATTTTCAACTCAATTTCTCATATTGTTCTTTTTGACCATCTTGTCATTATACTAGATTCAGTAAACACTATTGATGGTTTACTCTGGGCTAAATGCTGTACTTTCATGTACAATTACACCCTCTCGCCACTTCCCAAGGCTGTAGTTCTCATATTTTTATTACTTGAGAAAATGCCCCAGATCTCCAGTTATTCGATTAACAGTGCGAAGGAAGAAGACATTATACAGAATGCTGCTGACAGACTGAAGAAAGAAATTATTAAGAAGTGATTTTATATTTTTTGTGCTATCCTAGAAAAATTTTTTGTTCAGATTCCAAAAGTCACTTATTTTAACCTACCATGACTCAAACTTCAATTTTTGTAAACAACAGGTATTGCTCTAAAATGATAGACAATAACCAAAAAGTCCAAAAGAATTTCGATATTACTGAATTGGTTGGCAGTATGTGTTCAATAAAGAGACAAAGGCCACTTTTTTCCACAATTGTGACAGTGGACGGGTACCTTTGGTGTGCCAAGAACATTTCTACTTAATTGTTCAGCTCTAGTTTATCCTGTACAAGGAATTGGATATCTGAAAGCTGCAATAATTCTAACATGGAATCATTCTGGTAGATTACCAAAATGCACTGTTTTTCCAAAAATAGTTGGATTGCTTTCTTTCTAAGGAAACTGTAAACCCAGTACCAAGGCCAGGAAAGTAAAGACTTGGACAGAAGCAAATTTTATATTAAGCACAAAACAGCTTCAGAGCCACCCCCACCCCCCAACTGCTTCATTTGGTAGCAAAGAGAGACGAAAACTCGACATGTTTGAATAGTATGAAACTTGATGGAAATGTATGTTGATTTGTAACTTAGCAGTTCTCTCAAGTCTGTTGCATTTTTAGTATATAAAAACAGCTGGGTAAACAACCTCATTTTCTAATTGAAGAGGAAAAATGATTATATATCTTCATGAAGAAACTCTGATCTAGAGATTTGCTTATCTACAAAGAAGGAGGTCTGTTCAATAAAAGTGAAACAAAGGCAAAGGATTTGGGATCCCAAGACCCTGAATTTTAGTGGAGTAAGATCTCTAGTACCTGAAACATGGAAAAGGTGAAGAAAAAGACTTAAGAGTGAGGGCTAGCCAGAGAGGTGTCTTAGTCCATTCAGGCTGCTATAACGGTACCATAGACTCAGTGGCTTATAAACAACAGAAATTTTTTTCTCACAGTTCTGGAGGCTGAGAAGTCCAAGCTCAAGGCACTGGCAGGTTCAATGTCTGGTGAACACATGCTTCCTGGTTCATAGATGGCCATCTTATCATTGTGTCCTTACATGATGGAAGGGGTGAGGGCTCTCTCTGGGGTCTCTTTTATAAGGACACCTCATCACCTGTCAAATACCCCACCTCCAAATACCATCACATTGGGTGTTAGGATTTAACATGTGGGTTTTGCAGGGGGTGGGAGGGACACAAAAATTCAGTGTATAGTAGGAGATGTTGATGAGTAATGTAGATTTCCCTCAAGACTTTGCCAGTTTATATAGTGCTGAGCAAATTCCTTACAAATTCTTATCCTTCTGACCTGTTTACCAAAGTCTACTTTTCCCTGCCATGCTATTAAAGGAGGTGTTTCTTTTCCTCTTCTGCATTGATGGTATCTTTTTTTTTCCTACCTGGGGTCCCATAACTGTCCCTCACCACCCCCCACCCCCAGCCTTTCTCAGTTGCCTTCCTCCTTCTCTTTCACAGCTGTTTAGCACTGTCCCAGTTTCACCTTCCAAAAGGGGAGGGGGGTGTTCCATAATAGCCACACCCAGTCAAAGCTGATTTTCGCTCTGTCCCCAACCATCAGATTTTTGAAAGACTGCCATTCCTTCAGATGGTATTTACTGGAGCTGGGTGGCATTTGAAAGAATTACAAACTTCTCATTCCTACTTTTTAAAAAAAATTTTTATCCTTTTAGAGAAGTTTTGGGTTCACAGCACAATTAGAAGACAGTACAGAGATATCCTGTATACTCCTGCCCCATACATACACAACTTCCCCATCATCAACATCCCCCACCAGAGTGGTACATTTGTTACAATTGATGAACCTACACTGGCACATTGTAATCACCCAAAGTCCATAGCTTACATTAGGGCTCACTCTGGGTGTTGTACATTCTATGAGTTTGGACAAATGTATAATGCCATGTGTCCACCATTATAGTATCCCACAGGGTATTTTCACTGTCCTAAAAAGCCTCTGTGTTTTGCCTCTTCAACATTCCCCTGTTAGTTTTTAACTATGCCTGCAACTTCTTCAGCTGACTTTAGCAGATACTGCTGGAACCCCACCCGTGTCTCCTTGACACTGGTCTTCACAGTGTGTGTGGATGGCAGTGTCCCTATGTAAGCATGATGACCCTGCTTGGGGGCTTTCTCTTGGCCAGGGACTTAATGCATCTGGAGTAGCCCTCATGAGTGATGAAAGAGAGTTGGAGGATAACCCTCACCCTTCGGTAGGACAACTTTGAGATGCCATCCACCCTATATCCTAGATGTACCCAGACAGATTAAGCCTCAGATACACACAGCATCTTGTATCATGTAATTTTTTTCCCCTTGCTCACTTCTCCATTTTGCTTCTGGTGCTTCCAAGGCTCTTCTTTCACTAACTTGCTTGCATTCAAATCGTTGTTTTAGGATCTGCTCTTGGGTGATACCAAGATCCTTCCAGCTCCATCCTTACCCTACTCCAAAAGAAAGCACATGTCATCATTTAGTGCTCATGATGAATTCCATTCTGACAGATGGACCCCAGTCTTCTTGACTGTTTCAGAACCAGTTGGCTCTCTTTCATCCCCACCCCTAAACCCCTATCCTGGCCACAGTCCCATTCTCATTTCCAGGGAGAGAACAGTGTGAAGCAGTACTCACTGTGGCCCATGCACTATCTGTTTTCCATTTGAGCAGTTTCTTGTGCGGGTTGACTCATGCAGTTGACATAATGCAGCACCTTGCTGGGCTCGTGTGAGGAAACAGCAAGAGCGATATGTCCAGCTCAATAATTCTGGCAATACTCACTCCATGCATATCCTGTGGATTCCCAGCCAAGGTCTCTGACCTTTTGTAGTCACTTTATAGCTTTCTTGATCTCAGACGTTTTCACCTTTTATTCGAAGGGCTTGTGAAGGCATAAATTGGTAAAGAAGTTTGGAAATGCTGGCATGATTTTGGATATAGAAATTAACTCCCTATTTGGGCCCTCAAAGAGTTCTGTTTGCAGTCAGCCAAAAAGCATGGTCTTGTAGTCCTATGAACTCAGCAAAACAAATCAATATGACTTGACCAGAGCTTTTCAATCTTGTTTGACCATTCCATGGAAAATTTAACCCTCTTTAGTGCAGTCATTACACATTTACGGACAGATGTTTTTACTAATAAACAAAAGGGATGGAGATATTTTAATTGAGATTTAGGCATTTATTATGTGTTGGGTCTCAGTTCACTCACATATTTATGTGAAAGCAAAAAGCTATGACTTTCCTGTAAAGGCTAGTGTATCTAGTAAATGTCAGAGCACCTTGCAAGCTCCCTTTGTGTTAGAAGGAAATTAGCTGTTCGTCACGACCTAATTGTCACCACTCTATGTGGCCTGGCTTAGGGACCTAGAACCTGGAATAAAGACAGGATTTGTGTCAGAGGACTATGAGGGTTTTCACATATGCATATAAGTCGGCTAGAGACGAGAGGTAGGAAGGGTGAGAAAACTGCTTATTCCAAAGACATTTAACTGTAGCCAAAGATCTGTCATTTGGCACTGATTATGAGAATTATAGAATTTACTGCCTCTAATGAGCTTCCATTTTGAAGATAAGAGACTGGAGCTTAAAAAGTTGAAGTTGCTTAGTCAAGGGCATTTGGCTTAGGACTAGAGCTGTAGACACTTCCTCCTTGACTTTTAAACATGTGGTTCTCAGCTGAATTTGAGAATAAAGACACTCCTTTAAAAGAAAAGAAAAGTTTGGAACCTCTGAAGGATAGGAGGCACAGTTTTGAATAGTTGCTGGTGGGGGAAAATCATCTACGCATCTGTGTATGTGGAACCTTTGTGATAACCCAGCCCTGGGCTGTGTATCATGGAACTCTGTCAAATGCCAGACTGGTGAAATCTTTCCTTCTCTGTTCAGCCATCCCAATAGCCCATTGTTCACACCTTCTCTGAAGGTGGAGAGAGTCAAGAAAGGAGTAGGAAAATCATCTTGGATTCTTCCTTCCCCCTTAACACTGACATTCAATCCATCACCAAGTGCCGATAGCAACCCCCCGTTTGACTCCATGCCTGTCTAGGTACATGTGTCTTCATGTCCAATCACTGAAACAACCTCCAAATACCACCCCAGATTCTGTTTCCTTCCTCCTTAAGCTGTCCTGATCACCACTGCTGAGCTTCTCTTCCTAAAATACCAGTTTCACATCAATCTCCTTCTGATAAATCGCCATTACTTGCAAACCTCTACTGTCTCTAACATAAGAATAAGAACTGCTCCATTTTGGCTTTTAAAGTCCTACCCGATTAATTTCCACTACTTAGGTTCAAATCCCAGCTTAACTATTTACTGGCTTTGAGACCTTGAGAAAGTTTCTTGCTCTCCTCAGGTCTCAGTCTCCTTAGCTGCAAAGTGATCAGAGTAATGCCTATCTGCCAGCTAGGAGAATTAGAAAAACTAACCCCAGATTAGTAGTTTTAGCCTTTATATTTTCATGTAGCCATTCCCCAACATGAGTCCTTCCCTCCAGTAAGACTGTTCTCTTCACTGACTTCTAAATGTGTTATACTCATACTTTGCTGTAAGCTTTGGTGGGTTCATGTCTTCTCTTAGCAGAAATCTGTCTTGTCTTGTCTTTTTTTTCTTTCCTTTCCTTTCCTTTTTCTGTGTTTATCCAAATTCTTTTCTTCTTTTTCAGTTCAGCTCAGGATTCAGTTTGAATTCAATCTCCCCTGGAAGTCTTTCTCCAACATTCCATGTGGTCTCTGTCCTCTAAACTTTCCAAATGAATAAAATAGACAAGTCATTAATCACCTACCCAATGTTTGCTTGAGTGTGATTGGTGGTAGACGAGGCATGTAAAAACCATCTCATGATCAAGTAGCCCAGGAGGTACTGCATTATGCATCCCTGTCTTGGAGCTTCATAATTCATATTTGCCCAGTCAAGTTTCTGATTCGACAAAAAGGAAAATTATTTAACTTTGTTTAACTTTGTGATTCTCAAATCTATTTGGCCGGGAGCTGGTGTTTCATGTAAAAACTGTTAAATCAAGGAGTGTGTGTTCCTGGGAGCACCCTGTGGGAAACAGACCTGAGGGTGTTGTGATTTTTCTCTCTACAGGATATAAGCTTCCTGGGAGCTGATGACTGCCTTTTATACTTTTATGTTTCCATCAGCATTTAGCCCTGTGCTGTACATCTAGGTGCTCAACAAGTGCTTATTAAGTGAAATTAAGTTTGGAGTGTGGAGAGGTGGGGGTGGGGTGTGGTTCTTACTCTAGTCAAAGTGTGTGAAAATGGACGTGGAAACTGCGACCTGAGATGAAGTTTGGGAGCCTGTGAGCTTCAACGAAGTGTACTATCCTTCTCTTCTATTTATTTAGAGGTAGGAGACTTGGTTAGATTGGTATACCTATATATTTCCATTTATTTTCCTTTTTTAATGGGCTTGGAATGAGCTGTTTAAATAGTTTCAAAAGTTTGTGAGAATGGAAGCACAGCTGTGGGAGCAAGCGTGTGTGTATATTTTCAGATATGCATGTGTGGTGTTCATGTAGCTCACGCCCATCTTTTATGCTGAATTTCTTTTATTTTTTTATTTTTGTTTTATTATTTTATTATTATTTTTTGAGGTAGGGGAAGGAGGGGCAGAGGGAGAGGGAGAGGGAGAGAGAGAATCGTAAGCAGGCTCCACACCCAGTGTGCAGCCCAAAGTGGGACTTGATCTCATGACCCTGAGATCATGACCTGAGCTGAAATCAAGAGTTGGACACTTAACCAACTGAGTCACCCAAGCGCCCCTAAGCTGAATTTCTTTTAGGAGTAATTTCAGTATTATTTTGATTTAAAAACTATATTTGGGGGCAAAAGTCTAGCGCAAATGATACGATGCTATAAAGTTACAATATTACAGTAGTATTTTCCCTGGATGTGCTAAATACAGTTTGATTTTATTGGAATGACTTTTAACCAGACTCTTAATTCACTGCAGATATTTGGGCCTTGGTTTTTCTTGATTCTTCTACTTGAAATACAGCCCAGATACCATGTGTGTGTGCTTGCATGTGTATGTTTTTTAATAGAGGAGATTTTTAAATTTAAAACTCTGAGGGGTATAAAGGAGAAGATGATTTTTGAAGAAAAAAATAAGAGCTGTAACATTGCCCGCCAAATTCAGATTTTCTAACAGGAGTTAGGTCTGCTGAAAGGAGTCTCTGTATTCCTCCCTTAGATGGGTTGGCTGGAGCAAGGAAGGTCTCTGGTTTTGTGTTCCTTGGTCATGCCTTTAAAAGAGGAAATGCAGCTACTGGTGAAGCAAATACCAGACACTGGTAAGGTTGAGGTTCACGACTTGTTCAGCCTGTGGACCCCTTGATGACCTTACATTAGTCATGTCTCTCTGGACCAATCCTCCTCCCATACCCTGTGGGAGGGTGATGCCCCCTCTGAGGTTCATGTTTGGATGAGTTATCAACCGCAATGAAGCACCCTCTTGAATCAGCCCTTTGGATCGTGGAGCAAAATAATAAAAGTGCCCTTCATTCACATGTTTTTCCATCAATCTCACTTGCCTGGGTGTGGTGCTTTCATTTCCTCAGATGCAGAGCAGGGGATCTGTCACTCTTGTTCAGTATTTAAAAATAGATGGCATTGAGGGTAACCCCTCAAGCCTATAAACACTTAAAAGAGCGTTTCCATACATGTAGTGTTTAATGTATAATTAGCAGTACACACTGAGTTTTTAGGAAACCTTTTATTTTTATAATCATTATGCATGATGGAGTTTGTGACTTACTTTGTTGAACTGTGAGTGCATTGTTTCATGTATTGGGCTAAACCATATAAAATTGTTGATGTCTGACCACTTTTGACCTACAAAAACAGCAATTTCCTATGGTTCAATCTAGTGTAAGTAAGGAGCAAAATTTGCCCCGGTCTTCTTTCCCTTTAATGCATTTTTATTTTCCTGCTGGTACAGATTGCCCGAACCTCCATAAATCAACAGGGAGGAGAACTCAGTCTTGGAGTTGTTGACGGGGTCATCAGAGCTGGCCTGGGTTTTGGAATGAGGATGTTCAGTGTTGGACACAGTGAATTCACCCATAGAAGGAAGAAGACATTGAGCAAAATATCTCAGTGAAGTAATGGATTGAGATGGTGTCAGGAACATCTAAACAGAACAGCAATTGCTTCTACATCAAATGTAACATTTGGTGTTTATGGGACCAAAGCAAAACAGGTCAGGATCTGACACTATGTTAAATCCTTTGACATCTGTCTATATACACCAACATTTCCTTAATTAGGACTCAGTGTTTCTTAATCCTCAATCAGTTTTTTTTTTTAAAAGATTTTATCTATTTATTTGACAGAGAAAGAGACAGAGTGAGAAGGAACCCAAGCAGGGGGAGTGGGAGAGGGAGAAGCCGGCTTCGTGCTGAGCAGGAGCCTGATGCAGGGCTCTATCCCAGGACCCTGGGATCATGACCTGAGCCGAAGGCAGAAGCTTAATGACTGAGCCACCTAGGCGCCCCCCTCAATCAGTTTTTAGTACTGATTGAAAACACGGCACTTTACCAAATGTTCAGAGTGATTTCTAAGGAAAAAAATAGATACAGGCTCATTGCAACTTATTTTATTATTTTTTTTAGGTTTTTTTTTTTTTAAAGATTTTATTTATTGATTTGAGACAGAGAGATAAAGAGAGAGAGAGAGAGAGAGAGCATGAGCAGGGGGCAAGGCAGAGGGAGAAGGAGAAGCAGACTCCCCACTGAGTTAGGAGCCTGATGCGGGGACCCGATCCTAGGACCCTGAGATCATGACCTGAGCCGAAGGCAGACACTTAACCATCTGAGGCACCCAGGCGCCCAGCAACTTATTTTATAAACCTAGAATTTTCTGTTTTGAATACTCTATTTCTACCCAGTGTTCTTCATGGAGAGATTTCTTTCTAGAAAGCACCTGACATGTACTGTTTGTGGAATGAAGGAATGATATTGTGAACAAATAGTTAACTTATAATCGTGGGCTGGCTCAGCTGTTTTACATCTAGAAGTAAAGGTAAGATATGCTCAGCAAGCCTGTGAATGTTGAATACTGGGGAGCCCTGGATTCCTGCAGGGTCATCGTGAGGTTTGTGAAACCCCTCTCCCCTCCCCGGATCCAACCTTTACCCTCATGTTGCCTTCTCCTTGGGCTGCTTCCTGCCTGCCCTACTGGGGACCACTGGCCAAACTTTCTTAGGACAGAACTTCCAGAGTTTTTATCTACCTCTTCTCCCAGCCTGATCATGACACTTGCCTTGTGGATATGATGTGGGAAAGAAAGACAGAAGAAAACTTATTAAATTGCCTTACTCTTTACAGCCCATTGACTAGTCCTTGAAACAGGCAGAGTGATATTCCTCCAGGACTCAGCTGCCTTGATGTTAACACTTTGCTAAGGGCAAAAGGCAATCTTAGCCCAACCCCCAGGATCCTGTAAGTCTTCTTTAACATATAAAAATTCCTTTGTAAACTTCCTTTATCTCTACCCCCAAGATACATTCTGGCAATCATCCCCCAAGTGTATGACCCACCGATATACATCTGAAGGGTCTCACGACTGAGTTTTCACTCAACAGTAATAAATGACCTTTTCCTGGAAACCTTTCCCAAATACCTGGGAGGCTTATGCTATCCCTAACCCCCTGCCAACTTGAAAGTATATAACCGGCCACTCCTCACAACCCCAGTGCAGCTCTTTCTGCCCATGGGTCCCTGTGCTTTAATAAAACCACCCTTTTGCACCAAAGACATCTCAAGAACTCTTTCTTGGCCATTGGCTTCGAACCCTAACATCTTTCCTACATCAGATATGTCTTATTTGTGCAGCCCATCTCCCTGAACCTGATGTACAACTTCTGATAGACAAGGCTACACAATGAAGCATCCAAGATTGACCTCAGAGTACTGGGCTTTTGAAATTCTAGACACAAAACCTCAATTCAGAGGGAAAAAAAAAAAATCTAAAGGTGGAGAGATTATTTTTGGTCATGAGGTTAAATCTCACTGTATGAACACGTTTCCATTTTTGCTTCAGGCTATAGAATCAGTCTTACTGTGGCCAGTGTGGAAAACAGAACAAAGTGTTGAAGTGTCAGACTCACCCACCCTGCTCTTTTCATTTTGTCTGCTTTCCTGGGAAGCTTGGAAAGATTCCACAGAGCCCTTGGGGCTCCTGGGGGTAAAAATTAATGGTGTTGGTGGAGCAAGATTCTCAAATATAGTATCTCTGATGAGGGTTAAGATTTAAGAACTATAAAATAAATGTAGATTTGCAGGGAGATAACATAACAAGACTTAAAAAGCTAAAAAGCATGGGGTAACAGGCCTGGGTCAGTATACCCCTAGGGAGACCAGGAAGCTTTCTGATCCCCTAAAAATACTGAATGTATTGTACAAAGGGTTTGTGAATGTAGGCTTGTTGAGAGAGATAAGTAAAAGATAAGAAACAATAACAGGCTTGGGTCATTTTATCTCTGAAAGAAAGGGTGTTTGCTCACCCACTGAAGAAAGGGCTGATAAACTGCAATCCTTAGCTCAAACCCTTTTGGATGTGGCTGGTCAGCTTTATACCAGATTCAGAGTTCTTCCTCCCCCTCCCCCTTAAAAAACCCCCTCATAATCAATTTGGAAGATAAGACTTCTGCAGATGAAACAGCTGACTGTCTATAGAGGGTAGTCCAGGGTAAACATTTACAGGAGTGGCAGGGATACTCAGTCTAGGAGGGTTTCTTGGGCAGGTGTTGAGATAATCAAGATTTTCTGATTACATATTCCTAAGAGAAGAGAAGGAGACTGTTAGAAAGAGTCCTGTGCTAACGATGATCTCTTTGGGATGAACAGGCTGAAGTGGTAAGGAGATACACACGGAAACAAGTAATCTTAGCCTTATGGCCTCTTGTGTGCAGGAGAAATAGAATAACGGGCCTTCTTGGGAAGACTGGACACCATGGAACAGCTGGGTCTTAGGGTGATCAGGAAACCCAAAGGACCACCATCCTACTGCCCTGCCAGGAGCAAAGGTTCATGGATTAGTCTATGGTGTTTTATTAACATGACTTCGCCTGGTTGTGTTTACCCTTTCAGTTCCTCTGCCGGATGCCCACTTCCATTTTTAGTTCACAGTCAGAGGCTAGGAGTCATTTTGGACATTGGCGGATCTTGGTGAAGGCTCTACTCTCCGCCAGATAGTCATGGTCAAGTAGGTAGATTCACAGAGTACAGAGAGATATGGAAATTTGTACATCAGCATCTGTTAAGGTCACTTTCTTTTCTTGAGGGGCTCTGGCAAGGATCCCTTCAGCAGGCCCTAAAGTCATGGAGCTGGCTGCCCAGGTCAGGCAGTATCTACAAACCTCCTTTTGCAAGTGTACTTACGAGACTCCTGTCTTTACTTTGAAAACTCAGACGTCATTTAATTTAATTTCCGATGTGAGATGTGTGGTACCCAAAGTACTCATGTTACACACATTTGGATCAGGGAGTATCAACCAATTAATTCTGTTTCATATTTTATATTTGTCTTTCATGGCTTTTTTTCCCCTGGAAATGCATATGAGAATACAATGTCAATACACAATCATATACATATCTATGTATATATATACATATGTATGGTATATATCAATGCCATATTTTGCAATATTGTCATAAGTTATTACAGAAGAGGATTGGTTTTATTGAAATTGAAATGCTAATCTTGCATTCTTGAAACATCGAGAACTGGCCCAGAAAAGGAAGCCTAGAGTCTCTTCTCAAAATGGATCATCATTAAATGCATAGGCAATAGTCTCTGAAGGTCCCAGAAAGGCCTCAGGGAGAAATAAACTTTGTAACACTACTAGGAGAACTGTAGCTCTTAAGAATGGCCATGACCTCCCCAAGCCATAGTGTCCCACCTGGAGAGAGTCTATGAAAGTCATTGACTGCCACTGAGAAGCTGGATTAGAAGGCAGAGTCTGTTCTGAGAACCTTATACAGAAATTTGGGAGATAGATCTGAGCTTTTTGAGAAGAGAAAGAGAGAAAAGAGCTTTTTATTGAAGAGAACTTCCCGGGGGAAGAAGTCCAAGTTACTTCTAATATATGATAGTGACCAGAAGGGTAGGAGGAGGTGGTGGGTGGGATCCCATGTTTTTGACCCTTCAGCATCAGCACTCTGAATGAATCTCCATCCCTTGAAGCCTTTGATGCCTCGTCAACATCTTCTCAACTCCTCTCAGATGCTCCCCTGTTTGGTTACCTTGTGTTTTTTAACTTCTCTATTACTCTGTTACTTAGCCTCCTGCTAAATTTTCTAATACAGATGTTGTATATGTAATATACATTCTAATATAACATTGTAATTACTTTGAAACTATTCTAAGACTATTTTAGGAACCAAAGTATGTTTTTTGGTTCAACCATGACCCCCTTCAATCATCATATAAATTTTCTTGTTTTATTTTCACATTGATCATTTGGAGAGGTAGCAAAGTGTTCTGGAGAATTCCAGTTACGTGCTATGTGCTTTGCATAAGGATTTTCATGTAGTCTTCACAATAACTGTATGAGGCCTTGGTTTGTTTTTTTTTTTTAATTAAAAAAAATTTTTTTTTTTTTTAAGATTTTATTTATTTTTTAGAGAGCGAGCGAGAGAGAAACAGCATGAGAGGGGAGAGGGTCAGAGGGAGAAGCAGGCTCCCCTCTGAGCCGGGAGCCCGATGTGGGACTCGATCCCAGGACCCTGGGATCATGACCTGAGCCGAAGGCAGACACCTAACCATCTGAGCCACCCAGGTGCCCGAGGCCTTGGTTTTTGCTCCTGCTTCACAGTGAGGAAACCGAGCCTGGGAAACTTGCCCAGCCTTACACACTAATGAGTGATGGAGCCCGGATACAAAACTCAAACCTATGATTTAATCACTATAATCTGTCACCTCCTTGTGTAATTACTCTTTATGAGGTCCTTACTGTGTGCTGGGGAATTTTAGATATATTATCTTGTAAGTTATTTCACAACTCTATGAGGATTTAAATACCTACATAACCTACTAGCTATGTGAGTGCTAGGTTAACTGAACCATACTCATGTCAACTGTGACATCACAGTAATGTGACACTTTTTCCACCTGGGTCCCACAGTTACCGTGAAGACTTTGTGAGAGAATAAATATGAAAGCAATTTTTAAACTATGAAGCATGATGTGATAGTACGTGTGATAAGCGTGGAAACTTTACGTACTCCATTTGACAATTTTCCGGATGAGAAATCTTCGGAACAGAAAGGTAGATGTAAATTTAGCTACAAGTGTCCGCTGTGTGTCAGATACTGTCCTCAGCACCTGATGGAATGATCTACTCAAGATTTCTTGGTTCATTAGGGACAGATTTAGAATGAGAATATGGGTGTGTTGCCTCCAGATGATTAGAAGATTGCTAAAACATTCCCTGTCCCAGAGTGGAGGGCTAAGCCGAAGACTGGTTCTAGCCAATGTTGCTGCTGAATTGACAAATGGCATTCATTTCATGCTGACTTTCCAACTGGAGTTTTGTGCAAGATTGGTCACCTTTTGCTGGGCATTGCCCTAGTCCTGTGTTATCATATGCTTTTCCAGTATAAAAGGTGATACCCAGATTTCTTTAGTTCTTTTAGATATTTCTTGCTATAGAGTGCTGGACCTGGAGCTTTTTATGGATTGATTGATTTGAGTTTTAAACAAATGGAAATGGAAGCAAGATATTTGGTTGGAAAGCATTCATGGTTTGACCATGCTGGTTCTGTAGGTGCCCAAGAGCCACATATGTTTTCTTGGGAACACAGCCTCACTGAAAGCAAGGTGCAGGCCAGTGGTTGAGTTCTTTATCTGCTGGTGGTATACTCTCTGGGGAGGCAGATGGTCTCCTGCCCTCTCTCCCAGATGAGACAGGATGCCCAGGGCACTACTCAGGGACAAGGGGTCACTGGATTATCTTCCCTTTCCTGCCACTGGCTTTCACTGTGCTCTCAGATGGGGAAGGTCATTACACTGTGTCAGACTGGGTGTTTGAAAGAACGTGGCGATAGTTCCTAAGTAAGGATATATTTGAGATAATGAGGAACAGACTTGTTCCAGGGAAATGAAGCTTTTTGTAGCTGGGCTCCTGCCAAACAGACTCAAAGCCCAGCTAAGCGCAGCCAATTTTTTAAAGTGATAACAATTTGAGGTAACAATTTGAGAGAATAGAAAGATTTCAGCAAAAACAAAACAAAATGTTTAGAATAGAGATGAATAATTTCATGGGCTAACACATAGCTATTAACCAATAACGTGAATGCAAATTCATATTATTAAAGAGTTCTATTGCCAAGTTACAGAAAATTCATGATTTCCCTAGAGGGAAAATTAGCACTTATTTTATTTATATTAAAAATAATCATATTTAAGTTTCCTTTCCTGGTGATCTGTGTGTTTATGTATGTGTGTATGTGTAATAGGGTTTAATTTTTCATTCATCTCAAGTTATAGAGAAATCTATAGCTTAGATGAAATCTGGTTTTCATCAGTCCTGAGCTGTTTTTCAGATATGTTATTCTTTTGAATGGATAAGAGAAAAAAATGATGGCAATAATAACAACAATAATTATAATAGCAATAATAATAATAATATTTGTATAGTGCTTTGCAAAGTTTACTCAAAAAATCAATCTCTTTTAACCTTTAAAACTCTCAAGAGAGGGTTTAGACCTGAGGCAGGTAGGCCAGGCATTATTATTGTTATTTCTTATGATAAATGAGTATGTACTACTGTAAGATAGTTAAGGAAATGAAATGTTTTTCTTCTCATATAAAAAAACTGAAAGTCAAATATTTTTAAATTAATAAAGCAAGCAGGTAGTCATTCAGGAACATAACAGGTTTTTGGAAAAACACTCTTCTAGTTGGCCACACATATTATGCAAGAAAGGGCGTATAACACTGAAAGCTAGATAAAAAGCCTAGCTTGTGGCTATTGCTCAGAACAGCCCTGTTCTCTTCCTTGTCTGGGCATGAGTGTATCATTAGTGCCCAGCACTGGGCTAGGTCATCTGGAGGATTCAAGTGTGTTTAGGATGTGCTATGTATCCTTGTGTTGTCTGTGACTAACTGGAAAGACACAGCATGGCCATCTCTGAAACAGTAATGGCGGCCAGGACTGCCTGGGTCATCCACCCTGGAGTCATGGTTGGGGAGTAAGGCCTTCCTTCACCACATATACTGAAATGGGAAGGGGTAGTTCCACAAAGTGAAATCTTACTATTATTTTCAGATAAAAAATGAAGAGATCAAGGGAAACAGATGTCCACATTAGGTGCCTCCTCTGATGTCCATAGACAGAACTCTCAGGTATTCCTGCTGTCCAAAGCCTTCCCTCCTGCCTGCAACTCTCCCCTCACCCAGTGCAATCCTGGCATCTCTGGCTGCAAGATGCATTTCCTCCTATAAACAAGATTATAAATGCTGGGTAAGCATAGTTAATATGGTACCATTTGTAGTATATATTTCAAATACATTAACTTTTAAGAGCCTTTTGTGGACAGTTTTGAGGATTTAACCATAATTTATAAAACAGTGTCTATGGGAAAATGTGTGCCAAGAAACCAAACACTCAAACCAACAGACAAACACTAGAGTTGTGTGAGTAGGATTGAGTGCTAAATTGTGCAGTAGAACTTGGAGGGCCTGATTCCATTCAGAGAACAGAAAGTTCCACAGGGGCGCTCTGGGTCTGGGGAAGGAGTAGGGCACATGACGCAACTAATCCACCAGTCTCCTGAAGGATCAAGATCTGACTTGTGACATGAGTCTCCTGTCTCAGGGCAACTGAGCTGGGCCTGACTAGGTAGTGCTTTTTTCTCTCTCTCATCACACCAATTACTTCCCTTTTGAAACTACATCCCTGTTTGAAAACAAGAGAAGGAATGTGTGTTGATTGAGTCCCTTTTCTATTTCTTTAAAATATTTTAAACACAAAAATACAACAGAATATGAAACATATTTTATATACAGTATAAAAAAGTCCCCTCACTCATATCCTGTTCCCTTTGACAGAGCTATTCACTACTTGGTATATTCAAGGGTTCCTTTTATAAAATAAATTTCTTAATATGAAAATGAATTACATTTCCCAGTTTCATTAAAATTAGACAATTTGGGTGGGAGAGGTGGACATAATGAGTGTAGCCCTTTTCTGTTCCAGGCCAGTGGTTTATTATAGTTTGGATGGAGGTAGGTGTGGATGTTGTGGGAAGGGAGGTAGAATTTAAAGATGAGTAGGATAAGTGTAGTTTGAAAGTTCTACCTATTATCTAGTGTGATTATATCTCCCTGCCTTGAAAATCATTGCTTCCTACTTCAAAGCATATAGTAACTAACCTCTCTGTGGTTCACAGCATGCATCTTTAACGTATGGCCTGTTTTAAAATACTATTCCTCCACTTGATGTAAGAAGTTCACAATCATGTACTTTCCTTTTCTTAGTGTTTTGCTATTGTTTTCATACATTTTTCTGCTACGTGTATTCTAAAACCCACACTACGTTTTTGATTTTGGTCTTTTATCTTTTGATGAAACTAAAAAAGTAACTATTTTATATTTGCCCACATGTTGACCATTTTCAGGAGTCTTCACTCTTCTTTTTTTATTGATCCAAGTTTCCATTTCAAATGGAGAGAGGTGCCTGAATGTAGCCTTGGTAAGTCTCATGCATAGGTATTCACAGAAATGCAACCGGGGGTTTCAGCTCCCCAGGTGGGAGTTGGTACAGAAGTGCTGAGAGATGTGGTGAATTGGAAGTAGCCTGGCGTCTAGACTGGAAAGCCCTGGAATGCAGGGACATTAAGATGGGACTAATGTCAGTGACCTGGACTTAAATATCAGGGGACTGTCTGTTGCATGGTAGAGAATTTATCTGGACTTTGTAGCTGATTCCTGGGATAGAATCTTTAAACTCTTGGAATTTCCCAAGTGATAGGAGTATCTTTGTTATTCATAGTGGATGCTGATAGTTTATGCTAATGAGGTGATCCCTAAATAGATACACTAGAGAGATGACTCAGGATGATAACAGGCCACATCAGAACAACCAATCATGTGATGCAACGTTAGGGCTTTGAACCCCATGATATCAGCCTAACCTCCCGATATCTGGGAGGGCAAGTGGACATCGAGTTCAAATCATTTGGCAATGATTCAATCAGTCGTGCCTACAAAATAAAACCCCAGTAAAAATTCTGGACACTGAAGCTGGATGGCACTTTCTGGTTGATGACCATACTCACCTGCCAGGAGATTGACACACCCTGGTTCTATGGAGAGAGGGTACAGAAGCTCTGCATTTGGGACCCTTTCAGATCTCACCCGATGTATCTCTGTGTTTGGCTGGTCCTGATTTGCATCCTTTAAAATAAAACTGTCCTTGTGAGTAAATTATTTTCCTGAGTTCTGTAGATCATTCTAGCAAATTATCGAAGCTGAGTGGAGGTTGTGGGAACCTCCAGGGTCTGTAGCCAATTGGTCAGACATGTGGTGGTCTGGGGATCCTTGAACTCGTAACTGGCATCTGAAGTGAGGGCAGTCTTGTTGGGGGTTGTGTCCTTGCATGTGTACAATCTGACATTCACTCTGTGGTTAGCATCAGAATGGAACTGCACTCCCACAGCCCAAAGCACTTGTAAGATTAGCCACAGTGTAGGATGTGGTGCAATTCAGAGTAGCCAGGACCAGATCAGACCAGTTACTTTGTATGAAATCACCACCATCCCCAGGTGATTTAGAGGAAAGCCCTGTGACCAGAGAGGCCCCCTTACCACCATGATGCCCAGACACCATCTTGAGAAGAAAGGGGAGAGGAAGGAGGACTGCTTGAGACAAGGGAAATAGCACGGTAGGGTTTTCACACTCTGCATGGATTGCAGATGTATTTGCTTTGGAGTGGGAGAGACAAGTTTTTAAGAATTCTGTAAAAATTTTTTTATTAACAAATTGTTCTGTTGACTCAGCAGGACTAAGGGCTTGAGAGTAACAGCAGATCACTGCAGGCATGAAAGACAGATGTCTTTTCTCCAACTGCCCCAACTCCCTCCTCCCTGACACTAAACATTCATATTGTAGTGAGCAAAATTTGACTACTATAAATAGCTTATTTGATCTCCCCCCTGCACTTTTTGATTCAGAAGTATCTTGTCATATTGACAGACTCACATTTTCCTTTCTAGTTGTCAAATGTGTATCAGGTGGGCTGGAACAGAATCAGTTAATTTCAACAAGGCCGATGGACTATATCCCACGTGATTCATCAGTTTCCATTGGTGTTGGTCTGGGTTGTGTTTTGGGCCTTTGGTTCAGTGCTTGGTTATTGTGGGATTATCTGTGGTTTACAAGATTCATTTAATCACTGATTGTATTAAATGCTGGGAAGGAAATAATGGATAGAACGTTCACTGAGGTTTGTTTGTTTGTTCGTTTTTTAACAGTTATTTTTCCTGAGATGCCTGGCTGGCTCAGTCAGTGGAGATTGTGACTCTTGATCTCGGGGTTATAGGTTTGAGCCCCATGTTCGGTGTAAAGATTACTTAAAAGAATAAAATCTTTAAAAAAATAGTTATTTTTTTCCTGGTTGAGTTTTGAATGTCGTGGGAAAATAGGCAAATAAAAATTTTGACAGAATTTTAAAATTGCTATAATAAGATAGTGCTAATCACGAAGAAGTCATGGAGTAATTCATCTGTGCATTCTCGGGCCCCCTTCCGTCTCTGTATAGGTTTCTGGAAAATGCCTGATGCTGGTGACAAGGGGAGACGCGGTCATAGACTGAAATGTCTATGGGGGCAGGCAACAACACTAAATGAAGTTGGCTGGTGTGGACTGGACATGTTGGGCAAATGATCTCAGTGTTACCAGATCTTCAAATTTGTTGAGAGATGCTAGAGATCTATTATTTAAAAAAAAAAAAAGCAAATGGTGCCAATATTGAAATGTTAGCCAAAAAACCCAAAAAAACAAACAAAAAACCCTCAAATCCAAATTTGTATAAACATACGAGTACAAAATCACTGTGCAAGATAAGTAATACTTACAGCTGGCCCTGTGGGGCCAACATTTGCAACTGCTGTTATAGACAGGGTCATTCAGTGCAAATCTGCACGGAGGCACAATGAGGAAACCTCATGTTTACGTTTGAAGTTTATCTCTGAGGCTTACAGAGCAGGGCTCTTCTTTTTATCTTCTGGCTTGAGACACTGTCACTTGGTGATGATTACTGACTAATATTCTCTCAGCAAGAACCTTACTTACCCCTCTCGACTGTTTTTTCTCCTACTTCTTCTCTATTGCCTTACTTCTACCCAGGGAAGCTATCTTCATACTCTCCCCATCTTAATGCCTCCTGGTCCATGAGAACTAAGCACTGTCTCTTCTGTTCCTGTTTTGTTTCTATTTCTCATATTCCACTTTGTGTTACAGCTCCTATTTCTCTCCTTCGTCTTTGCATCGCTCAATAAATACAATGTATCCTCTGGACACATTTCTTTAACTGAGTGAGAGTCCAAATTTTGTACTGGCTTCACATCTCCCTCTTATTTTTCTTTACTCCTTCCCTGTATTAAACAAGAGGGGTTTTATTATAAAGAAATGTGTGGTACTTTCTCCTAATTTCTTCTCTCTGCATTTTCTTTCCATAGCCATAAATATCTACTTCAGGAAAAAGAATCCAGGCACATGTATCCAGCCAATGATCACTAGCGAGTTCATTTTTTTTTTTTTTGTAGTTTTAATTAGCTTTTTGGCCTTTTAAATCATAGGTCTACTTGTCAGTGACAGATTGGATTATTAGTTTTATTATCAGTAAATTGTTTGATTAAAATCATCTTTTTATTATATGCACAATGAGATAATGCATGTAGAACTCTCATAAATGATTTTGCTTCTCATAAATGTTGAATGTTCTTTTCCTACATCTATATTAGGGCTTAGATTTACAAATTTTCTTTCCATTTGAAGACAAGAATGCATAATAAATGTAAAGTATTGAACCTAGTTCACATTTATTATGATTTTTTTTCTTCTTACTTTTTCAGTAGCTTCTGAAAGTTTCCCATGTATTTGACAAGGCAGCTCTGAAAATGAGGGTAAAATGATGAAATCTGAAAGCACAGGAGGTGGTCCAGAGATGTGAAAGCCCCATAGACCTGCCTGAGCCAACTGATCTACACTGCGCTTGCCAAGGACAGACTCGCTTTTCTCTCTCTGTTTTCTCTGGGCTCATCTGAGTAGGGCCTCCAGGGATCCCTTCTGTGATTAAATAGCTAAAACAAGGAGGACTTGGCCAGTAGACCACATGCATGGGCCAAGTCACTGGTCAAAAGGTAGTGTTCATTACAAGAAACTCTGAAATGTTTCCTTTCACTTAGATTCAGCTACGCCAAATAATTTCGTTTCATTTTATTTATCTTTTTAAAAAGATTTTATTTATTTATGTATTTATGTATTCATTTATTTATTTAGAGCACGTGAACTGGGGGAGGGGCAAAGGGAGAGGGAGAAAAAAATCTTGAGCAGACTCTGCGCTGAGCACAGAGCCCAATGTGGGACTTGAGCTCATGACCCTGAGATCATGATCTGAGCTGAAACCAAGAATCAGATGCTTAACTGACTGAGCCTCCAAGGCACCCCTGGGCCAAATAAAAATAGATGAAACCAACTATGGCTATAAATGTTACATCAAACTTCAGGATAAAATTCAATCTGCATATCAGAATATTGCCTGGAATAAGGATTAAGTTGCACCTAATATTTGACATGTTCTATTTTCTACCTGTCTGTTTTTGCTGGCTTTGTTAACCTCTCTATGAGAGATATTAGTTTCTCAGAATAGACTATGCCTTTTTATATGTAGGAAAATGTGTAGATACCTCAGATGACAGAACTGAGTGTTGGTAGTATTAATGCCTACCATTTGTTTTTTTCTGCTTCTCCTTCCAAAAAAGGATTGCAATATTTTCCAAAAGAGGCTTGGTAAATCATAAGTAAATATGGTATTAGGAACATCTCAGCACTTACCACATCCTGAAACACACACACACACACACACACATCAGATATTCACTGGCTAACTAGGTATTTCTTAGATTAAATCCAAAATATCACTTCTTCTAACAAGGTTGTCTTGGTTCAAGTTTCTCTGGTCTATATTCCTATTGTACCCCTAATTTCTCCTACTATAACGTTAATTCATAGTGCTTTATTTTATTTATTATTATTATTTTTAAAAGATTTTATTTATTTGTCAAAGAGAGAGAGAGGGAGAGAGAGTGCACAAGCAGGGGGAGCAGCAGGCAGAGAGAGAAGCAGGCTCCCCACTGAGCAGGGATCCCGATGCAGGACTTCATCCCAGGAGCCTGGGATCATGATCTGAGCCAAAGGCAGATGCTTAACCGACTGAGCCACCCAGGCGTCCCCATAGTATTTTCTTTTAATTACTTCTTTTATTGCCTACACTAAGCAGGCATGTGTCTTATTCACTATGGTATTCTTAGCATTCAGCACAACTGATGTGTGCCTTCAACAAATATGTTCTTAAAAAATACTTGTCAAAGGAAAAAAATATACTTAACTTGTAAATATATCTAAGATTCTTGATATTAAATTGTTAACCTATTTGTGGTACTAATATAAGTGGCATTATATCTACTTTTTTTTGTATATATACAACCACACACAAACTTAAGCTTAAACTTAAGTTACACTGTAACTCATCAAAGTTAACATCAATTGTACTACACACTATTATGTACCATTAAAAAAGAAAAAAATCCTACCAATTACAGTGTGACCCACTTATTTTTTTAATATTAGGTAATAATATAAAGGTTTTTTTTAAATATCAGTTATGGTAATAATTCATTTTACAATTTACTGAAATCAGTGCTTTCCAGTTAAATTAGGAAATGATCCAAAAGGAAAAGATTAAAACCAAATATAGGTACTAGTAAGCAATGAGATCATTTAAAAAATGGAAGCCCAAATAATTTTAAGCTTTGTTGTGTATCCATTACCAGTTGAAGACTATATGAAAATGACTTTTTATTGCCAAAGAGATTTAGAAAAGTTGTAATGCACTTTTTTTACCTTCTCAGTGAATATATGCAAGAACAATGCAGTTGCCCTTTCAAATATATCCATTTTCTTATTGCATGATGAAAACATTGACCTCTGGTCTTTTAAGACCCAAAACAATTGTATACATTAATTGTATCTTTTGAAATGTTGACTTCTGATTTCTAGTCTTTCCCAAAAGAAATGTAAAGTGACGCTAAATATTTTCCTCTAATTATTTTCACAAAACTCTGAAAGCAGGAAATTTGATTTGGGAGGAGAAAAAAAATTAGCTTGGATAGATATATTTTGTGTTTAATTAGGTCATATCACCAGAGGTCAGCATTACTTAACTGATTAGTAGTGAGAATGTCTGGAATGGCCATTGGCAAACTTATGGAATTGGAAGTGGAGAGGAAGAGGAAGGAAAGGAGAGAGACGGGAAAGAGGCAAAGAGAAAGAAGGAAAGGAATGAAAGATAAAGACCATTAAGTGTGGCTTTTTAAATTTTTCCTACAGAGATATTTCTAACTGTAGCTGCAATGTAACATAATGAGAATCCACATTGTCTAGAATTTAAGAGTATTGTCCAAGAATGCATTGGTATGAAATCGTGTTTTATCAGTTTTGTAAAGCCTCTTATTGATGCATCCCATCATTTGCTGCAATTACTATTCTCATTGAGGTCTTTTCTTCACTTAGATCCTAGGTTTTGTTCTTACTTACTTCATGGGCAATTTAATATCTCCCTTTGGATCTATTAGGCATCTCATACATATCATGGCAGATCCTGATTTCTATTCTCTCCTTTGTCATCCTGCTTTTCCTGCTTGCTTACCCATCTCAGTGAATGGCACCTCCATGCTTGGATGAAAAACCTGAAAGTCAACCTTGACTCCTCTGGCTTATCCCTCATGAAATCTGAGAACAGATCTTGATAGCTCCTTCTTCAAAATATATCCAGAACCCTACCATTTCTCACCACTGTACCAATGCCAGCCAAGTGCAATCTATCATCCTGTCTCATTTGGGTCACTGTAGTGACCACATGGCTCCCTTGCTGCTTCTTGGAGAAGCCAGGCCCACTCTGACCTCAGGCTCTCTGTTCTTGCTGGTCTCTCCACTTAGAACAGTCTTCACTCGGATATTCACGTGGCTCTTTTCTATACCTCCCGAGGTGTCAGTGAGCTCATCTCTGATGACCCTATTTAATTTTTGCAATACTACCCAGTATTCTCCATCTCCCTTTCCAGCTGGAGTGTGTAATTAACTTGCTTACTTTGGTTATGTCTGTCTTCCCCAGCTAGAATGTAAATTCACGAGGGTAAGGATTTTGTCTGTTTTGTTCACGTGGAACAATACTGGGCACATAGTAGGCATTTGATAAATGTCTGTGCTATGACTGGTGTCCCCCTGGGCTAGGTGTTGAGATGGCCCCAAGAGTTGAGAGGCAGGATGAAGATGAGAGTGCCATACGAGTAGATGTGAAATGTTTGCAGAGCTGCTGATATTTGAGACATGTAGGAATTTGTTAGGAGGGAAGACACTGCACTCCTGTCAGAGGAAACTGTGTCTCTAAAGGCACAAAATTATAAAAACAACTCCAGTTTAGAATGACTGTTCAGTCATTCATTGCACCTATTATGTTCCTGTTACTATTCTAGGCATGGGGAAAAGGGATAAGGAAGAACAGCAAAGTCCCTGCCCTCAAGAGAAATTTGAGCCACAGTTAAACAGGTAAGCAAATAATGTCATTTGTGATAATTCTTTGGAATGAATAAGCCATATGACATAGTAGCCACAAGCAGATAAGGTATGAGAGCTACTTTATTTATTATTATTTTTTTAGATTTTATTTATTTATTTGAGAGAGAATGAGAGAGAGAGAGCATGAGATGGGGGAGGGTCAGAGAGAGAAGCAGATTCCCCGCTGAGCAGGGAGCCCGATGCGGGACTCAATCCCGGGACTCCGGGATCATGACCTGAGCTGAAGGCAGTCGCTTAACCCAACTGAGCCACCCAGGCGCCCGAGAGCTACTTTAAATAGGGTGGTTGGGGCGCCTGGGTGGCTCAGTTGGTTAAGCGACTGCCTTCGGCTCAGGTCATGATCCCGGAGTCGTGGGATCGAGTCCCACATCGGGCTCCCGGCTCAGCAGGGAGCCTGCTTCTCCCCTCTGACCCTATCCCCTCTCATGCTGTTTCTCTCTCTCTCTCAAATAAATAAATAAAATTTAAAAAATAAATAAATAAATAAATAGGGTGGTTGAAGAAGGTGTCGTTGTGGTTGGGATCTCTGATATAAGACCTGAAGGAGCCAGCTGGGCCAAGATCCAGGGAGCGAGGTGTGGGCCGGATGATGGCACGTGCAAAGTCCCAGCAGCCAATGTGACCAGAGCAGAGCAGGTGGCAAGCGGGGAAGATGAAGTTACAGAGGACAGGACCCTGGAGGGCTTTATGGATCGTGTGTAGTTAGACTGGGCTGTTCCATCCAGATCCAGCTTCCAGCTCATCACTGGTTGGGGGGCCACTTGTCCCCCAGCTGCTGAGAGTGTGGGCGGTGCCAGCTCAAAGCTGAATTCCTTCTGGGGATTGCCCTTGGCTGAAGAGAGCCGGCTCTTCCAAAGTCACACTGTGACTTTATGTTTATAGGCTAGGGAAACCTGGACTTACAGGGAATGAATAAAGTTTGCTAGTTCAGGCTTCCTGAGGGCAGTTCATGTGGAATGGCTGAGATACAAATCCTCAGCCCACTGTACTTCCCTGGGGGAGGACCCTGAGGGAAGACTCTGAGGGAGGACTCTGCACAGTCTCTGGCTCTGGGATCCACTGAAGCTCCTGTTGTGACTGCATCGCAGCCCAGTTTCTTCTGTCTGATCCTCCTTCCGTCGTGTCCTCCATGGGAGTTGATTCTGAGAGCCCTGCCCCAGGAAACTTCTATACACTAACCTCCATCTCAGGATCCGCTTCTCCGGGAGACTGACCTGCCACACCATGCTTTGTGTTTTAAGTACAAACCAAATCCACAGAAAGCCTTTATGCAGAAAGGTGACGAGATCTGATCTATGGTTTTTGAGGAGCCCTCTGGCTCCTGACTGGAGAATATAAGTGGGCAAGAAATGGAGGCCCTCCGCAATTTCAGAAATGGTGGTGTCGTCATGGGGAGATGTGTCTATCCATGCCTGAGGTGTCTGCACAGCAGGTTGGGGGCTAAGATGGATATGCAGCTTGAAGGATATGCAGATGTTGCCTTCACGCTGGAGGAAACGCTGCTCAAAGGGGAGGACCTATGTCTTTCATTAATCAGTTGGGACAGGACTCTTGGTGTCTGACATGGACTGCTCCGTAAGGCTGGGTAACTGGGTGTTGGAAATGTGCAAGGGTTGGACCACTGTGTTTTCATGTTATTGCCCTGTTGGGACTACAGAAGAAACCATAACAGTCATTGAAAAGAGTGGATATCCTACTAATCCAACATGAAAGCAGGCAGTTCCTGGGGAAGGAAATTGAATCTTCCACAGCAGGTCTTGGACGGAACAGGACTGGCTTCCTTTGTCTGGGCCCCGAGGCAGTTAGCAATGGAGAGGGTTCCCACCAGCCTGAGGACAGCAGCCCCGTTCCACCTTTCTCCATCCTCTGATCTCCTGTGAGGTCCACAGAGGTCTGCATCCCAGGCAGCGAACGGGGTAGAGAGGAGGAGAGTGGATCTGGAGAGGCAAGTGGTAGATGTCTGGCATGCAGATGGAAGTTCCTCTGGGTTGAAATGTATGTATCTCAGAATTTAATATGCATATGGATTGTCTGAGGATTTTGTAAAAATGCTGATGAGGTTTTAGGAGGACTGAGGGGAGGCCTCAGATTCTGAATTGCTGTCAGACTCCCAGGTGAGGCTGCGGCAGCTGCAGGTTCATGGAGCACATTTGCAGTAGCAAGACTACCACCCCCTTCCCTCAACTGAGTCTTGTCAAAGCCCCAGCCTGGCCTCACCTGCGTGAACGAAGCGCCTCCTGATACGCTGGGGCTGGAGAGGGAGCGTGTTCCTCTCTTCCCTTGCCTCTCTGAGCCAGGGCACCGGGCCCCAGGGAAATAGCAGCATTCGCCGGAGGCAGGGTCAGCCTCTCTAGTGCCGTAAATGGCAAGGGCTAACTGGCCTGTGGCCCGATGGCGGAGAGGAGATGGATGGCCTGAGCCCGCAGAAGCAGAGACGAACTGACTCAGGAAAGCACCTAAAATACCAGCACCTTCAAGGATTCCCCAGAAAAGGGGCCTTGAGGTCGTTGTAAATAATAGGAAAATGACCTTAGTTATGTTTACAGGCTAGGGAAACCCGGACTTACAGGGAATGAATAAAGTTTGCTAGTTCAGGGTCCAAATCCATTGCAGAGCCCCCTTGAGCTTTGCTCTGTATTTGCTCCATTGCTGACAGCTGCCTTCCACTGTTGTTTGTATTTAGTCCGTGGTTATTGAGAACAGGTAATCCAAAATGCGCTGGGGCCTCTCTGGTAGACGCTGATGGTCCTATGCAGTAACAAAGCACAAAAACATGCTCTTGCCCGCACGCAACTGACCTCAGCTTTTTGCTCCATTGTGTTCCTGGAAATGCCATTGGAAGCTGGAAAATGACAAGGAGTGAATCACTTTTTCTCCTCCTCCTTCCCTTCCCGCCCAGTGTTCCCGAAGCAAACTGTTGACGCGTTAACTTCGAGACCAGTGAATCAGCAGGGAAACTGTTGAATGAGTGAATCAATGGAGTGAAAAGTGAAATGCAGGGGTTTGTCAGCTCCTTCAGGCCGGCAGGTGAATGAAATGTAAGGGAGAACAGGATTGAGGACCTCCCGCACATTTTTTCTTGGCATTAATTGTTGAGAAGCGTTTAATCCTAAATTCCTTCTTCAGTTTTTAAACTTAATCCTTTTTAAATTCCTCAACTGTGGAAACGAGTGTTTTCATCAAAGCCTTCGGAATAAATTTCTGTAGGCCATAAGCCACCAGATGTTGATGAAGGCAAGGCGATGAGAGAAGGTGGGGGTTCACGGGTTTACAAACAGGGAATTCCACACTGAGGATACAAATAGTAGCACAAATCCTACTATGAGTCACAAACACCTACAGGGCACTTGCTATGCGCTGGCAACACACAGCATTTGTTAGCGACTGAATGTTTCTGTCCCCCTAAAATTCCGATGCTGAAATCCTAATGCCCAATGTGATGGTGTTAGGAGGTGGGGCCTATGGGAGGGAATTAGGTCATGAGGGTGGAGCCCTCACGAATGGGATTAGCGCCCCTGTAAAAAGAGACATGAGAGGGCTTGTTTCCTCTCTCTGTTCTCTGCAAAAAGACAGCCATCTGCAAACGAGGAAGAAAGACCTCCCCAGAACCCAGCCCTGCTGATACCCTTGGACTTCCCAGCCTCCAGAACTGTGAGAAATACACGTTTATGGTTTAAGCCACCCAGTATATGGTATTTTTATTATAACAGCCCACAGTGACTAAGACATCTTTTAACACAGGAGCTTTGAAGGGGCGAGTTCTAATAATTTAGTAGCTTTGTCCCTACTCTTCCTTCAGTGGGAAAATACAATAGGCAGGGGTTGAAGAGATGGAGAGACCTGATTTATTTTTTTTCCTTTTTCTAGCAACTCATGACTTTACCAAAATGCAGATTAAAAAATAAAAAGATTGTGGAGCCCACACTCAGCAAAGGTGAATTAAAGAGGGAAGAAGGGAGAAGTTTTATTTCTTTTGTGAATTTTGGTGATGGATTCTTTTGACCCTTTCACTGAACTCCCTGAAGGCGTCTGATATGAATCTTCTCTATTCTACACTTGCCTCTATCCCCTCTGCCCACACCCAACCAGTGTTTTAAGCAGAGCTAAAATCTAAGGATGAACATATTCATAAACTGAATCCTGGGACCCTCAGAAATACTCATTAAGAATTATCTTCCCCTTTGCCAACTGCTGTATAGATGATGTATGCTGGAACCAGATAACTTCAAAGGATGCTTACAGATCTACTTCAGAATGTATGACCATTCTCTTCCTCTTCCCACAGATGGGCCAACCCATCTATGACCTCTTTTCTGAGCCTTTCTGAGCCTTCCTAGCCCATCAGAAGCATGTACCTCATAGGAATTGTAGCTTTACCCTTTATGCTAGGGAACCCCAGTCAAGTTCTGTCAAGGGATAACTAAGGAGAGAGATGGGAGAAGGTACTAAAGAGAGGATAGAAATGGGACAATTAATCAATCGATCCTAATTTTTGACCAAGCATCTCCGGCTGTGCTTGGTTCCTTTGAGCTGAGCAGACCTAGGAAAGGTGAATACTGGCTACCATTTGGCTTATTCTATTTAAAGGTTTATTTATTTATTTGAGAGAGAGAGAAAGAGAGAGAATGAGCGGGAGGGGTAGAGGGAGAGAGAATCCCAAGCAGACTCCATGCTGAGTATGGAGCCCTACGCAGGGCTCGATATCACCATCTGAGCCGAAACCAAGAGTCAGACACTTAAGGGACTGAGCCACCCAGGTGCTCCTCCATTTAGCTTATTTTAGAAAATACTAAGTGATGGGGCAAGTGTGTCTTGGAGACCTTTGGGAGACCTTTCTACCTGGGAGGGCACAGGTGAAGCAGTGTTTGGGACTGTTAAGTGTGACTTGGGGATTCTGCCTCCATATGATCTACATATTTAGTAACATTTCTGAGTCAGAAAGTTAGGTAAGTTTTCATATATTTTATTTTTAATTGTATTTAGCTAGGTTTGTGCATTGCCTTTAAGAAATAGACAAATGCAGAACCCCCCCCCCCCCCCCCGCCGCCCCCAGGCTGCTACATGCAGGACAAGCGCTGCAGGCTGATGACAGTGCCCCTTCCCCTGACTGACTCCATCCTTCCCTGCTGTCCTCTCTTTTCTGCAGCTTAGGGGCTGAGCAGAAGCCCCAGAACTGTGACAATGTGGAAAGGAAGGTTGGAAGATCACAATAAGAGCCCGGATGTCTTGTCCCCAGATCCCTGTTTGCTTATGCTCGACCCCTGCCTGCAACCTCAGCCCTGCAGTCCAGGCTCTGGGAGCAGATCTGCCCGTCATTGGGAAATTAAGGAGTCCAGCAGCACAGGTCACACACTGATGAATGCCCCTGCTCTGACCTTATGCTCCAATGCTGGTAACTTAGCTTCTGATTTGACCTGTCACCCAACTGGGTCATTGTCCTGTCACTCCAGGACCTGTGTCCCTGCCCTGAGTTTGTTTGTCTAAGCCTGAGGTCATTCCTCTGAACTTTAGCTCCTTGCCTAAAACTCTGTTCTTAGCTGCCAGACCTTCCCTATTTTGACCATTAGTCTGTTAGTCAAAATAGGCTACCTGCTTACCAATTTGTTTTTTGCTTTCTCATTGGTGCTCATCCATCATGGCTTCTGCCTCCCGAGGCTGACTTCCTGACTCTGACCTGTGGGATTTCCCCTGATCTTGGGGAGCATACCTCTGTTTTACCTGGGTGATTCTCCAGAGTTGTCACTGTATGGTGAGGCTATGGGTGGGGAGGATGATCAGGCCTCCTAGCTCTAAATCTTACACTCCACCATTTGCCTTGCCCTTGCGGATCTCTCTCAATGCCTACTACCACCGTGTACTAAGAATCATTTGGTTAGAGGGAAAGAAGCAGACTTTGTCTAGTTTAACTAAAAGGAAAAATTTACTGGGAAGATCTGAGTTCAAAACAAAACCCCAGGAAAGTGAAAAGTAGGGAAGCTCCAAGGACAGCAGGAATTTCTGGATCTCTAGTTTAGGACACTCTGTGACTCAGCTCCATGACCCTGTTCTCCCTGGCAGTTTCTCTTAATATAAATCTTCATTTTCCCAGAAAAGACAATCTGATTAGCCTCGCTTCAGTTAGGCATTTACCTCCAAATAAATCAGCCCTGGTTCATGCCACCAAGTAAAGAGGTAGGTGTCTGGGGCTCACCTCAGTGAATCAAAGCCAACTCCCAGCAGAGGGTGAGGCATGTGAACTAGGAATTTACCCAGGTTTCACACCAGGCATGCTCATGCTGGCCTCGTAGGGCACTGTGCTTCTCCTAACACTAAGCCCAGCATGCATCTCACAGCTGGAATATCCTTAAAGGCTGTTGCTGAAGGCTAGATTTTTTTTTTAAACAAAACCATAAAGTACAAGAGGAACATACAACTAGAAATCTATTTTTGTGAAATCAGATTGGTTCATCTTCAGCTTGCAATATCTTGTAGGGATGCCTGCTTACCTTCCTCAGGGTGGGGCCCATGTCCTTATTTAGCCTTAAACAAGGAATGCCCCCAAGACAATGACCAGAGCCACTCAAAGTTTAGAGGGAGAATCAAAGAAAGGCTACGAATTCTCTCTCCTATTGTGCTGAAGACTGCCTTCAGAATGCCACATACCTAACTCTTCCCAGATGAGTGGTACTAGGCTAGCCTCTCTTTTCAGGATCCTTCTACGGGGAGTGTGCTTTGTCCTGAAGTCTTCCTAATACCGTCTGTGAGAGCACTGCATAGGAGCCTACCACAGGGCAGGCACAGCAGGACATTCATTCTCTTATCCAAACAGGAGAGGACCGCTGGGATTTTGGTCCTGGCCTGTCCCGGGCTGGCTTTCTGCCAGGACTGCTGTGTAATGATCTGATTCAATGCACACTAATTACGCATGGGGTGGTCTGCCAGGCTCCATGGGCAGGCATTTGTACTCGCATTATCTAATTAATTATTTAACACAAATCCCATGAACTTCTCTTGGAAAAAGAGCGCTGTGATCGAATACATTTGGTTAACACTGCTTGATGCGTTTTCCTTTTCCAGACCCAGAATGCTCAGTACCTCATTATAGACTCTGGACAATGTAGGAAGGAGACTTGTTTAACTCTGTGTCACCTGGCATTTCCCAAACTGAGTGGGTAGTGGGACCCTTTTCCTATCTAGTCACATCTTGCAGAACTAGCTTTCAGTGGAACACTTTTAAAGAAGTATTCCTGAATACTTCCCGTATTCCCGTCAAGAAGTTGTTAGCCTCATTTCACAGACAGGAAGATAGAAGCCCATCTCAGACAGCTGGTGTAGGAGGTTTACCCAGGTGGCAAGTAGTCCTGCGCAGCTCTGAACCCTGCTCCTCTGAGTCCAAGTCCGGCCCCCTTTCAACCATGCCTGGGCCACCAGCCCTGAGACTTATCAAACCCTATCAGCGGACTATCAGCCAGATCCACATGCCAGAGACCAGGAGAGCCAATAGTGTAGTTTCTGTCTGAAGGCTTGCATGCTCAAGACCCAGGGAGACGCAGTTTTTCAGGTCAAGTCTAAAGACAGAAAAAAAGCCAATGTCCCAGTGTGAAGGCAGTCTCTTCCTCAGGAGAAGTGGGAGGCTGTCTGTTCTTTTTAGGCCTCAGATGACTGGGTGAGGATAATCTGCTTTACTCGGTCTATCAATTTAAATGTTAATCTCACGCAAAAACACCGTCCCAGAAACACCAAGAATCATGTTTGACCACATATTTGACCCCAGTCAAGCTGAGACATAAAATTAACGATTACAGCTTGCAAAAGCCTTCCCTCACTTGTCTTATTTGTACTCTCTCTTCTCTCTGGATCTTCTGGCTTGTTCTGATTAAACGAGCTGCCATGTTGTGAGGTGTGCTATAGAGAAGCCCACACGGGGAGGAACAGCCAATCACCAGCAAGGAAGGGAGGCCCTTACTTAGCCCAACGGCCTGTGAGGAACATCATCCTGCTAATAACCACGTGAGTGAGTTTGGAGGTGGATCCTGCTCTGTCTGTCAAACCTTGACATGACTGCAGCCCTGGCTGGCACCTTGACCTTGTCCTGTGAGAGATCCTGGAGCAGACAACCCAGCTAAGCTATGCCTGGACTCCTACTATACCTGGATCTACAGAAATCACGAGATAAATGTTATTTTAAGCCTTTTCTTTGGGGATCATTTATTTCTCAGCCACAGAAAACGAACACATGTCTAAGCCACTGGATAGTCTCCTGCAAATGAGCCTGAGGGTATCTGAGTTTTCTGATCCTTCTAGCTACTGTGTCTCTTTAAGGGACAACCTGGGCTGGCTTTCAAAAGGTGCCTATCTCCAACTTTCATTAGAAGGGATGCCCATATAAGGTAATAAATTCTACCTGTGGCATTTAAACATATAGTTTAGAAAAAAATACTTAAAAGCACATTTCACAACGTTCCCTTTCTTTACACTATTGTCCCCACCAACCAACCAACCACCCCCAGCCCAGATCCCTGATCTCCTTACCGTGTGTCCTGTCCTGCCCCATCCACACTGCATAAATCAGTCCACATCACGCCAACCTATCCAGAGACCCGCACTGTGATTCTTTGTTGAGAATGAGGCAATAAGTGATTTGTATCTGTCTTTATATACTAGGTGAGAATAGATGTAGCCTTGTGCCCCCACAGCCCCCAGGGAATCTTGACTATACAATTGTTGTGGTGCTTTGCTGGGATCACAAAAAGAAGCAGAGCATGAGCGTCTAGTCATAGACCCCCCGAGTTTTGAATTTGGGGTTGTTCAATCACTAGCTCTCCAAGTACCTCAATGTCCTGGAGTCTCGTGTTTTTTCATCTGTAAATGGATGTGGTGATTCCTCAGAGTTCAGGTGAATATGAGATATGTAGGGAAAGGACTAAAGGCAGTAACGTGTGAGCAGATGAACAGCAAAATGCTTAGTACACAGTTGGTAAAAAATGTTCTTCCGTTTTGCAGGTGTAAAGTTGCTTTTCTTTGCAATACTATAGTAGATGGTGAGTCCATTGTAAGTAATATTTAAATACTCATTAGAAGTAAAACTTTTATAGTTTCAAAATTTACTTTGAAATACTGTTTGATGGCCAAAATCAATGATTTGCCCCTAAGTGATTCAGGTTACTGCGTTGTTTATGAAAGCGAAGGCAAAGATGAAGAGCTAGACATGATAGAGAACAGTGGGTCAGGCAATCCTGGGGCTGGGCTAAACCTCAGGACCCAGACCTGTGAGACAAGCTGGTCTCTAAGACTGGATTATAGCATTTTGTTTTCTGTTTAGGAAGTTCTTTGTGCAGTAAGTCAAAGCATTGTTTTGCAGGCAAATTTCATGTGCCAGTATGTGCAGGACCCAGTCTATACAATGCAGAGGCACTGAAGCCTGGGTACTACCTGTGAATGAACATTTATTTGCATCCATTAATCCATTGGTATTAACTGATATATAGCTGGGCTGTTTTTAAATCTGAGATAGCAGGATGCCCATTTAGGGAGAGAACATCCACAATATCCAACGGTGTGGGGCATCTACCATGTGTCAGGCACTAGAGGATGTATAAAGAGTCCTGAGACTTCTCTGGGTTGCAATGCAAGGTATTCCAGGATCCTCATGGTTCCTGTATGTGGTAGGGCCCAGCATCTGAGGGCCTCTGCTATAAAAAGTGGATTTACCATTTTCTGCACTCCCCACTTCCAGGCAGTTACTAGAGAGTCAAGGGTCCCCTTCACTTTCTCAGAAGTTGTACGAAGTGGACAAGGTCTAGGATGATACCATGGGCATTAGCCCTACAGATACTGAAGGTAGGACGTGTTTCCTGGGGAGAGCCAAATGGTTGGATATGTAAAGCTCTCCCAAGTTTATTTAGTCTGATTCTTGCAAGTAGAGAAACAAAACATTAAGGGGTCACCTGGGTGGCTCAGTTGGTTGAGTGTCTGCCTTCGGCTTGGGTCATGATCTCAGGGTCCTGAGATTGAGTCTCCTGTTGAGCTCCCTGCTCTGCGGGGAGTCTGCTTCTCCCTCCCCCTCTGCCCTTCCTCCCTGCTTGTGCTCTTTCTCTCTCTCTCAAATCAATAAAATCTAAAAAAAAAAAAAGAAAAAAGAAATGAAACATTAGGATACCCATAAATAACCAGATTTACAGATATGTTTTCATGATTAATTTAGCATGTAAGTAATGGAAAAATAGGACACTGGTTTAGTAATCCTCAGGGTAAGATCCATTCCAAGAGACCAGAATATTTGCATCTTCCATCCTTGGTGTGCCCCTCCCCCTTCCTCACAACTGCCATTATCTTCTCCACATCAAGGTACCTGGGAAGCTCAGTAAGGTTCCTTGGTAATGGAATTATCTTGAGTAAGGTTTCATCCAGACCATGGGGAGACCTCATGAAATACTTTTGCTTCTCAGCTGAGATCACTTTTCTAGTGGTAAGCACACGTCAGTGCCCCTGGCACAGAACCTGTCTCTTTCAGCTAGACGCACATTGCCAAGTTCGCTTCTCAGCACCTGTGTTTTCTATGTTGGCATTGCCCTTCAGGTGACACATTCTTTTAAAGAAGTATTAGCTGTAGTGGTGTCTACTCACAGTGTATAATGATTTAACTAGTTTAATTTCAAGAGGGTCCAGCAAAAGGAATCAAATGGAATCATTCCAGATTTCAGAGGGCTGGTGGGAAGAGGTGGGAAAAGAGGTGCAGACTTCTGATGAAGTAGTAATCGTTGGAAACAGGAAGATGAGAAAGATTTTGCCATTATCTTAAGAAGCAGAAGAAACTAGGGTTCTTTTCTAAGGTAGTATCCCAGAATTGACAAAATCTCAGTGGGGAGAATGATGGCTCTGGATGGGACCAGAAGATGTCAGAAGGGCAGTGGTGAGGAGCATGGCTGCAACTCTGCTGCTGGGGGCAGTGACCTTCCTGACCAACAGGGAGGAGCCACACTCACCAGTGGCCTTATGAAAGAGCATCAGGGATGGCAGTGACTGTATGTGGGAGGTGGGGATCAAAAGGGGCCCTTTCTCAGTTTTCTTGGACTACATAATTCTTGAGGCTTATGACATTTAGGTATAGTTGAGAGAATATGGGCAGAAAGAGATAAGGAAGGGTTGTAAGAAAAAGTAAAGTCGGATTCCTCATCAACCCTGGCACGTGTGAGTGAGCCATTTGCAAATTGACTGAGAAAATGAGGAAATGTGATATTTCTTGCAGGCTGGTGTCAAGGAGAAAACTCTTCTGAGGTTCCTCACTATTTATGCCCAAGACATGTTTGGACTGAACCAAGGAGTTTCTGGATAGGTGTGCCTACACACTGAAGCTCCTTTGGTTCTTTAAGTCACATCCTCCTCCTACCTGCTCCCCTCCCATATGAGCTGGCATCGGGTCCCTATGCACCCCTAGAGCTTTAAGGAGAAAGGAGCCCACTGATATGGCTCAGGGAGTACCCACTAGTTTTTCTCTAAGGCAGTAATTCTCAGCTCTGGCTGCACATTAGACTCACCTGGGAAGATCTGGAAAAAATGCCCATGCCTGGGTCCAAACCCCAACCAATGAATCAGAATCTCTAAGTTGGAGCCTGAGCATCCAACTTCGTTCTCAACATAATTTTTTGAAAAGTTCTCAACATAATTTTCCTGTACAGCCAGTGAGAGCCACTGGTCTAGGGCTCTAAGACCTACTGTACTGTAGTAATGTAATTTGGGACTGGAAGCTCTGCTAAAATAGTCCAAGTGTCACTAAGTTGAAAACCAGACTCTTTTTTTTTAAAGAGCCTCAAAATGAACATTGTAAGAGCAAGAAGATGAGTGGACACAGGCACTTGACTCTTCAGAAGAAAGGTCAGCCCATGAGTGAGGGGAGTGAATGTAGCTTTGCTTGACAAGGAAGATGCTGGAAGCATAGGTTCTTTGGAATATGCTTACTGCTTGAGATAATGTCTGAAGGTTGAGACTGATAGAAATTATTTAGACCTTTAGGGAGACTCTTTGCAATGGAATCAATTTTCCTTATCCTTTCCCTGCATAGTCAGACTGAAACGGTCAAGCCTCTGGAGTAAAACTGACTTTACAAACAGCACAAGAAGAAGGTTCTGATGCTTGGTACCATGTTGCTGATAAAACTAAAATTGATTGAGATGCCCCTTGGGAAGTCTCAAGAAAACCTAAATCTTGTTGTTATGAAATGTTATAATAATTTCCTTTGTATGTCATATTCATCAGATGTGTGATATGCATTTAATGAGAACTCAGAGAAGGGGGTAGAAGCTTTTCAAAGTGCTGCAGAATAAAGATTCAGAGGCTACATTGCAAGGTCACATTTTCTTTTTTCTTGGGAGACTTTGACCTTCTTGCCACAAAAGAGCATCAGGCTCAAGTTTTCAGTGTGATGGGGGTGACCATATGTCCTGGTTTGCCCCAGCCAGTTCGGGTTTACACCTGTTGTCTTGACCTAATTATCGCTAGCCTACCTTTTCACTTTCAGATGTGCTCTCGTGGAGGTGACAAGTCACATGGTCACCGTTGTCATGATATAGTGTGCCCCTAGTCTGGGAACCTGCATTCTGGTCCTATTGCTTCCATCAACTAGCTCTGTGCTCATAACAAATTATTTTTGGCTTAGGGGCTCAGTTTCCTTCTCAGTCAAGTAAAGGGGGATCTAAATCAGGGATGCAGGGATTGGCCTCCAGGCAAGTATGCAATGTTATATGCAAGTTTTTCTATCAATTTTGTTCTACATGTGCATATATATATCTTGGTATGTACATTTTTCTGGGGAGAGTTCCAATAGCAGACATCATATATTCGAAGGAAGTTTCATGACCCCCAAATGATAAAAACTACATTGGATGAACTCTGTAGTCCTATTAACTCCAGAATTCTTCACTTCTGTGGTTATGATGCTTTTAAAATAGAACTTGGGAGTCAGTTAAATATTGTCTGAGAATATTTCCACAGTGAGAATTGCATCATAATTGATTTTCCTTGTACTGAAAAACAAATAAATGGAATTTTATTTTTAGAGACAGGCAGCCCACACATTGCAATGATAAAAGGACTCTCTGACAAGACAGACAGGAACCCTGCAGTTGGGAATACAGGGTCTCATCCTTTGGGAAGAGCACAGGAAGGGAAAGAGAAACACCCCATGGGAAGCCAGGGGTCCTTGAGACATAGGGACGGTTCACAAGACATGACAAAGGTCTTTACCTTCTTGTTTAAGACTGACAGAAAAGAGATCAGAAGATAAGTCATTAAGGAAGTAAAAGGAAGGACAGTGAGCTGGGAGTCTGAGATCCATTTTCAGATTTGCCACTGAACTGCTGTGTGACCTTGGGCACATCAGTTCTCTCAATGCAAAACCAGAAAGGAACTGCATGATCTCCAATGGCCACGGCATGCTTCCCTGCACGTGCTCGTCTTAGCCCCTTTCCCCCTGGTCAATGACCCTGAAGAAGTCTTTCTGTGTCTCTTTTCTAAAAATCGATGCACTTGCCAAAGGCCTTGCTATCCTGTATTTTTTTTCATAAAGTATGCCTCATTGAGAACATTTACTGTTTGACACCAATTTATTGTAGCGAGGAAATTTGCTCTGAAATTGTGGCCAGAGTTTTCCTAGACCATCTTATTCTAGCAAGATGGCCTAGAGGTTGCTTTTTGGGTTCAGAGTGGCCACAGAATCGGTTATGGAATTGGCTACAAGCAGATCAAAAAGCGGCTTGGGCAGAATCATTCCTAGGATTGGGCTGGAGCCTCAGAAGGCCCTGAAGCCTACCAGGTTGGGAGTGGGAAACATTGGGTGCTAACCTATTTCCTTTGCCCCTCTCGTGAAGTAACTCACGGCGATGGTGAAAATGAGCTAGTTAGCTTGTATGGATTGCTGTGCAGTCCTCAGTCAGAACTTCAGATATATAATATTTATATTCAGGGACAACCCAAATCACAAAAGTAATAACTTGTCAGGTGACATTATACAGTGGACTAGATCAGTGGTCTCCGGAGTGAGGTTTGAGCATCTCAGAGGGCATGTAATATGATCCACTGGGTCACAGGAAAAACATTAGACTTCTACTTAAACTTCTGTTAGGTGTGCTGAAAGATATTTTACTGAGGGGGTGTGCTATCGAAAATACTTAGGGGCCCCTGGGCTAGGCCATTGTCTATTCTGCACCAGGTATTTGTCTTGGGAGGTACCTAGATAGAATGTGCTATGCTGTAGTGAGTGGTAAGATTTCAATCCATAAGAGCTGTGGGCTCTAGACCATACACACTAGGACATTTCTAAGGTGACAAAGGATGACATGGTTGTGTTTGATATCATGCGGTAACAGACTAACGATACTGAGAAAAGTGCTTACACAAGACGGATGACTGATAGGCAGTGGCTTTGATACGGGGTCTTTTGAAAACCACTTTTGGGGCGGGAGTCACACAACCCACACATCCAGAGATTCTGGCAGGTTCATCATAATCAGCGTCCCCTCCCCCACCAGAAGAACTCACGCTCTTCCTTTCCTGTTATATCTTGTATCGCATGGCAAGCAAAACTACCTCTCAAGGTCCTTACAGCTCTAGCGTCACTTATGTTGGTGTCATGCAGAAGAGAAGAGTGAGGAAGAAAAATGGACAAACCCCTATGTAGGAAGCAACTGAGCTCAAGGAAATGATTATATACAATTATACATAACAATATTATGTATAATAATTATAACATGAATTATATATTTATATGTAATTATACAAGTTAGAATTAACTCCTAATTCTCGGTCTAAGCCAGTGGTTCTCTGTCTGTGCTTTTCATTAGAATCATGTGGGAGATTTAAAAAACTCCTAACACTTGGGACCTATCCCCCCCCGGATTCTGTTTTGTTCTGGGTGGAACCTGGCATCAACATTTCTCAAAAGGCCCTTCAATGATTCTGATATACATGTGGGATTGAGGACCACTGCTCTAGGCTTTTAAAAACTCAACCTCCCATGTCCTGCTTATCTGAAGATCACCAAGGAATGCTCTGTAGTCTGTTAATTTCTGTGGGAAACCTTAAATATTCCAGCTCTCTTTCTCTCTGATGCTCAGGAGAAACCATATTTTTTCCAACCAGTTGAATATTCCATATCCTGGAGAACTGACAGAAGTAGAAGCTGGCTCTATATAGCTTGAAAGCTACATGTGAGAAAGCCAGAAACTTGGCATTTGAAAGAAGAAATGTCCGGTACCCTATCAGAAATTATTTTCTCTCATCCTGACCCCCTGGAGAGATACCTTCTGATTTAAAATCCCTCCTTTTCTCTCCTCCATACTTAAGTGTGGGCATTAACTTGTCCCTTGCTGTTCTGGTAGCGCAACTCAATAAAAGGAAATACTGATGAATTGTGTTGTGCTGGAGGAAATCTAGGAAGGAAAAAAGAATTGGCTACCTCAATACATCTGTCATTCTTCAGAGCAAATGCATGTCTGGATTTTTCTTTTAAATTATCTGTTGCTTTGGGGATGATGAGGATGAGAAATCTGGGGTAGCTCAGCCATTCTCCTCAAACTGGAGTCTGCAGGCAGAACTCATCCATCATTTGGTGCTTTCCCTTTGTGGAATAAACATATTCCTGTTGAATCCCCTCTGATGATTTATGGAGCCACAGGAAATTTTGAGAACAGAAATGAATTCTACACAATACAGTAACAAACTTTTGGGAGGACTTCTCTTTTTGGTTTATTTCTAGGCACTTTGAAATGTAAAAAGGAGGGGAATATTATATATATATATAATTATGTTATATTAAAATATATTATATTTAATATAGTAAAATATATTAATATATAATAATTGGTATTTAATATATTAAAATATAATAATTGGTATGAAAAAGCCAATAGGGAATGGAGAGGTGACATAGGGGTAAGTGGCAGTGAAAAGCCGCTACCAGGAGGGATCTAAAATGAGAAATGGTTCGTTTTCTCGAAAGTCCCACAGTGATTCTGATGTGCATGTGGGGTTGACAGCCACTGGGCCAGACCTTTAAAACTCAACCTCCTGCTGGTCTGAAGAGAGGCAAGGAATGCTCTATGGTCTGTTAATGTCTGGGGTAAACATTACCCATTAAATATTCTAGCTCTCTTTCTCTTTGAGAGGAAGGAGAGGTAGTATTAGCAGAGGCAGAAAACCAGGGCTGCTGGATACAAAGGGTAACCGGGATGGACAAGACCAGCAGGGGCTGGGGTCGTGGACAGAGGATTCTTTTTTTTTTTTTTTTTTCCTAGACTAGATTTTTTTTGCTAGGAAAGGGAAAGAACAAATACTCTTCCTTTCTCCTGCCTCCCAGTTTGACGTGAGTGCCTTGCCCTGGCTGAACCTAACAGGAAGCCGGTTGTTTCTTTCTTTCTTTTTTTTTTTTTAAAGATTTTATTTATTTATTTGAGACAGAGAGAATGAGAGAGAACACATGAGAGAGAGAAGGGTCAGAGGGAGAAGCAGACTCCCTGCCGAGCAGGGAGCCCGATGCGGGACTCTATCCCGGGACTCCAGGATCATGACCTGAGCCGAAGGCAGTCGCTTAACCAACTGAGCCACCCAGGCACCCCGAAGCCGGTTGTTTCTAACTGCAGTGCAATTTTAGCACAACAATTATCAACTTAAATTAATCTTCTTAATTTGAACAGTATTGGTTTGGTGGTTTTATCTCTAATTTGGAAATTTGTTTTGGTGTTATAGTTCTTTAGCATAATGAATTTATATCTAGTTTTACATTTGTATATGTGTTTAAATAACATTCTAATAAAAGTTCATTTGTCAACATTAGGGGCTTGTGAGAGTATTTTTCCTCCAGAAAGAGGGCATACATTACTCACATTTGACAATAATGGCACAAAATTCTGAAAGAAGGAATCACCCAGGATTTAACTGGGGGAACTGGGAAAGAAGATCTGAGGGTTGCCGAAGATTTGAGCCACAGGGAGTAGAGAGTTCTCGATTCTGTTTAGGACAATTCTTGTAAATACACACTTTACAAAGGGAGGACTGTTTACCAAAACTCCAACTCATAGGAAAATTTTGCTTTTATATCAGAAGTATTTAATAAAATATTTTTAAGAGGGGTCAGGATGAATGTGGTCAACCACATGGTCTGCCCTTAGGGTTAATTCTGTATATGGGTGATTTTTGCAATATGTTCTCTTTTCAAATGATGGGCTTTGCAGCCTTTTATGCTCATCAGCAGGAATTATTTTTGGCAGATCTGAAGGTGACCTTTGAGTCCAGGCTGGGAGCAGCTGTCCTTGAGCCCCAGTGACGATGAGACATAGAGACTAGGGACAGTGAGGTTCCTGGTTTGGGTGATGCCTTGTGTTCACTGATAGACACATTTTGTCTAGGTTCTTTCTAACCCATACGGACAACAAAACTGAAACCAAACAAATAAATCCCCACCAGTTTCTTTATTGACTGAGGTATAAATAGCATCTATGTGAGACAGAGTAAGTAGTTTTATTTTTAAATTAAGAATAAGTATAGGGGCGCCTGGGTGGCTCAGTTGGTTAAGCGACTGCCTTCGGCTCAGGTCATGATCCTGGAGTCCCGGGATCGAGTCCCGTATCGGGCTCCCTGCTCAGCGGGGAGCCTGCTTCTCCCTCTGCCCTCTTCCCTCTCGTGCTCTCTGTCTCTCATTCTCTCTCTCTCTCAAATAAATAAATAAAATCTTTAAAAAAAAAAGTATAAATATTTTAAGTATGCAGCAAATAATTTAATAGAGATTCATGTGTCTAGTATTGTTTTAAAAATTGTTATTTTTTGGTTATATTTGTTTCAGATCTCTCCCTCTTTTTCTAAATATATGTATAACAGGTACAACTAAAGCTCTAATGTTCATTAATATTCATTTCTTTACATTTTAATTTTACATTAGAGCTCTTTGACCCATGAGTTATTTTGGAAATTTGAAATTTCCCAATGCCTGGGATTTTTTGAGCTATCTTTTGGTTGCATTGTGGTCAGAGATTGTAGCCCATAAGATATCAATTCTTTGATATTTCTTAAGATTTGCTTAAATTTGTCTGAAATACAAAATTTTATATTTATTCTTGAAAATATTTATAATCTGATTGATGGGGTAGGGTTCTACATATTTCTATTAGCTCAATCATATGCATTGTGTTGTCAATTTGTGTATATACTCATTAATTTTTGGTCCTTTGATCTATCCATTTCTGAGAAAGAGGCACTAAAATATTTTACTGGGGTCATGTATGCATCAATTTCTCTTTGTATTTTAATTTTTGTTCTGTATGTTTTGGAGCTAAAATGTTGGGTAAAACATGCAAAGGATTATGTTGTTTTTCTGGAGAATTATTCTTTTCATTATTAGGTAATGAACTTCTTTAGTCCCCCAAAATACTTAAAGTCTGCTTTGTCTAATATGTATATCAATATGCTAGCTTTCTCTTGTTTACAGTCTGCCTGGTATATATTGTTCCAACCCTTTATTTTCTGTCTTTCAACGTTGTTATATTTTAGTGTGTCTTCTGGAAGAAGCATTCCCCTGGATTATTATCTTGTCTTTATTTTTCATCCAATCATAGAAGCTCAGAAAAATCCTACAGAAAAGCACCTGGGATTATTACACATTTGATTTAAAAATGTGAAGGGGATAGGGGCGCCTGGGTGGTTCTTGGTTAGGCGTCTGCCTTCCACTCAGTTCATGATCCCAGAGTCCTGGGATTGAGTCCCGTGTTAGGCTCCTTGCTCAGCAGGGAGTCTGCTTCTCCCTCTCACTCTGCTGCTACACCCTGCTTGTGCTCTCTCTCACACTCTCTGTCTCACATAAATAAATACAATCTTTAAAAAAAAATGTGAAGGTGATAGGTGAAGGGGATGAAGAGGTACAAACTTCCAGTTTAAAATAAATAAGTCACAGGGATGTAAGGCAGAGCATAGGGAATATAGCCAATAATACTGTATTAACTATGTATGGTGACAGGAACTAGATGGTGATCATTTCATAATATATATAAATGTCAAACTACTATGTTGTGCACCTGAAACTAATATGATATATGTCAACTCTATTTCAGTTTTTAAAAGTGGATTTTGTGGGGTTTTTTTAATTTTCTTTCTTCTCCTTCCTTTGATTGAATTGATCACATTTTCTTTGTTTTTACTTTCCTCTTACACTGATTTAGAAGTTTTACGTTCTTTTGCATTCTACTTTTTTTTTTTTATGTGGGTACCAGTATTTTTTTTTTTTTAAGATTTTATTTATGTATTTGTCAGAGAGAGAGGGTGTGCACAAGCAGGGGGTGTGGCAGGCAGAGGGAGAAGCAGGCTCCCCGCTGAGCCAGGAGCCCGATGTGGGACTGGGTACCAGGACCCTGGGATCATGACCTGAGCTGCAGGCAGATGCTTAACCGACTGAGCCACCCAGGCGTCCCAGGGAGTACCAATATGTTTTTGACACACACACTGAGTGACACAGTTTAAACTTAATCCTCCTGACCAATAAAAAACCTTAGTATATTTTGACTAATCGTAAATAATCATATTTTTCACATCTAGTATGTTAGCTCTTAAACTCTCCAAGTGAAATCTTGTAATTTTCTTTTTTTTTTTTTAAAGATTTTATTTATTTATTTGAGAGAGAGAGAATGAGAGACAGAGAGCATGAGAGGGAGGAGGGTCAGAGGGAGAAGCAGACTCCCTGCTGAGCAGGGAGCCCAATGCGGGACTCGATCCAGGGACTCCAGGATCATGACCTGAGCTGAAGGCAGTCGCTTAACCAACTGAGCCACCCAGGCGCCCTGAAATCTTGTAATTTTCTATATTCAATGTTTACTTACCAACTTTTTTGCTTAATAGTCCTTCTTGTTCCTATTCCCTTGGGAATTAATTTCCTTTTATTCTGTGAGGGCCTGTGTGTGGCCTTTTTCATTATTTGTTAGTCTGGACATTTATTTTACCTTCATTATTGGATAGTCTCACTTGGTAAAATATTCTAAGTTGAAAGATGTTTTCTCTTAGCAATTTGAAGATATTTCATTTTCTTCTGTCCTCTGTTGTTGATATTGAGAAGTCTGCTGTCAGTCCAATTATTCCTTTTACTAAAATGATTTTTAAAAATTTTAATTAATTTTAAGATTTTCCTCTTTTGTGTTTTTGCTCCAATGCATCCAAGTGTAGATTTATTTATATTTTCCCCTTTTGACCTCTTTGTACAATTCCTTCAATGTGAAGATTTATATTATTTTTCAATTCCAGACATTACCTCTTTGAATCTTCTTCATTTTCTCTATGAACTTTTCTAGAAATCCTATTTCTAGAAAAGGTGTATTTTAGACCTTTCAGTCCACTTTCCATATTTCTTATTTTTCATCTTTTATATTTTTACATTAAAAAATCTTGCTATGCTACATTCAGAGTAATGTACCCTCAGATTTTTCTTCCGGTTAGGTAATTTTCTCTTCATCAGCATCCAATCTGTTATTTAGCTAATCCATTAAATATTTAGATTTTTATCTTTTATTTCCACATTTCTACTTGGTTCTTTTTTAAATTGTGCCTGTTCTTCTGTCATAGTGTCTTATTCTTTCATCATGGATTTTATTCCTTTTTTAATTGCTTTAACTATTTAAACTGCTTATTTTATACTACCTTCTGGGTAGTATAAAGTTATTTGGAAATGATATTTGCTTTTCTGTAGGACTTTTCCGGCAGACCTCTTGACCCTCATTCATATTAGATCTTTACTTCATATATAATATATTTTTTTTAAGTAAAAACGACAAGTTTTGATTAATGTTATCTATTTCTAATACTTAAGTTACTAACATATATAATTTTTTACTGTAATCTTATTTTTAGGAGATTTTTTTTTCCCTCTGTGGAAATCCCTTGTGGAACTTCCAGCAGAGTTTTCTTCCAGAGAAGTTTTGCGTTTTTCAAGGAACCCTGGCCAACCAGCCCAGGAGCAGTGTCTATATCAGCCTCAAACTGGTGAATCCCATATCTGAAGGAACATGTAAAGCCAGTCTCCAAGCACAGGAATGGCATGGGCTTGAGACTTCAGTTTATAATGGGAGAGTGTTCTTTTCTCATCCCAGAGCCTGGGGTTTCTCACCCTAGAGCCTAGGTTTAACCTCTTCCCCTGCTGCTTCCCTGGGCTGAGAAGTGAACTTTGTCCAGTTTTTTACACCAAGGTTGTAGCCCTTTAGAGTTTCAGCTGAATGCAAACGTCTCAGCTGCCGCTGTCCTTCTTGGGCAGCCCCAACACCTCCTACCTTGACTTTGTGTAGATGTATCGGGGTTCATTTCTCAATTTGAGGTAGGCCCCTCTGCACCTCCCATCCCAGGGATACCATAACATAGGTTCTTGGCCTTTCTGACTTCTCTTTATTTCTATGCCCCTGCATTTCCTCTATTTCTTATGAACTCAGCTGGGCATTTAAAAAAGCATTGTCATTTTTTAAGTTCTTTTTTATCCAGCCTTTCTAGATATTTGTAGTTGAAGTCATTCTACTTTACCTCAGTGGTCCGTATTGACACAACTCACTTATTTTCTATGGAAAAATACAACATAGTGTGTATGCTCTAGGCTCTTAATGAAAAAACTTACATAAATTCATATAGAGCATTGACATATATTTACATGGTGCTTGAAACTACTAGTAACTTGTATGAAAAATGCCTTTTCATTGGATGTTTGGCACCAAGAGCCAAAAGTCTTTTTTATTAAACCTTTCCTTTTTAAGCTTTTAAAAACTTATTTAAAAAAATATTCCGCATTCTGTGGACATATTTAAATGATCTGACTAGTATAATGTCATTGTTGTCTTAACACAAGAAAAAAAACCAGTTGAGGGCGCCTGGGTGGCTCAGTTGGTTAAGCGACTGCCTTCAGCTCAGGTCATGGTCCCAGGGTCCTGGGATCGAGTCCCGTATCGGGCTCCCTGCTCTGCGGGGAGCCTGCTTCTCCCTCTCCCACTCCCCCTGCTTGTGTTCCCTCTCTCGCTGTGTCTCTCTCTGTCAAATAAATAAATAAAATCTTTAAAAAAAAAAAAAAAAAAAAAAAACCAGTTGAAATAAATCAGAAATTTATTTGTGATTAATTGTTTGTGTTTTGTGGTCATACCCTATTCATGTTATGTGTGGAGGGATGAGTTGCTTAGTGTGTAAAATGCGTCCCATAGAAACATCAGCCAGCCAACAACTGTGTATCTAAATGATTCTTCAAAAAAGCAGATTCTAAAAGTTGCTACTGACCTGTTCATAACAAAGAGGGTCATGGAAAGGTGAAGGAGGACTCTCCGCTCAATGAGAGTTCTGTATTAAATTGGTAGAGTGAGTCAGAACTAATCACAGAGTATCCTTAGGGGTTGGAGTGGATATTCCTGGTCTTCTGGCCAGTTAGCCTCCATTCCACCTCTTTGATAACAGTGCCAATTTCCTTTGAGGAAACCATTCTCCATGCATCTGTGTAGCTTCCATGGGACGATAATTTAAGGTGCCTGGCTTCCTTCAGGCAACTATCCCAAATTGGTCCAATTAGACTTTCTATCCTGGGATTTTTGAAGCTTGAGCTTAGTGAAAAAGATCTGAAGAGTAATCAGCAGTGGTCTTTTCTATCAGTTCCTGCCATCTAGATTCCAGGAGCTATACTCTTTTTCTTTGAAGGGGGCATTTTTTGAGCTCTGTTTCCTGCTTTCCTTTCATTTGGTGACCTGTGCAATATTCTTATGAGAATTTTGTTTTCACCTTAAGCTAGCCAAGATCTATATCTGTTGCTGGCCACCAAACCACCCCTGGAGCGCTTTGTTCCATACATGAAATGCATTTCTGAATGAAAATAGCTTTTGGTAAAGTAAGCTTCATTTTAAAACCCACAATTTAAGTGAAACTAATGGTGAAATTAATGTAAAACAATTGCCTCTCATTATATTAATTTTGGAAATCAGTTATTTTTACACTTTGAGGTTTCTTCGAGTGAGTTTCACCTGGAGTTGTTCTTTGAACAAATGTAGTTGATTGTGCCTTGGCAGATATAAGTTGACTTGGGCTTTATCTGAGTCTATAAAATAAGTTTACAGTGTACACATGATGCTCTACTGTATTTATAAAGCAGAGTTGCTTTTATTGTTAAGCTTGTTCAAACAGGGCTGGAAGGGTGCTGTGTGCAGAGTGGTCAAGAACCTCTTGTGGTCACATACTTGCTGAGTAGAAAAAGTAGATTTTGTTCAAGTTCCCTTTTTTTGAATTTTTATAATTAAGAAAGGGTTTTTAGTGTTTTATCATTTTGAAATTGCTGTGTGTAATAGGAACTAATGAATCACTTTGTCATTATGAAAACCAAAGTAAAATTAAAATGTTGTTTTGCAAAAGCACATTGGCAGTTGCTCTGTTCAGAGTTGTGTAAGTGGTTCTATGTGTGGCTGTTCCATGAACCTTTAAATATCTATACACCCTGATTTCAGACCTCTGTGGCTTGGATCAGGGTGTTCTTCCTGTCTGGAGTGCCCCGTTCACTGTTCCTTTGCCTACTGAAGTCCTACTCACCTCTCAAGGCCAACCCAAACATTACCTTCCTCTGGGACCTTCCTCAATTCCACCCAACAGAATTAGTCACTGTCATTTGGGCTCCCTAATTCTTTCTTCATCCCATTGGAGTTTCAATCTCCTCAACTAATGGACTGAGCAAGATGAGAAGTGGGGAGGCCCTGGCCGAAAGCTCCATGTAAGAACAACTGGTCAATATCTGTAATCAAATTAATTTATCTCCTTAGAAACTGAGCACTCTGCTTTCTCATTTATATAGGAAATCCGTTAATACATTTCTCAGAATGTCTAATATATGCAGTATTGCCAAGAAATCACAATTATCTGCAGAAGGATATTGATAAGGCACATTGTGGAAAGCAGCATATTCCTTTCCCCTTATTCTTTTTTGTTTCAATTTGAATGTTACCAAATGATTCACACTTTGAATATTCTAATTTTGGGGAACTCCAAAAATCCTTTTCAGGGATGAATCCCTTTTTGGAGGGGTAAAAGAATTTTAATTTATCAGTCATATAGGGGGCTTGAGGAAAGATGTATTTTAGTTAGTTGTTGTTTTTTTTTCTTCTCTAACTTAAAAACAAATCTGTCCCAATTTGGAATTAGCTATGTCCATGCTCATCTTTTGGTGAATGGAAGTTTGAATAGTGGTCCCTATGGCTCACATGGTATCGTCTAGGGGCTCCATATGGCCTGAATGTCCTTTGACACCACCCCAGCCACAACTTGAGTTGGACTTCATGTTTCAGGCACACACTATCTTTCCCTGACAACAGTGCTGTTTTTATTCTTGCTTCCTATACTCAGATTATTCTACCCCCGGTTCTTTGCTTGGCTAAGACCTACTTATGCTTTAAAACTCTACTGCTACTCTACTCCTGACTTTCGAAAAACTGTTTTCTGAGTGCCTATTATTTGCCAGGGCTACAAGACCAATAAGAATGTAAAATCCTAGTAAAGAACACATATAAACATGTAAAAGTAAGTAAGATTTCATCAATTATGACAACTTCCCAGAAAGAAAGAAAGTGCAGTGTGATAGAGGGTGTCTGGGAACAAGGCTTCTTTAGATGGGTTATATGGGAAGGCCTTTTGGAAGAGGTGACATCTGAGCTCATCCCCAAAAGTAAAGCCTTCATTGAGCCCTCCTAACTAGGTGCAACTTTCTTTAGTAGTCTCATTATATCTTATGTGTATCTTTGGGATCTATCACATCGTGAGCATGTTTATGTATTGCAGTGGTGCCCTGGTAAATGTTTAACAAAAAGCCCAGATTTGTAGTGTTTGCCAGTTTCCATAGTGTAAATACTCTCATCATAGCTGATTTCAATCTGCTAACTCAATGTCACTGAAGCAGGATTGGAGAGCAACATACAGAATTGGCTCACGGGAGCCATTATAAGCCAGTTTGAGTGGGCTCCAGCATACCACTGTGTCTGTCCTTCCCTCCAGGCTGTTTGTGATTTGAGGTAAATAATAAATGTTTGTTGAATCAATGAATTCTCTCATCTGCAGGTACCTACTCAACCTAAATGCATTGTTTTTAGTGTTATTATTATCAACTGTGGACTCTAAAGGTGATGTAAATGGGAATAAGAATTATGTAACCTATAGTATGGAAGTCTTGAAATTCAATGACGAAAATGTTTATAAAACACCAGCATTTTATACAATATTGATTCTTATCACAAATCAAAAGATTTGAATGAATTAGGAAAGAAAAAAAGAAAGATATATATCCCAATTTACAAACATATCACCATAGCTAGTACTATGTTGGAAAAGAAAAATAAATCCAGACAAGCTATGCATTCTATTAAGACAAAGAAGGCATAGAAGGCTATATTTCAGACATTCTGATGAGCAAATAAATTGGCTTTAACTCAGTCATCATTGTCTCTTAATAAGAGGTGGGGGGCATGATTTTATTCTTAGGGCATTCCTTAAATAGATTTGTTTTATGAACAGAGCCTTATTCATAAAATATAGGATAACATGAACTAGTGAGTTTTGATGGTTCTTCATTTTGGTGTTTATTTCCACAGACTTTTTTATTGAAGTATAGTTGACATACAATATTATATTAGTTTTAGGTGTATGACATAGTGACTTAGCACTTATATACATTACAAAATAATCACCATGATGTCTAGTTACCATCTATCACCAGACAAAGTTATTACAATATTATTGACTATATTCCCTAGACATTATTTCCATAGACTTTGACAATGAAAAATGGTGGAAGAAAAAAACTAAAAAAAAAAAAAAAAAAAAAAGTCTAAAAAATATAATGTTTAAAACCAGAGGGATTTCAAAGTGATTTCCCAGACTAATCTAAATATATCAAAATATCCTTGGGTTATTTGATAGGGTTTAGAACTACCACCTCCCCACATCTTCAATTTAGATGATTTTCATCATGTACTTCTTGTTAGCTGAAATTTTATACTCAAGAGAGCTTAAGAGATTGAAGATGGTTTCAATCTCTTTGCTCTTCCTTCTGTTGAAAGGTGGACCCTAATTCCTCTCTGCTTGAATTTGGGCCAACCTTAGAGACTGGCTTGACCAAAAGAATGAAGTGGAAGTAACATTCCATGGTTTCTAAGGCTAGGTCAGAAGACCTATGCATTTTCCTTGAGTCTCCTGCAACACCTTCTCTGTGAGATCTGAGCTGCCATTAAAAAGTATGCCAGGGCAACAAAACCTAAAACAAATGGGATTACATCATACTAAAAAGCTTTTGCACAGTGAAGGAAACTATCAACAAAACAAAAAGGCAACCTACTGAGTAGGAGAAGATATTTGTAAATCATACATCTGATAATGGGTTAATATCCAAAATATATAAAGAATTTATACAACTTAATAAAAAATGATTAAAAGTGCACAGAGGACTTGAAAGGATTTTTTTCAAAGAAGGCATAGAGGTGGCCAACACACATGAAAAGCTGCTCAACATCACTACTCATCAAGGAAATGCAAATCAAAACCACAATGAGCTATCATCTCACACCTGTCAGATTAGCTATTATCAAAAAAACAAAAAATAAAAAGTGTTGCGAGGATGTAGGGAAAAGGGAACCCTCGTGCACTGTTGTGGGAATGCAAATTGGTATAACCACTATGGAAAACAGCATGGAGTGTCCTCAAAAAATTAAAAATAGAACTGCCATACAATCCTGCAATTCTACTTCTGTGTATTTATCTGAAGAAAACAAAACAAAACAAAAAACAATTTGAAGAGATATATGCACCCCAATGTTCATTATAACATTATTTATAATAGGCCAAGATATGGAAGCAAACTAAGTGTCCATCAATAAATGAATGGATTGAAATGTGGTGTATATATACAATGGAATACTACTCAACCATAAAAAAGAATGAACTCTTGCTATTTGCAACAACATGGATGGACCTAGAGGGTATTATTCTGCTGTTCCCCCCTTAGTCCCTCCTTCCTTCCCTCCTACCTGTGGTAGGCTGAATAAATGGCCCCAAAGATATTCAAGTTCAAATGCCTGGTACCTGTGACTATGTTACCTAATATAGAAGAAGAGATTTTGCAGATGTAATTAAATGAAAGATTTTGAGATGGGGGATTGTCCTGGATTATAAAGTGGGCCTAATGAAACCACAGGATTGTTTTAAGAGGCAGCAGGAGGGTCAGAAGAAAGAGGTAAGGTCATAAGTGGAGATCAGAGAGGAGAAAATGTTATATAATAGAGAAAGGGACCATGAGCCAAGGAATACGGTCAAGGCAGCGGATTCTCCCCTAGAGTCTCCAAAAGGAATGCAGCCCTGTGGACCCATTTTAGATTTCTAACTACCAGTTCTATAAATAAAAACATTTGTGTTTTAGCTACTAAGTTTGTGGTAATTTGCTATAGCAGCAATAGGAGACTAATACACTTCCTTGCTTTTTAAAGAAATTTTTGCAAGAGATAGTATACTTTAGTGACTGAGACTATAAACTCTGGAACCCAAATGTCTGTGTTTGAATTCTAGTTTTATATGCTGTCTTATCTTGGACTGTTCAACTCAAATTCTCTATGCCTCTGGTAAGTCAGGTGTAAATGAAAATCTTTAAGGATTGTGAGTTAATACATGTTAAGTGCTTAAAGTAGTGTCTACGCTATATACAAGTTATTATTATTATCTTCATACATGCTAAATTTAATAATTAAAAAATAATTTATGATTAGAGACTAACACTTTCTTTTTTATGAATTGGTAGCATCTTAATGAAGATTGTAATATGGACCATAGCTTATTTTCTTTTGAAATTACTTACTTCATTTTTTTCTCTTTGTTACAATAACATACACTAATTTTAGAAAAATTTTAAAAGCTCCTCAAAGTATAAAGAGAAGAGAGGTGTTAATGATCCTATCACTCTTCTAGAATCCACTACTGGTAATATTTTGACATATTTCTTTCTAGATTATTTTATATTTGAGGAAAAGGCTGAGGAAAGATTGTATATATAGTTTCACATCCTGTTTTTTTTCACTTGTTTATATCATAACCGTTTCCAAGAAACACCATAATGTAGCAATAACTGTAATGTTGGACATTCAGCAGTTTAAAATTCTCTTTATCGTAAGTAATGATGAAATAAATATTTTGTGCATTAATGTTTTGTGGTAAAATATACATTGTATAAATTTACCACTGTAACCATTTTAAAATGTGTGACTCAGTGGCATTAAGTATATTTACACTATTGTACAACTATCACCACTATCTAGTTCTAGAACTGTGCATAAATCTTTGCCTGAATTTCAGATTGTTTCTGCATAATAGGTTCACAGAAAGTAAAGTATTGCATTAAAGGAAAAAAAATTTTTTTAAAGTACATCCAGAAAGGCTGTACCCATTAGCTTTCCCATGTACAAGAGTGTTGGTCTTATCATATCCTCATTTGCACTGAGTATCATTCAAAATGTCTGTGCTAATTTGACAAGTAAAAAATAAGATCTTATTTTATTTGCATTTGATTATTATGAGGCTGAACATTTTCTAAAATTTTAATTAGATAATATTTTCATTTTATCTTGTGAAATGCCTGTGTGTTTTCATCCATTTAGCTATTAGGGTGTTTGTATTTTTCTTTTGTAATGAAATGAAACTGATTCAATTCAATTCGATTCGATTCAATTCAATTCAGCATATTTGTATTCAGCTTTTATGCTTCTTTGCTAGGTAACACAGGATATAGAAGATTTCTCAATCTTAAAACAAATAAGCCACAGGCGAGTTTTGGCTATGGGAGAGAGTAGAGTCTTGGAAGAGGAAGAGGTGAAGGGAAAGATAGAGAAGACAAGCTTTCACACTCTGTGCTGCAGAGTGCTGGTTGCTCCATGGAGTTCCAGGGGCTGCCAGGGGCCAGGAGGAAGTGTAGCTGCACATACGGCTCTCTGGCCCACTTTCCTTCTTCAACAAGGGGCTCCTACTCTTACCTGCTTTCTATCTTGGTTTCTATGTAGGATTTTATTGGAGGAAAGGATCCCTAGGCTAAGTGTTTGAAAACAACAAATTAGACTAATGGTTTTCAAATATTTGTGTATAAAGTATCATCTGAGAAGCTTGTTAAAAATGCAAATTCCAGGGGCGCCTGGGTGGCTCAGTCGTTAAGCGCCTGCCTTCAGCTCAGGTCATGATCCCAGGGTCCTGGGATCGAGCCCCGCATCGGGCTCCCAGCTCCGCGGGAAGCCTGCTTCTCCCTCTCCCACTCCCCCTGCTTGTGTTCCCTCTCTCGCTGTGTCTCTCTCTGTCAAATAAATAAAATCTTTAAAAAAAAAAAAAATGCAAATTCCTAAGACCTATCCCAGAAGACTCTGTGGGTGAAGCCAGGGAATTTGCATTTTAATCTGTTGCTAGGTTATCTCCTAGATACACACTTTGGGAAATACTGTTATATTCTGTTTCCCAAATTGTAAGATTTACCAGATGATTCTAAGTAGTTCCCAAGATTTTCTTGAGTGGGATTAAGTAAAATTGACATGGCATTACATAAAATGGAATCACACAAGATGAGATTTTTCCTTGCCATTCTTTTTCAACCCTTCTGAATGTATCAAGAGGAAGTCTGTCTGGTGCCAATGTGCCATCTTTACCATCTTTCTAACACATATTATCCTCTATTTTAACAAAAACAGAATAGACTCAGAGCTTCAAGTAGGTAATAGTATTTAGTTAAATTTTAGTGACATTGTTTTGAATTTTAAAGGCTTATTTATATGGTTTTCTTGTAATTATGAAAAATACATTGGAATTTTAATTATGGCATGATAGTAAGATATTGAGAAATGATCATAGAAGTGTTATGGGCAAAAATGGTGAAGGTTGAAGTCAAGTTAATCAAATCTATGAATCACTACTTTGGGACATGAGCTTCTGTCCAGAAAGAACATACATAGATCCAGAGCAGGGGCTGGTGACAGTTGAGGACAGAAGTGCAGATAGCGAAGAAGTTTTGGGAACAGCACTGGTCACTGTGCTCTTAGTGGAGGGATAAAGGGGGAAGCCTCTCCTTCAGTTTGTTCTGCGGTTCACACTGCCAGCCACCTTCACAGGGTGGGACGCTTTGCTGTGTATCCCTGCAGATGATTCAGGTTAAAACAGAACAACTTATGTCTATCTTCAGTGACACAAATGTGATACTTTGCAGGGCTAAAGAGTAGTAGGACCTGCCAGCTGGCAACCCAGTATTTGGCAGAACGTTAAAGATGCTGCACTGAGCAGTTACAGACAACTTCCCTCCATCTCTTTTCTCATGCTTTGGAATTAAAAACACATCGCTGACTCACCACTGCCATTTAAGGCATAAGGAGGACTCTAAGAGGGTTTTGTAATGGGTTCCCTTTTAAAGCATGATAGAGACTGGATTATTATTGGCTTAGAAAGTTTCAGTTAAAAAAAAACAAACTCATTCAAATGTTATGGATTTGAGAAAGCTGATCCTAAACCAACAACCATGGCATTTTCTGATTGAGTGTTTAGTATTCCCACAGGAGGTGTTATTTATAATGCTGGCAGTTCCTTGCACAGCAATCATTGATCTCGCTAGCTCCAGTCTACCCTGTTATCTAATTTACTGAACAGATCTTGGTTTTTCAAATGTCATATCATTTTATTTAGTAAAAACATTGTCAATGGAGGATATCTGCCACCACGTCTACAATGAAACTATTCTACGATTCTTATTTTTATGTATGTATAGGTAAGAGCTATAAGGTAAAATAACGATTGCAGTCCTACAATAATTTCATCCCTTATAACCAGGGCTGAAAATAAAGCAACAGAGATGGATCTTCACTGAAAAATTGCTCTCAGTGTCTCCTCCTTTGTAGATCAGTCTCCTGGAAGTTGGACATCTCCTAGAGTTCTATATGGTTCATTCTGGGATCCTGGGAGTATTGGAGACCTTGGGGTAGGCATTGTTTTCAAAGAAAATTATTCACTATATGAGTTTTCCTAAACTTCATTCTCTCTTTCAATCCTTGAGAATATTGTGCCCTGAACAGGATGAAGACATCTTCCTTGCCCCACCCCCACTGTCCCCTGCAATGTGGGTTGGGTGTTGCACCAACTAATAGATCAGCAGTGACAATTCTTCATCCTTCCTTGTTGGAGTTTGGTGCCCGAGGCCATGTGAGGGCACACAGCTTCAGTCTTCAGACACCTTATCTATAGGATTTGGGGTGGTAGAAAAAAGAGAAAAGACCTTTTACCTACTCATCAAAAGCAATTATTCATGTAACTCTGAGTCTGGCATTGTGGTGGGGTGCGCACCAATGGTACTGAGTGGTCTTTCTAGTGGATGAGGGTTCGCACTATGTTAATGCTCATCTGGAAAACCCATATTCATGGCATGGCAGAAATGCAAACATTTCCCCCTTCACCAAATTTGTGGGTGGAATAAAAGGTAGCCCTGAACTCTATTGGCTTCTTTGGGTCTTCGATCTAAGAGGATTGAATGCTTTCAGGAGTAGGGATCCTGTGACATTTCATAATGGTAAGTGGAAGCAAGAGAACATGAGTGGTAGCATCATGGGTGTGGTACCAGAATTGTTACAAAACCCTTCCGGCTGCTGTTTCAGAGAAATCATCCCTGAACCTTCCCATGTGGCTCTCCTATTTCACTTTCTCTCCTACTCTGACTTCGGGTAGATGAACTGAAGCTGACAGATTCATTAGAAATTTTCCACTGAACTTGTGTGGTATGATTTCTCTTCCCTCAAGGATGTGGACATAGCTTTGTTCTTCTTCTGACACTCGTTCCTCTGCTGCCCGTACCCCTCCCATTAGGACATAGAAGATTATTCAGCAGGTAAAGGCACTGCACCCTGTTACCTCCTGTCAGAGATAAATGCTTCTTCAAGTGTAGGTGGTTGTAAGTCTGAAGTGAAATGTCGGTATGGCATTTCAGCACTTTCAGTAGGAGCCCCCAAGGGCCAAATAAATCATACAACAAAGTTATAAGACACTGAATTTGGCTTGGAATATGATCTGAGCAGATAATTCTGTTTTACCACACCAGAGGCCAAGTTCCTTCTGAACCAGCCATAGTCAAGATGGGAGTAGGCTTCTGGAGGAGCAAGGTTTGAGAGAAATACATTGGAAGTTATTAAGAGAAAGAGCCTGCTCCTCAGCCAGGCTTTGGGCTCTGATGGCTGGTGCTGGATAGAACTAAGCATGAGCTCTCTTCTCTTGAGAGTGTAGACCACCCCAAAACAACTGGTTTGTGAGGAATTCGAGTTATGTCAATGGCAGCCGTGTGCCCGTCTGGCACACACCAGAACATGTGATATCTTTATGGTCCAAGAATCCCTACTGTATATGTGACTGTGATGTGCATAAGGTGATTTCAGTCTTGCTTAGGTAATGCCAGATAGTGTGTAATCTTCATTGTCCCTGGAGAACAGCATACATGGTGTCAGGGGATGATCTGCTGAGATTGCTACCTTAAGAGACGCTGTTGTAAAACAAGTGTTGTTGTCAACAACAGTTGATCATGATCATCTAATTGGGCTTGGACTCAGATCCCAGAACTCGGGCACCCTACCACCTTTTCCCTTGCCCTCCAGCCTTGATCAGCCTTTTCCTGTGATTGTGCAGCCTGGAATAAACAAGTCTGTTGATTTACCTCTTGCTTGGCATTTGGGAAATGGCTGCCCTTTAGAACTTGACTCTGTTCTTCTCTTTGTTATTTGCCCCATCTTTCCTCTTGAGCCACTCTTTAGTCCATTCTTCTGACCTCCTGGTATCTTAGATCCTCCCTGGAATTTGGAACCCTAGCAGTCCCCCAAACCTGCTCCTTATACTCTGATAACTGATAACATATTAGGTTCAAAGGAAAATCTTAGGCAGTTCTTTAAGGTCCTCATATGAAACTGCATTCTGGTCGGTATACCAAATACAATTTTGAAAAGCCATATAAATACCAATTTCAAAGCAAAGGGGGTAAAAATGCTTTGCATCATGTTTCTAGGGCTTGTCAGTAATTTCATATGAAAAGCACTTTTTACTTGCTGGCCAGACAAGAACTCCAGCTGATTTCAGCTGCTGTTACTTCGTGTATACAAACAAAACAAACCAAAAAAAAAAAAAAAAAAAAAAAAAGTGGGGGGGGGGGAGAAAGAAAAAACATATTTTTCCAAGGAATTTTGTTATTAGTAATGCTATGTGGTCTGGCATAACACACTTGACAATATCAAAAGGGATGGTATCATATAAATGTAACAGGGAACAGAGTGCAATCCTGTTTCATGATTTGGCCAGAAAAAACAAATTATATTCAGTGACCTGAGGCAACCTGACTTCATTACACCCCTGGTCCTTATACACATTACAATTTTGCCCCAGTGAAGATATTATAAAAGAAAGGTCATGGGGGCTCTTAGGACATTCTATCCTTTTCAATTACATCTGATTTATGAACTGCTTAAGCTATTTCACAAAGTCTGTCTTCACAAACTCTAGCCTGTCTGATAAACACTGCACAACAAATTCTGCTGGTTTGCAAAATCTGAGTATTTTGTGTCTGAAGGCCCCTTTTGGGCCCTGGGAGGAAGGAACACTGAAGTCTCCAAAGAGCTGCCGGTGACAAATGTCTACTGCATTTCCTGATGGCAGGGGACGAACGGGGGACTTGAAAGAGAAAACTCACACACTGCACAATCCTCGCTCCTTCAGCTCCTTTGGGGCCAAATGCTGACCTATCAGAATTTTAGACCCCCACCCCCTCAGCCATTCTCCTGCTCCTGTTGTGGACTGTTCTCCAGAAATACACCCTTTTTGGTTTAACACTAGATGAAATTATATAAATTGCCAGGCCCACCGTTTTCTCACAGCCAGGGAGGGAGGAGGTGGGAGGATCTGGATTAGCCTTCGCCCCCCCAACTCCACAACCTTCTTCTCAAAAGCAAATTCTTTTAAAAAGAGAGAGCATAACTTTACAATCATCTGGCAACGGGTGAGCATGATTATCTTTCAAAATAATAATGACGCCAAACTTTGTAGAAAGAAAAAACTGCTCTCTTTGTTCCAAAGACCCCACGATGTAGATAAATATCTCTCAAAGCTTATACAGAAAGACGTTTTTAGAACTGGTCCATCTGCTTGTCTAGACTTATAGGAAGGCATCATAAAACTGTTATTTTCAATGGGCCCAATTCTCTTCCAACACAACTGTATCTGCCCCAGAACTGAAATGAATCCCAGTTTCAAAATGGGTTTGGCAACCCTAGGCGTGCACTTTTCCCATTCATCTGATATAGATCTTGATTAACGTTGTATTAACAAGGGGTTTAAAGGGTTTTTGTTTGTGTGTTCTGTTTTTAACAAGGGAAGGGTCTTCTGAGTCAGCTCTTCTTAGAGGATTGCTCAGGTTCTGATGAGAAAGGACTTTGGGTGTGAGATAGTTTGACGGTTAGAAGAGCGTGTAACACCTAGGTCTTGGCATTTCATGGGGCCCTTTCTCCCCTAGACAAGGCATCAGTCAGTGTCATTTGCAGTCTTAGGGTATTGGTTCCAAAGAGACATAGCTTATTATTCCGCAGAGAGTATGAGAGCATCTGGGAATTATGAGGGTGTTTATGAGTAACATGCCGGGTAGACTCATGAGATCAGCCTTCTTCCCAGTCCTCACCACCACGGAGGAGCTGGGGGTGGGTGGGCAGACGTGAGGCGGTGTGGTATGGCAACTGGAACACAAACTTGGCTGTATTGAAACTCTATTTGCCATCTACTTGTGAGATTATTCCAGTGTTTTGTATCCAAGGGCACTGAGTCTGGGCCAAACTTGCCTTCCTGTTTGTAAGAGGAATATTCTTTGGAGACTTATTTAAGAAAGACTCAAAAGTTTCCTTGAGCATCAAGTAAATGTTAAACCAACAACCTATTGATGAACTTTAAAATGAGGAAAATCAGAACTATATGGAATTCATCTTGCTAGAGTGATCCATGAACTTTAAATATCAAGGAGCAAAATCTTGGACATTTTGGCGTTTCTTTTACTATAGTATCTTCTAATTCAGAACAGGACAGATTTTTGCATGTTTCCCTGAATTAGCAATGAGAATGTTGAGTTTTAATATTTTCTCAGAAAACTAGAAGATAAATTACTTCTTTTGACTGTCCAGGGTAGCGTATGTTATGTGAAAAGAAGCAGGCCCAAAGCTAGGGGCTTTATATTTGGCTCTGGCCTGTGGGTGATTTGGAGTGGTCATACTGAACTCTTCTGTCTGACTGGGCCTCAGGCTTTCTTTCTGTAAGGAGGGACTAATGGGGCTTGACACTTTAGTGTCCTCACTGAGGTCTCATCAAAGGGATGACGCTGTGCGCATGATGTGGGCTTTAGCAAGGGTGGTGTGGTTCTCCCACTCTCTGAATGTCACATACAAAGTGTGAGCAGGCAGAGGAGTGGGGTACATGTAGGCGTGTGTGTGTGCACACGTGTGCTGAAGCACCTTTAGGAGTTCAAGGTCGCTGACAGACTTGTTGCATTTCATTTTTTTCTCTTCAGTAGAAAGCTCCTGATGCCAAACCTGGGAGTAAAAGCCAGGCCAAGGCTTTTACTAAGAGACAGATGAGGGGCGCCTGGGTGGCTCAGTCGTTAAGCGTCTGCCTTCGGCTCAGGTCATGATCCCGGGGTCCTGGGATCGAGCCCCGCATCGGGCTCCCTGCTCCGCGGGGGGCCTGCTTCTCCCTCTCCCTCTCCTGCTGCTTGTGTTCTCTCTTTCGCTGTGTCTCTCTCTGTCAAATAAATTAAAAAAAAATCTTAAAAAAAAAAAAAAAAAGAGAGACAGATGAGTATTCTCCACTACCACAGTAGGTGTTCAACCAGGAGATCTATTCTCTCAGATGCATGGGATTCTTAGCCAGTAATGATGAGTCCCCATTAGGAGGCGAGAGCGATTCTGACGCTGAAGGGCTCTGGTGAGAGCTGGCTTGGGATAGGGGACGACAAACAACATGCAGCCTCACACAGCGGCTGAGCAGCCCGCACTGGCTGCTGGGGAGCTCAGGCTAGCTCCGCGAGAAATGTCATAATCAACTTTTGACACCCGTCACAGGTGTGAGAGGGCACATGGTAGCCTGTGGCATATGCTGCTGTCATTGCCAACATACCAATGGAACATACCAGAGACAACATAATCAGATGGATCTGGCTTCCAAATCAGATCTGCCGGGGAAAGTGGTGTGACTTTGAACAAGTGACTTAAGTGTCTGAGTTCAGTATCTTTCTCTAGAAATGAAGACACCTTCCTTGTGGAGTTTCTGTGAGGTGCAAGTGAGGTGATGCATGTTTTCTCTTATTCTTATAATTGTGACTGGTAAAAGGTAATGCGTGTCAAGTGAGAAAACTTTATGTTAGAGAGGTGTGATTTACACTTGCATCCTTCATTTTTCATTAATGGGAGGAGACTTTATTAGGAGACTCCAGTGATGGAACGGTTAGATTCAGACTCAGCATAGCGAGGTGAAGATTATCATTTACCTGTATCAGGGTCAAAGTCCTGTTAGTAAGAGGAATATAGACTTCTCAGATGGTGCTAATGGCATGGACTTCAGTAGGAAATGATGCCTCTTTGTGGTGAGCTGTGGATGATTTTAGGAATGGTGGGAGAAACCCAGCCCCACCCCAGGGTGTTGCCCATTATTGTCTCTCCCATCCACAGAACCAGAGCTCACCCTTCTTTTGAGCCTGGATCTCATTCCTCTCTGAGATAGGGCAGACATGAAAGCCACTGCCTTTCAGCCTGAGCCTCTATCCGGAATTTGCACTATATGTGAAAAGCACCAGCCACTGGGCATCTAGGGGCAGAGAATCAGGAATAGGAAATGAAGTAGGGCTTTAAAGTTGAACAGGATGTGGGAAGAGGGAGGGCAGAGGTCGGTTACTGCAGGAAGACTGGGTAGTCACTCTCAGAGGGCTCACCTGTAACATGGAGTGCCCAAGTCATATCTCCCTATCTCTTGATGACTTTGGGACAATATCCTTAATGTCTGAAGCTTCACTAGGGTCCAGTGCATCATCTGTTCAGGGAAGGTGGGGATGTACTTATCAGAAATGGTGGTGGGCAAATGTGCTTCCTGGCTCTCCCAAGGACTTTGAAAAGCACCATCATTGTGAGCCATTAGGCAGTAAGGACCCTCAGTATGTGCTCACCTACCCAGCTGGAGAAACAGTACAAAACAGTACGGCTGATCCCCTCTCTGGTCAGGTAGAACAGATTAAGTGGGATAGAGAAAAGACGTGTTTATGTTACATTACCTCCTCTTCGTCATCACCTCCAACCTCAGGTGATCTCTTCAGGGACCAAAGGGACACACTGAATTGGAGATCATCAATCTGGAGCTCCCTTGATATGTAAATTATGCCCATTAGTCTTAGGGACATGTAAATTTCCCATGACCCATTCTACTGTTACTCCCAGACTTGGACATTCCCTTAACGACAGAGCGGGGGCCAGGATTTTACTGATGTTTCATCAGAGGAGGGAGACCCTTCATGAACATCATAATCTGTAACAAAAGACTTCTCTACATACTCAGGACAATGACTATGGAACTTTAAATTTCTGTCAACTGCATAACTCTCCATGCTTGTTATTCCCAGCCCATTTCTCTGTAGTATCAGCAAAATCCTAAAAAGAGGAAAGGTTTGAGATGGGCGAGGGATGTGGAAAGAACAGAAAGAAAGGGGGAAATCTGGAGCATTTCGAGGCTATCTAGGACAATGGGGAAATCACGAAGCAAGGCCGCGGGTCCCGTGGCAAGAGTAAGGCATGCCATACTGGCATAGAGAAACTGGTTGGGGGGTTCCTAGTGATCCCCACAGTGAGGCCCACAGTGATCCTTAAGAATTTGAGATCTCTTTCCCATAACTGCATAGGACACTTTATAAAATGTTCTGAACCCAGACACACCCCAGCAATCATGAACAAGGATTAGCCAATCTTCTAAGTTTTTAACCTCCATTCCCATCCTAAGTGCCCCATCTCTTACACTGCTGTTTTTGAAATGACCTTCAATTGCACGACGTGCTGCTCATGCTGCAATTTGAACATACACAGTGCAAATCTTTGCCATGCTTTACTTTCAAGTTTGCGGCTGACAAATATCTTTTCAACTAACATTTTTCCCACTTAAAATGTAGCAAACTAATTGTTTAGCATAAATCTGAAATAGGAAGGGAATTATCCTCCTCTTGGCCCTTCCTTCTTTCTTTCTTCCTCTCGCCCCTCCTCCACGCCTCTCTCCTTTCACTTGTGAGATGCCTGGTGCCATTATCACAGCAACGTGGTATTAAAATTATTTTTTCTCTTTGCAAATGCATTTTGAGCAAATCCTATGATAGCAATTGAGAGATCACGTTCAGAAAAGCTTCCTAAAATCTGAAACCCTTCGGTTAACAAATCTTGTAAGCACTGTAATTTATGGATGGGATTAGAACATTCCAACCCCTATTTGGACTCTGCTTTCCCAACTCTCAGGGGTAATGAGATGATGAATGAGTTAATATTTGTTCAAGGATTTGAAGAAAAGCAATGTCTTAAATGCTTATGTGCTTTGACCTCAAATTTCATTCCTACAGAATTCCCTTTAAGTGAGAAAAAGGAAGGAGACAGTGGTAGACACCATATAAAGCAATTCTATCTACTTCTCCCCAAACCTGAAGAACTTCATGGAGGAGGATAGGAAGTGCCCATGGATGACAATGTTTGTTCAAGAGTGACTCTTTCTGGGGGCACTTGGGTGGTACAGTTGGTTAAACGTCTGACTCTTGGTTTTGGCTCAGGTCATGGTCTCAGGGTCGTGAGACTGAGCCCCAGGTTAAGCTCTGTGTTGGGCTCTGTGCCCCTTGTAGGGCTTTGCACTCAGCGAGAAGTCTGCTTGGAATTTCTCTCTGCCTCTCCCTCTGCCCCCTCCCTCACGTGAGCGCGTGCTCTCTCTCTCTCACATAAATAAATAAATCTTTAAAAAAAAAAAAAAAGAGCAACTCTTTCTGGACCTAAACAAAGGACATAATCCATAGATGTATTCTCAGTGGCCACTGGCTTTTTCTGGGTGAGTCCACTTTGCTCTGACATCCACAGTCTTCCTAATGTCCGGTGGTGTGATCCTTCACCAGCGCTTTTCCATCCTGAGTTTACATGATAGTGTGTCAAAAATTCTCTGTCTTCTGTCCCTCAGAGCCCAGACAGATGACTAAGCAGTTACTCTGCTAAAGTAATTTGATACAGGGCGTTAATCACTGTAACTACCTCAGGAAAGCTTTTTCAACAGTTATTATGGCAAGAAGAACGGATACAAAACCCAGAACAATAAAAACAGTAATAATAGTGTCATTCATCAAGCCCGGATTATGGGTGGAGGTCTGTGCAAAATCCAGACATTATTTAATTAATCCTCACAGTGGCCCTGTGAGTGGGACTTATTATTATTCTCATTTTATATATACGGTAGACAAGCTCAGAGAGGTTCATTAACTTGACTGCAGTCATACAACTAGTAAGCAACTGGGCTGGAATACATACCATAAATCTGGTGTTTTTTAGATTTGTAAGTGGTCCTCTCATCCTGAAAGCCTTGTATGTGCTTTGCAAATAGAAGGGAATAAATAGATGTTTATTAACTAAATAGAGTGGACTTATTTGTTATGTGATTTAGGGAAGTCTCAATTTTCCAAAGCCAACATTTTACATTTAACAAATAAGAAAAGAGTGAAGAGTATCTCTCTTTTAAGTCCCACGGCTGGATCTAGGGGAAGTTAATTTGGGTGCTGAGGAATTTTTCACTTACTCAACTGAGAGTTATTGAATGATCTCTCCCCCTCCCTCCACCCCATGGACTTTGAAGTCATATCACATAAATAAGTACTTAACTACATTGACAAATAATAGAAAATACATAGAAAATCTTAGCAGCACTAACCAAATGATCAAGCATTTACTAAGCACCCAGACTTAGCAGGCTCAGGAAGAAACATGGATCCAGGCTTCAAAAAATGAAGAATCTGATAGAAAAACGAGGACCTCAGTGAACTTCCTGTGTCTGGTTTCGTTTTCAAGCACGCCCTCGGTCATTACATGGGGAAACTATGGAAGTGAATTCTAGGGGGATTTAGGACTCCTTTGTGGTAGTTTTAGAAGATGGGAGTTTCTGCTTGGCTAGGTGAATTCCCCATCTCCCCCTGTGTCAAAAAGTGATGCAATCCCAAAGGAATGTGGCCCTGTAACACATCCAACAGGAAACCCACACAGACGGCTCCTTTTCCTCCTGGAGCGAGATGAAATGGTCCTGCTGTGAGGCTGAAAGCAAAGGCTGATTCATGAGATGGACTCCATGCGGTCTCATGGTGCAGGGACGCCTTCGGAGGGTCACTGACGCCACCAATCCCTCCTCACAGCTCTTCCTCATCTCCACATGGGCCTCCTTAAAGCCAGCTCGACTCAAAGAACATTTATTGAGGAAGGCCCTGGACCTATGATGTGCACGGGGGTAGGCAATGCAAAGATAAAAAGATAAGATTTGTTACTTGTAGGGGTTGTGCACCCCCAGTGATTTCCAGGAAGGCTCCATCCCTGGAAGATGAAACTCAGAAGGCCTGTTGGTTCGTGATGCTTTCTGGGTGGCAAGTGGACCGACTTACAAATTTGCAATGGGGGGCTCCTGGGTGGCTTGGTGGGATAAGTGTCTGACTCTTGATTTCCTCTCAGGTCATGGTCTCAGGGCCGTGGGATCCGGCTCTGTGCTTGGCAGGGAGTCTTCTTGAGATTCTCTCTCTCCCTCTCCCTATGTCCCTGCATCCCTGCCCCTCTCTCTCTCAAATAATAAATAAAAAAAAATCTTTAAAAAGAAAAAAGAAATTTACAATGGGCTTGGGCCTCAGCTCAACTTTGCCGGAACCCTCTGGGTGGGTCAGGGACTGGGTGCTGTCCACTTCTTGTATCCCTTCAGACCAAACATGAAGTGAACTGAAAGGAAGATCCATGCAGCTCTTTTACTGAAGGCTTGAACAGATGCCATGGAGAATGGTATGGGGTGGGATGCACTTGAATGGAGAACATGAAAGGAGACCAGGGCTAGGAACTATGATTTAATCTAATTATTCATCCCTTGTACCACACACATGAAGATGGTCTAGCAGGGGTTAGAACACATCCCGTTTCTGACTTTTCCCTCTTCCCAGCCTTCCTATGTGGTTCTGTCTCCCCTTCCCCCATTCCCCACCAAGAAAGAAAATTCTTTCTTTTGATTTATAAAACTCCAGACTTTAGGTCTGGGTCAAAAGTTAGTTGCTCTACCTTGGTTTTGCTGACTCCGAAGGACTGGTGGATCAGCTGAGGTCTCTTGGTGGGGTAAAAGAGGGAGACAGTTCAGTTTTCCCAACATTGAGGTGGAAAGTCAGGATTCATCCAATGTCCTAATGAATTATGTAAGAGCCAGCACAACTCACCACAGTATTTGTCTTCTTCTGAGGAGAGTACAAGTTTGTTGGAAGTCAAAAAAGCTTTTCCTTCCTCTCGAGATGACTTCAAACTTACTCCTTATGAAATGATATTTCTGGTATTATTTTTCTAATTCTCGTCTGTCTCCCTCCTGCCTGCATGACAAGGATGAGCACAGTATCTGAGAATGGCCTCCATGGCTGCTCCAACCACAGTTTGCGGAACTGGCGTCAACTTCATCCAGACACTTCACCATCCTGGAATCTTGCCCCACATCAAGTTCATGTATGTGAGCAGTCTCCATCCAGCCGGCTGCTGGATGTTCAGTAGAATATGTCAAGTGCTACATGAGATATACAGAGGTCTGGGTAGGTGGAGGGAAGAGAGATTTTGGTGGGGCCATTAGGAAAGGTTCCTTAGTCTATGAGGGCAGCATCAGAACTGGGCTTTATTGAAGAAGTAGAATTTTACCAGGAGACGAGGTGGTGAGTAGTTGTCAAGAGTGGGAGTACTTAAGAAACCAGGAAGGAAAATACCTAGAAATATCTTCTACTTACTAAGAACTTGCACTAGGGGCTTTTGTAAGCAAATCATATGCTTAAACCAATTTAACTTTCACAACAGTGGCAATGCTGTAAGTGTGATTAGGGAAGTTGCTAACTGGATCGCAGGAGGAGAAGCAACAGAAGGATGTAATAGGTGGGGGTGGAGTCCTATCCCAGAAAACCTTGTCCTTTTAAGTAGTTGGTACTTTGTTTTTTATGTAAGAATCTATAGACTTTTTTTTTTTTTTTTTTTTTTTTTTTAGAGAGAGAGAGAGAGAGAGAGAGAGCAAGAGCAGGGAGGGATGGGCAGAGGGAGAGGGAGAGAGAGAGAGAATATCAAGCAGACTCCACACCCAGCTCGGAGCCCCACATGGGGCTCCATCTCACGACCCTGAGTTCTGGACCTGAACCGAAATCAAGAGTTGCTGCTTACCATCTGAGCCACCCAGGTGCCCCTTGTGTTGTTGTTGTTGTTGTTGTTTTTAACAAGGTTGTGCCATGATTGTTATTGTGCTTTTGGACAGTAGTTCTGGTTGCCGTAAGGAGTATGGATTGGAAGGGAGAGAAACTTGCACAGAAGACCAAGTGGAAAGGCTTGAACAGAAAAGGAAAGGAGAGGAAGGGTATGAGAAACATAATCCGTTCCATCACTCATATATTTATTCCGTATTAAGAGACTATATTGTATGCTAGGTGTTGAGGCACTGCAATGAGGACCTGATGACTGCGGAGTAGGAGTTTTAATGAGGAGTCGAAGACTATTTTGTTTTGGGTTCCTAGGTATCACTCTTGTGGGAACCCAGGTGTGACTATTTTGTTTTGTGATACCTGGGAACCCAAGAGTGATCATTATCCCATAAGAAAAGGAAGGAATATGAAAAATATGACTTACGTATTTTCATTCCACTATATTTTTTCTGTATACCCCTAAAATGCTATTTTTTCATCATGTTCCTCCCCTGGCCAAAAAAAAAAAAAAAAGATTCTCTACTGTTTGCTGTCAAGTTGGCCTTCTAGGCCCCACACTCTAGCTCCAACCTGCTTTTCCTATGCTACCTACCTCTTTGTACTGCAACTAAAGCATCCTTCATTCCAGCTAAGCCAGTTTATTTAGACTCCTTCTGACACAAACTTTAGGCTCTTGGGAATTATGACTCTTCTCTACACCTAAACATCATCTATCCTAAAATCTTGAATTAGAGGGCGCCTGGGTGGCTCAGTTGGTTAAGCGACTGCCTTCGGCTCAGGTCATGATCCTGGAGTCCCTGGATCGAGTCCCGCATCAGGCTCCCTGCTCGGCAGGGAGTCTGCTTCTCCCTCTGACCCTCCCCCCTCTCATGTGCTCTCTCTCATTCTCTCTCTCTCAAATAAATAAATAAAATTTTTTTAAAAAAAATCTTGAATTAGAGTCCCACTTCCTCCTTTAATATCTTGGGACCAAAACCCCAAAGCCTCCTCTAACCATTCCAAGCTCAGAAATGGCCTCCTCCTTATAGGTGCCTTATTTCTTGTGAGTGTTCTGTGGAAAGATGATGCCTGCTTAGTAGACCTTTGGTCCCAAGCATCCTCAGTGTAATACCTACACTTTCCACATTTCCTTAAGTGCACAGTGGTTTACTTAGTGCAGTAAATTTATAAGATTCCTGAAAGTCATCGTGTTGCAGTGAAGAGTCAAGTTCCCTTTTTCTTTGGAGCTTGGTTTTTCAGATTCCTCTGAATGCACTAATCCTTTATGGATGCATGGAGCCCTGACTTTGAAAATCACCTTCAGGAACAGCAGTGTGTTTATCAGCAATCATACAACAGAAGCTCCTAAGATAAGAACATTGCTTATTTCCTGCTTCAGTGTTTAAAGATATATTTCAGGGGTTGCTGGGATCATCTTTTAAAAGAAAGAGAATTAAGTATTCTCCCCCAAACACACTGGACAAACTTGAAAATAAGTGATTTTTGTGTTTCCTATCCTTCAGCCCAATATTCTAAATATGATATCTGCTAATAAAAATATTATGCTCACAAAGAAAAATAATGTCTTAGATGACCTCAAACAATGGATAATGGTGCTAATATGACTCTGTGATATAGAGAGATTTCAGAAAAACATGAGCTTCAAAATTTATGGCAAATGAGCAGAAAACCCAAAGCAATTTGAACTTTCAATTTTAAATGTTGTAATTGGATGTCTAGTGCCAAAAAGAAAATTGGTTTAGTGGCTTTCGGGGAAATCACAGAATATATTACATACTTAAGTTTTCTTAAGCTCCAATAAGACTGTTTTTATGAATGTATTGATTTGTGTTTATTTTTTAAAATGAAATAGAGTTGAATAAACCTGAAATACCTAGAGAACAAATATTCAAGATATGTATTTATGTTATATTTATAAATAAAATGTCTTCTATTACAAATGTTTTAAGTGTCTCTGTGTGTATTAGTATATATTTTTGAGTATCTGATATGCACCCATTATATATCAGTCTGCTTGGCACTGGGAATGCACAAAGGGATTCTACATTTATAACCTACACATCAGAATTACCTTTCCCTTAGATGTAGACAAAATAGAACTGAACCCCATTTTGCTCCTTATGGAAAGTCCAATGCCTTTGGGGATGTTAACTAAAAAACTGAAGATGGAGGTCACATTCAGAGTGGAGTAGGAGGAAGACGTTATTGGAGAAGAGACACAGCAAGTTTTAAATATATTGGTAATGTTTTTCTTAGGCTGGCTGGTGTGTACATGGATATTCACTGGGTTCATCTCTCTACTTGTTTTGCATGATGAAAATGTTTTGTAATAAAGCTTTAAAAATGTCCAATTCCTTTTGCAGTATGTTTGTGAATTCTTAGATGGCTTATGCTTTCATGCTTACCTCTGATTCCAATATCCTGCTTTTGCTGCACGTGTTCCGTTTAGGAAGTCATTCCAGCATGCTGGTTGGGTTGTCCTTCTTCCCTAATAACTCAATGCAGACATGAAATTCAGTCCCTTTCCTTGATTTACATACAGACGGAACCCACAAATGTAGTCGTCTGAGCGAAGGTTTGCAGAGATAGGAACATTTACCTCGCAAGAGTGCTAACCACTTAGAAGGTGATGTTGCCACTCTTAAAGAACTTCTGGCGTTCTATTATCACAACTTTTGTCACCAGCACTGCCAGACTATACAGCATCCTCACTTTTCCCACTCTGTGTTTTATCTTCCTCTCTCTTCCTCATTCTTCCCTCTCAGGTTGCCTTCAAGACTCCAAATTCTTCTTGCTCTATTAGGAAGAGCAGTTTTCGTCTTTCCAGTCTCGATTCCTAACATCACATCGTAAGTAGTAACTTTTCATCTTCTCCATGATATGTTGTAAACTGCAAACTCGTTAAGGGGTTTCAAATCTACTTAGGTTGGCAGGACCTGTATATGCAGTTTTCAAGTTTAAGGCAGAGAGGAGTAGAGGCAAAGATCACAGGAATTTGGGTGAGAGAATCCTTGCTGATGTTTAGGGGAGTTGGAAAAGGATGGTTTAGGAGGTGAAATTGCATTGGTACTTGAAATAGGAGTCGGACTTAAGTTGCTGGAGACAAGAGAGTATTCTAGGCTGGGAGAAATACGTGAGCAAGGGACAGGAACAAGAGAGAGTTTATCTTTAGGATAGATCCATTAGCAAACCCATAAGAAACTGGTAAAGAATGGGGGATAAAAGGTGTGTGTGTGTGTGTGTGTGTGTGTACGTCATCATATTTTACAGAGGAGCATGATTATAAGTGAAATTGCAAGGTATTATAGACTGAATTATGTTTTCCTGAAACTCACCCGTTGAAGCCCTAACCCCCAGTATCTCAGAATGTGTTCCATCATGAAGATGGGCCCTTTAAAGATGTGATTAATTAAAATGAGGCAGTTAGGGTGGGGCCTAATTCAATCTGACTGGTGCTCTTATAAGAAGAGATTAGGATATACAGAGGGACACCAACAACAATGCACACAACACACAGCACACAGAGGGAAGGACCACGGTCATAGGACCTTGGGAAGACACAACCCCAAGCCAAGGAGAGAAGTATCAGAGGACTCCAACCTGCCAATCTATAGGTCTTGGACTTCCAGCCTCCAGAACCTGAGAAAATTAATTTCTGTTGTTTAAGCTACTTAGTCGGTGCCCTAGAAAACTAATATATAAGGTCTTAGAACAGGAAAAAGGATGGAATTAGAAATGAAACAATAGGGGCGCCTGGGTGGCTCAGTTGGTTAAGCAACTGCCTTCGGCTCAGGTCATGATCCTGGAGTCCCAAGATCGAGTCCCACTTCGGGCTCCCTGCTCATCAGGGAGTCTGCTTCTCTCTCTGACCCTTCCCCCTCTCATGTGCTCTCTCTCTCTCATTCTCTCCCTCTCAAATAAATAAATAGAATCCTTAAAAAAAAAAAAAAAGAAATGAAACAGTAGTTTTGGTGACACTAGAAGGCACATCATTCTTGGAGAGAGTGTAGTTTTGAAGTTTAAAAAAAGAAGATGAGGGAGTTAATACCAGATGATTTAAATCTACTTAATCAGATGATCCATCCAGGGGGGTGAGGAACAGCAAGATTGAAAACTGCAGTATGTGAAAGTTTCAGTAGGAGAAAAAAAAAGAAACAACAGACTTTATAAAATAATAAAAAAAGGAATAAACTCAAACTATTTGGTATGTATTTGCACATAACAATTTTGTCAGTTTCTCCAATAATGCTTGACTACTTGGAATAAGATACTGCAGGAAATTGTCATGAATGAGACATTCCTGTTGGAAAGACGAACTCTGGCTTCCATTTGGCAGGAGGCAATTGACACCAAAGGGAGGCCAACAGTGTGAGAGAGAAAATCAGAATTGAGGTACTGAAGGTCCTGATGAGATCAAAGAGGAATTTTGGTCAATAAGAACAGAGAGAGGTGGGCAATAAGAAGCTTGTGACTATAGAGGGAATATTTTGGGTGGAAAATCTTGCTGGGATTTTTGAGTATTACCTTAGTTTTACTTCTGTTTGTTATGCTACATGAGATGGTGCTTTGCAAAGGTATAAACTCAGCCAAACATGTTGGTAGTCATCCCGCAATTAAGTCATTAACAGTAAAAATGGCAGGTAATCTGACACAGTAGTTCTTCTCCTGGTACGTCTTGATTAGATCCAGAAATTGATACCACTGCTTAATTTTAAAAACTGCGCTTCAATGATTATGATTAAGAGCAAGGATAAAAAAAAAGTTTTTAAAAAATTTTAAATAGAAGATCTACAAGGCATTGTTAACTAAGATGCAAATTCTGAAGTCTTATCCAGAACATTTTTCAGTGATCCAAAGAAAATGCCACTGGCAAAATTCGTTCTTTTATTCCAAAAATACTGATGGCATGTCACGCACAAGACACCGTACTAGGTCCTGTGAGATCTATGACAATATGAAGTGCTGTCCTCAAAGCTTTCACGTGCGGAGAGATGAGGAGCAGATACCTCTGAGATAGATTTCACCCCATTTTCTCTCCTTCCTTTGCAGAAGGGATGTTCTAACAAGCCCCTGGCTACCATCTGCAGGTGGTAGAAGCCTGAAAAGGCTGAAATATTTACTTTCCGGCCCTTTACAGAAAAACTTGCTCCATGTGACTCTCTCCTTCTAGGTTCTAGATCTATTCTCTTCCCTCCTCCCTGCTCTCAAGTATGTAGGGGGGAAGCAGGAGGGATTGGGGAAACCCTGGGGTATAAACTATATTCTGTGGCTTCCCCACATGCTGCCCACATCATTTAAAATGGTTGTTTTGGGGCACCTGGGTGGCTCAGTTGGTTAAGTGTCTGCCTTCAACTCAGGTCATGATCCCAGGGTCCTGGGATTGAGTCCCACATCGGGCTCCCTGTTCAGTGGGGAGCCTGCTTCTTTCTCTCCCTCTGCTGCTCGTGCTCTCTCTCACTCTCTATCTCAAATAAATAAATATGATCCTTAAAATAAAATGGTTGTTTTATTAAGCTCTTCTCAGGTTTTCCTAATTTGAGTGTACCATCTGTTTGCTACGGAGACCCTGACGGAGAATCCTTATAGACAGGATAGTGAAAGACTGAAGTCGTGGTGTCCTGAGCATTCCTGCTTCGCTGGAAAACTGGCTGCTGGAAGCTTAGCTGGACTTTAGTTCTTTATTTATTTCCTAATGGTGGGAGTCATAGAACTTCTTCTCAGCTCCTTTAAAGTCACCCTCTTCCAGAAAGGCCAAGTGGAGGAAAACACTCCCTATTCTCCACTGAATGTGGTCATTTTTGCGGGCAACTCCTGGGACTACAGAATCATCTTATAACCACCCAGTGAGCTCTTGCAGAAGACGGGCAGAGCAAGAGAGAGAGGAAGCACCTGGGTCCTTGACAAGGGCAGTTAGTCACTGATTCATCCTGGCGTTGCCCTCTCTTTGGCCTTCTTGTTATAACAAATAACTGCCAACTCTTTAGCCATTTCTAGTGCAGTCTTCTGTTACCTCCAGTAGAAAGTACCCTAACAGATATAACTTCCAATTTATTGATTCACCCTTTCTCTCCTTCTGGGGTGCACAGAGTTTTATACACAGTATTGTGACATAGTTGATTGGTGGGTTGAGAGTTCTCTCCCTTCTTTGCCAGGAATGCTTTTGTTTTATGTCATGCAGGAAGGGCACACTTCCTTATACTCTCACTCTTTAGAATTCAGTTTGTGCAAATTTAAGAACAAATTCCTTTTGAAGGGTACCTTTTCTGGGCTTTTCAAAGTGAGTCCTCAAGAATCATCTTTGTCCCAGCAGATCTCCTTGGCCAGAGAAGTGTGTGTGTGTGTGTGTGTGTGTGTATCATGTTTTATTTGTTTAAGCTTCTGAGTAAGATTTTATTTGCATGAAGGATGTTCTTTGCCAAAACCAAATCAAAACAAAACATCAAAACAACAAACGAAATGAGACATTGGAAACCACTTTTGGAATATCTCATGACTTCCAGCCCCATTCCATTCCCATCTGTGGTTAAATCTTGCTTTTTCCTGTGCATCAACTATTTCTTAACCACTTAAAAGTTATATGATTTATTTCTTTGCTCCAATCACTCATTCGGTTCAACCATTACTGAATACTTACTATTTGTCTAGTATTACACTTGGTGCTAGGAATACAAGGATGGTAGTCTGGTTGGGGAGACAGATAAGTAGAAAGCCGGTACAATATAATAAGCATTATATAGCACCAAACCCCAGAATAATAATAGTCCCTTACAATGAATGAGTACCTACTATATACCAGGCCATTCCAGGGCCTTTATATATGTATTATCTCATTCAATTTTCACAACAACCTTCGGAAGTAGATACCTTTTTATCTTCAAATTATAGCTAAGGGAATTGACAAGTGTTTGAGGAATATATTCCCTTTCTTAAATATATGAATTCATACAGCTTCAAATATGTTGGGGCCATACACTAAATCATTCATTTAGTACTTCAAAAGTTATAACAGGGCTATTATTTCCAATAATATGATAATTTTGATATTTTGAAAAATATTTCATGTGCAAATGCCCAATAATACTGGCTAACATTTTGTTTTTTTTTCTTTTTCAAAATTTTAATTTTTAAATTAGCATAGAATGAAATAAACTCTGGCGTTGTTACAAACCTATGAATTTTTTTATTTAAATGTTTATTTATTGAGAGAGAGAGTGCGAATGTGGGGCGGGGACAGGGCAGAGGGAGGGGGAGAGAGAGAATCCCGAGCAGACTCCCCACTGAGTGTGGAGCCCCACATGGAGCTTGATCTCACAACCCTGAGATCATGACCTGAGCCTGAATCAAGAATTGGATGACGATTTACTCCTATATTTTCTCCTAAAAGTTTTAGTTTTTGTTTTATATTTAGATCTATGATCTATTAAGAGTTAATTTTTTATAAGGGATGAAGTTTAAGTCAAGGCCTGTTTTTTCATAAGAATGTCCCAACAGTTCCAACACTATTTGTTGAGAAGACTATCATATTTCCACAAAAGTGCATTTACACTATTGTGAAAAATCAGTTGACCTTTTTATATATGTCTATTTCTGGACTCTGTATTCTGTTCCACTGATGTATGTGTCCATCCCTCCTTTGCTTATATCACATTCCCCTGATTGCTACAGATTTATGGTAAGTCAAACTCAGATAGTACAATTCTTCCAAATTCTTTACTCTTCTTTTTCAAAATTATTTTGACTATCTTTGTTCCTTTGCTTTTCCATATATATTTTAGAATCAGCTTGCCTATATCTGTAGAACATCCTATTGGTAGTTTGGAATTGCATTGATTCTACAGATCATTTTTCATGTTTACTATGATGAATTTCCCAATCGATGAACATATGTATCGCCACTTCCTTAAGTGCTCATTGATTTCTTTCATTAGTGTTTGGCAGTGTTTTTCAGAACACCTTAGTGAGTTTAATTTGTGTTGTTGATCACTGTCCTTGAAAGAGAACTCGAGTTCATCAAATCCCCTTAGGCTTGATTTACTTGTTCTTACTTTTCCAACTTCGATGATGGCCATTGTTGAGACCCTATCATATCTTACAACTTACCTACCCATAAAATAATTTTTTTAAAAAGGAAAAAAAAAAAAGACAAATTTACATCTTTTAATTTTACCAGGTAAAACCCAAACAATCCCAAGGCTACCTATAGCCTATCTATGCCCATGATAGCACCACCTCTCTCAATATAACAATCACAATCATACTTTCAAGGAAGCAAAAAGAAATAAAAATAATTTCGGTAGAATTTGCATCTCTTTAAGATCCCTAAGAATTGAGTTCACATCCAATGACCCTTCTTTAAAAAATCTTTTTTACTTCTTTCTTTTCATTTCCTTTCACATCTCCCACTGTTTCTGAGCATTTCTTTTTCTTCATGAGCAAAATGACTCTCCACCTCACTAATAAAAGTGGCTGTGGGACTTTCATGTCTCCCCCCCATCAGTGTTACCACATCCAGGACATACAGGAGACCAGGTCCTCCTGCACTCCAAAGACCCTTTATCTTCACAAGAGAAGTTTGTGGAGCCTTGGAGAAAGCATAGGTCTCCCTCTTTGACTACTTTTCTCATAAGAAATACTTCCATGACCCTGGCAACCAGTACCAGCATTTTTTCACACTTATAATAAACTAGAAACAACAGGGGAAAGTTCATGTAAAACAGTGTTTTGAGTAGTGGGAAGTAGACTCTAGTAGAGCGGTGTCACTGGGATTTGGAGTGACTTTGAGAAGGAAAAATTCCAGAAGGAGGATAAGCAACATATCCATCAAACCCACAAACACTTCTAAACAAAACAGGCCACAAATACTTAACAAGTACAGAGGAGAACTATAAAGAGGGAGATTTGGAATCTATTGTCCAAAACAATGACCATTCTGTGATATAGCCACGTGAATATATATCCATGCTAAACCCCTTTAGTTTGAATAATACATAAATTATAAGATACAAATTTTTTTATATTGAAAAGAAAATATGTAATTTAGACCTAAAAAGATGCCTTAGAAAGAAGTTATCCTGTTCAAGGCCAATCTCTTCTCCTGCCTCCTTATCACTCTTCTTTATCTTTAGCTACTGTTTCACACAACTTTTTTCTCAGCCTATAAATAGTCTCCCCCCATCCTGAGGAAAATATCCTTTGGTTTTCCATCTCTCCCCATTCTGTTAAAGACACTAAGTGGCTTTAAAGAGCAGGTTATCATCTACTTTCTTATTCATAGTTCACTCCTGCATTCATTGCAGCTTGGCAGAAGTCGTCAAGGAAATCTTTACTGTTAGGCTCCATGGACATGTCCCAGGATATGTCTTACTGACTCCTCAGTGCATTTATTTGGTTTGTTAACTACTTTGTCCTTCTTGGTTCCCTCCTCCTTAGATGCCCATGATAGCACCACCTCTCTCAATGTTTCTGGCTTGGTTCTCCCTGTGAACTTCCCCTCCTCTGCCCACCCCTTAAGTTTGATGATGCTGAAGTTCCCTCATAGAGTTCGTATGATTAGCTCATATTATTCTATGGACTTTCCCTGGTCTCTCTTCTCCACATTTAGTTAACTGTCTCCATATATTTGTCAAAATTATCTTTCTAAAATTTGGGTTTGAACCTGTTTCTGTCCTGCTTAATCCCATCCTTCATTCATTACTGACTATACGTCAAAATTCATTATCCTAACCCCTAAGGTTCTCCTTCCCCTTGAAATTGCAAACTGTTTTTTTTAGTGAATGTTCAGTGAGCAAATGGATGGAGGGATGACTTGCAGATCTGTGTCTCTAGCCCTGAACTTTTCTTTTCCTTGAGTTTTAAACTTGTAGACCCTGAGCTTGTTGTACAGTTACAGTTACATACTCCTCAGAACCCACAATATCCAAACTGAACTCTTTTTGCTGTTTTATCTAAGTTCCCACCTTTAGAAACTTGACAGTCATCCTTTACATTTGTTCATTCGCTGCATCACTGAAACTTACTGAATCACCTCCCAAATATTCCTTGAATGTGTTCTAAACTCTCCAGTGCCATAATGCACAGTCTTGTCTTTTTTCACCTAAACTCTCACAACAGCCCACAACTGATTCTACTTAATTCCAACCTCACATCCTCTAGATTGTCATCAAAGGGATCTATCTAAAATCTTTTTAATTTCTTCTGCTCAAAATCTTTCACTGGTGTCCTCTCTAGGATAAAATGTAAGCTCCATCATGCAACATAAAGTCATCTGTGATCTGACTCTTCTCTATACCTCCAAACTCATCTATTTTCTGTCTCAAGGTCTAATAATATGGCACACCTACGAGATAACATGAATTTACCATGTTATCTCGTAGCTTGAAACTTTTCCTCATGTTGTTCCATTCTGGGCCAGATTTCTACCTCTTCTTCACCCATTCAACTGCTTCTTATCCCACAAGATTTGTATCAGGAAGATGCAAATTCACCAGGAAGCCTTCCCTGATCCTCTTGGTTTGGCTATGTGTTTTCTGCATTCCAGGAAGGAGAAATGCCTAGTGGTCGGTTCCCAACCTAAATAGGTGCTTAGCCTGGAATCATAGGTTACCAGCTCTTACAACCTTGGGCAAGTTAAAGTAATATCACTCAGACTCAGAAATTAGTCAGTAAATGTTAGCTCTTACTGTTATCACAAGTAGTCCTCTTCTCCAGTGTAAATTTGTAGCCCACTTCCTATCCCCAAGAATCTGTAGGAAAATTTAAAGGACTTCACTGTTTTCTGGATTGATTACTATCTTAAAAAGCCAGCAAAGAAGTGTCTGAATGAAGAAGCAATACAAATTATCCTTTTCTACCTTTTCCTGAGGCCACCTTCTTACCTAAGTTTTCTGAGGGCTGTGGGGAGGTAGGTGCAGGGACTCATTCTTCCTTTTTTCTTTCTTTTTTTTTTTTTTTTTTTTTGCCTTCTTTGCCTTCAGTGTGTTTATCCAGGCAGGATCTTCTGTTCCTTTCCATGGGGGAGAGCTGGTGACTTCATATGTTTATGTGACCTGAAATGTCATTCATCCTATATAACATCATTATTTGCACTTTTTATTAAAAATGACCAGAGGAACAAATTAAAACATAAAATCCATTTATGTTGAGACCAAAGGCTTAAAAAAAATCTATGTCACAGCTATAAAATTTGATTTGTTTCAGCAGCTGAATCCAAGGTTGTTGTTGTTTTTCTCTGAAATGTCTTTTATCTTCCATGTTTCAAATCCTCCCCTAAAGAAATTCTTTAGTAGAAAGGACTTAAACAAATCTAAGTTTTTATGTACAAGCCATAAGAAAGCCAGAGCCATTGGAGATTGGACCTAGAAACTAAAACACCCCTCATGTCATTGCATCCCACCCTCGCCAGTGTAAAATTAGTGTTCAGAGAGTTTTTCCAGCCCTCACTCCAGATCCTTTTTCTTTTTTTCAGATCCATTTTTAATGATCCAAATTATGGGATTTGGATAACTTCCTCTGGCAGCTCTTTTCAGAATATAGTCGACTTCACCATTAGGCAACATCTCCTGATATTTAAACTAATTGTTTTGTTTAGTCAGCTTCATCTCACTTGTCTGGGTCACATTGTACCAATTTAATTCTGTTAGATATTTGAGCTCTTGTCTGAAAATTCCTCCATCACATTATATGTCCATGTATACCTCTCTTGTTTTGAGTTTGATGATGCCATATTAAACCACGGCAATTTGAAATGTTTGGGAATGAGTGGTTTTGGATAGCTGGTCCTTCTGGCATCAATTCTTCTTTATTTGTATATTTACATCCCACATTTTATATAAAAGACATTCTAAAATATGATAGGTACATGCTGCCCTCACTTACTTTTTTAGGTTGAGATAAAAATTCACATAACATAGAACGAACCATTTTAAAGTGTACATTTTAGTGGTATTTAATACATTCAAATGTTGTGCAACCATTACCTCTATCTGGTTCTGAAGAATTTTCATCACTCCAAAAGGAGTCCCAGTAACCAGTAGTTCCCCATTCCCTCTCCCCACAGCCTCTGACAACCCTTAATCTGCTTCCTTTCTATGTGGATTTACCTTTTTTGGTTATTTAATATTGCTCTAACCTTAATTATCACGTCAAAGAGTAGTAATGCCTTATTTTTGACTAGTGCTCTGATTTTTAGGAATTTCGTGTGGATCACCTTATTCTTTATGAATATTTGAGATATTGCTATGGTTAAATAAATCCATGTTCTAATTCTTTCTTAGGAGGGTGAGTTGAGGGGCATCTGAGTGGTTCAGTTGGTTAAGCATCTTCGGCTCAGGTTGTGATCTCAGGGTCCTGGGATTGAGCCCCACATCAGGCTCCCTGCTCAGTGGGGAGACTGCTTCTCCCTCTGCCTCTGCTTCTCTCCCCAGCTTGTGCTCTCTCTCACTCTCTCTCAAATAAATAAATAAAATCTTTAAAAAAAAGGGTGAGTTATTTTATTACCTTTGTTGTTAAAAATCTGTCATTTATGTGTCTAAAAATACCAGAGATCCAGCCACATTGATTAGTCAGGTTAATTCTTCCTTCTCTCTGCACAGCCTTGCAATCAGTAGATGTTTGAGACGTAGTTGTCTGATGTTGCAAGTGTCTGCAGATTGTGCCTGTGTGGTTTGACTGAACATTTAAGCAGAAGTATCCTGACCACTGTATATGAGCTAAGTACTGTGATTCTGATTCTTCACTCTACCACGGAATCCTGGAGCCCTTAAACACTGACTCTTCCAGCTGGGAGGAAATGCATTTCAAGGCCAAGTGAACTTTTGAGTGAAGATTCTTTTATTTCTGTTCATTTGCTTGAAAGGGTAATAGGCAGACATGTCTACTTGTTATTCTGTGTTTGTTCCCTCTTTCTATATCAGTGATGGAATCCCTGATATTTACTGAATATATGGTCATCTTGAATAAAGAGTCTATTACCAGTCTCCTTTCCAGCTAAATATGGCTAGTTACCAAGTTCTGACCTGTCTGGCCAGTTGAAGTGTCATATTTAAATTATGAAAAGGGTCTTTAAAGGGAAGAGCATGCCCTTTTTTTGCTCTTCTGGCTGGAAGGTAGACAAGGCTCCTGTTGGGCTACTGGTTAAAATAAGTCTTATTCTGTAACACCCAGAGCAACATACCATCTCTAGACTTTCTTTTGAGGAAGATACATTTTAAACCCATATAGTAACTATTTTGAGTTTTCTGTCACATGTAGCCAAACCTAATCTTCCCCAACACAATTCTCAATATAGGCAGATTCCACCAAAACCTTGAAGTCTTTTCTCTCATCCAATCTTGAGTAGCCCCCATTCTCAGAGGAAAATATCTTTTTTTAAAAATTTTATTTATTTCAGTGAGAGAGAGAGAGAGAGCGAGCACAGGGGAAAGGACAAAGGAAGAAGGGGAGAGAAACTCAAGCAGACTTTGCACTGAGCGTGGAGCCCGATGCTGGGCTCGATCCCGTGACCCTGAGATCAGATCTGAGGTGAAACCAAGAATCTGATGCTGAATGGACTGTGTCACCCAGGTGCCCCTCAGAGGAAAATATCTTCTGTGAGAATGTTATTGTAGAATAGATTCAATGTCCATATTTCCTTTGAAAATTTACCTATTTCCATTAAAATATTTGTGTTTTTTTATTATTGCTATTACCAATAGCATAAATATTATTTTTTAGGAGAAGTAGAGTTTTACAGAAAAGAATCACATAGCTTCCAAAAAATCTAAGAAACTATTCAATCTGGTTGCAAGCTGGGATCCCAGAATGTTGATATCTCAGAAGACTAATATGAGAGTTGTGGAAGGCCTTTTTTAAAAAAATTCTTCCATTTCTATTATTGTTGCCATCAAAATCATTTACAGTGTAACTAAGAGAAAGTAATTTGTTTTTCATAGTAAGATTGGTATCTCATGTTGAGTAAGAAGTCTAAAAGATGAGAATGACTTTATTATAATAAAAACAGGCATATTAAAAATATTTTTATTAAGACTTTATTTTCTCATAGCAGTTTAAGACTCACAGCAAAATTGAGGTGAAGACAGAGATTTTCCCTATACTCCCTGCTCCCACACATGCATGGCCTCCCCCACTATCAGCAGCCCCCCAGAGAGTGACAACTGATGAACCTATACTTACACACCATAATCACCCCAAATCCATAGCTCATATTGGGCTTCAGTCTTGGTGTTGTACGTTCTATGGATTTGGACAAATGCATAATGACATATCCATCATTATAGTACCCTACAGAGTAATTTCAATGCCCTAAAAATCCTCTGTGTTCTACCTATCTATCTCCTCCTCCCCCCAGCCCTTGGCAATCACTGAACTTTTTATTGTCTCCATAGTTTTGCCTTTTCCAGGATGTCCTATCACTGGAATTATACAGTATGTAGCCTTTTTCAGATTGGCTTCTTCTACTTAATAATATGTATTTAAGCTTCCCTCCCATCTTTTTATGGCTCGATAGCTCATGTCTTTTAATATCTGAATAACATTCCATTGTCTGGATGGACCACAGTTTATCTATTCACCTACTGAAAGGCATCTTGGTTGCTTCTATGTTTTGGCAGTTGCGAATGAAGCTGCTATGAACATCTGTGTGCAGGGTTTTGTGGGCACATATGTTTTCAACTCTTTTGGGTAAATACCAAAGAGCATGACTGTTGCATCATATGGTAAGAATATTTTTAATTTTGTATGAAACTGCCACACTGTCCTACAAAGTGGCCCTGCCATTTTACATTTCTCCCAGCAATGAATTAAAGTTCCTATTGCTCCACATCATCACTGCATTTGTGTTGTCAGTGTTCCAGATTTTGGCCATTTTAATAAGTGTGTGGTGGTAAAGCAGTTGTTTTTTAAGACAAATATTTCCCAGCATAAAGCATATGAGGGAGAATATTTTAAATGTTAAAAGGTTGATGAACCACTTATCTCTACTCCTTCAAGATTTTTAACCATTTCTGTGATTTTAGAAAGCCCTAGAACAACAATAATATTAAATAGAGGTCGGCATCTTTCTGATGTTAAAAAGCAAAGAGAAGGCAGAGCACTGAAGAGTTGGCTACATTGATTCTTACCTTTTTCTTACTTCATCATGGGGCAAACAGTTATCAAGGTATGGATGGAACATACCTTAGCCAGCAGCTTACTGTAAAGTCCATGAAAATTATGTTCACTTTGGATAAAAGTTTCATGCATCTATTTCGCTCTAGGACTAGTTTCATATTTTATTAGTCCAGAGTTCAGATAACTCCCTCACTTTAATTTGTGACAAGGATGGGCAATACACATATACATGTATATTTTGTACACATAGTTGCATCAGTATTCATCATTTCTGCCCTTTCCTTGAAATGGTGGAAGTTCCATCTTTCTGTACTTGATGGGCTCCTGAGACTGTAGTATGAGGTTACGGATTAATAGCTGCATAGACACTGAAAGGACAGAGAACTGGTGTGAGAAAGAAACAATTATATTTACGAGGTGAAAAGGACAAGAAAAATAAGAGAAGCTACATGAGCTGAGCTGGAGGCAGAGTGTGATGGGAGTTTAAGAGAGAGAGGAGAGAAATTGTTAGGGTCAGTGATATATAACAGTTATACATGTTCAAATATGCTCAAATTTGAATATTTTAGATTACAGGAAAAATTAATGCAAATATTCTTCCCAAACCCTGAAATTTGCAACATGAAAAATGGAAATGATTATGAATTATAAATTCTTTTCTGTTGTTAATGTAATAGTTTTGATAATTGCACTAAACCCACAATATGTTTTCATACTGCTCTAATTAACTTTAAGACCAATGGGGAAGAAGAAAAAGATCCTCAAGTTGGAGGGACAATTCGTTGTTTCTACCATCTCTCTCTAAGAGGCCAACAGGTTTATTGCTCAATGTTTTCTTGGGCAGCTGAGGTCACACAGGGCAAGGTACCACATAACAAAAGACAAGTCCATTATTTTTGGCTCATTGTTTACGAATATGGATTCTCAAGAGCTCAACATAAGAAAAACACTATTTGGTAGTGAAGCAGAAGAATATAAGACCCGGCTTTCAGAAAGACTGCTTTGACTGTTTTGATGTTCCTGAGTCTATTATTATTCTGTGTGGTTACCCCTGGGAAAAAAGAAATGATGTCCATGAAGATGGAGAGGTTGGATGGGTGGATGAGTGGTGGGGAAATGGGTTGGAATGTGAATACCACAAAAACAAATCTGGTCATAATTACTTCCTGTGAATTCTAGAAAGCAGCTTCAGTTATCATCAATATGGAACTCTGGACAAAAACATTTGACACCAGACTCTTGTCTGTTTCCTTTAAAAAAAGTCAATCAGGGGAGGGGGGGTGGGGGGATGGGTTAGCTTGGTGATGGGTATTAAAGAGGGCACGTACTGAATGGAACACTGGGTGTTATATGCAAACAATGAATCATGGAACACTACATCAAAAACTAATGATGTAATGTATGGTGATTAACATAACATAATAAAATTTTTTTAAAAAGTCAACTCACATTTCTCTGACTCCCTTTGATTCACTCCCACTGAAAAAGACCCAGAATTCAAGGTAAAACAAAGACATTTTCCCCTGAAACAGCACTTTGAAACTTGAACAAATAGAAAATAGAGCTGATTCACTTTTCCTTAGTCACTTTAAAAATAAAATAAAATAAAGCAAAAACAGCAAAACCCAACTCCCACTGCAAAATCATTTGTGTGCTTTCCCACCCAAAGCTGTCAGAGTCAATCCTTAACCTAAAAGGTGAAATAATACAGTTCAAAAGTCTATCAGATTTCGAAATCACATCCACCTCCAGCCTAGATATAAAAGCTGATAAAAGCTAACAACCAGGAAACTATCTGCAGCTGTTTAACTTCATTGTATTCAAATTGGTCATTTCACAAGAAGTTAAGATCATCTACATTGCCATCCATTTCCAGTTCCCTCCTCTGCCCCACAGGACCTCTCAGTTCTTTTAGAGATAGCAGTAGACATTTTCCTGACCAGAGAAGTCAGGGAGAACATAATCTCCTTTCTGAGAGCTGATTATATCTTTAGATTAACTGCAGAAAGGATTACAATGGATTTCACTTAGTTCGGTACCCCCCTCCCCGCTCCCCTCTTCTTTTTTAAACTTAATTTGTATTACATTCATGTTTCTAGGCATGTTAAAAAATTGCAGAGAATTCAGCAAATCATTTTTCCAGAACACTAGGCTCTGTTAACATGTAGGGTATGGAGTGGTAAATAAAGAACTCAAAAGGCAAAAGAAGACAAAACAAAACAAAACAAAGGCAGTGACATATCTGGTGTTCATCAATTTCAAGAGCCATTAAGCAATATGCACTGCATCCTTCTTATTGTCATCCCCTCTGTGTGTTTCACAGACTACTGGGGGGTAGGTTTCTCTCATCAGATAGAAATTCAAACTATACTCGTGTTATCTTCATTTATATTTTTCAAGATTTATATATGTCCTAGCTCATTTTTTAACCATCTGAGCCACCCAGGCGCCCCTGTCCTAGCTCATTTTTTAAAAAACGTTAACTCACCCCATGAATGAACTTTTTTCTTGTGCTTAAGATTTTCTTAAAGATAGATAAGATATTGACTGATATTTAGTGGTTAGAACAGTACTGTCATTGTGCTGAGAAAGAAAATAATGGAGTGGAGGTAAAGGAGAGTCTATTGACTTTTGAATATTTAGGATCTTTTTCTTTCTTTCTTTCGAGTTAATTTATTTATTTGAGAGAGAGAGAGAGCATGCACAAGCACAGAGGGAAGGCAGAGGGGGAGGGGCAAAGCACAGAGCCCCATGCTCGGGGCTTGATCCCATGACCCTGAGATCATGACTGAGCTGAAATCAAGAGTCTGATGGTCAGCCCACAGAGCCACCCAGGCACCCTGAGTATTTAGGATTTTTAAACCAAAGGCACATTGTTCAAGATTTGCAAATAAATTTGGAATGTACTTATAGAGAATGTTTTAAACATAAGGTGATGTTTTGACCATTCGGCTAGGATCTGGAAGCCCTTCCCAGTGACTGGCACTCCAGGGAACATGTTTGGCTGGATTCTGAACATCCCTCCCTGCTTTCTACCTGACTCAGAGCTGGGTCTACTCTATCAGGTCTGAGATTATCAAGAGTTACCTGGAGAAGGCCAGAGGGTCTCACACAAAGCTGGACCCTGTCTTCTATTTGTAGATCACCAGATGACCTCCTCCAAAAGAGAGGACAAAGAAAGGAGCAAGGAGCTAAGGCACCTCGTAGAGGCAGTGATTTTATGTGTCTTCTTAATTATTACATTCTCAGTGGCAAGGAGGACATGCCTAGGAAGACACAGTAAGCATGCCATAAATGTTTGTGAAACAAATAAACTTACTCCTCACGGTAATACTGACAGCAATGAATTAACACCAATTTACTGAAGAAGCTCAGACTGGTAAGTGGAAAAACTGGGATTTGAACCTAGGGCTAGATCTTTCCACTATATTACATGATTTACTGGAAAGTCCTCTCCCCCAACAAATTCAAGTCATTCCAAGAGACTTCTTGAATACAGATATCTTCCTTTGCCACAACTTTAAGTGATCTCTGCGCAAAAATTTGCAGAAGGTCCACCATAAGCTAAAGCAGCCAACCAAATAATCTAGGCTTTAATAGATATTTTAGGAAGCATCCAGCTCAACTTCCCAACCAAAGAGGAAGAAAATGTATATTACTTTCCACAATGCCTGGCACATGCTAAGTGCTTAGTAAGCATTAATTCCTCATAATGCAAGCAGCTCACGGTAGGCTGAGGTCCCAGTCTTGGCCAGAACACTTTCATTTGCTATATTACAACTTTATGAGATATTGTATTTTGATAAAGAACAGTTCCCCCTTGAAATGTAAACAATCATGAAATCAGTGACTTTGTTTTGTTCACTGATGCACACTCCTAGTGCAAGAATAGGGCCTTTTCTGTGGCAGGTACCAAAAAAAAAAAAAAAAAATCTATGTTTTGAATATATGATGAGTGTGTGAGTAGTTGTTGAAGGGTTTTAGAAACAGTAATTGCTAAAGAAATCCAGAGGAGTAGCTGGTGCCCCAGCATGGCTGGTGGCCCCTGGGGGCATCATTTGAAGTTATGTGATACTGTGGTAGATGAATGGTTCTCAAGCTGTGGTCTGGGCTCTGCATAAGAGTGTCCATGATCTGGCCCAAATGACAGGTGTAGGATGAACTCATAAGAAAGGTTGGGAAACTCACCAACCACAAGATGCACTGTGATCTCCCTCCTTCTCTTGCTACTCCTCTTCCTCAACCCTCCCATCCTCTACTCCATAGAGAACCCAGATTTGTACCCCATCACCCTTACCTCTGCAGCATGAAATGAAATGAAATCAGGTCATCAAGGAATCCATAAGATGAAAATTGAGAAGAAAAATCTATTTTAATTGGTCATATGCCCTGGGCCGGGGGTGGGGGTGGCGAGTGTTGGTGCTTTTGGCAGCTGATTCTTAAATGAGAAAACAAATGAGGAAAATCTTAAAAAAATTAATACCTTTGACTTTTAAAAAAGAAATCGAATAGCTTTGTGTTATCTTCTGTAACCTTTATAAATCCTTCACTGAGGGTGTTTCCTACAGAATCTCTGAAAAACATTATATCACATGACACTACCACCAGATTTCATAATTAAAGAAGAAAAGCGGGTGCCTGGGTGGCTCAGTTGGTTAAGCTTAAGCATCTGGCTCTTGATTTTGGCTCAGGTCATGATCTCAGGGTCCTGGATCGAGCCCCACATCAGGCTCCCCAGTCAGTGGGGAGTCTGCTTGTCTCCCTCTCCCTCTGCCCCTCCCCCTGCTTGCTCTCTCTGTCTCTCTCAAATAAATAAATAAATCTTTAAAAAAAAAAAAGGAAAGCATCTTTCTAGGTGTAGTACACTCCAAGCCCACCGTAGCCCCAATTCTGTGTATTTGCTCACAAAATGTTGACTATGTCCCTTGGATATTTGTTGATCAAAGTTCCAGCCATGCTGCTGAAAGGGTGTTCTGTTCTGTTTTCAAAGTGATTATTAAGCCACTTTAAAAACACTTTAACTTGTGGGTTTGCCTCACTCTATTTGAGTCCAAATTTCACAACCATGTAATGAAGCAAGCCTTATGGTACTGTCTATGTCATCCTAATTTATCAGGAAAACATAATCTTGCACATCTTTTCCAAGTGCCTCCCCCCACCCCTATAGCCATGTCCAGGGCTGTCTGTCTTTTTTTCTGGCTTGGTGTGTGCCCTGGGTTCCAGGATTGAAGGCTCACTGCATCAAACCTATAAGGTTGCAAATCTCCTTTACCACTTTCCTACTAGCCTGCCCCCTTTTCCTGTTCTCAGCCTTCAGACACTTCTGTGTTCTTGGAGTAATCAAGGTTTTATTGTAAAAATGTATCTGAATCCCCCAAAGAGCTCTGAAATATTTGTATCGTTTTTCTGTCTGCTTCAATGGGTATTTTGTCTGAATTGTGAGCATGGGAAACATAAAAAGAAAAAATTAAAAAGAAATATGTAGACTGTAAGACTTGGTAAGAAAACCATGAACAATGTTTCAGTGAGTAAACCATGAAAAAAGAACACATTTAACCAATCTGCTATTTTCTTTATGATTTGCTCCTATTGGAATGACTGAACATTTATTTAGACTTCAGATATGATCTTCACGTAGTTTAAGCACTGGACTATTTTACTTTAGAATTATTTGACCAATTTTAAAAGATACTTAATCATATTAAAAATGTATTTAAAAGAGATCATCAACCATTTCTTTCAGAAACATCAATTTCCCAAGTTTTCCTGACTATTTATGGCCCACAAAGTGCAAAGGGCCTTAGTTTCCATGCATGATTCTGATATACTTTATAAAAGTGAATTCAGGAATTTCCAGATTATTGTTCTTAGCTAACTTCTATCAGTGATAAAAGAATCCAATGGTCCATATCGTATTAACCGAGGACAGAAATATCTACTCTACCTGGTATTTTAAAGAACAGTTGCTAAGCACAGAATGAAACAGAAAGAGAACCAAGTCTTGGGAAAGGCACTTGACCCCTCTGGGCTTAGGAGAGATCCAAGAGGTTAGACTTCACACTGGATCATTCATATTCTTTCACTTTTTGCCACACCTGCATGAAAACGGTTTACCTGATAAATTCCGCCCCCTCCCACTTTCAGAAACATTGAGCTAAATGAATTTTAATGTTCACTTTTTACATCTTTGGTTTTCCTTTTTAAGGTTCCTTTCTGTGGAGCTGTGGGATCTATTTAATGAAGCAGCAATACCTCTCCTTAGCTTTGACCGGAAAAGGCATAATCAAAAGCCGTTTTTATGGCGTTTATCTCATATTCAGAGAAAATAGATGTCAAGTGTCAGAACAAAATAAGTTGTGTATCAAAGTCAAAGTCTTCATCCTTTTGTCTATTTGAAAAAGCCACCTATTCTTCAGCTGATGGATTCCTAAGAATTCCGATTAGTTTTCTTCCTGTCTTCATGTTGAGTTTGATCTTACTTAGCATGTGAGTGCAGTTCCTCCTCTCTCCCTTTTCTTGATATTATTTGTGGCTCACAATCCTTCGGGTTTCTTTCTCACGGCATCTTAGATCCTTATGATTTCTGAACACTTTTTTAATGTTTGAATTTGAATGTTGACATGTTTCTATGAAGAAAGGAAGTGATCACCGCGAGCCATCGGATATATTTTTAAGAAGAAATCTGGAAATCTAGAAAGGAAGTTACGAGAATGCTGAAAACCCAGAGAGATATCCTACAGGAAACCAAAATTTAAAAAGGAGGTTGCAAGAAAACCTCAGACATTCCATAAGTTTTGCATGACACCCAAGAGTTCTATTTTTTTTTTTTTCCATTTTTGGCTCACCCATCTGTTATTTTGATTTATTAATTTTTTTTGGCAACACTGTTGACATGCTGTCTTTCATATAAATTTACAACTTTAGCCCTTTCTGGAAATAGAAGCTTTTTCTAATTTCCCTTAAAACATGAGTCACTGGATGGAAGTCATGCAGGATAGGACAGGGGAGAGGAGGGAGGTGGGAATGAAAAGGGGGCTAGTCACTCAGCGCTGCCTCACGTACGTGGATGTGAGCCACTCGGATGGGCGCATGCATGCTGAGAGTCCACTGCACCAGCAATCCTGTGCTCCTGCTTGGGGTTCTTGTGAATAAGTGAAGCTGCAGGTTTTCCTAGGGGTAGCTCTGTCCTGAGGAACACACATTCTCCTGTCTCGGCCCTACTGAGAAAAAAAGAGGTAAAGGTTAAAAATGTCCTCTGTTCAGTTTTTAGTAAAACGAACTTCGTACAATTCAGTTGTATGATAATTTTAGGAGTACGAAAAGAAAGAAGTGGTACTATCTAGACACTGTATAAACAGAAGTTATTCTGCAACCACATGCAACCCACCCTATCAGAGGGTGACTTAATTAGACTGCAGTGGGACCTGGGTGTGGGTTTCTTTCTAAACCCCAAGGCGATTTTCAGGTATAACTAAGTTTGAGAACCATAGATGTAGAATGAAGGGCTAATTCTTAGCTGTTTATTTTCATTTTAACCATGGTTATTAAAGTATAGCTTTTTAAATAATGTGGTGTTATGCCAATATTTCTTTAACCATTTTCAACCTCTTCTGCAAATAACACCATATAAAGGCTTCATCAATTTAGATTATTTTTTAAAAAAAGATTTCAATAAACAACCCTGACTACCCCATCTTCTAATTCTGTCAAATCCTATTTACTCTATTTTCTTCTTCCAAATGAGTTTAGCATTCTGGGCTGATAGCATCTAAAAGAAAAATAAACCTGTGGAGAGAGAAGTATTACAAAGAAAATAAAAATCCTATTTCATACCCTGGATAAATAAATCAATTAACTTGAAGTATGGCTAAATTCCTTACTTGATAAAGGGTATCTCCCTAATGCTAATAAATACAAACATGATATTTATTAATAAAATATAAGAAATATTGGCTTTGAATTCAGCAATAAGACAAGGATGCTTGCTGTCAATACTTCCGTTCAACATTGTTAAGAGATCATAGTTGTCAGAGTAAGGCAAGATGAACAAGTTATAAATAATGGAAAGAAAGAAATAAAACTGACAATATTCATAGATGCTACACAAGAAAATCCATGAGGAACTTCAGACAAATTATTCGGATTAATTACAGCGTACAACAAGGTTGCAGGATATATCAAGATACAAACAACCATTACCTTCCTTGATATTGGTGACAAATAGGGAAATTTCCATTCTTAAAAACTGACATTTACAATAGCTGCAAAACCCCAAACAACTTATGGCCAAAGGTAACAAAATTTGGGCTAGACATTTATGAATAAACTTACAAAACTTTATTTAAAAATAATTACTGGGACTCCTGGGTGGCTCAGTCGTTAAGCGTCTGCCTTCGGCTCAGGTCCTGGGATCGAGCCCCGCATCGGGAGTCCCTGCTGGGCGGGAAGCCTGCTTCTCCCTCTCCCACTCCCCTTGCTTGTATTCCCTCTCTCACTGTCTCTCTCTCTGTCAAATAAATAAATAAAATCCTTAAAAAAATAAGATAATTATAAAGACTGAAATAAATGGAGAGAAAAAAACATTTATAGAAACACATCATATTACAAAGATGTTGTTTTCTTCCCTAATTAATTTATGAATTCAGTGCACTGTCAATAAAAATTTTGTAAAGAATATGTGATAAATGAATTCTAAAATGTACATAAAATAACAAAGGTACAATGAAAGTCAAGCCAATTTTGAAGAAGAGCATATTAGAAAAGGAACTTGTCCCAATATAAATAAAAAATTATTATAAAAGTAGAGCAGTTAAAATGTTGTGTAACTATCACAGAAAAATATACTAATAGACAGAATTGAAATATATGACAAAGTGGCATTGCTAATTGGTGGTAAAAGATATACTATCCAATGTCTGACACTATGGAACAAAATCCAACGGAATCATTAGTATCCACAGAAATCAATTGCAGTTGGAGTCTCCTGGGTGGCTTAGTTGGTTAAGTGTCTACCTTCGGCTCAGGCCATGATCCCAGAGTCCTGGGAGTCCTGGGAGTATTGGGATTGAGCCCTGTGTGGGGCTCCCTAACTCAGTGGGGAACCTGCTTCTCCCTATCCCTCTGCCCCTCCCCCTGTTTCTACTCTCTCTCAAAAAATAATTTTGAATTTATATGATATTACCATTTAATACATAAATAATTTATAAATAATAAATATTATTTATATATTTATTTTTTATTATTTAGAAAAAGGATATGAAAAGGTGATTCATAGAAAAGAAAAACCATCAAAATAGACAATAAATTTACAAAAATATTCTCAATACAAATCAGAGAAATACCAATGAGATGTTATCTTACATCCATCAGATTGGTGAAAATTAATTTTGACAATGCAAAATGTGGCATGTAGGAAGAAAAAGATATATAGCAGTTAAAACAAATAAATTATAGCCATGGTTTTTAGTTTGGGAGGTGAGGGATAATTTTGTCCCCACAAAGAATAATGGGTAATGTCCGGAGACATTTTTGTTGTCACAACTGGGCTGGGGACATAGAGGTGCATATTATTGGCATCTAGTACTGTTGTTTCACAATAGAGAATTCTTTTGCCCAAAATGTCAATAATGCTGAGCTTGAGAAACCCAGAATTAGAGCTACAATCACCATGGATTATTATCATAAAAAGTAAAGATGATTTATCAGTTTTTTTCTGTGATGTTTTTGGGGTTGTATTTAGGCACATTTTGTCTAGCCCAAAGTCTCTTATATTTTCTTCTAAACATTTTAGCTTTACATTTTTGAATTTCACTCAGTTCAAAATATTTGTTAATTTCCCTTGAAACTTTCATTTTGACTCATGTGTTACCTCAACCCATGGATTTAAATTCCAAAATGTCTGAGTATTTGGAAAATTTACAGATATATTTCTATTTTATTTCTAGTTTACTTTGGTTATGGTGGGAGAACATACCTTAAATTTTTAAAAATATATCACGTTTTGTTTTAAGGCCCATGATATGATCTATCTTAACAAATGATTCATGTGTGAAAAAAATGTGTATTTTGTTGTTGTTGGATAGAGTGCTTGGCAATTGTGATTTAGGTCAAGCTGGTAGATGGTGTTGAGTCTTCTGCACATTGCTGACTTTATGTATACTTGTTCTATTGATTGCTGAGAGAAGAGTATTCAAGTCTCCAAATATATTTGTGGGCATATCTATTTCTCCTTGCACTGCTATCCATTTTTGTTTTATGTATTGTGAAGCTCTATTGTTAGGTACAAACACATTTAGGACTGTTATGTCTTCTTGGTGATAGACCATTTTGTAATTATTTAATGTTCCTCTTTATCCCTAAAATATTCCTGATTCTGCAATCTACTGTGTATTAATATAACCCCTCCACAGGGCACCTGGGTGGCTCAGTCAGTTAAGCATCTGCCTTCAGCTCAGGTCATGATCTCAGGGTCCTCCCATTGGGCTCCCTGCTCAGCAGGGAGTCTGCTTCTCCCTCTTCCTCTGTGTGCTCTTTCTCTCTCTCAAATTAATTAATTAATTAATTAAAAAATATTATAGCCCCTCCAGCTTTCCTTTGATTAGCATTCATATTGTATTTCCTGTTCCATCTTTTTACTTTTAACTTATATGAATCATTATATTTAAAATGTGTTTCTAATAGAATAATGTTTGATCTTTTTCTTAAATCCAATTTGACAATCTGTACCTTTTAATTAATGTTGGAATCATTTATAAATTATAGATACGGTTGAATTTAGGTCTACCCTATGATTGTTTTCTCTTTGCTCCCTTTGGTTTTTTTCCACTTTTCCCTCTTCCTGATTTTTTTTTTGGATTACAAGAATATTTTTAGTATTCCATTACAACTTATTAATTGGTCTTTTGATAATATCACTTTGTATTAATTCTTAGTTGTTGATCAAAAAAATTGCAATATATATACCTTAACTTTCCAAAGTTTACTTAAAATTAATATTTTACCATCTCAAGTAAAATGTAGAAGTCTTGCAACCATATAAATTCTTAAGATACTTCCCCAAGATATTTACCATTTGAGATGTTTTTATCTCATTCCTGAAGTTCCAAGCTTCTCTTTGTTATCACTTCTCTTCAGGCTGGAAAACTTCCTTCAGCATTTTTTTAACATGTCTGCTGATGATGAATTCTTAGTTTTCTTTCATCTGAGGTCTTTATTTTGCTCTCATTCCTGAGGATATTTTCAGGGTTGACAGTTCTTTTCTTTCAACACTATAAAGATGTCGCACTCTCTTCTGGCTTCCAAAGTGTCTAGATATGAGAAGCCATCTTTCAAATAGTTTTCCCCATATGTAGTGTATCATTTTTCTCCCCTCTGGCTGCTTTCACATTTTTTTCTTTATCTTTGGTTTTCAAAAGTTTGAATTTGATGTGTCTGGGCATGACTTTCTATGAATTTATCCTGTTTGGGATTTGCTGGGCTTCTTAAATCTGTAAATGTATGCCTTCTACCATATCTGGGCAATTTTTAGTCATTATTTATTCAATAGTTTTTCAGCATCAATAGCATTCTCTTTGTTAATTGGGACTCCAGTGACACAAATGTTAGATATTTTCCTAATGATTTCTGAGGCTGTGTTTATTTTTTAAAGTTTTTTTTCCCTGCTATTCTGGGATAATTTGGATAAATTGAATAATTTATATTGATTTATCTGTAAGTTTGCTGACTCCTTTATTATCTCCATCATACTACTGAGCCTGCCCAGTGAATTGTTTAGTTAAAATGTTATGTTTCTTCCATTCTAAAATTTTCATTTGCTTCTTTTTTTAAAGTTTCTATTTTTCTGCTGTGAGCTTCTGTTTTTCCATATCTCATTAATGTCTACTTTTATCTTATGGGAAATGGTTAATAATGGTGGTTTAAAATCTTTGTTTAAAAATGTGTTTAAGGCTTTTATTTCTGAATCATGGATTTTACTGTATCTTGAACGTTTTCATGAATCTTTAGTTTTCTGGTCTATTTCTTTTTTAGGAAGTGAGTATGCAGACAAAATCATTTCCTGTGATATTCTTGGACATTCTAGGATCACCAGTCAAGTAAAATGACAGAACAATGGTCAGGACTTCTATGTAATACTTAAATTATATATTCAGACCTATACACTAATCTGAATTTCCACATTGGGAAATGCACAGCAGAACATCAACTGTTTATGCTCTTATCACCATAAACCCCCAAATATGACTATTTATCTCTTCTTTCTTACTGTTTTTCAGCTCTCAACTGTAACTATTTAACACTAACTTGTAATTACCTACCCCTCCCCCTACTTCTTTCAGCTCCTCTCAACCTCCATATTACTCTCCAATTCTTCAATAGTTTCAAGGAGTATTAAAGAACTCCTTATTTACACCAGTGCTACCCAAAGTCACTAGCAATGTCCAGCATCACCTAGGAACTTACTAGAAATGTAAATTCCCAGGTCCCCTACTCAAACCTATTGAGTTAGAAACTCTGGGGGTTGGACCCAGGAATCATTTTGAACAAGATCTCTCAGTCATTCTTCTGTGTGTTAAAGTTTGAGAAGCACTGGTCTAGGTGACAAATTCCTTAAGCTAATTTGAATAGCTGAGAAAACACTGGGGAGCTGATAAAATTTAGCAAATGGAAGAGGAAGCAGAGTTGCTATCAAAGACAGAACAGAGAGTGGTCAGACAGACAGCTCTCAGACAACCAAGAATGGGCATGGAGGGAGCTGAAAAGTCAGTGGGGATGATCCTAAGAGTGGCTATCAGATCTTTCGAGGTGTCAGATAGTACAGACATAAGGGCAAAAGAACATGCTCATAGATTACTTCAGGCAGTTACAGGAATATATGCATTATCAACTCCACATTGTTGTTGTAGAGTAAGAAAGTGGGGAGAATTCTTTTTTTTTTTTTTTTTTTTTTTTTTGGTATCTTGATAAATAAGCCAAATCCCTAAAATGACTTGACCACCATGTCATATTAGTAGTAGAAGTTGAACCTACAGTTGAGGTTGGGGCCTCTGTGATTTTAGTAATTGATAGGTGATTTTAGTAATTGATAGGTGATTTTAGTAATTGATAGGTGAGCCTAGACAAGTCTTACTGTGAGCAGTTCATCACCAACACTAATAATTTAAAAGACTGGGTAATAGGACATTACTTTATTCACCCAAGAATACCTTCCTTGTTACCAAACTTTTGGAAATAATGACTGAACAAATGGTAGTTGCAGAGACTGATTACTTGTTCAGACAATGTGAGTCCTGGGGGAGGTGAGTCTTCAAAAACTCCCCTTATGCACTCAGCGCTTTTAAAAGTACCTGTTTGCTAGAGACAAAAGCTTTACTATTTTCAAAAACTAGTTTGTGGTTAACACTGGAAATACAGTTGTTAAATCAATCCCAAATCCCTAGAGAGTATCCTAGAACGAATTTAGAGTGATTTGTCATCCCTTTACATTACCAACAGGCAGAATAGACTTTGACCCAAGGTGCTTGGGTGTAGCCATGTTTATATAATAATTAAGACTAGGATTTGAGCTTCAGCGTTGATAGGTAGTATTAAGGTGGAGATAACAGAGTCTCTAAAGCCAATTTTGCAGTTCAATGTAGCCTCATTGATCTTATTTTAATAACTCCATTCATTTTGCTCTGGAAAGCATTCCCATTTAGTTTTCTCTTCACGGTTTGCTGTGATAGATGCAAGCATAAAAAGTCTGAAAGTAAAAAGACTCTAAGAGGGGGATTTAGGAAGTCTTAAAGCAAAGAATCTCTAAAGCCAGGTTACCACCCCAGGTGTCAGGAATAAGAAGTCCCTCTTGCAGTAGGAGAGGGGAAGGACCCCTCTTGCATAAAGGTCTGGAGAGGAAAGTTAGACAAGGTAACTAGTTCCTTTAATGGGTCCCATGAATGAAGTGGGGTGGATCAGATAGTCTTTTTTTCTAAATCTAAAATGGATAAGTAATAGGCTATCTCACTAACCTGAGGAAGCCTAGTCATGGGAAGCCAGGCACATGAGGTGGTTATTCTGGAAGATGCTCTCTACGTATTCCAGATCACAGCCAAAGCACTGATTGATATGGGAGAGCAATGTCCCAGATCTGGTGAAAGAGCTCGCACCACTGAGAAGGGAAGTAGGCTTCTGGTCTCCAAAATTCTTAGGAAGGGTGGATGGTCAGAACTGAGGAGGGACACTGGAGGTAGAAGCTCAAGGCAGATGGCAGGGAAGTGGCATTTCTGCGTTTTGGTAACAACCAGGGCTTGGTAGTGAAGTGTTATTCTAGTAGGCCAACCTGGGGCCATCAGATTCTGACTGTCCAGTGGGGAACCTGAAATCATAGTCTCCCTTTTGTGTCAAACAATCTATTCCTTCTTTTTTCTTAGAGTCTCTCTCTCTCTTTCTCTTTATGCCATATTTACTCCTGACTAAGAGAATAGAATGAAGCTAAAGTTCATTCCTTCAGATTCATGGTTTGTACGGTCTCGCCTTGTTCCCATTCCTGCCTGCTTATTCAGCTCTCTTCCCAGGCCCTGCGGCTTGCACAGCACTCCATTTCCATGCAGAGCTTAGACAGCTTTCTTTTCTCTCCCTTGTAAATGCAGCCTGCCCTCACCCCACCTCCTGGCCCCCCACAAGGAAGGAAGAACAGGCAGAAAAACTGAGAAAGTCTTAGCCAGGCCTAGGAATTCTCAATACTGTGTCTATTTCTGCCTTGGATTTTGCTGCCCCATTAAAGCATTTATCTGAAGTTTCCCATGCATATGTTAGCAATTACTGGTGTAACCTGTCACTGCTTAGAGAAAAATCTGCAAAAAAAAAGACATCATATTCAGTGCCTTTTCCTCTCCTTCAACTTTTTCTTTTTGTATAGGCAGTGCCAAAACAGCTGATAATATCACTTCGAGGAGGAAATTTCATAGAGACTGGGTTTCATTAGCGTTGAATAAAAGGAGTGCTCTGGGAAATCTTGATGTCCCTGGGAGTCATTGACTCTTCTCTCCGGGCTTCTCTTCCAAAGTCAGGTCTCCCTGGGATCCTATCATGTCTAAAAAGAGGTGGGTTTCCTCCTAGGAGGATGCTGTGTGTACCAAGCACAGAGAGAGCCCAGAGGCAGTGGAGTCCCTGAGCTGTGGGTGGACCCTAGACATTGATCAGATATCTGATCAAGTTCTCACATAGCCCTAAAGAAGTGTTGGAAGCCAAAAAACAAAACAAAACAAAACAAAACAAAACAAAAAAACAAGAAGTGTTGGAAGCATTTCCACCCACTGGCGTGTGACAATGGTTGAGATAGTTTTCTTGACCTATCACACATCTCCTTGAATTCTTCATCACCTTTCTCACCTAGAAAGGCCTTCATTTACACCTTTGCACATCTGGTGCTTTGGAGCAATTGTGTTATGGGAAAACAACCAGGGAAAACACTTTTGGGTTGTGAAAACAAGAGAATTTCCTTGATTTGCATTGTTTTTCATATGCTTTTAAAGCTTCAACTTGGAAAGTCACTTACCAGAGAGGAGTTTACATATTCCCCGAGATTAAGTTACCAGATGTGATTTTAAAGTATAATGCAAAATAACCTGCCTGATATCAGCATTACATCTCTGACAGGAATGCTGTCAGAAAGGAGAATAGTCTGTTAGAGACACTCTCTTTAAATGTGTTTCTCTGCAACTGGTCACTGAAATTGACAGTGATTTCCTGCACAATGTAGACTTTCTCCATTTCATCTTTAATTTCTAAAATGGTGTCACTTGTGGGTGAATGTGGGTCTCTGCCATAGAACTAAATGCCCTTCTGTTTCTTTTCAGTGCCTATGAATACAATCACCTACGAATGCCAGCCAGACCACACCTCCCTGGACTGCTGAGATTTATTAGAAGGACAGCTCCCTGCGGTGCCAGCAAATCTTGAATCTCTGGCGAATAGACAATGTGCAGGCTGAGGAATAGCACCATCATGAATTCACACATTCACAGTAGGTTTTGTCTCATTATCTTTTATATCTTTGGGGATGAACATTTCTTCCCAATGCTAGTAGGTCAGACTGCCCTTAGGAACTGTGATATAAAATGAGAGTCCTAGAAAATTAGCCTTTAAAACTCTTGAAATGCTCCTCTTCCTTTTCACCTTCCTCAACTAACTGTTTTGCTTCCCTCTGTTCTAATTGCTTAAATACATAGTTATTTTCATGGAAATTACTGTGTCTTTTAAATCATTTGGAACAGTTGGTTTTCTTCGGCTCCCCCACTACTCAAAAACCAGAGAGGTCTTGCTTCCCAACATTTTCGTTTTCTTCTGGAAACTTCAGGAATTGAATTAGGCAAGGATTCAGAACTGAGAGATAGTAGAAGGGACTTTATGTAAACAGAGAATAAAAGGTTAGGATGAGGAAGAATCTCCATGAGAGTGAAAATAGCCAATGCCTCCAATTATATCCAACTATGTGCCCACTTCACTGAGGGGCCCTTCAGACCTTAGCTCCGGGAAAGGAAAGGGGCAGCGTTAGCATTTCCATCAACAATGTCAGGACTCTCCTAACCAGCCCCTCCTCTCCCCAGTATCTCTCTTATCAGTCTTCCAAGGTGTCAGAAACTCTTGATAATGCCTTTCTTTATCTTCAAAAACACAATGTAGAAAATGTTGATTTAAGGTAATGAAAATTTTTGTTGGAAGGCAAATACCTCCTCTATGAGGAGTAACTTATTAAACCAGTGTCACCCTAGAAAACAATAGGTTATCAGATTGCTATACTCAGTTAACAGAATCCCAGGAGAATGGGATGAAGGAAAGGTCAGCTTTGAAGAATGTTTGGGGTACAATCATTAAGGGATCACTTTGTAGGTGGTTATTTTGGAAAGATGAAAGAGAGAAAGGGTAATGCTTAGAAGGAGAAGACAGAGGGAAAGGAGAATCTATAAGAGACCTTTACTTAAAATCTGAGGGAATGCTTGTGTCTTCGTTTTTCATGGATAGGTGGACACATAAATGGGAGTCTTAAAGAATTCAGCATTTATGGAATTAGAAAATAGAGAACTAAAAATACTAGTTTCATGTTGCTAAACTGGTCATGCTTTTATCTTAAATTACAAATAGGCAGAAGGGGCTATCCTTGGCTTTTGACCTAGTGAACAGTGTGTAAACCAATCCACAGAGACACTAGGGATAGCCTCCCTGACTACATTTTTCTGTAATCTGAAAGACCAAAATCTGCTTTCCTGTTTACAACTGAAAGAGAATGTTGGAGAGAATTCATGTTGGGATTGGAGAAAATTGTTTAGCTCACAGGCATCCATCTGAAGCAGTGGTAACCTTTAGTTATTATTTAATAGCATTATGCTAATGAGATAAAGCAAACTTGATAATGTCTGTGGTTGCTTGTCTAATCTAAAAGATCACATGCTTTTGCCATTTAGCTATTTGTCTACAATGAATCTTCAAAGAAAAGAAGAGAAGAAAGGTTAAAAAAAAAGGTCCATTTTCACAGTTGTCATCAGGTTTGGTGGGAAGGAATGTTAAAAAAATCTCAGCAAAAGTCTAATTTGGGATGATCAGCTGATTTAATACATCTATACTTTCTCTTTCCCTAATAGCCAAAATAATCAAGTGTTGGCTGTTTGACATGCTGGAAATGTCACATGTAGTCAATAGACAGCAGTCATTATTATTGTGTAGTGACGTGTTTTGTGAGGAAATGCTGAACAAGTAGAAAAAGGAAATGAACTGTACTTCGATGAAAAGACTAAGACAACCCAATCCATAGTAGAAATTGAAAAGAACAGTCTTCTCATCAAAATCAATAAAAAGGGAACTGCATGATATTTTATTGTATACTTTGTCTAGATCATCTGATTAAATCTGGAATTATGGAAACACAATATCTAGAAAGTTAATTTTTTTTTTTTTTTTTTTGGTTAGGGCAAGTGGAGATATTGTAATTGAGATGGTATTAACCATGGGATTTTTCTAGAAGGCAAGAAAAGGCAGAACACCATTAGTTCCATGAATAGTACACCTTGTTGATAGCATACAATCTATCTTTACAAAAAATATTTCCATGAAATGTGGCTCATTTCAGTTAAGCCTCTGCCTTTGGCTCAGGTCATGATCTCCAGGTCCTGGGATGGAGCCCTGCCTTGGGCTTCCTGCTCAGCAGGGAGTCTGCTTCTCTCTCTCTCTCTCTCCCTCTGCCCCTCCTCCCTGCTCGTTCTCTCTCTCTCTCTCAAATAAATGAAAATCTTAAAAAAAAAGATGTGTCAAATTGAAAGATTTCATTGCCAGCTTGGTTTTTAGATGGTGGATTTAAGTGTAATTTGAAAGGGAATCTTGTTAATTGCACTCTATTTGACGGGACAAATACAAAATTATGTCAAAATGAAATTGAGGCCTCATTTCTTTCATCCAGTAATTTGTGATTTCTATTTTTTAAAAATATCAAAATTGAAATGACTATCATTAGCTAATTTTGTGTGCCTCATAGTAATACCTTCCAACCCCCACTTAGAAACTGAGACACTTCCAAATTTAATAGCAACATGGGGCGAATGGCAGGCAGAGTGACATTTTCTGGGACTCAAGTATTTCCTAGTATTTGGTCACAAGTGTTCAGTATCTCCTTCCAATAATAAACATAAAGCTAATTTCCTGTTCTCTCCTGAGTGTGATATATTTGTCACTCTCTTAACTGTTCCCTTTCAGCCAGAGGACCCAGCCTCATTTAGATGAGTCATTTTGTGAGGTTCTGAAGCAAGGTGCTAGCGGAAACAAAACAAAACAAAACCCCGAAAGCTGTTCCAAAAGGGATTTTGTCATCACAGTTTATACAGCTAACTGATGATGGCAAATCTTAGGGCCTGAAAGAGGCAGACACTTGAGTAAAAGTGAGCAAAATGGAACTGTCACATCCACTATCTTCATACAGTTTTCCAACGTGTTTGCTGTAATAAATTCTTTTTAAAAAGACATCATTAAGTTCTTTATAAAAACAAAATGTTTCTAAAAAAAAAAAAAAAGCCCAAAAAACTTTCTGACTTTATAAAGTACACATGACTCTAGCATAATGTGAAACATCCAGACTATCATAATAAGATTAGTGACCTACAGCTAGACAGCCAGACCATCTATCTATCCATAAATGTTTTAATGTAAAATTTACTATAAAATTTAAATACTTAAAAGAATTTTAAGAATGGAAATATGTGGGCAGAGGATCCGCTTATCCAATGTAAAATGGTGATAACGTGGAATTCATGGTAAGGAAAGGGAGGGGTTGCTTCCAATCATCATCAAAACACACACACACACACACACAAACCTACAATGGATTAAACTGGTCTAGAGCAAGGTAATTTACTTTTTCCAAAGTTAAAATCCCTTCCAGTATCTCCAACTGCACTTTGCTTCTTTCATAGTTTCCATTGACTGAGCTTCTGGCTGGGACTGACCCAAACAAAACTGGTAGGTAGGGCTTGTCTTTGTATTTTCCAGTTTGGCATCATATTTTCCAGGTTTTCGTACTGCCTCCACTTACAAGAGCTCCTCTTCTTTGATGCTTGTTCTTGAGCCTGACATCTTCGTTTTACGCAACATTTTACTCTTCTAACTTCCATCAGAAATTATTTTTTCTGTGTGTTCTCTTGAAGTCCTCAAGGTGACTGAAGGCTAGTATGTATCATAATGCTTGGTGCTAAGATTTCAAAGGACACTTATGCCTTGGTGTGTTTGCAGGCCCCTATTTTAAAAGGCCACTTGGGGCCATTGTTTTGTAATCCAAAGGATTGATTCTAATGGTGAAAGTTGGACATCTGTGGGTGGATGTGTCTTTGTTTCTTTAAAACATGCCTCCTAGTTGACTGCCTACTCCACTAGGTCTCAGGAAGGCCACCCTTCCTCCTACTTAAACAGTAAATCACACAGGCTCCTACCACAAACTGGAATACATCCTCAGTGCAGGTGAGTGGATCCTACTGTTTCTCTATGACAGGCGCTCTGGCCAGGGCTTCTCAAGAAGCATGACTCAGTGTTAACTCTAGTAAGAGGTCATTGCTGACTCTGTAAAATTTATGGACACTATAGGCATCAGCTGTTTTCTCCCGTCTCAGTGGCTTTACCCTTCCTTTGCATTGTTTCCTAGAGGAGGCATCATCAGAAGCAGCTAAAGTGACAACAGTGGATTAACCAGAAAATTTCACATTAAACCTTCTTTTTCTTCTACGGTAGACTCTTTCCAAGTGTGAAGTTGCCATCCACAGGATAGATGATCTCTTAAAATCTTGGAGAGAAACATCTTTCAACTGTGTTTGTGGGGAATAAACATAGCACAGAAAAAGAAAATCTGGGACACTCTTCTTCCTAATGCACTTGGCTGCCTGGTTGCCTGACTTACAAAAACAGTTGGAGCTATAAATGTTAAATTTGGCTTAAAGAAGTCTTCAGTGAGAAATACCACCCTGAATTTTGAAAAGGGAAAAAAAATTAAAACTATTATTAAAAGTTAATGTGGTTAAATTTACAAGTCTGCGCGTGTGTAAATTCAACACTTCAATCTGCTAATTTGCCAAGGCATAATTAACTCACAGTCTATAAATGCACTGAGATGCTCGGGGAGAAACATGTGGTCTTCTCAAAATTTATGGGAGTTGGAAATAATCAATTCCCGCCTTCAGGGAGTTTGCAGTCTAAGAGGTAAAAAGATCACGATGTATAATTTATAAGCAGACATTAGTGTAAGCAAACTGGAAAATATCGAGGGGCTTAATTAGGAATTAGGTTTGCAAGTTGGGGTTTCTTGCATTCAGAGGTGGGCATCTGAATTATTACTTCAGTCGTGGGAAGCATCTGACATATTTAGTGGAAGAGCTGACGGCTGTTTCCATGACTTGAGCGCTTTAGAAAGCTTTAGGCTCTTGGAGCCTCTGGATTAATGTAGAAAAATGAGGGGCACCTGGGTGGCTCAGTCGTTAAGCGTCTGCCTTCGGCTCAGGTCATGATCCCAGGGTCCTGGGATCGAGCCCCGCATCGGGCTCCCTGCTCTGCGGGAAGCCTGCTTCTCCCACTCCTGCTCCCCCTGCTTGTATTCCCTCTCTCACTATGTTTCTGTCAAATAAAATAAAATCTTTAAAAAAAAAAAGAAAAGAAAAGAAAAATGAAACTGAAGCAGATTTTATGGGGGTGGGAGGGAGGAGATGGGGAGATTGTAGATGTCAAGGACATAGCAGTTGGTAATTTATAACCCAGATACAAAAGATCTGAGTTTGTTCCAGGGAGATTTTAGAGATATTTAAAGAGAATGGGAAAATTTTCCCCTATAACTAAGGCAATGCATATTTATTGTAGAAAGCTTGTAAACTCAAGAAAGGCAAAAATTAGAATAAAAGTTGCTTCTGATCCCACCATTCAAAGACAACCATTATTAGTGTGCTTATATTCATCCTATTTCTTTTTTTAATATGTATCTCATTTTTCTTTCATGAGAACAGTATCCTTCTTATTAAATATGCTTTTTGAACTCACTTTTTGATTTTACCATGTCTCCTGAACATCTGGAAAGAGATTTCTGGGGAAAGGGGTTTAAGATCAGCTGAACAGGGAAAGGACTAGAGAGAGGGCAGATGGTAACAAAGAAACATCAAACCAAAAATGTCTTACAGTCCAGTGGGAACATGCATGCCAGGGTGTATCTTATTATTTTTTTAAAGCATTTAGTGGGTCAATTTCTAGGGGTCCTTAAAGATGCGGGGAGCAAAGACCTGACTCAGGTCCCCGCTCCTTCCTTTACTAGCTATGTGCCCTTGACAAATTCCTAAACGTCTCTGAGCCTTAGATTCAAAAAAATTAACCATGCATTTTACTCTGAGTCAGTCTACATTCACATTCTTATTAGCTTCACAATAACTTTGTTGGGAAGGAATCAGTCACTGTGCTTTCCAGGTGAATAATTAGTAGCTTATAAGGCTAATTTTCTCAACACATCCCAAGTAGCAATCCGGTTGTCTTTCCACGGCATCTTGGGGCTTCTCTTGACTTCTCTTGTCTCATGGGGAAAAAAGGTGCTAAGATTACATGTGTCCTTTACCTCATTGTGTGTTGTGAGGATATATGACCTAATGCACATGAAACTTTTTGTAGGCTGCTAAGCACAGCAGATAAATTTTGTTTTCTTATGATCTCAAATCCAATTTCAGACTGTCCACTGGAGTGCGTGCTCTGATCTCTCTGGTAACCAACCCCTCAGCCATATGGATTTGTGTAGTTCCAGAGAGGTATCTTCCGATTACCTGAGCATGAGTTTTACCTAGCACACTATCGTGCAGTGGCCTTTCATTTCCCTTGTTTTCCTTACCAGCTGTGCATTGCTACTCAGTAAAAGTTGGTGTCAGCCTGCCAACGCATAGCCAACCCAAAATTTCAGCAAGTTAAGACATAGAGTCTGTTGCAATGTGGACAAAAATAAACCACATTCCACACCACGTCCAGACACTTTGAAGAAATCTAAGCCGATTTTTAAAAGATTGCTTTAGATAAATAAAACTTGAGCTAGCGAAGGAGGTCCTTTCCAGATGTCCAGCCAGGAAACCCCAGGTGCAAGTGAATCAGCAGCCGTGTTGTCTCATCTGAGACGGTGTGAGATCCGTGTGTCCACACGCAGCCAGGGTGTGGCTGAGCTCTTGGGCCTGCCTTCCTTCAGATGTGGCCAGGCTTGGGCTGATTCAGGGAGAAACACTGCTTCTTATTGAGTCACGAGGCTGTTCTGGAGCTTTGCTGGGCTTTGCTTGGGTAACTTGCCCAGGATCCCTGGTCCAGACCTAAAGCTGAGTCCAAAGTGGCAGAGCAGGTCGTCTCCTGGAGGTGATGGGGGTGGTGGCCAGGGAGATGGGGTTGGGGGGCTGGAAGCTACTTTTCAAAAGGTTCAGCCAATGTGTGGAGGGTTTGGAGAAGAATTTAAAATTCATCAGACTGACCTAAGAACAGACACAAATATGAGGGAGATTTATGAAAGGCCCTCATCTCTGTTCCCACTTGGCCCCTTTCATCAGGTAGAGGAACGACTTACAAGGTGATCAGCCAGCTCACTTGAGCAGCTGATTTATATTTTATCCTTGTAAAATTTCTCTTTAAAGTTTGATGTGCACTTGGCAGCTCATAATCTACTGAACTGGTCCATTCATTCAGGTCAGTCTGTCTTTTGGCAAATACTTGGCAAGCTGTCATGTGTCAGACCCTGTGGTGGCCACTGGGCACAGAGCGAATAAGAGAAACTGACTCTGAGATACTGTTTTAGTTTCCTGTTGTTGTACAACAGATTACCCCAAACGGGCTGAACCAGCACTCATTTATTATCTTGCACTTCTATAGATCAGCAGTCCGGGCAGAGCTTAGCTGGTCCTCTTCTCAGGGTCTCACGAGGCTGCAATCAAGGTATTGGCCAGAACTGCTATCGTACTGGAGACTTTGAGTTCTTCTCCAAGCTCTGTGGTTGTTGGCAGGAATCAGTTCCTTGCAGCTGTGAAACTCACGTAGCTTGCTTTTTTTGAGGCCAGAAGAAGAAAGTTCAGGGAACACCTCAGTGCTCTACTAAAGGGCTCATCCTTTAGTTTAGCCAACCCAAGATAATAGCTCTTTAATTAAATGAAAGCCAGCTGATTAGGGACCTTAATTACATCTGCAGAATTCCCTCACTTTACCATATGATGGTGCACAATCACTGGGGGGTGATGTCCCCTCCTATTCACAGCTCTTGCCTACACTCAAGGGGAGGCAATTATATGGACTTGAACATTAGGGTGAGGGAATCTTGGGAGCTATCTCAGAATGCTGCCTACCACCAATATTAAATAAGAAATTGCAGGAAAAAATACTAAACAATTAGAACCAGGCAAAACCCTGGGAGGGTGAAGTACAGGCTCCTACCAGAGTGGGTAGGAGGGAAGCTCAGCCTCCTTTGAGAGACTGGGGAGACCACCTGAGACCTGCAGACCAGCATCAAGCAAGGCTAAGGGAGGGAGCAGAGCTGGAGTGAGAGGAGATGAAGCGGGTTAATTAATGTAGCCTGAAACAAAGCAAAATCAAATCCAAGTGAATCTCTTATTATTCCCAGAAAGTGAAGTTGAGCATTTTCCCTGTGATAGGAAGCCAGAGGTATCTGTCTGTAGCAGGGACTGGATTCCTCCTGCAACAGGGATATGAGGAACAACAAAAGATCAAGACCAATTCTAGGAGGAGGTAGCATTAGGCGGGTTTAATGCATATTTTTCAAGCTGGCAGAAATATCTGTAAGCCTGACATTTTGGGTGGTTCCGTTATTTCCAATGCTGAATTAGAAAACTAAAGCATCATCTTTTATCTGTCTTTGAGCATTAAGACAGTCTTCTGGTCAGAGTAAACAGAGAAAAGAAATTTAAAAATACATATATTCAAGCTGGAAATCAAGAATGCTATTGTCAGCACTCTGACAGAACTAACAGATGGGAAGATTCATGGCCACTCTTTAATAAATATGTGCTGATTTTGGCCAAGAGTTGTAAAGTTCCATAGTCTCTAACATGCCCCTCCCCCTCTCATCCCAATCAGCCAAATTCAACTTGGTTGCCAAAATAGGGGGGGGATGACTAAAATGACCCAAAACACATGAGTACCTAAGATGTATGCCAAATATTTAAATGGAGAGGTTTTTCATTTGATTAAATTATAGGTCTCTCCCCCCGCCCCCCAACCAAGTTCCCTTTCTGTAAGTTTTAATGAATGTCTTCTACTGGAAAGACTCTGGAAAATGCCTTGGAATACACATGTTGAAAGCTGAACTATAAAAATTATGTCCACGAACCAACTTTACCAGAAACTTCCATGGAAGACAAATACACCATAAAGGTAGCAAATCCCTCTTCCCCTCAAATACAGATTATAGCCCAAAAGCTGTTTAGAACCTTGATGTCTATGTCACTGTTTCATAGATGATATTAAATATATCCCAGGTGACCTCCTTGTGAAAAAAGTCTTCTGTGCTGGGAGAACGATAAACTAGCCCTGGGCCGTATTTCTTTACAAACCCAAATGGCCTGTCTCTTCTCCTTGTGTCTCACAATGTCACTTTTCCCTTTGGATGAGTGGCCCAGACCTTTTTTTCTCACTCTGTCTTCTTCATGGACCTGTGACACGGAGGTGAGGTGAGCAGAGTAGGTTCTTAGAAACAGCGAGGAATGGCCTTCTGAGAGTCATCAAGCAGCCTCTCTTCTTCCAGTTGTGTTGCTATGACTAATTCGTAAACATAGGGTTATGAGTCACGCCCAAATTCCCCGAGACCCTGATGACCATGTTAGGTAGGCACAGAGGAGAGACTCTGGGACTCAGCTCAAATATAGGAGGCTGTTCTACCTCCCACTAGCTGTTCTGCTATTATTTTAAATACAGTTTATAGCAGGCAGTGTCCTCGGATTGATATTACAGGCACTATGTTTTTCTTTGACATTGCAGGCATTATTTTGTTCTTTCTCCTGCCGGTGGACCCCATTTACTAAGGTTCTGTTTCCCTAACTCACCTAATCATAAATATTCCTGGAGGTTGTTCTCAGGATTCTCTTCTGGAGACCCAGATTGAGAGATTGACTGGGTCTAGGGATCTGTATTTTTAACAGACTCTCCTGAGGGATTCTTATCATCAAGTAAATAAGAGAAAGACCCTACTGGGGTATGTTCAACTGAAAAAATTTCCATTCTTTCGCTTCCCCAATAATATTTTATAGAGGAACTTTTAAGAGGAAAAAGAGTTCCAAGAAGGGCAGTTTATGACCCAAAGGATAAAATTAGAAATAGGAAGTACTAGCTATTAGTTTGTTTGATGGGCATTTGTGAATCGAGATCTGTTAACAAACTTAACTTCCCTTATAATCAACTTCCAAGTTGTAGAGTAAATTCTCAATAAATCTGCTCATTCATTCATTCACTCATTTTGACAAGCATCGACTGAGCATCTGGGATGGACCCAGGCACTGATCTTGGTCCTCAGGGTTCAATGGTGAAAAGACAGACCCGGTCCCTGCTTAGGGAGCTCATATTCAGAATAATGGACCGAATTTTCGTCTTTTCTCAAACCATATTCCTATACAGTACCAATAAAAATATTGTGTCTTTTTCAGATAACATCCTGCAAAGTATATTGTGGAATCACACATGTACACAATTCACCTCTCCCAGATATGGGTTGAACACCTACCATGCATCAGATTCTGTCATAGGTACTTAGGATACATCAGTAAACACAATGGGCAAAGATCCCTGCCCTCATGAGGCTGACATTCTAGGGGGAGGATGAGACACTAGATAATAAATCTAACAAATTATGTAATGCATTATAAGGGTATTGGTATTATGAAAGAAAAAAAAATTACTCAAGGAAATGGGGATTGGGTGTGGGAGGAGGTAGTCACAGGAAGGCTCATTGTTAGGGTAAAGATTTTTAAAAGACTTAAAGAAGGTAAAGGATTTTGCCAAATACAGTCTGGGAGAAGAGCATGTTAGAGCAAACAGCTGGAGCAAAGACCCTGATGGAGGAGAGAGCTGGTGCGGTTGAAGAGCAGCAAATGAGAGAGGACTATAGACATAGTAAGGACAGGGGTGGGTTAGGATCAGTTAAGGCCTTATAGGCCACTTGGAGTGGAATGGGGACACATTGCAGGATTTTGAGCAAAGAGTGTCATGAAGTGACATGTTTTAATAGGGTCACTGATGTGTTGAGATTCAATTATAAGGAGACAAATAGGGAAACTTTAGATAACCATTTTGGATAGCATTTAGCAGTATCTAGACCTGGCAAAGCTGAAAATGTGAATACCCCAAAACTCAGTAATTCTAGGCTCTAGCAGAAAACCCCTCTCAATGTACACAAGGAGATATGTGCAGGAATGTGCATTGTGGGAATGTTAGCAGTAACAAAAAAATAAAAATAGGCTCAATGCCCATCAATGGGAGAATGAATCAATAAATTATGGTGTGCTCATACAATGGAATGCTATCGAGCAATTAAAAGGAATGAACTAGAGTTATGTTATCAAGGTTGGTACATTCCTCAAACATAAAATTGAACAATAAAAATCTAGCTGCAGAAGGGTAGTTATGAAATGATGTCAAGTTTAAAACATGACTACTATTTATTTTATGGCTATGTACATATTAAGTGAAACATTTAGAATGTCAATTGAAGAATACCCATTTTATGAAAATAATTGCATCTAGGGAGGGAGGGTGGGCAAAGGATTTGGGGAAAGGTATAGGACGAATTCCAAATATAACCACAATTGTTTGTCTGTCTTTCTTTCTCATCTCTCATTAAAAAGTCTCAAGCTTTGCAAAATATTAAAATTTCTATATTTTTCAGTAAAATGGAATCCATAAAAATTGATAAAATAAATAACAAACAGAAATATTTTATTAAAATGGAGAAGAGAGAATTTATTCAATTGATTTTTATCTCTACCTCCAAAACAGCACGCATATTTATATATTCCGCGTAGTTTTGTTTTGCCCGTATTTACAATCAAAACTGTAAATTCCCCATAAGAATTCTTTTAAAAAAATCTCTCTGGCTAGAAAATATGTTCTATTCTTCTCAATATTTTATAACCTTTATAATGTTGGAGGTACACAACAGCCATCTGAGTTAAAAACAATGCTCACTGACATGTTGTGACTGCCATGGAAGGTTCTTCCAGCCAGGCTCCCTGGGTCTGTGAACCTGTGGTGACTGGTGGGGATGGGCAGTTAGTGGCCCCAGCCCTACAGGCTCAGGTGGTTTTCTTCCTCTACTGTTTGTAAAAGCGGGCTGGGAGGTTCAGGGACCTTAACTATTATTTGGAGAGCTGTAATGATATTAGCAGAAGGGCAACCTGGGCAAAGTATATATTTTAGCAAGTGACAAGTGTGTTTGCTATAATATATTGGCAATAATTTTTCTTCTTCTCCATCTCCCTTTTTCTCCTGCCTTTGTATAAGAGGCTTCTTTCAAAACAAGTGTTTTCAGATTGGAGCGTGTTATGGCGAAGAGCCCAGGAGAGGTGGATTTAGTGCACTGAAGTCCTGTTTTCAATTATCTAGAATCCACGAAACCACAGGCTTAGGTTTTAGATGGGCCAGTTTAAACGTTTGCCTTTCCAATGTAAATGTATAAACTGTAAGCTGTTCAGCAGTACTGGGGTCTTTCTCGGTGACATGGGTCCCATCTCTCTAGCAGAGTGCTGCACAGACTTATCACAAAAACAGGTTTATAGGGCCTTCATTAATATGTCTGCAAACTGACTGGACACTAGAATGTGCAATTCATTTTCCTCTAAGCTATTACCCACCATACATATTCAATTTAGTATATTTCATTATGCTAATTTTTAAAAGAAGATGGATTTTTCTTCTTACAAGTTCCAGTGCATTTTCCAAAGACAAAGAAAGTCTGTTGCTCTTCCCAGTGCTTTATTAGATTGTTATATAAGAATTACCATTTTAATACAGAAATTTTCTGACTTGAGATAGCATGAAACAGAGAGAAAAAGACTGGCACAAACGTGGAAAGGAAAGAGAAGGAAAAGCAGAAAAAAACCTCTATGGCTTGCAGAGCAGTGACAGGAGAAAACATGTGTGGGTCTTCAGTTGGGCCCCACCCATGTCAGAAATTCACCAAGTTGGTCTTTGACACTAGTGAAACATGCTTGCGCACAATGTGACCTAGCTCTTTACTTGACAAAAATGTCCAGTGTTGGGGCGCCTGGGTGGCTCAGTTGGTTAAGCGACTGCCTTCGGCTCAGGTCATGATCCTGGAGTCCCGGGATCGAGTCCCGCATCGGGCTCCCTGCTCGGCAGGGAGCCTGCTTCTCCCTCTGACCCTCCCCCCTCTCATGTGCTCTCTGTCTCAAATAAATAAATAAATAAAATCTTTAAAAAAAAAAAAATGTCCAGTGTTGGCTGTGTGGATTTACATTCTCCCTCTTCCTCTCTCTCTGTCTCTCCCCTCACCCCAAATTTAGATAAGCCTACTGGTAAGTTCCATCATATTCTTCCGTGGTTTCTCTTGCAGTTTGGTGGAAAGTATTTTGAGTCACAGCTCACTTAAATCATGTAGTATGTCTGAGAGCATCAGTTTCCTCACATGTAGTGGGAGTGATAGTGCTTAGCCCATTGACTTCAGAGTATTGTCTGAAGAGGTCAGTGGGAATGGTGAAATTACCTGTAAATGCTGCTGTGATATTTACATTCTCAGTTACATCACTACTATCAATAATAAAATAATGACTCAGACCTAATTTAACCAAGTGAGCCACCCAGGCGCCCTACTCAGACCTAATTTATTTCACTTGGCACAAGGTATGGCCCCATGTTGCTCTGTCCAATAATGGCGGCTACCAGCCACTACAGCTATTAAAATTAGAATAAGTTATAAACCTAAGTAACATTTTAAAAACTCAGTTCCTCAGCCACACTAGCTACATTTCAAGTGTCAAGAGCTACTGTATTGGGCAGCATAGAAGTTAGAACATTTCCATCATTGCAGCAAGTTCTGTGAACAGAACTGGTCTGAAGTTTTAAGGCACTGACTTCCAATTTGCTCGAATATACAAATACCTTTCTTTACTAGCAGGCTGTACCTACGAATTAGGGGAGATTCAGATTTTTTTTTTTTTTTTACTAACTGAAACTCAGCTGTGGTCCAAGAGTAATTCAGAGTTCAAACAATTTTTTTTTTAAGGTGAGTTTTCTGTAACTCATTGCAACAAACACTGAAGTAATAAAATGTCCTATCTATCATAAAAAATCATTCTCTAACTTTGTTCAGTGGAAACTCATTTAAATCTGATTTACTGTGACTTGGAATTTAAGACTTAGGATGAGATTAATGAGCTGCTTTTGGTTACATCATCTTCATGGATTGTCAAATGGAGACTACACTGAAATCACTCAGGACAGGTCGGTTCTATTCCCTTGTTAAAATAATGAAATGCTTGCTGTTTCCAAGTAACTTACCAGATAACACAACAGATAGATCACGTAAGGCATGAATTTGGCATTTCTCACCCACTGTTTAGGTCATCTTGGATGAGTGTTTTGCATAGTAGAGAAGGCCTATAAGAGCATTTAAGGAGAACCAACATGGAGTGTGCTCAGGTCATGGATATCATCCTGAAAGGCAGAGACACTTCCTTGTCTCATGCTTAAGTGCTGTTTTGTACTTCCTTATTACCTTTTTATATTAAAGGTATATATGGTTATATTTATATAACCATAAAGGTTATAAATTAGTATCTTGGGTAACAACACACACCTTTCATGTTTACCATTTACATATAAAAAATGTCCATAAATACAGATGTAAGATTTCTGACTTCTGTGTTTTGGCTTTGTAACAGAAACTAAATTATACTAGGAAATTCACATAAGGTCTTTATCCGTTTGTTGACCCTTACAAGAGAGGTCCCACTCCATTGAGTCTATGATTTGAGAGTGTGAAGTGAGGTTTACGTAGATCACTGGGTCTTTGTGTCCCCAGAGGAGTCTTCATGTCCCTGAGGTACAATACACAGGGGCTTAATGTTAACTTGTGGTGGGTACTCCATTCTGGCAAGACAGCTGGGATGCCAAAGAGTTTAATCAGCTTCAGGGGAGGGCATACAATTCAACCCATAACCAATAGTTACTGCTTTATTCTTTTTTTTTTTAGCTTTTTATTTTTTAAAAAAGTTTTTCAGCTTTATTGAGATATTGACATATAACATATGTAAGTTTAAGGTGTTCAATTTTGGTGATTTGATACATGTATATATTGTAAAATGAATACCACAGTACAGTTAGTTAACTTACTGCTTTATTCTTATTTTCTCCTTCTCCTTAACTCAATTTGATAGTTGATGATTTTCTAAAAACTGGTTCTTCTCATCTAAGTTTTCATATTGTTGACATAAAATTGTGATTTTTTTCACCTAAATCTCCAATTTGAATGTTAGAGTTTATTTGTTCCTTCTTTGATTTTTCTTGATTGATCTTACCAAAAATGTGTTTAGTTAATTCATTTTCCAAAAAATCACCTTCAGATATTCTTGATTTTCTTTAGTATTTATTTCCTTTTTTGAAAAAAAAAAAAAAAACAACAACCTTAAAAACAGCTTTATTGTGGTATAACAGACATACTAAACTGCACATGTTCGAAGTGCACAATTTGCTAATTTCTGACATCTATCATCTATAACCTGTTTATTGATCTATCGGTCATCTATCTCTATTTATCTGTGAAACCATCACCACAATCAAGATAACAAACCTATCCCTAAAGTTACTTAATGCTCCTTGGCAATCCTTCCCTCCTGTCCCATCCCACCATTCCAAGCAGCCACTGATCTGCTCTCTGTAATATTAGAATATAAATGGAATCATGCAATATGTACTCTTTTTGTCTAGCATATTTCAATCAGCATAGTTATTCTGAGGCTTTTCATATTCTTTCTGTATCAATAATTCTTTTTATTGTGAAGTGGTATTTCATTACACGGATATATCACAATTTGTTTATTCATTTACTTGTTGACGTACACTTGGGTTGTTCCTAGTTTTTGACTATTTTGACTATTGCAAATAAATCTGGTAAGAACAATTGTGTACAGATTTTTTTTTTTTTAACAGACTTTAGTTTTTGTGGAGTGGTTTTAGATAATAGCAAAATTGAACAAAAAGCACAGAGTTCCCAGAGTGACATTTGTTATAATTGGTGAACCTACAATGTAATAATATTGTCACCCAAAGTCCATAGCTTATGTGAGGGTTCCATCCTGGTGTTGTACATTCTATGGGTTTTGATAAATACATGATGACATATATCCACCATTATATCATCATACAGAATAGATTTACTGTCCTAACAATCATCTCTTCCCAAGCCCTGGACAACCATTGATCTTTATACTATCTCCATGTTTTGTCTTTTCCTGAATGTCATATAGTTGGAATCATACAGTATGTAGCCTTTTCATATGGCTTCTTTCACTTAGTAATATGCATTTAAATTTCTTCCATGTCTTTTTGCCTTTTTTTTTTAAGTAGGCTCCACACCCAGCTTAGAGCCCAACGTGGAGTCCAAACTCATGACCCTGAGATCAAGACCCGAGCTGAGATCAAGAGTTGGATGTTGGATGTTCAACCAGCTGAGCCACTCAGGCACCCCTCCTCCATGTCCTTTTATGATGCATAATACTCCATTGTCTGGATGTACCACAGTTTACTTATCCATTTGCCTACTGAAAGACATCTTGGTTGCTTCCAAGTTTTGGCAATTATGAATAAAGCCTCTATAAACATCATGTGCAGATTTTTGTGTGGACCTAGGTTTTCAACTCATTTGGGTAAATACCAAGGAGTGTGATTGCTGGGTCATATGTAAGAGTATGTTTAATTTTTTTAAGAAACTGCCAGACTTTCTTCCAAAGTGGCCGGACCATTTTGCATTCCCACCAGCAATGAATGAGAGTTCCTGTTGCTCCACAGTCACCACATTTGGTATTGTCAGTGACTTGGTTTTGGACCATTCTCATAGGTATGGAGTGGTCTATTTGTGGACACTTTTTTTCTCTTTCAGATAAATACCTAGAATTAAAATGCTTGATCATATGGCGGATGTATTTTAAAAATTTTAAGAGACTGCCAAAATGTTTTCCAAAATTGTTTTATCATTTCTATCCCCACCAGAAGTGTATGAGAGTTCCAGTCACTCCACACTCTTGCTAACATTTGTTATGGCCAGCCTTTCTAACTTCAGCTTTTCTAATAGGCATGGAGTAGTACTTCACTGTGGTTTTAAAATGCATTTTCCTAGTGCTCATGAGGTCAAGCATCTTGCCATGTTACTTGCCATCCATATATTACATTTAGTGAAGTATCTGTTCAAATTTGGTGAAATGCTGCCCTGCTGGGATTTTGAATGGAATTGTGTTGAATCTATACATCAACTTGGAAAGGCTTAATATCTTAAAAATATTGACTCTCTTAATCCGTGGTCACACCTCTATTCATTTAGGTCTTTAATTTCTCTCAGCAATGTGTTTTAGTTTTCATGGTGTAAATCTTGCACATACTGTTAGGTTTCTCCCTAAGTAGTTTATATTTTTGATGCTAATATAAATAGGATTATTTTTAAACTTCAATTTCTGATTGTTTGTTGCTAACATATGGAACTGCAATTGATTCTAATATATTGCTTTGTTGTTTTGTTTGCTTTCCTCCCTCCTGCTGGATTGTTAATAAATTATTTTCTTTATCATTATTATTATTTTTTAAATCTGCTCTTTGGAAGCTATGGAGTCTATTTCAATATTTGTATTAGTTTCCACTCTTCTATTTTTAGCATCTATACTTTTGGGCTTTATTGTTGCTCTTCAGAAGCCTGCTGTTTGTCAGTCAGATTAGTTTTTCTTTGTAGAAAATCTGTTTTTGTTTTTTTTCCCTTTGTGGCAGCTTTTAATATATATATTTTTTATTCTGAATATTTTTTTTAAAGATTTATTTATTCATTTGAGAGAGCGAGAATGAGAGAGAGTACATGAGAGGGGGGAGGGTCAGAGGGAGAAGCAGGCTCCTCGCTGAGCAGGGAGCCCGATGCGGGACTCTATCCCGGGACTCCAGGATCATGACCTGAGCCGAAGGCAGTTGCTTAACCAACTGAGCCACCCAAGTGCCCATATTCTGAATACTTTTAAGTTTAGCTTTTCTGTCTAGGTATAGATTCAACATTCCTCATCCTGCTTTGCCTATAACATGCATTTTGAATCTGAGGATGCGTAATTGAGTTAGGTACATTCTCATCTCTTATCTTCTTATAGGGCTTTCTGCAATTTCCTGTATTCTCTTTCCATAGAATTTCTGTGAGAAGTCATACTCCATGTCATTGTTCATAATTATCATCTTATTCCTTCATGCTTCATTCCTGGTGAATCCCTCAGGACAACCTTCCAACTCACAAACTATCCATGTTTAGACCTATTGTCTTGTCTGTTTGATTGTTTTAAATCCTAATAGCTATGCTTTTCATTTTCAAGATTTCTAATTGGTTCTTTTTCTCACCCACCTATTACTGTCATATTTCTGTTTCTTTCATAATTTCTTATTGTTTTATAATTTTTGCTCATAATTTATCATTTTGAAGAATCTGAGTATACTCATTTTCAGATCTTTCTCTCCTTTTCTTACGATTTTAGTCCTCCCTGGTTTGAATTAATCTCCCAGTAGTTCATTTTGCTGGCTTGTCCTTCTCAGTATTTGAGTTCTTTGTGTATTTAAACATTTTGGTTTATATGCTTTTCTCATATTACAAGTTCTTTCTCTCCTCATGCCAGCCGCACTACCCTCTTACTGCTCAGGAGTTTTGTTCCTACTTTTGCATGGTCTTCTAGGACTGTTTAATCCAGAACCAGTTTAGGGGACATGGATAGTTTGTGAGTTGGAAGGAAGATTTGGCCACCTAGCCAGAAGTCTTGACTGTTTGCTAGGCTGTATTTGTGTGTGTGCAAAAGGAAATACCAACGCGTAATCTTAAGATGCCATGTTAACTGAAATTGTGTTTTTATGTACAAAATAAGTGGCTACTTCAAAGGGAACTCTTTTGGAGTGTTCACGGTATAAATATTTTCAGAATCAAGTCAATATTTACAAGCATAAATGAATGTTTTCCAAAATTCTATGAAAGTTATTTTATTTTCCTCATACACTATCTCCAGAGATTTTCATATTTTCATTTACCTCTGTAAGAACAAGATTTTCCATTTCATTCTTGGTTATTTTGTTTTAAAAACCAGGGACTAGAGACCTTATTTATTTCAAGGCAATACTCAAATTCATGGTATTCAGTGATGTGTAGGATAGCCTAGTGAGAAGGTGAATTTCAAGTATGTCAGAAGTTCACCAGTCTATATCTTGTGAAGGTTTCAACTGGAGGATGGGACTGGGCAGGGAAATACCCAACCAAATGAGCCACCCAGGTGCCCCACTATTGAATATTTCTTATTTCCTCAATCCTAGAATTAAAGCCAATATCTGACAGACATACCAACAGAGATCTGAAATGGCAGCTCCATGCAGGGAAAATAGCATGTGGGATGTTTAGATGTCAGATGCATGATGGCAAAATTATCTGCAAGAGAGGAGGGGCAGGCCTATTTTAATTCAGTTGTTTCCTTAGAAAAGTGGGCTGCCAGGAATCCAATACTGTGTTCCTGACTGGAGAGTCCAGGGTATTTTTCATTGATTCCACAGCTGGAAAACTCCCAAGTGTGGGCTTAGGGCCACTGAAATGAACAATTATACCTAGAGTTTGATTGACCTTGCTCAGCAATAATTCCCTCTGGAGAAGAAAAGTAGAATTGACACTGCTTGCTTAACCACCCAACGCTAGATCCAAAGAAATACAGAAATTTGATTTTTGAACATTTTCATCTGAATTTAAACCTCATGGGTGATACAATTGAAAACAACATTTCTTTACAGTGAAAATGTGTTTGGCAGCCCCTCAATATACAAAGTTCAACTTTAGGGCGAAGAAAAAGAAACATTCATTATGTAATCAGGTCAAATTATTGGTTACTGAGAAGAGTTCCTGGTTTAAACCTCATCTATTATATGAAGTAGATATTAGGTCTTTTATTCTGCCAGTGCCATTTTAATCACAGCAGTTCTTTATTCTAACTATTTTAACCTTGGAGAACTTTCCCCATGGCTTCTTATTTATTTAGATATTGTTATATATTCACACCATAGCATCAGTGAATGCAGGATGGATCCTTTCTTACTGTTCACAGGACTTGACAATAAATACATGTGCTGTAAATATAAGAAAGTAGTTTTCTAAATTCCTGGGTAAAGAGGGGCAGGAGTGGGAGGTGAAGACGGAGCAGAGATCCCTCCATATTGCAATTTAGATGATGGAGAAATGGACGTGAGGATGCCATTTTTTTTCTCTCTCTTCTCTTTCTCCATTTAACTCAACCTTTATAAATCTCAAGACACACACTTTCAGTTTCTTCACCTAAAGCAGAGGCATAGACTGACCTTATGTTTACTGGGTATGAAAAGTTTTGAAAACTTAAACCACATGATGAAAAAATCAGAAACTTCATCTAAAAATTCAGATTTTTAACTTCTCATGAAAAATTAGAGAAGCTGGCTACTCCAGGCGCATAATCCATCAAGGAAACAACTGGCAAGTTTTTGGTAGTGGCAAAAGTTCTCTACTTAGGCAAGTTTCCAACTTTGCTTTCTTCCCTCATTATATTAATAGCTGGGTTCTTTAGGCATTTGAGCTTGTAATTTATGGTGTAAGGCATATCATTTCCTGCATTTTTATTTGTTCATCCAGCAAATATTTATTGAGAATCTCTGTTCTAAGATATGAAGCTATAGTAGTGAACAGACATAGTCCTTGTCCTCACAGTGCTTATATTCTAGTGAGAAGAGGCAGATAATAAAAAATAAAATCTATTACAAATGTTAGGTGAAAAGTATTACAAAGAAAAATAAAGCATGATGACTTGGATGGTACTTTATCTAATTAGAAAAACATAGGAAGATGACACTTCTCTGCCCACTTGTATTTTAGTTGGCTTTGGCCAATGAAATGTGAGTGGAAGTGATCTGTGTCACTTCAGGATGGAAGCATTTATTTGCTGGCCTTGATTCTCTACCTCACTTCAACTTGCTGTGGCAAATGTGTTGGCTCATATTGATGAGAACTCATGGGGGAACACTGGCTGGGAGAGATGCCCAGATGGCAGTAGATTTTCATAAGTGATAAACTTTTAAAAAAGCCATTGACATTTGGGGACTGGTTGTTATGGCACTATAACATATATTATCCCAACTGAAAGCATAGTAAGGAGTCAAAGAATGATAGGAGAGGGGTGCTGAAATTGTGGATAGGGTAGTCTGGGAAGTTATTTCTGAGCAGGTGACATTTGATTGGAGTCAGTGGATGTACTGTTGGAATACATAAGGGAAGGCCATTCCAGGTACAAGAGACAGTAGAGAACTATGTATATTCTTGCACTGTAGGTTCAAAAACTCAGTGTGTATGGGGTTTTACTCCTCTCCAAGTTTTTCACTAAAACAAGAATACTAAAGTAAGTGGGATAGTCAGTCATCATACTGCTAGCATTTTGTTCCCCACCTAGAATTTTGTGATTGCTGTCACCTACTTTCTGTCTGATTTCAGCCCGTGATCAGAGGCTGCAGACTCCATCAACACATTCATGTGAACATTCAGCAGCCACAGGGACAGACAGCTTTCATCAATATGTGAAGATTTGAGCTTATTCCCAAAGGAGCAAAAGGCAGAAAAACATGTTCTATTTCATTTTGTTTCCATTGGCTTGTTACGATTCTGTTTTAGAGAAACATATAAAGTGAATCAGCTCAAAGACAAAGACAGTATAATGTGTTTTTCAGTCATGAGCATTGTCTTGGGTTTATGCAATTACTTTTTCTCTCAGTATGTCACACTGATGTTCAAATGGTACCAGGAATAGGCACTATTTCCTTGTTCACTGGTGCAGTTATCCAGTATATAATAATCTAAATTTTTATTTTTCTTATTTAAACACACAAAAGTACATGTTTTCTGTGTTCTGTTATGTATACTTAAACTCACTGTGGTGAACTTGACGTTCTCGCATACTTTGGCCACCGATTTAAGTATGAACTGATGATAATAGTGATTAAGATGAAGTGGGTTAGCCTCATTAGCTTTCTCAAACTTTTTTTTAATGTACTACTCTCTTCATTTCTGAAAACACCCGAATCTAGTCATTTCTTGATTGTGTATTTGTTAGCGTCTGATTTGCATTCTTGGAGCCCAAGAACAGTGTCCCCTTCCACGTTTTCCACCCAGCAAAATGTACTTGAACACAGGAAATGTTCAGGAAACATTCGCTAAATGAGAGAATTCATTGATTAGATTTGGGGTTTGATACTATAAATGTTGTGTTCATTGATTCTGTCATGCTTTAATTCTCAGTATATATTTTGGGGTTTGCATTTTATAAAACTAATCAGAAAATTATAAGCAAAGAGACATACCTTCAACCCACTGAGAGAGCATTCAGTGCTCTCCATTGGGTCTCATTGTTAATGTAAAGAATTCAATCCTTCAGGTCACCAAGTTTTTACTATGTCCCTTGAATCACATGATGTGTTAAGATTTATAGGGCAATCTTCTGATCTCTGAAAACTTATGATCTCACTGGGAAAGCACACATGTGGAGCAAGTTGAGAATGCCGGAATGTAGAGTATAGAGTGTGTGATATTGGCAGTAAGTTCTATGAAAGATGAGGAAGAAGATGTTGGTATTGGCTTCCTGGAAGGGTGAATGAGGATGGAGATGGGTTTTGTGGAATGGAAGGGATTTTGGTGAACGGGGAGGAGGGCAGAGACATTCCAATGGTCAGAAACAATCTACATAATGAAGAGTTACTCTCAGGGTAAGGAAATGACCCAGACACTGTTCTCCAAACTTTTAATTCTTGCAGAATTACATAGATTTAAATCTTTAACTGGACCAGAATAGGGGAGAAAGTGTAGGCATTTTTCACTTGGCGTTATTTATTTATTAGTGGTCAAACGAGTGAAAATAGGGTAAAAATAGTCCCGAATACAGAAAAAAAGGGAATAAGACAGCCAATTTATTAAAACGGCATAAGTATGTGAAACAGATGGAGAAAATGTGAACCTCCACATGCTTATCAATAATGCTTCTCCCATGAGAGGAAAGCAAGGACACAAGAGAATGGTGAAGGTAAGTAGAACTGTCTGGTAGTTTTTCCATATGTAGAATAAGGATACTACTATTTCATTGTTTCATATTTGAGTTTGATCCTGGAATGTTAAACAATATTTCATGAAACAGAATATACTCTAATGAACAGCATAGGTTAGCACTAACTTTTTTTGAGTATTATAATATTACAGAATAAGATAAAATGTGGACTTTTCCTTGCCCCTTTGTCACAGGGCCTAGAGATTCATTTAAGTGCATGAGAGCTTTAAAAAAAAATTCAAGTGCTCTAGATGAGGCTTAGATTCCAGTAATTGCACTATTATTTGAGTTAGGTCAATCAGCCTGTTTTTCCTCTAACTCCTTACAGAAGTTGGTAACACTACAGAACTTGGCTAAGGAGTGCTGGGTTTCTTTTTGGAGTATTGAAAATATTCTAAAATGGATTGTGGTGATGGATGCACAGCTCTGTGAATATACCAAAAGCCATTGAGTTGTATGCTTTAAACGGTCAATTGTGTAATATGTGAATTATACTCATTAAAGCTATTAAAAAAACTTGGCATTCAAAAAAACCCAAAAACAAATAAACAAAAACACTACAGAACTTGGAGTTTTCAGAAGTGAGAAGATCCAGGAGTGGGAGAAAGAATGGAGGGTAGAAGATGTGGAGGGCACCAGAGCAGGCACTGGGCCATCAGAGGGCAATAAGATGGTTTGGTTATAGGTTCTAACATATGGGAAAGACTTGCAGAATGGATCCTGGGAGAGACAAAAATATGTTCATACTTCACAATTTGGTTTAGAGTAGGACTGATTCCAGGACTAGAAAAATGGTTAATGAATGAGAACTTGAGTAGGAGGTAGCACAGGCCAAATCACTCCAGTGGTACCTGTTACAGTGAAGTGCATGAGTGGTCCCTCAATTTGAGAACTGGAGGGAGAGGGAGACAGGCAAGTGAGGAAAGGTCGGCCTCTTGGTTTTTGCTATTAATCTTGTCATTTTTCTGGGTTCACTCAGTGGGTTCAGAGAATTAAAAAAAAAAAAAAAATCCAGGCATGTAAAGAAGGAAGGGCAAATGAAATATGGGCGGCAGCTAAAGAGAAGTCAGACACCAGCCTGCCATCTGCAGAGCAAAGCAGGGCTGAAGCTCATGGTTTGCTAGTTGTTGGCCTTGGACTTTTGCTCAGAGATGGGAGCCTGGACCAAAAAGCTTCTTGACAAACCATCCTGCCAATCTCCCACTGCCATGGTTTTACATTTGTTTCTCTGGCTTATAGCTTAGGATATATTAAAAAGTTTACAATAAATCATGTAGCATAAGATGACAACAAGTCACATAAAGACCATAAATTTTTCAGGACTGGCATTTTGGAATTTTATAAAAGGAGAGACCTGCATTTTGAATTGTTATCATCCATCTCTACCTGTGTGGTCTCACCGACACCGTGGACTTGGTAAGGTCATAAATAAATGCAACATTTTCTTCCCATGGCAGTTCTTCCTACAAGGTTCTCTGTTTCTTTAATGATACCATCAATTCTTCTTTCCATTTCAAGAATGGAGGTACTTTTTAACATCACCGTTATTATCTCTGTACCACTTTCAATGTTTCCAAGTCCTATTGGTTCTTCCTCAATACATGTATCATGCTGCTCCTTCAGATTGGCCCCATGTCCTGATGCTGGATGATTCTTCTAAATGCACAGTTTAAATTATGTCATTCCTCTGTCTACTCTCCTGTTCAAAATTTTGTCATGGTCTCCATTGACTATGAGTCCATTTATACTCCCTCCTTATCTTTATGTGCTATTCTTGACATATATTTGACTTCTACAAATACTATAAACCTATAAATATGTTACCACTTTTAAAATATTTAATTGATGTTTCAGAAATTTAATTTAAAGAGAAAAATCTTTTTTATATACCTATATGTTTAACTATCTTTAGTGTCTTCATTCCTTTCTGTAGATCCAAATTTCTACCTAGTTTCATTCTTCCTTAATCTGAATATTTTCTTTCAGCATTTCCTGTAGTGTTGGTTTGCTTGTCATAAATTGTCTCGGTTTTTGTTCATCTGAAAATGTCTTTATTTAAACTTAACTTTGGAAAGATATTTCACTGATAATAAACTTAAAAGATAACTTTACATTATCTTCTGATCTCCATTATTTTCTAATGAAAAGTCAGTTAATATTTTTATTGTTGTTCCCATATGTCATGTGTCCTTTTTTTCTCCTCTCAGTTAAGATTTTTTTTTTTCCGTGGTGCCTGGGTGGCTCAATCAGTTAAGCATCTGCCTTCAGCTCAGGTCACGATCCCACGGTCCTGGGATTGAGCCCCAGGTTGGGCTCCCTGCTCAGCAGGGAGCCTGCTTCTCCCTCTCCCTCTGCTACTCTCCCTGTCAAATAAATAAAATCTTAAAAAAAAAAAAAGATTTTTTTTTTTCCTTAACTTTGTTGGGCTTAGTTGTATATTCTGCTTTAGTGCACTGAGCTTCCTGGATTTATGGGTTGCTGTTTTTAAATCAAATTTGGAAAAACTTTGTCATACGTTTATTCAAATTGTTCTTCCCTATTTATACCTCTCCACAACTTCAGTTCTTTCTTGGACACCAATTAAGTGATTTTAGACTACTTGGTATTGTTCCCACAGCTTGCTGAAACTACCTTCATTATTTTGCAATTTTTTCCCTCTCTATGTTTCAGATTGAATGATTTTGTCGACCTGTCTTCAACTTCAGTGTTCTCTTCTTCTGTTGTGTCCACTCAGCTGCCAATCATGTCTAATGAAGTTTTTAAGATACTGTATTTTTCAGTTCTAGGCCTTCCATTTGGTCCTTTCCCATGGTTTTCATATCTCCTATCTCTTCACCAATTATATTTAATTTTTCATGTAGGTACTTTAGCATATTTTTCATAGTCATTTTTAAATCCTTCTCATTTAATTTCAAAATCTGCATCATCTGTGAGTTTATTTCTTTTAACTAATTTTCCTCTTGACTCTGGATCACAGTTTTTTTTTATTTGTGCCTAATGATTTTTTATTATATATTGAACATAGTGATTGAAACATTATAGAGAATGTTAATTCTTTCATTTTCCTCTGGAAAGTGTTAAGTTTTGTTCCTTTGAATTTTGCTCCAGTCAGGAATTAAATTATTGGCATATCATCTTGAATAAGTGTTGGTTTACTCCTCAGTCCTGGAACATAGTCTTTACTCCTAAGGCTTGGCCCTTCCGGAGATTATTGATAGGTTGAAATTTTTACAAGTCCTCTCTAACTTTAAACTCTGGCTTTCCTGCATTGGACAGCGCTACAATCTTTTCTTAGTTCTTTCAGCATTTTAGGTGGTTTTTCTTTGTTCTTCCTGCTGAGTTCCTTGGAGTCTCACCTCTCACATGAATAGTTCAGCAGTCAGGATTAAGTCAAGGATTAGTGAAGGATTAACAGAAGCTTATATGTAGTTTTTGAGGTTCCGTTTTATAACTTCCTTCTGTCTGGGATTTCACTCCTCAATTTCTAGCCACTCTAGCAGTCCCAAACTCTCTTATCTTCTGATTCCTCTAATAAGAGTATGGTTTTGCTTCTAGCTTGGTGGGGCTGGGGACTGCCTCCAGTGGGAAAGCCATGGATGGATCTCAATTAGTCTGGGTCCTTTTTTGTCAAGGATCAAATTTCTTCCAGTTTCTGTCTGCTCTTGATTACTGTCCAGTGTCTTTAGACAGTTGTTTTCCATTTTTTGATCAGAGTTCGTAATTGTTATCTTTGGGACTGTTAGTTAAATGTAAGATACTCTGCCAATTGGATAAAACCAGAACCTCTCTATTAACTATGAATGAATTCAAAACTCCACATCTGGCTTTTAAGATTGTCTAGGAATAATCTCCACTGTTTTAGTCAGCTCAGGCTGCCACAACAAATGTACCATAGACTGGGTGGCTTAAACAACAAATACTTATTTTTCACAGTTCTGGAAGCTAGAAGTCTGAGATCAGGTTGCCCACGTGGTTGGGTTCTTAGGATACTCTGCTTCCAGGCTTGTAGACAGCTACCTTCTCTCTGTATCCTCACATGCCAGAAATGGTGGAGGTAAGCTCTGTTCCGTCTCCTTTCCTAAGGGCACAAATCTCATCAAGAGGGCTTCACTCTCATGACCTAATTACTTCCCAACAGCCCCATCTCCAAATAATACCACTTTGGGAACTAGGGTTTCAATATATGGATATGGGGAGAACACAAACATTCAGTTCATAGCATTAACCTTCCTTTTTTACTTCATCTTCCTCTCCCCCCCTTTCTTCATGCTCAACTGCTGCCAATTTGACATACTTAATGTTCTACCAAACTTTGTATATGTGCATCTGCTTATCTTGCCCCTCTCTTCTATCTCAACATGTCCAAAGCTACTGTCAGAATTCTTGTAAGCTAACAATAACACCGCTCCTCCTCTTTTCTGATAGGCTCAGGAGTCAGGCAGAAATTAAATGATCACTTTTAGTATTGATAAAGATACTTGAAGAAAGATGCCTTAAGGATCTCTCACTGCATGGCAGAAAATAGACCAGAATGTAAGAGTCATGCAGATGGGCTCTAGCCTAAGGGAAATCAGGAGGGGCTAAGCCGAGCATGCTCAGTTTCTGCTCTCAAACTCACTATTTAACCCCTGTGGGAGGAGTAATGAGTGAGGACAGAGAGCAAGAGTGTTCCTGTAGCTGAAGTTCCCCCATGTGGAAACATGAAAAAGGAGAATAAACGGCCTCTCCATCCCAGCTCCCCTGAATGTTAACCAGGACTCAATTCTCAGTCTTCATTTGCAAATCTTCCCCTGTGCCCTTCTACCTGGATGTAGTCTCTCCTGCTGTGAATGCTCATTTTACCTTATCTGAACTTTTCCAATAACATTTATTCTATCTTGTAAGTACAGTAATTTATCTATTTCACTGTGACTCTCCTCTTTCCTAGAATCGCCTTAAAATGGGGCTATTTAATACTATTCATGCTCTCACATTTCCCAATTATTAACACAGTAACTGACAAATGGTAAGCCCTCCATGAGTATTTATAGAATGAGTAAATGAGTAAGTGAAATGAGCCTTGGCCGGGGAGGGGGGCGAACCACAGGTAGCTTACCCCAAATAAGCTTAGGCAGAGAGGGATTTAAGAATTTAAAGCAGACTAGGCCAAGCCATCATGAGAATGAAAGAAAGCATTTCTGTTTAAAGTAGCTAATTGCTTCTCACTGGAGAAGGTGGTAATGACATCACCAGCGCTGATATTGCTTGAGACCATTATCTTCTACTCCATAATGTGAGGAGTGCCCTGGCAGGTGTGCTTGGAATTGAACTCATGGGACATCTAACAGCAGCTCCTTGGAGCCTCAGCCAGGCTCTCTAGAGGTTTTAAACATCTTAAGTTACATAAGAAATTAGAATGAGGGAGATGAACGGATTAAAATGGGGAATTGGGATTCCTCTTAAAGGTGAATTTGAGACTCTTGACTCTATCAAATTCTTAGTTCAGAAATAATTATTCATTTTTACCTTTATCTTTAGGTACTATCAAAGAATATACTGGGAAGAAAGTTCTGAATCAAAAAGTAATTTTTACAGTTCCCCCAGACAGAATTATTCCATACTGTGTGCCTTTTAAGTATTTTTAGAAATTATAAATATTAGACACAATTCTTCTTTTTGTACTTAACTCAGGAAAATAGTCTGGCCCAAGTGAAGGCTTATAATTTTCTTTTTTTCTTTTTGTACTATAAAATTAAATATATAGATGAGCAAAATAAGAAAAAAATACTCCAATCTCACCACTAGCAATAACCAATGTTAATGTTTTGATATCTAACCTTTCATCCTTTTTCTATGTATACATGTGTATATCTAGCTATGTATCTACCTATATCCACATTTAGGAAAATTATAGCATATACTCTTTAATTACTTTTTATTTTACAGAAAAGTTGAAGGAGTTGTGAAGATAGTGCAGACATAACTCATACCGTTTTCCTATTACATTAATATGATACTAATACCATGTAGCTAATGAACTGATACTGACACACTGTTGTTGATACTAATATTAATATGCTATTACTAACTGAAGTCTAGGATTTATTCAGGCTTCTTTAGTTTTTTTTTTTTTTTAAGATTTTATTTATTTATTTATTTGAGAGACAGAGACAGAAACAGCATGAGAGGGGATAGGGTCAGAGGGAGAAGCAGGCTCCCCGCCGAGCCGGGAGCCCGATGTGGGACTCGATCCCAGGACTCTGGGATCATGACCTGAGCCGAAGGCAGACGCTTAACCAACTGAGCCACCCAGGCGCCCAGACTTCTTTAGTTTTACCTAATATTCTTTTTCTGTTCTGGAATACCACATTACATTTAGTTATCATTTTTCTTAGGCTCCTCAGACTATAACTATTTTGTAGACTTCTGCATTCTTGGTGACCTTGACAATTTTGAGGAGTACTGGTCAGGTGTTTTGTATAATGTCCTTCACTTAAGATTTGTCTGATGTTTTTCTCCTAAGGTTATAGATCTGGGGAGAAGAGAACCACAGAAGTAAAGTACTGTTCTCACATCACATCAAGGGTATATATATTGTCAAGACTCATCACTGTTCATGCTGACCCTGATCTTGTGCTGAGGTTGTGTTTGTCAGTTCGCTCCATAGTAAAATTATTGTTTCTCAGTGTGCAAGGGTTCTAATTTCTCCACATCCCCACCCACACTTGTTGCCTTTAATTGGGTTGTTTGTTTTCTTATTGTTGAGTTTTGTGAGGTTTTTGTATATTTTGGATAGAAGTCTTTATCCAATATGTGATATTTTGGATATTTTATCTCTTTACCCTCTTAATGGTATCTTTTGCAGCATATGCTCTTTTAACTTGCTTTTTTTCACTCAACAATATGTTATTAACATCTTTCCATATTATTCTTCTATAATGTCACCTAATGGCTATAAATCACTACATTATATGAATGTAGTATACAATGTATTATTGTTGGACAAATATTTAGATGAGTTTCAGTTTTTTATTTTTACAAAAAAAAAAAAGAGAAAACAGTGGTGGATATCCTTGTAACTAAATATTCTCTTAATATTTACTTAAGATAAATTTCCTTAAGTTAAAATTCTATATCCAAAGGTATCAACATTTTAAAGACTTTTGCTGGGACAGACTCTCTTTTTTTCCTGATCTTCCATCCTTGTAAAGCATTTTATTTCCTCTTTAGGTCAGAGTCAGAGGTAGGACACGAGTGCATTTTGAAGTATCATATGCTTTGGTAACTAGTATATTAAACACACACCGATCTGAGAACCTCAGAAGTATTCAGCCTCCAAGGAGAGCTTCATTCTAGCCTTTCCAAAAGCCTTTCCCATTGTTCAGTTGACATCCTATACCTTAATTTAGGCCTCATGTCCTCTACGAAACCTGCCTACTAATCCTCCCATCTTGGTAATGGCTCAAAGTGAAGGTGTTCAATGAAGCAGTCTGGATGGTGTGTGTCCAGTTCCTCAGACTTGGGAGTTGTTTGGGGTCCCTGGGGGGATGGTCATGGCCCCTTTGTCTCAACATTGCTTTCCCTCCTTTCTCATGCTGGGTTAACGTCCCTCCACTGCATTCTCACGGCATTCAATCTTAGCCTGCACTTTCCAATGTTCCTGCTCTCTAGGAGATTTCAAATGTCTGAAACTGAACTGCCTAAAAATCTTATTTTTGTATTTTAAAATAGAATAAATAGAAACAAATGTTTTGAAAATTCCATAACATTCCCTATAGCAATTACAAGGCAGGCTTGGGCATCCCTCTCCTACAGTGAAAGAAATCACTGAGGTTTTAGCTTTGTGGCTACACATCCAGTGTAGTCTATAAATCTCTACTCATAGCAGCACGGACTCAGACTGTGAGTGGCAAAGAGAGGAAGCCGTCACAGGAACAGGGCTCACTGGCCCAGCTCTTATTTTAACTTTTTACATTTGATTTTATGCTGCCAGACACTGCTGCTAACCTTTGGCCTACAGTAGTTTAGACAAATATGGAGGCTGTTAGTCAAAGGAACTCTGTCTCCCCAAGAACATGTTGCGACACATTGAACTCAGAGCCATGTCAGTTGAAACAGATCTTGTGCTTTAACAAGTACCTTGGGTCCTTGGGAGAATAAGCTAGTCATGGCTTTATGGGCCTTTTAGGGAAAGCTACTGCTGTGCTGCATGTTCTTGGCACTTGGGAATGCACAGCGCCGCTGGTTGCCAAGAATATAAACAGCCAGAACAATATGTTCAGCATTTAGGAAATACAGCTGGATCTAGCAAATGTATATGACAGAACGAACTCTGTGGCCAGAGAAATTTCCTCTGCACATTTTACTTTCCTAAAGAATAGCTGAACTGGAGGTCCTAACACACCATGCCAACCCCATACAGTTTTGGATATATGTGAATTGAGGGGCACTGATATTGATTTCACTTATGTGTCTCTTGTGTCTTTCACTAGATTCTAGATATCTTAAGGTAGAGGCTCATGTCTAAGCTGCTCTGTAAATCCTGCCCCTCCACAAGTAAGGCCATGAACTCAAATAAATTGCTGGTAAGATAGAGCAAATGCTGTGACCAGGCAAGCAAGAGTTATCAATTTCAGGATTAAAACTGACCTAACCTTTGGATTCAGAGTACTCTCTTCCCTGCCTCCTCCCCTACCTACTTTCTCCCTTAAGTACATGTGGCCCTAGGAACACACTTCCAAAGCTTCATATTAGTACTTTTATCTGGAACAATTTTAGGGCATCATTAAATTACAATGTAAGAATTTATATAGGTCATTTATAATTTTTTAATCTGGATGAAAGTAATGTTCTAGGGCAGATGTTATTGCTACTCTGAAAGTTGTTGCTTAAGAACATGTTTTCATTTTCTTTGTCCGTCATGCATCCTGCCTGAGACCTTCGGAGCTCCTATATCAAGAGAATTGTAGAAAAGGGGGACAAAAAGAGTGAGCAGGGTAATGTTCCCTTCTTCCTCTCCATCTTTCAGCTCCTGTTACTAGTGGGAGAAGAAGGAAGTTAATCAAAAGTAGAATTACTTTGCACTACCTATAAAGCATGTGTTCCTTCCCTGGAACTTTACATATGTTATCTCACTTAATTCCATGACAACAAAGTAGATATTATTATTCCCATTTTACAGACAGGAAAACCAAAGAGCTAAAAGAGTAAGTAACTTGTTCAAAGTCATAGAGTTACAGACCAGTATTTGAACCAGCGCTGTCTGATTATGTAGAGCCCACCAGGTTGTACCCTACCTGCATCCTGCTGAGTCCTTTTGTCAGCAGTTAGGGTGAACTGCTATCAGATGAGCAGGAAATCGTGGTTATGGCTGCAGGCCATAATCCTGGGCAAGCATTAAGGAGGAAACAACTTTCTGATAGCTGAATTTGCAAAAACCTATAAAGCCATGATAACCCCAACGCTGATGACAAGGGCCAGGTGGGACCCATGCAGATTGGGATAGAGCTAATGGGTAGGTATGAGTCCCCTAACCGGCAATTACGATTTGGGCAGAATGTCCCTAACTCTCTCCCCCAAATAAAGCAAACTCGAATTCCACACAGAGTTTTTCTATTGCAGCTGCTACAAACCAATAAGCTTTGGGGATCTGTGCTTTCCACTGGACAGGAAAGAGTATCTAGGGATGAAAACGAAGATGAGAAAGAAAGGGGAGGAAGAGAGATCTATGTGTAAGGAAGTTAATACATCTTTAAACAGAGAAGAATTCAAAGAAAACACACACAGCATGTAAAAGGGAGATGAGAAATGAGTAATGCTTTTAAAAAGTATCTACCTAGGGGTGCCTGGATGGCTCAGTCGGCTAAGTGTCTGACTCTTGATTTCGGCTCAGGTCATAATCTCAGGGTTGTGAGATCAAGTCCCAAGTCAGGCTCTGTGCTGGACGTGAAGCCTGCTTAACATTCTCTCTCTCCCTCTGCCCCTCTCTAAAAAAAAAAAAAAAAAAAAAAGCATCTACCAAAATTTTTCACACACAGGGCTGAACAACTTGTTTTCAAAATTGCTTCCTCTTTTGTACCATTTCCATATCACTTTCTAGAAATACCACCGTAATCACTGTCTCAGAAAGGACACTGCACAACGCAAGGACGTGGCTGAGGGAAGTGCAGGAAATGGTAGAAACACAGAGGAACAGGGCAAACATAATGTGATGAATCTTCTCTTCTGCAAATATAATTACTTTCAGGGTGAAAAGATAGCCAGACTGATTTAATGGATTATTAGGATTCTCTGTTTTACCATTCTCAATCCTAAATCTGTTTTCTGGGTTTGTATATATTGGTGGGGAAATGAAGATCCTATTAAATCTTTGTTACATTCTCACCATGGAGCAAAAATTGTGGATGTGGCAAAGACTTTTATTCAGAACAAATTTTATTCCTGGACATTGTCTTTCTTCCAAGGCCTCTTTTCTGAAGTACCACTAACATATGTAGACCACTACATTGCATCATCCATTAATTCATTAACCACCATTTATGGGATGCCTCCAATGCATCAGATGTTGGGGATTTAAAAACAAACGACACACCCCATGCCCTCAAGGAGATCGTGTTTAGTAGGGAAGAGACAACCGAACAAATAATCACTATTACAAAAGTTCAATAGTCAAAGGCTATAAAAAGTATGATGAGCACATACAGCACGAATAACTATCTTTCTGTCAGAAAAATGTCTTACGCTTCCCATTAGAAAGCAAATTTCCCTTGTTAAGAAAAATAAGTTGCTATCACTCAAATTACTAACCCCAAATTAATCAGTCTCTGATTATTGTTGTCTTGTAGCTAGAAAGGCTTTAATTCTCCATTACTGAAATCTACTGACACATAGCCAAGCCCAGTATAATACAATCCTTGGGGGAAATACCACATTTCTCTGGGCATGCAATTGAGAAAACACCATACTTAGAAGCTATGTCATTTTCATTGCATAACAATTTGGGGAAATCACATCAGGCACATATTTAGAAGGTATCCAATGGTAACCATGAGAAGTTGCTTTGGTCTCACATAGCTGAACATAAAAATTAATCCCAGCTTATCAGATGTCTGGAAGGAACAGGAAAAGTGAAATTAGCATATCTTCTTTGCATTATTAAATTAAACAGCTCTCTGGGCTTACATGAGCTCTTAGGGATCAAAAACCTTTTGTCCCACACTTGGTCCCATGGTTGTAGTAGTAGGTGTTCTTCATGTTTGATTTTTTTCTGAGCTTTCATGAAATGTGTCTTGCTCATACTTAGGGGACTATTGTTCGGTGGAGGCCACCCTGAACAAGCAACCTACGGGTTCTCTCTGCCTTTCAATTTCTTCTCTTTCCATAAAATAAATACTGCAGTCAGTGATTCTCTTTATCACTCAAGTGGATTCTCTGTGCCCAGGCCTCCTACAGGTTTGATGAGGATTCATTGAGTAATGGGACAAGTGAGCTTGCTGAGGAGAGGCTCCGATATGACTCTGTGCAGCCTCCCCCCAGATTACATCAGTTATACATCTGCCAAGAATAGACAGATGACAATGTTACTGGCTGATGAGATATAAGAAAAGTATCCTGAGAAGCCATCTTTAAAAGTTGCTGACTCCGGGTGCCTGGGTGGTGCAGTCCGTTAAACATCAGACTCTTGGTTTCAACTCAGGTCATGATCTCAGGGTCATGAGATCGAGCTGGCTTCTGGCTTTGCACTCAGGGCAGAGTCTGCTTGAGATTCTCTTTCCCTCTTTTCCTCCCTTTTTCATCCACCAGTGTACCCACTTCATTTATAAATTAAGGAGGGAAGAACTGGTTTGGAGGCACAATCTGAGGGGAGAGAGGAAGTAGAGCATGGGGAGGAGGGCATAGCAACTGATCTCTTTCTGGCATTTTATACTGAATTGGTGTGCTGGCAGTTAGGGTGTGTGGGAGCCAAAAGCTGATGTACCCATTTAATTAGATACTTGGGAGTGTGGGTGTGGTGGAGGTCAGAAACACAGGCAGGACTTCAAGAGGCTGTGGGCAGTGCTGTTCTGGGGGAGAAGTGATAAACTGGGAAACAGAGTTGGGTGGAGGCCACAATTTTTTCCATGTTGAGTGATATCTTAAAGAATCTTCTAGCACCCAGGCCCAGGGAACTGGCTGCCTTGGGATCATCCCTGGCTACATTGGTGCTTTCCAGGTGGGCTCCTTGGAGAGGCAGTTGTGAGGACACTTTGTGGTCAGTGGACAGGAGCGATTAGAACCTGGGGGAAACTGGGTGGTCACAACTGTGTTGTTGGACTGGTTTGTGAACCCACATGAGGCACTTTTCGGGGGGGCCTTGAGGAATAACTACAGTCACTCTGAAGAGCTCTTTATTCATTCTGCTCTGGAATTTATGTACGTTCTCCCAATTTTAAGTGTTGACTCAACAAAATATAAATATTATGTTGGCTGAATACAATGTGTCTGCAGGTGAAATTTGGTCCATATGCCATCAGTTCATTACTTCTCCATAACTCATTAGAATTTCCTGGAATTTCCAGTTTTTTGATATGCCTTCTGGATGTACCATCAAATTACTTGTCAGATCATGCGGCAGGGACTTCTAGCTAACACCCAATATCTTTCTTCCCTTGTATCAAAACCAGTATTGTATGTGTGATGGCTGGGTTGCCAGTTAAAAGGCTAAGTTTTCCAACCTCTCTTGTTGCCAAGAATAGACAGATGACAATGTTACTGGCTGATGAGATATAAGAAAAGTATCCTGAGAAGCCATCTTTAAAAGTTGCTGACTCCGGGTGCCTGGGTGGTGCAGTCCGTTAAACATCAGACTCTTGGTTTCAACTCAGGTCATGATCTCAGGGTCATGAGATCGAGCTGGCTTCTGGCTTTGCACTCAGGGCGGAGTCTGCTTGAGATTCTCTTTCCCTCTCCCTCTGGCCCTCTTGCTCTTGCTCTCTCTCTTTCTAAAATAAATAAAATAAATAACCTTAAAAAAAAAGTTGCTGACTCATCTGGGAAGACATTTGTTCCTCTCCTTTTCCTCCTTCCTGACACGGACTGCAGACAAAATAATTAAAACTTGGGTGGCCATCTTGCCTCAGTAAGTAACCCACCAGACAAGCCATGCATCGAGGTGGTGGAGCAGATGGAAGCAGTCTATCTTTAATGACCTGAGACTCTCTCCCTATCTCCAAACTTCTATAACTTAAGTGAGAAAATCATCTTCTTAAACCGTTTTCCTGAGGTTTTTGTTATATGCAGCCACCTAATTCATGCAAACCATGTGTTATGACTGGTCTGGAAAGTATGGCTTCTTTCATATACACAGCTTATATTTTAGTTTAAAAAAATCATTATTTACAAGTTCATGCAGAAAACATGTAAAAAGTTAATAAAAAATAGTGTTTGATAATTCAAGACAGCAATATAAGAAACTTCACCTGACGGTAGATTGTTGTCAAACATATGAGAAGACCATAAAGGATATGGGAATTGTACCTTGGCTGAGGTGGTTTATGTTGGCCTGTTTTAGTAAGTGGGGTTTAGACATGGCAGCAGGGTCTAGAGACATACATGAGGGCAATGACACAAGTAATGTGAGTATGGTAACAAGAAAGGGTGGTCCATGTTTGCTAAACAGTGAGCAAATTCTCAGCTCAAGGGGAGTGTTTGTGACAGAAAGTAGTGCAAGGTACAACCAGGGAAAGAACCTGACAACCTCTGACATAGAGCCATCATCTTTTTTCATTCGTGCTACATTCCTGTGTTATTTTAGGGACCTTCAGCACATCTTTTCTCAGCTTTTGTCTCCTCAGATTGGAAAGTTGTGGTCTTTTTCTAATTTGCTTTCAAGCCGTCTCTCATACTCAGCCCCTTTCCTGAACGGTACCCAGAATGCTGTCTCCAGAGCAGCACATGACTCTCCCTGGGAAGGGCCCTCTTTCTTTAGAACAGGAAGAAGTTACATTTTCAGTCGCCTCCCTCACAACACCCAGCATTTGTTTCACCTTTTTGGGTAAGCACAAGATCACACCCTAGACTCACAACCAGATGATCCCTCCGTCGCTAAAGAAATGGAGGTACCAACAACAGACTGGTATTGGCGACAGATTGGCGGTTCCTGGACAGAGTGTGGTCCACGAGCATCCCACAAAGCTTCTGGGCCTCTTTGACCACGTGCTCTCAGCCCCATTGCACAACCTGCTACACTCCATTCCTGTGAAGGAGACTCAAGCCAGGCCATAGTTGGTCTGAGGTCCCGCCAGGACAAGGCTACTTGCATTAACCTGAAATTCCTGAAGGAATCTCCTTTGTTGTTGATGGAAAACCTGGTCTGTTGCTCAGATTTCTCACTTTCAGGAGCCGCATTGGTAACAGGCAAAAATTGGGCAGAACTTCATTAACATTCTCAGCCGCTTTCACGAAGCCAAGAATTGGAAAATGCGCCTCATTGAATTACCTTTTGTTAGCAGCGTGGAGATGCGGGCAAAGGGCACAGTGGGGTTTGTGTCTGAAGCTGGCCTCCCCACGGCGCTGGGCTTCTCCCCTTCCTGGCTACTCACTCGTCGGATGGCCCGGCTGTAAGGGGCCACGCTGACAGGGCATTTCAGTCATGCAGCTAATGAAAATCATTCTGAGGCTCAACGTGACAGGTCCTTCGGACTCATATATCAGAAACCACTAACAAATGTCATTCCTTCTCTGACTGCCTTCTCTTTTTTAACCTGTTGATTTGCTTTCAGAAGGCATCACCAAAAAAATAAAAAAATAAAAGTACTGATGAAAATGCCCGGTTTCATGGCTGAAATGCATTTTTGGCTTTCCAAGCCAGCAAGACAACAGCCAGGAAAACAAAAGGAAAAAAAACCTCACCTTCGCCTTTCGGGGCATGGATATGTGAGGAAAATTTGGATTGCTGAAAAATCAGACAGTGGTCTATCAGTTACAGACGCATGAGTCACCCCGGGCTGTACCGAGACAGACCAGAGTTACCTGGAAAACACAAAAAAACCCCGGCCTGGCCAAAGTCCAAACACTAGAGGGACCAAACAAAAGGATTCCCAGGGAAGAAGAGGCTGTAATCAAAGTCCTGACAGTACCCAGCCCTGATGAAAAATGACTGTGCAGAATTCCCATTAAGGATATTTGAAACCCCAGCTCTTATCTTTCCCCGCCTTCCTTTTTCCTCAGCTGGGGACCTGCAGCCCAGCTCTGGCCTACAATCTTACTCTGTGATAGAGGCCAAGCTGTGTTCACTTAGGTCAGAGCTGGTCGGGGTGCAGGGATTAAGTTACTGCTCCCAGCTGATGGAAAAAGAGCGGCTTCCAAGCCACCTGGTTTGGCAGTTCTCTCAAAAAGATCCACACCCAATAAAAACAATTCCGAAATTCACCCTACTGATGGGAGCACCTGAAAAAATGCAATGATTAAAAAAAGAAGAAAAAAAAAGTCCAATATCAAGTGTGAAGAAGGGAGCCTGTTAGTAGCCTGGAACGCCTCACAAGATTTTGAGAAAAGATTGACATAAAGAAAATAGTTAATATATTTTCATGAATTCATAGCCACAGTAGTCTTATCTTTGGAGAGCTTTCTCTTCACAGCCACGCAATGGCTGATTTTTCAAACGCTAATTTCCTGTTCCTGGTTCTGTTCCTTGTGGGATTTATTAAAGGAAAGAAGAGTATAATCTTCTAGTTATTATGTGGTGGCCAGATAAATTACCTAAACATCGAAGTGAAAAATTTGCTTAGATTTATTACATACACTTAAATTTTAAACCGTAATGGTTGAAAAAGCAGAAATCTATCAGTTACATTCATGGGAATGTACATTAAGCATTCATCACATGGATTTTAAGAAATAACTATAGGAAGAAAAGGAATATAGGAGAACACAAGATGTGAAAGTATTTTCCGAAAGGTGCAGCAGAGGCGAAGTATCTATACTAAATGGAAGCGTGTTATAATAGGATACATATTAATTAGGGAAAGTTATCAAAATATCTAAACCCCTGCCCTGAATCCCTGAAATGAGAACCCACAGCAACTCTTGCTCACCTGATGAAGAACACGAACACAGATTCTTTAAGATGCTTTTGCAGATGGATATTGTAATATAAAGTAGACTAGGCCATGCTACAATAAACAGCCCCCAAATCTTAGCGATTTAAAACAACAAAGATGTTTTCCTCATGCTATATGTCCATCAAGGGTCAACAGGACTATTTTGCTCACTGTGGTCTGCTTAGAACCCAGGCGGATGCCAGCCACAGGTGACCATCTTGCTCCAGGCATCTGGGGCACCTTGCTATCTCTGGCTATCTCCTGGACTAATAACACTGAAGATTCACAACAGATTTCATGACAGTGCCTAAAGGCAGATGTAAAGTTTAAATTCCCAGATCATCATTTGTCCTGGGAGTTAGGGCCCTACAAAAGTTAAAGCAACTGAGTCTTTCTCTTCTTTTTCTTTTGAATACAGAAGTTTTTCTACAATCTAAGTATTAGGGTGACAAGGACTATGTGGAAAGTAAAGTGCCTAACCTTTCTTTTTTTCTTTTCTTCAGTCATATTTATCTCCCAGACCTTGTCCCATTGCCCATGTTTTGCTGACAGAAACAGGACCCTGTCTGAACTTTTGGAACCTGTTTTCCAAGGCTTTCAGCAAATTGTTTCTGCCACATTTTCAAGATCCATCATATGCTGCCATAATAGAGCCAGACTCTGGTGCCAACAGATGGAAGAAAGGTGTACGAAAATTTCAAACTAGAAAATCATTGAAATTAATATTTTCTTGTCAAAATGAAATAGGAAATGACTTTTTACCCCCCTTTGGAAGGTGCAGGAAGTTTAGAACACATTGAGGAGGGGAAGTCATAGGACCTGCTAGTTTCTAATCTCCTCAACACAAAATATGAGAATAAAGAGGGAACTTTAGACTCCTCATCAGACCAATTCAGAAATGTATTTGAGGCATGATACAATAGTAAAGCACTATATAACATTTACATCCACAAGCTTTTAAAAAACAATTTGTGTTCTAAGAGTGATACAGGCTTATTATGGAAAACTACGAAATAATGAAAGATAAGAAGAAAAAAGAACCAGTCATAATGCTAGACCTTAGAAATCATAATTGCAGAAGTAATTGGTGTTAACCTTCCAACATTTCTCCTGCGTCTGCAATTTTTACACAATTGAAAATATAATATAGAGGCTAGAACTCTTAGTCCACAAACTCAGACACACTTGAAATATGAACTCAAACTAATTTCTATAGCAAGTCCTCGCTCTGCCTGCAAATCAAAATTTAATCTCCATCATCTTGAGACAATGCTTTTCTTTCTAGGGTGTATCTGAGTTGACAGGGGTCCATGATAATGTGACATCAAAGGTTGGGAGTTGGGTACTTGGTACTCAAGTAATATCTACATATGCCTTTGCTAAGAAATTTCCTATCCCTGTTTGTATTCTTTCTCTTCCATTTTTAATACTTCTGCCAAGGAAACAAAATCCCAGGACCCACCAAAATCTAGCTCTTACCAACTCCCAGTTTCTTTCTCTTAAATCCAGCAGTACCTTTTTTCAGGTACGGGCATAGGCTGGTTATTTACCTATCGCCTCTCAGCTCCAAACTCACCCCTTTTACACTCTGTTCTGCAATGCTGGGCCTGGAACCCTGGAAACTTTAATTCCCAGAGTCCTTGCCTGCCTTTCTGCCAGTCCTGCCAATTGGCAACAGCAGAGGGACCTGGAAGGCAGAAGGAAAGCAGAAGTGTCTTTCCTCCTGTTTATTGCCAGCCTTGTCAGTGTTGCCCAGGGCTGGCGATTTGTCCACCAGCAAGAGTTGGCTCAGAGCTCGGCCCCAGTGTCCTCCAGCACCCAGAATCTGCCACACGGGCCCCCCACAACAGCCCCAGTGGCTGCGCGGTGCTGCGGTCTCCCAGGTCTGGGCCTCACCTCCGTCAGACCCTCCCCTCCAACAGTCCAGGGGTCCCCGCTCCCTGCTCCGACTGCCTCCAGATTGTCACCTTGAGGCACAACTTTTTGTTCTCTTGGGCCTCTGGCACCTGGAGAGTCAACTTGCAAAATAAAATACCTGTGAGATTTAGGTTTTCCTCACAGGACCCTAGCTGCTCTCTGGGGGACGGATTCTTCCTTCATGTATCTCGATGTTTTTCCCTCAGAGGGAATCCCTCTATCGGATGTTTGTATCCCAGGCATCTGGCAGAGGAGCTCCTTGAACGGTTCAAGCAATTAAAAGCACAAAAGCTAGAGACTTTCTAGCTCTTTCTGTTTCCCGCCCAGTCATGCTTCCCCAGGGCACAGGGATACAGAACTGGACTACGAGCTGGAATGACGGAGACAATGCAACGGGAAAAGGGGGAAATTGTTACTACGGCAAAAATACTGTCAAATAGTAATACCTTTAAATAATGCTTTTTTCCTCTTTCCATAAGCATCCTTGTATTCCTTTTCTTTGTCGAACCCTGACCAAATTGCACACTCAGGAGCAACATAAATATTATTATTTCAGCCATTAAGCCATTAAGTTCTGGAGTCATTTCTCATGCACCTATCTTATCCAATACTGATTCTGTATTGTGTGTGTGTGTGTGTGCACGCTTACATAAATAGATCTCAGTATTCTGTAATGTCTTGGTTTTCAAAGGTTAAAAGTAAGAATCTTCACTAAAATGGCTTCAAACGTAACTATAGATACTCCCGAAAAACACTTAGTGGATTTAATGCACATAGAGCTGAAAAATATGCAGCTTCCTTTTCTGAGGGTTTTTTCAACCTTGTTGAATACATTGTTAAAATTCGAGTTACAATTTTTTTCTTGTCCTGAATTATCAAGCAGTTGAACTATTTTTTCCCCATTAAAGTTGATTTATTTTATTTTATTTTATTTTATTTTTTATTTATTTATTTTTTTTTTAAAGATTTTATTTATTTTTTAGAGAATGAGCGAGAGGGAAACAGCATGAGAGGGGAGAGGGTCAGAGGGAGAAGCAGGCTCCCCACTGAGCCGGGAGCCCGATGTGGGACTCGATCCCAGGACCCTGGGATCATGACCTGAGCCGAAGGCAGACGCTTAACCATCTGAGCCACCCAGGCGCCCTAAAGTTGATTTAAATACACGGGCTTATATAGTTTATATGAGATTTAGTCCCATGGCTGCTTGAACCAAAAGAAACTCAAGATGGATGATCTGTGTTAACTCTGTGCAACCATATGTGTATTAATGGAGCTGAAAAGCAAGCCTGAAATTTTATGTGCCCTTTAAAAGAGAACATCTTCAGAGAGAAGCATGTTCCTGCCGTCATAAATAGTGCTCCAATAGTTTGTGCACCATCTCATAACAATAATAAATATCCCTCAAAGACAACTACAAATTTGCAATTGATTTTGATCATTATTCCACACTGAATAACTGCAGGATTCAACAAAGTCAGAATGATGATGCAGACCAATCTGCAGTCAATTTGCATTGCCTGTTTAACCCTGCAGACAAAGGATTTGGGGTACTGCAAGGCTCAAGTACAGCAAATATAGAAAGGTATGATGGGAGGGACAGGTGAGAATAAAGGTAATTTAGAAATGTTACAATTGGTCTCAAATATGCATCAGAATGAATAAAGAGTATATTTTCAAACAAAATGTTAATAGTTGTATGAAGAGCAAATGGAACAATAAATGAAGGTTAACTCAAGAATTCTATAAACAGGCGTACAAATATAATTCACTTTACAAGAAGAAAATTAACTCCATACCTTTAGAAGCATAGAATAATTTCTTGAAGCAATTTTAAATGATAATATGCTGGAATGATGGCTTAATTGCACAAGAATTCTGCTTAATTCATTGGAAGTCCCCCTGAAGAACTCAGTTTGAGAACTGGGGAATTCCATCATTGGTTAGAGGCCATCTTCGTTGCTGTTGGAGGTGGGTTCGGTTTGGGGTGACTTAACAATAAAAAGGATTCCCAGGTTTGCTAAAATGTCGTTTGCAAACAGCCTTTGGAAGAACAATCCGGTTGGTGCTATGGGGTTAGAATTGGGGTAGAGTGGATTTCATGTGCTGGGTGGCTTGGAGAGTAGCTGATTCCCACAGGATGCTCAGGCAAGCAGCCCCTTAGCTGGTTTGGAATTGCTCTGGGTTCCTGGGGTAGAAGGAAAGACTTTCATTGGCTCACCACAGCTGTGCTAGGAGGTTTGGGGAAATCCTATCAAATAGTTGTAATCTTAAGCAGAATTACAAGACTAGCTTTAAAATCAGAACCCAGACATTTCTTGAGCTAATGAAAGACAAAATATATCCTTGGTATTAGAGTTAGATAAAAATAGTTAAATTTTTTTCTTTTCCTCTTTTGTATTAATCTATGCAATAAAGTGGGCAGATCCTAAGCGAATCCAGCTCAATGAATTTTTGTCTATGCAAAGGCCCATGAAACCAACACCCAGGACAAGATAGGGAAAATTTTCCGTTCCTCAGGAGGTAGCACTGTGCTTCTTCCCAGTCAATACTCCCAAAGGTAACCACCATTCTGACCTTCAATACATAGATCAGTTTTACTTGTTTTTGAACAGGAAGGGTATTTGAAATATTTAACATAAATATTAGTAGTTACTCACCTCCCAGAGATGTCACAGATAGTATATTTCTCTCTTTCCTTCATTTACTTACTCATTTGTTCAAAACACTGTCTAGTTACCAACTCTGTCCACCAGGCACTGAGAATACAATATTGAACCACAAAGCATCAGTGTCAGCCCTTGGGACACGTCATAGTAAGTGGGAGAATACATACAGGTAAGCAGGCAATTATGGTGCTGAGTGGTACGTACTACCACAGGAGGAAGTGCCATGGAAAAGGGTGTGGAATGTGGACTTGGGAAAGTGAGGTGGTTAAGCAGACAGAGATGAGGAGACAATCAATACAGAAGCACAGGGAACAGTGGGAACAGGTGCTCAGGGTCAAAAGACAGCTTTGACTATTTAGGGAACTGAAAGGCAGAATATCCCTTGTGATTAGACAAGGGGACTGGGGCCAGATCCTGGGGGACTTTGCAGAGCATGTTTCAGAGCTTCTACTTGGCTTCAAGGGCAATGGGACGCCGCTGAAGCCCTTCCAGCAAGGGACTGTCATCATCACATTTGTTGGTTGTTTTAAAGCAGCACCTATAAGAGGAAATAATACCGTGGAAAGAGAGATGCTTTGAAAAACAACTTTGCTTTGAGATTTTTGTGGGGGGTGAAAAATGTGAGCTAGCACCCTTCCCGCCAGACACAGTTTTTATGAAACTGAACGCAAGTGGCAAGAAAGTGTGTAACAAAATATACTGCAGGGAATAGGCTGTGTCTAGAGAACATGAAGCAACGTTTGGATGCCGTAACATGAAGCAACGTTTGGATGCCGTGCTACTTGATTCCATCTTAGTAGAAAGCTGTCAATAATAGGAGCAAGTTAAATTGTGGGCCTAATATTCCCAGCTGCAGATGGAGGGTTCCCTTCAAAGTCCCTCTGGTAAGACTTCTCCACCGCACCTGGAATTCTCTATTTCACATGTTAACTTTACCTAATCTTTTTTTTTGTTGTTGTTGTTATCTACATTTCTATGATGATCACCACCAGCTTGAAAAATCCAAGGAGAAAATGTCAAAACCATTTTCACTGACTTCTAATTTCTAGGTCCCCTTCTTTGAACCCCATATTTAGATTTATGTTCCGAATCATATTTTCAAACACCTGCCTTATCCTCTCAGAGTTCAAATTATCCAAATGGATGTCCAAACTAATTAGATTGACAGGTAATCACCAAAGTCCCATTCTGCCCTGCCATGAAGACACAGTTTAAGTTGTTAAAGCCTTTGCTCCCTTGGTTGCAATAAACTGAAATTTTCCTCTTTCTTAGTCTAATAGAATCCGTTATTGAGCCTTTTTACTTTTTGCCTCATTAAAAATCAAGTAACATTTCTCTATAGTAGTATTATCATTCAACTTTTGTCATGGTTGAGGTATTTGTATAATACCGATGTGTCTGGAAACCAGTCTTCTTTATTACCATGCTGACAAATTGTGAACAAACAGTTGGTAGGTAGATATTGTTAGAAACATCCTTACTATGGAAACAAATTCCAGTATGATTTCATCCTAGTAACTGGTGATTTATAACAAACCCCATTGACGTATATGCCTCTCTCCCTAACTAGGTCATAAACCCTGGAGGACAAGTATGGGTTGAATTGTGTCCCCTACCCAAATTCATATGTTGAAGTCCTAAGCCCCAGTGCCTCAAAAATGTGACTTCATTTGCAGGTATAATTAGTTAAGATGAGGCCATACTGGGTTAGGGTGGACATCTAATCCAATATGACAGGTGTACTTAAAAAGGGGAGAAATCTGAACATAGACATGCATTCAGGGAAGACATCATGTGAAGACTGACATTAAGCTGCCTCAAGCCAAGGAACTACCAGAAGCTGGGAGAGAAGCCTAGAACTGATCCTTTCCTGGTGACTTCTGAGGGAGACTGGTCCTGCTGACATCTTGATTGCAGACTTCTGGATTTCAGAACCATGAGACAATAAAATTCTGCTGTTCTAAGCTATCCAGTTTATGGTACTTTGTTACTGCAGCCCCAAAAAACTAATACAGCAAGGATTATGGCTCACTTCTTTCTGTGTGCCCCACAGGGAGTCGTGAATGTCCACTAAACTGGTGTTGCAATCACAGATCCCAGAAGACCCGAAGTTGAGCCAGTGAAGGCAATGACATGCCTAGGATTGGGCTCTAGCAAATTTCTTCCTCATCTTGAGATACACATTTGGGAATGTGCTGGGGTTGATACCAGTTGCTTGTACCTGGTGAGCAGACGGGCATGCAATCAGAGCATCCAACCATCCTCTACACCACACCCACTCTGAAAGAGGACCCCAAAGAAGTTTCTTAATGTGCCAGATGGGGTTGAAACATCCAAGGCGGGATGTTTTACAAGGGTACTCAGCCCCCTCAGTGTCCTGGGAAGCTCATCCCCCTCAGTTCTTACAGACATATGTGTGGAATCAGATGTACCTTTTACCAACATTAAAGGAATTTGTACGCTTTGACTGAGTGCAGCATTCATTCAGTCAAAGACCTGGTCCATTGTGACTCATGAGAAAAAGTTAATGAAGTCTATCTGAAAGAGCTTCCACTTAAACTGAAAGGAGGAGCCTACCAGCCACTGAATAGCATGGGAATATACAGGGGGTAGGGGGTGGTAGATCTAGATAGGACTAGTTTTCATCTTTTTGTTTTGTGAAGTCTTTTCTCCCACTAAATATAACACAAGTGTTGCTCAGACTGGATTTGTCTCCACTATACACCCCAAGGAAGAAGCCATTGCCCTGTCTTCTCCTGCACTAAGGTTGCCATTGATTACATCTGATTATTCTAAAGTTCCAAAGTTGGCAGTTGGTTGGTGGAGAGATATATATATATATATACAAGTGTGTGAAGTGCATGAATCCTAAGCTCAATGACTTTTTATATATGGATACACTTGTGCCATGGCCCAGGTCACCAAGATCTAAAGCATTTCCAGCGCCCCAGAAGACTCCTCTGTGTTCTTTCCCAGGCTTTTACATGTATGACTTCTAATTAACCATAAAATTATGTTTTTTAAACCTGCTAATAAAGAATGCCTTCTGTACATTTAAGAATCTATAGCAGTTCACAAGAAATATAAGATGTAAAATCAGGCCCAAAGCTTGCCGTGTTGCCTTTGTATGGTCTGCATGGGGCAGAGTTTGCACCTTGGCTGCCTGTGGCTGAAATCTGTTCTTTGGACATGGTTTGTATGGACTGACTGCAAAATGTCTTCTATAAATTGAACCATAATTTAAAATTAAGGTATTTCACATGAAAACTCAAATTTGGAGAGGGGGGAAGGGGCTTCTCTTTAAAAATTGGGAAATTTTGTGCATTCCTTCTTGGAAGAAGTCACCTGGATCTAGGCAGTGGCTGCCCCCTTTGACATGAATGTGAAGATAGCGGCCCTGCTTCTCTCCACCATTTAAAGCAATGTCCTCACATGCACTCCTGCTCACTGACCTCATGAATGCATGTCAGCTACTGGGTCTTTGGGCCAGCTCTAACTAGACAAAATGGTTAATGTAAGACGGACTTTTAGTGGGAGACTATGTTCCCCCCAGAGGAAAAAAGATACCTTCAGTACTACCCAAATATTTTTAAAGAAAAATGGAATCATATTCTAAATTAATACATTATTTCTTATAACTTTGTATGGTGATTTATTTTCTGAAAATGGCTATTATTTATTGTGTACCATTCCAACTAGTTTTACACAGGTGCGTGCATGCATGCACACACACACACACACACTCACACATACACACACACAGTGTTGATGTCTCACATCTGCATGCTGGCTAATGTTTAATTTTTCAATATAAACATTATACTGGAAGGCACTCATCTGTGGTATGACCACAACTTCTATTTTGTTTTTGTAGCTTTTCTGCATAAAAATATCTAGTTTCATTAGGTTTCAAACTGAAGAGTGAATTGACTCATCTTTTTGTGACTGTTTTCCAAAGATGAACTTGAATCACCTTGTCAGATCACTGTTAGACATGCTTGGTGTTGAACATTATTTTTACATATATATGAAAATTTTCTATAAATGGTATTTGAAGGTTTTGTCTGTTATAAAAACCTAAATATTTATGAAATAAATATATTATAAAAGTTCCTCATTCAGATACTGTATAAAAGAAAATTGCCATTTTAAAGGAAAATTACATAGAATATAGCTTTTGAATGGAGAGTGTCTTGGCTTTGCTTTTTTCCTAAGCAACTTTTTCTCCCTTATGTTTTGTACAAGCTCATAACAATTTTGTTCCAATCTATAAGATTTGTAATGTCACTACTTTCCATTTGTTCTACAACATAAACACCCACATGTCAATGCTACCTTATCATCAAGGGCTCATGGGCAGAATTTCTTTCTGATATGTCAAATTATTGTTAAGCAGCTCCAGAGTCATCAGACGTGATTAATTTGTAAAAGCAATTAACAGACATGAGAAGCATACAGACAATGAATAACATGGGAGAAAGAAGAAGGTTAATAATACTAAATGCCCTTTGGAATTTATTTAACCATATTCGATAAAATTGTCATTTCACACACAGCCATATGCACACACATATAAACACGTGCACGGGCCTCGGTTGTTTTATTTTTAAGTCGATATGAAATATTCTATGTGCTTTTAATATATCCTTTGCATAGGATAAGGATAATCTTTATCTCTGCCAAGTCAATTTATCAGCACAATGACTGTTAATCAAACTCTTTAGTTACTACACATTGAAATGACATTTTTTAAAAAACAAAATCTCTAAGGGTAGTTTTAAATATGATTTTGATCCTATCCATCCTCTAGCTTAGCAAGGAGAGAAGGTGATCAGCAAAACGCATGCAGGGCCTATAGCCACAGACCCTATATGTAGACTTCTATATTGTTGACATTGCCAAACCAAAGGATACTTGCCTCTTCGTTATGCCAGAAATCTCAACATATATCAGCTCTCTCCTTTTCATTCCACCCTAGTGTGGCTTTCACAGTAAGAACATCCTGCAACCTCTCCAGCCTCCTTCTCCTTTCTCTGCTCCTCTTTACAACAATCCTCCAATCAGTTTTCCAAACTAGTTATTTGTTTCCAACTTCTCTCTTCTCTTGAATGTAATCCTATTAGGTTTTCATCCTGGCCCACTCCAGTGAAATGGTTCTCAAATCCTGTGATGCAAAACCCAATGACTGGGATTTAATACCATTCCCTCTGGACTTGCCTTCCTTGACTTCAGTCACCACAACTCTTTTAGTTTTCCTCCTATCACTGGCCCCTCCTTCTGAGTCTCCTTTGCTGGAGCCTCCTCATGTTCTGAGTCTCTAAACAGGCCTCAGTCTTCAGACCTGGAGACAAACCCTTTGATGCTCTGCCCCATGTCCTTGGGTTCATCTCTCTGCTCCTCTGCCTAAGGACTTTCTCCAGCTCCTTGGGCTTTGAAGGTCCAGGGATTTAAAGCCCTCAGCAACATCCTCAATGAATGAAGACAGGAATTGCTTAATAAATACTGCAGATTCTTGTCTCCTTGGCAAGGCCAATTCTGAAGGCTGTTCTATACAGTCCCTCAGAGGGTCCCCAGTGGAATTGAACTCCAGTTGTCCTTGGTGGCAACCAGCTTATAAACACACCCTTTATTCCTTTAATTTGTTTTTTTCTTCTTTCCTTGTTTTCCTTTCCCCACTTCCTTACCTGTGCTTTCTGGGGTCCCACCTTTCAGTTAAATTGTGTTCATTTAAGTCCTTGTTGTAGGATTATTTTTAGGAGAAATTCAAACCAAGATCTTTTCCTTCTTAGTTAACGTTGACTCTGGTGACTGGGGATTCCTAGTACCAGTTCTTTAATATCAACATATTTTGACAACTCCCAAATGTATACACCCAGCCAGGTCCTTACTCATGAATCTGAGACTAGTATTTCCAGCCTTCAATGAGTTATCTTTAGTTGATGTCCAATAGGCAGCTCAAATGTAAACTGTACTGTTTTCTTCCCCTAAATATGTTCTTCTTTTATCTTTCCAAACTCAGTAAATAACACCTCATCTGTCAGGTTGCTCAGGCTAACCTAGCAGTTGTCCTTGACTCGTATGCCTTTTTCTCACATCACACATTCAATCTCTCAAGGTGGCTCTACCTTCACAATATACGCAGAAACAGACTGTTTTGGTTTCTTCTTTACCCATTTCACCACCACTGCCCTGGTCCCACCACCATCATTCCTCATCCACATTATCAAATTGGCTCCTAGCTCTTGTCCTAGCTTCCACACTTAGCCCCTTACAGCCTATTCATGACACAGCCATTGGAATGATCCTATTGAAACCAAGTCCAGTATGTCACTCCTTAGCTAAAAATCTCACAGAAGCTTTCATTACATGCTTAGAATAGGAGCTGAAATCCTACAAGACCCTCTATGACCTGGGTTCCTTCATGCCTCTGAGCTCATCTCCTACCACCTTCCTCCACTCTGCTTCAACCTTTATTATACCTTTACCATGACAAGCACACTCACCTGTCATATCCAATGAGGGTATGATTTCATGAAACCTTAGTTACTGCCATGATGTGTGTGCTTGTGCGTATCGATGTCTATGTTATCTATTTCTTACTTTGGGTCATAGTTTCAAGAAAGTACTTGCCTAAACATTCACCTGAATCAGATTGCCTTTGTTGATAAAGGATTGAGATTTCAATGAATTTATGTTTCAATATTCTCTGAAGTTATTTATCCAGTATTTATATTGCTACATACCAAAAACAAAAATGAAAAAAACATAATCTAAGTGTTTCAACTCCTGAGAAATGAGATTGTAATTAATTAGGCTGTTTAGATTATCAGGTACAACACATTTCTCTTGGGGTCTTTATTCATGGGCAAAAAGACTTTATAGAGGATTTCCCCAAAACTGTGAAACAATTTACTTTAGTAGCATCTTTTATCACTGAGAAAGTAGGCGTGTACAAACATAATTGCCTGACCATTAGAAGAACCAGTAGCATATATTAATTGGACACATATAGGAGATAATAACTTTCCTAATTAGAAAAAACATACAAAAACTCAAGTAGTACTTGAAACTTTCCATTTGACCAGTGTCCTGAAATAAGCAGCCTTACTTTATTTTCTCCATGTAACTGTATTTAATCCCTTGTCAGAAGTTACTTGTGATTTTTACGATGGTATCCTTAGAGATGGCACAGTAAATATTGTACAGAAAACTCCCATCAAAAAATGAAGAGGAATGTACTGATTTGAACAATGTTAGGAAGAAGGCTGAGCCTAGATGTTGGTTGTGGGTTGAGCATCACAAGGAAAAAAAAAAGCTACAAGAGATCAGAATGAGAGCAGAGATTGGAAGATGAAGTAGGAAGGTGATTAAATATTCTAAAGGATGATTTTTGTACCATCTTGGAGTTCAGTTGATATAAATAAATGTGAGAGCCTTCAGTGATTATTATTATCATCATTACTGTACTCATCTAGGAAATTATAGCTTATTTGGCACTTTATTCTTCATATTAATGATGTGAAGTTTCATGACAACCCACTAAGAAAATAAAAATGAAAATAATACATCAGACCACGGCACTTAAAAGCCTAATGAAATCCAAACACTTCCCAATAGAAGATGACTCAGTGACACAGAATTGGCAGCTGTTTGTTGTTAGATCATTAGTTTTTACTGGCTTTTTTCCTATTTTAAGAAGACATCTGCAGAACCCTCCTCTCTCCCATAATCTGCTTGGATTTATTTAGAGATCTGGAGTGGAGTCATCAATTGGAAAAATAGAGTAGAAGCATCCTTCAATAGCTTAACGACTCTTTTCCAGTGGGTTTTAAATTATAGCAGTTTTTACTGAAAATAAAGACTAAGCCCATTGAAACAACTTTATTTGCCCCAAGAAAATGTGAGAGGAAAAGCTCACCTATCTTAAACTTGTGTCAAGGAGGCATGATCACGTTTGTAATGACAACTTTGCCATACTGCAAATGGAGTGAGAAAATGCTCTCTCTGAGTAAATGCTCAGGGTAACATCTTGTCCCGGTTGGTCTCTAGCAAATGGAAACTTCAAAAGTGCCTCCTGGTGCTTCTAAAGCTGGGGATATCTTTAAATAGGAGGCATCTTGTCTGCTTGAGGGGATTTTCCTCTGTAAGTTGGCCCTTTAGTGAGTCAGCAATGACGGACTGCACGTGGATAGTGGCCTGGCCATTCTTTGCTTCTACAACGCACGTATAGCTATTTTAACATATTGAATTCGATTATCTTGCACCAATTCTGCCCCTAAAGATAATCTTTAAAGATTTACTTTATCGGGAACTTAGAGTATGTCATAAATTATCTTATCGAAGTTGGGCAACAACCCCCCAAATATTAACTTATCCGTGCAACACTCTTTACTGAATGCTATCAGGCATTTTACTGAGCATTCAGAATATGGCAGTGAACAAGAGAGCTACAGTCCCTCAGTGAACCTATATTTCAGTGAGATAGCTGAGCAAATTGTAATTAAACCAAACAAACGATTTTCAATTATGACAAGTAATATGAGACAGAAAATAATAGGGCAGGTCAGGGAAGGCCTCTCTAAAGAGGTAATATTTACGCTGATCCAAAACAGGGCATCAGAAACACTGATGGGAAGAGCCCTTCCTGACTTAATGTGAAGTCTGTGCAAAGAGAGAAGTGTTAAAATAAGGGGTATTCTTTTTATTTTGGGGAAATAATCTGGCACTTATGGATAGATAAAAGAATGGAAATTCAGAGAAATTAAACAATTCCTTCCACAGTGAACAACTCGTAAGACCTCCAGTCTCCTAAGCCAGCTCTGTCTGTTTCCAACATTCTTTCTACAAAGCTACACCCATTTATCCTGCTGAACATTTACCAGCTTTTTAGATCCTATGGACTAGCTTGGGATCACTTAAAATTGAAACTCATCCAGATACACTCCCTGTCAGCAAAGCAAAAGCTTCCTAATGGCCACTTTGCAGAAGTGCCAATGTTACCCTTTCCAAGTGAGCTGCTGGGGAAGGCTGTCCACCATATGGAGCAGGATGTGAGCTTTCTGTGCCTCCAGTGGGACTGTAGAGCTTATGGTATGAAATTTTGCACTTCACAGTCCAAACTCATCGAGTTTGTGATGTGATAATTCGGGGTCATTAAAAGACATTCATGCTAGTGTTTGCTAAAGAGGAAGGTGTTGGGGATAGGAGAAATAGGTGAAGGGGATTAAGAGGTACAGAATTCCAATTATAAAATAAATAAGTCATGGGGATGAAAAGTACAGCATAAGGGAATACAGTCAATAATATTGTAATAATGTTGTATGATGGCAGATGGTAACTATACTTACAGTGAGCATAGCATAATGCATGGAATTGTTGAATCACTATGTTATACACTTGAAATGAACATAACACTGTGTGTCAATTATATTTCAATACAAAAAAAAGACATTCATGGGAAGGTCTTCAATAGTTATTGAGTGGTACTATTTTTCCATTTATTAAATGAATTATATGTGTGTTTATTAATATGTGTATATACTTATAAATATATAGCCCTCTCAAAATATAAATATAAATTATATTATAAATATAAAAATATTTTTATTTTGAATCACAAATGCACATGCTACCTTTAAAAATGATATAGTCAACCATGAAAGTCAAAAAATAAGAGATTGAATTCTAATTTATTTTTAAATCAAAGATTTATTTCTGTTAGCTGAAGATAGGCAAATACCCACAGAGTCTAAAATTATGCCAAATACTTTATAGATATTAACTTATAAAATCTTCTCAATAATCCTACACTGTAACATTTAGGATGTCTGTTTCACAGGTGGAAAAACTGACTCCATGAGGTTAAGAAACATGTTCCACATCAGAGAACTAGGCATTACCAGTGCTGGGATGAGAATTCACATCTTGTACCTTACCTTACTGCTCTCCCAAGGGTTTTCAAAAACATTTTCTTTTTTAAGAGGAACCATAAACTGATGATGCATGTTCATACTTCCATATTTCAAAGCATAATCTCCTTTCTGGTTCTTGCCTTATGGATTATAAATATTTCTGCAGAAGTTGTTTTCAGATTGAAGGAAGAAATCATTTGGACCTTTCATCTAAACTTTTACCCATCCTTTGTGATTAATTGCCTAGGACATGCCAACTTTCCTCGTCTCATCGGTTGAACGATGTAAAAATGTCTCTTACTCAATGCTTTTGTGTGAGTGTGATAGGGAAAGGTAACAAACTGACATTCCCCTTTCAACCAGATCATGTGAAGGATATGCACCAAATTGATTCTGCCATCAGAAATACAACACATACTGTTATATTTTCATGATGACAGCACTGAAAAATAGGTAGAGTTTCTTCTGTCTTGCTGTTAATCTGTACTAACATTCTGTGTAGCATGTTTAAGAGAAGGGCTAGGGGGCATGAAAAAAGGAAAAGATAAGAATTATTTTACAATTTATCAATCTATGAAGGCTGGCATCTCAAATTTTAAAAAACAATGAAAAAACATTGCCAAAAATGTGTGTGTGTTTATGTGTGTCTATAGCCACCACTTACACTCCAATACTGTAAGATCGCAGATTTCCTTGTTTAAAATTGAAAAAAGCCCAGGGATCAGAAAGAATGGGTGTATTCTTCTTTATATTCTATTTATAATGAGGATATACATGAGACCGGTCATTCAGAATATGAATATTTTGACACAAGCATTACTACTATATTTGGCATTGTTGGTCTAGACTAACTGGTATATAATTAAAACAAAAAAGACGTTCTATAGTGGCATTTTGCTCTCATGCAGTAACACCTTCCAAGAAGAAGCAGGTATTTGGCCCACCCAACGTTTACCTCCTGCCAACAAATGGATGCTTTGAGGGACTCATATTCTCATGCATAGGCTCAACGGTACTTTGAAGAAACAACAAGGATGGAAAACCTAAAAGTATGATTTAATTTTTTTATAAAAATGGAATGGGCTTCTCCAATGAATGTAATGCAAACCCAAAGACCAGATGTTCTGCTAATTAAAAAAAAAATGTGTTGGGGGGATTAATAAGCTTTTTTATATCATTGTGGAGAGAAGTGATATATGATATGGGCTGTGGCTAGTTGAGAAAAGAGATGCCCAGCTCTCTATCTTTGGGCAGAGCAGAGTATAACACTACCATTGGGTCCCTTGAGTTATTGAGAACAAGAAAACCTATGCTTAGAGCCAAGTGCTTATAGCTTTATGGCAGTAAAAGAGAATTACAGACATTTATATTTGAAAGGGAGCTTGCCTTATCTTTTCCCCCATCTCTTTTATAGATTCTCCAAAATGTGCACCCCCAATTTTTGCTTTAGAGGGCTCAGAGATGGTGTTCATCCCTTACAAGGTAGACCTTTCTTTGGTCATACAACAGTTGCTAGAATATTCTTTATTAGTCTGGGTAAAAATATAATACATTCTCTTCCTGGTATTTATGTCCACAGTTAGAAAGAAAAGATTTACATATCCCTCTATAAAACATGATAGCTGCTTTAATATTTGAATATAACCATCATATCTTCTTTAATCTCTTCTTCTCCACAGTAGACCATTTCATTTTTTTCCCTAACATTCCTCATCTCACATGCTTCTATATCTCTAACAGTCTCTTTTGCCTTCCCTCAATGTTCCCTAGTTTGTTAGTATTACTCTGGTATCTTTGCACTTAGAATTGAACAATATATTCTAGTTAAGCTAAAGGATACAAGAGGCAGGGATGCTCACAGCTCTATTTTCCCTTCAAGCCCTATTAACAACAAAGTTAGAGTTAGCTACACTGAATCTGGACCATTTGACTAAAGGTTTAGGGTCTTCAACTACTAAAGTTTCAGATCCCCAATATTACTGAAGGGTCACAAGACAGAATGGGGATCTTATTCCAGGTTAAAGAAACACCATACAACTATCCTGGGATGATGGTGGTCTTAGGGAGAGATGAAAAGAATGGTTTCTCTGATAGTCTTATTTAGAGTAGAAATTCATACCTCACACTACTTTCTAATAAAAGCTTTTATTTTACTCTTTTTCAACTTTATGTGGGTTATAAAATTTCTCCCTAATCTGTACATAGAAAACACACACATCTTTCAACAAGTAAGCAAATGAAATATACAGAGAGGGACTATTAGCCACCAACAACTTTTAGACATATAATTACTGAACAAAATGAAAACATTGAACAAAGCATTTTTAGAAACTGAATAATTCATCTATTTATCTATCTACGTGTGTATATGTATGCATATGTGTGCACATGTGTATATAGTGTATATGTATGTGTGTATGTATACAGATATATATGTATATCCTTTTCTTATTAGGAGCACTTAGACCTTGGTGTACTTTGCCCAGAAATAATAGTTAAGAACCTACAATAGCTTCTTGCCAAGTTTTTACATGGTGGTATCAAGGGGATTTTAGGGCCTGGGTAAGGGTCTCCCTGAACATATGGAGGAACTAATGCAGACTACAGTGGGACTATCAATCCCCAAATCTAAGACCTATAATTCTATTACCTGAAACTTCCAGGCAGGTCTCCAGTACCCAATACTTATATAATTAATTTTTGAAACTAAGTGCTCCTATATATCTCAGGTTGCCTTCATTTTGTTCATTTCAATCTCATTGTCTGGACTATGAAGAGTACTTTGAATTTTAATTCCATTACATATAGTATTGAATAACTTTCTTTTAAGCTTTGAGTTCTTTGAATGTTTAATAAGCATGTATCCCCATTCAAGGCATCAATAAAATGCTAAAGAGAACAAGGTCAACTACAATGTCCTGGGTCACTCCATTAGAGCTCTTTTTCTGGCTGACATGGATATACAACTCCTCCCTTTGTGGTATACAGATTCAAATAAACCTCAATGATATCTGGAGAACTGGCAATAAAGTTAACTTGCTGTTAGTCACCTGAGTGTTGACCCTGGAGTTTCTTAAGTCCCACTAAGTTAAATCAAGATTTGACTCAGTGGTCCCTTGATTTCCAACGAGAGTGCCAAGACAATCTAATGGGGAAAGACTAACCTCTTCACCAAGGGTTCTGGGACAATTGGACATCTGCATACAAAAGAATGAAGTTGACCACCCTCACACTATGTAAAAAAATAACATGAAATGAATCAGAGACCTAAATGTAAGAGCTAAATCTATAAAACTGTCAAAAGAAAACACAGGCATAAGTCTTCATGACCTTGGATTAGGTAATGGATTTTTAGAAATGACACAAAGCACAAGCAACAAAAGAAAATGTTTTTTTAATTGGACTTCATCAAAATTAAAAACTCCAAGGAACTTCAAGGAAGATGAAAGACAACCTATAGAATGGGAGAAAATTTTTGCGGATCATTTTGCTAAAAGGAATGAAGTACTGATACGTGGTACTACTTGGATGAATTTTGAAAACATTATGCTAAGTGAAGGAAACCAGTCACAAAAGACCACACATTGTATTATTGCATTGACATGAAATGTCCAGAAAAGCGAAATTTGTAGAGGCAGGAGTGGATTAGTGGTCTCCTGGGCCTGTGGGAAGGGGAGGATGAGAAATGACTGCTAACAGGTACAGGGTTTCTTGTAGGGATGGTAAAAATGTTCTAAAATTGATGGTGCTGATGGCTGCACAATGCTGTGAATGTATTAAAAACCAATGAACCACACACTCTAAATAGGTGAATTGTATGGTATGTGAATTGTATCTCAATATACAATATATAATTAGAATTTAGGATCTGGGGCCGTGTTCTGTTAATGAGAAAAAATGGGATGATTGGGTGACAACCATGGAGTCCCTGACAATCCCAGTTTCCAAAGAAGGAATAGAGAGAAGCCATTGGCCAGCATCCTTTTTATAATTTTAGAATAGAGAGTTTACAAGCATTTGGGAGAGAAGGTCGTGAGCATTTGGAGCTACTGTAAGTCTATGCTATATCAACACCATTTTCCTTTCAACGGTTTTGGTAGGTTGGGAAAGTTATGTAGACATAACGCGCCCTGATTTCACCTAATAAGATTCTACTGTACTGAAACTATTTGAAAGATGAAGCTTTCCTGCTTGAAGAATATCTCCTTCTAGATCATATTTTCATGAATACCAAAAGGAGCCATGGATCCTGCTTTATCAGAAGAAATTTTTTATGGCTTCCCTAGTTAATAGGAACATGCGTGGCCTACAAAAGGCTGGTGTGAGACTTGGATCGATGTAGGTGTAAGACTTGCATCTCTAACAGATGTCACATTTAGCTTCTGGAGTCCTTTAGTAGGTGACGTCGGCTGTAATGAACAACACTAAAACAGAACATAAATTTGCCTATGATGACGCCATATGATGCTGTTACCAAAACTGCAGTGCCAGAAATTAGCTTCAAGAGACAGAGCACCTCTCTCTCTCTCTCTCCCCCCCACCCTCATCTCTCTCTTCCCCCACCCCCACCTCTCTCTGGTGTTGCTGTATGGATTGAACGTGAACAAAAAGATGTGAGGTGGGAGGGAGAGCTCTCAGCCACAGGTAATAGTGAATCCAGAACGAGGTGCTGGAGCTGGTTTGCCCTGGCTCACTTGTGCCCGTGTTCATCTTTTCCCAACTCTGTGTTCACTGAAGTCATTCCGGCAGCCTGAAATCATCCATGGTGGGAGGATACATCACAAAAATTGGCAAATGCTATAAATTTGGCCTTTATTTCCCCTGGAGAGCCTGTTGTTAAGCACTTACCAGCAGAGCTCTGGCAAGTCTCTCAGTGTTGGCCAACTAATAGTAGTGTGGAACAATGGAACATATTGTCTCTGAGTGTCAAGAGCATGTAAGTCACAGCACAAAGACACCAAGATGAGAGCTGGGGTAATACATACCGCAGGAAGCAACACCCATATCCGTGGTGAAGAACAACACTGACTTAGAGACAAGGTTAAAAGAAAATGTAGTATACTTTTATTTTTTTTTTTGTAGTATACTTTTAATTAAACAATAACAACTTAGATGCGAGGTATATATTCTGGTGAAGTGGTTTAGTTTTTGATACATAATTGTAGGAAGCATTGTATTTGTTAAGTATTGTAAAATTCTTGATTCCTTAGGAACAACTTTGCATAGTTACACAAGTCAAGAATCCATTTACCTATATTCCTTGGAGTTTTTTCCTCTGCCTGTGATTCCCACAGTGGCAGTCATGGCATCAAGGACAATGTCCCCCAATAAGAGAACTTTTCTCATAAAGCATGAATAAATGAGTGACACAACATTTGGATTCATAGGAATGGTTAGAATAGAAGTGTAAACATCAAAAACTAATGATGTAATGTATGGTGATTAACATAACTTAATTAAAAAAAGAAAAAAAAAAGAAGTGTAAAGTAAATATACTCAAAATAGATTCTTGGGAAGACTGAAAATGAAATTAGGTGGGCATATGCTCATACCTATGCACACAGTAGCCAAGAATTCCAGTGGAAAAATCAACATCAGTAGAATTAGATTTTGTTCCCCCAAATGCAGTCAGAAACAGCACGATCTGCTTTCTATGGAAGCATCCAGAGGTTTCTCTTATGGAAAGGCAACATCTGTTTTAAGAAGTCCTTTGAAGAGAAACTACATAAACATGTGGCAACGGTGTGTTATATACACTCCCTTGCTTAAAGAGTTGCCAGAGGAAGTAGGGAATCGAGCCCCCAAAACAGAGGCCATTTAGTTACCTTGGCTGAGGCAGCAACACCAATTTCAGCCTCTCTGATGTTTAACACATCAAGAGAATAGAGGGAAATAAAGTTACGACTGGAATCAATCTTGCCACTTTCCTGGCATGATATCAAAGGTTGCTTAGGTATAACCTTGCAAATGAAAAATTAAAATTTAGGGAAAGAATTTGGGAGGAAGGATTTAAAAATTTAGTTGAACCTTCCATACACAAGCCTGTCTTGATAAAAAGAAAATTTATCAAGTCCAATATAACATCAAATCTTCTGAGGCCAGGGGTTCTCAATCTGGGGTCCTTGGACAGAATTCAGAGAGTCTGTGAACTTGGATTTAAAAAAAAAAGACATCTTTATTTTCACTAAACTCAAACTGAAATTTATCATTGCCTTCATTTATGAATGTAAGCAACAAGCCATAGTGACTGTTCCTAGGACTCATCAATAACAGAAATCACAGATACTCTTTTATCACATTGCAGTAGTTACAGAAATCTCCATATATCACTTACTCTCATGCCACTTTGAAATTGCGATAATGATTCTATTTGCCACTATGTCTTATGATTTAAATATTGATGCAGAGTCTCCACATATATGGCTTCATCAAAAATTTGGTGTTTTAATAGTTTGAAAATTATACTTCAATATAATTGGTTTCCTTTGTGATTATGTATAATTCTTTGTGTTTTATTTTAAACATTTTGAAACATTATCCAGAGAAAGAGTCCATAGGCTCCATTAGATGGCCTAAGGTGTCAATGGCTTACAAGTTAAGAATCACTGTAGGCAGAAATGAAGAGTCAAAGTCTTTCCTGAAGGCCATCCTTCCTGTGTGTTGGAAGGGGGAAAAAGGAGGGTCCTGATACACCTGTTCAGTTATGATCTCTATTTAAAGTTTGAAGACAAAGATGGTTTATACAATATTTCCACCCTTACAAGGAAAAAAAAAATCCACAATGAAATAGAGGAATAAGACTTCCTTCCTCTCCAAGGAAGTGAGAGGTAGGGAGAATTAAAGTAAGACCATTTAAAAGTGTGAAACCCTTCCTTTTAGGTCTGATCAGATAATCCTGGGTCACAGAGTTCATGTTTGAGATGGAGCTGAGGACAGTGAAGCATCTGAGGACCAAAGCTGTGAGTAAGAAGCCAGGAAAACTCTGTGGTTTGTCAACTCTGACATTACATTACCTTCCTGTGTGATCTTGGATGAGTGACACAATCTTTGGTGATTCAGCTTCTCCGTTTTCTTGGCCCCACGTTCCATTCAACTGGCTATGCAGAGGTCCCAAGATAAACAGCTTGCTCAAAGGGAGACAGCATTGATGATTTTTTTAAAGGAAAGACAATGCCAAGGATCTGCTTCCAGGCCTCCCATGATGGCTCCATTCCTACCTTCAGTTCCCCCGCTTTGTCCTGCCTGTATTCCTGTTTTCACTCCCAGTTTGGCTTTCCATTTGCTCTTGGCCCACTATCTGTAGCAGTCAGAGAACATAGCTCTATCTCAAAGGCCATCGTGTGTACAGCACCAAAGAAGGGACATCTGTCTTCACTGCCGTTTCATTCTTGCACTTTTTCTCCCTGACACCTTCCTCTCCCTCCCAACAAAACCTACAGTCAGACCATCCAGTGACACTGGCATGCAGCTCTGTGTTTCTAAACTTGGAAAACATAAGAACTCTCTCTAAAAGAAAAGAATTCTCACTTCCTTCCAAATAAATGGATGTCAATTACCAGTGCAAGAGAGTTTTGACTTTATAACACTAAAATCCTACATGACTGCAGAAATAAGAATACAGTGGTGTGAGAATTCCCCTGGGTCTGCAGACCTCTGAGAAACACCAGTATACAGGCTGGATCACAGATTTAAGTGTTCATCTTTCAACGGTTATTTGATTTTGACAAAAATCAAAGTTTTAAGCAAACTGGGTAAATCTTGAGTAATGCAATTTCAGGCATCAGGAATTGGGCAAGAAGAAGCAAAGGCAAACTGAATCCTTTTGGACAATCCTAGAATTACATGACATTGTTAATCACCAATTGTGTCTACTCCTAAGACTGGCCTTGGTGAACTTTCTGGCTAAAGTGATTCAGGTAACCTTTTCACCATATTGAATTGAAAGAGACCAGAGGCCTCCTTACCTGCCCCAAGGACATGGCAAATTACATCTGTTCTCTCAAGGAAAGAGCAAATATAGTGTTGGTTGTCAAAATCCCTGTTGTGCAAATCTGACATTTAAATGGTTTTTAAAGCTAATATTCAGTTTATCCATTGAATCTTGGGAATAACCTCTGACATTATTAACCAGAAATCAATCTTGGGCGCCTGGGTGGCTCAGTTGGTTAAGCGACTGCCTTCGGCTCAGGTCATGATCCCGGAGTCCCGGGATCGAGTCCCACACTGGGCTCCCTGCTCGGCGGGGAGTCTGGTTCTCCCTCTAACCCTACCCCTTCTTGTGCTCTCTCTCTCTCACTCTCTCTCTCTCTCTCAAATAAATAAATAAAATCTTAAAAAAAAAAAAAGAAATCAATCTTGTCAACCACTGTCCACATTTAAATAATTGGCTTAGAGATTTTTCCTTGAATAATCCAGCCCATCATATTTTCCAATGTGCATTACAGCAGAGCTAAAATAGTCTTTTTTATAAGCCTGTTTCCCTTACATTTACATTTTTCCCCATTTTTAGGCATAAAACCAGTTTTTTCCCCCATCAAATTAATTTTTATTAATTGGATTTCCACCTGCATGTCAGGCAGAGGAAAATGTAAGTTTGAGCACAATAGTAAGGCTCTTCCAATTATAGCAAAGGGAAGAAAGAGAGGCCAGAATCAGAAAAACAAGAGTTTACTAAGATAAGACTTCTGCTTTCACCATAATGATTTCTGAAGCTGGCTATCTGGGACCCATGCTGGTCTAATGACTACATCTATAGGATCTATGTACTCATTCACACCTAGCTATACTTCTCCCCCAACCCTGCCCCCTGCCCTACTTTATGAGGAAAGGAAAGCTTTCTACATCCAGATAACTAAAAATATCTGGTGGCCAAAACAATGTCTTTTTTTTTTTTTTTAACCCACTCACTAGCAGATGGACATAAATCAATAGGGATAAGGAAAGAAACCATGAAGTAGGCCTGCATGGCTTTTCAGAGCCTGAATTTCACCTCCTATTCACAAGCCAGGCTCCCTAGTGTTCCACTGAATAGACAGGTAGTTAGGGCCTCAGCCCTGCCACCAACTCACCAAACAGTCGAGACTTCTGGCATTAGGCCAGCAGTGCTGAGCCCGAGGTGGGTAAGTCTTGGATAACTGTGGCTTTGAACCAATTAGAAATGCAGAGCCCTCTCAGCAAGCCATAGATGAGTGTGCTTTCCATTACTGAAAAATCCACTATCACCTTGGTATCAAGATGAAGTTGATGTCAGAGTTTGGGCATCAACAGGCACAAGACCACATTCCTTGGAATGTTTACTCTTGAGCCAGAATCAATTCACTTTTGAAACCCAGTCATTTTGGATCAAAGGAACATTTTTGTGATCTGGAAATGTTTTGGATTCCATGAACTCCCTCCCCCACAAAATGCAATAACCTACATTCGCACATTTTTTTTTTCCAAGCACCTGAAAGGTAAAACATTTTCTTTAACCACTAATCATTTACTTATAAACAGTGCATTTAATGGGAACTTGAATTTACCTATTCTGCATTCATTCAGATTCATTGCTCTGAATGCATCAGAACAGATGTTATGAGGGTCATAACATCAAAGAAACATTTACACTTGTGAGTTTGTTAGGCTTAAATCAAGTTTTACCAATGGTAAACTGATATGAACCCTTCAAAGTTTACTACAAACCTTGGTTCAGCAGACTTTTAATTTTTTTAATAAAATCACAATCCCCCCCCCCACATTCTCAATTGTGCCACCAAGTACATATGCATAGTAAGAATTGATAACAGGAAAAAGAGAAGTCTCAGCAGATGGTTCAAGCTCAGTAACACAAGAAAAGATTTTCCTCGAACAAGCATGGTTAGTACCGAGACCTATATACACTGTTTTTCCCTGTACGTGCATACCTATGCTAAAGTTTAACTTATAAATTAGGCACAGGAAGAGATTAACAACAATAACTAATTTAGTCTCATATGCTATATACTGTTATATACTACATTACCATATGTAATTAAGTACATTTTGAGATTTTCCATCCTGTTCCATTGGTACATCCGACTACTTTGAGTTTGATTTCTCTCTTCTCTAACTTTCTTTCTGTTACAAGAGCTAAAGATTCACAATAGTTTAACATAGAAAGTATTAGGGGAAAAAAGAGGTCATTACCATCCATATCCTAAATAACTGCTCTTTCAATACAAATTTTGCTGTTGAAAACAATGGTGATTTTTCAGCATGGAATGATCCTCACTTAAAACCTTAGATCTGTTGCTAAATTATACTATCTCCGAAATTTTTTCATATATAAATTAAGGACCCAAGAAAATAAATTAAGTTCCAATCAGAATTACTCTTTACAACAAAAATCTTTGGAAGTAAAAGCATCCATTGGTTGTCCATTTATTTTTATGTGAGTCTTATATAAGTATTTTTTATGAGTCTGATCTTCCATTAAAATGGCAATATTACTCAAGTTATTTTTAAATTTTTGTTTGCCCACCTTAAAACGAGTCCAAAAGTTCTAACTAGTCTTTCTGGAAAGACCACTTCAACCAGGCTCAAAAACTTTTATACTTTATCTAGAAGGGAGGAAGATTTGCTCTCTAAATATCAGTACATCAAGACAAAAGACTCACTTTATTCAACTATTTCAACTAAAAGGATTTGTCAGTTCTCAGAATTTGAAATTAATATGTTTTTGGAGTTGCTATGTGATTCAATTAGTGTTTGCAATAATTTTAGACTCAGAGAAGTGGAGAGGTAGGATGAAGGATCTGGCTCAAAGAAAATACCAAATAACATTATGTTAAATCAAGTATAAGGAATCATTTTAAATAGTATTCTTGGAATGCCCACAGCTAGATATTTCTCAGTAGAAAAAAGTCATAAAAATATAAAAATATAATTAGAAAGAAACAGCTGAGATTCTTGGATGGCCATTTATGAAGGATTTCTTTCAGCTATTTCCAAATTTGTCTTTGGATTAACTGTCCTCTAAACCAGGCAAATTACACACAATGAAAAGAAGAGATCTCGGACAGTCTTGTATGTAACTGAGAGGCAATGGGACTATTTTCAGGCAGCACTCATAACTTTTCCTTGACTGCTAATATCTGCTTGCTAAACCTTACACACATCCCCAGGGTGCTGGGGTTTGTAAACATTACTTGATGATGACATACTGAATAATATGAAAATGTGTCTCTCATCCACACCCAAAACCCTCCAAAGGACATTTCATATTTTCAGACTGTGGTCAGCATGCTTTCTGGGGGCTATTTGTAGTTCTTTAACAGAAAGTTAAATGGGTTCTTTATTAAAAATTAATTCCTGGGTTATCCTTGCAGGAAACAAGATGGGCATAAACCACACGGTCAAGTCTGAAGTCAAATGCTATAGGAATTGAGGTTGTTTCTTACATGTCTGATAGGAAATGTCACAAATTCTAAGGACAAATTATTTACTGAAATGAGCATGTAAGTAGCCAGACAGGTATTTCTTTGCTTTTGCAGACCTTGAAACTTCAAACACTTTTAGGAGTCAAAAATTAAACTGTAACATATCTGTCTGCTCTTGATATTCCGTGACACTCATTTATCTTTTTAGCAACACAGAATATAGAGTTTGATAATGAGAAAAAAAGATGCAATACTTCTAAGAGAGTGAAGTTTCAATGTATCTGAAATAAAAATTATTAGTTTGACAGGTTCAGTATTTTTCTGTTGACCAAATTCAATAGGACTGCCGCAAGCAGAGGATATATGATAGGAAAAGAAACCCCACTTGATCTCAATAGAGCCTCTCTCTATAATAAAATACTTGCGAAGTCATTGTGACTCATGAAAATTCTGTACATAATGAGCATCCTCAATGTAAAACTATGGGCAGACCTACTTCCAAAACAAACAACAAATGAAACAATGAGGCTACATTTTATAAAAAGGGAGAAATAATGAAGAGAGAAAAGGGAAGAAAAATTTGATGTTGTCATAAAAAGAAGTTGTATAGATTTATTCCTTTATTGTCTGATTTTTGTTTCTTTGTATATGGTCACTATGGAAAGATGGACATAATGACAAACAGGGAAACTGACTCAACCCTTGGACATAAGTCACAGGAAGGTAACAACAAAAGGATGATATAAGAACAAAGTTATCAATTAAATAGAAATGATAATGAAGTTCCTTGGTTCTTATGCATTAAACTTATTAAATGATATAAATTAATTAAAGGGTATTTACGAAGTCATATTGCTTTAAATCATCACTTTTTTCCTCAAAAAATTGTTTCTATTTTTGCCTAACTGGAATGAAGCTCATCAAAACCAAAAGCATGATTATTTCAAGAAAAAGCCCTTCTAGTTACAGATTCTTTTTTTTTTTTTTAAAGATTTTATTTATTTATTCATGAGAGAGAGAGAGAGAGAGGCAGAGGGAGAAGCAGACTTCCCACAGAGCGGGGAGCCCGATGCGGGACTCGATCCCAGGACTCCGGGACCATGACCTGAGCCGAAGGCAGACGCTTAACCATCTGAGCCACCCAGGCGCCCCTAGTTACAGATTCTTTAAGAAAAAGATTGCAGAGGTCTTTGCTGAAGTAGGAAAACTTCACATTAGAATATATGCTAATAAGAGCAAAGGCCTTACTTTGTTCACTGATGTACTGCAGCATGTAGAACAGTTCTCAATAAATACAAAAACATTCATGGCAGTCCTCCCTTGCACAGAAGTAATAAAGAGCAAAACAGTACATTTTTCCCCAAGTATGACTGAATTAATTTTTATAATTAGAAAGAAACAGTGCTTATTGGCCGGAAGAAATTGGAATGCAGTTTAAAGAATTTGGAAGGTGGCCTTGGTTAAGTGCTAGTGGACACTTAATTAAACTACTGAATATCCTCTGGCAGCTCAGGTGTGAATGGGTGAGTCTGGGTCCTCTCTTATTGCCATTTATCTGTAGATCAGAGCCAGTTTCCGGGGCATGCAACCTGCACAGCTTCCCCAAGCTCTGTCCTTAGAAGACCCCATGCCTGGTGTAATGCTCTGCTGTCACCCTGCTGAAATTCCTTACTTAGGAACAAAGAGACCTGCATTATTTTATTATACTGGGTCCTGAGAATTAGATAGCCGGTCCTGCTGCACAAAGATTCTATAAACTTGAGTTAGCAAGAGAAGGATGCTGTATGAATGACCGACAGTCCAACACACAGAAGACAGCTTAGGAGGAATTCAATGAAAACCTATATACTTCAAAAAGTTCATAGTAGTATCAGCCTGTCTTGTTTCTTTACAGTTTCATTGTCCCCTCAGAAACCTTTATCCAAGGACTTGAGCTATCACGGTGCATTTATTTGTCATCTTTGTAGCTGACAAAGATGACAAATGACAAGTGACAAAAATCATCATTGATATCCAAAGTCCCAAAAGTCTGTTAGCAGGGCAAGTTTTTCTTTGGCGGCTCTCCGGAACCACGCACCCACCCCACTAAGCATTTTAAAAGATTTTAATTTCACTTGGTAGGGCACTCTTTGTAATGCAGAAATCATAGTACTCAAGGGAACTGTAAAGTCAGCATCTTTAAAAAAATGAAAGTCACACCCTGGGGATTTACAAGTCTCTAAAGTCTGAAGGCTGTAATGGGACTCTATTGTAGACATTACAGACACACCACCAGCACTTGTACTATATTTCTGTATACTACATGGTTCACGGGAAATGTCCTTCAATACAATAAGACATACCATTTGCGATGACTTGAGTTCCTTATATGTGAGATTTTATCACTGAAGGACTATTACCACCTCTTACATTTAAATCTTAAAGACGTTTACAATGCAGTAATTTGGAGTTAAATCTACATCTTTACTCTTCTGTCACAAGATATAAGGTTGGACTAACCTATTTTAGACTGCAGTGAAAGGGCACATGGCACAGCTAAACTCACTCACTGGGTCATGAGTATATTTCAAGCAAATTATAAATCATGCTTAATATCATCATTTGCATGTTATGTTTGCAAACCTAAAACTGTCCCAGAGAGAAGAAAATCCATTAAGACTATCCTGGAAGTGTGTTAGTTTAATTAAAACTAGAACCAGATTTATTTGGGAAAAAGTAGATTTCAGAAGTAATTTCATCAAATCCATAAACAGGCCTTGGATTTGGGTTTGGCGGTGGTTGTCTTGGGACAGACATTTCCCATCTGCTCCGGTAGGAAAAGTGCTTTCGTGGTTTCCTTGATCACAAACTGCAATCTTTATTGTTAATTTTAACTCCTGCAAGTTGAGGGAAACTTCTATGCCCAATACCGTGTCAGAGATTTTACGTATACATTTTAATTCCTATGATATTCTGAAGAACGCTTATCCATTCAAGCCCCTGTCCCACACCTCTGCTTGGAGTATATAATTGGACCTCAGTCATGCCACCTCCCTGTTCTCGTTTTCACATCTCTCCACTTTCCATTCTCCAGTCACCTCAGCACATCTCAAGAGTGATGCCTGCAGGAACCACACTGCCACTGCTCTGACTTGTCAAGTGTTGCCCTGTCTGGAGAGCCCCCCTCTCCTCCTCTTACGTATCCAAGGTCTTCTCTTTGGGCACTTGGTTTGTCTTTCTTCTTCCATGAATACTGTTCACATTTATATTCTTACTATGAATTCCTTGTGTAGCACTTCCCTGGGAGAAGAGTGAGAGCATGGCAGGTGGAATATACTTTTGAAACAAGGAAAAGAGCTAGAAGTGTGTAGCAGGTAAGGGGGAGGAATGGGCTGGTGTGCCTGGATTATAAAGTGGAGGTTGAGGGGCACCTGGGTGGCTCAGTTAGATAAGCTTAAGTGTCCAACTCTTGATTTTGGCTCAGGTCTGGATCTCAGGGTTGTGAGATCAAGCCCTGCATCTGGCTCTGCACTCAGCCAGGAGTCTGTTTCTCCTTCTCCTTCACCCTCTACCCTTCCCCCCCACACACACTCACACACTCTCTCTCTCTAAATAAATAAGTAAATAAATCTTTAAAAAAAAAAGTGGTGGTTGAGAAATGGGGGCAGAGCAAGCTAAAAGAAGTGTTAGAATCAGATTATTAAGGCTGGAGAGTATAATTCTTCTTATAGGCAGTAGTAGCCAGTGAAAGACTTATAGTATGGGAGGGACCTGATCAGATTTGTGCTTCAGACATATCACTCTGGTGGCAGTAGATAGAGGATGGATTGGATGGTGAACAAAGAGAAGAAGTATATATCACAAAAGGATATCAGCTAAGTCAAGAGTTTTAGTAAGACATAGCAGGGGAAATGGCCATGTGAAGTAGGGGGTCTGGAGAAAGAACATTCCAAGCAGAAGGAACAGCAGTACAAATGCTTCAGGGTAGAAAAATGCCTGCCATATTGAAAGAATGCTAAGGAATCCAGTATGACTGGGTCATTGAGAAGGAAAGGGAGAGTGGCGGGAGAGGAAGACAGGGAGATTGAATGGTCAGGGCCAAAGTAGGCAGGACCGTATGAATCTCCATAAGGATTTTGGATTTTGCTTCTATGTGTTTGAGGAAGCCACTGGAGGGTTTTGGGAAATGGACTGAGATGTTTAAAGTTTTGGACGCATCACTGTCACTGCTGCATAGACAATTAGCTACAGGCAGAGTAAGCAGGGACACAGGGCTATTGCAGTATTCCAAATGGAACATCGGGACTGGTGGCTTGGACAAGGGTATAGTGGTGGAGGTCACAGGAAGAACTAAGTGACAGGGTTTGCTGACGTGTTGGCTACGGAGTGTAGAAGAGAAGGAGGAATCAAGGATGACCTCAAGAGTGAGCAATTTTCATTGGCAGTAGAGAAGGCTCTGAAGAAAACACAGAAAGCAATGTGACAGCAACACATGAGATGTAACTTGTACTAATGGATGTTCAGTAACTGCCAGGTAATTGAATAAATGAGAGCTACGTGCTGGTCATCATCTCTAGCTAATCGTAAGACTATGCCCCACACTACTGAAGGAATGATGAATCTTTCTTTCTTCAGTAATGGTCACAGCACCCACTTTTCCCTGCCTCAAATTCCCTGGGCATCATGTATCTTTTGATCCTTGAAAGAGCAGGGCCAAACCCCCTCTCCTCACTGACTTGTGCAGAATCGGGATGATTTACTCCAATTTGCCGTATCTAGGATTGGGCTTTGAAATATTATTTCCTTCTGGAGTGCCCTATATTCTAACCAGAATAAGCCATGTTGTCAAGCTGTTTTTAACCTTAATTTTCTTAAAATATGTGGGTACAAATGTGGTTTTAAAAGGACTGGTCATGTTTTAGTTTTATATTAAGTCACACACATGGATTTCAGTGAAAAATGGTTTCCTCAAAGTTATAGAAAGAGCCTTTGTTACAAGTTTAAATTGGAACTTTTTTTTTCACCAGCAGATGAGAGCTCTGTGTTGCAGCCAGTACCCAGCTGTGCAAGTTTTCAACAGCTGGAATTATGATAAACTTCATTCTATGAAAATGAGCTCATTACTCCTTAGTTTGTGCTGATGCTTAATGAATCCATAAAGTGCTTCTTCGAGGAGAATTCCATGAAAGTGCATAAAGAATGTTTAAAACAAAATTTTAGATCTGGCAATATTAAAATGAGAGTATCTTTTTGCTCTCCCTCAATTTTGAAGTCAGGTCTCAAAGCTGGGCAAATGAAAAATGTTAGTATGTGTATGCTAAGGAAATAGCTACATTTAGTATATTAAATATGCAACATTGAAATTAATGTTTTAACCAATATTATATTATAAGCCAATATTAAAATAATAAAAGAAATCATGAAGCTCAATAATAATAGTAGTTATATTTTTATCATAGCAGTTATACTTTTAAGCTCGCCAGACACTATGTGATACATTACCTCATCCTTTAAAACATGCATCTTAAATCATGTAGAAAAATGAAAAACTAATACAATTAGTTTTAGGGATTCTTTGCTTTCATTCTGATGCTAATATTTCTGTGATATGATCACATCCCATCCTTAGAGTTGATTTCATTAGGTCTTTAGATTAAGTTTCTGAGAACTTAAATTTTAATAAAGTAACTTAAATATGTAAAGCTACTGGAAGAAAAAAAAAAAGCCCTGGTATTAAAAATGAATTAGAAGCAGGAACAAAGAGTAAAGATCAATTTTTGGTCTGAATTTAAGTATGTCTCAATATTTTTGGATGAACATTTGAGTCATTTAGGAAATAAGAGGGAATAAAAGAGTAAACTTACTAGGTCCTACAATTTAAAACTACCACTTCTCAGTCAAAACATTTTCAATGTTCCATTTTTATATTCCTTTGATGTGAATTCCAAAAAGCCTCACTGGAGAGACAGAGGACAGTGGGCCCATAATTAAAATAATAATGGCTGTGAAATTCAACCTCTAGAGTATTTTTAGTGTGAACTTCCCTCTGTGAAAATTGTAGAAAATCACAAATAACTCAGTTGGATTTTGACCAGCTGGGATTGTTCTAATCAGCACAAACTGATACCTTCGACCAAAGTCCAAAGTGTCCATTCACTATTAAATCACTGAATGCAGATCTATTCACTTGAGGATGTAACCTTTAAATGAATTCACTTTTGTAAATGCCACTTAAGAAGATCCTTCTAAAAGCCACAGTGAGATGCCACACTGGTCTTCTTGTTAGATTTTCCCAAAGCTGATTTCCTCAGAGGGAAGGGAAGAGTGCTGTCTGGCATCAAAACCAAAGAAATTCCTGGGGTTTTAATCCCAAACTCTACCTCTGACCACATTCAACCTGTAAATTTCCTCTGTGCAAGATTTCACAACGTGGAATAATGTCTTCACTTGTGTGTGCCTCGCAGAGTATAAAGTCCCTCTGTAACAGGATAAGGCCTTAGGATATGTGAAGGAAGGAGATTCTTAAACAATTTTGAGCCCCGCGACCAGTTGGCCAACCCCATCCCTGAGAAAAGATGTTATTAATATTATGGCTTAGATTTAGTTAACATGTTACAGAAGTGACTCTTACTCTGGAATATTTTGTTCTGATTCCGGTACCTGGATGCTATGTGATTCAAAGAAAGAGCCTTATTATTACCTTATTTTATTCTTGATTTATTAAAACATCAGACCTGCTTTTTGTGAGGTAAACTAAAATTTAGACACCTTTAGAGCAAGAGGCCATAAGAACACTGAGTCATAAGGGCAATACTCACTGTTGTTATGTTGCCTATAATGGTAACTGCCAGATCCTCAGGGGAGGTGGGAGAAATTCTCAGACACAGAAAGCCTTTACAGCATTACCTGTACTAATTTAGATTACGATAACGCAGCAGAAATGTCTTGCTCACGACCACCTGCTGACACTGTTAGCTTGCTAATCAAACAATATCTTTTATCTGGCTTGCATGCAGACATTTAGAGAAAAAATTACAGAAAAATCCATTAGTGTTTGGTCTAAAAGAAATCTTTCTATTTGGAATGTGAAACATACTCATTTTTCAAAATACTGTATATTATTTGTGCCATCTCCTCTGAGAACTTGGAATCCTAAATCAGCTTGGAAAGATGTCCAGAGACATAGAATTCTTGCTAATGGTTTGAGGTTCTCACCTTTATTCCCTGAACTTGTTTTGTAAACTATCCTGATGTGCGAAATGTACAGGATACGGGGAAGAAACCCACAACTCCATTCCAAAAACAAGATTCAATCCCTTCATTAATAAACAGTAATTATTAATTAAACCTATCTTTACTGGGAAGTCATCATATGCCATCAACTTTACTAGGCATTTAAAATATAGATTTGAATCAAACACAATCACAGCTGTCATGGAGCTTAGGGTTTAATGGGAGATGACATATAATAACTAATTAATTATTAGCATGATATATGTCATGATGGAGACAGACAAGGGCTGTGGGACAGTGCAGTGGGCTAGGAGACTTAAACTAGCAGAAAAAGCCCTAAGTGAGGGCTGAAGTTCAAATTAATCAGGGGAAAGTGTTGATAAAGAGATATGGGGGAGAGAGGGTGTAGGATGATGCCAGAAGCATAGGAAGGGGCTGTGGGGAGCCATAGAAGGGATTTAAGGGCTTACATATGCATATACATATGTATATATATCATATATAATTATATATTAATATACACATACATATGTATATATCATATATAATTATGTATAAATATACACATTAATATATAAATATATATTCTAGAATATATATGTATATATATTATAGATCACACAGCAAGGGAAAATACAGGTAAGGGGGATGAAGTTAATTAGATATGGAGTATCATTGAGACCACTGAAAAGTCTCAGTGAGAGATGCTCCTGGCTTAGTCTAGGTGCATAAAATTCCACCCCAAGATGGTTGGAAATCCTTGATTTTTCTCTGAGATAAATGAGAGATTGGGGACATTGAATAGAGGTGAGACAATAAGGAAACGGAAATACCCACCTGTAAGCAAATTCCCAACAACAGGAAGTTGAGGTATTAAGAATAAAATTTGCCTCTTCTTCAGGTTTGGCTCAAGTTGGCACTGTTATTAACTGCCCTCCTGAAAGAAGAGGAACTTGCTATCTTGACAAAAATTGCAGCCAACATTTTTGATTAAAGAAAGCAGCATTTATTTTGATTGAACAACTTTTTGTTTTATTTCAGTCTTGTCTTTCATCTGACTCCTGTCAGAACCTTTCTTTTGCAGGAAGCCTTGAATATTACAGGAGGCAACATCTATAATTTGAAACAAAGTGGTCTAGTTTGGGCTAGTAATTACTTCTGAGTGGCTCTCCAAAAGAGGGATGCCTCTATAATAAATGCTCCTTCCCTGCCCAGCTCTCACCCAGCCAGCATCAATCCAATATCTCCTAATGCCACTTCCAACCTATGTTTAAATCAAAGCTATGGGTAATCAAAATGATTCATAGATATGAAGCGAATCCACTAGAATACAAATTCTGTAAGGGATTTTTTTTTATGTTTTTTTTCTCTCCCCACTGTGTGCTCCAGAACCTAGACACTCAACAAATAGTCTTTGAAATAATGAGAAAACAAATGTTGACTAAGAAATGTTGACATAATTTCAAAGATTTCATCTTTTGCCCAACAGCCAGGGCTTACTGAACTAAGAAGGTACATTCTTTTTACCTTGGTATTTAGACCCTCCTTAGCATAGTCCCATTTTGTATGTTTCTACTCTAGTCAACCTATACTATTCCTGACTCTCCTCCTACAAAATAGTTGCGGGTTTGTGTTTGTATACCTTTTCTTATTTTGTTCCCTCAGCATGGACTTGTGCTTTTTGCCTCACACCTGTCACCCCCTGTTCTACCACCAATATGCTCTCTACCCTTTCAGGACCAGCTCAAAGACCAGCTCTTTCAGGAAGCTTTCCCGAGGAGTGTCTCAGCATATCTAGATATACTCACTCCTCCTCTTAAAAACTTAAGGTACTTTGTCTCTCCCTGTGTCTCCTTGAGTCTGCCTTTCCTTAAAATAATTTATGTACTTATTCTATCCTATTATATAATTCAGTATTTGCTGAGGAAAACCAAACCACTCCAGGTATTTCCAATAGAGGGAATTTAATAGAGGGGGTTTATTAGGTACATGACAAAAGGACTTTTAAAAAGGAGAGTATGATTCTGTGCAAAGATAAAAATAAGAATTTAGACATGAAGTGTTATTTAAACTTCACCTCTTTCTGCATGTCCACTAACCATCAAAATAATTTAAAAATATACAAAGCCTATTATTTACAGTAAAATGTCATTATGAATTTGGCACTCCACTTCTGCTAGTCCTGGCTTTCTCTTTGTCTTCTGAGACTCTCCTAGGTCATTTGATTCACCAAAACAGAGGTTCTAGATTTTGTTTGGGGCTTGAAATCCTGTGAAAATCTGATGAAACTGTCAATTCTCCGCTGGGCATGGGGTGGGGAGGAGGATATACATTAGCATGTATACTTTGTGGTGTACACAGTATCTGAGTGTTTGCATAGCCCAAAGCCTGCCCATAGTCTCCTACTTCACAGACAGCTGGAAGTCTTGATATTCTCCTTTCAATTAAATGACATTTAGAAAACAGCACACAGCATATACCTGATGAGCTACCCTGGTTTCCTGAGTGCGGACACCTCTAAGTAACCCAAACAGGTGACCATAGTTTGAAAAGACATGGTCTAAGCCTCAATAGGTTCTCAACTGGGGTCACTTTGCCTCTCAAAAGACATTAGACTATGTCTGGAGGCATTTTTCATTTTCATGACAGGTACGGGCGTGCTGCCGGCATCTAGCTGGGAAAGTCTTCAGAGTTGCTATATATCCTACAGTGCATAGGACAGCCCCCATGACAAAGAACTACCCAGTCCTAAAGGTCAGTCGTGTTGTGGCTGAGAAGCCCTATTTTAGAGCAAGGGCGATTATATGCTTCTACTGGGTTCAAAAAGATCATAATAGTTTACAATGCAAGATATACCTTCCATTCCTCTAAGAAGCTATTATGTGCCCCCCAAATAGGCACTTACATATTGTCTACATACTTAATGAATCAGATTTCACCTGTCTCTGAGTTCTAAGATTCTTATTCTTTCATGTCAACTCTGCCACTGTACTTTTGTGTCTTGTCTACAGCTCATTCATCTGTGAACAATGAATTTCTAGTATGCCTAAAGAAAATCCACTCTTCAGTTCAAGAAGGCAGGTGTTCAGGAAAACATATACCAAATAACATAAAAAGATATACCCCAAATCTTAACTATACAAAGATTAAGAATATGAACTCAAAGTACCCCAGAGTACCCAAGTACAAGTCTACTTTGTTCTTTTTCCCAGACAGGTATGTGTCTAAAGCCCCAGACTAAATACTCCCAGACCTCAAGCCACACTCCTGTAATTCCACATCATTGGTAATGAGTTTCTAAAGCTGTTTCAAGGTAGGGCCCTTAGGCAAACTGGACCCAGGAAACCTATTTTGGCATTCTATTTTGGAACAGGTTTATACTTCAGGTTTATACTTCAGGTCTAGGCTGATCCTAGGAGTAGTTTTTCTGCTGGTATATGTGATGCACACACCTACTGAATCAGGCCCCATGTTGGCCCTGTCAGGTGGAGAACCACAGTTCTAGAGAGTATAACCTCCCATGTGGGATCTTGTCCAGAAAAGAGCCTGGACTGCAATAGAGCTTCTCTTCTAGGGAAGGCCAATGGATAAGATTCCATCCATATTCTATTAGCACTCTTATACTTTGGTTATGCCTTGGAGACCTCAGAAATTCTCAAGTTTCCAGGCAGGTACCTGCAAACCCAGGCTCCCAGGTAGATCTAGTATCAGACCAACTACTAAGGACCCATGCTTTTGACTTACTCCAGCTACAGGACCCTGGCCCACCCCAGCACCAGACCACCTGAGACCCAGGTTACAAGCAGACTCTCACTACCCTAGGCTCCTGGCTCACCCTTGTGCCAGGTCAGCCTCATACTGATGCCTGCAATACCAGGCTCTGAGCAGGTCCCAGCACCAGATTGTTTCCCATGGCCCTAGGTGCTGGGCCCTGTGGACCCAAGGTCCAGGTTGGCACAGGTGGACCCCAGTCCAAGAGCCATCACTACAGACTCAAGCGCCAGGCCCACCCTTGTAACCCAGGGTCCAGGCCAGCCCACCCCTACTCCCAGTCCATGGGTTGTGGAATGAAGCCCACATCCTTTAGCTTAGCACTACCTAAAACCCTGACATCTGGCCTCCATATACCTTTTCTAACTTTACTTCCCTATTCCTCTTCCAATACCATGTGCTCCTATTTTTTTAAGTTTCTAGCTCTGTGTTTTTAATAATGTTTCCTCCTTCATCTGAAATGCCCAACTCTAAATATCTTAAATGCACTTATTTTTGAAATGCCCCCTCTTTCATGAAGCCTGACTTTATCCCACAGTCAAAGATACTCTTCTTTTAGAATATCCTCTGAACTTGCTGTCCACTAAAAGTACTTTTCATCTCCTTCCTTCCTGCATCGTAACTGTACATGTCCTTTATGGCTGATCCATTTTGGTGACCCCCCCAAAGCCTGTCAGCTTGGTGCTTTTTACAAAGTGGATGTCCCCCTCGTTTTGGTGGAATGAAGTCTGCAAGTAAAATGTTGCTGCAAGCCTGGTGCTCTGCATCTACAATGTCTTCAGATTTATCTGCCAAGGTAAGTACTTTTTGGTAGTTGGGATTTGAAAGAATAAAATGTTATGATAACTGAAAATCAAGCTGGAAACTATCATGAAGAATGTTGCATGTTGTGTGGGCAGCAGGGAAGTTCTCTCACATAACCCACTGTTACTGGTTTGCATCAACTTGGATAGGCTATTATTCAATCAATTACCCAATCGAACACTAATCTGAGTGTTGCTGTGAATGTATGTCACAGATGTGATTGATGTTTGTAATCAATCCACGTTCGAGATATCTTCAATAATCTAGGTAGGCCTGATTCAATCAACTGCAAGGTCTTAAGATCAGGACTGAGGCTCCCCTGAAGAAGAAATTCCACTCCTGGAGAGGAACACAGCTACAGCTCAGGCCTGCCCTTCCTGATGGCCACCCTGTGGTTGGGCGACTTGCCTGGCCAGCCTCCACAATCCTATATAATCGAATTCTTTGTAATCAATCAGTCAATCCTTCCTACTGGTTCTGTTTCTGTGATGGAACCCTGACTGATCACCCATTATGAAGCATTTTACCCCAAGATTTTAAAGGATAGTTGGTGATTTTAGATGTATGCATGCATGTGTATATACATATTTCACAGATATATATGTATATACATATATGCATACACACAGTACAGATTAAAACAATGTGAGATACCTATTTTGCCTAACAAATAAGCAAGTTTGAAAATTTATAATAATGCTCAATGTCATTGAGAATACTATGAGTTAGACCGTATTTGACTGTTAATAAGAATGTAAATTGATGCAGCCTTTCTGAAAAGCAATTTGGCCTAAAAAAAAAAAAGTCCCAGGCTCTTTCATCTAACAATCTCTTATGCACACAAAGATTGGTGGACAGGTATTTGCAGTTCAGTGTTACTTATAATGAAGAAAATTTACAAGTCACTTAAATGTCAAATGATAACGATATGGCTTTATCCTTATAATGGACTGTAATGCAGATATTAAAATAGTCTTTTTTTTTTTAAGATTTTATTTATTTATTTGAGAGAGAGAGAATGAGAGAGAGAGAGAGAGCACATGAGAGGGGGGAGGGTCAGAGGGAGAAGCAGACTCCCCACTGAGCAGGGAGCCCAATGCGGGACTCGATCCAGGGACTCCGGGATCATGACCTGAGCCGAAGGCAGTCGCTTAACCAACTGAGCCACCCAGGCGCCCCAGATATTAAAATAGTCTTGAAGAAAATTTAGTGATGTGAGAAAATGCTCAGGATAGAATATTCAGTGAGTGGACTCTAAAAGTATATATTGTATCATCCAGGATTTGACCAGACAAGCAGGACCTGTATCAGGTATGTATGAAGAGATTTATTACAAGGATTGGCTGACGTGATTGTTAAGTCTGAAATCCACAGGGCAGGCTGTCAGGAAGGGGTAATTACAGGCACACTGGATCCCACGGACTGATGGGACTGATGCTGTTGTTCGCAGGCAGGGTCTTCCAGGATCTCTCTTTTGAAAGCCTACTTGTAAGGCCTTTCAACTGATTAAATCAGGCCACCCAGATAATTCAGAGTGATCTATCCTCAAAATTAGAGACTTTCGTTTCCACTCAGAGCACATCTTAGTGCTCGATTGCCTCAGTGGGGACGGTAGCCTAGCCAAGTTGACACATGAAAATCCATCACATACATACAATTGACCTGTTTTGTAAGAAGTAAATATAAAAATAAAAACAAACATATAAAAGAAGGCTGAAGAGAAATACCCAAACATGGTGAAAATGTTTCTTTCTGTATAGTAGTAAGTTTATAGAAGATGTGATTGTTTCTTATATCATCCTGCCTGTCTCAAAAATTTTAAATAAATATGTACAATATTGCCATTTGAGTTGGAAAAATAGAAGTTTTTTAAAAATGTTAACCCATTAAATGCTCAAGGGCATAAAAGCAAATAAAGAATAAATTGTCACTTATTTAATCAATACCTTTTATTATAAAAGCTGCTATTATCCAAGTAAGGGATTTCATCAAAAAGCATCATTCATCATCTTATGGGCAACGAATCTTAAAACTTGGAAAGCCTTGCTTGACACAGGACAGGCCTGCAGAAGGTCTTACAGAAAGGGACATGGGAGAGTCTAGGACTCAACTGGTTTCCCCTGAAAGGAGACATCTCTCACGTGGTCTCTTACTGACTCAGGAGATGGGAACTTTCCAGGTGATTTGGTTTTCAGTCGCTTAACTATTGATATCTTGATGAAATCTAGTGTAGTACATCAGTATTATCCTGTGTGTTGTGAGTGTAATGAATAAGAAGAGGAAAATAGATTTTCTCTCATGTAAACAAAATATTTTTCTCATAATATAATTACTGTCATGCAAGCCAGTTGCAATTTCTCAATGAATTCAAGATTACAAAAAGTCACAGCTGGAAGAGATTTTAGACCAACTCCCTCTTTTGACAGAGGAGAAAGCCAAGGGTATGAGGAGTGAGGTGATGTGCTCAAGGTCACCCCATTGAGTTGGGACAAAGACAGGACTGTCATCCAAACCTCCTGTGTGATTTTACTAGGTCACCCTGCCTTCTTACTATGACTTGTTTGGGTCAGAAAAATCATTAACCTTCATGAAAGCATAATAGTAACAAGAAAAAATACTGTTGAACCTAATAATTTTCCTTAATTGTGGTTATTTACTTTATGTAATTGTATTCATTGTATTCAAAACTGTGCTGTCCAACATTGTAGCCACCAACCACATGTGGCTAATGTGCACTTGGAATGTCTCTAGCATGACTGAGGAATTAAATTGTTTAAATTTAATTTTCCTTAATTTAAATTTAAATTTACAAACTTACACTTGATCAAATTATTATAATTAAATGAACATAATACATAATAAATTAAATACATTAAAATGATTTAAAGTTAAGTTTGGAACAATGTGGATATATGAATCTACTTTTGTAACAGTAATTCTGTGAAATCTAAGTGAAAATCGAGTATTTCCAGTGAAAATTGGTATGGACTGCAAGTATAAGATACACACAGGATTTCAAAGCCTTAGTAAGTACAGAGTAAGAGAACATAAAATACCTCATTAATAACTTTTTTATTGATTACATGATGAAATGATATTTTGGATGGGTTGGGTTAAATAAATGTTACCAAAAATAAGTTCACCTGTTTCCTTTTTACTTTTCTCCATGTGGCTACTAGAAAATTTTTAATTACATAAAATGATCCCCATTATATTTCTATTGGAGAGAGCTAATATAGAACCTCAATTTTTTTCAAATTTGTAATAAAGTTTGTCTAAATGTCTCTCTTGTACTTTTAATTACATTGGGGCACTTCTGCTGCCACTCGTTCTGGATCCTTCTTTGTTAGTTTCTGAAACATATCAATCAGAGGTGAACACCTGCAATTTGGAATGTTGGCTTTGTGATGTACTCCTGGTGAAACAGACACGTGTAGGAAATTTTAGGGATTTGAGAGTAAAAAAGTAGTTGAAGGAAATCGTCCTTATCCAGTAGATCTATATTGTTCCCCTGTTATCACACCACCTTGAAATCACTGACATAAATCCTAAAGACATATTTTTAATTAGTGTCTTAACCACAGATGCTGTTTTATTGATGAAGACGTGGAAGCTCTGAGGCTCCAATAAGATGTTTTCCCTTGAAGAGTATATTCCTTAACACCACCTGACGTTTTCGGTCTGGATAACCATAACAAACTTCAACACTGAACTGATACTAGGTTTCTTAGCATAATTTCATTTTCATAATCTCTTTATCCATGACATTTTAGGCATACGGTATGGCCCTCCTAATTGGCAGACAAATGTTTCTCTTACTGGGCTTTGGTATCATCAACCTCCATTTCAGGTGCTCTGAAGGATGTCTTGACTGCCTCCCTATTTGGCACTCAGATGTTCTTTGGACATTTGTTACAGGCTAACTTGTGTCCCCCCCCAAGATCCATTTGTTGAAATCCTAACCCCTAGCACCTCAAATGTGACTGTATTTGAAAATAAGGTCTTCAAAGACATAAATTAAGGAAGAATGGGGTCAGATGAGCGGGTTCTAATCTAGTATGACTGGTGTCATTATAAGAAGACATTAGAACACAGACATGCACACACAGAGGTAAGACTCTAAGAGGACACAGTGAGAAGGCAACAATCCCATCTGCAAGCCAAGGAGAGAGGGAGGTCTCAGAAGAAACCCAACCTACCAAGACCTTGATCTTGGACTTCCAGCTTCCAGAACTGTAAGAAAATGAATTTCTGTTGTTAAAGCCATCCAGTGTGTGGTATTTGTTATGGCCACCTGATCATCTTCTCAATCATCCTTGATTAAGCAGCCCTTCTCTAGACAACCATCAAATGCCATTCTGTTGGATGTTACTCTTATTTGTCGTTGAAAGAAGTGTTCCTCCACTTGCCCTAAGGCATTACCCATGTGTTCCTCAGTTTCCTCCATAGTGATATTCATAAGTGCCACGTAGTCTTTTTAAATTCAGACCATCCAATATATTTCCTCCAAATTTGATGAAAACCTCTCTAGCCAGTTTTTCATGATGGATTAAACAAATAGAAAAGTAACTTAATGTTTATGGATTATGCTTAGAGTTTAACAATCAGCCTTAGGGAATTTGAGAAACAGTGGATGAAGTAGAAGGAGCAAGGCCCATGTGGGATTATTGATCCAGGTTGAAATTTGGCTGTGTACTTATTCCCACAGTGGCCTTGGGGAAGATTACAATCCTCCTGAGTTTTTGTTCCCTCATCTTTAAATTAGAGCTACTAGTTCCTACCTCAAAGGGTTACTGTGAGAATTAAATGAGATAACATATGCCAGGTTCATGGCAAATAGTACCAAATAATAGATATTAATCTCTCTGCCCCTAAGGGAATGAAAGTTCCTTTGAAATATGACTACAGATCCTTTTTAAAAACAACAACAAAAGTGTTTATAGTTAAAGAAGGGGAAGGCAGAACATCTGTTTATGGTGTCCTTTGGTGAAAAGAACATTCATTTGTATTCTAGGGCAATGATTTAGCCCTAATTCTCCAGACACTTGAATGCAGTTAGTTCAAAATGCATCATCATTTAGCCTCTCTGGAAGGGAGGGGGTCCCTGGTGAGCTCTTGGAATAAGGGCCGCAGAGCAACCATTCTCAAATTCTGAGTTCACTTTATCACATGACTGAGTTCTAGAAGACTAGTTTGCTTCTTTCCTTTCCTCTTCATCAAAATAATAATGGTAATGCTTGTTTCACTCAGAAGAAAACTTATGCTTAAGAAATTACTTATGGGAAGTTCCAAATATTATACCTAGAATTTACTCATATTGGACACTTACTACACACACTTGCATCTACCTACCGATGAGATGTACCTATTGCAATGGGAAACTTTCCACTTTTGTATTAGATTCAATTCCACAGACACATGGGCACCGGCTGTAGGCAAGTTTCTCTCATGCTTCTGAATAGAGAGGAGACAAACAAATAAACTGGACCCAGTCCTTGCTCTCAAGTCCTGGCCACGATACCACTATTAAAAATGGAATTTGAACTCAACACCTCACATGATTTTGAAGTGAACACTAAATGGAGTAGAACAGTCACTTGTCCCTCACACCTCTTCTCTAGGTAACTGCTACTGACAAGACTGCTTAGTCCCCTCAGTTTCATTGTTCTTGGGAACCTGTCCAGGCTGTGGGGATAATCTCTTGTTAAACTGTGTCTCCTCTCTTGGCGCTGTGCTCCCTGCTGGTGGGACAAAGCCTAGATGTCCAACCCTCCTTGCTATGCTGCTAAGATGAAGGCATCTGCTTTAAATCCATACACTCTTCATAAAAGAGAATAAATTAGTCTATCCAGTGTTTTAAACAATAACATATCAGCAAGGTGATATTCCACCAACACAAATAACAGGAACATCAAGTTCATTTATATATTTTTCCACCAACTTTTCCAAGATTCAAAGGAAACATGACCCCTAAAAGCACAATACAATTAGAATATAATCCTGTTAAGTGTCAATATTTTACATTTCCTCCCTAAAGGCATTAGACCAGAAATAAAATATTTTTATAAGAAACGCCTCTTAAAGGTATTAACTAGGTGTTACGGTGATGTAGAGATACCCAAAAGGATTACTGTACTTGAGTTGGTGAGAATGACTTTGGATACTGTATTGGTAGCGTGCTAGGGCTGCCATAACAAAATATTGCAGGCTGGGTGGCTTAGAGAACAGAAATTTATGATCTCACTATTCTGTAGGCCGGAAGTCCCAGATCAAAGTGTGAGCAGGATGGGTTTCTTCTGAGGACTCTCTTCTTGACTTGTAGCCGCTTTCTCTCTATGTCTTTGTGTGGTCACCTCTAGCTCTGTGTGTGTGTCCTAACATCCCCTTCACATAGGGACACCAGTCATATGAGATTAGGGTCCATGCATTTGACCTTGTTTAATCTTAATTACATCCCCTTAATTATATCCCCAAATATAGTCACAATCCCAGGTACTTGGGGTTATGACTGTAACATGGATTTTGTGGGAACACAATTTAGTCCATAAGAAGTGCTCAGGGCAGATCTTTGGACTCACCTTATCAGTGAGGACACTGTGGATCTGACCTTCTGGGCCATCTTCATCCCTGTTCAACACTCATTCAGATTGACCATGCGGGGTGGCAGTGTGGGGATGACTACATTCTGGGCATTTGGGTGATATGGGCAGAACCCAAATCAGATTGTGGTTCTTCCCCTTCCCCCCACTACCCTGTATTCCTTCCTTAGCCAAAGTAGGTGTTTCACAAGGCAACTGAAGGGTCTCTATAAAGAAGGAACAGGTGAAGCTAGAAGAAGAACAAGGTTTGCTTTGATAATACACATCAATGGCCACTGCATTCTAGAGAATAGAGAATAGAGACCAAAAGAAAAATGTGAAACCTCTCCATGTACACTTTTGTCATTCAACAATTTAAGAGAATTTGGAAACCCTGGATTAGAATGTAGACTTCCCTGTTGCATGATAGAAAAATGGCATGCCAGGCAGGGACAGGGCCTCTTTCCTTCTTGTCTCTATCTGCCTGCCCTGAGACTCATCCCTCCTAGGATCCAGTATGGACCTGAGAGCCCATCCGGTCCCACCTGCTGAATCCTGTAGGTGAAGAAGCAGACACTTCTAGAAAAGGAGCTTCCCAAAGTCATAAACGTGGAGCCAAGTCAAGGCTGCACTTGGCATTTACAACTCCAAGCCAGTGCCCTTCCCACCATATCTTATTGCCTCTTGCTCTGAAATGCTCTGGTCCTGATGACTTTGTTTCTGGGGGTGTTTTGTTGTTAAACTATCAGCATACTGCCCCCATTGCATTGCATCTGTGTATGCATATTTTAATACAGTACAGGATAATTATACATATAGTAATATATAATCTATACTGCCCTCATATTTTATATATATTTTATATATAGATAGTTTAATACATCACATAATACAATAATACAATTGTTTATATTGTGTATATATATATTGCATTAAACATATGGTATCACTGTTTTGTCAGGCTCTGCCTGTGTCATGGGCTGCCTCTCAGCCCAGCACCTTCTCCGGCTCCTCATTAACTTCCCACTGCCCACCCCCACCAATCTCTTTTGCTGGATGATCATACAATTTTCTCCCTGTAGCCCTAAGAAAACCATGCCTGGCTTCCTTGTCAAGGCCTTTTTTTGTCCATAATGCGTGGCGCTCTCCTCTTTGCTTTCCTTGTTTCTCCAGGTTCTACAGATGACTTGGTTCCTAACTGATTGCCTGTATTGAACACCCCAGCTTCCCCTGAACTCAGGCATGCTCTCCTAGTATTTCTATATTCCCTTAGGCTTCTGACCTGCACTTTCCCTGAGGCTCTCTCTTCCTGTATGCACTGCCTTAGAATCTTGCCGTGATACAGAAGTCTTATTTGAGGCAATTTTATAATAAATCGCCTTAGCACATAAGAGAAATTCAAGGAATTCTGGCTGAAGACATTTCTCCTTCATGTTATTTAATCCTAAATCCCATTTTCCAAGCACAAAATGGATAACAATATACCTTAGTTGTAGTTTTCCATACGTGCTAATTTTATTTCTTCCTTTTTCATTTAAAGCATTATCTCAGTTTCTCCCAACCTAATGGACCCAACCCAGCAATTATCCTCTGGGTCCTCTGTCCTTTGGTTTCATCCAATAACCAAGATCATCAGATCACTGTAGCACACACAGTCACTGCCAACTATAAATGCCTTAATGAATTTGGAAACTCAGCTAGTCTTGTGTTTTACATAGGCATGGTTTCCGTTTAGTAATGCTGAAAGCCTAACTTGGTTTTAGTGCAAGCTCTGTTACACCGAAACATCAGAATCATGACACCGATCTCCAGAAGATCTAAACATGAGCATGGATCCAGGCTTACTTCAATCAGCCCTGAAGTGGCAGTCTATCTAATTTTCTCATAAAACCCATACAGAAATTTGTTTTGGTCATTTTTCAAGAACTGAATTTTTGGCACAGAAAAGAAATTCTGTGAATAAGAAATTCAAGTATTGATTAATAACACATCTCACCCAAAACTCTCTTGAAATGCTTTTATGCTTTTCCACCGATCATGAGACATGGCAATATCCAGGCTCAAGCTGAGAGTTAGCAGGTAGAGCACAGAATAAGCATCACTGGCTGGGAGGCACTTCATCCAGGCAACGTGGCTTTCCTGGGCTTCGCTCCCCTCCCCATAAAACGTTGTGCCACCACCGCCACAATCCCCCCCTCAGAAGATGTGGATTATACTCCACTGGCTTGAAGTTAAGTTTAAGGACTTTGTCTACATTGAAAAAGTTTAATACAGTGGGAAATACTTACTACTATGAAATGAAAGGCAAAATAAGCCTGACTCACCTGTTAATGTTTATTCTTTTGAGATATTTTCCTACAAATTACCAAATAACCACAGAGGTGAGTGTGTGGTCTCCTGGACCCGGACTACCTGGGAATAAATCTTGCCACTTATTTGCTGATTGAACTTCTCTGTGTCTCCATTTTTTTCATCTGTAAAATGGAGATAATCCCAACACCCTCTTTTTCATTGGTGTGAGGATTAATGAGTCAATGTGTGGGTAGTGCTTAGAATCATTTCTGGCACTTGGTAAGCACTATATATACAAAAATTAATTGACATAAGTAATTTACATTTGAGCTCTAATGAAGAATCTTACTGTCTTAGTATTCTCTTATTGCATGACTGTGAAATTATTCACAGACTACAAATTATCTGCACATGTACTAAAAGTAATTTAATGAATTAAAGTAGTATGTAATGATCTAATATTCTACATCTGGCCTTCCCGATAATATAAAACATTTAAAACAAGTTGCAAAAATTATACGAGGTGGATTATTGGGGTTCTAAACCTTGGAGAGTTGGAGAGAGAAAGAGTGAGTCAAGAGGAATAAAGGCGATTAAGGAGTGTTTGTCAGTAGATACCAACAAACTCAGGGGGTCTATTTACACAGTACGTTACCTCAGATTATACCGCCACACGTTCTAGGGGACAGTGGGTTTCTCAAAGCCAGATTTCACAAAACCAGCACTGCAAAGGAACTTCCATGGAAAGGCTGTTTGGGGCTAAGGCTATTGAGTAACACCAACCTTTGGGAAATATATTTGGGAAAGACCCTGACTCATAAAATTAGAGAAACCGCACTCTGCATATTTATTATTTTAAAGTCTGTCCCGGAGGGGAATCAAATCAAAGAGGACTTATTTTTATTAAATAAGATTCTAGAATTTGTTGCTAATCAGGGGCCTTTAAAAACGGTCACAGGATTGAAGGTTCAACTTGAACTTCTTTTTTTTTTCATCTGCTTTACAAAGCACATGCATTTTGAACCACTCAGACAGAAAAAAGATATTGAAGAAATTTGTTCTCCTTCATCATAGATGGCTTTTGCAGAAAGCACAGTTAAAATCAGTTTTTCAAAGTGGATTTGGTGCTGAATGTATGAACGGTATAAAAAGTATTTTGCTGAAATTTTTACAAATGGAACGTTAAGTAGATGCTGTGTAGTAATCAATTTAAAAACTTATTTTTCAGGTAGTAAGAAGGTAATTGGTCTTTTCAAAATACTAAATCATTTTAATAACTGTTTAAAGATCTAGTCTGTGAATTCAGAAAGCCAAATATCTGCCTATTTAACATCATGTAGAATAAACACCTGAAAAAATTAACACAAATTTTACTTTTCATTTAGAAGTATATATTCCCCTATGCATGACCCCCTTCAGATGTCATATCAGTGCTTTATTCGTCTTCTTGGAGCTAGCTAATCACTAGACTTTGAGCATTTGAATATTCCTGTGCTACAATCTTTTCATCTGTAAAACAATTATTTCTGTATTCTATCTATATAATAAATAATAAAGGTTACAAATTGCTTTGAGCTGTTCAAATGAAACAATGTTTCCTAAATATGTGATTATTATTATAGAATATCAAAACAAGGAGGGACAATCGAAGTCCTAATAGTGTTTCTGAACCATGTATCCAACATCTTCTGTGTGCTCTGGTATCTTGTGTGCATTATTTCTAAACATCCTGGGAAAGGAAAGATTGTTATTTATACATAAATAAATACTTATATATTTATATCCCCCTTTTTTCCTTGAAGGATGCTGGAATATGAGACTGGGCAGGATGAGGGTAGGCAAGCCTGGAGGAGCTCAGAGCAAATTAAATAAATCTGCATTAAAAATAGAGAGACTGAGAGCTGTGGTAAGGAGCTGGGAAGATTTATAACCCATAGCTAGCAAAGAACAAGAGAAGAGAAAGATGATTTTTTTTTTAATATGAGAATGAAATGCAGTGGACAGTGTAATGTAAACTGCTCCTCTTATTTCCCATACAAATTTTGAGTAAAATCACTCTACTGAAATGGTTTGGTCTGAGTGGAGTCTTCACTGCGGATGTGAAGAAGTGTTGAGTTGACACCCTGGGCATGAACAGATGGACTACACTACAACACCTCTGAAGCTAAGCATTGACCTGATATCATAGACGAAAAATCTGAGGCTCCAGAAAGACTGCATTATGCTCTCATATTCACCCCATTGTCAAGCAACAGAGTTGGAATTTGAATCAAGTTCTCTCTGGCCTCAATGTCTATGTTCTTTCTGCTGATTATTTCCTACCCTCTGAGAGATAATATCCCCCACACTGAGAGCTTATTAATTCATCTTCCACCCCCCAAAGCCCAAGAGTGCCTGGCACATGGTAAATGTTCTATCAAGCATTTGTCACTGATTGCAGGTGTCTGTAATTCATGGTGGTGCTAGACTGTGCAGGGTTGTCTTGCTGCTCTCTCTGCTTTCCACTGCATTCTCAGCACTTAGCCCAGGACCTGGTTTCCAGGAGGTGCCAAGAAAATGCTTAATGAATGACTTCTTGAATCAATAGTATCTAGCCCACAAGGTTTTTCAATTCTTAACCATTTTTTTTGTAGTCCATTATTAAGGTGATGATTTTCTAATGGAATAGTCTAAAATGGTGGCTTTCCAGGTTTTTAATAACGTTACAGCTATGCTTAGATGAACAACATTTTCGTCTGCAATCTACCTATTTCCACAACTGACATCTCATGACAGACCTAGTGAAGACACATGACTCAGTATTACACCCAAGGTCCCTCATCAGCATGTCCAGCAACTTTGGGCACTCTGAGCAAGAAGGATTCACAATAGATTCTGAAGTCTTCATGATCCACTTGTTTCAAAGTGCCCCATTTTTTGCATGAACATTACATTTCCAGAGCAAGATGTGTATTTTTGCAGGATGCCTTACAGATTCTAACATGGCGCTCTTTCATTTGATTGCATGATTCATTTCAAAGAAACGATTTCTGATTTCAGCCTGTGGCTTAGAGCCCTAGATGTTATCTCAGCACGGACATGTAGAACATAAGTGCCATTTCCAGCATCGTGGAACACAGCAGGGCATGAGTAGCTTGCTGACAGATAAGCTTCCCTAGGAGCAAGACATGAAATAAAAGCTTTCAGAGCTTAAACTTAAGAGCTAGTTTTGCTTACCCTTGAGGAGTTAATGAGATGCATCCTATCATGTTGATTTGTCTGCTCCCATAACACCATGTACCACTTCTAATAGAATTTGCCAAAGGTGTAATTTCACAATTATCTGTACGATGCTGAGATGAATGTCTACCTCCCTGCACAAGACTATCAGCTGCCTGACTCTAAGCTGTCATTATTGGTTGGTTGTTTTCTTCACCATTGTATCCCCATAGCCGAGTACAGGGCTTAAGTACTAATAAATATTGTTGAGTGGATCAAATGAAAACCTCTACACTTGTAAACGGACGGGGTCTGTTTCCTAAAAGAAGCATGAAAGCAGTAGTTCTTAACTTTGCTTCAAACTTAGTCCCAAACCAACAGAATCAGGATCATTGAAAATACTCAATTGAAAGCAGAGTCTTGGGCTCTGAATCAGAATCTCTAGGGGCTATGGCCTGGTGATTTACCCTTTCAATACACACTCCAGGGGGAATCTTAGGTGTGCTAAAATTTGGAAACTCACTGTCACCTAGTTCTTTTATTTGGTGGCACAGTGCACACCAAAGGGAAGATTTTCATTTAAATCTGTGATTTAGAGCCCCAATCTTAGTTGGTGCCTATAAATTGAAGGCAAATGCCACCAGAGAAAGACAAAGCTTCACTCATCACTGATTGCCCTGGAGACTTGCTTCCACCACGTGTTACCTCTGTCTGTTTTACTTTAAGATGGCACGAATTCTAACAAAAAGCCCTGCCGGAGATTCTGGAATTCTCAGTCTTTGGGGACAGACATGCAATTCTTCCCACCATTCTAGAAGCACCTGGGACAAACTGTTCCGAGCCAAGTGTGTGTTTGATGTGAAAAGCACACCTCTAATTAATCATCTTGTTCCCAGCTGGCCCGCTCTCCCCGGAATCGCTGCAAGCAGGACTGAAGGCCCATTCCCACCTGTTTTCCAGGCACATAGGATTTGTATAAATGGCCTACTAATTTTGTCCCTGAGCTTCTTTTCCTAATTTGGTTCATTTGTTTATTTTTGTCAGATTGTGAACTAGACACTTCACAATCAGGTAGCTGTAATGGGCAAAATGTTGACTCATTTTGTTAGACATCGAGAGAGGGGGGGAAAGTGTTTCCTTTATTGAATTTGAATTACGAAAGGTAGGGGTGTTGCAAAACAGAAAAATAACCATACTGCTTATAATTTGTGCTCCCCAAAATGCTGGTTAATAGCCAGACCAAGTCAAATAACACCTTGTTCCCACTTGCTAGCAGTGAATTTCCAGCAGGATGGCTTCACAGAGTAAATCTAATGCACTCTTCTATTCTCCTTTACCTGTTTGGCTGTATTTCGAGAGCATGTCTCATTTTTTGAAAAGGTTGTTTCCATCCATCATGTTCTCCTTTTTTAAAGACCAAAATAATTTTTGTTTTTTCTTCTCAAATCTTAAATGAAGCAAACGATTACTATTGCATGGAGAACTCTTTACACTTTAATGAATTCTTTATCTTAGAGTAACATGTTGTATTTTATGCTTCAAAAGTGGTGGCAAAAAATGAACCTCAAAGTCAAATCCCATCCAAATGTCTGCTGTACTTAAGGTAGTCTTAAACATTGTGATTCATCTTTGTGCTAAAAAAAAACCCAGTGTAACCTTTTGTAGAATTTAGAGTTCATTGTTTGTCAAGCCTATTTGAATTTTCTGAAAGTCTCCCTTGAGTTAACTATCCTGAAGGCTCTAGCAAGAGCTTTCCTTGTAGGATACACCATCCTCTGCGGACTGGCCTAGTTTTCCAGCCCCATGAATTCTTGGAATGAGAAATCTCCTTTTTCTGGAAGTATTGTGCATAGAATGGGTGCCAGCCATAGATAAAATGTTCCCGAAAGTGTGAACAGAACCTTAGTTATATTACAACATCTCTGCCTCCCAATCAGGTGTCAAACCTGGCAAGGAAACTTTACTAGAATGAACACATTCTCCGGTATGACTAGGCTAAAGAAAACCAGCTGTCACAGCTAACTGACCAAGTCCCAGATGTAGTCACTGTTGAAAACCAAGGCGATGTCTTAGGTGGATTGTTAATCCAGTTTAGAGGGAATAAAATGACTGGGGCCAGTGTCCACCTCTTTTCTAATAGAACAAGGAATTTGTGCCACTGATATGAAATAAGAAAAATCCCCATAAATATCTGAGTATTTAATTTTTTCTCATGACTTTAGATTGAAAGGTAAAGACACAACCTTAGAATGTGGCGATGATATGAGACCCAAATTAGCACTTCACCCAGCCTCACACAAACACAAAGTGAACACTTTGTCACCTCAGCCAATACAAGCACAGACTATCCCCTTACCTTCCAAAAAAAACCTTTCCCAGTTTCCTGCCCGGGCCTTCGACCTTGGTGGCAACTTGCTACATGGGAGGCGCTCAAAATATGAGCCCAATACCAGCAGTAGCCCCTGAGAACTTACAAGAAATATAAAATTTCAAGTCCCTCCCCAAACCCTACAGAACCCGCAACTCTGGAGTAAGGTTTGGCAACATGTATTTAAAGGAGCCCATCAGATGGGGTGCCTGGGTGGCTCAGTCGGTTAAACATCCAACTCTTGGTTTTGGCTCAGGTCATAATCTCAGGGTCTTGAGATCAAGCCACGTGTTGGGCTCTTTGCTGAGCATGGAGCCTGCTGGAGACTCTCTCCTTCCTCCCTCCGACCCGGCTACGGGTGTGGGCCCTCTCTCTCTCTCAAAAAAGCCCACCAGGTGATTCTGATGTTCACTAAAATTTAAGAACTACAGTGCCAGGCCATGTGTTGCTTTCACCTTAATTACACTTTGCTTCATTTACATTGAGGAATTTCTCATTGTGTAACTAGGAAAGAGGGAGTTGGTCCACCACTTAGGTGGCTAAGGACGGGTCCACTCACTTTAGGATCTTAAGGGTTGCAAAATGTAAACATTCTGCTGCAACTCTCTCCTTATTTTGTTAATTTCTCCACCAAATTTTGATGCCAAATAGACGCTTTCCCGAATTCATAGATCTCACACTTTTTGTATTTTATAACTAGTGATGATAATTTTCACACACCCAATTCAGTTGTCTATTTCTTTCCAGTAGTTCCCAAGTAACAAATACTTAGAATGACATTTGTATTATGATCTCAAAATTTTCTTCCCATCACCCAGCCATTCATTTTATTACATACGTATTTATAGCAATAGTTCTTGATTTTGGCATCGTATTAGAATCATATAGGGAAGCTTTAAAGAAAAATCCCAATGCCTGGAATGTACTCCAGATTAATTAAATCAAAATATCTGGGAGTGGGATTTGGGTATCAGTATTTTGTTTTTGTTTTTTTAATTTAGAGCTCTTAATTTATTTCAGTGTGCAGCTAGGGTTCAGAGCCACTATATTATAGCATATATATGTACCCTATTTTAACATCTTTATTATTCTCAGAAATTCAGTTCGGGATCTGGTTGCACAAACACCTGTGTATCAAATACTCTTTAATCCATTAAATACTTTAAAAATCCATATACTTGTTCAGGCAAAGAAAATAACTAAACATTTTTTTTCTTGGGATTCAACATTCACAAAAGTTGATAATGCCTTATATCAATGATGGTAGCCTCCTGAAAATATGATTTTTTAAGTAAAATTCAGTATTAAGAGAGGAGAAATAAAAACATTCATAGAAACAAAATTTTGGGTTATCGTATATTTACAACTTGTTTCTGATACAAATTAGCTTCAAAGGACTATCTCAGAAAGCTGAGTGCTACAATGTGAATACGTTCCCCTCAAACAATGTAAAAGAAAATATAGAGCAATAAGCTATGTGAGAATAGAATCTCAAGCTCAAAGTCAAAAACAGTAGCTGCTTACCTGAGAGTTGACAGATATCTACTTTCCGACACTTCTACAAGACAAGACTTCAGTCACTTTTATGAAGTATTTTTAAAAAATACAATGGAAAGGAGCTTTCATTCTTACCAATGCATTTACACTACATAAAATCATGGGTAATCATGCCCAGAGGAACTCAAATATATAAAATGTGGAAACTTCAAACTTAATCATACCATGCAGCAAAGAACAAGCAAACAGCAGCAGAGTCGTGTTTTCCACAGAAGAACGAATCTGACTCCAGTGGATTTATATTAAGAAATCAATACGTTCAAAAGAAAGGAAGGAACACAAAGCATTTTTATAGAAGTATGAAATTTATGCTTACTGAGCATACAGGATACTCTCGTAATTATACAATCTGCTTTGGGTACAAAGAAGAAATATAAAGAATCCCAGAGTCACTTGCCTTTGCCCTTAATCTCACTGTCTAGTTCAGGGGGCAGGAGGTGTTCTCAGAAAAGAGGCAGACAGCAAATATTTTCTGTTTTGCAGATCAAACAGTCTCTGTCGATACGACACAGCTCTGCCGTTCTATCACAAAAGCAGTCACAGACAATAGGAAAACAGACAAGTATGACTGTGGTCCAATAAAACGTGTTTTTGAAAACAGGAAGTTAGCCAGATGTGGCCCAGAAAGAGGGACTTGCTGACTCTTGGTCTAGTACATCGTGTCTGTGTGTGACCACCACAACTCCTTTGCCTTAAGAGTCCCTGCTCTGCTCACACTGACATGTTGGTATGGCCTTGGGATCTGTCAACAGCCCCTGAGTCTTCTCACACTGTGCATTTGTCCAAGGTAACCTCGTCCATTTCACCTTTTATGCTGACGACTCTAAAATCATGATCGCCAGCATTATCCAGTCTCATGCGATCTAGGCTCTTATAACCTGAAGGCTTGTTCCTAGAACCCAGTGCCTCCTCTCTCTATCATTTAGATGTTCCATTGCAACTCCGCCTCGACACTAAAACGACTGTCCTCCCCCAGAAAAGCTGCTCCTTATTTGGACATTCTGTGTGAAGAATGGTACTCCTATCTACCAGTTATCCAAGCTGACCACCTGAGAATTAGAGAAAACCCACATGGCCACAGCGAGGTAGAATGTGGCAGATGTATACTATGAACGACTTTTTCATGCTGTGCACCATCGAAAGCCATAAACTACAACTACATACAGCAACATGGATAGGTCTCGAAACACAGTGCTAAAAGTGCCATTGAACGTGCCAAAGGTAGAACCTGTCACTGTGATTTTATGCCATTTGTGCAATTTAAAACATTCAATAATAAAAATGATACTGTATATTTTCAAAGAGGTACAAAATCCTGGTTCATAAACTAAATGTACTAAAGTGGAAGCCTTCTGAGTAGAGATCCGGGGAAAAATAATAATATCAAGGGGCGCCTGGGTGGCTCAGTCATTAAGCGTCTGCCTTCGGCTCAGGTCATGATCCCGGGGTCCTGGGATCGAGCCCCGCATCGGGCTCCCTGCTCCGCGGGTAGCCTGCTTCTCCCTCTCCCACTCCCCTTGCTTGTGTTCCCTATCTCGCTGTGTCTCTCTCTGTCAAATAAATAAATAAAATCTTTAAAAAAAATAATATCAATGAAATAAGAGAAGAAGTTCGCTAGTAAAATGGCAACAGTACGCCGTCAGGATGAACTCAACTCTCGGCACTTAAAAAAAAACAACTTTTTAAATAGAAGAGGTATAATACATGGCTGCAAATAATATGTGCTATTAAAATGGGTAAAACAAATGATCGCATTCACCAATAGTTACGTTTAAAAATTTCACAAGCTTGAGGTTACATAACAATGGAAATCTTAACCATTTCGATCTTGATATGTTTCAGTTATATAGCATAAACTTTTGTTCATCACATTAATCATTCAATTATTTTACCACAAACAGATGTTTCTAGAGCTTCCTAAAAAGGCCTGGTGTTGGCCTGCTTCATGATGCGAATTTCTTTAAATCTACTACTGTAATGAGCTGTCCAGACATGGTGTGGCATATCAAAACCCAGTAACCCATCCAACCAGGCGTTATTCGAGCAGATGCATACCATGACATCACTGCATGAGGCTTCTTTACATATAGCACATAAGAGTTTATAAGCAGAAACTTGAGAGGATTAGGTGGTCAGTTTCAATTTAGGAAATTATTGCTCGATCAGAATATAGATATATTACTTTTTATTTTCTACAAGAATAATTCAAAGTGAAAACACCACCAGTTGCTGCTAACCAGAGACGAAGCCTACTAAAAGGTGATTAACTGGCCAGTCTCTAATATGTGCCTTGATGAAATCTCCATATATTCTGTTAAACAATGCAAACTCCTGAAAACTAGTTAGGTACTAAGGCTTTCTGATTAAGGGTGAATACACTGGATGTGAGAACAAGCCACAGCTTTTGTCAATACAAGCATGAAAAACAGGAAAGGGGCTTTATTTTATCTTATTTTATACAGAGTATAGACCTTTTAACTGGTTACTAAACTTTTTCACTTTTTCGTGGTTATAGTGGGACAGACCTAAATGTGGATTATTGCTCTGGCTCTTCGAAATCACTTTAATTCTATTTCTCTCAAAATGATAAGCATCTGCAAACCCAGCATCAGAAGCATTCTTGGAAAAAAGCTGGAATGTGGACAAAGACCATTTTGAGGCTCCTGTATGTTCCCCTTCCCTTTCTCTTCGTAACTTTCTTATCCCCACCCACCTGCCACACAGGGTCCTCGTTCTGTTTTCCAGCTGATTCCGGGCATGCCTCCCTCCTCTCATTCAGAAAACTTCTGCTCTGGCTCAAGGGACAGCGTGCATCAAAATGCTTTGCAAACTGTAGGGCGCGTTACAAGGCCTTTTGCATCACCCACAGCGTTCAATATTAGGTGGAGTCAAACAGATGCTATTTAGTTTTTAAATAATAGAAAGTTTAATTTGAAGAAGTAAGAATAAATTATTGATAATGGACCCACTGGTCTTTTATTGCTCTTGTTTCCAGATAACTTGGTAGTGACTGATGACAAGCGGACGTGTTGCTGCCCTTGCTCGCAATGTCTGGCTTTTCATAGAAGGCAGTGTACTCTAACCCTAAGGAATTTAAAGATGTCCATATCTGATGGTAAAATTCCAAACCCCGTGCAGGTATGAAAGAGACTTTTGGCCAGGAGGGAAGAGTCGGAGTGCAGATAATCCTGGAAACACCATCCAAGACAGCCACATGCCACACGGTACCGGCTGCCACTAAGCTCAGCCCAGGTTCTATAAATATTGACCTGGCATTCGAGAAAAGTCCAACAATAAATGGTGGCCATAAAAATTCTAATTCTGAGTGTGTTAACAAGTTTCTGTGACTCTATATCTTATTTTGAACAGTTAACACTTTGTCTTTAATTCCTGTCTTGTAAGATTTTATGATAGGGGGACTTTGCCATTAAAAATTATCTAGGTGAACATAGATGGAATTATGATTATTTTAAGCAATTTGTATATTTTACATCTTTCACTGAAGTGTGTTACTGATGTTTGGATTTTTTTTATTGTTGTTATTTAATGATGAGTCTAAAATTAGTCATGTTTTGAAATCTCATTGGAAATGGCAAGCTATGAACAACTGGCTTTCGTCCAAACTTTTGGAACAATCACACATGTTGACTCACTGGGGTCTTGTTATATCCAGTCTGGATTTCAAACTATAAATTCAAGCCAATTTCCTCAACCTAAAGTGCTATGTCACCATATTTGGGCAAGGACTCTAGTGGTTCTATTATAAGCTTCTGGACCAAAAAGTGAAGTGGAAGCAAGTTTTTTTCTCTATACAAAGTTAAATCACCATGTTATGGATGGTACACCTTAGATAAGCAAGTTCATTTTAATATGATAAAATGGTATAGTTAGGAGACTTTCTGAAAATGATGTTAAAATATACATGTTTCTTCCTCTCACTCTCACCTCTAATTGGTATTCTTGGTAAAAGTGATCCAAGATCTGCACTGGACCTTAGATGAAGATGGGCAACCCTTGCCTATATCAAGTTAATGCTGGAAACAATCCTAGGTCTATGTTGGGTACCCTTTAAATATCTGAGTCCCAATTCTCAGGGTAGATGTACAGGCTCAAAGTAAAGCTAGTTTTGCTAGGAGATGGAAGGAAGAACAGAAGCTGAGCATCATTATATATCTTTGACTTAGAGATACACTCCCTTGGACCTTCTCTGGTATGATTCCATTATAAGAATTTTCTCAGCAGTTTATTCAGCAAGTATTTATTAAGTCCATTCTGTGTGTCATGCACTGAACTGGGTGCTGGTAGTATAGTGGGAAACAAAATAAATATCATCTCTACCCACATGGAGCTTATAATCTACTATCAGAAAACTAACATTAAGCAAATAATTACATAAATATCCATTTAGGTTACAATAAGCATCATAAATAAAGTACTATTAGATTGCATAATGGGAGATATACTCTCAGTTTGAGGAATCAGGAAAGAAATTGAATTTAAGCTGGAGTTTGGTGATAGCCAAAGAGGAAAGAAAAGATTGTATCAGGCAGAGCACATTCCAAGGTCTGGTCAGAAATGAGCTTGGGTTTTCCAGGGATTGAAAAAAGGCCATAAGGGGGCGCCTGGGTGGCTCAGTCATTAAGCATCTGCCTTCGGCTCAGGTCATGGTCTCAGGGTCCTGGGATCGAGCCCCGCATCGGGCTCCCTGCTCAGCGGGAAGCCTGCTTCTCCCTCTCCCACTCCCCCTGCTTGTGTTCCCTCTCTCACTGTGTCTCTCTCTGTCAAATAAATAAATAAAATCTTAAAAAAAAAAAAGAAAAGAAAAGAAAAAAGGCCATAAGGGTGAAGAGTAATGGGTGATGGTGAGCCTGGGAAAAATTGATGTTGGTGATGTAGGCACGTGCTGGTTACTCAGGACTTCACAGATCATGTTCAGAATGTAGATCTTTATTCCAAGACCGTGTGGAAACAATGAAGAGTTTTAAGGAGGAGATCTGCCCAAATCATTATGTTAAGATCTGGCTGCTGAGTATGAGAATGAACTAGGAAGAGCCAAAAGGATACAGTGACTATGTTAATATAATATTTGTAGGCAGAAGATAAGGGTAGCTAGGACCAAGAGATGATAAAGAAGAATGGATGGGTGTGAAATATATTTAGGAGTTTCAATTCAAGAGCCTTGTTGGGAATGGAGAGTAGGTAAATGAGAAAAAAGTAGCAAAGATGACTCTGACTCCCAAGTTTATGAAATGAGCAACAGCATGAAGAGTAGTCTCTTTATTGAACTATGACCAGAACTATAACAGCCTCACATGGCAAAAAGAGAGAGATCTCAGCCTCTGCTTATAAGACCACAGTCCTTATCAGATTAGGAACCCACAATTATGACCTCACTTAAATTTACCCTCTAAAGACCTTATCTCCAGATACAACCACATTGGGGGTTGGGGCTTCAACATATGAATTTGGGGGTGGGGACACCGTTCTGTCCATAGCAATGGGAAATGCTCACACAGCCATTTCCCAGACAAACTAATAGCCATCTCTCCTTTACTTCTGCCTGTGGAGCAGTCACCAAATATCCCCTAAATGTCCAAGGGGATTCAGACACCTGTTTATTGTGCCTTCCAGTTCACAAAACAAATTTGATAAATGCAAAATTATAAAATGATTTTCAGCCTCACAAATAATCGATAACATGTAAATGAATGCAAATAGTATCATTTGTACTATTGGCAAAGATTTAAAAAATTAAAAACATCTAGTGTGGATGAGGTTATGTAGAAAGAAGCATTCTTTTTTTAAAAGATTTTATTTATTTATTTGAGAGAGAGAGAGCACACAAGCTGGGGGCGGGGGGCGGCAGAGGGAGAAGCAGACTCCCTGCTGATCATGGAGCCCCAGGCAGGGCTCAATCCCAAGACCCTGAGATCATGACCTGAACTGCAGTCAGAGACTTAACCATGGAGCCACCCAGGCACCCTGAAAGAGGCTTTCTTAGAGCTACCAGAGGAACTATAAATTGATAGAACATTTTGGTCAGTAAACAATTAGGCAAAACCCATGAAAATGTTGAATTGACATACCTTTGGCCCAATTCTCAGAATTTAATGTCCAGCATGACTTACATGTGTGCTCAAATATACATGTTTGTATATAGATAGATAGGTGATAGATAGATAGATAGATAGATAGATAGATAGATAGATAATTTGCTGCTACCCAACTATTTGTAATAGAACAAAAAAGGAAATTATCTATGGCAAAATTATGGCAGTAAACAGAATCAACTCAGGCCATTCAAGTTCATAAAGGGACTAACTTGCAAAGTGCCAGGATGGGTAGGGCAGTGGTGTTCGTAGCTGTCTCACACCAGCTCCCAAGAGCTGACTGTGCACAATTCTTCCCAATATTACATTCAGGAATTTCAAGTTGGAATCTTGAAATCAGTCATTGTGGAAGTACTTATACCCACAGAAATTGACAAAGCCCAAACATTTCCTAGCCCACCACTGGTTTGGGGGAACAGCAAGAGATGGTGAGGCAGCAGATGAGTAACAGCACAAAGCCATTATCACCTCTGGGCAGAGGAAGGTAACACGTTGGCAGAACTGGAGCAGATGCATGGCAAAAGAGTCTTCCATCAGGAACGGTCTTTATTGGAAGAGTTCAGTCACTTCCAGAACATTCAGTTCTGGAGGAAGGGAGAGGGGAAAGGAGTGGAAGGGAGTGGGAAAAAAGACCATGACTTCTTTCCACACACCCAAGTCCCACTGGCTAAGTCCCATCAGTGGCTTAGGGTCAGCCTCCCATGGATAGAGAACTGTAGGTAAGAACAGAGCGTGATCTGTGAGAAAGGCAAACAGAAACTAACCAGTTCATTATTTAAATATCTGTCAAGATGGAATGAATTATGTATTTTGGAACATGTGTTGAAATGAAAGACTATGAAGACGCGAAAAAGAATGAAATAGGTCTCTGTGCAATGACACAAAACTTCAATAATATATCGTTAAACATGGTAAAAAGTAAGTTACAGAAATGTATGCATTTTTATCCCATTCTGGAAAAAATAAACAAATATATATACACTTCTTTTCATAGGCCAAACAAAATGGCTAGAAAAGTATATATGCCCAACTCTGAAAGCGATTACCTTTGGAAGATGGGGTTAATCAAGGAGAAATGGGGACTTGTACTTTTGACTTTCAATGTGATTTCAAATGTGCTTGAATTTATGGACATGTAATATCTTTCTAATATATTTGAACAAAGCAGTCTGTTAGTCCGTCCAAAGTGTATGACCTCAGGCTTGGCTATGCTTTCATGTGTGTCATCTCAAATGCATGATTTTTTCCTTCAGCCGCACACCTGACAGTTCTGCAAATTGGTCCATGGAACGTGGAGGGCTCTGCACATCTCACTGCTATCTGAAAATCGACTCAGACATGGAGGGAATGATCATCAGCCGTGAGGCGCGGGTCAACTCATATAGGGACATTCTATGGGACTCACGTGCACGGTTTCAGTGAAAAGGCAGAGGTATTCCCCATGCAAATACCTAAATTCAAAGCATCTTGAAGAACTACAGCAATTGCCTTTAAGTTCTGAAGCACTACGATAGGTTTCTATGTATCAATTTTGTTTCCACTGAACAGAAGTGGGAAATACAACGAAAATTGGGGCTATCGCAGTAATCAATCTATGGAACTTTCTGGCAACATGTTTAGAAAATTATGCTTTTTGAAAAATAATTCCTCCAAATACAACATTATTTTGCTACCTAAAACAAATGAATCCTTTATTCCTAATATTGAGTACACATAAATCATTCCAAGTAGGCTCTTTTTGTTACAAAGCTTGATTTTTTTTTTTTTAAAGAAAAGAAGACCCATGTACTGCTTATTAGATAGATGAGGAAAAACAATCAGTCTTTTCAAAGCCAACAATACTTGCAAACTTGAATATATTTAGATTTCTGGGATGGCTGAATTATATAATCAACACGGAAAAGAAAACATCACTAAAACATTCTCTTGACCAAAATAAACACTCCACCCTTCAGCCACTTCCTTATGTTCTCATGCAAGCTGGTGGACATAAAACTATGTACCCTCTCTCATTTGCTCATTATTTGTCATCTAGTTACCATAGCTCATTAGAGGCATCCAGGTCGAGTTTGCCCAAACATGTCAATTAGATGCATTGTTAACAGATGTTATGGACACCTATGATGATTTTATTATCCTCCCATCACCTGGAGCATCATGAAAATGAAATCGTTTCTTTAGAGATTTGTTGCTGAAATGCTCCATAATGCAAAGCAACTATGAAACAAATCTCCTGAATAAGTCAGACAAAATGAAAATAAAAACTATCACCAACATTTAGAAGAGCTGGAGAGAAATGGAATAAAAAACGGTACTTAAAAAGGGAATAAAATTCCCTCAATTTTATACCAGTTAACGATGACAATAAAAACATTAAATCTTGGAGCAAGTGTGAGAGTGACTTCACCAGCTCAGCGGCTACTAAAAATCTCTTTTCTTACCTTAAAATCAAATAGATTGTCAATGCAAACATGGAAAGCCTTTAAAATATGACTGCTTTTTGAAGGGGTAGGAAGCAGAGGATGTGGGTGAGAAAGGGTAAGTAGGCCCAGGGCATATTTATAAGAAGTATATATTTTTAAAACATATTTCATATCATTGGGAAATCTATTAAGTTCACAGACTGATGGTTTTAATGTCCTCAATGTATTCAAAAGATGTTAGGGTATTCTGTACCTGCACTCCCTGGTGAAATGGCATACTACCTAGTCACTTCATTACTTTTTATACTTTAACCTAGGCACTTTGCTTCATGAATCATTATATTAAATCAGTTCTCTTAATAAAACTGCTTGTCAGTGTCTCTCTTTATACAACTGAACAGATGGGATTTACCAATATCAACTAACCAAGAAAATAAACAAAAGCCCTTTTCTTTAAAATGAATAGTAGTATTTACACAATCTATATACACAGTATAGTCAATCCCTGAGAAGCATAAAGAACTATTCTGGACTAGATTAAGTGCCTCCACCAGACATTCTTCCAGCAAAGAAAGAGATAAGGGTCATCTCTTTGAGTGATAGGGAAGTTAGTTTAACAACATGACTTGCCAAGGAATAATTTCACTCTAAATACTTTTTACACAAAATGGTGACTCACAGATCTGGGAGTAAGGAAAAGGGAAAAGTTCTGGGAAGCTAAACAGACTTCACCTTTTACATATTTCGGAGCTGAACTGGTAAGCATGATACATTTTCCTAGCTGGGTATTTGATTCCATGAAAGATACTTCTGTTTTACGAGCATAAGAAATGAGAGCAAGAGAAAGAGGGATGGAGGGAGAGGAGATGAAATGGATATCTTATCCCTAATAAATAGATAATTACTGTATCTACAACTACAGATCATCTTTTAAAAAGATCTCTATGGGTCCCCTGGGTAGCTCAGTTGGTTAAGCAGCTGGCTCTTGATTTTGGCTCAGGTCATGATCTCGGGATCCTGGGATCGAGCCCAGTGTCTCGTTCCCCAAGATCTTATTCTTTACTTGAGATTCTCTCTCTTCCTCTCCCTCTGCCCCTCCCCCGCTTGAACTCTCTCTCTCTCAAATAAATAAATAAATAAATAAATAAATAAATAAATAAATAAATAAATCTTTAAAAAAATAGATCTCTGATTTTAGTAACAAATAAAATACTTAACTTGGAATTATAATCATTTTTCTTATAATCATCTATGAAAGGTCATCAATACACAAGTCATTTCTCTCTTTCCAGTTGCTAAGGCTGAAAAGTGTTCTCTTGGAATTCTGCTTCATTTCCATTGAACCACAGTCCAAGATTGTTGCCTTTGGTTGATGCTGAAAATATATTAATTCCAAGTGAGATACAGATCCTTCTGTAGGTAAGTGATGCTTCATTAGGTCCTGAGAAATTATTGGTCCCAAAAATTTAAGGTGGAAATGCCTTTCTTACAATGCTTCACTTTCCTTGCTTTTTCCCCCAGTACCCAAAGCCAGAGTAGATCATGTCTTCCCCCACTCCCACAGGGTCACATTTGATCCTCAGGCTATTTCAACTCACACTACACACCTCTGAGTCATCAATCAGACAGATGCCCAAGTGACATCTTGATTTTAAAAACAAATTTTGTGGGACCTAGATGACTAACAAAAGGATATGTTTTAAAATTCTGGTACATTCAACAATGTATTTTAAAATAATGTTGAGCACATTAATCAATGACATGAAAATCAGTTTATAATATAGTGTTAGATGGAAAAAGCAGTTACCAAATACTATGCATAAAAAGTACTTATGTAGTTATAAATAGAATATATGCACATACAGAGTTACAGATATCTGAAAAATTGTACCAAATTAATGGTGATTATCTCTTGGTGGTGGAATTGTAATTTTTTATTTTTACTTATTTCAGCCCTACTTTTACTCATTTTTCCATGTAGAAATTATGAAGTTGGTAACAAGATTTCATGTGGCAACTTCAGTGAGAGAATATTAATAGCCATTGTATCAACCTGATGATAAAGCTTTCTCTTTGACTCCCTAGTTTGATTGCTCTTCCTTCAGAAAGCCCATTTCATAGGCATTTAGTCATCATAGGGTGAGTAAGGGTAAAAGGTCAAAATAAATATTCTCATCCTTCCAAATGGACTCTTCACTTCTCATCTCTCCCTAGCAAACACATTGTTGATATAACTGATAATCGGAAGAATTGGAACTGCAAGAATCTCCAAAGAGAACTAACATGTATTGACATGTTTACTAACTCACTAATATGTATACTAACATGTATATTGTAATATATTCCATGTGTTTTATATGCAGTTTCTATGGATTAGAGATTTTAAGGAACGTGCTCAAGGTCACCTAGTTAAGTGGCAGAGCTTGGATTCAAACACAATTCTAATTGACTGAAGACCCCACACCTTTCCTCCAATAGGTACCAACCTCCCCAAAATATTTCTTGCATACCTACTTCATGTCAGACACTTTACATACATTCATCTGATCCTCAAGATAACCTTGATAGATAGCTATAATTATCTTCAATTTACAAATGAGGACACTGGTGTTCAGAGAGTTTAAACAATTTCCCCCAGGCCATGCTAGTGTTGTAAGCTCTACTCAGATTTTAATACTTCAAAGCTGATCCTACTACACCAATGTATTTGCTAGGGTTGTTGTAACAAAATACCATAGACTAGGTGACTTTGTTGTAACAAAATACCATAGACTAGGTGACTTGAACAACAGAAATTAAATTTCTCACTGTTCTGGAAGCTGGAAAACCAAGATCAAGGTGTTGGCAGGTTGGGTTTCTCCTGAGGCTGGTCTCATTGGCTCATGGATTGCTGTTTTCTTGTGGTATCCTCATGGTCTTCCCTGTGAGCACATCCCTAGTGTCTCCCTGAATGTCTAAATTTCCTCCTCTTCTTTCTTTCCAGGGCAATACATATTTATTGATTTTTTTCTGTGTATCATGTTCAGTGCTAGGCATCAGTGATAGGAGGGGAGTGGGGATTCAAAAATGAATAGCACATGGTTCCTTGTTCCAAAAGACTTACAATCTAATAGATAATTTTGTCTAGTTTATTGAGAAATAATTGACATACACCACTTTATAATTTTAAGGTGTACAGCATGATGGTTTGATTTAAATATATCATGAAATGATTATAATAGGTTCAGCTAACATCTATCTTCTCATATAGGTATGTGTGTACACAATAAAAGAAAAGAAAAAAGAAACAAAAATATCCTTGTGATGAGAACTCATGGGATTTTCTTCCTTATGCACTTATCCATTTATCACAGAGCAGTGTTATCTAGTCCTCATGTTGCAAATGACACCCCCAGTGTTTCTTCTAACCTGTGAAACTGGTAAATGTTGATCACCTTCTGCCAATTCCCCCTCCTCCTTCTCTTCACTTCTGATAATCACAAGTCTGATCTCTTTCTCTATGAGTTTGGTTTGGATTCCACATAAGGTGAGATCATACAGTATTTGTCTTTCTCTCTCTGACTTACTTCATTTCTCATTGATGTCTTCAGGGCCCATCCATGTTGTTGCAAGTGGTAGGATTTCCTCATTTTTTTTATGGCTGTATAATGTTCCACTGTGTGTGTGTGTGTGTGTGTGTGTGTGTGGCACAACTTCTTTATCCATTCATCCATCAATGGACACTTAGGTTGTTTCCATGTCTTGGCTATTATACATAATGCTGCTATAAACACAGGGGTGCAGTGCATTGTTGGTGGGATTGTAAATTGGCACAGCCGCTGTGGAAAGCAGTATGGAGAATTCTCAAAAAATCTCAAAAAAGTAGAACTATCATATTATCCAGCAATTCCACTCTGAGGAATATATACAAAGGAAATGAAAACACTTAACCCGAAAAGATATCTGCACTCCCATATTCAAATATCCTCTTCTTATAAGGACACCAACAAAATTAGATTAGTGCCCACCCATATGACCTTAATTACTTCTTTAAAGTCCCTGTCTCCAACTGCAGTCACACTCTGTGGTACTGGAGTTAAGACTTGAATATATGAATTTGGTGGTGGGGGAGGGGGAGAGGGTTGCACAATTCAGCCCATAACAATCACCCTACAAGATCATAATACAGATCTTTTATAGACTGTTTTCAGTTCAGGTTTCTACCTGTTCCAAGGACTGTAAGCTTCTTAATCTATATGTGTACATAATTCCAACATGCATTACATATAAAAGTTTATAAATACACTCATTGTAGAAAAGAGTGAATAGAAGGGCTAGAGGCAGGAGGAAAGAATATTTAGCAGCAGCCTAGCTCACTGTGCTGAAAAGGAAGCGATTACACCCATGCTTACAATGGTGTATTGTTCCAGCTTCCAGAGGGAATAGCAGAAATACAGGGCCAATCCTTGCCCTGTATTGCAGAAAGCTCAATCTATGCCCTGGGGTTGGGTGGGGTGATGCTTTAGGGATGTTCATGGCTTCCAGACATACCACCTCCTCACATCCTGTGGGGGAAACTACAGATGAATGAGTCAGCGACTAAGTTGGGAATCAGCCCAGAACTCCTAGAACAGTAGATTCAACATGTAAAAAATGAGAATAATCCCCCACAATCATTTCACCATGAATCAGTTTATTCTAAAGATATGATTCATTCAAGATAAAGCCAAATCCTCCATCTACACACTTTTTGAGCCATTAGTAAAAAAACACATATGTAAAAATATATATATGTTTAGGACATTTCTCTTCTTTATACTTCTGGCAAATATAGAAAGAACACAGGAATTCAACTCAGGAGAGAGAAGAAGAGAAAGAAAGAGACGAACCATGAGAGACTATGGACTCTGAGAAACAAACTGAGGGTTCTAGAAGGGAGGGGTGGGGGGATGGGTTGGCCTGGTGGTGGGTATTAAAGAGGGCACGTTCTGCATGGAGCACTGGGTGTTATACACAAACAATGAATCATGGAACACTTCATCTAAAACTAATGATGTAATGTATGGTGATTAACATAACATAATAAAATAAAAAAAATAAAAAAATAATAAAAAAGAGTATAAATATTCATAAAAAAAGAAAGAAAGAAATACAGAGCTATACACATGCACATATACAAACTCACATATATACATATCACAAGATGTGTAAAACTAATCAATGATCAATGTATTGATTGTATAGATACACAGTTACTAAGGAAACTTTTGAAATCTAGACCATCGACACTACTTAACTTCGTAAGACATTTTTCCATTCTTTTTCCCCTTGTTTAGTGTAGACTTCATTTAAGAAATCAATTACTAAACAGACTTCTAAAATCAAGAGGAATGTCAACAAAATTATGTAGCTAACAAAAAGGTCAGCATGTTTCTGTTTGCTTATATTTGTCCTAATGGTGAATTTAATTGTTTCACTAAACTGGCTTGTCATTAGAATATTTGTTAATATAATACAAATTAATTCAAAAGGATTTGGAAAAGATTTCCAGAGAAAAAAGCTCAACTTGAAGCAATGTAGCTAGATGGTCCAAATAGTTGATGTCACTCTCTACTTTCTACTCAAGAAAAAAATAAAAAAGCTTTCTTTTGTTAAGTACATGATTTTATGCCAACAAAACATTGTTTTCAGCCTTGCAATGATTTAGTTTCCAATGTAGGATTGCAGCCACTTACTTTCCATAGAGCTAGGAACATAATGAGAGGATTCATACTTTGGGACATTCACTCAGGTTATTACATTTTAGCCTTGGATCAGAGGGTCGCTCATTCTCCTGTATGTGTGCTTTGTTTTTTTTTTTTTAAGATTTTTTTTAAAATTTTTTATTTGACAGAGAGATAGAGAGAACAGGTAGGCAGAGAGGCAGGCAGAGGGAGAGGGAGAGGCAGGCTCCCCTCCGAGCAGGAAGCCCGATGCGGGGCTCGATCCCAGGGACCCTGGGATCATGACCTGAGCCGAAGGCAGCCGCTTAACCGACTGAGCCACCCAGGTGCCCCTATGTGTGGGTTTTTTTTTTTTTAACATTTTTTTTTATTCTTATGTTAATCCCCATACATTACATCCTTAGTTTTAGATGAAGTGTTCCATGATTCATTGTTTGTGCATAACACCCAGTGCTCCATGCAGAATGTGCCCCCCTCAATACCCACCACCAGGCTAACCCATCCTCCCAACCCCCTCCCCTCTAGAACTCTGTTTGTTTTTCAGAGTCCATCGTCTCTCATGGTTCGTCTACCCCTCCGATTTCCCCCGCTTCACTCTTCCCCTCCCGCTACCCTCTTCTTCTTCTTCTTTTTTTTTTTTCTTAACATATATTGCATTATTTGTTTCAGAGGTACCGATCTGAGATTCAACAGTCTTGCACAATTCACAGTGCTTACCAGAGCACATACCCTCCCCAGTGTGTATCACCCAGTCACCCCATCCCTCCCACCCCACCCCCCACTCCAACAACTATGTGTGTTTTTGATTCCTGTTTCAGTGAACAAGACTGAAAAAGAATCCTGGAAGCAGCCTAATACCTCCAGCATTCTAACAGCTGATGAGCTGGATTGAAAGCCCAATCATAAAGCCCTCAAACAAGATACCCTAACCAACTGGGTCATGGATTCTCTGTCCACTGCCAGTCATTAACTTCGGCTACAAAAACTTGGAGGGAAGAGGCTTCAGCCAGCTCGTCAGTTTCAACAAGTTATGTAATTAGCATGGCTGCCTGAATTTTAAACGTTTTTTAAAAAAGATTTATTTATTTATTTATTTTAGAGAGAGAGAGAGTGAGCATGGTGGGGAGGGCAGAGGGAGAAGGAGAGAGAGAATCTTAAGCAGACTCCCCACTGAGCACATAGCCTACCTCAGGGCTTGATCTCATGCCCCCCTGAGCCAAAATCAAGAGTTGGATGCTTAACCAATTGAGCCACCCAGGTGCCCCTAGACTTGTAACTGCAGTGCCAAATTTAATTTTTCCTTGAGTCAAATATTTAATCACATAGTTTCTTTAGGTCTCCTTGACCTTGGAAGATTTAAGGAATAGATTATATGAGGGAGGAAAATAAAGTGGGGAGCATTACCCCAAATTTAGAAATACCTCTGTATCTTTTGGGGACTAGAAGAAAGGTCACAAAACGACAGCATGGCATACAATTTAAAAAAAATAATAAAATGGTGAAGCTGGTTCTGAAGTTTGTCATTTGCATCTTTAGGGTCCCCTTTCTGCTTTTCCTTCCTTCTCTGACATTCCGTAGGTTCCCTTATGCTTTTCTAACTTATTGTTGTAACAGTGAGTGACTTGCTGTTTTATAACTCTTTCCCACCGTTTTTGGAGTTCAGTGCCTGTCCCTCCTCACTGAGGAGCTGATAGAACCCTCGGTAGGGTATGGTCAAGGCCATGCCGCCCTGCTGATTCCTTTTTAGCTCACCTTCTTCCAAGGTCACTCCTGTTCTTGGTCATCTGTCAGTGTCTTCCGTATCCCATGCTAATCCCTGGAAAGAAGAATCACTTCCCTGCCAAACAGTGGACACGTTACAGACGTGGATTCTCAGTCTGTAACCAATTGTTCAAAATTTAGACATAAACATACAGAGTTTTCATCAGCTGTGTTTCTGTAAGGGCCCAACTGCCTCCCCACTCATTTTGTGCTTCACATATTCCTGCCAGAGCCAAAGGTTTTACATTACTCTAATCTGGGAGAATGCCTTCTTTATCTTTTCTTCTGTGCTGGGTGGAGTTTTATAGGCTCCTCGAATCCATGGTGGGGAGAATACAACTTCCAGGCTGAAATATTCCCTAAAATGGTCTCTCTGGCTGTTCTCTGGCAACCCTTGTGTTTGTTGTTTCTCTAAGGAGATGCTGTTTCATTGATTCTTACTCACAGTGTATTATGCTCTCTTACTAAGATTTAGGTTTAGCTAACCCACAAAAATGAAACCTACTTTAAATAGCTGGAGAGAATTCAGCCAGCTCCTTTCCTTCACTCCTGTTTTCCTATCTCACCCCTCTGTGTTAAGATGTCTGCAGTATAAAGCCCATTGGAATTGTGTGTCCATGGCCCACATTTTGTGCCACAAATCTTGGCCTTCTCCACATCTCCTTGGGCTGCTTCAGCCAGCGAAAATGGTCATGCCATCTTCCTCCCCAAGCAACCCACTGCTGTAGGGCTCAGAATTCTGGAATGGGGGCATGATTCAAACAAGGAGCAGATTGACTGGGTAGAACACTTGAACAGAGCAGAGAACTTGAATTTTGGAATTCAGATTATTGCAAGGTCCAGAATCTGTGTGAATATGTATGAATGCGGGTGAGTAGGATGATGACATAAGTAATTTATTGATCTATATGAACAAGGAAAGCTGTTAACATTAATATTGATTATAAATAATGGATAAGTGGGAAGAAAAACCTTAAAATTTTGATTTGTCTTAGTTGTTACAAAGTGTATCTGCTACACTAGAATTTCTAGCATGTTTAATATTAATTGAGTACTTTCCTTCCTAAAACCCAATTCTTCACAATTCCTACTGCGCTAGTTTTCTTCAGCCTCTCCTGCTTGGTCTGTTTCACTCATTCCTCCCATTCTCTCAACCAAAAAATACTGGCATGATTAAGATTCCTTTCTGGTCCCTCTTTCTTCTTTGTTATTTGCATTCTGAGTGAAAATAAATTCTATTCACATAGATTTAAATACTTTCTAGATACTGGAAATCCCCAAATTTATATTCTAGTCCAGACTTTGATTCTGAGCCTCAAATTCAAACAGCCAATTGCAGGCCGTTATCTGAAGTTGGAGAACTCATCCAAAATGGAATCCTCAATATTTTCCCTAATCCCCACTCCCACCCCCATCTACCTGAACCGTCACCTGATAGTCCCTACCTTAGGAAATGGAACAATCCAGAAATCCAGTTACTAACATCAGAAGTCTGGGGGTCATCCTGAGCAAACACTGATGGTCCCACCTACAAAATACATTTTTATTCAAAAGTTCTGACCTAAATTACTGAAATATGTACCTAATTTGTATCCTTATTTCTTCGATTGAAGCACCTCTCAAATCTATTCTCCACACAGTTGCCAGATGATTAGTGCTAAATAGGAATTTTTCTCATGTCCTTCTCTTGATTAAAAACCTTTCAATAGCTTCCTATTTTATCAGAGTAAAACCCAAACTTTTTCCCATATCTTACAAAATTCCCCATGGCCCTGTCCTTCCTCCCTATTTTAGAGTACCTCACTCTTTACCTAAGTCCCATCACGCCTGCCTCTGTCTTTTCTGGTTGCCTGAAAGGTTTTTTTCTTAATTCATCCATGGTGACTCTTTCTCACCCTTTGAGTCTCTGGTTAGAAGTCATTAATTTTACTCAGTTGTGTGCTTACTCTGCAAAGGTGGGGATCCTGACTGCCCTATTACTTGTGTTCACATTGCCCAGCATGGTGCATGGTACATGGCAAGTATTCAATAAACACCATTGAATGAATGAATAAAAGAATGAGTGCCAAAATTATACAATAGATTATAGGACAATAGCAAAAACTAAAATGGTAATTAAAATTAAAAGGCAATTATTTATGTTTACTCTCATTTAGCCCAACTATGATTAAGCTTAATTTTCAACATGCTAGAAAAACCTTGTTCTTCATTCTATGTGATCCCAGTAGAACACTCTATATACCTATGACATGCATATGATTAGTATTCATGTCTGTACAGTCTGTCACAGTTAGTTAACCATGCCTGAAGGTTGTTGGCTTCCAAATCTTAGAAAGAGAAGAAATACTGATTTTATTTGGGAGAGCTTTAGATCATTTTGGCAAATGTGTGCATTTACAACTTTGGCAAAAAAAAAATACACTTTTATTGACCTAATATCTGTACAGATCAAATGTTATAGCAAAAGTATTTATAAGCTTGTAAATATTACTATTGGTTATCCTGGGGATGGTTAAAAGAGGTCATTCCTTTTCATTCTTGATGCCAAGTCTTCCTCAGAGTGCCACTTTCTCATTTTTTTGTCCCCTATCAATTATTAGTTTGGTCCCAATTGTCATAGGCTGAAAATAACCATGCTGAATTTCATCCTCTTTTTTGTATACTGAGGGACCTCAGCATAAAACAAAGAATGTACTGTTTATAAATCTTTATTGGCTGGACACAAAGATAGCAGCTGCTAACAGTTAAGCATTGGGAGACTTTTACTTCCTTGCCCTCTCCTTTTGGTGGGTTAAATCCTCTTCTGATGAACCTACAAACAACTCAGTTGATAGAGATTTGGCACATTCTCTAAGTCTTACTTTGACTAATCTAATTTTCTGCAAAAATATGCAAACTTGCCTAGGTTTGCTTGATTAGTACATTTTGGATTTTCTTTATGAAGAATTTTTTTTATTTGATGAATGTATGGACTGTTAGCTGGTGAATGATTATAAAAGGCAATACTTTTTACTATTCTCCTTTTAGGAGAAACTCTTAAAAAAAAAAAAGCCAGCCAACAATAGCTTTTAGTTTAAGCCTTTAGAGATATGAAAAACTTTATAAGATCATGCATATTGCCCAGGACAAGAATAAAAATGGACTGTGCTCTTCCAAAATGGAAATTTCTACTAAGGAACATTTCACCATAACCTCTAAAATTATTAATTAGTCGGCCTACTCACTCATGGCATTAACTTTTCCACTGGAAGAGAATTTCTAGCCAGGTTTCCATGAGTTAATGTAATGTTTACGGGGGATGCACATGAGAAAATGCTGTGGAATAAAATTGATTGAATGGAACTGAATCAAATGAAGTGCCATAAATAGGTCAGATTCAGGACATCATAAAGACTTCTTAAGAACTGTCAGGGTTACCATAGCCCTCACCCTTAATCCTAGCTTGACTGCTAAATAAAAATACTTTATGAACAAAGATTTTTACAAAAACATACCCAAGAAAATAATTGTGTATATTACAGGAGAGAGAAAAGTTTTTCTTAACCCTCTTAGGGTTGCTGGCTGGACCTGAAAGTTAAACTGACAAAGATATTATTAACAAAAGAATGTGTATGTGATACAGGAACCAAAGAAACCCAAAGTAACAGTTAAACCTGTGTATTTTTATGCTGGGTTGATGAAGAGTGAACAGAGTGTTAGAATAAGATAGGTTAAGGAGTATGTAGTAAGCATAGTAAACTGGGGGAAACTTAGCAAGACCTGTTTCTTAGAATCTTCCTTGGTGTCCCTTTGTCTTCAGAGATAAAGATGTTCGTTTTTCCTAAGTAGAGGGAGGTTACCTCTCACATGAGGGTTTTATGACCTATTTCAGGGAAGAAAAGTCATAGTGGGAAGGGTGTTGGTCAGAGTGATCTTCTTGCTTCTGTCATCTTCTCAAACTTCTTTAGCATAAAATATTCAATATGCCAAGGGCACTATATTTGGGGAGGTAGCGTGTCCTGAAACCCATTATTATCAAGAAGAAAACCACATATGATAGTATCCAAAGGGTCCCAGGTGATTACACATAAAGATATACACGCACAATAACAAGACAGGCATATTCCCTTCTTTAGTTTCTTTTTTCTTCATTGGAATGAAGCACTTGATTTCTTTTCATAAACAATAGAATGCTAGAGCTGGATGGAATGGTCCTTGATGTTCATTAATCCAGAAACAGAGACCAGGGAATAGAAATGATTTATCAGGTGAGGCACATCTACCTGGCAGAGGTGATGGGTTTAAAATTCCTGACCCCCAGCTCAGTGTTTTCTCAATTACATCGTGCTTTCTCTTGGCACATTTTCTGACTGAAGGAAGATGTTCAAAGAGGAACTTGAAAAGAGTAAATTGAATTGCCAGATGGATTAATAAGAATGGTTTTCCATATGTGTTCTAGGCTTTCTTCAAGGGCTTCTGTGAAAGAATTGAATCCTGATGCCTAAGGCTTCCATTGTGGGTAATGAATTGATTCCCCCTAGCCCCACCCATGCAGGTAGCCAAAGACCATCCTTGGGAGAACTGAGAAAATAGTCACTCAAATCATTTCCTGTGTTCTGTGGTTCAGCCGAGACATGCCAGTTGAGAAAGAATTGAATCCTGTAACACAGAAAACAGATGAGCAGTAGGTAGGGAATGGCAACCAGAGGTAGAAGATTTAACAAACTAAGGAAGCAGCTTGGTGTAGGGAGACAAGGTGAGAACATTGGCTTTGTGATGACCTGAATTCAGTGTAAATCCTATCCATGCCACGGTGAGAAAATGACTTCACTTCTATAAGCCCAATTTTCTTGATCTGTAAAATGGGAATAACAGAGCCTACCTCTCAAGAGCTCTTGTAAAGATCAAGTAAGATAACATATATGAAAGATTTGGACCAATAAAGATACTCAATATATTTAAGGAAGGAGTTTGATTAAAGGGGATGAACACAAGGTCTTTGGAATTGGATATACTTGGCTCATACCTGATGCCACCACTGGGTCTCCTACTAAGGTGCCTGGAGGACATTGTAGAAACTTCATGAAATGTCAGTTTCTAGCCCTTCTCCTCCTGGTTTTACATTTTTCCATCAACTTATTAATACAGAGCAATGGTTTTCAAACTGTTGTGTGCACCAGAATCACCTTTCCATTAATTTGTTAATATACAGCAATGGCTCCCAAGCTGCTGTATATATCTGGAGGACTTGGTGAAACAGATTACTGAGCACCATCCCCAGAGTTTCTGATTCAGTGGGCCTATAGTAAGACCCTTTTGATGTCAATATAGATCTAGAGCAATTACTTTTGGGTGCTGGAGGGTGAAGTCTTCAGCTCTTTGGGCCCTTTTATGGTTTCCAGTTGAAAGCGCTATTAAAATACACCAGCTGAAACATCTTAACTTACTCTGATACTGATAATGATGACACACCTGATTTCTATTCTCAGTTTTACATTGTTTTTAGTTCTCTGTTCCTCAGCATACTGCTTTTGAATGCAGAGCTCGGTTTGAAGACAAAAAGAACAAGAAAATTACTAGGTCAATACTTACTGAACCAAATAATTCATCTCAAGTGAAAAGCATGCAACATATTTTCCAGTTCTATAATTTTCCCAGATTTCTCATTATTTCTTTTTACAGGTGAAAACTTGGGGTAATCAATTAAACAGTAAATCAAATATTGTGATCCAAATACTTTCTAACTCATCACGATTTGGGACAGACAAGTGCTGCGGACCTAGGGCCAACCTTCTCAGTGTAGGCAGTTAGTTGTGTTTGGGTCAGGGGTCAAATTCCGGTGTTCCAGTGCTAGCTGGAGGACATGCTTCATTTGTTTTGTTTTTTACCTGACCATTTTATTTGATGCCGATTATAGACTGTTTGTGCCCCCCTGCCAAATTTCTATGTTCAAAGCCTTAATCCCCAATGTGGTTGTATTTGGAGATGGGGCATCCAAGGAATTAATCAAGGTTAAGTGATATCATAAGGGTGGGGCCCTGATCTTATAGGATTCATGTCCTTATAAAAAGAGACATGATAAAGCATGATAAAGATCTTTCCACTCTCTCTCTCTCTCTCTCTGTGGGGGGAGGGTTGGGGGGGCACAGTGGGCTTGTCTCTCCTCATGCACACACCAAGGAAAGGCCCTGTAAGGACACTGTGAGAAGGTGGCCAACTGCAAACCAGGAAGAGGGATCTCATCAGAAACCAACCATGCTGGGCACCTGGGTGGCTCAGTTGGTTGGGCGACTGCCTTCGGCTCGGGTCATGATCCCAGAGTCCTGGGATAGAGTCCCGCATCGGGCTCCCTGCTCGGCAGGAAGTCTGCTTCTCCCTCTGCCCCTCCCCCCTCTCATGCTCTCTCTATCTCATTCTCTCTCTCAAATAAATAAAAATCTTTAAAAAAAAAAAAAGAAACCAACCATGCTGACACCCTGATCTCACACTTCCAGCCTCCAGAATCATGAGAAAATAAATTCCTGTTGTTAAAACCATACCCGGTCCATGGTAGTTGGTTATGGCAGGCCAAACAGACTACTACAAAGTTTACATGCTATCAATCCAGATTGTTTTTAAAAACTCTGAACTGGTCGTTGTGCTGGGTATTTTCCATTTGCTCCTACAGACCCACTCTCCACCATTCTCCCTCCTCCATTTACCCTAATTGGGGTATTTCATCTGCTTTCTGTTAGAAAAACTGATGAAATGATTGTCAACATCTTAAAAATTGAGAGATTCTGCATGAAAATAAATCTGGATTGTCAGGTAGTCATGAGAAATTAGAAGATTTCACAACAATGCTGGCAACGATGGACTGGCACCTCCCTTTTAGACTGGGCGTTAGCTCTCAAGCTGGCCACAGCTCCCACTTGGCATACTTCACTCGATTACTTTACCAGGCTGGCTTCTGTGGCCATCTGAGAACATGATCCCTATTCCTCCTGAGATGATGGGAAGGGCTGAAAAGTCCAGATGCTTGGAAATCTCTATTACTGGCTGCTGTAGGTGTTGCTGGTCACAGCTCACACTTGCAACCTTCCTAGTACACTGTCCTTGGGTGATCAAAACTGCTTTGCTTGGGAGTGCCTAGGAATTTGCCTCTTTCCCAAGGCAAGACCAGCAATACATTCTAAGCTGGATACCTCTATCTTGGAAGGAGCAATCATTTATGCTAATCAGGACTGACACGTCTTCCAGAGATGGGCTGGCCTTTACAACACACAGTTCTGGTTCATTGGCTTAGTAGCCTGCATAGCATTACTTTGGAACAAGGACCCACTTTATAACCAAAGAAGTGCAATGGTGAGCACAGAACCATGGGCTCTACGGGTCATGCCACATACCACACCATCCAGAAGCTGCTGGTATGACAAAGCAGTGGAATTACCTCTTAAAGACACACAGCTGAGGCCCTACTCTTTAACAGGCAGCATAGAATCTTAACTGATGGTGATTGTATTGGTCTTGTGTGCCTTATAACTAGAAAGTATGGGTCTGGTACCCAAGGGGTGGAGGTAGAAATGACCCCATTCACCATCACTCTCTCCACCCATGATCAGCTTGAGGGAATTTTAGTCTCTGGTTCTTGGAGGGGAAATGCTTCCTCCAGGAGGTTGCAGGAAAAGTCACACCAAACCTAAAGCTTTGGCTGCTATCTGGGCACTTTTTGGGCCAGATCAATGGGCGAAGAAAGGAGTTCCTACACTGATGAGGGAATCTGACTCTGCTGCAAGGAGGTAGGACTATTTCTACGTAAGGAGGGGAAGGAGGAATGTGTATAGCACTTAGGGGATTCACTGGGCCGTCTCTTGACACTCTTGGGTTGTCTTACTGTAGCCAGCCACCATGACCATGACCTAACATAGGCATGGTACTCAGAGGCTCAGGACCCTCAGGAAGGAGGGTCGGGGTCTTCTATAGATTTTCCTGCACAAGGATTCTCATCTCAGGCTTTTTTTCTAGGTTATCCTAAGACAACCTTCTACCCTAAATTATTGTCCCTCTCCCTAATACTATATTAAAACTTCCTGTCTTTCAGCTAACACCTTAAGGGGATTATGTTAGTTTGCTGAGTAGGATCTCAGGGGCATCCAGAGGAAAGAGTGGCCCACTTTATGTCACTGAACATTTTGCCTACGAGCCCTGAGGCATCTGCATATCTTGAAGGCCCTGGAGGCCTATAAAACTATAGGAACAGTTACTCCTGTTGCAAGCAAAACGAAGAACATGGTTAAGCTAATTATCCAGGAGCCTGAATGCATTCTGAATAAATAACGAAGAATAAGGTAGCTGTGTTTTGAAATCAAACTATTTAAATCACTTCTTAAGTGCTCTACTTCATATAGCTTGTGTAGATCTGAATCACAACCTTTTGAAATTGGCAGTAACACTTTATATATTAAGTTTTTTTAGAAGGGGGGAGGGACAGAGGGAGAAGAAGAGAGAATCTTAAGCAGGCTTCACACCCAGCATGGAGTTGGACGAAGGGCGTGATTTCAGAGCCCCAAGATCATGACCTGAGCTGAAATCAAGAGTCGGATGCTTAACTGACTGAGCCACCAAGGCACCCCTAAGCTTTTTTTTTTTTCAGAGCCTGACAGACCTGAAAAATATGAGTTTAATTACTACACAAGAATTTTCCAAGTTAACAACTCTTAGTATAACTCTTTTTTATGCCAACTTGCAAATAAATTCCAAACTGTGATATTCTTTCTCTTCCTCACTTTCCCACTTCAGTCATTTCCCAAATATTAACTATTTCATTGAGTGAGAGTAAACTCTGGGATACAGAGAGAAATTCTTTTCTTAAACATATCTTGTTATGCTTGTCCCTCAAACTGTTGGAACAACTGGTAGTAACACTTTTGGCCTTTACAAATGGCTTTATACAAACACAAAGCACACAACAGAGAAAACGGTGGTATTTACAATGACAGGGAAATTCTAATTCTAAAAATGAAATTTCATTTTATTGGTAATAAAAGTAATAGATGTTGGTGTTTTTCCATAACAGTTACCCAAACTACTTAGTTTTAATATCAGAATGACATTTATTTTCCTCTAAGATTTCCTCTGGAAAAAAAGGCAAGCATTCCAAAAGTGTTTCTACTTTTTTCTTGAAACTATAACACATTATTTGGAAAATAAAGATGTTCAGTGTTTAATATTCAGTTTTGGAAAAGGTTTGTAAATTCTGCTTTAGAAATTATACAAAATCTCTTTAAAGTTTAATTGAAAGCATTATGCTTTCTCCAAATTTTGCTTTAATTGTAGAGGTTTTTCTCAGGGAAGTCTTGGGCTTCTTCAGCTGCGTCCATTTGGAAAGTACTGTAAACTCAATTTGATTGTTATTTGATGTGATTTTTTTTTCAATTGCCTCTCTCTGTGTGATGTTACTCAGTTTCAGAACAATTTTATTTTTCAAAACTCTCTCTCTCTTTCTCTTCCCCTCCTTCCTCTCTCCTCTTCCATTCCTGGACAATTCTATCTGAATGCTGTTCGGTGAGGCTGAACAAGTCAGTCCTGTGTTTTAAACACAGGTGGCAGCCAATAATGGCCCAGAACAGGGTGCTAAAGCCCGAGAAGGTGAGGAGGACATCCATGCATGCAGGCACCCACAATGGGATGACGGAGCCTGAGTTGGGTGAAGAAGGGCCGCCGTGGGGGGTGAGAGCCTGAGCAGTCTGAACAGATCATTCTCGTGGGGAATGGTGGCCCAGAGCAGGGTACTGAACCCTGAGCTGAGTCAGAAGGACATCCATGCAGGCGTTAGCCCAACATGGAATGTCAAGTGAGGAGAGTGTCTACACAATTTAGAGGGTGGGAATAACTGACACAGAATTTTAGAGCCTGGACAAATTGGAACTGGTCCCCACAGTTGAGGAAGGGGGAGAGGTTCTGTAGCCCTGGCCTGGTTTGCCACATCAAAGTCAGAGTTTGTGTTCACACAGGGTAGCCCATAACAGGGTACTGGAATCCAAACAGGTGAGGAGGAGGGCATCCACATGGGGAGTGTGTGTGGGGGGTGGGGAAGGGTGTTATTGAATTGTTTGCTAGGATTTTGTTGAGATTTTTTGTATCTATATACATCAGAAATATTGGCCTATAGTTTTCTTTTCTTGTAGTGTCCTTGATTGTGGTGATCATTTCACAATACATATATGTATGAAATCACCACACTGAACACTTTAAACTTACACAATGTTATATGTCATTTATATATCAATACATCTGGGAGACAAAAGTGCCTTGGTCACAAAAATCAAGGAAAGACCAAAGAACTGTTCTGATTTGACATAGTCTCTGGAGATAACTAAATGCAACGTGGGATTCTGATTTGGTTTTCTATACAGAATGTTATTAGGACATTTGGCAACACTTGAATGGATTTTGAGAATTAAAGCATCATAATAAAGCAATGTTAGTTTCCTAATTTTGGTGATGACATTGTAGTTATGTAAGGGAATGTGCTTGTTTGTAGGAAATATACAATAAGGTTTTGGGTATGATAAAGTATCCTACCACCAACTTATTCCCAAATGGTACAGAGCAGGAAAAAAAAAAAAAGAGAGAGAGAGAGAGAAAGAAGAAGAATTCTTAGTACTGTACCTGCAATTTTTCTGTAAATTGAAGACTGTTTCCAAGTCAGAAATTTTTTAAAAAATTATCTCTCATGACTTTTAATACAAAAGAAAAAAACATTTTCTTATAATTAGAACATGCTGTTCAAATTGCCACAATAATGGATTTTTCAGGAGGCTCTGAACAGCAAGGAGGTGAGGGAAAGATGTGAGGGAAAGATGAATAAGAAGTCCAAAGACAGTGCAGAGGACAAAACTTTCTCTTCATCCTAGTGCTGGTCATGCATACTCAGTAGAGTAAAAATATTACCCGAGGCCTCTTCCCTCTTCCTGTCTGAATTTCTCATGACAGATCAAAATGTGTTTTAAGCACTGAATGGAAAATTAATCAAACAGGATAAAAATACATAACAGAGATTTTTCCCTCTTCTATTAGTCCCCATGGTTTTTTAGTAAGGTGTGCAACTGCCTAAAACCAAAACTTGGTGCCATTCACCCAATGAATTCGAGGAACTGACTTATATGAAAAGCTGTGAGATGACCACTGAGTTTAAATCACATGGGCCCTGACAGCAAAGTGATTAAAGTCAAGAATGTAGAAAGCAGTCTCCATTCAAAGGGCTAAAAGTCTGTCCTAGGCAGAAACACATCCAATGAACGGGTCCATCGCTGCCTCTGCAGGTTTTATTCTTTGATTTTTAAAACGTTCTGATTTTTCGAAGTTTGCTCTATCATGTAATTCTTCCAATATAGTATTACATCCGGGAATCGTCAGAAAGGAAGTACTTCGCCATTTACTACAAGACATGGGCAAAGGATTTTTGAGAGGTTAGTAAGAGGCAGGGATTCTGTTCTCTCTACAGGATTCCTGTAACTTAGGATTTCCCCTCCTATCACTCACCTCCTTCAAACTCGGTGAAAGGGCACTATATGGATACACTAATAGAATTGCATAACTGATCCAAGATAGCAAAATATATTAAGCTATGATTTATACTTAATTTTATTATTTTGTTATTATATACTTATTACTATATTATTACATAGTAGATAAATTATATAATCATATCTAATCATATATAAATTATATATAAATGCATTATATTTTTTGCAAATAGAAGGGAGCAGTGTGATAGGCAATGCAAAATGGTAGATAAGCTAAAAATAATACTGAAATATATTTTCATTCCACCTTCATTTGGGTGAAGTAAACATTTGATAATGCACACCACTTGAAAAATGATGAAAATGCAGGGTATGGGGTGGGAAAATGGGGAGGGAAAATGTGTGGGCAGGGTACCCAGTTGGAGAACATGGGTTCTGGATCAGACAGAACTAAGACGAAGTCTGGCTTCACCCCTAGTGGTTATCCAGCAAGTTACTTCATGTCTGCGAGCCCTAGTCTCCTCACCCATAATAGGAGTTACACTTCCTCATTCTAGCATTAAAGAGATAACGAGCAGGTAGTCTCTAAGTAGGCAACAAATGGTCACAATTTTCCAGAAAAAAACTGCCCCAGTCCAACCTCCCTTCTGATGCTGCCCACCAGCCCCAGCCCCCAATGCCCTTGCTCCAATAGTAAGGAGGACAGACAGCATTCAGCCTTGATTCGCAAAGAACTGCAACCTAGGAATAGTCCTCTTTCTCTCATCTCACTTCCCATCACATTCACAACCCGTTTGAGTGTATCACTGACACGTAGGAATTACGGATATAAAGTTCAGAAGTTTTGATATTATAAAATACTAACACATATAAGATTTTATTTTCAAAACAGGGTTAAACTAAGGTCAGCTAGTCACTGCCACTTTTTGTTTTCTATCTGAATTCTCTCAGACCTGAGTTACATCAAAAATCCAACTTGAGGTATCAGACATCAAAGCCCTTTTCACACATACGCACCCACTTCAGCATCCCTAGCAGGAGGGTGCAGTCCAAAGAATCCTGAATTCTTTTAATCCCGGAGGGTTTACTGACTCAGCAGAAGTCCTAGAGGAACCTTGCACTTGGACCTCTCTCTTCCCACCGCTTTATCCTTAATGTCTGCTTTCCTCCTCCTCCTGAAGCTATCATGTCAGATTGTGACAGTATCTTGACCCTGTTCTTCTGCAATTTTTGTAAAATGCTTTAATTGCTGACGACTGCAATTTCTTCTCACATGTGCTTTCAAAATCTTTGCTTGTGAAATTATCTTATCTGTGAAATTGTAGCTAATCTAACTTCCTAAAACAGTCCTCTCATTCTGCCCTGTTTTGTATTTTATGTAAAGCCAAGTCAAATTCAGAACCACCCTCTTTCTAAATTTTGATTATACATGAGGATATCTTTGTAACAAGCCCTATTTATTTGGTTCATTCAACCCATTTTCTTTTTCGATCACTCAGTACAGATCTGAGTTGGGAGGTGGTCTTCTACTGAACTTGCTGTAAGTACAAAACATTTATTTCAGCCACAGAGTTTCGCTTAGCATGGAATATTGCCTTAAACATTTATCTCCTCAGCTGGTGAGGATACTCTGAGAATTTCCTAATGTTCTTGTAAATTAAGGACATCCCAAGATCTATTTCAATGAGGTGATTTTCTTACTCCATATTTGCTTAATTTCATGCGTGCAATCTAGTATCCTATTAAGGAAGATAATGTCTGTGGATGAGATAGAAGACAGTAAACAAATTGGCTTCTTAAATCTTCAGGCAGTAAACAAAGACTTCCAGTCTGAGCTCTTTACCACGAACACAAATAACCCTAAACATGCAAATCTGTGTTGGTAAGTCTGAAACTCCCATTCCCTCCAACACATAGAATGCCTGTCTTTCCCTTAGAAGTGACTGTTTAGCTGCTCATGCTATTGTTACCATGTAGTTATCCTTTACCTTCACAGAAAATGCTTTCTGCTCTGTCTTCTGGTTTACTCAGATTTTTTTTCTTGGATAGTTTCTGTTTCTGGGTCTCCTCTTCCCCCAGAAGACATTTCTTTCCACAGCAGAGGAAGGGCCTTGGGTCTGTGCAGAAGAATCACAGAATTTGTGACTTACGGATGGTGAAGAAATTCAAGAAAGAAATTGAAGAGAGATCATGTTGAAGATCATCTCATGTTGGCTATCTTCAGGTATTTTTTTTTTAAGATTTTATTTATTTATTTGACAGAGAGAGACACAGCAAGAGAGGGAACACAAGCAGGGGCAGAGGGAGAGTGAGAAGCAGGCTTTCCGAGGAGCAGGGAGCCCGATGCGGGGCTCGATCCCAGGACCCTGGGATCATGACCTGAGCCGAAGGCAGGCACTTAACGACTGAGCCACCCAGGCGCCCCTATCTTCAGGTATTTAAAAGACTCTTTAACATATATTGATTATTTGTTTCAGAGGTACAGATCTGTGATTCAACAGTCTTGCATAATTCATGGTGCTCACCATAGCACATACCCTCCCCAGTGTCTATCACCCAGCCACCCCATCCCTCCCACCCCCCACCACTCCAGCAACCCTCAGTTTGTTTCCTGAGATTAAGAATTCCTCATATCAGTGAGGTCATATGATACATGTCTTTCTCTGATTGACTTATTTCGCTCAGCATAACACCCTCCAGTTCCATCCACGTCGTTGCAAATGGCAAGATCTCATTCCTTTTGATGGCTGCCTAATATTCCATTGTATATATGTTAAAAAAAGAAGAAGAAGAAGAAGATAGCAGGAGGGGAAGAATGAAGTGGGGGAAATCGGAGGGGTAGACAAACCATGAGAGACAATGGACTCTGAAAAACAAACAGGGTTCTAGAGGGGAAGGGGGTGGGAGGATGGGCTAGCCTGGTGATGGGTATTAAAGAGGGCACGTTCTGCATGGAGCACTGGGTGTTATGCACAAACAATGAATCATGGAACACTACATCTAAAACTAATGATGTAATGTATGGTGATTAACATAACCATAAAAAATTAAAAAAAAAAAAGACTCTTTAACACGTGCCCCTGTGACTTGACATTTGGGGGAACTATTTGAAACCAATGTTTTATTATATTTCATCTGTGGCATATTACTAAATATGATAGGGTTTCTTTTAAATGATATTTATTCAGACCCCTCATTGAACCCTACTTTCAGCTCCTGGGGATACCTGCCTATTTTTCTGAGGTACCCCAGGACCTCTAAAGTGATTTTTATGATATACCACATAACCTAAGTTTTAAATCAGACCTTTCTAAACAGTACCTTACAAATTTTGTGGAAGTCTATCTAGGCATTTTCACATAATCTTCATGAATAGAAAAACTAATTTTATTTGAAAAAATTTGTATGGTCTTAAAAGTGTTTTTCTCATGGCACAGCCTCCTCCTCCCCAGGAAGGGGTAGAGAGAGCAGATCTTTGGTGCATCAGATGCTGTCTTAGCTGCTTTCTATACGTCATCCCAGATTTCCTCACAACAATCTAATGAATTATATTATTAGCCCTGTTTTGCACTTGAGAAACAAAGCCTCAGAGATATGAAGTAGCTCAAGTGGCCGAGCTGGGATTTCATCGGATTCTAATGCTCATGCTGCCTTGAGGGAACACACGTTCTTTAAGGAAGTGTTTCCCTTCCCAAAGAACATCTCCATCTAGAATAGAAAAGGAAAGAGGGAAACCAGTTTATCCTGAATCTGGAGGGAGGACAAAGCTCTCATTCTCCCAAGCTTAGGAGAAAAAAAAAAAAAAAAAAATATATATATATATATATATATACACACACACATATATATATAGTAATAAATTGCTTTTAGTGAAATCTATAAGAGAGATTGTAAGACACCATAAGCTGATGGCTTTGTTTAAATAATATGAGCACCAAACATGCAAATATTTATCACTGTCACTTTCTTATAAAAGCCGCACACAGAATTTTTAAAATGATTATTACACACATCTGTTCCACATCAGTAGTCTTTCTTCCTGTTGGCAGCACTGACATCACAGCATCTTTGTCTGCTATAAGGCACCTCTCTAATTCTTACATGAGCATATAAGGGAACAAAATGGAAGGAAAAGAAGTGTTTGGACATGGTTTGGGGGCCTGGAGCAGTCTGCAGATGAAAAAATTGAGAATCCAGAGAGAAAGTGCCTAACATTTCAGATGGTTGAGGTATCCAAGGCAACAGAGCTGTAGAAATACTCAGGGATAAATAAATTTATAGATTATAATGTTAGTGATGTTAAGATTCTAAGAAGGCCCAATCCAAACTGTTCTATCTGTAATTGATCTGTTGCCTACCAAATGGTTGTTTTTGTTGTTGCTGCAGCTGTCTTTTTTTTTTTTTACTTTACTCTCCAAACTGTGAAATAATTACTACTGTGTTTATACAGATTTAACAGTGAGTTAAATAATCAGTCTGCAGAATTAGAGATAGACTCAACACATTGGACTTGGCAAATTGCTTTTTGACTATTTTTCTATAACTGTTAAATCTGCATTATATATTTAACATGAAAGGCTTAAATGTGTATTTGTGAGTCAACGTAAAATATGTCCATTGTGGAAGACAGAAAATGTCCATGTCCTAAAGCCCCCAGAACTAGTGAATATGTTAGGTTATGTGCCAAAGGGGAATTAAGGTAGCCCAGATAGAATTAAGGTTGCTAATTAGTTGACCTTGAATTGGGGAGATTATCCAGATGGGCCTAAAATAATCACAAGAGTCCTTATCTGGGGAAAAGGGAGAGAGAAGACAATATCAGAGTGATTCAATATCAGAAAGACTCAATTGACAATTGCTGGTTTTGGAGATGGAAGGGAGCCCTGAGCTCAGGAATGTTGGCAGCCACTAAAAGCTGGGGGTTGGGGGGCCAGGGGGACAAAAACAAAAACAAAAATGGATTTTTCCTATCATCTCCAGAAGGTAATACAGCTCTGCTGACATCTTGTTTTTAGCCCAGTAAGACCCATTTCAGATATCCCTCCTCCAGAGCTATAAGATAATACATCTGCGTTGTTTTAAGCCACTAAGTTTGTGGTCATTTGTTACAGCAGCAACAGGAAACTAACACAGCTAGTATTCTGAAACAAAATGTTTATCAGTATGAAAGTCTGGGTGTGTTGACTAACAAAGATATTTATATTTTAGATACTGACAAAAATATCACGGATTCCCAAAGGAAGTTTCAGTGCATTTAAATGCCCCTAAAGACTAAAACAAAAAACAAAAATGGAAGGAGGTGACTGGGGGTAGATGAAACAGGAATGTAGACCATTGAAAATTGTTGAATGGTTGGTGATGGGTTCGTGGGATTCATTATACCATCCTGTCTGTTTTTCTGAATGTTGGAAAATGTCCATAACAAAGTTTAAAAACATTTTAAGCTCCTTAATTAATTCTTTTTCAGAAGGAACACTTCAAGCAAAGCCACTACTATATAAATAAATTCTCTGCATTTTTTTCTCCTCGAAAGAAATCTAAAGACAAAAATCTAAACCTTTCCTCTTACAATTTAATCTGAAGCCTTTGGCACTGGTATATTTCCACTGGAGATTATTAATACCATATTTTCATAGCAGATGATTTGCTTTCTGCCTGAGTCTGAAATACAACCTCTCTGTGCCCACTCACAGAGAATTATGTGAACATTTTTGGTTCTACTAATCATAAAGAAATGCTCCTACTAACTGAATTTTCTGAAAAAGAAATAAAGAAATCAGCACAATTTACAATGGCATCAAAAACAATAAAATACTTAGGAATAAGTTTAATCAAGGAGGTGAAAGATCTCTTCTCTGAAAACTACAAGACATTGAAGGAAGAAATCAAAAAAGACACAAATAAATGGAAGGGCATCTTGTGTTCACAGGTTGGAAGAATTAACATTGCTAAAATGTGAATATTACTAAAGCTATCTGTAGTTTCAATGCAATCCCTATCAAGATTGCAATGGCATTTTCACAGAAGTAATAAGCACTCCTAAAATTTATATGGACCAACAAAAGGCCCCAAAGAGCCAAAAAAGTACTGAGAAAGAAGAACCAATCAGGAGGTATCACACTCCCTGATTTCAAGCTACACTAGAAAGTTATAGTAATGAAAATAGTATGGTGCTAGCATAAAAACAGACAGCCCAATGGAACAGAAGAAAGAGCCCAGAAATAAACCCAAGCATATACAGTCAAGCAATATTTGACAAAGGAGTCAAGAACACTCAATGGAGAAAAATAATCTTTTCAATTAACAGTACTGGGAAAACTGGATATTCATATGTAAAAGAATGAAACTGTACCCCTATCTTACACCACTCGCAAAAATTAATTTGAGATGGATTAAGCACTTAAATTTAAGACTAGAAATAAACTCCTAGAAGAAAACATAGAAATAAACCTCCTTGACATGTTCTTGGTAAGGATTTGGATAGGACACTTAAAGCACAGGCAACAAAAATAAACAAGTGGGTTAATGTCGAACTAAAAAGCTTCTGCAGAAACCGTAATAAAGTGAAAAAACAATTTGTGGAATGGGAAGAAATATTAGCAAATCATATATATAAGGAGTTATTGCCCAAAATATACAAAGAATTTATGCAACTCAATAGTAAAGAAACAATAACCTAATTAAAAAATGGGTAAATGATCTGAACAGACATTTTTCCAAAGAAGACATGCAAAAGGCCAACAAGTACACAAAAAGATGCTCAACATCACTAGCCAGTTGGGAACTGCAAATTAAAACCACAATGAGATACCACCTCATACCCGTCAGAATGGCCACCATCAAAAAGACAAGAAATAACAAATGCTGGCGTGGAAGTAAAGAAAAGGAAACCTCTGTGCACTGTTGGTGGGATTATAAGTTGGTGCAGCCACTATGGAAAACAGTATGGAAGATCCTCAAAAAATTAAAAATAGAACTGTCATATGATCCAGCAATTCCATTTCTGGAAAAAACATCCAAAGGGAATGAAAACACTAATTCAAAAAGTTACCTGCACCCCCATGTTCATAGCAGCATTATTACAATAGCCAAGACATCGAAACAATCTAACTGTTCATTGACGGATGAATGGATAAAGTTGTGGCATATATGTATATATTACAGAATATTATTTGGCCATAAAAAAAGAGGGAATCCTACCATTTGCAAGAACATGGATGGACCTTGAGGACATTATGCTAAGTGAAATAAGTCAGACAAATTCAAATACTGTATGATCTCACTTGTATGTGGAATCTTAAAAACAAACAAACAAACAAAAAACCTCATAGAAAATGAGATTAGACTTGTAACCAGAGGTGAAGTGTGGAGGGAGGGGGAATTGGAGGAAGTGATCAAAAGGTACAAACTTCCAGTTATAAGGTGAATAAACATTAGGGGCATAATGTACAACATGATGACTGTAGTTAACATTGCTGTGTGATATATAGGAAGTTGTTAAGTGAGTAAATCCTATGAGTTATCACAATTTTTTTTTTCTTTTCTTTTTATCTATATGCGACAGTGAATACGAGCTGAACCTATTGTGGTCATCATTTCACAATGTATGTAAGTCAAAGCATCATGCTGTACACCTTAAACATACACAGTGATGTATGTCAATTACTTCTCAATAAAATTGGAAAAGAAAAAAGGAAAATGCTCCCAGTGATAAACTGGTGAATCCAGAATAAATGTCTTCTGCCCATTTTTTTAACTGGATTATTTGTTTTCTGGGTGTTGAGTTGTATAATTTCTTTAGATATTTTGGATACTAACCCTTTATTGGATATGTCATTTTTCAAATATCTTCTCCCAGTCCAAAAGTTGTTTTTTTAGTTTTGATGATTGTTTCCTTTGCTGTGCAGAAGCTTTTTATTTTGATGAAATCCCAATAGATTATTTTTTCTTTTGTTTCCCTTGACTCAGGAGACATATCTAGTAAGAAGTTGCTACAGCTGATGTCAGAGAGGTTGCTGCCCATGTTCTTCTCTAGGATTTTGATGGTCTCACATTTAGGTCTTTAATCCATTTTGAAATTATTTTTGTGTATGGTGTAAGTGGTCCAGTTTCATTTTTTTTGCATGTGGCTGTCCAGTTTTCAAAAAACAATAAATAATCATATTGTTTCACACAGAGATTTTTGCCTAGAAGCAGACCTCCTTGTGGATCAACTAGAAGAATTAGCTTAGTCCATTGTAATAAAAAAAGAAATAAGAAAAGAAAAAAGTCTAGGATTATTTTTGGTGCCAGTATAATTGTAACTGAGGTTCCTAGTGCCTACATGATTTTAGTATCTATTGTATACTTTTTCCATCTCTGCTCTCTCTTGATTTTTCCTTTTCTTATGTCAATTAGCAGCAGTATTTTTCTGAGGAAGCAGGGCATCACTTTAAACAGTTGACATCTAACATCCTTATGGAAGTCACGTTTCCATGTCTTGAATTCATGTATTGTGTGGAAAGTAATTCATAGATTCTATGATTCTTGGCCATTATGTATACATATTCCCTTAAAATAAGTTTCTGTTCTTACAGACTTAGAAATTACGATCAACATTAAGAACCATGACATAAGTTTTATCTTCCAGTTCCCAGAAAATAGGAGACCTAAGATCCGTTCAGTATTTAAATAAGTCCAGGAAAGTTGTTTTTGTTTTGTTTTGTTTTGTTTTTACAAATGCAATAGTTACTCGTTTATCTTTTTAACACCACCACTACCACCCCCACTGAGAAACGTTTCCCTACATTTGACCTATGCAGTGTGAGAAGTTGGCCTCTGGTTCTCTTTGCTGGAGAAGGAAAACAGCTGGTAACCATTATGTATATTATACACCTTCAAACACTGCAAGACTGTTATTTAGTTACCTTTCTTCTCTCCTCCAAGATAAGCAATCCCAACATCTTTAACTCTTTCTTCTAAGTTCCATTTTCCAATCCTCTCATCAACATTCATAGTCTCTTCTGAATCCTCTCCAAATTTCAGAGTTCTCCTAAGATGTGGAACCCAAACTGGAGAGGGCTTTCTTGTAAAAATCTGACCCGTGTTGAGTAAGAGAAAGTACCATCTATTTATCCATCTGTCTATTTCAAGTTAAGTGATCAAGGAGGGACTACACCATAAGATCATAGATGTTGGGTGTATTTTGGTGCTAAAGTAGCATGAACATCAAACGCATGTTTTGTTTTTGCTTTAAGTTCTTGGCTTCAACAAGAAGGGACTTAAAGGGGACCTTAAGACACATCTAAAGTTAAATAGCAGACAACCTTTGGTCTAAATCAAAGGCAGAAGAATTCTGCTGACTCAGAATCATTACCTTTGAAACCACTTGTCTTACATGGTTAAGTGTTGATCACCAAATAGGAGGGTGTGAATGTGTGTGAATGTGTGTGTATGTGTGTGTGTGTGAGAGAGAGAGAGAGATTCAGTTATTTCTCATCACATATCTTTTTGCCAATCTTAAAATGCAGATAATTGCTTTATGGAAACTTAGCAGTTTTATTTGCTTTGTTTCATGAAAGAAGCCAAATTGCCTAATGACACCGAGTGAAATTTCCCATATTTTAAAGTAGAAATCTTATCCCATTTCCCTTTTGTCTTTCCTACTCATTTACTTTGTTCTCCCCTTTGTATCCCTTTATTTTCCCTGTTCTGCTTCTTTTCTTTCACTCCTTGTATCTTATATCTACATACATCTTTTGAATGGAGCAGGAAAAAAATTAGTAAAAATGGGGGGGCGATTTAATCAAGGACAGAAGAGTCACCACTGTTCACATTTGAGAACATCAAATAGGAACGATGGTATTAGGTACACACAACTTCCAAAACGTGAAGGTGTAGAGAAGCCAGGAAAGAAAGTTATCGAGTGATCAGGAAGATGTCACGACACCTCAGACTTCAACAGTTCAAAATTTGAGAAGCTTTTATTTCTAAGATCAGTTGTGAGTTGTATTTCATCAAAAATATAGAGTTTGGAATAAAGTCATCCGTTTTTATGATTCTCTCCACAGCCTAGGGGAGAAAACTCTCCCAGACCCTGCACTTCAAAAAGAAGCTCTGTTTATTCGTGTGGCTAAAGTGAGAACTAAGCCCTTAAGTCAGAGGACTAGAGACAGGCACCGCAGCTCTGACAGACCCCTGGCAAGCTGGCATCTTCACAGCCAACCTGCTTGGTAAATTGCTGTCTGAAAATATTATGTCTTGAGTGTAGGAATTCTCCAGGTGGAGTGTGTGTGGTGTTATCAGACAAAAATCTCTGTGTACCTGGACATGGTGTCCAAGTCTCTTCGAACCCCAGGTTTCGCACCGAGTTGTGTCAACATATGACTCAGAAAAGGCGGAAAGGGAAAAACAGGCACAAAGAAGGCAAAGCTTAGGAGAAAAGAGCAAATAAAAACATAAGCCAAAGTAAGCCAGCTTGGTTCTGAGGAGAACTGCGAATACTTTTGTTGCTGTTTTTAAACCAGTCAAAGGTAAAAGAGAAAGATGAAGCGATGTCTTCTCGTGAGGAGACCTCTCTGTTCATCTCAGGGGAACAAGGAGATAATCAGAAAATGTATCCAATTTAGAAAGAGAATTAACACTGCCTTTCATAATCCAAGCCATTGCCAGAAAACACCAATTATTTATATCCTAGTCTCTCAGCTTCAACAGGGACTTATGTTGAGTTTCCTGAACAGTTTATAAATACAGTTCACTCATTGTTTTTAGAAAATAATCTTGTGAGGCAAATCAGACGGTGTCTTTAGGGATAAATTAGACGTTGGTCTCTCACATAACTGAACCTCAGTGAAAAACAGTGACCTCAAATCGTAGGGATTGATACTTGCCTCAAATATCTTCGTGGTTAATTCTAGTCTCAAAGTATACTCACTTGAAATGAACATATCTGTATTATTAAAAATGCTTTTGTGATATAAGGAAGTTTTTATTTCTCTTACTGTGTGCTCAAATTATCTCCACCAGAGTGGGGCCTGGGTGGCTCAGTCGGTTAAGCATCTGACTTTTGATTTCAGCTCAGGTCAGGATCTCAGGGTCATGGGACTGAGCCCTGCATCCAGCTCCACATTCAGCGGGGAGTCTGCTTGAGATTCTCTCTCCCCCTGCCCCACCCCCCTGCGTACATGTGTGCGCGCGCGCGTGCGCTCCCTCTCAAATAAATAAATCAATCTGAAAACAAAGAATTATCACCACCAGGAAATGCTAACTGAAAGAAAAAAACAATCTTAATTTCCTTTCCAGTATACAACAGCAATGAAATTTCAGTAAAAATGCAGTCATTTCTGTTTCCTTGTAAATAAAGGCTATGAACCTGCTGGTCAGAGACTGAATCTAAAGTGAATTTTTTGTATAGTGCATAACTTACCGTGTATACTCAATAAAGCTATCAGCACACCTAAAGAGTGAATAAAACCTGAGTTAGACTCCTGGAAATAGGAGAGTGTGGTAAAAAACACCTAGAGAATTTGACCCATTTTACCAGACAATCCAGAAAATCCAATGTTCTCTGCTTTAATATAATGTGGAGTGGTTGATCAAATAACCCCAAACACATATAACAAAATCCTACCTCCCGATTCCCCTGGCTCTGCAGATGTAACCAACTATATAAATACAATGATTTAAACAGGAGGAAAAGAAGTCTGAACAGGGATGGTGAGATGGCAGTTGTCATTCAGTTAGGCATGACCAACTTAAGCATTTAATCAAGAGTTTTAAATTTTAATTGGAAACTAACAAGACATTTTCATAGATTTTTGTCTTTTAAATATAAAAACTAATGTTTTTCATGTTCTTTTATACATTTGATACAATTTTCCTAAACATGTCACATATGCTTCTAGTGACATTTTCTGCTCTGAAAAAGGGTAATGAAAAGTTAATGATTGTGAAATGCTAATGATCCACGAGGTCATATGTAATAAAATCTGTGTCGTTCAATCTGATAAACTGAGAAGGGCAATGAATGTGACTTTTCTAATTTTAAGTAGAGTATTATAGAATAAAACGAGTGTTGATCCCATTTCTTCTTCAGGACTTTTATTCTAGACATATTTTCCTTAAATAACATGGAAACAAAGGGTGTCCATGAACTACGTGAACACAGATTCTAATGGGCTGGAGAATCTTTCTGAGACTTCTCAGTTGCAAGCTGTGTTTTGTTTTGAGTAGTCATTGCCTTGCAGTAGACCTTCTGGGTTTTGCTGTTTCTTTGTTTGTTTTTTAATTGCTATGCCACATTTTTCAGAACTTGAAGATGGGTGGTATTAAATAACAAAATTCAACCAAGTAAATTTGAAGATATAATTGGTGCTTTTGAATGATCCATGAATCGGATAGCACCCTATCTAGCAACTAGAGAGGCATTCCAAGGAGTTATACAAAATGGAAGTTTGTTATAGAAGGACAGTGCGGGCAGAGCACCTGGGTGGCTTAGTTGGTTCAACCCTTGATTTTGGCTCAGGTCATGACCTCAGGGTCGGGAGACCGGGCGCCACATTGGGCTCTGCACTGGGCGTGGAGCCTGCTTAAGATTCTCTCTCTCCCTCTCCCCCAACCCCTGACCACTCGCCCACCCACACATGCTCTTTCTCACTAAAAAGGGAAAGAAAGAAAGAAAGAAAGAAAGAAAGAAAGAAAGAAAGAAAGAAAGAAAGAAAGAAAGAAAGAAAGAAAGAAAGAAAGAAAGAAAGAAAGAAAGAAAGAAAGAAAGAAAGAAAGAAAGAAAGGCAATGGGGGCAAGAAAGTTATTAGGAAAACAAAAACATTGTCCCAGGGCTTTCTATGGGGAAAAGCCAGGGGTCTTACCATGCAGATGACCTCATCTTCCTTTGGGTGATGGAGAGGGGCCATGTAGCAGACTCATTGGTGCTGACTGAAAAATTCCAGACTGACCAGTTAAGACTACATTTCTGGAGGAACTTAAAACTGCAGTTAGATTATGTATTAAGCACCGGTTTGGGAACTCAGGCTAAGTGACCCTATTTTGGGTCTGTGTGGGGTTTTTTCGGTTGTTTTTAACAGAGGTTTGAAGCCAGTGTGTGCAAATAAAGAAAAGAAAAAGAAAAATGGCCAACAGGCAATGTAAATCCATCCTCAATGCTACGAAATAGTAAGCAAATGTTATCTCCACTCTGGGAGCTAAGCAGATCCTGTGTTTAAAGAAAGAATTTCTGTCAGTGTACCTGCTCTCCTGTATCCACATTGAGAAAGACTTTCGTCATGTAGCAAATGAAAATAAAAGACCAAAAATGGAGTTACATTGCATAGTTCCTAGCTACTTGTAGAGTCTCAATCAATGTTTCTTGGATGGATGGATGGATAGGTAGATGAGAGAAAAGGAGGGAGGGAGAGAGAGAGAGAGAAGAAGAAGAAGGAAGGAAAGAAACAAAAGATTGCCATCACCTCAACAGTTAGGGAGTCAACATTTTCAATACTAATCAGAATATATGCTGTCCTCTGGACATCAATGGATGAAGTTAGACGAAGGGGCACTTGTACTTATCCAACATCCTCTCTCTCTCTCTACTTCTCTGCTCCCAAATAAGAAGAGGTCTGATGTGGATGAGTTATGGATAAGGACAATTTGGAAACAATACAACTATTGAAAGAGCACAGGCAATAGAGGGCTTGAGGTTCAAGAATTTGGGTCTCAGACATTTCTACCTCTTCATCTCTTTCTACCAAAAATTTGATTTAAATTTAGATTTCTTGGGGTGCCTGGGTGGCTCAGTAGGTTAAACATCTGACTCTTGATTTCAGCTCAGATCATCATCTCAGGATTATGAGATTGAGCCTTGCATTGGGCCCTGCACTGCACATGAAACCTGCTTAGGACTTTCTCTTTCCCTCTGCCCTGCCCCCCTCCCTCTCTAAAAAAAATAAAATAAAATAAAAAGTAAAATAAAGTTATATTTCTTAATACTCTATTTTCTTAAACAATATTCGATGAATTTGTGAGATAATCAATGTAGTTCTCAATGCTATTTAGATATTTAAATTTCATCAGTTCAAAGAACTGTTCATATTGCATGGATTTCTTATCATGGTGTACATAGTGAAATTTTGCAGTGGTAACTCTTGTCTGAACCAAAATCAACCTTTTGATGTCAAAGAAAGTACTTTAGACAGTATTAATTCATGTCATAGAAATTAAAAGAATAGCTCCTTTTAAAACTCTGAGGCCTTCTTAATTATGTATTTTTCTCTTATAATACGTAGTTCCTAGAGAAAAATTGGAAAATATAGAAAAATGTAAAGAAATAGAAACTATTTGTTAGATTTACTCTCAGAGATGAGGAAGGCAATGTTAGAAGTTCCTTTTCTTCCTCTTGAGAATACAGTTCCCAAAACTTTGGGTACGTAGGTGGGGTCATATGACTGAGTTCTGGCCGATGATGTGTGGACAGAGTGATGTGTCTCAATTTCAGGTCCTACCTCGGACACCACCTTCCTTGACATGCCTAATGAATGTATTTTCTCTAGAAGATAGGTACAGCTTGGATCTTCATATAATTGCATGGAGAAGAGTTGGTCTGCATTGTACTATACATTGTACTATGACATAACAAGAAATAAACTTCCATCATTAATCAACAGAGACTTGGGGGGTTGTTTATTATAGCAGGTAGCCCACTCTGATTAATATAGGTAATCACTAACATTCAGCACTTTTTTCAAGTCCCTTTTCTTTTTTTTTTCTTTTTTTTAAAGATTTTATTTATTTATTTGACAGAGAGAGACACAGCAAGAGAGGGAACACAAGCAGGGGGAGTGGGAGAGGGAGAAGCAGGCTTCCCGCAGAGCAGGGAGCCCGATGCGGGACTCGATCCCAAGACCCTGGGATCATGACCTGAGCTGAAGGCAGTCGCTTAACAACTGAGCCACCCAGGCACCCTCAAGTCCCTTTTCTATGTGTATATTCAATACAATTGTAATCATATGAAAGTATGCCCTTGTATTCTGACTTTTTTTTAATTTAACATTATGTCATAGGAATTTCTATTTTATTATAAATACTTTATAAGTGTAACTTTTAATGACTACATAGTATTCTGTTGTATATATATATCATAATTTATATAACTAAAACCTATTTTTGGGTGATTGAGATCTATCTAGTTTTTCACTATAACTATATGATGAACACATTTGTGCATAAATTTGTATATACATATCATATTATGTTCCTTAAGTAGATTTTTAGAAACAGAATCACTGGGTGAATATTTTAAGTATCAGTTCAGATGTATATTGACAAACTGTTTTCCCTAAAATTTGCATTCCCATCATAGGTGCTATGGGAATAGCTGTCATATCTTCACCAGGCCCAAGAATTATTATAATGCATAGAAATAGCATACGCTGACAACAGGGTTAACAGACTATATGGAAAGTAAGTTCCACAATATCTGCTGGGTTTTATAGATTATCTACTTTTTAAATTAGCGAAGCCATAGACTCACTGTGTTCACCAATTCCAGCATGGGAAGGACAGAATCTTCAAAATAGGAGACCACCTCAACAGCATAAACTGTTCAAAATCTATTAGAATGAGGGCAAAGGACTGAGAGATAATATTTGAATAGGGCTCTGAGGAATATATTGGGAGCCTGCCATTCAGACAAGAGGGCAAAGGACATTACAGATGGAGAACTAAATATGCAAATATGTGGAACCATAAATGAGAGGCCGGATGTGGAAAAGAGCAAGCCCATCTGTATTTTCAGAATGTGGGATGATGGCACAGAAGCTAGGACGGAGAAGAAGCTGTAGTCTGTGAAGGGCTATGCACACCAGGCTAAGGAGGCTGAGATTTATTCTGTGACTAGGAGAAGAGAGATATGTGAATAACTGAGTTGATTTTTAAGAAAACAAAATGACTTTGTATTATGTCCAAGCCACTTGATAGACATTATTGTTTTTGATTATGAAAACAAATCCACAAGGTAAGTTCTAGTATCATATTTACAAGATATGTCAAAATTGAGGTCAGCATCAAGTCACTTACATGGAAGAGCTGAGATTTGAACATAGGTCTTTCTGGCTTCAAGCCTGTGATCTTCTCATTGTATTATGTTGCCTTCTACACTGTGACAATGTAGAGGATAAATTGGAAATAAAACGTGGTAGAAGCAAGGAGATACATTGTTCAGGGAAGAGAAAATGAGATCTTTAATTATCTGTAGAATAAAGCGGGGTTCAAAAAGCCTAGACCAAAGGAAAGACATTTTTAAGAAAAGGGGACTAGATTTAACTTGGCAGGTCAGGGGCCTTCTCAAGACACTTCCACTAGAGAGGTGGAAGATAGGGTGGGGGTTAAGGGGTCGGAGCTAGATTGTGGTGGCTTGCAGCATAAATGAGAGGTGATATTATAAGAATGGTTTAAAGGTATGGTTGAGACCCTTCTGTAATATTTTCTGCTAAAGCCCTTTCACACCACTGCTACGGCTACTCATCATAATTCTTCAAGGTTATAATAATCCAACAATTGGTATTGCCAGAAACAGTATTATAGTTCTAGACATCTTTCCAGTTGTCAACAAAATATACTGGAGGGAAGAAACTCTCTCATAATATTATGAATTAATTTCCAAGATATTCAATACCCTAGGGAAGTCCCAGCTTCAACAAGATGGTAACAGAATTCTCATGACATCTCTGAAAAATTGCACTAAAAAGTGTGCCATTCTATCTACATTCAGCCTCTGCAATAATTTACTCCAAGTCAGAAATGAACCTTCTGTTTTAAAGAAAAATATAGAGGAGATATTTGAGGTTCTAGTCAACTAAATTACCATTGAATACATTGTGTATACTATGGACTAATCTAATTATACTGTTACTAATGCTTTATGTTAAACTCTATAGAGACTATACAAGGACTTTGAAGAAAGACCTTAAGAAGACCCCAAATGTAGTGTGTCCACTGGCCTACATTACTTTGCAAACCTACATTACTGTGTTTGCAAAAATTGGCCTTGTCTAGGGCTATCAATAGCTTATCATTAATGGCATGACTGTAGATGCCCAAGCAATCAATGATTCAGAAATAGTTTCAGTTATATCATTTAGACTTTCTGTTATCCTTCAAATTCTTGAATTTTCTAGAATTCTAGAATGTCTCTCAGACTTCTTACAAAGTTCTACATGTGTGTATCAGTAAGGGTCCAGTCAGAAAACAGAAATTACTCTAGATGTTTCTAAAAGAGGAGTTTAACACAGAAAATTTGTTACACTGGTAATGTAAGATCTGAGAAAGAAAGCAGAGGATGGTGAAAAAACCAGAGATTAGCAAAAGTAGAGGTAGGAGGAAGGGAGAAGTCAATGTTAGTAAAGTTCCAAAGCAAAGGCCCCAATGCCAAGTGGAAGCATGGAAGACAACTCAATGGGAGCTGGAGCCACAGCGGGGACATACCCCGTTAGAGATATTGCTCAGATGAAAGAAAGAGAAGTATCTTATTTTCTCCCTTCCTCTTGATCTGCAGTCTCTCACCTGTGCCTCTTATTGGCCAAACCTATCCAAATGCCAGGGTGCTAAGGAACCTGGGAAATGGTGCTTCTTCAACACAGAGGTCAAGGAATGTATCTGAGAGCAAAATGGACACATGGCCACCAAAAGGTGCTAATACTTAAACAACATGTTAATCATGGGCACAATAAGAAAGCTGAATTCCACAGAAAAACGTAGAAATATGTTGAGAAGAATAATCTTGGCTTCACAAAAAGTTTCCCATAAGTACTGATAATGGTAAAATACTAATGTTTCTTCAAGGATGGAAAAAGTGCCAATAATCTCATAGAAGGACATAGTGGGCATCCACATAATGAGGGAAGTTTTGGAACAAGAACTTCCACTGACACCTTCTTGGATTACTCTATCCCTGCTCTCAGCACTTAGCCAACTGAGACAAGTACATGGGGCTCTGTGCTTTCTCTGACGTTTCTTCCTCAAAAGTCTGCCATTGCTGGGTCACTTCACTACTTATTGGAAATACTACTCTGTGGAGTCGGTCTCAGAAAAATGTTACCTTCTGGGATGTTATATCATCATTCATTTCCCAGTCAGAATCAGTTTCTTATGTTGAGAATAAACCAGAACTCCCCACCAATGATTATTCAGCTTATGGTGAGAGAGCTATACACAGTCCAAACACTAATGGCGGCTGTCCCTGAGAAATGCTTCAAAGAATATTATCCACATTATGAGTTCTTTTGGAAGTCAAAAACCTCCCCACTCCTCAATTTTCACCAACATAATACAAACATAATTGGAAACTCTTAACTGCAGGCTTTTACCTTAATTACCATGATCACGATCTAAACAGCACCAAAGCCACGAACTCGGTGGTCACTGTGTGTTTTCTGCTTGCCTAGAATGTAATGGAAAGAATCATACATAATCTTGATGTCCAGAGCTGACTCTCATAGAAATTCCTGAAGAGACTGTGATACTTCCAGAAGAAGTGTTGATGTTAAAAAATGTGCTTGAAACATATCTTCCATGTGGACAAATTATATGATTAACTGCCCAGAACCCTAAAATGCTTTATAATTTGTGAAAGAGTAATTCCTGAGTAATTCAAGACATTCAATTGTTCACTCACAACATAATAGTTAATAGTTAACATTTACTTAGCACTTACTGCATACCAAGCACTGTTATATGCACGGCACATCGACTAACTCCTTTAAACATTACAAAGTTATTGTTTTCATTTTGGAAATGAAGGAACAGAGGCAAAGAAAGATTAATTTTCTAATGCTAGAAAATTAGAACCTGCCCTGGAATCACACAATCAGGGTCAGAGACAGAACGTGAACCCAGAGACTGGCTCAAGAGTCCATACTATTAAATACTCTGCTCCCTGCCTTTTTCTTCTAGATGGTTATTACATTGTCTTGGCCATCTTTCATTCTGTGGCACTTTCACAGAGTATCTTGTGTGAAAGCTTCAGCCTGAAGCTTTGCCTAGTGAACTGAAATCGAGTTAGATGTTACAATGGTAGATTACATTCTATACTATGAAGAGTAGGTCTGCTCAGTAGTTCATATGGAATAGTCAGGACCATATCATAGGAATAACTATGTTATTAACATAGAATCATTAGAACACCTGGAAATAAATTTTCAGCCATACCATCTAGTTGTTGTAGATTGCTGTAAACAATTTACCTCAATTAAGTTTAAGGGTTTTGTGGACAAGACTCTTAGCCAAGCTGCCAAAATTGGAGAGTCAAGCTGAAATGGTGATGTTGACCTCTAAGTTAACTGAAGTGTTTATCTGAAGAGCTGGCCAACACATCTTGACAGATTTCTCTAGCTCATTCTGTGACTCTATGGTCAACCACAGGAGCTACCCTACTGAGTTATAAATGGGGAAATAATTCTAAACTTGCTATGTGCTTCCAGCCTACCTGAGGACTTGCACAATAAATAAGAACATAACTTAGTTACTGCTCTCTGTACACATTGCTTACTCATCTGCACCCCCAAAATTATTTTTGCAAGAATTACAGAGATAGATCAAGTATGATCAAATCGTTCTTGCTTCCTAATAGGTACACAAGGGTGGCATCATAACATTGCTAGCTGTGAAGATTTTCCTCTAAGAGCTGAGCTAATGGAAGCAATTTACTGCAAACCAGTTAAATGTTTTTTGTAGTTCTGAGGACTCACAAAAACCAAAAGCAGTAATTCTATGGCCACTTCCTGTTCTGAAGTGCTCTCACTTGTTTCTGTTTCCAAAGAAATCACCAAAAGGGAATTCTATATTCCTTCAAAGGGGAGATATATGAAGTATGCCAGGGGTTGCTATGGTTCAGCATTAGTTCTGAGATGGAATGGAACTCAAATTACATGAGCAATGTAATTTTTACAACATCAAATAACTATCTTGTTGAAGGCTGTTACAGTTATCTATAGCTACATTTTAAATTACTCCAGGGGAGCCTGGGTGGCTCATTCAGTTAGGTGTTTGACTCTTGGTTTCAGCTCAGGTCATGATCTCAGGTTCTGCTGGAGATTCTCCCTCTCCCTCTCTTTCTGTCCCTCACCCCGATTTCTATCCCTTTAAAATAAATAAATAAAATCTTCAAATTACTCCAAAATTTAGAGGCTTAAAAAAATGACAACACCTATTTTGGTCATAAATCTGAAATTTAGATAGCTTGAAGAATAGTTCGTCTCTATTCCACTTGCTAGCAGCCAACATGGCTCAAAGGCTAGGGGCTGGAATTATCTGAAGACTCATTTATTTATATAAATCGTGGATGATGCTGTCAGCCAAGTTATTAGCTAGGACTTTAAGCCAGAACACCTACCTGTGGCCTCTTCATATGACCTGGACTTCCTTACAACATGATGGCTGATTACAAAGGGCAGGTGCCCTGAGAGAGAAAGAGAGAACCAGGCAGAGGTTGGATTTCCTTCCATGCCCAGGCTTGGAAATCATACAGTGTCATACCCATCACATTCTATTGGTTGCAGCAGTTAGAAAGACGTATCCAGGTTCAAGCTCGGGAACAGACCGAACCTCTGAATGGAGCCAAGCTTAGCGCGACTCTGTGGGAAGAACTTGTGAAATGGGATACATGTTGGTGCAGCAATCTTTGGAAAACACAATCAGCCACAAAGGTCTACTAGTTTCTTTGAAGATTTTTTTTAATTTACCCAAACAGAGCAATGCCATTTTTAGGGAGGCTTGCCTTTCAACCTCTGTTTCTTGGAGGATGCCCATGAAAGTACTTGTCTTTCTCCTTTCTGGATTCAAAGAGAAGATTAAGTCTTTTTCTCTTACTCTTACATTGGCAACACCATATTAAGTACATGGTAGATTTCAGGACACATGACTAGCAATGTTTTGTGTATTACAGACAGTATCTTTTTGTATGTCTGTGGTCTTTAGAAGTATTTTTGCAATGAACTAAGGGGGAAATATAAAGAGTATATGGATTAAATTTTAACAATTATGATTAGCTTTATAATACTATGTAAATTATATTACATAATGCTATTGCTAGATGCCTGTGCTTTCTTGTATGAAAATACTGATGTTAGTATTTTCCTCATACATTTGGGATATTATAAATATTATCAAGTTAATGAATGTGATTTGTTTTCAATGCAAAAAAAAAAAAAAAGCTATGCAACCAAAGGATAATCATTCTATCTTGAATTTGTAGGTAACAAATCAGATTTGATCATGGCCAACATTTTTTTGGCATTTCATGTGATTGAGATGGTTTGGTGAGATTCAGTGAATTAACAGTATCTTCCCAAAGAGGATAAGAGCTGTAATAATACTTCAAATCATACTGTGTGTGCATTTGAGGATGAGATGATTATGAAGCTTTCATACCTCTTGTAAATATTTTGCTTTGGTCTAGATTTTGCTAATTGTGGTATATCACATTCTATCAAATATTCTGAATTAAGGGAGAAAATCATGGAATATCTTTAAAAAGATGGATTTCTGTGACTAACACAGTGATAAATACAGCTGAAGAAACTGACTGCCCTACCCTTAATTCAGAGGATATTACTTAGTGGAAGAAAAGAATTCTATCAAAGAAGGAAGGCTGTTGATTCTAACACCTAATCACGGCAGCTGAAAAAAATGAAGAAAGGCAAAAGCATCTTAGATTTATGGGCAAAATTCTGCACAACTGCCGAGAAGAGTAAAATTCGATCATATTTGTTAAGTTGGTAATTTTGTAAAGAAAGAGAGAAAAGTCGAGGCCCCTGGGTGGCTCAGTCGTTAAGCGTCTGCCTTCGGCTCAGGTCATGATCCCAGGGTCCTGGGATCCAGCCCCACATCGGGCTCCCTGCTCCGCGGAAAGCCTGCTTCTCCCTCTCCCACTCCCCCTGCTTGTGTTCCTGCTCTCACTATCTCTCACTCTCTGTCAAATAAATAAAATCTTTAAGGAAAAAAAAAAGAGAAAAGGCAAGAAAGGAAAATATGCTGCTTTTGTTTTAGGAAAAAAGTGATGAAATGGTGTTGTTTTTAACAGTGTTGTTTACGAATGCTCTGAACATTTGTGGACAAGAACCAAAGGAAGGTTTTTTGTGGAGGTTATTTTGTTTGTTTTTGTCTTTGTAGCGTCTGTACTTTCTAAAATTGCCCTGGTAACTGAATTTTAAGGCTATTGCTCAAACCTGGTAGATTTGAGGCAAATTGTTTATGAAAGTGTTGTAAAAATAAAAAAAAAAAGACTTGAACAAGACCATCTTTAAAATTAGAAGCAATGAATTGGAGTGGTTGGAAATAAAAAAAAAAACCTTAGTTTCAGCAAAGGCAAAATTGTTAGTGAGTCAAGATAATTTTCTCAAATAGGTGTCTGAATTTGCAGAAAGGGGTGAAAGAATAAATAGCTGAGAGGGCCAATTATTATAGGTTAATGAAAAATAAATAGCACAACTAGAATAACCATTACCCACCCACATACTTGCACATATTAGTAATGACACTTCTGTCAATACGTACATATAAGTCACTTTTATTCCCTCTTCACCCTTGCACTCAGTGTATGGAGAAGCATAAAAATGAGGAGAAGAAGGAGAAGGGGAGGTCATAATATAATAATTTTAGAGCTCCATGTTTTAAATATTATTTCAATCCCATCTTTTTTTTTTTTTTCCTGTTACTGAATCAGTGTTTCAGGAAATCCTTCCCCCTAAGGTGACAGTGCTTAGGTAAACTAAGAGAAGAAAGCGGCTGTCATGTTTGAAGAAAGGGAGAAAAGAAAGATCAGGAAGAAGGGCAGGTATAGGGTACCCCACAGGGAGATGAAGGAAAGCCAAAACAAGGAAAAGAGAATGAATCAGGAAATAAGGAAGAAAGGAAATAAAACCAGGGAAAAAGGCAGAAGCAAAAAATGAGGACCCTGCAAGCCAGGTGCTGGCCCAAGATGGGTCATCGACTACACCCAGCCCATTGTCTGTAGGTGCACGGCCCCAGCGAAGAATGGTTTTTACATTTTTAATTGGTTGGAAAAAAATCAAAAGAAGAACAATATTCTGTGACATGTAAAGTTATATGTCCATAAATAAAGTTTTATAAGTTATATAAAACTTGTGTCCATAAACAAAGTTTTATTGAAATACACCTATGTCCACTTGTTACATGTTATTTAGGTTGCTTTTTGCTACAACAGAGGAGTAGCGGTGAGAGAGACTGTATGGCCCTCAAAGACTAAAATATTTATGATCTGGCCTTTACAGCAAAAGTTTGCCAACCCCTGGAGTAATCTATAAATATTTATGAAATATCATCTATGTGCTCAGCACCACCCTCTATGGAGAACACAAAAGAAAAGAGAAAATCATGAAGACCTGGCTCCTATCCTCTGGGACTTACAATCTGATTGCAGAGGGGAAAACTAGTAACAGCTGTTCTTCATCTTACCAGTAACTACAAAAATTGGCATTAATGTATGGTTTATCTCTTCCTTGTTCTTGCTGAACTGGATACCTTATAAGCAGAACTCAGGCATTCAGAATACAATTGCATTCTTAAAATTCCTACTTATATCCTTAACCTCTAGTGTAAGGTGATCATCCACATTTCCAACAAACACAAAATACCACGAAGGCTTGACTTTGAATGGATAGTCCAGCAAAATCAGTTTCTCAGTGAGACAACTCCTAAAAGAAAGAAAGGTTTTGGCAAAAGATGTATACAAATGTCTGAGGATAAATGAGGCCCTTTATGTCAAGTTGCCAACCTAAAGGGGACAGAATGGGTTACCCTTATTGGGCTAAAACAGAAATAAAACTGCCCGGTGCATTGTTCGCAATAAATTTCTCCCCCACCCCAAATTAAGCTTGTGTCTTCCCCATTGCCCAGGAGTCTGACCTGAAGAGACGGGAAAGCAGAGTACTCACTCAAGTGTTTTCTTTGAGAGTGGCAATTTTTCATACTCCTTAAGGCTCCACCGTCTGATACAATGATCACAAACCAAGCGTGGCTATTGAACACTTGAATGTGCGCAGTCCCAACCGAGATGTGCTGTAATTATAAAATACACACCCCATGCTAAACACTACAAAAAAAAAAAAGGAATGCAAAAGGGGTGCTGGGTGGCTCAGTCGTTAAGCGTCTGCCTTCAGCTCAGGTCATGATCCCAGGGTCCTGGGATCCAGCCCCACATCGGGCTCCCTGCTCAGCGGGAAGCCTGCTTCTCCCTCTCCCACTCCCCCTGCTTGTGTTCCCTCTCTCGCTGTCTCTCTCTCTGTCAAAAAAAAAAAAAAAAAGGAATGCAAAATATCTAATATTGTTTCTAGATCTCAGTTCCATGCTGAATTTAGACAAACTGTTTTGTTTTTATTAGTTTCACCTATTTCCTTTTACTTCTTAAAATGTGAATAGTACAAAACCTAAAATCACCTGTGTGGTTTGTATTATATTTCAAGTGGACAGAGCTGCTTTAACATGTTGATTTAACAGCTGTTAGGTCTGTGTTAAAGGGGTAGCCCCGTGGCCCCTTTCCTCACCTCCTCCAAGTCTTGGTTCAAATGTCACCTACCCAACAAAGTCTCTAAATGTAAATTATAACTTCCCAAATTCCTGGCCTCCTTCCCCAGTTCTCTTTCCTTTCAGTTAACGTTCATTGTCATCCAAATTACTCTATAGTTTACTTAATGATTTATTGTTTGTGGTTTTTCTCCCTGCCCCTGCCCTCCACGAGCCAGAACTATTGTCTGTTTTCCCTCACTGATGCATCCCTAGCACAGAGAATAATGCCTGGTACTTGATGGTAAATTTAAAAATATATATACATCTGCTGAATAAATGAATGGGAAATGTTAAAAGAAACACTGCAAAATATTCTACTGAAACATCGATGGCCAGTCTTTGAAGCCTTTAGGGAAGGTTGTCAAAGGATGGTGCTCTCTTCAAACTTCTCTCCTGGCAAGCCTCCCTCCAACTCATACCCAGATCTATTCCCCAGGCCTCCACACCCCCCATGTTGAGACCTGGCTATTTGTTCTCTACATCCTGCTCCTAGACCAGCTGAGAGATTCAGGATTTGGGGTACCAGAGACCAGATATTGACACTGGAAGGGTCTTACTGAACCTCCTCCACGCAAGTGAATTGATATGCAGTATCTTAACAAAATCTTTCTGAGATATAGTTTGCACACATGCCTTCATCTGACTGGATTAAAGTAAAACCAAGTGAGATCTATCCATTAATCTCTGGGTATAAAGTGAAAGCCATCAGCAGCAGAAGTTCTTAGGAAATGGTATGTAAAACACACAAAAAGCAGAAACAGACTCATAAATACAGAAACCAAACTGATGTTTGCCAAAAGGGAGGAGAGTGGGGAGATGGGAAAAATGAGTGAAGGGGAATGGAAGGTACAGGCTTCCAGTTATGAAATGAGTAAGTCGCAGGGATGAAATGTACAGCATAGGGAATCTAGTCAATGCTATTGTTATAGTCTTATCTCGTGATGGATGGGAGCAACACTCGTGGGGAGCAGAGCATAACATGCAGACTTGCAGAATCTCTATGTTGTACACCTAAAACTAATGTAACATTTTGGGTCAACTATTCTTCAAGGAAAAAAAAGGAAGAAAGAAATGGTATGCAAAACACTTCCGGGTGCTGAATTAATGACATCAAATATGTAACAGTGTGAACTACAGAAATTGGGCTATAGATATTAATGACACCCCAAACTTTTCATATCAGGGGAATAAAAAGAAACACGACTCTGAAAATGGTCCAAATCATCCAAAAGTTCTTGACTTCATCCAAAGCACATCAAATTCCAAACTCCTTCGACTTCTGCTTAAGTTTTAATACATTAAATCATGCCCAAACCATATCTAAATGGAGATTCCTTATGTACAGAAAGAATTATTATAGTATCTGCTCATTTCTTATATCGAAGTTGCTAATATCCATTTCATTTTCCTTTTTTTCCATTTCACAAGGAAGAGAAATGGTCTCATTTTGGCATAGTCCTTACATTAAACCTACTGCTCAGCTTCTCAGTGCAAACCTTACATCAAAGTAGAGCTGACAACTCCTATTATGTGACCCAAGAGTTGCATTGGTTACCTCATAATAATTCCCCAAAGGAACTCTCTGCCTTTGTGGGTGATGTACTCACCATTAGAGAGTCACTCATTTGTTTATGTTATATAATCTGAGATAAGACTTTTTATCTTTAAAAGTCTTTGTTGAAAGTCGGAACTCCATGGAGTGTTATACATGACTAAGGCATCATTAGACGTTGTACCTTAGCATAAATTAGTGTATCAAATTATTTCCCTATTTAATCAAAATCAGTCGACATTGATATTCTGAGAAAATGAGGCATGGGAAATGAAAATTGATGAGAAGGTCAGGAAATGGGAGAGTACTATATTTAGAGTATTGGACTTAATCCAGAGTAGAGAGGATTTCTTACAGAATGGAAATAAAAGGCTTTGGTCAGTCATGAGGAAACTGGGAGCTGGGAAAAGGGAGAGAGGATCAGGATGAGCAAATGGAGATGGGAGGGAGGAAGAATCTGTGTAGAAACTTCAGTTAGTACTCCATGCCTCCTCTATTCTCTCTCGCTCACTATTGATATTGCTCAGAGTGCCTCTTTTTATTTAAAAAAATTAACCTCTGTACCCAAGGACCTGGCAAAAACCAGAAGGTACGTGTATATTGGAAAATTTGAGGAGAGTTTAATTAAAACCACTTTTCACAAAGACATGTGCAGGGTTTCAGAAAAGCAAGAAGACATGGGAATAGTATCTGGAGACCAGCAAAAGAAGCGAATTGTTACCAGCCCTGTGTCTGAAAACACAAAGAGAGGGGAGGGTCTTAGAGCCCAGACACAGAACTGGATGGAGAGGTTTCCTCACAGGAGCTGTGGCCTTTGGTAGAGGAACAAAGCTACTCTCAGCATCGTGGCAGACAGGAGACATAAATGCCCTGACCTCACACTCCTCCTCACCCTCAACTTCCTGCCAGGGCCTCCATTGACCAGACCCCATCATTAACAGGAAGTCCTGTTAAGAGCAAGGAAGCCTGACCTCTTTTCAACATGACAAGAGGAAGAATCTGTTTCTGTCAACTTTTTATAGACTATTATATTTTTAATAAATTATTCTTCAGTTCAAAGTGAGTTAATGCTTTCCTCATCTTCTCCATCTTTAGTCAAGGCTTCAGATGGAGAGAAGATTTGTACAGGCACTAAATTCTGGGTTGAAAATAATGCATCATATTGGAGACAATGGAGTACAAATATAAAGTGCCCCTAACTTATAACAGATTTTTATTAGTTGTTGCAACTGTATTCAATCAACTGTACCCAAGCAACTGAACCAAACTATTCTAAGCCAAAGCCAAAAAAATGACAGGCCCATGAAAAAATGATTGTGGAAGCTGGAAACATTTGTCTTACTTATCACTCTTAAGTTACTTGAATATTTTGTACACAGAGACAGACGGAGGATACACAAACACACATATACACCCTTATAGCCAGCAAGCTAATTGGTATCCAGTAGCTACCCAGTTCATAATTAAGGGAAAAAGAAGGGAAAATATACCATTGTCATGCTCAGAAAAATGAATAATTGGGATGTCAGCTCTATGCCAAAACCTACAAGTGATAAAGCATGGAAATGAGATTCCAAGTTAAGTGGAAGGCGGGACATATTTCTAGAGTTCTATTTTCTATAACCACTAACAAATAAAGAAATATAATGTAAAACTTCGAGGTCCTAAATATTAAAATTTGTACCTTGCATAGGAAAGAGTCACTGTTTCCAGGTTCCAAGTCTGAGGTTCACTACTTTTCCAATTCCAATTCCAACATTTTCTGTAAAACAAATGCATAAATTAGTTAACAGTAACCAGGAAATAGTGCTGTTTGGGGTTTGGGAATTTTGTTTATTGGGTTTTGCTGATTTTAGCAAATACTTTTTTCCTTAACCAATGAACTGGTAATAAAAAGAACAAAGTCAAGGCTGTGATAGATGTACGATTTTTTTTTTTTCCCAAAAAAGCTTTGCTTTCATTCCTGGAAGAAAAGAAAGTGACTGTATAGTAAAATCAACCCTTCAACAGTTCACAGAAATTTACCACAACTCCTCTCTTTGAAGCCAGTGCCGAAAGCACCAGAGGCTTTCTATTTACTGTGTTTTGAGCACTGGTATTCTAACAATCTAGTAGAGTCGATAATGAGTCTCTACCTGAATGTTTGCCTGGGCCTCAAGATAGCAAATCAAATATAGGAACTTTTTAATCCACTGAATACTTACTATTTCCCCAAAGCCAATGTTCTCACTGAAAAATGACTGGATGATCACTGAAGGCAAAGAAATTCACTTTTTAAAAAATCTAATGATTTAGAAATTGCAAATTCCTACCTTTTCTACCATGGATGACCATTTATAACCAAGATAGTATTACTTCTATATGCACCAGGTGAGCACATGAGTGTTACAACTTGTTTCTAATCTGATTGGAAAATTCTCATAATATACAGTTATTACATACTTAGAATATTATGCCCATTTTATCGCAAACAAAACCACATACCATCATAAACAGAATCTAAATACAAAGCTTATGGAAGATAAGAAATGTAACCAGCCCTCCGTTCATATCTCCTCCCACTCTGTACCACATTTTGTGGAAATGATCCAATATTTATGACTATGATAACCTTTTTGTATATTATTTTTCTTTCAAGGATCATTTTTTTTACACTTATACTAGGTTTGGTAAGTATATTAACAATTATTTAGACAGTAAATACATTTTCTGGTCTTGATATTACCCAGAATGTTTTTAATTCTTAATCTTCTCCTCTTTTAAAGTACTATTTTATTTAATTACATTGATTCATTTCTTGATTGGATAGAGAAATACAGGAAGGTAACCTGAGAAGTATACAGGGGAGGCAGCTAGATTGGGGGGGGAGGCTTGAAACATAAACTTTTAGTTTTATTTGAGAAAAATAATACACAATTGTGATTATTCATTTTACTGTATGTAATACGGCGAAAAATTAGGTATGAAAAAAATTTTTATTCAGGATAAGAAATAACAAATTACAGAATCTTAAAATATGAACAAATACTACAAATGTCACAAAATCCAGAAAATAACATAGCATTTATAGTAATTAATTGCCTGGTATACATCTATAATGTACCCATTTTTCTCCATTTTTTAAATTGCATCTTCTTTATTTACCTCTACATGACAACTTTACAATATTTTCTATACAGGGAAGCATATGAGAATCCCTATAGCATAGTCGATCTAAATTTGTTTCTTATTACTGACAACTTCGAAAATTACTTTTAATTTCACAACTTGTCATTGATAACGTGACATAATTCTTTTGGATCCTTGTCATATCTGGGAAAATCACTGTCTAGTTTCTTTCATATAGAGTGGCGCAGTTGAAATAGTCACAGACTCACTTCAGCTTTGTAAATTTCAAACTCTGCTTCTCCTCTACCACCCACTCCCCTCGGGGCCTGGGGTCCTTCCCATGGAGATACAATCTCTGTCTTTGCTTCTTGATATCAGATACCTTTAACTATCTGCTTAAAGAATTTCCTTTGTCTTTGAAATTCAGAAATTCTATGTTTATGAGTATATGTGGAGTTTGCTGATTAATGTGCCTGGTATTTTTTTTAGCCCTTTTGTTACAGAAATCAATTCTTTATTGACTGAGGTTTGTGGGTTTCTATCATTAACTCTTGAAAGTCCTCGTGCATATCCTAAAACATTCAAATCTCCCTTCCAAGTCTATTACCTCTTCTCTCTTCATATTTATTTCTTTAATCTTCTTTCAGTAATGGGAGAATTCCTGAGTTGTCTTCCAATTCACTGGTTTTTATGTCTGCCATTTAAATCTGCCATTTACTGCTTCCTTCGCCATCATGTCTCAACTCTAGGACAAGATTCTTGACCCCACGCCTTGCTATAAATCAAATGTCCTCACAATTTCTAGTAAGAAAATTAATTACATATTTTCTAAAATTTTCTTTTGTTTCTCCCTTGTCTATTTTATAGGGGATTTTGTCAGAGACTGTGGAAATCCCTGCATGAGTCTTTCAGAGTCAGGAGAGGGTAGCAGGATAAAACTTAGACTTTTGTTGTTATTGTTGCTTTATTTAGTTGTTTTAGAGGACTGACCTTCTGAGGGAAATAGAAAGCATGCACAACATTTAAAGGCATCACCCTTGAGCTGGAGTCTCTTCTCATTGATAACTGTGGCAGCCCACCATTGTCCCATTGCCTGACTGGCAACACAATCCATGTTTGGGGTTAGCTATGACAGAGCCCTCCTTCTTCTTTGAATGTATGTGGTATAATACAAATAAATATTTGGTCTCTGTCCCCAGTCCTTAATCTCCAGTGATAACAATATCTTTTATATGCTAACGAGATGACTGGTGGCTGGGGGACCCTAGATACTTTCAGATTACCAGAAAGGCCAAGGCATGATTAGAGGGCTGGAAATTTCAGCCCCACCCCCTGACTTCCAGGAAGGAAAAAGGGGATGTAGGTTGCATTAAATCACTAACGGCCAATGATTTAATCAATCATACCTATGTAATGAAACCTCCATAAACCCCCTAAACAGTGGGTTTCAGGGAGCTTCCAAGTTGTCAAACACACTCACATACCAGGAACCTGGTGTACCCCACTCCAGTTCTGCTTTCAGGATCCTTCCAGATCTCACCTGTGTACCTCTTCATCTGACATTTATATTTATCCCTTGTTCATGTATGTAAACCATATATATATACACACACACCATTAAACTGGTAAACCTAAGTTAAGTGTTTTGTGAATTATTCTAGCAAATTATCAAACCTAAACAGGGTGGGAGGGGGACCTCCAATTTGTAGCCACTTCAGACAGAAGTGTGAGTAACCCGGAGACCCAATACTTTTGACTGACATCTGAAGTGAGGGCGGCTAACTCTGTGTATTTAGTGTCAGAATTGAATCGAATAGTAGGAACCCCCAGTTGGTGTCATAGCTAGTCGGAGCTAGAAGGAAAAAAACCTAACAACATACTTTGCCAGAAAAGTGCAAGATTGGAATGAAAGCCATTTTCTATTGTTCTATGTGTCATGAGATCATTCGTCTTTGGGGTCTTAGCTTAAACTTCCACGTACATGTCTTTAAGCACATGAGTGCTTACCTTTGCCTCCAACTCCTGCTCCAGCACACTTGGGAAGGCCAATTACCTCAGTGTGATTTAATAAAAGAAACAGAGTAGGAAGAAAGTTACTTGTCTAAAAGGAGTAACAAATTAAGCTACCATAAAGATTTAAGTATTTAAAATGTATAAGTGGGGTTGAGTTACTCTATTAATTCAGGTCCAACCTACTGTTTTATCCAATCTTACAGTTCTTTTCTATATATTCTACTTTGTTACTGACCAACTGCTTAAACCTTACTAGCGTAACTTTTTCAGTGGATACCTTTTGGCTTTTATATATTATGTCTACAATTAATGATAATATTCTCTTAATAGGAATGTCTTTAAATACTGGAAACAAATTGCAAACATTATTTTAAATTTTTTAGCATTTTTGAAAGTTTGCTTCATATTCACAAGTGAAATTGGCTCATGGTTGATTTTTTTTCAGCTCTTTGTTATGTTTTGATATATAATTGTGTAATAAATCTGTGCACTTTTTATCTTTTCCTGCATTGTAGAGTATTTTATTTTATTTATTTATTTTTTTAAAGATTTTATTTATTTATTTGAGAGAGAGAATGAGAGAGAGCACATGAGAGGGGGGAGGGTCAGAGGGAGAAGCAGACTCCCTGCCGAGCAGGGAGCCTGATGCAGGACTCGATCCCGGGACTCCAGGATCATGACCTGAGCCGAAGGCAGTTGCTTAACCAACTGAGCCACCCAGGCGCCCTTGAGTTTTTAATAAAATGAAATTTTAAATAAAATAAAATGAAAATTACTCATCTCTGTGAAGTGTTAAGAACTCATCTATAAAATTGTCTCAGTCCAACACTTTTTTTGGAAGTAAGCTTTCCAGGAAGCAATATTTACTCCTTATAATTATATAAGAGAAATGTGACCATTTATGATTTTATAAAAAAATTTTAAACTACAAACCATTAAAAAGAAGATTATAAAATCATCTTAATAACACATTCTAGCATGTGTATTAACTTTTTACCTATTAATTATTTTGGTTTATAATTTTCCAGTATTTATCTTCTTACCATCAATAATGCCCACTCCTGCCTCCCACCCATGCACATAAACACAATGCTTTTACTTTACTGTTTTGTTACCTGGTTTGTCACTCTCTCTCTCTTTTTGAACTTAGTAGTATATTGTAAAACTCTTTCTATACCAATAAAAGTTCCCAATGATATTCTTTTTAATGGCTACCATTTTTTTTGTGGTAATGGAACACTGTAATTTATTTGATCAGTTGTGAAGGATCAGCTTTTAGACATTTTGACCTTATTTTTTATGATCACCATCTCACAAGAACAGATCTATCTCAGAATGGTCCCCCTCCTTTTGACAACCGGGCATTCTCACCTGTTTATCCATCTTTCCAAAAGGAAAGAGGTTTATCCATTGCTGTGGGTTTAAACACTTTCATCAGAAATTGCAAGTGGAGATGAACCATGAGAGACTATGGACTCTGAGAAACAAACTGAGGGTTCTAGAGGAGAGGGGGGGTGGGGGGATGGGTTAGCCTGGTGATGGGTATTAAAAAGGGCATGTACTGAATGGAGCACTGGGTGTTATATGCAAACAATGAATCATGGAACACTACATCAAAAACTAATGATGTGATGTATGGTGATTAACATAACACAATAAAAAAAAGAAAAAAAGAAATAAAAAGAAATTGCAAGTGTACCTGTCCAAATCATTGATCAAAAAACAAACAAACAAAGAACCCAGAAAATTTTGCTCTTTCTCAGATTGGTGACCCATTAGCTTGTGGACTAAGAAGGGAACACCAAGGCAAAAGTTATTATCCCCAAGAGCTCCCTTCAGTTTGGGAGAACTTCTTTTCTCTTTGGCATGGTAGCAGCTAGATGAGCCTTCCCATTTTCTGACTGGCACAACTGCCCTCATTGGGAGCCTCCTAAGGGAGCCCTGGGTTTTCGCCTAGAAATGGACATCTACAGCAAGTGTGAGTTCAAATAATTTAAGAGTCATGGCAGGTGGGCACCTGGGTGGCTCAGTTGGTTAAGCATCTGCCTTTGGCTCAGGTCATGATCTCAGGGTCCTGGGATTGAGCCCCAAGTTGGGCTCCCTGTTCAGTGGGGAGCCTACTTCTCCTTCTCCCTGTGCCACCCCCCAACTCGTGCTCTCTAGCTCTCTCTCAAATAAATAAATAAAATCTTTAAAAAAAAAAAAAGAGTCGTGGCAGGTATCATGCTCTGTGTGAGCTATGATCACTGTCACAGATATCTGTACCTCAAAGACCTCTCAAAGCACACCTCCCCCCCACCGAACCACCTTTCCTCCAGTTCCTACCCCTCTGAGGTGGGAGGTACTTCCACTTACTTGTACGTCTGCCTTCTTCTGCAGTAAACCAACCATTGGTTGTTTGGCCCATCACTCAACCCAATTTAGCTGCATAGTGTCTCTCATAAATTCCATTGAATTTGAACAAGCAATGGTGCCTTTTCTGGTCTCAGCAATGCTCCAGTTTCCTCTGCATTTTCATGGGAATTTGGGGAAAAGGAGGATTCAAATGTATGTATTCTGATTGCCATCTTGAAGCATTGTATTTTTTTCTGTGAAACAGGCTTAAATAATATGCTCAAAAATTATTATCTGAAAAATAAAGATTCCCTAGTAAGCAGTTCTCTTCAGTTTTCTCCTACATTTCTCTCCTTACCCATTGGAATTCATTACACACCAACAAGCTCTGACACTTTGGTTCCCTGAGAACAGGATAGAAGATATTCACTAGACTGAGAACTCAAGGTGATCAGAGACTGTGGTCTTTGTACCACTAGCACCTTCCTTAAGAATGGGTGCTTAATAAATATTCTTAAATTAATGGAAAGAATTGTTGTGTAGATAACTGCTTCTTTAACACTGGGGGCATGAAGAGTCACTGACAACTCCAAGAAAGACTGGAGCAGAATGATCACATGTAATACTACTTATGCCCTTTCCAAGGGTAGAGGAAAAAGTAATATTTTCAATTGCATAGGCAGGAAATGCGATACCATAGACCCAACCTGGGACTCAGGGTCATAATGGTAAAATACATGATGGCAGATTTCATAAAAATCAGAACATAGCACACTTTGTCATTTTCCTCTACCTGAAATGTCAAAAAGACTATGTAATAGTAAGGAGGGAGGGTGGGAGGGATGTACTTATTCTAAGATGATTTGCTTCCCCTAAATCCATGAGAAACAGATTTTGGAATTCTCACTAGAATACTAAGATCCTTAGATTTAAAGCTGTATGAGTTCAGGAAATTGATACTTGGCCAGGAATTTAAAGACTGCTTTCTTTATTAGGTAAGAACATAATTTCTGAATTTACTAATGCTTTTGGAACATGAGTCTTTTTTCAAAAATCTAAAATGTGGGGGGAAAATTCTATTTGAAAACATTTAAAAGATGGGGGTAAGCTTTGTAAATGAAACTGTTAACATTCATCTAAAGTAACTGTAAAAAAATCAGTAGTAGATTGCTGCCAATTGTCTTACATTTGAAAGAGCTGAAAATGCAGAAAGGAATTCTTTATTATAAAGAAGAAAACACCATTCTTACCAAAAAGTTAAAAAAAAATAAAAATAAAAAGCTGTTCAGAAAAAAAAAAAAGCAACTAAGAATGATATGATGTGATAGGATTTTTAAAGACAACTAATCCTTCCCTTTAGCAAATCATTGTTGGGGCTCTAGTATATGACATGGACTGTTCTAGATGTTGGGGATTAATAACAAAAAAATTCCCCACCCTCATGGAATAACATTCTAGTAGATGGAGATAGAAAGTAAATAAAATAAGTGAATAAAACATTTCCTGTGTCATACGGTGATAAGCACAGGTGAGGGGAAAGAGCACAGACATGGGGGATTGGATAAGCTTCCTGTTGCTGCCATAACAAATTACCAGGTGGCTGAAAATAACACAAATTTATTATCTTCCAATTCTGGAAGTCAGAAGTCCAAAAAGGGATTCACTAGGCTAAAGTCAAGTTTTTGGTAGCATTGTGCTCCTCCTGAAGGCTCAAGGGGAGAATCTTTTCCTGACTTTTCCCAGTATCTGGAAGCTGCCCACATTCCTTAGCTCCTGGCCGCCTTCCAGCAATGACATTGTTCCCACCTCTGCTTCTGTCATTTACCCTTCTCTGCGTCTCATCCGCCTGCCTCCCTCTTGGGAGAACCTTCGTGACTACATTGGGCTCACCCAGATAATCCAGGATCATCTCTCCATGATAAAATTCTTGTCAGGCTGTGGATTCCAGGTACCCAGTATTGACTGCCCTGCATTTGGCAATGCTGAAACCAAGATTTTCCTCTACTCTGTTTTCTTCAGACATCTCTAAGTCTCTGTAATGCTCTTTTGCAGCACTAAATACTCGGTTCTGGGTACAACATTTTGCCGGGGATGACTGCTTTAGGGGGTTGAGTATTACCTTGTTTCCTACAAATGATAAATGTGAGGCCCATGCTATGGAAATCTTGTGTGTCCTATTAACTCTTTGGGTTCCTTAGAAAGTGAGAGATTTAGCATTAAACTAATACAACTTCTGAGGTTCTGAAAAGAACCACACCCCTCCCAGGCTGCACATGCTCATGCTCAGAGAACCTCACCTCTCCCCTGATACCAAGAGCAGCGTCCCCCCGCCCCGCCCCTGCCATAGAGACCAATAAACTGAATAGTAAATTGGAGAGAGCAGCTTTTGAGTTTTAATTTTAATGTTAAGAATTTTGAACTTCCTTTTAGCTCACAAGGATAATGACATTTATTTATAGAATTGAATTTTGCTAGATTTTAACATCTATGGATTTTAACTTATTTTTTTAAAGATTTATTTATTTACTTGTGAGAGAGAGAGAGAGAGAGAGATCATGGGGGGGAGGGGCAGAGGGAGAGAGAGAATCTAAAGCAGACTGCCAGCTGAGTGAGGAGCACTTTGCAAGGCTCTATCCCAGGACCCTGAGATCATGACCTGAGCCAAAATCAAGAGTTGGCCACTTAACCAACTGAGCCACCTAGGTGTCCTATGGATTTTAAAAGGGAGACTTCGGGGGTCCCTGGGTGGCTGAGTTGGTTAAGCGTCTGCCTTTGGCTCTGGTCATGATACCAGGGTCCTGGGATCAAGCCCTGTATCCGGCTTCCTGCTGAGAAGGGAACCTGCTTCTCCCTCTGCCTCTGCCTGCAGCTCCCCCTGCTTGTGCTCTCTCACTCTCTCTTTCTCTGTCAAATAAATAATAAAATAAAAAATCTTAAAAAAAATAAAAGGGAGACTTTGTTTATGGACTTTATAGTTCCTTCCTAGGACTGGGATCATTGAAAGAATGTTATATTTATATTTGTGAAATCTCTAAATTGTTGAAATCGTACTTCTGGAATTTCTATGCATTTCATTATTGGAACATCTTTATGATAGCATTTGATCTCTGAAATGACCCGGAACATCATGTGGTTGGGGAAATAGAACAGGAAGTGAACATTCAGCCTTGGATACAAACTGGCTCTGGAGTTAGTTGAATTAATCTATTTCTCTGACCCACTTCAGAGCTTTCTTGCATCAAAACTACCAAGCCCACTGGGGGTTTCAGGAGGATCCTCAATGGAAGGGTGTTTGGTATTAGGAGTGGCCACATAAAGGAGGAAGTAGGACTGTCCCCAGAGGGGGACAGCCACACTCTTGGCTGCTTATGGGTTCAATGATAAATTCAGTGGATTGAGAGAACTAAGATCCAGGAAAGACTAGGAAGGAACTTCCTCCATGTCCATGACATTTCCTTCCATACTGAAGTTGTTCCACTAGCTGCGGAGCAGTCCTGGCCTTTCTTCCCCCTCCCCAAACCCCACCCAAGTTTTCAGAGGAAGAATGACTTACTTAATTGGTAAAAAGAAGAATAAATTGGGTACATTCACCAGACTAGCCTGCTCACTGAGGCCCCTTTGGGAAGCCCAGACCAGTGCAGCACTGTCTGGACCCAGGACTGGGTAGAAAAGTATACCCAATTCTACAGTTGCTATTAGAAAGTCCATGGGGCTTTAATGCCAACTGACAGACTTTGCCAGTAATAAAGGTGATATTTGGGTCCTTTGGTGTTTATCTTGTCTCTCAGTTGATTCAGAACCTAGGCATGAAAAGAACAATGCTATTTACTGAGCCCCTGAAAGATCCCGTCAACAGGGAAAGAGGTGTTCTTTTCTGCTGGTGTTACTAAATTAGCAGATGAGAAACCTGGAGTTGCTGATAGACATCTCATCACTGTATTTGGAGATGGGGGAAGTCCTTTCTGAAAATAAGCCGATTCGAAGAAGGCAGAGTCAGGAGTGTTGGAAAGACAGGGATACTGATGCCACATATTAACCACCTGTATCCAGCTGGATCTGATGCCTGTGTACTTTTCAGTTATAGGAGCCAACACATTCCCTCTTTTGCTCAAGCTAGTTAGGTTTTGGACCCTTGCATCGAAAGAGACATGACCAATATTGTTTAGGGAAGGGCTGTTTTTCTTGAATCACAGTCATGAAAACATCTGCTTTTTAATTTGTTTCCGAATTAGATAAAATGTAAATTCAAAAGTTGCAAACCATTAGCACAAGCTTAAGAGGTTAATGGGAACTGAAAGCAGTGTGATAGAAAAATTAAATATGCTTCCTTCAAGAAGGTGTCAGAAGAAAAGGCACATTAATTAGAAATTAACAGCATTAAGAGTGTAAAACTGATTTCGTGTCTGTCTCGTTAACATTTTAGGAGTATGACTATGCCTATCATCATAGAAAAGGTTCCTAATGACTGCCTTATCAAGACTCAATTGTAAAATTGAGAAAGAATTTTCCTCTGGGCAAAAGAAAATCACGTGGCACAGCAAAGGATGGGGATTCTACTAGAAATGTTCTCCACCAGCATCAGTCACTGGGTCAGATCTCTGAAATGGCGTACCCACCATGGTACATAATTGGGTGATCACAAGGGAAGAAGAAAATAGGGCTTAAGAGACCAGGAAATCTAAACACAGACAACTCACTTAACTGTGAAATTGGTTGCTTAATGGTTGGTATGTCTAGACTGAATCCACACGTAATCAGGCATAGGAACAGGAAGAATAAACAAAAGATGGGAATGAGAAATAGGCTACTCTTACGCCTGAATTTGTGAAAAGAAATCATGTGTAAATCAGATAACCCCTAGAGTTCATAAATTTTTATGTGCTTTTGTAGGTTTTCTTTCTTCCTTTTAAATTCAATGGATTCTTAAGGCTATTTACACATTGTTGATCCTACCTCTGAAAGTCACTGTCAAAATTGAATGACTTCACTTCATTAATTTTAGTCAAACCTTTTCATGAATGTGCTTAGTAAGAGATTTTTCATAGGGATGCTGCCATTTTGGTCATGAAGTGGATAAAATGGAAAATTAATCTGCTGAAGTAAGACAAATTGATTTTTTTATTCCTTATCACAGGAACTGGAAAAAAACTCAGGTAAAATAAAAAAGAAGCACGATGTTATACACCTGAAACTAATACAACATTGTACATCAACTATACTTCAGTAATAAAAAGGTTTTAATTAAAAAATTAAAAAAATAAAATGGTGTAAGCTATAAAAGGAAAGAAAAGAAGCCAAGTAAAATGACATTATTTACCCTGGGGAGAAAGTCTAGCTAATTTGGGTTCTATCCATACCTATCAAATGTTAACTGATGGAAAATTTTCAATATTAGCTTTAAAAATTAGATTCCCAGATACTCAGGGGAAAAAACCCTAATGACTATAAAAATGAGACAAAAATTTTGATAGCTTTTTAACTGTATGTCCAATATATGTGACTTGATATCTCATAATAGATATTTCTTTAATAAAGTTCATGCATAGTGTTAACTGTAATTTTTTTCTACATAATCTGTATTTTTTGGAACTTTTATTTTTAATGACAATGAATATGATCCATTTTAGAGAGAATATCTTACATTTCATTTTCCCCTGAAGAACATGCACGTGTAATCTTTCAACTGGGCACAGAGGCCTCGCAGGCCAGGTGGCTTGACACGCTCCCAACAGGGACACAGTGTCGGTAAACTCTGACCATTTTGCTCTGTTTCTTTATTCAGTCAATTAAACCGAGTATCTATCTTGTGTTAATTGTGCCATCTTCACTGTTACTTGTATACTATCACATTAGTTCGGGTTCTTCCATTGCAAGCAGCAGAAACCAACTTGGGCTATTGTAGGCAGAAAGGAATGTATTGAAAGAATATCAGGGTTTCCTAGAATCAGCAAGAAACTGAAGAACTGGGTTTGGGGTCAGACTCTTCTTTGAGCTCCAGACCTATAACATCGACAAGCGGATTTCTTAAAGGCATCTCTGGATCACTTCCTCCTTTTTCCAGACAAACTTCTCTCCTGCTTAAAACACTTCCATGGTTCTCCTTTGCCCCCAGTATAGTCAGGCATCCCCAACAAGGCCTCCATGATCTTGGTTTACCTTGAAGGTGTTGCCTGCACTAACTTCCCCTTCTTACCTCCCATTTGCCCCCCAGCCGTCTCCTGTCCGGCCCCGTCTCTACTTCGTCAGCATCCTTTCATGCCAAGTCCTCTGTTGAATGCCAAACTAAAACTTCCCAACGAATTTGCCAAAGCCCAAAGCATTTCTGCAAATGGATTGCAGATATGCCAAGATGGACTTTCCAGAGGCACAAACTTGGACCATTTACACTTGCAATGGTTTAAAAAAATACCTGTCAACCCTGCTCTACTCCAGCTATGCTGATCTCCTTTCAATTCCACAAATGCATCAGCCTCTCCTCCATCTCTGGGCTTTTACTATTCCCCAACTCTTCACTCAACTTTTGCATCAGTTCTTCGAGGAGGCCTTCTCTGACTGCCCACATTTGATTAGCACACCCTATCATTCAGTCCCGCAGAGCCTTTTCCTCTGCCTTTTGAAATATTTGTGGCCCTGAAGATGAAATTACTTTCCTCAGTGTCTGACTTCCCCCTCTCTACTTCCCTCAGAGATGCAGTCTGGTTCACTACTAAATCCCCAGCTGCAAGAACAATTTATCAAATGGACAGTCAATAAATTTTGTGGCTGAATGATTGTTGGCAATCTTGATTTCCCAGATTTAGGTAAATAAAAAGGACAGCAATTACCATCTCCTATGTGTGTGCTCTTTTAAAATTGTTTTTATGATTAAAGTCCTACCTTATTTGAAAATAAAAAAAATCAGCAACATGGCTAAGTGCAACCCCCCAGGGGGTGAGGAGTAGTGAGAACTTGGGTTTCCTGCCTTTCCTCGGTGTTAATTAGAAGTTTGGGAGAGCTTTGGGCACATCTCTGAGTTTTTAAGCCTGAAATCCTATATGGGAACTAGAATTCTTTTTTCAGAAAACATGCATGACTTCCACAGTCAAAGACAGACTTTTTGGTAGCATGATGTATTTATTGGCCTGACAAATTATACCAGTCACCACATGCTCATATCACTTCCTGATGCTCTGTCTGAAATTTCAAGCATTTAGGAGAGATTCGGTTATGAAAATTCTTGATTATCTGTCATCTATCAATCTTCTGTTTTGATTTAAAAATACATCTCTAAATGTGTTAATAAACTAGATGGAATCTTTTCATAATGAATATGTATATCAAATTGCCATGATGTATGCTTAAAAATTTTACAATTTTGTCAATTGTACTTCAAAAAGCTGAAATTAAAAAATAAATAAGTGCTATAGGCAAAATTCTTCTAAAACTTTAATTAATTGATTGATTGATTAAAATTGGAAAAATACATTGAAAAACGTAAGAGTTTCAAAAATAAGCTATTGTGATGGTTAGACAAATAATTTTTTTTTTTTTTTACAATTTTATGAAATTGCTGGCTCTCCCCTTGGGCTTTTCTCTAATGATTCCTCACAACTGATAGAAATAACCAGTTGGGAAAAGCTTCTAGTAGGAAAATAAGGAGGTAAATATAGCAATCATGTGTAATTCTGATTTCTTCTCAATGGATCATGTGACATTTCTGATTATAAATATATGGCAGACAGGCACTGATATGAAAAATGTGCTGTTATGTAATGCCCAACAATACACCAGATGGAAAATGTGAGCACTTTGACTGGAAAGTGAGTTATTTGGTCTTTCCATTTGTGTTTATCTTCAAAGGATAAATTACAAGCAGAAGATGTACTGTATGGATTAAGGATCTAAAAGCCTCTACTGTACTCTGGAAATTGTTCAGCAATGTGAAAGGACAGCATACTTAGCTGGCCAGACAGACACTCTTATCTATTCTCTAGTACGGTTGTTGCATGTTGAGATGATGGTGTTAAAGAAAAATGTACCCTGAAATGAGGATTTCCAGCTTCTAAATATTCAACATAAACCCTAGGGCCAGATAGGGTTTATTTTAATTTCTGTTCACAACACCCTGGGAGGTGCATCATGCTGAAAGTTTTCTCATTCAGAAAATATTTCAGTCTTTCATGGTTTTGCAGTGTCTCTATGAAAGAGGACTCAATACACAGAGAAATGATCTCTTATATGGCCATTTGAAATGTATTTATTTATTTTCATATCACCTGAATAATTTATGTGATATATTTTGCTACTTATAGAGATGAGGAACTCAAAAGCAATTTTTTAGAGCTAAGAAAGCTTTTTTCCCCCATAAACATCAAGCTAGTACTCAGAATGTCCTTATGAGCAATATAATAAAATAAAAGATGAATATTTAGTATATAAGTAGAAATAGAAAAATTCACACTTACGTTATTGCCATACACCTCAATGAATAAAAGAATTACAAACCATGAAACTGAAATGTCAAGATGACAAAACCTCCAAAAGGGAAATAGCTCCATTGGCCAAGAATGTATAAATTATTTCTACTTTCAATACCAGCATAGAAAACCATACAGCATATCTTAAATTTGGAAAATAGGAACTAATTTTAAAGTAGCATATGTGATGATAGCAATGGGGAATATGAAGTGCTTACCATGCCCTGTTCCTCCCTAGCCCAACCCACACATAAATTGTCAGAGTAGCCTTTCTAAAGAGCACAGTTCTGAACATGTTGCTTCCCAGGTTACAATTATTCAAAGGCTTCCTCCTATCTATAGGATAGCTAAAAACCTTTTTTTCCTTTGGAGAATATATACTGAAATATTTATAGATAAATTGATGTTATGGCTGAGATTTGCTTCAAAATAACCTGGGGAGCATGGAAAGGAGGGAGGAGGTGAGACGCAGATGGAATAAAATTGGTCAAAAGTTGATCATTTTGGAAGATGGGTGATAACTCCGTGAGGTTCATGATCAGATTTTACCCACTTTTGTATGTCTTATAAAGTTTTTTTAAAGATTTATTTGTTTATTTATTTGATAGAGAGAGAAAGAGAGAGAGAGAGCAAGCACAAGCAGGGAGGAGGGGCAGAAGGAGAAGCAGACTCCCCACTGAACAGGGAGCCAGATGCAGGGCTGGATCTCAGGACCTTGGGATCACGACCTGAGCCAGAGGCAGAGGCTTAACTGACTGAGCCACCCAGGCATCCCTATAAAGTCTTTTTTTAAAAAAGGAAAGAAAAACTCTTTACATTGACTTGGAAATTTTTCTATAACTTGGACCTAATAATTTACCTTTCCTAAGTTTACAGTCCACTTCTCAAGCATCGGAAGCCACATCCAAATTCATTGTCAAAAATGTTGTCCCTGAGCTTAAATTTTTATTAACTTGGTGCCTTTGTTCAAGTAGTTTTTCCTTCCTGGAATGCTCTTCTCTCTTAGCTTCACTTATTAAACTTCATTTTTTGAGGCTGGGTCCTGTCTTCTGTAAATGATGGTGTTAGACCAGAAAAACTTCCAACAGCTCTTCTCCTCTGTAATGACTGAGCTTGCCTGACCACTCATTCCCACAGAGAAAAAGATTGACTTAGGAATAAAGGACTGAGGACCTAACTAGCCACAGTCTGCGTTAGGACCGATAAACACCTGCAATATCAAGTTGTTTGGGAATTTTTTATCAAATTAGGTTTCCTCCCTTTCTTATATTTGATAATTATTAACTTCTTAGAAACATATCCCAAATGAAAGTTGTTTTAAATAGTCTCTAAATTCTACTTAGCAGTACATCAGATGAATTCATGAAAGAGTGTACCTTAGGGAGAGAAGTAGTTAGAGATAGTCGGATCCTAGGGACTGGCTACAGGACTTTGGCTCACGGGCATGAGATTCAAGAGACTTCCACAGAAAGGAAGAATGTCTAACCTGATTTGGGCTCTCCAGATATCATCTCAGGACTATTCCCCTTGTTTCAAATGACTTAGAGGAAACATTTTTGTTGCATGGATTTCCATTATTAAATGTTAACTAAAAAGAATAAAAACTCCTAACAGCTACTGAATGTAACAAAAAAGCAAGATTTTTTCCCCTTTTTTAAAATTCTCTGATTATAAAAGTCACACACATTTTGCTTGTTAGAGTTTTATGATAATTAGAGAAAATTCCCTTTAATAATTACTCTTTTCCAAAATGTTCTTAGACAACGAACCAAATGACTTCTGGTATATCTCTCTGTCCCTCTTTGATGAAAAGTACCTCTCCTTACCCACCCAGGAGTAAGCACTAACAACAGGCATGTTTGTGTTCTGTGAGCATGTCTGATACTAAACACAACTGATTGGACCAGGAGATAAAGATTCTGTCCTCCAGGATTCTATAATTGGGACTGAAATTAATTAATCAATCTGGATGGGTGATGCAGCAATATTAAATCTGAATTAGAACATGTTTGGTTGACAGTAACAGAAATGAAAATCCAGATGTGCTTAAACAACATATAAATAACTTATTGGCTCATAAACTTAGAAGTCCAGAGGGATGATGTTTACTGCATGGCTGGATATCGGTGTTCAAATGGTATCTTCAGGAATGAGTTTCTCCATTTCTGAGTTTGTTTTCTTTGGGTTGTCTTCATTCCCAGGCAACCTCTTCCCCTATAGAGGATGTTACCCACCAGGAAATTCATACCTATATTCTACCATTTTAGCAACCCTAAAAAAAAAGCACAATTGTTAATTAATTCTATAAAAATTCTCAGGAAGATTTTATTGGCCTACTTTGGATTTTGAGTCCACGAACCAAGAGCAAAGGCTAAGGTATTTCAATGCTCTGATTATCCAGAACCAAGTCAAAACCCCACACTTGAGGTCAGCTATGCCTGAAGCCCATGGATGGAAAGTGGAGAAGGAATGGTTCTTCAGAGGAAAGTCAAGGTGCTTTATCTTATCATAGGGTTATATATTGGAAAAAGAGGTGATTGTTAATTGGTTAATTGGTCTATGGACGGGCCATCTAGGGATGAAAAGGAAATATATAAACAAAAATTTCTTAGCAGAATGGATGGACTGGATGGCTATAAACCTAGGCTTTTTGTGATCTAAATGGCCATGATGCTTTCCCAATCTTCTGACTGGAGGCTGAGCCTCACTGATTGGTCATTGTTCATCTTAACTTGGATTTTGTTGGAAGGGAATGACTAAGGCATTTAGGCCAATCAAATAATGATGAAAAACATACATAGTATTCCTTCATAGTCTAGATAAATATCAAAACTTGGTTTACCAATTTCCTGGGTTAAGTCTCATGTATTGGGAACAAGTCTACTTATCCAAACTAACGTGGTAGCCTATTGATCCAGTGGGCCTAATTGGTTTGCTTGCTTGTTGCTATGGTCTGAATGTTTGTGTCCTCCCAAAATTCATATGCTTAAATCCTAATGCCCAGTGTAATGGTATTAGTAGATGGGACCTTTGGGAGGTGATCAGACCACTCCCTCTTGAATGAGATTAATATCTTATGAGAGACCAGAGAGAGATTTCTAGTCCCTTCCTCCATGTGAGGACACAATAAGAAGTTGGCAGTCTGCAATGCAACCACACTGGCACCCTGATCTTAGACTTTCAGCCTCCAGAACTGTGAGAAATAAATTCTTTTGTTTATGAGTCATTCAGTCTGTGGTATTTAGTTATAGCAGTCTGAATGGATGAGACACTTGTTTACTTATCTTTGAAGAAAATGAAATTATACAGACCTAGTATTTGCCAACAAGCAGAATGTGTGGATTGCCTATAGTACCATTCACTGTCCAAAGAAACAGATATAATCAGTTTCTTATTTCTACAAAATAAAAACTCTTTTTGGTAAATTTGAAATAATTTAGAATGAATGCAGACCCTTGAACAGCATGAGGGTTGGGGTAGCACCCCCACATAGTTGAAAATCCACATATAATTTTGACTCCCCCAAAACTTTACTAATACCCTACTGTTGACCAGAAGCCTTACTGATAACATAAACAGTCAATTACAACATATGTTACGTATATCATATACTGTATTCTTACAATAAAGTAAGCTAGAGAAAAGAAAATGTTTTTAAGAAAATCATAAGGAAGAGAAAATATATTAGCAGTACTGTACTGTATTTATGGGGGGAAAAATCCACATGCAAGTGGACCCACACTGTTCAAACTCATGTTGTTTGTGTTCAAGGGTCAACTGTATAAAAATTCAATTTAATTCCATTCAAGTCAAGCTTCATCTCCTTTATAAATCCTTTCTTGATCATTCTACCTGTATCAATTTCCTTCCACTTTTTCTTCCATCTTCTTTTCCTCCAATAATTTTATTATATGTGTTACTCGTTGAACAATTGTTATGTGCCAGGCACTGTGCTAAATATTTTTCATTGATAGATGATCTAATTTAACCCACTCAACAAGTAGGTTATTGACGATAATGCTTATTTCCCAGAAATAGAGAGGCAAAAAACGTTGTCCACTATCACATAATTAGTGATCAAGCCCAGCTTTGAACCCAGACAGCTTGATTCCTGAGCCCACACCTTCAGCCACTTCCCTGCACAACTTCGCACAGCACTTTAATCTGTGCCCCTTATCTATAGCCCGGTGCCTGGCATGTAGTAAGCACTCAGTAAATGTCATTGTTTTCTTTATTATTACATTACAATGTTAGGCTCTCAAAAAAATGTCCTGTATTTTCTTCTCCCCATAGCATAGCCCCCTACAACTTGTGAGGTATGCATAACACTTCATGTGTTATTGATTTAATCTATCAAATAGACCAGAAGTGGAAATCTGCTAAATATCATTATGTCGACTAGTAGGAGTAATGCACACTTTTTTCCAATTTAAGAAGCAGAGATCTTTTGTAATTTTTTCAGTTTCATAAATGTACTAATTATTTCAACTCTTGGCCTTTTTTTTTTAATGTTAGATTTGCTGTTATTAATTATTGCATACATGTTACCTTCCTTGCTCAACTCTTCCAGTTCTTTTAAGTTTTTATTTAAATTCCAGTTAGTTAACATATAGTGCAATATTAGTTTCATGTGGACACTACAGTGACTCAACACTTCCATACAACACCTGGTGCTCATCACAGCAAGTGTACCCTTTAATCCCCATCACCCATTTAACCCATCCCCCTACCCACTGCCCCTTCAGTTTGTTCTTTATAGTTAAGAGTCTGTTTCTTGGTTTGTCTCTTTCTCTTGCCTTTTTTCCCTTTACTTGCTTGTTTTGTTTCTTAAATTCCACATCTGAGTGAAATCATATGGTATTTGTCTTTCTCTGACTGACTTATTTCGCTTAGCATAATACTTTCTAGCTCTGTCCATGTCATTGCAAAAGGCAAGATTTCATTCTTCTTTTTATGGGTAATATTTTTGGCCATTTTTTTAAAGTGGTGCCAGGTAAAAAATATAGGATGGATTCTCTAGAACACATTCTCAGATTCTCATTAGATTTATTGTTATTTCATTTTATTTCCAGCTTTATCGAGATATAATTGGCATACAACATTGTGTAAGTCTAAGGGGTACAATGTAATGATTTGATACATATATATATTGCAAAATGAGATTTATTTTATTTTATTGAGATTAATTTTATTTTTATCATAATATTTTCCAGCTATTTTTAATGCTGACTCATGAAATAATGAGTATTATTTTATAATTTAGAGTAGAACTAAGATTAGAACTGAAGTGTGTTAGGAGAACACTGACTACATTTAATGCACTAGAAAAATCCATCAAGGTTTGTCATTTTTGAAAATACACCCCATCCTCTCATGGACATCTTGTACACAGAGAAAGATCCCAGGTCATAGATAACACAGTTATGGCAACTGAGAACTTTACATCCGAGACATTTGGGGTCATTTTCAGTATATGGGGTAGGCAAAAGTCTAAAATGATTCCTTAAGATTTCCCACTCCAATATGATGAGCTATCAAGCCCTGATTAGTTATGTTACATGGCAAAAGGGATTTTGCAGGTATCATTAAGGTCACTAATCAATTGACTTCGGGTTAATCAAAATGATTATCTGGGCAGGCCTAATCAATCACATGAGCCCCTTAAAAGAGGGTACTTTCTCAGGCTGGTGGCAGAAGAAGTCAGAGATTTGAAGCATGAGGATTCAACACACCACTGCTGGCTTGAAGATGGAGGGGGCCACATCCAAGGACCAAAGAGCAGCTTCTAGTTTCTGAGACCAGCACCTGGCAACAACCACAGGAACTGGATTCTACCAATAATCTAAGCTTGGAAGCAGAATCTTCTCTAGAGCCTCCAAAAAAGATCCCTGCCCCACCTTGATTTGGGGCTTGTAAGACCCATCCAATCAAGTACCCCCAGACTTCTGATCTACTGAACTGTGAGATAATAAGTGTTATTTTAAGCTGCTAAATTTTGTGGCAATTTGTATGCAGCAATAAAAAACTAAGGCAGGCTTTTTTTTTTTAATTGGTTGACCCATATAAAATGCCAATATTCACTGGTTTTTATCAACATAAACAATGATTTCATTTGATTCAAACTAATATTATTTGGATATGTTCAATCTGATATTATTTGGCTGATGGGTTCTTAGAGCCTTGATAGCTTAGGAAGACAGCCATATATATATGTGAATATATATATATATATTCACAGACTTTACTCACTCCCTATCCTTTATTCTCCAAAATGCACACATCAAAACATGTATATATGTTGATCATTTCATCAGTCTTACACCAGAGAAAATGTCTCCTACCTCTAATTATGCTGTTTCCAACTACTGCTATTACCAATGTTGAGCCATAGTAAAGCTTTTGTCTATTTTCAAATGTAATCTTCAAGTATTTGAGGTCAGAAACTCTATGTTTATTTCCAGTATAATTTTTTTTACATAATGCTCACTTAGTAAATGAATATTTCAATGTTCAGGTTTCCAATGATGACCCTTCGAAATTCAACGGGTATATGACTCAGTTATATAGAGTGATATGGGGGTTTTGTTTTGGCGTGACCTTGGGGGCTTGTTCATAGATTGAAACTTAAATTTTTTGTTCTACAAAGTAAAAGAGCAGTTGAGGGGTGTAGTAAGTTCCTATGCACAGAAACAGGACTCCAAGAACTGATGATTGAGCTGAAAATTCAACAAACCATCCTTTCAAAACAGCTCAGGAAAACATTTAAAAGAACAAAAAGGGGCAGAAGAATCTTCACTGGCAGAAAGAATCCCAGCAATTGTGTTTTCCTTACAAAACATGTATTTTTCTTTACTCTTTACATAAAAGGAGGACTCTGTGCAAGTAGGTAACAATGTTTTGTTGCCACAGTGAAGATTTTGAGAAGAGTAAAGACCAAACAGCTCCTCCTAGTTGTCACTGAGGGTGTGGCATTTATTATCAAATCAGGAAATGTGTTTCTGGTGAAGCTTAACTCTGAGATGCAATAAAGAAAGTAGTCATGTGTTCTGACCATTGTTGCCCCGATGACTCTAAATCAATGTTGCTCCCTCCGTTTAGCCAGGAAGAAGCTGTGACTAACTTATAAAACTTATGGCCCATACAGTAGAATCCATCTACTTAGCAAATCCTCAGGACCATACATACTTCCAAATAATAGTGTCCATTCTTCGGGCAGCTTTCATTCATGAGTTTCCTCTTATAAATTTTAGAATCTGCCAGGTAATTTTACCAACAGAATTTTGATCATTTCCAGTATTATTTAAGGATTATACATAGAAACTATTTTCAGAAATAATAAAGGAATACTAATAAAATAAGGTACTTCATACTTGCAATAATCTTTTTTAATCTCATTAGAAAATAGATATGATTCTCAATACTTCAATTTGCAAAAATTCATTTCCAATGGTCCTCTTCTTCCCCTCGCCTATTTTAAATGGTCCTGATTCTTTTCTATTACTGCAAGCAGAGGCATGATAGTTAGTTTTTGTATATTCTATTAACTAATATAAAAGAAAAAAAAACTTTGAAAGAGTTGACATCATTATGTATTTCAATAGCTCTTACAGAATATTAGAATTGGAAGAGAATTTGGAAGTCACCCAACACAATACAAGCATGAATGATTCTCCTTCAAGTACCATCACAGAGTGATTGTACAGCCTTTTTGTGACTACAGCAGCCAATTTCAGACTTGGATAGCTCTTACCATTGAGAAGTTCATCCTTATGTTGAAATAAAATCTTTACCTCCCTATAATTTCTATCCATTGTTACGAAAGTCAAACTGTACTTCAGATTGTAGCTATTTTGTTCTTAACTTGCTAGTTATTATTTCATTATAGGTCTTTATCTAGTCACTGAAAATTCTGGCCAACACATTCATTCTATCAAACTACATTCTACGTTGTACACTGACATATATTTCTACAGAAGAAATTCCCAGAAGTAGGATTTTAATTTCCAAGTGGTATAGTCTTAAACATTGTCTCCGAAGCCATTTCATTCTTGAAATTCATGCAAAGCCATTTCTCAAGTTTCCTCTGAAACACTCCACATGAACTCAGATTGTGAAATGAGTTATCGTGCCTTTGAAGTCAAGGGTGTTTTAATTCCTCCAAATAGAAATATTAAAACTAAAATGTCAGAGTAAGCAATAGTAATGCTAACACAGTTAATACTGAAGATAAATGTTAAACATGTGCACACATTTCGTTGCAAAGAGCATTGGCAAATGTAGAACCAACAGTGGTTTCATTATGGACAAATCTACCTGGAAAGTTACATTAAATTGCTTTACATGCCGTATCTTGGCATTCTATAAGATTAAAAAAAAATCACAAAGGTTTATTTCTAGAGAATGTAGCTAGTAATGACTAGGACTGTAGATTTAGAAAAGAGGCTTCTTTACCCTATTCCTGATGATTTTCCATAAGCACAGTCCTGGTGACTCTGGTTGACCTTTTTCTCATTTTGTCTCTCCTCTGGAGAAGTGAAGTGACTTACTGAATTGGTGAATTTGGAAAGAACAACCAGGCAAGCCAGCTGAACTCTGTACTCCTTTTACCCCTACGTATGGAGCCTGGTCATTGAGCTCTTTATTGCTTCCCTATTCCTCCATGCATCTGGTCTTGTTGCGACAGTCACATGCCCTCTGTGGGTCACTCCAGTCCAGTGGGGCCTTCAATGGGCAGATGAGCCTCCCTTATTCCGGGCACAGTTAGCAGGCCCACGTCAGTTCCATCGTGAATCACTTCTTCCATCTTAGCCCTCATTGGCCTTCTCTTTAGGAAGCAGGCAGGAAAGAGATGACTGTTTTATGAGCTGCACTGCCCACCTCCAGGAATCCCAAGAAGAGGAAATCATGAAGTAGAGTAACAAAGATTTTCTGATGACTTAAACAGAGGGGAGAAACGAAGTTTTTATTCTTGCTAGAGATAAAGCTTTATTTCTTCACCTTTTCTCTTAGAAACAAAGTGAGTTGGGATACAAGCCCATATTCCTTGCTAAGATATATATTTCAATATTCTGGGTATATGTAAAATATGTACATGAATACTTAGCAAGTAAAATGTGTCCTTACTTTACATTCAGCCATTGTTGAAAGTGAGGTTAAAAAATTATAATTGATAAGAGCTGCTTTGTAACTACGTAATGGTTTAACCCAGGAGTAAGAAATAATCTAATTCAACATACTTGTTTTACATATAAGGAAACTGAGGACCAGAGAGTTTTTTCTTTTTCCTTAAGTGTAATCAAGGTGACACAGATATATGTACTGATAAATCAAGGACCAGAGTGCCAATTATATAAAACTGCTAACTGATAAATAAGAAACCAAAAGCTCCCTTAAATGCCACTCTGCAGACCACTCTTATGGATCTTTGCAATATACTAATGATGTAGACAGATATAATTTTATTCAGTTTTTAACAAAAGAGGGTGATTCAGTAATAATCAGTACTTCTCCTGAAATCATAAGTCAAATGAAGAATAAAATTAATAACCTAATTTTTATCAGTGCTTCCTATACCAGATCACACATGCTTAACTTCTGACAGTTCATCACATACTGAGTAATTATACATTGAGATATATATACCTTGTATATATACAAAATGTTGGGTTAATTTTCAACACAAAAGCATTTTCCTCTTAGGGAAACAAGGACCTTTAGACTAGGCTGCAGGACTTAGGTTCTTAATCATATGCCCCAGTAAAGAAAAATGAAAACAGTTAAGGCAAGAATTATGCAAATTATATATAACAAGGGGCCTTCAACACAGTTTTGTTGTTATTGTTGTCAATATTAATGACATCTTGTAACTCAAGCTTTAGGTAGCTTGCAGCAAGCTCTCCCATCTCACCCAAACTGAGCAAGCTTTCGCTGCATCCCCAACTTGGTCGTGAACAATAAATAATGTGCCCATTTTCACTCACATCGTTTTATGCGCTATGAAGTCATTTGAACCTTACGGTCTTCCTTCACATCAGCAATTCTGACAGGAGACTTTTCTTTGAATTTTGCTGCTTAGGCAAGAGTCCAACCTTGAAGCGGTAGACGCGAAAGCATAAAAATGAATCAGGAACGCTGAAGTGTCATTTGGGAGAATGGCAAAAAAGAAATACAGCATCGCAAATCAAAACAGATCGATGGCCTGCAATCAGTGGGTGAGCAGACCTTTCTATGTGGCTGTGAGAACTGACTTGCCCGAGGAACTGTCACCTCGGGCTTGCGGGAGCTTCATTGTCTAACCTCGGTTCAGGAGGCTCAGGCTGAACGTTGGTGCTGTACTCAGTTCAACACCCCATGCTTGGGGGAAGGATACAAAGGAATGTGAGAAGGATCCCCTGCCATTTGGGGGCTTATACTTTAGTTGGGGCGAGAAAACTAAGCAGCTGAAATAACCAGACCACAATTTCAATGTAAAATCTCTTAAACAACTTCTGCTCAATCCATCCGTGCACCACCTTAACCTGCACTCGGCTTTCCCTCCATAGAACACGACGGTGATGCCGCACATGCTCGAAGCCCATGGTCCTGTCCAGCAAGCCAACTGATGCTCTTCTGCTCCCATCCCTTGGGTTCCATATTTACCAGGGGTCAGTTGTCGGGTAACAAAGTGTTTATTCCATTTGTACTTGTCTTTATAATCATGCGATTTAATTAAATATTTTTGAACCTTTGAAATCGAAGTGTGAAAAAGAGCATTTTCCTTGAAAATTAATTTGAATTCCTTTGGAAAGACAGCAAGTGGAGAATTTAAAATACTGTTTTTGAATTGTGTGTGGGCAAGACAACTAAAAAAATGAGGAAAAATAGTAATCTGGAAAGATACTTCACTCAGATGGTCTACATCAAGGGTCAGCAAGCTTTTTCCTAAAGCAACAAATAATAAATGTTTTCAGTTTTGTGGTTTATATGGTCTCTCTTGCTGCATAACTCTGTTACTGTAGCAAGAAAGCAGCCATAGACAATATTTTAAAAAATGGGCATGGCGGTATTCCGTAAAATTTCACTTAGGAACACTGAAATTTGAATTTCATGTAATTGTCTCATATCATAAAGTATTATTCTTTTTTTTTTTAAAGATTTTATTTATTTATTTGCGAGAGAGAATGAGAGACAGAGAGCACGAGAGGGAGGAGGGTCAGAGGGAGAAGCAGACTCCCCGCTGAGCAGGGAGCCCGATGCGGGACTCAAGGATCATGACCTGAGCTGAAGGCAGTCGCCCAACTGACTGAGCCACCCAGGCGCCCCATAAAGTATTGTTCTTTTGGTTTTCTCAACCCTTTAAAAATCTAAAACTTGTTCTTAGCTTACAGGCTGCACAAAAAACAAAAAACAAACAAACAAAAAACGACAGGCTAGACTTGGCCCCTAGGTTTGCTGGATTTCTGGGTTAGGTTAGGTATCTAAAAAAAAAAAAAAAAAAAAACAACAAAAAACAGGAATTTGGGATTGCTGCATTAAAAGGCATATGTATTTTATTTTTAGTGCTTATTTAATTTCTTTAATGCAGCATAGATATGGCATAATTTTGAATATTTTTAATAGGTATACATTAGATCATCTGCACATTCTACAAATAATCACAAGTCCTCCCTTCTGATTTCTGATCTAGTGTCTACCATCCCCTCGTTGCTGAAATGTCCTCTTGGTCAGGACATGTTGAGGTATCTGAGCTCTAGGAACAAGCCTTTGGTGTCCTTCCCAAGGAACTGAAATAAATCTTGTTTGCCAAAGACAGTTTGTAGGTTGGGTAGCAGAATTCTCTCACTTGTCTTACCCTCTCGTTGTCCTTCCAACTTGAAAAGCTACTGAATTAGAGAAAACGACAACATCTATCTCCAGTACTAGAATAATTAAAAACATTCAGTTGAAATCAAGTGTCTTGACAGTTCTTTTTCCTTATTATTTTGCTTTTTTATAATTTTATTCTATTTTTATCAAGAGATAATTAGTACAAAGTGAATAATGAAAAACAGCTGTTCTTACCCCATCGCTCCACATCTTTCCTTCCTCCATCACCTTACCCACTCCCTTAAGCACACTTTCTTTTCTCTCATCTTCCCAATTCCACCATAATTTCTAGCAAAATCAATATTCAGAGTTTCTGCTACCCTAATTTTTTAATTTGAGTGTTACTTCTTGCCCTCTGAATGCCCATACAGATATAAATACTTTTTTATTCATACAATAAACTTCTTCTCTCTCTACAGTCACTGATTTTCAGGTTTTCATTTATTTCATCCAAATCTTTTTGTTTTGTCTTCTGTAAGTCCATTCTGATCTTTCTTCATGTCAGAGGTTTTCCTTAAATGTTTGGTGACCTATGGCTGTCTATTTAGATTTAGAATCGAGGCACCAAAGATCTAATTGGAAACTCTGTGCCCATGATGGAGCTTATTGACAGACTGGAATCACTGTAGGTGACTGGGTCGGCATCTGGCTATTTCATTGTATCTACAGATCACCCTTTCCAAAAAGACTCAGTCCAGAGAGAAAGTCTCCCATCTGCCACATGGAGAGTAAACATGTAGACTTTCAGTCAATCCTCCTGTTTCAGCCCTGGGTTTCTCCTCTACCACTCTTCCTGCCACTGCATTTGGTATTTCTGGCTCTACCTATACAGTCAATCAAATTCCTGGCTCCTGCCTTGATGAGGTGAGGGAGGGGTCAACTGGTCCTTGGCTGGGTGGAGTAGGGTAGAGATTGAAGAGGGTGTCAAGTTCCTGCTTACAGAGAGACGTTCAAATACTTCTCAGTCCTTTTCTTCCCCATCTTCAGAGGTATCTGGTGCCTCTACTTATTGACAGGGGTTCTTGAGTGCTTCTTGAATATAAATCGGCTTCCTTCTTATTGGCTTGCAGACATTTATTCTGTGAATTTAATAATCACTTCTCCATCTGCTTTCCTTCTTCCAAAATGTTGATTTCTTTTATCTGCTGTCTCTTTACTCTTGTGGTTTTTTACTGTTTTTCTCTCTGAAATATCATACTAGTGTGGTTTCAGGAGTGTGTAGAGGAAATGCATGTGCTCTGACTACCATGTTTTAGTAATGTGCATTTTGAGTGTTACCAAAATGCCCTTTGAAAAGAATGCACCAATTTACACTTCCCAAATCTGTGCACATGCATACCTTTATTCAACAAACACACTTGCCAATAGTATGTGAATCAAACTTTTTCATCCTTGCCAATTTGTTACTATATTTTATATTCCTTAAGAGTAAGACCTGTATCTTGCCTACTTTTGTCTCCTACACACAATGTTTGGCACAGAAACATCTGCAGGAAAGAGCATGGACCAAAAAGTCAACCATCCCAGCCCTTCAGTGACTAAGAATTTGCCTTTGGCCATGTTATGTCATTCCTCCAGAACTCTGGCTATTAATCTGAATTCAATGTTACACTCTTCTTAGTATTAATATTCTAGGTGTGTGAGTTAGCTTGCTAGGGTTGCGCTCACAAAGCACAAAAAAACCTGAGTGGCCTTTTTTTAAACTTAATTTTATTTATTTTGACAGAGGGGACACAGCAAGAGAGGGAACACAAGCAGGGGGAGTGGGAGAGGGAGAAGCAGGCTTCCCGCTGAGCAGGGAGCCTGATGCGGGGCTCGATCCCAGGATCATGACCTGAGCCGAAGGCAGACGCTTAACCACTGAGCCACCCAGGCACCCCAAAACCTGAGTGGCTTAAACAACAGATATTTATTGTCTCCCAGTTCTAGAAGTCCAAGATAAAGGTGTCACGGGGTTGGTTCCTTCTGAGGGCTGTGAGGGAAAATCTGTTCCAGGCCTCTCCTCTAGCTTCTGGTGGGTTGATGGCAATCTTTGGCATTTCTTGGCTTATAGATGCATCACCCCAATCTCAGCCTTCATTTTCACATGGCATTCTCCCTGTATATGTCTATCTTAAATTTCTCCTTTTTACAAGGACACCATTCATATTGGACTAGGGCTTACCCTAATGACCTTGTTTTAACTTGGTTACCTCTGTAAAGATCTGATTTCCAAGTAAGGTCACATTCTAAGGTACTAGGGGTTAAGACTTCAACATTTGAATTTGGAGGGAAACAATTCAACCCATAACAATGCTCTAGGCAGATGCTCTAAAACATTTGATGGATGACCCGAATATATTATTTATAAATAAATGGTAAAATATCAGACGAGTTTATCATAGGAGCTAAAATTCTCCATGTACACATGGATAGCCAGAAAAAGAGAAAAAAACTGAAGTAGAACTGCAAACAGCAGTGCAAAGCTGGTAAACCAAGCCCATGCAGTCACCAGCAACAGGGCAACTCAACTACTGGCCATGTAAGGAAGACTGAGACAGACCCCACCATATCGGTTAATATGGAATTGGGCTACCGGAAAAAGATGATCAACCACACAGAGGCTTAAAGAATAAAGGAATGCATTTCTTTCTCATGCAACAGTCTCGGTATGAATGGTCCAGGTCAGTGGAGAAGCTCTGCTCTTCATGATGATTCAGGTCCTGACCTGTTCCCAAGAAATTTTCTTCATCTGCATGGTAAAAAGCTAGATGGCTTCCATGCCTGCATTTCAGCTGGGGGTAAGGAATAAAATAATCTGGAGGAGGTATGCCCATTGAATTAAGTCCCAGACCCCACAGTAGGGACACCTTGCTTCTCACATCCCACTGGTGAGAAGTATTTCCATTCAACTCTTATAACTGCAGAGGAAGCTGTAAAATATAGTCTAGTTGTGCACAAAGGGCCTAACTGTGGAGGAAGAGAATGGATCTGGGTGGACAGTCTCCACCATATTCCTTATAGAACCTCAAATAATAGAAATGTATTTATTCTTAAAGATTTTATTTATTCACTTGAGAAAGAGAGAGAGAGAGCAAGCAAGCCCCAGTTGGGAGAGAGGCAGAGAGAGAGGGAGAAGCAGACCCCCTGCTGAGCAGAGAGCCCAATGCAGGGCTTGATCCCAGGACCCTGAGATTATGACCTGAGCTGAAGGCAGATGCTCAACCATCGGAGCCACCCAGGTGTCCCGAAATTTTAAAAAGTCTTTTTGTAGGAGTGAATTCAATGCCTACCATCAAAGAGTTTATAGTGTTATTTGGGAGAAAAGAATCCATGTTAACTTATTTTTTAAGGAGCCATAACAATATGCCATTCTACATGGAAAAGAATATAAGTATAATCAACATGAGAAGAAAAAGAGCAGATTGGGCTAGAATAATCAGAGAAGACCTATAATTATTATCATTGTCACTAATAATCATCATTTTTCTTATTGGTTTTCTCACTTGCACACAGAGATAACAATCATCAGTAACAACTTCACACAGAACACAATTTATATCACCTTATTTACACACTAATTATATTAAATGGTAATAGATGCCAGGATTAGCTACCAATTAGCTTAATAACCATTTAATTCAACACCTGGAGAAGCCATGGTTATAGCATTTGTTTCCTGTGGTGTCTTTTCCATGGATTTGAACTTAGACTTCCTTCCAAATTCAGTCTTTGACATCATGTTCCAAGAGAAATAAAATTTGTTTTCAAAGAGCAAACTGGTAGAAAATGAAATAATGTCTTATAAGCTAAAAGGAAATAGTAAGACAATAGTAAAAGAATCTATGTAATAAAAAACTGTCAAAAGTAATACTTTTAGGGTGCCTGGGTGGCTCAGTAGGTTAAGCGTCTGCCTTTGGCTCAGGTCATGATCCCAGAGTGATTGAGCCCCACATCGGGCTCCCTGCTCAGCGGAGAGCCTGCTTCTCCCACTTCCTGCTTCTCCCCCTGCTTGCGCTCTCTCTCTTTCTTTCTGTCAAATAAATAAATAAATAAAATCTTTAAAAAAAAAGTAATACTTTTATTGGGCACAAAATAAAAGAGACACAAAACTATCTAAAAATGTATAATAGAACTTCAAGTTATATTTAAAGGAAGGCATAGTATTTTTTTTCAACTTACTGATTAATATATTTAAAATCTCTGAAAACTGAAGAGGACTCCCACTTTCAGCTAACATAGGATCATAGGAAACAAATTTACACTCTCACCTAAAACAAACATAAAAAAAGTAGGGAGAGAGAGGGAAATTGAGAGAGACTGGGAAAAAGTATATGAAACCATGGTCTTCAAGGCACTGGGCATCAGGTAACAAAGGACAGTGATTCTTAAGAGACCCAAAACAAATGAAGTGAGAAAAAAAACTGTAAACTGTACTTAATGAAATTTGAAAATTTTGCAGTTCAAAAGACACCTCTGTAGAATAAAAAAAAAAAAAGCTATACACCAGGAGAAAATATTTTCAAAGCATAGAGCTGATAACTTGTATCCAGAATACATAGAAAGTTCTCAACACTCAATAATTAAAAAAAACCTAAAAATGAGAAAAAGATTTGAAGAGCTACTTTATGAGAGAAGATATATAAATAGCAAGTGAGCACATTGAAAGATGCTTAACATCACTAGTCATTAAGAAAATGCAAGATAAAATCACAAAGAAGTCACTATATACTTATTAGAATGGCTAAAATGTAAAAAATGGATCATTGTAAGTGTTGACAAGGATATTAAGAAACTGTAATCCTCATACATTGCTGGTGGGAATATAAAATGGTGCAACTAGTCTGGAAAACCATTTGGCATTTTCTTAAGATGTTAAAAAATATACCTATGATATGATCCAGCCATTTCACTCCTAAACATTTACGCAAAAGAAAAGAAAGTATATATCCAAACACTTACAAGCAAATATTTTTTGCAGTTTTTATTTTTAGTCATGAAAAACCACTCAAATGTCCATCAGCAGATAAATAGATGAATCTATTGTGGTTTATCTATTTAATTGAATACTATTTAGTAATAGAAAGAATGAACTATCAATATAAGCGACAGCATAGATGAATCTCAAAATAATTATACTGAGTGAAGAAGTCAGGTACAAATGAATATATATATGTACATATACTGTATGGTTCTGGTTATATAAAACTCTAGAATATGCAAACTAATCCATAGTGACAGAAAACAGATTAGAGGGATAAACAAGGCAGGAGGGTGGGATTGCCCAAGGGAACAGGGAAACCTTTGAAGGTGATGGATATGTTCACTATCTTAATTGTGGTGATCATTTCTTGGGTGTACACATATGCCAACATTTATCAAATTGTACATTTTAAGTATATGCAACTTATTATATGTCAATTATACCATTAAACTGTTAAAAAATCTTAAGGGAACATTTTAGAGAAAACTATATGTCCATGTTTTTTAAATTTTTAAAAATTCTCTCAGGGCACCTGGGTGGCTCAGTTGTTAAGCGTCTGCCTTAGGCTCAGGTCATGATCCCAGGGTCCTAGGATCGAGCCCCGCACCGGGATCCCTGCTCCGTGGGAAGCCTGCTTCTCCCACTCCCACTCCCCCTGCTTGTGTTCCCTCTCTCACTGTGTCTCTCTCTGTCAAATAAATAAATAAAATATTTAAAAATTCTCTCACTATAGCTCTCTCTAAATAATCTGTTATTATTTGGGAATAACCAAAATCACAGTTTGCTGGAATATTAGAGTTGGTTGTCTAGGTTGTAACGTTAGGCAATTTTAATTAGCCCACAATTAAAAAATAAATTTGAAAAAGAACACACAATGGGGGCTCCTGGGTGGCTCAGTCAGTTAAGCGTCCAGCTCTTGGTTTCAGCTCAGGTCCTGATCTCACACGTTGTGAGATCAAGCCCCACCACACCACTGCCTTGGGCTCAGGGGGAGTGTGCTTGGATATTCTCTCCCTTTGCCCCTCCCCCTGCTCGCACATTCACACTTTCTTTCTCTCTCAGATAAAGTAAAGGAGAATACCTTCTAATTTGATATATTGTGTGCCTAAATTGAAAAACTCACTTCCTCAGAGAGGTTAGAAAGTATCAGAACAAACTTGATGCTCTAATTATAATTCATACTTAGTATTGCTCCCTTCCAAACTGAAATGAATTTATAATTTGGGTCTGTAAACATTTGTATGATTTTGCTTCAAAATTTAATTGGACAAAGGAAATGGGATGATTAATTGAATGTGTAAGTAGGTAAGCTATCAGGAATCTTTCTAGAATTGTGTACAGTTGACAAAAATGTGACCACTATGTTGTAAAAAATAGAGGATAAACTACCAAGTATCTTTAAGATGAGCCATAACTGATCACACAGAGCTGACAAAGACATTATAATTATTTTTAATTTCCAAATTAACCTAAAAATAAATGGATTGTCTAGTTTTAAAAGATGAGTAAATTGACAAATCAACCGAACACTATGGGAATTTCAAAACATTTTATGAAAAATTGTGTTCCTAAATATCATGTTGTATTCTAAAATTAAAGATATGACAGATTATTGCTTGTTTTTGATGGAGAGTCTCTGAAAGGCTTAAATGATTACTGATCCATCAGGTCTGCCCAAGAAAGTTTTGTTTCCGCATAAGGAATTTATGTACACTAAATATTGATAAGACCTTGGAGTTTATTGCTCACGGAAGTAGAGAAATCCGAATAAGCTTTCCTCGATTTTACAAGCTCTCAGCTAAGTTATTTCAGTATCTAAAATGAATTCAAAAGCAAAACTCATCTTTACATATATGAAAACGTGTAAAAATCTTTAGCTTGTACATATATGACATTTGTAGATTCACGAGGGACTTTTAAAGAAAAATTTCTGTTTCTAATGTGGTAAGGCTCTTGATTCTTCTTTGTCTTAACAAATTTCTTGGTGGATAAATCAAATTATTTCCAAGGGAGTCAGGAAGTTACAACATGTATACTCAAAAATAAAATCCTCTTTTCTTTATAATTGTATAACCATTAGATCGTTTGTTCCAATCATGAGAGCATTTTGCTCTGGGAAAGATAGAGTAGTTGAGGGACACATATTCAGCAGAGAGAGAGAGAGACCAAAAAAAGGCCAAGACATGGGAAATCCAAGGAGAAAGCCCTGAGCCATATTATTTACTAAGTTTGGAAAAGAATTCATGTGCCCTAAATCTATGTGGCTATAATTTACAACTTAAACCATAGCTTATGTGAACTATTCATGTCATCGTTAGAAACTGTTGGAATCTGTATTGTCAGAGTTCATCAGGAAACAGAATTCAAATGATTTCCCCTGAAAGATGTTGGCGAAGGCCCTGGTAAAGAGGTGTGGGCATGGCAAGGGATATAGGGATGTTGGAGACTCCCAAGGACTGGCAAGGCATGAAGTTTTATCACTTCTAGAGCTGCCATCATAGGAGGGAGCCAGTGAGAGTTGGAGCCTCAGAGAACAGTCTGGCAGGATATGTGGTTCCAGACTACTGTTCCTCCCCATTTATTTTTAGTTATTACCTCTACCTCAACCTCCCCCCTTCCTCCAAAAATTAAATCTAATTCAAATTCTACCTAATGAAATAAATTAACAACGAAGAGATAAGATTTTATCAGGTAAGGTTGAGTTGTTTGTTTGTTTGTTTGTTTGTTTGTTTTTTTACCCCTAACCACACCTAAGAACCAGGTTTCACCCTCTTGGGGGCACTATTGCTCTCTCTGAGAATGGTCTAGAGAGAGGCAGCTGCCACCTGAACTGTGGCCCTGTAGCAGGGAGCAGGCTTCAAAAGAAGCACCCTGACCTCTCTGTCCTCCTGCCCTCCAGCAAACAGAGGATCCTACCATATCATCCAAGGGTCAGCTCCCAGGGGCAGAGCAAGGCCGTGAAGGGCACAGCATGGAGATCTGGGGGAACTAAAATAAAGTTACCATCCAAGAATGTTTCCAAATTTCTTAAAACTTATATGAGGCAACTTATATGAGGAAAGAAATTGAGGAAGACAAAGAAATGGAAAAACGTCCCATGCTCATGGATTGGAAGAACAAATATTGTGAAGATGTCATTGCTACCTAGAGCAATTTACACATTTAATGCAATCTTTATCAAAAGACCATCCACTTTTTTCAAAGAAATGGGACAAATAATCCTAAAATTTGTATGGAACCAGAAAAGACCCCGAATAGCCAGAGGAATGTTGAAAAAGAAAAGCAAAGCTGGTGGCATCACAATTCCGGACTTCAAGCTCTATTACAAAGCTGTCACCATCAAGACAGTATGGTACTGGCACAAAAACAGACACATAGATCAATGGAACAGAATAGAGAGCCCAGAAATGGACCCTCAACTCTATGGTCAACTAATCTTCGACAAAGCAGGAAAGAATGTCCAATGGAAAAAACAGTCTCTTCAACAAATGGTGTTGGGAAAATTGGACAGCCACATGCAGAAGAATGAAACTGGACCATTTCCTTACACCACACACAAAAATAGACTCAAAATGGATGAAAGACCTAAATGTGAGACAGGAATCCATCAAAATCCTAGAGGAGAACACAGGCGGCAACCTCTTCTACCTCAGCCGCAGCAACTTCTTCCTAGAAACATCGCCAAAGGCAAAGGAAGCAAGGGCAAAAATGAACTATTGGGACTTCATCAAGATAAAAAGCTTTTGCACTGCAAAGGAAACAGTCAACAAAACCAAATGACAACCGACAGAGTGGGAGAAGATATTTGCAAATGACATATCAGATAAAGGGCTAGTATCCAAAATCTATAAAGAACTTATTAAACTCAACACCCAAAGCACAAATAATCCAATCAAGAAATGGGCAGAAGACATGAACAGACATATTTCCAAAGAAGACATCCAAATGGCCAACAGACGCATGAAAAAGTGCTCAATATTGCTCGGTATCAGGGAAATCCAAATCAAAACCTCAATGAGATATCACCTCACATCAGTCAGAATGGCTAAAATAACAAGTCAGGAAATGACAGATGTTGGCAAGGATGCAGAGAAAGGGGAACCCTCTTACACTGTTGGTGGGAATGCAAGTTGGTGCAGCCACTCTGGAAAACAGTATGGAGGTTCCTCAAAAAGTTGAAAATAGAGCTACCCTTTGACCCAGCAATTGCACTACTGGGTATTTACCCCAAAGATACAAATGTAGTGATCCGAAGGGGTACGTGCACCCCAATGTTTAGAGCAGCAATGTCCACAATAGCCAAACTGTGGAAAGAGCCAAGATGTCCATCGACAGATGAATGGATAAAGAAGAGGTGGTATATATATACAATGGAATATTATGCAGCCATCAAAGGGAATGAGATCTTGCCATTTGCAACGACATGCATGGAACTGGAGCGTATTATGCTGAGCGAAATAAGTCAATCAGAGAAAGACATGTATCATATAATCTCATTGATATAAGGAATTCTTAATCTCAGGAAACAAACTGAGGGTTGCTGGAGTGGTAGGGGGTGGGAGGGATGAGGTGGCTGGGTGATGGACATTGGGGAGGGTATGGGCTATGGTGAGTGCTGTGAATTGTGTAAGACTGTTGAATCGCAGACCTGTACCTCTGAAACAAATAATACATTATATGTTAAAAAAAAAAAAAAAAAAAAGAAGATAGTAGGAAGGGAAAAATGAAGGCAGTGAAATCAGAGGGGGAGATGAACCATGAGAGACGATGGACTCTGAGAAACAAACTGAGGGTTCTAGAAGGGAGGAGGATGGGGAGATGGGTTAGCCTGGTGATGGGTATTAAAGAGGGCACGTATTGAATGGAGCACTGGGTGTTATACCCAAAGAGTGAATCACGGAACACTACATCAAAAAGTAATGATGTAATGTATGGTGATCAACATGATAATAAAAAATAAAAAAAAAAAAAAACTTATGTGAGGCAAATCTCTTTGTAGGAAGCCTAGTGCGTCCTGGTGAAGAACATGGATTTTTGTCAGGAAGACCTTGATTGAGTTTCCAGCCTTGTCCCTCTCTTACTGCACAAGCTTAAGGACCATCTTCAAACTCTCTAAGCCTCAGAGAGAAAAATGGGCCTATTTATATCTATTTCTGGCAGTTGTTTAGACAGTAAACTAAAATAACATAGGCAGAGCACTTAGTAACGTGACCGGCTGGATAAATATTCCCTAAATGTGAATTCGAGCACGCTTCTCATCTGCCCTTCTTTCCTTTCATTCATACGTGCTAAGTACTTACCCAACGGTGCCTTATGCTCTGTGTTGGGCACACAGTAAACACTACAGAGATTCTCTCCCGCCATGCTTGTTAGTCCAGTGGAGTCTGAGGTAACAGTCCTCCACGTGCGATTCAGAATATCAAAACACGGTCAGACTGTTTGAAGGAAATTGGTTCACAAAAGAATGGCCCTGGATGCCACAGCTGACCTATCAGGTAGCAGCGTTGGGTGTGACATCTTCTGAAGAAATGAGTCTCATGCTGAAGAAATCATCCACTAAATTCTTGAGCCAATTGCTCTTCCTCTACCTTTGTGCCAGAGGGGGATCATTAAGTGATACCACCATTTCAACAAGGCTGGTGATTTACAAAACATCATTCTAAGCCTCAGACCCTTGTCTGTAAGAGTGAGTGAGTGGAGGACAGTATTTACCTCAGAGGGTTGTTGATGGTTAAATGAAAAAAACAAAAAACAAAAAACAAAGCGCATACAAAAAGCACTTAGTATGGGGTCTGGCTCAAAATAAGTGCTTAATGAAATCTAGCTAATTAAATGTATTTCTCTTCAGGTGCTAGAATCTTTATGACCTGATGTGGGCACTTTGACACAGTAATGATTTTAGAATTTTCTTTTATTTTAAGCTTTTACTTTTAAGTAATCTCTGTACCCAACATAAGGCTTGAACTCACAACCCAGAGATCAAGAATCATACTCTTCTGACTGAGCCAGCCAGGCGCCCCAATGTAGTAATGATTTTAAATATCTGTTGCATCTCAGTAAAATTTTCATAGTCAATGAAAGTGTCTCAACTTTATCTAGAAAATGGTTCAGCATGGATTTAGAGATAAATATATTTATACTTTCTCTTTCATAATTCAGTTGCATCACTTTAATGTATTATAACTAAGCAATAAAAGAAAGTTGATAGAAAAGGCATCTACTGACCACCTGTATCACAGTATTCTGTTGTTGGCTTGAAAGTTTATTTCACAATGTGTACACTTATTTGTAAGCATCTGACACAACCTTCATGATTAGCTGCATATGAGATACTAAAAGTATATGAATGTGTAAGGATAGAAAATAATTTAAATAGTGGAAATCCTTTAAGTTTTTAAAAAATATTTTAAGTTTGTAAAAAATTTTCAGCCTTTCAAAAACCTTTAGGGGCGCCTAGGTGGCTCAGTGGGCTAAGCGGCTGCCTTCAGCTCCAGCCATGATCCCGGTGTCCTGGGATCCAGCCCCCACACCACATGGGGCTCCCTGCTCAGCAGGGAATCTGCTGCTCCCTCACCCTGCTCTTGTGCTCTTGCTTGCTCTCTCATCCTCTCAAATAAATAAATAAAGTCTTAAAAAAAACAAAAAAACAAAAAAAACCCACAACCTTGAAAGCCACCAACATAAAATAAAATAAAATTGGAAAAAGGAGCGACATACAAAAATAAAAATTTTCCCAGACACTGTTACTTTTCTTGGGAAGCTGAAATGTTCTCTATCATAGTTTCGGTGAAGTGTTCCAGTTGCACAGTAGTTAGTTTCATTTTACTGGATGAATTAGACTCCTTTGCAAAGCCTTTTGGGAGTTACTCTAATGAGAAAAGAATACTCCTGTTAAAAAACAAAGGGCATAGATGAAGGCTTTTAAAAGTGCTGATTAAGTAATAATGTAACTTAAAATATAAACAAAATGCTTATTAAGTGGAAACTGGCTAGCTTTCAAGGCATAAATTAAAGCCCTTATCATGTATTTTTCCCTGGTTGTAGGCACCCGGTCAATTGCAGACAAACTGCTCAGACATTCTACCCATGAGGGCTGCCCATGGGGCAGTTTACTTTTCCTTCTCACACCTGTGTTTAATGAGTAGCAGTTTTGCAAGCTTGGCCGTTTTCAAGCGAAGAAGATGGGAAGGATTTCATGCCGAAAAAATACAGTCAAGATAAGAAACAAAACTGCTGCAATTTATCTCCATCCAGCCTTCCAATAGAAAGCCATGAGATAGAAAAAGACACTCTGAAGGCTCTGAATGCAGAAAGTTCCAAAGGTCACTTGTCAATGGCCTCCCTTCTAACCAGACCCAAAGAGATTAAGAACAGGATAAAAGCCAAAGGTTTTCAGGAAAAAAAAAAAAAAAAAAAAGCCTACCTTCCTTTAAAGTAAACTTTGGGTCAAGGAGTTATTTCTTATCAGGGTAAGACTTTTTTTCAATAGGCAAGGGTTTCAACTAGGAAGGGTAATGTCTGCAATGCGTGTATTACTCTTAAAGGAAACTCATTTTCACTTGGAGAAAAATTGCCTTTTAAAATTTATCCCTTAAAATTGTTTTAATTTCAATTCTCTTTAAATGAGTGGATCTGATAAATTCTTTTTGTGCTTCACCATAATCTTCAACTAATGAAGTCAATTCAGTTCAGATTTCCATAATTGTTCATAATCCTCAATAACCTCCTCTAATAACAAAACATCCAAATAACAACTCCACCTCCCAACACACAAATACACGTGCGACTTTCTGTTACTGAAATTTTAAGTTGTTCTAAATTCTAGGGAAATCCTATCGCCATGGCCTTTCCATGGAGAAACAAGGCACAGTTCTAAGTGAGGATTTGCTCTGTATAGAAATACACATGTCGGGGCGCCTGGATGGCTCAGCCCTTAAGCGTCTGCCTTCGGCTCAGGCCATGATCCCAGGGTCCTGGGATTGAGCCCCACTCCCTGGGAAGCCTGCTTCTCCCTCCCCCACTCCCCCTGCTTGTGTTCCCTCTCTCGCTGTTTCTCTCTCTGTCAAATAAAAAAAAAAAAAAAAAGAAAGAAAGAAAGAAACACACATGTCATCACACAAATACTGGGTCTAATAAGGAGTTTCAAGTGGAGAGGAAAGAATCTGCTACTTTTTAAAGGCAAACTCGCTCTCAGAAAAACGAAGAAATGCGGCTGCCTTGTGTGTGCTGAGGCCTCTTGGGAGTGTGTCCTTGAAACTAAATCAGAAGAGGTGCAAGTAAAAAGAATAAAGAAATACTACTTTTTAATCAATTTTTTAAAACACAACTTTGTCAAGGTGTAATTTACATACCATAAAATTTCACCCATTTGAAGTGTACAACCCCATGATTTTTAGTAACTCTACCAATTTGTGCAGTTACCATCACTATCTAGTTTTAGAACATTTATTTTCATCACCCCAGGAAGATTTCCTGTGCACATTTACAATTAATTCCCCGGGCCCAGCCCCAGCCCCAGACACCTACGAATTTACTTTTTGTCTCTTTTGTCACACTTCCCTCTCCAAACCGAGAAGAGAAAAAGAAATCCAAGGATACATCCTACAAGTAGAAGGACACTACTTACTGAAGAACCCACCCTATCAAAATAGTCTCTAGCATTCTTAAGAAATGCAAGGGAATCTTGGACCCCAGGCATATCAGTTGAATTAGAACAGAGTCAGTGAGGTCTTCAATATTTAATTATCTCTCCAGTTAGAGATAATAGACTTACATAGTTACAAGGGATTTTGATAATAGAAGAATACCAAAAAAAGTAAGCCTTGTTATCTTAACTAAGGAAATGTCTCTGTCTGCAAAGTGTAATAAAAATAACAACAAAAAATTTCAAGTAAAAGGGTAAACTTCTAAACATTCCTATAAAATTCAGTCAAATATTTTTATATCTTTGCTTATAATTTAAAAGAGAAATGCTATTTCCTTAAACAAATTATTTTTCAATAAGATTGAAATATAAAATTTCTTCTGAAATATAAGGTGGTCCTTTTTCCTCCAAGCTCTCATATGTATATTATTCTAATGTATTTTGAGTACAGTAAATATATCAAACTATCATGCTTTTTGTTTACAAAATATTTTTCTAACCACCTATTTCCTTCCCCTAGAATCTATGTATTTTAAGAAAGCTTTAGCTTCAGGTTTATCTTGCTTACATTCTGATTTCCAGGTATCCTTCCCTCTGGCTTCCCAGAAATTTACTAGGAATTTTACAAGGGGCCCTTTTATATTTGAAAGAGAAAACTGTTTTGTCAAATGATGATGAGAAATTTAAAAAAAAACAAAAAAATAACAAACCTCTAACCCAGACAGGACTCTAAATTTGGGGAAATCCATGGCACTCTCTCAACTTGAAATGTTGGTCACAAAGATTACTCATGAAGTTATTTTATACTACTTGTAAGAAACTGATATTTGCTGTGGGCTTTTTTTTTTTTTTTTTTAAATCCGTGCATTAATAAAAACAAATGTTAGTTTTGTGTCTTTGATGTGTTGGGCATTTTATAGACCATAGAGTTCTTTACCCCGTGGCAGTTACTGGAGGTGGGACTTTTGGAGAAAACAAGTACTTGCAGAAATATTTTGCCAGTAGCTTTCATAGGTTCTCAAAGCAAACAAGAGGTCTGTGCCACTAACATCACTGGAAGGCAGAGCTTTGAGTTGGGGTCTCGTGGGAGTCGCTGATGAAAATTGTGGAGTGCTCCTTTTGAAGATCTTTTAAAGCAAGTGTGATTTGTGTTTGTCTGAAAACAGACTGATGTGATGAGTTGCTAAAGCTCTGAGTCTGCTCAGATTCCCTCTCAACCCTCTGCATGTAGAGGGAAAGAGGGAGAAACCTTAAATGGGAACTTTCCACATTCTTGGAATACATAACAATTGAAGTATTAAAAAAAAAAAAATTGGCAACAGGGGCTGGAGAAAGGGCATTGTGATGAAACTGATGTCTACCAAACGAAAATGCCAAATAAAAGCAAGGAAGGGACTAGGGGAAGGAAGGCTGTAAACAGTCTTTTCTTAGCTTTTAGTGAGTCAAACAAGATCTCTGCTTTGTGTGTAACGGGCACGGTGAACGTGGGCAACGACACGAAGACTTTTCTCTCTCCATGGCTGGTCCAACTTTCCAGGTTTCAGATCATCCACGACTGATTTCACTTCGAGTGGAAACAGGCACCCCATCCCCAGGAAAGACTTTCCTGCACATTTTAAAAAGCAAAGTGCTGCTTTGTCCTTCCAAAAAGAAAACTCGCTCTCTGAATTTCCGCCAGATCCTCCAAGCACCCCGCAGAACTTAATAGAAGCTCATTAAAAAATCGCTTCCCACCCCCCGGTTCCCCAGCTAGCCCTTCCTCAGACCCGGGGCGGTACAGTGTTCAGAAGGGGAGAGGTCTTGAACGGGAAGCTGTGAAGGCAAAGAAAGTGAGTCCCAAATCAGTGCACATTAGACCAAAAAAAGGGAACAGGAGGAGAGCCAGCCCCGCCCTGGGACTGCGAAGTCTACATTCCTACAGCTGCAAGGTGGTGGCTACTTTATGGTTTTTCCTCCCCCCCAAAATACACTCCAGTGAGCAGACTTTTTTTTCCAGAGGTGATGCAATTCCTCAACTCCCTTACCCACCCCCCCCAGTAAAAAAGGAAAGGAAAGGAAAGCGGGGGGAGGGGTGTCTTTCAAACCCCTTCGCCTTGCACAACGGCAGCCCCTCCCTTTCCTCCCAGTCTACCCCTTTCCAGCCGCTTCCCATCCCTCCCCCTCAGCCCCAAGAAAGTTTGACGACCGCAAAGGAAACCGAAAAAAGTTCTGTAGCCCCAGTCCTGGCGGGCGATCAGCATCTCTTTTGTTCGCGGCGAACCCACAGTCCCCCTGACGTCACCGGGAGCCCGGGCCAATCCGCGCGCGGTCGGCGGCGGCGGCGGCCCGAAGGTGGGGGGAGCCGGGCCGTCCCTCCTCCGCGGCGCCCAGGACCTCGCGGGGGGCGGCAGGGGACCGTCCCATATAAACCCCGGTGTTCGGGACTCGGCTGCCCGCGCCGGCTGAGCTTTGCAGGGGGAGGAGAGGGAGCCCCAGGCGCGAGCCGGAGAGGGGACCTGAAGCCCCAACTTCTCTAGTCCTCTCCGTCCCCCTGTCCCTCCAGCCGTCCCCTTCCCCGTCCCCCGGCCCCTACTTTCTTGGGGGGCATCAACTCGCAGGAGGCACTGGAAGGGAGTCCTCCCGCAGGTTGCAAAGGGAGCCAAACTTGGTGGCAACTTGCCTTCTGGTGAGGGCGTCTCTCCCCGCACCGTCTCAAGATGCTCAGGGGTCCGGGGCCCCGGCTGCTGCTGCTGGCCGTCCTGTCTCTGGGGACAGCGGTGCCCTCCACCGGAGCCTCGAAGAGCAAGAGGCAGGCTCAGCAAATCGTTCAGCCCCAGACCCCAGTGGCTGTCAGCCAGAGCAAGCGTGAGTACTGACCGCCGGCTGAAACGGGCTGTCGCGGGGATGGGACCTACAGCCAACCAAAGTTGGGCTGAAGTTTTGAGCGCGCGCGCGAGCGGCGTCTGTGCACGCCTTAATGAGAGCAACCGACCGCGGACACAAAAGGCTCATGGTTGGAGCAGGCTGGTTTCGAGGGCCCTAGAATAAACTAATGCATTGGAGGACAGGGGTTTTGCGATGTCCTGCAGCGCTCTTGTCAACTCTACATATTCAAGTCGTCCTCCTATGCATTCATCCAAACTTGTCTTTAAAGAGGGAAATGATGTATGCCTTTAAATTTTCCATTTGGGATTACTGTGCGGGCTCTTAGGCTTTGGATTTTCTTTGTTACTAAATAATTGGCTATTTATTTTTTTTAAATGGGTGTGGGAGGAGGGGGGCTAGATAGCTCTGTGGTTCCTAACTAACTTGAAAGACATGCAATTGGTTCACTCTGCTTTGGGGGCCCTTCAGGGTACTTCTCCAAGAACAGAGATCGGAATTCCTCTTCCAGTTTTTCAAAGACACACCCTCCCTTAGCCTTGGCTAAAGGAAACTGCTTAAAGTCCTTCTTGATTTATCCCCCCAACCCCCAAGCATTGAAGGTCCTTGCATATTTTAAAATGTAATTCCAGGTATCTGCTTTCCAAAATGTTTCCATTCCTTTGATGTAGACCCCTGGCTAGATGGAAATGACATCATTGAATATAACATTTAGCTAAGTTAAAAGGAAAAAAAAAAGGAATACCTAACTATCTATGTATACAAATTGTGGTTAACATTTTAGATAGCTAATTTCTATATATTTTCACGGAATATTGCTTTTAATTCTGATGTTCTGATGATTAACTTATTTTTCTATGTTTGTTGCTTAGTCTCATCGATTTAGTTGTGCAAGAAAATTCCATACTTTGGAAAAAAGAGGGATGCAGATGTAATCACTTTTTTCTTCAATCATTTATAGCTGGTTGTTATGACAATGGGAAACACTATCAGATAAACCAACAATGGGAGCGCACCTACCTGGGAAATGCCTTGGTTTGTACCTGTTATGGAGGGAGTCGAGGCTTTAACTGCGAGAGCAAACCTGAACGTAAGTGGTGGGAGCCTGGCAGTTAGTATCTCTTAATATATGGAGAACTGGTGCCTGTTAATTAAACTTAGCATTGGTAATAAATTTTCCCAATGGAATTATCTGTCGTTTCCTCTTTAAAAACTGTTAATAACTGCTTCTATTCGCCTTTCACATGTTACTTCTACCTTTAAAACGAAAGAACCAATGTGTCCCAACGTAGTTCCTAGAGTCTTCTTTTTGTTTTTATTGTCCCAAAGTTGTTGATGAGAAAAAGGAAGATTTCGTGTTCTCCCTCCAAAAGAACTGTTTACAAAATTTTAATTCATTAGAAAGGAATTTCAGATCTTAAACTGTAAGATTATGGGCCAGGAAACTCTTTGGGCACAATACTGTAAAGTGGTTTGTCAGCTGCAAAAAAACCACCTAACCACTTACTTCAAAGTGTCTGTTCTTTTAGGACCATTGTTCTGTTTCTCTTGTAAATTATAGCAACTCCTACAGAGAAGCACTGATGAGTCTAGAATGGAAATAGTAGGATTAAGAAATGACAGTGCCTGGTGGGCGGTGGGGCTCTTCAAATTGTTTGCTTTTCATGTGGACCTTGGTTTGACTGAGTCAGAGGTCAGAATCTTAAGCCTTCCTTCACAGTCTGCCAGTCCTAAAGTAGGACTTTAGTATGGCTTTTTCCTAAGGGCCTGAGAATCCTTTCCCAATAGAAAGTCATTTACCTAAAAGTGGAGAACTGGTCAAAATTCAAAAGCTGAGCTTCATTAAAGCCTGGGGTAGAATCTAGATCTCCCGTTTTAATTTGTTACATACTTTGTGGTACCACGCTACTCAGAATGGAAGGCTGAGTGTTTCTTTGGATGGGATTAGTGGAATAGAAAAGCTTTTACATATGTGGGGCTCACATGGACTTTCCTTCTCTCTTCAGCTGAAGAGACTTGCTTTGATAAGTACACGGGGAACACTTACCGAGTGGGCGACACTTACGAGCGCCCTAAAGACTCCATGATCTGGGACTGTACCTGCATCGGAGCTGGGCGAGGGCGGATAAGCTGCACCATTGCAAGTAAGAAAGACATTCTGTAAACTAACGATAAAATATCATGTATGTGAATTTCTCCATTACCTTCGCTATCACTCTCTGTTATGCATGACTGGTTTACCCCTAGCGGACTAATTTTCTTCTGTGGTCACCCAACTTGTTCCTGTGCTTCTGGAAGATGGCTGCGTGCACAGGTGGAAAGAGTCTGTGTGGACTTAGGAGTACCAAGGGGAATCTCTTGAGTTCCATTTCAGTAAGATATGCTCAGAGGAGTTGTCCATTTTATATTACCTCAGCATCTTCCTCAAGCCAGGCTGATTCAGTGATTATCTGCAGTGATTAGGAAGATGGTCTAGAAGAGTGAATTAGTCATTGTGTGTTCTGCTCTTGCTTGTGAGACAGAGACCTGTTGCATCTCACGGATACAGTCTGGTTTCTTTGTAACCTATGGTTTTTACCCAGGAAGCAAATCTCTCTATCCCCAGGGGTAGTATGGAATGGTTAGCTTACTAGTGTTTCCAAGGACCTTTGGGGACTGTGTTCACCCTCATCAAGTCTAGTTTAGCCAAGGCAATCTTTCCTCTATGATTCACTGGATTACCAATAGGCTCTATTAACAAAGCATTTGTTTGTTTAATCCATCCTTTAAGTATAAGTTACTTGAAAGGCTTCTGTCCAAAAGAACAAAGCAGTCCCTTGTGAACAGACCCAATCAGCTTTTCCCACATTTAACATTAGGGTTTATTCAAGTTTGTTGGCAGTCTTAAGAGTCAGTGGTCCGTAGTGTTTATAGTCTAGTGAGCATCAGCCTTTGGATGGGCCACTGTGTTTAACAGCTTAGAATAGTACCCAGATTTCCTTACCTGAGAAGTAGATGCTATTTGATTTCCACCAATATGACATTTTTTATCCTCGAGTAAAATATGGGCTCTCCCACTCCAGAAAGCTGGAAAGCTCTACCCGATGTGAGGTGGCCTTTTCATTCAATCAGGCTCAACCTGCTGTGGATGTGGGGAGGTCATGCCTGCCAGTCTTTCTTTTCAGCTTTAGGACCCAATTTCCTGTGATCTCTCCAAGGAACCAGGATTTATGACCTCTTTCTTTGCCATTCAGTTTTCTGTGTGATTTCCCATCGTGCTTAAACAAGACATTTAATTGAACGACCCAAAGTGACCAGCCCTGTTAACTTTTCCCTTGCCTCTGATGAGAAAGCTGTTCTCTGGGTCCTCACTTTGGCTAACCTAAGTATGTACTTAGTACATGGATGGAACATGAGACCTTTTCTTTTCCTTTCTTTCCTTTTCTTTTCTTTTCTTTCTTTTTCTTTTTCCTTTTTTTTTTTTTTTTTAATATTCTCTGTCTCTGTCTTTAACATTTGCTTTTTGTCTTGAACAGACCGTTGCCATGAAGGGGGTCAGTCCTACAAGATCGGTGACACCTGGAGGAGACCGCATGAGACTGGTGGTTACATGTTAGAGTGTGTGTGTCTTGGCAACGGGAAAGGAGAATGGACATGCAAGCCCATAGGTGTGTGGCTCTGAGGGATGAGTGAGAGGTGGGAAGTCACGGTCACAATGTTGGGGTGAATAAAAAGCCACGTGGAGACGAGATCCGAATTCCAATTCAAAAAAGAATGAAATGGAAATTTTATTTCAAATACTGGAATAGTTTATAATCCTGAAGGACTAAGATTCTTAGTATTCCTGAAGTCCTGAAAGAATCAGATCAGAAAGTACTAAGCATTGATGCAAGTCTTAATTTTGTTTCAAAAGCACGAGATAGAATTGAAAGATTTAGGAAAAAGTCATTTCTTTTGTCTAATACCTGGTCTCAGATTTCTCCTTGGTCAAGACATAAATTATTTAAAAGAAAAAAACAATGGTACTTAAAAAAAATTTTATTTATCTGAGAGAGAGAGAGAGAGAGAGAGAGTACAGATTCGAGTGGGGGCGAGGGGCAGAGGGAGAGGCAGACTTCCCGCTGAGCAAGGAGCCCAATGCGGGGCTCAATCCCAGGACCCTGGGATCATGACCTGAGCTGAAGGCAGACGGTTAACCGACTGAGCCACCCAGGCGCCCCAACAATGGCGCTTTTGACATATTTCTTTCTTGGAATATGCTGGACCGAAACAATATTGTGTGTCCTCTGTCACACCTTGGTGATTTTTTTCTTCACAATAAAAATTTTTGAGCTTCTTTTGGCCTTAGTCCTCAGTTGAACTCTATAAATACAAATCTAAGTTTCTGCCTGTAACCTTTACTCTGTTTACTTGTTTGTGAATTCAAAGGCTTTTATTTTGCTTTGTGTTGTAGCTGTTTTTACAGCAATCAAGGTTTCAACAGCTTTCTTGTCTTTTTTTTTATGCATTCATAATTAGGATTGGAATTGTGCATAGTCTCCCACAGACAAACACATACATAGATCATTTTCACTCCAGTAGTGGTGTGAACAGTGGTCCTAGCTGAATGTACATGGTCCATGTACTTATTAGGAGAACAGGATTTCTGCCTGCCAACTCGGCTTGAGCTTTCTTTCGCTTTGGTTACTTACTGTGTGCTTAGTCACAGGGCGTGCCTTTCTTTTTGAACAGAGTACCACTTAAAAAAAAATGCGGCTGGATTTTTGCTTACACGATATACTTTAAATTACAAGGAGACTGCACGTTTCAAAATAACCCTTTTTTCCCCCGTTTTTCATCCAAATTTCCCTACAGCTGAGAAATGTTTTGATCACTCTGGTGGGACTTCCTACGTTGTTGGAGAGACCTGGGAAAAGCCGTATCAAGGCTGGATGATGGTGGATTGCACTTGTCTGGGAGAAGGCAGTGGACGTATCACCTGTACTTCTAGAAGTATGTTTTAACTCTTTATGCTCAAGATGAGGCCAGGTGTTGTTTTCTGGAATCCTAGAGAGACTTGTAATGTGATGTCACTTGGCGCACACCCGATAAGCCAGCAGGCTTTGGTCACATTTGGGTGTCGAGAAAAATCCAACCATCAACTTATTCTGCTACCTCAAAGAAAAGGAAAAAGTTTAATAAGGTCTTAGGCTATCAGCTGCTAAGAAAGAACCCAGATATTCATGTAAAGGCCAAATGTGCTGTGGACCTGAAGATTAGTTGCAAATGTTTAATCTAAATTATCACTGAGGTATTTTCCAAGCATTAAGAGCAAAGAAATCATTAAAATAACATGCAAATACCTCTTTGGGCACGTAGATACTATTTTCTTTAAAGACTTTATTTATTTTTTTGACAAAGGGAAACAGAGAGAGAGGGAGCACAAGCAGGGGGAGTGGGAGAGGGAGAAGCAGGCTTCCTGCCGAGCAGGGAGCCCAATGCAGGGCTCGATCCCAGGACCCCGGGATCACGACCTGAGCTGGAGGCAGATGCTTAACGACTGAGCCACCCAGGTGCCCCAGTATTTAACCATCTTAAAATATTCATCATCCAAATTTGAATTCTTTGCTAATAAAAAAAATAAGTCTTTCACAGAAAGTGGTAGTAATTCTGACAGTCTTTCCCAGAAACTTGCTGGTTCATTAGATCTTTTGCATTTAAAACCTGATTACGATCGTCAGACTTTCAAGACCTTGGTGGCGATGACTCAAACCCTCCTCTATCCTTTAAAGCTCTTCTGATAACAAGTTTGAGAGAAGTGCCTCAAAGAAAAGTCATTTATTCCAAAGTCCCCACTGTGTACAGGATGGTATAGGAACACAAAACTGAATTGGACATTAGCCCAGCCTCCGAAGAGCACTTAGTAAGTATGTCAGGGAGATGAGAAAGGCTTATACATATTCATCTTCTACAAGGCCCAATATTAAGGACTTCAAGACAAATACTGAGAATAGCGCTATGGGGGTTCAGGGAAGACCATCCTATTAGCTGGGGATTTGAGGAAACGCTGTAAGCAGCCATAATATCTTTATCCAGACCTCTCTTCTGGTGGTAGATAAATGTGGATGTGGATGTGTGTGGACTTAACATCAACCGTCTACTTACCTTCTCTCATCCAGTGCAGTGACTTTCTGATTCATACACAAATCGAATCCTCTCTTCTGTCGTTGTAGCATATGGGCAAACTGGATTCTGACTGAAACAATCTATTTGCCACACAGACTGACAGAAGTTTAGTTACAAATTATAAAATTCCATTTTTCCATGGAGGGTTACCACCGAGCAATTCAAAAGAAGCCATTTTATTGGTGATTTTAAGTAGGTGTGTGCTGTGGAAGAGGAAAAGAGAACATTTTAATCAAAGAAGTTGGTAGTCCCCTGAATTTTCTTACATAACAAATGAAAAAAGAGATGCTGCTATCTTTTTATAGCTTCTTTGGGGCAATTGGGGGAGACCTTTTGAAACCTACTTGCCTCCCTATTGCTTCTTATTTTCTAAAGATGATCCCCTGTTGAAAGGCTGGGTCATATATAGTAATTACTGGGAGAAAGCGGGGAGAGCCTGGGAAGGAAAGAGGGGGAAAAACAGAAAGCCAGGGAATGAATTTGATCAAAGGACCAATGTGAAAACAATTTTTTTAAAAAAAAATTAACGAATGAAAGATGATGAAAAAGTATTTTGGCAAACAGGGAAGTGAAACAAGACTAAATCATACAAAATCACACATCTCCCTTTCTGCTGGAACAAATGGAACCCCGTCTTTCAGAAGGTCCAAGCCTGTGCATCCTAGCCAGATATAAACGTATCACCAAAGAATAGCTCACCAAACTTTAAACTACAACCTTCTTCTTTTTGCGTTGACGACTCTGGTGCCTTTTCCCAGCTTGACCTGATTTGCATATTTAAATGCTTCCTTTCTGACACAGACAGATGCAATGATCAGGACACCAGGACATCCTACCGAATTGGAGATACATGGAGCAAGAAGGATAATCGGGGGAACCTGCTTCAGTGCATCTGCACGGGCAATGGCAGAGGGGAGTGGAAGTGTGAAAGGCACGCGTCTCTGCAGACCACGTCCACCGGTGAGGCGCAGAATTAGCGGGGCCGGACACAGGAAGGCATTTCAAAAAATATTTCTGCAGATCCATCTATCCTTTGATGTGCCATTTGAGGATGAGTTGCAGGGTTTCTGCTAATCATCTGAGTTCATTGACAGATTGTTGGTTGTTAAGACTTTGTTTCATATCAGGTTTTAAATTTAAATAAAAATGAAATAAAAATAGGTCTTAGGGGGGAAAAAGCAGTTTTAGCCCCAAGAGATTAAATGGACCTTTAAGGAAATGCTAATATTATAAGACCTACACAATTTATATATAGATATATATATGTACCCATATACATTCCCATGCAGATGCATTTTTAATACCTAAAGGGGATTTTAGTGGAAACGAAAGAGTTATGATGAGTTACATGACTACTTGATTCTTCTGCTAGGACAAGGGAAAAAAAGTACATTTGTTCTTTTTCAAAATGGAATATATTTCCTTGTCCTGACATTCAGCTTTCTTTGTAGCGGAAACAATCCTTTATGTGTGGTTTCCGTGCTCCAGCAAACTTTGTGGCATTCCATAAAATAATGCACAGTCATTTTCTTCATGTATTGGCATTCACAATTTGAGAAATTCAGAGGAGGCCTAGAGAAGAGAATGAAAGACACAATGTCTAAGCATTTAAAACAAACAAACAAAAAAAGTTTTCATTATTTCTAGTACAAGAACAAGATCTTTGCATTGTAGCTTGTTTTGTAAGAGTCTGAAGACAGAGATATGACGATCGAGAATGTGTGCTTGTTACCGTTCTTAATATGTTCTCATTAGGTTTTCACTACATAAGGTACTAGCATTGTTGCTTAGCCTTTTATCGACCAGTCATTTAGCTAAAAATATTTGTTTAGATTTTTCTCCCTTTGATGAGTTTTCATCTTATTCTGAGCACTTCCAAAGGTGAACAAGATTAGATTTGACAGTATCTTTGAATTATTTGATTTTTATCAGTGAAATTACTGCCAACCAAAAAAAGAAACAATTACAAATATCAATCTCCTGAAATAGTTTAAGAGGGTAATTGGGGTTTAATGGGGTAAAGATTCAATAAATGTTGTCCATTTTTATTTATGGAAAAGGTTCTGTTATTCAAAAAAGTTTGGGAAACATTGGGATAAACAAAATGGAACCTCCTTCTGTAGGATCTTTATGTTCCTTTGCATTGTGACTCTTCCTTCAGTGGAGTATATAAATACAGATGCCATCTCTTGCGTGAGTGGGACCTTGGGACCTGTTGTCTGTGAAGTGTCTTTGAGTTCTCAGGTTGAGCAGCACTTAGGTAGATGCTGAATTCAGTCTACCAGTTATCCTGGCATCAGTTCTGGCTCTTCTTCTGTGGGCCTGGCCTTTGGAAGAACAGATTTCCAAAAGCTTAAAGAAAAGATCAACATATTCTGTTGTCTTACTCTGAAAGGCAATGTGTTAAGAGGATTGATTGGTTTTAGAAACACACACACACACAAATTCCCAAATAATCCTGGGGAGAAACAAAATGTGGAGGGAGGGGCAACTTCTAGAGAATTCCAGGGCATTCTCTGATGAGTTCAGAGTTACACAGATGACCATGGGTCTGCTACAGAGTGGTCGGCACTTCTCAAAAACAATATCAGGAAGAGAAATGCCCAGTGACATTGAACTTAGGGGAGCGGCTAAGAGAGCGAGGGTGAAGTAGACCCTTCCAGCAGAAGGGAGAGGCATGAAGACAGCACAGGGTACATGAGGCAATGAGGAGATGAGGCATAGAGCAAGGAAGGAAGTGGAAGGGACTTAGGTGTGGAGGATTATGAAGGAGTGGACCATGAGCTTCCTGGGATGAGTGAGGAATTGTCAAGGGCATCTGCTCTGTTGAGTGACAGGATAATATCTGTGATTTAGAAATATAATCCCAGTAGCTCCAGATGAGCTGGAAGATGGAGACCATTTGGTGGACTCGTACAGATTATTTCCTAGGCTGAGTATAGAAGCTAATCAGAAAGGGAGGGTCATTTCTTTCCAGTTCAGGTCAGTAACACCATGGATTTCAGAGTGATCTGTATGGGACCCTGAAGATCCCAAGTCCAGAAGGGGTTAGTTGCTTTCTCTTATCCAGCTTTATGACTGTCCTTTCTCATGCCCTTAGGATCTGGCCCCTTCACAGATGTCCGAACAGCTATTTACCAGCCCCAGCCTCACCCCCAGCCTGCTCCGTATGGTCACTGTATCACAGACAGTGGTGTGGTTTACTCTGTGGGGATGCAGTGGCTGAAGACACAAGGAAATAAGCAAATGCTTTGCACTTGCCTGGGCAATGGAGTCAGCTGCCAAGAGACAGGTCTGCATCAACTTTTCAAAAAATAGTACTGATAACTTTTTATTACTTAATTTTTGAAAGGCAATACATTCATTTACCAAAGAAAGAAAGAAAGAAAGAAAGAAAGAAAGAAAGAAAGAAAGAAAGAAAGAAACAACAAAACAAACCAGAAAAGCTTATAATCTTTCCACCCTGTGATAACAAACAGGGTTGGCATTTCATATATTTTCTTCTAATCTTTTTAATCTATGTATATTTCTTTCCTGTAGTGGGAATTCAACTGCTATGTATTATCTTTATTTGTCTAAACTGTTGTTACAAGAGGGTTGCCTTCTGAGTAGCAAATCAACCATACCTTAGACTATAAATCGCCAATTTCTGGAGCTTCGTGGTGTAAACCTCTCAACAACCTAAAGCATTTCCTCTGGGCTACAACGCTGTAGTAACGATAACAGTAACAATCAGTACACTTGACTTTTCCCCGAGAATAGCCTCATGTGTTAATTATTAAGGCACCAACAGAGTTGTCTACATCCCTCCAGTATACCTTGAGCAGCATTCTTAATGAACCGCTATTGATATACCTTTACAAATGGGGAAACTGAGGCATGGCAGCAGCGGTGGCAACAAAGGACACGGGCAAAAGAACCCAGGTATCCCTCTAGGCGCAAAGGATAGGTTTCCTGAGCAACACATTTTGACCGATATTAACGCGGTGGTGATCTCTACTAGCAGCTCGAGGGCACATGCTTCCATCTCAATTAAGCTAGAAAGAAGCCGCCACTGGTGGGAGAGAAATGCAGCCCTATTTACCGAGACCCTTTTGGCTTGTGCTTGTAGCCATCACCCAGACTTACGGTGGCAATTCCAACGGGGAGCCGTGTGTCCTACCGTTCACCTACAACGGCAGAACTTTCTACTCCTGCACCACCGAAGGGCGACAGGACGGCCATCTATGGTGCAGCACCACCTCCAATTACGAGCAAGACCAGAAGTATTCCTTCTGTACAGACCACACCGGTGAGTGTCCCCAGGGGAAAATGCAACAGTGAGAAAAAGCCATTTCTCATCCCGGTTTTCATCGGCCAGCCTTCTAGCCATTCCATCTGGAGGCTGCCGAAGAAGTAGCACTTTTGTTCAATCTGGACCTCAGAGATGTGAAGCTAACTTAACCGCTGAAGATCCTTCCGTGTTTCCCAGTCCCCTTGGGAAATGACACCAAGGGGAAAGCCCTCCAGTTCCATTATTTTTGACACAGTTGGGATTATGATGTGGTTAAATATACAGGTATGTTAAAGTCCACAGGCAATCCCACAGGGCTCAAGAATACACAGGATGGACGCCGGAGAGCTTTTGCTGCTCTTCTGGTGAAAACTATGTCTTTTTCAAAGCAACCGTTCGGTCTTTTCTCTTTTGGCTGGGAAAATGAGAGTGAAATTGGATTTAAATCTATTTTGAAGGTGAAGGTGAATACGCTAAGGAAGCTTGCAGCTCTATGATCAGGCATTCTTTATTCAGGGGTAGACTTCCTGTGAATTAGCTCCAGAAACCCGGCTCACTCGGAACCTCCCTGTAGTTATGCCCCACTGTGCGCCACCAAGCTCTGTGGTCATGTTTGTCTTCCTATTTGTGTCCTCTTCTGGGCAGTTTTGGTTCAGACTCGAGGTGGGAATTCCAATGGTGCCTTATGTCACTTCCCCTTCCTGTACAACAACCACAACTACACGGACTGTACTTCTGAGGGCAGGAGGGACAACATGAAGTGGTGTGGAACCACGCCGAACTACGACGCTGACCAGAAGTTTGGATTCTGCCCCATGGCTGGTAAGATGGAGCCCTGTAGACACCCATTTATGGAGTAAGACAGAAGAATAGTGTCCACTTTACTCCCAGTTCACCCATTCAGTCTTAATTTTCAGACAGCACAAAACTTCATAAGATATACTTACATAAGATATACTTACACATCTGTGTAAGTATATATATTATTATATAGTATATATAATTATATATTATATAGTATATATATAATAATATATAGTATATATCTATTATATATAGTATATAATTATTTATGTTATTATAAGATTGTTTTGATATAATTTAATGTCCAAAAATATATAAATACATTAAAAATACTTTTTAAAACATTTGGAAAGGCCAATTTTTCACAGGTTTGTCATTTGTAAGGAGCAGACAACTGGGCTGCTTAGCACATTTCATGTGTAACTACTGTAGTCACAGACCTACAATATTTACACATAACTGTGGTTCAACTAGAATAAACTGTCTCACTTATGAAATACCAAAATGGCCCAAACTCTATGTTTTCTGACAAGCATGGGACCTTTTCTGGCTTCAAGGGGGATCTAGTTAGTATGCATGGTGAAAGGGGAGCCAATACCTTTTGTTTTCAAATTTCAAGAACCCCGTAGATTACATTTGATCTTCTCTTTATAGAACCAAGAACCACGCACTATCGTCAACTGTTCGTATAAGGCAATGAAACCCAAGAACACTACTTATATTCACTTTCATTTCTTTCAACAAAAGAGATTGTTGGATTTAGAAGAAAACCATGCTTTTGCTTGCAATTCTCTACCCAAACACATAGTTTCCCTTTGGGATAGAATAGATTGGAAGTAGAAAAAGTTATGGGGCAGTCATCAACATCAGTCTTCTAGAACAATGCAGACCTGTTGTGTGAATGTGTAGGTATTATCATGGTTTAACATCCCCCCACCCTTCCTGCAATGAATCCCCACAACATGCTTCACCTTTGGACGAGGTTTGCTCTCTCTGGGACTCGAAACTCTACATATGCCCAGAGCAGCACTGAGACGTCTTTGAGGCACGCCAGACTGCTTCCCAAGTGAGAGTTCTTAGGATAACCAAGCTGGACGGATAATACTGCATATGTTTTTAGACCTTGTGATCATTTCTCCATCCATTTCCCTACAGCCCACGAAGAAATCTGTACAACCAACGAAGGGGTCATGTATCGCATTGGAGATCAGTGGGACAAACAGCACGATATGGGCCACATGATGAGGTGCACATGCGTTGGGAATGGTCGTGGAGAATGGACTTGTGTTGCCTACTCCCAACTCCGAGGTATGCTTGCTCATTAATGAGAACATTTGATAGGAACAAGAGTGCAGAGAGGACCAAGTTTGTAGGTGAAAACTTGTACTTTACCAAAAGCAGGAGAGCAAGTATGCAATGCCACGCCATGAGTCTCCTGTGCATGATGAGCTTCTTAGGTTAGGCAGCCAGTGGAGAAAAGCTGGCAGAGCAGTTCTAAAATTCTGAAGCATTCCCATGATGTGAGTACTTACGCTGAGCTGAGAAGATGACCCCAAAGGCTAGAACGCAATCATCTGGTCCTTTTAGCTTTTAGTTAGGCCATTAGAGTCTAGAAAAGACTGGATAATTTCTGTAAGGAAAAGAGACTTTGCTGTTTTTTTAAAAAGATTTTATTTATTTATTTTTTATTTTATTTATTTATTTCTCAAGAAAGAGAGAGAGAGGGCGTGCACACAAGTGGGGGGAGGGGCAGAAGGAGAGGAAGAAGCAGACTCCCCGCGGAGCAGGGAGCCTGGCAAGGGGCTCTATCCCAGAACCCTGAGATCATGACCTGAGCCAAAGGCAGACGCTTAACCGACTGGGCCACCCAGGTGCCCTGAGACTTTGCTGTTCTACAATCAGACCCTTGCAGATCCAAACTGAAGGTGATAGAGAGACCTATTTCTTTTGCTCAGTGCAATTTTTTTCCTTTGGATCCTAGTATTTAATATAGGGACGGCGATTCATTAAAACCATTTTAGTACTTCTGTTTCTTTGATTTGAAAACTAAGATTTAGGTAGAACTCTGAGCTAATAAATAGTTCATGTAACTGGTATGTTGACATTGTCCTGAACTTATTCTCCTTTTGTGGGTAACTCACTCCAGTAATAATAATTCCATATGACGTTGCAGAATTGAAAGGAATCCTAGAAAGACATACAGACCAACTCTTCACTTTCCAGATGAAGAAGCTGAGAGACCCAAAGGGGGAAAGTCATTTTCTCAGGATCTGACAGAGAGTTAGGAACAGAGTTGGCCTAATTTTCTTTTTAATTTCACAAATGATCAGACCATCACGCCCTGCTGGGTGCTCCATAAGTATGTTTGATCTTCATCCCTATTTCTCAGAGCAAGCAGAGACCTGAAGGACATTATCAACTAAGCAAGAACTTTTCCAAAAGTAAAACACACATTTGTTCAAAAATTGCCTTTCCACAGGAAGGCATATTTTACCACATTCTGTAGTTGTATGTACTTTGACCTCTGATATTTAAGTTTATAAGAAAGAGTTTAAGAAAGAGAGAATTATTTTTTCCAAAAATTGTATTCCTGACCAAGCTTTGAAAAAGTATTAATTCTATGCTCGTAGAAAAGTTCTTTTAGTGGGAGGTGTTGATAATTTAGTGGAAAAAACTGTATGCTTTGAAAAGCATGGTATTAAAAAAAAAAAGAAAAGCATGGTATTTTGGGGGCACCTGGGAGCTCAGTTGGTTAGGCATCCTGCTCTTAATTTCAGCTTGGGTCATGATCTCAGGGTCGTAAATTCGAGCTCCTTGTCATCGTGGAATCTGCTTGAGATTCTCTCTCTCCCTCTACCCCTCCCCCAGCTTGCATATGCTCTCTCTCTCTCTCTCTCAAATAAATAAATGTTAAAAAAAAAAAAAGAAAAAGAAAAGCATGGCATTTTTTAATTTCATCGTGAAACTTAAAAAAGCTCTCCACCTTCCCACTGGTTCCTAAACAGATCAGTGCATTGTTGACGACATCACCTACAACGTGAATGACACATTCCACAAGCGTCATGAAGAGGGACACATGCTGAATTGTACCTGCTTTGGTCAGGGCCGGGGCAGATGGAAGTGCGATCCCATTGGTAATTAGCCCTCATGTCTCTAGATGGTTTTGGATGCTGGGACTAGTTAACGAGCTTCAGATAAGGAGAGCTATTTCATATTACATCATTGAATTTGACTCCAGACTTTGATCAGTGGTTTGTAGAGAGCTTTGTAAAATCTTTTCTCTAATCATGACCCAGTATATCAACTTGATATTGGTAGTCATCTATTACTGAGTTTGGTAACCCATTCAGATTTATTTTAATGGAATGGAATCAGTTCTTTGGTTCTGAATTATAAAGAGAGTCCATGTTATGAAAGAGAACCTTTCTTTGCTGACTGTGCAGATGCTCATGCCATTAAATACCTCCTTCCAAATACTTTATTTTTCTTGGCTGCCCTTTTTGATAGATCTAAGCAAATAGGGAAGGTCGAGCCTTAACAGAGCTGCAGGCCAGCTTTAAGGTAATCCCTTAATATTCCTTTACTAAAAGAGACCTGTTGCTCACTAAGAAACCAAACTGGTCAGATGAGTTTGTTTGACCTGAGATGATCAAAGCCTGAGAGGTCTTTTCAGAAACTGCTCAGCAAGTATTAACTAGATTAAAATCTAGTTCATCCATTTACATGTAAAATTAAGCCCTCCAATGTTTAAAGAGGTATATAAAGTGTTATTTTGTCCTCACTATTCAAATGGTAAATCAGTTGCATTATAATGTAGGCAAAATAAAATATCTGATTTAGTTTCTCAACTTGATATTCAAAATGTCAGTATGTCCTGAAATCTAAATCATAAAATTTTTATTTAGAACTGCTGTCTTTTTAGAAGACTAAACATTTCTTCCAGTGGGCACTTGTTTACCGCTATTTACTGCCAGTTGTCCCGTAAGGTAAAAGATAGGAACAAAATACTGTGTAACCGCGTATACTTGTAAGGATAGTTGCAAGTTTCCATTGAAACTAAGAACGTATGCTCCTTGCTCACTTGCTGGAGATGCTGAAATTCGGTTTGTAGCTCTCCATGTTTAGTGCTGCTTCTTTCACTTTGTATCTATTTCAGACCAATGCCAGGATTCAGAAACCCGGACATTTTATCAAATTGGAGACTCGTGGGAGAAGTATGTGCATGGCGTCAGGTACCAATGTTACTGCTATGGCCGTGGCATTGGGGAGTGGCATTGCCAGCCATTGCAGACTTATCCAGGTAAGTAGCTGGGGTAATGCAAACCGACCACTTCCACCTGAGTTGCAAAAACGGGGTGGCATCATTGCTTTTAATTCTCTGATCCCTGCATCAGCTTCCTCTCTCTTTGCCATCTTTTTCTCTGATCATGATCTAAGAATCAGATTTTTGACTCAAATGATTTTCTTTCCTCCCCAGTCAAGTACAAGATGTGCCAGGCTGGGAAAATGTGCCTGTGTGTAAGTTTGTTTCTGAACACTGCAGAGCATTCCATTAGGTTAAAACACTCAGGCTAATTTGATCTCCTGTCTGCACATGGGAATAGAAACCGTGCAGTGAGCTACGCTGGGAGCGAAGCGTTGGGACTTTATGTCGTGACTCTCGACAGAGAGGTTGCATACAGGGATGTCATGGAATACAACGTAGGGTACGTGTGTTCACTCAACATTTCAGCCAGGGCCTCTTTGTGTCCAAATTTTCATTTGTTTGATCAGTTGGAGTCTAGAACAAAGTATTCTGGGTCAAGAGTTGAGCAATTTGGTCAATTTTCTGCCCACGCAGTTCAAATACTCCCAAATGTTTATTGCTGGGGTTTTCTTTTTTTCTAAGGTCACAAGACATAATGCCTAGCTGTAGGTGTGATTAACTCATTTTAGGAAAAAAAACAATTTTTAAAAATTTAATTATGATAAGACATGGTGAATTATGAAGCTCTCATCTTTAGGTACCAGTTTCTTGAGCAACTACAGAGGTGCAAATCCTCCTAGACCTCTGTTAACTTTAGACTTGAAACATGGCCAGCATTCAGAAACAAAAACAAGTTTTCAGAACGTCAGAACCTGTCTCTGACAGAAATTAAGATTAAGTAAACTAAATACCTCCATAGTGTAGTAAGAGATTCACTACCGTGGAGAACCAGGTATGGAACAATTTGGCCAAAGGTAGAATTTGCCAAAGACATGGGTCCCTGCTGTATGTGTGGTGAAAGAGATCCATGTCAAACTCCACTCATCATTTTCTCATTTGTAAAATGGGGAGATTAAAGCTGATTGCCTTTAAGGTTCCTTCTAGCACTCACCATCTAACAGATCTCTGATCCTAAGTACTAACCACCCAGATACACCCTTTCCACAAACTTGGAAGAAACCTACCTCTCCCTAACCCTCAGTCGCTGTCAGGGCTGTCGAAGTTGACCTTGCCTTAAACAGGCTCACAGCACAAATTAACCTGGCTCTTAAATTGTATTTCATGGCAGATTTGGAGGTAAGAATCACTTAAAATAATTTTTGTTGTTGTTTAATAATTTTTTTAAAAATCTGACTGCAGAAAAACCTGAAGTTCAGAAATTATATAATTGGTTTTCTTCTTTAATGAGGCAATTAAAGGATAGAAACTTTTAAAGAAACACTCTCTAGTTTCTATGTTTAGGATTGTTATTGGTGTGGCAGTTTGTCAAAAATCGTCCTCCAATTTAGAGAGAAATTTTTTTCTCACTCTTTTAAAATGAGCCTGTTCACGAAGCAACTCACTGGAAGCATTTTGGTGGACGTGACAAGGGTGAAATCCAAATGGAAAGGAAGGGAGCCTTCTGCTTTGGAGTTTTACAAGTTGACTTTGCTCCTACTTTTTAAAAAGGGTCAGAGGAATGCCCATTGAACATGGAGGAGGGGATTTAGAGAGGGGATTGGTGTTTGCCCTCAGTACGAGGTTGGGCGCTTATCTCTGTGCCTGGTTTGCTCAAGGGTTCATGCCTAGCACACGGGGCTTTATGAGTGTGGGAAGAATAAAGGAGCCACAGATGACCAGCAGACTGTCTCGGAGCCTTGCCCTGTTGGCTCCTTCTACAGAGAGGATTTGGTGGAGTTGTTCAAACTAACAGAAGATAAGAGGCATTTGGTTTGTCAATAAACAGCTAGGAAAGCACAGATCTCAGCAAATAAAATAGAGAAAAAAGGACTGAGTTGCAAACTCATAAATATTTAACTTCCCCAGGGTCATCGTTACTAGAAATGATTCATTTCTGCCTTATTTTAAACTGATTTTTTTTTTAAGATTTCATTTATTTATTTGAGAGAGAGACAATGAGAGAGAGCGAGTACATGAGAGGGGGGAGGGTCAGAGGGAGAAGCAGACTCCCTGCAGAGCAGGGAGCCCGATGCGGGACTCGATCCCGGGACTCCAGGATCATGACCTGAGCCGAAGGCAGTCGCCCAACCAACTGAGCCACCCAGGGGCCCTTAAGCTGATTTTTAAAAGCATACACATCGTGTCATATTTTTACTTAACTGTCTTATGGTTAGCCTGATCAGATTGAATAAGAGAGGGAGTCAAGTTTTTACAATGGTAATTGCTAGTATATACCAGTTAGGTTAATTTTAGTTTTATCAAATTCAACTGACGTAAATGATGTCAGAATTTTCATATTTCCTGTTTTCAGATCATATGTAGATTAAGGTAGAGTGGTAATCAGAATTTAGTTGACCTCACAAATGATGGACACGGTCTGGTCTCTTTTCTTTCTGAACAAAAATATACTAAATGCATGAAATCCACACTGCCATTCAGTGCAGCCTCCTTAAGGGTGGGCTATGGTGCAAGCGTAAATTTCAAAACCTACAATTTCGGACCAGTGCTTGAAGTTTTAGAAAGAAAAGAAACTTCTGTAGTTTTGCTCCGTCACGGAGGTACAAACCACTGAGTCGCATTTTCCTTTTCCCACCCCCTCCTCATGGACCCAGGAACATGATTAGAGTTAAAGGTGAGCAGTGAAACTTAATAGACATTTTACCATCATAAACTTTTGCTTTTAATTAAAAGCTGGTTTTTTTTAGAGCAGTTTTAGGTTCCCAGTAAAATTGAAAGGTACAGAGCTTTCCCATATAGCCCTTGCCCCCACACATGCACAGCCTCCCCTATTACGGACACCCCCCACCGGAGTGGCGCATTTGTTACAACCGAGAAATCTGCATCGCCCCGTTTTCACCCAAAGTCTATGGTTTACATTAAGGATCACTCTCGGTGTTGTACATTCTGTGGCATCATACACTTTTTTTCTTCCTTCAAAATCATGATTGCCAAACTAAGTAAAATACGTATCAGGTGTCTCCTTACTTAAGGAAATTATAGTAGGACTTCTTTAGAGGATCGATATTTAAACAGCCTTACACCAATTATTGTGAATAATTTAAGGACGTGATATTTCTGTATTTACTGATGTTCACAGAAGTCACATCTCTGACATTTTGCTTCATTATTTGTCTTATTTATTTAAATTTATTAAATTAAATAAATTTAAGTACGCTTATTTATATTTGTGAGGATCTTTATAAACAGAAGGCGTAATTTAAAAAGTGACATGAAATTAACTTCTGCCAGTTGATTAAAACAAACATCCTGCCATGTTCTGTGAAATATACACTATTTTAGAATGGAAAACTGAGAATTTTATGCATGGATTTTGGTGTTCAGGTGGCTTAGAAATACGTGCATTAAATGAAATTAAGATTCAGAGAATAGTTGTTACTCTTTGAATTATTCCCAAAACTTTTGAGTCTACAAAGATATGCAAGTTTTGTATTTGTTCTGCCATAGAATACTTTGTTTTCAAAGAGAATTGAACAGCAAAGATAATAATTAAGTTTGAGGGGCGCCTGGGTGGCTCAGTCGTTAAGCGTCTGCCTTCGGCTCAGGTCATGATCCCAGGGTCCTGGGATCAAGCCCCGCATTGGGCTCCTGCTCTGCGGGAAGCCTGCTTCTCCCTCTCCCTCTCCCTCCCCCCTGCTTGTGTTCCCTCTCTCACTGTGTCTCTCTCTGTCAAATAAATAAATACAAATCTTAAAAAAAAAAATAATTAAGTTTGAAAATCACTATTTTTTTTCCCTAAGAGCTTTCAGAAAACTTAAATCTGTTAACAAGTGAAATGCTTTATGAAACTTGCAAAACGTTGCTTTTTTTTGATAGAGTGGCAGTTAGAAATTCTTGGAAAGGTTATGACAAGGAACTTTATTTCTAATAAGTAGAACACTGATTGGCATCATAAAAAAAGACAGTGTTTAGGAAAAAGATGGTGTTCTGTTCTTCAAGCTTAAATTCTCTAGCTATTTCATTATTATCCTAAATGGAGTCTACACTATTAAGAAATTAATTCTACTTACCTTATATGTTTTTTTCTTAAAAAAAAAAGAAAAAGAAGAAGAAGAAGAAGAACCAAAACCAGGCTTTGAATTTTGTTGGAAACAGTCATACATATCGAGATGTGGAAATACTGAATTTAGTATATACTTTAAAATGCCATTTCAGTTGGAAACTGCTTTTGGAAAAAAAAAAGTTTGACCTCTTAATAATTTGAGCACTCAGTAGTAGGATTTTAGGGTATACTTATCGAGTAAAACTAAAACTAAAACTTTCCCCCTAACTAATAGGATGCTTAGGCTGATAAGAAATAAAACTGAGTCTTGGGGCATCTGTCTGGCTCAGTCAAATGAGCATGCAACTCTTGATCTTGGGGTCATGAGTTCGAGCCCCACGTTGGATATAGAGATTACTTAAATAAAACTTAAAAAAAAAAGAAATAAAACTGAGTCTGTAATTATTCATTAAGGATTCTACCCCACTTAGAAATATGTGTGCTTTATATCATGTCATATAGCCTTTGGAATGTTTCCTTCTTAGTGGGTAGATGCATTCTTGATGAAAGCCTTCACAAATGAGAATTTGCTTTAAAGAAGCTTAGTATGATAAATAAATAGAGTTTGGGTTCTGTGTCACTTTATTTGGCTTAGAGTAGTTTCGCAATTTTCTCAAAATTCTTACTTTGAAAATGGAGAGGAAAGCAAACTGAGAGGCATTTTTCACATTTTATTTGCTATAAACAAGTTCTATTTGCATTTCTCATGTGATGGACAGTGATCTATTGACTAAGAAAGGATTTTGTTGTGTTGATTTCCAGGGTGAGGATGTAAAAAAGTAATCCAAGAATTTTTTTTTTTACTCTACTCACATTTACTGATAAGTAAAACTGTCTTTTAATGATGGCCATCCATGTGCACTAAATTTTAAGCTGAAGTAAGTGAGTACCCAAGATCACCGAATCTCACATTTTCATTTTCAGGCACAACTGGTCCCGTCCAAGTAATCATCACTGAGACCCCCAGTCAACCCAATTCTCACCCCATCCAGTGGAATGCCCCAGAACCATCTCACATTTCCAAGTACATTCTCAGATGGAAGCCTGTGAGTATCCCGCTCAGAAACTGCACACTGAGACTACTGAAATTAACACATTCTAAACATTTTTTTTTCCAGCTTTTGAGCCAATAAATATGATTAACTATCCGTGACTTGACATACAGATTTAGCTTTTTTGGTATTTAGAAGGATTTAGAAAGATTTGTTATTTAGAAAATCTTCTTAACAAGGACTTAGAAATGATAATGCCTGAAACAATTCTTCCCCAATATGGGAAGAGAATCTAAAGGTTTTATATGTCTTGCAACTCTATCAGAGGAAAACAATGATTGGCATCATTTCCATGATTGAAAAATTAATCTTTAGCTCTTTGGGTTCACTTTTGAAGGGAGTACTTCTTAAAACATTATTTTTGATCCTTTGAAGTTATTTAGATAGAAGGGGAAAAGATGGTGCAAGGGAAGAATACAGAGGAGTGATGGTTTGTTTAAAAAGTGAACCTTGTGATTTTCTAACAAGAACCATCTAGAAATTGAAGAAATCATACAGAAATCATATTGGTCTAGTAAGCTTTAGTTTTTCTTACCCTTCAAACCTGTCTGCTATACCTCCAAAATTCATGACTCATAACTTGAGAAACACTATTTTAAACACAGGACAAAAATGCCCACTCTTAGCCATAGCTATTAAATTCTAGCAATTAAAAGCAAAATGAGGGGGTGCCTGGGTGGCTCAGTCAGTTGAGCATCTGCCTTCAGCTCGGGTCCTGATCCCAGGGTTCTGTTCAGCATCAGTTCCCTGATCAGCGGGGAGCCTGGTTCTCCCTCTCCTCCGTGCCTCCCCACCTGCGCCTACTCTGTCTGTCTCTTATAATAAATAAATGAATGAATAAATGAATGAACGAATGAATAAATAAATAAATAAATAAAAACTTTTGACTTACTAATGCAGTTAACTCTTGGGGAAAAATTCAAGCTGTGAAATCTTTTTTTTTTTTTTTTTTTTGGTAGTATACTCAGTACTCTTGTCCATAGTATGTGGAGTAGCCATTTCCAGAACTTTGTATCTAGTAGATGTTAGTCAATGAGATCACTATATTGTCCCCTCAGATACCTCCTTGTCTCTCATCATTTTGTTTCATCACCAATTTTATTTACTTTAAAGCTAACTCTGAAGTGTTATGTGAGGTCTCTGTAATTTGGGACACTTACAGAGAGGTATAAAATGTACATTGAATTGGGAAATCTTCAAAGAAGCTGCAGTGATGAATTTCTTTGAGATTTTCAACAATTAAGAATTTTCAGGTTTTTCCTCAATGGATGTTACCTGAGAGTTTGTTTTTTCTGATAGCTAATTGTCTAGAAAAGTTCACATTGAATGAAAGATTTATCATTAAATCTGAGCTAATTGTCATGATTAATTGCAGTGTTTTTTTTTTCAGGGTATTTGAGTTAAAATTTAAATTTAAGATATACAAGGATCCGTTTCATTGATTTCAAAAATATAAATGGACACTTGAGTATTTGAATTATTGAGGAACTGGTTGATTGGATAATTTAAAAAACTCACTGGGCATTAAAAATGTATTTTGACTTAGTTTAGAATATTTACACTTAAAAGGATCTCATCTTGTTTGAAGTAAGGCCGTTTCTTTTCCACACATTTTATTGCAATGAGTTTTGTGATCCATGACATGTTAATGAAGTTGGACAGGATGTGAAAATGTAAACTGGAATCAAAGATTAAATAAACCAAAATCACATTCTTTTTCAGTCTTGCCCAAAGTTGGGAACTGCTTTTGATGGGGTAATTCATATCCAAGAATGAGCCTTCAGCCAGACCAGTGGAACCTTATATGTGATGGTCCCAGGAACTGAGTCACAAAGCAGTATTATATTTTTGACTATTTCTGCAAGGCAAGAAATTTGTATCCTACTAAGTGAAAGAGTATAGAGCCTTTTCCCACTTCAGAGAAGAATTTATCTCTCTTCATCGTAGAAATTTAAAAAATGGGAGAGGCAAAACTTGGGTTCATCATCAGTCTGGCAAAAAAGGAAGGTGCCCAGTGCCTGCGACTGTGTGACCTTGGTCATGTCACACCTCCCTGTTTCTTCACCTGTAAAATGAGGGTAATTATACCATTAACTTGGAGGAAAGGAGAGATGGAGTTTAAATGAGTGAATGCAAGTAAAACAGCACAAAGCCTGGCACACAAAGAGCTACCAGTAAATATTAGCTATGATAATAATTATTATTAATATTAAACTCTGCTAAAGATCCCTATCCCTTTAGCAGAGATAAAGATATATCTCTGCTAAAGATTCTGATTCCAGTTTTCCATGATTTTCTTCCACAGCGGCGCTGCCTAGGTCCCTCCTTCTTTGAAGATTACTCAGTATCATCTCTGAATGTTCATCCTTGGGAATACTTATATGACTTCTTTTCTTTTAAATCTTTAGAAAAATTCTCCAGGCCGTTGGAAGGAAGCCACCATTCCCGGCCACTTGAATTCGTACACCATCAAAGGCCTGACGCCAGGCGTGGTATATGAGGGACAGCTCATCAGTGTCCAGCACTATGGCCACCGAGAGGTGACACGCTTTGACTTCACCACCACCAGCACCAGCCCCGCGGTGACCAGTATGTATGCCACCCATCCTCATGGCTGTGCCTGTGTTCCTCAGCACGTGGTTCCTGTGTTCCTCAGGAAGTGGTTTGCTTCCCAAGTCCTATTCCTCCGTGGATGGCACCAACACTTTTTTTTTTTTAAAATGGTGTCCTTTGGATGACAGTAGTAAATGTTCTCCAGTGGCTGAAGGCTCCCTTTCCCCTTTCTGTCACCCTCTAGGCAACACCGTGACAGGAGAGACGACACCCCTTTCTCCCGTTGTGGCCACTTCTGAATCTGTGACCGAAATCACGGCCAGCAGCTTTGTGGTCTCATGGGTCTCAGCTTCAGACACCGTGTCAGGATTCCGTGTGGAATACGAGCTGAGTGAGGAGGGAGATGAGCCACAGTATCTCGGTAAGCTAAATGTGCCATCATGACAGCTTTGGAACTAGTTGACGGCTCGTACTGAACAAACTTCCGCTGTGAGGAAGGGAAAGATGACCTTTCTAGAACTGAGCTGGGTTTTTCCTAAGCCATGCTCACATTTTCCTGGTCCCCAATATGAGCTGCATTATGCATTCGCCTGGGCACAGGTCTATACAACCATAGTGTTTTCTTTTATATATATATATATAATTTTTTAAATAGATTTTATTTATTTATTTATTTGGGAGAGAGCGTGGGGAGAGGAGCAGAGGGAGAGGGACAAGTAGACTCTGCACTCAATGCAGAGACCTATGTGGGGCTTGATCTCAGGACCCTGAGATTGTGACCTGAGCCGAAATCGAGTCAGACACTCAACTGACTGAGCCACCCAGGTGCTCCTAGGGCTTTCTTTAGGGAAGTGATTGCCACTTTGAGGACCACAGCAGAAAATGTTAGCCTTTGGGGGTACACAGTACCCTCATTAATGCTTTTTAAATTCTCATGGTTAGGGGACTTTTAAAAACTTTATTGTAGCAAAATATATCATAGGCATAGAGCTTGATGAATTTTTATAAAGTGGACACACCCATGTGACCAGCACCCAGATCAGGAAAAAGAATATCCCTCCTACCCCATCGTCCCCTGCCCATAACCATCACCCTGACTTCTAACTACAGAGAGCTATTTTTACAAATTGGGGGTGGATTATAAAAATTATGTATCTTTAGAGAAAAAATTTAGAAAAATGGTAAACAAAAGAAAAATTATCCCATAATGCATCGATAATTACTGATTATCCATTAGCACATTTCCTTCTAGACTTGCCCCCTTCCCTTATGAATATATAGTTTTAAGAATATCCCTCTTCTAGTCTGTGGAGTGATTTCAGGGGTTGGTTTGCTCTGACTGGTAACCTTTCCTTTTTATTTTAAAGATCTTCCAAGCACGGCCACTTCTGTGAACATCCCTGACCTGCTTCCTGGTCGAAAATACATTGTAAATGTCTATCAGATATCTGAAGAAGGAGAACAGAGTCTGATCCTGTCTACTTCGCAGACAACAGGTACACATGTACTAGGCGCTGTGAAGAGAATCTTTTTTCTCTAGAACAGGCCTAGAGCAATATTTCCTGACTGTTTTCCTTGGGTGTTCCTTTCTTTTTCTGTTAGCACCTGATGCTCCTCCTGACCCTGCTGTGGACCGAGTGGATGACACCTCGATTGTTGTTCGCTGGAGCAGACCCCAGGCACCCATCACGGGTGAGGTTGGCCTCCTTGGCTGCCAAGTTCATCTTGACAGCACGGGTGGTGAGGGAGCCAATTCTGATCTGTGGACAGAGATACCACTTAACTCTCCTACATAACTCTAGACTAGGGTAAAGGTGTGTGTGTGTGTGTGTGTATAATAGTAATTCAGAATGTGATTATTTTCAAGTCTTAACTGCTCGACTTTCTTACAGATCATTTCCCACCATGTCCACTTTATTGACCCCCTACACACACACACACACACACACAACACACAACCTCGAAAGCCAGCTCACTGACTTATTAAACCAGGCATTTCTGAGATCGAAGAGGGGTAATTTTTCTGAAAACCTCACTCTAAGATTTAGTCTTAAAGAGGTAGCTCAGTTGCCTTCTTAGCTCATTAAGTTACTCAGCTGCCTCTGAAGTTTCTAAAAGACACAGACAATGCTAGACAATCTGCACTCAAGGTGGTTCATTAATTGCTTTCATTGCCCAGAGCTCGAAGAGAAGAAATCGTTTTCACATGAATATTTTCACCTCATGGCATCTCTAATAGACATTTATTAGGATATCAGGTCTTCAAGGATGATATTTATTATTAAGAAGGATTGCATGGCTGCTCTTATTTTATCTTTGTACTGAATAGTCCTTATAAGAAGTGGCAACATCTAAAGAGTCAGAAAGCATCACTAGTTCTTAACTAATCAAGCAAGCTGCTAAGGGTTTTTCTGAGAAGAGGGATTTATGACTCATTAAACCTCTGTTTCATAAAACTGTGTGGCTAACGTTTTCCCCTTGATCTGCAGGATACAGAATAGTGTATTCGCCGTCGGTAGAAGGTAGTAGCACAGAACTCAACCTTCCTGAAACTGCCAACTCAGTCACCCTCAGTGACTTGCAACCTGGCGTTCAGTATAACATCACCATCTACGCGGTGGAAGAAAACCAAGAAAGTACTCCTGTTTTCATCCAACAAGAAACCACTGGCGTCCCGCGTTCAGGTAACTTAAAGCCACCTCCTGTGGTATCATATCTCTTAGGGTTTACCCAGGTAACACATTTAACCTCACTTTTGTGGGAGGAATAAAACTGCCCTTGGATTGCGCTCATTTCCTCAGCCTGCTGGGGAGGACCAGAAGTGTAAGATGAAAGAATTATTATTTCTGTGGGAGGGTTGTTTTGTCTCTGTCAACGGTTCCTATATGCAAGTAATCTTATAGATTAGTTTATCCCTCAACTTAAGAAATTTGGCTGAAATGTCCACACTATAAACTAACTTATCAAGGCTGGCTATTGGCCTTCCTGATTACAAACTGACACATAAAGCCTTCATATTTTTCCCCAGAAACTTCAGTGTTCAGTCATCTGTTACTTTTAAGTTTTACAAAATGGTTCAGTAAAATGCAAACCACATTTTTTCTGTTGTCACAATTAGGATTTTTTTTTTAATTTTATTTTTTGTGTGTTTATTTTAAACTCCTTGATAGGACAATACATTGGAAACTCATCTGCTTAGCTACACATTTTAGGTAAAATAAAATAAAACGCTTCAAATGTCATACGTAAACAGGATGACTGAACCAGAGAAAATATAAGCAAAAACACATATTTTCTGGTGAAGAGACAAAACCTAGCATTGCTTTGGAATGAGAGGCACCATGAATTTTCTATACACATCTGGGAAATTGGCTTAAAAAAAAATACTCTTCAGGAGGAATTGTGAATGACCGGTTGGCTCTTGTCTGTTAGATGAAGTTCCTCCTCCCCGGGACCTGCAGTTTGTGGAAGTGACAGATGTGAAGGTCACCATCATGTGGACACCCCCTGAGAGTGCAGTGACCGGCTACCGTGTGGACGTGATCCCCGTCAGCCTGCCTGGGGAACACGGGCAGAGGCTGCCCATCAGCAGGAACGCCTTTGTGGAAGTCACTGGCCTGTCCCCCGGGGTCACCTATCACTTCAAAGTCTTCGCTGTGAACCAAGGGCGGGAGAGCAAGCCTCTGACGGCAGAGCAAACGACCAGTATGTCTTGCTTCTGACTATCTCCACCCCAGGTTCTCCACCCTGACTTCCAATCTGTGGTGAATGCACAGCAAACCGTTAACTCCTAGGGGTACAGTTAGAGATGGGGAACTACCCAGTGGAGAAGAGAATGCGTGGTGGACATAAAACCCGTTAACACTTCGAAACAAAATGGAGATCAGCTCCATGGATGCTAAACGGTGACCCATTTCCCAAATACACGTATCCATGTAATGGCCCCGAGAGAGGGGAACTTAAGAGAACCTGATTTTCTTTGCTGACAGAGACATGGATTGTAAATTTGAGGATATTTTCTGTAACTAAAAATATCTAGATCAAACTGCAAATGTGTGCTCCTAACCCTTTTATAGAATTATTTATAAATAGTAATTGCTAAAACAGTTATTGCATATGAAGTCCCAGGGTCTCTGCTCAGTTCATGGTCCTTATAGTTAATACTCTTTTTGACCTAATGAAAAAGGTCTTCTTATCCGCTTTGGATTCATGAAGCAATTGAAGCTCATACAAAATTCTGCTGTTTGTGAAGTCCAAGAGCTAGGAAACAATGGAGCTGGATCCACATAGAATTTTGCCTTGTGACTCCATGTCCCGTTCTTTCAGTTATTATATTTGACTACCTCTTAAGCACTTCCTTCATCTGAAAAGTGTTTTAATTTACTGCAGGGAAAGTGCTAGCTATCACCCTCAAGAAAACTCACAGTTTGTGTGATTCTTTCTGATAGTGCACCCTCACCAGCATCCTACCGTGATTCTGACAGATATGCTATAATTATTATCTAATACGGATTATGCAAAAATTACTTTTATTCCTCTAGCAAAGGACTATTCATTCAATACATGCAGACAATTTTCTTTACATTCCCTGTAGAGGTTTCATCTTGCCCTCGTTTTATTGGCCTTGTCTCTCATGTCTTAACCAGTTTGGTTCAGAGCACATTGTGGTATTCACAAGTGGTTTTTTTGGTTATTGTTTCTGTTTTGATAATGCTATCTCAATAATGTTAGTATAATTTCAGAGGGTGATGGGAAAGTCATGCTGGAAAATTCCACTTTCCTCAGGATCAAAGTCAAGCAAAAAAAAAAAAAAAAGTCAGCAATTTCTCACGATTGACACCATTTTGCAAAGTTCCGTGTAGCACTCCATCTCATAATAGCTCCACATTTCCAAGGTTTTGAGTTTTACTTAGTTTCCACCTTAAGAAAGGTTTAGAAAATTCAGTCAAGCTTTTGACTTTCCGTATGATCATTCCTGAGGGTCAAATATTTCTTGATGTGTTTCATCTTTTTTTCTAGGATTGGATGCTCCCACTAACCTCCAGTTTACCAACGAAACTGACTCAACTGTCTTAGTGACCTGGACTCCAACTCGGGCCCAGATAGCCGGGTACCGACTGACTGTGGGCCCGACCCGGGGAGGCCAGCCCAAGCACTACAACGTGGGGCCCTCGGCCACGCAGTACCCCCTGAGGAATCTGCAGCCTGGGTCTGAGTACACCGCATCCCTCGTGGCTGTCAAAGGCAACCAGCAGAGTCCCAAAGCCACAGGAGTCTTCACCACTCGTAAGCTAAAGTTTGAACATCCCATCTTAGTGATGTCGTCAGTTTTTACCTATGTTTACATTCTCCGTGGTCTTAGTGATGTCGTCGGTTTTTACCTATGTTTACGTTCTCCGTGCTTCATCCAATTTTTAAAAAGTTAACTTAAAAACCCTTAGTACAAGGTTTAAATAAAAGGGAAGATTAAAAGCAGTGCTACTCAAAGTGTGGTCATGGACCAGCCCCTTGATCCATGTGTTTGTTATTGGATCCTAAGGAGCTTGTGCTGGAGTAGAAATCAGGAAGCACGCTATTCAGTTCAGCTGATCGTTTTCTGAAGCAAAATTTTCTTTTCTTTTTTTTTTTTTTAAAGATTTTATTTATTTGAGAGAGAGAGTGAGAGAGAGAAAGAGCACAGGAGGGGGGAGCGGGAGAGGGAGAAGCAGACTCCATGCTGAGCAGGGAGCCCAATGCGGCACTCGATCCCGGGACTCCAGGATCATGACCTGAGCCGAAGGCAGTCGCTTAACCAACTGAGCCACCCAGGCACCCTGAAGCAAGATTTTCTTGATGAAGGTTAAATTACAAATGTTACCAGGCTTCTTATTTCCTCTGGGACCACTTTGAGTAATGCGGTTTAAAGCACCCAGTTATTTGAAAGTCGAATGCTATTGTATTAAATGAGTGTACCAAACATCAGTTAAGGCAAGAAACAAAACCAGCACGGATGTCTACGTCCTGCTACTTTTGGTGTTGAATGATAGCAGTAAGTGTAGAATGAAAACATTTACAAACTGAATGGAAACCAATAGAACAAGAAGTTAAGGAAAGGATTTCTTTATGAGACTGGAGCAGATTAAAGTATTTCTGCAGAACGGAATACTTTTTTTTTTTTTCTTTTCATCTTTCTTAAACGACTCTTGAAGTTCCAGTGAGGGAAGAAGACTGACAATTTTTTGGTCATGTCTGTCTTTTTTTGCTCGACACTTTATGGAAAGTGGCCCTAAATCTCCTACATATTTACATCACAATAAAGACCTGTATTCATAAACTGAGTTCTATTAAAAACATTCTCATTTACATTACAAAGAATTATGAGACCCCTAATTTCTAGCTGAACACCAGTTGTTATTTTTAACTCAACATTTTGAATTATAGAAGCACCCAACACTTTTCAACATATATCACGACTATGAACTAGTTTGCATTTTTCCAAAAACGTTTTAAAAATATAGATGTTAAGGAGCCTTCAAAAAGCGAGCGTAAGTTTAGCTGTAAATAACTATGGAATTTACTTCCCAAAGAAAATTCTCCACAAACTTTTCCCAGTAAGAATTCATAATTTACCAAAAATGTATTTCCACTTAAATTTGGTATAGGGTTTTTGGCTAGTGAAGTCTTTTTCATTTCCTTTTTTTTTTTTTTTTTTAAGATTTTATTTTATTTATTTATTTGAGACAGAGAATGAGAGAGAGAGAGCACATGAGAGGGGAGAGGGTCAGAGGCAGAAGCAGGTTCCCTGCCGAGCAGGGAGCCCGATGCGGGACTCGATCCCGGGACTCCAGGATCATGACCTGAGCTGAAGGCAGTCGCTTAACCAACTGAGCCACCCAGGCGCCCCGTGAAGTCTTTTTCTTAAGTAACTGCTAATTATAAGCAAGTAAAATCTGCTTTTCATTCGTAAGTTAACTTCTAAATTTTGCTATTTTATGTTACATGTTACTAAGATACTCTAGAATCTATTAATATGAAATCAGTGTTTTTGTATTTCTTACAGATGCCCTTCATGAATTAGAATAGAGATTTCAGTAGATTTAACCTTTTACTGACCACATATAATTCTACAAATTATTATTTTTACTTTTTCACTCCTTAACATGAGACTTTTTTTTTGTAGTTTCTTTTGATGGACAAAAGAAACCAAAGAGAAAAAGCATTTTTAATGATATAACAATAATTAAGTATTGTTAAGTAAGAAACAATAATTAAGTACAGTGAGTCAACATAGAGTGTTTCAAGTACTTTTGCAGACTTTGATATATTGGCCATATTACGTTGATGTTCTGCACAGGATATTTCTATAAAACATAATTCTATTTGAGTTAAAGTACTGATTGTCAAAACTAATTTTACTGGATAAAGGTTAACATACTGCCTTGCTCACAGCCCATGTTCAAAAACTGTTCACTGAATAGATGATTGAGGGAAGAATGAGAATGAAAACAGTTCAACCAAGCAAAGCTTCAGTTTAAATAAACCTACTTAAGTAGGCAGTTCCACAACTTCATTTGAACTTGAAGTACTCTCTGAGGCTGTAAACATCAGTACGGCTTGCATATTTTTGCAGTTGCTGTAAGTTTCTGTAGCTTTTTACTGTCTTACCATGCTTAATTCTGGGAATAACTTTTCTGGATTTTATAACGTGCTAAATTCTTAAAAGCAAATGTGAGGGTGGAGTGGTGGTGGGGGGGGCTGCTGTTTCTGGGGAAAATACAGCTTACTCCTTTATAAATAGGGCAAATTTTATTTCTTTAACAGCCAGGCTGTTCTTCACCTAACAAGACCTGCCAGAACCCATAATTCATACTTACAGTCACATCCTTTGTTTGACATCAGTTTGTGGGTTTGTGGTTTGGAGATTTTCCTGTAATGGTCTTCCCAGGCAGAGAGCATCATCTTCAACTTGGGAAGATGCTAGCTGGCTGGCTCAAGCAATAGAAAACACCCAGTCCTAAAGCCCAAGACAGTGGAAGAGAATGTAATTTGTGAAAAAGTTGTGACTTTCACAGATGTTCTGTGCAAGAAGCTACTTGCTCTCCGAATTGTTTTCTTGTGGCCATTAATGTGGTTCCACGGGGCAAGCCACCGCATGTTGGCAAAGTCAGCAGCAGCCAAGTGGCGTATGATTTCAGAGACCCTGGGAAGGCATCATGGGTCACCTGCCCCGGTTCCCCCGAAGACACCCTTGAAATCATAATGTAGTTAGGAAACGGCTCACTAAACAGTAGAACTTCAGGTCAGCTGATAGAGTAGTCATTGAAGAGTAGCCCACACACATATTTTATTTTTTTCCACACAGTATTTTCAGAACAATTTTTTAAAATCACACATTCAAGTGCAGCCTGGAAACAAGTGGGAGAATTACAGTGGTGCCCAAACCCCCACATGGTCGAAGGGAAGACAAGTGCCTGGAGCTGAGGAGTGAGCAGGGTCTTCGGACTTTTAATCTCCATTGTGTACCTCTGGAGGATAACTGGTCTCCCTGGCCATTCATAATTTCACATAAATGCATTTAATAGGGTTTTTTCCCCCAGTGGACACAGAATTTGGTTGGGACATAAAAAGGAAGGAATTATGAAGGCACCAAACATGTGACCCAGCCTGGTAACGCACTCGAAACCCTTGAATTTGACCCACCCTGTTCAGATGTCTTGGCTTCTGAGACCTCATCAGCAGCCAGTTATTGAAATGCTTATTCCTCTTATTACAAGATTTAGTTGTTCAGTCCCTTATATTTTGGAGATTCTAAATCTGTAAAAAGATTTGTAGACTGTTGAAAACGTCTGTCTTAAATGTGTGTACACATGCTCTTTTTTCTTCTTTTCTTGTTTTTTTTTTTAAAGTAATGTTTTTACTGAGAGAATAACAGCGAGGTCAGGATGATAGGAGCTGGAAAATTAACTTGTTATAATTCTTTTTTTTTAAAGATTTTATTTATTTATTTGACAGAGAGAGACAGTGAGAGAGGGAACACAAGCAGAGGGAGTGGGAGAGGGAGAAGCAGGCTTCCCGCTGAGCAGGGAGCCCCATGCGGAGCTCGATCCCAGGACCCCGGGATGATGACCTGAGCCGAAGGCAGACGCTTAATGACTGAGCCACCCAGGCGCCCCGCTTGTTATAATTCTTAATGCCAGTGGCAGAGTACTAAAATTTTGTAATATGTTTATCCTAAATGGATAATCACATATTTAAGGAATCTTTAGGATTTATAAGTACATCCATGGTGGCAGATTTTGTTTAACTTTCATACGGTCTTTCTCATTGCAACCAAAAACAATTGACCATCGTTATGGAATAATTCAGCATGGAGCTATTTTCAGATCACATCTATAATTTAACAATTGTTCTCAAATTGATTATTTAAAAAGCAGAATGATAATCAATTTGTGGTGACCAGTTTTACATTTCAAATGGGATTTTAAACTGACTGTAGAGGGAAATTTATTGTCATAAAACTCAAATCCCAGACTTGATGGAAAGACACAAATCAAGGAATCCAAGGACTTGAACTTGTCTTCTGAGGTCATTTAGGCCCTTGTTACTGAAGTATGATTGGTGGGCTAGTGGTAGCCTCGGCATCATGGAAATGCAAACTTCTAGCCCCACTTCGGTCCTACAGAATCAGAACCTGCATTTTAGCCAGGTGTCAGATAATTTGTGTGGTGCATGAAAGATTGGGAAGCACTGACCTACTCCAAATTCCCACCCAGTGAAGGCTATGACATTGAGGATCCGCTAGCTGGGTAAACCGAGGTTCTCCGTAAAAATACTTGTTCTGTACGTTCTGTGCCATCATCTGTGACTCCAAGGTTTGAACGCATGCATTGATTCTGTTTCACAGTGCAGCCTCTCAGCTCCATTCCCCCTTACAACACGGAGGTCACTGAGACCACCATTGTGATCACATGGACACCTGCTCCAAGGATTGGTTTTAAGGTAAGTTGCAAATGTTCCTAATCTCTTGTGGTATAGCCCCGAGGTGCCCTCATGTTTCTGGATGTGGTAGAAACGGGGTGTTTGGGAGTCAGGAGACCTGGGTTTGGCTGGCTGCCTCCCTCTGTGCCTCTCTGACCCCATCATCCAGGTATAACATGATCGTCCCCTCACTGAATTGCTGGAAGGATGGACTGAGGCCGTGGAAGTGCTTTGCAAAGGATAAAACATTAGTATGGAACTGTTGCTGTGATCTGATTTTCTCTATCCTTTTCCCCAGGGAACTGCACTTTAAAATATATAGGGAAATGCCTTTTGTTGTGTTGTTGTAAACGGGGGTCAACAAGTTCATGAAAACCAATTTAGGGAGACTAATTAAGCTCAGAGTCACTTAAAAATCACATTTCCATCCAATCAGTTTCATCTCCACTTGTTCAAAGCCCCTTGGGTGAATCTCTTAATAGAAGTTAAGATTAAGGTCTTCCCTGTAGATATCTGGATTCATGTTCTTTAAAGTAATGATATTAGGGAAGTGATGAATACAAATGAATATGTTTAAAAGAATTCCTTTCCTTGGCATTTAGAGTGTGGGGAGAGAAATATTTATTATAATTGGAAATCAAGACTAAATCCCCATGATTGCTTGTTTAAAAAAATACACCAAAGGTCACTTCTTTTTTGAAATATGCAAATGGCCATATTGACGATTATGCTACTTAAATATAGAGAAGCCCTTTTTGAAGATTGCCGTTTTAAATTTCTCTTAATCGTGTCATTCTAACTTTCAGAAGCCTTATAACCTACAAAGGACGTCTCTAGAGTTGAACACTGTTTGATGAGACAATATTACCTAGGTTTTGAAATAAAATATTAAAAATCTGAAAATTATGGGCACATTCATTTTAATTCTTCTTTTGTAATATATTATCCTGCAGTTTAAGCTATGGACATACTTCTTCAAAAAGAATGTTTCTGAAGTACAAAATGTTAAAGGGGCTGCTACCTTTAAGTTGAATGTTCATAACTCATTAAAGAGAGTGCTGGAGGATTTCTTCCAGGAACAGAGAAAATAGAAATGAACTGCCATGTGGCCCAAAGCCCCTGTGTATGTCTGATTTATATCTGGAGATTATTGATCAAGCAAAACAGCATGTAATGACACTTTTCCAGAACCTTCCATGACAAGCCAATGTAATGCAGTTCTGGAAGACACCTCTCCCACCTTGGCCCCCCAGTCCAAGGAACTTCCCGCTAAAGTGTCTAGTAGAGCTAAAGGCAGACCCCAACTCATCCCCTAATAAAAGTACAGTATGCAGTGTGCACAGGAGTTCACATTATACACAGCATAACCACAACCTCTCTGCAGTGATCCAGCTCTGGAAACACTTGTCCTTGGTGTTTATTTTGCTTTCCTTCTTCTAGCTGGGTGTACGACCAAGCCAGGGAGGGGAAGCACCGCGAGAAGTGACTTCAGAGTCAGGAAGCATCGTTGTGTCTGGCCTGACTCCAGGCGTGGAATACGTGTACACCATCTCAGTCCTGAGGGATGGGCAAGAGAGAGATACTCCGATTGTAAAGAAAGTGGTGACACGTAAGAGCAGTTCTTTGCCTCTTTTAGTTTTTAAAACTGGTCTGATTTTTAAACATAGGTGCTATTAGTACCACTTTTTGCTTCCGATAACGGTGCAAGGGGAAGATCCCATCCCTACTTACCTTACTAGCTATTTGCTAAATTTGGAGGAGCAAGTTCAATATGGTCATATATTCTGTGTCATCAGAACTTTTCTTTCCATGTCAAAAATATTTATGAACTGGCAAGACAGGAAGAATTTCAGTAGTATTGCAAAATCGTTCACCGTAAAAAGAAATGCTCTCAGAGAATCCCTGTCCACCATGGTTTTATAGAGTAACTTCTATATTTTTACTGATTCTTGAAAAGAAGGAAGGGAGGGGGAAGGGAGGAAGAGAAAGAAAGAACGAGAGAGAGGGAGGAAAGGAGGGAGGAAAAGAGAGAAAGGAAAAACTTTCCACAGGTCAAATGCTCGGGGTTAGCTTTAACTTTTAATTTAAAACATTTTTTCTGCATAGCATTGTCTCCACCAACGAACTTGCACCTGGAGGCAAACCCTGACACTGGAGTGCTTACCGTCTCCTGGGAGAGGAGCACTACTCCAGGTAAGCCTGGGATGTATCAGCGGGCAAGCCATTGGAAATCACTCCCCTGTTCCAAGAGTTTCTTTAAACGGAGGATATTAATACCTGCCTCAAAGGGTCGTTGTGGCACTGAGTGGCAGGAGAGTCCTCAATAAATGTCCAGTCTTCCTCCTTTCCCCTTCGTGGGTCCGTCATGGGAGTCAAGTTTAATGTGCCCTGGGTCACAAAGGCTCTGTGCAGTAACTTCCTCCTTCCTGTTTTCTCTAGACATTACTGGTTATAGAATTACCACCACGCCCCTAAATGGCCAACAGGGATACTCTTTGGAAGAAGTGGTCCATGCAGATCAGAGCTCTTGCACCTTTGAAAACCTGAGTCCTGGCCTGGAGTATAATGTCAGTGTTTACACTGTCAAAGATGACAAGGAAAGTGTCCCTATCTCTGATACCATCATCCCAGGTAATGGAAAAATAAGCTGTTATCCCGAGAGTGGCAGGTTCGACGAGAGTGGGGATTAAGATTTTAATCCCCAGGTGGTTGAGGGTGTCAAGTACATTTGGGATTTAGTTCTGACCTCCCAACCACACTCTCCAAAACCATGAAGTCAAAGCAACTGTTTGGACAAATGCTTGCTGTTAACACCGCTTTCCTGTCTGCTTCACCAAGGTGCTGTTTGTGGCGATGGGATGTAATGGAGTGGCTCCCATGGCATTAACTCTGTACTGTCCGCTCACGTGGAAATATTACTAAAACAGTCTCATGTGTCTGTCCTCAGTACTGACAGGCTAAAAGTAATATGGTAAATGCATCCCATCGGCGCATTTGTCCCTGATGTTACAGTTCATACCAAATTTCAACAGCTGTCTATAAAATCGTACCTATCTCCATATGTGAGCATTGACATAGCCCTTGGTTGACACGTTCAATTCTTCATCTTGCAGTTTCAAATCCTTCCTTTATAAGATTGAAAAAAAAATATAAAGAAAGGCCACACCTTCGGGTGTTCTTTCTTGTGGATTGAAAGACGACATTGAAAAGACCTATCTAGGGATAGGTTTGTTATTTGTCCAAAATTGGATTGTGACAGAATGAAAGCATTGGACAGATTGTGTTCTCCTTTGCACTATTTGGTAGAATGCTTTTACTAATGCTGATTAAATAACTTTGATTATGAATCATACAAAATATTGGCAGTGGTCTTGGACTCAAGTCTGTCTTCCTCCTGAATGTGCTTTTGAACGGCACATTTCACACCATACGTTCATAATGCGTTAGCATTATGGCCATAATGTTGTCTTGAGTTTTTTCTATGGGAAAGGAAAGAAAAACTCACATACCATTTTTTTTTTAACCTTCTTCATGCAAGTTCTGTTTTCCTACTAAAAAAGTTTTGGCTTTTTTTTCTTTTTTTAAAAAAGCATTGCTGATACTTAAAGATATTATGTCTAGGTTCTAAGAATGGTTTTGACATCCTAAACAGCCCTATAATTTTTAAGAACCTGAGAGGTTCAAACCCTACTGTTTACTTTTCAAATGCAAGAAAATCCCTAAGAACATTGTAACCTGTTTTATTCTCCCAGGGAAGCAAACTATATTCCTGATGCTTAGGACGTCTTTTTGGAACATTGGGAAAAGATCGCATATTACCATCATTGCTTTAACATTCTGTCAAGTTTGCCACTAGTAACCTGACGTACACTGCTTTATTTTTTCCTCTTTTTTGCCTCTATCTTTCTTTTGCCCCCCCCCTTGCTTTGTAACTCAATAGAGGTGCCCCAACTCACTGACCTAAGCTTTGTTGATATAACCGATTCAAGCATCGGCCTGAGGTGGACCCCGCTAAACTCTTCCACCATTATTGGGTACCGCATCACAGTAGTTGCGGCAGGAGAAGGTATCCCTATTTTTGAAGATTTTGTGGACTCCTCAGTAGGATACTACACAGTTACAGGGCTGGAGCCGGGCATTGACTATGACATCAGCGTTATCACTCTCATTAATGGCGGAGAGAGTGCCCCCACCACACTGACACAGCAAACGGGTGAATTTTGAAAACTTCTGTGTTTGAGACATGGATGGTGTTGCATGCTGCCACCAGTCACTCTGGTTAAAGATGGACGTTTCACAGGGAAAGCCAGCAATTTGCCAGCGATTATGAAAGGGAGGGTGGGTTGGGGGCCGGTAGGGGATTGGATGTATATGCTAAACTGATTGGTCAAAGGCATATGCACGTGGTCTTAAATACACTTCCATTTAAACCACAAAGGTGCAGAAAGCTAGAGAGATCTGATCTGTTCCATACAAGATGGCAAAGGTTAAATGAATTTGCAGACCTGGAGGGTTTTTTCAACATATCTTACGTGAATACCAAGTTAGGCAATGAGCACCGGTTAATAAGAAAGGTACTTCCAAAATGTACCATGATGCTCTTCCTTCTACTCTTTGATAAACCCTACCATGTTCCTTCTTTGTAGTTGACTAAAAACCCAGTCAAATTTAGGGTGGTTTGGAAGGGGGCTGTTTTGACATAGGAGAAAAAGAAACTGGAGCACGGTGGATTGCCTTGCCCTGTCTAGGTAAAGAAACTCCTCTTTAACCAGCCTGGGGCTGAGCATGCAACATTACAAAGGTTCTCTGCCCTGCATGGTAAGAAACATGCCGAGAACCAATTTGCATGAACCTTTTCACTTGTAGGTAGAATTCACGGAGTGGGATTGTAGCGATGGCGGGAGCTGTAGTCACCCCGTGTCAGGGGAAATTCAGGACCCTCTTGTCTTTTTGTCTGTGTGCATGTGGTTCTTCGGAAAGTACCGCTGTGTTTCTCTTTGCTGTGTGGCAACTTAAGCCTCTTCAGCCTGGGTTAAAATAACTGTCAGTGGTATTAATAATGTACTTAAAATCCACATAGTTGAAAGTAGATGCAAATTATTCGTTCATATGTACTGATGGCAGAAAGGTTAAAGGGGCCTAACAGTACTGTGTGTAGTGTTTTATTTTTAACAGTAGTTCACTATGATTTAGATTAGATTTAGACTATTTGCATGATGATGACTCATTTCCTTTATGCATGAAATACTGTTTTTTACCTTTCCAGCTATTTTTGTTAGCTTTCATTTTAAAATTACCTTAACCTGGTCTTCCTTCTTATTTGAAACCAGCTGTCCCTTCTCCCAGTGACCTGCGATTCACCAATGTTGGTCCAGACACTATGCGTGTCACCTGGGCCCCACCTCCGTCCATTGAATTGACCAACTTCCTGGTGCGCTACTCACCTGTGAAAAATGATGAAGATGTTGCAGAGCTGTCAATCTCTCCTTCAGACAGTGCAGTGGTCTTAACAAGTAAGCAGTCAACTGTATCTGTTCAATAAATCCTAAGCTAGAGCCCCAGGAAAGAATTCCAAGTTCTCAGGTAGGAACAACTAAGATCAAGACTATAAGCTAAACTCCAAATAGGATGTGCCGCTCTGTGCCTTTTGAAGGATGTCATGTTTATTGCTATTTTCATGTATGTATCTTTGAGATCTACTTTTTAAAGATCACACTAGAGAAACACCAGCAGCGAAGTTCGAAGACTTCAAACAAATTCTGCTTCCAGATGAGCACATAAAAATAAACGAATGTCAAGAGAAATGTATGACTAAATCTAAATGTTTGGAGAGAGAAACAATTGAGGATTGAAAATAGTGTCACCATATCTGTTTTAGTCTCATTTTTTTTAAAAAAAAAGGTGTCGAGCAGGTAATCTCTAGCGTTTGAAAGCATAGAAACAGTGACTTGTTAGGATAGATCAGGATGCTGCTTTGAAGAAAGAGCCAGAAGTGTAACTGGTACTTCAGAAAGAATCTGTTGGCAGGATTTCTCTGAAGGCTGAGGACCTAGAAAAACAGCAACCATTTATGGAAATTGTGTCTTTCTAGAGCCTACCTTTTTGAAATAGACATCGTTGATTAAAGAAAATAGAAGGAGGCTGAGACATGGTGCTGTGTTTCCTGTCAATGTCTCTTCTCGTCCTTCTCACTGGAATAGGAAAGTAAACACATGAGAACAGCCTTGGTTTCCACACAAGCAAAGAAAGAGCTCACATTTAGGTACAGTACCAAAGGATGGTCTGAAAACATTCTCTATGTTGCGAACATATTTTAGAGCAGGAAAGGCAGCTCAACATGACCATAGTCTTGGCTTCTCATTTCATGACTGAGGGTGAGAATGTCCTTATATCTGCATATCGACAGGCTCTCGTTTCTGTTCTGGAGCACTCCGGAATAAGTAGTTACAGCATCGCTCAGGACGCAGCCCCTGCTTCAGGACCACTGTCTGCCCCACTGACTGGTCACATGTTCATCATGTGTTCTAACATCTTATTCTAGATCCTGCTCTAGATTGCAAAGTCCCGTCTCCCCCCAGAGAAGCCGTTATTACCCAGTTTTATAGATGAAGTGACTGAGGTTTGTAGTGGTTAAGTAAATTACCCCTGGGCAAGCAGGGATAAGGAAAGTGGAGTCTGAGCATACAAGCCTTGCAGGGGCCTCTACAAAATGGTGTGGAGGGGAATGGGGTCTACCGAGTAAGAAATCAAAGAATAGAACCCTTACTCTGTACTTTTTTGGGGACCTCAAAATGAGAGAAGAGGATACTCAGGAAAGCGTATGTAATTTTTTCAGTATTTTGTTCTTACTTTAATATGGCAGAACCAATCACTTTCCCATGGACTATGACTCTTTTCCAGTAAAGGTTAATTATTAAGGCCACTGGTCTTGGCCTAGGTCAAATCCTTTATGATCTCAGGCAAGTATGTCAAAGAAGACAACTTCTCTGTGCCTCCATTTTCTCATGTGTAAAATGGGGATAGTTGTAAACCAAAGTTTTGGAGGTGATGGATACGTTCATTGTCATGAATGTGGTGATGATTTCACAAGTTCATACATATGCCAAAACCTGTCAAAACTGTACACTTTAAATATTTGCACTTTATCGTATGGCCGCAAGTCTGCTTTAAATAGTAGCAAACTGCTTGCTAGGGTTGTTGGTGACGAGTCAGTGATAATCCACAGTGCCGTGGTCATTATCATCACATGCCCTCAACAGACGTAATATAAAGTGGATGACAGAGAGAATACTACGGGGCAGCAACCATCTTATTGCAGATAAGATGCATAGTATTGCATACTCTGAGAAGTGCGTCTGAGGGTAGGGCTTAGAGACGTTAGAGGGCAAGGTGACCTTTCCTTATCAACTCATTACAGCCTACTTCCAGGTAGCAACATTCACGTCAGTATAAGTAGATTACGGGACTCAGCTTCTCTGTATGTTGTTTTATCCATTGAAATAGTCCTAAGAGCGCTTTGCTTTTTTCATGCTTGTGAGCACAATTTAAAAATAAGTCCCCTTTGCCTCTTCAGATCTGCTGCCTGGCACAGAATATTTGGTCAGTGTCTCCAGTGTGTATGAACAGCACGAGAGCATGCCGCTTAGAGGAAGACAGAAAACAGGTGAGTCATGTTGGCAGTAGGCAGATCAAATAGCTTTTACCTACCAATTTTAAATAGCAAAATGGAATGCTGCTTCTAAAAATGTATCTCCATTTTTGTGGTGGTAATGGTGTTTAGAGCCTTGTCATGACTTTCTGATCACTGGTCTTAAAAATTAAATGACACTTCCGCAAGTATTACCCTGACTTTCAGTCACTAAGATTATACTCTAGGCTTCCAGAGAGGACTCAAAATAGTCCAGAAACATTGTTGTCTATCCTTTTAAAAAATCTCCCAAGAGTAATATAATCCTTATACTTTAGAGATGGTGAACAGTTCTTCTCATTAGGCAGCTCTATCTAAGGCTGACCCAACACTGAAATTGTCATGGAAGTCTTTTCCCTCCTTTGCTAAGCCAACAAGTTTCTCTCTTTTTTCTGCTTGATGAAATATCCATTTGCTATGTAAATAAGTTGAACCGAATCCCGTAACATTACATTTCTTCCTTAATATGAGGGCTTCTATTAATTTTTCCCTTTTAAAAAAGTGCGATGTGGTGTATCCATTAATTTATTTATTATAGTCCACTTGGTTCCAAAGAGGAGTTGTGATATCTCAATTTACTTTTACTAAAATAAAAATGTTCTGGAAGGCCCAGAGAAATTAAATGATTTGAATTTGAGATAAACTCTAAATTCTTATTAATTTTTCTGCAGTACACTAAATTTTCAATTCATGAGGATTTACCTGCATTGTAATTTGTCCAGGATGATGGACATTTTTGAGAGCTTTATGTTTGGCATTATTACTACCCTGTTGACCTATCAATTTCCTCTTGAGTGCAGAAAGCTTCTTTGAGAACCAAACACTTAACTTGAGAGCAGGCATATCTTGCCTTATTTTGAGTGACACACTTACAGGATAGAACCATAGAATACTTGAACACTGAAGCATTTGAAAACAATTCCCAGAATATCTTAAACACCTGTCTTCAAAAGTGATGCAGAAACCTTTGGTAACGACACATATAAATCACTCGGATTACTTAGAATAAAGAAAAGAAAGCTTGAGGTGGCCATTGGAACTGGTTCAGTTTATGATTTTGAAATTTATGTGTGGCTTAGAATCAGTGCATCATGGCCTAAGGTTTATGGCAATTTGTTGTGCTAATGAGAAAGGACATTTTTCCCTATGTTCTTCCTCATCTCCTAAACTGGTGATGTCTTTTTTTTCCCCTGGGTGGGAAAAACAGGCCTTGATTCCCCGTCTGGCATTGACTTCTCTGATATCACTACCAACTCTTTCACTGTCCATTGGATTGCTCCTCGAGCCACCATCACTGGCTATCGCATTCGCCATCATCCCGAGCACACCGGTGGAAGACCTCGGGAAGACCGAGTGCCCCCCTCTCGGAATTCCATCACCCTCACCAATCTCAATCCGGGCACAGAATATGTGGTCAGCATTGTGGCTCTGAATGGCAGAGAAGAAAGTCCTCCCTTGATTGGCCAACAGTCAACAGGTAACTTGTTTTTTGGTCTGCAAAGAAACTCAGAGGACTTTCTGGGCAGCTGGTATCTTCTGGGAAACAGCTTTGTGTTGTCTGAGTCATCATCTTTTAAAAAAATAGATTGTGGTTATGAGGCATGGAGAGAGAATTGAGAGAATATGTAGAGAAAATCTCCTTCTTAGACTCTATTGAAGGTAATTTTTTTATCACAGGAAATTTCTCACTGGATATAGATATTGATACATTTCCAATACCCAAAGTTTTATTCAAAATATTAAGAAAATCCCCCTTTCAAAGTTCCCTTAAAAACAGAATTATTTTAATGAAATAGCGTCAGTATTTTTAGGAGATAGATGCTGAGGTACTTAGGGGAGAAGTAACATCATGATACCTGTACCTCGGGCTCAAATGGATTAACAAAAAGAGAAAGACACAGAAAGAGAGACAAGCAAATGTGGCAAATGTTACCAATTAGCAAATGCCCAAGAGAAGGGGATATAGGCATTCATTATATTATTTTTGTAACTTCTCTGTTGTTTTAATTTTTTTTAAGTAGACTCCACACCCGGCGTGGAGCTCAAACTCACGACCCTAAGATCAACACCTGAGCTGAGATCAAGTCGGACGCTTAACCGACTAAGCCACCCCAGGCGCCTCTGTTTTAAAATTTTTCAAAATAAAAAGTTGAAGGAAAAAAAAAAGCTTCAATAAATTTATAATAATCATTTTATCACAATTTGAATTGCCTCCTTAACCGCTTACCTTGAATTGTTCATAATTTTTATTTCTGCTAATTTTACATAATATTTACATTATTATGTGCAGGAATTATAAAGGCAGCTATCTGAAAAATGAGCAGAGTGAATCTGGGCATTGTTTGAAAGTTATAGATATGGAAACTTTCCCTTGTTTTTCTAGTTTCTGATGTTCCAAGGGACCTGGAAGTCATTGCTGCAACCCCCACCAGCGTGTTGATCAGCTGGGATGCTCCTGCCGTCACAGTGAGATATTATAGGATCACCTATGGAGAAACAGGTGCGTTAGTAAAATGCTATTTCACTCCAATCAAGTCAGATTCTGTTGTGGGCAACCTCAAAACCCAAGGGCGGATGAATATTTAAAGAGACTTTGGCAAGTCCATTCAGTGGAAACTTGTCTCTTCCAGGAATATGTGAAAAAAATATGTATGCTCTAATTGGTGGCAAAACCAAGATACAAAGTTGTTTGTATAATACTAAAGGAGGAACAGTAGAGCTGAGGAAGAAAGAATTACAAATTCACAAATATATGATCAGTGGTGAAATAAGTGATTTGTATTTTTTTTTACGTTCCTGTATTTTCAGAATTTTATTTAACATGAATGTGTTACATTAATATTTTGAAAAAGGAGCACAATATATGCCATCCTGGGTTGAGGACTTACCTTCTTTCTCCTTCTAATGTTAATCCACAACTCAGTGACATTTGAAAGCTGGAATGTTAAAATAGCATTAACTGCAATTTTCTTCCAGTTTTTACACACTTATTAAGGTTCAGTACATGCATAAATAAGTATGTTTCTGTGTGGGCCCTATTAATAATACTCTTTTAAAGGGAATAATCAAAGGTGTGACTAATTGCTGTCTCAGTATGTGGATGTTGTGACTCAGCAATCCCCAACTATTTCTCAGCCCCTCACGCTTTGAACTAACCCCTTTTCACACAGGAGGAAGTAGCCCTGTCCAGGAGTTCACTGTGCCTGGGAGCAAGTCCACAGCTACCATCAGTGGCCTTAAACCTGGAGTGGACTACACCATCACCGTGCATGCTGTCACTGGCCGTGGAGACAGCCCGGCAAGCAGCAAGCCGATTTCCATTGATTATCGAACAGGTACTGACTCCTCCTCCGGGGAGCCAGAGGAATATTTACTCGGTTAGGTTTGCAATGTTCTCCCAAGGTATTTTCCTCGTTGTGGAATTGCTTTTCTTTTTGAATAAGATGAAGCAACACAGACAGCTAACAGAGTTTTGAGCCAGATATTTGAAGAAGCACCGCAAAGGGCAGAGATTTTGTCTGTTTTGTTAACGGATATATTCCATGTGCCTACAACAGAGACAGGCATAAGGGTGTTCAATAAATATTTGTTAATGAATGAATGAATGAGCTGATAAGGTAAGAAGACAAACACCTACTTAGAACATAGTTTCTTCGTGAATGAAACAGCCATCTTGAAAATAGGTAATGGTACCTAGATGCGTGCCCCACCTCCCAAAGGCAATCTCGGTGTTTCTGCAAAAGAAACACCTGGGAGTGATTAAAGTGATGAGAGATCTTTCCGTGCCTACCAGGACTGGAAACAAGCCTTGTCCGCTCTTGTCCCCACCGGCTGGGGCCTCACTGGTTTCTCCTTGTTCTTATTTGTAGAAATTGACAAACCGTCCCAGATGCAAGTGACTGATGTTCAGGACAACAGCATTAGTGTGAGGTGGCTACCTTCAAGTTCCCCTGTTACTGGTTACAGAGTGACCACAACTCCCAAAAATGGCTCAGGACCATCAAAAACGAAAACTGCAGGTCCAGGTAAGAATAACCGGCATCTCCCATTCATCAGGATAAACAGAAGAGGGCCACACATATGCTTTTTAAAATACATGGCCACCTAGGTCTGAGTACTGTACATTTTCATATCATATGTCAAAGTTTCCCCATTTGTGAATTCAGGGCTTGAGATTGTTACAGACTCCCTCCACAGCAGAATTTTTAGGAGAAGTGCATTCCTCATTTTACATGCGTAGTTCTGTTCGTTGGTATGGACATCTTGCATTATTGGATCTCTCTTTGTGGTTTTATTTAGTCATGCACACAAAGGAGAGAGGTGGCCTAACTTTTTAAGATCCTTTTAGGTCTTGTTTTTGTTTTCATATAAAATCCTGGTAAAATTAGGATCCTAAGGCAATATCTTAAAGTCAAACTAATTTTCATTTTTTCCGAGAGCAGCATCATTCATTGTTGGAGACATCATATTAAATTTTAGAGTGGATCCTTTAGTTTGACTTTACTCCAATATGGCGATTTGTATTAGCAATGAACATATCTGTCCAAGAGAAATCATATCTGACTCATCCATGTTTTCATGAGAAATCTACAAATGAAAAATCCAGGCCACCAGGCATTTATTACCAAACTCGGACAGCCACTTAACTGGCCTTACAGTGGATGACACAGATCCTGCATTTGCTTTTTACTCCCTTTGCAGATCAAACAGAAATGACCATTGAAGGTTTGCAGCCCACAGTGGAGTATGTGGTTAGTGTCTATGCTCAGAATCAAAATGGAGAAAGTCAGCCTCTGGTTCAAACTGCAGTAACGAGTACGTAACCAATGCTTCTTTCCCATTTTCAAAGTCAGTTTTGTTCTTAGGCATCTGTATGCCTTCCTCATGTCTTTTGCAATTACACCTAGAGAAAGCCAACTCGGTTAGTTCGTTATCTTGAGCTGAGCCCTTTACAGACATTTTTCCTTCTTGGTGCTAAGCAATGAACATCCAGGGAAAGAAGTTGTGGAACTATCCTAGTTGCTGTGCTTCGAATTTCTTTTGCTCATATGGCCTCAGCAAAATCTCATTTGCTTATAGCAAATCTACAAAAAATATTTTGCCTGGACCTTCTTTTCTACGACTGGATGGTAAAGTTGATTGCAGCGTGCTTCATGAAGGTGTTATGTTCGGAGCATTTGGAAAACTGTCTGGAGCACATTTAATGTAAATAATAGAGGGGGGAGAGAAGAGTTAAAGAAAGATTATAATAATCTGAACCTAACGTTGAAAATCAACCTTGCCACTTCCAAGGTATAGAAAATCCAGGTCTGTGAGACTAACATCACACTGCAAAAATGAATCTTGGTAGAATATCGTAAAATTAATATGAATAAATCCTCCCTGTGGGGACATTTTGCAAGGTGCCTATGTGTCTCACACACACCTACGTCTTAATAAGTGATGTAACATTAAATCTTTTCTAAACCAAAAGAAACTTAATCATGTGTCAAGTAATTTTTCCATTTGATAGTGGGTTAATTGGAATTGAATTAATCCAAGAAAATGGTATCTGCAGAACTGCTTTGCACGTTATAAAAATGCTTATTTCACAACTTGCTTTTCACATAACCTCTTACCATTAATTTGCCTAACAGACATTGATCGCCCTAAAGGACTGGCATTCACTGATGTGGATGTCGATTCCATCAAAATTGCTTGGGAAAGCCCACAGGGGCAAGTTTCCAGGTACAGGGTGACCTACTCGAGCCCTGAGGATGGAATCCATGAGCTATTCCCTGCACCTGATGGTGAAGAAGACACCGCAGAGCTGCAAGGCCTCAGGCCGGGTTCTGAGTACACAGTCAGTGTGGTGGCCTTGCACGATGATATGGAGAGCCAGCCCCTGATTGGAACCCAGTCCACAGGTATATCGTTAACTGCACCACTGGGTGCTCACGGGCACAGCAGCTTTATGCCCTGCTGAATGAGTTCTACTTGAGCGGGCTATTGAGTCCCTATAAAGGGGGAAAAAAAAGAATAAAAAAAAGCAGCCTCTCTATTAGGAAAGACCCTCTTTAAAAAAGAATTGTCATAAACTATAAAGTTTAGGTGATAGTCAGGTACAGTCTAATACAGGGAGGTTTTAGAGTGGCTTGGCTTATAAATAAGGCCCTAAAGTGAGACATTTGAAGATGATACTAAAATTGTGGATTATTCCCTAAACTCTGACTCCCTGTGGTTATACTCACTGTGCATAAAGGAAAGAAGTTTGGCATCCTAGAACTTACTCTAAAAAAGGAATCCAAACTGGGCCATTTTCTAGCAGCATGATTCTGAGAACACGTAGGTAAGACCTTCCTTCTCTGGTTAGAGATCATGTGCGGGGTGTGTGATTTGCTTAAAGAATTGAGAACCGGACACATAGGAGCTGGTTTAGGGCGAATGCTTTCCACAATACTTTATCCGCTTGTGCTTTGTTTCTGAAGCAGAGTGGAATGCTAAATTTGTGTCCCTGTGACAGCATAAACCCTGGGGGGGACTATCTGTATTATTGCTCTTTGCTTCTCTTTTCTGCTTCTGTTGTGAGCCAGTTTTCTTCTTATGCTGCACCACAGAGAATACTTCAAATTTAGCAGCACTATCTGCTGTGGGGTTCAAATAAAGAGGATAAAAACATAATTCTATCTTTTTGGGGATGGAATACTCTGTGAAATGGTTTTCCATGCAAAGATCATTTATCTAGGAAAAGGGCTATTGCTCATCTTTCCATACAAATGGAAAATCAATCCTAATGGCCAATAAGCCATTTTGATTTTTTTTTTTTTAAGGGAAAGCAGAAAACCAAACCAAACCAAACCAAACCAAACCAAAACAAACAAAAAATGACTTCTAAAACCTAAAGTCTCTTAGACTTCTGGCATGGTTACCCAAGTGCCTCCAGTGATTCTGAGAATTGGTAGATATAGAACACATTTTTTCAGCAAACGTTTTCTTTATTTTGCATCCCTTTTTGTACTTGCTCATACTGAATCTTTGCTTGACCAGGGAACCCACCTAACCAAACTTCTTGGAATTCACTTTATTTTCCCTCTTCCCCAGTTCCTATAAGATAACTCTAACCAATGACCCTCCTGACAGCCATTCCTGCACCAGCCGACCTGAAGTTCACTCAGGTCACGCCAACAAGCCTGACTGCCGAGTGGACGGCACCCAATGTTCAGCTCACAGGATATCGAGTACGGGTAACCCCCAAGGAGAAGACTGGACCGATGAAAGAAATCAACCTTGCTCCTGACAGCTCATCTGTGGTTGTGTCAGGACTCATGGTAAGAAGTGCCCTTTTTCATTGGAATAAAGTACAGTTGGCCCTTGAACAACATGGTTTTGAACTGTGTGGGTCCACTTCTAGACGTGGAATTTTTTTTTTTTTTATAGTACAGGATTTATAAATGTATTTTCTCTTTTTTGGATTTTATTAATAACATTTTCATTTCTCCAGCTTACTTTATTGTAAGAATACAGTATATAATGCAAATAACATACAAAGTATGTGGTAATCAACTACTTATCAGTAAGGCTTGTGGTTAACAGTACAACTTTTATTAGTTAAGTTTTGGGGGACTCAAAAGTTATAAGCAGATTTTCAGCTGTGCAGGGGGTCGGCACCATTAACCCCTCCGTTGTTCAAGGATCAACTGTAGTTATCTCTTTCACAGTTTAAGGTGGTGGAGATAAAATATCATAATAAATCTTACTGTGTTCTTTGCCTCTGCCATCAAATAATTTTATTGTAATTTTGTGTCAAGTAGAATTCTCTATATTGACCTAAGCTCTTCCAGATGATTGTCTGGGATGGACTTTTATAAATAGTGTTGGATTTTTCGTAGCTCTCTAAATGTATATTCATTTTCTTTATTTTAAAAAGGCTTTATGTGTGTATGGGGGGGGGGGCAATTCATATGTCCATAGGCTGAATGCATAAATCCACTTTGGTTATGCATTTTCTGAGCTCTGTTACCTTGGCAAGGAATATTTTCTAGTTCGTACCAACCTACCTGACCCTCCCTTCATTGAAACATTTATAATCCTTTACACGCACATGTGGAAAACTAGCCAGGAATCTAGGAAATTGATGTACTTCTTAACATAAGGCCAATTTCAGGAGAAATGACAGAAAGAGGTTTCAGAGACAGAATAGAGCATTCTCTCTGTCCATGATCACACAAATTCATGATTGGCATCTGTCAGATCATAAAGGAGAAAGACAGGCTAATACCCATTTCCCCCATTTTGGATCAGCTCAGTGTAAGAATGTAAGTTATAGCTTACTTAGTGTTAACCCCTAAGCACTTTTTTTTTTTAAAGTGGGTATTTTATTTATTTGTACTTAAACCTATAATCCAGTCAGCCAGACTGGTACTATTATCATGAGACATTAAAATGCAAAACATCTTTCTACAAATACTAGAATAATGAACAAATTAACAGTTCTAGTAAAACATCACAAGGGACAGAGGAAATCAATGAAGCACATTATAGCTTAACCCTTCACCATTAAAAATTGAGGTTATTAACAAGAAAAGCCTCACAATCTCAGAAAATACAAATTATCCTTCATCACACGTCTTTGTATCTTCACTTTCTATTCTTGAGGTTAGATTCTAGAGCCTAAAGATATCCACATTAGGATTGTATCTGGTTATCTCTAGCCAGAAACACCTTTTATCATGTTGTCCATAGCAGCCAGTGCTACTGAAACCTCTTTGACTCCAATCGTACCCCCTCAATGGACACAATAGGAATAATGGGAAACAAAAATATTGAGGCAGAGATATATAGGACAAAAGGCAAAGCCTAGGAGAAGTAATACAGCCACTGCCCGAATTGAGATCGAATAATACACTCATCGTCACACATCTTCAGGCTGTATATTCACAGAGTAATTTGGGAACAAATCCATTATTTGCTGGGTACTAAAATACTTAGCAGATTGTTGTATTACACTATGGCTTTCCCCAGAAGTTTCTAAGATGGACTCCAAATCGCTGATGGAATTTTGCTGGAACTGGATCTGGGGCTGCAGGGATTCTTCTCCATAGTTCTGGAGCTGATTGTTCCAGGCTTGGGGGCACCAGGTCTGACTGGTCCAGGAGTGGTTGCTCCAAGACTGGCTGTTCCAGGTCTGGTTGCTCCAATTCGGGTTATTCCAGGTCTGGTTGCTCCATATTGGAAGTTTCCGGAAGTGTTCCTCAGGTATCCCTGGTGGTAGGAATAGAAGCCTGGGTGTTCTGCGGTTGCTGTGCTGAGTCACACTCTTGTTCTCCTTTGGCCAATGGTTTTTCTGCCACCTCTTACATTTCATTCTCTGGTTCTGGAACCAGGTCTTCACCTGCTTATAGCTAAGGTTCAGAATGTTGGAAAGTTCTTGCATCTGCTGGAGACTGAGGTATTTCTGTCTCTGAAATCAATCATTGAGGAGATAGAGTTGGGTCTGAGAGAATACGGTTCTGATCTTCTGTTTCTTGCCCTGGGCCATAGCTTCCTTCCTCACTGTTCTCTCCTCTCCAGAAGTGGGTGGTAGTTTTACCCTGGGACTGGTGGAGGAGTCGGGGCTGTCCTGAACAAGCAGATCCACGGAGGAAGGAAGAGGAGAGACGGTCTCCGCGTGGGTTGTCTCAGCAGATGACATTTGCAGGAACGCATAATTTTCTTCAGGCCCATAAATCTCAGGCATTGGAGAAGAGTCCCTAGAACTGGGTGCTTCGGGGCCAGGCGGGCATTGGGGCAGAGCTGGATGTGCACTCATGTTGGTGAGTTGAGGGTAGACGGGAAAAAAAAAAAAAAAGAGTGAGATTGTAAGAAAGGCCCAGGCTTATGGATCTAGGTGGAAGAGCCGCGAGGAGTAGGAAGACCTCCAGATGCTAAGAGTCAGAAAGACAGGATGAAGTGGGTCACCACTGCAACAGTAAGAGCCAACCAGCCCAGTGCAGCCAAAAGTCCCTAAGCACATTTTTAAATTCATATAATTTACATGTGTTGTTGGTCATCTGCAGTGTAGGAATGAAATTCATCTAGGAATTTATAGTGCTGTGGGTTTGCTGGTTTATTTTTTCTTCTACAACCGTTGTGTCTTTCTAATGCGGTAGTGAAAACACCTGTGCTTTAGAAGGTCACTCTGCTAAAGTTTACTGTGTCCTCCTTTCTAGGTGGCTACCAAATACGAAGTGAGCGTCTATGCCCTGAAGGACACTCTGACAAGCAGACCAGCTCAGGGAATCGTCACCACTCTGGAGAGTGAGTAATCAAGCTTTTCGGTATCAACAAACATTCTCCATAAGTGGTAAATGATTTTCTAGATCACCAAGTTCATAGAAGGAATCCCAGCTCGGAAACCGATTTGCTTGCCCATCTCTCTCTGAATTGCTGCTGTCAGCGTTTATGCCCCTCCCGACAGAAAGTGGTACACGGGCACGTAAATAGAATCACTCCAAACGTTATCATGTTAGTGTTCGGAACTAGGACTGATACCTAGTTTATGCTCTACTTGTTGGAATTTGTTTTCATAATGTCTGGGGAGGACACACTGGCTTCTGCTGTACCTTAATGGTACAGAAAGTATTGGGCGAAATTGGGCCCAATTTCTGTACCAAAGTACTAACAATACATACATATATTATTGCTGGCTGGCCATATCATTGTAACTCCCACTACACTTATTTTATGTTAAATATATTAATAATTTTTTTTTAAAGATTTTATTTTATTTATTTGACAGAGACACAACGAGAGAGGGAACACAAGCAGGGGGAGTGGGAGAGGGAGAAGCAGGCTCCCCGCAGAGCAGGGAGCCTGATGCGGGACTCGATCCCAGGACCCTGGGATCATGACCTGAGCTGAACGCAGTCGCTTAACCAACTGAGCCACCCAGGCGCCCAATATATTAATAATTTTAATACTTATTGGGGTACTGGTAGAGAGTATAAAGCCAGACTTGGGAACCACTGGTAGCATCTGTAAAGATTTTTAGTTAAAAAAAAAAAAAGATATGCAAGGTGAGTCTTTTCATATTTTTTAATTACTATCAACCTTTCTTTCTAGATGCCACAGGAGAAAATCTATATGTTATTAGTTATGTGTAGAAATGGATATATTTAGTATATAATAAAAACACATTTTAAAATATCAAAACTTTCCCTAAAGGAGTCATCCAGGCATTGATCTCTGGTTGTGATTTGTGCAGATGTCAGCCCTCCAAGAAGGGCCCGTGTGACAGATGCTACCGAGACCACCCTCACCATTAGCTGGAGAACCAAGACTGAGACAATCACTGGCTTCCAAGTTGATGCCATCCCAGCAAACGGCCAGACTCCAATTCAGAGAACCATCAAGCCAGATGTCCGGAGCTACACCATCACAGGTCAGGGAATTCACTGTACTGACTGTGTTTGTTGATTGCTATTCCCAACATATATTAGCTTATCAGTTACTCTACCACTTACACTGATTAAATTTATTGCCAATGTTTTACAATAATCCCAGCTATAATTTTTAAAAACCTACTTTCATACTATGATTAGAAATAGTTGTATTCTGTGAATGCCTGATTTTGTCTAATGTTTGCCAGAGACATGGCATGAGTTCCATTTATTAAATTTAATCTTTTATCAATGTACCCTTTCTTTTTTTTTTTTTAAAGATTTTATTTATTTATTTGAGACAGAGAGAATGAGAGAGACAGAGAGCACATGAGAGGGGGGAGGGTCAGAGGGAGAAGCAGGCTCCCCGCTGAGCAGGGAGCCCGATGCGGGACTTGATCCAGGGACTCCAGGATCATGACCTGAGCCGAAGGCAGTCGCTCAACCAACTGAGCCACCCAGGCGCCCCAATGTACCCTTTCTTATCAAAAAAATCTAACAATGCTTAAAACCAAAAGAAACTCAATAGTGGCATACAGTTCTTAACATTAACCTCTATTATAAAACATAATTAAATTTTAAAATAAAATAAAGATCCAAGTTGTAGTCAGAGAATATTCAATATCTGGCTCAATTTAGGTCTTTTTGTGATTTAAAATTCTGATTCCAGTTACCAGTGACTGATGACAATAAAGGGAAAACACACTCAGTAGGTGCTTGCCCCTCATTCTCCAAGACGGCTACTTCTTCTTTTTTTTTTTTTTTTTAAGATTTACTTATTTATTTTAGAGAGAAAAAGAGAGAGAGCGGGAGAGGGGCAGAAGGAGAGGGAGAGAATCCCAAGCAGACTCCACGCTGAGCGCAGAGCCCGACGTGGGGCTCCATCTCACAACCCTATCATGACCCGAGCCAAAACCAAGAGTCGGACGCTCAACCGACTGTACCACCCAGGCCCTTCTCTGAGATAGCTACTTTTAACATAGCATTCTTTAATTTTAAAATTTACTTTAGCCAGTATCTTTGTATGCGTCAGTGATTTCCTTTTGAGATAATGTTTCTCATTAACAGTTAACAACCATGCCAGGCTCTAATTTATCGCTCAAATGTGGACCACTTCTGTGGTCTGTATACGTATGGGATGATAGAGGAACCATGAAAATTGCAGATGAGTTTGAAAATTTTCCAGATAAATTAAAATCAGATAAAAAGCATCTCTTCACAAATCGCAGGTTTACAACCCGGCACTGACTACAAGATCTACTTGTACACCCTGAATGACAACGCCCGGAGCTCCCCTGTGGTCATCGACGCCTCCACTGGTAACCACTTTTTTACTGGAGAAATGCCACTGACTTAAACGTGATGGGTCATGTGAACTTAAGAAACAAAAAGGCTGACAGTGAATCATTTTTATAGTTATTAGAACTCTCAGATTCTCTCAAGTCTGTTTCTAAGGGTGGAAAAAGAGTGTGGGAATAATTTCCCTGGTTATTCACTTTCTTAGAGACTTAACCTTGTTTTCTTTTAGCCATCGATGCACCATCCAACCTGCACTTCCTGGCCACCACACCCAACTCCCTGCTGGTCTCGTGGCAACCGCCCCGTGCCAAGATTACTGGTTACATCATCAAGTATGAGAAGCCTGGGTCCCCTCCCAGAGAAGTGGTCCCTCGTCCCCGCCCTGGTGTCACAGAGGCTACTGTCACTGGTATTGCTGCTTCCCTGTTGCCATTTTCCGCCGGACTCCCTAGGACACACAAAGTGCTTAGCAGATTCCAACTGTGTCTTTGATGTTGTATCATGAGAATAAGAAGCCCCATTTCTGATAACTTCAAAAAGCATCTTCTATCAAGGAGCTGTAGAGCTCAGTACATCTCAAAAGACATGGATTCATGAAAATACAATAATTCTAATACTGTCTAATGGCATAACTAGAATCTTTTTATTGGCTGTATGTTTGCCAGATAATTGTAAAGTCCTGTCCTAGAAAAAAGACATTTTTCAAAACAAACTAGCTAATTGAGATCCTGTCTTCCCCACTAGCTCTCTAAAGATCTGATGATCTAATAGGCCTTGCCAGAGTGCCACCTGCCACTGCCTTCATTACCCAGGTTCACAGAATGGGTCTTGAGACAAAGGGATTCCCAACCACCCATACTGGAAAGCATGCCTGGAATGGGGAATCAGGGTTGTCCATTTCGGTGGGAAAGATCATAAGCCTTTGGTATTATTTTTGTCCAGGAGATTTAATTTTTAAACTCTCTTCAGGATATCATCTGGACTTGAAAATCTTATAGAACACAGAGATGCCAGAAAGAGACACTGCTTTTTTAGAAACTTTGGGGACAGGAAAATAGAATCACTCATGGAAGGAGTTGAATTGGCTTCCTACAGGGGCCACACAGAGATTGGCCACCCTCTCCTACAGAGTACTTACCTTTGTCTACCTTTTCATTGATCCTGCCACTGAGGACCATCTCGTTATTAGGCCCTAAGTAGATTCATGTATACAATCTGCAATGATCTCTCCCAAATGTATATCCCACTGGTGGTGTACGGTGCTGATAGATTTTCTTGAATTCAAAAGGGCGAATAAGACGACATGGTAAAAGAATACCCACAAGATGTTAGCATAAAAGTGCTTTTTCAGGTGTCAGATTTGATAGGAAAGTTATTAATTTACCAAGTGGCCACAATATGTGGAGTATTTGGGTTTTGTGGAAAAAAAATGAAGTCGATTTTACCTTTCAGGAGGCCAAAAAGGCCAGCCAGAGAGAAGACGCTTGCTTCCCAATTGTATCTCCTGGTAAGGTCAACTCCCATTTGACTAGCTGAGCCCACAGACATAACGTGATGATCTGTCCTTCCATCAGGTCTGGAACCGGGCACCGAGTACACCATCCAAGTCATTGCCCTCAAGAATAACCAGAAGAGTGAGCCCCTGATTGGAAGGAAAAAGACAGGTAAAGGGCACCTTCTGGGTAATAGGAAGATAATGAAGACAAAACTAATTAGAAGTGATCAATTTTGCAGTGAAAAGGCTCTCCAGATTTTGATAACTTTCTCATGGAAATTTTTTCTTAATCAGCTTAGCATATATATGTTGTGCTCTTTGACAGCACAATAACCTAACATAATCTGCAGCTTTCCGTTTTATTTTTCTCTTCGCCAATCAATATAAAGCCTTCTAGTCACCTTTAAAAAATCTAAGCCAGATATTAAAATGTAGAAACCAGGTTGCTGTTTTTGCTATTCTTCTATACCTTCTGTTGAAGTTAATGTTAAAAAAAAAAAAAAATAGTAGGGAAAATAATCCTTCCCGTTCTCTTTATTTATCATCCGGTTTCTGAAACTTGAACTAAATAATCATACTTTTTCATCCAATTTCAGTTTAACTTGAAGAAAATTCGTTATTTATACTAATAGAATTTTTGAAATAAACATGTATGTATTTTTATCTATTTTTACCATTTCAATTCATGAAAAACTGGAATTCTCATACTTCAGATGCTGAAATAATTAGTCTGGATTCTAGTCCTTATAACATGATTCTCAAATGAAGAAAAGAAGAGAAAAGCCTGCACATTTCAGTTCCATTAGGCTTAATTTGAGCAGAAGTAGCTTCCGTGGGGCTTAGCGGTTCAAAGCTTTGTGTGTATGATAAATTCATACTAACGCTTTTTTCACTCTAAACTATAAAGAAACCTTTGAGAAAAATCATAAAGATTTCTTTTTTGGAAAAAGTGTCTTGTGATCTAAGAGCTGCTAATGTTCTAGAGTCTTTGATTAGATCGATAAGCTGTCATTGTTGCCTGAATTGGTAATGACCACTGCTGCTACTTTTGGGAGCTTAACACGCTTTGCTTTTTTGGCTCTAACCTCTCTTGGCTAGATGAGCTTCCCCAACTGGTAACCCTTCCACACCCAAATCTTCACGGACCAGAGATCTTGGATGTTCCCTCCACAGTTCAAAAGACCCCTTTCATCACCAACCCTGGGTATGACACTGGAAACGGTATTCAGCTTCCTGGCACTTCTGGTCAGCAGCCCAGTGTTGGGCAACAAATGATCTTTGAGGAGCATGGCTTTAGGCGCACCACACCGCCCACAATGGCCTCCCCTGTAAGGCATAGGCCAAGACCATATCCGCCGAATGTAAATGAGGAGATCCAAGTTGGTCATGTCCCCAGGGGAGACGTTGACCATCACCTCTACCCTCATGTTATGGGACTCAATCCAAATGCCTCTACAGGACAAGAAGCTCTTTCTCAGACAACCATCTCTTGGACCCCATTCCAAGAAAGCTCTGAGTATATCATTTCATGTCATCCGGTTGACATTGATGAAGAACCTTTGCAGGTAATTGATTTTTCTCTTTACTCTGGGCAGCCTAGAAATAAGTAAGCTAGGTAACTGAAGTGACCAGAGCTCTAATATAAACATTCTAGGGCCTCTTAGAAAGGTAGCACGCTTGGGATGCCTGGGTGGTCAGTCAGTTAAGTGGATGCCTTCAGCTCAGGTCATGATCCCAGGGTCGTGGGATTGAGCCCCGCATTGGGCTCCCTGCTCAGCGGGAAGCCTGCTTCTCCCTCACCCACTCCCCCTGCTTGTGTTCCCTCTCTCGCTGTCTTTCTCGCTGTCAAATAAATAAATAAAATCTTTAAAAAAAAAAAAAAAGAAAGAAAGTTAGCATGCTTAAGCCCTGGTTTCTCTTTTTTAGATCTCAGTATGGCTGAGCTTTGGGGGATGTACCAAAGAGTAGCATCAGCTTTTGTTTCGTAGAGAGAATAAAATAATTTCTATTATTCTCACACATTTGAGGCTCCTTAGTAATATGGACAAAGAAATGATCTGAGAAAAGAGAGATAAATATTCTGCCTGAACTTACATTTGTGCAGGAAGGGCTAAAATGCCATCCTTGGGGCTCCTGGCTGGCTTAGTTAGAAGGGCATGTGACTCTTGATCTCAGGGTTGTGAGTTCGAGCTTCAGGTTGGGTATAGAGATTGCTTAAAAATGAAATCTTTAAAAATAAATAAATGAAATAAAATGCCATCCTTATAGTTTGTCCTTGAAGAATCCCATTATCTACAGTATGTCCCAGGAAAAAGAATTTACATGAAGTTGTGCACATCAGCTGTTATAAGTGACTGACTCTTTAAAACTTTTATTCTTTAATTTGTCTTGCTGGTACCAATTTTTAGTGGCTTCTTATTTTTAGAAAGTGGCAGAATTAAAAAAAAAAAAAAACTGACTACACTGTGAAAGATTTATGAGCTTAGAAACATGAGTTTGAGGATTTGCCCAAATGCTTTAAGGACCCCATGTCGGGGTCACATGCCACCTTGCAGATATGAGTATATCTCCCACACAGCGCAGTGTCCACGTTTTATGTGAAAAGGGCATGGCCAGGGGAGTCCAGTGGGCTTGCACAGGCCTGCAGTCACAGCAGGATGAACAGGAGGCTGTTGAATTACTGAGGGCTCCTGGTAACTATGGAGCACATAGGGTAGATTTTTGACAGGAAAATTTGGCAGATTGAAAAGATGGCCCCTCACCCAAGTTCCGTTTCTCTCCACGGGCTGGTCTGGGACGTTTATACATACCCTCCTTCTTTGTCTTCCTTTGCTTTACTTACATAGTGCAGGTTGTTGATAAGAGAATAGGGAAAGAGTCACGTCAATTCTTCAGTATAACGTTTCTCCCTCACTTTGGATGTGCCAATGATTGCAGTTCCGAGTTCCTGGGACCTCTGCTAGCGCCACACTGACAGGCCTTACCAGAGGGGCCACTTACAACATCATAGTGGAGGCCCTGAAAGACCAGAAGAGGCACAAGGTTCGGGAGGAGGTTATTACTGTTGGCAACTCTGGTATGTGAATGCCTGGTTACTCAGGCGCAGGCTCCCCTCTGGACTACTCCAAAGACACTTTTTCTCTCCACTGTTCCTTTGTTGTTGTTGCCTTTTAACTTTGGGAAGTGATGCCATGAAGTAAATGAGCAACTTTACATTCAATTATTCTTCCCTCATAGTATCCTAGTTTCTTTGTAAAGTAGTCTCAGTGATATGATAATAGACCTGGAAGGGACCTCAAGCGTGATTTAGTCCAACATTCTGACTCCCTGCTAGCGAGTGTCTGAGTTGATACAGGGCACTGGTCCCCCAGACCCTCTGCTCCTCACCACATTGCTATCCTCTTGCATGATCTCTAAGTACCGAAACGGATTATCTATAAAGGAAATTCCCTATCTGCAGACCTTAGTGACTGCTGGTTTTTGTTCCTGATGTAAAATGCTACAAACATACTCCATTTCTGTTCAAAGAGCTACCTTCTTTCAATGTTATTTCAATTTCTTTTTCTAATTATATAACCCCAAAGCCAAAAAAGAAGTTAAATGATCACGGACCCCTCTTTGTAGCACCTGCAAAGTCCTTTTAAATCAGTAGTGAATCACCTGGCTTTTTAACCTGCATCAGCTGAAGATTGACCAAGGAACATGAGATAGGGAATCCTCAAAACCATGAATCTTCAGTCTTCCCACCAGAGGGTTCTCTATCCCACAGCAGCAGGGAGTGCTGAATTCTGTCTCTGTCAAATGACAGGCTTTTTTCCTAGGGTTGCAGATGACTGTGATATTTTATATGTATAAATATCTGTGAATTTAAGCAGTTGACTGTTTGGTGGGGGGATCATATAGTACTTGTTTATTATGTATCCATGGTGATGCATGCCTTCTGCCTTGTGTGGTTTTACTAGTGGAAAGCCACGGGAAAGGAATTTTCAAAAGCACAAAAGTCTTTGTGCTTTTCCACATCATTTTTTTTTAAAGATTCCATCTCCATAACTTAAGTCAGGTGGAATTTTAACTGGTGGCTATTTTTAGGAGGGTTACTGAAACCCCTAGTAACACTTTAGGTTCCTTTCATTTTCCTTTCCAACCCCGTATCCCCAGCAGCAATATTCTGCATTCTAGCCAGGTTCTCTGGCCTTTCAGACATGTCAGACTTCTTAGTTTCTCCTAAACTCTATTTTCTTCCAGGTCGATGCCTTTTAAACATTACACACTTCAAATATCTATTGCTTTCGAGCTTTTGATTTTTGCACTGTAAAAAGAAATACACACAGTGGGATTCAAAGTCACAGAAATTAGTTTATGTAATTTTTAGAGAATCATTGGAAGCATACTTTGGTTTCACAGATTACTTAAGTTTTCTCAAAACATAAAAACCGATATACTAGACAACACGAAGAGACTACATTACGTATTCTTAAGTCATTCATATCACTTGCTTTCTCTTATTTGGAACAGTTGATTTTAATGATAAAGTAAAGCTCTCCTATTACTAGCATACTAATGTATAAACTCTAGCTATGATGCAAAAAATGCAATAATAAAAGTGAATATTGCATTATAATAGTATATAAAAATGGCTAAGACTTTTGCATTAAAACCAAAGGATGCTCTCTAATAATTTTCTTTACTTGGTGAGCACTTTCTAAGTGCTGGCAATGGACCAGTGCTTTGAATTCATGATATCCACGTAATCTTTACAAGATCCTGAGCAGATATATTTTTATGATTAACCCCATATTACAGATGAGGGAAGTAAGGCAGAGAAATGCAAAATAACTAGCTTAAGGTCACTCAGGTAGTGATGGAGAGACATTTCAGCCTTTGCATCCCACTGGAGTTCTTAACTAGCTTAAAAATGCCTCAAGATATGTTTCAGGTGCTATAGACTAGTTTTACCTGAAATGGTGATTTTTTTAGTACTGATGGCAAAAATGGAAGTTAGAGTCCTTTTAAAGTGCTCGTGGTAAGTGTCCTCTGGCAACATCTAAGCATTGTTTATTAGAGCAACTGATGCATTGGTAAAACAAATGAATGTTTCTTAATGCTGCTGGGATTTCTGTTTTAGACTAGGTCATTATAACAATAATTCAGTTTTCTTCTTATGGTCTAAAATCACCATTAAGATGTCTTTTTTTTTTTCTTTTCCTCCTTTTTTCATGTAGTCAATCAAGGCCTAAACCAACCTACAGATGACTCATGCTTCGACCCCTACACAGTTTCCCATTATGCCGTTGGAGAGGAGTGGGAACGGTTGTCTGAATCTGGCTTTAAGCTCTCGTGCCAGTGCTTAGGCTTTGGCAGTGGTCATTTCAGATGTGATTCATCTAGTGAGTAGCTTGCTTTGTCTGTCTCCTCCAGTTTCATGCATTTGCACAATGTGTCAAGGAAGCATGTTTGGCAGACACAGGCTCTTCCAAACATGAAGCAAAAGAGGGGAGACTGCTTGACTCAAAGTAACATTTTGCATCATAAAGAATGATGGGAAATTTTACTTGTTGAATATTGCTTCATTTCAGGGGTTCTTTGTCAATATGACTATTAATTAAAAATACATTTGTGATGGTAATGATTTTTTTAAATTTTCTGTTAAGATAATAAAGTCAAACTCTCTGGAGCTAAGTCTAATGAAGAGTAAGTATCAGAGACACAAAGGAATCCCAAATCGCTCTTAATCTTTAATGTTGAGTGAGTTCGGAGGTAAACATTTATACTCACACTCTTTCAGTACAAACCAAACATACACATATCATAACATATACACACTGTCATATCACACGTACACATACACATATCAGGTAGCTTGAATCTTGCCAAGTAATGTAGAGAGTACTGATAATCATCTATAGATAATTAAGAATCAACTTCAATGGAAAAATATTTGATTTTCAAACTATAAAAAGATTTTAACATTTTTAATGGTATTTTCAGTTAAAATAATCCTAAGGATAACTTATTATGCTTTGAGATTTAATATTAGAATTTATAAAACTTTCATTTATGCTTTTTTAGGGGATGTGATTATTATTGACAATTGGTTTATTTTTATAGGTGTTACCCATTATGGCTTATAAACAAGCCGCCTACAGACATACCCCGAAATTATATTTGGGGAAATCCAACATAACAGATTTTTTAAAGATTTTCACACTAAAATATGAAATGGTTTAATTCAGACTAAAATATGGAGACAAGTAATTTTTTCAAATGTAGACTGCTGTGCTTGACCATCTGAAATATGGAGACAAGTAATTTTTTCAAATGTAGACTACTGTGCTTGACCATCTAAAAATGGAAAGATGGAACAGATGTGTCCTATGCCATGTGGGAGTTGGAAGTTTGAAAATTTGGCATCAGTTAGGTGGTTTTTCATTTCTGAAACTGAACTATTTTAAGTTTGTGTATTTATTACCTAGGTAAGTACTTAGGCACAATGCGGGAACAGAGCTGTAAGGTGATTTATGTGATTCTCTGGCTCAACTGACATATTCTTTGCTTAGATATGATAATTGTCAAATAACTTTTAAAGTTTAGGAATGAAAAAAAAGTTTAATGAATGGCTGACTTGTTATACAAACTTCTGAAGTGTGTTTTGTTTTAGTAAAAACCTTAGAGATTAAAATGTCATCTTTTATGGACAGCAGTTAAAGATATGCAACTGTGACTTTTAGATATTCTTCAGAACAAGTCTTATCTGTTGGAATAATAACCAGTGACTTATCATTTTGTTGGTTTTTGCTTTATTTTGATACACAGGTTTATTCTTTTACTCTTTCACATTTACAAGAAACAGGTTAGGGCATGTATAAGCCAGCTGAGCTTTGTTTTTTGGTTAATAGAACTACATCGTATCCAGGTTCTCTGCAAATCCAAAAAGTGACTTTTTGTCTATGATCCATTCTCAAAAGACTATTTAAATCCTACTTTGGTTTTCAATAATGTTAAACCTTAATAGTGAGAATGCAAATGAAGGTCCCCGACTATTCTTGTGACATGATTATGGGGAAATGAATTGCATCTTAAAATGTCCTGGAAAATGTTAAGTGATAAAGATAATATTTTTAAATCCAACCACAAAGTAGTCTGTCATGGAGATCATGACCCTCAGCTTTTCTTGCCACTCCTTCCAGGTACCTGGCTTTTAAAATCCCATGACATGTCCCAGAGCACTGTCTTGTGAGTCAGAACACACTGATAACTCTTTGCCTCTGATTCCCCCCCCCCCCCAGAATGGTGCCATGATAATGGTGTGAACTACAAGATTGGAGAGAAGTGGGATCGTCAGGGGGAAAATGGCCAGATGATGAGCTGCACATGTCTTGGAAATGGAAAAGGAGAATTCAAGTGTGATCCTCGTACGTTCGTTGCCATAGATCATCTTTAGTGCCTTAAGCACTCCCACTTTTATTACTGAGCTGTAACTCTCATTCACAGAAATGACTGGAGACTTTAGGTCTCCTTGAGGAGTGAACAGTGGGTTTGTTAATCTTTTGATTTGGGAAAGTGGAGACAAGCTTCAAAAATGAGCCATGATTTAACGTTATTATAGGACAGGTTAGCACTTTTCTGACCTGAGTATTTTGACCATAATCTGCAGTGAAATATTACAAGAAAGCTTTATGGGTCTTCAGATTCAACTTTTAAAACATTAAACTCTTCAGGTTATCAGATTTAGTTTTTGGAAGTGCTGCCCTAAGCTCTATACAGCAGTACCTCTGTTACCAATGGTTCCCATAAACATGTGGGATTTGGGCTGTGAGGATGCACATTTTGGAGAGAACCAGAACCCACTCCTACATATAAAGGTGAAGTCTGTCTTGTTCTCAGTCTTACGTGACCTTCTGACTTGTATCTCCATGTAGATGAGGCCACGTGTTATGATGATGGGAAGACATACCACGTGGGAGAACAGTGGCAGAAGGAATATCTTGGTGCCATTTGTTCTTGCACGTGCTTTGGAGGCCAGCAGGTAAGGCCGGCCTCCCTGTAATTGAGATAAGATAAAGGGGAGGCTCCTGCACTGGTGATTGAGAAGTCAGCTTGCTGTGTGTATGCTGTACACAAAGGTGTGGTAATGCCCCTTATGAAAGTGGAAATACCTCCTTTCCTGTTGGCACAGAGCTGCCAACATGAGGCTACTCTACACCCCTTCCCAGTTCTCCACTCCATGGCAGCCTCAGCCCCCCTCAAACCTACTATTCCCAGGCTGTCTCTGTTCTTCAGCAACTGAAGTGTCAAATGCTGGGTAGCATTGGGCCTCTAGATCCATGCTGATGGATAGATGTCCACATGGCAATGTTGTTAAGATCTAAGAAAGGGTCTAAGAAAATACCCTCTCTCAAGCCAATAATAGATTCCTGCGACAGATCTAGCACTGTGCTAAGGAATATGGGACAGAGGGAATGTGGAATGGTCCTGGCTCTTAAGGATATAATTGGAGGCATTAAGTTAGCATACATTGAGAGTCAAGCTAATTAAGTGAGTTTCTTCGTGGGTCTGACAAATAGTTTCCAGGTAGGCTGGAATCAGCAAGAGAGGTTCCATGGAAAAGAGAAACATACACTGGCTGGGGTTTCGGATGTTTAAAATAGGTTGAGGGAAGAGGAGGAAGCAGAAAGACCGGAGTAAGTGTACCACCTGGGATGGGAAGGAGCTGTTATATGTGGGTTCCAGTGAGCCAACCCACTGCCCAGTGTCTTGTAACAAATCAGATGAGAAGAAGGTGGGGGGGCACTTATGGAAGGGCCCGGAAGTCCACTGTTTAAGCGAGAAGTTCTCAACCATTTCTCATCTGTGCCCTACTTCACTATAATAATAATAAAAAAAAATGCTATGCTTTCCTCTAATGTTATTTGAAATTTCAAAATAAAATTTCATGTAACTCAAAAGCAAAGGAATTTAACATTCCTTTGTTTCCAATGAAAACATACCGTCTCTAACTGCTCCTCACATTCTGATACATGAAGACCATGCTCCCCCCGCCAGGGTAAGATTCACTGGCTGAAGCCTATTGCATTAGCCAATTGTAGGTACCCAAGAAGAAAGGGAGCATGATGGAAAGTGGTTTTTAGGAAAATTAGTCCTGCAGCAGGAAAGGGTCTTCAGGGGTCTGGCTCTGCCCCACCTGAGGACCTGGGGCAGCCCATGGAAACTACTCTGATCTCCTTCCACCCGTAGTGGTTAGGTGGGGAGGGAGAGGCTCCCCATTCTGATAGAGAAAAGCTGTGGAGGTGCTCTCTCATTAACACCTATGAAGACTGTGATGGTGGACCTTTTCTGGTAAGTGGCTGGTATAGAAATGTGTGATGGAAAGTGAATTTGTAGGATGTGGTCTCACTTCAGCATCTCCTCAGTATTTATGCACATGAGACCTTTCATTTGTGACACCTATTCTGTTCTAAAGAAAGTGCTAAATGAAACACTTAAGACAGCAGTGGAAACTGTTAAATTTTTATGTGAAAGCAAGATTCAGTGACTCTGTAAGTAGGTATTTACCTGTATTGTATTAGGTGTTATGGGGAATATGCTTTTAAATGGAGAAATATGTCTGGAATATTTAAGTGACAGTATAAGGAAGAAAGTGATTGTATTATTTAAGGTTCTTTTGGTTGTAAGAGGAAAGGTCAGCTCAGGTTGATTAAGGCAAAAGAAAGACGTAACAAGAGTCCAGGATCTACCCGCTTCAGGACCAGTCCGACAGTGGTATTCAGAGTGTCACTCACTCTCTCACTCTCTCATATGCTTTGTTCCTTTGTTTTTTTTTTGTTAAGATTTTAGTTACTTGAGAGAGAACGAATGAGACAGAGAGAGAGCATGAGAGGGGGGAGGGTCAGAGGGAGAAGCAGATTCCCCGCTGAGCAGGGAGCCCGATGTGGGACTCGATCCCTGGTCTCCAGGATCATGACCTGAGCCGAAGGCAGTTGCTTAACCAACTGAGCCACCCAGGCGCCCCTGCTTTGTTCCTTTGTATTGGCTTTGTTTTCCAGAAGCCCCTGCTGATAGTGAAAAAGATGACCTCTATTAGCTCTGTGTTTATCCCCTACAGGCTTAGGAGCAACAGTGAAGGAGAACACGTCTCACATTTCTAGAAATAATCTCAGGGAGAAGTCTTAGTGGCTCAGCTCAGTCCTGTTCCCATCTCTTATCCCAGGTGTGGCCAGATGAAAAGCTATAGCGTCCACTGGCCATGGCAATGCAGGAAGGAAGGGACAGCAGAAGGAGCATGGCCAGGCATCACTCAACTGGGGGGCAGTCCCAAATCAAGAGCACTTCACTGTGTGGATCTCCTCCCACTTGCTCCGAGCAGGGCAGTCTTTGGGGCTGCATTTCCTATAAAATGAGGGTGTTTGTCCTGTGATCTCCACTCCCTTGTAGAAAGCTCTAGGATTCTGGGAAAACTTCTCTGTGTCTTCTAGTACAGAAAGCGTACTTAGGAAGTTGGGACTGGAACGAGCCTTAGCAGATGGATGGGGTTTGAATGGGAAGAGAAGGGAGGACATTTCAGGAAAATCATAAATAGACAGGAGTGATCAGAAGATATGAGTAATAAGCCAAAATGTATTCTAAAAGTTATAAATGCCTAAAATCAGCATCAGAGAGATTAACTGCTCATACATTGCCAAGAGCTAAGACCTGAAATTCTTCTTTAATGAAGGCACTAATGGTGATGTTCTTGGGTGATCGTAAACCCCGTTTGACTTCATGCCTGTGTTCTCTCAGGGCTGGCGCTGTGACAACTGCCGCAGACCAGGGGCTGAACCCGGTCAGGAAGGCTCCACCGGCCACTACAACCAGTACTCGCAAAGATACCATCAGAGAACTAACACTGTACGTGCACCTGCACCTTGAGTGTTTCTCCCCTAAACGCAGTTAGATACCTAGTAGGGAGTCTCTTTCTGTAGGTACCTTTCTTCTGAATGAGCCAAGTGTTCCTTATTGTTAAAAACATCTTTTAAATGCCTTGAGTAGAAGACTGTACCCTGTAACACAATTTAGGTTCAAATTTATCAAAACGTTTAAAGATCTCCTATTGCCCAGTACATTGCCTATTGCCCAGTACATTGCTAAGTTCCCGAAGCCAGAAACATTCTCCTGTCTGTAAGCAGTTGTCATCAAAGCCTCTCCGCTTTTATTCCGTACGCCTCACAGGATTTTTTTTTTTTTTTTTTGGTGAATTTTTCTTCTATTTTAACAGAAGGCTGTCTTTTTTTTTCCTTTTTCTGTTTTAACAGAACGTCAACTGCCCCATTGAATGCTTCATGCCTATAGATGTACAGGCTGACAGAGAAGATTCCCGAGAGTAGTATTTCGGACCCAGAGGAACAAGCATGGATCTCTGTCAAGGTCCATCCAAACTGGAGTGATGTTAGCAGACCCCATCTTAGAGTGTTTCTCTCTTAAGCCCTTTTGCTCTGGAGTAACTTCTCCAGCTTCAGCTCAACTCACAGCTTCTCCAAGCATCACCCCTGGGAGTGTTTTGAGACTTTTCTCGTAAGTGGGGGCCGTACATTGCCCGTTCTGCTCTGAAGTATTCAATACCGCTCAGTATTTTAAATGAAATGATTCTCACTTGTGATTTGGTTTGGGATCAGCAGGGAGCACAGGCGCCAACCAACATAAAGATGCATTGAAATTGTATCCTCTGAAATTTTAAGTAGGAAAGTTACCCAAACACTTCTGCTTCCACTTCACTGGCCTGCGATATTGTAAGAACGGCATGTCCTTGTTACTGTGATATTTAAAATATCCACAGTATTCACCTTTTTCAAATGATTCTAGTAATATCTTTCTCTTATCTGTTATTTATCAATTTTTCCCAGTATTTTTATATGGAAAAAATTGTATTGAAGACATTTAGTATGCAGTTGATAAGAGGAATTTGGTATAATTATGGTTGGTGATTATTTTTTATACTGTATGTGCCAAAGCTTTACTACTGTGGAAAGACAACCGTTTAATAAAAGATTTACATTCCACAACTTGAATGTCGTGGCTTCTTTTTTGCATAAAGAAATTTGGGGGAAAAGAAGATTCCCCATGAATGTTCCTTTTCAATTCAGCAAACATTTGAAAACTTATGATGTGTATAGCTCTCTCCTTGGGAGATTTAAGTACAAAATTTTCCAAGTCTGTCACTATAAGAACAGATTCATTCTTGGTATTTCATCTCTTCAGTAATAGGGCTAGTTTCATATCTCTGTTTTCCCGGATTTTAGTGGACTCAAATATTGTTGAACTTGCTAGCCAGCTCTTCAGAAGTGGGACTGAAAGAATCTTTTTTTGTTCTATTCCAAATATCATTCCCCCTCCTTCCCTTCTTCCCCTCACTGAATAAACACCTATTCAAAGAGGTTACCTTCTAGGAAGAAAAAAAGATGAGATGTTAAAACGACTTGAATAGCACATCCTAGAGGAGCTTTGTCTTAGGGCAGTGGTGTGATACAAGAACCTCAACCCCAGGTCCTCTTGATGCCTGCCAGCTGACACTTTCAGGGTGCCCCAGCAGGACAGAGTTTGCAAAACTCCTGATCTACAAAGGACACCTCCTTTTCAATTTAACTTTGGGGAAACGACAAAACTTTGAGATTAAATCTGGCATCTAGAACATAATGGCACTGGAGGTAGCTGATTTTTAATTAGTAAAAAATTAGTAATTCATAATATACAATATTTTTATACATTATTGTGTAATGGAAAAAAATATTTCAATAAACACCTGTCAATGAATATTAAGACTAACTTCAAAAAGAGATTTCCTCAGGATTCATTTGTTTAAAAAAAAAAAGAAATCTCACATTTGAATTGATTTACAGTTTACAAAATGCCCTAACATTTAGTATCTCATTGGGAGGAGGTTTTGCAGTCTAATTTTATAAAGAATGCAGCTCAGATTAGTTTTCCTTAGCAAGACACAGACCCAAAGCCCAGATTTCTGTTTAACTTTCCTAATCATTCAGCTTCATTAGGCCAGTATTGACCAAGACAGCAGCAGCTCTGTATATGTTTAAAAAAAAAAAAAATCACAGAAGAAACAGATCGTGGTGATATTATATGACCGTCTCACATGTGTCATCACTAATCACTTAAGAGAAAATGTGATTCAACATAAATCTACACACCATGCAGTGGGAAGTACCACTGAAGATGCAGGCCTGAGAGAAAGCAGGCTGGTCCCCCCGTCTTCATATGTGAAGCGGAGGCCCAGGTAACATGCAGGTGAAGGTCTATACCTCAACTCCATCTTGCCTAAAAGTCTTTGTATTTTAAAACATAAGGAAAGAACAGCCATCAGTTGAGAATGTGCTTCGAACCACTTGCCTATCTGCAAACCTAGACCTGTCTTCCCAAATGTGCGTTTAAGTAAATCCACTTGGACTGTATTAATTAAATGGATAGCAAGCGCTTCTGACAATTTATAAATGAAATGTAGAAGATACAGGCTCCACATTTAAGATTTTAAAATACACTTTTTCCAGCATGTCTGCTAGATTCTCAAAAGCAGTGTATTAATCTTACAAATTAAACTTTCAATAGTGGACCAGTAACTATATTTAAATAGTAAGAACAAATTAAACAAATTTAAACGGTCTTTTATGTTTTGGCATCAAAATGCAAGAATGGTAGAACTTTCTTTTTTTACCATTTCTCAGTAAAATCATTCAAACATGAGAACCAAGAGGATTTCCAAAGTTCTTTTACAGTTTTTACTGACTCGTGATACTTTTTCCCCTGAGAATTCTTAAACAGGCCAAATTGAAAAGGCATAATTAAAAGACCAATCTCGATTCAGTCAAGAAATTGCCAATTCAAGAAAAAATTAGGTAAAACTAGTAAATATATCAGATTTTAAAAATTGTTGACTTGAAGCTTTACTTTGCCTTGCTGCATTCGATTTGTAACAAAATTTGTGTTTTTATATTGTTTTCAGTGCTGATGACCTAAGTGAATAATGCAAATTTGTGTGTATAATAATATCACTATAAGTCTCTGAGGCACACTTTCTAAGGCGGTGAATAAAGAAATGATCAGGTGGAAATTACAAGCATAGGAAATGACTTTTCTATTTAATTATAGTTCCACTGAAAATTCTATTCCATTTCTAGTTGCATGAAACTCATTAAGGTGATTAAGAAACATCACATCAGCACATTTAAATGCTGAAATTGCTTCCTATTCAGTAACTTCCCATTACTGTGGTAGGGAAAGTGGCAGGCTACAATTAAAAAATCCCATTTTCAGGAAATACATTTCAACCATTAAAAAGAAAAAGAAGACGACCACTCTTGGGACTTCTTATGTTTGGGAACATTTAAAGATAACCATAAGAGCTGATAAAGCAGAAGCAGCACAAAGATGACCATGCACTATCATGGGTTTTTCAGACTAAGAAAATTCTTTTTGAAGAGTATATGGTGCTATTTTAAATGAAAGTTTGCCACATTGTCTCACTCTGTAGCTTTATTAAAATAAAAGATTAATTTGAATTGCAAACAAAAATCTATATAAATTACAAAGGAAGGGAAGAAAATACCGCAATAAAAGAGCAGAGAAATGGTGCTTCAGCTGAAAGCCAAAAACGGAAACTCCTTTTTTAACATTCCTCAGTACAGTCAGGTATGAGATATTAAAGCATGTTTTACATTTCCTTGAATTCCTTTTTACTTACTCTTTAGAGACATGTGGGTTTCAACAATCTTGGGAGCCAAATCTCTCTCTAAAATAGCTCTGGTGTGGAGCCCCCGAAGACTCCCAAGTAGTACTGCTTGGAGGCTGTGGGAGGCTTATCGACTGCATCCTGGGCTCACTGGTGCTGGAATCCCATGTCCTGCACGCTGCCCACCACAGCAGGCTCCTCTTACATAAAATACAGCGAAGGCCAACGATTCTCCCTTGGCCTTCTCTTTTCTCTCCTCACATTACGGTACTTTGGAAACTGCCATTTTGTTCCAGAAGGAAACATGGTCTCTGCCAGCAAACCACCGGACAGGAGTTTACAATGAAATCTACTGATCTGTATAATTCAGCATTAGTCATAAGATGCTGAGCCAAGTGCTGAAAGCTGTATTTGACTCAAAAACATGCCGCCTTGGTGGAGAAATTGAAACCCTCATACATTCTGGTGGAAAAGTAAAATGGTCCAGCTGCTGTGGAAAACAGTTTGGTGGTTCTACAAAAAGTTAACCCCAGAACTGCCACAGTACCCAGCAATTCCACTCCTAGGTATATATCCTGGAGAACTGAAAACATATGTTCACATAAAAAACTTGTACACACACGTTCATCACACCATTATTCATAATAGCCAAAAGGTGGAAACAACCCGAATGTTTACAAACTGATGACTAGATAAACAAAATGTGATATATCCATACAATGGAATACTATTTGACTGTTAAAAGGAATGAAGTTCTGAAACATGCTACAACATAAACCTTGAAAACACTAAGTGAATGAAGTCAGGCACAAAAGGCCACATATCATGAGTCCATTTATATGAAGTGTCCAGAATAGGCAAACCAACAGAGAAAGTAGATTAATGGTTACTAGGGGCGGCGGGGAAGGGAGGAACAGAGAATAACTGCTCATGGGGATGGGCTTTGTTTTGGGGTGATGAAAATGTTCCAGAATTAGGCAGTGGTGATGGTGATATAAATTTGTGAATATATAGCACTTAAAATCACTGACTTGTACGCTTTGAAATTGTTAAAATGGTCAATTTTGTTATGTGAATCTTATTTCAATAAAAAAGAAAATGCACTTTACTTATAGGAAGTCTCTGTAATATCCTTTTGTTTAATGGTAAGAAGTGAGGTGTGGGGAAACAGAATAGATGAAAGGTTGAAAGAACTCAGAAATCTCTTGGCTACCTATTCAGAAACTGAAAAAAAACTCCCATAAATATACATTTACTATTTTTTAAGCCATTTCCACGCATTAGTATCCTCCTCCACTACCTCCCATGCTTCCATATACACCAAAGCATTATGAATAATGACTAGCATTTTTTAAAAGATTTATTTGAAAGAGAGAGAGCACAAGCAGAAGGGGCAGGGAGAGGGAGAGAGAATCTCAAGCAGATTCTGCGCTGAGCATGAAGCCTGACACAGGGCTCGATCTCACAACCATGAGACCACGATCTGAGCCAAAACCAAGAGTCAGACGCCTAACCCAACTGTGCCAGCCAGGCGACCCTAGCATTTTTTACAAATGGTATTTTTTGTTCCGGATGGTGTCCTAAGTGTTCTTACAAACTTTGTCTCATCTACTCATACCAACCCTTCAAGGTGGGTACTGTTATCATCATCAGTTTACAAACAGAAAGTAAGGGAAATGCTGAGTGAACAACCTAACATCACGCAGCTCCTACGTAGCAGAGTTGGGACTTGAACCTGACAAACTAGTTTCCTGTGGTTTTAACCATAAGTCCTTTTAACTGAGAGCTACTCACCCTCTCCAGGAGCAAATCCATCCCTATTTTATAGGTGAGGAAACAAACTGCAAGAGGTCAAACAACATGCCCAAGATCACCCAACCAATGAGAGGCAACACAAGTTAGTGATTATCATAAAAGGCACAAGGTTGTTTTCTGGAGGGAAAAATGGGAAAATAATCTGGAAGAGGCGTATCAATGGCCATGGGAGCTACTGGCAAAGTTATCTTTCTTGGCCTGGCTAGAGGCGACGTAGGTGTTTGTTTACAAATTATTATTTTTTTAAGACTTTATTTGACAGAGACACAGCGAGAGAGGGAACACAAGCAGAGGGAGTGGGAGAGAGAGAAGCAGGCTTCCTGTGGAGCAGGGAGCCCAATGCGGGGCTCAATCCCAGGACCCCGGGATCATGACCTGAGCCGAAGGCAGATGCCCAATGACTGAGCCACTCAGGCGCCCCTACAAATTATTCTTTAAACTGTAGGTGTTTTATGCACTTTCCACAGGCATGACTTATAATTTATTTTTAAAAATGAATTTGTTCTTAGCAGACCACATTGCATACAGCTTCTACCTGAGGAGAGATAAACTCAGGAGAAATGGCAAGAGGTATGTGAAGTAAAGGTTAACAGAAACCTTGGAAAGCGTGTCTTAAAAAACAACAAAGCCTAAGAGAAAATGTCTCTAACACAGAACTGAAAAGTCTAGGAATCGACATTATGGGGGCTTTGAAGGGTAGGAATGGGGAAATGTTCATTAAGCAGGTGAAGTTCCTATTACAGGAGAAATACAGCTATCAATTTAAAGCAATGGTATAAAAGGAATAAAAAGTGGTTCAAACTATAGGATGGTAGAAATAGGGTCCAAATATATCAATAATTGAAATGAATATAAATAAGCCGAGTTGGCAAGTTACATTAAAAACAAAAACAGATTCCAGATATATCTGCATCTAAAGCATAAGAGCACCAAAGAATGAAAAGCGGTATTAGACATAATATAAACCAAAAAAGAGCTAGTCTAGCTATGTTCATATTAAATAACTTATTTTATCTAAGACAAAAATTGTTAGTAGGATTGGAGTACATAAAATCACTATGAAAAGTACTTTTTTAGCTTCAAATATACATGAAGCACATTTATAAATCTGCAGGGAGAAACTCGTAAACTCATCTTCACAGAGGGAGGTTTCAATCCATCTTTCTCTACTGTTGATAGGTCAAACTTAAATCATTAAGCTACAACTATCAGTTTAAAAGAAATAAAGGAACAGAGCCACAAATGAAATAAAATGACATTACAGGAATGCAGTAACAAAATTCAGAATATTGGAAACTCTATGGAACCAAAAACCTGGTATCTTCAATAATTGACTGCAATCAATCAATCAATCAATAATAAAGGAGGAATCAGTCAACTAAGTGACTTGAGATGCACCAGGCAAATGCAATGTGTGTCTCAGGCTTGGATCTTATTACCAACAAACTCTGGGGGAAAAAAAAGAAAGCCAATGTGGAAGATCTGGACAGTGACTGGGTATTTGATATTAATAACTGTTATGCCTTTCAGTGTGATACTTGAAGTATGATTATGTATTTTTTTAAATAAACTTTTTATTTTCTAATACTTGGGATTTACAGAAAAAATTTGTGATCATCATTTGTTACCATTAATGAATCAACATTGATCCATAATAACTAAAGTACATACTTCATTGGGACTTTTTACCTGGCATCCTTTTTCTGTTCAAGAGGTCTATCCTGGAGACATTACGTTTAGTCGACATGTATCCTTAGTCTCCTCTACATTGATGTTCTCAGACCTTCCTTGTTTTTCATGATCTTGACAGTTTTTAGTACTGGTATTTTATAGAATGTCCTTCAACTGGGAGTTGCCTGATGCTTCTCCTATGACTAAACTGGGGTTGTAGATTTTTGGAAAGAAGACCAAAGAGGTCAAGTGCCATTCCCCTTTGGAGGTACATACTATCAACATGACATGCTTCTTAAACCCTCATCACCTGGCTGAGATGCTATCGGTCAGGTCTCTCCACTGCAGCTACTCCTTTATCCCCCTTTCAATGCTACACACCTTGGAAAGAAGTCACTATGCACAGCCTACACTTAAGGGGTGGGGAGTTATGCTCATCTTCTTGAAAGTGAAATATCCATATACTTAAAATTCTGCACAGATTGAGTCTCCATTTATTTATTCAGTCCTTTATTAGGTCAGCCATGACCTCAGATATTTCATAGATTGGGTTACATTACTTTGTTGCTCAAATGATTCCAGCTTTGGCTATTGGGAATCCTTTTAGATGGCTCCCATGTCCTTTGACATACTCCCATCATGTGCTTGTTTTTAAAGTCCTTCCTTACTGTCTGGCACTGTAAGGTGCTCCAGGCATCTCATCTCATATTATTTCCTACCCCAGTCCTAGAATCAGCTATGCCTCCAAGGAGTCCTGAATCCTTTTACTGGAGTGGCATTAGAAACCAAGAACCTGGCCCTAGGTATGCTCACTGCTATCGAGGTATCATTATTTCTTGGCTCTCTCAGCAGGTAGGCATGATTATATGTTTCAAAAAGTAAGTACACTTTTAGGAAACAGTGACTAGAAATTTTCCTATGATATTCATGTGTTCCTGAGTCTCTTAAGGATAGAGGAGAATGTATTGGACTAACCCTCCTACAGACAGTTATGAACACGGGACAAAAATGTTACAAAATCTACTTGAAACCATTGGAGAGCAACCAAAAGATGGTGGAAACCAGACAGGATCAACCTTCAAAGGGAAAGGAGATATGACAAATCTCCACAAATTGATCTATGGATTCAATGCAATTCCAATCAACATCCCAACAAATTTTTTTGTAGAAAGAGACTAGTTAGTTCTAAAGTTTATATGGAAATGCCGAAGCCCTGGAATAGCCAAAACAACTTTTAAAAAGGACAAAGATGAAGGACTCCCATGATCTGATTTCAAAATTTTACTATAAAGCTACAATTTTCAAGACAGCATGGTACTGGCATTAGGACAAACATAACTATGGAACAGAACAGAGTCCAGAAATAGACCCACTGCAAATAATGGTTAACTGAGCAAACAGGCAATCCAACAGTTTTTTCAAATGATGGTGAAACACCTAGATAAATGTATGGAAAGAAAGTGAAACTTGACCCATACATCACACTAAAATTCAAACAAATCTCAAACTTTTGCTTAGAAAGGAGACAACCAAGCTTTTTAGAACTCTGACTAAAAGCAAAGCTGCATGAGTGGAATCCCCTAGGAGAAAACCAGGGAGACTGCAGGATGCTTATGCTATCTAACTCCAGGGTCTGCTCAGTTTCCCTGGCTTACTTGCTGATTTTTAGATGTTTCACACAGGCAATGTTGTGGGATGAGCTGCGCTCCAGGAGGCAGGGATGTTCCTGTATTTCTTACACACAAATATTTGTGGGTAATGTTTGTATGCTAGACAGCCTATAACTTTAAGAAATTAAATACAACCAAAAGCTATGGATCCAAGATGACTAAGACTGAATGTTTTATTTTTTAAAAAAGTCAAAATGTCACATGTGATTTTTCACCTACACATAAGCAAACCATAAAATACTGTGCAATGAAATCAGTGATGAAAGAGCCGAAGATTCGTATGAGCAAGGATTATTCCCAGTTCATCGCAAGCCTCAATCACAACTTTGTCAGCAGCAGAACCAGAAGGAGCAGCAATATAGGCCACACCACTCTGAGGGAAGAAGAGACATTGACTTTCAAAACACAATTTTAGGTTAAGACATGCCAAAATCAAAATTCCCCTCTAGAAAGCATAAGCTAATAATGATTTACAGTGCAGAGTGATTCACTCACAGTCAAAACAGGAAAATAATAGGATTTGGGTTATTCATACATCAAACGGAAAAGTAAAATAATTAAATATTACTGACATATCATACTGCTGTAACCTGGATGTAGAATTCACAGAATTTAAACAGAAGCAGGATTTCTGAAATAGTTTTTTTAAAAAAGATTTATTTGTCCGAGAGAGAGAGAGAAAACACACACAAGCAGAGGGAGAGGGAGAAGCAGATCATCCCCCACCCCCCACTAGCTAAGCAGGGAGCCTGATGTGGGGCTGGATCCCAGGGTCCTGGGATCTGAAGGCAGAAGCTTAACCAACTGAGCCACCCAGGCATCCCTGAAATAGTTTTTACATAATAATCAATTCTATGCAAATGAACATCAATTCCATACTTACCCTTTTAGCTCTGTCTACATTATCCCTGAAAGGAAAAAAGGCATCAGAGCTGACAGAAACTTCACTAAGTTTGTCAACCCATTTCTTCTTCTCTTCTTCAGTTAGTAAATCAGGCACTTCCTCAAACAACGCCTTCCACTTTATCAAATCTTCATCCTAAGAGTAGAGGGTGGAGAAAGGAGAGTAAAATTTTGGGCATGATCTTTAGTACTTTCTGATGCAAATCAGAATGCCAGAAAGCACTTGGGCATTTCCCCCAGGATTTAATTACAGTGGCTCATTCCAGTTTACATACATCTCTAGAATCTTTTTTTTTTTTGGATGCTTTTAACATTTCATTAAGAAAAGTAATTCTAAAGTGTACCAAATAAAGATTATACCATTTACTTTGTAAATCAGTTTATTTTAAATATATTTTGTTTTTTAATCTCTGCCTAAGTGAGATCTACTTTATATCCCTGTGTCAAAGCAAGCAAACAGATGATGGATGTTCTAGATGTACCAAATAAAGATTATACCATTTACTTTGTAAATCAGTTTATTTTAAATATATTTTGTTTTTTAATCTCTGCCTAAGTGAGATCTACTTTATATCCCTGTGTCAAAGCAAGCAAACAGATTATGATGGATGTTCTAGAACTATATTTATACAGCCTCAAGTCTGTAGTCAGTCTTTTATTTTTTTTTTTTTTTAAGATTTTATTTATTTGTTTATTAGAGAATGAGCCAGAGAGAAACAGCATGAGAGGGGAGAGGGTCAGAGGGAGAAGCAGGCTCCCCGCTGAGCCAGAAGCCCCATGTGGGACTCGATCCCAGGACTCCGGGATTATGACCTGAGCCGAAGGCAGTCGCTTAACCAACAGCCACTCAGGCGCCCAAGTCTATAGTCAATCTTAACAGACGAATCAAGATATGATTCATGGTATTCATATTTTAAAAAAGGTGCTTCCATTTTGGATGATTTTTTGGCTTAAACAATGTACTTTTAACTCTTGTTCACATACATATAAAGCTTCTTCCAGAACTATGAGCAGGATTTTGCTAGGTAATATTAAACAGGGAAATACAAATATTAAAGTAAAAAAAGAAAAGCTTTTATGTTAAGTACTTTATGGTTATAAGGCATATTCTTCAATGACATTTATTATGTCATGGATTCCTGTCCCTGAATTTGTAGACAAGGTAGTTTGGTCAACTCATCCCCTCAGAAGACCATCGAGAGTCTGATTACCAGACTTCTCTCTTTTGTTTTCCATATAGGATTAAGCACTTTCTATGTCCAAAAATGGGGCTAAATTCTATATTTTTGGTAGGCTACTAGATAGTTGTAATTTTACTGCTCTCATATACCTTCTTTAAAACTGAAGACATTAAAGAACACAAAATGTAACAAAAATATACAGTTGTTAAAGGCACTGGTAGAAAATGTGGGGGGAGAAGACCCTGATTACGTATCAGATAATTTTTATTTCGTGTTGAATACACACCTATCATGTAGCAAGCATCATGCTTGGCACTGTGACAGAAACATCAAGATATGTGACAAAAGAGCCCCTGCCATCAAAAGCTCAAAATCAACAGGGGAAGTATAAACATATAAAACTAAACCAATGGTTATAATTTAAAAAGACAGGGAAGGTCTGTGGGGTCTGAAAGGGATGAAGAACTGTGAACAAAGTTAAAGGCAAGACAATGAAGAATTGTTAAGTTTAGAATTACAATTTTAGACAATGTAAAATTTCAAGAAAAATACCATTTTCTCTCAGCAGTGATGAAGGTAGTCTGTTACAGAAAAAGGTGAGCATACCAGTATACTCTACCCAGAAACCCAATGACAAGACTTTTACCTCGCCAATGGTTCCAGTAACATACTGATCAATGGCATTGGAGATTTCTGCTCTCTTCACTCCAGTTTTAAACTTCATTGAAAGCACCTGTGGATGATGTCTAAGCCACCAATAGTTTGCTTTATCTCCTGCAAGACGTGTGCAGTGTATTCGAGACTGCTGTCCCGCTCCAATGCCAATAACCTGAAGAACATGAACAGTAAGAGGAGTATCTCTTCCAACAACATATTTTTCTTAACAGATCTTTTGTGCATATTCCCTAAAATCTATCAATTTTGTGGAAAAAGTATCAGGCCAAAATATAATTTTAAGTCATTAAAAGGTAAGGGTAAAAGTTTGTAACTACTATTTATACATTTTACCTCTTCAGTGACATTTGAAGTATCGCTACTAATACTCTGGAAGTTTCTAGAACTCCTGGACATCAGTAGTGAAGTAGTTTTACTGGAACTTCTTAGAACCCGAGTCAAAGGAGACCAGTAGCCACAATCTCCTAAGTTTTCATTATTAGAGACATGCAATCTTTTAAACAATTGACAATCAGGGGCACCTGGGTGGCTCAGTTGGTTAAACGTCTGCTTTCGGCTCAGGTCACGATCCCAGGGTTCTGGGATCAAGCCCCGCATTGATCCCTGCTCAGTGGGAAGCCTCCTTTCTCCCTCTCCCTCTGCCCCTGCTTGTGTCCCTCTCTCGCTGTCTCTCTCAGTCAAATAAATAAATAAAATCTTTAAAACAAACAAAAAACAATTGACAATCAACTAAAATTCCGAATTTCAGAGTCTTCCAGGTCACATGCTAATTAATATCCACACTTTCTCTCCCCGACTTATGGGCCAAATAATTTAACAAATGCTAAGAGGAGTTCAAGACACTGTGAAAAGGGCTCCCAATGCTGCTGAAGCTATGGTAAAACCAGAACCAGGTTAGTCCAGAGTTAGAAGAGGCCCCAGTGATGAGCTAGCTTGGTCCTGCATTCTATGGCTCAGCGCACTAGAAAACAAGTTAAATACCTTGCTTAATTAACGTCAGCAACAAACGTTCAATATCTTGATTGTGGTAGTGGTCACATAACCTGGGACATGTGTTTTGGGAAATTTGGGAAATTTATACATAATTTGGGAAAACTTCAAAACTTGAAACTTAAAAAGAGTGAATTTTATTGTATATAAATTATGTCTCAGTAAACCAGATTTTAAAAGATCACATTAACTTGCAGTCTATAGATTCTTGGTAAAGTAACCTTAGAAATATATGTGAAAATACCCAACAAGCTGCAAAAACACTGAATAATGGGTGGCAGTAACATTCTTTACTGTCTTCACTAGAAATACCACACCAATCAGGAGGAGGGGAGTGAATAAACTAGTTTTATAGCAGCTATTAGAGTCCCACTAATCCAAATGTGTCAACTCAGTCTGAGCCAAGAAGCAATATGACCAATTTTAATACGTTGTTCCAAAGACAGTTCGTGATCATCACTAGCTTTAACAGTCCCCTACGTTACTGAGTAAATACTGACAAACCCAGAAGAGAAAGAGTGGGCAGATTTTCCTTTCCAAGCAGTCTAGGACCTGAGGGATGAGTATCATTTTGTAAAACAACAGTCTGCCCCAAGTGGGTCTGAGAGTTTGGTTACCTGACCATTCTTGGCATAGCACACGGAGTTAGACTGCGTGTACTTCACAGCAATGGTGGCCACAATGAGGTCTCTGAGCGCAAACTCTGGCAACTGAAAAAATACAGGATGGTCAACTGCATCAGACTTTTATAACTCCGTTTAAGCATCTTACATGTTACTTATTTTAACACACCTATAATATAGTTGTATCTCTCAAAGGACAAAATGAAATGAACCGTTCATAGGAAACTCTACTATAGTTTTACTGAACACAACAATCAACATTCAACATATTTGTTGTGGAACTCAGCAGTGCCTAATGCATCACAGACTCAGACTAATGCCATTTGCAGCGACTCAGGCTGAAGCCTGTTTACACACCACACTAGTTACAAAATACCATATCCACCCCAAACTGACAAATAATAACTTTTTTCAACCACAGAACAAAGAAACATATATGCAAACATGATAAAATTTATGTTCAGAAAAAACACTGAGAATAATTTTCACAGACATTACAAACAACTGTGATGCCCATATATAGCCAAGGCTGTTCAGGAATAAACAAATTAGGATCATTTTCTGCTCTGTCTAGAAATTCTAAGTAGAAACTATTCAAAAATACTTGTGATGATAAATTAGACCTCATCAAAATTAAAACTTCTGTTCTGCAAAAAAAAACCTGTATTAAGAGGATAAAAAGACAAGCTACAGACTGGGGGAAAATATTTGCAAACCACGTATCTGAAAAAGAACCAGTATCTAAAATACGTAAAGACCTCTCAAAACTCAGTGACAAAAGCAATCTAATTAGAAAATGGGCAAAACACATCAAGAGACATACCACTAAAAAGGATACACAGAAGGCAAATAAATACAAAAAAACACCCATCATTAGCCACTAGAAAATGCTAACTAAAATCATGAGATAACTGCCACATACCTAACTAAAGAAAAGAGACAACACTAAAAGCTAGTAAGAATGCAGAGACCTGGATCACTCATATGTTGCTGGTGTAAAATGTAAAATGGCAGAGGCTCTCTGGAAAACAGTTTGGCAGCTTAAAATACTAAATATGCAACCACGATACACCCAGCAGCCACCAATTACACTCCTGGGCCTTAATAACAAAGAAATGAAAACTTATATTCACAAAAAACCCATTCACGAATGTACACTGAATGAAAATTATAAAAGGGGGAACAGATTAGATGTTACCCAAGGTTAAGGAGGCGGTGGAGGGAGGAGGGAAATGAGTGTCATTATAAGAGGGCAACACGAGGGATCCTCATGGTCATGGAAATGTTCTTTCTGTGCCTTAACTGCATCACTATCATTATCATGTACTATAGTTTTGCAAGACATTACCACCAGGGGAAATGGGGCAAAGGGTACACAGGAATTCTTAACAGTGCATGTTGAACCTGCAATTTTCATTTTGATCTCAAAATTGAAAGCTCAATCAAAAAACACTATTAGAATTTCTTAAGAATCTGTTATTCTAAGATAGTATTAATGTAGTATATCCTTTCTTATCTGTATCTGCTGTTTAAGATACCAACTATACATTTTATTCTTTTAGTTCTAAGAAAGATTAATCACATAAACCAGCTTTCCTGCAGGTCTGCCTTGAAATGCAACCCTGGTATTCTGAGTTAGGATCAAGAAATATGAGACATTTCAAGGGGGGGATGGGGTGGGTGTTGGAATGAGGGACACAAATAGTTTAAACAAATTAAAGCATTATTTAAGAGAAATGGAAGAGAAAATAATTCAAGCATGTTCGCTAATGCTTAATACACACTCCTACTTCTCCCACTGTTCTTACACCTGAAAGGATTTTGAGGCTGACATGTTAACAAAACACTGCTTTAAAGGAAAAGGGGAATCTAAAGAAAGATAAAACCATCACTCATGCTTGAGCTTCCAAATTTCTAATTAAAAATACATATGAAACAAGTAGAGAAAATTTTAGATAAAAAATGAATTAAAACCATACCTCACTCCTTGTAAAAAAACATCCAAGTTAGCACAGCCAGGGGCACAAAACCTATCAAATACTGCTAAATTATCAGTCAGTCCAATACCTATAAACCTACAAGGAAAACTTAGAAAAGAGCTTCAATAGTTAGGCAGAGCTATCAACACAGGTACCATGTAATCTAGATCAATACTGTTTCAGTATTTTAAAAGATAAACTAACCAGCCAGATTAATAAAGTGTTAAAAATGGGGGGGGGGGGGCTCATATTACCGTGAGCTGCTTACATACAGTAAGTAACGTTGGTACAAAACACGGCTTCCATCTGGAAATCCCAGTACCTTATAGCCTTGACCAAAGGAGTAGACTGCAATGAATTTAAAGGTATTTCTACACGTGATGCCTACCATGTTCCTTTATACTTCAGGGCACCATTAATTTTCAAAAATAAAAATGTAAGAATATCTACTAAATCAACAAAGATCACGTCTTCATTACCATACACTTATTAACAGATTGAACTATTCCGATAAAGGTTTTAAAGCTTATTTTCAGCAATTCTACTTAAAGATGATGAAAACAAATACACCTCCTCATTTTCTATTTCTGTTACAAGGAATGACTCGTTCACAGACCAACCCTTTTCTAGGAACAAACAGAAAAGCTCAACACCAAAGTAGTAAAATAGCAAGTACTGAGAGGCAAAGATCCCAGAGATAAAGGAAGTAAGGAGAAATGAGTGTGACCATCTATGCTTTTCGCCTCAAAGCATTTTCCAACTTGCAAGGCAATAAGCTAAATGGTAAAGGAACTGAGCACAACTCCTGGCAGTGTTACAGGACTAAGTGGCAAAAATGGAGTTCAGAGTACACCTAGTGACACCAGCAGACACTAGTGCTTTCAGCAAAATAGGGGTGAACCATAAACAGACCAGTGCTCACAAAGACTTAAGCCCAGATTCAAAAGAGCTTAATTCCTGCCGGGATAAAAATGATCTGACTGCCACCTAATCTGCCTGCCAAAAGAAGTCAGATCTTTCTGGAAGGAAAAAACACACCATCCAGACACTCAAAATATCTCTACGTTTTTTTCACATTCAATGCTCAGCATTCAACCAAAAAATACCAGACATACCAGCAGACAAGAACACAAAACAATGTAAGCTACACATCTTAAGTACTGGGGGGGGAGGGGAGAGCCAATGTTGGAACCAGCAAAAAAATCCTTCAAAACTGAAGGTCCAATTAAGAGATTTCAGAAAAGAAATACTAGTGCATCCATTTCCATATTATGTAACCTTGGGCAAATTTCTTAGCTGTAACTTATGTCACAATTTTGTGATCTTTACAATAGAGATGATAGTAATCACCCACCCCCAGTCCCCACATAGAGTGCTATGCATATTAAATGATAGAATACATGTAAATATGTGAAAAAAAAAAAATCACACTATCATTCTATGAGTATGTCCTTCCTAAAAGATGACAAACAGCCCAAGAGCAAAAACTTGACCACATGAAACACTGATCATAGTACTGAAAATGGAAACAAAATATCTATCAGAGTACATCTATACATGGATTGCCATGTGGCCTTTCAGATGAAGATATAGATCTATATTTGTTGATATAGAAACATATTTGTAGCTTAGTGCACGGAGAAAAGGCAAGTTATAGAATTATGAAAGACATGATCCCATTTAGGCATAACTGAAGATAAACACCTCTGAGTATGTACATATGCACAGAAGCTTCTAATATGGTCATTTATTCTTTTGGTAAGCTCTTAAACTTATTTGATAATTCAAAGATGAGCTAGACATTTGCAGATCAACCAGTTTTAAATATGGGCCTTAATAAATACATAAGCTTATAAATATTAAAAACAGACTTACTGCATTACTAGCATTCAGTTCAGATATTTTCAAACTTACATCTTTATTCTTGGTCACAACGTTGCTAAATAATGACCTGTCAATGACACCATTATTTCTCTTCTGACTTAAACGAAGACCAAAGAGAGTTCGAACTTCGTTTTCATCTGGATTGTAGGACTGATCCATCTAAAACAGAAATTTAGAGTCACAAGTAGTATTTCTACAACCTTCAACATTTTTCGCTTAATTTACGTACAAAAAAAATCATTATAGCAAGATCATATACATTTTTTTCTAATTTAAGCATGTGTAAGATCACTTAAGTAAAGGTATAATAGAATCGCCAGGCACTAGTATTTTGTTCTAAAAAATTTTATAGGTTTACAACCCTGTGGTGTTTTATAACAACATATTAAAACCAATGATTCCAGGGACAGCATTTCTGGTTATACTAACTGAAACCATTGTCTGTATCTTCCTTTTGGAAATCAGCAGATAAAAACAGATCTGCTAAAAAAAACAGGAAGTGGCATAAAAAATAAATTCTAGTTTTCCCTTCTTTCTAATAATCTACTACAAAATACAGAGCTAACACTTGAATTAAATAGTTAAAAGGGGGAAGCAACATTTGGAGTCGAGATGTTTGTTATTTAAAATGGAACATATGTCTTTTTTTTTTTTTTAAGTATCTCTACGCCCAACGTGGGGCTTGAATTCACGATCCTGAGATCAAGAGTCACCTGCTCTACTAACTGAGCCAGGCAGGCATCCTGGGAATATATGTCATTTGTTGCTATCTTCCTCTTACAAATTTTGAACTGGAAAGATACTAAGACTTGAGAATAATCTGCATAAGACTACTCTCTCCCAAGTGATACTTGACAGTATCTCTTCATTTATCCTTTGAATGATCTTTGATTTAGAAAGCACTGATATCGGGCGCCTGGGTGGCTCAGATGGTTAAGCGTCTGCCTTCGGCTCAGGTCATGATCCCAGGGTCCTGGGATCAAGCCCTGCATCCGGCTCCCTGCTCCTTGGGAGCCTGCTCCTCCCTCTGCCTCTCTCTGTCTCTGTCTCTCATGAATAAATAAAAATGAAAAAAAAAATCTTTAAAAAAGAAAGCACTGATATCTATAACTTATAAGCAAGACCTCATATTAATTCTTCCTAATTTGTACTTTCTTGAATTCCAAAATGTTCCTTTTTCCTCTGTATTATCAGATTTCTAAAATTGGGATGTGCCTTCCCTATTAACTGATGTCAAAAGAAACTTGTCACACTAGCCAGATATAGGAATAGTTATTTCATAGTTATAATTATGTGTCCATGTGCAAACTTGGCTAAACTCTCAAATAATATATTGGGGGAAGGCCCAGTGTAATCTTTTGATATCTTCAAATGTGATGCTGTCAGGTGAAGAGGTCACGATGATGAATTCAAGGTTTGGAAAACATTCTCCACAATGACACATGTAACTATTAAACAGAGCCATAAGTACTTAATATCCTTAAAAAAGACTTCTTAAGAAACTGAAGAATACAGCCTCAGCTGACCGAACGGCTGAACTTACAATGAAGGGCCTTAGAGGAAAAGTATGTATATTTAATATAGTATTCTTTTCTTCTTTCCTTGAAAAGCTGACATGGAATCTGTGGTGTGTCACAATTAATGGTATCTTACAATGAAGGCTATATAATTAGAACTTCCAGTATATGGAGTTAGTACTCCACAAATTTTTTGACATCAGCACTTTCCATAAAACAGCTTTAGGAATTTTTATTTTAATTCAAATAATTCTTTGCTTTATCCATGTACAATCTTAGACTTGTGTCCGTGGGAAAAAAACAACAACAAAAAAAGAAAAAAATACAAATATTTGCTGAAAAGTACAACTATTTCAGGAAGGATGAGCAAGAAACTTAAAATATTAGTTACTTTTAAAGACGTAACAGAGTAGCAGAAGGAAAGGACAGGGAGACTTTTCATCAATAACACTTAATACCTTTTGGATAGGAAAGCATGTACATGTATTAACTATTTTCTTAAAAATTTAAGATTTAAAACTAAGAGTAAGGAAGCTCTCATCTAAAACCCAAAAATTAACAATAAGGGAAAAGAAAATTGTAGGATTAAGAATTAAAGAAACCTCAGTAAAAAAGGATAAATTAGAAGGTTTTCACCATAAAGGAAAGATTAAATATGGGAGAAAAGAAACACAAAATAAAAAAGTAAATTACCGTTTTTAAACATGAATTAAACTAACCTGAAGAACACAGTAACTCCCATTTTTCTTTTTACAAAGTATTTTCAAAGCTTCATCTTCATATCCTGGGGCAACAATACCATCAGATACCTATAAATGTATCAAACATTAATTTCTACTTTCAAAAATTAGGGAACACTTCTTAACCAATCTAAACATAATTATCTGTCTTAATGCAGCAGCATTTTCTTGTTTCTACCTCCAACAGATAATGCTAATACCTGTACTCGGTAAAGATAAGCCTATGTTAGAATACAGCTTTGTACAGCTAACTTTATCTCATTTGCTATCCTTTCAGGGTTTCTGGTTGTTTGTTTCAGTTTTAACTAAGAACATAAAAACGATTCACTCTAATACATGTACCTTAGGAAGAAAAATAATTTTTCACTATTCTGTTCATGGAGTGGTGTTTTGCACTAGAAAAAGCATGTTGGAGTCCCCACTCTGCCAGTACCAGGCAAAATGACTTTAGGCAAAGCAAGTTCCACAAGAGCAAGACATGGGGATCAGATTATACCTCTGCTAATAACCTTAGGCAAGGCAAGTACTCAACAGCAAGTCAAAGGGATTAGACTTAACATCTCTGAAAGAAAAGTCACAGTTCATACTACAAAGCCTTGTGCTATAACATAAAACGCAGCAGATCAGCTCCACTGTGGGTGGGGATGATAGTGGTCATGGGAAGAATCCCTAAAACAACTAAATACCATCAATCCCATGTAGCCTTCATTTCCACCTGTTTTCCCTACCAGCTAATCTGAGCTACTTTTTTTCTGTCTCCTCGTCCCAAAATCCCACCTTTCTGGAATCCTTATTTGGTATGCAACTGATGAGGGTTAGTTTTTCAAAGTAGTTTGTAATCCTCCCCTACACATCTTTTATTACAGACCTACAAAGGTTTACAGTAAGGCTCAATATTACATAGCCAAGATAGCATTCTCTGCTCTTTAGAAACAATAATTTTTGCATTAAGATAATGACTATTACAGAAAAAAAACCAACTAAATATATAAATTAAAACATAATAATAGCAAAATATCCATTTGAAACATTCATTAAATCTCAAAATTACAATTCAGTCAAGGATTCATGTTCTACATAAAATATAAACATTCTGAACAATAAACTTAACTAATTTACAGGTGGTATACACAAAAAAGTTATGCTTTCAATGAATACTAGGAATAAATAGAACTTTACTCAGTTATGTATGGATCAATCCTCAGGAACGTCCACTAACCTCTCTGGAGATAATTTTGGCAGTAGGGACATCACAAACATCAGATAATGCAACAAAATCACCAAAGGAAGACATCCTATCGGCCCCTATAAATAAAAATTAAAATGAGGTATGTATCACAAATATCCCTGCACAGAAAAAGATGTTTAAAAAACCCCAATGTGATCATTTAAAATCCATTCCTCTAAATAGAACTTTATTGTCTAAGATCTAAATAATAGATTAATAAGTCATTTAAACTGAAACAATCATAACAAAGTATTCTTTAGTTTTACCCTCTAGGCAAACTTCTGGAAGGGCCTGATAACAAACATTTTTTGTTTTGCAGGCACATGGTCTGTTGTACCTACTCAGCTCTGCAGTTCTAGAAATCAGCCACAATGACAAAGGGACATGGCAGTTCCAATCAAACTGTATTTACAAAAACAGGTGGCAGGCTGGATTTATTTAGCACATGCGCCATAGTATGCCAACCCCTACTACAGAAGATCAACCATGCTATCAAGTTTCTCGATGATCTTCTGAAAATGTTACAGTAATATTCACAGGTTATTAACCTCATGAATTAGATGTTTCTGAAATATATAAAATACAACTCTAACCATATTCAGTGTAGTTAAAATAGCCATATAATTTTAGTCATATATTAACAATACAAACGCATTCAACAGCCTAATATGAAATAGGATGCACCAAATTCCAATTGTGTTTCCATTTATCACATGAAAATCCAAACACACTTTTATAAACAAATTTATTCCAAGGCACTCATATAGTCATTCCTAAGTATTAATAAAAAACAAATTAAAGATAATTTGAAATCTGAAACAAAGAATATTACTACTTTATTCTACTTAGGATAAAATATTGTTTTTTCTCTTTTAAGAACAAACAAACTCTATTACTGTTCTGACCTCTTGCTCTTGCATACGCAGTTGATATGGGTGTAAGGGTTTTATACAGATCATAGACCATGCAGACTTTGGCCTCATCTTCACTGAGTGGAATTCCAACAGCAGCACCTGGTACAGAAAACCATAAAATAAACCTCCAAGTCTCAAGTTACTAGTTATCCTCTCCTAAATCAAGACAACATTTTTCTTAACATCTAGTCCATACAGCATAATTTCTAGTGCCTATGCCAAATTAAACAAACATCTGGCCAGATAATTAAACACCAAAAATACAGTTGCAGGGAAGGAGGGAGGGAGGAATCTTTTCTCTCCAGCTTCTGGAAACAACTACTGAGTCTGCCAGCACCATGCATGTGTACAAAGCTAGTTTATTTCATTAAGGACTCTCTCTCCACCCTGCTTGATACCACATACCATTTATTTCTTCCCTGTTTACATCAATTTAATATCAAATAAATATCAAAGAACTATGTATTAGAGTTGATTTAGACATAGAGGCAAAAAGGTATCTCATACAATGGCTATAAAGTTACGATAAGGTGTCACAAGAACTTCTTTATGTTCGCACAGTTCCATTTTCAACCATGTGGAAAAATAGTCATATTGCATTAAGCCATTTTACTTTATTTTTTACGTTTCCACTGCAAAAAAGTGATTTCCTAATCCTCCTATCTCACAGTGATGTTATACAATTATGTATATGTAAATAACAGATACATGTTATTACCAGATTTTGTCACGTTACTATACTGAAACTGTTAACAGACTCCACAAAAGTGGTTTGAGACTTTAGAAAATGTCTATATTCACATTAGAACATGTCAATTCTTTCTAAAATCAAAAAGAAGGCATTCTGAACAGTTCCAGCGCCTTCCAGAGATAGTGCTTTACCTGCTGGGCTGACATGTTTGAAAGAGGCAGCGGCTGGAATGCCTAAAGCTTCTCTGAGTTCCTTCACCAGCTGCCAGGCATTCAAAGCATCACACAAGTTTATAAATCCAGGGGCTCCATTTAGAACTACATATAGAAACAAAATACGTTATCAAGCAGGATCAATAAAATTAGATATATGTACATTTCTGTAAAATAACATATGTCAAGGCTGCGCAAATATGTTTTCAGAAAAGTATAATTAAGAGGCAAATACATATACACAAATATAAAAGAACTTGATGAAAAAAGAACAAAACACTAGAGCGTAAGCCTGCCTCACAAAAAAAAAAAAAAAAGAAAGACACACACTCTCTCTCTTCTCTCTCTCACATACATATGCTACTGGAGAAACCAACTCCAGTCAATCTAGAAATAAACCAACAGAGAATTCAGGAATGGGAGAAAGAATGACAAGACCAGTGATCGACAGGGATCCACTTCAGTACAGAACTAAGATAACACAATCACGGCAATTACAGAAACAGTACAAAATCTAAGTTATAAACCTTGTCAATATAAGAATATTATTACAAGCTAATGAAAGAGCTGTGGGTGGGAGAAAATAAGGGGAAAAAAATAAGTTGGATTCTTCCTCCTTTATATGAAACTCAGTAGGCTCTGCCTAAAGTTGAAATGCCGTTAGAAAGATTACAACTTCCAAGTTTCTCATTGCCTATTTCTTAACAATGGCGGATTTTTTAGGAGCTATTATCTCTTGTGAATAAATTATAAACTCCACACATACAAAAAAAATGAGGGCCATTAATTAAAAACAAATTTATAACTGCATTTCCTTTGTGTTATCTTGGATGGTACATAGTTTTAAAAATAAACTTCGACAAGTATTTACTGAGTGCCTACCACAATGTTGGGGACTGTTATAGGTACTGGGGATATTACCAATGAATAAACTAGCTCCTCCCACATAGAGCTTATAGAAGAGGTATAGAAGAAACAAAATAGGCAATTAATAGTAAACAGTAAGAGAAAATATTAGGTACTTATACAAACGAGTTGAAAACATGTCCACAGAAAAACCTATACTTGAATTTTTTAGCAGCTTTATTCTTAACTGTCAAAAACTGTCTATTTCTGATGTCCTTCAAGAGGTGCATGGATAAACTAAACTAGGGTATATCCATATACAATGGAATATTATTAAACAGCAAAAAGAAATGAGCTCTCAAGCCCCCCAAACCATGGAAGAACCTTAAATGCATATTGCTAAATGAAACAAGCCAGCGTGAAAAGGCTATATACTGTATGATTCCAACCTTATGATGCTATGGAAACAATAAAAATGTAAGTGGCTGCAGGAGTCAGGGAGGTAGAATGCAGGCAATTTTTAGGTGGTGAAGCTATTCTGCACAATACTGTCAAGGTGGATACATGACATTACACATGTCAAATCCCAAGGAATATACAACACAAAGAGTGAGTCCTAATGTAAACAATGGACTTTAGTTAATAATAATGAACCACTACTGGTTCATCAATTTTAACAAATGTACTATACTAATATAAGATATTAAAAGGGGAAACTGGGGAAAGAGGAGATCCAGAGGGAGGGAATGTCTGGGAACTCTCTGTACTTTCTGAGAAATTTGTCTGTAAATCTAAAACTACTTTATAAAATAAAGTCTATTATAAAAAAAAAGGGGGTGCCTGGGTGGCTCAGTCAGTTAAGTGCCCAACTCTTTTTTAAATTTTTTACTTCAATTTAATTAACATATACTATATTATTAGTTTCAGAGATAGAATTTAGTGACTCATCAGCTGCATAGAACACCCAGTACTCACTACTTCAAGTGCCCTCCTTAATGCCCATCACCCAATTACCCCATCCCCCCCCACCTCCCCCACCTCCCCTCCAGCATCCCCCCCCACCTCCCCTCCCATATGGTTAGCCTGTTTTTGTCTTTATTTTTCCTTCCCTTCCCCTACGTTCATCTGTTTTGTTTCTTAAATTCCACATGAGTGAAATCATATGGTATCTGTCTTTCTCTGACCAACTTATTTCGCTTAGTGTAATACCTTCTAGTTCCACCCACATCGTTTGTAAATGGCAAGATTTCGTTCTTTTTTATGGCTTGAGTAATATTCCAATGTATGCATATATAGTGTCCAACTTGTGATTTCGGCCCACTTCAACTGGGCTGCCAGATCCATCATTCCAAGGAAATTGTTCTTGCAATTTTTCCCAGATCAAACAGTCGCTTCTTTGTTCTCAGGAGCATTCCAAACCACTTGAAATCCTACAGGTTTTCCAGCCTTGTTTTCCTCTGCTGGTTCCTCCACTGCTTAACCTCTTCTGTGAAATCCATCCTGCCTGTTTTACATTTCCAAAGTCATCTATATGCCAAAGACATTCCAAACTCTATCTCCAGCCTGACCTCTTTCCGGAACCCCTAATTATCTCACAAGTCCACCTGGCATCTCAAACTTCAGGTGGCTATAAAAGGCATTATGTAATTTACTTTATCTTCTCAACGTGAGCCACATCAGATACAATACAGAGAAAGACACGCACACCCCCAGACACAGCAAACTATGCCACGTAACACACAGCCCTTACCTGTGATGGGAAGCTTGGGCTTCAGTGTGTATAACTGGGCAGGAGTTTGATGAGGGTTCATTCCATACCTCAAAGGCATCTGAGATATTCCTTTACTATACTGTCTCCTGAAGTAATCTGAAATAGCTTCATCATATTGTGCCGTATGAGTGAAAGCCTACAAAGAGTGTTAAGTTTTGTGAAACACCAGCAGCACTTACCAAAGCGGGCACAAGAGGGTCTTAGGTAGCACACAACAAACTACACTCCTTGTCCACACATATGACTGTGCAGGAAAGACACCCAATAACACTAAAAACACAACGAATCGTTCTCTTTCGGAGTCTCTTTCCATCTTTTTGATATTATACCTCTGTAATACTTGGGTCTCTTCATTTATAGGAAAAGGATAGCAGCTCCAAGGAGACCCATGAAAATTGAATACCATCTGGTTTGGCAAACACTGCACTGGATAGAAGTGCATCCCTACCTTCAAGGCTAACTGGCGTCTAGTCTCCAAGGAGGTGTCTTTGCTGTCAGAGCTTTGCAGCTCTGTGGACACGGCCACATAGTCCTCGGGGTCACATATGACTGTCACTCGAACGTGGTTTTTGGCTGCTGCTCTCAGTAGGGTTACTCCACCTTGGGAGAACAAAAAACAATTTGTATTTCCATGAGTTTAACTTCCTTCAAATAAAGTTACTGTACACATACTTCTAATTTTTGACTTAAAAAATAAGGAAAACATACCCGAGATGAATCTCTACACAAAGTAATAGCTTAGGAAATATAGATGAATTACAATCACCCCAGAACACAATCTGGGAACAATAATGATTTTCTGCTCCCTCAATATTCTGATTCTGGGTGAACATCAAAACAAAATCTATTTTAAAATATAAATAGTGTTTGGGGTGTGTGGGTGGCTCAGTCAGTTAGGTGTCCGACTCTTGATTTCGATTCAGATCATGATCTCAGGGTTGTGAGATCAAGCCCCATGTCAGGCTCTGGGCTCAGCGTGGGTCTGCTTGTTCCTCTCCCTCTGCGCCTCCCCCCTGCTTGTGCTGTCCCTCGCTCTCTCACAAATAAATAAATAAAATCTTTAAAAATAAATAGTCCAAAAATAAATAAATAAAATATAAGTAATCCTCCCCTATCAGTCTTCAAATGTAGTTTTGCTAACTTACCAATATCAATCTGCTCAACAGCCTGTTCAACAGTTACATCAGGAGAAGCCACTGTCTTCACAAAGGGATACAGATTACAGACAACAACCCTAAACCAAAAAGGAATTTAGCTGTTGTTAGAAACCCAAACTTTATGGGGTTTACATATAAGTCAGTCACTAGCTTTAATGTGATCTAAAGATCACGTGAGTCCAAAGATCTAAAATACAAACTATAATCCTAGAATTTTAGAATTCTAAAAAGTAAACTGAAATGTCAGGAGTTCCCACTGTTGCATAACATAGTAAATAAAAGTGGCTTTGGTTAGCAGGTGCTCTCAAAACATTATTTCCCCAAAATCATATTGCAATGTTACTGCCTGGGTAAACTTACATAATCCAGCTACCCATTATATAATCCAGATATCAAAAAAACCATTTAAAAAAAATTTTTAACAGAAATGCAAAATACAAGGCTACAGATAACATCCTCATTTTGGAATATAATCACTTTTATCTACAACATTCAATTTTAGATTCTATTTCCAATGGGTCATGAACAATGATGAAAAATAACAGACCACTCTAAGGGTGAAATATTTCTTTGCTTGTTTTGTCTTCAGAGAGATCATATACAATGATGTTAACAGGAGGTCCAAAAGAATAATTTAAAATACAGAACTAATCTAAAATTAACAACCAGTAGAGTTCCATGCCTAGGCCTGCAATGTGAGGAGCTTTGTGGGCAGGTTCACACCCAGTGAAATAAGCACAACTGGTAAAAACTAATAAAAAAAGTAAAACAGAAGAAGAGGGGGAATATTTCCCAATGCCTATAACCCTGATACCAAAACCAGACAAAATGTCACAAGAAAAATATAGACCAGTATCTTATGAATACAGACACAAAAATCCTCAACAAAATACTAGCAAACTGAAACCAACAAAATATAAAAAGAGGCATACACTACAGCCAAATATGGTTTACCCTAGGACTGTAAGGTTTGTTTAACATCTAAAAACCAGTTAATGTAGGAGCCCATTTCAATAAAACAAAGGACAAAAACCACCTGAGCACCTCAACAGATGCACAAAAAGCATGTGACAAAACTGAACACCCACTCATGATAAAAACACTCAACAAATTAAGAGAACTTGCTCAACATGATAAAAGGTATTTAAGAAAAACCCCCAAATCCACAGCTAACATTATATTTAAAGTTGAAAGACTGAATGCTTTCCCCTAAGTTCAGGAACAAGACAAGAATGTCGACTCTTACCACTGTACTGGAGGTTCTAGACAATCAATTAACAAAGAAAATTAAATAAAAAGCATCAAGATTAGAAAGGAAAAAGTAAAGCTATCTCTATTAGTAGGTGACAGGACCTTGTATATAGAAAATCCTAAGGCATTTAACAAAAAAAACTATTAGCATTGAGTTCAGAAAGGTTATAGGACATATGGTTCACCAAATTTACGTACATTAGCAATGAACAACCCAAAGTGCAATTAAGAAAATAATTTTACTAACGGTAGCATCAAAAACAACAAAAAAATGTTTAAGAATAAATTTAACAAAAGCGTTTAAGACTTGTATACTAAAAACTACAAAACACTGTTGAAAGAAATTAAAGAAAATCTAAACAAAAGGAAAGGCATTCCAGTTTATGGACTGGAAGACAATATTAGGATGGCAACCTCCCCTAAATTGATACACAGATTGAACGCAATCCTTAGGAAACACCAACTCTGTTTTTTGCGGAAATGGGCAAGCTGATTCTAAAATTCACACTGAAATGCAAAGGATCCTGAATGCCCAAAACAATCTTGAAAAAGAAGAAAGTTGGAGGACTCACACTTCTCAATTTCAATATTTGCCACAAAGATACAATAATGATATGGGGCCAGCATAACGACAGATACAGATCAAATGTGCCAAGACCATTCAATGGGGGAAAGAAGTTTTTCCAACAGATGCTGGGAAAACTGGACAGCCACATGCAGAAGAATGAAGTCGGATCCCCTAATTCACACCTATATAAAAAGTAACTTAAAAAAAATCAAAGGCCTAAGCATAAGAGCTACAACTAAAAAACTCTTAAATCTTCACTATCTTGGATTATGCCATCGCTTCTTAGATAGAACAGCAAAAGCATAGGCAACAAAAGAAAAATAGATAAAATGGGCACTACCAAAATTTAAGGGTTTTATGATGGTCAAAGGACATCATAAAGAAAGTAAAGACAATCCACAGAATGAGATAAAATGAACGCTTACAATTCAATAATAAAATGAGAAATAACAAAAAAATGGGCAAAGGATTAGAATGCACATGTCTCCAAAGGTATACAAATGGCCAACGAGCATTTGACAAGATGCTCAACATCACTAGGAAATGCCAATAATAATCACAATGACATGCCAGCCATCATGGGCAAAAGATGTTGGTGGGGATGTGGAGAAACTTCCTACACTACTGCAGGGAATGTAAAATGATGCAGCACTTTGGAAAATAGTCTGGCAGCTTCTGGAAAGGTTAAACATACCAGATGACCAAGGAATTCCACTCCTAGGTATATAACCAAGAAAAATGAAAATGTATGTCTACTCAAAAACTTGTACATGAACGCTCATGGTTGCACTCTTCCTAATACCCATAATGTGGAAACAATCCAAATGCCCATCAACTGATGAACTGATAAATAAAATGGGGTATATCCATACAATGGGTTATTTTTCAGTAGTAATTTAAAAAAATGAAGTGCTGAGACATACTAGAACATGGATGAACCTTGAAAACACGTTAACAAGTCAGTCACAAAGGACCACACATTGTATGATTCTGTCGGTATGAAATGCTGTGTATAGATAAATCCATAGAGACAGATAAGACTATAGTTGTATAGGGCTAGAGGTTTTAGGGGAAATGAAGAATGAATGCTGGGAACTTTCCAGAACGCTCAGTGAGACATGGAGGAGTGACAGGTGCCTGAGCTGCGCCCAGCAACACGCTCCTTCCCGTTCCCCACACCAGCCTCGGCCCTCTCACCGGCTGTAGAAAATGGTCAAAGAAACCACTTACAATGTTGTTTTGGGGGTCAAACCCAATGCCACCCAAGAGGAATTGAAAAAGGCCTATAGGAAACTGGCCTTGAAGTACCACCCTGGTAAGAATCCAAATGAAGGAGACAAGTTTAAACAGATTTCTCAAGATTATGAAGTACTACTCACTGATGCAAAGAAAAGGGAATTATATGACAAAGGTTAAAGAAGGTGGAGCTGTGGTGGTTTTGGCTCCCCCACGGACATCTTTGGTATGTTTCTTGGAGGAGGAAGGATGCAGAGAGAAAGGAGGTAAAAATGTTGTACATCAGCTCTGAATAATGTAAGAAGATTTATATAATGGTGCAACAAGAAAACTAGCTTTGCAAAAGAATGTGATTTGTGATAAATGGGAAGGCCGAGGTGGTAAGAAAAGAGCAGTCGAATGCTGTCCCAATTGCCGAGGTACCGGAATGCATCTAAGAATTCATCAGACAGGACCTGGAATGGTTCAGCAAATTCAATCTGTGTGCATGGAGTGCCAGGGCCATGGGGAACGGATTAGTCCTAAAGATAGATGTAAAAGCTGCAACGGAAGGAAGATAGTTCAAAAGAAGATTCTAGAAGTTTACATTGACAAAGGCATGAAGAATGGCCAGAAGATAACATTTCATGGTGAAGGAGACCAAGAACCAGGAGACAGTATCATTGTTTTAGATCCGAAGGACCATGCTCTTTTATTCGGCGAGGAGATCTTTCCACGTGTATGGACATATAGCTGGTTGAAGCACTGCATAGCTTTCAAAAGCCAGTATCTACTCTTGAACTATCGTCATCACCTCTCATCCAGGTCAAATGGTCAAGCATGGAGATATCAAGTGTGTGCTAAATGAAGGCATGCCAGTTTATCATAGACCATATGAGAAGGGTCGCATCATCATCGAATTTAAGGTAAACTTTCCTGAGAATGGCTTTCTCTCTCCTGTTAAATTCTCTTTGCTGGAAAAACTCCTACCTGAGAGGAAGGAAGTAAAAGAGACTGATAAAATGGACCAGGCAGGGGGAGCGGAGCAAGATGGCGGAGGAGTAGGAGACCTGGATTTCGTCTCCTCTCAGGAATTCAGCTGGATAGGGATCAAACCATTCTGAACACCTACAAACTCAACAGGAGATCGAAGAAAAGAATAGCAACAACTTTCTCATCAGAAAAGCGACCACTTTCTGGAAGGTAGGATGTGCGGAGAAGTGAATCCGAGGCGATATTCGGGAGGATAGACGGCGGGCGAGGGGCCTCCGTCGGCCACTTCTGGCAAGTGATAGAACCACGGAGCACAAAATTGGAACTTTTAAAAGTCTGCTCCGCTGAGGGACGTCACTCTGGTGGCTAAGCGGGGGGTGGAACCCTCTGGGACAGTGTGGTCTCAGGACCCTCGGGGTCACAGAAAGACCGGGCGTGCCTGAGTGTGGCAGAGCTCCCAGGTATCGGAGCAGGGAAGCCGGCTGCAGAGGCGGAGCCCAGGCATGGGCTCTCAGCTCGGGGTTACCATAAACCGTGATCCGCGGCACAGTCGGGCCACTGTTCCTCCAGCAGGGACCAAACAAGCGGCAGATCCGGGGAGACTCAACTTCCTCCCCCGGGAGGAGCCGTGCGGGAGTGCACCGCAGGGATCTGCTGGGTTTGGAGACTCCACCCGGGGTCGGGTGCCAGAGATAGAAACCCGCGGTCACAGGCCGGCTGAGCACGGAGTGTGGCCAGAGACCGGGGAGACGGGAGTGACTGACAGCTTTTCTCTGGGGACTCACTGAGGAGCGGGGCCCGAGTTCCCGGCTCCTGCAGGGCGGAGATTGGGAGGCCGCCATTTTCACTCTCCACCTCCAAAGCTGTACGGAAAGCTCGCAGGGAACAAAAGCTCCGGAGTGCAAACCCGAGCAGATTACTTAGCCGGGAGGGGGCAAGGACGGGGCAAATCTGCCTCCAGCAAAGACATTTGGAAACCACGGCAACAGGCCCCTCCCCAGAAGATCAGCGAGAACAGCCAGCCAAGACCAAGTTTACCGATCAATGAGAACGGCAGAACTCCAGCGCTAGGGGAATACTGCACATAGAATTCATGGCTTTTTTACCATGATCCTTTAGTCTTTCAAAGTTAATTTTTTTTAAATTTTTTTTTTTGAATCTTTCTTTTTCCCTTTTTCAACCAACATCTTATCAATCCCTTTTTTTAAAAAAACATTTTTATTTTTCATTTTTAGAGTCATATTCTATCCCTTCATAGTAGTTACCCATATTTTTGGCCTATATATATAAGTTGTTCTCTCTTTAAAATTTTGAGATAGTTTCTTCTAACAGATTAAAATATACCCTAAGTCTCTAGTATATGTTTTTTTCTACTCCCCTGCCTGATCACATTCTCTCCCTTTTTTTTCTTTTTTCTTTTTTTAAATCCTCTTTTCTTTTTTCAAACAACTTATCAATTCCTTTTATAAAATTTTTTATACTTTTCATCTTTACAGTCATATTCCATCCCTTCATCATATCAACCCTTATTTTTGTACATATATAAGTTTTTCTTTCTTTAAAATTTTGGGAGGCACTTTCTTCTAAAAGACCAAAATACACCCCAAATCTAGTGTGTGGCACTGATCTATATACCAGCCTGATCATATTTGATCACATTCTGGTTTTTTTGTTGTTGTTGTTGTTTTGTTTTGTTTGTTTTTGTTTTTGTTTTTATCTTTATCTTTTTTTCTTTTTCTTTTTTCTCTCTTTCCGTTTCTTTTTCCACTGCTTCAGGTCTTTTCTGATTTGTTTAGAGTATATTTTCTGGGGACGTGGTTACTCTGCTAGCGTTTTGTTCTCTCATTAATCTATTCTCCTCTGCACAAAATGATAAGACGGAAAACATCACCTCAACAAAAAGAACAAGAGGTAGTACCGACTGCCAGGGACCTACTCAATATGGACATTAGTACGGTGTCAGATCTAGAGTTCAGAATCATCACTTTAAAGATACTAGCTGGGCTTGAAAAAAAATATGGAAGTTATTAGAGAAACCCTTTCTGGAGAAGTAAAAGAGCTAAAATCCAACCAAGTAGAAACCAAAAAGGCTATTAATGAGGTGCAATCAAAAATGGGGGCGCTAACTGCTAGGATAAATGAGGCAGAAGAGAGAATCAGTATTATAGAAGACCAAATGATGGAAAATAAAGAAGCTGAGAAAAAGAGAGATAAACAACTACTGGATCACGAGGGCAGAATTCAAGAGATAAGCGATACCGTAAGACGAAACAACATTAGAATAATTGGGATCCCAGAAGAAGAAGAAAGAGAGAGAGGGGCAGAAGGTATAATGGAGCAAATTATAGCAGAGAACTTCCCTAATTTGGGGAAGGAAATAGGCATCAAAATCCAGGAAGCACAGAGAACCCCCCTCAAAATCAATAAAAATAGGTCAACACCCCAACATCTAATAGTAAAACTTACGAGTCTCATAGACAAAGAGAAAATACTGAGAGCAGCTCGGGAGAAGAGATATGTAACCTATAGTGGTAGAAACATTAGATTGGCAACAGACCTATCCAGAGAGACCTGGCAGGCCAGAAAGGACTGGCAGGATATATTCAGAGCACTAAATGAGAAAAATATGCAGCCAAGAATACTCTATCCAGCTAGGCTGTCATTGAAAATTGAAGGAGAGATAAAAAGCTTCCAGGACAAACAAAAACTAAAGGAATTTGCAAACACAAAACCAGCCCTACAAGAAATCTTGAAAGGGGTCCTCTAAGCAAAGAGAGACCCTAAAAGCCACATAGACCAGAAAGGAACACAGACAATATACGGTAACAGTCACCTTACAGGCAATACAATGGCACTAAATTCCTATCTTTCAATAGTTACCCTGAATGTAAATGGGCTAAATGCCCCAATCAAAAGACACAGGCTATCAGACTGGATTAAAAAACAAGACCCATTGATATGCTGTCTGCAAGACTCATTTTAGAACCAAAGACACCCCCAGATTGAACGTGAGGGGGTGGAAAACCATTTACCATGCTAATGGACACCAAAAGAAAGCTGGGGTGGCAATCCTTATATCAGACAAATTAGATTTTAAACCAAAGACTGTAATAAGAGATGAGGAAGGACATTATATCCTACTTAAAGGGTCTATCCAACAAGAAGATCTAACAATTGTAAATATCTATGCCCCTAACATGGGAGCAGCCAATTATATAAGGCAATTAATAACAAAAGCGAAGAAACACATTGACAACAATACAATAGTGGGGGACTTTAACACCCCCCTCACTGAAATGGACAGATCGTCTAAGCAAAAGATCAACAAGGAAATAAAGACTTTAAATGACACACTGGACCAAATGGACTTCACAGACATATTCAGAACATTCCATCCCAAAGCAACAGAATACACATTCTTCTCTAGTGCCCATGGAACATTCTCCAGAATCGATCACATCCTAGGTCATAAATCAGGTCTCAACCGGTACCAAAAGATTGGGATCATTCCCTGCCTATTTTCAGACCACAATGCTTTGAAACTAGAACTCAATCACAAGAGGAAAGTCAGAAAGAACTCAAATACATGGAGACTAAAGAGCATCCTACCGAAGAATGAATGGGTCAACCAGGAAATTAAAGAAGAATTAAAAAAATACATGGAAACCAATGAAAATGAAAACACAACTGTTCAAAATCCTTGGGATGCAGCAAAGGCAGTCCTAAGAGGAAAGTATATAGCAATACAAGCCTTTCTCAAGAAACAAGAAAGGTCTCAAGTACACAACCTAACCCTACACCTAAAGGAGCTGGAGAAAGAACAGCAAATAAAGCCTAAACCCAGCAGGAGAAGAGAAATAATAAAGATCAGAGCAGAAATCAATGAAATAGAAACTAAAAGAACAGTAGAACAGATCAATGAAACTAGGAGCTGGTTCTTTGAAAGAATTAACAAGATTGATAAACCCCTGGCCAGACTTATCAAAAAGAAAAGAGAAATGACCCAAATCAACAAAATCATGAATGAAAGAGGAGAGATCACAACCAACACCAAAGAAATACAAACAATTATAAGAACATATTATGAACAACTCTATGCCAGCAAATTAGATAACCTGGAAGAATTGGATGCATTCCTAGAGATGTATCAACTACCACAACTGAACCAGGAAGAAATGGAAAACCTGAACAAACCTATAACCACTAAGGAAATTGAAGCAGTCATCAAAAATCTCCCAAAAAACAAAAGCCCAGGGCCAGATGGCTTCCCAGGGGAATTCTACCAAACACTTCAAGAAGAATTAATACCTATTCTTCTGAAACTGTTCCAAAAAATAGAAATGGAAGGAAAACTTCCAAACTCATTTTATGAGGCCAGCATTACCTTGATCCCAAAACCAGACAAAGACCCCATCAAAAAGGAGAATTACGGACCAACATCCCTGATGAACATGGATGCAAAAATTCTGACCAAAATATTAGCCAATAGGATCTAACAGTACATTAAAAGGATTATTCACCACGACCAAGTGGGATTTATCCCTGGGCTGCAAGGTTGGTTCAACATCCGCAAATCAATCAATGTGATACAATACATTAACAAAAGAAAGAACAAGAATTATATGATCCTCTCAATAGATGCAGAAACAGCATTTGACAAAGTACAGCATCCTTTCTTGATCAAAACTCTTCAGAGTATAGGCATAGAGGGTACATACCTCAATATCATAAAAGCCATCTATGAAAAACCTACAGTGAATATCATTCTCAATGGGGAAAAACTGAGAGCTTTCCCCCTAAGGTCAGGAACGCGGCAGGGATGTCCACTATCACCACTGCTATTCAACATAGTATTGGAAGTCCTAGCCACAGCAATCAGACAACAAAAAGAAATAAAAGGCATCCAAATCGGCAAAGAAGAAGTCAAACTCTCACTCTTTGCAGATGATATGATACTTTATGTGGAAAACCCCAAAGACTCCACCCCAAAACTGCTAGAACTCATACAGGAATTCAATAAAGTGGCAGGATATAAAATCAATGCACAAAAATCAGTGGCATTCCTATACACCACCAACAAGACAGACGAAAGAGAAATTAAGGAGTCGATTGATCCCATTTACAATTGCACCCAAAACCATAAGATACCTAGGAATAAATCTAACCAAAGAGACAAAGGATCTGTACTCAGAAAACTATAAAATACTTATGAAAGAAATTGAGGAAGACACAAAGAAATGGAAAAATGCTCCATGCTCATGGATTGGAAGAACAAATATTGTGAAGATGTCAATGCTACCTAGAGCAATCTATACATTCAATGCAATCCCCATCAAAATACCATCCAGTTTTATCAAAGAAATGGAACAAATAATCCTAAAATTTGTATGGAACCAGAAAAGACCGCAAATAGCCAGAGGCATGTTGAAAAAGAAAAGCAAAGCTGGCGGCATCACAATTCCGGACTTCAAGCTCTATTACAAAGCTGTCATCATCAAGACAGTATGGTACTGGCACAAAAACAGACACATAGATCAATGGAACAGACTAGAGAGCCCAGAAATGGACCCTCAACTCTATGGTCAACTAATCTTCGACAAAGCAGGAAAGAATGTCCAATGGAAAAAAGACAGTCTCTTTAACAAATGGTGTTGGGAAAATTGGATAGCCACATGCAGAAGAATGAAACTGGACCATTTCCTTACACCACACACAAAAATAGACTCCAAATGGTTGAAAGACCTCAATGTGAGACAGGAGTCCATCAAAATCCTAAAGGAGAACACAGGCAGCACCCTCTTTGACCTCAGCCAAAGCAACTTCTTCCTAGAAACATCACCAAAGGCAAGGGAAGCAAGGGCAAAAATGAACTATTGGGACTTCATCGAGATAAAAAGCTTTTGCAAAGCAAAGGAAACAGTCAACAAAACCAAAAGACAACTGACAGAATGGGAGAAGGTATTTGCAAATGACATATCAGATAAAGGGCTAGTATCCAAAATCTATAAAGAACTCATCAAACTCAACACCCAAAGAACAAAGAATCCAATCAAGAAATGGGCAGAAGACATGAACAGACATTTTTCCAAAGAAGACATCCAAATGGCCAACAGATACATGAAAAAGTGCTCAATATCGCCCGGCATCAGGAAAATCCAAATCAAAACCTCAATGAGATACCACCTCACACCAGTCAGAATGGCTAAAATTAACAAGTCAGGAAACGACAGATGTTGGCGGGGATGCGGAGAAAGGGGAACCCTCCTACACTGTTTGTGGGAATGCAAGCTGGTGCAGCCACTCTGGAAAACAGTATGGAGGTTCCTCAAAGAGTTGAAAATAGAGCTACCATACAATCCAGCAATTGCACTACTGGGTATTTACCCCAAAGATACAAATGTAGGGATCCGAAGGGGTACGTGCACCCCGATGTTTATAGCAGCAATGTCCACAATAGCCAAACTGTGGAAAGAGCCAAGATGTCCATCGACAGATGAATGGATAAAGAAAATGTGGTGTAGGGCGCCTGGGTGGCTCAGTCGTTAAGCGTCTGCCTTCGGCTCAGGTCATGATCCCAGGGTCCTGGGATCGAGTCCCACTTCAGGCTCCCTGCTCGGCAGGAAGCCTGCTTCTCGCTCTCCCACTCCCCCTGCTTGTGTTCCTGCTCTCGCTATCTCTCTCTCTGTCAAATAAATAAATAAAATCTTTAAAAAAAAAAAAAGAAAATGTGGTGTATATATACAATGGAATATTATGCAGCCATCAAAAGGAATGAGATCTTGCGATTTGCAATGATGTGGATGGAACTGGAGGGTATTATGCTGAGCGAACTAAGTCAAAAAGAGAAAGACACGGATCATATGACCTCACTGATATGAGGAATTCTTAATCTCAGGAAACAAACTGAGGGTTGCTGAAGTGGGGGGTGGGGTAAGAGGAATGGGGTGACTGGGTGATAAGACACTGGGAAGGGTATGTGCTCTGGTAAGCGCTGTGAATTGTGCAAGACTGTTGAATCTCAGATCTGTACCTCTGAAACAAATAATGCAATAGATGTTAAGAAAAAAAAAAAAGATAGCAGGAGGGGAAGAATGAAGGGGGGGAAATCAGAGGGGGAGACAAACCATGAGAGATGATGGACTCTGAAAAGCAAACTGAGGGTTCTGGAGGGGAGGGGGGTGGGAGGATGAGTTAGCCTGGTGATGGGTATTAAAGAGGGCACATTCTGCATGGAGCACTGGGTGTTATGCACAAACAGTGAATCATGGAACACTACATCTAAAACTAATGATGTAATGTATGGTGATTAACATAACAATAAAAAAATTAAAAAAAAATCTCCCCTGGCATTTGTTAGGCCATACCTTGTAATTAATTTCAGCTCTATGTATATGAAACAGCTCAGACTGAAATGCTGTGTGTATGTATTGACTTCAGTGTATGACCCTTAATTGTTAAGCTATGAAGTTAAAACTTGTATTTAATAGACAATCAGACAAAGAATTTGTAGAGAAGTGTTGGTCTATAGTTGAGTGGGATTCACTGTGATGCCTCTACATTTATTACCTCAACTGTTACTTGAGAATGGCATGCTATGTAATTTGGCCTGTAGTATCAATGACAGAAAGGATACCTCTCTAAAGAAGGGATTTATCATATGCTGCTGCTTGAGGGCTTGCACTTGTAGAACTGCATTCCCTTCTGCTGTGCCATCTTTTTTTTTTTTTAATATATATTTATCAGTCCTGATTACACTTTTTTCCTTCTCTTTGGACCATGATAAGCTTCAGAGTAGTGACTTCGGGAACAGGGTAACTTAGAGTGAAGAGACATTTACGTGGAGAAGTTAATTTGCATGTATGAGATAGGAAGGTGTTTTTTAGGTATGTTACAGGCTTACTTTAAACCCTTTAACTTATGCTCCGAAGTAACTAATTTAATGTTGGCAGTATAGCAAATTATGATGAATAGCTTTAATTGTATGTTTTAAAAGTCATGTTCACAAGCTTAAATCTGGGTATCAGAATTAAGCAATTGAAATGTATGAATGTCTCCTTAATATACTGATTACAAAGCAAAAAAAAAAAAAAGAATGCTAATGGGCATGGGTTTTTTTTGGGGTGGTGATGAATATGTTCTAATATTAACTATGGTAATGGTTGCACAACTCTGAATATAATAACTACTATTGAATTGTAGATTTTAATTTGGGAAATTATATGGTATATAGGTTATATAGCTCAAGGAAGTTATATACATTGAAAAGAAATATTGCTTATTTTTATGCAAGTAACTACATTGCTAATATGTACGAACATTTAGGTCATAACTTCCTTAAAAAATAAGTTTTTTTTAGTTTAAGTATGAATTTTGGTAATATAAACTTAGTAAATTAAAAATGCTTATGTATATACAATGTCACACAGAAGGTATTCAATAAATGTTATAGTGAGTGAATAGGAAATTACACCTAATGTTAATCTTGGTCTTAAAAGGGAGGGCACCAGGTTTGGCATACTCATTGTCTTTGATCCTTAATGTATTAAAATTTTAACTTCCAATTTTTACCTTATAAAACTGAAATCAAGTCTGGCCATGTCAGCACTATCTTCTGGGATATTACGAGCCAAGATTCCTAATTTAACAAAGTTAAAGTATTAGGTTCAAAAAACACATCAGAATAAGATACTTCTTTCCAATACGGTCCCACCAATCAAGTTAAAGTCTCTAATACTGCCTAATCAAGAAGACAAAGAGCGAGTTAAAAATTTAGAGCATATTTAAAAAGCTCTTGTAACAGTTCCTCATTCCCCCCCTTTTATTTTAAGATTTTTTATTTTCAAGTAATCTCTGTAACCTAACATGGGGCTTGAACTCACAACCCCAAGATTAAGAGCCATACACTCCACTGAGTCAGCCAGGTGCCCCCCTTACCCTCTTTAAAGCAACAAAATATAAAAGATTTTTCACATAACTGTTACCAGTTCCATTAACCTATGTGCTCCCATAAGTAAATGGCTTATCTGATGATCCTCCTCAGCCTAACAGACTTTTATTCTGCCGAATTTTACTTTAACTGGTAAATTAGCAATATACCTGTTTCTCACCATTTTTGGTTGATACCATAATTTTTGTCTTAGATGAGTGAACTAAAGCACTTTGAAAAAGAATTCTTTTAAAAGACAGTTAAAAGGGCACCTGGGTAGCTCAGTCAGTTGAACACCTGACTTGTGATTTCAGCTCAGATCATGATCTCAGGGTCCTGGGACTGAGCCCCTTGTCTGGCTCAAGCTCCTCGGGCAGTCTGCTTGGGATTCTCTCCCTCCCTCTGCCCCTCCCCACACTCAAGCGCACATGTGCATGCTCTCTCTCAAATACATAAATAAATCTTAAAAAAAAAAAAGTCAGTTACACTGTGATACTTCATTCTAAGTTTGGATTGTAATAAGTCTTTTCACACATGAAGCTGAAACATTTTCATTAACTCCAGAAGAAAATATCACTCTAAATTAGTTATCAGATCAGGACTAATAGTGAGCAGAGGAAAACAATGTGAATCTATCGCATAATAAAGCAAACTAGATTTTAAACAGGTCCTAACACATGAACTTTAGCAGCAAATGTGACAAAACCAATACAGACTCACAGATAATTTCCTGAGCTTATGACCTGCCTTTTTCCTCATTTTATTCTACAAAGTAATCAACCAAAATATTCCTGAAGACCACAGATTGTTTTAAATTGAAAGTAGCAACCACTTACCAGCATGGACTGCAGGATGCAAGGTTTTCACACGTCCCCCTAACATTTCAGGAAATCCCGTCAGCTCAGAGACATCTCTGAAAATAGATGAACTGAATATTGCTGTTTCTGCTGAACTGTCATTTTACACTATTCTAAAGCATCTTCCAACATTACATCTACTGTCCTCATTTGGGGGGATTTTCCAGAGCCTGAATGTTCAGAATTCAGAAACTGAATCATATGCCATACATTCAATTGAGACGTAATTTAGCAGTACATACAAAAAGCACTAAAAATATCTTTATCTCAGAAACGGACTAAAGTAAAAACCAAACATTTAGCTTTATGATTAAACAAACGTAAAGATGGCAAATCAAATGAGTGGGGAAATAAAAGATTGTTTTTTAATAAGGTGGTGTCAGTATTGGAATAATACTGGTTTAGCCCATATAAATTCCCAATGAATAAAAGGTTTGAGCATTTAAAAAAAATCAAAGAACTACCAAAATTCAATACATGAGGGATGTACTCAAAGCATTAAACAAAAGATTAGTAGATCTGTCTATGTAAAATGTTAAAATTTTACACAGAAAAAAAATTAAGCTGGAAAAAACAATTGCAAAATATGACAAAGGGTCAAATGCAAGGCAATACTTAAATATCGATTCAGATCACCAAACTGGCATGAACTCCCCAGCCGTCCGCCTGATTTACAAGCAAATTTCAATGACATGAAAAAATGCTAACAATGTTAGGTGAACAATATCAAGAAGCAAAATTATCTTCTGTATAAGCTATGAAATAAAATATATGCTTATAAAAAGACTGGAAAGAAGTACATCAACATGTTAAATAATTATAAGCTATTTACTATCTTCTTTATAACTTCATTCATTTTTCACATTTTCTACAACTAACATACATTGCCTGTGTAGTAAAAAAATAATAGATATTTTAAAACAGCAAATTCCAATAGGACATAGAATTTCCTGGGTAGAGTCTCCTATTAAGGGCATTGGCAAATGACTGGTATCTGACCAAGGGCTCACATATTTCCAATAAACTAAAAACTGGTGACATCATGGTGTCCAATTCAAAATTCCCTTTTCTGGCATTCAGGAAATAAAATCCAGTTTCTCCAAATGAGGATAATTGCTAAAAACAAAGAAGGGACATGTATTCTTAGAATGAAAAACCATGTGGGGTAATTAAAAAGCTTGTTGCTCCTTTAGATTTCAGAATTTGCATGCAACAGGTGCAGTCTTCAAATAATTCTCTGCATGCTCACTGCTGTATAGTCATCAATTAAAATATCATCAGTATACCTCACACCTCCAGGTTAACTTCCTGGGATAAAATCTTGGCTCTGCATTTTATTAGCTGTGTTAGCTGTATGAACTTGGGCAAGTTATCCAACTTCTTTGTGCCTCAAGTTTCCTTATTTATTAAAGGGAGAGAATACTATCTGCACCAAAGGGTTGTTGTAAGGATTATATGAGAGAGTGTGTGTGTGTGTGTGTAATATGTGTGAACAGTTTTACACCTCAACAGGAGAGAAATATTTTCCTTCCCAATTTTTAAGAAATACATAGCTATAATGGGTAAACGACGAGTGGGTAGAGGTACAGATCAAACAAGACTCAACAACTGATAAGTATTTAAACTGAGGAATGGATATGCAACAGGAGGGCTCATTATAGTCTACTTTTGATTATGTCTGAAATATTTCCATAATACAGTTTGGTGGAGAAAAAAAGGCTATAGAAGGAGTTGGCTTCATTTGAAGGGTCCAACTACAACAGCATCCAACATGCACCAAAAGAAAGAAGTCTAGATTTTGGATTCTCACCCTGCTGCTCTTCAGAAAAGGCTGACCCGTCCTTCATGATACTTACAGGGCTCTTATGAGAACATCAAAAAGATGATGCAAAAAGACTGGAAAATATAAAGCCTTTATTTAATAAATAAAGGAAGGCATTCTTGCCATTTGAACTTGTCAAATTTAGGAAAGCTGTGTACTGCCCACAGAAGGCAGAATTACATGATTAAAAAAGGTAATAATCCGACCTAGAGGGCAAAAGCAAGTGTTATTCACATGGCAACGGCAGACAGATCTTTCACTCCTTTTCTGAAACGTTATTTCAGGAGTGGTCATGTCCTTCCACTGAAGTCTCACTGCCGTTCATTAGAGCTGTCCTATAGCCTTTTTCATTTTCTACCCCTCAGTAGTTACCCCTCTCCAACCAGAATGTCGGCTCCTTGAGGTCAGGAATGGCAGCCTGATTTATCTTTTGCTCATTCCTTCTTCCCATCACTTTGCCAGGAATAAGAGCTTGTGGGTAAGCGAACGAATGCTAGATTTGTGCCTTCAAATAATTAACAGAGATGGTAAGGGAACACAGGTAGACCTGAATCCCAACGCGGCCAACAGCTTCATTAAAGAGCCAGTCGAAACAGATCATGTGAATCACGTAATTTGAGTTTTTCTTTAATAACAAACGGCCCGCCTACGTTAATTTGCCATAGGAAGTGGCTGAGAAAGAGGGCTCTGAAATGGGGACTCCTGGGGTTCCACCCCTGAACTTAACTCCTCACTTAACTCTGTAAACTTGAGCACAAGTTACTACACCGCTCTGAGCCTCACTTCCCTCTTCTGTAACGGGGTAAGCGGAGTCGGAAGGGGGACAGGACGACTTTTCACTCACTGTGCCCGGGGGGCATGACTTTCCGGTGGACCGGATCACACTACGTCCCGACTGGGCTGAGCTTAAAAATTCAGTCGTGCCTTACCTGACCGCCAGACCCGCATCCCTGAGAGCTTTTGCAGTCCCTCCGGAGGCGATCAGATTCAAACCAACAGAAGTTAGGTTTCTGGCAAAATCCACAAGGCCCGTCTTGTCAGAGACACTAAATAAGGCTGAAACAGAAAACATTTTTCTCATCACTCGCAGTACAGGACATTAAGTCCTTCGAGGACCTGGGGGTGGGGGGAGGGGTCGGCTGGGAGGACAGTCGCGAATCTCGAGGCCATCACGGCGGCCCACAGTGGCCAGGCCCAGCCCGGGGCCTCCCCCGGGTCAGACAGCTGCGAGCCGCGCTACCGCCAACCGGCCGCAGGGCTCGCAGTCCCGCCGCGCAACCCGCCGCCGCCATTGCGGGCTCGGGACGCCGCGAGGCAGGGGCGCCGCGGGCGGGGCTCCGGGAAGACGCGCGAGGGGCTCACCGAGCTGGCTGGGTGCCATGGCTGCGGGCGGCGGGGTCGGGGTCGGGGTCTGGGCCGAGCGGGGGCGGCGGCGGGGACGCCACGTGCGGAGGGGCGCCGAGTAGGTGGAGCGCGCGCGCGCGCGGACGGCGGGGCGCGCCGGGCGGTCACCTGACCTGCCACGTGACCCGGCCGCCCCACCCGAAGCCCCGCCCCGCTCAATTTGTGGCGTGGAACTCGAACCTCCGCGCTGAGGGGAAGGGGGGAGTGAGACTGTAGCTTCCTAGGCCCGGAACTTGAAGGGGTCGTCGCCCCAGTGTTACATTCTGAGCGTGACTTGTGCCTTTTCGCAAAGGTGAGGCGGCCGCAGGACCTCAGGGGCAAATTCCCGTTGCCCAGGGCAGCCTGTCTCCAGAGACTGGAATGCAGCTAAGTAGTGTCAAAACACTGGCAGAAAAGAAGAGCAACGCCAGGAATAGTTCCTACAGCGGCGAAGGTAGAAAGCATCTTGGCAATCGTCTACTCCCATTTTAGTAGACTGAAAAGAAAATAAATAAAACGAAGACCCCGTAATTAAAGATTAAGCCCACAGTTCACGTGATAGAGGCAAAACAAAGTGAAATTGACATTCGTTTAAGTTTTGATTCCACATTATGGACTAGCCCGAAATCTGCTTAAAGATGGTGTCTTGCATCAGTAAATAATACTTGACTCAAGCCTGGGTGAGAGGAATGATAATGGTTAAGGAGGAGGAGAGAACACCTTTCTTAGTTAAAAATACTGCACACTTGTTTCTTTTTGAAAAAGAAAAAACACCTTTGCCACAAAATAAATATATGTTGCTGTTTACGGAGATTTTTTAAAATGTTCCTTATCAGAATTACATAACAAAATAGTACTGCCTATCTTTTATTCTCAGTCTGGGGCTCGCAGCTGCAGAAAGGAGTCTATTTTCTTATTATTTATGTATCTGTTACCCTAATTCTTCCAGTCTCTCCTTTACTCCCCCGAATGAATACTTATTGGCTAGAATCAAGAGCTCTGTTTTAGAACTTCTGAATATGTGAACTTCCTGCCCTGAATATTTCTCACATTTCCAAAAGAAATATTAAGATTATCACAGTGCCTTCAGATTGTGTTTGCCAACTTTGAATTTAAAAAAGATAAGGTTCAAAGCTAACAATAAAGGAAATCTCCCTGCCCAGTCACCATTAGTTTGTTTTTTTTTTTTCACCATTAGGTTTTTATAGAAAATAGAAAGCAGAGAACAGAGAAAATAATGCTGAGAATAGTGGTAAGAGGAAAATAAATAGTATTTGGCATTGGATATTTTTTCTGCCTGTGAATTTCAAATATTTAATTTAATAAATATTTATTGAGCCCTTTCTGCCTAAATGGCAGAAATACAGTGTCAGAAGGAAATAGATGAGTATTACCTAATCACTGTCCTTAAAGGGCTTATGATGGAATGAAAGTATAGAAACATAGGTACAACAAGAAAATATTTATATAAAGAAAAAAACATGGGATTAAACCAATTTTTGTAGTGGTCTTTCAGAATGCTGTCGTATATACTAAGAAAGAATGTGGGTTCCAAACCGAGACACAGCTTTTTCAGTTAAAGATGTTTACCAAAACGACTTCTGAAGAATACCTCCATAGTTTTAAAATTCAGACCTAATAACTATCTTGTTAATGGCAAGATGAGTAAATGAATTTTTGGCTAGCTATGTGATCCTGGCCACATCATTCCAACTTTAGGGCCCATAGTTGCCTTGTCTGAAATATGGACATATTTGTTCTGCAGGCTTCTTCAGATTGTAACATGTAATCTATTGAAAGTACAAACTGTAAAGTGACTGGTAAGGGTAATAAAGAACTTGTAATTTCCTTCATGGTTCATTCCCCTGATGTAGTTGAATAAATGTGTATCTCTCTGGGCTTCAGAGTATATCCTCCTTGAAGATGCTAGTCATAAGCAAGCTAGTGTACTAGAAATGGAAGAAGCTCCCACAAAGACATGAATTCATCCCCCAAGAGTTTATCTTTTTCAAATGGAAAAGAGCACGCATGCACTATAGTGATTATATTTTCATTTCTTCTCTTCTTACTTCACACCCCTCCCAAAGGAAACTTGAAGACCCAGAGATCATCTTTTTATACAGTAGTTCCCCTCTTATCTGTGGTTTCGCTTTCCACAATTTCAGTTGTCCGTGGTCAACTGCTGCAGGGAAGCTGTTGATCCTCCTCATGACGAATCAGCACAAGGTCAATAGTAGCCTAACTCTACATCACGGTTGCTATGTCATCATGTCATCACGTAGGCATTTTATCATCTCGCATCATCACAAGGGTGAGTATAGTAAGATATTTTGAAAGAGCGAGGTTTATGTAACTATTATTACAGTATATTGTTATAATTGTTCCATTTTATTATTCGTTATTGTTGTTAATCTCTGTGACTAATTTATAAATTTAACGTTATCATTCTTATGTAGAGGAAAAAAACATGTTATATACAGGATTCAGTACCATCTGTGGTTTCAGGCATCCACCGGGGGTCTTGGAACATTTCCCCTGGGGATAAGAGGGGACTATTGTATCTAAAACTATTTAATATATTTATACGTGATTTCAGTTCCTCAACTGTGCTTTAATGTTTGTTATTTGTTATATATGTTATTTGTTCCTTGTGTAAACTTATCCCTTTCTCCAAAAAGCCTCCATCTCATTACTAAATCTGGGATTTGCTACCAACCTCTAAGGATTAGTAAAACTGCTCCTTTTTGGGCTAACTTATTCCAAGGGTTTATCTACTCATGTGGACGTAGTTTGCCATGTGAAGTGATTCCCAGGAGTTTGGATAATAGGATTAAGTATTGTCTACAAACTCCCTCTCTAATCTAAAGGTTAAAGTATTTTATGATGTATTAAGAAATTTGAACATTTTCTTTTAAGGGTATGGAGCTGTTTGGAATTGTAAAGTTGGCAATGATACAAAGAATGAATTGAATATCTGGAAGCAGGGAAACCAACTAGGAAGGTTTTGCATTAACAAACTCCTAATCAAAGACTTGAAAGCATGGAAAAGGAGAGATTTATGTGAGACAAAATCAGGTAAAACCAGCATCATATGGAGATCAATTGCATAAAGGAAATATGAAATGGAAAGAAATAAGGGAGACTCCATTGTTTCTAGCTTGGTTATTTGAGTAGCCAGCGAAGCAAATAATTAACATAAAAAAATGAGAGGAAAACAGTTTTGGCATGTATCTATTTTTATTTGTGTGAGAGTTTGGGTAGATAAATTTGAGTTTCTAAATGTTGATTTTGAAATATAAATAATGGTGGACATCAAAATGAAAATATACAGTGAGTTTTTAGAAATACAAATCAGGAATAGATATGAGGCTAAAGATAAATAAATTTGGAAAGTTAATGACACTGAAGTAGTAGTTTAAGCCTGAAAGAAGACACCCTTGCCTAATCAGGCCCAGCAAATAGACTAAGTCAGAAGGCCAGAAAAAGGAAATTTGCTCAAGCAAGCATTTAATGCACTAGGAGTACATGTGGATTTTAACTGCTTAGCCTTCATATAATTAATACAGTAGCTGATAGTAGCTGATAGTGTTATAAAAAATTGCTATTGTGGCAAATGTTCATCTGATGAATATTTATCAAGGATGCTATTCACTTACTCATAGATTCACTCAAAAAATATTGACTGAGACCCTAGTATGTACAGGCTAGAGGGCAATGAGATTGCAAGGGTAAGCCAAACAGACCAAAAAGAAAAATCCCTTCCCTCATGGAGTTTATGTTCTCAGAGGAGGAGACAGTCAATAACAAAACAGATACATAAAATTTATAGTGTGCTAGATACGAAGATACTTCATGGAAAAAAAGCAGAATGAGGAGAGCGTTTTGGACTAAGTCTTAAGGGAGAAGTAGCTCAAGATGTCATGAAAGCCAAGGACAGAGAGTCAAAAAAAGCTGTCAGCTATTTTAAATGTTGTTGGAAGGCAATAAAAAGACCAAAAGGTGATCATTATGGCTAGCAGTGTTGTCATTATCAAGGTTAATGGTGATGTTGGTAAGACCAGTTTCAGTAGAGTGGTGGTAGCAGAAGCCAGGGTGAAGGAAGATTGCCAGGCAATGTTGAAACCCATTTGAAATCGGTGATGATGAGTTTACAGAAACTGCTGAAATGTATGATTTTCCTCTAGCAGCTTGGTAGTCTTGCAGACACAAAGAAGGTAGATGGTTCAGTTCATCCAGGATTGGGGTTTTGCCAGGAGGGTGAGAAAAGAACAAGAGTCAAGGGACTTTGGTGTTTTCGCAAATGTGATTTACTTGATAGGCTGTGAAATCTAAGCTGGTCAAGGGGAGAAGTAAAGACAAGAGGAAGGCTTTAGCAGGTCAAATGTGCAAATGAAGAATAGTTATTACTTGGAAGGATGGAAGGAAGCACTGTTTTAGAGAATGGGTTTTTAAGGGTGGAGCAGTTTTGGTTGATGACTGTAATCAAGGTGTGGTCATGTAAGTGGGAAGTTGAAGTAGAGTGTAGAGAGAAGCTAATTCGGGTGCCCAGGACTTTGCCAGTTCATGTCTCTTGTTCTTTGGTACTTGTAAATAGCACCAACTTCTACCTTCAAAAGTATCTTGATTTGGAAAATAAATTAAATGGTCCAAATGGAATTTTTTATCATTTTGATATTAATTGAATAAAATATAACTCAGCATAGAATATCAATTTTAGGGGCGCCTGGGTGGTACAGTTGGTTAAGCATCCAACTCTTTGTTTCAGCTCAGGTCATGAGATCGAGCCCTGCATTGGGCTCCAAGGGGAGAGTCTGTTTGAGACTCTCTCTTCCTCTCCCTCTGCCCCTCCCCACCACGCACGCACTCATGCTCTTGCGCACGCACTCTGTCCCTCAAAATAAAATAAATAAATCTTAAAAAAAAGAATATCAATTTTAATAATATATTCAATATGAATTTATTAAAGGCAATTATAATAGATTATATTCACAAATTCCTATTACATTTAACATTTTCAGGTATCTTTTTCATTTTGGCAATAACTTTAGCTCCCCTGGGTATTTAAGAAACTTGAAATTAAAGCCAAATTATCACAATTTTGCAATTCCGGTAGTAAGGATTAATTTAGACTAGAATCATCAATGGATGCTAAAACTGAAAATGGGGCTCCAGCTACTGTGCAGATAATGAACATTCCGGGCAAAGATTTGCAAAAAAAAGCCTTCAGCTTTGGTTTCTAATCTGAAGTTCCTTTTCCAGTCCTCTACCAATTAGACCAGTCCCCAGCTGGGATTGGGACTCTTTGTCAGTCAGTGTCCCTATCCTATTCTTCCTAGACATAACTGCCTGGATTTTCAAATATTTGCTAATATCTTGGTCTTTCTGGCCAGCCCTGCCCAACTGTTGAATTTCTCTGCCACTTATATTAGATCATTTATGTCCCCATTTGTCAGAACTAGGGCTGGAGATTACTACTTAGCCCCAGCCTCCATTATATTTCACCCTTGACTAAATAACCACATCAGTATTTTGTAGTTTTTAGAGCTTTCTTAGCAACTGGACCCCTGCGACCCTGCTTCAAATAATAAAATGTCATAATAAATTAATCCCAAGATAGAAAAAGATAGCTCTTCACTACTAAAGGCTTTCTTTATCCCTGTGTCGCCAAATCAATGATTCTTTCCCTTCCTTTAATCCCAGAGCTTACTTTAATGATAACACCTTTACACTGTATTGCATTCATCTTTATAAAGCTGTCTATCTCATTATATTTATGGGCAGGGACTATGTTTTATTTTTCTGTATTTACCTGAATGCCTAATATAATAACTAGTAGATAACAGACGTTAACTTTAGAAGCTCAAAAGATCTGGCTCTACTACTCTCTACTCTTAGTCTTTGTCACCTCAAATTCATAAACACCATCCTTACTTACAGAGATTTGGGCACCAGGCTCACAGTCTTTTCTTCTACCTCAACCTCTATGATTATTTTGGTAACATCACTGTCCCCATCAATGACCCATTCAATACTGTAGTCTTTCAGTTCCTCAACTCCATGTGTAAAAAAAAAAAATCTCAAAAACTTTAAATTAATACCAATCTGTGGCAAATTTCCTTAGAATTGTCCTTGAGAAACTCCTACTAATATATTATTAGAACGGGTATTCCAGTGTGAGCTTTACTTAATAATGACATTATATTTAAATGGATCAAAATTGATTGTCCAAAGTCAAACCTGACAATCTCTACCTTTTGAGTTGATTGTTTATCCCATATACATTTAACATTATTACTAATATATTTTAATTTATGTCTGCAGGTTTACTATTTGCTTTCTAGTCTTGTGTCTCTTTTTTTGTTCTTTTTAATTTTTTAAATTTTAAAAAATTTAAATTTAAATTCAATTAACATATATTATTAGTTTCAGAGGTAGAGATTAGTGATTCATCTGTTTCATATAATACCTAGTGCTCATTACATCACGTGCCCTCCTTAATGTCCATCACCCAGTTACCCCTTCCCCTCATACCCCTCCCCTCCAGCAACCCTCAGTTTGTTTCCTATGATTAAGAGTCTCTTATGGTTTGTCTCCCTCTCTGATTTCATCTTGTATTACTTTTCCCCTCTTTCCCTATGATCCTCTGTTTTGTTTCTTAAATTATCTTTCTTGATAGTTGTCTTTCTCTGATTGACTTATTTCGCTTAGCATAAAACCCTCTATTTCCATTCACATCGTTGCAAATAGTGAGATTTTTTTTTTGATGGCTGAGTAGTATTCCATTGTGTGTATATATGTGTGTGTGTGTGTGTGTGTATCACATCTTCTTCATCAATTCATCTGCCAGTGGACATCTGGACTCTTTCCATAGTTTGGCTATTATGGACATTGCCACTATAAACATTGGGGTGCAGGTGCCCCTTCAGATCACTACATTTGTATCTTTGGGGTGAATCCCTAGTAGTGCTGGGTCATAGGGTAGCCCTATTTTCAACTTTTTTTTTATGTTCAATTAGCCAACATATAGTACATCATTAGTTTTTGATGTAGTGTTTAACAATTCATTAGTTGCATATAACACCCAGTGCTCTATTTTCAACTTTTTGAGGAACCTCCATACTGTTTTCTAGAGTGGCTGCACCAGCTTGCATTCCCACCAACAGTGTAGGAGGGTTCCCCTTTCTCCGCATCCTTGCCAATAACTGTTTTTTCCCTGATTTGTTAATTTTAGCCATTCTGACTGGTGTGAGGTGGTATCTCATTGTGGTTTTGATTTGTATTTCCCTGATGCTGAGTGATGTTGAGCATTTTTTCATGTGTCTGTTGGCCATTTGTATGTCTTCTTCGGAAAAATGTCTGTTCGTGGCTTCTGCCCATTTCTTGACTAGATTTTTTGTTTTGGGGGCTGTTGAGTTTGATAAATTATAGATTTTGGATACTAGCCCTTTATCTGATAAGACATTTGCAAATACCTTCAATGGGCTTTCTTTTGGTTTTGTTGATTGTTTCCTTTGCTGTGCAAAAGCTTTTTATCTTGATGAAGTCCCAATAGTTAATTTTTGCCTTTGTTTTCCTTGCCTTTGGACACGTGTCTAACAAGAAGTTGCTGTGGACGAGGTCACAGAGGTTGCTTGCTGCCTGTATTCTCCTCTAGGATTTTGATGGATTCCTGTCTCATATTTAGGTCTTTCATCCATTTTGAGTTTATTTTTTGTGTATGGTGTAAGAAAATGGTCCAGTTTCATTCTTCTGCATGGTGGCTGTCCAATTTTCCCAATACCATTTGTTGAAGAGACTATCTTTTTTCTATTGGATATTCTTTCCTTCTTTGTCGAAGATTAGTTGACTGTAGAGTTGAGGGTCCATTTCTGGGTTCTCTCTTCGGTTCCATTGATCTAAGTGTCTGTTTTTGTGCCAGTACCATACTGTCTTGATGATTACAGCTTTGTAATAGAGCTTGAAGTTTGGAATTGTGATGCCAACAATTATGATGTTGGTTTTCTTTTTCAACATTCCTCTGGCTATTCAGGGTCTTTTCTGGTTCCATACAAATTTTAGGATTATTTGTTCCAGCTCTGTGAAAAGATTTGATGGTATTTTGATAGGGATTAAATTGAATGTGTAGCTTGCTCTAGGTAGCATAGGTATTTTAACAATATTTGTTCTTCCAATCCATGAGCATGGATTGTTTTTCCATTTCTTTGTGTCTTCCTCAATTTCTTTCATGAATGCTCTATAGTTTTCTGAGTAAGATCCTTTGCCTCTTTGGTTAGGTTTATTCCTGGGTATCCTATGGTTTTTGGTGCAATTGTAAATGGGATCAACTCCTTAATTTCTCTTTCTTCTGTCTCATTGTTAGTGTATAGGAATGCAACTGATTTCTGTGCATTGATTTATATCCTGCCACTTTGCTGAATTCCTGTATGAGTTCTAGCAATTTTGGGGTGGAGTCTTTTAGGTTTTCCACATAGAGTGTCATGTCATCTGCAAAGAGTGAGAGTTTGACTTCTTCTTTGCCAATTCCGATGTCTTTTCTTTTTGTTGTCTGATTGCTGAGGCTAGGACTTCCTGTACTATATTAAATAACAGTGGTGATAGTGGGCATCCCTGCTGTGTTCCTGACCTTAGGGAAAAAGCTCTCAGTTTTTCCCCATTGAGAATGATAGGGGCTTTTCATATATGCTTTTATGATATTGAGGTATGTTCCCTCTATCCCTGCACTGTGAAGAAATCAAGAAAGGATGCTGTACTTTGTCAAATGCTTTTTCTGCATCTATTGAGAGGATCATATGGTTCTTGTCCTTTCTTTTATTTATGTACTATATCACATTGATTGATTTGCAGATGTTGAACCACCCTTGCAGCCCAGGAATAAATCCCACTTGGTGGTGATGAATAATCCTTTTAATGTACTCTTGGATCCTATTGGCTAGTATCTTGGTTGTTTTGTTCTTTTTTAAATGTCTTCTTCTGGATTAACTGGGTATTTTCTAATGTACCATTTTAATTCCTTTATTGATTTTTAACTATATTTTTGAGTTATTTTTCTTAGTAGTTGCTCTAAGAATTACAATACATATCTTAATTTATCAGAATATATTTGAGACTTATACTAACTTAATTTCAGTGAGATACAGAAAAATTGCTCCACTATAGTTCCATTCCTTGTTACAAATCCAACAGTATAGTGTTATAATTATTGTTTTATATAATCATATGTCTTTTGAAAAAGTTAAGAAAAGAAAAAATATATTTACCAAGTTTTTATATTAAATTCTTAACCAATTTCCATACTCTTCATGTCTTCTTGTGGATTTGAGTCACTGTATGATGTCACTTCCTTGCTCCACTAGTTTCCTTCTTTCCCCACTTTGTGCTATTATTAAATATACATCTCTATGCTATAAGCCCCCAAATTCATATTTATATAAACTTATATAAGCTATAAATCCCCATATTCAGTTTTATAGGTATTATTTTGTGCTATTGTTTTTAAAAATCAATTAAGAGGAAAAAAGAGAAGACTTGAAATTATGCTATCTTCTGTAATTGCTATGTAACTGTCTTTACTGGCACTCTGTTTTTTCATGTGGATTCAAATTACAGTCTAATGTTACTTCCTTTCTGTTTAAAGAACTTCAGTTAGTATTTCTTGCAAAGTAGGTCTGTTAGCCGCAAATTTTTTCAGTCTGTTTATCTGGAAATATCTTGCTTTCTGCCTTAGTTTTGAAGAGGATTTGCTACATGTAGGATTCTTGCTTGGCAGCCTTTTTTTTTTTTTTTTTTCCTTTAAGTAGTTTGAATATGTCATCACACTGCCTTCTGGTTTCCATTGTTCTTTATTAAAAATCAGTTATGAATATTACTGAATTCCCTTGTACATGATGAATCATTTTTTTTTGCTTTCAAGATTTTCTTTTTGCTTTGGATTTTTACATTTTGACTACAATATGCCTTGTTATGGATATCTTTGGTTTTATCCTACCTAGAGTTTATTGAACTTCTTAGATTTGTAAATTAATGTTTTTTAATCAAATTTGGGAAGTTTTCAAATATTGTTTCTTCAAATATTTGTTTCTGTCCTTTCTCCTCCTTCTAGTAGTCCCATTATGCTTATGTTGATGTACTTACTAGTATCCCATATTTTTCTGAGACTCTTCACTTTTCTTCATTTTCTTTTCTTTCTATTCTTGAAATTGTTTAATCTGTAGGAATCTATCTTCAAGTTCACACATTCTTTCTCTGTCAGGTCAAATCTACTCTTGAGCCCCTCTAGTGACTATTTCATTTCCATTATTATATTTTTCAATTCTAGAGTTTCATTTGATTCTTTTTTTTTTTTAAGATTTTATTTATTTGCGAGAGAGAGAGTGAGGGACAGAGAGCATGAGAGGGAGGAGGGTCAGAGGGAGAAGCAGACTCCCTGCTGAGCAGGGAGCCTGATGTGGGACTCGATCCCGGGACTCCAGGATCATGACCTGAGCCGAAGGCAGTCGCTTAACCAACTGAGCCACCCAGGCGCCCTCATTTGATTCTTTTTTATAATCTGTATCTTTTTATTGTTATTCTTAATTCAGTGAATTGTTGTCATTGTACTTTCCTTTAATTCTTTAAATTTGATTTCCTTTAGTTCTTTGAACATATTTATAGTAACTACTTTGAAGTTTTGTCTGCTAAATTCAAAGCTTGAGCTTCCTTAAAGGCAATTTTTATTGCCTTTTTTTTTTTAATAAGTAGGACACTTGAGAGTAAACATCACTTTAATAATTACAGTCAGACAAAATCATGAAATTTCATGGTTCTGGTAAAACTGGGATGTATGGTTATACTTAACAGAATGTAATGTGACTCCTTAAAAACTTAACAAATAGACATCCCATGTTTCTTTCTGAATTTCTGTATCAAGAAATGATGCATTTCTGAGACACATACATTCTTTTTCAGAAAGGAATACATAAGTTTAGGAACTTGACTTGATATAAGGCCCTTGATAGTTTCTATTGGAGAAAATCTTAAAAGCCCCATTAGAAAGTTTTTGTAAAGACAATGTGTGGCAGACAATTGCCTATGCAAAATTTTATCCCCCCACCTTATTGCTGGCAGATCTCCAATTTTATTCCAATTTACCCCTTTCAGAGGACCAGAAATACTTACAAAAGAAGCTGGTTGTTGTAATCTTATTTCCCTTGGCAGTGATAGGTATATGGGTGCACATATGACCACTTTTTAGATAATGAGACATAGTAGAAGGTCTATTGTAGGGCCTCTGGAAAACTCTTATCTCTTAAAAAGAGGGTTATGGAAAAAGCAACCCCTTTTCTGTTGGATATGATTCTTAGAACTGTGGCAACCATCTTTATCTATCTCTTCTAACTGCAAGATCTAGCGAAGGATAGGACTCATCCCCACTTAATAGAGTGTATTGTTGACAATTTAACTGTGCCATCCTGTGCTGTCCAATATGGTAGCCACTAGTCACATGTGACTGTTGAGCACTTGAAATGTGCCCAGTACAAACTGAGAGTTCAGTAAGTATAAAATAAACATCATGTTTTAAAAACTTATAACAAAAATGATAAAAAAAGTTATTTTTAATAATTTTAATTGATCACATTTTGAAATGACAATATTTATGACATACTGGGTTAAATAAAATATATTCTTAAAATTAATTTTACTTTTTTTTCTACTGTTTTTAACGTGACTACTAGGAAATTTAAAGATATGTAGTTCCCACTATATTTTTACTGGACAGCACTAATCTAGACAGAATCCAAGAATTGTCATATCATTTGCCAACTGAGGTAAGGCACAGAATTCTTTGAAATGCTTTATATTTGGCACTTTGCAAATACTATTTATATAGCAAGATTCAAATATAAATTGCAAATATAGAAATTATCTAAAATGAGGAAAGTGGTACATTTGGTTTTGCCTGAATTCTTAAAAGTTCCAGACACTTAGGATTGACTATATAGAGCCTAGCTTATGTACACCCAAGATTTGGGTACCAGATCCTACAGATGTATTCTTCGTATCTTCCTCCTGTCTCTGAGACACTAAATAATATGCAGGGACAAATAAATGCATATTGTACTATTTCAGTTCTTTAGGTCAGAAATATAAGTTCCTCTAGCCCTAAAACCCTGGATTTTGGGTTCTATCATAGGGTGTGTTTCTGTCAACAGGAAAAGCTAAATTAAAACTTGATTTAAAAAATATCATTAAAAAAATAGAAATAGAACACAGCCTGATATAGACTCTCCTTATGTTCCTATATAAGACTCCAAGGAAGTGGGTGAACCTTGCCCTTTCCCTCATGCTGAAAAGTAATCATCACCATGTAAAAGTTTTATTTTATTTCAGGGTTGCTTGCCAGTATGTCAGTTTTTAAATTTAGAAATAAAATAGTTGAACACGTACATAGATTTTGAAGTGTATGTTTTGGCTGAACACATAGGAAAGTAAATTTCTGTATTTTAAGGTTTTTATAAAACTCTTGTTTGCATTAATTTTTAAAGGAAATAATTTGTATGGATTTATATTAATTTTATATAACTTCTTTCAGCAAAATATGTTTTACTGATTTCTAGCAATATATATATATCCCCATTACAAAAGTATAGCCATAGCAATGTTTATGTGTCATTATAAATATATAGCTAATAATTATATATTACTTACTACATGCTGCACACTGCTCTCTATACTTCACATAGATCAATTCATTTAATCAGCTGTATTTTCTCAGAATTTATTCATAAAAATCAAATCTTTAATATTATATCATATTTTTAGCACTTAAAACCAATATCCTTAGTGTTTGAAAAGAAAAGGTCAGTTTGCAAGGTTAAAATAAAATCTTCAATCTAACACCTGGAAAGGTTCCATATAAAAATCAATAGCAAAAGAAAAATATTTTGGATCACTAGAAATAATAAGAGCATAATAAGATACTTGGATGCTTTTCTTGCAGCAAAAAAAAAAAACCCATGTAAACCTTCAAGAGTAGAAAAAAAGACTCCATATGTGCAATTACAGATGAAATACAATTGTCATCTGTCATATGTCTCCTTTCCCCTCAAAGAATCTAGTTTAAGATTAAATATCAAACCCAGAGAACACATGCAGCATCAATTTATCGTTGAACCTGGATGTCAAAAGAACTTCCAAGCAAAAGAACTATTTCAGAATAGCATCAGTGTAATTTATTATTACTTTTTTTGGTCATTAAATGCAAAGGGATGATTTTTACATGTAAATTTTGTGAAACCCAAATGTAATGTGTTTGGGTTCTTTGATACCAAGTTTTCAATAAGTATTTAAGAATGTGGCTCCTTTGTTTTTTGAGACGATAGTGATTCAACATGTGTATAATAACAGGAGAGTACAGGGCAATGACTAGTTCCTTTAAATAACATAATAAAGAATAAACATGATTTTTGCTCTTAGGAAAAACTTTTAACTTGTTCTGGTTAAGAGTGAAAGGAAGCTAGAAAAGCTATATTTAAATGAAATTATTAGTTTTCATTTTTAAGGATAATGCAAACTAGAAAGGGGCCACTCAACATAAATGTGTAATCACCAAAAATTCATGCTTTCTAAAAAAAGGGCAAGGAGATTGGAATGCATAAAAGGAGGCCGTTTAGGTCATTTAAGCTTAATGAAGGCAGAGAAATGGGGTTGTTCAAGAAAGTGTAGTCACAGAAGAATACATAAACCATTTCTGGCTTAGGTTATTCTCTACATATTCATACAATGAGTTCATGCAGTTCTACACACAGTATTCAGCATATCAAAAGGAAAGCATTTCCTCAGAGCGATGAAAGCGAAGGTGATTTATTTTTAGACCAGCGCTCCCAGGAGAACATACCACCACTAGGGAGCAGCAGAGGTTGTTCCCTGGGTCATCAGCATCAACTCAGAATCTCAGTCAAAAATAGCCAACTACATTTGCACAATGCTTTCCAGTCAATGAAGTGTTCTTATCACTCATTTCCATTAGAACACAATCAGGGATATCCTGTTCTTTCCCATTTCTCAGATGCAGAAAGGAAAGGCCCATAGAAGCTCAAGGTCATAGTGCCAGGAAGTAGTAGAGTTGAAACTGCCTTTTCCCACCCCAAATTCTGTGCTGGTACCAATAGGGAACCATGAGCATGTGATAAAAGGCACCCTCCTGGGAGCATAAATTTTAGCCTAGAAAGGGGCAACCAATGAATGTTTCAATTCTAAGGTATACCTTCAATTTTATATCAGGTTTTTTGTTGCTAGGTAGGAAGAGAAGTATAACACTCCACATTAATTTTAAGTTGCATTTAATTTCAGAATATTAAAATATAAAAAAAGAAAGTATGTTGTAAACTTAAGGAAATAGTTTATATAAATAATTCAATTTTATATATGTGTGTGTATTCATATTTGTGTGTGTGTGTGTGTTGATAACCTTTTAAAGAAAATGATAGTGGAACTGTACTCTTTCATTCTTGGGCTTGTCTTTCTAATTCTCCCTCTTCTTGTTTTGTACTAAAGTGTGTTTATCTTCTATAACACCTTAGGGCCAATTCTCACTTGAAATTTCAATATGATGTTTACCAGATGATTCCTGATTTACTAATAAAGTTAGGGAAGGATCCTAAGGTGTCTTCCCTTCTCAAAAGCATTTATTCCTTTAAAATGGCAATGTTAAATTTCAGGTCATGTAATAGTGGTAGTTGGTGGCAAAAGAGAAGATATTTTGCTGGAGGTGGACTTTGCAGTACCATTCAATTACACTATGGGAGTGGATACATTCTTCACCCTTATTTTGTATTCTTATGAAAGACCACCCCTTTTTTGCTTTACATGTATTTCCATCTGCCAGTGATGACCAGACGCTGTTTATTTTTATTATTTTTTTTATTTTTATCTTTTTAAAAGATTTTATTTAGTTGTCAGAGAGAGAGAGAGTCAGGCAGAGGGAGAAGCAGCCTCCCCGCTGAGCAGGGAACCCTATGTGGGGCTCTATCCCAGGACCCTGAGATCATGACCTGAGCCGAAGGCAGACGCTTAACCAACTGAGCCACCCAGGTGACCTATGACCAGATGATGTTTAGCATGCAGAAAATATGATTGTTCTGACACTCAGGGTTTTTAAAGGGCTGAAAAACCATGGGCTAAGGAAATGAAGGAATTAGATTAGATCATTTGAAAGATTTATACATTCAATAAGCATTCATAGAACACCTACTATTGTCTTATACTAGGTTGGCACTGGGAACATTAAGAAATAATTTTCAAGCAAAAAAAAAAAAGAAAAACCAACAAACTTTTCAATGTCACGTGATAAGATCAAGACAGTGCCAATGTTAAATGCAAACTGGGTGCTGGTAGCTCAGTAGAAGATCTTTCTCCCAGCTTTCTTAAATAAGGGAATAATAGTGAAATGCTGTTTAACAACTATTCTATTATCTTGATGATACACAGTTATTCAGAAAAACATGGAAATTGATAAATTTGGATTTGTGCAGTCAGCCTCCACAGTAGTCCCTAATGATGTCCATCTTCTGGTCTTCTCACCTTTGTGGCTCCCATCCCACCCCGAACCAGGGTTGGTCTGTATGACCAATAACATACCGCAGAGGCAATGGGGAAGCTTCCATCTGGGACTCTCTCATTCTTCCTTGGTCTTGGATCACTCCCTTGGGTGAGGTTATCAGCCATGTTATGATCAGCCGTAGTTAGAGGCCCAAGTAGTGAGGAACTGACGTGAGTTCTCCTTTTCCAGTTGCAGTCAGGCCTTCCAAGGATTGCAGCCTTGGCAGGCAGTTTGACCACACCCTTGTGAGAGACCCTGAGCCAAAACCACCCAGCTAAGCCTGCTGGATTTCAGACTCAGAGGAACTACGAGGTTAAAAATGTTTGTTGTTTTAAGTTGCCAAATGTCGGGGTAATTCATTACACAGTGTTGAAGTAACTTTCTAGGCCCAACATGGAGCTGCTCCTGCCTGGGGTGCCACATCAGCAAATGAAAAGCTAGATAATTTTTGTGTGCCTGGAAAGATTCCACTTAACTAAAACACAGTATTAACCAGTTAGCCAATCCACAAAAGCCAACTCTGGGCTCTATACTTACTTCCTTGTTCCTTCTCATGCCAAACAAGGTTGACTATGGGGCGTCTGCTAATCAGATGCTTTCTATTTGTGTTTTCCTTGTTCCTTGTTCTTTATTCTATAAAAGCTTCCTGTCTTCTGCCCTATTTTGCAGTTCTCCAGAAGGAGACTGTCTACTTCATGAAGTGTTAAATAAAGTTTGTTTGTATCACCTAAATTGTCTTCCTTAATCATTTTTTAAACAGCTTTTCACGACAAAGAATGTGATCTAAAGCTGACTGCTACTGGCCTATGGGATGAGGCATACAGGCAAGGTTCCCACTGAACCCTTTGAGTTCACTGTTCCTCCCTTTCTTACTGAAGGGCCATGGGTGAATCACTCTCAGATTTGAGCTCTGCTCCCTTGTGTGCAGCTCTCTGATGCAAACAAACTTTATATATATGTACATATGTTCCCAGAAAGGTTCTGGTATTCTAGAAAGGTTCTGTGGTACTTACATTGGAAATCTGCAATGGGTGGCAGCCATTAGGGAACTCACAAAACCTGGAGGTAAGTCCACAGCATAAACTGCCAGGTGGCTTGGGAAAATAAGACAAGAAATTCAGACCGTTTTGACCATCAAAATCAAAATTTAGCAAAAAAATACTGATTTCCAACACCTTTTTTCATTCTCCCCAAAATGTCTTCCATAGTCTTTACATCTTAGTCAGTGGCATCTATATCCAAATGTTTGCTTAGATCAAACATTTTGAAGGCACCCTGAGTTTCTTTCTTACTTTCCTACCCCACAGCCAATCTGTCAATAAATCCCATCAACTACATCTTCAAAATGAGTACAGAATCTGACCACTCTCTACTACCACCAAATAATTGTCATCTCCCGTCTGGATTATTGCAACTGTCTTCTATATGTTTTTCTCATGTCTTCCCCCTGCAGTCTATTTTCAAAAGAGTAGCCAGACAGAGAAATCCTTTTAAAAGCATATAGAATCCTGGGGTGCCTGGGTAGCTCAGTTGGTTAAGTGGCTGACTCTTGATTTCAGCTCAGGTAATGATCTCAGGGTCCAGGGATCAATTCCTGCATCAGGCTCTGCGCTCAGTGGGGAGTCTGCTTGAAGATTCTCTCTGCCCCTCCACACTCGTGCATGCTCTCTCTCAAATAAATAAAAATAAATAAATCTTAAAAAAAATAAATGCATATATAATCCTGATTTAACTCGGCTCTAACTGCTAATGGCTTCTCTTCTCATCCAAGTAAAAGGCGAAACACTTACAAGGACCTCCAGACACTGTGCATCTGGCCCCTTACTTCCCTGTCCTCTTCCACCATTCCCACTCTTGTTCCACTGCAACCACAGTGGAGTCTCCACCATTTCTTCAACTCTCCAGGCATGAGTCCACCTTCAAGGCTCATCCTCTCACCAACTTCACATCATTGTCAGCTTTCCAGAGAAGCCATCCCTGACTACACCTTCCATTCATTTCATATATATGGATTTATTGAGCCCTTACTCTGTATTATGTAATGCTCTAGAATCTTGGGATACAATAGTGAATTAAATGGATGAAAATTCTTGCCTCATGGAGTAATGGAAGGCATCTGATAAGCAATGCACATAATAAAGACATAAATTTGACCCTGAGTCTTATTGACAAAAGCAGAACACATGATAGAAGATCAAAATGATATAATTGCAATGACCAGGGCAGGCTTCACTAAGAGGAAAGATTGGAGGGTGAAGAAAGAGAGCTACTAAGGTGTTTGCAAATCCCCTTCACATCCTCCTATACTTTCTCCCCATTTCTTACACCATTTCCTCTATATAGAGCCTTATCACCATCTCATATACTGTAAATTTCATAGGTAAATGAGAAGATGATTTTATTAACTTATTTCATGTTCCATAATGAAATAATAGAATAAAATTAGCCTCTGAGAAACCTCTAGAAGGAGCCTTTCTCTTTTGAATGCATGTAAAATGTTGCTCGAAAAAATATGATCTCTTTAATAGAGAATAGCCTTGAAAAAACTAAGTACCAAACAAATTTTTAGGGAAACTGCTGCTTTTGATATGAAATCCTATTGGACTTGGTGTAGGAAATCAATCAATAAAAAATATCCGATATGTGGTAAGAATATGTCATTATATTCAGAAAAGGATTATCCCCCCCCTTTGCTTTTGTCATATGGAACAGAAAAACAAAATTCTTCCTTTTGTAAAGAGACCAACGAAGATAGTCCTTAGATACTGAGAAGGGAGTACATTTTCTTTTTTTTTAATTATTATTTTTTTTTTTTTTTAAGATTTTATTTATTTATTTGACAGAGAGAGACACAGCAAGAGAGGGAACACAAGCAGGGGTAGTGGGAGAGGGAGAAGCAGACTCCCTGCTGAGCAGAGAGCCCAATGCGGGGCTCTATCCCAGGACCCTGGGATCATGACCTGTGCTGAAGGCAGATGCTTAACAACTGAGCCACCCAGGTGCCTTTTCTTAAAGCCATCAAAAGCCTATGGCAAAGGAAGAAGGGCTGCAAGGGGTTTTAACACTCTAGTTTGATGACAGAATCCACAATCCCTGGATAAACCAAATAAGTCAGAGTGAGTTAAACAGAAGCCGAGGGTAGGTCAGCATCAGATGGAGCTCCAGTTTATAATAACTGATGGTTAGAGCAAAATCAATTTCTCAATAGAAGAGAAACCCTAGCTATTAATATTGGTGAATGTATTATTAAAACTAAAGCATTCTGTAAAATTTTATGGTCAACATTCTTCTTATTTTTCATTAGTTAGGAAAAGAAGTCATTGGCCATAGTCAGCTCCAGGTTTGACATGTTTCTATAGCCTGCACATTATAATAAAGAATACTATCAAGCTGTGAAATTTGGGGTGTTCAGTTGAGGTTATTTTGGGGTTGATGGATTTGTGCTGCTGCATCCACGTTCTTACTAAATGTTAGATCCCTCTTGTGACTAATGATACAGCATGAGTTTGTGAGACTAGCTTGATCGTTTGGGGATCAGATCTGAGGCCTTGGCCTCCTTAGCACAGTAACTAACAAGATGAGCTAATTGGTCACACACCATAGTAACTTACAAAATGATTATTTATGGAACACCAAAGATAAAGTCTTAAAGTATATTTGTGTCAAGCACAGCATTTTGGTTTATTTATATGATTTAAAAATAAGGGAAATAATAAACAGAATAGTGCATGATATTTCCAGGCATGAGGTTTACAATACTGAACAATTTCCTAAAGTAACATTTTGGAATTCTTTTGACCATAATCCCCCTTTTCTAATAAACCTAAAACTATCATGCTCCATTTGAAAATTATTGTTGTCATCCACATGTTCCCACCAGCCAAAATCAATTTTGAAGCTTTATTTACTGTAGTCAAATATAAAATATCATATTGTTTGCTTTTACAAACCATAAATGAACTTCCTGAAATGTCCAATATATTCTTTTTTGCTCTTCCCCCTTCTGTCCATTCTGTCTCTAACCAACCAGGCTCAAAATTGAAAGTATATGTCTTTTCTTTTTAAGGTTTTATTTATTTATTTGACAGAGAGAGAGAGAGAGAGAGAGAGCATAAGCATAGGGAGAAGCAGGCAGAGGGAGAGGGAGAAGCAGGTTTCCCACTGAGCAGGGAGCCCAATGCGGCGCTCGATCCCAGGACCCCGGGATCATGACCTGAGCCAAAGGCAGACGCTTAACCAATTGAGCCACCTAGGCGCCCCTGTCTCTGTCTTTTTTTTTTTAAGGGGGGGTTGCAGAGGGAGAGAGAGGATCCCAAGCAGGCTTCGTGCCCAGCATGGAGCACAACATGGGGCCCAATCCCACGACCCTGAAATCATGACCCGAGCCAAAATCAAGAGTTGGAGGCCCAACCAACTGAGCCACCCAGGCACCCCAAAATATTTGTCTTTTAATAAGATATGCTACAAATGTATGCAGGTGTTAATGTAATTTCAAAATATAAATGTAATTTGTATACAAGTAGATAGCACAGATCATATTTAATGTTATTTAATGAGTAGGTTAACAAAACCAGTGCAGACAAGAATATGGGCCTGTTACATATGGTAAGTAAAATATATAAATAAAAAGGAGTCCTGAATTTCAATTGCTAAATTACATGCAAATCTAGTTAATTTCCAACATGACAGTAAACCGTAACTTTCAGGGTTAGCTTCTCTTTAGGACAGACATCATTTGCAATTGATCAGTTTCTACAAGTTAAACACCTAACTTAACCAACATCAGACCCTAATGAGTAGTGAATAGTAAGTAAATCAAAGAAAGTTACATTCTCTGGTTAGATGGCCCTTACGTGGTCTTATTTACGTGATATTAAAAAGTTAACAACATCATCTTTTCTCCAAATTTCTGGTAACTTTTCTTAATACAAGTCATAAAAATGTGAACATACAGTACAAGTGTAAATGATGAAGTGGTGGGGTTTTGTGGGAGAACTTTGCAGGGACTGTGTAATATCACGCACTCCCTTTCTCTATTCATAGATCTCCCAAGATCGATTTTTTTTTTTTTTAGGAAATTTTGTTTATCTTACACCAACTCCTGAATAGTCCTCTGGACTTTTGCCTTTGTTGGCTTTCTGATCTTTCTCATCTCATGCTGTTCTGCTTTGGAACTGATCACTACTCTTTTTTGACAATAACAATGCTTACATTTTCTGGAAAATAGGCCTCCCTTGATTGGATGCAGAGAGATAGATGAACAACTGGCTACACTTGCCTTTATTACCCTACTCCTTAATCCCATACCTCACTCACTAGGCTGTACAGATATATCTGACTCACTTATTGTGTTGGGAGTAAAGAGAATGATGACTCAGAGAAAAATTTTAAAGTGTATGTTATATGTCATTCTTCTCACTGCCCAAGGGAAAAGCTCCCAAAGGCTAGAACCCTTGTGGAGGATTTCCTTCATGGGCACAACTCAGGTTCCTTCCTTGATCTCCTGCTCTCTACACCACATTTCTCAGCAATTGCTTTCTTATTCATGCCTATACGATACGAACCTCTAATCCCCTTTTGGGAAACCCATTTCTCTATTCGCAGAGATGTGTCTGATCTTCCTCTACCATGCAATCTCTAGAAATAGTAATGCAGGGCATATTTCTAAAAATATGAGTTATTCAAGCTAGGATATCACCCCTGGGGGCTTCAGCATGCTAGACGAAGGTGGGTGCTAGATTTAAGTCAAACCTCTTTCTCTATTCTCTCTTTCCCATTCCTCCTCCAATGTTAAATAGATATATACTCTCTCAGTGGAAGTCTCCAATTACCAAAATGAATACACACACAGACACACATATTTCCCAAGGATAAAGGTACTTCTCAGGGCGCCTGCATGGCTCGGTTGGTTAAGCAACTGCCTTTAGCTCAGGTCGTGATCCTGGAGTTCCAGGATCGAGTCCCACATCGGGCTCCCTGCTCAGTGGGGAGTCTGCTTCTCCCTCTGACCCTCTCCCCTCTCATGCTCTCTCTCACTCTCTCTCTCTCAAATAAATAAATAAAATCTAAAAAAAAAAAAAAGTACTTCTCAGAGAGGAAGAGAAACATTTACCTAAATATAGCAATTTGACAGGGTCACTGCTCACATATATATAACACTTTATTTATATTTATTATTCTGAGGTACCCTTTAATGAGGTTTCCTCAAAACTATGCCTTTTTTTTAAGTACTCTAGAGCCATTTGCCCTTGTTCTGTAGCTTTTAATACAGAAGGAACTGCATAAACTTTGAAATGACTGCATTTCTGAAAGCAAAATAGAACAACTTATTTTACTTTTTTTTTTAAGCAGAAGAAGAGCCATAAGAGGGTTTCTTTTCCTCTTCTCCAAGTATCATTTTTCTCTTCCCGGGAATCAGCAAGAGAGTTCTTTCAGTTAAACTTCCTCTGGCAAGAACATGACAAAGTTCTTAAGCATTTTTTATGGGCGTGTCTCCTCAAAATATAGGTTGAGGTCCTAACCCTCAGTACCTGTGAGTGTGACTGTATTTTGAAATAGGGTCTTTGCAGGTATAATCAAGTTAAGAGAGGTCATACTGAATTAGGGAGGGCCCTAATCCAATATGAATAGTGTCCTTATAATAGATGAGAAAAAGGAAGGATCTTCCCCTGGAGGCTTTGGAGGGATCATGGGCCTGCCAACACCTTGATTTTGGACTTCTAGCCTCCGGAACTATGGGGGAATAAATTTCCATTGTTTTATACCTCTCAATTTGTGGTACTTTGTTATAGCAGACCTAGCAAACTAATAATGCAAGCATCATCATCATGATCATCACAGATACTGTTAATGACATCTGCTACATGGCATTCACTGTGTCATTTGGTTGACTGATTTGTATGCTAGATGACAGTGTAGAGTCTTGGGTCAGAGTTCCTGAATTCAAATTCTGGCTCACACTTACTAGGTATATGAGATAGGGCAAGTTATGTAACTGTTACCTATTAGTTCTCTTATTTTTTCACAACGTTATAATAGCCTTGAAAGACAGATACAAATATCCCCATTTCTATGCTTTCTAAGGCGTAGAGAAGTTTACCTATTAATTTGACTATAAACTCATGGAAATGCAGTCAGTAAGTGGAACTGTTGAATGTATTTTAAATATGCGTTTTAACTTCTTATTTTGAAATAATTTCAAATTCATAGAAAAATTATAAGAATAACACAAAGAACTCTCACATACTTTGGCCCAGACTTCCCAATTGTTAACTTTTTTAACACATTTTTCTCATCACTATTTCTCTCTATATACATTTTATATATATAAAAGGGGAGAAACCCAGTGATGAGAAAAATGTCTAAAAAAATAATTATATATATATATAATTTATATATTTTACTTTTTTCCTAAGCCACTTGAGAATTACAGACATGTGCCCTCTTCTCCCTTAATACTTCAATATGTGGTTCCTAAAAACAAGAGTTCTCTCCCATCTAATGGAAGTTCAACCATGAAAATAAAGAAAATAAGGTTGATACTTAGCATGTTGCATATTTTTAAGTGAAATTTTTATCAAAGAATAGCCTACATACAAAAAAAGTACAAAAATCATAGATACACAGCTTGATGAATTTCTGCCAAGTGATCATGCCAAAGTAACCACCAGGAAGATCAGGAAATAGATCATTATCAGCACCCAAAATCTCCCCATCCTGGCCCTTCCCAGTCACTTCTTCCTCCTTTACCTCCTCCTCCCCAAAGATAACCATTGTCCTGGCTTCTATCAACATAGATCAGTCTGGTTTTGAACTTTATATAAACAGAATTACATAACTGCATTCTTTTTTTCTTTGTTTCTTTTTCTTTTTTTGCCTTAAAAGACTGGCTTCTTTCATTCAATATGTGAGGTTCATTCTTATTGTTGAGTATGTCTGTAATTTGTTTATTTCTTACTGCTGTATAGTATTTCATTGCATGAATACATCTCAGTTTATCCATTTTACAGCTGTGGGACATGTAGATTATTCCCAATGTTTGACTATAAACATTTTTGTACACATTGTTTCGTGCCCATATGTGTATATTTCTGTTGGGTTTCTTACAAGGAGTGTGCAACGGTTGGGTGGTAGGGCATGGATAAATTTAGTTTGTACTGCCAAATAGTTTACCAAAGTGGTTGTACACTCTTCAGTAGTATATAAGAATTCCAGGTGCTTCATATCCTTATCAACACTTGGTATTATCATTCTTTTTAATTTTAGTACTTGTAGTGGGTGTATAGTTGTATCTTATTGTGGTTTTAATTTGAATCACTCTGATGACTAATGAGGTTGAGTATTTGTTTCATATATTTACAGAAAACTTGAATATTCTACCTACCTGACCCCAAAGTTAAATTTTTTTAGTTGTTTTTCTATATTCCTTTTATACATCATGAAGGAAAGTTTTACTTGGTTAGTGTGAATTAAATGAGTACTCTAGTAACAGTAATGCTGTAAGAGCACGAACTTCAGTTGTATTATCTATATATCATTGCATACATACCAAATTACTTCGAAACTTCCTGCCTTAAAACAATAAACATTTATTATATCACAAATTTCCTGTACGTCAAGAATTTGGGGGTACCCAAACTAGGTTAGTTAAGTGATTCTGGCTTAGGGTCTCAAGGATTACAGGGTTACAGTCAAGATGTCAGCTAGAACATCTCAACAGGGACTAGAGGTCTTGCTTCACAGTGGCTCACTCATAAGGCTGGCAAGTTGATGCTGGCTAGAGGCGGGAGGCCTCAGCTCTTCACAACATGGCCCTCTTCATAGGGGCTGCTTAAGTGTCCTCACAACATGGTGGTTGGCTTCCACCAGAGTGAGTGATCCGGGAGAGAGCAAGGTGGAAGCTACAATATATTTGATGACCTCGCCTCTGAAATCACATTCAGTCATTTCCAAGGTATCCTGTTGGCTATGCATGTGAACCGAATTTGATGTGACTATTCAAGGGCCATCCCGGAGGTTGGCTGCCACAGTTGCTCTTTAAACTCAATTGCCCAAGTTTTGTGGGGGTTTTTTATTGTTGTTTTTTGTTTTTTAATGTAGATAAGGAAAAAAGTTACCTATTTAATACATGTGTATTCATATGACAAATGCAATAAATTAATTTTTAGGGTAACTAACTTCTATTTCTTACAAGTGTTTCAGAGATTTGTGAGAATAAATGAGTTTGGTAATGTATGGGGATTAACATAAGAATAAAAAAAGAAAAAAGAAAAGAATTAATGAGTTTGGATATTTTTAAGTTCCTTTTACTCATTTTTTTCCTCTTTCTCAAATTCGATGAGTTATGGAGTAAACAGATTTTGTGTGTATGAAAGTATTTTTCAGTGAAGTCAACATCTGTATGGAAGATCAGCAATTAGCAGCTACTTCTCTAGGTTAGCTGTGGGGTAAGAGATGAACAAAAGGAAAGAAGAGAGTGTTCAGATAGATGGAAAGCCTGAACAGGTCAGAGTTACTTCATATTAAATATTTTATTCTAAGATATGTACAAAATATTGTATGTCGTCTATCATCTATCATCTATCTTTTATCTGTCTCTCAACTAACATCTTTTACTGAGTGGACCAGTCATCTTTCTATTTTTAACACTCATCTGAGAAATGAATGAATAATTCCAAGGAAAATGGCATTCACAAAATGTTTTTGTTCCCGAAACATTTAAATCCATTAGCTTTTCCATGTTGTCATGCTAGTTTGCTTACCCTCAGTAATCTAAGATATTAAGACAAAGTCTAGTCTGTTCAACAATTTCTCTTGGTTGTACTCAAAGCTGAGAAGTACTTTTTAAAATATACTCCCCTATTCTATTTCAAATCTTCTTGGCAATTGTCTAAATTAAATAAAAAACTAGAACAAAGCTGTCTGACCTAAGATGTTTATCATAGCATCAAAATAATTAACATTTAATGAGAAAAGGCAGACACTGTGCTTAGCTCTTTTGTATGCATCTTGTTTACTATCGCAACCCTATAAAGTAGCTGGTATTATTATCCTAATTTTTATAGATAAGAAAATTACAGTTTAGAGAAATTAAGACCTTGACTCAGGTCGCATAGCTAATAAGTGGCAGAGCTAGCCAGGAATTGAACCAAGCCATTGATTCTAAAAACATCTTCTTAACCTCTTTATGAAGTTAAGTGTTCAACAGTAGAAGGATGCTCATGTGCGTTATAACTTCAATACAATATTATACAGTCGCTAGAAATTATGTACTCAAATAATATTTTTTGGGTTTGAAAAATATTTATAGTTTAATAGTAAATGAATAAGATACACACTGATATGATATTTCACATCATAATCTCAGCTATATAGAAAACTAAATATGAATATCTACAGGAAAAAGAAAAGAGAAGTAGTATATACAGAAGTTAATGATATTTATCTCTAAATGTGATAAAACTATGGATAATTTTTGCTTTCTTATGCATTTCTATAATGAACATGTATTGCTCTTATAATCAGGAAAAAAGTAATAAAAATTTTTAATACTTATATGAGAGAGGAAATATAAAGACTTGGTTTCTATGATTAAAGGAATAAGTCTATTTAATAGCTGCTGCATCCGTTAAAAGGTGCAAGCCACTCAATTAGATCTGTTTCTGATGTGTGGGGCTATCAGATGTTCAGACACAATGTAATATTCTCCTGCTTACTGTGTTCTCTTTTTCTTTCTGCCTTATGTTGGAGATAAAGCAGAAAGTGTGTGTTTCTCATTGGGAAGTTGGCATTTGAATGAGACTGCTGCTTTTCTCAGCTTAAAGAAGATAAAAGGAGTTATCAAGTAATGTTTTCTTTCACCTAAGGATGTTGGTCCCACTCCAACAATTGGAATTGATTGAACTCCAGTGCTTGCAAATTTAAAAGCCTAACACAGGGATCTGCGCACTCTGAATTTTACAAATCAATGGATAAACTCAAAACAAAAACCCATTACAGAGCACCTTAATGTTTATCTGTTTGGTAAGATAAACATTTGTAAACGAGCATTTTCAGCTGTGAGCTTCAGTAATAACACTACGAGATCTGTATTGGATATTAAAAATTTGCATAGAACTATAAAACTAGGACAAACCCAAAGGGGAAAATTGCTTTTTTAAAAATCAATTCTTCTGATCCGTATTCTCAATTAAATTGTGTTTCATTCATCTAGACTAGAGTCATTTCTCTTGACTTTTGATAACATTTTTATTATTGCCTCTGTAATGTAGCATCACATGAAACAAGTGTGCCATTGGTATTTGATTAAGAGTGTTTCTTCATGGAAGCCTAGAAAGCATTGAACCAGGCAAAAGAAATGATATTAAATAGACTTATATTTGATGAGCATAATGATTGCTAATTAGTTTTCCATTTAGCTCTGATGTTGTCAAATCTAAATCTTGACCTTAAATTTGGACTTCAGTGCTTTACTTACTGAGATTACCCAAACTGGAGGAAAAGTTTTAAAAAGACCATATCTATATGGAATCAGTACTTTTGCATAAAATGATTAGTTGTTAGATTTCAGTCAGTAGACTTAAGGGCCTTAATATCTGGATCAGTGCCTCACACATTGTCTTTGAGGATGGACCAGGTTCCCTCCTCCCATTTTGTCACAGACCAATACTTCGATAAAATACAATAAAATCGAAGCACTAGAATAGTGGGCACATGAAAATAAAGACATACAAAACAGAAACACACATTTTTTTGTTATTAGTTTCAACAGATATACATCATTGTCAAATTTTTCTAGAAGTTTAAAATCTTTACTCTTATTTTTTGTGCTTATCTTACCACGAAGCAAGAGCAAACAATTCTTGGGCCTGCAGCAGTGCATAGACCACGCTTTAGTGCTGCAGTGGGTTCCTCTGCCCATCTCCAAGCCCCATGCCCTTGTTTGGCTTAGGGACTTCAGATTAAGGGACTTCTCAGACCCAGAGAATCTGATGAGGCTGACTTTGTCATCCTCACCTCCACCTCCCCTTGAGAAGGTCTGCAAACTATACGTACACCTTTGTGGCACCAAAATATCACTTGCAGTGTCCTGATGTCATCCCTGTATTTAGAAACCCTGAGGCATGTGTTCCCAAGGTTCAGCTCACTGTCGTTTCACTAGGATTCAAATTTAGGTTTGCCTGCATTCAGAGACCAAGTTCTTTTCACTAATCTGCCTTTCCATCGAAAATAAAATGTTACACTCTGGTAGGTTTGGTGCTGGGCACTTTTGAATTTCTGTAAGGACAGTTCTAGAAGTCCAGTGCATGGTCCACGTTGCCATAGATCATTAACATGGTTAAGGTCCCGATGCCACATCGATCCTTTACCTTTACTTGGCTACTAACAATCTACTTGGTATGCATAGCACTATGAGTAACTTTATAGCCACTCAGTGTATTCCAATTAGGAGTTATTTTCCCCCACATTACTCCATTTATTCCTAACTAGGAATTAACTCTCAAATTAACTGCAGCATGTTCATTTACCTCTGAAAATAAAACGTGTGAGTTGTTGAATGTCAAGCTCTGCCTCATGAGAAGGAAATTCTAGAGTGAATTCTCATTCAACTTGGGTAAGATAAGATTATTTGCCTTTTTTTATTGGTGGTAAAAGATGCTGATTTTAGTCTAATGCTGAATATTTACCTATTATATTGATATTCACCATCAGTTTATCTGTAGGAATATTTTAAAGACAGATTGGTTTTTAAAAAAAGATTTTTTTTAAGTTTTATTTATTTAAGTAATCTCTACACACAATGTGGGGCTCGAACTCACAACCTGGAGATCAAGAGTTGCATGCTCTTCTAACTGGGCCATCCAGGCGCCCCAAGACAGATTGGTTTTAAAGGAAATCATTTAGGATGAATGGAACTTACTTTAGTAGGCAGCTTAAATATAAACAAGATTTAAAAATATCTCAAAATATCCGAATATTCAGAAATATAATTTAGGTGCTTCAGAAATATGTATTTGAGGAAGCCACATTGATGGGTCCATGTCTTAAGATGGTAGTTGCATACAGGATATCTTAATTTTGCCTTAATCTTTACTTTTCCCCCCATTCCATTCTAAACTGTTTCAAGAGCATATGTTGGTCATTTCTGAGTTGATATTAGGCCAGTACTCACTCAAGAGCACCAAATTCAAAGTAGTCCCTTGTGCACAGCTATTTCTCCTGGATTCGCCATGGGAAATACGTGCACTGAGGATGAGGCCAGGACCATGAATACTGTTTATTACTCTGTGGGCTTGGTGCCAATACCCTGTGTGGAATTCCTAGACCTGATGGATTGTGTTGAGCTTACATAGGGCTGAAACCATTAACCATGTGTGTTTTGTCAAAGACCTAACTAAAAGGTCTTCTTACTCTAGTGGCAAACAAACAAACAAAACAAAACAAAAAAGGTGGGATGATTTTTCTCCCTCTATGACCTAGAATGAAGTGGCCTAATGCTCTACCCCAGGTAAAGCCTTCCTTTTGCAAGACAGGAAGTGTGGTTTGGGTGGGTGGTGGGAGGAGGCAGTAGGAAGGAGTTAATTAGTGGATGGAAAACAGGGCCTGGACTCTTGCTACAACTGCAGTTGGTGGGGAAGTCATCTTAATGAGACAAGTCAGAAAGGACAGGACCTCTAAGAAACCAAATCCAGCTGGAGAACACTGACAGAGAAGTGGAAGGTTTTGTTCCATTTCCTTACTGTAATAACACTGAAAGTTCTTCCCTCTGCCCCAACACCATGGCCCAGCAAAGGTCCTCAGAAATTAACATTGCTTCTCCTTAAGGGTAGAGGGCAAGGAGGAATGAACCTTGATCCTGACCCCCAGAAGCCAACAATGTATATATATATTTTTAAATTTTTTTTTTTTAAGATTTTATTTATTTGCGAGAGAGAGAGAATGAGAGACAGAGAGCATGAGAGGGAAGAGGGTCAGAGGGAGAAGCAGACTCCCCGATAAGCAGGGAGCCCGACGCGGGACTCGATCCCGGGACTCCAGGATCATGACCTGAGCCGAAGGCAGTCGCTTAACCAACTGAGCCACCCAGGCGCCCACCAACAATGTATATTGTCCAACAGATGGTTAATGCTGTGGTCATGATTTACCTACCCGGGCATGTCTGGGGGTCGGCCAGCTGTATAAATGGAGAGGAGAACCAGAAGCTAATGCCTCTTCCCTACCAGTCTTCCATATTGTCTGTGCTGCCTCATTCCTCCCACATTCCATTTAAATCAAGGGAGGCACAAGACCCTGCTGCTTTGCATTGTGACGAGCTGTATCTTGATCATAGCCTCTGAAGCCTCTGGGATGCTATGCGGCAGAGCAGCTACAAGCATGAATCAGTTAAGCAGCTATTAGATTCAGCCTCCCAGGCCATGGCATAGTCAGCTTCATGCTGACTTTGTTATATATGAAATCCCCAAAGAGAATAATACTTTATCTAAACTTTCATTATATTTTATAGTAGAATGAATATGGATCGATAATAAATTTTGCTCTAATCTAACATTAGCTTCAGAAGAATTTCACCCTTTTCCACTTTCTCTATAAAGAAGTCAAATTATAACCATAAAAATAAAAGCTTTTCTACTTAAGGACTCTGTGAAGAGAACAATGGTTCTCTTTATAATATTAATATTTTAGCTTATATTTTAAAATAAGCTTGGGTGATTTATATAATGTAGAATTAAATTTATTTTTCAAAACATGAACTTACATTTGGATGTTTCTGAAAACTAACTTTTTTAAAATAAAAACTGTAGGGGAGGAAAACTTCTAGGTTCTTTGGCTGGCCTAATAATTAGATTGACATAGACAAGTTAACAGGAGGAAAACAATTTAATTTTATTTGTACGGGAGCTCATAGCAATATGAGATTCAAAGGAGTGACCAAAGCAGGCAGCTTTTATATCTTTTATACCTTTTAAACAAACAATTATTTGTGAATTATTTTGACAAAGGGGTTTGGGCAAATGAATAAAGAATTAGCAAGATTTGTTTATATAGCTTTCTTGGCCCTGAATTCCCTATCTCTGGCAATAAGCATGCCTTCTACTTACCAAGTGCAGGGTAGATACTCTTCATGGGGGAATTTATTTCCTGCTTTCAGAGGGACAGAAGACAGAGTGTCTTTCTTGCATTAGCTGTTTCTTAAGTGGTGCTTAATTCAAGATAATCAATATGTTAAAGTTGCATATTTTGGAGTGGCCTTCCCTGAACCCCATCACTATGAAATTAGATCATATATTATTAAAATATAATAATTATATATTTTTTAAATTTAACTTTTTAAAATTGGGAAATCCATCAAATATATGGACAAGAATGGGAAACAAAATTATGGAAATTCATTGTTTATATATCTATTACTAAGCTTTAGTAAAATAGTATTATGCCCTTCATACCTGGAGAGTTTCTGAAGAAATGGTATACTACAGATGTAAATGTGGCCACCTTTAATTTTCCCCATCCCATTACCCTCCCTCGCTCTGAGAGATAACCACTATTATGAAATCAATTTGCGTCATTCCCATGGTTTGTGTATTTTTGCTCTGTATACATAGAAACTATAAGTCTTATTTTGCATACCATCATAGTGTACATATCTTTCTCCAACTTGATTTCCAAATTCAACATTTCAGAGAATTTTTGACCTGGGGAACATGGCACATGTATACAGCTAGATAAACCCCAAGCCTTTGAACTGGTGCTACCTGAACTCTTGAAAGTACAGGTGCATGCATAATTTTCTGAGAAGTAGGTCCATAGCTTTCTCAAAATTCTCAACTTTATCTTTGACCTCAGAAGTCACCTGTCTTCAAAATTTAGAGACTCTATTAATATACAAAGATTTTTTTTCCTAATCATGATGTATAATTCATTTTCTTTATTTTTTTCTATGTGTTCTATTCTGGGTGAAGCATTTTTTTTAAAAAAAGGATGATTCCAAGACACCTGGGTGGCTCAGTTGGTTAAGCGGCCAACTCTTGGTTTTGGTTCAGGTCATGATCTCAGGGTCCTGGGATCCACCCGCGTCAGCCTAAGTGCAAGGAGTCAGCTTGAGGATTCTCTCTCTCCCTCTCCTTCTGCTGCTCCCCTGCTTGGGTACACGTGCATTCACACACTTTCTCTCTCAAATAAATAAATAAATCTTAACTAAATAAAGATGATTGCATGGATAAGCTTTTCTTTCTTTTTTTTTCTCTTCTCTTCTCTTTCTCTTTCTCTTTCTCTTTCTTTTTTCTTTTGGGAGGTAAGTGACCCTGGTTTTGAAGGCTGAGAAGGACTTAGTAAAACTGCAGGTGCCACTCTGACCGCTAGAGGGCACTAGCACAATTAAAAACGGAGAAGGTGTCTCTTTTGGAGTACAGAAATACAAATGCCAGAGGAGTCGCTTGCAAGATCTTTACATATTTATTTATCTCTGTTTACAGATTCCTACATGGAGCTTCTAATATGTTCTAAAACTTCCATGTTCAAGCTATTTTAATGTTATCAGTCTCATAAAGCAAATTTAAAGCAAGCCTGAAAGAGAGGCCTTAAATGAGGAACACTACAGCTCGATTCTGGCTAATTATCTAGTCATTGCTGAATTTTTAAGATACCAATTACTAGTCAATTAACTGATATCTTTATCAATAAAAATTAACATAGCTTAGGAGTTTACATAGAAAAAGCAGCCTCCTCAATTAAGACTTTCCTAAAAATGCTTTGTCATGTGGGCATCCCTTGTTACACATCCACTCTTTGGGATCACTCCATATCTTCCTTTTGCCAATGAAGAAGAAGACTGTGGGCGTTTTTCATCCTGAAGGTTGTGCTCTGAACTCTGGCAGCAAGCAGTTATTTCGCCTGAGATCCTGCCCATCACCCATTTGCTTTTCTGCGTGTGTACTGAGAGAGCTAAGGTAGACAGGGATCAATCTCCCTTCTCCTAAATGAGAACTACTTGAGGGCTTTCTGTGTGCTGACTGCCAATTGTCAATTAAGAGCCGAGAAAAGGCAACCCAAGCAACTATTTTAACACAAGAACATTAAAATAACTTTACGATTCACAAGAAGGGTTTGCCTGACAATAATTCCTTGAGATAAGTAATTAATATATGGCTGTTTCCCTGTATGGATCAGGAAACTGATGCTCCTGAAATAGTCCATGCTGTGGACTATTCATGACCTTGGTTGCCCCTTCTTGTTAACAAGTGCCAGAGTAAAGACCTCTCTGGAGGTTTTCTCATTTCTAGTCAGTTAGAAGTAGGTAAGACTTCTTACCTATTGATCATTCCTTTCCTTACTTGTTTGGAATACATTTCTTTTTTATGTTTAATTAATCTATAGCATGTGTCTTTTTAAAAAATTCATGTTATTTAAGCCATTTTCCTTATTTTGTTCTACATTTCCCCCCTAAATCTTTGTGTCTTAACTGTTATTTTGATACAGTCTCAGGATTATCTAGTAAGTAGGTAGCTATTAATTCATTTACTCTTTTGAACAAAATAAAGATCCCATCCAAATGGAGCTTACATTCCATCATAAATAATAAACATAATAAATAAGTAAATTACATCATATGTTAGAAGGTGCTACGTACTATAGAAAAATGATAAACAGAGCAGAACAAGGACAATGGAGAATCAGGGTTGGGCTTGGAGTTTTAAGTAGGGCCTTCCTGAGAAGGAGTTGAGGGAGCTAGTCCTCTGAATAGCTGGAAGAAGGCAGACAACTGGTAAGAAACAGGCCTTTAAGCCAGAGAGTACCTGGCTTGTTGAGGATTATAGAGGAGGGGACTGGCATAGTTGGAGTGGAGTGAATGGAGGGGAACACACAAAGGGAAGCAGTTGAAGAAGTGTGCTGGGGAGTAGCCCATGGGAAGAATTTGTGGTCTGTGTAAGGGCTTGGATTTTGATTCTGAGTGGAATGGGTGGCCATGGAGTGGAAAGCTAGAATCAGAGCAGATATTTTAAACAGGATCACTCTGGCTGGAGAAGTGACTATGTCTGTGATTCGGGGGGAGAGCTAAGTGTAAAAGCAAAACAAATAAGTGAGAACTATATCAATCCACACCAAACAGAGCAGGGCAATGGGGCTGGAGGGGTGAGAGGAGGTCTGCCAACCCAATTTCCTGATGATTGAAAGTAGAATGTGATAGAAAGAGAAGAGGTAAGAAGGGCTCCAAGTTTTGCACCCAAGCAACTGGACAGATGGAGATGCCATCAACTGAGAGGGTGAATAAAAGCTGTGAGTGGTGTACGCTGGGGGGCTGAGGGGGCAGATCAGGAATTCAGATTGGAATTACTAGCTTTTAGATGTAATTAGACATGAAATGTTGATCAGGTGGCAGGATATGGGAATCTGGACTTCAGGAGAGGAGTCGGACCTGGACAAGGTATGAGAGTATCAATGTTATAGGCATGTGGCTGGATACTGTGGGGGGGAAACAAAGCACCAAGGACCTATTCCTGGGTACCCCAAAGTTAAGAGGATGAGAGGAAGACCCAGCAAAGGAGACAGCAAAGGAGTGGGTGGCGAGGTAGCAGGACAGTCAAGCAAGTGTAGTGTCCTCCTGAAGAAAGAAAGGGTCATGGGGAGGAGAGACTGCAGATGCCCATTTAACTTTATCCACATCCTGTAACCCTCCTGCATTTTCCTACCCAGAAAAACTATCAAGTGGACTTGCACCATGGAAATTTTCCTCTGAAGGAAAACACACAGGAGAGGGAATTTATGTCATTCCTAATGTTCCCCTACCCCCATTCGTTACACATTTGTTTTTTTAAAAGAAAATATTAGTATGGATTGAATTTTACTATCTAAGAATAAAATGCAGTAAATAGAAACTTGTTGAAATAATTCAAACTACAACATCTTACTTCTGAGATAATAACTCTGTATTTCACAGAATTCTATATTCTGTATTCTGTTATTCTTAATGCATGTGTTAATTTGACTATTTTGATTAGTTCAGTAATCTCTCAGATTGGAGGAGCTTGTACTATCCTATTTTACAGGTACAAGAACTGAGGCTTTAAAAGTTACTTATGACTACCTCTTTGACATAGCCAATATTACAGATTTCCACAAAGCATATACTTTTCAAATGTGCGTCTGTGACTAAAATTTGAAGGATAACATATCTACAAGAAGAATATCAATTTTATCTGCCTTTCTCTCATAAGGGTACTTTATAAAGACATATATTAAAGAATATTTTTTCCTAACATTCTGAAAGAACCTTTGGGAAATTTTCACCCAGAAAATATGCAGTCTTTTGCACTTAAAATTCCGAGCAAGGTGGATTTGATATGAATTGGGAAAACCTCTTCATCGGGCAGGTTTGCAATATTTACTAAATCTTAAAGCTTTGGAATGTCCAGTTTTGATCCAACAATTCTGCAATTAGAAATTTGCCCTAAGAGGGTGCCTGGGTGGCTCAGTCGGTTAAGTGTCTGCCTTCGGCTCAGGTCATGGTCCCAGGGTCCTGGGATTGAATCCCCTATCAGGCTCCTTGCTCAGTGGGGAACATGCTTCTCCCTCTGGCTGCCGCTCCCCCTGCTTATGCTCTCTCTCTCTCCCTGTCTCTCTCTCTGTCAAATAAATAAATAAAATCTTTAAAAAAAAAAATTGGCCCTAAGAAAATAGAGATAAGAAGGGGCTCCTGGGTGGCTCAGTCGGTTAAGTGTCCGGCTCTTGATTTCAGCTCAGTTCATGATCTCAGGGTCCTGGAATCAAGCCCCGAGAGTCCCCGAGTTGGGAGAAGAAAGCAGGTGATTAAGCAATTTGTGTGGTAGAATACTCATTTTATTGCAGATTATATCTTTATAGAGAGAAACACTGAAGGTCAGCTAGTTTTTATGTAAAGGGCCAGATAGTAAATATTTTAAGTTGTGTGGGGCACATGGTTTCTGTTGTAACTACCCAGCTTGGCTGTTGTGGCAAAAACAGTCATCCACAATATGTCCATAAATGGGCATAGCTGAGTTCAGCCCCTGGGTTAGTTTGCCAGGCCATGCGGTATGGTAGCTTGCTGACCACTGATCTATAATTGTAAACAATGACTATCTCTAGGAATTATAATTCTTGATTTATTTTCTTCTCTTTGCTTCTCTACAAGATCATAGTTCTCTCTTTTTTTTTTTTTTTTAAGATTTTGTTTATTTGAGAGAGAGGATGAGCAGGGGGAGGGGCAGGGCAGAGGGAAAAGCAGGCTCCCAGCTGAGCAGGGAGCCCAATGTGGGGCTCGATCCCAGGACCCTGGGATCATGACCTGAGCTGAAGGCAGACACTTAACTGACTGAGCCACCCAGGCATCCCAAGATCATAGTTCTGTGTTGCCAATAGAAATACAGTTTTGATGAAATGAGGATAAAGCATTTAATTATATTTCATTTTTATATTATCAATGATATACTGCTATTGATAATAATTCAATCAGAATAGGATTGGGTCACATAACTATTACAAAATATCAGAAGAATAAATTAAAATAAAAGCAACTCTTGATTACTCAGAGACTGAGCATGTTTTTATAGTCTAGTTCTTTGCGATGGTTTAAATTCTGGACCAGCTTTCCCTGTGATGCAAAAGATTTCCTATGCAATGTGTGCCCCCAAATAAAAGATGATTTTCGTATTAGCTTTGGAAAAACATAGCTAGGAATTAGGAAGTTTGGTTGGTAGGACAAATAGACATTACATTTCAAAGAATTTTCCAAAACCTAAATTTTGGAGTATCAGAAGCATTCTTTGCTTCACGGGAGGAGGGAACAAGGTCAGTTGCTTGTGTAACTCAAGTAATGTGCCCTGTTCTCAGGGCTCCCAGCCTTGTGCAGTCCATTCAGTGGTGTGCTGGCAAATATTTCAAAGCCAGCATTGGTAGGGAAGAGGGGGAAAGAGACGGCGGGGGTGGGGGCTGATTTGTACTATTTCCAATTTCTGTGGTGTAAATACTCCCAACTGTGGGCAATTTCAAGCTACCAGTGGGACTCGTAAAATTCCTGAATATTTAACAATCCCCTGTGTAAGCCTGTGTGCACCAGCTACAGCATAGTACTGGGTCCAATTGAAATGAATTGAGCCCCCATCCCGCTTACTGTAAAAAACACCAGGCCCTACTTTTCCACCCTGGTACCCCTCCATCTTTCCAGGAAGCCCCGAGTGTGTACATTCTCCCGGCAGGGGCTCTCCTGCTGCCTGCTTTTTCAGAGTCGCTCTGCTCTTAATCCCTCCGGCTGCTGAGGTTGCTGTCTGCTGTCATATAGGCCTCAGCCCTATGCCTTCCTTTAGAGGGCTGTTATAGGATGACTTGTCATTCTCACTTCTGTTCCACCAAGTCTTGCTAGCTCCAGCTTGGAAAAAAAGTTCTGAACTCTGGATAATACTGTTCTGTCCATCTCCATCTCCCAGACTCATCCAAGACACTGGTATCTCTTTCCTGGATGACTGCAGCAGCCTCATAATTGGCCTCCCGTTCATCCCACACAGTAACCAGAGCCATTAAAAAAAATTAAAATGTAATACTTACAGGTACCGAGCAGCAAAAAAAAAAAAAAAAAAAAAAATTATTTGAATGTAAGAGAAGTCAGAAACCTTTTGCTATCAAGTTGTTCAAATGTCAGCATTTAGTTACAAAACATGTATCAAAAGAACTCATTTTTTAAAATTAATTAATTAATTGAGAGAGAGAGAGAGAGAGAAACATCATGAGAGGAGATAGGGTCAGAGGGAGAAGCAGGCTCCCCGCTGAGCCGGGAGCCCGATGTGGGACTCGATCCCAGGACTCTGGGATCATGACCTGAGCCGAAGGCAGTCGCCCAACCAACTGAGCCACCCAGGCGCCCCAAAAGAACTCATTTTAAAAGAACAATTTTAAATGGGTGTGTGTCCTTTGGTTTTAATAAAATTTGATTTGGTGTGTAGCCACCAGTCTCAAGTGGCAGAGGTAGCATCTGAGTTCATGTCTTTGTGACCAGAGAATCTATGCTTGACTCTCAAACAGAACTGACTTTGTGTTAAGAGTAGGGGCCTGAGCACCCAGAAGGAATCAGAATCTCATTGATCTCACCTGGTGTTGGCCTTTATAGATTCCAGGATGGCTTTGGTGGGATGAACCACAGGGAGTGTGACAAGGGGGACCTTTGCACTTTCATGACAATCCTAGTGTTGCTGGGGGAATCTGAAGGCTGTTTGGGGGTGTTGGTGATGAGTGGCTTCCAGAGCCTGTGCTCTAGTCTGGCAGCAAAAGTGTGATTTTCTTCCCAGCTCTGACTACTCTTCATAGTTTCAGCCAGACCCCAGAGGCCTGACACCACCCCTTCCCTGCATCCCAGGGATGGCACTGAAGGAGCACAAAGGAGAGAGACAGTCCTCCACTCAAAACACTGGCAGTGCAGGACAGACTCTGGGAGAGGTCGGCTGGCCACAGAGCTGGGACCAGCTTCTGCCTGAGGCCAGTTCGGTCTTTTATCACACAGCTCAGGAGACTCCATCAGCTTGAGCCTTACCACTCCAAGCTGCTGCCCTGCCCAAAATTTCCATTTACACTTACTGTAGGGCTGGCTATGGAGTCATAAACATCATTTAAATATAATCTCCCTTTCGTGTAATAAGACTACAGGGCATTGAGCTGTGCTGTCTTTGTATTTCAATTTTACTATTATGAAATAAAGGGCTTATTGACAATATTTTTTCCTGACAATAATTCAGTAGGTGCTGTCAACAGCAAAAATCTTAATAGACTTCTCTATGTGAGCCATATGTGTTATTCCTTTTTTTTCTTACCCTCAGGGCCATTTGGAACGAAGGATTCTTGGGAAATGGACAACATATTGTCAAGTTTGAAAGCATATGGGGCTGAACAGGGTTCCGCTGAAGGTTTGTGGTCTTATAACACAATATTTATAAGCAATTAAGGTTCACCAAACTCTATAAAAACTTACCACAGCTGTGAATCAAATTAGTGCCTTGACCCACCCAATTAGACAAAGAAAACATCAATATCATAGGGAGGCAGCCAATTCCCTTCCTAGAATTAATGTAAATAAAAATCTAATGAACACTGTTTTCAAACTAGAAGAAAGAAGCTATGCTAAAAGATGCAAAATTGCAGGAAGGAGAGAGTCCCTTCAGGTTTGATTAGTGAACTGACAGGGAGAAACGTTTTTTGGTATCTCAGCAAAATTTTCTTTTTGATTCCAATCAATCTCTCTTCTTTTTTATAAGGACTGACTGCGCATAGATTTAAAGTCATTGCCTTGTCAGTTGAGGTTGAAGAGCAAAGAGTTTCAAGCCTTGTAGTGAGCCATTGCTGAATTATTCAGTGATTTCAAACTACACCCAAATGCAGGTGTAACAGCCAGCCATATGCGTGCTGAGGTCCTTCATCCTTGCCAATAAGAGATAGATGTCTCAGATCTTTGGATGGAACAAGAACAATGATATAAGTACTTACTTCCTGTCGCTAGTTTCCTGTTCTTATTTCCTCTCTGCTTTCTCTATTCTTCAGTCAGAGTTTTCAGTGACAAAACCAATCAAGAAGCATGAACTTGACAATAAATTTAAGAAACCTAGGTGAGGGAGTGCAAAGTAGGGATGACTTACTGTAAATTGTCAATTTTCCAGTTGGAAGGATATTTTGGGGGTCTTCTCTAGATGGAAATAGGACTCCCATCAAAATCCTTTTGTACTTTAAGTAGCAACTGAAAGATGCTTTGCTCTAAAATTCTATAAACAAATGAATTTTTAAAGTTTTGCTAGAACAACCCTAGGCTTGTCTCAGAGTTATTATTTATATATATGAAAATGTGTTTTATCATTTATGGAGAAGAAGGATATTGTAATTATCAGTGTGATTAAAAAATAATAAAAACCAGAGAAAATTAAAAAAAATGTTTTGCTAGAAAAGAATAGTGGGGCAACAGTAGAAATGGTTTTCTCAGTTTTCATGCTATTTATTTTGTCTGTATATCCAAAATAATCCTACACAGGCTGTGGAATAAGTTGGTCTGATTATTTTGATTATCTTCAGTCAGGCCATTAATATATTTGTAGCATATTTTACTAGCAGCCTGTGTCATAGTCTTGACATCTTGATTATTTACCCTTGGGATTTGAGAATCATAATGCCTTATTTTTTTCCAGAGTATACCTGGTGCCCTGCAGACAACTTAAAAGATACATTTTTTCCCCCCTAGATAGTTCAGTAGCAAGTGTAAAATAAGCTACCAGTATCTTAGCTAAGTTTTTACCAGAGAGGGGTGAGGGATATAATACATCTCATAGATGTGAAGACTTTATAAAAATTATTTGAAGATTATGCCAGAAGTGAGCTCTTAAATTCAAAATGTTGTCATTTTTTTCCTTTTGGACTTGATGTATTTCTTTAAATACTCAGGAAGGGTAAAAGTAAATTATTTGCATCCTTCCATTTTATGGGGAACTTACTTGTTTGGGGAAGTCAGCTTGAATATTAAACTCTCCTGGCTTGCACTTCTTGCAACAATACACCTGTTTGTATTCCTCATTCCTAAAGATATCATGGAGATCATTAACAACAGCTTTTGTAGAGTTCTTGGCAAGGAGCCAATACTTGTACTGAATAAAATACATACTTTTTATAATTGATCAGAGAGGGTAAATAACCCATTCTGTCATCACCTTCAGAACCACTGCATTTCCACTAATTGAATTATGTTTTCTAGTGGTTTGAATTTTCTGTTTGAAACAGAACAATGAAACAAAATAGGATCTCTTTTCTCTAAACTTCCCTCGTTTATTGAACACTACAGTACAGAGTGAATTTATTCAATATCATATTTTAGTGGTTGTTAGTCACCATTACACTTTTTTTATATCTTCAGGTTAAATAAAATTTGTAGACATTCGGGAGGCATTAAATTGAGTTTATTGTATAAGTCAAACTGTAACACATTAATGTTCAGTTAATATATTCCATTTCCCCCACTAATCCATTCTCTGTCCCTCCTTTCCTTTATTTCCTTTCCTTCCTTATGTCTGTATATTTGCTAAATATCTACAGTGTTTTATTCAGAGTTGAGTAGATATCCCCTTGTTTCCAAGGAGCTCCCAATTGTGGGGCAGCTGATGATCTCCCCTTTGAAAATCTAAGGTATTTTATGACTCATGAACTCCCTTGATAGAGACATGTTATCTATTATCCATTTGTATACAGTTTTCTTCCATTGTTTTCCACCACATTGCAAGCTATTTTTTGTGACTTATTTGATGTTAATTGCTTCAATCACTTCTTTAAAAGATACAATTACATTTGTTTTCTTTCAGTTCCCTAGCAACTTCTCAGTTCTTCAAGACCTCACAAAAATAATTCAGGCCCTGGTGAATTCATTAACAAATTCCCTTTGTAATTTAGGGTTCTTGTCAGACCTGCCAATGTGTGCAGAGCATATTAGAAATGAGCATCATCCCTAAACTGCTTATAAAACAAAAACAAGTAACAACTCCTATTCTTTTTTTTTTAAATGTCAAACATTTTACTAAATATCTTTTTTTTTGTAGTTTTTAATTTTATTATGTTATGTTAGTCACCATACAATACATCATTAGTTTTTGATGTAGTGATCCACGATCCATTGTTTTCATATAACACCCAGTGCTCCATGCAGTACGTGCCCTCCTTAATACCCATCACCAGGCTAACCAACCCCCCTCCCCCCTCCCCTCTAAAACCCTGTTTGTTTCTCAGGTCCATAGTCTCTCATGGTTCATCTCTCCCTCCAATTCCCCCCACCCCATTTTTCCCTTCCTTCTCCTAATGTCCTCCATGTTATTCCTTATGTTCCACAAATAAGTGAAACCATATGATAATTGACTTTCTCTGCTTGACTTATTTCACTTAGCATAATCTCCTCCAGTCCCATCCATGTTGATGTAAAAGTTGGGTATTCATCCTTTCTGATGGTTGAGTAATATTCCATTGTATATATGGACCACATCTTCTTTATCCATTCATCTGTTGAAGGGCATCTCGGCTCTTTCCACAGTTTGGCTATTGCGGACATTGCTGCTATGAACATTGGGGTGCATATGGCCCTTCTTTTCACTACATCTGTGTCTTTGGGGTAAATACCCAGGAGTGCAATTGCTGGGTCATAGGGTAGCTCTATTTTTAAATTTTTGAGGAACCTCCACACTGTTTTCCAAAGTGGCTGTACCAACTTGCATTCCCACCAACAGCGTAAGAGGGTTCCCCTTTCTCCACAACCTCTCCAACATTTGTTGTTTCTTTCCCTGTCCATTTTTGCCATTCTAACTGGTGGTATCTCAGTGTGGTTTTGATTTGGATTTCCCTGATGGCTAATGATGATGAACATTTTTTCATGTGTCTGTTAGCCATTTGTATGTCTTCTTCAGAGAAGTGTCTGTTCATCTCTTCTGCCCACTTTTTGACTTGATTATTTGTTTTTTGGGTGTTGAGTTTGAGAAGTTCTTTATAGATTTTGGATACCAGCCCTTTATCTGTAGTGTCATTTGCAAATATCTTCTCCCATTCTGTGGGTTGCCTCTTTGTTTTGTTGGCTGTTTCCTTTGCTGTGCAGAAGCTTTTTATCTGATGAAGTCCCAAAAGTTCATTTTTGCTTTTGTTTCACTAGCTTTTGGAGATGTATCTTGAAAGAAGTTGCTGTGGCCGATGTCAAAGAGGTTACTGCCTATGTTCTCCTCTAGGATTTTGATGGATTCCTGTCTCACATTGAGGTCTTTCATCTACTTTGAGTTTATCTTTGTGAATGGTATTAGAGAATGGTCGAGTTTCGTTCTTCTGCAGGTGGCTGTCCAATTTTCCCAGCACCATTTATTGAAGAGACTGTCTTTTTTCCATTGCATGTTTTTTCCTGCTTTGTCAAAGATTATTTGACCATAGAGTTGAGGGTCCCTATCTGGGCTCTCTATTCTGTTCCATTGGTCTATATGTCTGTTTTTGTGCCAGTACCATGCTGTCCTGGTGATCACTGATTTGTAATATAGTTTGAAATCGGGCAACGTGATGCCCCCAGCTTTGTTTTTCTTTTTCAACATCTCCTTGGCGATTCGGGGTCTTTTCTGATTCCATACAAATTTTAGGATTGTTTGTTCCAGCACTTTGAAAAATGTCATTGGAATTTTGATCAGGATGGCACTGAAGGCATAGATTGCTCTGGGTAGCATAGACGTTTTAACAATGTTTATTCTTCCGATCCATGAGCGTGGAATATTTTTCCATCTTTTTGTGTCTTCTTCAATTTCTTTCATGAGTGTTTTGTAGTTCCTAGAGTATAGATCCTTTACCTCTTTGGTTAGGTTTATTCCGAGGTATCTTAGGGTTTTTGGTGCTATTGTAAATGGAATCATTTCTTTAATTTCTCTTTCTACAGTTGCGTTGTTAGTGTATAAGAAAGCAACTGATTTCTGTGCATTGATTTTGTATCCTGCCACATTACTGAATTGCTGGATGAGTTCTAGTAATTTGGGGGTGGAGTCTTTTGGGTTTTCCACATAAAGTATCATGTCGTCTGCGAAAAGAGAGAGTTTGACTTCTTCTTTGCCAATTTGAATACCTTTTATTTCTTTTTGTTGTCTGATTGCTGTTGCTAGGACTTCTAGTACTATGTTGAACAACAGTGGTGAGAGTGGGCACCCTTGACATGTTCCTGATCTTAAGGGAAAGGCTCTCAGCTTTTCCCCATTGAGGATGATATTCGCTGTGGGTTTTTCATAGATGGATTTTATGAGCTTGAGGAATGTTCCCTCTATCCCTATACTCTGGAGAGTTTTAATCAGGAAAGGATGTTGTATTTTGTCAAATGCTTTTTCTGCATCAATTGAGAGGACCATATGGTTCTTCTCCCTCCTCTTATTAATGTGTTCTATCACACTGACTGATTTGTGAATGTTGAACCATCCTTGCATCCCGGGGATAAATCCCACTTGGTCGTGGTGGATGATCCTTTTAATGTATTGTTGGATCCTATTAGCTAGGATTTTGTTGAGGATTTTGGAATCCATATTCATCAGGGATATCGGTCTGAAATTCTCCTTTTTGATGGGGTCTTTGCCTGGTTTGGGGATTAAGGTAATGCTGGCCTCATAGAATGAGTTTGGAAGTTTTCCTTTTGTTTCTATTTTTTGAAACAGCTTCAGTAGAATAGGTATTATTTCTTCTTTGAATGTTTGGTAGAATTCCCCAGGGAATCCATCAGGCCCTGGACCCTTGTTTTTTGGGAGGTTTTTGATCACTGCTTCAATCTCGTTACTGGTTATTGGCCTATTCAGGTTGTCAATTTCTTCCTGTTTCAGTCTTGGCAGCTTATAGGTTTCCAGGAAGGCCTCCATTTCATCCAGATTGCTCAGTTTATTGGCATATAGTTGTTGATAATAATTTCTAATAATTGTTCTATTTCCTTGGTGTTAGTAGTGATCTCTCCCCTTCATTCATAATTTTATTAATTTGGGTCCTTTCTTTCTTCTTTTGGATAAGTCTGGCCAGTGGTTTATCGATCTTATTAATTCTTTCAAAGAACCAACTTCTGGTTTCGTTGATCTGATCTACTGTGTTTCTGGTTTCTAATTCACTGATTTCTGCTCTAATTTTAATTATTTCTCTTCTAATCCATGGCTTAGGCATCATTTGTTGCTTTTTCTCTAGTTCTTTAAGGTGTAGAGTTAGTTGGTGAATTCGGGATTTTTCTATTTTTTTGAGTGAGGCTTGGATGGCTATGTATTTCCCCTTAGGACCGCCTTTGCAGTATCCCATAGGTTTTGGACTGATGTGTTTTCATTCTCATTGATTTCCATGAATTGTTTAAGTTCTTATTTGATTTCTTGGTTGACCCAAACATTCTTGAGCAGAGTGGTCTTTAGCTTCCAAGTGTTTGAATTTCTGCCAAATTTTTTTTTGTGATTGAGTTCCAGTTTTAGAGCATTGTGGTCTGAGAATATGCAGGGAATAATCTCAATCTTTTGGTATCGGTTGAGACCTGATTTGTGACCCAGTATTTGGTCTATTCTGGAGAAAGTTCCATGTGTGCTCGAGAAGAATGAGTATTCTGTTGTTTTAGGGTGGAATGTTCTGTAAATATCTATGAGGTCCATCTGGTCCAATGTATCATTCAAAGCTCTTGTTTCCTTGTTGATTTTCTGCTTAGATGATCTGTCCATTGCTGAGAGTGGAGTATTGAGGTCTCCTACAATTAACGTATTGTTATCAATATGACTCTTTATTTTGGTTAACAGTTGGCTTATGTATATGGCTGCTCCCATGTTGGGGGCATAGATATTTACAATTGTTAGATCTTCTTGTTGGATAGACCTTTTAAGAATGATATAGTGTCCTTCTGTGTCTCTAATTATAGACTTTAGTTTAAAATCTAATTTGTCTGATATAAGAATTGCTACCCCAGCTTTCTTTTGAGGTCTGCTGTCATGGAAGATAGATCTCCATCCCTTCACTTTCAGTCTGGATGTATCTTTAGGTTCAAAATGAGTCTCTTGTAGACAGCATATGGATGGGTCCTGTCTTTTTATCCAATCTGCAATCCTGTGCCGTTTTATGGGAGTGTTTAGGCCATTCACGTTGAGAGTGGTTATTGAAAGATATGAATTAATTGTCATCATGTTGCCTATGAAGACGTTGTTTTTATAGATTGTCCCTGTAAATTTCTGTTGTAGATCACTCCTGGGGTCTTTCTCCTTTTATAGAACCCCCCTTAATATTTCTTGCAGGGCCGGCTTAGTGGTCACATATTCTTTCAACTTCTGCTGGTCGTGGAAGCTCTGCATCTCTCCATCCATTCTAAATGAAAGCCTTGCCGGATAAAGTATTCTTGGCTGCATGTTCTTCTCATTTAGTACCCTGAATATGTCTTGCCAGGCCTTTCTGGCTTGCCAGGTCTCTGTGGATAGGTTTGACGTTATTCTGATATTCCTCCCTCTGTACATAAGGAATCTCTTCCCCCTAACTGCCCTTAAGATGGTTTCCTTGGTTCTAAGATTTGCAAGTTTTACTATTACATGCCAGGGTGTTGGCCTGTTATCCTTGATCTTAGGAGGGGTCCTCTCTGCCTCTAGGACTCGAATGTTTGTTTCATTCCCCAGATTAGGGAAGTTCTCAGCTACGATTTGCTCAAATACATCTTCTAGTCCTCTCTCTCTCTCCACTCCCTCCAGGATTCCAATGATTCTGACATTGGAACGTCTCATGGTGTCACTTATTTCTCTGATTCTATTTTCATGGATTCTGAGTTGTTTTTCCCTGGCCTCCTCTTTTCCCTTTTTATCTATTATACTCTTCCAGATCGCTTATTCTCTCTTCTGTCTCAGTTACCCTAGCTGTTAGATTATCTAGATTGGATTGGATCTCATTGATAGCATTTTTAAGTTCTGCCAATTCACCTTTCATTTCTGCCCTTAGAGACTCTATGTTGCCATTAATTGATTTCTCCATTCTAGCCATTGTCTTCACAATTGCTAGCCTGAATTCCATCTCTGACATCTTGGCTTTATCTGCATCCATTTGTAAATCTGCAGCATAAGTCATAATCTCTGAGTCTTTTCTGTTTTGGGGGCTCCTCCTCCTAGTCATTCTGTTGATGGGTGTTTGAGGGAATGTATAGAGTCGAAATTATTGACCAGAATCCAAGCAAGATGCACCTGTTTTCTTGGGACCTTAGGGTTGCTGGCCTCTTGTTTTCCCAGCCTTCTGGGGGAGGGGCCTGCCGTGCTGTTACTCAGGCAACCCTGTTTGGGCGGAGTTGCCCTGCGCCCCTGTGGCGGGGGATGGGTTCAGTGGGAATCAGTCTTTGGGGCTTTTGTTCTCTGGCACCTTTCCCTGGCGGCTTTCTGCATCTCTTCCGCGAGTCAGAGCAGAAGAGACGGTTTCCAACCCTCTGCCTCAGAGCAGAGAGACCTCAGTCTGTTCTTCAGTGAGCTCTCCAGGCCACACTGTCTCTGTTTCTGTCCGTGCTGCTATAAACTGCAGCGTCCTGGATTGTGCGCCCCTCTGCAGCGCTCCCAGTCCTGCCTCCAGGTCGGGGCACGTCTCTGCCTTTTGTGCTTCTAAAACCGCCAGCCCCTCCCAATTCACGAGCGCGCGCGACTCCGCTGCTTGGGGTTTCCACCCCTGGGGGTTGCAGTTCACTGGCGTGATGACCCTGGCGCACTTGGTTTCCATCTCGGAGGCTGCGGTTCGCGTGCGCGTGACCCTGCCGGTCTGGTTTTCCACCCCGGGGGCTGCCCTAAAGTCCTTTCCCGATGCTACCAGTCTGCGAGTCTGCGCCCCCTCCACAGCGCGGGAGGCTGTCACTCACCGGCAGTGTAGGATCCCATGTCCAGGCAGCCTCCCGCTGCCGTTTATCCTCCGATATCTGCCCGCAGAATCACGGCTCTCTGCTTCATACCTCAAAACCAACCGCCTGTGATATTCTGTTTGTAGAGATCCAGATCTTCTTACATCTCAGGCTGGTTTCGTGGGTGCTCAGAGTGGTCTGGTAGATATCCAGCTCAATTCCGGGGACCAGTTGAAATAGGGTCCCCTACTCCTCTGTCATCTTTCCCCCCTCACAACTCCTATTCTTTTAATAATTCTTATTTTACTTTGAAATTGTCCATTGTTATGTTCTTTTAAATGAAAACATTTTGTTTTTTTCTCAGCCATCTTAGACCATAACTGTTTCAGAATTTTCAAGTATCAATAGGTTTGCAGTGTTTTAAGGGAAATGTAATATCTGAAAAGTTCATTTATTTCCATACAAATTTTTGAACTGACATCAATTTTCTGATGTTCTTTGTCAATGGTGATAATTCTTACTTTGTGAGAGTAATTGATACATAAAAGTCCTACTGAAGTCATCTGTCCTTTCAGTTTTCCCAGAAATTAGATTTCTTGCATAATTACTTGTTAACCATTAAGTGCTTATATTTTCAGAATACAATGGAAATATTAATCATTTGAATGTTTAAACTTTTGTCCATACCCATGAATATAAGTGCTCAAATATTATCTAATATTCACCACTAGATTTTAAAAAAATATGTATATATTTTAAAGATTTATTTATTAGAGAGAGGGAGAGAGAGAGTATACGAGCAGGGAGAGAAGCAGAGGGAGAGGGAGAAGGAAAGAAGCGGACTCCCTGCGGAGCCTGACATGGTGCTTGATCCCACCACCCTGAGATCATGACCTGAGCCAAAATCAAGAGTTGGTCGCTTAACCAACTGAGCCACCCAGGCACCACTAAAAATATATTTCTACCTTTTATTATATATCATGGGAAATTATTATTTAATATCTATTTCTTTAGATGTCTTAGTCACTGATATCCAACCTTGGTTTTTTAAAATTTTATTTTGAAGGGGCAACTGGGTGGCTCAGTGGTTAAGCATCTGCCTTTGGCTCAGGTCATGATCCCAGGGACCTGGAATTGAGCCCCACGTCAGGCTCCCAGCTCAGTGGGGAGTCTGCTTCTGCCTCTCACTCTCCCCACTCGTGCTTCTCTCATTCTCTCTCTCAAATAAATAAATCCTAAAATTTATTTTGAAATTATTGCAATCTCAGTAAAAATTTACAAGAATAGTATAGTGACCTCTCTATACCTTTTACCTAGATTCATTATTTGTTTACAGTTTGCAACACTTAATCATTTCCTAAAGCACTTGGTCTCCCACTCTCTATGTTTATAATATACTATATACGTATATATGTATGTGTGTACTTATGCGTATGCATATGTGTATATATGTATATATCTAGATGGGTAGAGATATAGATATTTAAATAGAGATATAATTGTTTTCATGAGCTATTTTTTTAAAATATTTTATTTATTTATTTGAGAGAGAGCATGTGGGAGGAGCAGAGGGAGAGGGACAAGCCAACTCCATGCTGAGTGCAGAGCCCGTTGTGGGGCTCAATCCCACAACCCTGAGATCATGACCTGAGCTGAAATCAGACACTCAACTGACTGAGCCACCCAGGTGCCCCTTTCATGAGCCATTTGAGAGCAAGTTGTAGGCATCATGCTCCTTTACCCTTAAATACCTCAGTGTGCATGTCCTAAGAATAAGGACTTTCTTTACCTTACATAACCACAGTACAATGACCAAAATCAGGAAATTCAACATTTCTATCATTATCTAATCTACCAAACATTTTTAAGTGTTGCAATTTTTGATAACGTTCTCTATATATTTTCCTCCTAGTCCAGGATTCAATCCAGAAACCATATTACATTGCATTCAGTTGTTAATATCTCTTTAGTTTCCTTCATCTGGAACAATACCTTAGCCTTTCTTTGTCTAAAATGACATTAATAGGGTTTTTAAAATCTTTGTGTGTGTGTGAGAACATTTTTTTTCAAGATTCTTTATTTGACAGAGCAAGAGAGTGAGAGCGAGAGAGCAGGGGGGAGGGGGAGTAGCAGAGGGAAAGGGAGAAGCCGACTACATACTGAGCTCCATCTCAGGACTCTGAGACCATGACCTGAGCCAAAACCAAGAGTTGGATGTTTAACTGACTAAGCCATCCAGGCACCCCTGTGTGCATGAGAACATATAAATTTTACTCTCTTAGCGAATTTCAAGTATACAATACAGTGTTATCAATTGTTGTCACCTTATTATGCATTAGATCCTCAGACCTTATTCATCTCATAGGTAAAAGTTTATGTTCTTTCATGAATCTCAGTTCCTCTTTCCTCTACCCCTGGTAATCACGAGTCTCTTCTCTGTTTCTGTGAGTTTATTTTTTGATTTTTGTTTTGTTTTTGTTTTTAGATTCCACATGTAAGTGAGATCACGCAGTATTTGTCTTTGTTTTATTCCCTTAGCATAATGCCCTCGAGGTCCATTCATGTTGTTGCAAATGGCAGGATTTTCTTTTTTTGCATGGCTGAATAATATTCTATTATATACACATACCACATCTTCTTTGTCCATTCATCAATTGATGGACACTTTGGAAGGTACACATACAGATGTCCAAACAAGGTATGTTTCTATACACTGCATTTTCAATAATGCTGCAATGAACATAGGAAGGCAGTTATCTCATTGATATCCTGTTTTTATTTCCTTTGGATATATACCCAGAAGTAAGATTGCTGGATCATATGGTAGTTTTATTTTTATTTTTATTTTTTAAAGATTTTATTTATTTATTTGACAGAGAGAGTGAGAGAGCACAAATGGGGGAGCAGCAGAGGGAGAGGGAGAAGCAGACTCCCCGCTGAGCAAGGAGCCCGATGTGGGGCTCAATCCCAGGACCCTGGGATCATGACCTGAGTTGAAGGCAGAAGCTTAACCATCTGAGCCACCCAGGCACCTCTTTATTATTTTTAAATTTTTGAGGAGCCTCCATAATTTTTTTCATAGTGGGTGCACCAATTTCCTACCAACAGTACACAAGGGTGCCTTTTTCCCCCATAAAATGGCATAAATATTTTTTGAAGAATACTGGTTAATTTTTTTGCAGAATGATCCTAGGTTTATCCCTAGTTTGAGATTTCCTCATGATTTAGGTTATACATTTTGGGGGAGGAATACCAATGAAGGGAAATTGTGTCCTTCTCAGGGCACATATCTTTTCATATCTTTGTAATTTATATCACTTTGTGATTTATAACTAATTTGTGGGGAGATAGTTTGAGATTTTATAAATATCCTGTTCTTCATGAAATCTTCATCCATTAGTTTTAGCATCCATTGATGATTCTTGCCTGAATCAATTTCTTACTGATTAATTAATAATCAGTTGTTTAAATGGTAATTTTCGGTATCATTTATTCCTTTTACATTATACTGTAAAGAAGACTTTTCTTTCTCCTTCATTCATTCATTCACTCATTTACTTATATCAGTCTGTATTCTTAGGTTCTTATTTTAATTATTGGATTACATGCTGTTACTTTCATTATTTAAATTGAGGCACAAATTGTCCAAGATTTGGTCAGTGAGAGCTTCTTTTTTTTTTAGAGAGACGGAGGAGGGGCAGAGGAAGAGAGAGAATCTTAAGCAGGCTCCACGCCCAATGTGTAGCCTGATGTAGGGCTCGATCTCACAACCCTGAGATCATGACCTAAACTGAAATCTAGAGTCAGAAGCTTAACTGACTGAGCCAACCAGGCACTCCAGTGAGAGCTCCTTTTGAACTTTGTCTTTATATTCTCATTTTCTTTCATTCAGTGATAAATAGATCTATAAGAGTTTTCTTTGCTTATATTCATTTGCTATCTGAATAACAAAGGTGCCATCTTAATGAAATCAAATAATAGCACTGGGTAAAAGTATAATATTCAAAAAGTTAAAAACATGACTCATATATAGCCATAGTGAGTGTGTGTTCAATAATTATTTAACACAATAACAAAGGGACCAATAAGATGGTAAATCTGATTAAAGGGGGCATTTGAAAGTCTGAGTACTTACAGCCAGTGAAACACAGAATGCCAAAATAAGACTGCACAGTTAAATACTAAACTGGTTAATGTGCTGCACAGCAGTAAAACTGTAACCATTTGTATTATCTTTTCTATGAACAGAAATCTGAAAATTAACATCTAATTTCACAGAGACTAGGTACTAACTGATATAAAACAGTAAATCAAACAAAGGTACATTTCTCCTAGAAACCGAAATAATCCTTGGGTGGGTCTGTTACACAATACTTCCTATTACATTGCAAGAACAGGCACTGTCCTTTGCTTTATGTCCAAATTTTAGATAATTTTCCTTATTACCTCGAAGTTATATTTTTCTTAAAATTCCAAGTCAGACCTTCTGAGTTCTACTCTTGAATTTTATTAGAAAAATCTAAAATGTTCATTGGTGTCTTTTGTGGATCTTCTTAAATCTCTTATTGCAATTTAAGCCAGTTTCACCTGTGAAGTTAAAATTTGTCTGCTATAATAATCCAACCTGAATGTGAAGACTCAGAAGACTCTTGGCTTCCTTTTCCTTGAAATAAGTAATTCTTTACATGTTTTCTGGTTGTTGTTTTTTTTCTGTCTTCTTTGAGTGTTTTGTTCTTTTATTGGAATTTTTTTCCTTTTTTCACAGTTCTTAAAACTATAGAGTCCCAAACATAATACTGTATTCTGTTAAGTCTAACAAATACCAAATACCAAGTATCTAACCATACCTATATCTGCAAATGTTATACAGGATAGCACCATAGACTTACTATTTTTTTTTAACCAACAAATTAAAATATGATATGTCCTAAATCATTTATATCATATATAACTAGATTTTCTCTTTATTTTTATACATGTTTATTGTTTACTCATCAATTCATTAATTTAGCCCTTCATTCATTTACTCATTCATTCATTAAAAAATTTATTATAGTAAAAACTATGTAACATCAAATTTACCATCTCAACCATTTTCAGATGTACAGTTCAGTAGTGTTAAGCATATTCACATTCTTCACATCTCCAGGACATTTCATCTTGCAAAACTGAAACTGTATATTCATTAAACAATGACTCCCCATGTCCCCTCCCCCAACTTCTGGCAACCACCATTTTACTTCATGTTTCTATGAATTTGACTACTCTAGATACTTTTTGTGAGTGGAAACTTACAATACATGCCTCTTCATGATTGGTTTATTTCACTGAGCATAATGTCCTCAAGGTTCATCCATGTTGTAACATGTGTCAGAATTTCCTTACTTTTTAAGGCTGAAAAATATACCTTTATATGTATATACCACATTTTGTTTATCTCTTAATCTCCCAGTAGATACTTGGGTTGCTTCCATCTCTTGGCTATTGTAGGTAACACTGTTATGAACATGGTTATGCAAATACTTCTTTGAGCTTCTGCTTTTAGTTCTTTTGGGTATATACCTGAGAAGTGGAATTGCTGAATCATATGGTAATTATATTTTTAATTTTTTGAGGAACCACCATACTATTCTCCATTGTAGCTGCACCATTTTCCATTCCCACCAACAGTGCTGCACAATTTCTCCACATCCTTGCCAACACTTGTTTTCTGTTTTTGTGATAGTAACCATCCTAATGGGTATAAAGTGGTATCTTAATGTGGCTTGAGTTTGCATTTCCTGAATGATTACTGATGTTGAGCATCTTTTCATATGCTTGTTGGCCATATGTGTATCATCTTTGGTCACTCATTCATTTTTAACCATCCATGGAGTGCCTGTTAAAGCCCCAGACTTTGCACCAAGTGCTACAGAAACAAAGATGATTAGAATAAGTTTCTAGATCTCAAGAAGTTTGTAGTCTAACCTGTCAACAGGTGACTCTGAAACAACCTGTCAACAGGTGACTCTGAAATGAAGTAATAAGTATCCTGAGAGAGGTATGCACAAAATACTTTCTAGTTATTCATCTTACCTTTTATCTCTAGTATTTTTCTTCTTAGTATTTGCTTCTGAATATACTGGTGACCACTGGTGGTTGTTCCTTCAGAGATAATTTATAAGTTGCCCCTTTAGCCACTTATACTTATCTTTTATAAGTTAAATTCAACAGAGTTGAATTTCCTGAGGTCCCTAATTGACCAAAATAAAATGATATAAGCCTCTCAAGCTAATTTTAGTTACCATACACTTGTTTATGGCCTGTCATAATGCCCAGGATCTGACATATTGCCTCACTATCAATCCCTAAATTCTATGGGAATTTCTTATCTCTGAAATTAATGAGGAGGTCAGCGTTCTGCCCCTCAACAATTGTTCTGTACTTCTTGCCATATAAACATCACTCAAACACTATACTGCATTTCTTTTCCCAGTCCTTACTCCTTTTTGACAAAGACTCAGGAAGCATCAGGAGAAGGAGGAATATAGAGAAATATGAGAGAAGATCTGTTACCAGCATGTGATTAGTTGACCTGGGATCCCGCCTATACTTGTTAAATTGTCACTGATCAAGAAAATTATTTCAAGTTTACATTGAGCCAGCCATGGTTCTTAAAGTGTTACCAATCCAACTACTTGTTTCAAGCTGCAAACCTAACACCTTTATGGTATGATTATAGAAATCCATTCATTTTCTCTCAGGAAATAGCTAAAATAGTAGCAGAATCAGAGTTATGTAAAGTATAACCTACCAACGACTCAAAACAGATCTCTCGTGCAAGGAAAGTATCAGTGATTCCCACTAGGCTAATATTTAGCCATTAATCATCCATTAACCTTTGACTTGATTTGTTATATTCTTCAGTCATATGTATGTCAGATTGTGGTAATTTGGTATTTCTTAGAAATCAGTGCTGCTGCAGTATTCTGGGATAGGCAAAAACAGGGCAACATTTACTCAAATCCACAAAAATAGTTCCAGTTATAGCCTGTCATTTTATTTCTACCTTGAGACAAGATCATCTGAGTATAAGAATGTGATCCTGTTTATATATTTTTAAGCTGGACAAGAATAGATGCTAAAAGTCACTCACAATTATTACTGACAGTTGAATATGACTTCCATTCTAAAACTTGTACATATTGTGACTTAAATGTCTATTTGGGATAATATTTAAGAATTTGATGTCACTCTCTTTCCTGAGATTTATATCCTGAGAGGTTTTCTCTGTAAATTATAGCAAATAAAAGAGTAAGTATCTAACAGAAATCTGTTATGCCCCTGACAATTTGTAGTGATATAGTACAATGGTATCAAAGTGCTGTCCTTGTATAGTACCATATCAGTATCTGGGAGCTTTTTATAAAGGCAAATTCTCTTTGAAATGGAAAAATTCCTTAAAAAGACAGCAGTTTCCAAATGAACCCAAGAAGAATAGAAAACTTGAATGGCTATATAACTATAGAGAATAAATGTGTAAGAACTATATACTAAATGCTACAAAACTTTACTGAAGGGAATTAAAGAAGACCTAAACAAAGGGAGATATTTGCCATGCCTAAATTGGAAGTCCCAATACTTGGATGGCAATTCTCCTCATATTGAATCAATGCAATACCAATCAAACTCCTGGCACGTTTATCCTAAAATATATATGGAAATTCCAGGAACCCAGAATAGCCAAAACAATTTTGAAAAAAGAAGAACAAGTTTAGAGGACTAAGTACCTGATTTTTGAAGGTTTGCTGTAAAGCTACCGTATTCAACCCAGTATGGAGCAGATGGAGAATCCAGATATATATCCACACATACATGGTCCAGTTGATTTTCACAGATATGCTAGAGCAATTTGTTGGTGCTGAAACAATTGAATATGCATGTGGGGGAAAAAATGAACTCCTCTTCTTAATACCATACCCTAAATCAACTTGAAATGGAGCTTGAAGGTGAGAGCTAAAACTATCAAGACTTCTAGAAGAAAAGATAAGATAAATAAACATAGAATAATCATTGTGACATTGGGTTAGGCAAAGATTTCTCCAAGAACACACAAACTACGAAAGAAATGCAATTTTATAGACCTGACTCCACACCTACTGAATGATAACCTCTATTGGTGGAGCTCAGGCATTTGTTTTAACAAGCTCTCCAGATGATTCTTTTGTACGCTATACTTTGAGATGCCTCATAAGTGTAAAAACATAATGCCACATGAGTAACCAAATTTCTCCTCATTCCACCATTAAATAATTGAAGAGTAGAAGTATGGAAAAGACATGTGATTCTCTAAAACCAAACAAAACCAAAAAAAAAAAAAAATACCCCAAAAACAGACAATGAGAGTTGAGACAAATTACAGTGTCCAGCATGGTGTATACCCCAGGAAGCAAGATAACATGGCACAGAGTTGGAGAATAGGAAATAATATGTGATAATGTTTGAGGAGTGAAAATCTTCAGGAAGTTGAGTCTTCAGATTTTTTTTAAGAGGGGGGTAAAAGTAAGGAAATTCTGACATGTGTTACAACATGGATGAACCTGGAGGACATTATGCTCAGCGTGAATGAAATTTTTTTTAAGGGACTCAAGTTAATAATTTTAGAATACTTTCCAAGTTCCTTCTGGTGACTGGATGATGCTTTGTTGAACCCAATTCTGCTCTAAGATTTACCACATGGGTCTCTAGGTTCATAAAAATTACTGAAGGTCTTTTTGTTTACTCCTTTATTATCTAATAATTATTCACTTAATGAATATGTGAAATAATTGAAAACATACTTCTCCCAGAATTATCAGATATTATCTAAACAGGAACATTTCACAACTAGGTCCCCATCAAGGTGAATACCTTGTCATTAATTTCACAGAGCTATGTTATCTCTGTCCACATTATGATTTGAGTATTGGTAGATACATTTTAGGATGGCGTGTGGAGATCACAAGAAAGCCTCTTAAAACAAACTGAGGGTTCCGGGGGGGGGAGTGGCTAGGGGGATGGGTCAGCCTGGTGGTGGGTATTAAAGAGGGCATGTATTGAATGGAGCACTGGGTGTTATATGCAAATAATGAATCATGGAACACTACATCAAAAACTAATGATGTAATGTATGGTGATTACCATAACATAATAAAATAAAATTAAAAAAAAAAGTACACCTTTACAAGGCCCAGAAAAATACTCTGTCCATTTAAAATGTGTGCTTCATATCATAAATTTGAAGTAGTGACAATTAAAATGCAATCTAAAACAAGCAGCTGAAAGCACTTGAAAAGGGAGTTAATAAAACATATGTATTATATAATTTAACATTTTAAAAATACTTAGAATGGTGCCTGGCATGTAGTAAACACAATACAAGTGTTTGATAAGGAAATGAATTCAATAAAAATATGTACATGTATTTATTATTGAACACCTACCCATATGGCAGGCACTGAGCAAAGTGCTGGGGTTAAATGATGGGCCAAAATGGTGGGGTTAAGTGATGGACCGTTGTCTCCATTGGAATTTAGGGTCTAAAAGTTAGACACTCAGATAATCACATAAATAAAGATATAATTAATAGTAATAAAAATATATCTGGTGCAATGAGTACATATGATGTAGTCTGATGAGTCAAGAGGTTTCAAAGAAGAAATAATACTTGAACTAAATTCTGAGTCATGGAAAAATTAACTAGGCCGAGGAAAGGGCATGTATTAATTCCCTGGGTAAGGAATAAAAATGTCACCTTTCTGAAAATGAGAGCAGGTTTATTTGACTAATGTAAAGAGTATGAGGCCTACAGGTGCTTACAGTAAAGTTGGAAGGTAGGTAGGTGTTACTTTCTGCAAATCTTTTAAACCATGCTAAGAAAAGGATGTATATCCTCATCCTCAAATCAGTGAAGGACATCAGAAGTTTTAAGTACAGAATGAGTATGTCTGTGTGAGTGTGTGTAATCTGCATGCAAGCATGAGTATGAGAGGATAGAGACAGAAAGAGAGTGAGACAGAGAGAGAGATACTAAATGAAAAGAGAATTCTGGCCCCCATTTAGAGAACGGGATATGGGTGCAGGGACAAGAGTGAATGCAGGGAGATGGGTGGCTAATATAGTCATCCAGGAAAGAAACAATGATGTCATAGACTAAGGAAATAAAGTGGTAGCTGTGGCTTTAGGGAGAAGTAGATAGATTTGCCTGTTAAATCAATACAGTTTGTTACTCCATTGGATTTGGGGGAGAGGTGATAAAAAAAGCAGTATTAAGGATGACCCGTGGGTTTTCATTTTATATGCCCTTCACTGATAAGAAGAGTGGGGAAGTGGGAGGTTTTGGAGTTTGGCTTTAAGTGTTTTGAGTTTGAGGTAGCTTTGTGAGTTTTTCAAGTAGAGCTATGAAGGAGGCAATTGCTATTTGGGATTTGAGCTCAAAGAATGGTTTGAAGATGGAGATATAAATTCAGGAGTTAACTGTATTTAGTTGGTAATGGAAGCCATGTGCATGGATGAGTTTGTATAGAGATTACAGAGTGAGAGGAATACAGGCCTTGTGATGAATCCTGAGGAATTTCCATATTTAATGAGTGCATAGAGGGAATAGAGCTTCAGGGGAGACAGATAAGAGAAGAAGGCACCATCAAAGGAGGAGGTGTTATCTAGAAGAGTGGAATGATCAATGGTGTGGAATGCTGCTGAGGACTGGTGAGAAGGATTGGAAAAAAAAAAGCAACAGGGCAGTCACTGCTGGTATAGGACAGGGCAGTTTTGGGGGAGTGTAGGGGCAGATGATAGACTGAAATGAAATGAAGAGAATGCTCCAGAAAACAGCAAATTGGATCAAACAAACTAATTTCTGTTTAGGGGTAGAGGAGGCTTAGTCTGAAGTTCTGCTTACTGATTCTAAAATGTGAATGAAAAACACTACCAGGAACTGGCAGACACCATCTTAACCATTGCAAGTTAGCGTCTTCAGTAATAGGATTAACTGAGATCCTGTGCCTCCTAATGGGATCATCTCAGAAGGATCCAGCAGCACTTAGGTAGACGTTCAGCCAACAATGCATAATCTGAATTCAGTCATGAGTCAACAATCAGACAAGCCCAAATTGAATGGGTCTGTACTCTTAAAAATCCATGTCATGAAAGAAAAAGGAAGGCGGAGGCACTGCTTCAGATCAAAGGCGACTAAACCAACGCATAACTAAATGCAATGTGTGCTATTGAATTGGATCCTGAATCCAAAAGAAAAAAAAAAAAACCTATAGAAGACATTATTGGGACAATCGATGACATTTGAATATGTACTGTATATTCGACACTAATAGTCTTATAATAATGTTAAATTTCCTGAATTAGATTTTACTCCTATAATTATGTAAGAAAACATCCCTGTTCTTAGAAGGAGATACATGTCAAACTATTCAGGAGTAAAGGATCTCAAAGCTGCAGTTGATTTTCAAATGATTCAGCAAACGTAGTGTGTGTCTATGTATATAATGTACACACAGACACACACAAAGCAAATGTGACAAAATGTTAGAAATTGCTGACTCTATTCTTGCAAGATTTGTGTAAATTTAAAATTTATAGAAAAGTTCATTGTGCTATTTATGCAGTTTTTCTGTAAATTTGAATTTTTTTCATAGTAAAAAAATTAAAAATGTATCAACTATCAGAGCTCCACACCATCTGCTATACTTGTTATTCAATAAAATGTGTCGTACACAGATTAGAAAGAACAATTTTGGATATTGTGGGTATTAGTAACAGCATTCATCTGTGGCCATCAGTATAATTTGAACCCTAATTTCAGGGGTTAACAGAGGAACCAGGACAGATTCCCCCCATGAGTTTTCCTTCACAAGACATTCTACTAAAATTGTGAGACTTTTTTTTTCTTCTCAAAAATCATCACAATGATTCTACATAAGAACTTAGCTAGATTCAGCTAGCATCCATGGAGACCATTCTAAGTGTAAATCTGGATTCCAGGTATCGTAGGGAACATGGAGATGAATGTAACCATCAGGGCTCTCAAGAAGCATGTGGTCCAATATTGGTGCTCAGACGAGATCACACTACCACAAAAATTTATGAAAACACAATAAATGAACTTCAGAGGACGAAGAAGACTACAGAGCAGTATTTCTCAGATTCTGGATTGGCCAGAGTGGTAAAATGTCACCACTAGCAAAAATGTTGGGGAAATTTACATACAAGAAGGATATGAGAAAGCCACTTTTGTTATTTTATATGGAGAGGGCATATTAATACCAAAAACAATGAAGGCAGTATCAAAGTAAAGTTCTTAAAATTAAATGAATTTCATTTTATTGAGAGAAAAAAGACAATAATAAAAGCTCAGTGGCTGGTGCCAGCTAAATTAAGGAGTTCTGAGAAAGTCAAAACAGTTTTTTAATATTGAAAGGAAATAAGACTCACTTGAGTCCTTAAGCAGCTATGCTTGTTGCAGGTAATAGAAATAGGCTTTGAGGAATTCACACGTAGGAAACCTACATACAGGAAAAAGGCCTGTGTTATTTTCTATAGCACATCATGGGCATTCAGTGAGCTACAAATGCATAATTGGGGTAGAGGTAGTAAATATTGAATTAAGTAATTAAATAGTGTCTTGAAGTCTTGAAAGCTTGAACCTAATTTCCAAAGCATTTAAGAAAATGTGAGAAAAGTTGCTTATTTAAGAAGAAAAAAATGTATAAATGTGTGTATCTATATACATAGACATACATATACATATTCCTTCTAAAAAATTTGAAAATAATGCTTTAAATTGATTGAGAGAAATACTGAGTTACATTATAGATACTACTGTTGAGTTAATCTGTCCAAATTTCCCTAGTTTTAACCAAAAAAAGTACACATAAAACCTGTTCAATATGGGAAGCAAAGATTAAAAGGCATAATATCAATTTTGTATAATACTTTGAACTGCTGATAAATGTTTCCAGTGGGCATATTTAAAACCAGACTTCAACTCAGTGCAACAGTGAAACTTACTCTTTTGGACAATTCATTGAACTCACCACATAATTAAAAAGAGAGCAGTTACATGATAGTAAAGTGAGTTTGTGGAAAAACAGAAAAAAAAAGTGGCTTCTTTGTGCCTTGTTTCCATAAATAACATGTTTGAAAGCAATTAATTTACTCATGGTTAAAACAAACTTGCAGATATTAAATATGCATCCATTTTTCATTGTACTCTTAGATTACTTTCTCCTGAGTACCCTAATGTAAGCTGTGTAGTAAACTACATTACATTTCAGGTTTTCCCAATTATGAACTTAGGTTCAATATTTATGACTCTTTTACTATGTATCGTCCTGCTAAACCTTCCGGCAAGTTCACTAATGAACTTTATCTTCTGGCTTTCTGACTGCTGTGTCCTAGAGATGCATTATAAAGAGTGAGGTGCATACTTAACAGTCAAGAGGAAATCCTGCACCAAGGATAGTTGTCAGTCAAACCACCTCTCCTGTTCTTTTTATTATGAGAAAATTGCAGATAAAGATGAATGCAACTGACAAAATAAACAGGAATACAAAACTAGAAAAATCTGAGATCTCCCTACGATATCTTCATCACAGATCAGTGAACTGCAGTTCAGTCATGATGTCATTAGAATCAGAAATATGTCTTATTAGTGGATTCATAGAGGTAGATATTTCTTAGTATTCTCAAAACATTTTGACTTTGTATCACTTGTCTAGTCCAGCTTATGGGATTGAATAAGAGACCTGCTTGCTGATCTTATCCCCTCAGTCTTTAATGCATCTGTTACTACAGATTCCAGCCATTGTCACCAAGATCTGGGTATTATCTCTGCTACAACTCCTTACAGAGGAAAAGGAGCTATGAAAGACTGATGCCTCCATGTTGTTACCCAGACTTGCAGTCTTTTTTTTTAAGATTTTATTTATTTTATTTTAGGGAGAGAGTGTGCACATGAGCAGGGTGAGGGGCAGAGGAAGAGGAAGAGAGGGAATCTGAAGCTGACTCCACGCTGAGCTTGGAGCCCAGAACCCGATGAGGGATGGATCTCAGAACCCTGAGATCATGACCTGAGCCAAAACCAAGAGTCGACTGCTCAACCAAATGAGCCACCCCCTGCCTTGCAGTCTGGATAAGTCATCAGCACTCTACTCCACCTGTTTCTTTATCCCCATTGGAATCATTTCACAGCCCCCCCACCACAGGGTGTGAGCTAATAGCACCATAGACATTTTGCACATGAAATTAGTACCTCCCTAATGGTATGCCTATCTAGAAAAATAACTCATGGGGATTGAAAGGTGTGAATAGAATGCAGGGAAATTGGAGGTATGGTGACACTGGGAGAATGCACTTAAGGCTGCTTATTATTCAAAGCTTTGGTGGAAAGCCTGAGAGCACAAGAAATAGATTTGAATAGATTAGATCCATTACTCAGGTATTTTCTGAGCTGTGCTTATTTACCCACCTTAGAGAAAAAATAGCTGAGAAGAAACACTATTGGATAATAGGGAGAGAGCAAGGAAAAATAATAGGAAATGGCTCAGTGGAGCTGTTTATGGCAACTGCAGTTCATGGACATGTTTCCTATTGTCCTCTGCCCTGAAGTTAGAACAGAATGCCTTTGCAGGGTGACTTTCTTCAGAAGTCCTTGGAATGTGGCTTTCTTAGATTTAGAAACAAGCTACTGCGATTTAGAGTTAATGTTTAAATTTTCTGTCCTCCTATATTTATTTATAGGGGAGCAATCTGAGATTTAGGGATAGACAAGACAACCTAATCCCAAACATAATCTTGGCTCCTATGGCTTTTGAGAAGAGTCATCAAATACTTTACTTACAGGAATTTTATTTTTTTTCATTTTTTCTTACGCGGCAACTTTATTGCATATCCATAGACTTGATTCTGTTAAGTTAGCTTTTGATTCCTAAAGCTGAATGCATAAGGTAGGAGATAAAAAGCTTTAATAATTTTACCATGTTACATTTTATATTCAAATAAATTATTATAACCAATGTGAGCTAAATTGAAAGCACACATGGGGAAGGGGCAGTTAAAACTTTTTTCATTGATATTCTCAGGACTACAAACTCAACAGGGCCACTTTGGGGCAAACCAATCAAATCAGAGTTCATTCAAGTGTGAACATAATAATGTGGAAAGGGCATCCACTCTGTGTGAAGGTAAGAGGGAGGGACAATGCATTATCCACCAATAAGGAATGCCAAGATGGTAGGCAGTGTTTCTGTTGCTATTTTTAGAAACTATGTGGGTCAGCATTTGCAAAACAAACAACTATTTCTTCACAGACTAGTACCAGCTCTTTAATGATCAGAAAGTACCTTAGAAGTTGGTCATGATTATTACTAAACTGGTCTTCTGCCACCATTTTATTTCTGTGTTATTTCATATTTAGGAAATGGATTAATTCTTATTATTTTCCTAATTTAACAATTGGTATATCTATATACAAATGGTATTAGAACATAAAAACTGCTCTGCAACTTATCTTACTTTAACAAAATACCAGGAGCATCTTTCCATGCCATGCCACAGTACCTGGTTGCAGAGTATTCCAAATTCTGCATGTAATTATTTACAAAGGCAATCCTATATTGAGGGTGTTCCCCACCTCCATTTTTTCCTGCTTATACAATTATTCATTCAACTGATGTTTTCTTTAGTCTCCAAGTATCAAATTTTATTTTATTTTTTTAAAGATTTTATTTATTTATTTATTTATTTGAGAGAGAGAGCACAAGCAGGGGGAGCTGCAGAGGGAGAGGGAGAAGCGGGCTCCCCGACGTGGGGCTCAATCCCAGGACCCTGGGACCTGAGCTGAAGGCAGATGCTTAACTGACTGAGTCACCCAGGCGCCCCTCCAAGTATCAAATTTTTGAATAAATTTTAGAGGGGTGGTGAGTCTGGATTTCAGTGGCTTGGCATTAATTAAATACTGAGGTAAGCCTGGCATGGTCTCATTACTAGTTCTTAGAGACACTAGTTGACCTGATAGAGGTAGCAAAGGTTTGATTGCTTTAGCAGTACCGATTATCTCTAGCTTTGTGTTAAGCTTTGAAAGATTTTTAAAATAAATTATATATCCATGTAAACCTTCTAGGCATCAGCCGTAGTGCTGTATTTTCTTCTAATATTAAACTTTTATTAGAGTGAGGTATAGAATTAAATAAAATAACAATAGCTGGCACTTATTATAAATTTTCAAATTTTAACTGTGACATATATATTACTGTACATACATGGCAGGTACACTTGCTGGCATGTATAGTTGTGTATACTATATATGTACTAAGTAAAGGATCATAGTAAAATTAATACTTACATCCTCACCACTCAAGTTAGGAAATAAAACTTGATTAGTGCTTTAGAAGGTCCCTGTGCTCTGCCTTGATTGCATCTCCTCCTTCCCCACCTCACCGCCAGTTACCACTGTATTGAATTTTGTCTTAATAATTTCTGTCATTTTCTTCATAGGTTAGCCAAGTAGTTTTGCTATAGGAGTACCTAGGTATGTGCTCCTAAGCAATATATTTACTTTTCCTTATTTTTGAATCACATAGAAGTGGTATCATACAGTATATATGCTTCTAGGACTTGCTGGTTTTGATCACCATTCTGTTTTTGAGATTCATCCACGTTTATATGTGTAGTAGATTGTTCATTTTTACCAATGTACTGCATTACATGAACATACCACATTTTATTTATCCATTTTACTGGTAATGAGTATTAACCTAACATAATAGTGCTGTCATAAACATTTCTCTACTTGTCTTCTAGCACACATATGTAAGACTTTCTATAGACAGGGGCGCCTGGGTGGCTCAGTTGTTAAGCGTCTGCCTTCGGCTCAGGTCATGGTCCCAGGGTCCTGGGATGGAGCCCCACATTGGGCTCCTGGCTCGGTGGGAAGCCTGCTTCTCCCTCTCCCACTCCCCCTGCTTGTGTTCCCTCTCTTGCTGTGTCTCTCTCTGTCAAATAAATAAAATCTTTAAAAAAAAATAAAAAAAAACTTTCTGTAGACAGTGGCATTCACACTTTTGCCTGAGATACACAGTAAAAAAAATGTATTTTTCTTCACAATTCAGTTAGCACACATGCATGACATGTAAAGAAAGAAATTTCACAAAACAATACTTACCCTTACTAATTGCAGTGCATTCTAATATTTCTATTTAATTCTATTTCATTTTTATTTTAATTTTATTTTTTTAAAGATTTTATTTATTTGAAAGAGAGAGCACACGCGTGCGCGAGAGTACAAGCAGGGAAAGCGGCAGGCAGAGAGAGATGGAGCAGCAGACGCCCTGCTGAGCCGGGAGCCCGATGTGGGACTCCATCCCAGGTCCCTGGGATCATGACACGAGCCGGAGGCAGATGCTCAACCGACTGAGCCACCCAGGTGCCCCTCTATTTCATTTTTAATTGAGTGTGTCATACATAGCAGTTTGAAACACATTGTCTTTGAATACATACACAGGAGTGGAAGTATCATGTCACTGCATATGCACATGTCCAGTTGTATTAGATGATGCCAAACACTTTTCCAATGACCTTTTGTGGTACTGTCTTCATTTCTTCATTCATTCTCTCAATCCTTTGACTATTTTTCAGTTGGTCTGCCTGTCTTTTTCTTATTAATTCATAAGGTATACTTTATATAGTTTGGATGCAAATTCATCATCAGTTAAATATATTGTAACTATCTTAGTCAATTTATAGCTCATTTTTTCACTCTTTTAATGGTGTCATTTGATGAACAAAAGTTCTTAATTTTTCAATCTTCCCTAAGGTTGTTGATTTTTAAGTCTTGCTTCAGAAATCCCTTTTTACCCTGAGGTCATGAAGATATTCTCTTATGTAATCTTTTGAAAGCTTTATACTTTGGCTTATAAATATTTAACCAATCTGAAATTGATTTTTTATATGGTGTGAAGTAGGAGACAAATTTCATTTTTTCCCAGTGGATACACTGAATTATTTCAGAACTCTTTCCTGCAGTGCCTTTTCATTACTTTTGCAATGCCAACTATATTATTCTGTATGGGTTTGTTTCTAGACTCTATTCTATTCCATTGGTCTATTTGTCTCTGTACCAATACTATATTGTCTTAATTATATAGCTTTGTAATAAAACTTGGTATCTGGTAGGGTCAGTTTTTTCAGCTTGCTCTTTTTCTTCAGTTAACTTGACCTTGGTCCTAAGGCTCCTATATAAATTTTTAGAATGACTTTGACAATTTCTCCAAAATAAGTTTTGGAGATTTTGATCAGAATTGCTTTTGAAGAAGTGACATTTTTAGGACAGAAAGTTTTCCTAACTAAGAAAATGGTCTAACTCTCCATTTTATTCCGGTCTACTTCAGTGTTAATATGTTTTATAATTTTCTACAGGGAGATCTTTCCACTTATTGAATTTATTTATTAGTACGTTATATGTTGTTATATATTTGTTAGGTAAAAATGTGATGTATTTTAAAATATTTATCTTATATGTACAACTTCTCTTTTTTTTTCTTTAAAGATTTTATTTATTTATTTATTTGACAGAGAGAGACACAGCGAGAGAGGGAACACAAGCAGGGGGAGTGGGAGAGGGAGAAGCAGGCTTCCCGCTGAGCAGGGAGCCCGATGCGGGGCTCCATCCCAGGACCCCGGGATCATGACCTGAGCCGAAGGCAGACGCTTAACAACTGAGCCACCCAGGCGTCCTCAACTTCTCTTTTCAATCTAATAGTCTATCTGTAAATCATTTGAGTTTTATACTGAAACTATCATATGATTTATAAATGATGACATTGTTTTTCTTCCTTTCTGATTTTTATGCTTTTCTTTTCATTTCCTTATTGTAGTATCCTGGAGAAGGTATCAAGGGAAAAATGAAGGGGGGGTGGAAATCAGAGTGGGAGACGAACCATGAGAGACTATGGACTCCGGAAAACAAACTGAAGGTTTTTGTGGGGGGGATGGGTTAGCCCGGTGATGGGTATTAAAGAGGGTACGTATTGCAGGGAGCACTGGGTGTTATACGCAAACAAGGAATCATGGAACACTACATCAAAAACTAATGATGTAATGTATAGTGACTAACATAACATAATAAAATAAATAAATAGAATTGAAAAAAATAGAATACTTTGAAAGGAAGTGATGACAGCAGACATTTTGTTTTGTTCCTGATCTTAAGAGAATCTTCACAACTATTTATCACTACGTGCTGTGTGTACTTAGTTTTGTTATTTGTAGACACCACTTGGTGCTGTATATCTTCCATATCCCTCTCGATTACTTTATTACTCTCCACTTGCCCCACCAGCTGGGTGCCCTGGGTGGCTGACCTACATGGGCCACTTCAATGGCTTTTCTTGGCTTCTATTGGCTGCTTCTCGGGTTCAGTCACTGGAGATGGCTGGCAGTAGAGGAAGTGCAGAGGGTGAAAGAAGAGGTGTCGAGTTCACCTGGTTCTTTCACTGTGGATTCACCCAAGTCCTTAGTTTACATTAGGGTTTACTCTCAGTGTTGTATATTCTGCAGGTTTAGACAAATGTATAATAACATGTAGCCGTCATTGTAGTATCATGCGGAGTATTTTCAGTGCCCTAAAGATCCTCTGTACTCCACCTGTTTATCCCTCTCCTCCCACTCCTGGCAACCACTGATCTTTTCATTTTTTTCCATGGTTTTGCCTTTTCTGGAATGTCATAAAATTGGAATCATAAGTATGGAGCATTTTCAAACTGACTTCTTTCATGTAGTAATAGGCACTTTTGGTTCATCCATGTCTTTTCATAGCTTGATAGCTCATTTCTTTTTAGCTTGAAATAATATTCCATTTTATTTATCCATTTACCTAGTGAAGGACATCTTAAGAGGCTGTTTCTAAGTTTCGGTAGTCATGGGTAAAGCTGCGAGAAACATCATGTGCAGGTGTCTGTGTGGACGTAAGTTTTCACCTCTTTTGGGTAAACACCAAGAAATGTAATTGCTGGATCATATGCTAAGAATATGTTTAGTTTCATAAGGAACTGCCAAACTGTCTTCCAAAATAGTTGTACCATTTTGCACTCCTACCACGGATAATGAGTGTTCTTATTGCTTCACAGCCTTTCAGCATTTGGTGTGGTCAGTGTTCTGGATGGGGGCCATTTGAAAAGGGTTAGTGATATTTAATTGTTGTAATTTGCATTTCCCTGATGACACACGATGTAGGCCATCTCCAATTCAACTTTTAGTGGGTAATTCTAACCTAATTCCTCTGTAGTCAGAAAGTGTGATGTGTTTGATACCTTTGAAATTTCTTGAGGTTAGCTTCATGGCTTAGCCCATGGTCAACTTTTGTATAATTTTTATGTCTGTTTAAAAAATTATAGGGGCACCTGGGTGGCTCAGTCATTATGTGTCTGCCTTTGGCTTGGGTCATGATCCCGGGGTCCTGGGATTGAGCCCTGCATCGGGCTCTCTGCTCGGCTTGAAGTCTGCTTCTCCCTCTCCCACTCCCCCTACTGTGTTCCTGCTCTCTCTGTGTCTCTCTCTGTCAAATAAATCAATAAAATCTTTAAAAAAATTAATTAAACATTAAAATTAAAAGCGGAACATACAGTATATTCAATAATGATAAAAAGGTAAGGGGGAAAATAAAGCAGGAAAAGGGTCAGAAGTGCTAGAGGCAAAGTTTGTTAGTATTGGTCAAAGATGGCCTCCCTAAGTAAAAAAGATGCATTTGAGTCAAGTCTTAAGAAAGAAAGAAAGCCATACAACTATTCATGAAATTGAATAAATATTAGCTATTATATTTGCATTTTATTCTAGTTATTTTCATCAGCTGTATATTCCAGAAATCTATTTTAATTATTTTGTAAGGACTTTGAAAATTTCTAGAAGTTCCTTTTTTCTCTTTTTAATTTTATTTTTAAGTAATCTCTACACCCAACATGGGGCTCAAACTTAAACAACCCTGAGATCAAGAGTTGCATGCTCTACTGACTGAGCCAGCCAGGTGCCCCTAGAATTTCCTTTTAAAATTACTACAACTGTTCATATTTTCTCCATCAACCTGAAAATAAGCCTATCCTTTTTCTAAAGAAACAACATTCAAGAGAAATTTTGGAAGTTTCTCCCAGTTTGGGTATCCCCCCCACCCCAAAATATTGTAACAATGGTGTTTTACACAATAGTTTCTGGTAAATTCACAATATCTCAATTATTGATCTTATCTACTAATATGAACACTTAATGACATTTTCCTCCCTAGGAAAATACCTTCTCAGTTCTGAAAAACCAATTTACAATAGGATCAAATATCACTATATATCCCTGAACTTAATTTGTACTTTATTTGATTAAAACTCCCCCCTCATCCTATTAGAAAAGTTTTAATGAAACTAAAATAACTCCATTTTAATACTTAATTTGAATTTTCTAGTTCAGTGTAGAATAATTTCATATATTACAAAAAAATATTTTCTTTAATAATGAATTAATATATGTGAACAAATTATTTCTGGGCCTCAGATTTTTCATCTATAAAAAACAAGTTGGTGTTCTGGTTTATTTTCCTTTTTGATCTTCTCCAGTCTTGCTTACCAGTATATCTTCCAAGATAAAGTTGGTACCAGTATTCTTATTGAGGAAAGAATAATATTGGAGAATAATTCCTGAAGTTTCTTTGCTAATGCAGAGCAGGGTACATAAAGGAAAGTGCCTTGCATAGAGATGGAGGGAAGCCAAAAAAGCAGAAGACCTGGAGCCTAACAACATGGTTGGAAGTTGGAACCTGAGCTGATGAAAAAAGCCAGAGGAGTTTTTAAGGAGGATACTTAATATTCAATTTAAAATCTTTTATGTTTCTTCAGTGTAAATTCCCAAACGGTCAGAATGGTCTAGTGTAATTTTCAAAAGTTAATAATACGGCTCTCATGCAAATATAAAATGAACATATGTCAAGGATTTTTTTTTTTAAAGATTTTATTTATTTATTTGAGAGAGAGAATGAGATAGAGAGAGCATGAGAGCGGGGAGGGTCAGAGGGAGAAGCAGACTCTCTGCTGAGCAAGGAGCCCGATGCGGGACTTGATCCCGGGACTCCAGGATCATGACCTGAGCCGAAGGCAGTCGCTTAACCAACTGAGCCACCCAGATGCCCCATATGTCAAGGATTTTATTCAACTCATTAATTAATGCAGGAAACTATGATATTAAGACTAGTTCAAATGAGAATGTGAAGAACGGTGATAAATATGAAATCAGGAATGCGAAAATGAATTTGCTAATAGGTATAAAACTTGTTAGTTTCTTACAGAGCAGTAACATCTTATGTTTGGGATCGATCTTTTCTATAAAGCAGAAATGAATTGTATCTTTACTGGGCACAATTCATTCTCACTGCTTTGGACAAGAATCCTTTGCATTACTATCAGTTTTTTACAACCCTGAGGGAGTCGTAAAACAGCCTAGTTAATAGAAAGATAATTAGAGGTGCACACCTGATAAAATCAGATAATCCCTAGAGGGTCCACTAGACTGCGTAGGCCTTCGCTGAAAGGACACACAGTAATCTCAGTATTATCTGTTGCTCATTTTGAAGTCATAAGCAGTTTATCTTGGTGGAGAGGACAAGTAGCACCCACCAAGTCATATGATTATGGTAGAGGATTCAAATACTTGTTTGAGTTGATGTGTTAAGGAAACAAAATAGCATGGGCAGAATGGTGTGAGAGTCTATGCACTAATCTAATTACGTAGAAACTGGAGTTCCAACACTTAAGTAATCCTAAAAACAGAGACTGTCTGGGAAGTCTTGGAAGAGGACATTGGACTGCTTATAAGATGTAACTGGGGGTCAACCAATCTCATCTGGATTTTAATTGACAAGGAAACCCCAACCACAGCTGACCTTTTGGCTGCACTGTTCATAAAATGATATTCAATTGTGAGAGTTAATTTCCTTCAACTTCTGTGGGGAAGTTTTGGAAAACAAAAAATTCTAAAACCTATTAAGTAATGGTAAGATCCTCAAACATAGCAGTGATTACATTGCTTTTCCAAAGGCCAGTCTAACACTTCAACATCCTTAAAGACCATAGCTGCTCCTGATTTGGTACCTAATATTAACAAAAACCATGAGTAGATAAACAGAGATGTGCTTTTATCAGCAATGGCTTTTGAAGTGCCCCCACTCGCAGTGGCTGAGGAATCTTCTCATCTACTTTGTGCCTATCAGAGATTGCAGATCACTATTTGATAAGTTTGGTGTTAACTAGAGAGATCAGAGATCTAGCCGGATTTGGTTCCAACAACCAAATCAAAATCTGAAGCTGGCTATTCTAGACTTCTTAATGCTACAGTGCCATTTTGTAATCTTTGGGAGAAATTCAGGACTGGTTCCAAGCGACAGCATAGCAGTGTGGTCAAGAGTTCTGGTTCTATAGCCATATTCCTTGAGTTTGAATCATGATTCTATCTCTTCCCAGTTACGTAGCCCTGATGAGTCACCTAACTTCTTTGTGGCTTAGGTTCCCTAATTGTAAAACAGGATGACAGACATACCATTTTCATAGAGTTGAAATGAGCATTAAATAAATCAATTTGTGTAAAATAAGCTTGACACATATTAATTACTATATGTATGTTAGCTTTTGTTCTAAATTGACAGTTTTATCTCACAAGATCAAGGTTGAAAAATGTTTCCATGAGTAATATACTTTCAGATATGTTCAAATACACATACATATGTATATACACATGTATGTATATGATATGTATAATATATGTGTGTATATGTATGTATGTATATTTACCAGAGGTGTATGGATCAGAATTCTACCCAGAGAAATAGAGCAGATAAGATACACACACACACACACACATTACACATAAAGAGAGAAAACATTTGTGTAGCACATATTCTATATATTGTATATACACATGTATATACACAGAGATAGAGAGAGATTGATTTCAAGGAATTGGCTTCCACAGTTGTGGGGCCTGGCTAGACAAATCTGATATCCATAGGGCAGGCCCAACAAGCTGGAACTTCTTGGGTAGCAGCTAACACTGCAGAGCACAGGCAAAATTTCTTCTTTCTCAGAGAAACCGCAGTTTTGCTCTTAAGGCCCTTCAACTGATTAGATGAGGCCCACCCATGTTCTTGAGGAGAATCTCCTTAAAATCAACTGAGTATATGGGCACCTGGGTGGCTCAGTTGGTTAAGCATCTGCCTTTGGCTCAGCTCATGATCTCAGGGTCCTGAGATCGAGCCCCACGTCGGGCTCCCTGTTCAGCAGAGAGCCTGCTTCTTCCTCTCCCTCTGCTCTTCCCCCTGCTTGAGCGCTCTCTCTCTGTCAAATAAATAAATAAAATCTTTGAGAAAAATCAACTGAGTGTAGATGTTAACCAGATCTGCAGAATACCTTTATAGCAGCAACTAGGTTAGTATTTGATTGAATAAGTGGTTACTGTGGCCTAAAACTAACCATCATTAGAGACTTTCAATTCCAGATTGCACTCCCTGATGTCTAGGCTTTTTAATAAAGGATTATGAGGGAAACTTTCATCTGGGCACTACTACTCCTACTCTGCTGACATCTTTTGTTTTCAATTTTGAGAGATACAATTAAGTAGTTATTTGTTAACAATATCCAACTACCAATATCCAGAAGTTATTTTTCCTCTATTTTTTCCCACTTGAGAAGTACTTTAAGAAAATTATCAAGAAGTCGGTTGTTCCTGGCACAAGAGTTGGTCACTTTCCATCATCCACTTGGGGCACAACTTTCCTCATAGGAACTGAAGAGAGCCTTGAGGTGATGGGAGGGGCCTTACTTTTCTCCCATTAAGATTCTTGGAATCACAGGATTTCAGAAGCTAAAGGCCACCCTCCTTCCTCATTTTACAACAGAGGCACAGAAGCCAGAGCATCCAACATCACACAACAAATTGGTGTCTGAAACAGGAATACAAGATTTTCTAACTCCCTGGTGAGTTTTTAATCCCTTCTGATCTTTTCCACCCTCCTTTTCTCAGTCTACACGTTTTCCTCAGGTATTCAAAGTATAATGACAAAAAGCTTAGCATTCAACCCAATGATGCTATAAAGCATCTTGAGACTTTTTCAGGAAACTTAATGTTAAGTCAGGTAGTTATAATTTCATTTTTTCCTTATAGTAGTAGTGGGGTGAATGGTGGAATACTTGGTAATCTAATGCTGTAGATAAGCACAAAAAAATCTGAAGAGAGAATAGATACTTCAGTTTGAATCACTAAAAATGTAAATTAATGTTCATTTCTAAAATGTCTCAACCTATGTAAAAATGGGTAGAAAGCTTTGTTTCATTATCATATAGGCCAATAATAGCTACAAAAGGTGTCATCCAAAACGAGTGGATTTATTTCAAGCGAACACTCAACCATATGGACACAGGGGACACAGAGCCTTTTATTAGAATTACCCATGAGCATGTCTGTCTCCTTACATGCTACAGAAATCCTTGGATAATCAAATATTCATCTGTCTTAACCTCTGATGCCCAGAGCAGTCCTTGAGACATATCTGGCAATTAAGAGATGAGATGAATGCTGTGCTCCCCTAGAATTAAGGCCTCTACTTGTCGTAATAGAGGTGGTTGGTAATGACAAAACATTTCCCAGTTCTTTTGAAATGGAGCAAATAGCCATTACTTATTAGTGATTTATAAGATATACTTTCGGAAAATAGGTTCAGTGTATTTACACTAGAGCTATCAACAGATGTTTTCAAAGAAGAATGATAAGGCATGAAGATAACATGACATTAAAAGTAACACCATGAATTATTACTTTGTTTCCTTATATATAGTGGGAGTGGAACATGAACTATATTATAGTTTTTTTTGTGAATATTTTCCATTTTTTCCATTAAAAAGGGGCTTAATGATAAAGATAAGAATTAATACTTAGTATTTACTTAGTACTATATTGCACATCTAATTATAAATGTTGGGCTTGTAATATATAAAAAAGCTTTATAGGTTTGTTACATGTACATAGGACTTGTATAGTTACGTTTACACTATTGCAGGGTCAAATGTGCAGGAAGAAAAAAGTGAAATGGCTAAAACACAGAGGAATTTCTTATGGAAGAGAGATGGAGTAATATGATCCCACCGGTAGACATTGTAACAGACCCTCTCCTTCTCTAAACCACAGGCAGATCTTAGCTAGGAGGTCCTTTGTGGGTAGTATTTGTTGAAGGTTGAAACTATTTCCAATTTGGTATTTATAAATCAATCATTCTTTGATAGACCTACATTTCTTAAACATAATTTGAATTCTAGGACAAGCTCAGTCTCAAGTTCATATGTTTTAGAGCAAAGTCTGTGAAATGTACTCTACTTAAATTTCTTAATTTTCAGTGTTTGGGATCAACCTTATATTACCATGGAGAGGGTTATGCAATTCTCTGTAAGATTTGAGCCACTGAAGGGGGACAGTGTACTTGTGTCTTATGCACTGTAGTACTAAACATGTGTAATAATGGTAGCAATTTCCATTTATTGAACATTTATTTAATGGTCAGCAATTATGTTAATTTAATAATATAAAAATATCAATTAACTTAGTAAAGTCTATTTAATGTAGGCATGGCTCTAGGCACCTGGAACACATTTATAGTATTTGATGCTCACACCAGCTTTACAAGGTGGATTTATTATCTCTATTGTAAAGGGGATAACTAGAATCAGAGAAATATAGGAATCTAATTAAGAAGTGGAGGAGCCAAATTTCAAGGTGAGATTTGTCAGATTCCCCTAGGTCTGTTTCCTTTCTTCCATGGGGTCTGCACTCAGCAGATGTTGAAAGAATGAATGCTCTTCTTTAAAATCTTTATCAACTATGTGACAGTTGCCCAGTATGCATGTAATTTTAAGGATCTAATGGGACCTTTAAACTTTAAGGAATTAATACTGTGTTCTAAAGTAGACATTTTATTTCTAATAGCACAAAAGCAAACATCTGGATATTATATTCATTCATAAGGTCTGAGAGTGTTTCAATGGTTCTGATAGAACTTGTTTGTTCACACCTCCACACAATACATTGATTTGCTATTGTACATCCACCAGGGAGGGGACTATTTATTCACACATACAAGATACCTTCTTTTTAGATCATCACTTTGATAAGCACATGTTCAACTGAAATCATCTTGAGTAAGGTTTAGTATATAAAAGTGTGATGAATTGACACATAATTCTCATCATGATTACCAAGTGCAAAATGTAAAATTCTCCTGACCTCTATAGGTAAAGAGTTTTGGCAAACAATGTAAGTTTTCTTATCACTACAGGAAAGAGTTGGCAAACTCTCACTGATGACCAAGCTTAAATCCAATCTTGAGAACAAAGAGGAAGTGATCCTGTGTTCTATAAGGATAATCTAGAATTTTTATATGGGTCCTTGTCTTAAGTAAGGTTGAATAAAGCAGTGAACAAAGAGTAAGATTTATAAATTGTGTATACCATTTACTATATGCCAAAAATGTTAAAAGTGGTCTACTTAAATTTTCTAATTTAATCCTCCCACTTAAAACTGTGAGGGAGGCAGTATTAACTTCATTTTACAGATGAAGATGCTGAGTAGAGAAAGTAACTTGCCAAGAGGCACACAAGCAGCAAGGAGCGGAGGCAGGATTCAGACCAACATCTGCCTAATTCTTGTGCCCACATTCTTAACTTCTTTTCAGATTGCTTCTGAGAAGTCTTCCTTGACTCAAGGATTGAGGAATTTGACACAGTATAGGATGTTTGTGAACATCTGAGACTTCACATGTTCACAGCTGACTTTCCTCTTCTGTCCCACAACCCTGTCCCGATCATCCTCCTCTTCTTTATTTGTCCCTTATTCCTTTTCATATGATCCCCCAAACATGAAAAATTGGCATCTCTCCAGTGCCCTACTATTTAATTTGTTGCCAAGCTCTGTAACTTCTTCCTGCAATGTGCCTTGAATCTGTCTCTGACTTTTCCTACGTGATTCCTGACTTTAGTTCAGAGCTCATTGCTTTCCGTCTAGAAACCTGAAGTCATTTTCTGACTGGTTTTCTCTACTCCTTTATTATTATTGTTGTTCTTGTTAGTACTATTATTGTTACCACATTTTATCATTGTCCTAAGATTCATCCCAAAGTTAAGCTGTGATGATTCCTGTCCCCTGATTTTGAAAAACAATCCTTTCATCTCTTTTGCATTTGGAATTATGCCCAAATTTCTCACCTAAGGTTGTGGGGAGGCAAATTGAGACCTCTCTTCCCAGGGGCTATCAGAAAATACTTGGGGATTTTTCCGACCATTCTCAAGGAAGACTGGAATTCAAACAGTCCCAGGAAGTAGTCATATGCTTCTTATCATGAGTCCTGGGTTGTTATTTCACAAGCAGGGCAATCAAGGCCATGCTACAAAGAGAAACATTATTTCCTCATAGGAGACTAAACTGTGTTGTGCTTAGAAGAAAATTAATGTTTGCTGAAGTGAGATATGTTTGCCTTGGAGTACACTAGGGAGGAACCCAGCTGTGACCTTTGATGGTTCAGCGTCTTCCCCACCTCAAGGGAGCAGAACCCACTTACCCTTCCCCAGAGCCTGAAAAATCTAAGAAAGAAAAGACTGCCTTAGGATTTGGTTGAAGATCAAGGCTCCAATGCCGGCAAAATTCAAGAAGGAAAATAGCTTTCTTTTCTAATGATAAAAGGGTGAAGCTTTGAGATGAAAGAGTTTGGGATTCCATGTGTGGAGAATTGAGATTGAAAAGGGATTATGATGTTCCGAGGGATCTAAAAGATAAACCATGGCTGGGCATAAGAGGGGCAACCTTCCTCTCCATCACTCTCTCTAAGCATAAACTCTTACTCTGATTTTTCCTTTCTCCTTCTTTTTCTCCCCCTTTTCCTCTTTTTTACTCCATCATCTATAAATTAGTTTGATTATTATCTATCTCCCTCTACTAAAATGTAAGTCCCATGAAAGCACAGAACTTTATATTAATCACGGTTGTCTCCCTAAAGTCTTGAACAGAGCCTAGCTCAAGTTAAGCACTGAGTAAATATGTATTGAACAAACGAAGGAAGGCTAGAATGAAGGAAGGCATGAAAGAACCTTCAGAAGGCACCAAGTGTGAAGTTTTTCCCCATCACATATGCTATGAGGGACTGAGTTGGACTCAGTTTTTCTATACAATTCTGCTTGGTGAAGCTTACCTGACTTTTTAAGAAGGAAGTTACTTAAATAAACCTAATATTGAGCAAAAGAAGTAAGGCAAAAGAGGAAGCATACAATATGATTCCTGATTCCACTTATATAAAGTTTAAATAGACAAAAGTAAGCTATATTGTTGAAGGATGCCTTCAAGGTTTGTAAGGCCACTTTAAAAAAGGGGAAAAAGGCAAGGAAATGATTATCAAAACTTCCAGAATAGTGAAAGTTAGAAAGAAAGTGTGGTGGTCTGGGCTATTTTCAGCCAGTATTATACACCCTCACAGCTCCCACAGGTTGCTTGCTCTCAGTTGGTGCTCTTCTGACTTTTCCGTGAACTTGAACATATCTCGAATACCCAGAGTGGTTTGGAAGGTATTATGGTTACTATTATTGTATAACAAACCACCTTAAAACTTAGTGATCTAAGAAAAGATTTTATTATGTTCATAGACTGCACCAAAGAGTACCAGACTAATTACTTGCTGCTCTAGGGCTTGAATCAAGCCCTGAGTTCCAGTAGTTACTTTCTGTACTCTGGCCCTTTGCTTCTCTTTCACTGCATTTTTTCCGTCTTCATCTCCAAGTATTTTGGTTTTCAGGGAAGCAGTAACAATAAAGGATGCCATTCTTTTACTAGGTAAACTTCAAAGCTGGAGATGGCCTTTGACCTGTCTGTTGATTTGTCTGAGAGCTTCCATCCTCTAGACCCTGCCTTAGGCCAACACTTGGTCAAGATGAAGAGAGAACAGAACCCCAAAAAATAAGGTAAGGGAAACAAGTCAGCTGAAACATTAAGTAAAAATTCATTATTACAATAGGAGGGAGGATCGGTTTCTTCTAAATAAACTAGTCAAAGAGAAGTAGTAGGTGAGATTAGACAGTGACACATACATCCTGGAATTCCAGACTTTGAAACAAGGCAGTTTGTTGTTTTGGTTATAGAAGGCATCAATGTAAACTCATGGGAAAACAAAATCTATGATTCGCATCGGGTTTTATCTGTCTTCATGCTGGGCGTGCTCTCTTACTTGGATGGGATATTGACAGATTCGCTGACAGATTGGCTCTCCCTTCTCTATGTGGTATCTGGAGGCAAGACTGTAGAGTAGAAAAAGGTTCAGAAGAGTTAAAAAGCATAGACCAAACTGGCCATTTATACTCAAAGTGTTATTTGCTGGTTACTTTCTTAAAAATGGATTCTCAAAGTAAAAAGAAACATACACCCATAAAACACTATGATGGATCCCTTATACTCATGCTAGTTATTGGTTTCATTTCAAAGTTTTCTCACAGTGGACAAGAAGACATTGTCATAGAGCATGTGGTGAAGTGTTTGCATTTTTAAAAAATTGGGGGTGAGAGTAATAATGTCCTATTGCTTTGGGGACTGCTACAGAGCTAAAGCATCAAAGAATTTGTAAAGACCACCTATTCAGGTTAGTTTACACTTGCCATCAAAAATAAAATCCCCATGTTTAGAACGTTGATGAGAATGTGAAATACCTCTTCAAATACCTTTTCTTTTTGGCATGACTTCCAATATACCAACCAAACCTGGGGGTTAACATCACTGCATCATTTTTCACAGTGGTGACTTCTGAGCCCTCTTCCATCAAATAGTGTGTAAATGGCCCTATGGTTTGCACTTGAAGGGACTTTCCTCAAAATGCAATATTCCTTGCTCATTTCTGGGTGGCCACCTGCTTCTTTCTCTATTCCTCTGCTTTCTTGTACCTCTTTGCTGGCTCCAAGTCACCCACACATCTCCACACCTGTTGACTTCCCGGGAGGCAGGGGGCATCTGCATGGGGAAGGTCTCAGCTCACATTAGTCTTGTTCTTCTTTCTGGCTCTTATCCATGATATGGATTTTAAATCACTTTCAGTGGAAGTTAGCAAATAGTCATATATCAATAAAAGACTGGCAGCAGGCTAAAAAAAGAAAAGCCAAAGAAGTCTGGATAACCCATGAACTATTGTTAATTATACTGGTTTTTTTTTAAGATGTTAATTATGCTGTTTTTTTTTTTTTTTTTAAGATGGTAGGAGTAGAATTTTAGAAGTTAGGATATAAAGAATACTTCATTTCGGATCAACCAAACTGATTGTGAAATCTTGCAGAACCAAAATCTCTCTACATATCTCTCTCTTTCTGATTTTTTACTACATTTTGGCTCTTGGTATTTTTGAAATGGTACACTAATTATATGTAAAATATAATAGTTGAGCTTGATTGCACATATCGTTCCAACAATATCTAATGCACTTTATTGTTTGCCCAAGGGTTAAATATAATTGTTTTAATTCTTCACTTAAAGAAGTAGAAGGTGAAATGACTAGCACACAAGGTCATTTTCTTCAATATGTAATTTGTTAACCATTCCTAAAGTATCCGGTTTTAAAGGCAATAATTTGAACAAGAGTTGAGCATCCAGTTATATATGATAAACTGTGCAGTGAAATATGTCTGCAAGCTAATTAAAGATACTGAGACATTTTACACTGCCTGGTACTTCTTTTATTCCAGCAATTTGGTATATACAGGCCCTGTCTGAGCTTCCAAATTAACGTTTACAGCATGAACATAACTTTGCCTGCTAGACAGCCAATCACCAGTATTGTGTTAAAAACAAAAACAAAAACCAGCTTGTGAATGTGAAAGGCTATAGGGAGAAGTGGCCACGATGGATGAAACCATTAGAAAGGATCCAGAGAGTGTGGCTATTTTGTAATTTGAAACTTTAGAAGAAAGCAGAAATCCATGTTTCAGTGCAAGCCAGGCACTATTTATACAATCCTCCGATTAAAACTGAAATAATACTGTAGTTGATCCTCTACAGTTAGGAGCTTTATTATGGAATAAATTTAAAATCAATACATGTGAAGTTCAGGAGAGGGTTGTTGCATGAAAATGTTGGTAGTAGTAAAAAGTCCTGCAATAAATGCCTAAAACATGGAAGTTTGCACTATACTTTGCATTTAGAGATGAAGCTAAAATAAAGGCTAATGTATAAAAAATGGGGCTGTGTAGAGGATTCTTGAAACCTAGATCTTGAACAAAATTTGGGGGTCTTCTCACAAGAGAATCTACCTATCCCCTTACCTAATCCTTACCTGGTAACCCATTTCCACAGGCCGGGCTCATCTTCGCAGTTGGTCAGGGTTAATCTTTCACAGATACCGCTTGGTGAGAAGCGGGGGATTTCTCTCCCAGAGACCATCCAGAGATGAGCAGTCCTGCTTTGTTCCTTCACTGTGATTTCCCTCCCTAGGCATTTGAGGTTTTATGAGATCAAGTGTACTTGTCTTCAATCATAAGTAGATTGTATAACCTGGACTAGGCATAAAGCCCCAGGATATCCCTTCTGGCCACTGTGACTCCTTCCCCTGAGTCCTCAGGAGGCCCCTTCGAAAGGTCTTTGCTGTTGAGGTCAGTGTGTTGTCATTTTTTCCCTTCTTATTCTTGAAATGAAAATAACTTTCCTTTTTTGTCTGTATTATTAAAGTTTCATAACATTGCTCCTTTTTGTTGCTGATAGGTTTCATTGGCTTTGCCTAAGATCAAAGCTGTTACATCCTTCAAACCTCAGAGATTGTTCCTAGCTGGGTACCAAGTGAATCCCCCAACAGCCCGGCAATGCTGCCATTTTATTCTGTTTTGGGGAAACCTTGGGCTAATCGTTCTCCCCATTATGAGAACATAGATTCTTTTTAGACACATTTGCTGAGCTGAACTGTCTGTCCATCACTGAAGGACTTTTACACTCTCCCTTCTGCTTTTCTACCAGTAGCATGAACAATTACCACATAGCTGCACAAAGGAACAGACACATGCAAGAGAACTGAATTCACCAGGTATTAGTAAGCCATCTGGAAAAAAATGACTCCTAATTTTCTAATAAGTAACCTTGTAATTAAATACAAACTAATGAATATTTTTATGAGTGATTATTTGTTAAATTCATTTGTTACTGTTTGGATTCATTATGAGTTTTTTTTTTTTCAGTCTCTTTTTATTTTAGTTTTTGAATAGGCAATACTTGTATATGGTTCAAAACAGAAAAATATATAAAAAAATGCATACTCAGAGAAGTCTCACTCCCATTTACCCATTCATATAGATAACCTTTGCCATTAGTTTCTGGTATTTAACCTGTGTTTCTTTTTCCAAAAATTAGTAAGTATGTGTGTTTGTGTATATTATGGGTATTCCTTTTTCCTTATGCAAAAAATAGCATAGTACATACATTCTTTTGCTCTTTCACAGTAATAGCAGTTCATAGAAACCTGTTCTTTTTGTTAGTTTCTGCAGAGTACTCCATGATGTAAATATTGTAATAAGTATTTTTGGTCAAAATATCCCAAAATAAAACTTCAAATGATAAAAACTATACATTATAAAAATTGTTAAAAGATTAAAAATCTATGGAAGAAGCATATTGGGAAAGACTACACAAAATTAGAGTTAGTATAAGTAGTCATCATAAAATAAAATTTAAAAAGCTGAAACTTCACACGATAGGGTTTATGAATCACTAAAATCTGATACCAGAATAAAATCTGATATCACAATCTTCTTAACAAAATTTAGACATGTCAAATTTGACTTGGGGAAATTGAGCTTGTTAGAAGAGTTTCCAAAGAAAAATCACAATAGCGGAAGCTATAATTGGGAAAATACGATGTTTTCAAGAAATCCAATAGAATAATCGAGAGTAATATTTAAGTTGGAAAAAATCAATTTCAATAGAAGTAATTTCAGTTACATTAAAGATAAAAATGGAAAAAAAGAATTAACTGTCCTGTATAGAAAATTTATCAAAGAATCAACTTGGCTTAATGAAATAAGCTCCAGAAAATATTTTCATGATGAAAATTGATCATGTTTGTATAATCCTGCTTAACATTTCTTATATGGGATCAAATTTATCTACTGGGGCATAAAGTGGTATCAAAATAAGCTGTACTAGCTTGTCCTAGGGTCCTTTTCTACACTTCTGTCCTTGATTTTTTCTCATCTCCTCTTCTCTTTTCTAGAGTCTTTGATGTATCATTTCAGAGCTGCTTAACTATGAATCAACTCATCTTTTCTTTGAAGCACTTCTTTCTGCCTCCCATTTCTCAACAACTCAAAGCCTCTTTGCACTTCAAGCCCTTGACTTCATCTGGCAGGTTGGACCTCCTCCCTTCCTTTCATCACACATCATCTTTGTTGACATTTGCATATTTTAAATATTCATTAGCATGTTGAAGAAAGAACCAGCTTTCTCTGCAAGTGCCCTTATCACCTTTCTTTGAAATCTGTGCTGACCTTTCTGGCTCCCTGCCTCTTCTCTTTCCCCTCACCTAAATTCCTGGTTCCCCAAAGCATGCTTAGTCCAGCAGCGGCTGGGGCCAGTCCTATTCTTGGTTGGGGGAACTCTAGGAGCCCTTAGCGAGGAGCTCCAATGACTAAGCATCTCACTAACCCTGCTGCCATTTCTAAGTTGGCAATGTGCCCTGAGTTGGTAATCATATTCAGGCTTGTGCTTTGAGATAACTTCCATGATATATCCTAATTCCAGAGTTTGTATTCTTGTCTTCTTACTTGTTGCTTCAGTTTCTGTTTTGATAGCATGCTTGGTACTCCTGTCTCACTAAGACTACATTGTCAGCCTTCTTTAGAGCCTAGAGTCCTACCGTTGACCTGTAGCCTCAGGTCTGGGGCCCTGTTTCCAGAGATTCCTGATGTCTGTCAGCCACCTGACTGGCTGACCTCCAAGTATTACCTGCTCTACACCACCCATTTCCAGTCTTCTATCTACTGGAATGCCTACCCTTTATCTCATGTTGAACTTCCCAGGCAGAGACCACTTGACTAAAATCCTCCCTCATCCCCACACAGTTTTCTCCAGATAGGATCCAGGTCAGGTTATGCTTCTTTCTATTTCTAGATGCTGGCCTCACTCTCTAGCATCTGTTCAATTCTGGGAAGTAATTTCTTGCCCAAGTCTCAGGGTAAGCCTTCATTCCGAATTCCCATTTTGACAAAACCTTTACTATATTTAAGTACCTAGATTAACATTTTTATTGTATCATTCTCCACTTTTTTTGGAGCTTACCTGTTAATACTTATTTCCTCCTAGGAGAGACTTTTTTGATTGATTAATTTTTATTTATTTGCTCTATAGTGCTCTTAAGTATCCTTAAGATAACAAATAATTCACTTACTATCTACAGTTTCCAAAGATTTCATATCATCACTGTTACTAAAATAGGAAAGTTATCCATAATTAATTTATTGAAAACTTGTCATGTGCCAGTGCATGTAGGAAACAAAGATAAATAAGATAGAGTCCTTGTCCTTAGCTAGCTCAGACACCATACAGTTAAAATACAATATGGATAAAAGTTCCACCAGGTGGGATATGCAAGGAACTCTGGGAGCACAGAGGTAGGCTTGACTTACCTTCTTTGAAGTAAGAGTATCAGGGGTTGCTTCACAGCTTATTTGAGGTGGTTTCTGAAGAGTGAGGAAGAGTTTGCCATAAGGTAAGGATATGCCTGGCAGAAGAAACAGGAAGGAGGAAGATAGGCAGGCATGCCAGAGCATGGCACAGAGCATGAATAATTTGGGTGGTCCCATTGTAAGCTCTATTGAATGGGGGAAGGGCAAGAAGTATGCCTGGAGAGACAGGTTGGGGACCACTGGTGAAAGATCTTACATGCTATGCTAAGGAGTTGGGACCTGGTTCTATTGGTGATGGGGACCTATCCCTGACAGTTGAGCAATTCAACTGCCTGATGGAGTAATCCAGCCCTTCTTGCCTGCCTCAAAATGTATTCACAGCATATGAAGAATCAGCAAGACTTCTATGCTCTGGAAGTTACATAGTTATCAGTGTGACTCTTCCAAAAGGCAGGTATCATTCTAGACATTATCCCTGCAGATACCACATTTTACATACAAGTATCTTTCCCTACTTGGTAGATACCTTGTAGAAAACTATACTTAATACCACTTAATATCAGATTAACCTGATATCTTGATATTTATTTATTTACTTTACTTATATTTGAATATTATGGTAAGTGTAGAAAATTTTTTATAGAAATAATAACTTTTCACATGCATGCATGTGCACGTGTGCAAAAGAAAGACAAAGAGAAAGTGACAGATTGGAAGGGTTTTCTGGTTTGGCAATGTACATTTGTATTTCTCTAAGTTGTATTGATCATGTATGGCTTCTCCCTGTCTTGTTAGGATAAGCTGTTAAAATTTTCTGGCAAAAAACTAACAACTTTAATTTTATCATATGGTTCTATAAAAGAAATTATCTGTCAAGTAGCCATGACGACATTTCCAAAACTCTTCCCTTTCACAAATATTTTCAACAGCTGTGATCTAGAGAAGCATGAAAAAGTACTCCTGAGAATGGTGGGTTTTCTGCCTTGTTTGTACATGTGAATCTTAGTGAAATGCAGCGGGATGGATCATTTATGTGTTCAGCGTTTATTTAGGCACTTATCTAGGTGCTAGGGGTAAGGTTTACAAAGACAGAGGGTGATTCCCTTTTTTCCAGTGTCACCTTGATATCTATTAGTGGCTTCCTTCTCTGTCCTCTGGCTTGAAGCTACTTCAGTCCAGCAGGATTGGCCCTGCATTCCACCAGGGTGGAAAGTACATGGGCATTTATGTGCTCTTGGGGAGAATACAGCCAGTGACAGAGGGAGGGGACTTCCTGTGAAATTGCTTCTGTGCCTGGCTTCCCATTCTCTCTCTTGCTTCCTCCATTCCCTACCAGTTTTTCTTGGGAGCACTGGGGACAATGGATGATGGTAGCTGTGTGTATCAACCAAGGTTCTTCAGAGAAGTAGAACCAGTAAGAGATAGATACACATGTATATTTATGCATATGTACATGCAGTTGATTCTTGTTATTCACAATGCACAGTAGTTATGTTCTGTTAGTTGCCGCAAACACTGAATTAGCAAATACTGGTCCTAGAAGAAATACAGGATTGGGTTCCTGGGGCCACCAGTGGCAACATTTTCCTCAACTGATCAACACATAACCTTGTTTCATGTGTGTTTCTAGTCTAAAGACACCTTATTTTGTATATGTATATATATATATGATTCATTAACCCTGAACTCAACTCATGCCTAACACATGTCTTTTCTCCACAAGGCATATCCTAGCCTCCCTGCACTTAGAAACACAAGACAGCACTTTAGCACTATGCTGGGGGGCCATTTTAAACAGCAAAATCAACAAAAAGCACAAAAATGCAAAAATATGGCACTAACTAGACCATGAAAAGGATACTTGTTTAAAGTCATGAGAGCTGAAAGAAAGCAGAGATTTGTCTGTTTGACTTCAGATGAAAACATGCACATTGGGCAACTTAAGACTTTTCACTACTTTGTGCACAATGTCCATGAATGATTGCAAAACCATCTTGAGTCTTGATTTTGGGGTTACTAATAAATTTTAGTGAGTAGGCAAATTAACAAATACAGAATCCACCCATAATAAGGATTGACTGCATATGTATATATATTGTATGTATATCCATGTGTGTTGCATATGTATTTGTTATACATGCATATGTATAAATGCTATATACGTATGTGTGCAATTATACATATATAAATATACATACATTATATATGATGCAGGCAGGCTGAGTCCCAGGACCTGGAGGAGGGTCCCACAGGACTAGTCAAGAGAGTCCTTGGCTTCATGCAGGATAGAAATCAAACATGAGCCAGAGAATGTGAAAGCAGAGTTTATTGAATAGCGTGGATGACAGGTAGAGAATAGCAGATGGAGAGTCTGTGAGCCTTGGACAGGAAAGGAGAATGAGTCTCGTCATTGTTTAGGGTTAGAGATTTATATTGGAAAGGGGCCCAGGGTACCTGTTCCTTTGGGAATCCAGGGTAGGGTCTGATCAAAGGTGAGTGTCAGGTGAACAAAAGGTGTTATTCCATAAATCATTGAAGGGAGAGGGCATTGATGCCAGTGTCAACTGAGGTTTGTTCGAAGCTAATGTCCCGGGACGTGTTTGGGGACATCTAACATTCTTAGATGTTATTGGGTCTTTGGGGACTAGGATAAAACTCAGAGAATGACTAACTTCCTTGTTTCCCCCCTTGAAGTGGGAACATAGCTTCTTTGGCTTATTCAGAGGGAAGTATAGAACATGAATAAATGGGGCCTAGCAGAAAAACAGCAGAGATGGAAACTTTCTGAAATGGAGTCCTTTCAGGTTCCCTATATTATATACATATATAACATATATATATATATATATATATATATATATAAATAACGTATGTATGTATATAACATATAATGTATAAATAAGGTGTATATATATAACATATAATATATGTAATGTGTATAAAATATATATACGTTATACACACACACACACACACACACACACAAGCTGGAGCCCAGGTAGGAGTTAATGTTGCAATCTTGAGGCGGAATTTCTTTTCCAGGAAACCTGTTTTTGTTCTTAAGGCCTTCAATTGATTGAATAAAGCCCCAACCACACTAATAAAAGTAATCACCTTTATTTAAAGTCAGCTGATTATAGATGTTATCCACATTTACAAGATACCTTCACAGCCAACACCTAGACTAGTGTTATTAATAACTGGGGTACTAGAGCTTAGTCAAGTTGCCATAAAAACAAATTCTCACACCATATAAACAACTTTAATCTGCAGTTGGTTTCTCCATTCTTAAAATATCTGTGGCTATGCAGCCACCTGGTATCTCCATTGGCAGTTTCCCTGCAAGGTCTTTATCTTATCTCCTACTAGAGATCTTTCTCTTTCCTTTCTTTAAAAGAATAAGATAACCATCATTTTGTTTCTTGGGATTATGCCCCATGTCTCAAAAAGTTTAGCCAAGTATTTTCTCACATAGCCATAAAATATCATGCAGTTGGCATCTTGTTTTATCTGGATGGAGGATCAGAAATAATGGGTTTGGGTAGATTTGAGATGGCTTTTGCAGAATAAATAGGATTGCAGGAGGCTGAGCTAGACTGGGTGTGACTGGGGAAGGGACAAGTAAGTGTGAACAAAAGCACAGGCGTGAGATAGGTGCAGAGCGTACTCATGGGAGACAAGTTGTTCTGAGCTGGCTGAACATGAAAATAGTGTCTCTGGGCTGAGGGAGACGGACGTGGAAAAGTGGTCATGGTGCATACTGCAAAGATTCTTGAATGAAATGACGAGTGATGCTGCTACAGCGTTCTTGTCTCATGGAGTCAAAGAATGAATCTCACGGACACGGAGGCGTGAAGTGATAGTTTATTAAGTGAAGGTAAGAACAGAAAAACGAAAAGCTCTCCAGAGTGAGAGGAGTCCCGAATGGGTTGCCCATGAGGGCTTTTATTGACACTCTTTTAAAGACTGACCAGGAACCTTGCGGCCTCAAAATTCCCATGACGTGTTTTGTTGAGCAAGGATTTACGGTAACATCTTTAATGGTTAACTTCTCCTTTGAGGCCTGGTCATTTTTCTTTGTGGTCATTTTCTATTTTCAGTGGTCACAATGTAATTATCATCAAACATTTCAACCCTACTAGTTGGGGCACGGTGGTCTGAGTTTTCTCCCTGATCTTTGTTTTTGTTCTGTCTCAGTGTCTGTATACCTGAAATACCCTCAGAGTCCAGTTGGGGCCCCTATTCTTTCCCTACCTAAAGTCCCATTCTTTCCCTATTCAATGAGGAGCTATTGTATGAACACAGCAGCTTAGGCATTGTATCTATTTTCATTTCCACCTCTCCCTGCCACCTAGCCTCCTTCTCTTCCTAAAGAAGGTCCTGCCTGAGCTCAAACTTTGAATGCAGCCTGTTGCTATGAGTGCCTGGCTGGAGGTCTAGGAACACTGGCTGTAAAGGGGGAGAGAGGTAATGAAATTGAAAAGGAGGATTTTGGGGGCTAAACATTTAATAAGTCCTAAAGGGTATGATATATACCCCACTTTTCACTTGCCACCTGAGGGGAAAACCAGGAGAAACTCTGATAAGGCAGCACCACATGCAGACAGGGCTGTCAGTTAGTGCAGCAGACTGAAAAGAAAGGCATTTGCAAATGTAAAAAACCGCCTTTTCCTCTCCATTCCAGAGAGTGACCCCAAAGAGAGTGGAGTGCATCCTCTATTCTATTCTCCAGGCTGTGAAATACCAAAATCACAAAGCACTGACTGAAAATGGCTGTTTCCTTTGTTCTCCTGCATACAGCTAAGGGACTTTGGGAGGTATTTACAGGCAGTTCAAGTGCAAATGGATGTTGAGTAGTTCTCACTTTCCAGAAAAAAAAAAAAACAACCCTCAAACAAGTTGCCTCCAGGTGCATCCCAAACGGCATGTTGATTGACTTGGTTCAAAAAGAAATTAGGGATGTAAATGTGTTTGAGAAAATTATTACCCAAATCACAACATCCTCTTCAGACAGTTGTTTGATTGAATACAGAAAAGAATATTAAAAATCTTCCCCAAAAACCTTTGCCAAAGTATTAAATGATAAACTGGTATGAATTCTCTTCTTGCCCTCTGAGAAAAAGATCTTCTTCGCCTTTGATATTAATTCAGGTTTGTTTGCATGTATAATTCAGACACATTTGTAGGTGGCCTTCTGTCAAAATGTCATGAGATTTCATATTTAGAATTACTAATACTTGGAGTGATGTAATGAGTATGGAAATTATTGGCCAGCCAACTGTCACTAGAATCTTAAAGTAAATGGGGTGCAATGTGTCCCAAAGTAAATATGCTTAACCAGACATAACAATAATAAAAAATTTTTCATTTGTATATTAGTTAACCTTCCCAACTTTTTTTTACTTTTATTCTTTTTTATGCAGACCTACTAAACATCTGAAGTTTCTCTTAATCAAAGACTTCTGCCTTATTAATTGATGAATTGATTCCTTCTGTAAATAAAGGTCAATTATTGTTTAGACCCTAGAGAAATGGCAGTGAACAAGACAGTCAAGGATGCTGTTTGTGTAGAGTTTAAATCCTGCTATGGCAAAACAGACAATATAAATCAAACAGATGTGTAAGAACATCTCAGAACTAGAGCTTCAGTTCCTCCCTTCCACCATTAAATCTACCATTGATGATTAATTTCAAAAAACAACATCATCCATCACTTTAAATTATCACTGGTTATTTCATAGAGTTTTGGCAGTAATTTTGTAACATGCATGTGTGGAGTTAGGAGGAAGGAGGGAACAAAAAAGAATGTGTAATTTTTTCTGATGTAGATCTTTTATAAGTACCTAACAGGTTAACTTTTCTGTGTTCGCTCAAGGATGGTTAATGGATAATTCTGGAAAGATAATGTTATTATTTTACTATTATGCCACTGGCCCTTTCATGATGCTCTCATTTCTTGCAAATTTCTGAGGACTGTGAGGAACATGTATAAAAGCCCATAAACAAAAAAAAAAATTGTATTGATCAGCAACGTATTCATTTGGTCAATGAACCAAAATTATATATTGCAAACCGCTCTGAACAATGTTCTATAACTAATAACTGTATTTTTGGTACTCAACCAAGTGAAAAAAATCCATTATCTTTTATTTGGACTGAGTCTCTCTCTCTCTCTCCCTCTCTCTCTCTCTTTGTCTCTCTCTCTCTCCCTCTCTCTTTTACCTTCAGTAGCTCAACAGTCTCTCAAGAACCACAAACTGAAGGCAGGAGGCCAGCATCGACAGAGCAGGGCCATCTCTGACTTTAATCCCTTACCCCATTTCTTAGAACCTTGTCTGCCTGTTTTTCAGGGACAATACACTTTTTTTTTTTTTTTTTGGTAAATGAATGAATCACTGCATACAGAGAATTGAGATTTGATTACACAGTTAATTAAAGAGATTAAGGTCAGAGGGCAATCTTCTTAGGAACAAACCAAGCAGTAACCCATTTAAAAGAAGAACCTGCTGGGGCGCCTGGGTGGCTCAGTCGGTTAAGCGTCTGCCTTGGGCTCAGGTCATGATCCCAGGGTCCTGGGATTGAGCCCTGCGTTGTGCTCCCTGCTCAGCAGGGAGCCTGCTTATCCCTCTCCCTCTGCCTGCCACTCTGCCTGCTTGTGCTCTCTCTGTCAAATAAATAAATAAAACATTAAAAAAGTAAATGAACCTTCTATATATTTCTGTATGCAAATTTGACACAGAGCCCATGCCTCTTGTCTGGTTTCTGTCCTGATACAACTTTCCACCTACAAGAGGTGAGAGAGAGAGAGAGACAGACAGACTGTCTAAGAACTAATAATGGATTTTTTTCATTTGGCTGAGTTCTGAAAATTACAAAATTATAGTTATTAGTAAAAGGACACTGTTTAGAAAGGATTGTATTTTGCCACTTTAATAAAATTTCCAAATATACATATTTTCTCCCACTGTGTCATAGAATGTTTAAATTGTACATTTGGGTCTATGTCCTCCCCATCTTTGGAAAGAACAGCAAGTTGTAGTTTTGTAGAAAAAAGAAAAAACAAAAAAAAAAAAATAAAAACACTAGACTTGGAAGCAGAAGACTAGATTATACAGTTTAAGAATTCTGAGACTTTGGCAAGTCGCTTCATATTTCTGGGCCAGTCTTTTTCATCTATAAAACAATAGAGATCCTTAGATGATCTCTAAGCTGCCTTTCAAGCTTAATTATTCACCTCCTTTGAATAATCAGCCAATAGTAGTCATACTGGACTCCCAGATTCTGTCCCCATCTGAAATCCGCTTCCTTCTTGTCCCCTCTTATTAGCTATGTCCGTTGTCCTCCAGGGAATTATAGAACTACTCTTAGGGTGAGGGAAGGGAAGAACATGTTTTTTTAAATTAATTATTGGCCTCTTTCTGTGAATATATTGTGTTTGTATAATATTTTTATTAAAATTATTTTCATATGGAACAACTGTATGGAAATGCTGTGGAAAATGAAAAGTTCACTTAAAATCTGTTCCAAGCACATTTTGTTTTGCTGTCTCCACACATTTATTACATGGGAGATTCTTTCCATGCCTCTATTCCAGAGACAGAAATCAGTGTATAATTCTGAAATGATTTTTTTTTTAATAAACTGGAGCTGATTCTCAAGTAAAGAAATGCTTCCAGTTTTCATGACTGTACTCATACCTAGACTATGTCACAGATAGTTCCCTTCTGACAGTCCTTTCCTTGGACCCCGCCTGTCACCATATTTCTTAGGGTCTGCTAGTCCTCTGCTTATAACCACTTCCACTTTTTCAACTAACTTCAGACTGCTGACCTGCTAGGTGAATCTGCCAGTCTCTTTATTTTAAACAAATCTTTGTGGAGCTGTGCATATATATTTTTTATTTTTATTCACTTTTTTTTCCGGTGTATGGTTATGTAAGTTCTGCCCAATGCATAGTCACATAACCAACACCACAACTAAGATACAGAACAATACCTTACGCCAAAATTTTGTTGAGCTGCCCCTGTGTAGTCAGACCCTTCCCCTACCCTGACCTTTGTCAATTACTGATTTGTTTCCTGACCCTAAAGTTTCACATTGTCCAGAATATCATCTAATTGGAATAATACAGTATTGATCTTTTGAATCTGATTTCTTTCATTTATCATAATGTCTTTGAGATTTATTTCTGTTGGTGAACGTACTGGTAGTTCATTCCTTCTGATTGCTGAGTAGTATTCCACCACATGGGTGAACAACAGTTTATTAATCCACTGAAAGGACATTTTGAGTTTCCAGTTTTTGGCAGTTACGAATAATGCTGCTCTAAATTCGTGTACAAATTCCTATGTGAATGTAAATTTTAACTTCTCTTGGATAAATATCTACTGGAATTGTTGGGTTATATGGTAAGTATGTGTTTAATTTTATTAGAAACTGCCAAACTGTTTTACAGAGTGGCTGTACCTTTTTCACATGCCCACCAGCAATGAACGAGAATTGCAGAAACTCCTCTAATAATACTTGGTATAGCCAGGGTCTTTGGTTTTATGGGTGAATACTGAAATGTGCCTTTTTTACCACAAGAATGTCTTTTACATTGTGAAACAAAATACTTATCATTCCAGTTTAATGTACTTGGACTTGTATTAAGTTACCAGTATCTGGAGCAATCCCAAGGATCCTGAGTAGGCATTTGACTTACATCTGGTTAGTCAAGAGGATATATAAAAGAGATGCATCCCTGAGCAAAGACTGGCTCCCATAATGATGAACTACACATCCCAAGCTATATAGGAGGCAAATGTGTAGTTTTAGACTAGCCCTCTTGCCCCTATAGCCCACTATGAAGGGTTCAGAAACAACTAAAGACTCATCACATCACACTTTCACACAACTAGGGAATATTTAAAATAAGAAGGAGACATTTGTTTTATAGCACAAGTTAAAATGTCGAACTGCCAAGTTTAATGTCAGACACAAAACACCTTTAGTCTTATTTTTAATAGGAATTACATCTGAATCCTTTCTTGGGATTGACTTCTCCCCTGTTATTTGCCTACTGTATGTCTCTGAAGTAAGTGAATCTCAGATTTATGGTGTTGTGGTGTTGTTAGGTGTACCTTAGAATAGCTGATATCCTTACCGTGACTTTTGTCCTAATAGCATCTGAAAATCTTATTGACTTCCTCATTTACTAGATTAGCCTAGTACTCATGGTGTCCCCTGTCTTGAGACTCCTTAGAACCTAGCATAGCTGGGTTATATCTTAAATTGGTGTTAGGTTCTTAAGTCAGTGAGAAAGGAAAAACTGCCTATAGTCCCGGTTACTACCAAAATTCCTTTAGGATGATGCCAAGTTGGAGGCCACCGCAGCATCTCACAGCTGAACTCAACTCAGCCAGTTTTTCCTCCAGCTTTGGAACAAGGTACTTTTTCTTCTGTTAAGCACCAGATGAAGGAGTTGGCTTCTGTTTAGGGGCCATGTTGTAAGAAAACTATCTTCTGTGTCTGGGTACCAGAATTCTATTTAGTGCATCTGATTCTCACACTATGAGAAGCTCAGAGGAACTGAGATAAGCTGAGGGAACAGATTCATGTCTCCTACTTTTACTCATCTTGGGCATACTTTCAGCATATTGAGAGATGGCAGGTGGATTTTCTGGCACCATCTTAATTGTTATTTTTTCTGCCTTTCCTCCTACCCTATGCCTACCTTCCCAAGGTATATGGTTGGATTTCCATAAGAAAAATGTCATAAATGTTTGTAATGCTACTGTTCTGTGCTGGCAGTGTAGTCGCTGGCTACTGTATTCTTTTCCATTTCTTCATAATGAGATGGGGGCAAGTTGATAGGTTTTACATACCTCTTGATATCTAATGACAAATTCGACCAGCCCTACTCCTGCCCCAGGTGGTGCCCCCTGCAAGTGGCATATTTGATGAGCTTGCCCACAGAGCAGTCATAACCAGCACCGTTCTTGCACTAGTGAGAGACATTCTCTGATGATGCTTCTCGCCTGAAGCCGCAGAGTTCTCCTCCTGAGGTCTATAAATGCTCAGGCAGATTATAGAGTTGGGCTCATTAAAATCTGGCTGTAGAGGAATGGTGGTACCAGAATATGATGTGTTATTATTTCCATTTTCATTTTCTGAAATGACTGTGGCATTACTCATTGGAGATGCATTAGACCTTTTGGACATGTTTTTATGCAATTAACTTCACAGAAGTATAAATGCCAACAAAATTTCCGAAATATGGTAATGCAAATTTCCAAGTCTGGTTTAATAACACAAAATAACTGCTGTTTACATGTAATAAATAAAGTATGTAGAAATAGGTAAAGACTCAAATGCACTTAATAAACACACTATTTTAAAAATAGGTAGCTAAAAATTGAAAAATTGCTAGCACAAAGCCTTACATAATAGGCATTCATTAAATATTGATCTCCCTGTTTTCTTTCATTTTTAACCCTGTGTATTTAGAAGATGGGTTTGTTAAAGTCCTTTTCATAGCAAAAAGGAAAAAAAAGTGCTTAAGTAAGAAGAGTTAGTCCTTGGATCACCCATTTCATTGTTTATTTTGGGAAAGAAATGTGGTACAACAGAAATATTATTAACCAGACCAATCTAGACTCAAATCCCAGCTAGCTGTGTGGCCTTAGGTAAACTCTTTAATTTTCTGAGGATTGGCTTCTCATTCTTAGAATAGAAAATAATCTGAATATTCAAGGCAGTGGATGATAACACTGCCTTGCAGAATCATTCTGACAATTTAGGATGAGGCCATTAAATATTCAGTTCATTGCATTTGTATAGTTTTGGTTCCAAGCAACCTTCTACCCATGTAATTTCCTAGGTATCTCTCTCTGGAGGGAGATTTTGTAGTAAGCACATGGGCTTCTGGACCTTCTCAGTCATTTCTCAGTGGAACCAATGACTCTTATTTACCTAACCATGTTGCTTTACCATAGAAAAAGAATGCACCATTTTTACAGACATAGGCATGCTGGTTACCAGGGTAGTGGGGCCTCATCCTAAATTATTATACTTTATCTTATGAATGTGATTGACTTTCACTGCTTCTCTTAGAGACTTTGTTTAGGTGCAGATGAAATTAAATTTTGGAGCCTACAAAGCTGAGGACTAGAAGCTGAAGGTTATACATTTTAGTAACCCAAGGAGATCTTCTGGATAGAGTGGGTGAACTTTTTTCCCTGACCACTCTACATCTGCATTCCCATTAAAATTTAAATTTAATCATTATTAAAGTAATGAGCGAATAATTTTAAAAATAAAAAATAATACTTGGCTTATAATGAAAAACTCCTAACTCCTGCTGCTCAGAGGCAACCACATTCAACTCTTTAAGCTATTTCTTCTGGTGTTCGCCTCCATGTTTCTAAATTGCATGCATCTTGTATTAATTTCTTGGTTTTTAAAGTTTTAGACATTTTCTGTTTATTTCATACTGCAGAAGAAGAGGATTTTGCAACCCTATACACCAACTAATCCATATCCCTACTGTCAGACCCCCCATATGCTTATAATACAATTTTTGTTGAGAGCAGTTGAATCATTACAATGGTTATATAAATATTATTCATAACTGAGACATTGTTCGTTTGAGTATTATAGTTGTGCATCTTTTTTCTTGCATTAACTTTTGCTTTTTTCTAATTAACATTGAGGAAGGGCCACTCTATAAGATCATGCCGTATAACCTAGTTAACGAGTGCTCCAATCTCAGCAAATGACGTACTCTAAATATTCTACTGGAACAGACTCTGGAGTCCTTTTAAAATGTTGTCCATACCCCCTTCAAATGCCCATTTTGAAATTTGTTTACTTACACCTACAAGCCCTATGCTCTGAAATCTCCTCTCAACCTGGAGATCCTGCTGACTCCAAGGCAATTCCTGGAAGAGACCTTAGGTTTTATTCAAGTACACTAAAAAAAAAAAAAAAAAAAAAAAAAATCACACTGGACTGTACTGAGAATCTGGGATGGGATGGTTTCAGCCTCTGGCTGGTGAACATCTCTTTTCTCTTCTTGCATGCTATTCTTCTTCTTCTTCTTCTTCTTCTTCTTCTTCTTCTTCTTCTTCTTCTTCTTCTTCTTCTTCTTCTTCGTCTTCTTCTTTTTTTTTTTTTTTTTAAGATTTTACTTATTTATTTGACAGAGATACAGCGAAAGAGGGAACACAAGCAGGGGGAGTGAGAGAGGGAGAAGCAGGCTTCCCGCCAGGCAGGGAGCCCGATGTGGGACTCAATCCCAGGACCCTGGGATCATGACCGGAGCTGAAGGCAGACGCTTAACCACTGAGCCACCCAGGTGCCCCCACATGCTGTTCTTCTTAATGACAAGGTTTATTTCTAAATTCTGAGTTTGGGTCTTCATTTCCTCAACATTTACTACTGTTCTGGTTTGGTTATGTTTTTCACAAACTCCTCTGAATAATTTCAAACATACTAGGATTTTGTCATGTTTATTTCTTCTTGGAGATAGATCTCCTGAGGCCTTGGTCCTGCTGTAATGAGGACTGGCTGGTCCAAGGCTGGTGGCACAGCTGTCCTGCTAGGAATCCCCTCCCCTTCCCCACCACAGGGAAGGCTGTCCACCTCTCTCTTCCTGGAGGCTCTGCTTCCTGCAGTGCATGTTTTTGTCTTTCCTGATTTACTCCTTTGTTTGAGGCAGCATATCGTTCAGTAGATTCCTGGGAAAGGATTCCTGGTAGGTACTTCTATTTACATTTTTTATGACCTAAAATATCTTTGTCTTATTTTCACACTTGCTAGTTTGATTTGGTTCAGTATTAGGGTAGAAATTCCTTTTTTTCAAATTTTGAACACATTGTTCTGTTATTTTCAACTTCCAGTGATGAAGTTGGGAAGTCTGATGCTATAACTGATTATCTTTTCATTATTTTTATTACTAGCTTTATTCAATGATCATTTTAAACTGATTCTTGATCCTTTATAAAAGATGAGGATTTCTTTTTTTACTCTGATGATGTTTAAAATCTATCCTTTATACCTATTATTCATGAATTTTATATGATGTGGTTTGATGTAGGATTTGTCTGTGGGTCCCTTAAACCTAGAAATACATGCCTTTCAGTTCTGGAAAATATTCTTGTTTTATCTTTTGGTAATCTATCTTCTGTTTACTCTAAATTTCTGGAACTTTCTTTCTTTCTTTCTTTCTTTCTTCTTTCTTTCTTTTTAAAGATGTTATTTATTTGAGACAGAGAGAGAGCGAGCTAGAGAGAGAGCACGAGTTGGTGGGGAGGGGCAGAGGGAGAGGAAGAAGCAAACTCCCTGCTGAGCAGGGAGCCCGATGTGGGGCTTGATCCCAGGACCCCGAGACCGATGACTTGAGCCGAAGGCAGACGCTTAATGGAGTGAGCCACCCAGGTGCCCCTGGAACTACGATTTTTGAGATGTTGGACTCCCTGTACTGTTTCAATAAATAAAATTTTACTATCTTTGTATTTTTCACTATCTTGGTGTTTTATTTCTACTTTGTACTCCATTTTTCAATGCTCCCATTTGAAAGGATTGAGAACCTGCCACCCCAAAATACGCCAATTTGGTATGTTGACCCTTTTGAGTTAAAAGCGCTTAAGAAACAGGTGCAAGAGAGGCACTCTGACCCTCTCATCTTTTTCCCCCTAAAAAGAGAAGATAAAATTCCCACATGAAAGATAATCTCCCTGCACATTCTCATCACCAGAGGCAGGAATTAGGCTGAAAAGAATCTGGACAAATAAACCTTGTTAAAATAATCCTCGGGCAGTGGTGGTGGGAGCCCCGCGGGCGCGGCGCCGTCACTCGCAGTCTGGCGGCGGCAGCGGCACAGCGCTGGGCGCACATCGCGCCTTCGCAGAAGCAGCGGCCGCAGCGGCCGAGGCGCCCCCGCCGGCCCAGCCCCTGCGCCGGTGCAGCCGCCCTCGCTCCCCGCGCTCTTCTTCCCTTCGCTCGCACCATGGCTGATCGGCTGACCGAACAGCAGACTGCTGAGCTCAAGGAAGCTCTCGCCCCATTTGACGAAGGTGGCGATGGAGCCATCGCAACAAAGGAACTTGGAACCGTCACGAGGTCCCTGGGTCAGAACCCAACAGAAGCCGAGGTGCAGGATGTGATCAACGAGGTGGATGCTGACGGAAATGGCACCATCGACTTCCCAGACTTTTTGACTAGGATGGCCAGAAAAGTGAAAGACACAGTGAAGAAGAAACTCACGAGGCCTTCCGAGTCTTCGACAAGGATGGCAACGGTTACGTCAGCGCGGCGGAGCTACGTCACGGCATGACCAATTTAGGAGAAAAACTAACAGATGAAGAAGTAGATGAGGTGATCAGAGAAGCAGATATTGATGCAGATGGGCAGGTCAACTATGAAGAATTCGTGCAGATGATGACTGCAAAATGAAGGCCTACTTTCAACTCCTTTTCCCCTTCTAGAAGAATCAAATTGAATCTTTTACTTACCTCTTGCAAAAAAAAAAAAAAAAAAAAGTTCATTTACTCATTCTGTTTCTGTATAGCAAAACTGAATGTCAAAAGTACCTTCTGTCCACACACACAAAATCTGCATGTATTGGTTGGTGGTCCTGTCCCCTAAAGATCAAGCTACACATCAGTTTTACGATATAAATACTTATACTACCTTAATGATAAGGAAGCACCTAATGGACTCCTTGCAGTTCCATTTGCTCATGATTAATACACTGTTTGGGCTGGCCAGTTTTTCATGCATGCAGCTCGACAATTGAGCACAGTCAGGCATTTGTATTAAAAACAAAAAATGAAAAAAACAAATTTAAAATTAAAAAAAATAATAATAATCCTTATCTTCCTTTAGCCTTCCTGGATATTTTAGTTACTCATTTCACAGTTACTGTTCTTTGTGCAACCTAGCATACAAGCATGTAGGCCTGACCATTTTGTGGGTCTGGAGGCTTCCATGTACATGGAAAAATATAATTTGTATACTTTTTTCCTATTAATCTCTCTTATGCAAACTTAATTCTCAGGCCCAGTGACAGACCTTAAAAGGGTAGAAGACAAGTTTTGCCTCTTTTACATGTTAAAAGGTTTATTTTTTTAATCATACTTTTAATTTTCTTTCTTTTATTTGTAGCAAAACATCCTTTGCTTGTTTTGTGTATGCTTTTGCTTCTTTTAGATTGTTGTAGCATCTGTTCTTACCTCTTTAACAAAATTAATTTAAATGTTTTAGAGTTTCCTTTTGTTTCCTCCCTTATTTTTGTTTTCTCTGTGTTTCTGTTTTTCTGTTTGTTCAATTTCTGCCTTCCATGCTAAAACTTCCCTTTCCTGTCTGGTGGTTTTTGGTTGCTTAATTTTAAAGAAAATGTTACTGGGAACTCTGTTTCTGGGAACACATCTGCCAGTTTGTGGACCTTGCCATAAGGTGATTGGATGTGGGTTCTGGCTCTCCCACCAGGACACTCCCAAAATAATTTCTGAAGTCTTTTCTTTTGGGTAGGTCAGTTTCCCCAGAAAGAAAGCCTCCAATTTCTTACCTAATTATATAAAATTTACTGAAAGCATTTTAGGAGTCCAGCAAGAAAAAGGTGCTGGTGAAGGGAATGGAGAAGCGGGGAACAGCAGATTTTTATCAGCCCTCTAAAAGTTAAGAGCTTTTTGGAAAATGAGCTAAATCTTACTCATTTTAGTATTCTTTGTGGCATTGAGCTAGATCCCTTACATATTGTGACATGGGAGTGCATGGGCAGTTTGACTGGGATATTTGTCACACTCTTGAGTGTATGCTTGAATATCCATGTGCAACCCTTTAAAAACTGAAAGAGGATGAATGGCCTTCACCGATAGAGAAAGCCTGCTCTTGCAGGCTGAGTATCCAGCTGAGTATCCAGCTACAAGACAGAAGATAAAGTAGTTAACATGCATAAAGTACTTAAATTAGTTCCTGGCACAGGAACTATTATTAGAGTCATAACTACCAATGATTTTTTTTTTTAAGATTTTATTTATTTATTTAACATAAAGACTGAGACAGAGCATGAGCGCGGGGGGGAGGAGACAGTGGGAGAGGGAGAAGCAGGCTCCCTGCTGAGCAAGGAGCCCAATGCAGGACTCGATCCCAGGACCGTGGGATCATGACCTGAGCTGAAGGCAGATGCTTCATCGAGTGAGCCACCCAGGCATCCCATAACTATCAATGATTTTAAATCAACTTATTAATTAAATAAATGTCTTTTGAGCCTACATATATATATTTGAATAATGCTCTTCCCTCAAGTATCTTATAGTCTAGGAGAGACACATAAAAAATTGATAATAAAATACTTAGGAATAAATTTAACCAAGGAGGTAAAAGAGCTATATGCTGAAAATTACAAGACATTGATGAAAGAAATTGAATACATAAATGGAAAGATATCCCATGTTCATAGATCAGAAGTATTAATATTGTTAAAATGTCCATACTATACAAAGCAATCTGTAGATTCAGTGCAATCCCTATCAATTCCAATGACATTTGTAACAGAAATAGGGGGAAAAAAATCCTAAAATTCATATGGAATCACAAAAGACCCCAAAGAGCCAAAGTAATCTTGAGAAAGAAGAACAAAGCTAGAGGCATCACACTTCCTGTTTGAAACTTTGTTATAAAGCTATAGTAATCAAAACAGTATGGTACCAGCATAAAAATAGACACATAGACCAATAGAACAGAACTGAGAGCCCGGAAATAAACACATATACATATAATCAACTAATATTTGAGAAGGGACTTAAGAAGACTCAATAGAGGGGTGCGTGGGTGACTCAGTTGGTTAAGCCTCTGCCTTTGGCTCAGGTCATGATCTCAGGGTCCTGGGATTGAGCCCCAATTTGGGCTCCCTGCTCAGCATGAAGTTTTTTCTCCCTCTCCCTCTGCCCCCTACCCCGTGCTCATGCTCTGTCTCTCTCTGTCTCAAATAAATAAATAAAACCTTAAAAAAAAAAAGACTCAATAGAGAAAGGATACTCTTTTCAATAAATGGTGCAGGGAAAACTGGATAACTGCATGCAGAATAATGAAATTGGGGCTGCATGGGTGGCTCAGTCAGTTAAGTGTCCTACTCTTGATTTCAGCTCAGGTCATGATCTCAGGGTTGTAAGATCAAGCCCTGCGTGGGGCTCCGTGCTGGACATGGAGCCTGCTTAAGACTCTCTCTCTCTCTCTCCCCCTTTCTCTCTGCCCCTCTGCCACCTCCCTTTCTAGAAAGGAAGAAAGAAAGAAAGAAAGAAATTGGACTCCTATGCCAGTCACAAAAAATTAACTTAAAATGGATTAAAGGCTTAAATGCATGACCCCAAACTGTGAAACTAGAAGAAAACATGGGGGGAAAAGTGCCTGGACATTGGCCTTTGCAAAAATTTTTTGCACATAATATCAAATGTGTAAGCAACAAAAGCAAAAATTAAAAAAAAAAATAGTGGGACTACATCAAACTAAAAGCTTCAACACAACAAAAGAAATGATCAGCAAAATAAAAGGGCAACTTACGGAATGGAAGCAAATATTTGCAAACCATTTATCTGATAAGGAATTAATGTCCAACATATATAAGAAGTTTATATAACTCAAGGGCAAAAAAACCAAATAATCTAATTAAAATATGGGCAGAGGGACTGAATAGACATTTTTCCAAAGAAGACATACAGATGGCCAATGGATACATGAAAAGATGCTAAACATCACTAATCATCAGGGAACTGCATATCAAAACCACAATGAGGGCGCCTGGGTGGCTCAGATGGTTAAGCGTCTGCCTTCGGCTCAGGTCATGATCTCAGGGTCCTGGGATCGAGCCCTGCATCCGGCTCCCTGCTCCTTGGGAGCCTGCTCCTCCCTCTGCCTCTCTCTCTCTCTCTGTCTCTCATGAATAAATAAATAAAATTTAAAAAACAAAACAAAACAAAACAAAACCACAATGAGACATCACCTCATACCTGTTAGAATGGCTATTATCAAGAAGACAAGATATAACAAGTGCTGACAAGGATGTAGAGAAGAGAGAACTCTTGCGCACTATTGCTGGGAATGTAAATTGGAAAACACTATGGAAAACAATATGGAGGTTCCTCAAAAAATTAAAAATAGGAGTACAATATGATCCAGCAATCCCACTTCTGGTTATATATCTGAAGAAAATGGAACCACTACCTCTACCTCTAAGAGAGATGTGCACCCCTAGTTTACTGCAGCATTATTTATGATAGCCATGACCTGGGAACAACCTAAGTTGTCCCATCAACAAATATATGGATAAAGAAACTGTGATGCACACGCACACACACGAATATTCTTCTAACATAAGAAGGAAGGAAATCCTGCCATATGTGATAACTTGGATGGACCTTGAGGGCAGTATGCTAAGTGACATAAGTCAGGCAGAGAAAGACAAATACTGTATGTTCTCACTTACATGTGGAATACAAAAAAGTTGAACTCAAAGAAATAGAGAGTAGAATGGTGGTTGCCAAGGGTGGGGAAAAGGGAGAAATGGAAGTGGTTCATCACAGGGTACAAACTTCTAGCTATAAGATAAATAAGTTTTGGGAATTTAATGTGCAGCATGACGACTATAATTAACAATATTGTGTTATATATTTGAAAGTTGATAAGAGAGTAGATCTTAAATCATCTTTCTCACCACATACACAAAAATGGTAGTTATGTAAGGGGATGGAGGTATTAATTAACCTAATTGTGGTAATCCTTTCACAAAATATACAGTTGTATTAAGTCATTGAATTGTACACCTTAAAATAAAATTAACATGTTATGTATTAATAATATCTCAATAGTTCTAGGAAAAATATAAATAATTAGGGATAACACCCACAGGATGAAAAACAGAGAATGAGAGAATGAATATCTGTGTTACTCAAGAGAATAACAGAGACCCGGTGAACCTTGCTCAAGGGTAGAATGAATTCTTTCTCCATTCGAAGAGAATCAAGGACTCCTTCCTGCCAAGTGTCTGGGGCTTCAACCAATACACATTTGCTTTGGTTTTTATTCTACTTCAGAAAGGTGCTCTGAGGCCCTTTAATTCATGTAGCACAAATATTTCCTCTGAGAGGTGGCTCACTCGGATATTTGTTTCCTCCTTGATAGTATATATTTAAAGATGTGCTAACATTTAAGGACAGGTTTTATTTTCATAGAGACAGGAAGCATACACCACTTAGAATACTTTTGATAAGAATTTTAGCTGTTTTCTGTTACCCTTAAAGAAACAAGGTACCCAGAGGACTTTAGCAATAGGAAGCTAAAATGAATAGCATTATCCCGCAAGAGGATTAAATAGGGTAGAGGAAAGCATTAGCACATAATATAAAATGATGGGAAACTAGGTTAGTCCTCTTAGCAGGCTGGATTGTTGTCCTTTGAGGGGCAGCTCTGAGACCTACTAACGCATTTCCACAGTGGCTGCTGATCATCCCTGCATTTCTATTCCTTGCTGAGATCAAGGGTGCCTTATGTTCTCAATAAAGATGCCAGGCTTGAAAAGAAGTTGATTTTGTAAAAACTAGCTTATTGAAAGGAAGATCTTGACTAGCTATTGGCATCATTACCAATATATTGCTTTGCTTGTTGGTCATGCGTACAGGGGTCATGCAGAAAGGGAGCTTCTTCTCCAGGCAGTGGCACTCAACTGCCTTCAGTTACAAGGGAATAGAAGAATGATTTAGGCAAATATTATTTATTCAAAAAAGTTTACTGAGAGCCTTTCTGGTGTGAGGCACTGTGTAGGCCCTGGGACACAATGTGATTCCAGTATGTCATGGATTTTGATAGATACACAATCCAGTAGACGAGATAGCCAGCGATGAAATAAGCACACACAAAAATCTAAATTGCAACAGTAATAGGGCAATCAAATAGATAAGCATAGTGCTATGGATTTTAGAAGAGACATTTTTAAGGAAGTGACAAGTAAAAAGGAGTGAGTAGGTATGAACCTGTAGAGGATGCGGGGAAGTATGTGTTAGGCCCTGGCCCTGGGGTAGGAGGGAAGTGGTGAGGGGCACTGAGAAAAGGCAGGTGGAATGAATTTGGGAAGAGGATGGTATGAACATAGGCATCAGACCATAGCAGCTTTTCACTCTGATAGGTTTTATGGATCATTAAGGTGTTCTGTCTTTGTCCTAAACACAAAGGAAAGGCATTCAAAGGCTTTAAAAGGGGGTGTGTATGATGTCTTCATACACCTGTGTTTTGAAAAGATCATTATGGCTGCAATCTGAAAAATGATTTGGAGAGGGTGGATGATAGAGCATGTATCACTGATCAAACCTTATTGAGAACTGTTACATGAAAGCAACATGTAATTTATAAGAGAATAAAGCTGAAAAGGATGTCAAGAAATTTAATCCGATATTCTCTTTTCAGACTAGCGGATGTTGCAAACTTTCAGGACAAATGACTTCATAAAGTCTCCCAGAAGAGAAAATCCGCCATATCTCTTGGGAGCAGATACTGACATTTGACTTTATTGCCAGGGAGCTCATTTCAGTGTTTTAAAATGCTGTGCGTCTTATTGGATAACCTTCACAATAACATTGAAAAGCAAGTTGCTATCATAATTTCAGTTTTACCGATGTGGAGTTTAAGAAGTTAGGCACAGTGAGTAGTGTCATATCTGGGGTCATGAAAAATATTTTGTAGCAGCTAATTGATGACTTTCTTCCTAACCTTCTGGTTCTCGGAGTTGTCCAGATGACTTTGCCAGAAATGTCCCAGAACACTTAAAGTTGGACAGATGTCAAGTATGTTTTCATTTTGGGGGCATCTCCCTAAAATTATTCTAAGCATGAGGCTACTCCCTCCATGCTACCTCAGTTTTTACTTTTTACATTCACATTATGTGCATTTTTTTTACTTAATTTCCCCAATCTCTCCTTGTTACTTATTAACCTTTAAAAGCAGGTTTATAAACAATAGTTTTATGAACTCATACACATTTTGTTAAGTTCTCCCCTTCTCCGTACGGACCCAACAAAAGCTGTGTGTCCAATGCAGTGCAAATAGTAACATTTTCAAAGGGTTGATGTGTATTAGTTAACCTCATGGAAAATGCTGTACATAAACTTTGGCCTTCTAATGCAAACTTTGTCCATTTTCTTTCCTTAGGTGATAAAACATGAAATCTATTAATTATTTTAAACATGAAAGTATAACTAATGTCTTTCCATAAGGTTTAATTTTAATTAGTATCTCTGGTTTGACCTAGATTTGTAATATTGACTTCCCATGTTTTAGTGTTTCCAAGAAGCTTTAAATATATTTTATGTTATAAAACAATTCTTGGAGAACATCAATGGGAACACGTTCCTTCTTTCTCTCTCCTCCCAATTAGGCATAATTCTGGTTTAGAATCTGAACTCAGGACTTTTCATTAGCTCTTCTTAAATGGCATTAGAGAAGGTAGTTTAAATAGTTTGAGAATGCATCATAGTATGGCATTATCAGAGAAGAAAGTATTCATATCATAAAATGTATCATAATAGATGCTGAAATTCACCTTTGAAATGTTGGCAAAGCATATAATGCTATATCTGGGTCATTCAGCTATTATTTCCTGGATAATGTAACCAAAACCACTTATTTGTTTTTAACTATAACATCCAAGTAAGAGAGAAAAGCCTTGGGCTCTTTGAGATTTTTTACATAAACCTCTATACCATGTTAGGCTAGTACATTTTCCTGGAGAGATTTCTAATTTTACGATCATTTAGTCAAAGTATTTTGAATTCTTTAGATCCCAGAATGAGCTTAAGTAGCAGTCTGAATGACTGAACTTAGTAAATAAATGTTTAAGGAAGAACAGGATAGTAACAGGTCTCAAAGTATCTCTCCCAAATTAGTTAATAACTTTACAGTTTAGAAATTTAGCAGACTCTGTTTTAACCAAGGACTTAAGATTAATATCTTGATGTATGATACAACTGTGGTATTAAAACTGTGCTCTGGAGAGAAACTCCATGCTCTTTGATCATATGTACCATGATGGAATAAAAACCTGTGAAAATATAAATTCCATAATGTTTATAAGGTGGGGACATAATCTTTATTCAACATAGTCATTTATTATACCTTTAGTGTTTAATAAGTATTCAGTTTTAAGCAACTACTGATTTGGTAAATATTCAGTTTTAAGCAACTACTAATTTGTTTGACATTTATTGAGCATCTAGAAGCAAATCTAGTATAGAACACACACAAAGAAACATACACATTAAGGCAGAATTCTGTAATGAATTCTATTACATTGTTGGGCCTACACTGCGTTCCGAATTTTGATTTAAGCAAATGTGTTGGGTCTTCCCAGTCCAGATGCCTTTAACTCTGAAGTTAGTTAGTTAAGTTAGTTAAGCATAATTGAAATTAACCCAAAGAATAAAATAAATATCCATGAGTCCATATTGATATAAATACTTGAAAAACTATATAAATGGTATAGAAGGTCCAACACTTCTTTATAGAAGAATTTCATTTAATAAGTGCTGAAGGAAGGTAGGAAATAGAAAATCACTATTATAACAACACAATAATAATTGCTACAGGCAAGACCCACCAATGGATGCTACAATTAAAGGGTGCAAGTTTAAAGAGGAACAGAAGAGTCTTACCGTTAATCTCTTCCAAAGTAGTAACTTTATAGTAAATAAGCCTTTAAATATAACAAAATATTCTCTTGATTTCCATCAGTTTTCCTTGCATACAAACCAATTTCAGCATTTTCCCTGGAGAAGAATGAGAGTATCTTTAGAGCAGGCATCAAGTGAGAAATGCTTGTAGTCTCAAGACCCACCTGGGTGCTTACTTCTTCAATAAGTTCTGATGTCTTCAAAGTACTTTCTTTGCAAAGAAGGTTGTTAATAAGTCTTGTTATGTGGGTATTATTATCTGCAAAGTGCAATATTAAGGCTCTTGTTGTTGTTCAAGCTGACTTATAATATGTAATACCTAAGTGCTGTTCTTTTTGCTAGAATATCTTATATAAGAAAATGATAAAGCAGTTCTTAAATTTCTTGTATGTCATATAAAGTACTTGTGGTAGAAGAATGATAAGAGGGGCCATTGTTTTTCTCTTTATGGCTAGTAATTTTGCTGTACTATTCTGTTCATGATTACATATCAGTTCTGTGTATGTTTCTGAGTATACATATACACATAGCATGTTCAATAATACCATTAACAATTTAATTCATATAATATTCATAAAATTAACATAATTATAACATAATGTAATGGTTATGATCTGATATATGATATGATATGATATGATATGATATGATATGATATGATATGATTCAGGAGAAAGATGTTCAGCAACATGTTTCCTAGAAAGAACTTTGGATCTAGGATTCATACCTTGTCAAATCTCAAAAATTCTTTATTTTCAACCATGGAAAATGTTTGGCAGTTGATAGCTTTTTTTTGCATTTTTAACTTTTTTAGATTCAGAACTATAAGAAAACTGTGGGTTTTTTTTTTAAGATTTTATTTATTTTTTTGACAGAGAAAGAGATAGTGAGAGCAGGAACACAAGCAGGGGGAGTGGGAGAGGGAGAAGCAGGCTTCCTGCGGAGCAGGGAGCCCGATGTGGGGCTTGATCCCAGGACCCTGGGATAATGACCTGAGCTGAAGGCAGACGCTTAATGACTGAGCCACCCAGGCACCCTGTTTTTGTTTTTTCTTAAATCTTAGTGAAGCCTTGTGTTGTGCAGTATGACCAGTGTGATTAACGAGAACAGAATGTGTTTAGGGTACTTCATTTTTCCTTAATATATTTTTTATTCATGGTTTTCATTATGAATGGATCAAAGATAATTTATCATGCATGTTTTTATACACAGTTTTGGAAGTTTTTCTTCTGCAGAAATTCTGAAGATGCAAAGTTGCCATTTTGTTTGCAGTTCCTCCTCTCAGAACATGAAGATTGCACTAAGTCCTTTTCTTGAAATATTTGAGGCCTAAATATAATTAACTAATAGAAAAGCACCATTCTTAAAAACTATATTATTTATAGTGATAAATACTAGTACATGAAACAATTCTACAAAGATTAGTATAATTTTAATCTCTATTACTCTGTTTTTTGTTATTAATTAGAAATTATTAGGCTAAGAAGTATTATATTTGTAATAGTTATGTATTGCTATGTCAGAAGCTACCCCAAAATTTAGTGGTTTAAAATAATAAGCATTTACTATCCTCAGTTTCTATGGGTGAGTGATTTCACATATCTTATCTTGGACATTCTGGATCATGGTGTAGAGGTTGCAGTCCAGATGTTGGTCAGGGATGCAGTCATTTGAAACCTTAGCAGGGGCTAGAGGACCTACTTCCAAGTTGGCTCACACAAATGACTGGCAGGCTGGTGCTGGTTGTTGGCTAGAAGCCTCATTTCTCCCTACATGTTCTTCTTCACAGGCTATTTATGTGTCCTCAGAACATGGTGGCTGGTTTCTCCAAAAAGGTGACTCGAGAGAGAGCAAGGTAGCAGCTTCAATGTCTGTTTTGACATAGCCCTGTGAAATGGGAGGCTCACAAATCCACATTCATTCTGGTTCCTCACTGGTCTCTACTAGAGTGGCAGATGTTTGCCCTCTGTACTAGTTACCCCTGAGATGGTTCTTTATGATAGTTTGGAGCATCATGCTGGTTCAACCACTAGTGGCCATTTGCCAAGACTATTTGTCTAGTATTGGAGTTTCCCTACACTGCAATATCGTTCTTGTTCATTCAATGATGCTTATAGCAATTGTTCGAAATTTTTCCAGTTTTATGATTCATACTATTCCTTCATAAGAAGTAGAGAACATTTTTTTTAAATTATTGAAAGCAAATGCCTTTTTTTCCCTTCAAATATTTGTATATATGTGTAATAGTTTCAGCAATTAAAAAAAGTTAAAAAATTTAAGAGGTTAGTTTTCAAATACCTACAAAATTCTGCTGCATTTAAATTTTTATTTGATATCAGTTCCATGTAATTGCTGAACATCTGCATGCCTTCAAGTTATTAGGGTCCTGTATCCAGTTGGTTCCACCAGAGAAGCAGAACCATCAGGAGATGTATATTAAGAGATTTATTGCAAGGAGTTGGCTTATGTAATTATGAGGGGTGGTCCCACAAGTCTGAAATCTGTAGCCTAGGATGTCAGGAAGGGCAGGCTGGAGCTCTGCACTGAAGTGCTATCCCCAGGCTGAATCTCTTCTTAATCAGGAAAGCCTCTGGAATGCCTGGGTGGCTCAGTTGGTTAAGCATCTGCCTGCAGGTCAGGTCATGATCCCAGGGTCCTGGGATAGAGTTCCACATCGGGCTCCTTGCTCGGCGGGGAGCCTGCTTCTCCCTCTGCCTGCCACTCCCCCTGCTTCTACTGTCACTCTCTCTCTCTCTCTAGCAAATAAACAAATAAAATATTTAAAAAAAATCAGGGAAGCCTCAGTCTCACTTTTTTAAAAAAATATTTTATTTATTTATTTGTCAGAAAGAGATCACACAAGCAGGGGGAGCAGCAGGCAGAGGGAGAAGCAGGCTCCCTGCTGGGCAAGGAGACCGCCGTGGGACTGGATCCCAGGACTCTGGGATCAGGACCCGAGCCGAAGGCAGATGCTTAACCGTCTGACCAGGTGTCCAGCCTGTCTCACTCTTAAAGACTTTCAGCCATTGAATGAGGCTCACCCAGATTATCTAGGGTAATTAATCTCTCTTACTTAAAGTGAACTGATTATGGACTTCAATCACATTTAGGAAATACCTTCACATCAACACCTAGATTAGTTTTTGGTTGAACAACTAGGGACTTAGCCTAGCCAAGTAATACGTCTAGACAATTTTAGGACCCAAAGTGTTTGTTCCCAGAATTTCTCCATGTTGCTCATGACCTAATTTTTGTCCTTCATCTCTTTAATCCTAGGGGTTCAACGTGCATGGTTACCTGATATTTTTGGATATTTAAATGAATGGATTCTAATCTACAAAGAAGAGTCACTATAGTCAGTATATTCTAAATGTAGGAAATGCATGTTCATATAAGTCATACATAATGGTATTAATTACTTTAAATCTTTGCTAGTTCAGACTTTATATTTACCCAGAACCTTCCAAAGACCAGTCTCTTCTGAATTTAAAATATAACCAAGAAATCTTGATTTATGCTCAAATAGTTTTTTAAATGCCACAAAAAAGTCATTTACTGATGATTTCCTTCATCTCCTGAAACTAAGTTTTTCTAAAACATGTGTTGCATTTGTTTGATACTACTGTGAATGTATAATTTCTGTATTAAGTCTACCTCTTTTTTTTCACTGACCCACTACAATTATAGTATTTACTTTGCTTCACTATATCATGTCAATGATGTCAAATCAAAGCCTTAATATACATAAAGGTAAGAATTTTATCTATGAAAAATCATTGCTACTTGTAAAGAAATTTAACAGTTCTTTTGAGTTTGAGTTCCAGTAGCAGATATGTAACAACTATTATTTTTATATTAGGAGGGGACATAGATAAGTTTATCAATTCACTAAAAGGCTGAACATTTCTACCACAGATGATCACTTGACACTTAATTGTTCATAAGGCATTCATCCAGATGAAGCGGAAGAGACTTACTTTAATTTTTCAGAGTATCATGAATGTGAAAGCCCCAAAATGTTAAATCTTCAGAAAGAATGCCCAGGCCCCCTGAGAGTATGTCACAGATCACAAAGGGGTCTGCACTTCTACTCAAACTGCCTTGGGTATAGGAAAAATAGAAAGTGACAATATTTCATAGGCCCTGATACACAACTGAATATTACTTTGAGTGTGAAATAATTGCTGTGGAATTAATCTCATTATCTTCCCTGATTGTCATTGTTCTAGAGATTCCAAGTGATCAAGCTTTATTTTAGCCAGTAATAATAGTAACTAACTATAAGGAGTTGGTGAAATTTTACTCCTTTAGCAGCTGCTACCAGAGTTTCTTACGGAGAGAGTACAGCCCTTATTCTAGTGACTTACATGTAAGCTTTGGTGTAAATGCATCCCTCTGGAGTCTGGAGGTCATGAGGTACCCAAGCTTCAGAGAAGGAGACAAAATTACTCAGGAAAAGAAAAGGAGAGAAATTTAATTGTCCCAGAATGGGATGGGAAGGGGAGAGAGAAGAGGAAAAGCTGGTGACATTGAGTTCACACACTCTACCAACTTGTGGCCCCACTAAGGGTACCAATAAGGGTACTAAGATCACACAAATACTTTGTGTGCATTTTTGCTTTTGGTGGTTTTTTTTTTTTTTTGGATACACCATCATGGGTTGAGTTTCTCTCTGGGTTGTATAGGGTATTAACTCAAGCAACATGCATAGATATAGGAATTGGGGGACAGAGAGGCCTTAGCTAACATCTAGATTGTTTACATTTGTCTGACCCTTTAATTCCCCAACAAATCTGTAGACTATTACCCCACTTTCTAAGTAGAGCATTTGAGCCTCAGAAATTGACCTCTCTGGGAAGTGACAGAATGGCCTCTACATTCATCTCATCACTAGATTTCCTCTGCTCTTTCCCCCAAAACATTCTGCTTCCTTGTTAGTCAAAACAAGTCTTCTTTAAATAAGCTCTTGTAGTGTTCTCTCCCACCCAGAAGTCGGTACCTTCTCTTACAGCATGATTTGACATTTCTCACATGGTTTCTGGTTTAGGGAATGAAGTTGCTATATCAAAATGGCATCTTGCCAGTGACCTCCTGAGTCTGCAGAACCAGTACATCAACAGAACTCCATTTCGTAGGCTCCTTGTGCTACACAAAATGCTTGTTGTTTGCACTAAGCAATGAACTTTCTTTATTGAAAGAGGGTTGAAGGTTTGAGGGTTAAGCTATAGGCGAGAATGGGATTGTGTTTCCCATAAGAGCTTTAGCAGTGGGAAAGTTTGTGCAAGCCTCTTGAAGCATTTTGAACAAGTTTCTTCTCTGTTATAGCCTATATCTAAATCACAACCACTTTCAAAATAATTCCATGATCCAGAGAGAAAGCCCGAGTAGGTGCAGAATGGGCAAGATTAGCTTCATTGCGGTCATTCAAATTGTTATTTTAGATTAAGATGTATTTGTTTTGTGTTTCATGTGAGTGTTTCCTCCTAGTAAGAAGATTAGTGTATGAACTTAGTAAAAACAATTAATGAATGTGCAGTTATTTAATTTAAAATGGTTTCAAATTTGTGTGTTTAGAAAAATATTGTAGATGTATCTATATACTACAATATTTGGTTCAAAAGGTCTGTCCAGTTCTCAGTAGCAAGACTACTGATATCATGACCATATGCTCCATTTGTCACATGCTATTGTTAAGGCACTCATTAAAATGCATATCTGGAGGGCCAGATGTTTCATTTTTATTATGTACCATTTTCTTCACATTTACAATCCATGTATGCTTATATAAAGGCTAAATTTTTATGAATGGTTCTTTACATACTTATGCATATGCTTTGTATCTCTAGTTCGTAAAGAAGCATATATGAGTATATATTTATGGTATATAAACACATGTAAAAATGGATATTTTTGAGGGTGAACTTTTGAATTTATTCCACCCTATTTAAAAAATACATTCTTTTGTTCAAAAGTCAAACTACAGATACCAATATACATGACAATTGGTTGCTCCCTTCCACTTCTTCCTGATATTTTTCCTCCTCCTTTGTTCCAAAATATTGCTTGTGAAGGTCTGATGAAAGGAAGATGCTATTAAAAGAAGGTATGTAAAGGGGCAGAAAACAAAGACTTTTTTTAATTTTTAAAATTTTTTAAAATTTAAATTCAATTAATTAACATATAAGGTATTATTGGTTTCAGAGTTACAGGTCTGTGAATCATCAGTCTTATATAACACCCAGTGTTCATTACATCACATGCCCTCCTTAATGTCCATCACCCAGTTACCCCATCCCCTCCACCCCACATCCCCTCCAGCAACCCTCAGTTTGTTTCCTATGAGTAAGGGTCTCTTATGGAATGGAATATTACTCAGCCATCAGAAAGGATGAATAGCTACCATTTGCATCATGGATGCAACTGAAGGGTATTATGCTAAGTGAAATAAGTCAAGCAGAGAAAGACAATTATCATATGGTTTCACTCATATGTGCAATATAAGGAATAGTGCAGAGGACCATAGGGGAAGGGAGGGAAAATTGAATGGGAAGAATTCAGAGAAGGAGACAAACCATGAGAGACTCTGGATTCCAGGAAACAAACTGAGGGTTATAGAAGGGACGGGGTTGACGGGATGGGGTAACCAGGTGATGGGTATTAAGGAGGGCATGTGATGTGATGAGCACTGGGTGTTATATACAACTAATGAATTGTTAGACAGTACATTAAAAACTAATGATGTACTATATGTTGGCTAATTGAACATAATGAATTTTTTAAAAAAAAGAAGAGTCTTTTATGGTTTGTCTCCCTCTCTGGTTTTGTTTTATTTCTTTCCTCTCTTCCCCTATGATGCTCTGTTTTGTTTCTTAAATTCCACATATGAGTGAGATCATGTGATAATTGTCTTTCTCTTATTGACTTATTTTGCTTAGTATAATACCCTCTAGTTCCATCCACATCGTTGCAAATGGCAAGATTTCATTTTTTTAATGGCTGCCTAATATTCCATTATATATACCACATCTTCTTTATCCCTTCCTCTATCGAAGGACATCTGGGCTCTTTCTATAGTTTGGCAATTGTGGACATTGCTGCTGTAAACACTGGGGTGCTGGTGCCCCTTCGGGTCGCTACATTTGTATCTTTGGGGTAAATCCCTAGTAGTGCAATAGCTGAGTCATAGGGTAGCTCTATTTTCAACGTTTTGAGGAACTTCCATACTGTTCTCCAGTGTGGCTGCACCAGCTTGCATTCCCACCAACAGTGTAGGAGGGTTCCCCTTTTTCCCCATCCTCACCAATGTGTGTTGCTTCCTGAGTTGTTCATTTTAACCATTCTGACCAGTGTGAGGTGATATCTCATTGTGGTTTCAATTTGTATTTCCCTGATGCTGAGTGATGTTGAGCATTTTTTCATGTGTCTGTTGGCCATTTGGATGTCTTCTTTGGAAATATGTCTGTTCATGTCTTCTGCCCATTTCTTGATTGGATTATTTGTTCTTTGGGTATTGAGTTTAATAAGTTATTTATAGCCCTTTATCTGATATGTCATTTGCAAATAGCTTCTCCCATTCTGTTGTGTTTTGGTTTTGTCGACTGTTCCTTTGCTGTGTAAAAGCTTTTTATATTGATGAAGTCCCAATAGTTCATTTTTGCCTTTATTTCCCTTGCCTTTGGAGATGTGTCTAGCAAGAAGTTGCTGTGGATGAGGTCACAGAGGTTGCTGCCTGTGTTCTCCTCTAGGATTTTGATGGATTCCTGTCTCACATTTAGGTCTTTCATCCATTTTGAGTTTATTTTTGTGTACAGTATATGAAAGTGGTCCCGTTTCATTCTTCTGCATGTGGCTGTCCAATTTTCCCAACACCATTTGTTGAAGAGACTGTCTTTTTTCCATTGGACATTCTTTCCTGCTTTGTTGAAGATTAGTTGACCATAGAGTTGAGGGTCCATTTCTGGGCTCTCTATTCTGTTCCATTGATCTATGTGTCTGTTTTTGTGCCAGTACCATATTGTCTTGATGATTACAGCTTTGTCATACAGCTTGAAGTCCAGAATTGTGATGCCACCAGCTTGGGTTTTCTTTTTCAACATTCCTTTAGCTATTTGGGGTCTTTTCTGGTTCCATACAAATTTTAGGATTATTTGTTACAGCTCTATGAAAAAAGTTAATGGTATTTTGATAGGGATTGCATTGAATGTGTAGATTGTTCTAGGTAGCATAGAAATTTTAACAATGTTTGTTCTTCCAGTCCATGAGCATAGATCATTTTTCCATTTCTTTGTGTCTTCCTCAATTTCTTTCATGAGTGTTCTATAATTTTCTGAGTACAGATCTTTTGCCATTTTGATTAGGTTTATTCCTAGGTATCTTATGGTTTTTGGTGCAGTTGTAAATGGGATTGACTCTTTCTTCTGTCTTTTCTCTTTCTTCTGTCTCATTGTTAGTGTATAGGAATGCCACTTATTTCTGTGCATTGACTTTATATTCTGCCACTTTGCTGCATTCCTGTATGAGTTCTAGCAATTTTGGTGTGGAGTCTTTTAGGTTTTCCACGTAGAGTATCATGTCATCTGCAAAGAGTGAGTTTAACTTCTTTGCCAGTTCAAATGCCTTTTATTTCTTTTTGTTGTCTGATTGCTGAGGCTAGGACTTCTAATACTATGTTGAATGGCAGTGGTGATAGTGGACATCTTGCTGTGTTCCTGACCTTAGGGGAAAAGCTCTCAGTTTTGCCCCATTGAAAATGACATTTGCTGTGGGTTTTTCATAGATGGCTTTTATGATATTGAGGTATGTTCCCTCTATCCCTGCAATGTGACGAGTTTTAATCAAGAAAGGATGCTGTACTTTGTCAAATGCTTTTTCTGCATTCCTTTCTTTTATTAATGTAGTGTATCACATTGGTTGATTTGCAGATATTGAGCCACCCTTGCAGCCCAGGAATAAATCCCACTTGGTTGTGGTGAATAATCCTTTTAAGGTACTGTTGGATCCTAATGGCTAGTATTTTAGTGAGAATTTTTGCATCCATGTTCATCAGGGATATTGGTCTGTGATTCTCCTTTTTGGTGCGGTTTTTGTCTAGTTTTGGGATCAAGGTAATGCTGGCCTCATAGAAAGAGTTTGGAAGTTTTCCTTCCATTTCTATTTTTTGAAACAGCTTCAGAAGAATAGGTATTAATTCTTCTTTAAATGTTTGGTGGAATACCCCTGGGAAACTATCCAGCCTTGGGCTCTTGTTTGTTGGGAGATTTTTGATTACTGCTTCAATTTCCTTGCTGGTCATGGGTCTGTTCAGGTTTTCCATTTCTTCCTGTTTCAGTTTTTGTAGTTTATACATCTCTAGGAATGCATACATTTCTTCCAGATTGCTTAATTTGTTGGCATATATTTGCTCATAATGTGTTCTTATAATTGTTTGTATCTCTTTGGTGTTGGTTGTGATCTCTCCTCTTTCACTCATGATTTTATTTATTTGGGTCCTTTCTCTTTTCTTTTTGATAAGTCTGGCCAGAGGTTTATCAATCTTATTAATTCTTTCAAAGAACCAGCTCCTAGTTTTGTTGATCTGTTCTACTGTTCTTTTGGTTTCTATCTTCATTGATTCCTGCTCTGATCTTTATTATTTCTCTTCTCCTGCTGGGTTCAGGCTTTATTTGCTGTTCTCTCTCCAGCTCCTTTAGGTGTCAGGTTAGGTTGTGTATTTGAGACCTTTCTTGTTTCTTGAGAAAGGCTTGTATTACCATATACTTCCCTCTTCAGGCTGCCTTTGCTGCATCCCAAAGATTTTGAAGAGTTGTGTTTTCATTTTCATTTGTTTCCATAAATTTTTAAATTCTTCTTTAATTTCCTGGTTGACCCATTCATTCTTTAGTAGGATGCTCTTTAGCCTCCATGTATTTGAGTTCTTTCCAAATTTCCTCTTAAGTGAGTGAGTTCCAGTTTCAAAGCATTGTGGTCCAAAAATATGCAAGGAATGATCCCAATCTTTTGGTACCAGTTGAGACCTGATTTGTGACCCAGTATGTGATCTATTCTGGAGAATGTTCCATGTGCACTGTTGCTTTACTATGGAATATTCTGAATATATCTGTGAAGTCCATCTGGTCCAGTGTGTCATTCAAAGCCCTTACTTCCATGTTGATCTTCTGCTTAGATGATCTGACCATTGCAGTGAGGGGGGGTGTTAATGTCCCTTACTATCATTGTATTATTATCTATGCTTCTTTGATTTTGTTATTAGTTGGCTTACATAATTGGCTGCTCCCGTTTAGGGGCAATTGTTTACGAATATTTAGGGGCAAATATTTACAATTGTTAGATCTTCTTGTTGGATAGACCCTTTAATTATGATATAGTGTCCTTCCTCGTCTTTTATTATTGTCTTTGGTTTAAAATCTAATTTGTCTGATATAAGGATTGCCACCCAGCTTTCTTTTGGTGATCACAAATTCTTTTTGTTTTTGTTTGTTCTGGAAGTTTTTATCACTCCTTCTATTTTGAATGACATCTTAACTGGATACAGTATTCTTGGCTGCATATTTTTCTCATTTAGCACCCTTAATATATCATGCCACTCCCCATGGTCTATCTTCCCATATATCCCCTCAGATTCACTTCTTTGCATCTCCTACCTTGCAGAAAGTGGTTGCTTTTCTATTCGTAGAGTTGCAGCTATTTTTTTCTTAGATCTCTGGTTGAGTACACAGATGTTCAGAATGATTTAATAGCTCTCTAGCTGAATTCCTGGGACCAGATGAAATTAAGGTCTCCTACTCCTTTGCCATCTTTGCTGCCTCACTGAAAACAAAGACTTTTTATTCTCTGTACTCTGGCCAATTAGTGTTTGAATCAAGGGATTTTCATCTAAAATATTTTATTATTGATTTGAATTGAAGTCATTGACCAGTCACTATCCACTCAATACCATTCTTTCAAATGAATTTATAGTGACACACATAGGAAATATATAGGAAAATTGTGTGTTGCTCAAGATTGAGGGGACAGATAACTGGGTGACTTGTTTTTCCTCTACTGAAGGTTTGGAATTTTAAAATTCTAGGAATGAAAAATTTCCAGCTTATTCAAGAAAAATCTATTTTTCTAAGATAGTTTCTGTTCTATTCAAGAGAAGGCATGCTGGGGCGCCTGGGTGGCTCAGTTGGTTAAGCGACTGCCTTCGGCTCAGGTCATGATCCTGGAGTCCTGGGATCGAGTCCCACATTGGGCTCCCTGCTTAGCAGGGAGTCTGCTTCTCCCTCTGACCCTCCCCCCTCTCATGCTCTCTCTATCTCATTCTCTCTCTCAAATAAATAAATAAAATCTTTAAAAAAAAAGAGAAGGCATGCTGCCACATGAATATAGAAACCTTTAATATTTGTGTTATTCTCTTTTAAATTTCTCTGGGAACAGGTAAATCACCAAAGACTAAAACACATCCTGAAATTGGTTTCTTGTATTTTTTTACGATAAAGAAATAAGTGATACTAGATAAAAACAAATATTTGTCTTATAAGCCGCTTTAGGTTTTGTGGGGAGAGAAAGATATAAAGTGCAAAGAAGGGAACAATAGTATTTTTTGTTTTCATTTTTTCTCCTAAATGGAGAAATGATTAGAATTTTCACTGCAAAAAGAGGACTGATCTTTCTTTTTTTTAAAGATTTTTATTTATTCATTTGAGAAAGAGAGAATATGCACACGAGGCAGGGGGAGGGGCAGAAGGAGAAGGAGAAGCAGACTCCCCACTGAGCAGGGAGACTTACACAGGGCTGGATCCCAGGACCCTGAGATCATGACCTGAGCCGAAGGCAGACCCTTAACCAACTGAGCCACTGAGGCACCCCAGGACTGATCTTTCTTAATACTCTACCTCAAATTTTTCCTTAAGTTTTAATAGGTTGGCCCAAAAAGGACCAATTATTTCTTATTTCTTATCCCTACAAGATTATAGCAAGATATGTAGTAAAATTACTTAATTCAACATACTTTACCAGTCTAACCAAGCAAGTTATTACACATCCTGGGTGAGTAAGTGAGTAATCCTTTGCAAGACTGTAAATCACCCTGAAATTCCCAGAGTCACATGGCTCAATGATATAAGCAAGATAATCAGTTAGTTTATCAAGCTGGCTTTACTGACAAGACCATATTATTTGTGATGTGGTATTCTGTATCATTGTACCATCTTGGAGAGAGAACTGCCTTATAACTTAGCTTGGAGAGAGTGAGTCTTGTTTTAAGCCCCCTTAAAATATGCCTTGCTTCCTGGTTTTGTGGATCAGATTTTTACCAGTTGCTTCCTGACATAGTTCTTCTATCCACATCATCACTGGAGAACCTCAGTGCTGATAAAGTACCTGAAAATCCTGAATCTGACATCTTCCTCACACCTACCTGCTTCATAGCACTGGCTATCACCACCTTCCATCGCAGGTAAGATGGATCTTAGGTAATGAGGTATTAGCAATTGGTGCCTCATTATCTTAAGCCTCTGATGAAGCCTCACCCTCCTCATAAAAGAAGGATGCTGGTTTTTTTGCCAGGAGTTAGCTTCAATTTCTCAATGTATTGCACATATCCACCTGGGTCAAATGTACACACTTGCCATATTTTCTTATTCATGCTTACTTTATGATGGTCTATTAGAGAACAAGCTTTGCAGACACAGAGGCCTGAGTTCAAGTCACTGTTCTGACACTCATTAGCAGTGTGACCTAGGAAAGCTACTTACCCTATGTTTCCTCATCTATAGAGCAGAGATTCTAAAATTGTCCTTACAGGTTTATTATAAAGATTAGGCACTATATGTGATGAGCATCCTATAGCATCTTTTTTTTTTTTTTAAATAAACTTTGTGCCCAATGTGGGGCTTGAACTCATGATCCTGAGATCAAGAGTCACATGCTCTGCCGACTGAGCCAGCCAGAGACCCCAATCCCATAGCATCTAAAATCAATTAATGGTGGGAGGAAAAAAAGTAAGTTGTCTCTGATGGCATGGATAAAAAAAGGAGTAAAATAATGGATTTGGTTACCATCAAAATTCCTAAGCTCTTTCGCTTCGTCATTGATTTAATCCTACATTTGTTTCCCATTCAGAATAGAGGTTTCAGGTCTCAACCACTAACGTTTTCTTTTTTCTTTCTTTCTTTTTTTTTTTTTTAAGATTGATTTATTTATTTGGGAGAGAGAGTGGGGGGAGGGCTAAAGGGAGAGGGAGAGGAAGAGTATCTCCAGCAGATTCCCTGCTGAGTGCGGAACCCAACATGGGGCTCAATCTCATGACCCTGTGATCATGACCTAAGCTGAAATCAAGAATTGGATGCTTAATTGACTGAGCCATCCAGGGGCCCCCCAACCACGAACATTTTCATCCTCCCACAGCATCAGTTTTATCTTGCTTTTTCTCTTTAGAAGAGTTGCCAGGAACTTCCCATTCTGAGTCCTCAAAAAGGCATCCTGAGTTCTTTAGCATTAAGGTCCCTCACTCTTCAAATTTTATCTGCTACCACTTCAAACCAGCTCTTGGATCTAGTCAGGTCAGAGTCCTCACCATTCTCCAAAGATATAGACTTAATCCCCAACCCACTGTTTCTGTCCTCTAGGGGCTCAGAGTGTAGATGAGGAGAAAGACTGACTATGACAGAGGCTAATAAGGAGTTGAGTATCTTTATGAAGAAGTCAATAGTAAAATAGATGAAGAGGTGATTAATTCATCCTGGAGTTGGGGCGTGGTGGGTGGAAGGGCTGGGAAAGGCTTCAGAGAGGAAGCAACACTTGAGTCAGTTGTTTAAGAATGAGCACGAGGGAGCCGCATGACAAAGCCTGAAAGTGAATAGTCTTCATCCAAGGCATTACAGCAGATAGCAACAGGGATGATTGAGAGTGCAGAGACACACCTAATGGAGCTGGCAAGGGCCACCCTGGGAACTTCTTGGCTGTTCTACCAAGAAGCCTAAAAAGAGCAGCCTTCTTTTTCCTGACTTCCTGGTGCAATAATTCTTTGTGCACTTATTTTGGCAATAATTTTTCATTTTCAGTAAAACTCTACAAGCGATTTAGGGGCCCCTAGAAAACCAGGGAAAACCCTGAAGTTCTTTTCTTTCCTTCTCAGTTCTTCCCACACAGTGCAGTACACAAGATTGGAGGCAGCAGGACACGGAGATGAAAAGTATAGATGTAGGGGTTGAGATCCCCCGCTGCTGTTCTCACCATCTCCACTTCTAACTAGGTGAACTTAGGCAAGTTATAGCCTCTCTGAATGTCACTTTCTTCCTCTGAAAATGGGGATAATGCCCCTTTCTACATGATAGCCCTCCCGTGATAATTCAGTAAGTGCTTAACAAATGTTTGCTACTCAGTTATTCAATAAGCATTAACTGACCACCTACTATAAGGCAAGATCTATGTTAAATTCCGATTACACAATGATGAGTTAAACAAATATAGGCTTTATAGTCTAGTATTTATTATTATTAATGTAGATCTTTAATACTACTAAAACAAATTAAGGTGTTTCAGCTGTGTTAATATCCTACTCATGGTTGGGCCCATTCCCTCTTGCTCTGGTCCTGGAGTGTGCTACATGATGATTGACTGCCAAGAGCTGCCACTCCAGTGCGTATGGTGCCCGTCAATTACACAGTTGTGCAGCCTTGGCCAAGCCACCATTCTAACTAGGTTCAGTAGATGAAGTGACTCTGGAGGTGATCCTAGATAAGACCAACCTTAGGAGGATAACCACGCATGTTCAAAACTAATTCTGTGCGTAGCTCAGTCAAATTTGGGCTGTTTGAACTATTCTCCAAAATTTGCCATTACTGGAATTCAGGAAAGCAGAAAGCTGGAATCCTAGGATTAGCTAATTTTTGTGCAAGCTATTCTGTGATAAAGCTATATATTTTTTGGTTTTACTGTTGGTGAAGTGAGCACACAAAAGCAAATGCTACCTAAGTTCTGGTAGACTCCTTGCTTGATAAAGGGATGCATCTGCTGATCACCAAAGTGTAGAATCACCAACATCAAAGAAAGGGAGTAGAAGCAGATATTATGGTCCGAGACTTGGAAGTCATCCTAAGGACAGCCTGTGTCTGCTGGCCTCTGGCAGAAGCACTGGAACACTAAATAGTGTGGCAGATCACCATGGTCTGGCCAAATAGAGTAATTTAACTTCTCAGTACAACGATAGGAATAAAATCTGCCAACAGTTTACTGATAAATGTATTCATTCATGGATTGTGTATTGTTCTAATTTGCCCCTGTTTATTTGATTTTTTTTCTTCAGTTTAGCTTTTTGCTTTTTAAAAAACATTTTTCAGCAACTATGTGTCCTGGATATAGCTTATTTCTGGTTGCTAAATTGTTCTTTCTTCCCTCAAGGGGAACTCCTAAAATATCTGCCAAAGCACCTCAATCTATAGTCAGGAGTAGGGCACAAAGCTATACCTTTCTGTACAAAACAAAATAAAAAAGAATTCACTATCTTTAAACTCCTTCCACATTCTCTTCCATTTCCTTTTGGTTGGTCTAATAATTTCTTTAAGTTCTATTCTGATCAGAGATTATGATTCCTGATTTACATAAGCTATAGCTTCCAAGATTAATGTTAGCTAAGGCCTTTTCTGAAATGAAATCATAAAAGATGCTTTCAAAAGTAAATTTTAAAAGAAATTTAAAAACCTTAAAGGAGATAGTAGAAGCAGATATGGCCAACATAGATGCCGGAATATAGATATTTAGAGTGGGGCAAAGTTTGGAGGTCTCATTGTCTATATACCCCACCTTAAACTACTTTGAATTATGTTTTGTGAAAGAATACCCTAGTCCCTAAGTAAGTGTGTGTGACATTTGGAGTTATGACATTGTGTGCCTTCCAGTATAAAGGAATATATTACATATATTAAACACTTAATACATAGTTTTGAAATTACTTTGAAGAGATAAATCTCCTGGGAAGTCATGGGTTGTAATAAAATACATAATCATCGTCAGAAAATTAGAGGTAGTAGATGAAGGTGTCCAGGCCAGAGAAGAGCTTGAAAGAGAGACTCTATAACCAAAGTTAAACCAACAACAGAACAACTCCATGATTACACTGGAAAGATGACAAATAGCTACTAGGAGAAACCATTTGATACTTTTCGAGCTGACCTCTCACCTGCATCAGTCACGTGGTGAGTCAGTACTTTTTAAGCTGAAGTAACCTGACTGAATAAAGTGACTCTGTGCACCTGTAATGTCCCTCAACATGTAGAGGGACATTACCAAATCCCACCTTGACTTCACAAGTGAATAATATTTATTTGTGAATCAAACCATTAGTGAGCTGTAGACTGTGACAGATGGCAGAGAAAGAAGGCAGGGAGCAGGAGCTCAAGTTATCTGCAAATCTTGAGAAAGCCAGAAGAATCTTGGACACTGAATCCCGGAAGTAGTGAAGGAGAGTATTACCTCCAGAGGCACCCAGTGTCTGAAGAGCACCTTGTCTTTAACCTTGTTCAGAAAAAAAATTCAAGAGCCAAGTTCTAGATATTCAGGACTGACTGCCTAATAGGGATTAGGCTTGGAAAGACTCATCACAGTAGGGACAGAGCCAAAGTTGAGGTAATTGGCATGTGCCAACATGGCTCCAGTCAGCCCCAGGCTGGCTGCCATCAACATTTCAGAGTCGGCATGGGGACCAGGAAGCTGAACCAGCGTTTGAACTCAAACGTTGAAAGGATAACTCACACACTGCTTTTACTGATTTCACAAATAGAACCTGGATCAGTCATAGAAAGGTGTAAGGAACAAAGGAGAGTTTCACTAGCCTTGGCTTAATATTCAATTAAATTCAGCAGCAGTTATTAACCATTAATCATTCTGAAGTATTCTGATATAAAATAGTTTATGCTCTTTAAGAGTTGACAAACTAGTGGAAAAAATAAGAAATGCAGCGTCCTTGAGAGAAATATAAACAAAGAACTATGCTGGATTCAAAGGCAAGCGAGAGGATATCCTAAGGGTATTTCTTAAAAGGCATCATGGAAGATGTCAACCTGAGTATGATATCGAGAGGTAGAAGCTTAGAGAGGGAGGAGTTTATCCCAGGTAGAAGAGATGGCATAAGCAAGTCAAGGACCAGAAAACAGAGCTATGTTTGCACATTGTAATATATATGAGTTTGGCAAGCAGTCAAACATTTGTAGTAGACTATTGAAAAATTGGCTGGAGCCAGATTGTGGAGGCATTGGGATATCAGAGGGAATAGGTTGTCATTAAGGTGTTTAAGCAAGGTTACTCCTGGAAACTTTTATGCCAGAGTTCTCCTTCACATGTATCCTGAAATCACAATTAAAATTACTTAATTAGAAAATACCTTGAATAATGTAAGCATAGAGCCTTTTTCTTTTCTCCTAATTTATGATAGATTTCTTTTACTGATTTGGATATTCAAGTGCATTAGAACTCTGCTATATCATAAATTCAATGATGTCCTGCGTCAGCCTGTGTCTTCCTTAATTATAAAAGCCTAAAACAACGTGGCTTTCCTATAATGGATACATGAACCCCCATCTCCCAAATGAGGGAATCCATTGTATGTCATTTGTGCCACCTACAGCCTACCTTTTATTTTCTGCAATTTGTTTAACCTAGTAAATTGTAACAGAAGGTGAAACTTAGCCAACATAGCTACTTCCCTCCAAATCAAAGCATTCAACTCAACTTTAGGCTAAAAATTGAGACTTTCTCCATGGATTGAGGTTCAGAGTGTTTTAGCTGAGCTCCGGCCTTATTGAGCTAAAACATCTTAATGACAATTTAAATATTATGAGTCACTGGGCCCAGAGTCTGTAAAATGCTATGTGTCCTGCCTCTGCTACAACAGACACTATGTAGAAAAGAAGGCGAGAGAATGTAGGACAAGTCCTACTGGCCTGGCAAGAGTCCCACCTAATTCCTCATGACGTGTCCAATGCAGGTGACACCTTCAGGAAGGTGTGGATAGGCAGTTAATTTCATGGAGAGTAGGAGGTGTGGGTTCAGCTTTTTTTTTTTTTTTTTACAGTAGGGCATTATCTGAATGATAAGAGCTGGTTGAGAAGTGCTCCCTGCTCAAGGATTAAGCCAAAGGAAAAATCCAGCAGCAGCAGAACTGTGGGTTTCTTACCCAGCCCTCAGGAAAGTTATGCCGTGAAAAGGCTTTGACCCATTGACACAGCAAGTTGGACAGGGTAGCAATTCTTCTGTGGGGTAGAGGAAAAGAGGGGAATTCTCTTGTTCGTGGTGTTTGAAGGATGGCTTCCCAGTTTCATCAGCTTCGGGTCCTGATCTGGAAAAATTGGCTAGGTGTCAAAAGGCAGCCGGTGAGTAGAAGAAGGGAAGGGGGGTTGCCCAGGGGCAATACTCCAGGCAATCCTAAAATGTGATGTTAATGAGAGGTAACAAGAGAAGAGTTTTAAGCCATTTTCTAAAGCAGGAATAAGATATGTAGAAAACATCTTGAATCTGTATTGTAGCTAATGGGGCAAGTCTAAACATACTCCCAAACCTGCCTTTTGATTTCAGTAAATTAAAAGGGTAAACCAGGACATGCCCTGGGCAAAAAAAAGGATGAATTTTGTTGCTGGTTGAGTTGGAACTAGTGTTGAATTCTAGGTTTCAGGCCAAAATGCTTTCAGAACTTTTAATAAATTTAGTTAAAAATGAGATGAAGAAAAATATCAGATGAAAGGAATAATAAATGGGGAGAAATGCATTTGAAAACCAAAAGTGATGGAAAGCTTGTTTGAAAACTAAGATATAGAAAGGAAATAGTTTGAAGGTTGTTGGTATAGAAAAGCTTCTACGAAATTTCAGTACCTAAAAATTATTTACTAGAAATGCCAAACAAGAGTCAATATATGTACCAGGCTTCAAGAGTATTATTGAATCACTTAGCTTTACGGCTACCGTCTGTCTACTCTATTACAACATCTTTTTTGTGCTCTTACATTCATGTTTGCTTTTTAAATTACAAAGCTAGCTATTAGATCCTCATCAGATAGGGCGTAGGGAGATTGAGAAAGGAATTGGCTTCTGTGGGTTGTCACATATACAGAAGAATGTTTGAAAACTAGAGAAATTCAAAAAGACACTCCATATATTTCATTTTAGAGTGGTAATTCCCAGCCTCAATGAATAATATAAATATCATGCAGATAATGTGGTCCTAGAAACCAACATTTCATCCGTGTACCTTATCTCACTCCAAATTTGCTGGCAGTGCCTGACACCTTTACTTAAGTGTTCTGGTGTATATATTGAGAAAGAGAAGGAATGTTCACTCACCTTTGTGAATGTAGGATTTAAAATCATAAGATGTTATGGGATTGCACGGGTGTGGTGTTTGGACATAAAATTTTAAATCATTAATATTTTTAATTAAATCATTAGTGTTCCTTTTCAGTTGGAAACAACACAAAAGAAAACCTGCTGTAATTATTCCATGGTAGGTTCTATGTGGAATTCAGCAGGAAAAGAGTGTGGATAGATGGATGTGGTCAGAAGATGAGAGTTAGGTCCTTGGTTCTGCTTCTCGAAACTGTATGACCTGAGTAGCATAGCAATTTCTCTGAGCACTGGTTTTCCTCTTTGCAAAATAGGCCCAGGCTCTACCATATCTGTCTCACAGAGTGGTAAGAACCAAATGTGCCACTGTATTTCAAAGTGCATTACAAATGGTGAGACACTTGGCAAATAGATTATAGAGGGATTTGGAGTGATGTGTGTCATATTTTATTCAAAGTAATGTGAAAGGAAATCCAGGAGAAGGGATTGTGGGAGAGAGGAAGAAATTTATATACAGTGTAGTTCTTAAGTGATGAAAACTCACTAGTTAAAAATAAAAGCAGAAAGGAACTGAAAACATATCTGTTGTTGCTGATAAACTGAATGCTGAGGTATATTTTCCTTGTAACTCCATTTTACCTAAAAATTTAAAAAAAACCCCTCAGGTGAATATATTTTTTTCACTGAGAAATTTTATCTTTAGAAACTTTAATAAGTTCTTTTCTTATCTGTAAAGTAGCTAGTATATCAATTTTCCACTTTAGAGTTTTTCTCCATTTTAGTCAATTTCTGCCAGATATGGCATATTTAAAGGAGATGGAATTCAGGCATGCTAAAACACTTTCACCATGATACCTTGTATTATTCTTATGTAGTCAAAAATCCCTAAAAAGCCCCTGGTAATTATACTTTTGCCTAAGGAAAGAGAATGCATGATCTATTAGTTCATTTGGGGACATCAGAGGATTCAGATCTTAAGGCTACCTTGAGACCCAGGACAGGTTAAGTCAACACTTGCAGGAAATGAAATCAGAAATAGTCCTGAATTTGGGGAAATACAGAAGGCCCACTTGAATCCATTATGACCAACTAGAGGGACACAAGAGACCTTTAGAAAATGGTGGTGCCCATTTTAGAAAATAGTGGTGCCCAAAGGAAAAGGAAAGACAGTTCTAGGTGGAGGGCAAAGAAAGGTACATCTCTTCTCATAGGTTGGCTTGGGCCAACCCTATTTTCTGCTCTTGGAAAGAGGACTCGAGGACATAAGTGGAAAGGATATACGTGTGGTAGTGTTAACAGGGAAGGATGAGACAGTCAAGAGGTTGGAAAGTTAGGACTAAAGACATAAAAGGTGAAAAGAAAAAAAATTGTGAAAGAAAATGTAAATAAATTAAAAGAATGTAAAAAGAAGAGGTATATAAATTTGAGGAGAGGACATTGTATGTAGCAACCAGACTTTGTCATCTACCAAGCAATTATTTAAAATGCAAGTATTTTTATTTCTCTCATAATCTTTCTGAATATGATACCTTAAAAATGTGGTTTTATACCCAGGAAAATAGAAATGAAGTTGTGTGACACTGGAAATGTATAGTCTTTAGTGAATGTTAAAGAAAATCACTACATCCTCCTCCACTGTGTTTTTAAGAGATTCTATCACAAAGCAAGATGGTGGGAAGGATAGTCTGTAAAGGAAGAAGTTAGGAATCTACTAATGGAGAAACAAATGACATACAAGAAAAAAAAAACAAGAAAAACAAATAGTAAAAATATTAGAGGGGGGATTACTGAGGAAATATAAAAATATATACTAGAATAAAAAGTGAGAAAAAGAATTTCAAACACCTATATAGTCTAAGAAATAGAAAGATAATGGGATAAGCTAAATATTGAATTTGGCTACAAAAAAAAAAGGCAGGATCTTCGATTTTGGAGGTGACCTCCCTCAAAATTGTTCTGAGGGTAAATGTTTCTCTTTAATTTTTTAATAAAATCAAACATCAGAATTCTGAAATATTTGGGATTATCTAACTGCCTTAATTTTACAGGGCCCCAGAGAGTTCAAAGGACTTATCCAAGGTGACACAATGAGTTTAAGGACTCAAAGTCAGATTTCCCCCAAAAAAGATTTATTCTTTTCACTATCTGCTGCTGCTTCCCTATTGCCACTGAGTTGATGAGTTTCCTTTTCCAACATTCTTGGATCCTTACTCAGAGTTCAGCTCACCAGTGAAGAGATCATGTTTGCTAAGGAGGCCTTAGATATTGCTGTTTTTTTAGTATTAGTGGTTACAACAGTTCTCAATTATATGACAAAAAAAAAAAAGAAGAATGCTAAAGGAGTGTGAAAAAAATACATTAAGCACCAACAGAAATGTTAGGTAATACAGAAAATCAATTAGACGCAGTTGCTACCCTGCTGGGCTTGTAATTTAATTCTAGAAATAATACAGACGTGAAGATACATTCCGCTGGAGATGGTTAGCAACAGGGAGGCTCACCTAATGCGATGCTAGTTAATGATAGGAAACTGAGTCCTGGCACAGCAGAGACTGCAGGATGAAAGACTAGATAGTGCAAGATCAGAGTTTATCTTTCATTAAGAAGTTGAATTCTAAATAGGCATATCAAGGATTGACTTCAAATCTCCATAGAAGAAGAATCTAATTCCAGACTTACGACTAAAGAAGGATAATTACCTTGAGCTGTTTATTTTATTTTATTTATTTTTTTAAAGATTTTATTTATTTGAGAGAGAGAATGAGAGAGAGCACATGAGAGGGGGGAGGGGCAGAGGGAGAAGCAGACTCCCTGCCGAGCAGGGAGCCCGATGCGGGACTCGATCCTGGGACTCCAGGATCATGACCTGAGCCGAAGGCAGTCGCTTAACCAACTGAGCCACCCAGGCGCCCGAGCTGTTTATTTTAATCTAACTGTTTGGCTAAGGGGTCGCACTTTAGCTCAGTTTTTCCATCACAGACATTCCCACAACTTGACTGATTTCTAACACTTTATTTTTTTTAAAGATTTTATTTATTTATGTATTTGAAAGAGAGCAAGCATGCCCGTGAATGGGGAGAGAGGCAGAGGGAGAGAGAGAGAGAAGCAGACTTGACGCTGAGTGTGGAGCCGTTTTCGGGGGTTGGGGGGTCAAGCTCATTACCCCGAGATCATGACCTGAGCTGAAATCAGAAGTCTGCACTTAACCAGCTGAGCCACCCAGGTGCCCCTGATTTCTAACCCTTTGGCTAAAGTTTGATACTTCCTCCCCAATCCCCATCTTGCTCATATAACATCCCCTCACAGTGTCTAGAGAAAGAGGAAGTGCTAGCTTCAAAATTTCGGAGAAGTTGGTCTATGCATTAAAATAATGTTTTGACTAAATCAATTTAGGATTAAACTGTAATCACAAGTTTAATTCTAAATTGGATTAAAATAAACTAGGTCCTGAACAATTCAGGCAAATACCTGATCAAATGCCCCAGGCCTGTTTACCTCTTCCAGATCTATACCATTTATTCCCTTAATCCCTTTTAATTGTTAAAAAAAAATTTAGATCTACCTGTTGATACTGATGCCTGCTGTATAGCAGACATGCACATTTTGTTAGTTTAGTAAAATAATAAAAAGCAAATGAGGGGCGCTTAGGTGGCTCAGTCGCTTAAGCATCCAACTCGTGATTTTGACTCAGGTCATGATCTCACAGTTGTGAAATCAAGCCCCGTGTTGGGCTCAGCGCTGAGCTTGGAGCCTGCTTTAAGATTGTCTCTCCCTGCCCCTCTACCCACCCACCCCCAATGGCACACTCTCTTTCTCAAACAAAAAGCAAATGAGATGAAGATGTTTTAGAAATGAGAGCAATAGAAAAATTAAAGTCCAATAAAAGGTTTTGTTTTAATATGCGTCATAGAAAATATACCAATCTCAAGGGGCTCCTGGGTGGCTCAGTTGGATAAGTGTCCGCCTTCTGCTCAGGTCATGATCACTGGGTCCTGGGATCGAGCCCCGCAATGGCAGGGAACCTGTTCTCCCTCTCCTCCCCACTCTTGATCTCTGTCACTATCTCTGTCACTATCTCTGTCACTATCTCTCTCTCTCAAATAAATTAATTAAAAAAAAAAATTTACCAATCTCCAAAATACGTTATTAATCTGTAAGTATAGATTTCAGAAAAATGTCCTCAATCCCAGTTTTTTGATGAGTCATTTCTATGGATGGCAGTGTTCAGTAGCAGAAAGCCCAATTAACAGAGAGCTCTGCCACTGCTGTTTGCTTGTTTTGGGGGTGGAACTAAGGTTTATTCCAGATGTAAAATACCAACCTCTTACTTCAGAATGTGAACGTTGGAATCTTCTTTCAAGTAACAGTCATTCTTGATCTATGGGACAATGAAAAAGGAACAGGAAAGGAAAAAGAAACAATGTACTTTATATGTGGAAAGTTGGGCAATTGAAGCTTGTAATAAAAAGTTACGATTCTAGGGGTGCCTTGGTGGTGCAGTCAGTTGAGCATCTGGCTCTTGGTTTCATCTCAGGTCATGACAGTCTCAGGGTATCGGAATGAGCCCCACCTTGGGCTCTGCACTCAGCAGAGTCTGCCCGGGGTTCTCTCTCTCTCTCTGCCCCTCCCACTTGCGCTCTTTCTTTCTAATCAATCAATCAATCATTTTTTAGTTATGATTCTAGGTTACAGGAAAACCTTTAAATGATTTTCAGTGCTCTTATACACTGAACTAATAAAAGTATAGTGATCAAAGAGAGCTAGTACTATATCCTGTAGTGATTTGAACACACAGCTTAATGATTAACTGTTCAGGTGCTAAAGCCAGGCTCCCTGGGTTCAAATACCAGCTTTGCCGTTTAGTGGCTTATGGAATGAGGCTTATTTAATCTCTTTAAGATTCTGATTTCCCATCTTCGGGAGGAAATGAGGTGATTATATTAAATAAGATAATGCATGTTAAGTATTTAACATAGCATCTTACACAGTCTTTTATTTTTTTATTTTTTTAGTTTGATACCATTGGCAAATATTTTTTCCCTTTTTTAAATTTAATTTTATTATGTTATGTTAATCACCATACATTACATCATTAGTTTTTGATGCAGTGTTCCATGATTCATTGTTTGCGTATAACACCCAGTGCTCCATGCAGTACGTGCCCTCCTTAATACCCATCACCAGGCTAACCCATCCCCCCACCCCCCTCCCCTCTAGAACCCTCAGTTTGTTTCTCAGAGTCCATAGTCTCTCATGGTTCGTCTCCCCCTCCGATTTCCCCCCCTTTATTTTTCCCTTCCTACTATCTTCTTCTTTTTTTTTTTTTTTAACATATAATGTATTATTTGTTTCAGAGGTGCAGGTCTGTGATTCAACAGTCTTACACAATTCACAGTGCTCACCATAGCACATACCCTCCCCAATATCTATCACCCAGCCACTCCATCTCTCCCACTCCCCACCACTCCAGCAACCTTCAGTTTGTTTCCTGAGATTAAGAATTCCTTATCTCAGTGAGATCATATGATACATGTCTTTCTCTGATTGACTTATTTCGCTTAGCAAAATACCCTCTAGTTCCATCCACGTCGTTGCAAATGGCAAGATTTTGTTGTTGTTGTTTTTTTGATGGCTGCATAATATTCCATTGTATATATACACATTCTAAGCTGTCAATAAATACTAGCTATTATCATTTGGACTACTATATTGAACTGATACTAATTATAAGACCACTTGACAAGAATTCATCCTGGGGAAGATATTTTGAAATCATATTATTGGAGAATTGTTGAAGGAACTGGCATTGGTACCCCAGAGGAAAGGGGACTCTGTCTCTCTTCAAATACTTGCAGAATCCTCATGTGGAAAAAGGGGCCAAACTAAGATGAATGAGTGTTAGTTTCAGGAAGGAAGATATCACCTTGTTATGAGGGAAAAAAAAATCAGACAATGTGAGTTGTCCAACAACGAAGTCTCTTGAAATAGTGAACTTCTAGTCACTGGAAGCATTCAAGTAGAAGCTGAATAACCATATGGCAAAGATGTTTTCCCTAACTTTTGATATACCAGTAATTCTAGACATTTCTTTTCTGGAAATTTCCACCCTCTTTCCCATCTGTGGGTCTTCACCCATATGTTTCCTCTGCTTCAAAGTCTCCCACTTCTTTCTCACATCCCATCCAACACGCATATCCTTTCTTCTGCCTGACCCTTTTTCATCTTTTAGGTTTTAGACTTAGTTCCCCTTCCTTTATCTTCCTTTTGCACTCTACGTCCTGTGTATTAGCATCATCTATTACATTTGGTTATAATTTTTTAAATGTTTTCCTTCCTTAAAAGACTGAATTTTTTAATTGCTCCATCCTCAGTATCTGGTACACAGTAGGTGCTCAATAATTTTTTATTGTATTATGAATGTAAGACTCTCTAAGACCATGATTCCATGAAAGGGAATGGAAAATCTTCATCTGAAACATTTTATTTTTATTGATTTTCGGAATTAGGCAAAAGAATCTCCATTGCATCTTGGAGATTGTACTAATACTCAGTATCATTCATTTCAGACACAACCAACTTCAAACCACCCTAGTGCAAGGGACACAAACTCAAATGTCTGTACAGGAAAGAGAAGTAATATGACTGGTTGATGTGGGCCAAGCATAAGACAGTAAGGAATGGTGACATTTATGATGAAGACTAGAGCGTGGATGCCCTGTTTAAAAGCATTCAAATAGTAGTAGTTTCCTCAAAGTTTTAAATATATGGTAACACTTATCAATTTAAAGTTCACCTGTATCTTATTTTCTAATTTACTTTCAGTGAAAATGATTTTTAAGAGTAATAAAAATGATGGACACAAATAGAATCAGATGGGCCAGCAGTAATTAGAATAAAAGGTTCTGACAAAGTAATGGTATATGAATTCCCTAAAGCTGAAATTATGTGCTTTGCTCAAATTTTTCAGAAAATTAGATTTGAGAGGTTTTCAAAGATTTGAAACAATAGTTCTTAACAAATGCAGAGGCAAATGCTACTAGGTAATTCAAATTAGTTAATAGGTATTACAGATTGGCTCTAAATGAAAATTTTCGAGTTAATTTATATTTGGTTCATTCAAGGAATTTCTTATGATTTAAACTTGAGATTTTGAGTGGATGGCTTCTCTGACTTCAAGGTCATTGAAATGTATATAGCCATCACCATTAATTTCCCAAACATTGTCCCCTGTGTGCAATGGGATAGGGTTCCCGAATATGAAACATATTTGTTTTTTATCTCTTTTCTTGGCTCTTCATCTTTTCTCTTTTGCTGTCTTTTAAAATTTGGCTCTGGATTTTTAAGAATTATTTTAAAAATAATTTCTAAATTTTAAATTTTGAAACAATTTCAAATTTAAAGAAAAGTTGCAAGAACAGTACAAATAACTTTCTTTCTAGAGCCAATTGAGACTGATGCCCCATTACCTTGGACACTTTGGTGTCCCTAATTTACAAACAAGAACATTCACCTACACAACCCAATATCACCATCAGATCTTTAGACACAATTCAGGCTCCATCAGATGTCCCAGCCATGTCTTTTATAACAAAAGATGCCAGTTCAGAATCACGTTCTGCATCCAGTTTTCATGTCTCTGGTCTCCTTCAGTCTGTAACAGTTGGTTAGTCTTTCCTTGACTTTCATGACCCTCACACATTTTGAACATTTAAGACTAGTTGTTTTGTAGACTGTTTGTTGTCTTCTTATTTTTAGACTCTGGCTATTTATCTTTGGCAGGAATACTACAGAAATGATGCTGTGTTCTTACACCTTCAGGAGGTACATGATGTCCCTTTGTCCCATTTTGGGGGGAAACTATTTTGAGACTATGTACATATCCCATTCCTCATTAAAATTCCAATTTATCTGTTTGTTTATGTATTTATACCTACATAGATTCCCAGATTCCTAGTTTATTCAGTTAGATGTAATTTTTTATTGTCATAATATTTTCTTACTTTTTAAACTTGGCCAGTGGGTCAAATTTGATGCTCGAGTTTGTGATAGGCTGGTATCTGTGTCCTATTGACATCCCCCACATTTTCATTTTTTTTAAAGATTGTATTTTTTTTTTTATTTGAGAGAGAGAGCATGAGCAGTAGTGACGGGCAGAGGGAGAGGGAGAAATAGACGCAGGACTCAATCCCAGGACCCCTAGATCATGACCTGAGCCAAAGGCAGACGCTTAACCGACTGAGCCACCCAGGCACCTCTCCCCATCATTTTCTGACATTCTCTAAGCAGTGTATCTATCACCCTTTCTTTCTTTCTTTCTTTCTTTCTTTCTTTCTTTCTTTCTTTCTTTCTTTCTTTCATCTATCTATCTATCTATCTATCTATCTATCTATCTATCTATCTATCTATCATCTATCTCTGTGTCTACATCTATTCTGTAGCTTTGGCCAGGCTTGGAAACAGTGACACTCTAATAGCAACGAGCACACCTAGCTCTCAGATGTCTACTTAAAGAAGCTAGGGTTTCTTGGAAACGTGGCTATTTTCAGGGTTGGGACAGAGAAAATACACAATGAGGTAGAAACAACTTTTCTGAAACCAGAAAAAAAGGAAAGAAATAAGTTATACCCACAAATTTATAGCTATGTTTCTTATCTCTTTATGCATTTTGGAAACCAGGTGTTCATACCCATATCTTTAATTCTAACCCAACACTATAGCACTCTTGTTTTCCTGTTTTTCATGTTAATAATTCCGCTGATGGATAGTGAGAAACCTGGCTCCTCTTATGGATAATGTATTTACTTTTTTGGTCTACCTCCCCGTGTTGAAACCAATCACCTGCTTCTTACCCTGAATAGAAACCTTCCTTACCCCATCTGGGTTTTGACCTCCCATTGTTTGACTTCTGAACTGTTTTCTCTTCACCTTGTTAGGGACCTACCTTCTTCCCTGTGTTACTGTGGTGCCTTCAGTCCTAGTGTAGACTAGCCTTTCTCTGGGCCTCAGCAAAAGGATTTTCAGGCACTGAATTGTTCTGGAAGGGAAAGGGAAGAGAAAGAGAATAGAATGGGACATCTCAATGGAAAATAAACCCTGGAGAAATAAGAAACAAATGCCATAGCCCACTAAGGAATTTTAAACTACTCAGTGTGCATATGACTTTAGATGTCAAGAATGCGGGGTAAGGGGTGGAACACAAATGAGGTATAGAGGCAAATGTGAGATAATTAATATTAGCAAAAATATGAAACTTTTGAAAACTGCTTTTCCCTTAATTTTCAAGTAGCCCCAATATCCATATGTGTAAAATCAATATATCAGCCCTTTCTCTGAACAAACAAAAATGAGTCATGGCTCATTGGTTTAGTATTTGGATACTTGACACTGCATTTGCTTCTAGGTTGTTTATGATAATATTTAGAATGGTGTTGGGAGCAATCCTGCTGCTATGAAAATTTAAATTTTGTTTATTTCTTGCTTTTGTGATTAACTTGTCAACCTTAACATTCCCAAGATCACCGTGCGGAGGGCTTTGTGTTTATTATCCTTCTAAAATGCAGCATGCAGAAATGTTCTCCAAACCTCTCTGACCTAAAAATCCCAGGGGAAATCTTTTGATAATAGATTGCATATAGGCTTGCTGTAGATTTTACCTATAATAGAGTCCAAATTTCTTAAACTATTCTGATATAGATTGCATTTTTGTCTGGATTTAAATCATGTCTAAAATTAATTTCAAGATTTATCAAAACATCCTCATGGGACCATCAAATTAGATCAATTGAAAGACAATTTAAAGATATCCCACAACATATGCTCTTTATTTGAATGTGAATGTACATTTGCGTTGGTACAATTGGTCTCAGTTGCTCACTGAATTCTCATGAGGTTGCTATAGAAAATGAATAGATGCTCCTGAAAGTAACTATGGGGCACTAAACCTACTCAGATGATTTTTTTTTTAAGAATTACTATGACTTCAAATATAAAGCCAAGAAATCCACAAACATTAAATTTTTAAACCCCAATTCTTTGTAGTCTACATTTCAAATAAGTCACATAAAATAAAAATGATACCTGTATCTAGGTCTTGGAAGAACAGACTCTAATTTTTGAATGTATCAGAGACTAAGCTAGAATAACACATCTTATATTTCTATAACACTCATATTTTTCTGATATATTTTCTGTAAGGCATTATTTTTTCCTCAGAGTAGGATGATAATTAAAAAAAAAAAAATCTAGCCCAAGTATTTTGATATTCATATCCTCATCCCCTGTTCTGCTTCCCAACTGGGTATGTGACTTTGGGTAAGTTAATGGATAAGGCTGTGCTAACCTTCTGCACCACAGAGAATAAAAAAGAAAGCTGGATCAGATCAAGGCTTCTTAGCCTCTTCTGTGCCATGGATGTCTTTGGCAGCCTGGTAAAGCCTATGGTCCTTCTAAGGATAGTGCTTTGAAATCAATATAAATAGAATTGCAAATAAAACCAATTATATTGAAATTCAGTCATTAAGGTATTACAAAGCAAATTTATGATATGGTAGTATATATTTCTTTATTATAGCACTAAATAAATAAATACGGTAAACCCGTAATTACTATAATTTTTAATGTCACCATGAGTAGAAACAGACTTTTGAGGTATCTGCAACAACACTAATGTGATTTGAATATATCTGTGATTTTTATTTGTGACAAAGTCACAAGTACTTCTAAGAACATTGTGGGTTGTTGCCTACATTCATCATTAATGGAAATGCTAAATTTCAATCAAAAGGTAGAGAAAATAAAAATGTAATTTTTCCCTTTTTTTTTAAGATTTATTTATTTATTTATTTGACAGAGAGAGAGAGAGAGAGAGAGAGCACAAGCGGGGGGGGGGGGGGAGCGGCAGGCAGAGGGAGAGGGAGAAGCAGGCCTCCTGCCGAGCAGGGAGCCTGATGCGGGGCTCGATCCCAGGACCCTGAGATCATGACCCGAGCTGAAGGCAGACGCCCAACCGACTGAGCCACCCAGGCGCCCTGTAATTTTTTTTCCTATCCAAATTTACAAATGTCCTGAATTGTATCTATTAGTTCAAAGGAACTTGCCAACAAAAATATTCTAGGACTTTATAAACAATCCTTCTAGTTAGGTCAAGTGGCATACATTTAGAACTGCTCTACTTCAAGTGTGGTTCATGGACAGCAGCAACAGCATCACCCACCTGCAGCTAGTTAGAAATGCAGAATCTCTGCCAGACCTCAGATCTACTGAATCTGAATCTGCATGTTTCTAAGATCCATAGGTGATTTGATGTGCATATCAATGCTTGAGAAACACTGCTACAGATGAAGCTTTTCAGCCTGTCTGGGAGCTTTTCAGCTATGATCAAGTATCCTAGGATTTCTTAGATCTACAGTCAACTTCTTCCATTTGCTAAAAACTTGCCCTTAAACTTAAAGCAGTCCAAGAAGTTGGTTACAGGCCTTTCAGCAAGGACAACAGTGCTGTAGACACACAATGGAGATTTTCATAGTTACTTAAGGATCAACAATTGAACAGGTCTAGATTGTTTTGAAGATTCGAAGAGACCCAGGCAGTAGTTTGAGATTTGTCAGAAGCAGATTGTCTCTGAAGTGGTGGGGAGTGGGGGAGAAGTGGTAACAAGTCTGCATAACCAGACAGAAACATAGTTCCAAGTTGAAATCTATTAAGTATAGGTGAAGCTAGAGAGGGAGGTTTTTGTCTCATGGAATCAAAGAATGAACCTGGTTGACAAAGGAGAATGATCAAAGTGATAGGACTTTATTAATCAAGGATACAGAAAAAACTCTCAGGAGTGAGAGGGGTCCTGACAAGGTTGCCAACGTGGACCTCCACCGATAGTCTTTTATTTAGAACTGACCAGGGAGCTCATGGCCTTAACATTCTTGGGACGTCTTTGTTCAAGTAAGGACTGGTGATAACATCTTTAATGGCTTACTTCTTCTTTGGGATCTGGTCATTCTTTGTGGTCACAGTGTGACTGCCATAAAAAGAACCCACCTCTGACGTCCAGGGCAGGGTGGTCTGGTTTATTCCCTTATCTCTGGTTTCATTACACCTCAGCATTTCAGGAATTTTTGGTGAGCCTAGTCATGTAGTCCCCCTACCTATCCCTCCCTACCTAACCCCACTTGTCCCTTACTCATTGGTAGTGTTTGTTCTGTAGGGTTTGGTTTGAGCACTGTAACTGTTTGCATATCACAGTTGATGTTCTTGCGAATAGGTAGTTTTCACTGCTCTGGAACCAGTTTTATATGTATATAAAATATTAAGTAGTTCACATCTTATGAACTGAATCACGTCTACATGGGAAGAAAAGCCACTCCTTAAGTGTCTTATGGTGAAATCCTCTAATAGAAATTTCGATGCAGTGTAAATTTTTTGAGCATCTGTTTTTTACCAGTAGAAATTCAGAAATGAAGAAGACACTGTTTCTGCCACAAAAGAATTGCCTACTTATTATAAGCCAAGAAAAAAAATATAGATAGGTAGATGAAAAGAGTATAAGTTCTATGATAAAAGCAGATGCAAGATACTATTTATAGTGGTATGAGGGCCTGCATAAAACCTTAAGTTCCCATTTACTCATTTACTCATTGACCCACCTATTCATTCATTCCTTTACCCATGTTTATTGAATCATTATCCAATGTCGTACACTAATCTTTATGGCTGACTGTAGAATGCTGACATTGGAAGTGGTAAGATAGGTCTAGGTTGAGATTATTTTGGGGTTTTGTATGCCCTGTTTAGAATGTTGAACCTTATCCAATAAGCAACGGAAAGATTTTTAAGTAGGGAAATTACTGATAAGATTTGAATTTTAAGATCATCACTGTTGAGACAGTCATGAGAGGTGACTCTAAAGGGGGCTTCAGAAGCTCATTTTAAGGAAAAAAGCAGTCTTGTGTTCACTTCAAGTTCTCTTATAGTTTTAAAAATCTCTCATTCCTTTCTAATTAATAGTATTTACAAGCAAATACCTGGTTTGTGTTGGAATTTTATATGTTGTACTTCTTGTCAAGTTTTTAGTTCGGTAAAATAATTAACATTTTTTTCCTGTCATTATTTTACAGCTTTGGACTCTTGTCTTGATTTTATGGCCAGTCATTATTTTCATAATTTTGGCTATTACCCGGACCAAATTTCCTCCAAGAGCAAAATCAACGTGTAAGTAAATGAGATTTGTTTGTTTCCCTAATTTTGGGATTCTTTTTTTTTTTTTTAAAGATTTACTTATTTAGGGGCGCCTGGGTGGCTCAGATGGTTAAGCGTCTGCCTTTGGCTCAGGTCATGGTCCCAGGGTCCTAGGATCGAGCCCCACATAGGGCTCCTGGCTTAGCGGGGAGCCTGCTTCTCCCTCTCCCCCTGCTCATGCTCTCTCTCTCTCTCTCTTTGTATCTCTGTGTCTCAAATGAATAAATAAAATCTTTAAAAAAAAGAAGATTTACTTATTTATTTGAGAGAGATCAAGAAAGAGAGAGAGAGTGTGTGTGTGCACAGTGGGGAGGGGCAGAGGGAGAAGGAGAGAGAATCCCAAGCAGATTTCCTCACTGAGTGTGGAGCCTGACATGTGCTCAATCTCATGACCCAGGTGCCCCTAATTTTGGGATTCTAGTAAAAATTTATTTTGATACCACCTTAATGTTTTATTCTAAATTTTTAAATTGTGTTTCCACTTGGAAGTATTTGTATAAATACCTCGCCTGTTTTTTTCTCCAGCTTTTTGAATCAGTTAGAAAGGTGAGCCTGTAATATTTATCTAAAAAATTATGAACATGTAGGAGCCAAAATATATTTTATTTTTTTTTTAAGATTTATTTATTTATTTATTTGAGAGAGAGAGAGAATGAGAGACAGAGAGCAGGAGAGGGAGGAGGGTCAGAGGGAGAAGCAGACTCCCTGCTGAGCAGGGAGCCCGATGTGGGACTCGATCCCGGGACTCCAGGATCATGACCTGAGCCGAAGGCAGTCGCTTAACCGACTGAGCCACCCAGGCGCCCTATATTTTAATCTTTGTAAAATTTTGACTCATTTATTATTCACCTCATAAAGTTCATTGAGGTATGTACAACACAAACAAGTAGCAATCTCAAGCTAGATCATCCTTTACTTTTTGTATTGTAGCAGAAACCATAGACTGGTATTTGATCAACCAAACAAATGATATGCAGAGTACTATACAAATCTCTTATCTCTCTTCAGGGCTGGTATGAGTGGTGCAAATGTATCAACACATTTAGTTTGAAAGAACATTGTTTTCCAGTTAGTGCTGTTTTAGCTCCATTACTTTGTCATCCCCCAGTTCAAAAATGGGCACAATGCCAACTCAGGCCATTATTTTCTTTTGGATCCAGAATGAAGATGCAGGAAAGACTCAGAGAAGTCCTCAGAACGGAGGAGGATGAGTTTTTTAACCCCAATGATCTGATCGGTGTTCTTTTTGCTTTTGTTCTTAAACTTTGGAGCCAGTTTTCTTGGCAGAGGAGTGAAGGTTAGGTGAGATGCTTGATGTCTCACAAAGCAGCCATCTTCTGAAAAGCTTCTCGTAGACCAAATTTCTATGAATCCGATTGTATTTCAGATAAATTTTGGTGATTTGCTATATAAAAGAAGATTATACTGAATTATTTGTAAAGAGAATAATGAGCTAGTGACTTTTAAAAATAAGTGTTTTTCAATCACCCAGTCCTAAGAAGTAAGATGACAGCCGTGGTGGAATCTTGATTCATACACAATAGAATAATTTGGAAGAGAGCATCAGTTCAATTAGTGTAAAGTGTTTAAACTCTTGGTACTAGAATAAATAATTCCTTACATTTGAAAAGCACCTTACCATTTCTAAAGGACTTTTGCTCAAGTTATTATGCAGAATTATTGTTGAAATTTTATTAGGTTGTTTATAAAAGCAGCATAATATTGTTCTCTTCATATTATGCATATATTAGTTCTTTATAACAGATTAAGTCCATTGTATATTGTTGAAATTTATGTATTCTTGCCTATCTTAAGTAGCATGGACTTCAAAAATAATGCATTCAGCACATAAGGACAAACACTCTGAACTATTCTGGTTTAAGATGCTAATTAAGATGCTAATCAGTTCACTAACGATAGTGACAAAAGGAGTTTGTTAGCTTCTTTCAACAACTTATTTCTACCAATTTCTTGTTTATAAGGATTTTTCAGTTATGTAATAAGTTCCTCCTACAAAACTTACAAGACAGAAATATAAGGTGTGTGCGTGAATAGTCTTAATTGGTGCTACCTGATGGGATTTAGAGGTTTGTGGAGAAAATCATGGAGAGCTCTTATAGTTCCACTAAATTGTGAAGAAAAAAATTGGAAAAACCATGTGATGAGTGCCTCAGAGACCTAATCTTTAAAAGGTTCTGCAAAAACACAATATCCAGAAGGAGATGAATAACCACCTTTTACTATGGTCTTATGATCATATGCTAATAATAATTAGTTATGAGGTGATTGTCTTTTTGTTTGTGGGTAGGAGAGAACAGAATTATAGGGAAGTTCAAACATTGGAAGTATTTTTGCTAGTCTCTCAGACCTTATAAGACTCAGTTAAAAAATAGTTTATTGTTTTTATTAGAACTTCATGAAAACTATTAGAGGGAAAGTACCCTCTCACTTTACAGAGGAGAACACTGGGACCCAGAGAGAATGTAATTTGCCAGAATTCAATCATGTGGGATAGGAGAGAAAGGTTTTGGAACCTACCTTTACCTTGTTCTTGAGATTATTGTCTCATATTTTACCTTCTTATACAGAGAGCCAAAATACAAATTGTGTCCAAAATGTCAACTCATCCTATAATCAAGTATAAAACATAATTTTATAATTGAAGAGGCTATCTGTACAACAAATTAGAGAATCTGAAAGTAGTACAGCTGCAGTTACATTTTTCCCTGTCTTGTGGTAGAGAGGGAATAACTCCAAAATGAAAGCTTGGATTCCGGGATTTTTATTCTTTTTTTAAAAAATTATTGTTGTTTTTCTTTGTTTCTCATATCATAGTGAAAGATTAAAATGAGTTCATAATAATAAATGATAAAAAGAAATATCTCTTGATCTCATATGTGCCAGACACTTAGGGAGGTAATGGCAATATTATTCAGTTCAGAGTGGAGAAAACCAATGCACAGAGAGATTCAGTAGCTTGACCAGGATTGCACAGTTAATAAGTGGTGGTGTCAGGATTTGAACTCAGGTCAGTCTGGCTCTAGACTCTAGTTTTAAGCTTATGGATTTACATTTCTTACATCTAGGAGTCAGTACTAATTTCTCATGTTGCATTATTTAGGCTTCACAAAAGTAGACTACAAGTTAGAGATTAGGAATATAAACACCCCATCTCTGTCTCTATCATGAAATCAAGAAATATGGGGGGAAAGGTGCACGCCAATGTATGAATCAGAGTTATCCTAAATATTAATATTCAGTGGAGAATGCTGTTTCTCTCGGACTAATTCTGCATGAATCACTAGTTGTAATATCGTGGAAACTGGGTCCTGTTTAACAGAGTTAAATCCTTTCTGGGCTACAGTGTCTGTTTCAGTGCTAGTTGGGCAACAGAGAAATGAAGAAGAAACTCCAGGCTACACCCCAGCTGAAACTCAGCTATGGTGAGAAAAGAGTTGTCATCCCGTGGGCACATTCTGCTCCCAGAATAGCTGGGCAGATGTGTAGGACTGGTGTATTATTCAGAACAAATATAATTAGTGACTCAAAAGGCTCCCTCCGTAGTTTTATTGACTGTCTGGAGAAGTCTGGATTTTTGGTGAGTAAGGAAGCTGCTGCAGTCTCTGCCAAGGTGAGCACCTGTCCTGAGCATAATACTTACTTCTGGCATTGTCTGCCTTCACTTACGCCCTTCTGGGTCACCACAAACAGCTTCGGTAACTAGCTTCTGTAAATAGTAAGTCCCAGGTAAGGAAAGCTTCCCAAGCCTAGCAGATGGGCCAGGATGCTTCTCGTTCACATAAAGAAATGGGCTAAGACACCACATTTGAAATAGTTCCAACCTCTTAGAATCTGTACATGCAGTGACTTGTCAGGAGGCAAACTTTAAAGCTGAAAAATCATGCTTAGGAGCAAAGACAAACAAAACAAAACAAACCCTCCAAAACGCATTTAGACTAAGCCCAGCTATAACATAGTGAGTTATCTTTGTCTCCTTTCAACACGCACATGCCCACAAAGTGCAGGCAAGCAGTTCCTAATTACTGTGGAGCTCACTACCTTTTAAGAACAGAAAAAACCCTGCCATAATGAGATAAGTGGACTCCAAAAATTGCAGTCTTGCCAAATAAGGAGTCACCTTTTTATGAAGTTAATGAGAAACAATATTTTCAAGTGGTTGAAAATACCACTAAAAGCACAATGGAAATGATACTGTGTAAGTATGACCATAGCCTGGATTAAACTCCGATTATCTCGAGGCCATCACTTCCTAATACCTTGCCTCCTCCGAAGAGAAGAAATTCAGCCCATCTCACATCTGCAAATGAGCTGGTGGAAGGCAGGAGCTAACTGCTAGTTGTATTACATTCAAATGTGTGCTAGCACAGGGTTATCCTGAACACTACCCATCTGGATGTAACTCCATAGCTTTGGTAAATGCAAATCACCACGACCAGCATGTCTTTTGACCTCCAGAGCATACCTTTTGTCTTCAGGGTTGCAATAAAAGTAATAGTAGGGGTGGAAATTTATTGAACATCTTAGTACGTGTCAGACACCGTGCTGAGTACTTCACATATGTTTCCTTAGTGAATACATCATCTCTATAAACTATGTAGTATGATTTTCCTAATTTTAGGGATGACAAAACTGAGGCACAGGGATGTTAAGTAATTTACCCATAATCACATGGGTACTATGTGCCCGAGCCTGGATTTTAAACAGAGTTTTACCTGCAGATACAGTAATTGTATTCAAGTTGTGTCCCCCAGCAATGGCAATCCTAAGGTCTGGCTCATTTCAGTTTATAGCACCTCCTTTTTCTTCCTCATACCACCTGTTAGCACTACCATAGATGGAACATGGCTATAAAAGTGAACTCAATCAGCTTTTCTACCTGTCAACAGCTCTAGGAAAAAAATGTGAGAAGGAAGATTGAAATTATTAATTGGTGGCTTGTAGGATCCCTGCATGTTGCTATACCTACAGTCCCTGAATTGTTAAGAGGAAGCTATTGTGTGGTTTTATGTTGAAAGAGCCAATGAGGCCTCTTACTCGTGAGGGTTGTGAAAGTCAGAGGAGCCAGGCTTTTTCTGGCCCTGCTCTTGCTTCTGACTTTCCATGTGGCATGTTTTCAGGGAAGGGATGGCAAATGCATGAGGACAGGATTCCATTCTGGGGTACACCACGCTCTCCAGCATGCTCAGGTTTTAACAGTAATAGTTGCACCTATAGTAAATAATTTCCTTTTCTATTTTGATTGGCTCAAAATTAATGCAGGTTTTGTTCTGGGAAGCTCAGAACTCATCATCATTCATCTCCTGCCAGGTGTTGCCCCATCCGATTTCTCCATTCTCACATGTGCCAGCAACACCATGCAGTCTCTCAGGTTAGAAACATCTGAGTCATTCCTGACTCCTCCCGTTCCTTCATCTCCCATAACCGAGAGCCTTCAAGACAGAATCAATCTTGTGAAATGTGTCCTGGAGTTACCCCTTCCTTTCCATCCTTCCTGCAGTCCCTTGATTCAAGGTCTCATTGTATTATGCCTGTGTGTCTTCAACAGCTTTTTATTTTGCAGGTGGAGGGGCACTCTGGAAGCCCAGCCTCTAATTCTTCCCATAGTGTATCATCAGATAATCCCTTAAAATATTCTTTGGGCCTATTAAGTTTCAACTCCCCTTTATCCTACTTTCAAGACCTTCATAATCAGGATTCATGCAGCTTTCTGTTCACTGTGCTGTGCAGTATGAGGCCTTTGCCTAGAGAGGCAGTGTCCGAATATCTTCCACACATCCCATGCTCGTTCCCACTTGGACACACATGCTCATGTCTCTTCCTCCTCGTCTATCAAAAGGCAAGCTCACATCTAAGGCTTACCCTTTTGCCTTCCCTGATCACTCAAAACTCCAGTCATTTCTCCTTTATATCTCTCTTGTGGATGTACGGGCTAATGGTGGTTTTTGAATGCTTTATGCTTTAATCTCGACTCACTCATTAGACAGATAGTACATTAATAGCAGAAATCATGTCACAGCGTCATACTAATATCAGATATAGCATGATTCCTACCAGAGAGAACAAAATAAGAATGTAAATATATCATTCAGAATTTAGTGCAATTTGAAAGATATGGGTGATTGGATTATAAAATTCACCCAGAGATGCATAATAATAAAGCTCAATGTGAATCTGATATAGGTAAAGGATAATAAGTTAGCTTGCTTTTGGTTTGGTTTCTACTTCTCAGATCCAGGTAAATCTGACTGAGCTACCAAAAATATCTCTAACGTTAATACTGGGGCAAGAAAAAGGGTATAAAGCTCCGTCACTCCTCCCCAGGTAGATCCACCTGGGAATTTCCCTCACAAATACCTAAGAGTTCATGTGAATGTATGCAGAAAATTTGTGTGTGGGAGAGATTTATAGTCTGCTTCTTGCCTAAGATTCAGAAAACGTTAGAACAACTTTTGAATTTCCCAGCGAAAACCCCATCATTTACTTCTTTCATCAGCAAATCAGTAGTTAACAATATTTTTTGGAAACGTTACTGACCCTTTAGATGGCACCATGGAGGTAAACTCTGTGAACCTCAGAGAAATGGAGACTGTGACTCTGTCCCCTAGCATTCTGCACGGAGCTGGAGGAAACCAGCAGGAGGGAGGCAATGTGAACATGGCCTGGGCACACTCCTACATAGGGGCAGCTGCAGCTCCTGGTTTTAGTTGCCCAACTCCCCCTGTTCCTAATGTGAAGTTCTGCCATGCTCTCATGCAATGCCAATGCGCACACCCTGATGCCAGATAACACGACAAAAGGATTTCTCAACTAATGCTTTGTTAGGTTTAGTACACAGAGTTGCATCAGAGAGCCAGAAATATCTTGAAGTATAATAAAACTTAATTTAACAAGTAGAAAAATAGGGGCACCTGGGTAGCTTTTGGTTTCGGCTCGGGTCCTGATCTCAGGATGGTGGGATCAAGCCCCACGCTGGGCTCCGTGGTCAGCCAGGAATCTGCTTGAGGTTCTCTCTCCCTCTCCTTTTGCCCACCCACTCCCCTCTGAGTGCGTTCTCTCTCTCTAAGAAGTAAATAAATCTTAAAAAAAAAAAATAGAAAAAATAAAGAGTAAAGAATAGCTACTGATTGAGCAGTGGAAGATTTCTTGTCTTTTGGTTTTATTCCCCCTGTCCTTTCTGCATCATCCCTACTTCTGATGATTTCCCTTATTAGCTTCCCAGAGGTGACTACCCCACTGACATCGTCTCTGGGGACCACATGTCTTCTTTTTTTCACTCCTTATCTCTCTCCTTCCCTTCATAAAGAACAGAGGGGCTCCTGTTACTCTCAGGTAGGGACTTCTAATACTCAAGTCTATATGATAAAGATAAATAATTGATTATTTATAAAATTCTCACAAGTACTGTCATCTCACTTGCTGAGATCCCCATTAGCAGTGGATGTTTCCAATATACCCCTGAAGCTAAGAGCCAGATTTAACAAAGTTCAACTTACTCTTCTTTACTTATCTGAGAGCACAGAGCCCAGACACAGGCTCATAGGTGAGGGTCTGGCTCCATGGTTGGCTGACAGTGTGTTCTCCGGAGTGACTGTTAAACATTCTTCTAAGTACCACCCAGGAAATCTGGCATAGGAAACCTTAGTCATTTTATGTTGCTCTCACTGTTCAACTTTTCTCATTCTCTTTGATTAGGTCACATTGTGTCTTTTGCTTTGATAAATGAACCAATGTATATTTTTAGAGTAGAGCAGCCCTCATGGAAGAAATGCCATAGCATACGATATTTGCTGGTCTTGACTCAGTTAGAATTTCATTGTGGATTCAAATTAGAATGACTTATAACATCTTCACATTAGGAAAAATAAAATCTGTGGTTATTTAAAATAAAATCTTTTGGTTTTGGTTATGTAAACTAGAAAAACTAGAAAAAACTGGGCAATTTTTTTCACATATTTATATGTAAAATTATTATTATTGTGAGAGGCAGTATAAGGGCTTAGAGCACAGACTCCAGATTCAAACTGCCTGGATTCAAACACAAGCCTTGAATAAGTCTCTTGGATCCTCCGAGCCTCAGTTTCCACACTTACCTATTGAAGCTAATAATAGCACCCTCCTCACAGAGTTATTGTGAAAATTGAATGAGTTAATACTTGTTAAATACTTAGATAAATGTCTGGCACATATTAAGAGCTGTATTAGTGTTGGATATTTTATATTTATATTATTTATAATATTATATAGGTATAGGGTATAACATCAATCATTGAGTATCATTGAGCTAATCTAGCATCATATTATTTGATATAAGAAAACTGAGGCTCAGAAAATTTAAGACTTGATTATAGTTTCACATTTATTCTTGCCTCTGTCACATATTTAAAGGGTACCTGTTATGTCTGCACTAATTAAGAAAACCATGAACCCTCAGAACAATCAAATCCATAGGAGGTTAATAAGTGTGTCAGAATCTGTAATAAATAAATATGCAATGTGATAAATTCCACAGTAGAGGTAGGCTCAAAAGCAAATCAGTGAGGAGATAGAGTCCAACAACCTTCCCTGGGATCAGGGCTGGGACTATGGGATGCTAATGCAATGCAGACTTTGAGGGGTTAGCAAAATCTCAGTAATCAAGATAATCATATTTCAATACAATATTCTAAAATACAAAAATTAATTTTACTACTCACCACCAGATGGGTATTAAAGAGAGCACGTACTGAATGGAGCACTGGGTGTTATACGCAAACAATGAATCATGGAACACTACACCAAAAACTAATGATGTGGGCGCCTGGGTGGCTCAGTTGGTTAAGCGACTGCCTTTGGCTCAGGTCATGATCCTGGAGTCCCTGGATCGAGTCCCGCATCAGGCTCCCTGCTTGGCGGGGAGTCTGCTTCTCCCTCTGACCCTCCGCCCTCTCATGTGCTCTCTCTCATTCTCTCTCTCTCAAATAAATAAATAAAATCTTTAAAAAAAAAACAAACTAATGATGTAATGTATGGTGATTAACATAACATAATAAAATTTTTAAAAAAGTAAAATTAAAAAAATTAATTTTAAAATTCTATGATGAACAAAATGTTAAAATTTTAGATGAAGTCAGGCTCAGTATTACTGACTTTTCTTTTGCCTTGGGCTCCAGTGTGGCTCCCACAGCACTGTCTGTGATATCAGGAAAGGCTTCACAAGGAAGTCCTACATCTTAGCATGAGCTTTAAAGAATGAGGAGGAGTTTGTCAACTAGACAACTAATGTCTTTGCATTCCTCACAGACAATGACCAACATGAGTGGGGACACAGGACATGACAGAGTTAGATGTGCCAGGAATTTGGAGTTTGTTTTGCCTGGAAAAGGAGGATTTCTGTTGCAAGTGGGAAGCTGAGGCTATTTGGTCAATACTAAAAGCATTGAACTTTATTGTGGAGAGGATGAGGAACCATTGGAACTTTTTAGTAAATTAGCTTTGTTTTAAATATATAAGTATAACATATTTATGTTTTTTCTGGTCATAGATATAAATGCTTATTATTTAAAAATTAAATAATGTACTATAAGTATGCATACGGTAAAAAGCAGAAGTCCTGCATAATCTTGCCTTCTAATGATAACTATTGTTAACATTTTAGTGTACATTTTCTCAGGCTGTTTTCTATCTATAAACAGATATACTCAACCACTCTACCTTAATCCAAACCATATAAATACACCTGTTGAAAGATGTGGATTACCCTGGGCTTTCTAAACGGGCATCTGGTGGTGGTGGTGGAGGGGATGGCAGAGATGATTAGCTGTATGATGAATGGATGAGGTGCTGTATTGAGTGGAGCCATGAGGACCAGACAGTCTACAGAACTCCCCTGATAATTTTGATGCAACTTTAAGTCTGAAAGCTACCTTTTCCTTTCTTTTCAGTTATTTTCTCAGTTATCTTGTCAATCAGTTGCATTTTTTTTTTTTTTTTTTTTACTAGCTCACTACTGTGAAAGTCAACCAGGGAATGGATTTCATCCTTTGAATAGTTTCAGGGAAAACTTTGCCGGCATGCCCTGCTTCATTTTAGCACTGGATCTCTCACTGTAATCCGCAGGATGCTAGAAGTCTCACACCATTTTTATGTCTTATGTTGAAGATCACATCTTCAGGACAGAATAGTTGAGGAGAATGCCTCCACTCTGAGAGTGCCATCAGATTGGTAACTAAGGAAGGGAGTGTTCATAATTTCCTGAGCTTGTATGCACATAGGTTTATCAAAGATGATATCATGAATGTAGTTGCGTGGCCAGTTCCATTTCGACGAGTACTCCACACACTAACATAGAATCACTTGCTTTTAGCTTCATCAATATCAGGAGAATGAGAAAATGTCAAAAATTGTTTTGTTATTTTGAAAATTACTGCCTTGTATTAAAATGGTACAAAGATGCTTGTGGAGGTTCATACTCTACAAGATGTGCCTAGGCTATGAAGAATAGATCTGTGTTTTGTCCTCAAGTTGCTTATGGTCTAACTCTGGAGTGAAAACACACACACACACACACACACACACAAGTTATATCCCGTAATAGCTTTAAAAAAATAAAAAAATTAAATGTAACCAAAGTAAAAGTGTTAAACATAGCTCTGGGCACAGTGCTTTGCACATAGTGGTAACTCAAATAGTTAGTGATTGATAGTGACATGTAATAACAGTTCAAATACTTAGGAAAAAAGTATTAATAAGTCATATTGGCTATAAAAACTACTGGAAGTTTTAAAAAAGGAAGAGATTGCTGTGCATTAGTGTCATCAAGAATTACCCCAGGACTTAAATTAAGCTTGGAAGGAAAACAAATGAATATGCTGAATATGCAACAAGAAGAGATGTGTCCTTCAAGACTGAGGAAGGTCATGATCAAAAACTAGCCAAGGATAGGTAGACTGGATCAGCCAATGGAGAGTGTAAGTGCTGTAGAGTAAGAGAGACCATGCTGCTTCTGATTATGTGAGGCTTTCAACATTAGATGGAGGAGTTTGGATTTTCTCCTATAGGAAAAGAAACAATAGAAGTCTGCGAAGAACTATTTAATTTTTCTTTTCCCAACATGGGAGATAAACTAAGGGAAGTTTGAAAAGGTCTTCCACCATAATTGTTTATCTTCATCCAGATGTTTTTATCATAGGCTCAATTAGTTATCTATTGTCTATAAGAAATTGCCTCCCTGAACTCAACGGCAACGACAGCAAACATTTATTATCCTCCAGTTCCCATGGGTCCAAAATTTGAGAGTGGCTTAACTGTGCAGTTTTGCCTTAGGGTCTCTCATGAGATTGCGTACAAGTTTTACTGGAGTTGACTGGATGATAGCTTGACTAGGGCTGGCAGATCTTATTGCTGACCTGCTTAACAAGTTGGTACTAATTGTAGGTACCAAGTTGGTGGCTTCTCTCCACAGGCTGTTTTAGTGTTTTCATGACATGGCAGCAAGCTTCCCCAGACCAAGCAATCCAGGAGACAGTCAGGCAGATGCTAGCCTTTTTACAACCTAGCCTCGGAAGCCTCCAAGCATTACCTCCACCACATTCTCTTCATTAGAAACAAATCACTAAGCCTGTGCCCAAATTCATGGGCAAGAGGATTAGGTTCTACCTTTGGAAGGAAAAAGTGTCAGAGATTCTATGGGCACATTTTAAAACCAGCACATAGACTAACAAGAGTCAGGGGTGCAATAATAGTGTGTGCTGAACATGCTTGAAATATTCAGCCCCACCACAGCAGAGTCATTATTTGCTTGAGTGTATACTACATTCCTAGCACCTAGCACAGTGCCTGCATGTGGAAGGATCATTAAATACTTTCTAAACTATTACTATTTTGTAGATAAAGATATTTATTTTCAGAGGTTGTAGCAACAGATCTCACTAAGTAAGTGTTGAAGCTAAGATTTAATTTGGTCTTACTACTCAAATCCTCTTTCTACTCCCCATGCTATCTATCAAGCAGAATCATTCATCTCTATTAGAAACACTCACCTTACTGTTGGCATAGCTAACAAAACCACTCTCTGGAAAATCGCCTGGTACTTAATCGTCACCCAACAAATATTTGTTGAACAAATTGAACAAATTTGGTACAACAATACATGAAGGCTAGAGATATGAAGAAATCTGTTCAAATTTACTTACAAGTCAATGGAAGACTGTGAAATACAGGCCAGAATGCTTGCCCCTTGTGCAGGTTATTATTTTGTCCCATCCTATTGAAAGGATGCTATGTTTAAAGTGTAGAAGTGAGATGCGGAGTTTCTGTGTTTTGAGCAGCTTATGATCTGATGACCACCTACAAGGATTCTATGGAGAATTAACTTTATGTCATTGCATCATTATTTTGAATATAGTCTCTTTGAGAGTGGGAGTGGAAGAGAGTAGAAATAACTGCGCATCAGCTAGAATTTCTCTCATATGAGTAGTAGTATGCTTCGACATTTAACCCATAGACAAAGGGATACGAATGCATTTGAGTAGAGCACGACATACTTAAGCTCTCACACACCTCTCTACACAACTACTAATGCTATTTACTCTGGCAGAATTTTGTACCAAAATTGAACCTAATCTGCTTTGAAAACTTCACTCACCTCCATTGAATCCTGTTAGTTCTAATTCGCTGTTTTAAGATTGCATGCTAAGCAGAACTCTGAAAACTAGAAAAAACAAAAACAAAGCAACAGAACTTTGTTATAAATCACATTTCTTTCAGAGGCATGCCAAAAGCTGAGACTTAAGGTCTTCATTTTGTTGATTTATCTTTAGTTTTATGTGGAAATTTGGCATTAAATAGATAATCCGGAAGGCAAATGACAGGGATGAGTGAATCTCATAGGCGAGTTCAGTTCTGGGTTATTATGAATCCTGTGCTAACATTCGGTAATGTAGCCAAACCTCCAGAACAATAAGCAGTCAGTTTTTCTGCAATGTTAATGCAAAGAGTATCAGATTTTAGCTCAAATAAAACCTAAAGCAAATGAACAAGAATGGGATTAGTTAATGTTAAGCATTAGGAAGGTTGCTTAAGGTATTAGAGCCATGTTTCTGATCCCTACCTTTATTGCATAGATTTCTAGACATCTAGATGAGCACACCCACTGAACACTCAGCTATTCACTAAACAAATACTCATTTATCATAACACTGTGTGGAATCTAAAGGTGAAGAACACAAGCTTTTCAGATAAAAACATCAGTAATCAAATTGTGAGGGCAAGACTAACCATACCTGACCCTAAAGCCCATAATCTATTACATAATCAACTTTGATAAGAAACAAAGAACAACAAATGCACCAATTTTTTTAAATACAATCCTTGGAGGCTAGAGAAGTTAGCAAAGCTTAATATTGTGAGTAGGACTTAATTGGATCCTAAGGAAGACTAATATGATAATTGGATTTGCATGGAGAAGAATGGGACATTTTTCTTTCTTTTTTTTTTTTTTTAAGATTTTATTTATTTGTCTGAGAGGGAGAGAGAGAGAGTACAAGCAGGGGGAGTGGCAGGCAGAGGGAGAAGCAGGCTCCCTACTGAGCAAGGATCCCAATGTGGGACTCCATCCCAGGACCCTGGGATCATGACCTGAGCCGAAGCCAGATGCTTAGCTGACTGAGCCACCCAGGCGTCCCGAATGGAACATTTTTCAAGGGAAGGAAGGGAATAAACCAAGTTCATGGTGTTGGGTTGTAAGGTGAATGGTCTTATTTTGCCTCAGGCAACCTTCCTTGAACCTCTATACTAGGTTAGTTTTCACCCCCACTCACCCCTCCTTTATATAATTGTGATTTACTATGTATGTATTTATTTGATGTTTTTGTCTCTGGTCTCTACTTCATGAGGCCCCTGCCTGAGCTTGTCTTTTCCACCAAATATCAGCAGTGCCTCCCACTAACAGACACCCAATAAAGAAGTTTTTCCCCCAATTCCATTAGATGCTACTGAGAAATGAGTTTGAATGGGTGATATAGGTCCTAGAGACCCAGAGTCTCAAATACCAGAGTGATACCATTAGGATGCCCTTACCTGATAAGCAATAATGACACATGGTAATAGGAATATTGTGTTTTGTGTATATTAATCAAATAGCATAGAAAGGTTATATCAGGGTGAGTAGAAGGCTGGAGCAAGAAAAAGAATTACACATTTATTGAAATTACAAAAAGTGGTGGGCATTGTCACTAACACAGCTGATGAAACAAATGGGAAAGAATGAACGATATAAGGAAGAGTAAGTAGGAGATGGTGAAGATTGGGTTTGGGGGACAAAGGAATAGTTCGAAATAAAAGAGCTCTCCTAGTTTTTAATCTGGGATAATGAGAAACTCGAATAGCAAAAACTATAACAACAGTAATGATTCCTTTATACAATATTGTCTTTTAATTATTGTAAAAATCTTGAAAGATTCATTATTCTGATTTCCATTTTACACATGAGAAACTCAAAACTCTTAGGCAAATTGAGCCTACTGATCAAACCCATGGGCCTTTGGTCTGGGTGTTCAATTCAAGTCCCATTTCAACCTTTGTGATCTGGAGAAGTCACTTGACTTCTCTGAGCCTCGGTTTCTTCATCTATAAAATGAGGATAATTAAAATACCTATCTCATAGCATTTTGGAGAGAGTTAAATAAGATAACACATCTAATAAGATGACATGTATTAAGTTAATCTGTGATACCAAAGAAGAGCAAACCTATAGTCTACTGATGTATATAGTAAGTGCTCAATAAAAGATTTTGATTAGATGGCTTGTCCAAGATTAAACAGCTAGTAAGTAAAAAAGCTTGTGACTTGCACCCAGGCCTTTTGATGTATTTGTTATACACATCTGTTGCTATTAGGGAAAAAAAATAAGGCACAAGGATAGAGTGGTGAAAATATTTGTTGCTTACTAGCCGAAGGACAACACTTGTTTATTGCAATCCATGCATTAAGAAGTACTCATCTGATGTTTGAAGAGAAAAAGAAAACCATGGTTCTCACCTTAGTTCTGCCAATCTAAATTATCCTAAGATTTGGGAAGGGATGTAAATTGCTCTTTGGTTTCTATGCTTATGTGCTAGATCGTATATGTGAAATTTTGCCAAGAGACACACTGGATAAAAGTCCTCTTAATGCTAAATTAGTCCTATAATCTTCAGCAACAACCATTGTTAATGGAACTTGTTTCTCTTTGTGAGTCTGCGCTTTAAAACTGAAGGCAATAAAGATGTTACATCAACTGTTTATAGTTGAGAAGCCAAGTACTTTTTAATAGAACCAATGTTTGAAAGAATTCTACTCCCTCCAGTAGGCCCCAGACAGCAATCACACAGGAAAGGGAAATTGATGAGAAAATGTTTCTGAGAGCAGAAATATTCAGAGGCTTTCTGGCCTGCACATTCATTTGTAAAAGATAGCCCTTGTTTTACTATCATATCCTTGCTAATATTTGTCTTGATTTCCTTGTGTAAGGGGGTTCCTGATAGTTTTAGAGTATCAATAATCACTGTTTTCATTTTGAGATGTTCTTGTCCCATTCTTTGGAGAAGGCACATGGATATCACAAAACCATAAGCAAGAAAAGATTATACAGTTTATAAGAAACCTAGTTGAGCATAAGTAAGGCTTAGAAAAAAAAAGAAAAGAACAACTTGTACTATAGCTAAAAAGAATCCAATCAATCCAGAGTAGGTATTCATTCACTTTAGTTATTCCTATCATATCTCTGGGCCCTTGTTTATACAGTAGAGGTCTGACGTACCAAAACCTTCTTTGAATGTGTTCCAACCAAGATTTGATTTATTTTTTTCTTTTTAAATTTGTTCCAACTCTCCCAGCTCTTTCAGTGTGCATGGACCTTAGCAGATGCTCAGTAAGTATTTACTAGATGGATGGGTATAGGAGTGCTTTATGGAACTTCTAAATCAATGCATCACAGAGGTTTCCCCCAAAATACCAACTCCCTATTTGCTACTAAAACTCATTTGAGGAGCCACTGTGTTACATCACCAACATCATTCAGCATTACTAATAACCAATGCATGATCATAACTAGGAATTAACAAACTTTTGTCCAAGAATAGTTTTCTCCATTCTCATTTCCCTTTCTTAAATTTCACCTCCTCCCATTTATTAAAATCCTAGTTTGCACTGATGACAAATAACCCCAAACTAAGCCTCTGATAGCTCTGTTTCCAAATCTCCCAGTCAACTCATGATAAATGTATCTAATCCAGATCAGCTCAAGCTATTGAAATATAATGGCTTTTCATTATGGTAGAGTAACCCAGTTGCAATACCTAAAGAAAAATAATTAAGGAAATGTGGGTTTGTTAGAAGTGTTCAATAAATCTATTACTAACTCCCTTTTCTTCCCTTTCTTCCAAACTGGCCATTTCATAATGCGGGGAATGGATCCCCCATCCTCCGAGTCATCCATAGCAAGAAAATGGTACCATCCTTTCCCTTCACTTTCATTTCCTTCAGTTACCAAGTCCAGTCAGTTCTTCTTCCTGATGAAACTCTTCTGTCTCCATCTCCACTGCCACTGCCTTAGTTTAGGTCTTCCCCCTGTCTCTTTGCTAGGACTACAGCACCTTTTTATCTGGTTTCTGCACCCCTGATCTAGCTCCCTTTGGTCTATCATTTATACTGATGCCCATTCTTTTTCTTTTTCTTTTTTTAAATATATATATTTTTAATTTTTAAGTAATCTCTATGCCCAAAGTGGGGCTTGAACTTACAACCCTGAGACCCAAAGTTGCATGCTCCACCGACTGAGCCAGCCAGGCACCCCTGATGCCAGTTATTTTTCTAAACACATATTTCCATGCCAGTTTCATGCTTAATATCATTCTGACTCAACATTACTTTTGGGATAAAATCCAGACTCTACCACATGGCACCTAAAACCTTTTTATGTTCATGCCTAACTCTCCTGCACCCTCTCTGGCCGTAATCCCATCCCTATCAGTCACAGTCATGTACTTCACACCCCAGCCACTTTCAACAGACTACAGGAATTGCTGCCATTATGTTATAAGTGGGGTCCAGAACATCCAATCATGTAAAATGCCTGAGCCTGTTTTGCAAGGATAATGAAATAACCTGGTGAGCCAGTTGCTGTATATCTGAATTCAAGTTATTGCATTATCATGGAGTTTTATTGTACTTCAGTCTTCTCAAGGGCTTTCTTACATTTATGCCTTTGCATATATTATTTCCTCCTTCCCTGTCATTCTCTCTGTGAACTCCAACTTGTCTTTTAAAACTCGTGGCAGGTATGGCCTTCTCCACCCCCACCTGCCCACTTTACCTTCCGCCATAAATTATATTAGGAGTCCAAATTTCATACTTTAGTACCAAATGAAGTGCATGACCCTATCACCATAGCAAGTATCATGACAATGATAATTGTTTAGATACATGCTTGTCTCTTTTCCTTTATCTTCCCGAACCCTTCATCACACACACACACACACACACACACACATACACCATGCATGCACACACACCATTTAGGGTAAGAATCTTATTTTTCATATCTATATTTGCTCTAAATACTCAGCCCAATGGCAAGCACAAAGAACAAATTCATAATCTAAATGGAAGCTAAAGATCTGCATTTGCAGTAAACCATTTGAATAAATATTTGCTGCTTCGTGCTTTCTAATCTGTTAGGAATATCCTAAGCTGGGGCACCTGGATGGCTCAGTTGGTTGAGTGTCTGGCTCTCAGTTTCGGCTCAGGTCATGATCTCAGAGTTGTAGGATCAAACCCCGAGTAGGGCTCTGCATTCAGTGGGAAGTCGGCTTCCCTTCTCCCTTCCCCTCTGCCCCTCCCACTGCTTGAGCTCTCTCTCTCTCTAAATAAATAAATAAATCTAAAAAAAAAAAAAAAGATTCTCTCTCCCTCTCTCTCTCTGCACCTTGGCCCTCTCCACTCCCTCCCTTAAAAAAAAATATCCTAAGCCAATTTGGCCATTCATGATCTCATTAGGTTCTTCTTCATAGACAATATTAATAATTGATAACTTGAGATAAGTGAGCGTATGGCTTTCCTCCCTCACAATCTCTTTGGCAACATTTACAATGACAAGTCTTGCAGTTTGCCATCCATAAAAACATTTATTGGCAAGCATGCACAAAACAGGTCACATGAACCTGTTCATGAAGTTCCATTGAGTCCCAGTTCCTTGTCCTTGCAGGCACTCTACAAAGGCCTTCCTGGAAAGGTGCATTGGAGACACGTGCAACCGTATGTCTAGCAACAATGGGCTTAGCCTAGGATCACCTAGTTACTGCTCGAGTACAGGGTTGAATGGACTCCTAGACCACACATAAACTCCAGAGGGTATTCAGACCCTGGGTTTGCTGATCTTCACACCTTGTTCATGCAAAGGTGGAGGTACATTTATAATATTTTCTAGCCAAGCCACATTAACTTCAACACCATTCATTTCACCAAATGAAAACTTACTTTAACACCTCTTACACTTCCTAACACATTCCAGGGCTGCCTGAAATGAAGGCAGGAGAAGCATTGCCTTTGCAGAATGTCATCCTAGCTCAGGTTCTCCTAGAGTTTCTCATTTAGATTTAATTCTTCCTGGACTGTGTATCCCTGATTTGGGAACTCCAAAAATTAACTAACAGTCTCTGGATTTTAGGTTAGAATTAACTTCAAAATTAATGGATAGTTGCTAGGTTAAAATTAAGAAACACACTTAACCCACTGTATCCTAATGTATTTTAAAATGAAGTATCAACTCTGTAGTATTAATTAACTCTTGGATCTTATGGGCGATCACACTGATTTTTGTCAGCCCCCTCCTAAAGATGGCACACAGTAAATGGCGCTGACAGCAGTGAATTTTGGCCAGAAGGACTGGTTAACTGAGCAAATACTCTTTCCTGGCACAGCCTAAAACATTTCCCGTCCCTTACTCCCTTCTGTGTTCACCTTCAGTTGTGATTGCTCTCTCATTGTCCTGTCTTCAACCCAGGGGTTCAGACCTCTTCTACCACCATTTTTACTTTTTAGTTTTACATTAAAATTATACAATGGTCTTTTCACTCATATTTGAGGTCTGTCAATTACATGGTATTGTTTGATCCTTCAAGTGCTTATATGTTTAATCTCCTTGTAGAAGCCTATTGATGCTTTGTCAAACATTACTGCCCTTCCTCCTGCCTTCTACTTTCCCTTCCCTGTGGCAATAACTCTATGTAGCACTTTTACTTGCACATAGAAAGTGCTAGAATGTCTATAGAATGGATGAGTGACATTCCAAGTTATGGAAGGGAGAAACTTATCCTTGTATACATAATGCTAACATTAAAGAGATGGAATTTCTGCATACAGAAGCAAATTAATTTAGGCTAGTTCTTGTTGAAGTAAATCCCATTATAAAAATATTTATGCATGAGGATTTAATATTTATTGTACCCAGGACTATGGTGAATCTTTTACATATAACATCTCATTTGATCTTTAAAATAGCACTAAGATAGATGCTACTATCTCCTTTGTGTCCTGAAGAAAAGAGGAAGTGAAATCAATTGTCTCAAGTCATATAGTGGTGAAGCTAAAGCCAGGCTCTGAAGTCCAGGCCTGGGCTAACACCATACAAATTCCCTTTATAACCTATTGCCAAAAATATTTTGAAATCTTGACCTGGTTCACTTAATTTCAATTAATACAACAGCGAAAGTCTAGTACATCTAAAGTACAGGGAGCTCATTGTAACTGAGATTTAGGCACTATAACATTAGCTTCTTGCATAAGCACCAGCACTGTATCATAGACTCATTGGTTCATTTGTTCGTTCAGTAATATTTTTTTGAGCTCCCACTCCAATCATATTTTGACAGATCTATATATGGCATAATATGCATTATAAACCCTTGCCGGCAAGTCAAATTGACCTTCATGGAGAGTTGTAACTAATAGGTTCCTGAGTTCAAATGAGCACATTGATCTCTATGCAATTGGGATAAAAGTTATGAGAAGCTTCTGGCCAAACTCCCTCTTTGGAGGGGTAAGGATTTTAATTCAGCCTTAGTCACTGCATCTTTCAGCTTTAATCTTACAGCCATTTTAGGTCAGTAGAAGACTATCATTGATGTTAGCATTTGTATTTCCATCTCCAATTTTAAATCTTAGGTTTTAAAGAACTACAGAAAGATAAAAGCAAACAGTTTGTTTGAGTAATGAGACAATCAACTCTTGTTACTCAGATTGACATTTAATAAGTAAAAGGTCATAAACTTTTTTTGCTCCTTGAAATAATGTTGTCTCTAAGCATAAGTTGTGATTCACATGTAAATTATATATTGATGTGTTGGGTGCAGATTGAAAATATTCTTTATAAGACAAAAGGTGGAAAGTGCACACCCCATAATGATAACGTTAATATGAAAATATTTCCATTTTGAAATGATGACTTAAGGGGAGAAGATGCACAGCAGTTAAAGCTAGGTCATTCAGCATGGCATACCACATAACTTTGTCATTGGATTGAATGCCCATTATTATTTTTTTTAAGATTTTATTTATTTATTTATTTATTTTAGGGAGGGAGAGATCATGCACGGTGGCAGGGAGGAGCAGAGGGGGAGGGACAAGCAGACTTCGTGTGGAGTGTGGAGCCCGACCCGGGCCCAATCCCATGACCCCAAGATCACAACCCAAGCCAAAATCAAGAGTCGGAAGCCCAACTGACTGAGCCAGCCAGGTGCCCCTGAATACCAATTATAAGCTACTTGACATGCCACCAATTATAAGCTACTTGACATGCTACTTGACTATGCCTCAGCACATCCACCTGAACTAAGGGTTTCAACTTCATTGTCCCCAAGAGAGCACCATGATGGTAGTATATAGGACTTCTAGTTAGAATTAATATAGAAAAACAATGAAAAGCAGTATTATGCTGATCCAAAAGACAACTGAATGTGGTTACTTTTTTCCCTTCTTCTTGCAAATTCTTTCTGGTTTTTCAGTGTAAAGGGACTTTGCCAGATAATATCTTAAAATGCCCAAAGTCGATTAGTGTTTTTAGATCACAGGATATTCCCAGCCTTTCTCTTTGGTTCCTATGTTGCCTCCATCCCTCTCTGATACTTTTGTCCTGAATGCTGATTGCTAGATCTCTCATTCTGATGTCTTACTCAGGGACAGCTTCATGCTCAGGACGATTTCCAGCCTTTTTCCTCAATCAGACTTTTACATTCCACTATTCATTTCCCCAGACACCTGTTCTCTTCTAGGTGAATCTACATGTTAATGACTAATAAACACTAATCCCTACGGATAAATCAGATATCCGATGCCTTACGTATTTCAGGTAACATAATCAATTAATCTGGTTTAAAAGCATAAATATCCAGGGGTGCCTGGCTGGCTCAGTCAGTGGAGTGTGTGACTCTTGATCTTGAGGTTGTGAGTTTGAGCCCTCTGTTGGGTGTAGAGATTATTTAAAAATAAAATCTTTTTAAAAATAAAAATAAATAAATAAAAGCACACATATCCAGGGAGCCATTATTATATGGAAATACCTATCATATTGCCAAATTAGGGAAGAATATTTAGAGGCGGGGGTGGGGTGGGGAGGAGGGCTCCTGGACCTCCATCAGCTTTTAGATAACACAATATAAACAGATTGATATGGAGGAAAGAGTATGGGATTTGAAACCATAACTCCTAGTTTAAAGTTCCAATTTTGTTTACCTACAAATGTCCCTGAGCTTTTATTACCTAATCCATAAAAGAGGAAATGATGCTTACGTCCCATGGTTATGTGAATGAGGCTTAAATATGATGTTATTTGAGAAAGTCCTTTTAAAGCTGAAAAGCATTAAAACACGCTAGAGTTACATATAGTTATATATGTTATTATTATAGTAATTGAAAAAGACACTCGTTTAAGCCAACTGTTCAAGATCAAGCAAGTTATATGTATTCCAAGAGCTACAAGAGGACTGGCAGTTAGAAAGGGGCTTGTTTTGGAATGGTGGGTCATAGGCTCAGGTGTTTATGCATCAGCCTCTTCCTTGACTCTTCACAGGCCGTTGATCCTTCTTGCCCCTAAGCTTAGCCTGAAGACCATCAGCCTGGAAGCACTGAGGTGAAAGAAGGCAAGTGCTTGAATAAGGAGATTGACTGCCCCAGGTCTATACTCCTGTGAATTCTGTAGCACAATTATAAAAGTCTTATTGCAAAATATAAACAAAATGATTCATTTTAGTGGGTGGGAGAGACATCCTGTTTTGGAAGTGAGTCAAGCATGGGGGCTGGGAGGAGTCCTACCCAGCACTGATTTGGACTTTATTCTGAAGGTGGAAAGGCTGCTCAGAAAAGAGGGCATTAACACGTTACGGTGGCATTCCACGTCTCTATCTGGGCACTCGCATCCTCTCATCTGAGGTCTACATAACTGTGTAACAGCTCTCAGTGAGGACAATTCCAATAGCCTAGAAACAAAAAATATCTAGCACCTTTTTAAGATTGGTTTTGTGTTAGAAATTGCAAGATCCTCTATTTCATAGTGGAACAGAACTCCATTTTGAATCTCTTCTTTCTGAACACTCCTTTTTTCCCTGTCTGAATTTCCCCTCTTGCATTCTCTTGGGGTCTCCTAAAGACGTGTAGTGTGTGTGTGTGTGTGTGTGTGTGCGCGCGTAAGTACACAAGTATATATAAAACATATACTATACAATAACAAATATATATAATACACTTAAATGTACAATGTTAAATATTATCTGTGATGCATTATAAAGTAAGTAGTGTGTATCAGAGTATCCCAGTGTTTAAAAGTAATTCACCATTATTTAGGGGGAAACTAAGTGTAAATCCCCTCATTTTTGCTTGTTTGTTTTGTCAAGAAGTGAAGGTAGCTAGACTAAAGAGAGCCAATCAAGATTAATTTTAACTGGAGCTATTGAATACAAATATGTACAACATCAGATTTGACGGTAATTGGTATCTTCCTTTTCTTGGCCAGAAACTGGTACCATAAAACCAAATTAATGATAAACCAAATGATTCTCAACTTTAATCAACTAATTCTTAACTCTCAACCAATTAATGGGGGAACATCCTAGCATTAGTCAAGAAAAGATTGAAAATAATATAGTTCTGAAAGGAAAGGAAGGAGAGGCTTAACTTACACCTCCTTTGAAGAGTTACCTTGTGATTCTAGTACTGTTGGTATGAAATCCCAGTTACTGCAGTAAGCAGGAAAATGAAGCATTGAGTGGAATATGGCACTTAAGATACAATCTTGAATTCCCAACAGAGAATCCCACTGGACATGGGAAGGAATGGTTGTTCCTTATGGCCACTGACTGGGCTGCCTCTGGTGTATCATTCACTCCTGCCCTGTCTTTCTTTTCTAATCCATAAGATGTAAATAAGTAACTTTTCTCAGGGTGCCTGGGTGGCTCAGTCTTTTAAACATTTGCCTTCCGCTCAGGTCATGATCCAGGGTCCTGGGATCAAGCCCACGTAGGGCTCCCTGTTCGTGGGAAGCCTGCTTCTCCCTCTCCTCCCCATTCATGCTCTCTCTTGCTATCTGTCTTTCTCAAATAAATAAATAAATCTTTGTTTTAAAAAGTAACTTTTCTCTTTTAAATCTCCTTGGGCAGTTGTTTCTTAGATTTTTAAGTATCTATTTTTAAAGCATTTTGAAACTTAATCAGAAATGTTTTCATTCTATGATAAATCATTGTAAATTTCTGACTCTTTTAGCTGCATCTTAAGGGGAAAATATCCACTTTATATTTTTTAAAGAATTTTGAGAAACTACACTAGAAGTTATTAATAAGAGACCTCATTTCCCTATCAACAAGCAAGAAAAATGATGTGGGACTGAAGATGCAAAACAGGCCTTCCAAATACAGGCAGGTTACTCTGAATTATTATATGTAACAGAAAAGAAAATCACTTTGCAGAGTTGTTGTAAGAATTACAAATGATATATTCACATAAAGGAATAGTTATTAGGAATACAATAGATTATAGTCATCCATTTATCCATTTATCCTTTGGGGCATCCATCCCCAACCAGTATTTTGACATCAGTCCTATTGTTATGTCTAACTTTAATTTCTTTCCAACTGTATATATTACACCTGATTTCATCAGCCTTTTTAAATATTGAAAGTTACTGGCCTGGGATTTAAAGTTTCTGTTAACTATTTTCTAAACATTTTATTAAGTAACACAGAATAAGAGCTGTTCAGTGTTGCCAAAAGGAATAATTAAAGAGTCTGGTGCTTTGGGGAAAATTGGTGCATGTCTAGTAGCAATTAAGCAAAAGCTGGCAACTTATTTTGTTGACTTGAATGATACAAAACAAGAGGGACAATGATCGGGAAAAGATAAGACTGAATTGGAAGAGATTAATGGAATTTGCCCTGACCCCACTGTTCCTTTGAGCATAGTAAGCAGTCAGTGAAGTCACATCAATTTTGATATTTGAGAATTGGAGATTGGCTTGAAGTTTCAGATATCTTCCATGTTTCATTTCTATTATTTACCAATATTCTCCAGTACTGGCCCTGACAGTTTGATATTGAATAGCTAGTAAGGCCCCCTCATTTATACTTTATTGTCTCAAAGCCAGGAAGAAAGTGTTGTGACTTCTAAGTTTCAACCCTTCAGCTTCATGTAGTTGCTCACATTTTTCTAAAAAGAAACCCACCACTGTCTACAAAAGGGTTTTCTTGTGTCTTACAGCACAGCTTTTATACTTCTTTCACCATTTCCAGGTATTGAACTGGGAAGAGGGGATGGTGTGAGGAACGCAATTTCAGTATCTATTATCTCTGAAGATGAAGCACTTGGAGACTTTTTGTATCCTTCTGTTTTTCTCCACATCATTAAGCTGAGAGAGTAAAAGCATCTGCTTGCCTCAGATACAAAAGAGGCTGCTACAAAGTCCACTAAATATGCATAAAAAGAGACAAGAAGGAAAAAAATATAAGCTACTCATCTAGTTCATGTGCTGATTCATATCCCAGTTTATTTTAATTATTAGATGTATGGGAAGGATTTAATTCATTGTTAACCCAGAGAAGTCTAATCCTGGAAGGGCAGTTCCAAAATAGGAAAAGGGGGGTGGGGGTGCCTGGAGTGTCAATTACATATAATTCTCAGGTATTAATGACCCCAAAATAAAGATGGGGTGGCTGGGGTTTGTTTTACTAACATGTGAACTCCCATGTTTTCTTCTGTCCCTCATTAGTCTAAGAGTGAAGAAAGTTATAGTTCTCTTGTCCACCAACAGCATTTCCACGTTATGTCCATAAAAGATGTTCAGTGGCGTTGAATTGAATGAATAATGATGCTGCATTGCTAATGTAGATACATATATTAGAATAATATCTACCCAAGAAAGGATAACAAAGGGCAAATTTGTCAGCAGGGCTGCATAAACTAAGACTTTTAAAATTAAGAGGGGATCTGAAGGCAACATTGCTCACAACTCAAAAGAATAACAAGAATTCTCTGATAGCATGCATGTGGTAAAGTCAGAGCAGTCTATTAGATCACAGTTCTCTCAAACAGATAGTCCAGAAGGACAGAGGCTAAATACAACGCCCCCTGATCTTGTGTTACTCTCATCCATACAATGATGGAGACCACTGACCTGAGTTTGGCAATGAAAGCTATAGGAGCCTGGGGGAATGAAGTAGCACTGCCTCCCTTGGTTATCATTTTTAAAAATCTGAAGAAATTGCAGAATGAAACTGACCCACTAGAAAAGCTGTATCATTTACCATTAATTGTGAGAATATCTTTAAAGAGCTGCCAGCTGGCTAATGGCTAACCTGTTTTGTTTTGTTTTTTTTTTTAATGTGAGAAAAGAGATCCTGTGAATTCACATTAGGTGTGGGCAAATTTTTCCTTTAGCAGAAAAAAAAAAAACAAAAAACCTGCCCAGGCAGTTCATTCAATGTAGTTTTAATAAATTCAGTTATGTCTTTTTAACCTGCTGAAACTCCTTGAAATAATTAACTGAGTATTTGCAGTTAGATAAGCCAGTGGTTTGCACTTTGTTGTGATCTTCCCATAGGGCTCTGAATGAAGGGCCCTTTAAATAAGTTGGGGAACAAGTTAATAGTAGATACAAGGTTAGATCCCGGGTAATTCCAAAAACCAGATACGTAAATATGTAAAGTGAGAGCATGTCAGTCAGTTTGAACTGTGTGATGACTTTTAGAAACCTAGAAAAAATTTTAAAATGTATTTATTAACGATTCAGAAGCAATGCAAATAAATGGTACATATTTGCCAACAACAAGTTTGGGGGATTACGAGAAAGTCTTGAAGGACTTAATTAAGCTCAGTAATGGGGTAAACACAATAGCAGATGATGCTCAATGGAGAGAGGATGGAGGTAATATATAATGAACAGTTTGGAGTTGTGCATTTAATGAGTTCTGATTTAGCCATGCCTCTCAGGAAGAGAGACTCCCAGCTAGTATCATAATAAACAGGGCAAGGGGGACAATGGATTAAAAAAATAGATTAATGAGTTACAACATTTACAAAAAGTGGATGGAATTTATCAACCCAGAGAGCATTGTTATAAAGCTATTCTTGAACTGGCTTTTAGGTTAGATTGAATTATAATGAACATTCTCTGATATTTCAGTAATTAAAACTTTCTAAATTTTAATGTAATTCCAGTATACAGACAGTGCCCAACTTACGATGGTTCAACTTAAGATTTTTCACCTTTACTATGGTGTGAAAGCAATATGCATTCAGTAGAAACCATACTTTGAATTTTAAATTTTGATCTTTTTCCTGGGCTAGCAATATGCCTCAGGATCCTCTCTCATGATGCTGGGCACTGGCAGCCAGCTGCATCTCCCAGTCAGCCATGCATCATGAGGGTAAACAACCAATGCACTTCACAATCATTCTGCATCCATACAACCATTCTGTTTTCACTTTCAGCACAGTATTCAATCAATTACATGAGATAGTAAGTACTTTATTACAAAATGGGCTTTGTTTTCAATGATTTTGCCCAACTATAGGCTAAATGTAAGTGTTCTGAGCATGTTGAATGTAGGCTAGACTAGGCTATGATGTTCAGTAGGCAGGCTGTATTAAATGCATTTTTGATTATGGCGTTTTCTCTTTTTTTTTTTTTTTAAAGATTTTACTTATTTATTTGAGAGAGAGAATGAGAGACAGCACGAGAGGGAAGCGGTTCAGAGGGAGAAGCAGACTCCCCGCTGAGCAGGGAGCCCGATGCGGGACTCAATCCTGGGACTCCAGCATCATGACCTGAGCCGAAGGCAGTCGCTTAACCAACTGAGCCACCCAGGCGCCCCTATGGCGTTTTCTCTTTTTTAAGATTTTATTTATTTGAGAGAGAGAGAGCACAGAGGGAGAGCGAGAAGCAGACTCCCTGCTGAGCAGGGAGCCCAACATGGGGATCATGACCTGAGCAGAGGCAGACAGACGCTTAACTGACTGAGCCACCCAGGCGCCCCGGCATTTTCAACTTATGATGGGCTTATCGGGATGTAGTGCCATCATAAGTAGAGGAAGATCTGTATTATCTTTAAAAAGAAAAGTGTGTGCTATTTCAAACACATTGGCAATCATAAAAGCAGCACAAGCATTCATGTATCCACTACCTAACTTTATCAAACCCTAACATTTTTAGCCATATTCCTTTCAGAATCATTTGTTTAAAAGAAATGCAACATTAAGGTACCGTTGAAGCCCCTGTGTAAACCACTCAGATTAATTTCTCTCCTGCCTGTCTGCATCCCTCCCTCCCTTCCTGAAAGATGTCATTATCATTTTATTTGGTGTATAGCGTTCCCATGCTTGTTTTATATTTTTTATTATATATTTATATACCTAACTATATAACATAATATTACTTTGCAGGTTTTATTAAAAATTCTGTGGTTTCTGGTTTTATTTAACTTTATTGTTGTCATCGTCGAATAAGTTGTATTTATTTCTCCTTGCAGCTAGGAAGGAGTGCCCATCGTGAGGAACCATAGGGTGTCTCGGTAAGATGGTGCTAGAAGGAACCTTTCATAGCAGTTGGACTTTGGGTGACAACTGAGAAGGGTCTAGGAAGCAGAGCTTTGTTCTGAAATGGGGGCCGTGAGGAAAGGAACCAGGGATAATTCTATGATTCTTTGCTGAAGGGTGTCCTTGATAATTTTGTTGCTGTGTAGTATATCAAGTGTTCTTTGTCTTCTTTCCCTTTTATTTTATATGTCTTCTAGTATAACTGTAAGGTTTTTTTTCCAGCTTTATTGAAATATAGTTGACACATTGCATATTAGTTTCAGATGTACAGCATAACGATTTGATACGTGTATGTATTGTGAAATGATCACAATAAGTTTAGTTAACATCCATTACTTCACAAGGTTACCAATACTGGGTATAACACCCAGTGCTCATCACATCACATGCCCTCCTTATTGCCCATCACTGAGTTGAGACCTTTTAAGATCCACTCACTTAGCAACTTTCAAATATATAGTACAGTATTGTTAACCATAGTCACCATGATATATATTAAGTGCCCAGACTTATTTATCTTATAACTGGAGGTTTGTACCCTATGACCACAGGTTTTTAAACTTTATAGAAATGGCACCCCAACCTAGCATCTTTTTGCACCATGCTTTTTAGACTGAACACTATGTTATTGCTCAGCATGGCATTTTGTATGTTTATCTCCATTGATTTATGTAGCTTTAGTAAATTCATTTTGACCACGTATTCCATGCATAGATATATCACAATCTATCCGTGGTCTTTTGATGAGCACCTAGGTTATTTTTTCAATTATTTCCAATAGTATTGTGATGGATGTTTTAAATACGTCTCTTGGTGCATGTGTGCACATGTCTCTGGGGTATATACCTACAGCTATGTATATTTTAGACTTTGTTCAGTGTGGTCAAATGCACTCCATGGTGACTTTAACTAATTTACTTTTTTCCCACCATGGGATGAGAATTCCCACTGTTGTATATCCTCACCAACACTTGGTATGGTCAGACTTTTTAAACTTTTGCCAATCTGATAGGCAAATGGAATCTTGAGGTTTCTATTTGTATTTTTCGGAATTATTTCCTTTTTAGGAAAAAAGAACTTTTTTCTTAGAAAAAAAAAACCAGAAAATACTAATTGCCATGTTAGCATTTTTTTTTCTCTACAATTTAGGAAAATGCCCCGTGGGGATTTTTCTCTGCTTTCTTTCTTTTTTCCTAATGATGAAAAGTGATTTGATGAAAAGCGATTCTACGTAGGAGAGAGAAGGCCTGTAATATGTTGTGGTCACACAGCAAGCCATAGGTCACTTAAATTGTCTCTTTATGATTGGCAGAGGTCTTGGTAAGAGGATCTTTGGTTTAGGAGAAAGTCAGGGCTGACAAGAAGATGAGGTTGCTACCTGTCAGCAGTGCTGCTTGAAAGAAAAGGTTGTGACATATATTTTCCACTGGCAAGTTGTCATACGTATCATTTGCAAATAGACAGAATATGAATACCAAAGACATAAATATTACACAAACTGTTAAGAAGCGATAGGATCCGAAACCAGACCCTTTTCTTCCCAAGTGAATAGACCATCTGTTGAATTAGAGACATTACTAGGCTTCTGTGTTTATGGGACTTTCTTTTTTTCTGCGCAATGATCCTGGGAATGTACTTCACTGGCTTTTATTTTTACACTATAACACATATAATTCTCTGTGATAACTGAGTCAGATTTCTGAATGAAAAAAAATAGTTGTTAGTAACGTACTTTTATAGAGATAATTACTGAAATTCTTTTCTCCATATCATTACTCTTAATGGGTTACTGAGATCACATTTTAATTTCCAAACATAATTTTCATCTTATGTTAAGTGCTTAATACTTCAGCATGGCTAATCTCCTTTTACAGGAGATTCTTCTACTTGTAATAGTTGTGATGGATGGGTAGTCCAGATTTATGTTTCCTGCATAAGTGAGGAAATGACTCAAGGTAGAGGGTCATGGTTGCATAATAAATCATTTGCAAAGCTAGGGTTAGAAGGATACTTTTTTAACTCTTGCTCCTGCCTGATGCTTCACTCACTAGAGTAATTCCTAAAATTTCTGCCAATATGTAGTTCCTGGCAATGACTCATAACTTAGCCCAGACCCCAGAAAGGCAAATATTTGGGAAACAAGTTGAAGGGGACACTTTTCTGGCTAACTCCCGAACAACTTCGGGACAAGACCCGTTAGGGATGGGTCACTGGGATGGTGAGTCACTTTCACTGGTGCTCCTTTTCTGGGTGAAAGCAAATACACTAAAACCCATTGAAGTTCTTGGTGCCTAAAAGTCATGATTTCTCTCAGTATAGGAAAAGCTGTACCTCCCCTAATATGTTTATTTAGTTCTATTTTATTTGGGGAGCAATCTAAATGATTATTTCTGTAGTTCTTTTGGACACTCAGATTCAAATTTGCAGCCAACCTCCAATAACAAACATACCTTTGGCACGAATTATTGTGCTGGCTTTATTCTTTCCTATGCTTGTTTGCTCTCATTATGATTTCTTCATTACCTTATTTTTTCCCATTATAGACTGTGTACTTTTATAAGCTTCCCCAGATCCTTCTGGAATGAAATTTCCTTTCCCAAGCAATGTCTTAGACAAGTTTTGCTAAAAGACTCCCACAAATAGTCATGTACAGTTGTAATGGACTTTCACAAATAAACATTAAGGTGCTTGTTGAACTACTGTATTTAAGCCAAGTTAGTGAGGTGGCAGTTTACAAGTAAGTTCTAGTACATCAACGCTCAAAGCCAAGATATTTCCTTATGTTAAAAGTTCCCTCCTGGGGGGAAAAAAATAAATAAATTTCTAGTTCCAGATTCCTTTTCAGTTGGGAATATGTGAGATCATGGGTAAAGGCACTGTTTTCCAAAGTGTGCCCCATGGAATATTCATTCCCAGGAATCTTAAATAAAAACAGGAAGAAAAAGAAAAAAAATTAATATTCTGTACTCACATTTGTGGAAATGTGGAATTAACTAAAGGTATTCAGGTTTTTTACAGAAAAACTTCTCAGAATCTTTAATATGCAAATGTATTCTGGCTTTCCCAGAACAGGAGATGGGGTTAGTTTCCTAAACTTATTTGGCCCCAGAGCCTGGTTTATGAACATGCTTATGCTCCCCCACCCGTCCCCTACTGCCCCAACCGCAACATCCCATTGAAGACCACCACCGTGGTGGGAGAAGACTCAGTTCTTCCGTTCATTCCCCCCTCCACCTCCCCACCCTCCCCAGCCCTGTGCAGGTTTTGAGTTAACTCCCTGGACGGCTGAGTGTTACCACTGTGGGTAATAATTAGTGCAGCACTTCTCTGACGAATCCCAAGGGATGCGGCCACATGGGAGGAAGTACCTCCACCCTTTACTTGGTGCTAACAGGTGTCGCTGGATCTGTGGAAGGGGGCAGTGTCTCAGGGGAGTCTGGGGCTGACGGGGTGCAGCACAGTGGCTCTCAACCCACTGGCACCAGGTCTTCTTGATGTTAGCAATCAAGCCAGCCATACACCCATGTGGATCCAGCTTCAGATCAGCCCTGCCCAAAGGCTATGGGGAACTTTCTTGGGTAGCCATATCTAAGAAGAATTAGGAGACTAAGTTTTATAGGAGGAATGTTCTACAATGGAACAAGGATCTAGGGTTCATTTTTCTTTTAACATTAGATTTGGAAGGAAATAAAACAGTTGCCAAGATTCTGTTTACAAATGGCCATGGCAAGGAAGATTTTTAAAAATGCAATTGTGAATCTTTGCTACTGAAAGACAAGCTTCAGTTGGTTACTATTAGTCCTGTCTAAGAAGACAAATGGACCCCACTCACCCGAGAAGAGCCATAGAACTCAAGATTCCTTGCCAAATGCAAGTATTTTTAATAGTATTAGTATTTTTTGGGTGCCTGGGTGGCTCAGTTGGTTAAGCGACTGCCTTCGGCTCAGGTCATGATCCTGGAGTTCTGGGATCGAGTCCCACATCGGGCTCCCTGCTCAGCGGGGGGTCTGCTTCTCCCTATGACCCTCCCCCCTCTCATGCTCTCTCTATCTCATTCTCTCTCTCAAATAAATAAATAAAATCTTTAAAAAAAATAGTATTAGTATTTTTAAACTTCAGATTCATTCCATGTGGGAGTTTATTATCTGGCATGTATGTATTACAATTACGTCTCCTAGCCTTGAATCAAATAATTTTGTTTACAATTTAAATAAACTAAGCCACGATCTTTGGAACCCATCACCCAACAGGGTCTCCTTAACCTTCAGAAAGGAAGGAGGCACATCTCTTCTGGAAACTAAGAAAGATGAGTTATGGAGCCCTTTGGGCTGACCATCAGTTTGAGTGTGTACTTTAGGATCAAAGAGGTAACATCCAAAGAGATAGCAAGGTCCCGAGTCTAAACTGCCTCATCCCTTTATCTTAAAAAATAATAATAGTAATAAGCCAAAGGCAAGAATCTTTTCGCACCTCCTATAGCACCTGCAATTTTGTAGCCAGAGTCCCCAAATTATCTTCCCCAGGATACTTTTTGTACATTTCAAAACCTGTTGGTTGTGGTACTGGGAGACAACTCTGAAAAATGTGGGGAAGATCCCAGCATGTGGGACACCATCTCAAATGACCCAAGGTTTGTTCTTGGTCTCTGCGGCATAGAAAGATGCCAACCTTTTGAGTATAGGACCTTCTTACTCACTGCTGAAAGGATTAAGCATCTTGCCACAGCTCTCACTGCCAGAAACAGTCTACGTTTTTGCCAAAGGATTTAAACTTGGAAAAGCACCTGTATGATGGAGCAAGACTTGCCTGGGGAGAATTAGGAAGAATGTATCATGGTGCCCCACCCACTGAGCGCGCAGTAATTGAAGTACTGTACGAGGTGATATAGGTACATATTATGAATTACTAGGGAGAGAAACACATCATGCAATACTCCTAAGCATTCATTGGGAGATGGGAGACCAGGTGGAGCAGCACAGCTCTGCTCACTGTGGTAAATTACACACATGATGCAACAGCAGTCTGATGAGCAGTGGGAACTCTGGATTCCACGCGGCCTTCCCTCCCCAGTCTTCACAGTGCCTTACCCAAGTTATCTGATTAATCTTGCCTGTGCCCTGTGAGGTGGCAAAGCTCATTATCCTCCATTAGGTAGATGTGGAAATAGAGACATGGGGAGGTTAATTTACTCCTGGTGATTTAATGAATCAGCATCAAAACCGGAAGTGGTACCTGTTTTTCAAATTCTCAGTCTTCTCACTCCAAGATATTCTAAAACTTAGCTGAACAGAATGTTGTTTTCATTATTGTTGTATATCATGTAGTTCTGGATCCATTTCTGGCACTTAACTTTTCATGTGACCTTAAGCAAATTGCTTGATCTCTCTGAGGTTATCTGCAAAATGGGCATCATGCTTGCCCTGCCTGTCCTATAGGACTGTCATGGGGCTTGTATGAAATGAACATTGTTTAATTCCTCCAAAAAAACAGGAAGTTTTTTATCTTACCAATGTTTTGCTATTTATTTTCAAACATATGCTATTTATATACATAATATTTCTGACAATTTAGGAAAACAAATGACTTCTATATGCATTTTATATAATGAAAGTGTGATGAGCTTTGCAAATAGGTGGTCTTTCTCTGTCTCTCTCTCTCTCACACACACACAAACACATAACCTAGAGATACATTTTTAAAATGTTTAAATGAAATATTTCTTATTTAAAAGAAAACAGATGGGCGCCTGGGTGGCTCAGTTGGTTAGGCGATTGCCTTCGGCTCAGGTCGTGATCCTGGAGTCCCGGGATCGAGTCCCGCATTGGGCTCCCTGCGGAGCAGGGAGCCTGCTTCTCCCTCTGACCCTCCCCCCTCTCATGTGCTCTCTCATTCTCTCTCTCTCAAATAAATAAATGAAATCTTTAAAAAAAAAAAAAAAAGAAAAGAAAACAGAAAGATGACCCTTACTTAGTACCTTACTCAGGGCCAGACACATGGTGTCTGTTCGGTAAATATTCACTGAATAGATGATGGATGGATTCTCTCTGGATAATAATTTCAGTGGTCGATATTATAGATGTCAATGTGTACTCACTAGATTTTCAAAGAAACTGAGACCTAAATAGCCTATAATAAGTATTACTGGTTTTTATCAATACTGATTTATCCATTCTTATAAGGCACATAAATATAATGCAATAGTATCCATTGTACTTATTATCAATTGAACTTACTGTATCCATTGTTATCTATTGAACTTAATGGTAATATGGGATAAAATTTGAAATTTTGCCCTATAAATAGTAAAGATAAAGATGGATATTATGTTAAAGTCCTAAGTCATGCAGTCTTCCTGTGACCTTCAGGGATTTGTTCATTCATTCGTTCATGCATTCATTCATATAGTTAATAATTGCTCTCACTGTGTCAAGCATTGTGCTAAGAACTATGTAAGGATTTTTCTTTCTTTCAGGTAGCTTATTCTTTATCTAGTCTCTCAAAAAATGCAATTTTATTGAGCTAGTGACTTTACCTGAAGATTCAAGGTCATATCAGTATTAAACCCTAGACTGAAGTCTCTCTGGGCCACAAAGATTAAAATTAAAAAAAGCTCTCATTCAGAGGGAGTAGAATCAGGAAGAGCTAGTGTGTTTGAGTTTACCTGAGGATGAGTGAGGGAACAGGACACCTCCCCTCAGGGATCAGGTCTCTCCTCCAAATGGAAAGGACGTTTGAAGAACAAGGACAGTCCTCTGGGTTCCTGATATAATGCCATAAAGTAATTTAAAAGACTAGGTTTATGTCATTTATATTTTTAATTATGTCTTTAAAGATGTTATTGAGAACGAAATTTGCTGAAAAACTACAAGAAGAATAAAAATACTTTAATACATTATTACAAATATCCTTCTGAGATTAATTTCCTTTCTCATATTTTCATTATTCTTATTTGGTTATTTGTTTATAGGTGATGTTTCTAGATACGCTTGTCTCATTTTGTACTCTTGTCATGATGAGAAATTCTTGTGGTGTTTCATGAGGAGATTTACCATTTAATTGATCAGAAAGCCTGATAATGTATTCTACTAATGTAACCCTTTATCTGAAAAGTTAAGAAAACTATAATACCCCAAATGAATAACTTCATATTTTAAAAAGTCAGAATTTCCTTCCAAGATACATCATTCATTTCTTTACTGGGGTAAAGACCAAATTCCTTTCACCTGGAAACACAAAATATCATCTAGGTTGGGTTCTGACCAGCTTTGAGAAAAACACAAAGAAACACAGTGGAAGTTCTCCAATATCTACCATTATTATAGTATCTACAAATGTCACCAAGGTAGCCTAAGAATGCTCCCTAAGCCTAATGATGTCAAATGGAAGCAGCTTCATTATTGAAAAGACTGTGGCATTTCTTTCTTTAATAATACAGTAAATAGAAAATAGCACTTCTGTGGATAGTGCCAGTGAGCAATGTGCTCCTGAATTTATTATGGAAGGGGCAAAAATCCTGTGAAGGTGAAAAAGGAAAAGAAGTAAAGGGAAATATTGGGGGAAATATGCATTCTTGGCTGTACCATTGAGTAAAGAGATACGGGAGTTGGTGAAGGGAATAGCAGGAGAAAAGAAAAGAATTGGAAATTGAGTCAAAAGAGGGGGTGGTCAGTGGAAAGGAAAGAATGAAAGATTGAGAAATAGAAGAAAGGGAATATTAAAGGATATTAAGTAAATTAAGTAAGATGAAGGAAGAGAAAAAGAAGCATGGGAAGATGTGAAAATAAGTGAGCAAGGCAGGAGAGGGTGAGGGACAAATGTAAGAGGTCATCCCCCCAGGAGTCAGCAAACTAGAGCCTGTAGGCCCAAATCCAGTCTGTTGCCTTTTTTTGTAAATCAAGTTTTATTGGAATACAGTCAGACCCATTAATATGCACACTATCTATGGCTGCTTCCATACTACACTGACGGACTTTAGTTACTGTGATGGGGACAGTTGAGTCTCGCAGCTAAAAAATAATCACTATCTGACTCTCCTGCAAAAGTTTGTAGTCTAATCCTGCTGTTGGCAAACTTTAGTGTGCATCAGAATTACCTAGAGGGCGTGTTAAAATAAAGATTGCTGGGGCACCTGGGTGGCTCAGTTGGAGAAGCATCTGCCTTCGGCTCAGGTCATGATCCCAGGGTCCTGGGATCGAGCCCCACGTTGGGCTCTCTGCTCAGCAGGAGCCTGCTTCTCCCTCTCCCTGCCAATCCCCCTGCTTGTATTCTCTGTCTCTCTGTGTCAAATAAATCAATAAAATCTTTAAAAAAATAAAGATTGCTGAACCCCATCCCCAGAGTTTCTGACTAAATAGATGTGGGGTGGGATCTCAAATTTTTATTTCTAGTAGGTTCCCAGGTGGTACTGACACTGTTGGTCTAGGACCTGTGCTTTGAGAACCGCTGCTCAAATCTTTACATTATGTCACACAAATACTGTTCTGAGTAAGGAATTTTGTGAAGAAAGGGAAAAGAAAACCAAGCCTGATCCTCTTTTTTAGGTAAACATAGATGTATATAGGTTGATATCACAATTCTTTACAGAGTATTTTTTTTGAAATTCTTAAACTGAATCTTTTTATAATGTTGGTTTCATTCTTAAAACAATTAGAATTGAATCTGATTTAGTTAAAAGCTTAGCTAATTGGTGTTTTTTTTCCTAAAAATGTATTATAGTTTAGTTTGATTCAACTCCCTGAAATAATGTTGGAATCTGTCAAAGTTACTATTATATAGGTAATATTGACTGTGTATCCATTTTATGAGAATAACCTCTCCCCACCCATGGGTGGTAGCTCAGACCACTTCACGGCCTCTGCTTGGTGCCCCTGAGAAACTAAACCATAGGTGAATTGGGATCTTGCTTACTACTCTCCCACTTTCCTCTCAGAATATACTAGAATCTTCTGGCTCCAATTTCCCCATGGAATTGCAAGTTCTTCAATACTGTTTCTCCTGGAGGTAGTCATGAATGTTGTCCCGAGTGTAAGACCTTTGGGAATCATGATACCAAGGAATTGATCTTGCCTTTACCCTCCATCCCAGCCCCCGAGATCTGTTTTTGTTTGTTTGTTTTTTTACTTACAAGTAGTGCTGTGGCTTGCATAGTTATGATCTTCTTCTACCTGTGTCTTTAAATCTGTGCTCTGGCTGTGAATGTGGGCAACCAATTTTTAGCTCTAACTTGGCATGCTCCATGCTTGCTGCACGGCAGTCCTGTGAGGGACAGAGAAATGTTTCTCTTTTTCCTGCATCCTAGCGTTTACGGATATAAAGAGAAACATGATTTTGGAACCTGAGAGTGCCAGAGACACCTTCAGAATAGAATGAGTTCAACTTAGAATTAGCAGCTCTTTAAAACGTGTCATGGTTTGATTCCACCATTGCTCTGAGTGGTTACTTCCTGGCACACACGTAACTGAGATGGGCAGAAGATGGGGGAAAAAATTCCATTTTTCCCCACAAGAAGACCACTAAATAAAGTTGAATTATATTTAATTCTGACTTGTTAGTTCTAGAGGATCTCCAGATTGTGTGAAAAGTTGCTATGTATGAGAAACTATATTATGGATATCAAAGAAGAATGTGACATAAATGTATGTCACATGCCTACCATACTATGGTGAATAAGTGCATGCTTAATAAATCAGTGATTGTTGTTGCAACAGACTTCCTTATCTTAATGAGTGTATGGTTCTTAGTTAAAAGGTGATGGTAAGATAAATAATGGAGGCAGTCCAGGCTGTGCATGGCACTGTGTTTACTATAACATGTACACACCCAAACCAATTCCTCATTTGAATGAACCCATTGTAACAGGTTAATTATTAGTTGTCAGAAAATCCATGTGAAGCATGAACTGTCTGTACTTTGAACATTGTAGGACTTTTAAAAAGGTTTTAAAGCAACCCTGTGATGAATTTTCCTATAAAGTAGGCTTATCTATCGTAATCACAGTGAGGAATCTTGTGGGTTTAAATGCCTCCAAATTCCTCTCTTAATAATTTGAAAGTTATAATCAATGCCAGAGAAACTAAAATTGGATGTCATGTGCCACCTCTTTTCAGATATTCTTCCTATGATGTCTTTTCCCTTTTTTTTCCTTCTCTTCCTGTTGGATATGGCTTCTCGCGAGCTGTTCTCAGCACTGCCTGGCTCAGCCATACCATCACCTTGATAAATGGAATAAGCAAAGGAGTCATCTGCTTCTGTTGCCCTACTATCAGCTTTCCATTCAAAGGACCCACTGCATGTTTTTGAAGTCAAATAGGAATAAGACCATTGGCAGACCCACACTCTGGGGGAGCAGCTGCAGTTGGGATCTATGTAGTAGGGTAGATCACCATTAGTGGTGAAATTTCACTGCAGAATTGTAAAGGTCTTGCTGTATGCAGTCCATTGTGGCAGAATTTTGATAGACAGGTGATGTAAAAAGTTAATGGGCAATTTGACTGCTACTCTCCAGTTCATTCAGGAAATTGCACTACAGTGAAAACAGTGAAGGTCCACTTCCCAGTGAAGTTTTCACTGGGTTTAATGTTAGGAGAGATGCTGGTCTTTCTGGTGTCAGATAGGGATACAGCTTAGAAGGTAGTGGTGAAGTTTGGTGGATTTAAGGTTTTTTCAATTTCTTCTGAATTTCCAGAACTTTAATTCATACCAGTCTTATTTCATGTATTAGTTTCCTATGGCTACTATAGCAAATTACCACAGACTTAGTGGCTTAAAAACACCACCAACTTACCGGAAGTGGGGTTGGGAGATGGGTGAAATAGGTGAAGGGGATCAAGAGGTACGAACTTCCAGTTATAAAATATATAAGTCATGGGGATGGAAAGTACAGTATAGGGGAATATAGTCAGTAATATTATAACAACTTTGTAAGGTGACAGATGGTAACTAGACTTACTGTGGTGATCATTTCATAATGTATATAAATGTCAAATGACTATATTGTATACCTGAATCTAATCTAATATTATATGTCAACTATACTTCAATTAAAAAAAAACCCACCAACTTATTATTTTATAGTTCTGGAGATGAGAAGTCTAAAATTTAGTCTTAGTGGGTTAAAAATTAAGGTGTCAGCAGGGCTACATTTCTTCTGGAGGCTTTAGGAGAATTTGTGTCCTTGCCTTTTCTAGCATCTAGAGGTGGCCTGCTTTCCTTGGCTTTTGGCTCCTTCCTCCATCTTCAAAGTCAACAGTACACCATCTTCCAACCTCTCTCCTTTTTTTCCTCTTTACTTCTGGCCAACTTTCTTATCGCCCCCTCCCTTTTATTTCCAATTTTCTGTATGTAGAGCTGTATTTAAGTTACTTAGATCAAATTTCTATCTATTATTTGCTCTGCTAATATATTAATGCTTACTTAACTGTGTTGCTCTTACTATTTTCTTTTTTTTTAACCTTTCCTCTTTCTTTTTATAATGAAAACAGACTTGTACTGACACCCTTTTTGACAGATTCATGAAGAATTTAAGGTTTTGCTTTTTAATTTTCAGTTTGGGATTATTCTTAGTTTCTAAACCTACCTTTTTTGAAAGTTCATTGTCTCCATATACTCCCCAAAAGAGGAACCTAGTGTTTTAATATTAGACCTAATTGCAAAAAGGTTTGTGCTTTACAGTTTGCCTATTTCTTGACACGTATATACCATCATCATATTTTATAAAGCAAATGTTAGAGTGAAGTTACGAAACCCTTTACTCTTACAGTTCTTGTTTTCTGTGATCTTAATTGGGAGAATTTATTTATTCCATTATTATTGGTTTTTAAATAGGAAAAAATATTGTGTGTATAGGATAATTAATCCTATTTATGTTATGTTAAATTTTGAGGAGACCAGAAATACTTCCTGGTATCTGGAAGATTGGCTGCATTTATAATGACTTTGATAACAAAAGAAGACATGTACATTGTGGGAAAAAATAGTTACTATATAGTTAAACAAAAATAAATAAAAATCATGCGAAATATACCTCTGAGGAAATCCCTCCAGGTTTTTTGTTTTGTTTTGTTTTGAGAGAGAGAGATAGCGAGACAGAACATGAGCAGGGAGGAGAGAGAGAAGCAGGCTCCCCACTTAGCAGGGGGCCTGATGCAGGGCTCGATCCCAGGACGCTGAGATCATGACCGGAGCCGAAGGCAGACGCTTAACTGACTGAGCCAACCCAGGTGCCCCTGTTCCAGGTTTTTAAATATACATTTTTTTTTTTAAAGATTGTAACTATTCTGGTCATGCTGTTTTCTGATCTACTCATTTTAATTGGCAAGATATTATAAACATTTTCTATATTATTTAACAACATTTTTATTAGCTGCATTGTGTTTTATGATATGGATATACTGTGATTTATTTTTAAAACACTCTAGCGGACATTCTTGCAGCTAATTCCAGGAAAAGAAATTCGTAGGGCAACAGGCATTTTTACATCTTTTGATACATTAGTGGACCCAGATGGTCATAATCCAGAAGGTAGTTTCACAAAACAGAGTTACTACACGTCCTTCCCTTCCAAAGCAAATGCCATAGTGATGTAATTATTGTATTTTGTTTTTTAATTTCAGGTTACCTTGCACCTCGAAATCTTCCTAGTACTGGCTTCTTCCCGTTCCTGCAAACCCTACTCTGTGACACAGACTCTAAATGCAAAGACACACCCTATGGTCCAAAAGATCTGCTTCGTAGGAAAGGAATTGATGATGCACTATTTAAGGACAGGTAAGGGCACTTCCCAAGTGTGTTCAGTTGATTTGAGAGATCAGAATTTGTTTATTTATGAGATATTCAGGAAGCCCTCCTGGGTTAGATATAAGACTTTATTGTCTATGTCTGCAAATGTGGTGATCTAAATATGAATGAACAAGTTGGGTACACATTGAAATTACCATGTTTATGTGGGAGTAAGCATGATCTATTTTAGATGGATTACCCAAACTTTGCTTTTTAAGCTGGGTGGCCAAGGCATTCCTCCTTAACTTCCCTCAGAGATTCTCTATTCCACCTCAAATTGTCAGTGTCACTTTGTCCTAAGCTTGATCACAAGCTTCAGATATAGGGCAATGTTAGGGGGCATTATCTCCTGGAAACATGACATATTTATATTACTCTATGTGGTACTTCCAGATGTAACAGAAACCAGGAGATGCAAATAAGGAAACTAAAGTTCTAGAAATCCGAGGTGCCTGGGTGGCTTAGTTGGTTAAGCGTCTGACTTCTGCTTGGGTTGTGATCTCAGGGTCCTGGAATCAAGCCCCGCATCTGGCTCCGCATTCAGCGGGGAGTCTGCTTGTCCCTCTCCTTCTCTCTCTGCCCCTCCCCCCACTCATGCTCTCTCTGTCTCTCTCTCTCAGTTGAATAAATCTTTTAAAAAATAAATGAATAAATAAAGTTCTAGAAATCAAAGTAATATAATTGAAAGTATACTTAATAAATGACAACCTTTAAATGAGGTTAATGGATGTCCTATTTTATGGTGTGAGAGGCAGCTAAGAATAAAGATAATCTAGACCATTTTCAACATGACTATAATCTCAATTTTCTGTCCTGGGATTCTAAACCTAAAGAGACTCCCAGGAACCCACCCGTCTGAACTGAAAACAGTATTGTTATCTGAGTCGACCATGAGATAATTCTGGTTAGAGATTTTCTTTAAGTGTTTCTCAAGGAAAGATTACATTTATCTCTAATCAGAGATATTTGAGCCTGAAATTTAATTTAACTTCCTTGGCATTTAACACTATTTCTCTAGTGACATCATTATGATTTTGGTTATCAAATAATATGGGTGATACTTTCAGAGTGAGCAACTGTAAGCTGTTTAGCATAAAATAGAAACATACCAATAATTGTCATGGGCAGTAGTTCAGAAAACACAATTGTTGAGTTGCTAATTCACATTGGTTGTGTTGTTTCAATAAGTTAATGAGTCTTAATACTTAAAACATTCTGGTGTTCCTTCGTTAATTTGTTAATGTATTCAAGAAATAATGACTGAGAAATTTCTGTGTGCCAGGCCCTGTTCTAGGCACTATGACACAGAAGTGAATCAGACAAATCCTCTACTTTTTTGTTACTTGCATTCTAATGGAAAAGCAAGCAAAAAAATGAGCAACCAAATAAATAAATAGTATAATTACTGATAATAACAATAGTGCTAGCCAGAAAAGAAAGCAGGCTATGGGCTAGAAGTTGAAAGGTAGGAAGTCAATAGCGTGGCAGGAGAAGGCCTCTGCCAGCAGGTGGCATTTGAGTAGAGATCAGCAAGGACAGGAAGAGACCAGCCCACAGCATAGGAAGAGAGTGTTCCAGGCAAAGCAGCAGCAGATAATCCTCAGGTGGTGGGTGATAAACCTGACCATTTAGAGAAACAGAAAGTTGGCTAATGTTGCTAAAATGTAGTGAGAGATGATACTTAGAGGTAGGGAATATGTTGAACAGAAACACGGGAGACAGAGCATGCAGAATCAAACATATAGGAAAAGGGAAGGGATTTGCATTTTGTTTTTAGTATAATGAGAAACCATTGGAAAGTGTTAAGCAGGGAGATGACATGACATATTATGTATGAAACCAGCATGTTCTAAGTATATACAAGCATTACCTTAACTAACACCTGCATTACCTCTGCAAGGGGACCAAAAGCTAACTGGAGCCTATGCCCTCTTGTGTAATCAGAGTAGAGCTAAGACGGAAGCATGACATCTTGGTTGTTCAACATAATTCATAGTCTGTGTGTCCCCATGCGAGTGGTGAATTAGGCATGATCTGTGCCTATGTTCTAATAGGAAAGGGAATATATTAAACCAATCATCATAACTGGAGAGAGTACAATGAAGAGTACCAGAAGGATACTGAAGGAAGACACCTTCCATATTTAAAGCACAGAGAGCTTTCAGGTGAGGTGGAGTAATCAGGTAGATCTTCACGAAGGGGTTGTTCCTGAGAGAGACATTTCACGAACCAAGGGTTAGAACAGACATGGGAAATATTAATGTTCTTATTAACAAATTGGTTTGCAGGTCTAGCTGGGGCTGTCAACTTTATATCTTTCTTTTTCATGAAGAACCAAGTTACAATGAGGGAAATTGTTAACAATATCTAAGACTACAAATGTACTGTCCCCAAAAGGAGTATTTTTCTGTGTGACATCATAGAGAACCACACTCACAGAGTTGCCTGAGATGAGCCACTGAGTTGGTTTTGGAACTAGAATCAAAGTCCAGCTTTATTTTATCCTCCGTTGATGATTCTCTGGGCAGATGACCATGTGCACTTTTTCTGTTTTATTCTAACTACCAGGTAGTTTGTCTAGCTCAAACTGTATATTGCTGTATATTCAGTATTTTCTCTAAACTATCAAGTAATTAGAACTTAATTTAGAAAATTATGTACTATAATAAAATTGCATTAATGATATTTTCCACCATGCTATTAATTTTTATGGTTTATACGGCCATGCAGTGAAACTGGGGCATGGCTACTGGGTAAGCGGTTCCACTAAATTGCTTCCCTTTGGTAAAGGAAGATTATTAAGAAACAAAACAGTCTTCTTTTTCTGTTTTGTAAGTGCAGGGAAGAAAATGCCATCTTTGGCCTCATCAAAAGAGGCTCACCATGTTTATTTTAATAGACTGCTCTTCTTAAAGACATGATCACACTGCTGCCTCTGCTTGCTGGCCAGTCACCAAGGGTTTCGATGTTTTTGCATCGGTACCAGCCTTCTGTTATTAAATTCATACTTCTTTAGGCATTAGCTTCAGGATGAGGTGCTTTAAAATAAAAATCCAACACCATACTCAGCATCAGCTCGAACTAGCTGTCTGGAAAAAGAAACATTATATTTATGGGTTTTCTTGCTTTGTACAACTGATGATCCAACATCACAAGACTTACCCTTGTGGTCCTTCCTCCCTCTACACTGCCTCTAAGAATATATCAGAACAGTGGGAGGCCCTGGCTGGGCCATCATTCACACAGCTGGTGAAAGTTGAAAATCATCCTCCAGAGCTCACAGGGTCGTTATTGGGAGAAGTGGTTCAGCATTCCTGAGAATCCCGTAGGAGAACTGCCTCTGTGGATTTGCTCCCCTATCTCTGTCATGCCAACACACATCCATGACCTGTGGTTTCCAAACTCATACCTCTGCTCCTATTGGCTTAGCCGGAACTTTTAATAGAGCTAACTGTATGTTATTCAGGGATAATTTTATTTTTTTATTTTTTAAAGATTTTATTTATTTATTTATTTGAGAGAGAGAGAGAGAGTGCGAGTGCAGGGAGGAGCAGAGGGAGAGGGACAAGCAAACTCAGCACTAAGCGCAGAGCTCGATGTGGGCCTCGATCTCCCAACCCTGAGATCATGACCCAAGCTGAAATCAAGAGTCAGATGCTTAATTGACTGAGCCACCCAGGAGCCCCCAGGGATAATTTTAAAATGCCAAGGCTTTTGTTTAGTACTGGAAACTATGGTTGTGTTTAGAAACTGACCTAACGATATCATTGGGAACGTAAAGTAAGTGGAAGTAGAACAGAGGTGTGTCCTCATTTGACTATAAGGATGACAGGGGATGTATAAGTCACATGCTGTATTAACTTCAGAGTAATTTATAACCATTTTGTAACCATTTTAGAATCATTTAGTCATGTAAAAAATAAAGGGTTAAAGTCACTATATACCTGTGTAATTATTCTGGGGAAAAAGGGGGAATATATAAAAAGTTTAACTAACACTTAGAGGCAAAAAAGAATGTCAGAATTTTCTTTCTAGGACTTGCCATATGTGTCTTCCCTGAAAGCAATTCTTTTTATAGACAAAATTTACCATGGCACACATGGATACCACCTACACAGGTAATCTTTCCCACTCACAGGAAATAGAGAGACATCCAGTATGAGTGAATAAATTCTACCATTATAATGATATCTATAAATGTGACATTTCACAAATGTTACTGTTGGTAGACATGTCTGAGAAGACGTAAAATGTACTCTGGGCCTAGTTTCCCTTCCAGTATCTTAAATTTAACATTTGAATCTGAGCTATTTCTTTTATTGAATTCCATTCCAAAATAGGGACCTATAAATGCCACTGAGGCAGAATCTACTTCTTCAGAATCATACAGGAGAATCCCTTAGACATCTCCATGGTACTGTACAAATGTCTGGGTCCCATAAAAGGTAGTTGATTGATCCCAGGGGCCACTTAGAAATTTAATTCAGACTTTCTTGCCCCACCTAGAGGGTTGGATTTTCTGGACTCATGTGAGCCTGTGTGCTGGATTCAGGGGGCTTCTAAGTTTTGCATTTGCTTTAATATTCTTCCCAGAAATATCCAGTATGAGATAGATTCTCGGAGACTTCCTCAGAGCTTTTGGAGTTCTTGAATAGGATTTTTTTTTTCAGTATCTCTCATTCAAACAACCTCTAAGAAATTGGAAGGATTTTTTTTTAACATTTTTTTTATTTTAATTCAATTAATTAACATATAATGTATTATTGGTTTCAGAGGTACAGGTCTGTGATTCATTGGTCTTATATAATACCCAGTGCTCATTCCATCATATGCCCTCCTTGAATAAGATTTTTAAAACTCCTGAGTTCATCCTAGGGAGTGGGAATGGGGATGAGTCATCACAGAATAAATTCACTTATCTGTAGTAGCCTATTGCAGGGTTTCTCAACGTCAGCACTATTGCTACTTGGGGCCAGATAATTCTTTGTTGTGCTCTGCATTGTAGGATGGTCAGCAGCATCCCTGTCCTTTACCCCTTAGAGGACAGTAACACTGCACTCCCCCTAGTTGTGACAAGCAAAAAATACATCTCCAGTCATTGCCAAATGTCTGCTGGGAGGAGGGGCCAAAATTGCCCCCAGTTGAGAACCACTCATCTAGTGAAAAGATGAAGGAAAATGTTTAAGGTAGCAAGAGCTTTGAATTAAGGTTGTGATTCTAGAATCTTGCTCTTTCAGAAACACAAATTAGATCTCTGATTTAGCAGCCCCTGTCATGTGTTCTCATTGTCCCCTGTGCATGTTCTTACTTAGCTATTATTATTAGTGTATTATAATCTCAACTCCTTACTTGACTATTCCATTGTGTTATATATAGTGAGAATTTAATAAATGTTGGCGAGTTAATCAATGAATATGGTAGGTACAGTGCATGATTATACATTATTGTCTGCCATGCCATTCCTGGGTGTTTTCTCTGTAAGGACCGTTGCAGAAATAGATATGCAGCAATGGAGGACAGGCTAAGCTATTAAAAAAAATATGCATCCTTAGCTATCTGTTCTTCCAAATGATATTCCTTATTATCTAGTATTCAATGCTTGCCATGTGCTAGGCATCCTCCCATCTGCCAGTGCAGTACACTGTAGTCTTTTCTGAAGAATTTTACAGCTTGAGAAGGGGAAAACTGATCATCACTACAAATGGAAAACTCCTTTTATAAGTATACTTATAAATAAGTAATAAAATGAAGAAGGGATTACAAAACCCACAAAACCCTGGGTGAGATCCTTTGCCTTGTCCTACCTCACTAGCCAATGCTTACAGGTCCAGATCTGTGAATAATAAGGGTACATCCATTTGGTGTCCAGAGATCTTGCAGTTTCTAGTATTCCAGAGGGACTATATCTGGAGCACAGATGCATAAGAACGGGACTTGAGCTCCAACCTAAAGGCTGTGTCTGTGCCATCATTTTTTGACAGTTCGTATTGGTGAGTGCCTACAATGACAGGGCCCAGGCAGGCACTGGATGAGCACATCCTGAATGGTAGCACTCACAGCTCTTGCAAGGTAGATCTATCATTCCTAGTTTGCAGATGAGGAAGGCAATGACTGAGGTGTTTTAGGAAGTGGCAGAGCGGGGATTCCAAAGGTATCTTCTAATGCCAGAGCACTTTCTGCCACACCCCAGCATTACTGTCTCTTTTTATTTAATTAGCCATCTGATCTTATGGTCTAAAACTGTGCTAGGTGTTTGGAATAAGAAGATGAATGACACATGGTGCCTACTTCCAAAGATATCACTGCCTAAAATGGAGAAGTGGCAGGAATAGGTACACAAACAAACACAATGCACTAAAAAACGGTATGAAATAAGTATGTACTGAGTGCTTAAATTGTCTGAAATCATGGAAAGAGTACTGTTTCTCACCTGTCATTCCAAGAAGCATGTAGTGCTCTGTCTATAAGTGTGGTCATGCTAATGAGAAAGTTCAGAGATTACCATTAACTCAGTAGTACTGGCTACCTTCCTGCCCTGCATTAGTAATTTAATAAGGACTTAAAAAAATTAATTACCTTTGCTTGGGGGAAGTAAACTGCATTTCAATATATAACCTTAATTCATCTTTTTACCCACAGTGCTCTCTTGTACATTTATTCTGTAATTTCCATATTAAGAGTTTAGAGGCAATAATTTTTGTCGTGCAGTGACAGTGGACACATGCCATCATACCACATTTTGCAAATGCAAAATAAAACTGGGGGGAATTTGTAAGCAGTTGAACCACAAAGCCCACTTGATATTTTGATCTCTCACCCCAACAAAAAGGCACACAGCAAGGCTACATACAAGGAGAGGGATCATCTCCCCACTCCAATAATATGTATGCATGAGTGACAATGTAACCATGGGTACTTCCTGGTCAAGGACAGGTCCTATTAGAAGAGAGGCCTCCATAGTTGCTTATCTGGAAGCAGCCATTTTACAGTTGAGCAAATTCAGACCTGCTGAGCCAGCGGCTTGCTGGGAAAGGGAGGAGCTTGTCTTTCTTTGGTCTTTAAAGAATATTTGAAAGAATAGTTTTAGGGTGCTTCTCTGAATGTGGGAAGATGGGCAAGATGTCTTCTGTCTAGTATGCAGCTTTTGCTTCTCTAAACTTATATTTTCTTAGTTTCCTATTACTTCTTCTATTTTTCTCTCCTACTCCCATATATTATTTAGTCTCTGTTTTCTCTTGCTTCTTTGCTCATGTTGATCTTTGTCATTCTCCCTTTGGTTTTTGTTGCTGTCCCTATTCCTTAAAATTTTTATGAAGGCAGTTTTCCCCTTTATTTTTAAAATGTGTTGATATTCAGTAGACTTCCTTATAGTATTTCAAGCCTAACTAAAAAAAAAATGTTGAGAAAAAGAAAAGTGAACCCGACTTTCTCAAACTTTCTAAAACTTCTGTTGAGAGAAGGGAAAATGTACAGGTCAGTTCTTATTTTTATCTAAGCAGTTTTCCCATCCAAACAGTCAGCATAAGGAATGTAAAAAAATTTAGGGGAATACAGTCATGGTCATGAATAATTCAAATATACATTAAGAATGCAGAACTTTTAGAGCAACCAGTACATTTTATAGAGAATATTGGAAAAACACTAGGGAATGAAAACAAATATCACCTCTTCTTGTCATTTTTACTAAAAGGACACACTAAAAAAAAAAAAAATCCCAATTATAAATCACAAAGTACCCTGGAACCATGATTCATTTCTTACTTCTAAAAAGGAGGTTAAATTGAACCACAGCAGTGAGTAGAACTTCTTGCTTTTCACTATTATATTTTTATATCCATCCTTATATACCTTACATAAGCTCTTTTATAAACAACTACATGAAATTCACCAACTTTTAGGAATTCCAAAAAGTGTTCACATCCAGGCATCTGAACTGATTTCACTCTTGAAATATATACATTTATTTTAGGCACTTACTTTAAGTATATCAGGTTTTCAAGAAAATATGATTATCTCCATTTTGATAATCAACTAAACAGGCAGTGAGTTTTTCAAAAGAAGGTTACTAAAGGTCCAATAATGTTTTCTTCCAAAAGCTAGTGTGATCACAATGTATGGAGATTCCTGGCACCACAATGCTATTATTACCACATTGATACATTCAGTACAATAAAAGATCTACTTACATCATTATACATTCCTTTAACACCTGGTGCCACCTATAATGACAACAGCCACAGAACTTGGCACAGACTGGATACTCAATAAATGTGTGTTCTTTCCTTTCTTCCTTGAATCTGTCTTATAAGTATTCAGTTTTGATAGTCCTCAAAATGCCATCTATAATTTAGCATATAAAACTTGTTTTTCTTTCAAGGTTGACAAATAAACGTACCTTTGTTTCAGTCCCGGAAGCACTCTTGGGCTCTTATCTGTTTGAGATCCATCTTCTTTTTAAAAGAATATATATATATAAAAAATAAAAAATAAAAGAATATATATATTCTACATATATTATATATATGTGTGTGTCTCATATTACTTTCAATATTTAGCTCTTATGTCTTTTTAAAATAATGTCCTTTTTATAAAATTAAAGTAAAAATAACTATTTTAAACCTCATCTAGGCCACTTTCTCTGAATAAAAATTTACCTTGTAGGAGATCTTATATATTCACTGGTGTATGGTTAGGTGAGTTCTTCCATTATGATCCTAGAAAGTATATTAAAAATTTGAAAGTCCTCAGAGAGCCCTGGAATCTGCCACATAATACATTGCTGTAACTAACTGAAATTAATGTGGGTGCAGCTATAGAGTTCTTGCTTTTTCTTCACTAGTGAAATTCTGAGAAAGTCATCCAACCTGGAGAAGGACAGCAATTTATCACTCCAGAGCACCAAAGTTCCAAAAGGAAGGCACACATCACCAGGTAAGCCATTCTCTTCTCTCGAGTTTAGAGCAGGCCTCTTGGAACAGCCAGCAAGGTCAAGTCTTTGAAAGGGTTATGCTTTTAATTTTTCAAACAGAGATAGAATGCCTAGAATATTCCCAAGAGATCTAAATGTTCCTTAATGTAGCCTGAGTGTGGCAGAGCAATTATGCAAAGTTCTTGAGAATAATTGGAAATTAAGTTCTTACTAAAATACTTTCTAGGAGCAAAAGCCTAGATGGTACAAAATATGATGTTGAGAATCACACACTTTCCCAGAATTGGCTAGGGACTCCAGTCATCTGCGATTAGATGATGCTGGGATGGTTAGAAAGCCCAGTGATAAAAAAAATTACCATTTGCAACAATATGGATGAACCTAAAAGGTATAACATTAAGTGAAATAAGTCAGAGAAAGACAAATACCATATGATTTAAGAATTTAAGAAACAAAATAAATGAACAAACAAGGGGAAAAGGGAAACTAAAAAACAGATTCTTGAATACAGAGAACAAACTGGTGGTTGCCAGAGGGGAGGTGAGTGGGGCGGGTGGGGTGAAATAAATAAAGGGGTTCACTCATCCTGATGAGCACTGAGTAATGTATAGAATTGTTGCATCACCATATTGTATACCTGCAACTAATATAATGCTGTGTGTTAATTGTACTTCAATTTTAAAAAAAGAAAAAAGTTATTGGATGTAATCTCAGAAATTTGCCCAAACTTCTCATTTTACAAAGGAGGACCCTGAAGCCCAACAAAGCCACATGCCCTGTGTGTGCTTACCATAGACCTGGTTCTAGACCAGCAGCCAAGCTGGGACTCTTTCCACTGTACCCTCCTTCCTCCCCCTCAGTGCTCAGTATCCCAGTCTCTCAGTGGGACTGTGTGCTTCCTTCACAGCCAGGCCAGGGGCACTTCACACTTTAGTGTTCAGAAAACCTTCCCGCTGAGCTGCCTGAGCCTTACACCAAGTAATTCTGATGCAGATAGTCATGAGACACTCGTTAGAAGACATAAATTGGGAATAAACTCTCAAAACAGCAGGACTGTTTTACATTCATTTGACAAATATTTATTGGATGACTGCCATCATGCAATCTCAGTCCTATGTCCTGGGGATATATTAGTGAATGAAACAAAGATTCCTGTGTGTTTAGAACATGATTGGTGCTCTGGAAAAAAAAGAAGTACTGTTAAAAATGCCATAGGATATATAAGATTCTATAACATTGTGTAAGTTGGTATAGCCACTGTGGAAAACAGTACGGAGATTCCTCAAAAAATTAAAAATAGAAGTACCACATGATCCAATAATTCTACTACTGGATATTTACTCAAATAAAATGAAATACTAATTTGAAAAGATACATGCACCCCTGTGTTTATTGCAGCATTATTTACAATAATCAAGACATGGGAGCAGCCTAAGTGTTCACTGATAGGTAAATGGATAAAGAAGATGTGGTACACAAACACACACACACACACAGATATACACACACTGGAGTATTATGCCACCATAAAAAAAGGATGAACTCTTCCCATTTGCAACAACAGGGATGGACCTAGAGGGTATTATGCTAAGTGAAATAAGCCAGACTGAGAGAGACAAATACCATATGATTTCATTCATAAGTGGAATCTAAAAAACAAAACAAATGAATAAACAAACAAGAAGAATCAGACCTATCAATACGGAAAACAAACTGATGGTTGCCAGAGGGAAAGAGGTAGGGGAACGCACAAAATAGGTGAAGGGGTGTGGGAGATACAAGCTTCCATTTATGAAATAAATAAGCCACGACAATAAAGGTCACAGAATAGGGAATACGGAATAAAATTGATACTGTAATAGTGTTGTCTGGTGACAGATGGCAGCTACACTTGTGGTGAGCACAGTAGAACATATAGAGAAGTTGAGTCACTGTGTTGTATGCCTCAAACTAATGTCACATTGTATGTGAACTATAGGCAAACAAACAAACAAAAAACCATGACATTAAATAACATACCGATGCAAATAACCAAAGGTCCTGCATTAATGTAGTAGGAATACAGTAGTGAGTGGTTCTGAGGAGTTAATGTTCTGTTGTGAACGATCTGAGGGTATTTGGCTGAGTAGCTTAAAGCACAGCAGAAATAAGATCATAGTGTTGTGGTCCAGTAAGCTTTGCTTTGCTCAGTAGCCGCAGATTATGTTTCTACCCTGGCCACTCATCTCACAAATGTATTGCCTGATCCGGAGGAATCAGTTGGTAAATTCTTCAGCCCCAAAGGCGTCATAACAAAACCTAGGCCCTCCTGATGATAGATCACTGTATCTTTGAATACTAAGATTCTTTGCTGTGAGTATAACAAAGTATTTCTGTCCAAAATTGATAAAAGGTTAACATACTGGCTTACTGAACATCCATGCTATAGGTATGAACATAACCTTCTAGCTAATGCTCCTAACCCGGAACACCCTGCCACATCATAAATAGTACTAGATGAAGCTACTTTGAGAATTACTTAATTAGAGTATACTGTAGTTTGGACTAATTGCTTCATCCCATTTATTTGATCTGAAATATCTTTCAGAAAACACTTTGGGGAGGAAAGAATTTATGATCCTAAGCAGATTTCAGCCTCCCAATTGAATAATTAAAAAGAAAACCATTATCACCAGATGTGCATTGGCAGATCCTTTGAACAGATGCTAGATATGATGGATCTGTGGAGCTTGTTGAGGCACCTCAAATCCTCTAGGCCTGCACAGAAATGATTCACGTTATTAGGCAATAATATTGGTGATGAAGTTTAATGACATAAACTGGAATGAAAGCAAATGACATCTGAAGTGTTTGGAAAAAACCCAAGAGCAGACCAAAACCATCACAATTTTATGTGAAAAGAAATAATGACGGAATTTGCCATTTTGCCAATACAAAACTTTCATGGAAGAGGCATATTTGAGCACATTCTTGTTGTGGGGGATGTAAGGGCACAAGTGATATTTATGGATTCTTATGTGAATCTGCCCATTTTTGTGTATCTGTTTGGAATGCTGATCTGTTCTTTCTTCTATTACAGCCATAGTATTTCCCAATCCAAGTTCTGTTTTGGAAAATACTGGAACAGATACTTTCAATGGCAGTCAAGTCCTTGCCCGGATCCTTAGTTTGGAAAAGGTAATTTCACTCAGTTTTGTAATGGACTGATAATAAATAGCAGTTGAACAAATGCCTCTGAGGTTAATAAAAGGATCTCCCAAGTAGGAAGAGATTTGGGACCCCCTCCCATTTGGAGTAGTATCTCAGGAAGATTCTTTTCTCAGGAGCTCTTCCATAAAAAAGCTTAATTTTCAGACATTCTGAATTCTTTAAGGTCTTGGACAGTTATTTCTTTCTCTGTTAAGTGCCTTAATCAAACTTAAGATTTTCCTTTAGTAAGAAATAAGGTAGCATTATATGTAATCTTCTAACTTTCTGAAACAGGGAAGAAAAAAAGGTGTTTGACAGCAAATGAAGCTCTAATACTCACTAAACTTGCTGCCTCATCCATACAGATAATGCCTTTGGAAAATTTGGAGCTATGGAAAATATCTCCCTAAAGTAGTAAAATCCTTTTCTTTAGCATAGTTTGGAGAGCTTACCTATAGATCCTTCGTATTTTAAGATTCCAGATTGCAAAAAAAAAAAAAAAACAAAAACAAACAGCTTCTATCAGAGGCATAAACTGGCAGCCTGTGAGCTAAATGTGTGTGTGTGTGTGTGTGTATGTAAGGATTTTAGGAAATTGAATTTGAATGCCTTTAGGCAGAATGGGTACCCTTCTGTTGACTACAATCCCCACTTTTCCTTATTGTCTTTCATTCAGCCAGATTCATACATTTATTTGGCTGGCCCTTGCTTTATGTGCTCTTCAGAAATTAAAAAGAGATCATTTTTCAACATTTGCTAATAGACTCTCTCTGTCACTCACTGTCTCTCTTTGTCATACACACATATGCATTTTAAATAATGTATTTATGTTTTATGCAGTAGACATTTCTTCCATCTGGATGGAACATAGGATATAGGACATAGCTTTGACTTTTATTCATATTCCAGTGATCATAACCTCTGCTCCTTAATATGTCTCTGTTAGTTACCTTTAAATTAACATTCTGTGTAAGTGAGGCATCTCAATAAACTGGTTTATGTAAATAAGCCAAAGGACAACACAGAAAGGGATTCCAAGAAAGGTATTACCCATCAAGGCAGTTCTGCCAGTGTTGGCTGAAATATAAGACTTTCCCATTCAGTTTATCTAGATGTTGAAAGTCTAGTTCCAACAAGAATAATATTTGAGATACCTGTAGCTCCCTATTTGGCATAAAAAAACCCCAATATGCCCAGTTAATTCCAATTTAAAGCATCCCTAAATCAGACCAGTATGTAAATTAGAGAAAGTTATTTTATTCCATTCTATTTCTTCCATATTAGTTCCTAGAAGCACAAAGTCTTCATTGGATCAGTTAAATTCTTTAATATCTAGAGTAACAACGCTATTCTCAAAAATACCACTATATTGTATTGAAACTCCCAAGTTCTCTTTCTCATATGGAATGAAATTTCAGAATTTTGTGAGGCCGCACAGAGTCGTCATATATGCAGTGGAGATAAGTCAAAAATGAATTTTCTATGTATAGATATGTATTTTTAGAGTAGTTGGAGCAGGGAAGGGATGTAAAAATTAGGATGACATATTGATGCCTGTGTCAGCAATCTCTCGGATTCTTCTTTCTTTCTCTTTACTGCTTTTTGCAACCCTTGCAAAAATGAGTGGAGAAATCATTTTGGAGTGAGTTTATGTGTAATGTTAAGAAAGAGGTATGGATGAATGACTAGAAGACTTGGCACTTACAGTGTATCCTAGAATAAGTGGATCCTGTCTTGCTCCATTCACTTAGAAGTTGCGTCACTGGAAGGCAGAGCATAGCTTTTGTGACATAATCTTAAAGGGGAAGGTAAAGTTAATTGGTCCTCACCTCACAGGGTTATAAGAATTAATTGTTAGGAAGGACCCATTAAACATTATAGCTAAATATAATTGGTTCTGTAAATACCTAAACAACTTAAAATGGTGAATGTGATCACTATTATACCTGAAATTAGTGCTGTGTCTGTGACTGGTCTGTACTGTGAAATATATGGAGGGCTCATGATTCCATTATGGAAACACTTTCCAATTATTGCTGTTGTGAATTATATACCTTTATGTGTTTTCATTTATATGTTTTCCTTTTCTCTTCATATATATAATTCCTAAATGAAGCATTTGCTTTTACAAATGAAATATAATCCATGTTGGTCCACTTCTCTAAAAAACACACTGTGGGTCTTGGATGCCAAAACTCCTCCTCTCTGGAAGTCTTCCAAAGATGGCAGCCAGTTGCCCCATGAAGTGTCACAAAGATTTAGGACACCCAAGTTTGCTGCTAAATGCCCAGGAAAAACTCAGAATTTTTATGTCTGAAGACTTTTGTCAGAAAAGATCTGGTGCATTTAGTTTCTCTGGTCAGAGACAGGAAATTAGTTCATTTAAATGAACTAATTAAATGATATGAATCATTTAAAACATAACAATGACAGGAATTACCATATTCACACATTCTCTTGTAACTTTTCATAAATAAACCAGATGTATTTTAGTGTTATTAAAATAACATTATAATATTAAAATACTAGCTATAATGCAGGGCCTTAAAATCGCTATTGTGAAGGCAAGTCAGTTTCCTTGAAGACTAGACTACTTTATATCTATATTTATTAACATTATTATCCCACTCTTCTCACACATATTTTTAGCTGTTAGAGGAAAATTCAACTTCAGAAGACATACGAAGAGAACTGTGTGAGAACTATCCAGACTATACCACTCATTATGCCTTCTCTTGGACAACTCTAGGGAAAAACGTTTTTAACAAATTTTGTCTATCCAATATGACCTTTTTAGAGTCTTCGCTCCATGAACTAACAAACCAGTTCTCTCAGGTGAGTGTAAATATTTTAATTTGATCAAGACCTCTTAAGCAATGAAAGGAAATGTATTGTTTCCATTCTTGTATCCACAAAGTGATTCAACTTGAGTCAGAGTTAAGTCCATAGCCCACATGGACTGGGAAATGCTGACCGAAATATGTGCTCACCCTTGGCTTGGATTCCTCACACAGAGATTCACACAATATCTAATTCTAAGTCATGTCTGCTTTCCATTTAAAGGTGCAGGATTAAAATGATTACACTGTTGAGCCAAAAATATTGCATTATGGTTGTTGTAGACACATCTTTGCAGATGGTTTTGCTATATGGTGAATGAAGATTGTTTTCTCTGAGATATTTAAGTAAGATTACTCAGGCTGTAATGTAAGTTTAATAATTTGACTATTGGAGCCATATAACCCTCAGAAATTAGAATAATGGGTTATCTTTTTAATTTTTCTCACTAACATCAAACCTACTTTGAAAAGCTGATTTTTGATGAAACAATATATCCCTCTCCTCAAAACATTGTACATTAGGGGCAAGGACTTTATACTGTAAAGTAGTAATGACCACGTCTATATGCTATTCTTAAACTACGACATGCAAAGAAGGCACCCATAGTCTACGTGTAATGAAACCCCACATACAATGAAAGATCACAAAAATACTCAGAATTTTCTTAAAATTTTATAAACAGGAATAAATGAAACATATCCACTTCTGGTATTTTCCTCTTGATTCTCTGAATTTTATTATAATTTTTGTTAAGTACAGAATGCTTGAATTACCTTTAGTAATCTGAGTTTTCTAAATGAAACAGATTAGAGACACTTATAATAACCCTAATTCAACATAGAGCACTTAAAATGCTTTCTAAACAAATTCGGCAGTCATGTAGGGTAGAATGTGTGCTTAAGAATGCATTGTTCAAAATCACATTCTCTGCATGAAAGAACTTGAATTACAGCTGAACAAAAGCCTAACTTTACCAGTATGAATGAGTTTATTAAGAAAATTACTTTGGGTTGGAATATAATGAAGAAATACTTTACTTTGAAAGTACTCACTGGATCCTATGATCCAGAGCAGGAGCAAAAGTCACAGTTTTTGTTTGCTTATGATATAAGATATTATTACATAGGTTCACTCACTATAAATCATTTATTATAACTAAAGTTCCTGATATGGCAACAGAACTTCGGAAATATTTTCTTCCATTAAGTATGTGTGTATGTGTAATTATAGTAGCAAATATATATAGATTTAAGCATTCTCAACCCAAATAATAAATAATAAAAATTTACTAAAAGATACAGAGAAGATATGTCTGTAACTCCTAAACAAGATCCTAGGGAAGAGCAAAAACATTACTCAGAAGCTAATTTCATTTTAAGAAATTAACTTTAATTTCCAAAAATGCAATTAGAATATTTTGTATAAATATACCTTTGTTAACCAAAATTTCTGGAGGTATAGGAAAAAATCCAATTATGTTTAAGGATATTAGAAATGGTTATAATTTTTCCAAGTAAAGAATGACTTCAAACTATATGACAATCAGAATTATGTGAAAATCTAAATTTTTAATGCTTTTGAAAACAATAAGCCATGTGATTAAAAATGCTGAACTCCCATTTTGCCCTGTTTGTCAATTTGTAAGATATCAAGTAATCCCAGCAACCAGAAGAAAGTATTTCAGGACATGGTCAAAATGCTGTCCTTCTTCTCACAAGTCCAAGAGCAGACGGCTGTGTGGCAGCTTCTTTCTAGTTTTCCAAATGTGTTCCAGAATGATACAACACTAAGCAGTCTACTTGATGTTCTTCAAAATGCAAACAGGTAAGAAAATGTAAGAATCGAGTGGGACAAATAAGTCTTTTTATATTTTTTAGGGTGTTAGTTAAGCAAACACTTCAGTCATCAGAGTTATCCAAGAGTATGTGAGGAAGTGAGGAGGGACACTAATCTTAACAAATCTATTTTCAGTTGTTATTGGAGACCTTCTGAAAAAGAGGTGTGTAACAGGACCAGTGGTAGATTAGAACATTGGCTCACGCTCATTCAGGACAACCAGAACTCTGCATTTAGCATTTAAACTGCCCAAGAATAAACTGTCCCATTGGGTTTTAGTTGATACCATTCAATATAAAACAACCTGTTGGTTTGAGTTTTAAACTGAGCCACCTCAATGGGGTTGGCTCCCCTCATGTGCAGCCAACCTGTAAATGATCTTTCTAAACCGGCATATTGGGTTGGCTTTATTTGACATATATGACCAAAGATTTGAAGTTATTTTTGCAGGAGAAACCCCTTTAAAGGCTACTTTATAGGCTACTTATAAAAGCGTTCAGACTGTGGCCAGCATTTAGAATTTAATGGACTTGCACTTAGGTTTTGACTTGGACTCCTTTCTAGCTAATTTGGAAATGTGCATTAAAAATGACAACAACACTACATCAATAACTATCAATTATTGTGTGTCTGTTACATATCAGACACTTTACTGAGCCCCTTATATATACCACATTAAATCCTACAACTAAACTACTATTTATTTTATAAATGAGCTGACAAGAAGGTCATGAAAATTAACTATTTGATGATTATGCAACAAGGACGGTTTACACCTGGGTTTTCTAACTCCAGAATCCAGGCTGCCTCTCTAATATGTCATTAAGAGCATAATGTATTCCATCTCTAATGTCTGAGGTACCAGAAGAGAGTGTTCTCATATTCTTTGGAAAACTTCCAAGAGCTTATGTTTGTTCAAAGACCTTATAATAAGACCTTATGTTGGTACATTAATCTCATTTAATCCCACAACTATGCTTTGGAATTGAGACAACAGATAACCCCATTTTGTAGAAGAGGAAACAAATCCTTTCAAATGACCAGCCCAAGGTTCAAGAACTAGTAAGTGGCAAAGGCAGGACCTGAAGTCAAGGAATCCGAATCCAAGTCCTATGCTCTTTCCACAATAGCCAATCATAACTAAATTACAGAAGAAGCAAGATATTAAGAAGTTTGGTTCTCTAGACTGGTCCTCATTTTAGCACTTAGGGTAATTTTCACCCAGAATTTTGGCACTTCATCCTCTTGCTCTTATTTATATTCTGTCTTAACAAGCAAACAGGTAAATCAACTAAAGGAGAAGGAGAATCATTTGAATCATATAGCATAGCAATAAAAAAGAATCAAAGTAATAATCAGACCACAGTAAGACATCACTACACACTCAGTAGAATGAATAAAATTTTAAAAGATGGACAACCCCAACTGTTGGCAAACATGTAGAACAAACAGAACTCTTTGGAAAACAGTCTGATAGCTTCTAATGAAGTTAACAGTAGGCCCCTATGATGTAGCATTCTACTCTTGGGTATTTCCCCAAGAAAATGAAAATGCAGCCCACATGAAGACTGGTATGTTATGTTTACAGCAGATTTATCTGTAATAACTAAAAATTGGGGGTAAAGAACAAATATCCATAAATAGAAGTGCGAAAGAATTATAGTTTATTTATACATTGGAATCCTCTCAACAAGAAAAACAGATTACTGCATCACACAATGTGAATAAATATTATGAATATTATGCTGGCAAAAAAATCCAGACACTCCCCAAAAAAAGAACCTACTGGATATATAGTTATTATTCAATTTATATGAAGTTCTCAAATTGATAAAATTAATTTATACTGTTAGAAATTAGAACAGTGGATCCCGGGACAACTGGTGGGAGCATGAGGAAACTTTCTGGGGATTATTGAAGTGCTTTGTATCTTATTAGCATGGTGGCTACATGAGTATATACATTTGTTAAAACTCACTGAATTATCACCTAAAATAGGTGCATATTATTGTGTGTGAATCTTACCTCAATGAAATTTGGTTAAGAAACAACAAATAAAAAACAAAAATCCCACTAAATAATATTCCATAGGAGGTAGAAGATCCAAAAAATACTTTAGGGTTAAAAATAAATAAATAAAATATTTTAGGCATCATTTTAGTGAAGTAAGTTATATAGGATGGGCATTTTACTGTGGTTATTTTAATTATCTTAAAATTTAAAATAAAATTATTGCATATTATAGCATTATGCAATAGAGCATCTGTCTGGTCATGATTACAAATGTTGTAAACCTGTCTACATAATAATGAAAAAGAACACAGAAATAGCTAAAAGAAATGGCTTCAAATTATTTTAAAGTAAATGACATTTGGGGTACCTGGATGGCTCAGGTCATGATCTCAGTGTTGTGAGATCGAACCCTGTGTAGGGCCCCACGCTGGAGCCGGCTTGGGATTCTCTCTCCCTCTCCCTCTGCTCCTCCCCTCCCCCAGAAAAAAAAAAGGTAAATGACATTTGACTTTAAACAACTCTTTTTTTTTTTTTTTAAGATTTTATTTATTTATTTGACAGAGAGAGACAACAGCGAGAGAGGGAACACAAGCAGGGGGAGTGGGAGAGAGAGAAGCAGGCTTCCCGTGGAGCAGAGCCCAATGTGGGGCTCGATCCCAGGGCCCTGGGATCATGACCTGAGCTGAAGGCAGACACTTAATGACTGAGCCACCTACGCACCCCTAAACAACTGTTTTTTTTAAGTGGTCAATATTTAATTTAGTTATTATTGCTAATTTATACACCTGTTCTTTCTAATATGGTAGCCCTTGGCTATCTAATATGGCTTTCTAATATGATAATTGCATGTGGATTTTGACTAAAATTCTGAATTTTTAACTTTATTTAAATTGTAAACACTGATATTTGGTTCAGTTAATGGTAAACCTTTTTGTATGTTTGAAACAATGTTAGTATATGAACCTACTTTTTCATCTGTCATTATAATGAAATCTAAATGCAGATTAAATATTTTCTTTAAAAAATTTATTTTTTTTAGAGAGAGAGTAAGCATGCATGCAAGCAGGGGTAGGGGCAGAGAGAGAGGGAGAGAGATCCTCAAGCAGACTCCCCACTGAGCTCAGAGCCTGACCGAGGGCTGGATCCCAAGACCCTGAGATCATGACCTGAACCGAAATCAAGAATCAGCTGCTTAACTGACTGAGGCACCCACACTCCCTGAGATTAAATATTTTCAATGAAAATTTAGCATTTGAGTTGAGAGGCTCCATAAATTAAAATTCATGGTGAATTTTGAAAACTTAGAACAATAAAAATCTTTAAATATTTCATTAACAATTTTTATATTGATTAGCTATTGAAGTGATATTTTGGATGTATTGGATTCAGTAGAATATTTTATTAAAATTAATTTCATCTGTTTCTTTTAACTTTTTTAACATGACTACTATAAAATTTAAATATGTGGCTTGCATTATATTTCTGTTGGAGAGCCCTTTTTAAACCATTTTTTAAAGATAAATATTTATTATTGTTATTAAACTGATAGTGTCATTAAGAGCCATAATTTCCTCACATCAATTACTGTATACCAAATTAGGGTCTCATTGGTTTATCTTACCCTTGTTGATCAAGTATTAGGGGATAAATGAACCCAACAAAAACTTTAGTCATTTCCTTCAAAACTTTTTGTATTATTGAGTTATACATCATTATTAACCCATCACCAAAGCCAGATTATATAATGTTAATCTCATGACAGAAATTAGCAAAAATGAAAAATCTCAAAAAATTCAAGAAGTACATATGGAAAAAATATATGTGATTGTCACCATTTATGAGAAAGCTGTGCTGAAATACGAATCATGAAAACTCTTTTATAAAATTATCTTTACTTATAGGGTGACTTTTTTTGCATAACTTCCATTTTTATATGATAAAGAGCAGGGAAAAAATCTATGAAATAAAATAAAAATATTTTGATCAATAAATGTTTCAAAGGATTTCAGGGAGTATGAGGGCCAGGTGTCATTATTTTTAAGTTAAACATTTTGTTAGAAGAAGATGAATTAAGTCTACTGACATTTTATTAATGATATTCATAACAATAATGTTGACAGCTTTAATGATATTGCCAATTGTTCAGTCTTTGAAGGTGTTACTGTGAGACAGCAGATCAGGTGACTCAGGCAGAGGGCCAGCTTGGGAGAAGGCTGGCAGAAATCTATAACCTGAGACCGTCTATCTGGTCTCCATGGTCACCAGGATTCAGAAGCACCCCAAAGTCTGAGAACCAGGAGATTCTTAGGGCAAATATAAATATGCCTGAGGTATCCACTGTTATGTATATAGAGCAGAGATGAGAAAAATATAGCTGTGCCTCTATGGCCAAACACAATAACGAGTTAACAATGCCCGTGGGCTCTGTGCAGAAATGTTCTGCCCTCCTCCTGCCCAGCAATGTCGGGCAAAGTTTCTGTGCCAGAGGCAAGATGTATAATGGAAAGAACATAAACTTTGAAATTAGACAAAATCAGCTGTACTTACGAATAGCTGGGTAACCTTGTCTACGTTATGTAATTTTTTGAGTTTTAGCTTTCTGGTTGTAAAACAAGGCAAATAAAGTAGACTCTATGGAATTATTAGAGGACTAAATCAAATTACATACATGTTTATATACACGTATACACATATCTACATGTGTACCTCACTATACTAGAAACTAGGAGATACTCAAAATTTATTTTTCCAAATACAGCTTTTATTCATAGCTAGGGAACTGAAATTAAAATGACCTTAATCTAAATATTAAAAATTTCAAAAATATTATAGAAAACCATGACAGTATGTGCACATACTATATCTATTGCTGGAGTGAGCCTTTAGATGACTAGGGTACATAGGGAAAAACTGTTAGCTAATTTGTACAATTAACCCTATAATGGCAGATTGTTAATGAAGCCTATTGTTCTAGTTACTACTCATGTAAATTAAAGCATTGTCCTTGATTATTGATATAAATCACAGTATTTGAGGAATTCAGATGTACAATGACAACTTTTTTTAACGTACTAATGACAATACAATGTACTTAAGAAACAGTTGTTTCTTAAGAAACAAATTCCTTTTTGAAAATGTGGAATGAACTCACATATAAGTGAATTTGCTGATTGGCCTTCCCCAGTACAGATGCCCATCTTATTTGTAACATAAAAATTCTAGAGAGATAATGCCAGTTAGTCTCGATATTAATTTTGAGCTACCCCTGGAGTAGTGCCTATTGGACACTTAGAGAATAGAAAGCAGTCTTTAATTAGGGCAAGCTCCATTTCTTTTTCAAAAACATTACCACTTGTTTAGCAAAAGATAAATTTTAATCAAATGCATAAATAATTTTTATTCCTGAAATGGGGTCCTTTCTCTCTGGACTTGATTTTTAATGAAAATAATTTCCAGTATTTAATCTTTACCTTAAAAAAGAAAAAAAGACACCTTTTCATCGGACATTGCTATTCCTAACCACTTATTTTTAAGTCTTAACAGAAACAACTGATGTGAACTTTACTCCTTTACTTTTAGGCTGTTGAGTTCCCAAGTCTTTAGAATCCAGGAAACGTTTTAAAGTGCTCTGTCTGGTTCAACATTTTGGGAGGATTTTGTGCATGAACAGACAAACAAGTAATTAAACAACAAAAGCAGCATCTTGTCTCTTATGCTATAAGAATAATTTTCTATACTGTAGCCATTTTCTCCTTGAATTAACCTTTTGTTTTTGTCGTCAAACCCTGAAATGCGATCTGGTTTAATTGTTTTTCGACTCGTTAGTGCGCTGCAGGTGGTGCAGAAGGTTTATCCACGTGTCACAACTAACGAAGGTTTCAAAACTCTCCATAAATCTGTTAAACATCTGCTGTACACTCTGGACTCCCCAGCTCAAGGTATTGTACTTCCATCTTACTATATTCAATTATGTGACATGAAGCCTGTTAGAAATACAAAACAGAGTGCAACCAAAGTAATCATTTATAGATGATATTATTCTTAGGTAGACAAATATGCCTCGACTAAATCTGGATCTCTGGCTAATCAAAGAAAGGGAGAAATGGCCGAAAAAGAGGCTGTGACTTTCTAGAATTTTTATATTTAGGTGAAAATTCTCTCTCTTAGCTTGTAAAACTATGTTTATACTTGGTATATAAAATAAATATCAGGACCAAGCCTCAATAAATAGATTTCTACCACTTTTTGGAACAAAAGCCTACACAGTAAAAAGCAGTATTTTCACCCTCATTTTCAAATTTTGGCTTTTTAAGCAGGATGAATCTTTCATTGGTAAAAACATATCCCTCAAATAGCCATCTTGACAATACATGACGAACATCAGTGTGTGAATAGATTGGTATAAATCTGCTGTCATTCCTAGTAAGGTAAGCTATAGCATGTTGTTAGCAAGTCATGTAATGTCACCTTTGCATATATAAAATAGCATTATATACCACATACATGGAAATACACAGATCTATACACACAGACACATATAGACAAAAATTTAGGGCTGTAAAGAATAAATCTCTACTTTCAAGTACCAAGTAAAATGTTTGGTTAGCATTTACCTCTTCTGAATGGGTTTAGAGTTATGTTTTCTCAGCTGAGTTTGTCAGCTTTCAAATATGTGGATTTTACCCTTAGATTACAAATTAAGTATCCTGAAAGCATCAGGTCACAAGCTGATTATACTCTTGCTCATTAAACTGTTAGTTTTCTTATGGATAGCAAGTTTGGATAGGCTTTGGAGAATTCTCATTGGATGGTCTAACTTACCACTGGAAACCAATTTCTGTTAGGCTGGAGCATTTTTTATATCTACAATTACAGAATTGATTACTAGCTTGCAAGATTGATTGTAGTTAAATTTAATGGTCTTGACAAACACCAGAAAAAAATGCTTGCTTTTTAAAAAAAAAAGTCCAGGTCAGAAAACTAGACTATATACTAACAAACACTAGTTATTTCCTCTGTATTTTTTTATTTGCATTTTGAAGACTTGAGAACTTCGAGTTTCTTCCTACCATTCTTTTTCTTTTCATCTTCAGACTCACACCTTATAATTATATAAAGTAAAGGGATAAAGTTAAAAAAATTCTTACAAAGGACAAAAGCCCATCAGTGGTCTGCTTAGAAGCCAGAGAAGTAAGCAGCACTTCTAATTGAGGCATCAAAACACTTTTTCTGGTGAACAGTACAGCTCAGTTTTCAATATTTAGGAATGGCCATGTCTCATGTCGTGCATATGCTAATGATTTTCACATGTATTAAAACATGTCTTTGGATGGTCAGGTTGACCAGGAAATACATTCAAAGAAATGTGTTGCTGTTTATAAAATTTGAGGTGCTTACAATCGTTTTTTTTTAATTTCTTACACTTGTAACTTCATCGATTTGAAGATTAATACAGTAGCATTAAAGTCAATTCCTGAAAGTCATTAGCTCCAAATCCCTACCTGCTCGAGCAGAAATTTTGTGGTCTTTGAAAAAGTCTTCTAGGTATTTCTCGGAATTCTTCAGGGAACTTAAACTTGTCATTAAAGGCTGAACCAGTGACCCTAGCTCAGCAGTGCAGGGGTCTCTAGCCCCAGGAACAGATATCTGCCATGTTGCCAAGGCCACCTGCTGCTTAGTCTTCATGGCTTATAGCAGTATTTGTGAAACCAGCACACTTCTCCTTTAAGTGTGTACTCAGTTAAGGGGGAGTGGGGTGGTGTCTCATTGCCTGGGCTCTCTCTAATGTATGACAGGGTTCAGATAGCTTTGAAAGTCTCATACCACTCTTTCAAAGAAGGAAAATAAGAGGTAATACTTTCTGTGTCAATTCTAAGGGCTTTACTATCTTAAATCACTTTCTTCATGAAAATAAGTCTGTGAGATAGAATTATTTTATTTTACGGACAAAGAAGCTGAGGCATTATTTTATTTTACGGACAAAGAAGCTGAGGTGCTTTGCCTATGTTAGCCACCCAGCAAGTGACCGAACTGAGATTAGAACCTGGATCTGTCTGTCCCCAAAGCCAGTAGCCTTGAACTCTTTGCCAGATGGCCTTTTATTTACTTTCTGGGACATATACATACCTGATTTCAAGATATTTCATGTGGTCATGCAAGTACCTGCCATCATCAGACCTCAGAATGGCTCCCACTTTCAGCCACTGTAGAGTTTGACCCATCATGACAGATTCCTTCCCACATAAGTTTTCCTACAACCATCCCCCCATTCCTCTCTGTGCTCTGACTACAAACCTTTCCGATCCCCTGTCTGTCTGAGATTCAACACACTTTAAAATTTCCTTAGGAAACTCCTCAGCAACCATGATAATATGGAGATTCTAATAAACAAGAAGAAGATTGTCTCCTAATTTCCTGTCTTAGGGATCTAATTCTCAGCTCTGCCCCAGTGAAGATCCCTGCCTCAGTTAATATGCTTTAGTATTTCCATTTATAAACACGGAGTTTTGAGAACAGAGATTATCTTTGTGACTCATTGAAGTTTGTTCTTTTGCAAAGTAGTAAATTATATGAAATTACTTCTTTAAATGGAAAGCCGTCCTTACTGATGAAGAGGTTATCTGTGTACTAGGTTTCTTTCTATGTCAATGGGTGCCATTTTTAAATATGCCTAATCCTACAAATAAAAAAGAAGTAATATCTATTTAGTACATTATTCCTTCCAAGGTATTTTATAGTCCAGAGGGAAAAGTGGTCAGGGGGAAAGGTCCTTACTCAATGTCATCTATCATTGATATGTACAAAATTAATTTCTGTTAGTTACTCATTTTAATAGCTTAATGAGGAAGACAAACCTCATAACCGTATAGTATACAAATGCCAATAAACTTGCTCAGCATTACATAAGAATTCAAATTGAGCAAGATTTGGTCTTGGAAAAATGGTTTATATACTTTTACATTGCAAATGCATAAATCTCAACAGAGCTGTATCCTTGATTCTTCTATATGTGCATGCCAACAAACAATAGGTATTACCATTATTAATTGGGTTTATTTATTCTGGGTATCTTCATTCTTGGTTCTTTAACTCACTGCTGCATTGCTATCTTTAGAGTAATAAAATTCAGCTGCACCTTGAGTGGAGCACAGGAAAACTCCACTCTGCTGAACAGGAAAACTGAAAAAGCCCCTGTGCCAGGTACTAGGAATGGTACAAACATTACTCATACAACTCTGATACAGAGGTGGACGAGGAGGTCTTTCATTTAGTGATAGTCTTTTTTACACACATACTAATTTCAATAAACTCATTGATCAGCACCAGAAAAGTATGGATGATTGCATAGTTTTGCAATAGGACCTTTATGGAAAGCCTTTAGAACACACTAACTAGGGACAATGGGAGAACTATTAACACCAGTAATAAAATAGCCTATTGAAAGAAATTGGATCAGTGTTAAAAATACCAGCACTGAAATATACTGGATTATAAGGAATAAGTAGTGTCTCAAGAGAAGCCTGCAAGAATTGATCCCATTTCCCTAAGGGGCTAAATGAAAGCTTTGGATTTATTTTTATTTATGCAGTAGCCATTAAAAGTACTCTCATGTTCAATTTTTCATGTGAATACTGTTGCACACTTATTCTTTTATGATACAATGTTATGTGGCAAGGTGAATCAGCAACCTATTTAACTTGGAGGGGCAATTCACAGTGTTGAATTAGACCTTCCCATATGGTTTCCATTAGTTAGCGATTGCCTTCCACACTTTGAACCTTCGTATTATTTGAGACCACTCAGAACGGTTCTGTTAATATGAGCCAATTTGCATTCACAGCTGCATTCATTTGAAATCAGTGGCTGCTTTTTGAAAGATGGAAAATATAGATTAGTGATAGCAGATGTTTCCAAAGGCTACATTCTTGACAACTGAAGGCAAAAAAATCCAGTGACCTGTAAGACTGAAATTGGGCCTCATTTGTTTAACAAATCACGTGGTAGACAATCTGCATTATAGTATTCAAGAGTCACCTGTGCATACGGGTCTTAGGATAAAATAATGTTTTGACAGAGAAAGAATTTCTTAGAAATGCATGTGCTTGACCATTGGGGTTATTCTGATTAGCAGGCATCTATTACCTATAAATATCTTGAATGTTTCCAACAAAAAGAGCATAGATATGTTTTGTAAAATCCTTTGGAGAAAAATTCTGCAGATTTTTCTGCATTTTCTTCCCATTTATTTAGCTGTGATGATTTTTGCTAAGAAAAATAAATCCTTGAAGCAAACATGTTTATTAAACGCTTACTTACATAAATGTCATTTCTGTAGGTGGCCCTGATAATGTGACGCATGTGTGGCGTGAGGAAGATGGGCAGTTACTCTCCCCAAGCAGCCTGGCTGCACAGTAAGTCTTTCTTTGTTGGTCTGCTGGGGTTTTTTCTAAACTAATAGGTAACTTGTCTGAGTAAGCAATCAACACAATTTATAAACATAATTCTTTTATCAATTTGTAAGACTTTGAAATAGAAAAATCCACTATTGACTGACCAAGAAATGGACATAGCTGAAATGTAGTAAAGTTGAAACTTATTTTTTCAGATTATCCAGTGACACTTTTGGAGAATGCAGCATGAGCATCTCTTTTTCAGTTGTAACATTGTATATAACTAGATCCAGTGTGTCCTGTCTCCACAGAGACCTTATGTCTCTGAGGAAAATCTAGGGGGAGGTCCAATTTCCAACTTGTTTAAGGTCTTTCATTATGAAAGTTGTATAAGCATCTAATTTTTCACATTACGATTTATTTTGGTTTTTAAAAATCACAGTATCTCTTAAGCCAGTCAAGGTAATACAAAATTTGTTTGCTTCCACAGCATTCACGTAGGTAAAACTGTTTATAGATAATTTAATTTTGGACTCTTATGGGGCATGTAAATATGTTGTCCCCGAAACAGGCAGTGGAAATGACAGCAGCAGCGTTGGCTTCTAAAGACCATTAATGTAAGCAGTGCTCTGAAGTAACTGTAATAATCATAGTAGGGAATGCATGCAGGCGCCCGCAGAAGCTGATTGAAGTAAATTCCTATAGGCAAATTTAGAGACTAGATGGCCTGTTATGTAGACATTGTTTTGGCCTGATAAATTATACTGTTGCAATTTTTTGACTCTAGTCCCAAAGGATACATTTCTGCTCTAATGAAATTTGTACAAATAAAATGAAATACAGGACTTATTTTTAGCCATTTTTATTTTTTTTCTGAACTAGGATCTATGCAGTTGTTTATAAACTTTCTATTATTTAATGAGAAGTTCTTGAACTCTGGATAAATTCTAGGCAAATTCCTTCCATAAACAGCCACCTCCTATGTCTGCTTCTACCTTTCTCCTCCCCTAAGGTGGCTGAACCAGGTGCTCTTTCCAGGGCAGTCAAGCAACCTTGGACAATTTTCCCCTAGCTAGGATGCCATGTTCCAAAAAATCAGGTCTTATAGACCATCAAAAATACTTAAAAAAAAAAGACCTTTGTATTGAGACAAGTGTATGCTTATTGTTGAAACCAGGTACCTTTACCAGAGCCTTGAGGCATCCATAGCATTGATAATACTAGCACTTCAGACACAAATTCCACAAGCAATGTAGTTGCTGGCAGCCAGCTGACAGTTTATTAGGAAGAATTCAATACTTTTAAGATGGTTCTTGTTGAGATTGATGAAATTAAGGGATTTCTTATATTTAGACTTCCTTTCCATTCCCATTTTAAAATAACCACAGAACGGCAATATCTGGCATAAGATAAAAGATTTTTTTGGTCCAGAATTTTCTAAAGAAGACTGCTTAAAAATATTTTTCCCTCATTGCTCTTCTCTCTCCTTATTATTTTTGTCCTAAGGTGATTATTTGTATTATTCTGTTTGTGTGTGTGTGCGCACACTCACACAATGTTCACCTAAGCTCATCTTTCATTGCAAATATTCTTGGGAAATAAGTAGGATTATATACAAAAATACATAAATTAAATGTTTTAAAAGAATAATTAGATATTTATGCTAAAGCAGTGGGACATAGATATGGAATCTTAATTTTCAGAGTATATTAAATGTAATCGCCAAAATCTTGGCAATCAAATGTTCTTCCTGAAACTAAGAGAATGGCTTAGATAATATTTCAAGGTCACTTTTAGTGCAACATTCTTCTACTTCTATTTTAAGCTTGAAAATTCACCATGAGAATCCTTTGTTCATTCCACATAGAGGGTTAGACCAACATTTTTCTTTTGAGCACTATACCAGAATGCAAATGGCTCTATGCTATAATAACTACAATACATGGAAATGGTTACATTTTTTTTTTAGTGTGGAGGCTATCAATTGTATTTAATTTTTTTAATTTTTTTAAAGACTTTATTTATTTGAGAGAGAGAGAGAGAGAGAGAGAGAGAGAGAGAGAGAGCAGAGGTGGGGGGAGGGGCAGAGGGAGAAGCAGGCTCCCCGCTTAGCAGGGAGCCCAGTGCGGCCTCCATCCTAGGACCCTGAGATCAGGACCTGAGCAGAAGGAAGATGCTTACTGACTGAGCCACCTAGGCGCCCCTATCAATTGTATTTATGAGACTGACACGCTACCTACTGCGCTAACGAGGCACCTCCTATCAATTGTATTTAAATGAAGGTCAGCTATCTGACGAGTTAACTGTGCTCTGACTGCCACATTAGAGACTTCTCTCGCTGTAGATTTTCTCTTTAAAGTTCTTCAAGGATCCAGTAGTATTAACCCACATGTAAATACCCTAAGACTACTTTGACGTTAATGCAAACATTTTCCTACATGTTTACTAGCTATGCCAGGATGAGTGTCTTCCCTTAGTATTTGAATAAAATCTAAGTTAAACATCTGACAGAACTGGTTAATTTGTGTATTGTGCGGTTTGATTTGAAATAGATGGTCCCCAAATCAGCTATTGACATTTATTCTATCTCCACTGTACATGAAATTCAATCATAAACACTGAGGGAAGATGTTGCAAAATAAAGAGATGCAGCCTCATAGTTGAAGTGACAGAGCACGCACAACACACACGTATTTACTCACTCATACTGATGCCTCAGAAATCCTAGGCTATATTCTCACATGCCAGTCAGTTTAAAGGGAGACCTGAAAGTGGTTAATTTGGAAACACTGAATTGGTTGTTTAAAGAAAAGGAAGGAACTTATATTGTTCAATTAGAGTCCACTATTTTTTTAAATCACAATTAAATATATTTATTTGAAGAATGTTATAGGTGGAAGGGATTAGCAGATCATTCAGCCCCCTGCATCTCATTTGACAAGGGAAAAAACTGAGGTCCAGAGGGGTCTGCCAGATTTAGAAGAGAAAAAGAAAAGAAAAGAAAAACATAGAAGACTCATAGGTTGTTCTTACATTGAAAAATTATCATTTGAAAAAAATTATTCATTGTTTATCTGAAATTCAGATTTAACTGGGAGTCCTGTATTTCATCTGACAACCCTAGCCCCATAATTTTTTTCTTTCATATGGACATGCCTAGAAATAATCTTAAGATCACTTATGACTGGATATTAAAATAACTAAATCTAATGTCCATGGAGAAGTAAGCGATCAGAGGAGACAGAGCCAGTGTGCACTCAGACCAGATGGAGGAAGACGTCCTACTTCCAAATTCAATGCCCAAGTCAACTAATGCCAAACAACCAGGGACTTAAATGATCTCAACAAAATAACTTTATTCTCTTTTTATATGACTTAATTTATATATTCTTTTCTAATTCTATAGGCTCCTAATACTGGAAAACTTTGAAGATGCTCTCTTAAATATATCAGCAGATAGTCCTTATATTCCTTACTTGGCATGTGTGAGAAATGTCACTGACAATTTGGCCAGGGGATCACAAGGTAATACTCTTCTTAGTAGTCAAAATGCTGCTTAGGGTTCTAATTCTGTTCTAAAGTAGTAAGTCTTTTAAGACATTTGCTTAAAAAACTAGAAAGGTTTTTAAAAGATTTTAGTTTCCATACGCATGAGTTTCAGTTTGGTAGTTTGATATATGAAGGGAATATCTAATTGTGTTATTGTATTATTACTTCTGTTCCTGCTGCTAGTACTTCTGGCCACCTGGACAAACTTTAATTTACGATAGCCACGTAACAGAGAACATGATAATGACCACCCAAACGAACTCGCCAAGTTTCTGGAATTATTAGTAATTCATATAACCCTTCATGGCATTTTCTGTGTCCTTAATAATCTTAGTTATCAAAAAACAATGGAGAATGATAATAGAGACTTCCCAAAGCATGTGTAAATTATATAAACAAAGGATTTTTGTGTGGCAGACTATTTTTACTTCCCACCCTTATACACCTTATTTTCAATTTTCTGCCTACATGGACAACCATGAAGATGGCATTTAATCAAATGTTTCTTTTCCTTTTTCAAGAGAAAATATCGAATTTCTCACCTTTTCCAAGGGATCTATATTTACTTTTCCCACACCAAAATAGTTTCTTGAGACTTAATGGCAAGCAAATAGCACAAGTATTTAAGCGTGGTCTCTGTTTACTAGGCTTGAATTAATCAAGGTTGGAAGGGTGTGTATGTGTCACAGTGATTATGCAATCTATTCTCCCCCAAACACTTCAACTTAACAGCCTATCAAAAAATCAGAAATAAAAGCAGATTTAGTTCACAAAGAGCCAAAAGTGTGTAGCACCTTTGCTAGAAATATTTTTATCTCTAAGCAGAATATCTATGAATATTTTTAAAATAATGAACTCTCTAGTCTCCACGGTTCAAGGAAAGGTTAAATTTTCACTTGTCTTATACTTAGGTTGAACTAGGCCATTATCTTAGGAAAAACTTAGCAATAAATTAGGATAAAGGTGTTTTTCAAATGGGTTTCCTAAATGACCTTGCAGTTCACATAAGGTAAATCTTCTCTCTTCCTTTACAGAAAATTTAAGACTCCTGCAGTCCATAATTTCATTTAAAAAATCTTTTCTTCCAAATGGTTTTTATGAGGATTACTTTTCTTCAGTTCCTGAAGTCCTGAAATCAAAAGTAAGTCATGAAAGAAAAAATAAATAAATAAACCTTGACATTGTCTGTAATGCTCTGGCGAGATGTATTTCAGTTTAAGTTTTAAATCTGTATCTTCATAAATATTTGTCCTATTTTGACTAGATTAATGCCAGAAAAAGGGGGACAAAAGTGTTCTTGTGCTAGAAAATGGCATTTTGTTCTTTTTTTTTTTAATTTTTTTTTTAAGATTTTATTTATTTATTTGAGAGAGAGAATGAGACAGAGAGAGAGAGAGCATGAGACAGGGGAGGATCAGAGGGAGAAGCAGACTCCCTGCCGAGCAGGGAGCCCGATGCGGGACTCGATCCCGGGACTCCAGGATCATGACCTGAGCTGAAGGCAGTCGCTTAACCAACTGAGCCACCCAGGTGCCCGGCATTTTGTTCTTAATTAGTGGATATCTCTATATGAAATGACCAATAAAGGCCTAATTGCAGTATTCACATACATAAAGGAATGGCTAATAATATAGTTACCTCGTTAAGCTTCGTAATTTCAAAATAGTACTCATAATATGATTTCTAATTTAAGTTGGCCTCAGTTTTTAAAACTACAAAAGTTGATCTTAAAAGCTAGTGTTTAGACTTCACAGTGTGCAAAAATCTCAGAAGTTGACTAACCTTATTTTTATTGTCATCAGAAGCAGAAACTAATAAATCATATTAAGATGTATGATATTTAAAAAAGGAGGGAAAGCAATGAAAAAAATTTTAAACTCTGAAGTTTGAATTGGTTCACATTTATCTATTATTCTTTGTTTAGCTCATGCATATAGTATACAGGTTATCATGATAATTCATTTCTTAAATAACCCTATTAAAATTAGAAAGCAGCTTTCCTAGTAAGAACAGCAGTGTAATTGAATTTAGGTAGGCAGTGATAAAGCAAAATTAGAACTGGTTTATTCAGGGCAAACAAGATGACTTTCTGTATAGTCAAGATGGTCTAATTATATCCAAAACATATGTCCGTGTGTATTATAAGTAGGTAATGCTAGTGAGGTTACCTCCATTTTCTCCTGATCTTCTACACAAATTAAAATTTCTAATGCACCTAATTTAGCAGTATCTTAATTTGTGCAAATGAAAAGGAAGTTATGCATTCATCTGGAAAATTCCTACTCATCCTTCAAGGACAAGTTTAGATGTCACTTCTATAATATTAGAGTATTATTGCCTTTCTCTCTATTTCCCAGCCAGGATAATGGCTTTGTGTGCACATAATATTTATCCATTCATTCATTCAATCCATGATCTATGGTCCCATAACACTAATCTATTTATTAAAAGACATAATCTCTAACCCCAAAGTCCTTATAGCAATCCACTGTAGCAGATGGAAAAGCAGACCAATAATTATAACACAGTGAGATAAGTATTGTGGTATGTGGATGGACAGGATTCTGTGTATGGAGGTGGGAGATTTAACTCCAATTGTAGGGAATGGAGGTGGAGAGGAGAAACTTCATGGAAGAGATAATACTTGCTCTTATAGGCTGAGTAGGATTAGGTTGTACAGTCCTACATTCCACACATAGAGACCTGCATTTATTAAGACAGAGGTATGAACCTGGAGGACAGATACAGGTTACCTGCAGTCCTGTGCCCGTCTGGAGCAGAAGGTGCCTATGGGAGAGGCAGGAAAGGGGACTGCAGAGAGACTGGGCGCAGATCCCAAAGTCCTCTTTCTGCTTAGTCACGGAGTTTGAATCTGGTCTGGAGTGTTGTGCATTTGAAGAAAGTAAAATTTTCATTTTAGAAAGAGAACTCTCTGGGAGGACTATGGAGGACAGATTGAAGAAAAGCCAAGTAGGTGATATCTGCAGTAACCTAAGCAAAACGTGAGCCCTGCACTTTGTCAATGGCAGAGAAAGAAGGAAGAAACAGTTTCAAGAATGGGGTAGGAGTTTAGGTGACACAACGCGGCAGCCAGTGGGCATAAAGAAGAGGGGTCTGATAGCGAGATTTCTGGCTTTTGGAACTTATTACTTAGCATTATAACTTGTTGTATAAGTAAGGTCTGTTTCCCTCCCTAGAGGGTAAACTCAGATAAAATGTAGCCTCTGTATCTCTAAAGCCCCACATTTACCACGTAGTAGGAGCTTAAGACAACTCATGGATGTGTGAACAAATGAGGGTGTTAAAAGAGAGCCCTGGTGATATAACTGTGTCACCTGGACAATTATTCATTGTAGTTCTCAACTTGTGAAGTAATCAGGCAGCACAAAATATACACCAGGGAAATTGAAACAATGCATTCTCAATCAATTACACTCACGGAATGGGAAATAGATGTAAGAATAATTTAAAACAGCATTCACATTTTGACTATACTGCTCCACTTCAGGGTTACATTATGAAAAAAGTTCTAGAAGCCACAGAAGTGGAAATAAACTGCAATCCTGTCCTTTGGGTAGAAAGTCTGTTGTCATTTACAAGAAGCATGGCAGCTATCTGCAATTAACAGAAGCCCTACATTCCAAGACTATAAGCTCCCTGAGGAACGTTGCTAAGTCTGTCCCTCTACTATTGTATTCTCAGCACCGGGCGTATGGGCACATGGAAAATATTCAGTATGTATCACTAAAAGAATGAAGATAAATTCTTACAGTTTTATAGCAAGAGATGATTTAACTTCCTTGCTTTGCCTTCCCCGGTAATTAGTGTCTTAATTGTGACAGTCAGTTAGGGCCTACCCATTCATTCTAAAACTTTACTCATGGCATTTCTAAGAAGGTTTAGACCCTCCAAAATGTCAAATGCTTGCCATTCAAAAGTGACTTCTCCTTCTGTTCCTATCCCTCTTTTCTAGTTCCAACACTGTACTCTTCCTGAGCTTTTGTGTTTTCTCCTTCCTTCATTGTGAGAAGAATAGCTTCCTGATTGGGGAACTATACATAAAGTGGATATTCCCCATACTGGGCAGAAATATGGGTAACACAATATTTTTATTATAACACCTTTAAATTTTTAAATAGGTTCCTTTCCCCTGCATTTACTTGCCAAGAGCCCAGGAGCACTGCTGTTTTATCACTTTTATACCTATGATATTTTGAGGTTTTTTTTTTTTTTTTTGAGGGGGAGTGGGGGCAGAGGAAGAGGTAGAGAGAGAATCTTAAGTAGGCTCCATGCCCAGAGTGAGCCCAATGCAGGGCTCGATCTCACGACCCTGAGATCATGACCTGAGCCAAAATCAAGAGTTGGACACCCAACCAATTGAGCCACCCAGGTGCCCCGATATTTTGAGTTCTTACTTAAATGTAACTTACATTTCTGATTCAGATGCATTCAGGGACCACAGGCACTGGGGAATTCAGTCACAGCTGGACATGGAGTTAGTTATGGGTCATTGTTCACATTTGACCTGAGACCTTTTTCACTATGTGGACCAGGGTCATGATAAAGGAGAAAGGACTGTACATGAGGTTCTGACAAACCTACAATCTGGATTTGACACACTTTTGAAGAGAGAATTTTAATTCTCTGGATTTAAGATTGACTATTAATGGTCCATGAAGCTTCTAAAAATTTAATGCATGTATTGCTTTTAGAAGAAAGTAGTAAATAATGACAAATACTATATGACCTTCAGGTTGCTCCTTGATGGATGTGCTCCACAGTGCATTCCATATTATTGACCCTGAATTAAACCTTTATTTCAGAGAACCAATTCTACTTCAGTAGCATGGCTAGATTTCCAATTTTTCCTTCAATAACTTTTATCAAGCGAAGATTATACTGTATGGACTTTTACTGGTTTCTCATACATGTATGCCAAACTTGCAATTAAAAAATGTATTTGGGTCAAAATATATACATGTATATATTTAGGTCTCTACTGAGTAAAAATCTCACATTTACTATACCCTCAAAGCTTGATTAAAACAAATTTATTGGGCTACCAGTATTTATCCTTTTCTTTAAAAAATCATGAAAAGTCACTGAAGGATGTGGCAGGAAGGCTTGACTCCATTCATTAGAAATTTAATCATATCTATTATTTGGAAAATCAAAGGAAGGAATAGAGTGGCAAACACGTAGTTACAGCTGATAAAACAATTGGACCTGGGCGCCTGGGTGGCTCAGTTGGTTAAGCGACTGCCTTCAGCTCGGGTCATGATCCTGGAGTCCCGGGATCGAGTCCCACATCGGGCTCCCTGCTCTGCGGGGAGTCTGCTTCTCCCTCTGACCCTCCCCCCCTCTCATGTGCTCTCTCTCTCATTCTCTCTGTCTCAAATAAATATATAAATAAAATCTTAAAAAAACAAAAAACAAAAAAAAAAACAATTGGACCTGTAATGGAAATTTTCTCATAGCAGTAAGACTAGTGAGTAGAATTTTAATATGCATGAGGCTATTTTAGATAGTTCAAAGCCAGAAGTCAATTAGAATATTAAATACAGTAAAAAATAGACCAATGATATTTACTATCTAAGATGATCAGTGTTTAATTGCTAGTGCCTACATGTAGTTACTATAAATCTTTCATCTAAGACACATAATCGTGCCTTTCCCATTTGATATATGGAAAGAAACATCCCTAAACATTTGCCTGTATCATAAAATACTTCATTTCTATCAAAATGCAACTTCTGATTGAAATTGAGTTGCAATGAATGACACATATATTTGCTTTCTTAGGTGTTGCTCCAAATTCTTTGACTTCCATCTCTCTCTCTGTCTTTTTTTTTTTTTTTAAGACAGAGGAGGAGGAGGGGCAGAGGGAGAGGGAGAGAGGAAATCTTAAGCAGGCTCCACACTCAGCATGGAGCCCAATGTGGGGCTCAACCTCATGACCCTGAGATCATGACCTGAGCTGAAATCAAGAGTGAGAGGCTTAACCGACTGAGCCACCCAGGCATCCCAAATTATTTGACTTCTTCTAAAAATTTTTTATTGTTATGTTAATCACCGTACATTACATCATTAGTTTTTGATGCAGTGTTCCATGATTCATTTTTTGTGCATAACGCCCAGTGCTCCATGCAGAATGTGCCCTCTTTAATACCCATCACCAGGCTAACCCATCCTCCCACCCCCCTCCCCTCTAGAACCCTCAGTTTGTTTTTCAAAGTCCATCGTCTCTCGTGGTTCGTCTCCCCCTCTGATTTCCCCCCCTTCATTCTTCCCCTCCTGCTATCTTCTTCTTCCTTTTTTTCTTAACATATATTGCATTATTTGTTTCAGAGGTACAGATCTGTGATTCAACAGTCTTGCACAATTCACAGCACTCACCATAGCACATACCCTCCCCAGTGTCTATCAGCCAGCCACCCCATCCCTCCCACCCCACCCCCCACTCCAGCAACCTCAGTTTGTTTCCTGCAATTAAGAATTCCTCATATCAGTGAGGTCATATGATACATGTCTTTCTCTGATTGACTTATTTCGCTCAGCATAACACCCTCCAGTTCCATCCACGTCATTGCAAATTATTTGACTTCTTAAAAGGAATAGCTCCAGGGTAGCTTCCAAGCACAACAGAACTTTTAAGCACTTCCAGAGAACAAAGGCACCCAGTTTCCCTCAATAGATAAGAGAGTAGAAGATAATGTCCAAAACAGTGCAGACACTTCTGAAAATCCAAGTGTATTCCCATTCATATTTTAAATGCAGTCTTATTAAAATGCATGTGATTCACATGCTGCATTTTAAAAAAGCTTTTTTCTTGTCAATGAATTTTTTAATTGTGGTAAAATACACATAATATAAAATTTACCACCTGAAGCATTTTTAACTGTACAGTTCAGTCTTGTTAAATGCATCCACATTGTTGTGCAACCAATCTCCAGAACTCTCTTAATAATTCAAAACTGAATCCCTGTACCTATTAAAATAACACCTCTTCCCCTCTCCCCCTAACCCCTGGCGACCACAATTCTACTTTCTATCACTATGAATTTGACTACTCTACATTCCTCATTTAAATGAAATCATCCAGTATTTGTCTTTTTGTGACTGGCTTATTTCACACATCACAAGGTCCTCAAGGTTCATCCGTGTTGTAGCATGTGTCAGAATTTCTTTCCTTTTTAAGACTGAATAATATTCCATTGTGTATCTATATACTACATTGTGTTTATCCATTCATCTGTCAGTGGACACTTGGGTTGTGTCTGCCTCTCGGTTATTGTGAATAATGTTGCTATGGACCTGGGTGCACAAATACTTGTTTGAAACCCAACTTTCAATACTTTGGGGTATATACACAGAAGTGGGATTGCTGAATCATACCAGTAATTCTGTTTTTATTACTGAGGAAACTCCATACTGTTTTCCACAGTGGTTGCATCATTTTCCATCCCCACCAGCAGTGCCCAAGGGTTCCAGTTTCTCCACATCCTTCCCAACACTAACGTTTTCTTTCCTTCTTTCTCTTTTACTTACAGTAGTCATCCTAATGCATACGAGGAAGAAAGACTTCTTTTTCCAAAACTGCTTTGCTCTCTGCCTTTCCACATGACTTAAAACATATACTAAAATATAAATTAGTTGAAGTATTTGTGATTTAAATGAGATAAAACTAAACCACATTTTTTTTAACCTTTGAATCTACAAGATCTGAGTCCAGTTGGGAAATACAGGTCTAATAGTTCCAAAAGTTTTATAAAATTCTTAAGAAAGCAATAAACTCAAGTGACAGAAAATAATGCTTTGCGGTAAAACTTGACAAATGCCAACTAACTAAAAACATATGCACAGTGTTTTTTTGAAGTAAATCAATTTTGGTTACTTATTATCAACTACCAAATATTTATAATAATATAGCTAATCTATTTCTCACTCCTTCCCCTTTCTGGAAAGCTCTCTCAACTTCGAAACTTGACCGAACTTCTTTGTGAATCTGAAACTTTCAGTTCAATAGAGAGAACGTGCCAGCTCTCTGACGTGAACTTTAGGGACCTATGTGAAGAAAGTGCATTTCATGTGCAGCTCCTCGAAGCAGCAGAGCTTGGCACCGAAATAGCAACCAACTTACTGTACCATGACAATATTATATCTAAAAAACTGAGGGATTTGCTTACTGGGGATCCAAGCAAAATGAATTTAAATATGGATTGGTAAGTATCTTCATTGCCTGTTTCCTTGGGGAAACCCCTTCTCAAATAATTATGGATATGCTTAGTTCAGCTTCTTCTTCTCTTCTGTTTTGTTCCAGGTTGCTAGAACAGGCACTGCAAATGAATTACTTGGAAAATATCACACGGTTAATGCCAATCATGGAAGCCATGCTGCATGTCAATAACAGCGCAGACCCTTCTGGAAAACCAGGTGCTTCCCCACCCCCATTTATTTTAAGTGTTGTCTTATAAGAATGCGTGTGATTCTCATGCTGCAGTTTAAGAAAGGCTTTTTTGAAGTTCCCAACCAAACCTGCTTTGTATCTGCCCTTATACATGAGAAATCTGAAGCTTTCAAATATGGTTACTTGTCTAAAATAAACATACAGAAAGCCAGCAGAGGATGAAATAGGGAAATTTGATTTCACAGCAAAAAGATCTTCAAAATTTTAACTAGTTAGGCCATTCACCTTTTATTTGTCTGATATATTAAAGTGCATTAGCTAGGATGGAATTTATTTACTTCCATGAAAATAATCTGATTTAAAAAGATGCACTGCTGTCTATAGAAATCTCAATTCAGAACCTCCTATTAGTATTCTGAGCTTGATGTCCCATGCAATACTTTTCTTCTTTGCATAATACCTCAGGACTGAAAAGAAAGGCATTCAGAATTTTGGACAACAGGCAGCCACAAAATTCGAAGGGCACTAAGTCCAAAAATAAAGAGGGTATATTTGCATAAGGGATACTTCATGAAGAAATTGAGAGATATTTGCAGAATGGAGATGATAATCTGCTAAAATAAAGTCAAAATATCATTTGTTATGCATTAAATGACCCAGATATGAAAAAATTACAATCACAGTCCTAAAAAAGTTTGAGGTTAAACACATTCTACTTAAAAGTGAGGTAATGATGAGAGACGATGGACTCTGAAAAACAAACTGAGGGTTCTAGAGGGGAGAGGGGTGGGAGGATGGGTTAGCCTGGTGGTGGGTATTGAGGAGGGCACATTCTGCATGGAGCACTGGGTGTTATGCACAAACAATGAATCATGGAACACTTCATCTAAAACTAATGATGTAATGTATGGGGATTAACATAAGAATAAAAAAAATGTTTGAAAAAATAAAAAATTAAAAAAAAAAAGTGAGGTAATGACTATTAAAAATCCTTGATAAACTGTAACGTGCTGGGCAAAGTTAAGCAAGTGTGCTCTGCAGCATTATGTTGTAGATTTAGCAAATCTTGTCCTAAGTTGACAATATTATATGATCCAAGGTTGAAAAGCATTTTGAATTTGTGTGATGTTTTAAATCAAATGGAGGGATATATATTTACTGCATTATGTGATCAAAGTCTGTGAGGAAACCATATTTTTTTAATCAACCTTGTGTTGTAGACATCTAAGGAAAATTTATAACCCAGAACAATCTGTTACCTTGGGTCAATGATGTCATAATTGGAGCAAGTCTAAATCAGATAGAAATAGATCCTAAAGATGCAGGGTTCGCCAAAAGAGAGATCTCTGCTCCTGACACAAGGCATGTATGTTGAGTGTATGTTTTAGTCTAGAAGACTTCTCTTATGTTAGTACAACAACTTAAAAAGAATTACATTGCAACCAACACGTGTGTTTTTGTTTTTGTTTTCTTGCAGGTCAGTTAATAGAAATGTTTAAAAATGTTGAAGAGCTGAAGGAAGAACTGAGGAGAACGACAGGCATGTCCAATAGGAGTATTGACAGTCTGCTGGCCCTTCCTATCCCTGATAACAGAGCTGAGGTGGGGCATAATATAGTTGTACTTATAGCCAGGTCTTAAAAGTTTAAATCATGTGTAGTATTTGTTGAGCACTTATCAGTAAAACACTGAGAAGTTGCTTGCAGATCTGGTGAATTTTCCATGCAAATGATAAAATTAGAGGCTGAATTCCTTGTGGGGTTAGAAGAAAAATCCTAAAGCAAGACATTTATTACTATCTTTTCCTTTCCTTCTAGTTTTCCTTCTCCTTCATCTTCCCTCCTTTGTGCTCTCCTTTTCCTTACCCCTAGATGTTTTTTTTAAATAAGTGGTGCCTTCAATAATTCCATATATGCACAATCACAATCACATTTTCTGAGATAAATTTGCACAGTCTATTATAATGACATCAAAGTCAGATTTCAGTAATCTAATTGGGGAAAAAAAAACAGACCATTTACAATTTGTTGAAATGAATACTCAGTTTGGCTTTTTAAAAGTCCCAAGACAAAACATAGGATATAAAATAGATAGGACCCAGGGAACTCTGGGCAAGTTTGTGGGTATAGTGAACATGTTTGGGTATGACAATGAATAACGTCATTTCCTCATAGGCTGATAATAGGGCTTTTCATTTGAAATGTCTCTTCTTTTATCCCTTTTCCAAGTCCATTGTCTGGAAATGTCATAGAAATTTTCCAAAAGAACTGCAGAGCTTAAAGCCTCATCTGTTCAAAACTTACGTGTGACAGAGTGTGTCATTTCTAAGCACAGCCCAGCTATTCTCCAATATCGGATAAAGTTTTTTGAAAGCCTTGAAGACTGCCTTAGGGAAATATTTAGGTTTACTTGTGTCCTGTTCATTGGTTCCCTCATACAAAAATTAAAACTGCTTTGCCTTCCCTCTTGTTCTAGTGAATAGTCATTGACCTTTTCCCTTTGATCTCACCTTTTACTCATTTTATCCTAAGATCTAATTTCAGTAATCAAGTGTTTGGCTTCTGAAGAGCAGGTTCATTTTAGTAAATAAAAACATAAATGAGGAGTGTACATTCTTAACTACTTTCAAAAGGAAAGAGAGAAGATTTTCAACAATCTTGAATTTCCTAAACTTTTCTCTTGATTTCAACTCAATGGCAATAGAGACTTCTTACTTCTCATATACACACCTCACTTTAAACACAGCATCACTGTCCAGGATGGTTGATTCACATTATTATGTAATTCTGGGCTTTTTGTTCTTTGCCCTTTATCTCTTGATAGAGATACCCGGAGGTTCTTATATAAGATTATAACTTCAAATTATTTTAAAAACAAAATGCAATTTAAATACACTAAATAAAATTTTAAAGGAAAAATGAGTCTTAAACGAATATTTTTCCCAAACTTAAGTCCTGATCAATTCTTTCTTGGTAGATCACTCACTCAGTTGTTCAAACAGGAAATCTCAGAATCATCACAACACTTCATGGTCTCTTTTTCTCCATCTTGTTTTTTAAGCTTTCCAGTGAACTCTGGCTCTCTGTAGTTTTATTGTGATTATTTATTTATTGTGATTAGTGATTTATTTTTGTTTTAAAGATTTATTTACTTATTGGAGAGAGATAGAGAGGGAGCGCACATGAGCGGGGGGAGGGGCAGAGAGAGAGAGAATCTCAAGCAGACTCCATGCTAAGCACAGAGCCCAACATAGAGCTTGATCTCATGAACCTAAGATTGTGACCTGAGCTGAAGCCAAGAGTTGGACATTTAACCTACTGAACCACCCAGGCGCCCTGTGATTAGTGCTTTAAATGAAAAAAATATATATATATTTGACTTGGAGTATAATTTATCATATTTTTTAATGAAGTCTAAGAATAAAGAAAAACCTTTCTTTTGAGAGATAGTTCTCAAAGGATTCACAACTTTTCTATTTTTTCTACCTCCAACTTGCAGATTATTTCTCGTGTGTTCTGGTTGCATTCTTGTGATGCTAATATGACCTATTCCAAAATGGAGAATGCATTGAAGGAATTCTGCAGCCTGCCTCTTCCAGAAAGATCCCGGCAGTCTTACCTCATTGGACTCACCCTCCTGCACTACTTGGACATTTACAACTTCACATACAAGGCAAGTTGCTATTGCTGAAATATTTTATATTCACAGTTTAGTACAAATACATTTGATTACATGAGTATGCTCCCTGATACTGTAACGAATGAGATCCATGTATATAGCTTTTGGAATTATAGCTTTATTTTAGAGCTAAATAGGACCTTAGTGATCATATACTGCAAATTTGCACATTTTATAGATGAGGAAATTAATATTATTGCCTTATTAACTCTCAGTTTGTGTATCCAAGGCCATGTATTAAATTTAATATATATTATACTAAAGTATGAAATACAGATGTTGTGTGTGTGTATATACATATATATTTTTACAGTGAACAAGCATTAATTTGGTAGGATAATAGAGATTAGAGCAAAGCTTGTTGTTGTTGTTGTTGTTGTTTTTAGTAGGGGCTTTTTTGGTGTTAAAAATTTGTGTGTGTATTTTTTCCATCAATTTAGAAAGAGACTACTATTACTTATGCAGTACAACAAAACAAATGGGTTACTATCAGAGTTTAGAAAAGTCAGCAATGACTTCATCTTACAATAAGTACATGCTTCATAAGTACTTGTTTAATACAAAACTGAAAGAAAAATATAAACATAGAAGAATTAAACATCTATTTCACCTATATACTAGATCAAAAATATTTACATGTTACTGCAAACACTGAAAAAATGTTTTTCCCTTTAAAGTAGGAAGAACCAGAAGCAACATGGCTGACTTTGTTGTTATAGCAAAGGGGGTGAAAATTTAGTTATCAATAATCCTATTCTGGGTCATCATTTTCTCACACCTATATTTCTGCAATGGCCTCTTAATTGGCCTCCCTGCCTCCACACTTGCAACCTCCCCACCACTACCCTGCCCCACTATCCCTAAGCAGCCAGAGTGATCCTTTTAAAATTTAAGTCACATTATGCCAACTCTGTGCTCAATACCTTCTGGTGGCTCCCCAGTCTGTTCAAGGATATCCCTCGGTTCCTACAGGGACCCCATGATCTGCAAAACCCCTCCCATCTCTAAAATTCTCTTTCCTACTTGGTGACTCCTTGGGCCCATGACTGCTACATGGAACCACTCAATATTTCAAATGCCAAGAACAGTGCCAGGCCCAGAGAGGCACTCAGCAAATATCCATTAACTAGACAAATGGTTATTTTACATAAACTACAAACTAAAATGCATATGAAGTGAAATTATTAATTTTATTCATCTAAAATGTTAATCCTTATTTTATATTGCCTCTGCAGAGCAGATATCAAACCAAATATTTTTTGTTAAGTCTAGTAATTAATTATGTGCATTTGACAAGCAGAAGACCATTCCTACTTCTTTTAGGTATTGCAAAGAAAAATAATGAAAAATTTCTCATCACTAGTCAATTTATTTCACATCAGTGTAGGAATGCCCAGAATTTTGGCAGAACTGGAAGAAAAATTGTAATGTTGATTATAATTTAGAAAAAAATATAACTGAAATTAGTAGCTGTGTTAGCGAGCTGGCTGTGTCTTCACGGTATCTCTCCAACTGCATCTTGTGCTCATAATGGTGGTCTTTGACTTTCCTGGACATGTAAAGAACTTTCCCTCCTCATGGACCTCACACATCTTTCCCGCCCTGCTATAATCTTCCTCTGCTTATTCTTCCTCTGTTTTGCTCTCCATTGGGGTGCCATGTGGGAAAGATCTTTCTTGAATCTTAGCTAAACTCTCTCTACCTCCTCATATTCCCCAGTCTTGTTTATTGATTTGTTTGAAATCTGTTCCTTCTATTAGACCAAGGCTCCTTGAGTGGAGGGATGGTATCACTTGGTATACCACCATATAACCATCTCCTCACCCATGCTGGGGACATAGCAGGCACTCAATTAACGTTTGGTGATAAAATGAATGAGAGGATGAAATTACTTTAAAATTTTAAAATAATTCCACTGTATCTTCATGCTGCAGAAAAACGTTGTGGGATTATGATTAAACTTGAATTACATGAGCTTTTTGACAGAGCTTTTCTGATTTTTAAGGATCATATTATATGATTTTTGAGCAATAGTATATCCATGAAGAGTTATGTAATTGACATTTGCCCTTCTGACTTTTAAAATCATTTATTTTGGCAACTTTATTGAGTTATAATTTATGTACCATAAAATCCACTTATTCGAAGTGTCCAATTCAATGATTCTTTTAGTAAATGTATGGAATTGTGCAACTATTACCACAATCTAATTTTTGAACATTTCCATCAATCCAGAAAAAAAAACCTCATGTCTCTATGCAGCTACCTCTCATTCTGACCTCTAGCCCATGCAGCCCCTGATCTATTTTCTGTCTCTAGAGAGTTTCCTTTTTTAGACATTTTATATACACTTAATCATACAATACGTGGTCTTTGTGTTTGGCTTTTTTTTACTCAGTATAATATTTTTGAATTTCATGCATATTGCAAGATGTGTCAGTATTTCATATCTTTTTATTGCCAAACAGTATTCTAGTTAAAGGATGTACATTTCCTTTGTCCATTCATTTGGATCATTTCTACTTTTTTGGCTATTGTGAATGATGCCACTATGGACCTTCATATACAAATCTTGGTGTAGACATATGTTTTCATTTCGCTTGGATAAATATTTAGGAATATAATTGCTAGGTTGCATGTTAAACTTATGTTTAAGTATTTAACTTCCACATTTTTTTCCAAAGTGACTGTACCTTTTAAGATTCTTACCAACAGTGTGTGCAGGTTCCAGTGTCTCCACATATATCATTTATTTTTATTCTGTTCCCTTTAGGTGTTTTTCCCTAGGGAAGATCAAAAGCCAGTAGAAAAGATGATAGAACTCTTCATGAGGCTAAAAGAGGTTCTCAATCAGATGGCTTCCGGCACACATCCGCTGCTAGATAAAATGACATCCCTGAGACAAATGCATCTGCCCAGAAGTGTTCCATTAACACAGGTAGGAAAGTCACCCAGCAATGTGCTTATTAAGGGAAATTCCTCTTGTCACATTAACTTTTATTTGAGATTAGTTATAATACATTCAGCTACAAAGATAGTAGGTTGGGAAAAAGCACCTGCAGGAAAACTCTTCTACTCTGGCAAAAGTTTTTGCCACTTAAGTCAGTGAAGTTCAGCATTCTTCATTTACATTTGGGATACATGTTTTAAAGGAATTATGGAAGCTATAAGGCTACTCTAAGCATTACCAGGTTTTCTTCTGTATTGTTCTCAGCAGCATTTATAGCTTTCTAATGTTAATAAATGGTGGATTTTTATCTCATAGGCAATGTACAGAAGCAACCGGATGAACACACCCCAAGGATCATTTAGCACCATCTCCCAAGCATTGTGTTCCCAAGGAATCACCACTGAATATTTAATTGCCTTGCTGCCCTCTTCTCAAAGGCAAAAAGGCAACCACACCAAGGATTTTTTGACTTATAAATTAAGCAAAGAACAGATTGCTTCCAAATATGGAATTCCCACACATACCAGTGAGTATACTTCAAAATCAGCATAGTAACATCATCTCCTGACAATATTGTCTACTGTAGCTTAGCCTTTTATAATCAATGAAGTATCAGTTTTCCTCAACACTACTGCAGCACTTACCACACGTCAAACTGATTCACGCTTTACAACAAGCCTAGAAGGTGTGCATCTCCATCTTACTAAGAGGAAATGAGGCACAGACAGACTAAGTAACTGGCCACAGTCACGCAACCTTAAAGTATCATAGCTGTGATCTAAACTCAGCGGTCTGCTGCAAAGTTTAGCCTCTTAACCACAACATTGAGAATTTGTTGGTCACAACATCACCGTCCTTGCTAGTAAATAATACAAAAACATGCTTTAAATCTGCTCAGGTCAATGTTTTTCTTAACTTTTGAGAATTAGAAAGTTGTATCACACATAGACAAGTTCTGAATGCAGCAGAACTATAAACGTGTAGTGGCACATGCACCCCACGATGCTTGGGATGCAAAATTCCATCAGCTGGGCTCTTCCGCATAATATATGGATATTTAGTATAGCAAGTGGATTGACTCTTTTATTCATCTTTTTACTCATTCAATATTCATGGGCCAACTCTTACGTATCTGGTACTACTATCCTAGTAGCAGATTTTTGTATATCTTTTTAAATTAAGCACTCGTGAGGTGGATCTGTTGGAAGATATTCTGAAATGTGATTTTCAACCTTTCTTACTCCTCTTGGCAAAATGCCATCCCTTATCATAGGCTTATTTATTGAGTTAAACTTTCACACCTCAAAAAAAGAGATTTGTTACTACACTTTCTTACTTTTTTTTCCTTTTTTAAAATTTTATTATGTTAATCACCATACATTACATCATTATTTTTTGATGTAGTGTTCCATGATTCATTGTTTGCGAATAACACCCAGTGCTCCATGCAGTACATGCCCTCCTTAGTACCCATCACCAGGCTAACCCATCCCCCCACTGCCCTCCCCTCTAGAACCCTCAGTTTGTTTCTCAGAGCCCATAGTCTCTCATGGTTGGTCTCCCCCTCTGATTTCACCCTCTTCATTTTTCACTTCCTACTATCTTCTTCTTTTTTTTTTTTTTAACATATAATGTATTATTTGTTTCAAGGGTACAGGTCTGTGATTCAACAGTCTTACACAATCCACAGCGCTCACCATAGCACATACCCTCTCCAAAGTCCATCACCCAGCCACCCCATCCCTCCCACCCCCACCACTCCAGCAACCCTGTTTATTTCCTGAGATTAAGAATTCCTCATATCAGTGAGATCATATGATACATGTCTTTCTCTGATTAACTTATTTCGCTTAGCATAATACCCTCTAGTTCCATCCTCATCGTTGCAAATGGCAAGATTTCGTTGTTTTTTTTTTTCTTACTTTGATAGCAGAGGCCTCACAACTGTTAATAATAAGGGAAGTATAAGGCATGTATCTTTGGGTGTGATAATAATCTGTGTAAATTTACCATAAGGAAATAAATTTTAGATATACATACTAAATGGTTTTATTCACTTTTTCCTTCCAGCACCATTTTGCTTCTCCCTTTATAAAGACATCATTAATATGCCTGCTGGACCTGTGATTTGGGCTTTCTTGAAACCTATGTTATTGGGAAGAATTTTGTATGCACCATATACCCCTGTCACAAAAGCAATAATGGAAAAGGTTTGACCATTATAACTCAAAGTTTCTATCTAGAGTCCTAAGATGATTTTTAAAGTAATCAACTTCCAAATTTACTATAGCTGACTCAGCTTTCTTTATCTCTTACCTACTATTACCCTGGGCTTTCTGAAACTCTTAATTCTCAAATTCTGCCCTGTAAATGTGTAAACAATGTAGATTGGTTGGTAGCCCTTTGAAGAGACATGAACCATGTTGACACTTGAGAATGAGGTTAGTTGAAACAAGACCTCAGATTTTTCAGCTTATCTCCAAAAGCAGAAGATTTTTCTATAACTGGTATCTAATTTTCAAAGTGTATAAAAATAATGGCACTAGAAAAAATAATATTGGGGCATTATATAAGTAGTTTGAACAAAAACAATCCTGGGGCACCTGGGTGACTCAGTCATTAAGCGTCTGCCTTTGGCTCAGGTCGTGATCCCAGGGTCCTGGGATTGAGCCCCGCTTCAGGCTCCCTGCTCTGCGGGAAGCCTGCTTCTCCCTCTCCCACTCCTCCTGCTTGTGTTCCCTCTCTTGCTGTCTCTCTCTCTCTGTCAAATAAATAAATAAAATCTTAAAAAAAAATCTCTAAATTATAAATTGGCTTCGTATTAGATTGTACAATTCAACATGTTATGTTTATGTAAGAGATAGAGGTTGAGAAAGACAACATTATTCATAGTAACTATACTTAATATCTACCTAATTTAATCATAATTACATTTCTCTCCAACTTTTAAAGTTAGCTTTAATGATTTGAATTATTAACTTGCTACTTTTAAAATGACAGTGTGAAAGTAAAAAAGAAAAAAGAAATCACTGTGTTTTACCATTACTTGGTCATTACACCACAGTTTTGGTGAATATAACATTATTTTAGTCTATATAAAAATGGATATGAGTTCATCACTGGTTTCTAGAATGTTCTTTGTTTCTATTGTTTGCATTTTAATATCTTATTTGCTTTATTGGCTACACTTCTGTATAATTTTTGCATAAATGAAGTCATTACCTGCTTATTTCCTAAGAGCAGTCATTTTTTGTCTTTCCTTTTTTTTGGTTCTCTTTTTCTCTCCCCTTGATCTTTTTCTTTTATGTAACTAATGATTTTTAGCATTCAAGGATGTGTTTTTTCCATAATTTATACACATTTCTCTAATTCTTTATAGGTTATTATGCTATACATACATTCATATGCAGAATTTTTTGTCATTGTTTGCATTATTAAAATGAGGTTACATTATAATGCTTTTCTACATATTGCTTTACTCACACAACAATACCTTGTGGAAATTCTTCCAACTCAATTGGTATAGTTTAATTAATTCTTTTTGAAAATTGCAAACTTTTTCATACCATAGAATTTACTCAGCCAATCCTCAATTGTTGGGCATTCATTTTGTTTCCAGTGTTTCCTTTTTATTTTTTTGCTAAAGTAAATAATGTGACAACAAATACTCTCATGCATACTATTTATACGGTGGTATTTTTATTTCAATGAGATGATTGTTCAGGATTGAGGGATCGAGGAATAATGTATTTTATTTAAGGCTGTAACACATCCATTTCCACCAGCAGTATATGAAAGCATGCTTCCCATATTCTTGAACTACAGTGTTTCTGTAGTAGTAAAGTTAAATGTATTATTGGAAAAAGTGAATAACTTCTGGGAACTCCAGAAGGTGTATCTTCATTTTGACTGTAAATTCACTGTGGACAGCAAAGCAAACCCTACTCTTTCCAGAATTTTTAAAAGTGATCTTGACCCTATTAAAAGCTGCCATTTAAAAACTTCTGACCATGTGGGAAATTTCTGACACTATTTTTTACTAACTCCACCTTTTAGAACTGTTTCTTAAAGCTACGTAACAAAACAACCATAAGATCCCTTTTTGAAATACAGGAAAAATAATAATGGCCCAGATCTATTTTTGTTTCTTTGTCTTTTAGGCTAATGTAACTCTGAGGCAGCTGGCAGAACTAAGGGAGAAATCTCAAGAGTGGATGGATAACTCACCACTTTTCATGAATTCTTTCCACCTGTTAAACCAGACGATTCCCATGCTCCAGGTAGGAGACGGCTCGTTCTCTTTCATAGGCATTATAATTCTTTGAGATTTTAATCACTTCACTGTGGGAATGGGCAGATAGTAACTCAGAATCCATATTCAACATTTTAAATTGCCTGTCCTCTATAGAGAAAGTCTAAGACAGGATAACAGATCTGTCACTCACATTCAGAATCATCCTCATCTCCCGTGGTGCATCCTCTTTCTGTAATTCGGAGATAAGCCATCTTACAGGTTGAATTTGAGGCATAAATAGTGACGTCAATCTTGTTTTCCAAAAATAAAATGGGGTAAAAACAACTTAAAATATGCGTATTTTATTTGTTCCTCCACTTTAAATTATTTTTTGCTATTTTAACAGAACCAGAGTTCCTATAATAGTAAAATTCTGGAAAAGAACATTAAATCTGGGGAGTTCTTTGGTTGAAACATCACACTCTAGGTTAAAGTTTTGACAATGCAACTCAAATACAATGCACACTGGTTAAAAGGTGTAATTGGCAATTCTTGCAAAAGATGCGGGGTTTTCAGAAGATGATGAAAATAATGTGGGGAAATGGTCCAGTCACAAACAGAGCTGTTGACGACTAAGGATGGAACAGCAGAGCCAGACCAGTTACCAGCTAGAGAAGAGAAAACTGGCAGGAAGGAAGGTGACACAGGAACTTCAAACGAGAATGGCTTGCATATCAAAGTATTGAGAGAGGCCCAAGGAAGATCGATCGAGAGCTAAAATATATTTGCCCCCCTCCCCAAAAAGGCCTTCTTATAATCATGCTCAAGAAGCTGAACATAGAATAAAGGATTTGTAGCACACAACTTTGTCAGAAAAATTACACCCAAAAGATGCTTTGCTCAGTCTTTGTTTTGATTAACAATTAGCGCATAGTTACAATTACAGTCTGGCTTTTATTATAAATAATTTATAAAGTTTATAATATTATAAATAATAAAATACATATCTGAAACAGATATTTAATAATTTAATTAATATAAAAAAGTAAACTTTCATCAAACATCTTCCCCACAATTTACTATTAAATTTGGTTCTAATTTTAAGTGGCCTCTTTTTTTTTTTTTTTGGATGAATCTTATGTAACAAAGACCATTTGAGTAGTACTTTATTGACATATATATTTTCCTAAATGGAAGATTGCTTCTTTTTTCCTAAAACTTTTTTTCTGTGGAGCAGAAAAAAAAACCCCTACACATATGATTTCATTAAGGAAAAATTTGTTGGCAAAAGCAATGAATGAACAAAGGACATGATCTATACCATGTCCATAAAGGGGCCATCATCTAATGGAAGCGACTTTATTCTGTTCTAGACCAAAATAAATCCTTATTCTAAGTTATTGAGGACAAACTTATTTCTACAAATGTACACAGAATTTGAAATTTAAAGCTTTTAGCATCACACCTGGCTTTGCCAAAGTGAACCGCTAGGAAAAGGTGTAAGATACTCGATCTACAGTTTATGAATCTCTAAAAGGAGTATCTTGATAGCCACTGCATAGATTTGTGAGGATCATATGTGTGGAAGCATGTAAAAATAGTATTACGTATCCTAGGACTGATTGCAAAAGGAGTGGTGGGAGAATGGCCATACTGCTCGGTGGATCATCTCTGAATTGCAACTGACGCAGTGCTTTGTTTACTACTAATGCTCTGATTCAGTTTTTCCCTGACGCACAAATTACTTCCTGGTAAATAGTGAGACTTTAAAGGACTTGGGTAGCGTGGTATGAGCTGTGTCATAGCCATTGGTCTACATGCTGCCAACTACTCTTAGACCCCTCAGCACCTATGGACTTAGCGAATTAATTCTACTGTATATGTGCTCTGTTAATACATATTATTCTTAATCATGTATCTCCATGATAACAAAACTGAAGATCTTGGTAGGAAGGACAGAATAATAAGAGGTACTGACTTGTCCTCTAAAGGGAAAACCAACTTAAGCCTAGCTCACATAAAAACTAGCCCATGGGGCGCCTGGGTGGCTCAGTCGTTAAGCATCTGCCTTTGGCTCAGGTCATGATCCCAGGGTCCTGGGATCGAGTCCCACATCGGGCTCCCTCCTCGGCGGGAAGCCTGTTTCTCCCTCTCCCACTCCCCTTGCTTGTGTTCCTGCTCTCGCTGTCTCTGTCTCTGTCAAATAAATAAATAAAATCTTTAAAAAAAAAAAACTAGCCCATGAATTAACACATAAGATAAACATTTTTTTATCAAGTTGAATTCTCTGCCTTCAACTTTCTCCTTGGCCCTTACTAATTTTGTGTCCTTAGGGGACCTCAAGGTGTTATGGAAAACTGTGCAAGAAAATTAAGGTAAACTGTATTAGACAGTGCCCAGTACACAGTAACATCTCAGTAAGTGTTACCTAGTTGTACTTCTACAGTGGTAGAAGCTATGTCTCCTAATTTGGAAGATAGCTGTAACAGTCTTTATATGTCAAAGCATTTATGCTTTTTAAAAAATTTTCAGTCTTTCCATGGATATAGAGTAATTTAAAGTTTTATCATCATTTCATTTTTCTATATTCACATAATTGTGCTTTTTACAATATAAAATGATATTATAGCAATTTACATTTGACTGTTCTGATAAGATGAGTCATTCATCCCTGCTTTACAGAAAAGTAACATGAAGCTGGAAAAAACCGAGTGCTTGCTGAGAGCCCATAGCTAGCTAGGAAGTAGTAGAAGTAGGGTACCAAACAACTGTGATATGAAATTCCATGTAGACATCACAATTTTTTTAAAGATTTTATTTATTTATTTGACAGAGAGAGACAGTGAGAGAGGGAATACAAGCAGGGGGGAATTGGGAGGGGAGAGCAGGCTTCCTGCCAAGCAGGGAGCCTGATGCGGGGCTCGAATCCCAGGAACCTGGGATCATGACCTGAGCCGAAGGCAGACACTTAACGACTTGAGCCACCCAGGCACCCCTAGATATCACAATTTTTAAAAGTTGTTTTAGTTTGTTGCAGTTGAACAAAATTCAACTATGAAATTCAATCACTATAATTGTGCACAGCATATATCAAAAAACAAATGATGTGATAGCCATGGGTAAACTGACTGTTATGTTGAATATAGTTTCTTACTGTTGATAATTGGAGTCAGATCTGGTTACTTTAGCATGCTGACCAATTTGTGTCTATAGATAAGAAAAACCCAGCCTTTCTAGTCATTAGCAGCTGTATACCTTCTCTTTCTTTCTCAAGGATTTGTATGTGAGCACTACTTGGTGATGCATTGATAATGCGGAGTGGTGGTTACTTCATTTCACTGCAGGTATTATTAGAGAGACAATGATTAGATGTGTTTTCTTCTTGTATTGAAACTGATTCCCTATTATTATTTGTTAGAATACTCTAAGGAACCCCTTTGTGCAAGTTTTTGTGAAATTCTCTGTGGGACTCGATACTGTTGAACTATTGAAACAGATAGATGAACTCGGTAAGTCCAGATTCACAAAACTTTTGTTCACTAGTCATGTCAAAAATGGGAAAAGCATGGTTGCATTTGAAAACTTTTTGTTTTCTTCTGTATTTGATTTTTAGCTAGTTATTCTAAGTAGAATCCTGGATATAGCTATCCATCTTTTCCCCAGATAGTTGTATAATTATAAGTAGTAACAGCTGTTTGGATACCCAGTATCTGCAGTTAGTTTCAACAATTACATACTTCATGTAAATGCAGCTTTTCCTACAATCATTGGTAGGTTGCTAGGTTGCTAGAAATAAGGGGACACTTTTTTTTTGATAATTTGATGAAAAGCAGATCCTTAAGGACAAAGAAAGATGAAATGGTTTATGTCTGGTCATATTCAACATTTTATCTCCACGGGCCTCAGTTACCACTTTGACTAACCCAGAATGTACCTGGAAGAAGTTATTGAGTTAGCAAAAGCAAAACAAAGCAATGAAGAGACTCAAAAGAAAATAAACTTAAATCAGTATTCAAGGTTGGATCCTCCTCTCATGGTCATTTAAAAGGAACAGGCAAAGAGAATCAAAGGAAGCTGTCTGAACTTATGCATTCCCTCTGCCACATCCCCACTTTCAACCTAAGGGATGCAAGACATCTAATTCAGTCTGTGTCTGATTCACTGTTGCTATGCAACCGCAAGGATGAGGAAGGGATTGAGAGCATCTGAATTTGGCTGCAGTAGAGCAAGTGCCCCTCCTCCTCCCTGGTGCTACTGGGACAGAAGTGACATGGGTTGTAAACCCGTAGGGAAGAATTATATTTACATTTGTCTTGTATATAGTTGTGTGCACTTTATGATAGTTGACTAAATTTGATTAAAGAAAGATAGTGGATTTATTCTCTACAAGTATCATTTGGTTAAGCAACCATTTGATCAAAATATCAGAAATATACTACAGAGTTCTTACATGAGTTTTATCTTCCTAACTTTAAATATAGGAGGGGAGTTCTAGAATTTAAAATTAGACTAAAATGAATGTAGCAGTGAGACTTGATATTCCTACAATTGTATATATAACTTGGTATCTAAGAGTTTATATAGTTTGAACTGAGGGAGCACTGACCCTCATAGCTCTTCTTCGATCCTCTGGGCCAGCATGTCTAAGGAATCCCTGGTGGTGTGATTTCCAATGGCCGCTGGAGGCCACTGTTTTACCACAACCACAGTTTTACCCCTCCCCCATCAAGGTCTATATCAAACAAACCATTTCACTTTAAATTCTAATGAGAAATGCACTTAGTAAGTTGCCCTCTGTGAGAAATTAAGTCTTACATTGGACTGTGAAAGAGTCATGTTTGGGTTTTGTGAGGAGGGATTTATGATACTCACAATATTCTTGGTATTCATGATGATCAAGTCAGTGAAAATTTAATTGGCCAAGTGATTTATTAACTTGCAATTTCATATTTACCCTTTGTCTCGGTTGACTTCCTCATAAGGAATCATGAAATTGAAGAGCAATTAAATCCTCTTTCTTCCAGAGTAATGACCTGAAATAAAATCTTGATCATTTTGTCTAGATTAGCACAGATATCAATAGAAATAACTCACATGAGATGTTAAATCAAACAGTTTTAAAAAGTTGTCTACTCTGTGGCATAGATTCTCAGTCTCCTAAGAAATGATTCTGTAGCACACCTTATTGAATGATATAGTTTATTTGTTCTACACATTCTACATAGATTTTCCTTTGTTTAAATTCTTACATTCACATTCCCTGAACAAAGTAAGTGTGTCCATTTATTGGAAACTTTCATCTCTAGTTTTCTTCCTGACTATATGTAGATGTATTTTTTTAAATTATTCACCTTTAGTCACTGGTTAACTAAATTGTAGCAGAATATACTTTTAAGTTGGCTTGTATCATTCTTTGAACTTGGGTCTCCTTTACTGGTACTAGCTCAAAGTTCTTTTCAATGAATATTTGCACACCTGGACACATTTTCCCAGGTGTTACTAGATATTTTTATTACCAGATATTTTAGAATAAATTCTAGTAAATTCTACAACTTCCTATTACTCATAATCTAGTATAATGGTAAGTACTGACTCAAAAGTATTTTGTCTCATTACTACTAGAAACAACATTACAATACAGCATTATAATATATATTTTGTCTATTTTGCTTTGCTTTTTTAGATATTCTAAGACTGAAATTAGAAAACATCATTGACATCGTTGATCAGCTCAACACACTATCTTCCCTGACAGTAAATATTTCCTCCTGTGTATTATATGACCGTATTCAGGCAGCAAAAAGCATAGATGAAATGGAGAGAGAGGCCAAAAGGCTTTACAGAAGCAATGAACTCTTTGGAAGTAAGTGTTATTCTACTAGAGTTTGAGCTTCTCTTTGTACTAAAATTGGCCAAATTCTTCCCTTACCACTTTCATCAAGAACTCAGGAAAGTAGTCTGGATGGGGGGAGGGTCACTGTTCCCTCTGATGTCCTTAGAAATGAAAACCTTTCATGTAGTCAACCCACTATATTGTCTGACAAGATTTCCACAAATGTGTGATTTTGTTGGCATGGTTAAAATGAAGACTGAAATGGATTACATAGTTACAGGGTGAAGTTGAGTCCATAATCAGTCAAGATTATTCATTTTATTGTGTTTTTTTTTTTTTATTTTAGTAAGTGGCTTAGAGTGATATATTTAATCTGGCCACTTACTTTGTAATTATATTCTCAAACTCCTGCTTTGAATCTCTGAAGTTGTCACTTCCAATTAGCCATCTTTTCTGTAAATTAGGAGCCTGAACTTACTGTCACATTACAAACTCAATTGCCTGTTTGGCTGCCCCGTAAGTATACCCTCCAAACAATGAATAATGTCAACCATAAAATAACCTTTCTCCTGTTGTTGCCATTTTATTTTTAGGTGTTATTTTTAAGCTTCCTTCTAACAGAAGCCGGCACAGAGGCTATGACTCTGAAGATGTATCTCTTCCTCCTGTCATAAAATATACCATCCGCATGAGTCTCAAGACTGCACAGACCACAAGAAGCATAAGGACCAAGATTTGGGCCCCGGGGCCACACAATTCTCCATCACATAACCAGATCTATGGCAGGGCTTTTGTTTACTTACAGGATAGTATTGAGAGAGCAATCATTGAATTGCAGACTGGAAGAAACTCCCAGGAAGTAGCCGTCCAGGTCCAGGCAATTCCATATCCCTGCTACATGAAAGACAAGTAAGTCTGGGTGGCTGGAGCCCCTTTTAATAGCCAACCACTTTTTTGAGAACTCATTTCTGCATATTCATTCACATGGATCAAGTGAAAAAGATCTCTTTCACGAAATTTTTGTCAAATGCTTGTTTCCACGAAAGGGTCCACACCACAGGGCACAGCTCCACTGCAGCTGCTCATTGTTACCAAAATGATGGTCAAGTCCTTACCAAATGATTCAGGTTTTCTTAATCATAACCCTTAGCTTTCCAAGGACTATGGCCCTTGAATCAGGAGAATTCAGACTTGAGTGCAGGGCTGCACGATTTGAATGCGACCCACTCTCTACTGGTCTTCCCTTTCTCTAAACAAGACAATCTTAACATCTCTTCCAACTCTCAAATTTTATTAAAAATCTATAAGTGCATGGCCAACCTTAAGGAAGAATTTTGATAAAACACATCATTGATCTCTAAGATAAGTATTATGCTATCTAAACCTATGTTATGCACTACCAATCCACTTGTTAGGAATCTTCATCTAAAATGGTTTGCTGGGGCCCCTGGGTGGTTCAGTCGGTTAAGCATCTGCCTTCAGCTCAGGTCATGATCTCAGGGTCCTGGGATCGAGCCCCGCCTCGGGCTTGCTGCTCAGCAGGGAGAACTGCTTCTCCCTCAGCCTCTCCCCCTGTTCCTGCTTTCTCTCTCTCTCAAATAAATAAAATCTTTAAAAAATAAACAAAAATAAATAAAATGATTTGCTAAATGGATAAAAAATGCAAAGACCATGTTTTAGACAACTGAATTGGAATGGTCAAGAAATCTGCCAGTCAAGTAGCAGTGACTGACTCCTCCACTCTGACCATAGTCAGGCTCATCCTCCTACGTAAAAGCTGGAGGCTGAATATTACTTTAAAGAAATTGCACTGGTTTTCCAGCCCAATTACTGCAGTTTATATACAATTCAGATGGTTCTGGACTTTTTTTTTTTTTTCTCCGTTTTTCTTTCTGTCACTGCGTCTGTCTCCTTTGGCTGCTTCAGGAGCTCTAGATGAAATGAGGTCATGTAACCCTCTGTGTGGCAGTGAGGATTCCATCCGTGGGTTGTCAAGGTTAGCTGCGTGTTGTGGAGGCCAGTCAGTTTCTTGCAGCCTGAACTGTGTGTGAACTGCAGTGCCTTGCATGAATAGCAATGACCTGTGGGTTCAATTAAAAGAAAATTCTCATCTATTTTCCTGCTCATCTTTTTCCCCTTGTAAATTTTGGTACCTAGGATGGTGGGTGCCTGGATTTTCTTTTTTAAGAAGAAAAGTAAACTGTACTCTACCTTCTTCGTGGGAGAATATGATCATAGTATCTTCCATATACATATAAATTCTTTATTGCATACAAAGTGCTCCCACATATATTATTTCCTTTGTTCTACCCAACAACCTCAGTAAGGTAAGCAGGAGCAGGTATCATTAACCATATTTTCCTGATGAAAAAAACTGAAATCCAAAAGGGTTAAGTAACATGTCCAAAGTTGAATAGCTAGTACCTTACTGGTCCTTCAGCTAGGAGACCAGCATTTTCTCCTTATATTAAACCAAACCAATCTTAAAATACACAATCACTTGGAAGAAACATTACAGGGGATATGTTATTAATTAATGAGGGCCTTTGCCTAATTCTGGGGCCAGAAACACCATTAGGGCTGGACTTGAACCAAAAGAAAATTCATTCAACAAATATTGTTTAAGTGCCTACCCCATGCCAGATAGTTTCCCAGGAATAAAAAAAATTGGATATGACCCCAACCCTCACTCTTTCCTCATCCAAGAAAAAAGCCCAAATAACCCTCATATCTTTGATGGTGATACACTTCTGATGCTAAAGTTATAATGAATGATGGTGATGTCATGTTGCATTAATATTTGCATTTTTTATGAGGAACTTCAAGGTAATTCCTTAGCCTTACAGATTAAAAAGGAAATGGCCTTGGTACTGTTCTCCAAATGAAAATGTCAGTGGAGCCTACTATGGAAAACAGGTCAATTTAGAGTTCCTCTCATTGAAAACTACTCATTTGCCTTACCCCATAGAAAGGTAGCTAGTGTCAGAACCATGATTCTCAAACTATGATCCCTGTACCAACAACATGGACATCACCTGGGAAATTGTTTAAAATGCAAATTCTTTATCCCACCCCAGATATATTAAATCAGAAGCTTATGGGCGAGGCTCCGAAATCTGTGTTTTAGTAAGCCCTTCAGGTGATTGTGATGCATGGTTAACTTTGAGAAACACTGCATTGGAACTTTCTGGTATCATAGGCAGACCACTCAGGAAATATATTTGGAGCCTGATGAAGCCTTCCAGTGACTGCCTAGTTTAGCACATTATCAGAAAAGACATTGCTATACTGTGTATGAAAGATCTCCTGGAGCATTATTTTGAGGAATCCAAGTTCTTTGTTTGCATTTTAAATTGAATGCTTTGAGTTTTATTTTATTTCATTTTGGGAAATTTAGTTTAATAATAACTATGAGCTTCTAAAGAGTAGATAAATACAGTAATTTGGGAAGATATAGCTTTTAGCTAGATAAACCAATCATCATCTAATTTTATATCTGCCTTTTAGATAAGAATTTCATTTAGACAGAAGGGTTTTGAGCTTTGCAATTATATCTGTGAAATAATTATTTTCCTAGATAGGACATACTCAAACACGCTCTAAACAATATGGTAATTTTATCTAACAATCCAGAGCTGTTTTTCACTTTTGCAACATTACAGCAAGAAAATCATGGGCGTACTGTTAAGTCAGCTTCACACTTCATAAATAAAGGAGCAATATTAATGACTATTCTCAATTTCAAAACAGGAGTATAATTCACTGTAAGAGAGGATGTGTTCTTTATATATTACAATCTGCACAGATGATACTCATTTGGGTCCCTGAATTTTTGTTTTTATGTTTCTGTTTTTTTACAGCTTCCTAACCAGTGTCTCTTATTCTCTTCCAATTGTGCTCATGGTTGCCTGGGTTGTATTTATAGCTGCATTTGTAAAAAAGCTTGTTTATGAGAAAGATCTCCGGCTTCATGAGGTATGTCGAGAATCTCCTCTTATTATGAGTAAGATCTATTTGTGTAATAATTACTATGATTTTCATCATGCCTATACAAACTCAGAAAGCCTGACCCATTCCTCATGAATTAAAAAGAAAAATATTTTATGAATCATAAAGGCAGCTGATATGGCAATACTCTGTTTTCTCACAAAGTTATATAGAATTCATTTTATAAGTACCTCTAGAAAATGAAATATAAATAATTCTGAATAAAATCTGAGTACAATTTATGATCCTGACAGTAATTTTGTCCAAGAAGTTCCTATAGGACTTAGGATCTAACGCAGGAAGTTTAAATAATAACTAGTAAGGCAGGAAGACTGTTGGCATGGTAACTAAATGAGTCCAAATGAAAATAGATACAGATATATGGACATAGACGCAGACGTAGTCATGGACAGACAGATGGCTTGTTTCAGCTCTCATGAAGCAAATTCTCTTTCCAGCATACCTTGTCTTCTTCAATTATCTTCTCTTCTATCTTCCACTGATTCATGATTTATAGCGACTAAGAATTTTATGTTATGCTACTGACTAGGTGAATAATATAATGATGAAAGACAGGACCTGGGATGTAAAGCATGATCTCTTCTGGAGCATGTTCCTCATCATTATCTCCAAATCCCAAATATCTTACTTCTTTTTAGAATTTATGAAACAGCATTGTGTGATTTGGGGATTGTATTGGAATAAGAACTATGTTATCTGCCCATCCTGTAATGAGTCCATTCTTACACTCACTCATGGAGCAAAAAGAAAGCAGAAACACTTCAAAACTGGAGCACAATAATTATTGCAAGGCCTGGCTGACAACCTGACATAATGAGGTTAGAGTAACCTGTTAGCCCACTTGCGCTTTCCAGACTGACTTTGCCAATGCTTCCAGGCAATTGATTCTTTCTCCTCACAAGGTACAAATTACTGCTTCATGTTTCTGTGAGCTCAGCATCAGGCTTCCAGGGGTGTCCTAGGGTTTGAACCTATACTTCTTACCTTTTCTATTTGAATTCTGGTTGATCCTCACAGCTGCATTTTTTGTATTTCAGTTATAATTTGGTAAACCTCTCATCAACTGGTTTGAGTTCTGTTGTATCCAGGACTCTGTGCAATGCTTTCTTAATTCCAATTTAGAAACTTGAATCCATGCCCTAAACCAGAATTTTGGTTGCAAGCACCTACCTTATGTTTCTCTTTCAGGTTCCTGGTACTCAGAAGTGAATCTTCACAGATTAAAGGGAAACTTTAAAGTTGAAAACTGTGATAGAAATTGAGTTCTTTTCCACTTCAAAATAAATATCTACCTTAAAAATAGTATTTGTAGTAGAAACACACAGTAAATATAAGTATTACATTGTGTATATGTTATACACACACTGTATTATTTTGTGTTTGAAGATGATGCTCTTTGAGTGCATCTATGGATGCCACAAAAATATCAAAGAATAATGAAGAGTTCTTTCTTAATTGAAGACATGAAAGACATACTTTTAACGATGATCCAATTTCTGTTTGGTAGCTTTGTGTCTTCATTTTGCATGCATCTACTTTCAAAATTTAACTATCTGATCTTGGGGGTCAAAGTCCTATAGTACAAGATCACTGAACGTGTAATCAGAGAATCGGGCTTTGAGTCTTCCAGTTCCACTTGGGCTCAATCCATTAAACTTTCTAAGTCTTACTATCTAGACTTAATTCAGCAATACATTTCCAGAATGTGGCTCTCTCACTGCCACAACAAGAAAGGCATTCAATCATCCATATTTTATCAGTTCTAAGGTCAAGATTTTTTTCCTTGCTTCTTAAAGCCTCTGAAATTGGGATGCATTTGATAAGGTGTCATCATTTATTTGGTGGTGATTTTTCTTTCTTGCTGCCATGTCAAATAATGGCATGTCTTAAAATCAGCAGCATCCTGGGCGCCTGGGTGGCTCAGTTGTTAAGCGTCTGCCTTCGGCTCAGGTCATGATCCCAGGATCCTGGGATGGAGTCCCACATGGGGCTTCCTCCTCAAGGGGAAGCCTGCTTCTCCCTCTCCCACTCCCGCTGCTTGTGTTCCTGCTCTCGCTATCTCTGTCTCTGTCAAATAAATAAATAAAATCTTTAAAAAAAAAATCAGCAGCATCCTAAATTCAAAGGAGTTCAGTCTATTTGTGAGATGAATTGATGGAACTGGGACTGGAATAAGTGGAATATTCTCAATGCCTCCTGCTCAGCCTTCCTGTACTGCCCATGGTTCTCATCTTCCCTCCTCCTTTTTAAAAGTGAAAAAGCTAAGCCCACTGAGAGGTGACTTGCTAAAAACTGCAGAGCTAGTTAGTGGTAGATCTAGGTCTGGAACTCGAATGTCTTGACTTTCAACCAATCCTTTTCCACAGTATAGCTGCTTTCCCTCTCACAATCTTATTCTGGTAGCATAGACCCTTAAAGACTTTTGAAGATGATGATGGAAAATCTGTTAGGTTCCCAGAGACTCAAAATCACTTTTAATACCATCATCTTAATATTCACTAAGTTCTAAAGCTTTTAATTCTCTACATCCTTCTCATTCCAATTAAATTTTTTAAAAAAGGTTAAAAAAATTACATTTTTCCTTCTGTAACTGTTCTTAAATCTGGGCAAGAAAACCAAGTTAGTTGCTATTTCAGTGAAGCCATTAATCCTTGACCTTGTTATAGTATGACTCCAGTTAATTCCTTTAACTTGTTAAAGGAATTAGCACAAATATTAATGCCCAATAAGTTTGTCGATGAAATTAAGCCTGTAGTTAAAAAAAAAAAAAAAACTATTTTGAAATGGCTTTCAGTGGGTTTTGTTCTGTGTTCCTTGTTTTTAACAATTAAAATATTAAAGCTATACAAAAAATTGATTTACAACACACAGAAAAATACTTTTTGACATTATTTTCTTGATTTATGAGTTAGCTTCTAATGTAAGTCATTTATGGGGATTCCAATGCTTATATTCAACTGGGACAAAATTTGGAGGTGTTCTTCCTCAGTTCATAGATAATCTAAAATATCTGTGGTCTGGAGAGATGTTACCAAGAATTATGTAAGGGATTTTAGTCCTTTGATGTTTCACTTTAGACAATGTTTATGTCTCCTTGATAGACACTATCCATCATACTAGTGAGAATTTGGAACATTTCAGGTAGTGATCACAACATCCTTTATATCTTACTTAAAAGCAGTAATATAAATATCTAGTGTTAAGAAAAATTTTTTAGTTTAGGTATAAAATGGTATTACTCCTTATAAATTAGTGCTTGACATATATGAATATTTGTGATTTCTTTTCCTGAAAACATTAATGTCAACCCCTGTGCATAAGCTTCTCTCTAATGTGGCAATACATTTATCCCAAATCTTACAGAATCTTTTCTCTTTATCTTCTGCCATAAACTGGAGTAAACTCTCACCACTGTGTAGAGGGGTTTTCCTTGAGCAACAGGTTATCAGATATTGATGAATTGCTTCAGGCAGGTTTGAGAGGCTTGAGACAGGTGATTCTTTGATTGCAAAGCTGGCACCTGACATATGTCACTCTGAGGAGCATCTAACGACATCCAGGAAAGCACAGCCGGACGTTCTCTATGGGCCATCTTCCATCAGCAAGTTTGGTCTTGTTTATTATAACGAAGTTGGCTGTGAATCTGGATAATTTATGGATGACTTACATGCTCTCATTGCTCTTTCTCTTTATGAATAACAGCTGTTCTTCTCATGGCATAAAATCCTGAAGTTTAACACTGAAGTTTCATGCTAGAATGTTAAATAGTGAACACTTTTGGAGGCACCTAACTCAGTCCATTTCAGCAAGAAGCAGTGATCATTTTCCAACTTTACCATCGCTCAGGAAAAAGGAATCTGATCTCGAGTCTTGAAAATTTCAAAATTACAATGATAAACACCTTTAGTTTGGTCTTCAGATTTGCCAGATTATCTTTTAATAAGGCTATGAATGGAGAATTTTCTAGATATATATTATATATATGTATATATATATATATATATATATATATATATATATGTTTTGAAGCTATCAATTTTGGGGGAAGGAAAACATGTTTGTACACACCAAGACAGCTTTATTTCATGTCCTTGATAGTGTCCTAGATATTTTATATCCACCTTGTGAAATATGCTGACATTGTCTCCTACTGACATACACTGCTATTGGAGAGAAGATATTTTTCGTATAAGGCACATGAAATTAGGTGGTGAATATCAGCTTTGGAGTAGTTATATGGGTCCCATAACTCCCCAGTTAATTATAAACTCAGTTAAATCTCAAAACAAATAGGAAAGGCCAATAAAAAGAGCTAACGTGATCATGGTCATAATTGAATAGGCGAGTGTCTCTAAAATGCAGTCATCAAACATGACACAGTAATTTTCTCAAATGGGTTGGGGAGTAGAGAGAAAATTTCGAAAGTAAGACCTGTGAGATATTTTCTCATACCGAAATGTAATTTTGTTTTCAATGATAGATGCATAGCAACTGGAAGAAACCTTCCATAGTGCATCTTCGCTCCATGCTGGGTTTTTTTATTTTGACCCCCACTTCCATTCCTATGGAAACATAAGTTGAGTCTTTACTGCAAAGGGCGGAAGGCCTGGGAGGAGAGAAGCAGTAAGGAGGGAGGAAGGTGAGGAAGAGGACAAAGTTAAGAGGAAAAGTCACAGGCTTTTTCTCAGTGGTGATTAGCTTAAGGCCCACAGCTTAGACTGTTGGCAGTCAGGTAGCTGTTTCCATGGCAACAAGAGGAGTAGCAGAGTTATCAAAATGTGATAAGTTGCAAAGGCAGAAAGTAAAATTCACTATTTTATGTGTAGAGCAAAAGATTCAGCACGTTCCTTTTTTTTTTTCTAGACAAGTTAGTTTTAAAGAAGGAGGACATTGAAAATCCTTGAATTTACCCAAAATACTGGATTATAAAGCTGTTAATGGAGCTTTTCTTTTGTTCTTTTTTAAAATGGACTGTCAGATTCATAAGCTTAGCGTTAATCATGTATTGTTAAAACTAGAAACCAGGATATCCAGGTTCCCCCGAAGTGCACCATGTCACCAAATTCAAGACAGCTAAGATCCAGGGGAATTTAGATCTTTCAGAATCCCTTTGAGTTAATGGTCAAACACATCATGCTGGTCTGTTTTTCTACCTTGGTGGAATGCCTTGGTCTCTAGGGATATCACTGAGTTATTAAAAAATATAAATTGAGAGAGTTATTAAAAAATATAAATTTTATTATTATAAAATAATAGATGATCTCAGATACATGAGTTCATTTTGGGTGCATGAATGTCTTTTTGGAAAACAAAGATGACAAACCTGCCCTAAACTCCCAATGATCTTAAGGATGGGAAAGCTGTGCCAAAAGGCAGAAAGTCTCCCTTCAAAGTTTCCATGTTTTAATTCTTAGGAGTCAGGTTTATTCTCTTTCTCTCAGGAACAAGAGTACTGATTGTGTTGTCCATTAATGGAGCTTTGTTATCTCAGTCCCTACACTGAATTTGAAATAAACCATGTTTTTCTATGAGCTTGAAATATTCATGACTGTACAAATGTCAAATTCATGTCGTAAAATTCTGCAGGAGACACCATAAATTTTGATGATCTATTCTAAACTAATTTAATCTGGATACATTAGTTAGATACCAGTTAGAAACGAAATTGGAAAAAAAAAGAACCTCACCATCCAAATCATCCATTATACTGGGGCACTCTGAAAGCATATAATTTAAAATGGGCTGATATAAATGGTCATATTAATTTTACATAGCAAGCATGGACAAATCCTTGACTTATGAAAATCATTAAGATGCCTAGTTCCATATATATGAAAAGTCTCGTGAGCATTTTGTCATGGTGCAGAAATAATTGCTATTTGAGAGAATATTGGCTCAAAAAGTGGCTAATGCTTTTTCCTTTTCGCAGTACATGAAGATGATGGGTGTGAATTCCTGCAGCCACTTTTTTGCCTGGCTTATAGAGAGTGTTGGATTTTTACTGGTGACCATCGTCATCCTCATCATTATACTCAAGTTTGGCAATATTCTCCCTAAAACAAATGGGTTCATTTTGTTCCTGTATTTTTCGGACTATAGCTTCTCAGTTATTGCCATGAGCTATCTCATCAGTGTCTTCTTTAATAACACCAACATTGCAGCCCTGATTGGATGCCTCATCTACATCATTGCCTTTTTTCCATTTATTGTTCTGATTACAGTTGAGGATGAGTTGAGCTATGTAATAAAAGTATTCATGGTGAGTCAACTGTCACAACTGAAAGGCCAGGGTGTGATAAGAATTGATTCTTCTTATGTTTTTAGACTCTTAAACTGGAAGTTCACTTATCTAATTGAAAAGTTCTGTGATTGCAAAATAAGCTTAACTGTCCTAATGATAGTTTTTCTACATTGTTGTATACTGTACAAGCATAAGACAATGAAAAAGAGAGTTTTCTTAACAGCACTTCTGGTAAGAAATAATTTCTGAAGAAAGAATAGTTAAAATGTAATGTGTTACGTTTTAAAGATCATCAAAAATCCTGACTTCTTCTCTGGTCCAATTCCTTAAATATCTTAAAACCTTTATTACTGGAGTTATTATCCTATATGAATAATTTTCATGGTTTTAATAACATTCGTAACATTCACTATTACTTACAGGCATAAAGACAAAAGACAAAAGACAAACAGCATATAGTCTTTTCTGCCTGTTTCAATTCAGAATTATTGAATTAATTTAAGAAATTTAATGAAATCATTAAAAATACTTTGAAATTTGGAAAGCAGAAAAATAAATCTCACTGAGAGTCATATTGAAACTTTGGTGTTTATGGAAATAGTGTTAAATAACTTTCATTTAACATTGACTGCTTTGGGTTAAAAGGACATTAAATTTCTAATGCGTTGCATTATAAGTATTCAATCAATTCATATTTTAGTATATTTTCACTCATAGTACTTCTGTTACCTGTAATCAATTTATGAAGTAAAAACATCCTCTGGCTCCTAATCATTTATTTGATTTTAGTCTTAACATTGCATTACCCTGTAATTTCCTATTTTATAAATTGCTAAGCAACATTTACCAAGTGTAGATATATATTTTGGATTTTTGACAAATATCTTCCAAGTTGTAATTTTTCTGCTTTTGTTTTCTGCTATTCCCTCTTCTCTTCCTTCAGAGTGGTAGCGGGCTTGCTAAGAGACCTCTGTATTTTTAAATACACTTAGGGAGTTAGTGTCAATTTTACCTATATTAAGTGTCCAAAGTTTTAAGTATGTTTAGATCCCTCTTGTACAAAATCTATAAGAACTATCATTGCTGTTTATTTTCTTCACAGAGTCTGCTGTCCCCAACAGCATTCAGTTATGCAAGTCAGTACATTGCAAGATATGAGGAGCAAGGCATTGGTAGGCTCACTTCCTTTAAAACTGGATTTTGGCATTCACAACTGCAGTATGTCTCACAGAAGAATAAATATATGTGTTCACTTTTTAGGTCTTCAGTGGGAAAATATGTACAGTTCCCCAGTTCAGGATGATACCACCTCATTTGGCTGGCTGTGCTGTCTAATCCTAACTGATTCTTTAATTTATTTCCTTATTGCTTGGTATGTCAGGAATGTGTTTCCAGGTATGAACATACTTCCAACAGATATATTTTTCTATAGTTTTCATAACTATAAATCAGCTAATATATATTTTCTAATATTTGATTTGCCATCCCAGAACTAACCATGATTTTCCAGGATGAGACAATGCACTGGTGAATTCTTTCTCTAATGTTCCTTTATTTTATTTTATTTTAATTTTATTTTATTATTTTTATTTAAATTTTAGTTGGTTAACATACACTGCAATATTGGTTTCAGGAGTAGAATTCAGTGATTCATCACTTACATACAACACCCAGTGCTCATCCCAACAAGTGCCCTCCTTAATACCTATTGTCCATCTAGTCCATCCCCCACCCACCACCCTCTATCAACCCTCAGTTCGTTCTCTACTGTTAGGAGTCTCTTATGGTTTGCTTCCCTCTCTCCTTTTTTTTTACCCCCTTCCCATATGTTCATCTGTTTTGTTTCTTAAATTCCCCATGTGAGGGGCGCCTGGGTGGCTCAGTCATTAAGCATCTGCCTTCAGCTCAGGTCATCATCCCAGGGTCCTGGGATCAAGCCCCGCATTGGGCTCCCTGCTCAGCGCGAAGCCTGCTTCTCCCTCTCCCACTCTCCCTGCTTGTGTTCCTGCTCTCGCTGTGTCTCTCTCTGTCAAAAAAAAATCTTTAAATTCCACATGTGAGTGATATCATATGGTCTTTGTCTTTCTCTGACTTATTTCACTTAGTATAATATACTGTAGCTGTATCCACATCATTGCATATGGCAAGATTTCATTCTTTATGATGGCTGAGTAATATTCCATTGTGTATGTGTACCACATCTTCTTTATCCATTCTTCAGTTGATGGACAATTAGGCTCTCTCCATAGTTTGGCTGTCATTGATAATCTGATGTTCCTTTAAAGGATGGAGTGGATTAAAAAGCATGGAATCCAGTCTTTTCAAATGGGCTTTTGACATGTGATAAAGCAAAAACCAGATCTCTTAATTCTAAGGAAAATTTACCAAATTCTAATGGAAAACAGTAGTTGGGTCCCCCATCCTAGGTCTCAAGTAGTCATCACTTTTAACATGCTTGGGAGCTTTTCCATTCAGCCTTATTGATATTTGTACATTTTCCTAATGTTCTAAATGAATAAAAGAGTATTGTTCCATTTATATAAAGTTCCTATAAAAGACAAATATGTAAAGATAGAAAGCAAATTAGTGATTGTCTAGAACTTGGGGTAGAAGCAGGAGTTATCTGTAAATGGTCATGAGAAAAATTTTTGAAGCTATAATGTATGGATGGTGGTTCTAATGCATGGATGGTGGTGATGGTTGCACAACTTTATATTTACTAAAAATCATCTACCCCTACACTTACTGTGATGAGTAAATTTTATGCCATATAATTATACCTTAATGAAGCTGTTTTTTAAAAAGAATAAAAGAGAGCTTATCTTTTTTTCTTTACTTTGGAAACTGAGACTACGCTTTAGTTTGATATAGATCAAAAAAAATGAAAATACTTTCTGAACCATATATAACATTCCGTTGTTTAGTTTCTGATGTTTCATGTTAACAGTCAACTAATATTTACTCTTCCTAATACATTTTCATTACAGGTACATATGGTATGGCAGCTCCATGGTATTTTCCAGTCCTTCCTTCCTATTGGAAGGAGCGATTGGGATGTATAGAAGTGAAACATGAGAAAAGCAATGGCCTTATGTTTACTAATATGATGCAGAAAACGAACCCATCTGCTAGTAAGACAAGTAGGTCAACAACAAGCATTATTATGACAGAAGTGATATAAAATTTACATGACTAGTGATTTTAATTAGGTTTTTCTAAATGGAAAAATTATCATTCTTTTAGTCATGGATGAATATGTCTACACATATGTGTTTAGACTCTTACGGAGATTAAATTGTGGCTTTTTCTGGGCTCATTAGCTCAGTTGGTTAACATATGGAGCTAATTAGGCCAAGATTGTAGATCCCTTTGTGGTCCAGTTAGACTCACACAGAGAAAAATTTTGTGCCTGGGACACAGTCTACACCCCTAACTCCAGCCATCTGTCACTAGTCAAAAAAAGTAACCAAAGTACAAGTACAGATAATTTATCATAACCCATCACCAACACTGGACACAAACAGTTGAAAGCTCATGACTTACTGACATTGGGTAAGTAGTGCTATCTTTGCGAAGTAAGGATGACCCATATCCATGGTCTATTTGTGATGCCTGAAGCACATGTAAATAGTAATCAATGAACTGGAATTTATAAACCACAGAACTGAGCTGGCTTTGTCACTATAAAATCACACCTTGTAGACATTTTTTCCATAAGTTGGTATTATCTTTTCTGATCAGAGGAACAAGACTTATTAGACTGTCTTTTTAATATTCAAGATCTGCTGAATAAAGGGAAATTAATTATTATGATACTGTATTCTAGGACTACCTATTCTGACAGAAGGGTAATATCACCCTTAAAGAACGTGGTTCCTCACCCTTATTCATTCTTTAACCAGATGAGAAGGAGGCTAAAGATAGTAGATCATTTGTTTCCAGAATTATTTTTACTTAGAGGGCTATATTGTTATACAGTCTTCAATTTTTAATTAAGCAAAAATCTAGCTCTAGCTGCATTTTCCTTCTTTGTGAGCTTATAACTCTTCTCTTGATTTCCCTCCAGGTCCTGAGTACATTTTTCCCTCCAACATTGAGCCTGAACCTAAAGATCTCACAGTTGGGGTTGCCCTGCATGGGGTCACAAAGATCTATGGCTCGAAAATTGCTGTTGATAACCTCAATCTGAACTTTTATGAAGGACACATTACTTCATTGCTGGGGCCCAATGGAGCCGGGAAAACTACTACAATGTATGTTACTTTTTGAACACTTATTGTTGTGGAAGCATATTACTTAATATTTCCTCAACTCTTTCATAAAGAATAATGTTATTACATCTCCCAGATGGATTAAAATAGCTCAATTTGTTTACTATAGAATGTAGTCTAAATCATAGGTCCCAAGCTGTGAGCTCAAAGGCCAGATCAGACCCACCTAGTACTTCTTAAAATGTTTAACTCAGTGCCAGTATTTTAAAATGGAGAAATGTCCCAATAAAAAGAAATGTTCTTGACATTTCTTGGATAATAGGAAGTTCGGACAACATTGGGTCCACAGTCCTAGGTAGGGACAATTGGTTGGGACTTACAGGTGACTGTTCTCTTAAAGGGAACATCTGCTTTCTGATATATTCCTGTTCCCCACAAATCTGCACTGTCTCATATGCCCAGTCTGTTCCATTTATTTGCATTTCTATTCTGGCCCATGTATAATTTTGAGTTTACACACTCTGCTATAAACACACTCAGCCCAGCTGCTCCTTGCTTGATTCATGAAGAAAGAAAAGAATCACCAGCCATCAGATATAGTTCAAAAAGGCTAGGAGCAGTACATGGGCTGTTCTTTCTCACTCTTCATTTAACTAGCATTTTCCTGTGTCCAAAAGGAGAAGAGATTCAAATGTTTTTAAAGTGACATTCTTTTGAATTTTTTTGTGACTCACCACCAATGCTCCACATGGCTTCGCTGGAAGTCAGTGCTAAGATGACGTTGCTGCCCTGGCCCTTGTTTGAGAAAGTGTCAGTTGCTAGATATCCTATTTAGTATCATCATAAGTAAGCTCAGTGACTGCCAAAATATATTCAAATTAATTTTTCTTTTGTAAATAAGAGGGGACAAAGGAAGGTTATGAAATGAGTGAATGTGTGCAGTTGCTCTTATTTATATGGCCTGTTTAAATTCAAAGTTGGCTTTCTAGTGAGCATACAGTGCTTAAAAACAGGATTTCTAATAGGCAATAAAAGACCAATGAAAAAAAGAGATGGAGAAGGCTTTTGAAGAGGATGTAATTTTAGCTGAGAAAGTCTCAATTTTATTCTTCTGAATATAAAGAATGAAGTATATTGTTTGTAGTTCAATGTGTTTTTATGGGAAGAATTGCATATAATATCGATGCCCTATTTAATCCACGGTAGTCATTTAAGGTCTATTATGCACAAGGTACAAGATACTAGTTAGGTACTAAAAGAGAGAGTGGTGAGAAAATAGGTCCTTTGCCAGACTCGTGGAGCTTACATTTTATTGGAGAAGAGGGATATTAAATAGTTTCCCGGTCTACTAACCATCTGAAAGATGATGAGCAATCATCTGATAAGATAGAGAATAATCACAGTGTAGAGAAAGAGACTGAAGGTGACCGATGTTCACATGGGAAGGTGAGTTAAGAGACTATGGTGGTCAGGAGCAAGTGGTGGTGTGGCTTGCACTGTGGTGTGGCTGGGAAAATGGGACATATGGGTGGAGGTAGAAAACAGAGATTGGAGGAGGATGCAAACACAACTTCTGGATCCCAGGCTTATGCAACCAGTATATAGGTTCATCATATGGTCAAAGAGGAACATCAGTGGGAACACGGGTTTGAGGGCAAAGATCCTGAATTAAGTTTTAAACATGTTGAATTTGAGGATCCTGTAAGACATCTCATGAAGAAGTGGCACTATCTGTTGGATGTATAGTACAAGCCTGGAACTGAGTGATGAGGTCTCGGCTAGAGTTAAAAATTTGAGACTCCATGACCTAGAGATACTATCTGATGCCAGGGAAGTGTGTGAGTTTGCTCAAGGAGAGAGTGTAGTTGCAATTAAAGTTTACAACCATGATCATCATTGTTACCATGGCCCCATCCCCATCATTGTCACTGGGTAGCATTTATGTAACGCTCTAAATAATTAAAAGCTTAAAAGTAATTTAATGTTTGTTCCCATTTAATACTATTTTATTTTATAGCTTGATCTTGCCTGAGGAAATACACTGTTAATATTGTTGGCTAATGACTGAGATACATTTAGCCCTAAAATTTAGCTTAAATGCTTGGTTGACACCTAATTTATCATTTCTTCATTTTCAGCTCCATGTTGACTGGGCTATTTGGAGCCTCAGCAGGTACCATCTTTGTTTATGGAAAAGATCTCAAAACAGACCTACACACTGTACGGAAGAACATGGGGGTCTGTATGCAGCACGATGTCTTGTTTAGTTACCTCACTACCAAGGAACACCTGCTCTTATATGGCTCCATCAAAGTTCCTCACTGGACTAAAAAGCAGCTGCACGAGGAAGTAAAAAGGTCAGTTATAGCAGCAACCAGGATGTGCATTGGTAACGCCTCTCAAAAAGAGGTCAAGCTATGGTAATAATGCCAGTATGAACATTTGGTCACAAAACAATTAGTTTTTAGTTTTTCTACTTTTCTGGTATTGTATACATTTTATGTCGTTATCTTCACCAGCCAATTATTATACTGAAACTATATAAATCTCTTCATCTCAGGCTACCATGCTGCCCTAAATCCTCTGTTTCTAATAGCTACTATACCAGGCCAAGTCTCCTGACTGGACACCAGCCTTCTCCTCTCCCTTATATAGTTTATCCTTCAAAGAGCAGCCAGGGTGACCTTTTTAAATGGCAGATAAGACCATATAACTCCAGAGTTCAAAGTCCTCTATGGCTTCCCACCACACTCAGTGTGGAACTCCGTAATGTCCTTGTCAAGGCCAAGAGGCCCTACATGCCTGCCCCATCTCACTTCTGATGTCATTTCCTTCCACTCTCCCCCCATTCACTGTGCTCTGGGCACACTGGCCAAGTCACAGGCTGGCTTATGTTCTGGTCACAGGGCTTCTCACTTACTGTTTCCTCTACTTAGAGCAGCCTTCCCCAAACAGCCATTTGACTCACACCTCCACTTTCCTGGTCTCTGATCAAATGTCACCTTCTCTGAGGGGATGACCATATATAAAATAGATGCTTAAAATAGCATGCCCCAGGCAATCCTTATCTCATGTACCCTGCTTTATGTATTTTTTATTGCACTTGTCACCACTTGGCAAATTATAAGCTTACTTGGGAATATGTTTCTTGACTAAATTTTATCTGCATCCCTCCTGATACATACACACACTAGAACCTAATCTCCTTATGAGTAGGAATATCATCTTCTCACTGCTTTCCTCTAGAAGCTAAAATGGTCTGGCACAAAACAGGCAGGCCCTCTGTAAATATTTTTCAGAGAAACAAATTAAAAAATGAGCCATATATTCCCTGGTGGTGTTTTCTGGGTATTAACTTTGTGCCTCCAACTAAATGATAAACAATAAAAAAAACTATATCATGAATCCTCAATAGTGTATTGCACCTTGCTGAGCACATAATAGTTGCTTAGTAAAGACCTATTAGTTAAAGTGCTTATTGTATTTTTTCAATATTCAAATATTTTATCTGTCAAAAATAACCACCATACATTATTTTTGAAGGACACTAAAAGATACTGGACTGTATAGCCATCGTCATAAGAGAGTTGGAACATTGTCAGGAGGAATGAAGAGGAAGTTATCCATATCTATAGCTCTTATCGGTGGATCACGGGTAGTCATTTTGGATGAACCATCCACTGGAGTTGACCCATGTTCTCGCCGAAGCATTTGGGATGTTATATCCAAGAACAAAACTGGTATGAGTATCCTCTTATAACTTCTGCACCCAGCAGGCCTAAATTTGCCCTCTGGGATGCATGCAACCAACTTTACGCCTTTTCTGTTTCAAAGCTCCATTAAGAGTCTCAGATGGGGTCTTCCCCTTCCCAATTCTTCTCTTCCCACCACTAAATTTCTGGGTCAGTTAGTTAATATCCATGTAGTTGAACATGGTGAGTTGAACACTTCACTGGCCCTTCTGAGAGCATGCACATCTGATAGAAGTCCCAAATTCTGCCTCCAGGAGCTTAGAATCTAATTAGAGATACCAAACATACACAAACGAAAATAAACTGAAAACAGACTAAACAAGTGCTAACAGGATGTGAAGCAAAGAAGCAATCAGAGTAGAGTGGATTAATCAGAGAGGAATATTCAAAAAGTTTTTAAAATTATTGCTTCTTTATAGTGAAGAAAGTGGGGGAGAGAGACAGAAACAGAGACAGAGGAAAAACGAAGACAAGGGAGCAAACTAAGGAAGGAGTTGCTAACATGCACACTCTAAATGATGGACATTTAGCCGTACGGCACGGCAAATGCTTATTCGCTGCCAACGTATAAGAAAACAGCCCTAGATATTTAGTAACACCCCTTCTGAATTTCTCTTTGTTTATTCTGAAAGCTCCTTCTGGTCAGTTTTTCAGTTAGCTCATAAAATGTGCCTCTTCTCCTCATAAATCTCAGGATTTACTTGTGCGAACTCTGTAGATCTCGGGAACTGTGTCTTAATTTTTCATTCTCAGTTGTTCTCCTCTGTATTTTCAAGCCAGAACAATCATTCTGTCGACGCACCATTTGGACGAAGCTGAAGTGCTGAGTGACCGCATCGCCTTCCTGGAGCAGGGCGGGCTGCGCTGTTGTGGGTCACCATTTTACCTCAAGGAAGCATTTGGTGATGGGTACCACCTCACGCTCACCAAGAAAAAGGTTTGTAAGAGAGAAAATACACCTCATTATAGAGTCATAAATTAATTTTTGTGTGAAATGGAGGCAGAATCTCTCCAACCTTATTAATTGCTAAAATTCATCATTAATATGCTAGTTTCATGTTTCTCAAACTTAAGGGAGCATCAGAACACCTGGAGGTCTTGGTTGAACCCAGATTCCTGGCCTCACCCCAAAAGTCTCTGATTCATTAGGTCTTAGATGGGGCTTCACAGTTGACTACATTTCTAACAAAAGCCCAGGTGATGCTGATGCTCCTGGTCTGGTATCTCACAACGAGAACCAGGTCACTAGGTTTTTACCTTAGGATATAGATCCTTTTTTTAGAGGATCTATATCCTAAAGTTACTGATGGAGGATCAGCCTTTTAGTTTCCCTAGCATTTCAGTCTATAAGGCTAAAAATTAGATTTTTTGCATTAAAGCAAATAAAGAGAATATGCAGTTGTGTATGCACCTTCTCGTCAGTACCCCTCAAGTGGCAATGTGAAGACTAACTCAGGCCAATGGTGCTTTGACATCTTTGAAGAACAGCTGCTGACTAAGGACCCCGTGCCACCTAAAAATAGCATATGATTATCAGTACTGTGCAAGATGTGTATGCCATTAGGTTGGCTTTGACTACAATCATTTATTTTATATCTGAACATCCTGATGTGACTTCCAAATAAAAAGCAGTTTATTTTTATATTCATTAATTCATTAAGAAATATATATATATTAGGTGTGTATTATGCCTTAGTGTGTGCTCAAGTCACTGTTCTAGACCTTGGTGATACAGCAGCGGACTGATGATATTAAAATCTCTACCCTCATGGAGTTTATATTCTGATAGAGTGTGGGGAATTCAGATAATACCATTGTTAAGTGTATTATTAAGTCTATTATTGGGTGATAAATGCTGTGGGTAGAAATAAAGCAGAGGGGGAATAGGGAATGCCAAGTGGTGCCGTTTTATGAAGGGTAGGAGAAGGGTCTCTGAGAAGATGACAGTTGAGCAAGAGTTAGGGCTTGGGAGAGAAGGAGCCATGTCATTATCTGGGGGCAAAGGAACAACAATTGAGAAGGCCCTGAGGAGGGTGTGCCTGAGGGCAGAACACTCCCACAACACAAAGCAGCTGTTGTGGCTGGAGTAGAGCAGATGAGCGGGCAGTGAGTAGTGGGCAGTGAAGCCGGAGAAGGGACGGGGGCAGGCGGGAGAATGGAGCCCGTAGAACAGTGACTTGGGACAGGGAGCCATTGGAGGAGGGATGTGTCATCTGACTCAGGTCTGGGTGGCCTGAAAGAGTCTCACCACCCTCTGATGAGGACCCTTGGGCATCACTGTGGTGTGAGGACAGAGGAGTGGTAACCTCTGGTTTTGTCCCTAGAGTCCAAACCTAAGTGCAAATACAACATGCGACACGACGGCCGTGACAGCAATGATCCGATCACACCTCCCTGAAGCCTACCTCAAGGAGGACATCGGGGGAGAGCTGGTGTATCTGCTTCCTCCATTTAGCACCAAAGTCTCAGGGGCCTACCTGTCACTCCTGAGGGCACTGGACAATGGCATGGGTGACCTCAACATCGGGTGCTACGGTATTTCAGACACCACCGTGGAAGAGGTGAGTTTCTTCTTTTTGAAGCTGATATAACTTGCTGTTCCCTGAGAATAAATATGCACGTTCTTTAAAAATAGAAAATAAATATTTTAAATAAACCTTTCACAGCATCAGAAAATCTTCAAACTATCTCAGTACCGTTCTTATGTAAGAGTGACTTCTGAAAACAAAGACGTTTATCCAATTAGAGAACACGTATCTTTCACATACCGAAGTGTTTATGTAGAGGGGGTGGGGGATGACTGAAACAGAGGAAGGGGGTTAAGAGATACAAACTTCTAGACATAAAATAAGTAAGTCACAGAGATGAAAAGTACGGCACAGGGAATATAGTCAGTAATACTGTAATAAAATTGAATGGTTAAAAAAAATGTTCACTCAAAGTCACTTTTAAAAATATTTAAAGTCACACTTGTTTGTCTCAATAAATGTGATAAAAATTCAAAATCAAACTTGAGCTTAGGAAGTAGAAAGGACGTGCATGTTTTATGTTAATGAAGTGTTCTGGCTTCTCTTTCTAGGTCTTTCTGAACTTGACTAAACAGTCACAAAAAAATAGCAGGATGAGTCTTGAGCACTTAACACAAAAGAAAATTGGAAATCCTGGTGCCAATGGCATCTCAGCTCCCGATGATTTATCTGTGAGCAGCAACAGTTTTACAGACAGAGATGGTATAAATCTAATGTGCATGTTTTGCTTAATTCCCATAAATGACGTGAAGGAGAAAATCACAGGGCAAAAATTCAGCTTGACATTTTCTTTCTAAATTCAAAAGGAGTAAAGAAATACAAGCTTTCTTTTTTTAATACAGCAAGTATTTGTTAAATGAAATCAAATTCTCTATTTCAAAAATATTTCAAAGAATGGGAGAGAACTTGCTTGTTAGGGTGGTGGTGTGTACTCCTTATACCTGCCGAAATTCATTTTCAAGGTGTTTACTAAGTTTCAGATTTGTGTTAGACAAGTTAAAATCCTTCCTGTAAATGCTGCTGTCCAGTAATGGACAAAATTACCTTGTAGCTGACTCACTGCTATTAAACATATTCAGCAGAGGAGTCATCGGAAAAAAGTTATAAAAAAAGAGTCATCACTCTTTATGGGGACTTATTGGGAAACATGTCTAATCTTTCCCTTCTGTGAACAGTTCAGGTGATGAGAATATTCAGGCTCTGAGGAAATGCTTTTGGGGAAGGGTCTCAGATTTGATGAAGTCAGACTCAATGGCTAAGAACCTATAATAATAGGTTCCCCCCCACCCACCCAATTCCTCACACAAGACATATTTGAAAAATTGTGCTTCTTGATATGACTTTGAGGAATTGGCCTCTTTTGAAAATAACTTTTATCCTCTTATTCCCTTTCTGACAGTTAATTTCTGCCTTTGGAAACACTATTTACTTAAGGAAGCATATAGTAAAATGATGTATAAATTATGGAATAGTCATTTCAACAGTTTGCTTAACTTGGAAAAAATCTCTAGGAACAGAACTTTTAATTAAACATTCGCCTGGCTCTAAAACTTAGAAAAGATCATCTCTGATGTTTGCATAGTTCTGGAACTTGGGAGTCTCATTTGTCCTCTGCCACATTCCTCATTTATCATCTTTTGGGGAATATAATTGTCGAGCCCATGTAATTGAGGACTTTGATTAGAAAGTGGTCATCTGGGGGCACCTGGGTGGCTCAGTCATTAAGCGTCTGCCTTCGGCTCAGGTCGTGATCCCAGGGTCCTGGGATCGAGCCCCGCATCAGGCTCTCTGTTCAAAAGGGAGCCTGCTTCTCCCTCTCCCACTCTGCCAGCTTGTGTTCCCTCTCTCACTGTCTCTCTCTGTCAAATAAATAAATAAAATCTTAAAAAAAAAAAAAATGAAACCTTCCTTAAAAAAAAAAAAAAAAAAGAAAGTGGTCATCTGCTTCAGGAAGTAAATGTTATGTATTTGCCTCTGCATTTGTCTCATAATTTGAAACTATTCTTCAGTCAAAATGTTTCCCTCACTGACATTATCTTTTAGCAGGCACATTTGCTCCATTTGATACACCTGTAAGTCATCCACATGTAATTTCTCAAGAAACAGAAAAGCATACTAATTAACTTAAAATATTCAGCTCCTACAATTCCCCTTTGCAGAGATATGAGTTTGCATTTAAACTTGTTCACTCTGTTTAATTGGAATTCATTTTAAATTAAGCAGCTTTGTATTTTTCCTTATCAGCTAAATGAAGATCATGATTTTTTGTGCTGCATAATTTGTGATGGAGAATTAAAACTATCCACAGAGTTGACAGTCATCTTATCTCATGTAGAGGAGTGCTCAGCGGCAGGCCCTCGGAGAGAATGTAACATTTTTAGGGAGGGCTATGGAATTATCAGTTGTAAGAGCACGATAGAGGAAGCAACAGTTTATGGCTTCCGTGGCTCCTCTTATGTTCAGAAGCCAGGGAATTTTTCTCCACACCTGAAGAACATTTCACGGGGTTGGGGGTAATGTAGACATTTTTTTCCAATGAGTTCTTTTTTTGTGACTCTGGTGGTAAAAATGGAGTTTTGAAATGCCATATATAATCAGTCCAGATGTCTAAAGAGAATGTAATGAATGAATGTTTGAACTAGAATCACACTTTGGAGGAGAGCATTTCCCTTTTCCCAAGTGTAAGGAGAATTCACAGGACCTCACCTTAGAATGAGAGCCAGTTAGGCTTATAATCACTAAGTTACCCACAGTAGGAATGAGTTTTTAGACTAGGCAGATGTTTTGGTTGCCATTTATCTTCTTTTTTTAAACTGAAGTTACACGTTGTATTAGTTTATGTCATATTAGTTTCACGTGTTGGTTTCTGTTTATCTTATTTGAATTTAGTCTCCTGATAGAAGCTATCTCTTGAGTATCAGTAATTAGCAATACATACCTAGCAGGCATTGAGACTTTGGAGATCGGGGACAATATTCATTTATCAAATTGTGGATCTCTCCTTTTGACGTGTAAAATGATTATGTATGTATCTACTAATGTTTTGTACATAGTGATTTATAATTTACAAAGCATTTTACATAAAACTCTATGACTTGGAGAGGCTCAGGCCCAAAGTTTAAAAAAGAAGAGCTGAACCTCATATCAGAACCTTTAAAATACAAGCTATTCCTACCACATCACATTATACCATCCACCCATGGTTTTTGAAGTTACCTTGTAATGTGATTTATCATGTTTCCCAGAACCATATCAAACCTCTCTCTCTCTCTATTTCTCTCCACCCCCCACCTTTTTTTAATCAGACAAAATCCTGACGAGGGGAGAGAGGTTGGGTGGTTTTGATCTGTTACTGAAGAAGATCATGGCTATCCTCATTAAGAGGTTCCACCACACCCGCAGGAACTGGAAAGGTCTCATTGCTCAGGTTATCCTCCCCATCGTCTTTGTCACCACTGCCATGGGCCTTGGCACACTAAGAAATTCTAGCAACAGTTATCCAGAGATCCAGATCTCCCCATCTCTCTACGGTACCTCTGAACAGACAGCCTTCTATGCGTAAGTTTCTCTCCTTTAAAACATCTCCCCAGTGCCTCCAGATGTGCGGCTGTGCCCCCATGACTGCAATGCTGAAGAATAAAGAATTATGAGGCGCTGTACCTGATTCTGCCAAAGGAATGGACAGTTTTGATTTATTGCAACATGACACTTCTATTGCCAACGAATAACTTTTTAAGAGTTCCTGTGTTTGTCTGAAAGTAAATTTATTGTAGGTCTTTATTTTTAATGACTAGACTTTAATCAAGAAAGCCAGGCTAGGTGTAGCTTCCCAATCTGTTGTAATATATAGCAAATAATTTTTTAATGGCCTCATAAATATAGGATAGTAGGTCAGAATTCTGCATAATTTGGTATTATTACATATATACAATAGGTGATCACTAAATGTATGTAATGGTTAGGAAAATAACAAGGCAGCTGAAGAGGATATGTGCTGATTTTTTTCCATGATACTTATTTTTTTTCCTGATACTGAGTCTTTCTCGGGTTTTTAAGAAGACTATCCCATAGAGCATGTTTTATTTTTCCAAATTATTCATAAGTATGACTTTAATATGGAAGAGTAGTGGAGGATCACAAATTTGTTCCTATCCTTTACTATTATAGGAATTCTCACCCAAGCACACAAGCCCTGGTCTCAGCACTATGGAACTTCCCTGGCATTGACAACATGTGTTTGAACATCAGTGATCCGTAAGTGGCTCTCGGGTTTTTTTGTTTTCTTTTCCCTTTCTTTTTGACACTCCAGTTTGTGCATATACATGTGCATGTGTGGATGAATGGGTGTGTGTTGTAGGCTGGAGAAGTGCCGCCCCTGAGAGAGATCTGTATGGAACAGATTTTCTCTCTCCCCTCTAGTTCATTCCGTGGCTATGCTGTGCTGTAATAATAAACATTAGGGGCATTATAATTTGTAGCGTTCTCTCCTGTACGTATTTCCCTTTAACAATCACAACAACCCTGTGAATTATTAATCCCATTTTTAAGATGGAGAAACTGAGATTCATGAAGACTGAGATACTTGTCAAAAAACAATCTAGATTCTAAGTTGTGCAGCTAAAACTAAGACACAAGTCTTTGGACTCCAATCCCTGTCTTTGCGCTATGTAGTGTTTCCTATTCGAACTTCCAAGATGGTACATGGTGCATGTGAACCTGACATTGGTGCATTATTTTGCTAAAGTATCCCCTTCCTGTCAGAGGACAGGATGAAAGAGCAGAGAAGAAAGGGGTCAAAAAGCCCCATCCTGCCACATTAAAACAATTCAATGAGCTTTGGTTTCAACACTGTTCTATCATAAGTGTCCTCTCTTATCCCCTGTAAAATGTCAAATCATTTGAAAATGGTAGTGGAATGTATATTTGAGTTATGAAAAACCAGCAAACTGTACCTAAGACTGTACAACTGAATTTAATACCAAATACTCGCTTATATGCTCATACATAAACATGAGAACACACACATACCTCACTCATTTTTACTTGCAGAAGGTGTTTAAAGGAAGACAGTCTGGGAAAATGGAACACCAGTGGGGAACCTATCACTAATTTTGGTGTTTGCTCCTGCTCAGAAAATATCCAGGTAAGATGGAATTCCATTTCAGTGAAGTAGGAAAAAGAAAGGAATAAATATTGAAACTTGAAAGATCTATCCAGGTTACCAAAGAGTCAGTATAATTTCATTTTATGGAAGCTAGTAGCTCAGAGATGTGGAACAGGGCAGCTCAAAAATATTGCCTTTGAACTTCAGGTCACTGTTTTAAATCCATCTCAGAACAAATTTCCAAAGGTAGGTAATTCTATGACAGTCTTTGTGGAAACCAACTAAAAATGAATTTTTGGTCTCAGTTCAGTTCTAACCAGAAAGTTCTATGTTTCAGACAACAAAGCCACCACAACTGTCATATTTGAAAACAGAGTAAGACTGCCCATTTGGTGGTCAGCTATGAAGTCAGTAATGTGTAAGTCCAGAACAGAACTCCATTTGTCTCTAAGGAGCACCTCCAGCATGCAAGAAAAATCCACGGTCTGATAGAAACAGAAAAGATTATCCAGCCATCCCTTATGCCATCTGTATTTTATGGATACACACCTTACTTTTCTGGGCCTATCAATTCAACATACTTTTAAGAAAACCAAATTCACTGGGGAAATTAAAGATTGTTGAAGAGGAGAGGTTACTGCTAGTTTCTGAGAGTGACTTTGTGGTCAACTTACTTCCCCACAGTAGAGGAATCTAGCAATATTTTCTTAATAGCATTATATCATTGAACCTTGAACTCTTTGCACAATATTTTGGAATGAAATGTTTTCTGTAAATGCAACCTATTATTGTGTTCTCATGCAAGACAGTTACTACCAATGAAAGCAGGGATCCCACAAGCATCTTCTGGAATCCTTGCATATTTCAATACCAGCATTACCCAGTACTCAGAGTTTTCTAATCCCTCATTTAATCTGGCTAATTTCTGAAATTCTTAATGTATTTTATGTAGTTCACAGTAAGAGTCAACTAACTTAGTATTTAAAGTTGGAATCTAGATAAATTTCATTAATCAAAGGAAAAAATGAGAGAGAGAAAAAGCAAGAAACAGACTTTTTAATTATAAATAATCTGATGGTTACCAGAGAGGGTGGGGTGGGGGATGGGTGAAATAGGTGATGGGGATTAAGGATCTCACTTGCTGTGATGAGCACAAGGTGATGTATGGAACTGTTGAATCAATATATTGTATGCCTGAAACTAATATGACATTGTATACTAACTAACTGGAGTTAAAATAAAAACTTTAAAGAAATATATAAATAAATCACCAAATATGTATATAAAACTTTTGACAGTACCTAATACTGCTGAAGATATACATAAACTATGGGATCAGCAATTCCATTCGTATTATATTCCCATCAGAAGTGTGAATATGTTCACTAAGAGGCATATATTAGATATTCATAGAAATACTATTTGTAATAGCCACTCAGATTCCCACCAGCAGTAGAGTGGATAAATCAAATGTAATGGATTTTCACATTGGAATTCTATATACAGCAAAATGGGAATGCTTGATCTACAACTATACACATTATATGGAGGATTCTCACAAGTGAATGATGAGTGGAAAGAGCCAGATACAAGAGAATATACATAATACGATTCCATTTATATTAAGCGCAAGAACAGGCAAAACTATTCTGTGCTGGATACTTTGGGAGTGGTAGTGATTGGAAGGAAGCTTGATGAGAGGCCTTCTCCAGTACTTGCATTGTTTTGTTTCCCGATATGGTTTCTGGTTACAGGGGTGTGTTCAGTTTGTAAAAAATGCATCAAGAAGCATACTTATATGTGCTTTTCTGTATATATAATTCAACAAAAGATTAAAGTTAATAATTACATTGCATACATAAGGTGTCTATAACTGTGGAATCAGTAGCATTCTATAAATATGATCTAACTGTTGACCCAACTTGATGTGTAAGGTGAAATTCAGCATTCATTTTTTAGAGCAGTCTGCAACTTTATGCTCTCAGTGCACGTGTGGTGCTAGCCTCAGGCTCTGGGATATCATGTGAAGGGATGGAAGGAAAAACTGGAAAAATGCTAGGCTTCTCCCAAACTAAACTTCATGTCAGAGAAGCATGGGAAGCTTCAGTGAAAAGTAAGTGGTCAGGAAGTGCAGAAAGCTTATGAGCATAAAAATAAGTGGTTAAAACTAAGCTCTGAGGTTGGTTAATAGTGATGTACCAATGCATTTAATTTTGACAAATATGCAATGACAGTAATGTAAGATGCTAACGGGGAGAACTGGGTGAAGAGTATACAGAAACTCTATTAAATTTGCAATATACATACGTGTGCATATAGAACTATATAAGCAAATTTGCAATATAAACAAAATTTATTTTGGTATAACTTTAAATTTACATATGTAAAGGTTAGGTTTAGATTTATTTAACATTAAGTTATATAGTTTAGATGTATGTAAACTTGAGCTCCGACACTCAGGTTTGGTACCTTAAAAACGATACAATACAAACTCATCCACTGCTGTCCCCTGAGAACTTATGTCCCTTAATGTCATCTTTTCAATTCTGGGCAAACATTTTTTTCTTCCCTATAAACTATTGAGGGAATTTTGAGTTATCTTAGAGTTTAGTGTTATTCTCCATGCATATCAAACTTGTTAGTACAGTGAAAAGAAAATTGCACATTGGTTAAGTTGTATTCTTTTTGGCTTCAAGTGAGTCCTAAACATATGTATGTGTTCTATATAAATAATAACTACTCTAATTTCTTGGAATAGGAAGATGCCTTCCTTTTCAAAGCTCTTCAGAGTCAGAAGACAGTCTTATCACACTCTACCTGTTGCAGCAATAGACAAGTTGCGAGACCAAAACTTCTTGACATTGTCTATTTGATTTGCAAATCATCGAAGAACTTAATTTTTAACTTTATTTTTCAGGAGTGTCCTAAATTTAACTATTCTCCACCTCATAGAAGAACTTACTCTTCTCAAATAATTTACAACCTCACTGGGCACCGCTTGGAAAATTATCTTATATCAACTGCTAATGAGTTTATGCAAAAGAGGTAAAAATACTCTATAATATATTAATTTAGCATATCTTGCTTTCAAATTTTAATGGCAACTGCCTTCTGAACTTGAGACAATAGATGAAAATTTCTGGGGCACCTAGGTTGTTCAGTCGGTTAAGTGTCTGACTCTTGGTTTCGGCTCAGGTCATGATCTCAGGGTCTTGAGATCAAGCCCTGCATCAGGCTCCCCGCTCAGCAGGGTGTCTGCTTCTCTTCTCTCTCTTCCTCTGCTCCTCCCCCTGCTCATGCTTTCTCTCTAAAATAAATAAATCTTTTTAAAAAATAGATGAAAATTTCTATTGATCATTTACGTGGTTAAATTCTCTATTTTATCAAAACAGTCTTATGTGTGAAAATTCTTTAAAAAATATCAACCTCAGGTGCCTGGGTGGCTCAGTTGGTTAAGCGACTGCCTTCGGCTCAGGTCATGATCCTGGAGTCCCGGGATCGAGTCCCGCATCGGGCTCCCTGCTCAGCAGGGGGTCTGCTGCTCCCTCTGCCCTCTTCCCTCTCGTGGTCTCTGTCTCTCATTCTCTCTCTCTCAAATAAATAAATAAAATCTTTAAAAAAAATATCAACCTCCTCAAATTAAGACTCATTTTAAGAAATTAAAAAGCACTGAGGTTTTTTTGGGCTTCAAAAAATGTATTGTTAAACTTGTACATATTTTTTTTCCTTGAGACAAAAATGTTATTGACTAGATTAGGCCAATTTGGAGAGGTTTTTTTTTTTTTTTTTTTTTTTTAAACTGGATCCCAGGACCCTGGGATCATGGCCTGAACTGAAGGCAGACACTTAACCAACTGAGCCACCCAGGCATCTCCAGTTTGGAGAGTTTTAGGGCATGGCTTTAGGTGATAATTGACCTTAGTTCCAATATAAATATCTCAAATTTAGATTATGCTGTATGTGGATAAAACGTGTCCATGTATAGCAAGGCCGCAGGCTCATACCTAAGCCACCTAAAGGTTTGCCATGGGTGTAAGGTTGGTAGGCTTGTATTTGGGGTACTGTGGATGGATCTGGAGGACACTGTGTATGCTAAGTGAAATAAGCCAGACACAGAAAGGCAAATACTGCATGATCCCACTTGTATGTGGGATCTGAGATAGTCAAACTCACAGAAGCAGAGAGTAGAATGGTGGTTGCCAGGGTCTGGGGGTTTCGAGAAATGGGGAAATGTTGGTCAAGAGCTACAAAGGTTCAGTTATGCAAGATGAATAGATTCTGGAGAGCTAATCGAGAGCAATGTGACTGTGGTTAACAATACTGTATTGTATACTTGAAATTTGCTAAGAGGATGGATCTTAAGTGTTCTCACCACACACATACATACATGCACAGGCATGCATGTGCACACAAAAAGAAAATGGTAATTGTGTGAGGTGATGGATATTTTAATTAGCTTGATTGTGATTATTTCACACTATATACATGTATCAAAACATCACGTTGTACACCTTGAATATCTACAATTTTTATTTGTCAGTTATACCTCAAATAAGGCTGGAGGAGGGATAGTTGGTCATTTTGCAAATAGCTACTGTTTCATCCTTTCCTCTATCTCTTCCCTCTTTTATTTCTCAATGTGCACAAATTACTGATGTTCACTGTAAAATAATTAGGAACTACATATAAGCAGAAATAAAACCAGATATAACCACTATTGATTGTATATCCTTACAGAAATTTTCTAGACACAGATACATGTAAATATTTTCAACAAAATGAGGTTTATTATAAACAAACATTTCTAAAACCTGTTTTTTTAAAAAATAAACAATATACTGTAGTGTTCTTTGCATGTCAAAAATACAGCTCTATTGGGCGCCTGGGTGGCTCAGTCGTTAAGCGTCTGCCTTCGGCTCAGGTCATGATCTCAGGGTCCCGGGATCGGGCCCCGCATCGGGCCTCCTGACCAACGGGAAGCCTGCTTCTCCCTCTCCCGCTCCCCTTGCTTGTGTTCCCTCTCTCGCTGTCTCTCTCTCTCTGTCAAATAAATAAATAAAATCTTAAAAAAAAAATATAGCTCTATAACATCACATTTAGGATGATAGTCACAAGATTAGTCTAGTGTAACTGCACCATTGTTTGTTTAACAAACCTAATTTGGGACATCTAAACTAATCTCTTCTTAAAATTACTGTTTGAATTTTTTAGATCCATTTTTTATTTTTAAGAGACTATGAACTGATGAGTACCAGGCAATTATATAGGCACAATTCACCTACAGATACCCAGGAAGAGAAAAAGTACATAGCACCAGGGGACAAGCTAGGGGGAAAAGTCTGGAGAATCGAAGAAAACAGAGCCATTTGAAAAAATATGAGAACTGATCTTATATCACTTGAGTATTAAATCACTTCTTTAAAAAGTATTTTTAAGGGCTAAAATACTATGATTTTTGAGATGGTGCATGATCCAGTTAAGTTGAAGGAATTGGTTAGATTACATATCACTTATTTTCAGAATGATTACTCCATATTTGCAATCATTTAAAAGGACTTTTTACTTCTAGTTATAATGTACACTTTAGATTAAAATATGATAAGAGAAATCAATAAAAATGTAAAATATTTGCCAGGCAGTATTTATTTCATACTTTAAATGTGTTCCTAATGGAAAGAAAACATTGAGCCCTTGGTTAAACAATTTAGGTCCATTTATGAATATTTTCTCCTTTAAAAGAAATATAAATGTTGTTATTCTATATAGGTATGGAGGTTGGAGTTTTGGGTTGCCTTTGACTAAAGACCTTCGTTTTGATATAACAGCAGTTCCTGCCAATAGAACACTCGCTAAGGTAAATTATAACCTTTCTTCTGGAATGTCATACAAATGAGAATGTGAACTTGAAATGTTCAAGCATTTTCATGAGGCCAAAACAAAACATGGGTGCAATCAAGTTGAGAAGCTGTTTGGTAATACTTTCCCTGTAGGACCAGGGTTCAGTCCTGTGTATTTACCCCAGGGAAACACAAGCACCAGGGTACATATACAAAAATTTACATAGTAGTGTTTCTCATATTAGCCAAAAACACAACCCCAAATGTCCATATACAGTAAAATAAATGAATTGTTGTGTATTCATTCAATAGAACTTTCAGCAATGAAATGAGCTCAGTTCCATACAAGCAGGTAAATATCCCAAACATTACTAATAAGCAAAAGAAAAAACAAAAAGAAACACTTAACTATGATTGCATATGCCATAAACTTTAAGAGTAAGCAAAACTCGATCATATTGTTTAGAGAGAATATCATGATTTTGAGGGACACAGAGAATCCCGGAGAAGATGTTCTGGCTGCTGGCAGTTTTTGTTCCTCAACTTGAGTGATGGTTCAATGGGCGTACTCCTTTTATAATTTTTTATTAAGCTATACATTAAAGTTTTATGCATATTTCTTTACGTATGTGTCATATATGGTTATCCTTGTTTCTTACAGAACATGGTTACTTAACAGAATTTGATGGAGTTAAATACTCCTATTGGCTTTCCTTTTTTTTTTTTTTTTAAAACTAGATCACACCTATGCTTTGAAACAAGCTAGAGTCACAGACTCACACATATATGATCTATAGGAGTCTGAGGAATTTTAAACCATCCTTCACATATTTCTCATTTGGTAGTAAGAGACATATATAGACTTGGGGGAAGTAGAGAAACTAATATTTATTTAGTAACTGTGATAAGCCAAGGACTAGAATCACCCGTTACACAAACTACCCGATTACATCCTCACAACATTCCTATGAGATAGATATTATGGGGCCTATTTTAACCGATTTTCCTAAGGTCATATAGAAAGTAGACAGTAGAGTTGGAGATTTGAATGCCCTCCCCGCACCATTTGTTCCTTTTCTTTCTCTCTCCACACACAGAGTCAACATTCTTGCAACAAAGAGTTCTAATATTAAATAACTTCTCTCATGTAATTTTAAATTATCAACTGGGTTTCTTGAATTGAAACACAGCAGTATTTTAAAACGCTCTGTTTTTGACAGAGAAGGTAAATACCATAACTCACTTCCGTGTGGGTTATAACTAGGAATGGAAAGTTAGTGCTAGAATCTCCAGATTATCAGTCTTTTTGCTAAGGACACAATGTTTGTGTATGTATTTAATTTCTTTGTACAGCCTGGCCTAGATGCCATTTGTTGTTATTATTATCATTATTGAGGATGCCTTAGCTGTAGTCCCAGAATCCCTATACACTCACTAGCCACAGAGATGGAGATATTAACGATTTCTCCAGTTTATTTCCAGTTTTGCCTATGGAGAAGGTACAGAGTAACTAATAACTTACTGCTATCACACAGGGGAAACAAAATGTTTTTCCCAATCTCTGCCCATCTCTAAATTGGAAACATAGAGGTGTGTAGTCAACACTCTGGGGAATGGTTCTAATCTTCCAAGATAAAATAAGTTATTGGGAAATTGGTGCTCTTCTTTTAAATATAAATTCTGTGGGCTGTCAGATGTAAAGGCAACCTAATTTATTTGAACACAATATTGATCTTGCCTCCTGTTGGAATTTAACAGGTATGGTATGATCCAGAAGGCTATCACTCACTTCCAGCTTACCTCAACAGCTTGAATAATTTCCTCCTGCGAGTTAACATGTCAAAATACGATGCTGCCCGACATGGTAAAGTTACTTCTGCAGAAGCTTCTTATATTGCAACTTTTGCCTCTCTCCATTTAAAAATGCATGTTAGATCCCGTTTCCTCCAGGTATTTTATGGTATCTAAATCACAGATCTTTAAAAGGAGTCTGAAAGTACTACCAGATGGAACATTCTGGATAATCTCCTTAACCTCGGGTTAATTTAGTTTCCTCATTTATCAAGTTAGGATAATGCTTACTTCATCCTTATTGCTGCTCTCACATCTAGTAACTACAACTCATAGGAAAATATTTTATTTCTATTTATTTGTATATAGGCTAAGAAATTAAAAATACTTAAATGTTAATAATTCTAAACATGAAGCCAGAACTTTTAAACTAAAGAGTTCTGCACCTGACCCAAACTGTTGCCATTAATTGAGCACTTACCATATGGTATGTGCTTTATATGAAATATTGCTAATCCTTAAAAACAGCCTTTCAGGATGAATATTATTGGTCTCTGCTATTATTTCTCTAGGGCTCAGAAGTGAGATTTGAACTCAGGTCTGTCTGACTCCTGCCTCTTCATTTTTCTAATACTTCTCTGAACTCAGCCAGGTCTCCTTCCATTGGATTTTCCAGGAGGCATCCACATAGTTTTCAAAACAGGGTTTGGGATTTGAAAGAGACTGATTTACTTTTTTCTAATTCAATTACTATTCTCAAACCATTTCATCTTCTTAAGCCTGCTCAAATTATTTTCCCATAGTGATCCTAAAAATTAATAATAATTGGAGAAAAATGAGTAACCTATTTGCTGGTCAAGACTGAGTTTCTAGTCAAATAAACAGGCTAACAAATAGCCCTATTAAATAGAAAAAAAGACACAACATATCTTTCAGAAATGCCAACATCTGTTTTTCTTTCATCTCCTTACTGTTGGGCAAAATAGTGTGTCCTAGGTATTCTGCTGATTGTAGAAGTAAATTGCAGAGTCAAATACTCATTCTAGCAAGAGAATCCTTGAGTCTTCATTTTAGAGACAACAGTATTTTCTTCCCAACTACTTTGGCATTTTCCTAGCAGGAGGAACCATGAAGAAAATAACAAGACTGATAGATGGTCCTTAGATCTAGAGCATCAATAAAGGGCATAGTCAAAAGCAGCAAATTAAATTAAATGGTGACTAAAGCCGGATGGGTTTAGTATAACCTGGTTTGAAATATGATGGAACACTTGACTTTTGGTAGGATGTCTTCATCAGAACAAAGGGTGTTTGTTTCTGTGACAGATAATGAAAGTATAAGAGCTGTAGAAATGCTAAATAGGTGAGAACAAGAGACCAATGCCACTTTTGGAGAATCGGCTTTTGAAACCTGTGTCCAGGTTTCATTTATTGGTAGTATTCTTTGCCAAGACCAAAGCAATCTGGATCACTCTGGACTCTAGCAGGCTTGTTGTGGTTCCTAGCACTGCATTTTTTAAGTTACAGAATTTAAAGAATTAAGGATTCTGGAACATAAACTTTATATTGACCCTAAAAGGAAATTTATATTTTAGGTTTAAAAATAAGGCTTAGTTTGAGTTATATGGCAATTAGTAGTAATGTGCCATATATATATATATTTTTTTTTTTTTTTTTTCCTTAACTTTTCTTGTGTAGACTCATGAAAGTGATAGCTTTCCACCCTCTTGGGAAGGAGTTTGATTTTCTTCAAAGAAGAAATCATGTCACCCTAAAATACTTTTATTGTTTTTTTAATGCCTGTATGGGGCCTGCCATGGTAATACTGTCTTTAAAAATCAACTCAATTACTCTCCTGCCTTCTCCCTCCCCCAATGACACTAGCTGTTTTAAGGCAAGTTTGTTGAATTCTGAATGAATTGGGATTTTGCTTAGCTGTAAAATTGATTTACTTTTAATTCTATAATGCTAGTAAATATCTTTTAATTAGTTTTCCTTTGCGATGTCAATATCTATTATTTTCATGGGGTTCCCTCTAGTGGTTAATTTAACATGAAACTTGTTTTCTTCTCAAACAATATAGGTTTGCTTGTTTTCTCTAACAAATGTTCTACAACTACGCTCTTTTCCAAATATACTGACATACCATTCCCTCCACCCTCATGTTCGTTCTAACCCTTTATTGCATTAATATTAATGGTCAATGGGAAGCATCTCATTTTAGGTTGACAACTTATAGAGACAACAGAAACAAATAATGTGTTGTTTTTAATGTATATTGTATATGGGGGACATCATTGAAATTTTAAGATTCAATTTGATTTAATAAGTATTCATTGACTGATCACTGTACTCCAGACATTATGCTGGTTGCTATAGAATCCACAGAGAAGATTTCCATATGCATCCTTAACTCTAATGCATTTACTTGAGCTTTCTGCTAAAAATATGTATAAAACAATTGGTTCAGCAGCATTTTTCATAGTGGAGTAAATGCATTTGCAAAGATTCCTCTGGTGAAATAGAGTAAATTCTTGATTCTGAAATACCAAGCAGAAATAAAAGAAATGTTTTCCCCCTGCCTATATTATAGTTCGGCAATAAGGTTTAACTAGGGCCCCAAGGAAAACTGAATCTCAGTAAAACAGAGAGACCATTAATTTACACAAAAGATAAGAAAACTGCATTCCCCTATGATGTGATTCAAGTTATAGGCCGCATTGATTGTTGTCAGTTTCTTTGTTTTGCTTTAATTTATTTTTTAACATGTAACAATTGCAGAATTCAACCTCAAAATATGTCACATTCTACTTAGTAAAAATTATAAATTTAAGTTAATGGGGACAATATAACTTTAGAATAATTTCTATTTGGCTGCTGTGAAAGGGTCTTAATATCCTGATATAATAAACATATACTATATGAGCAGTAAGTGAGAAAGTTCTGGCTTGGCTTCGGACTCTATATTTTATTAGCCATTTTCACTATGGCTAACTATGGCTACCAACATCCTCTGATAAGGGGAGAAGAGAACTTTGCTTCTAACTCAGAAACTATAACTGACTATGGGACATCCCGATAAATTAGGATTGTATTGGATTTAAGTGACTACTTTTTCAGAGCCAGCTAGTTTCTCTGAATTCTCTTGGATCTTTATGTCTCAATGAAAATCCCTCAGGGACAGCTGAAACCCCCAAGCCTTACCCTGGTAGAGTTCTAGAACAACAGTTATCTTGGAAGTAGTAAAAGAGGAGGGATCTTCTCAGGCTACAGTATTTTCCCAGCAAAAGACAATAAACAGGGATGGAGTGGTCAGTGTTTTTTAGGAGATCCTCATATAATTCGTCTAAATACCAATATAATAAGTGCTACTGAAATACAAACATATGTGATTAGATGGAGAGAATAAAAGGGAAAACAAAAATGTAATAGAGGGGAAATGCTATATAAGAAATGTAAATTCTTGCCCCTTCTCCCAAAATTCCATACACAATGTGAAAGCATTTTTTTTTTTTTTGTCTTTTATGCGAGTGCCATTAATTGTATGGCATTGATGAGACTGGGTGGGGGGAAATAATTTTCCTTAAAAATAGTATCCCCAAAGTAAAATTATAGCATAAGGAGGAAAGTATTATGTATTATTCATCCAAAAATTGGTATTTCTGAGTATCTATTAATGAAAAGAACTGTCTCTTCTTTAAGGCATCATCATGTATAGTCATCCCTATCCAGGAGTGCAAGACCAAGAACAAGCCACGTAAGTAGAAATATCTGGCATGACTACTCACTCCTCGGCATATAGTCAAGCCTCTATATAAAGTACTATAATTGGAAATCACGGTTGTATCTGAATGAATGTCAATCTAGAAGTGCTGTTTATATAAGTCACTGACCGGGATAAAAGGAAGTTTCTGAAAGTCTGTACAGTGAGGTTGCCAAGTGAGCTTGCTGACTAAAGAGTCAGAATCTGCTGCTTTTATGTCAGGTGTGTAAGTGCTTCATCATTTCAATTTCCCTGCATAGCATTTAAGTACTATTTCTATGCTCAAGAACTGTATATTCCTTGGATACATCCGGTAACTCTTGGAGACCGGGGTTTATTTATTTATTTTTTTACCAAATATCCCTAGTCAATTCCAATGCACTAGAGCTACATTTATCTGGGGTCATAGCCGAGTCATGTAGAAGATACTATCTGGCTGCCTTGCAGGAAGACTTATTTGTGTCAGAGCCAAGTCTTCCACTGTTTCGTTGATGGTTTTAGTCATGAATCTTTCTGAAAGGAAGAGTTCCAAAAACTCATGGATGCTTTCCTCTTCCTATTGCTCACTACAGAATGAGCAGCTTAATCGATATTTTAGTGGCGCTCTCCATCCTGATGGGCTACTCTGTCACCACGGCCAGTTTTGTCACCTATGTTGTAAGGGAGCATCAGACCAAAGCCAAGCAGCTGCAGCACATCTCAGGCATTGGTGTGACATGCTACTGGGTGACAAACTTCATTTATGACATGGTGAGTAACTTGCGTCATTGCAGGAAAGACATGATTGATTTGGGAGAAGACATCAGTTTTAGGGGCACCTGGGTGGCTCAGTTGGTTGAGCGTCCAACCCTTAGTTTTGGCTCAGGTCATGATCTCAGGGTCGTGAGATCGAGCCCCATCTCAGGCTCCACGCTCAGAGGGGAGTCTGCTTGAGATTCTCTCCCTCTCCCTCTGCCCTCCCCTGAATCAGGCTCACTCGCATGCTCTCTCTCTCTCTCTCAAAACAAATAAATCTTTTTAAAAAAAGAAGGCATTAGTTTTATTCATTGTACCTTGTTCAGATTATTACAAGTCAGTAAATAAAGAAAAAAAAAATTTTGCATCAGTCTTACAGTCATCCGAAAGTTAGGGGAAAGATCTACCTCCCCTCATTCTCTGTGGTCTGAGGACCATCTATATCAGATTCCCCATGACATTTATTGAAATGCAGATTTCTGGGCCCCACTCCAGACCTACTAGGTCGATATCTTAGGAGTGGAGCCAGGATATCCATTTTTAACAAAATCCTTTAAGTTATTTTATGCATACTAAAGTTTGAAAGCCACTACTGTGGAGAAATAGAAGTTAGCAAAATAGCCTTGCCCAATGGTACCAGATAATCAAGCTTATAAAAATTTAGTCAACTAATAGTAAAAAATTTGAAGTAGCAGTCCCTGATGAATGACATATTAGAGAAGATTAGTTGGGACAATAAAGAATGAATTTCATTGACAGCTTTCTCATTTGCATAAAATGGTCCCAAAGTTCAGATGGGTTTTCTTGACTCCAAATGTGCCAGTATTGACGAAAAGCCCAGGAGGTGGTATGCATTTGCCTGGTGATTATGGCAAAATTGTCTGAGTTGCTGTATAGATCATTGGCTTGAAGAACTGGAGAGTAATTAACTACATATCCACTTTGTTAATGTATCCAGTGAGGTCTGAAATGTGTTTGTTAAAGAAGTCAAATCTAAAAAGAATCATAATGACTCCTCTGGACTTAATAGGAGCTTTAAAGCCAAGAAAGCTTAAAGTACACGTTTCTGTGAAGGGCTACTTACTACTTAAATTTGTTGTCATATATCTGGTCCTCATTCCAATTTAAGAGATTCCCCCCCCAAATTAAATTACCATCTCCCTCATAGTGTGCATCTTGCTGCAACCTGCACATTTAATATTTCTGTTTGTCCATAAAACACTGAGTTCTTTGTTCATATACCTGTGATTCCAAGAATGTGTGGAACCCGCCACCCTGCTGTTTTACACACAGAGTGGCTCACATTGATAACCAAGCCTTAGAAATCAACCACCTGACAGCGTTGCAGCACTCAAAATGAAATCAATACTTTGAGGACCGAATCTAATACCAAGATACCTGACTGTCTTATCTTTCTTACTGAACCTCTGTCACCAAAGGATCCCAAGTCTCAAAGCCTGGAGGCAGGAACACCAGGGACTCCATGTACATCTATAAAGATGGAGACTGGCTTGACCTTCTATTGCAGGAGACAAATTCTAGAGCGAAGTCAATGTAAAATAAGCTGAACATTGCAAGCTACAGGAACATAAATAAAAATTCATTCCTTCACCTATTTCAAGGTCAATTTGTTACAGTTTAACTAGATGGGCTATTGATGTTTTTGGAAAAATATTTGCCATATATTAAGCCTTGTTTTACATATTCCCATAGGCCTTCTACTTGCTACCCGTAACATTTTCAATTGGTGTCATTGCAATTTTCAAGTTACCTGCCTTCTACAGTGGAAACAACCTAGGCGCCGTATCTCTCCTGCTTCTGCTGTTTGGGTAAGCTTCAGTGAAAGATGAATGAACAGAATTAGATGTTCCTAGGCACAAAGAGAACCTAAATCTCATTAGCTAATTTACAGTTGTCTTGGGGTTTCAATAGCCATGAGTGATGACTAACAATACATTACACTTGCTAGTCCACAGTTTGTAAAGTACAATACTTCTGAAAATGAATGTTGTTATTAACAGTAATATCTAACATTAATGAGTACTTACTAGGTACCGAGTGTCATGCTTAGCAATCTACATATGTAATCTAATTTACATAAAAATAGGTGCTTTAGAATGATCAGAAAAATGTGTGTACATGTATGGATTTATGTATTGACAAACCCTGAGTATATAGCATCATAAGGTGTGCGTACTCATGTATATTTTATTTATATTTTTACAGATGCCTAACACACATACAATATTATTTCTGTATCAGGGCAATACAGGTAGTACAGGTTGATATAATCAGTGCTGGGCATAGCAGTTCTGTCTGCCCTGAATGCATGGGTAATATCCATTGACTTAGCAATGTAGCTGATGATGGATTACTTTGTCTTTACTTCTTCTTCATCACTGGAAAGGTTGCTCCAATATTTGCTCAAAGCAGGACATCCAGCTTCTGAGCATTCCATGTCTGCTTAGCTAGCTTTCAATGTCATTATTTGTTCTCAACTTTAAATTGTAACATTTATATTTATTAAACTCTTATTTCTGAGAAAACAAACAAACAAACAGACAAAAACTTCCCTGGGTAGGATAACACCATGTCTAGAAGGAATTAATTTGTAGTTGTGATGATCTAGAACTGTTCAGGTTTCCTTAAAAGAGAAGCTTCTTACTATCACCACTTAAAAAAATACAAAGGATTTGTCAAAAAAATGTCATAGAAGAGAGATCTAACTATAAGAGATCTAGCCAACTTATCCCTAATGTTTATTTTCAAAACCCTATCAAAGGTTTTGTTTGTTTAAAGGATAATGATTAAGGCATAATTTTAATCCTTAGTATTATTAACATACAGGTATGCCACATTTTCTTGGATGTACTTGCTGGCTGGGCTCTTCCATGAAACAGGAGTGGCTTTCATCACTTACGTCTGCATCAACCTCTTTTTTGGCATCAATTCCATTGTTTCCCTGTCAGTGGTATACTTTCTTTCCAAGGAAAAGCCTAATGATCAGGTAAGGTCCATTATTAGTCTGTTAAATTTCAAGAGACATATGAAATGCTTCAACATGTTCAAGGTGAAAAGATTTCTTGTATTTTGCATTATCTAATACAAAAGAGGAATTTCATTTAATTCTATTAGGTTTAGTAGAGTAGAACCTACAGCCTTTTAAAATTCTTTTTAGGCTTCATCTAGGTTAATGCCTATGATTATATTTCTCAGTGTCAAAACTATTGACATTTGATAGGGCTTGAGTGGGGTGATGGAGGTGAAATCAAGTATATTGTACAACACTATAAAAATCATGCAACCATTGGTCAGCTACACTTTTTACTCCTTAACAAATTGTTATGTTATGGTAGTAACAAGGACAGTGGCTTAGTTCTATGACTGAGGGTTAAGATTATTTTGAACATTCATAGAGAACAAACCTAATTCATTCCCTTTCAATCATGTATTAGAGTCTGCTTCATTGTAAGCATCACTTTCTGTTCAGAGCTGACAATTATAATTAGTGACAAGGGAGGCACTGACAGTGCTAGGCAATTGAATAGGAAAGAATAGAGAGGAAATGAGGTGAACTAAGGAACAGACAAGCACACTCCAGGAGGAAGAAGACAATTCATGAGTTGCAAGTGGTTGGCCCAAGTGTGAATAACATGAAAATGAGCCATTTGCTCCTCACTGAGTTAGGTCGTCTCTCTTTTCATCTCACTTCACCATTTTAGTCCTTCTTCAAGTACGAATTACCTAAGGTTCTAAAACTTTACCTCACCAAATTCCTCCTCTACTCAGGCATGGCCAATAGCCTGTATCAGATCCCAACACCTTGGCTATTTCTGCATTCCTAGGATGTAAGACAGAGCTAGAAGTGATTTTGCCTCCAGGATTTGGCCTGACCATCGATCATCTCAAGAAAAAGATAATCCTTTTCTGCTTGTATTTTAGTCATAAATCTCTACTGTTTGCTTATAGTAAATACAAGGAAATTCAGCATACATGTGAAATAATTGCCAATCTAGATGAATTTCTCAAGTTTTAATATTTGTCCACATCTAGTTTTACATTTTTGTCAATTTGTTAGAAGTCTAACACTGAGCTTCATTTTTTTCCCCTCTCATTTCAGACTTTAGAACTTATTTCTGAAACCCTCAAGCGCATTTTCCTGATTTTTCCACAATTCTGCTTTGGCTATGGTTTGATTGAACTTTCTCAACAACAGTCGGTCCTAGACTTCTTAAAAGCATATGGAGTGGAATACCCAAGTGAAACCTTTGAGATGGATAAACTAGGTGCAATGTTTGTGGCTTTGGTTTCTCAGGGCACCATGTTCTTTTCCTTGCGGCTCTTAATCAATGAATGGCTAATAAAGAAATTCAGGTAAATAAAATGAAAACATAGTGTTTGACATCCATGATAGAACTCAATTCAAAATATTTAGGAAGGGGTCCATAGTCATCTTTCCATTAGTAAAATGGAAATGTTGTGCTCAAAAAACTTTAAAAAACTGTAGCATAATTCACCATTCATTTCATTCAGTAAACAGTTATCAAACCTTACTATGTGTCTACAAGTATTGTTGTAGAGTGAGAGAATAAAATTAAAGAAGCTCAACCATTAGCCTTAAAGAGATTAAGACTCAGTGGTGGAGAGAAAATACATGCATAAACAAAAGATATAGTGTTTGAGTTGAGTTTAAAAGGATGAATAGAAAGTAGAAATGAGGAAAGAGGACTGAATGAGTAGCATACTAGCAGTGGGTTTAGGAGAAGAAGATTGAGTAAAGAGAAAACAGAATCATAAATAAAAAGAAATACACATACCATTGACCCAGCTACTCCATTTCTAGGATTTTTTTCCTACAGATATGCTCACACACATGCAGAATTATGTATGTATAAAGTCATCCATCATAGCAACCATTCTTAATAGCAAAAGAATGAAAAAATGTCCTCCATGTAAGGATTGGTTCAATAAATTATGTTTTTTCATAAGTGAAGCACTATGCAGTTATTAGACTGTACAGTTCTGTATGTAATATTTGTGGTTACTGCTGATATTATTAAGTGAAAAATGCAAGTTTCAGAACTTTGTGTAATGTTTATTACCATTTGGGTTAGAAAAGAACTATAATTTATACATACATATGCATAGACTATCTCTAATTATGAGTGCCCTGCAGAGTTGAAGGAAACTTACTTTTCACTATATATTCTTCAGTACCTTTTTAATACATGATGTGCACATATCACCTGTGGAAAAATAAAACTTAAGTTAAAAATAATGAAAAGAATGACAAGAGCAAAGATCAAGCAAAAAAATCTTGGCTTGTATTTGAGAAATGAGTAATACAATGTGATTAGAACATAGAATAAATGTAATGAAATAGTAGGAGCTCAAGCATGTGGCCAGAAGACTATGGAGTCTATTGGATACTCAGTTAAAGAGATGATTTGGACTTTATTCAACAAACAAATAGGAGTCCAATAAAGGTTTTGACCAGAAAGCAACCTGATCAAATGATGGTTTAGGAGATGTGATTCTGTGGAGGTCCTACAGATTAGAATGGAAGAGTCAGAGATATTGGAGCAGTTTGAGATTCCTGAAGAATTTAGGTGAGAAAGAGTGAAAGCCTCTGATGGTAATAGAAATAGACAGAACATGATTGATGACTGGGTGTTACAGGCATTTCCAGTGCTAGGAGACTGACATGAGTGGATTTTGGAATGGAGAAGATTCAAAGAAAACATCACAGTTGGACTCTCTGGAGATATCATTAAAAGAAATGGGGACATTGGGAGGAAGACCTGAATTGATTTGTTGGGTTTTTAAATTTGGTTTCGTTTTGTTTGCTTTATTATATGTTAGGCAAGATATTGAGGTGGGTTTGAGACTTAGTTTTCAGGGCCGATAACCTTAATATATTGGCTAGATCCTAGGCAAGACATTCACAGTAAACAGAATATAGAGGAACATTCATGTCACTGATGATAAAAGAAGAAATAAAAAGGATTTTTTTAAGAAGATGATAATTGATCGTGGGCTTATAAGTGTTGGATCTTACTAATGACTCTGGTCTCTCTTATAGGAAGTAACTTTCAAACCCAAACTAACCTCCTTGTTACTAAAATTAGGATTCTGAATTGTAACAGTGGTTCTGAAAGCATTTAAGGCATGGAAAGCAGAAGCTGTTTTCCAAACACCATATTGAATATGGTGAAGGGCATCCATACTAATTTTTAACTTATTTAAGTAGCATAATGCATAACAAATTTAAAACAAACCTAGTGTGTGATTGCCCACTTTTAGTCAAGTGAGAGCCTGTTTAGACATGTCAAATTGAGTGGTGCCATTTCAGAATCATTGATGCAGAATCACTGGGTCCATTTTTTAGACTCTTCTTCAGAAAATTTAATTCTTCATCTGTAATGGAGACAATAGATGAAGACGAAGATGTGCAGGCTGAGAGATTCAGAGTGGAGAATGGTGCAAATGAATTTGACCTGGTCCAGCTGCATCGTCTCACAAAGACCTACCAGCTGATCCACAAGAAGATTATAGCTGTAAACAATATCAGCATTGGGATACCCGCTGGGGAGGTGAGGAACACTGCTTTGTTCTGAACGGTCCTTTATATTGTCCTATTAAATGACAAAAATCTTTATCTTTTCCTACTTTTTTTCTAGAAAGATGGAAGTCACCCCCTGAATATTTTGATGGATTCTGTATATAAAATTTACACACATCCATGTGTTACTTACCCTCTAAGTCTTCCCTCTTAACAGGGAGGATTCACCACATCCCAAGTCCTGATCCCCATCCCAAGCTGCTGTCCCCCCTGGGGGGGACTTTCAGTCAAGATGCCTGTGCAGGGTGCTCTCTTCAACTTTCAGTTTTCAGCCATCTGTGAAAGACGAGTGGTCAGAAGCAAGGTCCTAGAACTGCATCCATATTTATTCTTGCTGTTTTTATAGATGAAATATTGGGGCACCTATGTGGCTCAGTCGGTTAAGCATCTGACTCTTGATTTTGGCTCAGGTCATGATCTCAGGGTCATGGGATTGAGCCCCACATCAGACTCCACGCTCAGTGTGGTCTGCTTAAGGTTCTCGCTCTTTCTCTCCTTCTGCCCCTCCCCCCTCTCTCTCACAAATAACTAAATCTTTAAAGACAAAAAAAAAAAGAAATATTAAGGTAGCTTTGAAAGGAGAAAAAAAATGTGAGCATTTCTCTTAGTTTTTAGAGCAGACCTGCAAACCAAATGCATCAAATCTGTTCAACAGCATAAAGAAATTATTGCTTCAGCAGCTTATTCAGTAAAGTTGTGATTTTGTGTGAATAATGTGAAATCTATAAATATAATTACTTTGTCAAGTTAGCATATCCTACTTGTGGGATGTTTTGTCGTGTCACACAGATAATATAATATGTAAAATAAGTCCTATGTATATATACAAATGTTCAGATGGTTGAAGAAAAAAAGATATGTAAGTAACCATTTGTTTTAAAAGAGAAAGTTTTATCAAATGCCAACAGAACACTACAATATCCATGAGTAATTCCAATGATTTATTTTTCTTTATTATTTATTTCACCCAGGGAGAAAAAGGAAAGGGATGTAATAGTAACATGTCTTTGGTTTGGATTAAGATTTATATCTTTTTTTTTTTCTCTCCCAAACCAGTGCTTTGGCCTTCTTGGGGTGAATGGAGCAGGAAAGACAACTATCTTCAAGATGCTGACAGGAGACATAATTCCTTCAAGTGGAAATATTCTGATAAGAAATAAAACTGGGTATGAAAAACCATGGCTTCAAGTTATTGAGCACAACATAATGACATGAAAAAAATAATAATTAAAATGAACTCTTTGTTATTTTGTAGTTATATTGTTAAATCCTTAGGGAAAAAATAGCTATTCCAAGAGGTGGAAATTTTTAAATCTTTAAGTGTGATATGATGGTGGGATATTTTACCTTGTTTTTATTAGAATCACCAATCACCATGACCAAAATAGAGCTGCCTTCCCCACATTTGGGGACTAGCAGGGACATACCTTTTGAAACTCATCTGTGTCTTTGCTTCTCTCAACTCAGCTCCGTGGGTCATGTTGACTCACACAGCTCCCTGATTGGATACTGCCCTCAGGAAGATGCCTTAGATGACCTGGTGTCTGTGGAGGAACACCTGTATTTCTACGCCAGGGTACATGGAATTCCAGAAAAAGATATTAGAGAAGTGAGTACAAGTGTGAGAACTAGTTCCCTTGAAAACCATTACTGCTTCCGCTCCCTGCCTCCCACTCTCACGACTCAGTCGACATCTGGAAACCTGTGGCATTTTCTTGCTGTCATGACCTCTGAGGCAGTCTTCCCTTAATTGTGAATATCAGGTGGACGCCTTTGAACCCAGCTGCAGAAGCTCCTTGACCTGTGTTTGCTCAGAACTATCCAGTAAAGCATCACACTTGGCATAGGCTCAGGGCTGAGCATTGATTGGTGATGTCTGCACATCCTGCAGTGTTTAGATAAGTTCTGAACACGGGATTCCCTGCAAACGGCCCACATAAAATCGAACAGCTTCCATTTTGATTGTTTAAATGTGGTTTTGTACTTCACTGGCATCATTTGCTTTTTTAATGGAATGGCCAACCCTTAGGGCAGCTTTCTCTATTTCTGCAACCCTGGGGACCTGTTGAAATCCTCCTAGGATTCCACTCTTGGCCAGAGCTGTTTAGCTACAGAAATAGCCTCAAGAACCCACAATTCCTAAGTTAATGTGCTGAAGTTTTGATACTGGGTCATTTTTAAATAGACACAAAGCCTTTGTGACAACTTGCCCTCTCCATAAGAAGAAAGATGAAACGGCGAGCACAATCCAGTGCGTTGTGAAGGGTAGAATTCTGTTTTAGTCCAATCCAATTGTAAACACACCCACACATTTGGGGGGAAAAATGGGAAAAAAATCCCATTTGAAAATGAGCCTCCACAGAATTGTTTTTATGTCTTTAAGGGATTATTAATTTTTAGGTGGACCTTTGAAAGTAAAAATAAAATATGTTGGGTTTAAATGTTGGAATTGTTTTCAGTAGGTATTTCTTCATTATAGAACTTTCTTTCACAATTATCTTTTTTCCATGTAGTGCTGTTAGGGTTTTGGCAGGGGAAGGTCAACAACCTAACTCCTGCTTTCCACCCACAGACTGTACATAAACTCCTTAGGAGACTCCACCTGATGCCCTACAAGGACAGAGCTACCTCTTTGTGCAGTTACGGCACAAAAAGAAAATTATCCACCGCACTGGCCTTGATAGGGAAACCTTCCATTCTCCTGCTGGTAAGAGGATCATTGTGGAGAAGGGGACTGCATAATTAGACCCACATACCCAATATGTATGTAACAATTTATTGTCATCGTTGCTTTACTGAGGTCTCGCTATGTGCTGGTTATTTTACAAAACATTTTACATATACCACCTCATTAAGGGAATTTATTTTTTTTTTAAGATTTTATTTATTTATTTGGCAGAGAATGCAAGAGAGCACAAGCGGGGGAGCAGCAGAGGGAGAGGGAGAAACAGGCTCCCCGCTAAGCAGGGAGCCTGATGAGGCGGGGCTCGATCCCAGATCTCTGGGATCATGACCTGAGCTGAAGGCAGACACTTAACTGACTGAGCCACCCAGGCGCCCTCATTAAGGGAATTCCTATCAGCAAAGATCTATGGCTAGTCCATTTCAGAAGAAACACTTGTTGTGGCAACAGGAAGTAGCTGAAACAAATTTAAGATATTCTAATAAGTAATGTTACGGAATATGGAAGAATTTGATTGCCCATTATTGAAATCTGTTGTTAGTAAACGTATCAGGTGAACCAAAGTATTTTCCAACTTCTCCTAAAATGGAAAGACACAGTTTAGGGTGATGTGTTGTGCTAAAATTTCATTTCCCTATTACTTAAAAATATGAGTTACCTAGTTTGGGATGTGATTGACAATATGCTTTTCTATTTTATTTGAATTCTCTGGAGGGAAGAAATGCATTGCACGTTTATATTTTGGTTAAGAGCTGGAAAATTAAATTCATCACCTGGAAATACAAATTACACATCAAGGCGATCCATATGACATCCTGCTCTTCAGGCCAAACATTGCGAAGGGGCTTACTTCCGAGAAATGAAATTGCCTTTATTTGGAAGATCCCCTTCATTCAAGGAACTCCAAACTTCAGAAGAGTTTTAACTGTATGCAATACAAATTCACTTATAAATCACCACATTATTCCAGGGATTAAGTCCTACAGAGGACCAAATCATTTAAACCACCCATCTAAAGAATGCACAACCTATCTTTCTTTACCAGAAGCTTATAATGCATTACATCCCTACCCATCAATGCTTATGGTGGAATTTTATTGTCTAAGTGTCCCTTAACTTGAACAAAACAATCCTTAGGCATCCCTGTGAGATAATAGAGGTAAAGTACTTAAAATGTTTAAAAGTGCTATGCAAATGTTATATATTAATGAGCTGAACTGAAATACAGGCTGTGAGAGAAAGCTATTATATTTTCTGCCATATGCATTTGCCCTATATGCTGTCGTCTTCAAAAATAAGAGCAGTGACAAGATATCCTTACCTGTTTCCCCAAACCAACACTCATTCCTTTAACCTCTTACTATAAAGACAAGCCTCAGGTAATCCTATGTCCATACTCTCCACTGCAAATACATATCTTTAGTTATGACCTAATCTTGACCTCTAATTTGTTAATTTAACCATCTCTTAGAATCTATTATTGCTTGTTTAGATTGTCCATTTTTACATTTTGAATTTTGTGTCTGAACAATTCTCCAAAACATCATTTATTTTAAAATATAATTTGTATTTTCTACATTGCAATTTCTGCAAATCTTATTTTTATCTCTCCAAAGAGAATTCAATTTCAATTAATAACAGAATTTAAAATATACCTCAAACATATTAACTGAAAAATCAAATTGTGTTCTGTGGGCATCACAAACTGTATTATCACTCAAAGCCACAATTCTGCTATCAGGAGTAAGGTAGCAATCTTGTTGATGTAGCTTCAGATGTATCTGTGACAATGTAGTATTAACACAGAAACTCCACTTTGTCAGGAACTGATGCAGATCTTTTTCCAAAGAAATAAGAGACAAGTGTAAAGTAACAGGGTGTCAACTTCACTGAGACACTTTTTAAAACAGATTGACAATTTTAAATGATTAATTTTGAGCTTTTTGACAGCAGAGGAAAGAAGCCTATTAAGTATAAAACAAGTTAGTCACAGGACTTCGCAAAGTGATTTCTGTTCTAGGCAAGTGAGACACAGTGATTCATGTAAAGAACCCCATCAAAAATTAATTAATTTGATAAATTTTTCTTGTAACTTTCTGTTAAGGATGAGCCGAGCTCTGGGATGGATCCTAAGTCAAAACGGCAGCTCTGGAAGATCATTTCAGAAGAAGTGCAGAATAAATGTTCCGTCATCCTCACATCTCACAGGTAAACCAAGTGTGGGAACTTGAAAGCCATTGACAGGATTTTAGGAAGAGAGATGGGAAGAGATAATCCTATGTAGTATGTATTGATAATGAATCCACAATTGGATTGAAGTATTTTATGTTTATAGTCATAGGAGCAAGTCAGGCAGGTTTCATGTGAGAATCCATCTCCTATGGTGGGTAGGATAGGGCCTAAGCAATCATTTTAAAAACAAATTTCTCTTAGGGTGCCTACGTGGCTCAGTCTGTTGAGCGTCCCATTCTTGGTTTCGGCTCAGGTCATGATCTCATGGGTCTTGAGATCAAGCCCCGCTTCCGCGGACTCTGCTTGAAGATTCTCTCCCTCTGCTCCTCCCCACCGTGTGTGTGTGTGCCCATGCGCTTTGTCTCTCTCTCTCAAATAAATGAATAGTCTTTAAAAAGAAATTTAAAAATAAAAGGTAGAAACAAATTTCTCTTAAATTAAGAGGGACTTATGACTCTCTTAATTTAACTATTACTCCCTATTGCCATAAAGTTCATCATCCTCAACCTAGCATGAAAGACCTCTTGTCTGGCCTCATCTAAATTTCCAGTCTTTTTTTTCCTGTGACACCCCCACCCCATTCAGTCAATCTGAATGACTTAGTAATTCCACATACACTCACCACCCTTCCCTATCACCACATCCTCTCTCCGCCTGTGCTTTCTACCTGAAATGGTCTTTCACAAAATCCAAGTTCTCATCTTCCTCGCCTCCTCCATGAAGTAGACCCTTCCAATCAATTCAATAAAAAAGCTACTGAAGTATTTTATCTGTGCCTTTCTTGTAAGGTTAGCCTTGTATTAAAGCTATCCCTTCACTGCAATTATATAGTAGGAAAAGTTCTGGATTTATTTATAATTAAGAGATACATTCATATCCTAGCTTTGCCCGGCACACTATATGTTCTGAAGCCAATCTTTTCCTTTCCATTCACTTTTGTATGAAGTGGAGAGGATCTCTACGAGTTGTCATAGTTCTTGAAATGAGAGATTATATAATCAAGTACAGGTTAACTAGTTATAAATAACAAAGCATAAAAGCCAACTGAATATGGAATATGAAGAGTCATGAAAAAAGCTCAGGATTATTTTGGAAACATTTCTCAGGGAATGTAGGTCTTGAGCCTAAGCTTGAAAGAGGTTGAAAGAAATACTGTGTTTGATGAGAGGGCATTCCAGGTGAGAGAGACGGCTTCGAGCTGGAGAATAAAGAGTAATAAACCCTATGTGAAGACATTTAACTTGTATTTTAAAATGTATTTCTTGTGTCCTTCAAGGGAAAAGACATTTTAAGGAACTAAAATAGTATTTCTAAGGTGCCATAATGAAACATTTAAGCTTATGTTTATGAGCAGTTCTCTGTGCCCAGAATTCTGATGTGATTCTGTCTTTTAGCATGGAAGAATGTGAGGCTCTCTGTACCAGGTTGGCCATTATGGTGAATGGAAGATTCCAATGTATTGGATCTTTGCAGCATATAAAGAGCAGGTGAGGGGCACCTGGGTGGCTCAGTTGGTTAAGTGTCTGAATCTTGGTTTCGGCTCAGATTGTGATCTCAGGATCGTGAGATGGAGCCCCACATTGGGCTTTGCACTCAGCAGGAGTCGGCTTGAGATTCTATCTCCCTCTCCCTTTGCCCCTCCCCACAGTGCCCTCTCTATCTCCCTCTCTCGAAAACAAATAAATAAGTCTTAAAAAAAAAAAAAGCAGGTGAAGAACAATTGCGTTGTTTAGCATATGGTGTCAGGAAGTCAATCTAACAGTACTGTACTTACCTTTGAGGATTATTTAACAGCTTGTCCTGTAATGAAAAGTCAAGCTGGAAAGAAAAAGTTGATCTTTGATTCACCTTAAAGTTAAATTATCTTACTAAAACGTCTCAAAAAAAACTACAACATAAATACTCTCAGAAAGTAGTTTTCAAGAATTTACTCGATAACAAGTTAGACCTTGACAAGTACATAAAGGCATAGATTGTCATGTAGCGTGTTCATGTGCCATTTGCACAGGCTTTTAGTAAGCTGTTTAACATTTTTACTGCATTCACAACCTTTTAATCAAGAATACATTGGGGAAATGTGCACAAATATCATATTACCGAATTAAAATTAAATTAATATTTTATATTTGCGAGAGTGCATATGCATTTATACATATTCATGTTAATCTCCAAACTTCAGGGTGTTACTTTATACTTTCATCTGTATAACTCAGCTTCTTATAAGATAGTATTACCCAAGATAAGTAAGAAAAACGGATGAAAGCGACATTATAGATTGTTCTCAAAGAGTCTATTGTGACTTGTTTACATATTCTATTCTTGGGCAAACAGCTAGCGTATTGATTTATTACTCATTTTTAAAACCCCAGTGACTTTAGCCTTCACTTTGGACCCAAATCTCCAATGACTTGCCTTTTAAGACCTTGTTTGTTTTAAATTAGAAAATATTTAACCCTAGATATTGACATCAGTTGCCAATTCGTTGATGTCAACGGAAGCCAAGTTTTTATGTTTTCTTTCTAATGCAGCTTTTGTCCAAGGAGTGTGACTTTGTATAGTGCTAGAACTAAATAAAAAATCATGGCAACGCACTATTTCCAGTTGCAACATACCTTGAACTTTTATGGCAAAATGGCAGTCTTTATATAAGAAAAGGTGCTATAATGGTCAGCTTGGGTCCTGTTTCATTACCTAGAATTCCAGGGGAGTTATTTCAGCAAAGTATAACTCATATCACATTTTGCACTTTTTCTTTCTAGGTTTGGACGAGGATTTACTGTCAAGGTTCACTTGAAAAATACCAAAGTGAGCATGGAGGCCCTCACAAGGTTTATGCAACTGCACTTTCCAAAAACATACTTAAAAGTAAGTAGGAAATTGTCCTGCCTTTGATCTTGATTAGTTTTGATAGTCATAATCTAATATGGATGCTTGCCATTTTCAAGTTGAGCATAGCTTTATTATTAACCTTAATATATTTATTAATTCAAGATACATAAGATACTCTGGGGGCACCTGGGTGGCTCAGTCATTAAGTGTCTGCCTTCGGCTCAGGTCATGATCCCAGGGTCCTGGGATCAAGCCTCACATCAGGCTCCCTGCTCTGTGGGGAACCTGCTTCTCCCTCTCCCACTCCCCCTGCTTGTGTTCCCTCTCTCGTTGTGTCTCTCTCTGTCAAATAAATAAAATCTTAAAAAAAAAAAAAGATACATAATATACTCTGAAACACACTTAGTATGAACAAATAGGATCTTCAAATTAATTGTATAATTTTATAGCTATTTAAAAGTAATGTAGTCCTGGGGCACCTGGCTGACTCTATCTGTAGAACATGCGACTCTTGATCTCAGGGTTGTGAGTTAGAGCCCATGTTGGGTGTAGGGCTTACCTTAAAATAAATAAATACATACATACATAACATACATATATACATAAATAAAATGTAGTCCTTTTATATATCTTTATTTCTTCCTCACAAAGACTTTATGACCATATATTAGTTTTTGAGTTGTATACATAACTAGTTTACTAATTATATATGTTAAGGAACTGAGGGATGACAGATATTATATGATCAAGGATATTTCTTCTTACAAAAAAAAAAAATGTAGAGTTCCAGAATGTCATAGCTAGAGAAGATGATCTTCTTGCTCCTCTCATTTGGAAGATAAGCCCATAATGGTTTGAACAGAACTGCTTGGAAATCAAGTTCTTAATTCCCACACTAGTTGAAACATTGTTCACTTAATTTCATCTTGTGTGTATATATCCACACAATGGACAGGTACAGATATGTGTATATATCTCACATAGCACATACTTAAAATAAACGCATGTGACCAAAAAACCTATCTTTATAACATCTTGGATGTACAGGTAGTTTGTACAAGATGATTATAGCAAATGAATGTTTTTAAAAGAAATCAGGTGGGGGGGTGCCTGGGTAGCTCAGTTGGTTAAGCATCTGACTTAGGCTCAGGTCATGATCTCAGGGTCCTGGGATTGTGTCCCATGTTGGGCTCCTGCTCAGCAGGGAGCCTGTTTCTCCCTCTGCCTCTCTCCCCCACCCCCGCTTGTGTTTTCTCTCTCTCAAATAAATAAATAAATAAAATCTTTAATAAAATAAAAATAAGAGAAATCAGGTGTGGAATGGTGGAAAGAAATTTAAAGGCTTGGGCCGAAATCCAGCTCTGCCTGTATGATTTCCAGCAAGACATTTAAAGTCTCTGAACCTCCTTTTTCTCCTTTGTGAAATAGAAATAATGACATCTACTTCACAAGATTGGTGTGAGAAACAAATGATAAAATGCCCACAAAGCTATTTCATAAACTATAAGGCACCATATTAATGTGATGTGATTGGAGAGAGCAAAAGAGAGTGCATTTTTAAAAACAATTCTTTTATCTCTATAAAATACCTTTGCCTTGACCTCCCAAACCTCAGCTAACTTCTCCAGGAAATAATAGATTTTATGTTTCTTATCAAAGTCCATTTTCTACCATATAAATTAAAATCAAATTTAAAAATTATAGGACACTTTGCTTTACACAAATCACAACAGTGCTTTCTCTTTGGATGAATTTCCAGGTTGAAATCTGTGTTTATTCACTGAGTGATGAGATTACATTCACCTTGCTCTGTTCCTTGTGGACCAGGGCTATACAAAGCAAATGCAGTGATCACAAAAGTCTCATTTCTTTCTAAACAGACCATTCTTTACAAGTATGTGGTGGTTTCTAGATCTCTAGAGGAGAAATAGCAAGAGCAACATTTGGGGATTAAAAGTAAGTAAGACAGCCTGATTGAGGTGACAGATGTGATGCATCCACAGGTTAGGCAGTGAGCAAAGGAGTGAGAAGAGGAGGGGTTTCCAGCAACAGAAGTCTTGAATACCAAGTGAAATTCACAGTCTTGATCTGATCCATATAGGTTGCAGGGGTAGATGCTGGAGTAAGAACATATCTTGATCAAATAGTGCTCAGGAAAGATTCTACTAGCTGCTGTGTGCCATAATGTGTGAACGTATGCAGGTTCTAAGCCACGGAAGAGGCTGGGGAAGTTACTCAGATATGGAGTGGTGAGAATGGAGTTAACATTGGTGCAAATAGAGAGGAAAGGTTTAAATGTGAGACTCATCTTAGAGGGAAAACAAATAGGATACGATAACTGATTAAATATGTAGAAAAGCAGGATCTACTAGTAGATGGCGATACTATGGACTAAATAAAGAAATTGGAAAGAATTTTAGGGTGAGTTAAGAAAGAATGTGGTATTTTTTTTTTAAGATTTTATTCATTTGAGAGAAAGAGAGCTCTGGCACGAGTGGGCACGAGTGGATGGGGGGAGGGGCAGAGGGAGAGGGAGAAGCGGACTCCCCGCTGAGCAGGGAGTCAAATGTGGGGCTCCAGCCCAGGACCCCGAAATCATGACCTGAACAGAAGGCAGACATTTAGTCAACTGAGCCACCCAGGTGCCCTGAATGTGGCGTATTTTAATGAGATTTTTCCTTCACAATGCTCTTGAAATCTAACCTCTTTAGCCAATATAAATTGAATAGTTATAACTATCCCTAGCCTTTTAGAACACTTCTAACATTAAAACAAACAAACAAAAATTTCTAAATGTGATCTCTGAATTGAGCTGAGCATAATCTGACATCTAAAATACCATTTCACAATATTTTTTCCTAGGCAAGACTATAAGGACTTTATAAGTACACAGGAATGTAGAATACTTTGGAATTTTCATTAGGTTTTTAATTTGTTTCCTCTTTGACGTGTGTAAAACTTTTCATCTCATCTTTGCAGGTTGTTAGCTGCAAAACATAGCCATCCTTTACACTGATTGTCATGATTGGCAATGGAATGAATTTCAGTATTAGCTCTTGGTCAAGTTATGTCTAGTCAACTCAATATTACCTGACATTGCAGAATAAATTTTTCCCTTTTGTCCCCACAGGATCAGCACCTCAGCATGCTAGAGTATCATGTGCCAGTCACGGCAGGAGGAGTAGCAAACATTTTTGATCTGCTAGAAACCAACAAGGCTGCTTTAAATATCACAAATTTCTTAGTGAGTCAGACTACCCTGGAAGAGGTAAGCGGGATACCACATTCCATGTGCATAATGTCACATATTAATTATTAAACATTCTGTTTATTTCTTTTTAATAACATTCAGTGTGTTTATAATTGACACAGTATCTAAGCTTGCATCTGGAAAACTTAGCTTAATTTATTTTTAACTGTATTTTGGGATGTTCAAAAAAAGTGTGAAAAGCATTAATTATTTTTTAATGGAGAAAAGAGGATTTTTCCTTTCTACAAGACATTTCTATCCATTAGGTTATATGAATACATAAAACAACAAAATGTTATTTTCACCTGTAAAACAAATAGATATTAACACTTTCCTCACTTTCTCCTTGTTAAGTTTCTTTCTTCCCCCCCACCCTTGGTAGGCTTCTTAAATAACATTATTCATTGGCTTCCTGGGTTAGCATAGGATGGGGGTTTCTAGAGAAAATTCAGTGCCAGACCTGTAGACCTGCTTAGATTCAGGCAACCAAAGTGGTAAATGCAGATTTTTTTTGTTTCACTCATATCATCTGTCTTAATTACTTTATATTCAATAACTAGAGGCTTTACGGGTCATCCTTCATCATCTTTGCACCATGTTAATTTTGTTAATTTTGTATAGCTCAACCAACCTGATGTATAGAACATTTAATAACATCTATCGTCACGACGGGTCTAAATGTTAGGCCTCAGGGGCCTCTAAGTGCTGCATTTTATGGACAATTTTTTATGCGGGCTTTAGGCAATTATGGCTTTACTGACCCAGAAAATTTACCCTTTGACTTATAATCAACTACTAGGACCATGTCTGACACAAAGTAGACTCTCAGTTTCTAGAGGAATCTATAACTAACAGACTTAATGATTTTAAACCAAGTAATAAAGGTCTGTCTGTTAAATAATTGGCTTTCTGAACATAATGTGGGCTCTCTATACAAGTTTTATTTTAGTACATTAACTCTTGAAACTAGTGAAATTTCTCTCAACATCATCATATAAACATTTGTTAATAGCTTGGCTTGGGTTCCTGGATTATACTTGATAGAGATATTAATGTAAATCTTATAAATACAGATACGTGGTTATAGATATTTAATTATAGCTTTAGATTTATAGTGATTATAAGTTGTAGATATAGGTTTTATTTTCAAACCCCAGTTAAATTTTTTTAAAGATTTTATTTATTTAATTTTGAGAGAGAAAAAGAGCGTGAGTGGGGTGAGGGGCAGAGGGAGAGGGACAAGCAGTCTCTGCAGCGAGCACAGACATGGGGCTCGATCCCATGACCCTGAGATCTCAACCTGAGCTGAAATCAAGAGTGGGATGCTTAGGGGTGCCTGGGTGGCTCAGTTGGTTAAGCGACTGCCTTCGGCTCAGGTCATGATCCTGGAGTCCCGGGATCAAGTCCCACATCGGGCTCCCTGCTCAGCAAGGAGTCTGCTTCTCCCTCTGACCCTCCCCCCTCTCATGCTCTCTCTATCTCATTCTCTCCTTCAAATAAATAAATAAAGTCTTAAAAAAAAAAAAAAGAGTGGGATGCTTAAGCAATTGAGCCATCCAGGCAACAGCCCCCCACCCAGTTAAATTTGAATATCTAAAAGGAATACTAGTGAAAGTGTGCATTTCTGTGTGGACATATCCCTATAATATCTAGTTTTCTTCTTTTTTTTTTGTCTTTCACTGTGTGTGTGTGTGTGTGTGTGTGTGAATTAACCTTATTTCTTCGTTTGGCTTACCAAACACTAACGAGTTTATTTCCCTTGAAAAATCAGGTTTTCATCAACTTTGCCAAAGACCAAAAGTCCTATGAAACTGCTGATACCAGTAGCCAAGTTTCCACCATAAGCGTTGACTCACAGGATGACCAGACAGAACTGTAATACCACCAGCAAAATCAAGCTCAGCAAATGGCCAATGGCTTCCTTTTAAAGAAGAGCCACAGAAGATACTGCTTCCTCAAACTATCTTCATTTTAAAGTCGTATACTCTATGGAAGGTACAATTGTGTAAGAGTAGCAAGTAACTAACTGTAAGTGGAAAGTTTTTTTTCTAAAGTCAGTGAATGTTGCTACCGAAATGAATTTTGGTAAACTCAATACTCTGAGTGTGCTAATGTATATATTGGTGGTTACAATGCAAAGGGGAAACCATTTGAAGATAAATGTCTTAATTTATTACTTTTAATAAAAAGACAGCTTAAAAGGCATGGTTATTAGTAGCTGAAAAGTAAGAGTGGAGAAGAAAAGTAAGATAATTTGGGGTAGATAGAATTAGGAGAACAAACAAAATAATTTATTTCCAGAAAGCAACAGAATGAGCATCATCATCAGGCAGAGATTAACAATGGCAGGAAGCAGTGGGCACAAGGTCTGCAATGTACATGGTATGTCATTTTCAGTGCCTGTAAATATGTGGGGATATGCTGAACCCCAAAAGAGTGCCTTTCCCCAAGAATGCCATAGGAGACAGTTTACCCTGGTGGTAAACAGAACTTTGATTTATTCCTGCCAGGCCTTAACAGTAGTAAAGTAGCAAAAGCTACTTGTTCTTCACGGGAAATGGGTGTGTCAGCTGAACAGATACAAATCCTAAAAACTGATAGGAAATGCATGTGCTGCCGGCAGGCAACATTTTTTTAAGCTCTTACAGAAACCCTCATGTTGTGGGTCTCTCTTGCAGGAAACATTCCTGTGGAGAGAAAATGAATATGGAGATAAATTTCAGCTAATCACCTGGCTAACCCAGAATCATGCATATGGCTATAGGATAGACTTCATAATAATGCCAAATTATATGGCCCTTGGGGATGGGGTTTTATGTAACGTGTGTGTGTGTGTTTTGTGTGCATGTGTGTGTGTGTGTGTGTATGCACATTTGTCAACTTTGGCACGATTGTATTGGTTTCAAAAACCAATAAATTCAAAGTTTAGGAAAATAATTCATGAAGTCATTTCATTTGTTAGAGAAGATTCAGGAACCTAAAAATTGGAGTCATACGACCTACATGGTCCCATGTGATCAGGTCCCTGCTCACCTCTCCACCTTCATTCCTTTCTTTGTCTTCTTCTTCTTTAGGGTATGGCCATGCTGGCCTCTTTTCAGTTTTTCCAGTGCACCAAACCCCTTCCCATCTCTAGACCCACTACTTGAAATGTTCTTCCCTCCTCTTTGTTGCTAGACTATGCTAAAAGTCCTCAGAAATGTTAATCTTTCTCACAGAAGCTTTCCTTTTCTACTTCCTCAGTTTAAGTCCAGTCCCTCTGTTTTAATACTGTATTTTATTGTACCTCCTACTTTTCTGTCAGAACATGCATCCTAATTTGTAACATATCCAGACTAAAAATACACATCTTAACAGATGGCAATAGAATTTCTCTTAGGATAGAAAAAGCCTGTATTGAGTATAATATGTAGATAAGGCTTTCGGAGAAGAAGTTGTAACTCAGAGAGCATGGATGTCTTCAGGAGCCCAAATGACAAAAAAAGGTGGTCAGCCTCCATGAAAGAATAAAAGGATTTGTTTTTTGTTCATGGTGTTTGTTATTGTGGGTGTTGGCTGGTTGCCTGCTTGTTGCTGAGCAATGGTAAGAAGGGAAGCAAAGGGCAAGGAGAGAAGTGGAGGAAGGAGAAAGCAGGGAAAGCTGAGTATTAAAGGGAGAGACTAAAGTCCAGTGAGAAGGTGAAGTGGTTGAATGGACTTTTAAAACCATCAATATCCAAATATATTTTCACATTCATTCACTGTGCAACCATGCTGTGAACTGTCCTCATGATTACTAAATCTTCATTAAAGTCAACCACACTTACTAATGAGTGTCAAGTAAAAATTGAGGAATGGATGGGTGGATGTCTTCTTTGAAAGACGTGAAGAACAAAATCCAACAATACATTAAAAAAATCATTCACCGGGCGCCTGGGTGGCTCAGTTGGTTGAGCGACTGCCTTCGGCTCGGGTCGTGATCCCGGGGTCCTGGGATCGAGTCCCGCGTCGGGCTCCCTGCTCTGCGGAGAGCCTGCTTCTCCCTCTCCCACTCCCCCTGCTTGTGTTCCCTCTCTTGCTGTGTCTCTCTCTGTCAAATAAATAAATAAAATCTTTAAAAAAAAATCATTCACCACAACCAAATGGGATTTATTCCTGGATACAAGGGTCATTCAGTATTCACAAATCAATCAACATGAAACATCATATCAATAATAGAAAGGATAAAAACCATATGATCATTTCAGTAGACTCAGAAAAAGCATTTGACAAAGTACAACATCCCTTCATAATAAAAGCTCTCAACAAGGTAGGTTTACAGGTAATATACCTCAACATAATAAAAACCGTATATGAAAGACTCACAGTGAACATCATACTCAATGGGGAAAAACTGAGAGCTTTCTCCTGAAGGTCAAGAACAAGTCAAGGATATCCACTCTCACCACTTTTATTCAACATAGTAATGGAAGTCCTAGCCTCAGCAATCAGAAAACAAAAGGCACAAAAGAAGTAAAAGGCACCCAAATTGGTAAGGAAGAAGTAAGACTTTCACTGTTTGCAGACAACATGATGCTATATATATAGGAAACCTGAAAGATTCCACCAAAAAAAAACTATTAGAACTGAAAAATGAATTCAGTAAAGTCATAGGATACAAAATCAATGCGCAGAAATCTGTTGCATTTCTATGCACTAATAATGAAGCAGCAGAAAGAGAAATTAAGAAAACAATCCCATACAATTGCACCAAAAATAATAGATACCTAGGAATAAAAGAGGTGAAAGACATGTACTTTAAAAACTATAAAACACTGATGAAAGAAAATGAAGAGGACACAAACAAATGGAAAGACATTCCATGCTCATGAATTGGAAGAACAAATATTGTTAAAATGTCTGTACCATCTAAAGCAATTTACACGTTCAATGCAATCCCTATCAAAATACCAACAGAACTGGAACAAACAATCCTAAAATTTATATGGAACCACAAAAGACACTGAATAGTCAAAGCACTTTTGAAAAAGAAAAGTGAAGCTGGAGGGATCATAATTTCAGACTTCAAGTTATATTACAAAGTTGTAGTAATCAAAAGTCACAAAAACAGACACAAAAATGTGGTCCTGTCACAAAAATAGACACATAGACCAATAGAACAGAATAGAAAACCCAGAAATAAACCCCCACAATTACATGGTCAATTAATCTTTGACAGAGCAGGAAAGAATATCCAATGGAAAAAAGATAGTCTCTTCAAGCAATGGTATTGGAAAAACTGGTCAGGTATAAGCAAAAGAATGAAAATGGACCACTTTCTTACACATTACACAAAAATAAACTCAAAATGGATTAAAGACTTAAATGTGAGACCTGAAACCATAAAAATCCTAAAAGAGAGCAGAGGCAGTAATGTCTCTGACATTGGCGATAGCAACATTTTTCTAAATATGTCTCCTGAGGCAAGAGAAATACAGCAAAAATAAACTATTGGGACTATATCAAAATAAAAAGCTTCTACACAGCAAAGGAAACAATCAACAAAATTAAAAGGCAGCCTACTAAATGGGCAAAGATATTTGCAAATGACATATCCAATAAAAGGTTAGTATCCAAAATATATAAAGAACTTCTACAACTCAACACCAAAAAAACACAAATAATCCAATTTAAAAATGGGTGGAAGATATGAAGAGACATTTCTCCAAAAAGACACCCAGATGGCCAACAGATACATGAAAAGATGCTCAACATCACTGATCATCAGGGAAATGCAAATCAAAACCACGATGAACTCTCACCTCACACCTGTCAGAATGTCTAAAATCAAAAGTTCAAGAAACAACAACTGTTGACAAGGATGTGGAGAAAAAGGAACCCTTGTGCACTGGTGGTAGGAATGCAAACTGGTGTAGCCTCTGTGGAAAATAGAATGGAGTTTCCCCAAAATGTTAAAAATAGAACTACCCTACAATCCAGTAAACACACTACTGGGTATTTACCAAAAAAAACCAAAAACACTAATTAAAAGGGACACATGCACCCCTACGTTTATAGCAGCATTATTTACAATATCCAAATTATGGAAGCAGCCCAAGTGTCCATCAATAGATGAATAGATAAAGAAGTTGTGGTATATATGTGCAATGGAATATTATTCATCCATAAAAAAGAATAAAATCTTGCCATTTGCAACGACATGGATAGATCTATAGAGTAAAATGCTAAGTGAAAAAAGTCAGAGAAAGACAAATACCATATGATTTCAATCATCTGTGGAATTTAAGAAACAAATGAGCAAAGGGAAAAAAAGGCAAGACAAACCAAGAAATAGAATCTTAACTATAGAGAACAAACTGCTGGTTACCGGAGGGGAGATGGGTGGGGGGATGGGTGAAATAGGTGATGAGGATTAAGGAGCACACGTGTTGTGATGAACACTTGAGTGATGTATGGGAGTGTTGAATCACTATATTGTACACCTGGAACTAATAAAACACTGCATGTTAACTATATTGGAATTAAATTTTTTTTTAAAAGTGCAAAACAGTGACTGCTTCACCATAGAGCAGCCTAAAGTCAGAGGCAACCCTGAGACAGAGGCCTGGATATGCGGAGTGGAGCTTCTGACCCCATAGGTGATGGATCTGGGGGCTCGCAACCAATCTTATCTACCCCTCCATAGGCAGGGAGGCCCGAGCTGGCCTCCACACTGTAGACATTGCACTTTGATTTGAATGTTCATTTAGACATGAAGCTCTGTGAGGACAGAAAATCTATTTTGATCTTCCCAATTTTCCCACCCACACACACAATGAATATTTGCGGCACTCGACAAATATTTGATGGTTAAATGGATGAATAAATAAACGAATGAGAAATAAAAAAGAAGTTGGCATGATTGGTATGAAAAACAAGCTTCCTTTTTCAGCATAAATCTCTGAAATGCGGTAAAGTTTCCCAAGGGGTAGTTTATTCATGGAGAAGAAAAAGGAAAGATGATGCTTTATTCCAGATTAGATATTACAGTGAGTCCACTAGCGTGGGAGGATTTTGGTATCTTCTTGGGAATCAGAATTCTAATGCTTTGCTTTTGTATATTTCTGCCCATTATTTGTTCTTTGTCTTTTTGTCTGTAAGGATGTACGGCATAAGAGTTTCATGACATCTTTACATATAAGTAAGGAACATACATCAAAACGTGTTTGAACCCACATCCCTTTGGATTTCTCTGCAATAGAGAAAATGTTTTGAGAATTCCCAGTTCTTGGAGGACTGCGTCCACTCTGGATAACACGAACAGAATCTGCTTTTTCATATGAGTTATGTGAATTACTTCTGAGGATTGTGGCAGTCTTCAATTCACCTATAAAACCTGAATATTAAAACATTTGGTGCAAAATCAGAAGAATAGAAAAATGATATGTACAACTATCTCCAATGATGCTCTCTGCCTGAATGATGGATCCATTCTCCTCAGAGATAATCCCTTACTCGAACAGCAGGTGTCCTCCTGGGCGAGGGTAGGGGTGACAGAGCAGGTTTGCATTCTCCTAACCCCCACAGGACCTTGGAGGCCTGCCTGCTTCATTAATGTAAGCTTCTCGATGAAGTTTTTAAATATAATAAGGCAAGTTAAAAGTGAATGATATTATTTCCTTTGACATCATTTGTTATGAAATTAATCCCATCCCTCCCTTGCTTATAAACCCAGACTGGTTTTCTGTAATCTGTAAAATGAAACGCAGGCTCTTTAACCAATCCTCAAAGTATTTTATTATCCAGCTCCCAACGCTTCTACTTCTCTTCTCCATGTAGTCTGTGCTCCCACTTCAATGCATTTCTTGCTGTTTTCTATTGTTAGACCTTTTTTCGGTTCTATGGCACTTTGCTCACACTACTTTCTTCTTGAAAGACCCCTTCCCTGTCCCCACTTAGCTTTTATCTAGAAATTGCTCTTAATCTTAGTTACCACTTTTCTACTGTGTTTTCCTTTTAAGGAAACCTGCCCAGAAAACCTCAGGCTGAGCTAATTGTTCTATCCTCTGTTACAAAAGCATTTTGTGCAGGGCTCTGCAGGAAGCTATCCTGTGTTGCCTTCCTCTTTCCACTACATTCTAAGTTCCTTAGAGTGGTGAACTCTATTCCTTCATCCTTGTATTGCCCACATCCAGCACAATATCCACATGTTGTTGCTCAATAAATCTCTGAAAGACCAAAGAAGTCCATGTCAATTTAGAAATATTTTCATAATTTTTGTTCTAATTTTTTTGTGATTATGTTTGTTTTTAATTTTAGAAGAGTAGCCATGAAAATTTAAAGTTAACTGCTGGGGGAAAATATGCAGATGGCCAATATTTTAAATTAAAGTGTTGATCCCACATAAAACACAAATCAATAAAATGCCAAACATTGGACATACTATTATTTTATTGATAGTATTGCCTAATACAACATTTTCCCAATGATATTAAAATAAAAATACTGTTTAAAATAAAATACTTTTCACCCAGATAGAGTGATGCTTAATCACCCTTGTTGCAAAGTGGAAATACCAAGCTAAGTTATATAGTTATAATAACAGCAGCTACCACTTACTGACAATTGTTATGTGTGAAACACTGGGTCAAGTGTGCCATATTTATTGTATTTTTATTTAATTCTGACAGCATACTTCCAACTTACTAACCCCTTTCTATTAACCTCAATTTCCCACTGGAAATTGGGAAAAGGTCGTTATCTATTCCAGAATAATACAGCAACAAAGTAAATTTGACTCCAGGAACTATATTCTGACATAGATAAGAAAGAAAGAAAGAGAGAGAGAGAGAGAAAGGAAGGAAGGAAGGAAGGATGGAAGGAAGAAAGAAAGAAAGAAAAAAAAAGAAAGAAGAAAAAAGAAAAGAAAAAGATTGACTATGCTGATTTAGATACATAAGTACACCAATAATTTAGGTATGATATATTTATGTGTGTGTTGACCTGGTAAGTGAACTGGCCCCGGGGGGCCCTAATTACTGTTCCCTTGACTACTGCAACACAGATCTCTGGCATGAATGAAAAGACCCTGTCCCTGACTATCCTCTTCCCCCCAGGAACCTTCTGGAAAAACCCTAGCCTTCAATTCTGCCTCCTCTGAAATTCCTCACAAAGAAATCCAACCATGTTAACTAGACATACAAAGATTTACTAAACATTTACATTTATTTTAACTTAAAAGAGTTTGCTTGGTACTTACTGGGATTTTGCTGTTGTTTTCAATAGCAAATAATTTTGTTATTTGATTTATTTATTTCCCCATCTTATATCTGTTTTTCATTTTTATGTTTTATTATTCCATTCAAAGGGAAACAGAATCTCCCAGTGTAAGGAAGCCAGCACTATGAAATGGTATATGCCCTAAACAATTTCTGTCCAAAGTGGCCCTTTTGATACCACAAAACAGATTTTCAATTCTTGTTACCTGGGGCCCATTGAGAAGTCTCTAGGAAAAGAGGAAAGCCTCCCACTTAAACTACTGCTCTTGGCAACTCAGAATCCTCAAAGGCAAAAGCTCCAATAACCAGCCCAAAAGAAGTATTTAGTACTACCAGAGAAGTTTTCCTTTCCTTTGTCTGAAACAATTCAGCCAGTAAATGAAGATATTTGTTAATTAAATATTATTGGACTAAAAATTTGGAAGCAAGATGCCCCAACAAATGCACATGGTAGTTCAAGAATGAAACAAATGGAAGGTCCTAGCAAAGGAAAACCTCAGATATAACTCGAGATTTAAATCCTATAAATTTCTGTCAGATTCTTTAGCGAGAGGGACAAACACACATTAACTAAGCTAAAAATTTTCCTTTTTACACTAACCTGCTTTAAGAACTTACCTGATCCCTTTTTAGGTAAAGCTTCGGAAGTATTCTCCCATTACAGAGGTCTTCCCAAAACCCTTCCTTGAGAATGAAACTAAAGTATGGCTCATCTTATTAAATAATTTATCTTATTAAAAGGGGAGCTTATAACCTATCTTAGCAAGTATGACCTGTCTAGCGTATCAAGAGTCCTCCATGAATAGAGGATCTATAATACGACCTACATGTGTAAAATATGTTATCTATTGAGTACAGAGAGTTAAACACTTTCTAATTAATAGTAGTATTCTTTTGCAAATCTAAGGAGAGAAAATAGGCTGTCATAGTATAATGGACCTTGTAAGTTGGCCCCCATTTATCCTCACCTTCTGTTCTCATGTTCATGAGCCATCAGTTCTTACTTGAGTGTGCATAGGACCTATGACTTGCTTCTGACCAACAAAATATGGCAAAGGTGATTACATCACACAAGACTATAACATCTGCCTTGCTAGGAGCCTCTCTCTCTCTCGCTGGCTTTGATGAAATAAGAGGCCAGATTGACTTGGCAAGGCATTGAAGGCAGCCTCTGGCCAACAACTGACAAGGAACTGGACTCCGGCTGACAGCTAGCAAGAAACTGAGACCCTCAGTCCCATGAACTGCAAGCATGTGAAGGCTGCTAACAATCACCTGAGTTTGGAGACAGGTTCCTCTCCAATTAAGCATGCAAATGATAAATAGCCCTGGTCAATACTTGCATTGCAACTTTGTTGATAACATTCTTCCTTCAAATAATCCTTCCCAGAGTTACTCATTACTCATTACTCACTTAAGTATGCTGTTAACGATCCTATTCACCCTGGTCTTCGGGATGAGATAAGATATTAACTCCTTTACTAAATTTTGTCCATACCTAAGTTATAAGTTATAGAAGGTCATCCTTTGGACCGATCCATATTTTATCAGCCACTGATGGACTAATCTCAATTTAATAATTGCTAAGTTATATTATAAGGTATATAATTTCATTTTTTGTAATGCAACTTTATATGTGTAAAATCACCTGACCTCACAGGAACCCCACGAAGTGTTATTGCCCCAGATGAGAAAATAGGATCAAAGCGATTAAATAACTCACTTAAAGCAACAGACACATGTATTAGATTATAGTACCTAGTAATATTTTGTGTGTGTCTTAAATTCTTTCCCAGTCTCTCTTTTCTGATTTCTGTGGTTTTCTTGCTCCTATGCAAGGTTATCTCCATGAGGCTGCCAATGATGGTGGCCCCATACCATCCCAGCAATTAGGGTGGGCACCTGACCCAGGATGGCCAGAGTACCTGATTTCTCTTGACTGCTTTATTAGTTTAGAGATTAACATATGACCCAGTGAAGTTAGTCAATCATTCTCAAATTAATATTTAAATTTTGGAGGGAGAGATATTTCCTTTTCCTGGGATTGCTAAACTGGGTAGAGATGAGTCTGGGGCTCCCATCTTATCCATAACATGGAAAGAGCTTGCATCCCTAATGAAGTCAAGCAGAGACAAGCAGAACTGACAAACAGAATAATGGACCAAGTCCTGCCGACATTTATTTAGCCACAGAATCCAGCCAAGCCTGAAGGACTATTTGGGCAGCTATGGGGGACACACTGTAGGGAGGCAAAGCAGAAGTCAGGCCAATCTAGGAAACTAGTGCAGCAAAATTAGGCAGTAGTTGTAGAGATGGTGAGAAATGGCCAGATTCTGGATATGCTTTGAAGGCAAAGTTATAATATAACTTACTGCCAAATTAGCAAGGAATGTGTAAGAAAAAGGGGAGTCAAGGATGAATTCAAGGGTTTTCACCTGAGCAACTGTGTAAATGGAATTGTCATTTGTTGGAGAATGGGGAAGCTGGAGAGGTAAAGGCAGGTTTAGGAGGGAAAATCAAGAACTGGGGTTAAGGTACATTAACTTTGATAGGCTTATTAGACATTCTAGAGGAAATGTTGAGTGAGCTGATAGATCTATATATCTGCAGCTCAGGTAAAGGTCCATACTGGACAACAGGGGGTAAGTCATTGGTATATAGATGGAAACTCAAGCTACAATTCTGGATGGGATTATTCAGGGAGGTGAGTGTGTCTAAAGCAGAAAAACAATCTAAAGAGAGCATCCTGGGGCATTATACTGTTTTTGAGGGAGAGAGGAAGATCCAGAAATATTTTGTAACATGCAAGTCAAGAAAGTATTTCTTAAAAGTAGAGAGTGACTAGGGCACCTGGGTGGCTCAGTTGGTCAAGCATCTGTCTCTTGGTTTCGGCTCAGGTCATGATCTCAGGGTCGTGAGATCAAGCCCCGCTTTGGGCTCAGGGCTCAGCATGGAGTCTGCTTGAGATTCTCTCTCCCTCACCTTCCCTCTGTCTCTTCCTCTGCCCTCCCCTGTTTCTCTCTCTCAAATAAATAAATAAAATCTTAAAAAAAAAAAAGTAGGGACTCACCTTGTCAAGGCAGCTGCTAAGTAAATTAAAATAAGAACTGAAAATTGGCCATCTGATTTGACATATTCATGTGTGTCCTTGACAAGAGAAGTTTCTGTGGAATGATAGGTAAGAAAGCCTCAGAAATGAGTGCAATAAAAGATAGGAGGTAAAGTGGACATGATGTATATAGTTAACTTTTTAAGGGAGTAAAGGAAAGGGGAGCAGAGAAATAGGTGGTAGTGGGAGGGAAATTACCAGTTACATCAGAAGAGGGATCTCACATGTTCTTATTGGGGCAGGAAAGGGTCAAGTTTGCCTGTGATAGCGCCCTCTGCCTCTGATAGTCTTTGGAGTGGGCAATGCCCCCTGCTTCTTGGGTACTATTTTCCCCATAGGACTGATGAGTAAAGCCTGTACTGACATAACGTGTAATCTGGTCTTTCTTGGCTTGGTCAGAGCCTGATAGTACTTCCTGGCTGACTCCTTCCTCTCCCTGAGCAGAGCAGTTCACCCTTAGCTCAGAGGTCACCTGGTCCTCCCAGGGGGACACCATGATAGGAACACTGCTCTCAATGCAGGGACCACGCCACGCTCCACTGAAGGTGGCTACACTGAGACCCAACACTCCTTTATTGTACCATCCTGCTCAGGCTAGTTTACTTTGATGATGCCTATCCCAGAGTGATAGACAGCAGCTCGTCTACATTAAGTTTATTTGATGAAATACACATTAAGTTTATTTGATGAAAATTTAACACCCAAGGACACCCATGCTCCCATGGCAAAACCCAGAGAGTAGAAAATTATCATTATGTTCATTCTCCTCTCCTCTTACCTTCTCTTTCTTCCTTCTCCTACACTTAATTCCCCAAAACAGAAAGCAGGCAAGCTTTCTCTACATCTGATCCCCCTTCCATAAGGAACAGCAAATCCTAAGACAGAAAATATTTTCTTTTCATTATAAGAAAACCCTGTGATCTTGAACTCATTCTCTAGTTTTCCAGGCTAGCTTATTAATTTAAATGGGTCAGAGAGAGGAAAGTCAAAGAAATATAGCAAATCCATTCTTAAAATAATGCCCTGTCCTTCAGAGTCATTCTCCTGCCACATATGCCTATTGTGTTTGTTATAAACTGAAGAGTACCTTGGCTTTTTCCTCCACATTTTTTTCCAGAACTTTTCCACTTGCTAATTTTCTCCTCTATAATCTTCCCACCCCCTAGCAGATACATGCCTCGGGCTACACGGGAACGACATGATAATCAGAGAGACAAATGAGAAAAAGCTCCAAAGGAAAGGGCTACAGCAGGTCTATCCAGACAGATCATTCCACACAGACTGGCTTGTGTTACTTTCACTACACCTCAGTTCTGCAGGCTCAGAATCATGCCTTTACAGCATAAAGGGGACATATCTCCCATGGGTGGACTGCACATTAAAGTCCAGAACACTGATGGATAAAACATGAGTGTCAGATTATTGATTTACAATGAGAACTTGAACTGAACATTCCTATCCCCCAGCTGATGCATTTTCTCTCCCCTCAAGCACACTGCCTAGGAAGTTCAAGCTTTCATCAGAAGGTTGCTTGCTGAGAATAGACTCAGGTCAAGTTGAGTTAATTATATGATTCCAACATTTAATGTCATCAAGCCTCTAGCCTGGAGCATCCATTTCCATAGTGTGATATACCTTCAAAAGACCCATCCTTCATTCTGGAAAATTTCTTCCCTCAGCTCAGGGCTGAGTGAGCCCTGAGTCCTGTTGTCTTTTGTCTCTGAGAAGCTCTTTTCAATGCTTCTATGACCAACAAGCTTCCTTTTTGACAAAACTTATTTCTTTAGACATGATAATACAGCACTTTCAATCAAGATACAGTTTTTCAAATGTAGTGATTTTGTGTCTTCATTATTTATTGATTATAAAACTTAACTCAGAGCAACGTGCCCAAACTTCCCTCATAATTAGAATCACTTAGGGCCCTTCATTAAATATATATATATTTATATATATTATATATAATTATATATATAAATATATATATAAAATTATATATAATTATATACATATTACATATATATGGGCGCCTGGGTGACTCAGTAGTTAAGCATCTGCCTTTGGCTCAGGTCATGGTCCCAGGGTCTGGGATTAAGCCCTGCATCGGGCTCTCTGCTCAGCAGGGAGCCTGCTTCTCCCTCTCCCTCTGCCTGCCACTCCCTCTGCTTGTGCTCTCTCTGTCAAAAAAATAAATAAAATCTTAAAATAATAATAATTATATATACACACACACACAGATTTTCAGGACTTTCCCTGGAGATTCTGATTCAGTAGGTCAGTGATTAGGGGACAATTTGTATTATTAACAAGCACCCATGTGATTTTTATCTACAGGGAAACTGGAGAACAATTGTTTTAGAAGACAATCTAACGTGCCTTATTTCTGTGTTCTTGACTGGGCTCCTCATTATGCCAGCCTATACCAACAGCACATACATGTATCTACACTTAGCTCAAAAAATTGACCATATCAGATTTAAGAGATAGCATAAAACAAGGATTAGAGAATTGCTTCCCAAACTTAGGTATACATATGAATTGCCCAGGAATCTTATTAAAACACAGATACTGATGAGTAGGTCAGGTATGAAGCCCAGGATTGCTCCTCAGACACACTTTGAGACTAGAGGTTGACCTTGGAAACAATTGTCTTGGTTCAACTCCCGGTTTTGAAGTTCATCACCCAGTTTTGAGGTTCACTTCAAGTTGACGTAGCTGGGTGACCTTGGACATTTTACTTAGCCCTTCTGTAACTCAGTTTCCTTGTTTTAAAAGTGGAGATAATGCTAGTATCTACCTCACAGGATTGTTATGAGGATTGCATGGATGTCACAAGTGCTTAGAAGAGGCCCTATGGTAAGTTCTGCATAAATGATAACATTCATTAATATCTTGGTTCCACAGCTTTTTTTCAGCTATCAAATTTTGCAATCAATACAAATTTAAAGACATTTTTGTTTATAGTGTGTCTTCTAGAGGGAAAAAATCATAAAAGCAAAATTTTTTATGGATGACGTGGTGACCCTTTATGCTTAATGTAACGGTTTTATAATGACCTCTATGCAGTTTATTGATTCCAGGAAGCCCCTTAACTGAATTTCATTAAGCCCATTCCCCTTAAGGTATCTTTTCAAGCAGAAAAGAGTTATAACAGAAGACCGCTAATTGACAAAATCATTTCCATCTTAGTCTGAACTGCAGTTGTTATGAAACTATTCCTTTGCTTCATTTTTTTCAGGTTAAATATTCACAAGAAAGGATCAAAAGTATATCTTTTTGTCTTCAAAAAATAATTTCCCTAATTTACGATGATAAACTCAGCTCAATTTGGCACATATTGGAACTCAATAAGTGCCTGTTGAATAAATGGATGCATGGATGGGTAAATGAAAGAATAAATGTGATAAATCCTAAAAATCCTATTTCAACTTTCCTCTCAACAAAATCTAAGAGTGAAGGTCACTCTTCACAGTATAATATTTTAAAAGAAAATTACTTTTGGCATACTTTATTATGGTGACTTCTAACTCAGTGATGCTCAATTTGAGCTGTCCATCAAAATTACATGGGCAAATTACACTGATTCCAGAGTTGCACCTTCCCTGGAAAATCTGATGCAACTGATCAGGGTATGGTGTGGTCAATGGGAGTCTTAAAAGGGCTCCAAGGGTTTCCAATGTACAGTCATGGTTGAGATCAATAGTTCTCTCTTCTATGGATAATTGATATCTCACTGAAAAAGTTCAAAAACAATATGTAACTCCTTACAGTCTTATCAGATTTATACTAGTCTTTGGTTCCATAGATAGAATTATATATTGTATTGCCTGAAATATAGCAAATCCATTCTTAAAATAATGCCCTGTCCTTCAGAGTCATTCTCCTGCCACATATGCCTATTGTGTTTGTTATAAACTGAAGAGTACCTTGGCTTTTTCTTCCACATTTTTTTCCAGAACTTTTCCACTTGCTAATTTTCTCCTCTCTTTTTAAAGGATTTTATTTATTTATTTGAGAGAGAGCGCAAGCACGGAAGGAAAGGAAGAAACAGACTCCCTGCGGAGCAGAGAACCCATCGCGGGGCTCAATCCCAGGACCCTGAGATCATGACCTGAGCGGAAGGCAGATGCTTAACCCACTGAGTCACCCAGGTGCCCTGGATAAAATTTGAAGCTTACATATATTTATTATTAAAACTCAGTAGTAACCACCTCAATTTTTAGCATTTATATCAACAGAAGATGTTTTCGGGTAGGAGTATTTTATTACTGACCTTGTTTGGAATTGCTGGAGCTAAGTGAAAGTAAAAAACAATGTCTTACAGTTGGTTCTATTATTATTTTTAAATTCTCTACAGATATCGCACCCCAGTTTTGTCTGCATTGGCATGTACAGATCCCACAGTCACCCTTGAAAGTTTGTAGGAAAACAGTAGTAAATAGAGGGAGGAAAAGAAATTGATGAGGAAGAGTGTGACATATGTATGGGACCTTTCTCCACTTTCATGAAGATATTTACAAATTGTCTTATGTCTACCCTCTGGATCTGATTTTCTATATATGCTAAGGTAATTCATTGTTTGTCTTTGAAGAAGAGGGATTCGCTGAAGATGCTTAAGTCACTGAGCTATGGTACTCCTCAGCTCACCTGGGCTAACTCTAGTCCTTTTTGCTCCCCAGGGGTTGAATGTGGGGCCATGACGACTGCCTGCTATTGGCTCTTATTTCAGCTGTTTCTGGTCCATGGGCCTGTCTATCTTATTGTTGAGTCCAGTTATGGTTTTGTTTTACCTATTACATTTCATCTACCATTATTCTGTTTTTACAGTAATGGTGAGTCCAGCAGAGCTTAGACTTAGAGCCAGCATCTCTATTTTCTTTCTTTTTTTTTTTTTGCATCTCTATTTTCTATTGGCATGTACATATGCATCCTCATTTGTAAGTTTATTTAAAATTCTAAAAAGTGCAAGAGTGAACCACAGTGGTGGTTATCTCTGGGGAGATAAAGATGGAGCCTAAATTGGGAGAGGTGTCAAAAAATTATTTTAATCTTGTCTGTAATATTTTAAGTTTTGAGGGAGACTGTAGAAATATATTTATTAAGTAATTTAAAATTCACATAAACATCTTAATGAAATAAAATAATGAAAATGAGGAATGAGAGAAAGTATTTTATAAATGCCTACTGCATTATTTTTTTTAGTTTTTAACTGCGAAGCAAAATTTTACCTCTATTAAATCTTAATCCTTCTATTTATGTGATGTTACTTTAATGGAACTTTAAAAACATTAAAAATATATATTGTTGCACTCCTTGCTTTTATCAAAAGGTGTTTAAATTTAAAAAATTGACAAATTATTCACAATGTATAAAAAATATAATTCACTAAAGTATTATAATGAACCCTTTACTTTTCCAGTCTAAAATCTACAGAGATAGAAGTCACCATTTTTGTGAAAGTAAATCAATTTACTAAGAAAACTCAGTTTTCTGTGGTAGTTTTTACTCACTGGTACATAACATTATGCCTTAATACCTTAATTGGTTTGTTAGGTAAGATGTAAATGATTCACATATGATGCTGCGACAAAGCCTTCTCTTTAAGAACAGCTCAACATGATTCATATACTGCACTATATTTTAAGAAAATGAGAAAGAATAGAGCAACAATTATAAAAGCAGATGGGACAAATACTTTAGAAGCTGTTTTGGTACCTATAAGGGTTGTAGAACCACCTGGCTAAAAAAGCAAAAGAATGCTCATCGTGATAATCTTATATAGCATAGTTGTTGGGAAGAGCTGTTTGGGGGGGAAAATAATGACCCTGAAGAGATTCAACTCTGTCTTTCTCTTACATGTGGCAGTTGGTGCATATCCATTTTTTAAAAAGCCACATTAGTTTTTAAATATCAGTTTAAGAGAAAAAAGGCTAGGGCATAAATTAATTTTCACATCACTTTATTTTGTAAAGTTTTTTTTTTTAAGATTTTATTTATTTATTTATTTATTTATTTATTTATTTAATTTATTTATTTAGTGAGAGAGAGCGTGCGTGAGCAGGGGAGGGGCAGAGGGAGAGAGAGAATCGCTAGCTGACTCTGTGCTGAGTGCGAAACCCTATGGGGGCCTGATCCCACAACCTTGAGATCATGACCCGCGCCGAAATCAAGAGTCGGCCACTTAACCAACTTAGCCACCTAGGCACCCCTTCTCACTTTTATTTTTAAGTAATCTCTACACCCAACGTGGGGCTCAAACTCATTATGCCAAGATCAAGAGTTTCATATTCTTCCTACTGAGCCAGCCAAGCACCCCCACATCATTTTAAACCATTATTTGATGTCTTAAAAGGCTTTTCTTTCCAATTCTAATTTTAATGGCATGACTATAATGCAAGTTTTCAAGGGACATTAGTACCTGGCCCATGGACCAGAAACAGCTGAAATAAGAGCCAATAGCAGGCAGTCGTCATGGCCCCACATTCAACCCCTGGGGAGCAAAAAGGACTAGAGTTAGCCCAGGTGAGCTGAGGAGTACCATAGCTCAGTGACTTAAGCTTCTTCAGCGAATCCCTCTTCTTCAAAGACAAACAATGAATTACCTTAGCATATATAGAAAATCAGATCCAGAGGGTAGACATAAGACAATTTGTAAATATCTTCATGAAAGTGGAGAAAGGTCCCATACATATGTCACACTCTTCCTCATCAATTTCTTTTCCTCCCTCTATTTACTACTGTTTTCCTACAAACTTTCAAGGGTGACTGTGGGATCTGTACATGCCAATGCAGACAAAACTGGGGTGCGATATCTGTAGAGAATTTAAAAATAATAATAGAACCAACTGTAAGACATTGTTTTTTACTTTCACTTAGCTCCAGCAATTCCAAACAAGGTCAGTAATAAAATACTCCTACCCGAAAACATCTTCTGTTGATATAAATGCTAAATATTGAGGTGGTTACTACTGAGTTTTAATAATAAATATATGTAAGCTTCAAATTTTATCCTGGGCACCTGGGTGACTCAGTGGGTTAAGCATCTGCCTTCCGCTCAGGTCATGATCTCAGGGTCCTGGGATTGAGCCCCGCGATGGGTTCTCTGCTCCGCAGGGAGTCTGTTTCTTCCTTTCCTTCCGTGCTTGCGCTCTCTCTCAAATAAATAAATAAAATCCTTTAAAAAGAGAGAGAGAGAAATGATTTATCTTTTGATAACCACTGTATTTTTCATGGAGGAAAATTTGGAGAATTCTTGGTTATAAGTCCAGGACAATTCAGAATCCCTCGAGCTCATGCGGGTATAATTTCTGCCCCCAAGGCCTCTGGAACTTTGTATTCCTGCATGTAAACAGGTTTTAAATAAACAATGATAGTACTGTGATTGTGAAAATGATGAAGCAGCACTGGTTACTTGCATTCTGCTTTTTTATGTAGCCACTTTGAGTTTTATTTATGTTCAAACATTTTTGACTGCACAGGCATTTGACAGCTGCTAGAATCAATTCCAAAGAAAGAAAGATGTGGTAAGTATTGGGATTGCTGGAATTTACTGCAAAATGAGAATTTTATAAATTTTTGACAAGCTTTTCCTTATTTTTAAGACTTACCCTATTTGTATAACTGTTGGTTCGAGAGTAATATTCAAAATTAAAATTAATAAAAAGCGTTCTTAGATTGACGATGAGCAAAGGTAGATTAAACAATCTGGCCAAACTTGTTGATGAACTTAAGTATACAAAGTGTATTCTACCAGAGCCACTGACAAATTTGCAGAAGGTGAGGCTTGAACATGAAACCATAATGTTATTACTATTCATTTAACAACAGATCACTGTGTAGATAAGTTATTTTTCCTTTTTTATAACAAAAAAATTAAGATCATTAAAAAATATCAGTCCATCATATTTTTCCTTTGTTGAACATAATACTTATTTTAGCCTCTAAATTTGTTAGTATTTTTTTAATGGCATGACTACATGTGAATAAAAGAAATCGTCACTGTTTTGATTACTTTTCTGGTGACTTAGTTTTATTTCATGATAATTACTAAAAAAAATTTTGTCAGATAGAGGAGGGAGATGTTAAAAGATGTAAAAAGGAGATGTTAAAAGGAAAAAGGACTTTGTCTCAAAGTCGAATATGCTAGGCAAGCACTGCTCACCCACAGTGAAATCTGATGAATTGAGCAGGTTAAGGGAGCATTATGAGTATCTAAGCTGAAGCTGTTGGTACAGAGGTGCTGAGGTAACAAAAACACGGTTTTGAAATTGAGAACGATGGAGAAGGTGAATACTATCAGTATTATTTATATCAGAAAAAGAAGAGTTAATTTATCCTAATTCATTTCCAAATGGTGAAGTAGATTTAGACTAGAGATCACAAATGGGCCATCCAAAAACCAGATCCTGTGCAAAGACGTGTTTTACTTAAACTACACAGTGTTATGGAAAAGAAGAAAGAGCCAGCCTGTTCCATTCTAGGTTTGGGTTTGAAATTCAAATTTCTAGTCTTAAAAAATTGCAAGATCTGACATCACAGGACCCTCCACCTTTGCATGACAGCAATTGGCTAGAGACATGGGTTTTGGTGGAGCACGATGCCCACCCCTCCCACAACGTAGACATAAGGATTCCCCCTGGCTGTGTTCATTCCATTCTGTACCTGCCCTAAGAGGCCTACAAAACTTCCCCACCAAGTTTACCCTCCTCCTGCCTGTCCCCATTTTAGTTTTTAACCAAATAATGCTCATTGGACATGAACCTTCATTCATTCATTCATTCATTCATTCATTCATTCATTCATTCATTTAACAAACATTTGTTGAACACCTACTATTTTCTGGGCAGCAGAGATACAGCAATAAACCAGACAAAGTATTTACCCCTACGGAGCTTACATGGTGATTGGGGAGGGACGTGGGACAGAAAACAAATGTGTAGTGATATATTTTTGGACAGTGGAAAGAGTGGCTGAGAGAGTGGAACAAGAAATTCTTGCTACATTGCCCCGCAGTTTTGGTGGGGGACAGGTGTAGTGTATAGTTACATGCATTTGGAGAAGTTATTGATGTTGAAAATTTGAACAGACAAGGTTTCCCTATTTACAGGAAAGGGGAATTGATGGTTTCATTTGCTTCCAAATATGAACTCTAAATATAAATGGGAGAATGTTGCCTGCTTGGCTGAGGAAACTTAACTCTCCTTTAGCTTGAGAACATGATTAGAGGTGGGGAGAACATGCACACTGGTTACAGAGAGCAGTCCTGCTTTACAGCTGTAGACCAAGCTTAGATACTCATAATGCTCCCTTAACCTGCTCAAAAGTATTATATGCTCAATCGTTTATTGGGAGGACTATATAACATATCAAATAAATCATATCAAATATTTTAAAAATGGTTACACTATTTAGAAGGCAATAAAATATCATATAATTTAAATACTAATTCTGTCAAATACCATTCATCAATTGCATCCTAATTTTGAATGAACGAAATACTTTCAGAAATTATATACTTCCTGGTAGCTGAGGACTGTTGGTTTTGTGCTCATTATTAGATCATTCCTTATTTCCTTTGATAGTGACTAGGCAGAAGGCTTGAGGTTTGTAAATAAAGAACTTGCTGCTAGAAAAATTGTTATTAACACTAGAACATATGGATAAAGAAGGAAATAGGGTTTCCTTCCGTGGGGCGTTTTAATCACTGAGTGCATCCCATCAGTTGTGGTTATAGAGTAGGTTTTATTTTATGCTGAAGGAGATATTCTGGAGATGGAATAAGGAGTTCTTTGCTGATGGAATGATAAGTAGCTTGAAGATGGGGATTTGAATGGAGGGTTCTGAGAGTTTATAGGAACTGGGAACTAAGTAAGACTATTCACTCAGCTATTTGCTTACTTTCTTTAAGTGACTTAACAATAATCAAACTACATCCTCCGCAGCCAAACTAAAGAGAATAGATTCTCAAAGAGCTGCTTCCAGAGACAAGACCCAAACCTGCCCAGCAAGTCCATCCCACAGCCAATTCCCACACTCACAGCTCCCCATCCAGATTCCAGCTTCTCTAGAGTCTGCACAAAATTCCCTTTTTGAGTGTAATTAAAGACCATATTTTCTGGTCACAGTTCAATATATGTAGTTATTAATAGATTTTAAACAAATATCTCACCCTCCTTTTATGATTTCTTATGAGATATTTTAAGTGTAAATTCTAAGTACTATTCAGATGTAAGGTACAATTAGTACTGTTGTTATTATTATATTACAAAATTTTAAGATGAGTAAAGAAAAAATTTACATGGCAAATTAGTGATGAAATTTGAATGAAATTGGAAGGTAGACCCCGTATTGCTTCAAATATTAGAGGAACAACCACAAATGAATCAATATGAGCCCTGAGGTATTGCATCCTTGTCATGCAAAAAATGTAATGGGTTCTTTTATCCTATTTAGCCCTAACTAAGAGTCCCCCTCCCTCCCTCCCCAGTTCCTTAGCAAAGTAGAATTTGAAATTGATATCAAAACCCAACTTTATATGTATGTTATAATTTGTAGTGTGTGATTACACTAATAAACTGTATTAATGTAGGTTCAAAAAAAAAATCCCTTTTTGAACCACCATCTAACTTCAAAACAGAAAGAACATTTTGCAGAAAGAACAGCCTATTATATCCCCCAAATAGACAACATAACAGAGAGGTCAAATGACATTCTTTAAGAACAAACAGTTTTCTTCATTTTCTTGGAAAGGAAAGTCTATGCAGAGGATACTTTCCCTCTGGATCGATATTATGTGTTTTATCCTCTTCAAAGTACATAACATTCACTAAGACTTTCAAAAGAAAAAGTAATATACAGCAGGTAATTTATAAGTGGATGCATGCAGGGTATAAACTTGCTAACTGAAACAGCATGCTCCTCCCCAGATCATAAGAATGACCAGGAGAATACAGAAAAATAAAAAACAATGAACTAGGAAAAAACAAAACAAAACTAAAAACAATCAAAGCCTTTGAGTCAGGTGTGATTTTCATAACCGTTTTTGTCCCACAGTAGATTGTTCTAGTTTTTAATTCAAATGAATTGGTTCCAATGTTAGCTTTCTAACCACATCGGAAATTTTTATCATTATCTTTATCCTCAAAATTGTTGCTGTCATTAGCATGATGGAAGATCTCACTGCCCCTTCCTGATATCATCTGTCCTTGGTGAAAAGTAAAGAAAGATTTCTTCAAAAAATGGTTTATCTTATTATTTTATTTCATTTAATTTTCTCCTTCTTCTTTCTCTTCTTCCTCCTCCTCTTCTTCTCCTTCTCCTTCTTCTTCTTCTTTGCCATAAAAATCTAAATAGGGTAATTATTTTAATTTTAAAATATATTTCTAATGTAAATACTTCGTTTTTCAAAAGAGTTTATTCTGGACAGTTTTTACTCAATTACTTTAATAATTCTTTTCAAAGAAAGATTTCATTATTTAATATTTAATATATTCTAGGGTCCAATTTTGCAGGTGTGAAATGTTTCAGAATTAGAAGAAAAATAAAACTTAGTCAAGTGTCTCAGAAATCATCTGACTGTAAAACAGACCTGATGGAAGGAAATCTGCACTTAATTCTATAAACAGATGGAGGACTGTGATATTCTTTTCTTTATAGAACTAATAGATATAAAACTAAACATACTCTTATCATAAGATCCAGCAATCATACTCCTTGGTATTTTTTTTTTAAGATTTTATTTATTTATCTGACAGAGAGAGAGAGAGCACAAGCAGGGGAAGCGGCGGGCAGAAGGAGAAGCAGGCTCCCAGCTAAGCAGAGAGCCCGATGTGGGACTCTATCCCAGGACCCTGGGATCATGACCTGAGCCAAAGACCAAAGCTTAACCGACTGAGCCACCCAGGCCCCCATACTCCTTGGTATTTACCCAAAGGAGTAAAAAACTTATGTCCACGCAAAAACCACACAAAAAACCTTATGTCCACACAAGAAGCCCGTGAATATTTATAGCAACTTTATTCATAATTGCCGAAATGTGCAAGTAACCAAGATGTTCTTCTGTAGGTGAATGGATAAATAAACCATGCTATATCCAGACAATGGAATATGAGTCAGTACTAAAAAGAAATGAGTTATCAAGCCACGAAAAGACACTTAAGAAAAGGAAACAAGTGCATATTATTATGTGAAAGAAGCCAATTTGAAAGGGTTACATACTATAAGATTCCAGCTTATATGACATTCTGGAAAAGGCAAAAGTATGGAGATGGTACAAAGATCAGTGGTTGTTAGGGGTCCGGGGGAGGAGAGATGAACAGGCAGAGCACAGAGGATTTTTAGGTCAGGGAAAATACTCTGTAGGATATTATAATGATGGACACATGCCATTATACTTTCATCTAAACCCACAGAATGTACAACACCAACAGTGAACCCTAAGGTAAAGTGTGGACTTTGGGTGATTATGATTTGTCAATGTAGGTTCATCCTGGGTAAAACATATACTGCTGTAATGAGTGATGTCGATAAGAAGGGAGGCTATGCATGTGACAGGGTAAGGAGTATATAAGAAATCTCTGTACGTTCTTCTCGATTTTGTTGTAAGCCTAAAACTGCTCTAAAAAGATAAAGTCAAAAAAAAAAAGCTAATAAAGAATCACTTACAATACTTTCTGTGCCTCGAGGTGGGAAGAATAAAGGCTCTACTTAGAAATGGTGAGGCATTAACACTGTGTGGCATGATTTTTCCAAGAATCATAGCCAAGGTTTGACGTTTTTGCTGAGATATGATGAAGGAGTTAGATAAAGAGGCAATGGAAAATAATTCCAAGTAAACCTAAAAATGAGCAAAACTTAAAATGCAATGGTGAAATGGGATTCACTTCTTACTGTAGAGCATATGTTTTAATTTAATTTTATAATGCATTACTGACAGTATCTGCATGCTATTCCCTTATTAGATGAAAGAACCTATGTGTCCAATTTTCATTTTCTTTCCTTCCATTTATTTTAATTTACCAGGGGAGAGGAGATGACTGGGAAATTCACACAGTTGGAAATATACCTACGGCGGTCCATAATAAAATCTCTGAATGATCTTAATCATTATGCCAATTACCATCAGTTTAGTTCTCATTGTTTTTGTGTCCACGAGTAGGGAAAGACTGGGTGGAAGCCTATAGCTGTGACTTGAGGGAGAGTGAGCCAGATCACTCTGGCTGAGCAGTCCGTCCTTCCAAGATGCATTATCATTAACATCTTATGGAAAGACCCATTAAATTGTAAATATCATCTCTAGAAGATATACACATTAAGTCACCATCTGCCATTAACATTTTAGGCCAGATTATTTTCTCAGATTAGCCCTACATCATCTAGAACAGAAGAAAGACCTAGAGCAGAGATTCAGAGCACTGGCAGCCCTCTACCCTGATCCAGCCCTCCCACATAGTTGGTTCCCAATGGCATAGTGTTGGAAGGCAAAGTACTTTAAGTTCCAATTATTTGCCAACATTTAAAAAGGCAATTTCCTTTTGAAATCTGAATTTCTCTTGAAAAGCCACATTTCTCATGATGGTCTGCCCCACCTACCCCAGACCCCTATCGCCAAGTGTAAATTGTCTTCAGAAATTTAATGGCATGGCTAGTTTTAGGTGAGATCTGCACCTCTCCAGTTTGTCACCTTGGAGTCTCTCCTAACCCTGAGGCTAGTGTTCCATACCTTCAAGAAGTCTTTTCTGACCATTCTAACTGAAGAACTAAGCCTGGTGACTCTCTACCCCCTTTTCTCTTTTATTTTTGATTATACTTACCATTTTCTGAAATACAGTTAACCCTTGAACAATGTGAAGATTAGGGGTGCTGACCCCATGCAATCAAAAATCTGCACCTAACTGCTGACTTCCCATAAAACTTAACTACTAATAATAGCTAACTAGTGACTTGAAGCCTTACTGATAATATAAATAGCCAATTAACACATATTTTGCATGTCATATATATTATATACTGTATTCTTATAATAAAGTAAGCTAGAGAAAAATGTTATTAAGGAAATCATAAGGAAGAGAAAATACATTTATAGTACCGTAATGTATTTATGGAAAAAATTCTAATCTAAGTGGACCTGCACAGATCAAACCCATGTTGTTCTTGTGTCAGCTGTAATCTTACTTGCCCACTTTCCTACTTTCTTATCCATGTCTCCATATTTTTTTAAAAAGATTTTATTTAGGGGCGCCTGGGTGGCTCAGATGGTTAAGCGTCTGCCTTCGGCTCAGGTCATGATCCCAGGGTGCTGGGATCGAGTCCCACATCGGGCTCCCTGCTCCTTGGGAGCCTGCTTCTCCCTCTGCCTCTCTCTCTCTCTCTGTCTCTCATGAATAAATAAATAAAATCTTTAAAAAAAAAAAAGATTTTATTTATTCATTTGAGAGAGGGAGTTAGCACAATCTGAAGGAAGGGGCAGAGGAAGAGGGAGAAGCAGACTCCCTGCTGAACAGGGAGCCCGATTAGGGCTCTATCCCAGGACCCTGGGACCATGACCTGAGCTGAAGGCAGACGCTTAACTGACTGAGCCACATAGGCACCCCATATGTCTCCATCTTCACTCTCGAATTGAAGTTCCAACCTAGCAGAGATCACGGTATCTCCAAGTGCCTGGAACACTGACTGATATATTGCAGACACCCAATAAATATTTGTCAGATACGTGAACACATTTATCATCATGCCTGCATTGCTGTTTCGCATAGAGCAGATAAATATTTCTCAATACCCATGCCATTATCTTAAGGCCCTGAGATAAGGAGATACATTCCAAGAAACAAAAATGCAAACAGTCTTGGGTCTGGTGGTATCTGGGCACTTGGCTGTGTGCATATAAGAACAATGGGCACTAAACCAATGGTAATGAACATGCTGATTAAGATCATTCAGAGATTTTATCATGGACCACTGTAGGTATAATTCCAACTATATTAATTTTGCAGTCATTGTCTCTCCTCTGGTTTAAATTAAAATAAATGGAAGGAAACATTTTTTTAACATAATAGTGTTCATAAAAGTCCAACCTAACTGATTAAGGTACATGTTATTTGGAGGTGGGAGGGTTGAGAAAAAGTCTCTGTATAAAGCTATGCTTAAACTAGATTCTGAAGGGTATGTGTATCATCTACATGGGTGTCTATCTGTTTCTGGGTCCATTAGCATTGCTGGAGAATCTCTCAAAAACAGTCTTCAGAATTTTTTCTTAGACCCTGAAGAAAAAAAACAAAAAATGAGAAAGAAGACTCAAGTTGAGGGCAGAACCCATGATTTGTTCACTGACGTGTCCCCAGAATCCATCAGAGTGAATACTGGGTGTTCAATAAATATTTACTGACTTAATGGACGGATAGAAATAATCAGATGCTGGGTTCTTAATGGCTGCTTGTGGTTGAAATACTCCATGGGCTTGAACCTAATGTCTTAGCTCAATTAGGCTTCAATGAAATGACTCCTGGTTTTGCTGTATTGTGTCTTGGAGGGAAATCCATTTGTTACCATGAAAAATAATGATTGTTTTAAGACCTTTGTAATGGCCTGTTGCAGTACCTCCAGCTCTAGCAATTTGAATGTGATGCCAATCTTGTTTTTCATGTTAAGTTCCATACACATTTTGAAAAGCACATAAAAAGGTTCTGTGTCCTGTCACCAAGACGATCCAGATAGAATTGGACATAAATATTTATTAGAAATTTCCTCCACCTCCCCTTAAAAACACTCTATTGAAATGGAGATTTTGACTTTTAGGATAATGAAGAACATAAAACACCTTTATTCCTGAGAAATTAATAGATTAATAAAATGGTATTTCTCTATTTTCATTAGGATGAGGTTTTTTTTTTTTTTTAAGAAAATTTCAATGTACTGTGTTTATTTTTGTCAGAAAAGCACCTTATCTTTCAGGGGGTGGAATAACTCCTTAATAATGTGCTCTAATGTCTGTATTCTCTGTTAATCCTCAATTAAATGCAGCCAGAATTACATTTATTTTGATGATTAGTGGAGACTTGGAAGGTCTTCTTTGTCTTTGGTTGAAATAAAGCAGGACTTAGGCTCTGCTCCTTTAGTTGGGGACTTACTAAACAAGCCATCTTAAGTCCCCTTTGAGACTCTCAGAGGTGTTTTCTACCAAAAGAAGGAAACAATGAAGGACGTTATTATGAGGATTTCTAAATTCCTGCTTATACAGTGCTGTTGAGCAATATTTTGCATTAAGGCTTGTTTGGAGAGGACCTGTAATTCATTTTAGATTAAAGTAGAAAACTATGAAAAGAGAAATATGCTTTGAAAGTATTCCTATTCTGGAACATTCAGAAGAAGGTAACATCTTTGTTTTGTTGTTTGATTCTTTTTAGTTGTCTCTTTTTACCCCCAAATGGAATTGTCCCACCCCTGGAAAATCTAGATGTCTCCCCAGTAATCAAGCCAAATGAAGAGAGACGATTTAACGTTGCCCTCTGCCTCTCACACTGTGTCTATAAAATCTAGCTTTGGTTTGGACAAAACAGGTGCCCTGGTGTTTTTGGTTCTACATCAGCTGTAGAATATAATTATAGCATCGATGTCTATTTAATCTTTCCTTGTGCCTTTGTTCATGTTGAGGGCCTTGTTTCCTGATTATTTTACTAGTCAGGTGGTCTTTGCCCATTCCATTGAAAGAGCATGATTTGGTTTAGCTCATCACATCCTATTGTTTTTTATTACTTGGAACAGAAATATCATAATAAAGTTTCTTTTCCTTTTTTGAGTATGTTTAAGAGGGATTTCTAAAATTTACTTGAAAGAAACTCAAGAAGTTTAATTAGAATTAACCTGTGAATCTCTCCAAAAATATCTGTAATGTACTGATCCAAATTCCTTAGCAAAAACAAAATGTATTTTAAATAAAATTACACTTAATTCTTAGTAACTTTGTTTTATAGAAAACAGTGATAAAATGTGATATGAATGTTGGTAGACAACTGGCAGATTCCCCCCTGTCTCCACTTCTTCCTTAGTGGCCCAGATGACATTCAGCTACAGAGTCTCAAAATGTCACACATCGTTTTCTTAAATTTCCTTGCAGCTAGGTTATGGATATGAGACCCAGTCCCAGCAGAATGGATCCAAAGGGAAGTTTGCTCAGAAACTTCTGGAAAAGGCTTTCCTTCCTTTTACAAAAAGATATGTGTAAGGAAACTGCATTTGGTGGGGAGGGGTAGATGTTATCATCTCTATATGTGATCCCTAAACTATACTTAAATTCTTACATCAAAGAGGTTTAAGTACACCTAAGCTCCAAAACAAAACTCTGAGGATGGAGAGACCAAATACAGAAAAACCTGACTCCTTCATAATATCACAAAGCTGTTGAACCAATCCTGAAAGCACCCAGCTTTTGGACTTCTTTTTTGATGAGATAATTATATTACTTTTGCTAAGCCATGTAAGGTGGATATTCTATTACTTGAAGTCAAAAGAATATAAAAAGAAAATCACCACATTATCTGATAGGAAATTTTATTTCTATTATGCAATGCAGAGCTATATCTATACGAAATATTTACCTAAAATCCTGAATCACATTGATTTAAGAGGTATCTACTACATCCTCTTACTGAAGCTAAAGCAAACCTCTCCAATAACAATTTTTTTTCTGATTTTGTACACCCCTAAATAGATTCAGATTCTAGTGGCATTTCCCCCCTTAAATATGTCATTGATCATTTGGCTGGAGCTCTTTGTCCAATGGCTTTTATTTATTTGTTTGATTTTTATTTTGGTTTTTACTTCGGGATGGGGTTGGAGGAGAGTCTCTACAAAGGCAAATAAAGCTCAGAATTAAAATAGACTGACAGCTCGGAATTTCTTTTTTAAATTAAAGTATCGTGTAATTGTGTAGACATACATCCAAATGCAAACTAAAAATTGCCAATGATAAGCAGTTTTTAAAATGTGCCATAATGTTACAGCTTAATTCTTTTCAAGTACACAAAAGGAAGTCTTCTATTTTTCTCACAAACTTTAACATGCTTCTCAAAAGAAAAGCTGCCTTTTTTAGGTTAGTACCAACAAAATAAGTGGATAATTTATAAGCCTATCACCTACCCATAATTCAGAATAGCGGAGTTACCGGATTTCTTACAGCAAGGTCAGAATAGAGTTCTGATCTATCGTGGGTAATTTGGATGAGAAGACTGGCTTCAGGAAGAAAGTAAACAAGCACTCCACTTTGGCTGATGGCCTCGATAAATGCACTGTGTGAGTGGAGTCACAGAAATGGGATAAGGATTAATGGAGAGAAGGAAACATGAATTTCACATTAAAAAGATTAGGGAAATCCCAACGTTTATTATAAAATATCTGTGAGCCTATAAAGATGATTTGTAATACTGGAAAAGCTTTAGATATGCTTTGGCTAATGCCCCTGGGAGACTCAGAAAACATAATCCAATTTACTAGTGGTGTACAAAAGAGACATACTTTAAAATAATTGCTATTTTCAACTGTAGCCTTCATGGAGCTATTGCCATCTAACCACAACATGAGGATTAACAGCAATTGTTAAACTGCTGCTTTAAAAATATGATATTTTTGTGTCACATATTCCACAGCCCATGGCATGAAAAGCCAACCGTGGAAAAGGATTGTTTCAACTAATGCGCACACCATACCTTGGCTGAGTCACCACAGAGAGGGAAAAACAGAGACAAACTGGAAGCCACGAAGCAATAGCACCTCTTAATTAAGCTTGTTGAGTCATCCAGTTGTTATTCTCTGGGAAAACAAAGCTGTGGCGATCACATATAACTCTTGGTTTTGAAAGTCCATCCTTCCTTTTAGGCATCTGCTGTTTTCAAATCCCACTGGAGGACTTGGAAGCATTTTAGTTCAGGATTAAATGTCGGGCCCAATGAGGAATATGGGAAATGTATTTACCTGTCTTACCTCCCAGGCAGTCCTATTTATCTCTTACCCAGGTTTCCTGGAGGACTTTTCCATTGTGAATTATGCCTTAGAAAGAAGTGGGCTCCAGAAATTTGACTTAACATCTGTTTTACTTTGGCCCAATCATCAGCCTAGGAATGTTTTTCTGCTACAGGCTATTCTGATTGTTTATTCCATCCTAACAGCCAGTTTTACGATGTATGTATTAAAGCAGCGTTGAACCAGAGTCAAGCAATTCTCTTCTAGCCCCATTATTGGTATGATGAACTATTCAGTATTCAACCGAATACAGACGAGTAGACAGCTAGAAAGCTACCATCGACGCAGCTCATTTTCATGGCTGATTCATCCAGACAGTGCTTCACACCCAAAAAAAACCTTGGCAAGTGATCAAGTGTTGTTGATTAGCTTAAAGAAAATGTTAATATTTCTGAGCTTCCACCATCCCTTTGACAATAGTCAGAGAATAGATGCAGTTTTTGAAAGAGGCTTATGATGCTTCTGTTTAAATTTACCAAAAAAGCTCAACTCCAGTAATTAGCTGACTCGAAGGCATGATGGGTCGTTGAGGTAAGACCATGAGATAAAATAAGCTATGTTTAAAAAATAACATCTAGTCATTCAAATAAATACTCAACCCCTTCCATGTTTGAGCATTGTTCTAAACACTAGCAATACATCTGTGAACAAGAAAGATACAGTTGCAGGTATGTGAGATGTGGGCATACAAGAGCTGTTATGACACACAAGGGGTTATACATGGGTGGTGAACCCCCAAGAGTTTATTATTTTCCTGTATTTTTTGAAATATTCCATTAAAACACTTTTAAAGAATAAAGAACATAAAATTTCCAAAGTAAAGAAGACAAAAACTATATTGTTTCTGCTGTCGTGGGGTTGACAGTATAACAGAGAGCAAAGATAGACACTCTTGCAAGTACTTAAATGTATTAAGAATTAAATTCAATATAGTTAGTCATTAAGAAAAAAACAAACCAAAATCACAGTGCATACCACTAAACACCCACGAGAATGGCTAAAGCTAACACCTGAAAGCACTAAATGTTGATGAGAACAGGCAACAAATGTTAACTCTTAAACACCTCAGGTAGAAGTGAGAAGTTGGACACTTTGGAAAATCATTCGGCAGTTGATTAAGAAGTTCAATATACACCTTCTGCATGACCCAGAATGCCATTCCTAGGTAATTATGCAACAAGGAAGAAAACTTAGCACTTCTGACCCCATCTTGCTTTTATTGTCTTTGCTGCTGTGACCTACAGCTTAGAAACACCTGCTCAGCCCTGCATGTAGGCATGTTACAGCTAAGATTTGCAAAAACAGCTCTTTACCCAAAACCCACCTCACCTGAGGAGAGAAGGAAGCATGTACAGGACTATGCTGTTTCAGATTTACAGGCGCGACATGACCACCTTCCCATATGCATAGAACTACTGATGGAGGACAAAGAAGTGAAAACGACCTTCCTCAGATATCTGCAAAGGTCAGGCATCTTTTGACTTCAACCCCCTTCCTCTTTCCCCCTTCTGCTAACATAATAGAAGCTTGAATTTCATGCTGACGGGAGATGTTTCTTTGGGACAATAGTTTGCCATGTCCTTGTTTTGCTAGCTTTCTGGATAAAGTGACTCTCTTTAACATCTTGCCTCTTGAATCGTGGGCTTCTTGTGCCAGGAGCAGAGGTGCTTGGGAGAAAGGGTTCATGGCCAGTCGCCTCGCCCCCGGGATTCTGAAGGTGAGTCCCTGGCAGATGCTGGGACCTGCGTTCCACGGGCTTCCCTGGCTGGTGGGACAAATTGTGGACAAACTTCTGCCAGTCTGTGGACTCCAGAGTAGGGTAAGGTGCTCCAGCATGTCCAGCTAGAACTCCCTTCCACTCCCCTCCATTTGGGCTTTTCCTTGGGGTGGAAGGGAAGCCACTTTGCTTGCATTTGTCTGCGGTAGCCTGTTGGAGAGGGGAATACTTGTTGGACTTTTACCCGATTTGTTTGTGAACTGGTTCATTTGCATTTGGTTTGTTTGTTGCTACAGCTTTCAGTCAACCTTTGGACAAAACTGGTCATGTTAGATTTGTTTTATAACAAAAAGAGGTCATTGGAAATAAGCCTTTAATGTCTCCACAAACATTAGTGACTCAGATTTCTGCCTCCTGTTCAGGTGACTCCAAATAGGGGGTGTAGGTTTAGTTCTCTGTCTAGGAAGCTATTTGGTTCAGTCAGGGAATCTCTGACTTTTGGGGAGGAATGCTAACAGAGCTTTGCAGGACTTCATTTCGTTATCATTTCTTCGGGGTTCTCTCTGTATTGTTGCCTTGGCAGATGGGGAACACTCCTATTCCCAAAGAAAGTCCATTAGGACATATTTTGAACATACGGTGCAGAAGGCTGAAAGGCAACCAGAGAAAATGCCTGTTTTGCAGGAGGGAGAGATTGGAGAGGGAGAGAAAAGAATGTTAGTCCAAATTTTGAATCTGCCCTTGGCCTTGCTGGCCGTGCTCTTGTGCCTACCCACTGCGCCCCCCACCCCCCGCCCTCTTCCTGGTCCTGCACCACCACCACCTGGGCCCCTCGGGGCCCTACCATCCTCAGTGCCTCGAAGGCCATGGGCTCCTTCTCCTCTTACCCTCACTATCAAGAAACAGAAAGCACCCCAAGCTGTTGGGCCACCTCTTTATGAGGTTCAAACTGGAGCACCTCCCAACTCCACACGAAGGGGCTCAGGACCTCCCCTGAACTTAAACTGCCCACTTCGGATTTCCACAGGAGCCCCAGGTAAAATTAACTGTGTGGGACAAATTGATTGACTTGTTAGTGGAGACAGGTGCCACATATTTGGTAGGAGACACTGACCTGGTATATCAAACTCCTCAGGTGAGGCACCTAGATGGCTCAGCTGGTTAAACATCTGACCCTTAATTTCAGCTCAGGTTGTGAGATCGAGCCCCGCATCCGGCTCCATGCTGAGTATGGAGCCTGCTTAAGATTTTCTCTCTCCCTCTCTGCTTCTGCTCACGTGCATGTGCTCTCTCTCTCTCTCTCTCTCAAAAAAAAAAAAAAAATAGGTTAGAAAAATAAAATAAAAAATAAAACTTCTCAGGCTACCTCAGTCACCAGGGTATCTGGAAAAGCACTAATAATTCATTCATTGCAGCCTTTGGAATGTCATCTGGGGGACCTCATGCTAAAACATAGCTTTCTGTATATGCCAGAATGCCCATCCCTCTTTTGAGCCAAGATCTCCTTTGTAAATTAAATACTCAGTGACTTCTTCACCAGGACAATTGGATAGTAGGGTCCCACTGAAACTAGCCTTGAGCCTGCAAATAGCTCTCATAGGAAAGGAACATCTACTTAACTGATTTAAAGTCAAGCACTTATAAAAACTAGGCATTCTGAAACTCAGAAAGATAAAAACTAACCCAGATGTTTTTCAAGCTAACGTGATCTGAAAAATATTTGATATTATTACATTGTTTTTTAATTAAAGTAGACATATCTTTAAAGTTATCAGCATTACATATAAAACTTTGATTCTACCAAGGTTTACTGAAGGTCAAATAAGCTCATGTTATCTCTATTGCAATTTGTCAGTAAAGATGACTTAAAATGGTAGCTAATTTTGTCTGTCTCATGAAGTTATCATGGATAACCATTAAGATAAAGTAGTTTTAATAAAAAGGTTTATAGGTAAACTTTTAAATAGCTTGCAAAATCTTTGGTAACCTAAAACTGAAGTTTTACTAGGTTAAATGATAAATTGGGTTGAATTTGTTGGATATCTAAGTCTTTTCCAAAGAAGATAAAATACTGCAATATTAATTACTAAACATAGGTTTATCTGCTTTGGGCTTCCAATTACAGAGAAACTAAAGATAAATTTGGGTCTGCTAGTAAACATGTTTTATGCTTTATTGAAAGTTGTACTATGAAAAAAACATGTTTCTAGAAATTATGAAATAGTTCATAAATTGGTCAATCTAAAGAATTCTGGTGTAATAGTTCACTTAGTTTTCACTGGAGACTAAGGTTTCTAAAAGTTACAGTTCTGGTAACTGAGGCTGCTGGAAATAAGGAAAGTGACTCTGTAGGGAAAGTAGGCTGCTGGAAATTGGCCTAGTTATTTTCATAAGCACAGCAAGAATGGCCATTGACAATATAGATTCTTTAAAATCTGCCTTGCTAGAACTTTGTACCTGAGGCTGCTGGAAATAAGGAAAGTGACTCTGTAGAGAAAGTAGGAGATGTGTAAGAAAGGTATAAGGAATGGGAATACATTTTTGTTGAGGGGAAAAAGAAAGTAATATTGTCCTGAAATGAGACTGATTGTTTAGAGAGGGAAAACTTGGGACAAAATACGAGTGAAAAAGAAAGTTGTAGAAGCTTTGTAAAGAGGAATCTTTAGAAAAGAATTTTATGCGTGGTCAGGACCAAGACTGAAATGACTGAGTTTTAAAAGAACACTGGTATAAGATTGGAATTTGGGTTTTCCAGTTAAAAAGACAAAGTTTTCTTGGATTGTTGTTCTGCTCTTGATAAGAAATTGTAAACAAAGCCGTTTTTTCCTTTATCTGTCCAGAAAAACAAAGTTTCTATGTTTTGTCTTTGTTAGGTCTTTGATTAATTAAGAAAGTTAAATCTCAATATTAGAGGAGCTAAGTTTTGCTAACAACTATATAACCTCCTGTAGAATCTCTTATTGCAACCTTGGTTAAATAGATAATTACACATTCAGTTTTATAATAATTGTAATTCTATTTAGGCACATGCTTTAGAACCTTCTGAGGTTTTTAGAAACTTCCCCAAAATGCAAATTCTAAACGAAGTCTTTGTGATGAATTAGGCTTGTTTATTTGGTGTGTTAAGTTACATGAAATCATCGCCAAACAGATGATGATAAACCTTCTTAGGTTATATTGTGTGAGTAAATGCTAGAGCTGTGCCAGAAATTATGAAAATTCCTAAGGTTTTCATATGTCCTGGTAAAATGTTATCACGTGTGATTCTAATCATTGAAATGCTGTGTGTCACAAAAATAACCAAATATCCTTGGCAACTGCCTCATAGTGAAATCTCATCAGATTTTTCACCATGGCTACTTTTGAGTCTTTTGTCATTTACAGTTCTTGTTTCACTCTGATGCTCTTGCAAATGTGTTTCGGCTTCAAGGAGATTCATGAAAAGGACTTTTGACAATTATAGGTTTCTGATATCTTTAAAATCATAAAACTAAACTAAGAATTTCCAGAAATGGAAAAAGTATATTCAAACAGGAAAAAAATTAGTAACATAGGACTAAATGAACTGAGAAAGATGATTATAGTTTTTATGACTCTTTTTTTGAAACATGCCTGGTTCTTTATTGTTTACTCTTCCAGATTTAAGGAAACATTCTCTCTTAAGATATCTATGACTTACAGGGGTGCCTGGGTGGCTCAGTCAGTTAAGCATCTGACTCTTGATTTGGGCTCAGGTCGTGATCTTGGATTTGTGAGATGGAGCTTCACATCGGGTTCAGTGCAGAGTCTACTTGGGATTCTTTCTCTCTCCCTCTCCCTCTGCACCTCCCCCTGCTTGTGCATGCACTCTCTCTCAAATAAATAAATAAATAAATAAATAAATAAATAAATAAAACCTTTAAAAAAAATGATATCTATGAATTACAGAAATTTGATAAAATATTCCTTTGTAAACAATTTGAAACATTTATCTTTTCTCCCTACATGAACCCTCCAGAACTCAGACGCTTTCAGTGTATATTCTTCCTTTCATGACAATTATAATTATTTGCATAAGTTCAATAAGAATCTGTTCGCTTTAGAACACCATTGGAGACATTGGTAATATTACCAAGGCTTTGACTGGAATGTCATATTTGAGAGACATGCATAGACTCAGATATGACCGGACAGCTTTAAGGAACTCAGGTTGATTTTCTGGAGCCAGTAGCGCCCCTTGGAAATGCTGGCCTGATACCTTGCTTACAAAATTCCCAGCAGCGCTACCAGGTGAGTCAAGAATGTTGTTCCTGGCAGGTGCAGGAACCTCAGGTTATTTTGGGGACCTTGAGAAGGGAGGAATTCACCCAAATCTACAAGTATTGCAGACAAATATGACAGCAAGTATTTGGCTTGGCTTTTGGCCTTGAGAGGCTACTAAAGTTCAGTCTAAAATTCCTTATACAAAGTTCTAGCAAAGCAGATTTTAAAGAATCTATATTGTCAATTGCCATTCTTGCTGTGCTTATGAAAATAATTAGGCCAAGTTTGTTAAAACTGGACTTACTTTACAATTAGTCTTAATTTGGCTATGTTTGATAAAAATGAGGGTGTTTTTAGACAAAAAAAATTATGTTTCAAAAGCACACCCATGGCTGTGACTGGGTGGCACAGACGGTTAAATGTCTGCCTTTGGCTCAGGTCATGATCCTGATCCTGGAGGTCATGATCCTGGCTCCCTGCTCAGTGGGGAGTCTGCTTCTCCCTCAGCCCCTCCCCTCACTCGTGCTTGGGCATTCTCTCTCTCTCACTCTCTCAAATAAATTTTAAAAAAAAACACACTTGTGGATGTTAGATTCTAGTTCTAATTGTCTTTGAGTGTTTGTTGTTTGCCTATAAAACCAGCTGAATCCTGAGTTCGTGTGGTTTCCTCAAATATCTGGTTATAACTCTCCAAATTAAGGTTTCCAATTTTCTCTCATTCTCTTGACTTGAAATCGTCGAGAACTACAACCTCCCTCTTACCTAAAGCTCTGCAAACAGAAGCTAGACGACTTGAGGGAAACTTGAGAGAAATCTACACGCTCTCTCATATGGAGATGGTCTCTATGCCCGTTGCACTGTGGGCCACTCAAAAGGATCACCAGAGACATTTGAACTACAAGCCAGAGAAATCTGTCCGCTTCTCCCTGCTGGGGCCCATGCCATCTGAGGCTGCTTCGAGCCTGACAGCTACAAATTCTCTCTGGCAGCACCCAGGACTCAGACACTGGATTTGTAATTTGCTCCAACCATTAATCTGTGTTTTTCTTTTGTTTCCATAGAAATGCCTATGGTTACTTCTAAAAAGAGGCACTAAGGAATATTTCATAAGTCAAGTCAAATGGTTTTATTTCACAGTTGCCCCTCGTTGACCCCATCCAGCAGAAAGTAGTCTGATGATAGATGATGTCCCATTGTCCCTGATCTCACAAGATTGTGGAATGAACTTTTGACAGTGGGGAATTGTAACAGGGAAAGAAACTTAGCATATCTGACTCCAAATTGCCCCTGCTGCTGTGACCCATAGCTTAGAAACCTCTGCTTAGCCCGGTACGTAGTATATCATAGCCAAGACCTGTAAAACCTGCTCTTTACCTGAAACTTACCTCACCCAAGGAGAGAAGGAAGCATGTGCAGAAATAACTATGTTTCAGGAACGACATGACCACCTTCCTTATGCAAAGACCAACTGACCAAGAGCCAAAGAGTTATACAGCCTTCCATGGATGTCTACAGACATCAGTCACCTTCTGATTCCAACCCCCTCTTATTTCCTCTTTTTGCTAACATAAAAGAAGTTTGAATTTCATGCTGAGGGGAGATGTTTCTTTGGGACAATAGTCCTCCATGTCCTCAGTTTGCTGGCTTTCCAAATAAAGTAGCTTTCTTTACCCCAACATCTTGCCTCTTGACTTATTGGCCCATCATGTGATAAGCAGAATGAGCTTGGCCTCAGTTATAATTACCCAAGGAAATGAAAACATGTCAACATAAAGACTTGTGTGTGAATGTTCATAGTAGCTGTTTATAATAGCCAAAACCTGGAAACAACCCAAATGTTCATCAACTCTTGAATGAATTAAACCAATTGTATATCCATATAATAGAATTCTACTCGTCAATAAAAAGGAATGAACTACTGATAATAATATGTTAATCTCAAAATCATTATGAATGAAAGAAAATAGTCATAAAAGACTACTTACCATATGATTCTATATATATGAAATTCTAGAAAATAGAAACTTATAGTGATAGAAAATAGATGAATGATTGCTTGTGGGTAGAGGAAGTTGATTGCAAATGGCCCTAAGGGACGTTTTTAGGAAAATAAAAATATTTTATTTCAGGATTATTGTGGTGGTTATATTATTGTATAGTTTGTCAAAATGCATTGAACTGTAGACTTGAAATTGGTGATCTTTATTATATATAAATTATACATCAGTAAAGCTGACCAAAAATACCTCCACATAATGAAGGAATTACAGGATGCTATTGTGAACATGAAAGAGGAGACCTAACCTGAGTTTAAGGAGTGGCCTCCCTAGGGAAGTGACATTTAGGATATTTAGGTTGAGACTAAAGGATAAATAAGAATTCACTAAATGAAAATAATAAAATATTTCCCATTTGGAAGAAAAGAATATGCTAAGTATTTTGCTGGAGTGAGTCAGGTTCTAGTTAGAATAAGGAGCTTTTAACTAGGGAAGTTGGTGAAGAGGAGAGTGTTATGGGCTGTCTTTGTTTTCCCCAAAGATGCATATGTTGAAGTCTCAATCCCCAGTATCTCAGAATGTGAAGATACTTGGAGATACGGTCTTTAAAGAGGTAAAAAGCTTAAATGAGGTCATATGGGTAGACCCTCATCCATGTGACTGTCGCTGGAGATAGCATGTTCAAAGAGGTGATTAAGTTAGATAGAGGACAGGAAGGTGCAGCCCACATCCAGTATGATTGATGTTCTTGTAAGAGGAGAGCTACCAGGGATGCTCGAACAGAGAAAAGGCCATGGAGGACACAGCAAGGAGGCGATCCAGGAGGGAGAAGAGGTGTGGGACTCTGAATGAAGAAAAACATAGATAACAGAAGTGAAACAGACATGACTTTAGAATATCTTTATTATTTTATATTGTCAGGAACATTGAGGTAAAATTGATGTTAAATAAAATTCAGCATATTTAAGTGTATAATTTAGGTGTCATGGGGGAATATATTAAACCATGCAACCGACACCACAAAGTGAAAAAAAGATCTTTGATATAGTTCAAATTAAATTGGACTATTAATAGTCTTTTCTTAAGATACAATGACAAAGTTATTTCTCTCAGAGACAAGGCAATTGCTATACTGAATATGTAGAAGATATTTAAATGGGGAGGGTAGAGGAGTGGACTACCATTTTTTGACAGTCTGCTGTCCTAGACTTTGTGTCTGACATAATCCTTGCCGTAACTCTTTGAGGAAGGCAGCTCATCCAAAAATAGAGCACTCACCAGAAAATTCTTACAAAAGTAACTGCTAGAGACAAGCTTGACCCTAACTCTGTCTGAATCTTTGCCCTACGCCACGGCCAACACAAGTCCAGCTCAGTGCCCATGAAAGAGACATAAGCAAATAAAAAAAACAAAAAAACCTTACCATTGGACAGTAAGAGAAAACTCAAGTTGGTAAAGCACAGGAAATGGATTTACAGAAAATGGCTGTAGAGTTTCTCTCCTTGAGAATCTTCAAAAAACATAACTGATAATTCTGTCTGACGACTTTGGGAATTAGCCACCGAGAAATGCGGTTTGCCAGTCATTAATTTCAGTCACTTACATATTCGCTCATGAAACAGGAAGTGAATATTTACTCTTTGCTAGGCACTAGTGAAACAAAGGTGTGGAACAGGTTCGTTGACTTGAAAGAACTCACAGTGTAGTCATGAGGAGAAGCAAAGCATGTTAACCTCCGGAACGTTGTGTGACAGGTACCATGAGGAAGGTGCTCTGTGGCAGGTTGGAGGGACGTTTTGCCAAGACCAAAGATGAAAGAGGTAAAGGAGTCAAGAAGTGAAATACAAACAGTTGAGGCGATTCTGTGCAGCATTTCTCCATACACATGGACAAGCAATAAAATACAAATTGTGTAATTTTGATGATTCTACATTTGAGTTCAAAACTCTTGTTTTTACATTTAAAACTGTCATTGCAGTATAGAAACATGAACAGTAAAATTTCTTCTAATAATTTGTGACTTAGGCTTTTCTTTATTTAAAATAGCAGGGACGCCTGGCCGGCTCAGCAGGCGGAGCATGTGATGCTTGATCTCGGGGCTGTAAGTTCAAGCCCCTCACTGGGTGTAGAGAGTACTTAAAAATAAAACCTTGGGTGCCTGGGTGGCTCAGTCGTTAAGCGTCTGTCTTCGGCTCAGGTCATGATCCCGGGGTCCTGGGATCGAGTCCCGCATCGGGCTCCCTGCTCGGCGGGAAGCCTGCTTCTCCCTCTCCCACTCCCCCTGCTTGTGTTCCTGTTCTCGCTGTCTCTGTCATATAAATAAATAAAATCTTTAAAAAAAATAAATAAAACCTTAAAAAAAAAACCCAAAATATTAAATAGCAAATAAAAACACCTTGACAAGTTGAAAGACATAGCACAGAATAAAGGAAAAATTTTTACATTTCATTACATTTAGCGGAACTACTGTCCCTGCTTTTTGAATCAGTGGTTTTACATTTTCATTTTATAATGGATCCCACAAATACCGTGGTATTTCATTAGTGTATAGAACGGGTTGGCAACATTTTTCTTAGAGCCAAATAGTAAGTTATTTTAGGCTTTTAAGGGTATATAGTCTGTCTCAAATACTCATATCTGTCCTTGTAGCCCAAAGCAGTCATAGACAATATATGTATGAATGGGTGCAACTGTGTTCCAGTAAAACGTTACTTACAAACTGGCCAGGCCGGCACCCACACTTTGCCAGCCCTTGGCCTAGATCCGTGTTCTCAAGCTTGCTGCACATTAGAATTAACTGGGATAGGGGGCGCCTGGGTGGTTCAGTCAGTTAAGTGTCTGACTCTTGATTTCGGCTCAGGTCGTGATCTCAGGGTTGTGAGATTGAGCCCCGTGTGGGGCTCTGCATTGGGCACGGAGCCTGCTTAATATTCTCTCTCTGCCTCTCACTCTCCCCTCCCTCCCACCCCCTGCTCTCTCTCAAAAAAAAAAAAAAGAAAGAAAGAAAGAAAGAAAAAGGAAAAAAGAATTAACTGGGAAAATTTTAAATACATCAATATCTGGGAACTACTTCCTGAGCTCCTGACTTAATCCTTGTCAGGTAGTACCCAAGTATTTGTTAAAAGGTCTCACTGCAGGGGCGCCTGGGTGGCTCAGATGGTTAAGTGTCTACCTTCGGCTCAGGTCATGATCTCCAGGTCCTGGAATCGAGCCCCACATCGGGCTCCCTGCTCCGTGGGGAGTCTGCTTCTTCCTCTCTCTCTGCCTTTCCACCTGCCTGTGCTCTCTCTGTCTCTGTCTCTCTCTCAAATAAGAAAATCTTTTTTAAAAAATGACGAATCACTGAACACTACATCAAAAACTAATGATGTACTATCTGTTGGCTAATTGAACATGATAAAAATTAAAAATAAAGAGGGAAAAAAAAGGTCTCACTACAATTCTCATGTGATGCCAGGATATGATGCCTTGCCTTTCAACCATTACCGATGCTGGGCAGTTCTTTTTTTTTTTTTTTTAAGATTTTATTTATTTATTTGAGAGAGAGAATGAGATAGAGAGCATGAGAGGGGGAGGGTCAGAGGGAGAAGCAGACTCCCTGCCAAGCAGGGAGCCCGATGCGGGACTCAATCCAGGGACTCCAGGATCATGACCTGAGCCAAAGGCAGTCGCCTAACCGACTGAGCCACCCAGGCGCCCCCGATGTTGGGCAGTTCTTAAGAAGAAAAAGTTAAGTGTCTGGATGGTTTCTTTTTTTTTTTTTTAATTTTTATGTGTTTTTAATACCTCTATCTGCCCTTTCTCAGGACAGATTTACGACAGCATGTTTTGTTGAGACTCTCATTGGCTTCAAGGCTCTGGACGCGAACAAGATACTTTGGCAATAAACTTAGATTGATGCAATTAAATCATGACCTGTAACTAACTGTTCCCTAATTCCAGGTAACTGGAATTCATTTTTAAAGAAATACAGTGTCAGGAATAAAGTATATTTAGTCACCTGGCCAAAGTTTTAGAAAAATGGAATGGATAGCTATTATCTAAGTTCTACAGACGTGTTACAGAGGGGAAAAAGGATCAATTATATTCAGTTCAGAGTCTATCGTTTTTCAAATGGGATTCTAATGCACCACTTTTGATTATAGTCTGTCTTAACTCTGAAAAGAGCTATATGATCCAAGAGTTACTTAGCATCAAAATATTTTCCACCATAAATAAAATCATTTCTGGTGTAACTCCATATGCACCTATGTCCTATAAAGATTTAGGTCTAAATTAAAGATGAGGTATAATTCAAATATTAAATAAATCTGATGAAAAAAGAGGAGCACCTGGGTGGCATAGTCAGTTAACGGTCTGCCTTTGGCACAGGTCATGATCCCAGGGTCCTGGGATCTAGCCCTACATTAGGCTCCCTGCTCATCAGGGAATCTGCTGCTCCCTTTCTCTATGCCCTTCCCCCTCCACCCCCCCCCCCCCCGCTTCTGCTCTCACTATCTCTCTCTCTCTCTAATAAATAAATAACAATTTAAAAAAAATGTTTAAAAAAAGTAAAAATAAATAAATCTGATAAAAAAGGAATAGCTATAAGACAGTAACAACTCATTGTTATGGTTCTCCATAAGTTAATTTTCCAGATAGAAGAAGCTGACCCCTTGTAGGGTACCATCATTTTTAAATCAATTTTGAGATAATTCCTTGAAGTGTTTTATACAATTTTCTAGTCTCTAGAGTAGAAGTGAATATTTTTGATGACCCGGGACAATCATTATGGGTTTGGGTTATCATATTGGGCTAGGATACACTGACATCTTTTGAGACCTTATGAAAATGAAAAGAAGTGAGGATTCTGGGGCAAGATCATCAGGTTTGAAACTTAACCCTCCCACTTACCCAGCCTTACAACCTGGACTACAGATCTTTCCAACTTCCATTGGGGTTACATCCTGAAAAACCCATGATAAATTGAAAATACGGTAAGTCAAAGTGCTTTTAAAACACTTAACGTGCAGAACATCATGGCTTAGCCTAGCCTACCTGAAATGTGCTCAGAAGACTATGTTAGCGTACAGTTGGACGAAAGTATCTAACACAAAGCCTGTTTGATAATATAGTGTTGAATATCTCATGTAATTTATGGAATACTGTACTGAAAGTGAAAACCAGCATAGCTGTATGGGTACCTATGGTTGTAAGTGTATCAGTTGTTTACCCTACGAGTTGCAGGTCAAGGCCGCTGCCCAGCGTCACAAGAGAAGATCATGCTGCTTATCGCTAGTCCAAGAAAAGATCCAAATTCAAAACTTGAAGCACAGCTTCTACTGAATGCATATAACCTTTACAGAACCATACAGTCATAAAACTGTAAGTCCAACCATCATAAATCGGAGACCATTTGTAGTTACTTACACTCTAGTGCCTTAGTGGCCTCATCCACAAAAGGAGAGTAATAATAGCGCTACTTGACCAAGTTGTTGTGAGGAAGAAATGAGCTCATACACGTAAAGGGCTTAGAAGAGTGGCTGACACATAGGCAGGACCCAATAAATGTGACTTAGTCTTATCATTCTTGAGGTGTTTGTTAACAAAATAAGTCCATACTCTTCCTTTTGATTTTGCGTTTGTTTTATAGACATTTATTTTTGCTCCTTATTTTGGGGGTGTGGAGGTCATATCTAGCACATCAAGAGGACATGGCCAGTGGCCAACCATTTAGAGCACGATGGGGCTGGCAGGGAGAAAAATAGCATCTACACCATCTAGCCCTGGACCCGCCACCAGAGAGGGATGAGCACACTCAGACAATAGATGGCGCTGACAAGAGAGAGTGACAGAGGGTCAAGATTTGGTCATCCTCTCAATTCTTCAGCTGTTGCCTGTATAGTCAGCAACAGAGTTTCACAGTGAAGGATCAGGGCATCCTAACACGAGGAGGACTTGACTTTGGGGGCTTGGACTGGGAATGCTTAGTAGTTCAGCTGACAGGAAGTTGGCATTGGAAGTGGTCTTCACTAAACAGGGATGCATGGACTGCGTATAGCTCTAGGAGGGCAGAACCCCCAATCCAGGAAGGATTTGGAGATCACGTATCAATATAACACCCTGAAAACCAGGATCTAGACTAAAGCCCAGGTAGAAGAATTGGGAGAGGGGTGCCTGGATGGCTCAGTCATTGGGCTTAGGTCATGGTCCCAGGGTCCTGGGATCGAGCCCCGCACTGGGCTCCCTGCTTCACGGGAAGCCTGCTTCTCCCTCTCCCACTCCCCCTGCTTGTGTTCCCTGTCTCACTGTCTCTTTCTCTGTCAAATTTAAAAAAAAAAAAAATCTTAAAAAAAAAAAGAATTAGGAGAAGGGTGGGACTCAGGAAGGAGAGGGTCCCCAGTTATTAGAACAGAGACAAAACTTCAGGGTCAGTTCCACAACAAAGATAACTCAATGCTGAGCCTCAGAAAGTGGTTCTTCAAGAGTTTAAGTTTCTATTGACCTTGGGAACTGGGAATGAAGGTGAGTCTGTAGGGAAAGACCAGCTGGCCCCAGGGTTTTGTATAGTAAGGAATAGAGCCTGGAAAAGGGGAGAAAGATGGCAGGGTTTGGAAGCTATTCGGGCTTAACAGCTGAGTTATCTCTTGTTGCTGTCAGTGAATTTACCTCTAGCAGCATTTCCCATCCCTGCCCCCACCAATCTACCAAGCCACTTAGAATGTATTATCAGCTAAAATACCACAAGCTGCATTTATTCTGATTGTATGTGAAGTAATAGAGAGTGAGCTCTCTGAGTCAAGCCCGGAATGGCCCTCTTATGAATAAGTAAATACACTTTAACATATAGACTTTGGCTGCTCTGAAATCTTTTCCGTTTTCTTCAGCATTATATCATATGTTGAGATCACGAGTTAAGTGTCACCAAAATATATGAGATGTTGACATTATTTCAACTGATTTATTGCCTTCTATTCAACAAGCTCACAAAAACCACTCCGCCCTGCTTCATTCACCTTCACAATGGCGGCATTCTTTCTTTGTTTAGGAGCAATCCAAGGGTTTGATCTGCTGAGTGGGTCCCCCTGAAGAGTTCCCCTGTATCCTTGTGGTATCCAGCTCCACCATGGAGTTTCCCTTCTGTGATGCTAATGACTGCCTGAAATCTGTGTCATGGTGTATCCAGTAAGCTTATAAAGCCACAGTGGTACATTAAATATGTTCACATATTCTTTGCGGCTTCTCTCATTGAGGGGAATAGTCTAATTCCTCAACTCTTAAGTCTGTGCTGGTCCTAGAGATGTATCTGTGCAAGGGATGTTGCAGAAGTGACATTTAAAATTACCCAAGGCAAGGATATAAGAAGCATTGCATTCACTGTTCGAGCGCTCAGCTGGTATATAGAAATTCTGACCTCCCTGAGGCCACCTTGCTAGAGAAACTTCTTGGGAAGACCACGTGGAGAGGCCCTGACACTGCATGGAGAGAGGGACCTACATGGGCGGCTGCTCCAGCCCTCAGCCACATGCACATCCCCACAGAGATCCTGCCCCAGCTGGCAGATTTGTGAACATAATAATATGGTCGTTACTTCATGGCTTAAGTTTTTAAAGGTGCTTGTTGTGCAACACTAGATAATCAGAACTACCCTCTTTCCTGGTGCCAGGGATTCATGGAATAAGAAAGCCTCCTTTCCTTTTATTAACTCGTCACTTTAATCTCTTAAAGACTAGGACACCAGAGGTTTAGCCAAATGCAAATTTCTTTACTAAAAGACTAGCGCAATTTCAGAAGAGAAGTATAATATAGATGGCAAAAGATGATAGTTGAGTACTAAAAGGGAAGAAGACACCTAAGAATTGTATCCTGCCAAAGAGTTCCCCCCATGGGTTTCTCCCAGGTGCCTCAGGCTTTAAAAAATTTTATTGGAGCACTTGGGTGGCTCAGTTGGTTGGGTGTCTGCCTTTGGCTCAGGCTGTGATCCCAGACTCCTGGGATGGAGACCCATATCAGGCTCACGCAGCAGGGAGTCTGCTTCTCCCTCTCCCTCTGCTCTTCCTGTGCTTGTGTTCCTGCCCCCCACCGTCTTAAATAAATAAATAAATATAATATTTAAAAAAATTTTTTTAATTTATTTAAAAAAACCTAGAAAAAAACGAGCATTTTTCATGGGAAATGTTATTTAATTGAAGAATTAAAATAAACATAACTTACATTTTTATTCTGTAAGTTAATAAATCCTATATTGAATCCCTACCATCTCTTCCCTATGCCCCCCCTCTGTCCTCCAAACTATCTTGGCAATAATTCCTTACACTGGTTGACATAATGTTCTAATATCTGCCAATATTTGAGAAAATTTCCTATTCTAGTCTAAACAGCATTTGAATCTTTTGATTACAACTTTATGGGAAGGGTGGGTCAACAACAATGTATAACTATATTCCCTATCAACTGCCATGTCAATCAGGCCTTTGAATCATTTGAACTGCTCTAATTCTCCAACCTAGTGCTATGTACCACCTCAAGGGTGGTCAATGACAGGTTTGGCCCAGTCAGAAGCTAAATAGGCTCTGTGGTCCTGAAGCTTTATACAGTTTGAGAGTCCTCCTTAAGAAAAAGAACACAAAATTACCAAAATAAACTGATATCTAAAATGTTGTGAAAAAACAGACATTGCACCCACCTGAGATTTTCTTTAAAATCAGAACTAAGGTAAGAGGAGCCATCTCTCAATCCCTCTCAAGTGGGTAAGAGCAGGAAATAGGAGCCAGGGAGTTGTTGGTGGCTGGGCCTCCAGAAGGATTGACTGGTTGCATCAAGACTTAATAGAGTCCACGCATAAAAATAATTATGAGAGGGTGCCTGGGTGGCTCAGTTGGTTAAGCGACTGCCTTCGGCTCAGGTTATGATCCTGGGGTCCCGGGATCAAGTCCCGCATCGGGCTCCCTGCTCGGCAGGGAGTCTGCTTCTCCCTCTGACCCTCCTCCCTCTCATGCTCGCTCTATCTCATTCTCTCTCTCAAATAAATAAATAAAATCTTTTTTTTTAAAAAAAATAAATAAATAATTATGAGAGACAGTTGTTCAGAGACCCATTCTATAATCATTTTAAAAATGTCTCAAATAAATGAGACATTACTGATACTAATTTGGACAATATAAATGGTACTGTCTCTGTCATACATAAAATTATATATTAGAGGACTAAAAGAATTTCAGATAAAAATAATGGGATAGGAAACAAAGGGATGAACAATGATAAAATTAATAGACATTATTCACATAAAAAAATATAGCAAAAACATCAGATCATACCCGAAGCACTAACTTCTGTCGTGAGGCCCCTACAAGTGAGGTGGCCCCAAAGCTTGAACACTTCTGTTCTCACAACGAATCTGCCTCTCCTTAGGAGCTCCAGCCACCCTTCTACACAAGATTTCCTGAGATGTTTCCAGCACAAGGAGGGTTGGGGCCCATTTTTACCACTTTCCTCCATACAGAATATGTGGGTTTGATAAGATCCAGTTGCAACTCCCTTTTGTCTTATTTGGGAATAAAAAGGTACACATCTCTTCTTCACCAGTGAGACTTGCATATAAAGAGAATAAGCAAAGAGAATCCCTAAGAAAAGCACTTTAGGCATGAGAGTCTTAGGTGTTACTCATGCTCCTTTAGGACAAATATTCAGCACATATTTCAAAAGGCAATTCCTTGTGTGAGAATAGTTGAATATCTGTTTATTGTTCTCTTAAAGAAAATTTGTGTCATATGTTGGTGACAAGATTCTCAGACTCTTACTGGAGATTTTCACAAGGATCTCAGTTAAGTCTTCTTCTGTCTTCCAGATCAACTTTTCTCTTTGTTTCTCTCTCAAAATCCTAATTTTTTCCATGACATGAGTTGTCCATCATCTCAAGGAGAACTTCTATCTGGATTTGTATCCCCATTGTGATTAAGACAGAATAACTATTTCAACGTCTAGATATAACCATTTTTTAAAGATTCATTTATTTTAGGCAGACAGAGTGTGTGTGTGTGCACATGGAGGAGGAGGGAGGCGTGGGAAGAGGCAGAGGGAGAGGGAGAGAGAGAAACCCAAGCAGACGCTATGCTGAGTGCAGAGCTGGATGCGGGGCTCAATCCCACGACCCTGGGATCATGACCTGAGCTGAAACCAAGAGTTGGACACTTAACTGGCTGCGCCACCCAGGCATCCCTAGACATAACCATTTTTACTAGAACTTTGCTACCTTTAGTGAAAATCCTTACAAGTTTGCTTTACTTTTCAGTTTCTCTTCCTTGTTTTAAATTTTTATACTACTTATTGCCTTAATCCTTTTACTTCTGTGACTCAAGCTTGTTTTTATTTTATTTTTTCCTGTAATCTGTACTCTCCATGTGTTTCTGATTTTCCCTGGAGACTTTCCCTCCTATTACTGAGGTTGGGGAGGGAGAAATTTCTTTCCTCCCCCTCCCCTGCGGTTCTTCTAGCTGGTTTAGGAATTAAACTGATATGAGACAGAATAACAGGAGGGGGAAAAAAAAAGCCCAAAGTTTTGTTATGTGCACATGGAGAATCAACAATAAAGTTGTTTGTTTTTTTTTTTAAAGATTTTATTTTTATTTATTTCAGAGAGAGAGAATGAGAGAGAGCACATGAGAGGGGGGAGGGGCAGAGGGAGAAGCAGACTCCCTGCCGAGCAGGGAGCCGGATGCGGGACTCGATCCCGGGACTCCAGGATCATGACCTGAGCCGAAGGCAGTCGCTTAACCAACTGAGCCACCCAGGCGCCCCCACATGGAGAATCAATAATAAAGTTGAGCCCCTGGGGTTCCTGGGTGGCTCAGTTGTTAAGCAGCCGACTCTTGATTTCAGCTCAGGTCATGATCTCAGGGTCATGAGATTGAGCCCCATGTAGGGCTCCATGCTCAGTAGAGAGTCTGCTTGTCCATCTCCCTGTCCCTGCTTGTCTCCTCTGCCCCTCCCCCCATGCGCCCTCTCCCTCTCTCTGTCTCTCAAATAAATAAATAAATAAAATCTTCTTTTAAAAAAAATTTTAAAAATAAAATTGAGACCCAACAAAATGACCAAGGTACCAACATTTGTACTTTTTAGACAAAAAGACAATAAATCTGTGAGGAAGTAACACGACAAAGTAAATGTAACTTTGGGAGCTTCAATTAGTAAGGAATCCTAAGCACAATTTGGGCCAGAGTAAATTAGTAAACAGTAACAAGCATTGTTTATAGTCTCTAGGCATGAATTCCCCCTCTCTGGTGATATGGATGTCTCGTTGCCTCTTGGTACAGGGAGGGTGCCTTTCAAAGGGGAGATTTATTTCCTGTTTTCAGAGAGACAGAGGCGGGTCTGAGTGTCCTTCATGCACAGGCTGTCTCTTAAGTAACTTTTATGTAAAATAATCAGTACGATAATGTGGCACACTTTGGAGCAGTCTGTCCTTAGCCTCTACACCGACATTTGCCCTCAGGCTGTACCTTTTGTGTTTTCTTCTTCCAATAGTTCTAATTCTTGATATATTATGGGAAGAGCTATTCACATGCCCTGTGGGAAATGTGATCACTTAGGCAGTCCTAGGCTGACTTGCTCAAAGACACCTTGTCTTCTATCCACCTTGCCCTGCCTTTTCAGGGTGTTATTTCATTCATTTTAAAGTCTCCTTTTGGCCACTGACATTCTATTTTTAAACAAACAAGCAAAAAAGCCATTTTAGAGGTTTTTGAAAGTTCTTCCTGCAAGTGACCATGCAATGACTTTAAAATGCATCTCAGTTGAGATTCGGCAGAAACAAAGAGCTGGCTAACAAGAAGGAGTTCAGGTAGACTCATTTAGACTCGACTGCTGGCAGCATAGACGTGCATGGCTACCAATTTGCTTCTCTCTACCCCAGCATCATTCCTTCTAATAAGGGGATGAAGACCCTCTTTCAACGTTATAGGAGTAAACTGTTCACAATGTGTTTTTCTTTTCATTTTCCACCCAGATAATTCACAGCATATCTTTGATCTGTTATCCATTATCAGACACCGGAGATGAGATTGTTATAAGAAATGAAGAGTAGCTCTCTATTTGGGAAGGATTTTAAAGGAATATCACGGTAGCCTGTTTCTAACGAGCAGTGGCAGGGCGGTGGTTGTGGTGAGGAGCAGTGTTTATGTGGTGTGAGATCTTCAGTCTATGAAAGAAAGCAGAAATAATGGGGTTGTGTCACTGACAAATACTCAGCTACACAAACTAATGTATATGTTGAATAACTGGCGGTATGAAAAGTTGTATTTTTCTACCTCAGTTTGCCAAACTGAATTTTGAGAATTCACCAGTAGTGAATTTGCTGTATTCAGGGAAGCCAATTGATATGCTGGCGGTGACTGGTTTGAATTGTAATTCATCTTATGCACACATCCAATTACTTCTAATAGAAAGAGTTCAGAAAACTTCCCAACCTACCAAAGCTAAGTCTTGACTTGAGAAAATATGCATACTTTGGTGTTTTTCAACTTTTTTCGTAATAAAATGAAAGAAAAAGTAAAGTTCAGCCATTCTGTAACCAAGTGTCATGTTTCTTCAAGCTGGAATCACATTAGAAATTGAAGATTTGTTTTAAGTCTTTGTCCTTAATTAACATAATTTCTCCCAAATTTTTGAATATTGCCTCAAACTTTAAGAAAATACTAGGTAATGCTAACTATGATAACTCTCCTCCTCGAAAGACATATTGAGTTGCCATAGAAGTGAACTAGAGTCTAGATCAGGTTAGATATCTGGGATATAGTAAAGATTTAGTGTGAACCAGTCAGAGGTTATGTCAGGAAGCTGTGAAGAATGAATTGCAATTTATTGGTAACTGAGAAAATGGGATTCAGGTCACAACAATGTACTACAGATTGGTTCAGAGGTTGGCACTCTATTTAGTTCTGAATGACTACAGCAAAGTGAGGTAGAAAATAGGAAAAAGAAAATAAACATCAACATGGGGGGTTGGGGAGAGAAAGAGACCAGTGAGAGGCGAGCAGAGAGAGAAATATGGGACAGGAGAAGTTCTAGGGGTTATAGAGCAGGTATAACTCGTGGATTAATAACTGATTCAGGTTTTTAGGGTTAATGTGTACCCGTGGGAGCTGATCTCAAACTTTTCTGATTGCTTACCTTCTTGTACCTAGTTATTACTGCAGGCAAAAAAAAAAAAAAGAGTTTTGACTTATTAAATTCACAATCTCTGAACCCCAGACAGGTCACAGGAGAGTAGCTTCCAAACACCTGGCATTGACTGGGCATCCAACACTGTGGGCACTGACCATAGATGTGAGTCAGATAGAAGATGACATGATTTCTCCTGATTCAATATCCAGGAATACTGCAAAATACTTCCACCAAGGTTTTGTCCAGCATGTGCTGTGACGATGATAAATTCTGCCCTCCCTGCAGGCAAATGATAGCTTGGAAAATCAACCTGTCTCAGAACAATGGAGCTAAGATTAAATCAATGTCCTGGAAACATAAGTGATAATATGAATATTTCAGGTTTCTGCAGTATTTCTGAATGGTGAAAGGAGGCAATTACACCAAATTGAAGAAACACTTAAAAGCAATTAAACAAGGGAAAACTGTGAAGTCTGGAAGTCTGCACCAGTTCGGTTTCATTTTCCTTCATAGTGACATCCTGTGTTCCCGAGACTTACTGGTTGTATGAGCTGTCTAATTCTACACAATGGAAACCTCCTATTCCTTCTATGGTATAATTGGCTAACAATCTATTAAAGCACTACCTATCGTAGAGATATTCCCTTTTGCGGTGAGAATCAAAGCAGTCATCCAAAGAAGGGTCATCAATATTTATGTAGCTACTTTGTCTCTTTGATCGTGGCAGCCTTAACAAAATGTGGAATTCCTTCCCAATGAGACCAGATGAAGCCACAGAATCTTTCCCAACACTGGTGTTCCATCTGGCCACAAACAACCCAATAAAGTGAACAAGCCACATAAAAACTTACTTATAATTCAGGAACTATGTCATAAAACTCTAAAGGTTAGGTTTTAAGTATCAGTCAAGATGTGTGAATATGGAGAAAGTATGAGCTGAACAGAAGGATGAAAGCATTGGAACTGAGATGATAATCTACATCGTTATAAATCTAGTCCTGCTATTAGATATGATACGGAAAGAACATGTTAAAGAAATCCAGAGTTAATGACAGAACTCATGGTAGACTATATAAACTCAAATAGCTGACAACTACAAAATGCAGAGGGTACATTCAAGATCACAGGTGTAGATTGTTGGGCAAAGACTGAAGCACAATTTAAAATCTTTTATTCAAATCTCGGTTATGGTAGTGGTTATGGGATGGATGACTACTATTTTCCATAGTCTTGATATATGTTTCTACTCTTCAAGAAACAAAGCTGAAATTACAGATCCAAATTACTCTATCCCATTCAAAGTGGCTGCCTTGACAGGATCTACACAGTCCAGCAGAACTACCTTCGCTGGAAACAGTTTTAGAGCTTCTCTTGAAATTGCTTTCAGAGCCTGAAGCTAATTTCTTTGACTATCTTCAATAGTGGCAAATATTCATCCTTTGACAGGGGATTTGATTTTTTAGAAATTTCCAAAAGTCAAGACTAGTGAATAAAGTAGTTGGTTAAATTGGATTATAAGGTTTGGGGTTTCAAAAATAAGGTGAGCTAAAGTTATGAGCCTAGTTTTCTCATATAGCTCAAAACCACTGAAGAAGGCAATTACAAAAGGGAATTTTCTAAAGTAGATTTTTAGTCTCCTCCTTTGTAAAATGAGTGGATACCACTAGCTGATTTCTAAATTCCCTTCTAGCTCTATGATCCTGCAGTTCAGTAATTCATTTATTTAAACACCTTGAAAGATTTGGCACTATTTTAAAGAAAAATAAAACAAATATCAATGTGATCAAAACATTTTTATCTTTAAAAAGATACGTTAAAGGAACAAATTTTATGTGATCAGTGATCATTTTTCTCTGCTGTAAAATGAGGGAGGGTCTTGAACAGATAACTCTCCAGCTACATAATGATATGCTATTGTATTAGTTATCTATTATTTTATAACAAATTACTCCAAAATTTACTGTCTTAAGACAACAATTATTATTTCATAGTTCTTATTAGTCAGGAATCTAGATACTTTTTATCGATGTCCTCTGCTCCAGGATGTCTCACAGGCAACAATAAAGGTGTCTATTTTGCAGTCATCCCAAGATCATCTGGGGAAAGTTTTGTCTCCAATTTCACTCACATGAGTATTGGCACTACTCAAGTCTTCATGGGCCCCAGTCCTTGCTGGCCATGGATTGAAGGCTGCTTTTTTGGTACCTTTTCATGTAAGCTTCTGTATAAGACACCTCATGACATGGCAATTTGCTTTATCAGAGCAAGCAAGCAATAAGAGCCAGAGAAAGAGAAAGTACAAGCAAGATGGAAGTCATGGTCTTTATAATCTCATCTCAGAAGGGACATCCCATCATTTTTGCTATATCCTATTCTGTAGAAGTGAGTAATTAGGTCCAATCCATACTCAAGGGGAAGGGATTACACAAGAGAAAGAATACCAGAAGGTGTGGTGACAAGGAGCCATTTTATAAGCAGCCTACCACCATGCCACTATATTCCCTCTGGCCCCCATTGACTCTCATCCCTTACACATGAAAAGTATATTCATAATTTCTGAGGTCCCTGTAACACTCAACCTACTGTAGCACTAGATCAATGTCTAGTATCACCTCCTCTAACTCATGTTCAAGTGTGGATGAGTCTCCTTGAGTGTAATTCCTTAAGTCCAGTTCCAGGAGTATAGTTTCTTTCTATCCGTGGACTTGTGAAGCCACAAGTTTATGAATTGTGATTCTCCTATTGCCATTAACTTCACAGCTACCCTACCACAGGTGCCCCTGTACCCCCGGGGCTGCTGCATCTGGTCCTACTGCACAGATTTTACCTGCTGTGGGTTCCCCTCAAAGCCGGCAGAGCAATTTTCCCAAGTGTGCAACAAACTGACTTACAAGTCCTCAAAGAGCCACCAGGCATTGTGTTTCTTCTAGTGATGGAAAATGTGAAGACACAATAATTTATTCCTTTTGGAGGGAATATCTTAGGATGCCTCCAACCAAATGAACTTCTAAAAATGTAACTGATGTGGCAGGTCTTCAAACCTTCGTAGCGCTCATCTCCTACACTCTGGAGCATGTGTCTCACCTAGGTTTCCAGTACACTTGCCTTGCCACTTTTTGCTCCGCCGGTCCAATTAATATGATGTCATCAATATAATGGGCCAAACTGACGTTATATAGATATCTGACCTGTCCAGGTGCCTCCAGACAATATCATGACAGAAGGTGTGAAAAGTAACCTAGCAATCGGGCAAGATTGTGTTTATCCCACACGAGTACAGATTGTTTTGGATCCTCCTTGCTGACAGAGATCAGGGGAAAAAAAGGATAAATTAGCCAAATTAATGACTACATGCCATTTACCTGTAGCTATGTTAATCTGCTCTAATAAAGATACCTCTCTTGGGCTAGCGACGGCAATTAGTGCTACTGCTTGGTGGAGTCTGTAGTAGTCTACTTTCATCTTCCAGGATCCATCTTGGTTTTTCAGGGAGCCAAGATAGTGAATTAAATTGAGATATGATGGGACCATGGCCTCTGCACATTTTAGGTCTTCCACATCCACTATTCCCCCTGTGATTTTTTTTTTTTTTTTGCTTACTATATTTCATAGGTGGGTGTGTGTGGCGGAGGGGGAGATTTATGAAATTTCCACTTGGCCTTCCCAGTAGAATAACTCTTACTCTGAAATCTAATGAGCCATTAACAACCAAGTATCTCCTTTCCAATTATATATCCTGGGACCAAGAAAACAATCACTTTGTGAGACAGTGAACCCAGTGAACCAACCACTTTGAACTGGACCTATGCTAGAATCCCATTAATTATCTGGCCTCCATATGCCTTCAGTTTAATGTAGGGTTAATGATGATGCTCTGTGTCTCTAGTTACCAATATCAACTCAGACCTGACATTTAACACTCCTAAAACATTTGTGTATTTCCCTCTACCCAGAATTTTGTTATGCAGGTAAGTGGCTATCATTCCTGTTGGGGGATGACTTGTCATTCTGTTACAGGGTACCTCCTTCTTCAGTTGATAAGTTTAGTAAAAGGAGAAAGATTTATACAATCTGAAGAGAAACCAGAGTATTCAGTTGATAAGTTTAGGGTGAGAAACTGACTCAGGTACAGAAAGTGGATGTATATTTGTAACTTTTTACTAAGTTGACTATCTTCAGTCTCCTGATCATCATCCTTGATTAATTTGCACTGCGGTGGACATTCTTCAGTGAATCATGTCCTTGAGTCATCCCCTCCCCTTGAGTGCAAGTGGAACCTGTGACTTGCTTCTGATCAAGAAAATATGGCAAACATGATGGATGTTACTCCTGTGATTTGGTTTTTTACTTTATGGAAAAAGTAATGGGATTTTACTCCCATGATTATGTTATTTTATATGATTCTCTCTTAGCAGACTGAAAAATAGAGACTCTTCTGCTGGTCCTGGACAAGTAAGCTGCTATGATGTGAAGTGCCCATGGAGAGGACCACGTAACAGAGAACCAATGGTGTCCTCTAAGAGCCGAGAGTCTCAGTCCTGCAATCACAAGGAATTTGAAGCGAAAAAAAAAAGCATAAAATGACACTAGTTCATATCAGACATAGATAGAAGTAAGGACCATATAGATGTGGCTGTAAATGTAGATAGAGGGTTGATAGATAATTTACTGAATTACAAGGGAAAGCATAACTTATTCTGGTGTGGACTATAAATCCCTTCTCAGTAAAGGTTCATGCTTAGGCCTAAAACCCATCTATAATAAGTTTTGGTGAATTGTGTAAGCTAGAGGCTACAGTTATTTTTTTCATAGATGGATGGATATCTGATTTATAGGCCTAAATTTAAAATTCTGACAATACCAAGTTCTGACAAGAATGTGGAGCAACTGGAACTCTAAGATACTACTGATGGGGACAAAAATTAATACAATCACCTTGGAAAAGCTCTCATCAGTATTTACTGAAGTTGACTCATACCTATGACCCACAAGTTCACTGATGGGTATATATCTTACAGAAATGTATACATAGGTGCACCAAGGTACATGGACATGAATGTTTATAGTAATAGTATTCTTAATTGCAAAAAAAAAATGGGAATACTTGTAATTTATAATGACCAAATGAATTACATATTTCTTTTTTTTTAAGATTTTATTTAGTTATTTTGAGAGAGAGAGCATATGAGTGGGGGGAAGGGTAGAGAGGGAGAAGCAAACTCCCCACTGAGCAGGGAGCCTGATGCGGGGCTAGATCCCAGGACCCTGAGATCATGATCTGAGCTGAAGGCAGATGCCCAACAAACTGAGCCATCCAGGCACCCCAAAATTGTATATTTCTAAAATATATTATCATATTGCAATACAAAAGAACTACTGCTTCACCAACAATAGTGGTAAAACTCACAGATATAATGATGAATGAAAGAAACCAGACCAAAAGCATACGTTGTATAATTTTGTTTGTAGAAAACAAAAAATCAAACTAATCTATGACAGAATAGTGACTATCTTTAGGAGGGGTAATGGCCAAGAGGGGATGAGGAAGGCTTCAGAGACACTGAGAATGTTTATAACTTGGTCTAGTTGATTACATGAAAATATTTATTTTGCTTTAAAAGTTTCATTGAGCTATATATATGTATACATTCAATGCACTTTACAGTATGTTATACCTCAATGGGAAAAAAAAAATCGTATTCCTCCCATAAACAAACAGTAGTTTAGAGAAGAAGAAATTAAAGTGTCCTTTGCACATTTAAAAAAAATGTTCAGGGTGCCTGGGTGGCTCAGTTGGTTAAGCCACTGCCTTCGGCTCAGGTCATGTTCCTGGAGTCCCAGGATTGAGTCCCGCATCGGGCTCCCTGCTCGGCGGGGAGCCTGCTTCTCCCTCTGACCCTCCCCCCTCTCATGTGCTCTCTCTCTCTCTCATTCTCTCTCTCAAATAAATAAATAAATAAATAAAATCTTAAAAAAAAATGTTCAATTTTATTATTAACAACAGATGCAAAATAAAGCCATACACTGTGATATTGTTTCCTACCTAGCAGATAGGCAAAAATGCAAAAGTTTATTATACTCTGTTGATTAGGCTGGGGGGAAACAGGCTCTCTCACATGTTTCCATAGACAATGCAGAATGGTATAACGCCTATGAAGGACAACTTGGTGATATCTAGAAAAATTACATAGGCATTTACCCTTTGACTCAGTAGTCCTACTTCTAGGAACCTATTTCAAATATACAATGACAAAATATGAAATTACTTCTTATGCTGAATAGTCTTTGTTTGCCCCTCCCGATTTATTCTCACTTCTCACTCTGCTCTGTGCCCTGCAAGACCAAACCTTGTGAACTATGTCTGTGGTCAGCAAACATTTTTTGCAAAGGGGCAGATAGTATAATATTTTTGGCTTTGAGGCCATATAGCTTCTGTTGCATCTACTAAACCCTTCTGTTATTGCATAAAAGTTTCTACCAATAGTATGTAAATGAGTGAACAAGTTAGCAATAAATCTTTACTTACAAAAATAGGACATGAGCTGGATTTGGCCTGCAGGCCACAGTTTGCTGAGCCCTGGATTACATTAACTAGACTTTTCTGGCTTCAAGTTAGATTTGGCACATAGGAGGTATCAGCAAGAGATTGGAAGGCAGGAGAAAAGTAACCTCAGGGTCTTAATTCTCACCTCCAGCCCTGCCAAAACTACATTCCTCTACATAAGACCCAGCTTCTATACAGCCCTCTCCTATAGCTCTAGCTACCATCTCAATCAACTATAGTACTTGTCACGGTGAGCCTGAGCTGCTGTAACACAATACCATAGACTGAGCGGCTTAAACAACAGACATTTATTTCTCATAATTTCGGAGGCTGGGGAAGTCCAAGTCACCTCAGGATTCAATCATTCCCATTGCATTTTGGTTTCCCAGTGCAGTGACTGCAGCTCCTAACTGTAAAGTCTGGCCCACAGAGAAGAGTGATCAGAGCTCTTCAAGGATGCCAGGGCTCTTCTCACAAATTTATTTCTTACAGAAGTGGGGAAAGGTATGTCCTCTGGCCCCTCCCAGTATGGGTGAGTAGGTCTTAAATGACAAATCCACTTTAACATTCTTATCTCCCACGGGGCCTGGGTGGCTCTGACGTTAAGCATCTGCCTTCGGCTTGGGTCATGATCCAGGGTCCTGGAATCAATCCCTGCATCTGGCTCCCTGCTCCGTGGGAAGCCTGCTTCTCCCTCTCCCATTCCCCCTGCTTGTGTTCCCTCTCTCACTGTGTCTCTCTCTGTCAAATAAATAAATAAAATCTTAAAAAAAAAAAATTCTTATCTCCTTACGCCTTTGAATTCTTCCCTCTACAGTAAATCAAAGCAGGTTCAGTTTCTCTAATTCACTCAGTATGGGGCACCCTGGGGTCCACATTTCAGCCAACTAACCAACCAAGTTCCCAGAAAGACACATATTAGCAGAACTGACCCAAGAAGAAATAGTGAATCTGAATAACATATCATTAAAAAAATTTGAATTCATAATTAAAATCTTTTCCAAAGAAAACTCCAGACCATGACGACTTTACTAGTGAATTCACTATAACATTTAAGGGAAAAATAACACTAATCTCACATTTTTCTTTCAGAAAATAGAGGATGTAGGAACACTTCTAATTCTACACGATTGGACATATATGTATCCATATAAAACTCATTTTATATAGTCAGTATTACACTGATCCCAAAATAATAATTATTATAATAATTACTATTTTTATCATTATAACTTACACCTCCTAATTCAGTTTTAATTTTCAATAGAAGTGGAATTAAGGAATTTTGGATATACAATCATTAACTCAGTTCATTTTGATAAGCATTGAGCATTTAGTATGTACAAAACAGGGCACCTGGATGGCTCTGTTGGTTAAGCGCTGGACTGGTGATTTTGGCTTGGGTCATGATCTCAAGGGTCATGGGATCAAGTCCATGTAGGGCTTCACAATCAGCAGGGAATCTGCTTGAGATTCTCTCCCTCTGACCCTTCCCTCACACTCTCTCTCAACTAAATAAATCTTTAAAAAAAAAAACATAATATGTACAAAGCATTATGCTAGAGAGTGGAATAATTCAAAGTCTCTATAAGGCTCCTCTCTCACTCTCTGTCTCTCTCTCTCTCTCTGTTGCTCACTTGCTCACTCACACATGCCATTCCTGTTTTTATTAACAAAATTCTCCATACTAGCTGTGAAAATGAAAGCAACCACTCACTTTAAAATATTGCTTTACTGTCCATATGCTTCATGGACATTATTTGATTTTGTAACTGCAAGATAAAATGGACAAGTTGATATTCTGTTTGAGTTCTGAAGGAGGTGTTACAGCGGCCCATACAATATAAAAATTTAAGAACCGCATGGTTCACTTTCTCAGTATAGTTTTATGACAGGGTCTTGGTCAACATAACCAGTAACCACATTTTTAGCAATCTGTCTTACAGATATACTTAAAACTAGTAGCGTGAGATTTAATAACTGCATCATTTTGCTTTTGGAAAATTTCCACTCCTAAAACCAAATGTAAAACTCAAGAAAATAGAAAGTACTCTTCTTCTCTTTGGTGAACATTTCTGAGAAGTAGCTGATAATCTGCAGAACGAGGCCATTTGCTTAGAATTATTTACTCTACAGTGGTTCCCCTTATCCGTGGATTTACGGTTTCAGTTATCCATGGTCAACTGCCATCCACGTGCAGATGATTTTCCTTCTGACTTACGGTCAGAAGGTTACAGTAGCCTCACGTTACATCACAATGCTTATGTCATTCCCCTTACTTCATCTCATCACGTAGGCATTTTATCATCTCACATCATCACAAGAAGGGTGAGTACAGTAGAATATTTTTTTCAGGTTTTATTTATTTATTTGACAGAGAGAGACACAGCGAGAGAGGGAACACAAGCAAGGGAGTGTGAGAGGGAGAAGCAGGCTTCCCGCCGAGCAGGGAGCCCGATGCGGGGCTCGATCCCAGGACCCTGGGACCATGACCTGAGCCGAAGGCAGACGCTTAACGACTGAGCCACCCAGTCTCCCCTAGAATAAGATACTTTGAGCGAGAGACCACTTTGAGAAATTTTTTATTACGGTTTATTGTTATAATTGTTCTATTTTATTATTAGCTATTATTGTGAATCTCCTACTGCACCTAATTTGTAAATTAAACTTCATCATAGGTATGTATTGAGGGGAAAAAAGCCGATAGGGTTCAATACTATCTGCAGTTTCAGGCATCCACTGGGGGTCTTGGAACATTTCCCTCATGGATAAAAAGAAACTACCAAACACAAAATCTGTTTATACTCACTCAAATGCTTCCATGCATGTTTCTTAGTTATAGTTACTACCCCTATAAATTAAAACCATAAAAATTAATGTAGTGGCTGATAACTGGCTGAATGAATAATTATTTTAATAAATCATATCAAATGTATAAACGCTAGAAAAACCAATAGAAATGTGGAATGAATACAGAAATAGCACTTTTAATAGGTAATGAAAACTAGGAAAAAAATATTTTTTTTTTTACTATTTTAAAATTCTGTCTTAATTAATAAGGTGGCCCTTAAGCAATGATTTAAAGCTGAATGCACGGTGTGGGAGACGGATGGAAATTTGCATACTGTAAGCTGCTGAAGGTCATTAACAGAGAAATGGATTCTGTAAGTCACACTTTTCAGGTCACAACTTTCCTTTTAACCCTCTAATTGCCCTATATTAGCTTCTCTTCTCTCTGACGATAACAAAATCTAGGAATTAAGTCCTTGTAAGGGAGAAATAGTTCCTCTTGTGTCTCCAGAAAAGTCTGTCATGCATCGGAAACTTCAAAGGCTGTGTGGTTCATCCTGTTCTGGCCTCAGGCCCCTACCATTACTCTGTCCCCTTGCTCTGCCCTATTCAAGACTCCTAGCACGTCTGCTGCTTCATCTCGCAACAGGGCAAGACTTTGGTCTCAATGACGGTCTAAGAAAGTGGCAATCTTAGTCATTACTACTGTTCACCAAGTATTTTCATTTTTCCCTCCCAGGTATGTTATAGTATTGTTCTTTCTCATCCCCCTTGAAGTTATTTGTGGCTTTGGGCTTGCTTTAGACAATAAAGTTGGAGTGGAAAGTAAGCAAAAGGGATGTATATGACTGGACATAAGCTTTAAAAGTCAGAGTGCAATCTGTCACACTCTGTTCACTTGGAGTGACTTGCACTGTTCCAGGAAGTGGTTTCTGTCCCAACTTGGCTCCTGCCATCAGGACAACGGGGAGCAGAGCCCATAGCCAGCTTGCCGTGGACAGATAATGTAAGCCAGAAATAAACTTAGTGGTTTCGAGTCATTGGAATTTTCGGGGTGTTTTGTTTGTTTGCGTGTTTGTTTTGGTTTTTTGTTGACTTCAGAATAACCTAGCCCACGCAGACTGATACGTGTATTGAGAGTTCTTACCACACCTCCCACTTACATTCTCTAACCTACCTGTTGGAATGGTGTCACTGCCTCTGTCCTTGAACCTATGCCTTATATTTTAGAAGAAGTTTGTTGCTGTTTCTCTATCTGCATGTACCTATTCTAATTTTCTCTTTCTCTAGGTCCGTGGTTTAATGTAATATCAGTTATGATTACTGGTCTTTCTTTGATTAGATTAATATGGGTCCAGTGGATGGCTTCTCTATTTAAAAGAACGGAAATGAAATTCTCAGGCTCAGCACAGTAAGAAGCAGCACAAAGTTTGTTCCAAACTCCATACCCTCAACTACCACTTTGAATCGGTGATATCTAGAATATTTGGGTACCTGTATCCCATCAGTTTTGCCTGTTATGGTCTTGGTAGATTGTGAGATATTAAGAGTATACTTTTTGACTCATAAAGGTGATGTGAGGCTTGTCTGTGAATTCACAGTTTTGGCCTCACCTAATACTGCGCTGTTGGCGCTTTGTGTGCCGAAAATAAGCCTGTTGCTGGGCAGCAAATGCCATAGCAGGGCCACTTTCATCTTAGATTCTTTTTTTTCTCATGACGGATGATCGTATGTTTGTGAAAGCTTCAAAATAGAAATTAAGTTATCTGTGACCTTTCCTGGGTCTATTTATGGCAATTATATCTCAACTTCCACAAGGAAACTGATATAAAACAGAGTTTCCAATCTCATCAAGATGCTCTAATGTGCCTTAAAGCAATAACATGTGACTTATATTTTTGCTTTGGAAGCTTAAATGTAAATTATATATCATTATCCCAAAGATTATCTTTTGAATCTGACAGACATTACCTTTATAAAATCTTACATGGCTTACGTAAGTTTTAATAAAAATAGTAAATTTTCTCGGGTAGCAGCTAATATGTAATTAGGTTAATCCATTTGAAATTGCCAGCATTTGACAGTTTTTGACCTATAAAAATGGCAATTTCATATGATTCAGCCTAAGAACTTTCTACATATTACGTTATTGCATTTTCCTTTATACACATGATGAAAATGTACAAGAAGAAATTGGTCATTTTCTCCTTCAAACTCTGCTCCTATTTCTATATTCCTCATCTTGATGAATGCACCATTGACTATCCAGTTGTCCAAGTAAACCTGGAAGTTATAATTAAGCCTTCCATCTTCCTCTCCTTTTACATCCAAATGATAATGAACTCTATTTTTCCTTAAAACATCCTAAAATTTCTATGCAGGCACCACTGCCATGGCTAGTTCCTTGCCTCAGTGTGTAATCTGTTACAGACAGGGCTGCCCAGGAAGCTGTCTGAGATAGATGGGACACGCAAAAGATGGAGTAGGGAGTGGTCTTGACATTGCGACGTGTCTAAGGGAAAAGAAGAAAGCAAGACCAAGCAGAGGGAAAAGCTGGGCTGTGATGTCTTCTCAGGAAAAGCTCTAACAGACCCATGAGGACTTTAAAGCTGAGATGGCCATTTGGAGTTATATTAAATTGGGAGAAGAGTATGAGGCCTTCACACATCTGCACCAGTCATTGAATGTGGCCTGGGCACAGTGTAGCCTTGGGAGAGGCCACTCTTGAGCTTTCTAAGATGTCTGGCATCTAAGGGCTGTCTGCTGGCAGCATTCCCAGATGGGAGAATAAAATTTTCAGTTCTAAAGGGAGATTTGGGTGGTATGTCACAGCATCCACTAAAGTCCATCCTTTGCAGCGCTCTGATCCACTTCTTCACATAAGTTCTAGAAGCATTTCCTCCAGGATTCCATGGGGGCTATTTTCCTGAGAGAACATAAAAAGGCAGCTGGTCTCCAGGCACAATGGACACTCCAGGCCTCTCTTCTCTGTTATGTGTACCTTCAGCTGCACTTCTGTTAGCCTCCATGTCTTTCCTGCTGGGGTGACCCAGACCCTCCTTCTCAGAGATGTGAGACTATGGCAACCATGCTTTTCTCAGGCCCCAAGTGTTGCACTTGCACTTTCAACATCAAAATGGGGGAAGGGGTTACCAAGAGATGCTCAAGCAGATAACTAGGTGCCAAATCTATTCTTCCCTGTAAGATAACAATAGCCCTGCATTCTCATTGTTAGGGCCAGATACCCCGGCCAAGAGATTGGCTCCTTTTTGTGCCTGCTGGTTCCTTAGTACAAGGAGCCTAAAATGCCTAAAGGCAACAGCTATAGCTTCTGGTCCAATAGGACTCTTGCATATCTTCACAGTAGAGTTCTCCTGGGAACCAGGACCTCTAAACTCATAAAGCCGAGAGCTGTGGAAATAGAAGATCCTCCCCAAGCAGGTAACTGGTAGGTCACTTCTGCTCATGGGACTAATGGGTCCCAAACCAGTGTATTTCAACTACAGGTAAGTAGCACCCATAGATAAAGGTCATCAATTAAAGCAAGATTTCTTTAGCTTAAGATTATTGACATTTTGGGCTGGATAATTCTTTGTTGTGGGGGCTGTCCTGTGTAATGCAACATGTTTAGCAGTATCCCAGGCCTCTATTAACAAATGCTAACAGCAAACCCCTACTTGTGACCACCAGAAGTATCTCTAGCCTTTGCCAAATGTCTAGAGGGGCAAAATCGCACCCAGTTGTAAAGCAATGATTAAAGTATATACTGGGGGTATTTACTGGAGGATGATATTACATCATTGCAAGATATTGCCTCTGAATTGGCATTCTAGCTGTGTTGTTAGCTTCCTGGGTGGTACAGAATACAATGTGCTCAGGCGGTCCATTGGTCATGCACTTACTTCCACATTTTCTTTGTTATCAAATGGGTTCCTTAGTCTTACACAATGCATGTAGGATGAATGGAACAAATACTATGTAAACCCTTAGATAGCGGCCCTGGCTACTTATTAGGTGCTCATTATACATAAAGATAAATCCATTTTCAGTGATCCCATTTTTGTTTCAATATCAAAAGAAAACCCAAAAAAGATAAATGTCAAGATATTAATACTGATTATCTCTGGATAGAGTGGTTATGTGATTTTTACATTTGGCTTAAATTGCATTTTCCAGTTTGTAACTAATAACCAGAAAACATTACTATGAAATCAAGACCAATCACAGCATCAACCCACCTTCCTGTCCAGAATTATGTTAGGTAACTAAAAATATATCTTTCAAAGGGTATTTCCATCATATGCTAGAAAACAAGGGTGCCATCTGTGGAACAGAAAGTTCCCAGTAGTAGAAAACAGACGGGATCATACAGACAGAGAATAAGATTGGAAGAAAATATGTACACAAGGAAGTGACTGGAAGGATAAGAGAAGTCCAGAGATACTGCACACTCAGAGTGAACAAACGCAAAGAGCCTGCAAGGTATTGAAATATCATCAGGATATGAATTAATTATTTGGAATAGCAGTGGAAGGGTGGATATGGCTCTCCAGGTAACACTTTAACTGCTTTCTAAACCCAGTGCACGGTCTGCCTAGAAGTTCTCCCCGCATGACTACTAGGTGGGAGGGAGAAACAGAGTAGGCTCCAGGATTCTCTACAGACCTCCATTAAGAACAGCAGGTCTATAGAGAAAGCGAGAGAATCTGACTCCTCCCTTGACAGGACTGAACCATGAATATTATCCTCTAAATCATTTCTAAAGAAATGCTCCCATAGGAGGCCAATGCCTGGTAACAGGATATCTGGGAGGAAGGAGGACCCCAAACATCCTTGTGTACCCTGACTGACTTCATGCACTATCCCCTCCAACCACCACCGGGGGTAAGCTGCTGTAAACAGAACCTAGAGTCACCAGGACAGAAGGAAGAATTTTCAAATATTAACATAAAGAAAAAACAAAGTCGCCAAACACTTATGGAAAACCTATGAAACAGAGGCTCCAAACTCAACAGAAAACTCATTATCAAAGGAATCAGTTAATGGGAAAAAAAAGACTCAGTGACGATGTGAGGAATGAGTAGAAGTTACAGAAATGAAAACCAAGAGCCCTGCAATTCAGTAGATTGGCAGCTGGGAGCAACTGACGGCTGACTTCGTGCGGGGGCCCACTGAGCTAAGGAGGTTCTCTGAGAATGTAGTTCAAGAGAAGAATGAGGCAGAAAGTACAACAGGAAAGTTAAAACTGGAGAATACATTCACATGTTGCCACAGCATTCCAAAAAGAGAGAGCAGAGGAAATTATAGTTAAAAGAAGGAGAGGGGAGAAGGAAGAAGAGGGAAGGAAGGAAGAAAAGTAAGGAGTCCAGGAGAAGATCATTTACCAGAGCTGAAAGGCCCACCACTGCCTGAGGTCTGATGTAAAAAGACCCACATACAGACAGCCTACAAATAGTCCAGAGCTGAAGGATAAAGAGCAAATGTCTAAAGACTTTCATAAAAGAAAAAAACAAACATGTAAACATGAAGTAATGAAAATCAAATTAGTGTCGGACTCAAGGCTCCACCTTTTCCTATCCCCCGGGGAACGAGCTCACGCTGTGCTCCTGAAGGGCCAATCTTATAAGACTAAAAAATAGATGGCGCTTCTAGAAGTAGAAATCTGGCCAGACTTGTCACTGCTAATGAGAAAGCTAGAAAATGGTGGGGCAACCATTTCCAAGTCCTGAGAGAAAATTAGCTCAATCAATTCAAAAATTCTAGATCCAGCCAATTTAGTGTGAGAGGAAAATAAAGACATTTTTTCAGACATACAAGAGGCTTTCAATGGCTATGGACTATAACTCCTTTTTGGAAAAATTTATAAACTCTAGAGAGTAAGAGAAAAATCCATTTAACAGAAGTAAGCAAAGACATCTGATTTGTTGACATACAATATTTAACTAAAGCTACTCTGACCAGAGGAAATGTTAAGAAAGGACCGTAGGGCGTAACTGCAAGCAAACTATTGTTGTCTTATTCAAGAGGAGGGCTGTGTAGTTAAGAAATGCACTTGCCTCAGGGTGCCTGGGTGGCTCAGTCAATTAAGTGTCTGCCTCAGGCTCACGTCATGATTTCAGGGTCATGGGCTAGAGCCCCACATTGGGCTCCCTGCTCAGCGGGGAGTCTGCTTCTCCCTCTCCCTCTGTCCCTCACCCCCACTCATGCATATGCACTCTCTCTCTCTCAAATAAATAAATAAAACCTTAAAAGAAAATGCATTCAGCTTCAAGTAATAGAGAAATCCAACTCATGGAGAGAATTTTCTTATAACAATTCTGGAGAAAAGAAGCTGCTAGATATTGGCCCAGAAGTTTGACGATATGTCAGGAGAGTTGCCTCTACATTCTCTCAGCCTTCCCCTCACTCTGAGCATCTCATGGTTGCAAAGATGCCTATTGTAGCTCCTGATGGCACAGCCACACTGATGTAACAACAAGCAGGGTGGATGACAAGTATTTCTGTCCCTCTTGAGGGACGCCTGGGTGGCTTAGTCGGTGAATCGGCTGCCTTCAGCTCAGGTCATGATCCTGGGATCCTGGGGTCGAGGCTCGCATCAAGCTCCTTGCTCCACGAGGAGCCTGCTTCTCCCTCAGCCTGCTGTGCCTGCCGCTCCCCCTGCATGTGCCCTCTCTCTCCTGACAAATAAATAAAATCTTAAAAATCAGATGATTTCTAGTTTATTTTATTGGCCACGAGTCAAGTCATGTGACCACTCCCAGCTGGAAGGGAACCTAGAAAAAGAGTATTTAGCTTTTACCACCTCTATACCCAAGAAGGCAAGGGAGAAGTGGTTTGGGAACAACAATGGATCATTCGACCAGGTGTTGGCTACTGCTACAGACTTTTTTCTCTGGTGGTGCCCATGGTTTTTGGTCACACTCCTTCTCCATTGGTCACACTCCTTCTCCCTTGGTCACACTCCTTCGAAGAATGAAGAAGTAGACCAGACAGAGTGGTGTGCAGCAAAGCAAGGTTTATTGAGTGATAGCAAAGTGATAGTACAAAACTCCCAAGTGGGGCGGGGGGTACCTGAGAGGGTGGCCATGGGAGTTCCTAAGTCTAGGGGTTTTTATGGGCTTGTTGGCGGGCTCTTTTAATCTGATTAACCTTCCCTGTGACTGTCATCCAATCAGGTTTTTGTCACATGGGAAAGGGTGGAGGGCTCCTTCCAGGGTGGTGTAAAATCCTTTTAAGGGTGGTTTCCCCTTGAGGGGGTGGGGAGGGCGGGGGCTTGTCCCCGCCTGCCTGCCTGCGTGTGGACTATCCTTCATCACTACAGAGGCTAAAGATGCTGATTCACTATAGATGTTGGTAGTGAAGGGGATCCAGATATGCCACCCCAAAATAAGCAATCTTAGCCCAAGGATTATTTTGAACTGAAGGCAATTAAGGATCAATATAGGAAGAGTTTTCTGCCCTCTCCTTATCTGCCTGAAAGCAGGCCATAAATTCCCCACCCCCTCCCACCCCCCACCCAACCTGGACCAGGAGAGGAGAGGGACATTCATCACCAGAGATGGAGAGCCAGCACCGAGAGCAGTCTGCACAAAGCTTCTGAAAATAGCCCTTATCTTCCACTAGCTCCCCCCTGTATTTCCTGCTCACTTCCCCACAACTTACCATCCTGGAAGCCCAGATCCTCCTCATTTTATTTTATTTTTAAGATTTTTTAAGTAATCTCTACACCCAACATGGGGCTCAAATTCACAACCCCAAGATTAAGAGTTGCATGCTCTACCAGCTGAGCCAGCTGGGTGCCCTTTTTGTTTTGTTTCCAAACCTTCCTTCTTTTGTTAAGAAGAGTACAACTGGGTATTACTGCAAAGATACAAATGTAGTGATTTGAAGGGGTACATGCACCCCAATGTTTATAGCAGCAATGTCCACAATAGCCAAACTATGGAAAGAGCCCAGATGTCCACTGATAGATGAATGGATAAAGAAGATGTGGTATATATACACAAGGAAATATTATGCAGCCATCAAAAAAAAAAAAAAAAAAAACCCACCGAAATCTTGCCATTTGCAACGACGTGGATAGAACTAGAGGGTGTTATGCTAAGTGAAATAAGTCAATCAGAGAAAGACATGTATCATATGATCTCACTGATATGAGGAATTCTTAACCTCGGGAAACAAACTGAGGGTTGCTGGAGTGGTGGGGGGGTGGGAGGGCTGGGGTGGCTAGGTGACAGACATTGGGGAGGGTATGTGCTATGGTGAGTGCTGTGAATTGTCATCAGTCATCAAGACTGATGAATCACAGACCTGTACCTCCAAAACAAATAATACATTGTATGTTTAAAAAAAAAAAGTAGGCAGGGAAAAATGAAGGGGGGGAAATCGGAGGGGGAGGTGAACCATGGGAGACTATGGACTCTGAGAAACAAACTGAGGGTTCTAGAGGGGAGTGGGTGGGGGGATGGGTTAGCCTGGTGATGGGTATTAAAGAGGGCACGTATTGAATGGAGCACTGGGTGTTACACACAAAGAGTGAATCATGGAATACTACATCAAAAAGTAATGATGTAATGTATGGTGATTAACATAACATAATAAAATTAAATTTAAAAAAAAAAAGAAGAGTATGTAAGCTCCCAAGTCTATAGTCTCCCAAACTACTTCTTTTGAGTTTCACTTCTTTTCTGTGAACACCCACATATGTAAAAATATTAATAAATTTATTTTTCTTTTTTTTTTTTTAAAGATTTTATTTATTTGACAGAGAGAGAGCATGAGCAGAAGCAGAGGGACTGGCAGGGAGAGGGAGAAGCAGGCTCCCCACTGAGCAAGGAGCCCAACGACGTGGGGCTCAAACCCAGGACCCCTGGGATCATGACCTGACCTGAAGGCAGATGCTTAACCAACTGAGCCACCCAGGTGCCCCAATAAATTTATTTTTCTCCTATTAACCTTTGGTCAATAAAATTCACAGGCCCTCAGTACTGAATCTAACTGTATAGAGGAAAAGGTTTTCTTCCCTAACAATAGAAGAGTATAAATTCAAATGAATGTTTATAAATCAGGATAACAACAAATATAAACATCTGGAAAAAAAAATCTTATTAGCAACAGGGTGCCAAATACCTACCTTCTAACAACCAAAAAGGGAACTATGTAGTTTGTCCTGCCATTTGGAGCTGAGTCTGAGACTCCAAAGGTGTAAGAATGAGATGGTCCTTGTATTATTTCCTCATGTGAGTAGACTAAGTTATCTACAGGACTCTTTTTTTTTTTTTTTTTTTGCTGAATGTCATACACAGAGTTGAATTGTTCAGAATTTTGAGAACCAGGAGGATGATGAAGAAAAAAGAGAAGAAATTAGAAATACTGTAGACTTTTAAGTATTTTCACCATCTACCCCAGAAATGTTTTCTGGTACTCTAAACAAGTGAACTCCAATAATGTGTGTGTTTAAACATTTTATTTATTTATTTTAGAGAGATAGGGAGAGTGTGTGAGCAGGGGGAGGGGCAGAGGGAGAGGAAGAGAATCTCAGGCAGACTCCAGGCTGAGCGGGGAGCCTGATGTGGGGCCTGATCTCAGGACTCTGAGATCATGACCTGAGGCAAAATCAAGAGTCAGATGCTTAACTGCCTGAGCCACCTAGGCGCCCCCCCACCATGTATGTGTGTTTTTAGTTTTTAAATATAATACGTGAACTATTATATGCCCAGTCTGCTCCAAGGCGGCGTTCTGATTCAGCAATACAAGGCATTAAGATGGGAAGGCTGCCTGAAAATAAAAGATTGTTCAGGGATTTCTTTGTACCGTGATTGTTCACCCTTGTGATTGTGAATGGAATTCAAATCATTTTAAGCAAGCAAAGGAGTTCTGAATCACCTTGAATGCTACCTTGCAAATCTGCAGCAACAAACAGGAGGGCCAAAAGGTTAAAAACTCTGATGAAATTTTTAATGATAAAGATTTTCAGTTGAATTTAAAGTCTTTAATCATAATGAATTTTAGGTGAAAGAAATTACTTGCTGTTCTTGTGACTTATAATAATCCTCAGGCAAAAATTATTTCTTTAGAGATTTTATTTATTTATCTATCTATCTATTTATTTATTTATTTATTTGAGTGGGGAGAGGGGAAGAGCACAGAGGGAGAGAGAGTCCAGGGAGAAGCAGACTCCCCGCTGAGCAGAGAGCCCAAAGAGGGACTCGATCCCAGGACCCTGAGATCATGACCTGAGCCGAAGGCAGACACTTAACTGACTGAGCCACCCAGGTGCCCCTCAGGCAAAAATTATTACGACCTATTTACCACACTAATATTTTTCATGAAACGGCCCCCTCTTTTTTTATGCATAAGATAAAGTCTCTTTTAATTTTGCTTATGTGGTGTTATCATTTGAGTTTACCATTTCTGTAGCATAAAACAAACATAACCTTTACTTGAAGCATATTTAAATGATGTCAAATCTAATAAAATTAATGGCCCAATTCTTTGCAATCGTTCCAATATATTTTCTTTCTTAAACCAAAATTATGAGTAAAAATACCATTTCTTTTTAAATGATTTCACGTAATAAAAATATGAAGTCTAGATTAAATTGATCTTTTTACTACTGTTCATTCTGCTATATTCCCTTTATGAAATTGATGTTTCATGTTCAATTGTTTAATTTCAACTGAAATTGGAAAACCAAAGCATCTTAGGCTATATAATAATAAAATCACCTTACCCCGGTACAGTTTCATATTTTTCAAAGCACTTTCCCATTATTGAATTTTGTCTCATAACAAATCTAGTTATTATTATTTCCCTTTTGATATATAAGGAAAATGAAGCACCAAAAGGTTAAGTGACTTGTTTTTAGTTACCTCATTTAATTAGTGATAAAGCAAAGGCTGGCACTGAGTATTTCTGTGTCTCTCATAGAGTTCTTTGCTTTTCTATTTTATGAGTCCTGGTATTTTCAAGAACTGAGCTGGGAGCATTTCCCTCCAGCTGAACTCTAAGCTCTTCAATGGAGAGTTCAAGGAGATTGTCCGTTCTTGGCACAACCTTCCAAATTCCACAAGAGAATGTGGAAACTATAATGAGACGGGCAATCTAGTCTTGGGGGGGGAATGACAAAGTTTCATGTTTATACCTCTTTCGCCGGGAATCAGATAAATGTACCATCTGGTGAATGGATCAAGCTTAAGTCCAAGAAACAACCTCATGAAGTAGCAGGCTAGAAATTGATGGTTAACCCAGTGTCCATGGATGATTTTATAAAGTGGAGGTGTACCTCAAGGAAGATCAGAGGTCTAAGGTACAGAATAACAGGTTAAATCGGGGTATTTTCTGTCTTTCAGCAGCTGACGTAGAGTCCTATCAAGTGGAAGCTACATATTACTAGAAAATATATTTTTAAAAATTTTTTAAAAGATCGAAAAAAAATTTTTTTAATTTTTAATTTTTAAGTAATCTCCACACCCAACACGGGGCTCAAACTTACAACCCCGAGATCAAGAGTCGCACGCTTCACCGACTGAGCCAGCCAGGCGCCCCTAAAAATATAAACATTTTTAAGGCACCCAGTAGTAAAAACTGGAGGGGAAGATTTGGGGATGAAAATATACATTTCAAGGCCTAGCATTCAGAATGATTCCAGGTTTCAAGGCCTCAAAGGTCTCCTGTGACCTCAAACAGGTACCTGGGAATATGGATATCCAGAGAGACAGGGATTTGTCAGGGGTAGCATATCCATCTGGCCATACAGGTAACAGGGGAGACAAGGTCTCAGCCCAGCTTCCAGAACTGGAGAGACTGTGCCAAGATGGATTCAAACAAGATGATGCTCTGGAACAAAGTCAGAAAGATAATCCAGATTGTGGTGGGTAGTTACAGGAGCAATTTACAGTAAGATTTTTCTGAAGAAACTCGGATAGCTAAGAGACAGAAGCAAGATGGATAAGAAATTTGCCAAACTTTTACAACTGGTAAGGATAATTTAGAATGAGGAAGGACGGGAGAGATTTGGTTGCTTTCAGGTTACACGTAAACCCAAAAGGGAGTTTGCATAGGGAAGTTCCGCTTCAAACTTGGGAAACTACAGTTCTTATGGTTCAACGCCCCCTCCGCTGCCCCCCACTCCAGGCCAGTTCCCCAGAGGAAGAATTCCCCAAGAAGTCTTCAGCTTCGGGCCCTGTTTAGACTCCATCCACTAAGGACAGATGGTGCAGGCTGCCTATTCCTGGACAGGACCAAAACCAAGGAGGGCCAGGACTCTCTAGGGAGAAATAATCAGCTTTTTTTTTTTTTTTCTATTGTGGGCAGGGTAGGTATCTCAGAATAGATAATATCAAGAGGCAAACTCTACTCTGGTCTCCCAGAAACTGAGGCCAAGAGCTAAGGCAGGAAGCTACTCTAGTTTGTTGGGTATTTATTCATGGGTGTTCCAGCTGGTTAGGCTAAACTGCCTTCCCAGGACCCTTTCCCCTGACTGGAGGCAGGGAGCCTCAGGGAGGGGCTGATGGAAGCCCAGCATAGCCCTCATAGACAATAGGGTGGGGGTGAGAGCAGCAAGCACAGAGTCGAGTGTCCAGGCTTTGATGTAGTTGAGAATCCGGACTGGGCTTTACACCTACTCTCCCAGGCACGTTTATGTCCCTGGGCTCCTGTAATTATCCACTTCTGCAAGAACTATAGAATCTCCAGACGGCGAGGTGGACTACGGTGGGGAAGATGCCCTCGGGGAAGAGGTGAAAACATTTTCAGTACCCACGACCTCACCCATCCTAGCAGGAGTGGCTGAGCCCTGAGGCTTGAGAAGCGCTTATAAATCTTGTGTTTTTCTTCCATTCATTCAACCTAAAGGGACAGAGTTTATATAAATGTCAGGTTGGAAATATTTTCTTAGGGAAATATATAGTACCTGGGAAAAAAAATGCTCTTTGCAGCTGGCAGGAGAATTTCCTTTGTAGGAAAAGACAGGTTCCTTAAAGAGATGCCAGTAGCAGGGTCCTAAAAATCTTCCTGTTTATCTCCCAAGACTCCTGAAGTGGGAAGTAATTTACATAATGTGAAGGGAGGAAAGGGGCAGGCATAGGTGCGGGGAGAGGCATGTTTCCAGAAAGAAGACAGCATAGTTAGTGGCCCAGCCTAACAGGTTTGGGGGAAATAGTACCAAATCCTTGGCTAAGTCACATACAAAGTAAAATTCCTCCACCTCTGCTGTGAAATTACTTGTAAATCTAACATTTCTTGCTAACGCCTTTGCAGGGGTTTGGTTTTGTTTTTTTGTGGGAGGAGTTCAGAGGGACAAGTGTGTGCCAGGCACTTGAGTTACCCCAGGAAAAATAAAATGCTTCAGGAATACAGCTGTTGATCCCTGTCTTGAAGTGCTTATAAAATACCTTGTAGTTTAAAAATGTTCTCATAAAATCATTATTTTCTGTAAATAGGGCAGTATCAATACTTTCCATTTTGCAGATGAGGAATGCGGCTTCAGAGATAGTAACTCGGCCAAGTGAAAAGTAACTGGAGCTTTGATTCTTTTTTTCTTATTGAAGGCACCTGCTGAATTTTTTTTAATGACTTTATTTTTTAGAGTGGCAAACTTGAGTGGAAGGTACAGAGACTTCCCATACACCCCTTGTCCCCACATATGTGCATCCTCTCCCCTTATCAACAGCTCTTACCAGAGTGGTACATTTGTCACGATGGAGCCTGGGGGCATGGGTGCCATAGCGCTTGGCTCCCGGGGAGGTGGGGAGGTGGGGGGAGGGTTGGGGGAGCAAACAGATCAGGTTCCACCACTCACTGCTGACAAAATCCAAAGGCAGAGAAACCGGTGGTGGTGAAACAAGAAAGCAACGTATTTTAATTAAGGCCAACACCAAGAAGACAGCAGATGTCTCAAAAAGTCTCTCCAAGGGACGCCTGGGTGGCTCAGTCATTAAGCGTCTGCCTTCGGCTCAGGTCATGATCCCGGGGTCCTGGGATCGAGCCCCACATCGGGCTTCCTGCTTGGCGGGAAGCCTGCTTCTCCCTCTCCCACTCCCCCTGCTTGTGTTCCTTCTCTCGCTGTCTCTCTCTCTGTCAAATAAATAAATAAAATCTTAAAAAAAAAAAAAAATCTCTCCAAAATGACAAAAATACTTTCAGGTTTATGCAAGGAAAATGTGGGGCAAAGGTGGGTGGGTAAGAGCAGGTAGGCAGTGAAGGTTAAATCAGTCATCCTCTTGGAGTCAATCTCAGGCGGGGTCTTGCTGGCTCAGAACAGTCCTTATTGCTGGAAGAGGTAGTTTCAGTTCCCATTTGGGGAAGCTTTGTGTGCCTGCCCCCGCCCAGGGTCTTTTGCCTGAATTAGGAGATAAGCTGGAAAGAAGAATTTAATCAATTAGGAAGAATCTAATAAACTGAGGTCAAAATGGAGGTAGTTGAAGTCCTCTTTCGATAATCAATGAACCTACACTGAGGATCACGATCACCTAACATCCATAGCTCACATTAGGGTTCACTCTTGGTGTTGCACATTCTATGAGTTTGGACAAATGTATAATGACATGTATCCATCATTATAATATCATACAGAGTATTTTCACTACCCTACAGATCCTCTGTGCCCTCCTACTTATACCTACTCACTCCACACCCAGCAACCACTGATCTTTTGACTGTTGCCATAGTTTTGCCTTTTCCAGAATGTCATATAATTAGAACCATACAGTATGTAGCCTTTTCAGTTTGGCCCCTTTTATGTAGTAATAAGTATTTAAGATTCCTCCATGTCTTTTCATGGCTTTGGACTTTGATTCTTGTCAATTAATTGTTGGTTATAAGGAGTCAAACCTACTCATACTTGTTAAAAGGTGTCAGCAGTGTGCTGGGAAATGTTAACAATTAGGTCTCTAAGAGAGAAGAAAAGACCAGGATTTGTTTCCACATGGTAAATACTTTTCACCTGTGGCTGATTTCAAACTACCGGTGGTGACGTCCCTGAGTGCAGAGTTGGGGAAAGGTGCACCGAGTCGGCAAGAGCAGGGAAGTATGGGCTCTCACATTCCACTGGGCCTTTTATAGTAAGGACATAATAGGCAGGTCTCAGGGACATCCAAGGAGGAGCAACAAATGATAGCTAGGACTTTCTTTTAAAGCATTTGATGAGGAATCTTGTACCCTTTTTTGCTTTGCTTTGGACAGATTCACTGATCTTAATCATGCCTCTGCCAAGTTTATCTTGCTAAAGTATGACTTTCAGAGTACAAAACAAAAAAGAGAAGTCGTGTGCAGAGTCATTCGCTATGGTATCTTTCTCTTTGAAGAGACTAAGTAGGGGCAAGCTGCTGCAGTTCATGGAGTACAGAGGCGGAAAATATCAATGCTCTCCTGCGTTACCCAGTGGTATGTCATGAAGGACAGCCACCTAGGAAAATCCAGGTCAAGATCATGCAGCAAGAAGAACTAAAGTTCACAGCAGACTATTTCTCTTTTCCAAGTTCTACAACTTTTATCACAGCCATGGTGACAATTCTCTTGTAAGAGCCTTTTGGAATCTCCTAAGCCATGGTGGTTGGAAAAGCCAAGTGCAAGTTTCTGAAACTACCCCTGCATTCAACAGACACAGTCAGGGACCTTGGGAAGGAGCCCCTGTGCACCCGTGCCTGCTGGCTCCTAGGGCTTTTCTTGCAGCATGGAGTACAGACCAGGGAGCAAACTCGACTGAGACTGGTTCAAACTAGTCTGAGACAATGATGGCCCCCAAGTTTAACCTTTCACTACCTTTTACCCTCATTATAATGCTAAAAAAATCACACCCAGAGGTGGAGACTTAATATGCAAATGGAAACATAGGATATAAGAAGAAAAGGTCTCAACTACACCTCCACACCCAATTCCCTGTATTTCCCCCACCCCCAGCCACTGAGCCAGCACTCCTTTCCCATCTTGGGTCCTTAAAAACTTCCCCTGGCTGTTGTTCTGGGAACTAGTCTGTCACTTTTGTCCTGGCTGTGTCTCCCTTCAGCAGCAGATGTTGCCTGAATGAAGCCCTGCCTAAACCTTTAAATTTGGGGTCCACCCTTGTTTCGACCATTGCTGGGCCCAACAACCTGAGTCCAGTAACACAACCCCAGAGAGCAAGTTGAAGGCAATCTATACCTCAAATGGAATGGCAGAAATTCGTGTCATCCTCAGAGTCTTAAAAGAGGGGCCCCATTATATTCTCATTTAATTCACTGGTATGGCCCCTACAAAAATCAGGTTGATCCCAGCAAATGATAGTGGACCACCATAAAACAGACTAAGGTGGTAGCTTTATTCACAGCCGCTGTGTTGTATGTGGTGTTGCTATGAGAACAAATCAACACAGCTGCTATTGACCTGGAAAATGATTTTTAAAATCATTATCAGAAAAGAGGACCAAAAACACTTTTCATTCACCTGGATGAAGAGCAGTGCACGTTCCAAGTCTTGCCCTAGGTCTTTGTTAATCTTCCTGCTCTCCGTTACAATAGATTCTAAAGGGACACTCCAGGAACATCATGCTGGTCCACTGGCGAATGACATCATATTAATCAAACTAGTGAGCATGAAGTGGCAAATGCTCTGGATGCTCTGGTAAGTCATATGTGAATTGGAAATTAGATAAACCTTAGAAAAATTCATGGTACATCAGTGATATTTTTATGGTCCAATGTTTTGAGGAATGCCAGGACATTCCTTCAATGCTAAAGGACAAGAAAGCATTGTTCTATAACAAAGAAAAAGGCACAACACTTAGCCTTCTTTGGATTTAGGAGATATCCTATTAGTTGGGTTAACTAACTCAGATTCCTTGCTCCCTGGTGGCAAAATTCAGACACTTTTCACTCAGTCTCTCAGAGGACCCCAATCAGGATTGAGCCCCAGTCATCCACAAGAGTAAATCATTTTTTGGCTTTTACCCTTCTCTCTGCACCATGCCTTACAATGCTAACTAGCATCACCTCCTAAATAATTATACCCAATAGTAGGATCTGCTATTGAAGGGACCGAAACCAAGACACGGGTAGAAATGAGGGAAGTAATTACAAAGTTATTGTCATCCAGACAGAAGATAATGATGGTTCAATTAGAGGGATAGCAATGCAAGTAATTGGATGTGATCAGGAGTGGTTGAATTCTGGATGTAGTTTGAAGTTCGATGTGTGAAGCTGGATGTATGCTATGAGGAAAAGAAGGAGCCCAGGATGTCTCCAGAGATTTTGCCTGGATTAACTCGAATGATTGAGTTTCTTTCAAGTGAGATGGAAAAGACTTCAGGAGGAGCAGACTTTCTAGGGAAGATACAGAACTCAATTTTGCTCAGCTTAACATTGAGATACCTAGTAAATATTCAACAGATGCTTTCAAATAGGCGGTTGGATACATGAGTCTAGAATTCAGGGGGAAGGCCCACAGAAGAGATATGATGAGAGTCATTAGAAGAAGGATGTTATTTCAAGCAGTGAGATCACCAAAAGGGAGAAGGAGTAGAGGAACAAGGCATGAGCACTGGATCCCCCAGTGCTATAGAGAAAAGAGAAGGAACAGGCAAAGGAGATTAAAAAGAAGCTATTGGTGGCATAGAAAGAAAACTCAGGAAATGAGATGTCCAGGAGGCCAATGAGACAAAAAAAAATTTGTATATTAAGGAGGAGGGAGTGACCAGCTGTATTAAATGCTGCTGATAAGTCAGGTCAAATAAGGACTGAGTGTTTATGAGTGTGTTTAGCAGTGGGAAGATCAGTTTGAGCCTGATGATAAAGTTTTGATGCCTAAAACCCTTCATGAATTAGATGAGTTTCAGTGGATATCTGAGCATTCCTGGGGCTGAATACAATCCAGCCTTCCTCAAGAAAATGGGGAGGATATGTATGGAAAGAAGGAAGGACTTTTAAAATGAATTCTGGCCCTGGGTGGCTCAGTCGGTTAAGCGTCTGCCTTTGGCCTGGGGTCCCGGGATCGAGTCCCGCATCGGGCTCCTTGCTCAGTGGGGAGTCTGCTTCTCCCTCTGCCTGCCACTCCCCCTGATTGTGCTTGCTCTCTACCTCTCTCTCTCTTTCTGACAAATAAATAAATAAAATCTTTAAAAAAATAAATAAAATGAATTTTGGCTACTTTGCAATTTTGCCTAGGGTCAGCCATGTCATTGGCAATAAAACATTGGGAATAATATGAATGGCAAATGAGCAAAATCCCTTGGGTGCCCTGAGGGGTGGGGGTGGGGAAAATACAATAACACTAGAATCTCCTGGCAGTCATGCTAGATTAATTTACTGAATGCTTTTGTGATAGATTTTGCTGTAAAATATATTGGATCATAGATTCTACTGAACAATAGTACTTACAATTTCCAATTGTAGAGTGTTTTTGGCTTATTATAATCAATGGCGGTGCCCCTAGATACCTTGGAAATGATGGCTTGATTCAGGATAGCACAACCCTCTGATAATAATGCTGCAAGTCGTCTGACAGTAAACCTCAATTGTTCAATGAGAATCCAGGAGGGATAATGCTAAAAGGCTTACACACAAAAAGCAACTGACTCCCAGAAAGTAGGAGGCAAAATAAGTCTATGTAATCATTTCATCCATTCTCTACATTGCAAAACGTTGTTCTGTGTCTAGTTGTACTCTGGTACAAATGATGGATTTTTCTTTCTCTTGCGATAGCATTTGAATTTGGTCCAGGAATTACCTCTAGCTTACTTTACCAGCATGCAATGTCATCTCTCCTGATGGAAAATGCTGCCTACTGATGTTTGCATTTCTTCACCCACTATCCTCTTGGCAGTAATTGCACTTGAGATAAAAATAGTCTCTACCTATAGGGTTGTGGAGGATCATGTGATTTAATCTAGCATACTTAAATCACGTAGAACAGTACTTGGGAAAGAGCTTGTGCTGTAAGTGTGAGAGCTACCTCTTATATTTACCTTCATACAGCAATGCTTCCATCTCTGCATTGCCTACCATTACATGGATTTCTGGGACATGTGGCCATGACCGATTATAAAATATAGAACTTATCACATCATTGTGAGAATGAATACTTCTAATTCTAAAATGTATGAATGTGTGGGAAATGATGATCCTGAAATTTTCAGAAACCCTATAAATTCTGAAGACAAAGATGAGTATGAGCCACTCTTGTTCCAAAGGCCTGAATCAGACCTTGGAATCTTAAGATCTCTGAGCCTATGAGAAGCAATTGACATGCTAAATGAGTATTTACAGCAATTGCATACTTCTAAGAAAAGTAAGATGCATATCCTTCTGCCAACCCCACTACTCAGACTCAGCAGGTTGTCTTTGGTTCACATGGGTCACTGCTTATTGTCCAAGGCTGAATTTTCTTTGTAAAGAGGCTTTGTTGGTAACATGAGCACTGAGATCCTTGCAGAGGCATTGGTCATTCTTTTTCGAGCTCCTAATGCTGCCCTGGGATGCAGTGAGGAGGTGGAATGCAGGTCTTCTACTTCCAGAACCCCAGACCACCAACCCTTCTAAGAGCATCTTTCAGTTTTTGTCACATCCGGTTCCTGGTTGCAGAGTCTCAGAGCCCATCCTCTCTCTTGGACTCTTTTATAAAACAAAATGGTCTTAACTCTGCAAGACAAGCCCCAGCTCCCCATTCAACCAAAAACCCAACTGAGACTGAGAAAGTTTTGGAAAGGAGGAAAAATACCTCTTATGCTTCTGGTCCATCTACAGCTATACAAACAAAACTCAAATTTTTATCTCAATGAATTATTCCAGCACATCATAAAATGGGCCATAGGATCTCTTGCCTCTGGCCTTCACACATGTTGCTTTCTCTGCCTGAAATATGCATGTTTTCCCTGCCTCCTTACCTGGCAAACTCCTACTCACTCTTTGCATCTTAGTTAAAACAACACTTAGCAAATTTAAACTGTGCCTTGATTATTTTTAAACATCAACACATTGAAAATTTTAAGAACATAAATCTACTTTCATACATGATGCTCACTAGCATAGTTTAAAGTGAGGACGGGGTGGCCTCAGATGACCTGTGAATAAGCCAGGTTTCTCTTCAAGGGCTCAGTCTTCCTTCCGGCAACCTCCTCCTCTGAAGGACAACCACCTCATCAAGGAGATTTCGTTTCCTTCATCCCTTCCCAAGGATCTGGAAATCATTCCTTTACATCTAAGTGGAAATGTAAGTTGATATGTTAAATCTCCCAGGGCATTTGCAGATTAAACCTAGGTACTCTTGTGCTATGAGAGGCTTTGCTCCCAAGGAAAGTGATGTCAAGCAGCAGAGAGGATTTTCCTTATTTCAGTACAGAACTAGTGACTTTGGGCCTGCCCTAACTTCTATGAGTAAAATAACACTAAATGTATTTCAATTGTCCCTAGGATTATTTTGAAAACCAAATGAGATAATGTATTTCAAAGTAACCATAAACTATAAAGTATTACACAAATGTTAGTCCTATTATTAGTAAGTTTTACAAATTAAGTATTCATTGGCATTCAAGGCAAATCTGGAGATTCCTTATTCATAAGTCCCAGATCTCTCAAAGTTGCTAAATTCTGTTCTGCATTCAGTAGAGCTTGGAGTTCTAGGTAGATTTAGGGACAGGTTCTGAATATTTTCATAAAGCAAGGAAGCATTTTTTTTTTTAAGAATAAAATGATGCATGTGTTTCATAATGATCTTTTAAAAAATATTTTTTTATTTTCTCTTTTGCCTCATTGGGAACCTTTTGAGCCTTTCTTACTTTTGTCCCAGAAGAACATTTTATTTTCCTTTGTGACTTGAAATATTTTTTTCCTTATGGACCCAAGAGCTGAACTTTGATGTTTATTAAAATAACTCATTTCTTCATTTTCAGTAAAAATTGATTAGATCCTCCCTTACCTCCTAATTAATTTTTTAAAATTTATTTACTATGTCATATAAGTGAACTACACAGGTCTATAGAGGTTTATCTTTTATTTATTCATTTATATTTATTTATTTATTTATTTATTTATTTATTTATTTATCTGAGAGAGAGAGAGAGAGCGAGTGCGCACAAATGGGGGAGGGGCAGAGGGAGACGGAGAAAGAGAATCCCAAGCAGACTCTTGGCTGAGCGCAGAGCCAGAGGCAGGGCTGGATCCCATGACCCTGAGATTATGACCTGAGCTGAAATCAAGAGTCAGACGCCTAACCACCTAACTGACTGAGATACCCAGACACTCCAAGGCTTATCCTTTAAAAAACTACTTTTTTCTGCCAAACCAAATGTGTGCAGTTGGAACATCAGCATATATTTCATATTTGTTGCATATCACTAAGGCACTATATTTTTCCTTTTATCAAATGTTATGAATTTGCATGATTAAAAATGATTTTTGTCCACCCATATCGAAATTTTTTTTTGAAGATTGGTCTTTGTTTAAAGTGGTCTTTGTGAATCTGTTTTTCTCTGAAGCCAGAAACTGTTTAAGAAAGCAGGCAGTGAATTATGCTAGTTTGAGAAAAGAAGCAAAAGAATCTGTTTATTTTCTGTTAAAATGATATATACTAGGTAAGCGTTTGGCTGTTCATGTGCCTAGGTCAGAGGCTAGGCCCTCTCAACCAAAATCAAATGAGCCACTGAGCTTTGCTCATACCAATGCACTCAAGCACAATAACCAACCAACCAAATAAATCCATCCATCCGTCCGTCCATCCATCCATCCTCAAACTACCTACATCATTGTTCTGAGTGTCAGAAAACTGGACTGCAGTGTCCCACATTTACACTCTGAGAGTGTTGGCCATTTTTTCCTCTATTTTCATTCATTTATTCATTCGCTCATTCATCCAACAAATATTTTTGGCTCCCTATGTGTCAGGTACCCATTTAGATGAACAAGTGCCTGATCCAGGCATTCAGATGAATGAGAGAGACAAGATCCCCTGCTTTCATGGAGATTATGATCAAGTGGGTAGAAGCAGGTGATAAACAAGTAAATAAAATGAGATCGTGAAGCAGGTAAATGAGTGAGACTGATTGGCATAGGAAGGGAGGGCAACTCATTTAGAGTGTCTGGCCAGGAAGGCCTTTCTGAGGACATGAACTTTGTTTGAAGCTCTGAAGAATAAGAGGGAACCAGTCATACAAAGAACGAGAGGGAGAATGTTCCTGGCCCAGGGAACAGAAATGCAAAGTCCCTAAAGGAGGAACAGACTTGGCCTTCTCCGTATTTCTGCAAGAAGCCAGTGTGGCTGCATTTCATTGAACAGAGGGCAGAATGGTAGGACATGAATTTAGAGATGGAAGAATGGGCTGCATCGTGAATCTCATGATGACCAAAGTAGGGGTGGTTGAGTTTTATTCCAAGTGGAAGAAGAAGCCATAGGGGAGTCTTAAGCAGTGGAGTGACAGGGTCTATTTTACATTTAAAGCACTGCCTGGCTGCTGTGCAGCAACTGAATTATGAAACTGCTAGAACAGAAGTAGAAAAACTAATGGTGGGATTATGGCCCTGGTCCAAGTGAGAGATGGTGAGGACCAGGGTAAGAGCAGGGAAGACAGAGATAAGCTAATGGATTTGTGGTACATTTGAAGGTGTACATTAGTGGTACAGTTGGCAAAATGTTGATTAGATTAGATACTGAGAAGGGGATGAGGGAAAGAGAGAAATCAAGAATATCTCCTAAATTTTTGAAATGATGCATTACGTTGATGGCAGGGCCATTTACTGATATTGGAAGGCTAAGGGAGGGATATATTTTTGATGCACAATCAAGAGTTCTGTGAAGAGCATGAAATCCAGGTAGGAGAAAGTAAGGTACTAGAATAATGTATTTACCAGGTTACATCAATCAGTGTTACCAAACTGCAATTAAGGAGGAAAGAAACACGTTCTTCTAGAGTTATCTTTTTTGTTCATGGAAGAAGACTAAAAAATAGGCACGGACAATTTAATGCACTGTAATTTGGGGAGGGCAGTGATCATGTTGAGGTGCAGAACACATGGATTTACAGCACTTTTTATAGTACATTATAAAATATTGATATATTTAATTTCATTGTATAAGTCAGGAAATATTTTACTAGCAGATATATATATATAATATATATAATATATATAATATATATATAATATATATATAATAGAACTTGAAAGTGCTTGGTATAATACTATACTATTACTACAGTATAATAATATACTATACTATAATAATGTACTATTATATGCTCAAGAAATATGTGTTGAATGAATGTAAATATAACAATATAAAAGAATCACAAGTACATGTACTTATGAAAAAAGCCACTAACTAAGCATCATAAACTATTTAAAGATGTGTTTGTTGACACTTGTTTGTTAGACAAATGGTGGCAAAAAGCAAAGTGAACACATAACAGCAGGGTTCCAACAGGCATATAGGTTGAGAACCCCCAGCATAGCAGACTCCATTTTTAATTGCAGCCCAACTAGATCCAGTTATCGGCTTCTGAACACGTTATTTAATTTGGGACTTTCAAACACAAACTTCTACAGTAGCTAGGCAGCATAAAATGGTCTAGAACTATCAGTACTGATGCCAGAGGATAAAATTGAGAATATTTGCTTCGTTCCCAGGGGCAGTCCTTTCTCAGCTCTGATAGTTACTACTGTGCTGGAATGAAAGTCTCATCTTGCCAGATTTTTCAGTTTTTCAACACTTCTAAATGTTGGCAATTCCATTTTCTTTAGAAAATGCCGTGGGAGCCAAACAAAACATATCAATAGGCCAAACTTTGCTCTTGGGATCTTAATTTTGACCTTGGACTTAATCTTTGTGGGCTTCAGATAATATAATTATGTGACAGTGACATGTAAACTTAATATTATTTTCTCAGTGGTTCTTAACATTTTCAGTTACAAACTCCTTTAAGAATCTGATGAAATGGGGCACCTGGGTGGTTCAGTCGGTTAAACATCTGCCTTCGGCTCGGGTCATGATCCTGGGATCTTGGGATCGAGCCCTGCATCGGGCTCCCTGCTCAGTGGGGAGCCTGCTTCTCTCTCTCCCTCTGCCCCCTGGCTCATGCTCTCACTCTCTCTATCTCAAATAAATAAATAAAACCCAGAAATGAACCCACAACTATATGGTCAACTAATCTTTGACAAAGCAGGAAAGAATATCCAATGGAAAAAAGAGTCTTCAAAAAATGGTGCTGGGAAAATTGAACAGCCACATGCAGAAGAATGAAACTGGACCACTTTCTTATACTGTACACAAAAATAAACTCAAAATGGATGAAAGACCTAAATGTGAAATAGGAATCCATCAAAATCCTTGAGGAGAACACAGGCAGCAACCTCCATGACCTTGGCCACAACAACTTCTTGCTAGACACATCTCCAAAGGTAGGGAAACAAAAGCAAAAATGAACTATTGGGACTTTATCAAGATAAAAAGCTTTTGCACAGCAAAGGAAACAGTCAACAAAACTAAAAGGCAACCTATGGAATGGGAGAAGATATTTGCAAATGTCATATCAGATAAAGGACTAGTATCCAAAATCTATAAAGAACTTACCAAACTCAGCACCCAAAATACAAAAAACCCAGTCAAGAAATGGGCAGAAGATATGAACAGACATTTCTGCAAAGAAGACATCCAAATGGCCAACAGACACATGAAAAAGTTCTCAACATCACTAGCCATCAGGGAAGTACAAATCAAAACCACAATGAGATACCACCTCACACCAGTTAGAATTGCTAAAATGAAAAAGTCAGGAAACGACAGATGTTGATGAGGATGCGGAGAAAGGGGAACTCTCTTACACTGTTGGTGGTAATGCAAACTGGTGCAGCCTCTCTGGAAAACAGTATGGAGGTTCCTCAAAAAGTTAAAAGTAGAACTACTGTTTCTCCAAAGGATACAAACAGTGATTCAAAGGGGCATCTGCACCCCAATGTTTATAGCAGCAATATCCACAATAGCCAAACTATGGAAAAAGCGCAGATGTCCATCGACAGATGAATGGATAAAGGAGATGTGGTGTATATATATATACAATGGCATGTTACTCAGCCATCAAAAAGAATGAAATCTTGCCATTTGCAATGACGTGGATGGAACTAGAGGGTATTATGCTAAGTGAAATAAGTCAGTCAGAGAAAGACAAAGGCCATATGATTTCACTTATAAGTGGAAGTTAAGAAACAAAACAGATGAACATAGGGGGAGGGAAGGAAAAATAAGATGAAAACAGAGAAGGAGGCAAAGCATAAGAGACTCATAACTATAGGAAATAAACTGAGGTTGCTGGAGAGGTCAGTGGGGGGTGGGGTAATTGGGTGATGGGCATTGTGGAGGGCACTTGAAGTAATGAATACTGGGTATTGTATGCTACTGATGAGTCACTAAATTTTACCTCTGAAACTAATAATACAATATATGTTAATTAAATTGAATTTAAATAAAATATTTAAAAAAAAAGAATCCCTGGCTTAAACAAATGCAAAAATTAAAATGTTATAATGGCGTCTCTTCAGCTGTCAGCTCAGACCCAGATCTAACTGTATAATTTTATAATGTCTACTTTTCAGTTTGATGTTTCTCCTTGGTCTTGACCTTCTAAAATTTCTCCTATTTCCTTTTCTCCTCTCATTTTCCCCTTGTTGGTTATTCTTCTCCCTCTCCTCATGATTGTATTTATGCTACCGTGGTTGCTCAGAGATCTCTACAGTTGCCCCTACCCAAACCTGTGGTCCACTGTAGGGCTGTCTTGAATCTGCCTTGGGCCAACTCCCTTAGACATCCCTGTGGATATCTTTCAGCAGAACTTCAAAAGCACTTACTGACTACACATCTCATTTTGACACTTAATCACACTCTTGCTTTTTAATGTTATTAAATATTTTGCATGACTGTGCCATAGGGCTGCATAAAGTCTGATGGTTTGTGCCTCTTTTATACACCCCACAGCATTGAACAGAGTAGTGAACATAGATAAGGCCTTAGTAGACACAGATTAAGTTCAATTGTACTGCTCATGATTTCAAAGCTCCCTATTTTTCCATTTCTTTTTTTTTAAACAGGGCAAATCTCTCAAAGCACATGACATTTTTAAAATAAGCTTTCACCTGGTGATACAATGAAACCTAGATCCACAAGGGAACATGAGGATTTGGGCAGATGAAGGATACTCCTGTCTGGAAGCTGTAAGAACTAATATGGTAATTGATCTGCCTAGATTCTAAGGCTGATTAAGTGGTCATAGATCTTTAGGACGTAGAAGAAGATTAACCAGCGAATATGTTCTTTGCTATAGAGTAATAAGCTGTGAATTTATGGTTTTTGATAATTTCTCAATCCATTTTACATTTTTATTAAATCTCTGTTATTGGAGTACATTACCAGACTTTAGATGTAACCTGTTATTCCTTGCAAAACATAGCCTTTAAGTAAATGTTAAGATGGCTTCTAAAGGTTAATGTTGCCAGTGTCAGATTTTTCTAGGTGACAGTTTAAAAGGCTTGACATTTGCTGGGTAGCCCCTGAGGAAGTGCTTCTCCTCCCAGAACATAGCATGTGTAGAAACTAGCCTCATTGAACAAACATTAATTGGGTGTCCACTATATACTAGGTATGCTGGTATGAGGGAAAAGGAGTTCCTGCCTTTGAGATAGTAGGGATATGGTGATTAATAAAACAAACACCTGCCCCTGCCTTCTCCCCACTGTTGAATGGGGAAACAGCACAGCAAGGATAGGTACCCTGAAAGTATGAAGGAATAGCATTATGCATACTAGTGGACCCTGGAGACCCAGTAAACCTCCTGGAGGAAATGACAAAGCAGTTTTCAGAGATATTGAGTAAAACTTAAGGGAAGTTTACCTTTGGAACCTCAATCACCATCAATTCACTGTCTATTGTTTCTTACTTATTGAATTTATATTGCATAAACTGTCATCTAAGGATTAATACTTTTTTTTAAGATTTACTTATTTATTTAGAGAGAAAGAAAGCATGAGCAGGGGGAGGGGCCGAGAGAGAGGGAGAGAGAGAATCTCAAGCAGACTCTGTACTGAGCATGGAGCCCAGCTTGGGACTTGATCCCATGACCCGGAGATCATGACCTAAACTGAAATCAAGAGTCAGTTGCCTAACCGACTGAGCCACCCAGGTGCCCCAAGGATTAATATCATCTTAACTGAAACTTTGTGTATTCAAACTACAAGAGTTCCTTTTTTTTTTCTTAAGATTTATTTATTTACTTTAGAGAGAAAGAGGGAGAGAGAGTGTGTGAGTCAGGGGACAGGAAGAGGGAGAGTGAGAGAGAATCTCCACAGACTCCCCGCTGAGGGGAGCCCAACTTGAGGCTCTATCTCACAACCTGGAGATCTTGACTGAGCTGAAACCAATAGTCCATCGCTTAGCTAACTGAGCCATCCAGGTGCCTCCAAACTACAAGAGTTCTAACCAGAGTGGGTATTGGTTATTCTGAAAACTGTGCTTCACTCACCCACCCGGTGAATTTATTGTAAAGACTGCATTTGTCAAATTACATCCCAGAGCAGAGGTATCTGGGAATACCTTAAACAATAAGGTGTACATAAGTAGCGGCATTATGAGATTTCTTAGGCTTCAAGAAATATATTCTATTACTGGAAGTTTATTGGGAAAGTATTGTTAACTTAATGAAACAGGGAGGCATTAGACTGAGGTAGCTCTAATGCCTGGATCGCCTATGCAAGCAAATCAAAATCTAAGCCTATAAATGTCTTGAGGTTATGAAATCAAAACACTAAGGACAACCAGTCATAAGCAGGCAATCTCCTGGTTCCTGGAGGTAGAGGGCTCCTCACCACTTCTGGTTTGGCACCACCTGATTGGAAGGAATTGCTTTTTGCTCAAATAAACTCTAGAAATGTTTAATATGCCTGTTTACCTTTTAATGGTGTGGCGGAATAGAAAGCCATTGCCTACTAAGCCTCACAAAGATTTTGAATAATGTTTCTCAGTCTACTAGCTTTTAAAATAGTAGCTTAAAAAATGTTTCAGACTCTGATGTTGACTTAAACACAAAGATAAGACTAAGCCTACCCTCCTCAGGTTCACAGTTCTATAAACTTAAATAAATATATACATAGAAAATAAAATTTCAAATTAAACATAAATCATAGTATAAAACTAACACAATTTAAATTAAAACATTAATATAATATGTGCTACTACTTTGGTAAAACTAAATAATAAAAAGATTTCAAAGATATCAAGTCAGATTTTATATTTTCGTATACATTTTTTGACCTCAATAATACTAACGCAGAGTGTGCCAGTTCACATGAGTATTAATAATTTCAAGAATTTATCTGCTAGGTGAAGATAATCAGAAGTCATACTTAACCAAAATCTGGCCAGGAACAATGCTTGATTGTCAGTTTATTGAATTTTATATTAAATAGGTACATAAATCTAGTTATTGATGAGGAAAAGAAAAGAAATCTTTAATATGTATCTCCTCTTCTATTTATTACATTCAGAGCTAGGATATGCACATACACCTTGATATTAGTTTCCTACTGCCCAATTTATCACACACTTGGTGGCATAAAACAACTCATACTTATTCTCATACAGTTAGTTCTTGGAGTCAAGGGTCCAAAATCAGCTTTATTGGACCGAAACAAAGGTGTTGGCAGGACCACACTCCCTCAGGAGGCTCTAGGGGAGAATCTATTCCCTTGCCTTTTCTGGCTTCTAGAGATGCATTCCTTGGCTCATGGTCCCTTCCTCCATCTTCAAGGTCAGCAATGTTACTTTTTTTTTTTTTTTAAAGATTTTATTTATTTATTTGACAGTGGGAGAGATAGCGAGAGAGGGAACACAAGCAGGGGGAGTGGGAGAGGGAGAGGGAGAAGCAGGCTTCCCGCCGAGCAGGGAGCCTGATGCGGGGCTCGATCCCAGGACCCTGAGATCATGACCTGAGCTGAAGGCAGATGCTTAACCGACTGAGCCACCCAGGCGCCCCTATATTTTTTTTATTTAAGTAGGCTCCACTCCCAGTATGGAGCCCAACATGAAGTTTGAACTCACAACCCTGAGATGAAGACCTGAGCTGAGATCAAGAGTCGGATGTTCAACCAACTGAGCCACCCAGGAACCCCAGCAAGCAATGTTACATTTTCAAATCTCTCTTTGCTTCATCATCGTGTACCACCTTCTCCTCTTCTGTCTCCGTCTCATGACACATGTGATTGCATTTAGGTAATCCAGATAATCTCCCAATCTTAAAGTCTTTACCTTAATGACATCTGCGAAGTCTCATTTGCTATGTAGAACAACTTTCATAGGTTCTGGGAATGAGGACCTGCCTATCTTTGGGGGCCAGTGTAGCCTACCACAGTCTCCTTGCAGCCCAAGTATGGTGGTAGTGACTGCTGTGCAAAGGCTTTTCTTGACTTCAGTATGTTATCACTCAAAATTCCCAACACTGTTCTCAAGTTCCATTACTGAGAAAATGGTATTTACTTTGATTGGCCTTTACTCAGTACATGAAATATGGATGCAGTATAGACACAAGCATGAAATTGCATGATGGCATTCAGCTATTAGGTGGCCGTTCCAGTGACCCATGCATGTATTAGTTTGTTGTCTCAGACTATCACATTTTTCAGCACACAGCATCTCTCTGGTCTACTTGGCCCATCATCATGGTGATTTAGCTCCTTCCAGCCTGAGTTTTGACTTCCCTCACAGAAAGGATCTAATTGGTCGACCCTGAAGCATTCTTAGAGGTCATCTCCTTTGGAAAGAGCTTTCATGGCAGACTCCCTAGCCCTTGTCAATTAGTTATGGGATAAGCATCAGCAGGTCCAGTGACGCATCAGGCACTTACTACAGAAGTCCTCTCAAAAAGAGGATCTTGGGGGCGCCTGGGTGGCTCAGTTGGTTAAGCGACTGCCTTCGGCTCAGATCATGATCCTGGAGTCCCGGGATCGAGTCCCGCATCAGGCTCCCTGCTCGGCAGGGAGTCTGCTTCTCCCTCTGACCCTCCCCCCTCTCATGCTCTCTCTCTCTATCTCATTCTCTCTCTCAAATAAATAAATAAAATCTTAAAAAAAAAAAAGAAGATCTTGGCAGGGTAGGCAGTTCCTCAAAGGTGGGCCGTCTAGTTGCAAGTTTAAATGCATCATTTCTTTAGTAAAAGGAGAACAGATTCCATGATTCTATGAACTACAGAATAATGACAATCACTAGCTATAATTGAGGAGCTAGGATACATTCAAGGGAGACTATTCAAATTCATTAAGTCTTTTTCACTATCAGTTACAGCTGTATACAAAGCTAAAAGGATTGCTAAATGCTTAGGATAAAGAGGAAGGTGGGTTGAATTTGAGGAAATTGCCCTTGAGTTCTTATATCTGTATTGATTTCTTGCATGACAAAAGGTTCTTCTCTTCGGAAGAAAGGAACAAAAATCACTTTGGGGGGTAAAAGTAAATGCAGAAGCAAGTCAAAGTGAGATAATCACAAATGCAAGACCAAGCAGCAATTTGTCTGCCTTAAGTAGACAGATTAAGTTGGAGCAAAGCAGATGAGGGGATTCATTGTGACTTCTCTAGTGAGCAGGAGCCCAGTCTCAAACTCTGGCATATCCAGGCTCACAATTCAGGGTTTTTCTACCATATTTTAATTTCTGTAATTTATATTGTCATGAGTTTCAAAACTTCAGAAAGGTAAAATGACAGATAATGTTTGCAGTATTCATAGAGATTGTTTGGAGGAAAGATGCAGCAGTTACCATGATCCAATCTTTTTATGGTCTTTTTTTTCCCCATGTACTTCTATAGAAGTATATAATTTTTTTTAAAAGATTTTATTTATTTATTTGACAGAGAGAGACACAGCGAGAGAGGGAATACAAGCAGGGGGAGTGGGAGAGGGAGAAGCAGGCTTCCCGCCAAGAAGGGAGCCCGATGCCAGGACCCTGGGATCATGACCTGAGCCGAAGGCAGACCCTTAACGACTGAGCCACTCAGGCGCCCCATAGAAGTATATAATTTTTAAAACCTCCTTGGGAAATTTCAAATCATTTGGTAATTTTTACATACTACTAAGTTTCTAGAACTTGCTAAATTTTGGCTTACATGAACTAAAATTACTATGTAATTGGATTTACTGAAAAATTTAATTCAAAACAAGACTAACAATAGTTGAGAATCACCTTAAGACAACATTGTTGTTTATATCATTTCACTGACCTATCCTTATACAATCACACTTCTTTGTTACTCATTAATTAGAAAGTGAGAGGAGTAGTGTGTGTGAGAGAGTTTTTTGTCCCCGCTGTAGACCATGTTCGAAAACAGTCCTATGGCCAATGTCCTAGGAAACTGGTTGGCCACTTATCATAATTGCTAGAGCATGTTTGTGGCCTACCATAAGGGGAAAGTGAAGTCAAAATGTCTATCTTCAGAAGTGGCCCTTACTTCAAAGCAATGAGAAGGTTCACAGAATTCTAAATAAAGAAATGATTAAAATGGATGTTTCAGGAAGGGCACAATATGGACCAAATTACTAGAATAGAAAAGCATTAAAGATGGCACAAAGGTGGTGTATCTCTATCTCTTAACTTTTCATTTACTGATTGCCTCTTGGCGGACATTGACTTGGCTTCTAACGCAACCAAATGCAAAGTGATTTGGGCAGTGAAGATCATTATTCCAAAAGCAAATCTTTTTTTGCAAAGCCAAACAAATGAATTTTATAATGCATTATAATGGTTTTATCCCTCTACCAGTAGTAAAAATAGAATGTGGAGATTTAAAAACATAAATGGGATTTTGCCAAATTATCCATCCTTAATTATTTTTTGAAAAGCATTGAATACTTAAATTTGATTTACATTCTTTATCATTTTAATTCATTGTGTAAACCTGATTTGAAAATTCAAATTAATCTGAAGATACTTTCATTTCAAAATGAATCAATACATCCCTTTAATAGGAAATTTCCAGAAATACAAATTGATAGAGATAACTTTATTCCCTAGCAACATGTCTCATACCAACCTTATATTTTCTGACTGTGCATATGCATTGTATCATAAGATTATAATTGCTTTTCAAATTGTCATAACGTATAGTTATTTTTTCCTACATATTCAAACAACTTAACAAAATTAAAGTCAAACCTAACAAACTAATAATTTTTACCAATTTAAAATGCCATAGAGAAAAGCAATTAAAATAGAAACTCTTTTCTTTGTTAACAGCTCACCAGTCATACTTAGACAATGGGTAAGCAATTTTTTTCTGCTTTCTTTTTAAGTTAAAGTTTTTTTTAAAATAATCTCTACACCCAGTATGGGACTTGAACTCATGCTCCCGAGATCAAGAATTGTATGCTCTACTGACTGAGCCAGGCAGGCGCCCTGATTTTTTTTTTTTAAGTTAAATTTTAAGATGAACAACTGACTTGCTAAAGATTAGTCATAGGTGCCCAAAATATATTGTTATGGCTTAAGGATAGCATAACAAGATTTCTGAAGGTGAAATAAAATCATGTTTCTCAATGGTTATGTTTCCTTTACATAAAAATTTAGTCATTTATGGACGTTGGGAAAGACAGTCCATTCTTGATTATTCACAGATCAGAGAGGTCTTTCTTCTGAGTTTCCATAATCAAATTCCTGGATTTATATCAGATCGTATAGGAAAGCAAAATACAAAATTCTTACAAATACGTAATACGAAACTGGCCATTTATAAAATTTAGTCCCCACTCAAAGAACACAGAATTCTCTATGCATAACATTAGCCTTTATACTCCCCATGGCTTAAAGCATCAGTCTCTGGACAGTCTGATGTAAAATATAATGCAAGGCAAAGTGAAAATGCAAAAATTCCACAAGATTCAAACTTTCATAAAGTCACTGAGAGTGATAATGGAGAGCTGCTAGAATGACAGACAAATGCAAATGTACTCATTCAACCACTGGAGAAGGCAAAAGCAGCAGGCATGATGACAGACTAGAAGCTTCGAAAGAGAATTCTTTGAACACTAAAGGGTTAAGGGAGACCTGTGGGGAAATGTGGATTGAATTAATCTCTTATTATTATCTTACTATCGAAAACATTTGTGTGCAATGTTATGGCTCAAAGCAATGAAATTTTGGCTCATTCTCTGTTCATTCCAAGAATCAATACACAATTACAAGTTGTAACCTAAATGTTGTTAAATAGGATTATTTTCACAATTTCTATTTCATTTTTTCAAGCTGAAGATCCATTAGATCTCTTTCACTTCCTCTTTTTCCTTCTCTGCCTCCTCTTTTTTCTCTTTTTTTTTTTTTTTTTCTTTGTCTTCCTTTAGTATTTATGATGAAATTTTGGCCCCGGGGCTAAGAGGATCCACCTTCAGTGGATTTTTCCTCCTACCAAATAGCATCAGATCATGAGAACCTTTTGGGCAGAAACACAGAAAGGAATGATCTGACCATTTCAAATCTCAATAATCTGAAAAGGACAGGATTAGGGGTAATGATACTTGTTCTGGAATGCCATCATCTTTTGGGGGCAGATATTCTAATTCTGTGAACTTCCCAGTTCCCAGCCCTTAATCTCTCAGCACTGGAGAGTATTTCCAAAAGCAGAATGTCAGCAGATATAATTTGCAGTCTCTTCCCCCTCGTATCCTCCTTATTCACTTAGATTCCCAAACTTTTCTTCAAGATAAGGTTTTTCAAGCTTAAATTATATTCCCCTTATGGCTTATTATTATTTTTTTTTTTCTTTTAATCATCTTGCTTGTCCTGCCTCCTGAGTGTAGGCTTCCCTTAAGGTGCTTGTCCCTCTTTTCCTCAATGCTTTCCCTTGAATGTCTTGGAAATTAGGGGATTGTGTTTTTATTTTATTTTTTAAAAATATTTTATTTATTTATTTATTTGACAGAGAGAGAGAGAGAGAGAGTGAGAGCACAAGCCAGGAGACAGAGGGAGAAGCAGGTTCCTCGCTGAGCGGGGAGCCTGACATGGGACTCGATCCCAGGACCCTGGGATCATGACCTGAGCCGAAGGCAGCCGCTTAACCAACTGGGCCACTCAGGCGCCCCAGGGGATTGTGTTTTTAAATTGCTTCGTTTTATCACCTGGTAAACAGGTATGTTTTAGGGATCTTTCCAAATACATTTCTGACTAAAAATAAATAATTTTATTTCGACATGAAAGTCAGGCTTTAACACTGTACGGCCTCCCAGGTGTTCTTGTATTACTATTCTGCCATATGTGGAAAAAAATCTCTCACATTCTTCCCTTTCAGTCTGGATTTGAAACTGAATCTCTTCCTATTGAATACATTCTTTTTGTTAATTGCAAGTATCAGAGAATACCATTACCATAATAAAATTTCAGTTTCTTCCCTGCTTCGGTAATTGAAAAAGGAAATATGACTGGACTGCCTTGCTCGTTATGATTCAGCTGAGATCATCCATACTGGTAAGGAATAAGAAATATTGGTACCTACCCTCCTGGTGCCTTCTAATGAACCATAGGTAATTAATACTGGATCTTTTGGCCACCCCTAGTTCTAGTATGGATGTAAAATAGAAATATTAGGCATACATTGTAGGTTGAATTCCAATTTTAAGAGGCCATCCATACTTGCAAATTGTATACTTCAGATACCTTACAACTGATCTTCATAGATTATTTAAAGAAAATCTCTTTAGTGATAAGTGGCAATATAAAATGTGAAATGATGATTATTTACAAGAACATGCTTTCTACAGGATTTTATTATATTTCACTCAAAAAATAGGTATTAGGTAAAATGTGATTCATCGACTGTGATTATAAACTTTATAAATTGTTTCATGATATTCTTCATTTCATTTACACAGAATATGAGTAATATATTGTAGCAAGGAGCTGTTATCCCCTCTAAAGTCATGTTGGAAAGCAATACAAAAAGGTTTATTATTTTAAAAACAAATTCACGGTTTTAAAGTTGCTTTTCCTGTACTTCTATTTCAGGGAGTTAAAATACTGATTTTCACAAACATGAATATTTTCAACTTTCACTATATTAAAAAAAACAACAACATACCAAACCTTGCAAAATAATGATTACTATATTTTGATTCAAAATTTCTTCTCAGCATTTTGATAAATAAACCATTTGAACTAAGTAGTCCACGAAGAAGGAGATAATATGTTAAGGTACTTTAAAATATAGAGGCTGCAGTACCATCTACTTGGAATATGATTGTACTTCTCTTCCAGAAAGCTTGGTGCCATTTTTCACCTTAAGCTTTTCCTTTAAGAAGCACATTGTTTGGAATTCATATTACTCCCTTAGCAAGGTTAGGTTCTTTGTTGCCTTGACAGGATATGGAGGTCTTGATTCATGTTTGCTTAGAACTAAACTATCACAGTATATCACATCACTACTGAAACTATTTTGCTGGCTTTCTGTCACATTACAAATTGATTTTAAAATACATTTGCCTTATAAAGGCAAAGACTGCTTTGCCTGTGCTTAAACACTGCATAAACCAAATTTAGTGATCTGTTTATTCTTCACGCTTGCATGGACCAAGTTGTTTGCTCTTCACTATGTCCAATCGTCTGCAATAATTTACTGCAGAAAAAAGTCTTTCCCCTATTTCTGGAATCTGTAACTTTCTTACCTTATGAATTTAAGAATGAGCCAGTTTAATCTTATAACTTACTACAGTAATATATTTGTATGCATGTGCTATTTTATTCATATACATTTGTTCTTAGTTGTAATGTATAGAGGTTTGTTCTATGCTTACTTGGTTGTAAATTAAAGTACAGCACAACAGAGAAATGCATACATATGCTGATTTATTGACAAAGACTGCAAACATATTTCAGTTTATGGAAGGGAAGATGATGTATTTTTCTATTTTATCGTCTTAGGAGGTCTATATTGCTATCCTTTGTTTTCAAAAGTTAATGGCAACTTTAGAAAACTAATGGATCAAATACTGTTTAAAATTGGTCCTGCCACAACTTCAAAACTGGTATGCTTATCAACAAATAACACTTGAAATATAAGAAACACTCATTTCAAATAATACTTAATGATTTTTGAATGATTATAAAACACTTAGTGAAGCTGAGCTTGTCCAGATTGCTTGATCTATGAACATGTTAGTGCTATCATTTTATTTAAAGAGAAAATTTAAATGAGAACAAGAGGGGATATAGGGCTATCATTGTGTTTGATTTAATGTTAAATTTATTCTGAGTGAACAGATTAGTTAATCCAGTATTTTAAAGATTATCTTTAGGTTTTTTTTTTTACTGTGTTATACTGATATTGCATAATAAAAAATAACCTGTCGTCTGAGAATATCTCTATTCAAATTGCAGGGGTTTTTTTGTTTTGTTTTGTTTTGGTTTTTTTTTTTTTTTGGTCTATGGTTCAGATTCAGAATGAATTAGATTTTTGGGATTCTCACCCAATGTTTCAACCATTTATTCTGGCACCATATAATTCAAGAAAGGAAATTTAACTCCTACTTGGAAATGAAATATAGAGGAAAATTTCAAAGCAAGCTGCATTGTATGTTGATTATAATGGGAATTGGACAAAACCTCGATGGGTTTTTTTAAAGAAGGTATTTTCTTCTACAGAGGCAATTGTGCACTGACAATTGAAGTTAATGGTTTTGTTTTAATTTTAACAAATGTGGAGTTGGCTGAGTACCTCTTAATTTGAGTTTGGATGAAGAGAAGTATAATAATAAGCTCTCACATGGATGGTTTACAAACTGCTTTAACATAAGCTATTCTCACTTGATCCTCACAGCAACACAAAGAGAAGGCAATTATTATTTTCCTGGTTTTAGAGTTGATAAAAGGGAAGCACAGATTGTAAACTCTATGAAGACAAGGACAGTTGGTCTCATTCACCCCTGTATTTCCAGCACCTAAAATAGGGACTGGCATATGATAAGCTCTCAAGAACCACTTGATGCATGAGACTAGTTGGAAGATGCATTAAATGGCTTCGCTAAGGTTAAAAAAAAAAATTTAGTAAATGGGAGGGCTGGGTATGAACATATATCTTATAGTTCCAAAAACACTGCCCAGTTTTTTGTTTTTGTTTGGCTATTCATTAGTAGTTATCCCATCCCTCCTGTTTTCTCCTTCCTGCTCCCCACCTCCCAAAAAGATGCTTGTGAATTCTTTCAAAAATCTGTATACATTAAAAATATATTTCTTCTCAGGGCACCTGGGTGGCTGAGTCAGTTAAGCATCTGACTCTTGATTCCAGCTCAGGTCATGATCTCGGGGTCCTGGGATAGAGCCCTGCATTGGGCTCTGTGCTCAGTGGGGAGTCTGCTTGTGATTCTCTCTCTCTGCCCCTCCCTAGCACTCTCTCTCTCTCTCTAAAATAATAAATAAATCTTTAAAGTATATATCTCTATATATCTATATCTATATTTATATGCATTTTTCTTCCTTTAGTTTTAAATACCCTTAGCCAATAAAAATAGCTGGAAAACAAAGGGTGTTTTTTTCTTTTTCTGATCTTTCTCAGTTTTGATAATTATTGCTATCACAGCATCCACGTTCACCTAAAGCAATAAGCCTGAAAGATGTGAAAATCTTTGACATCAAGTCACTGAGTGTGAGAATAGAACCCTATTGAGAAGATAATATGATCAGAAAAAATTTCAGGTAATATATTTTACCCACAAAAACTGTCATTTCTTACTCTGTAAGGAAAAGCCTGCATTTCATGGGCTGTTTGGACAGTTTTGAGAGTGAGACAGTAGAAACCTGAAACACCTTCTAACCCTGCAGCTTTTTGCCCATCCTGCTCTGGTAGCAAAATATTTCCCCTTTGGGGGGCAGGAAGTATCTCATATGTAAAGAAACAAAACAAAACAAAACAAACAAAAAACCCAGAAGCCTTTCTTACCTAGCCCTACTGAAGTAAAACAAAAGATTAGATTTCAAACCAGACTCTCACAAATCAGAGCTCTTACCATCTTAGCTAATAATTTCATACTTTCCCAATCATTTCAAGATCTGAGTTTGCTAACCCCCCACTCCCATACACACCTTTTCTTTTTTTTGGTCACATAGTGATGTGCCCTGCCTCTGATCTGTAAACAATAATGTGTACAGGTACTTCACTTGCACAAAAGAGACCTATGTGTGCAGACATGAAATATCTTCACCTTTATACTCAATTACATCGCTTATAAGGCATTTTCAAGGGAGCCAGTCCCCATAAATCCATAGATTTCAGGTTTGTTTCCGTAGCAATCCTATATCCAGCTAAAAGCATTCCAGAGTTAAACACTTGTTCTTAAAAGTTTTCAGACATCCAACTCCTGGGACTTTTCACTGGCTGTCTTTCCTAAGGTTTTATTTATTTATTTGAGGGGGGAGGGGCAGAGGGAGTGGAGAAGCAGTTTCCTCACTGAACAGGGAGTCGGTCGACTCTGAGCTCCTCCCAGGACCCCAAGATCATGACCTGAGCCTATGGCAGATGTATAACCAACTGAGCCACCCAGGCGTCCCTGGCTGCCTTTTCTTGTAAGTTTAATCTCATGACGATGTTGTTGTTTCCTCTCCCTGCCCCTTCTCCTTTTCTTCTCCCTTCCTCCTTCCCAGGCCTCCAACCTAATTTCTCTTTCCTTGTCCCATGGAAAGTAGTTTAAACATTGTCCATTGTTACTTTAGCTTTTGCTACTACCCCTCTCAGCCAAGCATCTCATCGAGAATTTTCCCAAATCATGCCACAGACAAAATCTGGTCTGAAAATGATTTTTTTTCTTTTTTTTTACATTCTGATTTTATTCACTCATAAGTTTTATTTTTCTTCAGACAGTTCAATTATAATGTTCCAGTCACATACCAGTAGTCGTGGTTGGTGGATGGTGGGGAAGGGGAATCTAAGCAGCAACCCTGCCCCCCGCCACCCGCCCCAGCTCCGCAGAGAAGAATTCAGTCCTAGACAAATTGTGAGGAACAACTGATTTAGCTATCTCTCAGAAAACAGCTTATCTTAAGCACAGAGAAAGTAGAGCAAGTATGGTCCAGAAATAATGCCCCCCCACATCAAAGGGCCAAGCTGATTCTGACTACAGCATAAGTCATTCATTTTGTCCCCATTCATTCATTCCTGTGAGAACCTACTATGACGCTGGAGCTGTTCTGGGTGCTGGGGATAGAGCAACGAATAGACAAAAATCCCTTGGAGCATACATTCCATAAGGAAATACAGATAATAAATTAGATAAATCAGTTAAATGTATAATGTGTTAGGTAGTGATACCTGCTAAAAACATAAAGGAGGTAAAGTAGGGTAGCAAATGTTCTTCCAAATAAGCCCCTCCTGGGCTTGTGATCTAAGTGTAAAAACCACAACAAAACAAAAAGAGCCAATTTCATACAATAATTCTGAGAGATACTGAAGGCACAAGGCAACACTCGATTAGTTCAGCATAAGTACAAAAAAAAATAGGGGAATAGGGATTCTGTTGGAGTAGAATAGTGTTGACATGGAGTACCTTCCAAAGGCAGCATCTGGGGGCTTGGAAGGGTTGTGGGGCCCAAAGGCGTGAAGATCTGAAGACTTCAGAGCATGCCAGGCTTCTGAGCTGGGGCGGCAGAAAGCACTGTGGTGCTCAGCCTTGGAGCCTGGATGCCTTATCATAGACAATGGCACTGGGTTTGTGAGTACAATGTGTATCACAACCTGCAGACTTCCACAGGGGAGCAGGTAGGAGAGACCCCAGATCTGACATAATGGGTCAATGCACCGATCTGCTGTTGTTTGTGGAGAAGCTGGCTTTCTGAGTGTAGTTCTGACACATGTGTCGGTTGATATTCACGTTAAATTCATGAGTTAGACGGAAGTGAAACTTGTTTGTCAATGATGTGAGTGAATTGTTTGCTGAATACGTTCTGAGTATTTCAAGAATCCAACTTTGTGTGCCTATTCACAGTACAAGAGCTATGGACATGACATATTAATCGGCATTATTAGCATCTTCTTCATCTAAGTATAGAATAAACAACTAGCAGGGGCGCCTGGGTGGCTCAGTCGTTGAGCGGCTGCCTTCGGCTCGGGTCATGATCCCAGGGTCCTGGGATCGAGCCCCACATCGGGCTCCCTGCTCAGAGGGAAGCCTGCTTCTCCCTCTCCCACTCCCCCTGCTTGTGTTCCGTCTCTCGCTCTTGCTGTCTCTCTTTCAAATAAATAAATAAAATATTATTTAAAAAAAAAAAGAATAAACAACTAGCAGAGCGATATATCAAACCCTAATTTGCGACATTGGCCAATATCCATGGTGTAGATACTTGTACAAACTCTCACTGTGGTTGACTTCAAGCCACCAAGGAATGTGGAGTTGGCAAGAAATGTGCAAGAGTGCACCCCCCTATATACTGTAGCATTTCCACCATAGAGTAAAAAAAAATGATGTAAATCACATCAAGAGTAGGGATAATAAGAAAGGTAGGAAAATATTTAGGAAGTGATGAGTTTTTAATATTTACTACCTCTACTTTAAGAAATAATATATTTGATTCTAAGTTTATACAATATGGTTTTTAATAGTGGCTATGTTTAACAGCTAGTAAAATTTCCGCAAATTTAAATATTGGCTCTTGTGAACCAGTACAAGCCAGCTATCACACACCGCAGGTAGGTGCCAAAACTATATAAATATAAGTTATTATTAGTAATGTGACTTAATTTTTATTCTCAGACCCAAATTGCCCCCAAAAGGTAGGTTTAAAAACAAGTGCTTTAGTCCTTTAATTTTACTGTTTGCATTGATTGGACTGGGGCTTTTCTTTGAATATCTAAGTAGCAGATTTCCAAATTTCTCAGGGTACATAAATGAGCAGATAATAATCTCAGCCATTGGTTGTTGATTCCTGCTAACTTTGCTCTCAAGAAGGTGACTTTTCACTGATGATTCCCTAAATTCTAGGAGCTCCTTATTGCATTCAGCTATGTATTATCTATAATCACTACTATCTAATATGTATTAGGTTGAGCCAGATGGAATCGCTGTTATCCAACCATTTTTGACCTAGAAAACAGTAATTTCATATTTTTCAAATATCTTTGCTCTAGTCAACCTGGTACCAATGTTCCTCTGTCATTTGTGTCTCTGTGTTCATGCAATTTTTTTTTAAGATTTTATTTATTTGCGAGAGAGAGAATGGGAGAGAGCATGAGAGGGAGGAGGGTCAGAGGGAGAAGCAGACTCCCTGCTGAGCAGGGAGCCCGATGCGGGACTCGATCCAGTGACTCCAGGATCATGACCTGAGCTGAAGGCAGTCGCTTAACCAACTGAGCCACCCAGGCGCCCTGTGTTCATGCAACTTTTCACATCTGAAATAATCTTTCTCCTCCCGCTACTTCAAACCTCTCATCTTCCAAGACTTAACTCCTACTTTCACCTCTCCCACAAACATAGCCCTGATCACTTGATTCTTCATTAAGCAATTTTAAGCATTGTCTCCCCTGACCTTTTGTGATAGTTATATGTACACCACATAATTGAACACAATTATTATCTTTCTCATATTATTTGTATTGGTTCTCGCATTAGCCTTGTCTGTAACTAGACAGTCAGTTCTCTGAAGGGAGAAACTAGAAGTTAACAACATGAAGCCCCTTTTCCTCCTCTGTCAAATGGAGAGATAATGATGTCAACACCATTGGGTGATGTTAGGGTTATATGATAAATCTGGATTATATAGACTCTTCTCTGGAAATTGAAAATGAATGTAATCTACTTTCCTTAATGATTTGAGTAATTCAGGGAAAGGTAAGATTATCACTGTGTATGTCTGGCTTAAGAATGAAAGGTATCGTTATAGTTATTTTTTAGGTAATGTTTTTTGGTTTGAGTCAACTTCCCCATCTTCCAAACGAATACCTAAAAATGGCACAGATAAATGGATAGATAGACAGATAGACAGATGTTGGGAGGGGGTGGGGGGCACAGATACGTTTGAAAGTTAAAACACACTGGATTCCTGTCTAGTTGAGTATGCATTAGGATATTGTGGTTCTTATTACCTAAGAATAAAATGATCATTTTATCATTCCTGCACCTAGAGTTTTTTTGTACATTAATAAGTGCTAGCATTTATGAAGAACTTACTATTTTCTAAGGACTTTGCTAAGTGTATTAGCTTATTATATTCATATAGCAGCAACGAGGTATTTTCTATTAGTCCCATTTCACAGATGAAAAAAACTGTAATCTATTTTTTGAGATAGTGAGAAAAGTAACTAAATGAAGGCATTTGCAAAAATATGAGGAGAGATTTAATGAATTCTCACAGAGAGTGACTTTACAACAGTAACTAAATTTTAATTCAGCTTTCTAAAACTCTAGAATGTATTGCTGAAGGGGTATGAAGGGTTATTACCAATACTAGTAAAGTACATCCCCTCTGAACAAGGCATAATTTCCAAAGCAGTGTATATAGATGGGGGATAAAAAAAAAAAAAGGTTTGTAATGACCACTGCTTTCAGGGAATAGTATATAGTATTCACTCGTTTCTTTTTATTGAACACATACTGTATACAAGGCATACTTAAATATACCAATTACCTCTTCCTTGTCCATTGAGATTTAAGTTATTGTATGAATTTTGATTAAGCTGATTACAAAATTTTGAAACACAATGGAATCCAAACGAGGGCCAACGCTCATTTCCTAAATGAACATTTTATGTGCAAACAAACAGCTGCTGGAATTCAACAGAATTTAAAACAAGCTGTTTGTAAATTTTACTGACAGCTGTTTTTGGTGATTTTTGTCAACAGAATTTTCCTGCTTTGCATCACAGCGTTTTGTTGTTTTTTTTGTTTTTGTTTTTTTTTTTTTATTATAGTGTCCCCTCAAAGAATAACTTGCTTGCTTTAATCACGTTTACAGAGATTTATGACTTGATGCTTATTCAGTGGTAGAACAGTCTCAACACAAAATGTCAGGGAGCCTGTTATAAATTGCTTCTGGCATTCCTACTCTATCTTTTATTTGGCTGGGAGTATTTCCACCTGAAAGTGATAAATCCCTGCTATAACCGCTTTATGTGCTTCAGTAATTACACTGTACAGAAAAAGGGGGTTTTTACTGAGGTGTCTCCTTAAAAATAGCAAGCAATAAAAGGCAGTGGAATGGGCTGAACAAAAAACAATGACCAATGAAATATCTGTGTCAGACTGTATTTGATAAATGATCAGGCAATGCAGAAGATACCCAAACCTTTAAAACCACCGCTGTAGGGACAGATTAATGTAACTATGTCCGTAGACTAGTTACTTTTGATCCTGTGACAGAAATCTGGCAGATGCCCACAAGAATGGAGCTAACATTCTTTCAAACACCATCTCAAAAGATCTAGATGCTTCTAGAGACTTGGGTAATTTTTCAATAAATTCCAAGGTCTTCATGACATTGAGACTGTGTCCTTCTGTGCAAGGCAGAGACAGCAGCATGTCAAAACAGTTCAGTTTACTGCAGCCAATAACTTGATCAATAGATATATGCACAACTGTACCAATCAAAAAGAGAACCACATTGGTCTTGAGTGGTAGGGACTGATTAATTAGGGCCATACTTTTTTTGTTTGCTTCATATAAGCTATAGTACACAGAACAAACTTATTGTTTTTTTTCATTGCTGAGGATATTTTGCTCTTAAAGGATGAACAAAATACTGTCAGTAAAAGATCTCCAAGTTAATTGAACAAAAACCATAAAGATTTTTTTTATTATCTGGTCCTAACATCATGCCATGGATGGTGTTAGGAATCCAGTGGATACTTCATTTGAGATGATACTAAAAGAGATTATGGTCATTAAACAAAATGCAAGCTGCCTTTCAGAGTTATTGTGTCATATTTGCAAAGGAATTGCTATGGCAAGTATCTCTGCTCCAACAGTCATGAAATGAGTGGCTCCTTCTTACCCCAAATATGTACTCTTTCTTAACAGAATTTTAAAGCAAGGGTAACTTGCTTAGTGCAACTCAAAAATGCTAGAACTAGTCCTAAAATTGGGAATATGTATTGAGCACTTGTTGTGAATTAAGCTTATTGCGAATGTATGTATTAAAGCACAGTACATGTCCATTGTGAAGGGATATCCATTGGTTGTGCTGCGCTCCTGGTTTAGAACATTTTTCACGATTTGTAATTCCTTTCTCACAACAACCCCACAAGTGTGAGGTTGATATACATTCATTCTAAATTTACAAAGGATGAAACTAAGTTCCAAAGTAGGTTAAAACAATGGGCCCCTGGAGCCCATCCTAGGAAATGGCAGGGCTTGGTCTGTAACCCAGTTCTGCTTCACTCCAGAGCTCCATGCACTTAATCATTATGCCACACTGGATTCCAGAAAAAATAGCACAGAGCTTAGGATTTTAACTTAGGTCAGGAGCATTTTCACCTAGGAAGCCTAGCTTGGTCAAATGTAGAGAGCACAGACCACCCTCCTCGATGCTGTGGCGGTTTGTTCCATGCCATCAATGATCACATTCAATTGTTCTTTATTAATTGTTCTCAAACTGCAGTTTTTGGGGGGAGTCTAGGTTTCATAGAGGTCCTTGCAAACCAAATTCATATCTGACAAAGAGAATGCACTCAGAAGAGTCAAAGCGGTTGATTCCACTGCCTGACACCATAATTAAAAGCCAGAGAAGAATTAGACTACATGCTGAATTCGGGAGATAGCTTTACGTGCCGCGGCAGGAGAGTCTTGGTATTATGTTTGTCCCATTTTGCTTGTTAAATATGTTTATCCAAGTGAATATGAGGAAGATTTACTACTTTGTGAAATCCTTCACAACACAATGGAAGACAAAAATTAGCATTTAGACTGTTTTCAACAAACTGTTATACTGAGCCTGCAGATCAGGAAAGAGACCAGATCGAGGTGCCTTTGGAGTATAGTAGCACTACAGATGGTAATCAGTGCAGTGAGGAAGGGCACGAAGAGAGGATAGGGAAACAGGCTCAAGCAAGCCAATTTATCTGCCTCAGAATGCCTGTAGGACCCGAGTTTTATAGTGGATAGGCTGAATAATTTTGTAAGATCCTAAGGTACTGGGGAATACTGCTGAGCTGGAAGAGAGCAGACTGGGAGCAAAATGGAGCAACACACTTCTACTCTGATGTCCTCAGGAGGTCCTTGCGGGGACACAGGAGGGGAATTAAGACATTTAGTCCCTTTTAAAGTGAAGACAAGTTATTGCGAATGCCCTAAGCTAAGGCTTTACCAAGACCCTATAGATGGACTGGATTTTCCCGGGAAATTTCTCTCTGGAAGCAGACTTTCAGGATTTGATGCATTCTTGGTGTACCTCATCCTGGATCGGTTGCCCATCTTTTATGCACACACACAAATGCACGTGGGAGAAAGAATTGGCTCTTGAAATTCAGGATCCAGGGCTGAAAGTAAGGGTTGATTCAAAAACACAAATCTCACACCACCTCACGCCTGTCAGAATGGCTAAAATAAAAAACACAAGAAAAGTTTGGCAGTGATGTGGAGAAAAAGAAACTCTTGCACACTTTTGGTGGGAATGCAAACTGGTGCAGCTAATGTGGGAAACACAGGCAAAAGAAATGTAGCTTAAAATCTTCTTACAGCTTGCAGATCCCTGAAATATGCAGAGCGTGACCTTCCTCAAGGAACTCGTGGCTGCCTTAGTACCTTCGTGTTTAAAGGGCACCTTATCTTGGCAGCAGCTGGCCCCTCAAGGTCCTGAAAGGCTTGCTGCCAGATTCCTTGGAGTCTTGCCCTATCCCTAACCCCCTCTAATTCAAAAGTAAAAAGTCAGTCACTCCTCACAATCCCAATATAGCTCTTCTGCCCATGGGTCCTGTCCCTGAAGTAGGGAAGTGGTTAAGGTCTAGGCAGGAGAGACAGGAGGCCCCTGACCCGGCTCTGAAACTCTTCCTGGCAGGTGGAGATGCTGAGACAGAGCAGAACAGAGATAAGGGAGCAAACCAAGAGGGCACAAGAATCTCAAGGCCACAAGCTTCCCAGTCAGTTCTCAATAAAGGACCACCTCTAAAAGCCCTCAGTGGCCACCCATTAGGGACCCTTCTCACTCTCGAGAGCTTTTTTCTTTCCTTTCGGCTCTCACCTTCACTTAATAAACTTTCACTTCACTTCACCCTTTTGTGTCCGCGAGATTCATTCTTCAACTCCATGAGACAAGAACCCTGCGATCCTGCAACACAGCCACTGTGGAAAACAGTATGAAGGTTCCTCAAAATGTTAAAAATAGAATTTTGATGTGATCCAGCGATTCCACTACTGGATATTTAACCCAAGGAATACAAAATCACTAATTAGAAAAGATACATGCACCCTATGTTTATTGCTGCATTATTTGCAATAGCCAAAAGATGGAAGCAATCCAAGTGTCCATTCATAGATGAATGTATAAATGTATACACACATACACATAGACACACAATGGAATATTACTCAGCCATAAAAATGAGATCTTCCATTTGCAACAACATGGATAGATCCAGAGGGTATTATGCTAAGTGAAATAAGTATGTCAGAGAAAGACAAATACCATATGATTTCACTCATATGTGGAATTTAAGAAACAAAATAAATGAACACACACAAAAAAAGACAAACCAAGAAACAGACTCTTACATATAGAGAATTGGTGGTTACTAGAGGGCACATGGGTGGGGGGATGGGTGAAATAAATGAAGGAGATTAAGAGTACACTTTTTTTTATGATTTTATTTATTCATTTGACAGAGTAAGAGAGGCAGGCAGAGGAAGAGGGAGAAGCTGACTCCCCGCTAAGCAGAAAGCCCAGGACCCTGAGATCATGACCTGAGCCAAAGGCAGCCCCTTAACTGACTGAGCCACCCAGGCGCCCCACGAGTACACTAATTGTGATGAGCACTGAGTAATGTAAAGAATTGCTGAATCACTATATTATACATCTGGAACTAATGTAACGCTGTGCTAACTATACTGGAATTTAACAAGTAAAAGTAAAGCATCCTCCACTTGCACTGTGACAGGGCTGGAAGGAAGGAAGTAGAAGGGCAAGTTGCAGATGGGAGAATAACCTTGCTTATTCTCTTGATGAGTTTATTATGGCCACCATCAAACAGCTGCTGGGAATTTCATGAGATTTGGCGAGAGGTAATGGGGCAATGGCAGAAGGAAGGAAAAGGAAACTAATGGGAGGAAGATCTCATTGCCGCTGTATCACAATTCATTTAGCAGCACTGTACAAATAGGCCAGTGACAACTGTTTGGTCCTTATAGCATTTTACCAAAATGTGAAATTTGCATTTACTCTCATCAGTTACATTATGTCCTAATTAAAAAAGTGTGAGAACTCCCCAATTTACTCCGTTACACACACCATAGCAACGCTTTAAGTTTAACATTTCAAGTCTCCTAGAGTTTGATTTCTCTGAGGCTCTGCAAAGAGTAAGCATTGGCTTAACAGAGTTAATAATCAATTTCTTGACTACCTGTGAGATTAAGAAAAAAAATTTGCTTTACTATGCTATTATAGGTCAGTTAAAACACCCTATAAGATCTTAGTTTTACCCATTCTGCTTCTACTAACCAAGTGTTTATTTGGAAATATTTTAGATGGCTACAGTGTAGCCTAAGGATTGGAGGGGACTTGGGTGGACACAGGGATTATCAGCCAGAAAACTATGGGAACAGTCTAGGTGAGAATGAGACAAAGGGCCTGTGGTGGAGTGAAGACAGAAGTGGGTAGATTTGAGAGTAAATCAAGGAGGGAAACGCAAAGATTTGGCAGTAGATTGGGTGGGGAGGGTGAAGGGTGCTCAGTAGGTGTTATCCATTTAATATGGTGATCAATGAAGGATTCTTATGTGGAGGGTAGACACATCTTTAACAAAACAAGCCTGGAAAAGGTGGAGGGGAGGAGAAAGTTAACTTTAGGAGTAAAGAAGGTGGCATATTCAGTGTCATGATCAAAGCTTTCCCAAGTGTTACGGTAGTCGAAACAGCAGTCCTTAGAGATTATTCTCAACTAAAAGTTCCCTCCATCCGTTAAGCCTTGCCGAAGGTCCCTAGAGCCGTCGGTTCAGGAAAGTCAAGGACTTGCCTTTTCTCTCGGTTTCACCCCTCCGGGCGGTCCGGACCCGCCCCCTTTCCCGCCAACCGCAGGCCCCGCCCCTCCCGTCTCGCGCGCCCGCACTTTTGGCGCGTTTCCGCGGCCCCGCCCCTCGGGCCCCGCCCCCAGCGTCCTGCCCGCCCAGACTCGGGGACCGCTCTGCCGGGGTCGGGTCGCGGGCCTGCGGCGTCTCGGTCGTTGCCCGAGCCCGCCGCGGCTCCAGGTCTGGGAGCAGCCCTTCCCCGGAAGGCGGCGCGATGCCGGGGAACCGGCCGCCGAGGGTCCGCTCCGGGAACGAGCCTCGTCCTGCGCCCACCATGGAGCCGGAGGGGCGCAGGGCCTGGGCCCACAGCCGCGCCGCGCTCGACCGGCTGGAGAAGCTGCTGCGCTGCTCGCGTTGGTAAAGACGGACCCTCGGGCGGGTTGCCGCGAGGGCGGGGGTCAGGGTCGCCCCAATCTCGGGGGGGTGGGGATCTTTTCAAACCCCGGGTTCCCTCTTCCCGTTGCCGTCCCGCAGTCGGGCCGGCGAGCAGAGTTAGTACCTGCCCAGGGATCTGGTGTTAAGTTAGCCCCTCCCTGGGCCCCGTGCACAGCCTTTCCGCGCGGCTTTCTCGCCTTTTCTTCACCAAACCCAACGAAGATTGGTAGCTTTCGAACTTGGCGGGCCGGAGACTCGTCTGGAGGTGTGGCCAGAAATGCAGATCCCAGGCCCCGCCTCCAGGGAGCGACTTCGTAGGGCTGGGGTGGGGCTAAGACATCGGCCCTTTTTACAGGGCCCCGGACCCCTGCTGACCGAAGTAATCGCAGCACCTTTGCCGAGGGCTGCTGAGTTTGAAGCAACGTCGCTCATTGCTGAGCTGGCCCTTGGACCATTTCTCCGTAGCATCTCTTTCTGGGGAGAGTTTTGGGCACCCTTGTTGGGGGTAGATTCAGGATAGCTGTGTGATGGACGCCGCCATTCTGTTTCTCAGTTTCTCATCTCCTTGGTTTAGTCAAAAGCCTGTACGGCTCGAGGTTCCAGCTCTTTCGGATGCTATTTTTTATTTTTTGTTTCTTAACTTTCCTTCATGTTGTTGCGCCATGGGAGTCTTCTCACTTCCAGGTTTTCATTATATCTGAAGACATCATTTTCATGACTGCTACTCCATGCTTCTTTTCCTGTAGCTTTTCGTACTGTACAAACCAAGGAGGTTTATAAAACGCAAGAAGGAATTGTCACCTTTTTCATTTCTTCCAAAAGCATTGATTGAGCACCTGCTGTGCGTACAGCTCAGTATTTCTGCATCAGTATCACTCAGACAGGTTTTCTCTCTGCTTGTAGCTGCCCTGACTGTGTTTCTTTTTTGGACTTTGTTTTGATTTGTTTTTTTTTTTCCCCTCTTGATTTCCAACCTGCAGAACTTAGATATACATCAAGTACAAGTGGGCGCCTGGGTGGCTCAGTCGTTAAGCGTCTGCCTTCGGCTCAGGTCATGATCCCAGGGTCCTGGGATCGAGCCCCACATCAGGCTCCCTGCTCAGCGGGGAGCCTGCTTCTCCCTCTCCCACTCCCCCTGCTTGTGTTCCTGCTCTCGCTATCTCTCTCTCTCTGTCAAATAAATAAATAATAATAAAAAAAATCTTTAAAAAAAAATACATAAAGTACAAGTAACACCGCAGGTTTTTCTATAAAAAATGAAATGGGCTTAGCTGTGGGGCACCTGGGTGGCTCAGTAGGGTAAGCGTGGGCCCTTGATTTCCACTCCATCAGTGATCTCAGGGTCCTGAGATCTAGCCCAGGATGGGGAGTCTGCTTGAAATTCTCCCTTTCCTTCTCCCTCTGTCCCTCCCCCTCTTCTCCCTCTCTCTTTTCTCTCTCTCTCTCTCTCTCAAATAAATCTTAAAAAACAAAAAAGAAATGGACTTAACTGTCACAGACTTTTGCACTTATATTTTGTTTTATAAAACTTTAAAAAATCGTTGCACCCATTAGAAAAGTGGCACTTTTGCCAGCACATGGAGACATTCTGAGTTGTGTATGTTTTTTCATAACACAAGGGTCATCCATCTGAGACTAAGAAATTTAAAACTGGCTCTGCCAGTTGCTATAATAGAAGCAATTATAATCATACCTTCATAATTCAACAAAAGTTAGACATTCGGATGGGACATTTTTGTATGGAAGGCATTAAGGCAGGCAGCAGCCTAGTGCTTTGATTAGACTGGAGAGTCAGACTGCCTGAGTTCAGGTTCTAGCTTTGACACTATGGCCCAGGTCATTCAAATTCTCTGCCTTGGTTCCCCTGAGTGATAATAGTGCTCAGCTCATCCACCTATGAGGATTCTTTAATAATATATTATTGAGCACCAGCAAAGTGCTCTTTTGGCACTAGGGCTTCGTTAGTGAACAAAGCAGACAAAAACCTCAATCCTTATGACGCTAACATTCTGTGGGAGGGAAGAAACTAAATGAAATTATATGTGCACAGTGTTGAGTATGTTGGTTGTCCTAGGATAAGTGTTAAATAATAGCTGTCTTATAAAAATACAAAGAAGTATAGCCTGCTTGCTGAGTGGTTCGGGGAAGACAAAGTAGGTGATTTATAAGAATAATCTATAGGTTGTCCTAAAATCTAATATAGCCAATTTCACTTTTTATCCCCAACCAAATATTTTTCCAGTTTCTAACTGAAGTGAGCAGACAATAAGAGCCAGAGGCTTGAAAGTGGACATTAGTAACTAGGTCCAGACTTAATATAATTCATTCTGTTGGCTGGAGAATAATAGTGAACTCCAGTGATTTTTCTTAAAAAATTAGTATATGAACCACTGATGGAATAACTAAACTCACCTGTTTCTTTGCATTTTTTAACCTAGGGCTGTGGAAACTTTTCCTGTAAAGAGTCAAAAAATAACTATTTTAGGCTTTGCTGGCCACGGTCTCTGTTCTTATTCTTTTTGTTTTTTTACAGCCCTTAAAAACAGGGGCGCCTGGGTGGCTCAGTCAGGTCACCATCCCAGGATGCTGGGATCCAGCCCTGCATAGGGCTCCCTGCTCAGCGGGGAGTCTGCGTCTCCCTCTGCCTTTGCCTTTTTCCCCTGCTCATGCTCTCTTGTGCAGGTGCGCTCCCTCTCTCTCTCTCTCTCTCTCTCTCTCTCTCTCAAATAAATAAAATCTTCAAACAAAACAAAAAAAACCCAAAAAGCATTCTTAGCTCAAGGCTGTACAAAGATAGTCTTGATTTGGTGCATAGGCTATAGTTGGCCAAACTGTTTTAATGAGTAGAGTGTCTTAACTTTAAAGATCCTTCTCAGTGTAAAATTTTATATCCCATGAGATTTAATATTTAGAAATGATTTTGTGGTCTTCTCGGTGTCTCTGTATGTTTTGGCACTGTTCGTAGTGAATAAAGCATGGCCAGTTTTTCCTTACCCATGGGGAGAAAAAAAAAAAACGAAACAAAAAAACCAAACCCATTCTTTCCACCACCTCTGCCTTTTCCTAGTATCCGCCTGATATCATTGCTTGAAAGGAGCAACTCTGGATGGTCTGCTACTTGCTTTTGCTACCCACCATTCATAGCAGTGTCATGTTACTTGAAATTGTGTGTCAGTATGCCCTTTTACAGAGTTTCAAAGTTCTACCCAGTGGGCTAGTGATTACCCCGATTACCCTCACATTCAGCTTGCAGCTGTCATCTATATTGCGTTCCCAGGTGTCACCTGTCTCGCGTAGCATATTGGATCTATTTTGCAGGAAGCATTACTTGAGGGTGAGGGTGGATTGGCTACATTACAGGGCATCCTTTCTTGACCTTTAACATGAGTGAGGCTCCAAGGTGAAGCGGATGAAATTTTTCAAGAGGCCAGATGTGACATTTGTGTTAGGTCCAAGCCTCACAACCAGATAGAAGCTATTTAAAGATTTGGAAAAATGAGGACGACTATGTCATTTGAGAAGCTGGCAGAAAGCATAGTTAGTAATAACATGTTCCTAAAGGCAATAGGAAAAAAATAATAGGAGCTGTAGTGTAAAAGCCCACATGTCATATGACACTATTTTGTGAATTAAAATAATTAGGTACCGCTTGCCATTTGGAACAGGGGGGGCTTTGACCTCTACTACAATGTAATTTGGAGTTCTAGCACGTTTTAAATCGACTTTTAGTAAAAAATAAAAAAGGAATCTTGTGATTTTTAGGGTAGGGGATTTTATTTTTCTAAATTATCTTTCGTCATTTTAAAGGCAGTCAGGATTGTTTTCACTTACTGAATACCTTAGTTGTTAAGAGCATTGATTTTGAACACTGGCTTCCAATCGTGGCTCAGTGATTTTGGGTAAATTATTTTCTCTTTGTATGCTTTTTTCATTTGCAAAATGAATTAGTAGTAGTTTCTATCTTACAAGGTTATGGGAATTAAATGAGTTAATATTTATAAGATACTTAGAGCAGTGCCTATTATGTTCTAAGTGCTGTATGAATGTTTGTAAAACACAGGATAGATTTCCTGACCCCAGCATTAAGCTTTTGCCTTCATTAGTTTTGAATGTTCAGAAGCATTTTAATAGGCCAGTGATCCTTAAATGGGATGATTACTCCTTTGGCATGCTCTGGTGCTGGTTCTTTATTAGGACCACAAGCGATCACTGAGGCACTACGTTAGTGATGCTATGGTGAGACATTTTCTACTCTTAAGAAGCAAATGCTTAACTGTAAGGGATAAAATGCACACAGAGTTCAGGGAAAATTAGGATGAGGGCCACGGAGATGCAGAGAAGAGTACTAGGATGGTGCCAGTACAGGAAAGCTTCATGCCTTTTGAATTGGGCCTTGGAAAGATTTTCATAGATGGAGACAGGTGGAATGTGCTAGTCACAATATACTAAAAGGTACTGTAGAATAAAGGGGAAGTGAGTCAGGTGGGCAAAGAGTTAAGAAAGGGTCAGATCAGAGAGTGATTAATGGCCTAACAACAAACTATTGAGTCAGTTTGCATAGTTCCTAAGGAGAAGTGATTAGTGTTAACTTCCCTGTAACTCTGGTGTCCTCATCTATAAAATGAGGAAAATGGACTAAGTAGCCCTTTCTAAGGCTCCCTTCAGTTTGCAGATTCCATAATTATTAGTTTCCACTGGATGTAAATTTTTGTTTAAAACTTTTATTGAGGTTTAACATACATCCAGAAAAGGGCACAAATCATTGGTGTTCAGCATGTATCATATATCCTTCCTAATTGTGGGATTGATTTACTTAATGTGGTATTTTGATTCTTTGATAACCTGTTGCCTTCAGTTATATTACACATTTCATAAAGACAGGTTCACATTTGTAGCCACGGTGCTGAAGACATAGTTTCTTAGTGTTTGTTAAATTAATGTATAAAAGAATTTAGGTTAAGTTGGGATGACATTTGAGGAGTGTTTGCAGGTGGAAATACCAGAAGGACCTGGTTAATTTCACTTGCCTCACCAAGAATCCTCCATAGTTTCCTGGGGTTAGTTACCCATAGTAAACAATGACTAAGGACTTAGGGCAAATGTAGAAGGCAAAGGTCTTTCTCCCTGGGAGTTAGAGCTAGAACCATGACTTGCACAGGCCTACACATACCTGGTATTATATAGGGCTTGGGACTGCCAGAGAAACTTACCAGAGACATAGAGTATCTGTTTCTTATAGTATAGGGGATCATCTTACAAGTGGAGTTGTTATATGGGTCTGGGACATAGAGGAGGGATTTCAGGCTGGGAGTGTACTTTTGACAGTCATCTGGATGTAAGATGGTAATTTAAGGCATACTTCTAGAAGTGAGCAGGGAAGCGAATATAAAGATGAACGCGTGTGTCTGAGCGTTGAAACTCAACATTTGAACATTAGGTGGAAGAGGTGAAGCTTTAAGGACAGTTACTTAGGTACTGTTTTGCTTTGGGAGAAAGGGAATAGAGGACAGAGTAAACGGGTACTGTTTGAGTCAGACATACATGATATTCTCTGTGGCTTGTCTGTCTCATAACAGATCCTATTATAATTAATCGTTAATAGATAGAAGTCTGTTGCCCCTATTTGGCTTTTGGTATATTGGCTCATTGATTTATTCATTTACTAACACTAAACAATTAGACATGATTTTTAAAAAATTTTTCCCATGTGATTTACTTGCATTTGGCATACAAAATACACAGAATAAGATGCTTTTGAGTCATTATTCATATCCCTTACTTGATAACAATTTTGTTTATTCTAAAGATAAATACAAGAAATTGTTTAATTGGCTTGGAAAACTTGTTAACCAGATGTGTTGGTCCACACTTGGCAAAATAACCTGACAGTTTCCTAAAATGTAAGAGCACTGTGGTAGCTAGCTGTCTTGCCTAACGTTAAATAGCAGTTTATTTCATAGAAGCTTAGGGAGCTGTTCTGTTAAGAAATAGGTCTGTCTCCGTATTGTAATCTCAGCTGAATTTACTGTCCTTTTCTTCTTTGCAAAGAAATTTTTATTTCAATAGGACCTTTTTATAAAAAAAGATTATTTGTTCTCACTACTTAGTTCTTCCCTAAGTTATAATCCTCTAACTGCGCCAATCTTTCCAAATCAACTACATGTAAAGTAACAGGAATATGACTGCAAATGGGAAAAAGTAGAGTAGCTAAATTTTCAAGGTACAGAAATCCTGTTACCATGCAAATGTCTTTTCTTATTCTTCTGTATTTTTGTTTCTTTTTAATATATATGTATATCAAACAAAGAATAGGGTAAGGATAAAATAGAATTGTTAATATAAATACATTTTTGCACGTAGTTTTCCATTTGCTTCATTCATTAAGGATTTATTGAAATTCTGCTGTTCATATAGCACCATGCTAGGGAGGTAATAGTGTGTTGGGGAGCTCAGAAAAAATAAAAGTCAACATCTCTTGTTTGTAGGGCTACAATCTATTTGGAGACCAGTGGGAAAAATAGGGAATCAAGCAGATAAAATACAAAATATTTCGCTTTCAGCATTGATTTCCAGAGCTCCAACTAGATTCCATCTCTCTGGAACGTTAGAGTGTTTCATACTTCTCTTAAGTCATATACTAACTTTGCTTATAAAATTACCCAGTTCAATTATAAGCCCCTTAGTATATAGATTGTGTTGCAGGCAACCTTGTGTCTTTATGTGTCTGGTGCAAGGTACAGATTTTGCATAAGTGATGGTATAGAAACTAAAATCCAGGAATTTCTGTGTTTCTTTGTTCAGTGTTGTTTTTATATTATCATCCTGGATAGTATTTGGACGTGTTGGGCTTGAATAGTTTTGGGGGTGGGAGGGAGGAAGGGTATTCTAGGCTGGGGAGAACATTCTAAGCAGTCCTGGGCTTGGTTTTGGACATTGGGTGTTATTTGAGAAATGTTGCAGACTGTTGAGAGCAGAGTTTTTGTGGAGGAGCAGAGCAGTTTAAGAAAAGGTTGCCTGCTTTGTAGTTACTGGATTGTGAAGAACTTCTTAATAATAAGTTTTTAAAAATTGAAAGTAATACATGCATTAAAATATCAAGGTATGTGGCCATTAAATAAGTGAATGACAGGTGAGCCCGAATCCTTTTCTTTAAGGACCCACTATGATCAATTTTTTTGTGTATCTTTTAATAAGAGGTTGTCTGTGTTTATATCAGCATTATATGCCTCAGATGAGAAGATGCTATACGTCAGGAGATGTGTCATGATGTATGTAACCATTTCCTTGTTGATTAAAATTTAGGTTATTTCGGGTCTTTTGTGGTAATCTGTGCTGGAATGAATATCCTTGTCCATTGGCCTTTACATTTTAAAATTTTTTATTAAAATTATACATGAACATAGTCAACAAAGTCAATAAGGCAAAGACATAATGGAAACATTCTTTTGCTTCATCTGTACTTCAGATACAACCTCTTTCATCTCTTAGTTCTTCATAATTTACGTCTACATTTCCAAGTGATATGTTTCTATTGCTACTTCCTGAATTTTTCCATTTTAGACATTTATTTATTTACTTTCTAACTAATAAGTTTTCTTATTATCTATTAACTTTCTACTATGGAAGATGACTATATAGAATTTGAAGTACAAAATAATTTTCAATCATTATTTTGAAGGCCAGGCATCCCTGTTATCCTTGAGATGTCTTATGCTATTCTGAGTCCTTTAAAAAAAAAATATATATATATGTATTTATGACATTTTAGTTTTATTATTTCTTAATCTCTGGAATCTCTTGGTATCCTGTCTTAAGTAGATATTTTTGGTCTTTTGAAGTTTCAGTTTTGCAAGCATCTCAGTATCTCTAAAAGATAAATTACTGGCAGGGGAATAGTTGAATTAAAAGTGGGTGCATTTAGGGGCGCTTGGGTGGCTCAGTTGGTTGAGCGACTGCCTTCGGCTCAGGTCATGATCCTAGAGTCCCTGGATCGAGTCCCGCATTGGGCTCCCTGCTCAGCAAGGAGCCTGCTTCTCCCTCTAACTCCCCCCCCATGTACTCTCTCTCTCTCATTCTCGCTCTCTCAAATAAATAAATAAATCTTTAAAAAAAAAAAAAGTGGGTGCATTTAAAATTTTGATAGATATTGTCTGGTTGTAATAGAAATTGTTTGGGGCGCCTGGGTGGCTCAGTTGGTTAAGCGACTGCCTTCGGCTCAGGTCATGATCCCAGGGTCCTGGGATCGAGTCCCGCATCGGGCTCCCTGCTCTGCGGGGAGCCTGCTTCTCCCTCTCCCACTCCCCCTGCTTGTGTTCCCTCTCTCGCTGTGTGTGTCTCTGTCAAATAAATAAATAAAATCTTTAAAAAAAAAAATTGTTTTATTCCACAGTATCTTCTCAGCTAAGCTCTAGGCATTGTCAGAAAGCCTGGCTCTGACATAGATCATTGCCACCCTCTGTATCTGAACTTTTGAGCTCTTCAGTAACATTCTTTTGACCTTGACATGACTCCTTCCCAGTCTTGGTTATAACACCCCTCTCCCTGCTCCTTCCCCTATGCTCACAGGCACATACTTCTCCGTCACTCCTCCAGTGTTGTTCCTCATCTGTTAACAGCAACAAAATATATTTTAGCTCACTAATTAGAATAATTAGTACAGTTGATCAGTTATTCATAGATATTAGAGTCATTGCTAATTACACTGTAGCATCTCATCGCTAGGGTGAAGGATCAGAACCATAGATAAAGGGTTCAGAGTCATCTTAGAAAGGAGATTTAAGTTTAGAAACAGAATCAAGGCATTGAGTAGAGTACTACCATAGAAAGCTGAAGTCTGTGGACTGCATCCTGGGTGTAAGCCTACAATTGAGAGACAGGAAAGAAGCAGTTAACGAAATGCTGAAATGGGCAGATAAATGTGCTGTAAGAAAATTAAGACTCAACAGAAGGAAAGGTTTCAGGAAAGAAGTTGAGGTCAATGTTACTTCACAGAAGGGTCAGGGAAAATGAGGCCTAAAAGTGCTTTTGGGGAGCAGTTTCAGCAGTGTTGGGAGTTAAAGCTAGGGAGGTAAGGAGATGGAGTGAACTCTGTAGAGCACTTAGGACCTTTGATTTGTAGGGAAGAGCTGGGGTTGAAGGTAGAATGAGAGGCAGGATCTAAAGAAAGTGCTTTTTTTTAGGGTGGAAGAGAGAGTACCTACCTGTGCATGTTTAGGCAGATGGAAGAAGAAAGGTGACTATAATGATGAGAATAGAACACTTTAGGAGACAGAGAAGATAAGGGATCTAGGGAGAGATCCAGCAGCACATTTTAAGAAGGAAGAGTGACTACAGGAGATCTTTTCCTCTGAGCCTGAAGGGACGGATAGCATTATGGATGAAGAGGTAGGAATGGGTGGTGAAAAGCTCACACTATTCATCTCCAGTCAGGTTAATGGGATTTCAGAGCTTGGAGATTGTTTCAAATAGCATCTATTCATTTGTTTACTCACCACAAATATGTGCCACTTTGGTAGAGATGCAAAGGTGAAGAAATTACCAGCTAAATGTATAGAGACACATTTATCTCTCTCTCTCTCTCTTTTTTTTTTTTTTTTAGAGAGCGAGCGAGCAGGGGGAGGGGCAGAGGGAGGGATAGAGAGAATCCCAAGCGGACTCTGCACTGAACCCAACGCGGAGCTTTGTCTCACGACCCTAAGATCATGACTTGAGCTGAGATCGAGTCCAACGCTTAACTGACTGGGCCACCTAGGCACTCCTATCTCCCTGTCTTTTTATAATTGTTAGTCATAGTCTGAGAATGGGCGAGGAAGGAGTGGACTGCGGGGCCTATCTGGCCTTGTAGATTGGTGTCTGTGAGTGTCTCAGAGGTCAGTGGAAATGGGGTGGTGGTGAAGGTGACTGTGAAGTAGTTAACTCTGGCCTAGGGAATCCAAGGAGCTAATGAACTGAATGGTGTTCTCTCAAGGTGGAGCGCGACCTGAAGGTGGAGGTTTGGTCAGAGTGATGGAATGAAAGAGATACAGGGAATTATTATGATGGGGGAGGTGAAACACCACCACTTCTGAGAACTTAGAGCAGAGCTTGGAATGAAGTAGAATTCAGCGCACTTGATTAGGAGATAAGAGATGAGATTTGGTAGATGAAATCATGAACAAAAATTACAGGAGGAGCATGGGCGCTGGAGCAGAGATCATCTTAACTGCCAGAATCACAAAAGTGGCTGGCACGTCACAAGTCATATTTTTATTGCTGTGATCTGTGTAGTGTGATAGAAAAATCAGATATTGTGAGTTTTAAAAAAGTAATGGGTTTTATAATGTCAGTGAGCACCATTTTTGGTATCTTGAGGATAACATTGTAGGTGTGTACTCTGTTTTTAGCATTCTTTCTGAAAGCTCAATTTCACTTTAATGTTCATATTTATTAAAATGTGCAGTGTGATACTTCTGATCTTTCAAGAAATGTGGAAAACTGTTTTTATTGATATGTGGTAATATGTACAGAGGTAATTGGATAATAATGGTGTAAATACCTAAAGGTCCTAAGGTTAGTGTAATAAACCAAGCACAAAAAAATGTTCAACCTTTGAAAGCTTTATTTTTCCTGTTTGCTCTCACTGCATTACGCCCTCTGAAAGTAATGACTTGATGTGTTTATTAATAAGTAAGTACTGTTACTTTCAGAGGGTTATCAAATGTAGCAGGTACTTTGATGGACAATAATTGTGTTTCTATCTCTCTTCCCCCAATGCCATGAATCTCATTCAGTCTGCAGAATGATGATTCCTATTTGCGGTTGCTTAAAGTACAAAACAGTCAACCAATTGTGAACTGAAAGAATGGCTGTATTTTTGACAAGGCATCAATGAAATGTAAATGGCCACTTAACAATAGCCAGAAACCAGTGTATTCCTATGGGAAATCGTGAATTCTTAGGGTCAAAGTGATCAGATGTCCTGATTTTCCTGGGTCAGCCCTGGTTTATACCTGCTTGTCCCGGTGTCCTATTCAGTTATCACGCCCCTTCACTCTCAGAAATGTTCTCATATGGATAATATATGGTCATTCTATTTTTAAGTCTTATTTTGAAATTTATGGTCTGTACTTTGAATCATTAGGTGAAGATGTATCTTAGTAGTTGAAAGAAGCAGCCAGTGGTTGTTTTTGCCTGTAAGAGTATAGAGATACTTGCACAGAGTTGCTTCTATGATTTCCCAGTATGTGCATTATAGAAAATGTTACAGTGTGTACTGAGTTTGGTAGTAGCTATTTGAGTCCAGCAGATGTGTGATGATACAGTATTTAATCAGGTAGTAACAGCCTTTCAAATAAATACATCCTTAATTTTTCTGCTTAATATCTTCTGAGAAAGAGAACTATGGTAGTGATAGGCCTTGGATTTATGAAATGTTGGGTGTAAAATGTTTATCTAACAATGACCTAAGTCTTGATTGTTTTCTTTTCTTCAAACAGCACTCATATTCTGAGGGAGCCTGTGTGTTTAGGGGGGTGTGAGCACATCTTCTGTAGGTAAGTAATTATGGCTTGATACTTAGTGTTTCTATATTTTTTACTAGGTCATCATCATGTAATCATATTAATAATAACATTATGTTTATGTAGCTCTCATAGACTGCAGATAACTTACTGTACATTCTCTCATTTTGATTCTTACAACTGTCTTAATTTGCAAATAAGAGCATCAAAACTCAAAGGGGATGACTTGTCCAAAGTAGCAAAGCTTACTAAGTAGCTCGGCTAAGCTTGGGGAGAAAAATCTATTATGTATTTGAAGTATGACTCTTTTTTTTCCTTCCAGTTAGTTTTGAGTCTAGACTTCCCAGATTATGAAAATCTAGTTCTTTCTTTTTTTTTTTTTTTTAAAGATTTTATTTATTTATTTGATAGAGAGAGACACAGCAAGAGAGGGAACACAAGCAGAGGGAGTGGGAGAGGGAGAAGCAGGCTCCCCGCTGAGTGCGGGACCCTGGGATCCTGACCTGAGCAGAAAGCAGACGCTTAACGACTGAGCCACCCAGGTGCCCCTGAAAATCTAGTTCTTATAGTTAGTGGGTTGGTTTTCTAGGGTTGCTGTAACAAAGTACCAAAGACTGGGTGCTTTAGAGTGACAGAAATTTATTGTCTCACAGTTCAGGAGGCTAGAAGTCTGAGAGCAAGGTGACAAGCAGGGCTGTGAGAAAGACTGTTCCATGATTCACTTCTACCTTCTGGTGGAGAATCTTTGTCTTCTGGCATCTTTGGCATCCCTTGGCTTGTAGATACATCATTCTGATTTGAACTTCCATGTTCACATGGCTTTCTCTCTTGTTGTGCGTATTTGTTTCTGTGTCCAAACTTCCCCTTTCTGTAAGAATGCTAGTTATATTGGATTAAGCCTCACCTCGAGGATCTCATGTTAATTTGATCATCCAGAAAGATCCTATTTCCAGATAAGATCACATTCTTAGGTATTAAGACATCAACATCTTTTTGGGGGACACAGTTCAAGCCATAACAGTTACTGTGAAGTTATATCCGTGTTCTAGTAGGAAAGTCCTGGCTTATAGATTAGAATACTAGATTTTCATCTCATTCTATTTCTTATTTTGGAGAAATAAATTCAAGGACTGAATGTCTTAGTTTAATTGTCTGAGACAGGGTTGATATAGCCTCCTTTGAGTAGTTTTTTCATGATTTCAGTTACGACTCTGTGACTGGCACGAGCCACTGCAATGTGGAGTTAAGCACATATGAAAATAATTTACTGCATGACTGCTGTGGGCTGGGATGCATGGGAAGCAATTATGCTTGGGGTTCCAATTTTCTTTCTGGAAACATGGATCTGATATATGGGACATATCTAGCTGGAGGGGCGGATAGGAAATAGTACCTGTTGCCTACCTGATAACTCCATTTGGATGAAGACAGGGAATTTCAGACTGGCCGGTTGTGCAGAGCATGTCTGTTGGCCATTCGCCCCTTCCATCGGTTGTGGCCATAAAGGGTACCGCTAATTGCAGAATTGCTCAAGGCAAAAGCCGCAAGTCATACCTGATTGCTCTTTTCTTCCTTATCACATTATTAAGTTCTGTCAGCTCCACCTCAAAATGTCCCTTGAATCTTGAATTTTCCCACTTTGCTCTGTATTTACTACTGTTTACACTTTGGTCCAAGCCACTGTCCTATTCTCTCCACAGATTGTTGTCCTAAATTTCTAACTGGTTCCCTTCCCCATTTTCTCCATTCTTACCAGTGATCTTTTAAAAATGTAAATCACATCCATATCATTACCCTCCTTAAAATCCTCTCCTCTAGTGGCGGGCGCCTGGGTGGCTCAGTTGGTTAAGCGACTGCCTTCAGCTCAGGTCATGATCCCAGGGTCCTGGGATCGAGTCCCACATCGGGCTCCCTGCTCTGCGGGGAGCCTGCTTCTCCCTCTCACTCCCCCTGCTTGTGTTCCCTCTCTCGCTGTGTCTCTCTCTGTCAAATAAATAAATAAAATCTTAAAAAAAAAAAAAATCCTCTAGTGGCTTCTATTACAGTTAGAATAAAATCCAAACTCTTCACTCTAAGGTTCAGAAGACCCTGTACAGGACCCAATTCCTACCTGCCTCTCCAACCACACTTCCCACTAGCTCACCCTGTTCTAGCCACCTTCTCCTTTTAGTTCATTAAACATACCGAATTTACTACTGCCCCAGGGCTTTTGCACTTGCTCTTTCTTCCATCTAGAATGTACTGCCAAATTTTTGTGACGCTGACTTTTCATCAGTTACATTTCAGCTCATATGTCACCTCCTCCAAAAAGCCTCCCATCATCCGCTTATGAAATGATGCCCGCTTCCTGTCCTCACTCGGTAGTAAGCAGATTTATTTTGTTTCAGCTGATGGACTCACTTTGTATAATGTATCAGTGACAAATCTGCTGGAGCAAAACCAACTCCATGAAATTGTATGTAAAGTGTGTGTCTGTGTGTGTATGTGTGTGTGTGTGGAGTGTGAGAGAGATCTATACCTTTAATTGGGTTCTAAAGGGGTCTGTGACTTAAAATGGCCAATGAAAGATTAAGAGAGGCATGAGAACATCTTAGAGAGAAAGTGGTCATCTGTATATGACATGATCACAGGAAAGAATAGATTCAGTGCAATTTTGGTTCATTTTGATTATGTGATGCCAAGAATTAGGGTAACTGTAGTCTTTGCAGGTTTGAGGCTGTGTAAAACTGTTGAGCAATGCTGTAAATACCATGCAGTTTTAAAAGATGGTTTGATATATACCAGTCTAGCTGAAGCATAGAAGTGGGGCGGGGGAGGGGGGTTGGGGGAGGGGCACAGATTTTCATGTCATTGACAGTGTTGTAGTTTCAAGGTACTTTCATGCCAATCCCTGATAAAAATAGCCCATGTATTCTTTTTAAGATAGAAATCGTTTAAGACATATGGCAGACATATGCAAACTTTTTGGCTTTGGATCATTTTACACCCTTAAAAGTTGAGGACCCCAAAGCAGTTTTATATGTGTATTCGCCATGTAAAACCGAGACATTTAAAAAATACTGTTCAGTTAAAAATAACAATAATAAACTCTTTACATAGTAACATGAGTAACACTTTTTTAAGGAAAAATGACCATAAACAAAGAAAAACGAGTGAGAAGAGTGACACTGTTAAATTTATGCAGATCTCTTTATTGTTTTGCTGAATAGGAGACAGTAGATCTCATACCTGCTTATGTAATCAATCTTTTGTGATATATTGTTTTGATTGCAGCATGTGAGGAAAATCTTGTATTATACATCTGCATAATTGGAAAAAGGAAGGATTTTTAAGTAGCCTTTTTAGGTAATTTTGGATATTCTTTGATACTACACCATTATTTGGCAAGTGCTAGTTTCTTTAGATTTATTATGGTGTGGAATCTAAAAGGATAACAATGAATTTTTGGTATTCTGTTACATTAAATTTCACTGGTTTATCCTGTGCTTTGAATGGATCTTTTACCCAGCATGATTTTCTGACATCATGCTTTGGTCATTTGGAAAATATTGACTTACTGAGTTACACAGATCTATTGAGAAATGACATCTTTCCCCAGAATTCTAGATTTATGTTTACAAAATAATTTGAGAACAGTTAAAAGATGAACATTATAGAATGTATAAAATAGACTGATCTGGGTACCAGTGTGGTGCTAGGTTAAGTGTCTTACCTGAGTCTCATTTTCTTCATCTGAAAATAAGGTAATGATTCTTGATGAGTCGATTGTGACTGTTGTCACTAATGTTCCTCAAATACTTAAGTATTACACAATAATTGATGATTTAAGTCCCTTGTGGAATCAGTTTCCCCTTTTTATATGTTGGGGTTTTAAGTTAAGGGTTCATAACTACAAGCAAAGAAACTCCCAAGAAGTTCCTTTCTTTGCTACAGAAATTTGACATTTCATGATCTCAGGGTTGTGAGATTGAGCCCGTGTTGGGCTCCTTGCTGAGCGCGGAGTCTGCTTAAGATTCTCTCTCTCCCTCTCCCTCTGCCCACCTCTGCCCCCTACCCTGCCCGCACACACTCTCTCAAAAAAAAAAAAAGAAAGGAAGAAAGAAATTTGACATTTATTGAGTATAATCTCTCCTAGCTCTACTATGGTTTACAGATTCATTTTATAACATTTATTGAGTTACTTTGCATCAGAATCATGCCAGAATCTAAGATGCAAAGAGTAGAAATGCTACAGGCTTTTTCTGGAAGAAGCTCATATTTTAAGAATCCTCTGTGCCTACAAATAGTAGGTCCCATGGAAAGGAATGTGGTGTTTGGGGGAGATCTGGCTTTCATCACTGTTAGGTTACCAGTCTTGTTGGAGTTCCTCTGGTGAGGCTAAGGGAGGAGTGGATGTTTAGGTTTCTTATTTCTGAATCCACAGATAAGCTTTGGAGGGGGGGATTATGAACCCCCCCCTTTTTTTTTTACCAGAGTTTATGTATATCTTCATCAGATTTGCAAAGGATTTGTAACCTCTAAAGTTAAGAACCCCTTCCCCCCAACTATGAAACTTTAACTTCTAGACAGATAACCTGAGGTAATTTAATTGAGTCTACAGGTTATAAAAGTGTCTGAAAGAACCAAGTGTCTTTTCTCAGAAACTACATTAAAGCCTTTAGACACTTGTCGGCAACAAAACAAAAAATACCTTTCCCGGTCTCTTCGCAGTAATTTTCCATGAAGCACAGTGTTAAGATTTAGGATACAAAAGCTTGAGATGCATGGCTGTTATGCATTTGGTACTAAATATGTTTATTTATGTCCCTCTCTGTACTCTTACCCTTTAGAAGCTATGGATTTATTTGCTTGAAAAATTATGCAGACTATAAGTCAAATCTCTTCATCTCAAATTACCTAAGCAACCTCAGATTTAGATTTTGTATGTGTGTGTATTATACTCTTTCAGAAACATTATTTTAACAAATATTTTATGTTTGCTCATTGCTTGTGAAACTTTGCTTCATTTACTTCTGTTCAAACTCTGTTTATATTTCCGAATTAAGATTCTGCTGAATGCATTGATAGATATATGTATTTTTTTCTTTTAATCTTTTTTTAAGTAATTGCGTAAGTGACTGCATTGGAACCGGATGTCCAGTGTGTTATACCCCAGCCTGGATACAAGATGTGAAGATAAATAGACAATTGGACAGCATGATCCAGCTTTGTAGTAAGCTTCGGAATTTGCTACATGATGATAAGCTTTCAGGTGAGAAATATCACTGACTCTCTTCATTAAGTAGCTGATGAATTCATATTGATCACATAAAATATGTAAACATCTATCAGGAATTCTGATGACCTATTTTAGATTTTAAGATATACAGTGTTTGCAATTATTTTGAGAAGTGACAGATAACTTAGAGATAACTTAAGGAAGCCAAGGTCCAGAGAGGTTAAATGACCTTGCCTAATTTCACATGTGTAGTTAGTACCAGAAGCAGGAGAAATAGAGCCCATTTCTTCTGAGTGTCAGTCTAGACACTTTTCACCACCTACACTGCCTGCTTTTTACAGTTACATTAATTTCTGTATAATATATATAGAAAAGAGATTTTGCCCTTAAATTCACTTAAATACACTTTTACAAGATAGAATATAACCTTCTGTGCATCACTTTTCCGGACTGAATTAATTAGATGAGCACATTTTGAAAGAACAAAAATCTAATATTCATTTTCTTTTCTATTTAAATGGGGGTTAATGTTTTTCAGATTGTTCTTAGACTCTGTGTATTAACTGTATATCTTCCCATTGTGCTTTCTGCTGAGAACTAATTAGCTGGGGAAAGAAAGTAAAGGGTTTTGAATCTTCATAATTAGATACTAGAATTATCTTTTTATTGACCAGATCATGTCATTTTGCTTATGTTTATAGGATAACCTTTTCTTGACTGGCAGGATGCTGTGAATGATTGATAATGTTTATATAAAATGGTTGAATTTTTGTTTTTAAATCTTTTGATCTTAGATTTCTGACATGATGTGTTATTGCCAGTTACTAAAGGTGAAATTGATTAGACAAAATAAAGAAACAAGGCAAATACTTTGAGTCTTATTGACCATGTCCTTTTTTTTTTTTTTAAAGATTTTATTTATTTATTCATGAGAGACAGAGAGAGAGAGAGAGAGGCAGAGGGAGAAGCAGGCTCCCTGCGGAGCAGGGAGCCCGATGCGGGACTCGATCCAGGGACTCCAGGATCATGACCTGAGCCGAAGGCAGTCGCTTAACCAACTGAGCCACCCAGGCGCCCCTGACCATGTCCATATTTTTAAGAAGAATTTAAATTACAGTCTACCTATGAAAAGTTTTTTTTCATCTGATCATTGTATTAGAGTCTATTCTTTAGGATAAAATGTGCTATAGTGATAAAGTTTTACTTATTTTCAGATGTAATTATACACACACAGTTCAAAAAGTACTTACCTTTTTGAAAAAATAATGTGTGTTGTAAATCTTTTTAAGAACACAATGAGGAAAAGTTTCATTATTAGTTCATCTTTTTTCTTTCTTACTCAAAGGTAGGGCTGGTAGTGTTTATTTTCTAATGAAAAAGATTGGTATATGATCTGCTCCTCCACATACAGATACCATTGATTAAATAGAGTCCATGCATCTTTGGCCATGTTGGGGGTGGAGGGGGAGGATTAAACTCTCTCTCTCTTTTTTTTAAGATTTTTTATTTTTAAGTAGTTTGCACACCCAATGTAGGGCTCAGACTTGCAACCCCGAGATCAAGAGTCACATGCTCCACCAACTGAGCCAGCCAGGTGCCCCTAAACTCTTGATTTAAGTGTACAATATGAAAAATGTTCATGTGTGCATGAAAGTGGCTTTCCTCAGATTCTTAAAGACGTGTGGTCTATTAGGAATGGTGGCCATGCATTGACATTTGGGGTGCTACTCTGAGAGTTCTGTCAGGATGTTTTGATTTGATTCTTCAGTTGCTGTATAGTAATATATTAGCTTGCTCAGGCTGTGGTAACAAACTGGGTGGCTTAAAAAATAAAAATTTATTATCTTACAGTTCTGGAGTCTAGGAGTTTTACATTGAGGTGTTGGTTCAGTTGGTGCTTTCAAGGTCTGTGAGGGAAAGATGTCTGTGAGGGAAGGGCCTCTCTGCTTGGTTTGTCTTTGTGTCCACTTGGTGTTCTGCCTGTATGCGTATTTGTGGCAAATTTCCTCTTTTTGTAAGGATGCCAGTCATATTGCATTATTGAGTCCCACTCTACTCATTTTTACCAATTATATCAGTAATGACCCTGTTTCCAAAAATAAGGTCACATCCGGAGGTGCTGGGAGTAGGACTTGGATTTATGAGTTTGTGAGGAACACAGTTTAGCCCATGACAAGTAATGGATATTTTTTTTAAGTGACATTTTTAATGCTGATAAAAAGGGAATAGGGTAACTCTTGATGGGTAGTGAATTATGGCATAATGGGGTACTGGTATGGTACTTGAGAGAAGAGAAGAGAAGAATAAGCAGGGAACTTCTCTAGAAATTTTACTGTGGTTGGTGATATTTGAGTCTTTAGTATGGTTTTCATATTTTGTGGACTCTGAAATGCCTCCACATTTCATCATTACTAAAGATATTGTGGAAAATCATTGAATTTAGAACAAGTTTTTGTATGGGGCCTGAGGCCTTTTAGAATGCCATCTTTCTCATCTAAAAATAGATGTGGAGTTTGGGGAGGGGATTATGGTGATTTATTTTTCGAAAGCCATTTTGTGTTCATCTTCCTTATTATAGTGAGTAATAACTACTTTGGCCTTACCAAACTTTAGTAGTGCTGGCTTCAACCTTACTTACTTTAAAAAGAATTGAAATTTCAGTTTGGATAACATATAATCAGAATTTTAGGAGCAGGAAGGTCATCTTGAGTCCCTTATTCTGTGGGTGAGGAAATCTAGGACTTAGGTTATGCAGGGAGGTCACACTGTAAGTTTCTTGTTTACTGTTTTATCATTTAGCTCAAAGCTTTCATGAGGAGTGTAGGTGTTCATTATATTTTTTGAATTGGAGACAGATTGGAAGTGCTAAGGCTTAATTCATATCCCAAAGACTAAGCTTAATTAAAGCAATTTTAAAACAAATTCTTAGGTTTTGGTTTCAACAATTCATTTTATAATGGTAACATCCTCCTTTGCTCCTTTTATAGAAGATGGTAAATCTAGAGAATAAGCATATTGAAATAAAAATATCTGTCCAGATCTGTAAATTACATGGTGCAGAGCCTTTTCTGCTTATCAGTTGCATTGTCATCAACTTTTCCTCCTGAGGGCCCCAAAACAAACTAGCCTCAAAGGGCATTTGAGTTGGAGAGTATTGTTCTTTGTTTCTTTATAGTGTATTCAACATTTTATGTAGTAATTCATGTTGATTTATATAGCAAGTACTCCTAAAACTAAAGTGGTATAAGGTGTACTCGGTGAATAGGTACAGGGAACAAACAGTTGGGGACAAATAATGGTTTGTCCTCTTTATAATGAGGAAATTGGAAATGGGTCTCATAAAATAAGGGTATTCAATTAAGTTATCCCTAAGGTCTAGCTTGAAAATCATATGGTTCTGTTAAATGGGTGTTGAGGATGATGATTTAAGCAGGATGGTTGGCTATCTCCTACATCTCTATTTTTTTAAACCCTGTAGTTCACAATTTATCTTTCAAATGAACCTTGTTACTTGCATTTACTATAAAATATATAATTACCATAATTAAGGTGGGTAATTAGGAAGAGCTTGTCAAATCATGAACATGGTACATGGTATACTGGAGATAAAGAAGCCTGATTTATAGAAATACTTTTTAAAATGAGCTTCCAAATACTCGAACAGATTTTCCTCGGTTCAGTGTACTTTAAAGAGAAAAGATTGTCTGTCGCAAATTTTTCTGACAACCATTTACGGATAATTTTACCTTATTCTTTATAACATAATCTGCTTTCTACTAATAGAGTCAAATTTAAAAGTTTGTATTTTATATTGCTTCCCATCCTATTAAATCTGACTTGGCAGGTGCTGGTCAGGCTCTTTGAGGAATGTGTTGGTGGTGGTGGGACAGTTAAAAACAAAAGCACTTTGATGGTGCTTTCATTGGATCACAGTTTCCTTTTCTGTTTTCTGGTTTCCGGAGAGAGGCTTGTCTTTCTGGAGTGAATTACATAGTGTTTCATATATGTTATGACTTTTTTATAATAGATGAAGATGAACATTTGAATAGCTGTGTTGCTGTTTTTTTTTTTTTAAATGGAACTGAGTACTTCTTACAAACTAATCATTCTTCAATAAAGGCGTTAATGTTGCACAGATGGTAGCAAAGTACTTTGATTTTTAATAAGGCACTAGTTTGTCAAAGAGATTTCTCAACTTCTGTTGTGAAACCTATAATAGAATAATTTGAAAGGCACACAATGTACATAATTATAATCCTTTGATGTAGATTAATGATAGCTAAATCACATTTTCTAATTGCCTCCTTCTATAGTTTATTATTAAATTTTAAGAAAAAACTTGGCTAAGCTGCTCCTTAGCAACATGTGCATCTCTGTTTCTCGATATTTTGTGGTTTTCTCAGAAATATTTATATTCAGAGAATAGAATTTTTTAAAATGTCATCATTAAGAAATTTACTGTGTAGAGGAAGGACCAGTATTTTTCTTCATGAAAAGAATATGACAATTTATTGTGCTTCGAAGCATTCACTCATAAAAATTGTTGTAGCTGTTAATAATATGATTTGTGTTCCAGCAGGGGTGGTGCTTTTGCTTTTTACAGTCTTAACTTAGATAACTGTAAAATCCAGGATTTACAATCACATTTGCTGTTGTGGTCCTTGCTTAGTTACGACAAGAAGCGCAATTTCAAAAGCAAGTCATTTCTGATATAGTCTCAAATCTAGAGAAAAGGTCAACATGAAATCTTCCTGAGCGTATGCATTGTTACTGGATGATTAGTAAATTATTGTGTACATATAAATTACATGAACATATGCTCTTTTCATTCACTTCTTTATAAGTTAAGGGGTAGGTACACCCGAATATGAAATTGTTGTCTTAAATTTTAGATTTAGATTTTTTAGTCAGTTGTGTTGCTGCTACTTTAATTTTCCCTTAAGTGCCTAATTCGACATTTTGTAAATTTTTTTAAGTATTAAGGACTTCAGCATTTGACTTGTGTTTAATTGAAAATGTCATCATCTAGCTTTAAAATAAATTTTAGAACATCAAATACAAGTGTTTTACAGACTACCAGAGGATTAACCTTTCAGTCTTTGTAATCCTTAGTCTTAAAAAAACAATTCTGGTAACAACTTCATGTTGACCTTTCCTCTAGATTCGAGATTATATGACAAATGACTTGTTTTTGGAAGTCTACCGATCACTGCAGAGAAAAGACCTTGTTAGAAATTAGACTTAGTCTCTGTGTGAATGGATACCTTATTCTGATTGTTTTTATTTCCAAGATCCTGACCTGATAACATTTTGTGGGTCAGCTGATGTTCAGCCAGGACATAAGAAGAGTGCCCCAGAGTCTGACGTTACTCAGATACACACTCCTGCTTCCAGCTGGGTTTGCTGGCTCACTGTCTAGCCAGTTGTAATGCTTCCATTTGCCCCAGGAGGAAGAGATGGCTTCTCTGGAGTAGAAGGGAGTTTGACTGAATTCCTTTGCTAGGCAGAGTATAAGGTCTATGAAATTTCTACAGAGTTAAATACAAAATCATTTGTTTTTTATAATCCACTAGTTTTCATTTTTTCTTACCTGTTTAAAGTGCCATCTTTACTTGGCAGATCTATTTATAAAGATAGTTTTATACTCAAGAAATAAGAGGTGAAAGAGGAATAGAAGAATCAATTTTGAACTTAAGAGTTTTGAGAGATTGTAGTTACTAATCCTCTGGTGTATTAATAATTTTAAACTGATAATAGTGTTTTGTGTGAATAAAAAATACCTGAAAGGAATTCAGAAATAATATTTCATAATTTCCTTTTCTCTTGCTGTTATTTTAAGACATGAGGATGTTGAGAAGAAATGTATTCCCAGAAACAAATAAGAAAAATGAAACTAAAATTATGTTTTATCTGTTAAATATTAAAACTTTTCAGGAATAAGCACACTTGACAATTTTATATAACACCTTAGTAGCATCAGACACATTTATTTCCTACACAGCAGATGTTACCAGTTCTTAGAGTAAGATGCCATTGGTTTTCTTCTTAAAGTAACTTAGTTTTAGAACTTTGTTAAAACTTTGCTTTAGATTCTGTAATGTAAGAGAAGGCTTATAAAGAGTTCTCTTCATCTTGAATGAGGAGTAATGTCTCAGGAGAAATACATAATCAGATAGCTTCCTTTTTCTTCTTTTTTTTTAAATAGGATGAATAAAACATATTCCAAGTGCTCTAGTTGGTCAAAGGAGATTAAGTCTGTGTTAATTTGGAGAATGAGTATCAGGCAGTAGGAAATTGTTAGGTTGTTAATCCTGAAAGGTGGTGGTGGTGGTGGTGGTTTTCCAGTTTACCTGCCTTTCCTGTGCTCGCTCTTTGACCTGGAACAGCCTCATGGTAATCCAGTTCTTGTGGAGGAGAGAAGTGCTGGATTGGGCGACCGTCCTCCCTCTCCTTTAATTTCTCATCTTTATGTGAGAGAATTGGATGTATGACTCTCAAGTTTTCTTCTAGCCCTTAAAGTCTAACCTCTCATATAAATACTTGTCAAGGTTTAAGAGCAGATATCAAATAATTTATTCATCAGTATTTTTTCAGCACTGTTGATTGTGCTCACAACTGTGCTGGGCTGATCTGGGTTGGTTTTACCTGTCTGTGTGGGGTGGGAGGCAAGAATGTTGAGGGCAATGTTTTTTAAAGAAAAATGAATGGGCTTAAAGGCAAAAACAAAATAAGACAACTTGAAGGGGGATCACTGACAGAATCAGAAAGTAGATCACTATACAACTCATTCACGGACTATTTCTTAAAAATCTATTAATGGGCAAGATTGGTAGGTCTAAAAAATGCAATGCATATAGAGATTATAATACATACATAGTGTGAAGAAAAACTCACTTTGCCTGTGTGTTTCCTTTTTTTCACTCTGATGCCGGATGTGTGGGTTTTCCCCACATTAAGTCATTCTGTGACACTGAGTGTCCTACAGTTTCTTTCACTCAGTTCTGACACTGCTTGCCTGCAGATAATGTCAAAGCCACAGGTTAAGAGCTCAGTCACACAAGACTTTAGTGCTGACTATGTATTGGAGGTTCCCATGACTTCCTTGGGTTTGATTAATTTGCTAGAGTGGCTCATGGAACTCAAGAAAATGTTTTACTTACTAGATTACTGTTCATTATAAATGGATATAACTCAGGAGCAGCCAGATAGAAGAGATTCACGTAGGGCAAGGCATGAGGGAAAGGGTGTGAGGCTTATATACCCTCTGTGGGTGTGCCGCTCGCCCAGCACCTCCAGGTGTTCACCAACTTGGAAGCTCTCCAGACCCTTCCTTTTGGGTTTTTTCTTTTAAAGGCTTCATTACATAGACACAGTTGATTAAATCCTTGGCCACTGGTGATTGATTCAACGTGTATCTTCTCCCCTCTTGAAGCTTGAGGGTGAGACTGAAAGTTGTAACTCTAATCTTGATTGGTTCCCCTGGCAACCAGCCCCCATCCCTAGAGAGACTCCGGAAGTCACCTCATTAACATAAGCTTCGGTGTGGTTGAAAGAAGCTGTGATGAATAACAGAAGACACCCATTTCCTCTGGAACTATTTTAGGCACTGGAACTACGACTAAAGACTTAAAACAAAAGATGCCCCTATGGATTCTCTAGGACATTACAAGGGTTTTTGGACCTCTGTACAGGGAACCATAGATGAAAACCAAATCTATTTTCTTACTATAAATTATAGTATCACCTATAGTGTGTACTTAGTGAAAAGTTTTGATGTTTATTTAGTAAAAATAGGTATGAGTTCAAATGCCACCTCTTTTCAGCAGCCACGTTTATAACCTTAAACAGGTTTTGTTTGCTGTTTAATTTACATAAGAAATAAAAGCATTCTTTTTTACAACTGATTAAACTATATCAAAGTGTATAAAGTGTGAAAGTCCTCCTCTACCCTTTTCCCTCTGCTGAAAGTAGAAAATCCCTTTCTTTTACAGAGGTACTGTTTTCATTGTTTAACTTTATATTTTTTCTTTTGTGAATTTATGAAACCATTTGGACATAAATGCAGTAGAACTTTTAGAACATAAATGGGATTGTGCCACACTTAAAAGTGTCTTGAAGATCTCTGGGTTGTCCACTGATGTATATAGTGACCACATACGATTTTGTAGTCTACCTGCTCCATAGTTCACCAATTGCTGATTGATGAACACTGCTTTTTTTCCCTAATTTATGCTATTCCAGATACTGCTGCAGTTAACATTCTTACACATTTATGTTTGCAAGTACATGCGTGGGTATTTTCTATACTTGGTAAGAAAGATGACTAGAAGTGAAATTGCTTTGTGAAAGGGTATACACATTTACAATTTGCAAATATCTTACCATCTTGCCTTTGAAATTCCTGGATTTGATTTGCTAATGTTTTATATAGCAATTTTGCATCTTTGATCATAATTGGCAAAGGCCTCATTGTGGAATCCTGCACACACAGTGGGTTGCAATACAGGAAATGAACTCTAACCTTGGGGAATTATAGTAAGCAGAAATAGGTCTGCTCTTTTTCCCACAGGGAGACATTGCCACATCCCTCAGAGAGGCTCGCTGGGAACACAGTCCTAAGAAGTGGTCTGGGTGAAGAGCAGCCAGGGCCTTCTTGGCATACCCTGCAGAAACATCCCTGGCAGCTTGTGTCCCCCACATCAGTGTGTCTAGGTGCCTTCAGTGGTGTAAGCCAGAAATATGTGAATCATCTTTGTCATTGCTGCCTTCTTGTATTCACTGCATCACCAAATTCTGTAAATTTTTTTTTTTTTTTAAGATTTTATTTATTTGCGAGAGAGAGAATGAGAGATAGAGCATGAGAGGGAGGAGGGTCAGAGGGAGAAGCAGACTCCCTGCTGAGCAGGGAGCCTGACGTGGGACTCGATCCCGGGACCCCGGGATCATGACCTGAGCCTAAGGCAGTCGCTTAACCAACTGAGCCACCCAGGCGCCCCAAATTCTGTAAATTTTATCTCCTAAATACTTTTCAAAGAGTTCTTCCCCCTCCCCCCCTCTACCACCTCTCCAGTCTGTTATCATTTACTTATACTCCTACTTTGGCCTCTTACCCATTGCCTTCTTCCAATGTGTTTTCTCTCCAGTCAGGACTGATCTTGTAAAACATAGATGTAGTCATGCCATCTGACTTACATAAAACATTTTATTGGTTTGAGAAACAGCAAGGAGGTCCAGTGGCTAGAATGGAATAAGGAGAGAACAGGAGAGGAGATCAGGAAGGTAATGGAAAATCAGGTTGTTTCTGACCCGTTAGATGGCTACTAACATTTTGGCTTTTATTCAGAGTCAGAGTAGAAGTCAGGAGGGTTTTAGTGACATGATTTGACCAGTTATAAAAGGATCACTGACTGCTGTGTTAAGAATACACTTATGGGGGAGGAAGCAAGTACATAATCTGAGAGATTATTTAGGAGGTTGTTATAATAATCTAGTGCAAGATGATGGTGTCTTATACCATGCTGGCAGGAATGGAGGCAGTAAGAAGTGGTCAGATTTTGGATGTATTTTGTAGGTAGAACTATAGAACTTGCATTTTGCATAGAGGATATGAAAGAGAGCCAAGTTTGATTCCTGAGCTACTGGATCGATGATGTGTCATTTACTGAGATGGGGATGACTGTAGGAGGTTTGGGAGGATTTGGATCAGGAGCTCAGTTTTAGTCATGTTCAGTGTGAAATACTTACTAGGAGTAGACTTGCATGTAAGAGCTGTTTAGTAGGCAGTCGAATATTAGTCCGGAGTTCATGGAAGAGGTCTGGGCTGTACGTACATGTTTGAAGTTGTTCGTGTATAGATAGATAGATGTAAGGTTACCAAAGGAGTGATTGCAGATGAAGAAGTCCCAAGCCCTCCCACTTGAGAGGCTGATGGAATGAGGAATACCAGCAGTAAAACTTGAGGCTGAGCTCTTCATAGAATGCTTCTGCTTACCTGTCGGACTCAATTTTCTGCTCCTTCTCCAAGCTCCAGCCACAGTGGCTTTCTGTCCATTGAATGTGCTAAGCTCATTTCCAACTTAAGACCTTGGCACTTGCTCTCCTTCTACTTGGGAGCCACTTTCCTAGATCCTTATGTGGCTGCTTCCCTTTTGTCATTTGTCGTGAGGTCTCAGCTCAGAAGTGAGTTTCACAGAGAGGCCTTCCTTGATGACCTTAGCTAACGCAGCGAGGTGTTTGTACAAGAATCCTCACCCACAAAATGTAGCACCTGGTCTACTTAGGAGCAGTGATTCTTTTTTTAGATTCTACTGAATCTTCGTACGAGTTTTAATATCTGATTATTAATAAAATGTTAAAATAATTTTTATAGTATACATGTTATAACTGTATAGCTTGATGAATTTTCACAAACTGAACTTACCCAGAAGAATTGACAGTATTCTCGAAGCCGCTCTTGTTGCCCCTTTTCAGTCACTAACTCCTTTCCCCATAGTTACTGGATAATCACTATTTTGACTTAACTCATCAGATTCGTTTCAGCTGTTTTCTTTTGTATCTGGCTTCTTTTGCTGAAGAATATATTTGAGTATGTAGTTGTAGTTCATTCATTCACATTAATTTCTGGTTTACATAGCTTGAGGTTATATTAGATGGACCTAAAGAGTTGTGACTATTGTCCTTAAACCCCTAGATTGATTTTGTCTGAAGTCAATTGAACTCACAAGTCTCTGAGTTCTCCAGTTTTGTTCTTCTTAAGTGTTGATTTGGCTATTCTAGGTCTTTTACTTTCCATATTATAGTTCCTTTGCTTTCTCATGTAAATTTTAGAATCAGCTTGTCTATTTTTACAAAAAAAGCCTGGAATTTTCATTGGATTATATATAGTCTGTAGATCTATTGGGGAGAATTGACATCTTAGCAATTTTGAGTCTTCCTATTCATGAACAGTGTTTCATAATTTTCATAACTTGTACATACTTTGTTAGATTTACTTAAGTACTTTTTTGTACTATTTTAATGCCAATTTTTTTAAAAAAAATTTCATTCTGCATTTGTTCATTGTTATTATAGTTATTATATAGAAATATAGTTGAAGTTGAATTTGGTATATTGACTTTGTATTCTATGACCTTGGTAGGTTAAAGGTACTTGTTAGTTTCATTAATTAAAAAAAAAAGTTCTTTGGGATATTCTATATAGTGATGCAAGTCAATTGTAAATAGATACAGTTTTATATCTTCCTGTATAATCTGTGTGCCTTTTAGATCTTTTTCTTACTTTGGTGTGCTGTCTAGACCTTTCATTATGTTGCTGAATAGAAGTGGTGAGAACAGACATCTTTGCCTTGTTCCTTTGTAGGAACAAAATGGTAGTGGCAGTCCTTTACTGTTAAGGAGGATAGTAGCTCTGTGTATTTTTGTAGATGCCCTTCATCAGGTTGAAGAAGTTCCTATCCTTAACTTGCTGATTCTTTTTTAAAATCATAAATGGATATTGGATTTTGTCTTTTTTTTCCCTGTACCTGTTGAGAAATTCATATGGTTTTCTTTTAATTTGGCCATGTAGTGAATTATTGATTGTTGTAGTGAATTACTGATTATTGTAGTATATTGGTTGTTTTCCAGAAGTATTTTTAAAAAATTAAGCATCATTTAGCAAGTCTTAATTTTTTTGACTACTGCTTATTAAATCCCATATCTGACTGCCTATCTGTCGATCTAGTATATCTTTTCTCCATGGCTCTTATTACCACCAGCATGCTGTATGTTCTATTTATTTATTTGTCTATTCTGCCCATCCTCAGTGGAATTTAAGTTCCATGTTTAGTTCTCTGTTGTATCGCCAGTCCCTAGAATGTTGTCTGGAATTAAAGTAGGATTCTGTAAATATTTGTTCAGTAAGTGAATATCTGCTCTCAAGGAGTTCATAGTCTAGGAGGCGAGAAAGCGGTACAGAAATGTGATACAACTTAGGAGAATTAAAACACAATTCTTTGGGAGCTCAAGCTGGGGGAGACTAAGTTCATGTAACAGATTTCTTTTCCTTTTTTCTATCAGATTTGAAAGAAGATACATCTAGGGAAAATTTATTTAATGATGCAGAAAATAAGAAGAATTCAATAAAAATGTGGTTTAGTCCTCGAAGTAAGAAGGTCAGATATGTCATGAGTAAAGTTTCAGTGCAAACCCAGCCTCAAGTGATAAATGATGAGAATGCTCAGCAGGCTTCCATGTACGAATTTGTTTCTACAAGTCCTCCAACAAGTGTTTCTGAGAAGGCTAAAAAGGCTTCTGCAAGATCTGGAAAAAAACAGAAGAAGAAAACTTTAGCTGAAATCAACCAAAAATGGAACTTGGAGGCAGAAAAAGAAGATGGTGAACTTGACTCCAAAGAGGAATTAAAGGAAAAGCTGGTGTCCTTCTGCAACCAGCCGTCTGTTATCCCTAATCCTCAGACAAATGGTGAGATAGACTTACTCGCCAGTGGCTCTGCCGTGGAATCACAGGGTTGTGGCAGCCTAACTGAAGTCTCTTTACCAGTGGCTGAGCACATAGAGTCCCCAGCAACGGAGAGCAGGAATGAAGAAGTGACTCCCAAGAAGAAGCTCTGTGCAAATCCTCATCCATCTAAGCAGTGCTTGCTGTCAGGTCCCAGTGGGCAATGTGCGTGTCGCAGCAGACGGTCCAGTCCCGTCCCTAAGAGATGCAGGAGCAGCATTCCTGGCACCAGCAGGCAGCACATAGTGCTTTCGGAAAACAAACCGTCGCCTGGCTGCCCCTCACCACCCTCAAGCAAACTCAAAGTTGGTGACACATTAAGGCGGAGAAAGAGTAATGTATCAGACGAGTCCATGAGCCTCTCACGAGGTATGCCACCTGCTGTACTGAACAGCCCAAGTTACAGACGGATGATGTCTAGCCCCTCAGCAGCGAAGCTGTCACCCACTAGCCTTATGGCTGTGAAAAGAAATCATAGAGGAGAGACTCTGCTCCATATTGCTTCCATTAAGGTAGGATGCTTACCCTGAAATACAGTTTTGGAATGAGACCAGCCATAAAACAATTTCTGCGGGGCTTATGAACAGTGACATAAGATGACTAGGATAATTAGCCTACCACATGTGATACTTCCTTTAAACCAGAGAAGAAAATTCACAGGGACCGCCTCCCCACCTCAAAGCAGTGGCCCCTGGGCCTGAGGAGCATGATCTTGCAGGAGAAAACTAGTATTTCAATATTTCAGCTTCTACTTTGCCAAGGGCTTTCATTTGTCTATTCCATAATGGTTTTGTTCAGTTTTCACCACATTCTCCTGCTTTATGAATACAGACAATTGCCAAGTTCTGCTGGCAGCACATCTTTACCTAGCCAGAGAGCTAGGGACTATGTGGGAGGTGACAGACTTCTGTATGTCGGATGCTTGTCGTGGGCACTGCCAGGATTTGCAAGGTTGAAAGTTGTGGTCCGTACCTTTTTCCAATGACCTGGAAATTTGACTCTCAGAACTGGCTCCCATGGTTGACCATGAAGGAGTTTGTCTGTATCCCACAGCCAGCCATTTCTTTACTAGCCTATCCATTAAAGTTACCTCTCTTTATTTACTGCCTCAACACTGGAGGTGTGGCAGTGTGAGTTTTTGGGAACCTAGCCCGTTTGTCAGGCATGAGATATACTTGCAAGGGTTCATCTTTGCAGCTGACTCAAGAACCGCACATACGGGGAGCACTTAGCACCAAGCTTCATAGACTGTGATTTCATGCAAGTGTTATCAAAATAAAATACGGGAGAGCTTAGGACTGAATTAGGGATAACTTTTATGATCTTTTAGTAAATACGCCAGGAAATCCTTGAGTCTTTTGCGTGCGTAGAGAACTTTGGGGGATCTGGAAGCCATTGGAGACTCCCAAACATAGGGCTGGTCGGCAACATGAAACATCTGGGAAGAACATGGAGTAGACATTGAGCCCAGGCATTCCTATATTTTTGTATGGAGAAAGGGAAAAGCATAAAAAGGAGTTTCCCCAACTGTTGGGGTTTTCTTTCTTTTTTTTTAAAGATTTTATTTATTTGACAGAGAGAGAGCACGAGTAGGCAGAGAGGCAGGCAGAGGGAGAGGGAGAAGCAAGCTCCCCGCCGAGCAGGGAGCCCAATGTGGGACTCGATCCCAGGACCCTGGGATCATGACCTGAGCTGAAGGCAGACGCTTAACAGACTGAGCCACTCAGGCACCCCTGAATTTTTGTTATTTATAAATGTCCCTTATAGATGGATGCCTGTTCGCTTCTATTCTTTTGCTTTTATGAACAGTGCTGTGGTAAGCAATCTTTGTTTCATATGTGAGGGGGTGTGTCTTTAGACTAAATTCCTGGAAGTGGACTTCTGAGTTAACGTTAGGCATCTGTTACCTTATTTATCTTGATAACCTCCGTACTTGGCAGTAGAAAGGTCTTAGTAAATATCCGGACTGCCTAAATTCAGGCTACTTGAACGTAGAGAGCTACTCTATTGCCTGCAGATTCTGTTTGTAATGATCAGTTCTCAAATCCTTTTTTCCCCTCAGAATCATGGATTTACAGATGAGCCATCTAGTTTTTGGACATCCAGCAGTATTTTAATGCAAACCCCACACAGGATTATTCTTGAATTCCTTATTTATACTGTCATTTTATTACACTGTGGAATTTCAAGCAGAGTATTCATTAATATGATGTCTGGGATGTTGTGCATATTCTCATTTAACCAGAACAAAAGTTGAGATCCAGTCGGTTCTCTTTATTGCCTGTGTTTCTATTTGTATTTAAATGTGAATGTCACCTATGGTTAAAATGCTACTGAGAACATTGTTATAAATGTGAGATTTTATGAGAAAGTGTTACACCTAAGTAGAAACTAAGATAAGCACTCATTATTTGTTCTTCTGGTATAATTTTTAAAACCTTAGTATTTGATATTTCTTTAGACATAGAGAAAATTTTGTTATTAAGTCACCTTTGCTTGAAGATTGGTAGTTTTGGAATAAACATCCTCAAGTTTCTAGCAGATTATTAAAATCGTAATGATTACTCATAATTCATGCTACAGCACTGAATGTATCATGAAATAGAAGAAAGAAAGGCTTGACCTTGGCATGTCATGATACACTTTTTATTTTTTTTAAAGATTTTTATTTATTTATTTGACAGAGAGAGACACAGCGAGAGAGGGAACACAAGCAGGGGGAGTGGTAGAGGGAGAAGCAGGCTTCCTGCCGAGCAGAGAGCCTGATGCGGGGCTCGATCCCAGGACCCTGGGATCATGACCTGAGCCGAAGGCAGACATTTAACAGCTGAGCCACCCAGGTGCCTCCATGATACACTTTTGATACAGACATAATGAATCATATTTTGAAGGCAACTTACAAGGCATGATACACTTAACAAAGGTGATGGGAATCTCCTGGGTGGAGAGAGAACGTCCCTTGTGAGGAGTCTCCTTCAGGGTTTGACTTTATAATTCATTGTATTTTAAGGTAGTCATGTTGTGTGTAAAGACACGTTACTACATATCCTTCATGCTACCTTCCTGAGAAAGTAGCAGAGAACTTTGAAGCAAACTCGCATCTATGATATTTTCAAGATTCTAATTTCTAGAACATCCCTTGGACTCAGTATCCATTTTTCCCTCTGTCACCCACCACTTTTATAATACTGAACCTCCTTAATATCAGGAACTTACCATCACAGACTAGGGTGTCAGAATCATCTGTGAAACTGTTTTATTCAGTAAAGTCTGAGAAGCCAGGGAAGTGTTTAATGTATTTTAGAACTTCATTCTGGATGACTAAAAAGATTTTCTAATATCTAGTTGCCAAAAGAAGAAGTTTTAGGTAGCTGATTAGTTCATTTATGTGGAAAAGCTTAACCATTTGGGTAAGTCATCATTATTTTAATGTCCTGTACCATTTTTTATCAAGATATTTACTCTTAATTGTATTTTAGAAGAGCTAATCTTTATAATAAGGAAAAATAAGTGTGTGTGTGTGTGTGTGTGTGTTTGGAAAGTCAGTTTATACTGCTGTGACATGTATGGATGTGTGAAGAATCTTTTTGAACTAAAGGTTAGCAATAAGAAAATTGCTTGTGGTACACATCTTCCTTTATTTTCAGCCTCTTAGGTATTACTTGAGAATACCAAATCCATTTAAAATTTCTTACAAGCCTTGGTATAAACTTTCCTTAGATGATTTTTTTTTCTTGCTGTGGTTTAAGAAAATCTCAGTTATTCTTTTAAGTTGTGGGGAGTCTAAAAGAAGTGAGTACTTATTACTCAGAAGATATTCTGTTAGCAAAGTCAGTAATTTAAAGAAATTAGAAGCATTTAATTTATTTCCCAGAAACTCCATACTGGTTCAAGCTTACTCAGTTTCTGTGGGCTCTATCTAATTTTCATAATTTTATTTATGTGCATGACCTTAAATTTACATAAAGTAGAACAATGAAATTATGACAAACTTTTTAATACTATGGAGGAGAAAGCAGATTGGATATAAATTACAAGTACTTTGCAAATTGGCTATGTGTTTTGGGGAAGTCTAGGGATGGTTTGTTAACAGAAGACACTTTGATAGTATGACGAGGTGACATGAAAGAAAAATACCACTGTCTAGCAACCTTACAAGAGAGTCTGCTTTTAGTCTTTAGATTGTCACTGTTTCTATGTGACTGTTCCCCTGTGATTCTTCGTCCCACCATTGTGTTTATATTATTTTATGGGCTTCTTTAGGTTAATATGTTTTTGTGACTACTATGTAGAATTAGAATGAGGAAATCTTTCAGAAGACTCTGTGTGTGTGTGTGTGTGTGTGTGTATGTTTTCATGTTAAAGGTTGGAAATGTATGAATGTATGTGGTTCTCGCAGTTTATCTGCCCCAATATTCATGGGATTGTTTAAGAAAATTCAAATTTGTATCTTGACAGATGTTCCTGGTTTTATTTGGAATTGACTTGAAGATAGAGCAAATGGTGCTAAATAAATGTTAACTTGTACTAGTATAGAATTTGCACCCCTAAGAAACTATGGGAAAATGTTTTTTTAACTGAAACTGGGGCAATTGATTTGAAACATATATAATGCTTATTTTTTAGATCCATTAAGTATATAGGGTCATTTTGTTAATTTAGGAACATAAAGATGGATGTTGCAAATGGATTTTTTTTTTTTTTTTAAGAAAACTAAGTAAGTTATCATCTTAAGATTTCCTGTGTTTGAGAGGTAGCCCAAAACAAGCAAATAAAAGTTACTGTCTTTAGGAGACTTAGGGACTTCTAGATAATCAGACCAAGAGGGGAAAAACTCATTTCAGAAGAATATTGGAGCTGGGAGTGGGAGAGGAGAGATTTCCTTCTCCCTAAAGAAGCTCTTCACAAAACCAGTTGAACACAGCTTTGTCATAGGTAACTTTTGCCATATGTAACTTTTATTTATTCAGCCTTTTTCGGGTTAAGCTGTTTCAGTATTTGGAGGAAATAAGCCTGGCATTTGCCTAGAAAAATACCTTAGAGCAAATAAGGTGAATATAAACTAAATTGTATTAAGGATAAAGGGAGTAACTGTCAATAAGAAAACAATTTTTGGCAGTTTTAACTGAGTAATCTTGTTAGCCTTAATTTTGCTTTAAACAGTACTTGGAAATCATTTTAATGCATCCTCAAAAAGGATGTTTTTCACAAATGAAGTGATGACTTTAAATACTTCATTATCATTAGTTGATTTTTGGCTAGTGCCCTTTATTTGGTATTTTGAAATGACTTTTGATAAGGGTTGCTAATCGCAGGGATTTTATACTTGATATTCAAGGATGGACTATATGACTTCATGACTTGATACCTCAGAACAGTTCATCCATACATTACTTCTTATTTATTATTCATGAGCAGTAGGCATTAGAGAAAAGATTTACGTTTGATTCTGTCTTTAAGAAGACAGAATCTTAAAACCAAACCCAAATCTCAGTATCTTCTTTCTTGATGATTTTAATTTCTTTTTATTTTTTCATTTGTCTACTAGGGCGATGTACCTTCTGTTGAGTACCTCTTACAAAATGGAAGCGACCCAAATGTTAAAGATCATGCTGGATGGACACCATTGGTAGTTTTCTCTTTGTTTTTTATTCTCATTTTGTTTATGTTTTATAGTTATTATACTTTATAGTTATATAGTTGTCTGTATATTACCCTCTGCAGTATTTACTCTCTTTTTAATCTGAAGAACTTGTATTTTCACCAAGTAAGGGAAAATGATGATTTTTCATCTAGCTTTTCAATTGTGACAGGCAAGAAATTGGCTACCTTTTCACCGACTACCTTTAGATTTAGGAATCTAGTTATACTGTATTGTGTTTTTTTTTTTTTTTAAGATTTTATTTATTTATTTATTTATTTGAGAGAGAGAGAGAGAGAAACAGCATGAGAGGGGAGAGGGTCAGAGGGAGAAGCAGGCTCCCCGCTGAGCAGGGACCCCCCCCCCCCCATGCGGGACTCGATCCCAGGCCTCCGGGACCATGACCTGAGCCGAAGGCAGTCGCTTAACCAACTGAGCCACCCAGGTGCCCTACGCTGTCTTGTTGAATGTAGCTGACATGGAGGTAGCTACTGCAACCGACATCAGGCTCCCTTTGGCCACATTGCATGTCATTAGAACCAGATTTCTTGGAACAGAGAGAGGTCAGAGGAACAGGGTATAGGATTGTATCACAAGGCAGTGATTCTTACTGAGGATCTGTTGTAGCCTCGTTTATACCCTACCTAGTTGCAAATATATAGAGGCAGTAGAAAATCTTGGCTTACATTAAACATTTTTAAAAAACCCTTGTTATTACTAAAAATGCAATGTGAAGTATAGTCTGGAAAAGGAATGGCACAAATTCATGGGAACAATGCGACCTGGGCTCATTGTGGGCGATTTGAAGGCAGCCGTAGAGCTGTCAACAGAGGAGGTGGAAGCCCTTACCTGTGAGCTGGAAATCGGGAGATTTTCATTAGGCCAGGTATAAACAAGGTTTAAAGTTGTGAATAATAACTTCTCACCAAATTCCTTTTTTTTTTTTTTTTTTTAAAGATTTTATTTATTTGACAGAGCACAAGCAGAGGGAGAGAGAGGGAGAAGCAGGCTCCCCGCCAAGCTGGGAGCCCGATGTGGGACTCTATCCCAGGACCCTGGGATCATGACCTGGGCCGAAGGCAGCCGCTTAACCGACTGAGCCACCCAGGCGTCCCTCACCAAATTTCTAAGCTAGGAGGGTTTAGTGTCTGTTGGAGTCACTTGTTGTTTTGACTCCACGGGCTAGCTAACCTTTTCAAAGAAAGGTCAGGTTTTTTGTTTTTGTTTTTTGTTTTTGTATTTTTCAGCCAGTAAGGCAAATTGTAGTAAAGTTTGGTGAGTGATTTATTAGAGGAGCTGATGTCTAATTTGGCTTCTTTCCTCCTAGAAATAGCCCTACAGACATTTTGTGTGGTATTGCTTATTATGAATGAAACAGATGTACTTAAAAAGCACAGTATGCCCAAGATTTATTGGAGGACAATATAGTGGCCTCATTAACAGTTCATTAGACATAAGGAAAGATTTGCACGTGAAGCATCTTTGCACATCACATTGTTACCCGTTACATCATTCATTCTTTTTGAGCGCTTACTCTGTGTTATTTGTGTTACCATCAATACCAGCCATATAGTAATCTGTAGCTTCAGCAAATAGAGAGGATTGTCTTGTAAATACTCTCTCCAGGATATTCACTTGGTGGGGTGATGATGCATATGTGTGGGTGCACCACTTAGCACATGGCTAAGTACCTGATTGATTGAATCCTATTCAGCCATGGAGAATTTCACTTTTTATGCATGATCTAATTGTTAAATACTTTATTTTTTTTTAAATTTTTTTTAAAGATTTTATTTATTTATTTGAGACAGAGAGAATGAGATACAGAGAGCATGAGAGGGAGGAGGGTCAGAGGGAGAAGCAGACTCCCTGCCGAGCAGGGAACCCGATGCGGGACTCGATCCCGGGACTCCAGGATCATGACCTGAGCCGAAGGCAGTCGCTTAACCAACTGAGCCACCCAGGCGCCCCTGTTAAATACTTTCTAAGTCTTTTGTTGTTTGTAATTTTTTACTATGGATCAGTTTAGGAACTAGACTTGGTTTATACACGTACAGAGTTGGTCAGCTACATTTTCTTCTTAAAAAAAGAGTAGTTGACCAAAGGCTCAGATAAGTAACACCATTTTCCATGAATTGCGGAGATCTTGATCATCATGTATCTAACTAAGATTATGAATGGGGCTTTACTCTGAGTCAACACTTACAGTCTGTATGAATACTTAGATAAGAACCAATTTACTGACAAGTTCACATTTATTTTTCTCAAGTGCAATTTTATTGATATTATGCATTGTTCTTCCTCATCGCTTTTCTCCCTTCCTTTCTTCCTTACTTAGCATGAAGCCTGCAATCATGGGCACCTGAAGGTAGTGGAGTTGTTGCTACAGCACAAGGCATTGGTGAACACCACTGGCTATCAGAACGACTCACCGCTTCATGATGCCGCCAAGAACGGGCACCTGGATATAGTCAAGCTCTTAATTTCCTACGGAGCCTCCAGGAACGCCGTGTAAGTCATTAAACAGTGTTGTTTAGTTGCCTTGTATTCCTGAGTCAAGACTGTGACGGAACACACCCTGTAAGACCCAGGTAGATGGCTCCCTTTCTTGTCTTTCACAGCTGAGGTTAGACGTGACCATTATATTCTATATTTAAAATCAGCATTCGTGCCCTTTTTCTTTGGGATACTTACATTTTGAGGGCGTTTTGCTCCTTTACTTTAGAAACAATTGCCAAATTAATTTCGGAAGCTTTGATTTTTCTGCATAAATTCACTTAATTATATTCTGTAGATTGAGTCATACTTATTAATAAGAAAAGGAGTGTAGAAATAACTATTTTGTATGCTTTCCAGTACTTCAGAATTTGTATTAAAAATTATATTTTTTGTGCTTTTTCTGCATATTTAGTTAAAATATGTAAGAATTCAGATGTTGGGCAAGTGCTATCGAGTTATTTCTTAGACTTTTCACATCATTCAAATGAAGCTCTGGGTAAATTGTTTTGCGGTGTCAGGGCACAGAGATGCATTAGTGAATGCTGGCGGCTGCATTTTAAAATTGCTATTGTCAAGAGTGTCACAAGCAATTGCCGTATGTGAATTTTATATCTTTAATCTTTAATCTATAGCTTGGATCATGTCTCCCTATATATTATTTTACTCTTTTCAGTTAATGAGGGAGTTGAAATGGAAATAGAAGAACTGCCTCTTCATGTCCCCGTTGCTTATACAGGTTTGGAAAGTGCACATGAAAGTCACGCTTACTTTGACTACAGAGGCAAATAAGAATTACAAAATGCAGAGCTTCTAGGTTGTCATTTTTTTATAGCATAATTGAAAAACCAATAATGCAGGAGTGTACCATACCTTGGTGCTGTTTGTTTCAGTAAGTGTGTCTGATATCTTTTATTTTCTATCACATGTGATGAGATAGTTGGGGCAAACTCAAGGGGTACCTGTTTTTCTGTATTTTTATTTTTCTTGCTTGCACGTGCATGTATGCGTGTGTACACACACATTATATATACACACACACACACACACGTGGACCAACAGATATGACCCTCCTGTGGGTATAGCCAGCCATTTGTTAAAGCAAATGGTTGCTTGGGTCAGGTGAAACTGAATAGTTTCCATCCTTGGGTTCTTAAATCAGCCATGACTACTTTAATGAATGGAGCACTGGTCAAGGCGTTAGGGAATTCAGCTTTTATTTGTGACTCCATTATTGACTTTATAGCCTCAGGCAGGTTAATTTCTGTGCCTTGGTGTCCTCACCTATAAAACATGGGTGATGCCTGCTGCTTTTCTCTTTCTTCAGAGCACAGTGAGGATTAATGAGCCAAAACACAGGGCCTGTCTGGTGGTTTGTACACCATGATTCTTCACTGCACTGTGAAGCTTATTAATATGCAAGGTGTAGGCATGAGACAGTGAGCCGACTCCGCCTTCACAGGCGCCTCTCAGATAAATGTGTTGTTTGTAAATAGGCTTACCGGGTGAAGTGGCAGATGTAGGTATCGCTGTAGCCCAGCAGCATCCAGGAGACCTTTCTGCGGTGATGGGAGTGCTCTCTATCTGTGCTGGGCCCTCGCTGCTGTTGAAATGTGCCTGTGCCTACTGAGGACCTAGATTTGAAAATGTATTTTAATCAATATAAATGGCCACATGGGCCAAGTGGCTACTGAATTGGACAGCTGCTTGATATAGTGAGGATAGTGGGGAGAGAGGATTTATTTGGTGAGAGGTTGGGGAAAACACTGGGCAGAGGTTGGTCGGGCGGCTTGGTGCCAGGACAGTGGAGATTGAATCGGGGGTGGGCGCGTGTGTGGTAGCTGTTTCTAAACGTTATTCCTTCCTTTCCAGACTGGTGGTCATCATACTCTGGTATTTGCTCTGTTTTTCGCTTTCTGTTTTATTTCCTAGTAGTTGTTGGTTCACCTGACTGGCTTCACCAGTTTTCTAACTGGTTTCCTCCTTTTCCGATTATTTTTCTTTGTTCATTCCCCACACTGCAGCGTGGTTCCTAAGGCCCTGGATGGTGTGGCACCACTAAGTTCTCCAGCCTCATCTTGCTACTCTTCCTCCCATCCCCCTTTCCCTTCAGCCTTTTTTATACCAGCCTTTCTAAATCACTCCTGCTCTCCTGGTCCTGCCAGGTGCCTAACATAGTCTGTACCCACATTCATTCGTAGTGGAAGCGAGTAAGTATTTGAATGCATGAAAAGATGGTATATTTTTTCCTCTCTTTTGAAAAAGGGTCAGATCTGACGACAATAGGAATAACCTCCCTCTGCTCCCCGATTCACTGTAAGTGTGGAGTGAAAGTCTAAAACCAAGTTTCCATAAGCTGCATCTTTTCTAGGGTGGTAGCACTGGTTCCTGGTAGATGTTAGGGTAAATGATGTGTGCTCCCTGGGCAGAATCCTTAGTCTCTTGTCCATTGGGCATCCATAGTATGTTACCTTTTGTGGGGTCATGGCTTCCCATTCCTACAGCCTTGACATTTTTAAGATCTGTTTTTCTTTCTGCCAGTGTTGTGTATTTTTAAGTACTGACAAGTGACAATAGATGGAATTCATTGTTTGACTTTCTCTGTTTAAGCATAGAGCATGGGGAGGGGAGCCTGGGGGGCTGTATGGACTTCTTACTACTCTTTTTTTTTTTTTTTTTGCCTGATGCTCTTGTTCGTTTTAAGCCATTAATATCTCTGACTCTAGAGTCTGAGTTGGCAAGCATATTATTTTTATTTTCTCTGCTTATATTTTTATTTCTCTTACATTTTTATTTCTGTTTATGTCTCTTTTACCCTTAATGGAACTCTTCTCTCAATCACCAGGACTAGACTCTTTCTATCCCTGGAAGAAGAAGGGTTGGAACCGGAAAGGGTGAAGGCTGTTCTTCTGTCCTTGCCTCTTGATGGCTTGGTACTTGGACTAATTGAAGTTGTACGTGGGTAGGGTCTATCTACTTTTTCTGAGTTTCCAAAGGGCAGTCTTCAGCTCTATAACAGACATTTTGTTAGTTGTCTTCATTCTTTCGAGGTTGAGGTAGTTTTCTTACTCGGATGCCTTCATTTTCTGGGTCTCCAGTGACATCCTGTTAGGTCCTCTCAGACTCTCGCCACTGCTCCTTTACTTCCTCATCCCTCATTGTTTATCTGCTCCTGGTGTTCTAGTGGAGTGAACAGACAGATCAGTGCCTTCATAGGTCAGTGCACAAGATTCTGTGGAAATCTAGATTGGGGGCTCTAAGTGTGACTAGAGGAAGTCATAAAAGGCTTTCTAGTGGAAGGAGCACTTCCACAGAATTGTGAAGAAGAGGAATAGGAGGATGGGCTTTCCAGAAGGAGTTGGTGGGTATTAAGATACACTGTAGCCAAGGCCGTTGTCCTTTCAGCTCTAGAAGCTTTGGTGATGGTAAGACTGGTATGAATGGGAGGACGATGGCCACTGAAGAGGCTGGGGAAGGTGGCCTTGTGTGCCAGAGGGGTCAAGTTTTACACCGAAACCTTCCCCCCAGCACAGGGGCTGGGAGCTCAGTGGAGAGGTGTGTCCAGTAACCCAGGGAGGTGAGTCTGAGCTAAAGTAGTGGTGGTGCATAAAAACTTGATTCTAATTTCAAATTTCAGTGGTCCACAAAAAAGCAGAAACATGACAGGATTTAATAGGCTCCATCTCCTGTGATGCAGGACTGAGGTTTCACCGATTATCTTTCAATGTTTAACATTTGTATGTGCCATTCTCCAGTTCATTAGCAATACTGGAGGGCTAAGGGTTTAGTGGGCTGTGTAGAAGCAGAAGCGTCCCTAATCCAAGCTCATGTTTAAAGACCATATGAGAAAGTGAGCTTTGTGTAGTTAAGACTTGAAATATAAATTAGAAGCCTGCCAGTTATTTTATGAAGGAAAACGTTATATAGACAGTACAAGTATCTCACTTGTTCAGACAATTGTTTTACTGGTTACTAGTTGCTGATGGTACTTTTGGGAAATACTTTCATTAACATTGTTTTATGTTGTCATAATGGTTATTCATATCTGTGTAAAACAAGTATACTATAGTTACTGTTTATTAAAATACACTTGCCTAGGCTTTTACATATTATTTCTTTGAAGTGTGAAATTTACAGTTGTCTTTCTTAAGAAGTCCTTTGGTGTACAGTGATTTTTTTGACGGCATATAATGTGACATCTTTTTTTGCTGTTGATTATTCATTTTTGTACTTGGTGGTTTAAGACCTAGAATATTGATTCATTATCTCAGATTTCTATTTTGATTGTCATACAGAATATATGTGTGAGGGGATTATTTATTTGGCATGTGAGCACAGTAATTTAAGAGAATGAAATTAAGAAGTATCAAGTATAGTGGATGAAATCAAGTACCTTTTGAAATGAACTGAGATTGCTCTAAATGTATGGGAATTTGGAATGACCCCAAATCCAGCACAATGGCTTATCACTTTGTTGTAAACCAGAAGGCAGAAACACAATACAACTCTTGGCTGGAGAAGGACTGTTGCCAGAGAAGGGTTGCAAATTATTGAACCTAGGCCTAAAGGGAAATCTGAGAGTACTAATTTGTCGATGTTTATGGGCATATCCCAAGAAGGGTGAGTGAACGGATAGTCATGAGTAGCAGTCATTAGAGAAATGGTTACTGTGGTTTATTTCTTCAGGCACTAGCTATCTCTTCCTGCTATGCCATCAAAACCGCTTTCTCCAAGGTCACTAATGACCTTGTCTCCAAACCAAATTGGTGCTTCTGTCCCTCGTTTATATGCCCTTCACACAGCATCAGAGTTGACTCCTTCCTCCTTCCTCTTCCTTCTACTGTTTCCTTCCAGATCTCTCTCTGTACATTCAGTACAATTTTAAAAACTGGTATTGTACCATGTTTATCGTTTTATGTCCTCTTGAACACATTGCATGTTCATATGCACGCACGTTAATGGCCATTACATGGATATACCATAATCTGAAAAACCATAAAAGCTTATAAAAGAAATGGTCATTTTAGGAAACTTTTTTGTCATAATAAAATATATTGAAATTATTCTGAAACCATATGTAAGGAAGTGGAAGAGTAGACAAAAGTTGTATATTTTTAATAATTATAATTTTTATAATTTTATAACAAAAATTATAATTATATAATAAAATAATTATAATTTAAAAACTAATGATGGGCAATATTGACTATTGGAATAAACAAGAAAAACACAACCTTAGTCAAGTCATTAGAACCTTGTTCTTTCTGTTTTCTTATCTATGAAATGGCAGATTTCTACTATTTCTTAATTATCTTCCAGTGTAACATATTCTATGACTTGTGAATTAGTACACGCTGAGATGTCTGCATCAGTGTCAGCTTGTTCCCTAAACCACCAGTTGATTCTCTTGATGGCTGTGATTACTACACAATGTACATCCATATTAAAGTTAATTTTCAAAGTGCCCTGCTTACTGCTTTATTCATTTGTTTGTCATGTGGCATGGTTTTCTTTCTGCAGATACGAATTCCTGTCCTGTGCATTTATCTAATTTCTGTATTTGTTTATGTAGAATATAGAGCTTATCATAGCTATGGGAAATTATTTTTATTTGCATTTGAAAGCCTCTTGCCCTTGGTGATTAATGTTTATGAAGCTATATTAGAAATATGAGTATGAATACAGAAGAATACAGAGTTGTGAAAACATTCATCTGTAAGTAACAACATATTCAATTAAAAATACTCCCTAGAATGGTCTGATGTCAAATTGAAATTTCACATCTTTTTTCCATTGACTTCAGCAGCTTGTGATACTCGATCCTTACAGCTTTGTGTGAATTCTGAGTCATTCATTTTAGTAAAAGTTGTATATTATTAAGGAAGTTGAAAAAATTCTTCCCCTGGCGCATGCATTTAGTTAAAAATCAAGTCACACATTCTATTTATTTACTTAAACCCATCTGCACTTATTTTACCAGTAACATATTTGGTTTGCGGCCTGTGGATTATGCAGACGGTGAAAATATGAAATCACTATTGCTGCTGCCAGAGAAGAATGAATCATCATCAACTCGCCATTACTCAGTAGTAAGTATGGATTAGGCCTTGGGAAATTTATGTCTTTTATTGAAATTGGTTGTGAAAGGAACATAATAGGAAAATTTCTACTTAGCAAATTGCTTTCAATCACCAAACAATTATTGAACACTTCCTTTGTATTAGGAATTGTGAGTTCAGAGACTGTTATCATCAGAATAAGTCTAACAACAAGTATTTTTTTGAGCCCCCCTCTATATTTTAGGGAGCATTCATACTGCAACCAATGTGACAGATGGGGCTCTTGTTCTCAAGGAGCTAACACTAATGAGAGATAGGAAAGAGAGAGACTGTAAATATGTAAGCTAATATAAATGAAATAGTTTGAGGAACTTACAAATGTGTGGTTTGAAGATTTTGTAGAGTGTAATTGAGTGGAGGTGGAGGGCTCCAGTTTAAAAGGTACTGCTTTAGCTGGGGTCATTGAGGAGGGCCTCCAGAGAGCTGATGTTTGATGTAAAACTTGAATGAGGAGGAGGACGAGGCATCTGGGTGAACATCTGTCTGGACGACAAGTGTTCCCTATAGTAAATATTGTATAGGGTCCCTCAGTGGATGAGCTTGGTGTGTTTGAAGGTTAGAGAGGAGGTTGTACTTGCTGGCGACTAGTCAGTGTCTAAGAGTAATGGAAACCACTGAAAGGATTTAAAGCAAGGGAATGACATGATTCGATTTATGTTTTAGAAAGTTCACTCTGGCTGATTTGTAGTAAAGAGACAGGGGTGGGGCAAGAGCAGAAGCAGGGCGGTTACTGAGGACTGTTTCACTGTGACGAGAAGAGATAGCACCCAGATTAAGATAATGGCCGTGGAGATTGTGAGAAGTAATGAGGTTTAGTGTATATTTTTGAGTTAATGGCAACAAACTTTCTGATGGATTATATATGAAGTGTGGATAAATAGAACTAGTGTGACTTTAGCGGTGGGGTGGTAGATGGTGGTGCCATTTCCTGCTGTGGGGAAGGAAATCAGTAATTCCCTGCCAATTTTATGTCTGTAAGGCAGCAAACATGTTGAATGGTCAGGTGAGTCTGTAGCTTAGGAAAGAGTGGTAAGTTAGAGAAAGTGGAAGGAATGCTTATTCCTTAGGAACTTATGGTTTAGTGGGGAATATAGATGTTAAAAAAGTTCATTACATACTGTAATAAATTTATAATAGAAGCCATAAAAATGTACAGTAGATTCATAGAGAAGGAAGAAGCTGACTTCAGGAGGGATCAGAAGAGTTTCACAGAGAAGGTGACAAAGAAGGCATGTAAACTTGTAAAGGTAAAAGTTTTAGCAAGGCGTCTAATAGAATGTTGGCTGCAGATAACAAAACAGTTACTTAAATGCCTAAAGGCAGTGTTTTATTTTATCTAAAGATAATCTCAGTATAGGAGAGCTTTCCTTGGTGAGTTCAGCAATTAAATGGCTGCCCCAGAGACCCAAATTCTGTCTGTCTGTGTTGCCATCCTCAGCTTGATGGCTTTGTCCTCACTTGACTAATCTCCCCTCAGTGATGATAGGACGATTGCCACAATTGTAGATGGGACAGTGTCCAGTGTTAAAAGAGGGACTAAAACCTTCCCCAGAAGCCTTCCACTGGACTTCCCCTTATGTCAGAACTGGTCACACAATTGGTGCTGACATACATTGTGGTTGAAGACAGGGTCAGCCCTTGAAGAGTGGGTATCTGTAAAAATCGGGATTCTGTTAGTGTGGAGAAAGTGAGGCATGGGTCCAGTGAGCATTGCCCCATTGTGAATCAGGTATACAAAGTGGGGATGGCAGTCCAAATCTAAGGAACAACAGCTTGAAGACAAGGAAGCGTAAAGGACCTTCAAAATCTGAGAAACTAGATATAGTGTGAGAAGAGCACAAGGTGTATTATTAGAGAGGAGCTGGAGCGAGGTTGGGATCAGATTTTAAAAGGCTTTGGATCCCCTGAGGAGGAGTTAGGCGTTACTGGTCCACTCAGTGGGGTACTCGCAGTGCGTGTTAGCGCAGAGGACAGCTCGGAGTGGGCCGAGACTGAAGACTGGTCTGGAGGCTGTGAGGTAGACAGAGCTCTGATGTGAAAGGATGGTGTGATGTGGGTAGGGAGAGAAGAGGGGTTTTCAAGAGAGGGTTGTGGGAGGCACATCACAACTGCCCAGATAGGGGAAGATGAGGGAAAGGGATGACTTGAGGTCTATGACCAGAGGTCCTGCGCTTCTTGTCTAGTGAGGACAGTGGTGCAGTGATTGATGCCATTGTTGAAGACGAGGAGGTGACCTAAGGTACTTGAGGGGATCATAGGTGCTGTCGCAGGCTAGTTCCTTTGTACTCGGAGAACTCTCTTATCTCCCGCCTTCTCCTGGACGTCAGCTCTGCAAATGGGCACCAAGCTGGAATTTTGATAATGAACGGAAAGAGAAAGTAGAAATCAGCAGTTTAATTTTCTTAGTTTATAAATGAGAAAGCTGAAACCTAGTTTGATTTGCTCATGGTTAAGGAGCCATTATAAAAAAAAGAAAACAAAAAGTAAGGTTTTTTTTTTTTTTTTTTAAAGATTTTATTTATTTATTTGACAGAGAGAGATAACGAGAGCAGGAACACAAGCAGGGGGAGTGGGAGAGGGAGAAGCAGGCTTCCTGCCGAGCAGGGAGCCCGATGTGGGGCTCGATCCCAGGACTCTGGGATCATGACCTGAGCCGAAGGCAGACGCTTAACGACTGAGCCACCCAGGCGCCCCAAGTTTTTTTTTTTTTTAATGGATCAGTTAGAACTTGAATTTCTTACATCTTAGGTAAGTACTCATTCAGTCCCACCATACTTAATATGGTAAAATAAATTGGCATTTATTTTATTCATTAGGACTTGGACTCTCCTGGCAGAACATAGAACTAAGAACTAAGTTGTCATTTGCCAATGTTGCTTTTATGAAAAGCTGGAGAAGGATTGTTTTAAATGTGTCAAAAATAAAGATGTCACTATGGTATTCTTGGAGTGTGAAAATGGGAAATTGGTTATCGTCCTCTCAATTCTACTATCCATTTACTGTTTTTATTAAATGTAAGAAACCTATGCTTTCCTACATGGACATGGCCTGAGAATATCATTGTTTACTACCTTAGTGGTAGATTTTTGGCTAAGGAAAAGCTAATGGACAGAAGTCCTAAGTTGCAAGGGTTGTGTCTTTCTGGAGTCTGTCTTCGCTCAGCTGCTGCCAGACTCCCTTTCACTCACTCTTTTTCAGCCACGTTGGGCTGCCTCACTGTTTCTTAAATCCACCAACCACACTCCGATTTCAGGTCCTCCGCACTAGCTGTTTTCTCTGCCAGGAACAGTTGTAGGGAGCTGGGTGTATGCATGGCATCCGACTCTGGTGGAGTCCTATCAGGGAGGGCTCTGTACTGCCGTATCTGACATAGCAGAGTGCTTCCTATCCTCCCAGCCCGGCTTTATTTTCCCGTATCACTAATAATTTTTATTGGATTCTTTCCCCCATTGTTTTTACGCCCACAGCCAAGTGCCCAGATACCAACAGACCCAAGACTTTGTTTGAATTTTTAGTTCTTAGAATTTAGCTCAGGGCCTTAAGATAATGGCATGGGTATTGAGAAATACATATCTGCTCTATGCGAAACAGCAATGCAGGCGTGATGATAAATGTGTTCACGTATCTGACAAATATTTATTGGGTGTCTGCAATATATCAGTCAGTGTTCCAGGCACTTGGGGATACCGTGATCTCTGCTAGGTTGGAACTTCAATTTGAGAGTGAAGATGGAGACACACAGGGTGCCTGGCTGGCTCAGTCGGTTAAGCGTGGCGTCTGCCTTCGGCTCAGGTCATGATCCCAGGGTCCTGGGATCGAGCTCCCTTGGAGGGCTCCTTGTTCAGCAGGCAGTCTGCTTCTCCCTCTCCCTCTGCCCTCCCCCCTACTGTGCTCTCTCACTCTCTTGCTCTCTCTCAAATAAATAAAATCTTTAAAAAAAAAAAAGAGTTTGTTTAATGTCATTGTACATAGTAACTAATATCTATAGAATCAGGGTACTGAACCCTTGGGATGTTTTCTGAACATCTTTTGAACCTCATGGTTCTAAGATCTCTGTTTATTCAAGCTAAATTCCTCGCCCACCCCTCACCTCCTGTTCCAAATCAAATGTGTGGCGTTGGTGGCCGTTTGCTTTATTATGATTACTTTTTTTAATAGTATTTCTTAACTATGAGAAATTAGTGCCAGTTTCTATTTTTTATTCAAATGTAGAAACTGATAGGAAAATGCTTGACCCACTTTGGTGCTTTTCTGGGGTTGATGGAAATAGTATCATATGCTGTATTTAGAATTGATATCTTTTCACTCTTGGTATTTTGTGTAGAGAACTCATTTAGCTGAAGTGGAGTTATATAAATTGGAAAATAATGTGTTGCATTTAAAGCTATTTTTGTGGCACTTATTTGTATAACTGACAATTTTTGAATTACTATTTTTATTATTATTATCATTTTTTAAAGATGTTATTTATTTATTTGACACAGAGAGAGAGAGACAGCAAGAGAGTGAACACAAGCAGGGGGAGTGGGAGAGGGAGAAGCAGGCTCCCTGCTGAGCCAGGGAGCCAGATGAGGGGCTCGATCCCAGGACCCTGGGATCATGACCTGAGCCGAAGGCAGACGCTTAACGACTGAGCCACCCAGGCACCCCCCCCTTTTTTTTTTAACTAGTATTTAGTAATTGAATGATCCATGAAGTGTACTGCACTATTTTCATCTTAAGGAATATTTGCAGTGTTTAGATTAGACATGGTTATATCACCTTATAACTTAATGAATAGGGAAGATACATATACAGAAATGTGATGTCAGTATGTGTAAACTTTTCCAGTAAAACGTTTGCGCCTTGAACCCTAGATGAATAAGTAATTCAGGAAACTTAACTTCTAAGTGCTGAATATTGTCATCATAAAAACCTTTTATAGAAATCCATAGATCCATTCAATAGATTTGAATGAATGAGGTCGATCTGTTTATGGATATAGCTAAACAACTTAGATGTTACATTGTAGCGCGTCAGACTGAATTATCACTACTCTGATATGTGAAGTGAATATTTAAATACTAACTGTCTCAAATCTAGTTGCTGAACTGTACTAGTGATCATACCTTCAGTGTTTCACTCATGTTCTTCGGAGCTTTTGAGAACCCAGAAAAATCCTCTGCATATAAAGTCACACACGTCAGAGGACCCTGTGTCTAGTATTTGAAAATTTCAGTACTGTATTTGGCTTTTTGTCCTCTAATTTTCTTCTTTGCTGGGTCGTTGCTCGTCTCTTACCGGATGGCTTGTGGCCAGCCCTCACTCCAGTTCTGTTCGTTAAGTTCTTTTGGCTGCTGTTGGGCACACATCTCCTTGTTTCTTTGAATCTTTCGCTTCTGATCTCAAATGCTGTCCACTGGTGTCTTTGTTTTTGTTTCGTGTAAGCTCTATGTCTCTCTCTTCAAGTGAAAATATTGGTTGTTGTTAGAGCAGTTCTTTCCTTTTCATGAGCTGCGTTGAGTTATTACTGTTGGTGGATCTGATCTAACTTTTGTGTTCTCTTGTCTGTTTTAATTTTCTTGGTTTTGATAGGTAGCTGTTTTGATGTTAAGAGTTTGTTCTATTTTTGAGCTCCGTGCTATTAGAAGCTTTAGTATTCTTTGATTTTTCACATAATCTCAGTTTAAAATAGAAAGACCAAACTGAGTTTTAACTTTAGTGGAGTAAGTTAGTGGAGGGGAGATAAGGAATTGATCATTTTTTAAGGGGGTGTTTTGGGTTACTTAAGAAAAAAAAAAAGGCTTCCTGGTGACAGAATGAAGTCGTAAAATCCTACAGAGATCCAATTTAGAATCAAGGAGACAAGATGCCCTGGGTTTAGATTGCTACCCCAAATAACATTTTATTGGGGGAAAAAATAAGGGACTAATAAAATGCATTGAGCATTAAGGCTCTTGAGTGACGATTCGATGGACATTGTGGGGAATTACTAGATAGAGGAAGATAAGTACAGAGACTCAAGCTTCTATCAAGTGCAAGTCAGTTAATATCTTTCTCTAGTCTAAATGATTTTAACACTGTGGTATCTCCCCTTTCTTAACAGATGAACACTGGTCAGCATAGGGATGGACCTCTTGTGCTTATAGGCAGTGGGCTTTCTTCAGAACAACAAAAAATGCTCAGTGAGCTTGCAGCAATTCTTAAGGCTAAAAAATGTGCTGAATTTGACAATACAGGTGAGGAGTTTTATATATTTTTGGTTCAAAAAATTTTTAAATAAGTAATCCCTTTGTAGACCTCCCTTGATAATTTGTATGTTTTAACTATTGGAGATTGGCAGTATACTTTGAATCTTGTAATACATCGAAAATGTGTTTATAGTTATAAACTACTTACAGGCCTAATTTAGTTAGGAAACATGAAGTTTAAAGCTTTGCACATACTTTAAGACAGAACAAGTGTCAGAAGGGCAAACTTATGGGTTCACTAATGACAGATAAATTGTGTGCAATGTAATGCTTTAATTCTTTAGTTATAATTTGAAAATAAAAGAAAAATATATGTTTGCTAACGTGGCTTTAAGGTACATGGTTTATGATCTGATATTTCATGTTGTTGGCCAGGATGGAGAATGATACCAAACTTAAAAAGTCTTATGTCTAAGTATAAAGATTGTTGCTTTTGAAGAAAATTCAGATTCTGAAGTGCAGACTAACTGGTTATAATAGTTAAAGAATTATTTTGGTTTATATCTCTGTTTCTCTTCTTTTTTTTTTGTTCTAGTAACTCATGTCATTGTTCCTGGGGATACAGTTCAAAGTACCCTAAAATGTATGCTTGGGATTCTCAATGGATGTTGGATCTTAAAATTTGAATGTAAGTACTGGACTTGGGAGAACTACAAAATGAATTAAGTTAACTAATTTCATTTTTTATGGTGTTCTACTGCCAATAATTATTTAAGGAACTTAATGCTTTTTTTTTTACCCCCTGGTTAGTCACTGCATTTTGAAAAAGCTTCTTATATTAGTGGTATCATTTAGATGTTCTTGATGTGTCCACAGAAGTGCTTTTTAGTCTTTTTTAAAGTCTTTTTTTCTCTACTATGAACTATTTTAATAAAGAGTAAATGGATTACATAGTAGACTTTTAAGCTTAAACAATCCATATCACTGTTGAGATACATTTAACTTAATAAACACATGTTTTAAATACACTACCATGATGTGAAATAGTTTATGGCTTTTGTTTTATGACTTTTTTTTAGGTGTGGGGAAGGAATAGAGGGCGAGGGAGAGAGAATCTTAAGCAGGTTCCACACCCATGGCGGAGCCCGACCCGGGGTTCGATCTCACCCCTCTGAGATCATGACCTGAGCTGAAACCAAGAGTCAGACGCTTAACCAACTGAGCCTCCCAGGCACCTTGCTTTATGATTTCTGAAAACTGTGTATGCTTTCTTAGCTGATCCACTGTATTTTTGGAAACTGTTGGAAGTTTCGACTGCCTTGTACTACCTGATTTGGAGTGATTACACCAGCTGTTAATCCACACCTTTGCTAAAGATGCATCATCCTTATTTGCTTCTTCTTCTTTTTTTTTTTTTAAATATTTTATTTATTTATTTGAGAGAGACAGAGATAGTGAGAGAGAGCTTGAGCAGGAAGGAGGGGGAGAAGCAGGCTTCCCGCGGAGCAGGGAGCCTGATGCGGGGCTCGATCCCAGGACCCCGGGATCCTGACCTGAGCCGAAGGTAGAGGCTTAACCATCTGAGCCACCCAGGCGCCCCTTTATTTGCTTCTTATTGGTGCTCAAGCACCATTGCTTTGAGAACAGCCTTTCCCCTTCCCTGCTCTCACTTGTTCGCTTTTCTTACCCTTGGATTCACTTAGGACTTCAAACAACAAAAGAAAGCTCATGCAGGGTTATTTCCTATTCTTCAATAACTAAAGTATCTACTTTGCATATGATGGCTAAAATAGGACGGTGGGTATACCTGTTTTGTGCACTAGTTTTTTAGAAGAGAATAATGGCTGTAAAAGGGGTACACAGGGGTCTTGTGATGATGGGGCCAAGTATCTTGATCCTAGCGGTGGTTACATTACACACATGATTAAATTGTATAGATCTGCATGCATATGCACACACACAGACCTGAGTGCATGTGTAACTGATGAAATCTGAATAAGCTCTATGGATTGTATCCGTGTCAAATTCTTGGTTTTGATATTGTGCTCTAAATGTGTGTAGGGAGTTAGATTGGACACTGGAGGAAGGGCGCATGGGACTTCCTGTACATTTCTGTGTATCATCCTATGAATCTATAATTATTTCAGATTAAAAAGATAAAAAAGGATAGCAAGTATTTTTAATGAAACCTTGTTTTTAAGAAGCAAAAGATGGTTAGAATTAGTTTTAAAAAACTTTATGTTATGGCTTTGTGCTTTGAAGGTTTTATGGTAGAAATGCTTGATTTATCAAGATCTTAATTGTGTTATTAATTTGATCTCTAGTTTGAAATTAATTGGGTTTGTAGAATGGTTTCCCTTTAGCAATTGGTATTCGTGTCCTTCTTAAATGCAGCTACCACTGTCCTTGTGATGCCATTCTCCACTGATGGGTCAGATCCAGTGAAGGCTGTGACCATCAAGCACTGTTACTCATTTCTGCTCATCCTGTCTGTGATTAGTCTGTCCTGGTTATGACCAGTTCAAGGACTATGATAAGCAGTCGGACTGACGGATTATGTATATAGAAAAAAAAAGTTTCCCTTTCTGCCTCACTCTTATTTTTGAACTTCTTTTCCCTTTTAAATCTGTGGCAAGTCTTATTGGGCCTTAGTGTTTAACACATTTGGTTTCATGATTGTAGATGCTGTTTTACTGAACCTGCTCCAGAAGCTTTGCCAGCGGTTATAGGAAGGAACAGATTTTCGTAATAACAAGGTCTTAACAATAAAGAAGCCATGTGGAATTTTGAATGTTAAAGCATTGCCAATTTAAGTCTTGTTCTTGTGAATATGCCCAACTTGCATCTGGTTAAATGTACACGCTACATGATTCATTTCCATAAAATCTGCCTTCTTTAAGAAATGGAAGTTTTATCATTTTAATGGCTTGGCCATGTCATTTTTATAGAATCACAATGGACTCAAGCTGACTCAGTAGTGTGTTGTTTGGTGATTCGCACAGTGGGGAATAACACACTCCAGTGTCAGTAGTTCTGTAGGATAAAGGATGCGTGGAATCTTTTTTTTTCATTGTTTTAATTTTTTTAGATTTATTTATTTATTTATTTATTAGAGAGAGAGAGAGAGAGAGAGAGCACAAGCAGGGGGAGTAGCAGGCAGAGGGAGAGGGAGAAGCAGGCTCCCCGAAGAGCAGGGAACCCGATGTGGGACTCAATCCCAGGGCCCTGGGATCATGACCTGAGCTGAAGGCAGACACTTAACCGACTGAGCCACCCAGGTACCCTCATTGCATGGAATCTCTTACTAAAGTTCATATCCTGGTACTTTCTAACAAAGAGTCCAAAGAGAAATAGGGTCAGGGTTTGGGACAATTACTGTTGTAAATAGTCACTGGGTCTATCAAGAGAAGGCAAGAAACTGCGAATACCTTCTGTCCTAATATATATTTCTCACTACATTGTTTTTTGTGTCAGACCTGTCAGTTTGATTTTTTAAAATGTTCAAATCTATTCAGAACTTTCTGAAACAAACATGTATGTTGAAGAAACATGAGATGGACCAAAGCTTTCAAAATTAATTGTAAAGATTTATGACTTACTGAAAGTAGGTCTTGTGGTTGAAGATACCAATTAGCTTCCTGGTAGACAAAATCTTTACTTGTTTAACTATGTGGAAACATCAATATTCTCTTTTCATGGGATTTTTCCATAAACCAGGTAGATTCAAGAGGAAATTCTATCTAAACTTTTCTCTGTAGATAATTACCAAAATAACCTAACAAGTTAAACAAATTTAAACAAATTAACAAAAAGGAATTATAGCTATCTAAATTTACCTGTTGGAAATTTTCTGTTTTAACCATGTTTGTCTTAATTGGTTACTATCTCCTTATTTTCCCACATTATATATGTAGAGTATATTACAGTGTCACAGGTAATGGATATACCAATGGAGATTCTGAGAATAGGCTGTAGTTACACTATTGTGCCAGCCATTTGTTTCTTATTTATTTTATAGATATTTTACAGAAATGAGAGATACAGATAGGAAAATTCCTTTAAGATTAAGTTTATGGCTGAGCTCCTGCTTAAGTCCTGGTTCTGTGCTAATTCCTCACATGCAACTTAGAACCGTCATCGTACAAATTAAAGACATGACTAGAATGAAAAAATAGAAGATACACGAATAAGTGATTTTTATTCACCTTCTAGACTGTGAATACAGTGGAACTACATCCTAAAGATGTAAACTAGCCTTCAAAAAGAGGAAATGTCTTTTATTGACCTATCCTTTTAGTACAGTGCTTTCAAAATTTCCTCTAGCCTGAGCTGTTTTTTTTTTTTTTTTTTTAATTAATTCTGCCTCTTCACTTCTCATCTCAATGTGAAGAGGAGAGCAGATGGCTGTCATCTTTTCTTAATAATCTCTCCCTCTTCCCCATTCTCCTCTACGTTTCGCTGCTGGAGAAGTTTTGAAAGTCCTTAGCACCCGAGGGCATTGCCATGGGAATGTGCCAAACATTTTACACTGGCCTGGTGTCTGTGAGGTGAGGAAGCACCAAGTAGGGTGATTTTTTTGTGTCTGTTTTAGTTGAGATGGATGGAACCCAAAAGGCAATCATTATACCATCATATTATAAATAACCTCATAATCAGGTTAACAAACTTAGACTTTTCTATTAAATATGTTTGTTCAAATTTTATTCTATTCAATAAAATGAATAGAATCTATTCAGTTCTATTTAAACTTTGCTAATTTCTAAAAAAATAAATATAGCAAAGCATTTCTTTTTTTTGTTATGTTAGTCACCATACATTACATCATTAGTTTTTGATGTAGTGTTCCATGATTGTTTGCGTATAACACCCAGTGCTCCATGCAGTACGTGCCCTCTTTAATACCCATCACCAGGCTAACCCATCCCCCCACCCCCTCCCCTCTAGAACCCTCAGTTTGTTTCTCAGAGTCCATAGACTCTCATGGTTCATCTCTCCCTCCTATTTCCCACCCTTCATTTTTCCCTTCCTGCTATCTTCTTTTTTTTTTCTTCTTTTTAACATATAATGTATTATTTGTTTAAGAGGTACAGGTCTGTGATTCAACAGTCTTACACAATTCACAGCGCTCACCATAGCACATACCCTCCCCAATGTCTGTCACCCAGTCACCCCATCCCTCCTATCCCCCCACCATGCCAGCAACCCTCAGTTTGTTTCCTGAGATTAAGAATTCCTCATATCAGTGAGGTCATATGATACATGTCTTTCTGTGATTGACTTATTTCGCTCAGCATAATACCCTCCAGTTCCATCCACGTCGTTGCAAATGGCAAGATTTCATTCCTTTTGATGGCTGCATAATATTCATTGTATATATATACCACATCTTCTTTATCCATTCATCTGTCGATGGACATCTTGGCTCTTTCCATAGTTTGGCTATTGTGGACATTGCTGCTATAAACATCAGGGTGCACGTACCCCTTCGGATCCCTACATTTGTATCTCTGGGGTAAATACCCAGTAGTGCAATTCCTGGATCATATGGTAGCTCTATTTTCAACTTTTTGAGGAATCTCCATACTGTTTTCCAGAGTGGCTGCACCAGCTTGCGTTCCCACCAACAGTGTAGGAGGGCTCCCCTTTCTCCGCATCCCTGCCAACATCTGTTCTTTCCTGACTTGTTCATTTTAGCCATTCTGACTGGTGTGAGGTGGTATCTCACTGAGGTTTTGATTTGGATTTCCCTGATGACGAGTGATATTGAGCACTTTTTCATGTGTCTGTTGGCCATTTGCATGTCTTCTTTGGAAAAATGTCTGTTCATGTCTTCTGCCCATTTCTTGATTGGACCCTTTGTTCTTTGGATGTTGACTTTAGTAAGTTCTTTATAGATTTGGATACTAGCCCTTTATCTGATATGTCATTTGCAGATATCTTCTTCCATTCTGTTGGTTGTCTTTTGGTTTTGTTGACTGTTTCTTTTGCTGTGCAAAAGCTTTTTATCTCGATGAAGTCCCAATAGTTCATTTTTGCCCTTGCTTCCCTAGCCTTTGGCGATGTTTCTAGGAAGAAGTTGCTGCGGCTGAGGTCGAAGAGGTTGCTGCCTGTGTTCTCCTTTAGGATTTTGATGGACTCCTGGCTCACGTTTAGATCTTTCAACCATTTTGAGTCTATTTTTGTGTGTGGTGTAAGGAAATGGTCCAGTTTCATTCTTCTGCATGTGGCTGTCCAATTTTCCCAACATCAGTCGTTGAAGAGACTGTCTTTTTTCCATTGGACATTCTTTCCTGCTTTGTTGAAGATCAGTTGACCATAGAGTTGAGGGTCCATTTCTGGGCTCTCTAATCTGTTCCATTGATCTATGTGTCTGTTTTTGTGCCAGTACCATACTGTCTTGATGATGACAGCTTTGTAGTAGAGCTTGAAGTCCAGAATTGGGATGCCATCAGCTTTGCTTTTCTTTTTCGATATTCCTCTGGCTATTCAGGGTCTTTTCTGGCTCCATACACATTTTAGGATTATTCCATTTCTTTGAAAAAAGTGGATGGTATTTTGATAGGGATTGCATTAAATGTGTATATTACTCTAGGTAGCATCGACATCTTCACAATATTTGTTCTTCTCATCCATGAGCATGGAACGTTTTTCCATTTCTTTGTGTCTTCCTCAATTTCTTTCATGAGTATTTTATAGTTTTCTGAATACAGATTCTTTGCCTCTTGGTTAAATTTATTCCCAGGTATCTTATCGTTTTGGGTGCAATTGTAAATGGGATCAACTCCTTAATTTCTCTTTTTTCTGTCTTGTTGTTGGTGTATAGAAATGCCACTGATTTCTGTGCATTGATTTTATATCCTGCCACTTGACTGAATTCCTGTATGAGTTCTAACAGTTTTGGGGTGGAGTCTTTTGGGTTTTCCACATGAAGTATCACATCATCTGCAAAGAGTGAGAGTTTGACTTCTTTGCCGATTTGGATGCCTTTTATTTCTTTTTGTTGTCTGATTGCTCTGGCTAGGACTTCTAATGCTGTGTTGAATAGCAGTGGTGATAGTGGACATCCCTGCCGTGTTCCTGACCTTAGGGGGAAAGCTCTCAGTTTCTCCCCATTGAGAATGATATTCGCTGTGGGTTTTTCATAGATGGCTTTTATGATATTGAGGTATGTACTCTCTATCCCTATACTCTGAAGAGTTTTGATCAAGAAAGGATGCTGTACTTTGTCAAATGCTTTTTCTGCATCTATTAAGAGGATCATATAATTCTTGTTCTTTCTTTTATTAATGTATCACGTTGATTGATTTACAGTTGTTGAACCAACCGTGCAGCCCAGGGATAAATCCCACTTGGTTGTGGTGAATAATCCTTTTAATGTACTGCTGGATCCTATTGGCTAGTATTTTGGTGAGAATTTTTGTATCCATGTTCATCAGGGATATTGGCCTGTAATTCTCCTTTTTGATGGGGTCTTTGGTTCTGGATCAAGGTAATGCTGGCCTCATAAAACGAGTTTGGAAGTTTTCCTTCTGTTTCTATTTTTTGGAACAATTTCAGAAGAATAGGTATTAATTCTCCTTTAAATGTTTGGTAGAATTCCCCTGGGAAGCCATCTGGCCCTGGGCTCTTGTTTGTTGGGAGATTTTTAATTACTGCTTCCATTTCCTTAGTGGTTATAGGTCTATTCAGGTTTTCTGTTTCTTCCTGGTTCAGTTTTGGTAGTTGATACATCTCTAGGAATGCCTCCATTTCTTCCAGGTTATCTAATTTGCTGGCATATAGTTGGTCATAATATGTTCTTATAACTGTTTTTATTTCTTTGGTGTTGGTTGTGATCTCTCCTCTTTCATTCATGATTTTACTTATTTGGGTCATTTCTCTTTTCTTTTTGATAAGTCTGGCTAGGGTTTTAGCAATCTTGTTAATTCTTTCAAAGAACCAGCTCCTAGTTTTGTTGATCTGTTCTACTGTTCTCTTGGTTTCTGTTTCATTGATTTCTGCTCGGATCTTTATTTTTTCTCTTCTCCTGCTGGGTTTAGGCTTTATTTGCTGTTCTTTCTCCAGCTCCTTTGGGTGTAGGGTTAGTTTGTGTATTTGAGACCTTTCTTGTTTCTTGAGAAAGGCTTGTATTGCTATATACTTTCCTCTTAGGACCGCCTTTGCTGCATCCCAAGGATTTTGAACAGTTGTGTTTTCATTTTCATTGGTTTCCATGAATTTTTGTAATTCTTCTTTAATTTCCTGGTTGACCCATTCATTCTTTAGTAGGATGCTCTTTAGCCTCCATGTATTTGAGTTCTTTCCAACTTTCCTCTTGAGATTTAGTTCTAGTTTCAAAGCATTGTGGTCTGAAAATATGCAGGGAATGATCCCAATCTTTTGGTACCGGTTGAGACCTGATTTGTGACCTAGGATGTGATCTATTCTGGAAGAGTGTTCTGTGGGCATTAGAGAAGAGTGTGTATTCTGTTGCTTTGGGATGGAATGTTCTGAATATATCTGTGAAGTCCATTTGGTCCAGTGTTTCATTTAAAGTCTTTATTTCTTTATTGATCTTTTGCTTAGGTGATCTGTCCATTTCAGTGAGGGGGGTGTTTAAGTCCCCACTATTATTTTTGTATTGTCGATATGTTTCTTTGCTTTTGTTATTAATTGGCTTATATAATTGGCTGCTCCCATGTTAGGGGCATAGATATTTACAATTGTTAGATCTTGTTGGATAGACCCTTTAAGTAGGATATAGTGTCCTTCCTCATCTCTTATTACAGTCTTTGGTTTAAAATCTAATTTGTCTGATGTAAGGATTGACACCCCAGCCTTCTTTTGGTGTCCATTAGCATGGTAATGGTTTTCCACCCCCTCACGTTCAATCTGGGGGTGTCTTTGGGTCTAAAATGAGTCTCTTGCAGACAGCATATTGATGGGTCTTGTTTTTTTATCCAGTCTGATACCCTGTGTCTTTTGATTGGGGAATTTAGCCCATTTACATTCAGGGTAACTATTGAAAGATATGAATTTAGTGCCACTGTATTGCCTGTAAGGTGACTGTTACTGTATATTATCTGTGTTCCTTTCTGATCTGTGTTACTTTTAGGCTCTCTCTTTGCTTAATGGACCCTTTAGAATGTGTCTTGTAGGGCTCATTTCATGTTTGCAAATTCCTTTAGTTTTTGTTTGTCCTGGAAGCTTTTTATCTCTTCTTCTATTTTTAATGACAGCCTAGCTGGATATTGTATTCTTGGCTGCATATTTTTCTCATTTAGTGCTCTGAAGATATCATGCCAGTCCTTTCTGGCCTGCCAGGTCTCTGTGGATAGGTCTGTTGCCAATCTAATGTTTCTACCATTGTAGGTTACAGACCTCTTCTCCTGAGCTGCTTTCAGGATTTTCTCTTTGTCTCTGAGACTCGTCAGTTTTACTATTAGATCCAGGGTGTTGGCCTATTTTTATTGATTTTGAGGGGGGTTCTCTGTGCCTCTTACCAAAGCATTTCTATCAACTAAAATTGATAGGCAACTTCATGTTTACTGAAATGTGGTAAACAGAATGCCACAACAACCGCTGGTGGATGTTCGTTCTGACTCCGAAATCTCTGAGAAAACTTGAGATTGCAGGGTTAAAAATAACCCGAAAGGATCAGAGTTAAATGCCCTTGGGATGTGTGTGGTCTGTTCTAAAGTACACAGCAGAAGATGTTTTGTAGATAGGAAGCCAGCTGTAAACAGCACACTGTGCATTGCCTTCTTTGTTCTCTTATTCTGTGTTAAGGTCCGAATACAATGCTGTTTACAATTAATTGATCACAGCCAGTTACAGATTCTTTATTCCTTCTCCACTCCCACTGCTTCACTTTACTAACCCTGTGTATGTGGAAAAATGTGCCTTACTAAGCCCCTGCTGTAAATCATTATAGACCTGTATCACTGTAGAAGTTTTATTAGATTATGGAAAATAAACCTCAGCACCTTGGGCTGTTTGCCCGGGGTCCCCTGTGCCTCGCTATACTGTCGTCTCTTTTCTCAGTTCCTTTGCCACCCCAGGTCCCTGACTCTCTGAGGTCGACACTGTAATCCTTCACCAATGATTCTGTAAGAATTATTAAAAAAAAAATAACGTCTTTTGATCTAATAGTTCCACTTCTGAGGATTTGTCCTAAGCAAGAAATACAGAAGAAAGAAAAAAGTTATTTTCATTGTTATTTCCAATAGCAGGACATAGGGGGAATAACCTTAAATTGGAAATAGTTAAAAGTTTAAATATATTCTCTGAAAAAATTCATATTTTTATGTGGTAATTATTAAGACTAAAGTGTTACAAAAAACAGGATTGTTGAAATTTTGAAGAAGCATAAAACAATTATATCTTTACTTTTAATATTATATAAATGTGTGAATGCATGCAGGCGAAGGACAGTCCAGAGAAAACGTTGGTGGATTGATAAGCAGAAACCTGTTTGTGACATTTTAAAAGACGATGTGTGTCTGGGGCGCCTGGGTGTCTCAGTCGGTGAAGCATCTGACTGTTGATTTCAGCTTGGGTCGTGATCTCAGGGTCTTGAGATTGAGCCCCACACTGAGCTCTGCATTGGGCTCCATCCTTGGCTGGGAGTCTGCTTGGAATTCGCACTCTCTCTCTCTCTTTCTCTCTCTCTGCCCCTCCCCGCGCTTGTGCACTCTCTCTCTGTCTCCCTGAAAAACAAAAAGCAAACAAAAAACCCAGTGTGTGTCTTTTAAATGAAATCCAATTCAGCTTCTCAAGTTCCCATGAAAATTAGAAAGTTTATCTTGTTTTTCAACTTTACAAAGATTAATTGGACAGGTAAAGGCTTCAGTCTTACTTTCAGGGAAGTTAGCACCTGTGTGTGTATGTTGCCACAGTCAGATATACTGGATCTTTTGTTCTAGTTCTGTAGACCTAGCAAGTACATTTTGATGTGGTGATTGCCCTACCAGTCAAAACAGAAATTCTTATATACATATTTAAACTTTCAATATATGACTAAAGAATACCAAGTATGAGTTTTTAAATTATTTTATTAAGAAAAAATTTTGGATGTTTGAAAAAAAGAATAAAGTTTAGTCTTTAACCACAACTCTAAAAAGGGGATTATTTGGGGGCACCTGGGTAGGTCACTCAGGCAAGCAGCTGCCTTCGGCTCAGTTCATGATCTCAGGGTCCTGAGATCGAGCCCCACATTGGGTCCGTGCTCCGCAGGAAGTCTGCTCTCCTTCTCCCTGTGCCTGCTGCTCCCCCTGCTTGTGCTCTCTTGCTCGTGTTCTCTCTCTTTCTCAAATAAATAAATAAAATCTTTTAAAAAATTAAAAATAATAAAATCTTAAAAAAATGAAAGGGATTATTTTGATATTGTTCATAATACGGGATTTTAGAATTGATACCCAAATTTTGCCTAATAAAATTTTACGATACAGCATGTAATATATATCTATATATTTAAAGATATATTTATTTATTTTAGAGAGAGTGTATGTGTGAGCAGGGGAAAGGGCAGAGGGAGAGGGAGATTGAATCACAAGCACACTCTGGCTGAGCGCAGAGCCTGAGGCAGGGCTTGATCTCACGACCCTGAGATCATGACCCTGAGCTCATGACCCTGAGATCATGACCTGAGCCAAAACCAAGAGTCAGACGCTCAACCAACTGAGCCACCCAGGCACCCTAATACAGCATGTAATATATTTTTGTGGTAGAATTTGATCTGCTTCTCAAATATACATTAAGTAAAATAAATCCAGCATACTGTCCTATGAAGAAATATGCTTTTATATATAAGTAAGTTTGTAATTGGAATACTAGCTTAAAAAGTAATCAGAAATAACCAGTTGTTAAATGGTATTTATATAAAATTATAAAGTCTAATGATCTGTGATAGCATTTTCTGTGATATCCCCAGTCTAGATGTTTATGATGGCATGAGTGGAACATTTAGCTTTTATTTTATATTTTCAGCCTTCATTTCATTGTCCTTCCACTCTATACTGCGGCATTTCATAATATTGGGTTCATTTCTTCTTGTACCAGGCACCCAGATTTTCAGAAATTGCAGGGAGAGTGTAAGTTGTTTTTCCATTGTTCTTGTCACCGTTTTGAAAGGTTTCCTGTAATGATTTCCTTTTTTCTAAAGTTTAGTGATATTATAGCTTCTTTGCCTAAAAAGCCAAATAGAAAAGCATTTAAAAAATATTTTGTTTGAGGCGCCTGGGTGGCTCAGTTGGTTAAGCGACTTCCTTCGGCTCAGGTCATGATCCTGGAGTCCCGGGATCGAGTCCCGCATCAGGCTCCCTGCTCAGCAGGGAGTCTGCTTCTCCTTCTGACCCTCCCCCCTCTCATGCTCTCTTTCTATCTCATTCTCTCTCTCAAATAAATAAATAAAATCTTTAAGGGCGCCTGGGTGGCTCAGTCGTTAAGCGTCTGCCTTCAGCTCAGGTCATGATCCCAGGGTCCTGGGATTGAGCCCCACGTCGGGCTCCCTGCTCTGCGGGAAGCCTGCTTCTCCCTCTCCCACTCCCCCTGCTTGTGTTCCTGCTCTCACTATGTCTCTCTCTGTCAAATAAATAAATAAAATCTTTAAAAAAAAAAAAAAGTTTAAAAAATATTTTGTACAACTTGGATATTCATTTTTAATAGAATCAGAGGGGGAATTTCTCAATGTCTGTTTTACTAATATGCTGTTATTTTGAGTTCCATAAGTGCCTGGTTTGGATCTAATGATATGTTTATTAGGACTTTTGATTTTGCCATAGAATGATATTTGTTTCTGTATCTTAATTTTTTTTTTTTTTTTAGGACTTAGGTGTTGTCTGAGAGTGGTATTTAATTCTGATTTTCACTGCTATTTCAGTTATGTATAGCCAGTAGCTCCAGAAAAATAGCAATTCTTTAAAATAGGGGTTTATTTACTGCTCTAGGTTTTGAAGAAAGTGAGCAGATTCTGTGACCTTCCATGGAAGGATAGTTTTCCACTTTGGACATTTAATAAATCTCCATTTTAAAGCTTTATTCCATCTTCGTTGTATTTTATAATCATTTGTATGTAGCTGTGGATTTAGGAACCCTTTTTCCTACTCCTTCCCATTTCCATGATTTAAAACTAGATTTTTCCCTTCTAAAACTAGAAAAAAGTGATTAAGCTTAGTATAGATTCACAAACATCATCAGCAGTTCATGAAAATAAACAGTCATTGATATATGTGCTATTAATGAGGTGTAAGAGGTAAGAGTGGTTACTAGAGATTTAAGATAAAGGGATACCTTTCCATATAGTACAAACTTCTTCTTCTTTTTTTTTTTTTTAAGATTTTATTTACTTATTTGACAGAGAGAGAGATAGCGAGAGAAGGAACACAAGCAGGGGGAGTGGGAGAGGGAGAAGCAGGCTTCCCGCTGAGCAGGGAGCCTGACGCGGGGCTCAATCCCAAGACCCTGGGATCATGACCTGAGCCGGAGGCAGACACTTAACAACTGAGCCACCCAGCCGCCCCTAGTACAAACTTCTTTTTAAAAAATTATTGTAGCCCAGAATTCATAAGCTGCATTAGTATGCAAAGATTCCAGGCTTTGCTAAGGTAGCCAGAGCTACTTTTAATGACTTTGAGTTAATGACTTTGAGTTAAGCAGTACTTTGGGAATTGGGCTTCTTACCTATATATAAAAAAGTAATAAATCAGGGCCAAAGGAAAGCTTACCTGAAATGGTAGACACGATCAGGAATATATGTGGTCTAAAAGAATCTCTGAACTTTAATAAAAGAGATAATTCATTCCAATATTTCTGCAAAATGATAGCTTCAGTCAAAATCTTAAAACATAAGGGAACATGTGAAAAGGAAGAAAGGATATGAACTTTTTATAAGGATAGTGGCTCCACAAATTTTAACGTATATATCATTCTGGCATATATAGAAATCTGTGTTTACATCAGTAGCATAGCTTATTCATGTAAAGTCATTTTGGTTTGGAAATTATTAGCTGAAAAGCTAATAAATGGTCTTGCATATGCTTCTTATTTCTTCAAAAGAGAGGATAAGTATCCATCTTTTGCTAATAAGCTGTTTTAGTGTCTGATGATGGAATAATACCAACTTCACTAAATATTTATTACAAACATAAAACGTTTTTTGGTTTTAAGAAGTGTCTTTTAATTGGTGGAAAATGGCCTATTTTTAAGTCTTGATGTATATATAGAGAATAAAGATTACAGTATATATGGTGCTTTGGATGACTTTATGTCAGTGAATGTTATGAAAGTTTTGATGTTTTGTTTAACATGGAAGATAGGTTTAGGAATTCTTGCTGCAGTTTGCTTAACTTTTATTGAGTAAATAAAATATTAAAATACCATCCATTATTTCGACTTGTTAATTTGGTAATATTTTGGCTGGTAGATTCTTCTATTTCATTGATGATGTTAGTGTATCACTATTTAAATTGTTGAAAGTTTATTTTAAAGTATCTTATTCTTTTTTTTTTTTTACTTGTTTAGTAAATCAAGTTAGTTGGTTTATCTCAAAAGAGGTTCACTAGAAAATTGATATGAATTGATATGTAATGATCATAAATGTCAGTAAGTAAATGTTGAGAAAGACTAGTAATAAACTCATTGATTCACTAAAGACAAAGCCAAATGCATTGTTCTCCCCACACCTCCTCTCCCAGGGTAGTCACCAGTTTTTGCCATTTGGTATAATTTTTTGCTAATCTCTTAAATGAGGATCCTCCCACTTAGTCATCTGTTAAGTGGTTATCTGACATTGTGAGAGAGGTGTAGTATGTTAAATCTGAGTAGAGAATGTCTGACATTTTCTTTGGTGCTTTATTTTTTTAATAAAATAAAGAATAAAGATTAAAGAATAAAGATTAAAAACTGATCTAGGAGTTGGAAGATATCTGAGTTCTCGTTCTTAGTTGTCACTGGGAAAACTGCTTAAATTTCTTAAGACTTAAGTTTTGGGGCGCCTGGGTGGCTCAGTCGGTTAAGTCAAGTCATGATCCTCGGGTCCTGGGATCGAGCCGCAGGTCGGGCTCCCTGCTCAGCGGGGAGTCTGCTTCTCCCTCTTCCCCTGCCCCTCCCCCGCCCCCATTTTGGCTCTCTCTCAGATAAATAAATAAAATCTTTAAAAAAAAGACTTGAGTTTCTTTATCTGAAATGAAGAGATTGATTAGATGAAGCATCAGGAGTTTCTTTTTTCTGTTTGTTTTGTTTTTGATTTTTTTTTTTTTTATTCATTTGAGACAGAAAGATAGAGAGCATGAGCAGGGGGAGGTGCAGAGGCAGAGGGAGAAGCAGGCTCTCTGCTGAGCAGGGAGCCGGATGTGGGTCTCGATCCCAGGACTCTGGGATCATGACCTGAGCCGAAGGCAGAGGCTTAACCATCTGAGCCACCCAGGTGCCCTGCATCAGACGTTTCAAATTGGTAGTCTAAGGGCCAAAGCAGATACAATTTATGTGGACAACTCAGTCCAGCATAACTGTTTACATTTTGTGTCTTTATGTGTGATGTTCTTTTTCCTATTGGTTACAGTCTCCACGACTTCCTGCTCCTTGACATCGTGTTCCTTACATGTTTACATAATCCCTTTGGCCCTTGTAGGCATTCAGCTTGCAACCCTTGGGCTAGATGTCACTCCTAATTTTCAAAAAATTCTTGATATTTTCTGTGCTATGACAGCAACTAACAACACTTAGTCACCATTCAAGCATGTTATTAAAGAAGCTGAACTGATTGAGCCACCCAGGCCTCCCTATACAGTACATATTTTAATATTAGCTCCATTAGAAAGCCAGTTGTTTACTCAGTGGCAACTATTAAAAATTTTTTAAATGCAGTTTTTATTATATGTAGAAACCCAACAATTTTTATAGAACGATTGTGTTTATGAGTTAGTGAGAATAATAAGATTCAGAGGTTCAGCATAACAAAGTTGGCTAAATAGGATTTTTGTATTAAAAACATTGGAGGAAAGGGATACCAAAGCATAAGTAAAATTAACAAAGAATCACATGATAGTTCTGGAATTACAGCTATCCCAAGGTTGAGTGTTGAATTTGAATATGCATTAATAATTCCAAGTTAAGAAAAATTCAATCTCTTGACAAAGCTCTGCTTTTGGAGAGATGGAGAATTCAGTTGTTAAAATCTCGCGACTTTTATATATTAAGCAGTATCTTGGAACATCTTTATTGAAGCAGCTCTAAAGCACTTGAAATATTTACCAAGTCATCTCTAGCCTGGAGACTTCCAACTGTGTACCTGTCAGATTCCAAACACGTCCCAAGCTCTGCTTACTATTTAACAAGCACTGTCGTGTCTCTGCTGGGTGGCCATCTGAGCTAGGTGCTGTGGACCTAAACACTTTCCTTACGTCAGCTCACTTTAGAGTCTTAACGGGGTTAGACAAAGAACTGTGGAAATGAGCAGTGCAGGAGGTAAGCCCTCAAGTTCAAATCACTGTGGGCTGAACTAAATGAGGGCCTTTTTTTTTTTTTAAAGATTTTATTTATTTATTTGAGACAGTGAGAATGAGAGAGAGAGAGAACACATGAGAGGGGGGAGGGTCAGAGGGAGAAGCAGGCTCCCTGCCGAGCAGGGAGCCCGATGCGGGACTCGATCCCGGGACTCCAGGATCATGACCTGAGCCGAAGGCAGTCGCCCAACCAACTGAGCCACCCAGGCGCCCCGAGCATGTGACTCTTGATCTCAGGGTCGTGAGTTCGAGGCCCATGTTGGGAATAGAGTTTACTTAAAATAAATAAATTAATTAATTAAAAAATACATATATATATAATTTTATTAAAACAAAGAAAGCAGTCCTCCTTCCTGTCTTTTCTTTCTTTTTTTTTCTTTTTTTCTTTTTTTTAAAGATTTTATTTATTTATTTGAGACAGAGAGAGCACATGAGAGGGGGGAGGGTCAGAGGGAGAAGCAGACTCCCTGCTGAGCAGGGAGCCCGATGCGGGACTCGATCCAGGGACTCCAGGATCATGGCCTGAGCCGAAGGCAGTTGCTTAACCAACTGAGCCACCCAGGCGCCCCAATGAGGGCCTTTTTATCTACCTTCCTTTTGGTAATTGCTATAAATAAAAATTTAGATTTTTATAATTGCATGTGAAATAGCATATTGATTTCGGTTTTTCAGAAAAGAAACTAAAATTAGTGTTCAGTACACTTCACTGCTCAGTTCTCTGAAGGGAAGATTCCTTATATTTTTATGGAAAGCCATTTTTATTACATTTTGTTTTAACATAAGTAAGGTTTCTATTTCTGTTTCAGAACAACAGTTAAAACAACCACGGAGAAGAAAAATCACCTAGGTAAATTACTTGTTTCAGTGAGAAACCAGTACTCGATACTTACTTTGCTTTTATCCTTTTTTTTTTTTTTTTTTGTTAGGGGTGAAAGCATGTCTACAGAGAAAAGCATGTGAACAGGAGGAAAAATACGAGATCCCTGAAGGTCCACGGCAAAGCAGGCTCAACAAGGAACAGCTGGTATTTGTCTTTGGATACTACTGTCATTGGGCTTATTATAACTTAATAGTATCACCATCAGGAAAACTTCTCTTGCCCTTTCGACAAGTACAGGTGACTGATTAAAATTTTAATTGTGCTTGTTTCAAGCACTTGATTCTGAGAGATGATCACAATGAGCAGTAAAACCCAGAAGGTGATAATTTCATGCTGTTAATGGACTGTTGGCATCTTGAACATTCCCATAAACCTTTCAGAATCTGAGGTAAGTCTCAGATCAGAGAGTAACTTGAAAGAAGACTTACGGCTGCTGCTTGGATTTAGTTCCCATATGTCTTTATTGCCACATATTGCAGTTTTAATGGGTAATATTCCATTATCCTGTGTGCGTGTGTGTATATATATATAGGAAATGACAAAGAAAAATTTTCATAGAAGGCAGTTGTGGAACTTTTTTTCCCATAAAGCACAAAGAAGTGTGTTTCGTGGCTAGCTGGATGCCTAGCCATGGCTTCATAATGTATTGTATGTGTTGTGTTGTATGTGTCTAGAACCCTGGAGGCCACATTCTCACCGGGGCTGTCCTCGAGAGCGGAGATTGGTCACATAGAGGGACCTGAGTAAGGATGGACAGAACTGGGTCAAGATCCACAGAAATGATGTTACTTGTATAATTTTATTAAGTGTAGCTGCGTATCCCTGAAGCACTGTTCAGATACCCTAGGAGTTCATGGGGTTTTAAGTCCCACCAAATGTGAATAACATTCTGATAAAGGAAGTTTGACGAGAAATTTCTGTTTGCTTTTTTAAAAATATGTGTGTGTGTATCAGAAACATCCACACACAGCACACCCTAACACCTAAAATCTGAGGAGAGGGAAGTTCCTGAGATGATGGCTGAGTTTTAGGAGAAAGATTGCAACTAGGAAGCCTATAAATATCGAAGTATTTTCCTTGACCCAAATAATGCACTTGAAATACGGTTTATCCCAGCACTTCATTTAAGCAGCCTCTTAACAGCTCATGACTACTTATTTTTATTTTCCTCATTCATATGCAGTGTTTTTAAATATTTTGATCTGCTTTTAACAAGCCTTTTCTTGTTATTTCAGTTGCCAAAGCTGTTTGATGGATGCTACTTCTATTTTGGGGGAACCTTCAAACACCATCCAAAGGACAACCTTATTAAGCTTGTCGCTGCAGCAGGGGGCCAGGTCCTTAGTAGAAAGCCCAAGCCAGACAGTGACGTGACTCAGACCATCAATACAGTTGCGTACCACGCGAGACCTGATTCCGATCAGCGCTTCTGCACACAGTATATCATCTACGAAGATTTGTCTAATCATCGCCCAGAGAGGGTTCGGCAGGGCAAAGTCTGGATGGCTCCTTCCAGCTGGTTTATTGATTGTGTGATGTCCTTTGAGTTGCTCCCTCTTGACAGCTGAATATTGCACCAGATGTATGTTTCAAATTGAACTCACACGGTGTGAGAACCCAGCCATTGCACTGTTTTGATCATTCACATTTTTATAATAGGTAGACTCGTTCATACATATGTTTTCCTTGAATTAAAAAACAAAACAAAACTTAGGCCAGACTTAGAATTCATTCTGTGTTTACCATTTAGAAGCTGAAATTGCTTTGAAGGATTTTTCTTTTTAAAACTGGTGTATGTTTTGATTCATCATGTCTTTTTATTCAAATTATCAGCTATCAAAGATTAATGAGAGAGTACCAGAACTATTGATTAAATATACAAGCAGTATCGTTACTCTCTCAGCCTTTTAATGTTCTTTGATGAAAGTAAACCACACTTGCCACCAGCAAAAATACTTCCCATCCTTAGTAAACAAAAAATATTGTCAAATAATTGATTCTGGCTTTATTGTAATAGAGTACCTGGTCTGAATGTACCACCATAGGTGTTAAATTCTTCTGTCTACAATTCTCTTCATCTTACGTTGTGTTTAGTTTTTTTATAATTTACGTGGATGTCAGTTCCTACGTTTTTATCTCTTCTTTTTATCTTACGTATTCATCAAGAAATCATGATTTAAACCATAGCATTTTTCTTCGGTGGTGAAAATCAACATTGGACTCATGGTACATATTTTTATTGTATATATTTGCTTATTGTTAGCTATCAGTTTGTGACTGTGTTTATCTACAGTATATGTACATATACATAGAGCATTTTCTCTAACAAATTTTAGTATCAGTATTCCTTAGAAGGTCTCACCAGATTAGTAAGTTGTCAATCAGATGTTAATTAAATTAGGGGCTAGTCCTTTTTCCTGTAGACCTCGCTACATATTGCTGAAATAATTGTTTTTGAAGGTCTTAATTTCTTCTTTTGTGAAGTTTTTTATTTTTCCATTTTTAGATTGCTGTGGAGGCAGAAGTTGGGGATTATCTGATTAGAACAAATTTTGTCCAGGTGGTACAAAAGGCCATCACAATAAGTCTAAAGGCAGGAGTGGGAAGGGCTGTCTCCCAATACAAGACCACAGAGAGGAGACAGGATGCCGCCTGAGCCTGGGGAGTCCTGGGGAGGTTACTCTGATTGGAGTGTTCTTGTTTGTTAATGAATTGACAAGGTAAATTAGATCATTTAAAAATATTTGTAAGAAGAATTCTTTAATAAGTCTTCCTAGAAACTGAGCATACTTCTATGAAAGACATGGGAAGGGAGACACTGCGGGACCTGCCAGGTTTGGTCTCTGACAGGCTGGAGATTTGTGAAGCACTGGATGGGAATACTGAGTCTGAAGTGAATGAACATTAGTAAGATTCATTTATTTGTAAGTTTGAGATTCTGCTGATTATTTCGAAATAAATCTTATTGGTAATTCCTTCTTTGACATGTGACGTTTCCATATCAAGAAACACGTTTTGTAAACACACTGATACACTGGGTACCCTGATCTTCAGGGATGAATTAGTTCTGCAACCCTCTCCAACCAGTCATGTCTTTGTCCCACATTTCATTCTAATGGAGAATGATGAACACCATAGCACCAAGCAAATCTGAGGGGTTAGATAATGTCTGGATTAAATAATTTAGGACTCTCTGGGATTTCGGTTGTCATTTTTGGTTTATAACTGACTTGTGGTCACTTTTTATTGCCTCATGGGTCACATTCCTAGGCAGGTTTGTGTCTGTTCTTCTGATTTGAATCCCTGTTTGTAAAACAACTTTGGGGGTTGCTGCTCACTCTCCTTCATTCATTTTCTTGGTTTATCCCCCCTCCCTCTTTGTTGTATTCTGTCCCCCACTGTTAAGCGGTTTTATTTTTGGTTCCTTTAAATATTTATTTTGACAGCAGTTGGTTGATGTTAAACTCTTGAACCTTGTAATTTCTGTGTAGATATACTTGTAACTGTTTTCATTTGTCAATCACAGATTCAAGCTTCCTTTTTATTGACTATAAATTATTAAAGTTATTTGTGTTTCTGTATTTCTGTATCTTCTCATAGTAGTAGTTTACTTATTGTGGGCTGTTGACAAGTGAGACTTAGTAAGACCTGAGAGGAAACCTTTGAGCTAACAAAAGCTTATCTTTTGGAACACTTAACACATTGTAGTTAATTTTGGATAGAAATATTTCTAAACTATAATAGATACTTTATTACCTTAAATAAATGTGTCTGAATACAGTGTGATTTTGATGGTTTGGAATCATCATTAAGAGGGTCAGTGATTACGCAGTGATTCCTTCACGGATCCATTAAAGCCAGAGGGTCGGCAGCTTGTCCACAGTATCACAGGGCTGCTTGTTACTTTTCTATTTCCTTTTTTTTTTTTTTTTAATTTTTCTTTAAGATTTTATTTGAATGAAGAGAGTGAGCTAGCCGGGGGAGGGGCAGAGGGAGAGGGAGAAGCAGAGTCCCACTTAGCAGGGAGCTTGATGTGGGGCTCAATCCCAGGACCCCGGGATCAGGACCTGAGCCGAAGGCAGACGCTTGACCAACTGAGCCACCCAGGTGCCCCTAATTAATTTATTTTCTTTTGACTTGCTAAGGAATGAAAACCAGGCAGGAACCATATTAGAATTATGGGTGAAATGAGGATAAATAAGCAGTGTGTAAGGATTTTGGTGATTTACCTAATAATTTAGGTAATTTACCTAAATTTTTGTGGAAAAGATTTACCATTTATTCCACCTATTTTGATATCTTTTGAGCCTGCTTTGTGAATTTGGTGATGAAGTGACCTCTGCATAGGTGAAGATTATCTTTTGGGAGGTTTGATGTTTCTGTGGGAATAAGAAGATGCAGGGAGGGGTAGTCACATGACACATTAGCTGTAATGACCTCCTTGGGTTGGGGCAGAAAAAGAGCCCGCTGTGATCTGAAGGTTCGTGGACCTCATGACAGCCACAGATGTGTATTCTATTCTCTAACGAGAACACAAAATGGTGGGAAATCGTGCTTATTTTATTTAATAACTATAAGTCATTATTTTGTTTGAACTACAAATTGTGAACTTAATGTATGATCACCTAATAAATGAAAACTAAGCAGTTCTAATTTTTCTCAGTCAGCTAATACATACTGTGGCTACTTAGTTACATACTATCTTATGAATTAAGGATTGTTGATTATGTAGCATTTTAAGGCACATAACAATACCTTTCCTTTATTAGAATAGCAATGTGGGAGAAGTTGAGGAAGGCACTAGACCTTTCTGACTCCGACCTGGCTTAAAAGGTAGATGACTAACTCCCCAGACCTGAAGAGGATGACTAACTCCCGTGGGCCTGTGTAGGTCACCTCCATAAAGCCAGTAAGCCTACTGTCAGGCTTGGAGATTGAATTGATTGAATTAAAGATAGGGCAGGCTGGGGGAGGGGGGGTGGGGCATGACTCCTGTGCAGGCTTTGGATTCAGCTGGACCTGGGTTTGTTTATCCTCTCTACTAGTTTTGCTAACCTGTGTCTGCAGTTATAAAGTGAGAAAAATACTCTCCATCTCACATGGGCATAAAGATGGACAAGAGCATTGAGCATTTACAGGATCACCTTCCAAAACCTTGGTGAACAATATGGATAAGAGACTTCTCTAAAAGCAGCTCATTAGAGGTGACTTTTGGTAGCACAACTCATTTTAGTCCTGAATAGTCCTGGCTCTTTCCCCCAACCCCGGCTCAACTGCTACCTGTCCTGTCTTCACTTTGCTGGGCTGTCTTTTTTTTTTTTTTTTTTTAATTCAATTAATTAACACATAATGTATTCTTGGTTTCAGAGGTACAGGTCTGTGATTCATCAGTCTTATATAATACCCAGTGCTCATTACATCACATGTCCTCCTAAATGTCCATCCTCCAGGGATCCCAGCCCCCTGCCCCCCTCCCCTTCAGCAACCCTCAGTTTGTTTCCTATGATTAAGAGTCTCTTATGGTTTGTTTCCCTCTCTGGTTTCATCTTTTATTTTTTCCTCTCTTCCCCTATGATCCTCTGTTTTGCTTCTTAAATTCCACATATCAGTGAGATCATTTGATAATTGTCTTTCTCTGATTGACTTATTTCACTTAGCATAATACCCTTTAGTTCCATCCACATCGATGCAAATGGAAATATTTCAATTTTTGATGGCTGCATAATATTCCATTGTATATATATACCACCTCTTCTTTATCCATTCATCTGTTGATGGACATCTTGGCTCTTTCCATAGTTTGGCTATTGTGGACATTGCTGCTATAAACATTAGGGTGCAGGTGCCCCTTTGGATCACTACATTTGTATCTTTGGGGTAAATACCCAGTAGTGTAATTGCTGATTCGTAGGGTAGCTCGATTTTCAACTTTCTGAGGAAACTCCATACTGTTTTCCAGAGTGGCTGCACCAGCTTGCATTCCCACCAACAGTGTAGGAGAGTTCCCCTTTCTCCGCATCCTTGCCAACATCTTTCGTTTCCTGACTTGTTCATTTTAGCCATTCTGACTGGTGTGAAGTGGTATCTCGAGGTTTTGATTTGTATTTCCCTGATGCCAAGTGATGTTGAGCACTTTTTCATGTGTCTCTTGGCCATTTGGATGTCTTCTTTGCAGAAATGTCTGTTCATGTCTTCTGCCTGTTTCTTGATTGGATTATTCTTTGGGTGTTGAGTTTGATAAGTTCTTTATAGATTTTGGATACTAGCCCTTTATCTGATATGTCATTTGCAAATATCTTCCCCCATTCTGTTGGTTGTCGTTTGGTTTTGTTAATTGTTTCCTTTGCTGTTCAAAAGCTTTTTATCTTGAATGAGATTTACAGCTTGAAGAACAAATATTGTTAAAATGTCTGTGCTACCTAGAGCAATCTACACATTTAATCCAATCCCTATCAAAATACCATCAACTTTTTTCACAGAACTGGAACAAATAATCCTAAAATTTGTATAGAACCAGAAAAGACCCCGAATAGCTAGAGGAATGTTGAAAAAGAAAAGCAAAGCTGGTGGCATCACAATTCTGGACTTCAAGCTCTATTACAAAGCTTTAATCATGAAGACAGTATGGTACTGGCACAAAAACAGACACATAGATTAATGGAACAGAATAGAGAGCCCAGAAATGGACCCTCAACTCTATGGTCAACTAATCTTCGACAAAGCAGGAAAGAATGTCCAATGGAAAAAAAAGAGTCTCTTCAATAAATGGTGTTGGGAAAATTGGACAGCCACATGTAGAAGAATGAAACTGTTGAGAGATTTTTTGATTACTGCCTCAATTTCCTTACTGGTTATGGGTCTGTTCAGGTTTTCTATATTTCCTGCTTCAGTTTTGGTAGTTTATATGTCTCTAGGAAAGCATCCATTTCCTCCAGATTGCCTAATTTGTTGGCATATAGTTACTCATAATATGTTCTTATAATTGTGTTTCTTTGGTGTTGGTTGTGATCTCTCCTCTTTCATTCATGATTTTATTTATTTGGGTCCTTTCTCTTTGATAAGTTTGTCAAGGGGTTTATCAATCCTATTAATTCTTTCAAAGGACCAGCTCCTAGTTTTGTTGATCTGTTCTATTGTTCTTTTGGTTTCCATTTCATTGATTTCTGCTCTGATCTTTATTATTTCTCTTCTCCTGCTGGGTTTAGTCTTAACAACAACAGGACCCAGCCTGTCTGACTAATTTCTCACCTCTGACTTCTCTCCCCATCTCTTTAGTGAAGTGTCCCCATCTGTGTGGCCTCTCCTACCCATTCAGCTAACATTTTGTTTAGCCTTCATCCCATGCATACATTTATTTTGGATACCAGGACTGCTTAGGCCTCCACACTTGAGATACGCACTCCTTTATTCATTTACTTGGGCTTTGGACATACAGAGTTAATCTACAACCCAGAAAAACATTCTTGTCTTTTTTTTCTCTTCAAGTGCTTTTATAAGTAAGGGATTAAACCCCAAATTTACTTCCCATATTTTCCCATGTAATTAAATATTCTTTTTTTTTTTTTTAAAGATTTTATTTATTTATTTGACAGAGAGAGAGACAGCGAGAAAGGGAACACAAGCAGGGGAAGTGGGAGAGGGAGAAGCAGGCTTCCCGCCGAGCAGAGAGCCCAACGTGGGGCTTGATCCCAGGACCCTGGGATCATGACCCGAGCCAAAGGCAGACGCTTAACGACTGAGCCACCCAGGCGCCCCATAATTAAATATTCTTATACATAGTTTCCAATAGTTGTATGGTAGCCTCTCAACAAGATATAATTTAACTAAATCACTGGTATTTTGTATTTGGATTGTTCCAGTCATAGATAAATCTGTATCAATATTGTTATGATAAATTTTGATCCTGGAGGAAGGAGGAGCTTTTCTTTAAAATGTGAAACTAAGTCACCATCTATCATTACCATCTCTACAAAATGCAGTGCATGCCCTACACATACATACATTTATTTATTTATTTATTTATTTATTTATTTATTTATTAAAGTTTTTTTTTTAAATTTTATTTATTTATTCATGAGAGACAGAGAGAGAGAGAGAGGCAGAGGGAGAAGCAGGCTCCCAAGGAGCAGGGAGCCCGATGCGGGACTCCATCCCAGGACCCTGAGATCATGACCTGAGCCGAAGGCAGACGCTTAACCATCTGAGCCACCCAGGTGCCCTATTAAAGATTTTGATTTATTTATTTGACAGACAGTGAGAGAGGGAACACAAGCAGGGGCAGCGGGAAAGGGAGAAGCAGGCTTCCTGCTGAGCAAGGAGCCTGATGTGGGGCTCGATCCCAGGACCCTGGGATCATGACCTGAGCCGAAGGCAGACGCTTAACTGACTGAGCCACCCAGGCGCCCCTGCCCTACACATTTAAATTAAGACCTCTAGTTATGCTTAAAATATAAAAATTAGAAAATGAGCCTTAATTGATTGCTATGATTTCATGAATTGATGAGACTTTGCATCGAAGGTTCAAACGCTCCTGCTCTTAAGGGTTAGAAACTAATTGGGGAAAAAAAAAAAAAAGGAACCTTAGGTCTTTTGGTAGAGACCTCAGAGATCACCTTGCCTGTGTTAAGATGAGGAAACAGGCCCAGAGAACTCTAGATCACACAGTTCATTGTTGGCAGGGCCCAGATAAAGCATGTATGTTCCTCTCTTCCTGCCATACTACCTCCCAAGCTACCTTACTTCTTTAAGTAAATTAAAGTGTTTGCTATTACAGGAGCCTGTGATTTTTTATTTGAATGTACTTATTGGGCTGGCCTATGACATCTAGAAAGAGCAGACATTCCTAATTAGTGCATCTGTTTCTGAGACCAAAAAGTATCTTAAAATCTTTTTTAACTTTTGTTTCAGGCAACCACAACCAATTGGTGAAGTTGGTTTATCAGCTAGGATGTATTTACCATTACCAAACTGAACCACGTCTTAAAAACTTATGTGACCTTTATATGTTTGTTGCTGTCCCCACAGCATGCCAGGTGTATATAGGACATATTCCAGTCAATAATTGTGGCTCAGTACAGAAATGATTCTCAACTGGCAGGCCATGTCCTCCTAGTTGGGAGTTAAAGGAGCTAAAGAACAACAACAACAACAACAACAACAAGCAAAACCTCCAAGACAGGGAGAGCATAGGAAGACGAATATATTTTAAAAAGCTTTCTGGGTGATTTTTATGCCTGCACTTACCACAGTTGCAAGGTACTGCTTGGCACCATTTATTACTGGAAATTTCGTTGTGAAATTGTATTTCTGATTCAGCTACCTAATGCAATGCAGAATGTGTGTGTGTGTGTGTGTGCGCGTGCAAATGTGACCATATATTATGTATGTAATGTGTCTGATTCCCCAAGACCTACATTTTTGAAGCTGAGGCATGTGGAATTTGAGGTAGAATATGGTGATGTGTATGCCGTAACATCACCATTCCCATTGTGATAATCATTTCCTTGTCCTGTGAGCACTAAAGTTCTGATACCTGGTAGTAAGTTCAGATTATTTTTCTGAGCAGTAGAAGTAACAATTAGCAAGTGTGATGTTTATTTTAAAAGTTAATTATTACATTCTGAAAAGTAAAAATCTAAAGATTTTTTCCTATTGACCTTTCTTTTGCAGATATGTGACAGAAGCACAAAGAGTGGGCAATTGACTTTCAGTAAGTAACCTCTTATTTAAAGTGCTAGCAGTTACACATGAGTTTTGTCTTTTTTAAAAAAAATATATAGATCTGGTTTTACATTTTCAAAAGAGGTTGAAAAAGAGTCTGATAGTGATTTACTCACAAATTTGTACATTGATTCATTGGATTTTTATTGGGAAACTAGTGGATATCAGGCTGTGTTGCTTACTTGGAACAACTAAGGTGAATAAGACATGTCTACAACCCTCAAGGTGCTTGCACTCTAGCAGGAGAGCCAAACAAGTAAAGAAGTAAAGTAGAAAGTATAGATTTCACAGGCCTTGTTCTTGGTGAGGCACATCCCTGTGACCTGTGCCGAAGGAACCTGTTGGTGGAAACCTGCACACTAATGGGCTTTTCCACGTCAGGACATACTTCTAGAAGTCTGCCTCGCCGTCTTGGCAGAAGAAGCAACCAGTGTTTGCTCTGGACATAATCAAGTATTTTTTGGAAGGGTACCTGGGACTCATTCTTAGGATGAGATGACTTAATATTCATCATGATATTCACTAAGCATTTTTTGATTCCCCTTGAGTGATACTCCTTGTCTTTTGTAGAAGAAACTGACATTTTATCAATATTTTATTAGTTTTTTAAAAAAATTTTTCTTTTAATTAGGAAGTCAAGTCAGAAATAAGAAATGCAGCTTGCTGAAGCCATGAATAGGAAATGAGTTTTTTGCTGTCTGTGTTTAATTTGCTAAGTTAGCAAGTTTAATCTCAAGATAATTTAAACAGTAGTTAAAGCTATCCAGTTTTATTTCATCTACCTTTTTGAAAAAAATGCATCATATTAATATTCATGCTGGTTTTCTATGAATTCAAATGTAGTCATTAGGAGGAAGGTTTTCTTTTTTTTAATGTAAAAAATGTGTTTTAAATGGATTGTTGATATTTTGAAATTTTCTATTTTATAGCAAAGTAATTTGTGTACATAGTTTAAAAAGTGAAATAGTGCTAGAAGATTTAGACTAAAAGGCATCAGTCTCCTGTACCTCTTTCTCAGTTTCTGTTCAGAAACAATCACTTTGTACTCTTTTAGTAGTTTACATTGGTATTTGCCTTCTATGTAAGTAAGTATGGGTTTACTGCATTCTTTTGATTAATCTATTTTAGACATTTGTGATTTCCTATTATGGTAGCTGATCTTTTTTCCCCCCACTCTAAGATTCCTTCTTTCCTTTCTAAATTATTCCAAACAGCTAACTTAAATTTTTTCTCAGGGCTTTCACAATAATGACTATGGACATGGTCCCCTGCTTTCCATGTTTTTTTTTGTAGTGATTGCATTTCCTTTTTATAAACCTTTTTGTTTTTCTTTAATTTTTATTAGTTTTAAATCTCTGTCTAAAGGTTTGAACCTATGTCTACATCTTCAACTACTTTCTGACATCTTTGAAAAAAGTCACAATATCATTTTTCTCTGAGACAAAACTAGGTAACAGACTAGCTTGTTTTTCCTGGAAACATACCTCCTAAAGGCTTCTGTCTTCTCTCTCCAATGTGGACTGCTTGCCAGTGAAATCTGCAAAGCTTTTATCTTGTGACTTACCTGCTCGTCTAGATCTTAGGAAACCCCTTTGCTTCTCTTTCCTATTGGGAAGGGGGAGTCCCTATTTATGGGTTTACACCTGTATCATGATTAAGCATATCCTCCAGCAGCTTCATGAGAAAGAATACAGTTTTTATATATTTTGGCTGAAAAATGTCTTCATTTTGCTATCACCTGTGATTTTGCTTTGATAAATAATTCTTAGATGGCTATTGTTTTCCCTCAGAGTGGGGTTTCAAGAGTGAGTCAGCATCTCCCTTCTTGACCATGCCCATCTGCAGGCACTTGGTTTTGAGCTTCTTCCCATCTAGGAAGTCATTTCACTTGCCATATATTGTGTTGAGGGTTATGTCAGATTACTCAGTGGTTTTCAGCCAGAGAAAGTGCAGGCAGTGGACCAATGTCTTAAACATCTGTACTCACTCTTTCGAATACCTTTTATGTATGGTTATACATAACTATAGTTATGTTAATAAAAGGGTATTTTGGATTACTTATGCCATTTGTAAATAATAGGGCATACTCTTGTTTAAAATGGTGTAATGTGGCCCTTTGAGAGTAATGTTTGACAAAAAAAAAAAGGGTTAGTCAGGTGGGGCTTGGGCAACTTACTAACAGGACATATAAACAGTTTCTTTTCTGAATGAGATTTGAGCCCTTAAATGATGATTTTTGAATGATCAAATCATGTCCTGCCCTGATAATCCCACTGACTCTATTTGTACTATTTTATATACAAAATATCAGTACTTCATGGATAATCTTTTAAACAGCAAGTCTTTCAATCTAATGTTTCTTGGCCAGGCACTTTTTTCTTTAGGTAGAACTATTGAGATTTATAAATCTTGTAACCTAAAAGTAAAAGCAATATTGATAGGAGATCTTCTAAACAGCAAATGGAAGTCATCTAGATGTAGGGGAGGTAATGGGCATTTTTAAAAAGCATTAGAAAGAGCTATCAATGATAACCCAAAAAAGATAAGGCCAAGTGATGATGACCAGTTGGGCATTTTGGGGAGTAGAATATCAAGTGGAAAACCTATTAATTTCCTATAACTATTGTTGAGGAAAGAGGAAGAAAGGACAAATTAAAATATTTAGAACAATTGCTTTGTGTCTTGTTATGTTACACTATAATAATTTCTTAAGAATTGGCAGGCATCCAGAATGTGGAGGGGGTGGTCAGAGATGGCAGCCTGGCAAGATCCTGAACTCACCTCCTCCTGGGAACACACTGAGTCTACAGCTACATATGGGATAATTCCTCTGAAAAAGACCTGAAAACTAGCTGAGCAGCTCTTTCATAAAAACTAAGTTGCTATTGACTTAAAATAGACTGTTGTATAGATAGGCTATTATATATGAGCCTCATGATTACCACAAAGCAAAAACCTATAGCAGATACGCAAAAGATATTAAGAAAGGAAACTAAGCAAAGCACTAAAGAAATCAAACCAGAAGGGAAGAGAGCAAGAGAAGAAGAAAGGAAAAGAGAGGAACTATAAAACAACCAGAAAACAATGAACAAAATGGCAATAAATACATACCTATCAGTAATTGCTTTTAATGTAAATGGACTAAATTCTCCAATCCAAAGACAGAGAGTAGCTGAATGGATAAAAAAAACAAAAACAAACAAAAAACAAGACTCATGTATATGGTGCCTATAAAAGACTCACTTCTGATGTAAGGAAACACAGGCAAAGTGAAGGGATAGAAAAAATATTCCATGCAAATGGAAACAAAAAGAAAGCTGGGGTAGCTCTACTTATATCAGACAAAGTAGACTTTATTTTGTTTTATTTTTTAAAAGATTTTATTTATTTATTTGAAAGAAAGAGCGAGAGAGAACACAAACAGGGGCAGAAGGAGAGGAAAAAGCAACTGAACAGGGAGCCCAATGCGGGCTCACTCCCTGGACCCTGGCATCATGACCTGAGCCAAAGGCAGACACTTAACTGACTGAGCCACCCAAGTGCCCCCTGACAAAGTGGACTTTAAAACAAAGACTGTAATGAAAGACAAAGAAGGGCATTACTTAATGATAAAGGGGTCAATCCAACAAAAGGATATGATATTTGTAATTATTTACATATTCAAACATAAGAGCACCTAAATAAATAAAGCAAATTCTAACAGACCTACAGGGAGAGATTGACAGCAATACAATAATAGTAGGGGAATTGAATACCCCACTTATATCAGTGGATAGGTCATGCAGTCAGAAAATCAGTAAAGAAATATTTGCCTTAAATGGCAGATAGATGGACTTAATAGATACAAAACATTCTGTCTAGAAACACCAGAATATGCATTCCTCTCAAGTGCACATGGAACATTCTCTAGGATAGATCATATATTAGACCACAAAACAAGATTCAATAAATTTAAGACTGAAATCATATGAAGCATTTTTTTCTGACCACAGTGGTATGAAACTAGAAATCAATTATAAGAAGAAAACTGGAAAAATCACAAGTATGTGGAGATTAAACAACATGCTACTGAGTAACTAATGGGTCAATGAAGAAATAAAAGTAGAAATCAGAAAAATACCCTGAGACAAAATGAAAATACAACATACCAGAAGCTATGAGGTACAGATGCCCAAAAGTTTTTTGTTTGGAATCTGTACAAAAGCAGTTCAAAGAGGAAAGTTCACAGGATGCAAGCCTACCTCAAAAAATAAAGCAAACAAACAACCCAACAAGAAAAATATGAATCTTTATACTTAAAGGAACTAAAAAAACAAAAACAAAAAACAAAACAAAAAAAAATGAAGCCCAAAGTTAGTAGAAGGAAGGAAATAACAAAGATCAAAGTGGAAATAAGTGAAATAGAGATTTAAAAGGCAATAGAATAGATCAATGAAACTAAGAGCTAGTTCTTTGAAAAGATAAACAAAATTAATAAACCTTTAGCTAGACTCACCAGAAAAGAAGAGAGGGGGTTCAAATAAATAAATGAAAGAGGAGAAGTTACAACTGATACTATAGATATTTATACAAAGGATCTTAAAAGACTACTTTCAACAATTACATACCAACAAATTGGACAATCTAGAAGAAATAAATTCCTAGAAACATATAATCTCTCAATACTGAATCATAAAGAAATACAAAATCTGAATAGACCAGTTATCTGTAAGGAGATTGACTCCGTAATCAAAAAGCTCCCAACAAACAAATGTCCAGGACCAGACAGCTTAACTTTTAAATTCTACCAGACATTCAAAGATTTAATCGCTATCCTTCTCAAATTCTTCCAAAAAATTGAAGAGAAAGGAATGCTCCCAAGCTCATTTTACAAGGCCAGCATTACTCTTATACCAAAACACTGCAAAAAAGGAAAATTTCAGGCTAATATCTCTGATGAACACAGACACAGAAAGTCTTAACAAAGTGTTCGCAAACTGAATTCAACAATACATTAAAAGGATCATACATCATGATCAAGTGAGATTTATTCCAGGGATGCAAGGATGATCAACATCCACAAATCAATCAAGGTGATACACCACATTAACAAAATGAAGGCTAAAAATTATACAGATGCAAAAAAGGTTGACAAAATTCAATATTTATTTATTTATTAGTGTGTTTATGTGAGCGGATGAGAGTGGGGAGGAGGGACAGAGAGAGAAGAAGGAGAGAGAGAGAGAGAGAATCTCAAACAGGCTCCACACCCAATGTGGAGCCTGACCTGCGCTCAATCTCACAACCCTGAGATCATGACCTGAGCCAAAATCAAGAGTTGGACACTTAACAGACTGAGCCACCCAGGTGCCACCCCCCCCCTTTTTAAAGAGAAATACTGATTTTAATTCAGCATAAGGGAAACTAGACATTTGTCATCTTTCAGCCTAAAAATTAGCAAAGCTGTTGAAACAAGGCACAATTTTTCCCCATACTTGTTACGTGGTTCCAGTTAAAAAAAATTAAAATGTTAAAACATAAAAATAGAAGTCTGTGATTTTTAAAAAAAGTGTATCAAAAATTCCCACGAAACCTGTCAACGTTGTTCCTTATCCTACAAAATAACACCAGTAAGATGAGTAAAAGTGTTAAAAACCATTACGACAGCATTTCTGAAATGCAACTTTCCTGACCTCCTGTTTCCCCTAAAAACAACTTCTCATGGAGTGCAAAAGGACTTTAAAATCTCTGGAGGGAAGGTCAAGCTTTATTGCAGTTTTCCCCCTGCAATCTCTTAGATGTAGGGAAAGTGCAGGGAATGTGCTTGTGCCCTGGCTGTCACTACTTCTCAGTTTAGAAAAAGGCTGAGGATTTGGGGTGTCATACTTCTCATGTGGGGACCTATGCCTGCAGAGTAGTCTGGAGGGTGCATTTTGGGGACAAGGGAGGATGTCTTGCCTAGCCTCCTCCTTTGCTCCCTTCACATGAGGAAGAGGGAGACAGTGAGGAGCCATACCTGTCTGCATAATATACAGCAACTTATAACCCAACCTACCCCTTCCTGAGCTCCCCAGAGGGTTCTATTGAAGTCAGTAGGATGGATTTAGTTAAGGATGGCCCTCCCCTTGGGTTTGTGGGGAAAAAATAGCCCTGAATGTGATAATGAGGTCATCCTTGCTGAAATCATCATCATTATGGAAAATACTGTACATGCCCCAATAGCAGGTCCCAGCCCTTTGTACTGAGGCCAGGGGAATATGCTGGGTAAAATTCAAGGAAGACATAAGTCATCATTTCCTCTTCTGCTAGCCCTAGAGAAAAAAAAAAAAAAAATCCAGGGCCCTTAAAATGTCCCTTAGCTACATCAACATTTATTTATGATAAAAACTCAACAATGTGGGTATAGAGAGAATATACCTCAACATAAGGCCATATATGACAAGGCCATATATGACAAGCCCACACCTAACATCATACTCAGTGGTGAAAATCTGAAAATTTTTCCTCTAAGATCAGCAACAAGACAAGGATGTCCACTCTTACTACTTTTATTTAGCATAGTATTGAAAGTCCTAGCCAGAGCACTTAGACAAGAAAAAAAAAGACATTCAAATTGGAAAGGAAGTAAAACTGTCACTATTTGCAGATGACATAATTTTATATATAAAAAACCCTAAAGAATCCCCCCCCAAAACTGTGAGAACTAATAAATTCAGTAAATTTTCTAGGTACAAAATCAGTATGCAAGAATCTGTTGTGTCTCTACATACTAACAATTAACTATTAGAGAAATTAAGAAAATATCATTTATAATTATATCAAAAATAATAAAATGCCTAGGAATAAATTTAATCAAGGAAGTGAAAGACCTGTACACTGTAAACTATAAAACACTGACAGAAGAAATTGAAGAAGATATAAGAAATTGAAGAAATGGAAAGATTCTGTGCTCATGGATTGGAAGAATTAATATTGTTAAGATGTCCATATTAATTAAGGAATCTACAGATTTAATGCCACCCATATTGATATTCCAAAAGCATTTTTCACAGAAATAGAATAAATAATCCTAAAATTTGTATAGAGCCATGAATCACCTCAAATAGCCAAAGCAATCTTGAGAAAGAAAAAGCTGAATGCATCCATGCTCTCTGATTTCAAACTGTACTAGAAAGCTGTAGTAATCAAAAACATTATGGTATTGGCATAAAAACAGACACATAGATCAATGGAACAGAATAGTGTCCAGAAATGAACTCACCCATGTATGGTCAACTAGTTTATGACAGAGAAGCCAAGAATATACAATGGGGAAATGACTGTCTCTTTAATAAATGACATTGGGAAAACTGGCCAGCCACATGCAAAAGAATAGAACTAGACTACTATCTTATACACAAAAATTAACTCAAAATGGATTAAAGACTTGATTGTAAGACCTATCAATATTAACTCCTCAAAAAACCAAAACCAAACAAAAACAAACAAACAAAACCCCCCCAAAACAGGTGGTAAGTTCCTTGACATTGGCCTTGGCAATGATTTTTTGGACCTAACTCTAAAAGCAAAGGCAATGAAAGCAAAAATAAACAAGCAGGACTACCTCAAACAAAGCTTATGCACACCAAAGGAAACCATCAACAAACTGAAAAGACAACCTACTGAATGGGAGAAAATATTCACAAATCATATATCTGATAAGGGGTTAATATCCAAAATATTTAAAGAACTCCTACAACTCAACAGCAAAAAGTCAAAAAAAAGATTTAAAAAAAGGCAGAGAATCTGAGTAGACATTTTTCTGAAGAAGACCTACAGATGGCCAACAGGCACACGAAAATATATACATCACTATTTATCAGGGAAATGCAAATCAAAACCATGATGAGATACTCCATCATATCTGTTAGAATGACTATTCTCAAAAAGACAAAAAATATCAAGTGTAGAGAAAAGAGATCCCTTGTACATCATTGGTAGGAATGCAAATTAGAGCAGGCACTCTAGAAAACAGTATGGAGATTCCTCAAAAAAATAAAAATAGATCTATCTATATGATACAGCAATTCCACTTGTGGCTATTTATCTAAAGAAAATGAAAACACAAATCTGAAAAGATATATGCAACCCTAAGTTCATCGCAGCATTATTTACAATAGCCAAGATATGGAAACAACCTGTGTCCATCAATGGCTATATGTATATATATATATATAACTTATTGCAAATTGTGATAACATGGATGGACCTTAAGGGTGTTATGCTAAGTGAAGTAAGTCAGAAAGACAAATACTGCATGAAATCACTTATATATGGAATCTAAAAACAAATTAAACAAAACAGAACTCATGCATACAGAAAACAAATTGGTGGTTGCCAGAGGGGAGCGGGTTTGAGGGTTGATGACATGGGTGAAGAGGTACAAACTTCCAGTTATAAAATAAATGTCATGGGGTTGTAATGTACAACATGGTGACTATAGTCAATAATACTGTAGTACATATTTATAAGTCACCAAGAGAGAATCTTAAAAATTCTCATTACAAGAAAAAAAGTATATAACCATATGAAGACGGATGGTAACTAGATTCATTGTGGTAATCATTTCTCAGTGTGTGTGTGTGTATGTGTGTATCAAATCATCATGTGCATCTAAAATTAATATAATGTATGTCAATTATGCCTCTTAAAAAAGAAAATTGGCAGGTAAGATAAGCCTGTTCACTAAAAGATAAGTTTGTCATCTTGTGCCTTTTCATCTATACAATAAGCCACTGAGCCTACTTTGGGTAGTAAATAATCTATGGAAATATCATATTCAGGTGGTTACCTCTGTGGAATATCTTAAATATCATATGATAATTTTTGAGGGAAAGGAATCCATAGAACAAAAAAGAGGAATTTAAGAGTTAAACTTGTCTTTAATGGGACCATCCCTACTAAAATTGTCAGTATGTGCTGAGTGTCAGGAAATCTTGAATTAGAATCTTGATCCTGTGCCATTTCCTCCTTTTGTTTTGAACCTTTTCCAAAATTTTGATCCTTTATAAATCATTTCCATTTGTAGGTGATCTTCAGGATCTCTAAAAATAGCATACTGCTTCAGTTGTCTAGTTTAAAACATTGCATCACATGTAAGCAAAAATACTATACAACTGGAGCTCAGAGTACCCCTCTCCCCCCGCCGATTATCAGATTTTCCTTTTTCTCCATTTTATATCTGGGTGTTTTCTTCTTGCCATTCTGTCACCAGATATTTTTAATAGGTTTTTTTTTTTTTCTTATTGTAAATTATTTGCTTCGATCTCTCCTTTTTTCTTTAAATTCCAGTTAGTTAACACATAGTGTAATATTAGTTTCAGGGGTAGAATTCAGAGATTCATCATTTACATACAACACTGAGTGCTCATCACAAGTGCCCTCCTTAATTCCCATCACCAATTTAACCCATCCCCCGCCCACCCCCCTTCAGCAACCCTCAGTTTGTTCTCCATAGTTAAGAGTCTGTTTTATGGTTGACCTTTTTTTCCCCCAGGTTCCGCTGTTTCATTGCCTCCATCTTTTTCCTATATATTGAACAGAAGACTGATTGTGTTGTCCTTTACTTACCTTTTTCTTTTTTTTTTTTTGCTTCTGCCAGACTTCCATTTACCTTGATACTACCATTCTCCTGCTTTGCTCTGTATTTGTACCCCTTGTCTGTTCAGTGGTGTTCAGTCTGAATATCTGATCTTCAGTACTCTCCAGTTATTTTCTAGCTTTGTCATCCAAGAGGAAAATATGTTTCACAGGACTCTTGGAATTGTCTACTTTTGTAAAGCCATCAGAAGTTCCCCTACTTCAGTAGATGGAATACTACTTTAAAAAAAAAAAATTTGTCCTATAAATTATTGGTTTTCTTTCTCCTCTACCCTCTTCCCCAGATTTTGGCTTTTACTGCAACATTTACTCGATGTAGCTATCAAACAATTGCCAAAATTTTTATTTTGTTACTGGTGAAAATCAATAATCCTTTGGCTCTTATTACAGAAATTGTGATTTAATTTATATAACCTCCTTTTAAAAAAAATTTTTTAAATTTTTTTAATTTTTAATTTTTTAAAAAGATTTTATTTATTTATTCATGAGAGACAGAGAGAGAGAGGCAGAGGGAGAAGCAGACTCCCAAGGAGCAGGGAGCCTGCTGCGGGACTCGATCCCAGGACCCTGGGATCATGACCTGAGCCGAAGGCAGACGCTTAACCATCTAAGCCACCCAGGCGCCCTATATAACCTCCTTAAAGCTAGGACTATGTAGTGATCATAGCAGTGAATTCTTTCTTGCTGCATGCCCTACCATGACCAGACACCATTTTCATTGCTTCATATGTACTAAATAATTCTCACAACAGCCTTCATTTCCTCAGTAGTATTTTTGTCCCATTTTAAAAGAGGTTAAGTAATAAAGGAATCTTCAAGAGTTCCAATGCAAGATGGATGAAACAGATAGAAATATAACCCATGTAGAATAATGTCCAGGTTCACTGCTAATGGCAAATTTCTTATAATGCTGGGAAATGGCCTGGCTGAAAAAGGTGACTATGGTTTTTCCCCTATCTGCTTTAAAATATGAAAGTAATGTGATTTTAATATGTCTGCATTCAAGAGAGGACAGTGTCCTGTATACATTTCTTTTGCCTCTGATCTGATAAAATTCATTTTTACCCTTTCACAATATAGGTCATTTCAGAGAAGATTCTTGCTTATTAGGTAAAATATACTAGTAATAAAGAATATATAAAAGAGGCAAATCTGTCCCATCTGGTGAAAAAAGAACATTAAAAAATTTGGAGAAATATTTAAGTGCTGGGCTGTCTGGATTTTGCCAAAAATCCAGAACCAAGTTTTTAATGTTACAGGCTTGAGTTGTCATCACCCTTGGAGGAAGATAGGCATATTTGTTTTTTGCATTATGAGTACAGCCAGTTTCACTGTGGCATTGATGGAGTTTGCTGGCTTCAGCTGCTGGGTTTTTGCTATTATAAAGATAAGAGCTGATGCAATCATACAGAAGCTCCTGATATTTATGTAGATGTACTCTATGGCTTGAAGGATTCTGCTCTACCTAATTTCAAATCACTGCTAGGCATGGTTGGGCCAGTACAATGTTTCTCAATTTCTTGGAGCTTTGCTACATATTTCTGCCACATAAAAGTCAAGGATGTATTAAATTAAATCACCCATCTCCTGATAATAAGATTGGTGACTGCCACTCTTATATCAGAGCACACTCTTATATCCACAACTGAAGATGTCAAGCATTTCTGTCTCTATCAGAACAAATTTAAGTATTTCTGATACAAGGTTCAAATAGAACATTTTGCCAAATATTTATGTTTATTTTATATATTAAGAGCATAACATTGAAAACCTTTTTTCTTAACAACGAGGGGTTCCTTTTGCCTTGTATATCATTGCCAACCATGGTGACTCTCCGATCAGAATTTAGTAATGTTTTTGATTCATGAGAAAGAATAGCATGTGTTTTGCTCCTCTGTAGCAATCTTGGTTCTGCAGAGGAGGTGGTAGCAAAAAATTTATTTTTTTCCGAGTGCACTAAGCAGATGTGAATCAGAAGACACATGGGAAGGAAATATATATTCTTGGGAGCACTGTTTTTGCAAAGGCTCTTTTTGGCAATAACCACGCTTTGTGTCTCTGTCCTTTACAATATTCTGTAATTTCTAATACCACATAAAATAAATTTACAGTTTCCTCTTCAAGTCAGCAGTTGTAAGTTCTGCTATCAATCCCTCAAGTTAAAGTATATTTTGTGGTTTGAAGCAGCATGATGTAGTAGCAAGAGCATTAGACCAGGAGTTGAAGTTCTGGGTTAAGTTCCCACTGGGCCACTTACTGTCAACCAGGACAAGGCCTTTCAGAGTCTTGTTTTTTTGATCTATGTCAAAAAAATAATAGTCTTTTACTATCCCAGTTGCTTTGTATATCAAGTAATAATGCATGTGTAAATTGTTAGGTCCTCTATAGAGACCTATATAGAGATATAAGGAATTATAATTTAGGAGGCTTCTGACAATATACTAGCTTTTCTAAGGGGGGAAATAGCTGATAGATGTACTTGACCAAGGCAGACGAAGTTACTGGCTGTCAAAGGAAATGGGAAGGGTTTTTGACATCAAATAAAACTGATATTTTAGAGATGAATGGCATCTCCAGAAGCTCTCCAGTTCCAAGATACAGATTTGCAATAATTGTAGTATTATTGTCAGAATATTTACAACCTATCTAAATTTGAAATATTTTATAGATGTCATGTAATCAAAGGTAAATCAAATGAATGATATCTTTAATTAATGCCTTCTACTCTATTAAAATTATGGAATATTTTTGCTGTACACCAAAATACAACTATGATGCAGTTCTGATAATAGCTTAGATTATTTATTATCCTTCCTTCACATGATTATAAGGTAGTGAGTTATTTCTTGAAAAATGTTATTTACATTTTTAAATAAGGAGATATTATTCAATGAAAATGTTTTATTTCTAAGCCTCATAATTTTTTATGACAGAATATAAAGGATATTTTCTTGAGCTAGTCATAATTATATAATCTTAGTGGTATAGGAGAATCATAAACTGCAATCAAGATTAATCTTTACATTGGATTCTCAGTCATGAATGGGGATTCAGTATCTCCTTCAAAGATTAGAAAGGGGAATTAAGTGGTATAGACTATTAAGTTCACAAAGTAATCACATAAAAGGGATCTAAAATATGTCTGTAGTCTGAAGTTTTGTTCTTTACAGTGTAATAAAAATATGTGAAATCAGAACTTAGCTCTGAACTTGTGAACTTGCAAAACTCTATATAACATTTCAGGAAATATGTTCTGAAGAGTAGTCAGAAATCAAAGGTCAGTTCAATATGACTAACAAAGAGATGGTAAGTGATGACCAAGAATGTTTTTCTTTTTTACCTTCCTTGTTCTCCTTCCTTCCTTCCTTCCTTTCTTTCTTTCTTTCTTTCTTTCTTTCTCTCTCTCTCTCTCTCTCTCTTTTTCTTTCTTCCGAGTGCACTAAGCAGATGTGAATCAGAAGACACATGGGAAGGAAATATATATTCTTGGGAGCACTGTTTTTGCAAATGCTCTTTTTGGCAATAACCACGCTTTGTGTCTCTGTCCTTTACAATATTCTGTAATTTCTAATACCACATAAAATAAATTTACAGTTTCCTTTTCAAGTCAGCAGTTGTAGGTTCTGCTATCAACCTAGTCAAATCTACCTTTCCATTTCTTTCTTTCCTTCTTTCTTTCTTTCTTTCTTTCTTTCTTTCTTTCTTTCTTTCTTTCTTTCTTTCTTTCTTTCTTTCTTTCTTCTTCTTTCTTTTTCTTCTTTCTTTCTTTCTTCTTATTTGGTGATTCTTTATTGAAGGAAAACATTCCATCTATAAACATCATTCTCCTCAAAATGCTCAAAATACTTTCCAAAAGAATTAAGTCTTTCATTGAGATTTTTACACTACTTATCAAAAAGTCTTTACACCCTATTTACTTTTGATATTATAAATGTGTATCTGTCAAAAAGCATTGCATCTTAAGTAAATATTTACCTGGTGATCAGGTCTACTACTAGTCATATGTAGACTCTATAGAATTAAAGATGAGAAGACATAGTTTTTGATTCATGAGGATAAGTTTTCCTGACTAAACAAGTTTAAGAATCATTTTAAAAGGCAACAAAATTTTAAAATCTAAGACAAAACCAAATTGTATTTTACCACTTATCTAACATGGGAGGGTGTATGTGTGTCAGTTATGTATCACCATAACAAAATGTATTGGTTTAAAAAATGGGTCATATTTCATGAGGCTGTGGCTTGATTAGATTCACTTGGATGAATGGCAGCATGGTATCAGCTGAGATTCCAGACATCTGTAGATTTGACTGGGTTGAGTCCTTTAATACATACTGCTCATGTGACTGGCAGTTGGTATTGGCTACACAAGCCCCTTGTCTCTTTGTTCTTCTCCATGTGGCCTCTCAACTTAGATTTGGTTTAGACTTCTAAGAACATGCCAACTGACTTCCAAAAGAGAATAGTATTTTAAGCAGTGAAGAAAGAAAGTGCTCTTGAAGCAAAATCTCTTGAAGCCTGGTCTCAGTAGTTAAACATTATCATTCTGCATTCTGCATTCTATTGATTGAAGCATATTGCACGGTCAGTTCAGATCCAGGGGAGGGGAAATAAAGCCCACATCTCAATGGAAGGAAAGATTGAAGAATTTATAGCCATCTTTAACCCATTGTGGGGAGACAGTTCTCCATGTTTGGTGAGAAATTGTCATGGTATCCTAAACATTGTTTCAGATTCTGCTGTTTCTTAGATTACTTGCTTTTGCTAAACATCCTTCTTCATTGCTTATTGATTCAAAACAGAGTTCACTGTATACATAGAACATTATGATTTTGGGGGGACACCTGAGTAGTTCAGTTGGTTAAGCAACTGACTCTTGATTTTGGCCCACCTCATGATCTCAGCCCTGCCACCAGGCTCCACACTCAGCATGGAGTCTGCTTGAGATTCTCTCTCTCTCCCTCTACCCCTCCCCCCACTTGTGCTCTCTAAACAAACAAACATTGTGACTTTTTGATCTGGCACATAGCTTTGGAAAAATATGTGTAAAGGCTGCAGAATAATTATCATCAGCACAAAAACAGAAGAAAAAACTTACTTTTTTTTTTAAGATTTTATTTATTTATTTGACAGAGAGAGGGCACCAGCAGGGGGAATGGCAGGCAGAAGGAGAGGGAGAAGTAGGCTTTCTACGGAGCAGAGAGCCCAACATGGGGCTCAATCCCAGGACCCCAGGATTATGACCCCAGCTGAAGGTAGATGCCTAGCAGACACCTAACTGACTGAGCCACCCAGGCACCTAAAAAACTTACATTGTTTATGCTCATTGTTTGGTTAGACTGGGTGGGCTGACAGAAATTTTGATCATTGTTATACCTACTCTTTTTTTTTAAAGATTTTATTTATTTATTTGAGAGAGAGAATGAGAGAGAGAGCACACGAGAGGGGGGAAGGTCAGAGGGAGAAGCAGACTCCCCGCTGAGCAGGGAGCCCAATGCGGGACTTGATCCCGGGACTCCAGGATCATGACCTGAGCCAAAGGCAGTCGCTTAACCAACTGAGCCACCCAGGCGCCCTGTTATACCTACTCTTAATAGCAGAGATTTTTAGTTGTTGCCTGTTATAATTCATTCTCTCCTCCTTCCTTAATATAGATTTATAATCTTTTAGCCTAATAAAAGACTACATTTCCAAGTGTCCATTGCAGTTAGCTGTGCAATTAAATGCTAATGGTCAGTCACAAGAAGTGTTCCCTGAATAAGAACCTTCTTGTCTTCTTTCATTTTACTGTTCTAAGTGGATGGACTTGTAAGACAAGGATCACACCCGGATATCATGGAGTGGGAAGCCAAAAAGACTCCAGTTCCCTGATGACATTGTGGAGAGCCCACACCAGCTCAGGACTGCCAACCTCAGAATTTCTTTTACGTGAGATAAACTTGTGTCTTCTTGTATAAGCTACTTCTATTTCAGATTTTTGTTGTTATAAGGAGCCAAGCTTAACCCCATTTGATATATCTGCTAAGCAAATCCTCCGTCTTACACTGAAACTGAATGAAAATATAGTCAATGGTGATAAATATCTTCTTTATGGGTGACATTTAACACAATTCATGTTTTTTTTGTGTGTGTTTTTTTGTTTGTTTGTTTTCTTTTGGGCCTGGTACTTGTTTGGTGACATCAATGAAAGAAACATTGTGTGGTTATTTACATGCAAGGAAAATTAACAAAACTTTAAAGCTGACTTCAGATAATATTCTGATTGTTGTTTGCCAAGTCATAATTTGCCAAAGACTACACCAAAGAAAGTTGGTTGTTTTGTTTTTTTGCTTTGGTTGTCAGCACTACTGAGAGTCCCAAGCAGAAAATGAGTAAATCTCAGTAAAATTAAATAAAAAGTAAAATACAACTAACATATAATCAATGTTTGATACAAAGAAAATTATGCAATATTTTTATGTAAATAGAATTTTTTTTTTTAGTGTTTAAATTTTATTTTTCTTTTGGTAAGGTGGTAAAATTCCTCAAGGAGTGATGCAATTTTACACATTATTTTACACTGAAAGGAATTACATCTGTCTCTGCTTGTGCTTTGGGTTTGTTTTACAGTAGATAAACCAGTGCCCACACCTCTTCACCCAGTAACAGTCCCTGCAGTGCTCCTTGATGACACCTTTGGTCTTGAACTCCAGGATAAACTGCAGGCTGAGCAGGAGGTGGCTGGGGAGAAGCAAGGGCACTGCAGCCACCATCACATTGGGCTTTGCACCAACAGGACCTCCAGCGCAAAGTGGTCCCAGCAGGAGAGTGGGAGAGCCTGGGGGGGTTCACTGGGCACTGACTTTGATGGAGCAGAGGGTTCAGGGAAGATACCGGCATTTTCCTTACAAACACAGTTGCCATGTTGTGGCTGAATTTGGGAAGAAGATGTCCTGGAAGGCTGGCAGCACAGTTCTCATGCACCTTCTCAACAGAAGTATATAAATACAATCCTGAAAATTTATTTTCTTCATTTGAATTGTGTTTTTATGCTCGTGGTGTCTACTTAAAAAAAAACAACATTTCTCCAGACTAAATCTCATCCTGGGTCACAAGTCAGGTCTCAACTGGTACCAAAAGATTGGGATCATTTCCTGCATATTTTTGGACCACAATGCTTTGAAACTAGAACTCAATCACAAGAGGAAAGCTGGAAAGAACTCAAATACATGGAGGCTAAAGAGCATCCTACTAAAGAATGAATGGGCCAACTAGGAAATTTAAAGTAGAATTAAAAAAATTCATAGAAACAAATGAAAATGAAAACACAACTGTTCAAAATCTCTGGGATGCAGCAAAGGCAGCCCTAAGAGGAAAGTACATAGCAATACAAGCTTTTCTCAAGAAACAAGAAAGTTCTCAAATATACAACCTAACCCTATACCCAAAGGAGCTGGAGAAAGAACAGCAAATAAAGCCTAAACCCAGCAGGAGAAGAGAAATAATAAAGATCTGAGCAGAAATCAATGAAACAGAAACCAAAAGAACAGTAGAACAGATCAACGAAACTAGGAGCTTGTTCTCTGAAAGAATTAATAAGATTGATAAACCTCTGGCCAGACTTATCAAAAAGAAAAGAGAAATGACCCAAACAAATAAAATCATGAATGAAAGAGGAGAGATCACAAACAACACCAAAGAAATACAAACAATTATAAGAACATATTATGAACAACTGTATACCAGCAAATTAGATAACCTAGAAGAAATGGAGGCATTCCTAGAGATGTATCAACTACCAAAACTGAACCAGGAAGAAACAGAACACCTGAACAGACCCATGACCAGCAAGGAAATTGAAGCAGTAATCAAAAATCTCCCAACAAACAAGAGCCCAGGGCCAGATGGCTTCCCAGGGGAATTCTACCAAACATTTAAAGGAGAATTAATACCTATTCTTCTGAAATTGTTCCACAAAATAGGAATGGAAGGAAAACTTCCAAACTCATTTTATGAGGCCACCATTACCTTGATCCAGAACCAGACAAAGACCCCATCAAAAAGGAGAGTTACAGACCAGTATCCCTGATGAACATGAATGCAAAAATTCTCACCAAAATACTAGCAAATAGGATCCAGCAGTACATTAAAAGGATTATTCACCACGACCAAGTGGGATTTATCCCTGGGCTGCAAGGTTGGTCCAACATCCGCAAATCAATCAATGTGATACAATACATTAATAAAAGAAAGAACAAGAACCATATGATCCTCTCAATAAATGCAGAAAAAGCATTTGACAAAGTACAGCATCCTTTCTTGATTAAAACTCTTCACAGTGTAGGGACTGAGATTACCTACCTCAATATCATAAAAGCTATCTATGAAAAACCTACAGCGAATATCATTTTCAATGGGGAAAAACTGAGAGCTTTTCCCTAAGGTCAGGAATGCGGCAGGGATGTCCACTATCACCACTGCTATTCAACATAGTACTAGAAGTCCTAGCCTTAGCAATCAGACAACAAGAAGTAAAAAGCATCCGAATCAGCAAAGAAGTCCAACTCTCACTCTTTGCAGATGATATGATACTTTATGTGGAAAACCCAAAAGACTCCACCCCAAAACTGCTAGAACTCATACAGGAATTCAGTAAAGTGGCAGGTTATAAAATCAATGCACAGAAATCAGTGGCATTTCTATACACCAACAACAAGACAGAAGAAAGAGAAATTAAGGAGTCAATCCCATTTACAATTGCACCCAAAACGATAAGACACCTGGGAATAAATCTAACCAAAGAGGCAAAAAATCTGTACTCAGAAAACTACAGAATACTCATGAAAGAAATTGAGGGAGATACAAAGAAATGGAAATCCATGCTCATGGATTGGAAGAACAAGTATTGTGAAGATGTCTATGCTACCTAGAGCAATCTACACATTTAATGCAATCCCTATCAAAATACCATCTACTTTTTTCAAAGAAATGGAGCAAATAATCCTAAAATTTGTATGGAACCAGAAAAGACCCCGAATAGCCAGAGGAATGTTGAAAAAGAAAAGCAAAGCTGGCAGCATCACAATTCCTGACTTCATGCTCTATTACAAAGCTGTCATCATCAAGACAGTATGGTACTGGCACAAAAACAGACACATAGATCAATGGAACAGAATAGAGAGCCCAGAAATGGACCCTCAACTCTATGGCCAATTGATCTTCAACAAAGCAGGAAAGAATGTCCAATGGAAAAAAGACAGTCTCTTCAACAAATGGTGTTGGGAAAATTGGACAGCCACATGCAGAAGAATGAAGCTGGACCATTTCCTTACACCACACACAAAAATAAACTCAAAATGGATGAAAGACCTAAATGTGAGACAGGAATCCATCAAAATCCTTGAGGAGAACACAGGCAGCAACCCCTTCGACCTCAGCCGTAGCAACTTCTTCCTAGAAACATCGCCAAAGGCAAGGGAAGCAAGGGCAAAAATGAACTATTGGGACTTCATCGAGATAAAAAGCTTTTGAACAGCAAAGGAAACAGTCAACAAAACCAAACGACAACCGACAACTGACAGAATGGGAGAAGATATTTGCAAATGACATATCAGATAAAGGGCTAGTATCCAAAATCTATAAAGAACTTATCAAACTCAACACCCAAAGAATAATCCAATCAAGAAATGGGCAGAAGACATGAACAGACATTTCTGCAAAGAAGACATCCAAATGGCCAAGAGACACATGAAAAAGTGCTCAACATCACTTGGCATCAGGGAAATCCAAATCAAAACCTCAGTGAGATACCACCTCACACCAGTCAGAATGGCTAAAATGAACAAGTCAGGAAACGACAGATCTTGGCAAGGATGTGGAGAAAGGGGAACTCTCCTACACTGTTGGTGGGAATGCAAGCTGGTGCAGCCTGTCTGGAAAACAATTGAAAATAGAGCTACCCTGTGACCCAGCAATTGCACTACTGGTGCATACAAAGATACAAAGGTAGTGATCTGAAGGGGCATGTACACCCCAGTGTTTATAGCAGCAATGTCCACAATAGCCAAACTATGGAAAGAGCCTAGATGTCCATCCACAGATGAATGGATAAAGAAGATGTGGTGTATATAAACAATGGAATATTATGCAGGCATCAAAAAAATGAGATCTTGCCATTTGCAACAATGTGGATGGAACTAGAGGTTATTATGCTAAGCAAAATAAGTCAATCAGAGAAAGAGAAGTATGATATGATCTCATTGATATGAGGAATTTGAGAAACAAGAGAGAGGATCATAGGGGAAGGGAGGGTAAAATGAAACAAGACAAAACTGGAGAGGGAGACAAACCATAACAGCTCTTAGTCTCAGGAAACAAACTGAGGGTTGCTGGAGTGGAGGGGGGTGGGAGGAATGGGGTGGCTGGGTGATGGACATTGGGAGGGTTTGTGGTATGGTGAGCTCTGTGAATTGTGTAAGACTGATGAATCACAGACCTGTACTCCTGAAACAATACATTATATGTTAATAAAAAAAGAAAAAAGATTTATTGAGACATAATTCACATGCCACAAAATTCACCCTTTTAAACTGTACAATTCACTGTATTTTAGTATATCCACAGAATTGTGGGACCATCACCACCATCTAATTTCCAAACTTTTTCATAACCCTATAAAGAAAGTTCACACTCATCATTCCCCATTTAGCCTTACCTCCTGCCCCTGGGGAACAATAATCTCTTGTTTCTATAGATTTACCTATTCTGATAATTTCATATATGTAGAATTATACAGTATGGCCTTTGGTGATTGGCTTCTTTCACTTAGCATAATGCTTTCAAGGTTTATCCATACTGTAACATTTATGGGTCCTTCACTCTTTTTTTATGGCTGAATAATTTCCGTTATTCAGATCTACCATGTTTTATTATCAGCACATGGATATTTGAGTTGTTTCCACATTTGGGTTACTATGAATAATGCTGCTCTATAAATATCTGTATACAAGTTTTTGTGTAGATATATGTTTTCATTTCTCTTGGGTCTATACCTAGGAGTGAAATTGCTGGTTCATATAGTAGCTCTATGTTTAATCATTTTTGGAACATCTAGACTGTTTCCCATAGAGATTGTTCCATTTTACATTGCCAGCAGCAGTATAGGAGGGTTCTGAGTCTCCACATTCTCCATAACACTTGTTATCTGACTTTTTGATTCTCGAAATCTTAGGTCCTGTACAGTGGCAACTCATTTGGGTTTTGATTTGCATTTCACTGATTACTAATGATACTGAACATCTTTTCATGTGCTTATTGGCTATTTGTACATTGCCCTTGGAGAAACATCTATTCATTACCTCTGCCTATTTTTTAATTGGGTTGATTTTATTATTGAGTTGTGAGAATTCTTTTTTTTTTTTTTTAAGATTTTATTTATTTGCGAGAGAGACAATGAGAGACAGCATGAGAGGGAGGAGGGTCAGAGGGAGAAGCAGACTCCCTGCTGAGCAGGGAGCCTGATGTGGGACTCGATCCCGGGACTCCAGGATCATGACCTGAGCCGAAGGCAGTTGCTTAACCAACTGAGCCACCCAGGTGCCCAGAGTTGTGAGAATTCTTTACAACTTCTAGATACAAGTCCCTTATCAAATATATGATTTACAAACATTTTCTCCCATTCTGTGATTGTCGTTTTATCATTGTTGTGTTTTGAAAACAACAACAACAACAACAAATTTTGATGGTATTTGATTATTTTTTTCTTTTGTCACTTGTGCTTTTAGTGTCATGTCTAAGAAACCATTGCCTAATCCAAAGTTATGAAGATTTATTTCTATGTTACCATTTAAGAGTTTCACACTTTTTGCTCCTACACTTAGGTTTTTGATCCACTGAGTTAATTTTTATGTATGGTGTTAAGGTATGTATTCTGCTTCATTCTTTTGTGTGTGGATATCCAATTGTCCCAGCACCATTTGTTGGAAAAATTATTCTTTTCCCATTGATTTGTTGGCACCCTTATCAAAACTCAATTGATCTTAAATGTAAAGGTTTATTCTTGGACTCTTAATTCTATTCCTCAATCTAGGACTAGCCTATGCAAGCCACACTGTCTTAATGACTGTGGAGTTCTAGTAAGTTTTAAAATTGTGTTTTGAAATTGAGAAGTGTGAGGTCTCCAACTTTGTTTTTCTTTTTCAAGTTTGCTTTGACTATTCAGTGTCTCATATATTTCCATATGAATTTTAGGGTCAGCTTGTCTATGTATGCAAAAAAGGTAGCAGAATTTTGGAGACAATTGTATTAAATCTTCAGACAAATTTGGGGAGTATTCCCATCTTAATAATATTAAGTTTTGGGTGCCTGGGTGGCTCAGTTGGTTAAGCAACTGCCTTTGGCTCAGGTCATGATTCTGGAGTCCCTGGATCGAGTCCCGCATCGGGCTCCCTGCTCAGCAGGGAGTCTGCTTCTCCCTCTGACCCTCCCCCCTCTCATGTACTCGCTCTCTCTCATTCTCTCTCTCTCAAATAAATAAAATCTTTAAAAAAAATATTAAGTCTTCCAATTCATGAACATGGGATGTGTCTTTTATTTATCTAGTTCTTCTTTAACTTATTTCAGTGATGTTTTATGGTTTTTTCAGTGTACAAACCTTACACATCTTTTGCTAAGTTTATTTTAAGTAGTTTTTTCTTTAATCTTATGGAAAATGTAATTCTTTTCTTAACTTCCTTTTCTGATTTTTTTATTGTTCATGTATAGAAATACAACTGACTTTTGTATACTGCTCTTGTATCCTACAAACTTGTTGAACTCATTTATTAGCTTTAATAGTTTTTCTGTGGCTTTGTTATAATTTTCCATATACAAGATAATGTCATATGTAAATATAGTTTTACTTATTCCTTTCCATCTGGATGCTTTTCATTTTTATATTGCTTGATTGATTGATTGCCTAATTGTCCTGGCTAGAAACCCTATTACGGTGTTGTATTGAAATGGCTAGAGTGGATAGCCTTATCTTGATCATAGAGGGAAACCAGTCTTTCACCATTAAGTATGATGTTAGTTGCAGGTTTTTAATAGATGTTCTTTATCAAGTTGAAGAAATTCCCATCTATTCCTAGTTTTCCAAGTGTTTTTGTAATGAAAGGATTTTGATTTTGTCAATTTTTTTCTATCTATTGAGTTTATCATATGGTGTTTATTCTTACTCTATTAATACTGTATATTACATTGATAAATTTTAGTATATTACAAGACCCTTTCATTCCTGGAATAAATTCCACTTAGTCATAGTAAATAATCCTTTTTATATATTGCTGGATTCCTTTTGCTAGTATTGTGTTGATGAACTTTATGATTATATTTATAGAGGATACTGGCCTGCAATTTTCTTTTTTTTTGTGATGTCTTTGTCTGGTTTTGGTGTAAGGGTAATCCTGGCTTTATAGAAGAAATTTTGGAAAAATTTCCCCTGTCTTCTATTTTTTTTGGAAGTGTTGGTGAAAGATTTGTATTAATCCTTCTCTAAACGTTGGGTAGAATTCACTAGTGAAGCCATCTGTTCCTGGGCTTTTTCTTTGCAGGAAATTTTTTGGTTACGAATTCAATCTCTTTTTCTCATTATGGGTCTCTTCAGATTTTTAAAACTTTTCTTCATGAATTAGTTTCAGTTTATATCTTTCTAGGAATTTGTCTATTTCATTTAGGTTATCAATTTTTTTGGCATACAATTGTTCCTAGTATTCTCTTTAAATCCTTTTTATTTCTGTAAACTCAGTAAAAATGTCCCCTCTTTCATTTCAGATTTTAATAATTTTAATCTTCTCTCTCTCTTTTTTTATTTTTTTTAAAGATTTTATTTATTTATTTAATTGACAGAGAGAGAGACAGCGAGAGAGGGAACACAAGCAGGGAGAGTGGGAGAGGGAGAAGCAGGCTTCTGGCTGAGCAGGGAGCCCAATGCGGGGCTCGATCCCAGGACCCTGGGATCATGACCTGAGCTGAAGGCAGTCGCTTAACCAACTGAGCCACCCAGGCACCCCTCTCTCTCTCTTTTTTTAAAGATTTTATTTATTTATTTGACAGAGAGAGACACAACGAGAGAGGGAACACAAGCAGGGGGAGTGGTAGAGGGAGAAGCAGGCTTGCAGAGAGCCCGATGAGGGGCTCGATCCCAGGACATCTGAGCCGAAGGCAGATGCTTAATGACTGAGCCACCCAGGCACCCCAGCCTTCTCTCTTTTTTTATTGGCCAGTCTAAGTAAAGTTTTGTCAATTTTGTTGATTTTTTCAAAGAACCAACTTTTGGGTTTATTGACTTACTCTCTTACTTTTCTATTGTTTCACTAATACCCATTCTAATATTTATTATTTCTTTCCTTTTGCTTGCTTGCCTTCTTCTAGTTTCTTAATGTGCAAAGTTAAGTTATTGATTCAAAATCTTTTTTTAGTACAGAAATGTAGAGCTATAAATTTCCTTCTAAGAACTGATTTGTTGTATCACATAAATTTTGATACATTGTGTTTCCATTTTTATTAATATAAAAGTATTTTCTAATTTCCCTTGTGATTTCTTTATCGATCCATTGGTTATTGAGGAGAATATCTACTCTTGATGTCAGATTATGAGATAAAGAGAGGAAAAAGAAATGTTGAATATGAATTTTAATAATTTATAGCATGGAGCAGATCCTACTCTAAAAACATTACTTCCAATTAATAGAACATGCCATTGCTTGTATTCATCTTACTACATCTGTGTTCCTTTGTTATTATATATTCCAAGATGGTATGGATAGATCTTCCCAAGGTTTGATCATGTTTTCTCTACCTACAATAGTCTATATTTCTTCTAATTTGATCCCAGTTTTCCTGAATGTTCAGCAATCAGTGAAACATGCCAGTTTTTGTTTTTTTTTCTTTTCCATCTTGGGGGACCAGTGAGGACAACAAAGAAAGTCAAATGTTTATTATATCTTCTACTTTCAGCATAGTAAGAGTCTCAGTAGAAAAGATCTGAAACTTAATGGGCTTGTTATGTTTTGTATGTGTTATTTAAATTATTGCAAAACCATGTGGTAAGGAGAATTGTTTCCATTTTACATATGGAACTCAGAAAAATTAAGTAATTTTGAATAAAGTTTCAATAACAAATGATATATCTGGGATTTGAACCCACTTCTGCACCATGTCTGAGGCCATATCCTTTCTACTGCATCTTCTTCCCAAGAGGCAAAGGGAATGGCCTATCCTGACTACATTGTGGGAGTTTTACAATAAGCATTAGGACTATACCAGCCATAGCCAGGCTGTACAACTTGTTCTCTACTTTCTCAAACTCCCACTTATTTATTTAATTCTTACCAAAATGTTCTCCATCAAATGATCCCACTCTCAAATGTGTTGAATTTTAAAGTGTTTGATATCTTCTTTACATATAACTCTTTTCTCTATTTGATCTGATTGTTGCATGATTAACATTTTAGCCACAATTTCCATGCCTCCACATCTTGGAGATACCTAAGGTAATATGCGTAATTTTGCTGTACAATTCTATGTCCATTTTTTCCATGTTTTGTTCCAGTATACTTGATATTAAGATGATTGTTCTTACCACTTATCCTTTTCATTCTTCTGTTTTTATTCTTTTTGCCACAGCTGTTAACCTCCCCATCCTCTCATTTTCATATTGTTATGGTACTTTCTCCCTTTCCATTGTCAGTTTAAGACTTAGGAGTTTAGTGGTTAAGAGGATGGATTTTGAAGCTAAACTGTAAGCTCCAAATTCTTGCTCTGCATCTGACCCCAACTGAAAGAACAGGAGAAAGTCACTTCACCTCTTAAAACCTACCTCACCAAGTTACTGTGAGCTTGAATAAGTAGACACATGCAGAGTGAATGGATAGTGCCTAGCACAAAGTGTTCAGCAGCATTAACTATTATTTTTGTTACTACTATTATTTGTCTGCCACTATTGATCGAAATATACATATATATATTTTTTTACAACAAAAGTATCAGCTGGAACCTAGCCTTCTAACATATTTTTTAAATATTTTATTTATTTATTTGACAGAGAGAGAGAGACAGTGAAAGAGGGAACACAAGCAGGGGGAGTTGGAGAGGGAGAAGCAGGCTTCCTGCTGAGCAGGGAGCCCGATGCGGGGCTTGACCCCAGGACCCTGGGACCATGACCAGAGCTGAAGGCAGACGCCCAATAACTGAGCCATCCAGGTGCCCCTAGTCTTCTAATATTTTTAAAAGAATTTCTACATGGTAGCCAGTAACTTGCTACAATTTCTTCATTTTTTCACTATTACATTTATAGCTTTTCTTGAAGAAACTCATATATATATGAGCTTCCTCCAAGTGGCAGTGCACCATAATAGAAGAAGCTAGAATTTTTTGTTTTTAGAAGAGTTTTGTAAACTTCATAGGACCTGATTCCTCCTTTTTTGTCAAGCATAGGGCAATCAATGGTCCTGCAAAAGTTTTGGGTTACCTTTAATGGAAGGAATGCATCATTGTAGGCCCAGTTCTAGGAGGGCCCACTTCCTCCGGTCTTTCCCCTAGCCAGTATCTTCACAGTATTTTGATCTTCTCATTATTATCTTGGAACTCTTTTCTTGTAACTCTATATCTTCTCTAATAAGTATTTCTCAAGTCTTGTTCTTTTGCAAAGAGACCTTTGTCAGAAAATCAAAGCATAAAATCTGCATTGGACCTTCTGGTCAGCCTTGAGGTGAAATATAAGCATTTATGTTTCCCCATGGATACAACTTTATATCCTTTAAGAATGGGAGATAGGGGAAATGCTTTTGGTAAGAGTACTCATTATCTCTTCTGGTTTCTCAATTTCCTTTTCTTCTCTATATTTACTTCTACCCAACTTTCCAATGAAAGATAATTCCAAATAGTAATAGCTTTCCTCAGCAATTGCACTAAAATAAAAAAAATCTGAGGCACTTGTAAAATTAGTCGCCAGGGTAAGACCCTTGATATCCTGAATCAGAATCTTTGAGTATAATGTTGCACAGATAAGTATTTTTAAAGTAGCAGCCAGAATAAATACATTTTCTAAATTCTTATTTTCCTCTTCTTAATATGCCTATCAGTCCAAATAATTTGTACTTCTGGGTTCTTCCTTCTTGCTTTCTGAAAAATATCATACTTTTGTCTATTAGTCTGCCTTCTGGAGATTCCCTTGCCTTATTTCCAACTTACCTATTGAAAAGTTTATTTCAGGGGTGCCTGGGTGGCTCAGTTGGTTAAGTGTCTGCCTTCAGCTCAGATCATGATCTCAGGGTCCTGGGGTTCAGCCCAGGATTGGGCTCCCTGCTCAGTGGGGAACCTGCTTCTCCCTCTCCCTCTCTCTCTCTGTGTTCTCTCTCTCTCTCTCAAATAAATAAATAAAGTCTTAAAAAAAAGTTTATTTCAAAAACATATTAATTTTTGAGTGCTCTTGTTTTCTAAATATTACCAGTTTATGTTCTTTTTTGTCCCCCTTGATGTCTTCTCAAGGGGTATATTAGATTTGTTTGGAATTAACATGGCTATAGGTTATCTAGATCTAGAAATATTTCCTAGAAGCTGTAGGATATTTAAAACAATGATGAGGGAAAAATATATAAATTTGGAACCCTAGAGAATATTCCTGACTTTAAAATTGTAGTGAAGAAAATTTCTTTGCAGTTTTATTACTAAAATGCTAAGATTCTCAAAAATCATCATTCCAATTTTGTTCTTGTTCTCTGCATGCAGTATCCCCTTGAATATCTTTGAAGATACAAAAATAACTTCCCTTTTATCTGGGGTCATTTATCTTGGTTTTTATCTTTAATATTACAGATTTTTCTCAGCTTCTGGATGTTGACCTTGGATATTCAGTCAAATTCTAGAAAGAAGGACTGATGGGTGAAAGCTCTATGGGTATGGGCAAGGTTAGTAACACCAGGCTCTTACTTTTTTTTTTTTCCCAGAGTGAAAAAATATATTAGATTGAAGGAGCAATCACAGTGTCAGCATCAGGAGGGATACACTCAAGGATATTAACACACTCAACTAGCTATCCTAGTTATTCAAAGATCACTAATGCAAGTATGGGGATATGAGGTAGAGTGGGTAAAGAATCAACTTTTTACATAGACTTAAAATTACCCTATTTTCTGCCCTATCACCCTTTTCCTCCTGTCCTTTGTTTTACCTGCTCTTTGTCTTAAGTCTAGAGACTCAATTAGTTCTCTGTGGCACCCATTTTGTTTAAACTCTAGGCTACCGCTTCCACAATTCTGTCTCATTTGTCAACATTCCTCCATCTGTTTTTCTCTTCTACAAATATGTTGAAATAGCTCATCTGCTGAAGACCTGTATTTAATCATAGAGGCCTTTTATCCTTCACTGTCTTTTAAATGGGGCTCAATAAAGTGTGGAGACAAAGCATATTCTCTGTCAAACTACAATCTTGGATATCTAATCTATTGTTGTTCTGTAGTGATTCCAAGTGATGTTTTCCATCTCTCCTCAGACTCAGCCATAAATTCTGGTTTGACTCTGTTATATTGAAAATTAGCTTGATAATGTAATGCTCCAAGAGCCTTTCTACTCTTTGAGATTCTCTCTCATCAGTAAGAGTTGTGGGTAGCATCTTGGTGTCTTCCTTTGCTCTCACCAATGTGTACTGAATCTGCCCCAAATTTTCTAGTTTCTGACATTGCTGCACAATTTTTTTCCCAATTGATTATTTGAATAGAAATTTGGTGGAGTGGAGTTAATTGCTATTTAACTTGGAAATCCCTTCCAGGTCCTTGATTTATAAATAAGGACATTAAGTTACATTACGGTATGTTAAGATAGTAACATAGGTAATAAGTGACAAAAGTGGGCTTACATGTAGATCTTTTGACTCTTTCCCTAATGGTCTTTCTTTCATACTACATCACTGCTACCAGCTGGTTCCTTGCTACTGACTGAAGTATGAATTATTCCAGGGTAACTAATATCATGGACCACAAATATTGATAGTTAATGAATATTAACAGTGGACTTTCATACAATATGAGCACTCACAGAAAATACATATTGCAGGATGATCAGGAATGATACATTTGCTAAATAAATTAAAATGTCTTAAATTCTGACTGTTGAATTATTCATGTTTATGTTGAGCTAAAATCTGTAGCCCAATAACTAATACTGGTTGGTGTTGACTTTTTCTTAAAGTCATAAATTTATTTATTTTTTCCAAATAGTGACCCTTCACTAACAGATTTGCCCTCTTTGTTTTTTAATCTTTTGCCCTGTAAGTTTTTCTCTTTTCCTTCTTTCAGCAGATTTATTTTTGAGTTTTTAGTTATGGTAAAATACACATAACATAAAATTTACTGTCTTAACCATTTTTAAGTGAACAGTTCAGTAGTGTTAAGTACAGTCACATTATTGTGCAACCAATCTCCAGAACTCTTCATCTTGCAAAACCAAAACTCTATGCCTAGTCAACAACTCCCTATTGCCCCTCCCACCAAGCCCCTGGCAACCTTTCTACTTTCTGTCTCAATGAATTTGACTACTCTAAGTACCTCATATAAATGGAGCCATACGGTATTTGTCTTTTTGTGTGGGACTTATGTCACCTAGCATAAGGCCCTCAAACAGTTCTTTTATAACAGGATTTCAAGTCCTCTAAACACCCCCTCACTCCTCTGAATTCTTTTCTGTTTATTCATATCCCACTCAAGAAGGTGAGTCCCAAACAACACATATTAATCCAGGCATAGTCTGAGAGAGAAGAGAACTCACTGTGAATATTACATTTCTAATAAAGAATGTATGAGATTTTTCGATTGCCTCCTGCCACTATTGACTCATATTGAGCTTTGCTATCAACTCAAAACTGCTAAATCCTTTCAACCACTTCTTCCCTCCTCCCCCACCCCTCCTGCCCCACACCATTGTGTATCAGCAGGCACGAAGGACATTAGAAATTGCATATTAAGGTCATAATGAGATTTTAAAAATCTGCATAGAGTCTGCATGGTGAATGAATTTTCTTATGCAGTTTCTTCTATAATAACATTTCATATTTTCATTAAACTCTGGTCTATAGGTAAAATGAAAAGAGTGACTTTAAGAGATAGAAAATAGTAAAAATTATGAATATGCACTGACCCTGCTTTCCAAATGCATGTTCTATGATGATCCAGAATTACTATGCTGGGCACGTTTTTTTATCCCCCCACTTAAAGCACAAACATATGAAATTGAATTTTTTCCTTGCAAACACACATTAGTTTGCATTTAACAGGCTAGCAGTTCTCAAAATGATGTCAAGCCACATTTATATAGCTGTGATAAAATGGGTGGCGAATCTCAGTATAGGTCATTTGTTACTAACAAGAGTACCAAAGTTTATAAATGAGTTACCTTCTGTTAAAAATTAAGGTGGACCCAAGCCTATCTCTCTCACCTGCTTTCTGGTATGGGAGAGAAAGGGTTGAGTTGTAATTCATTATCTGGTGGAAATTGCACATAATTCCCAGCCCTGACCTTGGAATGCAACTGTTGTTAATGTGCTGGTAATACATGAGGGATTATGAATCATTTAAATATGTGTAAGTTACAATTTTAATTATTTAAAAAAAATTACCAAATGAGTAAATTCATAATAAGGAAGAAAGTGAGAATAAGGGAAATGTAAATAAGAATGTGAATCTTAATTCTACATTACATCCATGGGATTGTTTAAAAATGCTTCAGGTCCCAGTTATTTTTTAGTTTGTTTCAGCAAAATCTACATTACTATGGAAATGTAAACATGTGAACATCTCCCATCATAGGGGTCAAAGCTGAAAAAAATATTGAGAACCACTAATCCAGGCCACTAGGATAATACATATCTGGGAATACAAATATAATTTTTTACATTATAAAAAACTTACACACACACATATGTATATACTGTATTTTATGAGACACTTGAAGCATTAGTATTTTAGCAAGGAACTACCTCATACTGGTCAAATTCCCTAAGAATGTAACTCATTAGGCCCTGCTAGGGTAGCATTTATGTAAAGTAGTCATTAAATGGATTGCATTTTAACTTGTGAAATAGTATTAAGTATTCATAGTATTATATCTATCTGTGAGTTTGAAAATTATTCAGCAGTTATAGTTTACAGTATTTCCCTCTAAATACATGTAAGCTTCTTAAAACTATAGTGGACTTTCATACAATATGAGCACTCACAGAAAATACATATTGCAGGATGATCAGGAATGATACATTTGCTAATAAAAATAATTTATATATTAACAAATAGGGACAGAGAATTCTATACTTTTTAACTCAGAATCATGCATAAAAAATGTAGTCAATGTAGTCAAGTTGAATTCCTTTATAACTAAATAACATACATATTATTATAAATAAAATTATAAAAAAAGAAAGTAAAATGAAACAAAACACAGTATAGTCAGGATGCCCGGAGAAAGCAGAGACTGGCTCTGAGCACTAGGTGAGGTTGGCTGGCTGGTCTTGCCTTCCCCTAATCCAGAAGTTGCAAACAGCTAGTTATGAGCTGTGTTGAGTTCACAGATATGCTTTCTTTCATATTTCTTAAAATGTTTAAACAGTTTTTGAATAGCTGTTAATATTGAAATATTGGGAGCTGATATATAAAATTCTGATTTCTCACATTTATTTTTGCTCCCTAAGACTTATGTTAGACTTCTGACATTCAGAACTGTAGGAGAGTAAATATGTGTTGTTTAAGCCACTAAGTTTGTGGTAATTTGTTACAGTGGCAACAAGAAAATTATTATAATCTTCTTCTCTATCTTTGCTTATAAATGCTACCTTCTTGAAACACTTCTGGTTATCAAAACAGTGTGTGACCTCTCTCTGATTTCGTATCTTAGTTCTTCTAGTAGGATGCAAGCTCATTGAGAACCAGTCCTTGGTAATTCAATGTTGTATTTTTCCCAGGACTTATTGTTTGAAAACAGTTAATAGTTAAGTATTTGTTGAGTGCAAGGAAGAAGGGATAAAAGGTAAAACTAGGGATATTGGTGGCTAAAATGGCCATGAGGAGCAATCGTAGGGAATGACAGTAGTTTATATGCTTTGATATCTCGAAATGTTAGTGAATTTTAATTACTTGCATTGGTCTGATAAACCTAAGGGAGAGGAGAATAGAGAAGAGAGGAGAGTGGAACTTGGTTAAAATGGAAAGAGTGGATTTCCTCTCTGTATTCCCTTCTGTTTGGATATGGTATGGATCATGAAAAGCCTACATTGCCTATTGGAGTACCAGAAGAGGCAATTTTGCTCAATGAATTTTAAGTTCCTTCCTTCCTTCCTCCCTTTCCTCCCTTTCCTCCCCTTCCTTCCCTTCCTTCCCTCCTTCCTTCCTTCCTTCCTTCCTTCCTTCCTTCCTCCCTCTTTCCTTCTTTCTTTCTTTCTTTCTTTCTTTCTTTCTTTCTTTCTTTCTTTCTTTCTTTCTTTCTTTCTTTCTTTCTTTCTTTCTTTCTTCTTTCTTTCTTTCTTTCTTTCTTTCTTTCTTTCTTTCTCTTTCTTTCTTTCTTTCTTTCTTTCTTTCTTTCTTTCCTTCCTTCCTTCCTTCCTTCCTTCCTTCCTTCCTTCCTTCCTTCCTTTCTTTCTTTCTTTCTTTTTCTTTTTCTTTCCTTTCTTTTTTCATGTAAGTATTTTCTACACCCTCTGTGAGGCTTGAATTTACGACCCAAGATCAAGAGTTGCAGGCTCTTCCAACTGAACCATCCAGGGGCCCCTGCTCAATTAATTTAAATTCTGCCTCTATTGAGGACTTCTCTTAGATGGCTTGGATTATGGTATTCCAAAGGCATTTTTCCTTGTGGGACTTTTGAAATTATAGATTCTCTTAGCAGATGAGATCAAGATAATTTTTCTTTGTTTTTTCTGACACACATTAGAGTAGGTTACAGCTGTCTAAATGGACAACGTGCTATTTCAGTGCAACCTAGATATTGGCAAAAAGTCTCCAGGGAAGGTTACACATTTGCATAATGTCACTGAAGTTTTGTGTTCCTATATTAACTGACAGAGATGGGCAATGAGAGGATGCCAGACAGCTGCATTGATGACAGAGTCTCTGAAAATAGAGAGTACATGTTCTTTCAAGATGACATCAGCCTTCAATTATAGGAAGGTACGAGGACACCCAAAGGATGGAGACATGGAAAGACAGGAAAAGAGCTGCCAAAGGGTAGACAGGTTAGAGCATAGTGTTTGATCACTGAAGGAAGGAGGGAAGCAAATGTTTTAATTATGTTAGACTTTTGGTAACAGAATGTGAAACTTGGCACAAATGGTTTAAGCATTTGAAATGTTAGTATACCTATATTATTTGCATTGGCCAGATGAACATAAAGGAGAGGAGAATGCAGAAGGAAGAAGAATGGAGCTTGGTTAAAATGGGAATAGTGGATGTCTAAAGGGTTGATGAAAGAGAACAACTAGAGTAGGTTAGGCTAATAGTATTACTGTTATTTTTTCCATTCCATGTTGTTGATCACAACTTAAAATCTTGTCTTTTATATGTGTAACTGGAGTGAAATGTGCCCTAATTCTCTGGCCCTGTGTAGGTGCACAAGGACAATTTCTGTTTTTGCTTTTTGCCCATCCCAATGAAGGCCTCAACACTTGGTCCAATTCTTCAGAAGAATCCACTTGTGTGTGAATATCTTAGAATGTGACAGGGACATTACTTGACATTTCATGGAGGAGATGATTTGCATATGTGTGTGTGTGATGGTGGTGGTGAGGAGTGGTTCTCTAACATGAATCACCAGCTCTGTCTCAGTAACTACTACTAAGTTTATATTCTCAAGTCCACTGAAACACAGAGCCTTCTGGTTAATAGGATCCACCAATTTTAGAAGGCAGATAGCAATTATCTTTTGTTACTTATGCATGCCTTTGGGGTTGCAGCCAGTACCTAAGTGGTTCATTGACAGGTTGGGTTCCCAGAGGCAAACTCTTAGATGAAAATTTTAGTGTAAGTAATTTATTTCAGGTGTTCCCAGGGGAAACTAGGAAAAGAGTGAGGAGAGTAGAACACAAAAAGGGAAGAAGCCAAGCAAAGGTGGAACCACAGGTGAAGTTCTAGACTTGACCTGGTCCTATGGAGTATAAATTACCTCACAGTTTGTACCTTGAGCCAAGAAGGCTGGGCTTCCATGTTCTGACACCATCAGTCATTGGCCAAGGGCCAACTTGAAGGGTAATAAATGCTTATGTACTTGAGGCTCTGTATATGTGCAGGCTAAGGACTTCCATTGACTGAGGTCCATCCAGAAAAGAAAAGGTACCAGTGTGGGCCCTGAGAGGCATGTACACATTGAAACTGCACAGAAGGGCACAAAGAAACAGGGAGAGGGACCCAAGAAGTTTTAGGCTGAGAACCACCGGTGTCTGCTACCCTTATCAAAGTATTCTTTCCAAAGTGAATGCTCTCTTCAAGAGGAGCTCTTGGGGATAACATTTCTCCATCCCATTTAATTTTTCTTACCCCTTCACCAAAATGATTTCCCTGCTCTTGAATATTATAGTAGGAATTAAGGTAAATGGCCCTTTCAAAATTTCAGAGAGAGAGGGACAGGCTATACAAGTCAAATCTCTAGAAGCTCTTCATCCTCTTGACTCCATTTGAATACTAAACTGACTTCCTGGATTCTGGTCTGGCGCCTCCAAGTGAGTTAGTCATGGTATTTCTGGTGTTTTTCTAGATAATCTATAACTTCACTGGTTTGGGAGTGACATCTTGACAAAAGATTTTCTTTCCATGGTCTTTTTAGGTTTTAACCCTGTTCTGAATGACTGAAATTCATCCTCTCTTATTACTGATGGTGATGTTGGTAATAATAAAAGGGGCAGTTACCATATATTGAGTGTTTCTCAGGCAGTTTAGATATAAATTCTCACTCTGGCCCTGAGAATGGGTATTATTATCTTCCTTTCATGGATGAGGAAACTGAAGTTAAGTAGAGAAAAAAAACCCCAACATTCTCCAGGATCTCTCTACTCCTTCCACAGAGTACAGGGGGCTGGGCATAGCTAGTTCCACCCTCACCTCTCCTCACATCCCTGCTCTCTCCTGGGCAACTGGCTTTTGAAGTTTACATAATCCAGGCAAAGTAAAGGCAAATACATGTTTGTTTTCTTCAAGGTCAGTAGTAGGTTCTCTTGTTTTGTGGGGCCTATTGACAAATGATAATCCATTGTCTGACCTCTATATGTAGACTGTCAACTAATAGCAAAAAAGATAGCTATTCTTTTTGCAGCCTAATGTTTTTTTGAATTGATGGTTTCTGTCCTTGTTAGAGGCTCTTAGCATATCAAAAAGGTGTTTTCAAAATCACTCTGAGAATACAAAGAGCAAACACAAGCACATTTTGATGTATTCATAATGAGGCTATCTACTTCAGTTAATAAACAGGCCATAACACTAAGAACAGAAGTGGCCCCCAAATTGTCCACACAGATGAGTCTAGTGATGTGCAAGGTCCATGGGAGCTTGATATTTCTTCGATGCCATGACTCCTATGGCACTGTTGAGAGTTAGAGCCTGGAAGAGATCTGCATGGGGACCAGGCTTTTATTTTCTTTTTAAAATCTACATTAAACAAGCTTTAGGTTATTTTAATTTTCTTTTCAAAATCTACAGTGGAATTTGATTCATCTGTCCCTCGAAGTAACAACTTTATTTACCACCATCTCATGATGAACTGGTTATCAGTTGGGTAACAAACTGTGCCAAACTTATGAAGTCTTTAAGAAGATATTTTATTATCACACAATTTTGTGCATCAGGAATTTGGGCAGAGGTCACCTGGGTGATTCTTTTGCACTATGTGGCATCAATTACTCAGCGGACTTCAGTTTACACTTGAGCTGGGGAAGTAACTCAGTGGATGGGGTAAAGTGAAGAATGAGTACAGCTGATGTAAGAATAATAAACTGGAATATCAGATTGAGGGAGTCTGTGAAGGCATCAGAAAAGGGTAATAAATGGGAAGAATGAAAGAAAAATTAAGAAATATGAAGGCTAGAGGTAGAAATGTCAATAACTCTCTTAAAAATATTTACTTATGCTAGAGAAAGAGAGAGCAAGTGAGAACATGAGTGGGGGGAGGGCCTGAAGGAGAGAGAATCTCAAGCAGACTCCCCATCAGGTGCAGAGCCCAATGTGGAGTTGGGGCTAATCTCATGATCCTAAGATCATGACCAGAGCTGAAACCAAGAGTTGGACACTCAACTGACTGAGCCACCCATGCACTCCAGAAACCCCAGAAAGAGAAAAAAAGAGTTAATGGAAGGGAGAAAAGACCTAAAGCAAAAATGGTGGATACAAGTTTTACATACAGAAGTCAATAGCATTCTCCTGCAAAATATAATAAAAACTAATTAGAACATATAAGAAAATAAGATACATTTCATTATAACAACAAATTATAAAATGCCCAATAATCCTAATAGAATGTACAAGATTTTCAAGTAGAACAATTTTTTAAAGTTGTAAGTTAATAAAAGAAAACTTAGTAATCAGGAGATATAGTATATTCAAGGTTGAGGTCATGTAACATGGTAAAGATGTATTTGTCCCCCCAAATTAATCTTAAACTCAATGCAAATCCAATTAGAATTACTAAAGGATTCTTTGATGAACTTTGAGAATATAGTTTTCCAAAATTTAGATGAAAAAGTAAGTCCATGAATAAACATAAACTCTTATCAAATACTGGGATATATTACAAAGAAAGAAAAACAAGATGGTACTGGCACAGGAAAAGAGAATTGACTAATGAAAAAATATAAAGAGCCTGGAAATAGATCCACACACATATGGGAATTTGGGATACAATAGTTACAGCATTATAAATCAGTAGGTATAGGATAGATTATTAATAGATGATCTTGGATAAACTGTTTCTCTACAGAGAGAAAAAAATAAAATTGGATCACTAATACAGTATGGACCTCAGATGAGTAAAAGATTTAGACTGATGAAAATAAAATTATAAAGCTAAATATAATGCAATATATGATAATATCTTTATGACCTTGGGTTGTGGAAAGACTTACAAAAAAATCAGATTCCCCAAAGCACAAACCATCAGGTAAAACTTCATGTGTTGGAATTTTATCACAAATTAACTTTTTTTGTTAAGCAAAATTTGCCATAAACAAGTTAAAATATGATGCTAGATTGAGATGAGATATTTGCAATTTCTAAAATATAAGAATATGTTATGTTAAAATATAAGAATATGTTCTATACATAGAACATAGAGGACGTGTCTGCAAATACACAAGGAAAAAAAGAAAACCCAATAGAGAATTGGGCAAAGACAAGGAATAGGTAATCCAGAGAAAGGGAAATTAAATGGTTAAGAAGTATATAAAGAGATGTTCAATTTTTTAATAATTAGAGAAATGCGAATTAAATTTATGAACAACTCTAATTTTGCCAAACATCAAAAGTGAGAAAGTCATGGTGAGGATGTGGAGCCCATGGTGGCAGGAATTCTTATATATAGTCATTTGAGGAGTATCCATCCTGACAGTGCTTCATGACATTAAATATGGATGTACCTCTAGAGCTCACAAGCCCATTCCTGTGTATATACCTCAGAGAAACTGGCACAGAACCTTAAGGAGACATGTTTGAGGAAGCCCACAGCAACATTTTTATTGGGCAACATTTGGTTCTTGATAGATGACAGTCTCTAAGGGAATGGGACCTAAACTGCGGTATAACCATTTGGTACATTATTATAAAAAAAAAAAAAGAATTAATCATCTAGATTAATAAATAACAATATGGTTAGAATTCAAGAACAGTATAAGTAAAAAAAAAAGCTAATTCATTATGGGATTTAAATCTAAATCTGGTATCATTTGTGAAATTTTGTAAAACACAAAAATATTTTAAGGATGCATATTAATCTAATATATATGAGGACAGTATATTAGGGGCTACTTTAAATACAGTGAAGTAGGTATCTAAAGATGGGGACAGGGAATGCAATGTGGACAGAGAAACAAAGCAGACAGATGATGAAATAAAGCAAAGTGAATAAACTAGGGATGATGGTGTACCATAAGCAGAGCACCATTAACTTAATTCTGTGTACCTAAGATAAGGAAATGAAGACAAAAAGAAAAAAGGTAATAAGAAAAAGGACAAGAGTTGTCCTTTTTACAAGGACAAGTTGTCTTGTACAAAAAGGACAAGAGAGTGAATAAGCACCATGGCCCCTTGTGGAGGAGGGAGGTCCAAGTCAAAATCCAGGCTCTGTCCTGACTGGCAGAGCCAATCAGCAGCTTTCAGTTCCCTAAACTTCTGTGATCCTTTCCTTCCTTCCTTCCTTCCCTCCTTCCTTCCTTCCTTCCTTCCTTCCTTCCTTCCTTCCTTCCTTCCTTCCTCCCTCCCTCCCTCCCTCCCTCCCTCCCTCCCTCCCTCCCTCCCTCCCTTCCATCCATCTACTCATCCATCCACAAGAAATTTCCCTTCAGGGTTGTTGCTGCTGATGATAATGGGGACAATGACAGCTATACTTGGTACAGAGTATTAGAGATATTGACAAAACAGAAGATAAACCCAATACTATTTTTACTAAAGCCTCCAAAAAAAACCCATACAGTTCTCTTGACTGCATTCCAATTTCCATTAAAACTAAACTGTTTTTGAATTTATTTTTCATGACAGTCATAGGCACAAGAGTCTATTTTTTAAAGGATTTATTTTTATTTGTTGAAAGGCTTTATTTATTTATTTATTTATTTATTTTGAGAGAGAGAGAGAGAGAGCAAGCAGCAGGAGGAACAAAGCGAGAGGGACAAGAAGACTCCGTGCTGAGTGCAGTACCTCATGTGGGCTCAAGCCCATGACCCTGAGATCATGACCTGAGACAAAATCCAGTGGGATGCTTAACCAACTGAGCTACCCAGGTACCCCTAAATATTTTGTTTTTAAGTAATCTCCACACCCAATGTGGGGCTCAAACTCACAGCCCCAAGATGAAGAGTCGCATGCTCCACCTACTGAACCTGCCACGTGTCCCCAAAAGAGTCCATAAAAAAAAAAAAAAACTGTTCTTAATCTAAAACTTGATTTAATCATGGACAGTAAGGATTGAGCCGTTTTGTTTTCTCTGTGTTTCACATCTTCACTTTTCACTACCTTTAACATACTGTCAAACGAGAAACTGAAAAGCTACTTGAATGTGAAGTCACACCAAGTGTATATTTTCTCCTAAGGACTCCGCTGTCACCTTGCATTTGGAAACCTGTGTTGACTGATGTGTGTTGAGAAGCTCTTCTTATGAAAGCCCATTTGCAACTGTTTTGGGAAATGTGAGATATAGATTCCTTTCTACATAGGAAATAGACACAATCAGTCGGTGATATTTGAGATTTTCAGAAATTAAAAACCATATGCCAAGATTCTGATGATTTTTTTTTATGGCAATATCTGTCTTCAAATTCAAGAGTAAGGAAATTATACCAAATACAGGATTGTGAGAACTCTAGTCGTTTTTCCTTACTCCATGAGATGCTGCTCCTGAAGCATATTCTTTTGGGGATAGTTGTATAGAAAGAGGGAGATTTGGGGATGGGATACAGAGAGAACAGACACCCAGAAACACCTAATGTTGCTCTTGCTTTTAGAACCCTTTAAATATCTCCCTTATCACCCATTTTCACCTCGGCCTTGACAGAGTTCTGAGAAAGCATTGGTGCTTGTAGTTTTCCTACTGTGCTAATAATAGAGAACTGGCTTTCCTAAGGAAGACAAATAATGCAAATAAGAATTATTCTTTCTTTAAAAGTCCCTAATTTTGTCTTTGGGTATCTGTGTCTTTTGAGTACAAAATGACACTAAAAACATGTCTTAAATTGTTCCCAAAGAGACTACATTCCTGAAATGATGGTCAAGTTATTAAAAAAAATCATCAGATTTTGTTTTTATTTTTGAAAAAATACATACACATCTATATGTATGTACATGCACACACATGTACATGCATGTATATATACATATATTTGTACATATACACATATAAACGTACACAAAACAGTTTGAATTTGTAAAGCATGTGCATATATACATAGAGGTACACACATAGACACTTGCAGATACACATGCATACATTGTATAGACCTAAGTATATGTGCACAGATACACATACATGCAGATGCACGTAGGTATACAGGTACATATATAAATTCATGTGTATATACATGCATATATATATTCTAACTTACAAACCAACCTAAGCCCATTTAGTTTGTTAAAAGTTCTTTTTGAGGCTTTTTGTAGCGTCTAGTAGTTAAAGGAGGCAAGGGGATGCTGGTTCAGTTTCCTTGGATCAGACTATTTGTTCCTGTTTCCTGGTGTCCCATTCAGTTAGTAGTTGAGCACTCTTAAAAGTATCCTACTTGGATGATAAATTGTATGGCTATTCTGCTTTGGTCTCCTCCCTGACAACCTCCTTACTGAGTAGTATATTACATTGGAAATAAGTTTCATAAGTTATCATTGTATTTCTTCATATGGTATAAGCCTCATAATATATTATTATTTTTGATAAGTTAAAAAATTAGAAAATACAAGTCATATATTATTTATATACTAGCCATGTACAGCTCTCTTCATTCTATTACATAGATTTGAGTTTCTATGAGGTTTCCTTTTATTTCAATCTGAAGATCTTCCTTTAATAGTCACATTTCTCTCTCTCTCTCTTTTGTTGTCTAATAAAAGCCTTTATTTTCCCTTCATCTATAAAGTATACTTTCACTGAGTATAGAATTTTAGATTGATAATTTTCCCCCCCTTTATTTTAAAGGTGCCATCCTATTGTCTTTTTGGCTTCAGTTATTTCTGATGATTAGTCAGTGTAATTCCCCCTTTGCTTTTCTTTAAGTAATGTGTCTTCTTTCTCTGACTGCTTTCTAAGACTGTCATTTCATCACTGGTTTTCAGCAATTTGATTATGATGTGCCTGTTTGGGGTTCGTTGAGCATATCGGATCTCTGTAAGTTCACAGTTTTCAACAGATCTGAAAAATTTTGTCCATTAATTCTCTTATTCTCTTCTTCCATCCCTTACTGAATCTCAATACTTTAATTTCACATATACTAGAACTCTTGGTACTGTTCCATAGGTAACTGTTTGCTATTTTTTTTCTTCTTTCTGTGATTCAGTTTGGATGGTTTCTTTTGCTGTATCTTCAAGTGAGTGTAGTATTTAATTTGATATTAAGTAAATACTGTAAACATCATTTCAGATACTGTACCTTTTATTTTTAGAAGTTCCTATTTCTTATAGGTTCCATTTCTTTATTTTGTTTATGGTTTTCTTTAAATATTAGAACATATTTATAATAGCTGTTTTAAAGTTTTTGTGTACTAATTCCTTTCTCTGGCATTCTGTGGCTTTTTCATTTGATTGGTTTTTTTTGTTTTGTTTTGTTTTTTTGCTGGTTATGGATCACATTTTTCTGCTTTTTAACATGTCTAGTAATTATCGATGGGATGCCAGACAATGTAATATTACATTATTGAGAATCAAAATTTTGTTGTCTTTTTTAGAAAGAATGTTAAATTTTGTTTTGTCAGGCAGATGTCAGGCAGTATGATACTTTTGAGGCTTGTTCTTAATCTTTGTTAAAGTGAGTTTTGTGTAGTCGTTACTGTACGACTAGTTTAACCTCATTATTATTATTATTATTACTATTATTTTAGATTTTGTTTAAATTCAAGTTAGTTAACATATCATGTATTATTAATTTCAGGGGTAGAATTTAGTGGTTCATCAGTTGCATTTAACACCCAGTGCTCATTATATCAAGTGCCCTCCTTAATGCCCATCACCCAATTACCAAGTCCTCCCCCCAACCTCTTCCCTAGCAACTCTGAGTTTGTTTCCTATAGTTAAGAGTCTCTTATGGTTTGCCTCCCTCTCTGTTTTTATCTTATTTTATTTATGTTTATTTATTTATGTTTATTTATTTATTTTATTATTTTTTAATCTTATTTATATTTATTTATGTTCATCAGTTTTGTTTCTTAAATTCCACATTTGAGTGACATCATATGGTATTTTTCTTTCTCTGACTGACTTATTTTGCTTAGCATAATACCCTCTAGTTCCATCCACATTGTTGCAAATGGCAAGATTTAGTTCTTTTTGATGGCTCAGTAATCCACTATCTTCTTTATCCATTCATCAGTCGATAGACATCTGGGCTCTTTCCATATTTTGGCTATTGTGGACATTGCTGCTATAAAGATTGGGGTGCATGTGCTCACTTGAATCACTATTTGTGTATCTTTGAATAAATACCTAGTAGTCCAATTGCTGAGTTGTAAAATAGTTCTATTTTTAACTTTTTGAGGAACCTCCATACTGTTTTCCAGAGTGGCTGCACCATCTTGCATTTCCACCAACAGTGCGAAAGGGTTCCCCTTTCTCTTCATCCTTGCCAACATCTGTTGTTTCCTGAGTTGCTAATTTTAGCCATTCTGATTGGTGTGAGGTGGAATCTCATTGTGGTTTTGATTTGTATTTTCCTGATAATTAGTAATGTTGAGCGTTTTTTCGTGGGTCTGTTAGACATTTGTATGTCTTCTTTGGAGAAATATCTGTTTATGTCTTCTGCCTATTTCTTGACTGGATTATTTGTTCTTTGGGTGTTGAGTTTGATAAATTCTTTATAGATTTTGGATACGAGCACTTTATCTGATGTGTCATTTGCAAATATACTTCCCCATTCCATAGGTTGCCTTTTAGATTTGTGGCTTGTTTTCTTTGCGGTGCAGAAGCTTTTTATTTTGATAGATAAATAGTTCATTTTTGCTTTTGTTTCTTTTGCCTCTGAAGATGTGTCTAGCAAGAAGTTGCTGTGGCCACAGTCAAGGAGATTGCTGGCTGTGTTCTCGTCTACGATTTTGATGGATTCCTGTCTCACATTTAGGTCTTTCATTCATTTTGAATTTATTTTTGTGTATGGTGTAAGAAAATGGTCCAGTTTCATTCTTCTGCATGTGACTGTCCAGTTTTCCCAACATCATTTGTTGAAGAGACTGTCTTTTTTTCCATTGAATATTCTTTCCTGCTTTGTCAAAGATTAGTTGACCATATAGTTGAGGGTCCATTTCTGGGTTCTCTATTCTGTTCCATTGATGTATGTGTCTGTTTTTGTGCCAGTACCATATTGTCTAGATGATTACAGCTTTCTTAAAAAGATTTTATTTATTTATTTGATAGAGAGAGAGAGCACAAGCAGGAGGAGTGGCAGGCAGAGGGAGAGGGAGAAGCAGGCTCCCTGCTGAGCAAGGAGCCCGATGTGGGGCTTGGTCCCAGGACCCTGGGATCAATAACCTGAGACGAAGGCAGACACTTAACTGACTGAGCCACCCAGGCACCCTGATGATTACAGGTTTGTAATACAGTTTGAAGTCCGGAACTGTGATGCCTATGCTTCAGTTTCTTTTTTTTTTCCCAACATTCTTTTGGCTATTCCTGGTATTTTCTGGTTCCATATACATTTCAGAATTATTTGTTCCAGCTCTCTGAAAAATGCTGGTGTTATTTTGATAGGGATTGCATTGGGTAGTATAGACATTTTGACAATATTTGTTTTTCTAATCCATGACCATGGTATGTTTCTCCATTTGTTTGTGTCTCCCTCGATTTCTTTCATATGTGCTCTATAGTTTTCAGGGTACGGATATTTTACCTCTTTAGTTAGGTTTATTCTTAGGTATTGTATGGTTTTTGGAGCAATTTATCATGCTAATGGGTAGCAAAAGAAAGCTGGAGGTTTATCAGACATACTTATATCAGACAAACTAGGTTTTAAACCAAAGACTGTAATAAGAGATGAAGAAGGATACTATATCATAATAAAGGGGTCTATCCAACAAGAAGATCTAACAATTGTGAATATTTATGCCCCTAACTTGGGAGCAGCCAAATATATATATCAATTAATAACAAACTTAAAGAAACTCACTGATAATAATACAATAATAGTAGGGGACTTTAATAACCCCACTCACAGCAATGGACAGATCATCTAAGCAGAAGATCAACAAGGAAACAAGGGCTTTAAATGACACACTGGACCAGATCGACTTCACAGATATATTCAGAGCATTTCATCCTAAAGCCTCAGAATACACATTCTTCTCGAGTGCACATAGAACATTCTCCAGAATAGATCACATACTGGGTCACAAATCAGGCCTCAACTGGTACAAAAAGATTGAGATCATACCATGCATATTTTCAGAACACAATGCTATGAAACTTGAAGTCAACCACAGGAAAAATTTGGAAGGACCACAAATACTTGGAGGTTAAAGAACATCTTACTAAAGAATGAATGGGTCAACCAGGAAATTAAAGACAGATTAAAAAAAATACATGAAAGCAAATGAAAATGAAAACATGACAGTGCAAAACCTTTGGAATGCAGCCAAGGCAATCCTTAGAGGGAAGTATGTAGCAATACAGGTCTTCCTCAAGAAGCAAGTAAAGTCTCAAATACAAACCTAACCTTACACATAAATGAGCTAAAAAAAGAACAGCAAATGAAGCCTAAAGCCAGCAGGAGAAGGGAAATCATACAGATTAGAGTGGAAATCAGTGATATAGAAATAAAAAATAAAAACAGAACAGATCAATGAAACTAGGGGATGGTTCTTTGAAAGAATTAGTAAGATCAATAAACCTCTAGTCAGACTTAGCAAAAAGAAAAGAGAAAGGACCCAAATAAATAAAATCATGAATGAAAGAGGAGAGATCACAACCAACACCAAAGAAATGCAAACAATTATAAGAGAATATTATGAGCAATTAATTGCAAGCCAACAAATCGGGTAATATGGAAGAAATGGATAAATTCCTAGAAACATAGAAACTACCAAAACTGAAACAGAAAGAAATAGAAAACCTAAACAGACCCATAATCAGCAAGGAAATTGAATCAGTAATCAAAAATCTCCCAACAAACAAGAGCCCAGGGCCAGATGGCTTCCCAGGGGAATTCTACCAAACATTTAAAGAAGAGTTAATACCTATTCTTCTGAAACTATTTCAAAAAGTAGAAATGGAAAGAAAACTTTCAAACTCATTCTGTGAGGCCAGTATTACCTTGATCCCCAAACCAGACAAAGACCCCACTAAAAAGGAGAATTACAGACCAATATCCTTAACGAACATGGATGCAAAAATTCTCAAGATACTAGCCAATAGGATCCAACAGTACATTAAAAGGATTATTCACCATGACCAAATGGGATTTATTCCTGGGTTGCAAGGGTGATTCAACATCCCCAAATCAATCGACATGATACATCATATTAATTAAAAAAAAAAAAGGATAAAAACCATATGATCCTCTCAATAGATGCAGAAAAAGCATTTGACAAAGTACAGCATCCTTTTTTAATTAAAACTCTTCACAGTGTAGGGATAGAGGGAATATAGCCATATATGAAAAACCCATAGTGAATATCATTGTCCGTGGGGGAAAACTGAGAGCTTTTCCCCTAAGGTCAGGAACAGGACAGGGATGTCCACTCTTACCACTTTTGTTCAAAATAGTACTGGAAGTCCTAGCCTCAGCAAGCAGACAGCAAAAAGAAATAAAAACATTCAGATCAGCAAGGAAGAAGTCAAACTTTCACCCTTCATAGACAACATGATACTCTATGTAGAAAACCCAAAAAACCACCAAAAAAATTTGCTAGGGCTGATACAGGAATTCAGCAAAGTTGCAGGATATAAAATCAATGCACAGAAGTCTGTTGCATTTCTATATACCAATTATGAAGCAGCAGAAAGAGAAATCAAGGATCGATCCCATTTATAATAGTTGAACCTCATTATTAAGGCATGGCCCTTCTGGGGTCTCTTGAATGTACCAGTGCTTCAGTGAAGTCTCCACATTGTCTGTTTGGAGTTTGGATATTTCCCAGCCGCATGTGAGCATAGAGAATTATTCAGCTTACAGTTACCCTTCATTTTTCTGACTCAGGAGGCTGCCTGTGCAGATTTCTTGAGTTCTTTCTTTGTGTAACACCTTCCTCTCCAGTATTCTTTCCTAGAAATTTCAGCTTCTCCATGGTTCTGATCAGCAAGGCCACTGTGGTTTGTTTAGGGTCCCCATTTCTGTGCTACTTTCTGGAAAGTGCTTCCAGACAGAAAACCAGGGCAACACGTAGGATTCATTTTATTTGTTTCCCTGGACTCCCTGTTTTTCCTGGGCTCCCTGTTTTTCCATGTCTGCAGGCAATTACTTAATTGTTTATATTGGGGGGACAGTCAGATACTATTTAACCCATCATAGCTGGAAAAAGAAGTCAAACCCACTAATCTTATTAATGAAAACAATCTTTAAAAACTGTTTAGATCACTAGAGGAATACAAATCTTTGTTTTTGTTCATTGAGTTAGGGAAAATGCTAAAAATACTTGTTTTCACATAGTTGCTCAACAAATATTTGTTAAATACATGAATAAATCAATATAATCTACTTTTAAACTAATATGACCATTGCTATTGATCAGAAAACAAGACTAATGATCTGATTATATTAGCCTGTTTATGGACTGTGAGCTTTTGATTAGCACTTTTAAAAACTATTTATTATTAATAATTATTTAAATGCTAAGGAATTTCAAATATTAACTAACCCGCCCATACCAGGTACTGGAATAAGCTAAAAATATTGAATGTGTACATATAAGTCACATTATGTATGTTAAAGTCTTTTTAAAGAAAAGTACAGACAATATAAAACACAGAACAAAAAGGTAAAAAATTCTTTCTGCCCCTAGAAATTCCTACTCTTTCACTCTTCTCCATAATTATTACTATTTTTTCTTACTGGCCTATGCATATATGAATTAAATATACATGTCTAATCTTCCTTTAGTCCCATAAATGATTGCATATTATGCAGACTAAACTATACCTTTTACTTTCCTATAATTATATATGTTAAAGAGAATTTCATAAATCATCACATTGTTTTAACAGCTGCTTAGTATTTTACTGAATAGATATAGCATAATTTATTTAAAATATTTCCTGTTGATGGATATTTAGTTTTTTCCCCAGTTATTTGCCATTACAAAGAGTGCTATAATCAAAAGCCTTGCATATATGTCATTGTATTTCATGTGCCACAGTTCCATCATACAATTGCAGAAAGCAGCAATAAAAATGTACCTGAAACTCAGGTAATGAACAAGTAAGCCTTCAATGCTATTGTCCTTTATTGCTACATAATAATTGTATCTCCCAGGTTCAAAGTATTATAATAAGGAACTTCAGGCACACAAATTACCCCCAAACATTAACACTGCTTTATAATACACCCTTACTTCTTCTCAATGGGCTCTGTAAAATAACGTGTGGAATTACTATGGTAAAAGTCCTTTTTACTAAGAAAATAAATTACATCCTTGAACTTCTTTGGTGTCTAGATTAGAAAAGAAGAAAACTTGAAACTGTGAGCCTGTGTGTGTGTGTGTGTGCATGCGCACGCATGCATGCATGCAAACAAATAAACAAGTAATAAATAAGTAAATAAATAGCCCTCATATAAATGAAGAGCTAGAATCTTGTTTGCATTTTCCTTATTTTTTGTCTACTGTGTAATTCATTGAAGTAGGTGTTTGCATTCACAAGAGAATTGCATTTCTCTTGCCTTACTTTCTCATTAAGTTGTCTTGGAATGCTACCTCTGACAGAGGGAACTCTTGTTCATAATTCTAGAACATATGATAGCCACATGCTGATAGAATTATGGCTACAGGTTTTTCCTAAGAGGAGGCACAAATATTCTTTCATATGTTAAAACAAAAATCTAACTCTCCCAAAGAATAATCGTAGGTCATGAAGTCCTTCAAATACTTTTCTTGTTCACCAATTAACATCTTTGTGTATTGAAGAAATTCCCAGTGGAAGCTTAAAGACATTATTAAAACAAAGCAGAAGCTTAGATTTTGTAATGTAAAAATACTAGATAGACACATGAGAGCCTGGACGTGGAATAATTCTTAACTACTCACAATTAAAGGTCATTTGGTATGACATTGGAAATGTAATTTTCTTAAGGCTTTGATCCTTAATTGTTTTTTCCTTATCAACACCTGGAGGGTTCCCCAGACTTAATATTCTTCAGTGTTCCTTGTATAACAACTACCCAAAATGTTGAGAGCAGGTGATTTTGGAAATGTTTTATGAAGAGGGAGAAGAGCCACAGGGCCAGTTCTCTGGGAGACAGTCTGCTGGATTTTGAGTCCAGGTCTTGGCACATCTTAACAATGGGGAGAAATCTAGGATGTCTACAAAATGAAGGAGGAGAGATAGAGACCCAGATTTTCTGAAAAGCCAGTGGAACCACATAGCTGTAGGAAAAATAAGGTGACATTCCAGGAACTGCTTCTGTTGATACTCCACTTGTACCTTCACTGCACTGGGGTCTGTGGTAGATTATGATTTGACCAGTACTGTGATGTCCAAATAATTGGAACTTACTGAACAAAACCTCTCACCTGCCATCCAGCTCTACAGCAATGACAACTACAAAGAGAAATCTAACAGCAAACCATTCTTATTATTTAACATTTATAAAATGTTAACAGCATGCTTGGTGCTGTGAAAAAATGAGGAATACAGTATTGAGATAGCTTGATGAGTTTATGTTGTCAAGTAAATAGTGGCAGCTAGAGCATTTAAGCTACCCTTTGAAAGGGATGGGCCAAATGTACTGAATTCAGTGGTTTGTTTTTCTTTCTCTTCTTGCTCTTTCAGTGTTCTTCTTGGATGTCTCATCCCACAGCTCAGTGGTTCTTGAACGTGGCTACATATTGGAATCATCCAGGGAGCTTTTAAAAAATAACATAGCTGACTGCTTCTCATCCTCAAAGATTCTGAAGCAATAGATCTAGAGTGTGTTCTGCGCATCAGTATTTTTTAAAGCCCCCTGTGTAATTCCCCTATGCAGCTAAGGCTGTGAATCACTTTTGTGGTTTTGTTATTGTTATTGTTGTTTATTTTTTAATCAACAGCCCCTGATAGCACTCCAGTTGAAACAATCTTGGTCCCTATTTTACTTTTTTCCTCTTATCTTTGTGCCTTTTGAAAAGAAAAAAAAAAAAAAAGAAATGAACACTATTAATCAACCCCTCTTTTGCCATAATATTAATGGGAGAGGGCTCTTGCCCTTCTGCCATGTGGCGTTTTAACTAGGGTCCTCTGGAGACAATGACTTTTTTCTATTCGAAGCTGTGGGTTTAACGGTACAGATTCTAAGTGAATTGTTTGGATGTTAAGTCTCTACTTAATTTGTGAATCACATTCTATCCCTTACTCTGTTTGCTTGGAACAGTCAGGTAAGAAAGACCTCTGTTAAGGTCTCCATATTGTGCTTCCCAACCAGCTTCAGGTAATTGTTCTGGGTTAGAGAGATGTCCTTTTTTCCCAGCTCCTTTTTAAGACCCGGAGAGACCAGATCAGATTACATCTGCTCCCTTGACCCCTCTACATCCTTTTCCTTTCTTTACATTGTCGAAAGAGCATACTGGATCATTTGTAGGCTCTGGGATGGCATTCTAAAAGTAGTTGTTAGGTTAGGGTGTGGGCATCCTAAGACATACCTACTGAATGTAGGCTTATGTCTAACTCCCATCTTTGAGGAGCAGGTTGGTGTAGTAGTTGCCTCTTACTGTATAACAGATTATCCCACAACTTATCAGCTTGAAATGAAAAACACTATTATTATCTCAGTCAGTTTCTGAGGGTCAGGAATTCAGGAAATGGTTTAGCTGAGTGATTCTGGCCCAGGACCTCTCATGAGGTTGTAGTTAAGTTTTCATCTGAAGGCTTGACTGGGGCTGGAGGATCCTCACTCACATGGCTATTTGTAGGCCTCAGTTTCTTGCTGGCTCTTGGTCACCAGCCTCCATTTCTTACCACATGAGGTTTTCTGTAAGGCTGGACATGACATGGCAGCTGGCTTACCCCAGGGTGCATATCAAAGACTGAGAGTGAGGGAGAGGCCAAGATATAAGGCAAAGTGCTTTTTATAATTAATCTTGGAAGTGATATACCATAATTTCTGTATTTTATTGGTCACACAAACCAACCCTTGTACAATGTGGGAGAAGACTTTTTCTCATTGGTGTTGTTCTATCACTGAATTTTTAAACTTTTTTAAAGAACAGCTTTATTGAGGCATAATAGATAAGTAATGTTTAAATGTACAAATTCATTAGTGTTAGCATATGTTTACACACATGAAATGATCACTAAAATCAAGATAGTGTATTTTTCTATCACCCCTGAGAGTGAGAGTTTCCTGGTGGTCTTTTGTAATCTCTTCCTCCAATCCTTGTTTGTCCCCCCATCCCTAGCAACTACTAATTTCCTTTTTCTCACCATAGATTAGTTTGTTTTTTCTACAGCAGACTACCTCAACCTCAGCCTCAGTGCTATTGATATTTAGGAGCAGATAATTCTTTGTTGTAGAAGACTGTCATGTACATTGCAGGGGGTTAATTAGCATCCCTTGTCTCTATCCACCAAATGTGTGTAGCACCCTTGCCCCATTTGCAACAAACAAAAATGTCACCAGATATTGTCAAATGTCCCTTGGGGGGCAAAACTGACCCTGCTTGATACCCACTGTTCTAGAATTTTATACAAATGGTATATGGTATATACTCTTGTGGCTTCATTGCCTCAGCATAATTAGAGATTCACCCCAGAGGGATCCTTTTCATCAGGCTATCTGATCAGAAGAGTCTCTGAGAGTGAATTTTTTGTAGTCAAAGTAGATAGTATGTAGAGCATTGGCAATGTAGGAATCAAAAGTCTTAGGTTCTGATTCTAGCATTTCCGTTTATTAGCTGTTCTGTATTAATTATGTAAAAATATTTATTTTGCTCACTTTGCAAGATTACTGTGAGGATCAAGTCTGAACTATATAACATTAAAGTTCTAGTATTTGCTTTCATTTTGGAGGGTCTATGAAAATATATTTTTTTATCAAATAATCTAAACTGTCATCCAATTTAAATTTTTTATGGAATGCTTGCATCTATAGAGTGTCCTATGTACTGTGACACAAAAATTTGTTTGTTCCCAAAGAGTCTACAAGACATTGTGATTAAAGAAGACAATAGAAATATGGATGAAGTGCCAAAGTAGCAGAGAGAGGAAAGAGTGATGGATTCATTCAGGGAAGCACTAATACAAAGATTTCTTGGAGTACGTAAAATCTGGGCAGGATTTTGAAGGATGAATGGGATTTTACTGAGTGGACGTTACAGAAGGGAATTCCATTAGAATGATAAAAATGCAGGCAAGGAGGCATAAAATATCTTGGTGTATTTGAAGAACTGTGAGTAGCCTAGTATTGCTGTAGTATGAAACGAGATTGCATCTGAATGGTGGGATGTGAGTAATAAGCAAGAATCAACTATGAAGGAAATATTTTATCATACTAATGAGTTTAGACTTTATTTTACAAATGGCAGGAAGCTAGTGAAGTGTTTTAAGCAAGAAATGCAAACTGGTTAGTGTTTTAGAAAGATTGCTTTGGTACCATGTGAAGAATTGATTTATTGAGTTGATTTTTTTTAAAGGTTTTATTTATTTATTTATTTGACAGAGAGAGAGAGAGAGAGAGAGAACAAGTAGGCAGAGAGGCAGGCAGAGGGAGAGGGAGAAGCAGGCTCCCCACCGAGCAGGGAGCCCGATGCGGGGTTCGATGCGGGGCTTGATCCCAAGACCCTGGGATCATGACCTGAGCCGAAAGCAGCCGCTTAACCAACTGAGCCACCTGGGCGCCCCTTGAAGAATTGATTTAAATGCCTGTTTTCATATCTGAAGTCTGGGGATTTTTATTTCATCAATATTTTATTGTTTCATTGTTATAAATTAACATTGACTTGTGCAATTATGTTTCATTACTAAATGACAAAAAATGACTTCTTAAAAGAGAGAAGCAATTCCTTAGTATAATTTTAATTTAAAGAGCCAGATTAAGTATATAGAAAAAAAGATTTTTTTTTTTTAAGATTTTATTTTTTTATTTATTCATGAGAGACAGAGAGAGAGACAGAGGCAGAGGGAGAAGCAGGCTCCCCGCGGAGCAGGGAGCCCGATGCGGGACTCGATCCCAGGACCCTGGGATCATGACCTGAGCCGAAGGCAGACGCTTAACCGACTGAGCCACCCAGGCGTCCCTATAGAAAAAAAATTTTTTAACGGGTCTTTAGTTCAGTCATGACAGTTTGAAACTATTCTCTGCCCACATTAAAACATTAAAAGTCCCCTGTGGCCAAAAGGTTGGGGGGAGCGTGAGACCATGAACAAAACAGCTCCAAATGTAGTGCACATTGAAATCTTCTCCTCTAGGGAGAGGGAAAGGAACGAGTTGCCCTTTAGAAATAAGACTCACGACCTATTCCATATTGAAGAGAGAAACAGGATTTACAAGGCTACAAACTCTTTTCTTATTTTCAAAAGGATAAAATTCTCAACTAACAGGGATCCTTAATATTTTATCCTCCTGGACAGATATTGAGACCCCTTTATAAATCTGCAATGTCCTCTTGTACATATCCCACCCTTTCTTTTCCTATTGAATGTCATGAGATCTCATTTTTCTTAACTGAATGTCATGTCAAACCCCCTCCTCTACAGATCACAAAGCAAATCTTGGAAAATCACAGACTGTGCTCAGTATCAACCAAGCCTGTCATGTAGTAGTGTTAGGGAACTGGAGCATTGTGGTTTCTTTCATTGCTTCTTACTTCCTGCAGGGCAATTTGTATAAATAGCAAAGTCTTGTTTTTATATTCTGAGCCTGAGTTAATTTTTCTACAACAGTACTGATTAAGCATAGGGTGTGTGGGGCCCTTCATTCTCCTGGGACGGAAAACTGAGAATGGGAAAGCTTAAGACCAGAGAAAGGGAATTAGGATGAGAGAAAAAATGGGGAAAAAATCTGGGTATGTAGGAATGAAACTTAGCCAGACCTGAATTTTTGGCTGGCTGAGGGATATTCCTGGAAACTTGACTTTTCTTCAGTTAGTTTCACCTTAAACACTTAGGGTCATGTTGCATTATTTTGTTGTGCTTGTTGAGTATATAAACAGTCTCAAGAATAGGAGAGAGGAGGCCATGAGGCTATAAAAATTGCCCCAAGAAAATGTGAAGGTGAGCGTATATGCCTAGCAGAATCCTCATTCCGGGAAGAGAGGTAAGTGGTATTTACCTATGTTATTCTCATGGGGAACTTTGGAGACCTGAAAAGCTTGATTTCCATCAAGGAGCATATAATTTTGTTTCTACAAATTTCCAAATATGTGCTGTTAAAGGATTTCTCAAGCCTTTAACCATGGTTGTGGCTAATTTCCCTAATTGTGTTACCATCCTGTTTTTAATACACATACACATGTTGCATGAAATCAATAGAAAGAAATGGTACTCTAGGATAACATAAAGAGATGGGGATGAGAACAAGGAAACATGATGAATGTCTTCAAATATTTGGTGGGCCATCATGAGCTAGAAAGATTAGGATGTTCTACATGGTTTCCAGTAGTAGAACTAGGACTAGAAAGCAGATACTGGGTCAAGATAGGGAAGACTTCTGTAGGTTAAACAATTTCAGCTGGTCACAAGTAGCTTTTTATCATTGAATGTATGTAAATTGAGGCCTAATGACATCCTGTTAGGTTACAAGGGAGGCTTTTAAAACTGAGTCAGATTGGATGTCTTCTATGTCTTTTGAAAATGTACTGTTCTAGAATTCAAACATAATAAGCTCAATGTCAACATTATGCACTATGACCTTTTTTTTTTTTTTTTTGAGAGAGAGAGAGAGAAAGAGAACCTGTAGTTGGGTGCTTGGGGGGCAGAGGGAGAGAGAGAGAGGAATCTTAAGCAGGCTCCATGCCCAGTGTGGAGCCAGATGTGGGACTCAGTCTCACAACCCTGAGATCAGGACCTAAGCCAAAATCAAGACTTGGATGCTTAACCAACTGAGCCACCCAGGCACCCCTAGGCACTATGGCCTTTATATAACTTTTGTATCATTGGAGATAATGAAGGCACTACTATTTTTGTTTGGATAATGAGATGTCCTCCTTTCTCTATACTGTTGTCATTTTTTTGTACATGTCCCTCAACTATTTTAATTTATTCTTTCATTTGTTTATTTGTTCATTCATTTATTCAACAAGTATTGCTGAGTTCCTCATCTATACTAGATACTGTGCTAAGAATCCAAGATGAAAAAGACACTGTACCTGCCATGTCCTCATGAAGATGTGAGTCTACTCAACTGTGAACAGTTTGGAGCTTTACATTTAAAGGTATGTGATGCTTTTAGCTTGTTTATTGGTTGTTTAGACCCTCAAAATATAGTGTTATTTATGCACCCTGATGGTTTTAAGCAAGGATCAACTCAAACCAAATGTCTCAAGAATTCAGTGAGAAGGCATTTGAGAGACATCATTCAGTACCATATTTAAATACTTTTTGACCATGACTGGATGGTCAAAGTTGTCCATGTCGGTGCTTAAGGACATAGGTTCCAGTTCAAATAGCAAGGTTCAAATCCTACTTCCTCTGTTTATTAGCTATGAAACTCAGCTACTTAACCTTTCTGTGTCTTGATCTTTTCATCTGTAAAAGGGAATTATAATAGAACCTACCTAGTAGGATTCTTATGCACAATGGAGATGTTTGTAAACTGCTTACCACAGTGTTTCACACATAGTAATTTCTCAACAAAGATAAGCTATTGTTATGGTACCTTAAATGAGGCTGTGATCTGTTCATATTTCTTTTTTTTTTTTTAGCACTTATTAAATTGCCTTTTACTAACTATAGTTATTTGCTTAAATGTCTATCTCACTCACTCAACAGTGACGTTTCTAAAAGCCTTAGTCTTTAGTGTATCTTAATGTCACAGTGCTTTCCAACATTGTTCATATCAAGGCAAATACTGCAAACCTTGATTTTTTTTTTAATTTTTTTTTTTGTATTTTATTATGTTATGTTAGTCACCATACAATACATCATTAGTTTTTGATGTGGAGATCCACGATCCATTGTTTTCATATAACACCCAGTGCTCCATGCAGTACGTACCCTCCTTAATACGCATCACCGGGTTAACCCCTCCCCCCTCCCCCCTCCCCTCTAAAACCCTGTTTGTTTCTCAGAGTCCATAGTCTCTCATGGTTCATCTCTCCCTCCAATTCCCCGCCCCCCATTTTTCCCTTCCTTCTCCTAATGTCCTCCATGCTATTCCTTATGTTCCACAAATAAGTGAAACCATATGATAATTGACTTTCTCTGCTGGACTTATTTCACTTAGCATAATCTCCTCCAGTCCCATCCATGTTGATGTAAAAGTTGGGTATTCATCCTTTCTGATGGCTGAGTAATATTCCATTGTATATATGGACCACATCTTCTTTATCCATTCATCTGTTAAGGGCATCTCGGCTCTTTCCACAGTTTGGCTATTACGGACATTGCTGCTATGAACACTGGGGTGCATATGGCCCTTCTTTTCACTACATCTATGTCTTTAGGGTAAATACCCAGGAGTGCAATTGCTGGGTCATAGGGTAGCTCTATTTTTAAATTTTTGAGGAACCTCCACAGTTTTCCAAAGTGGCTGTACCAACTTGCATTCCCACCAACAGTGTAAGAGGGTTCCCCTTTCTCCACAACCTCTCCAACATTTGTTGTTTCTTTCTCTGTCCATTTTTGCCATTCTAACTGGTGTAAGGTGGTATCTCAGTGTGGTTTTGATTTGGATTTCCCTGATGGCTAATGATGATGAACATTTTTTCATGTGTCTGTTAGCCATTTGTATGTCTTCTTCAGAGAAGTGTCTTTTCATATCTCTGCCCACTTTCTGCCTTGATTATTTGTTTTTTGGGTGTTGAGTTTGAGAAGTTCTTTATAGATCTTGGATACCAGCCCTTTATCTGTAGTGTCATTTGCAAATATCTTCTCCCATTCTGTGGGTTGCCTCTTCATTTTGTTGACTGTTTCCTTTGCTGTGCAGAAGCTTTTTATCTGATGAAGTCCCAAAAGTTCATTTTTGCTTTTGTTTCACTAGCTTTTGGAGATGTATCTTGAAAGAAGTTGCTGTGGCTGATGTCAAAGAGATTACTACCTATGTTCTCTTCTAGGATTTTGATGGATTCCTGTCTCACATTGAGGTCTTTCATCCACTTTGAGTTTATCTTTGTGAATGGTGTTAGAGAATGGTCGAGTTTCGTTCTTCTGCATGTGGCTGTCCAATTTTCCCAGCACCATTTATTGAAGAGACTGTCTTTTTTCCATTGCATGTTTTTTCCTGCTTTATCAAAGATTATTTGACCATAGAGTTGAGGGTCCATATCTGGGCTCTCTATTCTGTTCCATTGGTATATATGTCTGTTTTTGTGCCAGTACCATGCTGTCTTGGTGATCACAGCTTTGCAATATAGCAAGAAATCAGGCAACGTGATGCCCCCAGCTTTGTTTTTCTTTTTCAACATTTCCTTGGCGATTCAGGGTCTTTTCTGATTCCATACAAATTTTAGGATTGTTTGTTCCAGCACTTTGAAAAATGTCTTTGGAATTTTGATCAGGATGGCATTGAAGGTATAGATTGCTCTGGGTAGCATAGACATTTTAACAATGTTTATTCTTCCGATCCATGCGTGTGGAATATTTTTCCATCTTTTTTGTCTTCTTCAATTTCTTTCATGAGTGTTCTGTAGTTCCTAGAGTATAGATCCTTTACCTCTTTGGTTAGGTTTATTCCGAGGTATCTTAGGGTTTTTGGTGCTATTGTAAATGGAATCGTTTCTCTAATTTCTCTTTCCACAGTTGCGTTGTTAGTGTATAAGAAAGCAACTGATTTCTGTGCATTGATTTTGTATCCTGCCACATTACTGAATTGCTGGATGAGTTCCAGTAATTTGGGGGTGGAGTCTTTTGGGTTTTCCACTTAAAGTATCATGTTGTCTGTGAAAAGAGAGAGTTTGACTTCTTCTTTGCCAATTTAAATAGCTTTTCTTTTTGTTGTCTGATTGCTGTTGCTAGGACTTCTAGTACTATGTTGAACAATAGTGGCGAGAGTGGGCATCCTTGACGTGTTCCTGATCTTAAGGGAAAGGCTCTCAGCTTTTCTCCATTGAGGATGATATTCGCTGTGGGTTTTTCGTAGATGGATTTTATGCACTTGAGGAATGTTCCCTCTATCCCTATACTCTGGAGAGTTTTAATCAGGAAAGGATGTTGTATTTTGTCAAATGCTTTTTCTGCATCAACTGAGAAGGCCATATGGTTCCTCTCCCTCCTCTTACTAATGTGTTCTATCACATTGATTGATTTGTGAATGTTGAACCACCCTTGCATCCTGGGGATAAATCCCACTTGGTCGTGGCGGATGATCCTTTTAATGTATTGTTGGATCCTATTAGCTAGGATTTTGTTGAGGATTTTGGAATCCATATTCATCAGGGATATCGGTCTGATATTCTCCTTTTTGATGGGGTCTTTGCCTAGTTTGGGGATTAAGGTAATGCTGGCCTCATAGAATGAGTTTGGAAGTTTTCCTTCTGTTTCTATTTTTTTAAACAGCTTTAGTAGAATAGGTATTATTTCTTCTTTGAATGTTTGGTAGAATTCCCCAGGGAATCCATCAGGCCCTAGACTCTTGTTTTTTGGGAGGTTTTTGATCACTGCTTCAATCTCGTTACTGGTTATTGGCCTATTCAGGTTGTCAATTTCTTCCTGTTTCAGTCTTGGCAGCTTATAGGTTTCCAGGAAGGCCTCCATTTCATCCAGATTGCTCAGTTTATTGGCATATAGTTGTTGATAATAATTTCTAATAATTGTTTCTATTTCCTTGGTGTTAGTCGTGATCTCTCCCCTTTCATTCATAATTTTATTAATTTGGGTCCTTTCTCTTTTCTTTTGGATAAGTCTGGACAGTGGTTTATCGATCTTATTAATTCTTTCAAAGAGCCAACTTCTAGTTTCGTTGATCTGATCTACTGTGTTTCTGGTTTCTAATTCACTGATTTCTGCTCTAATTTTGATTATTTCTCTTCTAATGCGTGGCTTAGGCATCGTTTGTTGCTTTTTCTCTAGTTCTTTAAGGTGTAGAGTTAGTTGGTGAATTCGGGCTTTTTCTATTTTTTTAAGTGAGGCTTGGATGGCTATGTATTTCCCCCTTAGGACCGCCTTTGCAGTATCCCATAGGTTTTGGACTGATGTGTTTTCGTTCTCATTGATTTCCATGAATTGTTTAAGTTCTTCTTTGATTTCTTGGTTGACCCAAACATTCTTGAACAGAGTGGTCTTTAGCTTCCAAGTGTTTGAATATATGCCAAATTTTTCCTTGTGATTGAGTTCCAGTTTTAGAGCATTGTGGTCTGAGAATATGCAGGGAGTAATCTCAATCTTTTGGTATCAGTTGAGACCTGATTTGTGACCCAGTATATGGTCTATTCTGGAGAAAGTTCCATATGCGCTTGAGAAGAATGAGTATTCTGTTGTTTTAGGGTGGAATGTTCTGTAAATATCTATGAGGTCCATCTGGTCCAATGTATCATTCAAAGCTCTTGTTTCCTTGTTGATTTTCTGCTTAGATGATCTGTCCATTGCTGAGAGTGGAGTATTGAGGTCTCCTACAATTAACGTATTGTTATCACTATGACTCTTTATTTTGGTTAATAGTTGGCTTATATAGATGGCTGCTCCCATGTTGGGGGCATAGATATTTACAATTGTTAGATCTTCTTGTTGGATAGACCCTTTAAGAATGATATAGTGTCCTTCTGTGTCTCTAGTTACAGACTTTAGTTTAAAATCTAATTTGTCTGATATAAGAATTGCTACCCCAGCTTTCTTTTGAGGTCCGCTGTCATGGAAGATAGATCTCCATCCCTTCACTTTCAGTCTGGATGTATCTTTAGGTTCAAAATGAGTCTCTTGTAGACAGCATATGGATGGGTCCTGTCTTTTTATCCAATCTGCAACCCTGTGCCGTTTTATGGGAGTGTTTAGGCCATTCACGTTGAGAGTGATTATTGAAAGATATGAATTAATTGTCATCATGTTGCCTGTGAAGATGTTGTTTTTATAGATTGTCCCTGTAAATTTCTGTTGTATATCACTCTTGGGGTCTTTCTCCTTTTATAGAACCCCCCCTTAATATTTCTTGCAGGGCTAGCTTAGTGGTCACATATTCTTTCAGTTTCTGCCAGTCATGGAAGCTCTGCATCTCTCCATCCATTCTAAATGAAAGCCTTGCCGGATAAAGTATTCTTGGCTGCATGTTCTTCTCATTTAGTACCCTGAATATATCTTGCCAGGCCTTTCTGGCTTGCCAGGTCTCTGTGGATAGGTTTGACGTTATTCTGATATTCCTCCCTCTGTTCATAAGGAATCTCTTCCCCCTAACTGCCCTTAAGATGGTTTCCTTGGTTCTAAGATTTGCAAGTTTTACTATTACATGCCGGGGTGTTGGCCTGTTATCCTTGATCTTAGGAGGGGTCCTCTCTGCCTTTAGGACTCGAATGTTTGTTTCATTCCCCAGATTAGGGAAGTTTTCAGCTACAATTTGCTCAAATACATCTTGTAGTCCTCTCTCTCTGTCCACTCCCTCCGGGATTCCAATTATTCTGACACTGGAATGCTTCATGGTGTCACTTATTTCTCTGATTCTATTTTCATGGATTCTGAGTTGTTTTTCCCTGGCCTCCTCTTTTCCCTTTTTATCTATTATATTGTCTTCCAGGTCACTTATTCTCTCTTCTGCCTCAGTTACCCTAGCTGTTAGATTATCTAGATTGGATTGGATCTCATTGATAGCATTTTTAAGTTCTGCCAATTCACCTTTCATTTCTGCCCTTAGAGACTCTATGTTGCCATTAATTGATTTCTCCATTCTAGCCATTGTCTTCACAATTGCTAGCCTGAATTCCATCTCCGACATCTTGGTTATATCTGCATCCATTTGTAAATCTGCAGCATAAGTCATAATCTCTGAGTCTTTTCTATTTTGGGGGCTCCTCCTCCTAGTCATTTTGTTGATGGGTGTTTGAGGGAATGTATAGAGTCCAAATTACTGACCAGAACCCAAGCAAGATGCACCTGTTTTCTTGGGACCTTAGGGTTGCTGGCCTCTTGTTTTCCCAGCCTGTCTTCTGCAGGAGGGGCCTGCCGAGCTGTTACTCAGGCAACCCTGTTCCGACGGAGTTGCCCTGCGCCCCTGTAGCGGGGGATGGGCTCAGCAGGAATCAGTTTTTGGGGCTTTTGTTCTCTGGCAGCTTTCCCTGGCAGCTTTCCACGTCTCTTTCGCGAGTCAGAGCAGAGAGATGGTTTCCAACCCTCTGCCTCAGAGCAGAGAGATCACAGTCTGTTCTTCAGTGAGCTCTCCAGGACACACTATCTCTGTTTCTGTCCGTGCTGCTATAAACTGCAGCGTCCTGGGTTGTGTGCCCCTCCGCAGCACTCCCAGTCCTGCCTCCAGGTTGGGCCCGTCCCTGCCCTTTGTGCTTCTAAAACCGCCAGCCACTCCTAGTTCGCTTGTGCGCGTGATCCTACCACTCCGGATTTCCAACCTGGGGGCTGCCCTAAAGTCCTTTCCCCACCGCTACCGGTCTGTGAATCTGTGCCCGTCCACAGCACACAAAGCTGTCGCTCACCAGCGGTGTAGGATCCCCACGGCCATGCACCGTCCCGCTGCTGTTTATCCTCCGATATCTGCCCGCAGAATCACGGCTCTCTGCTTCATACCTCAAAACCAACCGCCTGTGATATTCTGTTTGTAGAGATCCAGATCTTCTTACATCTCAGGCTGGTTTCGTGGGTGCTCAGAGTGGTCTGGTAGATATCCAGCTCAATTCCGGGGACCAGTTGAAATAGGGTCCCCTACTCCTCCGCCATCTTCCCCCCCGCCCTGCAAACCTTGATCTTTCAGTGACCCACCAGGGAAATGAAAAAGGCTGATCTGACTGGAAGTGACCAACCTGTAGGTTCTAAAGACTCCACACTCTGTCCATCTTTCCTGAGGGCTGAGAGCATCAATCTCTTGGAGCACTAGGCACTGTAGCACATAGTTTGGAAAGCTCTGGCTTTACTCAGTGCTCATCATGGTGGTAAGCAAGGAATAGTCCAGTAACTGTTCTGCTAATTTTTTTTTTCTGTATTGAAAAGACTTCTACTCCCAGCTCCATTCTTGTGCTTTAAAATTTAAATGCTCTTTTTCTTCTTTCTGAGTGTAAATCCTATATTCTGAAATCTTAAGCTTCTTTCCCAAAATTTCCTCCACAGGAAATGTGATGCCTGCGCAGATGCCTAGGGGTTTCTAAAGGGGTTTAGGTCCTCAGTTTGCTAATTACCAATTGTATGTACATAGTAATTTTATAATGGGATCATCAGGAGCAAGATATAAGGATATACAATATCTAGGTATAAAGATCTATCCACTGTAGCTTAAAATTTTATGGTAATTGTTAAAGAGAGATGCCTATTTTCCTACTTCTCTGTAGTTCATGGAGAGGGGTTTTCTTAAATGTTTAAGCTTCTTGCCTCAGACATTAGTTCTTGCCATGGAGGTGGGATGAAGATGAGCTAAATAGTTGGTGGATGAAAGGCATTGATTCACAACTTTGTACTGGATCATGCTAATATATAAAAGTTCTTGGGTATGGAGGGTCCTTTCTCTTGTTGCTATTCTCTTTCCCCCTAAAGAGGGCTAGGCACTGATCCTTATGAAGTGTGTACGTTCTTAGACTCAAACTCTTTTTTTTTTTTTTTTGAGAGAGAGGGGGTGGGAGAAGGAGCAGAAGGAAAGGGAGAGAGAGAATCTTAAGTAGCTTCTGTGGGGCTCCATCTCACAAACCTGAGATCATGACCTGAGCTGAAATCAAGAGTTGGACGCTTAACCGACTGAGCCACCCAGGAGCTCCAACTCAAACTTATTCTTAAGTAGACTGTTTCAAGGTATAATCAGGGGATGGAAGTTCAGGTGTTTTAATAGGTCTAGTTGGTTCTTACAATAATCCACTGCTTTATCAGAAATTGGTTGACATTATGGCTTCCACTTCTCTGATTACTGTATCTGTATCCCAGTCGATTCTTGAATCAGGCAGAAAACAGTATTGTCATTTATTAGGCCTTCTAAGATGCCAACAGTAGTCAATTGCTATTTATTAATATTCAATCTGAATTTTTTTCCTATTTATGTATTTTTTTTTGATGTAGTGTTCCATGATTCATTGTTTGCATATAACACCCAGTGCTCCATTCAATACATGCCCTCTTTAATACCCATCACCAGGCTAACCCACCTCCTCACCCCCCTCCCCTCTAGAACCCTCAGTTTGTTTCTCAGAGTCCATAGTCTCTCATGGTTCGTTTCTACCAAACATTTAAAGAATTAATACCTATTCTTCTGAACCTGTTCGAAAAAATATAAATGGAAGGAAAATTTCAAACCTCATTTTATGAGGCCAACATTACCTTGATCCCAAAATCAGACAAAGACTCCATCAAAAAAATGACAGCAATCTGAATTTTTTTAAAAAAATCTTTAAAATAGAAGTGATACATAAAGATGGTAAAATATTTCTACCATACACATGAATAAAGTAAAACATAAAATTCTCTCTCCTTCCCCTTGCCCTTCTTCACAAAGTTAACTACTATTAACATTTCTGTGAATCTTTAGAGAAGAAAAAGCACATATGCTTACATAGGGGTTTTTATATGCTTTAGAAAATGTACACAAAACTTTGGTTTAGGCAACAACTTCTTAGATAAGACACCAAAAGTGAAAGTTATAAAAGAGATAAGTTGTGTTTTAAAATAAAAAAACTTTTGTGCTTCAAAGGACATCATCATCAAGTTAGTGAAAAGACCCGCAGAATGGGAGAAAATATTTGCAGATCATGTATCTGATTAGGGACATATATTCAAAATATATGAATATATGACCACAAGTAATAAAAGACAGAGGACCCAATTTAAAAATGGGCAAAGGATCAGAACCAACATTTCTCTAAAGAAAATATATGGATGGCTAATAAGCACATGAAAAGATGCTCAACATTGTTAGTCGTTAGGAAAATGCAATTAAGACCAAAATGAGATGTCACTTCACACTCAGTAGGATGGGTACATTAAAAGGATGGACAATAGCAGATATTGGTGAGGGCATGGAGAAATTGGAACCCTCATGTGTTGCAGTTGGGAATGTAAAATGCAACCACTTTGGAAAACAGTCTGACAGGTCCAGAAAATGTTAAACATAGGGTTACCATATAACCCAGTAATTCTACTTCTAGATATATACTCAAGAGAAATAAAAACATATGTCTACACAAAAACTTGTACACTAATGCTCATAGAAACATGATCCATAACAGCCAGAAAGTAGAAACAATCAAGATGTCCATCAACAGACAACTGGATAAATAAAATATAATATATCTATACATTAGAATATTATAGGGCCATAAAAAAGGAATGTGGTACTGATATATGGAACAACACGGATGAACCTTGAAAACATGGTAAGTGAAAGAAGCCAGTAACATAAGAGCATATATTACATGATTCCATTAATATCAGATGTTCAGAATAGGCAAATCTATAAAAAAATAAAGTAGTTTATTGTTTACCTGGGTCTGGATGAGGGAGAATTGTGAGCAACTGTTAATGGGAACAGAGTTACATTTTGGGATAATGAAAAGATTCTATAATAAAATTGTGGTGATAAGTATACAACTCTGTAAATATACTTAAATACCAGAATTGTACAATTTAAATAGGTAAACTTATGTATATCTCAATAAAATTGTTAGAAAGAAACAAAAATGCTTGCATATATAATCATGCTATACACACAGCTACCCTACTTTTTCATTTAACACAGTTTAGGGTATTTTTTTCCCTATAAGAACATATAAAGTTGCATATGTTTTTAAAATGGTTATGTAATTGGGGTGCCTTGGTTAAGTCTTCCTTTGGCTGAGGTCATGATCTCAGTGTCCTGGGTTGGAGCCCTGAGCCAGCCTCTCTGCTCAGCCTGTAGTCTGCTTCTCCCTCTCCCTCTACTCCTCCCCCTCCTGCATGCTTGCACGCAAGCGCTCTCTCTCAAATAAATAAATAAAATCTTTAAAAAAATAAATATTTATGTAATATTCTAAGTTTTGGGACACCTGATTGTTTTCTGTAATTTAAATTTTACATCCTAGAGTTTCCTCAAGTTAAAAGGAGTCTTGTTCTTGGCCTGTCCCTATTCTATAAATGACCACAATTAGGGCTGAGAAGCATTTAGAACTGATAGAACAGAACATTAGGGAAAAGAGAGGAGTGGGTTTTATCTCTGCTGATGAGACCAAGAGTATTGGAGAAGAGGCAGAACAGCTGCAGGCTACTCATTGCCTCCTGAGCGTGTTTTCTTGTCTGACCATGTAGTTTTCTAGATATTAAAATTGGGCCACCCAGTCTGCCCCCAATATGATGAACTTCTTCAGAGTAAACTCCATGCACTTGTGTGGCTGATGATTTTGCTTTTTATTTAGACCTGCTTTGCATTTCTTTGTAGAAGTATATAGGTCTTTAATATTTTATATCTCATTTTAATATTTTTGCTTCCTTTCCTATCTCAGGTCTGTGAGCTTATTTTTAGTCATAATTGAGTCCTTGAAGGTGATAACTATCCTTTCTTTTATAAATATTTAGAAATATATTTTGCTGGTTTCCGATAAGTCCTTTTATCAGGTTAATATTTCTTCTATTTCATGATGAATAATTTTCTTAAAAATCAGGAATGGATATGGAGTATTACCTGACTTGTGGGGACGTCCATCATAATGGTTGTATATGTGTTTATTTTTTTCTCCTTTAATCCACTCACGTGGTGAATTGCATTAATGCATTTCCTAATCTATTTTCAATCATTCACTTGGCATTCATTTCACACATATTTATTTAGTGCCTTCTACATGGCAGATGCTGTTCTGAGCACCAGTGTTAACAGTAATAAGCAACACAGACATTATTCTTTAAAAACATTGCTAAATGCAATCTTCAAACATATAAATGTTTTACATTTAGATTTGAGAATTTATCTTGAGAAATATTTAAATGTACACATAAAGATATCTAATAAAGGATTATTACAACACTGTTTATAAATATTAACATGTCCATTCATAGAATGTTGAAATATATTTTGGTTTCTCCACAGCATATAATAATATATAGTAGTTCAAAAGAACCAGGTAGCTCAGTACACACACACATAAAAAGATTTTTAAAAAATCAAGTTGCAGGATTTATGTATATGTTGTATCGTGTCTTTTTTGTAAAAATGAAGGAAAAAACCCACCTTTCTGTGTATTCACACTTTCTATAGGCATAAAAAATATCTGGAAGGACATGAAACAACAATCTATTTACAGTGGATTGCTTTGGGATATAAGCTGAGGGGTGGGGACCAGGAGGACAGATTTTCATTTTTCAATGTATAACTTTTTGTGTTGATTCCTTTTTCCTTTTTTTGCAACAGGCAGATATTGTAACTGCAAAAGGAGGAAAAGTAAAGGTAGAGTTAAGAATTGGAAAGAGGGTATACAAGAACATTTTGAACATGACCATGGATTAATACTCAATTGCAAGCAACAGAACTATCATAGCTAGTTTTAAGCAGAATAGGGTTTTTACTATGTGTGAGATATTGTCAGAAAAATTATTATTGCAAGCACCAAAGGGACAGGTGGTAGGTGGAATTTCCAGGAACAGCTCCTGGCCCCAGAATCATACTGTCTCCCTTGTAATCAGTGCAGTTGCTACCACTGCTGTAAGAACCTGCTGAGGCAGGAGGCTGGGGAGCAAACACTGCAGAAGCACACAGCCTCTTCTGTGATTGGCCTCCATTTGCACCCCACAACCTGCCTCCCCCCCAAATCAACTCACTTTCAAATGCTAGCCTCATATGAGGGCATCTGATTGGCAGAACTTAAGTGTCATCTAGAACCCTAGTTGCAAAGGACTCTAAAAATAGAATTTTCAGCTTTCCAGACGCTATAGCATAGGAAGATGTGCTTGAAAGAGGCTGGAATATACATTAAGCAGGCAAGCCACACACACACTATCTACCACAATGAGCAAATAGCACATTGCTTTTCAAATACAAGAAATGACTATTTTCACTGGCAAAATCATTTTGCATGGTATAAGAAATATATATTTATTGTAGAAAAATGAGAAAATAAGCAAGCACAGGTAAGAAAAAGGTAAATAAAAATTATCTGAAATCCTACCATCCATTGTTAATATTTTGAGGTATGACCTTTCAAACCCCTATACACACAATCCCCCCAACCGCCCCCACACTTAAAAAAATATAGAATCCTTTTGCACATTGACAGAATCTGTTTCTAATGTGTAGCAAAGCTTGATGCAATGTTTAAAAAGTGAAGTTAATTAAAAATCATAAAACATGTATTGACTTAATAACTTAATTTAAAAACTCATTGAAGTAATAGACACTGAGTTTTAAAAAAATGAAATTCACTTTTAAGTAATTTTCATCAAGTCAAAATAGGCTATCTTTTCTTCATTTTAATGAACTTTAATTTTTGTCTAAATAAGGGTTTTTTAATTAACTTTTTTTTTTAATTTTGAAGAGCATTCCTTAATTCCTTTTCTCCCCAGTATTAGGGAAATTCTGTACTCTTCCCAGTTTTAAAACAATGGAAGGAACTATCTAGATCAGTCGTTAACCACCCACATGACCCAGACAAGCCAAAAAAACCTCTCTACAACTTTGATTTCAATGTTTGTAAACTGAAGAGGTTGAACTAGGTTCTTGGGTCCAGATCTGTGAGACTAAACATTCTGTGAAGAGATTTCCATCCTTAGGTAAAAGTTTCAGTCTACAGAATCCTGGCTTTGATATCCGGCCCACTTATCATGGACCAGGTGACCTTGAGTTCATTATGAACTGCTGGATGCCTGCATTTATGAATCTGAGCACTGAGATTAAAAGTAGTTCCTACTTACCTCCTGGTGGTTGACAAGGCTGCCAGCTCCCTTGCAACAAATGTCCTATATGCATATTATAACTAATTAAAGTAAGGACAGTAATGTGGTCCAAGAGGTAGCTAAGCAGAGTTCTTTAATTCTGGTGTAGCTTTTAACCTTGAGATGACTCTGTGAGATGTAAAAGCAACAATGACAAAATTTTGAGATAACAAAGAGCACAGGAATTTCAGATAATGAATGGATGATAGGATCATTCCAAATGAAAAGTTTACCTGGCAATATATATTTCTCTATCTGTAAATCTACCCATCTAGTGACTTATATTCCATATGTTTACATATATCTGAAAGGGTTTATACAAGTTAAATGGGCTTATCTCTGGGGATGGAGCTATAAGTAATTTTCTGAAATTTTCAAGTTATTAATTAAATAATTTACTTTTACTGAGCCGATGATATTTTTGTATCTAGAAAACATACAATCAAGTAGGTTTTTTATTTTATGTTTTAATGAAAACTATGTTTGTTGTATATGTTCTGAGGCTACAGCAGGTAGATGGGGTTAGAAGGGAAGAAAGAGAATATACCTGTTATTCTTCCTGTTGTGATGGAGAGATTGAGAGAGAGAGCGAGTCAGTGAATAGAGTTCCAAGAGCCTGTCAGTCATTCATGACTCTAATTTCTCACTGTTAGATGACCTTAACCTTTGCACGTGGTTTTAGATTTGTCTGTAGGAATCAATGTCCTTTTCTCAAAACTCACTTGTCTTCCTCGAGTCATACTTTCCAATCTTTTAATAGGTGAAGAACTTGACTCATTCATTCTTTCCTTCATCTTCCTCATGCAATGACCATTTAAACCCATCTTGTTTAGCTCTTGCAGTAAATGGTTCTAGTATTGCCAAAGGGTCAGGATGACAGAGTTCCCTGTGAAGCTTTCTGCAGATGTCACCGGGACTATTTCAACAGACTCTGGTTTCTCACTGTCTCCAGTCCCACCCCCTAATCCTTTTTATAATCTCCTTTCAATTGTTTTCTGAAACACAGCTCTTAATTTTTGCACTCCCTTACTCAATAATCACAAGTGCATCCCCAGCATAGGAAAACAAAATAACAAATGAAAAAACAAACAACAAACAAAATTTCCACCAAAGAAATCCTCTAAAGTCTTTAGGTGGTTTTTCAAGGCCTTCCTTGTCTGTACCCCAACCTATCTTTCCAACCTTATTCTTCCTTCTATAATCCTTTCCTTTCCTGCTTTTTACCTCTACTCATGCCAGTACCTTGCACTGCCCTTCTTTATCACCTCCACACATCCATATCCTTGTCATTTAGGACTCAACTCAAACCCCTAGGAAGCTGTTCCCAATTTCCTTTCTTGAAATACTATACCTTCCTCTCAGATCCCATAACATTCCATCTTCTCTTCTCTTGGGCACTTGCTACCTTTCATGTGTATTGTGGTTATTTGTGCTGAGAGCCCAGCCATAAATACACTCTGTCTTTGAACTGACTCTATTTTCCATTTTAGGCTTGTAATAAGTATGTGCTGTTGAAGAATTGGATCCAACATTTTTCTGGGTTAGATTCCACCAGGATAGCTATATGGTGGCTGCCCACTGAACTTTTAAAAAAATTAACTTTCCCAGGCCACAGAGGTACCTTTTAGTGCTATAATTTATTAAATCACCCTCTACCAGCTCAGCTATTTTCTTGAAGATGAGTTGCTCATAGTTAACACTGCACTGTCTTTTGGGGAGATGGTGAGCTCTTTCTTGGTATGAGCCCTTAAATACACATGGATGATTCCAAAGCTAGAAAATCGTAAAGTAGTTTATCATGGCTTTTGAAATTACAGGCAGTGGAATAAATTTTAAACCTATCACATTTTCCCCACTTTTTCTGCTCTGCCTCTCGCCCCTCTGATTTATTTGTTTATACTTTTTTTTTTTTCTTATACAGGTTGGCTCTAGGCTATTTTTTAGAGTGATTCCATTGGGGTAGCTGCCAACTTCTATTAATGACAACCTGTGAGTGCTTGAGGAGGTGGGTGGGAGCTTGCTGAGAAAGAGGCAGGGGAGGTTTTTTGTTTGTTTGTTTTTTTCTGGGAGGGGGATGTTTCATCAAGGATAGTGGAAGACCAGATTGCCTTTCCCCAGAGCTGTGTCAACCATCCACCCCTCCCCTGTGTGGATACCCTGAATCAATAAAGGAACCCTAAAATCAACAGATGACCATGAAATGACCAATATAAAATTTCTCCACTCAGCAACATAAAGTTTCAAAGTAGAAGATAGGGAAGTATAAAGAAAGTAACATTTTTTGAACAACTAGGTTTATGATCTGAGATTTGGACCCGTTACGTATATCATATATGTCACTCTTAGATGATTTTGTTTGGTTATCCCATGTCCGATAAATTCTGGCTTCCCTAATTATGTTGAATTTCTAGACTGAAGAGCTGTGATTAAGTCCCTGGGTAATGATGATTTCACTAGAGATGTACTATTCTTGGAAACCTTTTCTGAGTAGCCTGGTAGTCTTCCCTTAGCCTTTGACCTTATCACCATGACTCTTTTAAATTACTACAGGAAATATTAATGGGGAGAGAGGAAGAATGGCATTGATATAGGCATGGCGACGTGTTATGGGGTGGTTTGTTCTGGTTATACATGTAGCAAAATTTTAAAAGAAACTTGTAAGTACTTCTATAGTTACAGATTTCAAGATAATTATTCTATGATTTTAATTAAAAATAATATTTAACATTTTTGTTGAATGGATATATGCAACTGCTGCCAAATTGTTTCCACAGAATTAGGACTGGATACTCTTAAGAAAAAAATATTAATTTTTTTTCTTTTTCTTTTTAAAGATTTTATTTACTTATTTGTCAGAGAGAGAGAGAGAGCACAAGCAGGGGGAGCGGCAGGCAGAGGCAGAAGCAGGTTTCCCATGAAGCAAGGAGCCCGATGTGGGACTTGATTCCAGGACCCTGGGACCATGACCTGAGCTGAAGGAGGATGCTTAACCTACTGAGGCATCCAGGGGTCCCTTTTTTTTTCTTCTTATAGTCAAATAATTCATGTGAAATAATCCACATAAGAAAATTAGAAAAAAGAGGAAAACATACAAAAGAAAATAATGCAGCAATATGTAAAACTGTACCCTTTTTTATCATGAGTTTCAGTAGAAACTTGAAAGGTTAAGAACAATATGATAGGTTTCATGTACCCCACATTCAAAAGTGAGATGTGGACTGTGTACGCAGGACCTACTAGGAGATGGAGGAATCGGTCAACAGCATTAATCCAGAGTGATCTTTTATGTGGACAGCATAGAAGAGTTGAGTTGCTTCTTCTTCACTGTAGCCAAGTGAGACAAGGGGTTTCAGAAGACTTACTTGGAGGACTTGACATTCATCAAGAGGTTGATGAACTCAGAACTGGGGCCTGATTCTTTCCAGGAGAAATCCTAAGGTAAGAGACTGACCAGGGACACTGGGAGCAAGCTGCACTTCCTTCAACAGTGGGACAAAGGTGTTCCTTTCTTGGAAACCGGACCCCACTGAAAGGAGCAGATGGGATTATACTGAAATAGACTGTCCAGAATACCATGTGAAAGGACATAGGACTCCAACCTGGATGTGGAGTTCTGGATGTCCAGGGCTATGTGGGTGTCAGAAGTGCATTGGAGGAGAAGTTTTTGAGGGTTTGAGAGGGAGCCATAGTCAGAAGTACCCCAGAGATGAATGAGGAATTTATAAAAGATCCCCATGAAAGGAAGAGTCAACTCTGTGCTGCCATTTCCAGAGGTCCCCAATACCAGATTACAAGTGAGTCATCAGGAAAAACCTTCCCTGTACCTTTACCTCTCCTTGCCCTTCACTCTCAGCCAACTCTCAGGAAGCCACACATTTCAGCTGCCAAGTTATGGAGGATGCAAAGGGAGAAGAAGCCGAGCTGCCGTCCTTTTTCCACCATGCAGGATTTGGTTTAAAGTGGGGCAAGAATTACTGGTCATTATAGGTAGAGAGAACATTGGATAAGAATTTGGAGCTTTAATATTTAATATTGTGTGATTCTTAGGTTGGATTGGACGTTTTATTATCCAGAGAAAGAGAGAATTCCTCTGTTATTTAAGAGTTACCAGAAAAAATTATGGGAACTCTGTGACATTCCATCCAAGGAGCAGGGCATAGTGAACTCATAGAGTGGATTCCCAGAAGCAATACAGAAAAAACATGGTTGGTTTCTGCTTGCTGTTACCCTGTCAATCACCTGAGACACCAACCACCCACGGATAATCAGTGGCTCTTGGTTTCTTTCTTTACAGTCTTTTTCTTTGCCTACATCCATTTCATAAAAACAATATTCTATTGATCACAGTGTATGTTTCCCATTTATTTTCCCTAATCCTTTATTAAAATCTTTTTAAAAAGTTAGACAAAAATAGCAAGGTCCTTTAAAAAAATAAACTGGGGTGAATCTCAAAGAGGTAAGTCACTTTAATGCTATTAATTTTCTGGAAAGGTCAAGGCAATTGTGTAATTGTAGAATGACTATCATTAGAGACTATTACAGTGCTTTGCAAATCAGTTAATTTTACCTGCTGCATTTTGTTGACAGAATGAGGCACTGCAGCATATGAGAGTTTTACACTCCATTTCCGTTCTACATAGAACTTGAAGTGTGTGAGTCCGTGGTCTGTCCCCTTCACCATGAGTCATCAGTCTCTGTTGAAGTATCAGAAAACACCTGATAATTGCAGCAAGACAACAATCTTGGCACTATTTCATTAATTATGTCTCCTTCCCAGCTGGTATTTTTATTTCTGGAATGTTTTGTCTTCCTTGTGTAGACTTCATGCCCCCTGGGCAGGGACCACATTTTCCATTTTGTCTTGTCTTGAGCTATTGCCTAACAAATACTGAAAAATAATTTGAAAAATGGATTTGGTTCACTTAGAATTCATCTACAGAAATTGAGAATGCCACAGGTATTTTTCAGCCTTGTGTCTTACAAGCTAATATGCTCCAAAGTTTTAGCTTGTCCAGCATCTCCTTCTATCAGGGGCACATGGGAAAAGGATTCATGAATTCTTTGTATGTGAGAATGCCAGATGTTAAGAATATTCAAAATCAGAAGTGACCACCCCTTTTAACTAAAGTGTGACTGAGAAATATTGGCAAAGTTGCTTTTTTTTTTCCCTATCACAATTACAAATTGATAGCCTATGATAGGCTTGTTTTATTTGGTTTGCACATATAAAAAAGTCGAATAAGTTGATAATATGTACCAGTCAAGAGGCTCACATAAAAATTTAAGATAAAACAAAAAGAGCTGGAAACTCAAGGTCCATATTCCTGCGTGGCAATAATCAGTTGACAAGCAGTTGATAAGTTTTTTTTTTTTTTTTGGATAGGGCATGAACACTCCATAATGCTATAGTCCTACCACTCCCTAATGTTTACCAACTCTGCAGCAGTGTATTATTTATCATTTAGCATTTCTTGCAGGTTTTTTTTTTTTCTATATCCAGCCTACAACAATCATTCAAATAGCTTGCCTTGCCTGCCCCTGTAAGCATTTTAATTTTCCAAGCTTTGCTCTTACCCATATGGTCTTTCTGATCTGCCCATTTGGTAATTATGAGGAACCATATAGGTATCTAATCAGTCATTGGCATCCCTGAATGGTGCTGATGAAGAACCCCTAAGGCAATGAGATCACAAAAGTGTTTATTTTGAAAAAAGTATTATAAAAGGACTTGAAAACAATATCTTTAAAGCTGCTTACTAATAAAATAAAAACAGATTCCATCTTGAAGCAATAACATTTTTACCATGCTCTGGAAAGCAAGTGGTGCACCATGCTATTGTAATTGAGTTAAGATGCATACATCCAGATTCCAGTTAGAACCCATGCAGAAAGAGGCACCTGTCTGTCTGGATAACTCTCTGGTTGATAAAATGATGCTAAGCTCTGCTTAAGTCATTGCTTATTTAAGTGCTTGGAATTCTGTATTTCTTTTCAAATTCCAGCTGCCAGGAGGGCTAGATATCTTTATAAGGACTTATGAAAGCTAACCAGTCATTCCCAGGTCCCTGAAACTTATGCTGTAGGTAAGCTGCTTATTCTGCCAGTTTAACTTTTCATTAGGAAGTGTAGACATTACTTCAGAATTTTAAGTGAGTTTAGATTTTAGAGGTAAAGTTCTGTTTTATTCTTTGCTAGCCTCTTCCACCTCTAGTGACTTCTATCTCCACAAATTACCTGTCTGTCCCGTTGATCAAGTCAGACAGCAGGGAGTCATCTGCGACAGTTTACTTACCCCCATCAACCTCATCCATTCAAGTCCCGCTGATTCTACTTCTTAAATACTCCTGACTTTTCTGCTTTTCTCCTTAACTATTTTTGCTCTCCTGGTTCAAGCCACCAACCATTCTAGAAAAATCTCCCAACTCATCCCCTAGCAGCCTCTCTTACCCTTCTGCAGACCAGCCTCCACAGGAAAACAGTGGCTCCCCATTACCTTCAGGACAAATGCTACCATCATTAACATCTCTCCAAGACCCTCACCTTGTACACTGGCCAGGATCTCCACTGTCTTCCCAGAATCTTGTCTTTTTGCACCACCTCCATACTTCCTCTCCTCTTCATGCATGCTCTTTGCTCATCCTGGGATACTTTTACCCCCACACGTTACTTCACATCTACTTTTCATCCTAAACCTCCTTCCTTAGCCAGTCCTTCTTTGTACTCATAACTACTCTATCACATTTTAATTTACTTGCTCAATATCCTGTTCTCTACTAGGCTGTGAGGTTCATGATTCTATTTGTGTTATTCACAGTTGTAACTCCAATGCTTAACACGGGGTCTGGTACCTGCTTACTGCTCAAATACATTAAAGAAACTAAACATGAAGCTGTGAGGCCCTGAATACATGAGAAATATGTACAAGAGGTGAAAAAGCTGAGCAAATTCATTATTTAGCACTAGAAAATTGTGCAGTTTTATTACAGAAGGAAGCAGAAAAATCATAAAATGCAGAAAAATAAAGATAATAAAAATTATTCCAAACGTCCCTTCAAGATAAATAAGAAAAACTGCAAATATTTCTGTATATATCATTCTCATGTTTATTCTATGCACATATAGATGTAGGTTGGTAATCTGATTTTTTCACTTAATGCAAACGGTTTCATAAAAACCATTCCTATACCATTAAATATTCTTTCAAACATCATTTTAATACCCATGATATGCATGTTTCATAATTGATGCCCACATTCTTGCCTATCATGGAATTTTTAGATTACTCATATTTTTATTTTTATTTATACCTTAAATATTTGTTTATTAAATGTCATGTCATGTCATGGTTACTCCCTTCACTTTAGGAATGGCGGGAAGGACAGAATATTTTGAAAAGTCTTAATACTAAGAAATCCTACAGCAGAATGGTTAAGGGTATGGACTCTGGACTAGATTTCTCAGACACTCTTTCACTAACCACTTGTGTGACTTTGACCAGTTACTTAACTTCTGGATACTTGAGTTTCCTCATCTGTAAAATGCAACATAATGCCAAATCAGGCTTCCTATAAATCTCATTTGGATTATTTAATAGGCTCCCCCCCCCTTCCTTCAATCCTCCCTTCCCATCCAATTTACAGTCTGTTTTCTGTTGACTTGAAGCATGGCTCTGACACTGGAACTCTACACTTCAAGAAGCACCAGTGCCTTTCTAAGTGGAGAAAATCTGTAGGTTTGTTTTTTCTAAGGAATACTCCTTAGCTGAGCATTCAAGGCCCTCCATGTCTATGCCCTTGCTCTACCTCTTCAGTTTTAATCTTTGTTCCTTATTTGATCTTTGGCATGGCTCTTGTCAGTGCCTTGGCTTGGAATGCTCTTCTTCTCCTTCACTCATCCCTGCTAGGAAGCTCAAAGTTCATAATTCCCTCCCCTTGAAGTACCCTCTTTCCTTCTCTGCATGCTCATAACACTATTTTCCCTTCTCTTAGGTCACTTATGTTTTTTTCACTTGCATTTTGGTTATTTGTGATTTCAGGGAGCTTAACACGTAGTGACATGCATACCATCTGTCTCTGATCTGGCTTGATATTTGCTATAGAACCATGTAGGCAGTAAATATGTGCCAAGTTAATGAATGGATTCCAAAGTGCTTGGGGACTAGCTCCTGCTGTACTTTAGAAGAAAAATGAACTTTTCCAGCCCACAATGCTTAACTCATGTGGTTGGGATGAGAATTAAAGCAATAATTCATGGAGAGCACTTTTATCTAATCTAATTCTGCTTTATGCAGTGCCATCTTTTCCTACTGGTTTCCCCCCCCCCATATATTTCATACCAATGGGCTAACTAATAGTATTTTCCAGCAAGGAAACTTTCTTATAAATAGTTACAGTAGCTATGTCCAAGGCTGTCCTATTGACCTTTTACCTCCACATTTGTTGTTTCCTGGTTGCATTGTGGAATGAACTATCTGTTGATGCATAGTAAAAGATGAGGGTGAGGGCAGGGTCATGCGTACGCTGCTTTGTCTGTCTTGAATAACAGTAGTCGCATGTAGGTGAAGTGTAGCTGCCCAGGATTTTGGTCAGCACCCACTATAGAATTCTAGAGTGAGGGAACAGAGAGCAAAGGAAATTGACATGTCTTCTTACCTTAATTCATGCTGCTTGTGATTCATGAGGCAGATTTTCTTTAGCCCACAGACCTCAGGGTTAGGACAGAGACCACTCGGATTCTGGCATTGGGCTATCCAATAGTCTTAACTGTAAGTGTTACTTGTAAACACTGAGTTTAAGTGGAAAGTGGGAAGGGTGCATTCCAGGTACTCCTAGGTAGATAGATCTCTTTGTCACCTGGAAGTCATGAAGCACAATTTGAAAAGAAAGTTTATTTTTTTATAATTGGGAGTTCGTGTGCATAGCTGTTACAGGCCCGTTATGCCATCATAGCAGCTTGTGGCTTTGTTTTATTTATTTATTTATTTATTTATTTATTTATTTATTTATTTATTTATTTATTTATTTTTAAGATTTTATTTATTTATGAGAGAGAGAGAGAAACAGCATGAGAGGGGAGAGGGTCAGAGGGAGAAGCAGGCTCCCCACTGAGCTGGGAGCCCGATGTGGGACTTGATCCCAGGACTCCGGGATCATGACCTGAGCCGAAGGCAGTTGCTCAACCAACTGAGCCACCCAGGCGCCCCAATGTGGCTTTGTTTTAATACCGAAGTCACAACAACGGTCTGGGCAACTCCCTCTACATATGGCATCCCACTTACTCCATGGCATTTGGATAAATATCTAAATAATTTCCACATGGTGTAGCTTTGATCAAGATGACAATGAGCCTTGTCAGTTGCATTTGGGCAGGAGAGTCCTCCTGTAGTTTGGCATCAGCTATGAGATGGGAGGAAAGAGAGAAAGGTCTAGGTGCAGAAGTCAGAAGCTTAGGTCAAGTTGACCAAGCTTGCAGAGGCTCAGTTGTTGGAAGTCAAAGGATTGATGGAGAAACCAAGATTTTTCTAAGAACTTGAACACAGAACTCTAGGTGGCTATGCCTTTTTTTTTTTTTTTTAATTAATACCCCATTTTTCTACACAAAGAGAATGAAGAGAAAACACACACTGGTTTTAGAACTCAGGAGAGTGGATTCATTTTTCTCTTAATCATCATAAGCCCTGAAACTTGCTTCTTGCTGCACTTTGAAGTATCATAAAACATACATAAATTTCTCATGGCATAAATATTTCTCAAATATTAGCATATGGACTAACTAATGGTACTGAGTTAAAAATTTTAAAATCAAGCAAAGAAAAACAAAGACGTTGATATTATTGCTTTATAATGAGGGTTTGAAACTAGTAATTTAATCATTAACTGGTTCATGATTACAAAGCAATCAGAAAGCATAAAATGCTATGAAAAGACTTAGAAGAAACACAGTGAGGTCAGACGGTGCCTTTTAAGTACATTCAAGAAGCAAATGTATGAATATGGCTTGGAATTTTCCTTTTCATAAAGAAAGGACTTTGGAAATTCTTAAAATATTGTCCCTTCGGTATAGAGCTTTATCTTCTGCCTTTCTTCACCTCCCCACCCTCCTGTGTTTTTATTGAAACCAGCGCACACTGGTGGGTGGGAGCCAGCCCAGTCTCGGCCAGTCTACCTGAGCTGTGAAAGGCACCCACGTGGTGCTATGTCGGGAGGATTGGGAGGCCTTTCCTTCTGCACATGCCTAGGGCAAAGGCACCTAGCTGTTCCTGCCAATGGGGCTTGCTCCTTTAGCCTTCGGATGCAATTTGCAAATCTTGCTTGGCCACTATTTAGGACTCTTTATTGGTACCTCTGGCTCATATCTGGGTTTCCCTGGACTTGGTCAGCTTTCACCCAAGTTTGGTGGTAGTGCCATCTGCCCCATCATCCACTAGTGAAGATGAAGATTCCTAGTCTTCATCCAATACCCACAAAATCAGAATCTCTGGCAGTGAGGCCCAGCAATCAGCATTAACAATTCCTTTGGAAAGATTTAAAAAACTCAGGAAAGTAGAATAATTTATCAAACACACACATACCCTCCCCTAGAACCAATGACAATTTTATCATTTTTGCTTTGAATTTTTCATAAAAGAGATAGCACATTGCAGACACAATTTAAGTTCCTATATAATTTCTCTTTATATACTCATCACCTGCCACTTCTTAGCTATAATCCAGTCAGGAATATGGTGAATATTTCTTGAATCCATGTTTTATAGCGTATATTACGGCTTCTGTGTGGGAACTCTTCTTAATGTTTCTTGGGAAATTTGTATATTTTTTCAAATCCTAAATCTTGAGAAAATCAGCTGGGAAAATGGGAAAATATAACTATCTTGCAGGAATTAAAGCTTAGTGATCAACAGAGACATTGCTGCTTGGAAGGAATCCATTCATGTCAAGTTGAAGGCGGAAATACTGACAAGTGGAGTTGAAGGTTAGTTACTACCCTCAGAAACCAGGTCAGGAGTGTATAGGAGAGAAGTGGTCACCATCTGGTTGGATAGTTTTACTTGTGACTGCAGCCATATATGAATGTGTCCTCATGGTTCTGTCTGCTGCTAAGGGTGAGTAATTCTTGCAAGTAAAAGGAATATTTACAAGTTTATATGCATAATATACTTTAGACAAATCTTAGGAGTGATGTCCCAAGAAATAACAAGTTTGAGAAGCAAAATAAGTCCTTTAAATGGAAATTTTGGCACGTGATTCTGAGTAGTGCTCTCACCTTGCTAGGAGATTCAAACATTACACTATTTGAATATTACCCAATAATGCTCATTGACATTTTTCAATGTTTGAATATTCATTATAAATTAGAGTTTACTGCAAAGCACATAAAATATTTTCCTTGGAAGCCAAGGAAATCACATTTTGCATCATGTATCCTAACATCCAACTTGAAGATGATCTTGTACACACCTTTAGAATTGGACTAGTGTTAACAGAAAATGAAAGCAATTTCCTACATGTGGAATCTTAATTATCTTTCACTTAAAAACATGGCTTTTATGGGCATTTTTGTGTATATGTTACCTTTTAAAATGTTTTCTATTATCTAATATCTATATCAGGTAGGGATAGCTTTATATGTCATTAAAATATATTTGTGTCACTTTAAAGGAGTTAATACATATATTATTATTGCTATTTTTAAATAAGATACCTCTAAAATGTTAGAGGTATACTAATCACATAAAATGATATATATATAATATAATAATCACATAAAAATGACTCCCTGTTTATTTTTGTGGCTACTTATTATTTTAAAAACTTGTAAAAAAGTTTTTTTTAAACTTGTAAAAAAGTTTTATGAAAAATAGAATAAATCATGATTCGGGGGAATTCCTGAGAATTTGAATTTTTTATTCCAAATCCTGATGATTAATGTCTGCCCAGAACAAAGAAAGACTGAATGATTTTTTTTTCAACAGGCAAACATTTCTTTCTTTTTTTAATTTAAAAAAATTTTTTATTTAAATTCATTTAATTAGCATATAATGTATTATTGGTTTCAGAGGGACAGGCCTCTGATTCAAGGACTGAATGATTCTTGGTGTACTCGTGCTACTTGCTTTTCTCATGCAGTATTGTTTTCAGGTGTATTATGTAGCAGGAGCAAACACTTCTTTTCTTCTTTTTTTTAAAGATTTTATTTATTCATTTGAGACAGAGATAGAGAAAGAGAGAGCATGAGCAGGGGGAGAGGCAGAGGGAGAAGCAGGCTCCCCACTGAGCCAGGAGCCCGATGTGGGGCTCGATCCCAGGACCCCGGGATCATGACCTGAGCCGAAGGCAGATGCTTAACCATCTGAGCCACCCAGGTGCCCAGGAGCAAACACTTCTTAAGAGCTCACTATGTACCAGGCTGTTTTAAGCACTTTATTTATCTCATTTAATTTCCACAACAACCCCATGAGACAGTTTATCATTATTATTATCATTTTTTTATTATGTTCAGTTAGCCAGCATACAGTACATCATTAGTTTTTGATGTAGTGTTCAGTGATTCATTAGTTGCATATAATACCCAGTGCTCATCACAACACGTTCATTTTTTGATGAAGAAACTGAGGGACAAAAAGATTAAGTAACTTACCCATTGTCACTCTACTATGCATATTGATACACAGAGTTCTAGTTTATATATTTTAACTGCATTATAATATTTCATCATACAAATAAAGAGTTTTCTCCCCTTAGCATATCGGTTATACTTTTTTTTTAAAACATTTTTTAGTGGCTGCCTTAGAGTTTGCACTATTCATTTACAGCTAATCCAAGCCCACTTTCAAATAACCCTATGCCAATTTATAGGTAGTGTGAATACCTTATAATTCATACTCCTCATCACTGTGTAATTGCTGCCACCCACTTCATACGTAGCATATACATATACATAAGTACATATAATCAAATACGTTATATTTTTTTGAACAAACTTATGTTAGATAAATTATGAATGAGAAAAATAAAAACCTTTATTTCACTTTCACTTATTCCTTCTTCATTGGCCTTCCTTACTTTACGCAGATTTAAGTTTTTGACCTATACTACTTTCTTCTCTCTAAAGAACTTTTAACATTTCTTAAGTTTTTATATTTGTTTCCATAATAAAAACACTGCTAACATAAACATTTACAATGTGTCTGACACTATGTTAAGCACTTTTGTAAGGGTCATCTTATTCAATGCTTCCAGTACTCGCATAAAAATTTGAGTCTGAATAGAGAGGGTAAGCCATGCATCTGAGGTCATACAGCTAAGTATGGAACTGGATCTGAACCTAGGCATTTGGATTCCAGCATCTGTAGTCCAAGCACTAGTCCATACAAAATCTATAATCCCCTCATTAAGATAACTCCATACAGAAAGGGGAACCCTCCTACACTGTTGGTGGGAATGCAAGCTGGTGCAGTCACTCTGGAAAACAGTATGGAGGTTCCTCAAAAAGTTGAAAATAGAGCTACCCTACGACCCAACAATTGCACTACTGGGTATTTACCCCAAAGATACAAATGTAGTGATCTGAAGGGGCACATGCACCCCAATGTTTACAGCAGCAATGTCCATAGTAGCCAAACTATGGAAAGAGCCTAGGTGTCCTTCAACAGATGAATGAATAAAGAAGATGTGGTGTATATACATACACAATGGAATATTATGCAGCCATCAAAAAATGAAATCTTGCCATTTGCAACAACGTGGATGGAACTAGAGAGTATTATGCTAAGCGAAATAAGTCAATCAGAGAAAGACAGGTATCATATGATCTCACTGATATGAGGAATTTGAGAAACAAGACAGAGGATCACAGGGGAAGGGAGGGAAAAATGAAACAAGATGAGACCAGAAAGGGAGACAAACCATAAGAGACTCAATCTCAGGAAACAAACAGGGTTGTTGGAGTGCAGGGGGGTGGGAGGGATGGGGTGGCTGGGTGATGGACATTTGGGAGTGTAAGTACTATGGTGAGCGCTGTGAATTGTGTAAGACTGATGAATCACAGACCTCTACCCCTGAAACAAATAATACATTATATGTTAATAAAAAAATAAAAAAAGATAACTCTATACAAGACCAAGAAATTAAACACACTTTTCCTCATTTGAATTTACAGTGTCTTCAATGCATGACAATCCACTGTCATATTCAGTAAATAATTAAGAAGCTACTAAGTATCAGGCACTGTGCTATGGCACAAAGAATTTAAAAGAAGGAAAATGAAAATGTTTATATAAGGATTTTATCATAAAACTACAAAGTAATGACCAAAGCAATGAATGCTCATGTATTTTATGATGTTTATATTTTCAGATTAGAAATGGATTGTGGTTTATTTCTTATCTGTCCTTTTTCTATATACACAATATGTGAATTTGCATTTTCTTGTAAAACTGAGAACATACTTCAATTTCCATTCTGTAGTCTCCTTTTTTCACATATTATAGATGAGCATTCCCATATCAATAAATATTTTTAAAAATAATTCTTAGCTCCTTGGGTATAATTTTAATTGGCACATTCCAGCATATGGTTGAATTATAAAATATTTTAATTATTCCCCAATTGTTTAATGTTTGTGCTGTTAACTTTTTATTATACAGCAATATCTTTAATAAACCTCAGGAAGATCCTACAGCAGAAATAAAATGACTCAACTTTTTCAATTATTCAAGACAAGAAAGAGGGTGAAAATTTAAGTAGAGTCTCTAATACTAAGAATCCCAAGTTCATCTCTAAAATATGGTTTTCAAGGGGTGCCTGGGTGGTGCAGTCAGTTAAGCATCCAACTCCTGGGTTCAGCTCAGGTTGTGATCTCAGGGTCATGAGATTGAGCCCTACATCAGGCTCTTCGCTCAGCTCGGATCTGCTTAAGACTCTTACTCTCTCTACTCACCCTTACCCCCACTCCCCAAAGTCACTCTCTGTTTTTCTCTCAAATATTTAAAAATAAATAAAATATGGTTTTCAAGCCTAAATAGTGTTCTATTTTTTATCCTTATGTGAAGTGACAATTGCATTTTCTTCTTTAAATCTCTTCCTTGTTCATAAATAAATTTCTTCGCTGTTCCCTGTATTGTTTTCTCCATTTTTTTTTTCTGTTTTCTGGTTTATTTTTCCTGTTTAAGGATCACCTTTGACACCAAAAATAGCCAATTAGGGAATATCTACATTTCTAGGAAATGCAACTCTTATTCTTCCTTGTTTTACTGTCTCTTGTTTTCCAATTAACATAAGATTTATACAGCACCAGTCTTTATCCAACTGCCCAGACAAAGAGTCACCAACATCCCTGAATAAAATTCCAGGCTTTGGTTTAGAAAATTCAAGCACTTCCAGCTGAGGTCCAGTTCTCCTAAAGTGATGTGATATTAATGGCTTTGGATGTTTTCTTTCCCTTAGCAGAGGGAAATAGTTCAGTGGCTTAATTTTTCATGTCTTCATGAATTTAAAATAAATAAATAAATAAATAGAATTATCCAAAGGCGATACATTATTCATCATGTTGCTTAGTCTTAAATCCCTGGTTAATTTTTTTATCATTTCCACATATACTTTTTCCTGTTCCATAATACTTCAGATACCAGTTAATAAATATGTGTGCTTGCATGTTGATCACTGGGTTTAATCGCATGAATGTTTATCAAATCCAAGGGACTAATTATAATAAGCTTTCCACTGCATTGAGGAGCATTTTGCTGGGAATTAAATATTAAAAATGCAAAAGATCTCTCTCTCTATGCAAAACGTAAACTGATATATTCTCACAAGAAAAGATAGTATAAGCTGAAAGACAATTGGCAAAAGAAAGCAAAATATATTCTAATTGGCTTCCTTGAATCCATTTTGATTTTCCTTCTTAATAGAGTTGGAGGAGGAGCCATTTAAAGCAGTTTGCACAAAAAGCCCAGAAACCAATCATCCTATAGGACACTAAAAATGCTTCTGGAATTCCATCTACTAGATGTTGGGGTTAATCATTATAGTTACAAACATTTGGGTAGATAAGTGGTAACCAATGCTTAAATACAGAGTATGACTTGTATATGAAAATGCATCTCTCATGGGCCAGCTAATCCAGAACAAGGCTTTTAAGGCTTTTACTGGTATAAACATAAAACTGATATCAGCATCATCAGTTTTGTTAAATGCCAGCATGTGTTTAAAGGATGCAAATTGCCTCATGGCATAACAAGATCATGGCTAAAAACAGCCCAAGGTTGAGGGAACACTTGTATTTGACAACACTGGACCATTTTACAAAATATCTATATGCACTTTTGCTATTAGCACTGGGAATAGGTCTCAGAGACCATTTTGCCCAGTGGTTTTTAAGCTGTATTCCCTGGAGCCTAAAAAAACATCCACAGAAGTGGCATGGAGGACATGGAACGCGAGGAGAAGGCTAAGCAGCCCTTTCCTATCTTTTTAACCAAAGTTGCTCAGCTTCTGTCTGTCTTATCAATTGCAGGGGGAGGGGGGAACCTAGAATTTCCTTTTAGACACAAGAAATAAAATTCTTTGATCCTACTCCCTCATTTTACAGGTGAGAAAACTAAGTATCAGACAGATTGCCCACACTGCGATTACATCTGGTGGTAAATCAGATGTGCTCCCCAACCCTTTTACCTGGCCCAGCCCCATGAAAAAAAAAAAGAAAGAAAAAAAGGATGATATCACTTAGATATTCTCAAGAGTCTACTATGGGGGTGCCTCACTCAGATGGTTAAGCGTCTGCCTTCGGCTCAGGTCATGATCCCAGGGTTCTGGGATCGAGTCCTGCATCGGGCTCCCTGCTAGGCGGGGAGCCTGTTTCTCCCTCTGCCTCTGCCTCTCTCTCTCTCTGACTTTCATGAATAAATAAAACATTAAAAAAAAAAAGAGTCTACTATGGATTGTAAGTTTTTAAAAGTCAGGTTATTTTCGGCCAGCTTTCTTTCCATAACTTGCTGAATACAACTGGAAAGTCAAGCGTGGAGAGAATGATCAGAAGAGAAAGATTTTATTTCAGTGATCCAGCTTTCCTTTTCTATAGGAATGCTATTAGGTCCGTGACTTTAAATTGCTAAACTTTCTTATGCCTTAATGTCTCCATTTTTAAAATGAGGATAGTGTGATCTAATATATCACAACAACAATACAATACCATTTCACACCCATCAGACCAGCAAAGATTAAAAAACTGATATCAGGTATTGTTGAGAAAATGGGTAAGAACATCCAACCATGCTCATGGGAGGATAATTTGGTTTAACCTTTGAAAACACTTTGGTAAAATCTAATAAAGTTGACAACATCGTATTTTATAAGCCAGAGATACTATTTCTAGTTATATGTACCTAAATATCTTACAGAAGAACTGTAGGAGGATGCTTACTGTAGCATTATTTCTTAAAGTAGAAAACTGGAAAAGATGTCCATCAACAGAGGAATAGGAATAGTAAGTTTTCCAGTTGCCCGTTTAAGGAGTTTGGAATTCACTGTTTTGTTCAAACAAGTAAAAAGCTATACAGACTAAAAATCAACAACTCTTCTTGGATCCCTAAAAGAGGGGGGGGGGACACAGAGCAAACTGCAGCCCCCAAGAGTGGAGAGACAAACAGGCAAATACAGGGAGTCATGGCTTACCCAAGTAGAGACTCTCAAGGAGGGAAATCCACCGAGGAAACCAGCTCTGAGAAGGAAATGCTTAACTGTAATTGATGAATTTCTGAAGGCTCAGTGCAGACAACTCATAGGGAAATCCAGTCATAGTGGGGCTCCCACAATATTGTGAGATTTACCTGCAGGAGCTCGAGCATATTTACACAATCAATACCCAGTAAACATTAGAGAAAAATCCCCTCAGACTTCTGGAGAAGAAGAAGAGGAACCATTTTGAAATCTATCAGAACAGTCTTCTTAATAACACCTGCCCTCAGGGGAAACTAGTTAACTAGTTAATCCCTGCTGGGATTTTATCATTGCCTACATGATCTGGTGGAAAGGAAATACACAACTCCAGCTGGATCTAGCCATCCCATTTAGGGGGGTGAGAGGTGGAATACCAGAAACACTTGGGAAGTTTTTGCGGTCCAGAGACATAGGCTCACTCCAAGATTGAAACCCAATCATAGGCCTATAGAACACTTCCCCTACCCCCACACCTCACCACCACATCACTAAAGGCCTATTTACCCAGTATATCATGTCCAGCTATCAGAAAAAAATTACAGGACATACCAAAAGGCAAAAAACATAATAAGAAGAGACAAAATAAGCATCAAAACCAGACATGGCAGGGATGTTGGAATTATCAGATCAGAAATGTAAAACAACTGTCATTAATAAACTAAAGGCTCTAATGGATTAAATAGACAATATGCAAGAACAGATGAGTGACACAAGCAGAGAAATGGAAATCCTAACAAGGAACCAAAAAGAAATGCTACAGATAAAAAAAAATAAAAATAAAAACAAAGAAAAAAACATTGTAACAAAAATGAAGAGTATCTTTGATGGGCTTATCAGTAGACTGCACACAGCTGAGGAAAGAATCTCTGAGCTAGAAGATATATAATAGGATCTTTGAAAACTGAAAAAGACAACAAAGATTGAAAAAAATTAGAATAGAATATCCAAGGACCATAGGACAGCTGGAAAATATATAACATACATGTAATGGGAATACCAGAAGGAGAAGAAAAGAGAGAAAGAAGCAGAAGAAATATTTGAAACAATAATGATGGAGAATTTCCCCAAATTAATGTCAGACGCCAAAACACAGATTCAGGAAACTCAGACAACAGCAAGTAGAATAAATGCAAAAAACAAAACACAAAAACAAAAACCTAGGCCCATCATTTCAAACCACAGCCAATCAAAGATAAGGAAAAAACCTGAACGAGTCCAGAAGAAAAAAAAACCCACCAACAACACTTTACCTGTAGAGGAACAAAGAATTACATCCAACTTCTCAAAAATCATGCACGTAGAGAGTAGAATGAAATATTTAACGTGTTGAGAGAAAAAACCCCATAAATCCAAAATCCTGCACCTGGTGAAATTATCCTTCAAAAGTGAAAGAGAAATAAAGCCTTTCTCAAACAAAAATTAAGGGAATTGTTGCCAGGAGACCTGCTTTGCAATTTTATTTGGGTTGTTTAAACTGGAAAAAGACTAGGTCACAGCACAGTGATTTTGAATGAGACACTTTAAGGGACTAAATGATTGTCACAAATATTTTTAAAATTTGACACATAGTCATTATTTGGTAAAGAAAAGATTCTATAAAGTAGTATGTACATGCAATCCCATTTATACAAATGTTTTTCTATTATCATTCATCTATCCATCTGTTCAGAGAGATATCTAGAGTGATGATACCACTGATTATTTCTGGGAGGTATGACTTTAAGCAATTGCTTTATTCTTTATACTTTCCTATATGTTGAGCATTTTATGAATATGCATAATTTGTAAAAACTTTAAAGGTATTATTTTAAAAATCATAGAATGAAAATGAATGTCAACCCATACTCTGTTACAATAATTATAAACCTAACTTAGTAGAAACAGAATTAACAAAATTTTGCTGTAACCTATAGGTGAAGTGATAGACTTGAATATGTATTATTATCTTTTCATGACACAGAGTAGACATAGAATAAATTTAACAGAGAATTTGTAATTAGGAGAGATGAGATTTTCACACATTTTAAAGCTTCATTTTGCGTAAGAAGAATAAGTCTTATGTTCTGGAGGATTTGAGCAAATATGTCCTAATTGAATATGGTTGTAAGAGAGTATTACAAAAAGATATTCATGTTGGAAATAATTATTTGAAATTATTTCCATGCTATTTCTAACACTAATATTTTTAATACAAATAAGAAAGAACTACCTCATAATTATCGAGCAATATAGAAAATCTCCATAGAACAAAACCCCAATTATTGAATGCCATTTATATGAGTTGTTGTTCACAAACACAGCTACTCACTGTGTGGATGCTGCAGTGTAGCACCCAGATGTCCCTCCAGGACCGAGGAGCTCGGTCCTCAGCTGCTCAGCAGCAGGGATTTACCTTCAGCTCAGGAGAGCTGCTTTAAAAAACACCATGTCCCTTCCTAGGGGGCAGTAGGGCTCCCATCCCACTCCTACCTCCTCAAAAAGTTAGTTACCTCAACAATGCGGAATGAATGTTCCTAAACGTATTTTTTGACTTAATAACTTTAAGGAACATCTTTATACCAACCACTAGAACAACTGAGGAATTTAGGGTAAATATGCTTCTTTTCACTAACTTCTGGATTTTTAAAGCACTATTCTGGATTTTAAAAGCACTTCTAATTATTTATTACTCTAGAACTGTAAATTATATACCTAAACCTCTGGCTTTTTAAAAAAAAAATTTTTTTTTAAGATTTTATTTATTTGCGAGAGAGAGAATGAGAGACAGAGAGCATGAGAAGGAGGAGGGTCAGAGGGAGAAGCAGACTCCCTGCTGATCAGGGAGCCTGACGTGGGACCCGATCCCGGGACTCCGGGATCATGACCTGAGCCGAAGGCAGTCGCTTAACCAACTGAGCCACCCAGGCGCCCAGTAAACCTCTGGCTTTTTGAACCATTGATTTTAAGCAGTATTTATTGATGTAAAATTAGGAAATGAGCACACCTATACTCTCTGCCATTCCTTTTCCACTCCTTCTGGTCAGCTATTTCATTGATTTTTTATAGAGATGAGTATTAGGACAGACTTACACGTGTATGTATGTGTCATTTGCACATGCATAGATATATAAAAATATATTTTTCTATACATATATCCTTGAGAGGTAGCTATAAATCTATATATTTGAGAAATATTTGTTCTAGGATTTTGGATCCATTTGCCCATAGGTTAATTATAAAACTTAAAACAAACATTACATAATATATTATGATTATGGGAGTTTTATTTGTTGCAGAACTAAAGCAAGAAGTTCCTGATTAGATCCAGAGAGCAGGAAATATAATGCTATGTCACTAAGTCGTGCTATATGAAGGAGAATCTTCTCCGTGTTAAGATCAAATGGATTCTTGTGGGTGCCTGGGCAGCTCTGTTGGTTAAGCGTCTGCCTTTGGCTCAGGTCATGATTCCAGGGTCCTGGAATCCAGCCCTACATTGGGCTCCTTGTTCAGTGGGGAGTCTGCTTCTCCTTCTGTCTCTCACTCATGCATGCTCTCTCTCTCTCTTTCAAATCAATCAATCAATCAATCAATCAATCTTTAAAAGAAATCAAATGGATTCTTCTTTTACTCAATAGGTGGCTTCTTATTTGGACCATCACTTTCTTTTCTTTTCTTTTTTTTTTAAAGATTTTTTTTTATTTATTCATTTGACAGAGAGAGAGCGAGAGCAAGGAACACAAGCAGGTGGAGTGGGAGAGGGAGAAGCAGGCTTACCGCTGAGCAGGTAGCCTGATGTGGGGCTCCATCCCAGGACCCTGAGACCATGACCTGAGCAGAAGGCAGACGCTTAAAGACTGAGGCACCCAGGCTCCCTGGACATCACTTTCTTATAGAGCCTTTTTTTCCTTCCCAGAATTTCTAAATGTATTGTTTTCTTTTTTGTGAAACCCTTACAATTTTCTGCATTCTTTAAGAAATGTGATTGAATCATTCTTCTGAGGGACCTCTCACTTATTATAATCTGACCTACTTTACTGCTCTACTCCTGGGATATCATCTCATTGCACTCTTGGGATGGTTTTACTATTTCGTAGGCTCCATTTCTTTTTCTTGGATTTCTTCATTTTTGCGGGAATATAACTTTAAGCACTGTTTTCAGAAAGGGTCTTGGAGCATGAGTTTTCTGAGTCCTCATATGTCTGAAAATATCATTCTTTTGTCCACAAATTTGCTTGATAGGCTAGCCATAAAATTATAAGTTTAAGCCATTTTTCCTCACACATTTGAAGGCATTACTTCTTTCAGAGTTCCATGTTAAATTTGACGTTCACCAGATTCTTTTTACTATCAAATTTGCCCTCCCCACACACCAGGCTTTCAGAGCTCGCTCTTTGTCTTACACTTGAAAAATTTCACCCGAAAATGGCTAAGTCGGAACCTACTGTCATTCACTCTTCTTGACATTAGATGTCTGAAGACTTTTCAATCTGAAATGTGTGTAATTTTTAGGGAAATTTTTTCTTTGCTTTGCTCATCTTTTTGCTTTAATTTTCTGTATTATCCTTATGGAACGCCTAGGAGACAGATGTTGTGCCTTCTGGATCTAGCTTCTGTGTGCTTTAATTTTCCTCTGCTTCATCATTTTGTCTTCTAGCTTTAAATTCCGAGTGATTTATTTTTGTGTTATCTTTCAGATGTCTAACTTGGTCTTCAGCCATATCCATTCTTAGATTAATCTCTCTAGTGAATTTTATATTTTGGTAATTACATATATGTATGTAATTTCCAGGAATCCATTCTTGTTCTCAGATTCCTTTTTTAAAAAAAAGTAGCAACCTGTGCTTATTTTATGGATGTCATATTCTGTTATCTTTGGAGATAATTAGAAATTAATTAGAATGGAAACAAGGTATTTGCAATTATTTGTATCAGTTCTGTCTCCCCCACCGTTATTCTGTTTGTTCATCTTGGTCATTCTTTCTCCTGCATTTATTTTCATCAAATGTCTGACAAGACTAGGCTGATTTGTGTAGGTGGCTAGTGTAGGTTTCCTTTTCTGTTGAATAATGTTTAATTAAAAAGACCTCTTCCTTGACTGGGAAGGTTGAAAATGTCTGCAAATTCTTTGGTACTTTCTTCCTCAAGAGGTGAGAGTCCATGTCTCTGCCCCTTGATTTTGGATAAATTCTATTACTGCCTCACTAACAGAATACAGTGAAAGTGGCGATGTGCCAGTTTCTGAGACAAGGCCTTAAAAAATCAGCAACATCTACTTCCCATCTCTTAAAAATACTAGCTCTTGGCACCCAGTTGCCATGCTGGGAGGAAGCCCAAGCAGCCTTGTGGAGAGGCCACATGGGAGAGGAACTAAGGCCCCCAGCTGACAGCCCTGGGCAAGCTCTCAGCCAGAAGATAGCACTAACTGGCCTGTGATGTGAGTAAGTCATCTTGAAAGTAAATACTCCAGCATCATTGATGCTGTGTGGAGCATAGATGAGCTGTTCTCATCAGGTTCTGCCCAATGGCTGATTAGTAAGGGAAATAAATGCTTATTGCTGTTTGAAGCTGTTAAGTTTTGGGGTGCTTTATTATACAACAATAGAAGTGTGGAATAGAGGCTGAATATAGGATCTGTGAAAATGGGCAAGTTCTATTGGAGGATTTTCCTTTTGAGGTATGTGGGCAAGGAGCAGCAAGGCAAAATGAAGCTCAAGAAACCTGAGTGAATCAAGCCAGGCATGAAGTCAGACTACATACTGTATAATTCTATTTATATAAATTTACAGAACAGACAGAACTTATCTACAGTGATAGAAATCAGATCAAATTGTTGTCTGGGTGGAGAATGGAGGGACTGGCTGGGAAAAGTCTTGAGGGAACTTTTGGGGTAATGGAAATGTGCTATATCTTAATTAGAATGGTGGTTACACAACTATGTACATTTGCCAACGCTTGCCAAAGTCTTCCCTTAAAACAGGTGCATTTTACTGGATGTGAATCTTACCTTTATTAGACTGATTTTAAAAATGTGATTACTTTTCTCCTCTACCATATATACTCAATGACTCAATGCCACTTAAGCTTTTTAAATATATCCAAATTTCTTTCTCTGGGATCCCAGGCTCTCCATGATCTGGCAAATGCATTCTCCATGGTTCATGCTTACCATTCTGCTCAATTCCCGAACACGAGTGTTTCTTCCTAACATGTATCACTTAGCTCTTCGCATTATCTCCTCACAAATGGCTTTCCTGCCACCTTTTCTTAATTATTAAATCGTACATGTCTTTTAAAGCTAAAGTCTAATAAAAAATCTTCCTGGGTTCCACAATCTGAATCACCTTTTCCTTTTTGAGCTACCACAGCAAGTTGCTTGCACTATTCCTGTAGAATGCGTATTACTACGGCTGACATTGTAACTAGTTGTATATATGTTTGTGTCTCTCACTAGACCTAAACTCCCGGAGGATAAGGCCTTTTTCTTGTTCAACTTGTAACTCCAACAGTTCTTTTTCTGTAGTAAATGCCTGGTAGATATTCGCTAAATGGAATTATCTGAATTATTCTAAAATATCTTGTTTTGGGATAGGGCTGACTGCTAATTACGATTATATTCTTCTGTATAGCACTTTTCCCCTTGTTACTTCAAATTAGCTTTGTTTTCATCTCGATATGACTTCCTTGTCATATACACTGCCACTCCTTCATCTCAAAACCTCTATTTTATTGACACTCACCTTTTATTCCAAAACTCTTCCTTGTAAAACCATCTGTCTCTCTCCTAAATGCTGGGCTAGATTTTCTCTGGGTCTGCTGGACTTCCAATATTCTCGGACTTCCTGTGCCTCCTGCCATGGACCATACATGCTAACCCTGAGCCTGTGACTCCCTCTGCCTTGTTCCATTAATTATCCTTTCTTCATCCAGCTCTGCATTCTAGAAATCTGTGAAATCTCTCATGTACAGGCTGCCTCCTTTCTCATTCTTTTTGTGTTCTGAGTTCATATTTAAAAACATTTACTAGTATTTTAGTAAAGAGAGGGGATGAATATGAGGCTTTAATACATTAGTTTTAACAGATATTTCCAGTATGATAGATCATACTGGAATCATTTACAATTATACAACTTTTTTTTTTTTCCTAATGTGTTTTTTGCAAACCACTTCTCTTTTTGGGTCTTCACTTCCTCATTTATAAAATGATCGAGGTGGACAACATGAACTTTAAAATATTTCAGGTTTAACATTCTAGTGCGTTAGGGTTCTAAGTAGATAAGAGCTTTTTTTTCAAATATTGAGAATTATTTGTGTACGCCTACCTTAAGATGCACTTATTAGAGAGGGAAGAGAATGCTGTAGATTTAAGTGAGCTTACATCTATTCTAGCAAAGATTCCCATTAAAAACAACATTTTTTTTTTCCCCATAGAAAATCCTTGTTTCCATTTTGCACAGAGATCTGATCTTCCTTGAAAAAGCCAAAACAGAGGCTAAGAAACTGAAACCCTCATAATCCCAAAATGATTCAGTATGTGCTCTGGCAGCTTCAATGTGTATGTGTAGCTTTTTAGAGTGATTTACAGTGTACGAAATAGGGTAATCTTAATTATCATTGAAATGCCTTATAAGTCAACACAAGTTGTAACGCATAAAAAGGTACCATTCTGAACAATGCACCTTATGTTATCACTAATTACAATATATTCTCATGTATTTTCTCCAAATTTCAAAGACACGTACCACTAAGAAGTGGGAGGTGCAAAGTAATGCTCACCATAATGGAAATCTGATCATGGCAGAGTGGAATGGCAGTTTCTCTTCTGGTGGGTTGTGTGTGTGTGTGTGTGTGTGTGTGTTTTGCAGGGAAACTTCATATGTACACTTAAATATTATATATTTTTCAGTTAATGCTTAATTAACCTAAGCTCCCATAATTCAGGATGTAGGACTGTTACTATTAGAAATTATATATTTCGGCATAACATTAGGATGGGGAAAATAGAGAAAAAAGAGCCCTTAAGAATGGAGGAAGGGAAATCCCTGTTTAACTGTGGAACAAAGTATGCATTTAAATTGAAGGGTGAGTGGGGCTCATCCTGACCTGTAAGGAAAAAGAGGAATCTGCAAGAAAAGGCTCACATCCTGGTGCCTGAACTTCAAAATAAGGAAACAATCAGAATCAGGGGGGGATTGTCAGTGCTGTGAGAACACCCTGGGGAGAAGAGTTGCTTGCTAAGCAAGTACACCTAACCCACTCTTAATATTAATGGTTTGGTTATACAAAAACAAGATCACATTTCTGCACCTTAGAATTCCCTGGGGGTGTGTGTTAGCTTGCCTTTCATTTTCCATGGAGACTTGAGTTATCAATTTATTATGTAAACTACTCTTTTGTGATTCAGTACCCCTACCTGAAAGGGGTAAAAAGGGAATGTTAGCCAGTTTCCCTTTTGGAGACAGAACCTTAGAAGGAAATGTTTTTCATTTTCTTCTTCAAAATGACACAAGAAGCATCAAATACCAACAAGGTTAAAATGCATCCATCAAACACACTTCATATATAATTTACTGAGTGTGCAGTAGCTACATGAGACACATGCATACTAAAAACTCACTTTTGCAACCAGAGTCTCAGTAAGAATTTAAAAAATGCTGTAACAAGTATCTGAAGTTCACAACGGAAGATGTTTTGAGTCTACCAAGTAAAACCAACCATTGGTGATACAATTATATAATTTTAACCAGAATCCTTATTTTTCTCAGGTGCTACCCCAGTATAGTGTGACTTACACAGCAAATGAACCATATGTTCCCTAAATAAACCACACTTTTCATTCTCCGCTTATCAGGAAGGTCTAATGGGGTCCATGCAGCAATGGTTTCCTTCCTTCTTCTTCAAAACCTATAAATGGAAATTTTTTTGATGTGACATTGTTCAACTTTCAGGTTTCAAAATCTGTCGAATACTTATTTCAAGCCTCAGTAGTAGGGTTCACTGTTTGGGTGACTAAGACATGTTTGTGAGGACACATATGGTTGTTTGTCAATGTCCTCATGAGACTGATGGTTTCAGAAGCAGAGGTACTTTCTAGTGATTACTGGCAAAATCAAGAAAACCCTGTTTTTCCATGATGATACTCTTGATACTGCTGCTTGTCAAAGATGGTCAAGGCCTAAAATCACCTTCAGCTACCCCTACATAAAACAAGAGAATTCAAGACCCATTTATACACAGGTGAACGGAAAGGAGCAGTGTGGTGAGGATAACTTAATAGCAAAGGGCAAGTCGAAAACTCTCTCAATGCTTTGAGATCAATTGCCTTTTCCACATAAAATGAAGTGGTCGTATTTCTAAGCATCTCCTCAAAAGCTTCACTGTCCCCTTTATTTCCACGTTGACTGCACATGCCCTATTGGGTTTCATGAGAGATGGTGACATAATTTTCAAAAGAGCCGTACAAGTCAAGATGTAGGTGACTCAAGGTTTTAAAGGAAATCTGCCTTCAAGAGGGATGAAATGATTCTGTGGGCCTGCTTCCAAATTTATCACTGCCTAGAAAGCTTACTGTATTAATTTTATGCATGAGTGCCTTATTTGTTTCATAGGAGATACAGCACTATGCTACTGGGACAAAATACCATTATGTCTGGAAAAGGATGAGGTCACTAATGCTTTGTCATCAAGGATCATTGGACACAGATTTTGTGCAATCTTTCATGTGTTTGTTAAGTGATAAATATTAAGGCATATTGGTATGTACGTGCAAAGGAGTGACATTTGAAATTGGTTAGTGAAGTGGCATTCCTCTTAAGGCACAAAGGCAGCGATGTTCATCACCAGTTCACTCCAATCCACTTGTTGGTCTCACTCTTCTAGTTTTGACTTTGGCATTTATGGAAAAGATAACCGTGGCCTCATTTTACTTCTTGGGTTATTTTCTCATGGGTCCAGGCCTAATGGCCTACTTATCACTTTGAGGAAAAAGAAAGATCAGGGTAGGATGTGAGGGGTAGGTGCAGGTGCTTATGGATGTCTCTGCCTATATATATAGTAATTTTAGAGATGGAATTTATGTTATATATGATAAACTGTTGACCCTTGAACAAGATGGGTTTGAACTGTGTAGGTTCACTTATATGGGTTTTTTTCCCTCAATAAATGCAGTACCATAAATGTATTTTCTCTTATTTTCTTAATATTTTCTCTAGCATACTTTATTATAAGAATATATTACACAATATATAGAAAACATACAAACTATACATTAATTAACTGTTTATGTTATCAGTAAGGCTTCTGGTCAATAGTAGGCTATTAGTAGTTAAGTTTTGGGGGAGTCAAAAGATACACACAAATTTTTGACTGTGTTAGGTGGGTCAGCACCCTAACCCCCTCCCCACCCCCCACATTGATCAAGGGTCAACTGTATCCAATTATTCTCTTATTTGGGGGTTAGTAACAGATTGAGATTGCTTGGGGTTTGGTTCCCAGTCCTGTTGCTTGCAGCTTTCAGACCTTGAGCAGGTTAATCAATCTCTCTGGTTCTCCATTAACAAATCATCATGCAGCTCTATGTTTTCTCTGTTTTATTGATGAGGAAGCTCGGGTACAGAGAATTCATTAATTTTCCAGAGTCTACACATTTACTTAATGGTAAAGTTGAGGTTTGAGCCCAGCTTGTCAGTTTCCCAAGTCCATGCTTTTTACATCACGTTTCACTGCCTTCAATTCATGTAAACACTTAGAACAGTATTTGGGATTTAGTAAATATTTAATATATATGAGAAAGTTAACTATTATTTTGTAAATGACCATTATATGCCAGTTACTCTGCTAGATGTTGGGGGTATAAAAGTGAACCAAAGCCAATACTATTCTCATGGAGATGATGGTTGATTGTCAGAGAATGATACTTTAAAAAGAAGACAAAAGGGGGCGCCTGGGTGGCTCAGATGGTTAAGCGTCTGCCTTTGGCTCAGGTCATGATCCCAGGGTCCTGGGATCGAGCCCCGCATCGGGCTCCCTGCTTGGCGGGGAGCCTGCTTCTTCCTCTCCATCTACTGTTGCCCCTGTTTGTGCTCTCTCACTCTATCAAATAAATAAATAAAATCTTTAAAAAAATAAATAAAAAAATAAAATAAAAATAAAAAGAAGACAAAAAAGTGTCTAATAAACTATAATAAAGGCTGTAAAGTAAAGATAATTAGGACTCTAATAGTATATAGCAGGGGAATCAAACCTAAAGAGAGGGGAAAGTTTTCCCTGAAGAAGTGATGTTTGAACTGAGATCGAAGAATGAGTAAATATTAACTAGATAAAGCAAATGGTTGGGTGAAAGATGTGGTGGTTGAAAGGATGATGTTCCAGTCAGAAAGAAAAATAGGAGGGAGCAGAGCCTATTTGGGGTGACAGAAGATAGCAGGCTATAGGACATGGAGGCACAAAATGAGAGATTGGCGGAGAACAGATATTGTAGGGCTATGTGGATGATGTTTGGAAGTTTGGATTTTTCCTAAGTGTAATGGGAAATCATTGGAGGGTTTTAAACTGAGGCTTAATAGTCTTATAAAAAGGTCATTCTGGCATCAAGATGTTCACATATCCCAAACTCTCCCACCACAGATTACCCAGAAAGAGTGATAACTCAGAATAAGTACCACGGGTGACTCAACCTTCCCCATCCTTTTTGATCATAACTCTAAAAAACAGCATCAACTTCTAATGTTGCAAATTTTGCTCCAGGGTCCATGAATATCCTAGGTACAAATTCTTTCCTCTCTTCCGGTGAACTCTAAGCATGTGAGTCATACCCTGCTCAGTCTTAGTGTTGGGAATTATTATTGCTAGATCCAAACACTGTTTAGGACTACTGCTGGCCCTAGGTGGTTTTCTTCCTCTTGCAAAGTGATTTATTATTTAAGGTTCTGTGTTTGAAACTTTTTCCTAATTTACACATTCATTGCCTTTTCCATTGATTCTATACTATAATCTTCATTCATACAATATCCAATTGATTCTAGCTATAATCTTCGTTCTTTTATCTAGCAAATATTTCTTAAATAACTACTCTTATGGGGTACCAGATTATGTGCTGAGTATTTAATGGTGAAGAAAACAGACACAGTTCCTGTCTTCATGGAGCTTAGATTTAGGTCTGAAGGTGACTTCCAAAGGTCCAGACCGGTCATCCAGTGGTCTGCTGGCCTGTCTCTAGAATCAACGCTTGGAAATTGTACAGTATATTCCCAGCAAATTTACTATGACCATTCCAGATTTTAAACTTCAGAGCTTCCTTGGATGTCTTCTTCTTCATGTCCTATTGTCCTCTTTACCCCTACTCACTTATTCTCCCACTTGAGATATTAGGCAGAAGCTTCCCCCACCTTCTTCTGCACATTCATCTTCTCCTTTCTACTTCCAGAGCTACCATCCTAGTTAAGATTCATGCCTTCGTACTTGGATTGTTGCTTTAACATCCTAACCGATTTTATGGATCTGTAGTCATTCTCTTTAGCCCTTGCTACATCTTTGATGGCATATACATCTTCTTAAAGTACAGTTCTGATATGTCACTTTTAACTTTCATCAAAATTTGAAAACTTTCTGTGGTACCCATATTCCTACTGAAAGAAATCCCAACTCTTCAGATTGATACTCCAGAGCTAAACTTTAAGTGCAGTTTTCTCCCCTTCAGGCATCCTGCATTTCAGTTAAACTGTATTGCTGCTCTTCTCCAAACATGCCACATGCTTTCTCACTTTTGTGTCTTTTGCTAATGAGGCTGTTTCCGTCTGGAATAGCTTTCTAAAACATGTCATCTGTCAAATTCCATCTTTCAATACCCATCCAAAATGCCACCTACTTCATTAAACCATTCTTGAGTTTCCCAATGAGAGAGTTCTTTCGTTGTGTTTTTTTTTTTAGCCTGAAAGCAGACAAATACTGATAAAAAGACTGCTTGTAAACAGGTGTTCATTTAGGCAGCTATTTATTAAACCATCAAATTAAAAGAAAACACTGTACCAGGTACACTTTTTTATTTCTCATGTATGTATTTATCCTATCCTATCTTATCATCCTGCAAACATTAAGCTTATCTATTCATTCATCTTACAAATATTTGTTGGACACTTGCTATGCTCCAGACCCTCTGCCCATGAGTGGACAAATATGGAGAGCTCCTGAGTCCATAAAGTAGGTCCTTGTAAAGAGAGGTTGTCTTTGTGCTAGCTGGCAGGAATTTTAAGAACTGAAACCTGGACAAGTATTCTCAAAGGGGCAGAGTTATTGTTTTTATATATTAAATCAGGTGTATCTGAGTGCTGAAGTGGCTGGGGGTATAAAAAGCAGCAAACCCACAATTCAAGCTCTTTTCAAGTGATGGTTGGTTCATTCTCCTCAGCTGCACCCCAAGGAGGCAACAAGGAAGGCCGTGCTATTTATTGCTTTGTATCAGTGTTTGCATCTTTGTCCTCCGTACATCCCATGTTCTGCCTATTTGATGATTTGAGAGTAAACCAAATTAAATACCCATTTTGAACCCTGTACAAATGATAATTCTCATCCAGAATATATATGGTTATGATCTTCAGTACTCTATTTTTGAACAGTCAAACCTCACAAGGGTAGGGAGCAGGCTTTGGCACCCAACACCATCAGTATACATCTTGACTTTACTTTGATATCTGTAAAATTAGACTAGGCCCCCCTGGGACTTCCCAGTTTCAGAAGCTAAAGCATCACACTTTTTAGAGAAATAGAAGGGAATCTGGTCATGTGACCTCAGTTGACTGCACAATTTCTCCACGTGTAGATAACCCCCAAAGCTGCCCTTCTCTTTCAGGGGAACAAGATTCTCTTCATCTTGTTTTCATCAGGAGGAATTTTTCCTAAATGGTCCTAGTTCTCTGTACCCTCTCCTCCTCCTCCCTGCAGAAGTAGAATGAGTTACCTAGGTGGTAGGTTGATTGGGGAAGTTAATTTATCAAAGTCTGTACAAAGTAGATTTAGCATAAAGTGAATAAAGCATTACTCTCCTCATCTGCAAAGACTACTTCTAAGACTTTGGTTAGAGACTCTTCAAAGAGTATTTAAGGTTAGTTGCTGCAATGAAATACCTACAATGCCCTAAAACAGAGGTTTCCCTTGATAGAGGTCTTCCCAAATTCAATAACCACCACCTCAAAGACACCTTTTCTAAACTCAAAAAGAAAAAAAAATCATCATGCTAGAGAAAAGAATGAATCATCATTTTTATCCCTGGAGAAAATATTATACAATTCTTGTTATGAAAAGACAATGAAAGAATATTATGTGAAAAGAAATGTAGGAAAAGAATGTTAGAGGGGTCTCAGGAAATAAATTAATAAAAGCATTATGTTTTGGTATGTGATACTCATTAGCATGAAATTTTTAAAATTTGTGATTTCTCTGATTCTAAATGGATATTTACTTTGTACCTAATTTTGTATTTCTTGGGTTTCTTGAAAAAGGTCTCAAAATTGTACTGACTTCAAGCTCTTCAAAGCCTGGATCTACCCCTGGCTTTCTGCACTTTCCGCTTGGGACCAGTGAGAGGTGACAGTCCTAGGTAAATGTGTCTGCTCTGCAAATCCAAACTTTTCTCTGGATGGGCTGTTCCAAATTTTAGATCAGTGGTTCAGCATTCATCAGAATCACTGGACCATCTGCTCTATCCTGCCAGTTCCCCCAGGGTTTCTGATTCAGTGGTCTGGATTGGGACCTGATTTGTATTTTTGACAAAATCCCAGGTGATGCTGAGGTTGCTGCTCTAGGCAGCCCACTTAGAGAACTACTGCTTTAATCCACTGGCTCTTTGGCTGCACACTGGAAACACCTAGGTGTGGGGGGGCCAATCCTTAGTGAACCTTCTGATTTAATTGGCCTGGTCATGATGTGTTGTATAAGCTCTCCAGGTGATTCTAATGTGCAGTCAAGGTTGACAACCAGTCGTCTAGACTGTGGGGGCAGGATTCTTAGTACACTTAAGTAGCAGATCTAAGCAGATCTTCAAAATAGCATTATCAATAATAAGGGTGACCTTTTACACATTATTGTGTCCATGCTATTCTAGATGATGACATGAAGTCTATTAACTAAGAAGCCTTTGTTATATAAACCAATTGTACATACCACTATACCACCTGTAGCTTTTTATATTTTCCAAATATAATGTCAATACGTATTTGGAAAATCAACAGTTTATATGTTGAAGTGAATTTTAGGGGGAGGTCATGATAGAGTTTATTAAAAATGGGAGACAGTCTACAAGAACTTGGCAAATTAACAATCTCTGAGACTAGAAGTTGGGTTTTGTAGATTTTGGATTGGTGTGCATCTCACCTGCGTAATTTATGATGCTCTGGAAATCTAAAATAGCTTGAAGTTTCTTAATAGCATTTCTTTTTGGTATCATAATTTTATTTTCTCAACTAATTTCATGTTATTTTCCTATTTGATCTGGTTTAGTAGCTCTAAGAAAATGTATTATAATACTTATTTAATGCTCAATTTGTAATTTTTTTTCTCACCAGAAACTAAATCCCTTATGATGGTTTCTCTATAACATAGCTATTAGCCTCAAACCAAAGGGATTGTGGCATCTCTATAGATTTCTCTTTAGCAGGACCCTAAAAGGGCTGGCCATTGATCCTCTAGGAAGCAGTGGCTTGAGAATGAAAATAATTTCTTTCTTTGAATATCTGGGTGCTTCGTGGAGATGGGAAGTCTTTAACTACATATTATATCTCTATAGTTATTATCATTCCATTTGGAAAAAACATGTCACATAGGGCCAAAGAGATCCAGTTATGCTGTGGATTCTGCTTAAATGAATACCTGATGAAGCAATAAACCCATTTTAAAATGAATTTGCTGCTCCCATCAATTCTTTGCGACTCTGTTGCAAGCCTGAAAAATGTATCAAATAATGAAACTTGATAATCTGACCCTGCTAAATGCTGCAAACAACGTCCCAGGCTGCACATATGGTGAGCCCTTTATTTATTTAATTTCTGATTAAAAAAAACAAAAACCCTCTGTGGAGGAATGTCTTTTCCATCTTCCAGATAATGCATTCAAAAACCTGGCTACAGTGACACTGTCATTAATTATGATAGAGTATTACAACAGGAGCAAAAAATGCCTGATGGCTGACTCTACCACTAAATGGATAATCCAAGGGGCCATGTTTCAAATAGAAGAGCTGTCCTATTTGGCAGCTGAAAGAGCCCACCTAGTGAGGTCATCTCTTTTATAGCCTTTTGAACTCCATGTGAATAGTCCTTGGGGTAAGGGAACATTTTTGTTCCAAAAGTCATTATCAGGGCTGGAAATTCATGCCTCCCAGAAGCAACATTTTTATCCAAGTGCCTCATTTTACCCTGGTGAAAGATTAAGCATTCCTCACAAGAGCATTGAAACTAATTGTTACCAAAAAATTAATTAATGACATGTACAGATGGAGGTATTCCCTTGCATGGAGAGGGCTAGAGAGGAAACATATATCATTTTTCTTAATAATTTAATTATAATGGAGTGATTATGATAGCACCTTGCTTATGCAGGTCTTCAAAAATTGAAGGCTTAGGTGTGATTTTTATCAGTGGCTGGGGAATGAGTTAAATAGCCTTTCAGTGTCCCTCTTCATCTGCTGTTTTCTCATACCTACTGAGCCGCTTTCAAATGATAAATCACTATGACTTATCATAATTACGTGTCCATATGATAATGCAGTGCTGACCCTCCAGCAGCAGAAAATGGATTTTTAATTAATTTTTTTCCAGTTATGATGATGAGTTTGTACTGAGCTTGCCATCTTTCACTCCACCCTCTTTGTGACTAATAGTATTTTTTTCTGAAATAACAACTTAAGACTCTGACAATAGAGATCTATTGGTTTTGCCTGCCATTTCCCCTTCTGATAACAGCACCCCAATTTTCCTTTGGGTGTATGAGTTCTCACCCATTTCTATCCATATGGTTGGGGTGGAGTTTGATCCCTCTCCTAGGCTCTGGGGTTGGGTACATGAATCAGACAGACAGATGAGAGCCCAACATCTGCTCAGATACACTGATTGCTTCAGGAATAGGTAGGTAATAATGAAACTTGGGATTCCTGCTGGAAATTTTGGAAAAGAGAAGTTTTATCTTTTGTTTCTGGTGTTGCTAAACTGGTGGGAAGTCATTTGAGAGCTCCTATTGGAGCTCTGTGTCATTATTTGAGGAGAGCCTGTCTTAAGAAAATAGACCTGAGAAATGGAATTGGACAGATGCCTGAAGTTTGAGCACCTGGATCCAGTAGTGTCTGAAGTAGACTTTGGAATTATGAGAGGTCAAAAATCCCTGGTTTTTGTTAGATTGGAATAGGTTTCTATTACTTGCAATCAAAAGAGTACTCTCATATACATGCTCTGTGGCCATAATTCTGAGGATATTAACAAGGGAAAAATGCAAATAATGTCCCACCAAATTATCTATGTATTGAAGAATCCAGTATATTGTATTCCTAGCTGATTTCTCTACATTATAATCCATATCATTTCTAGGCTCAGAGTACCTGAAGTAGGAGGAAGCTAAGAGTTTCTCACTTTAAAGAGGAAGAACTTAGAAATTTGAAATGTTTTCATGAGAAACTGGGAACATTATTACTGTCTTCTGTGTTTGAATGTGAAGGCCCTTGTCTTTAGTTACAACCAAGATTTGACCTAAAGAAACAAGAAGCAAGAGAGAGACATAATAGGCTTTTTTGGAGGTAAAGTTTACAGTAGCTTAAGAGGAAAAAGCTGGAATGGTTGATAAATGGGAATAAAATATTTGTAAGCAATGATTATTCAGTTTAAAACTTATTTGTAATTATTTTAATATGATAATAATTTTAATTAGGTAGAAAAGTGGTCATACAAGAAGAGTGTAGTTAACCCCAGGCCATGACATCATGAGGTCATTTTATCCGAGTTTGCTGTTCCCATCAATTGTTTTGTGTAGACTGTTGAATTCTGTGAAGATTTTTTTTTTGCATGATGTTAATCACCTGGTCACCGAGGTCTGAAATAACATGAGAAGTGTTGTTTGAGCTGGGATAAAGGTAGCCTCCCATTGCCTCTTTCCTGCTCTTAGGTTACAGATTCTGGGATTCAGAATAGAAGTCAAGGCTTTTTGAACAGCCAGTGCCCTGTTTTTGATTGGCCTCAGTTGTTCTGTGGGTCAGCAGGCAAAGTGGCTGGCTACATGTAGGGATGAGTGAAGCTAATTAGCTCTGATGGGAATCAAACATAGGATCTTAGCATTACTGGCATTGTCCTCCATGCCTCCTCCCCACTCCCCCCACCCCCACAACTACCAGCACACTGATGTGCATGACACATAAGAAGCTGGCAGGTCCATCATTTTGTTGGGCCACAGGACTTACCAGCACACGTGTCCTAATGCATCTGAAAAGGAAGGAGCTAAAATGAAAAACCTCATTCCACCACTCATCAGCCCTGCCTCCTAACATTTGACCAATGAATTAGTATCAATAAATTAAAGTCACTTTTAGTTGGGGATGAGCTTTATATTCTTAAAACTTTCTTTTTTCTTTATATGTGTTCTAAGTATCAACTATGTGTGGCAGGTGTTATGGCTGGAATTGTGTCCTCCCAAAATTCATATGAAGTCCTACTGCCTAGTACTTCCTAATGTGACCTTATTCAGAAATGGAGCCTTTACAGAGGTAATCAAGTTAAAGTGAGGTCACGAGGGTGGGTCTGAATCCAGGATGACTGGTGTGCTTATAAGAAGGGGTAGATTGGAACAGACATGCACAGAGGGAGGACACTGTGAAGAGATGTAGGGACAAGACAGCCATCCACAAAGCAAGAAGAGAGGTCTGGTCCGGATCTTTCCCTCACAGCCCTTAGAAGGAACCAATCCTATTGACCCCTGTAATTTCTTATAAGATTTTATTTATTTATTTATTTATTTATTTATTTATTTATTTATTTATTATTGAGCGCATGTGAGCAGGAGGGAGGGGCAGAGGGGGAGAGAGAATCTCAAGTAGACTCTACACTGAACATGGAGCTTGATCTCAGGACCCTGAGGTCATGACCTGAGCCCAAATTGAGAGTCGGATGCTTAATCGACTGAGCCACTCAGGTGCCCCAACAATCTGATGTAATTAAAAAATGTCATATATATGTATATAAATATACTATACATGTATAGTCCTGTTACCCACAAAGTTATTTTGGCAATCTTGGCCGTATGGGATAGTGCTTAAGAACACACTAGAGACCAGCTGAAGAGAAATCTTTGTTCTATTAGTCTGACCTTGTATAAGATTTTAATCTCTATGTGCCTCAGCTTTCTCATGTGTAAAATAGGGATGAAATAGTATCTACCTTGTAGATATGGTTTTTATGGGTATTAGAGAATTGTGTGTGAAGTTTTTAGAAAAGTGCCTGATTCATAGAGAAGGCTAATAAGTATTTGCTGTTATTGCATAAACACATTTAGTATCAGTTTATCAGGCCTCCTAAAATATTCTACTAGTATTTTCATTGAATTTACATGTTAATATGGGGAACAATTGACATGTTTATGATATTTAATTTTCATTTTCATACAAATAGCATATTTAGTCATATATTTAAGTCTTCCTTTCAAAAAACTTTTAAGATTTCTTTGTAATATTCATGTAGATCTTTTGTTATATCTCTCATCGAGTACCTTTTATTCTTTGCCATCACTATTAAATGTACCTTAAAATTTTAGACATTTTCTTTGATAGGAGTTTGAGAATCAGTTTTAATTTCATAAAGCATTTAAGAGATTTTGATAACTTTATTGAAGTTGTAGATAATTTGGAGGATAATTTTTCTCTTTATAATATTCCCTTTATGAACATGGTGTATGTTTTTAATTTTTTTTAAGTCCTTAGCTAATGGCATGCAAGACATATTAGTGTTATGCTTAGGTACCTTACAGTTTTTGATTGTGAGTGTACATTTTCTATTACATTTCCCATTTGAGTTTAACTATAGATAAGGATGCAGTTAATTTTTGCCTATTATTCCTGTTGCAAAACTCTGTTAGTTTTTGCAGTTTGTCTGATATTTTCTTGAATATTCTAGTGTAGATAATTATATCACCTGCAAATGATGACAGTTATGTCTTTTTGTACAAATCATATATCCTTTTAAAATTATTATTATTGTTATTTTTTAAAGATTTTATTTATTTATTTGAGACAGAGAGAATGAGAGAGAGAGCACATGAGAGGGGGGAGGGTCAGAGGGAGAAGCAGACTCCCCGCAGAGCAGGAAGCCCGATGCGGGACTCGATCCAGGGACTCCAGGATCATGACCTGAGCCAAAGGCAGTCGCTTAACCAACTGAGCCACCCAGGCGCCCTTAAAATTATTTTTTAATTGACTGGAAAATCTAATGAAATGTTGAGCAGTGGGAATGGTAGATGGTAATTGTTGACATTTTTCTTTAGTAGTACACCAAAACTAACAGTGGCAAGGTGAAATCTGAAATCATATCAATAACCTATTTGTACTTTGTTATGCTAATATCCATTGGATTATTTTGCATTTTGAATAGATCTTTTAACCTGTGCTTGATTTTTTTTATCACTATGCATTATCATTTGAAAAATATTGGTTCACTGAGTTATGTAGATATTCTACATGACAAATTTCATTATACAGCATCAACAAAAATCACATTCTTTAATATAACCACCTATCTCATCAGAACAGTCTTTAAACATTGCAACACTATCTAGCTCATGGTCATGATTATAAGTTTTCCAAAACTCTCATTTTCACTTAAAAGCTTAAATTTTATCAACTGGCAATAGGTATTGTTAGTTGTCAGTTTTCCTAAAAGTGACAGATTCACTACCTCATGTTTTGAAAAAATGTATGCCAAAACCAAACATTCATAGCCATAATTTGTCTATTATTCTTTCAAGTAAAAGTGGTGTTCCATGAAAAGTGGTAATTTTACAATTCAAAAAAACAGTGATTTCCTCAAGATAACTTGAGTTTATCAATATGCAGCAGAAAGTGCCTTATATGTACTTCTCATTTTGTCACACTCAATACTAAAAATGTATATATACATTGGTTAATTTAATAAAATAATACCACTGCTTCATGGAGGTCATCCTTAAGTAACATTGGCTTTCTGGGAGGGTTGTTTTCTGCAAGTGGATGGTAGTAAAATAGAAGACACCAACTCGTACAGTTTAGTGTCAGTGCTTTGGTTTTAGCAGTTTACCCACTAGTGTTATTGTAATATCAGTAGACATGTCAACACAATAAAAGTAGCAGATAACATCTTCATATTATTATAAATATAATTTTGATTTTGTGTATCTTTTCCAATTCCTTTAAATTTTCAGTATTATATATTAGGTGTTTCTCTCAAAAATAGATTAATGCTGAAATGAAAAGTATCCCATCTGATGGTCTTTCATTAGGTAATTTTAATCTGTTTATATTTGTTGTTATTGCGGGCTTATTTGAATTTAATTAATCTTTAATTTTCTGTTACCACGTTGTTTTTGCTTTTTATTTTCCCTACCTTATTTTCTGGCTTTTATTGTTGTGATGTGGATTGATACTTATTTCTCAACTTTTTTTCCCCCTGCTATTTTGAAAGTTTGCTATTTGATTATATATATTTTTGTTAAGCAGTTTAACGTCATCATCATTGTCATCATTATTATACCTTAGCTTTTCTTTAATATTTTATTTCTTTATTTCTCTCTGCTTCATTCTGACTGAACACTTTTGTATCTGCCTTCAGATTAATTACTTCTCACTTTGTCTGTATCCAGGGAATTGTTTATAACCTAATAAAACCTAAGTTTTATTTTAGCAAATTTTTAGCTAATTTTTAATTTCTAAAAATTCTAATTATTTTTTCTTATCTACTCATTCTTGATTCATATCTAACCGCTTTAGTTTCATAATTTGTGTTGCTATTTTATGAAAATTATTCCTTAATTTCTTTGAGGATATAAAATATACCCACTTTAAAGTCATTTTTGACATTCCTAAAATTGGAATTTCTTCCTTTAGCTCTGTTATTTATCATATACTTGAAATTTTAGTTTGCAATTCTATCTTGAGTGACAGTCCCTTTTCATGTTCTTTGTGCTCATTCTTTCCTGTCTGTGGTTTTATAGACAGACTCTACATAGACTGTGGCTTCTCCTTATCTAAAACCAGGTTTCATACTGATGCTTCCATGCTCTTGTCCCATGATAATATTGGAGAAACATCTGTATGACTCAGTTGTGATCTTTTGGGCAACCTGGCTGGGGTCCTATCTGCTCAACTCTTTCTACTTCCTCAACATGCCCCCTCGCCCCCGTCTAAGTATATTGCTTCATATAAACCAATGTCCTGGGAATTTGTATGGCTTTTTCAGCTTCTTTTTAAATATTTCTCATATCTTATTTCAGGTCTTTTATTTAATGCAATTAGTCTGGCTCAGGTATTTCTCTACATCCTATGTGAATCAAAATCTCAACTGTGTTTTCCAGTTTAAATTTTCCATTAAAAAAGAGAATGTGCTATTGTGGGCTCTTTGTCCCTCTTTCCCCCAAATATGTTGACACCCTAACCCCCAGTGTGATGGTATTTGGAAGTGGGGCCTTTGAGAGGTAATGAGGCTCGGATGCAGTCATGAGGGTAGGGCATGCATTAAGGAAAGGCCATGTGAGCATGCAGCAAGAAGGTGGCCATATGCAAGGCAGGAAGTGGGCTTTCATCAGGAATTGAATCTGTTGGCACCTTGATCTTAGACTTCCCAGACTGAGAAATAAATTCCTGTTGTTGAAGCTACCCAGATTGTAGTAGTTTGCTATAGCAGCTGTCTGACTGTAAACAGTTCTGGAATCTGGTTGATTTAGTGCCTATAGCCCCTACTTATTTCTGTTTCTGTTCTATTTCCAGCTCTTGTGTGTATTTACATATTTTTAAAGATGTCCATGTTTTAAATATTTTTAAAGTACTTAATTTCTCAGTACTCTCTGTGTGTTTCATGGAAAAGGTTGAAGCATTAATTCAAGGCACCATGTTGATTGGAAGCCTTTAGGCTATTTCTTTAGGAACGTCTATTAAATAAAAATGTAAGCTCAAATGGTAATACAACAGAGATAGAGGTACTGGATTAATTAGAAGAATGTTTAGGACAGGAGCAATTATGCATATTGAATTCTCTGCAGCACTCACCACAATGTTTTGCATGTAATAGGTACTCATTATCCATTAAGCCCCTGGCATTTGCAGATCTAACATTTGTGGTTTTGAATTTTCCCAAGTGACCTCCAGAGGGCCCTGAAATTTTGCTGCTCCCAGCATGAACGTCTCATGGTGACTTTGTGGTTCTCTGTTCTTTATCAAGTGATCTTTATTGCACACTATCATCAAATGCACACAACTGAATTTTTTTATGTATAAAATAGAGGTGAAATAAGAGACATGATCTAATAAAAATTTAAAAAGTGGTAAACTTCTGGCTTGGACATAAAAGGAAACAGGTGATTTTCAATAGAATATGGTTCTGGAGAAAACTAAGAATATTTGCAAAATGTTCTGAAATAGGGAATTCAAGAATATGTAGGGGACTCTGGAAGTATTCCTAATAAATGTCAAATGTCCACTATAAATATTTGTTGATTGGAAGTTATTTGAATTGGTCTTAGAAGTTGCCTATGTGATATGATTTGAAAAACAATAGGAAGACTCCGCTGTCCCTAAATTCCTCTCCTCCTATCATAGTGTCTGATATTACATCATGAGAGATTCATTACTTTGTGCTAAGCATTGACCTCTCTCTGAAAGTATCTCTTTACATTTATATTCATCTCTTACTGTGCAGGGAGCAGGCACATGGTCACTAGCACTTGAGACTAAAAGTTCTCAGATCCATGGACCAGACATTTCCTGAACATCTCTTATGTGCCAGAGACTCTTGGAGGTATTTTGTGGATGACACAAAGATGACACATAGGTACTTGTCTTTTGGGAATTCACAGTCCAGTGGAAAAATGGATGGAATGAAATATTAAGACATAATGTAATGAGTGACAGTAATGTAAGGAGTGACATTTGTATGAACGAAGTTATCCTCTGGTAGTTTAGAGGAGAGAACAATCAGTGATTCCAGGAGAAACAAGAAAAAAATCTTCAGAGAGGAGGTCACATTTGTATCTTGGGAGGGACTAGGGGAATTTGCTTACTAGGAAGAGATGGGAATAATTCTTATCAGGATTCTGAGGCATTCTGAGCACCTAAGTCCAGATCTGGAAGGTGAAAAGATGAGAGAAATGAGGGTCTCGGAAAAGTGGTAGGAATGTCAAGGACAATTTTGTGTCGTTGTCTGTTCCAGCCAGTTAAGAAACATGAAGAAAACTCCGTCAATTCGATGACACGAGGCATGATTCCTCAGCTAAGTCAGACCTCAGTGATTTCATTTTATTATTTTTTTTTACTGGATGCCTGGGGTAGAGTGAAGATAAAGCTTGTCCAGAAATCTGAAGACTCATCATCTAGACTGGTTCCACCACTTATTAATTCTGTAATTCTGTGCAAACCATTCAACTTGCTGGTGCTTCTGTTTCTGCAGTATGCAGCCGTGGTAGCTGCGCTGACATGGCAGTGTTTGCTGAGGATCTCAAATAGCGTATTTGAAAACACATTGAAAACTACGAAGTACTACACAAATACAAAATTAAGATGAAGTATCTTTCAGCAAGTTACTGGGCTAGACCAATGCAGGGATCACCAGGGATGATGTGTCAGCAAAGGGTGGGCTTAAGGCACACAGGCTAATAGAATGGTGTGGGGGACTTTTTGCCACAAAGGTATTTTCTGGATGGTTGTTGAGCTGCTGCCCAGGATGAGGGCTCCTATACTATACTTTTGGTTATCCCAACCCTCATCCTGCTCCTCATCTGCCATTTTGTAAATGAGGATATGAATATAGCTGGGGATTTGCAAACTCATTGTTAGCAATAAAGAAACAATTTAAGGGAATGCCACTTAGTCAGAGGGGCATCACCTTTGTCTACAGGCAACCACTACTTTAGTCATGAGGAAAGGTGATTAGAGCTGGTTTTTTAATTTATTATTTATTTATTTATTTATTTATTTTAGCACATACTTGCTAATCCAGCAGAAACTGGAACCCCCATCTCCCATTACACTGTTATCTTTTGTATTTTGAGGAAAACAGCCTCCCTACTTTTGTTTTTTTTTTTGTACATGATACAAAATTAGCTAAAGACTAATAAGCTAAAGCGGTAACCTTGGATTTTGTGAAAGTTAAGGAAAATTTAATGCCAAGAGTTATACATCTGCAACTGAAATGAGTCCCAGTGCACCCCTTCTGCTCTCAGATTCTGGGCATGCCAATAAAATACCAGAAGACATGCAATACAATGAAAATTGGATCTTTGGGTATCATAGCACCTTGACTTAGAAGGGCTTTAACCTTGGCCTCATGCTTCCTGAGGGGCCTGTTGCTGATGCTGCGTAAGTGCTAGAACTAGCAAGCAGTGCTCAGAATTTTTCATCTGAGTAAAATTAAAAATGAAACCTTCAAAGTCCTATAGATCCTAGACATGTTCTCTATGCATTAAATTGAACCTAATCGACTGAGAAATGAGCATTTCAGCACGTACAAGTAAGAATTATTTGTATGAGAATAGATTACTCACATGCCCTTTATCCAGCACTATATGTATTTATCGACATGGCTAGGCAACACCAAGGCATTCTGTTGAATCTCTCTGAGATAACGGAGAATCAATTTTTATTCAGGCCACTTAAAATTTGCTCAGCATTAATCCATCATTAGCTCTTGGCTTTGCTTCTCTAAAATGCAAGTGGACAAGATTTAATGAATATTTTGACCATTGGAAACACAGAGTAAGGGCCTTAGCATGAATACAATACTGAAAAAATGTGTGACTCTACAGATTTCTGAGCTCCTGATCATTGTCCCCATGTGTCTTCATTTGGCTTGTTTCTCTGTGTTGTAATGGGTATTTTCCCATCCCTATAGCTTTTCCTTGTGCAGCCTTACCTTCTTCCTGATTTTAACTATCCTCTGTATTCTTAGAACTCTCTGGCCTATATCCCTATCTTGAGTTTGGCCTTGAACTTCAAAGTCCTATATCCAATGGACTGCTGGAAAAAAGCTCCTTAGAAATTGTACTGTCACCCACAACCCAACATGTCTAAAAGTTTAGTTTGTCATATTGCCATACCCCCAACCTATACAAGGGAAGCCTTGTGTTTTAGGCCTTGCTTGGGCTCCACTTCTCCCTCCTCTCAGCTCCCATATCCAATTAAGTCCTCATTATTTTATTGCCTAAATTGAGCTCACATAGACCCACTTCTTTTTTTTTTTTTTTTAAGATTTTATTTATTTATTCATGACAGAAAGAGAGACAGAGGCAGAGGGAGAAGCAGGCTCCCTGCGGAGCAGGGAGCCCGATGCGGGACTCGATCCCAGGACCCTGGGATCATGACCTAGGCCGAAGGCAGACGCTTAACGACTGAGCCACCCAGGCGTCCCTAGACCCACTTCTTTTATCTCTAGAAATAATGCTGTAGTACAGAATCTCACTGTCTCTTGTTTTGAAAGCCGCTATCACCTAATCCTGCTTCCAGTGTAGTATCCCTTTCCCCAGATGCATTTTCACGGTGTAGCCAGAACCAGAATCTTCGCAATAACACGCACATTGGTCCACGGAGCTCCCCCTCTTTAGAATCTCTCAGTGGTTTCTTAGCATCTACCGACTGGTGTCTAACTTCTTAACAGGGCTCACAGATCCTTCCTGACTTGGCCTGCCCCTGCCTTATTAGCTTTACCTTTCATCCTGAGTGTACCATGGATTTGCCCTCCATACTTGCAACGTTGCTTCACACTGCATGTCTTTATTCCCAGCCTTTCCTCAGAAGGCAGTGGCCTGCTCTTATCTCCACCTCCAGTCAGCCCTGGTTCCTCTTTCAAGACTCAGCTGCAGCATCCTTTCTCCAGAAAGCCTTCTCTGAAATCCAATTTGAAGTAATTAATCCTCTTTCATGCTCCATCACATCCTCTGCAAACCTCTCTATATTGAAATTTTATTGACAGTTTTGTGCATGTCTCTACTTCACTAGGCCATAAAGTTTTTGATAAAAAGACTATTTTGTCTTCATCTTAGTGCCTTCAACATGAGGCCCAATGCCTTCCATTTGTTAAATGATTAAAAATGTTTCTTAAACTGTCTTTGAGTTAAATGAATACATTTTACACAGAACTTCCTTTCCTTTGGCTGAGAGCTTTAGAAAATTGGGTAGACTATTGCAAAAAAAAAAAAAAAAAACTTGGAAGAATTCTTAATTAGGATATTTCAACTTATAGGTTGAAAACCAGTTTTAAGAGGTTTGTTTTTTCTTTAAGTCCTAAATGGTATACACCAAAGTTTCAGCTTAATTTTTTAAGACATTGGCTATAAGTTTTTGGAAACCTATTGCACTGCCAGGATTATAGGACTATTGCTATCACATGTAATAACATCTACTATAAAACCATTTCAAATATTAGAAATGTAAATACCTTTCTGTAAATTGTTAATAATTAATGCCCATCAGATTAAGTAATTCACAGCCATCTATAACTGCTAAGACTTGGACCCATCATGTAACCATCTGCATCACTTTTGAAGAAAGCCCAAACACTTTATTAACATGAGAATATTAATATGGGAGTATTAACATGTTCTCTTGGTCAATTTAGTAAATTTCCTCACAGTCTAAGAATCTCGAAAGTAGAGAAGCCAAAGCATCTAATTTCTCTTGAAAAACAAAACAAAACAAAACAGGAGGTTAACATAAGAAACATAAAGACACAACACCTTAACTGTCTCTTCTCTCTCCCAAATATCACATCTTAAATGGATCTGCTAGACGTGAGCAGAAGGGTATGGATGTTACAGGTCTTTTTAAAGATGCCATTTTGATCATCTACATCGATCCATTTATCTGAGATGGGGTGATATGCTTATTTCTAAGTTTGTTCTACTGAACTTCCATTTATTTAGTGGGTTTTGGAGCCAAAATTGACCTGCTGTGCCTCTTACCTAAGGAACCTATAATGTGTATATTCCTGGAAATGAGGGAAACAATTTGTGTTTAGAAAAAAGTGTATTTATAGTGACAAGAATTTTTTTGTTTAGAGAGACTTACATATCCTCCTTGAAATAAGAACACCAAAAGGAAGGAAACAAATGCAAAGCTTTAGCAGTAAAATTGATTTTGTATCTTGAGAATTCCTGAAATATTTAATTTTGTTCTTTTATTAATCTACTCATTCAAGAAGTATTAGATGAGGATCTGCTATGCACCAGGCACACTGCTCAGCATCTTGTCAATGTATAGCCTGGTAGAAGGGTCAACCAAAGAATAATTTACTTATAAAGTCATGGATTTTTCCAAAAAGAGAAGTCCAGGAAGCTATGGGAGAACATCTTGAGGGACCAAACTCAATCAGGGTTTGAAGTTGGTGTTCCTTAAGGATGGCATTTAGGCTGAGGGGTGGAGAACAGATAGCCAGAGGAAGGAGTGGAGAACAGATAGCCAGAGGAAGGAGTGGAGAATTGTGTATTGGTCCAGGTTTCCGAGGCAAAGATTACAGAGCCCACAATTCCTGCCAGGATGAGCTGTCCCCCTCAGGAAACGTGTTAATACTCCTAACTCTCCAGTGACCCCACCCTGGATGTCATAATGCTTTTTCCTTCTCAATTTCAAATCTGACCTTTCTGAGCTCACCTGTCAGGGAGTCTTGCTCCTCTTTCTAGGCTAGTATAAGACTTTACTGAAGAGTGAAGGCAGAAGGTGATAAACGACAAATTAAGCTAGAAGTGATGAAACACTACAGTAAAGGACTTGCCCTCTCCTTCAAAAATAGAAACTTAGTGTCATGCTGGAGGTCTTTAACATTTACTTCTGCTTGGAAGCAGCTCCCAGTGCAGAGGTCCAGTAAATTCCTAGATTAATGTATATTATTAGATCACTCTAAGAGGAAAAAAATTACAAGTTTATATGGATTTTCCATTTCTTCATCATCTCTGATCTTTGGATGAGATTTTAGATTTTAATCTGAATAATTATGTTTCTCCTAGGAAATAAATTTCTCCTAAGGGTGTAGTTCTAGCAATAAAATCAATTCTTTTTCTCATAAAATAGAGAGATGCAACAATATGGATGAATTCCACAAACAAAATGTTGAATGAAAGATGCCAGGTTCAAAAGGTAGTTTATGAGGGCGCCTGGGTGGCTCAGTTGGTTAAGCGACTGCCTTCGGCTCAGGTCATGATCCTGGAGTCCTGGGATCGAGTCCCGCATCGGGCTCCCTGCTCGGCGGGGGGTCTGCTTCTCCCTCTGACCCTCCTCCCTCTCATGTGCTCTCTCTCATTCTCTCTCTCTCAAATAAAAATAAATAAAATCTTTAAAAAAAAAAGATAGTTTATGATTTGATATATACAGTTTCAAAACAGGCAAAAGTGAATTTTGCTGTTTGGGAATATTGTTGGTAGTGTTATCCTTGATGGTGGTGAGGGGGTATGGACTAGAAAGGGTCCCATGAGGACTTCTGGGGTGCCAGTGATACACACCATACATCCTGTGTTATAAGTGTTCTTATGATATATGTGCTTTTATTTATATGCAATGTTAGTCAATAAAAGGTTTTTGTTTTTGTTCACTTACAATGAATAAAGGAAGAAAGCATTTGCTCTTGCAAACATGACTCTGGCAATATCTACAGAGCCATTAAGAAGTGGGCCTTTACAATGATCTGGTTTCTTTGATTCAGCTCAATAGACATAAATTGGGTATCCCAAGAAAATTACTTTGGACCAGATTATTTAGTTCAAACTCAGGTCTGATTATGCTAAGTATGCAATTGCTCAAACTAACCAAATGGTTTTAAAAATCTGTATCTCATTGTGTGCCAGAGTGGAGGGTTAGAGAGCACATTTCTAGGTCGTATTTCATCGCATGCATGAAGCATTTCCAATATGCCTTTTTATTTCTCCAGGAGACAGCTGAAGAAAACTGTATGGTGCTGTATAGCCAGTCTACATACAGTGGATTTATATGTACTGAAATGTGGATTTTATGGTAAACAAAGAATATTTTTCTGAGTTGGCATCATTTCAATGGGGATGTGAGTTTGATGACTAGCCTTCCATTTTCTGTGAGAGCAAATCAATGGGCTGGAATATGTGATTACAGATGTATGTTCTGGTTTTACTTGGGCAAGTGCAAAGAAGGGAAATGTATCATTGCATGCTACATTGGTGTTGTGAAATATCATAATTCTGTGTACCTCTCATATCATAATTCTTAAGTTACTTCATGCTTTTCAAATGTATCATTTCACACCTTTGCTGCTGTGGCCCTGGTTTCCCTGCTCATTGGAGGATAGCTGAAGGTTGTTAAAAAAAAACAACAACAACAACCCAGTCCTAATGTTCTAATGAAGCTATTATAGGATGCTGAGTCTGGAGTCTTGGTAGCCTGTGTATGAAAAGCACTCTGCTGGAAGGGCGTGGGGGATGGGATACTGCTCGTCTCTGCTGTCACTCATGAGTGGTGCTGGGGCCTCTCTTACTACTATTCATATACAAAGTATGCCTTATAGAGCTGTTCAGTAGCTCATGAGTTGGAAGATACAAGTGGTTTTCTAAGGCAAACTCAAGCAATTGAAGTTAACATTCCTGAGAGCAGAGTACTTGTCAGGCTGAGAAATAGGCAAATGAGTGGTAAGAAACTCCTGGAACATTGCTAGGTTCTCTTGAGAACTGAAGGTAGCACCAGACCAACCTGCGGGATAGGACTGTGTCTCATGTAAATGAGTGAAGTGGCTTGGAGAACATCCTCCAGCTGCATGCAAGTATACTCGGGCATACCTGGATGCCCAGGGAAGTCCTCCTCTGTTCGTCTTCTAGGAGTGGTGCCCTGCAGGGCCACATCGGATAGTAAACAGAGCAGGTAACTGGAAGATAAGGCCTCTTAAACAGAAATGATTATCTAGTTGCAAAAAAAAAAAACAACAAAAAACCCCAAACGAAAGCAAACAAAACCCCCAACTGTATGTTCATGTTAATATTTGGCACACTTAATAAGAAATACTGTTTTCTTTTTTATACATATATCTCATTGTCACTGCAATGATCTTAGGCTCCACGACAGCTTATTTTCATTCCCCTCTGCAAATCTCCTTTACTCAATGTTCAGCTTCTCTCTGAAATCGATGGACCACATGAGCCACAAATGATTAGGGATGGAAAATTAAATCTATAAACAAGCAGAACTAATGAAATGCTTCACAGTAAGGCAAAGGTGGGATCCGAATTACTGTAGGCTAAACAAGCCTGCAATCATTAGGTACAAAAGTGGGAGCAGAGTGTACGAGCTTGGAGGAGGCAAACGTATTGGGTATGTGATCTCCGTGACCCAGCCATCAGTCCACCATAATGCCTCTAGCCGTTTACATTTCTATGGATATATGGACCTGCTGCTATTGACACGTAGATACAAATATATACACATATGCACCTTAGACATTTTATACTTGCAATTTACAAATCATATGCCTTATATTTATATATCCAGTAACCTCAAATATTATCTGCAAGATGATGTCTAACATCTTTTCATTATTGGTATATAAGATTGTGACATAGGAAGCTTTTTGGCAATTGGTTTCAGGTCTAATAGTTTACAGAGCGCGTGTCCATCCTCATGTTGTCATTTCCAAAGGGATTCTTGCTCAAAAATACATCTCTTGCTTGTTTCCTGATGTTTTCCCCTGGGGCCACAGCCTTCCGTTTCCCCAGTTGAATCTGACACCAAGTAAGAAAAGTCAATAAATGAGGCTAAAGATGCAAACACCATTGAAGGATGGCATTACCCAAATTCCTGCTAAGATGGAAGGATGAGTTTTGATAAACTGCAGTGTACTGGGTACCCAGAATTAGAAAAGAGGGAAATCCATTGGCCAGCAAATTGACTATAAAGAAAGAGGGCTATTTGACACTAAGACAATAAGTGATTCCTTCACAGTATGAAGGGGGCCTGTTTTTGCTTTTTTCATTTCTTCAAAGCACTTGATTTGGTGCCAGGCACATATTTACCAATTCAGGTGGATTTATTATCAGCAAAATGGGGCAGTTACGTGAGCTGTATATATATACATTATATACAGCAGGAGCGTATTGGCTCCTTCCCTCATTCTTCATCTAGTCTATTCCCCTTTTAAAACTCGTATTACACGTTCCATCTCCCAGGAAGACTTCCCACAGGCCCATGATGATGCACTGCCTTTTGCCAATATTCCCAGTGTACCTATTCACACTGAGAGCACAGCACTTTCCTCTCTCTTACTGTGAATTTGGCTTGCTCTTTGCCTCGTCAGACCATAAGCTCCTAAAGCTGGAAAAAAATGCCTTATTTAGTTTTAACTGGTGTCTAGTTTCCTAGTTGAAACATTGCCTATTGAATAAATGAACAAACTTTTTAATTACTATGACTGATAAGAGGAAAAGACTGGATTGCAGTGATTGGTTTAGCCACAAGACAACATGGAGAAGTTCCAGGAAAATTGATAAGCCTGCTTTATTAACATAATGCACTTTAAAAAGTCAAATCTATTCTGAATTTAAACAGTGCTGTATAGTATTTTTGTCAGAGTTCCTGGTCCATAACATTTACATGATGAACTTGCAGCAGAAGAATCTTAGAGCCCAGATGAATTTTCTCATGATAATTGAAAATGCCCTGGAGAGTGGTGCCTTCTGAAATGCCTCCTAAGTCACAAGAAAAGTAGGCGGTTGAGGGCAACTGTTGCCCAGGAACTAAATCACCTGCATGTGTGGATCCCTTTCCCTTGAGATGGTAGCTACTGGAAGCCAGAGACCAAACTTTCAACAAGATTAAAGAGACGCTATTAATTGCTATCGATCATGGGTCAACAAATTAAATTGCATCTGCAACTGCATCTCTGAAAGGTCTACATGAGAAATGCAGTTAATGGGTCTGGCTGACCCAATGTTGTGATTAATTAAAAAGGGCATGAAACCAAAAAACAAACAAAGGCAAAGAAAAATGTGATGGGAGCAGGGTGGACATCCTTGGAAATCTCAAATCAAAAGTCTTTCCCAGGACCTAACTTGTCATTTAATTCTATGTCCTGGGTATGTATGTATGTGTGTGTAGGTAAACAAACAAGCAGAGAAGGCTAAATTAATTCCTTGCTTTCAATTTCCAGAATGCTGATGAACACCAACATGAAAATTAAACCAGTATTTTTATATTCTGTGGAGAGAGGTGTTAGAAATGTATAAACAATTTGTATCACACTAGGAAAATAAATTGCTTCACTATGGTAAGAGTAATATTTGCCACAAACTGGAGAATAAATCTGTGACTCCTGCTATTCTAACCTTTCACTTCCATTTCAAGAATACTACAATGAGACATAAGACCAGTGGAGAACTTTGGCTCTTCCAATGGCAGTTACTCAAACCGAGACAGAAACAGCACTGGCAAAGAAAAAGTGGGCTGTCCTGGAGATAAGCCTATCTCAGGTTGAGCCTCAATAGCTGATATTACTAGTACCTTCTGATGCCCAAGTCCTAAGATAAATTATGTGCTAACACCTCCAAGGAAATCATGGGTTCCACATTTTTGGTGGTGGTTATTGAGCATCAATATCCTTCTAATCACCTGAACTAGAAGCTTGGACTATTTTAATTCTTGAATCCCCAGTGGACTTGCCACAAAGTCCTTTTGTCTCAACCTATCTGTTCGACTTTCACCATGACAGGATCAGATCCTCGTTATTCCTTCCTTGACGTTTGTAATGCCTCTCATTAATGTCCTCCTTTCTCTCCAGACCCTGATCCGTCCTTCATGCTGCTGTAAGAATTATTACTCCAAGGCACAAATATGGCTATCTCATCTTCTTTTTTGATGTAAATAAATGCACAGTATCAATAAAAACCAAATCCGATTTTCATAGCATGATCTTCCAGGGCCTAGCCATTGGGTTTCCTTCCTGGATACATCTCTCACCATATCCCTCTATCTCCAACCTCACAGTCACATTACACCTGACTGCTTGTCACACTCCAAACAGACTATTCATTTTTCCTATGCTACAATGTCATCCCCTAAATGCCTGCTCAACTTGTGCTCAAGCTACAAGACCCCAATACAAGATAACAAATCCAGGTTACTTTATTCATGAAATCTCTTACGTTACCAGCAGTCCTGATAATGATAACTAACCAAAATAGGCTCTTGTTATGTACCATGCTCTATTCTAAGCTTTTTTATGGGTAGTATTCTGTTCAATTCTTACAACCCCTTGGTTTCTAATTGTATGAAATGGAGAAAAATCATAAAACTTCTCTGAATCTCAGCATTCCAGTCTGCAAAATGGGAATACCAGTGTATAATTTCATAGTGGTTTTGAAGATGGTTGAATTAATGAATGTGAATCATTGTCTCTTGTCAAGTAGCCAATACAAGTGTCTGGCACACAGAAAGGGCTTGAGATAGGGCAACTAAACTTTCTATCCAAGTTCCTCCCTAAACCTACCCACCTCACACAACTATTCATTGGGAAAGTTTTATAACTCAATTCTTAAAGTATAGCTTTCCTAAAAGTGCTTCTACTCAAAGCCAGGTTGGTAGTGCAAATATTGGGATTAATTAAGTTGGAGTTTGGGCTTCAAAGAACCATGAGTTCAAGATTTTCAAAAGTTAAAAAGAAGGCCATCAAATCACTGCCACAACTGACAATATTTGAAGTGTAAAACAAATTTTGAGTACTTAAAAGAAATTCCTTTAGTTCAACTCATTTAACTCTTACTCTATGAAAGGCATGATGGTACCAGCTATATCTGTTCATTAAAAGATCAGTGTGCCTTCTGGATGTATAAGTTCGGTCAGGAAGAACAGGTATTCACACCAGACAATACAGTTTGAGGCTCCCTGATAAGACTATCACTCCAATTCAAGTTATAAATCCCTTACAAATGTGGTAAGAAGGTATAGTGAGGTTGCTGGCTCAGACAGAGTATTTGTCTTTCAAAGTCATGAAGGTATTTTCTTGAAAAGAGTAATAGTCTCAATGTGGTAAGCCCTCACATAACAACAAACCCAGGACTCTAATCACAGTTCATAGCTTTCTCTGCTATGCTTTGAAGTGCCCTCCCATGAAACTTGAATCAGAAATGAACTGTAAACAACCCTTTGCAAGGGACATGGGGAGCAGAGAATTGGACGTGCAGGAAATTGAAAAGCAAGAAAAATCTAATCTTGTTTTAAGAAAAGGTTGGTGAAGCGGGGTGCATATACGTATGTGAGGGGACTCCATGCTGACGTTTTCTTAGTGCTTGACTTTTCCCTTTCTTCCTCCAACGATGTAGAAGATGATGGCAATTTATAAAATATTGTTCAGTTTTGCTCTGTGCCAGGCAGCATGTTTGTCTCAAAGGGAAGAAAAATAACAGTTTGCTCTTATTCCCCAAAGAGAGCTTACACACATATTAAAGGCAGCCTCCTCTGGGTGCTGGTGGTCCACAGCAGTTCTTGCTCTGAGGCTCTTTGTTGCCCCTCGGAGGTCATTTGGTAGAAAGCCTTTTGCCCACTGCTCACCCTGCTCAGTGTCTAGGCGGGAGTTTAACATGGAGCTTTAAAAGATTAATTTTCCCAGCACAAACCCTCTAATGACAAACTCACGACTCTCTCAGAGTTCACAGCTGTCAGTTGGCAGGGTTAAAGCCCCATTTTGAACTTAGGAGGCATAACAACTAAATGCAAGGTTATGGATGATTTAGATCATGCAAATAACCCCATCCCTCATATCTTAGAAAATCTAAGAAATTTTAAGATGGATTGAATATTAGATGATGCTAAGGAATTCTTAATTTTGTTAGGCTTTGGTAATATAACATGGTTTGTCAAGAAACTATTCTTCTTTTTAAAGAGATGTAGGGCTAGTGTGATACGATGCTTGGGTAAGGGCTGCCTGGGTGGCTTATTTGGTTAAGCATCTGACTCTTGATTTTGGCTCAGGTCATGATCTTTGGGTCATAAGCTGGAGCCCTGCATGGGGCTCCATGCTCAGTGTGGAGTCTGCTTGAGATTCTCTCTCTCCCTCTCCCTGTGCTCCTCCCCCTGCTCATACTCTCTCTTTCTCTCTCTCTCAAATAAGTAAACAAAATCTTCAAAATACTCTGGGGAAGAAAAAAATAGATGAAGAATTATGCAAAATCTTGACAACTGTTGAGCTTGGGCAATGGGTAGATGGAGGTTCCTTGTGCTATTTTCTTGATTTTTAGGTGTATTTGTGTACGAAATTCCTGTGTTGCCATTGATGAAGCTATGACCTTGGGCCAGTCACTTAACCTCTTTGTGTTCTGGTTTCCTCATCAGCAAAGCAGCCATAATAAGAACCCCTCCCTGGCAGGCATGCTGTGTGGCTTGAACAGGATGCTATGGGTTCGGCCCCCAGCACAGGGCCAGCCAACAGAGCAGGCACTCAACAATTATAGATGATCATTAGTGTTGTGTATGGATGCAGGGTCAGGAAAATATTTTTCCTATCACTTACACTCTCATTGCTGGTTTAGTTGAGCTTCCTGTCTGATCCCCAAGTCAGCCTGGCCTTATATTATGAAAAATGAAAATGTACGCAGGCAAATGCTAAAGCTGACGCTTAAATCTAATTGAATATTGCTCTAATGACACATGAACTTTCAGATGACAGAAGTCACTGAGGATTAGTTATTAAATGATGAGGGTAAAGAGGAGAGAGAATTTTGGAAGGAAAATATACCACAAACAATGTTTGCTGGTTAACACACTTTATATTTAACAAAATAATTTTTTAATAATATAGTCTTTTACACATCAAATATTGTTGCTAGAATCCCCGTTTTACAGTTTAGTGTTTAGTTGTGTTTTTTTTTTTCTCACTAGTTTTCAGGCACACCATTTTTCAAAGATTTTAGAAACTGAATCGTTTTAAACAGGCAATAGCTGACAAACAGGATGTTGATCCCTTATTTAAACAAAGCTGTAGTTAAAGCCGAGAACCAAAGACGAGGAGGAATGGGAGACAGAGGGGACAGTGGGACTGCAAACAAAGCCTTCAAAAGAGAAAAAGAAAACAAAGCAAAACAGATGAGACCAGAACTCTGTTGTTCAGAGTTTGGAAAGAATTTCTCAATGACCTGGGTAGAAGGAAATTGTAAAATGTTTATCGGTTTATGAGAAATTCTGTCACAGTATAGATTCATCTCTCCCTAAAGGGAGAAAAATGTCAGTGCTACAATGTCTTAAAGGAAACAGCTTGTAGTGAAACTCAGAGGAAAAAGAAAATCCAACAACAGCAATAAAAAAAAAAAAATCCCTCTCTCTGGCTGGTAACAGAGACCACAGAGCCGCCTTCATTCAGCAAACTCTCTGAAAAGAGCTTCTTGATGGAGATTACACTCCATTCTAGTAAGTTCTTGCTGCAACTATCACTGTGCCAAGACTTTGATGCAAATTGTTTGAACCCTGGATCCCCAGTTGCACTCTCTGTTTCCTAAAAAGGACATAGTAACTCCTTAATAATAGATAGGGTACTATGCTACATGGGTCTATTAATGATATTTTCTGGGTTTCAAACCTTATTCCTGTCATTTATTATTATTCTTTCTTTTCAAGAGTGTGGATTTTTCGAAGCTGGCACCAGGCAACCTCAGGGCAAAGAAAGCTCTATAATACATCTCTGTCTAGACACAATCTGAAGTACGGAATGCCTTTACTTTGGAGTGCAGGAGTAAATCATGCAGGATTGTTCATGAATGATTCATGACTGTCTATATGATGTATCCATGGTGGCAACAAAAGGCACCAACCTTGCTGCAAATTGGTGTTCTAAGGGAAGGCGGCGTGATGTTCTTCCTCGGGTGGGGCCGGCATGGCCCCATCATACACAAGTGCAGTGTATGTGAGAATTGTCAGGTCCAATGCGTCAACACGTTAATTTTGGAAATGACAACTCTTTCTTGAAGACTGGAAGAGCCTCCAGGGAGGAGAGGCTGACCATTTTAAATGAAAACCCAGTTGATGAGACTAAATAAGTGTGTCTTGAGGGTTGGACCTATGGCAACAGATGCATCAATCCACTGGGAGAAGACTGACCTCGCTCCCTTGGGGCTGCTGATTGCACATGTCCCAAAGGGCTTAGAGGCTCATCAAAGCCACGGGCTCAGCCAGAGCTTACTCAGTGTGCCACCCTGGCAGAAACCACCCTGGACTGATTATTCTAAATCACGGATTCTCAAGCAGGCGACATTTTGTCCCCTCCCTACTCCTTGGGGACATTTGGCATGGTCTGGAGACAATCTGTTGTTACAACGAGGGTGTTGCTGTTGGCATTTAGTGGATAGAGGCCAACAATGTTGTTAAACATCCTAAAAGATGTGCCAGACAGCCCCCTCCCCGCCGCCCCCCTACAGTGAATCATCTGGCCCAAAACGTCGACAGAATTCAGCTTGAGAAACCTTGTTCTGGAATGCGGCACTCCACGAGAGCTACGGCAAAGCCCAGGCTGGGCTGGGAGTGGAAAAGGAAAGAACACCGGGAATGAAGACAACCTTAAAGTTTCCTCAAGGACCCTGCCAGATCTGCGCCAGGGTTTTCAAGACAGGAGAGCAGGATAAGCAGCTAACTATGCCATGTGATTTCAAGAATGGCCAAATATGCACTTGACTAGAGGTGGCATCCAGATACCCTGTGTATTTTATTTGTTTTGTCACTATACGAGCAGCATTACCAGGGCAACCTTGAGACGCTTCAAAGGTTCACTTTAATTGTTCAGTATCTAATATATACATTTTAAAAAATGTTCAACAAATGGAATTGTATTGTGCAAGACTCACTCTACCCTAATCTTTAATTTAAATCAGCACTTGAGGTGGAAAGAGTGTCCTGAATCTGTGTGTTAGACCTAGGGCTGAGTGGTCATTACTAAAACATGGCAAACACAGTCCCAAACCATAAAGACTGCCTGTGGGTACTCCTGGCTTTCAGCCAAATCTGAACTCAAAAGCCAGGAATTTCCAGAAGGATTCAGATTCACAGTGGGCCTACTCACCCTGGTTCTGGTATGGAGAATGCCAGGTGACAGAGTGGGTGTAGAGTGTTGAGTTACAAACCGAACCAAAATTTGGCATCATGAGAAAGTCGGGTGATTAATGCTACAATTGTGAATTCCTGGCTCCCTTTGGATGCTATAGTCAAGCTCGTGGTGTTCTTCACGTATTAGTTTTTGATTGGCAGTTTCAAGGTTTTGTGTCTGAAATGTGTGGTTTGTAAGAATTAAATTGTGACCTTCTGCATACTGCACCAAGCACCAGCTCCCCGCGCTGCCCCAACAGTGGGTCCAGCTGTATGTACCCCTTGTTTTCTGAGCCCTGCAGGGCGTGTTTCCCCCGAGGGGAGTGATGGGTTGGATGCATTTGCATCTTCCTGGCCAGGAAGGGTCCTCACCCCTGATATTCCTCTACTAAAGCTTATATGACACCACTCCAAACTTAACTGTGCAGTCAATTCTGGCCCCTTAGACTCTAAATATGAAAAAGAAATTCTACAAGAGAAAAATGCCATGGGTGATGATGTACAGAAGAGTAAAAATGAAGCAAGTCGGTGGACGATGAGCTGGCAGGCTAGAGGTGTCACCAGAGAAGGAGCCCGTACAAGGCTGTTTCTTCCTTTTAGTTTCAGAAATCCAGTGGTCAAGTCACCATCAAGCATGGATAATTACAAAAGCGGTTTCGATAGCTATATACTATATATATTTTATATAGCAAGAGAGAAAGAGAGAAATTTCCTCTTAGTAAAATATTCACTTTTGTCAACCCTAAAAGGTTTTGCTGGTGACCCTGTTGTAGCTGGCTGGAGTGTGTTTGTTTTGTTTTGTTTTGTTTCAAACATGTGCAGTGTAGAATCCATAGCATCCTCTCCTAAGAACTCCTCCTCGGTTGGGAATTTGTCCTACACAGTCTGCTTGCCTTGGCATTCGCGTTTTGAACACTGAGCAGGCTTCCACCAGTCCCCGTTGTGACAGTGACAGATGTTACATTCATCCACTTTCACTTCAATGCCAGCCGGGATTATTGTCGTTCCTGCAAAGCAGTTTGGACCTGGAACACACATATACGTTGATTAGTTGATTAAATCTCAGAGGCTCCCTTTTTCTCTTCCCTCCCCAACCCCAGTAAAAAAGCCAACCCCCAAAGCCGGGAATGAGTAGGTCAGACTACTTCTCTCCACAGTTTATTACTAAGGTATTTTCTAGCCATCTCCTTTAAATGTAAACCTTCAACCTCTGCTCTTTTGCACACAGCTCATATTCCCTATGTGTATTTTTTTTTTTTTTAAAGATCCAGTGCTCAAAAAATCTTATCTGTTACCGAGTACTTGCAGTTTTCTAAAGTATGATTCTATGGATCAAACTCTATTTGCTTTATCCTCTGGGGTGTAAATGCTGTTGAAGCATCCTCCGAAACTCACGTGGGGGTCTAGCGTGGTCTGCATCAGATGATGGTACCCCATGGCCTGTCCTCTCACTTCCCGTGGGGGGGGGGTAGGTGACAATGAACTCGCTCATTGCCTGGCTTCAGCACCTCCCCAAAGCCCAGTTCCTGGAATCCCCAGCTTGTTTCTTGATAACAATAAATAATTCATGGCCAGATGATTTATTCATGTCCCAAACAAGCTTTGTTAGAGGTTCATTTGATTTTTATAAATGGAGCTCCTTTAATCTGCTGGCTATCTATTTTTTTTTTTTTAAGAATGACCTAAATGGTTGGCTTTTGAAAGTCATCAGGAATTTTATTTTACTTTTTCAGATTCAGAAAAGCTTTACTGAAAATGTCACCTGCTCAGTATAGATGGATATTTTTAAAGTTCACCAATCTTAGTTTTTCACTTCTCTTTCTCTCCTTTCCCTTACTTTCCCTTCTTCCCAGTCTGCAAATGCCAATATTCGGTATTGGTGATATTATTTCTCAAAATCGAATGGAACAAAAATTGCTTCCCAAGGTGCAGTGGGGTGGTGCAAATTGCTCTTTCTTTGAAACAATTTGGTGTAAGTCTCCGAAGTACACATTTGGATAAAGAGAGGCCACTTTCCATAACCACTACAAAGTAGCATACATCAATATCAGTGCACTACTTTCACTTTCCTACTGCTTGATAAGAATTTACTAGATTATCTTTACCACCAAATAAATGAAATCAAGGGTGATTTGTAGTTCCACTTCATAATTGAAATCTTGTATAAAAATGGCAACTATGAAGTTATAATGCATCCACACAAATCTATTTAATATGCGAGGGCTTTAATCATCCATTGTTTTAGAGCTCCCAGACTTCAGTTGTGGATACACTTGCCAGTGGCCTTTGTATCCTATGCCTTTCCTTCATCTGGTGGTCAAACCTCCCAGGGTGTGTACCTGTGCCTTGTTCTCATGGAGAACCAACCAGCGAGAGTAAGAGGGATATAATGGGTCATCATTGGCAATTAAACAGCTAGCAAACTGTCTGCTTTCACCCAGGATGGTGCTTCTCATTATGATGCTATGGTTATAAGCTCCTGGCCATCCTAACTGCGGATTATTTAAGATCACTGTTTTAGAATTTAAGTCATTGATTGATAGGTTGAACGGTCTTTGGGGCTACACCTCCCTGGGAAGATTCCACATGAAATCATTAATTTGTTCTGGACCCAGAAGAGAGGGAATCTGCAGAGAACTTGGCAAGGAGGCTTTTTCAGAATGTAGTTGGTTGTCTCATGGCTGTTTTTGACAGACCTCTCTCAGCCCAGCCAGTTCTAGGCCAGCCAGGATCTGGACAGAGCCAAACTAGCTTCAGAAATCAAACACAATGACCACTACCACCTGTTTGCCTGGAGCCACCCCAGAGGAAGCCGTAGTTTCTCTCTCTACCTCCTCACTTCTAATTAACTCTCTTCACCCAATTGTATACTTTTTCCCTTAACAGGTGGGGAAAGAAAAAACAAATTGTTTCTAAATAGTGGTTCCAAAACAAAGAAGTCCCTGAAACAGGCAGAATGTGATCTACTGAAGAGTTTTCTCAGTTTCTTGAGGGGATTTGGAAACTTGTCAGCAGAATCTTAAGTGGGTGTGTATGTGTGTAAGCAGGGGCATTCTGCTGACTACAGGGGGCAGGTTCATCTCCATAGCACAATAAGAGAAAAAAGTAGGGAAGGATCTTTGTGAACGATCTCTGACAAGTCACTGTGCATGTCTTGAGAGAGAGATTTTATTAGAGCTCTAATTTTCCTATTTGCTCCTTTCTGCATGTGTTGGTGTCATACTATGATCAGTGTGTATTTGATCAGCCTCTCTAAATCATTTCTTAAGAGCACCTTAGAATTCGCTGCTTTCTCAGCTCAGAAAATATTAATTTATATGGATTGACAGAATGCAAAGAAAGATCCTTTGCACTTTGCCAGGACTGAACAAAGTCACTGCCTATAAATAACATAACCACCTCAATGGCCGACTTGGCGGTAAGAGGTATTTTACAGAATCCAAAATTCCTGTTTGATCTCATTAACAGTAATTTTATTAGCACCCTTCTGAGAATTTCAGGTGTCACTAAAGCCTCAAGTTTTTGGTTAATAGTCTTACCTTCTTAAAAGCAATTTAGATAATTGTCAAGCAGAATGGTTGGCACTATTTAGAAACTGTTCTGGTTTGGTCCTTTCCTCCTTAAGAGTAACAGCAAATGTTACTTGGGCTTCATGTGTATGAGTGTGCTATGTGAGCTTCTTCTTTTATCTATTCTCTTTATTTTCTTTGGGAGATGCTTTATTTTTGTCTTGGTTTGTGTGGAAGAATAAGTTGCTTAGAAGAGTAAACTCAATGGCAAAAACAACATATCTAGTGAAGAAGACTTGGAGAGATTCCAGAGGGGAACAGTGAAATGATTAAACTGAAGGCTGGCAAAGAGGACTTGTGAGAAAAGGTTAAAGGGGTTGGAATTATTTAATCTTGAGAGAGAAGACAGGAATAACTCAATAACTCTCAGGGAATTAAGGCTTATTATGTGAAGAATAGTCACCAACTGTTCTTTCTTTTGACACCTAAAATAAGAGGAGATGGAGATACATCGATTCTCAAGGAATTGGAAACACACACACACACACAGACACACACACAGACACACACACAGGGATCGCTCAGAGAAATGAGAAATGAGTAGCCAGCTGTGTGGTGAGATCTCCTCTCTTAGACATCTTTAAGAACACAGGAGGTGTCATCTGTCAGGTATGTTTGAAATTGTCAGCTCCTTAAAAATAAGAACTGAATATCTGTCATTATTCATGGCCCAAGCCTAATACTGTATTTGGCACATATTAAAATCTCAGTATATCTTTAACTAGATTAAATAGTATGAACTAGCTAGTTATATAATGGAAGCAAAATTATTTCCTGAACTAAAAGATCACACCTTACATATATATCAGGCTTAGTCCTAGTAATGTTGGTATAGAAATATTTGTCAATTAATAGTAACATAACAATAATTTCTTGAGCACTTCATGCCAAGGATATGTCTCATTTAATCTTTCCAATTAGCCATGTAAGGTGCACATTCTTACCCTTAGTGTACCTTACATGGTTTACATGGCTATCTCTGAGCCCCAGAGATAGAAAATAACTTGCCTGAGATCACATGTCTAGTAAGTGGCATCAATGGGATATGAACTCAAATTTCTCTGATCTATAGAATGCTTTTAATTGTCCAAAAAAGAGGCAGATGCCTAGGAGCTCATTGCTGGCTTCCATTGCCCAGATCCTGAGCTTCTGATCAGAATTTAGAAGTCCAGTTGGGTTTAGAATTGAGGATGCATGCTGAGTTAAGAAACTTGATGGCTAAATAGAGGTGAGACTGTTTTTCTATAGATCTTTATCAGATTTGTTGGTTTTATACTGTGTAATCTTACAGTCTCCAGAAAACAAAAATTAACCACTAAAAGAAATTTCCCATGGAGAAGATGCTTGGATAGCGAGGCTTTGGTTTTCCTTTGGGAAGCAGCAAAATTCCCAGTGGTACTAGAAGTATATCAACTGAGAAGCAGAATGAAAGTGAACTGTGACTCAGGAGTCCTTGTTCAAGTCATGGTTCTGTGATTATCTATGTGACCTTAAGCAAGCACTGTGTAACCCAAATACTAATGGGTCCCCATATGGTCTAGTCTCAGGAAGGATTCATATTTTTGGAAATGCAATAAAACTGGAAAGGCAATTCAAATATTTACTGGGAGTTGGAGCAAGGAGGGAAGAACGAAAAGCAGATTAGGGATACTTATACATAAAAAAAATTCCATGAAACATAATTTTCTCTATTATTCTGTACTTCTGTAAGTACTTAATTTGCACACTTATACAATAAAAACTGGTTTGTAAACATTTTCTTTTCCATATTGAAATTATTCAAAATAAATCTTCTAAGGGAGAGCAATATATGAAATATATAAAAGCAGAGCTTCTCCGGTGAGCTTATGAAGCATCTGCATAGAGTATGGGGATCAGAGGGAAAGAAAGCATTTGGAGTGATCTCTTCCAGCTTCAGTAATCGAAGAAACCAGGAGAAAATAGATTCTGTCATATTTGTGGTTGTAAGAACTGAGCAGATTTGCTCAGCCACTAAAGTTCTCTTTTTGGCTAAGCCCTGAAATTTCCTGCATTATAGGGTACATAGAAACTACATAGAAAAGGAAATCTATAGCTACTCTGATCACATCTCCTACAGATCCATGCTTGCTTATGATGTTAAACATCACATTGGTTGCATGGAGGAACAAATGCATGATCTGAAATAAGGTTGGGAAGGAGAGGATCTCAGAGTTGTGGGAGGTCGTAACAGAGAACTTGACCTATGGGTCCATGGAAAGATTTGTGTGTGGGGGGGGGGAGAGGTGAGGATGTGACTCACTGAGGAAGCAGAAAAAGCCATGGGGTTAGAGTGATGTATGTAGTAAGAAGTCATTGGGAGAATGGTGGTGTGCTGGAGCTGGTGGCTCATATTGGCTTGCAAGAGCCAATTATTAAGTATTCAGGAATTTTATGATCTTGTTGACGTTATTTTGCCAATGGAAAGCCATTGAAGCATTTTAAGTAGCGGTGTGTGTGTGTGTGTGTGTGTGTGCGCATCCACCCGCATGTGCATGTATACATGTATAATCATGAAGTAAATCACTGATTCAATAAACTGCACCAGTGTCCTTGTATGGTTGGTCCATGGGGCACCCGTGGTTGGACAAGACATGATATGTCTTCATGGAGGCAAGACCTTGGAGATTGCAGACAAAAAGTAGAATGCTCCCAGGCCCTGGCACTGGGTGATGGTAAAAACACATTCCTTTCTCCTTTGCTTTGACACATTAAAAGTATCTGCTAAGATGCTGGGGTAATATTAAATTAGTGTCAGCAATTAACACATTGGCTTAAGTTAATTGATCATATTATTCCTATACAAAGTAAGGCCCTAAGGGAAAATGCTCCAGGAAATGTGCAGTTTGTTCTGGGGGGAAGGAGAAGGGCTGGATTTAATTTCTAGTAAGACAGCTTAGTACGAGTGACCAGGATCATGTGCAATCGGATGGAGATCCTGGGCTGCTTGAGGGAAGAGGAGGATCCTATCAGTCAAACAACAAAACCATGTCTAGATAATTTAAGCTTAAAATACACTAATTAAAGGAAGTTTTATGTAGAGAATATCCAGAATACCAAAAAGAACAAAGCTTGGAGGTAATACAATCAGGAGCAAGGGCCAAACTCATGCTACAGATCTGACCCAGTAAAAGTATACCTTGGGTGCTGATAAAGCAGCTTGCTCTCTCAGTATCACCAACCCAGGACCCTGGATGCTGCTGCTGGAACCATCGGCACAGAGGCCTCTCTTCCTAGTGTTGCCAGAATGGAGACAGTGTCCTATGCATCTTGGATTTACTAGTTTACAGGTCAAAGTCTACAGCAGATGAGTCTGGGGATAGAGGTTAGTCAAGTGCCTGCTCCCCTAGCTGCAAGGGAAACTGGAACACAAATACCTGGTAGTTGTAACTTCTCTGGGGAGAGATAGGCTTTCTTTCTGCCTAGAAGATTCCCCAGTCATAGGAAAGAAGCAGTTGTTTATTTCCGATGCTAAGAAGGATGAGGAGAGATAGTGAGGGCAAACTTCACCCGCATCAGGTTTTTTTCTGGGCTGACTGCCAGTATGCTTGTCTAGCACTCAGAACACAAAATAAATATTCAGACCAAGATTGCTCTAAACCTGAGTGATATAAGTGTTAATAAGACAATGTTTCTGCCTTCAGGAGTTGATAATCTAGTGGGGGTGAATCCAATACAAAGCACAAAAACAAACATGGCCGTTTTAAGTCAGTCCCTGAAGAAAGTAAACAAGATTATGTAGTTGAGGGCCAGACCAAGAGTGGGAAAATTCTTTATAGTTTACAGAGTGTGTTTATATATGTTTTCTTATTTCATATTCACCCTAATGCTCTAAGGTGGTTATCATAAATCCCATTGCATAGGTGAGGGAAGTAAGGCTTGGAGAGATTAAGGGACTTGACAAAAGGCAGAGAACACACAGCAGGAGAGCTTACATTTCAGCTCCCCTATTCTGACCCCTGGCTGACTACTTTCCTTGAGGAGTCTTTCTTTCTGTGTACTGTTATTTCCTCCAATGTCAGTCAGAATCGAACACTCTCCTGTTCCTGACTCCCAGCTTTCTGTCACAGGGAACTTGGACAAAATCCAGATCCAGGTGACGTGACTGCATTCAGTTAATACTTTTTTGAATTCTTCTTAAGAATTTTTATGAATGGCCTTATTTCTTCCTCACATGAAGTACTATTTTGTTTGTTTTATAAGAGAGTCAATGAGACCTAGAAATGTTTCAAGTGACTTTGAGAAAGCCACACATCTGTTAAGGGATGGAACTGGGATGCACAGCCACATTGCTGTGCTCCATCCCAGAAGTCAGTCTTTTCTGTGAGTAGGAGCTACTTTTCATTTCCTCCAAGTTTTAATAGCATTTGGATGTTGTGGGACATATCAGAGAGAAAAGGCTAGTATATTTAAATTCCTGTTTTTCGTTGGAGGGGGGCTGGGTAGAAGTGTGTGTGTGTGTGTGTGTGTGTGTGTGTGTGTGTAAAGGGGTAAATAGGCAAAAGGGTGAATGTAAAGGGGAAGATCTGGAGCAGAGAAGCAGCCCCTCCAGCAGCTTTATTCAACCTCTTCTCCATAACTGCGAAGTGGGAATTGCTCCCGAGCAGCAGATCTGGCTGAGGAGGCAGTATGGTTCTAGCGATCATCTTGGAGGGCAGCCAGGCTGGCACTGACACATCTCAGTAGGAGATGCCCTGTCCTTGTTGCTTGTCAACCCAGATCCTCTTTACCACCGAGCCTCCTCCTTCCCAGAGACTAGGAAAACCAGGCTGGTCATGACCACTTTATAGATGCTTCTGGATTTTAAATTGGTATGGCACCCCTGAAAATCCTCCTTCTGACAACAACTTCATATTGCTTAATGGTCCCTTTTTGAGTATTGCAATTTCTGGCCTTGATTTGAAAATTTATTATTGACGCTCGGTGTCTTTTAGAAATTGGTTGTAAATGATCTTCCTGCTGCATAAATGAGGCAGATTCCTATTGTGTGAGGCCATAAACATTCTATATTTCTTTGGCAGGGCATCTAAATCAGCGTTTCAGCAAATAGTAGGCTTGTAGGTCTCAGTCTGTGGATAGAATTGGATTGGATTATGTTCTTCCTTTTAACTGATTTTAATTCTCTGCTTCATGAAGTCTGATAGATGTTATTATGCTATGGAAAAGAAAATAGGCTTTCTGATCAGGTATACACCCATTTCCAACTATTACAATCTTGGAGAAAATGTTTCTTAAGAAAAATAGTAACGGGAGCTGATTGCAGTTAAAATTTAAGTGACTGAAACTTCCCCAGTATCATGTCCCAGTAGCCCGGTGAGGCCTGGACAGAGAGCAGTTAGTCACTGAAGGGAGTTTCCAGCCTGGAGAACGCAGTGCCTCTCTCTGCCTGCTTTTAGTCACCCAGCCCTACGTTACTTTCCAGCCATTTTATTAAACCTTAGAACAAAAAGCTTCCTCAGATTAAGGTGGCAAGATTCAGGAAGGATTGTTTTCTCTGAGGCTGCCCTAGAGGTGCCTATTAATCATTTTATTTGAAAATTCAATATCGCTGAACTCCCACACAAATTTCAGTGTGAGAGCTCCGGAGAGTTTTCTGGCCCTTACGTATGTAAGATTTATAGCCTGGTGCTCCAATTAAGTAAAATGCAAGGAGCAGAGCGGAGAGAGGAAGGATGTGGTAAAGCTACACAATAGGGCGAAGGTTGGCTGCTCTCTCATTTTGGGTGCATCAGCAGGCTGGGGGAATCAGGCTTAGTTCACATCCTGTATTAGTGGGACATACATGTCCAGGCTCACCTTCAGAAGGATGTATGGTCAGAACATGGCTTAATTTGCTATTGTATAAGACATTTTATCTGCTCAGTTTTTGCTTCAAATGATGAAATAGTCCTCCTCAATTTTCCAAGCTGCAATAAGACTCCCTCCCCTTGTTAGAGCATTCAGTGGTTTTCAGATAAGTTTCATATTTCTTCTCAGCAGTCCTAAAGTTAGGAGGAACTGAGGTTAGTGTATCCATTTGACAGGTGAGGGCACTGAGGTTCAAAGAGAGAGGAGATGAGGTGATTTACTACTTATTTATTTACCAGGTAAGGAGATTAGGCCTCGAGTCATACCCTCTATGTTTCAATCCCATTTCTGCCATTTACTGGAGGTATGATCTTCAGGGTCCCCAGCTGTAAAGTGGGAACAATACTGAAATGAGTGTACCTATCTTACGGAGATTTTGAAAAAACAAATGAATTAATACATGTAAACTACTCAGAACGGTGCCTGTCACATACTAATACTCAATAAATGTTGCTATTTGTTTATCATGCTAATTATTATTATTACCTGAGTTACAATCTAGGCTACTTTGGGTGGGTTATGAATTCCAGGACCTTTGATTGTTAGCCTAATTAAAAAAAATTAGAACATCAGTGAAGAAATTAATCTTATTAATGCCAAATAATATATATATACATATATATATATTTTTTTTTTGCGAAGTAAGTGAGCATACAAAAATAAAATCATTTCTACATAGATTTTCCCCAGGCTTGTGTACTATTTACCAGGAAGTTAGACAGATGAAAAGAACACCTGAATAAAGAGCATCACTGGGGAGAATTAGGAGAGATCTATTAGTTTGAGCGAGCTGTTGACTCTGGAAGGATTCATTAGAAAAATGATTTAAAATGGTCTGTTTGGACTGCTAATGATAACTGGTTTTGTTTGTTGGAAAGAAAGGACCCGGATATGGTGGGAGAAAGTCTAAGTTAAAGGATAACAAAGATCGCATGGTAAAAGACAGAGTAGGCAATGATATCTATATATATATCTATATATATCTAAATAGCTGAATTATCTCACTGTCCTTCCATCTGTCTATCATCTATTCAATCTTTTACAGCATTTTTCTTAAAAACAAAAACAAGATAAGTATAAATGCCTGCTAATAATGGACATATTGAATAAATTATGTGAGCTGCTCCATATTCCTTAGTGGCCATTAAAAAGAATGAATTACAACCTCCAGCTGATTTACAGAGATTTTCTTGAGTTCTTTTTGAATAAGAAAGGCATTATACAGAGAGGTGGGTACAATATAATCCTATTTTAATAAAACAAACGTAGATAAACAAGCTTCTGTTTGTATGTTGGTATAGGATTATATGCAAATAGAGGAAAAATAAAGAAGTACCAATACTACATTGTTAACATGGATTATCTTGCTAGAGGCAGGGACTGCTGATGGGGAAGGAGATGTCTAAGACAAAGAGGCAGGAGAAAAGCAAGTGCATCATGATCTGTGCAAGTGCATCATGGTTTTATGTATAAAAACAGAGAATTCTTACATTGACATTGCATTTTAAAATCAATGTGTACATTTAATGATGTAATGGTTCTTTTTTTCCCCTTAAAACCTGTTATAAATTGATAATGCAACAGACAGGCCCATTTAGAGGTTAAGAAATGTAGTGAAAGTCATAAAAAGGGGTAGACCAAGCAGAACTCTCAATATTCATTTTCTTGAATCTAAAAGTTTTATGGCTGTGCTGTTTATTACAGTAGCCACTAGCCATGTGTGCCTAGGGGACACTGGAAATGTGGCTAGTCCAAAGTGAGATGTGCTGAAAGTGTAAGAAATAATCAGATTTCAAAGATTTAATATGTCTTTGAACATAAGAAAAAAAACAAGTAAAATAGCTCATTAATATTTACTATGTTGATTACCTGTTGGATGAAAATATTTGGGGGTATATTGAGTTCAATAAAATATATTATTAAAATTCATCCCTTTTTTACTTTTCTAAAGTGGCTAATTAAAAAAAAAATAAAGTTGTTTATATTTAAAATTAAATTTAGAAAACCTAAAATGACACGTGTGGCTTTCATGATATTTCTATTAGTACCAGCATTGAGGAATTACAAGAGGATCACAAGGTGTTAGTAATGGCCCAAAGGAAACTATCATTTACATAAATCTGGTAGGAAAGAATGCTAGGTGTTGTGGAAAAGGGTATATTTTCAGGATAAGGATTCTCAGTGTGGGCCCTTGATCATCAGCATCATTGGGGACATCTTTGAAATGCAAATTCTCCAGCCATGCCAGATGCCGGCTGAATCAGAACCTCTGCCTATGGAACCCACAATCTGTGTTTTAACAAACATTTCAGGTGATTTTGATGCAGGCTAACATTTGAGAACCACTACGTTAGAATAAGGGAGACCTTGGATAAAAACGTTACTATTGGGCACCAGGAAGATAGCATAATTAGTCTGAATTTTGGAAGATGCCTCAAAATAGACTGAGCTCATCCTAAAAGCAATGAATTCATCACGCTACAAGAACATAGGCTTTTAGCCATGGGGTCATTCCTGAGGAGAAATTTTGAGCAAGTAAATGGTGGTTAAATGGTTCAATTACTTTCAAGTTTCAGCACAGCCTCTGAGCTGTCATTATCGTGTTTCTTTGATAAGTATGATTTTTACCCACATGACAGCTTTGAGAATCAAAGAATCGTGTGTGAAACTTGGCATTTGGAACCATTCTGGATGTTTAATGCCTCACTTTCCAAAAAAACCAAGTTGGTTATCACTGGAAAGAAAATAGTATATATTTATCTTTGGGATAGAAACAGGTTAGAAAAGCTTGTATTACTCAGTTTTGTCCAACTTTCATATAAAAGAATAAAATTTCTTTACGCAACAAACTTTCTACTTCTGACAGCTAATTTAGTATCTTTGAAAATCACAAACCTATTTTCATTTCCTTAAAATAATATGCTTGAGTGAACACACTAAAATGGAAGTCACACCCTTGTTGGGGAGAGGGGCGTAAGATAGTGGGGGGGTATGCTTATCAACAAAGAGAGCATCACAACACACACACACACACACACCACATTTCATAATGGAAGTAAAGAGAAAACTTTCCATTTTCATTCTCTATGTTTGAAGACACAAAATGCCTTGCAACTGGAAAAAAAGATGATGGGCAGATTATTTCATTATTGGGTTATATGACCAAAGATGCCCGACTGACATTTCCATGATTTTCAAAGCAATGTATTATTAGACATGCCACTGGTAAATGAAGTAACAAAGTGACATTTTCTTTAATGTCCATCTAGATAGCTAATAACTATGACACAGAAATGATGACAAGATTAGTAAAAATAAATAGTATAATGAGAGTCTAGTCTGGAAACATTTTAGTCTAGAAATATAATGTCCACCAGGTAGACATTTCCTTCTTATATGCATATAGCATGAGTAGATCTTGAATATAAATAATGGGATAAAGTTTATGAAAAAATGAAGTGAAGAGTACACCTACTAAGGGGATTTAATCTAGTCTAGGAGTCAGAGAAGTGTGCCTTAAGGAGGTGATGGGTGATAATGGGAGGAAGGGACAAAGGAGTGACACATGAACAACTCCTAAGTGCAATAAAAGCTTGGCGCATAGGGAAGCATTTGAGATTCTGCAGAGAATCAATGAGAGGGAGGATCAAGGAAAAAAATAGAGACATAGGTAGGAGCTAGTTCTTAGTGTGTTTTTTTTTTTTTTGAACTATATTTTGGATTTTGGATTGCGTCTAAAGGGCAATCGAAACCATGACATCATCAGATTTACTTTTTAAATAGTATACACTGGCTTCAATGTGGATAATGAGTTGAGCAGAGGTGAGGGCCCTGTTGCAGAAAGTAGACCAATTTAATCAGTTCTTGAATTAGTCCAGGCAAAGAGAATCGTGCTCTAGACTAGGGTGGTGGCCCTGGCAATAGAGAGCAAAGAGTGAATTTGAGCAGTATTTAGGAGATGGAATCAACATGATTTGGTGGTAGACCAAATGCGTGAAATAAAGTAGAAGATGATTTAAGTAAGGATACAGAATGCTGACGAACAAACAGAATCTGGGGGAAGGGCAAAGAGAATGTAGTTAATGTTAGGAAATTTGAGCTTATGTACACATAGATCATCTAAGTGGAGATGAATAGCAGAACAGAACTGACTGTGCTGGGCAGAGAGAGTTGGGGGTGTCTGGTAAATGAATGGTAATTGAAGCCAGGGGAGTAGCCATGGTTTCCCTGGAAACCTCATGGTGTAGCACAAGAAGAGAGTCGAGGGCATCATCATCATTTAAGGAGCAGATAGAGGAGTTGGAGCCAACCAAGGTGACTTCCGAAGTCTTCAAAGAGGAAGGAGAAAAAAGAGCGGTACCTGTTATCAAAGAAGCAAAGGAAAGGACATGTTTCTGGTAGGATAGGTGACAGCAGTCTCAACCGCAGTGGAGAGGACAGCTGGTATGTGGGCAGAGACAAGGTTATTGGTGACTCACAAGAGCAACCTCTGTGGAGTAGTGAAGGCCAAAGTCAGGCCAACGAAGATTGGAGGAACGGGTGGGCGAGAGGGGGGATATAGACACGGAGTCCAGCCAGTAGCTCTGTGAGGCCGGGGTTTAAGATGAGTGAGATAAACATGTTTAAATGGTGTGGAGAAGAAACGGGGTTGGGGGGGAGAGGTTGAATATAAAAAATCAGGGTCAGAGGGGTGGGAAGAATCCTTGATAGAGCAGAATCTCTGAGAATGCCAGAGAGTATGGAATTCTGTCTTAGATAGCAGATGGGGAACCTCTTCCATGGTAATAGGTAATAAGAGGCTGAAGGAGTGTCTGTGATAATTTCTATTTCCTCTAGGAAGTAGGAGGGGGCACTAATCTGCTGAGTGGAGGGAGAAGGTGAGGAAATAAGGATTGAGGCAGTCTTTGGGGAGAAAGAGAAGACTGACTAGGGAAGCATAACGGAATTGTTGAACAGTTGGAAGGTCCAGAAGAGGATGGTGACCGCATGTAATGGTACCAATTTGATTGTGTAATCGTCCCCACTGGACCACGCCAATATCGAGGATGAGTGCCCCAGGCAGGCAGTCAACCCTGAATACCCCTGTGACCTTGGGCAAGTCACTGATTCTCTCTGCGCCTCTGCTTCCTCATCTGTGAATTGGGAGCAGTAGGAGTACCCACTCTTAGGATTGTTGTGATTATTAAGTGAGTTAATACCCACAAAGTACTGAGAATAGTTAGCATATTGTATGCACCCTGGAAGTGTTAGCTATTCTCCAGCTTTGGGGTTTGGGCAGGCATGTGAGGACAGGAGCAAGGAGAAGGGATTTATTAACAAGAGGGTGGTTGAAATTGTAGACAAAGGTATTAAGCTGGAGAACGAAGGGAGTGAAGCTTATTCCCAAAATAACCAGGTTATTTTGTATTTCCTGGAAGTCCTTCTGGTATAGATTCCTGGCCTAAAATTATAGTAGGCTATTTGTGCTGACAGAATTACAGTGTTGATGGAAAGTGAAATAACGTTATCTGAGATTTGTCATTTCAGGTTCTAAACAGTACTTTGCGGTATCCAATGCATAAGGGATTTACATTAAGAAGACTGTTGTGTTGTTATTGTCATTGTTTTAGGAGAACTTTAGCCTGAAGCACATCCTGTGTGTCACATTTCATGCTCTGAACTCCTATGAAATGGGAAAGTTCTTAAAAAGAGAGAGAAAAAAATCATAAGCAATATTAAGGGAATTCCCCTCAAGTTAAGGCAATTTTATTTAAAGGCTATAAATTTGCCAGCTGTTTATGTTCTTTTCCTTGAGGTCCGCAATGCAATTTAAGCCAGGAAAACGATCAGTTTGGCCCAAGCTTGAATTGCTGCAGAATAAACAACCTCCAAAACTGAACTTTAGAAGGAACTCTCTGCATTGCTGATGTACTGAGACGCTCAGGGTTGCAATTTTGTCTCCAAGAATACATTTTGTATGGTCATTCAGATCACGCTTGAGACCCTGGCCTTTTATCATAAACATAAAGGGGCTTTAGACACCAATAATTATTTCCAGGTAGGAAAATTATTGAGGTTTTATATGGAAAAAATATTACCGAAGAGCCCATCGAGCTCTCTGAAAATAGGAAAATAGTTTCATCACTAACAAGCAAATAAATAAAATACAATTATAGACTTAAGACCTGCCTGCCACCGCCCTACCCCCTGCTACTGGGAGTCTAGAAATCTTGATTTTATTCTTGCCTGTGCAAGTGATTTTTCCTTGAATTTAGGGGAAACATTTCGAAGTGGGGAGGGTGGAGAGAAGAAGGATCCAGATAGTCCATGTTAGGTGCAAATATTGCCAGTTTTATCTCAAAGATATCCCCAAATCTGCTGCCTTCCCAGGAATTGCCAATGGCCAGATATCAGTTATTAAGGATAGTTTATTTATTCATTTTTTCAAAAGTATTTGTTGAAGGCCACATACAAATTGCTAGGGATACAGTGATAATAAGACCAATTCCCATAAACTCTCAAAGAGCTTACACTTCAGCAGAAGTGAGGTGAGTACACAGAAATAGGATGTTATGGGACCTAATCAAAACTGAGGACAAGAAAGGCTTCCTGGAAGATGTGAAGACTGAATTGATCTTGTGGCATGACTGGGAACTATTCTGGTGAAGAATCAGGGTGGCAGTGGTAGATAGGAAAGGATAGTCTAAGGTAGTGGAATGAGCAAGAAGGGGTTATGATTCATTGAAAAAAAAATTGTAAGGAATTCCATGTAGCTGAGGCTTAGGGTCCCAGGAAGGGTATAGATCCCAGCAGGGAGTCTGCTTCTCCCTCTCCTGCTCCCTGCTTATGCTCTCTCTCTCTCTCACACAATAAATAAATAAATAAATAAATTCTCTCTCTCTCTCTCTTTTTTAAGATTTTATTTATTTGATAGAGACACAGCAAGAGAGGGAACACAAGCAGGGGGAGTGGGAGAGGGAGAAGCAGGCTTCCCGCCGAGCAGGAGCCCGATGTGGGGCTCGATCCCAGGACCCTGGGATCATGACCTGAGCCGAAGTAAACACTTAACGAATGAGCCACCCAGGCACCCCTAAATAAATAAATTCTTTAAAAAAAAAAAAGAAATGAGAAAGACCCACAACAAACCAGTGACAATAGGAATGGAGAAGAGAGGACAAGCCAGGGTGTTACTAAAGAAAGTAGAATTGATACAATATGGATGTAAGTAGTATGGAAGAGGAAATAAAATGTTTATAGTTCTTGCTGATGTGGGGATAGTAGGTGGTATCTTTCACTGAGAGAAGTAAGGCAGGATAGGTAAGTTTAGGGGAAAGGTCCAGAGTTCAGTTCTAGAATACTGAGTTTTAAATGTCTTTGCTAATAATAAGGTCAGAGTAAGTAGTGGGATATAAAGGTTGAGATATCAAGGGAGATATTTGAACTGGAAGCATCAATTCAGAAGTTTTCAAGATATAAATGGTGATTGAATCAGTGGAACTGGCCTCTTAGGAAGAGAGAGAATAAATAATGGGAAGGTTACTATTGGCTGAACTCCAGGGAACTAACATTTAAGTCACGAGTAAGGGAATGGAAGCCTGAGAAGAGGACTGGGAATGAATGGCTTAAGGGGTGATGTAAGAAGATGTATTGGAAGTCAATAGAGAAAAAGGTTTCAATAAGGAGTCAAATGCTACTGGGATGTGGAATGAAATGAATTGAATGTATACTTGTGTTTAGTAACCAGCAGGTCCTGGATGCCCCAGGGCAAAGCAACTTCCATGTCCTTGTGGGGAGGAAGCTGGATGTAAGAGGGGTTAAAAGTGACGCGTGAGGAAAAAATACAGAGACTACATGTTCAGGAAGCCTGGTTTTGAAGAGAAGTTGAGATGTGGGTCATATGACAAGAGGAAGAACTTCTTGAGCTGGAATGTATTCATTCAATTTGAAGCCTTTTATTTTTGATTTTTATTTTTTTAGGATCAGGAAGATGTACCTGTCTATAGGCTGAGAGGAAAGAATCCATGGTGAAGGGAAGGTTGCTTGTTTGGAGAAAAGGAAGTGGTGTAGGGAATGAGTTCTAAGAATTGCTAATCAAAGTGGCATGGGTTTTATCATAAATGGGTGTTGAATTTCATCAAATGCTTTTTTTTTTTTTTTTGCATCTATTGAGCTGCAACAACACAGATGGATATAGAGGGAATTATGCTAAGTGAAATAAGTCAGAGAAAGACAAACACCTCATACTTATATGTGCAATCTAAACAACAAACCAAACCAAAACAAAACAAAATTCAGAAACAGACTCATAAATACATAGAACAACGTGGTGATTGCCAGAAGGAGTGGAGTGGGGGAATGGGTGATGTAGGTGAAGGGGAGTAAGAGGTACAAATTTGCAGTCATAAAATAAAGAAGTCACAGGGATGTAAAGTACAGCACAGGGACTATAGTTAATAATATTGCAATAAGTTTGTATGGTGATAGACAGTAACTAGACTTATCATGGTGATCATTTCGTAATGTATGTAAATGTCAAGTCACTATGTGATACACCTGAAAATAATCTATTGGGTGTCAACTACACTTCAATAAAATAAAATTAAAATAAAATAAAATAAAATAAAATAAAATAAAATAAAATAAATAAAATAAAATAAAATGCCATGATCTCAGGGCCAGCAGCAGGGGCATCACCAGGGAGCTTGTTAGAAATGAGAAATGTCAGGCCCCAGCCAGACTTCCTAAACCAGAATCTGCTTTTCAAGGAGGAAGGAAATTCTCCTGAGATATGGAGATAAGGACTGTAAGATGTGAAGAGAAGGACAGGTACATTTCTTAATGTTGTCAGGGGAGTAAAAATGATGCCATTTTGCTGAGAAGGAATGAAGTGGTCTACTGAGGTTGAGAGGGAGTTGGGGACATGTGATCCAAGAGAGCCAACTCCCAAGATCTGAATGTGTAGCATGGAAAGCTTGATTGAGAGAGAAACCTAGGAGTCTATTGTCATATGTAACTAAATGTTTGTGTGAAAGTTTCCACCAGCCTAAGGGCTGGTATTGGAGGAGGTGGACACTTAGGTTGATGTTGTTTGCGGTTTTGCTAGGCAAGTGGAAGTCGACAGGAAAGAGGGTGAATTAATGAGCCATGAGGTCTAGGTTGGAAAGAGAAATCAATAAAAATCAATGGGAACTGATAGATTGGAAGGAATTGTAGGTCCATCACAGTCATGGAGAGAAATGAGAAATATTACACTGGCAGCAACAGTGGCTGCTTGTCCAAAAAAAGAGAGATTCCTTCTCACCGCACAGTTTTTTGTATGTTTTACAAATAACCCCTCTAAAACATTTGTTCTCTCCCTGCCCTGGTTACCTATTCACAGAGTCTGAGGCTGTTCCAGGTACTGAAACTGTCTACTAATATAGCTTCCTCACTATGAAATCTACTACAACTTCTCAGTTCTTTAAATGAGAATAAGAAGACTTGTAAAATCTGACTGAGGATTTTTAAAGACCAGAATGATGTTCTTTCCTGTCTTGAATGCCCTTTATTTTTTTTATAACCATTTGCTAAATTTATACTCAGAGTATGTTATAAATGCTACACTGATTCTCCCCCCACAAATGTTCTTTCTTTAACTTTTGAACCTCAGAGCACTTTGTTCCTCCTTTATGACACTATTAAATTATATATATATATATATTTCTTTTAACATAGTTGAACAGTTTTATCCCTTCTAAGAGATGGTAAGATCTTGAATAGCAGGAGCTGCCTTGCTAATTTTTGTTGCTGTGCTTGGCAAAGAGGAGGTTTTGTAGCTGAGTCACAGGGTTCAAGAATGGGGTGAGAGGGCCAGAAAGATAATACTAGAGAGAGGGCTGGTGGAAGATTATGGAAGGTGTTTTGTATCAAAATTAGAGGTTTGTATTTTTAACCTCTAAATTGGGGAGCCCCTGGGATGCCTGGGTGCCTCAGTCAGTTAAGCGTTATGATCCCAGGGTCGGTCCTGGGATGGAGTCCCACGTCCGGATTTCTGCTCAATGGGGAAACTGCTTCTCCCTCTGCCTCTGCTCCCCCTGCTTGTGTGCTCTCTCTCTCTGACAAATAAATAAATAAAATCTTAAAAAAAATAAAATGGGGAGCCACTAAAAAGTTTCAAGTAGGGAAGTGATGTAACATTAATGTTTCTTTTTTTTTTTTTAAGATTTTATTTATTTATTTGGCAGAGAGAGAATGAGAGAGAGAGCACATGAGAGTGGGGAGGGTCAGAGGGAGAAGCAGACTCCCTTGCCGAGCAGGGAGCCCGATGCGGGACTCGATGCGGGACTCGATCCAGGGACTCCAGGATCATGACCTGAGCCGAAGGCAGTCGCTTAACCAACTGAGCCCCCCAGGCGCCCCAACATTATTGTTTCTGAAAGCTCACCCTATCGAGAGGACGGAGAACTGAGCAGAGGTGTGTAAGATGAGAGACAAGGGTGAGTTAGAGAACTATTGCGATTGTCCAGGGGAGGCACAAGAGTTTGAGACAAGGCGTAACATTGAGTCTGAACAGGAAAACTCTCATTTAATACATTGTGGGATTTAATGACCATGGATGGAGGGGATGAAGCAGAGGAAGAAGCCTGGAGCTCATCCCTGGTTTCTGGATTTGGTGACACAAGTCATGCCATTTCCTAAGATGGACAGGGAGAAAATCAGGTTCAGGCAAGAGGGAAGGGGATGGTGAGATGTGGATGGGGGAGGGGACTGATGAGTTCAGCTTTTTTTTTTAAAGATTTTTTTTATTTATTTGACAGAGAGAGACACAGCGAGAGAGAGAACACAAGCAGGGGATGTGGGAGAGGGAAAAGCAGGCTTCCCGCTGAGCAGGGAGCCCGATGCGGGGCTCGATCCCGGGACCCTGAGATGATGACCTGAGCCGGAGGCAGACGCTCAACGACTGAGCCACCCAGGTGCCCTGATGAGTTCAGTTTTTGATATTTTAAAATGTTTTATTTGTGGTAATAAATGCTGGCTGAATACATTAGGAAAAAAACGAATGAGAGACTGTGTTTTGAACTTTAAAGAAGAGCCAAGGTTGAAATGGAAACATATTATTAAAAAATATTTACATTTATTTCCCCAAGTGGAATTTATAAACCACTCCTACTGCCAAGTCTGTGGTGGGGAAGCAAAACATCTGGTTGAAATTCCACTGACCTTTAGATACACCCAAGTTTTCATATGATGCTCATTTTCATTCCAAATGGCAGAGCACAGCCCTAGGGACGGGACTTTCTGGAGCGTTTGAGCAATAAAGAGAATTTGTGCAACACTTGCATTTCACGTGCGGATTGTCAAGCCAGCTCAGTTTTAAACACTGAGTTAGGCACTTTTTCAACATTTGCCTATCTGAGTTTGTCTCTTCTTTGCATCAGAGTTTGCAGAGTGATCACAAAAGATATTAAGAAGCTAAGTCTTTGATCTGATCAGTGTTTTTCTCTGAGCCTTAACAGAGTTATCTAGAGAGGGCAGTAACAGGGCATCAGGGATGTTATGCATAGAAATCTAGAAGGAAGGGCCAAGAAATGTACCCTCTAATTCTACATGGACTTCCATCTTTTATAACATAAATATATGGCTGGACCAACTCCCTAACACAGCTTGTTTGCTGCATCAACATAGCTTCATGCTGTCCTAATTGCTTCTTTTTATCTGTGATTCTCCAATGCTTTAGAGGGGGAAATAATGTCCCCAATAGGAAGAAGTGTTGCTTGTGTGTCTTTTTTGGTATGTCACCTGTGGTAGGCTGAATAATGGCCTCCCTACAGTGTCCACCTCTTAATCCCCTGGAACCTGTGCATATGTTACCTTAGGTAGTCAAAGGGAGTTTGCAGATGTGATTCAGTTTAAGGACTTTGAGATGGTGAGATTATTGTGGATTATCCATGTGGGCCCAGTGTCATCACAAGTATCCTTATAAGAGGCAGGCAAGGGAATAAGAGTCTGTAGGAGGAGATGTGAAGGAAGAAAGAGGTTGCAGTGATGAGAGAAAGGGGTCATGATGAACCAACACCAGTGGCCTCTAGAAGCTGGGACATGCAAGGAAACAGAGTCTCTCTGGAAGCCTCTAGAAGGAATACCGTAGAGCCCTGCCTTCATCTTGATTTTTGTCTTCTGACCTCCAGAACTGTACAAGAATGCATTTTTATTGTGTAAGCCAGAAAGCTCCCTACAAAAATGATAGGAAACTGAAACACCACCCCTTGAGTCAACTTGTAGATGATGCTAAAGCAGGAAGGGTAAATTTAGACATAAAGTAGAATTTCCCAATGGGAACTTTCAAAGAATTTCAAAAGAAATTTTGAAGAATTTCAAGAGAATTTCAAACTATGTAATGATTACTAATGCTGTTGTTAGTGCTTTTAAAAAGAATCTCTGGAAGATTAAAGGTCTGGTCCAGCCTAAACACAGAAGGTCAAAAAAGTTGCCCACTGTAAGCTGATCATTTTCATGGTAGCCACTTGATAAAATATCTATGTTAACAACTTGGTTGGATTTGACTGGAGCATTTGTGCCCTTAGCAGCTTTATGCATATTAAAAAAAAAGAGAGAGAGAGAAAGAGACTCCTTTAATGCTATCAGAATGACACCTTGAGCCACTGGATTTGGTTGAATTCCCTGCTCAGATTTGAATTTGTAGGCAGCATTTTAGAGTATTTATATCCTGCAGGGAGAACACAAAAATTTATTTATGAATTGTAAGTCTTGGCTTGCACTGTTCATTTTCAGAAATCAAAAGTACATCATCTCTGCCAACATGCAGGTTTTTTTTTAATGCCCATGCAGATCCTAGAGAATATTGGCGTAAATTTTATTTTTAATTGTGTAAATGTTTTATGCTTGTAAATTGCACACCTCGTGTTGTCAAAGCTGTGATGGAACACCTCTAACACAAGGAGCGACGGTGAGTCTCGTGGCTCGGCAGAACTAACAAGAGCTCTCAGTAGTGTGATAGTGCGAGTGACTAATCCCGCTCCTAGTCTACTACTGGCAAAGAGCCCCAGAGAGAGAAACGTCCATGAGTCATACGATTTTTGTAGATTTAATAACAACCCTAGAATTACATTGGCATTGCCTCCAATTGAGAAGACATTTGAAGAAGGCAGAATTCACATTAACTGGTGTAACTCAGTGTGAAACCTAAATCAATGAAAGAAGCTGGAAGAAATAAACTCCCACGCATACAGAAGAGGAAGATCTTCCTGTATTCATGGATTCACTCTACAAGCTCTGCCTAGTGCCTACTGTATACCACGTATACAGTATACATATACTGTATACTACGTATACAAAAGCTGTGCTTTTGCAGGATAGAATGCCTTGCTTCCACCTCTTAATTAGTATGGGAGAATGGTCGTACTCAGCTGGGAATGAATGAGGTCTTGGCAAGACTGTTCCACTGAAACCCAGGGGCTAGAGAACGGGCTTCGCTTATTTGCGTCTCATGGAATCTCTACACGTTCAGGTATCTGTGACATTGAATGCACCTGAATACTTTAATAATTAAGCCCTGTTACCAGGGAGAAAGCTAGATAGAATTTTGCTGTTTTGTGCTGTGATGGTCTTCAGTGACTGCTGCCCAATTGATCTTCTACCCCTCAGTAACCTGAATGTTGAGGCCAGTATTTATTATCTAAGAAATTAATTGTAGCATTTATTTTTAAAGAGCACCAGGAACACAGATGTTAGCAGTCACAGACCACTTGGTGAAAAGTGTTTGAATATCTCTCATGCTTTTGTTTCTAGTATATTTTACCTTGCCCCAGTATGTGTAAAACTTTCTCCAGCTCACTCCAGGCTATATGCATCAACACCTACCTGTTTTGTTCTACTCTGGCTTCTAGTCATCTTTGCTTTAATTCTAGTGTTGATTCAAGGATTTTAGGAGGGTGTATAGACAAAAGCTTGCAGATATAATCCCAAGAAATCTATTAGAATTTACTCAAGCCCCCAGCCCATTGTTGGTTATATGGTGGCATTCAAGGGGGCCTTTGGATTCTGATTAACAAAATGCCACCAGTTTGAGCTGACCATCCTCCCCATCCTTCCACCCCTTAGGGCCTTCCCTGCACTGTGCTCTATATCTCTATTATGGAATCTGGCATCGAAAGGCATTTACTTACCATTTCCATGCTGGACTTTGAACACCACAAAGGCACTCAGCTCAGTGTGTAGTAGGAATTCAGTGAATAATTGTAGTGTTGATTTAACAGTACTCTTAAAAGTAGATTTTGCCTCTGGTATTAAAATTTGGGTGTCACCCTCCTTGGGATTCCCTCTGTGACACTTGGTTTTGGCATAGGATCACCTGAACACGCCAACTACCAACACCAAGAACACTGAATGTTACAAACCATGGAAGTGGCTGAGTGAGTAGGATTCTCGTTGGTTGAGTTAGAAAGGTTCTCACTCAGCCACTTCCGTGGTTTGTAGCATCCAGTGTTCTTGGTGTTTGCTAAAAATGATGTTCATAAAAACTGGAACTTCAGGATGGAAGCATGATATTCATTTCAAATACAGAAACATTATAAATCATATGACAGGGTTTCTAAACAATGCATGCATTTTTCTGTTGTTGTTAAAAACCAGATATTTGCAATAATTACTTGGCTTGCCTCTGAACATTATACTTCATTTTTTATGAGACTTAATCACTGACAATGAGGACAACTGCTGCAGAGAAGTGCAATATTACTCCTACTGTGGCCATTTCTAGAATAAAACAGAGCTTTTGCATGCTCCCCACTAGAGCATTATTGAGAAAGGAAGGAAAACATTAGAATTCCAAAGAATCTAGGAGAAGCTAAAAGAGACAGCAAAGAAGATCTAGGGAGCATTTGGCTGAAAGAAAATTAACACAATGAACATATGGTAATCAAACTGAGATTTTATACATCTTAGCAGCTTTGTGCCAAGTACCACAGCGATTCCTCCTCACTGCTTAGTAAATTGGGCCTAACTGTAAGAGGAAATGAAAGATCCAACACTAGAGGAAGTAGAAATCATTTAGGCTTAGCTCACTAGACTGTTTTAGGGGCAGTTAATTTCCTAGAGCTATGCTCAGCTCGTCCCCCCCCCCCAATTTGTACAAATTACCTCCCTCACTTAACCCTAAGAATGCTAATATGCATGCTCAGGCGTGGAATCGCCAGTCAAAGCCAGAAGTGAGTCAACAGGGTTGGAGAAGGAAGTGACAGGAGGGTGGCTATAGAAATGGCCTTCAGGAGGGGAATTATTTTTGGTGAGCATCCCTCAGTTTTGCTAGATCCAGCATAAAAAAAAAATTGAGCCAGTTGATGCTGAATGATGAAATAATTTCATGGATTTTATTTTCCCTTAAGGTGTGGGAGTAAGCAAAATCAGGCATTTCTTCAAATTGCATGGTGAAGACTAGTGGGATATCACAGTTGTCTTTGTGGTCAGATTCTTGGAACACAGTCACCAAGGATGTTCATGGAATTTCTTGGTTTCCCTGATAATCTTACCAAGACAGGCTTTTTAAACTGTATTTTCCATTTGCTTGAAATCAATAAAACAACCTTATAAAATTGCCAGAGAGATGAGTTTTTTTCCCAGGGAAGACATCAATGCTTTTCCTCAGGTTTCTGCCAGCTCTGAAACATATTATTTTTTGTTTCATGTAAGATGTTATGTATTTGTTTAGACTTAGTATTCCTGTCAGAGATACCTTTTGTGTCTTGAGCAAAACGATGTCTTGCTTAAAACACACCCTTTACAATGATCCTGTGTTGCTGTTATATTTGGTTAAAAATTGTCTGTCATTAATCTAAAAGGTAACAGCCCTGGATCATTCTCTGTTTTTCTACAACAGCTTGGATAGGGTTGTTATTCAGCATGTTGGTGGAGATGATACTTAAAGACGAGCGATTAATAACAACAGTTTTCAAAGTGAGAGCATGCACAGATACGGCTCATGCCAGTGTTCCTAAAGTACCTGGTAGATTTTTTTCTATTTCATCTTTATAGAATACCTTTGCTATAGGAGATTCAGCTTTTGAGACTGACTTTGACTATTTTACTGCTTTGCTTTTATCATCCATAATTGTTCCAAGTTCTGCATACATCTTATACTTTTCCTAACGATTATCCTTTAATTTCTAGAAGATGCATTTAGTAGTGAACTCCTGGAGATGGGGCATTTTAGATCACGCTATCCAAAGTAATAAACATAAAAGATTGTGCAGTTTAAGTGGCATGGGATATGTGAAAAATCAGATGATTGGAAAGCAGCATAACATGATGAGTCTGGGAGCCTGGGTTCAAATCTCATTTCTGGTACTTACTAGCTGCATACCCTTGCTCAAGTTACTGAAGTCCTTGATGCTGTAGTTCTTTCATCTGCATTATGGGATCATAGCAGTACTCACCTCTATGCTACAGGGCATAGAATAACGCCTGATACATAGCACAGCATAAGACATTAATCCATTAACATTTTGTCTTCTTCTCAGCAGATTTGCCAAGAATATAGTGATGCCCCCCCCCCCATTATAGAGAAGAAAATTGGAACTCTGAGAGGTTAAGAGACTTGTCCAAGGTTAATTCCAAATCCCATGCACTGTTCACCTGTTCAGTTACCTGTTCAGGTCAATCACCTGTTCAGTTACCACATCTTGGACCAAGAATCTTTACCCTGCCATGAAGACAGAGTCGAGTACTGGGGAATATCAAATGCACCAGTCTTAGACTGGGATGTCCTGGGAAAGACAGCCAGGTGTATGGGGGAGGTTACCAGGAAACTACCAGGACTAAGGAATTTATAAGTCATACAGGGGCTAAAGAGAAGGGCTGTGATGACCTGTTTGGGTCAGCAGCTCTGACTGGCTGGTGGCCAGTTACTACCTTCTTGAAGTCTTTATAAACCAGATCTTTTCATAGCACTGGGTTCTAGCTAAAAAATGAATCAGCATCTCTGAGGATACTTCTCTTTGCCCCCGAATATTCTGAATGCTGGGTTTTGGTTGTCCATGCCTGGAGTCCCTCCCCTGACCCCTTTAACAAGCCCAAAGCAACACACTTGGAATCATAAGCTAGGAGCTCTCATTTTGGTTCTGTGTCTTTTTAACTCTATGATCCTTCTGAATCTTAAATCCTTATTTTTAGACGGGGATAACAATATCATTCCTATATTTTTGTCCTCACTGGGTTGCAGGGCTACCAAGCAAAACAAGTGAGAAGACATTCCTATCTTGCAGAGCACTGTGGTATTCTTACCATTTCCATAGTCACAATATTGGCAAATAATCATACTTCTGGGTGTACCATAAAGACTAGGTGTTCCCCTTACCCAGCAAAACACTGAAAGGGAAGGCATTTGGCAGATCTGGCTGGAAGCCAGGACTTCTGAATGCCGTGTAGGAACCACTTAGCACTTTCAAATCAGCCAAACCAGTTTGGCTTTAAGAGGGCATGTAGGACACCATTTGGAATTTCCTTGTTGATTCAATTAAGCGGCGAGACCTTGTCAACCATCTTCATTTTCCTCTTTTATTTCTCTTGCTTTCTTTGGTCAGCATATTCTGCCAGAGGATGGCTAATCTAAAAGTTTTCTGGGAACAAATGCAACATAGTTTGTGTTTCTGGAAAGTGCTCTGGATGAGACACATACTTTTTGTTGGCTTTTATAATTATAGCTAGCTTTGAAAAAAATCTGTTGATGAAATGTAAAGGGAGACACCTGATATCGATTAGGTTAGCCTGATTAACTTTTTTAACGTTGTGAAATAGAAATCATTTTTCTCTATAATTTCTATTAAATTGAGCAAAATGTGAAATTACTGTTATCATAGGTAAGTTTTACAGAGTTAAGCCAAACATATTTAAAGGAAAACACTCCCTGGAGAACTGAGAAGCCTCAAGCATGAATTACAGTTTGGCAGGGTTGAAAGTTATGTTTGAACACATCTGAATGAAATCATTCCTATTCAATCTTTGGAGGAGTTTCTGGAGGATTGTGGGGAGTGGATGGGAACAGGAAGGGTCTTTTTGTATTCTAACTTGGAAGTCACCTCTTCCTATTAACCTAAAAGAGCTGCTGTCACTAGGTTACCATTGCTACTGTCTATCTGTCAGAGAGAGAAAGACAAACTGAGCGCTACGTTCTCCGAGATGCAAGTCATTCTCTGATCAGGATTCAGACTTGTCAGTGAGACCAATCAGAAACTGGCAAAGCAAAGGCCCTGGGATGACACGAGGACAGCCGAACACGGGGTGGGGGGACAATCAATGTTTGCTGAACAAATGATCCTCCGGTTGCCATGTCACTTCTAAATTGTGCACACGTCTCAGGAATGGGAAGGTTGATATAAATATGTCTTGGATAAAAGTATACAAAAATTGTACAGCCATTCGCTGTAATCACCCCTGGGATAAATCCATTCCTGGAGTGGGAAAGGCAGCGAGGATAAGGGTTGAAAGATTGAAAAGGGCATGGGAGAGGCACACTAGGGGGATAATCAGATGCAGGGAGCTTGTTTTGACCGGTGCCTGCAGCAATTTTCACTTGCCCAGGGCACCCCTCTCACCGCATGGTGGACACTGGCTAAAATAGAAACTCTGCTGGCCGTGGCCGCTCTCAGACAAGCATCTGCATCTTGCATTAACCGCACATTTCTGAACAATGTCAGGGGCAATCTGAGCCAGGCGGCAGCAGGAGAAGTTTGCAGTCACTTCAACTTTGCTCCCACCTCTGTGTTAGGACCATCAAAATCTTGTCAGCAGCAATGATTGCCCAGCGATGCGGCAAGCATGGAGGATAGAAAGGCAATTGGCAAGCTGCATCAGACACCTGAGAGGGACCGCCATCCTGGTAGATTTGGGAGGTGTTTGTGTAATTTTCCAAGCTGCCTGGAAGCTTGGTGGGTTGTGTATAAATGATCAGATGCAAATTGTCCCCAGTGGTCCCAGCTTGTTTTCCCAAAATTTTACTGTACTGCACACAAGGACAAGCAAAAGGGACCTGTTAATAATCTACCACAGGAGCCACCTAAACTGAGGGGAAGCCTTTAAAGCCAGACAGACTGTCATTGGCATTATATTCACCTGGGGAGCCAACACTGTCCCATAATGAATGACCTCTTCCACCTGAGCAAAATAAAACAACTCCGTAGCTTTTCAGCAGCTGAACTTCCCTTCTAGTGGCTGTTTATTATTATTCTGAATTAGACTTAACACTTTTACCTCAGGAAAGGAAAGAATAACCGTGCTTGTGCTTCCCCAGAACTCTAATGCTATTCTAAAGTTTGTCTAGAATATATCAAATTCAATGACTCCTGTTAGAATTCCTATATTATGAGTATAATGCATTAACTGCTTATCACCAAAAAAAAATTACAAAAAGGAGTTATTGTTGTGTACTTGCTTGGTGTCAGGCACAGAGCTAAGTGTGTAACGTCTAATTGTTCTAATTTTAAAGATGGGGAAACCAAAATTTGGTGGGGTTGAGTGACTTGCCCAAGGCCCTTGCTAATGTGTGGTAGGGCCAGGATGCAAAATGAAGACTGCGCTGCCCCAAAGCTCATGTTCTTCATCACTATGCATGCTGTCAGTTTTATCCACAAACTACCCAGAAAGTTCTTCCCGTGCTAATCTTCCATTATAAATTTCAAGTTCATTCAATCGTTTCTTTAACACATGTTGTTTGAGTTCCTATTCTAGGTCAGGAAGCATGATAATAAGTGCATCAAGATTATATGGAGTCACAAGGCTGTAGTGAGGATGGGATCAGGAGCCCTCAGATTAGCAAAAGGACATATGCCTGGTGGTTCAGCCTGATGTGGGAATAGCTAAGTGTCACTAGAGAAATTAACAAGACACAAAAGGGACAGTGTTTTATTGCTGTTGTTGTTGTTTGCCTGTTAGGGTGGTACCAAAACTGGAAACAAAATGAGGGAATTGAAAGGGATAAATAATGAACTATAAGAAGAGCCAAATGACCTTGACACGTGATGGTGGTATAAAGGGCACATTGCTCTCGGACCCAGCCCAGTTATCATATAGCACCCCTACCACTTTGTGCCAAAGTAGTTCAAGAGTTGGTCCGAACAAAACACACTCAACTTTACTAGCTGAAGTACCAATCTTTTGATTTTTATCCCATCCAAGTGTGATCTAACTAGCCTGTTTCAAGAAAACAGAACAAAATAAAAACCAAAGTGCCCCTTGCGAGGGGGGAGGAAAAGCTAATTTTTGAGGTGTTGGGGACTAAAAGTAAGTGAAATAAATGGGAACGCAGCTTTATTGGCTTCTTTCCATGTGTTGTCTGAAGAAAGGCTTCAGTCCCATCTGGTCATTATTTGGGGCCTGAGAGAATATTTGACGCTGCTGAGGGCTCATGTGACATCATCATAAAATCTCTCCCAAGTCTTTCTCCTCTTGGTTTTCAGTGTATTGTTTACAGATCTAGGCATTTTAGAAGAAAAGCTGTCTGCTATTTACCACACATTTCTCAGGGAGCAAATTAATTTCCCTGGGATTCCTCTCTTTCAGATGTAGTCTGTGTTCTCATGTAAATCATGGTGAGAATTTAGCGTTCATTAGCATTGAAAAGCATGGAACTCTGGAAATAAATGTCTTGCATCCGGGCACAGATGATGCTGGTTATACACAAGAGTTAAAGACACCAACTCTCCAGTATGTGTGTACCGTATGGAAGGAGAAACCATCTCTTCTGGGGAAAAAAAAATAGTGTTTTTTCTTTACACGGCATTGTTTAATGGTTCCTGGTGGGAGCACTGGAACCACATAGTGTGGGTCAGGGTCTGGCTCCAGAATTTGCTGCCTGTAGGACCTTGACCAAGTTACTTCCCTTCCCTGATCTTCAGTATCCTCAGCTGTTCAAAGGGGTATTCTGCTCATAGGTTATTAGGAAGATTTAAGAGATAATGCACATAGAGACTCTACCAAGTGTCTGTTAAATATTGGTTTTGATGGTATAAACTACTATGTTCTTTCTGACTCTTTTTTTCAACCAAGGTTTCCAATACCAAGGGCTTATGTGGTATGCTTAAGAGATGTAGGTTCTATTCATGAATATTATCCCCTATTTCACATGGGCCTCCCACCAAACAGCTATCAACATGTCCAGGATGATCCTCAATTCCAAGTAAGATTTCTTGGGAAGGATGAATCAGAGGTGGTAGGTTCTAAATCTTATACCTTATTCCTTTAGGTAATGTATCTGATATTTTTGAGTTTTCCGTGTATTTTACCAATGCAAACTACACAAATTATATTTACATATAAATAATTTATATTTAAAAAATATACTCAAGATCAAAATTAATCTTAATTTTTACTTAAATCATTTTAAAGGCAAAATTTAAACTGTTGTAATTAAATTGCATAATACATTGTACTTTCCACTATCAGTGATGCTTCAAAGTTGTTAATTTATTTTAAAAGAAGATAAAACGATCTGTTTCAGGAAAGTTAATATCTTGGTTAAAACATTAGCTGTAGGGCGCCTGGGTGGCTCAGCTGGTTAAGCGACTGCCTTCGGCTCAGGTCATGATCCTGGAGTCCCGGGATAGAGTCCCGCATCAGGCTCCCTGCTCAGCAGGGAGTCTGCTTCTCCCTCATCCTCCCCCATCTCATGCTCTCTCTCTCTGTCTCATTCTCTCTCTCAAATAAATAAATAAAATCTTTAAAAAAAAATTAGCTGTAAAATGTTTATGCAATCTAATTACAATTTGCTTATCAAAAAGCAAAACCCCCATCTTAGATTAGTTACTAAACAAGGTCAGGATAACTTCGGTGTTTGCTCACAAAGTTTGTGGATAAGTATGACAATCGTAGTTTCTGCAGTTAATGGTTCAGAGGAGTAAGTCAGACAGTAACAGAACTAAAAGGTCTCTTTCATTCTCATTGATCTTTTTTTCCTAATTAGTACAAGGCACACACAAAGATTTCATCTAGCAGTGACAACTCTACTAACAGTGAACTAATCACAGGACTTATTTTGCATTTGCATTTTGAATGGGGCAAATTTTAGAAAAAGGAATGGAATTTTGTTAAGTGTTACCAAAATTATTTTATAAACTTTTCTGCAATTGAATTGAACACATTTAGGGAATAAATAATTTCCCTGGATGCCAACTGGGTTATGCTTTGTTGTTCCTCTGAGTTGATTTACATTTCCTCTGCAATGTTATCAAGTATTTGTAATCATTCTTAGTCAAGCACAGTAGTCCCCAAACAAATCAGAGACAATGTGGCATCCAAAGAGAGCATCGTCATACTGCCTTTTAAAAAATTTAATTGATTGTATAGCTGCTTAATTTTATCAGGAGGCTTTGCAGCAAGCATCACTAGATATGAAGCCAGATATCCATTCATGCAAGGAAGATCTATATATGCAATTTAAAAGTGCTCAGTTTAGAAATTATGAGGGTTTTTCCCAATTGGAAATTTTAATGTGAGTTGTGCAGATAGGCCAGATAGCTAATTCCTCTCTCAAATAACAGAACTGAAGATTTTGACATAAGTGGCTCTCAATTCACCCAGTTAACCACTTCTAGCTCTTAAGTAACTTAAAGTTGACAAAGCAAAGTATCAAAATTCAGGTAACAGGAAGTAAAATATTTTATAAATGTACTTGGGAGAAGGTAAATAAGACATTCCATTAGGGGAGTCTGGGCTGCTGAGTCAGTTAAGCCTCCGCTCTTGACTCTTGATTTCGGATCAGGTCATGATCCTGGGGCTGTGAGATAGTGCCCCACGTTGGGCTCTGTGCTCAGCTGGAAGTCTGCTTGAAGATTCTCTCTCTCTCTCCCTCTGTCCTTCCCCGACTTGCTCGGTCTTTCTCTCTCTAAAATAAATAAATTTAAAAAAAACTCATCCCATTAGGACATCTTTCTTTAAGTAAAAGTATGCTATTACACTAAATTATGTATACTAATTATATATACTAGTGCGTATATATACTAAATTATTCTAAAAATAAATTGACAAATGAACTCTAAGGATTGGTTTGCATTTTTGAGTTTACATTGCAATAGTCATCTGATTAAAAAAAATACGTTAATCAGAATATTTTTAGAGTCTGTTTTCTCCTATAGCACTTAGGGCCACAAAGTTACTTGCTCAACACATTTTTGTTGGCTTGATTGAACCAGAGACATTTGTAACATAATAACATTCATTTAACCTGCATAATACTGGCTGAGCATCTCACTGTCTCTCTACTTGTACAAGAAGCCAACTGTACTCCCTTACAGAGTATAAGAGGCTGTCTGTGGGTGCATCTAATCAAAGTGATAATTTTCTAGAGTGGTAAGAGCTCCCAAGTATGTGAATGAATTAATAGTTCATGAAGAGCCATTCCACAGTTGTCAAATGAATAGTGTACTTAGTCTTTCTCTGAATCTCCCATTTTGTCTGTCAATGTCTTGCAGACATTGGAATATATAGTGGTCTTCTTGTTTGCTATGTCTTCTCACAATCTAGTTTCAAGCAAAACCATTCCATTTCCTATAGCACTCGCATGAAAAATGGAAATAAGAATCCGCATGCCCCGAAGAAGAGACTAGAGAAGGAGAAAACGGCTTGGGGGCATGATGATGTACATATTTGCTCAGTGTTGAGTTCAAAATCTTGTGTGTAGCAAGCTCACCAAAACCAGTTTACTACCAATCTGTTTGGATGCAATCTGCTTGTCTTTGGTTGCTTGGTTTGGTTTTATTCATTGGGTTAATGGTTTTAATAAGAATTCCATGCAGAATCTTTTGGGAAAAATATAAACAAAGACATGGGCATATTTGTTCATTTATTCCATTTTTATTGAGTTTTGACTATAATAGTATTATGCTGGATGCTATCAATCCAAAGACACAGACCTTACAGACTCTTGGGGAAGAGGAGGGGATGAACAGACAAATGAGTTATGATAGTGCAGAATTCATCTAAGAGGGCTACTCAATCCAGATTATGGGAAGGAGGGATGAGTGAGGACTTGTGGTTTGGAAGAATGATCCCTGAGCTAATTAAAAATATAAATAGAGGTTAGCTTGGTGAAGTGTGTGTGTGTGTGTGCGCGTGCGCGTGCATGTAGGCACAGAGAGGATATGATATGAGTTTGTGGTGTGGGGAGAGAGGCATTTTCATAGAGAGGATAAGGGAAGAAAAATGAAATATATATTTGGGAACTTCAAGTATTACAGATTTATTTCGTAGTGGTGGTGGTTACTGTTGGGAATAGTGCTAGGGCATGAGCTTGCAGAATAAGCAGGGGCCAGATCAAGCTTTTGGCAAATCATATTGTGAATCTTGACTTTATGCTGAAGGCATCTGGGGAATTTTAAGCATAAGGTGAAGAGATCAGATACACATTTTTAGAAAACTCTCTCCAGAGGCAGTCAGAGTGAAACACCTTTGCAGTATCATAACAACAATGCTGATAATTTTTGTTCTAGAAGAAGAGGTAAAGGAATTTCTGTATATATATGTATATTTTTTTCTATAAAAGACATTGATGATAGATCTTCATTTTTTCCTACTTTAACCCACAAATGTTAAGTTTCTGAGCTTCATCTAGATGTTGCCAAAGTATGAAAGTTCCCGTTGTGAATTAAATAGGTACTAGCCTAGAGGAGACAGTCTCTTAGCTGGTTGGAAAGTACACAAACACTACAGGAAGTAGTCAAGGCCATGAAGTTCACTCCTACTCATGGTGATCATGAGGAACACGGAAAGGACTGCTGGTCTAAACACTGAATTCAAGCCCATCTAAGCTTTTTTCTCATCCTAAAAGCCAATCTTGAATAGAAACTGCACTATGTTTTACATACACATTATCTACTGCTGCTATATGCTGGGAAGGACCAGAGGCAGGGGAGGGAAGAAAAAAAACCAAAAAACAAAACTCTTCCATTCAGTATTCCAACAAATATTTACTGAGTATATACTGTGTGTTATGTAATATGTTAACCATTGGGACTCCCAGGTGAACAAAAATCAGTCTTCATGGTACTCAGTGCAATATAATAAAGGACAGATGAGAATACAGTGAGGAGAAACACATCTCCTTCCTTGTACCAATAAAGGATATTGGAGAATATTTAAATGGGTATTCCAGAAGGACTATTCAGGGCAAAGCTTAGTGTTGGGTAGAAGGCCTGAGATCCTGAGATAATTTATGTCCATTCTCTTTTGGAAAAGAGTATATGTTATTCACTTCATAAGGGCAAAGTCCTGTGTCCTCTTTTCTCTTGGATGTCCCCAAGTATAGAATATTGTGTGTGTGTGTGTTTACTTTTGTAACTTGTATTTGAATTTCTATTATGATTTTTTTGACTTCTGCTATAAAACTCCATTTAGCTAATTGAGCTCAATACTGTGTAGCTATATCCAACCTGAATTAGGCTGTCAGCCCAATACCTAATGCTTGAAATTGGGATGACTTGCACAATTTTAAGAATTGCCCTTCTGTTTATATTCCTAAAACAAAAGCTCATGGGTTATAAGCAATCATAGTGCCACTTGGATTATAGTCTTTAAAGAGGATACAAAGTCTGTTTGAATGTAATGAATCTGGTATTTCCTATCAGGAAGCCAAGCTCAGCTCACATTTCAATAAGCCAATGTGGGTACAAGGGATTTTCCAAGTCAGAGGTACGGCACCATATGCAGTAGGAGAATCTTGGACCAGGGAAGTAAACAGGGACATGGGAAATTTCACACAAAATGAATGTATCTTCAGTATATCTACTACTTTTAGAAATCAAATGACAGAATGTAGAGCTCAACAATTAAATAATAAATGGTTTGGCTGGTGGTATGCAAAAGTTAGAGAAAATCAAGTAAAGTACATAGGATTTTACCCCCACATCAAGGAACTTGTTTTGTTTGTGTTTGATTTAAAGCAGGCTTCATTATTTAGCTCAAAGAATATGTTTCCAGCTTGGGGGAAACAAACCTCCTAAAATCATTTTGAAATGCTGCCTATGTTGCTTCTGTGGAACTTTCATTTTCTTTATGATTCCATTCCGTCTTTCATTTCTGTGCAGTGTTATTATTAGTTGTGAAAGAAACTAAACTGGTCAGGGAGTCCAGGGATTTTACTTCTCGCCAACTCCTTGCCTTCAATTTTAAAACAACGAGGGATTATTTGGAATTTCTTTCTCTTTTCACTAATATACTAGTTACAAAGACAGCACTTGGAAGAGGGAAGCGTTTGCATTGGTCCTATCATTTGATGCTTGTTAGTTTGACTTGATTCAGAATCCAGAGTTTAAGAGCACAGTTTATACTGGAGATGATCTCATGAAAGTAACCTTCTTGTTTAAGATGAGAAGTCAGACCCACAAAGCAGAAGAACCTGAACCTATGTCTCCTAGGTGGCCATTTCTAATTTATTCTAGTCTGTTTTTCTTTAGGAGGCTTTCCCTAGCGATCGCTGTGATCCTGCAAGATTTTTTATTGTACAACTCGAGGAGGTGCCTTCATGTTTTGATTTAATTTGAATAAATAGTGGCCCTTGGACTTGTGCAGCAACTTTAAGTCATACGTTATCTGTATCCCCCACCACTTGCTTTCTCATTGGTGGTGATGTATTTCTTTCTGTTCAAGTGAAAAGTACTGGAAAATGGTTTCTGAGACTCTTTTGTCGAAGAACACAGAGGTCCTAGGCAATGACCTGGAAACACAAGGAATACAATAATTTCTTCGACATCCTCAATTTTAATTGCAGCACATGCAATTAAAATGCATAGCGCCCAGGAGGGGGATGACCTGTGCAAAACGCATCGCGGCATGGTTGGATTTAGGATGTCACATCGCTTTTCAATACAGTGAGAGTGATGTGTTGGTTCTATTTTACCGTCTTGGCTGCAGCGTTCTCAGTACCTCAGGCACTTACCACACATCTCAGAGATACACGGTGTGAATCGGAGGGTCCAATTTGGCCCTATGTATGTCCCCTCTGTGAAACTTTTCAGGGGCCTGGCCCTTGAGTCCAGCCACCAATATCTGCAACTGAAGGGAATCAAGCAGCGCTAGGGTTCTGAAGCTATGACCAAGAAAGAAAAAGAGAGAATTGAAAGCGTTCCATCCATTTTTATCGGCAATGAGTCAAGGAAAACAGTTTAGAAATATTTGTTAGAAGAGGGGCTCAGGAAGTCACGGTTACTTGGAAGGTTTATGGCCAAACTCTGCTTGCCGTTATCCACAGATAACCCAAACAATTTAAATTATATAAGCCACATACAAGTGATTCAGGGCAATGTTACAGAGATTCCCTAAAACCTCCTGTTCTTCACTTGGTTGGTTAAAACCAGAAAAAATGCCTGTGACTATTCTAGGCAAATGCCTTAAATCAGAGAATTCCATGTGATTTCACTCTTGGGCCGAATTTGCATTTATATGAATAGAAATAACAAGTGTGTATTCAAGGGATGGATCCTGTCTGTTGTTTTTTCAATTACACATGTTAAATCCCCTGGCTTTTTTTTTTCCACCCCCTCTCCTTAGCCCTGCAAGATAGTTCATCACTTTAGATTATTTTAAGGATGAATATTGAGGCAGAGAGAATCAAAAGTGGAAGTTAGAGCAAATCAGTAGCAGAGCCCAAGGGTAGAGACCTGGGAAGACCAGCCGTATGTTGTGCTATTTAAATACTAGCAGCTTCGTGTGGAGAGCAGAGCATTCCAGCTGAAGGCTTATTTAATTGTTGTGACTTTATCTTTAAATATTGCTAGAGCGCCTTACAAAGCTAAAGTGCTTTTTTAAAAAAAAACAACCTAAAGTTTTTTAGGTTTAGTTTTTTAGCTTTAATATATATGTATATACACACACACATACATGTACACATATATATGTGTTTGTAATTACTGCTCAGAACAATCCCATGAGGTAGATTTGCACATTGTTGTGTTTCTGGGTAACGAAAGAAACTGGAGCATGACAAGGTTAAGCGGTTTGTCTGGGAATTGTGAGCAGAGCTGTGAGTCAGATATGGTGATGTAGACTGAATTTCCTCCTGCTCACTCATTGTGGGTTTTCCTGATTTTCAATCTATAAAAGGAGCCGAGACTTTGGAAGTTGGTGTATGTATCAGAAAGGTGTTTGGATTGCTGGGAGGTAGCCACAAAAGTGACTGCATTCTCAGCCTACCAGGCTACCACCCCTCTAGCACAAGGTCACTGGCTCTGACATCTGTATCCTCAACCCAGCCTCATGGGCTAATGGGGTTGCCTCTGGCTTTTCCCATTCAGTCACAGCTGACAAAGACTCATGTGGGAGAAAGTTTTATGTTTGTGCATGGCGCCTGAAATGAACTCTGCCCATTGCTCCCCACCCCATCTCCTATTCCCATTTAGTGGAAAGTACCAAATAGATAAAGTTGCCATTGTCAGATTTTTATGTTCATAAATATATGACTGAAAAACAAAGCACACAACAAGACACAAAAAATTCGTTTTGTAAAAGCCCGCAAAATTACCACGGAGCAAAATTAAGAGATGTTAGTTTTTCCCCTTGTCTCCTAATTTCGGTGCCAGAGGTGTGAGAATAGATTTAAAAGACATTTCAATACAATCATAAAAATTATATTGAGCTGTGGAGAGGAAAGATGGGAAGTTGTTTGATCATTCATGTCCGTGGAAGGGCTACTCAAGGAGAAATGTAGTATCTGTTTCTTGGTGTGGCTCCAGTGAAGTGAGTTATTATTTTTTTCATAGAACACTTATCAAATAAAGCACATTCTTACCTCAGTAATATCCACGTGAGCAAAGCAAGAAATCAGGTTTATTATCAGTTTTTGCATTTGGAATCTGAATAGTAATGGTAGTGATACTCCTAATATTACTACCCTAATATTACTAGCCTTCTAGCTATTTGTTGCTTCCCTACTACGTACCAGCAGCTGCGTAGGCATTTCGCCGTGATCAGAAGTGGATTATATCGAGTCCTAGAGCAGGTGTTTGTCAGTCTCTGGTCTGTGTTTCCTGTCTCCATGGCTACCTTGCATTTTGTGATCGCAAGGTTTATAACCTCTGAAAATTCCTAAAGAAGTAGATTTCTTTTTCATCCCCTAGTCTTAGCCTACAGAGAGTTGCAAGTATTATGGGATAGCTCATTTCGGAGGAAAGTTGAAAGACTATGGATTGCAGAAATGTAAAAGTAGTGTGTGAGTGGAAAAACGATAACCCTGCAATTGGATGTATTACTATGGTTTTCATTCCCACTCATCCTTTAAATCTGAGAGTTAAGATAACGCTGGGAACCTGAACCGCTGGCACTCAAACGTGTTCTGTTTCAGTAAGAAAGTGAGACATGGGTAGCTTCCATTGACAGTTACGTTTGGTGTGGACTCTCCTCTGGACAGTCAGTAACATCAGAAATTGCTTTGGATGTGGTGTCCCATGGGGCCCTCGTGACTCTGCCTCTGCCTTAATGTGAAGCAAACCACTTCTGCAAAGAGCTCACTTAAGAAATGGCTTTGCTTGACATCCGTCTGCTGAAGAGTTCACCCTCCCTGAAAATAGGACATTTTACTCACAGAAAAGTTGATTACCTGTGGAATAGACCTAATATTCCAATATAGAGAAAATGCAAAATTGCTTCTTTTATTTTTACATTTTCTCACTGTGCCAGAACACATTACCCATTCCTCTGTACTTTGGAAGAAGGAATGGCATACTAAGGAAAAAAAATAACTTGATCTAAGAGGCATTTGTTACTTCCAAGTAATAATTATTTGGCAGTGTTTCTTCACATCCTCAGCAGAAAAAAATTGTCCTCACACAGTCCACACATAATCAGAATGTGTTTGCACATGGAAGTCCTATAGATACGTGCTGGTTAGGTAGGACCAGCTAGCGGCTCTAATTCTGCTCCTTGCACTGCTTGCATTTTTCATGTTTTCTGTGATCCCAACACAATTCAAGATTTGTAGAAGTGTTGGCTGGAAGGTCCATAGGGAATAACCACTTTCCTTTTCAATCTTCCTGAGTCTGTGAGAAAGTAGCGTGATCGATGCCAAAACACAGTTAAGTTCACTTAAGAAGGAAAATGGAAATAGCCTACATCTGGGAAACATTAAAATTGCTGGGTGGGTGACAATATTAAACCATCCCTATTGCAGACATTACTGTATTTTTCACTTCCATTTATTCACCTCATCATGATTACCAATGCCGCTAACTAACACACACGAAGTCAATATGGCTGTTTAAGCAATGGTTTAGAAGCTTTGGGGTCTCTATTTTATATGGTTGCCATGTTAATGTTGTTTTAGGAACAAGCTTGACTCATGAGTATGTATAAATTTTATGTCTACATACACCGTTAAGGAGCTATGGGTTGGAAACATATAAGCAGGTACCGATGACACCAATTTATTTTCAGAACTTGCACAAGTTATGTATAATTTACTGAAATTGGTTTCGATCTTGAAGCTTTCTCTTTATCCACTCAGTACCTGAAGGCTCCATGTCTGATTCCCCAGGTGGTTCCTCTTCTAGTGCTCCTCTCTTTATTCCCACAGGTAGAGGTGAGCCCATGCGGCAGGAGTGGGTGGCCAGATCTGCCTATCTTTCCAGCTTCATCAGTGCTAAGAATGTGTTTGTAATAAAGGACCAGCTGCTCTGGCATTGAGGCAGAGATAAATGTTATCTCATGTGTATTGTAAACAAATGACTAAATGGGGATCAGTAGTTAATATTAGAAAATGAGGACTCTGCCGTCACTCACAGCTGAACTCAATAGCAATCTCAACAGCAGGGGTGGGGGGCAGCTCCCTGTGCTTTTGGCATGAACTTGCCCTCCTCACAGAATAATTGCTGGATGTCCTTGTTGCTCATACACCATAAGGCCATGGAAATGGTGATGCTGTCACAACTTGTATGTTTTAACTAAGAAAAGGTGAGCTGTGGGAGAGAGAAGTTTCGGCTTGAGCCCCGCTTGGCACAAATTCATTTTAGAAGTACTTTGCAAAGGAAATGGGGACCTAAGTACAGTGTAATTTCATTTCTTCCCTGCATGGTAAGTTATTCTCTGAATTGCTGTAATTCTCATGACTTTGACGCGGTTATTGCCACCTTCGCTGCTGCTGGTAGCCGAAGAACCACCAGTTTTGGAGGATTCCTATGTTTTTAAACTTCAGATGCTATTTAATCCACTGATTTGTGTGACTTGATGATGGAGCCTTCTGGAACTGCTAGTCCCTCACCTGATAGAAGGTGAGGGATGAAACTATCCTGTATCTGAGCTTAAGCATGAATCACTTTAACAGATGCGCATGTATGATTTGATAATTGCATCGATCTGAGAAAAATTAAAGAAACCATAGCGACCGTCTGACTTCCTCAAACATTATGCTGATACCCCCCGGTAGAATCGATGCAATAATGAAAAGGACTCAGCACTTTCCCTATGAACACAATTTGTACAAAAGCTTCATAATTTTGATATAAAACTGCAATAGAACAAAACCTGGACCTAGTAATGACTTTGGTACAAGAGCTTTTAGCCTCTCAAGGTTTTCCATATTGTCTCCATGGTTTCCGCTGCCTAAAGACGTAAAACAAATATGTATGCTTGTGTACTTGGAAGAAGAAATAGCTTATAAAAAATACATTCAACAAGAAAACAGATTTTGGTCATTTAGATTCTGTTGACTGTTTCAATTTAAAAGAAAATTCAGAGGCCCCAGAAAACCAGGCACTATTAATAGTTAAGGCAAACGGTAGCAGTGAAATACTGAAACTGTCAACTCTGGCTAAGAGCACCTTGCCCTGGACTCAGAGTTCACATTCCCAGCTCCCCAATCTCTAATTTTGGCTAAGTCAATAAGCTCTATGAGATTCAGTTTCTATGGTTATTTTTTTTTAAACATTTATCCATTCATTTTAGAGAGAGAGAGAGAGAGCACACGAGCAGGGGAACAGGGGTCGGGGTCAGGGGGGAAGCAGACTCTGCACTGAGTGCAGAGACCGCTGTGGGTCTCGACCCCATGACCTTGATATCAAGACCTGAGCCAAAAACCAAGAGTTGGATGCCCAACCCGACTGAGCCACCCAGGCGCCCCCCAGTTTCTACAGTTTTAACATGAAGAAGATGGTAGAATTTTTCTCACCATACAACACAATGACCTTCTTTCTAGGAATCCAGAAGGCTGCCCCTCAGCTAGGTGCCATGTGTGATGGTGACAAGAGCCTTGGATGAGGAGTCTAGCTTCTGATCTTGGTTTTGTCATTATCTAGCTTGTGATCTTAGGCAAGCTGTTTACTCTCTATTAACTAATTTCTTCACCTGAACAATGTTGATAGTATATTTTATTTATGTATACTTGATATATTGGGTTGAGTCCTAAGAAATTACTATGATTTCCAGATTTATTGAGATACAATTGACATATATAACATGTAAATTTAAGATATACAATATGTTGCTTTGAAAATGTATATATTGCAAAATGATTACCAATGTAGCATTAGCTAGCCCCTCCAGCCCCTCACACAATTCACGTTCACTTTTTGTGCTGAGAGCATTTCAGATTTACTTTTAGCAGCTTTGAAGAATATAATACAAGTGTTGTGAACTACAATCACGAAACTGCACGTTAGATCTCCCAAATCTTATAACTGAAAGTATACCACTTTCACCAACATCTCCCCACTTCTCCTACCCCCCAGCCCCTGGTAAACAACATTGGAGTTTCTGAGTTTTGCTTTTTTAGGCTCCACATGTAAATGGTATCATATAGTATTTGTCTTTCTCTGTCAGACTTATTTCACTTAGCATAATGCCCCTGAAGTCAATCTATGTTGTCACAAATGTCAAGATTTCCTTCTGTCTCATGGGTGAATAATATTCCATTGTATATATAGCACATCTTCTTTGTCCACTCATCTATTGACGGACACTTGGTTGTTTCCATATCTTGGCTATTGTAAATAATACTGCAACGAACATGCGAATGCAGATATCTCGTCAAGATTCTGATTTCATTTCCTTTGGATAGGTAACAAAAGTGGGATTGCTGGATCATATGGTGGTTTCATTTTTAACTTTTTGAAGAAATTCCATACCGTTTTCCCTCATGGCTACACACTTTACATTCCCACCAACAGTACACAAGCATTTCCTTTTTTCCACATCTTTGCCAACACTTGTTATCTTTTGTCTTTTTGATGATAGTCATTCTAACAGGTATGAGGTGATAGCTTATTGTGGTTTTGATTTAGAAATTACTATTTTTGTAAGTTAAAATAACTAAAATATTGGTAATTTCATATAGTTCAAGCTAAATAAAATTGTTTATCTCTTTAAGCTTAGGGAGAGAGACACTATCATGGTGATCCATGCAACTTAATTGAGAAAACAACAAAAAAAAACCCCAAAACAAACCCAAACCCCAAAATAGACAAGAAATGATTAGAGAATGGTGGGGGTGGGGGTGAGAGAGGGGTCAGTTTTCTCAGGTTTTTTCCTTTTGTGGCTTTATATGCTTTGTTGTTGTTTTGACACCATGAACATAGGTTTCCCCAGACTGCTTTATTCTGCAATGATCTAGTTACTTGTGGCAAAGGGTTTATTTCTGGGCTTCACCTGCTAAGAAGGCTGTAGAGAAAGTGGTGTAAATTAAGAAGATTGCTCCCTGGTGAGAATTTGAAATCATGGTGTGTTAAGAATAGTTGAAAGAACTAAAGATATTATCCCAGATAAAAGTTAAGGGGATATCACAACTGTCTTCAGAAACCTGAAAGGCTGTTGCATATAAAAGAGATTAGGTTTATTCCATTGAGATTTAAGGTACTGAAATGGGAACAGTGGATAGAAGTTACTGGGAGGCCTGTCTTATCTCATCTTTTTAGGTTTTCTAAGGAGTCAGAAATCTCCAAAGAAAGGGTTACCTCAAGAGGTTCCTTATTAATGGTGCATGTACACCTGGTAGGAACATCATAGAAGGTATTCATATATTAGATGATTGGCTGGCTCTAAGGCTTTTGTGTTTTCTTCCAATGCTGAAATTGTAGGACTTCATCAATTTTTGGTCCTTCAGTGTTGTCACACGTTCAACCGACAGAGTAAACTGGCCCGTTCTTTGAAAACTGTAAACTACTTTGAAAATTTACTAGGTGAGCTTCAGTTTCCTGTATATGTGTTACTATGACTCCTATACCCAAGGGATTGCTTCCAAATTAATGTTCAGAGTTATGCAATTTATTGTGAATGATAAAAAATGAGTTAATGTTTATCATAGTGGGCTGAAACTTATAGGTCAATAATAATAAATAAGGATGACTTCTCCCTAAATTTGAATGGATATGGAAGACTTCATTTGTGTCATACAGATAACTAGAATGATTTGAGTGTGAATATTCATTAATAATAATGTCAAATAAATATTGGCACGTTAAGGAAATAAAACTGATAGTATGATAGACAATGAGCAGGGAGAGGAAGGGTAGAAGGGCTGCCTTAAGTAGAGAGGTCAAGGAATGGCTGTTGGGAGAGATGTCATTTACCATCTCTTGGCAGCTCAGATGGTGAGATGGAGTCACACCATGTACGATCTGAGAGAGAAACTTTCCAGGCAGAGGCAGTGACAAGTGCAAAGGCTCTGAGGCAGGAGGGAGCTTGATTCAAAGAACAGAAAAAAGTCCACGGTGGGGAAGAGAGGTGTGAGGTGAGGGGTTAGGCGCAGCAGCAGGGCCACATCATGTGACGCCTCGTAGGCTGAGTTAAGTATTCTGTTCTGAGCCCAGTGAGAGGTGTTTGGAGAGTTATAAGCAGGAGAGCAAGCAGGCTATTGTGTGGCAAGTGGGTTTTAAGTAGGAAAGAGCAATGGGAAAAGAGAGACCAGTAGGAGAAATCAGTGAATTTTTCCAATCCCTCCTAGTTGGGATTATGATAATGAGTCAGGTCAGGATGGAATTAAGCTAAGTTTGAGCCATCTCTCATTCTTATGCTTTTTTTTCCTTGATATAAAATATGATGACTGTTTTCTTATAGTAGGCTGTGGTTTTGCCATTAAATGCCTTGGGCCGTAATTGTGTCATTTATTATATCATACACTAAAGAAACTAAATGCCAAAGCAGTATTGTAAGAAGATGGGGAGATGTTGGCAGAGAGGATTGATCTATCTTCATTTCACTCTTTTTTTTTTTAAAGATTTTATTTATTTATTTGACAGAGAGAGAGATAGCGAGAGCAGGAACAAGAAGAGCAGGTGGAGTAGGAGAGCGAGAAGCAGGCTTCCTGCCGAGCAGGGAGCCCGATGCGGGACTCGATCCCAGGACCCTGGGATCATGACCTGAGCCGAAGGCAGACGCTCAACGACTGAGCCACCCAGGTGCCCCATTTCACTCTTTTTTAACCAAGATTCTAAATGTTGGTGTAGCTCTATATATCTGAGTAAAACAAAATGAAAATGTATCCAACTCTTGGGATAAGAAATGGCTGTTTTTTCCAAATATCTAACTTTTTTCCCCCCAAATTTTTCAATTTGCATTCAGATATTCCTAGACAAAGTAGCTACCACCTGCTTTTGAAAATATTCATACTTATCACCTCTCTGTGGCTATATTAAATATTCTGAGCTAATCAAGTGATACGTAAGCAACAAAATATATTAATGTAATTACAGAAAATAAAAGTTATAGCTAATATTGATTAGGCACTTCTATGCTGGATACTAGTCAAACTGCTTTACATATATTAACACATTTAATTCTCAGAGTAATGGCATGTTTTTATCTATACTTAACATGTGAGAAAACCAAAGCGGAGACAGGTTTAGAAGCTTGCTCTTAACCACACCCACATTGCACTTAAGAGACCAAAGGTTTAAATGAAAGGTGAAAAGTTCCATCAACACAAGTGGATATTTTTTTTAATGCCTTTGTCTCAACAATCATTGACTATTAATCTTAACATTATTGACTGACTTCTGCCATAGCAGATGATCTTCAGCCAGATTCAGTTGATGGGAGCATGGTAGCAACATTTGGAATGAATTATTTCTCAGAGTGTTTCTAGAACACCAGCTAGAAAAGGCATTTCATGTATGGATGTTGAAAGTAGAGGGGTCCATGCCCAGGGCACTTAGGGAACAGCTGCATCCATGCCATCTTTTTAGGGAGGTGCCATGACGTGAAGAGACTGACGAATTTATAAAGATCATTGTGAAAAATCATTTTTTAAGCCCGGCATTTCCCAGACTCATTCACTATGGAAACATTTTCCTCGCCAAGTAATAGGAATACCAATTTTCGTAGAGCGCATTTTATGAAATGCAATCTTTTGAATACTCTGATAGGAGTTGCTTAAGTTGGGGTCCATGGATTTCCTAAGACTATATGCAAAATTTTGTATCCTATGTACTTATTACTCATATATACTTCCCACCTGCTCCAGATCCTCAGGGTCATTGCCTCCCTCTGATTCTCAAAGGGATCTCTGACCCTAAGATGGTGAAGAATCCCACACAGGGATTTTTCCTGCAGAAAAACAGACTGGATAGGATGAAATCCTTTTTTAGCTAGTATAAAAAGAATTTTTGAGGAACTAATCAGCTCATTATTTATTTAAAGTTAAAAAAAAAAAGAATGCCCCCCTACCACCCTTGCCTCCAGGCTTTTCTAAACATAAACCACTCAGTAAGTGTGTGGACCTGTCTTGTACTTGGCATTTCTAAAAAGCCGTAACGTCAGCCGAAGCGCCTTTGGCTCTGAAACTGTCAGCAAAGAAATGAAAATGAAATCTTTTTGTGTTCCTCTAACCTTTGTTTGCGCCAAGATTATATGATAATTGTCTACAATATATTTAGTTTGATGATCAAATGGTCTGGTCCTTTTAAATAAGCTGTAAAAGTGGTATCTTTCACTTGAAGAGACCAGGGCATGAGTGAGAAATGGCAATAACAAGGCCCCAGTGCAAAAAGAGAGTCGCCCTCCTGAGAGGGTGAAGCAGGTATGGCCAAGGGGACCCTGTGCTGCTTGCTCACCTTTGTGTCCTTAGTACTTAACACAGTACCTGGCACATAGCAGTGCTTACTAAGTATTTGTGGAATGAATACAAAGTAGGTTAGAATCAGAATTGGGTCGGGGCATCTGGGTGGCTCAATTGGTTAAACCTCTAACTCTTGATTTTGGCTCAGGTCATGGTCTCTGGGTCATGAGATGGAGCCCTGAGTCAGGTCCACACTGGGTGTGGAGACTGCTTGAGATTCTCACTCTCCCTCTCCCTTTTGCCACCTCTTCCCCGCTTGTGCTTTCTCACTCTCAAAAAAAAAAAAAAGAAAAGAAAAAGAAATGGGTCAGCTTTCATTTATGGCCAAAAAAATTTAGGGAATCCTTCTGCTTAGTTTTTTCATTTTTATTTATGAGAAAATCTAGACCCCTATGGGAGGAAAAGACTGAGGGGGAAAAATTCTAGGAACTTGGCTGAGATCTAAGAATTTTATGGAGGGTAGAAACTTTTGGAAAAAGAATTATGAGAACCAGGCTTGGTCATCTTCAGAAAACGAAGATATTGTTCTTTCTAGCATAAGGGAACTTTATGAGCTTGAACTTCAATGTTTAACAACTGAGAATAACTTGAATGGATAAAACCAGATAACTGAGAGATTAACGAGATACAGTCAGACAAAGTGGACAAATATAAGATGGGTTTTATTGCTGTTAGGCAATAAAGTATATATGATGATAATTTGCTTTTTAAAAATTTGCTCTATATGACTAGATGTGGTAGGTTCAGTGTATTTTAAATTTCCTTTTTTCTCTTTGTTCGTCTGTAATGAATAAGCTTATGACTATATGAGATATGAATTTCTTAATTTTCCTGCTCAAAATAACCTTAAGTCATTCTGTCTACCATGCTTCCTTCATAGTTATAGCTAACCCTAGGAAGTAACTATTACCAGTGAAAGCAGACAATTTGGCAAAACTTGAATCTTTTAAAGACTTAAGCAGTGATTTCATATGAATTTCTCTTAGGCATCTCAAATAATTTCTTTTTGCATCTTAGAAAATAAATCTCAGTTTCTCAATTAAAAAAAGTGAAGCATTATAATTAAGTTGGGGCATACTTTCCTTTTCTAATACTTTCCTTTTCTAATAAGGAATCCTCACATTTTGTGAAACTTTTATAAATATGTTGGACATTTTAGGGGAAGTGGGAAAAAGCAAAACTTTATCAGATTCCCAGACTTTTATTGGCTCTTGGAAAACAAGAAATGGGCAACTCAGTTGGCACTTGTCTCAAGAGTGTGAATCCCCCAAAGGCTTCGGTACATTGATATATGTTGTCACAGGGAGCAAACAGTTAGCAGACAACTAGAGCTAAAATCAAATGACAAGGGGCGCCTGGGTGGCTTGGTCGTTAGGTGTCTGCCTTCGGCTCAGGTCATGGTCCCAGGGTTCTGGGATTGAGCCCTGCATTGGGCTCCCTGCTCGGCGGGAAGCCTGCTTCTCCCTCTCCCACTCTCCCTGCTTGTGTTCCCTCTCTCGCTGTGTCTCTCTCTGTCAAATAAATAAATAAAATCTTAAAAAAAAAATCAAATGAGAAGATGGCATGGGGCCAGGGGAGTAGGGCCTGAATATTGACATTATAGCCTTAGAAATAGAAGTCACGTGAAATGGTAGAATCAAGTTATTTCTCTGCTGACAAAAGTCAACAGAATATATTCACCTGGAAGTTTACTAACAAAGTCTAGTTTGTTAATGCTTATTTCTGTATTGATATAACGTCTGACGATGTGTCTGAATATATTACATTTACAATCAACATGTTCTTTGAATATTAAAAAAGTTAGCTTTGGGACTTTTTGCTCACATCCAAATATTCTTTATTTCTTCCTTATTGCTCTGTGTATTGTGTTTTCAATATATTTAACATATCAAAATTTAATAAAAGCCAAAACAGAAATAACAGTTTGAAAAATAGCTTCTTATTGTATAAAATAGAAATTGTATTCGTCTCTGTGCATGTGTTATCATAGCTTAAATGGTCATGAAGTATTGTGTTTTTAAAAATTTACCCAAATACATATTTAAAAGACAAGTTAGAATGACTCCTTTGCAGATATGGTATTTTGTTTGTTTGTTTTAGTACTAGTAATGCATATTGAAAGTATTGTGTAGGGCGGCCTGGGTGGCTCAGTTGGTTAAGCAACTGTCTTTGGTTCAGGTCATGATCCCGGGATCCTGGGATCAAGTCCCACATCAGGCTCCTCCTGCTGTGGGGAGCCTGCTTCTCCCCCTGTCTGGCACTCCCCCTGCTCATGTTCTCTCTTTCTCTGTGACAAATAAATGAATAAATACAATCTTAAAAAAAAAAGTATGTGAAATTGTCTAGCTGTTATCTGGACTTTACTAAAAATAGAAGCAAACTTGTCATTTATAAACATGAGAAGACATCACATTTGCATCATCACTTCCTGTCTGCTACCTTCTTAAAAATTATTGAAATAATAACATTCAGTATTAATACACAGAAAGTACAATCATCCTATTGACGCAGGAAGGGCAACAGCTTGGACTCTGACTTTGTCTATGTCCCTAATGTATCCACTTTGATCACAGAGACAGCATTTCTCACGGGCACAGTGATTACTCCTAGCCGTGGCCTAGTTAATACCTACAGGGGGATAGGCAGCAACCCGTGCAGTGTGGTTTCAGGAGTGTCAGAAGCTGATGCTTCAAGCGGTGATGCTGATGGTCCCTTGCATTTGGGCAACTCATGGTCATTGTGGGTCATCCAAAGTATCTCATGTATCTCAATATATCTCCTTGAGCTGGAGATGAGCTGCTTTTCTGGGGAAGCTGGTCAAATTTTATTGGCAACAGTTTTAGTAAGGGATCCTTTTATTTGTGAATGACTGTAAAAATAACTTTTGTTGCTTCTTATGATTTTAAAAAGAACACATGCTCTTTGGCAAAAGAACAAAAATATCAGAAAGTAGAGCGGGGCGAATTAAAAACAGGAGCTGCGGAATTAGTTAAGCTCAGGTTTAAATCCTGGCCTCTGTCTGGTTTTCCAGGCTTAGTCATGCTCTTCTATAAATGGCACAGTAAAGCTTTGTGGGGTTTTGAGGATTAAAGAGACTGCACATAAATTACTTAGCATGTTTCCTGAAATATGGTGGTTTTTGAATAATTAGTAGATATATTCTTATTAATATTGTAATATGAAAAGAGCAGTAATCCATCATTCTACCACCAACTGCTAGACATTTTCATGTATTTCCTTCCATTCATTTTTTTTTCTAGGCATAATTTTACATCGTTGAGATCATATTGCATATATGGTTTTGTATGCTTTAACATAATACAGCTTCAAAAAGAGATCCGTTTTTTCATGAATCAAATTTGCAATGCTGATAAAAGATAACACTGAAGACAGAGAGTTAAGAGAGTCATTGTACATCATTGGTGAGAGTATCTGCCAGTATAACCTTTCTGGAATGTGATTTAGAAAATATATTTCAAGAGCATTACAAATCATTTACCTTTTGACCTGGTAATTTTACTTCTATGTAACCAGTATCAAGAAATAAGTGAATATATGAACAAAGACTTATGGTCAAGGAAGTTCATTGAAGAGTCACTTATAACAACAAGAAGATAATAATCATTACTGTCCACCATAAGGAAACTGCTAAATAAATTACACTGCATTCAAAAGATGGAATATTATACTGAATTGAAAGTAAAATTTACAAAGAATAATTAGTAATATGGAGAATTGTTCTTGATATGATGTTACACGGAATAAGTATCATGCATGACACAAAACCCCAGTGTTCCAATTTAGTTTTTAAAAAAGCAAGTGTATATGAAAAAATATGTGCCTAATGTTAACAATGATTATCTCCAGCTGTTGAGATTAGATATGATATTCACTTAAGTATTTAGTTGTTTATTTGTATTTTTCAAATTTTCTAGTTTGAGCATGGGCTTAATATCAACATGAATGGTGAATATGCATGTGTACACACATACATACACATCCATGCATATGTACACATATTTGCCTTTTATGTTTGCATAAGCCCATGCTCCAAGCAGAAAATTTGAGAAATACAAATGCATACATACAAGCATGCTTGCATACATATACTCACACACACATGCATGAAACAGAAGCGAACGTTATATCCTGAGAATTTTCCCATGCCATCAAATAGTCTTAAAATTTCAGAACTATGTATTTTTAATAGTTTTAGGTATTTCATTTTGTGGATATACCATAATGTCCTTAATCCTTCTTGGTATTATTTAAAATATGTAGATAATTTCAATGTACACCTTTGCTCATATACGTTTGCATTTCTACACCATTTCGTTTTTGGTGCAGAGGCATCATTGGGTCAAGCAAGCAAGTCTGGAGGGCATATGTTTGGTTGTGTGCATATACACAACTAGACATGCACCTTAAGGACCAAGGGTGAGAAAATGAGACTGTCTTTCAGACGGTGGAGAGAAATAATGTGCCATCTCTGGAAAGGATGGGGAAGGCTTTCCTAATTAGAGACCACCGTATTCTGAGGATGACCTGCTGCTTGGGAGAGAATATAACCCACATGCTACTGTGGGCACTTCATGGTTTGGTTTGGTTTTGTCTTTTGTCTCAAACATTCATTGCAAATGTTTTTCCTTGGTTAGGCTGTTACCTTCTAAGACACACTTGTGATGTGATGGTTTCCAATGTGAGCTGTGAGCTGTTCTCTCACAGACCCTGTGCCTGCTTCTGTCTTTGTAATTTCTCTGTTATGCCAAACTGATCTATTGACTTAAGTGGTCTGCATGCCATACTCTTTTGCATGCTTCTCAGTATGTCTTACTCATCTTTATGTCTCCAGTGCCATGGGAGGTGCTTGCCACAGAGTGGGTGCTCCATAAATATGTCTCGGGACCAGTAATACATTGGCAAGTAGCAGATCTCAAAGGGAAAGACATGATCTGACAGTGGACAGGTTTGTGATTTGAGGGACACATGTATCCCTGTGTTTCCTCTCTTCTTTTTGCTTCCTAATCCCACAGATTATGAATAAGTCAGCATGATTTTCCTGTTAAGGCTTTTTAAAAGAACAGAAACTTTCACAAGCAATCTGCAAACATGCTTTTTGGTACAGTACTCATCACAGCTCATTGCAGCCAAGTCTCTTTCCTATAAGCTGGGATTCATGTGCTGCTAGAGAGGAATGTTGGCCTTCCAGTAAGATCCATGCTTTTCACTACACATGTGGCAAATAAAGCAGGATACTCCCCTAAGCAACTCAAGGGCTTTGCAGAAGTAAGTTATCCAATGTCAAGGTTAATATTTGTATTGTAATTTATAAATTAAGAGTGATTTCATCTATATTATCTTAATTTGCTGATTGCTAACATTCCTTTGAGGATAAAGCCGTTCATGCCACAGTTTCAGATAAAATTTGAAGATAGAATTCTACTGAGAAAAGTAATCCCAGTAATGGTGCTGCTTATCAGATCATTTTCTACTGGGAGGTATTTGCAAGTGGAAAAACTCTGGTCTTGAAGGACAGAGAAGGGAGAAATGCCATAAAGGAGATTGAACGCACCAATCAGAGATAAGTTTTTCATGATTCACAGTGTTCCTTGTGCTAGTTCTGGTTGGAGGAAGAAAACTCACCATCTATCATGGGTCTCTGAAAATTGAGATCCCAGACATGGGCCAACTTCTTAGTTTAGTTCTCTCAGCTTTTTCAAAAACCTGTATCATCATCATCATCAACAACATCAATCAACATTTAATGTGTGTTTACTATGTGTCAAATGCTGCTCTAAGAGCCATATATGAATTATCTAAATCCTCTAAGAAACTTACAAGATAAGTTTACTGTTATATACATATTACAGATGAGGAAACTGAGGCACCATGTCCAAGGTCAAAGAAAGTGATGAAATAGGAATTCCAATGCAGCCAATCTGACTCCAATTTCCCTATCAATTGATACGCAACACTACTTCTCTTAATTTTCACCTTTATATACTTTATCATGGACCCACATCATCTCTAGAAACTTCTAAGTAGTATTTTATAAATATACCTTTGATATCATCTTTTAAATAATATTGTGTTAGTCATTAGTATACAACTGTTATATTCTCCTTTCTTTGCTTCAGCATCAGTAACCTTTCTCAGTCCTCTGCCTTCCTTTGCCTATTAAATCCCCTGTGGAGTCTTTCTATAAACTGTTTCCTCCCCTTGGCATCTGCCTTTATTTCTCCTTCATCTAGATCGGTGTTTCTCAATATTGGTTGCATCTTGTAATCACCTGGGAGCCTTAAACAATAATACTTGGGTCTCACCCCCAGAGATTCTGAGTTACTTTGTGGGGCCAGGACATCATGAGTTCCAAAAGCTCCCCAGCTGATTCAAATGTGTAGCTAAAATTGAAAACCACTGGTCTGAACATTTCCTCCTCATTATCACCTGCAGCATCTCCACCTCTTCACTAAGGTCCAGTGTCCCTTTTACAAGCCATCATAACATCATGTAACTCTCCTTTATACCCGTTAGGACCACTGGAATTGGTAGTGTCCATAAGGGAGGAGGAAAGTTCTGAGAGGCTGGGATACTGAAAGACAAGTGAAGAAAGTATATTGGGGAGCAGGGGTTGATGAGCTGCGTCATATGCTAAGTCAAGTAAGATGAGAGCAAAGGATTGACCAATGGATTTAGTAATATGGAGGTCACTGGTAACCTTGACAAAATAAACAGAGGTCATTGGAGTGGTTGGAAATAAAACCCTGAGTGGAGAAGAAAAAAAGAGAGAGAGGAGGAGAGAGAGGGAGAGAATTGCCAGAGCAAAATTTTGGGGTAGGCAAGTGGGGATGGATTTTAGTGCATTTCATCTCATTTAATCCATGCAGTAAACTAAGAGGTAGATAACTATTTTAATTTACATTTTACATGTCAAGTGAGGCAGGAAGAGAACACTAAGTTGTTCAAGGTCACATAGGTTATAGTTGCCAAAGCTGGGCTCAAACATGTCTACCTGCCTACAGAACTCTTAGCAACTATATTTTCTTTCCTCTTGTTGGTAAGAAATATCCTTTTGGTGGTGGTTGAGTCAGCTTTCTATACATTTCTTCCTCAGTTTTTTTTTTTCTTAAACTCAAGAACCTGTTCGTCCTGCAGCAAAATTCTGCTTAATGATAAGCTATATGTGATCTATATAAACTGAAGATACCAATGCACTCTTTAGATTAAAAGAAATACATCTTTGGAACCTGAAGCTCTGACAACTATCGACATATTAGCTTTCTGTAAGTTACACTGACAGAGTCACGTGTTCTGATAGCTCCTGATTTCAGGTGTCCTGGTAGAGCTCTAACCCTCAGAAACAGGTTATTCTCAAGATCCATACAGGATCACGGCTGCTCCTCACAAGCTGTGCTATAAATGACTGAGAGTTAGTTACTGGAGACTGTGAGAGGGCAAATGAGTGTCTGTATGTGAGAGCAGCGTTACGCCTGATCCCTGATGAGCTAAGTGCAGTAAGTGATGTGATGTGCTGATACACGTTTAACACCCAGCTCCAGGGAAAAGAAGAACCCGATTTCTAGCATTTGCCCATTTCTGTGGTGTCAATACTCCCACCAACACTAATTTCAAGCTACCAACATGAAGTCACTAAATGCATGTCAAGAAGAGATGACAATCAACTCCCAAGAGCGTGCCAACTGGCTCCAGCATACCATCGGATAAGAAACCAGTTTTCCCCTTTATCCCTCAGTGTAACTTCTCATCCATTTCCTGAGGTGCCAAGCTCTTCCTGAAGCAGTGTATAAGAGGTAGAAAGAACATTGTATTCAAATTCCAGAGAATAGGGGTCTGGTTCTGATTCAGTCAATGATCAGCCATGTGGCATTTGCCAACTCACTTGTTTTCTTTGGCCCCAATTGGGAAATGAAGCAGCTGGTCCTTTAAGGCTCTTGAGAGTTTAAAGATGCTGTGATGCAGTGGTACTCAGCCCTTTCCTCCGTAGGCGCGGAGAAAATCTCCTTGTAAAACTGCATGCTACATTGTGCTTTTGGGTTTCAGATGAAAACCTTGTTATTCCTCAGCAGCTTACCCATGCTGTTCTTTATCATTGTGGCCTTTGAGATGTCTCAAAGAAACCAGCAGGGACGTTTGAGGTTGCTCACATATAACATCCCCAACAAGGCTGTCTGAGTAACAAAAAGGAGCATGCAATCACACCAGAGAACTTCTCATTCTTTGGAGAGAGAGAACTGCAGTCTTAACCTTTAATTTTATGGCTTTCCCATCTTTTGCTAACCCTTTAACGTTATATTAACAAAAGATGGACTGGGTGGGGGGCAAGGAGGGACTTAATGCTCTTTATGATCTATTTTAACATTTTTATCTTTCTTTAACAAAATAAATTTGCCATAAGAATTAAAACTGTATTTTATCCTTTTAAATGCAGCTCTGGATGATGTATATAACTGCACTGGCAGAAAGTCAAATCTACACAAAGCCCAAATTGAATCTTCCTTCTGACTACAGCTGTGTATGATATTTTATGCAATTTTTTATGCCGGTCATAAACGAGGTGGAAACTGTGATTATGCCAATTTTGGAATAACACATCTCCACCAAAAAAGCGACTGCCAGTTTTCAGACGTGTGTGTGTGTGTGTGTGTGTGTGTGTGTGTGTGTATCTACAGGATCCAGCCCTCCTTTTCTCATCACTGGATTGCATGCTCTTGACCTAATGAAAGATTTCTAGGTAAAGTGCTACAGGCACTTACTGCGCCATCGCTATGGAACATAGGATTGCAAACAAGTATGATTTCCTCTTATAATACTATCTCTTTGGCAAAATGTAGCCCCTTTGCTACTGAATATTCTGAAGTGGGGGGTGGGATTTCTTGTAAAAATACTGTCCATGAAACATGTAGGTTGATTTGTCTGCCTGTCTATCTACCTACCTACATACCTATCTATCTGGACAAAGACCCAAATGAATGGGAACGGAGGTTTTAAAATATAGAAATTTGCCCTGATGTTCAAATAGCCTATTTCGTCATGTTACATTAAACGGTATCAAGAAAGAAGAAAAATATTACCTAAAAATCAGAAGTTGATACTATTAATGTTTCTCTTGCCTACACTTGACACAACACGGATCTTTCTGGTATTCACACAGAGATTATCTTAAAGCAATTTAAATTGAAAGACTTGAGAGGGAAAAATTAAGATGTTAAGTAAATGATTACAGAAAAAAATAAACCCTCTGATATGAACCTTAACAATCGTTTTCCAAATTAATGTGGCATTACATTGAGAGCTGTAAAGATAAAGCCATTAGCCTGAGTGTGTGTATATGGGTTGAACCATCAATCAGTTCTCACTGATAAATAAAGCCCAGAGCCAGAGGTATTTGCTCTACCAACACCCTGCTGTCACCCTGCAGACTACTTCTGGCAGAATGGCAGCCCTTCAAGTTGCTAACTGAACTGAGCATGCCATGGCTGCCAGAGATAATATTAGGGGGCAGATTTCTTGCATATGAGAATTTGTCTTTAGAGCTTTCTGGAAGGTTTTAACCAGAGACTGGATGACCACTTCCCAGGGGTACTAAAGATACTATTGCATTGGATAGACACTTCTATAAATTGTAATTTCCCCCCACCTTGGTCCTTTATTCCATAAAAAAGCGAACCATCAGTTGCAACCTTTATTTGTCACAAAGTAGCTCTCCAGAATTACATGTTGAATATATTTGAATGAATAAATGAATGAATGAACAAATGAATGACTTGGCTAGTTACCATGTTGAACTGTGTTCAATTCATGTCATAATCTGAGGAGCATCAATAGTGAGAATCTTCTCTGCGAGTGTTCATATGTAATTCTTGTACTATAGATGAAATACCATGAAATACCGTGATGAGGATCTTCTTCACTCTGATATTGGCCTAATGGAGAAATGAATCATACTTGTACATTTTCAGAATTGTTATTCAGGACCGTTATTTTGCATCTTAGGTATCATTTAATAACCCATTTGCAAACACATTAGCTTGGTTTGCATAATGTTGGGTGTTCCTGATTGGGAAAGCTTGATTGATTGAATTTCAAGATGAAGGAATTAAAGTGTGAAGGTCAGGTTAAAGGTCTAGTGTGTATAATGATTGGAGAGACATTGCTCTCCTTGACTGTGGATCCCCTTGACCTTGAAGGAATCACTTGTTTGACCAAGATGACATTCATTTCTGAAATGTTACCATCAGGACTAGGACAGTTCTAAGATTTCTCTCGTTTATGGCTGTGGATTGATCTTTTATCTAACTGAGCTAAATGACCAAGATGCCAGCTTCCTTTTTCAATAGAGCTTTGTTGCCTTTGTCTGCTCATTGCAGTTGGATTACCATTAAAGAGGATTCTATAAGCATTCAACATTAAAAATCACCAGAGTTTCAGTGGTTTCTATAAGGGATCATCCTTGAAAAGAACTGATGTTTCAAGAGAAACTTTCTAGCACATATTTCACTTAGATACTGTGGTTTATGTGATCATTTTACTTCTACCTATAATTCATCATGCCAACCCTGATAAATACAGTCACAAATGATTCGGTTTTCAGTTACATTCACATTATACATTCTTCTTGTGGCGTATCACTGTTGTATTGGGAAAACTACTCCTTTTGACAGCTCTTAGACTTGAAATTCTTGGGTGTTGAATTTAATGCACCTCCTCTTGAATTCTGTATTTTGACGTGAAAGCACTGGTCTTTGGTTTGTACCCAAACCCCTATTATTCATCAGCAAGTACATGTCACATTGACAGAATAATTTTTAGAAAGCAATGGTAAGTGATTTTGAAATGCAGATGATTCTTATCACATCAAAGTAGTAGGGGTACCGTGAAGATAGAGTAAACATGGAAAACAAAAGATCTGCTGACCAGTTTTTGCTTGAGCAGTAGCATTAAGTTGCTTCCCAGTTAATTTGTTACAAAAAGAAAAATTCACTTAATTAAATCCCTCTCATGTGCATTACCTGAAACTATAATCAAGTGAGATCAAGACTTAATCAAATGAGATCAAGCAAAATAGATGGCCCATTTGTGAGAGAGGGATTGTTTGTAAATAATATGTCTCAAAAAGAGAAGCACACATGGCAAGGATAAGGATTAAGTTCACTACCCCTTGGTAGTGAAACCAAGGCCAAAAAATCATATATAGATATGTATATATCTCTATATATCTTTTATTTCATCCAGTTCAACATCCTTACACTTTTAAATAATACAGGATTTCATGAGATTATATACCTTTTATGAAGAAATGTATTGTAATACCTTTTGCAGGTGTGGGTTTTTGTCTGTTGAGGATGCCATGACAAAATACCATAGACTGGGTGGCTTACACAACAGAAATTTATTTCTCACAGTTCTAGAGCTGGAAAGTCTGAGATCAAAGTGCTTGCCAATTCAGTTTCCTCACCAGTTTTCTCTTCCTGGTTTCTAGTATTGTTCTCACACGGCAGACAGAGAGATCTCTCTCTCTTTCTTCTTCTATAGCCACAGTCCTATCAGATTAGGACCCCATTTGACCCCATTTGAAGTTTATGATTTCATTTAATTTTAATTACCTCCTAATGACTATCTCTAAATACAGTCACATTGGGGGTTAAGGCTTTAACATAAATTTGGGGAGACAGAATTCAGTTCATAGAAGTGTGGTTATAAGTTTTTATTTCCTGATCACTTTAACAGATGTTTACATACAGGTTCAAGGTGTTACATTGGTGGGTAAAAAGTAAGACATGATTCTTACTCTTGAAGGTCTTAATAATAAAGCTTGTTGGTTTCTGGACTTAAAATGCAAAAAAGGGGATAAGAGATACAAAAGAAACATCAAAATAGGCACTAAAATATATAAACAGGAAAGATCAATTCATTTGGGGAGGGGGAAAATGAAAGGGCTCATGTGGAAATAGCATTTAAGATGGGTTCTGAGGGGTGGAGAGACTGTTCAACAGACAGAAACAAAAGTGAGGATATTTCAGGCATAGAGGCCAAAGGTATACTATTTTCTATTGCTGCTGTGATAAATTACCATAAGCTTAGTGGCTTACAACCACACAAATGTATTAAATTACAGTTTTGTAGGTTAGAAGTCTGTCACACTAGGCTAAAATCAAGGTGTCAGCTGGGCTGCATTTCTTTTGGAGGCCTTAGGGGAGAATCCATGACTTTGCCTTTTCTACCTTCTAGAGGCCACCTGAATTACACGGCCTCTTCCTCCATCTTTAAAGCCAGCAAGATTACATCTCTCTGACCATAGCTGGGAAAGAGTCTCTGCTTTTAAGGACTGATGTGATTAGATTGGGTCCACTCGAATAATCCAGGATATTCTCCCCATCTCAAGGTCAATGATCTTAATTACATTTGTGAAGTACCTTTTGCCATGTAAGGAAACGTATTTGTAGATTTTGGGGATTAGGATATGGACATCTTTGGAAGAGCCATTATTCTGCCTACTACATGGGTCAACAGGCGGAGCTCTTCCAGGATTCAATCATGTATTCAGTAACTACATGTTAGGGAATGAATACATGCCAGGCAATGCACTTCATTCTGTGGTGCGTTGTTAAATGGCTGAGGATGGGAATACAGGAACCACTGCAATTGTGTCTGGGAGGGTCAGTAAAAGTCCCAAGTAGGATTAACCTCTCTTTCAGTATTTACATCATCTTAAGCAGCCCTTCCAAAAACTGTGAGAAGGGAAACTAGGAGTAAGTTAATTTGCTACATAAAGTCTTTTAAACAGAAGAAAAAAATATAGCTCTGAACAAACAAAGTACCTTGTCTGCTTTAGCTGGAAGGCTATATTAAAGGATAGGATGTGGAGGAGAAACTAAAACTAATATAGTTTTCTCAAGAGACTTCTAGAACTAATAGAAAGCAGCTCCATAAAGAGAAGTTAGATAACATGAGGATGAACTAAATACTTAATGCATAAAAGGAATAAATTGTAATTTCTAAATATTTCAGCAGAGCCACGGAGAGCCCAAAAGTATAAACATAATTGATCACCACAATCTGATAGTCTATTCAGCTCACATCTGGATCCCATTAATGAGTTATTAGGATTCAAAAGTTTTCAGAATGAGTATCAAATGATTCTCTGATTCTGAAGAAAGAGAGACAAAATAAAATTATAATGAAGCTTGGGATATAATAGAGATTTAATTAAAAAGTAAGGCCCATCAAAATTGAGTCAGGTGTCTTCAGCACCAAAATTGTATATATTTTATAATCCTCTAGGTACAAATGGGATCTTATTTATTATTATTATTTTTTAACTTCTTAAAAAATTTTATTATGTTAATAGTTCATGGTTATATAAGATAGAAAGCAAATTTCATTGATGACTTTATTTGAAAAAAGAAAACAGCTGTCTTCCATTTTAATACAGTACTCTGATCATACATGTTCTCCTTTCCTTCAAGAGGTCATCCTTAGGGGCGCCTGGGTGGCTCAGTTGGTTAAGTATTGAACTCTTGGTTTGGGCTCAGGTCTTGATCTCAGGGTCATGAGATTGAGCCCAGCCTGGGGCTCTGTGCTCAGCAGGGAATCTGCTTGAGATTCTCCCTCTCCCTTTGGCCCTCCCCCTGCTTTCTCTCTCTCTAAAAAAAAAATAATAATAACAACAAATCTTTAGAAAAAAGAAGAGGTCATCCTTAAATTGATTATAAAGCAATTGACTTAAAAAAGTGTAAGTCTCCAATAATGAAGAGAATAGGGAGCCATCATCAGTAGCAAATTTTAGCAATTATCTGGATTAAGGAGAATAATTGAGCTTTAAAGTGAAGCAGAAAAAAAACTATTTCTGAAATTAGGCAGTAAGAGGGTATAGCCAAGCAGTTGCTATGCCCTGTAGGACCCCAAAGAAATTCAGCTCTCTATGCTTTCATAGGTGACAGAAAGGAAGAGGGTCATAAGGTTGTCTTCAACTCAATTTTATCCATCTTACCACCCCCACCTCCCATCCAAATCTGCAATGGTGCAGAAGTCAGGACATTTACCTCCAGGCAAATTTAACATCCATGCCTTTTTTTAAAGTAGTGAATGTTTTTCTTTAAAGAAATAGGAAAATAAAGACTGTCTTGAAGGTGAACTGGCAGTGTCTTAGGAACTAGAGACTATGACAGGTAGTAAAGGTATTAATCTCAAGAGTAAACAAAAAACTAAATTTGGTTAAATAGAAATCTTCCAACAAAAGGAAATGTGCTTTATCACCATTTACTCAGTTGCTTCACAGTTAATATGAATGGACAGTTAAAGATCTGATACACTTTAGAAAACTCACTGTTTAGATGCAGATATTTTATTTGGAGGGTGATCTCTAGAAACTCTAGTGGGGAAGTGAGACTGGGAAGGGAAGGAGGCCAAGAAAAGCCTGGGCACAAGTGGGCCCAATCTTACTGAGGAACTTGGAGCAATTCAAGCAGGAAGAAGGCATCTTGTGAGCTGCAGTACCCGGAAAATGAAAGAGAAAGACAAGGGAGGGAGGATAGAAGGAAAGATAAGAAGGAAAGAAAAAAAAAAATACATTGAGGAAACAGTACCCTTTTGGGGAATGGGTTAGAACTTCCAAAATAAAACTGAGATTAAATTCTCAAGTACATTTGAGGGGAAAAAAAAACTTTATTAGTAAAAGAAGAGTGGTATAGTATATAAAAAGTAAAATCAGAGGACTTGAAAGAGCTCTTTGAAGTTAAAAGTGGCTGGAGTGGTGGGGGGTGGGAGGGATGGGGTGGCTGGGTGATGGACATTGCGGAGGGTATGTGCTATGGTGAGTGCTGTGAATTGTGCAAGACTGTTGAATCACAGACCTGTACCCCTGAAACAAATAATACATTATATGTTAAAAAAAAAAAAAAAAAGAAGGTAGTAGGAAGGGAAAAATGAAGGGGGCAGGAAATCGGAGAGGGAGACGAACCATGAGAGACTATGGACTCAGAGAAACAAACTGAGGGTTCTAGAGGGGAGGAGGGTGGGGGAATGGGTTAGCCCAGTGATGGGTATTAAGGAGAGCACATATTGAATGGAACACCGGGTGTTATACTCAAACAATGAATCATGGATCACGACATCAAAAACTAATGATGTAATATATGGTCATTAACATAACATAATAAAATAAAATTTTTTAAAAAGTGGTTAGAATTAAAAAAAAATCCATGGACGTATTAGAAGAAAAGTCCATAAATTTTATGAGAAATAGGAAAAGTGGGGAAAAAAGGAAATGGAAAACTCCAAGTTAAAACAAATATACACTAGTTATATAGGAAGGGAAATGTGATTATGGTAAATGATGTGGTTGTTAGTGAAAAAAATGTCAGTTATAATGTTACTCTATTTACAGTTTTGTCATTTAGAATCATCCTATAACAAAACTTGACAGACTGTAAATACTACCAACTTTGATAGTGGAAATACAGCTGGCAGTTATGGGAAGTAGAAGGGGAAAGGTAGGGTCAAAGAAAGGGGATGGGGAGACACTAATATCTTCCATCTTCCCAAATGCGGAAACTGGAGGTCATTTCTTCTTCTTCTTTAGTCTTTTTTTTTTTTTTAAGATTTATTTATTTTAGAGAGAGAATGAGAGCAAGCACATGTGCGCAAGGGGAGGGGCAGAGGGAAAGGGAGAGAGAGGAGAGAAAAAATCTCCAGCAGACTCCCTGCTGAATGTAGAGCCCTAAGCAGGGCTGGATCCCAGAACCCCTAGATCATGACCTGAGCCAAAATCAAGAGTCCATGGCTCAACCAACTGAGCCACTCAGGTGGCCCCCCTCCCACCGAGGTCATTTCTCTAATTTGGGATAGGAAATAAAAGCAGCTGTATCATTTAAACATTCAAAAAAGTAGTGATAAAATTTAAGACCTTGAATTAATTGGCTTTAAAAACAATGTGAATGTAATATCTGTTAAGCTTTCTCTTAAATTACATGTTAAAAATGTGGCAAATGGCTACAAATTCTCTGAAACCTATTTGTAAGGTGAGAAGCAGACTACATGCCATCTAGTGGAAATTCCAGGCTCATGACTGTCTCCAGGACTGTTGAATAATATGTTGTTTATCAAACTCACCAGTTACAGATGATGTTATACTTTAAGAGCAAATATTTTTGGTAGAATCATACAAGGTGAGAGGAGAGAGTGATTATTTTAGGATGCTAGCATGGAACATAGGCATGGACTTTGGTTCAGGATCAGAATTCAGGGGTACAAAGTCAAAGACCTGGTTTCCTCATGGACATGCCAACAGACCAAGGAAAGCTCCGTTAATTTTGTTCTAACAAATTTCTCCATTATTTGTGATCAGAAAAGCATTATTCCTTTTTACAAATATGAGCGTCAAATATAGTTAAGGTATATGAAAATGATTATTAATCTTTATTGCTATGATCATTCCATACATACCATTGTTCTGATTCATTAATTAGTAGATTTCCAAGTTATTTAGCATAGAATCAATGACTCCAAATAAAGTTCAATTGGAAATTAAACTCTGATTATGTTGGGTAGAGAGATAATGGCACTTGTCTTTTAAAATTTATTAGAGAATCATTTAACAATGTTAAAATATCCGTGGTTTGAATATTGAGTCCTTGAGGTCTTCAGAGACACAGATTAAATATTATAAATATTTTCCATTACAGTTAATTGTGGCAAAAATCTAATTTTTAAAATATGCTTCTGCTATAGTACTTATTGCTCCAAAGAAATATATTAATCTTGGTATATAAAATCAATTTTATATTTTGTAATTATAAAATAGCACACTTTCCTTATAGAGCATTTTACAAAAATTGGAGGAGAAACTTTCTAGTAATTTCAACCACCCCAATATAATTTCTGTTACTATTTTAATTAATCGATACAGGTAATGCATTAATATTTAACACACATATATATAAATGTTATTGTAATGTAATATACTATATATTAATACTTAGACATAATTTTTTTTAAAAATCTGGATAATATAGTTTTATATTCTATTTTCCACAAAACATTGCATCATGTCTTCTCTAGGTCATTATATATTCTTCAGAAATAATTTTTTTGGCATAATATTCAACTAAATGGATGATCAATATGTATTTTAAACTTTCTATTGGCATTTGGAATATTTCTGTTTTTTGATATTACCAATTTACTATGATATTTGCTGTGATAAATAACTCATTATATAAGTTCTTCACTTCATCTTTGAAAATTTCTTTAGAAAAAAATTCTTAGAAGCAAAATTACTGAGTCAGAGCATGTGCTCATTTCTTTTTTTTTTTTTTAAGATTTTATTTATTTATTTGAGAGAGAGAATGAGAGACAGAGAGCATGAGAGGGAGGAAGGTCAGAGGGAGAAGCAGACTCCCTGCCGAGCAGGGAGCCCGATGCGGGACTCGATCCCAGGACTCCAGGATCATGACCTGAGCCGAAGGCAGTCGCTTAACCAACTGAGCCACCCAGGCGCCCCGCATGTGCTCATTTCTAAAGCTTTTGCTACATATAGCTAAATTTCTTTCCAGAAAGATGTACCATGTATGGGTCAGAATAACCATTTCACCCTAGCCTCTCCAAACATTGGGTATTATATTTTTAAGAATTTCTTAATAATGATGGAGAAGTTAAGGGTTATCTCCTTTTGATTTGTTTGTCTTTGATTACTAGTAAAATTGATCTATTTTTTTTTAAGATTTTATTTATTTATTTGAGAGAGAATGAGATAGAGAGAGCATGAGAGGGGGGAGGGTCAGAGGGAGAAGCAGACTCCCCGCCAGGGAGCCCAATACGGGACTGGATCCCGGAACTCCAGGATCATGACCTGAGCCGAAGGCAGTCGCCCAACCAACTGAGCCACCCAGGCACCCCAAATTGATCTATTTTATCTCTATTAGCCATCAGTATTGTTTGTGTATGATTCTGTCTATTCATGTTCTTTGCCCACCTGCATTGGTATTTTTATATTTTATAGATTTGTATAAATTCTCATGTGTTATACATTTATATCCTTAACCTATCATACTTGTTATATTTGATTTCTGTGTTTTGCCCAAATAAAATCATTATATATCATTTAAAGTGGAAAGATAAAGTCTACATAGGTCCATAGAAAATAGCTTTGTGAAAGACTGAGATGGAAACATAATATTTTCTAAATTCTTTATTAAATTGTCCTTCATGGGACCTTGCTATTGTTGTTAGAATTAATTATATGTATAATATTTCCATATACAATATTAAAGCAAAAGAGGCAGGTTGCTAGGTATGAAAATAGGTTCATCTTCTTCCCCACACTCCATGCTATCCTTTGCCTTCACCCCACTATCCTGAAGAGATTTGGAGATTAAAAAAATCTCCAAAATCTAATGTCATAAGATGGGAAATTTGATCATTTAAAACAATCTTACTAGAATATGGGTCTGTGGGAACATTCTTTATCCCTTTCCCTGCCCTCCCCCTCCTACTGTTCTTATGTGTTGGCTTTTTTTGTTGTTTTTCCTTTTGGTGAATGGGAATGCCATTGAATTTAATACAGTGACAGAACATGACCCACAAAAAAGGGATAATGTTATAAGATAGTTAAAATTTTCTCATTGACATTTCTGTTGTAACTCACATGCCAATTAATTTCTTAATTCATTAGCAGTGTAACAGAAGAAAAGACTTTGAAAACACTGTGTAGATGTCTTTTAATTACGGCTAATTAAATACTGTGGAAGGACCTGATTATACCTTTGAGTATTTCTTAGTCTGAAAAAGAGAAAAGAAAAAAAAATGCCTTGTAGTCATGAATACATTGGACAAAAGCTGAATTCAACAACTATTACAAAAAACAAAAACTTCAAAAAAAGGGAACAAAATTATAGAGTAGCACTGGGGGAGTATTCTCTAAATATGTGTGCAGATTCTCTATGGAGGCTTATACACCACTGTTTGTTTTGGTTATTAGGCAGAATCTCAAGTAATCCCAAGTAGAAATCACACTGCATCTGAAAATGAAGAGCAGTGCCAGTGGGTAAACAGTTTCAGGGCAAACTGAAGCAATACTCCCTTAAGTTAGGAATGGATTTTTCCAGATGGCCACTGTGCATATGGCTGGGGGTACTGTGGTAGCCAGAATAGGAAATGGGAACACGATTCTTTCCAATTAAATCAACACTGTCCTTGAGAAAAGAAATTTCACAGAACATGTCCAGGGGGATGTGGGCGGACAAGAGATAGCATTCAAGTCCATCAAGACATCTTTAATTTAACAAATTATGATATCTTTTTAAATGTTCAGACCAGTCAAATTTATTTTGGGATTTTAGGCAAGTAGAGCAATGAGCTAAATGATGTGCTAGAAATTGACAGCTCAAAATTGGACTTGTCTATCCTTTTTCATTCTGGAACATTGGGCGACTTACTTAATCTCTCTCTGATTGTTTCCTCCTGTGTAAAATGGGAATCACATCTCCAGGCTGCCCAACAGGCTTGTTGTGAAGATAAAATAATGAATGTTATGAGGCACTTTGCAATCTTGAAAAACTGGATTGCATTTCCCGGGACTTGGAGGGATAACCAATAATTCCAGTTCATGCTGTGGAACACATCATGGTCTCTCCTAGGGAAGATGTTACTATTTATAATTGGGTAAAGATTTCTAGCTTTGTTCAGGCCCTGCCCTGTGACAAATTCTTTGGTGGTTATTCAATTCATCTTAATTAAAAAATAATTGACTGGCCTGTACATAATCAGCTTGGCTGGAAGCTGACTTTTGCTGGGTGATCTGGTTGAACTTCTTAATAAATTTCAGCTCCCCAAGACATCACACACACATGCAGCTGTTACATACCCTCTCATAAGTGAGCGATCAGATGAAGACCCTAAGTACTTTTATATGGAGAACAGCCTGACACTGACGGGCTTTTGAATCATCCGATGAGTGCACAGGTCATAGGTGGCTAGTTTCAACATCAGTCATTCAAACCCAAATAACATCTTGTATTTTCTCTTTGACTTGTGCATCTTGATTTCACCCTTCTTTTAGGGAAACAAAAGCATCTAAAGCTATTCAACAATAACAAAAAAGAATGAATCTATCTTCTTATTTTGAAACCTGCCTTTTTTGTTGTTTTTTGTTTAGTATTTTAATCATCTACCCAACTGGTCCTATTTGTACACAGACCCAGCTACAAATGGACTGGAAGGTCAGCTGTTTTCAAGGTTAACCTGATATGTCTTGTTTACCAGTGTACAATTTGGTCGACTACCAGAAAATCCCTGAATCTGTGCTCTTGCCCTGAAGAATAACCTACGCACAGACAGGAGAATTTCAAGAGAGTTCCAGGATGCTGCTGATCCTGGAGCCAATAGTTTAATACTAGGCATATGCATGTAGTAGGAAAAAATCATTTGGTACAGAAAACTTATAACAAAACAACATATATTTGTCCCATTCCTCAGCTCTGCTCCTTAGAGGCAAGACTTTCATTGTTTCTCCTTTTGCTGCTCTAGTTTTCCTCTAACTCAGGGTGTAGCAGAATTCCCTAAATTGCTCGTTAAGAATGCGGATTCCTGAGATTTATTCTAGCTTTGCTTAACAGAATCACTGCTATTGTGGCTGAGAATGCATAAAAGAAAAATCACAGGAAATTCTAATGCCTTCTAAATTTTGAGAACGATTAACTTAATAAATCTTCGGCCACATTATGACTGTCATGGGCTCTAAGCCCTTTGGCCTTTATGAGTCTCTTCCTCCATTAAAGAAAAGTATTTAAAATTATATTTTACTACCGAATTGGTATATAGATGAATATATTAATATATTAATATTACATATTAATTTTCTTCAACCCAGGTTCATTTTTTTCCCTTCTGATTTTATGGAAACCATTTTTTCCCATGGGCCCATAAAAGTATTTTAGATGTTAGGCACTGTGCCTTCTGTTTCTCCTACAGCCCAGAAAGAGTCCAGGACTTATCAACTTAGAATTTTGGCAATCTAATATTCAGAAAATTTAGGCCCTAAGCATATCATATCTTTGGCATAGCACGATAAAATCCAGTCAAAACTTGCTGAAGTTCAGAAGATACAACTCTGCATGAAGATAATTTGCAGGTGGTTCTTAGAACTGGGTGCCTAGGGCGCCTGGGTGGCTCAGTTGGTTAAGCAACTGCCTTCAGCTCAGGTCATGATCCTGGAGTCCCGGGATCGAGTCCCGCATTGGGCTCCCTGCTCAGCGAGGAGCCTGCTTCTCCCTCTGACCCTCCCCCCTCTCATGTACTCTCTCTCATTCTCGCTCTCTCAAATAAATAAATAAATCTTAAACAAAGAAAAAAAAAAAAGAACTGGGTGCCTAGATATGAAAGCAGGTAGTGAGCTTTCAATGGACTTCTCAATACTAGCAAATGCAAAAGTGGGCAAAATACTGGGTCTCAACTTTGCTCAAGTATTACCATCCTATTTAAGTGACACTGACAAATGCATATGGCAACTACATACAAATATAAGTTTACAAGATACTAGGCTGTGGGAATACCAACACCTAGGGCCCAGTGGCTGGAGTCTGGCAAAACTTCTTATTGGAAACAGGAGAATGGGAGGGAAGAGAAAAAGGGAAGCTGAAACACACAGTGTAGATGGAAATTTATAATATGAAGCAGGAGCAGTATACACAAGAACTTCTAAGAGAAAGCAAATAATAAAGACCAGCCTGGTGTTGAACAAAAATAGAGGAGACCAGAACTGATAGAAGACCATAAAAATGACAGTTTTAGATCACTGAGAAGACTAGGTATCATTTTAGAGTTTTGAGAAGGCAACTAGCAGCTAACAGTACTCAAAAATGGTTATTACTCTGAATATTTACACTCACATTTGCCATTTACAAAGTGGCCTACATAATAATAGCTAATATTTATTGAGAACTTGCCAATATTTCAAGTTCAGTGGTAATATGCAAGGAAGCTCAGACTAGATAAGAAGGAGACTATGAGGAATACTGTAGAAGAAATAACAGTATTTAATTGCCGTGGTTATTGATTGTTCTGTAACAAACCACCCCAAAACTTAGCAATCTAAAACAACCATGATTTCATTTATTTATAAACTCCAGTTCTGCCATCTGGGCTGACTTAGCTGGGCAGTCCTGCTCATCTTGCTGGTATGTCACTCACATGGCTGCACTTAAGCAGGTGAGTCAGTAGAAAGCTGGGCTTAACTGGAAATCTGGGCAGCTGGGCCCCTCTTTCTTTCTCTGTATCTCTGCTTCCCTTTCTTTCTAAGTAGCTTCTCTGTGTGGCCTTTCCAGAAGGGTAGTTTAAAGCTTAGGTTTAAAGCTGAAGCATTCTTTCTGTTCAGGAAGATTCATGGGGGAGGGTACACACAAGAGCATGAATTCCAAGAGGTGTGATTACCTAGGGCCACCAGGGTCCCAGACACCACAGGTGTTGGGAAGAACTTCTTTCCCACACTTCAGGTTTCTTTCCAGGTGTTGGTGACAGTTAGTGAAATACTCAGCTACTGGGCCAGTGGAGCGGCTTATCTGATTGTTAAATCTGTGAAAAATGGCAGCATGTTTACCTTTGGGAGTGAGGTTTTCCTGTGGGAGAAGTCCATTGCTGTAAGAAAGTCTGTATTATTTGGGGTTCAGTATTAGCTACTGGCTAATAAACCTGAAACCATGCTCTCTAACTTGGTCTCTATGAGAAACCAAAATGATAGTTGGCTTCCATCTGCTACTGCATTATTTTAGGGAAGAGAGATGTTATTTATAGTTCTCCCTAGGGATTATAACAACCTGAGGAAATTACAAATGTGTAGGAACTCAAAGAAAAGAGATGAAGGGTGGATGATGAATACACTAAGGAAGGTGTTATATAACCTAGGGACAAACAAATAAGTGACAGAGTAATAGGACTTTAGACTCATATTTGGTTATTAAATGGAGGCTGATCATTTGTCTCCACCTTTTATAATTGAAACCATGTTTACTTGGACTCTGCTGTTATTGATTCTCTCCTTATCCTTCTATAACCCGATCTTGAGGACAGCCATGTATCAAGGTTAAAATATATTTCCTAATTTCCCCGCAAATAAAGAGGCCATATGAACCATTGACTAGTGACAGGTAAATAGAAGCTGTTAGGTGGACTCATGGGGAAGTTCCTTCCAAGCTGGCGGTAGGGGTAGGGGATAGCAAATTCAGATAGGAGAGCAGATTCCCATAGGAGCAGATTCCGATAGAAGGTGATTATTTGCCCTTCTGTCCTACTTGGAATGCTTAGTGCTATAGTGGCCATATTGGGACCATGAAGTAAACTTGAACATGAAATCCACGCACTAAGAATGGAAAAGCTAAAAGGTAGGAGGCTGGGCTCCTGATGATATTATGGAGCCCTTGTACCAGCCTTCCATTATCTGCTCCCTGACTTGATTTACATGAAGGAAACAAAGTACCCTATTTTGTTTAAGATCTTGATTTTTTTACGTTTCTGTTACTTTGCAGTTGAACATGGTTCCTAATTGACCATTTTATTAGAGCAGACAAATGAAAGTATGTAGTTGATGTTTTTTTTTGCAAGAAAGATGATACCACGTAGGTGAAGAGTTATTCAAAATCATATGGGAGAAATTTCTTTTATGTGCATATGTTAGAGATTTCTCATATAAGATACAGGCATATCTCCTTTTATGGTGCTTTGCTTTACTGCACTTTGCAGATACTGTGTATCTTACAAATTGAAGGTCTGTGGCAATCCTGTGTTGAGCAAGTCTATTGGTGCCATTTTCCTGATAGCATTTGCTCACTTTGTGTCTCTGTGTCACGTTTTGGTAATTCTTGCTATATTCCAGACTTCCTCATTATTATATTTGTTATGGTGATCTATGGGTGATTAGTGATCAGTGATCTTTGCTGCTGGTATTGTAATTGTTTTGGGGCACCCCAAATTACGCCCATTAAGACAGTGTGTGTTCTCATCACTCCACCAACCAGCCATTCCCCCGTCTCTCTCCCTCTTCTTTTCTTGGGCCTCCCTATTCCCTGAGACATAAAAATATTAAAACGAGGCCAATTAATGACCCTACAATAACCTCTAAGTGTTGAAATGAAAGGAAGAGTTGCAGGTTTCTCACTTTAAACTAAAAGCTAAAAATTGAAAACTCAGACGATGGTTAGTACTTTTTAGCAATAAAGTATTTTTAATTAAGGTATGCACATTTTTTAGACATAATGCTATTGCACACTTAATAGACTACAGTATAGTGTAAATGTAACTTTTATATGCACTGGGAAACCGAAAAAATGAACCTGACTTGCTTTAATGCTGTATTTGCTTTATTGTGGTGGTCTGGAACCAAAGCAGCAACATCTTCAAGATTTGCCCATACAACTCTTCCATCAGAGCATTAGCACTTTACTTTCTCTCACCTCTGCCTGATAACCTTTTCTTGTGAATATTCACACAGCACACACCCTCCCTCTAACAGGGGTTTCTGCTCAAATGTTCACAGCTCAGTCAGGCCTGTTCTAATCCTTCCCTGTACAGTCATAGCTCCCATCACTCTCTCTGACCTCACTCTGCTTCTTACTCTTGACATTTTTTACTTTATTATTATTTTTTTAAAGATTTTATTTATTTATTTGACAGGGAGAGACACAGTGAGAGAGGGAATACAAGCAGGGGGAATGGGGGAGGGAGAAGCAGGCTCCCCGCGGAGCAGGGAGCCCGATGCGGGGCTCGATCCCAGGACCCTGGGATCATGACCTGAGCCAAAGGCAGACGCTTAACGACTGAGCCACCCAGGTGCCCCAACATTTTTTACTTTATTATTGTCTCCTCAGTGCTTCGAAGATTATCTTACACTTAGTTGTTGCTCAATGAATATTTAACAATTGAATTAATAAATGAATCAAGGTGAAACTAATGCATGCATGTTTGATTCTGAAGGTTTTCTGATAAAACTGCCAACAAATCAATGTATGTATAAAGAAATGTGACTCATAGCTCATTTTAGGTTGAGAACTTCAAATATACTGTCGAACTTCAGAATAGTGCTGTGCTTGTTAAAATAATGTGTCTCTTACAATTGTTCTACGTAGCTGGTTAGCGTTTAAGCTAGAAGGCAATTTTTCAAACTTTGTTGATTTTTTCCCTTCAATTTTATCTGAAACAAATGGAATGGCAAGATTTAAGCCTCAAAAGGCACATGAAGGCATTCATAAGTCGCCTTTATGTTGACTTGGCCACATGGTCCCTAATTTTTCTTGGGCTGATACATTGTATATCTCCTTAGTAATAAAATGAACACAAAGCAATGGTGTGCATTCATGAGAAATACATCTGTCACTGGATTTTGTTATTCACACACACACACCAAAATCCAGTGGCAGATACATATGTAATATACATATATGGATATGTACACATATGTACACATAATATATGATATATATGTGTGTATACATGTGGACAACTTTCTTTTGAAATATCAGGAACATATTGGAAGATTCATGCATTAATTTTTTATATAGCATAGTACTAATATAGCTCATCTTCAAAATTTAATAAAATCTGCCTGTGTTTCAAAAAAGCCAGGCAGAGATGCTAAGAAAAAGAAATATCAAGGATTCAAATAGTTCTAGAGATAAACCATGAGGGGATACTGGCTTTTCTCCTTGGGTGGGAAGTTCTAGAAATGAGGGTCTTTGAAGAATAATCCTCTGGTACTCCCCAGTATGTTGTGGAGCTGTGCACTTTGTTTCTTTACCCTCTGGGTGTCGCTTGTGGCAGAGATGCCAGGGGTCCAGCAGAGTTTTGCTCCATGTCCATGGTACACAGTGGTTGCTTGGAAGCAGCTACCCAGAGCCTGCATTTCCCAGCACTTCCCAGGCCTCAATGTAGAGTCTCAAGTTTTTGCCATGGGGATATGGGCAGAAGTCATGGGAGCCACTCCCCCCAGCCAGGCCCATAAACATTTCCTAGGTGATCCTTCACCCACTTTTCCTGGGTTGACCAGCTGGATTTGACATGCAGGGTGATCTTGGGAAACATGTATTAAAAAAGGCAGAGCCTCTCAGTCTTGGTCACATAAAAACTCTAGAGGAGAGCTGCTTTCCTCACATGTCGATGAAGTTAAGCTGCAGAGATTTCAGCTTTTAATCTCTTTTAGCCTCTAGTACTACCTCAACTAGTACACACATGCTACAGCTTTAACAGAGATTATGAAGCTACCATCTTTCGAGAAGGCTGACCGTGCAGAGAGCAATAGTTCTCAGACTTCAGAATCTTCTGGAGAGAGTTCATTTGAATACAAATCTCCAGCCCTAACTCCCAGATTCTGATTCATTAGATATGGGATGGGGACCGGAAATAGGCATTTTAATCACCACTCCTGGTGATTTGGATGCACACTGGAGGAATACTGATAAAGAGAGTGGATTTGCAGAAATGGCATCTGGGATTCTGGGGCTGGTAACGGAGAGAGCAGGTTATATCTCAAGCCAGAGTATGAGCTGGATGAAAGTCAGGAAGTGAAAAAATTGTCAAAGAAAAGTTCCATACCACAGCAGTGAGTATGGGTAGCCTAGGCACCTGTGACCCTGCCATATTTTCAAAAAGGATAAAAGCACAAAGATAGGGCTGCAAACATGGGATGAATCCAAAAAGGAAGCCCTTGACATTTAGAGAGGCAGGAGAGGATAGTTTCAGTATAAAGATTTGCAAACAGAAGCCCTTTAAACTGGCAAAATACAATTGAAATAGATCACTTAAAGGAAGCAGTGGTTTTGAGGCCAACACCATGATCAACCCAATTCGCTTATCACAGAAGAACAATATGTGGAAAGGCAAGAGCTTAAAATGAATGTGTTTTTTTTTTTTTTCTTTCCAATACACTATCAAATAAAAATGTTACAGGCCCAAATCCAAAGACTATTCTTGAATTGGATCTTTTCCAATGCTCTAAATTTAACCAGCTGGGATTCTATTGAGTAAGAGCCTACTCAACCTTCTGAAATGTAGAATTTGCCTTTTAATGGGAAATCTGCATTTCACCTTAACACAGAACACTCTCTTTTCCCCTCAAAGAAATATGATCTTTTGGTGCTATATAATTAACACAGTTAAAAGAGAGATTGTAGCAAGAGGTGAAAAGATCAAAATATACAAATCCACACATATAGTACTGAGGACCATGAAAAGTGTACCTCTATTCCTGGTAAACTACGGGCCATATCATGAATACTGTTAGCTATTATTACCACCAAGTTTTCATTGAGAACCAAGTATCTGGTGAGAAGAGAATTTGAAAGAAGCACACTTTTAGAATAAATGGGTGATAAAAGTACACTTTTTGTTTAAATGAAAACATCACTCAATTATTGAAGATGTAATCGGTTGGCAACAACTTTAAGCAATAGTATACAACTGCATAGGATTTCTCTTCAACCATGCTTCCTTTGGGAAATCAAGTGCTCTAGTTAGAAACATCTTTGTTCTGTACTAGTGAAATCAAACCCCAGAGTGGACGAAGCAGAATGGTGAACATGTTCTTAGAGATAGCAAATTAATTAAGGGTCCATCAGTGCTCTGAAAGCTTGTGCTCTTGTAGATTGACAGGACTGGAGACGTAAGCATAACTGATATTTGTAAAATAATACAGTACAGCACCCAGGTGTCACGTTCTGTGAAGATGCCCGGTAGCTTGTGTACATTTAAAACCAAATCATGGAGAGGAAGATGTTTCACATGCCTGCAGCTCTTCTAGTGCGTCTTTCTTTTCAAATGTGTGGGATATTCAGCTTGTGAAATATCTGAACTGACTTTGCTGGCTTTTTTGAAATAGTCGTTCCTGTAATTTACATGTTTTGAAGCTGGCCATGAGGATTTCAAAAACAGGTACCGCTGCTTTTCAAGCTTATGTCCCTTATGTGTAAAATGATGTAGTTTGAATGTGAATGTTTTAGGTACTTGCATTACTTTAGGAAAAATGGTCGTGGCATTTTCACAATTACCAAATACTTTGACAGAGAAAATTTATTTGGCACTCACAACAAGACCCATGCGGTAGATATTGGAAATATATTGGCGGAAATGTATTGGTTCTCGTTTTACAGATGAGGAAACTGAAACAAAAAGAGATTAAACCATCTGAAAGGTTGTCCCACCAAACTAGCAGGGCAGTGGGGTGGTCTGGAGGTGGTTCCCAAATGCTGCTCTGCTGACTGAGCAAAACTGAGGTTTGAAAGAGTCCCTGGATTCATTGTCTTAGCAAGTAACAGAAAAATGAAATCATTTAAACTAGGAAGTGTTTTTTGAGAAGCTACTCTGGCATTTTATTTAATTTATTTTGTTAAAAATATTTATTTATTTGAGAGAGAGCGTGCCCACGTGTGCATAAGGGAAGGGGGAGGGGCAGAGGCAGAGGGAGAGAATCTCAAGCAGACTGCCCGATGAGTGCAGAGCCTGATGCAGGGATCAATCCCACAACCCTGAGATCATGATCTGAGCTGAAACCAAGAGCCAGACGCTTAACCAACTGAGCCACCCAGGAGCCCCTGGCATTATAGATGAAACAGCAATGAGAAAGCACAGTCCATGCCATCAAGAAGCTCACAGTTCTCCGAGAGAAATAAAGCAAATACTTACAGGACAGGCACTTAGTGTCATGGCTGACTCAGCAATGAAAGTGGCAAATGGTAGGTGGAAAAGCCGCACTGAGGGGTCAGCAATTGACAGGGAGTGGGGGTTGGCTCTGCAGCTTTGCCATTTAATTTCTGCAACTCTTGGTGACTTCACAGTGGGAGGAAAGAATTGACAAAGTTTCCCTCCTTGACCAGACTTCAGTCAGGCTCCTATGAACTCTCTTCTCAGCTGGGCCTTGACCTTTGGACTTTTGTCCATATCTCATCAAATTTCTCATTCTCTGATTCTCCCAGGTGCTATTTGGTCAGCCTTTAGCAAGAATCTTGTCAAGTTTAGCCAGAAATCCTCCTTCACATTTCATGTTTCCCTCTAGTAATATCCCATCCACTGACATCCCCTCCACCCCCCACCACCTTCATACAACCCTAGAAATTCCCACCTGTATTTGGAATTGAAGCCAGTTCTAGACTGAGGTCTCTTTTTCTCTATGGAACTAGTTCCTGAATAAAATCTGTTTTTACCATCGTAACTACTATCAGGCTCTGTTTTTTCTCTTTAAGAAAGTATTAGCAGAATATTTCCCAATCCAGAGAAGTATAAAGGCAGATTAATATAAAAAAAAAAGTAAAGCACAACAAAAACCATTAGACTTGTCATCACCATTAAGGTATGAAATATTTAGTTGTTTACGAAAATTCTAGATAAACCAGACCACTTTGAGAGCACCAGCTAAAGCAGATGATGTATTAGACAATAGTTGAGAAACAACTAAAGGCCTCGAAAAGTCTAAGAGTTGTTCTAGATGAAAACTTTATTTAATGGGAAAATGAGAGCAGTGGTGTATTTGTCACTTTTCTGGAAAGTTTTTCTACTTGAAGTATGCCCTTGAAAGGAAAAACAAGAAGAAAACAACCAAGACACCAAATTAGAAACTACAAAAAAAAAAACCTAGTGCTATAAAAAAACATAGTTGTATAACATTTCAAGGATGAATTTTAAGCACATTCAAGTCTTGAAGCAGGCAACACCTGCCTAGTTTCTGATAAACTTTAATTTCTGATTTGACTTTAAGAACTTCTGGGAGGAAGGGGTAAACAAAGCTGATCTGAAGAGACTTTGAGACTCCAAGGTGAGCTGAGCGATTTTCCTCCAAAACGGAGGAGACTCACAAATGTGAGACGTTAAGGAAGACTGGCTCAGAAGAGGGTGAAGGTCAAAGTCGTTCCTGATCCTCAACTGAGAAATTCTTCAGCACCATGCAGAGTGGAGTTTTATTGTTTGGTTTGCTGCTGAAAAGCTTTTGGCAGTATGGTTGGCAATGTTTATCTGTCTTAAGTCATCCTAACAGCCTTGTGCTTACTCTGCACGGGAGAGCAGTTTGCATTGCTAAGAAAAAATCCAAACCCGGATAATTGAGAAGTACTTTATTTCATGTCTATGAGAATAAATTATAATATTTTATTACACTTAGGACAGGATAAATAATTGAAGGCATTGTAGCAAGAAACAAAGCCTTAGATAAGCAATTTACAGTATTCCCTGTTCATATGGGAATGAAGTTATGCTAAGTAAGACTACTATAGTCTTACCATGTACTAATAAGGCTAATGGTAGATGCATTTAGCATAAAATATAATAGCTATAGCAAAGGGGACAGGACCTCTCCACTGACTTCCTTTTGAACTTTAGAAAATTAGGAATAGGATTATAGAATTTGGCTGTATTTTAGTTCTTTAGCTTATTTAGGAGTTGGTTGTACTAGACTGGTTGGTTCACTGTGGAGACAGAATGAAAGAAACGAGTGACATGTGGTGAGTAGGTTAAGTGATAACCTCACTTCAGAAACATTTACAGGTAGGGCAGTAGCTGTATTTTGCTTGCTTATTTGTTTTCTGCCCAGCATCTTCTTGGTGAACAACCTCTTTGTCATCTCTATAACAACTGTATTCAGTCCAGGAGGCCCATGTGACCTCCCCACTCCTATCCCTTGCCTCTCATACCTTAGATGGACAGGTGATCGAGGCCTGATCTCAGAATACTCTTTCTGGTTTCAGAGGTGGACACATGACTAAAGCTAAACCAACTAGATCCTCCTTGGGAGTTTTGCCAGAGCTATTAGGAAGATATTCCCTTTTTCACTGCATTGCTAAGTTGGGGTATGAAACTGCTAGTGAAGTCTTTGCCACAAAAACTGATGGGAGTGAGAAGCATGCCTAAGAATGAAGGGAATAGAGAGGAGAGAAGGGCCACAGCACAGAAAGATAGACAGAATCCTTAAGATATTTCTGGGTCTCTGGGTTTAGCCATGCATAAAACTGCAACTATGCTTGGATTTTTCAGTCATGTGAACTAATAGTTTTCCTTTGGCTCTCATTAACTTGGAGTTAGGTTTTGTCATTTGCACAGAGATGGCTGCTTAACCTGATGGCCTATGGGTTAATAGGAATAATACTATTTTTTTTTAAAGATTTTATTTATTTATTTGACAGAGAAAGACACAGCGAGAGAGGGAACACAAACGGGGAGTGGGAGAGGGAGAAGCAGACTCCCCGCCGAGCAGGGAGCCCGATGCGGGACTCGATCCAGGGACTCCAGGATCATGACTTGAGCCGAAGGCAGTCGCTTAACCAACTGAGCCACCCAGGCACCCGGAATAATACTATTGAACTAGTCATACTCATGTGAACCCTTCCTCTCAGAAGTCATTAAATTCTTCACTGAGATACTCTTCTGAGGTGGCAAGGTATTGTTACATTTTGCCTGGTTTTCTCATAGAGGCTAGTTTAATCTAACCTGAGCTAGTATAATTTTTAAAGCTAAACAGATATAGGGGCACCTGGGTGGCTCAGTCATTAAGCGTCTGCCTTCAGCTCAGGCCATGGTCCCAGGGTCCTGGGATCGAGCCCCACATTGGGCTCCCTGCTCAGCGGGGAGTCTGCTTCTCCCTCTCCCACTCCACCTGCTTATGTTCCCTCTCTGTCTCTCTGTCAAATAAATAAATAAAATCTTTAAAGCTAAACAGATATATATATATATATATCTGGGTGTACAGCACTTTAGGAAAATAAGTTATGATAGATTTTAATGTAGTTCTTAATTATTTGTCTCCCTCTGACAATGAATAGCAATAGTTTGAATAGTAAAACAATTCTATTTCCCTACCTCATTGACACAGGTTTGGCTAGGTGATTTGCTTTGACCAATGAAATGTGAGTGGAAGTGATGAGTCCCATGTGTGCTCAGAGCCTGTAAGAGCCATCATATTGTTCTGCCATTGTTTTCTCTCTCCTCTGCCAAGAAAAGTATGCATTCAGATAGGGACTATTCCCTCAGCCTCAACTTCAGAGGGAAGAAGTTATGAGAATCAGAGTCCTAGCCAACTCACATCCAACATGCATGTGAGCAAGGAATTTGTTGTAAACTCCTGAGACTGGGGCTTTGATTGTTACAACAGCAAAACCTAATGAACACTGACTGATACATAAGGCATAGCAAGACTCAAAATGAGGGAAAAATGATTATTTAAAGTTAATAATTCATAGTACCTATGGGTGACTTCTTTAAATTACAAGTTCCTTTGATGCATTGTAATATTGAATTTACAAAAAAAAAAAAAACCCACAAAAAACAATTTACAAAGATAAGTGAACACATTCATCACAAATTCCTCCATTTTCTTCCTTGGTCGTCTTTTCTGGACTCTGGTTGTTCTGTATGTCTCACAGATCCAGTACTCTAAGAAACTGAACTGTTGATTGGGTAGATCTCTTTGATGCATTGTTGTTCTAAGCTGACAGCTCCTCAGCTCTGCCAACAAATGTCACAAGAGAAGGCACTTGTCACAGCAGCACCTCCTTTGTAATAGCCTTTTGTGGTCATGGTTGATGGACTGTGGAATTCTCTGAACATCTGTTCCCCATTGTCACACATCACATTCTGAGTGCCATGCATACCTGATATGAACCCCTGCCTCTGGGGATAGTCATCACGTGCCCTCGTGCTGCCAAGGGGCTTTATGCTGCTTAGTGGGTCACCTCATGTCATATTGTGCATCCCAGAACTACACACAGAAAGTCATTCTTTGACTTCTCCCTCTTTGATTTGTTCATCATGTTTAATTTTCTAAGATCAGCTGTCATAATGCTTACTTTTATCCCTCTGATATTATACTCCTGAAACCCTAAAGTATTTTGAATTGTGCTACTTTTCCTTTCATATCTTTGACAAAAACAATGTCAACAAAAACAATAACTTTTTTTTAAAGATTTTTTTTAAAATTTTTATTTATTTGAAACAGAGAGAATGAGAGAGAGAGAGCACATGAGAGGGGGGAGGGTCAGAGGCAGAAGCAGGCTCCCTGCCGAGCAGAGAGCCCGATGCGGAACTCGATCCAGGGACTCCAGGATCATGACCTGAGCCGAAGGCAGTCGCCTAACCAACTGAGCCACCCAGGCGCCCCAAAAACAATAACTTTTTATCAGTTGCCAGATTTCTACAAGTTCAGCTATTTCATAATTGGGAGAGAACTAGAAAGTGAGGTTGGAATGCAAGAGGAAAAGGGGAGAAGGAAGCTTGTTATGTACCTATTATTGGGCCAGGAAGTGTAGTGACTAAAAGGTAGATATTATTTTCCCTATTTTATACATGTGGGAATAAAACATGTGGGAATAAAGGTTAAGTAATGTGACCAAGGTACCATAAGTAATGGAGCTGGGATTCAAACTTATTTTTTTCTGACTCCAAAGTTCTTCTCTTTCTTCTCTGTGATGTTTCTTAGAAACATAAGGTGAGAAAGATCTCAGGGCATGAAGGGAAATCCATAATCTAGGGAACGTTATTTTAGCTTCCTAGTTAATGACAGAGCTGAGAAAAATTTACTCAAAGGTTTTGGAGCATTCTGTGAATCTAAAATGGTTACACAAAAGCCCATATTCTTTATTTGATTGAAGAAAAGCAGAGATGTTTCTTTAATTCACTGTCCTTCTCTTACCAACTTTTTGGCTCAGGATTCATCCTCTCCTGTTCTCTGGTGGAGAAGGCATCTTTTCTCCTGTCCAAGTTTAACTAGTTACTTCTGCTGTGCATCCTAAATATCCTCATCTAGTCAGGCCAAAGAACCAAACATTATTCCTTTCTTTTGCATATTTAATTCCACCCTCCTTATTGTGTCCTTCCCTGGACAGGTAATACACTCAAGACTCTTGAATTTTTAAAAAAGTCTCCCTTCTTCCCCAATCCACAGCCATATCATTTGCCATGATTTATAGGCTAGATTTAAAAAAAATTTGAGGCAAAATTCAGATAACATAAATTTTAACCATTTTAAAGTGTACAATTCAGTGGCTTTTAGTGCATTTATAAGCTTGCCCAATCTTTACCACTAATTGCAGAACATTTTCACTCCCCTAAAAGATACTCCATACCTTAAGCTGTTGTTCTTTGTCTCCACCCATCCCCCATGTGGCAACCACTAGTCAGGTCTCTGTATGGATTTACCTCTTCCAAAATTTCATAGAAATGAAATCATAAATATGTGGCCTTTTGTATTTGACTTCTTTCACTTAGTGTCATGTTTCCAAGATTCGTCCTTATCGCTATGGAGCAGCTTTTACAAGTATATGGTCTAGAGGTGCCTGGGTGGCTCAGCTGCTTCAGCATCCGACTCTTGATTTAGGCTCAGGTCATGATCTCTGGGTTGGAGGATCGAGCCCTCTGTCAGCTCTAAGCTTAGCGGGGAGTCTGCTTGAGATTCTCTCTCTCTTTACTCTCCCCTGCCAAAATAAATAAGTCTTTAAAGTATGTGGTCAATTGGCATTGATTCCAACTCCTGACCCTTATTCCTTTTGTCCATTTTTGACTTTCCTCTATGCAGCATTCAAGTGCTTGGCTCCCTGTTCGTCCTGAGCCTCTTGCCCTCTTGGGCATCGCATGGACTTGAAGTTCTTCTTTTGTAAATTTCTTTGCAGGCTTTTCTTCTTCCACCTGACACTTAATAGTGATATTTTCTAGGGAAATACAGCTGGGGTGTGTTTCCCATTGTAATCTCTTTTTTATCATTTACATCTTCTCAAGGCTTTAGCCGTCACACTTCTAATCAGTCTCAGTAGTAGTTACTTAGTTGACTGCCCAGTCCTGATCTCTACCCCCCAAACTCCCAATCTCTCAGGCTTGATCCTCCTCCCTCCCTCTTCCATATGGTATAATGAGACTCCTAGCAGCCAAGATCCTGTGACATGGTTTGCTCAGTTAAATGGTCATGGTAGGCATATGACCTACAGAGAACCAATCAGAAAACATTGTTAGAAATTTGTAATTGGAAACAAACAAACAAAAGATTTAGTCTTTTTTCATATGCCTACCTGAAGCACATGAAGCTGGTAGCTATCAGAGGTCATGTTTTTACCACATGGCTTGAGAAACCAAGGAGGAAAGAGGCCATAAGGAGAGTGATTCCTTACAAGCCTAGATCTGCTCCCAGAGCTTGGCTGCATCCATGCCCTAGGGATCCAACTGATCCTTCCCAAATATATCATCAGCTCAGAATTTACTCTATGTCCATTTGCCTCTGAAAGCTCCACTCAGCTATTTGTGGCAGAGACTGGGTGGATAAAGGCCGTTTCTTCTTCTCAGATACACAGCTAAACTACTCTCAGCAGCCTTTCACCCTACTAATACCTTAAATTCTGCGACTAGGTCTTATGAAAAGAATGTGACTGAAGGTGATATATTACCTCTGAGATTAGGTACTTAAGATTAGGTATGCTTTCTTTACTTTTTCTCTTCCCGCATCTAGTGTGGGACACTGGCAAGGTGACCCTGAAGCCTCTCTTTGAAGATGGAAGGCCCTAAATAATTGTATGGAGCAGATCACCCTCCATCCCAAGACCAACTGAACAAGAAATACATTTTTATGGTGTTAAGCCCCTGAGATTTGGCAGGTTTCATTATGAGAATTGTAACAACATTCTTTACCCTGACTAATGTGTTGTCTCACAGCCACTCAAATTCAACATGCCCAAACCCACAGGTATAATCTTCCCTTTCTCTCCAGTGCTCCTTGTCTTAATGGTTCTATGTTAAGAAGAAGCTGGTCTTCCCTCCTCGGTTTCTCCTTTACTCTCACATGACTACCATACTCACAACATGTCTGATACCAGATGTATGGGGTTTTCCCCTATCAGAAGATTCCCTGTGATACCAGCTGAGTATCTTTTTTTTTTTTTTTAAGATTTTATTTATTTTTTTGACAGAGACATAGCGAGAGCAGGAACACAAGCAGGGGGAGTGGGAGAAGGAGAAGCAGGCTTCCCGCAGAGCAGGGAGCCCGATGTGGGACTCGATCCCGGGACCCTGGGATCATGACCTGAGCTGAAGGCAGACGCTTAACGACTGAGCCACCCAGGTGCCCCATTACTTAGGAATTTTTAAGGGTTTTAGGAGCTCTGTGTCAGGAACTGGGGGCAGAGAACAATATGTATATATTGTTCTATTATCTCATAGGTTCTAAAGTCCATTAATCTAGAAATCTCATCAGGGGGAGGGGCAGAGGGAGAGAATCCTCAAGCAGACCTAGTGGGGGAGAAGATGTAGATTTAGGCAGAGTAGAACCCAAGGCCAAGAGGAGCATAACAGTTATGTGTGGTGAGACCCTGGAATAATTGTAACAGACACCCATTTCAGAGAAGAGGAGTTTTAGTTTTGCTGAGAATAAATATAAATAAGCCTAGAGCTGTTACTATAGGGTGATTAACATTCCACTTTTCCAGTGAAACATGACAATTTGGATTATTGGTGGTTTTCTGTGTTTCTTCACTCCTCTACCAAATCTAACAAAGCCCCGCTGCTTGAATTAAACTGGGTATCATAGCATGGTTGCTTGCAACCAAAAGAAATCATGGTTTACAAGGCATCATGACTTGCCCTCTGCTTGCCTCTTTAGCTCTTTCTTCTAGTACTTCCTCTCACATCCTATGTTTCAATCATGCTGGCTATGTAGCATTCACGAATGCACTGTGCTCAGTATTCTTGCATTTTCAAGTGTTTCCTTGTTTCATGGAAGGCCCCTTTGTCACTGATTTCTACTCATTCTTCAAAACTCTCTTGTAAACCTCTCCTGGATGCATTGCCTGACATCTTACTCTTTCTCACATGATTTGGATTGTATGTTTTTTCTCTGTGTCTCCGTGGCACATTAGGTGTACCTCTGTTTTATTGCCGATTTATCACAGTGTGGTAGTCATCTCTTCCTTTGTCTGTCTCCTCTTGTAGGCTTGCGAGCCTCCTAAGTGCAACAGCTATGTCTTGCTCACTACTGTATGCCCAGCAACTGGACAGAGCCTGGCACACAGCAGATGCTCAGTAGGTAAAACAGTAGGGTGTTCACTATGTGATAGATTTTTTTTTAAAGATTTTATTTATTTATTTGACAGAGAGATAGAGAGAGAGAACAAGTACGCAGAGAGGCAGGCAGAGGGAGAGGGAGAAGCAGGCTTCCTGCCGAGCAGGGAGCCCGATGCGGGGCTCGATCCCAGGACCCTGGGATCATGACCTGAGCTGAAGGCAGCCGCTTAACCGACTGAGCCACCCAGGCGCCCCCACTATGTGATAGATTTAATACTTTCAGTTCTTCAAGCCAATGCTTGCCTATTAGTAGTAAATGTAAAATTATTAAATATTTGAGTTTGCTAGTGTGACCATAACAGAGTACCACAGACTGAATGGCTTAAACAACAGAAATTTATTTTCTCACAATTCTGGAGTCTAGCAGTCTGAGGTCAAGGTGTGAGCGGGGCTGGTTTTTGGCCTGTCTTCCTGGCTTGTAGATGTCTCTCTTTTCCCTCTATCTGTAAGGATCTTCCCTCTGTGTGTATATACTAATCTTCTCTTAGAGGGACCACTTACAGTGGATCAGGGTCCACCCTAATAACCTCATTTTAAATTAATTACCTCTTTAAAGAACTTATCTTCAAATACAGTCACATTCTGTGGTACTGTGGGGTCAGGACTCAACATATGAAGATACAATTCAGCCCATAACACTAAATCACCAAATTTGGTCAGTTATTTCCTTGGAAGGTCTGAGTTCTGCTTTAAGTTAAAGTACAAAGCAGATTAAGAGCAGAGTAAGGGCAGTGTAAAGCAGAGCCAGTGATTACATACAGAAATTGCAACTGACAGTGAGGGGAACAATAAATGAAAAACAAAGGCCCAAACTGGACATCCTCATGCAAACAAATGAATCTAGACACAGACCTTATACCCTTCAAGAAATTAACTCAAAATGGATCACATTCTTAAATGTAAAACTAGAAAACTCCTAGAAGGTAACATAGGAAAAATCCTGGATGACCTTGGGTATGGTAATGCCTTTTTAGATAAAACACCAAATACATGAAAATGAAAGAAATAATTGGTAAGCTAGATTTCATTTATTAAAATAAAAAACAAATTCTGGACTGTGAAACACAATGTCAAGAGAATTACAAGACAAGCCACAGACTGGGAGAAAATATTTGCAAAACGCACATCTAATAGAAGACTATTATTCAAAATCTACAAAGAACCTTTAAACTCAGCAATAAGAAAACAAAAAGCACAATTGAAAAATGGGCTAAAGATTTTGATAAAGATTTTCAGATGGCAAATAAGCATATGAAAAGATGTTCCACATCATATGTCATCAGGGAAATGGAAACTAAAACAAGAGTGAAATATCACTACACAAATATTAAAATGACCAAAATCCTGAACACTGACAGCACCGCATGCTGACGAGGGTGTGAAGAAACAATAACTCTCATTCATTGCTGGAGGGAGTGCAAAATTGGGTAGTCACTTTGGGAGTTTGGCCATTTCTTGCAAAACTAAACCTATTCTTACCATATGACCCAGAAATCACATTCCTTGGTCTTTATCCAAAGAAGGTGAAAATTTATGTTCATCTGAAAACCTTCACATAGATTTTTTTTTTTACTTTTTTATTGTTATGTTAATCACCATACATTACATCATTAGTTTTTGATGTAGTGTTCCATGATTCAATGTTTGCATATAACACCCAGTGCTCCATGCAGAACGTGCCCTCTTTAATACCCATCACCAGGCTAACCCATCCTCCCACCCCCCTCCCCTCTAGAACCCTCAGTTTGTTTTTCAGAGTCTATCATTTCTCATGGTTCATCTCCCCCTCCGATTTCCCCCCTTCATTCTTCCCCTCCTGCTTTTTTTTTTTTTTAACATATGTTATTTGTTTCAGAGGTACAGATCTGTGATTCAACAGTCTTGCACAATTCACAGCACTCACCATAGCACATACCCTCCCCAATGTCTATCACCCAGCCACCCCATCCCTCCCACCCCCCACCAGTCCAGCAAACCTCAGTTTGTTTCCTGAGATTAAGAATTCCTCATATTAGTGAGGTCATATGATGGTGGGAATGCAAGCTGGTGCAGCCACTCTGGAAAATGGTATGGAGGTTCCTCAAAAAGTTGAAAATAGAGCTACCATACAATCCAGCAATTGCACTATTGGGTATTTACCCCAAAGATACAAATGTAGGGATCCGAAAGGGTACGTGCACCCCGATGTTTATAGCAGCAATGTCCACAATAGCCAAACTGTGGAAAGAGCCAAGATGTCCATTGACAGATGAATGGATAAAGAAGATGTGGTATATATATACAATGGAATATTATGCAGCCATCAAAAGGAATGAGATCTTGCCATTTGCCACGATGTGGATGGAACTGGAGGGTGTTATGTGGAGCGAAATAAGTTAGTCAGAGAAACACATAGATGTTTATGGTTGCTTTATTCATGATTGTCAAGCTTGAAAGCAACAAAGATGTTTTTCAGGAATGATAGTGAAAGGTGAATGGATAAACTGTGGTACATCCAGACAATGGAATATTATTCAGCACCAAAAAGAAATGAGCTATCAAGTCCTGAAAAGATGTATAGAGGAAACTAAAATGCATATAATTAAGTCAAAGACACCAATCTGAGAGGCCGCGTGTATATGATTCTGATTATATGACATTCTGGAAAAGGCATGGGAACAATAAAAAGATCAGGGGTTTCCAGGGATTGAGAATATGGGAGGGATGAACAGGCAGAACACAGAGGATTTTTAGGGCAGTGAAAGTACTCTGTATGATATTATAACGATGGACACATATTGCAATACATTTGTCCAAATCCGTAGAACATACACCACCAAGAGTGAATTCTGAGGTAAACTATGGACTTTGGTGGATTATGATGTGTCAGTGCAGGTTCATCCCTGGTAAAAACGTGATTGATACTGGTGAATGATAATGATAATGGGAAGCATAGGCATGGATGGAAGCCGGAGGTATTAGGGGAAATAGCTGTAGCTTCCCCTCAATTATATTGTAAACCTAAACTTGCTCTAAATAAGACTTTATAAAAAAAAACAAACCCAAAATGTAGAAAGGCCCAGCTTACAAAGTCTATGGGCAGCAAATATCAATATTTCTTCTAGGTTTCGAGTAGGGTTCTTGGCCCTGCCTCCCTCATCAATGGCTCATTTCTACTCATTGATGCAGAGATATTAGTAAGGGTGTTGTGCTGAGTAACTCTATGAAGCTGCCAGATAAACAAGATAGTCTGCTTGGGGCATAAGAAGAATTAAGGGAAGGTGGCAACCTGTCTCAGATCAATTTTCAACCTCCAGTCTCCCAAGATTTCTTGTAAGAACATAGTATTACAACTAGTGATAACTCATGCGCAGTGGTGCAAAGTGGTAATAGAGGATTCAAGGGTTGCAAGCTCTAACTCCTGCTTTGCCATTGATTCACTGCATGTGCCCCACTAAGCCACTTAATCTGTCTATGGCTCGGGGTCTGCTCTGTAAAAAATGATGGTATCGGTTGCGATAAATAAGCAATTAAATTAAAAGGGCTCTGAGTATATAATTATAGCTTAATATAGCAATGGCTATTTTCTGTTTATACACATACACACATACACACACACACACACGGTCTGCACAGATATATTACATGATACAGGAAGGAAAAAGACTTCTTAGAATTTTGTCCAGGTGAAATGATCAAATAACAAATTATCAACTAGAGATCAGGGTCTATGACAACTGTACCTTTAATAATTTATTTCTCTGAACAAACTCTTTCAGGCTTTATTATAGCTTTTAATATCTACCCATGAAATTAAAATTTCCCTAGTATTTATTTCTTTGTAAGTTACTTATTCATTTGAGAATGTTGACTCTCCTGGACACTGGAGAGAGAAGACGAAGGAGACATGGTGGTTGTCTTCAAGAAGAAGAAACACAAGACCTGTTCTATTCCTACACTGAGTGTAGGTAGACATATGGGTAAGGTAGTGCTGGCACGGAGGAAGAAGAAAACTCATTTCCTAGGGGAATGAGGCAGGGGTGTGAATTTCAGCCTCTCACCACACTTTTTTTCCCATAGGATTCTCCTTTTCCCCCTCTTTGGTGACAATTCACCTTCATCCCCCTCTTTGGTGACAATCATTGAGCTAAGTGAGTTTCATACATTCTTTTTCATCTCTTATAGACACCCTATGAAGAAAAATATTTTATTAGCCTTAGTTTTCAAATGAGGAAAAAAGAGACTCAGAGAGGTTAAGTGATTTGCCTAAAGCCACCCAGCTAATGAATGGCAGAGCAAAATATTGAATCCAGGCTTATCTCTTTTTACTACTGCATGTTATTTTTTTCTTTTTTTAAATTTTTTAAAAAGATTTTATTTATTTTTTTGAGAGAGAGAGCGAGAGAGAGAGAGAGCACGAGAGGGGGGAGGGTCAGAGGGAGAAGCAGGTTTCCCACAGAGCAGGGAGCCAGATGTAGGACTCGATCCCAGGACTCTGAAATCATGACCCGAGCCGATGGCAGTCACTTAACCAACTGAGCCATCCAGGCGCCCTACTGTGTGTTATTTCTTCTCCAGCAAGTTGTGTTTAAGATACAGCACTTTTTTTTTTTTTAAGATTTTATTTATTTATTTGACAGAGACAGAGACAGCGAGAGCAGGAACACAAGCAGGGGGAGTGGGAGAGGGAGAAGCAGGCTTCCTGCTGAGCCGGGAGCCCGATGTGGGACTCGATCCCAGGACCCTGAGATCATGACCTGAGCCGAAGGCAGTCGCTTAACCAACTGAGCCACCCAGGTGCCCCAAGATACAGCATTCTAATGGTAGGGAATGTTCTTCATGTCTCAGCTTTAAACATCCCCTTAATCATTTTCATAATGATACATTTTTATGTTTATAAAAATACAGATGATCCAGGCAAAGGTGTTGTTTAAAAGTTCATTGTATGTTTGATATCGACATTACCCTGATGCCAAGAATTATGAGAACATGTAGCTTGCAAAGACCAAATGCAATTATGAAAAAACATAACGCAAATGTTATCATGTTGCTTCACTCTTTACTATGTCTTAGAAAATATTTTTCAAGGACTTTAAAGTGCATGTGTTAGAAACAAATCCTATTTTTGGGGGGCCATAAAAATCCATTGGTTTCTACCTGGTGCTGTATCTTAAGATAAAACCCATGCAATGGCCTAATTGAAACGTATGCTCTCCCTGACTAAGCCACCTAACAGACGATCATTTACCATTGTTCTGTTGCATGAGGACTGCCTCTCCCTGGCTGGCCATCTGGCGGTAAATATATGCCATTGTTTATAAGGGGAAATTGGGACAGCTGAAACAGCACAAGAGAATCACAAATGGCTAGAGTTTGGAGGGCTCTCAGAGAACATCTAGTTCAAAAGCTCTACATATTAAGGCAAGGCCCTGAAGCCTGGAGTGGTGAAGTGAGTTGACCATTGTCACACAAGTAGGTAGTATTACAACTAGTAATTCAGGGAGGAATTTGGATCATCTGAATCCCCTCACTAGCATCCCTATACTGGATTGAATAATGTCTCCCCCAAATTCCTATCTACCCAGAACCTCAGAATGTGACCTTACCTGAAAATAAGTTTTTTGCATATATAATTTACTAAAATGAGGTCACACTGGCTTAGGGTGGGCCCTAATCCAATGACTGGTGTCCTTATTTTTTTTTTAAAGATCTCATTTATTATTTATTAGAGAGCATGAGAAGGGGGAGGGGCAGAGGCAGAGGGAGAAGTAGACTCCCCACTGAGTAGGGAGTTGGATTCGGAGCTCGATACCAAGACCCTGGGACCGTGACCTGGAGGTGAAAGCAGACACTTAACCAGCTGAGCCACCCAGGTGCCCCTGACTGGTGTCCTTATAAGAAGAGAAAACAGACACAGAGGAAAAGGCTATGGAGGCAGAGATTGATGTGATGTATCTACAAGACAAGAAACACTAAGGATCACTGGTAACTACCAGGAGCTAGAGAAGGCAAGGGAGAGTTCTGCCCAAGCCTCCAGAGGGAAGAGGGCTCTGCCAACACCTTAACTTCAGACTTGCAGTCTCCAGAACTGTGAGAGAAAAAAAAAAATCTGTTATTTTAAGCTATCCAGTTTGTGGCATTTACTTATGGCAGCCCTAGGAAACTAATACAAGCTCTCTGCTTAACCACGGCTCCTCTTGGGCATTCTTCTCACTAGATAAAGAGCTTAAAGTGTACTGACAGTAGGTTAGGAGTCATAATGGCAAATATGAAGGATAGCATCCCACTCACACCTGACAAACTTACTGTTGTTTTTGTTTCAATTAACTCTAAGTCACCTTAAATCTCATCACGGGAAGCAGTGATCTATTTCAATTGAATGTAAATATATTGCCGCTTGTTTTTATGCCAAACAGGAACAGAATGTGGAGAAATTACTTCCCAGGTGCCATGGGTCTTGAAATGTAGAATTGATAAGAGAGCTTAGATTGTGGAGGTCAAGGTAAGAGAAATATTGACATTCCGTGTACTAAATCCTCACAGAATTGACTGGCACATTGCAATTGTCAAAAATCACTTTTTTTAAAAGTTCAGATTATTTTGATTTTTACCGTGCTCATTGAAGGTAGGATTCTAACGGGGAAAAAAATAGTTGAGCCGTTAACTCAGATTACTGTATTGTGGTTTATCAGAGTCAAAACTCATCTCCAGCTCTCCATCTATTTGCCTTCTTGGATACTGTAGCAATTGCCAGGTACTCTTACTTTGTACTTCATTTGCAGTCACACAGGAGTAAGGTAGGGTTGAAAGGTCAGGCTCTGTGACCAGAAATGCCATTTTAGACTGAAGCGCTTAGATTTTGCTTGCATGACACGTAAACAACCAGTCAATTAGAACTTCCACATTTTAAGCTCCCTCCTTCTTACAATGAGGATGCTAGAAGAGAGAGTGTGTATTGATTCCAAGCCCACCACTTGAATATTGCTTCTTGTGATCAAAGGGGAGAGAGAGGATGGGGTAGATGCTTTGTGGTCAGGAATGGGCTGATAGACTGAACACAAGTACTTCTAGTGCAAATGGCCTTTTGATGCTTTTACTTGCCCCTTATTGGATAGATGCTTAGAATCCAGGATAATCGGTCTTAGGAGAAATGGGGAGGGAGCAGGAATCAAGCTGGCCACCAGGTAGATAAAATCAGTGTTAAATGAACATTTTTTATTTTATCTTATTTTTCTACCAGTTTGGAACAACATACAGACATAGGTGTTGCTCTTGAGGAAGAAAGTAGGAGAGAAACAAAAATTGTTGAGGTCAGTGAGGGAGAGGATGGTTCATAATCTCAGTGAGGAGAGGTGAGGAAGAAGAAATGGAGTAGTATGTTTAGGAGGAAGCTGGTCTGCTTTTCATAAGGGTCTTTTATTTAGCTTTATTAAAAAATTTTTCCCCACATAGGGGGTATTGAATGCAATTGGTGAGCATTGATGAAGATGAAGGCCTAAGGTCTGAAGAGTTTTGTTAAGGTTCTGAGTATGTGGATTGTCCTTTTAGTCTTTATCTTCTTTACTATTCATGTGAGTTATTCTGCCACGTCTGGTATGTCTGCATCACTCTTCTTGTATTTTTGTCAATGTTTTGAGCATCAATATCCCAGATTCTAACAGTATTTGCCCCTTTGGAATATGTGCTATAAACTAAGAAGTTGGCTTGCTTCTACCCATATTTCTTCTGCATCCCATTTATTGCCTTGTCTTTCTTATATTGAACATTTCTTCACTTTGTTAATCAAGAACTTTTTTTTTTAAGTTATGCTAGGACTGGTAAGAGATGTTAAGAAATCTTGCACAAACATGGTAATGAGGCTTTATGCTACTTTTTTTTTTTAAAGATTTTATTTATTGATTTGACAGAGAGAGACAGCGAGAGAGGGAACACAAGCAGGGGGAGTGGGAGAGGGAGAAGCAGGCTTCCCGCGGAGCAGGAGCCGGATGCGGGGCTCGATCCCAGGACCCTGGGATCATGACCTGAGCCGAAGGCAGACGCTTAACGACTGAGCCACCCGGGTGCCCCCTTTTTTTTTTTTAAGATTTTATTTATTTATTTGACAGAGTATGTTACTTTTATCTTCAAGAATCCAATAAAGAATATGTGATGCCTTTTCAAGAAGGTAAACTTGATAGTACCAATACTACTGTATACCAAATTTAGAATTCAAGTCAATGTTTTTAATATTTGTAATAGAGTTCAACATCAGAACTGTATCGTTTGTGTAAAATTTAAAAGCCAGGATCTCAAGTTATGTCAGATATCATACATTATGGGGGATGCTTTTCAAATATAACATTGTATCAGTTGTCTGTTGCTGCAAAACAAACCACCCCAAAATTTAGTGGCTTAAAAGAGCAATGATTTATTATTTCTCATGTTCGGTGGCAGTGGACCTCTCCAGAGTTCACTCACAAGGCTTCAGTCAAATGTCAGCTCAGATGGTGCTGGAAGGTCTAAAAAGGGACTCATTTACAAGTCTGAGATCCTGGTGCTGGCTGTCAGCTGGGCCTTTTTCTCTATGTGCTCTGTTCAAATTCACTAGAGCCAGGCTGCCCCATGTGCTGGTGGTAGTGAATGCAAGAGGATGAGCTCAGAAGCTTCAGGGTCTCTTAAGGCTTAGCCACAAAAGTCTTACAGCATCACATCTGCTACATTCTACTGTTAAAGCAATTCACAAGGTCAACTCATATTCAAAGGGTAGAGAAATAGATTCCATCTCTACTTAGTGAGAGGATGAAAGTCACATTGAAAAACAATTGCCCAGAGGGAGGGCATTGGGGTTACTTGTGTGCATTCCTATCATCAGTTTCTAAGCTGGCTCCTTCTTTGGGAGTTTGCATTGCTCTGTTCTTATAGTCTTCTTTCCACTTGACTTGGCTGACTACTCCATATTTGGTTTTAAGTTACAAGAATAAATAAATTGCTTTATCTTTCCATGCCAGATGACTGCTAGTTGTCTTTTAAAATCCATTCTTCCCTTCTTTATCAGAAATAAATCCCCTGGGTTTTTGTTTTGCTTTGTTTTGTTTTGTTTTTAACTGGGCACATGGACCTCTGGGTCTCTGACCCTAAGAAATGCTGTGTAAGCTCTGGACTGATTTCTTCTAGATTTCTTTAATGTGAAAGACAAATATATTTCTAAATTGTCTCAGCACTGTTCCTTGGGCACTATTTGCAGATGAACCTGAATTAACATATTCCCTTTGTTTTATAATTAGACAGCCATTCAGAATGTACTAAACCCAAATGACTTCTCTCTTCTTTTGATATCATGCAGGGATGGGAACTTAATTACCTTCTTCCTTGCATTTAGTCAACCATAACTTAAAAATACCACCAAAAATCAGTGACTTATGGATTTTTCTAGTTTCATCAATTCAAGTTATCTCTTTTCATTAAGATAGAAAATCAGGAGCTAGTCATTATTTAAAATATATTAACATGGAAAATAATATTTAATTGGATCTAATAGTCTTACTATTTGCTCCATTTTCAGATTGTAAAAAAACAGGAATAGTCAATTCTTTGAGGAGGTAGCCTCTTCCATAGGCTATTATATATATATAAAATAAAAATTATATATATATATGTATTTAAAGAAAAAATATATATATTTCTAAAGATTTTATTTGAGAAAGAGCATGAGCAGGGGAAAGGGGCAGAGGAAGATAAAATATATATATATATTTAAAGATTTTATTTATTTATTTGAGAGAGAGCATGAGCAGGGGAAAGGGGCAGAGGCAGAAGGAGAGGGAGAAGCAGATTCCCCACTGAGCAGGGAGCCCAATGTGGGGCTCGATCCCAGGACCCTGAGATCATGACGGGAGCCAAACGCAGAAGCTTAACCGACTGAGCCACCTAGGTGCCCCAGGTTTTATATTTTTGATTACTTCTTTTTTGTGGATGAAAAAAGAGATAAAAATTCCAAGTTTTATAATCCAGAAGCCCAACAATAGGGTACAGATAGGTAAAAATGGAAAATGAATAAGGAGGAATATTATGCAGTTATTAAGATGATAAACACAATGACTATAATAAGAAAGGATTTTTTAAATGGATAATGTAAAATAGTAAAATATAATATTGTTGGTATTCTGTGAATATAACTGTGAATGATAATAGAATGGGAAGTTTGCTCTGTCACGTTTGAATGGCATGGTATCAGGATAACAAGATGAATTTGAGATGACCTTACCAGTGTGCACAATTTTAGCACTCTTCTGCAAGATGGAGTATATCAGAGGGTGTCAGAAAGTGGATCAAAGTGGGGAGGGGACATTGCTGGATAGACTTTTCTGGGAATAGTTATTCTGCCTGAGTTCTCACACCCTACTTTGGAAGAAGGGCAAGTAGTGGTATTAGTCCCTGACCCTGAGCCTAATGAGAGGACCTCACTGAGAGCTTTGAAGTATATTTTCTGCATTTGGAAGATATAGGAGACTGATGCCTAACTTACACTTCAGAAAGCTAAAGTGGTTTAGGGATTAGAGACTGGGAAACAATGAAAGCAAGTGAATGGATGACTGGCTCCTTTTGTGACAAACCAAGAGAGCTGCTGCTTGGAGATATTGTCAAAGCAAGATGGGCTTGAGTATTTTTCCCACTCACAGCTGTGGGCTACATGAGAAAGTGAATCCATGTGAGGTTGTCTTGGGTTCTGCCTAGTGTTACCTGGAGGATGAGAAGACCTCAGTGAAAACTGAAGTTTGGGAACAGGTGAAGGAGGTAAACATCGGGGAAAGCACAGAGCAGTAGGACTACACCTTCTCACCCATTCCTGGCTTCCAGGCTGAAGCTAGGGAAGTGGGGATTTGGCATTAAATCAGGTTTAGAGTTTTGATTAATATCTTGGATAGACATTATCTTTAGTGAGTTGAGGCTATGTTTGTGATTTTAAGTGATCAAAGCCCTGGATGAATTTCATCTAAGACTTGAGAAAGGTAACTTATAGCAGAGAAGTTTAAAGAGGGCGTAAGAGTCAAAACTATAGTTGTGGTTGTTCATAATCTATGTTAGCCTTGATCAATAAACTAAGTACATGCAGAACATTATCTGGAAAAAAAATCAGTTTGAAAGAGTTGTTTTTGAAACCTTTCAACAAAGAAAATCCCAGGACCAGATGACTTCATGAGAGAATTCTCCCAAACATATAAAGCATTAACACCAATCTTTGTCAGATTCTTCCAAAAAATTGAAGAGGAGGCAATACTTCCAAACTCATTTTGTGAGGCCAGCACTACCCTGATATCAAAGCCAGACAAAGACACTACAAAGAAAGAAAACTACAGACCAATATCCTTAATGAATATACATTCAAAAATCTCAGCAAAATACTAACAAGCTGAGTTCAAGAGCACATTAAAAGGATCATCTTACACCATGGCCAAGCACAATTTACCCCTGGGATGGAAGGATGGTTCAACATATGAAAATCAATTAATGTGATATATCATAGTGACAGAATAAAGTATAAAAATCACATGATTAAATCATCTCAATAATTAGAAGGTGGAGGAGGGACACCAAACTACACTCCAAACCAAGAAGGCACTTTGAGACTGAAAAACAAAGCAAGCCCGCTCTATACCATTTACATAGAGTTTTATTTAGAGTAACATACTGATGAGTGGATCAGGCAGATGACGGTCCAGGTGCTGCACAGCTATTCTCTAAGCCCAGACCTTAATCCTCAGATTTTATATAGCAAGGGGATGTGCAGAAGTCATTGTAGTGAGGTCAAAGTGTTTAACCTTTAATAGACCTCATGGTGCCATCTGTGCACCAGAGGGTAGAGAGGGAAGAAAATATGTTATCTCCACTAGTTATCTAAGCAACTTTGGAGAGAATCAGAGCAAGCCTTCCAACATTCTGGTTGGGGCATACATTAACTTCCAAGGGACCTGGGACATATAGCCCTGAGGGAGGTCATTGGATGGACATGAACAAGATGGAGTCGGTATTGTCAGCACGCCTATACTCAAGAGATGCAGAGGAGGTGTTTGACATAATTCCACATCCTTTCATAATAAAAACTATCAACAGACTAGGAAGAAAGGAAATTGTGTTAATATAATAAAGACTGTATATAAAAAGCCCACAGCTAACATCATAATCAAGAGTGAAAACTAAAAGCTTTTCCTCTAAGATCAGGAACAAGGCAAGGATGTCCACTCTCACCATTTCTATTCAACATAGTACTTGAACCCCTCCCTTAGACAAGAAAAAGAAAAGACATCCAAATCAGAAATAAGTAAAATTGTCACTGCTTGTAGACAACAGGAGCATATACATAAAAAACTCTGAAGAACACACTCCCCACTCCATGCCTCTGAGAATTGTTTGAACAAATTCAGTAAAGTTGCAAAATACCAAATCAACACAAAAATTACTTTGCATTTCTATGCACTAATATTTCATTGTCTGAAAAGGAAATTAGGAAACAGTCCTATTTACAATACCACCAAAAAGAATAAAACAGGAATAAACTGTGGAGATGGAAGACTTGTATACTGAAAACTACAAAATATTGATGAAATAAACAAGACACAAGCAAATGGAAAGATGTCCTGTGTTCATGGATGGGGAGACTTAATATTGTTAAAATGTCTGTGCTACTCAAAGTGATCTATAGATTCAGTGCAATCCCTAACAAAATCCAAAGGGCATTTTTTTGTTAAACAGAAATAGATAAAAACAATAATAAAATTCATATGTATCTACAAAAGACCAGGGATAGCCAAATCAATCTTGAGAAAGAAGAACAGAGCATGAGGCATCACCCTTCCTGATTTCAAGCTATATTATAAATCTACAGTAATCAAAATACTATGGTATTGGCATGAAGACAAACATGTAGACCTGAATGGAGAGTCCAGAAATAAATCTGTAGATGTATGGTCAACTAAGCTGCAACAAGGCTGCCAAGCATACACAATGGGGAAAGGCTAATCTCTTCAACAAATGGTGTTGGGAAAACTTGTATCCACTTTTATCCACATGTAATGGAATTAGCTCTTAATCTTACACCATACACAAAGATCAACTCAAACTGAATTAAACACTTAAGCATAAGACCCAACTATATAAACCTCCTGGAAACAAAACAAAACAAAACAAAACAAAACAAAACAAAACAAAACAAAACATGGGGCGTCTGGGTTGCTCAGTCGGTTAAGCGTCTGCCTTTGGCTCAGGTCATGATCTCAGGGTCCTGGGATCTAGCCCCGCATCGGGCTCCCTGCTCCCTCTCCCACTCCCCTTACTTGTGTTCCCTCTCTCGCTGTCTCTTTCTCTGTCAAATAAATAAATAAAATCTTAAAAAAAAAAAACATAGAGGAAAAGCTTCATGACATTGGCCTTGGTCTTCATGGATATGACACCGGAAGTACAGGCAATACACACAAAATAAACAAATGGGACTACATCAAACTAAAAAGCTTTTGCACAAAAAGGAAACAATCAACAGAGTGAAAAGTTGATCTGTGGAAGGGGAGAAAATATTTGTAAGCCATATGTCTAATAAAGGGTTAATCTCCAAACTATATAAGGAACTCTAAAAACTCAATAGTAAAACAAAAAAAATTAATAACCTGATTTAAAAATGGACTAAAAAGTAGACATTTTTTTCCAAAGAAGATCTACAAATATCGAACAGGTATATGAAAAAAATAATGTCACTAATCAGGGAAATACAAATCAAAACCGCAATGAGATTTAACCTGACACCTATCAGGATGCCCATAATCAAAAAAACTCACAAAGACAGTAAGTATTAGCAAGGATGTGGAAAAATTGGAACCCTTGCACGCTGTTGCAGGAATGCAAAATGGCACCATTGCTATGGGAAACAGTATAAAGTTTCCTCAAAAAATTAAACATACAACTATTATATGACTCAGCAATCCCACTTCTGGATATTTATCCAAAAGAGTTGAAGTCAGGATCTCAAAGAGATATTGGCATTCCTGTCTTCATTGCAACACTATTCACAAGAGCCAAAATGTGGAAACAACTTAAATATCCATCAACAGATGAATGGACAAAGAAAGAAAATATAGTATAAACATGCAGTAGAATATTATTCAGCCTTAAAAGAAATTCTGCAATATGCAATAACCTGGATGAATCTTGAAGACTTTATGCTAAGTAAAATAAGCCAGCTGCTAAAGACATATACTGTATGATTCCATTTATATGAGGTCTCTAAAATAGATTCGTGGAATTAAGGAATGTACTGATGGTTGTTAGGGGCTAGGGGAGTGGGAAATGGGAAGTTACTAATCAACAGGCATAAAGTTTCAGTCAGTCAAGATGATAAAGCTCTAGAGATCTGTTGTACGACATTGTACCTATAATCTACAAAAATATATTTCAAACTTAAAACTTTGTGGAGAGTGGATCTCATGTTAAGTGTTCTTACCATAATACAATACAATTAAATAATAAAATATGTATATGAAAAGTAAAACAAGCAAAAGAACCCTACCAAAAACCTAAAAAATCACAGCTGGGAAATAGCCAAAATAGTACCTTTAATATTGCAGTGGTATTTTCTTTTTTTTTTAATATATATTTTTAAAGATTTTATGTATTTATTTGAGAGAGGAGGGGAGAGCGAGCGAGCGAGCAGGGAGAAGGAGAAGCAGACTCCCTGCTGAACAGGGAGTCTGACTCAGGGCTCCATCCCAGGACGCTGGGATCCTGACCAGAGCCTAAGGCAGACACCTAACCGACTGAGCACCCCCAGGTGCCCCTGCAATGGTATTTACTAAGAATGAATAAAATTCAAGAAAAGATGAGGGTTCTCATTGTACATTCAGCATAATAGAGGGATTAAGAATCAGCTTAACTACGTTCAAATCCTGCCGCATTGCATACTAGTGGGATTTTAGGCAAGACACCTAACGTTTTGAAGCCTTTGTTTCCTCAGCTATGAAATGGGAACAGTAATTATAGGTACTTCACAAGCCCATTGTGGGGATTAAATGAGCTCCTCCATAAAATGTTAAGTGCTCTGACACATGTTAGCTGTTGTTTCTGTTACGGTTCCAGGGACAGTAATGAAACAAAGCAGGACTGGCCCCTTTCCTAAGGTTGTGGTCAAAGGAGCAAAGGATACTTTCTTACAAATCAAGGGGATGTTATAAATCCCCTACCAAAGATTTGTGCCAGAGAAGCAAGTCCCTATTAGAGTTGAACCAAGGATGACCTCTGTGTATCTCTCAAGGCTTGCCTGCAATATGAATGCACAGCTGTAGCTTCCAGAAATGTGATGGGTTGAAGGAGAGAATATCCCGGCCCCTTCCATTTCTTGTCAAATTTTCCAACATTGTTAGATGGTTGTAAAGACTCAGTTCACAGCCTCATTAGGGAGTGGAGTGTCCACACAAATGGCTTTTTCAGATTAACTGAGATGTTTTTTTTGCCCCTGACATATGTATCCTTGATGCTTTAGTTCTCTTCAAGAGATGATATTAGCTGGAGGTGTCATAGAGCTTTAGCAGATGGAAGAGAAATTAACATTGACAACCTTTTTTCCTTTTCTTTTCCCTGTCTTCAGAACTTTTGATTTTATCACAGCATAAGAGCAAGTCTCTGTGAGTATAGGGTTCTCAAAGGGGCTTAGACTCTTAAGGGAAGTTAATCAATGCCCTTGGATGGGGAGAGAACAAGTTGGTTCCAGCTATGTAACCAATTGACAAAATAAATGTTTGAAGTTCAGCTTTTACTGAGTTTCCACACTACTAATAAGTAGATGAAATATAAAAATACTTCAGTAGCTCAAAAGGAAAAAGAGCCCGCTCATGAGAAAGGCAGGGGAAAAATGTGGTTTCTCTTCCAAATGTGCTGAATAAATATAATTATGGATGTAACGAGGCCAGCTGCAGGTTTTAATCACTGTTTCCCCACTACCTAATAATTTGCTATTCAGCACCTGCTGTCATATAGCTCTTCGGTTGGGTGGCATTAGCTTACCAGGTAACCACGAGTAATCTCTTTAGTTTAAATCTGTGGTGCATTAAAGCACAAAAGGCTGGGCAAATTAGCTGTACTATGTCCAAGAAAAAATTCTTTTTATTAGTATTTGGAATTTGATGCCCTGATCTGTAACCAAATAAGTATTTTTGCAATTGCTATGCTGTATGGAAACTATCATTTTGACCAGAATGTCAATATGTGGCCTCAAAGTTTCATACTGGGTATTAAAAACTATGAAAGCTAGCAGTTAGAATGTGCATGACTCATTCTGAATATATATCATTGAAAATATTGATTCAAATGATACAATATGTTCATCTTGTACCAAACCTCTCTGCATGTTGGCTGCAGTGTATTTTCTTAAATCTACAAAGACATGAGCTATCAAGCAGAAGATTGCTTTCTGTGAGTGTGAGAATTATTATCACACTAAGAAAGGAGAAAAGGGGTTTTTATCATGTTCTGGATAATACATGAGAAAATGAGGACATCTCTTCAGGAAAAAAAATAAGGGGAGGAAGAATAAGAACACATATATTTAACTGCTATGTTCTCTTATGCATTCTGTCATCAACAATATTGTGGCTGGTTTAAATGTGAGAAGATAGACTGATTTTCCTGGACTGGGGGGCGGGTCAGAAGATCCAGGTTCAACTTCTGGCTTTGCCAATATCAGTGTGACCTTGAGCAAGTCACTGTCAGTTACTTCTCTGCAACAGGGGCTCTTGGACTTGTCAGCAATCCCAAAGCTACATTTGGCCTACAGATATTTTTTGTTGACCTCCATTATGTTCTTAAATTTTTTGGGAGCTCACACTAAAAAGTTGGGATATTCACTTAAAAATCAGATTTCTAGCTTTTATTCAAAAATTGTAAGACTTAATACCAATCTCACATTCTTACATAGCAGAATTGACCAGAGCAGAATGGTGCCTCTGTTTCAAATGGCATGGGCTTTCTTCTATTAGTCTCAGTGTTTACCACTTCCTATTCTCTCCTTCACACTGGGGTTAAATGCTAGTACCACTTTGCTTATTGTTGATTTTCTTATAGAATGGGTATATTTTTTTCAGTTTCTACATCTCTAAAGTGAAAAAAATAAAAGTCAAGACATTAGCAGTTTTCAAAAATATATGGAAAGAGTATAATTCTTTTAAAAATGAAGGTTATCTTTTTTTAAAAAGATTTATTTATTTTAGAGAGAGAGGAAGCTGGTGGGGGGAGGGGCAGAGGGATAGAATTTCAAGCAGACTTTCCTTGGAGTGCAAAACCCGACTCGGGGCTCAATCCCAGCATCCATGAGATCATTACCTAAGGCCAAATCACCAATTGGATGCTTAACTGACTGAGCCACCCAGGTGCCCCTCTTTTTGGCTTTAATATGTTAACAAAGAGAGTCCCTGTGGAAAGAACACAAGGACTACTTCTCTTATTTATGTTACTTGCCTGGTTCCTTTGGGCATTTAAATTTGTCATTGCTGGTCCATTTAGGCATAAAATGCTGTGATTCTATAACTTTACTTTGTTGTACATCAGTGGTACATTACAAAGAAGGTGTCAATGTACCATTGATGTACAACAAAGAGAATTTCTTTGGCAAGATGTCTGGGTCCAATAGCCAGAGGAAGACTTTTACACACACAATATATTCAAAAGAGGGTCTCTGGGGACCAGATAAATAGCTTGATATATAGTTAAAAGTAATTTGCATCAATTCAAGGGCCTTGGGGAAACCACTGTGTGCTAGAGAGAATGGTTTTCCCAAACTAGGTTCCATATCTCCCTGTATTTCTTTAATTTCTACAATGAACCAAAGATATCCGTCCTGCTTGGCACTGCATTGAGCTATTCTGGCAATCATAGAGACCTGAGTAGAAGGGAAGCCAATAGAAGCAAGCCTAAGAAAAATAGAATCACAAACCTTTCTGATCATAGACACAATAAATTGCTGGCATTTATTATGTGCCAGGTGCTATGCAAAGCATTTTACCTACATTATCTCATTTAATCCTCATAATTCTTTTTCAGTATACATGGGAAGTCCAAGGTGCTGAAAGGTTGAAAAGCTGGATCACAATCGCACAAAGTAGCATTGGAGAGTGGTCTGTTGCCACTGCCTGAAACCACTTCCCTATATTATACAATGCTCTTAGTGGTTTTGAAAAAGAAAGATCAGGGAACAAAATGAATAGTTTACTTACACAATAGTAGAAAGTATTTTCCCTTTCAAATGTTGTAATATATTTTATTTACAAGTATGCATTTTTGTCTTCCTATAGCTCATATTTGGCAAAATACTTTTCATAACATATTTAACTGTCAGCAGACTCAGGAGGCAGGCAGGGCAGGTCTTATTGGCTTCATTTTGCAAGTGGAGAAAATGGAGCTCTATAGAGGTGAAGTGACTTCCTCAAAGTCATGCTGCTAATGGAATTGAACTACAGTTCTCTACACTACATCCTCATCACTTCCTAGCATGCCATGCTACCTCCCTTATTGTAGGCTAGCTGGTTGGTAAGCGTCTATGTGTGAAAGAGCCTCTCTCTTACAAAGTGAAGAAAGTGATCTGCTTTCTATGTAAACAGTAAAATATTTTCTTCTTTCCATCTTTCTTTCAATGTTGCAATGTGGATGGCAATAAAACAAATATATTGGAAACTGGGTTATACTGATACAGATTCTGTTCATCTGAAACTCATAGACTATCCTCTCATGGATAAAATCTTTAGACTGTCATGACATCTGTCAGAGGTGTCTGTGATGATTAAGTTCTTTTCTCATAATGTCAGGGAAGCTGTTTTTTATTGATTAGCTTACCTAGACATATGCTAATGAGACCAAAATGATTTATTTATTTATTTATTTTAAAGATTTTATTTATTTATTTGACAGAGACACAGCAAGAGAGGGAACACAAGCAGGGGGAGTGGGAGAGGGAGAAGCAGGCTTCCCACTGAGCAGGGAGCCTGATGTGATCCCAGGACCCTGGGATCATGACCTGAGCCGAAGGCAGACGCTTAATGACTGAGCCACCCAGGCACCCCCAAAATGATTATTTAGCTTTGCTCTTGTACATAGATTATCCCCGACTTTGACCTTGTTTCCCAAAGGTCACAGGGAAAACAAGAAAGTAGACCAATTTTTAGATACCAAAATTATAAAACTCCATGTTTTCCTTCCCAAACTCAGGACATCAAAAACTATTCATAAATTAGGTATATCTCTGTATATATTTCTATATGAATATTCACTAAGAAGATGATATAAAAAAATGCAGGATTTCTCGAACTCTGTTTCATGAAATCCTAATAGATGTTCTGAGCATCTATTTTGAGAATATTACTACCACTGTGGTGACATGGGTTGCTAGTCTATTAAAGATATGACTCATGTTCTAGGTCTCTTCAATTTGATTCCTGTTTTGAGGTGATGCTCTCCATCGGAATTATTTGTATCCAAAGGTGGTTCTCACTCATCAGGTATGAGTTGAACATGTAGCAGCATGACCATGCTATATTTTATATCAAAGTTTGCTTGGTCTTGAATTATCTGGGATGTGTTTGTCACAGTTATTGGCAAATGCCTATAGTTTTTGTGCGTGTGCCCACAGACTTTTTTTATAGCAAATATTTTTATTTTCTTCCCAATTCTGAACTGTAGTGGAAATGTCATGTTTCTGACATTTAGGAAACAATGCCTTTTTTTTTTTTCTGAGTATATACTCCTATTTTTCTTGGGCAAATAACCAAACTCACTACCATATGACTTTAGTGGTATTGTCTCCATTGTCATCTTTAGGAATGGGAATGTAGCTCCAGCCTGAGCATCACATTCTTCTGTGCAGGAATCTTTTTATTCTCAATTCAGGCCAATGTGAGTCACACTAAATATTATGTAAAAGATCTATCCATTCCCTTATCCTCCACTAGATACACACATACAAGGAAGAAAGCCTGAACCTGCTGGCAGCCATCTTGTCACCATGAAGGGCCTCAAAATGCAACCAACAAGAGAAACATAGAACAGAGAAATGACAAAAAATCAAGTCCTCAGATTATCTGAGTTCCTTGATTCATCTAGAGCCAAGTGCCCTTAGATTTTTCAGTTAGGTGACTCTTTTCAGCTTAAGTCAACTGGAACTGGGTTTTTTGTCATTTGCAACTGAGATGGTCCTCACCAATGCAGCCAGAGAAAATATGGAAGCTGAAGGTAGAGTGCAGAGCACCTCTATAGTATTAAAAGCTATAAAGTCCCATGAGTTTGTTCTAGAGCTTCAGGTTCCTGTTCAATGTTGACCATTGTTAATGGAGCATATAATAGTTGTCTGCTCATAGAGCACATGTCCAAAGTCTTTGGACTTTGGACAGGAAACTGGTGAATAGGGATGCTACGACTTTCCTGCCATGAGATCCAGTGATAAGTTTCTAAGCTTCAGTGTCATCTGTAAAAGGACTGTTGGGAAGATTAAATGAGATGACATGTATACAGTAAGTGACCTAGCTGCCCAATAAATGTTTATTTTACAGGCAACTACTTTTTACAGCTTTACATACATCTCACCTACTCACCCTATAGTGCATGAAACAAAGCCTACTTTCCCATTCCTGCCTTAACATATTCATTCACTAATCAATTTTAGTCTCCAATGAGTACCTATAAATAACCTTAGTCTTTTATTTAAATTACACATGATTATATACCCATGAGATGCAAAGTAAAGAGCTTGCAATCTCTAGGGGTTCAGGGGCCTGCTTTAGGTATTGAAATTTGTCTTCTTCCATAGGTTTCCAGGAATGTAATTCAGTTTAGAGCATGGCCAATCTGGATAGTGCCATCTTCCTCATGCTGGAAAGATTACTGAGACGTTCTTACAAACAATAAAAATTAATGAGAAATCATTGAGACCACCTTTGAAAAATTTTGTGGGGAAATAGGTAGTTTTTAATCAAGAGGATATATTTCATTAATGTATGACCTTGAACCTAATTTTTAACCTAGTCTTAATCTGCCCATGACATGTTGACCAGCTGTCTCAACAGGGAGTTACAAAGTCGGGTTCTATTATTTCTGCTAACTTATTCTTTGAGAAGTGAATTCTTTAATTTTCCTCTAGAGAGTCTTCCAAAAGACTTTAGGTATTTGCTGTTGAAGTCCCTGAAACAACAGTGGAAGTCAGTGTTTTCAAGTTCTAACAATTAAAGGAACAAATCACAGATGCTATCATTTGAAATTAGGTTTTTCTTTACCTGCTGGTGTGCTAAGTGAAATTATAGATGATTTAAGTAGTTGGGACTTTCAGAGGAACAGAGGGAAGATGACTGAAAAATCTCAAGTGCTGTGGAAGGGAAGAGAAGGAAACAAAGTCACAGAAATTTTCAAAAAAACTTTCTAATCTGTATATTCGTAATTTCCTTGGCTCTAATCTTTAATTCCTATTTTATTATTTTCCTGTATTGTCTATCAGGTTTTTCTTTCTTATCGTGGGACTAAAGAGCAGGATGTAGTGCAAGTATCTATTTGAAATGTCAATTCCTAACGCTCTATCAATCCTCTATATAACCAGACACCAATAAAAAGGTTTTAAACATTTATTAAGTTATAAGTACATGAAATCAATCTTTGCATCTGTGCTCAAACTAGTGGACGTAATAGTTCAAAGATTCTGCAGAAGGGAAAGCATAAGGACCAATGGATTGCCCATATTGGTTACTTAAAATTGATTCTCTCCAATAGAGTCAAAGTGACTTAAAGTTCTATTTATTTATTTTTCTCTCTCTAGGCACTCTTTAGCAGATTTCTGTATAGTTTGAACATATTGCAATGGCAATTAATTGCCTTTTTGCTTATTTGTTTGCCTGGATTTTTCTTAAAGCTAGAAATTTCTTTAATGTAGGGACTAATCTTGGTCACCATTTTATTTCTAGCAGTTAGCACAATGCCTGGCACATGGTGGGTACTCAATAAATATGTCTCAACTAAGTGAAGGAGGGTAAAAAATACTCGCTAAACTAAATTGAGCACAAAAATGTTGATATTTTAATTTTATTGTGCCGTGGAATACATTCACCATGACAATAACAAAACAGGCCATAGGCCACTGAATAGATATGGATACTAAAAAGAAACTCTCATCAGCTATTTTCAACATCTCAGTCAAAAATTTTGGGATCTCTTTTTCTTACAAGTAAGTTGAAATTGTTTCTTTCTCTTTTCTCTTCCTCTCCTCTCCTCTCCTCTTCTCTCCTCTCTTCTCCTCTCCTCTCCCCTCCTCTTTTCTTTTCTTCTTTTTTCTTTTCTTTTCTTTCCTTTCCTTTTCTTTCTTTCCTTCCTTCCTTCCTTCCTTCCTTCCTTCCTTCCTTCCTTCCTTCCTTTCTTCTTTCTTTCTTTTCAAAGTTGGCCCTGGGGCATGGTGTTTCCCAAACCTCAGCCTGCCAAATCCTCTAGTCTTCTTTAATAAATGTTGCCATTAACATTCTAAACACATATTTTTACTTGTAGGTGCACAAGTACTTATGAAATAAAAAATAACCTTAAGAATCATTTGATTGGCACTCAACACCCAGCAGCATATAAAAACAAATTAAATTCTATAAAATACTTGTCCTAAAAACCTACAAACATTCCTGTTAAATGAAAACAAACCAACAGATACCTATGAGATGCGGAATACATGCAGAATATGTACTTATTAAGTTTAAAACACGGTCCCCCCAAAGTGAGCAGAGCTGGGTTCTAGTTCTTTCTGTTGTATTTTGAACAATTCACCTTCACCTTCTATCCTTGGGTTTTCTTCAAGTGCAAAATAAGAGATTTGTATCAAACGATTTTCAAGGTCTCTTTCAGTTTTAAAGTTCTATTCTTCTATGATTTATCTAGAAAGTAATTGGGAAAAATTATAATTATAGAATCTGCAGTCTGCCCCTCTTCTTAGAGCAATACCTATTTTATAATAGGTCCGTATCTGTATTCACATTATCACCATAATGTTTTGCATGTATTGATAGTTCATTTGAGGACATACATGTAACATCATTGTTACCATTTTGCCTTTTGCTTTTTTTTTTTTAAGTCAAACCATGTTTAAAGATATCAAAGTCTCTTCTCTCTCTGAAAGTGTTGGCTCTAAGTTCCTTGGATGCTTGAAGAACGCTGAGATATAGTGAAAATCAATTCCATTTCTATTCTTTACAATCATGCTGTAAAGAAAATCATATCATGAGTGAGTATTCATTTGTATAGTCAAGATCCTTTCTTAGGCTTCTGTTCAATAGGAATGAAACAGCCTTAAAGTTTACATTTTGCCTCAGTGTAGGAAATTTTATATAGCTGTAATGAATGGAGAGTAATTTTGGAAATTTTTTTTTTCCTAATGCCTTTCAAGGTGATACTTTACTTTCAGTTATCCCTAAGGGATTATAGAAATCTCAAATGCTGTATAGATTTTTTTTTCATATTCTCATATACATTGTACCCATGATAGTCATAGACATTATACTCATGAGGTATGAATCCAAAGCAAACCCACGTCTCATGTGAGGTTATTGTGGTTGACTACATGGATTACATTAGAGCTTAACTGATCATTCCTGACTATTTGATAGTTATTTACACAATACGTATGATGGGATGTTTGTTCAGCTTTATTGTGTTTTGTATATTTTTCATCACTGATTCAATGCAGTAGTACAATATAATTATTTGATGTTTTATAACAGTTAAATAACATAGAAGTTTAAAAAATGATTATTTTTGTACCGAAAATATTAATTAAATTTTTACTTATTTGAAACGATTAAACCAACATCTGAGTGTCTTCCAATAAAAAGAACATGAATTTTTGAAATATTTTTAAGTCAAAAATATTTGATACCTTTAATGAAGATCAGATTGGTAATATCAATTTTTAAAAATCTTCAACATCTGAGAAGGTTTATAAACCGTCAGAATAACATAGTTTCTTAAGAGTCTCAAAGTTGTGTTCTTCAGTCAGCAATCATGTGCTGTTTGGTGGTTTGTCAAATGAACCAATTTCCTCCTCTGAGTCTTCGTTCAGATTTCTGCATGTCTGGGAACCCTTCTCTTCTGCAAATTCTTGTTCTCAGTATTTGGCATTAAACTGAGTGATAAAATTAACCACTTTATGTTCTTTCCATTTTATCACTTTCATTCTTGCAATATAAATTTTCTTTCCCTGCTGATCTACAGAAAGTCTCTTAAAATTCTGCCAGTCAGCTAAATTATTTAAGGTGGTAAGTTGGAAATGTGTTAATGTCCTTAGCTGGGGAGCATAATTAGAAAATCCATTATTAAATCTTCTGTTTATATTTTAATGTAAATAATAACCATAGCACTATGAAAAGTATGAAGTTTTTGGAATTAGAAAAGTCTGGATATGAAAGCTAAATACATCATTTACTGGGTATATGGCACATTATTTTACATACCTAAGCCTAATTTCCCTCATTTATATAAAAGGTAAAATAAAAAAAAAGGTAAAACCAGACAAACCATGAGAGACTCTTAACTATGGGAAAGAAACTGAGGGTTGCTGGAGGGGAGGTCGATAGGGGGGATAGAGTAACTGAGTCACGGGCATTAGGGAGGGCACCTGAGGTGATGAACACTGGGTGTTGTATGCAATTGATGAGTTACTGAACTCCACATCTGTAACTAATGATGTACTATGTTGGCTAATTGAATTTAAATTTAAAAAAAGATAAAACCTCACAATATAGTAAGAATAGAAATAATTTGTCTAAACTATCCAGCAAAAGGGCTAAGACATAGTAGATACTCTCTTTAGTGACAACCATTTGGCACTTATTGTGGGGGCAATGAATATTATTATTCTAATATGTTTAGGTATGAATTTCTCAGCATTGCTGTGAAAGGCAGAGATTAAATGAGCCTGGGTTTCTATTGGAAAATACAAGCTATGAAATTAAACTATGTTCTTTCAGTTATGTCCAAGATAGAGTAACTTTCAGTTATGTCCAAGATAGGGTAACTGATTAGATTTACACTCCCAATAGAAATTATGAAAAACAAAAACAATATATGAATAATGGTTTTCAAAACACTGGATATCAGGGAAGTGAGGACAGTGATCCCTGAGAGCTCGGAAACAAATACAGGGAGCTCTATGATTGTCCAGTGTTCCAACCTTCAGAGTTTCTAGGCCATACTGCTAGGTTGTAAAACTTCTTAGAGTTGAGTTAACACAGCTCAGGTTTTGGAGAGAACAGGGCAGCTTGAGTTTGCAGGACAGAGTACTGGTGAGGAGAAAGCTGCCCACAGACAGAACTGCAGAGACCTGCAGATGGTTTCCCTCAAGTATTCAGCTGAGTATTGATCAGCATATGTATGTGAGGAAACTACCCAAGGCCAGGGAAAGAACCACCAGGGATTAGGGCTGGGAAAAGTGCCAGTCTTCACCAGCCAGACTGGAAAACCTCATGATTAATAGGGCATTGGGTATAGTACTCTACATTTCTTGCCTTAGTGGGAAATAATTAGCCTAGATTGAGCACTGTCCTAGTCCTGCTGAACATTCTTTAAAAGCCAAACATAAAAGGATCAAAATATCTTAACTTTGTACTATAACAAAGCTCAAAAATACTTACAGAAAAACAAATGTCCAACACCCAGCAAGGTAAAATTTACAATGTTTGACATTCAGTAAAAAATTACCAGGCATGAAAAGATGCATGAAAATATGACTTATAATAAAGAGATAAAGCAATCAATAAAAAAGATCTAGAGCTAACACAGATACTAGGATAAACAGAAAAAATACTAAACACATAACTTTATTCCATATATTCAAAAAATTTAAGTAGAAGCCAGGAAAACAAAACAAAACCCAAAACAAAACACAATCTAACCTCTAGATTTGAAAACTACAAAGTGTGGATATGATTATTGGCAAATTAGACATTGCACAAGAAAAGATTAGTAAGTTTTAAGACATAACAGTAGAAACTATGCAAAATGAAAAACAAACAGAAAAGATAATTTAAAAAGATGAACAGAACATCAGGTATGGGACAATTTTCTGCAGCTTATACATGTATAATTGGGATTTTCAAAGGTGGGAGAGAGAGAAAAATATTTGAAGAAATATAAGCTGAAAAATTTCCAAGTTTTATAGAAACTATAAATCTACAGGCACAAGAAGATTAATGAATCACAAGCATAAGAAACACTAAAAAGACTACATCAAGTCGCATAATAATCACAATGCACAAAAATCGTGATGGAGAAAATCTTAAAAGCAGCTGGAGGTGGGGTTGGGGAAAAACATCTTGCATTCACAGGAATAAAAATAAGAGAACAGCTGATATCTTGTCAGAAAAAATAAAAGCAAGGCAGAAAGCAGTGGAGCAATATCTTCAAAGTACTGAAAGAAAAATAACTATCAAGCAAGAATTCTATACCAGTGAAAATATCTTTTAAAAATGCAGATTATATATATTTTTAGACAGAAAAACCGAAGGAATTCACCAACACACTTGCCCTACAAGAAATAAAAAAAAAAATTCATTCAGACTGAAGAAGAGCTCCACTAGATGAAAATATTGATCTACATAAAGGAAATGGAAAGCATTGAAAATAATGTATGTATGTGTATATATATGTATATATATAATTTTGCATTATAATATAAAACTCACTAAAAGATAACTTACTATTTAAATAAAAAACAGAGTATTGTAGGGTATAAAACATATGTAAAAGTAAAATGTATGGCCACAATCTTACAAAGGTCAGGAGGGTTTAAATTCAAGTGTACCATTCTTAAGATTCTTATGCCATACATGAAGTGTTCTAATATTACATGAATGTCAAGTCTGATGAGTTAAAGATATCTACTACAAGCCCAAAGAAACCAATAAGACAACAAAATAATTATAGTTTAAATAGCCAACAGAAGGTAAAATACAATAATAAAATATTCTGAAGAAGGCAGAAGAAGATGGAAAGGGAAAGAAGGAATGGGAAGAAGAAAGGATTATCAGAAAAAAATAATCAATATGATAGATTTAAACATAACCATATATCAATAGTCAAATATAAATGATTTAAATACCTCAATTAGAAGGCAGAGAATAAAAAGCAACACCCACCTCTATGCTGCCTGATGGAAAAGGACTTCAAATATACAAACACAAATAGATAAAAGTAGAACAATGAAAAGATACAGCATACTAACACTAACAACAACAAAAGCTGGATTGGATATATTAATGATAAGGTTACTGAGCAAATAATAAGGCATGAGGAATGTCATTTAATAAGTATAAAGGAGTCAATTTATAAAGAAGTCCTAATGAATCCTAAATATTGATGCATATAATAAGAGTTTTGAAGTATATGAAATAAAGCTAATAGAACTGCTAGAAGAAATACAGAAATCCAAGAATAATCAGAGGTTTCAATAATTGTCTCTCAATAATTGATAAAATAGAGTAGGCAGAATGTCAAGGATATGAAACACTTAATACTGTCAATCATATTGGCTTAATAGTTACAGAATACCATACTCAAAGGCAGCAGAATACACATTCTTTATGGGTACACATGGAATATTTATCAAGATAAGATACATTCTTGGCCACAAAACGAACCTCAATAAATATAAAAAAATAATCAAGTAATAGAAGTATGTATGTTCTTTCACCTTTGTGGAATTAAATCTGAAATCAGTGACAAATGGACACCTAGGAAATATCCAATATTTGGAAACTAGCATATTCTAACTCATGGTTAGAAGAAGACATGTTTGGAAACTAGTGTATTCTAACTCATGGTTAGAAGAAGAAATCAAAAAGGAAATAGGAAGTATTTTCAATTTAGTGAATATATAAATATATCAAAATTGGCAGATGATGCTAAAGTAGAACATAGGCTGTTTATAGAAAACACTTGTATTAGAAAAAGGGAAAATTCTCAAATTGATTATGCCAGATTCTACCTTAATAAACTATAAAAAGAAGAGCAAGTAATCCCAAAGCAAGTAGAAGAATGGAAACACTAGACACTAGAGCAGACATCAATGACATAGAAAACAAAAAATCTTAGCAAAGATTAATAAATCCAAAAATTCATTATTTGAGAAAATAAAAATGATGAACCTCTCACTAGACGGATTAGGAAAAAACAACCATGGAAAAGAGAAATTACCAATATCAGGAACAAAATAAAATTAACTACAGAATTCGAAGATATTAAAAAGATAGTAAGGCATTATTAACAACTTTATGATTAGAAATTCAGCAACTTAGAGGAAATGTTATAATACCTTGAAAAAATAAATTGCCATTGCTAACTCAAGATGCAATAACCCAAATAACCCTGTCTATTAAATAAATTAAATTTGTTTTAAAAACATTTCCACAGAGAAAACCAGCTCAGATAACTTCATAAGCCATTGGTGGATTCTGCCAAACATATAAGGGAAAATTAATACTAATTTTGCACAGGCTCTTCCAGAAAATTGAGAAAGGGGGAATATTTCTCTTACTTATTCTCTTATTCTATGTGGTCAACAATACCTTAATACCGAAACCCACTGAATACATTACCAAAAAAAAAGAAAAAAAGAAAAAAAATCCTTCATGCCAACACACCTCATAAACTTACATTTAAAGGGGTGGCTGGGTTATGAACATTGGGGAGGGTATGTGCTATGGTGAGTGCTGTGAATTGTGTAAGACTGATGAATCACAGACCTGTACCCCTGAAACAAATAATACATTATATGCTAAAACAAAAAACACATTTAAAAAACCCCACCACTTTAGCAAATCAAATTCAACTATATATAAAAACATGACCAAATGTAGTTTATTTTAGGAATGCAGTTGTCTTAGTATTTGAAAATCAATGTAGTCCACTATACTAAAAACTATAAAGAGAAAATTACATGATCATCTTAACAGATACTGAAAAAGCCTTTAACAAAACCCAATCTCTATTCCTCTTAACATCTCTTGGCAAAGTAGGAGTAGAAGAGGGCTTTCTCAGACTGATATGGGCATTTTTGAAAAACCTACATTAAAATCATAAGCAGTTGGGAAAGACCAAATGACTTCCCTTTCACATCCAAATAGCAAAAGACTGTATGATTTTGGCACTTCTATTCAACATTGTATGAGATGTTTTAGCAAGTGCAATAAGATAAGAAAGAGAATTAAGAAACATCCAAATGTAAAGAAGATATAGAACTATATATACAGGTAAAAATAATTATCTATACAGAAAGTCCAGTGGAATGTCCAAAAAAAAAAAAAAGCAACAGGATCTAATAATTGAGTTTAGCAATGTTTCAGGATCTCAGACCAATGTACAAATATCAATTTTATTTCTAAATGCTAGCACCAAATAATCAGAACTTAAAAAATGCATACTAACTACAGTAATATTTTTAAAAGAGAAAGAAATATTTTGGAATAAAACTGACCAAAGATGTGAAAGTCTTGTGCACTAAAAAATACAAAACAGAAATTAAAGAACTAAACAAGCAGAAAGACATACCATGTTCATGAATCAAAAGACTCAATGTTGTTAAGATGTCATTTCTCTTCAAATGAATGTAAAACATTTAATGCAATGCCAATCAAAATAGACTTTTTTTGGGAGGGGGTAGAAACTGATAATTTGATTCTAAAATTCAGTTAGAAATGCAAAGGACCTAGAATAGTCAAACTAACTTCAGTGGAACAAAATGGAGAGTTCAGAAATACATGAAAATGTATATAGGACATATTTGGACAACTGATTTTTAGCAAATGTACAAATAAAATTCAGTGGAGAAAGAATAGACTGTTCAAGAAAGGGTGCTAAGACCACCAGATAGGGGTGTCTGGGTGGCTCAGTCATTTAAGCACCTGACTCTTGATTTCAGCTCTGGTCATGATCAAGCCCTGCACTGAGTGCGGACCCTGCTTAAAATTCTCTCTCCCTCTGCCTGTCCTTACCCCCAACCTCAAAAAATAAAAAATAAAAAAATAAAACAACTAGATATACATATTAAAACCAAAACAAATCTTCAATCAATTCCTTGTATCATATCCACAAAATGAATCACAGACCTAAATATAAAAATCTAAAACTAAAACATTTCTTGAACAGGAAAAATGTTTTTGACTTTGCATTAGGCCAAGATTTTTTAGTTACAACACCAAAAGCACATTTCATGAAAGCATACATTGGTAAATTGGACTTCATCATAATTAAAAATTTGCTCTCTTCAAATTACACTATTTAGGGGATGAAAAGATACAGCACAGACTGGGAGAAAATATTTGCAAAGCATATGTCCAATAAAGGACTTGTCTCTAGAATGTATACAGAACTCTCCAAACTTAATAATACAAAACAAACAACCAAATTAAAAAAAAAAAAAGAAAATGGACAAGTGTTTTAAGCAGATATCCCTCTAAAAAAGATATACAGATGGAAATTAGCATATGAAAAGATGTTCAACATTAGGCTGATAGTCATTAAGAAAACGCAATTTAATACCATAATGAAATAGTAATACACTTATATTAGAGTAGCTAAAATTAAACAGGATTGATGATCCCAAGAACTGTGAGGATGCTGAGGAACTGGCATTCTCATGCATTTTTGATGGTAATTTGAAATAATACAGCCACTTTGAAAGTTTGGCATTTAAAAAAAAATGAAATATGCACCTACCTATGCGCCTAGCAGTCTACATATAGGTAATTTAGCAATAGAAAATAAAGCATATATCTATACAAAAACTTGTGTAAGGATGCTTATAGTTTTATTTATAATAGTCAAACACTACACTACATCAAAAACTAATGACGTAATGTCTGGTGATTAATAAAATAAAATAAAATAAAATAAAATAAAATAGTCAAACACTAGATACAACCCAAATGTTCATCAAGAAGTGAATGGATAGATAGTGTTGTGGCATAGCTATGTCACGGACTACTTTTCAACAATAAAAAAGGCATAAACTATTGATAAATGCTACAACATGGATGAATTTCAGAATAATTGTGCTGAATGAAAGAATTCAAGCAAAAGAAAGTACATACTGAATTATTCCACTTGTACAAAGTTCTAAGAAATGAAAATTTACGTATAGTGACTGAAAGCAGAACAGAGGTGGCCTGGGATAGGGTGGGGCAGAGAAGGGCTGGACAGAAGGATAGAGGGACACTAGGAAAGTTGTGGGAGTGATAGACATGGGCACTTTCTTGACTACAGTAATGGTTTCACAGGTATGCATACATCAAAACAGCAAATAGTATGCTATAAAAGTGTAGAGTTCATTTCATGTCAGCTAGACCTCAATACACCTGTTTAAAAAGATGAAAATAGTCTTAAATATAATTATGGCTTATAAAATGTTAATAGTTACCATTAACTATGGAAAGAATAATTCAGTTGAAACAATCATTTCTTCATATAGATCAGTAAAGGCAAACATGATGAATGAAGAATGAATTATCAGTAGTTGTGTTCATGTCACATTGCTCTTCCTTTCCTTACTGTACTTTCTCTAGTGATTTTTGCTATCTTTAAAAGTCATTTGAATTTAGCTTTCAATGACCATGACTTTGTTATTAAGAAATACCTTTAGGTCTGATCATTCTTGACAGCTTCACCTGAGTATCATCTCCCTGGTATCTCCCACCTATATAATTTCTAATCCCTGGAGGACCTGCTTTGGCCCACACTGGGATTTACCATTCCTAGATCCTTGCCAACTGAAGTGGCCTTGCTTTAACTACAGGGTATTTTGTGTTCTGACCCTTCCTTTTCAGCCTTGTTGTATTTCTTGTCCTGGTGTAACATTATTTCAGATGACATGGCTGGTAATTATTTCAGCTTTTATCTTCCTCCCACCCATCCTTCATTTGAAAGAGAACAGACTCCCTAACAGATACCTGAGAAGATATAAATGGGTCTCAGGCTTTGAGGTTCAGAATCACCTGGAAGGCTTGTCTAGATAGAGAAACCAGGTCCCACTCCCAGAATTTCTGATTCTGTAGTTTGGGGATGGGTTCAGAAATTTGCATTTCTAACTAGTTCCCAGATAACGGTGATGTCACTGGCCCCCAGCGGGGGGGGGGGGCAGGGGGTGCTACTTTGAGAACTATGCTTAAACACCACTGGCTTTGAAGTTGGATGGAACAAGGTTCAATCCCAGCTGCATGTCTGAAGGTAATTTATTTACTTTAGTCTCAGTTTGCTCCCTTGCAAATTAGCAATTATTATTGTTACCTCTTTATAGGATTATTGTAAAGATGAAATGTGTTAATATCTGCAAAGCACCTAGAATGCATGAGGATTTAATAAAGCTAGCATTACTCTTAGTAGATGAATTATCGTTATTAGACCACTCATTGAGAGGATATATGAGAAAAGACAAGTACTTCCCTCAGCATGTGCCATCCGCAGACATCTCTTTCTCTTTCAGTCTCTTAAGACTCATTGTTCCCTCACTTATCTATCAGGCACCCAGGCATTCTCTCTCTGGTCCAGTATCTTCCTACTGTCTCCCTGTTATCCCAGGTTTACTCTTCCCCACATTTAAACTCATTAGGCCTTTGTTTGATGACTTAGTCATCTGATAAGCCTAAGAGAACACATGTAGCTTAACTGGTGTCATTAGTACCTGGTGTTTCTCCCAGCGATTGTCCTCAAATTTTTAGTGACATCAGTTTTAGCAATGAAAGAAATCATGAGCGTGGAAGTGTTTGTGAATGTGTGTGTATGTGGACATGTACTTTGGCAGGCTGGAAGGGGGATACATTTCAGATGACACTGAATCAGGGGCTGATTGCTTCACTAAGCTCAGGGACCTAACTATTGCATTTACTGGGAGCTAAAACAGAATCCAATTAAGTTTTTTTGCCATCGACCTGCAGGAATTCTGGCTGGAAGGCTGCGTGCTCTATAACTGCAGCTCTCCTCCGCCGTTGCTTTTCATTCTTATCTGTCTCCACTCTTAAAGAAACTATCGAATCAAATCAAAGCAGACAGGTCAAAGCAAGCCGACACCAGGAACGCCACACCTTAATCACATGACATCAGGCCCTAGTGCCTACATCTTGCTCCTGTTTAAAATCCTCACACAGAAAGTTGGGAGTGAGGCAGGCTTTGGAGATTTGGATACAACCCTGCCGACCGTTTTGTTATTTAATGGTGTTGGAAACTAACTGAGCTTAGCCTTCCAGAAGACAGGTGTGTTGCTTTATGGCCTTTCTGCAGAACACATAAAAGTGACGGGTGAAAGGAAGGGAGGACTCAGGGTTGGCTGGTTATCTACCCTGACAAGCAGCAGCGTTTATGGGGGCTCTGTGCCATCACCTTGTACAAATGAAGCTCATGTAAGCAAAATAAGTATGCGTGCAGGAACCTCCCATTTCCCTTTTCTCAACTGAGGGGCATCCAACCATAAATATGTTTCAAAAGAGGTTTAACATTTCTTTTTTTAAAGATTTTATTTATTTATTTATTTGAGAGAGAGAGAGAGAAACAGCATGAGAGGGGATAGAGTCAGAGGGAGAAGCAGGCTCCCTGCTGAGCCGGGAGCCCGATGTGGGACTCGATCCCAGGACTCCGGGATCATGACCTGAGCCGAAGTCAGTCTCTTAACCAACTGAGCCACCCAGGCGCCCTAACATTTCTGATAAATTGATTTTAAGCAGCTCAGAGCTACTTAAATATCAGAGGTCTTACTGCAAGGGCTCCCTGCCTCAGCCACAGCAATCCTTGGAGAGTCTCCCAGTCACTATACGCTGGAAAAGACATTGGTTAGCAAGTTTCCTTTGTCCCTGTTTAAGCCCTACTTCTGATTTCTTTTCCAGTTGCACAGTCTGATTCCTAGAATTAAATATTATCCCCTGCAATCAGGTTTTCTCCCTTTGCCCCTGGGATCAAGTCCTATTTTCTGAATTTGTTTCATGTCTTCACATTAAGTGCAGTAGTTTTTACCAAATACTGACAAATCACATATTCAGTCAATGCTTGTGGCTTCTTTAACTGTTAAAAGGTCCAATCCCTATTGTTAGATAAAACATACCATTAAGGATAATATTAGCTAAAGTGTTATATTAATTTTTCACTAAAGTGACCCATTTGTTACATGCAGCCGGTTCTTAAGAAAAAGAAGCTTTAGGTATCTGTGGCAAGATCATAAAGCAGTAACATAGCAAACTGGACTCAGTTTCCCCTGGCAATCAGCCTGTCTCTACTAGATCACGTCAATGTTCCTCTCATCAATATATGTACCACTAATCTTGGTGGTAAACTAAAGCAAACTTAAATTAGGAAAGAAATCTTCTGAGGAGCACCTTCCTTCCCGTCAATGCAAAGCATCCTAGACTCTCCATAGGAAAACTATGGAAGACTAATACTTTTCAAAAGTAACTAAGTTTAAAATAACTCAAAGAGGGGCGCCTGGGTGGCTCAGTTGGTTAAGCGACTGCCTTCGGCTCAGGTCATGATCCTGGAGTCCCGGGATCGAGTCCCACATCGGGCTCCCTGCTCGGCGGGGGGTCTGCTTCCCCCTCTGCCCTCTTCCCTCTCGTGCTCTCTGTCTCTCATTCTCTCTCTCTCTCAAATAAATAAATAAAAAATCTTTAAAAAAAAAAAACCCTCAAAGAATCAAATTTCCTATTTAATTTTAGCTCTTCTAAAGGCACAATATGGGGGTTTATTTATTTATTCAAAAACATATATGTATACCTACCACATGTTGTAGGTAGTGGGGATACAGCAGCAGACAAAAATTGTTGCCTGTGTGGAGTTTATGCTGGTGTGAGGAGGTGGGGACAAGCAAATAATAAGTAAGATATATACTATGCAGATGATGATAGGTGTGATGGAGAATGAAAAAGCAGGGAACAGGAGTGGAAAGGGGTGGTTTGGTTGTTACGTTATAGCCCCCAAAACCATATGGGGAAGAGAGTCTGGGGGGATGAGCAACCCAGAGTTCTGGGTCTCTTCACTAATGACAAGGGATGTAGAAAGACCAGGAGGCTTGGTCTTTTCTGCAAGAAAGGGAATCTGGGAATCTGTGCCTCAGGGATAAGTCTGTCAGAGACTCCTGCTCCAGGCCTCTGAAACTTCTGAGAAAGAGAGTCCAACCTTCCCAGAGGCCCTCCAGGTTCATCCTGCCCAAGTGCTTCTGAAGACATTCAAATTCAAAGGTCAAGGGATACTATTTAAATTACAACCTTGTTTTATTTTTATCTGACTGTGCAACATTGACACTAATTAGTGAGGGGGAAAGTGGTGTGGGTGTTGGGACACAGCTCGCTCTGGGCCTCTCTGACAATCCTGAGCTTCTACCTGCCAATGTGGACATGAGAGGAAGAAGGACAACTTCGTAATGTGTCTATATCAGAGAGGAGGCTTGGAGGAAGCAAGATTCTGTACCTTAATTTGTGCTTTTATGGTCAGCAGTGACCTATTGGTCTCTCTGGATGCCTCTCAGAGCTATGTGGATGGGTGGGTTGTAGAAGAGCTCGGGGGTCATTGTGGACTGCTGGACTCCACACCCTTGAGATGAGCAGCTGTACTATACCCTCAGTGAAGCTCTCCCATGGCCAATGACTTAAGCCTTCCTTAGAGAGATAAGATTATTTCTAGGAGTTCATGGATCTTGGCAAGACTAAATGCTTTGGCTTCCCAGCCAGACCCTAACCCCACTTAATTACTCCTAGAATCAAATCCAGCTCCCATGGAACCCATCAGTGATCCCAATTGCCCTTTTACCATCATCCCTGGTTCATAGAAGTATCTTAATTAGAGATTACTATATACATTCCTAGAAGTCAGCAATATTCTATAGAAAAGTAACTGAAGAGAGGCTCAAGAATAAGAGAGAAGGTGGGGTTAAGAATAGAAATGCACAGTCAGTTCTGGAAGATATATTCAACACTCTGCCAAACTACTATTTTTGAGCCAGATTATCTTTTAGGTTATACAAATGTTTAGCAACAAGACATTCAGTACGTGTGTGTTCATTACCCTTCCTCCAGTCTCTCATGCACCCCGTGGGATGGTGTGCTGAACTGTATTCATGACACTTGCGAAGGAGTGCATGCGACTCTGTTCTCAAGGGAGCAAGTGTGTGCTTTGTGGGATGACCGAACTCATTCCAAATATTTATGTAGGGAAAAAATAGTCTCTAAGCATTTCCTATATGATGAGGAGGAAACACAGAGAAAAAGTTCATGTTTCTGAATGAGTTGGCCTTCTTTCTTTCATTTTCTAAAGGGCCGGGTATCCCTGATAATTAAAGAAAAGATGTGATTAGCAGGAAATAAATGTGGCATTAATTTTCATTGTGTCAACATTGTAAAATAATGTTTTTGAAATCTAATTTGCTGATGAATTAAGAGGGAATCCTGTTGGTTTAAGACAATGTAAATATAAATATTTCCCTTCATATTTTGGAGGAATCTTTATGAAAGCAATAGGAAATTATTGTTTGTGGCTCATTAAAGTAGCTACTTATAATTACTATGTTTTGACATCTACTTTATACCAATATGATAATTCTGACCTTCAGTTAAGGAGTCAATGAAATGCAGACTTTAAAACTGCCTTTCATAGGCTGTTCTTTCATCATGAACTATTTCAGGGGCTCTGTAGCAAATGGATATGTGCCATTGCCAGAAAATTTTTCACCTTCCGTGTGTTTGTTTTATGTATGTTTCACCTGTTACTAATTGTCTACCTAAGAGGAAGTGAGAAAATATCAAATTAAGGTGAAAGACTTGCATCCAACTTTCAGACTTAAAAGGCTGATTTTGGGGGCGCCTGGGTGGCTCAGATGGTTAAGCGTCTGCCTTCGGCTCAGGTCATGATCCCAGGGTCCTGGGATCGAGTCCCGCATCGGGCTCTCTGCTCCTTGGGAGCCTGTTTCTCTCTCTGCTTCTCTCTCTCTCTCTCTCTGTCTCTCGTGAATAAATAAATAAAATCTGAAAAAAAAAAAGGCTGATTTTGGGAAATAGCTTCATGAAAATGTAAATGGAATATTTTAGCAATTGCCCTAATAATTAAGTGAATATTTTGCATTGCCCTAATAGGTGCATAAACTGGGTGATGAGATTTTCTAAACACTTTATAAAGAATCTCATAGTTGTAGGAGTTGAAAGTCAAATGGTAGAATTATTAGTTAATTGATGGAGTACAAATTTATAACAAGGAATCATAGTGCCATTTCAAGTAAGTGACACATCATCGATTATTATTAAATTATAAAAACAGTGAGAAAGGATTGTGCATGATCTTTTTAAAGAATTTGTCTATTTTCTGTTTTAAACTGTAATTGTAAATCACAGGGATGATGCATGTTTGTTATAGGAGATGTAAAAACAAGAACAATGTAGGTTAGCAAAGGGAAGAAAGTAGAAATCCTCTATTATCCTACTCGATGGATTTAAGTACCACTAACATTTTGAAGTATTTCTTCCTGTCTTTTTCTATATGTATGATATATTTTCTTTTTAACAAAAATAGAGTCACATTTGCATTGGTTTCTGGACCATAGTTTAATTTAATAATATACTTTGAACATGTGCTTTGTGTCTATGGGGAATGTCCTTAATTTTTTTCTATAATATTATTTTGTAATACTTCCTTAGTAGTCAGTCTATGTAGATATACTGTGGTTTTTTAAACAACCACATTATTGTTAAATATTTAGGTTTCAGGTTTTCCATATTATGCTATTATGAATGACTGTGTAATATCTCATTATATACATCTTTATATACTTATCTGATTTTTTTTTATCACTTTCTAAATGTGACATTGATGGATCAAAGTCCTGAACACTTCCATTGCCCTTCAGTGAGGATGTATCAGTTTATACTCCTACCAGTAAGGCTCGAGAATGCCTGTTGCATTTTACGTTCCCCAAACTGGACATTATCTTCTTTGTTACTTAATTTGCATTTAAATCTTTCCTGTTACAGATTTTTGTTTGTTTGTTTTTATGTTTAGGAAGACCATTCCTATCCTGAGAATAAGTTAATGTTTACAGTATTCTAAAAATTCCTTAATGATATCATTTTTTTTTTATATTTTGATCTTTAATCCAACTGAAACTTTTCTATAATGGATGAGACAGGAATGTAATTTCACTTAAAAAAATGATTAACCTTTATAATATATTTTTAGAATAATACATTCTTTCTCCAGATACTTGGATGGCACCTTAATTGTATACCAAATTGTGGGCTAATTTCTAATTTTCTAATCTATTTATGTTTATTTTTATTCCATTATTATACTGTTTAAAATTATTATATCTTTATACATTAGTTTAATATATCTGGTAGATTGAATTGCCCAACCTTACCAAGTACATTCTTAAATTTTCCAAGCTTTGTCAACTTACAAAAAAAAAATTACATCATATACAAAATTTGATAAGATTTCCATTTAATTTATCATTAGAGAAATAGCAACCTAACAAATTTGAGTTTTCACATTTAGAAATTTGGTATATTTCCTTATGATTTTTTGAATAGTTCTTAGTAAGTTTTTGTGATTTTTAAACTATATGCATATATATATCCTGCAAATACTAATATTAATGTTTTTTCTTTAAAAACTAGCCTATAATCTGTTGATGCTAAATACATTTATTTTCACAATTTTGAACCATGTGAAATTAAAGCTTAAAAATGTATTACATGAGATGAAAAAAATAAAGGTAAATGGAAGCTAATTAAATTGCAATCCAATACAGATATCTCAATGCGTATTTAAAGGAAGAAGTAAGTTCTTTTTTTAATTGTCAACTAATAACATGTCAAAAGAAAATTTATATCTATAGTTATTTTTACAAATTTTCTAATCATTTTTTATTATCGTAAAACTTGAAATACAACATAGGAAATTAACAACAACACTGCTTGCTCATTTGCCATTTCAAATAACTATAAATAGAAATAGAATTTCTGAGTAAAAGTTACATATACTATAATTTTGATACATATTGTCAAGTTTCCTTCCATGGGGATGTGCCAATTTATACATCCACCACCAACAGGAGAGTTTGCCTGTTTTACCACAGTATCAAGAATAAAGTAGGTCATTAAATTTTAGGATTTGTGCCAATGTGTAAGTAAAAAAAAAAAGCCATAAAATTTTCATTTGTATTTTTTTCTAAAATTTGGACAATTTTTCATATGTTTTAGAAAATTTATTTCATTTTTTTTGGTGGAATGACTTTTGAAATTCTTTGCCCATTTTTAAAATAGAATTGAAACTTTTTTATTTCATTTTTTTTTGGTGGAATGACTTTTGAAATTCTTTGCCCATTTTTAAAATAGAATTGTTGGTCTATTTCCTATCAATTTCTAAGAGATCTTTATGTATAAGTGAGATTAACCCTTTAGGATATAAGTGATAATTTATAATTAAGATTTTTAATTTTTTTTACAGTGGTGTTTTGTTTTTGTTTTGCCAGGTGGAGATTTTTGTTTGTTTTTAAAATACAGCCACTTTAAGAGTACAAATCAAATCATCCAGGTTCTCTTCTTGTACTGTTTTGGAAAATAAGTTTATATATAAATCTTTGTTGCATTCAAAAATTTCCTGAGTTTCAGATAAAGTAGAAGTTTAAAATTATTTCTTTCAGACAACTATCCAGTTGTTCTAACACCATTCCTTTACAAATTATCTTTTCCCATTGATTTGAAATAGTACTTTATCTGTCATATACCAAATTTTCATGCGTTGCTAGGTCTATGAACTCTATTACATTTCGTTGATATTTCAGCATCATATACCAGTGCCACAATTTTATTTTAGTGATACATATATTTCTTGTGTGTGTGTGTGTGTGTGTGTGTATGTGTGTAGAGAGAGAGACCTGTATATTTGTTTTGTACCCTGTTATCTTACTGAATTGTCCTTATAGTAGTTTTCAGTCTATTTTCTTGGGTTTTTCAAGTATACATACAATCATATCACATGATTCTTTTCTAATATATTAGCTAGTTCATATCTACTCTCTATCTGAAACTTTAAATTATAGTGGGCATCCTTGTCTTTTTCCTAACTTATATTGAGAATGCCTTTACTGTTTACCTATTAAACACAATTCTGTCTTTTTGGACTGAGGTAGATAAATTTTATCATGCAAAAATTATCCACTTGGTCTAATTTTATCAAGAATTTTTGTTAATAGCTTTCGCTGATTTGTGTCTAGTATCTTTATATATGGAAATAATATCTTTTTTTCCAGTTTGGAAATAGGATAAGTTATATTAATGTATTTCCTAATATTGAACTCTTTTTGTAAACTCCACTTGGTCAGGATGCTTAATTATTTTAATCCTCTTCTAGATTCTTTTTGCTAACACAAATGTGCAGTACCATTCCCACAGTCTCTGAAAACGCAATTTTTTCCCATGAATTTGATACCAAAACTCAGCTGGTATTAAAACCTGATTTGAGATCGTATGAGACTCTGTATTTATTTAGTCTTGGTATGATTATTATATTTCTTGTTGTAGAAATGTCCATGTGATTGAAGAATGCTGACCTAGACCCACTGGCCATGTAATATACTATATGATATATGAACTCTGTTCTCTTTGTAAAATCCACAACCCAAGGGTTTTAGATTGAGGATTTTGTATCTTATTAGTTCCCTATTACTAATTATAAGTTGCCCTCCACTTATTTTCTTAATTTGAATTCTTTAGTTTGTATCAGTGTGATACTCCAGAAAAAAGAAAATTCTGTAAGAGTTTAACATTAGAATTCTTTTATTTAAAGGTTTGATACAACCTTTTAAATTATGAAAATAAAATAGTTTTTTTTGAAAATTCATTCAGTAAAGAGGCTTATAAAATAAAACACCAAAGTTTTTTGCTTCTACCTTTGCACTTTTATTCTTAGTTACTCTTCAGATCATTGGATCACTATTAAAAATTTGGCATGTGTTCTTCCAGAACTTTCCTTATGCCTCATACAAAAACAACAAGGGAGGGTTTAAAATTTTTTTTTAGAAGTCTGATTTATTAAGCTGAATAGCTTTTTATATTTTTTGAACATTTGCATTTTGTGAGCTGTTTGTATACTTTTCTATTGTTTTTATTATCATCAGTCTGTAAAGGTTCAATGTTTTAAAGAGATTAGCTTTTGTCTTTCCCCCCTTTACCTTCTCACTTTTCCCTAAAAGCAACCATTGAATCATTACTAATGGTCTCCTGTGTATCTACTTAGCTCTTTTCCTATGTACATGCAAATTTTAGTATCTACTTAAAATTGTATATATATATATTTTTTAAGATTTTATTTATTTGACACAGAGAGACAGGAAGAGCAGGAACACAAGCAGGGGGAGTGGGAGAGGGAGAAGCAGGCTTCCCGCCGAGCAGGGAGCCTGATGCAGGGCTCGATCCCAGGACCCCGGGACCATGACCTGAGGGGAAGGCAGACGCTTAACGTCTGAGCCACCCAGGTGCCCCTTAAAATTGTATATTAATTAAAATGTTTTAAATGTATATCACTTAAAATGTATGTATTATATGTAAAATACATTTTAGTATATTATGCATAATATATAGTCTACTATACATTCCCTGCTTATTTTATATAGCAATAAAAAAAATGCCAGTAGGGCCTTTTTATTTATTTATTTATTTATTTATTTATTTATTTATTTATTTATTATTATTTTTTAAAGATTTTATTTATTTATTTGACAGAGAGAGAGATAGCGAGAGCAGTAACACAAGCAGGGGGAATGGGAGAGGGAGAAGCAGGCTTCTTGCCGAGCAGGGAGCCCGATGTGGGGCTCGATCCCAGGACCCTGGGATCATGACCTGAGCTGAAGGCAGACGCTTAACGACTGAGCCACCCAGGCGCCCAAGGGCCTTTTTAAAGGCTGCAATATATTTCATTTGTCCATTGAAGGACTATTAGGTTTTCTCCCACCGTCTTGCTCTTAAAATGTAGTAAAAATGCAGTACATGAATGTGGGGAAAAGTACAAGAGGAGGGATTTCTGACTTCAAGTTTCATGAAACTTTTGATGGACAGTACCCTCTTAAAAGTTGTTTCTACTTTTCACACCCCTTTTTAAAATACCTTTGCAGATTGGGGGTATTATGAATTCCAAGTTATGATCAATACAATATTGGTATCTCATTTTTACCATTTTTATGTCCCTGGTCCTTGTGAGGTTGGGCATGTTTTCATATACATGTTAGACGTTTGGTTTTCTTCTGTGAGTTTCCTTTCTGTATTCTTTGCCCATTTCCTTCCCTATAGAGTTGATTTTCTGTCATTTATTTCAAGGAGCTCATCGTATATTAGGGATCTTAACAATTACATGTGTCACATGTTTGCTCCCAGGCACCTGTAAAGTCTCTCTCACTTTTGTGTACTGCCCATCCCCTCCGTTGTCTTCTTCCTTTCCATTTTCTCTTTTGCCTAGTCGATTTCCTGCCTTATTTGTGTCAGTACTAAACTAGAAGGGAATAAGGGACAAGGAATTAAATATTTGAATAGGGCCTTCATTTTAGCTAAAAAGGATATGGAACCTTCTCACTTAGTGTGTATGGAGGATTTTGTGGGTGCTTCCTGTCTATTCCAATTTTTCACAAAGTGACTTCCTTCAGAACCATTAATAATGACTAACTATATATCCCAGTGAAAACAGGGAACTCACTGACATACTGGCTGATCAAATGTAAAAAATACAGCTAGTCATTTGGATATTCTAGTGAACAAATATTTTGTCAATAAAATATATTTTCATTGACCAAATATTTGAAATATTTATATGATGCTCCAAACTAGAATTTTTTTTAAGCAAATGCTGTGCTACTTTACCTTTTTATACTATAAAGACAGAAAACCATAAAGAATCTTCATTAATTCACTTAGAAAGGACTCAGGCTGAAAGATAGGTCAAAGTAACACAATCTTGGGGAAAGATGGGCAGTTAGGAAATGTCATATTTTTCAGGAAGGCATTTGGATTGCTAGCTCTTGCAGAGATATAGAGGAGGGAGAAGCAAAGGCTTAATCATATTTTAAAAAACAATAAATTCCTTTGTCAATTCCCCCCAGTCCTCGCCAAATAAAAAAGTACCTTCCTCTTTCTCCTCTTATTTTTTCTGTGCCCAATCATTCACATTGTCCCTGAATGTTTCTTGTTTTGTTTGCTCTTAAGTAATCTGAGAATGAAGATTTTTATATTAGCTGAATATTGAGTTTTAAGGTCAGGTGTGGTAAATTCTATCATTTTAAACTTTTGTTTTACATCTTTATAGCCTCTTGTTCTTGGCAAGTTATAATTCAGGAAGGCAGAGAAATTGATATTAGTATGCAAAAGCAAAGTATTTGGCAGCCAAGATAATCAGCATTTATGCAAACTAAAAATGTTCAACATTTATGAAGATTTAAGAAATGTAGAAAATGTTATAGGGCTGTTTACAAATTAAGATTTATTGCCTGCATCTTGAATCCATAGGGTACGTTTTTATCTTTTTTTTTTTTAATCTAAGAAATTAGTGGCACACTTTAAGAGTTTACACTATAATAGGCAAATTAATCTTGTCGTATAGAATGAAAAAGGCTTACCATGTGTTGGAAATTTAAGAAATTGTTCCAATTGTATTCTGTCATAATAAACATCTACCCCTTCCCTCCCCCCATCTCTGCTTTTCCACACATGGGTCATCTGTTTCTGTTTTCTGGGCTAAGCTTACAATGAGAGCAAGCAAGATGGGGCTCCGTCTGTTCTCTCAGTAAAAGTACCAGTATCATTGGTGGTCATAAGGATTCTTCAGTGATCCTTAATATGCTTTTCTTTGACAATGATTATACTTCAATTTTTGGGGACAAGTGACTAATTAGTGTCATATAAAAAAAGATAATATGTCATTATGCTACAATCAGAGTTTGTCTTTCTAGTAAGTCCAATTCAGGTTCATTTCCCTTATTAAAAAAAGAAAAAAGTTTGCTTGGAAATGGCAAAAAGGAACAGAAACTATAGTGTGTCATGAACAAAATTCTGGAAAACTTAACTAATCTTGTTCTCTTAACATGTTTTTCAGGAATATAATGAGTGACTAATCAAATAATTGAACAATTAAAGTCCATTTATTATATGATGTTTTTATACAAAGAGGGTTTCATTTGAAGATAAATTTCTACTCTGGCACATGGAGAGAAGTTGAATAATCTTGGGTGACATCAAATTAAAGGTGATTAGTTGTAGTGGATGATGTGACCTTTGATGTAGACATTAATTCTGGATATATTATAGGTTTTGGTGTGGGGTCACTAGGAGGATGTGGTAGTGTATGTGTAAACCCTGCGTTTTAAATATAGGGTCTAGTATGCTTTCAATCTGTGGGTTTTCTAAGTATGCCCAGATGAGAGTTCTTAACTATAAGCATAATTTTGTTTACCATAAATGTGAAACAAAGCCAACCAGGGACACCTAGGGAAGAGAGGATCCTCAAGGACCTGTTTAGACAGTTGCTTCTAGAAAAAAAACAGTCTTCAGTCAAAGACTTGTCAATCCTATTTTTAAAGATTGATTAGGTAGCTGATTTTTTCCTCCTTCTGTCCTTGGAGAAAATGAAAAATAACAGGTCCTCTTCCACTTTAGACTAAACATTCATATACTTTATGACAGTTAGGTCTCCCTTGAGCTTTCTCTTCTTCAGGACAAATTATGCTCCTTGAATCTGTCCTCATAGGTCCTATTTTTCAACCATTAAATCATCTTATTGTTCTTCCCTGGATCTTTTCCAGTTTCTTCAAAATCCTCTAAAAAGTATAAAGTCTTAAATTATATATCTTTACATATATTAGATAGGTTAGGACTTCAGGATGATATTTATTTCCACCTTCTAAGTCAGAAAAGATGGTCACTATGACACAGGTCAGTTGGATGAGAGGAATAAGAATAAAGAGAGAAGGCAAGTGAGCAGTTGAATATTCAACTCACTGGATTCATATGATCAGAAATAGTAAAACTGTGTCTGCAAAAATGTCATGTGTTCTTCCTAAGTCCTTTGGAAGACACTAAAACACAAAAATTATTATAAAAACAACCAGAACTGCTTTTGTTTTTTCTTTAAACAGATACCTCTTTTTCCTATTTATAATTCTATAAAGAAAAAGATTAGCAGGTGAATTAACGTAATGGCAAGTTCAGGACAAAAAAAAGAGGTGGGTGATAGAGGAAGATGAGCACTTGCTAACTCAAGGAGGGGCACAGGTATTCAGCATTAGACTGACCTCAGCTTAATTAAGAGCTACAACCATTTTTCAAGCAGGTATTAATGACAGGAGGGGGCATTTGTGGATTGTTAGCTAGCATAGCATTATTTTTTTGGTAGTACATGACTAGTAGAAAGAACATGATACTAGCTTTGCTGATATGCTGTCCTGGGTCTGTGGCATTGGATTGTCTTCTCTGTGGCATCACCTTGATTTTGAGTGACCAGCATGATCAGCGTACTGTAGGCATTTCAACCTCTCTATTCCTTAGGGCCAAAAAAGAACCCATAATCTTATAAACTAAGCTCTCAGCTGTCTAATTACTATGAAAGTAAGATTCCAGTGTAATAAAAACCTAGAATAAAAGCCCTAAATCTTCTAGTCTTTCTTACTTCAACTTAAGTGCATTAATGATTGAATTCTGTATTTCTTTAATAATTTAACTTTAAATCTAAAGTTTTCTCTCAGCCCAAAGCAAAATACCTGGCACTTACCCTACTCTCTCTCCTGGGTTATGCACCATGAAATGGGGTGAACTGCTTCATAGCCTCCCCAAGAGAGAAATTAAGTCATTACAAAAAGGTGGTTCTGTGTTCTTTCCAATATCCTCCCTATAAATCAACAGTAAATAATAGGGATCACAACAAAGTCAGCTTATAAGAGATTTAATTCCCCAGATGGAAAGCTTCATGATGCACCCATTGCTGGTTTATTTTCATGTTAAGGTGGGATAAAAATATAAATTTGCCATGCCCATATTGAAGAACCCCAGGCAGATCTTAGAGGGCTCTTGCATCGAATGGTGGGCAGTGGTGAAATATTTGCAGTTCGCACTAACCCCTCTTGGAAAGCTAATGCAGTATGGTCTTACCATTTTTGCAGACAGGACAACATTGTTCTGGTTCATAGACTGGGTTGACACACTCAGGAACTGCGCAGTCTGCTACAACACAGTGAACTTCATTGCTGGGCTCACAGCGACACCATTCACATGGAGAGGGCTAGGAACAAATCTAAAATTAGCCCCTTTTCTCCTATAACTTAATGCTTTGCACATTCATATGCTGTCAGAAGATAAAACATCAGTGTTTATATTGGCTTTACTGTATTAACTCCATTTACCACGTGTATGATTCATTCTTCCCCAATGGAAAGCAACCTGGAAATCCAAGCCACAGTGGGTCGCCGTGTGCCACTCAGGTTGCCGTGAGCAATTGGAGCAAATTGGATGACTCTTCCTATGACTTATATTCCTACTTTCCGAAGAAATGTTTGGACAACTAGTATGTCACCTCCTGGTTTGGTTTCCAGAGGTACTGATTGCTCTGCCTTCCTCTGGTAAACAGGAATGATACTGGACCATGTGAAATAAGTTTTTGCCATTTGTCACTTTTTTTTCCCCCAAGAAAGACAAAGATTACTGAGAAAAAAGAAAATGGTAAATGGACATCCTTACCCTTTGTAGGAACTCTTTTCCAAGCTAACCTAGACTCTAAATGGCTTTTTTTCCAGTATGAATTTTAGAAGAGATTGCATTTGGGATCCAAACACCCAGGTACTGCCTCTTGAAAGATTTAGTGAATAACTTTCATCTTGCCTGCTTGCTGTTATGAATGAACTGAAATGATTGACTTAAAAAGCCACTACTTAAGAGTCAAAGACTCTAAAAATGGAATTGAAAAGTGATTAATTTAGAGGGGGGAAAAAGGGCAGAAAACAATTTTTGACTCAACAGTACTTACCAGCCATGAGTGAGTTTGAGATTTTCTGTTTCTTTTCTAGAAACTGCCTAATACCACAAATCATTTCAAGCAGTGACCACTCTGTGACTTTCTCAAGTTCTCAAGTTCTAGCTCTCCTTTCTCATGAAACAGAGGCTTGGAATTCTGGAATAAAAAGTTGGAGGTCTTGGAAGTTATACAGGTCTATATTTCTCAAATCATGCCATTTGTTCTGAGAAAATTCTGCCTCTTGTCCTGTGCCACGGGACTATATTTCCTCTCTTGCAAACTGTGTTAATTAAAGCTCTCTGCTTTTGTCTCAGTGGCTAATGTCCATGTCAGCTCTTATTTCTTCTTGAACCTGACTATTTGGATAATATCAATGCTTCTTGACTCAGGTAGTCCGTGGGGGTGAACATCTTTCAACAAATTATTTTCAAATTAATTTTACCTTTGCCTTCTGCTTAAAGAATGATAGTCTGGCTTTCAATTATTTTACTTTCAAATTTAGTGGGAATAAGAGAATTAGACATAGAATCTGTCAGAAAGTATTGCTATTTCTTAACATGGTCAATAAATTTATTGAAGGGTACAGTTAAGCTCTTTACTGTGTGGTAAAATGGGTTAAGTGTCTCAACGGAATCTGTTGGATCATCTTAAGGGCTGGGATTTTCCTGGAGCTACTCTACTGAATAATCTCAGTAAACTAAGGAAAAGATTTGATACTACAGCTCATTATTTGTTGGAGAAAATGTGAGAAATACTGTGAGAAAGGAAAATTCTTGCTGCTCTCCTGTTCCTTATTTTTCAAACCCCATTGTGTTATTAAATCTCCAAGCAAAATGATCCGAAGATGTCCCCCTTTCCTTGATTAATTGCAAAGAAGTATTTTTGCATGGCCTTCTGAAGTACAGCAAGGACTTGGCCTGCATTTATCGCTAATATGAGAGAAAGTAGGAACCACTAATCTCACTTCCACACCCTGCCCTCCCACAGCTGTGACTCTTTGTTCTTGCTGGTTCCTTTCTTGCTGAAGGAGGGGCTGATCTGTACAACTCTAGTGGACTGATTCTGGCATTAAAAATCCCCAAGAGCCCCTAAATTTTCCAATGCAAAATGTTTACCTCAAAGTAACTGTGGCCTTTGAGAAAGATTTATTGGACTATTAGAGTCCCAACTGATAAAGACACCATTCTGATTCAAACAATATTTTTTGACATGATTAACTACTGGATATCATGTCAAACAATTTACCTATATCAACTTATTTCTCATAATAATGCTATGAAGGAAGATTTGTTATTATCTCCATCCCACAGATGAGGACATAGGCTGAGAGAGGGTCAATAACTTCCCCACTCCTGCAGGTTAAGATAGAGGCAGGATTTGAACCCAGGCAGCAGACCTCCTATACCATACTGCCAGTGAGAGCAAGAATCACTATTCTGGGTACTCCCATTGGAATAGTTAATTTTCCAGTGCTTTCTACCCTTCTCCATGCACACCAGATCCAGAGGAATAGCCATTAGGAACTGAATAATTGATTTATGGAAGATATGTACCTCTGCTAAGAAAGAGAATTTCACTAGGATATTTAGTGCATAAAGAGATTATCATGGAACCATAGAGCTTTTTAACCTTCTGCAAATGTAAATTAGTAAGAAAAGTATAGTAGGTTGAAGTTACGTCGCCACGAGGCTCACGTTCTTGGGAGCGTTGGCATCTTTAGCCTGGTAACTATACTCATGGGTATCTGGGAGAAGCACAAACAGATAATGGTCCAGTAAGGACCCAGGGGCATCTGTGGGAAGCCAGTGGAGACTGGATGTGTGTGCACTGGAATTCTGAGAAGTGTTCTGAGGAAGAGCTAGGACTACAAGCCTTGGTGATAAAAGTACACCTGATCTTTGAAGGGATCTTGCATAATGAGAAACATAAACTCGGGAAGTAAGAATGTCACCCTAGCCGCTGAGTGACATTGTCTTTGAGTCCTCCTCTGACCATGACTTTATTCATATGCCACACCCTTCCTGGCCCAGAATCTCTTGTCAGAAACGTGTCATTTCCTCTTTTGTTTTCCTTAAGTTGTTTTGTTTTGTTTTCAAACCTGTTTCAGTCCGTTTCTTCTTATTCTCAATCTCCATGTGTGCTCCACCCCCATTCTGAACACTCAATCAGATTTAACCCATTGACCTCATTCCAAAGGCCCTTCTTTCCTCTCCAACCTTATCAGGACTTTGCCTTCACGAGTTCATCAGTTCAGACGCCAGTGATTTTTTTGCCCACCTTGACTTCCTCTACTGTCCCTGCTTTCTCCTACTCTTCTGCTTCTCCCTCTCCCACTCCCCCTGCTGTGTTCCCTCTCTCTCTGTGTCTCTGTCCAATAAGTAAACAAAATCTCCTACACTTCTGAAAAGACATTGCCTAAGCAGCAAGAAGTCCCTGGGAGTGAGCAGTATGCTCCCTTGACATTAAGTTCAGTTTAAAAATCCTTCCCACCGAGGGGCGCCTGGGTGGCTCAGTTGGTTAAGCGACTGCCTTCGGCTCAGGTCATGATCCTGGAGTCCTGGGATCGAGTCCCACATGGGGCTCCCTGCTCGGCAGGGAGTCTGCTTCTCCCTCTGACCCTCCTCCCTCTCATGCTCTCTGTCTCTCATTCTCTCTCTCTCAAATAAATAAATTAAAACAAAAACAAAAACAAAAACTATGAACAGAGTTGGAATTTCTTTAAGAATTTTAATACTACTGAAGCAAATAGAAAACCGGATGCATAAGGCACCTGGGTGGCTCAGTCGATTAAGTGTCTGCCTTTGGCTCAGGTCATGATCCCAGAGTCCTGGGATCGAGCCCCACATTGGGCTCCCTGCTCAGCGGGGAGTTTGCTTCTCCCTCCGTCCCTCCACCCTGCTCATGATCCCTCTCTCTTTCAGGCTCTCTCTCTCACATAAGTACATAAAATCTTAAAAAAAAACCCGGATGTGTAGATTTTTTTTTAAGTAACAACCTCAGTTTGTCAGCAAATGTGTATGATGTTATCATTTGAGTAATAAGTTAAATAATAGGTGTTCTGGCTTTGTCTGAGAAGTTGGTATTTTGATAATACATTCTGGAATATTATTTCTTGGGTGTTAACCACTTTATGTTTCTTGAAAATAAACATTTTTATCCAGGTGATTGTAAAGAGTCCACATAGCTTTGCTCATGTAAATATAATAAACTCAGATTCAGAAATAAGATATGTGAATTTAAAAATTATTTATTGACTCTATTAAATTTGTATTATATATAAGATAAGGTATATAAAGTATACCAAGATGAACTATATATCTAGCCTGCCCTTAACAAATGCCAATCTAGAAGAGGAGCTAAGATATCTATAGAAATAAATTTTGATTTTGTAAAACAAATGATTTTTTATAAAAATAACTGATGGTATTATTATAATGGAGGACAGAATTATTGGAGTTAATCTATTTTTATTTGTATTTATTCTAAGCCTAATGTATAACACAAGGATATTGCAAAGCAGTTGAAATACCCAATCTAAAATTATTAATTATCAAGTACAAAAAAAGTTCACTCAGTCTTGAAATTTACCATTATAATTGCAACACAACAGTGAGATCATATTGATTTTTTTTCTTTAAAAATATTTTTTCCTAGGGGTGCCTGGGTGGCAGTTAGTTAAGCATCCCACTCTTGGTTTTGGCTCAGGTTGTGATCTCAGGGTTGTAGGATTAAGCTCTGCTTCAGGCTCCATGCTCAGCACGGAGTCTGCTTAAGTTTCTCTCTCCCTCTGCCCTTCCCCCTCCTCAAATAAATCTTTAAAAAATATTTTTTCCTAAAAAAACTGTTTAAAAATATTTTTCAAGAGCAGGCACCTCTACAATTATATGCTGTCTATTCTAATAAAGTGATGTTATATAGAACCAATTTTTTCCTGAATATTTTCAAGGAATTTCATGACAATAAAATGCAGCTTTTTCTGAAATATGAAGAATAGCATATGGAAAAATAAACTATAGATAAGGAGAATGTAAGCAAAAATATCTTTCTTTAGTTGCAGTCACAGATGTATTTTTTTTTTTAAATAGGCAAAACATACTTATTAAGGAAATACCAGCATGGATTTAAGAAAAAAAGAAAGGATGCTTTAGTGGTCTCTACGGTCTTCAAAGGAGAACCCAAAGGTATAGATGAAGGCTAGAGGATTCACAATGAAGTAAAGATTTTGATAAAGTGTCACACCTATTGTTGCATGAATAGCTTAGGAAAGCAGCAGCCTTTAGCCCTTCACTGATAAGCTGGATTGACTTTGGGCTTTGGTACCAAAAAAAAAGGCCCTTGACGGTGAACAGAATATTTTGTCTAGAGCCTCTATATCTCCATGCTAAGGATGCTCTACTTATCACCTATTTATGCAATAAGAAAAAAATGAGCAACTGTATAGCTTCAAAACTTTCCTGTCGACACCAAAAAGAACAGATTGTTGATATCAGTTAAAAGCCAGTCATCTACAGTAGCATTAAAACAGGGCCATGTGTGCGTGGGGGAGAATACATCACTGTTAGAATTCTACAACCTGAAAGACTCAGTTCTATTCTATGAGAAACACTGAAAGGAGGTGCCTTGCATGGATGTCACTGGACTCATGGCTCTTCAGGGTGTAGGAGGTGAAAGTTCTAGGCCTGCAACCACCAAATCCATTTGTATTGGGAGTGCCAATCAGATTGTTACTTCAGAAGTCTCTCTCTGCCATCGTCTCAGGATTTCTCTGGGCAAAAATTTACTAAAAGTTGAAGTCTTTTCTTCCTTTTCCATTTGCTGGCAACATTGTACTTTTATATGAAGAGGTAGTAATTAAAAATTAATGTAGTGAAGTATTTTATAAGTGCTAATATTAAAATATGTTAATTTCCAATTTTAAGTCCAAACAGCAATTTCCTTTTGAATTTTATATTTCATTATTTGATGCTTAATTCATAGCTTACCTCATTCCACAAAAATATGTTGAGATGGCTTATGGGCAATAAAATGAAAGTATATTTTAATTAAAAATATCTTGACTGAGTAATGTCTTGATAAGCCTTTTGACTTTGGTATGTATTTTTTGGATGTAAAGCTCAGCAGAAGCAGTCACAATTTTGAAACTGTGTGTAAAAATGGCTAGTGCTGGGGCTCTTGGGTAGCTCAGTCAGTTGAATGTCTATTGATTTTGGCTCAGGTCATGATCTCAGGGTGGTGGGATTGTGCCCTGAGTCAGGCTCCACACCCTGATTCTCTCTCTTCCTCTGCCCCTCCCCTGCTCACTCTTTCTCTCAAAAAATAAAAAAATAGATGGCTAGTGCTATTGCTCAATGCAATTTGGCCATATGACAATGTAGAATGAGCACATTTGGAGCTCAAATCCTGCCATCAAAGACTGTTGTTTTATCTTAAATCGCTTGAACCTGGGTTTTCTCATTTGTAAGGTGGAGGTAATGACAAGATAATATTAATAGGACTCTAATTTTGCCACTGGATTCTTAGGAGACTAAAAGGAAATTATGTAATATATAAACTATGTAGCATTGGTTAAAAGATCCTCATTGTCATCCTAGGTTTGAACTTGACCAGTGTTTATTTACTTATTTTTTTTATTTCTCTTCATCCATTTTCAATGGCCAAGTATTTCTCAATGGTATATATTGATTTAAATTATTTTTATGAAATTATGAAATGATCATTTCCATTATGAATTATATGAAATATTGAATTTGTAAAGAATATATCTTTTAGAGTTTTAAAAGCAATTTGGGTTGCATCTCTAAAATGTAGCAATGTACGCACTCATATTATGGTTAGATGAGGATGACATTGGGCAACATTTTTAGATAGCTAATTAGATTCTTTTTTACAGAGATGAAACTTCAATCTTTAATCAAATTCTTGGCCTAAACAGATATTTTACAGGGCAACTTTAGCTCACATTTTTTTTTTTTTGAATCTTGATATAGGTATGTTCTAGCTTTGATGTGAATGTCCTAGAGTCTCATTAACAAAAGGAAGATTCTCTGTGATTGTCCTTTTTCTCCCTAATGAAGCTTTCTAAATCTCAGCAGTCAAAGGTTTGCTATTTTAGTAGGATTTTATTTTTAACGTTGGGGGAAAATTAAAGTTAGGCTGAATACTTTTAATATTTTTCCCCTGTCATATTTAGGAATGGGAAATAAAACAAATATGCAGTGAAAATAAATGGAGTTCCAGAGACCTGGGGCTGTTCTCTCATAATAAAGAAAAATGACTTAATTTGGTAACCACTGGAAGTTTTTGTGATGACTGTGGTATTTCTAAGACTACAAAACTCATTAACAAAATCCATGGTTTGTTTTTGTTGTTGTTTTTAAATTTGTATTTCACTGATGTAAAGATTTAGAAAAAAACTCTCAATTTGCAAAAAATATTCCTGGGCAATTCTCACTGCATTCAGAATGCAGCTGTTATTAATTTTTAATGGATAGGACAGTGCCTTAGATTCATACTTTTTTTTTTCTTTCTTAGATTCATACCTCTTCATGGCAATGGGACTTTTTAAAATGAAAGAAATTGAGCCCTGTAAAACATGATGCAGGGAAAGAATTTTCCTTATCTTAGCATGTATACATTTCCACCAGGAGGATACAGGATTTAATATGAAATATTTCAGAGTTATAATTGAACACCTATAGAAGAATATAGGGCATGTAGACTCATGAAAATGAAGCCATCTCAACCATATCTTGCAAACGTCCTTAGTGAACTTGTGGAAGCTGGTCAGGTATAATGAGAAGAACACCAGAGTTAGTCCGAAGCCCTTCCTTCTCATTTAGAAAATGAGAATAAAAATATCTTGGAACTAAATAATTCTTGAGGGAACACAGATGCAAAATATTTTGTAAAATTGTCAGCTATTATTTGATGTTTGCCTCAGGCACAGATCTGGTTGTGTCACTTCCAGATCTGAGCCCCTTAGTGGCTCCCCGCTCAGCCCGGGCTTTGACCAAACTCCTTGACCTGGCATGGCATTCACATTGTGAGCTGGACCCATGTCCCCTTCTCAATCTGATCTCTCATGTTTTGTTTCCTCTATACCTTATGCCCTGGCTTAATTCATGGGGTTAACTAATTTTTCTCTGCCTGTGCTTTGTACTTACTTTTGCCAATGTTCCAGTTTTGTCTGAAATATTTTCGGTGTGCTGAAATCCCCACTCTTAAGATATCTTAAGTCCTCCAGACTGAATTCCCCTTTTCTTCATATGAGTTCCTAGTTCAGTCATCACAGGTCCCCTGCTATTAGTGGTACCTGTATTATTCCTTTTGGTAGACTAGGAGCATTTTGAGGGTCAGATTTATGTATGACATATTTTGGTACAACCCCACGAAACCTACCACTTTTCCACATGTCAGTGATATTTCAAATATTTAATCAATCAAACTATGGATTGTGTGAGTTGACTTGAAAAGTTATAAGAATGAACTGAATACCTAAGTGAGCAGACAGTATACATATTTTCATTTATTATTATAACATGAAAGATATTTATTATATTACATCAAATTAAAAATACCTACTTGACTTGTCACACTATTAAAAGAGAGCACAAGGTAGAGCAAACCTAATGGAAATTTTTATCATCTTTGCTTATCTGTCTCATCTGAGAATTCTTAGGGGGAAGTTATTAAGTTATTATTCATCAATGCAAAGAACAAAGCTGTACTGATTGAAGGCAAGTGTGCAAAGAGATATATGGCTTAATATTGTTGTTAGGTATGTATAACAACAATTAAAATAGGCAAATCTAATGCTTTTTAAAAGTTACATATGTGAAAAGAAATACTTGAGACCACCTTCAAGTGAAGTTGGACCTATATATCTATCAGTATCCAAAGAATGTTTAACCTTCAAGAATGCAGATTAGAAAGATATGTTGACAACACAGTTTGAAAGAATAATAAGGGAAGAATAACTTTATCATAGATCAGGGGTTGGCAAACTTTTTCTGTAGACCAGATAGTAAATACTTTTGACCCATGTGAATCCTATGGTCTCTGGGGAAACTACTCAGCTCTTCACTGCAGCCTAAAATCCACCATAGACAATACAGAGATGAATAAGCATAGCTGTTTTTCAATAAGACTCTACTTACAAAAGCAGATAGCTGGACTTGGCTCATGGATGATAGTTTGTCAGTCTCTTAGAGTTTTGGTTATATGTAACTGGCATGATGATGATGAAGAACTAATTTTTAAATTAAATTGTTTTATGCAACACAAATTAATTACCATGAACAGTCACATTAATTTCAATGTTGGGAACTTTAAAAAGAACCATAAAATAAACCTAAGCTGAGACATACAGAATTTTATTATTAACTGCCCATAAGAGTTAAAGAAATTAGGGTATGTTGAATCATTAGTAAAGTATTTCTTAAACTGTGTTTCATTGAACTCTTATGAACTTTAAGATGTTAGTAGATGTTCTGAGGAAAAAAAGTTTTCTTCTGTCACATAAATTTGTGAAATCCTGTATACAGCTTAGTGGTAATAGTAGTAAAAATGTCAGGTAGCTTTTATGAATCCCTTATTGTATGCCAAGTAGTTTCTACTATTATCTCTCTTCGAGAGGTGTGTACACTAAAACCTACAGAGGTAAACTAATGCACACCTAGGTCACTTGGCTGGTAAGTGGTAGAGCCTACTCTAAAATCCAGTTTTCACCTCCCTGTCAAGTTCATAGCTGTTGAATAATACATACTGACTCTCAAACAAGCCTTTTAAAAATGCTCAAGGAGTGTCAATATACTAATGTACACTCCACATTTCTAAGAGCCATTAAAGGATACATCATTTCTCAGATTTACTTGACCATGAAAAGAAATCAGAAATCCTTCCTAAGAATATTACAGAGTGCTGGTGTTCCCTAGAAAAGAGTCTGGAAAATGCTACATTCATCATGACAGTGATTCCCAGATCTAGCTGATCATTAGAATAATCTGGGAAACTTTAGAAACACATAAATTTAAATAATTTCAATCAGAATTAGGGAGATCAAGGAATCTGAATTTCTGAAACATTCTTTCCTGAGATAATACTGATCATATGCCAATTTGGGGATATTCCTTTGTTCTAATGCCATGGAACTAGAGATTTTTTATACCTCATCCATTTTTCACATTTCATTCCTGCCCTATCATGGGAGGCAGGTGCTTGCAGAGTGACATCAAGAACATGAATCCTCAGTTCCTAAAATCACCAAATATATGGCAAGAACAGCTAATTTAGTTCCTTTGTTACTTCCTAGTATAAAGTAGTATCCATGAAAATAAATAGGTATTGTTAATCTAATGGGATTTTATTTTATTTTGGCCTATATTACTTGGCTTAAGTATAGGATTTTTCATATTTAGACAAAGGATCCCTTTTTTTAACAGAGCCTTTGCAAACTTAGATTCTTTTTTGTAAATTGTACTCTATGTCAGAGACTGATTTTAGATATGCCAATATTTTATTGTTCTTGTCTACTTGTAACTCTGGGTTGTCATGGTGATAGGTCCTGATATCACATTTCTATAGACAATTAGCTGAAATAAATCTGCATCCAACAGATTTATTGCAAAGGAAGATGCAAATGAGTGACATTTTCTTGTTAAAACTGAAGATAGTAAAATGTGAAAAAAACCACAGGACAGCAATGTATTAATACTATTTTTGCAAATAATGAGCTATGTCATTATGGTCTTTTCAGTAAGTTTCATTTGGCCTTTGTTTATCATCTGTAGAATAAGGACATTAGACAAAATAATTTCAAAGTTTTTTTTCAAATCTAAAATTCTATGGTCAACTCTTAAAAGTAGCAAGGACCTGAATTACAAAAAAGAAATCATAATGCTTGCCTTTATAAATAGAAGAATACATGCAAACTCATATACTAGAAGTCTGGCCTCATGCCAAGAAGTAACAATGGTAGTCAAGGTCAATATTAAACTAATTAAAAAAAAAAAGCACAACAAAACTTTGAGCAGGTAGAATTAAGTTACAAACTGATATGTAATACTATAATTTTCAAGTTCTCAATGCTATTAATTTCTTGTAAGACATATATGATGACATCATTGTATCTATCCTATAGTTAGAACAAATAAAAGTATTTGAGTTTTGTTTATGGTCACATGACACATGGGGGAAAAAATTAAAGTTAGGTTTAGAGGACTTCTTTCCACTTTAGATAACTTTCTACAGGCATAAAATAATATCATCTGAGAACTTTTTTAAGGGATAAATGATTTTTCTTGTTACTTTAGTACTTTATTCACTCTTTTCATGGTGTCATTAAATCCTTGCAAAGAAGGCTTTATTGTGATATGCTATACAGCAGGCTGGAGGCAAGGGGATCCACAAAGGACAGTGTGTTCGAATGAAATTACTGATGCTAATCAGCAGTGATGATAAAAGTCCAAAGTACAGACTCTAAAATAAGCCAGTCTCCAATTAATAATGGCTATTTTTGAGAAGGATGCCCTGGATAAGCCAACCTAATAAGCCAACCTACTGATCACTTCAAACCATCTCTTAGTTATTTGTTTCAAGCTCTTCCTGGAAATGTTGTCAAAGTATAACTAAAAAGATAAACCAATAAGTTTTTCTTGTGTTGCCCTTCATTAAACACGCTGATGTATAAATCAAGTTGTAGGAAAACAAAACTAAGCAAAAATATGGTCAGGGTGAATAAGGAGGAGTAGAAACAAAGGATTTACCTAATCTTAAAGTAAGATTTTCTTCAAGTAAGAACATTCCTGGTCCCTCAAATTTCTTTCTCACACACACACACACACACACACACACACACACACACACACTCAAATCACTGCATGTATGGAACAATTTCCATTGAGATTATGTATGTTAGAATAATCTACACAATTAGCATAAAATACAGAGACCTGAGTTATGAAATAAGATGTGAAAAAATAGAAAAAATTATGCTTGCTAATATCATACCACTGACTGATTATGTATTTTGGTGAGTAAAGCCACCATTAAAAACAGGCAAATTTCAAACGTATCCAAAGTCTTGTACAATTGGAGTGAAAGTTTGAGAGGGAGACTACCAGGTCTTTCTTTTCAGTTTCATTTTCTTACACTGTTGGAGAGTAAGGAGTGGGCAGCAATGTCTATAAACAGCTGATGGCTGACCTCAAGTCCGAGGTAATCACTAACAGTGACAAGCTCCGCAAATCTCAGATGTGGCTGCAACTCAAACACTGATCACCCCCTCTGCACTGAGCACAGAGGCCCAGTCACAAATCTCTGTAGTCATACTTATCACACAGTTATCGCCATTAACAGCTGCATCTTGCAATATGAAGGACAGCAATAAATATCAGTGGGTGAGCATGAAAAACTACCCCTACATACAGCTAACCAAAGGGCTAGCTGACCATTAATTCTCTTAAAATTTAAAGCAAGAGATTTTTTATGACTAGAAACAGACCATTTTATCCCATTCAGGGGTTAACTTGGAAGCCATTTATTCTTCCAATTCTACTCCCTCATGTTAAAGGTGTTGAAAGCAGAGGTTCATTCCCAATTATCCCAAGCTTTTGAAAAAACAAATTATTTTAAAAATCTGATCTGCTCCCTTTTAGTGCAGTTCTATAGAGTTAAAAAATGCCAACTGAGAACAATATAAAAATAATGAGAAAGGTGAGAGGAACTTTATAAATTTAAGTTTTAACAAAATTGACTTCTAATCTCTGAAATTGGTCGGAGATTATACAAATTAAGTACAAATTCCACAGTTGCTTACAAAGATGGGAATTCCCCATGGGGAAGAGCCACTTTGTTCTTCATGCTGGGGCTGACCCTCAGATGAGCAAAAGGCATTACTGAGTAGCATTACTTAATTTTTGTTATTTTGTAGCAACTTGAAAGGAGAAGCCATTCCTGAATTCATTGAAAGGCAATTTTAACATTAAAAATCACAACATACTCTGCAAAACAGAAACTGTATTTTGCAAAGTCAACACTTACTGGAATTAGTCTTCTCAACTTCCCAGCAATGATCCTCACTTATCTTTGATGTATGAAATTACGATGTTTTCTAGGACTTTCTTTGGATGGACTCTTACAAATGCCCCTGGTGACCCCTTTAACCATTTGTAGAGAATTTGTAAACCCTTTCTTGGAAAAAATCTTTAAAAAGTCCCACTCATATTCTCAAAATCTACTTATTTCTCTGTTATTACAATAAATAAAACCTTCACACCTCTGGAAAGATGCATTCTGTACCCCTTTCCTTAGCACAGAAATCTTAGTTTCTATGCCTTTCATGAAACTGATGCAATGGCAGAGGGTGGGTGGAATGCAGTGAATTGTGTTTCTGTAAAGTGTTAACTCAGTCCCTCAACTGGGATTTCTTCACAGCTTCCATTTTTTCCTGTTCTTTCATATATTTGATCATTAGTTCCTGGTACATGTTGCCTTTCATTCTTTCTCCATTTAAAAACAAACCAATATCAAACAGATCACAAAGACCTAAATTCAATAATCCTTTCTACCCAAACACTTTCACAGATTTAATATTACCATATTAGACATTCCTGTTGGGGGCACAGATTAGTGAGAAAGCTGGAAAGCCTGTCTTCCTGCGAATATACCCATTGAAGGCAAGTCAATCCTAAACCTTAACTGGCATTGACATTTGTTATAGGGTATGATGATTTGGCAAAATACTACAAGTGATTATTTTTCTGTCCACTTTGCTGCTTTCTTCAAGATTTAAATATTAAATATAAATTCTAAGGCAAAAACTAGGTAGCTTACCCAAGCATGAAAACATGTTTTTTTTTTTTTAATGACCACATACATAGAAAATATGTAGCATGAGCACATGATTCAGAACAATGAATCTTTTAAAAATAAAGATCAGCTACCTGATCAACTATTTTGGCTTAGAGGGGGAAAAGCACAAAGGCCAGTGCCCACAAGAGTAAAGACAGGTCGTGGGCAAACCCAAATCCTGAATTAGGGATACTGGGTGTTGCCTACAGAAAATCACTTTAAAATGTGACAGGCTATGCAAAGGCTCTTTAAGCTGCATATAGTATAACCTTCAGTGTCTGACCTAAACTGAATCAATTTAAGTTTCAAAGTATTAAAAAAATCCAAAAAGGCTAATTCTTTCTGAGTGAGAGTTATAAAAATACTGAGCAAAATAAATTATTTCTCCCTTTGGGAAACACAGCATGAGATAGTTAACTACCAAGCCAAAGCTGATAGAGTCTATGTTTCCAATCAACTTTTTTTTTTTGTAGTAAATGCTATTGTAATTTATTATTTATGCTCCTTATGTCTTAAAAAGTAGGTTCCAGTGTCATTTTGCCTGGGTATATATAAAAGAAAGATGAGAGAACCTACTATACAGTGACCTTTATCTTAATACAATATTACCAGAACACTGAAAAATTTAGAGTTTTCAAAAAGAGTAGAGAAAAATCCATTTTCAAAGCTTGAATCAGTAAATGTTGAAAAAAATCTTTACAAATAACATTCTTCCCATCAGTCGACACATGTGGATCAATTTACATTTGAATATAGTGATCAGAAAAGATTAAGGGACATATGTTTTGCAACTATATAAGGAGACATAGCAACTGTTTTAACCCACTGAGTGGTCATTGTAACACTGGTGTGGAGATGAAATCCAAGATGAGCCTTCGTTAGGAAGGGGTAATGAGGAGGAGGAGAAAGCAAGATGGAAATGAGCAATATGTGTCATCTTTAAGGATCCAAAGATACTCTTTGCCTGAACTTTGAGTGCTTCTTTAATTAAAAGGAAAAGATCAACACATAAACAAGAAGAAACTAAGACATTTTAAAGGAACTCTAGCTTTTTTATTCTGTGGGTTTAATTAAGATCTGACCTATTAAGTCATTCATCAAAAATGTATTGAATAGCTGTTATGTGGTTCACATGGTACTGGGGTTGGGAACAGGAGAAAACACTGTCCCTAGCCTCAAAGAGTTCACTGTCCAGTGGGAGAGACAGGTGGTTTCACATTCTGTTATTGCAGTGTGATCAAGGCAGTAGAGGTGGTGAAGAGCTTAGATTCTGCAGTCAAGCTGCCTAGATACGAATCCTAGTTCTACTGTAGAGCTGTGTGATGTTGGACAAGCTACCTTACACTTTGGTGCTTCAGTTTTCTTATCTTTAAAACAGTGCTAATTAAAGTATTATCATCATAGTGCTATTATGAAATGAAATAAGTTGTAATACACATAAAGGTCTTGATAGTATCTGGCTATGATTTCTGTTCCTGTTTATAATGGTGTGTGTAGCATGCTGTGGGAACAGAGGAAAGGTGTGAGACCCAGCCCAGGATACAGCATAGAATAGGGCTTTCCAGTTGAGGTGAGATTTAAATGGGGTTTTGAAATAGTCTAGTAGGATTTACACAGGTATGCGATGGTGAAAAAGTATAAGACAGCATTGCAAACATGCAGGGAAGAGAAATCACTTAAGAGTTTGGATACTTGGAGAAGTCAATGAGTAGAATTGAGACTATAGTAGGGAATTTAGATTTTTATTGTGAAGACTCCCCTGTTTTTATCCTCATGAATGCTGGTCATCTCATTCTCTTTTTTCTGCAACAGCCCTACCTCCTCAGCCATTAATTTCTTCACCTCTATTCAATTCTACACTTGGCTACAAGGTAATCTTGTTCAAAAAACACATTTAACTAGGTCATCTCTATGTAAAACCTGCATTTAATCCCTTGTTATTCTTTAGACTGAATTTAAATATTTTGGCCTGGTATTCAAGTTCTTCTCTCTACTCTCCAAAACATATGTACAAATTTACCCCTCTCTTATTATAAGAGCCTTTTAGCAACATCCAGCTTCCTGTTATCCCCATCTCCCTCCTCTCTTTGCAGATTTCATACTAATCTCTGATCTTGCTCAAGAATTCCTCTTTGGAATTTTAATCTATCCAGATAAATCTGAATTACTTTCTTAAGAACAGGCTCAACTTTGATCATGCTGAAGAAAAAGGAGGTTTGTTTAACCAAATCTCACACCATGTTGATATGCTTCTGACACCACAGTGCCTTAGTGTTGAGCTTCACAATCACATACTTTACTTTAAACTGCTTTTTCCCTCTATTCTCTTTCTATATTGTTCTTTCCTTCCTTGTGAGTGGAGATTTTGCCTTCTAGGTATCTTATTTTCCAGTGTACATACATCTACAGTATCTTGTACACCAAATAGTCCCAAAATATTTGTTGGATGAATATATTATATGTAAAAATATATAAAACCTTCTTAATAACATGCCAAGATAATTATGTGAAAGTTCCATATATCTTTTGAAATTAGTTACTTATCTTTTGCAAGCTAAATTGGAAGAGAATCAAGATGATATTATGACTGGTATTTACTTATATATAGTTCACATAGATAAGTAGAACATTTATAAAAAGTATTGAGTGACTTTTAAAGATGAACTTCCATTTTAAGATGTAGGTGAAGACATAAAGGAATTGTGAACTTAGTGTAAATCTCTGGACATTAGAGTTTGGGAGGAAGGCAACAACTATTTAGTCAATATCTGTGGTGTACCAATCATCACAAGGCTGCTATTTTTTTCATAAATTATCTCATTAACTCTTTCTAATATCTCCTCCCAAGAAAAGTAATTATTATGATGGCCATTTTATAGCCAATGCCACTGTGGCTCAAACACTTAAGGAGTCCTTTCAAAATATTACATCTACATGATAAATTTGGGATTTGAATCCATATCTATCTGACTCCTGAGCCCAAGTTCTCTTAGAGGTTGTTAGCATGGCAGTATTTAGAGGCAGGTTAAATAATCTGACAATTTTGGACAAGTAACAAACTTTCTTGGACCTGGTTCTTCATTGTTATGAGCTTGCCCAAGATAATCTCTATAGCTCTTATAATTCTAAATCCTTGTGAAAAAGTGGCAACTGTTTTCTTTCAATCCTTTTTTTTGAAAATCACATTTTAAAAATCTCATGGCATAGAAAGGTGGAAAAGTTATGCATGTCAATGCGTGGTATATTGACTATAGCAGGGACATATAATTAGAGCAAAGTATTAACTTTTTCTTTATATATCTCTTACTGTTTGACATGGTGAAATAGATATTACCTTTGTAATAAAAATCTAATAGAGGAAAAACTGTAGCATTTTTAGTAGTGAGTTAACTAAATTCAAATAATCAGTCTCTTATTTATTAAATTTGATGACCAAATTATATAAATCTCAGAAATTTTATTCAATGTACTTTTTTGCTTGGGTAAGGCTATTCTACAGTGTCTCTTTGCACTCTATTCTCAATAAATATGCATGTTAGAGAGGAGAGTGACATGATTCTAGAACCATGTCTAGAATCAAATTGTGTTGAGGACTTGCATTTACTTTCATTACTCTAAAAATGAGAATAGCTAATGTCAAAATATATCCAATATTTTAGAGACCATAAAGCTGTTAATAAATGTACTATACTGTTAACTATTATTTGATATAAATAATGATAATTTTACTAGACTTTCAAGCCTTTTACTTCTCAATATTGTGCAACAAAGTATGCTAATACATGAAAAAGAAAAGTCTAGAATGACATTTATGTGTAAGAAAGTTGAATACGATAATTATTAAAATTCCCTTCATGTCCTAAGGAATCTAGTTAAAGTGATTGGGTATTCTTGGGTAGATTACAACTGGTTTGAACCCATAAACTGGAATGAACCAAATGCAATGAAATGCCAATACATAAAATACTCTGATCATGATCAGTTTAAACCTTTTTTTCCCACATATTGTTTTCTTCCAGCATTTGACTATTGTAAAGAAGGAAGTTGGATTAGTGCTAATAACTGAACATTCTTCTTTCAGTCACACTGAAAACTGTCTATATCTTCTTTTGCTTATAAGGTTCTGAGCATCTTTCACAGAACTTGGTTAGATGAAATGAAAATCTTTCATATCAAGCCATCAGTATGACAGATACTCCAAGGCACAAACTGCCATTACATTCAGGGAGAACATTTTGATATAATAATTTATACTTTCAGGGTTCAGATCTGGCTTGTAGGACATCCTAATTAAAACTAGCCATTTGAGAAAAGAGACAAAAATGAACTCCAAATTACTTAAAAATATGACACAGGCGTAAAAGAATGACTATGAAATACTATGGACGCTGGAAAAATAGTCTTTTTTTTACTATCTTTGACAATGGACTATGACAAAAATTTAGTTCTTTTTGGGGTCCTGCAAGCAAAAAAATCTAATGAGCAGAGAAGAGAATGGGGATGGTGCTCTACAACAAGTAGGCCCAATGCATATTCTTAATATATAGACCACAGATCAGAGGTGTATCCCAGTGGTATTTGCATTTCCACACACTAAATATAATGCTAGACTATAGTTAAATGACTCAAAATACAGTCTAATAAGCCACACACACATAAAAAAAAACCCTCACAATATTTAAACATTAAATTTAAATAAACACATAGCCTACAAAAAATTATTTCCCTCAGAAAACATATTTTGTAATAATACAGAAGAAATAATTAGGAGCAAAAAAAGTGTTAAGCATGCCCAAAATACTTCTGAAGGAAGAGATTATTGTGAAAACTTAAAGATATTAATCAACAAGCCAATTGGTTATTTGTTGACCACAGTGGTACTTAGGCTAATTGGAATCATAATGTAAAGTAAGGGAAATTTAAAAAATAAGTTTTTCCAACTTTAATTTTAATGTAGTAATCTACTAAGTATGTGGTGTGAAAAGTTAGTATTCAATAAATATGGAGGGTAACTCATACCTTAAATTCCTCTAAGATTTTGTAATTTTTCCCATGATATTCACAAAAGTTTTTCACTTCTTTGCACTCAGGACAGCATCCATTGTGTTCCACTTTAGTACACTTTGGGTGAATTTTAGGACATTCTGGCTGATCACAAACAGGTCCATCCAGAGCACAGACACATGGACAGTTGGAATGCCCTGGGAAAAATCGTTCTCCCAACTTGTATACAAAGCCGCTGTCATCCACACACCCTTTCCCTCGATAGTCATCAAAGATCAGATTGTCATTACTGGAGGTCTGGTCACCTTCATCAGCAGGATAGTCTTCATGACTGATGGCAGCAGAGGTGACCAATCCAAGGATGACCAACAGAAGTATGCAAGCTTCATGAATATGAAGAGCCATCCCCCTCCTCAAAGGCTTCTGGATGTGCTCCTAATATTAAATATAATCAGCTCCTTCCATGGGAATACAAGAGGGGTAGGCTGAAAATAAATATTTAAAAAGAACAATTTGACATATATAAAGATAATATGGATTTATGTAAGCCCATGTTCTTAACCTGTTTATCTAGGATCTATCTGGAAGACGCTAAGACCTTAAATAAACTAAGTTCATGCAATTATCTACATTTCATTATGAAGTTTGGAGAGTTTGTTCTTGGCAATATATGCATTAAAATTTGTCCTTTATTTCACTTAGGAATCTTAAGCTCCAATTTATCTTCTGAATTTCAAAGGTCTGGCTTTGTTTAAATTGTAAGAAGTGGTTTTACTGAGCCTCAAAAGGTGATTTACAAGTAGTTACAAATGGCTCAAGAATGTTTGAACTCACATTCTCTCTTGTTTATCACTAGTCAGTGATAGAATGTATGTGCTATAATTATCTGTATAAAAACTAGGAGATTAGTGAGAAAACATCTACTTCTAAAAGAAAGGGAAGAGACCAATAGTTGAATATAAATTATAAATGAGATGAGCTAGTATAAAGGCCTTCCTACTTCTTCACTCCCATTACTGGAGAACAACAATGGTGTCAAATGGGTTACTTGTTTCAGAAAACATAAATCTGGATTTTGAAACATAGCTAGGAAGAAAAACCATTTCACAGTGAATAAGAGAAAAATTTAATAAATAGTACAAAAGAACTCCATATATTGAAAAGGATTTATTAAAAATAAATTTATTTGTATCATTGCCCACAACTTTATTTTACTCAGGAAGTAAGCTCCTAGTGGGCAGGAAAGATGTACCTGTGATTTTTTTTTTAATGGCAACTTGAATCTAGTATTCATGGAATACTATTTGAATTAATTACTTCAATATAAAATCTGTACAATTCACATTGTCTTGAGAATATACCATTCTTTTGACATCCCAAACATATTTGCATTTAGTCAATTTGCACAAAAATGTCAATATAAAACTGTTTATTGAAATTCCTTAAAATAATAATGCGGTGTTGCCATTCACAGAAAATATGCCTGATTAATTTGGTGACATTGACTCTTATAAGCTTCATTTAGTGTTAGTGCTTGGTGTGGAGTATTGGTAGTGGGCTCTTATTTAAATGTTTAGAGTGACTAACTCATACAAAGGCTCTGGGGAAACTGTGACTTTAGAAAGTAATAGATAAGAAAAAGTGTTGTCAGATAGTTCATTTGTCTATTTAAATGCTATTGGCTTTATGCCAATATTGCTAAGACTGTATATAGGACATTTTCAGATAATTTAAAAATGTTATTTGTTGGTATATTTTCAGAATATAATGAGTAATGATAAATCATCTCTTTTCAGTACAACATATACAGGTGATAATTCAAAAATAAGATAAAGATGGCATAAGGACACTTCATCAACTATTATTTTTGCATTTTAAGTAAGATATGCAAATTATCTTATGCAAAGTAATCGTAAAATGGAAGGTAGTATATTTATTCCCTCCTTTAAGAGAAAACTGCTCTATGATATTAGAATTCCTTTTGGGTAGGTAATGATAAAAGAAATAGATTTATTTTAAAATATGTCAAAAATAATGAGTCATGACAGAACAAAAACAAATGCAAACCTATAATTCTACTTGAGAAGCTGGAAGCTCCCTTTGACAAAGCATTTTTTTCTCTTAAATTACTACAGAGGCCACAAACATAACAGAATCTTCCGAAAAAAGCATAAATATATTTTTACTGATTAAGCCATGCATTTATACATCTCTCACATATTTAGAAAGTTTATCTCGGAAGAAAGGAAGCTATTGTGCTTCCTTATAATATTCCAGTAGTGTCTGCCAATACATGCAAGATAAGCCATATAAAATACACATATCATTCTGCTTCAAAAGGACATAGGCAGAAATTGATCTCTTTGCAAGCTACAGGTAGGCATTAATATAGTGGGTTGTGGTAAATGTAAACTTAAAGGTAAAAATAAGGGTGTAATGTGCACTTTATATAAACCTTAAATATGCTTTTATTATATGAAATACATTTTTAAATCTGCATGGAGAAAACAAGGTTTTCTTTTTAATATAACAAAGTTCTTAGGCTATTAAAAAATCCCTTTTCATAATTGAGCTGCTCTAGTGTAGTTAAAAACACTCTATAAGAGAATATTAGATAAATGAAATAAAATGTTTATCTGAAGATTTTTAATAAGTAAGCAAACATTGCTAAACTGAGGATCACTTTCCAGCTAAACTTTCCCCCCCTCCCCATATTGCTACATATGATTTAAAATGACTGCATCTGTTTCTTTGAGAAAACAAACATAACTCATGTCATAAGATACACTTACCTAATCACTCTGGAGGTTAATGGTGGTGGTGGGAGTCATAGACCAATATAAACTAAAAGATCAGGTATGTTTTAGGAAAGCAGTTCCTCTTAATTATCCAAAGAACACATTTTCAGGCATGAATTAAAGATAATCCATTCTCTCTACCTCCCATTTCAAAACACAGTCAAGAAGCAGTCTCCCGCCCTTCCAGAGAGAAACACAGCAGACACACATAAGAAATATGCTTTGGACCTGTCTTCAGAATTCAAAGCAAGAAGCAATGCTGGTCCTGTAGAAATCCAGACCCCAGTAGCAGAATCATGTTGAACTTATTTTTAGCATTTTCTCAGATCCTTCTATGAAATTTACCGGCTGATTACGCCTCCTCCACACATGAGTTCACTTACACAGTGTTTGGTACGGCAGTAGAGGTGATTTGGCTAGGCTCTGAGGATCACAAACAGCAATAGCATGCTGTAGCTTAAAGCCCACTCCGCTGGCAGTACCATCAGCATCATCCACAATATGTTGCTTGAATCCCCTCTTACACACCAGAAAATACTAACTGTGGACGTGAAGGAAAGGAGCAACTTTAGCTGGGTTTCTGCATCACTGAGAGCAGTTTGCAGACTGCTGATTTGGAGCTCATTCGCCGGCAGCCGGGAATTCCTCAGCACCACGGACAGCGCCAACAACTGGCTTCTGAGACCAGCTCGGTCGAAATCCGGAGCTGCTTCTTTAGACGAGGCTAGAGTGTTCTCTAAGGCAGTCGCACTTTATACAGCCGATGCATGCATTAGGAGTGGGAAAGACATTTTACACACGAGATACTTATTGACATTGAAATTACAATAAAAAATACAAAACATTGTAATTATGCATTCTTAGAGGGGCTGCAGAGATGAAAGTTCTGGAAGAGCATTGCATTTAGATTTAAGCCAACTGCAGTCTTGATTATTATTAATAGATAAAGCATAATCATTGTCAAAGAATCTGTGAACATATATGCTCCCCGATTCTATTTGACCCTTTGGTTGCAGAAAGACTTTCTCCATGCTACATGATTAAACTTCAGGTCTTCCTGCAGCTTGGATTTGATTAAAAAAAAAAAAAAGTAGCCCTGTTCTCCTGCAGTTTGTTCTCTAACATTCAAAATCAATCTCCTGTAATTCATCTAGTCTGTCATTAGGCGTCATTGTAAAGCTGTTTCTTTCAAACCCCTAGCAAAGATGCTCTGTCTCTAAATTCTTATCAAAATGGAAAAGAAATAAAGACCCAGACACAAATAAATGAGCAAAAAGTTATTTTTTTATTGGTAACAGTACGAGCACTAAAATACATGTCCAAAGCATGTTTTAAAGCAAACTGTAAATGTTACCTGCTGGCATATTTAACCAGATATTTCCTGGTTTGGGACTGACTACATAAGGTATTTTCAAGCCTTAAGGGGAATGCCGTCCGCAGTGGGATATGCTGACCATCAAGACCACGTTCGAACAGTGCCGTCAGAATCTCCAGAAAACAAATACTCTCCGTCATGAGAAAACACGACTGTGTGAGCCTCACTCTCGTGGCCCATCAGTTTGTGAATCTGCCCTGATTTAAGATCTAGCAAATGGATAACCCCACTGCCACTCGCCTGAGCTAAAACTCGACCTGAAAGAGAGAGAGAGAGAGAATATAAAGTTTAATTTCAAGCAGTCACAGTTTCTAAGCAATGGAATACACAGTTTTGTTTCAATTGTAATTCAATAGACTCATATTAGATGTCAGTTGTTAAATATGAGCTAACTCTCATTTGTATAGGAAGTAATTCCAGTCAAAATTAAGACATGTCAATGATTATAAAATTTTAAAATAAGGAAGTAAAGCCTAATGCCCTACCTACTTTATCAAATGCCCTCCTAGTCTCCTTATATTTGGGATTAATAAATAATTTTGAGAAGATGAGGGGGAAAGCAACTAAACAATGCAGGTTTCTTTTTCAAGTGAATTATTTGTGAAAAAATGTCCAAAGCATAGGTTTAAAATCTATGTCCCTATATAATGGGCAATTTACATGTTAAGTTTTGCATTATACTTTGACTTGTTATAATTATGCTAAATCTTTACTTAGTTATAATAATATACATTTATGCTTTAAAAATTATGGCACTTATGAACTTTTTTTGGAGTTGAAGTGAAGACAAATACCTCCAGTTCAAGGATGACTTAGGTTTTTTTACTCTAATTTAAAATTCAAAATTCTGTTAAACTAAGTTTATATTACATAAGAGCTAAATATAGTACAGAGTATTCTCAATTTTTATACTGTATAATTTTTAGTGAATAATTTCCTTCAAGTGAAAAACATATCAGCAATCCAATTCTAATGCTTTTATTAAAGAAGTCTGGTAGCAAACTATCAGGGAATTTAGAGGTAAGTAAAAATAATGAAATATGTTTACATAAAGTCAGTATGTGGGGCAAAAAAGTATGAGAATAGGACTATCCATGGAATTATCTAATCATACTTAGAAGGCATATTATCATTCCAGTAATAATATTTAAAACTGACTAAACTGCCAACATGCTAGATACTAGATTTTGTACCTGATGTGAATAATTTCATATAATCCTTACAAGATCTAATGATAAAATAATATTAACTTCATTACATGGATGAACAAAGAGAGATTTAGAAAGGTGAAGTAGCTTGCTCAAGAGGAGGTATGCACAATATGGAGGTATGGAGAGAGGTATCATTAAATCACAGTCACTTTGGATCCAGAGCCTGGGCTTTTAGTAGTGTTTTCCACATCCAGCATGGTATTGTTTTCAATGATGCCTTCTTGACAGATTTTAAGTAGGTGATATATTGTGAAAATAAAATTTGTCTGTTTCATAGTAAAAATTCTTTAATGATGTTGTCATAAAAGTCACAGTGAAGTATTTAATCACAAATTATACCCCAAAATATCATGAGTATTTTGAAAACAGAAAAGTTATAAAAGTAAAGCTAACCATGATAAATATGGCCTATTTGCAAACTTTTATAACTATTGGGCTTCTTCATCTAGAACAAAACCTGACACAGCAAAGATCCTTAGGATGGATTAGAGTGTCCAGAGAAGCAGATGTGAATATTTATTATAAACCCTCTTCTACTAAGTCTTTGCTGACAGAAGCATTACATATGGATTCTACTTCTAGCCTCATTCTATAGACAATTGCTGTTTGTGACTTTCCTAAGAGTCAAACAAATACCTTTTTTCTTCTAGTCTTCATACAACAGATAGGAAAGGGGTAAATATTATTTTCTATTTTTGAAATGAAACAGAACCAAAGCTCATAAAAAGGAAGATTTAGCTTTAAACCATTATCTTTTGTTGAAGTTAGATCTGTAAAAATTATAATTGTAAACATTTATAGAGGTTCTTGGTAATTTCTGAAAGTTCAATAAAATGGAGAACATAATATAAGAACCTAATGATAGGATTATATAATTCACCAGCACCATGCCTCAGGTGTTTCAAAAACTTGTATTTGATAGAACAGATTTTAGTAAGTTTATGGTGAGGTTTTTCAGGTTTACTTGAACTCATTTACAGAAGATTGCAAGATTGTGATTATATATATGTTAACTTATTCCTAAAATGTGTATAAATTTATAATCATGTTCAACTTTATTTAAAGTATATGGGATTATTACATGGCATACAATGTCTGACCTAAAATTAGCTTTACTGGGAATTGAGCTAAACCCTTTCTAGGCTTGAAGATTTTCAGAATTACTCACCAGGATGGGTCAATTACTACATTAGTATCTAGTTGGTGTGAGAGAGGTGGCATTCTCAAAAAAAAAAAAAAAATTACAGTCTGATTATTGGTAGCATCTCTAGAAAGTGGAGTATTTACAGACATGTATACAGGTATCTCTCTAAATATCCTGGTGATTGGCAATGAAAAATAAATCAGAATATAAATCATTTGTTATCCCAATGCAGAGTCTTAATGACAAAGTTAGGAAGAACATTTATCTACAACTTGGTCAATGGAATAAAAATCTGGTACAGATAAAATTTTTAGCAGTACCATGAGAATTTATAAAAACTTGTGCTAATGTTTATGTTAAAGTTAATATGCCTCCTTAAAAATGGGAAATAATAAAAAATAAGTGATAAATTATATATTTATACTTTATTTTATTAAAGTGTTATAACACAATTTAACCAAAACAATTGTCTTGTAACATGTAATTACTGAATAGATTATTTAAAATGCAATTTAGCATAGTATTCTGACAAGAATAATTATACCAAGGTATGAATGCACATATTCCATTAATATCACATGGATTGAAAATATCTGATTAAAAAACATAGAGTAATCAACATTGATTTAAAAATAGAAATAGCCAAGTTGATTTATAAATGTATTTTACAATAAACTATAAATATTTGAATATTATATAAAAAATGACTTGCTTCTCTTCTTTTGTTAACATTTAAGTTATTAAGATAACCAAACTTCACAGAATGGTAACAAAATAAGCAGGCTGGGGAGAAGAGTGACATAATTTTGTGATTGCTATTCTTTCATATGAATAACTCAGTATATATCAACAGCAAGTGCTTATGACTATCTCTTCACACATCTCTGAAAAAGTTAATCAATTCTTATTTTTATTTACCAAGATTTTGAAATACTCTATTGATTAAATCAGCATCTTTTTTGATGACCAATGGGGTTTGAATGAAAATTACATGTGTTGCTCTCTATTTTACTCTATTGGACGAATTTGCCATTCATTTTGGCTTAGAAGACAAGCAGTAAATTTCATCTATCCAAAGTATTGCTCTGCTATTAAATGAGACAGCCAACCTTTGAAAATTAGTAGGTCTCTGAAATTTTAGCTCCAAATAAGCTTATAACTTTCTTAAGATGATATAGCTTCTTACTGCTTTGTGTTAAAAAGAAACTTTTTGAAAACTATGTTTAACAATATCTTGAGCAAAACTGTCTCAATTGGATTTGGAATAAAAACTTGAATATTTTAATATACTTACTGTTTTAAGCACATTAACAATAGAATCTCTTGAAGAAGTTTATAGAATGAATTAGCCCATTAAAGTCAAGTCATAAAATTTTATCTGGGTATATGTAGTCACTTTGGATAAACCAACAAATTAGAAAGTCTTAATCTCATGCTAATAGAATGTACAAATAAATTTTGGCACTTTTTCAAAGTGAAGGTTTTTTAATTCATTATAGATACACATATATCTGAAGATTCAATTTGATTTTAAGAATACACACCTAGAATAGCCAAGAGTTATTTTAGGCTTTTCAACACTTACCTCCTATCCAAGACAAATTCTTCTTAAGATTACAATATATAGGGGTGCCTGAGTGACTCAGTTGGTTAAGTGTCTGCCTTAGGCTCAGGTCATGATCTCATGGTCCTGGAATCAAGCCCTTCATTGGGCTCCCTGCTTAGTGGAGAACATGCTTTTCCCTCCCCTCTGTCCCCTCTCCCCTGCTCATCCTCTCTTCCTCTCTCTCAAATAAATAAATAAAATCTTTTTTTTTAAAAAAAGATTACAATATATATATTTTTTAAGACTTTATTTTTAAGTAATCTCTACATCCAACATGGGGCTCAAACTCACAACCTGAGAGCAACAGTCGCATGCTATTTTTGACCCCAATTGTGAGGAGTTAAGGTGTGATATAAGTAGGAGTGCAAAGACTCTTACAACATTTTTAAAGTAGATAGGATATGAGTATATTTCTTTGTCTTTCAGGTTTATCAGAATGACCTGAAATAGTAACCATCATTTATTGGGCATCTACAGCTCCATATGTTACTTAGTATGTTCTGTACTAAACCCTCAGAAGTAGAGATTCTCCCTTTTTTAGCTAATGGAGAATGGGACTCAGAAAAGGTAAATCTGGCATTTGGGTCAAAATCTTTACTGTTCAAAAAGTCTTGCTTCATTTACTCACTTGAGTGTGTCTTTCATAAATTAAAACTCAGCTAAGTGTGACACTTTGGGGCTTTTCTATGAATGCCACTGAATTTCATAGGTAAATAGGCTCTTAAGCTTAATGCTTGTGTTAATCTCATAAGTCTTTTCTTCAGTATTGATTTTACTACTTTGTGGAACTCGGAAACTAAAACATCCATATTCTTGCAGGAGATATATGTATCTCCATTAATTCTTAAATACATAACCTTATTAAGGCATATATTGTACATATTAAAAATCAGACCCAATGGATAAAGACTGATGTTAAATCTCTTCTCACATTTCTAGCAATATTATCTCTTTAGTTTTTTCCATTTCTATTTTGGATACTATATTATCTCTGTTTTCCAGACCTCAAAGTATAGTGACATTCATTTCTCACCTTTTCTCCTTCTCAATCCTCAGCCCAAGTTCTATACATTCTTTTTTACTAATTTTCTATAGTTCGTTAATTTAAAACTGTTAAGTCCTTGTTTTCATTTGGCAGGACTATTGAGATGGTACACCAAATGATCTTTTTATTATAATTTCTTTACTTTAAAATCTACATATTAACTCCTAAGGTGTTTCTTCAATTATGTCACCCCTATTTTAAAATACCATAAATTTGATTAGCACAACACCAAAAGCAGCCACAATAACAGCAGCAAAGAGGCTCCTTACAACTCTGACATTTTCAGGTTTTGTTTTAGATCCAACCATCTAATTTTACAAAAAACAGCTGAGATGAAATGACTTGCCCAAGGTAAGAAAATGTATTTATGGCAGTTAAAGAACCTGGTTGAAATCAGATCTCTGACTCCCAAATCTGTGCTTTTTTTTTTTTTTTTTTTGTTATTGCCTTCTGACACTGAATAATGTTCTAGTATCTTAATAAGACTTTCAAGACCTCTGCATTCCCATACAAATCAGCATTTACTCAACCAACTACACTTTTACATGAATCCTATGTTCTCTATCAAATGATATGTCATCATTTCTTGAATATATTTTTAATTTCCCCATCTTTGGATTGTTGCTTCTGTTATTCTGTCTGGTGAAATATTTTTTCTTTGCTATTTCCATGGTCCTCAACTATATCTTCATAGTAAAAGTCAACCCATATATTAAGCCCCAGTTCAAAATTATTTTCTTCATCTTTTTGGCATAAGGCATCCCTAGTGGAGCTCTTCCTATTCTGAGCATTCATTGCATTTTATTGATACAATTCATGTGGTAATAAGATACCATAAATTATAGTTAACTGTGTATTTGTCTTACCTTCTTAACTTTGTAATTACTGGAGAACGGGCATGTCATATTTTTGCATTACTGCCCCCCACCCCAGCTTAATACATAGGCTGTTGTAATCCTCAGTGGTAGTAATAACAGTTTTCATGCCTACATTTTTTTTTTTTTTTAGTCCTTGTTATTTGCCAAGCACTGCTCTAAGCCCTTTATACATGTTTTCTCATTTTATCCTTACTACAACCCTATGGGGTAGATATAAAACTGCCCCAAACTATTATAGCATTTATGACTCACATGTAGCTATTGAACACTAGAAATGCAGCTGGTGCAACTTGAAATACACTATAATTGTAAAATGCTCACCAGATTTCAGAGTTTAGGAAAAAAATACAAAATATTTTATTAATAATTCTATAATGATTACATGTAATAATAAAATATATTTTAAAATCAATTTCACCTGCTTTTTAAAAATGTGGTTACTAAAAATTTAAAATTACATATGTGGTTCACGTATTTCTATTGGACAGTGCTAGCACATATCTTACTTCAAACAAGAAGAAAATTGGGCTTAGAGATGAAAGCAACTTGTCCAAGGCCACACAACTTAAGTACTGGAGTTGTGACTTGGGGGCTATATGACTCCAAATCTCATGATCTTATCCTCTATGTCATGCCCTAAAACCTTCAGATGAATTTTTATTGATTGGCTCAATGTTGTCTCTCCTACTGTGATTAAGCTGCCCTTACTAAAATGCAATATGAGTCAGAGTAACATCTCTTGGGTGTGCAGCTCCAGTTTTCAGCTAAATCTGTGCTTGCTCCTAGGAATACTTTAAAATTAATTTCTGTTTAAGTACAAGAAATATTTCAAAATTTCATTTCTGTGGTTACCCTAATGGCACTTATTGACTCCAAGAATCTTATTGTACAATTAGCTTCCTGGGAATAAGGAGGGGACTTAGAAAAGCAGCTTTTATTCTTTTAGAACTCAAAGAGCCCATCCATGTACCCAACATTCAACAGTGCCTTAGTGAGCAAAAATCAAAACAAATCAAAAACAAAACACCTCCACAACTTTAGATAAGTGTTTTATATTAAGATGTTATAAAAATTTGTCATTTTTTGCTCTAGGGGAAATAAACTGGACTATATCATCCTTCTGATGCTTATACTTTCAACATTGACTAACATCCTCTCAGACTCACCCAAACAGTATTTTTGAATACAGTAAACATATTTTGTCCAATTCCTTACACTGGTTGTTCATTAAAAGAGAGAGTTCTTGTTTTGTTGAAAGATTTCAACTTAATTTGTTTTGCATAAAGGATTCCTTTAGAATTAAATACAAAGTTAAATTGTTAGAGTGATAAAATTATCTAAGGGAGAGTTATTGGGAACTCAATTATCAATATGAAAATTGATATTCCCGGGCGCCTGGGTGGCTCAGTTGGTTAAGCGACTGCCTTCGGCTCGGGTCATGATCCTGGAGTCCGGGGATCGAGTCCCACATCGGGCTCCCTGCACGGCGGGGAGTCTGCTTCTCCCTCTGACCCTCTTCCCTCTCATGCTCTCTGTCTCTCATTCTCTCTGTCTCAAATAAATAAATAAAATCTTTAAAAAAAAAAAAAGAAAATTGATATTCCCTGAAATTCCAAATAAAAATTATCAGATGCATAAAACTTTTTTAAATTCTGGTAAACATATAGTGTTATATTAGTGTCAGGTATACAATATAGTGATTCAACAATTCTATACATTACTCAGTGTTCATCATGAGAAGTGGACTCTTAATCCCCCCTTCCAGTTTTACCCATCTTCCCATCCACCTCCCCTCTTGTAACTGTCAGTTGGTTCTCTATAGTTAAGAGTCTGTTTTCTGGTTTGTCTCTTTTTTCTTTGTTCATTTGTTTTATTTCTTAAATTTCCCATATAAATGAAATCATATGGTATTTGTCTTTCTCTAAGTGACTTATTTTGCTAAGCATTATACTCTCTAGATCCATGTTGTTGCAAATAGCAAGATTTTATTTTTTTATGGCTGAGTAATAATCCATTATATATATGGCACCTCTTCTTTATCCATTCATCTATCAGTGGACACTTGGGCTGCTTCCATAATTTGGCTATTGTAAATAATGCTGCAATAAACATAGGGGTGCATATATCTTTTCAAATTACTGTTTCTGTATTCTTTGAGTAATATTCAATAGTGGGATTACAAGATCATATGGTAGTTCTGTTTTTAATTTTTTGAGAAACCTCCATACTGTTTTCCACAGTGGCTACACCAGTTTGCACTCACACCAACAGTGCACAAGTGTTCCTTTTCCTTCACATCCTTGCTAACATTTATTGCTTTTGTTTTGATTTTAGTCATTCTGACAGGTGTGAGGTGATATCTCATTGTGGTTCTGATTTGCATTTCTCTGATGATTAATGATGTTGAGCATCTTTTCATGTGTCTGTTGGCCATCTGTATGTCTTCTTTGGAGAAATGTCATTTATGTCTTCTGCCCATTTTTAATTAGATTTTTTTTTGGTGTTGTATAAATTCTTTATATCATTTGGATACTAACCCTTTATTGAATATGTCATTTGTAAATATTTTTTTTCCATCTAGTAGATTGCCTTTTAGTTTTCTTGGTTGTTTCCTTTTCTGTACAGAAGCTTTTTGATGTAGTCCCAATAGTTTATTTTTGCTTTTGTTTCCCTTGTCTCAGGAGACATATTTAAAAGAATGTTGCTGTGACCAACATCAGAGAACTTACTGCCTGTGCTCTCTTCTAGAATTTTTATGGTTTGGGGTCTCGCACTTAGGTCCTTAATCCATTTTGAGTTTATTTTTGTGTATGGTGTAGGAAAGTGGTCCAGTTTTATTCTTTTGCACATAGCTGTCCAGTTTTCCCATGACCATTTGTCTTCTTTCCACTCCATATTTGTGCCTCTTTTGTTGAAGTTTAATTGACCACATATTCATTTCTGGGCTTTCTATTCTGTTCCATTGATCTATGTATCTGTTTTTGTACCATACCATTCTGGTTACTACAGCTTTGTAGTATATCTTGAAATCTGAAATTGTGATACCTCCATCTTTGTTCTTCATTTTCAAGATTGCTTTGGTTATTTGGGGTCTTTTGTAGTTCCATACAAATTTTAGGATTATTTGTTCTAGTTCTGTGAAAATGCTGTTGATAATTTGACAGAGATTGCATTAAATTTGTAAATTGCTTTGGGCATCATGGGAATTTTTAACAATATTTGTTCTTCTGATCCATGTGCATGGAACATCTTTCCATTTCTTTGTGTCATCTTCAGTTTCTTTCATCAGTATTTTGTGGTTTTCAGAGTACAGGTCTTTCACTTCCTTGGTTAAGTTTATTCCTAGGTATTTATTATTTTTGGTGCAATTGTAAATGGGATAGTTTTCTTAATTTCTTTCTGCTGCTTCATTATTAGGGTATAGAAATGCAAGAGATTTCTGTATATTGATTTTATATCCTGTCACTTTATGAATTCATTTATCAGTTCTAGTAGTTTTTTGGTGGAATATTTAGGGTTTTCTATATATAGTATCATGTCATCTGCAAACAGTGAAAGTTTTACTTTTTCCTTACGAATTTGGATGCCTTTTATTTCTTTATCTTTTCTGATTGCTTTGGCTAGGACTTCTAGTACTCTGTTGAATAAGTGTTGAGAGAGGACATCCTTGTCTTCTTCCTAATCTTAGGGGAAAATCTCTGTTTTTTACCATTAAGTATGATGTTAGCTGTGGGTTTTTCATATGGTCTTTTTTATGTTGAGGTATATTCCCTCTAAACCTACTTCATGGAGGGTTTTTATCATGAGTGGATGTTGTGCTTGTCAAATTCTTTTTCTGTATCTATTGAGATGATCATATGGTTTTTATCCTTTCTCTTGTTGATGTAATGTATCATGTTGATTGCTTTGTGAATATTGAACCACTCTTGCAGTTGATCATTGGTGAGTGATTTTTTTTAATGTATTGTTGGATTCAGTTTGCTAATATGTTGTTGAGGATTTTAGCATCTATGTTTATCAGAGCTATTGCCCTGTAGTTCTCTTTTTTGTTGTGTCTTTATCTGGTTTTAGTAACAAGGCAATGCTGGCCTCATAGAATGAATTCAGAAGCTTTTCTTCCTCTTATATATTTGGAACATTTTAAGAAGAATGGGTATTAAATCTCCTTTAAATATTTGGTAGAATTCACCTGTAAAGTCATCTGATCATGGACTTTGTTGGGAGTTTTTTTATTAAAGACTTAATTTTACTGCTGGTAATCAGTGTGTTCAAATTTTCTCTTTCTTCCTGATTCAGTTTTGGGAGGTCCTGTTTCTAGAAATTTATCCTAGGTTGTCCAATTTGCTGGCATATAATTTTTCATAATAGTCTCTTACAATCCTTTGTATTTCTGTGATGTTGCTTGTTATATCTCCTTGTTCATTTCTAGTTTTATTCGAGTCATCTCTCTCCCTTTTTTTTTAAATGTATCTGGCTAAAGGTGTATCAACTTTATCTTTTCAAGAAACCATGTCCTGGTTTCATTGATATGTTCTATCATTTTTTAGTTTATATTTCATTTACTTCTGCTCTAATCTTTATAATTCCTTCCTGCTACTAGTTTTGAGTTTTGTTTTTTGTTCTTCTTCTATCTCCTTTAGGTGTAAGGTTCAGCTATTTATTTAAGATTTTTCTTGCTTCTTAAGGTAGGCCTGTATTGCTACAAACTTTCCTCTTGGAACAGCTTTTGCTGCATCCCAAAGATTTTGGACTGCTGTTCTTTCATTGTCATTTATCTCCATGTATCTTCTTATTTCCTCTTTGATTTCTTAGTTGAACCATTCATTGTTCCGCAGCACGTTATATAATCTCCAGGTATTTTTGTTCTTTCCAGATTTTTTTTTGTGTGTGTGTGGTTGATTTCTAGTTTCATAGTAATGTGGTTGGAAAAGATGCATGGTATGACTGATCTTCCTGAATTTGTTGAGACTTGTTTTGTGGCCAAATATGTGATCTATTCTGGAGAGTGTTCCATGTGCACTTGAAAAGCATGTGTATCCTGCTGTTTGTGATGGAATGTTCTGAATATATCTGTTAAGTCCATCTGGTTCAAAGTATCATTCAAAGCCTCTGTTTCCTTGCTGATTTTCTGTTTGGATGATCTATCCATTGATGTAAATGGTGTGTTAAAATCCACTACTATTATTGTATTACTATCAGTTACTTCTTTTATATTTGTTATTAACTGCTTTAGGTATTTGGGTGCTCCCCTGTTGGGTGCATAAATATTTGAAATTGTTATATCTTGTTGGGTTTGTCCTTTATGATTATATAGTTTCCTTCTTTGTCTTTTGTAGCAGTCTTTGTTTTAGTCTATCTTGTCTGATAGAAATATTGCTACCCTGGCTTGCTTTTCACTTCCATTTGCACGGTAAATGCCTTTCCATCCCTTCACCTTCAATCTGAATGTGTCTTTAATTCTGAAATGAGTCTCTTGTAGGCAGCATATAAATGGGTCTTGCTTTTTTATCCATTCTGTCATGCTGTGTATTTTGATTGGAGCACTTAGTCCATTCATTTACATTCAAAGTTACTACTGATAGGTATATGCATATTGCCATTTTGTTACTTGTTTTATAATGGTTTTGTAGTTCTCTGTTCTCTTGCTCTTTTCTCTCTCAGTTTGCTGGTTTTCTTTAGTGATGTACTTCGATTCTTTTCTATTTTTTGCATACCTATTACTGGTTTTTGATTTGTGGTTACCATTTGGTTTGTATATAATATCTTGTGCATATAGCAGCCTAAATTAAGTTGATGGTCATTTAAGTTTGAATCCATTCTTTACTTCTCTCCCCCCAGTTTTAGATATGTGGTGTCATACTTCACGTCATTTTATTTTGTGAATCCCTTGATGGATTTTTATAGGTATACTTAATGTTTCTGTGCTTCCTATTTTTCTTACTCTTAATGGTCTTTCCTTTCCACTCAAAATGTTCCCTTTAACATTTCTTATAGGGCTGATTTAGTGGTTATGAATTCCTTTTTTCATCTCTGATTGGGTCTTTTTAATGTTTTCTATTTCTTTGTTAAGGATCTCTGTGAGGTCCTCCACTCTTTTCTCCAGTCTAGTGATCATCTTTATGACCCTTATTTTAAATTCTCTATCAGGCATGTTACTTGTCTTTGTTTTGTTTAGCTCTCTTGCTGTGATTTTGTCCTGTTCTTTCATTTGGGGCATATTCCTCGGTCTCCTCATTTTGTTTAACTCTCTATGTCTGCTTCTGTGTGTAAGGAAAGTTGGTTACATCTACTGCTCTTGAAAATAGTGGCCTTATGGAAAGAGGTCCTATAGTGCCATGAAGTGCAATGTCCCCTGTTCACCAGAACCTGGTGCTTTAAGGGTGTTTCCTTTGTGTGTTGCATGCACCATACTCCAGTGGCTTAGCTGCATTTGCCTTCAGTCCAGTCATCTGCAATGGCTTTCTTTGTTTGTCATAGGTAGGGTTTTGTCTCCCTGTGTTGTTAGTGGGCCAGTCTGGGCTACCTTGGGCCTGAGTTGAGTCCAACCAGACATTTGCCAGAGATGAACTAACAGAACTGAAGGGTGCTTTCCCTGAGAAACCTTTGTTGATGGTCAGGGCCTACAGTCAGACCAGTTGTCTGTCCCCTGTCCACTGCTGGGAGTGTGTGGTTATCTTCTCTTCCTGGCAGGAGTCACTTGGAGTGGTGCTGGCCCTTGTTGGGGCTGCTTGCACACTGCCAGGTTGTGGCACCATTTTGGATGGTCTCCTGCCAAGAAGGTAGGAGAATGTGGGGCTGGAATGCACATTGCCAGCAAGGTCTGCAGTGGTCTGCTGCAGGAGGGCATTTGCAACTGCCTGACTGGGGCAGACAGGGTTGGAGGGGACAGATCTGCAGAAGATTACAGGGGTAGGGCATGCAGTGTTAGCAGTGTTTGCTATGGGAGGAGACCTGGAGCTAAGGCCTGGCTGGAAGGGGAGTGTCTTCAGGAGAATGCAGGGGAAGGGCACAGTCTTAGCAGGGAAGTTAGCAAATTAAGTGGAGAGTGTTGGTGTTGTGCTGGTTCCTATAGACTGGGGACTGAGGGAGGGAAATGGCAACCACCAGCTACTTTGTTCCTGGAGAAGTTCCCCAACAATTCTTGTCTCTCCAGCACACACTCTGAGATTAGTAAAGAAATCTCCCTCCCATATACTCCAAGTATTTTTCAAACTGCTGTTTCTATGCTGTATCTCTGTGGGGCTGCTGGCTATGCTATCTCTTTAAGGTCAGAGACTCAGCTTCCTATTGCCCTCCTGGCTCTCCCAGAGCCAAGCCAGATGATTTTAAAGTTCCAGGTGTTAAGCCCTGCTGATTGTAAGAACTTGCAAAATTATTCCCCTCTGGTTTTCAAAGTCAAATGTTATGGGGAGTCATCTTCCTTTTGTTGGTTCCCCTTGCTGGGTGCCTGGTGTGAAGGTCTGTTTCTGTCACCTCTTCACAACTCAGTGTTCCTCCTGTGTACAGTCCCACAGGTCCTTTTAGCCCCTGACCACATCTCTGTCCTTCCTATTCTCTTCAATGTGACCTCTTCTCTACTTTTTGCTGTGGAGAGTCCACTCTGCCCATCATTTATACTGATGTGAGTTATCTACTTGTATCTGTGGGATGAGGTAAGCTTAGGATCCTCCTACTCTGCCCTGTTCTCTCTCTCCCTCACATATAACAGTTTAATAAAATAAGTTGGTAGTCAAGTTTTAAGAAGATCCTGCTTCAACACTTTCCAAAGTAGTATATTCACTGGCCAAAATGATGCCATTTGTATTGGAACATCTAAATAAGGAAAATAGGTAGTGTAGATTTTAAAATTTACTAAATTATGTTGATAGGAATCTTTGATTTTTCTTTATTGAAGGAATAATTCACCACACTAATAAATGTATCAGAAGTTGAGCTTTGAAAATTGAGCTTCTTTGGAAAAGTCTTCCATTGAACGAATAACATTTACCCAATGAGCCATCAGTTATCAGGTACTGTTGGCTAAGGCAACTGGGGTTTCATATATTGTTTGGGTCAAGAGAATAGAATCCTGTTTAAGGAGATTCATTAAATGCCATATATATTGAAGCTATAAACTTATTGTTTGGAAAGTTAATTTAGAAGACACACTTTTTACACTGTGTCTGTACACTTACATTAGCAAAAAGGTGACAAAATTCACTTATAAGTCGATCATGTTACAAAAATATAATTTGACAGCAATATTAAGAGTCAACAGTTGGCTAAAACTGTGCAATTTTCTATTATATCATTAGGAATAACATCATTCTGGGATGCCTGGGTGGCTTAATTGGTTAAGTGTCTGTCTTCAGCTCAGGTCATGATCCCAGATTCCTGGAATTGAGTCCCACATCGGGCTCCTTGCTCAGTAGGGAGGCTGCTTCTCTCTCTGCCTGCCACTTCCCCTGCTTGTGCTCTTTCCCTATGATAAATAAATAAAAATCTTAAAAAAAGAAGGAATAACATCTTTCTGGATTAAACACATATGTCTGCATGAATGAAATTCTGCTATAAGAAATAGAAGCAGACTCAAAACTTTTATTACAAATAATGAAAACATTAAATACATCACTACATTTCTCATTAAAATCACTTCAGTAATTTCTCATGATTATTCATGCTTTGCCTAAAGTTTGAATATGTTCCCCCCAAAGAAACAAAAATATCCATTTTACATTTCATTTAAATTAGTCTCATACACAGATCATAGGAAAATTGTTTATCACAAATATACAAAAGTGAAATCTAAAAAAATTGTGTGCCACTTATAAAATATCAGAGAACAGAGGCTTTGATCAATAAGGAAATTATTTTTATACACATCAGAACCAATTTGAAGCAATTCTCTCAATCAATATAGATAGGCAGAAATGCTTTTCAGCATTTATTACCTGTGGAGAGTATTATTGATTAATTGTATTGATTTTTATAATGCATGTGGAGAGGCATCTGTTGTTTCTTTAAAAGATGCCTCAAAATGAAAAGTATCAAGAAACTATTTAAGTTTTGAGGATTTGCATTAAAGGCTCAACCTGGGTCATTACTCAGAATTTCAAAAACACCATTGAAGGGGATATGAAATTTGAATTAGTTTATTTTGCATCCTATTGCTAATCAATAAATTTCAGAAAAAATTAGTTGGAATTTAATTTTCCTAAATGCCTGTAACAATTTATAAACTTTTCCAGTATTTTTACTATGTATATGCTTGCTAAAGGACCTTATCTTTTCTCTTATTTGTGTCAAAGATAAACATGTTAATAAATAAATGCACTTTAAATTTCTTTAGCTAAAACTTGTGCCATAAAAAGGACAACAAAGAGAGCAGGGAAAGCTTCAATATCTTGTTTTAGGATTGTAGTCAAGCATATATGCTTATCTCACTTGGAGTAGATAATATGTAATGGCTACAACAGTTGCTGAAGATAAAAATCTATCATTATTTAAATTTAGTATGGAATGTTATTAAGCAAGTAAATTTTTTCCCACAGAGTAGGTTTTATATGTTTGCTCTAAATAAGCAGTTTTAAATAAATATAGTAATTATATTTGTCTTTTACATGAAATTCATATCTTGTTTAGGAAAGCAGTTCTTTGACACCACAGAAATTCCTAAATTTTAGCAGGTGAATAAATCCAAAACATAAAGTCTTTCCTTGCTAGGAACAGAACTTTGGTCTTATAAATTTTCTCCTAGTAAGAGAGCATGAATGAATATCTTCTTGAACAGGTGCTTTCCTACATGATCTGTCTTCTGAATATTATAGAAATCCCTTGTGAGATGCACCTAAAGTCCTAAAAATGTTCTAACTAATTATTGAATCTATTTAGAATATCAACAGCCACCTGCTTTCATTAAGAAATCCTTGTAGACCTGTTTCCTAACTTGGTCCTCACCTATGCAGCTGATCAGTGTTGAAATAATATTTATTCAGGGACCCCATGCACCTGGAGCTTTGCAAACATTTCAGAAAATCACTTAGTGATGTCAGAGGAAAATCTAGTTTTGGTTCATTTCTGGGGATCAGAAAACTATGGTAAAGCGTGATTCAGAGCAAGTCATAGACTGATATTTTCTTCCCCACTGTTCATGAGTTGAGAAAGGACCCAAAGGCTTATATTTTATAATAAAAATTTAATTAAAACTTTAATTTTTATATTATAAAGTAATAAAACCACCTTTAGTATTTCTCATTTTTCACTATTTAAACCATAACATTTACTACATTTCAGACTTATAGAGTTCTAATATTTTAGGAGTTTTTCTCTTCATGGACATTGTGTCAGCACTAACTTCATTATGAAGAAATAACACTACTGAAGCATGGAGTTTTTTCTGTGGGGAAGAAAATACTGTCAGCTTCTGTTAGTTAATGTTGAGGTGGTGAATTAGTAATAATTGTATCCTTATTTTTAGAACTTCATTTTTCCTTCTGCAGGGCAACATCATCCATCGGGTGAAAGTGGCTAAGTGATAAGAATTACAGCTAAGATGATATAGCCTCTCCCCAAAAGAAGAAAAGAAAATCAAATGTGAAAATCCTGAGTAAGTTTAGAGTGGCTAAATATTTAAAGCTAGAATAATCTGCTGGGTTTTAGAAAATCATTTAACTCTCTGAAATCATAGACTGCCTAAATTCCAAATCTTTCACAATTCATTACCTGAGGAAATACAGACCTAACACCTAATTGATAGTTAACTTTAAAATGGTTTGAAGTGGTTGATAATAAAAGATAAAATCACTGCTTTCCATTTATTGAATATCTACTGTTTCCTGAATATTTTCTATTATATGATTTTAAAAAACTGCATGTGAAGTAAACATTTCCATTTTTATAGGTAAAGATAATGAATCATAGTGAAGTTAAGTAACATCGTCCAAGTAACAGAGCTACTCTTAGTGCAAGAATGCCAACCCAAATGTCTATAAACTTTTCCTATTCTATATCCTAGGGAGAAAGGAAAGTAGTTATGCTAGAAAGCTAAGCTAATTTGTCTGCTACATGAAGGGCTAAATTTATATTAACTCATAATTCTATGAAGGCATCTTTATGAATATCTAAAGTAATATTCTAGTATATTACATTTGGATGACCTGGCTTTATACATCATAGAAAATTTAAAGCAACATGTAATTAGTTTATTCTTTTTTTAATAAAATTTTAAATTTTATTTTAATTGAACTATAGTTGACATTGTTAGTTTTAGGTGTACAGCATAGTAATTCAACATTTTATATATATTACAAAATGCTCACCATGATAAATGTAGTCATCTTAAAGTTATTATACTATTGACTATATTCCTTATGTTGTATTTTATATCCCTGTGATTTATTTATAACTGTAAATTTGTAGCTCTTAATCCCCTTCACTTATTTCATTCACACAAGCAGGGGGAGTGGGAGGGGAGAAGCAGGCTTCCTGCTGAGCAGGGAGCCCAATGCGGGGCTCAATCCCAGGACCCTGGGACCATGACCTGAGCCGAAGGTGGATGCCCAATGACTGAGCCACCCAGGTGCCCCTGGTATTTTATTCTTTTTAATGCTATTTTAAACAAATTGGTTTTCTTAATTTCTCTTTTTGCTACTTTATCATGTCATCTGCAAATAGTGACAGTTTTACTTATTTCTAACCAATTTAGGTGCTTTCTATTTCTTTTTCTTGTCTGATTGTTGTAGCTTGGACTTCTAGTACTATACCAAATAAAAGTCATTACAGTGGGCATCCTCATCTTTTTCCTGATCTTAGAGGAACAATGTGTAGCTTTTCATCATGGAGTGTGATGTTAGCTGTGGGTTTTTATATATGGCTTTTATTATGTTGAGGTGTGTTTGTCCTATACCCACTTTGTTGAGAGTTTGTATCATGAATGAATATTGAATTTTGTCAAGTGTTTTTTCTGCATATTCAGATATAATTTTTATTTTTCTTTTTGTTAATGAAGTGTATCACATTAATTGTGTTTATTAAACTATCCTTGCATCCCTGCAATAAATCCCACTTGATCTTGGTGAATGATCATTTTGATGTATTTTTTAATTTGGTTTGCTAACTAAATATTTTGGGGATTTTTGCATCTATATTCATCAGTGATACTGGTCTGTAATTTTCTTTTCTTTCTTTCTTTCTTTTTTTTTTTTTTTTTTGGTGTGTCTTTGTCTTGTTTTGGTATCAGGGTGATCCTAGCCTCATAAATAAAGTTGCAAATGGTCCTCTTCAAGTTTTTGGAATAGTTTTAGAAGGAGAAGTAGTCTTCTTTAAATGTTTGGTGGAATTCATCAGTGAACCATTTGGTCCTTGACTTTTGTTCATTGGGAGTTTTTGATTGTTGATTCAGTTTTAAGTCATTCTTTTTCTAGTTCCTTCAGGTATACAGTTAGATTTCTTGAAATTTTTCTTGTTTTTTTTGAGGTAAGCCTGTATCTCCATAAACTTCTCTCTTAGAACTGTTTTTGCTGCATTCCAAAGATTTAAGCCATTGTGGTTCCATTTTCATTTGTATTCAGGTATTTTTTTTATTTCTTCTTTGATTTCTTTGTTGACCCATTGGTTGATTAGTAGCATGCTGTTTAGCCTAGGTTTTTTCCTCTTGTTTATTTTTGTAGTTCTATTTCATATGATTTTGGTCAGAAAAGATGCTCAATATAATTTCAATCTTACTGAAATTTGTGGTCTAACATGATCATCTGGAGAATGTTCCATGTGCCCTTGAAAAGAATGTGTTCTGCTATTTTGGGGTGGACTTTCTGTATGTATCTGTTAAGTTCATCTGGTTTATGTGTTGTTCAAAGCCACTGTTCCCTTATTGATTTTCGGTCTGGATAATATATCCATTGATGTAAGTGGAGTGTGAAAGCCCCTACTCTTGTACTACTGTCAATTTCTCATTTTATATCTGTTAATATTTGCTTTATATATTTAGGTGCTCCTTTATTGGATGCATAAATATAATTGTTTATCCTCTTGTTGGATAATCCCTTATTATATAATGCCCTTCTTTGTCTCATTACAGCTTTGGTTTTAAAGTCTACTTTGTTTGATATAAGTATTGCTACCTCAACTTTTTTTGGCTTCTGTTTGTATGGCATCTTTTTTTTTTATTCCTTCGTGTTCAGTCTATCTAATTTTAGGTCTGACGTGAATCTCTTGTAGTCAGCATATAGATGGGTCTTGTTTCCCCCCACCCCAATTTGGCCATCCTGTATTTTTCTATTGGAACATTTAGTCCCCTTGCATTTAACATAATTATTGAAAGGTATGTACTTATTGCCATTTGAATTTTTGTCTGGTTGTTCTGCAGTTCTTCTGTTTCTTTGAAATTCTCTTGCTCTCTTCCCTTCTGATTTAATGACTATCTTCAGTAGTATGCTTGGATTCCTTTTTATTCTTTGGGTATCTATTACATGTTTTTGGTTTGTAGTTACCATGAGGTTCATACATAACATCCTATGTATATAGCAGTCTATTTTAAGTTGGTAGTCACTGAAGTTCAAACACATTCTAAAAGCACTATATTGTTGCTCTTTCCCTCTTCATTTTTAATGTATTTGCCATTTTATACCTTTGTATTTTGTGTATCTCTTGACTAATAAATGTAGGTATAGTTGATTTAACTTCTGTATTTTAACCTTCATATTAGCTTTATAAGTAATTGATCTATTTTTACTAAGTATTATTTTTACCAGTAAAATTTAATTTTTCATAATTATTTTCTAGTTATAACCTTTTTTGTTTAAAGAAGCCCCTTTAACATTTCTTATATGGTTGGTTCAGTGGTGATTCCCTTAACTTTTTCTCTGGGAAACTCTCTCTCCTTCATTTCTGAATGATAACCTTGCTGGGTGGAGTATTCTTGGTTGTAGATTTTTTTTTTTCCTTTTAGCACTTTGACTTTATCATAGCCACATCTTTCTGGCCTGCCAAATTTCTGCTGAAAAATCAGCTGATAACCTTATGGGGACCCCCTTGTACAAAACTAGTTCCTTTCTCTTGCTGTATTTAAGATTTTCTCTTTGTCTTTACTTTTTAATTTTTTTAATTATTATGTGTCTTGGTGTAGACCTCCTTGGGTTCATCTTGATTGCAGTGATTGCTCCTCTCCTGGACCTGGATGTCTGTTTCCCTCCCCAGATGAGAGAAATTTCAAAGTTTTCTGCCCCTTCTCTCTCTTGTCCTTCTGGGACTCCTAAAATGCAAATGTTATTACACTGGATGTTATTGCAGAGGTCCTTTAACCTATCTTCATTTTTTAAATGTTTTCTTTTTGCTCTTCAGCTTGGTTGTTTTCCATTACTCTGTCTTGCAGATTGACAGTTTATTCTTCTGCATTCTCTAATCTGTTGTTCTATCTCTCTTATATTCATTTCAGTTTGTATTTTTTTAGCTCTGCTTGGTTCTTTTTTTAAAATATTTTTTTCTAGCACTCTGTTGATATCACAAATTTCATCTACTCTTCTCTCAAGTCTGGTTAGTATTTCTGTTACCATTACCTTTCATAGATATATTGCTTCTATTTCATTTAGCACTTTTTCTGTGGCTTTGTCTTATTATTTTGTTTGGAACGTGATTTTCTGTCTCCTTATTTTGACACTGTATTTGTATGTATCAGGTAAATCATCACAGCTCTTGGTTTTGAAAGTAGTGGCCTAATGTTGAAGGCCTCCTGTGGGGCCCAGAAACACAATTCTCCCTGCTACCAGATGCTCCAGTGAGGTCTCCAGTGTAGGCTGCTTTCACCCTCCTGTTGTGACTGAACTGTGATGGCAGTGAGCAGGGCTGGCTGCCCCTTTCCTAGGATAGGAGTTGCTTTGGAAGAGCACTGGTCCTGGTTGAGACTGAACTGGATATGTTGGGTTGGTAGCCACTTTGGGGGGTGCTGGTCCTGATCAAGGCTGCCTGCCACTTGTGGCAGGGTTAGGAGCTGCTCTGGAGGTGTATCTGCCAGGGCAGAAGGTTGGGTGGAGTGGGTCCACAGGAGAATGCCAGGGCTGGGCAAACAGTGCCAGGAGTGTCAAAACTGGCACCTGCCAGGCTTCCATTTGCAGAGAAAGTTCCTACATACTCCTGACCCTCTGCCTTAAAATTACTCAATAAATCTGCTTCACATATGGCCCAGATGCTTTTCAAATTGCTGTCTTTGTGATAGGTCTTAGAGCAAGGGAGATTGTGGGGGCCCTTTAAGAACAAAGTCTGTTTCTTATTGCTGTCTGGCTCTCCTGGAGTTACTGTTGATTTTCAAAGCTCCCAGAGTTAAGCCCCACTGATTATCAAAGCCAGGCATTATGGGTGCTTTCTTCTCAATTCAGATCCCCGGGGTGGGTGGTGCCCAATGAGGGGCTCGAATCCTTTGCTCTCAATGAGGACCCCCATGCCTGTGCTTTCCTTCCTGTTTGTGGGCTGCCACACCGGGTATTTGGGTCCTGATCAGAGTGCATTTCTGCCCCTCCTACTCTTCTTGATGTGGCCTTTTCTTTATATCTTCAACTATGGAACTATTCTACTAGTTTTCACATCATTTTCAGAGTGGCTTTATATATAGTTGAACCCTTTGTGGGTCCATGGGAGGAGGTGAGGTTGGGATCTTCCTTCTTTGCCATCTTCCTGTGAGTTAAATTAGTTCCTTTATCAGTCTTTCTCCATCACATGTTTTTACTCTTACCCTCTTTTCTGGCATTCAACTTGCATCAAATGGGCTTTTGCAAGGAGCTAGAAGACAACTTGAGATTAAAGGCACTGATAAATACTTGGGGTTAAAGTAATGAGATATAATGATTTAGATATGTGCATGAGGCATTAAAAAAGGTAATTTAAAAATTTATTTTAAAAAATAAGTTTGATTTGTCTGAATAGATGGAATGTTAGAACATTTTCAGTTACAAGTGAAAGAAAATCAACCCAAAGTGTCAAAGAGAAAAAAAAGTTTAAAAAATATATGTATAACCCAGAAATAGTTGGAACAAGAGTCTAAAATGACATTTAAGAGTGCCATATCTCAGCTCTGCTTTCTGCAGTATGGATTCACTCCCAGGCAGACTCTCTCCTCATGGTGTTTCCAGCAGATTCAGGTTCATAGCCTCTCTCCTCTTGGTGTTTCCAGCAGATTCAGGTTCATAGCCTCTCTCCTCTTGGTGTTTCCAGCAGATTCAGGTTCAGTACCTCTATTGCCCAGCAGTTTCATATTGGGTAAAAATGTCCCTGATTAGGTAGCTTGGATTGTGTGCTTGGATCATTCCTGAACCAATTATATGAATGGCAGGTGGAAGAGTGTGATGGACCAGGCCAGGACTATGTGCCCACACAACCATTAAGAGTACACAAATAGAATTGCCTAAAGAGAGATCAAGATGCTGTTATTAAAGAGGAATGGACACTTTGTGTAGAAAAACAATTCTTCAGATATTCATTCTAGGTGTGTAAAACCAGAGCCAATTTTTTCATTAGAGAAGAAAATTAACCACATTCTAGGCCATTGAAACAATACTTTCCATTGTTTTTCTATTTGGCAACTCACCTCATTCCATACCCTTGACTCTTAAAAGGCTCTTAAGCACATAAATGGTATCTGGCTTTATTAAGAAATCAGCACAATTATTAAACAGTTTGCCGATGTTTGGGGTCCTTTGATTTGCAGTAAGGCTATAAAATGCAGCAAAATCCTAAAGAAAACTGCAGGATGGGTGGGGGTGAAGTGGGAATTACCATTGCAAAGGAACACAAAGAACTGAACACCTGTTGACAAGCAATCTGTGTTAGAAAATGAAAAATATTCCATAAACTCAGGCCTCTTTTGCATTCATAGATACTATGATTATTAATACCTGAGTGACATTCATATACCAGATTATATCTCCCAAAAGAAACACCATCCTAGTAAGTTACATTGAAAATTTTTTTAATCAAATAGAGAATAAGATTGTTATACTCTCTAAAGTTAGAAAATATATCACAGATTTTGTAAGGCCTCAGTGTCTTCAGGAAAAGAAATTAACTTAGAAGAGCCCTTAAAAGCAGAGTTTTAAGTTTCAGTGACAATCTTGCACATGTTCTTAAGACCTTGATATGGTTCTTAAGAATTCTGAATACTAAAATAATATACAACCCAATAGATAAATGTTGTTTTATGAAGTCATTATCTTAAGAAACTATACTATTTTTGTTATAGTTAGTGTTTAAACTTAAAAAAAAATTGTTTGGAAATCACTTCTCAGTAAAACACATGAAAATGAGGGGAGGGGATTGATGAAACAAAAATGACAAAAATCTTGATAATTGTTGAACCCAGGTGATGAGCAAATAAGGCTCATTATGTTGTTTTCTCTACTATTACATATGTTTAAAAAACAAAAATTAAAAATAGTCACATAAGATCATCATTACTGTATAGCCATTTCTTATATTTAGAATTTCAATTATTAAGAAGTGCAACTTTTTTTAGAACTAGATATATGTACCCTGTGTCTAAGTAATGCTGTTAGCATCTAAAGAGCCAGAGAGTTATAAAGATACTAAATATAAAAATGTGTTAGAAAAACGAAACCATGATGAGATCAATAGATCCTTTTCAATTGTAATTATATGTGTATATATATATCACTTAAGAAGATGTTACTAAGTGTTAAAAAGTAGGTGCCTTAAATTTTTTGTCTTTAACTCTTGTTCATAACTCAATTAGAATTCAAAATTAGTTTCTCTAAATTATGAATCATACCATATGATTTAAAGTATTTAAATGAAATACTAAAATCTGTAGGCTGGTGTAGGGAACAATTATTTACCCAAAGAATAGATGACAGTAAGCCATGCTGATATTGAAAAGTAAGCTCAAACTAAAAAATTTGATTCCTAGAGTCATCACTGTATAGCTCCAACTAGACTTAAAAAGAGTTGCCTATGTGCATGCAGCTTGTACTATGGAAACTAAAATAATACAAAGATTTTCATTAAAAGGCATTATCCATTATACCCAGAAAGAAGATTGAAAAAAACAGAATGAACTTCCTGGCTTATACTACAGATTGGCCAATGGTAGTGCCTAAATAACACCAGAAATTGTTCCACAAGCTGCGTCACATTGATTACACAATCTTGGTGGTACATTTCTTATGACTAAAAAGAGATTCAATTTAAAATAAATTAGACATGATTTTGACTTTCTAAATTAGGAGTCTCTTCCAAAATAGCACAATATTAGGCCTTTAAAAGTTATTTTTAGAGCAAATCTAGAACCTTGATGTTTCTCTTTTCTAGGAATTAATATCTTCAATATTTCTCACATTTTTTCCATTTCTTTGGCTTTATGCTATGAGTGTTATAAAGCATGAAGTTTCTAAAATATTTTCATTTTAAAAAATATTTTATTTATTTATTCATGAGAGACAGAAGGAGGAGCAGGGAGCCTGATGCAAGACTTGATCTCAGGACCCTGGGGTCACTACCTGAGCTGAAGGCAGATGCTTAACCAACTGAGCCACCCAGGCACCCAAATATTTTCATTTTCAATCAAATGCGAACATGTCTCTGAAGATGTACAGAATCATGTTTAACTCTGAACATAAGATGCACACACATTTTGACTTAACTGATCCTAATTGATATACGTGGCGACCTCTTTTACTGGATAACTATTTTATAATTTTGGCAAAAACATTTATAAGAAACATGTTGTCCTCTTCCTAGACCTAAAAATACTAATTCCCATCTATTACATACTTTATGCAATCACTATCTTATCTAATCACTATCTTTTATGTTTGTTATTCAATGAACTAGTCAAAGAGAAAGAAATAACTTTTTCCCCTAAACTCAATATTCTTGAACCAGCTTTCCCACCTCGTGATATAAAGGACACAGCAAGACTAAGCCAAATCTTGCATATTTCTGTCAGGGGTTGCCAGCCAAAGAACAGGGCATGATTGTAGGAAAACTGTATTATAACATCCAACCAAGACAAGGTGAAACAATCCTTAAGCCATCTGAGATTCATGAAAATGTCTTTAACTTCCAGAAGAGAGATGGCAAGACTGCTTCTATAGGAGATATTTTCATTTTTTTATTGAGGCAACATATAATACTGATTTCTTTAATCATAACTACTATAGGCTTATAATGATAAATAACACTCCTCTACCCTAAATCTTCTCACAACAGAGGTCATTCCTGAAAGTACCTATTATTTATTTATTTATTTATTTTTATTACTCTGATTTTTTTATTTTTATTATATTAATCACCATACATTACATCATTAGTTTTTGATGTAGTGTTCCATGATTCATTGTTTGTGTGTAACACCCAGTGCTCCATGCAGTACCTGCCCTCTTTAATACCCATCACCAGGCTAACCCATCTCCCCACCCCATCCCCTCTAGAACCCTCAGTTTGTTTCTCAGAGTCCATAGTCTCTCATGGTTTATCTCTCCCTTCGATTTCCCCCCTTCATTTTTCCCTTCCTAATATCTTCTTCTTTTTTTTTTTAACATATGATGTATTATTTGTTTTAGAGGTACAGGTCTGTGATTCAACAGTCTTACACAATTCACAGCACTCACCATAGCACATACCCTCCCCAATGTCTATCACCCAGCCACCCCACCCCTCCCACCCCCCACCACTCCAGCAACCCTCAGTTTGTTTCCTGAGATTAAGAATTCCTTATATCAGTGAGGTCATAGGATACATGTCTTTCTCTGATTGACTTATTTCGCTCAGCATAACCCTCCAGTTCCATCCATGTTGTTGCAAATGGCAAGATTTCATTCCTTTTGATGCTGCATAATATTCCATTGTATATATATACCACATCTTCTTTATCCATTCATCTGTTGATGAACATCTTGGCTCTTTCCATAGTTTGACTATTGTGGACATTGCTGTTATAAACATTGGAGTGCATGTACCCCTTCAGATCCCTACATTTGTATCTTTGAGGTAAATACCCAGTAGTGCAATTGTTGGGTCATAGAGTATCTCTATTTTCAACTTTTTGAGGAACCTTCATACTGTTTTCCAGAGTGGCTGCACCAGCTTGCATTCCCACCAACAGTGTAGGAGGGTTCCCCTTTCCCTGCATCCCTGCCAACATCTGTCGTTTCCTGACTTGTTTATTTTAGCCATTCTGACTGGTGTGAGGTGGTATCTCATTGAGGTTTTGATTTGGATTTCCCTGATGCCGAGTGATGTTGAGCACTTTTTCATGTGTCTGTTGGCCATTTGGATGTCGTCTTTGGAAAAATGTCTGTCCATGTCTTCTGCCCATTTCTTGATTGGATCATTTGTTCTTTGGGTGTTGAGTTTGATAAGTTCTTTATAGATTTTGGATACTAACCCTTTATCTGATACATAATTTGCAAATATCTTCTCCCATTCTGTCGGTTGTCTTTTGGTTTTGTTGACTGTTTCTTTTGCTGTACAAAAGCTTTTTAACATGGATGCAAAAATTCTCACCAAAATACTAGCCAAGAGGATCCAACAGTACATTAAAAGGATTATTCACCATGCCCAAGTGGAATTTATCCCTGAGCTGCAAGGTTGGTTCAACATCCACAAATCAATCAGTGTGATACAATACATTAATAAAAAAAAGAATAAGAACCATATGATCCTCTTAATAGATGCAGAAAAAGCATTTGACAAAGTACAGCATTCTTTCTTGATCAAAACTCTTCAGAGTATAGGGATAGAGAGTACATACCTCAATATCATAAAAGCCATCTATGAAAAACCCACAGCAAGTATCATTCTCAATGGGAAAAAACTGAGAGTTTTCCCCCTAAGGTCAGGAACATGGCAGGGATGTCCACTATCACCACTGCTATTCAACATAGTACTAGAAGTCCTAGCCACAGCAATCAGACAACAAAAAGAAATAAAAGGCATCCAAATCGGCAAAGAAGAAGTCAAACTCTCACTTTTTGCAGATGATATGATACTTCATGTGGAAAACCCAAAAGACTCCACCCCAAAACTGCTAGAACTCATACAGGAATTCAGTAAAGTGGCAGGATATAAAATCAATGCACAGAAATCAGTGGCATTCCTATACACCAACAACAAGACAGAAGAAAGGGAAATTAAGGAGTCAATCCCATTTACAATTGCACCCAAAACCATAAGATAACTAGGAATAAATCTAACCAAAGAGGCAAAGAATCTGTACTCAGAAAACTATAAAATATTAATGAAAGAAATTGAGGAAGACACAAAGAAATGGAAAAATGTTCCATGCTCATGGATTCGAAGAACAAATATTGTGAAGATGTCAATGCTACCTAGAGCAATCTATACATTCAATGAAATCCCTATCAAAATACCATCAACTTTTTTCAAAGAAATGGAACAAATAATCCTAAAATTTGTATGGAACCAGAAAAGACCCTGAATAGCCAGAGGAATGTTGAAAAAGAAAAACAAAGCTGGCGGCATCACAATTCCGGACTTCAAGCTCTATTACAAAGCTGTCATCATCAAGACAGCATGGTACTGGCACAAAAACAGACACATAGATCAATGGAACAGACTAGAGAGCCCAGAAATGGACCCTCAACTCTATGGTCAACTAATCTTCGACAAAGCAGGAAAGAATGTCCAATGGAAAAAAGAGTCTCTTCAACAAATGGTGCTGGAAAAATTGGACAGCCACATGCAGAAGAATGAAACTGGACCATTTCCTTACACCACACACAAAAATAGACTCCAAATGGTTGAAAGACCTAAATGTGAGCCAGGAGTCCATCAAAATCCTTGAGGAGAACAGAGGTAGCAACCTCTTCGACCTCAGCCGCAGCAACTTCTTCCTAGAAACATAGCCAAAGGCAAGGGAAGCAAGGGCAAAAATGAACTCTTGGGACTTCATCAAGATAAAAAGCTTTTGCACAGCTGAAAGTACCTATTTTAAAGATTTATTTTAGAGTGAGTGAGTGGGGGGAGGGGCAGAGGGAGAGAATCTTCAAGCAGACTTCCCACTGAGCATGGAGACCAATGCGGGGCTTGATCTCAAGACCCATGAGATCATGACCTGAGCAGAAACCAAGAGCCAGACACTTAACTGACTGAACCACACAGGTGCCCCTGAAAGTATTTATTTTAAATATGCCTTTAGCTCCTGCTTTTAAATATTGAACAATAAGAATTAGCAGTGCCATATATTAATGTATCAATTTCAGACATTTTTTTTTTTTTTTTAAGATTTTATTTATTTATTTGACAGAGAGACACACAGTGAGAGAGGGAACACAAGCAAGGGGAATGGGAGAGGGAGAAGCAGGCTCCTGGCCCAGCAGGGAGCCCGATGTGGGGCTCGATCCCAGGACCCTGTGATCATGACTCAATTTCAGACATTTTCTATGGAATTCTTATTAAGGGAGAGTATTAGCTTCATATGTAATTAATCCCCATTTCTCACCTCTCCATACTCTCAACTGGTTTAGATCACAATTAGGTTACTAGTTCAGGTTCAGGATTAACAAATTTAGTAGTTACATTATCATGACTTCTATCCATATGGTTCCCTGCTGAGCCATTTAGAGTGGTCTGATTATATATCCTTTGTACAAACTTGCCAGGTTCCCCCCCCCCCCTTTCTGGGTTAGTTTTCTATATGTCTATCAGTAATCACTCCTAAACTCATTAGAACTATAGAACTTCTTTCAGTACTATTCTTCTCATGGTCAAGTTTATTTTTGGATTCTTATTTCCTGGAGACCATACCTCCAAAACAAGAGCTTTGTTGCATAGGAAAAGTCCATTCTTTGGAGATTTCTGAGCAATAGTGTATAATGGTAAAATCCTGAAAGTGGGAAGCAAACTGACATTTTCATTGTGTGATTCTTAAATGCCAGATCCTTAATTGTAGGTATTTTCTTTGGATACTAGTCAGTTTCTCCCAAACTGAATCCTGATTAGTGGTATTTCAGGAAGTGGATGAGAAAAGACTGGAGAGAATCTTTGTAGTCAAAATCCCTGTTTGTGCTTGCTTTTGTGCCTTGTGTTCCTGAATCCAGAACGCTTTCTGATTCAACTTTTCTAGAGAAGAAACTTCTTTCTCTCAAGGGTTGTGGTTTAGAGATATGGTTGTCTGGATGAACAAGGTTGGAAAGAAGAGCTCAGGGGTTTTAAACTGCTCTTTATATAAATGGGTCAAATCCATCCCTCATCTCTGAATTCTTTGTAGCAGGTGTAATGAATTCCAGAATCATGAGGAAGCTCTGTGGTAAAAATTAGTGCATTCATTTTGAAGTTTTTCTTTTTAGGCTTAGGTCCCTGCTTCTCCTGCTTTGCTTAAGTCAGTTACCACTCCTCCATCTGTTTTCCATTGACCTTTCTAGCCCACTTGTAGCATGCTCTCCTTTCTCTCTGTCCTTGTGTACTTAAACCCCTTTTCTTCTTTACTGACAAGGTATTGGGACTCTGGTCTTTAATCTACCACATTTAATACATTCTGCAAGATGATATTTACATTTAGATGAATAAAAGGTGGTGCCAATTTACCTGTTTATATTGTATTCAATAAATTAGATACTCTAAGTTTTAATTATATACTTTTATAAGTTATCTACAAGATCTTAGGAAATTTTCATTAAAAATTAAAGAGATGAAGCCCCAAAATATATTTTCCTTATTTGACCTTCACCTTCCATAGGCATTTTATAGGCCTTAACCTATTTACTCCTCAAATTCATCCTAATGGTTATCCCAATATTAAACCCACAGAGTCTGAGCAAATTGCCTGTGTCGCATTTAGTCAGGGCCAACATTCACATACAAAAAGTTTGGGTCCTTTTATAGAACTACAAAAGCCCCCGGATAGTCAAAGCAATCTTAACAAAGAGGATATAGCTGGAGGCATTATACTTCCTGATTTCAAATTATATTGCAAAGTGATAGTAATCAAAACAGTATGTCATTGGCATAAACATAGACACACAAATTAATGGAATAGAGAGCCCAGAAATACACCCATAAGTATATGGTCAACTTACTACAAAGGATCCAAGAGTATATAATGGGAAAAGGAGTCTCTCTTCAATAAATGTTCTTGGGAAAACTGATTACATGGAAAGGAATGAAACTGGGCCACTATCTTATACCATAAACAAAATTCAAAATTGATTACAGATATGAATGTAAGACATGAACCATAAAATTCCTAGAAGGAAACATAGGTGGTAAGCTTCTTGACATCAGTCTTGGCAATGACTTTTTTTTGGATTTGACACCAAAATCAAAGAAAATAAAAGCAAAAATAATCAAGTGGGACTACATTTAAATTAAAAAGTTTCTGCATGGCAAAGGATCATCAACAAAATGAAAAGACAACCTACCAAATGGGAGAAAACACTTGCAAATCACATATCTGATAAGTTAATATCCAAAATATATTTTTAAAAAACCCCCTAGAACTCTATAGAGGGGGGAAAAACAAGCAATGGGCACAGAATCTGAATAGACATTTTCATCATGAAGACATTCAGTGGGACAACAGGTACACAAAAAGGTACTCAGAATCACTAATAATTAGGGAAATGCAAATCCAAACCACAATGAGATATCACCTTACACTTGTCAGAATGTCTGTTGTCAAAAGACTAGAAATAACAAGTGTTAACAAGGGTGTGGAGAAAAGGAAACACTTGTGCACTGTTGGTGGGAATGTCAATTGGTGCAGCCATTATGGGAAGTAGTGTGGAGGTTCCCCCCAAAATTAAAAATAGAACCACCACATGATCTATTAATTCCACTTTTGAAAAAAAAAAAAAAACCTAATTAAAAAAGATATACACATCCTCATGTTCATTGAAGAATTATTCACAATAGCCAAGACATGGAAGCAACCTAAGTGTTCACTGACAGAAGAATGGATAAAGATGTGGCATATATATATGATGGAATATTATTCAGCAATAAAAATGAATGAAATCTTGCCATTTGCCACAACATGTTTGGACCTTGAGAGCATTATGCTAAGTGAAGTAAGTCAAATACAAATACTGGATGATCTCACCTATATGTGAAATCTTAAAAACAAACAAACAAAAAACCAACCCAAAACACAACAGATTTGTGGTTGCCAGAGGCAAGAGGTTGGGGGAAATAGGTAAAGGTGGTCAATAGGTACACATTTCCAGTTATAACATGAATAAGTTCTGGGGATGTAGTGTACAGAATGATGACTAAGTTAGCAAAACTGTATTATATATTTGTAATTTCCCAAGACAATAGATCTTAAAAATTCTCATTACAAGAAACAATGTGTAACTACATAAGGTGATGTTAGTTAAGCTTATGGTAATCATTTTATAATATTAACAAATTATGTTGTATGTTTTAACTAATATATTGTTATAGGTCAATTGTATCTCAATAGAACCAGGGGGAAATTAAATAAAATAGAAATGCCTAGGTCAGAAAGAAAAAAAAAGAACAGTTTGGGTCCATAATCTCTGTTCTTAACTAACTGTATGATTACAGCCCATGTAAGCTCAGATCATGGTTTTATGATCTCTAATGTGATAATAGTATCCTCTTATAATCATTAAGTACTCCCAAGAACTACCATGTCTAAAGCCACAGACATCTATTCAAGTGTTTTCCTTAGCTTACTGATCACTACTTAAGGAATAGCTTTGAACTTTGCACTCGCTTCAAGACTCCTTTCTTAGGGAGCATTCCTGTCTATGCCAATAGACATGTGGGCTTGTGTCTTTTGCCAAGCCTCTTATAGATTGGCAGCTTGATCTTGGACTATCATTTTGAGCCTGACCTGGCTCTCATTGGAACTGTGCTTCTTATAACTTCCTCTTAGCTTCACATATTTCATCTAGTTGGACATTAACACCATAATCAACACTTCCCTCTAGAACTAATGTTGTGGGCCCTGACCACCACCTGCCTCTCCCATTTCATCAGGGAGGGGAAGGACAATGCTCCACTGTCATTCTAATTGGATGGTATTGGATTTTAACTGCCTCTTCAAATTATATTTTTAGTGATATTTAATTTAGCATTCAGAATATGACTCTTTTTAACTAATTTATGCTCAAAGTGAGCCTAAGATAAAATGGGAGCTGGATGATGTAGAAGAATAGTCACTTGTTTGGCTATCCAGGAAGCCAAGTCTAATTTTAGCCTTGAGAGAATTTGAAATCATTATAATTAGTTGGGTATTAAAGCCCACAAGTGAAAAAGGACTCTTTATTTTTTAAAGCATACCCATTCATTTAGCATCAATTCACAACTGGCAGTCCATTCTCCCAAATGTGCTATCACTGAGCATGCAGAGTTAGTTAGAGTAAAATATTTCTGGAGAAATTCAAATAACTTGGAAGTAGGTCATTGCTGGAGATGTGATATGGACACTATAATTAACTTGAATATCTATAGGACTGTAAGAAATGTAAAACATATGTATCTGTGAAGAGGAAGACTGTATTGTTTCATACATTTCAGTTGTGGTACAAAATAATGGGATAGTTGGCTTCAAATAATTGCAAGATACCTGTGCCTGGTGTTGGCCTTCAATACATATGTTGGGTAATAATAATTCCTGAGCTTGGGCTCCAGGGTTAATTTGAAGTGCACTCCAGAGAAACAATCATTACACAGTCACTTTGGAATTCTACGGAAGTTCTGCTTCAATCCAGACTAATACCCTGACTAAAGAAAGTCAGTGATATGATGGTCTAAGGTATCCTTAAGAACAGACGAGAAAATATGACTGGCAGTTCAGTGTTCTGCCCCTGCAACTAACTAAAAAGGTATTTTGTAAGATTTAGAAAAAAACAAACAAACAAACAAACAAACAAAAAACCCAAAAATGGGCTTTGGAATTTCCAGTAGACAATGAAAGCAAGGACTCTTCTTTTAACATAAGCATGTTATTGTCAACAGTGGCATCTCTATTAAGTTTGTTCTTTTACCTAAACACTCCTATTACTGTCATCTCTCTGGATTGTCATACCCGCCACCCTGACAGTACAAACATTCCACTGTAAAATCTGTCAAAAAGGCCAGTTGATTTTCTACATCTTCTGACACATGCTGCTCTTTAATTTCAGCCTGTCAGAACACCTACGAGAAAGGCATCTGCTTTCATGCTTGGAGCTGAGACTGTAACTACCATCATATACACTGTAATCATTAGCCTTATGCTGCTATGAAATTCTGCCTTTTGGAACCATAGAATGTCTTGCTGGAGAATGCTGTTGGCATAAATCTATCATGCAAGTTAGATTGCACACATTTTGGTAGAACTAGTTATTTCAAAAACATTTTTCTAGTGTGAATCTGCTTTAATTTCTTTTTATGATGAGTTGTTTTGAAATGTATATTGGATTTTCCTTTGCCACAATCAAGTACCTGCATAGAAGTCAAACAAAATATTTTTGGCTTGACTTATCTTGATTTTATTCTATTCATGTGGATTATATATGCCACCACATTCATCTTAAGTTTGTTTTATCTAAGGAAGAATGTTTCTCTTGGTTTAAAAATGTGATTGTTAAATTAGACTGTCCAGACTATCACTCCTGAATTACTTAAGTCAAAGACAGCTTTCCTGGAACCCCATTGGTAGGTCATTGAGCCTTTATGTTCTCTCTTCCTATCTGGTTCTCTTGTGGTGTATGTTTGTGGGAGGCCTGAGGAGCAGTCTATTAATATGAGGGATGTTCTTTTGTAACAAATAAAACAGAACTTCTAAACCCAGTACTTGTGGTGTATTCTTCTATTCACCTTGGGAGGATGTGGACTTATCCCAAAGACAATTGTAGATTATCTTCTTTGGAAAACCTTCAGAATGTAGAGCAGCACATGCTTTTATTTTCTAATTAATGAAGTTTATTTTGGTACTAGTAATTAAAAATCACATTATCACTTTAATAATGAATAAAAGTGTCTAAAATAAAAATGATCTCTTGCACACCCCCCCCCCAAAACCTTACCCTATCTCCTGACTTAACTCCCCCTTGATGAAGCCAAATTTAATAATTTGGTTTGTATCATTCCATAGTTTTCATTTGCTCATAAAAACATATACACAATATGTAGTGGCTTTAATTTTTAAAGGAGAATGTGTAGATCATATATGTTCTTAACCTTGTTTGTTTCCTTTTGGCAATATATCACTTCAATAGGCAGGTTTACCATGAAAGGAATCATGAATTTTAGGGTCCCCTACTTGTATGGGACCCTTCCAAGTCCCTGGGAAGGGGAGGTCTTAGAAATTCTTTTATTCATAATTTTGTACTTTTTTTTTTCTCAGAGAGGGTCCTTGACTTTTATCTGCTAGGCTTCACAAAATCTGGATCTGCTCCTGAGCTTGGAAATCTTTCTAGGTCAGTAGATCTGGAACACATACATTCTTTTTGTTCTAGCATTCTCACAAATGGAAATCTCTTTAACAGGAAAGAATTGCCAAATATACAAAGAAAGACAAGGATCACTTTAGCATTTTTAAGATACTAAAAATATGACAACTGCCTTTTTTATCACTTGGGGAGAATTTTTACAATTATGGTACAATCACACTTTGGAATATAGCATGTGCTTTTGTATTTACTAAAAAATGGCAAATTATCGGTTTCTAAGGATGGATTTGATTTTTGAAGTGATCAAAAGGTATTCAGAGTCTTGTGGAAAATAGAGGAGCAATTATAGTAGTATTACCTTTAGCAAACAATTAGAATGTGAGGACAGATGTTTGGTGGTTGGAAGGAAGATGGCAGAGGAGGAAGATACTGAGCTCACCACCTCCCACAGCACACTGGGCAACAACTATATGTATTGCAACTCATTCTGAAAATGACTGGAAGACTGGCAGAACAGATTTTACACATTTAAAGTCATAAAGAGAAGGCCACATCAAAAAGAGCAGGAGGGCAGGGACATGGTCAGGTGCAACTGCCAGTGTAGATAACCATAAGCAGGAGGGTTATTACAAGCACAGAGGAGCAGTGGGATCAAGCCCCACACTGGGCACACTAGGCCCTGGGAACCTACACTAGGAATACAGTCCCCATAATGTCTGGCTTTGAAAATCATCAAGGCTTAATTCTGGAAGCTTTAAAAATCAGTGAGTATTAACTCCAAGAAAGCCAGAGGGCTACAGGAAACTGAGTCTCCACTTCTAAAGAGCCAGCATCCTATTCCATTCACGAGAGACCCAGCAAAGGGGTAGCAGTTTGAAAAGTGCCTGGGTTATACATGAAGGAGATTTATTGACTAATTTTAGTACATGTGCCAGAGGGGCAGGAGATTTCTCCAAGAACAGAAGTGCTGGCAGGTGCCCTTTTTCTTGCTTTCCTTCAGCTTAGATAGCTAGATGTTTGTAAGAGCCAGGTCTGACACTCTCCATCTACCTTACTAGCACCACTTGCCCCTGCCTCATTGTCTCCCTGTATATCCACCCCAACCAATCTGTGCACCCTGGCAGTCATCCCTTCAAGGTAGCTTCCACCCTACTACACCCAACAGGCAGTCCTGGCTGGGACTGGTGTCTTTTCAGAGAGACTGTCGCCCCCTGGAGGAGGAGAGCTAACTCTACACAACACCATGTCCACAGTAGCTTAACCAAGCCTCTCAGCAAGATGCACTGAGGCCGGGCCTTGCCCACCAGGGGGCCCACAGCAGTTGTGGCTAAGCCACAACAGGAGGGTACCTGTAGCCCACACAGGGGAATCCCCTGGAGTGCCTGGTCTGGTGACCAGGAGGGATGGAGCTTCTAGGTCCCACAGGATGTCTTCTACATAAGGCCACTACTTTCAAGATGGGGGGGGACATAAATGACCCACCAATACATAGAAACAAACACAAAATGAGACAAAATAAGGAGACAGAGGCATAGGTTCCAAACAAAAGAACAAGACAAAACCAAGAAAAAGAGCTAAATGAAACAGAGATAAGCAATCTACTCGATAAAGAGTTCAAAGTAATGGTGATAGTTACCAGATTCGAGAGAGGAGTAACTCAGTGAGAACTTCAACAGACTACTAGAAAGTATACAAATCAAGGACTCAATTCCATTTACAATTGCAAAAAAAAACCGCCATAAGATACCTTGGAATAAAACTAACCAAAGAGGTAAAGGATCTGTACTCAGAAAACTATAAAACACTTATGAAAGAAATTGAGGAAGAAACAAAGAAATGGAAAAACATTCCATGCCCATGGGTTAGAACAAATACTATTAAAATATCTATGCTATCCAAAGCAATCTACACATTCAATGCAATCCCTATCAAAATACCACCAGTATTTTTCACAGAGCTGGAACAAACAATCCTAAAATCTGTATGGAACCAGAAAAGACCCCAAATAACTAAAGGAATGTCAAAAAAGAAAACCAAAGCTGGAGCATCACAATTTCAGACTTCAAGTTCTATTACAAAGTTGTAATCATCAAGACAGTATGGTACTGGCACAAAAACAGATACACAGATCAATGGAACTGAATAGAGAACCAAGAAATAGACCCTCAGCTCTATGTTCAACAAATCTTTGACAAAGCAGGAAAGAATATCCAATGGAAAAAAGATGGTCTCTTCAACAAATGGTGTTGGGAAAATTGGACAGCCACATGCAGAAGAATGAAACTGGACCACTTTCTTATACTGTAAACAAAAATAAACTCAAAATATATGCAAGACCTAAATGTGAGACAGGAATCCATCAAAATCCTAGAGAAGAACACAGGCAGCAACCTCTTTGACGCTGGCCGTAGCAACTTCTTGCTAGATAGGTCTAAGGCAAGGGAAACAAAGGCAAAAATGAACTATTGGGACTTCATCAAAATAAAAAGCTTTTATGCAGCAAAGGAAACAATCAACAAAACTAAAAGGAAACTTACAGAATGGGAGAAGATTTTCGCAAATATCTTATCAGATAAATGGCTAGTATCCAAAATCTATAAAGAACTTATGAAACTCAACACCCAAAGAACAAATAATCCAATCAAGAAATGGGCAGAAGACATGAACAGACATTTCTCCGAAGAAAACATACAAATGGCTAACAGACACATGAAAAAATCCTCAATGTTACTCATCATCAGGAAAACACAAATCAAAACCACAATGAGATACCAACTCACACAGGTCAGAATGGCTAAAAAGAACAACTCGGGAAACTACAGATTTTGGCAAGAATGAAGAGAAAGGGGAATCTTTTTACATTGTTTGTGGGAATGCAAACTGCCACTCTGGAAAACAGTATGGATGTTCCTCAAAACATTAAAAATAGAGCTAGCCCATGACCCACTAACTGCACTACTAGGTATGTATCCAAAGGATACAAACAAAGGGATTTGAAGGGGCACCTGCTCCCAATATTTATAGCAGCAAAGTCCATAATAGCCAAACTATGGAAAGAGCCCAGATGTCCATTGACAGATGAATGGATAGAGAAGATGTGGGGTGTGTGTGTACACAGAGGAATATTACGCAGCCATAAAAAATGAAATCTTGCCATTTGCAATAACATGGATGGAACTAGAGGGTATGATGCTAAGCGAAGTAAGTCAGTCAGAGAAAGACAAATACCATGATTTCACTCACATGTGGAATTTGAGAACAAAACAGATGAACATAGGAGAAGGGAAGGAAAAATAAAATAAGATAAAAACAGAGAGGGAGGTAAATCAAGGAAGACTCTTGACTGTGGGAAGTAAACCGAGAGTTGCCAGAAAGGAAGAGGGTGGGAGGATGGGATAGTTAGGTGATGGGCATTAAGGAGGGTACCTGACATAGGGAGAACTGGGTGTTATATGCAACTGATGAATCAATGAATTCTAACCCTAAAACTAATAATACACTATATGTTAACTAAATTGAATTTAAATAAATTTTTTAAAAAGCTATCACCTCACATCAATCAGAATGGCTAGAATCAAGAAGACAAGTAATATTAAGTGTGGTGAGGATGTGGAGAAAAAGGAACTCTTATGCACTGTTGTTGGGATTGTAAATTGGTGCAGCCACTATGGAAAACAGTATGGAGGTTCCTCAAAAACTGAAAATAGTAGTAACCATAATATCCAATAATTCCTCTTCTGGGTATTTACATGAAAAAAAAGGAAAACACTAATCCTAGGCACCCCTGTGTTTACTGCAGCATTATTTACAATAGCCAAGATATGGAAGCAACCCAAATGTCAGTTGATAGATTAATGGATCAAGAAGTGGTATATATACACAGTGGCATATTACTCAGCTATAAAAAAAGAGTGGATTCTTGCCATTTGTGACACATGCATAGACCTAGAGGGTGTCAGACTAAGTAAAATAAGCCAGATAGATAAAGACAAATACCATATGATTTTACTTATATGTGGACTGTGAAAATAAACAACAAAACTAGAAACAGACCCATAAATATAGAGAACAAACTGGTGGTTGCCAGAGGGGAGGGCTTGGAGGGACAGATGAAATAGGTGAAGTGGATTAAGAGGTACAAGCTTCCAATTATAAAATAAGTTATGGGGATAAAAACCATAGCATAGAGAATATAGTCAATAATATTAACTTTGTATGATGACAGATTTTAACTACACTTATCATGGTGAGAATTTCATGATGCTTATAACTGTTGAATTACTGTGTTATAACATCTGAAACTGATATGTTTACTCTTCTTCAAGTTAAATTAAAAAAATTAAAATCAGGTATTTTTATAGAACATTGCAGTTTGCAGATATCTAGAAATATTGTTTACTCTCAGCATGACTTAGAAATTTGAGCAATTCTTAAGACTTGTTACTTAGTATATTAATATAAAATCACACCTAATATCATGCTTTCAAAATATGTTTTTATAAATATGTATCAAAATAACTTAAATTAGAAGTTGAGTACAAAGTCATGGGATTATTTGGCCAGCTCTTTATTTCAACATTCAGGTAAATTTGAGAACTTGCTTTGTTTCAGGTGTGCTGTTGAATAAATAGAGCACCAATTTTAAAATAACATTTGCATGCTAATCTCAGTTCAATGCAGAGTGTCAGATAGCAGGCACTTAATGAATATTTGTTACGAGATTAAGAGATCAGATTGGTGGCTATCAGAAGCATGGGTGGGGTAGGGAAGGGGTTTGGAATTAGAATCCGAGGAAATCAAAAGGTACAAACTTCTAGTAATCAGGTTAGTACTGGGGATATAGTATACAACATGATGAATATAGTTAATATTTTTGTGTGCTATATTTGAAATGTGTTAAGAAAGTAGATCCTAAAAGTTCTCATCACAAGGAAAGAAACTTTTTTTCTTTTGTATTTAGTATGAGATTATGAATGTTAACTAAACTTATTGTGGTAACCACTTTACAATGTATGTAAGTCGTTTTGCTGTACACCTTAAACTTATACAGTGCTGTAAGTCACTTATACTTCAATAAGACTGGGGAAAAGAGAATAAGCAAGCAAATCAAAAGAATCTCGTAATTGTATTATGTATATGGCATCCTGAAAGCACAAAAGAGGGAGAGGTGTTAATTACCTAAGTGTGTCAGACAATGCTTGCTTCACAGAGGATACGATGTTTGAGCCTAATCTTTAAAAATAAGAAGCTGTGGGGCGCCTGGGTGGCTCAGTCGTTAAGCATCTGCCTTCGGCTCAGGTCATGATCCTGGGGTCCTGGGATCAAGCCCGCATGGGCTCTCTGCTCAGCGGGAAGCCTGCTTCTCCCTCTCCCACCCCACCCCCGCAGCTTGTGTTCCCTCTCTGTGTCTCTCTGTCCAATAAATAAATAAAATCTTTAAAATAAAAAAAAATAAAAAATAAAATAAAAATAAGCTGAAGGGAAAAAAGTGAATAGAGAACATTTTGGGTAGAAGAAAGTGGTATATAAAAAGGCATAGATGTGGGAAGGAATTTGACTTCTGGAGAAGTTAAATTAACTGGGTTTGGAGTGCAGGGTATCTGTCTATGACTGATAGGAGCTGGGATTGAAAAGTTTGGCAGCTGCCCAAAGGCAAGTAGTTCTCTCAATTTCATATTCTTACACTGTGCCCATATTTTCTTTCCTCAGTGGTCCCAGTGGGAACAAAATTTCTCTATTGCATGAACTTTGTTTTCCATATTTAGTTGACTTTTTTTCTCTACAGAGTATAATTAAAAAAAATATTCATACTTTTTCCCCTTTTTGGAACATGATATAAGGTGGTTATTAACAAAGGTACATATAATTCAAGAGCTAAATCAAAATAATAGAAAATCAGGATCATGAAAATAGAGAACATACAAATGGCAACCAGAAAATTCAACACAATGTCTTCATTACTGAACTGCAAATTTGGATCTGTGTTTGCTGGTAGTTGAGTCTAAAAATAAGTTCATAGTTTTAATTTAAAAAAAGTCTAAAAACATTTTTTCCTTGAGTATACGAAGACTAGAGATCTTAACTACTTAGAGTCAGAATGCCTTGATGGTAGTTACTTAAGCTCTCTGTGCTTCAGTTTCTTCATATATCAAATGGGGATTTTGTGTGGTTTAAATGAGATGTTAAGAGGTAAGACTTAGATAATGTTTAGTATGTGTTATTAACTCATCTAAGTACTTTACATATATTAAGTCATTTAATCCTCACAAAACCCCAACACTGGGGACTACCTTCTGTCCCATTTTACAATGAGTCACTGAGAAGTTAAATAAGTTACCAAAGAGCATATAAGAGTGATAGAGCCAGAGTTTGAACCCTGGTGGCCTGGCTCTGGAGCCAGGCTCTGAACTACTGGCTATGCTGCCCTCTAAAACAATGAAACCTGTGAGTGACTGGTACATCATGAGTGCTTAATATCTAATGGCTATTAGTGTTATGATAGAAGACAGAGAACATTTTCAGTACTGTTTGAAGGCAAACATAGTCATGAAGTTTCTATAGCTGTTTCTTGTTGTCTATGTCAAAAGAATTAAATTAAAATGGAACTTAGTGGCAGCAATTCTGCAAAAGGCAAATCTAATTTGTTCCAAGTATGAGGACTTGACCTAGGAATAGACTTTAGAACACTTAGAAGAGTGACTGGATTGTATATGCTTTAGTTACTCGCTCCTAAATAGGACTTCTTTTAGTTTGTCTTCTACATTGCTGATTGAAGAAGCAACATATGCTTTGGAAACCAGATCAGCAGATGGCATGTTTGGCGACCTATTACATAAATTGAAGAAATGAAAAAGTCTTCCTGCTTGGAGAACATGTTCTGCCAATGGCATGTAAGTACCTACCTTCTGCCTGGAAAGGAATGCACAGTGTTTATCAAGAGGGCATCCAAGGTTACTTAAGACATTTACATATATTGTAAGTGGGATAGGGAGGTGGAAAGTAGAGATAGCAATTGTGTGGAGGAAAATTATTCAAACCTTTCTCTTTTGTAGAAATATGGCACCAGTCTGAAAAACAGCACAGTTTCCTGAGTAAAAGATCATATCCAAGAAACAGTCATAGTTAGCACTACATGCATATTGTCTTATTTAACTTCTATAACCTAGTGTGTCACAGGATTACCTCTAGACAAAAAAACAAAACAAAACAAAAAACTAACAAACACCAATATTATTTAAGTGGAAAAGGAGGATTGATGTATAAAATGAAAATTATTTGGGGAAAAAAAGCATTATAACAAATACAGTTCAGGTAACTGTCATGCCTTGGTGAAGAGCAAGTGCTTTCAGACACCTCAAATTTGTGGTAATAATCAAGGGAAGACAAAGTCTATTATATTTTAATAATGCTTTTATTAAAAAAGCATTTTGTTAGCCAGGTTTTGCAGCAACAGAATCATTGAATATCCACTTGATATGTTCATGAAAGAACTGAGACTTGGTTTTAAATTGAAATGCTCTGAGATGGCCTTGGGCCAGGTTAATAGTTCATATTCTAAAGGATGATGCTGTTTTAGAAGTTCTAGATCTGGTATCTTAAAGAAATAGGTCAGAGATAACAGGTGGATGGGCAAAATTGTTTTTATCAACAAAGATTGATAGAGGGTTTGCCTTGTGTGTAAATTATTGCAACGGCTTCCACTCTGGTCTCCCAGCATCTTCCTCTTACCTCTCTTTAAACAAATGTCCACACAATAGAGTGAGTTTTGATGGCTATTCATTTGCCTTATGATTTACATAATCTCCCTTCCATTTACTTTATCCCCAACTACTTAACTAATTATTATTTGTGATGATCTTAAATAAGGGCTATCTTCCCCACTCAACTATAAGTTCTGTGATGGTTGGGAATATGTCTGTTTTGTTCATCTCTCCATTACCAGGGACAAGCACTGTGTATTGTGCTCAATAAGAAGTTTGCTGATGGAATGAAGTTGCATGTTACATGACAGGAGAGTGAAGAAGGGGTACAAAGGTAGGGTAGAGGCTTCAGGATGAGCAAAGACACAGATGTGGGAATTGCATGGCAAGTCTTTGGCTTTGTGACACCCAGTACTCTCTTATGAAAGATCTTAGCAGTAGTCATGTTTGAAGAGGCAAAAGGCCAAACAAGTTGACCTCATGGGTCGCTTTTCTACTCTAGGACTTTCTGTAGCTGGCACATCTTTTCACAACTGCCAGAGGAATAAGCCTAGTCTCTGGCTGCATATTGAACAATTACTGGGAGACAAAGGGACATGATGACAATACTCTTCATTTAGAAAATGAGGCTCAAATTCAATATGAAAACTTTCAGGGAGTGCATAAACCAATGTCATGTGCTTGATGGATACTCAGTAACTGAGCTATTGTTGTCAAGAGAAGATGGTGCCATTTCTGAGAATCTCTCCATCACTATTATTATTTTGAGCACACCCTCCTCCTGAGAGTGTTTAAGTCTGAAGTGAATGCTATTACCTACAATCACAAAATCTGATGCACAGATAAGCACCTGCCATGAGTTACAAAGGTAGTTATTATACTAATATTGAGTCACTGGATAGGGAAACACAAAATCTAAGGTTAGGTCATGAAAAATGTAGGTTCAATTTTGAAACAAATATGTTTTGGTTTAAGATACTGAGCATTTTTTCATAGTGAAGTTATATTAACAAAAAACCATTTTGCCCAGATAAATTATGCTTCTTTGCACATTTGTAATGGAATTTAGTTCTTAGTCAAACATGAAACAGGTTAAACCCATTACTTATTAATCATATTTCTTTGAGGATTTGATCTTTCTGGTCATTGGCATCATTCATGTGGGTGGGCCATAAATATTTTAATTATTTTCTGTTCACCACATGTCATGGGCCCTGGCGGCAGGAGGGATATTCAATGATTCTGTTGCTGCAAAACCTGGCTAACAAATCACTGTGATATTTACTTTTCTTTTTCCAAATCTACAGGGAAATAAATTTATGGATCACTTAACCTTTTGCCCAAGGAACAAATCCACATCAGTTCTGAATTAATATTGCTCTGAGGATGCAAAGCAAGGTCTGGTTTTCAAAGCAAAGCTGAGGGTTAAGGCAACAATCCAGATAACAGAAGCAGAACTGCTTGTCCTCACCTGAATTAAGGGATTGTTCCAGCCTTTACTATATTTGCATGGACATTTAATAGAGTGGTTTTTTGTTTGTTTTGTTTAGATTGTATGAAGTAACAAATTGCCTACTGCTTTGAATCTGGGTTCTCCAAGGCCAGAAAAACTATAGTTACCCTGTCCCATTGGAGATGGTACAGATGAGATACCCTCCCTCATCTGAGGACTCCTGATCTAGCTTCACCCATAACATTTGGCTTCACTCAACATCAGAAGGTGTGGAGAATGCATCAATAATTTCATAGAGGGTTCTGATTTCTACATTCCAAGTTTGCCAAATATGCTGTAAATGTGATGTTCCAGTTCCATATTCAAATAATGGTATCTCTTGGGCATTCTGAAAATATTTTACTCAAAATGAAAAATGTTGGCAAAAATAAAGGCAACCATCTTTGGGAATTATGCCTCTCCATATCTCACACTCAATGTAGGAAGAACTTGCCCACACAGAAAGACATTATCGCTCCTTCATACTTGGAATAACTTTCCCAAAAGAAAAGCACCTCTTGATTTTGCTAAGTTACCCAAGCTCTAGTTTGATGCAGGAACTGTTGAAAATTTAGCTTTGGCATGCATTTTCTTAATAGCAACTGGGAATTTAAAAACTATTTAGAAATGGCACATGCTTTGTATATTCCTTTGAACTATCCTCTGAATGCACTGAGTGTTCTTTAAAACATGTGATAGTCAATACTTTGAAAGGTACTGCTTCTTAGAATTGTTGTCCTAAGCATACAAATTGTCTTAAAAAAAAAGTGCCATTCTGCTTTCCCTTGCATGGTTTTATAGACACTGCAATACCAAGAATTCCCTTAGGATCTAAAGGAATATAGGATTATCCATTCCCAGTAGATTCAAATCTAGTAGTAAATCCCTTTAGTTACTGAAATTGCCTTAATAAATTCTTCTCTGGAGAGCAAGAACCAATTACACTAATGTAGAAGTAAAAGCAATAACTGACTTCACATCATGGAAAACATCCACTGGAACTAGGGACGGAAACTGGTGACCGTGTTCAACTCACTGCTGTTTCCTGTTATATGCTATGGTGCTTGTCATTCCCATTCTGTGATTTCAAGTCTCAGTTGTCATGAAAGAATGTTTTGTGGCTCCTGAGAACCTCTGAGCTATCTCATTTTGAAGGTATGCTGCTTTAACTTCTTTACATACTAATTTGTCTCTAAATTAGAAATAAATTAAACAAGGTTTATGCCAGTAAATTATTTCTGGAAACTGACTCTAACAGGGTCTTTACTTTTTTTTTATTAAAAAAATAAATAAAAGAACCTTGGGTCCCATTCTGTTGCTTGTTTTTTCCATATTAAAACCCTCACTCATTATTAACAGTTCTTGAACAATAAAGCAGAAGCAATCACACAGGACTACATAAAATGTAATTTCAGTAGAGTTCAATAGAAGAATTTCTGAAAATTGTTGTAGGCATTTTCTTGAAGATTGCCAGTAACTAGAAATGCTTTCAAACACTAAAATTTTGCAAAGCCTGAAAATTCATGTGATGTTTATTGGGTAAAAAGATCTTTTGTTTCTACCTCATGAATACCAACAGTGAAATCTGCAGTATTTTAGAGGTTATCACTATAGGGGTGGGACTTTGAAATCTGCTTTAAGGAAAAATGTTCTATAATTTTTGTTGGATAATGACACTAATCTAGCCCCATTCACCACCATGTTACCATCTTGCTCTAATCTTTGCCTTCCTCTTTGCTGACAAAATGTTTTCTGAGTTGTTCATTCTTTCATTCATTTATTCCTTATAACAATAATTTGTTGGGGTCAGGCACTGTGCTTAGAAGTGGAGAAGCAGTGTTCACAAGATTCACTCTCTGCCCTCAAGAAACTTAGTCTGGCCCACTCATACTGTTTCCTGGATGCCTGGGCAATCCTGAGCTGTAGATATGGCTGGGGAAATTTGCATATGGTTTCTGAATGGGTGCCCAGAAACAAGGATATTGAAGGATGATTCTTCTTCCATCTTTGATGTTAATCATCGAATGCTTAGGACTTTGATAGAGGAAGAATATGCCCACACCTGCCAAGCCAGATTACTGTAATCAATCCTGATGATCAATGTTCTTGCACTCAGGTTTCACGTAGACTTAATTGGGGTAGAGCAGACCTAAAGGGGCCGCTAAACCACTAGATTAATTCTAGCTTTTTTCTGGAACTAGTCTAGAGGGATCTTTCCTCATCTCTATCTCTAATTATAACAAACAGGGAAAGTTTGCTCAGATTTCTCAGCCTCCCAATAGGACATCAGGACCAGTTCCAGGATGAGCCTTAAAGCACAGGGATAGTGTTAGAATGGGGCAACTCACAGATCTCCAACTCTGGGAGTGACCCCTACCAGTACAAAAAGAAGAACATGGGCTTGGGAATCATAATGCCTCCCTTAAGGTTAATAACAGCCCTGACATTTACAAGCTTTGCAATTATTCTCAAATTTTCTCTTTTGTAAAGCTGGAGAAAATAATGCACTGAAAGTTGGAGATTAAATGAAATTTTTTATAAAGTACAAACAGCTCAATACATACCTTATAACTACTCAATTAACATCCTTTCTGTCTCCTCTTTTCTCCCTCTGCCTGACTGCAGAGCTGGTTGGCTAGGGAATTCCTCAGAATTATATCAGATACTTGTAAAATATACATGAAGAAGCAGATTTTGATGCAGTGATGTATATAAAAGAATATACCAGTTTTCAAAGGCAATGTACCATTTTTAGGGATGATTCACAAGAGGCTATCTAGTGTCAATCTAATCCAGAGTTCAGCAACTTGCAGCAGGTATGCCAGACGGTGGTATGATGAGCCAAGGTGCTGGGCATGCTGCCATTTCCCAGGTAGAAGAAAGTCCAGCCTAACTGCCAGTCTGAGCTTGGCAGAATGAGTCTTGAGTTTTTACTAATTGCTGCTGCTCCTTCTATTATACAACTGTCCCTAAAGAGCAAGGGAAACCATTGCCAAGTAAAAGCTGGAGGTTGCTTCCTAGACATGGGACAGAGGACAAAACATTCCTGGAACTTGTTTGACCACTTTCATACCTACACTCTCCTAATCACAAGATTTTGTGATATGCTTTGTGGGGCATTGTTCATACCTTATCAGGATGTGTTCTCCTCCTTCCCTTTCCTGATAGAACTCTGATTTTGTTCAAGCATCTGCCCTGTCACAGGTAGCTCTTGAGGGAAGCCTCCAGGGATGGGCCCTGATTAGTCCAAGTCTATCAAAGTAGATAATTATGAGAAGCCTGGCTCTTTCATGCTAAAAATGAACAAGGAAGCATTTAACTCCAATTGCTACTGGCAGTCTTCCCAAATTTAAAAGGTAACTGGTCTTAGGATGAAGCCAATAAAACAGAAACACAGAGCAGAGATACAGAAAGAGATTAAATGTCATCACAGAGACAGTGAAGCAACCCTTTCTGCCTCATATGGGACTTCCTAATACGTAAACCTGTGCACTTTCTTACTCTTTAAACCAGTTTGGGTTATGTTTCCTGCTATTATTCCTGATTTACCTGCTGTATTAGTTTCTTGGTGCTGCTGGTAACATATTACCAAAACATGCAAATTTATTATTTGTTCCAGTTTGATCTCCAGTTCTGGAGATCCAGAATTCTGAATGGGTCCGTAGCGCTGCCTTACCTCTGGAGGCTCTAATGAAGAATCCATTTTCTTGCCTTTCCTGGCTCCTAGGGGCTGTCTACTGTAGATGACCTCTGTTTCTGTCACATCTCTTTTTCTGACTCTGATTCTCCTGCCCCCTCTAACCAGGACCTTTGTGATTATACTGGGCCCACTGGGTAAATCCATGATAATCTCCATCTCCAGGCCCCTAATTTAATCATATCTGTAAAGTCCCTTTTACCCTATAAAGTAATATCTCCCCAGATCCTGGAGATTAGGAGGTGCTATCTTTTGGGGGAGGGGAGACATTATTCTGTTTGCCTTATGTGCTTAACATGATCACATGGCTACATTCCTAAGGCAGATCTTTGCGGTCTACTACCTAGAAGTGCTACCGCTATCAAGTTTTAGATTTTTAAAAATTTGTCATTCAGGGCACCTGGGTGGCTCAGTCGGTTAAGTGTCTGCCTTCGGCTCAGGTCATGATCCCAGGGTCCTGGGATAGAGTTCCACATCAGGCTGCCTGCCCAGTGAGGAGTCTGGTTCTCTGCCCTTCCCCTGGCTCATGCACCTTCTCTCTGTCTCTCTCAAATAAATAAATAAAGTCTTTAAAAAAAACTGTCATTCAGTCTTGTCATTTAACCAAAATTTATAGAACACCACACGCTGGGCATTGTGCTAAGCATCTTGTTTACAAAGATAAATAAGTCATTGTCCCTCTTCAAAAAGGGAAGACAGTCCAGAGGTCTTCATAGAAAATGTACCTTCCACTATAACACTGAACATCAACAGAGAAGAATACTTGCTTCTAAATGCTAGGATAGGCTGTTTGGTTGTAATATGGTATTTTCAACCACAGATGTAGAAGATAATGTCACCAAAATACAAGATTATCATCAAGAAAAGATAGTCTTAAACTAATCATTTCCAATCTGGTCCTATTATTGTTATTATTTTTAAAGATTTCTACAGATCTGGTTTCCTTAGGTCAAGTAGGCATAGTTTGAGAAAATGCCTAACAAATCTGAGAAATGTGGTCCAGATGATTTTGTACAATATATTTAATTCACTTCATAATGTATTTATTCAACCAATGTTACTAAGTTACTAGGTAATGTGCTGTATCCCAGAGGCAATTTAGAGGTAATTAAGATATCATGATCTCTTTAACTCTAATTAGAGACAAGACAGGTATACCAGTAACTAAAATACATTTAATACATTTTATGATATTTAATTTTGCCATGAATCGCTCCATTATCAGCTTCTATTTTGTTTTACAGCATTCTTTTCATTTTTTCCATTTATTATTTTTTATTCTGTCTCCTTTTTTATCTAACATTTTTAAAACACTGAAGATCACAGCAAAACATATCACCTCTAATACAACTGCTTTAAAAATAGAATATTTTGAAGAATCCAAGGCATATAGATTGTAGGATGCACTGCTATGTAGCACTAAGGAGAGGAAAGGAGGGGAGGAGAGAGGAGGAGAGGGGAAGGGGAGGGCAAGGGAAGCAAAGGGAAGCGAAGGGAAGTGAAAGGAAAGAGAGGAGAGAGAAGAAAGAAAAAAGAAAAAGAAAGAAAGAAAGAAGAAATTAAAAAGAAAAAAGAAAAGGAAAGAAGGAAGAAGAAAAAGAAAAAAAGAAAAAAGGAAGGAAGGAAGGAAAGAAAGAGAAAAGAAAAGAAAAAAGAAAAAAGGAAAAGAACACTCAATTAAGCAGACAAACTAGCAATTGTAAAACATCTCCCAACTGTAGAGATGTTAACTTGTGAAATTAGGAAACCTCCTCCTCATTTCTCTCCTTCCTGGGGTGACCAGTGTTTAGTTCAATACCCACCTTAGGTATGTGGAAAAACCCACAGAGGGTATAATGTTGTATAGGTCCCAATTTCCCATGGTTAAGAATCTATATGCCTAAAATTTGGAGATGTATTAATAGACAACAAAGTATATCAGGGTTGCTTTTTCCTTTCTTTACTGTTTCTACAACTTGACCACATGCATCCACCCACATTTCAGGAATGGTGCTATAGAACAGTGTATTTTCCTCATAATGTGATGTGAGTACATATGTGCTTACATGTGTATTGGTGGGGTTGGTGGGGTGAATGTGTATGTGTCAGCATGCATTTATATGCTGGTTGAGAGTCTACCCAGTATAGGAGGTAATAGGTCATGAAAAGCTATATTCTAGTCTCAGGCAATGAAGAGAGAATGTGAAAGCCAAGGTAAGAAAAAAATAAATAGGGGCACCTGGGTGGCTCAGTTGGTTAAGCGACTGCCTTCGGCTCAGGTCATGATCCTGGAGTCCCTGGATCGAGTCCCGCATGGGGCTCCCTGCTCGGCAGGGAGCCTGCTTCTGCCTCTGACCCTCCCCCCTCTCATGTGCTCTCTCTCTCTCATTCTCTCTGTCTCAAACAAATAAAAAAAAAAAAATCTTAAAAAAAAATGTATCCAGATTAAAAAAAAAAAAAAAAGAAAAGAAAAGAAAAAAAAAAAAAAAGAAAAAATAAATAGAAAAGAAAAATCTCTGCCCTACTTTGTCAACTGGTTTTTGGCAACTGTTCCCTAACAAGTTTCTCGAGAAACCAAAGTAGCTTAGAGATACTTCAACTTTTATATTTTCTAACAATTCTACATTTTCTTGTAAACCCAAGCCCTTTCATTTACATGAGAAAACCATTTAAATTAAAGCTCAGTTTCAAAATTAGTTGAGGTCTGGAAAAGCCAGCAAGTACTAGAGAAAGGGAGTGAGCGGAGGCTGTTGTCCCTCTCCTAATCCTCGCCACTCACCTGCCTGAAGATCTTAGTTCTATGGCTTATTAAAGGAGAGAAGGTCTGTTCTGGCATGTGTGCTCAAAGACCTAGATTTAAAATTATACTAACAAACTAACACCATGCTTACCTTGTAGGCTTTTGATATTAAATTATCTTAAAGCATGGTGTACCTTTCCCACAATATACTCAGGACATGCATCAGTCACCTAAATGGATTCTGAATCATTCAGACCTTGTGCCAGGAAGTACATGCACCAAAACTAAAAGACATTGTGCCCTCTCTAAGGAAGGAACTTAGATTTATTGAGTGCTTACTAAGAACCACACACTGAGCTAAATGATTTTGTTTGTGGCATTTTATTTAATCGAGTGAGGTATGCATTTACTTCAATGTAACTTTGGTGCAGAAATCAAATGTTCTATTCCATGTAATGATTAACTGAGTAAATTACTCTAGTGCAGCTCTGTTTGGGGTCCCTGATTATTCGACACATTTGCTTTTGGGTCTGCAGGTGCAGCCTGCCTCTCTAGCATACATTTTGAGAAATTTAGTTTTTGATGTTCTGCTTGGCTCCATTCTATTTGGTAAAGATTTTATGTTACCAAATATTTTAAAAGAGAGAGTTTCTTAGGCAGAAGAGCTAGAGGAATAAGCTAGTAAGTAATTTAAATGTAGGAACAGATTTTTAAAAAAATTTCTGCTAAATATCCAGAGTGGTTAGTGTTCTTATGCTGGTAGGCTCTCAAATTTCTTGTTCTGTGTAATACATAATCAGATATAGTTTTTTTTTTTAAGTTTATTCATTTGAGATAGAGAGAGAGAGAGCATGAGCAGGGGGAGCAGCAGAGGGAAAGGGAGAAGGAGGCTCCCTGCTGAGCCAGGAGACCGACGCGGGGCTCCATCCCAGGACCCTGGGATCATGACCTGCGCCAAAGGCAGATGCTTAACCATCTGGGCCACCCAGGGGCCCCAATAATCAGATATAGTTAATTGTAAGGATTAATTTTAACATCTGCCAGATAGATTTTGGACAAATTGGCTTACGTGGAATTTGACCTGAAGAAAATCATTCCGGATATTTTTAGAGTCATTTCCAGATCCTTTCCTGCTATATTGCTGCCAAGCAGACTCTTTCGGATGTTCATGTAAAATAATTAGCATAAAGGCAGTGTTTATAAGTTGTCCATAAAATCCAAATTCTTAGCATACAGTTCCAGGTAAGTTCTTTGCACACTGGCCTCTCCCTATCTTTAGCTTTGTGTCCAGCTGTTCCTAACTGATTTTGCATTATTCTGTTCTAGCATTTTATCCTACTACATTCCAATTTTACTTGTTTCTGGCTCTCAGTAGACTGAAAAGCTCAAGGGTAAAAACCTTATCTGGTTTATTTGCTTCCATGTTCCTGGAACATGGTCAGTTTTGTACACATAGTGGGTGTCCAAAGGAGTACTGCTAAATGAACAATTTCACATTATGTCAATTATAATCACAATTTATGAAACTATTGCTATGTAAAGTAAAACCTGATATTCTTCTATTTCGTGCATCATTGGCAGGAGATAAAAGGCGTAATTTACTTTGGCAACACTTTCTCCACCTCTGCCTCTTCATGGAAGAAGTCCTCTCCCTTCAAGTTTACACTCTTATCCAGAGTCATCTCTCTCCCTCCCTCATGCATGCCTTCCCCTACCAGAACTTTGAAATTACAAAGTAAGGGCTGTTGTCCTAGTGGAGTGAGGCTTTGCTCTAAGATTTCTCTGCTCCTAACTTCTATATGTTGATAATAAGTTGAATATTGCAAGTCATGGACTGCTGGTGTAAAAATTTAAGATATTTCTACTTTGCAAATTAATAAAGAATTTATTGACTTTTGTCCTATACAAATATACTAGATTTTATATAGTTCTGAAAGGATGAGCTGCATTATAAGGTTGAAGCATATAATGTGTGGCTCTTGTAATCAGTTTTGTTGCTTTATAGGCACGTCTCATGTAATCAATAGTATCATGAAAGGAAGTATAATCCTATATATTTGCTTTGGCATATAGCACCTCCCTATCATTTTCATATCTGTTGGTGGTGAGAAAGGGACATTATATTAAAGGTGTTATAAAATTACCTAAAGAAATTCTTTAGTATTATTAGTTTATTCTGAAAGTAATTTTTTTTTAAGCAATTACTTGTAGTTATTAAAAAAAAGTGCCAGCCTGGACACATATTTAACCTCACCAGAATTTCATAAATCAGAAACTCTTACAATTTTACTATATTCTTTGACATAATCTTTGATTTTCTCATAGACCTAGTTACCTAAAATATATGTCATGATTTTCCTTTTCTCTTGAATACTGTTTTGTCATTCCAAGAATATCACTAAATGTAGGTGGCATTGTTTGCTGGTACATATATGTGAATATTTCAGCTTCAATAGAAGTTTTATTTCTAATCTTAACAGATGGGTAACAGAATCTCGTGCCACTTATGTGGGGGTGTAGACAGTGATAGCAGAGAAAGGGTTAGGATTTTCTACTACAAGTTGGCCAAAAAAATTCCATTTTCCTTATTCCTTTTGTCTAGGAATTATGTCATTATAAAACACTATAAATAGAAGAATGAAAAGTTATTTTTCTCTAAATTGTAACCTTCTTGGGACCAAGTCTATGAAATTCATGTAATCCTCTCTAGAGGAATGGATAAAAAAGAGAAAGTATTTATGTGCAGGCTTTGACACCCACCTTTCCATCCTTGACAAAAAATTGACTTTTTTTTTTCTGTTTAAAACAATTCCCAGAGATATATTTCAAATGACATTAAACAGGAAAGTTACTTGTTTTTTATTCTTTAACTTCAAGCTTTTGTTATATCCTTGACTGCTTTTTTTTTTTTTAATTTGAGGAAAGGAAGTCTGATCTTGTTTAATTTTGAAACTTAAATGATAGAGACTAGTTACTCTGTTATGATGTTTCAAGGAAAGCAGAGATTACTATTTGTCCCAGTTGGCTCTACACTACAGGCTGTTTATACTATTTCTATTATAAAGAGGAAGGGTAAACAGCATGGAATGTAGGTCCCTAATGAGTTTTATATAAGATTCTCTAACTTCGAAGCCAGTATGTGAAGAATCACTCACATTTGATTGCTGTATGAATTTGCTATATGGTATATCACTTTTATTCAAAATAGGGGACACCTAATAGAACAGACCTATGAGACTGGGATATATCTCAAAGAGAAGGGAAGGGTTAGTAATAAAATATACACAAGATAAACATACACAGATACCAGAATCTTCTTATCTTTACAGGAAAAATAATTAATATTATTGTCTTATATGAATTTAAAGATTTTGAGGTTTGACTGCCTTTACAGATAACCTCTAGCACAGGGTCTGGCACAGAAGAACAGTACTAATGTGCAGCATATACTTGGTAAATAATTGACTAGGCTATCATTACATAGGAACAACAGATTTTCCCCATAGAGTACTTATTTAATGCTACCTCATCATAACCTTGGAGTTATCCCATATTTTGGAAGCCTTAGTCAGACTGGTGAATTACCCCAGTAACAGTTCACCTTAGTCTGTAACTCGGACAATGATTGTAATAGAATAAAAAAACCCTTCAGAGCTCCAAAATGACTCTGAACAACCATGGCAGGTGGGACTGAAATCCTGGAAGCTAAAATATTCAGCTGCAAAAAGCCCTGAGAGTGTCAAGGAATTTGGAACTAGCAGAGAAAACTTGATTGATATGGAACATCATGTGTTCATTCCCACAACATAATCCTATTATTACAATGTATTCTAACCCATGTTCTTTAGAAATGCAGCAGGTTTGGGGCACCTGGGTGGCTCAGTCATTAAGCGTCTGCCTTCAGCTCAGGTCATGATCCCAGGGTCCTGGGATCGAGCCCCACATCGGGCTCCCTACTCTGCGGGAGGCCTGCTTCTCACTCTCCCACTCCCCCTGCTTGTGTTCCCTCTCTCGCTGTCTCTCTCTCTCTGTCAAATAAAATCTTTAAAAAAAAAAAAAAAAAGAGAAATGCAGCAGGTTCAAGTCCCCTAGAAAAAAACCCAAATTTTTAAATAAAGATCAATGCATGTTGGGGTGAGCACTGCAGCTTTGTAATATGCAGCAACAGCATTTGAAGCAAGAAGCATGTTGGAGACTGGGGGTGGTTCAGGCATGGGTGGGAGAGGTAAAACAGAAGTAGCTTAAAAATTCTGTTGTGACAGAGCTGGAATAAATAATCCTAAAATTTGTATGGAACCAGAAAAGACCCTGAATAGCCAGAGAAATGTTGAAAAAGAAAACCAAAACTGGTGGCATCACAATTCTGGACTTCAAACTCTATTACAAAGCTGTCATCATCAAGATAGTATGGTACTGGCACAAAAACAGACACATAGATCAATGGAACAAAGTAGAGAACCCAGAAGTGGACCCTCAACTCTACGGTCAACTAATCTTTGACAAAGCAGAAAAAAATGTCCAATGGAAAAAAGACAGTCTCTTCAACAATGGTGTTGGGAATATTGGACAGCCACATGCAGAACAATGAAACCGGACCAGTTTCTTACACCACACACAAAAATAGACTCAAAATGTATGCATGACCTAAATGTGAGACAGGAATCCATCAAAATCCTAGAGGAGAACACAGGCAGAAACCTCTTCAACCTTGGCAGCAGCAACTTCTTGCTAGGCACGTCTCCAAATGCAAGGGAAACAAAGGCAAAGATGAACTATTGGGACTTCAAGGCAAAAAGCTTTTTCACAGCAAAGGAAACAGTTGACAAAATCAAAAGACAACTGGCAGAATGGGAGAATACATTTGCAAATATCTTATCAGATAAAGGGCTAGTATCCAAAATCTATAAAGAACTTATCAAACTCAACACCCAAAGAACAAATAAACCAATCAAGAAATGGGCAGAAGACATGAACAGACATTTTTTTTCCAAAGAAGACATCCAAATGGCCAACAGACACATGAAAAAGTGCTCAACATCACTCCACATGAGCGATATACAAATCAAAACCACAATGCAATACTACCTTACATCAGTCATAATGCCTAAAATTAACAAGTCAGGAAACAAAAGATGTTGGTGAGGATGTGGAGAAAGGAGAACCCTCCTACAATGTTGGTGGGAATGCAAACTGATGCAGCCACTCTGGAAAATGGTATGGAGGTTCCTCAAAAAGTTGAAAATAGAGCTACCCTATGACCCAGCAATTGCACTACTGGGTATTTACCCCAAAGATACAAATGTAGTTTTATGAAGGGGCACCTGTACCCCAATGCTTAGAGCAGCAATGTCCACAATAGCCAAACTATGGAAAGAGCCCAGATGTCCATCTACAGATGAAAGAACAAAGAAGTGGTGTATATATATACAAAGGAATATTATGCAGCCATCAAAAATGAAATCTTGCCATTTGCAACAACATGGATGGAACTAGAGAGTATTATGCTAAGTGAAATAAGTCAATCAGAAGAGACAATTATCATATGATCTCACTGATATGTGGAATTTAAGAAACAAAACAGAGGGTCATAGGGGAAGAGAGGAAAAAAAATGAAACAAGACAAAACCAGAGAGGGAGACAAATCATAAGAGACTCTTAATCATAGGAAACAAACTGAGGGTTGCTGGAGGGGAGGGGGATGGATGAATGGGGTAACTGGGTGATGGACATTAAGGAGGGCACATGAGGTAATGAGCACTGGGTATTATAAAAGACTGATGAATCACAGGCCTGTACCTCTAAAACCAATAATACATTATATGTTAATTAATTGAATTTAAATTAAAAGATGTTTAAGAATCTACAAATATATATGCAAGGATATTAATCTCAGGGCTTTTAACAATAGAGAAAGATGTCTAATACTAAGATCTGTGACATAAATTACAGTGATTTTCACAACAGAACAATATGCAGCCATGAAAAATAATGATGTTCAATTATATTGGCATAGAAGGAGGCTCAGAAAAATATACTATAAAAAAAAACAGGTAACAAAGTGATAAATTGTAGAATATCATTTTCAAAAATTTCTTGGGACGTCTGGGTGGCTCCCTTGGTTAAGCGTCTGCCTTCAACTTAGGTCATGATTCCAGGGTCCTGGGATCAAGTCTTGCATTGGGCTCCTTGCTCAGGGGGAGCCTGCTTCTCTCTGGCTGCCACTCCCCCTACTCCCTGCTCCTGCTCTCAGTCTCTCTCTGACAAATAAATAAAATCTTAAAAAAAATTTATAAGGTGAAATTCACACTGATATAATTAAACATTTTACAGTGAACAGAAAAAAATTCTGTTGTGACTTCTTTTTCTAAAAACAAGCATATTTACTGAACAATGGGCATACATAAAGTCAATTTTGAGAGTTTTATTGAAGAACAACAACTGGTAAAGATGGATAAACAGAAGTAGTCAGAAAACTAGAAGGAAAAAGACTAGAATGGAGGCATTACAGACATCACAGGAAAGTATTACCAAAAAGTAGGGTCTGGGGAATAATGTCAAGAGTTGCAGATAAAAAGATCAAGTGAAGTGTTAGGGCTTGCCAATCACCAGGTCATTTTTGACTTTTGAAAAAAGAATTCCAATACTGAGGTGAAGGTGGAAAAGTATATTGTCTATGAACACTACATCTAAAACTAATGATGTAATGTATGGGGATTAACATTAAGAATAAAAAAAAAAAAGAAAAGAAAAAAAAAGATAAAAGGAAAAAGATCAGGCTTGCCAGGGGTTAGACGCAAGGGAGGGATGAATAGGCAGAGCACAGAGGCTTCTAGGATGGTGAAAATACTCTGCATAGTACTACAATGGTGGGTACCTGTCATTATAAATTAGTCAAAAGCCATAGAATGTATAACATCAAGAGTGAACTCTAATTAATAAAAACTATGAACTTTGGATGATAATGAAAAAAAATAAAAAAATAAAAATATTTTAAAGGATAAAATTAATGGGCAGAGTGGAAAAGTGATCCAGAGAGGAAAGATTAATGATACCAGAGAAGAAATCATTTTGATAGAGTAGTATCTCAGAGGAAGCAAAAGACAATGAAATCGATATTACTGATTGAGTGGTTGGCCTTGGAAAGGAGTTACTGCTTTCCTGAGATAGCATAGGTGACCCCTTAGATAAGTTTGGAAGAAAAAATGAAGGCATTCACAACCTCATTTATATTCTCCTGATTTAAAAACAAACAAACAAACAAAAACATGTCATCTGTTGAGAATCAGGAACCAGGTATAGAGTGTATGTCTTGGGAAAAAAAAGAAATAAATTATTATAGAGTATGAGTAGAGTTAACCAAGGATCAATATTGAGATAAAGTTGAAAAGTAAATAGGTAATAGTCCTTCAATGGAAAAGGAGGCAGAATCATTTATTGTTGGCTCAGAGCCAGGGTATTTACATCACGTAGCTTTCATAAAAACCCTGTAAGAAAAGTTATTTTCATTTTATGAATGAGAAAACTAAAGCTCTCAACATCACAAACCTAGTGGATGGTAGATGATGATTCTGGTCCAAATAGACTCCAAAGCCTGTTTTTTTTCTTTGTATACAGTCTTTAGTTCAGACAGTCCTGAGGGCGACATAGGCTGTGGCAGAAGATAAAAGAACACATGAAGATTCAGGGTCCAGACAAGAGTAGAAGAAATAATTGATCACAGGGTTCTGTTGTGGAAGTTAAGAAGTAAATTCAAAAAGAAGAAGATGAAAAATAGGAGTATTGAGGATTTCTGATGAAGTTATCAGACGAAGAGCAGATTAAGAGGAGTAAGGGTGATAGAAAATTAGAAAGCTAAAATACTGTGTAGGCAGAGATAGGAATTTCAGAATTTAAATTCTAAGAGGCACAAGGATTTTAGCTAGCAACCCAAGTCCCTGGTGTGGTCATGTGAAATGGTTTCTAAGGTGACTTGAATTTGTCACGGGAGTACAAGGAATCAAAGACTATGAAGTTAATTATTTAGGTGAGCCATCTTAAGAGTTGCTCAGGATGATGGTAATGGTGGAGAAATGATAACTGTGAACTAGGTACTCAGTCTTCTAAAAATTAGGAAGGATGGCTTAGAGCTTGTTGATTAAAGTGTTATTAAGTTGATATGAACAGAACCTTTGTTTCAAAGCAGGATGGACTGCTCCAGGCTAGTTTGAGACAAGTGGTCTAGGATAAGATAAATTGCAGCCAAAATATTTGTAAACTTATCCTCATTACCCTCATACAGAGAAAATAAAAATTAATAGTCTCCACTTGTGAAAATACCACATTAAAAGCATTATTATGAGAAAACACCATCTTTTTTTTTTATTTATTGTATTTGTTTGTTTGTTTGCTTTTTTAGCTATGAGCAAGGGAGGAGGGAAGGGCAGAGGGAGAGAGGGAATTGTAAGCAGGCTCCTCGATCTCACAACCCTGAGATCATGACCTGGGCTGAAATCAAGAGTCGAACACTTAACCAACTGATCCACCCATTTGCCCCAAGAAAACATCAAGTTTTAGTCAAGCAAAGAGATGGAGTGTTCCTAATAGAGGAAGACAATATTAGATGTTCTTGACCACCGACTAGAAAGTCAGAGGAGGTATTACAATAGAAATGTTTGATGGGGTCAGAAAAAGGAGAAGGGAAAAGATGGGGCAGGAAGCAGAACAGAATGTGTTTCAATGTGTGAGAAGAGAAGAATATGGCATGTCTAAACAGATGTGACAGTTTAAGAAAAATGTATCTAGAGAGGTCAAGAAAAAGTGGTATCAAAAATATGTTAATGATAAGGGATTGATAAAGAGCATTTTCACGATATACTTAGGTAACTAGAGGACTCTGTATGCTTTATAGAATCGCAGCTATGATAGGAGCAATTCAATACTGAAATACTAGTGTTTAGAAAGAGAACATTTTTCTTTCCACCACATCCACAAAAAAACTTCCAAGGTTTTTCACCTTATGTTTACATCATTCCGGCCTTCAAGATATGGGTTAGAGACTTGAGGGAAAATACTCACATATTATAAGAATCAGATTTATTGTGGGAAGAGATGGAAATCAATAAAATCAAAACATTTAGGTAACTATCCAGTAACAGAATTTTCTGAAGAATAAAAGTAGAGCTGGTTTACACAGATTATAATTAGAAGGGAATATGTCACATTGGAACAAGTGGCAGGGAAAAATGACACAAAAGACTTGAAAGTGTATTCATATGGGACAGCAGTACCATTTGGTCTACATAATAATAATTTTAAAAAGTATGTTGGGAATAAAAGCATTATTTTATTTATATGCCTCAGAGTTCAGTCCATACTCCCTGAAGAAGATTCTTTGAGTTCAAAGAGATTTATTCTCTTTTCTCTGTAGAATTGTACTTGTAATCTTGTATCTAGAAGTCTTTCCTGCTTTTAGCTGTTTACTAAAAGAGAATCCTAAGTACTAAAAAGTTATTAATCCATTAGGCTAATTAAAGTCAGTTCAATTTGATGTGGAGTTTAATTTCATGGAACTCTTTTCTCAATACCATACTAGTGTATGTGGTTTCCAATGCACATGAAGGATAACGAAAGCATGCTTTTACAGTCAATGTAAGTATAGTTAACTCTGGGTTGTTTGCCTTGTGATAATAAATGTGAAGTTTACTGGCTACATGGATTGTTAAAGCAAGTTGCAAATTTTCCATTCTTGAAGCCATTTAAAAAAACTTATTTTAACCTAACTCTTAATCTTTCCTATACACAGTAGCATTAAGATATTATAGGTTAAATTCTTTCATATGGCATTTTAAGGCAACAAGAATTTTTTCTCTGCCAATTTCCCAATTTATCTTCCACTGATTTCCAAAAGAAACACTCCTCTCTAGGCAGACCAAAGAGAAGCAGCTGGAGAGAGGCTAAGAGCAACAACAACAAAAAAGGTTTTCTCCTTTACCACTTCTGTTTTGTTGAACTTGAGAACTTAAGGCTTTGAATCTGAAAAGAATCTTTACAATAGACTTTGGAATATAGCATGCTAGAAAGGACTAAGCCTTGCAGGGAGTGTGCATGCTGATGTGTTTTTCTGAACTACATAGAGCTGTTTAGGTGCTCTAAGTAATCTAAATTACAGTAGATGATGGGGAGCTGAACACTTGGCAATTAATACTATTATTTATCTTTTTGTGTATTCACCAACACTCTAATTGTTTCCTTCCAACCCCTGAAAATTCACTGAAGCAGCAATCAAATCAGGCTTCGTTTGATTTCATGGAAACTAAAACATAGTCAACATATAGATGATACAATGCACAAAATTTAATACAATACATATTCATTAAATTCCAAATTCCCTTGAGTTGGGTATCGGAATTTTCATTTATGGGTCTTTGTGCTCACTTGCTTATGCTCTGTCTGTAGCAGATCTGCTATATACAGATATTATATACATGTGCTATAGATATATGTATGTCCTAGATACATATGTGCTAGATATGCCATATGTATATAATATACACACAAATTTTATTTTACACTATGTTGGATAACGTTTAAATATTTCTAGTCTTGGTAATACTTTGAGAAAGTAGGTCATACAAAAACTATCACTGAGTAGTGGAAAAGTATTTTCGTAGAAACTGTATACTCACTATCTGACCATAGTCACAATTTTAGTAATGCATAGGAAACACAGAATAAAGATCTTTTAAAGATATCTGACAAATACAGTTGTTCTGATGACCAGTCTCTAACATTTTTCTTAGGTATGCATTTATAGAATTCCTTTTTATTTTCAGTTGTAAGGATAAATTTATTGGTGCTTTATCAAGGCTAGTTAGAATTTGATAATAGAATACATCAGACTGTCACTTTTAGAAAGAAACAGACCTTGAAGGGAATGAAGAACTAGTTTTATATGACAGAATAATAAAGATGTCATCTCTCCCTACAATCCTGTTTTTAAATGTCATTTTTCACAGCAGGGAAAATTAATATATTTCAAAAGATATAAAGTATAGGAAATAGGCATCAGTTACCTTCATATTTTTAATGGAAACACCGAAAAATCACAATTTTAATCAACTTTGGGCAACAAAGATTTTTTCATTAATCCGTTCTTAATTCTACTCTATATTATATAAAGAATACTTCTGAGGCATGGTTTTTCTACTATTTAAAATTCTTAAGGTTATGTTTCTTATGTCTTGTTTTAATTTTGCAATTCACTTCATTGGTGGTGGTGCTTCATGCTTCAACTGTTAGATTACATTTCGATGGCAACTTCCAATCAGTCAAAATGGCAGTCATTCATTGAAGGCTGCTGTTAGCAAGAGAGTTTGGTCTTGAATATCTTACCAAGTGACAGTTTCCTAAGTTACTTAATAGGAAAAGGAAAGCAATACTGATATAAAGAGTTTAAGTAAGTGGTGATATTCAAGTTCAAATTGATATTTGCTCCTCAAACTCACTATGCCCAAAATTGAACTCATAATCTTCTCCTATAAACTTATGCTTCCTCTTATATTTCCTATCTCTTGTTAAAAGCAGGAATGTCCCCTCTGTCACTCAGGCTTGAAACCTCACTTACCTTTTCTCTCTCTTATCTTCTAGCAGCCACATTCCTCATTCCTTTGGATGGTACCTTTACAATGTGTCTCCTACCATTCTCTTTTTTTTCATTCTTCATTTACACATTTCTTCCTTTCTGGACTGTTGCAATATCTTTCTAATAGCTTTTACAGCTTACATTCCATTCCATAAGACATATTAACATCAGAGTAATCTTCCTAAAGTTATAAATTTGAATAAGCTTATTCCTCTCTGTTCACAAACCATACATAGCTCAGAGGGGAAAAAAATAGAATACACTTGTCTATCATTCAAGGCACCCCATAATCATCTCTGATCTACCCTCCAGCTTCATTTGCCATGAATCCTTCCTCTAAAATGTCCCCACATTTTAGCTGAGTTGGCCCTCTGAGTATTCTTAGAGAATACTCTGTACTTTCAGTTTAACCAGAAAGTCACTCTCATCATACCAGACTAGAATCCACTTTTAAAGCCCTATTCAAATGTGGTCTCATATGTGAAGATTTTAGTAACTCATATCCATCCAAACATCCAACCATACACGGATTCATCCAGGCATTGTAAAGAAGGTGAGGATATAAAAAATAACTAACACTCTGATGCCTATTCTCCAGAAGTTAAAAAATATATATGTATATGTTATATATATATTTATATATTATATATATATGGCACATGTGTATAGTATCTGTATATAGCAGATCTGCTACAGAGAACAAAGAGTAAAATCAATATAACAAATGGTATGTAACTCGTACCTATAATAGACGTGTTAAAGTATGATGGAAACACAGAGGAATGAGTATTTCTTCCCTGGAGAATCAGGGACAATTTTACAGAACAAATGTGAATTGAGCTATTTCTATAAGTACAACAAAGGAAGAATATTCCACATGGAGGAAACAGCATCCAGGGCAGTAAATAGTTAATTTCTTCAACAAACATTGAGAATCTACTATATATCAGAGATTCTAGTTACTGGGGATACTCTAGTTGGAGCGGCAAAGAGAAGCAGGAAGAATGAAAAGACATGGCTTCATAGAACGAAAACAAAATGGTTACTCTTTAGCTGTATCAAGGTATGAAGGTGGAAAAGTCCACTAAGACTTGTGTGTTTCTTGATTGGGAGCAATGATGAACCCATTCAGCAAATTAGAGAGTACCAGAGAAGGAATATATTTGGGTCATTTTTCAGCCTACTAAGTTTTAATTATATGCCAGATGTCCATGTGTTGAATGAAAATGTGGATCTATAGGATTTGTCAACATTTAAATAATGTTTGAAGGCATGGGAATAGATAAAAAAAAGAAGAAAAGACATAACTTGAGACTAGAGGCAGTATCTCAGAAACTAAGAAAAGATTGCTTAGAGATATAGGATGTAGTCAACCCCTTTAGATGGTGAATAACACTCATGTACATTATTGGATTTGATCATTAAGTGGCCCTTTTATTTTGGTCTTTGAGAGGACAGTTGTAAAAGGATTAGGGCAGAGGCAGATTGCAGTGGTTTGAATTTTATTAAAATGAAGAAGTACAGGTAGCAAGTAGAGATTTCTAGCTCAAGAAGATGTAAAATTAAAAGGTTAACTGAAATATATGTTCAGGAAAAGAGGTTATATTTGATAGTATAGAAAACTTGGGTAAATTAATAAATTGAAGAAAACAATAATGAAAAGGTGGAGATTAAAGCTATGGGAGAGAGGGAAGAAATGATGGATCTGACTCTGGAGAGGAAGGAGGGAATGAAATTAACAGTCTTGGTGGAAAGTGGTCTAGGAAATCAGGAGGAAGATAATTAAGGATGGATATCACTTTAGTTAAATTTGGAGATAGAAATGGGTAAAATTAGGAGAATTCAATTGTGTGTGTGTATGTGTGTGTGTGTGAATAGTCCCACTGTGTTGTTATGCTATTTTGTATTTTTTTTAAAGCATTCATCACTTTTTTTTTAAGAGGGAGAGAAGTGGTGGAGGGGCGAAGGGAGAGGGAGAGAGATAATCTTAAGCAGCCTCCATGCCTAGCACAGAGCCTGTCTCGGGGTTTGATCTCACAACCTTGAGATCATGACCTGAGCCAAAATCAAGAGTTGGGTGCTTAACCAACTGAGCTACCCAGGCTCCCCAAGCATTCATCACATTCTTCTCTCAATAATAGCTATTTGTATTTGTATTTTAACTTCCTAATAAAATGATAAGATGCTTAAGATCAGGTACCATGTCTAGTTTTTTTGTGTTTCCTAGATGCTGTTAGGGCAGTTCTTGATAAATTACAATTTTGCGGGAACAGATATAATGTATTTTTGTAGCTATCTCATTAGTAATAGTTAAACTATATTCATTACATAAATAATTCTTTATTGGCTAGCTATTGTGAAGAGGAAAACATAAGCATAACATTAGGCTGTGAGACTGGAGAAGAATGAAAGATTGTCAGGATTCTCTGTATTCAGGAAGACTTATGAAAGATGGGATATCAAGTGGATCCATCCACACAATACAACCAGTAAGAGAACATTATGTTGATATATTTGATTTTCTTTCCATATTTTCCTTCTATGATAGTGGAACAGGGAAACTAAAGGGACCCCATGAAAAACTGTGTTTTTTTTTTTTCCCTTTTTTTCTTGCTTCAATTCTTGCTAGGACCTGCACCGCTGACCTACTCAGGCCTTACAGTTCAGATAATGTATAAAAGGTCAAGGAGGTCCTTGGAGTCTTCCAACACAATAGATAACATCTAAGGAGTGACCAGGCGAAGTCCTCACCTACAGTTTCCAGACCACTGGTTCACCAAGACCCCTGACTCCAGGGCATAACTGGCTTATGAAAAACACCTAAACACTTGCCTTTGTTTTAACTGATTCCTGGATGCCTGAGAAGACATGTACACTGGACCAAAATCCCCAATAAAAACCCCAGACCCTAAGCAAAAATGAGACTCACTCTCCTATCGTTTCTGAATCTCCCAGATGCTCTGTATCTACCCGCTCTGTCTTCAGGAAACTCTGCTCTCACTTCCTCTTGGCTTGTATTTGATTTGTATCCTGCACAAAGCCAAGGACCCTCTCGGCTAGTCTTGCAGGAACCCCTCTGGGTCCTTAGACCCAGCCTGGCTGCATCAATATATCATATTATTGTTAAAATAGTTGCTGCCTCTCTTCAAGGATTATATTTTCCTACTCATTGAATTCAGGCTTGTCCATAAGAGTTGCTTTTGCTCTTCCATATGGGAGAGGTATACATCCACAAACTGATGAACTCAGATGGACCGTGTAACTTGATTTGACTAATAAAGCATGGAAGTAACATGTTTTGACAATTTTCTTTTTTCTGCCTCTGCCATGAGACTGCCAATACCCCAGATTAATGGCTATTCCTCATCCTGTGTCCAGTCCTGAAGACGAAATAGAGCACAACCTCAGCCACTACAATGGGCATTTATGTGACTGAGAAATAAAACTGTTCCAGTAAATTACTGATATTTTGAGATTATTTGCTACCACAATAAACAATTCTGACACTTTCTCCTCTCCAGAACCCTTCTTTGGAAATTCATCTGAGATACCTTGAATCATGAAGGGCCTATTGCAGGGTACATATTCAATCTAGCTGCAGAAAAGATACATAAATGAAATAATTTAAGAATAATGTAATTATCTCTAGATGGAATATAATATAATTTGAAGTGGATTTGTGGGAGTTGTGCATGAAGACTGGAAGTAGGTGGGCTAAATGAGTAAAGGCTATGCAAAAGAAGTTCATTTGCAGTTGAGATTTAAAAGATATAAAGGGAAGGAGCTAAAGAATGAGAATGTTGTCTCATAAATGTAGAATTTCATGTCCAGAATGTTCAGAGTCTCCTAAATTTCCTAATTTTGAAAGTCCAAACATCTCTCACTCTTTCGTATTAGTTCTCCACTTAAACAACAAAAAACCCTAAGATTAGATTAGGCATGATCTTCTAGTTGGAATAGCAATTCACATTCAATATGACTGTCTAATAATATGATGAATTTAACAACAAAGGCAAAAACAAATCAGTGTGTATGTGCACATGTACCTATGGGTGTGGGAGTGAGTGTTTTAGCCCAAGAATTCTACTTTACTTGACATTTACATTTCTAAATGATATTATTATTGGTGTCCTGACTACTTGACCAACAAGGTTTCAGCAAACCAAGAAAGCACACATCAGAGATGAAGGGTTTTAATGTATGGATCAATACTGAATTGTTTGCAGTTTTTGACTAGTACAAAGCAAAAGATAATTTTAACTTATAACAACCGTATTACACCGAAGTAGTTTCATTTGGTTTGATAAAGTAGGCTCCTAAGGCCAAAACTTAAGTATGTAACTCCATAGTGATGGACTTTTAGGATAAGTGGATCTACCTTGGAATATCCTGTAAAAGGCAATAGAAATTTTGCTTAACAATATAAGGTTGCTATAGAATCTTGCTTCTGTGAAAATGTTAGAGCTTTCAAAAATGTATGTAAATTGGGCGCCTGGGTGGCTCAGTTGGTTGAGCGACTGCCTTCGGCTCAGGTCATGATCCTGGAGTCCCTGGATCGAGTCCCGCATCAGGCTCCCTGCTCGGCGAGGAGCCTGCTTCTCCCTCTAACCCTCCCCCCTCTCATGTACTCTCTCTCTCTCTCATTCTCGCTCTCTCAAATAAATAAATAAATCTTTTAAAAAAATGTATGTAAATTATCTTGTGGTTTATGAAGATGAAGTTGATGAAAAGTTATAAAATACCTAGGCTTTTCAATTTGTTTGTTATGATTAAAATGCCAAAATTGTAATTTGCAAAGGGTGCGAAGGTGTCAACACCCCAGAGTGTTTTTAGTGACTTTTTCTGTCTGTAGCTTTTTAAGAGTTAAACATGCTTGAATGTCTAAAATATTTGTTTCTCTTGTCCAAATGAATATTATAGTGTACTTTAAATCTATTAAAATATCAAGTCATATTTGATTTTTAAAAATTCATAATCCATCAGTTATTTGGCTGGGAGAACCATTTAGGGGAAATAACTGATGCCCCCAAGTTACAAATCATCTCATCTAATGGTAATTATTGTGTCCTGTCCACCCCAAATGACACAACTGTGGTGACTTCTGGCAGGCCCAAGGTAACAGGGTAAACTTGCATACCAAGTCTAGCTCAAGAAGTTGACTTGAGAGGAAAACTTCCTGCTTGTTTCAGAGTAGAGCACCTGAGACTAATCTACATTTTGACAGTGCTCATTAGCAAGCCAATTGTAGACTAAATACTCTCCCTCAGAGGGGCTTTACCAAGTCAGAGCTCATTAGCAAATAGTCTTTAGTGGTCAAACAAGTCTCCTGCAGATTATGTAGACCAAGCCTTCTTCATTTAAGTCAGTTTTAATAATTTCTCCCCCAAATTTTCTCAATTAGAGCAAATTGACACTACATTTTCCTTAATACATTAAATGAACTCTTTAATGATATATAGGGCATTGGGGTATATTGTTTCTCTGATCACTTACTTCTCTTGAAAATTCTCTTGAATTTAACTTAGGCCTTATGATCCTCTGATATTTTCTCTATTAAAAATGTAAATAGAACCCTGGAGTGACTAATTTGAAAGTTAATAGTTCATCTGCAATTGATGTAGAAATACAGGACAAGCATAGCCATGAGAATTAAAAGCTCTTTGAAAGGCCAAAGCATTAGCTTTTTTTGTTGTTTTTAAAAATATTCTCTGGTGCTCTAACATTGTATTAACTCTTTAGCATCACTGAAATGCCTTTTTGTTGTACTGCCTCCCAAATGTCCAATATGATTTAAGGACAGTAGTCTATTAGATGCACAAAGAAAGGACAAAGTCCAGAGTCAGGCAGACCTGGGTTTAAACCCAGATCTGTCACTCACTAGCTATATGAATTTAGGAAATTAACTTCTCTGAGATTATTTCTTCATCTATAAAATGAGGATAGAAATGGCACTTTATAGGGTTGTTGTGAAGCTTATAAAAATTTGATACAGGCAAAACATGTAGAATGGTGCTGGACACATACTAAGGTCCCAATAAACATAGGCTTGTATTACTATTACTTTTGTGGTTGATATTTTTACTATTCCTGTTTTAGAGATAATAGCAGCTCATAGGTAGCACTAGCAGGTGCTTGTAGTAAGTCTTTAATTATTGGTCCTTCCTTTCCCCTCCACCTCAGTGAGGTTGTGACAAGAATCAGTCCTTTCTTTATAAGGAAAAAAAGCAGCAAATTGATATCAATGGGTTCCTTGTTATAGGGCCATAGATTCTAAACTGGTAGGCAAAAATTATTGTAGTATGAAATAAAGTACTTGGCAAGGGAAAACTGGAAAAAAAAAAAAAAACCCAACAGTCAACTTATCAGCCTGATAAGTTAGAAGTGTGTCCTTCCTCCTGCTACCTCTTTTCCAACAATCATTATTAGAGTCTCTGTGTACTCTCCATGGTGAAATAAAACAACCAGAGTTCAGATCAATATATCATATTATTGTTAAAATAGTTGCTGTAGTCAGAAGACTACAATAATCAGAGCTCCTACATCTGGAGCCGTAGCTAATAAATATCCCCTGCTCCTAGGAGTGGTGTGAGCAGCAGTGATAACAGTGACTAGGTCTGTGATGTTAGAGTAGATTCTGTAAGTTCTGTTTTTGGCACTATGATAGGCCAAAATGTCCAGAGAACCCCTTCCAGCACAAAACATAAAAGCAATATCGTAGAGGCTGTCCTAAAAATATATTTTTAAATGTATTACTTGGCTCGCAGGGAAGAGTGGGCTGTAGTTTAGGGAAAAAAAAACAACTAATAAGCAAAAATTCTGAAAGATATATTGTTAAAGCTAGCGTTTGCCTTAGGGATCTATCTGCTCATTCCTGGTGATGTAGTAGATCTTGTGCTTTAATGGAAAAAGTGACCTAGTAGGGGAAAAACAAGCTTGGTCCCAAGCAAGGTGAACAGTCAGGTAAGAGACTCATTTAAAACTAGGATGCCCAAATGGTGATACCAAGACCACCACATATGGTTGAAAACATTATGCAGTGAACAACCCCAAGAAATGCTCTGTGCCTGGACCACAGTGTGAACATGGCCCATTGCAGTTGTATGTGGCAGCTCTGGGAAACACCAACACTGACTGTGTTAGAGAAAAACCTGCATTTCAGAAGGATACATAAGGGATATGTGCATGTTCCAACTATGGCTTTAGGTAAAAAAGATTTTTCTTTTCTCTTTAAAACCTTGAAAATTGCTTATCATAAACTCAGACTTCTGAATTTGGACCCCAAATTTATACCAAATGTGTGACCTGAAAACTCCTGAATTCAACTATTTGAATTTTTCTCAGGATTCCAACATCAAGTATATAACTTTTGAGTTAAGAGAGAGGGAAATATGGATTGGGGTGGGGGTTTTCAGTACATCCAAAAGAAGAGAAAAAGAAAAATGCATATAAAAATGCTTTTTTTCATAACCTTTTTGCTCTTCACAGAAAAGGCTGATAGATTATGGGAGAACTAAATACTTACATACTTTCTTCCACTTTATGTGGATTGGGAACACTTACATACACGGTCATACCCTGGGACAAATTTTTCTCCTTTTTCTCCATTATTTCTGACTATTCAAAAGGAAAGGAAATGTGTTTATTGGATATGCTTATTCCAGGGGAAAAATTTATATTGTTTTTGAAGAATGTGAACAGAAAGAGATTACCATCAACAGAAATGTTTGTTTTCCCCAGCCCGTATTTTCAGATGTATATTTCTCATTAACATAATTCAGTCACAGCTAAGAGACATACTGCTATGCTTGAAACAAATATAGTAGTTAGAAATTAGTGGCTTTGCTATACTTTATAGGACAATAACTGCAATCACAGATTATCACTGATCATATAAATATGGTGGAAAAAATAAAAATAACGATTTTCATGTGATTAAGATTCAGGGGAAGTTTAAATATCTTGGAATTCTAAGGTAGGTGTTATGTCTTTATGCAATTGCATCTTTCATTCCTGGGTGATTCAATTCTGCCTATTAGCATTTGATCCTCGACTGACTGGGTATTTTGTTATCTATGAAATGCAGGGATTAATTTATAAAGAGAGTATCTGATCTGTGGACCTCTCTCTTGCAGAAAAGAATGAATTTGCTCAGACCTTCATCAAAGATTGCCCACATCTCTCACAGATAGATTTTGGGTACTGGTACATTCTACAATTTAAACCCTAAATTGTAGGTTTGGAAATGTGACTTTTTTAAATCCTTGATTATCCTTTGAGCATGGTAGTTAGGCTTAGGAAATTTATTATACTGATCTCTCTATGCACAGTGTTATCACAGGATTTAGAAAATGAAATTAGAGTTGATTTTTTTTTCTCAGCAATTTCATATATAATTAGTAGTAAATTTAAGAAATGTCGAATTAATGAGCTTGATTTTACTCTTTTGGTAAAGATGCCTCCCTCTTTTTTGCCTGCAGTTTTCTATGGTTTTGCATGAATTGTATGAAGTTAAAAAAAAAACATTGATAGTTGGATGAAATCAATAATTAGATTAAGCCCCATTTTTAACAGGATGATATAGAAGAATTCTATGGAACTCCTCAAATAAAGAACCAGGAAATTCTGTCATTTGCAACAACATGCATGAACCTGGAGGACATTATGTTAAGTGAAATAAGCCAGACAAAGAAGGACAAATACTACATGATGCTATTTATATGAGGAATCTAAAATAGTTAAACTCATAGAAACAAAGTAGAATGGTGGTTGCCAAGAATTGAGAGAAGGGGAAAATAGGAAATATTGGTCAAAATTTCAGTTATGCAAGATGAGTAATACTAGAGATCTATTGCACAGCATAGTGCCTACAGTTAATAATACTGTTGTATACTTAAAAACTTGTTAAGAGGGTAGATTTATGTTGTGTTCTTATATTAGTAATAGTAATAATAATAAGGAGGGGGGAAGCAGCAGTAGCAGGACAGAGGGTGGGGAGAAACTTCTGGGGGTGATGAGTATGTCTATGGCACAGATTCTGTTGTTGGTTTCATAGGTTTATATTTATCTCCAAATTCATCAAGTTGTACACTTTAAATATTTACTGCTTCTCGTATGTCAATCATAAAAAAGAACAAGGAAAAATGTATGTACAAAGGGCAGCTAGTCACATATTAAATGTAATAAAGAATTTATAAGGGAAGAAAAATAGGGGATCCTAACACATCCATTTAGATTCAGAATCATAGAAGTTATTACCACAAGTGTAGTAGCCCAGTAATTATTTGCATATTTAAAGTCTCTCTGTAAGAGTTAGGAAATAATTAAAAGCAAATTTAATGACAAAATAAAATGTATGTTAAAGTTCATTAGCCTGAAGGCAGCATAAAAACTGAGGGAATGTAAATAGTTTGTATAACCAGTAGTAAAAGGGCAAAAATATAAATAAAAAGGGAGAAGTAAAGCACATCGACTTACCAGGATTTGAGAAGTATACTTTAAAATGTCAAAAAATCTCAAAAATAAAAACTTAGAAGAACATCAAAATGCTATAAGCAATATCCGAAGAAGAGAAGAAAAAGTGTCAGGAAGGTTAGGTGACAAACATACACAAATATACACAGACAGGATCAGGAAAAAAAAAAGGGTGTTACTTTTCTTGTGTGACAAATGTTACAACTCTGAGGTCCAAGTATCAGGACAGGATTTAAAAAGACTGGAGAAAGTCAGAATAAAAGCAAAGTCTCTAAGGAGAATACTCTGAAACCATTTGTGAATTCTCAAGTGTATTACTTAATCAAGGAAACTAAAGTGTGATTTGTCCTTCAAATATGGAATGACAAAATATTTGGTCACTCTAGTGTGTCAAATCATTAAAATTAAAACCTTGAAAATCACAATAACTAAGTACCCAATTAGAATATCTAGAATACTTGATTAACAGAAAAATATTAACCCACACACCATTTAAAAAAATTATTTCTCCTGATGTAAATAGAATACATGTTAATTATAGAAAAGTAGAAAACTAAAAAGATAAGTTATCTCATGTATCACTGCTCATATTTTAGTGCTATATGTATATAAACAATACTATCTGTATATGGAAATGTAACATGAACATATATGATTGATTACTATTTGGATATAATCTGATTGAAGTGATGTGGAATGCATGTATTTATGTGTATTCATAGATACACACACAGAGGTAGACACCAACTTTATTCTTTCTCCTTTTGTAATTTCACATTTGCTTTGTGCATTTTTTTCCCCAGCTCTTAAATGAAATACTAGACAAATCCCATAGCTTTTCTGGTCATTGTTAGATTAACAGTAAACTCTATCCCAGTCTGTTAATCTCATATCACCATTCCCATATAGTATTAAAATCTCCTCTGTGATCCAATTAATGTTTCTCCCCCTAATCCAGCTCAGACCTGCAACATGATAGATGCTTACATAGGAGGAGGAGTATCTTGTCTGGTTTTATTTCTTTTCTTCCTCCATTTCTTCTCTTAACTGACCTTTTGGGGCAACTCCAGATTGAGCTCAGAAGTGGATAGCTTTCTTCCATGGGTCCCCTTAGGAGATTTCTTAGAGATCCCCTGCTAGGGTCAGAATGCCTCCTGCAGATCCACTGACTTGGTATTGCCTTTACTTGCCAAAAGTTCATTAGTAAGTTGGGATCACATGGCCTCCTTGACATTTTCTTAGGTAGAGTCCATCCTAAGATAAATCTGAGCCTTGCAGGAAGACAACATCTAGACCAAGGGAAATATGCACCATTGCCTCTATTTATGGGGGTAGAGCTCACTTCCAACCCAGCCTTCTTTTTCTGCCAACTGCATATAGCTTCTCAATTTCAGATTTCTCCAGGTAGAATCAGACAATTTTTATGTGTCTCACATGACAAAAGACATCCACTCCTAAAGCTGCTTTCTTGGACTAAGTAAAGAGGAAAATTCTAGAACTGAAAAATACAATATCTAAAACAAAAATTCACTAAATGGGTTTAAAGGTAAAGCGTAGAGGATAGAGGAAAGAGGCAGGAGACATGGAAAGAAAACTATCTGATCCAAAGGACTGGGGGAGGGGGGGAGATACCAAAAAGGTGCTATCAGAGCTTTAGGGACCTATAGGACAATATTAAAGCATCTATTATATGTGTAATTGGAGTCTCAGAAGAGAGTAAAAAAGAGAATGGGGCATAAAAGTAATTGAAGAAATGTTTGAAAATTTCCCAAATTCATTGGAAAGTATAAATTACAGAATCAAGAAACTCCGTAAACTCCAAGCAGGATAAATAAAAAGGAAACCTCACTTAGATACATTATAGTCAAACTGCAGACACTCAAAAGTTAGTGAGAAAAATCCTAAAAGTAGCCAGAAAACAAAAAACCAGAAGACAATAACATAAAAAATAATCCCCATAAAGATTTTAGAGAAAATCAAAGAGAACATCATGCCTAGGGGATAGGCAATCTCTTCTTAGATAATAATTATAAATAAAAACATTAATAAATTAGATTTGCTAATAAATAAACTAAGACGAGGAAAAAAATTCAAAATCTATAAAATCTGACAGAGGACTGGTTTTCAGACTATATAAAGTATCTCTACAACTTAAGACAAACAACCCAATAGCAAAGGGCATAAGACTTATGCAGACATTTCACAAAGAAAGACATACAAATGCTCACTAAAAATATGAAAAAAAGTGCTTATCATTAGCCTTGAAATGAATGCAAGCTGAAATCATGATAAGAAGCCATTCATACCCATTAGAACTGCTAAAAAAAAAAAAAAGATTGACAACACTTAAATGTTGGTGAGGAGGGCCTTCAACTGGACAATTCATACATTATTGGTGGGAATATAAAATGATATAAACAATTTGGAAAAAAGTCTGGCAATTTCTTATAAAACTAAGCATACACCTATCCTATGACCCAACAATTTCACTTCTATGCATTTATCCCAATGAAATGAAAATATGTTTACAGAAATGTTTTACAGAATGTTCATGACAACTTTATTCATAATGACCAAAAGTTAGAGCAGCCCAGGTGTCAATCATAGGAGAATGATAAACAGGCCACAATATATTTATATAAGGGTCTCAGCAACTAAAAAATAAAACTACTGATACATGAAACAACATGGATTAATCTCAAAAATATGCTGAAAGACTTACTCAAAAGGTGACACAATGCGTAATTGCATTTACATGAAATTCTGATAGGCAAAATCTGTGGATTTTCTACATATATAATCATATTTACTGCAAATGATGATCCCCAGATTTGACCTACAGGAAGTCTATTTTTTAAGTGTTTTTTTTTTTAATTTTGTTTAAAGATTTTATTTCTTTATTTGAGAGAGAGAGTGTGTGAGAGAGCACAAGCAGGAGGGAGTTGCAGAGAGAGCAGAGAAGCAGACTTCCCACTGAGCGGGGAGCCGATGCGGGGCTCGATCCCAGGACCCTGAAATTGTGACCTGAGCTGAAGGCAGGTGCCTCAGGAGGTCTATTCGTATGTAGGTAGCAGAAACAGAGCAAAGCATCAGGGGCTGGGAGGCAAGTGAGGGATATATAAGATCTGTGTGATATTACTGTCAATTTCCCCCTAATTGATGTGTATGGCATTTTAATTAGAATGTCAGCATAGTTTTGTGTTTGGGTATATGTGGGTTTTTGTATATATATAAGTATGCTTATTCTAAAATGTATATGGAAAACCAAAGGATCAAGACAAGCCATGGTAAAATTGAAGAATATTAATAAAGTGGGAGGACTCAAGACAGCAACACTTACTAAGCTGCATTTGCAATAATTAAGATAGTGTTGAATTAGTGCAGTATAAAAAATAGATCACAGGGACTGTAAATCTAATTGTAAAAGTAAAACAAAGTTTCTGGAAGATAACATAGAAAAATGCCTTGTAGTAAACAAAGATTTCTAAACAGGAAACAGCACTGAAGTACAAAACTGATAAACTACATTGAAATTTAAACATATCTGTTCACCAAATGACATATTTAAGATTATTAAATAAAATACAGAATAAGATATTGCAAAACATTTGTTGGCAAAAGGCTTGTAGCCAAAATATATAAAGAACTCCTACAAATCCGTAAAAACAAAAAGACAGGTAATTCCATTTATGTATTACCGTGTAACACCCTGCTCCAAATCTTAGAGGCTTACAACAGTAATCATCTTATGATATATTTCATGATATTGTGAGTCAGGAATTTGGGCAGAATGTGGCTGATTCTTTTGTCCCACATAGCATAAATGGCATCACTTGGTGGCATTTGTTGGCAGATTAGCTGGTGTGGAGACTCCAAAACAGGTTCACTTATATCTCTGTCACATTTCTAGAGATGGCTGGAAAGCTGTCACCCAGCTGGGATGGGGCACATAAGCCTGGCTTGTCCAGCATAGTATTCTCAGGGTAATTGGGCTTAATATGTGATACCTTGGAGCCCCAAAAGTGAACTTTTCAACACATAAAGAAGAAACTTCATGACCTTTTATGGTCTAGTTCTGGAAATCACATAGCAGTTTTCCTACTTGTACTTTATTGGTCAAACCTGTCACACGCCTTCTAAGATATAAGGAGAGGAAGCTTTGACTCTGCTACTCAACTGAAGGAATATCAAAGAATTTGTGGCCATGTTTTGAGAATGCCAGAGCCCACCATCTGGTCACAAATTATTTTCATTCCTTCCAGACAAAAAATACCCTTATCCCCTCTTAAAGGCCCTCACTCCCCCAAAGATTCACGACAGTAAGTCAAGGTTTATAGACTTAATCTAATTATTTGAATCATGCCTATGTGTGGAAGAGGCTCCTCAGGTTCAGTTTCTAGGGTATGATTCCTCTGCATCTGACACCCTATGAAATAAATAGGCAATTGTCTGCCCCAACACAATCTGCCAGGAACGGTGGGACAGCATAGGATAAGAAAAATAGACATTCCTGTTCAAAATGGTATATATCCATCAATGGTCCATAGTGATCCTGGAAATCAGCACAGCATATGTTGCCCATTCCCTACTTAAGGCTCAGACCTGCCCCACTGAGAATGATTCTTTGTGGCTCTTGGCTCTGCCTTCTGGGGTCCTGACTCTTCCCTCTGAGCCAGCTTTTTCTGTAGAGAGTAGCTTATATTCACAGCTGAGTAGTTTTCTCAGCCTGCTTCTAGTCCATGAGAATTTGGTGTTCAAATGCCTCTTTTCATTTTGTACTGCATCTATTCCCACCAGTCCAAGCTAATATAATTCCTTTGGGGTGCTTATGTATCAATTTTTAAAATAGTCCTTTAGACAAAAGGTTCATTCACAAATACTGAGATTAAACCCTTTCTACTCAAGTCTCACTGTGACAATACCTTGATATACCATAGAGCACTATGGTCTAGCAGAAAGGGTCTTAAAGTACACCCCTAACATTATTTTTGTTTAATTGAGAAAGTAAGAGGCACTAGCTTAAGTCTTTCTGAAATTTTAACAAAAAATTCTTAGTCACATCTGGATTTCCTGAAACAATGTTTCACTGGCAAAGCACAGGATTTGATCTTTGCTTTGACACTATCTCTTATTTTAGGGATATTTTGCTGAATATAAAGACTATTCTGGGCCTTTATATTTCCTTCAAACTTTACTAAAAAACTGAACAGCTTATTCTTTAGTTTATTCATCTATATCTCTCTCATCACCCATTTTATTACATGAGGTAAGAGGTCAGGGAGCTTGATCAACACTCTACCCAGAAGGCTTCTGAGCTTGATCATTCAGTTTATTACCCATTTTTCATGTTATCACAGGCAACAGTGTTGCCAAAGCTTCATGGCTACAGAACCAGGTCCCCTTTCTTCCAGCTCTAGTAACAGTTCCCTTGTTTTCTTTGAAGCCTTCACCAATGGCCTCCTCAAGGCTGCTGGCCAATTCTAAAATGAATGCCACATGTCTGGTTTTATTGTGACAGCATCCCACTTTTGGGTAAAATATTGCTTTATCTATTGCTGTATGAAAAACTAACTTAAAATGTAATGGCTTAAAATAACAGCCATTTTATTACATGTTATGATTTTATGAAACAGGAATTTAGGCAGGGTGTGGCTAGATGATTCTTCTGTTTCAGTTGGTATTGATGGTATCATTCAATGGTTTTAGATGGAGAATGTAGTCATTTTGAGGGTCCAGAACAGCTTCACTCACACATCTAGTGTCTTGTTGAAAATGGCTGAAAAAAATGGACTTAGTTGTTGATAGGAATGCTTACACATGGCCCCTTTAGGACCATAGTTTCAGAATAGTTGGGTATTCTGTGTGGTACAAAGCTCCAAAAACAAGTTTTCCAGTGAATGATGTGGAAAATGAATGGCTTTTTATGACCGAGCCTCAGAAATCACATAGCATTATTTCCTATTTTATTATTGAAGAAATCACAAGCTTGCACAGATCCAAAAAGAGGGGATATAGACTCCATATTCCAATTAGAAAAGTGTCAAAACCTTGTGGCCATGATTTAAAACCATTACAAAACCCAAAAGAAAAATAAAGAGACTGAAGCTGATACTCTTTACAGAAGAAGATACCATAATGGCCAATAAACATTTGAAAAATTGTTCAACCTTACTAGTCAGAGAAATGAAAATTAAAACCACAATGAAACATACTATACACCCACTGGGATGGCTAAAATTTAAAAGACTGACAAGACCAAGTGTTTGAAAGTATGTGGGAATTCTCTTACACTTCTACTGGGCATATATTTGGTATAAACACTGTGGATAATTGTTTGGCATCAATTATTAAAGTTGAACATGTACACACTATGACAAAATATTTCACACCTAATCATAACCCATCAGAAATGTATATCCACATGTATACTGAAAATTTATACATAAATGCTCATAGTGGCTTTATTTGTAATAGGCTAAGCTGGAAACCACTCAAATATTAGTCAACAATACAGTAGATGAATAATTTGTGGTATATTCATACAATGGAATCCTTCATAGCAGTGCACTAAATGAACTATGGCTAATATATATAAAAAATAATTCTTTCAATGTGGGGTTGAATATAAGAAGCTAAGTACAGAAGACACACCATGTGTCTTCTGCAAACAAATAAAATTTGTTTGCAGTTCAATAATAGGCCAAAATAGTGTATGTATCTTAGGAGGACCAGAGGGCCATGGTGAGTGCATGAGTCTGAAGTAATTATTGAGTTATCTTGGAAAAGAGCTCAAGCTAATTCCTCCATCATGAGAGGAGTCATCTATTGGAAAGGCCATCAGAACCCAGTAGGGAGGCCAAGGACAGCAGATCAGGTCAAGGAACTTGGCTTTTGGTGAAGTTGAAGTTGTCAGTTCTCCCTGAACTCTAAAGGGTCAGAATAATGGTTACCACTGGGGATGAGGGAGCAGAAAGTGACTGGGAGAGGGCGGGGGGGTTGCTTTTGAGGTGCTGGTAATATTCTATTCTTAGACCTGAGTAGTGGTTTCAGAGGTATGTTCAGCTTATAGTAATTCAAAGTACTTTACACTTACAATGTGTGCATTTTTGATGCAAGTTATATTACATTTAAAAATATATAGCAGAATGGATTTTTTAAAATTTCAAAACTCAAAAACATTGCATGGATCAAATAAAATTTTGAACCATCAAAATAAATAAACAAACAAACAAATAACAGCCAGATTATACATTGTAGTGGAAGAAACAAAACAACAAGACTGATTAGGAGAAAATTTTGTCTAGGCAGGAGATAAAAAGAGTGAGTAAAGGCAAAGGCAGTGGGAAAGGAAGCAAAGGGAGAGATGAGAGTCTAATGGAAACTGGTTTAGTTGTCACTGAGACAGCATGAGAATGATCACATCCATGAAATCAAATATTTACAGGGTCTGCATCTATAATCAAGACAGACCAATAGCAGATAATAGCCGACAGTCCAGGCAAATGGCAAGTCAACTTCAACAAAGTGTGCCAGAATACTGTTGAAATCCAACTATGAAAGGATGAGATTTCTAGGACTCCAGTCCTAGAAGTATTAGAAAGACTGGATTCTAAAGGCAGAACTGAGATACTGAGTTCATAGTCAAATAAGACTACTGATCTATTTTACTCTCCCATTAAACTTTAAGTTTACTAAAGGTAAGGATTACTGTTCCTCATGATAGTCTAACAAAGTGACATGTGCCTAGAATAAAATAAACAGGTAAAAAATGATAAATAAATCAATGAATAAATATATGACTGAGAATAAGAAAAAAAAAGAACTCATTTACTTGAACTGAGGTTCAAGGGGAGGGCTTTGTCAAATGTGCATAAATTAAGATCCCAGTTATTAGATCAAAGGGAAGAAAATTATACCAGATGAGGAATAAGATCATTTGGAGCTAGTGGTTTGGAGCTAGTGATTGTGTTTATTTACTTCTTTGTCAATAGGGATGATGTCAAAGGATAGTCTGAACTGAAGCTGCAAGTACCTTTTCAGTAGTTCCAGCTTTGTATCTAATTCAGCTGCAAGAATGGAGTCATGCATACAGAAATAGCTTAAATTCCCATGTTACAAACCATACATGAATTGTGATCTGCATGACATGTTAGATAAGATCATGTTAAAAAATTCAGGTTCAACCATGATCTCCATTATTTATTAAAAATAAGAGAATCATTAAACTTTAAAAATATTGACCTTGTTTCTGGCTAATATTAAAGAAGACATAGAATCATATTGAATAAAGTAGATTTTTCAAAGGAACCTGTCAAAAATTCATATTACAGTAGTAAAAATGATAATTTCTCTAAGCAATTCATATCTATGTAAAAGCAAGGAATTCTATGCCCAAACTAAGCCTTTTGATTTTTTTTTTTAAAGCTTTAAAAGCAGAGTCAAGTTGAAGTTTCCATAGTACTAGGAAAGCCAATTTTTATTTCAAATACTTCAAAGCTGTGACATTCCGATTTTTAAAAGTTAAACAATTGAGAAGACTTTGACTTTATTAAGTGTTATCTCCTCTACACAAGAAAGTCAGGTTTTGAAAGGTCATTCAAATGCACAGCATCTACACATATCTCCTTTTTTCAATACATACTGATACTTTCTTGAATATCTAACAGTATTTCCAATAAATGGTACTTGATGATAAATGTGCTTTTACTGAAAGTATATGGGTTAAGAAAAAAGAAAAGTTCTATGGTAGAAATGGAAACCCACTATTATTAAGGTAAGAGAAAAAAATCCATTTGTTCTTCACAATCCATTTGCATATGGTTGAATTTGAGACACAACTGCATTCTGAATACTCTCAACTTATTATCATCACTGGTTTCTTTCTATCTCATCATTCATTCTCTCTTATTCAAGCTCCATAAGCCAGACAGTCAATTTTATTAATTACGCTCAGTAAAATATTATACTATATTGGTAGTCCGTTATTTCAGTTATGGTTTATTTGAAATTTGGAAGTTAATTTAGAGGGCATTCTGGAGTAGAAATTATTTTTTAATAACCCATTGTATCTAAGTTTATCTGCTTGGTTTAAATGTGTGTCAACTCTATAGCCTTCTAGGAATAATGGCATAATTACTGACACGTAACACTTATATTAAAACCTTATCTACAAAATCAACATCCAAAAATCAGTTATGTTTCTATATATTTAAGAATCTGACAGAGAAAAAATTCCTACTTAACATCAAAAATAATATTTAGGATTAGATTTAACCAAGAAAGTTAAAAATCTATACACTGAAAATTCTAAGACACTGATGAAAGAAATTGAATAAATGGATATATATCACGTTATGGATCAGAAGAATATTGTTAAGATGTCCATACTATCCAAAGCCATCTCTAGATTCAGTATAGTCCCTATCAAAATTCCAAATGGCATTTTACAAATAAATGGTAAAAATCCTAAAATTCACATGGAACCTCAAAAGATCCTAAATAGGCAAACCAATCCTGAGAAAGAAAACAAAGCTAGAGGTATCACACTTCCTGATTTCAAACTTTATTACAAAGTTTTATTTATTTATTTATTTATTATACTTCAAGAATAGTGTGGTACTGTCATAAAAACAGACACATAGAACAGAGTTGAGAGTCCAGAAATGAACCTTCATATATATGGTCAACTGGTATTTGACAAAATACCTGATAATTGACAAAAAATTCTCAATGGGGAAAGGATAGTATCTTCAATAAATGGTGTTAGGAAAATTGGAAAAAACTACTAAAAGAAAACATAGGAAAGAGCTCCCTGACATCTGTCCTGGCAATGATTTTTTGGATATAACATTAAAAATGTAAGCAACAAAAGTAAAAATCAACAAATGGGACTACGTCAAACTAAAAAACTTCTGCACAAAAGAAACAATCAGCAAAATGAAGAGGCAACCTACAGAATAGAAGAAAAATATTTGCAAACCATCTATCTGACAAGGGGTTAATACAACTCAATAGCAAAACAGCAAAACAAAAACCCAACCAACCAAAACACCCAAACAATCCAATTAAAAAATAGGCAGAGGATTTAAACATTTTTTCAAAAAAAAAAAAAAAAAAAGATATCAAAATGACCAACAGAAATGTGAAAAGATGCTCAACATCAGTAATTACCAGGAAAATGCAAATCAAAGCCTTACTGCAGTATTACCTCACACCTGTTAGAATAGCTATTAACAAAAAGATAAGAGACAAGTATTGGTAAGACTGTGTAGAAAAAGGAACCCTATGTGCTGTTTGTGGAAATGTAAATTGCTATGGAGAACAGTATGGAATTTCCTCAAAAAGTTAAAAATAGAACTAGGATATGATCTGCTGAGTATATATCTGAAGGAAATGGAATTATTGTCTCAGAGATAATGGTACCTTCATGTTCATTGCAACATTATTTGTAATAGCCAGGATATGGAAACTTATTCATCTGTCAATGGACACTTAAAAAAGTCATGATATATATAATACTCCATTGTGTGTATATACACACACATGCACACATAAGTGGAATATTATTCAGTCATAAAAAGTAGGAAATCCTGCCTTTTATGACAATATGAATGGATCTTGAGGATATTATGCTAAATAAGTCAGATAGAGAAAGACAAATATTATATGTTCTCGCATAGGGAATCTAAAAAAGCCAATGCAATAGAATTAGAGAGTAAAATGGTGATTGCTATGGGCAGGAGAGGGGAAGGAAATGGGGAAATTTTAGAGGGTACAAACCCCCAGCTATAAGACAAATAAATTCTGGGGATCTAATGTACAACATGGAGACCATAATTAATAGTACTGTATTAAAAATTTGAAAGTTGGTAAGAAAGTAGATCTTAAATATTATTACCATGACCCACAAAAAAATGGTAAATATATGAGGTGATGGAGGTGTGAATTAACCTTATTGTGGTAATCATTTTATAATATATACACATATGAAATCATTGAATATAACTTAAACTTACATATATGTCATTAATGGCTTAATAAAGCTGGGAAAAAAAACTTTGTCGAATATAACTTCTTTGTAAAAACACATACAAACGTGTATTTGTAGTGTCTTGCCATGTAGTTTATAATTTGGCTTTCAAACTTTTTTCCTGTTAGTGATAAGGAAAAATCTATGTCCTAAGATGGCCAACCGAGCCAGCAAGGGAGTCCCAGCCCCTGCCCTGGGGCTCTTCCATTCTCTCCGCTCTGCTTCCTGCGCGTGCCAATCCGGGTTCCTCTCCCTGCCCCGCTTCGCGCACCCACCAAGAGCGCCCAGTATGCGGAAGTAGAAGTATATAAATTATCCCCTTTGTTCGTGCTCGGGAATCAGAGCTTTGGAGACCACTCTCCTCTGAGCCCGCCGGCGTTAAATAAACCTCCTATCTTCCAAGATCTCAGAGTGGTGCTTGGTTCTTCCGTTGGGTGATCCAGTCCAGGTTCTGTAACATTAGTTCCTAATTGTCCAATACAATCACACTTAAAATAATATGCTTTACCAAAGTCACTCATGCTAGTGAAAAACCAAATAATATAGAAGAATCTATGATGAGAAGTTTCCTGACACCTCTCCTACAGATACCAGATTTTTGTTTCTGCTTTTAGTTCTACAATTAGTATGGCAACTTTAGTTAACCCATGTACAGCTCCATTTCTATTGATTTGTCTATATTAAAAGATGACTTTTTTCCCCCCTACAATACCATTTTCTCCTTTCTCATTCTCCTAATGTTTGGCATACCTAAACATTTTTAAATGGCAGTCGCTGGGCTTTGATTTTTCATAACATGACATTTTTGACAGTATCTTTTAACTTGCCATTTTGTACAATGTACATATTTAAAACTATACTCTCCTTCAATTCCTTTCCAGACCCCAACCCCCTTTCCCATCATCTCCCAAATCCCATCTTTTGCCAGCTAACCTCCTATATTGTCAGGGTTGTTAGTGGTTACATTCAATCCTGTGACTTGAAATAGTACCCCCAGCTTTCTTCACATGTTGGGTGAGAAGTTGATAACATTGAGGAGTATCTATGTTGTTAAAACTATGCTGTGAAGGTATAAATATTATTCAATGACAGGCCAGGTAAACTGAATTCTTTCTTTAGCATATTACACCCCGTAGCATTAAGGTCAAATGAATTATTTTACAGACACCATAAATTATTTAAAATAATTTTAGTTTACATCATATTTAGATCATGAGTTTTTTGAGCAATTTTCCTAGAGTTTCTAATTCTTTTTTATATAATTTTTTATTATATCCCTAATTAAAAAAATGAAACTTTTATTTAGGTCTCCTAATTTTCTATGGTTGAATTCACTTTTTGCCCTGGAGACCTTCCTGTAAGAGCCCCTAGACCTGGGAACATGTTCCCTAGGTCTGAAGACTGTTATTCGAGAATGTTCCTCCATTGCTATCCTGGTATGACCAGTTGTTTCCTGGCTGCTCTCCTTCCCTCTTCTTGATTAAGACTAAGTTCTTTTGCTTAAGTACATATCTAGGCAAGTTCTAAAGGGAAAAAATGCACTGAAGGTAAACTTTCTTCCATGTCTAAAGATATCTTTGTCATGATATTCCTTCAAGTTAATACTTTGGCTGGCTATAGAATTCTAGATTGAACATTATTTTCACTCAGAATTTGCAGAATACCAATTTATCCCCTCCCCCCAATCTGGAGTTGTAGATTAGAAGACTCTAATCTGATTTGCATTCCTTTGTAGGTGACTTCCTAATCTCAAAAGCATTTTAGAATATTCTAATACAAGTTTCCTTCTCTGCAGAGTCCTTGTAGTTCAATGGTAATTCTGTGTTTGTTTTGCACTCATTGTGCTAAGTTTTCAGTGAGCACTTTGAACTAAGACTTAGGTCTTCCAATTGTGGAAAATTTTCTTCTAGCCCTTATTTGTTATCCTTTCCCCCACTTAATTTGTTCTTTCAAGGACTGCTGTTGAATGAATATTAAACCTCTTAAATTAATCCTTGTCTATTTTCCATCATTTTTTAAAAACTTTCTGGGAGATTTCCAAATACTTATTTTGCAGTTTTTTTTTTTTTAAGTTGTATTCATTCATTTTTGAGACAGAGAGAGAGAGAAAGTAGGGGCAGGGGGAGAGGGAGAGAGAGAATCCCAAGTAGACCCCTCACTGAGCACAGAGCCTGACAAGGGGCTCGATCCCAGGTCCCCGAGATCATGACCTGAGCTGAAATCAAGAGTTGGATGCTCAAGAGATTGAGCCACCTAGGCACCCCAAAACTTTACCATTCTTGATCTTGGTCTTCCCAGCTGCAAGACGGGTGGATGGGAATTGGAGTGGACACCTTTTGAGGCCATTTTAGCACCATTAGTCTGGAGAGTATCCTTGAAACTGCTGTGAAAAGGGAATATTTTTCCATACTTGTCTCCACTCTCTTATCTCTCCTCAGTTGGATTATCTTGTGGTCTTTCTACTTTATTTTAGCAATCACAGTTTCCAACCCTTTGAAAAAAGTTTTTTTATTATTCCTTTTTAGTGGAACTATGCATTTTTTTTGGTATCAATTAGGATTTTTTAAAGTTCTGTATTACAATGATCTCAGGGACAAGTTTATTATCTTGATATTTCCCTTTCATATCATTGACTCTCTTCTTATGCCTAGTGATCTTTTATTTACCATTAATATTAAGAAAAGTGACTCAGTGGGTAGGTTGATTTTATTTGGTTGCCAGATAAGAAAGACTCTAAGTATAGAGGAAGCCTCAGATGAAGGATGGTACATGTGTAGTGAACAGGAGGAAGGACTAGACAACACACCAGGTATGCTGGAACAATGGCAGATGTGCAGTTCCTTAATTGCCCATCATGTTCTATGGAAGTGCACAGAAATATAGCAAACAAATATTCAAGTTTTTCTGAGAATGTTGCATTAGTCTGCATATATGGAAACTGATTGCTGTACTTAAGTTCAGATTTAAGATTTCATAATTTAAAAAAATATTCATCTCCCCTAGGAATTATGTATTAACTAGGACTTTAAAATCTACTAGTACAAAAATGGATGATGTTGGGGCAGGTAAAAAGGTGTGTGAAATGTATGAAGAAAGGATCTGCTAATGTGTACCCTTCCCATACACTGGGAGTAGGGAGTCAGACTGGAGCAAAAGAATGAGAAATGTGGGTTTGTCCTCAAAGAAAGTTAAGAAACTGGGACCTGGGCTTGGGGGGCGGGGTGTGGGGGAAGATCCATGAGTGACTAGTTAGGTTTCTTATTCTCTTGCCTTGCTCTTTCTCCAATCCTTCCCACCTTTGTATTAGAATGTATTACTTTTCTATTAGTGTGTAACAAACTGCTGTAAATTTAGTAGCTTCAGACAATATTTATTATCTTGTGTTTTCCTTTGGTCAGGAGTCCAGCATTTGCTTAGGGTCCCACATTGCAGCCTCAGCCAACACACTGATCTCAACTAGCTCATCGGAGGCTTGGAGTCTTCTTGCAAGCTCATTCAAGTTGTTGGCAGAATTCTGTTTCTTATGGTTGTAGGACAGCAACCAGGAGCTGTTATCAGCATCTAGAAATTGCCCACTGTTGCCTGCCACATGATCTCTACAACGTGACAGTTGCTCCTTCAAGACCAGCAGGAGAACATGTTTATTTTGAATCTGACTTCTCTAACATTTAGACCTAGAGGTGAAGGGTTTACGTGATTAGGTCAGGCACACTCAGATAATCATTTAGTGTGTTTACCAGTTGACACTGAGTTAAACTCAACTGCATCTACAAAATTCCTTTTGCCATGTGACATAACAGTCAAGGGACTGATATCCCATCACAATCACAAGTTCTGTTCATACTCCAGGTGAGGGAATTAAAGAAGGCAAGTTTATATATTGTAAAATATATAAGTATATATGTATACATTATACATTGTCTTAGAATTCTGCCAGTCACATAAAATTTTTAAAAAGACTTCAATATTTCATCAGGGATATGCATATCCCAAATCATAATGAGATATCACCACATACTTGTTAGGGTGGCAATTATATAGGGAAAAAAAGTGAGTGCTGGCCAGAATGTGGAGAAAAGGGAACCCTTATACACTACTGGTAGGAATGTAATTTGCTATAGTTACTATAGAAAATACTACAGAAGTTCCTCAAAAAATTAAAAATAGAACTATGATTCAGCAGTCCCACTTCTGGGTGTATATTTAAATGTGAAATCAGGATCTCAAGGAGGTATCTGCACTCTCACATTCATTGCAACATTATTCACAATAGCTAAGACATGAAAGCAACCTACATGTTTTTCAGTGTCTAAATGAATAACAAAATGTAGGCTCTACATACAATGGTCTATAATTCAGCCTTAAAGGAGGAAATCCTGCCATTTGTGACAACATGGAGAGAACTGGAGGATATTATGCTAAGTGAAATAAGCCAGACACAGAAGGACAAATACTACAGGATACTGTTTATATGAGGAATCTAAGATAGTCAAAGTCATAGAAGCTAAGAGTAGAATGGTCATTTCCAGGGCCTGGGAGAAGGGAAAACAGGGAGATATTAGTCAAAGAGTACAAAGTTTCAGCTATTCAAGATAAGTTTGAGGTGTATTATACAACATAGTGACTATAGTTAACAATACTGTATTTTACAATTAAAACTTACCAACAGGGTATATCTTATATTAACTTTCTATCACAAAAAATAAAGAGGGCAGGAGAAAACTTTTAGTAGTATTGGATAGGTTTATGGCATATAATGTGGTGGTGGTTTTATAGATATATACTTATCTCCAAACTCATCAATTTGTATACATTAAATATGCACATCTCTTTGTAGGTCAATTATACCTCAGTGGTGTAAAAAAAAAAAAAATTGTTGACATAGGAAGTGTCACTTCCTAAAAAGGAAGAAACAGAAATTTGAGACTTTTTTGGGGGAAATTTATTTTGCAGGGAATGAGGTTAGATGCAGGCAAAAACCAATAAGCATGTTTTGCTGAATCTACAGGTTGAGAAGTATGCTCCCAAAGACTTATATAGATGAGGTCAGAACCATGATTTCTTAAAAGTTCCAATACTATGATACTGTTCTTGCAGAAATGGAGAAAGGTTTAAGAATTTGCAGGCAAATGTCTGCATTACTTTAATTTCTGTCTCTTTAGACCTGTGTTTAGTTATATTGAAAGAAATGAGGCAGTTTAGGAGATTCATTCCTCTCCTACATCTCAGAGAGGAGGATTTCCTACATCTCAGTGTTTACTATTGGCAAATTGACACCCGACATTAATCTTCTTAGATTAAAAATAAGCAAAATAGTTTATGAATAATCTTATTGGTAATGTTTGAAGTTTAAGTAAAATATTACAGTAAGGGGTTAAAAAGTGAGAAGATCAGATTGTCAGCCAGGGTGGCCTGACATGCAGAACACTATGGATATAGTTGCTAGAACACAGAGTTCCTAGGTACAAAATAGACAGGTAGCTAACAAGAGTACTGCCCAATCTATATAACCTAAAGAAATCTTATATGCACAATCAGGATGCTGAAATCAGCTGTACTGATAAAAGTCAAGATCCCTTGATCAGAGTTACCAGACCTGAGTGCATGCTCAGATCTAGAACCTACTGATGGAAAGGCAGGATCCTCTTGAAGAAAGATGTTCCAGCATCATAGAAAGGGTCTGTGGGTAATCATTCACTTGCTCCCTCTCCAAAGAGACCTGTGGCTATTTCTTCAGATATCATTAAGGAAAGGGAAATATCTTGACAATTAATGGACATGTGGACATGATACCTGGAGACTGAAGCAGCATCATGGACCCCATAAGAGTTGTTGGAGCACATGAATAAACACACAAGCAAGGTAATTAAGAAAATCCTACCCCAGTTCCAGGTCACATTTGTTCTATGGGCTCCTCTGGTGATTATTTCTCTGGTCACTGAAATGTATAATTGGATGAACTTACATGGTAGCTGATAGAACACCTACATTTGTTCCTTGGCCTGTGGAGTAAAAGCTATCATAATGGGGAAAGTCAGTGGGGAGAATGGATTACTACTCTCTTAAAGATTTAAAAGGATGAAATGTGGTAGTTCTCATAATATCCCCAATCAATCAGCAGTCTTGTCCCTATAAAAACCAGACATGTCTTGATGAATTACAGTAGACTACTGAAAACTTAAACAAGTATTTGTCCTACCACATCTGGGGCATCAGATAGAGCAAATGAATGCAGCTTCAATACCTGGTATGCAACTACTGTGTTCTCTTCTTCCCCCATCAGAAAGAAGGATCAAAAGCAGTTTGCATTCATATTAGATAGACCACAATCATGGCCTTGTGCCAAGGCTATATTAACTCTTCTTCTTTGTCATAATATAGTCTGAAAGGGTTTGGTTACTTGGATACATTGATCCACTTATGATTTCTCTAGACAAATGGAGCAACAAGTGGCAAGAATGTCAGAGGCTTTGGTAAAACACAAGGACTCCAGAAAATGGGAAATAGATCCTGTGAATATATAGAAGTCTGCCACATCAGTGAAGTTTTCAGAGGTCCATTGGTCTGAGGCTTGTCAGGGTATCCCCTTCCAAAATAAAGGACAAATTATTGCATTTTATAATTTCTGCCACAAAGAAGGAAACATAATGCCTGGTAAGGCCCTTTGAGCTCTAGAGGCAGCAAATTCTATTCTTATGAATATTATGTCCCATTTACTGAGTGATATGGACAGCTTACAGTGGGTTCCAGAGAAAGAGCGAGCTCTTTAGAATGTCCATACAACCTTGCAGTCCCTATAACAACAGACATCTGTGGTTAGAAAAGAGGTCTCTGGGACTTAAGGCAAGCTTGTATAGGAGAATCACCAAATAGCTTGGGTTTTGGAGCAACATCATACCATCTGCCTCAAAGAACTAGAAACAACTCAAAATATAGCTGTCAACGTGCTTGGGGCTTTGGTAGAAACAAGTCACAGTCTCTGGGATATCAAGTCACCATGTGGCCCAAACTGCCCATCACAAGCTGGTTTCCTTCATAACCATAAATTGTAAGATTGGATGTAGCCAACAGCTCTGGGATTAGTCATCAGTGGGATCAGAAGACACAAACACAACTGAGTTGGGCACAAGTATCCCAAACCATCATGTTATCCTCCACTATTGTGCTAGCACTTCTTTAACTGAGGCATATGGCCACATGGGGGTCCCTTATGAGTAAGTAACAGAAATGGCTAAGAGTATAAGCTTGGTCCATTGATCCATCAGACCAGTGTACAGGTGCGAACTGAAAATGTACTGATGATGTGGCCCAACACAGAGATGGGCCTGAAAGTCAATGGTGAGGGGAAATCCCCACAATGGGCAGAGATTTGGGCAGTGTACCCAATTATCCACTTTATATAGAAGTAGCCTATAGCTGGAAATAGGAATACACAAAGATTTTGGCAGTGACACATGGCTCAGTTGGTCAAGGCACTGGAAGGAGAAAGACCAGAAGGTTGGGGGCAAGGAGAATGGAGAAGATATATGTAAATAAGCATGCAGTATCACCTTCAAATCTGATGATGATGATGCCACCAAGACAGGATCTACCATCAAATCAGCACCAAAAACAAAAAAGCACACCTAAACACACAGACTGACTTGGCCATTTGATGTCAGCCAGTATCTGTCAAGTACCCCAGGAGCCATGTGTCCAGAATGGAGACCTGTGTGGACCAAACATCTTATAATTCCATCCCTAACGGGTGACCTAGCTACTGTCATTCTGAATGTACAACCTGCTATTGAAAGAAACCAATGTTATCATTAGCACAGCAAAATTCCTTGAAGAATCCCACAAAACTATATTGAAGCAAATGTTTGCACTTGTCACTTTTTACCATGGAAGTGCCATTCTTCACTAGAATGGATACATTTTCCAGGTATGGAGTTGTCTTTTCTGTCCACAGGGCTTTGACCAGCTCCACTATCAGAGTGCTTGCAGACTATTTGTTCAAGCAACATGGTAGAATACAAAATAATCTCAGACCCAGGAATTGAAAATAGGCAAAGCAGGTGTGAAAATGGGCATGAGATAATAGGATCCATATGTCCTATCATATGCTCCACCATGCCAAAATTATGTTAATGAATGACCTTTTAAAATTGCAGCTGAGGCCAGCTTGGAAAAGATACTCTGCATGAATGGGAGGGAACATTACTCCCAGGAACCCACTGTAGAGTTTTATTTTTGGTTCCTGCTACTTTAAGCAATGCAAATGTAGTTCCCACCAGAAAACTCTTCAATTAGGGAGCACAGTTAGAATCCCATTAAACTTTGAGCTAGAATTGCTACCTGATCACTTCATGCTTCTTGTGCTAAGAGCTAAGGAACTCCTTGTGCTCACGAGAGCCACCACCTCAGCTGAAGTAATTGACCTGATGGTCCAGAAGATCTGTTATACAGGTAATCAGCAAAGAATATGTTTGGGACCCAGTTGATCCACTTTGGCATTCCACAGTTTTTCCCTTTTCCAATTTTGACAATAAATGAACAAGCTGAGCTACTGCAGCCTGAAGAGAGCATGGTGAGCAGGTACTCAGATCTGTCAGAAAGGAGGGTCTGGGTCACCTACCAGATGTACAGAGACATTAACTGAAGTTGATGAAAATATAGAACAGTGGTAAAGAGAATCGCTGAGTATCAGTTGCAGCCTTAGGAACAACTACATTGGTAGAGGCCATCCTTCATCTTAAAGAGGCTTCTTCTAAGTTTCTCCAGTAAAAAGACCAACTGGAATCTGAGGTGTTCTTAGATGGGGTGGATTTAGGATATGAACCAAAGAGATCTGAGAAGCACAGGACTGAGTTCTAGTGCATGCTGTGATAACCAACCTGCATCCCCATTAAGGATTAACACACTTATTCCCACAGCTGCTAAGAGTGTTGGCTCCTTATAACCCACAGCTGGGTCCAGATCCAGGTATAGTCCTCAGGCTAGAAGAGGTTGCCTTGCTTAAGATTTTGCCCCTTTCCTATCGCCAGTCATTACAGAATGACTGATTGATACAGGGTCAAACACCCCACTTCTTTGTTTTGATTTGATTTGGGACAACTCTGAAGGGTGATTCCAGATCCAGAACTTCCTGTAGATTCAACTCAGGCATCTTTGCCAATGCATTGCAATTCCTCCCTCTGTCCATATCTGTTCTTTCATTCTCTTACAGCTGTTCCCAAGAGTGCTTTCCAATAAACCTCCATCTCAGAATATATTCTTGGGGGAACTGGACATAAGGCAGTGCCCTTTTATTTTCTCATAACATTTCCATTTTCCTAATTTATCTTCAATTCTATTCCTGTGGAGCTAACAGATCTACTTGTGCTTGTCCCATAAACTTTTCATTTTAAATTGTCCACTTTCTGGCTTCTTTTATCTTGCTTCCCTTCCTTTTCTCTCTAACGGCTCCAACATACCTGGACTTTCAAGTTGACATCTCAGTGATGTAGGGGCAAGGTTGGGACCTGTGCTAAAAGCAGTCTTTTATTAAAGCCTTGTGATATTTCACCAGGTTAGAATACCATTACAGGGAAGTGTTGCATTGATTTATACACTCCAGGGAAAGTACTTGGAAGAAAGTCCTACCTGAAGGGAGGGATTCAGCAGGAACCAATAAGATAAAAATGCCATGATCTGAAACTTCCTTTTCAAATTTTTACTTTTCAATTTTTTCTAAGTAGGATTTTTTTTTAACCTTCCATGCACAGCAGGTCAAATATTCAATAGCCTATCCTAGAAACTTTACTTTTCCCCCCAACCATTCAAGCCTCAGTGGATTTTAGAAATTCTATGAAGTAATGTATATAAGCATCCACTGACTTCGATTTGCATTTTTTTTTTTACCCTTTTGGGTTGCTGCTTTCTCAGCACAGAAAATATTGCTATTTGATTTTTAGTTTATCTCTTCAGTTGTTTGATTTAATCAAGTAGAAGGAATATTGAAGGTTAAACTGATTTGCCAAAAATATCAAAGAGACGCTGGCAAAGTTAGAAATATACATAAAATACCATAATGATTCTTTTAAAGATTAGCACCAAAGGACTATAAATAATTTTAGAGGTTTTTTGAACTTTATTTTTTTGCTATGTTGGCCACATTGTCTTACTCTGTGCCCCATAGAGTTGATTTGAGTAGAGGAATCCTGTGCTTCAAAGGCAGCTTTGTTCTTCCAGCAGCTCTGTCTCTCACAGAATGGAATGAGAAATCTGTTTCTGCATCATAGATTTGCTATTGTTCTTTTTGTCATAGATACGTGATGTGATGCTACAATGATACATTACTAACCACCTTGGTGTCCTTGGTTGAGCAAGTAATTTAGCTTCTCTGAGGCTCTTTTTTCTTATCTACATAATGAAGAATCTAGGCTAGGTTCCTGAGTAGTCACCTCCAACTCACACACATACACGGGACAGATAAGATGATAAAGTGCTTTCACCAGTGCTGAGGGCCTAATAAGTAGTCAATGAATGTTAACTTTTATTATTATTTCATCAATTGAAGCTTTTGTAAAGAAGCTGTAATAGAAGTTATGAACCAAAAGTGGATTTGAACAATTACGACACCATCCAGAGAAACTGAAAATTCTGATTAATATAGACACTTCTTTTCACATGAATTTTAAACTTTTGATTTTTATGAAATAGGTTTAAAAATATGTGGGCAATCAGATTTAATTAAGTACATATGTGTGTAATTGAAGTGCCCAGTGTAATACCCACCTTTTAGTAAGTTCAGGCAAGGGAGTTGTGGGAACCTTGGGATCCAAAGTATATTGCGATCCAATGGGAGATTGTTCAACAAAGATTTTCTTAAGGACGCCTATGTAATATCAAATACCTCATGTTTGTGGTACAACATGACTTCAGAATAAAATTGAATTAAAGCTAGACAAATAACCTCTCTTTTTACTTATAAACCTATTCCTACCATAGAATCTCTAGGAACATGCAAACAGATGACATCAAATTAATTGACTTCCAGATCATTCATTCTATGATCTATAACCCACGGTGCTGATGCTCTAGTATCAATCAGAGAAGTGACTGATTAACCAGTTGGGCTTTTTTCAAAATCCCCTGCAGACCAACAAATTCCACACTTTTTCAGTGAGGAAGGAGAAGTCAATTTCAGAGAAATGAACATTTGGAAAAATATATATATGGAGAATCTGTACCATATTTTATCTTCTTACTCTCAAGGAAATGCTGGCTTTCCTAATAGCAGATCTTTGAAAATCTCATGACCCATAAGGGGATGTAAAGAAAAAAAAGCAAATTTCTTTGATATCTAGAATTTGCAGCTTTTATGACTTCATAGAGCTAAGTTCATAGTTTGAAATACGCTTTAAAAAGTACATGATGACTATAGGGCTACTTGAACAATTCAGAGTTAAAATATCTTGATTGTAGTCCAATTGCAGGACTGAGTAAATACATTCAACAAATACTGATTGAACTTTTTTTTTTTTTTAAGATTTTATTAGAGAGACAGCGAGTGCATATGAGAGGAGGGAGGGGCAGACGGAGAGGGAAAAGCAGACTTCCTGCTGAGCAGAGAGCCTGATTCAGGACTCAATCCCAGGACCCTGGGATCATGACCTGAGCCGAAGGCAGACGCTTAAGAGACTGAGCCACACAGGCACCCTGCTGATTAAACTCAACTGCATGCCAGACACCCCACAGAAAGGACCACAGTATGCCAGAGTCTGTGATCTGGACCTTAAAAAATTCTCATTTAATCCTCGCATTTCTGAACGAAAACACAGTTTTTATCCCTGGGAAACTGACACGAAAAGAGGTTAAGTAAATTGGCCAAGTTTTCTCTATTTAATTCTTAACTGCTTTCTCTTTATCATTAGAGTAACTAGTTTAATTGATTGGAAGCATCGATGTCTCACAAACATGATCTAGTTTGATTATATATGAACATTTTATAATTCTCAAACTTGTAAAACTAGATGTCACAAAGGTATTTATAAAAACCCTCAATCTTGGGCACCTGGGTGGCTCAGTTGGTTAAGCGACTGCCTTCGGCTCAGGTCATGATCCTGGAGTCCCGGGATTGAGTCCCACATCGGGCTCCCTGCTCGGCAGGGAGTCTGCTTCGTCCTCTGACCCTATCCCCTCTCATGTGTTCTCTTTCTCTCATTCTCTCTCTCTCTCAAATAAATAAATAAAATCTTAAAAAAAAAAAACACCTCAATCTTATTCTAGAGAAAGATTATCATGATTTTATTGCTATACAATACTCAATATTTTTACTTAACATTTTGTCTTCTATGGACAACTTGTAACAATTTGACAACTGGTCAAATGTTAAGTCTTAGTATACCAACGCTAACATATGGAAGTGGTAAGATATTCGACGCTTCTATCATACTGGGCTGAACAAACTTAGGCAAGTTACTTCACTCTAGACTTCTCTTTCCTTATCTTTAATATTAAATTTCTAATATCTGTCCTCCTTCAGTAATTAAGGCATTCCATGAACATTTGCTGGTTTTGCTTACTAAATTAGTTATCTGTGGTGGCTCTAACAAATTACCAAAAATTAGTGACTTAAAACAACAAAAATTGATTCTTACAGTTCTGGAGGCCTGAAGTTTGAGGGCAGATATCAGCAGGCTTGCTCCTCTCCAGAGGAAACTATCTTTCCAGACTCTTCCATCACTGGTGGCTGCCGGCATTCGTGGCTTATGGCTCTAGCACTCCAACCTCTGCTTCCATCTTCACATTGTTTTTTTTTCCCCCTCTGTGCATCTGTATGGGCTCCTCTTTCTCTTATAAAGACATGTGTTATTGTATCTAGGGCCCACCTGTGTAATCCAGGATGCGCTCATCTCAAGATCCTTAACTTAATTACAAAGCCCCTTTCAAATAAAGTTCAGGTTCCAGGAAGTTACAAATCTTTTAGGGGGGTTCTCCATTCAGCCCATTATACCTAGTATTTGCCAGGTATTGGGCTTGGATGCTGGGTCTCCTTTCAGAGAAACAGGCATGATCTTCAAGCTTGTAGAGGGCAGTTTAGTTGATGCAAGAACTTTGGAAATTAGAAAATACTATAAAAGTCAAAGTTGTTCTTATCCCTTTAAAATCAATATCTCCATTTCTCTTCCTGCTTTTTGCCTCAGTAGGCTAAGAGAAAAAGAACTGGACGTCACACCAATGCTATTCTTCATTTGTGACTACATGTTAAAGGAAGCTAATCAATAATAGGAAATTGCCTGGGAATAATTGAATGAAGCATCAATCAGAAACACATGTTGATGAGGATGTTTTCCAGGTAGAATAAAAGTAATGATAGTTAATGTGGCATGATTTGACCCAAGGACAAAATAATTTATAAGTGAATAAAGTTTGATTAAGACAGTAACATCCTCCCCAAATGATGCCTCAATTACATCATCATTACAGATTAATTTTCCTGTGTCTTTAAGGATTTTTGTTATAATATAAACTTCTCTCCCCTACCTAAAAAGTTCTAGAAAGGATCATGCCTTGCAGATTAGTTATTAACACTTGGGAGAAAATAGTTTTGTTCCTTGACACTCAAAGTATGGTCCACAGATCAGCAGAATTATTATCAAGTGGTAATTTGTTAGAAATGCATAATCTCAGGCTCCACCCAGACCTACAAACCAGTCTATACATTTTAACAAGATCCCTAGTAAACAGTAGGTGCATTACATTTTGAAAAGTTAATTATATTCTCTCCAAGTAATGCAACATGTTGAAACAAGGCATTTGCTATAGGAGTTCTCAAAAGGTGGACTGCAGGTTCATTTATGACACGAGTCATAAATTTTTAGAAAATTTTAATTTTTTTTAAATGAAAACTATGAAAGAGTGCATTTGTTTTGATGAGCACTGGGTGTTACACTTATGTTAATTAACTGGAATTTAAAATAAACCTTTTTTTAAAAAGCATATGGGAATAGTCATATGCTTAATTCATTGAAACTACAATTTTTTTTTTTAAATTTAAATATAGTTGACACAAAATGTTACATTAGTTTCAGGTGTCCAACACAGTGAGCTTTTAATGTGTTAATATTGACACAGGATAAATGAAATGGAGCCACATCTGCAGACATTTTTCCAAAGAAGACATCCAAATGGTCAACAGACACATGAAAAAGTGCTCAACATTGCTCGGCATCAGGGAAATCCAAATCAAAACCTCAAAGAGATACCACCTCACACCAGTCAGAATGGCTAAAATGAACAAGTCAGGAAAGGACAGATATTGGTGGGGATGCAGAGAAAGGGGAACCCTCCTACACTGTTGGTGGGTATGCAAGCTGGTGCAGCCACTCTGGAAAACAGTATGGAGGTTCCTCAAAAAGTTGAAAATAGAGCTACCATATGACCCAACAATTGCACTACTGGGTATTTACCCCAAAGATACAAATGTAGGGATCTGAAGGGGTACATGCAGCCCAAAATGTTTATAGCAGCAATGTCCACAATAGCCAAACTATGGGAAGAGCCAAGATGTCCATCGACAGATGAATGGGTAAAGAAGATGTGGTATATATGTGTATATATATATATATATATATATATATATATATATATATATATATATATATATATATGCAATGGAATATTATGCAGCCATCAAAAGGAATGAAATCTTGCCATTTGCAATGACGTGGATGGAACTAGAGGGTATTATGCTGAGCGAAATAAGTTAATCAGAGAAAGACATGTATCATATGATCTCACTGATATGAGGAATTCTTAATCTCAGGAAGCAAACTGAGGGTTGCTGGAGTGGTGGGAGGTGGGAGGGATGGGGTGGCTGGGTGATAGATACTGGGGAGGGTGTGTGCTATGGTAAGCGCTGTGAATTGTGTAAGACTGTTGAATCACAGACCTGTACCTCTGAAACAAATAATACATTACACATTAAAAAAAAGGAAGAAGATATTAGGAAGGGAAAAATGAAGGGGGAGAAATCGGAGGGGGAGATGAACCATGAGAGACTATGGACTCTGAGAAACAAACTGAGGGTTCTAGAGGGGAGGGGGGTGGGAGGATGGGTTAGCCTGGTGATGGGTATTAAAGAGGGCACGTATTGAATGGAGCACTGGGTGTTATATGCAAACAATGAATCATGGAACACTACATCAAAAACTAATGATGTAATGTATGGTGATTAACATAAAAATAAAGTACAATTAAAAAATTAAAATTAAAATTTTTTAAATGAAAACTATGCAAATGTATAACATTTCTTCAAAAGTATACCGTGAAAGAAATATTAAGGGGAGGTGAAAAGTTAGAAGGTCCTTGAAATTGAATATCATAACATTTGTGCATTCTTTGAATAAACTAGTGACATTTAAGATTGCTAAATTAACATTTTATTTTTTTCTGAAGCAACTCAGTGATTCTAAAGGCAAAGTCCCAAGCTATTTTCCTTTTTTGACACACCCCATTGTTTCTAATGTAAATGTACACTGTGCATTTATTAATTAAAGGTTACTCTATAACAGATTCTTTTCTAATTTACCAAAGATCAGACCTTTTAATCATTAGGACAAGCATGTTATTTAATAAATAAAAAATGCTTATGGATCAAAGACCAAAAAAGTTAAGTTTGGAAAATTATTCCTACACAGATTCCTTACAAATAATTAATGTTCCTTTTTTTATATATAAAATTAGAAATAAAACACAGATGGGTAAATAAATATTTGATCTTTCCTAGCACTTGCATCTTATAATTAATAGTGTGATGGGATTTTAAATGTTAAGGAAATAACAATTTGCCATCAACAGGGATGGGAGAATTTTGTTTATTAGGTTAGTGTGATTCAATTTGTGAAAATGTGCTTCATTGATCTTTGCAAAGGAACTTTAATTGGAAATGAATATCACAATCTATTTGCCACACTAATAAGCCCAAGTTGCTGCAGTTCATTAAGTATTACACCTGCTATTTAACTTTCCATGGGGAGAAAAATCCTTGATTTAACACATTTAGGGGTGGCTAGGTGGGAGCTCGAAAAAACAGGAGTTTGAACAACTTATTTCCCTACTCATCAAGTTGTTAAAATATGTTCCTATTCCCTGCTTGAGATAAATATGACCTAATGCTTGATCTGGATATCCTTTTTTAAATATATAGATATAAATTACTTTTTTAAAATACCAACTATAATCCATTTAAATAATAGTCTTTTTAAAAATCTCACAAATAAAGGAGGAAAGCACATTTTTTTTTTTTAATACCAGTGCACACAGGGGTTGCTTGACCACCCTTTAAAAGCAATCTGAAGCTCAGTGGGGTGAGGAGAGGAGCAGAACACAGAAAAAAGGCCAGGCTTTTTGTATTTGTATAAAAACCATAGGACAGATACTAAATAAACAATATCAACAGCCGCCCTCAACAGGACAGATATCCCTCAAGAAATAATCAAGAAACAGCAGTCAAGAATAAGCAACAAAGCACACGATAAATTCCTGTAGATGAAAGAGCTAAAAATAATGGACTGAGTGCCCAAGAAAGACTTCACAGCGTTTAGTTATTTGAAAAATGAATTCTCACATCAGTCAGTAACTGGATTTGTAGGGACTCTCTGTGCTTAAGTTTTAAACAAAACTAGAGCCCTGGGCTTGGTCCCCACATGGATCAGTCAGTACCTCCATGAAACAATTTGGCTCCAGGCTGTGAGTTCATGTTGGGATTGTGAGCATAATAAGGTTACTGTGGGGCATGGCTTATTATCAACCCCTTCTGCCCTGGAGAAGTAACTCTCACTGTGTAATTTTAATTTTTACAAATAATGGCTAGCACTTTCCTGGTGGTATATGAAGTGGGAGGGCTAATATTTTAGCCATATTTTAATTACATTTGAAATGTTCCATAAAATTTATAATTTAAACCTTTTAGAGACAAATGGTCCTCTATCTAAAATATGTTGCAACTTTCTATAAAACTATATGGAACTGTAATTTATTTTTTGGAAATATACCTTGAAATATGCATCTATATATGCACTATATTAATATATTCTATTAATTATAAGATGGAAATATCTTTCTGTGATATATTTTCTCCATAAGGTGAGATATTTCTGTATGAAAATTAGAAATGAGATTTTAGGTGTTCTCCATTCCAGTTAATCAAGGCAATTTGTCTCTTTAAGAACAAATTAATCAATGTATTCAACAACCATGGGTACCATTTTCTTATGAGACTTCAAGATGAGGAAGAAGGAGGGATAGGGACCCAAGATAAATAAGATGTCATTAATACTTTTAAAAATGTGACACCTCTTTTTCACCTCAGAGCAGTGAAATCAGAATTTGAGGAGGGAATATCAGGGCATTTGAATTTTTTGAAAAATGCCCTAGGTGATTTTAATGTGCAGCCAGGGTGGAGAATCATTGGAAGAGGGCAAGAGATAAACTGAAAACAAATAATTACAAATCAATGTGGTAGCAGCATTGATAGAAATATATATATAAGATAAAGAAAACCCACAAAATTGTTTTTCTTATTAGCTCAGGATAGCTGGGTTTGGCAGAGATGAACAGGAGGTTATTAGTTCTTGCTTTACACAACTCTGTATGCACACATTTATTTCAAAAGAAAAGGTGTTACTTTTGAAACTTAAAAGCCAGCAATACATTAAGAAGGTTGAAGTATTACAGAAGTACAGAAAAAAACAGTTAATCTAGGTTGGGGTCATAGAACGCTTTCTAAAGGAAGCACTAGTTTAACCTTAAGGATAAGTGGAATGATTTGGACCCTTTACCTATTAATCAATTTGAAAACTATTTAAAATTTTTAATCAATAAAATATTTACACAAATATAAAAAATAGCCCATCTGTAGCATTTATATAATTTCCAATAATACTACAGTTTAAAAAACAAACAACTATATTCTAATAAAGAAAACCATGTCCTAGATTTATTATTGGAATTTATGTTAGTATTTCTGTACATTAAACAAACGTGGTCTAAAATAATTAGGATAAATGTTACAATTCATGACATTTACATTTTGTGATATGGTACTTTTAAGTAAATTAAAGCATTTGGGCAATAGATCAGTTTAACCTAATGAAGATAGGACCAGGGTCACCACCTTCGACGGTGTTTGAACAGCCATACTTGGTATTCCAGGTAGAATTCTGCCAAGAACAATGATTTGCAAATATAAATATTAATATCGACAAAGAATGCTTGCTTTATCCTCTACATAAAAACCTACTAATAGGGCGCCTGGGTTGCTCAGTTGGTTAAGCGACTGCCTTTGGCTCAGGTCATGATCCCGGGGTCCTGGGATCGTGTCCCGCATCGGGCTCCCTGCTCAGCAGGGGGTCTGCTTCTCCCTCTGCCCTCTTCCCTCTCGTGCTCTCTGTCTCTCATTCTCTCTCTCTCAAATAAATAAATAAAATCTTTAAAAAAAAAAAAAACCTACTAATATCTTCAGTGGTCAAAATGGCTAAATATGCAAACATAGGCTCCAGATGGCCTTACCTGACTATTTTAATCCTCATTAATCTAGAAGTCTCCTGCATATATACCATGTACACTATAAACCAGCACTAAATGGGTTTATTTTCAGTATTCATGTTTATTCTTATATGTATTAGTATTATCTCCCTGAACTGGATTCCTTGAGAGCAGGAACCATATTTATTTCCTACATGCTAGGTTTTTAGGAAGTATTTGGCTGGCTTGATTATAAAACTTGTGTAAGGTGGGAGATTTCGAGTTTATTTTTATATGGGACTGACAATGTTGTCTAGGTTGACTGCCCCAGGGAAAGAAAGGAAAGGAACAAGACCTTTTGAAGAGATGCATAAGCTAATAAAATAAAATGAAATCTCCGTTTCTGTTATTGTCTCTGTCGCCCCGCCTTGGCCATTGGGGTCAACTTCTGCCACTACTTCTTACTTCCACTGAGTTTTCCACATATAGTCCTCCATTAATTCCTCTTGTTATTCTTTTTTTTTTTTTTAAGATTTTATTTATTTATTTGAGAGAGAGAGAAAGAGAGCATAGGCATGGGGGAGGGACAAGGGAGAGGGAGAAGCAAACTCCCTGCTGAGCAGGGAACCTGATGCGGGACTCTATCCCAGGACCCTGGGATCATGACCTGAGCTGAAGGCAGACATGTAACCAATTGAGCCACCCAGGCATCCTCCTCTTGTTAGTCTTTTGTAATGGCTCCTTCTGCCTGAGTCATTTCCTTGGTGTGGGAGTTTATCTCTTCCATTTGAAGCATCTTGCACTTCACTAGCTGATTCCCTGACTTTAGTCTCTTTGCGTGTTTCAATCTCCTGTCCTGCATAGTCCAGACCACATCGGTCTCTTGAAACCCCGATTTCTCTTTCCATACTCTAACTGAAGCACTTTCTCTGGTTTTCTTAGTTCATGAATATAGAATCCAAATAATTTAGCCTAACATTAAGGAACCCCTCACAATCCAGACTCAACCTTATCTTTAAAATCTTTTCCCTACTTTGAAGCATAACTGGGAGGAGGGGAAGGGATCCATCATCCAGAATAAACTGTCATAGTTGGCATTGTTTCAAAAGTATATTAAGGTAATAGGTCCACTTAGAGGTTTCTAGCAGCATAATGAGAGTGCTTTGGAAGAAGCAATGTCAAAAACAAGATTCTGAGATAAGGAAAGCTGAGAGAGTGGTGTCTTTTTAGTTGCACATAATTTATCCAGCTCCTCACCTCAGGCTTGCCTCCCCTTCAGGTTAGGTTCTGAAAACATCTATGTCAGGAGCTTTTTGCCAGAGTCAAGTGAGTCTATTCAGTGTACTTTGAAGACAAGATGCCTGTTCTTACCTTTGCCTGTCCCAGTCGCAGACTAAAACATTATCCTTCTACAGTAGGTCTGGTCTAAATTCTGAGCCATTATGGAGCCTGATAGTTAAAGAGTCCACAAGTGCACTTTGAGAAAGTCAATGAGATTATTTGAGGAGTGGGGTCAGGGAAGTGAATCAAATCTTCCATTATTGCTTAAGTTAAAAGTCTTGTTCTTTAACATTTGTTGTTTCCTGCTTCTGTGAGTAGAATAATGATTCGTCCAAGTATGGCAGATCAATCATAATTGGTACAGAAGTACGTATTCCCAGGTGCCATGTTATTGCATGCATCAGATGTTTCCAGATTTGTGGCAAGTAGTAGTAGCCTGTTAGATGCTAATGAATCCTGGGTTCTGATAATGTCTTACATCCTAAATATCTTCTAAAAGAAACACATGCCTAGTAATTAAGAAATATACCCAAATTATATGAATCGATCACCATCCTCCCTTAAATACCTTCTAATTCTTTTTCTCCAACAGAACTCTGATTTTGTCCAGATGCTTGGAGGTTTTATGTTTCAGGGAAATGAAGGTTGGAGTTCCAAGGCAATTGTGGTAATTCCATTTTCTTGACAGTGATTGGTTTAGACAAGGACATGTGGTGTAATTCTGACTAATGAGCTATAAGGGGAAATCTACTGGGGAGAGTGGGAAAGTTTTCCTCTACTCTGGAAAGGACACACATGCAGAAATTAGCCATTTTTTTTTTTTTTAAATCCTACCTATGGCTGCACATAACGCCAGGAAAAACAGTGGTATTAGAAGCAAAGCCAATAGAATCAGGGAGGAGGAGAATCTTGACCTTGTGAAACTGATGAACTAACTCTGTAACTTCCCTATCTCTGGTCTGCTTGTTTGGTGAATTAATAAACCTCTTGTTTATATCAGTTTTAAAGGTAACCACTGGGATACTTAGAGTCTAAAGCATGTTCTAGAAATATACTGATGTGGGTTTGGGAATGTCGAGTCTTAAGTGACTGCCAGGCATCTCTCAAAAAGGAGAACGAGTCAAGAGTTGTGCTCACTTCATTTGGGAGACCCATTGTTCAGTTCGCATTATAATGGTTATGTTTCTGGACTTGGAACATCTTTGATATTATAACACAGTCTGTTTTCAATGAAGCATGTGCTCAAATTACTTTTTATGTTAATGTTAATGACTTGTACTTTGTGACAGTAAAATGAAGTGGAAAGAACGTTGGGGTGGAAATCAGAACACTTGGATTCTTGTCCTTTTGTTAACACAGTCTCTGTGTGACATTGGTCAGAAAACGGAGCACTCTTGGATGTCGTTTTCCCAACAGCTAAGTCAGGGGGCTACACCTGATGATCTCTAATGGAGTTTGGCTCTAATTTTCTACAGTATAAACATACCTACAACTTGCATCTGGGAATCAGGAGCAGGCACTACAGTTTGGGGTGTTTCTAACAAGGGGATGCATTTTTTACACTTTCTACTTTCTGTGTTGCATTATATATCCATGCTTATCGCATTAAATTTTGTTATTAATCCTGTAACTCTGAGAGCTCTTATAATCTGAGAGCTCTTTTATTAACTAATTTGGATTGCAGTGCTGTCTGTGCAGGGTCTGGCAAAATTAGGCCTGCTGACCACTAGGTGAAATGCTAGATACAGCAGATATAAGCTTGAGGGTGAGACTGAGAAGAATGGCTAAGATATGGGCAGTATATCATCTGCTTTTCAAGTTATTGGATGAGGGTCAGTGATGAGGATTTATATCATGTAACACTAATATGATCTTGAAACAAAATATCCAATTGAACAATTAAAGTAAGTTATATTTATTTATTTATTTATTTATTTATTTATTTATTTATTTAAGATTGAGGATCTAGAATTTTGGTTTAGAGTTACATATAAGTTAATGCAGGAAATACTTCCTCAAATATTTTTTTCATTCAAATCTCAGAGCCTACAAAGGTGGGGAGGAGAGAATTTTTCACGGTGATTGCCTTCAACTTTCATTACTGGTCCTTGTTAAAAGAGTCCCAAATAAGGTGCTAGCAACAAAGCAGGCAAGAGTAACAGTTTGTCATTGAATAGTAGCATGATAAGCAAGGGACTCACTCTCTAAATGAAAATTAGGATCCATAGTCAGGTACCTGCTGGTGAGGTTAAGAGAGTCCCTTGTTCATCAGCCCATGGATGAGCCAGAATGTCCTCCCATCTCACTCAAACTGCTTTTTTATGTTATCTCTGACACGGGCTGCCTTTGCTAATAGGATTACTGCCGTGTTGCATTTCTAGTGCACTGTTCTGCTTTACTGCAACCGTGCACAATAGCTACATACAGCGGTACTCATTAAGGCACTTGGGATTCATAAGCTGGAAAGAAAATCTTCTTAAAAGAAAAAAAAGGGTTAGAAGGGAACATGATCACCAAGGTGACCAAGGCTAGTGTAATAAAGAAGCTGGGTATACAGAAGACTACAAAATCAGTACAATCACCTCTTTGTTATTAATGCTCCATGAACAAAACAAACTAGTGAACATAAATGACACGATATCTCCAAACTTGTTTCATTTACCATTATTATTGGATTATAAGCCAGAGGTCTACACTACCTTGAAAAGTACCTTTCCATATTTAAGTTTAAATAGCCAAAACCAAAAAGAGAAATATTTATGCATGATTTGGTAAGAAGAAAAACAATGTATTCACCTCATGCTAACCACATTGTCTCCCTAGATGACCTTATATTCAAGATGAAATCACTCATGCTTTACTTCTATTTGGAAGGCAACCTTTTTAATTTTCTAAACTGGGGTTATGACAACTGAACCAACAATAAGTAATAATAGTCTCTAAATCAGTTTAATGTGTTTAATAATAAATACACCTATTCATAAATTTAACAGCAGGCTTGGTTTTCAGAAATGTTGCTAACAGGTTGAAAAATAGAGGATATAGGGTTGTATTCTTCAGTGTCTGCACAAAAGAAGCTACTCAAGATAGCATTACCATTATCCTATCTCCTGACTGTTCCTTTCCCACAGCTGCCTGCCCATTTGCTGATGCTCCCCCCACTCAGTTTTTAAATCTTCCTTTCCTGCTACTGAAAAACAGTGGGGAAAAATAAGTGAAACTAGGAATGGTGACAGGGAGGTGATGGGCTCAGGAGACTCCATTAGGCAATTTTCCATGAGAATCCTCTCACAGACTTCCAATCTTTATTTATTTTATTTTATTTTATTTTTTACACAATCACATTTAGTTTAAGCTTTTTCACTATACATCAGGATAATGCAGTAACCCTACTTTCTTGCTTTAATGACACTCATTTATTCTTCTTTCTGCATGCATGAATTACCTACTGAAACACCTCTCATCATGGCTCCACTGTTTGTTTTCTAGATGTTTCTGGTCTTCCATAATGTGAACCCAACCCAACGCAACTACCTTTTCCTAACATTTCCTAACTCATCCCAACATGTGTCTCCTCTGGCTTAGTCAAATCTTCTCTGGGTCTCTTAACCACTTCTTGCTCATGTCTTCATTATGTTGTTCCAGTGCAATGGAATTTCCTCTCTTCCTACTTCCACTTACCCTAAAAGCAGCCATCCTTCCAAATTCAACAAGATATGAAGTAGCTTATTCAAGGTTTCTCTAGCAAGTGGTAGAGCTTAGTTTCAAATCCAGAAAGACTTTCTATTCTGTGCATCTGACTGTTAAAGAAGTATTAAAACTAAAAATTCAAAATGGAACTTTAGGACTTTAGTCATATTTTAGAATTTGGAGACAATTAAATCAGCATTTAATGTAAACTTAGGGCTTCCTGAAACAATTTTAGAAATCCTACATAAATAAATAATAACTCAATATTAATAAGGTCATCCATAAGTTTTAGCATTATGCAACTATAACCATAATTATATAAATGGAACTAACTTAGGAAGAAAAAATATTTTACATAGGTGAAAAATGTTATTCATGGAATAGTAATGATTTCATTTTTTAAAAGATTTTATTTATTTATTGGAGAGAGAGAGCACAATCACTGGAGGGGCAGAGAGAGAAGCAGACTCCCCGCTGAGCAGGGAGCCTAACATGGGGCTTGATCCCAGGATCCCAGGATCATGACCTGAGCTGAAGGCAGATACTTAACCAACAGAGCCACTCAGTGGCCCAGTAATGATTTCATTTTTAAGAAAGTGTAATCTAATGCAAGATAAGAGTTATGTACTTATTTGCAGAAATGAAATAAAATAACTTAATTTTTTTTTGCTTATAAAAAAAAAAAGAGTTGCTTCCATTTTCCACTTTACTTTGACAGTGATTAACCCTGACTTGAATGCTTTGTCAGCAGGATCTGTCCCAATAGAAATGAACTGAGGTAATTTGCCTAAAAGAAAGCAAGAAATGCAAAGACTGTACAGAAATAGGGTAATAATTATATTCCACTGTATAAAATTTGTCAGTTAGAATAACTGAATGATACTTCTGAAAAATAAGTATAAATTACTTATATTGTAAGGATAGATTGCTGTTCAAGTCAAATAATAAAAGATCATTAGTGTGATAAAATTTCCAGAAATCAAATCAGTGCAGCTCACTAGGCTAGGACATATGGAGGGAGGCCAGTATATAGATTTCTTTCCATGAGAATTGAGACTTAGAGGAGGATTCATCTAATCTGGAATGTCCTAGTCCTACACTAAACAAATATGCTATCAAGATACCTAAGCAAAGGGCTCTAAATCAGGCCAGGAACACCTTGAGGATACAACTAAATTTACCCAGGATGAAAATTATTTTCTCCATAGCCATTTGGATTCAAATTATTAAAAGGATATAATGAATTATCTTTATCTCTGCATGAGACCAAAGTACACATTAATGCAGCAGGTGAATTTAAGTGCTATTCAAGTGCATAAACTGAGACATAGCATATTTCTAAAAACTACTAACGTACTCTGGGAGGGTATTCCTTTTGCTTTTAATTTGGAAGTCTCTGACACACAATTTTCAGTTTCGATTTAGAAGATTTATCATAACTGTTAAAAGATATGATTCACATCATTAAACATGATCATTTTCACCATAAAGGAAATTATTCGCCCACTAAAACCCATGCAAAATATTTTATTTTTATTTTTTTGAATAATTCAACTTATTAGTATGGAAATACTTTTATTCTTTTAAGTTTACAATTCTTCATTTTTAAGTATACACAATCAATATTAATCTCTTTCTTGTGATAACTTCTATTTCATTCTTTTTAATTAAAAAAAAGTAGAGGTATGTGAGGATAGTTTTCACACTATAAGTACACTATGTAGACTGAGAAGTTTAGTTGTGCATTTCAGAATATCATTATTTCTTGGAGAATGTCACATTTTGAACCTACCTAATTAAAAGGACATTTTTAGAAAGATAAGTTAACTGAAGATGGTCAAGACAATGGTTTGAGAATGTATTCCAAATTGGTTGCCCTGGTCTGATATTACATACCTTCCTTTCCAATTAAGGGGGTCTTGGTGAAGAAGGGTATTCAGAATTCCTTAGGAATTGTTTACTGTAAGATGCAAAATATATATATACTTAAGAAATGCTAGTTAGAAAAAAGTATTTCATTAGAGAATGAAATAAATTTAGAATAAAAAATATATATTCATCACAGTATGGGGATGAACAAAAAATTTGTTGCATAATAGAGCATGCATTGATCAAGTAGTTAACACACAGATTCATCAGCCATAAAATGCCCTGCCTACTTTCCCTCCTTGGATGACAACTGCATGACTCATCAGAAAGTGATGATGAAAACAAAGATTCTGATCTCAAAAATGCAGTGAAGTGGTGGATCAGAGCACAATCATGTACATGAACTAATTCTTAATGCTAGATCTAGGTACCCTCTCTTTTACCCTCAACTTCACCAGAGTCAATGCACCTGTTTTCATCAAACCCTGTATAGATGGTACTGTGATCATGACTATAGATCCAGAACTGACACAGCAATATGGGCACAACCATAAGTCTGCAATACACCAAGCATTCTGCTTCCTGTGCAATAATACAATTAAGTCTGTATTAGAACAGCCATTAATGTTGGTTACATAGTCAAGATCCAGCTAGATTTGTAGTTTGGCATCAAACACCTTGGGAATGACAGTAAGATCAGACATCAGCATTATTATGTTTTGCTTGACAAACTCCCTTTGGGGAAGGGGGGACGCATATGTAGGTATAAAGTAGACTGTTTATAGCCATATAAGGGTGGAGTATATATAGCCAAACATCCTGCTTTCAATGAAGTACCTGTTAACTACATCCATGATTTGTTGTTGGCTCAGGTTGGGTATTACCCATCACTGTTGATAGATGACAAGCGAGAAGTGGCAAATCTTAAAACTCAAGTATACAGGCAATCACAGCTTGTCTTAGAGTTAGGTTCTCCCAGAAGTTTAGTTGGCATTTCAACTGAAACACTTCAAGCTAATATCTATGAAAATTGGACTTTGTAATATCCACACACAACGATTTTTCAAGAATGTGACTCAAATCTACTTCCAAAATGTAATTTTCTATTGGTGTTGATACTTCCATTGAAATGCACTAATGTGAATGCATTCGATTGTAATGATTAGACAGAAAATCAATATTTTAACATGTTAGGATTGAAAAAAAATTCTTCCTCAAGTAGATGAGCAGATGAAAAGTGTTGCAGTCTCAGAAAGCCCATTCCCAATTATAGTTTGATAAAGACATGCTGGCAAAAAAGTACTACTCTGAGGAAATTGATTCCTTTTAAAAAGATTTAATCTTTTTGGATTCATTTAACTGAGAAACATCACTCTTTAAAATGTGAATAATGATATACAACAATAAATCTGTTAACTGTCAGCATATATTTTATTTCATGATGCCATTCCTATAATGGGATACAGAAAGAAGTCACTGATAAGTTCTTATAATAGAGAAAAGAGAAAAGAAACAGAATGTGAAGAGTAATTTTTACTTTCAGCTACTTTCAGCACATATATGGATGGAGTACAGAAATCATTCAAAGTCAAGATTTTGATGAATACAATCAATAGGAAATGGTTTAGAAGGTAATAGCAGACTATGCAAGGTGCTGGCATTGCTAAATATGTAAGGAGGAAGGACAAGAAAAAAACAACTAAGATTTGTATTTTTGTGGGTATAATCATGGGATTTGGGAAATCTTAAACCAAAATGAACATGTGATTAAAAACACCCCTTGCAAAAGGCTTCCTTTATTAATCAGTAAGTTCATCTTTCTAGCTTTAATTCTTAGCTAATTCAGTAACTCTAAAATAATTAGAAAATACAATCTTTCAAGGCAGTTATAATTCAATTTGAGAGACAAGGGAGACGGGATTCAAGAAGGTGATCTACCATTAGCCTATTATGGAGAGCATTAATACTTTCACAGCCTTTCAATCACTTTTAATGTTCTAAAGCATTCAGCCAAGGAACATTAGAACAAGTCACCATTAATATTTTTAAAAAACATTATTTAGTCCTTCTATAGTATTATTTGAGGCTTTATGTGTATTTTGGAAAAATAAATTAAATAAGCACTGGTATAAAGGTTTTGAGATCACTGGAAATTCTTTGATAAAGAATCATTTGGTAATGAATTTGGACTAGATTGGAAGAACCAACAGACTTTCTTATCCAATGAGGGCCTCAATCACATTCAACCTAATAATATTTGACTGGATTTTAAAATTTCTGCTTCTACAGATCTCAACAGAGCATGATCCAAAGCCCTTCAAAGAGGAAAGTTCTTCACTTGATGCTCCTTTATGTAAATTAGCACCACACTCACCTCCAAATGAATATGCACTTTTTAAAAAAAATCAGCTTGGCTTAGGAAAAGATGGCAGAGGAGTAGGGGACCCTATTCCAACTGGTCCCCAGAATTGAGCTGGATATCTACCAGACCACTCTGAATACCCATGAAATCAGCCTGAGATGTAAGAAGATCTGGATCTCTACAAACAGAATATCGCAGGTGGTTGGTTTTGAGGTACGAAATGGGGAGCTGTGATATCAGAGGATAAATGGCAGCAGGAGGGAGCCTGGCCATGGGGATCCTACACTGCCAGTGAGCGATAGCCTCCTGCGCTGGGGATGGGGCATAGACTCACAGACGAGTAGAGGTGGGGAAAGGACTTTAGGGCAGTTCCCCAGATGGAAACCCAGAGTGGCAGGGTCATGCATGCGAACTGAGGGCGGCTGGTGGTTTTAGAAGCACAAAGGGCAGAGACATGCCATGACCTGGAGGCGAGGACTGGGAGCCCTGCTGAGGGGCACACAACCCAGCACTGCAGTTTATAGCAGGACAGACAGAAATGGAGAGAGTGTGGCCTGGAGAGATCACTGAAGAACAGACTGCGATCTCTCTGCTCTGAGGCAGAGGGTTGAAAACTATCTCTTCTGCTCTGACTCTCGGAAGAGATGCAGAAAGCCTCCACGGAAAGCCGCCAGAGAACAAAAGCCCCCAAAAACCCCTTTCTCCTGAGCCCATCCCCTACCATAGGGGGCAGGGCAACTCTCCACAAACAGGGTTGCCTGAGGAACAGTGTGGCAGGCCCCTTCCCCAGAAAATAGGGTAGGAAAACAAGAGGCCAGCAACCCTAAGGTCCCAGAAAACAGGTGCATCTTGCTTAGGTTGTGGTCAATAATTTGGACTCTATACATTCCCTCAACCACCCATCAACAGAATGACTAGGAGGAGGAACCCCCAAAATAGGAAAGACTCAGAGATTATGACTTATGCCACAGATTTACAAATGGATTCAGATATAACCAAGATGTTGGAGATGGAATTCAGGCTAGCAATTGTGAAGACAATAGCTAGAAATGGAGAAATCAATTAATGCCAACATAAAGTCTCTAAGAGCAGAAATGAAAGCTGAATTGGCAGAATTTAAAAATGTTATCAATGATGGGCGCCTGGGTGGCTCAGTTGGTTAAGTGACTGCCTTCGGCTCAGGTCATGATCCTGGAGTCCCTGGATCGAGTCCCGCATCGGGCTCTCTGCTCGGCAGGGAGCCTGCTTCTCCCTCTGACCCTCCCCCATCTCATGTGCTCTCTCTCTCTCTCATTCTCTCTGTCTCAAATAAATAAATAAAATCTTTAAAAAAAATGCTATCAGTGAGATCCAATCTAATCTAGATAATCTAACGGCTAGGGTAAGTGAGGCAGAAGAACGAATTAGTGACTTGGAAGACCATTTAATAGATAAAAAGGGAAAAGAGGAGGCCAGGGAAAAACAACTCAGAATCCATGCAAATAGAATCAGAGAAATAAGTGACACCATGAAGTGTTCCAATGTCAGAATTATTGGAATCCCGGAGAGGGTGGAGAGAGAGAGGACTAGAAGATATATTTGAGCAAATCATAGTTGAGAACTTCCCTAATCTAGGGAATGAAACAAACATTCATGTCCTAGAGGACCTCTCCCAAGATCAAGGAAAACAGGCCAAATAGTAATTTGGTATGTAATAGTAAAACTCGCAAATCTTAGAACCAAGGAAACCATCTTAAGGGCAGTTAGGGGGAAGAGATTCCTTACGTACAGAGGGAGGAACATCAGAATAACGTCAGACCTATCCACAGAGACCTGGCAAGCCAGAAAGGCCTGGCAAGACATATTCAGAATACTAAATGAGAAGGACATGTGGCCAAGAATACTTTATCTGGCAAGGCTGTCATTTAGAATGGATGAAGAGAGGCAGAGCTTCCAAGAATGGCAGAAACCGAAAGAATATGTGACCACTAAGCCAGCCCTGCAAGAAATATTAAGGGGGGTTCTATAAAAGGAGAAAGACCCCAAGAGTGATATACAACAGAAATTTACAGGGACAATCTATAAAAACAAGGTCTTCACAGGCAACATGATGACAATAAATTCATGTCTTTCAATAATCACTCTCAACATGAATGGCCTAAATGCTCCCATAAAACGGCACAGGGTTGCAGATTGGATAAAAAGACAGGACCCATCCATATGCTGTCTACAAGAGACTCATTTTGAACCTAAAGATGCATCCAGATTGAAAGTAAAGGGACAGAGATCCATCTTCCATGCCAGTGGACCTCAAAAGAGAGCTGGGGTAGCAATTCTTATGTCAGACAAATTAGATTTTAAACTAAAGACTGTAGTTAGAGACACAGAAGGACACTATATCATTCTTAAAGGGTCTATCCAACAAGAAGATCTAACAATTGTAAATACCTATGTCCCCAACATGGGAGCAGCCATCTACATAAGCCACTTGTTAACCAAAATAAAGAGTCATATTGATAACAATATGTTAATTATAGGAGACCTCAATACTCCACTCTCAGCAATACAGATCATCTAAGCAGAAAAACCAACAAAGAAACAAGAGCTTTGAATGACACACTGGACCAGATGGACCTCATAGATATATACAGAACATTCCACCCTAAAACAACAGAATACTCATTCTTCTCGAGCACACATGGAACTTTCTCCAGAATAGATCACATACTGGGTCACAAATCAGGTCTCAACCAATACCAAAAGATTGAGATTATTCCCTGTATATTCTCAGACCATAATGCTTTAAAACTGGAACTCAATCACAAGAAAATATTTGGAAGAAATTCAAACACTTGGAAGCTAAAGACCACTCTGCTCAAGAATGTTTGGTCAACCAGGAAATCAAAGAAGAATTTAATTCATGGAAACCAATGAGAACGAAAACACATCGGTCCAAAACCTATTGGATACTGCAAAGGCAGTACTAAGGGGGAAATGCATAGCCATCCAAGCCTCATTAAAAAATATAGAAAAATCCCGAATTCACCAACTAACTCTATACCTTAAAAACTAGAGAAAAAGCAACAAACGATGTCTAAGCCATGCATTAGAAGAGAAATAATTATGATTAGAGCAGAGATCAATGAAGTAGAAACCAGAAACACAGTAGATCAGATCAATGAAACTAGAAGCTGGTTCTTTGAAAGAATTATTAAGATCGATAAGTCACTGGCCAGACTTATCCAAAAGAAAAGAGAAAGGACCCAAATTAATAAAATTATGAATGAAAGGGGAGAGATCACAACTAACACCAAGGAAATAGAATAATTATTAGAAATTATTATCAACAACTATATGCCAATAAACTGAGCAATCTGGATGAAATGGAGGCCTTCCTGGAAACCTATAAGCTGCCAAGACTGAAACAGGAAGAAATTGACAACCTGAATAGGCCAATAACCAGTAACGATCTTGAAGCAGTGATCAAAAACCTCCCAAAAAACAAGGGTCCAGGGCCTGATGGATTCCCTGGGGAATTCTACCAAACATTCAAAGAAGAAATAATACCTATTCTACTGAAGCTGTTTCAAAAAATAGAAACAGAAGGAAAACTTCCAAACTCATCCTATGAGGCCAGCATTACCTTAATCCCCAAACCAGGCAAAGACCCCATCAAAAAGGAGAATTTCAGACTGATATCCCTGATGAATATGGATTCCAAAATCCTCAACAAAATCCTAGCTAATAGGATCCAACAATACATTAAAAGGATCATCCACCACAACCAAGTGGGATTTATCCCCAGGATGCAAGCATGGTTCAACATTCGCAAATCAATCAGTGTGATAGAACACATTAATAAGAGGAAAGAGAATAACCATATGGTCCTCTCAATTGATGTCGAAAAAGCATTTGACAAAATATAGCATCCTTTCCTGATTAAAACTCTTCAGAGTATAGGGATAGAGGGAACATTCCTCAAGTTCATAAAATCCATCTATGAAAAACCCACAGTGAATATCATCCTCAATGGGGAAAAGCTGAGAGCCTTTCCCTTAAGATCAGAAACACATCAAGGATGCCCACTCTCACCCTATAGTACTAGAAGTCTTAGCAACAGCAATCAGACAACAAAAAGAAATAAAAGGTATTCAAATTGGCAAAGAAGACGTCAAACTCTCTCTTTTTGCAGATGACATGATACTTTATATGGAAAACCTAAAAGACTACACCCCCAAATTACCAGAACTCATACAGCAATTCAGTAATGTGGCAGGATACAAAATCAATACACAGAAATCGTTGCTTTCTTAAACACTAACAACGCATCTGTAGATAGAGAAATTAGAGAAATGATTCCATTTACAATAGCACCCAAAACCATAAGATACCTCAGAATAAACCTAACCAAAGAGGTAAAGGATCTATACTCTAGGGACTACAGAACACTTATGAAAGAAATTGATGAAGACACAAAAAGATGGAAAAACATTCCATGCTCATGGATCGGAAGAGTAAACATTGTTAAAACATCTATGCTATCCAGAGCAATCTATACCTTCAATGCCATCCCGATCAAAATTCCAATGACATTTTTCAAAGTGCTGGAAATTTGTATGGTATCAGAAAAGACCCATGTTGAAAAAGAAAAACAAAAAAACAAAGTTGGGGGCATCACGTTGCCCGATTTCAAGCTATATTACAAAGCTGTGATCACCAAGACAGCATGGTACTGGCACAAAAACAGATATATAGACCAATGGAATAGAATAGAGAGCCCAGATAGGGACCCTCAACTCTATGGTCAAATAATCTTTGACAAAGCAGGAAAAAAATATGCAATGGAAAAATGACAGTCTCTTCAATAAATTGTGCTGGGAAAATTGGACAGCAACATGCAGAAGAATGAAACTCGACCATTCTCTTACACCATACACAAAGATAAACTCAAAATGGATGAAAGACCTCAATGTGAGACAGGAATCCATCAAAATCCTAGAGGAGAACATAGACAATAACCTCTTTGACATCGGCCACAGCAACTTCTTTCAAGATACATCTCCAAAAGTTAGTGAAACAAAAGCAAAAATGAACTTTTGGGACTTCATCAAGATAAAATGCTTCTGCACAGCAAAGGAAACAGTCAACAAAACAAAGAGGCAACCCACAGAATGGGAGAAGATATTTGCAAATGACACTACAGATAAAGGGCTGGTATCCAAGATCTATAAAGAACTTCTCAAACTCAACACCCAAAAAACAAATAATCAAGTCAAAAAGTGGGCAGAAGATATGAAAAGACACTTCTCTGAAGAAGACATACAAATGGCTAACAGACACATGAAAAAATGTTCATCATCATTAGCCTTCAGGGAAATCCAAATCAAAACCACATTGAGGTGTAACCTTACACCAGTTAGAATGGCAAAAACGGACAGGGAAAGAAACAACAAATGTTGGAGAGGTTGTGGAGAAAGGGGAACCCTCTTACACTGTTGGTGGGAATGCAAGTTGGTACAGCCACTTTGGAAAACAGTGTGGAGGTGCCTCAAAATATTAAAAATAGAGCTCCCTATGACCTAGCAATTGCACTCCTGGGTATTTACCCCAAAGACACAGATATAGTGAAAAGAAGGGCCATATGCACCCCAATGTTCATAGCAGCAATGTCCACAATAGCCAACCTGTGGAAAGAGCCAAGATGCCCTTCAACAGATGAATGGATAAAGAAGATGTGGTCCATATATACAATGGAATATTACTCATCCATCAAAAATGATGAATACCCAACTTTTACATCAACATGGATGGGACTGGAGGAGATTATGCTAAGTGAAGTAAGTCAAGCAGAGAAAGTCAATTATCATATGGTTTCACTTATTTGTGGAACATAAGGAATAGCATGGAGGACATTAGAAGGAAGGGAAAAAGGAAGGGGGGGGAAATCGGAGGGAGGGATGAACCACGAGAGACTGTGGAGTCTGAGTAACAAACTGAGGGTTTTAGAGGGGAAGGGGGTGGGGATGGGTTAGCCCGGTGATGGGTATTAAGGAGGGCAAGTACTGCATGGAGCATTGGGTGTTATATGAAAACAATGAATTGTGGATCACCACATTGAAAACTAATGATGTATTGTATGGTGACTAACATAACATAATAAAATAAAATATAAAAATAATTTAAAAATAAAATAAATTTGTATACTGTGAAAAAAAATGGCATCCTCTGAATAATTTTGTAAAACTATCTGCAAGGCTAATATATACAGTACATTGCAGATTAATAAGAGATTAGAAAGAATTTGGAAACTGTAAAAATAAATAAATAAATAAATAAATAAATGAATAAATTAATAAATAAATTCAGCTTGAGATATAAGTGACAAATAAAATTTAAGATATTTAAAGAGTATATTGTGGTGATTCGATATACCTATGCGCTATGAAAGGATTTCCCCATTTAATTAACACATCCATCACCTCACATATTTCTTTTTTTTTTTTGTGAGAACATTTAAAGTTCTACTTTTTCAGCAAATTTCCACTATACAATATAGTGTTATCAACTCTACTCACTATGTTTTACTTTAGATGCTCAGACCTTATTCATCTTAGAGCTGAAAGTTTGTACCATTTTATCAACATCTCCCTATTTCCTCCACACTCCAGCCCTAGCAATTATTTTACTACTCTGTTTCTGTGGATTTAACTTTTCTTAATTTTTTTTTTTTTTTTAGATTCCACATATAAGTGATACCATGCAGTATCTGTCTTTATCTGGTTTATTTCACTTCATATAATGCCATCAAGGGCCATCCATGTTGGATGGATATATATAAATCTTTATAGATTCATCGATTGATAGACACTTAGGTTGTCCCTATATCTTGGCTATTATGAATAATGCTTCATTGAACATAGGAATGCATATATCTTTTCAAGATCCTGTTTTTATTTCCATTAGATACATACCCAGAAGTAGGATAGCTGGATCATACGGTATTGCCATTTTTAACTTTTTGAGGATCCTCCATGCTGTTTTCCATAGTGGATGTACCAATTTACATTCCCACTAACAGTGTGCAAGGATTCCTTTTTTTCCACATCCTCACCAACACTTATCTTTGTTTTGATAATAGACTTTCAAACAGGTGTGAAGTCATATCTTGCTGTGGTTTCAATTTACATTTTCCTAATGATTGGTAATGTTGAGTACCTTTTCATGTATCTATTGGCCATTTGTATGTCTTTTAGAAAAATGCCAATTCAGTTCTTCTGTTTTTTAATTAGATTGTATTTTGCTTTTGAGTTGTAGAAGTTCTTCATATACTTTGGATATTAACCTGTTATCAGATATATGATATGCAAATATTTTCTTCCATTTTGTAGGTTGCCTTTTCATTCTGTTGATGGTTTTCTTTGCTGTGCAGAAGCTTTTAGTTTAATGCTGTCCCACCTGATTATTTTTGCTTTTCTTGTCTTAGCTGTTGGTGTCAAATCAAAAAATCATTGCCAAGGATGATGTAAAGGAAATTACCCACTATATTTTCTCCTAGGAGTTTGATGGTTTGAAGATTCCAGTCTTCATTATTAATTGGTTTCTGTGTAAAGCATAAGGATCCAATTTCATTATTTTGTATGTGGCTGTCCTATTTTCCCAACACTATTTATTAAAGAGACCATCATTTCCCTGTTGTATATGCTTACATAGTTGGTAATAGACTAATTGGCCATATATTTGTGAGTTTATTTCTGGGTTCTCTCTATGTTCCACTGATCTTGTATCTGTTTTTATGCTATATCACAGTGTTTTGATTATTATAGCTTTGTAATATAGTTTGAAATCAGGAAGTGTGATACCTTTAGGTCTGTTCTTTTTCTCAAGATTGCTTTGACTATTCAGGGTCTTTTGTGGTTCCATATGAATTTTGGAATTGTTTACCCTGTTTTTGTGAAACATGCCATTACAATTTTGGTAGAGATTGAATTGGATCTGTTAGACTCTTTGGGGTAGTATTTTAACAATATTAATTCTTCCAATCCAAGAGCATAACATATTTTTCCATTTATTTGTATCCTCTTCAATTTCTTTCATCAACATCTTACAGATTTCAGAAAACAGATCTTTTACCTCTGTTAAATTTATTCCTAGGTATTTAATTAATTAATTAATTAATTTCCTTTGCAATTGTAAATGGAATTCTTTTCTTAATTTCTTTAATAGCTCATTATTGGTGTGTAGAAATGCAAATGATTTTGTATATTGATTTAATATCTTGCAACTTTACTTTAGCTCTAACACTTTTTTGGTGAAGACATTGGAGTTTTTTATATGTAATATCATGCCATCTGCAAATAGAGATAGTTTTACTTCCTTTTTACCCCCAATTTGGATGCCTTTTATTTCTTTATCTTGCCTAATTGCTCTGGCTAGGACTTCCAGTACTATGTTAAATGAAGTGGTGAGAGTGGGCATCCTAGTTTTGTTCCCAGTCTTAGGGGAAAAGTTTTTAGTTTTCAACCATTAAGTATGATGTTAGATGTGGGCTTATCATACACTGCCTTTATTATGTTTAGGTTTTCTATTTCTTCATGATTCAGTCTTGGAAGGCTGGTATTTTTAGGAATTTATCCATTTCCTCTAGGTTGTCCAATTTGTTGGCATATAATTATTCATAGTAGATTCTTAGGATCTTTTGTATTTGCATGGTATCACGTATAATATCTCTTTTTTAATATCTAATTTTATTTTCTTGAGTCCTGTCTCTTTTTTTTCTTGCTAAGTCTAGCTAGACATGTTCACAAGCTCCTTCCAGGGAGACATTAGTTACCTGGAGTAAGCCAGAAGAATATGGAGATGGCATTCTCAGCTTTTAAAATATGCAAATAGGCCTCTTTTGGGGAAAGACTGGGGCATAGGCATTTCTTTCCTCTTCCTTTGTGCTGAGCCCTGGGGAACTGCCACAGCAAGTCCTGGTAAGACTAATGTTATCATCTGGTAGGTTTCACGGGCACAAGCCCTGTTGGCTTTCAGACTTAGGTATTTTGGTTGCCTATTCCTCAGGTGAAAGTTTTTTTTTTTTATGTTAAGTTAGCCACCATACAGTAAACATCATTAGTTTTTGATGTAGTGTTCAATGATTCATTAGAAGACAGGATGGAAGGAAAAGAGGACAACAACTCTAGGGTCCTCAGGTGAAAGTCTTAAACGTTGGGGTGTTAGATGTGGGATCCAAACCTTTCACTTATCAGGAAGAAGCTGGGAGTTGTGAGTTCCCTTTTGATTTTATGTTGCTGTGCTAGGGGTAAGGTTTATGGCAAGAGTGTGTTTCAGTTTTTCATACCTGTTTGCATGTGTTTTTTTTTCTCATTAACATGATGTATAGGAATTCCTCAGCTAGTTTTTGGATTTTTTCCAGAGGGAATTGCTGTTATGTGCAGCTGTAGATTTGGTATGTCTGGAAGGAAGTGACTTCAGGAGCCTCCTAAGATGCTATTGTAGATTGAAATACAATATGCTCTTTTTTTTTTTTTTTTTTTTTTTTTTTTTGAGTGGACAAAAGGATCAGACTACTCCTGAGAGTCTCCTACCTATGGCTGTGTGGTAAGTGCTAGGGAGTTAAAGAAACATAAGACAGAGACACCACCCTCAACATGTGTATCATTTAATACATAGTCTAGTATTTAGAATCAATAATTAACATCACAAAGACCATATAATTGAGTACTAGATGTGGTGTATACACCTCAGTGCTGTGGACAAATCACAGAAGAAAGAAACTAAACTAAAAGAAAACTTCAGAGATGAGATAATTAAACTGGGTTTTGGAGGACTGATCAAATGCATCAAGACAAAAGGGAGAAGAAAAAGTAATATGACATAAAATAATGAAGCTTTATTAGTGACATAGAAAGGCATTTTTGTGTTTTCATGCATGGAACTGACTCTTTCAGAGGACATTCACTACCAGATATAACTCCCTGAAAAAAGGGGGTTGCTATATGAGGTTATGGACATTCATTAAAATCCCTCTGTTCGTATGTATGATGTTTATTTATATTTACATGTTGTCTGAAAGTCTCCTTACTGATGAGCTCTCAGATCAATAAAATAGATTTTGATTATTGATCATTGTTTTCATAACATTGTAATGGATACCTCTATTGTGTTTTATTTAATAAATTACTGATTTTATTGCTCCCTTTATGTGTTAGTTTTTAAAGTCTATAATATTAATTTCTTACGTGTTATATTTTTTCAGGTTAAATTCAGAGTGCTTTTGTACAAATAGGCAGCATTGGAATTATCACAAATGAGAGAGAAATTAACTAAATATTTTTATTCTTAGTGCCACAGTGGTATATGAGTACTGAAAGCAATTTGCTCATTAAACAGAAACTACTGGAGCAGCAAAAATCCTACCAATATCAGCAGAAACTATTAGTTTGGAATGCAACCTTTCCTCTCAATTTTGGCTAATGTGTCAAACTTTTTTTTTAAGCTAATTTTTACATGTTTTAAACGTGGTTAAGAATATTATCTCAGACTTTATCCTGCTCCACACCTTAGTATATCTTCCTTGGTTTACTCATCTGTAAAATGGAGTTAGTAAAAGCACCAAACTTAAAAGTTTTGTGACAATTAAAGGAGCTAAAATATGTCATGTATTTAGAAATGTCTAAAGTATTTAAAGGAGGGAAAATAAATAAATTGTTATATAGTGCAAATTTGTAGCAGGCATATATTTAACACCCTATAAGTATTTGCTATTTTTTTGTTGCTATTATTATTAAACCATAAATTAACAAGAAGAGAGTCCTTACACTTTCTAGAAAAATGATTAACACATATAATTATGATAATAATTCAAGAAAAGAACTGATGCAGGCAAGACAAACAAATTATCCCATCAAGAAAGCAGAGTAAAATCAATTTACTGACAGAAGAGTGGCACTGGAATTTTTAATAATAATTAATAATCACCCCCCGTATACTTTTGTACTTTTTCTAGGCTGCATCTTTTCTTTTCCCATGCCACAAATATTTTAGAGTATTGGTTGCTGTCCTCTATACATCTCAATCTGAGTCCGTATCAGATTTAGATGATAACTCCTATCATTTTTTCATCTGAGCCTGCTGTGATACTTTTTGTCTTCTCTCAAATAATCTGTCAGTCCATGTAAAGGCTTTGTTCAACCTATTTAGAAAAACCATTATGCCACCATACATAATATATCAAGTTGAAGTGGCCTGCATAATGTCTCACATAGAGTTTTGGAGTGGATATTTTGAGACCTGAATTTTGGTTCTCGCTCTGCCACTGATCCTTCTTCAGATCCTAATCTAGCCATTTAAATTGGTTTCACATTTGGCCTTCGCATAGTGAGGTGACAGCCTACAAGATTTATTGTGATCTTTTCAGCTTGAAAATTTTGATTCTAAGTTGTAGAAAAAATAAATTTAAGAATTAAACAACTGTGTCTCTTTAAATCCTTAGTCAAAATCAAGAATATATCTGGGAAACCACTTCCTGTCAGATAGGTAGCCAAGATAACTTGGAAATCACACAATTCCAATATAAAACTTCCTCTGCATTTAGAAAAAATGAAAAACCTAATGTCTAAACATGAATGTTTTGTAAAATAGATTAATATTAAACTCATGGAATATTAAATTAACAGAATAAGAAATCAGAAACAAAACCCACTGGTCTTCATCCATACTATCTAAATTTTTTCCTCACTAGATTTATTGTGACCACATGAAAATACCATTTTATTTTTTCTTTCTTTCTTTCCCTTTTGTTTATGAACTCTCCCATCAAGTTCACTAGAATTGATCCAATTTGAATAATTCATAATTTCTACTTCATTTATGATATTTCTGGATTGCTTAAAGTTTTTTCATGTTTTAATCATATTTCAATAGCATTAATGAGCCATAATTGATTATAATAAAATGTACATATATAAAATGCATAATTTGATAAATTTTAACATATGTATATACTTCTGAAACCATTATCATAATCAAGATAGTGAACATACTTATCACCCCTAAATGTTTCCTCCCCCTTTGTAATCTGTCTCTCCAAAACCACCTCCCCTTCTCCTCTCTCTCCCACCCCCCACCCCCAGGAAACCACTGCTCTGCTTTTTTTTTTTTTTTAATTTATTTTTTGACAGAGAGAGAGACAGCGAGAGAGGGAACACAAGCAGGGGGAGTGGGAGAGGGAGAAGCAGGCTTCCCGCGGAGCAGGGAGCCCGATGCGGGGCTCGATCCCAGGACCCTGGGATCATGACCTGAGCTGAAGGGGACGCCCAACGACTGAGCCACCCAGGCGCCCCTCTGCTTTTGGTCATATAAATTACTTTGCATTTTCTTGAGTTTTATATAAATGGGATCATACAGTATGTACTCTTCTTTCATTCAGTATAATTGTTTTGAGATTCATCCATGTTGTGTCTATCAGTAATTCATTATACTTTATTATATGGGCATACCACAATTTTGGTTATCCATTCTCCTGTTGATGGACATCTGGGTTATTTCCAATTTTTGACTATTGCAAATAAATATGCTATTAATATTTGGGTATAATTCTTTGTATACACATATGATTTTTCTTTTGGATGAATACCTAAGATTTGAACGGCTGGATCATATGGTTTCTTACTTATTAAAAAAAAAAAAAACTGTCAGTGCAGCCACTCTGGAAAACAGTATGGAGGTTCCTCAAAAAATTAAAAATAGAACTGCCCTATGATCCAGAAATTATACTACTAGATATTTATCCAAAGGATACAAAAATACTGATTCAAAGGGATACATGAACCTTGATGTTTATAGCAGCATTATCAACAATAGCCAAATTATAGAAAGAGCCCAAATGTCCACTGATGAATGACTACATAAAGAAGATGTGGTGTGTGTGTGTGTGTGTGTGTGTGTATATACAATGGAATATTACTCAGCCATCAAAAAGAATATGAAATCTTGTCATTTACAATGATGTGGATGGAGCTAGAGTATATTATGATAAGCAAAATAAGTCAGATAAAGACAAATACCATATGATTTCACTCATATGTGGAATTTAAGAAACAAACAGATGAACATAGGGGAAAAAATAAAAAGACAGGCAAACCAGAAAACAGACTTAACTATAGAAAACAAACTGAGGGTTGCTGGAGGGGAGGAATGGGTTAAATGGGTGATGGGTATTAAGGAGGGCACTTGTGATGAACTCTGAGTTTGGTATGTAAGTGATGAATCACTAAATTCTATGCCTGAAACTAATATTACACTGCATGTTAACTAGAATTTAAATAAAAACTTGAAAAAAAACAACAACTGTGAAACTATTTTCCATAGTAGTCATATCATTTTATATTCCCACCAGGAATGTGTGAAAGTTCCATTTTCTCCACATCCTCAACTTTGTCAAAAATCAGTTGTATAGGTACATAGATAGATAGATCTATTTCTGGAATCTAAACTCTGTTTCATCGTCTACCTTTATGCCAAATTGTCTACCTTTATGCCAAGTTGTCTATGTTTATGTAAATTATACACTGTCTTTATTACGGCAGCATCATAATAAATCTTGAAAGCAGGTAATGTTATTACTCCAACTTGGTTCTTTTTCAAAGTTGTTTTGGTGATGCTCTGTTTTAGAATCAGCTTGTAAATTTCTTCAATTAAAACCTGCTAGGATTTGGATTAGCATTGAGTTTAATGTACAGATAAGTTTGGGGAGAACTGACATTTTAACTATTTGTCTTTTGATTGATAAATAAAGTATATTTCTCTACTTAATTTTTCATCATTTTTTTTGCAATGTTTTATATTTTTTTTTCTTTGAGTTAGTTTATATGGTGAATTACACTGCTTGATTTCAAATATTAAACCAACCTTGCATTACTAGAATCATGCCTATTTGGTCATGATTTCTGCTTTGATATTTATTATTTCCTTTCTTCTATTCATGCTAAGTTTAATTTGCATGTTTTCTGGATTCTTTTTTTTTTAAGATTTTATTTATTTATTTGAGAGAGAGAGAATGAGAGAGAGCAAGCACATGAGAGGGGGGAGGGTCAGAGGGAGAAGCAGACTCCCTGCCGAGCAGGGAGCCCGATGCGGGACTCGATCCAGGGACTCCAGGATCATGACCTGAGCCGAAGGCAGTCGCTTAACCAACGGAGCCACCCAGGCACCCTGTTTTCTGGATTCTTAAAGTGAAATCTCGGGTTACTAATTGGAGAGATTTTTTGTCTTTTCTAATATTAACATTTAGTGCTATAAATTCCTCTCAAACTACTGCTTTAGTGGCATCCAATAGCTTTTGATATGTTCACATTTTCACTGTCATTCAGTTCAAGTACTTTATTATTTCCCTTTTGGTTTTATTGATCCATGGGTTATTTGACTTCCAAATATTTGGGAATTGAATTCTAATTTAATTCCATTTCAGTCAGTGAAATACTTTGTGTGACCTGAATCATTTTAAATTCACTGAGACTTATTTTTGTTGTCCAGAATGTGTTATATCTCAGTACATGCTTTATGTACACTTGAATATATACTGTGCTGTTTTGGGGTGGAGTGTTCTATTAAGATCATTTAGGTTAAGTTGGTTGATACTATCTATTCAAGTCTCATGTCTTTATTGTGTTTCTATCTACTATTTCTGGTTCTATTAATTATTTAGAAAGGCATATTTACTTTTCCAAATATAACTGTGGATTTATATTTATCAGTTTTCTTCATGTATACTGAAGCTATATAATTAAGTTTAAAAACATTTAGGATTATAATGTTTTTTTAATAATTTATTGTTAACACACTTGTTAATATTATTATAAAATGACCTGATGCTACACTTTGCTCTGAAAGCTACTTTGTCTGATATTAATGTTACCAGCCTTCTATTGATTAGTGTTAGCACAATATATCATTTTCCATCTATTTGTTTTTAACTACTTGTATCTCTAAGTTTTCTTATAAATAGAATATAGTTTGGTCTTGTTCTTTTTTTAATTCAATCTTAAAATCACTGATTTTTAGCTGTATTTAGACCATTTATGTTTAATGTGATTGTGGATATGGCCAGGTTTAAATCTACAAATTTATTTATTTTCTATCTTACTATCTGTTCTTCATTCACCTTTTCATCTTTTTCTTCCTTCTTTTAAATTAATTAAATATCTTTTATGTTCCTATTTATTTCTTTGTTGGCTAATTCTAAAACTGTTTTGTTATTGTTGTGGAAGTTTTAGGTTTTAACACTTCACATATAGTATAAGAACTTTCCAATACTTCCAATACTATTTCTCTTGTCTTGGCCTTTTTATTATTATTATCACATATTTTATTCATATGCATGTTCTATATTCCACAATACATTGTTTTATTTTGTCCATTAGCTCCTGAAAGAATTTAAATACCCAGAAAAAATCTTACATATTTACTTGTATAGTTGTCATTACTGGTTCTATTCATTTCTTTGTGTGTGTGTATATAGATATCTCAAATCCCATCCTCTATCATTTCCTTTTGATTGTATATCTAAAAAAGTCATTATTTTGCCTTTTTTTTTTAACTAGGCTTAGAATTCTAAGGTGCCAGGTTTGTTTTTTTGACACTTTAAAGATGTTGCTCCAGTGTCTTCTCACACCGTTTCTGACAATAAGATTGCTATAATCCTTAATTCGGTTTCTCTCTACATACTCTGCCTTTTTTTTCTGCTATTTATTTTTTTATTGTTATGTTAATCACCATACATTACATCATTAGTTTTTGATGTAGTGTTCCATGATTCATTGTTTGTGCATAACACCCAGTGCTCCATGCAGAACGTGCCCTCTTTAATACCCATCACCCCGCTAATCCATCCTCCCACCTCCCTCCCCTTTAGAACCCTCAGTTTGTTTCTCAGAGTCCATCATCTCTCATGGTTCTTCTCCCCCTCCGATTTACCCCCCTTCATTCTTCCCCTTCTACTATCTTCATTTTTTTTTCTTAACATATATTGCATTATTTGTTTCAGAGGTACAGATCTGTGATTCAACAGTCTTGCACAATTCACAGTGCTCACCATAGCACATACCCTCCCCAGTGTCTATCACCCAGCCACCCCACCCTTTCCACCCCCCACCACGCCAGCAACCCTCAGTTTCTTTCCTGAGATTAAGAATTCCTCATATCAGTGAGGTCACATGATACATGTTTTTCTCTGATTGACATATTTCACTCAGCATAACACCCTCCAGTTCCATCCACGTTGTTGCAAATGGCAAGATCTCATTCCTTTTGATGGCTGCATAATATTCCATTGTATATATATATATATATATATATATATATACCACATCTTCTTTATCCATTCATCTGTTGATGGACATCTTGGCTCTTTCCACAGTTTGGCTCCTGTAGACATTGCTGCTATAAACATCGGGGTGCACGTACCCCTTCGGATCCCTACATTTGTATCTTTGGGGTAAATACCCAGTAGTGCAATTGTTGGGTCATAGGGTAGCTCTATTTTCAACTTTTTGAGGAACCTCCATACTGTTTTCCAGAGTGGCTGCACCAGCTTGCATTCCCACCAACAGTGTAGGAGGGTTCCCCTTTCTCCATATCCCTTCCAACACCTGTCATTTCCTGACTTGTTCATTTTAGCCATTCTGACTGGTGTGAGGTGGTATCTCATTGAGGTTTTGATTTGGATTTCCCTGATGTTGAGTGATGTGGAGCACTTTTTCATGTGTCTGTTGGCCATTTGGATGTCTTCTTTGGAAAAATGTTCATGTCTTCTGCCCATTTCTTGACTGGATTCTTTGTTCTTTGGGTGTTGAGTTTGATAAGTTCTTTATAGATTTTGGATACTAGCCCTTTATCTGATATGTCATTTGCAAAAATCTTCTCCCATTCTGTCGGTTGTCTTTTGGTTTTGTTGACTGTTTCTTTTGCAGTGCAAAAGCTTTTTATCTTGATGAAGTCCCAATAGTTCATTTTGCCCTTGCTTCCCTTGCCTTTGGCGATGTTTCTAGGAAGAAGTTGCTGTGGCTGAGGTCGAAGAGGTTCCTGCCTGTGTTCTCCTTTAGGATTTTGATGGACTCCTGTCTCACATTGAGGTCTTTCAACCATTTTAAGTCTATTTTTGTGTGTGGTGTAAGGAAATGGTCCAGTTTCATTCTTCTGCATGTGGCTGTCCAATTTTCCCAACACCATTTGTTGAAGAGACTGTCTTTTTTCCATTGGACATTCTTTCCTGCTTTGTCAAAGATTAGTTGACCATAGAGTTGAGGGTCCATTTCTGGGCTCTTTATTCTGTTCCACTGATCTATGTGTCTGTTTTTGTGCCAGTACCATACTGTCTTGATGATGACAGCTTTGTACTAGAGCTTGAATTCCGGAATTGTGATGCCATCCCTGCCGCATTCCTGACCTTAGGGGAAAAGCTCTCAGTTTTTCCCCATTGAGAATGATATTCGCTGTAGGTTTTTCATAGATAGCTTTTATGATATTGAGGTATGTACCCTCTATCCTTATACTCTGAAGAGTTTTCATCAAGAAAGGATGCTGTACTTTGTCAAATGCTTTTTCTGCATCTGTTGAAAGGATCATATGATTCTTGTTCTTTCTTTTGTTAATGTATTGTATCATGTTAATTGATTTGCGGATGTTTACCAACCTTGCAGCCCAGGGATAAATCCCACTTGGTCATGCTGAATAATCCTTTTAATATACTGTTGGATCCTATTGGCTAGTATTTTGGTGAGAATTTTTGCATCCATGTTCATCAAAGATATTGGTCTGTAATTCTCCTTTTTGATGGGGTCTTTGTCTGGTTTGGGGATCAAGGTAATGGTGGCCTCATAAAACGAATTTGGAAGTTTTCCTTCCATTTCTATTTTTTTGGAACAGTTTCAGAAGAATAGGTATTAATTCTTCTTTAAATGTTTGGTAGAATTCCCCTGGGAAGCCATCTGGCCCTGGGCTTTTGTTTGTTGGGAGATTTTTGATGACTGTTTCAATTTCCTTAGTGGTTATAGGTCTGTTCAAGTTTTCTATTTCTTCCTGGTTCAGTTTTGGTAGTTGATACATCTCTAGGAATGCATCCATTTCTTCCAGATTATCTAATTTGCTGGCATAGAGTTGCTCATAATATGTTCTTATAATTGTTTGTATTTCTTTGGTGTTGGTTGTGATCTCTCCTCTTTCATCCATGATTTTGTTGATTTGGGTCCTTTCTCTTTTCTTTTTGATAAGTCTGGCCAGGGGTTTATCAATCTTGTTAATTCTTTCAACGAACCAGCTCCTAGTTTCATTGATCTGTTCTATTGTTCTTTTGGTTTCTATTTCATTGATTTCTGCTCTGATCTTTATTATTTCTCTTCTCCTGCTGGGTTTAGGCTTTATTTGTTGTTCTTTCTCCAGCTCCTTTAGGTGTAGGGTTAGGTTGTGTACTTGAGACCTATCTTGTTTCTTGAGAAAGGCTTGTATTGCTATATACTTTCCTCTTAGGACTGCTTTTGCTGCATCCCAAAGATTTTGAACCAGTTGTGTTTTCATTTTCATTGGTTTCCATGAATTTTTTTAATTCTTTAATTTCCTGGTTGACCCATTCATTCTTTAGTAGGATGCTCTTTAGCCTCCATGTATTTGAGTTCTTTCTGACTTTCCTCTTGTGACTGAGTTCTAGTTTCAAAGCACTGTGGTCTGAAAATAGGCAGGGAATGATCCCAATCTTTTGGTACTGGTTGAGACCTGATTTATGACCTAGGATGTGATTGATTCTGGAGAATGTTCCATGGGCACTAGAGAAGAATGTGTATTCTGTTGCTTTGGGATGGAATGTTCTGAATATGTCTGTGAAGTCCATTTGGTCCAGTGTGTCATTTAAAGTTTTATTTCCTTGTTGATCTTTTGCTTAGAAAAAGAAAAATTCAAGAAAAAAAACAAAACAAGACAGTTAAAAAAAAAAAAAAAAACTTTGAAAGACTAAAGAATCATGGTAAAAAAGCCATGGATTCTATGTGCATTATTCCCCTAGTGTTAGAGTTCTGCCATTCTCATTGATCGGTAAACTTGGTCTTAGCTGGCTGTTCTTGCTGATCTTCTGGGGGAGGGGTCTGTTGCCGTGGTTCCCAAATGTCTTTGCCGGAGGTGGAATTGCCCCACCCTTGCTGGTCCAGGCTAAGTAATCTGCCCGGGTTTGCTCTCAGGAGCTTCTGTTCCCTGCAAGCTTTCCGTCCAGCTTTGGAGGACGAGTGAAAATGGTGGATTCCCAATCTCAGACCTGGAGGAGCCGAGAACTCAGGGCCCTTCTCCTCAGTGAGCCCCCAGAGAAAAGCAGTCAGTCACTCCCATCTCCCCGGTCTCCGGCCACACTCCGTGCTCACCCAGCCTGTGACTGAGTGTTTCTATCTCTGGCACCTGACTCGGTGTTGAGTCTCCAAACCCAGCAGATCCCTGCGGGGTGCTCCCACGCCGTTCCTCCTGGGGGAGGAAGGTGAGTCTCCCCGGATCTGCCACTTGTTGGGTCCCTGCTGGAGGAGCAGTGGCCCGACTGTGCCGCGGATCATGGTTTATGGCAACCCCGAGATGAGATTCCGCTCCACGGCTCCATCTCTGCAGCCGGCTTCCCCGCTCTGATACCTGGGAGCTCTGCCACACTCAGGCACCCCCGGTCTTTCTGTGACCCCGAGGGTCCTGAGACCACACTGTCAAGTGAGCGTTCCACCCTCCGCTTAGCCACGGGAGCGACGTCCCTCAGTGGAGCAGATTTCTAAAAGTTCTGATTTTGTGCTCTGCTGCTCTATCACTTGGCAGAAGTGGCCGATGGAGGCCCCCTCCCCTGCCATCTATCCTCCCGAATATCGCCTTGAATTCACTTCTCCGCACGTCCTACCTTTCAGAAAGTGGTCGCTTTTCTGTTCAGAGGGTTGTTGCTATTCTTTTCTTCAATCTCCTGTTGAGTTTATAGGTGTTCATCATGGTTTGGTCCCTATCCAGCTGAATTCCTGAGACCAGACAAAATCCAGGTCTCCTACTCCCTTTTTTTTTCTGCTTTAAAATTTTCTCTTTACCAGTGAACAGTTTGAATATGATATGCACTGGTGTAGTTTTCTTCACACTTTTTGTGTTTGGGGTACATTGAGCATCTTGGATATGGTGGTTTATCTGTCACTTATGATGTCTCTTATGATGTCACTGTCATCAGATTTGGAAAATATTTGGACATTATTTCTTCGAATATTTTTTTCTGTTTCCCCTCCATTTCTTTTAGGGACTCCAAATACATGTATATTATGCTACTTGAAAGTTGTGTCAGTTCTTGATGATGCCCTGGTCAGCAGATTCTCTTTTCTGTTTGTGTGTCATTTGAGACAGTTCTATTGCTATGTCTTCAAGTTCAAATTGATTTTATTTTGCTACATATACATTTTCATTAATCCCATCCAGTTTATTTTGAACATATGGTTTCACAATAGGTTTTTAAATCTCTGCTACTTCTCATATCTGTGTCAGTTCTGTATTGGTTTCAGTTGATTTTTTCCCCCTCCTAATTACAGGTGTGCTTTTGTGCTTCTTTTTATGTCTGGTTATCTTTGATAAGAAAGTTAGACATTGTGAATATTACCTTCTTAAGTGCTAGACATTTAAAAAATGTAGCACTGTAACTAATTAAATGTTTTTTATGTTTCTATTTATTTTCTTTGTTGGCTTATTCTAAAACTGTTTTGTTATTGTTGTGGAAGCTTTAAGATTTAACATTTCACATATAGTATAAGAACCTTCAATACTTCCAATACTATTTCTCTTAGTATAGTAAGAGATAATACTCTTACTATAGCAAATAGTATAGTAGCAAATCCTTCTAACTGCCCTACTTAAGGCCTCATGGATTTTGAGATTTTTCAGTGTGACTGGTTGAAACCAGTATTATTAACTCTGTGTGAGTATTGGCAACACTTTCCTCTAATCTTCTCAGATGATTCTCTCACCTCATGTAGTTTCCTCATATGCATTGCCTCATCAGTACTTTGATGAATGCATACCCTATGCAAATTTCTTGGGTTCTCTGTATATGTATCTTCTGTCTACAACTCTATTCTGTGAATTCTGGAAGCCTTGATATCCCTAAACTTTCACTTCCATATCCTGACCTTATAGAGTTTACCAAGTTCCATCTAGGCTCTTTTCCTTGAATTGTGACCTAGAAACTTTTGCAAGGCAATAAGCTAATGCAAATGTAGGGATCACTTTGTTTATCATCTCTCTGGGAATCACTGTACTTCATTGTCTAATGTCCAGTGTCTTAAAAATGCTCGTGTCATACCTTTTGTCTGTTTTTTGTTGTTGTTTTTGTTATTGCTATTATTTCAGGCAGGCGCATAAATTCAATCACTGTTTCTCTATCTTACTTGGAAAGAGAAGCCAAGTACCACTCTCAAAACAAGAACTATGGAAAAGTGCATAAAACACAATACAGTAGTGTTTGAATGAATTGCTTACAGTAATGCCTATAATCAAAGGTCTACATTTAGGTCAAAATGTAGCAATTGCTCTCTAGTTGGTAAATTTTGTTTTCTGAAGTTTGAAATGCAACTGGTTGAAATAAAACTTTAATTCTAGGTTGAAACAAAACATTCAAAGAAAATAAAATAAATTATTTTACTTGAAAAGTGGGAGTTTTATGAGTACATTTTAGCAAAACCTGAAATAGAATATGAACTTAAAAAAGAATAATTGAAATTTGAAAATTCTCATCTTTGCCCTTTTATATTCCCTCAATTTATTTACCAAAATATATGCTTTCCCCAAAGATGGTGCTTTTTAGGAAAATATCAAGTTCTATAAGTCATTTAGATAATTTTATATTTTAACCACATATAGAAAGATTATAACAGTATCCACAGTAGCTGATATATACTATTATACTGATACAGTCTCTCTCTTAAGCAAAAGAAGACTGACACTATCCCATACACTGTACCACATTAAGAAAGGCAAATTGGTAAATATTGATTATAATTTAAAAATACATACAGACAAAAATGGTTCAGTATGATTTAAAATTTTCAAAGAAAAGCAAGAAATAATCAGCATGTCTATGAAATACTGTCAACATTATAACACTGTGTATTAAGATCACAAATTTCCTTATTTTCTATGAAATTATTCTCATTGAATTCCTTTGAAGTGGGATAGATACTATGAGAATCACGTATATGGAGAAAACTCTTCAAAGTTCAAACTTCAGGCTTGTTAAACTTAATGAAATTCATATAAAACAAAATCCTGCTTTATTTCTTATATTTTTCAGTCTCCTAGGATTTATTTTAATAAGGTTTCAATATATTGTTTGAAGTCATCATTTTCTTTCAACTCTATAAAGTAACAACTTTTTTTTTTTAAAGATTTTATTTATTTGACAGAGAGAGACATAGCAAGAGAGGGAACACAAGCAGGGAGAGTGGGAGAGGGAGAGGGAGAGGGAGAAGCAGGCTTCCCGCCGAGCAGGGAACCCGATGCGGGGCTCGATCCCAGGACTCTGGGATCATGACCCGAGCCAAAGGCAGACGCTTAACCATCTGAGCCACCTAGGCGCCCCTAAAGTAACAACTTCTTAACAAACTTCCAAATTTATGAACTTTTGCCCAAACTAATTATTAAAATCAATATATAGAATTGAAAATACTTGATATCACAGGGCACCTATCTACATTCAAAAATTTTAAAAGCAAATTTAGTTATTTTTCCCTGAATAGAAACAAAGTACACAGATCTCTTTTTCATCCCTATCATTAACTTCGGAAAATTTCCTAACTTCGTATATCCCAGAGTCTCAATTGTTGAAATAATAATACAGTTTGGCTGACTCACAATGTGAAATACTAACTAGTAATTGGTTTTAAACAAACAAAAATGTGAATTATGCCTCACTCTTAGAATTAACTTTTTGCTTATATTAAAATGCACTTCTGCAGGAAATAATTGCTTATTTACTCAGGTTCTTACTATCAGACACTGTGTTCTGCATAATAGGCATATCAGATAAAAAGTTATATCAGGATAAAAAGTTTGAAAAAGGTTCCTGTACTCAGGAAATTTACACTCTGTTGGGGAAGATAGCCAATGACTATCATCATCATTGTGATAAGTCCTATGACAGAAATAAAAAGGTGATGTAACAGTAAACAACTTTGGTGAGGGGCTACTTTGGATAAGGTCAGAAAACATCTGGAGGATAGGATACTTGATCTAACACCTGCAGGACTATGGAGTCAATCATGGGACTAATCAAAGGATAAACATTCCAGGCTGATGGGAAAGCAAAAGAAAAGTCCTAAGATGTCATAGAGTTGAGATGTTCTAGGAACAGAAAGACAGCTAGTATAAGCTGAATAAACGGAAAGAGGTCAGTTGCTTGGAGGTAAAGATAAACATATAATCAGGAGCCTTATCACAGAAGCTTATGTGTACCATTTTGAGGCATTTGGTTTTATAATGAGTATAATATGTTGTAAGCAGAAAGGGACAGAATGCTCAAACTGGCATCCAGAAAAAAAAAAAAAAAAAAACAACTCATATCCCAAAATACTCCTTCTGTTTTATCAACTAATAGGTTTAATATCACACTTCTTATGAATATCAAAAATACCCCAAAAGGGCTTTATTTTTATTTTTAAAATACATTTGGATTACGGTCCAAAATGAAGCTCTAAACTGTAAAACACTTGAACAAAGACTATGCAAATGGAATTAACAGAGCAGTTGTCAAGAGGCAGCCAATATCCAATAACACTATCATTTCAAGTCTAATCTGTCAATTGAATATTTATACAGATCAGTAGACTCCATTGGAAAGTTATTCAGTTCAGTACATTTTTGAGTGCATGATATAGTACCTGGTGCTCTGAAGGATACTAAAAGGAATATGACAGTTCTCATCTTATAGGGATTTAGAGATCAACGTGAAGAAACAATGAGACTAAACATATCGATAATAGTGGACCTGAAAATCAAGACATTTTCTTTTCTCTTTTCCAAATTCCTTTTTTCTTCTTTTTTTATTATGTTATGTTAATCACCATACATTACATCATTAGTTTTTGATGTAGTGTTCCATGATTCATTGTTTGTGTATAACACCCAGTGCTCCATTCAATACATGCCCTCTTTAATACCCATCACCGGGCTAACCCATCCTCCCACTCCCCTCCCCTCTAGAACCCTCAGTTTGTTTCTCAGAGTCCATAGTCTCTCATGGTTCATCTCCCCCTCTGATTTCCCCCCTTCATTTTTCCCTTCCTACTATCTTCTTCTTTTTTTTTTTTTTTTAACATATAATGTATTATTTGTTTCAGAGGTACAGGTCTGTGATTCAACAGTCTCACACAATTCACACCACTCACCATAGCAATTCTCTGATACTAATTCATTATAGGATTTTGATCAGGAATGACATCTGCCCTTAAGCAAACACTTCAGGATAAGTTTCTTTACCAAATGTTGATTTTAAAGTAAATAGAGGATAAGAGATCCCCTCATGATTCTGAGGTCAATATTTGGACTTTTGGTCTCAGCTTAAGTGCTTGAGGTAGACTTTTCTAACAGACTTTCCCTTTGTTGCAATTATTTTCTCCTGAATGAAAATTTTCTTTTTAAGTACCTGAAAAAACATCTTCTAACAGCTACATGACATGTATTTTACCACCCCATCCCCTCCAATAAATAGATTGGAGTAATAAAATGCATGCAATGTAATTCTTATGCCATTACAATTTGTAGTTTGGTGTAGAGTGGATTCAAATAGTTTTTAAAGTCAAATACATACTAAATTTCCTGCATTAAATAAGAATTCATTCTTCATAAAATATAGACATTTAACTAACTAAATAGTAATGTGATTTATTTAAGCAAAACATACATATTAGTGCACACCCACATGATTCTATGTTTACTAATTCCAGGCAGTATAATCATGCAAAGAACATGCATAGGTTTAAAGAGCAAAAAGAAATAATCTAAAATGAAAAAAAAAAATTACTATGTTTGAAGGGTGGGATTAAACTGCATGATTTATTTTTTTCTCTAAAAATGTTAATGTTATAACATTTTATAATAAAATTTTTTAAATATCATTTTTCTTCAGGAAGACCATATTAGACATTCTTTTTATTATGATATACTAGCTCAGTTAGGATATCCATATTTGTTTAAGCTGAAACAAATATATTTTACTGGATATATTGCATGGATATCCTAAGAGCCAAAATTTCCACCATTACAATTCAAATTTATCAAGTGGATTTTTCAAAATTTCCAAATTGTTCCTGGAAGATATCTTATTAAAAAGACAATGCCCTGGTTGTATTTGTAACAGCATAATATTTCTTTCATAAATGAAAAATCTGGCAAATGATTATTAAATGTAATACTTAGGGATTGGTTCTATCATTTTAATGATAAGATACCAAATTTTAGGCACTTCAAAGTAATCAGCATAGTTAATTCGCTAGATCACAAATTTCAATTGAAGAAATTAGTTAACGTTTACATGTAGCACTCTCTTGCTTTAAAAAAAAAAAATACTGCTGAAAAGAATAGGAAAAGAAGTTCTATACTGTTCTTGCACCCAGGGCATACATGTATCAGTGCAGAAACCTAGAATCTAATGGTACATCTAATGGCACATAAATACATAATGAAGAATACACACACAAACATATACATACACACACACTCTTCAGACTCTTGTTGCCTTTCCTCATATTCATTAAACCATAATTTCTCCATTATTTATTTTTAGAATAAATACAAATGCCACTCATTTATTTTAAGTCACCAAGGTGACTTCTTTCTTCCCAGCCTCAGGAAGAGAAGACATAAGTCTTGGAATGCTATGATTGTTCCTGTATCATTTCCACTAGGAATGCCCTTCCCTTTCTTTCTATCTCCTATCCACACCCTAACACTCAAGCGTACATATTTTTCTTTTATAAGGCATTCTCAAAAATTCTAGTAAACTCTGTTCTCTCTTTTATTCTGATGCATGGCTTGAACCCACATTCTTTTGCCTATTATTTAATATTATTGTCACCCACAATGGGCAAACCATTAAGGCTAAAATAGGGAAAACTAAGACAAATACAATATAGTACATAATACATCCAGGGGTTGCAGAATCAATTAGACAGATTGCCACTGTATAAAACTTGAGTTCTTTAGCAGCAAATATTTATTCAGCAACCATAATGTGCCAGGCTCTGATGTATACACTGTGAATGCTTAGTAAACTTTTTTTTTTAAAGATTTTATTTATTTATTTGACAGAGAGAGACACAGCAAGAGAGGGAGCACAAGCAGGGGGAGTGGGAAAGGGAGAAGCAGGCTTCCTGCGGAGCGGAGAGCCCGACGCGGGGCTGGATCCCAGGACCCCAGGATCATGACCTGAGCCAAAGGCAGACGCTTAACGACTGAGCCACCCAGGCGCCCCAAGACAGTAAACTTCTTGAATGCAGAACTTGTGTCATATATTTCTTGGTAACCACCACAGTGCTTTGAGTCATTTTGTCATATAGTAGTTTGCCTAAAAAGTATTGTTGAATTTAATGTGCTTGATCAAAGTATAAAAAGATAAATATTTTTCCCTCACTTCCTTCATAAACACGTGCTGAGTGACTAATAATCAACCAGTAGAAAAGATCAAAATAATTTGGATTTTTCTTTTTTATGGGTCATGCACTATAAAAAATGATGAGAAAGATCCAAGTGATAAATGACTAATCGATCCCAAGAGATATATTAATACCTTGACAGTAATGACTCTAGTTTAAACCAGACACTCATCTTTGGTCCATGGCAGGCAAATCTGACTACAGATACTTTCAAAACTCAAGAAATCCTTACATAATGGCCCATCAGCCACTAAGGACACAGTTATGAAATCTCTTTGCTTTTGGTTTCTTCTAAGATTCAGTAGAAACTATAAAAAGATTGGGTCACATGATTATTTCTCTATGTAAGAGAAAAATATGATAATTTATCATTTAATCTAACTCATATTACAAATACATTCTTTTCATTATTTGCTTAATAGAACCTCAACTAAAATTAGTTGGAGCTAATTTGCATTTTGTGGAAAGGAGAAGCAATCTATCTGAGTCTTCTACTGACTGTTCAAAATGATTAAATAGATCTTCTCCAAAAATAAAATCTATTGGCAATTGACCAGGGACTCTAAACACTTGCATGCAAATCATTTAATTTCCCTAAGAGTCACATTCTTCTTGGGGCACCGTATTTTAGATTTAGTTGGGCTTAATATATGTTACAGGCAGAGCAAACAAAATAGCTAAACTTTTTTTTTTTAAAGATTTTATTTATTTATTCATGAGAGACAGACAGAGAGAGAGAGAGGCAGAGGGAGAAGCAGGCTCCCAAGGAGCAGGGAGCCCGATGTGGGACTCGATCCCAGGACCCCGGGATCATGACCTGAGCCGAAGGCAGACGTTTAACCATCTGAGCCACCCAGGCACCCCAAAATAGCTAAACTTTTGTTCTGATCTTGATTCCTATCCTGTACCTTCCTTTTTCATTCCTATAAATTTTCTGTCCTTGTTAATTATAAAGGCACTCACATTCAAGGTCTCTAACATATTTCATGATGTTCTTGAGAGCTTGGTTAAGTATATTTCCTGCTCATATATTTATAAATGTTTGCAAACTTTGATATGTACTATACATTATGTTAGGCACTAAGGATAGAGCAGTGGACAAGATGGACTCAGTCTTGACACCCGTGGAACTTATATTCTACACAAAGAGAAAGTAAACATGAAAATGAATAAAGGACAATATGACTTTAGATAATGATAATGTTAGAGAAAAAGCAGAATAGTGGTTAGTCAGTAACTGTTTGTGAAGGACTGCTTTAACTAATGTGATTAGGAAAGGCCTCTTTGAGGGAGTGACAGTAAAAGGAGAATACAAATGAGGAGAAGGAGCTATAAAAAGCCATTAGAATATTCACAAAAATTAACTAAAAATGGATCATAGACCTAAATGCAAAGTGAAAAAGTATGGAACTTCTAGAATATAACATAGGAGCAAATCTAGGTTACTTTGGGTTTGGTGGTGAATTTTTAGATAAAACACCAAAAGCACTATCCATATTAGAAAAAATTGATAGGTTGAATTTCATTAAATTGAAAGAATTTCTGCTCTGTGAATGGCATTTTAAGAGAATAAAAAGATAAGCCACAGACTGAGAGGAAATACTTGCAAAACTTGGATTGGATAAAGGACTTGTATCCAAAATGCACAAAGAACTGAAAACTCAACAGTAAGAACTCAAAGAACCTAATTTAAAAATGAGTAAAAGAGGGGCACCTGGGTGGCTCAGTTGATCAAGTGTCTGCCTTTGGCTCAGGTCATGATCCCTGGGGTTCTGGGATCGAGCCCCATTTTGGGCTCCCTGCTCAGTGGGGACTCTCTCTGCTTCTTTCTCTCCTTCTGTCCTTCCCCCAACTCATGCTTGCTCACACTCTTTCTCTCTCAAATAAATAATATCTTTTAAAAAAATAAAAATGGGCAAAAGATTTGTAGAGACCCACCAAAGGAAATATACAGATGACAAACATATGAAAAGATGCTCAACATCAATGTTATCAGGGAATTACAAACAAAGCAATGAGATACTATCACATACCTGTTAGAATGGTTAAAATCCATAACTCTGACAATAGCTAATGCTGGTAAAGATGTTGAGGAACCAGGAACTCTTATTCTATGCTGATGGGAATGCCAAATAGTATAGACACTTTAGAAGACATTTTGGCATTTTCTTATAAAACTAAACATACTCTTACCATATGATCTAGTAATTGTGCTCCTTAATATGTACCCAAAGGATCTGAAAACGTGTACATAAAATCCTGCATAAGGACGTTTATAGCAGCTTTATTTATAATTGCCAAAACACAGAAGCAGCTAAGATATCCTTTAATAGGTGAATGGATACACAAACTATGTATATCCAGACAATGAAATGTTTTTCAGGAATAAATAGAAATGAGCTGTTAGGCCATGAGAAGATATGGAAGAACCTTAAATGCATATCACTAAATGAAAGAAGCTAGTCTGCACAGCCCACACACTATACGATTCCAACCATATGACACTCTAGAAAAATCAAAATTATGGAGATGGTAAAAAGATCAGCGGTTGCCAAAGGTTTGAGAGGAGGGAGGAGATGAATAGGTGAAACACGGGAATTTTAGAGCAATGAAGCTATTTTATACGATATTGTTAAGACAGATACATGACATTATGTATCTGTCAAAAAAGCATAAAACTATTCAACACAAGGAGTAAACTCTAATGCAAACTATGGACTTTAGTTAATAATAGTGCATCCATATCTGTTTATCAGTTATAACAAATGTACTATACTAATGCAAGATGTTAATAATAGAGGAAACTGTAAAGGAGTGTGGAGGTGTGGGGAAAAAGTGGAGGAAGAGGGAGTATATGGAAACTCTGTATTTTCTGCCCTTTTTTTTTTTTTTTTTGTAAACCTATAACTGCTCTGAAAATGAAGTCCATTAATTAAAAGAAAAAATCATTAGAAGTTCCATGGTCAGGGGCAGGGCATCCTAGGCAAAAGGATAGCAGAAATACACATGATATGTGCAAACCAGTGTGACTGGAATGTCCAGGAGAGAGGCATGGATTGAGATGACATCCATGAGGTAGATGCTCTCATGAAAGTTCTGAGAGGCCATGGAGACATTTTTAATTCATTCAAGATGCAATGGGAAGCTATTCTGGAGTTTTATATGGAATACTTGGTCTGATTTCCCCCAAATCCATTTTGCTACTAAGAGCATGGATTTCAGGGATATGAATGGGAGTATAGTAAGGGAAATGTTTAAGCAAAAAGAACAGTTTGGAGGTGGCTTCAGTAGCCCAGTCATGTACATTTCTGTAGTTTAAATGTTTTGCAACTGAATTTCTTATTTCTAATTCTGACGGATGCCACTTTATCCTTAATCTTTAAGTATAGACTTAAAAATGTTGATCATTGTTCACAGACTTGATTTCATTATTACTTTAATTGTACCCAGGATGTCAGTGAAATAAATATTCTCCAAGTGCATGCAAGTAGAAATCAAATATGTTAAAATACAATTCTTTATAAAATTTTGGAAGATGTTCTCTGTTTTAACTGAATGCTGCTTATTTTCACATGCTTTTTTATTTGCATTATAGAAGTTAAAAATCATTTGAAGTCATCCTGAGGGAATTTAGTTCAAAATTCCCAAATTAACTATCTTTCCAGGCAAGCGCTGAGGAGTTGTCCATATGCTGATGTTAAGCCTGAAAGATCTTGGATTACCCGTAGTTTGTATCGTAGTTTGTATCAGTGCAGCTGCAATACAATTTTGATCTATTTCATAGTTGCTAATGACTCAACACCTGAGACCTTGAAGTGTAACAGCCAAGGTTATTTTGCAATGTGATGCAATAAAATAAAGCAGGATCTTTCATGTATGCAAAAGTACCCTGAAATTGCAAGGCTGATATAAAACCATATGCTTCTATCAAGTGCTTGGAACATAAATGATTTCATTTGTACATATCCACACATTCACACATGTATAATGATATGCAGAATTTATTGCAAGCCTTGCAAACAATACAAAGAAGGTAAAGACAAATGATCAGTAATTAAGAATTCACTAGAGAGGACAGATAGGGAGATTATGCTGAGTCAAGGAGCTGAAAAGCAAATGTGAAATTTATGCATGTGTGGGGCCATTGCACCTGTGCCCTTGGTGAACCATTCAATCAATAAGCACAATTTAACATCAAAACTCTGTTGATTCACAATAGCAGGTCAGAAATGATTACTACAAAGAAAGATTTATATAGTGAGTACTACATTATGTGATCTGATACTAACTGCACTTAATACTGTTTGTTATTATTTAATTATTTATTACAAACAAATACTTTTGGAGTCAGAGAAAATCTTAGGATTACAGAGTCAACCTTGCACCCATTTTATAGAGGGGCTTGAGAGTAAATAGGGAGACTGAAAGAAAAGACAAAAAGATAGCCAGTTTGACATAATTTATTGTTAAAATTTTAGTTAATTTAACAAGATTCTTTCAAAATTTTACCATCCTAAGAAAAATTTTAATGACCAGTTTATATAAATAGCATAGGGACCATGAAAGATTCATTTCATTCTGTAGTGGCTGCTTTTCTTGGTCACTAAAACAGGAATATCATATTATTAAGATAATACTAAAAGGCTTTTTTCAAAGTACTTGAAACTTTTAAAAAAATTTAACAAGTACACATCACATTAAAATCAATTATATCATAAAATTTAGGTAATTCAAACGATTTTCCAAATATGGCACATTTTTAAACATAAAAATTCATTCAAGAAATTGACTCTAAAAGTTTTGATATACCTATCTTCATTTCTAAAATTCCCCATTGAGATTCGTGGTATTTTTCTCATGGTAAGGATAGTTTGGAGAAGACTTTCTTGCATAAAATACATAGGATGCTGGAATAAATAAAGGCCAATTATAAAAAACAGAAAGAAGTTGGAAAAATGAAAAATTACAGAAGGATAATTAAATTCATTAGGGTATTTGAATATTAAATGTGTAATCTAATTAGATATCTAATATATATACCTAATATTTAGACATCAGCATATGGTGTCTAAGAATAAGTACAATAAAACTATAAGTTTTCCTTTATTCATGATGAAAACAAAAAAATCTACTTATAGAGATGCTTGTCTCATAATTCAGCATTATGTCATTATCTATGTCGCCAGCATTTTCTGTTGTTGTTGATATTTACATCAAAATTGCATAGAGGTCTCTCATTAAACAAGTTATATGGCATAACTTTTATTTTTTTTTAAGATTTTTTATTTATTTGAGAGAGAGAGAATGAGAGAGAGCACATGGGAGGGGGGAGGGTCAGAGGGAGAAGCAGACTCCCTGCTGAGCAGGGAGCCCGATGCGGGACTCGATCCAGGGACTCCAGGATCATGACCTGAGCTGAAGGCAGTCGCTTAACCAACTGAGCCACCCAGGCGCCCTGGCATAGCTTTTATAAATGAGGTAGCTATAATCTGTTAAAATGTGGACTATAATTATACATACATGTACAAATATATTTATACTCTGATTTTGATCTTCAAATTGTTAGAAAAAAGAAAAATGTGATTTAATAAACACCTACATAAAAAATAAGTTCTGTGAAATAAATGTGATTTAATAAACACCTACATAAAAAATAAGTTCTGTGAAATATTTGGATTATTAATTTTCTTTGAATAGCAAAAATTGTAAATATATAAATACCAAATGTATGTGGTGAGATAGTATTCCAAATTATTAACTCTCTACCTCTCCACCTCCAGTTCCTATCCACTTTACAATCTTACTCCTTTAAAGATAGACCTTGATTTTCCCATTAGTCCAAGGACTAAACAATTTTCTCTCTCCTTTGGTACCTATAAGCCCCCTAAAATGTGAAAATAACCTCTGGGAAAAGGATGGAGAAGATGCTGAATAACTGAAATTAACTTCCCCACCTGGTGGCAAAGGCTTATAATGGAAGCTAAGTAGATTTTAGAAAATTTTTCAAAATTACATTCTTCCACCCCTGGGGTGATAGGCTGAGATTTTATCTGCTTCTTGTATAAAGATAACACTGTCCAATAATCAGAATGGAATCTTTATCATAAGTATTTATTCATTTATTTTATTTAGTTACCGAACCACAACAGAATAGTTGAATCTTCTGCTAAATGAATTTATTTTATTCCTTTGTGTTAGAACATTAAAGATTATACAATCTTGGTAAAATGGCATAATTCTTCAACAAAGTATTTTAAAATGATCTTATTGTCTCTGAACTTTCATAATAGAAATTGGTCAAATTAAAATTGGTCAAAATAAAAACTGCTTAAGACACACTTTCTGGCCCTCTATGTAGATAACTCATCTGGACAACTCAGAAATTCACTTAGAAAATACATCCAAATATGCATTCTGGGATTTCTTCTATCAAAACCACGAAATTTAGACTAAACACACACACACACACACACACACACAATTATTTGAAAGTACTTGAAAGTGAAACAACAACAAAAAACCTGACAGGCAGATAAACAGTGAAGGAAAGTGAACACTGGGAAGAAGAATGTGACTCAAGATATATTATACATTTTTCTGAATTTAGCAAAAGGAGAGGTCCCAGTCTGCAAAATGGGAATGGTTAAAATATAAAACCTGCAGTCTTATAAAAAAAATTAAATAATAGAATTTAAGTCCAAAACATATCTATGTTTTGTGTATGGTGTGTGTGTGTGTGTGTGTGTGTGTGTGTGTGTGTGAGAGAGAGAGAGAGAGAGAGAGAGAGAGAGAGAGAGAGAAGCAATCCAAGAAGAAAGATAGCCAGAATGTGGAAGACTTTACATATGTATAAAAGTTCCACTCCAATATCTGGCTGACCCCTGAATTAAGCATGCAGAAAGCAGACTCCAAGCAGCTTAGCTATAGTTTAAAGAACTGAAGTGAGATTTGAATTGCTGGCCAGTTTTAGGGGAGACAGACTTTGTAGTCTAAATTCATCCAAGTAAAATGTCTTCTAAAACAAAAACAATCAACACTCTTGGAAAAAATAAAGTAACAGAATTTAGAGTAGCTATAACCTATTATTAAGCAAATCTAAGATACAACTCAACATAAAAAGAAAAAGAAATATGTGACTTAATCTTAAGAGGAAAAAATAATCAATAGACTACAACCCCAAGATGATCTAGATGTTAGAACTGGCAAAGGAGTTTAAATTCCTATAATTATGATCAGACATAAAGGAAAATATGCTCACATAGAATAAAAATGTCAAATCTTATTAGAAAAGTAGAAAATATGTAAAAAGACCAGATGGAAACTGTATAATAAAAAATATACTATCTGAAATCTAAAATTTACTAGATAGGATTAATAGCAGAATGGAGATGACTGAGGTAAGAAAAGACTGAAGGAAGGAATATGATGGAAGATAGACCAATATAATCTAATCTGAAGAACAAAAAAACTAAAAAATTTTAAAATATTGAACAGTGTCTTAGGTACCTGTGGTACAACATTAAAAGATCCAAAATATGCCAACAAATTTATAACATAGATGTAATGAACAAATTCCTTAAAAAAGAAAACTTTCAAAAACTGACATGAAATGAATTATAAAATATGAGTAGCTCTACAGCTATTATATGTACATTTATTATAAAAAAATCCCCACAAAGAAAACTATGTGCCAATATGGTTTCAGTAGTGAATTCCATTAAACATTTAAGGAAGAGATAACACCAATCCAGTACAAACTCTTTCATCAGATAGAGGAGGAGAACATACTCCCCAACTGGTTTTATAAAGGCAATATAACCACAATACAAAACTTATAAAACATAAAACTAGAGATAAATATCCCTCATATGCTTGGAAAATACTATTAATATTATCTTATAATTTATAAAAAGAATGATACAACAACATAATCATGTTGTTTTTGTTGTTTGTTTTACACAAATTCAGAAATGATTTAACATATAAAAATCATTATCATTCACCATACTAAGAGAATAAATGAGAAAAATCATATGATCATTTCAATGAACATAGAAAAGCATTTGACAAAATTCATTGCCTATTCATGATGCAAACTAGAGCATCTATTTAAAAACTACAACTAATATCATATTTCATGATGAAATATTCAATGTTTTAATCTAATATTGGGAACAAAGCAAGTCTGCCTATTCACATAATTTCTATTCAACATTTTATTGGAAGTCTTGCCCAGTACAATAGGGCAAGAAAAGTAAATTAAAGGCATAAACATTATAAAGAAAGAAGTGAAATTCTAATTGCAGATGCCATGATTGCTTAAGTCAAATATCCTAAGAACTCTACAAAACAGTGATTACAACTAATGAGTGAAATTAACAATGTCACAGGATATAAGTTAAATGTACAAAAGTCAATTATATTTTTCTATCCCAGCAATAAGTAGTTGGAAAATGAAATTAAGAAAACAATTCTGTTTATAAAAGCATGGAAATATATAATATACTTTAGAATACATTTAACACAGTAAGTATTAGACTTCTATACTGAAAACTACAAAACTGCCAAGAGAAATCAAACAATAAATAAATAGTGAGATATACCATGTTCATGGATTGCAAGAAACAATATACTTAATATGTCAATTATGCCTAAATTAATATATAAATTAAACACAATAACAATCAGTTACCTCAAACTTTTTTTTTATAGAAATACACAACATGTTTCTAAAATTTATACGAAATGTTAAGAAATTGTAAGAGTTGAAACAATCTTGAAGAAAACTTTGGAGGACTTACACTACTCGACTTTAAGGCTTACTAATGCAAGGTTAATGAAGACACAGTATGCTACTGACATAAGAATTAACAAATAGTTCAATGTTACAAAATAGACAAGAAATAGGTCCACACCTTCACAGCTATTTCATTTTTATAAAAACACCAAAGAACACTAATATAGAAAGTTTTTTACCATATGGTGCTGGAACAATTAGATAATAAAACAACAAATTAATTTAAAAAATCCTTTACCCAAATTCACATAATACTGAAAAAATAATTTGAGATGAATCCTAGATTTATACATTAAAACTATAAAGATTTTAGAAGAAAGCAAAGGAGAATACCTTTGCAGATTAGGAATAAACAGAGGTTTTTAGGAAAGGTCATAGAAGGCACTAACCATAAAAGAAAAGAAATGATTGTTTAGATTTCATCAAAAGTAAAAACTTCAGTTCATCCATCAAATCTACCCTGTAGTTAAAAAATATCTGGATAGTGATTGCTGTTGAGGGATATAGGTAGATAATGAATGGGAAGGGACATGAGAGAATAATTTTCTGGGATAATAACATTTCATATCTGATGGAAGAGGTTTGAGTTACATCGCTTTATGCATGTATTGCATTGTATTGTATTGTACATGTATGTATTGGATATTTTATATGTATTGGAAGTCACCAATGGCACACAAGATTTGTGCAAAACAAATACTGAACTCCATTAAAATACTGAACTCCATTCAAATAAAATCTCAAAATATTGTAACTGTAATGATTCTGTAACTTAAATGCATCAAACAATGAGATTCATTGATGCAAGGACAGGGAAGATAGATGGATAAATTAAGTATAGTGAATTATTAATTGTGGAATGAATATTGTGGATATATGAGTATTCAAGGTTAGAATCAAAGCATTCTCTACGTTAGAAAACACTGGGCCATAGCGACAGGCGCTCCAACTGATGCTTTTACTACTGGCAAGAGAATAAACGTCAAAGCTCTCTAAGCCACAAAATGTGTTACTCACAAGAAAGAGCTTGTTACAGTTCCAAAAGAAGGAAGTGGGTGTGTGGGAGAGACAAAAATGCCAGATAGTCACTGGTTACATTGGTAATAATTTACTGATGATTTATTTCATGCTATTAAGTTTGATGTAACAAAACACTATCTCAAGTTAAAACAACAATGATAATTAGCATTTTTAATTATAGAATGCATTAATTTGTTGTGTGTATTAAAATGCATTTTCCTCCTATTTTATAGATGCAAAAGATTAAGGGATTATTAAGTTATTATTTCTCAGGTCAACAAGTGTCAAAATCTGCAATGAACCCATTTTTTATTTCAAATCCAGTGCTCTTTGTATCATCATTTCACACTGCTTTTTGGAAATACTGGTGGTTCCAAAAATTATAAGGAATTTTATTTTTTAATAGATTTTGCCTAAAAATGGGAAATATAGTCCTCCAAGAATATTTTTATGACCTATGGATAATATAATTTTTCAAATCAGTCATGTAAAAGAAAAATGATAATATTGAACATATCAAATAAATTCATTTGATTTTTATTTGGAATAGCTGAAAACTTCCTTAATTTGGGGAAGGAAACAGATATCCAGATCCAGGAGGCACAGAGAACCCAAACAATATCAACAAATGCAGATCCACAGCAAGACATATTGCAATTAAAATGGCAAAAGAGAGTGATAAGGGGAAAAAGAAAAACATGAAAGCATTAAGATAAATGGAGACAGTTCCATACAAAGGAAACCCTAAGGTTATCAGTGGATTTTTTAGCAGAAACTTTCCAAGCCAGAAAGGAGGGACATGATATATTCAAAGTGCTGAATGGGAGAAACCTGCAACCAAGAATACTCTATCCAGCAAGACTATCATTCAGAATAGAAGAGAGAATAGAAGAGAGTTTTCCAGACAAACAAAAACTAAAAGAGTTCATAACCACTAAACCAGCACTACAGGAAATATTAAAAGGGACTCGGAGTGGAAAGGAAAGACCAAAAATGACAGTATGAAGATAGGAAACACAAAAGCAGTAAAAATAAATATTTCTATAAAAAATAAGTTAAGGAACTCACAAAATAAAAGGATGTAAAATGTAGGAGGAGTAAAGAATGGGTTCAAACTTAAATGACCATCAACTTAATATAGACTGCTACATACAAAAGATGTTATACACAAACCTAATGGCAACTATAAATCAAAAACTATTAATAAATATGCACATAATAAAGAGAAAGAAGTCCAAATATATCACTAAAGAAAACTAGCAAACCATGAAAGGGAGAAAGACAGGAAAGGATCAGAGAAGATCTTCAGAAACAACCACAAAACAAATAATAAAATCACAATAAATACATACTAATAATAACTTTGAATGTATATGGAATAAATGGTCCAAACAAAAGACATAGGGTGACAAAATGGATAAAAAAATTTTTTTTAAAAAAGACCTGTCTATACGCTGTCTACAAGAGACTCATTTCAGACCTAAAGACACCTGCAGACTGAAAGTGAGGGGACAGAGAAATATTTATCATGCAAGTGTATGTCAAAAGAAAGCTAGAGTAGAAATACTTACATCAGACAAAATAGACTTTACAACAAAGACCGTAACAAGAGACAAAGGACACTATATGATAATAAGTTGGACAATCCAACAAGAAGATAAAACAATTGTAAATATTTATGCATCCAAAGGTGAGCACTCAAATACATAAAACAATTGAAAAAAACATAAAGGAACTAGCCAATGATAATACAATAATAGTAGGGGCCTTGAACATCCCTTACATCAATAGACAGATGATCTAAGCAGAAAAGCAATAAGAAAACAATGGCTTTGAGTGACACACTGGACCAGAAGGATTTAACAGATATATTCAGAACATTTCATCCTAAAACAGCAGAACACACATTCTTTTCAAGTGCACATGGAACATTCTTCAGAATAGATCACATATTAGGCCACAAAGCAAGCATCAAGAAATTCAAGAAAATAGAAGTCATACCATGCATCTTTTTTGACCACAACATTATGAAACTAGAAGTCAACCACAAGAATAAATTTGGAAAGACCACAAATACATGAAGGTTAAATAACATGCTACAAAACAATGAATGGGTCAACCAGGAAATAAAAGAAGAAACAAAAAAGTACATGGAAACAAATGAAAAAGAAAACACAGTGGTCCAAAACCTTTGGGACATAGCAAAAGTGGATTTAAGAGGGAAGTTTACAGCAATACAGGCCTATCTCAAGAAGCAAGAAAAATTTCAAATAAACAACCTAACCTAACACCTAAAGGAGCTAGAAAAAGCATAACAAAAAAACCCTAAAACTAGAAGAAGGAAGGAAATAATAAAGATTAGAGCAGAAATGATATAGAAACTAAAACAAAACAAAACAAAACAATAGAACCGATCAATGAAACTAGCAGCTGATTCTTTGAAAAAAAATCAATAAAATTGAGAAGCCTCTAGGCTAGACTTATCAGGAAAAAAAGAGAGAGGACCTAAACAAGTAAAATCACAAATGACAGAGTAGAAATAACAACAAATACCATAGAAATACAAACAATAATAAGAGAATATTATTAAAAACTATATGCCAAAAAATTGGACAAACTAGAAGGAATAGATAAATTCTTAGACACATATAACCTACCAAAACTGAAACAGGAAGAAATAGAAAATATGAACAGATCAATTATCAGCAAAGAAATTGAATGAGCAATCAAAAAACTTCCAACAAACAAAACTCCAGGACAAGATGGCTTCACAGGCAAATTCTACCAGACATTTAAAGAACTATACCTATTCTTCTCAAACTATTCAAAAAAATAGAAAAGGAAGGAAAACTTCCAAATTCACTTGATGAGGTTAGCATTTCTCTGACACTGAAACCAGATAGACACCAAAAAAAAAAAAAAAAAAAAAGACTAAAGGCCAATATCTCTGATAAACAAAGACACAAAAATCCTCAACAAAATACTAGCAAACTGAATCTAACAATACATTAAAAAAATCATTTACCATGATCAAGTGAAATTTATTCCTGGGTTGCAAATGTTCAATATTCACAAACCAATCAACATGATACATCATAACAAAAAAAGAAAAGATAAGAACCATTGATCATTTCAGGAGATACAGAGGAAGCATTTGATAAAGTACAACATTCATTCATGATAAAACCCTCAACAGAGCAGGTTTAGAGGGAAGATACTTCAACATAATAAAGGCCATATATGAAAAACCCACAGCTAATATCATCCTCAATGGAGAAAAACTGAGAGTCTTTTCCCAAAGATCAGGAACAAAACAAGGATGTCTACTCTCAACACTTTTATTCAATGTAGTACTGGAAGTCCTAGTCATGACAATCAGAAAACAAAAAGAAATAAAAGACATCCAAATTGGTAAGGAAGAAGTAAAACTTTCATTATTTGCAGATGACATAATACTATATATAGAACACCCAAAAGATTGCACTAAAAAACTGCCAGAACTGATAAACGAATTTGGTAAAGTCACAGGATACAAAATCAATGTATGGAAATCTGTTGTATTTCTATATACCAATAATGAAGCAGCAGAAAAAGAAATTAATTAAGAATTAAGTCTCATTTATAATTGCACCAAAAATAATAAGATACCTAGGAATAAACCTAACCAAAGAGGTGAAAGACCTGTACTCTGAAAACCAAAAAACACTGATGAAAGAAATTGAAGACAACACAAAGAAATGGGAAGACATTCCATGTTCATGGACTGAAAAAGCAAATATTGTTAAAATGCCTATACTACCTAAAGCAATCTACAGATTAATGCAATCCTTATTAAAATACCAACAGCATTTTTCACAGAACTAGAACAAACAATCCTAAAATTTGTATGGAACCACAAAAAACCTCAAATAGCGAAAGCAATCTTAGAAAAGCAAATCTGGGAGCATCACAATTCTGGACTTCAAGTTATATTACAAAGCTGTGGTAATCAAAACAGTATGGCACTGGACATAATAGACACACAGGTCAATGGATAAACCCACAATTATATAGTCATTTAATCTTCAACAAAGCAGGAAAGAATATCCAATGAGAAAAAGACAGACTCTTCAACAAATGGTATTGGGAAAACTGGACAGCAACATGCAAAAGAATGAAATTGGACCACTTTCTTATACCATACACAAAAATTAATTCAAAATGAATTAAAGACCTAAATGTGAGACCTGAAACCATAAAAATCCTAGAGAAGAACACAGGCAGTAATTTCTCTCATACTGGCTGTAGCAACTTTTTACTAGATAGGTCCCTTAAGGCAAGGGAAACAAAAGCAAAAGTAAACTATTGGGACAACATGAAAATAAAAAGCTTATGCACACACACAAAAAAATCAATGAAACTAAAAGGCAACCTACGGAATGGGAGAAGATATTTGCAAATGATACATCTGATAAAGGGTTACTATCCCAAATATATAGAGAACTTATAAAACTGAACACCCCAAAAAACAAATAATCCAATTAAAAAACGGGCAGAAGACATGAACAAACATTTCTCCAAAGAAGACATCCAGATGGCTAACAGACACATGAAAAGATGCTCATCATTACCTATCATCAGGGAAATGAAAATCAAAACTACAAAGAGATATCACTTTACACTTGTCAGAATGGCTAAAATCAACAACACAAGACACAACATGTGCTGGCAAGAACGTGGAAAAAAAGGAACACTCGTGCACTGTTTGTGGAAATGCAAACTGGTGCAGCCATTCTGGAAAACAGTATGGAGGTTCCTCAAATAGTTAAAAATAAAACTACCTCATAATCCAGTGGTTGCACTACTGGGTATTTACCCAAAGAATACAAGAACACTAATTCAAAGGGATACATGCATCCCTATGTCTATAGCAGCATTATTTACAATAGCCAAGATATGGAAGTAGCCCAAGTGTTGATCAATTGATGAATGGATAAAGATGTGGAATATATACAAAGGAATATTAATTTTGCTATAAAAAAGAATCAAATTTTGCCATTTGCAATGACATGGATGGAGCTAGATAGTATAATGTTAAGTCAAATAGGGACATCTGGCTGGCTCAGTCAGTAGAGCATGTGACTCCTGATTTTAGGCTTGTGAATTGGAGCCCCACATTGTTTGTAGAGATTATTTAAAGAAATAAAATAAAATGCTAAGTGAATTAAGTCAGTTAGAGGAAGACAAACACCACATGATTTCACTCATACATGGAATTTAAGAAACAAAACAAATGAGTAAAGGGAGAAAAACGAGAGAGAGAGAGAGGAAGAGAGAGAGAGACCAATAAACAGACTCTTAACCATAGAAAACAAACTGATGGTTACCAGAGGGGAGGTGGGTGGGGAATGGGTGAAATAGGTGATGGGGATTAAGGAGCACACATGTTGTAATGAGCACTGAATGACTAAAATAAAAACTTTTTAAAAAGATCATTATTTGGATGTCATTCCCCAGATTTTAAAGGGAAACAATAAGTAAATTAAAGGCATTATGTTACCTTATCCACGTTATTCCTAAAATTTTAGCAGGCAGAAATAAACATCCCTTTGTCTACTTAGACCCTACTTTTTAGCAATTTGTGCTAAAAAAGTAGAAACAATTCTGAGGGGTAGTATTGTGGGTAACTAGGAATCTGAAAGGCCTAAAGACAAACTATGCCATCTTTAAGTGTAACTAAGGCTGGTACTAACAGAGACCAAGTCTTGCTGTCAAATAAATATAAATTCCATTTTAATGTATTTTATGTTAAATACTAAGAACAGAAAAGAATAAAATGAATGACTTCACATATTCTCTAGTTAATTACTGTTTTCTAATCTTAATCATGTTGAAAAAATTGCTCATTTTAATATCTATAAACAGAAGAAAACAGAAGTTAATATCTATCTTATTAATTCACTAACCTTTTGTAAATTAGAAAACAATGCCATTTAGCTTTGCAATATAACAAAGATGTAAGGCTTCTCTGGAAAGAAATATATATAAATGCCCAAATATTAAAGCTGAGAAAGCGCTGTGAATTGTGTAAGACTGTTGAATCACAGACCTGTACCTCTGAAACAAATAATACATTATATGTTAAAAAAAAAAAAAAAAAAGAAGAAGAAGATAGCAGGAGGGGAAGAATGAAGGGGGGAATCGGAGGGGGAGATGAACCATGAGAGACTATGGACTCTGAGAAACAAACTGAGGGTTCTAGAAGGGAGGAGGTTGGGGGGATGGGTTAGCCTGGTGATGGGTATTAAAGAGGGCACATTCTGCATGGAGCACTGGATGTTATATGCAAACAATGAATCATGGAACACTACATCAAAAACTAATGATGTAATGTATGGTGATTAACATAACATAATAATAATTAAAAAAAAGCTGAGAAAGATTAGCAGAGTTTAAATCAAAGGTATTTTTCCATATTTTCTCTTAAATAGATTGTGTGATTCTCCTAGATTTTGATTTCTCATTTTGATGGTTTGCCCCAGGTTGTTAGGTTGGAAAAATATGATATAGCACATTAAAAAAGGGAGTTTGGTTTCAAAATACCTCCACCTTCAAAAAAATAAAGAAAATTTTCTTTGTCCAGTGGGTACATAGAACACTGTTATTTTAGCATATCAAATGAGTACCATTTAATAAAATATTTAAACATTACCTGAAACATGTTTCATTTTAAATGCATATTCATATGACAAGTTGCAGTGTAAATTATAACATCATGAATAAATATTTCCCAAGACGGGTGAATCTATTTTGTAACACACACACACACACACACACACACACACACTTTTCAGACTTTGGGACCTTAGCAAATTTAGGGATACTGTGTTGTAGAAAGAAAGAAAAACAAAAGTCACTGCAAAACTGGAGTACGTGGTCAATTTCAAATATTTAAAAAATAATAATAAGCAAAAGAGAACAAATATTAGAAGAACTGAAAGTTCTTTTACTTTCACCTCTATTTCCATGGCACAAAAATGAACTTTTCCTGAAAATCTTTAGTAACCATAATAACTAAGTACTATTGATAAAGATTATTGATAGATAGTGTGGTTATATTCCATTGTAGTCAAGACTCCATATTTGGAAAAAATTAACTTAAAAATTGTTAATCAGCAAATTCATTTTATAGTCATGTCTAAGGATGCACATTACTGAATTTTGTGGTTTCCTCATTCATATATTTCATGAACAGTGTCATCCTATGGGCTTGCTCTGTGTCCAACAAATACACTCCTATAATGTTCTTGCTTACTTTGACTCATTGCCTTAGATGTATTCCAGAGAATCTGTTTGTATCTGTTTTTCAGTTCAAATTTTCCTGACTTTGAGCTCTCCTGACCTTGTGGCTGGATGCAAATTTCAAGATGGTTGAGTTGCAAAATGAATGTAGACTGAATTGTTGAATCATCATTGAAGGAAAGCTACCAAAAAGAACCCCCATCATAGTAGACGTTTAATGAGTGAAAAATAAGCTTTCATTGGGCTTAACCAGTGACATTAGGGTCTAGTGTTACTGTAATATAGCTAGGCCTCTTCTAATATCGTACCTGAAGCTACTTCTCCCCAAATAATAACAATATTTATGATAAGTTAAATCTTTTCATCAAACTTACTACTACTACTACTACTATAATATACTCATATACTTCATGTGAAGCAGTTTAAACTTTAAAAAAAGTTTAAGTGCTTTTCTCATTCATTATTTTTATTTTCCTGCTAAAAATAATAAAAACAATAATGTGAAATAATTTTCTATCACGTTACTATCAATAGTTCTAGTCTTATATTTTCATATAAATCTTTTTTTCAGAATTAGTTAATTGAATTTGTTGAAAATTGCTGCATGTATTATTGTTTCCAGTATCCTATTATTTTCCTCCTCCTCCTCCTCCTCCTCATGTCTTTAGTGTACATCTGTGAGTGGTAAACAAATCCTAACTTTTTTGCTGAAAAATAACTTTAATTTGTCTTCACCATTGAATAAAAAAATGTACTTTCATTTTTTTTTTTAAAGATTTATTTATTTGACAGAGAGATAGCGAGAGAAGGAACACAAGCAGGGGGAATGGGAGAGGGAGAAGCAGGCTTCCCGCAGCGCAGGGAGCCCGATGTGGGGCTCGATCCCAGGATCCTGGGATCATGACCTGAGCCGAAGGCAGACGCGTAACGACTGAGCCACCCAGGCGCCCCTGTACTTTCATTTTTTATAAAAATCTAGGTTGCAGTTTTTCCATCATCACTTTCAAAATAGTTCTGCTTTGTGTCCAGGCCTCTATTTGATACTTCACTGAGGATAATCAGTCTGTATTTTCACTCTGATAACTTTTAGGATTTTTCTGTTTACTGCTCAAGTCCTTCAGTTTCACTGTGTCTAGGTGTGAATTTATACTTCTTTGCCTTCAGAGGGCACTATCAATCTGTGGTCTTCTGATTTTCTTCAATTCTGGAAATTCTTAGTTATAATTTCTTCAAATATTGTTCCTGTGCCATAAAGACCCTTTTATTGTTCTCCAATATACCCAAACTATTCTTGCCTTAAACTTTTTGCCTTTTGTGATTCTCTGTTTTCAGAAGAGTCTTCTCCCAGGTATTTGCAGGGCTCATATCATCAAGGTTTTCCAGTCTCTCCATAAGTTTCACTGTATCAGAGAGTCATTCTCTGACCATCTTCTCAAATATTACTCTTCTCTCACTTCTGCTCTCCTACACTGTTTTAATTTTTTTCAGAGTATCAATTACGTCTACACCTTATATATTTATTTGTCCATTTGTTTACCACTTTATCATACCTAAAATTCAAATCCAATGAGGATTTTTTTCTCTGCTTTTTCATTGTTATATCAAGTGTTTAGAATATAGTAGGTACTCAGTTAATATTTTCAGAGTCAATGAAATTTCCTTTAACTTATTTCTGGTACTATTATTAGATGTATTTGTACCTCTCAATATTTTTATATCTCATTATATATATATAGATATATATATATAGATATTTTTTTTTTGCTGTGTTCTGGATGAATTCCTTAATATCAACTTATATCTAGTCTAGAGTATACTCTGTTTACTTTTTTATGACTATAAATTTTATTTCTATGATTTATTGATTGCTTTTTATATCAGCTTGTACTTGTTTAACATCTGTATGGTTTTGTTGTAAAAATGTTCACATATTCTGGAATTTGGGTTTTTTAGATTCATTTTTAATATGATCTCCCATGCACCCTTTCCCTTTTTCTCCTCTGCTAATCTTTTCAATTCTAATTGTTTTGCCTGGTCTTCTGCAGCTTCTATTTGAAACTAGCTCTTTAAACAGCATTTCGGAACTATTGTCCTGAGATACTGATGCTGTCTTATTTCAGTTCTGGTTTATGAAAATGTGTCTGTCCTCCCACATCCCCAGTCTGGTGCTTGCAGACAGACAGTGGGTTGGCATTAGTTGAAGTCAGTGTCTCAAACTTTAACTTATTGTATCTTTTTGACCAAAATTTAATAGCTATATATTCTGTGTGATTAATTGTTAAAGTCACACCCTAATGAATCATAGTTTCTTAATAGGCTTATATTCAGTCATCAAACATCTATTGAGCATCTACTAGCAGGAAGGTATTTGGTAAACAGGAAGAATTCATTCATAAATATGACAGTTATATTCTTCAGGAGATAATTATGTATAAGAGAGCCCCATTAATGCAATATATAAAAAATAAAAGTACTGGCTCTCAGAGGACTCTATTTAGATTTTTTGCGGGGGAGCATGATGCGAATAGATCATCTCGGTCATACTTAGCTCATGACTTTTCTAAGATACATAATGAAATTCTTAATAGAGATTTCACTGGTAAAGAATCAGGGAGGTCAGAATTGAAAGTTACAAAAGGAGTAGAAATCAGATTATACACACTCAGTCTGTAGCCCTTGGAAATGATATTTTCAGTTATCATTCAAAGGTGGTTCTCTCTCATGATGCTGTGTTGGAAACTGCACATAATTAAACTAAAATACATATTCTATTTCTCAAAGAACCCATGATCTAATAAACAAGATGATTATTACAGCATGTTTCCCTGAAACAATTCAAGGCACTTAGCTAATAACATATACATACCAAAAACATTTACATAGTGAACTAAAAAGATTGGATTTTATTTTTTTTCAAAGAATAAAGAAACAGTTTGTGGCACAAAATAGTTTTCTTTACCTCATGAATACATATGCTGCATAAAAATAATTTCAAAATATAGTAGCTTAAAACAAAAATTATTCTATTATATTTCATATTTTCTGTGGCTCTGGAATTCAAGAAGGTCTTGGTTGAATGACGGTAGCTTAGGGTCTCTCATGTGTCTGCATTCTTAGATTGGCCAAAGCTGAACAATGGGAGGCTGGAGCAGTTGAGGGTTGCCTGGTTTTCTCTGCATGATCTTCCTATGTGATCTAGTTTGGGCTTCTTTAAAGCATAATGGACTCAGGGCTGACAAGAGCTTATAGGATAGCTCAGGGCTCCAGCTCAAGTGTTTCAGGAAACCAACCCTGAATTACATTGCCTTTTCTCCCCAAGCCTCACATGTTACTTACTGTTACTTCTGCAACTTCTACTGGTAGCAAGCAAGGCTCAAGCCCACCCAGATTCAAGGAGAGGGACCCTAGACCCCACCTCTTGAAGGGAATGTCTAGATCATGTTGTAGAAGAGCAGGTTGGATGGGAGATATTGTTGCAACTATTTTTGGAAAATACAATCTGCTACAGCCATTAAGAACTAAACAGCATCCTATCCTCTGAATTTATGACTTTGTAAACTACAGGGTCCAATGATTTGTCCAAAGTACCTCTGTTAGTGGCAGAGCTAGAAAACAATACAAAACATGTTATCTCCTGACCTCCAGTCTCATTTTTTTTCCTTTGTCAGCACAGTGCCTCCTAGTGGGTACCAAAAGGAAAATCTGTGCCTAGAATCATGGTTGATACAAAACGACTACTGAGCATGGAGAAACTAAAACACACATGCAGTGGGAACATAGGCTACAAATCTGTCTGTACATGGAATGTCTTAACTGAACATATGAATTTTACATTGCAAATTCATGCATTTAATTACTGATTCATTCAAAACTTGTTTTAGGCCCTTGAAGTTGGGCGGGTGGATTTGAACACATATCAAGTAAATTAAAGAAATTTCTTCTGCTTAGGGCTTTACTGATTAAAAAAAAAAGTACAGGGGCGCCTGGGTGGCTCAGTCGGTTGGACGGCTGCCTTCGGCTCAGGTCACAATCCCAGGGTCCTGGGATCAAGCCCCGCATCAGGCTCCTTGCTCAGCGGAGAGCCTGCTTCTCCCTCTCCCTCTGCCTGCCTCTCTGCCTACTTGTGCTCTCTATCTCTCTGTCAAATAAATAAATAAAATCTTTAAAAAAAAAAAAGTACAAAGGTCAAATATAATATTGACATAAATCTCTAATTTGGAGAACTGAAAATGGTTTGCTTGAATGACCCTGAAATACCCTTAGATTTTAAAAGTAGATAGTCAGATTCTGCTTAACATATACACTAGAACCTGTGTTCAGTATAATCTAGAAAGCAAAAGGGTATTTTCTTTACGTGTGAAAAATAGGTTATTTTTAAATCCAAAATAGTGTTGTTTTTTTTAATGAAAAAAAAAAAAAAAAGCTTCAGACTCTGGCCCAAGTTTCTCTCTAAAGCTTTCAGCCAATATATTAATAATTCTTTTGGTCATATAGAGGAAAAATGTATCATTAAGTGACACTAGGCCCTAAAAAAGGTGGTGCCTAAAGCACTTTAGCTGAAGATAACTGAGTTATCTTTGGCGAGTAGGGGGTAAGAGATGATGGAGAAATGCAAGGTAATTAGGGAATTGCAGCATGTAGGGAGGGCAACTGTCCTGAGGTTAGAGTAGATATTAAAAACACCTAAAAGAATCTACATAAATCTTAAATCCATGATTTCAGAATGTTGCTGTAGAGTCACAATATTCCTTTGCAGTAATCTGGCAATTATGGAACAGTGCCAAGAAGTAGAAATTTATAGGTGGAGTTTGAGGAACACGCATAATTGAGAATTAGAATGCAAATTCAGACCACAGTCACTGCAGGGAATTGGAGCACAAGAAGAACAGCCAATCATTCAAGGAAACTGAAAGATGTCTAGGTCTAGTTTAAGGTTTGGGAAGATAATTAAGAAAATTTAGATTTATTTTGGAATAAAGAGTCATCTTTTTGGAGAAGAGGTAGAGAGGATAAGACTACAGAACTTTCAAACATAACTTTGTATTTAGAGTACAAAGAATAAAAAATATATACAGAATTTAGAAATTGATTAAAGTGTAATGATAGCAATCAGTTCTATCAGTTAGCAGGGAGGATCATTTTGATAAAAAATTGAATTCCAGTGTTATTTATTGCAAACCAATGGAGCATTGGGCGTCAAACTAAACCTTTCAAAATAGCATATATTTTCATGTAACTTTTTAGAAAAGTTTTCTAAAAATTAATTTTTAGTTACGTTCTAAAAAGTTATAGTAGTGTAAAAGTTCACTTATGGTAATTGTTTATTATTTCACTGTTTTAACCTGTGATCATTTTTTTCCTACTATATTACACCTTATTTTGCTTCATATCAGAGCCTTAGGTACTATGTGTAGTTCCCTAATTTCTCCAAAGACCGAGAAAGTAATTTAAAAATCATACACATAGTCATTTTAAGTATTTATTTTCAGAACTTCAGCTTATCATTAAAGAATGCATATGCTGAGTGAGCTGAAAATTCTATTAATTGGTTACACACTAGTAAGTAAGCTTTAAATCCCAATGCCAATTAAATCTATTTATAACTGCATTGAGCTGATTAATATAGGACATGTCTCCAATTTTCATATGGATTCTGATACATGGTGTTAATATATAAAAAAGTAGTTATTTTAAATACATTCAATTTAAATGTTTATTTTCTTTCATATATATATTTCATATATATATGCATATATATATAATATCTGAAGTCTTTAACTTTTTTTTTTTAAGATTTTATTTATTTATTTGAGAGAGAGAGAATGAGAGACAGAGAGCACGAGAGGGAAGAGGGCAGAGGGAGAAGCAGACCCCCTGCCGAACAGGGAGCCCGATGTGGGACTCGATCCTGGGACTCCAGGATCATGACCTGAGCCGAAGGCAGTCGCTTAACCAACTGAGCCACCCAGGCACCCTGAAGTCTTTAACTTTCTTTACAAATACAAATGCTTGAGTAGATTTCCAAGAAACTATTATAGTAGGAATATACAAACTCCATTATAGTAGGAGTTTGTACGATACACAATGCATTAGGATTAACATTATACTTATAAAACAATAAACGGCTGTGAAAATTCTAAATTGGAACTTCAGAAACATTACGAGTGATCACATTATAATTTCATGTCTTTTGCCTTATATGTGACTTGGGGGCAAAACGTGACCGAAGCCCTATGGTGACTGAAGATTTGAGAACTTTTTTGTTCCTATTCACAGGCTGCCTAGAGGCAGTCAATATGCTGGAACTCTGAACTGACATAATGAGTCTGATGAGAAAATCTGTAGAGAAGGGCTATGGAAATAGGGAAATAGTTTGTGCTATTTACTGGTGCCAATCCTAATACCACATTGTTTGATATTTTATAAGCATAATTTAAAATATTTTTTTCATTCAAATTCTTAGGAAATTATTTGTCTATACACATTGATTATATGTTATTGGTAAACTCTTGAAGGTAAATATTGACATTTAAAAAAAAACTCTCGGGCGCCTGGGTGGCTCGGTCGTTAAGTGTCTGCCTTCGGCTCAGGTCATGATCTCAGGGTCCTGGAATCGAGCCCCACATCGGGCTCCCCGCTCGGCAGGAAGCCTGCTTCTCCCTCTCCCACTCCCCCTGCTTGTGTTCCCTCTCTCCTCGTCTCTCTGTCAAATAAATAAATAAAATCTTAAAAAAAAAAACAACAACTCTCAAACAGGAAGTGATATATAAATATATATTCTTAAGGTAGACACTTGGGACATAAAGTATAGACTGAAATTCATTGTTACAATATATTATAGCCTTTTATGTGATTATATGTATATCAAGGATATTATAAAAATGTGATTTATTATATTCATCAATATAGGGGATTAATTAATTAGCTAGTCACATTAACATAATTAACATATGGCTCCATAAAACATTAGGCCAGCTTCTGTAGATGAATTTTAGGAAAAGGAGACAAGTTTTCTCCAAAAATAAACTATATTTTGAGACAATTTTGTAAATAAGTGTGGGCAAACTTGTATGTTATAATCAAGTTCTTTCTATTCCTATCTTGAGTTCATCTCAAGCGACTACTGAGAAAGATGGTGAGCACTTAATATCAGGATTTTCTTCCTTGATTATTGATACCACTTAGAATAATGCTCCTTCTGGTTCTATTTCTACAGTCGAATTGATTAAAACTCATTTATCACTGTAAAGAGACAAATATTTCAAGGCACTGAACCAAGTTTTCAGGCTCTCCTCAGTCCCCTCAGTCTTTGAACACTTAGTTACCACTTCTATTAAATTTAGACGATGCCTCAGGATCTTAGAGAGGATTTTATTATACTTGCTTTTCATTAAGACCCTAAACATTTATCTTTCCAACTATTGATTTTCCAAGTCCCAAGCTTAAGAGAATTCAGTTTTCCTAATCAGCAAGTCATTCCTGAGGTAAATTTTTGTTTTATCAACAAAATAAAACACTCAGTATATGGCCACACCTACCTAAATGATGATTAATAGATAACAATTAGCATCTGAGTAAAAGATTCTATGTGCTGATAGAAGTCATCACACATTTTGTAAGTTATTTTTTAATATAAGAGATTTATGTATTTGAATTATGGTGACTTCATGAAATATAGATTTTTGCATTATTTTACACAGTGGGGACTTACTGTATTATTTATAATATTAACCAGTTCATGTGTTTTTATTTTCTTATAGGCAGTGTTTAAGGAAACTCTATTATTAAAAAATAAATGGAAATACATTATTTTTTTCTTAATTGTTTATTTTTCAAAACAAAATATTTTGGTAGATTCAGTTAATACAGCTGAGAAGTTTCTTACTCATCAGGAATGAAGAGATTGAAAAATTCAAAATCACCCAGCATAAGTCACTGAAGGAGAAAAGAGAACAAGCCTCTAAGTTTCTCTCTTTTCTTGATAAAGGTGAATCAGAATTTGATAGGCTAATTTTAGCTTTTCTATGTTTTTACAATCAAAAATTATAATGAGCCACCTCTTCTTTGCATCTTCCTTTGGGGTTGAGAGTCCAGCTCTCATGAGGCATCTTCTAGAGACTTGTGGGGATGAATGGGTGCTTGGCCACTTGGATTACCTTGTTTTGTCAATGGGTGAAAGTTTCAAGATAAACTGTCAAGGGTAAGGGTAGAGTCTATGATCTCAGAAGAAAGGGAAACTAACAGGTTGAAATAAGAATTAGATGTGTGACCTTAAATTCTTAAAGCCCTCATTCTCTAATGGGCTAAGCAATCCAATTCAGGAAATACAGGATCATAGCCACGGGAGGTTGGATCAGCTTCCCTAGTTTTGACTAATTTATCTCCTTGCCTCCAGGCAAGATTAATCTAAGCTATACTAGACAATTATTACCTGCATCTTTCCTTAAACTCTCTAGGATATGAAATTCTGGAAGTTTCAGCTAAGAATCTGCTTCGATACTACTAACAAACTCTAATCATTAGAATGTTTCTTTTATGCAACTTATTTCTCCCTTATGGCAGTTTAAATCTTTTTCCTTGTCCTATACTTAGGGAGGATAAAAGGCAGTTAGCATGCCCCGTAAAATAATTAACTGTGAGATTATTAAACCATTCTCCTCCCACTTCTCTTCCAGTTTAAGTAATACTTTAAAAATCTTTTCTACATCAACTTATTTTATTTTTTAACGAATTGATTTTATTTCTTAGAGTAGTTTTAGAATTATAGAAAAATGGAACGGAATGTACAAGAGAGATGTCATCATCAACTTATTTAACTAAATAGTAAAAACTCTTATTCTTTTGAAAGTTTTGTCACTAAAGAATTTACTTTAAGTCAAGCAATAAAGCCATATGAACTGATACTTTGTGTAAATGTTACAACATAAAAGATGCTAGAGAAATGGGATGAACACCTTCAAATAACAGTACATAACTAAGTCGTACTAGCTGATGATATTAAAGTCTATAAAGGTATAGTTAAAGGTTAGAAGAGACCTAATGGCTTCACTAAGTTTTCAGAAAGATGCAATTATCCATTTCTATGGACAGCTGAAGGAAAATAAATTATCTATACCTACTCTTATACATATTTCATAGAAAGAGTTGGGACTGTAGATATAATTTCTAATCTACTCTTGAATATTAAGACAGATATTGGAAGAAAAAGGTTGCCAAATAAAAGTAGTCCATCAGGATATGTATTTTTCATGATTATGAGCTTTTTCAGCACACATTTACATTTAATTACGTATGTGCTGTGGAATGTATTTCTCTAATATAAAATAAGTGCATAGTAGAATTTATATAAATTCTAAGGCTTTATTATACATTTTTGATGACTGATTTGCATTATGATCTCAGATAATTTTTATCTGGCACAACTGGCCAATTTCTAAATAGCATCTAGAAGTCATTATATGAAGTTGATTAAGTAAATTTTATAAATCCTTAGAGAATTTATAGAAGAAATAAAAAGAAATAAAAAAAAATATTTCTAACTTACAGACTTCCAGCTTGCTTTTCCATTCTAAGACACCCCTACTAACCATTGCTTTGGTGGTGGTGTGTGCTAGATGTGGAACTTGCACAGTTGGAACAGAAATCAGGTAGTTTCTAAGGTATTCTAACTAGAAGCCAATTTTCCACTTACTTGTCAAACTTTCTTTCTTTCTTTCTTTCTTTTTTTTTTTTAATTTGTGAGAGAGAGAATGAGAGACAGCATGAGAGGGAGGAGGGTCAGAGGGAGAAGCAGACTCCCTGCTGAGCAGGGAGCCCGATGTGGAACTCTATCCCGGGACTGCAGGATCATGACCTGAGCCGAAGGCAGTCGCTTAACCAACTGAGCCACCCAGGCGCCCCTTTTCAAACTTTCTTATCTATCCACAATAAGCCAGATACTGAAAGAGCCTGAGGGATATGATGATGAATAGGACAGAGACCCTGCCCTCAAACACTATACATTCTCTTCAGGGCTGTGCCTAAAAACAAATAAAGTAACAAAGCCAAATACAACTTAGCATTTGAATTCTTTGGCTTTGGAGTTGTTTTTGTTTGTTTGTTTGTTTGTTTGTTTGTTTTCCATGGCATTTATATGAGAGAAATCAGAAACAATAATTCAGTCTCCTGAGGGCAGTTTTATACTGCTTTGAAACTCCTAAATTGGCAGTGCTAAGGCAAAACCTCTCCAACATGGCAAAGTGGAAAGAACATTGAGAGACGAAAGGACATTAGTCCCATTTGTGCCCCTTGGTGATCATGTGAGTTGGGAAGAAACTAACTGGTTTCTGTGATACAGTCTCCTCATCTTTCTGTAATTACCACCCCACGTAGGCACACAGTGCTTATCTGGATTGGGTATTGTCTCCTTGGACTGGGTGGTGGAGGGTACCAGTGGGTGGCAGCTCCAGCTATTTTTTGTTTGTTTTCCCTCGATGAGGATTTTATGAGTTTTAAATGGTTTCAGAGTGTCATAGTGAAACAGAAGCATGCCTATGCTTCCCACTTATGTAGCTGATTTAAAATATTTAATAGCAACTAGATCCATCACATTTCCAACAATGACAACTTCCCTCTCTCATGGATTCTACACAGGGACATGACAACCTGAGTGTCCTCTACTCATCTTTCGTGTGATGCTCATACAGTCCATGGCAAAGGGACTGCAGGGAAAAAGCAGTGAAATTATGTCTGTCAAATAGCTAGATGAATTACAGTTTGGTCATGATGGAGGATAGTTGGAAGAAAAGCAGGCAGGGACAAGGGACCCCTGCCCTAAAAGGAAACCACCGGTAAAAGGATTTTACACCACCCTATAAGGAGCCCTCCACCCTTTCCCACGTGATAGATGACAAAAACCTGATTGGATGACAGGTGCCTGGAGGGTTAATCAGATTAAAACAGCCCCCCAACAAGCCCATAAAAACTCCTAGACTTAGCAACTCCAGTGACAACCCTTCTGGGTCCACTCTTCCGGAGCTCTGCTATCACCTTGCTTTGCTGCCCACCACTGTGTCTGGTCTACCTCTTCATTCTTTGAAGTGGCATGACCAAGAATTGGGGGCACTTAGAAGAGAAGAAATCCTGTAGCAGTCTTATTATTAAATAGTCTTAATACCTGTCCATTAAAATGAGTGTTTATGTTTGTTTTCTCAAAGCCAATTTAAAGTCCACATTCATGGAAGAAAAGGGAAATGAAGAAGGAGAGAGCTTTTCCAAATCCAGAAAACCTATCCCGTTTTAAAAATAGCGGGTTGGGGGCACCTGGGTGGCTCAGATGGCTAAGTGTCTGCCTTTGGCGCAGGTCATGATCTCGGGGTCCTGGGATCGAGCCCCGCACCGGGCTCCCTGCTCAGTGGGGAGTCTGCTTCTCCCTCTCCCTCTGCCGCTCCCCTGCTTGTGCTCTCTCTGTCTCTGTCTCTCTCTCAAATGAATAAACAAAATCTTTAAAAAAAAAAATAGCGGGTTATTGTTCAGTGGGTAGAGAGTTTCAGTTCTGCAAGATGAGTTTTAGATGGCTGCAGCACAATGATATGGACACAGTTAACACTATTAATCCGTACATTTAAAAATAGCGAAGGTGGTAAATTCTATATTTTTTAAACCACAATTCAGATAAATAAGCAAAATGCAGTTCAGTGAGTAACTACGTCAGAGCTATGACTCTAGTAGCCTCAAAGAAGATCTCAAAATTCAATTTCTGAATAGAGTTTTATGGTGAACAGCAGGTATGGCAATTGAATGCCAATGTTTAAATAACAAATATAATTTATTCCTAAGAGATGTTAGCTGCAGATATGTTTATTGTTAGGAACAAAAATATTTCTATCAGAGAAAATAGTCTTTTACAATGTTTCGTAGCCACATGAGTTAAGTTTGGTAAGTCAAATACATAGGCCATGGATTTTGTGGGAAGAGGAAACTAAATAGCACATGAAATCCTAAACTATTCAAGTGATCTAGTATTTAATTTAATTTATGCAATATTCACTTAATAGTGCCTTGTTAATAACAGCTATAATGTTAATTTAACAAAACACCTTCAGCATATATTGAATTAATTTTTCTGATTAAAATGCAATTACAATTTTGCCATCTGAACTTGGCACTGTTATTGACGGAACAAATTAACACCAGGAAATCTAATTCTTACACCACTGAGAAGGTAACAGTAGGATTGTTTATGATGATATGAAATAATTACAAGATGGTCCTGGGCATGAGAATAATTATAGAATAAAAAACAGCTTGATTTCGAGGGACTGATAAGAATGGAGGGGCAAATTCCATGGAAATTGGATACTCTGAAATGAACAGTGGTGAAAGAGTGATAAGTCAAGAAGCTGGAAAGTTAGACACAAGATATCTTATTATCATATCTATTCAGATTACACAGTCTTACTATTGACAACTTGATTTTGAGGTAACATTAAAAATGTATGTAAGTGTTGAATCAATAAATTGTATTCCTGAAACTAATGTTATATTTTAACTAACTGGAACTTAAATAAAAACTTAAAAAAAAAAAAAAAAAAAAAGCCAGAGGGGCGCCTGGGTGGCTCAGTCATTGAGCGTCTGCTTTCGGCTCAGGTCATGATCCCAGGGTCCTGGGATTGAGCCCCGCATAGGGCTCTCTGCTTGGCTGGAAGCCTGCTTCTCCCTCTCCCACTCCCCCTGCTTGCTCTTCTGCTCTCGCTATCTGTCTCTCTGTCAAATAAATAAAATCTTAAAAAAAAAAAACCCAGAAATAGTATATTTGAGTTGCTAACATATATGGAAATGTTACATTTTATGAAATAAAAACAAATTTATGATTACGATTATAAAAATAAAATTATGATTAATTTTATTAAGGGTTATTAATGCAAAATGATCTAAATTACAATTGATTTCTACAGCATAAGATCCTATTTACAATTCCAGCATTTGTTTTAGAATTAGATATAATGCTTTAATCTCTGAATCTATAGCAAAAAGACGATTGTAGGATTAGGAGAATCATACTATAGTTTCTAATGTGAAAAACAGCAATTAAAACTACTGTAACTATCAGTTTTAATCTTCATATATGGATCCTAAATCATATTAAATTTCTTTCCTTCTATATGTTCTTTCAAAAACATACTTCTACACTATATTTTTTGATCCTATATGACTTTTTTAAAGATTTTATTCACTTATTTGAGAGAGAGTGAGAACTAGAGAGAGAGCACAGAGAGAGAGAGAGAGAGAAGCAGACTCCCCACTGAGCAGGGAGCCTGATGTGGGGCTCGATCCCAGAACGCTGAGATCATGACCTGAGCTGAAGGCAGACACTCAACCGACTGAGCCACCCAGGTGTCCCCCAAATGAGTTTTTATAAAGAAACTTAGATGAACTAAAGATAAGATTAGTCCCAGGAAGGGGATTATAAAATCATAGAAAAATAATTAAATTATGCATACTATTATTTGATTTGGTAAGTGACAAAAGTTGAATCCACAAATTATTGACTCCAGATTATTACTGCATTTTACAATGATGTAAGAGATAAGTACAATTTGCAACTTAATTTAAATTTAATTTAATTCCTGCATTTCCCAGGATGATTATGTGTTAAATACTTAAGTAAATTTATCATTAACATTTTATTTGTTTATTTATTTTTTTAAAGATTTTATTTATTTATTTGACAGAGAAAGACACAGCAAGAGAGGGAACACAAACGGGGAGTGGGAGAGGGAGAAGCAGACTCCCTGCCGAGCAGGGAGCCTGATGCGGGACTCGATCCTGGGACTCCAGGATCATGACCTGAGCCGAAGGCAGTCGCTTAACCAACTGAGCCACCCAGGCACCCCAATCATTAACATTTTAAAGTAAATTCATAGTTGTTCTCAGAAATCTACTAATGTAGAATTAATTCTGAAAACATCTCAGAGATACCATGCTATAAAGACATTCTCCATGAATGTAGATCATTAATGATTATATGATGCTATTTATCTTATGAATAAAATACTAACAGCAATTAATGAATTAAAATCTGTGTTTTTAATGTTTGGTGGTCAGCTCATTAAACACTATTAATGCAAAAAAATGTTCCCAGTCTCTTATGGATCATATTTCAGAATGCTTTAAAGAAGTGCATTCTTTATCTTTAGAAATATGTCCTATCAGAACAGACCCTAAATCCAGAGCATAAAGAGAAGAGTAATGATGTGGTTACAAAAGTGATAAAATTGTCCTTCCCTGTTGCTCCATTATTGCTGAACCCCATAAACACTCACAATACTCTAACTCCTGATTTTTATGAAAAAATATCCTTTTCTTAAAATAAAATTCCACCCAACCTTCAAGATGAGGTTCAAAGATTAAAAGTACACATTATGAATATGGGAAGAAAGGGTCACGATGAGGAGAACAAGTTCCAGGAATAAAATGGGGGAAATGCCAGGTGGAGGGCTCAAAATAGACATCATGCTGTTTTTCTACGGAAGATGGCATAAGTTCTGTGTCACTCTCAGCTTAGCATAAGCCTTTGGATATTTCTTATTCCATAGCCACTCTCAGGATGTAGGATGTTCAGGGGACTTACTTGAATCCAGAGGATGCCTAAAGTTTCATGATTGAAAAATATCTATGCATGATCATCACCTTATTTGGTGAGTCATGATGATAAATGCTAGGCAATCAAAATATAGGTGAGTTCCTACATTATCTTTGAAGACTTTATTCATACCCAGTTTCCTTTTACTAGTAATTCTTTATAATACCCCTACACTCAATATAATTTTCATTGTATTGCACTTGAACAGCTTAAACTGTATCTATCATTATGCTTGTCACACAGGAAATAAATGCTTACTAGATGTAGCTGTAATTATTCCTGAGCTTCCCTTACAAGTACTAATTGATCTGAGTTTGCTAGTAGGCACCTGATGGGAATTATTTACACAATATGATCTGACAGATGGTAAGGTTCTAGTTATCAAAGTCATGAATGAAGTAAACATACTTACACTCCTATCATATTCCTTTAATATAAGATAAAGAATTTAATGTGCGTTTTGTCCTTCAGAATAACAAACAATTCCCACCTCACTTCACTGTATACATTGTACTGCTATGTCCTTAAAATTAGTTAAAAAAAAAAAAAAGCTAAAGAATAGAAAAATAAAAATGCTATGCTCTAGTAGTGTAGAATGTAATGATAGATTTGGGTATATATTGTACTGCTATAGTAACTCTAATACATAAACATAAAGACAACAAACATCTGTATTGTTGGAAATAAATGTTATTGCTATGATCGAAAGAACACTAAACAAAATCTAAATGGCTCAAACCCTTGTGTAATTTGTGTTACTTTGCCAATGGGCATAAGGATGAAAGAGAGTGAATTCTTAGTAATTGTTAGAATCTTGGTGACCACAGACCACTCCTCTGTCCTAATGAATGGTAAGATCTTCAATGGTATAGAAGGGGAGGTAGATAGACATTTTAATTCCATGGAACACTTACTATTGAATTTATTCCATTCAAGACGCAGAAAGGGGTCTTTAGAGTTTTAGGTACTTGGTGCATGACAACTCAATGCTTAAAGGACAGGTACAGTTCAATATTTATTTGAGAAAGTAGGGTGCAATATCTATTTGAAGAACATTTATTTGAGAAAGTAGAATGCAATATTTATTTGGGAAAATACTTTTAAATCAGGAAAATGTTAAATTTAGACTTTGATTCAATAATATCAGTGTGTATTTTATTCTAGTTGTAGAAATTTGCTTTTTTCAAATGTGCTATTGAACTCTTAGCTTGCTACTAATTAAAGCCATCTAAATTGATATTACATGAACAGGTGCAACCTTTTTATGAATATAACAACATCTAGATATACATTGATTTATTAATCCATCAGTGGCACTTGAATATAAAATAAATTTATTTCCAAATTACCCAAAATGATAAAGATTTTTAAAATAATTTTCAGGACTATGATCTAAATATTTCCAAAAACTGTTTCTGGGTCATTAGTTGGTTCTTTTCTTCCCTTGGCATATTAAAGATAGCAACCAACAACAAAAAAGTTAATATTTGCCTCTGTATGTGTATGTGTGTGTGTCTGTGAGTAGGAGGTGGATGGGGGCCATGATACCCTACTATAGGAGAATCAGGTAAATCTGAAGTGAAATCCTGATTTTGGCATTTATCTTCTGTGAAGCCTGGGAACATCAGTTGACCTCTTGGAATCTTAATTTTATCTGCAATATTGTTATGAGACTAAATGGAGTATTAGCCTTTCATTTTAGTTAATGTAGAAATTAGCTAGCTGATATAAATATTATCCAGAATCAGGTAGCAAAAATGCCCAACAATATAATTTATTGCACAAAATACTCTAATCATCATGGGTTCACTGTTGTAGAATTATTGCAATGGAAAGGTTATTGCATATTAAATCTTCATTTTTGTCTTCTCACATACTGAAAATTTAGGGAAATCATTCTGATTTAGTTTTTTTTTTTACTCCATCTGCTCCAATATGTTGTGTTTGCCTGTTTTTATACATTCATCATGTATAATGTTAGAAAGTAAAAGAAAACTCAGTGTGAGATTAAATTAGCAAAAATGGAATAGTTCAACATTATTGTGCTGAACTTAGTTGATATTGTTATAAAAAGGAACTATATTGATTAACATAACTGTAGCGGAGCAGAAGGTTATACAGATTATACATCTTTTTTTTTTTCTTAAGATTTTATTTCTTTATTTGACAGAGAAAAAGAGCACAAGCAGGGGTAGTGGCAGGCAGAGAGAGAAGCAGACTCCCTGCTGAGCAGGGAGCCCGATGTGGGACTCGATCTCAGGACCCTGGGATCATGACCTGAGCTGAAGGCAGTCGCTTAACCAACTGAGCCACCCAGGTGCCCAGATTATACACCTTTTATTATAATTTATTCTATAACATGTTCAGTGATGTCTTCCACTTTTGCACTGATTATATAAATATTTTTTTAAAGATTTTATTTATTTGTCAGAGAGAGAGAAAGCACAAGTGGGGGAGTGGCAGGCAGAGAGAGAAACAGGCAGAGGTAGAAGCAGGCTCCCTGTTGAGCAAGGAGCCCAGTGTGGGACTCGATCCCAGGACCCTGGGATCATGACCTGAGCTGAAGGCAGACACTTAACTGACTAAGCCACCCAAGCATCCCTATAAATACTTTCTTTTTTTTTTCCCCCTATAAATACTTTCTAAGAGCATAAAGTTACCATTTGTATTTGATTCCCCCAAAATAAAAAATAAGCATTAAACTATTATCATGTTTTTAATATTCTAAATTATAGTGTTTTATAAACAGAATGAGTATATGCTTAATTTTTATGTTGTAAAATATTTAAATTATTGTATTTTAATAAAGAAGCAACTAAAAACTTTTCTCTGGATTTCAAATGTATCTATGGACGATGGTTCATTAGAATAATGACACTTGAAAATTTATGCACCCTCCTTTATATAAAGATTAGCAAGATGATAAGAATTCATGCCATTCATTCTTTCTCATATTGTTAGCTATTTTTATGGGTTAAGATACTTTTTCCTCTACCCCACTGTAGGATCCTATAATCTTCCAGGAAGTGGTCTTTGAATCACTTGGCAACCTCTCTCTCAAACTCAGAGCCAGAAGTGTTTTCTTATGTGCTCATAATGGCATCCTTTATATGTTGTAGCATATTTTGTTCTGTATTGAAATTATCCATTTTTTGGTCTGTTTCTCCCAGTATACTGGAAGATCCCTGAAGGCAAGGACTGTGTCTTGCCTGTGATTGTATCTTCCATGCCTAAATGCTATATGAGTTGTTAAAAGAATGAAAGAATGTTCCATGGCAGGAACTGTATAACATAATTCTTTGCAGGCTTCATTCTACCAGGGAATTCCTCCTTGTAGTGCAGACTCACTGAATATTAGAGTATTGATTGTCCTTCCCCTACTTTCAATATCATGCCAAAGCCAATGTCTTGGCTGACTTAGTCTTTCCTTTTCCTTTAATTTTTTTGTCTAATTAAGGTGAAAATATGAGTTTTTTAATGGAGACAAGTGTTAATGAAAGTCAAATCAGGTACTGGTTCTGTCATTAATTTAGCTATGGAACTTTGAAGACACTAATCTTAATCTTGCTGAGTTTTAGTTTCCTCAGTTGTTAAATGTGGATAATAATACTTTGACTTTTTAATGCAGATGAAAAGGTGTGGTTGTAAGAATACTTGAAAAGAATAAATAACTTGATAGAATGGTGGTTGTCCAACTTTAGTGTTCATGAGAATCACTTAGAGGTCATTATAAAATGCTGACGGCTGCACTCCAACCTGAGTTTTTGATTCAGGATTCTGGGGCCTGAGTGCTTGCATTTTTTCCAAGTTCCCATTAACTGCTAATGCTGCCAATGAAAGGAACACACTCTGAGAACCATAGAGAGGGGACTGTTATTCTATAATGGTTAAACAGTTTTGTTTGCTCCTATACTGATATTATAATCCTTTAATATTCAAATATTTTAGTCATTCTTCTCTCCTAGTTGAATATATTCTCTTTTATGTCAATACTTAGTAGTTTGAAACTTATAAAAAATGAGATAAAATTTCCTACTCCTACATTTTAATATATTAAAATGATAAACTATTTGATCAGCTATGGTATAATACCATCAAAATGAAAAAAGAAAAAAGAAAAAATGCTTTCAGGAAAACTTTTCAATGGTATGCATATTGAATGATGATATAAATTCACAGGTCATAAAATATAGTTCAAACTTGCAGGAAGTTAGCAAACTTGAATAACAATTAACTCCCAATTGTACTAAGTTCTTTAAAAAGTAGGTTTGGATCATGAATTTAAACAATTTGATACATTAATCTACTTGGCCCACTCTACTAATTGGAATGCATGCTTGCAGCATACTATGTGACAGACTTGGTGAAAGATTATTTCTTTACCAGGGCATATTCAATATTCAATTATTTTCTTGTTAATAATTTATCCTGCATAATAGAGAAAACACTGTAAATAACCATCTGTCTCCAGGAGCAGCTTTTATATTTACAAACAGACACAGCACAGAATCTCAGCAAGAGGCATGTAGAAAGAAAGGACATTCCGGATTAACTGCTTAAATAAAGGAATTTGCCAGACTTAATCTCTAAACTAGTTGCTATTCTTACCTCCTACTCTGCATAAAACAATGACAACCCAAGATTGGTCTTTATGGGGAAAAAGATAATTTGGTAGAAAAATGAAAGGTTTTAGGGTGTTTAAGTACATACAGTTTCCACAAGAACAAATTTTATTAATAGCACAAATTCCTAGCTACCCAATGAGAAGTTGGAATTTTCAAAATGTCTGCCATCTATGGCAGAAAGAAGAGAACCGCTCTAGAGGTCAGCTACGACAATCATTAGAGTTAACTAGGAAAAGAAGAGGAAGCTGCATCATGATACAGAAAAAGCAGGGCTGTGCAAAGTCAACATGTTAGTCTCTGGGAGATGATGAGTACGTATTGCAGTCCTGACTGAGAAAGGAGTTAAAGCAACGATGACAGGAGATGAAATATATGTAGCTTTTGGGAATAATGAAATAAATTATTCATATCATTGGCTTTTATTTATTTATTCCCATCTTGTCCTGAAAAGTATTTTAGGGATGTTTGGCAGCAAAAGTTGAAACAGCTCCTAATACTGATTTTAGCTTATTAATTTTGACATTATTGAGGCAGCAAATTACCCAGATCATGGTTTATAGTCAGAATAAGTTATAGAGAAGATGCAGAATCTCTAAAAGTTCCATAATCACTATTTGACCAAAATTAATTGGAATAATTACCAGGAGGAAGAAAGAATTTAACAAGTTTTAGGCATGACTTTTATATGATTTTTATTACTCAATTTAAAATAATAATTTATGTTAAAAACGCTTTCTGAAAAAAACTTTATCAGACTTATTTACATTTTCTGGACTAGTTCTCTAGATTGAGTATTGTCATGCCTTTGAGATGTCCTTAAGATTTTAATCATCTTTGAATTATTGTTATTCATACTTTATTGCTAGTTTAGCTATTGTCTGATATCAATAGAAGATAAGTATAAAAGCCTAGCTATAAGGATGCATGAAGTGAAACTTTCAAAGATCCAATTATTAAAAGTTTAAGAAATCAAACACATTTTAAAAGCCAGGAAATCAGTCCCAGCCAGAAAGTATCTTTTCTTCTCTTAAAGACTGAACTGCTATCTGAATAATCTTTGAATTTCATGTTTTATTATCTCTTATTTTTCAACTAAGTGCTTAAAATATGACCTTATGTGATTCCATTAATGTGTTTACTAGGGTAAATTTTGAGGGAAGTATGTACAAGTGTGTACATGATTTAGCCTTTAAATCATTTTGCTGATTTGGGTAACAGCAACCAGATTTTAGTGAGCAGCAAAGCATCAAGACTGGGAGTAAGGCCTTAATCAATGTGGCTTGTCTTCCAGACATGACACTTGAAAAAGAAATGGTGCTGTAATATCTTTTGTGTTTGTGGTTAATGCCGTTTGTTTTGTTTGCCCTTTTCCTGTGACTGTGAAGTTCTTCTCACTAAATGGTCAGAGCCTTTTCTCGTACTCTTTACATCTGGGCTTGGCCATATAATTTGTTGGCCAAGGCCGATAGAATGTTATCAGACTTGACATTCAGGCTTCAAAAGCACTTATGCAATTTTTACTTTTCTCTTGTACTTCCACCATCATCACTGGAAGAAGCTTAGGCAAACCTCCCACAGGACGACAAACCATAGGAGAAGAGTTGAACATCCCACTAAGACCATCCTAGACCAGCCAGCCCCTGTCAACCCACCAGCAAACTGTGGACAAGTGAAGGACAACTGAGATCCATTGAGACTTATAAGAAATAATAAGCGCTTTTGTCTTAAACCAATAAATTTGGAGTGGTTTGTTATGCAGTGATTTGCACATCAAATCCTTTTTAGTCTGTCTCCAGCCTACATTTCAGTAAGGACTAAGTCCTACTGATGCCTTTCTTCCACAAGTAGTAAGAATCCTTGAGTCAGGATGACTTCCTACCTGGGGAAAAAAAAGTGCAATTTCTAGACTGTAAATGCCCAAAAGTAAGGAATGATGTTATCAACTTATTTGTAATTGCTTCTGAGTATCTACATAGGCTTTTAGTTGGTACACCTGATTTCAATACCATAGTTTAAATGGGAAAAAAAAAAAACATTTACCTGACATTTATCCTCACTTATTTTTTAATCAGATATTATATTATAAGCAAAATGAACTAATGTATGGGCCACTACACAGATTACATACTTAACCAATTACAAATGTAATTTTACTTCTCTCCTTTTTGATGTTTGAAGTCAAAGAAAACCATATGAAATATGGTCTGGTCTGTTCTAAGGGTGAGAAATCCTCTGTGATCATTGTGGTTTTGGTACTACTAAAATTTTGCCACATATATGAAGACATTTTTAATATATTAGTAGACAGTAATTCAATTTCATATATTGATATCCTTGCCTCTCACATCTTCAAAATATATCTGGAAGGCAACTGTTTGTTCCTGAACATATTGACCAGCTTGCCTTTCTGCAGAACGCCCTAAGTTTTATTGATTCACTTTACTCATTCTGATCCCTATGGAAAACTTCTCATCCTTTGAAACCTATTTCAAATGCCTCTTCCTTTGGACACCCTGGTTTAGTGCCTCAGGGCTAAAACATGCCCTCTTCTGATCTTTACACTTTATTAGTATAGTATTGCAATTTTTATGCACATACCTATATCATCCACACATGGTTAGCCATCTAAGGGTGGGAATCATCTCTACTCATATATATCTTCTGCACAGTATTAGAATAAATTTGGACCTTAGTAAATATTTTAAAAATTGTCATTGTGAAAAGATATTTTATTGTAATAGAAATAATGTTTCTATAGGGAGATTCTTAGTGTATATAGTACATTCTAAATAGAATACTATAGAAAATACTTGTTATTTTAAATATTATTACCAAAGTTATTTTTATTGCTTTGACTTTTGCTACTGAATAACTACTTCTTGAACTGTTAACCAAATATTCCATTCCAATGGTTTCCATTTGTTGTTCTAAAGCAAAAGGTTGAACCTAACATTTTTTGTCTTCTTTTTTAAATCTTTCTCTTGTTCTATGTTTATTATTACCTATTTGGTTTTGTTTATATACTATATTTATTCAGAAATAAGTTTAAAAGTGAACCTACTACAACAAAATATTGCAGTACCCATGTGGGAAAATTACTATTCCAGGAAAATAAATCTCATAATAATGGAGTATTCATTATTTTAATGGATACCTCAGTAAATACTTCAATTTCAGCTTTTTGCTAATGACCTGTATCCCCTAAGCTTTTCTGAAGAGCTTTCATTTTTTGAGTTAAGACTAAACATAGATTACCTCCCAGTGAGATAAATTCCCCCCAGGAAGATCTGAATGAGCAAAAATAGTTCACAACAATGGAGATCTTTTAAAATGCAGATGCTTGTGATTATTAAGGGTTTCTGTAGCATATTTCATGTTAAAAATAAAAGGAAAAACATTAGACATTATCCATCAACACTAAGTGAAAGTCTTTTTGTCAAGGAAATGATTCTCAACAAATAACTAAAAATTGAATAATATGATTTTGAACATCCATTTGGTCCAAATAAATGGTATTTCACCATGGTTATACCTGAAGTATCTGAGGAGCTTTCAACAACATAATTCAAGGACCTAGCTCTAAAAATTGCTATTTACTTGATTTGGGGCATGTCCGCTGGGCATTTTATGGAAGCTCCAGGTATTTCTAAAGTGTAATATGTTAGAAAATCCCAGAGTAAATAGCCCTGGGTGAATCTCTTGAAAATATATGTTTTAGGTAGTTAGTCACATCACTTAATGAAAGGTAGGAATTTCCAAAACTGTTTCTGACAATTACATTAATAGTAGTAGGTATTCTACATGGTAAGCAACTATGTCATGTATACACGTACAACAAAAATATTTATATTAAACAATAAGTATTTCCTTGTGTTCTGTGTTTCACAGACTGAATTATAATTTTTTTTCTGAGAGAAAAATGTCAAATTATAATTTGACTGAAAAAGGTTAATGAGTTTGTGTGGATGGCTAGATTATTTTTGGCTCTAAATAGGTCATTTTATCACATGATCCTAATGAATAGCAAGTGTCTTAGTTCATCTTTCTATAACAGAATACCATAGACTAAGTGGCATCTAAACAACAGAACCTTATTTCTCACAGTTCTAAAGGCTGGGAAATCAAAGACCCACCACACTGAGGGAACAGGCGTTTGGTGAAGAACTTCCGAATTCACAGACCTCTGTCTTCCCACTATAACCTCACATGGCAGAAGCAGGAGGGAGATCTGTGGGTCTCTTTTTTAAGGGCACTAATCCCATTCATGAGGGCTTCACCTTCATGAGTTCATTACTTCCCAAAGGCTAATTCTAGTATCATTACATTAGGGGTTAGAATTCTAACATATGAATGTGGGGAGGACATAAACATTTAGTTCATTGCAGCAAGGAAACTAAACTCTTACATATAATGATCTTTTAGTTGGTAAATAAAACTATTAGCTGTGAGAAATGGATGTTATTTTTATTGCTTTGACACATCCAGTGTCACATTCAGTGTTACTGAATATCACACTAGATAAGGCATTAACATATATTTTTATTTCAAGGGAGTTTTCAGAGAGTTCTCATTCACATTGCCCCACAAAATGTAATATAGTAAAACCTCCACAGCATGAATGTTATTACACAAGGATCTCTTGTCCTCTCTTCCCAGCTTTTGTCAAATGAATGCACCTAGAGTTCTGATCATCTTGGCAGGACCACAGTGCACATGGATTATACCAGGGCAGTATACAGACAACCAGGTTAAAGGGAGCTTGAAGGCTAAAGGTAGGTCTTTAGGTCTCTAATACATTCCTGTGCAATTTCCCCAGATTTGACATGAAGCCAAGGCTGGAAACCATCTGCTCTCCTCCCCTTTGCTTCTATTTCTCAGGATAGCAATTCTCCAAGTGTGGCTTCAGGACGTTGGGCGTCCCCCAAGACCTTTTCAAGGGTACCTTGAGGTCTTCCCTTTCTAAACCACAGATCTGTGTGAGTCCTGGTTTTCTCTCTATGCTTCAACCAAAACAAAGTATCACAAAAAATTGATTGCGGAAACAGATATTAGAATCTAGAGCTCTTACAGAGGTTTGAAAAATGTAAAACAACACCAATCTTTTCCCTTTTTGTTTTGAAAAATGTGGATTTTTGTAAAATGTTTATGTTAGGATATAATTAGTTTCTTTATAGTTATTTTAAATAAATTAATAAGTATGTATTTTTAAAATTATACATTTAACTTTAAGTTAAAATATAGTAAGGATTAAAAGAATATTTTCTAAATAAGAAAAAGGCCTTTGGGATTCTCAATAATTTTTAGGGTATAAAAGGGTTTTAAAACCTGGAAGTCTGAGAACCACTGGCCCAGAAACAGCTTCAAAACCACTTCGGGAGTCATGCCAAAACACCATGAATCAACTTTCAGAGAGCCCACAGGGAATATTTCATTGGGCAGGCTCAGACATTAACTTTTCCTTTATTCTCATAGCTGTCTTATAAAGTCACTCTTGCCATCTCCATTTTCAGAAGAGAAAACTGAGGTTTATATTAACTGTGAAACAGAACTGAACAATTTTGTGCCTATTCTTTTACCCAGTGGAAAGTGTGTATAGCCTAGTGGGAATTCATTCAAGTCTTATATGGTTCCCATATATATTAAGCACTCTTAAGACTGGTGACATAAACTTTCAAAAAAGGTATTTAAGTTTGGAAGCAACAATTTAAAAACAGCTAGACTGATAGGGATTTGACTTTGGGAGCATAGTGGTGGTTAAAGCATTGACATAACATAGTCAGAGAGGGTCACTTACATGCTTTCAAATATGCAGAGCACTTTCTTTAATTTTACAACTTCTTTTTCTTTTTCCCTTTGCTTTTCCCCAAGTCAATTAAAATGCAAACATGAGGTTTGATAAGAGGCAGCAAGACAAGTGAGGCATGGGAGAGCACTAAAATATGACTGCCTAATGTATGTACAGTAATAGGAATAATTGGATTTTTAAAGTCTGAGCATTGCATGCTTTACCCTTTATCTCCCATTAAATCGATTGGTGCCTTGCTCTTTTTATATCTAAAATGCTAACCTTTTTGAATTTTTAATAACTAAAACTTTGTAACACTTTTATTAAAATTGAGGTTGTATTAAATCTGCCACTTGGCTCTTATAAATCATTGTTCTTTATCTGAAATAATGGATTTCAATGACTGATGAAGTTTGATTTGTTAATTTATAAAATAACGATTGTAAAAATGACCCTATAATTTAACACTATCTTAATCACATTTTTCTATATCCTGTACATATGTAGGGTACCTATGCAGAATTTTATTATCCATGTTTCTTTAACACAATAACTTCAGCCAATGAAAGAATAAGTTTAAAACTGTACTTAACATTAAGTGTTCTCAAATATTAACTACTTAAATGTTCAAAATACTTAGTGTTAAATATGCCTGTCTGCATTCTGCAATTAACACAAAATTATAAAATCAGTTGAGAATTCAAATAATGTATTTTATGAAAGAGAAAAAATATTACATTTTACCCCAAATTTGGGAAAAACATTTGTACTGCAAAGGTGTACTGTACTCTGGAATTTCTTTTTGAGAATCATAGGACAAGTTTAAAGGTTTTGAATGATAGAGCTCAAATGTCTCCCAAATTATACTTTCAGCACCTTTTCATTCACTATAGGATAGTACTGTTTGTGCATTTTGCCAATATTTGAAATTTTACACATAAAATACAAAGCTCATGGTCTTCATCCCAATCAATATCCATTCCTAACATGCTTCTTTCTTACAGAAACCTATAAATCAGAATCACCTCCTGTCTGCATTATTTCCTCAGTCTGTCCTTTTTTCCCCCTCCTGCCTTCCAATTTCTTCCTACCTCCACTTAACTTAATATACTTTTATCATGTCCCCATCACAATAAAATATTTTACTATTTTGCTCTTTTATATCAAGTTCAATTATTCTTGTCTAACAATTAAGGCTATTGCATGACTATCTCCAACCCTCTTTCATTAATTCTATCAAGTTAAACTAAAATTAGGAATTATATTTTACTCAGGCATGAATTTCCAATTCCTATATCCAAGACTTTACATACAGTCTGCATCTGGAATGGCCTTACTCTAACTTTTTGCCACTGGAACCTATTAGGCCTTTCAAAACTATCTTGTCACCTCATTTTTTTTTTTTTTTAAGTAGGCTCCATGCCTAGCGTGGAGCCCAGTGTGGGGCCTCAACTCAGGACCATGAGATTGAGATCTGAGCTGAGATCAAGACTGATGCCTAACCAAATGTCTCCTCAATTTTTACTGCAGTAAGGGGGTCAGATTTTTTGGGAACTAAGCCAGGAAAAGATCTGAAAGGATTAGGATCCAAGACTGAGTCATGTGGAAGGTGAGATTTAAACCAGAAGGAAATTAGAGATCAGAATGGTTTGATAATATTGACAAATTAAGTTTTTAGTTATGCCTGACAGAAAAGTAGATTATGGCAGGTGGACAGTATCAAACACCAGAATGCACATGGGACCAGGAGGAGAGCATCTGCATTATAAAGACAAAGGAAGCTGATTGTTTTGATAGGAGTTCGCTTCATTCATTCTTTTTCTTTTCTTTCTTTTTGCTTCTCCTTCCCCCCACCCACCCAAGTAAATCAATTGTCAAGTTAAAAACAAACCTGGACTTAGTAAGGAGAGATATGCAAAAGTATGGGGAAAGGGATTTCTTTCAAGGCTAGGGAAAGGGAGACCTTGGTGACCATAAGAACTGCAAGTTTCTCAAGAGTTAGACAAAAAGGGATTTTCTTTTACAGAGAGAAGTACAGCGTGTGTGAATGAAATGGAGATATTAGAAAACATATCCTGTCCCCATAGAATAAAAAAAATTGATACAGTGGGGCATCGGACTTATGCAAAGGAATAGCAAGGACTTAGGTTTGAGAAGCAAGCCTGAGTTCTATCACAAAAGGTATTGTAAGTGAAAGTTTCAACCTTAACTATGAAAATAATGGGGCTCTGAAGAAAATAGGTCCCCTTTATTTTTTTTATTATTAATTTATTTTTTTTAGATTTTATTATGTTATGTTAATCACCATACATTACATCATTAGTTTTTGATGTAGTGTTCCATGATTCATTATTTGTGTATAACACCCAGTGCTCCATTCTATATGCACCCTCTTTAATATCCGTCACCAGGCTAACCCATCCCCCCACCCTCCTCCCCTCTAGAACCCTCAGTTTGTTTCTCAGAGTCCATAGTCTCTCATGGTTCGTCTCCCTCTCCGATTCCTCCCCTTCATTTTACCCTTCCTACTATCTTCTTCTTTTTTTTAACATATAATGCATTACTTGTTTCAGAGGTACAGGTCTGTGATTCAACAGTCTTACACAATTCACAATGTTAACCATAGCGCATAACCTCCCCAATGTCTATCACCCAGTCACCCCATCTCTCCCACCCCCCACCACTCCAGCAACCCTCAGTTTGTTTCCTGAGATTAAGAATTCCTCATATCAATGAGGTCATATGATACATGTCTTTCTCTGATAGACTTATTTCGCTCAGCATAATACCATCCAGTTCCATCCATGTCATTGCAAATGGCAAGATCTCATTCCTTTTGATGGCTGCATAATAGTCCATTGTGTGTGTGTGTGTATGTGTGTGTGTATACACATCTTCTTTATCCATCCATCTGTCAATGGACACCTTGGCTCTTTCCATAGTTTGGCTATTGTGGACATTGCTGCTATAAACATCGGGGTGCACATACCCCTTTGGATCACTACATTTGTATCTTTGGGATAAATACCCAGTAGTGCAATTGCTGGGTCGTATGGTAGCTCTATTTTCAACTTTTTGAGGAACCTCCATACTGTTTTCCAGAGTGGCTGCACCAGCTTGCATTCCCACCAACAGTGTAGGAGGGTTCCCATTTCTCCGCATCCCCACCAACATCTGTCGTTTCCTGACTTGTTCATTTTAGCCATTCTGACTGGTGTGAGATGGTATCTCTTTGAGATTTTGATTTTGATTTCCCTGATGCCGAGTGATGTGGAGCACTTTTTCATGTGTCTGTTGGCCATTTGGATGTTGTCTTTGGAAAAATGTCTGTTCATGTCTTCTGCCCATTTCTTGATTGGATTATTTGTTCTTTGGGTGTTGAGTTTGATAAGTTCTTTATAGATTTTGGATACTAGCCCTTTATCTGATATGTCATTTGCAAATATCTTCTCCCATTCTGTCAGTTGTCTTTTGGTTTTGTCGACTGTTTCTTTTGCTGTGCAAAAGCTTTTTATCTTGATGAAATCCCAATAGGTCCCCTTTAAAAATTCAAATCTGTAAACAGAACACATTAACCTACCAGTTTCAATCCTGATAGATCCATATTGGGTTATAAAGTCCAGGACTGTGAAAACTGGTTCAACTCTCTAAAAAACTGGGACCTTCACCTATTTAGGACCTCTTACTGCCTATTTTTATTTTTTTTTTATTTTATTATGTTATGTTAGTCACCATACATTACATCATTAGTTTTTGATGTTGTGTTCCATGATTCATTGTTTGCATATAACACCCAGTGCTCCATTCAATACATGCCCTCCTTAATACCCATCACCGTGCTAACCCATCCCCCCACCCTCCTCCCCTCTAAAACCCTCAGTTTGTTTCTCAGAGTCCATTGTCTCTCATGGTTCACCTCCCCCTCCGATTTCCCCCTTCATTTTTCCCTTCCTACTATCTTGTGTCAGATGTACAGGTCTGTGATTCATCAGTCTTACACAATTCACAGTGCTCACCATAGCACATACCCTCCCCAATGTCCATCACCCAGCCACCCCATCCCTCCCACCCCCCACCACTCCAGCAACCCTCAGTTTGTTTCCTGTCTTACTGCCTATTTTTAAGGGATAATAGTTTATTCAATGGATGGAACTAATTTTTTTGAGTTGCAAGACAAGTTGTTTCTCTGTACACAAGTCATTCTTAGCTGAGAGCAATCCTTTCTCCAAAACATACACACATTAGGGGACAGTTGTTAAAGTCTAGATATTTTTGGTTGTTACAAAAGTGGTTTTGCTGGCATTTAGATAGAGGTCAGAGATGATGCTAAATATGATACAATGCACAGAACAGCTCTTATGTTTTGAATATTTAGCCCCTGATGTCATCAGTAATAGTGCTACAGCTGAGAAGTCAGCCATAGACATGTACTTGCTTCCTTGAGTTTGATGCAGGATTTTGGCACTTACCCTGCTTGTGTAGACTGCCTTCCATCACTACAGGGGTATTTTCAGTGTGTTCAGGCATGTGGAGTTCTGTGAAGTCATCATCTTTGCTTGGAATGCAGGAATAAGTGGCAGCTCTATGTGAACATTTGTATAAACAAAATCAGGCAAAATCAGGGGTGTGGATAGGTGGATAACCAGTCTGCTTTAAAATTGGGTAGGGATAAAGGTATTCAAGAATATGGTTTATGTATTATTTGCTTAGTGTGTGGGAGATAGAAGCCAAGTGAAATCAATTTTGATTAGAATTTCCTTCACAACTCTGAAATGATCTGCAAATCTGGAAGGGAAGGGAAAGGTTAAGAAGGGTAAGAAGCAGCCAAGGCTGAGTCGTTCAGCCAGCAGATGAAGGGAATACACAATTATACAAAGAACAAAATACTCAATGGAGGAGGGAAAGGTCTTTGACTAGTCAGTATTGGCCCATTGTGCATCCAGAGACTAACTTGGGAGGTGAAAATTTTGTGCTATATCGAGTTCTTCATTACAGTGTTCTGGGCACAGAGTTATGGTGTTTTATGTATTTCCTCCAAAAATGCCTTGAGTCCTGAAACTGAATCTTTAATTGGCTATTAGTGAGGGATCGTTCAGTCTCAAGTGACAGAAATCATATTCAAATTACTAAAGAGAAAAAGAGGAGGCTTTTGGTTCACCTAAACTTTGGATGAAAAAGGTAAAGAATAGAGCTAGCTGAGACGATTCTGGAAACTAAAGCTCACCAGTTCTCTCCCTCTGCTACTCCTTCTTTTGGTGGCATCAGTCTGTCTGAAGCCTGACTATCTCCATGTAGTGAAGATCTAATCCAGTGTATGTCCAGGCCTTGGGCACAAAAGCAATAAACAAGACAGAAGTTCACTGCCCTTATGGAGCTTTCATTTTAGTGAAAGTGAGACAATGAACATATAACTATGAAGGAATGCTAAGTGCTGTGAACCAATAAGGCATAGAGATTGATAGGTGGCATGCATGAGAGGGAGGGGCTATATTCCCAGAACAGTTAAAGATGTTTCCTCCGAGGAAATATTTGAGAAAAAATTTGAAAGAAATAAGGGAGGAATCATTGGTAGGTCTGGATGATGGTCAATCTGGCAGAGGAAAGAGTGACTATAAAGACAGGGAAAGCATGCCATGTTGAAGGAAGAGCAAGAATGTTAGACCCAAGGCAGTTCGGTGGATGAGTTTGGGGAGGTAAGCAAGGGACAAATCACGTATAGGCATGTCAGACCAGAGAAGTGTGGATTTTGTTCTAAATGTTGGCTAATTGAACATAATAAAAAAAAATAATAATAAATAAATAAATAAATAAATAAAACCTTAAATTGAAATTTTAAAAAAATGTAATGGAATTTCATTGGATAATTATGAGCTGAGGAATTACATGATTTGATTTGTGATTTAAAAATATATTTGGCTCTGTGGACAATGGCTTTTAACAAGACAAGAATGGAACACAAGACCAAGTGACACAGTAGCCCAAAACTAAAGTGGAAACTTGGAGGCCAGCAGGAGTGGCAGATCTGGGATGTACTGGAAAGGAAAAGCCAATAGGACTTGCTGATGGATTGAGCAAGGGGTATTAAGGAGAGAGTTTTTTACTGTGATCATGTAAGGGAAATAACTGTGCAGAGAAATAACTTCAGACAGAGAAGGCTGGGATGGAGCAGACTCGTTATTATTATTATTTACAATTTGCTGGCCACAGTCAGAAAAATCCTTTGTAATGACTGGCCAAAGCCTCGATCACTTGTAGGACTACTGGGGAGGTAGGAGACCTTTGCTTTCCCAGCTTTGATCACAGGCCCTCACTCTGATCATGTAGCTAGGGTCTGTTAACCACAAGAAGGGAGTGGAGTAGTGCTAGAGGGACACAATTACTATAATACAGCTTCCAGTCATCTTTTCCAAAAGAAGTAAACCTCATAGGGGTTAAGTTTACTAGGAAATATGCCATGACTGAATTAGTCATCTATCATCCTTTGATCACTTACATTATTTTGCTTGATTCTCACAATATCCTGAGAATTTAGTATTATTTTCATCAAATGTCATTTTGTGGACAGATGCTGGCCTGACCATTTAAGAATCACTTCAGAACCATGACCAACCAAATAAGCAAAAAAACATACTTTGATTCAGCAAATCAGGGCAAGTCTCAGAATTGTTTTTTTTTTTTTAGAATTTGATCTCATTTATAGAAAAATGTATAGACTTCATATATGTCTGTATATACACAAAGAAATCTGGAGGGAAAGCTCAAGAATAGATATTTCTGGATGAAGACATTTCAGGTGGGTTTTACTTTTATTATTCTTCTTCTGTACATTTTATAGTTACTTATTTGAGATACAATATTAATATCAGTTGTTCAACAGTGATTTGACAATTCTGTACATCAGAATTTTTTTTTAATTCTCCCTGGTGATTTTAATATACAGCCAAAATGATACAGGCTAACAAATTCTAATACAGGTTTATTTCCTCTTTGTTGAAAATATTTTTCCCATTTAAAACTATTGCATGGTAACTGTGGGAAAAATGAAAAATGTATGCATGAGAATCAAAGAATAAAATGAAACAAATTTCTTGCAATATCATCCATATAGTCATTATCAACTTCAAGGTTGATATGACACAACACATATTACCTTTGTTCACCTCTTAAATATATTATGACATCTTCGTGTTGTTGTCAAACATACTACATCAATATGATTTTAAACAGTCATATAGTGTTTAAATATGACTGTTATAACGTATCTATGTATGTATACACACACACATTTACAAATTCCAAATTGTGATTCTTTTTGTTGCTTCTTTATTACAAATAATGACCATCCTACATAAAATCTTATATTATGCTTGATTATTGCCTTTGGGAAAAAACGCTAAGAATAGAATTCCTGTGTCAAAGAAATATGTATTTACAAGGCTTTTGATGTAGACTGGTTCCCACGCATCAATGAAAGATTATCTTAAAATACTTAGCAGTAGTGAACAAAAGCACTAAATTTTTTTTTTCAGGAACAGAGTTTCATTAGTCTTTAAAACCTTTTACAATTTCATTGGGACTTAACTTTTTTTAGACGTAGATGGGGCTCAAACTCACGACCCCGAGATCAAAAGTCACATGCTCCACTAACCAAGCCAGCCAGGCGTTCCTGGGATTTAACTTTTTAATACTACAGTTGAAGTTTGTATATACACTGCTCATTTGTGTCCCTTTCTGTGACCCATTTATCTACTGCCCTATTTCTTTTCTACTGTATTTTTCTTTCTTATTGATTCATAAAGAGTTTTTATACGTTAGGAATGTTCACTTCTTTATATATTAAAGATTGTCATTTTTTCTATTATATGTTACAAATACTTTTTTCTGAGTGGCTTTTGCTTTTACTTTTATTTTTATTGTATTGTTTGAAATACGTTTATTTTAACTGTATGTGGGTATATCTGTTACTTTTTAAATGCTTACTATATATATATACACACACACATATATATATATAATTATTTTTTTTTAGAATAACCACCTAAGACAATATGAGTATTCACCTTTATTTTCTTCTAAATCTCTCAAGACTATTATATTTAGGTCTTCACTCCACTTGTAATTCTTTTGGTGAATGGCATAACCTAGGAATTCATCATTATTATCACCATGATCATTGCTGCCATAGAGGGGTAACCAAATGTCCCCAAATCATTTATTAAATAATTCTTCCTTTTTCCAATTATCTGTAATGCTTAGGAGGTATTTTTTAGGGTCACATGAATATGTTCATTTCTATTCAAACCTGTTTATGTAATGTTCTGATTAGATCCTAGAAAACATTTTTTTGGATTTGTTAAAACAGAGATAGTATCCTATGCAGCCCAAATCATATTACCAAATATTCAAAACTGTCATGCAGATCTGAAAATATAATCTTTCATGCATACTTTAAAAAATTCTTTCTGATATTGACTAGAGATATGACCCTTTCCCTTCTTTCTTCCTTCCTTCTAACCCTGTCCTGGAGTTTCAGCTGATACAAATCACACTTATTCAAGCTGATCAACAGGTCAAGAAAACTGTAGGCATGAGTATTGATTTCAGATGGTGATCTGTTCAACATCTGGTATTTCTTGCAAACTCTAAACTCTCCATTTTTCTTGACAAGGAGGACAAGTGCAAGAGTGTGGTTGGTAAAGGTCAGGCGACAAACAGAATTTTTTAAGAATTTCTCTGTGGCTATCATATTAAAAATTAATACATGTGCTTAATGAAGTACAGGCTGTTGGTGTTAAATTAATAAATTATGTAATTCACTGACTATGGAAGTTTGCAAGTTAGTGACCTTAATTAGTCTTAATACAAAGCAAAAGTGCTAATATTTCTTTTTAAAAAAATGATTTTATTTATTCATTTGAGACACAGAGATACAGAGAGAGAGCACGAGCAGGGGGAGAGGCAGAGGGAGAGGGAGAAGCAGGCTCCCTGCCAAGCCAGGAGCCCGATGTGGGGCTGAATCCTAGGGATCATGACCTGAGCCGAAGGCAGATGCTTAACAATCTGAGCCACCAGGCACCCCAAAAGTGCTAATATTTCTAAGCAAAGCCAAGACATCATTGTCTTGGGCATTAGAACCAGTAACTAACATATTTTAGGCATTAACCATATTGGTAGCAATGCCTAAAACCAAGAGTCAGGATTCGCTACTATTGTGGTAAGACTAGGTCAGCTGCAAAGACATATCCCTTTTTATGGAGCATAATATTCTTTTCAACGTGTTGAAGAAAAAGAGGGAAGAGCAGAGGCATCTCCCGTGGCTTATTTCATGAGGTTATATTGTTTGTTTCCTCAGTTTTCTCAGATTATTTAAGCAGCTCTTCAAAATTTCAAATAAATCATAGCTTTGTCTACTGTTATTTTATGGGTCAGGAGACAGTGGTGGTGCGAGTATGAGGCACAAAAATTCCTATTTTTGATAGGTTGCTGTAGGTTTCTCTACCATTAGCCTGTAAGTTTCTGCTCTTTGGTTTTACCTAGAGGTTTGAGGTGTGTGCCTAGGCTATTAGGCATGTGAAATAGTAGCAACCTAAGTTAGCATAGTGGGTACAAAGTACTGTATTCAGAAATGTAGAGGCACTTAAGATGAGATCTATTTTGAGCTAATGGGATTTAAAATTTTGTCATAGCTTTTGGAAAAAGAAATATTTTTGTAGGCATTACAGCAGCCAGAAAAGAGAATAAAAACCAAATGATAAAAACAGAGCAATTGGGTTCAAGAAATAGAAAACCTCATCCCATAGCTATAAAAACAAAATAACAACCAGTGTTGACTTACTGGACATTTACTATATTCTAGGCAATGTTGTTATCAGTTATTTCTTCCTTACCACAAACCTATGAGGAAGGTACTATTATAATCTTCATTTTACAAAAGAAGAAACTGAGGCACAGGGAGATTAAGTACCTTGCTCATGGTCATACAGCTATGACCACTAGCTAGTAAGTGGAGGAACTGGGATTCAGAATTCAGAATTGGGATTTGGCTCTAGAACCTATGTTCTTAACCATTAAGCTAGTCTACTATAACCAATATTTTAATGGGCCCATTATGCAAAACAAAACCTCCAATTGAAATGATTTGAAAAGTCTAGGTACTTAAAGCTTCTACTTTGAGCATGTTTATGAAGAAAAACTAAACATAACAAATAAGAATCTTTAATGAAAATAAAGCCACCCTTTTGGAGCTGGTATTTAAGAAGAGCAACTAGAAACATATCAGTTGGTCAACCCCACTGGTGAAATGATAGGATTCATTTCTTTTCTTTTTTTTTTTAAGATTTTACTTATTTATTTGTCAGAGAGAGACAGAGACAGAGAGAGCACAAGCAGGGGGAGTGGCAGGCAGAGGGAGAAGTAGGCTCCCTGCTGAGCAGGGAGCTAGATGCAGGACTCGATCCCAGGACCCTGGGATCATGACCTGAGCCAAAGGCAGATGCTTAACTGACTGAGCCACCCAGGCATCCCGATAGGATCCATTTCTTAATGAGCAAAAATTAAAACTTGGAATCAGGATTTATGGTATATCTTTACTGAATACATAACCAAGTAGAATAAACTATCAGTTTTGTGATGGAAGTGGTAATAGGATGGGGAGAGGAAGAGGACAGACAGGAGGGAGTGTGGAAGAAAGTAACAGTAAATCTTCCACTGCTTTGGTAAGTTCCACATAAAACAATTTACTCAGGAATTGTTAAAGAACAAGCATCTGAACTGGGTGGACCCTACCTAATAATTAGATTCAGAATTCTAGCGTCTAGTGTAGGCAGAAATAGGCAAATCATACCCCTTACAAAGTTATAATCTGAAGGTAATATTTTGGCCTGTGGGTTTGTCATGCTACACAATAGATCCAAGAAGCAGGATGACTCATCCATCTAGATAGGCTGAATTCCAAATGTTATAGAAGTTAATGGGGATCATTGAAAGGAAAGTCATCTTTTTCTGATGGGCTCTGAAGCAATTAAGTATTTTTATCAGTGGGCTAAGGGACAGAGAGACTTCAATGTTAAAGAACAAGGAATAATAAAACAGGCCTAATCCTTAAATGTCATAGGTTGAGGTCCAACCATCCAGAATGCCTAGGTGCACAGGGTAATGATACAAGTCCTCCAGGTAGAATTGAGTTCTCACTGGAGGTTTAGGGTTTCCAGCAGCTCTAGTGAAACTACCTCTTTTAGACTCTAACATTCTATTATATTGGAATCAACTTGCTGAGATTGAGACCAAAAGTTTGGCAATGGTTTTTCTGACTTCGATCTTTATAAATTTTCTAGGATTCATTTTTTTAGACCAGTCTCTAAATGTTCCCTCAAAAAATGTAACATGTATAGCCTTATTTAGCATAGTTGATGTATTATAATTATTTATAGGGATAACAAATTATGTGACTATAGATTTTGTATCTTCAGTGAAAGTAAAAATGTCTTCAGGTGAGATGTACTTCTAAAATATATATATATTTTTTAATGTAGGCCAAATTGATATGCAACTAATACTTCTGTACTAACTATATAGTTTAAAGAAATATTTCTAGGAATAAAAATATACTTAAAATATGAAATTTATAATATAAAGATGAAAAGATATCATTATATGTGTCAATGACTTAAGGTTTTTAACCCTCACATTAATAAAAACAACTCAGCATCTGAAGTAATACATTATCCACTTAAATTTATAAAAGAACTCTTTGATATATAACATAATTAGAAAATTAAACACATCACTAAAAGTAATATTGGGATTTATCTTAAAATTAGACATCACCTGAGATGGTATAGGCTTGTAGACCCCTTGCAGGCCCAGATCATTTGAGGACTGCACTGAGGTTAAGGTCGGCCAGGCAGGCCTGGGCCAGGAGGAGAAAACGTTCTCTTCCCCTTATCTCATGTTGCAAGTTCTAAATGCCTGGATCAGCAGGAAGTGGCTCTTGCCTAGCTTAAAGTGTATCTTTCTAAACAGAAGTGTTCTTTCTAAAGACAAAGAACATGTTGTCTCCAAAGGAAGGATGGCTAAGAGAATTCTTTATTCTGCAAGCATAAACAGGATGTATTTTGTTCTTATTGAATTTCGTGTATATTTCACTTCACGGATGTTGGCTTGATACTTTAAGTATACATTGTTATGTTTATCTGATCACTGCGAGTATATAGCTATGTGAGTAATAAACGGCAGTATGCAGTTGCAAGTGCTGCCTTTGCTCTGCATCCCCTGTGTCCTGGTGATTTCGTAGACCCTTACCCAGGGACCCCAACGCACTAGACGTTGACAATCACCCACTTATATTCATCATGATTTAATTATCCTTATCATCAATCATAAATCTCTCATATATGGAGAAAGGGGAACCCTCCTACACTGTTGGTGGGAATGTAAGCTGGTGCAGCCACTCTGGAAAACAGTATGGAGGTTCCTCAAAAAGTTGAAAATAGAGCTACCATACAATCCAGCAATTGCACTACTGGGTATTTACCCCAAAGATACAAATGTAGGGATCTGAAGGAGTACGTGTACCCTGATGTTTATAGCAGCAAAGTCCACAATAGCCAAACTATGGAAAGAGCCAAGATGTCCATCGACAGATCAATGGATAAAGAAGATGTGGTGTGTATATATATATACAATGGAATATTATGCAGCCATCAAAAGGAATGAAATCTTGCCATTTGCAACGATGTGGGTGGAACTGGAGGGTGTTATGCTGAGTGAAATAAGTCAATCAGAGAAAGATATGTATCATATGACCTCACTGATCTGAGGAATTCTTAATCTCAGGAAACAAACTGAGGGTTGCTGGAGTGGGGGGTGGGGTGGGAGGGATGGGGTGACTGGGTAATAGACACTGGGGAGGGTATGTGCTATGGTGAGCGCTGTGAATTGTGCAAGACTTTGAATCACAGATCTGTACCTCTGAAATAAATAATGCAATATATGTTAAGAAAAGAAAAAAAGAAGAAGAGAGCAGGAGGGGAAGAATGAAGGGGGGGAAATCGGAGGGGCAGATGAACCATGAGAGACAATGGACAATGGACAACAAACTGAGGGTTCTAGAGGGGAAGGGGGGGAGGATGGGTTGGCCTGGTGATGGGTATTAAAGAGGGCACGTTCTGCATGGAGCACTGGGTGTTATGCACAAACAATGAATCATGGAACACTACATCAAAAACTAATGATGTAATGTATGGTGATTAACATAACAATAAAAAGTTAAAAAAATAAATCTCATATATAGGGAAATAAAGGCTTTTTCGTTTACTTTGACTAAATCATCTTTGTTGGCAACATAGAAGAGAATAATTTAAATTGCTATATCTAAAAATCTCAATTTTGAATTTCTGCACTGACTTCACCTGGTGAGAATTTTTTTAAAAAATAGAACTTTAGGAATATTTTAAGTACCAAATAGCTTAGCAGATAGAAGAAAACAAAATCTGTTTCTTTACCTCTGCTCTGATTGTTGACCATAGTGAGAATTTATCCACTCTCCATGATTTTTATTGAAAACTTATTTGAGGTATTTTTAGACATTAACATATCTTACCTTGTTAAAGGTTTTTATTTTCTAAAATGCAGGAAAATTTAAATTAAATTAAATATTAATCATTTATGTTCTTAAAAGTTATTAGCAACCTTGCCCTATTGTTCAAAAAACCATCTTTTTAGCCATATCATCTTTCCTTAGATAATTTTGTCTTCAATCTGTATCTAAACATATCATAAAGCAACTGTCAGGTTAACATCTTTTGGTCTTAAGAAATTTTTAAATGTTAAATTATTTTTATTAAATGACTGCTTTTGTTAGTATAAACTACTTTCCCCCCTAAAACGATGTGTTGTAAGAAATGTGATATTTTGGCATTACAGTTCCAGCAACAGTATATTCATCAATTTACTGAACCCAAAAGTTTATTGTTAGAAAATATTATATGGCCTACTCTAGAATTTTTAATGGTATTGTGTCATTAAAATGCAGCCTATTTTATTTGACACTGTAAAGAACATAGTGAAGTGACCTAACTTGTATTTTTCCTAAGTAGCAAGCTAGCTAACAGTATAGAAATAAATGCTTCTAAAGAATATGAAAAGTTTGCTATTTTTAGGAGCTTGAACATTCTCTTTATGCTATTGCCTTTTCTTTCCAATGGACTGCTTTATAAACATAAATTCTAAACCACACTTATGTATAACTTGTCACATACTATGAATTAACAGGGTCTGAATTCATTCATAAAAAACATATAGGAAGATGCAGGTGTCTCTCATGCATTCAATATATAGAGGACTGATTAGTTGGGATAGAACATATCATGAAAATTATACCATAATTTTTCCATTAAAAGTAAGAAAAAATGTATTATTGGAGCATTTTGCTTAGCAGCGAGCTTTTCTTTTTTTTTTTTTTAAGATTTTATTTATTTATTTGAGAGAGAGAGAATGAGAGACAGAGAGCACGAGAGGGAGGAGGGTCAGAGGGAGAAGCGGACTCCCCGCTGAGCAGGGACCACGATGCGGGACTCAATCCTGGGACTCCAGGATCATGACCTGAGCCGAAGGCAGTCGCTTAACCAACTGAGCCACCCAGGCGCCCCAGCAGTGAGCTTTTCAAGAATGAATTAAAAGTGTTGAGAAAAGAATAGGTGTATCAGAATCTCTGTTCAGATTTTCCTGATATGCTGATGCCAAAGCAACAATCTCTGAAGTAACAATTTATTGTACTTAATTGTGGCCTATAAACAAATTTGGCTCCATCTTTAAAAAAATATATTTTTAATTATTTTTTAAAATATTTTATTTATTTTGGAGATAGAGAGAGAGAGACCAAGAGGAGCACAGAGAGTAGGGGGAGGAACAGAGGGAGAGGGACAAGGAGATTCCGTGCCGAGTGAGGAACCTGACACGGGGCTTGATTCCAAGACCCAGAGATCATGACCTGAGCCAAAATCAAGAGTCGGATACTCAACTGACTGAGCCACCCAGGCGCCCCAAGATATTTTTAATTATTATCCACAAAAGAGTATGAATCTGTAATCTTGTAATATTGACACCATTCTTTTCAGTAGATTTTTTTTCTAGTCTCTGGGTAAAGACGAAAGCTAGATTGATCCAATGGATCACCTGTTAATTGTCTGGAAGAAGCAAGTATCTTCAGTGTTACTATGTGTTTCAGACAATGTTTTAACAATGTTTAACAATGTTATAACTATTATTTGGTTCAAATAATTTGAATTTGATTTATTTTCTTAAATCTTAACTAATGGGTACAGAATGGTGATGATAGTTGATAATACTATAGTGTATATTTGAAAGTTGCTGAGAGAACTTAAAAGATCTCACCACAAGAAAAAAATTATAACTATGTGTGTTGATAGATGTTAATTAGACTTATTGTGGTGATAATGTACAATATATAAAATATTGAATAATTATGTTGTACACCTGAAACTAATGTAATGTTATATGTCAATTATATTTCAATTAAAAAAAAAAAAGCCAATGAAAGAGGTTTCTGAGAAGATGCTGGAGTAAGAAGCACCAGAAATCTGCTCTCTCCTCCTAGACAGCTATTGCAGAGGGAGAATCTGTCTGATATAACTTTTTTGGAAGGCTTGTAACTTCCAGAGGAAGGCTTACATGGTAAATTAAAGTTAATTTTAGTCCATTTTAGCAATTAGCCGAGCAGTAGCTATTGATCCCCTACCCTCCAGCCCCATGAAAATCAGCAATGCATGTGTTGCTGGAGCAGCTTGCACACAGCTTGCAAAATCCAGGGTAGGTGGGGCGCCTGGGTGGCTCAGTTGGTTAAGCGACTGCCTTCGGCTCAGGTCATGATCCTGGAGTCCTGGGATCGAGTCCCACATCGGGCTCCCTGCTCGGCAGGGAGTCTGCTTCTCCCTCTGACCCTCCCCACTCTCATGCTCTCTCTATCTCATTCTCTCTCTCAAATAAATAAATAAAATCTTAAAAAAAAAAAATCCAGGGTAGGCATATATTGGGGATCTGCATTCTGATAGCTAATTGCTGCATCTGATCATAAAAGTACAGATACAGAAGCAGGTAGTCATTATTGCAAATCCTCCCTCCCCAGATGAAGAGTCTTCCAGGGGATTTAAACAGTTGGTGCCCATTCCCCTTTGGCCTTTCATTTTTTTGGTCCCCTTTTTGGAAGCAAATATTAAAGAGTAGGACATTTAAAATTAACTGCAAATAATAGGGAAATTGGAAAGTTACCATGCATGACCAGGGAAAGACACAGGCTCAAAAAATACCTGGGAATATCTTAAGTTTACACCTCAGGTTCAGGTTGATCCTTGGTATGGAAAAAAGCCTACAACAATCAAAACAAAACAAAATAAAAACAAAACAGCAACTTTTGGGGAAGGGGAGAATCTGATTTCTAGGGTTACCACATTGTTCGATTCAAATGCATTTTCAACAAAAAAAATCACAAGGCATACAGAAAAACAGTGATGTATGGCCTCTTCAAAGGGGGCAAAAAAAAACAGAAATTATCTCTGAGAAAGACCAGAAGGTAGAACTATGTCTAGTGTATTCTTTATATGAACAAAGAAATAAAGGAAAACATGGAGAAAATAAATAATGTATGAACAAGAGGGAAATATCAACAATAAGAAATATATATATATAGGGCGCCTGGGTGGCTCAGTTGGTTAAGCGACTGCCTTCGGCTCAGGTCATGATTCTGGAGTCCCTGGATCGAGTCCCGCATCGGGCTCCCTGCTCGGCGGGGAGTCTGCTTCTCCCTCTGACCCTCCCCCCTCTCATGTGCTCTCTCTCTCTCTCTCTCATTCTGTCTCAAATAAATAAATAAATAAATAAAATCTTAAAAAAAAAGAGAAATATATATATGTATATATATATCATACATATATAAATGCCTAACACCATATATAGAAATTAATTCAAAAGAGATGAAATGGGGCACCTGGGTGGCTCAGTTGTTAAGTGTCTGCCTTTGACTCAGGTCATGATCCCAGGGTCCTGGGATCGAGTCCCCACTTCATGGGGAGCCTGCTTCTCCCTCTCCCTCTGCCTGGCGCTCCCCCTGCTTGTACTCTCTGTCTCTCAAATAAATAAAATCTAAAAAAAAAAGATGAAATACCTAAATATAGAGCTAAAATCATAAAGCTCTTAGAAGAAAACATAGGGCAAAATCCTCATGATGTCAAATTTGACAATTATTTCTTAGACATGACACCACAGGCAACAAAAGTAAAAATAAATAAATTGTACCTCATTAAAATAAAAAAAACTTCTGTACATCAGAGGACATTATTACAAAAGTGAAAAAGCAAACTAAAGAATGTTAGAAAACATTTGCAAATCATAAATGTGATATATATAGAGTATATATGGAGAACTTCCAACACTCAACAACAATAACAAAAAGCAACCCAGTTCCAAACTGGGCAAAATACTTGAATAGATATTTCTCCAAAGAAGGTAAAAAATGACCAATAAACCTCTGAAAAGATGCTCAACATTACTAATCATGAGGAAAATGCTAATGAAAACCTGAATGAGATACCTCCTCACATTCATTTTGACAACTGCCTTTTTTCAAAAAATGAAAAATATTGGTGAGGATATGGAGAAATTGAAACCCTTGTGTACTGTTTGTGGGAATGCAAAATGGTACAGCTACTGTGGAAAACAGTATGGTAGTCTTCCAAAATATTAAAGATAGAATTACCATATGATCCAGCAATTCCACTTCTGAGTATAGACCCAAAAGAACTGAAGGTAGAGTCTTAAGAAGATATATGTGTACCTCCATGTTTAGAGCAACATCATTTACCATACCTAATATATAGAAGTAATCCAAGTGTTCATTGACAGATGAATAGCTAAGCAAAATATGGTATGCACATACAATGGAATATTTTTCAGCCTTAAAAATAAAAGAAATTCTAGCATATGCTACAACCTTATGAACCTTAAGGACATTATGCTAAGCGAAATATAGCAAAAACAAAAAGACAAATACTGTATGATTCAACTTATATGAGATATCTAGAGTAGTCAAAATCATGGAAAAAGAAATGCAGTTTCTAAGGGGGAGAGAGAAAAGGGGAGTTCTTGCCTATTGAGTATAGAGTTTCAATTTTGCAACATGAAAAAAGTTTTGGAGATGGATAGTGGCAAAGCACAATAGTATGAGTATTCTTAATATCACTAAACTATACATTTAATTATGATGAAGATGGTAAATTTTACGTTATGCATATTTTACTACAATAAATATTGAAAAATGCTAATGGGCTACTATAGAAAGGGACAGGAATTTGGAGTCATGTAATATTGACTGTGGATCCATGTTCTATATTTGTTTTAGAAATCTTAGAATTTATCTTTTGTCAAAACTCTGAAAGATTTTATATTTTTATAAGGTTATATTTTATAAATTTATATTTTTATGAGATCTTTCAAAGAATTATAAAGAAATATATAAGTAACTCTTTTTAAATCAATTTAATTTTGTTTCACTTATGATTTAAAGTAAAACAGTACAAATATTTCATGTTTTAAAAATATAAGATTTGAGTGAGTTAGAAATTGATTTGTGCTTTTAAGAACTTTTAGTTAGCACATTATTCTAGGTTTTTACTTGTTTAGTTGGTTTATCTTCTACATTTAAAAAAATTAAGTAATAGGTCAATTCTACTGCCCAATTAGAAATGAAGTAAAAGTAAGTTATTTACTAGATTACACATGATATACACATGGAATCATAGAATATGAAAACCTTGGTTATTTTCAACCAATAGCCAGGTAGAACTCAATAGTAAATGTGGCCCAAATATTATCTTTTACTGACAAAAGTATGATAATATCTATTTCATTATAAATATATATGTAATATATAATTTGTGTTTTTTTAATCATGGGCTTCAGTATCTTCATAAGCACTTCATCAATTAGTGGGTTGAATCAACAGAAGAAAAATACACAAAATACACAGATGACTGTCACATAAACTAATATTACCACACAAAGCTGTCATATGAATGTCAATAAAAAGCACTAAAGTATAAATAATAAAAGTAGAGCTCTAATGACACATAGATCTGAAAAAAAGTTTTGTGAACTAGGTTATATTGAATACCTAGAAAAATTTTATTAATAATGACAATGATATTTTAACTTTTTCAGTTAAAAATGTAGGATATTTGGTATTATTCACCATGGGGATTTGCTATTTAGTCCATACATATTATAAAATGTTTCCAAAAGAATGATGTTTTATTTTAAATTGAACTTTATTGATTCAGCAATTCTGTAATTTCTAAACAAAGCTAACAGTGTTTTAAAATAATAGTAATGTAAAAATATGAATATAAATTCAGTAAGGATTTTTTCCATTTATTTGTTTATATTAATTGCATACTCAGATTTATTCATTGATTTCTAAGTTATGATTGAATAATGATCAATTTAAATATGCTGTGTCAGAATGCTAAATAATATTAAGTCAAGTTTTGTTCCTACATAAGTTTTATTACATTTATTTGTGCTGAGAAATTCAGTGGAATGCTGTCAGGTTAATTGCCCTAACTTTACCTGAGTAATGTTCCAAAGCTTCATACTGACAGGTGTACCTGTCTTCGGTTAACTATATATCCCAGGGCCATTTAAGCCTTTATTATTAATTGTGGCTGTTAGATTTATACACTATCATAGAAAGATAACATCACATAATTTCTCTCAATTTAGATTTCTCATTATTTAACCTTATAACCATATATTCCAGTCATTTTTTAATCTAATATAAAGGAAGAAAATCATAGGCTCTGTAGTTTTGATAGATTGTGTTGTGGTATATGATTCACTACATTATACTATCCCCTAGCTCTCCCCTACATTACTTTTAGCTCAAGCCTAAATTAGTGTTCATTCTGGTTTTGATACTTAAATATTAAATCGAATTAAATTAAGGAATTTACCTAATTTGAATATGGTGCATTTTGTTTTTATCTAACTCCTAATAATGTAATAGGTATATAGACTGGATTTATCTTTTCATCCTTCTTCTCCAAATGTTTCTATATAATTTGCAACTATTTTCTTCATTTTTTGTGGTTTGTAATTTGGAATTAGTAGAATATTTTGGGGCTAAATCATATTTTACCATTCTACCATTCTGAATTAGGTATTGATATTTGTCTCTATTCTGCATTTCCTTAATTATTAAATAATCACCACTATCTTAATGTAGTTTTTAAGGTAGTTTTCCTTTTTATCCTACTTGTTAAGTGGTGGCTAAATCATCATGAAGCTCTTCAAGATACAGAAGAAACATGGCAGAAGTGTTCATCTATAGATGAATGGATAAAAATGATGTGGTATATCTAGCTATATATCTTTCTATTTATCTATCTATCTATCATCTATCTATAGATATACAATGGAATATTACTTGGCCATAAAAAGGAATGAGATCTCACAATTTGTTACAACATAGATAGACCTAGAGGGAATTATGCTGGAAGAAGTAAGTCAGAAAGAGAAAGACAAATATCATATGCTTTCACTTATGTGTGGAATCTAAGAAACAAAACAAAAACAAAAAATCAGAAAGAGACCCATGAATACAGAGAACAAACTGGTAGTTGCCAAAGGGGAGGGAGTGGGGAAATGGGCAAAATAGGTGGAGGGGAGTGAGAGACACAGGCTTCCGGTTATGGAATGAATAAGTCATAAGGATGAAAGGTACAGCATAGGGTATGCAGTCGATGCTATTATAATAACTTTGCATGGCGATAGTTACACTTGTGGTGAGCAAAGTAAAACATACGGTGTTGTCCAATCACTATGTTGTATGCCTGAAACTAATGTAACACCGTGTGTCAACTATACTTCAATTAAAAAAAAAAGTCAAATCCTTTCATGTTTAAGTTCTGATGCTAAAGATCATAAGATGCCAAGGTCTCAGGAGGACAAAAGAGTGGAAGCTCAAGGAGCAAAGGGGAAAAACTGCAATGGCATGTTCACTTTTGTCTTTTCTGATAGAGTTTCTTCCCTTTATTCTGTTATTTCCACCTTCCCTGAGCATAGAATGCTGGTGGTTATGACATACAACATGGGGTTAAATTTAGGAAAACAGTTCTCCTCTATGGCATATCACATCATTTAGTCACTGGGACAAGTCAGAAATCTAGGGGTTAAGTCACTTACTCACTGCACACCCCCCACTCCTATCTACAATCCATTACCATGTTCTGTCAATTTTACTTCCAAAGTTTGTTCAAATATATATTACTCACTTCTCTTCACCTCCATTGCCTCCTTTAGTCTGATATTGCTCTTCACAGTAGCCCACTTCCACTCCTAACCCCCTAGAGTGACCTTTTTAAAATGTAAATGAGGTCTTAACACTTCCCCCTGCTTGAAAACCATCACGCCTTCATTTGAACTTGAAATAAAAACCCAGACCCTTTAATGTGGAACCTGTCTATAGTTCTATCTCCACCTCCCCTACTTTAGCACCCATCACTGGTCAGTCTAAAACTCTCACATTTCATTTCTGACTCTTTCTAAAATTTGCAAAGTATTTTCTGCCCTCAGGGTCTTCCTACAAATAATTCATTGTTACCATTTCACCTGGCTGACTCTTCCACACATTTTATGTCTTAACTTAAATGTTACTTCTTAGGAGCCCATCCCTATAGTTTATGCCAATTATTCTCTTCCATTCTCTGTTCTTCTATTTCATGGAATCCGAAATGTGTTATAATTATTTTTGTATTTACTCACATTGTGTCTGCCAAGTTACACTATAAGTTTTAAGCTTTATGAGGGGTAAGACAGGTTTGTTTTATTCACCACCGAATTCCTGTTCCCACTATCTAGTACAGCGGCTACCACATGCAGATGCTATGTAAATAAATATGTATTGACTCAAAGATATGGACATATATTCCAGTCCCAGTAGTAAACATGCAAAATTTTTCCCCTTTATCAAATGGATCCAGGAGCAGTGCTTCCTGAATTATGAAAAAAAAAAAAAATTTTTCTCCTTTCTAAAAAATCCAGATAAGCATACAGCCTAGTAGATCTAATATATATATCTGAAATTCAGTATTGTGACTTTGTAAAACAAAACATTTTGGGTCATTCTTCACATGTAAAATGAGAATATTTACTTGACAAGCAAATCCTATAGTGTAGATCTAAAGTGATAATGTGCATATATATATATGTCTTGTTCTACTAAAATATACACAAAGTTGAAAAATTATTGCTCTGCAGTTATTAGAGGTCAATTTGAAAATGTATAGTTTGTGGGTACCCTTATTTTATCTCATTTTCTTGCTTCTAATTTACCTACAGTTTCAGACACCAGATATCCAAAGTTTGCTATAACAGTTTGTAAAGTAAGAGATAGTGCCACTGAATGAGAATGAGGTAGGGGAATTAGCAAGTACTCTAGTAATTGGCCAGATTTATTCATATGTGGATTAGTATATGTACTTTTTCATTACTATGATCCAGGTAGATGGATTTGCCTGTAGCTCATTTTGGAGATCCATAGCATTACTTTTTTTTTTTTTTTTTTTTAAGATTTTATTTATTTGACAGAGAGAGACACAGCAAGAGAGGGAACACAAGCAGGGAGAGCGGGAGAGGGAGAGGGAGAACCAGGCTTCCCGCCAAGCAGGGAACCCGGTGCGGGGCTTGATCCCAGGACTCTGGGATCATGACCCGAGTGCGGAAGGCAGACGCTTAACCATCTGAGCCACCCAGGCGCCCCCATAGCGTTACTTTTATCTTCAAACAAGTCTGAATTTTCATATATCACCATCTAGTGGTGACCAGCAGAAAAAGCTAAAGCTCCGTGAAGGTCTATCATCTATTTGTGCCTATAGGTTATATAATAACGCATTGCTTTAGAACATGTCAGCGACTGTCTTAAATATCTTAAATATCTGTATAAGTTGTGTTTATCATTTGGTGATAATATCTGAGTATTATATAAGGCGTAACTCTCTTTAGAGATATCTATAGAATGCCAACCAATTTTGCTGATGCAATGGTGCATTCAATGGTGCATTTCTTTATTCCCCTCAGTACTGTAGGAGACCTTTGTCATTTAAAATAAAAAGATAGGGCGCCTGGGTGGCTCAGTTGGTTAAGCGACTGCCTTCGGCTCAGGTCATGGTCCTGGAGTCCCGGGATCGAGTCCCACATCGGGCTCCCTGCTTGGCGGGGGGTCTGCTTCTCCCTCTGACCCTCCCCCCTCTCATGTGCTCTCTCTCTCTCATTCTCTCTCTCAAATAAATAAATAAAATCTTTAAAAAAAAAAAAAAAAAAAGAAATAAAATAAAAAGATAAAACTAATGTTCTGATTTTTTGCATAGAGGTGACACCCAGCGTTAGGATTTTTGTTGTTGTTGTTGTTAGCCGAGATCATATTTGCATGAATGCGGTCATACCTTTGCACTTGATCTACTTTTTGTCTTCCAAAAACAAGTGTTTGAGGTCCTGAAATGGGGAACAATAAACTAATCTGTACAATATATAAAAAAGGAGCCACCTTTAGTGAGTATCTCCCTCTGGTCAGCAACCTTTACACATATTCTCACAATAATCCACAGGTAGATATTATGACTGCAATTGCAGAGATGATGAACGGAATTCAGAAAAGTTAAGTAACTATCCAAGGTTACACAGCAGATAAATCATACAGATCTATTACTGTCAGAGGACTTTATTTCTTTAACTGAGCCACTCTGCCTGGAACCTTGGCAGTAGTAACCTTGAGCTCTACCAAATGAACCAAATTAACTTTCTGTCTCTCTCTCTCACACACACACACACACACACACACACAGACTTTCTTTTACACACACACACACACAGAAGATCTTACTTTGGATTGTTAAAAAATAATTAATGAAAGCTCTGAACATTTTAATTATACAAATGTATTCAACTGGCTTAGCAGCCACAGCAGAAGCTGTTCCGGCTTCTGCCAGGTCCCCTTTCCTAGTCAGTGCAGAACCCATCTCCTAGCTGCTGGGAGTATTGGCAGCTAATTGTTGATAGGTGCAATTTTATTAAAAAAAAAAAAAAAAGAAAAAGAAATCTTTGCTAGAAGTCATCTTGCCTGGAAATATCTGAGAAATTATGCCTCACCTTCTGTACCCATGTGGCCCCCTGTAGCGAATAACTGACTGAAACAAGGACACAAAGCTTTGTGTCTTTGCCTCAAGGTTGGACAACGCTCTGGTGTTAATCATGCTCCAGAGCTCCCCATGAGTCAGGTTGATGCCAGACTTAAGCTGAAACCTCACTGCTGCTTGAATCCTGCTTCCCTCACTCCATTACAGGTCCTCCTAAGTGCACTCTCTTGCCTAAGAATCCCTGTCTCAAGCGGTCAAGCTCTTCTTTTAAAGGAATCTGATGTAAAACAGAAGCTTACTGCAGTTTCGCTACTTACTTTTGAAAATGCATTATCGCAACAAGGCAATAATCTTATACAGGTACAATTTGGCCAACAGAGTATCCTGCTTACCCATGAGTCCTTGTTAAAGAGAAGAAATATTATATGGAAAAACCTTAAATATCCCAAAGAGCACAAAATATTAAAACTGTCTCATTGGAAAACTAAAAGATATAAAGGATCGCATAATACCATTAAATGCAATAAACAGAACAAACTATAGTACATGACAGAGAAGAAAACAGTTTTTGGTGGAATATATTACAAAAATAGTAGCTAAATGTGGCTAAATAAACTGTGCAAACAAAATAGCATTTTCTCCTTGATTTTTGCCCCTGGGGATGGCAGGACCAATCTTTAATAGAAGACACAAATCTTAGTTTCTCTTTAAGAAATAGAAAATAGTGTGCTTTACCACATTGTAGAATTACTCAGTAGCAAATTTAGCATTATTCATTAATTATTTCACACCAACATTAGTTTTCTTAAAGCATCAGGAAAAAAGAAACATTAAAGCAGTGAAGGAGAAAATGACTACTTTGTTCTACATCAATCATTTACATGCCTTCCTTAATATTTTGTAAATTTATCACCAACATAAACACTGTCACTAGGAAGGTAGATGCCTGGCTTCTTGGAGCCCTTTATTTTTTGTCCAAATTTTCATAAATTCCTGCTTAGTAAGGAATCATAGATTTCCATGCCTTCACAGACTTTCAACCTGTGTGGTGAATACTTCAACATAGTTTCTCTTAGAGTACTATTTATTTTCTTTCTTGCCATTCATTTCTTCAGTCTTGTTTTCTCAAAGTCAAATCCAAGGATTCACTCAGACACTTGAAAAAGAATCTATTAAAATTGAAGCTCAGAAATCTGCACATTAAAAGCACTTTAAGGGGGTGCCTGGGTGGCTCAGTCAGTTAAGCATCTGGCTTCAGCTCAGGTCATGATCCCAAGGTGCTTGGATGGAGCCCCTAACCCTGCTCAGTGTGGAGCTGGCTTCTCCCTCTCCTACTGCCCCTGCTTGTGTGCTCTCTCTCCCTGTCAAATAAATAAATAAAATCTTTTAAAAAAATAAAAGCACTTTAAGCCCTTAAACTTACACAGTGTTACGGTAATCATATCTCAATAAAGCTGAGAGGGTCCTTTAAACAATGGTTTTCAAAATCGGTGCACATGTAACCTTGGAGTCACACAGAACTTCCTATGGGTTCATGGGCACACCGCTATATGATAATCATTTTCTAGAACCTCAGCTTCTATACAGATTTCTTCTTAAAATTGGCTCACACCATTCTGGCTCACAGCATCCTGGCTTTTCCTTTCCAACTTCCCTTTTCTCAATCATCTTTCTCTTTCCTTGCTAAAAGAGAAGTATATTACTTGTCTGGGTACAACCAAGGCAGACAAACCAAGGCAACAATTAGAAAATGCATGGCCTCCTATGGAAGGGTCTTATAGGGAAACAAAGAGCTTTGGCAAGAGATATTGAAGGTAGCTATGCCTTTTTCCAAAGTCACCAAACAAACCCAAATCTCAGGGCAAGGTACAAGACTTCTCCTAGACGATTTCTATCCTCTCTATATCTATCATTTATTATCTGTTATCTTCCTATCTAGAGTTCAGAAGAGATAGCCACCTTGAGAACATACAGTGACATTTTTATTTGAATTGATAATGAAGTAAGCCTTATTTGACTTACTGGTTTGATAATAAGGACTGGCTTTTTACCATTTACCATAAATTAAATAAGTTAAACCTGCAGCTACAAGCTTTTGGCAAAAATACACTTATAGCACAAATACAACACAGCATGCGGGAGATAACACCCTTTGTGAGGACTTAATTTTATGAAGCAATTTTAGATATCAACTTTGTGGAAGAGCGTATATTATTTTTCAAAATTTGGGGGCATACATGAAGAAAAAATAATGAAGTACAGTACTCTAAAATTTTCAAATTATTTCTTCTAGATAAATTCCAAAGCAAAAATACAATCTGGCAAATGAGAAAGAGGGAAGTCTACAAAGGTCCCATTCAAACTCCTTTTTAATTTTTGTTATCTACCTTTGAGTTCAAGGTGAGTAGCAGAAAGTAGAGTCTGTACTGAGCCAGACACACAGGAAAGTTCTGGAGGAAACTCCAGAAACACTGTAGTATGAGCATTTAGAGAGTAATCTGTACTGACTGAATTTATCTGCATGCATGAATCAAGGTGGAGAAAAATAATGTATTAGAGGAAAATAAAAGAGAATTTCAGGGTAGGTGGCCATTTTGAAGATTGGTTCACTCAATTAAAATTCTTAATCATTCTCTTATTTCCAACTAAAAATCTGAATTTGTGAAAATTCTAAGTGGTATTAACTAGTTCTTAAAGGAGATTGTTGGCAGGTTTGGTAATTCAAAAGATAAACTATGCTAGTTCAGTTTTGATAGCATGCACATCTACTTCAAGTAGTCACCATAAATTAATTTACATATAAAGAAGTTAACTGTATAACAAAGTTGATTTTTTTAAAAGAACCTCTTAAAAATATCTTTCTTTACTGGAGTATTTTAATCACCCTATCAAAAAATCAGAGAGAAAAATATTTAAAAAACTATTTGTGAATTTAACACAGAAAAGTCCTTTTAGCATTTGCTGTTTTTGTGATTGCCTCCTAGGATTACACGTCACTGTACTCAAAAAATTCTCCAATTCAAGCCCATATTTTAAAATGTGCAAAATGCGGAGGTAGAGCATAGGATTTTATCCAAAGACAAGGAACACTATTTACATGACTGGCGTTTAAAATGGTTATCAAAAAATTCTCAGCAACATTACTTGTAGCAGGAGAATCATGAATGTCCTAGAAAAGACAATGATAACCTTAACTGACGTGAAAAATAAGATATATCAGTGTTTAATGGATTTTGTGATTTTTTTTTAAATGTGAACTGCATGTTTTATAAAAATCTCTTTTAGTCTTCTGTTCTAAAAGCTACCTCTCCGTTATTATTCCACATTAGTTCCATTTTCTGATTTGATGAGTAAAGGCCTAGTGTCCAGATGCAAATTCTGCGTTCTTCTTTTTTTTTTTTTTAAGATTTTATTTATTTATTTTGACAGAAACAGACACAGTGAGAGAGGGAACACAAGCAGGGGGAGTGGGAGAGGGAGAAGCAGGCCTCCCGCGGAGCAGGGAGCCCGATGCGGGGCTCGATCCCAGGACCCTGGGATCATGACCTGAGCCGAAGGCAGACGCTTAACGACTGAACCACCCAGGCACCCCTCAAATTCTGCGTTCTAATGTTAATCTAAGAAGCAGAATAGCTGTGAGTCTGTCATTCGCCAGCTAAAAGAAGAAGTCATGGGGCATTATTGTGAGGAGTACTGTACAAATCTAAGCAATACAAGATAATTATATGAATTGTTAGTTCTGAAAGTTAAAATTCATATGACTAAAAGAGAAAAAGCCATGTAAAGATTTGAGCTCTTTCCTGGTCAAGTGATGTTGCTAAGTATGAAATACTTTTCATTTTCTCCTAAATCACACTCAGACTTTCAAAACCTGTTCTAAATGAAGCACAGAGAGAGATGAGGAATCCCACATTTGAGTTAAGGAATGATTATCATGAAATTAGTCAATGACTCTGATATGAGTAAAAGGCAAGTTACAAGGATGGATGTGTTATTTAAGAAGTGTGGGATTAATTGTATTAACACATTTTCATATTTGAACAATGTTGACCAACGGGAGTTCAATATTCCTAAAATTAGTATTCAGGACCATAGCAGATAAATAAAAGGCTAAGGAAAGACTTAGAAGTAAAGCTATCTTGCCTCTGAAGACTGAGCAATTACATTTGCAAAGAGTTTGCATTTTTATGAATATGAAGAAATACTCCATGTGGATTAGTTTCCAAAGAAAGTTTACTTTTTAAAATATAAAAAAAGAAAACCTGCTATCTAGCTTAAGGTGCTCCTTTCATTCAAGATATAGAATTTCAATTATTTTATGATTTGAAGAATCAAAGATAATTAAAATACCTGCATCTAAACTTAATTTTCAGATGTTTGCATTATGGCTCTGCCTAAACAAAGACCAAGTATAGGGAACACATACTCTGTTATATAGTGCTTGGCACACAGTACACACTTTATAAACATGTGCTGAATGACTGAATACACAATGTCTTTGAGAGATTGTATGGGACAAGAATAAGTCTCCCTATAGATCCTCATTATACTTTCAAATATACTTAATGGCACGTCTAGTCAATGCTTTATTGGCAGTGCCTCTCAAATTTCAAGTGCAGATTTTCATTCTCCAGCTTTAGTGAACCAATTTCACAGTGTCAAGTCAGACACTGAGCTGTGTGAGAGGCAGATATTCAGGAAGAAGTGGAGACACAAAAGAAGGGGGTGGTCTGGGCAGAGGTAGTGGAGCAGAAATTCTAACCTATTCAGTTTCTCTTGTGGGCTTCTTACAGTTCTGGATGGAGTTGCTGGAATACAGTCTCAGCTTTCAAAGTCATATGTCCTAAATATCTCTCCACTTTGAAAATCTTGAAAATAGAGAAAAATGCACTGTGATAATAAAAGAGAGGAGGTGGGGATAGAGGAAAGAGCTCATAGTATGATATTCTTCATAACATTCTCCTCATTTTTTTTTCATTGCATTTTTTTCCCTCTGTGCAGCAGGGAAATGGAGAAGGTTAAAAGATATGGAATTACAAGCGTAATCTGAGAGAATTAGACAGCTGAGATTTAGTTAGGTAGATTTTTCTTAACCTGAGGTTCTTTCCATTATTTATTTTGGTAGATATTGTTGTTTACCGGACAATTCCCAACTTTCTCCTTCCTTGCTGCTTTCTGCTAGAGAGGATGGAAGGGACTCTTTTCAGTTTCCCTTATATCTAGGGGAGGCATACTGTTCATATCTGGCCAATGAGATGTAGACTTATTTTGCTGATAATGTCTGGAAAAGCTCTTGTTTTCTGATAAAAGAGACAAATATTTGTTGAATGAATGATGATGGGTGGATGGATGGATGCTTAGGTTTTATGACCAGAACAAATGGTAAAGTTGGGTTGCCAAGATTTTATTTTCCCATTCTGGAGTGATTTACAACACCAAAATGCCAGTGTAAAATACTGATGGATAAGTTACAACATAAGTTATCAATCTGTACCCCTTACCTGATAAGCATCTTGGTCAAGGTTAAGAAATAATTGAAAAGTATTTAAAGCAAGAGAAGTTTCTTATGGATTAGAACAGAAATATACAGGAACTTTGTGTGTATCTGTGGGGATGTATATTAATGCACACTTACTTATTTAAGGTATAACAAATTTATGCCATCATAGCAGTTCCTGAGAGAGTAAACTTTGAAAAGCTTCCATTGTCTCTTCTATAGAAATTATTCTCATATTGCACACGTTTCTGTATTGAGCTCTTTCCCATCCCATAAGGGACACTCCATTTTAACAATTCTCTGTATACTAAGTCAATTTAGCATTCATTCCCTCCATCCTTCCCTTTTCTTCCAGTTGGCACATATGTTACGGAGAACTTACATAATGTTATTGCAATAGGAGGGAGAGGAAGCTGTGTGGTTCTTGGACACTGTTTTTCCTCCATGACAACATCTCTTGATTCATCTGAAAATCATTTAATTCCTTGGTCATGTAATTTGTATGTATGGTAAATCACTTAATCATCATCTCTCCCTGTGGGTCTCAATTCCCAGTAACCTGTCTTTCTTTCTTATACTCTTCTTCCCTCACTACCTGACATCCACCCAGTCCATGGATTCTTCATTTAGCTTGGAGGAGAGAAAAAAACCCCAAATGATTAGATTCTCACAGATCTCTCTTTCTTACACTTGGACCACAGATTTATACTTGAATGGTATGATGCTTTATACTGTGGCTTTACCTGGGGCGACAATGATTCTGCCTTGTGGCAGAACAGTTGAGGACAGTTCTAGGGTAGAAGACAATGTGGTAGGGTGAAGGTAGCATGGAATTCTTTGAGTAATACTTGCCAATGCCATTTCACGATTTACCCAGTAAAGTTTGTTAAAAGAACTAATCATTTAATTTTTAGTTTACATTCATTAATTTTTTAATGCAATTTCTACTTTTTTGAACATTGACTATTTTATTTCATGTATGGTATATTTCATGTATGTCTGAATAGAATGCTGAAGAAGACAGACAAGGACTCTGCCCTACTAGAACTCACATTGTAGTTGGGGAGAGAGATTGTAAATTAAATAAATAGAAAAATGAAATAATTACAGAATGTGAAAATTGATATGAAGAAAGAAACAGGTTGAAGGGATAAAGGGGTGAAATCATGTTGTGTATGTGTTTTAGAACTGCTATTAATATAGCGGTTAGGTCGCTCTGCTCTCTGATTCCCGTGTAACTCTTTTTGACACATTTTTCAGCCTCTGCATAAGTCAATTTTTTTGTGCAAATCTACTTTAATTGTCAATCAGTTATGCATGTTAATTTTTTGATGTTAATAAGCATGTCTAATTTTTGATGTTAATAAGCAATGTGATCCTAAAATGTCCAGCTGCCATTTTTTTATATCCATAGCAATATTCTAAATGCAAAAGCAAAAACTAAATTTATAAAAAGACTTGTAATCATTATTTCTATTTTGTCATTAAATTACTTAAATTTTACTGAAGGCTTTCTATTGGAATTAAAATTCATTTTGCAGAAGCCTCTCTCCCTAGGAATTCCACAACTAAAAAGCGAAAATTTGAAAGCTTTAGGTTTTCAGAGATAAAAGTGATTTGTTGAATTATATTTCAATAATTACTCTTATAAATTCTACTATGAGATCAGTCAGCCATGTGTTGCCCTTTAAAAGAAACCAAAACTGCTGACAGATGTCTGCAAGCTATCAGGCAATAAGATTTTTATCAAATTACACCCTTTTGTTTTTGGCTTTGAAACTGGTTGCAGAGTCACCCTTAAGAAATGTGCCAGAGTAATAGTCAACCAATAGCTGGCCTTATAATGTACTGCAGTTCTTCCTGAGAACGTTGTGGGGTAAAAAAGAAATGCTTACATTTTTTCTGTTATGTAAGACAAAGGAAATGAGTCTAAACATTAATCTGTTATGGGTTAGCCCAGCTATCACAATTATGTTTACAGTAAACTAGTGGAGATTAGCAATTACAGAGAGACTCTGTTGGGATGTGCTGGCATTATCAATAAAGCTTGAAAGGGTTTCAATTAACTTTACATTAATGTGACATAAATAAGCCTTGGTGGTTTTTAGTATCAGATAATTATGATCAAATTTTGTTTAAACAGTACACCAGAAATCATACGTTTTATCATCTAGATAAAAGAAACAGAGAGAGCTGTTTACCATGTGTAAAGATAAAGAGCAAAGTGTCATAATACTAGCATATTTATTTTATGTGACATGTGGTTGGCAAACTAGTGCTGATATGTCCATTCTTTATTACTGGTCCTTGACGAGATAAGTGAAGAAATTGAAAGTAAGCGTTTAAGAATTGGCTCTTCCTGGGTCTCTAACCACTGACTTTCAGATTGGAAAGACATCATTGGTTCTCCTGGTTCTCAGTCCTTCAAATCTGAACTAGAATTATACCATTGGCTTTCCTGCTGATCCAACTCACCCTGCTGATCTTGGGACTTGTCAGCCTCCGTAACTGCATGAGCCAATTCCTTACAATAAATATGTTAAAAAAAAAAAAAAAAGGAGGGAGAATTTGTGCTAAAAATAAATGTGTAGTAAATACCACACTTAGAATGGACGTAGGCTATATTGGGATAATGTGGCAGCTTTTACATCAAAACCCTCAAATGTCTTAAGAGATGTACTTTTCATGAGGCCTAAACTTCAGCCACTTGCTATTGTTTCTTTATAATCTCAGATGGGGCATTCTCTTCATGGAAGGTCAATGAAAACCTTGGGCTTCATAAAAGTACATTTAGAGAAACAATGAGAAAATCTTATTTCTTAGAGCAAAAAAAAAAAAGTCAGTGAGGGCAGATACCACAAGCACTGACTACATGGATGAAGAGAATCCAAACAACTGGGATGGCCTTCTGAGCTAAAATGAGGGAGGAATGGAGAGCTATCCCCTCCATCCTTCTGTCTGCCTCCCTTTTAGCAAGGGCTTGCTGTGCAACAGGATTCAAGTCAATAGGGTATAAGCAGAAGCCTGTTGGGTTTTTTCCTGGGAGAGCTCTTGCTTTCCTTACTGAGGGGAAAGAAGCTGCTCATACCTCCCCTTTAGCCTCTACTTCCTGACTTAAACAAGTCTAGAACTGTAGCAACCACCTTTCATCCAAGGAGAAGTGCCCAGGGGCTTGCAGAGCTGAATGCCCTGAGATCATTGAGCCTCTACACGAACACCTATAGCTATTTGCTTCTCATAGAACAAAAATAACTCCTGTTTGTTTATACTTCTCTCCACCAAATATTCTACTATTTGTCCGTGAGTGAATTCCCTTCTGATCCTAGGGCACAGTAATCTCAAGAAGAAAATTTAGGTAACATACAGAGACAAAAATGGATCCCCTTATGGTCAAGCCTAAGCTCAGATAGCCACAACTGTAAATATGGAGTATACACTTAGATTTTCAAACTGAGAGAAGCGGGCAGGAGTGTGATGGAACATCTAGAAGTGCAAGGAAATGTTTTTAAAAGAGGAAGAAGAGTGAAACTGAAGATTACCACCAATCTGCTATACCAGCAAAATATCCAAAAGTTAGAGTCATTTATTCCTCCAGCAAGTATTTGAATATTTACTATATGCCAGATACTTAATTGCTATGATCTCTTGTGGAGTTCTTGATAGTTTAGGATATGATAAATTTACAACTGACAGTCACAGTAATAATAATAATAATTTAATGATTTATATAATATATATAATTTAATAATTCAATAATAATTTTTGAAGTGTATATTATGTTCATTTTTTCAAAATTTTTGTATAGAGGTTTGAAAGGAATCTGGACAATGGATCTAGTATTTATGCCCATGATTCTGGCACCCTGTAAAGAGATCATTTCCCTAAAATGGCTAAAATGCAAAGCAAGTATGAAAATCACAAAATCCATAGGAGCACTTGATTCAATCTTAGTGTCACTTTGCCACACAGACAGCTATATTTCTTGTAAATCTGGATCCTTACAGCTTATACAATTATTCAGCAGCTGTGAAAAGATTAAAAGTAAAAAACAAAAATAAAAACTACTAGCCTTTTGACTTTAAGATTTATAGACTTTTTCATCCTTATCATGAGATACGTATACCAAAGCACATGTCTTTCATCTTGTAGCACTCACACTGAACAGAAGAAAGAATTGCAAGAAATGTTTATTATTTTTTAATCTTGGTTGTATAACACACTCATTAGTCTATCTGTTAAATGGTGTATCTGTTAATTATTCACATCTATTTTAGATTGCACTCTCTAAAAAGGCAAAGACCATATTTGAATGTCCAGCTTACTCCCAGAAGCACTGGTATACTTACTTTTAAAATGAGGAAACTGATTACCCATAGTCTCAAAAATATAAGACCAAGAAATTAAGTAAGTTCTTGATAACTACAGAGCTTATTATGTAGTACAAAATGTATCTAGAATCTTCAGTGTTATTTTCCTCCTTTATTTTGCTATCATTTTGTTTTATTTTGTTGTTTTGTTTTTTTCATCTCCAGCAAAATGTAGAAAGGAGAAAGAGATAAACTGTCAGTTCATTTTACTCCATGATCAATCTAGTGGAAAATATATAGAAGATTAAAGACTGTGACTCCAGCAACGCGGTGACTGGCTGATAGATACTGGGGAGGGTATGTGCTCTGGTAAGCGCTGTGAATTGTGCAAGACTGTTGAATCTCAGATCTGTACCTATGAAACAAATAATGCAATATATGTTAAGAAAAAAAAAAAAAGAAGAAGACGAAGAAGGTAGCGGGAGGGGAAGAATGAAGCAGGGGAAATCGGAGGGGTAGACGAACCATGAGAGACGATGGACTCTGAAAAACAAACAGGGTTCTAGAGGGGAGGGGGGTGGGAGGATGGGTTAGCCTGGTGGTGGGTATTGAGGAGGGCACATTCTGCATGGAGCACAGGGTGTTATGCACAAACAATGAATCATGGAACACTACATCTAAAACTAATGATGTAATGTATGGGGATTAACATAACAATAAAAAAATTTAAAAAAAAGACTGTGAAAGTTCTTAGATAACATAGGGTTTTAAATCACTGCTACATTTCCTGTTCTCTGTGAGTTTGTGTGTGTATAAGGCGTATGTGTGCATTGGTGGTGGGTGGGATTCAATAGCATGTAGTTGTGGTTTCAGGGGTCATCTGAAAATATACTTCAAGTCACTGCGACGCAAGAGGCATGGAAGCTTTCAGTCATGACCTTGACTAGATCAGAATCATCTTTTAGGCATTTCCTATTGTTTATATTTTAATACAAAATTTAAACCCATCTGCTTGATTGCTGGGTACTTGCCTGGACTAAAATACACAGCTTTACATCTTGTGAAAGTGACAGTGATGGAGTATTACAAGACTTTTTGTTTTATGAAATTTAAAACCAGATGTGTGAAAAAAAGAAGTAAAAGTGGAGGAAGGAAAGATGAAGTACGTGAAGCTAGAACCAGGCTCTACAATTCTTGTGCCCTTTATAAACAGTGTCTATGAGTGGAGCAGCTTTATATGCTTCTCCGTTATGTCTCCTCACTGTGTTCATATAGCAGGATTGGTAGCCATCAGAGTGAGGAAATGGGAAAGGCGATGGCTTATAAAACAGGAAGCTATGTTAAAACCTCCCTTGGGATCACCTCGACAGAGAAAGGCATGTTATATTTTCTGCCATGTCAAATCAGAGGCCTCTATTTTGTGCCATTACCTTTAGCCAAGAGGTAGGACCTCCCTTCTCTCTATTCATTATATCATGTTCAGTTGACATGCTTGTCAGGTTGGTACAATGGAAAGAGATGTGATAGAAGTCACAAATTTAAAATAGAAAAAAAATCATATTTTTCTCATTTTAGATATTCCTTTGTTACCTCTGCTCACATGTACTGCTTTTCCTCTTTCTCAGATGTTCTCTGTGAACCTATATTCTGACTACTGCTAGTTTAATGCCTTTCAAACAATACTTAGGTCATTTTTTATAAAATTATTTCTAAATTTAGTTGGAAAACATAAACTAATGCTAAGTAAATAAAATTAGCCAGTAACTATCCAATTACTTTCAGATAGTACAGAATATTTATATTTTTAATAAAACTGATAACTAAAGCAATCAAGGATGACTTGAGCTGAGAGAGAATACAAATTTTTAAATGAAATTCATTCGAATCCCAAAATGGATTCAGGAAGGTTCAGCTTCAGTTTAGACTAGGTGCAAGTCAAAGGTCATTTTGCATTGTACAATATTAGAACTTTCACACACTGCCTGAGTTATTAATTATTCCAGAAAAGTTCTTTAGGTGTAAGAAAAATATAATCCCCAGAACCACTCTAAGAGCCCACATTGCAGACACCGTGCACAATTTGTACTTAATTACAGCAACATATGGATGGTTGGCCCAACTCTGAGTATCCAGATATGCTTGCCCTTTCTTTTGTGCTTATTCTTTATTACTATGGTGCATGTTGGTTTCTAAATGATGCCTGGTTCTTAGTGCATTAACTTGTCATTTAGAGGAAGGCTGAGTGCTGACTTCCTAGAAAAAGTTTGTTGGTAATTAAATTGGAAGACCATTATAGTCTATTTATAGCTTACTGAAACTCATCTTGGGAATACAGGCCCCTGAATGCTATTGCAGGGATTATAACAGGAGTACATACTGATTCTGAGTTCTGGGTAATGTTTATGGTCATCTGTCCTTTTAAACTGAGATACTGCAGGTATTACTTGTTAAGTCACTGCAGATCACGGTGGCATCATATGAGAACAGAGGTTTAAGAAAAAAAAAATCCCACTCTGCTCTGGACAAATCTAAATATGCAGTGACAATGGCAGAGAATTACAAGATTTATGCAGAAATGTCAGGCCTGCTTCATTCCTCCCTCACTATGTGTATAAACATGCAAACTTGAGCACAGACTGCTGGGTATATTCCTAATGTCCCTCTGAATTACTCTCCAACTGTAGGCAATGTAGGTACCGTAGTCTCTGGTGCCTTTAAAATATGCATCCTCATACTTGGTAAAACTGAAATTAGTTTGTTGTGAAATGGGGGTGGGGTGGGGGTTGGAGGATGCAGAACATTATGTGTACAGCTTTATATTCCTCCATAGTATTTATCCAGGAGGATTTCTCTAAAATTGACAGACGCTAATCCAGAGTGGTCTACTAATATCTGAACTATTCCAACACCAATTATGCACTTTCCTGAAAAATAATAATAATAACAAAAAATTCTAGGCACATGAAACCACTTCTTTTCATTCATAATGTTCCTTATAATTTCAAATTAAGTTGAAATTGGAATATTCCAGTTTAATGTGGTTGACAATTACCAGTTGGCTTACTGATGCTGATAAAACCAGAGTTAAAGTACCTGTGAATATTTTGTAATAGTTATAGTCCATGAGAAAACTTCTTGTAGCCATAAACCCACCCAAGCACATTTATAATATACCCATTCTCTGATGGCATTGTCTATTAGATTAATTTTATTTTAGCTCTTAAGTTATATAGAGCCATCTTTGTTGGTTGTATAACTCAGTTTAGAGGGCACAGAAAGAAGTAAAGACAAGAGAGGCCATTTTATGGAGAAAGGTGTTTTGACATCATAGAGCAGTTCTTTGTGGAAGAGGAATTTCTCCTTTGGGAAAAGAGGTGACTACAAACAGATGGCCTTTGCTAAGTAAAATTGACAGGTCTACAGGTAATGAGTTGTTTCTATAAAAGAGCGTTTTCCCACTGGGGTTTTAGCACATGGGGCCTAATTATTCCTGACATATTGCCCATTTCGTACACTCACAATATTATGGCCAAATAGGAAAAATAATTATACAAACTGTTAGCACAAAACTCAATGGAAACAATGCAGGCTATAAAAACATACCAGAGAATGGGTTCTTTTTGAACACAGGTCCATCTGTTCTTTCTAATTTTGCAAGTGGCAAAGGCCAAGTACTATTACAACAAATTCCTAGGGATGAGATAATTTTTTTTTCCCTTGTACTTTTAACTTTTGTTTTACTAGAGTTTACTTTGTAAAAGTAAACAAGTGATTGGAGCTTAGAATATTTTTCACTATTCAGATTCTATGGCTGTAATGTCTTGTCCTAGACACATATATTATTTGTTTTGGTAGAAGCTTAAAAAGATCTGCATATAGGTCATCTTAGGTTTTAAATAAATGTTCATTAGTCAAATGAAAACTTTATAAGCATTCCACATATGGCACATAGCTGTGCTTTTATTTACATATTGCATATAATAAACATACTTCAAGAAGAAAGACTTTTAGAAGAATATATTTCCAGATAATGTCTCTTGTTCATAAAAAGCATCAGAATATTTGTGTAGGATGTCTAACCTCAGATATTGTGTGCTATAAAGCACACTTAGTTGCATGTACACATGTGACATCCCTGTAAGATATTTTTTAGTAAGATATCTTCATGCATGGCTCATGTGAATCAGCCTCATGAATTTACAGGCATTTAAAAGCAATATGGACTTAAGGATCACCTTGAAATTCATTTTTTTTTTATTCAATGCTACTCATTCAAACAATTTCTTAATTTTATTTCTGGTTAGCAAGTTCTAGCTCTGGGATAAAACACACACATCCAGATGTTCCTTCAGCACAAGAGTGCTGAACTAGGGCCGTATTATTTTTTGTTCAACCACCTGTGTATTAGCATCTGTTTTCAATTTTACATATGCAGTTTTCTACATTGATTACCATCACTTCCATTATTTTACAAACTACAATAACGTAGCAAGCACAAGACTCTTACCTCCCAATTTTCTAGATTAGTTTATTATAAAAATATACCAGTGTTTGCAGGAATCTAGTATCTTCTGTCTAAAGAAAGATAATTCAGTCAAACAAGAACTTTTTATTCCAAAAATAGACTCATTAGACCTAATTACATTACAATGAATAACATTTAAAAATAACATTTTTATGGATAATAAAAATTAAATATGGCCATTATAGAAAATTTAGAAAAGAGAACCACCTATGTTTCCCCTCAGTTTCTCCTGTATGTTTGTATATGCCAGTATATATACTTAATACTTAAATATATATACTTAAGTATATATGTTATACATATACTTTATATATACATTATGATATGTTTGTATATATATATGTATATGCATTTTACAAAATTGGGAGACATATCTATATCCTGCTTTTTTTACTTAAAATTTATCTTGAACATTTCTGTATAATTAAGAATTATTGTTAAGTCAGAGGATATTTCTGTTTACAGGAAGAAGCTCGTGGTTTTGTCAGTTATCGTGAAACTTCACTGTAATGTTAATTTGACACTAGCAGAAGTATCAATACTCAATAAACCACAATACTAATACTTAGTCATACTATAAAAACACCAACACAAACTAGAAAGCAAATATAATAACTTCTATAAGCAGCTTTTTTTTTTTTGACACAAGACCTCCTTTGACATAATTCTTACTGGGTGCCCAGTGATCTGGCCTTCTGAGGTACACAAACCTCTATTTCTCCTTAGGGCAGGCTAAGTGAGCAGCTCTGAAGTTGAAGGATTAATGTTTTCGTGCTTTAGATTTTGCAATAATGATGATAAACTTTATAATCTAATTGTATGTAAAGTTGATTATCATATGCAAATGTCTTGGGCCACAGATAGTCTAGAATTCTCTCTGCTTTAGCCACGTCTATTTCAGCATAAAATTAACTACAAAGTGGTTCCATAAACATTTATTGTGCACCTACAATAAGCCAGGGAATATCAGAGAATTGGAACATAAGGGTGTACAAGTATCCCTTTCTTCAGGAATTTAATCCTGCAAGGGAGATGCCAGAGGAAACAAAAATCAATGCTAATGCAATTTGATAAGCAATAGAGATCTGTACAAAGTGCAAGAACACAGATGAGGAAGAAATTTATTCTGCCTGAGGGTTGGAGTTGAAGAGTATAAGTGAGAGAGTGATATTAGAAAAAAAGTACTATGTGAATAGAACATTAAAGAATGAAAAGGTTTTTCCAGGCAGAAAAGGGGAAAGCAGGAATGCAGAGGGCAAAGATGTAGAGTCCTGAGAATGCCTGCAATCTAAAGAAATGACTGGTAGAACAGTAGTTCCCATCAAGTATTTTAAAGAAGAGAACTGCTTTGATCAGGTCAGCCTTTTAAAAGACATTTCTAGGTTGGGCGGGGGATGTGGAGTTATTTCTCAAGCAAAATAGCACTTAGTGATACTTCATATGTTAAAAAAAAAAGTTGAAGAAAATTCAAGGGTTTTGAGCTCAGGCAATAGTGTGGATGATGCTCCTTCTATAGGCAATAGGGATACATGTGTCTATTACTTACCGAAGTTGTTACTTCATATCCCTTGAAAAGAAAGATTGTTCTAGTTTTTATATAAATGTAATAAGCTAACATATTCAAGGGTTGCCATTAACAGAGTATCCAAACATTAACCTTGAAATGAGACCTTAATTAATTTTCTAATAATCGTCCCACATTTATGAGCATTCCTGGAATTAGGGTTTAGCTCTAATTATAGGCAAATAAGAGATATTCCACAAACAGAAATTTAAAGAAACAAATAAGCTAGCATAAAATTCTAACTCCAGTGATCTGCTAATAATGTCTAGAACAACCACTTTAACTTCAAAGAAAAAAAATGTTTTGTAAAGAACTCTTTAAAAAAAAATATGTATAAACACACACACATACACACACAGAGTAAATCCTACTAGAGTGTCTCATTGGAGAGTACACCAGCCTAGGAAGCTTTTAAAAAATGGACCATTACTGTACTTCTATTGTTATATCAGACACTTGAAGAAAGAGTGAGAGGAAGACTGTCTTATTGAGCTCCCAACTGTACATTCTTTGACTCAAAGGAAAGGAAAAGAATCTTTTTGTTAGCTTGCTTTTTAAAAATCTACAAAACTATAGGGTTATTTCCTTTTCTTTGTGCATAGACAAAGCAGCCATTTGCTGAAATAAACCTTTGAAAGACAACTTAGTAGCCTATTTGGAGAATTACAACTACAGGGTAGAGTGAACTGATTAGAGGGGTATATTAGTATCTGCTTGAAGGACTTTTTCATTGTAATTTTTAGTCTCTACAGGTCTATCCTGTAATTCTCAAAACTTGTCTTCATTTTTAGAGATAACTATCTATAGTAATTCTAACCCTAGTAATATGCTTTTTAAAAAAATGAACAACTTCCTATCCTATAGAGTATCTTAACATTTATTCACTTAGATATTGTTCATTTGGATTTATTTCATCCCATAGTTCTTTGGTGGGGAGCAGGGGTAAATGTTATATTTGAGTACACTGCCATAAAAAAAAATCCTTTAATAAGCCTATGTATAATCTGGAGGCACCATAGAAACACATGTTAAAAAAATGTATTTTTTAAAAAAATTTTTAAATTAACATATAATGTATTATTTGTTTCAGAGGTACAGGTCTGTGATTCGTCAGTCTTACACAATTCACAGCGCTCACCATAGCACATACCCTCCCCAATGTCCATCACCCAGCCACCCCATCCCTCCCAACCCCCCAAAAATGTATTTCTTAGTGGAATATAAACTAGTATATTCGAATATCTCTTTGGCAAATTGTAGCTTTATTTACAAACAGTAATAATCTTTATTATGAAATATTCTAAGGAAATAACAACACTTAAAATGATGAATATATTAACTCTGATTGCTGTTTTACCATAACTCCCCAGTTAGTTTCCATTGGTTGCAACCCAAGAATCCCCACACCCAAATACCATTGCCTCACATGACAGAAAATGTCCTCGCCTGCACATTTGTTTATTTATTTTTCAAAGATTTTATTTATTTGTTAGAGAGAGAGTGAGCACAAGCAGGGGGAGCAGCAGAAGCAGAGGGAGAAGCAGGCTCCCCGCTGAGCAGGAGCCCAACACGGGGCTCGATCCCAAGACTCTGGGATCATGACCTGAGCCAAAGACAGACACTTTACCAACTGAGCCACCCACGTGCCCCATCTCACCTTCACATTTACACAAAGAGCAACTTAGTTTCTGAGAGTTCATAATTTTATCTATTGAACTATAAAAAAAAGGGAGAAGGATTTTGAAGTCTTTTTTGAAGTCTTTTATTGGATTTTGATGTTGATTTATCAGTTATTTCTCCTTGCTGTTTAGATCAGAAACTGTTACTTGCCTTTGAATTTATTAAACTAAAAGTAGTCTGAAACATCTGATTTTTTAAAAGTATATATATCATTTAATCTTCCTGTCCTCTATTATCCCTTCATCTGACAATGCCTGTATGTTGTCTTGGCTTTGGGAATCTTCCTGTCTTCCATTGAATATAATCTTGGAGAACTGTTAATCAAAGCCCCCCACTCTCTACTATCCACAGGGAGGGAAAGTGATGTTTTTTCTCTCAAAGATTCTTTCTGAATCTTGACTGAATCAACACCTGGGCTGAGAGTGGCTGGAGCCATCTTATCTTGTCGACAGTACTCTGAAGACCATGTCCATTAATCCAATTTCTAATATCTCTGTAGCTTCTCCGATTCTAGTATTTCCTCAGTCTTGGCTGTTCAGTTTAAACTTTCTTTTGGATTCTGCAAACCACATCGTGTTCTTCTAATTCACTCCTTCTTAAACTAAATTAGCAGAGTCAGAGTTTCCATTGATTGAAAAAACAGTAACTGACACAGTGCGGGAGCAACTGTTGGTTCTCCACCAGATTTAGAACCCCTTCCACAGAGTAGAGTTGTTGTTGGAAAATGGCTCTATGTCAGAAATACAGTTCTCAGTTCCCCTTGTATCCAGCAGAGCCATGTATCTGGCTAGCTGAATGAAGTGAACATTTATTGAAGGCCTTTGGCCCTAGTAGTAGAAAAGATTTATTCTTCATGTCTGCATGGATGAATAAGAAGCATGCTTTTCTTTTCTTCTTTCCTTCTCTTGTCTACTGGCTAGATGTTGATACTCAGAGTGACCTTTGAAACAATGTAGTGAAAACAGAAGAGCCTTTGCCAGCCTGGGCCATGGCCACATGGAGTAGAGACCTCCTCACATTGGACTGATGTGAGTGAGAAGTCAACATTTTTGTGTTAAGCCACTGATTTTTGGTATTGATTTTTTTTCATGTGCTATCTACTGTTACTTGCTACTAATACTGCTAGTAACATTAACTGAATGTTTTCAACATCAGTAATTTTTCACTTATGATATTGACTGATCTCAAGGGAATTTAGTAACTCTTGATACACTGGCATTAATTACAAATCCATATCTTTAAGCCTGATTCTTTAGTCATTTATGGAACTGCTGAATCTATGGGACAAAATAAAATCTTTTTACAACACAGGAGTAGAGATAATTTGCTGGTACACTTTGTTAGTACAAGGAGCCAAATTTCTCCTTTAAAAGTGGAGCAAAGGTCCTAAAAAATATGCTTAAATTTAAACTTTCAAATAGCTTAATGAGTGCTTTTCAGAAGTCATCTGAAAAGCTTGCAAAAAAGCATTGATAATGAATAGGGTCAAAGACCCTCAAGAAATGTTTTCTGTATAGTTATCAATCAATAAATGCTTATTTAAATGTATCTATAAGGCAAATGCAAAAAAACAAAGCAAAACAAAACAACAAACTCAACAAAGTGGGACAAAGGAACAAAATATATTTTGTAAATTAGAGACAAGCACGCTGAAAAAGGAGAACTTTGACATTCTAGGCACCCGGAAACAACTTATTGCAATGTAAAGGAGACTGTAATTGGTCTTTCAGGTTTTTACCACCATGAAAGTTTTAACAATCTTGGAAAAATCTCATTGACTAGAGTTTATAGGACTAAGAAGTCACAGAATATTGGGGTTCTGTGAGGTGTTCTTTGAGATAAGACAGAATTTCAGTGTTCTGATCCTAGACATCTTTCAGGAAATCCCATACCTGTCTTTATTTTTCTGTCCTCATGCCAAATGAGAGCTTGCCCAGGATCTTTGATGATGCTATTGTGATTGGAATTATGAAGTTCTAGGGATGAAGGTGGTAGGAGTTTTTAATTTCTGACATCATGGAGAAATGGATAGAATTACATCACAGGTCCTTTCCCAGTGAACTGGCTCTTGGAATTTGCAAAGGCAGATTAACTCAAGTGCAAAGGCAATAAGACCAAAGAGGGTACAGCAACATGTCATGTAATCAAATTCACTGTTTTAAACCACAGGATATAATTATGAGCTTATAGTATGACACTTCTATTTCACACATCCGATTGACCTGAAATTGATCGATACTTGTGATATCCTGAAGATAGGCAGTCTGAATAGCATAAATAAAACATCTATTTGATGATAACCCTATTTGCTAAATCACAGGTTTTTATTACCTTCTCTGAATGAAAATAACATTCCTTTTTATGTATATATAACAGAGCAAGGAACACAAGGCAACAGAAACTGCTAAGTTGTTGAACTTCAAGGGATGCTTTCAGAAAGGGAAGGATATGATGACCTTCATAAAGATTTTAGTATCTAACTGATTGTCTGCAGGAGCAAGCTAATCAGTAGGGGAAGCTCTTGTATTTAAGCCAGACACTGGATAGAACTGCAGCCCTGGAAAATATATATGTATTCACACACAGATACCCCTCTTCCACAGAAGACTTTTTTTTTTTTAATGACAGAAAAGTTATTTGAATTGAGATTTTTGCTAATTGAACCTGTCTGAAATAACAATAACATAATGGATATGGAGTCATCTGGAATAAAACATTATTTATATGACTTCATTTGAATTCTAGCAAAGTGTAACATTTTTAAATCAAAGAAAAATATCTCCGATCGAACTCACACAGGAGAGACAGGTCACTATCCAGCTAAGTCCAACTAGGTGAGCAGACCACTAAATAGTTCACTCATATTTTTCACTGTTTTGCTGGCAGAAATCATGCCATTTCCCCCCTTTTATTGCTCAGGATAATTAACTTGCTCATCACCAAGTTGGCTGGCTTACTAATACAATATTTACAATAATACAATATAATATACAATAATACAATACAATAATACAACATTACAAGATTTTTCAGGCAAATGACACCAAATTTAACTTTGCAGGTTCAGACAAAATTAACAAGTCAGTGTAAGGAGGCTCCCAATCATTTTAGAGAGCTTTCTAATGTTGCATATATGTCTTTGAGAATAGAATATTTAATACTATACTATCCACTAGACAAAAGTAGTTTCTATTCAATAGCTGTCCATCTTCCTATACTCAGGGGAGAGCAGCACTTCTTTCCAAAAAATGAAGAGAATATCAATGGGGCTAATCTCTTCAAAGTGCTTAGAGCTCAAAGCAATTGCCTGCAGTTGTAAAAAGTCCCCACCCTCATTATCTCAGCAAAAGAAAAACGACCAAAATGTAAAATACTGCCTGGCTTTTGAGACAGAAATGCTCAAAAGAAAGTTAAAATAAACATTCACTAACTCACTTCTGAATTAAACACTTTGAAATTTAATTTACTTCTTTAGAATAAAAGAGTCAAATTATGAGCCTATCCTTTCTTGATACAAAATGAGGAGTTAAAGTGGAACAAAATTAAACTATCTTGGTCTGCATCAAAAAATAGATTGATTTACATCTCAGATACTGCTATAGTCCAAGAAATAATGACTTTTACAATATAATCAGACATGCCCAAGGATTTCAAATTATGAGTTACATGATACAACTAGGTTTTTTTCTACACATCTTATTTTATATGACAATTTACTCACAGTGTTCTAACCTACAAAAAGATAGAAGTTTCTGGAAACCACTAATAAAAAAATTGGAACACATCTTACAAAACCATGATTATTTAGTTTTAAAGTGATGTAAAATATGTAATTGTGATATCCTAAAGGCATAATCATTCTGGTGAAGTAGCTGCATTTGGTGTAACAACACTTGCTCAGGCTGACTTGTCACAGTTTGCCATGATTTTGATTTCTCACCAGTAGCAACACATCATTTAGAAGTTTGCTGGTAACTGAGTCTAGACTTACCTGGGGGGCTCGTTTCCCTTTATTCTCAGGCAATTCACCCAGCATAACTTTCCTCAGCCAAACTCCCTCACAAGCCACACAGAGTAAATATTAAAGAGGCAAATCAAGCTACCACTCACAATATAAACTTGATACAAAGGATTACCAGCATGAGGGAAGATGAGTATGCATCTTGAGATGCTGTAGACACTGGCCCGGGAGATCTACTAGATCAGGATTTTCCAAACTGCAGCTTGAAACCAATAATTGGGTCATAAAAAGTAATGTAGTACAATGTCGAAAATGATATATAATGTATATCATATATCATATAAAATGATAAATATATAATATATATTACATGTGTATTTATATACGTGTGTACACACACACATAAGATACGTTTAAGATTGTGTTTCAGGGTTGTGATATAAAACGAATTTCCTACTGTGGGTTGTTTTTAAAATAAAGTTCTGACGCCTCTGCTTTAGCTCAAATTCTTTCTGATGCTTTGTTTTTCCCTTTCCAACCCAAAGCAATATTCCTCCAGTCTCTCCCCAAAATTCCAGGAGTAGATACTCTCTGCCTCCTGAGTTACTTTCATATTGCTCGAGTTAGAGCCATTTCCCTACTGTCTAGTTCTTTTTCTTTCCCCTTGCCTTCCTTCCTTCCCTCCCGAACACACACATTGGCAGCCATGTGCGCAAGGGAAAACTGACACCTGTCTGATATAAAAGTAATTATTCCCTTTTCTAGGGCCTCATATTGAGATGTTCACATGACCCAATCCTGGCCCAAAAGACATGAGGGAAGTCTACTTGGGACTTTAAGAAACAGTGTTCTCTCTTCCAGGAGCCACAGGAAGAGACTGTCTCATCACTTCCCTTGGTTGTTTTCTTCTTGCAATATGATCTGTGGAGATGCAAGAGTCATTTTACTGCTGACTCTGAGGATGGCAGAACAAAGGGAAAGAAAGAACCCGATTCCTTAAAAACACCTTAGGTTTGCTCAGTCACCCAATCTGAAGGCAGTCCTACCTGGGACTTTCTCTTATGTGAGATAATAAGGTTCCTTTTTGTCAGTGCCACTTGGGTTTTCTCATACTTAGAGCCAAAAGCGTCTTAACTAATATATTAATCAATGAACAAGAATAATTAAGAACTCTTAGAAAAACAACATTAATTAAATGGTACTTAAATTACCTAATATTAAAACATAAATAAACACCCTTATCATAGAGTATAACTAGCAAACTAATTGAAAGAAAAATTAATGGAGTGGAGTATATAGTCTACTAACATAGACCATATATAAAGTTTATTATATACTACATAGTATACATAGTAAAGACAGCATCACAAACACTGTCATATTTCACCTAAATGCTGCAGGAAATATGCTTGAGATTGCATTTTGTCACATATATCCAATTCATCAGCGGATTCTGTTGACTCTATTTTCAAAATACATCATGGTGTTTTAACAGCTTCTCAGTTGTCTTCTAGGTCCACTGGCATAAACAGGGTGTGGAGGGGCAATTGGAACAGTTTGCCTTTTGGGGGACAACTGATTAATCACTGATGTTTAGAATTGCTGTAAGTATGGTGATGGTTTTATTACCTTGAAATTCTCTGCAGAAAATGCACCCCATTGCTCTCTGAAAGCCCCACTGCCTTGGTCTAAGTTTAATTCTGTGTGATAACAGGAACATCTTCACTGTTCGCTCTGCTTCCACTCTTGCCTGGATAGAGTGTTTGTTTATAATAGTTGCCAACTGTTCTTTTTTTTTTTTTTTACGATTTTATTTATTTATCTGAGAGAGACAGAGACAGAGACAGAGAAAGAGAGAGCGCACAAGCAGGGGGAGTGGCAGGGAGAGGGAGAAGCAGGCTGTCCTCTGAGCAGGGAGCTGATGTGGGGCTCTATCCCAGAACACTGAAATCATGACCTGAGCTGAAGGCAGAGGCTTAACTGACTGAGCCACCAGGTGCCCCAAAGATTTTATTTATTTATTTGTCAGAGAGAGAGAGAGAAAGAGACAGAGAGAGCACAAGCAGGGGGAGCTGCAGGCAGAGGGAGAAGCAGGCTCCCTGCTGAGCAAGGAGCATGATGTGACTTATCCCGGGACCCTGGATCATGACCTGAGCTAAAGGCAGATGCTTAACTGATTCAGCCACCCATGCTAACTATTTTTTGTTTGTTGGTTTGTTCCAATGAAAATCAAGTTCCATTACTTCACTGTTTAAAATGGTCCAGTCTTTTTGTCATACTCAGATAATATTTAGCCTCTTTACCATGGCCTAGGGGGAGTTTCATAACCTAGCTCCAGCTTATCTCTCTAAAGTTATTTCATGCCCATCTCTGCCTTATTCATTCTGCTCTAGTCACATGGATATCTTTGATCTTATTGTAACTTAAGGTCTGCCCTTGGAACCCTCTTCCCAAAATGGTTTTTCCCAAGACTTGGCATGACTTACATCCTCAATTCATGAAGGTTGCTCTTTTTCAGAGGTCTTCCCTGAACATCTTACCTGAAATATCAACTCTCTACACCCACTCACTCGACACACCTAGCATAGCTTTATTTTTCTTATACCATTAGGCATGTCTTGTGTGTGTGTGTCAGTGTGTTTTGTGCATGTGTGTGTGAGAGACACAGAGACAGAGACGGTCGGAAACTTAATTTTCTTCTTCTCCCATTAGAATATAAACATGGGAGGATAGAGACTTAAGCCTTTTTACCATGTCGACATGGATTATCTTGTGAATACTCACAAAAAAACATAACAGGTACTGTTTTGTTATCCTCATTTTACAGAGGAGGAAATTTAGGCACAAGAAAGATTAAGGAACGTGCCCAAGGTTAGAGAACTAATAAGTGGTAGAATATGGATTCAAAACCAATCCCTGTCACCCTGGAGGCTGCCTTCTTAACTGCTCTACTGCCTCTGTATATAATTAAAATGAAAAGGGCCCAATGTAAAGTGTAAAGTACTCTATTATTAGAACACCGTAGGACATAAAGTTGGACGGGGGTATCATTAGGATATAAATATAAAATGTAAAATACTATATATATGTGTATTATTTTTATTATTTTTAGTAATATACATAGTAATTTTACATTATACATATAATTAGAGTAATTTTACATGTTTTCATAAGAAATATAAAATATTTTAACTCTGATTTGTGTGATTTCATATGATTTATTTTTCTTTTATGTAATTTCTACATTGCTTTTTTTGAAAATGTCAGCAATAATCACATAAGACATTTAGAATAAGAAAATATACACATCTTAAAAAATAATGCCGCCTGTGGGCATAATAAAAGGAATATAAATATTATTGTGATTGAGAGCATCACTAAAGTACCTTTTCCTTTCCCACTCCAATTGGAACTGCCTGAGGAGTAGACACAAGAATTATAGGGATGGAAATCAAAATATCACCTTTATGGAAATAAAGGCAAACTTAAATATATGACATGAATATGCAGTCTCATCAGTGTCCTACTAGTTCCTACAATTACTAGAGCCTACCCAAACAGTTATTGACAGAGTCGCAACAACTCAGGCTTCTGCTAGTAGAGTAGTCTGCAGGCAGCCATAGATGAAAGAACTGTGTAGTCAGAGGATGGACTTTTCCAAGGAGAGGGCTGCTGGAGAAGTTATTCACTGGGACTTGTTCAGTTCCTTCTGAACTCCAGTTAAGCAAGCCACCCCTTTCACAGGTTAGAGGGGCAGAGATGGAGTAAAGAGGGGCTATGAATATTCTAGGTCTCTTTCTTCATGCAAAAGTGAAGGCTAGGGGATTAAGTGTTAACCTTTCGTTAAGTATTAATTCCGTCTTTAACTTGGCTTCAGATGAATCATCTTTACTTGCCCTCCCTCTCCTTTCTTTTTGGCTCATTTTGGGAAAAGCTGTGTAGGATGTAGGGTTGGATGTAGAAAATCATTAGGCTTAATCTAGCAAACTACAATAAGGAGTTTAAAAGATACTAGTTCTTCATTGTTTCCTATCACTGTTATTTATTTGCTTGTTGTTTTTTTTTTCTCTCTCTCATGTATAAGGATATTCTTACTCTGCCTTTTTTATATTGCAAAAAACATTATGTATTTACTTTAGAAAATTTAGAAAATAGGGTAAACACCTCACAGAAAATGCCTATACACATTTTGGTGGCTATAATGCCAGGTTTTTCATGTACATTTGTGTTAGTCAGGGTCCTGGCAGGAAACATAGAACCCATATCCAGATGGGAATTTTAAAAAGACTGATTAATGAAGGGACTATTTACAGAAGGGGAAAAATAGAGGAAAAAATTAAGGAAATAAACACATAAATTAGGAGCAGTAGAAAATGATCATCCACACAAGGCTTGAAGGGCCAAAGGGTGGAAATGACCTAAGTGGTACCCGGCTAAGAACTGGAGCCCCGGAAGTAGGGCTGCCTGATGGGGGCTATAGCTGCCAACAATGCAGCCATCACCACAAATGCACCTAAGGTAGGATCAGAAGGAATAAATGTCCCAATCTCTCCTCCTACCCTCTCCTCTTCTGTCAGTGCCTCTCGTTGGTCAATTCCAAATATAAGTCAATGGGCAAGTCAGCTTTCCCAGGGGAATAAAGGATGGCACAGAAGAGCACAGAATGAACGAGTGGAGGGACAGAGCCAATGGAGAATGACCTTCCCCTATCATCCATCCATCTATCTATCTTTCTATCTATCATCTACCTATCTATCTATCTATCATCATCTATCATCTATCTGGATACTCATTGTGAAATCATGTCCTATACTCTGTTTTGTCACTATTTTAATCTTCAATAGCATCATGAAAATCTACCTTTGTACTTCATTACATACACATTTATGACATTTTAATGGTCACATGGTATTCCATTGTATGAGTTATTTAAGCAAGTCTTAAGCTCACACAATTTATTTTCAAATTGTCTTTAGTTCATATCTTTTCATGATTGCTGTTCAGGGATGCCCTTTTGAATTATTTTTGACTATTATTTTATAATTAGTATGAACAGTGTTCTCTTTATCATTCAGACTGAAAATGAGAATCTAATAATTTCATCACATGAGAAATCTAATTGACTTTGAATTGTAGCAAATATGGCTTTGCGTGGGCGCCTGGGTGGCTCAGTCATTAAGCGTCTGCCTTCTGCTCAGGTCATGATCCCGGGGTCCTGGGATCGAGCCCCGCATCGGGCTCCCTGCTCGGCGGGAAGCCTGCTTCTTCCTCTCCCTCTGCCTGCCGTTCTGCCTGCTTCTGCTCTCTCTCTCTCTCTGTGAAATAAATAAATAAAATCTTTAAAAAAATATGGCTTTGTTAACACAACTTCAACCTTTATTACTGATAATAGCAGAGCAATATTTTAATCTGGTTGACTAAGATATGATGAGACTATTGAGTACTACTGTCAACACAATATCATCATAGTATAATCAACTAGTTGTTCTAAACTCCAAAGCTGGGACAAGCCTTTCTTACAAGTAGCAATGTTTAATTGCATTTACAACTTCAGGAAGGAAAAAAAAAAAACCAAAAACAGAAAAGTTACAGGATATTTTGGGTCTAGGCAGAATGGAGGTGACAAATCTAGAAATATAACTGAGTTCAAATGTCTCAAAACAAGCTGGAGGTCAACTATGGCAGAGGAACAAAGTTAGTGTAAAATATTTTAAAAGAAAAGTCATTTTTGCTCATGAAAAACCCAGAGAACTAAGCATTAGAAGGTATGCTGGTGAAATGAATGATATTAAGATTGATGAAGTATCATATAGATATAGGATATTATTCTAATAGGCCTCTTATGTTGAGATGAGGTCTCTGAGCAGTTTCCCATTGTTTCATTGTTCCAGAATGCATAGCAAAATACTCCAAAATTCTCACTGATATAATTTTTACCCTACAATGAAAACACTTTCCCCATGTAACCTTACAGAGAAGCAAATACCTTCAAGGAGATTCTGAAAAACAAACCAAACCAATTTAATCATAAAATATTGTTGTTAGTCTGATAGTAGTAAAAGTTAAGCACCTCTAAATATTATTGATGTCAAAATGTCTCTGTATATGTTTTCATAGCAGTAATGAGGGGCAAATTGTCTATTGATATGAAAGTGGAGCGTAGCAAGTCCATGAACTATTTCTTCCTCAACAGAACATTCAGCAACGCTCATATAAATGTATTCCTGATTTTTAAGGAAGAAAGTGTTGCAAAGGTTTATCAAACTGCCCATTATCATAATGTCATTAGTTGCTGTCTATTAGCAATGTCTGCAACATTTAGATTTCTGTAATATTTTATATAATTGAGTCTGTGACTTACATCTCACCCTGTCTTTAGACATAAATAAGGATCATAATTTTGTTGTGATTTAATCACTCATAATTAATAGTAAACCAATTTACTGATTATTCTTTAACTTGATCAAATATATTGGCTTTTAAAAAAATTAATTAATTAATTAATTTAAGAGAGAAGGTTGGGGGAGCAGAGGAAGAGGGACAAGCAGACTCTACACTGAGCATAGAGCCCAATGTGGGGCTCAATCTCATGACTCTGAGATCATGGCCTGAGCCGAAAGCAGGAGTCAGATGCTTAACCAACTGAGCCACCCAGGTGCCCCTATATTGGCTCTTTTTTTTCCTTTTTTTTTTTTTATTAACATAATGTATTATTTGTTTCAGGGGTACAGGTCTGTGATTCATCAGTTTTACACAATTCACAGTGCTCACCATAGCACATACCCTCCCCAAGTTTCATCACCCAGTCACCCCATCCTTCCCACCCCCCCTCCACTCCAGCAACCCTCAATTTGTTTCCTGAGATTAAGAGTCTCTTATGGTCTGTCACCCCCTCTAGTTTCATCTTGTTTCATTTTACCCTCCCTTCCCCTATGATCCTCTGTCTTGTTTCTCAAATTCCTCGTATCAGTGAGATCATATGATAATTGTCTTTCTCCGATTGACTTATTTCACTTAGCATAATACCTTCTAGTTCCAGCCACGTCATTGCAAATAGCAAGATTTCATTTTTTTGATGGCTGCATAATATTCCATTCTGTGTGTGTGCGTGTGTGCGTGTGTGTGTGTGTATCACATCTTCTTTATCCATTCATCTGTTGATGGACATCTTGGCTCTTTCCACAGTTTAGCTATTGTGGACATTGCTGCTATAAACATCAGGGTGCATGTATTCCTTCGGATCCCTACATTTGTATCTTTGGGGTAAATACTCAGTAGTGCAATTGCTGGGTCATACGATAGCTCTATTTTCAACTTTTTGAGGAATCTCCATACTGTTTTCCAGAGTGGCTACACCAGCTTGCATTCCCACCAACAGTGTAGGAGGGTTCCCCTTTCTCCGCATCCTCGCCAACATCTGTCGTTTCCTGACTTGTTCATTTTAGCCATTCTGACTGGTGTGAGGTGGTATCTCATTGAGGTTTTCATTTATATTTCCCTGATGCTGAGTGATGTTGAGCACTTTTTCATGTGTCTGCTTGTCATTTGGATGTCTTCTTTGGAAAAATGTCTCTTCATGTCTTCTGCCCATTTCTTGATTGGATTATTTGTCCTTTGGGTATGGAGTTTGATAATTTCTTTATAGATTTTGGATACTAGCCCTTTATCTGACATGTCATTTGGCAAATATCTTCTCCCATTCTGTTAGTTGTCTTTTGGTTTTGTTGACTGTTTCCCCTATATTGGCTCTTTTAAGTTTCATGTGTTATTCTCTTTTGGCAAGACTTTAATTGATCTATACCCTATCTAATGTGCATGCATTAAAAAAATTAAGATAATTTATTATAATAATCTTTTTTAAAAATAAAGATCAGAGTTTATACCATAACCTCCAAGACCATCCATGGCTAACACTAACTCATACCTCATGTTTCTCTTCACATGACCTCACACACGAAAATATGGTTCTGATATAGAGACTTTGTACTGCTGTTCTTTCTGCCTGGAATCTTCTTCCTCTTCCTCTTTATAACCACCTAATCTATTCTCTTGATTCCTTCAAGTCTAATCATCTCTGAATATCTTCTCTCAAGTAATAGTCCACCTCATCACTCTCCACTCTCATCTTAATTTTTTATAGTACTTATCACCACTTGGCCTATATGTTGGTATTGATTCTATTAGTTATTTATTATGTCTCCTTCTGAGCCTTCCCCCCTAAGTAGAAAGAAAGTTCCATGAGAGCAGAAATATATATATATAAGTATATATAATTTATGAGTATATATAATATTCATCGCTCTGTCCTCAGCACCTAGAATAGGGGAAAATAAATATTTCTTGAAAGAATTAAGATCATCAAAAGAGACAAGGGCCAGACAGGTATCAGAAAGGCATTGTGATGGTAAATCTTATGTGTCAACTTGGCTAGGCCATGGTACCCATGGTACCCAGTTTTTTATCTGGTGTTTTTTAAACACCAGTCTAAAGGTTACTATGATGGTATTTTTATATGTGGTTAATATTTAGATCAGTAGACTTTCAGTAAAGCAGATAACACTCCATAATGTGGGAAGGCCTCATCCAATCAGGGGAAGGTTTTAGGAAACAAAGACTAGGGTCCCTGAGAAAAAAGGAATCTGCCTTCATACTGACTTTGGACACAAGCTGCACACACAAACACACACATACATACACCCTTATTGACTTTGTTTCTCTGGATACTCCTGACTAATATAAGCATTTTCTATGCAAGCATACTGATATCAAAAAAATATCACTACAATAAGTAGATTAAACTCATCATTCCAAAGATACACAAGTCAGATTGAAAAAAAAAAGCAAAAAAGTTAAAAAAATAAAAACAAATAAAAAATTCCCACAAAAAGATACAAAATGTTAAAGTGCAGAGAGAAAGATTATGAGGGAAATATGATCCCTCCCCACCCAAAAAAAGAGAGTACCAGTTTTTATTGTGAGACAAAATGGAACTTAAGGAAAAATCACCATGAAAGTGGTGTTATACATTGATAAAAGGCAGACAAGATCAATTAGATATAGTGATTATGAATATATGTATCTAAAAATATAGCCTCAAAATATATGCAGCAATAACTGAAAGAATTACAAGGATAAATTAACACTTGTGGTTAAAGATTTTAACATATTCATCTCAGAAACTGAGAGTTCAAGTAGTCAAAATATAAGAAATGTCATAAATGATTTAAATAACCAGTAAATAAGCTCAAACTAAGAGTTCCATAAAAATGTTTGAACCCACAAAAAATACACATAGATGCATTCTTTTTGATTACACAAGGAACATAGAACAAATTGTCCATACTAGAGGCCACAGAAGATCAACTAAATGTGAGCCACATTCTCTAATATAATTTAATACAATTTGAAATTTTGAAAAGGATAACTCTTAAAAATCCCAGGAAACAGGAAGTCCCCTAAATACTTTTGAAAAAGAAGAGCAGAGTGGTTTCACATTCATATATTAATACTAGAACATCCAGTAATAAAAACAGAATTGTACCAGCTCAAAAACAATGTTACCAAAAGATTAGAAAAAAGATTCTGCCTATCTATCCATATGAGGTTGATATATGATAGAAGTAATATCAAGGAACAGTGAGGTAAGGTTTAAATTGTATAGTTGCGGGCGCCTGGGTGGCTCAGTTGGTTAAGCGACTGCCTTCGGCTCAGGTCATGATCCTGGAGTCCCGGGATCGAGTCCCGCATCGGGCTCCCTGCTCGGCAGGGAGTCTGCTTCCCCCTCTGACCTTCCTCCCTCTCATGCTCTCTGTCTCTCGTTCTCTCTCTCAAATAAATAAATAAATAAAATCTTAAAAAAAAAAATAAATAAATAAATAAATAAATTGTATAGTTGCTGGTATTAGGAAAACTGTCTTACTGGATAGAAAAATTAAGTTGGGTCTCTCACTATGGCCATTGAATTATTGTTCCCAACTACTTGCTTCATTCTTGTAATGGGATTTAAAATTCCCAGCCAATAACATGAGACATGTTCTTAAACTCTGTAGTATTAGTATATGCCCCATCTAAGTGGCTTTGGGCTTAGCTTATAACTTGCTATGAACATACTATGGACAATAGGATATTAAGCAGATGATATTTGTCATATCCGAAAGAAGATTTAAAAGTGATTGCATTATTTGGGTTTTATTTCCTGCTGTGCTTACTGTTTGAGGATTATATGTCCCACAGAGGCCCTGAGGTCCAGAGCGAGCACACACATGGAGTTCAGCTGAGCCCAGGAAAAATGCATCAGGCCTGAGTTACCTGAAACTCTCTGTAAATGAGCAAAGAGCAAATCCTCTGGAAGATCCTGGGTTTATTTTTCATTTGTTTGTTATTATTGCAGGAGACACTGGCTGATAACACCTCCTTGCACCTTGAATCAAAGCCCTGAAATGTAAATGTAAGGACAGAAAGAAGAAGATGCAGGAGAATAGTTTTGTGACCTAACAGTGGGGAAAATAGTCTTAAGGAATCTCCCCAAAGAAGAAAAATTACTAAGATAAAAAGAAAATTGTTTTGATTCCATGAAATTTAAAGATTTCAATTCAATAAAAGATACCACAGATGAAATCAGCAAACTCTCAGGGAGAAATTTACAGTTAAAACTAACAATAAATTAATATACAGGTAATTATTACAAAATCATAGGTCCCCAGAGAAAGTAAACTCAATTGAAAAAATGGGCAAAGGCAATTAATTCACAGATGAGGAAGCCTGAAAGACTGAAAAGTGTGTAAAAAGATGTTCAACGCCACTAGTAATTAGAAAAATGCAATGTATATAGTACCTGCTATACTGGCAGAATTAGAAAATTGAATAACTTCCTGCCTTAGTCTGTTTGCGCTACCATAACAAAATACTATAGACTGGGTGGTTTAACAACAGAAATTGATTTTCTCACAGTTCAGGAGGCTGGAAGCCCAAGATTAAGGTACTAGCATGGTCAGGTTCCAGTGAAAGCTTTCTTCCTGGCTTATAGATGCTTTCTCCCTGCGTGCTCACATAGCCCTTCCTTGTGCATGTGCATGCCTCTTCTCCGGTTCCATACACAGCTACAGGATACTATTCTTTACAAATAACACTCTGATGGCACATGTAGCATATTGTATGAGGAAGAGTTTGACTTAGAGTTTTCAACACTCCCAGTTATGACCTGCAGATTCATGTCTATTGCTTCAATTGGCTTTGTAAATAGAATCTTACCTATCTTTCACAAATCCCAGAATATAAAAACAGTGCCTGGCAGTTGGTAGGCTTACAGTAAATATTTGTCAACTGCCCTAAGATAATCTCTACCATTAGAACAACAAAAGTACAAGAGAGAGAATGATGAAATACTTGGATAATAGAAGGCATGGCTTGAAATGCATTATCTATTATTCCAAGGTGTTTATCAAACTCACTATTTCAAAATATTAACAGAGTACTGATTTTCTTAATACCAACACTACACTATATCTTCCTTTAAATTTTTTTTTCTTTTGGTGGGGAAGAGTACAGAGTAAAGGATGCTGCATGAAAATGAATTTAAACAATTTTAATTTATACTCCTCTTATATTACAAGTGAGAAAAGATACTTCCAAGGTCAATCAGATTTGGGTAAATCATATTTGAATATTGTTCAAAATTCAATTTTAGATAAATATAACTGCGAGTTATCACAAGTACCAACTGTGCAGCTCCATCTCCAAGACTAGCATGCTATTTGTTCTGGGTTGATTTGCACATCTGCTGAATGGCAACTCCTCTTAAAGGATTATCCTATTAAAAAGTATCAGTTTGGCAGATTAAAGATGATTATCTATTCAATTTTGTATACACGGTCTATTAAAAAGAAGACAAATTCTTGGGCTACTTGACTTTGGGCCATTAAATATGTGTAGAGTGCAAATTTTAACTGTTTAATTTTAAATCTAATCACTATTATATGCTAGTAGATTAAAATAACACATTCCTCTTAATACTATAATTGTGTAACCCTTAGAAAAATACAAAGGTCTGATTATGCTTTATTTCTTCATACAAATACATTTTTCTTGATTAATATATGTGTAAAAATGTCATTAGTCATATTTCAAAATGATCTATGCTAGCATGTACATGTAATTTTTATTACATCTGCAAACATACAGGCATAGCTAATTACAGGCATTGGGATATATTACTGCCTAGATGATATTAAGATACAGCTTTTCATGCAACTAATTTCTCATACTTGCTACACAGATACAAATCTTTAATTTCTTAAATGTATTGAAAAATAATGAGGCATTAGCACATTAATTGTAATATGTATATAACTACTATAAATCTGTTTGAAAAATGCTTCTTACATTAATACTACAAAACAAATCATTAAATATGATGATACTGATTAAGAATTTGTCATTATTTGGACATGTGCCAGATTTAAATTGTTTGTATATAATTATGTATAGAAGCTTTGTAACAACTTCCAAGGAGACATTTTGTTTACATAGGAAAACATTTCCAAGTGCCTTTTTGACATGCCTATAATGTTACATTTATACTTCTATGTAGTCAACTATACCAGAGAGCTAAGCAATAATTATAACTATTCTTGTTTTAAAAGTACTGCACAAAATTAAGAAATTAACAACACAAATATGACTTTTTTGTATCATCCGGGCAATTGCAGTTACTGATTGCACCTGTATAATGCTGTAATTAGTAAGATTAATTATGTTCTGCTCTGATTTAACCAGAATGGGCCATATTCTTATTATCTTACATAGTCCTATAAGAAGAGTTTGGTCAAGTCATTAATTTATTAAAACGTTGGGACTTATGCATTTTTTGCCAAAATTCCTATTGCTACAGAGACCAAATGTATTACTGGGAGTGCAAGAATAAAAATTTTGTATTGCTGAGAAATACAGCTTTCATTTAAATTTGAGGCTCAATCTTTAAATAATCTTGACTTTTATAACAAATTATATTTCCCTTTTGGATCAAGGGAGAGTGGAATATTTCACTTATATTTGGATATTTTATTTTCAAGTTTTAAGTAGCATAAAATGCATTTAAGTTTTATTTTAGAATATTATTTTTATCTCACGACACCCTGTGCTAATGAATACAGGGAAATACAATGTGAAACTTTGGCTGTAAACCTACTTGATTAAGTCACCTACCCAAACCTCTCATTTTAGAGATGATAAAAGTTGAAGTCAACAGAGGTTAAGTGTCCTGCTCAATTTCAGGTTACAAATCATAGATGATTTTTTTAAAGCCTCATCTGTGCTTCACTCAAATGCTCTTTTCTGACTCCTAAGATGACAATAATTTCTAGATGTTTCTAAAAATCAATCCATATTCAGATATTGGTGTGTATTGGTGATATGAAAACATTATTTTTAAAACTGTGGGTACAATTCCATAAGGGAGGCTTTGTAGTTTGTGCAATGAGGTTGTCATTAGATTAGGTATACAACCTTTCAAACATAATCTGAAAGAGCAAGACTTTGTAACACATATAAATTCTACTATATTTTGAAAAAGTCACTAACTTATTTATATTAATCTGTTATAATTTATGTAATCCAAATGCATTTTAGTTCTCAGAATTTAGGGTCCATTTTGGGGATGATAATCTAAATTTAGCAACTTCTATGGCATTGCCACCAATCAATCAGAGTGGATGGTAGACCAATCAGAACAAGTTCATGGCCATAACAATTTGTACAACTATGAATGCTATCCATGAATTAATATATCTTTGTCAGTATGCCTTTAATTAAAGTTTTCAAGGCGTTCCCACTTATTAGCATGTTATTTTCCATACTTGCTATAGGGTAAATAAAATTGCTTCTAATACAGGAAATAGCATTAAAAAAAAAAAGAAAAAATAGTTTTTTTTTTTCCCTACTGATGAAGTATAACCAGTCTCTATGAATCTCTAAATTTTTATTTACAATTTCCTAGAGCTAAAGATTGAATGAAATGCAATTTCAGTTTTCACAGGACTGTACAAACATGTATATTTATTAATAGGTATGGGTAAATAAAGCCCTCAAAACCCTTTAAAATAGGAGAAATGGAACCAAACTCATAGTGTTGTGATGATTAAAAGAACAAGCACCTTGCCCAGTTCCTAGAGTATAGTATACTTCATTCCAGGCATTAAACATCCACTTGGGTCTCCAAGGGAGATACATAATCTGATTTCCTCAGTTCTCCCAGTTCTTTTCTCCAGTATCAGAGAGGCCCATATTCTACTTATGCACAAAATGGATTTGTATACACAATAGAGCCACGCAAGCTGGAGAGAAAATAATGGGATTATAAATAATTGAGTAGGGTCATCTGGTCACCTCTTCTCTCATAATTTATCCTCTCTCCTTGTGGCTTTCTTTACTGGGAAAATTATGTGGTAGAATGGGCTTGCTCTTAGGAGGAACAACTTAGGTTAACTCTACCATGTGTCTTAGAGATAAAACAAGCTAGCTTGTTTTCTTCCATTCTTATTTCAGTTTCTAATCAGGCCAGGATTTAAATAAATAAAGAGAGATCCTGCAGGTGCTCCCATAATCCAGCCCTGCCTGATTCTCTGAAAAGAATTTATATTGAAGTGTGGGTTTGGAGTTCTAGTCCCCATTAGGAAGATACAGGCACTTAAAATACCCCCTTGTGCATAAGACACATCAGAAACCTGGCAGATTATTATTAGGTTATTACTACCAGTTTATTTTTCTGGGGAGATTCCTGTTGTGGTGGTGGTGGTGGTGGTTTTTCTTTCAGAGACCACAAATTGACAACCAGTGACAGGATTCTGTGCCTTAGTCAGCTTTGAGTCAAACACTGCTAAGTGGTCATCACTGGAATTACTTCAATATTCATAGCAAATGAATCATCTCTCTAACAAGGTCATATATCAGTATGAAACTGAATATTATTAGTAAAATGAAAGGCAGAATAATATAAAGTTTAAATTTTAGTCTCTAGAATTAGACTTGCTAGATTTGAACTCTGATGCCACATTTGATCAGCTAGGTGTCACTGGGCTTGTTCTTAACTTCTCTATGTCCCAGTTTTCTCATCTATAAAAAAGGGACAACTGTAACAATTACATTGAGTTTAGAGAAGATTAAACAGGTCTTTATATGAGCTAACTCAGAGGGTTCAAAAACATTGCCGAAGGGACTAGAACCAGAGGTGTGGGCTGATGTTCCCCCACTACTCAGCTCATACCCTTCTAACCACTCTAGTACTGCAATTTTTTTTTCTGTAAAGGACTATATATTAAATATCTTAGGCTTCCTAGGCCATATGGTCTCTGTTGCAAATACTCAACTCTGATCTTGTAGTGTGGAAGCGGCCTTAGACAATATGTAAATAAATGGGTGTGGCTGTGTTCCATTAAAACTATATATAAATACAGGTCAAGCTGGCCCATGGGCAAGAGGTCACCAATCTCTGCTCTACCTAGTGTTCTCCTGAATTGCAAGGTTGTTCCAGTTTGTTTGGTGGATATACAAACTATTCCTAGGCTTGGATGATCTCTGGATTTTTCCTGTTAAGTATTCAGATAGATGTTCCCATGACCTTGGTCTGTCAGGTATTGATCCTTATTTAGCTAAAGACTGGAGGGGATCTTCTGCAAATCTCCAGAACCCTCTCTCTGTGCTGCAGAGTTGAGCTGGCTTGGCCTCCCTCAACTGCCCACTCTGTTTCCTCAACTCTGAAAGACTGCCAGGTTTCACTTTGGTTTCTATTGGTCCATGAGTATTCTAGGGGCAGGCATAGGGTTCATCTTATTTACTTTCCCTCTCTCAGATATTATTCTCTTTCATTGCTCAATATTCCATGTCTGAAAACCATTGTTTCATATATTTTAGTTGTTTCAGGTGGGTAAGGTAAATCTGTTCCTTGTTACTCCATCTTGGCTTGAAGTGGAAGTCCCAATAGGCTTTTAATATTTCACATACAAGGAAACTGAGGCTCAGAAATATTTAAAAATCTCACCAACACCACTCAGCTAGTAAGGAGTGGAGACAAAATTCAAAACCAGGGCTTCTAACTTCCAAGTGAGTTCTTTCTCCATTAGGCTACACAGCTTTCATCAGAAGAAATTAACCACAATCTGTTTTTTAAATACAGAACAATGAACTGTAGCTTTTACTAAAAGAAATGGGTAAATCCAATGTGAAGCAAAGATTTTGAGGTTATTTTATTATGTTTGAAAAATTTCAGACGGATCTGATGCTTTTCATATTTTCCAGTAGGGTCATTTTTTTCTATTTTAGCATTTATATTGTGGTTCTGCTTATGGAGAGTATTTAGGATTGTCTCCAAATGGTGAGAAACTTTGCCCATTTTGATGATGTGATACTGATAAGCTTCCTATTGGAAAGTCCCCAGCTGGCTTAAACTTCAGCTCCTGCATTTTCTAGGGATGTGACTTTTTTGCAAATGTACTGGAATTATCTTTTACAAAGGAGGGAAAAGTATTGCTAAACTACATAAAAACATGATGAAATGAAAGATGTGGACAAGTTTATGTATAAACTCTTACGTTTCATTTTTATTACTTTCAGTACGCAATCCCATTTAACATTTTCTGAAATAGTAATACATTTTTGAATGGTAAAACAAATGGCATTTGAATATGCCAAATGAGAGATACAATTTAGATAGTGAATATTCACAAAAATATGTAGCATTATATTACCAGGATGCTCTCAGTTTAATGAGAAAGGAACACTTATTCCTTTACAAATACCAATATATGTATGTATCTATAAACACAGATAATCTGTGTATGTCACAAGAAATATATCTGCAAATAAAACATTATGTAAATAATACTGTGCCACATACAACTCCTCTTTTAAATGTGTGAGAAGCTGATTTCTTACAACAGCAGAAAAGCTAAATTCTAAATGATGATTCATACATCTTTAAATCTTTTGGTTTTAATTATATGTATATACAATATTTCATATAACTTCACTTCTTAACCATTTAAATTATTTTTAATATTACATGAAAAGGAGTTTTTTTCTTGTTTCTTGTTTCTTTTAGCATTCACTGGGTTTACACTTTCACTACAAACTACCTACGATACCACACAGCCTTAGGCATCTTATTTGCACACCACGGTGTTCGCACATTTGTCTTACCCCTAAAATGGGACGACTTCTAAACCTCTTCCAGCTAAGATAAAACATGATAGGTGACTAGACTAGGATTTCCTCATTATAGGATATACATTATCCCTTTGAAACACATTAGAACACTGTAAGACAATTATTTCCTCCATTATTTCGGACACTACGTTCAAGGAAATTAAATAATTTGCTTAACGCCTAAAAGGTGGTGAAGAACTAAGGGTCTGAACTGTAATCTATATTCTTTTCCTACATGACTGGTTTTCAAATATTTTTATCAAAGATATGTTTTTTAAATGATACGCTATGAGGAATCTCAATTTTAAAATAGATAAAGGCTATTTCATGGTACATATTTACTTTTATAAATTCAAAATGAAAATATTTACTTATGAGGTTAATAAATAATGAGGCAATTTTGATATACATAAAAATTTGAAATCAAATGTTATGGACAACAGTTTCAGCCTTTCAGTGACCTCTACTCCAATTTATTTCTATACGGTGTTGGATTTGCAATGACAAGAAATTCCTTACTTATAAAGATAAGTCATTGTATATGGAAACAGTTCTTTTTAAACAGCACACCTCACGATCTCAAGATGCCTTTCAATTAAACTGATCCAGAGACAAGAAATAAGATTAGACATTTTTGTTTCTATGATGATTATTTAGAATATCTAACAACTACTCACATTCCTTGTATTAAATATCACAGACAGAACAGAACGCTATCAATACTTCTACATTTATTATATGATATTATGATGACGTTACATGTATGTTTTCAATATCTTTTCCTTAGGTCCAAGGACATAGCTGAGATAGCAGACCAGAGCCTATCTCACACTAGTTGAGTCCTAACTGTCTATAATTGCATGATTTAATTCTGTTACAGAATTCCAACTTAAAAACATGATTTGGCACAACCTACCTAACGTGGGCCTCGATAAATGTTAATTGCTGTCAATAGTGTCAATATACTCTTGTTTTTTTGTGGAAAATAATTGTATTATATATGTTTTTATTTGCTAGCTGCTGGGAATAGATAAAAGTATGTCAAATTAATGTGTATTTTGAGCTTATTAAGTTAGATTTGATTTTATCCTCATAGTCCAAATATTTTTATGATATGCTTTTATACTTTTTGTTTAATCTTTTCTTGAATAAATTCATATGAGACACTATGTGTCCTTATCCTTATTTTGATTTTGTTTTGCTCTTGACTTCACTATTCTCTACTCTTTTTTTTTTTTAAAGATTTTATTTATTTATTTGACAGAGAGAGACACAGCGAGAGAGGGAACACAAGCAGGGGGAGGGGGAGAAGGAGAAGCAGGCTCCCCGCAGAGCAGGGAGCCGGATGCGGGACTCGATCCCAGGACTCTGGGATCATGACCTGAGCCGAAGGCAGACGCTTAACCAACTGAGCCACCCAGGCACCCAATTCTCTACTCTCTTTTTACCAACACAACTTCTGGCATTTTACTTTATGATTTTCACCTTTCTGTTCAGACCCTCAGACTGCGAGCTTTGTTTGTTCTCCCTAGTTCCTTTTGATATATTTATATCAACTTTTGATATATTTCAACTTTTTTAAATGAAAAGTTACTGAAGACTTCTCCTCTACAGAAGCACAAATTTCCCACTATTCAATGAGAAAAAGGCTTATGACATTAATTTCTCAAACACATCAGAATTAAAATTAATTGTAGTATGTTCCTTGAAGAAAGGGTCAAAGGGATGGGAAGGTCAGGTTGAAATTATATTCCCTCAAACTGATAAAGTGTTTTCATTAACAGGGTCCCTAGTTTACACTTTCTGTCTTTTATGTTTCTCATTGTTTTGCCCTTGATTCTTATGCTTTTCTTAATATTAATGTATAATCAAGAGTATAGCAGTCACAGAGAGAAAAACTAGGTTTGCTGTACCAAGGACTTTAAGATGATATTGATTTGTATGAAGGTAATTTTAAATTAGGTTTGCCTGACTCTGCATAGAAAAGAGATTTGGGCTGCTGACAAGGACAGTAGAAAGCAAGTAGCAACACAGTTAATGACAGTAAAATACATATCTCTTATTAGTTGTACAGCATTTCAAAGTACTCTTTAACTTCTATTACTAGAAATACAGCCAAAATTTTTGTATTTTGTAATTCAAAATTCAAGGACATGAACGCTTGACTTGTAGCTCATGATAATAAAAAGGGACTTAAGGATGTAAAGACGTTCATTAAAACTAAATATTTTTTTAAAATATTTATTTATTTGAGAGAGAGAGAGAGTGCATGTTTACCTATGAGTGGGGGAGAGGGGTAAAGGAAGAGGGAGAGAATCTCAAACAGACTCCCCACTGAGTGCAAAGCCCCATAAGGGGCTCCATCTCAGGATCCTGAAATCATGACCTGAACCAAAACCAAGAGTAGAACACTCAACCAACTGAGCTGCCCAGGCACCCCATAGGTGTTTTGTTTGTTTTGTTTTTTTTTTTAACTAACTTTAATTGGTGAACCCATGGCGGGGGGGGGGGAGATGTCTTAAAGTAGAAGCTGGTTGTCATTGAAAATAATAGTATTATATACATACATATATATATATGTATGTATATACATATATGTCTATATATTGACATATCTGTGTACAGATACAAAGATAGATATTTCATATCAAAGTACATGACCAGCAAAGTTGGGGTTTTTTTTGACCAGTAAATTTTTATTTGTTAAACATATGTAATAAAACTAAGTTCCTTTAGAACTATGATGTCAATGCAGATTCAGTAAATTGGTAAATATAAATGGAAAAATTTTTTTTAAGATTTTATTATTTATTTGACTGAGAAAGAGAGAGAGAGAGCCAGAAAGCACAAGCAGGGGGACCTGGAGAGGGAGCTGGAAAAGCAGGCTCCTCGCTGAGCAGGGAGCCCAATGCGATGCTGGGCGGGGTGATCCCAGGACTCTGGGATCATGACCTGAACCGAAGACAGATGCTTAACTGACTGAGCCACTCAGGCGCCCCTAAATTGAAATCTTAATAGGCCTTCACATTATAAAATGAAATTCTCATAGTCGGGATGTTTTATTCTATACAATGTTTTCTTTTTTTTAATTCTGGCAGACTGTAGATGGTTTAATGTCAAGAACATTACTAAAAACATTTTTAAAGAAGCCAGTATTATTAGTATGGTTCATATACCAATCTGTAATGGAAACACAACTTAAAGTTTGTTAAAAAGACAAACTTAACTGAATTCTAAATTTTAGATATGGGATGACATGAAACCAGTCCTATGAAACCAGTCCTAAAAAAAACACACAATTATCTTATATCTCTAGAATTGCTCCTAGTATATATATACTTCTGGACTATTGAATTAGTATGTACAATTTTTAAATAAAACATTATTATTTCCCTTATATGTATTTTATCTTTATTTCTTCATCTAAAATTACCATCTCTATAACTTTGATCTACTACAAATAAGTATCAAAGATTTAAAAAACTCACAAAATTTAACAAGGTTTAAAACATGTATGATGGTAGCAAAGGAAAGTTATATTATCTAATAATAGATACACATTATCTAGCATAAACTCTCATTAAAGATACAGATGTAACTATAATTTTAATCTTTTAAATAGATAACTGGAAACACTGTATGTTGTTGCTACACTATTCATTAACAGCAAGTGTAAAATATTTTATCTGTTTGACAGTGTTTATATTACTGCAGAAAAAATGCTAAACATAATGAAATAATATTAAAATTATCAGTTATAATTATTGTTGCACATGAATGCAACAATAAGATGAATGTACATCTCAAATTATAAAATTAAGAGATATACAATAATCTATTAATTATAAGACTAAAATATTCCATTAAAAATGTATTTTAAGTTTTGCCAAACTTTTGTTCTCTACTCTTAGCCATTTTGCCTTCAAAAAACCCAATTTACTTACCTTGGATGGTGATTCTAAAGGATATAGACTCCAGATTTTTCATGACACTGCTAGGAATTTGTGTTATCTATATCATTACACACTTATCTCCTCTATTATCTCTTCCTTTATATATATGATAAATATAATGTTCTCATAATGTGACATAATAAGAAATATAATGTAAAATATAATATATTCGAATATAGTATTAGAACAAAAATTTACATAGGAGGAAACACAGTAAAATTAAAGTGGAAACAGAAAAGAGTTTCAGAACAAATGTTAAAGTTGTAAGCTTGGTCACAAATGTTAAACAAAAAAGATCCTACCTGATGAATCAAAGTTCACCTCATTGCCAGGACTTGGACCTATATCAATGGACACAATTGGTAAGAGCTTCCGAAAGTCCCATAGTTTTGTTACTCCACAAGCATCACAGGATGCTATCATGTGACCCTTTAAAGTATTAAAAAAAGAGAAATTATATACATACACACATATATTACATATATATAAATATATATAGTAACTTAGTCAACAAGGAAGATTTGTGTTACAGTTTTATTAAATCCATGAGAATGCACTCTTCTAAAGTGTTCATTGTATTTTTGTCTTGGACATAAAATTGTTATAAAATGATAATTTACTAAAATCCTATACTAAATTTTGGAAGATGATTTTTCAGGAAATCATTTTGATTATTTTAATTATATGCAAATATATAATAAAATAAAAATGTACATACCCATGTAATTCCTCTCTCTCTAATATATACACACATATATATAATGTTTATGATATATGTGATCTATACATAAAACTATATACATGAAAATATTGCACTAAAAGTGCACCTCACTCTATACTTGCAGTTTGTTAGCATTGATGATTTATATACTTCAGATACAGTAAAAATAAAACAGAGGTAGGAAAACAAATACACACAAAGAAAGAAGAGTTTTTATCATGGTGGGAGAAGAACGGGGGCCAAGTGAAATCTATGGCAAGGAAGCAGTACATATTGTGATCTGTGAGACAAAATTATTAGAAATATTTGGGGCTATTGTGGTAATGTGCAATGGGATAAGGAAGAAGATAACTGGATAAAGGGGATGGAAAACAAAAGGAATCGTGGATGGATTCAAGTGTAATGGGAATAGGGGCAGATATTTTCCCAGTATAGAAGTACCAGCTTGGGTCCATCAGTTTGAAGCTCAAGGTCTGTCTATACCCTTTCTGCTGGTTTCTCAGGAAATGTTTATTGAGCATTCACTTCATGTCAGAAACTAGGATATAGTGATGAGTAAAAGGGGTCTCTGCTGTCCAGCAGCTCGTAATCTTTACTCATTCTTATCATAGTATCATTTAATTTTGTTATCCAACTGAAAATGAATATTGGCCATATCAGGCTCATACATAACATTTATGATAAGTGATTATACTTTATATTGTTTCCAATTAGATATATAGTTTCCCTTTCAGCTCCAGCTTAATTATTTTTAATGTCAAGTCAAAAATCATCCTTTTGCTTTTTTCCTAAATATTCTAAAATGTTAAAAATAACTTGATTATTGTACAATTATGCTTATCCTTTTTAACTAGATAACATGATATTTTTTCTCATTTACTTCTTGGTTTCTATCCTTTCTGGGGAAAAAATGTGCATTTTGTATTACAGTCCAAGTGGACTCTTTGTCTTTCCCTAAACAAGTCAGTAATGCAACAAATGCCATCAGTTTTAAAATTCTTTAAGAGTTGTCACTGGCAAAGCAATACAACCTTGTCCCCAGTCTAATAAATGGGATGTTTAATCTTTTTTATGACTTAAAAGGAACATGGAGAACTTGGAATGTTTTCAAATATGTAAACATGTATTGTAAGAATTGTGAAGAATCAGTGAATTTAATTTTCAGAAAAGACCAGTTCTCAGTGTTAGCTGGAAATAACGCTAGAAATTAGAAAAAACCCTTTCCAGATATAAGGGTTTTCAAATATCTTTCAGAGATGACAGAATGAAATCTTTTTTTTTCAACTTTAGAACAGAATAGGTAAATTATAATGGTAACTTAATTTGGAGGCCCTTCTCACTCACTAAAGGGAGGTTATAGAAACCTTCAAGTGTGGTTTATATCACTAAATATTAAAATGTGAGGAAATACATTAAAAAACAGTTCCATCATTTTGGGGGGTGAAAATGAGTGTTTAAATAGTTTTAATATTTTTTACATTTAACTTCCACTGCTGCCAACTGATCGATACATAACAGTTTGATAATATTAAAATAATAAGGGTCAATACTTATTAAATGTTTTTAATGAACCAAATACTATATTAAATGATTTATTAGTAAATAGTACATACTTTTTAAACAATTTTGAGTAACATCATTTAGGCAAATTTCTACATTTCCCAAGGCACTTAAAAGTCAGGACAAAGTATACATTATAGTAAAACAAATATAACGACTTACTAAGTGGTAGAAATAAGTTTGTGTTTAGATTTGATAACTGAGAGATTCTTGGTAGTGAAAGGACAGCTTAACTATGCTTCCATTAGCCAGTGAGACAGATGCAGTGCCTATTGCAATGCAGGAGCTTGGTAGAACTCAAAAGACATTTGTTAAATCAATAGATGATGAATGCCTCACTGGGGCTTACCTAGAAGTTTTATTTTAGTCCAAGTTCTTCCATAGCATTCTCAAGATAAATATTAGTTCTAACCCTCATAGTTCTGAATCACTTAGATTAAAAAAAGAGAAAAAATGCAGAGAATCCCAGAGCCAGAAACTTGGAATTATCCTCAAAACCTTATATCCCTCCTCCTCCCATCTCAGGAGAACTGGAAGCCCACCTGCCAATCTCCTTCCATGATATAGAAGAACATACTAAAACACTACCTAGCCAAACTGCATAATGCGAGCATTGAGGGATCTGAAGTTGGAGAAATGGGGAAAAGGGATTACCTGACAACCTGGGGGAAAAGGCAGACATTTTATCTACAACTTATGTCAGGTAAGAAAGCACAGGCCTGCTATAGTTAGGTCCTCAACCTAAACAAAGAAAGATCATTTTTGTAGAAAATATTTTTTACAGAGAGGTGGAATTGTATGACACTCTTAAAGAAAAGTAAAGACTAAGGAGTTTTGGGAACCTTCCTAAAATAGAATTCTGATTGTCATTCCTGCCAGTACTGATACTGAGGAAGAGAAGGTAGGAAAGGTGGTTGCATAGAAAGCTGTCAAAAACACTCAGATTCAGATAGATGGCTGTTTTTGTGACACTGAAACCCTAGAACCTGGCAGAGTTTCTGCAACATGTTTGACATTTGATCTTGAATAACCATTGAATGAATGAATATAAGGGGAACAGAGAGTAATTAATGTTGACTATATGTAATTTAAAAGGAATCCCCCCAATATAGAAATGTTAAATGAGCTGAAACTCAGAAGAAAATGTTTTTTGTGATCACAGATTCAAATAGTTATATAAAGCAGGTAGAATTTAGCAAAGTGGACAAAACGTGTAGTTGAGGTGAAAGTGAATAGTCATGACTGCTCATTGCCCCTGTTAAAGCCTTGCTACTTCCACTTTAAAGATCTTATAGTGAGAAAAGCCATATAGACATAAAGTTAATTATAAGTTAGAGTATAGTAACATAAAATCAAACTAGCTTCATCTAGACTGCTGGAAATATATTGGAGAACATTTAGCATATGTCTTGAGGATCACGAGTGTTCATACTTTTGAAACTTTTCATACTTCTGAGATGTATTATAAAATTAGAAAAAGATAGGATAAAAATTAATGTAGCACTATTTATGAGTAAATAAAATGGAAACAAGTGAAACCTGTAATAACCTAATATGGAAGAAATAAGCCTTGTGCCTCGTGGACCCAGAAAACTGCCAGAGGCACCGTTTATGCAAACTTGACAGCAATGGCACCAAGGAGACAAGCAGACTGAACTGCTCTCTCTCTGCACAGAGGTTCCCAGCATATTTATATGTTGTAAAACAAAGAAAGAAAAGGAGAAAACTGGGATGCTAATGAGATCATTTCTCATTTAAATGTATAATTAGAAACTATTTTCATAAACCAATAGTATTCCTTAATATAAAGATATTTTATGGCTCCATATGACTTCCAAAAACAAATTTTAGAAGCTTGGGCATTAACATCAGTTTGGGGTTAAGAGGCTATTTTTCAGGTAGGGTAAGAAATGTCATATAGTAATAAAATATCCTATATGAAAGTCTGATCTTTATATTGCATGTCAGGAAGAAATATAGAGGGTCTTAATTTATTATGGAAAACACAGGTCCAGTTTGATTGCGCTGTAGATCTTCACCCTGATGAATCAGATAAGTAGTTTCTTGGTTCAACTCACTAGGTTATATATATATACTTTTATACCTTTATTTTTCTCATTTTCTTTTGGGAAGTCGACTTACAGAACAACAACAACAGCATGTAAATAACCAAAATATGTTTAGGTCCATGACATTACTTCTTTTCTGCAAAGGTTCTTCAAGGCTGAATAACAGGATATGTATAATGTTCTTGTCTCAAAGAGTTATACAGTATGATAAAAAGTCAAATGAATGATTATATATCAACTGTGCACATGAAAATGTTATAAATTCTGTAAGTGAAGGTACCTTGGCTTAGGAGTACATTCCAATGATCTTGAATAGCACATAGTAAATGTTCAATAAATAATTGAAGTATGAAAGAATAAATACCCTGGATGAATTATTATGAAGGCATAAAAATAATAATTATAGAAACAGTGTAAAACATGGAAAAGTTTATGCTAAACTGTGATTACACTGATTGAAAATATATAATACATATGTACAATGATTAAGTGAAGATATATGTTTATAAAAACTGCCCTGTATTTTTTTAAGACTTTATTTTTTGGGGGGCCAATTTTAGGTTTATAGTGAAATTGAGGGGTGGATGCAGAGGTTTTTCCATTTACTCCCTCCCCACTCACACACACAGCCTCCCCCATTTACATCTACTACCAGAGTGGTACATTTGTTACAATTGATGAACCTACATTGACATATCATAATTACCCAAAGTTCATTGGTACTCTTGGTGTTGTACATTCTATTGCTTTGGACAAATATATAATGACATGAATCCATCATTATGGTATCATAAGAGTATTTTCATTGCCCTAAACATTCTCTGTGCTCACTCAACCTTCCCACAGCACTCCCCACTCAACCTCTGGCAATCACTGACCTTTATACTATCTCCATAGCTTTTCCTTTTTCAGAATGTTATATAGTGGGAATCATGCAATATGTAGTCTTTTCAGATTGGCTTCTTTCATTTGTTAATATGATTTAAGTTTATTCCATGTCTTCTTATGATTTGATAGCTCATTTTTTTTATAGCTGGACAGTATTCCATTGTCTGGATGTACCATAGTTTATCCATTCACCTACTGAAGGATATCTTGGTTGCTTCCAAGTTCTGGCAATTATGAATTCAGCTGTTATAAACATTTGTGTGCAGGTTTTTGTGTAGACATAATTTTTCATCTCTTTTGGATAAATACCAAGGAACATGATTGCTGGATGGTATGGTAAGAGTATGTTTACTTTTGTAAGAAACTGTCAAAATATCTTCTAAAGCGGTTATACCATTTGGCTTTCCTACTAGCATAGAATGGGAGTTCCTGTTGCTCCACATCCGCACCAGCATTTGGTTCTGTCAGTAGTCCAGATTTTGGCCACTCTAATTGGTATATTGTGATCGCTCATTTTAATTTGCTTTTCTCTCATGAAATATGATATGGAGCATTCTTACATATATACACACATTTGCCATATGTAGATCTTCTTTTGTGAGGGATCTGTTAAGGACTGCGGCCCATTTTTTTAATTGGGTTGCTTATTTTCTTATTGCTGAGTTTTAAGAACTCTTTATATATTTTTGATAATAGTCCTTTATCAGATTTTTGTGGCAAATATTTTCTCCCAGTATGTGGCTTATCTTCTCATTTCTTTTGACATTGTCTTTCACAGATCAGAAGTTTTTCATTTTAATGAAATCTAGCTTATCAATTAATTCTTTCATGGATCATGCTTTTGGAATTTTATCCACTAAGGCATTGCTACACCATAGGTCATCTGGGTTTTGTTCTATGTTATCATTATAGGGGCTTTATAGTTTTTCATTTAGGTCTGTGATCCATTTGAATTCATTTTTGTGAAAAGTGTAAAGTCTGTGTCTAGATTCACTTTTTTTTGCCTGTATATCCAGTTATTCCAGCATCATTTGTTGAAAAGATGATCTTTGATCCATTGTTTTGTCTTTGTTTCTTTGTCAAAGATCACTTAACCATATTCACAGGGGTCTATTTCTAGGCTGCCTATTCTGTTCCATTGATTTGTCTATGTTTTCACCAATACTATACTGTCTTGATTATTGTAGCTTTATAGTAGGTCTTGAAGTCAGCTGTGTCAGTCTTCCAACACTGTAGTTCTCTATCAATGTTGTGTTGGCTATTCTGGAACTTCTTCATCTCCATATAAACTTTAGAATCCATTTGTTGATACATATAAAATAATTTTCTAGGCTATTTATTGGGATTGCATTGGATCTATAGATCAAATTGTGAAGAACTGGACCTTAAAATATTGAGTCTTCCTATCTGTGAACATGGGGCATCTCTCCATTAATTTAGTTCTTTTATTTCATTCATCAAACTTTTATAGTTTTTCTTATATAGATCTTGTACATATTTTGTTAGGCACACCTAAGTATTTCTATGCGTGGTAATGTAAATAATATTATGTTTTAAATTTCAAATTCCACTTTTTCTTTGCTGGTGTATAGGAAAACAATCAACTTTTGTGTATTAACCTTGTGTCCTGAAATCCTGCTATAATCACTTACTAGTTCTGAAAGTTTTTTTTAAATTAATTCTTAGACAGTCAGGTGATCTGTGGACAAAAACAACTTTATTTGTTCTTTTTCAACCTGTATAAACTTTATTTCCTTTTTCTTGTCTCATGGCATTATTTAGAATTTGCAGTACAATGTTGAAGAGGAGTAGTAAGAAGGGACATCTTTGCTTTGTACCTGATATTAGTGGGAAAGTTCTGAGTTTCTCACCATTAAGAATGATGTTAGCTGTTATTGTTGTTGTTGTTTTTAGATATTCTTTATAAAGTTCAGTAATTTTCCCAATATCCCCAGTTTATTGAGAGTTTTTATCATAAATGGGTGTTACATTTTGCCAAATGGTTTTCCTGCAGCTATTGATATAATCATGTGATTTTTCTTTTGTTGATATGATGAGTTACATTACTTGATTTTCAAATGCTGAACCAGCTTTGCATAACTGGGGTAAGTCACACTTGGTCATGGTGTATTTTTCTTTTTATGCACTGCTGTATTTTATCTGCTATTATTTTGTTGAGGATTTTTACACCTATGTTCAAGAAAGATATTAGTTTGTAGTTTTCTTGTAATATCTTTCTTTGGCTTTGGTAATAAGGTAATGCTGACTTCATAGAATGAGTTAGGAACTATTCCCTCAGTTTCTAGTCTCTGAAAGAGATAGTAGAAAATTGATATAATTTCTTCTATGAGAAGCAAATTGCTTTTTCTTTCTTTTCCTTCTGGTATTCCCGTTATGTGTATGTTTCATCTTTTATAGTTGTCCCACCATCCTTGGATATTCCACTCTGGTTTTTTTTTTTTTTCTTTCAGTCTTATTCTCTTTGCTTTGATTTTTGAGGATTCTGTTGATAAATCCTCTCAGAGGTTCTTTCCTCAGCTGTGTCCAGTGTACTAATAAGCCCCTCAAAGGAATTTTTCATTTCTGTTACATTATTTTATCTCTAATAGTTTTGTTGTTGTTCTTTCTAGGATATCCGTCCCTCCTGTTTATGTTAATTGTCCATCTGTTTTTTTTTTTTTATGCTACTTTATCCATTAGAGCCCTCATCATATTAATCATAGTTGTTTTAAATTACTAGTTTGATAATTACAACATCCCTGCCATGTCTGGTTCTGATGCTGGCTCTGTCTCTTCAAATTGTGGGTTTTTTTTTTTTTTTTTTTTGCCTTTTTGTATACCTTATATATATATGTATATATTTATAGCTAGACATAATATACTAGGTAAAAAGAACTTCCGTAAATAGGATTTTATAGATATGATTGTCAGATATGGAGTGGGAGAAGTGTTCTATAGTTCTATAATTAGGTCTTAGTCTTTTAGTGAGCCTATGCCTCTAGACCATGAATTTCATATGTGTTTCTTTTTTTTTTTTCCCTCCTAGGTGGGGCAGAATGGCTAGAGTGGGCTGGAGTTAGGCATTTCCTTTCTTGCACGTGGAAGACCTGAGCCAGGTGCAATTGTGTATTTCCCTTCCCCCAGGTCAGTTAGGTTCTGATAATGCCCCAGCCAGTTAGGCTTTGTGTATATCTTTTAATAATGGGGGATCATAAGTAATTTGGGTAGAAAGTCCTTTCATATTTTAAATGTGAAAAATAACTATAAATAATTACATTATTTAAGGATCAGAGTTATATGTTATTCCAAATTAATTGCCAAATACATTATTTTTTTATTTTATAATACTTGAAAATAAATGCAGGATGTCATACACTTAGGCATAGTACCTAATAGTTTATTTTATAATATACACATAAGTAATGTCACAGCTGATTCTCACAACTACATGATGAGCCAAAATTTAATTCTATCTCATAATTTGTGGCTAAATAAATTTTACAAGACTTAAACAATTTATTGAAGGACTTCCAGTCAACATGATTTTAAAAATAGAGCTACAAAATAAGAAAATTAAAAAATAATAATAAACACTAATTGAGCAAATACTATGCACTACTTAGTGTCCCAAGCATTTGTGTTTGTATACACATATATACAAATATCAAGTAATCCTAAAAAAGCAAAACAAAACAGAACAAAGTAAAAATACCAGTATGGAATAGGCTTATTATCATTCCCTTTTTATGGATGAGGAATTTGAGCCACAGGAAACTTAATTAACTTTCCCATTGCTTATACATTTAAAAGAGGAAGAGTCAAGATTTTGCACCTGTTTCGCTCTAGAATCTGTGCTAACCACTGAGCTATACTATGTCTCAAAGACAGAGTTAAGCCAAAACAACCCACAAATATTAATAATCATATTATAAGAAGATATAATGGTGAGCACAGATATTGAAAAGTCAAAGTATTTTAATCAAGGTTAGTTAACTGTTAATATAAAAGAGAAAATGCCCAGACCAAATCCTAACTCTAACCCTAATTCAACTTTAACTTTATTCTTAATTTGAGAAAAAACAAAAAAAAAACAAGAAATAAGTGAAAAAAATAAAGAAAAAATTTAATGGAAAACACAACAAGTTGTGATAGCAATAATTACCAATGAATAAATAATCACATACATAAATGGGACTTATATAGAAACTGAAAGTAAGAGATAACTAAAATTTAAAAAATAAAAAAACTACAACTATGTGCATTTTATAAGAGAAACATTAAAAACAAACAACAAAAACAATAACAAAAATAAACAAAATATTCAGAAAGTAAAAATAAAGGAATTAAGTTATTAAATACCAATTAATAAGAAGCTGGTACAAGAGTATCCATATCCAAAAAACAGAGATTTAAGTAAAAAAAAAAGAATTACTAGATCTAATTACTTGAGAATTAAAGGAGCACTCTATCAATAAGATGTGACAATCATAAATTTTTATGTAACTAAAAATAGTCTGAAAATGTATAACAAAAGTTAGCCTAACTACAAAGATAAATTATAATTTACCCAAGTGAGGGAAGATTTTAATACATGCCTACCAGACATTGATAGGTACAAAAAAATAAAGCAAGATTTAACTAAAAAGCAAAAAAGATCTAAAACAGAAAACAGTATTTATCATATACATAATATGTAATATCATCAAGTATATGTGAAATATTTACAAAAATTAGCAGCATGACAAGCCACAAAATAAGTCTCAAGAAATATCAAAGAAGAGATGTCATAAAGGTCACATTCTCTTGCATTGATGCAATTAGATACTAAAAATTACACTAAAATTGAAAAAAAAGTTTGAAAGCTAAAAAAAAATCACATGTAACTTACAAGTTTAGAATTAACTCAAATGAAGGAATTTATATTACATTTGTTGAATAAAGCTAAAGCCATCATCAGTGGAAACTCATGATTTTACATGAATTTTTTAAATATTTAAAATAAATATATTAAATATACAGTTGAAACTGAATGTTCTTTACTACAGAAGAAATTTTAAAAAGTAGAAAGAAATAATTAAAATATGATGGAAAAACAAACTTAAAATATGATAGAAAAAACAAAATTAAACAAAACTATTAAAATAGTAAACAAAATGAGAGAACAACTAAATCAAAAGTTAGTCTTTGCAAAGAACATGTAGATAGACAAATTGAAATATTTGTCAAAAACATACAAAAAGAAATAGTGACAAAGAAAAAAGAAGCCATAATAAAGCAACATTATGAAATGAAATGGGGACTATTAAAACATGGTAAAGATTAAAGAAACCACACCAAAATGCAACAAAGGACTTGATATTAATTTTGAATGCTTCAACAAAATGGAGTTTCCAGAACAATATAAATTTAAAAATTTGTATAAATTTTATATATAAATTTTGAAAAAATTGCCATAAATTCCTCAAAAAGCAATACAAAATTAAGAGAAAAAAAAGCACTAAACCAGTAGAAAAATTGCTCTTCAAGAGACTAATAGACAAGGGAAAAACTAACAAGACATCTGAAAATCTTTTCACCAACCCTGGTAATATAGTTCAATTTAGCAAGTTAAAACCTCAGTGGTTATGGATGGAGTACATTCAGTTAGCTTGACATGCCAGGCCAAGATCACTCTAGTGACCATGTATTAGTAATCTCTGAAGAACTTCCTCTTATCCCTACACTGTAACTGGTTTCCTCAGGGAAACCCATCTCCATGGATAGAGTAACTGCCTAAGGCGAAGGCATCTGGCTCAAGTAGGAATAATAAGAATACTTCCCCATGTTTTTCAAACTAATGTTGAGAGAAATAAATTCTTTCCTCTCCAATTAAAAGGTGTTAAAAATGGGTAATTTATATACACATACGTAATCTTAGTTCTAATATCCAAGTCCAGCACAGTGAATACATTGATAGAATTAAGAGGATTTAGGAAGTCTGGTGGCATTTGAGTGTTGGTTTTAGCTAAATCTAATTGTCAGATGCCACCTGACCTGTCTGGAGTTCAGTTTTATGAGTCAATGAACATCCTAGTTCTGCTTAAGTTAGTTTGAGTTTGAGTTTTTCTTTTTTCTTTTTTTTTTAAGATTTTATTTATTTATTTGAGGGAGAAAAAGAGAGAAAGGGAAGAGGAAGAGGGAGAGAATCTCAAGCAATCTCTGCACTGAGCATGGAGCTCAACACAGGGCTTGATCTTATGATCCTGAGATCACGACCTGAGCCCAAATCAAGATTCAGATGCTTAACCAACTGAGCCACCCAGGTGCCCTGAGTTTGGGTTTTTCACTTGAATCTTTTTTCTTTCTCCTATCAAATTAGAATAGATTTTTTAAATGATGATATTGATAAGGGGTCAGAAAAACAAATAGACTTGCATTCCTGGTGTACAAGTTGATAGCGAAAATTAGCAGTTTTTATTGCCATGGAATATACTCAGTACTATTTATAATAATATTTCATTATGTGAAACAATCCCATTTTACAGATGAGAAAAATAATGTTTAAAGAGGTCGAGTAAATTTCCTAAGATTATGTAGGTAAAATAATTTCGAGTGAGGATTCAAGTATAGGTATAGTTGACTTTAGAGTCTGAGATTTTAACAGATATATTACATTCTATTTCTGGGAAACTAATATAGCATAATATGTCACAAATGTTTAAATATATTGAGTATATCCCCCCATCAGGATACATTTAAATAAGTCAATAACTCAGATCAATCTTTGTCACAAAGATGTTCCTCACAATATCATTTATAAGATGGGGCAGTAAAAATGTACAAAGTCAATTCTTGATAAATAGATTGATAGACACATATGTGTATATATGTATATACATAAACTGTAACCTATAATTATATAACTAAACTATTATTTTAAGTATTATAATGGCATGTCCAAAGATGATTAATACAAGGGAAAACATACATATGTAGTTCAATGAAGGAAGCAGAAAAAAAATTGTTTACACTGATGCACACACACAAAGCATATGTTGAAAATAAGATTGGTAGGAACTAAATTAGAACTGATTATCTTTAGGATGAATCATTTTTATTTTATTTGTTCCTTTTTACATTTTCAAAATTTAAATTTCATGGAATTAGCATATATAAATTGTTATAATCAGAAAAAATATTTTAAAATGAATAGATAATGAAATCAAAACATCATACACAATACCCATCAAGTGATCTAATTTTCATTTCCTAAAATTCTACTATGTGAAATGGGCAAGAAAGAGGGGTCATCAAGCAAATGGCAGAAACATTAAGTCCTAGAAACATCAGCTGCTTTCAATATGTGAAGGTAATGACCTGCAACTTGGTATTAAGGTATAACTATAATAAAATGTTTAGGCTCATTAGGAGGAAAATTAGTATTTCAAACATTTTTAGTACTAATGCATTAGTGTGTCTCTTAGGACAGGCCTGTGCAGCATTAAGCATTAGCTCATTAGACCATTTCCTCAATACCCTAATGGTACAAATAAGGCAAAAAAAAAATGTGGAATTAGAATGGAAAGTGAAGGTAAAATTTGGGAATGCTCAAGGAGGGAATGTAAAACATTGGAAAGATGAAGATAAGATTGCTTTTGTCACTATATGCTTCTTCCTGATGTCTTCCATTGTCAATCTGTTAGGCATTAGTAACTTGAAACACTAACCAAGCCCCAGGGATTTGGGAGCTGGACGTCGCAAAAATAATTACATAGCATCTGGAGTACACAATGCTACACTACATAATCAACTTCAAAGTGATATATATTTATTTGATTTGACCATTCTTCTGTGTGGTTAGGTTATACTATCCTTTTATTCAGATGAGAAAACCAAGATTTACAGTGTTATACAACTTGCTCAAAGTCAAATCCAGCCAATCTGATTCAAGTGTCCAAGCTCTCAAACTCTTAAAAATATATATATATATTTTGCATGCTTTGACTTAGATGCTTTAGGGACTAGAATCCCATAAAGTACCACTAAAGTGCTGGAAGAGCATGTTCCGTAACTGAGGTAGAACACCCTGAAAGAGCTAATAGTACTTTAACAGAATATCAACAAATAAGTAGTAGCAAAGAACAAATTGAGCAAGGAGGTATTTAAATGTATAAGGCAGAAGAATAATTAGAAATAGATGAAGATAATTAATGTATATAAAGAAACACATAATTATCAAGCTGTACTAGGTCTCTGGCTTGCAGCCAGGAGCAAGAGATACAACAGATATAAGCTCAAAAAGAGCTTATAGTTATTTGTTGGAGAGAGAGAAATAATCAAGCAATTATAACACAAAGTTAAATGCTAGAAATAGGTAAAGGGTTGGTTAGAGTACAAATTGAACACCTAACCCAAGCCTGTGGCATCAGAGTTTCCTTACAGGAATGTAGCCCTAGGATAGGCACATCAAGTGAATGCAGCTTTCTAGAAATGATAGCATTTTATTTTATTTTATTAATTTTTAAGATTTATTTATTTGAGAGAGAGAGGAGAGAGCAGAGGGGAGGGGCTGAAGGGCAGGTAGAGACAGTCTTTTTTTTTTTTTTTTTAAGATTTTATTTATTTATCCGGCAGAGAGAGAGAGAGAGCACAAGCAGGGGGAACAGCCAGGGAGAGGGAGAAGCAGGCCCCCTGCCGAGCAGGGATTCCCAATGCGGGGCTTGATCCCAGGATGCTGGAATCATGACCCGAGCCAAAGGCAGATGCTTAACTGACTGGGCCACCCAAATGCCCCAGGAGGAGATGGTCTTAAGCAGACTTCTGCACTGAGACTGGAGCCCAAGGCGGGGCTCAATCTCATGATTCTGAGATCACAACCTGAGCAGAAACCAAGAGTCTGCCTCTCAATCAATTGTGCCACCCAGGAGCCTTAAGAAATGATAGCATTTTAAACAGATTAAGATTATGAAGAGATACTAGTGAAGAAAAGGTGGGAGGGAATCATTATTATTGAAAATGGCACAATGTCAGAGCACAAAAGCAGAAATGAACATATTTCACTATGGGGAATATGATGAATTTATGATGAGGTTAACAATGTGTAAAAATTCTGAAGAGTTTTTGGAGCTCACACTGAGAAATATGAATTTTATATATGATGTAAAAAGGTTGTTATATATTTTGAACATAAATATTGATATGTTAAAAAGAACATTTGAAGGCCAGTAGTCTCAGTGAGTTAAGCAGGTACTGTCGAATAGTAAGTTGTATACCTGACACCCTGAAAAGCAAATGAACATTACTTTCCTATGGCTTTCTAGTGGTGCTTTAAGTCTAAGCAAGAGTTTAACTGAATCCATGCAAACTTGTGTGGACCAGTAGGAAACCTATCACTTCATTCATCAAAGAAATACTGATTGAGCCTACTAGCTATTAGGCATGGGTTTAAGTGGTGGATATACTGGAGTGAATAAAACAGAAGTTCTGGCCTCCTACTTCTGGGGAGAATCATATAATAAATTAAATAAATCAGTAAAATACGCAGTATACTAAATGTTAATAAGATTTATGGGGAATAAAAATAAATGTAGGGGTGCCTGGGTGGCTCAGTCAGTTGAGCGTCTGACTTCTGATTTCAGCTCAGGTCTTGATCTCAGGGTTGTGAGATTAAGCCCTGCGCCAGGCTCTGCGCTCCATGGGGAGTCTGCTTGAGATTCTCTCTCTCTCTCTCTCTCTCTCTCTCTCTCTCTCTCTCTCCTGTGCCCCCCCTCAAATAAATGAATAAATATTTTTTCAAAATGTAGATAAGGAATGTTTGGCAAAAAAGGGTGTTAAAATGTAAATAACCTGATCAGGGAGGGTCTCACTAAGAATATGGCCTTTGAGTTAAGAGCAGAAGGATTTGTGAAAATAAGCTGTTTACAGGAGAGGAATGATGCAGGAAAAGGGAACAGTGATCAAGGGCCCCCAGGCAGAAGTACTAAAAATAAATAGGGCAGGTAGCTGGACCTCAAAATCCTTGATTCTACATGAAATCAGGAAAAAAAAAAACAACAAAGAAAACTGGTGCTATGCATTGAATGGAGTGAATAGGGCTATATTTGGAGATCAGCTGAAGTGATGAGAGTTGCTATTGAGTTTAGATTGCTGGGGGCAGGAAGAAACATTCTGATGATTTCCACTATTATCTAGATGTTTTTAACTTTCAAATTTACATATTCAATTGACACCTCTCTTTTGAATTCCAGATGTTATTTCCAACTACCCACAGAACGTCTCCATTTAGATGTTCCACAGGTACCACAAGTCAGCATGCTCAAAGCCAAAATCATCAACTAGATCCTTCAGCTGTATTTTCCATTTCAGTAAAAGGCCCACATTCCATGCAGTCACCAGAGTGTAACAACCTCACTAGAGCTTGTTATCCTATTTTCCATCTCTTGCCTCTCCAATCCTGTTTAGTTGAAGGAGGCCTCCACTTTACACAAATCCCTATATCAGGTCCTCCTCATCTCACATATGAACACATGTAGTAAACTCCCTGCCTTCAACCTGACATCTTTGCAGGCCAGTTTCATGACAGTGGTTCTCAAATGGAGGTATTTTACCTTCCAGAGGACATTTGGTAATGTTTAGAAACATCTTTGTCACTATTGGAGTACCTACCATTGGCATTCAGTTGGTAGAGGCCAGGGATGCTGATAAACATCTTACAATGCATAGGACATCCCCACTCCCACCTCCAACATGAAATTATCTGGTCCACAATATCAATAATGCCATAGTTGACAAACTAATGGCAGAGTAGTTATTTTTCTCAAATGCAAATTTTAGCCCCTCTTTGACCTGCTACCCTTTTGCTTATCATTTCCCCAACTTCTCTATATATTACTCTGCTTTCTACTCTATAATACATATGCCTTCATGCTTTTCTTCTTATCGTTTCTATTGACTATTTCTCTCTCTGGTAAATAATAAAAATATTAAAACTTGTTTCAAACTCAACTTCTACAAATTTCTAAGGAATGTAAAGTTTTCCTTCTGTTGCTCCCAAAGAATCATGTTATAAAACTTACACAACAAATTGCAATTTCTCTATATGTGCTTATCTTCTTTCTAGACCTGTATTATACAATACATGTGGCTACTGATTACTTGAAATATAACTATTAAAACTGAGAAACTGAATTTTTAATTTTTAAAAATTTTAACTAGTTAAAATTTCCTCATGTGGTTAGTCACTATCATATTGAACATTTTTTTATTTATTATTATTTTTTAAAGATTACTTATTTGAGAGAGAAAGGAGGGGAAGGGCAGAGGGAGAGGGAGAGAGAAACTCAAGCAGACTCTGCACTCAACACAGAGCCTGACACAAGGCTTAATCCCATGACCCTGAAATCACGACCTGAGCTGAAACTAAGAGTCAGACACTTAATTAATTGCACCACCTAGGCACCCCCTTACTGACGTTTTAGAAAAAGAATTTTTCCACCATTATAGAAATTCTATTAGACAGTACTGCTCTAAACCATCTGTACTCAGTTTTGGGCCTACATTACACATTTAGTACATATTTAAATAAATGAATTAATGAGTTATTTTTTCCATAGCTGAATAGTAAGCAAAGCTTTTCTTTATGGTTGGGATTGAACTCTCTCAAAAATTATACCAGATAATCCCACTGATATTTAGCTAGCCATCTTTGGTACTTATAATTTTTGCCTTACCTTGATAATAGTTTAACTACTTTTTGTATAGATTTTGATTCTTCAATTATATTCTAGTTCAAGGAAAAGGATGAAATACCTTACTTGTCTGAATCTCCCACAAAATATAGCATAATGCTTTTCATTTTGCATATGCTAAACAAATTGAAAGCACAGTTTTGATAGAATTGAGAATAGACTGGCCTAATTTCCTGCCTGCCAAATATGGTGTAAATTGGTGGATTTCTGAAAGTAAAGGGGGAAAGAAGGTTTAATAAATCACTGAGAGTCTTTCTACTCTAAAGATAATTTTTGAGACTAACATTTTAGTCAAGGAGAAATGGAAATTCCTAACATGGCATATGAAATTAATGCATTCTGCCTCTGGCAATGAGCCTCTTCTAAAAGCACTAAAGATAAATTTTCTGACTCTTATGTGAGTTTACTTCATTTTCAGTGTCATTATTGGCATTATTTCAGATATTCATGTATGAAATCTTTGTCTTGAAGGCCCTTAGTGTTTTCTTCTGATGTGGCTTGTCATATTGCAATAGTCTTCCATGATATATTTACATAGTTATATACTGTAATGTCAAAGTAGGACAATAGGATTATTGGAATATGAAGGAATAAAACAAAGAGATAAGGAGAAAAACTAAAGCTTAGTACTGAATATCTAAAGAGGGACCAGTGTTAAATTATTTCAGTTTGGCATTGTTATGTATGTCCAAGTAAAGATTGCGATATTGCTGTTGGGTTTGTTAGTAAGCAATGAGTCACAAAGAATCTTTCAAATTCAGAAAGACAAGATGTTGAAAATATATTCTTTTTTACCTTAAAAGACTTCTTACTGATACATTCAAATTCAATAGCTTTTCTCAATTTCTAAAGAAAACATTAGTGATTATCGATACATTTGTGAAAGAGAATATAAAGTGTCTCTAGATCAATGTTTCCTGCAGACTAAAAAAATAAATGAAGGCTTAAGAAATTAAAGGGACTTGTGTGAGCCTTCAAATGAAATCTGTGGTCCAACCAAGGCTATAATTCAGATTCACACTGTCAACCTTTATTTTTTATAGGAGGAAAGGCTAACTATAAATTTTAAAAATAACATTATTATCATTATAATCACATATATTCTGTTTAAATTTGTTGACAGTTAAACACAGATGATAAAAAGACTTCTATTGCCAGTCACAATGGAGTGATAGGGATCAGGTTTACTCTCCTACTTGAAACAACCAAAAAAAAAAAAAAAAAGTGGTCAAGCTATAGGAAACATGGTTTGCAAGACACTGTACATAAGGCAACAAAGGACAGTAATCATGGAGAGACAGGAAGCTAATGAGTGAGTCACGGAAGACTGCCGTGATCATACGGCCTTGACAACTGCTAGGCCACAGCACAAGGAGAGGGCAGCCAGAGGGAGCAGGGCTGACTCACAAAATTGAGGAAATGGAGCCGACAGTCTAGGGAGACAAAAGCAGCTCGAGTTTGCAGGGTAGAGCACAGGAGAAGTGAGAGTTGCACAGAGAGAATGCTGGAGATCTGTTGGGCAACTTCCTCCAGTATTTAGCTGAGTACTGACTGGCATATGCATATGAGGAAAGTACCTACAGTCCTGCAAAGAACCACCTGGAATGATTAGAGGGATGAGGGAAAGGGAATTGTGCCTTTCTCAGCAGCCAGACTGAAACGTTTCAAGATTCCGGGGTTCTGGGTAGATTAGAGCACAAAGAAGGGTCTTGCTTCAGTAATGGGGACCTAATTAGTTCTAGATTGAGCATGTCTTCAGTTCCACCTGACAAATCTTAAAAGCAGACCTGAAAGAGCCAGTCTCTAAGTAACATAAAAGCATCCCAGAATGAAGCTCAAGAATATTTATAGGAATACAAAAATATCCAGCATCCAACTGATTAACTTGATGAATTTATGAGGTACATGGTAATATTGCCATTTTATACATGAGAAAATTGAGGCTACTTCTAATTCACATACCTGGTAAGTGGTAGCTGGGATCTGAAACTCAATCCAATTGAGTTCAAATCCACTAGACAAACTAGAAGAAAGTCAGAAATAAATTCATATGTAAATCAGATAAAAGGTCTTTATTTACAGCATTTTAATTTAATTTTAATGTACATTATTGTTTGATTTTGGGATAGTGACTTTGGTACTAGAAGTTAAGAGGGAAAATAAGAGATGCTGGGGGAGAGGAAGGGTGATGTGGCCATTAGTTATCATGCCCAGACAATGAAAAGCCTCAGTAGAGCTTAGAGTTTTAAAATTTTTCTTGTCACTTTTTCCATTAAACTGGGAAATAGAAGATTTAACTAAAACATGCCAAGAGACTTCCCCCCAATCTTTAAGCAATTATAGCACATTTACAGAATTAATGTGATCACCCAACTAAGTAATTCACATACATAGAGAGCATATATTTTCCTGAAGTGATTATAACTTGAAAGATCTTTGCCTCTGCACATCAACTTATTTTCTTCTAAACAACCACCTTTAAATAAAGCATGTATGCCATATTTACTTACATTTGAATGAAACCCACACTGATAATCCTACTTCCTAAAACAACCCACAATGATGGGTAACCCTATTTGAGAATTAAAGGACATTCAAATTCTTTTAAAAACTAATTTCTCAACTGCTAAACTTCTACCTTTTTGATCCATTTAATCAAGCTGCTCTAACCCATCCTTTTCCTAGAATAATACATCTCTGTCTCTCCACTAGTCTACTTTCTTTTGTATGATGAGCTAAACAAAGACATTTGTACATCATTTTTTAAAATAATGAAATTTCCTTTTTTAAAGGAGTCTGATAAAATTATTAGTCATTCATTAGATACTTAACAGACAAGCATTTGCTGTTCGAAGGCTGTTGTGCCAGGTGATGGAATGTGGTGAGTGTGGGAGAGGACAGGAGATATGGGGACTACATGATCATAGACCTTACTAAGCTATGGAGTCCTGTTGTTCAAACTAATTCATAAACCTCCTAAGCGAAATGAAATGTATTGTCTGGTAGCTTTATATTTTTGAAACATTTATACATGAGAACAAAATAAATACAGGTGAATTTCTAGTTTAAAACACTTGAAAATACATACTGTGCTTTTTTCCCCCAAAGCTTTTCACCTCTGTTTGGACCAATATTCTGTTTCTGACCTGTAACTTAGCACACTGCCACATGGGTCTTTCCATTTACCAAATCAAGAAACAGAACAATCTACTTGGAGTTTGAAATAAACAGCATGTGATACTGCTGGAGCAGTTTTTGCATTAATTTACAAGAGAAACTGGAGATGACAAGACCCCCTGAAGAGTAAAAGCTAGCCACAGTTGAAATTAATTTGAAATAGTATGCAAGGTTGACAATTTTAATGATGCAGGCACTTAAACTCATTAATCTGTTGTCCTTTATCAAGGAAGAAAGTCAGTCCTTCTATATTCCCAGAGTAATGAAGGGGGCAGGGCAGGGAATGAAAATTACAGAAGCTCTAGTCTTCTGCTGCAGTGACTAGAGGTCAGAGAGGGGCTTGGGACCCAAATGTCCACATTAGCAGCTGACTTAGGTTCAGACTGTAAAATTTCCAGTCAAATCTGTTTCTTTCCTTGTTGAAAAAAGATGATTTTTTTTTATTTCACCTAAGTCAGTTATGACTTACTATGAACAAGGTACAACTTCATATTTCTACTAATTTCAAAATAATCATTTCATAAGTACCTAGATGTAGCTTTTTAAAAGTATGCATTTTTAACACTTTATTGTGAAATAAAGCAAATCATCTAGCAAAAATGGCAGCAACATGTTAATACTGTTCTTAGTAACAATCCTTTTTCTCTTTGCCCTTCTGCCTTTTAATAATTGCTGATGATATTACATGTAGACCACACAAATTCTGTTAAATCTGTTTTATCTATTGTGAAACAACCAAAGTTGTTACTCTATTTGGCAGAAGTCTCTTTTAAAGTGGCCAATTATTACGGATTAATACAGTGTTCACTGCAATAACACTGTCAGGAAAACCTGCAATGAATTTGTTTTCTCTTAACGTGTACATAAGTACAGTCACATAAATTCAGGGTAGTTCCACTATATACATAAAAAACGATAATTTATGGATAGGTTTGTGTTACCATAATGTTTACATTATTAAAGTTCATGTTGGGGGCGCCTGGGTGGCTCAGTCTGTTAAGTGTCTGCCTTTGGCTCAGGTTGTGATCCCCGGGGTCCTGCGATGGAGCCCCATGGCAGGCTCCCTGCTCAGTGGGGACCCTGCTTCTCCCTCTCCCTCCGCCCCTCTCCCCAACTCATGTTCTCTCTCACTCGTTCTCTCTCTGTCAAATAAATAAATAAAATCTTAAAAAAAAATAAAGTTCATGTTTATGATGATAGGCTATATTTGCCTACTGCTATATTGAAGTGATTGGATAAAATATCTCCTAAACTATAGCTTGATTCATAGAAACAGATTAGAGGGTAGAATCATATATATTTAACTAATACTCATAGCCTTTTTAAGAACAACTGCTTTACTATGTTTTACTGTGTTTCTGTTTTCTAGAAAAATAATCGTATTTCCCTAAAGAATTAAAATTGTATCTATGCAATACTCTTTGGAGAAAGAAAAGTTACAATCTCCAAAAGGCACAGTCTATTTTTACCATTTTTAGTTATGCAAAACATAACATAATCAGAAAGCAATCCATTATTTAATGACTTGGTTTCTTTTATAAAATTTGTAGTTACGTATGTACACTTAAAATCAACCATTTCTTTCTTTCTTCTTTTTCTTTTTTTTTTTTTTTAAAGATTTTGTCAGAGAGAGAGAGAGAACACAAGCAGGGGGAGTGGCAGGCAGAGGGAGAAGCAGGCTCCCCGCTGAGAAAGGAACCCGATGCGGGGCTCGATCCCAGGACCCCGGGATCATGACCTGAGCCGAAGGCAGATGCTTAAGCAACTGAGCCACCCAGACGTCCCAAAACCAACAATTGCTTTTTTAAAAAAAATATTTTATTTATTTATTTGACACACAGAGAGAGCTAGCGAGAGAGAGCACAAGCAGGGAGAATGGCAGAGGGAAAGGGAGAAGCAGGCTCCCCGCTGAGCAGGGAGCCCAGTGAGGGGCTCGAACCCAGGACCCTGGGATCATGACCTGAGCCAAAGGCACACACTTAACAACTGAGCCACCCACGCACCCCTTGGGATGTTTGCAAATTCTTAAAAAATATTAGTATGCAAACTTCAATATTTTAGGGAAAATGCAATAAATCTAGGTTCTGAGTGTAATTTAAATAGAGGAGCTTAAATTCCTTTAGTTAGAAAACTGTTGAATTTGTTGATATAGCTGTTGAAATGGGATGGGTTGAAAGGCGGAGCATGGTGGTGATTGACCTGCTGGGCCCAAGACCATTGTAATCCGCCACAGGGAATTCCAGACCATCTGCTGGGGGATGTAACTTTTAAAACATTTTACCTGCAGAGCCACTCTGGATATATAAATTAAATCTTCTGAAGAAGAAGGACAGATTCTCCTGCTCTGCCTGTAGTTTTGTATGTTAACTAGTAGTCACTTATTGAAGTATGGATTCATGGGGTCACATTCATTGATGAACACACAATTAAGTGGGGAAAATTACATTAAAGGGAATAATCAAGTTTTCTTGTAATTAGGCTTATGAGTAAATTGGTGTGACAATTCTTTTTGCTCTAATTATGTGATTCAGGGATAATATATGATGCATTAGACATCATCCCTATATGTAAAACAATCTCTAGAAAACTCATGCTGTTTATCATACATGTAATTTTGCAAAATTTTTAAATCATAGGCAAGCTTAGACTGACTACAACTAATCATGACTAGAAAGAAATGTATAATTTTATATCAATATGTTGATATTATTTAAAATAATTTTGTACTGTAAAAACTATTTAAATGAGACTTCTTTGTATTGGAAGACCGCTTGCCTAAATGACCATATGTTCTGAGAAGTGACATCATTTCTTATAAAAGTAGTAAATAGGGGCACCTGGGTGGCTCAGTTAGGCATCTGCCTTCGGCTCAGGTCATGATCCCTGAGTCCCAGATTGAGCCCTGCAGGGGGGCTCCCTGCTCAGCGGGGAGTCTGTTTCTCCCTCTCCCTCTGCTCCTCCCCTCCACTCCCCACTCATGCTAACTCTTCAAATAAATAAAATCTTTAAAAATTTTTTTAAATAAAATTAAAAGTACTAAATACATTTTGAACTATTTTTGGCAGCCATATGCTCAAAACAAACATGGAAAGTCTGAAAGGTGTATTAAATTTAAAATATTTTAAGATTGATAGTATAAAATAAATTTAATAATGTCACAGCAAAATCTGTCCTGTGTCCTCTTAAATGCCTCTTGAGTTCTGACTTGCAGGACTTTTTGATATTTCCTAATCAAAGAATATTTATTGATTAACTTCTCCACCAAGAATTGTGCCAAGTGATATGGGGTAAAAAAAAAAAAAAAGTTAAGGTATCACTCAGCTAAAAGTTGTATTACACATCATTGCTGGGGTATTTTTGTATAAATAAACATTCTGGAATCCTAAAATGGCCTCAACCATCCCACAGTTAACCAATGACAACAATCTAAGTTAACAGTTATCTATTAGATGCAAAGTATTCCACCTACTTCATCTAATCCTAGTCCGGTCCATGTGTCCTGTTACTCCACTACTCCACACTACTACCACCTCAGAACTTGGACTTTTTTGTGGCCTCTACTTGAGTTCTCTTCCTTAAGATCATTTCAAGGTTTTCTTTTCTTTCTTTTTTTTTTTAAGATTTTATTTATTTATTTGAGAATGAGAGAGAGTGCATGCACAGGTGGGGGGAGAGGCAGAGGGCAAGGGAGAAGCAGGCTCCCCACTGAGCAGGGAGCCGCACATAGGGCTCAATGCTAGGACCGTGGGATCAGGACCTGAGCTGAAGGCAGATGCTTAACAGATGGAGCCACCCAGGCGCCCCTCATTGCATGGTTTTCTTAAATGTCATTCTCACAGAGTCCTCCCTGACTCATTCCATTGTAAAACCCAATTCTCACACACTACTCTTTTTACCCTAATTGATTATGGTTAGATAACAGATATTATTCTTGAGACTATTAATTTGTTTACTTGTTTATTGTTTTTGGTATTTACCAGAATATAAAGTCCGTAAGAATAGGACTTGACATCATTCATTGCTGAACACTCAATATTTAGAGCAGTGCTCAGGACATAGGAGGTGCTCAGCAGAGTTGTTAAGTAGAAATTTCATTACTGAATTTTTCATATATGTCCCAAATTTTTAAGCCATCCAAATGATTTATATATTGAAAAACAAATTATTAGTTTTATAGGCAAATAGGAAGTATTAAGAAGTATGACATAACAATGCTTCTAATTTTCATGGAACTATCAAGAAAATTACAAATGCATGAAATCATCACTATCCAACTGTAGAAGTTATTGAAGGTTACACTTTGAAGGCAGAGTGATATAATATTAAATGTACTATTTCTTTGTCATTTACAGTTTTAAATTTCTAAGAACAAAACAAAGCAGAAACACAGGGAGAAAACCTCTATAAATTCATTACATTTAGAAAATAATTTTCCAATAAATTTTTGAATGTCTGCTTATACAACTCCTTTTTTCCCCTTTATTTTTAAGTGTCATATTTTTCTATCAGAAGTTATTTTCTTTGCAAAGTGTTAAGATTTAGTTTAAGAATATCATATAGCATTAGATTAGTTTAAAAATATTAAGTTAATTTTTGAATATTAGGAGCAGTGAAATAATTCAAATATCATATAAAATAAAAAGAGCATGCTACATGTCCTTTAATTTTCTATTCTGCTGTTGTTTTCAATTTGCCCAGGTAGAGAGAATTTGCTTTAGTGTTTTTTACCACACATCTAAAAGTTTTGACTTATGCATCATCCAGGTGAAGTAATGAATAAGAACTGACATCAAATATCAATATTATTGGCCCAGCTAAATGGTAATTGACATCAAGTTAGATTGCTAAAGAAGTAAACAAAATTGAAATTTTTTTGGCATATAAGTACTGCCTGACATCATTTGTCCTTCAGAGGATCAATGGCTGCATGACCTAAATGTTGTTTGTATTTCTTTATATAAAATGGCCAGAGACTGATACAAAGTACTTTTTGTTTGAGCTCAGATAACAAAATTCAGAAAATAAGAAATTGAGCTTCTTTTGCTAAAATGGATTGAGGGTATATATATTTTTAAATACGCAATACAGGTATTAGTTTATTTCCTGATTTAATGAAAAGATAATGTGAATTAATGCATTTATGTCCACATACTGGCAACTTAAGGAAAAGCAATTAATCTAAATCAGATCAAATTTAAAACTCTTAACTACCTATTTACTAAATGGTTTGTTTTTTTTAAAAGATTTTATTTATTTATTTGAGAGAGAGAGAGAACAAGCAGTGGGGAGGAGTAGAGGGAGAGAGAGAGAGAAGTAGACTCCCTACTGAGCAGGGACCCCCAACTGCGGGGCTTGATCCCAGGACCCAGAGATCATGACCTGAGCTGAAACAGATGCTTAACTGACTGAGCCACCCAGGCACCCCTAAATGGTATGTTTTGATATAAAAAAAAATCTATTGAGAAATACCTTTTTTTTTTAGTAGTATTCAGCTCAAGTTTACTACAGTGCATAGTTTCTTATTTGAAATAGTTTCAGAATTCCATTTTCTTATCTCTGTTAAAGTGCAAAATATGTATTGCAGATTTATGTTTATAACATTGATATTATGTTACACACAACTAAATTATGGGATATAAGAAATTCATCTTACATATTTGTGTGTGTATATTCTTTTATTTACTTCTACTTATTTGAATGCAAATTCTAAAAGGAACATTAGTTTCATGAAGAAGAAGGAGAAGGAGGAGAAGGAGAAGAAGAAGAAAAGAAGAAGAAGAAGAAGAAGAAGGAGAAAAAGGAGAAAACGGAGGAGGAGGAGAAGGAGAAGGAGCCACAGCAGCACCAGGGAGGAGGAGGAGGGGGAGGGAGTGGTAGGAATAGGAGGGGTAGTGATAGTGTTTTCTAGTTTCCAGGCACTAGGTTAAATACATTACACATATTATCTAATACTCACTGTTCTTTCTATCATTAATTTTCACAAAATAACTGAATGATTGCTAAAGATTATATATCTTGTGAATGGCAAAACCAGGATCCAAAAGTATAATTGAAATTTTGTAATTTTCCAGTGCTCCAAAGTGACAGGACACTATGATTCTATAGAAGCTTTCTAAGGGGCAATTAATCTATCCTGATAATTAAATAAGTTTCACTTTATATTTATGGCTTGTGGTTTAATATCCACAGAACTTGGAAGGCCAATAACATTGAAATAAATAAGATGCAATGATACAATGCTATAATGAAATCCTTATACTTTCATTTGTTCAAAACTCTGCATTCATTTATCACATTTTTGAACATTAAGTGTGTAAAATAAACTATACTGGATGTTAGAGATATAAAGTCAAATAAGATTTTAAAATATTCTCTTTTTTTATTTCTTTTCACTGTATTCCAATTTTGAAAGATTTTTTTTTTTTTTTAATGAACTGACAAAAAGCCCCAAGACAATGGTGAACTATGATCCTCTAGCTTCTGCACTGGGAGAAGAGGGTGACACTAACAAAGATGCTAAGAGATGGGTAAATGTTAGGATTAAGGGAAAGCAAGAGTTTCATTTTTAGCATGTTAAAATAAGACAAAATAAGACATCTTATAGATATTTAGGCTGAGAAGCAAAATAGCTAATGAATCTAATAATAATGAGCAGAATGGGACTTACTTGGAAATCATCACATGTAGGCAAAATTATAAGTCATAGGTTTGTATGAAATGATATAAGGAGGAAATTTGCTAAAAAAACAAGATTAAGATTGAATCTTGACACTTTTAATATTTAGCAGTCAAGTGGTAAAGAAGGATCGAACATAGTAGGTTGAGAAGCAATGACCATGGAGATTTCACTTCTTAGGATTCAAGAAGAATGTTTGCAGTGAATAAAGACTGAAAATAATGGAGAAATAACCATTGGATGTAACAATATGAAAACTAAGAGCAGTTTCAGTGGAGTTTTTGACTTGGAGTTTATACGTGAATGGCTGAGGAAAAGATGATATTAGAGATTTCAGGGCAACATGGAGGAATAAGATAATGAAAAAAATAACACTGCCATTCAAACTTCAAAGAAATTATGGATTAAAAAGTTAAAAAAAATAAATTAACATAAATCTAAACTCAAAAAAAAAAAAAACCCCGATGAAACAAAGAAGCAAATTTGAAAAGAACCCAACAGAAATTCTATAGATGATAAATGTAGTAACAGAAATATAAAAGCTCCATAGCGCAAGATGGCAGAGGAGTAGGAGACCTAAATTTCATCTGGTCCCAGGGATTGAGCTGGATAGGAATCAAACCATTCTGAACGCCTATGAACTCAACAGGAGATGGAAGAAAAGAATAGCAGCAACTCTCTGAACAGAAAAGCTACCACTTTCTGGAAGGTAGGACCCACAGAGAAGTGAATCTGAGGGGATATTGTGGAAGATAGACCACGGGGGGGGGGGAGCCTCCGTCAGCCACTACCGGCAAGTGATAGAGCAGCAGAAAACAAAATCGGAACTTTTAGAAGTCTGCTCTGCTGAGGGACTTCGCCCCAGTGGCTAAGCAGGGGGTGGAACACTCACTGGAACAGTGTGGTCTCAGGACCCTCAGGGTCACAGAAAGACCGGGGGTGCCTGAGTGCGGCTGAGCTCCCAGGTATTGGAGTGGGGAAACTGGCTGCAAGGAGGGAGCCAAGGAGTGGGCTCTCAGCTCAGGGTTGACATAAACTGTGATCCGGGGCACAGTTGGACCACTGCTCTTCCAGCAGGGACCCAATAAGTGGCAGACCCAGGGAGACTCCACTTCCTCCCGTGGGAGGAGCAGTGCAGGAGTGCACTGCAGGGATCTGCTGGGTTTGGAGACTCCACACGGGGTCGGGTGCCAGAGACAGAGATGCTCAGTCACAGGCCGGGTGAGCATGGAGTGCTGCCAGAGACCAGGGAGATGGAAGTGATTGACTGCTTGGCTCACTGAGGAGTGGGGCCCCGAGTTCTCGGCTCCTCTGGGGTGGAGATTCAGAGGCCGCCATTTTCACTCTCATCCTCCAAAGCTGTATGGAAAGCTTGCAGGGAACAAAGCTCCTGAGAGCAAACCAGAGCAGATTACTTAGCCCGCCACAGCAAAGGTGGAGCAATTCTGCCTCTGGCAAAGACATTTGAAAACCACAGCAACAGGCCTCTCCCCCAGAAGATCAGCAAGAATCACGTTTACCCATCAATAAGAATGGCAAAACCCCAGTGCTAGAGGAATACAGCACATAGAATTCATGGCTTTTTCCCCATGATACTTTAGACTTTCACAGTTAATTTTTTTAATTTTCTTTTTTTTTCTGAATTTTTCTTTTTCCCTTCTTCAACCAACATCTTATCAATCCCTTTTTTAAAAATCTTTTTTATTTTTCATTTTTAGAGTCATATTCTATCCCTTCATAGTAGTTAACCTTATTTTTGGTATATATATAAGTTGTTCTCTCTTTAATTTTGGAATACAGTTTCTTCTAACAGACCAAAATATACCCTAAATCTCTAGTTTATGGCTTTGTTCTAGTCCCCTGCCTGATCAGTCTCTCCCTTTTACTTTTTTAAAATTTCTCTTCTTTCTTTTTTCAACCAACTTCTTATCAATTCCTTTTACAAAATCTTTTAGAATTTTCATCTTTACAGTCATATTCCATCCCTTCATCATATTTACCCTTATTTTTGTACATATATAAGCTTTTCTTTCTTTAAAATTTTGGGAAGCAGTTTCCTCTAACAGACCAAAATACACCCAAAACCTAACGTGAGGCACTGATCTATTCACCAGCCTGATCATATTCTTTTTTTTTTGTATCTTTTCCTTTTCTGTTTTTTTTTTTTTCTTTTTTCTTTCTTTCCCCCTGGTTTCAGGTCTCTTCTGATTTATTTAGCGTATATTTTTCTGGGGTCAGTGTTACCCTGTTAGCATTTTGTTCTCTCATTCATCTATTCTCCTCTGGACTAAATGGCAAGACAGAAAAAAATCACCTCAAAAAAAAAAAAAGAACAAGAGGCAGTACAGACTGCCAGGGACCTAATCAATACAGACATTAGTAAGATATCAGAACTAGAGTTCAGAATGATGATTTTAAAGATACTAGCTGGGCTTGAAAAAAGCATGGAAGATATTAGAGAAACCCTTTCTGGAGAAATAAAAGAACTAAAATCTAAACAAGTTGAAAACAAAAAGGCTGTTAATGAGGTGCAATAAAAAATGGAGGCTCTAACTGCTAGGATATATGAGGCAGAAGAGAGAATTAGTGATATAGAAGACCAAATGATGGAAAATAAAGAAGCTTAGTAAAAGAGAGATAAACAACTCCTGGATCACGGAGGCAGAATTCGAGAGATAAGTGATACCATAAAATGAAACAACATTAGAATTGGGATCCCAGAAGAAGAAAGAGAGAGAGGGGCAGAAGGTATATTGGAGCAAATTATAGCAGAGATCTTCCCTAATTTGGAGAAGGAAACAGGCATCAAAATCCAGGAGGCACAGAGAACTCCCCTCAAAATCAATAAACATAGGTCAACACCCCGACATCTAGTAGTAAAACTTATGAGTCTCAGAGACAAAGAGAAAAACCTGAAAGCAGCTCAGGACAAGAGGTCTGTACCTACAATAGTAGAAACATTAGGTTGGCAACAGACCTATCCACAGAGACCAGGCAGGCCAGAAAGAACTGGCATGATATATTCAGAGCACTAAATGAGAAAAATATGCAGCCAAGAATACTGTATCCAGGTAGGCTGTCACTGAAAATAGAAGGAGAGAGAAAAAGCTTCCAGGACAAACATATCTAAAAGAATTTATGAACACCAAACCAGACCTACAAGAAATATTGAAAGGGGTCCTCTAAGCAAAGAGAGAGCCCTGAAGTAAAATAGACCAGAAAGGAACAGAAAATATATACAGCAACAGTCACCTTACAGGCAATATAATGGCACTAAATTTATATCTTTCAATAGTTACCCTGAATGTAAATGGGCTAAATGCCCCAATCAAAAGACACAGGCTATCAGATTGGATAAAAAAAAACAAGACGATATGCTGTCTGCAAGAGACTCATTTTAGGTGCAAAGATACCTCCAGATTGAAAGTGAGGGGGTGGAAAACCATTTACCGTGCTAATGGACACCAAAAGAAAGCTGGTCTGGCAATCCTTCTATCAGACAAATTAGATTTTAAACCAAAGACTATAATAAGAGATGAGGAAGGACACTATATCCTACTTAAAGGGTCTATCCAACAAGATCTAACAACTGTAAATATCTATGCCCCAACATGGGAGCAGCCAATTATATAAGCCAATTAATAACAAAAGCAAAGAAACACATCGAGAACAATACAATAATAGTAGGGGACTTTAACACCCCCCTCACTGAAATGGACAGATCATCTAAGCAAAAGATCAACAAGGAAGTAAAGACTTTAAATGACACACTGAACCAATGGACTTCACCGATATATTCAGAACATTCCACCCCAAAGCAACAGAATACACATTCTTCTGTAGTGCCCATGCAACATTCTCCAGAAAAGATCACATCCTAGGTCACAAATCAGGTCTCAACTGGTATGAAAAGATTATGCTTTGAAACTAGAACTCAATCACAAGAGGAAAGTCAGAAAGAACTCAAATACATGGGGGCTAAAGAGCATCCTACTAAAGAATGAATGGGTCAACCAGGAAATTAAAGAAGAATTTAAAAAATTCATGGAAAGAAATGAAAAGAAAAACACAACTGTTCAAAATCTTTGGGATGGAGCAAAAGCAGTCCTAAGAGGCAAGTATATAGCAATATAAGCCTTTCTTAAGAAACAAGAAAGGTCTCAAGTACACAACCTAACCCTACACCTAAAGGAGCTGGAGAAAGAACAGCAAATAAAGCCTAAACCCAGCAAGAGAAAAGAAATAATAAAGAGCAGAGCAGAAATCAATGAAATAGAAATCAAAAGAACAGTAGAACAGATCAACGAAACTAGGTGCTGGTTCGTTGAAAGAATTAACAAGATTGATAAACCCCTGGCCAGACTTATCAAAAAGAAAAGAGAAAGGACCCAAATAAATAAAATCATGAGTGAAAGAGGAGAGATCACAACCAACACCAAAGAAATACAAACAATTATAAGAACATATTATGAGCAACTCTATGCCAGCAAATTAGATAATCTGGAAGAAATGGATGCATTCCTAGATATGTATAAACTACCAACACTCTACCAGGAAGAAATAGAAAACCTGAACAGACCTATAACCACTAAGGAAATTGAAGCAGTCATCAAAAATCTCCCCAAAAACAAGAGCCCAGGGCCAGATGCTTCCCAGGGGAATTCTACCAAACATTTAAAGAAGAATTAATACCTATTTTTCTGAAATTGTTCCAAAAAATAGAAATGGAAGGAAAACTTCCAAACTCATTTTATGAGGCCACCATTACCTTGATCCCAAAACCAGACAAATACCCCATCAAAAAGGAGTACTACAGACCAATATCCCTGATGAACATGGATGGAAAATTCTCACCAAAATACTAGCCAATAAGATCCAACAGTACATTAAAAGGATTATTCACCACGACCAAGTGGGATTTATTCCTGGGTTGCAAGGTGGGTTCAACAGCTGTAAATCAATCAGTGTGATAAAATACATTAATAAAAGAATGAACAAGAACCATATGATCTTCTCAATAGATGCAGGAAAAGCTTTTGACAAAGTACAGCATCCTTTCTTGGTCAAAACTCTTCAGCGTTTAGGGATAGAGGGTACATCCTGCAATATCATAAAAACCACCTATGAAAAACCCACAGCGAATATCATTCTCAATGGGGAAAACTGACAGCTTTCCCCCTAAGGTCAGGAACACGGCAGGGATGTCCACTATCACTACTACTATTCAACTTAGTACTAGAAGTCCTAGCCACAGCAATCAGACAACCAAAAGAAATCAAAGGCATCCGAATTGGCAAAGAAGAAGTCAAACTCTCACTCTTTGCAGATGATATGATACTTTATGTGGAAAACCCAAAAGACTCCACCCCAAAACTGCTAGAACTCATATAGGAATTCAGTAAAGTGGCAGGATATAAAATCAATGCACAGAAATCAGTGGCATTGCTATACACCAACAACAAGACAGAAGAAAGAGAAATTAAGGAGTCAATCCCATTTACAATTGAACCCAAAACCACAAGATAACTAGGAATAAATCTGACCAAAGAAGCAAAGAATCTATACTCAGAAAACTATAAAATACTCATGAAAGAAATTCAAGAAGACACAAAGAAATGGAAAAACGTTCCATGCTCATGGATTCGAAGAACAAATATTGTGAAGATGCCAATGCTACCTAGAGCAATCTACACATTTAATGCAATCCCTATCAAAATACTATCCACTTTTTCCAAAGAAATGGAACAAATAATCCTAAAATTTGTATGGAACCAGAAAAGACCCCGAAGTAGCCAAAGGAATGTTGAAAAAGAAAAGCAAAGCTGGTGGCATCACAATCCCAGACTTAAGCTCTATTACAAAGCTGTCATCATCAAGACAGCATGGTACTGGCACAAAAACAGACACATAGATCAATGGAACAGAATAGAGAGCCCAGAAATGGACCCTCAACTCTATGGTCAACTAATCTTTGACAAAGCAGGAAAGAATGTCCAATGGAAAAAAGACAGTCTCTTCAACAAATGGTGTTGGGAAAACTGGACAGCCATATGCAGAAGAATGAAACTGGACCATTTCCTTACACCACACACAAAAATAGACTCAAAATGGTTGAAAGACCTCAATGTGAGCCAGGAGTCCATCAAAATCCTTGAGGAGAACACAGGCAGCAACCTCTTTGACCTCAGCGGCAGCAACTTCTTCCTAGAAACATCGCCAAAGGCAAGGGAAGCAGGGGCAAAAATGAATTATTGGGACTTCAAGATAAAAAGCTTTTGCACAGCAAAAGAAACAGTCAATAAAACCAAAAGACAACTGACAGAATGGGAGAAGATATTTGCAAATGACATATCAGATAAAGGGCTAGTATCCAAAATCTATAAAGAACTTATCAAACTCAACACCCAAAGAACAAAGAATCCAATCAAGAAATGGGCAGAAGACATGAATAGACATTTTTCCAAAGAAGACATCCAAATGGCCAACAGACACATGAAAAAGTGCTCAACATCGCTTGTCATCAGGGAAATCCAAATCAAAACCTCAATGAGATACCACCTCACACCAGTCAGAATGGCTAAAATTAACAAGTCAGGAAACAACAGATGTTGGTGGGGATGCAGAGAAAGGAGAACCCTCCTACACTGTTGGTGGGAATTCAAGCTTGTTCAGCCACGCTGGAAAACAGTATGGAGGTTCCTCAAAAAGTTGAAACTAGAGCTACCATACGACCCAGGAATTGCACTACTGGGTATTTATCCCAAAGATATAGATGTAGTGATCCAAAGCGGTACGTGCACCCCAATGTTTATATCAGCAATGTGCACAATAGCCAAATTATGGAAAGAGCCAAGATGTCCATCGACAGATGAATGGATAAAGATGTGGTATTTATATACAATGGAATATTATGCAGCCATCAAAATGAATGAAATCTTGCCATTTGCAATGACGTGGATGGAACTCGAGGGTATTATGCTGAGTGAAATAAGTCAATCAGAGAAAAGCATGTATCATATGATCTCACTGATATGAGGAATTCTTAATCTCAGGAAACAAAATGAGGGTTGTTGTAATGGTGGGGTGGGAGGGGTGCGGTGGCTGGGTGATATACACTGGGGAGGGTATGTGCTATAATGAGTGCTGTGAATTGTGTAAGACTGTTGAATCACAGACCCGTACCTCTGAAACAAATAATACATTATATGTTAAAAAAAAAAGAAGAAGAAGATAGTAGGAAGAGAAAAATGAAGGGCGTGGGGAATTGGAGGGGGAGATGAACCATGAGAGACTATGGACTCTGAGAAACAAACAGGATTCTAGAGGGGAGGGGGGGTGGGGGGATGGGTTACCCTGTGATGGGTATTAAAGAGAGCACATATCGAATGGAGCACTTGGTGTTATATGCAAACAATGAATCATGGAACACTACTTCAAAAACTAATGATGTAATGTACGATGATTAACATAACATAATAAAAAATAAAATAAAATTGGAAAAAAAAACTCAATAGAAAAATTACATAGTAAACTAGATTCAGCCAAATATTTAGTGAATTATAAAAGAGATCTAAAGAAGTCCAGCAGAATTCAGCATAGAGAACTAAAGCATGGGAAATATAAAGACAAGTTAATTAACTTGGGGAACTAAACAAAAGGTTTCAACCTAAGGATAAAAGGAGAGTCTTAAGGATAGACTAGATAGTCTTAAGGATAGACTGACAAGAAACAATATTTAAAGAAATAATGGCTGAAGATTTTCTGGGATTGCAGAATACAAGGGTGCTCATATTGAGGAAGCACATCAAATTTTGAAGGAAAAAAGGAGACAAATCCACATGTACACACATGACAAAGATATTGAAAATAAAATATTAAATGTACTAGAAAGTATCAGAGAGAAAAAACAAACAGGTTACCTACATAGGATCAGCTACTAGATTGAGAGCAGACTTCCATGGCAAAAATAAATCCAGAAGAAAATGGAATATCACAATGAAAATAAAATATGCAAAGGCCAAGAAACTTACTGCCTACTAACCCTCACTGAAAGAACTACTAGAGAGTATTCTTCAGCAAGAAGAAAATGAAACCTTAAAAGAAGGAGAAAAAATAAATAAGTTAATTGTAAACAATGAATTAATAAAAATATATTGGTAGCTCTAATAAATATCAACTGTTTCAAGGTGGGATCAAAATGTAAAATAAAAATAACATGTAATATGGCAAACTGATGTCTAGAAAATGTCTGAGTGTTTTAATTTCTTTGTGCTATTCTGGGGAGAGTAGCAATATTATTTAATTGTAGACATTTTAGAGAAATAAAATATGTGCATATTTAAAATGTAAGAGTAACAAATTTTGACAGACAAAAAGGAAAAAACAAGCAAATTACACAATAGAATAAACAAAATAAGATGGTAAAAGTAAATCCAAATATATTAGTAATTATAACAAATGTAGACCAATTAATGTCAGCTATTAATAGACTCAGATTTTATTAAAAACACAAATTAAAACAGTATATACCACTTATAAGAGAAATAAAATGAAACCATAAAAAAGGAAGGAAATTGGAGGATGATAAAAGATACATTGGGTAAATATGATCAAATTAAGTCATATAAAGCAAAATGTTTTAATTGTGTCAAACGGCTATTTTACATAAGTCTTTAAGGAAGTTTTCATGAAGCAGATATGACTCATGAATTTACATGCATCTAACAATTTGAGTCTCAACAAAATATAAAGCAAAATGGCATTTGAAAATAGAATATATAAAAATCTATAAATGATTTCTTTTTAACTGAAAATTAAAAATCTGTAAGAATGCTGGGAGATTTTAATATTTCTCATAATATAAAATTTTAAACAGACAAAAAAATCATGTTTTTATATGATTTGCACAATTATAGTTACAGCAATCTTTATCTAAAATATACAACTAGGTGTCCCAAACAAGAACACACATTCTTTCTAAACCTCCATAGGGCATTTTAAAAATGATCATGCACAAGGCCACAAACAAGTCCTACCAAATCTCCAAAACTGACATCATGCAGATATTTTTTCTGACAATAATGTAATCAAATTATAAATCAGCAATTCAAAGAGAGCTCTCAAATTTTTCATGTATATTTCATAGATTTGGTACTAAAAGCAATTTTAAATAAGTCCAAATTTACAAAACAAAAAATCAAGAGTAAGGAAAAGGAAGGAAGGAAGGTTAGGAAAAGTAAGACAGCAAGTGATTGAGAGATGAAATTCAAACTTAAAAAACAGACAAATTTGGAACATGTTTATATAGAGATAAAAATAGTCCTACAGAAAGGGGGAAAAAGAAATAATTGTAACGTAAACTTATGAAGAGAGTGAAAGAAGAATGGGAAATGAAATTTATTGTAGAACCAAAATATTAAAACTTCTTAGGAACTGAAAAAGTCCTTCTAAGATTACTGAAGGTGAGACACTAACGATGAGTGGAGATGCCCATATATGTAGAGATGTAGAAGTAGGAACAAGAGATTTCTTCTCTGAAGGTTTTTATTTTATCACTAAAGAATGAGTCAAGGATATAGGAAGAGAGTTTGTGGAAGAGAGGGAAGTAGGAGTATGAGGATATTTAAGAAGGAGTTATAAAAGTAATCTAAGTGAATAGAAAAGTGAACACACTAGAGAAATACAATCTAAATGTTAAGTAATAGTGGGGCGTCTGGGTGGTTCAGTTGGTTAAGCGTCCAACTCTTGATTTTGGCTCAGTTCATGATCACAGGGTTGTGAGACTGAACCTGCACTGGGCTCCATGCTGGGCATGGAGCCTGCTTAAGATTCTCTCTCTCCCTCTGCCCCTTCCCCCACCTCCCTCTCTCTCTAAAATACATACATACATACATACATACATACATACAAATGTTAAGTAATAGTGAGTGGTTATTTGTACTTTCGAGTCATAAATTTAAAGTTAATTTAAGGAAAAAAAGTTTCAGTTTAAAATGGCAACATAGGAAGATTCTGAACTCTCCTCTTCCACAGAACACACCAGATTAAACCTATTAATATAACAATTTTTCCTGAAGAAGAATGGAGTGCTGACTAAACAGTTACTGAGCAACCAAAGACAGAGAGAATGGCCAGAGAATAGCAAGAGAGATGGAGACATGTCACAGTTTAAAAGAGTAACTAGTGGGCGCCTGGGTGACTCAGTCAGTTAAGCATCTGCCTTCGGCTCAGGGCATGATCCCAGGTCCTGGGATCAAGCCTGCATCAGGCTCCCTGCTCAGTGGGGAGTCTGCTTCTCCCTCTGCCCCTCCCCCTGTGTGTGCTCTCTCTCTCTTTCTCAAAAATAAATAGATAAATAAAAATTTTAAAAAAATTAAAAGAGTAATTAACATATACAGCCACAGCTCCAGCCAGCCACCAACAGTCACCAAGCACATACAGCCTGCATAGGGGTCACCATACAGAAGACAACTTCTTCAATTTTAGGAGAAGTAGCTGTTTTACCTAATCCATAGAAACAAACACAGAAAGTAAAGTAAAATAGGGGAGACAGAGGAATATGCTCCAAAAGAAAGAACAAGGAAAAAAAAACTCAGTAAAAGAATTAAATGAAATAGAAATAAGCAATATGCCTGAAAAAGATTTTAAAGTAATGATCACAAAGATACTCACTGGGCTGGAGGAAAGAATGGAAGAGCTCAGTGAGACCTTCAATAAAGAGATAGAAAATATTAAAAAGAATCAGTCAGAGCTGAAGCATACAATAACTGAGATGAAAAACACAGTAGAGGGAATCAACAGTAGATTATAGGACACAGAAGAACTAGCAATGAACGGAAAGGCAGGGTAATGGAAAGCACAGAAGCTAAACAGCAAAAAAAAAGAGAAAAGAATTTTTAAAAAATGAGGGTAAATTAAGAGATCTCTTGGACAACATCAAACGAACAAACATACACATTATAGGGGTCACAGAAGGAGAGAGAGAGAAAGGTGTGGAAAACTTGAAGAAATAATAACTGAAAACTTCCATAATCTAAGGAGGGAAATAGACATCCAAGTCCAAGAAGTACAGAGAGTTCCAAACAAGATGAACTCCAGTAGGTCAACACCAGAGCACATAATAATTTAAATGTCAAAAGTTAAAGATAGAGAATCCTAAAAGCATCAAGAGAGAATCAAAAAGTTACCTACAAGGGAAAATCTTATAAGGCTATCAAGCAGAAACTTTGCAAGCCAGAAGGGAGTGCCATGATATATTCAAAGTGCTGAAGGGAAAAAAAAAACCTACAAACAAGAATACTTTACTCAGTAATGTTATAATTCAGATTTAATGGAAAGATAAAGAATTTCTCAGACAAACAAAAGATAAAGGACTTTATCACCACTAAACAAGCCTTATAAGAAATGTTAAAGGGACTTCTTTAAATGGAAAATAAATGACCATAATTAGGGGAAATATGAATAATATTATAATATAATAATATAATATAATAAGAAAAATATGAATAAAAATATGTAAAATATGACAACATATACATAAAATGGGGAAGGGAGTTTCTTTTAGAATGTATTTGACCTTACTTGATTTTCAAATTAATATGAACAGCTATTTACTTAGAATGTTATATATGAACCTCATGGTAACCACAAACCCCAAAAAATAGAAAGAAAGAAAGCCAAACAAAACACTATGGATACTATTGATTAAAAAGAAAAAGAACAAAAGAAGAAATACATTAGAGGGAATACAACTCAGTATAATAAAGGCCATATATAAAAAACCCACAGCTAACAAGATCCTCAATGGTGAAAAACTGAGAGTTTGCCCTTTAAGCTCAGGAACAAGACAAGAATGTCCACTGTCATCACTTTTATTCAACATAGTATTAGAAGTCTTAGCCACAGCAATCAGACAAGAAAAAAGAAGTAAGAGGCATCTGTATTGGTAAAGAAGAAGTTAAACTGTCACTATTTGGAGATAACATGATACAATTCATAGAAAATCCTAAAGATACTACCAAAAACTACTAGAAGTAATAAACGAATTCAGTAAAGTGTCAGGATACAAAATTAATACCCAGAATTCCATAGTGTTTCTATACATTAACAACAAAGTCACAGAAAGAGAAATTAAAAACAAAACACCATTTATAATTGCATCAAAAAGAATAAAATACCTAGTCATAAACTTAATAAGGAGGTAAAAGATCTGTACTCTGAAAACTATAAAACACTAATGAAAGAAACTGAAGATGACACAAATGGAAAGATATTTCATGCTCATGGATTGGAAGAATATTGTTAAAATGCTCATAATACCCAAAGCAATCTACAGATTCAATGCAATCCCTATCAAAATACCAACAGCATTTTTCACAGAACTAGAATAAATAATACTAAAAGTTGTATGGATCCACCAAAGACTCTGAATAGCCAAAGCAATTCTGAGAAAGAAGAACAAAGCTAGAGATATCACATCCCAGATTTCAAGATATACTACAAACCTGTAGTAATCAAAACAGTATGATACTGACACTTAGATGAATAGAAGAGAATAGAGACCCCAGAAATAAACCCATATTTTATGGTCAATTAATCTATGACAAAGGAGATAAGTATATACAATGGGGAAAAGACAGTCTTTTCAATAAATGGTTCTGGGAAAACTGGACAGCTACATGTGAAAGAAGGAAATTGGGCTACTTTCTCATACCATACACAAAAATAAATTCAAGATGGATTAAAGACCTAAATGAGAGACCTGAAACAACAAAAATTCTAGAAGACAGCACTGGAAGGAATTTCTCTGACATAAGCCATAGCAACATATTTCTAGATACATCCCCCAAGGCAAGGGAAACAAAAGCAAAAATAGACTATTGGGACTATATCAAAATAAGAAGCTTTCGCACAGCATAGGAAATCATCAGCAAAACAAAGAAGACAACCTACTGAATCAGAGAAGATATTTGCAAATGATATATCCAAGAAGGGGTTATCCAAAACACATAAAGAATGCGTACAATTCAATACCAAAAAAAACCCCCAAAAAGACAAAAAAAAAAAAAAAAAAAAAAAAAAAAACCCAACCACAATCTGATTAAAAAATGGGCAGAACACTTGAATGGACATTTCTCCAAAGAAGACATACAGATGGCCAACAGACACATGAAAAGATGCTCAACATCACTGATCATCAGGGAAATGCAAATCAAAACCACAATGAGATATCACCTTATTCCTATTAGAATGCCCAAAATCAAAAAGACAAGAGACATAAGTGTTGGCATGGGTGTGGAGAAAAAGGAACCCTTGTGCAATGTTTAGGAATACTATATGAGCTAATGATTCCACCATTGTGTATTTACCCAAGCAAAACCAAAACACTAACTCAAAAAGATATATGCACCTCTATGTTTATTGTGGCATTATTTAAAATAGCCAAGACATGGAAGCAACCTAAGTGTCCATCAATAGACAAAAAGATAAGGAAAATGTGGTATACATACACATTGGAATATTACACAGCCATAAAAAAGATGAGATCATGTCATTTGAGACGATATGGATGGACCTGGAGGGGATTTTGCTAAGTGAAATAAGTCAGACCAGGAAAGCCAAATACCATATGATTCCACTCATAAATGGAATCTAAAAATTGAGTAAACAAACAAAAAGCAGAACTGTAAAGACAGAGAACAAACTGATGGTTGCCAGAGGGTAGGGTGGTGGGGGTTTGGGCAAAATGAGTGAAAGAGAGAGGGAGATATAGGCCTCCGATTATGGAATGTGTAAGACATGGAAATAAAAAGCAGAGCATCAGGAATATAGTCAATGACATTTTAATAGCAATGTAATGGGACAGATGGTAGCTATATTTGTGATGAACATAGCATAATGTATAAACTTCTCAAATCACTAAGTTGTCCACCTGAAATTAATGTAACATTTTGTGTCAACTATATTCAAATAAAACAAAAAACAGAAAACAACCAGTTTGATGATATAGTATTTTAAAATCTCCACATATTTAAATCTTTTCTATAAAGAATGTAGATTTGCCAGGTATGTTACATAGAGGAAATGAGGTCAGAAAGTCAATTTTTTCCTTAATGACCTTTAAACTGAAGCTGACTTAGACCTGACTTCCTGGGTCACTCCTTATCAAACAACCTGGATCCATAACCTCTGACTCCTAAGGGTAGAAAGTGCAGGGTAAGATACCTAGGGATAGAAAATGCAGACTGGACTTAACCTTTTTCCATACCTTTATGTTTTATTAGTACTTGGCTTTTTGATGTTTTCATTTTGATTTTATGGCCATTTTGACATACAAAATGTGTTATATTTATTTCTGTTATTGATAGACATTCTAAAACAGCAGGTTTTCTCTTATTACTTAGACATTCATTCCCAGAGAGTTATGTTTGTTCTCTAATCTGATTTCAATACCCTTCCTATCTCTCACATCCCTCTTGGGGGATGCAACGAGAGCTACCAGAAGGCCTGATGGAATCTCCATCAGGTCAGACTACTTCCTGGAAAATTAAATGTGGAGGATACTCTGATAGGGATACCTTGCTCATTTTCTTGCTATGTGTTTTTACATAGTTGTTGGTTTTGTTTTGTTTTTAATTTATATTGAATTTTCTGTGTCCAACGATTGTCAATTTTTTTTTAATTTTTGTTTTTGCTTTACAAAATGGACTTAGTTAAACCCTTTCATAATTCCTTAAAATGTTTCAATAGCTGATTACTTTAAAAAAAGAAGTTTTAAATAAGTATCTATTTCCAATGGGAAGATTAGTCAGAAATAAAGATACCAGAATCCTAATAATACAACATAGAAATACAATTCAATTTACATAGCTTTTTAGGACCATACCAAACCATTATATGTTATATATTTGTTTCTGTGATTCTTGGTTGCTAGCTAGATAACATTGAATTTTACATTTGTGATTTCTGCTTACAAATCTAAAATTGTAGAACTTTCCTAAATTATGTTTATATAAATAGCTAAATGCATTTTTAACTAGTAATGCAACTTGAAGTCATATCCCTAAAGGCATCAAATAATTAGCAAGTCTAATTCTAAATATTCAAATTTCTGCCTGCTATATATGCACTGTACAATGCATTTATTATGACAGCTTTGTCTGATAGTTTGCTTCAATGTGAACTGTGTCACAATGCCACGTCCTTGAGTAAAAGTCTTTATGCTCTTTCAGTCACTGCTACCTCCTAATCTATTGACATTCCTTGGCAAGTATGTGAAATAAAAGTTTTCAAAACAATTGACATATGTGACCAAAAATTTCACCCGTGTCAGTTATCATCATAAAATATAATTTCCTTAATAGTTATTACACATTTACAGCAAAGAAGACATAAGTTAATGGAAGCATTTAATGAGGCCCGGGGATGTTGATTTGGAAGAGTGTGGTAATAGTCCTTTGGTATGGACAAAGTGTATAAACAAAAATAAGTTAGCCACTTTGATGTTGGACACCTGGACCTCATATACATCATCTTGCCTTTTAATTATATGTACTTAATGTATGTGTCCCTTGATTGCTAAATGAATAAATTTAATTTGGCTAATTCTATATTTATTAATTGTATTATTTGGGATGTTAAATGGCATTTCTTTTTTAGCTAAAAAATAAACCGCCTGACTCACAAAATAATTTATTCCATTTTAGCTTCCATTCAATTTTCTTAGGGTATGTGAAGCTATAAGCCATTTAATAGATTTTTAGCATAAATATCCTACATCATATGGGTTCACAGTGCTTAAATGGCTCTATATTCTGCTAAAAATAAATTTTACTTTGTACCTAGAAATAAGCCGTAATATATTGGCTCAACAGAGTCAATTAAATGGAAGTTCCTTAATAAGATGAATTTGTTAAAATATAATTGCAGTTGAGCCCATCACTAACATTCCAGGTGTCATTCACAATGCCACCAGCATAATTTTAGTTGGAGCAAATAACATTCCTTTAGAAGAAATAATTTTTGGTGAACATTTTTCTTCTATCTAAAAGAATAATAACAGCATGATAGCATCAGAATTTTGACAATGCTGTCATTTTGAAGTTAGAGGTAGGTAATCTATCAGATTAATTTTTTAGCTAATTGGGAAAGAAGAGGGGTATGGAATTAAGATTCACACTCTACTGGGAATTTAGAGACAAATTAAAATGTTAGCTATAATTAAATCATAGAGTTTGAAAGGACTTGAGAGGTCATCTATCAGTCAAATAGCTTTCATCTGAGAAAGAACAAACTTAAATCATCCTTCCATGAGTATTATCTGTACTGTTTTAAAGACAACCTCAATTAGCTTAGCGACTCAAAGCAGTGTTTAATAATCTTCATAGTTGGTGAAATCATCCTGATATCTGAATACCTCAAACTGGATAAACACTTCTGCTATGTCATCAGTTTATTTGGAAAAAGATATATTTGAAACCTTTCAATGAGTAATTGAAAAGCTGTCAAATCAAGGTTGCTCTGTTTTAACCTGAAGAAAGTCTATTTTTCTTTGATGGCTTTTTTATTCTTGGGTTTCCTTTCAAGCATTTTCATTATTTTTATGATTCTACATTAATATTTACAAGTTTATATCCCACTTACTTTCTTGAGCCTGCATTAGACAAGACGCTTTTAAAAATGTGTTTAAGTGGAGTTAAAGATAGAATTCCTCATTGTTCCTACCACTGTATATTGTGTGTGTTTTTTAAACTTCTACAACCCAAACTATCTATATGTTTTTTCCATTGTCATAAATTAATTCCAGAATTTGTTCTCCTTGCCCTGTTAACTTACCATTTTCTCCTGGTATTTTGTTTCAATAAAATTAACTTGTATCTATGAAATATTAAAAGTATTTATTGGGAGAACTGAACTCACCCTAGGAGTGAAGGTGGCATCATTGATAGAATGCATGTGACCATAAAGTGACTGCTCACAGTTACCCTAGGAAGACAAAGCAGAAATAAAATCAAATAAATGCCATTCAATGTGTGAAAGAAATCAAAAGGTAATTAATTTTATTTGTTTTAAAGTATTGCATTAAGTTTCCTTATACCAAGACAGTGTTCCTCTCAACTTTTCTTCCTCAGGGATTTCTCCCCAACCCTGGAAGATATCTTAGCCTCCATGCAGACTAGGTTGGAAGTATGACAGAGTTATACCCCTTCCTCCATATACCTTGACAAATGTGGGATGGGAATTAGTGATTAATGCCTGGAACTTTGATCCTTTAGAGCTGAGCTGTCCAATCGAGTAGTCACTAGCCAGCCATTTATATGACTATTTACACTTAAATTAATTAAAATTACATAAAATTAAAAACTCAATTCCTCAGTCATACTAGCCATATTCCAGGTGGCTATTATAGCAGACAATGTGGACATAGAACATTTCCATCATCAAGAAAGTCCTATTGGACAGTGCTGTTTAAAGGAATGCTTCTAAGACTGTGTGTTCTACAATTATTCATCAGAGAATCCTCAGCAGGATTTAGCCTTAGTTGCCCATAGGGTAACTGGATCAAGAATGTATCCTTTATTGGGTCTTGCTCTCTTCTTTAGCTCACTCCTTGCTTCTTCACTTCTACTTCCTGGGATAGCAACCAAATAAACTGCTTATACCACCCCCCCCCCAAAAAAAAGTATTGCTTTAGTCCAATAATAAAGTTAATACAGTCTCATGATTGAAAATACTAGGTTTTGCTATCAGCTACCACTCAGAATCAGTCCAGGCTATGTTCGTAAGTGTGTCATTAGTGCTTGTCTGTGCACTGGAACTCTAGTATCGTCACTTTTATGCTATTGAGCTGGTGGTGAAATTTCACTATATGACTCCGGCTTGCAATTAGCATAGTTTTCAAGCCATGGGGCCAAGTAGTGAAGCCCTTATAGAGGGTGCTTGTTTTCAGCACATCATTGCCATTACTACTGGGGATGTGGGGTTCTTTTTTTGTTTGTTTTAGATTATGAGATCATGTTTTAATTCCTGAGTTTCCACAGTTTGGCATTAATATCATTATATGTATAAAAATGTTATAAAACACTTTTAACACAAACTAAGCATTTGTTTTATGAAAACTATATTTCACATCTACCCATTCTGGTCATCTTTTCCAAATAATAATTAAAATTAAAATTAACTACAAAAGTTTCCAAACTTCAGTTTAAATTATTTCAAGCAAATTGGGCTCATAACACATTACACAGGGGCTTTAAATGTGGGGAGTTTCATTTTGAAACCAATGTTCAAAGGGCATTCTTAATTATCTTAGGGAAATAACACAAATTTTGTAGAAGAACCAGAGTTGTATCTGGATGTAGATTCTTGTTATGGGTTAAAATTCAGATTTAATTCAACAATGTATTCATTCAACAAATATTTTTGAGCAATTAATCTATGTCGGGCACAATTCTAGGTGCTTAGGATCTGTCAGTGAATAAAACAAAGAACTGTGTCTTCATCAACCTTACTTTATAAGGGGAGAGGGTGGAAATAGATATTTTAGAAAGGTATAAAGTGTGTTAGAAGATCCTAGGTATTGTGAAAAGAAGAAAAGTCAGACAGGGTAAGGGGTATTATGAGTTTTGGGATTGAGGGGCTAAGGGCAAACCAAATTATCAAGTAGAATGATATGGTTTGACCACACACAACAAGTAAGGTTTGAACAAGGATTGAAGCAAGCCAAGGAGACATTTGGAAAAAAAGCATTCCAGGAAGAAAGAAAAGGTAGAGCAAATGTCTCAAAGATAGGCGTTTACCTGGTGTGTTTCTGCAATAGCAAGGAAACCAATGTGGATGGAGAGAAGTAAATCAGAAGTAGAGTAGGCTTGCTAAAAGGCTTCATCTACTCTGATTACTTAGTCCTAAACCATTATGGCTGGAGGAAAGATTGCGAGATAGAGTATCGTCAGCATGTCTCCTCATTGTTATAGGACATTCATGGAATAGTTTGGAACTAAGCAAAGTTGGAAAGGTTTTATAACTAGGCTCTATTGAGTCCTCACTATTGCCATTGTGTTCAGCAAGTTACATTTCAAATATTTATTTACAGAACTAATGCATGCTGTTAATCCCTTTTCACAGAATGCAAAATTTCCCCACAGGAATTTAAATTTCACAAAAATATGTTGAACTACTCTGGCACTCTTTCAGGATCTCCCTTACCCATGTTATTCTGGTTCACGATCTTGAGACTGCTACAACTTTAAAACAATTATGCTGAGAACTTCAAATCCTCTAAATTACCAAAGTAGAAATAAATTACTTACAAAGCCAAAAAGGCAAAGTGTAAGATGTTATAAGCTTTCATGTGTTATCTTAGGAACTTTTATAGTTAATTTTCTCTTAGAATTAACATCATATATAGTTGTATAATATTACACCTGCATAGTGAGTGTTAATATTTAAAATATATATATTTAAATTAGTGAAATTTTTTTTGCATTATAAAAGTTTTACATTGGGTGCTCTTCTAATGTGAGAATCTCTAAACTCTTTGATTAATTGTTAAGGAAAATGGAGTTTTCTGATTCAAATCCTGAATGCCAAGTTTTAATTCAAAGTGGAATCTCTAAGGCACTCTTGAAAAGCCTTGGAAATATGGGGCTATAATGGAAATGCTGACGGACCACATTTGTGCTGCTGTAACAAAACCTGACTTGAAGATAAATGTTTCATGAATTAAGAAAAGTTAAAAAAAGCTTTTCTATCTAGCTTTGTTCCCAAGATAAAAGTGAATCTACTCTTTTTGTGGTACAGGGCATATGTGGGTTACTAATATTCTAGTCTGCAAACAGCCTTAATCAAAAGCAATACCCAAACCAGGATGTTAAAATTTGGAATATCTTCTTTGATGAATTCTTGTCAGGATTGTTTTCTTCCAAAGAAGTGGAAAAAAAAAAAGTAAAAGAGGGAAGAGTCTTATAAGAAAAAAAAAACATGTGACCCAATATGTCATTGCTCCAGTATTTGATTCTCTCAGAAAAGCTACGTGCAGTGATGATTGCGATCTCTGGCCCTGGGAATAGAAACGTCTGGGACTTAATTCTTGGATCTGCTACCTGATAGCTGTGTGACCTTAAACAAATTGCTTCACTTCACTGTGTGTCAATTGCCTCATTTAATTCTCAAAACAAACCTAGAGGTTAAATACCATTACTCAGGTAATGGTATTTAACCTCTAGGTTTGTTTTGAGTATTAAATTGGAAGATGCATGTGAAATGTTGGTGGAGTGCCTAGCACAAAGTAAGAGCTTAACAAATATTAGCTCTTTTTATTTTTTTAAAGATTTTATTTATTTATTTGAGAAAGAGAGAATGAGAGAGAGCACATGAGAGAGGGGAGGGTCAGAGGGAGAAGCAGACTCCCTGCCGAGCAGGAAGCCCAATGTGGGACTCGATCCAGAGACTCCAGGATCATGACCTGAGCTGAAGGCAGTCGCCTAACCAACTGAGCCACCCAGGCGCCCAACAAATATTAGCTCTTAACCTGCAACATAAACCACTGAAATGCTGATGACTTCCAAACCATTTCTGCCCTTAGCTCTCTCTTTCCTTAAAGACCCCAGTGAAGAGTAGTAGAGGAACTGGTGCTGCTTTTTCTACTTGTCCCTCGGATTCATCCCTGTGTGGCCCTGCCCAGAGTCTGTGCCCTGCTTTCTACCAACCACATCACTGGGGGCACTCAAGCCCTCCGGCGTCTGGTTGGATTCAGCCAGAGGGAAGCACCAGCAGGATATGAAAAAGCAGAAAGATATAGAGGGCAGATAAATGACTACTTTAGCTCCCTTCCTGTTCAGCTGTGATTTTGTCAGTGGTCCTGTTTTCTACCTAATTCCGCTCATGTTATGTGGGCCCTCTCCCAAGGCTACAGCTCCACCGTATCCAGTAATGTTCTCCTTCCCTTGCCCCTTCAGGCTTCCCATTGTTGCTAGCCCTTGGGTGCTGTGTTTGTTCCCTTAACACCATTCACATCTCTGTAAACATTCAACCTTCATGTGTCATCTGTTTCCTGCTGGTGATACGGCACGTCAGACAGAATATGCAAAAGAAGACCTTTGACTTACTACTTCTCAACTGCCTGTCTTTACTCTTGCCAAGTCTTTCCCTCTAAGTAAATGGCACTACCAGTTGCTCAAACAAACAAAAAAACCTTAGGCAATAACACACCTGAGAATTACAATACTTCTCCTTCTACCCCCACCCCCACACATCCCTCATCCAGCACATCAGCTTTTTCTTCAACACAAAGCCCTACTATGCCCACCTCTGTCCCTTTTTTACCATTACTACTCTGTGCAGGAAATCAGCCATCATACTGAGCCCAAAGACAGCAGGAGCATCCTTATTGGTCTCCTTGCTTCTACTCTCACCCCACTCCCCATCTATTCCTCTCACAGCAAGTAGAGTGATCAATAAAACCTGGATCAGATCATGCCATGCTCCTGGTAACAGCCACCTGAACAATTACCATCATACTCAGAATAAATTCCAAAGTCTTTACTTTGTTCCAAAGGCTCCATACTGTTTGGCTCCTGTCTGCCTATCTGACCTCATCCTTTACCATTCTTCCTTCTCATGCACTGTGCTTCATGAATATATTCATGTTTCTGCATGGTCAGGGCTTTCTGAGCAAACAGTACTACATCTGGATTAAAGGATGATTGAATAACAATCCAACTGTAAAGACAGAGATCTCTGGAGAGATTTAGGTGCATCTCTCTCTGAGGTATTCATTTACATTTCAGGGGTTGCAAGCCTAGAGGCTTATCTCTTCTCTTCCCAGAGAGGATCTGTTTACATTTCCAACAAAGATTTCTCCCTCTCCCCTCTCCCCATCACCTTTCCTCCTTGGAGGGGCACAAGGGCTCTGACTTTCATAATTTGGGGGTTCCTTTTCATGACACATGACCTCACCGTACCTGTGGGGTACACCTGGCTCTCGCAGCTTCCCCCCATGGGGAATGCGGAAATGGCAAATCAACATAAGCTGCTCAGTGAGTAAATAAATGGTCTGATCACTGATCCAGAAACCTCCTGTTTCCTGTCAGGATAAATAAATAAGTAAATATAGTCACAAAAACAACACTATCATATTAGCCTTCCTCTTCTTCTAATAGGCCTAGGATGTTCCTGCCTTTGAACGTCCTGCTTTGTCTACCTTGGATGTTTTCACGTTAGCTAAATACATGTCCTTGTCCTTCTTCCCATGCTGCTTTCAACTCAAACACAACATTTTCAGTGATGTCTGATATCTAATATTCCTGCCTCCTCTCCTGTATTTTCTCCTATAGTAGCAGAAACTTTTATAAAATCCCTTTCCTTTTTCTCTTGGGCACTCAGTCAGACTTGAGGTCAGGTGTGACAACGTGACTGAGTTCTGTCCAGTGTGACGTGTGCAATCATGCAATAAATCACCTGTAGGCCTGGCCCTTAAAATATCCCACACAATCCTGTAAGCTCTTTATTTTTATCTGCTTGCAGACTATACACAGAAGTGTTCTGGAAGATGGAAAAACACAAATGGAACTAGCCTGAGTTTCTGAACTACCATAAGGAGAAAAGCCACCAATCAGGACTTTCCAACTAGACATTCCATCAGTGAGAATTAAGCTTCCAATGTGTTAAGCCCCTGAATTCTGGGGCTTAACTGGGCTTCCCACAGGTGTTGGTATCCAGCGAATAGGCCACCCTGTTTTATTTTTTTCATGTCACTCATCATGAACTAAAATCATTTATTTATTTTTTTGAACTAAAATCATTTAAGAATTTGTTTCCTTGTTTATTGTTAGTTTCTTCCCACTAGAATATAATTCCACAAGAGAAACTTGTTTGAAATTTATTTGTCTTGCCCACCAGTCTTATTATCCCCAAAGCCCAAGACAGCTGTGGTAGGATTTGATAAACAGTTGTTAAGTAAAAAAGTAAACAGTTACAGAGTGATCACAACTGAAAATTGGAAAAATCTACCCTCACCAGATACCTCATTTTTGGTTAAATAGCTTGGTCTTCTTCCCAATATTTATTTTCATTTCGATTAGTCATGCCATATAATGTGCACAGTCTTATTTTTCTCAACTCCTTTCCCACAACATGGTTCTAACCCAGTAGCATATTTACCCATTGACTCTGTCATTATCTCTAAACAAGTACATGGAAATAGTTGATGACTCCTGGGGAAGGAGGCAGCTTTACACTGATTCAGTGTTTATTATGTAACTAAAGCCTTGTGCTAAGTGCTTTATTTATTATTACATTTAATCCTCAGTGACTGTCATATCTCTCATTTATATAAACACCACACTAAGTACTTTGCACAGAGTAACTCTTTTAATCTGTACCATATGAAACTGGTAATATATTAAATTCCCATTTATAGTTGGAGAAATTTGTGTAAAGGATTAGCATAATGTCTACACAAATAAGAGATATTACCAATTGTAGATTAATTTGTAGTCTTTTCTATTTCTTCTATTTATATTTTGTTGGCCACTGAGAATTTAAAAAAAAAAAAATCACCACTTTCCTAGGAAAAGACTCATTGTCATGGTAACAAACACCAGAACTAGTTTTAAACTTGTCCAATCAATTAGTAACAGTTCCATAGCCCTGCTTACAAGTAAACAACCAGAACTGGTTTTAAAACTATCTAATTAATCAATGACAACTAACTTCGGTGAACACTTCTTGAAAAGCCAAATAGCATCAGACTCATGATTTGGAAATTCAACCTACTGGCCAAAGAGTCACTACAGTGCACATGTTCCTAAAGCTCATATTAACATTCTTCCACCTCGAAAACAGACAAAAAGTAAGTCTTTATAACCACCACAAACCACTCTTCTAAGACTGACCTAACCCACTCCTATTTCTGTAACCAACTTTCCAAAATAAACTCTCCACAAAAACTGGATATAAAATCAGCAATTGGATCTGCTCAATTAGTATAACTCTTTTTCACTGAAGTATATGATAAATTCAGTTTTTATTTATTTATTGTCATTTGTTTTCAGATATTGACTGGTGGTCTCATCCCTTGACACCACAGAGAGGACTAAGGGTGTTTTAGTTGGCTGGGGCCACCATAACAAAGTACCATAGACTGGTGGCTTAAACAACAAAAATGTATTTTCTCACTGTTTTGGAGGCTAGAATATAAGATCAAGGTATTGCTAGGTTAGTTTCTTTCTGAGGCCTTGCCCGGACTTGTAGAAGGCCATCTTCTCCCTATATCTTCACATGGTCTTACCTCTGTGTGTATCTGTGCTCTAGTCTGCTCTTCTTATAAGACCATCAGTCAGATTGGAATAGGGCCCATCCCAATGACCTCATTTAACCTTAGTTACCTCTTTAAAAACCGCATTTCCCAATACAGTCACATTTTGAAGTACTAGAGTTAGGATTCAACATATAAATTTGAAAGGACACAATTCAGCCCAAACCAAAGGGTCAGAGATATCTTTATTTTAATATTCATAAAATATCTTAGGAGTGCAATAGCTATTGGGACATTAGCTGGCTGCAAGAGTCAAACTGTGAGATTATTTTATAGTATTTATTATATTGTATATAGAATTTACATATATTGCATCAATGCACTTTGAGCTAATATGCAATTTGAAAATGAAAAGTTGAATTTTATGTCATGTTTGAGCATATATCTAAGCAGATGAATATTATGCATGCATATAATATAATGGTTAAGAGCCCAGGGTCTGGAGTGACACTGCTTGGATGTGAATTTGGGCTTTGCCACTTAATATGTCCTTGGAACACTGTGAGCCTCAGTTTTTCATCTGTAAAATAGAAATAATATGAGTATCTACATGATGGTGCCATTGTGAGGACTGAAGTTAATTCATGTAAAATGCTTACATTGCTGCCTGGGACATAGCCAAATGCTCAGTAAATGATAATTATTACATAGTAACAATATGCAGATTACAAATTCTGTGATAGCAGAGATGACATCTATTATCTTCATCACTTCATAATGTTAACTATAGAGATGAGTTGGCTCATAAATAAAGTTTTATGTACATTTTTTCCTGCCCATAGCACCCTTTTCCTACTCAGCCAACTCATCAGTCCTGCTACACCCTCATGTCACAATACAGAAGCACTGTCTCCTCATAGTAGTATTCCTGTGTAAATTTCTAGAAAATAATTAAAGTAAAATACCTAAAAATGTTTAAGAAAAATTACCTAAGTAAAACTAACTGAAGTTAAAGAGAATTATATTGTGTAATTGTATTCTATGCATTTTTAACACATATTTTTTTTTTAAAGATTTTATTTATTGGAGAGAGAGAGTGAGAGAGAGAGCATGAGGGAGGGAGGTTCCTAGGGAGAAGCAGACTCCCTGCTGAGTAGGGAGCCTGATGCAGGACTCGATCCTGGGACTCTGGGATCATGACCTGAGCTGAAGGCAGTCACTTAACCAACTGAGCCACCCAGGCGCCCATATTTTATGCATTTTTATTTCAAATTTTAGGACCAAGGAAAATTACTATCAAAGAAAACAAAGCAAAATGTGTCCAAAGGTGAGCAGAATTAAAGTTTATACCAGCTGTGAAAAAAATATCCTCTTACTCATTACCAGCTAGATGTAGCTATTTCTATTATAGCTACTACCTTAGTTATCAAGTTTAAAAATTAATGTCCAAGAATTTTATAAAGATCCTTTTTTAATTGAACAGGGTCAAATGTTTAATATAATAATTTATATAACATTCACATTTTCTGCAAATCTTTTTTTTTTTTTTTTACCTTTTTCTTCTCCTTTAATAAACACATTGGGTCATATAGAGTTGTCATTTTTTTATATGTTCAAATGGTAAAATTCATTTCGTACACAATTTCATGTGGCTCAATTTAATACATAATAAAATTATTAATAAATTTTCTAGTTATTTCTAATTCACATCTCCAAATCTCTTTTTAATAACTTCATGAAACCAAAGAAATTTAACCTTATAGGTTTACAAATTGTTAAAGAAAAACATACTCCATTATTATTACTGAAACAATCTCACTGGCATATAAATTGGAAACAGAATAATCATTAACAACGACCTGGTTTTTGTTATTTCATATAAATAACTAACCATGTCTGTGAAAGATTGATTGCAGCTTTTAAAATGTTTGCTGAATCCATGTGTAATTAAGATGAGTTAAATATGCAAATGAAGTCTAATTAGCTTCATTTATTAATGTTAAGTTTGCCTTGTCTCTACATAATTTCTGCTGTGGATCTTTTTTTTAGTACATAGTATTTTTGATTTCTTTGTTCTAGATTGAATTGCTGAAGAAACAAGCTTTTTTTTCTAGAAGGAGAAAAAGCTTTCACATGGGGTTTTGTCTGAGTGCCATTTAGAAGCAAGGGTTTGAAAAAATGTTCCCAGTAGCATGAAAACGGAGTAAATTTTTATTATATGTATTTCCAACCACTTTCCTTTAGACTGTATTTAATTATTCCATTTCATCAAAGCAGCAAACCCTCTGGGAATTTCTTTTGATGAAAATGAGCTTTTGTCACTATGTCCATCACAGTGATTAAGTAGAACAGAGACTGGGTAGAACAGGAGGCATCAAATGAACCAAAGTTGTCTGTAGAAATACCTTTCCCTTGACAAAATATCTAAATTTTCCTGCATTAACAAAACAAACCTCTGTATGTAAAACCACCAGCCTCATGTAGTTTTCGTGTGGAAAACATTTAAGTCGGGCGTTTACAGGAAACAGTTATTGCAAACAAGGCAGAGTTGAGACCCGCTGTGTCGGGCAACAATGCAAGGAACAACAAAGTGGAACAAGTATTAAGGACAATGATGAATATGGGATGATGTCCTGAAGACAGAAGACATGACAAGAAAGAGCAAAGGGCAAATGTAGGGAGATTACTGAGCAGAGGCAGTGGAACCACAGTCTGAAAAGAGAAGAACTGAAGTTATATGAAAAGTCAACCTAGCAGGACCTTGGAAGTCAGGGGACATGGAGAAGGGAAGAAAAGTAACAGAGAAGGATGTGAAAGATCTTGCAATGAAGAGAACTACTTCAGAAAACACAAGGTTGAGTGGACTTCTTAGGTGAGGAGATTGTTTCATTGTTAAGAGTGGACTCAGGAATAGACACGGATGAACTGGATAAATTCAAGTGGCAAGAGCCAAAATGGAAGGTCAAGTGGAAAGTTTTACCAGGTCCAGTTGTAGGACACTGCAAAAGGTGTCAAAGCCCAGAGCAAGGGGCAAGAGAAACCAGGAGGAAAGCCAAAAATCAGAGCCAGAAGTAAGTAATCCAGCCAGGATGTTGAAACTAAGGGTGCAGAATAATTAAAAGAGGGCCCTGACCTCGAGAAACCTGATGCAGAGCCAGGGGGAAAGGGTCAGAAGAGTACTTCCATAGTGGTACAACTTTCTTGAGTTCTAGTGACTTCAGGCTGAGATGATCACACTTGCCCTACCTTCTTCTCGCATCCCTTCTTTAATGCTGCCCTCCTAAGGATAAAGAAATAAAATGAGTGGGAGAGAAAACACAATAAAAAATATTGAGATTTGAAGCAAATTTAAGAGGTAGGCTGAAAATCCTGTAGGTCCTGGTGTAAGGAGGTTGTATTAGTTTCCTAGAGCTGGCATAACAAAGTACCACATGGGGTGGCTTAAAACAAATTTATTCTGTCACAGCTCTGGAGGCTAGAAGTCTGAGACAAAAGTGTCATCAGTGCTGGCTCCTTCTGAGGCCTCTGAGGAAGAACACATTCTATCTATGCCTGTCTCGCTGTTTATGGTGATGGCTGGAAATCCTTGACATTTCTTGGCTTGCAGATGCAGTGTTCCAACCTCTGCCTCCATGTTCACATAGCATTGCCATCTGTGCTTCTGTCTTATTATAAGGACACCCCTACCCTACTCCAGTATGACCTTATCCTAAACGCTTACATCTGCAAAGACTCTATTTACAATCCAGTACCATTCACAAGTACTGGGGGTGAGGACTGGAACGTATCTTTTGGGGGGACACAGTTTAACCAACAACAAGTGGTTTGCTATTATTTAAAAGTTAATTGAAGGATTTAATGCAGTATGCAGCTTAGAGTCTTGGTGTGATCCTACTCCTGGGAGGATCCGACTTCTGAAGATGTCTCAGTTGAATTGTGGTTTTCAGTGAGGGGATGGATAAAGGAGACAGTTGGTTACCCTATATATATACATGTCCTTTAATCATTTAATTTTTATGTAAATAAATGTTTCCATTTATTTTATATTACTTTATATTTTATATTATATTTGAAAACATTTAAGAAAATTTTCCTTATGTAGTAGTTCTCAAAAAGTGTGGTCCCAGGCCCAACATCACCTGAGAAATGGTTGGAAATGCACTTCAGACCCACTGTAACAGAGCTCCTTGGGTGTGCCTAGTCACCTGTTTGTGTGTGTGTGTGTGGGGGGGGGTGTTTTCCCCCAAACCTTCTTAGTGAGTCTGGTGTGAGCACCAGGTGATTCTGCTTAGAGAAACTTGCTATGGTTAGGGAAGCAGCTGTTAGGTGAGGGCTGGGGTACTTTGACCTAAATAATGTGTCTTGAAGAATTTTATTAACAAAGAGGACCAGTATAACACTGTTACCCTAAGTCATTCATAAAAAATTAGAATATCTTTCCTGTGGTTAGCATTCTTTTAAAAGTCTTGTTTGTTCTGTAAGACTTATTTGAGACACTTCTAGGACCAGGATCTCCTACTGGACTCTTCTATTGGTGGTTTTAAGGCTTCACGTCTTCAGATCATTCTGCTGCTGATACTCCTCAGTCTCCCACACTTTTGTTTACCACATGCCAGGTGCCCCATGAGTATCATATATTAAATGATGTAATTTATTTATTACAAAAAATATTATAAATATTATCATCACCTTTTTAAGAAAGAAGAAACAGAGACACCAAGAGGTTAAGTAAAATGCCCACATTTACACAGCAAGGAGTGTCAAAAATAGATTCAAATCCAATTTGACTGATTGCAAAGCCCATATTCCTCCAACTACATACACTATTTTGTGTAATTTAGAGACCTAAATAGCCACTTAAACTAGTCAGAATTAATTTGCTTTTCTAAATTCTCTTTTCTCATCTAAAGCAAGCACAAAAGGTGCGGTACCAGGGTTTGGGTTAAAAAAAAAGGCAGTATCTTTGCTCTGATCTCCAGCTCCTAGATTTTCTGAGTCTGAAGTCTGACTGCTAAAATAATGTAATTAATAAAAATAAGTAACAAAGACTATGATGTATAAGAGCCCCTACATTGTCTTTCATCTAGTCAATATAAAATGTCTTAGCTGTTTTCTTAATTTTCCCTCAGCATTGTCATTTCACCAAGGATTGCCAGATTCTAGGTATTGCTTGAAATTTACTGAGAATTTAAACACAATGATTAAGTTTTTGCATTACTGCCTCACCTGGAATTCTAACTTTCTAACTTGGTTCATTTAAGAATTGCTACGAGTAAGGGAACATGATAACTGTAGTAAAGTTTAGCATTTTAAACATCTTGAATTCAGAACATAACAAATTATTTAAACAAAGTGATTTCCCTACCAGATTGTGAGATTATTATTGCCAAGTGATATATAATTTGGTTAGTATTTATAGCCTTTCTATGGTGCTCTATGTATCATATGTTTAATACAATTTGCTGAATACATTAAAGAAAAAGAAAGCTAAATAGTGCCTTCTGATAGTGAGGTGGGAAATGAAGGAAAGTTAGTGACTTACTTTTTTCTCCGTAGTTAGAAGAGCTAATTTTGAAATATTTTATGTCATTCTATATTACTTTCTATTTTGCTGAGATTATCTTTGCTTTCAACGATATGTGTATATTAGGCTTAAAAGAAGCAATGAAAGGGCAGAGATTTGAGGTGCCCTGAAAGATCTAAACACAGACCCCACAGGTCGCACAAAGATGGATGGATCCTCAAGCTCTAACCACTCTTCTCATCGATTGCTGCTGTCTTCTACTATGGTAGAGAAGGCAACTGTGCCAGTATCCCCCCCACTTTATCTCGGCAAATTGAATTGAGTAAGTGAATGTATGGTTTCTGGAAATCCAAAAGATATACCTTATAAGGAAATTATTTTGATAAGGGCATACAGTTACATTTGAAAGTAATTCTATGTACATTGAAGGTACAAATTAATTACATACTTTTTTTAAAGATTTTATTTTTAAGTAATCTCTACACCCAACGTGGAGCTTGAATTTACAACCTGGAGATCAAGAGTTGCATGCTCTACCAACTGAGCCAGCCAGGTACCCCCTAATTACATACTTAATTTTATATAGAATAATCTGTATTTATATATCCATGTATCTATGTATATCATGTCACTACCTCAATCTGTAAAAGCTGTAAGTTTTAATAAATTTCCCAATATTATTTTCTCACATAATTATATTTCTAGTGATACCTCAAATGATCAGATTCGTTCAACTGTTTAAAGAGGGAAAAATGTAAAATGAAAACACTTGCAATTATCAGACCCACAGAGGAGGAGAAATAATTAGCAGAATAATCTTTGATCACTACACTTTTAATGCTTGTCAGACAGTTTTTGGGATGTCTGATTTGATGGAAGTGTTTTTTTGTTTTTTGTTTTTTCTCTTCTGGAAATAAGCTTCCCTGTGCCCACTTAGCCGCAGAATCACACAGATGGGTCCTAGCAGACATGCTGGGGGTATTTTGCCTTCCTGCCCCATGCAGACAGAGTCAGAGGGTATATTGGAGCCCATCTAAACAATAAGCTGTCTCTCTTAAATTGAGTTCCCTAGAAAGTGGAGCCTGATGCAAGACCTAATATTCTAATGCTTTATTTGGGAGGTACATACCCAGGCCAGCTAAGATGAGAAAACAGAGTAGTTGAGGGGCAGGCAGGATATGAGGCATTACTCTATTGTCTTCTAAGAAAGCACAGCAGGTTATACTCCCTGACATACAAGATTTCTGTGGACCAGATATAGAAAAAAACGATAAATAATCCATGGGATGGAAGAAAGAATAGGATTCAGTTAAACTTTGCTTCTTGGAAATCAAAGTCCCCTATATTTCTGGGGTGTTACCACTTAGGTAATTTGGCAGCCATGTAATATGCCTGATTCTCACCTTCCAGTGTGGTATCTAAAAGTGGTCAGTGGAGTCAGTATTCTTGGCACAGGGCTAGTCAGCCTGCCTGCAGGGGGCAGGCACGGGGCCAGGGGAGTGAAGAACTCAGCACTCCCCATACAAGTGACTGAAGAGCTCTGGCTGGTGCAGTCAGCAAACATGTGGAAGATTTATTTCTGAAATAATACCTGTTTCCAAAATTCAGAATAGGGACTTAAATTGTACTTTCACGTTGAGTTCACTTCTTGGATGGATGAGACATAAAACCCAAAATCTGTGGTATAAACTCTTCCCAACACACGTTCAGAGGAAAAAAATAAAGTGTATCTGTAGAAGAATAAAGCAGACATGCAGGTAGAAACAGAGGCAAGAGAGAGAGCTTAATCTCAGGATCCCTGAGGCCTCTTATTCCTGGTTCCAGCCCTTTACAAGGTACAGTTGTATTCTTGCCCTTAGGTACCCAGAGACGTTTGTGACCTGTTGTTCATATTAAATAGTTTTTCTTGGGGCGCCTGGGTGGCTCAGTTGGTTAAGCATCTGCCTTCAGGTCAGGTCATGATCCCGGGTCCTGGGATCCAGCCCCGCATGGGGCTCCCTGCTCAGCGGGGAGTCTGCTTCTCCCTCTCCCTCTGCCTGTTGCTCTGCCTGCTTGTGCACTCTCTCTCTCTCGCTCTCTGCCAAATAAGTAAATAAATAAAATCTTTAAAAAAAATAAGTTTTTCTCTACTTGCTCAAATTTGTTCCTTTGTATATGGAATCTAATGCAATGGATGGTATATCCATACCATCAGATTATAATTCATAAATGAAATATCTTCTTGGCCTCCTTAAAGTTTGTTCTTAGGTTTCTAGATTCTAGGGATTCTAGATTCCCTCTTCTCTTCCTACACCCCCCTCCAAGGGGCCTTGGTTCATGTCTACAGCTTCTTTGCCGCATACGTATGATGCCTCTGTAACTTATGTCTCCAGCCCAGATCTCTACATTCAACTTGCTATTGATCATGGTACAACTGGATGATCCCATGACACTGACCATATCACAAACTGAACTCATTACCTTGTGCACAAACCTCTCTAACTGATGATCTGACCACTGTTTACTATTGAGTTTGCCCACAAAAGAACAATTAACTTATATCCCACAATCACAGTCCAAGGTATATGCTATTATAAGAACTACAAAAGGCCAAGTAACTTGCTAAGGCATCTTATAATTAACAGACTCAGTATTTGAACACTTGTTTGTCAGAATCTGAAGCCTGTGATCTTTTTATTACGGCAAAGGCTCTTTCTTAAAACACACATGCACACACATACATGTACACACATACATACAGGAATAGAACTAAGAAAAATGAAACTGAGATATTCTAATTTTTACTTCAGACCATCTTGTTAATGTCATTTTACTTTCAGTCATGTCCTTATTTTAATGATTGATTTTAACTTACAGCTGATCTTTTGGGATGAAAATTGGTATAAAATACTTAACCCCCAGATAGCTTCTTTCTGTTAACCAATATATTGTAGATATAATTCTTCAAGATCAGATGTTGTGCCTTCAAGTAGTGCAGACTAATTTTAATATTGGGCTAAACAAACTTTAATCAAGAAGATAAATATGCCTTAAATCATGCAAGGCATTCTAAATTCAAATAGAAGTGAAAATGATTCTTGGATTATGCCTACCATTATTTTCCATTCATTTAAGATTGAATATATATATTTTTGTGTAACTCTGTATTTAAATATATGCTCTTCTATAGAAAATACATATTTAAATACACAAAAATGCAAATATAGACATATACTTAACTTATCTTAATAAGTTTTTGATTCCATATAAAGGAATATGACTGAAAGATATTTCCTTTTACTAATCAGTTGCAATCAAGGAAGAAATCTTTACTTAAGAAAATCAACAATTACATACTTTTGAAAAGTCTAAACTCAAGCGGTTCTTGAATTTACAATCTGTTCTTTCTTACTACAGACATCAGAATGCATTTTTCCTTAAGCACAACACATAAAGACATAAAGAGCTATGATGATGTATATCGAGATAAAAATAAATCATTTTCACTTAGTTATCATCATGTTCATATTTCCTTGTCTTGGACTTAATGAGTGGGGCTGCATTTGAAGTTTGCCTCTGTTTTAAGGATGGATGTTTTATTTTTTCCCCTGAGGCTGTGCAGTTTCTCTCTGCATATTTCTATATTATTTTGTAAGAAAACATTTTTTACTGAAGTATCTAACATGCATCTATCAAAGTGTTGAAATCACAAGTGTTTAAATGGATGAGTTTATGCCAGGTGAAAACACCTAGGTGAACTTATAGGTCATTACTAGCACCCAGAAGTCTTCCTCATGCCCCTCCCAATCACTGTCTCCCCCTAATGTAATCACTATTTTGATTTTGATCCACACAGATTAGGTTTTTTTCTAGTTTTATAGTTTATATAAATAAAATTATTAATTATATATTCTTGCATGTTTACATTTTTGTTTGCAAGATTCATCTGTGTTGTTTGTACCAGTATTTCATTAATTATATTTTCATTTTTTGTGGTATTCCAATGCATGAAACTAGCTTATTTATTGATTCCACTGTTGATAGACATTTGAAGTTATTCTAGGTAGCAACTATTATAAATAATGTTATTATGAACATTCTTCTTCCAGGTACTCAACACCCTTGTCAACAGTATTTCCCATCTTTTTAGTTTTATTCATCGTAGTGGTTGCAAGGTACTATCTCATTGTGTTTGTTTATTTTAAGATTTAACTAATTTATTTATTTGAGAGAGAAAGACAGAGAGCACAAGCAGGGGGAGGAACAGAGGGAGAGGGACAGACTCTGCTCTGGGGCTCCATCCCACCATCCTGAACTGAAATCAAGAGTCGGCCGCTTAACCAACTGAGCCACCAGGCGCTGCTCTCATTGCATTTTAAATTGCATTTCCCTGATGACTAATGCTGTTGAATACCTTTTTATATATTTATTAGCTCTTTGAATATCTCCTTTTGTAAATGTCCTGTTCAAATCTCTTATATCCACTTTTTTTTTTAAATTGGAAATTGCCTTTTTCTTATCACTTTTAGAAGTACTTTTTTCCCCCCCTGTATCCTAGTTTTGTCCCTCCCCTCCAACACATTCTCCCATTCTGGTTGCTTTTTTCTTCTTAATGGTGTTTTTAATGAATATATACATATATTTTTATTTTTGTAATCTCCTATTTATCAGTCTTTTCTTTTAGTAGCAATACATTTTGTGGCCTGTTTAATAAATCCTCACCTATCTAAAGGTCAAAAATGATTAGAATATGCTTTTTTTTAACCTTCTAGAAATTTTATTTTTTAGCCTAAGGTTTATCTGGAATTAATTTATGTGCATTTTGTATGTTTAGAGTTTTGTATAAATTTTATTGTATAAGTAATTCATGTATATTATATAATAATTTATTGTATTTTATAATCTTATTTTCAAAATAGATATAAAATTGATCCTGTACCATTCGTAAAAATTCCATTTCTCCCTGTTTTTCCATGTCACTGTTTTTCCAGAGATATAATCAACAAACAAAAATTGTATGTATTTAAGGTGTACAATGTGATGATTTGATATACATGTACATTATGAAATGATTATCACAATCAAGCCACTGAACATATCTATCACCTCACTAGTTACCTTTTTTGGGGGGTGAGGGTAATAATATTAAGATCTACTCTCTTGGCAAACTTCAAGTTTCAATACAGCATAACTAACTATAGTCACCAAGCTGTATGTTAGATCCCCAGAACTTCATCATACAATTGAAAGTTTGCACCCTTTGACCTTTTGAATTTCATATGAATTTAAGAATCAGCTTGTCTTTCTATAAAAGAAAGTGATTTTTTTATGGCTATTTCACTGAGTCTATAAACCAATTTGGGAAGAAATGACATGATACTGAATTCTTCCAGTGTATATACGTGAAATATCCCTGTAGATATTTAGGTCTTTTAAAATTTCCCCCAGTAATATTTTGTAGTCTTTAGTGTACAGTAATTCCACATGCTTTGTTAAATGAATTGCTAGGCATTTAGGGATTTTTAAAATTCTACTTTAAGTAATATCTCACTTTAAATTTAATTTTCTAATAGCTTGTTGCAAGTATATAGGACTACTATTTGTTTTTGCTATTGGCTACTTTCTTCAGCAACTTTTCTAAAAAGGATAAAGGGCTAGGATTTATCATTAAAATTTTTACCTTAATGAAAAAAAGCTAAGAATGCCCTAATATGTTTCTGTTCATACTCACACATATGCTGAGTGGTTATACATACATGACTATATTAGAAATGCAAATATTAAAATGGTATGGGAACTAAATCCAAATTTGGTTATCACTAAAAATTGGGTTCCCCCAAGTGGAAAAATGCATTACATTTTGCATTTGCATTCAACAATGCAACATAATGCATTGTTGAAATGCATTACATTTGAATTTTTTAAAATTTTAAGGAAAATCCTAGGCTTCCTAATTAAAATACATTTTATTCTATTTTTTCCAAGAATGACAGTTTTTACAACATCACCTTGGATTCAACTTTTAAATACCTTAGATATCTATCTTCAAATACCTTTATTTCAGTCACCTAAATTTCCATCTCCATCACCTAAATTTCCATTTCCAACACCTACATTTCTATCATCAAACACCTATATTATTAAATTTGTAGCAATTTAATTCAACAGCAGATTTCACTAAACAGATTCCCTACTGTGATATCTCCCTTTAGTGCCAGTCTTAGATGGTAACTGAAGGAAAAATTCCTGACATATCATATTTTGAGGCAGATTTGTATGTGAGGGGAGTGGAATTGTTGTGGGTGTAGGTGTGGTGTGATGTGGTATCTTTAACACGAACACATCTTCCAAGAGTTTTCTTTAATAGAATTTGAGACTTTGAGACAATGGAACGTATTTTGAGCATTAGAAAGACAGACTAGAAATAGTGACAACTTTCCTCATATCCTTTATTAGATATTTCTATTTTCTTTTTGTATAAGATTAAAATTTTGCTTTTCTTTACTTTGCTATAATTTATCTGTTAGATTATCTTAAGGGACATTTGCTTCTCTCAAATAAAAGGTACAAATTTTGTGCTTGCCATTTTAAGGATGGGTGACAACTGGAAAATTGGAAATGTTAAGTCATGTATTGATCTTTAGAAAAGTACAGCAAAGATAAAAAGCAACTTTTCCTATATAATGCTTTTCTAAAAACTGATTTTGTGACTTTTGTGGTTAAAAGGTTGTTTCTTCTTCTTCCCTTTTTTTTTTTTTTTTTTTAGCTTCTTTAGGTCTAAGCTTAGATTGCTTATTTGAGATTTTTCTTGTTTCTTGAGGTAGGCCTGTATTGCTATAACCTTCCCAAAGATTTTGTACCACTGTTTTTATTTTCATATGTCTCCATCCTCTTTGATTTCTTGTTTGACCCATGCATCATTTAGTAGAATGTTATTTAGCCTCCATGTATGTGTGTTCTTTCCAGACTTTTCCTTGTGATTGATTTCTAGTTTCATACTGTTGTGGCTGAGAAAGATGCATGATATCATCTCAATCTTTTTGAATTTATTGAGACTTGTTTTGTGGCCTAATGTGATCTATTCTGGAGAGCATTCCATGTGTACTAGGAAAAAAAAAAAGTGTATTCCACAGTTTTTGGATGGAATGTTCTGATTTTATCCATTAGGTTCATCTGGTCCAATGTGTCATTCAAAGCCACTATTTCCTTATGGATTTTTTTGTTTCAATGATCTATCCATTGATGTAAGTGGGGTATTAAAACCCCGCTATCATTATTGTATTCCTGTCATTTTTGACCTTTAGGTCTGTTAATAGTTGCTTTATTTATTTAGGTGCTCCCATGTTGGGTGTTTAGATCGTTACAATTGGTATATCTTCTTGTTGGGTTGTTCCCTTTATCATTATGTAGTGTTCTTCTTTGTCTCTTGTAGTCTCTGTTTTAAAGTCAACTTTGTCTGATGTAAGTATTGCTACCTCAGCTTTTTTTTTTTTTTTTTTTTTTTTTTTAGTTCCATTTGCATGGTAAATCTTTTACCATCCCTTCACTTTCAATCTGCATGTATCTTTAGGTCTGAAGTGAGTCTCTGGTAAGCTGCATATAGATGGGTCTTGCTTTCTTATTCATTCGGTCACCCTATGTCTTTTGATTGGGGCATTTAGTCCATTTACATTCAAAGTGATTACTGATAGGTATATATTTACTGCCATTTTGTTACTTGTTTTATGGCTGTTTTTGTGTTCTTTTCTGTTCCCTTCTTCTCTTGGTCTGTTCCCCTGTGGTTTGATGCCCTTCTTTAGTGATGTGTTTGGATTCCTTTCTCTTAATTTTTTATGTATCTATTATAGGTTTTTGATTTGTGGTTACCTTAAGGTACACATATAACATGCATATAGCAGTCTATATTAAGTTGATGTCTGCTTAAGTTTGAACCAATTCTAAAAAAAGACTCAGAACCAGTAAAAGGAAGGAAACAATAAAAAGCAGAAATAAATTAGAGAATAAAACAAATATACAAACAAAAAAATACAACACAACAATGAAAACAGGAGCTGATTCTTTGAAAAAAATCAATAAAATTGATAAACCTGTTGTCAGATTCACTAAGAAAAGAAGAGAGAGGGCCCAAATAAAATCAGAAATGATGGTGGAGAAATAAGAACTGAGACCAGAGAAATACAAAGGATTATAAGAAAATATAAAAATTATATGCCATCAAGTTGGACAACTTAGAAGAAATGGATAAATTTCTAGAAATATATAACCTTTCAAAACTGAAAGGAAGAAATAGAAAATTTGAACAGACCAATTACTAGCAACAAAATTAAATCAGTAATCAAAAAAACTCCAACAAACAAAAATCCAGGACCAGATGGTATCATAGGTGAATTCTACCAAACATTTAAAGAAGAGTTAATACCTATTCTTCTTAAACTATTCAAAAAAAAAAACAAAAACAAAAAACAGAAGGAAAAAGAAAGCTTCCAAATTCATTCTATGAAGTCAGAATTACCGTGATCCCAAAACCAAAGACTACAAAAAAAGAAAACTACAAGCGAATATTTCTGATGAACACAGATGCAAAAATCCTCAACGAGATATTAGCAAACTGAATCCAACAGTACATTAAAAAAAAAAAATTCATCACAATCAGGTGGGATTTATTCCAGGGATGCAGGGGTGGTTCAATATTTGTAAATCAATCAATGTGATAAAGGATAAAAAATCATATGATCATCTCAATAGATGAAGAAAGAGCATTTGACAAAGTGCAACATCCATTCATTATAAAAACTCTCAACAAAATAGGTCTAGAGGAAATACACCTCAACATCATAAAGGCAGTATATGAAAAACTCACAGCTAACCTCATCCTCAATGGTGAAAAACAGAGCTTTCCCCCTAAGGTCAGAAACAAGACAAGGATGTCCACTCTCACTACTTTTATTTCAACATACTACTGGAAATCCTGGCCATAGCAATCAGATGAGAAAAAGTAATAAAAACCATCCAAATTGGTAAGGAAGTAGTAAAACCTTCACTGTTCACAGATGATGTGAAACTACATAGACAAAATCCTAAAAGACTACTAGACCTGATAAATGAATTCAGTAAAGTTGCAAGATATAAAAATTAATATACAGAAATCTGTTGCATTTCTATACACTAATAATGAAGTAGCAGAATGAGAAATTAAGGAAACAACTTCATTTACAATTGCACTAAAAATAATAAAGTACCTATGAATAAATTAACGAAGAAGGTGAAAAACTTAGAGTCAGAAAACTATAAAATACTGATGAAAAAAATTGAAGAAGCCACAAACAAATGGAAAGGTAGTCCATATGGACTGGATGAAACAATGTGGTTATAACGCCCATACTACCCAAATCAATCTACAGATTTAATGCAATCCCTATCAAAATACCAACATCATTTTTCACAGAAATAGAACAAATAATCCTAAAATGTGTATGAAACCACAAAAGACCCTGAATAACCAAAGCAATCTTGAGAAAGAAGAACAAAGATGGAGGTATCACAACCCCAGACTTCAAGATATACTACAATGCTGTGGTAACCAGAACAGTATGGTACCAGCATAAAATAGACACACTGATCAATAGAACAGAATAGAAAGCCAGAAATAAACCCACAATTATGTGGTCAATTAATTTATAAAAAAGGAGGCAAGACTATACAATGGGGTAAAGATAGTCTTTTCAATGAATGGTGATAGGAAACTGCCTGGCTACATGTAAAAGAATGAACCTGGATCATTTTTTTATACCATATAGTAAAATGAACTCAAAATGGATTAAAGACCTAAATGTAAAACCCGAAATCATAAAACTTCTAGAAGAAATCATAGGTAGTAATTTCTTTGACTTTGGCCATAGAAACATTCTTCTAGATGTATCTCCACAGGCAAGGGAAACAAAAGTAAAATTAAACTATTGGAACTACACCAAAATAAAAAGCTTTTGCACAATGAAGGAAACCATCAACAAAACAAAAAGGCAATTTACTGAATGGGAGAAGACAAGCAAATGATATATCACCAATAAGGGGTTAATAACCAAAATATATAAAGAACTTATACAATTCAACACTGAAAAACACATAACCTGATTAACATAGGCAGAGGACCTGAATAAATATTTTTCCACAGAAGACATGTATAGATGGCCAATAGACACATGAAAGATGCTTGATATCACTCATCATCAGGGAAATGCAAATTAAAACCACAATGAGAGTGGGGCGCCTGGGTGGCTCAGTCGTTAAGCGTCTGCCTTCGGCTCAGGTCATGATCCCAGGGTCCTGGGATCGAGTCCCACATCGGGCTCCCTGCTCGGCAGGAAGCCTGCTTCTCCCTCTCCCACTCCCCCTGCTTGTGTTCCTGCTCTCTCTGTCTTTCTGTCAAATAAATAAATAAAATCTTTAAAAACAAAAACAAAAACAAAAACAAAAAACCACAATGAGATGTTACTTCATATCTATCAGAATGGCTAAATTAAAAGTCAAGAAATAACAACTGTTGGCAAGGATATGGAGTAAAAGGAATATTTATGCATTGTTGATAGGAATGCAAATTGGTGCAGCCACCCTGGAAAACAGTATGAGGTTCCTCAACAAGTTAAAAATAGAATTACCATATGATCCAGTATTTACCCTCCACCCAAAATGAAAACACTAATTTGATATGCACCCCTATTTTTATTGCAGCATTATTTATAATAGCAAGATATGGAAGCTTCCCAAGTGTCCATCTATAGATGAAGGGATAAAGAAGAGGTATACATACACAGTGGAATATTAACTAGCCATAAAAAAGAATGAGCTCTTTCTATTTGTGACAACATGGATGGATTTATGATTATGCTATATGAAATAAGTCAGAGAAATATCATATGATTTCACTTACATGTGGAATTCAAGAAAAAAACAAATGAACAAATAAAAAAGGAGATAAACGGATTTTTATTTTTTTATTTTTATTTGTTTTTAAAGATTTTATTTATTTATTTGACAGAGAGAGAGACAGCAAGAGAGGGAACACAAGTAGGGGGAGTGGAAGAGGGAGAAGCAGGTTTCCCGCGGAGCAGGGAGCCCAATGCGGGGCTCGATCTCAGGACCCTCGGATCATGACCAGAGCCGAAGGCAGACGCTTAACGACTGAGCCACCCAGGCACCCCAAGAAACAGATTTTTAAATACAGAAGACAAACTGATAGTTGCCAGAGAGGAGGTGGGTGTGGTGGGGGGGAATGGGTGAAATAGAGGGGATTAAGAAAGAAAAAGTTATTTCTCAAAAAAAAAAAAAAGTTTACGCATATTTAGGATGAATTAACTTTCAAACCAAAGGGGAAAAATGTTAATTTTTAAAACCTAAAAGATTTCAAAATTAGTTATAATTTTTGAGTATAGGAGATAAATTTCTAACTAAATGATGGTGCTTCTGCCTTAAAAATAAGGCAGAAATAAAATGTTATGGTGAGCTAAGGCAATAGCTGCATTTTTCAGCCTAGATCCTGACTTCAATGAGCAAAGTCATCCATAGCAAAGATGGGAGTTAAAAATCAGAAAAAAAAAAATCCCAATAGGAACATTAACTGCACTCAAAATCCAATGTCATTAAGCATTTTTACAATCACCAGCTTATTAAATAGAGATTCCCAGGGAGAACATTCTGTCTTTGCTCTGGTTGATACAGAGTATCTAGGTTATCCTGTCTTGTGCATTTGCCTGTTGTCTGTCTCATGTTGACCATTGGAGAGCCTACATCCTGAGAATTTTAATAAAACCTGAGATTTCTTAGGAAAACCAAATTCTTCAGTATCTTTGAGTAAATGCAGAAGCCTACAAAATACTGAGGGCTTAAAAAAAAAGAGAAGAAGATAGAAAGGGACATGCCAGGACAAATTAGAGCCCATATATCTTGTTTCTCCTGATAATGCTTTTACTTGGTCCTATGATTTTAGGTTGGTACTGGGTAAGGCTGAAGGGATGGAATTGGAAGGGGACTGGTGAATTTCTGTGTAGAGCAATTCTGAGTAAACCACTCTTCTGACTCATCCTTGGATCAGGCTTTTGCCTGACTCATAGTTTATGGGGGAAGTCACGGAGCCAATAAAATTTCCTCAGATGCTGTCTGCCAAAAAGTCCTTGCTTAGTCACAGCTATGGGGGAAGGGATTATGGAAGCAAGACCAGAGATATCTCTGGTTGAAATATTAAGACTGGAAAGTAGTAATCTAACCTTAATGAGAGCACTGAAGAACTCTGTGATGCTTATTATGCAGGCTGCCAATAAGAAAATGGCTGTGAATCATATAAGACTGTTAAATCACAGACCTGTACCTCTGAAACAAATAATACATTATATGTTAAAAAAAAAAAAAAAAAAAGAAGAAGAAGAAGAAGAAGAAGAAAAAGAAGATAGTAGGTAGGGAAAAATGAAGGGGGAGAATCGGAGGGGGAGACGAACCATGAGAGACTATGGACTCTGAGAAACAAACTGTAGGTCCTAGAGGGGAGGAGGGTGGGGGATGGGTTAGCCTGGTGAAGGGTATTAAAGAGGGCACGTATTGAATGGAGCACTGGGTGTTATACGCAAACAATAAATCATGGAACACTACATCAAAAACTAATGATGTAATGTATGGTGATTAACATAATAAAATAAAATTTAAAAAAAATACAAAAAAATAAAGTAAAATGGCCTGCCAAGGGAAAAATGCAACTCTTTCAATAGTGTTAAAGAAATCAACAAATAAGAAATATACAGGTATCAGAAAGATTAAAACCATTCTTAAGCATTAAAAAAGTATATACAAAATGATTTAAATATCCTCAAGGTTTTTTACTCTTTGTAAGAAACAATTGTATCACATAGAAAGCTGTGAAAGAGTAACAATTTATGTAGCATTAAGAGTGAAACTATATGAAATGTAATTTAATCAGGTAAGATGTATAAGAAAAGTGCATACTACTTGAGTATTTAGAAACACAGGCTTTGTAATTCCTTTTCTCCTTAGTGGCGCATCTTTAGAGTATATATGGTGTGACTAATTTCCGAGGTCATTTTGACCTTTACTTCCTAGCACATAAAGTATTATTCTTCTGTAAAGAAGTTCATAGTTTAATGGATAAGGTGTCAGGGAATAAAAAAATGAGACTAAGCAAGAATACTCTGGTTCTTGGGCTCTCTGTTATAAATAATGCTCTCATTAAAATTCTGCCTCGGAAGAAAGGCAAGTCCATTAGTCTGGGAGCTAATTTTTACTGGCTCCTTAGATGTATGCATATTAAAAATTCAGCTTTTATAATTGCCAGTCATCAACCACCTAGTCATTGCTGTTCTTGGAGTTTTTAATTATTTACTTCATTTGCATAGACACTCCAATTTATGATCAACCATTTAGTTATCAAGGGACAGTTTAGTAATTTTTCTCTTACGTTTTTATTTATCCCTTTTGTATTCCCAGGAAAAAGCTCTGAGTCAGACCTTGTACCACCAGAAAATTAAAACTATGACCACTTCCATGAGTACTATGTGGAAACCATGGTTACTGATAGAGCTTGGGTAAATTATGGTTTTATTAGAACAAATAAAGGCCTCATGTCCAGTTAAAATGTGCTATTTCTGAGTTCAGCATAATGGTTTATGTGAAAATATCTAATAGCACACTGATGCCAATAGTATTTATTTTCTGTAATTTCCTTTTGGGAGTGGATCTTTTCAGAAAAATAATAACAAAAATGGCATATTGAACCACTAAAATATAGTCCAATCTTATTTGTCATCCCAATATTTTCATGATCTCTTGTTCAGAATCTGTGTCATTGTTTCCATTTCCAATGATAAGATTGGAAGAGTTTAGAAATTAAGTGACCAGCTCTATTGTTATAAAAGCCTGTGATGGTTGTGGGAATAAATTCTAAACTCCATCCTTGTACCAGAGGACATATTCTGTTATACTGCATGGCTTCCATACAGATCAGATGTTCTCTCATACCTTTCCAAAAGAGGAAAAAAAAAAAATGGAGATGTACACTCTAATTTGAATTCTATTTACAAAGGTACACATTATAGTTTTATATCCTCTTGTCCAAGTAAATACTATCTTTCCAAAATCATTGAAGAATGTTTTATGCTATCTCTCTGTCCCATTGTAGCTAATATGGGTGTTACATTTGGTGGTAATGATGGGAAAGAATAGGGAGAGAAATGGAATGAGAGAAAAAGTAGGAACCCAGGACAAACAAACAAACAGAAACATCAAAATGGCACTTATTTACAATATTTGACAGCACAAAAAGTATTTCAACAAAGTACTGGCAAGGTCCGTCTTGAAGAGACTCTGATGTATTCAAATCCAGACAGATATTTTACTTCTATATCATTATGATGGAACGATCATAACTTTATTTTTTTTCCAGAAAGAAATACACACATATACTTTTTTCTTATCTTTGCCCAAGTTCTGAGTGTATTTTATAAATATACTCACTAGCAGTACCTTCCCTGAATCACCCCTAATCTAGGGAATGTGCACCTTCTGTTTTTCATGTGGAGAGTGTCACAGATATTTTGGCTGTAATCCTGCTATAGAACTGAGCCTCCCCCAATTCTAATCAAATCTGCCTTATAACATTTGATGTTCACAATAAGTCCACTATCAGAACTAACATTTCTATTGTGTGCCACCCGATGTTTAAAACAATATACATATTTTCTGAAAGAGTGGAATATTGAAAATACTCCATTTCCCTCCCCCCACCCAAGAAGCGACTCAGTTGTTGAACAAAACCATTGCTTTGTCTGTCATCTGTGTTCTCTTACCTGCTCTGGAAGCAATAAAAGTGATTGATTTATAATCACTGGTCTTATTGCTCTCCCTCCCTCTGCACTATCTGGAGGCTTTCTTCACATAGAATGCTGAAAAGTTAATGTGAATGGAGCCAAACAGCACCACCTGGATAGTGGGAATTGATTACAGAGTCTTCTTGTGCCACAAGACTTCCGTGCCATTGTGTCCAGAGCTCCTGCTGTGTAATCTACGGAAAACCCCCAGAGAGCAGAGTAGGTGAAGGACAACAGTGTAACAAAGGATGACAGTTCTGAAAATTATAAAATCACTCCTTCCCAGTGCAGACAAACTTAGTACCTGAAAATAATTTTTCCCTGAAAAGTTGACATCAAAGAATAATTTTGATTTATTTTCCTTTCTGCTTTGCTATTTCTCATTTTCAATAAGACATCCATCTAAATTCACCCAGTTATCAATACAGGTTTTATCATGTTCCACTTCTATAATATAGAGCTTACGCCTTCTCTCTTGTGCTATCCTTATTCTGCATATTTAAAACAATATTTTATGGCAGTTTTTGTGTTTATTTGATATTTCAGTAGACTATATATTTATTGTGGTGGATTTTTTTTTTTCTGTAAATACTGCCCTCTTCTAGGCACTGAAGGAAAAAAACTTAACCCATTGTATGTGTTCACAAAGAATTCAAGCTCAGTAAGGAAATACATGATGAGAACTGACATGAAAATAGAGATGGAAAATAGATAGGCAGTAAATAGAGGCATGAATAAAGTTTAATGCAATACTTAATTATAAGTTGGGAGTGAAATGGGGGAGACAAGGAAAAGCATCATGAAAGAGGTGGCATTTTTTCCTAAGCCATGATGCTTGAGGAGGAATGACAAAGGGAGGGTCATGATATTTTAGAAACAGGAGTTAGTGTGAGATGGTGCTTGGCTATTTGGGGCTGTTTTAATGTGTTCTTTACGATTGTAATTCAGGTGTATTAGAGGGTTGTGTGAAGGTGAGCCAGGAAAGGTGGCTGGGGCAAGATTCTGGGATCTTTTAATTTCACAAGGAAGTTTTAGACCTTAGTTTTGTAGATGACATGGATTTAAGAACAAGATCTAAGATTTAAGAACAGAATCACGTTCTAGGAAGATAAATCTGGAGACCATAGGAAGGGAAGATAAGTAAAGTGGATTTCCAAAAAAAGAATAAATAATTTTGAAGTTTATTTCATTAGTTCTAGCAACAAATGGTGATCTGCACCAGTAAAGGGTAGAAAGAATGAAAAGATGAGGTGAACTTGAGAATCATTATATACATGGAAACCAACATGACAAGATATTTTGAAAGTGGTTGACAAAGTTTGGAGGGAGGAGTGGGTCAAACAGAAAATGAAGCATTATCGGTTTTCTTGACTAGGCCAGAGTGATACTTCAAAGGCTAAGACAAATTCTCCTGATTTAATGGAGAAGAATGAGTGACTCATTATACCTGGCCTTCAAAGAGTGTTTCATATTTTAAGAAGGCCCTTAACGATTTCAAGATGTATAATATTATCAAAGAAAATACCACATGATCTCCCATTCTTTAAAAAATCAGTAGAGCTGTATTATTATCTACTTAAATCACTCAAAAATACATCTCTATGCACTGACACCTCAAATAGGCATATTGTGGAATATCCTGGCACTTTCCAGCTTTCTCTTTATCTGTTGTTTCTACGTGACTCCAGTCAAGTGAATTTTAATTAGCTTTATTGTCTGTTCCATTCTCAAATGCTAACAATTCTCCATGTCTCTTGCTTCTGCTCTTTCCTCTTTATAAGAATTTATTTTTTTCTTTCACTGTAAAGATTTAAATGTTACAATAGACAAAAACTTCCCTGATTTCATTAACTTAAAATTATTTATTGTGTACCGATTATGTTCCAGTTGTTGATCTAAGTGCCGCGATATGAGACATATGCGATATAATGACACATGTCATTTTATATAACTGACTTACAATAGATTTCAGGTCAAAATCCTTTTGTAATATTAGGACTATTTTTAAGGATAATCAAAAGTAACTGGTTTAACTGTGGTAAATATGTTAGTGACACAGTGCTTAAGAACATGATTTTGAGTGAAACAAATATGATATTTAAGTGCTGATTCTAATCTTACTAGCTGCATGGACACGGACAAGTTACCTTAACTCTAAATTCCAACTTTCTCATCTGTAAACATCAGGATAATATTGGTAACACAAACTTATAGGTTTATTATAAGAATCACTCGGGATAAACATTTAAAGCTCTTAGTATAGTGACAATTCTAGGTACTATGAGAATACTATTAAATTTTCATTTTTCAAAAGAAAAATTGAGTTAAAAATGTGCACCTTCTAAAGTAATAAAATAAAAAGTGCATTAAATAGTCCTTCTTTTCTTTAGGGCATATTTTCTTTTTAATTCAAGCCATAGTTATTACTTGTGTAAAACACAAATCAGTTGTATTACTGCTCAGAGTATTTAAACATCTTCAATGAATTTACAGAATTCTGTTTAATAGCAGTTACAGGCTAGAAAATTGCCAGGGGGCCCATTAAAACTAATTCAAATCACTATATCAAATGGAGAGCTGAAATTTTTTCATTTGTTTATATCTGGTTTCTGTAATTCAGTTAGTAGGTCAGCTTACAATTTAATTGCAAAGACTGTGAACTGAGGAATGGTTTATCAGTTTATCAAATCACTTTCAGGAATTAAAATGGTCCTATATATACAATCAAGAAGATGGCAGAATAATACATAAATTGCTGAGGTCTCAGAGTATTTCTAGAGAAATACCTATGGGGTTATGCAATGATGACCTCTAAGAAATTTTTAGCACCCTAAATCAGTTAATTTTCAGAGCAAGGTACTAAGTGCTCATAATATTTTATAGCTATTGCCAGTCTTTAAACCTACACTAATGTTATATGATAAGCTATCTTATATAGAGCTACACTTGTATCTACAGACTTCTATTTTGAAACATCAAAGGATACATGTTTATACAATTTTTCAACATATTGTTTTTTTCTTTTACTGGTATATCTTGAATACTTCTCTTCAAGTCAATACACATGACTCTACATTATTAAATGACTACATAGTATTCCACTGCATTTATTCTTTTCATTCACTTAACAAGTACTTATTGAGCAACTACTACATAATAGGCATTATTTGAGAAGCTGGGGATACATAAATGAACAAAGCAATCCAAATTCGTCCACTCATGGGAGAGATTCTAGTGGGGACAGACAGATAATAGACATGATAAATAAGTAATTTATATATTATTAAAAGGTGACAAATTACATTTTAAAACTAGAGCAGGTAAGAGAAATAGGAAATGCAAGAGTAAGTGAGATAGTAGGTGTCTTAAAAAGAGTGGTCTGGCATGGCCTCATTGAGATGGTGACATGTGAAAAAGGACTAGAGAGAACAAGCCATGTACATATTTACGGGAGGTGGTTTCAGAAAAAGAAAAAAACTGATACAGAGGCTATGAAGCAAATGTATAACTGGCATGTTGTAGAAATATGAAAGAAACCAGTGTGGCTAGAAAGGAACCAGCTAGAACTGTGCTGTCCAATATGGTACCCACTAATCACATGTGGCTACTGAGCTAAAACAATTTGATATGTACTGGAAACTATCAAAAAATATCTCATTAAAAATATTTATATTGATTATGTGTTGAAATGATAATATACGTGATATACTGGGTTAAATACAATATGCTATCAAATCAATTTCTCCTGTTTTTGATTTTTTTAATGTGCTACTAACTTTAAAATTGTACATGTGACTCACATTACATCGCTACTGGACAGTGTTGAGCTAGAGGTGTACTGAGAGAGAGAGGGAAAGGGCAGATCATGCAGCTCATTGGACAGATATTGGCTTCCATTTTATAAAATGAAGAGCCTTTGGTGAGGTTGGCCATAGGGGTAAGGGATTAGACATGTTTTGCAGTAATCACTCTGGTGGCCATGTCCAGAATAAACTTTAAGGGAATAGGGACTGAAACAAGAACAACAGTTAGAAGGCTATTACGATAGGAGAGGTGGTACAAACAATATTTTGTGGATGTGGAATCAGAGGAAGAGAGAAGTAAAAAAAAAAACAACTTCAAGTTTCTTGGTCTGATCATCTGGAAGGATGGTATTGCCATCAGTTGATATGGGCAATATGGTGGGAAATGCAGATTTGAGGAAGTGGTAGTGAAGATCAGGAGCTTAGTTTTGGATCTTAAGTTTAATATGCCTACTATTAAAATGAAAGTGTTGAGAAAGCACTTGGATACATCAGTGTAGAAATCAGAGAAAAGGTATATATGTCAATCTTTCCTCTGAATTCTATATTGTGTATGTGTGGGTGTGTGTAAATTTAGAGTCATCAACAACATATATATAGGTCTTGGTATTGAAAGACATAGACTTGATGAAATCACCAAAGGGTAAGTGTAAAAAAGAAGAGGTCCAAGGCTGACCTTTGCAGGACTCTATGGTTAAGAGAAGACAACAAATAAGACAGAATAAAAGGCTAAGTATATGGGTATACATTTTTAAAAAGATTTTATTTTATTCATTTGACACATTGAGAGTGAGAGAGATAGTGAGAGAGAGAGCACTAGCAGGGGGAGCAGCGGCAGAGGGAGAGGGAGAAGCAGACTCCCAGCTGAGCAAGCCATGTGGGGCTTGATTCCAGAACCCTGGCATCATGACCTGAGCCAAAGGCAGACGCTTAACTGACTGAGCCACCCAGGCATCCCTCCCCCCACGGGTGTACATTTTTGCAAGTGGATGGATGTTATGGGTGAAGACTGTTAAAGTTTTCATTTGGTTGCTTTGATTTTCTTGGTGAAATAAAAGGAGAGACATGAGATGAAAGTGAGGTAAAAGAGAAGAATGTTGGAGATTTTTTTTCAGGAGAGGTGGGAGAATGAATAGTTACTAGGCTTCATTAAGGACCCACTGAGGTTTAAAGTAAGATCATTCAGCATGGTTATGTGTTTTTCCAGCCATATTCAATTGCATAGGAATAGGCAGAGTTTGTAGAAATTTGGATCTAATTTAAGTAAGCTGAATAGGAGAACAGAGGGGTTATCAGGCAAGTTACAGTAAAAGTGACAGTTCAGTGAATTTTAGGTCCTGGATCATTGAAAGGAGTGTTAAGATAGTCTGCAGAATCAAAGTGGGATACATGAAACTGATTCTGTGGAGAGAGTGTTGTTGGTGGTAATTTCAATATACTAGACTATATTCATGAGGTGAGTGACTGAGGTAGGGTGTACGATAAATCACTGGTGGGAAGGGGTCCAGAAACTGAGAGGTCATTGTGTTGGATAGATTATCTATCATCTATCTATCTATCTATCTATCTATCTATCTATCTATCATCTATCTATCATCTATCATCTGTCTATATGTAAATCACAAGTTCTATACACACAGAATTACAGAAAGTGACTCTAGGCCAAAAGCTAGTTCATTCAGGAACTAAGGAAATTTCAGGGTGAGGCAATGGTGGGTGGTACAGTCTATAGATAGGGCAACAAAGAATAAGGAAACCTACATACCTCCAGCCTCAGTGGAGAAAAGACTGGAAGTAAAATCAGCCACCAACTGAGAAGTCTTCAGGGGAGTTGGTGTCTTAAGGGCATATCTGTGTTTGTGAAAAGTAAGAAGCTAAAAGGGACCTTCAAAAAATAAAGATATGGAGGGGCACCTGGGTGGCTCAGTTGGTTAAGCATCTGCCTTCAGATCAGGTCATGATCCCAGAGTCCTGGGATCGAGCCCCATGTCTGTCAGGCTCCCTGTTCGGTGGGGAGCCTGCTTCTCTCTCTCACTCTGCCCCCCCCCCCCACTTCATGTGCTCTCTCTCTCTCTCTCTCAAATTCTCAAATAAATAAAATTTAAAAAAAATAAAGTTATAACAGATTTTGCCAATGCTGAACAGTGAGCTGCAGAAGTTACAGTAGATGGAGTTTAGGAATTTTACAAATGTGAGAGAAGAGAACTACATAGACACACCATCCTTAATTGTGCATTCTCCCATTAAAGAACAACTGGAATGTTTCCAGTTTTTTACTTCTACCAACAATGTTAAGGTAAAGGCCCTTGGCAAATGGAACTGCTGGGTATAAAATGTGCCTAAATAAATTTTAATAGTATTGCCAAATAGTGTATCAATTTATACTGCAAACAATGATGAATATGAAAGCCAGTTTCCTAACCCATTTGGAATAGGCACTATTATCAAACTTTTAAATCCTTGCTCATATGACAAGCAAAAAAAAGTTTCTCATTGTTTTTTTTATTATATTATTTTGCTGCTGATGTTGGTCATATTTTCACATTTATTATTATTCTAAGTATTCCTGTTTGTGTCTGTTGCCTCTTATCTAATAGGTTCATTAGATATAATTGACATAAACTAGACATGATTAAAGAGAAAAATTTGCAAAATTTTGACAGTGAATACTGCTATGAAACTATCACTACACTCAAGATAATGAATATATCCATAACCTGCAAAGTTTCTACATACCCCTTGGTAAACGCTATCTCTTGTTCCTCCTCACCCCCACTTCCCTCAGGAAACCAGTGATCCGTTTTCTGTCTGGTAAATTTGCCTTTCTTAGTGTTTTATAAGAATAGAAGGTACTCTTTGTGTCTTGCTTCTTTTATTCAAAAAAATTATCTAGAGATTCATCGTGTATTGTCATGTATTAATTGTCATGTATTGAAAATTCATTTTTTAAATTAAAGAATTTATTGCTGAATAGTATTGTATTATATGGATACACCACAATTTATCTGTTCAACTGTTGATGAACATTTGTACTCTTTGTAGTTTTTGGCTATTACAAAAAGGCTGTTATGTATATGTAAGTATAAGTGTTTGTATAAATATAAATATTCCTGGGGCGCCTGGATGGCTCAGCTGGTGAGGTTAAGCATTTGCCTGCAGCTCAAGTCACAATCCCAGAGTCGTGGAATTGGCCCCTCGTCCAGCTCCCAGCTCAGTAGAGAGTCTGCTTCTCCCTCTCCCTCTGCCCCTCCCCCTGCTCCTTCTCTCTCTCTCACACTCACTCTCTCTCTCAATGAGATAAAATATCTTAAAAAATAAATATAAATATTCCTTTCACTTGAATAAAACCTCAGAATGGAAATAGTTGGATAATATGGTAGGTAAATGTTTATCTTGGAAACTGCCAAACTGTTTTCCAAAGAGGTTTTTCTATCGCTGATTTCTAGTTCAATTACAGTGTGGTCAGAGAATATACTTTGTATGAATTGAATCCATTTAAAGTTTTTGAGACTTGTTTAAAGGACCAGAATATGGTCTCTCTTTGTAAATAATTGATTTGCCTTTGAAAAGAATGTGTATTCTGCTGTTTTTTTAGGTAGAATGTTCTATAAATGTCAATTCAGTCGTTTTGGTGGATAAAACTGCTAAGTCTACTATATTCTTGCTGATTTTCTCTCTGTTTTATCAACTATTGAAATAGGGATCTTGAAATCTGACTATATTTATGGATTTGTCTATTTTTACTTGCAGTTCTATCAGTTTTTGCTTTAAGATTTTGAAGTTTTTTTTTTTATCAGGTGCACATATTTGGAGTTGTTATGTCCTCTTGATTAATTGACCTCTTTATCATTATGCAATAACTTTTTTCTTTAATAATATTCTTTTCTGTGAAATCTACTTCAATATTAGTATAGTAACTCCAGCTTTGAGTTACCTTCAAATTGTATTTCTTTTTTCATTCTTTTACTTTTAACAGATTTGTGCCTTTATATTTAAATTGGGATTTATAAAGACAGGATAGAGTTGGATTTTGATTTCTATACAATCTGACAATTCCTGCTTTTTAATAGGAGTGCTTAAACTCTACATGAAATACGAGTATTGATATGGTTACTTTATGTCTGTCATCTTGCTATTTGTTTTCTACTTAGCTAATCTATATTGGTTCAGGTTTTCCTCCTTTTTCTTCTTTAATTAGATTAAGTAGATTTTTTGCTTTCATTTTATCTACTTTATTGTTCTATTAGCAGTAAATGTTTCTTGTTTGTCTGTTTCCACATATTTTATTTTTTTAATTTAATTTTATTTTATCATGTTATGTTAGTCACCATACATCATTAGTTTCTGATGTAGTGATCCACGATTCATTGTTTTTGTATAACTGTTTCTTTTTAATTCTAGTGTTTGCTTTGTGGTGTATAGTGTACATTTTGCACATTAATCATCTAGTGATATTATACGGTTCCCACATACTTTAAGAACTTCATAAAAGTATACTTGCATTTCTCTCCTCACCTCTTTGCTACTATTATCACACATGGAGCTTTCACTCATGTCATAAAGCTCACAATATAGTCATCGTTTTTGTTTAAATAGTCAATTATCTTTTAAAGATTTTTTTGAGGTTAAAAATAAGTATTTACCCATGCAGTTACCCTCCCCATTGCTTTTCATTCCTTTGCATAAAACCATATTTGAGTCTAGTATTATTTTCCTTCTGTCAGAAGAACTTTTGTTAACATTTTTTTTTTTAAGTGAAGCTCTCTGGTAATATATTCCATCAGCTTTTGTATGTCTAAAAACAACTTTGTTTTTGAAAGATATTTTCACTGGATACAAATTCAACAGTGGCAGAGTTTTGCTTCAGTACTTTAAGATACTGCCCCACTGTCATCCACATAGTTTTTGACTAAAAATACGCTGTAATAAATATTTTTATTCCTCTGAACATAGCATATATTTTTTTCTTTCCCTGTTGCTGTTAATATTTTCATTTACAACTGGTTTTGAGCAATTTGACTATAATTATGTGTAATTGTTTGTTTATTAAGCTTGGAGTTCATTAAGCTTTTTCCTTCTGTGTGTTTGTCATTTTCAGAAAACCTTGAAATTTTTTTCCTTAAGTATTTTTTTTTCTATCCCAGCCTCTTTCAAGAACTCCAGTCACACCTGTAATCTCACACCTGTCAGAATGGCTAACATCAACAATACAAGACACAACAGGTGCTGGCGAGGACGCAGAGAAACAAGAACCCTCTTGCACTGTTGGTGGGAATGCAAACTGGTGCAGCCACTCTAGAAAACAGTATGAAGATTCCTCAAAAAATTAAACATAGAAGTACCCTGCAATCTAGCAATTGCACTACTAGGTATTTACCCAAAGGATACAAAAATACAGATTTAAAGGGGTACGCACAGCCTGATTTTTATAGCAGCATTATGCATCATCTACAATAGCCAAATTGTGGAAACAGCCTAAGTGTCCATTGATTAATGAATGGATAAAGAAGATGTGGTATATATGTACACACACACACGCACACACACACACACGGAATATTAATCAGCCATAAAAAGAGTGAAATCTTGCCATGTGCAATGACACGGATGGAGCTATAGAGTATTATGCTAAACGAAATAAGTCAGTCAAAGACAAATACCATATGATTTCACTCATATGTGGAATTTAAGAAACAAAACAAACAAGCAAAGGAAAAAATAAAGAAGAGACAGACAAACCAAGAAACAGATGCTTAATGAGAGAGAACAAACTGTTGGTTACCAGAGGGGAGGTGGGGTGGGAATGGGTGTAATATGTGATGGGTATTAAGGAGCACACGTGTTGTGATGAGCCCCTGGTGTTGCATGAAAGTGTTGAATCACTATATTGTACACTTGAAACTAATATTGTACTGTATTTAAATTAAATAAAAATAAATAAAATTTAAATTTAAATAAAAACTTGAAAAAATTAGCTCTCAAGTCACAAGAAGAAAAAAAAAAGAATTCCAGTTACACATATAGCAAGGCACTCAAAATTGTCCCAGAGCTCAGTGAGACTCTTCATAATTTTTACAATTCTTTTTACTGTGCATTTTATTTGGAGAGTTCCTATTGCTATGTCTCTTTTCTTCTATAATGTCTATTTTGCCATTAATCTCATCCAGTGTACATTTTATTTTGGGCACTATAATTTTCATCTATAGAATTTTTATGTGTCTTTTTTTATGGTCTATATGTCTGTATCTTATTGAATAGATGGAATGCAGTTATAACTGTTTTAATTAGATCAAATGTTCTTAGGATGTAATTCTAATATCTGTGACAATTCTGATTGATTTCAATTGCTTGTGTCCCTCTCCCCTCTCCCCCCCCCCCCCCAGTTTTAGGTAGTGTTTTCCTGCTTTTAATGCCTGGTAATCCTTAATTGAATAAAAAACAAATGAGAACTTTACACTTCTGAGTGCTGGATTTCTCCTATTCCCATTAATATGTTTATGCATTTTTCTCTGGGATGCAGTGAAGTTACTTGTAAATAGCTTCACCCTTTTGGGTCTTGCTTTCCTAATTTGTTAGATGGGTCCAGAGAAGTCCTCACTCTAGGGCTGCTCATTCCCTACTGCTTAGGCAATTCATGAGTACTGTAAAATACTGAGTGTGGTGGTTAACTTTATGTGTCCACTTGGCTGGGCCATGGTACCTAATTTGTGGTCAAAGATCAGTGTAGATGTTTCTGTGAAAGTATTTTTAGATGTGTTCAACATTTAAATCAGTACACTTTGATTAAAGAAGATTACCCTCTATAATGTGGGTAGGACTTATCCACTCAGTTGAAGGGCTAAAGAGAAAAAGACTGAAGTTTCCTGAGAAGGAGGAAATTTTGCCTCCAGACCACCTTTGGACTCAAGCTACAACAACTCTTCTCTGGTCTCCAGCCTGCCAGCTTCTCTGAAGATTTTGCATTTGCTAATTCATCTGCTGCCCCCTTGACCCCAATCTTTCTGTAAATATTCTATTGGTTCTGTTTCATTGGAGAACTCTGCCTAATATACTGAATAATATACAAAGAGCCTCCTGAGTGCTCAACCCAATGCCCCACACATTGTGAGTTTTTCCAGTCTGGTTGGAATAGGCACAATTCACAATACCATACGAGCTTTAGAAACTGCTCTCTAACCTTGTCTTATGGTTCTTTCCCCAGATTCAGGCACTGATCAGTACTCTGCTAAATGCTCATGGGGAAACCTTTGAGATCCTTAAAGTTCTCTGTGTAGCACTCATATCTCCAGTACTCTGTCCTGAAAACTCTAGCCACCTTGTTATCCCTGGACTTTCAACTTCTTCTCAAGTCAGGGAGTCTGTCATGTGCCATTGGCTAAAAAATCTCTGGAGGAAGTAAACTGAGGCACTCCTCATGGGGCTTCCATCATTTGTTTTCTGTCACTCAGGTATCACAGTTTTTGTTTTGTTTTGTTTTTTTAAGATTTAATTTATTCATTTGTCAGAGAGAGAGGGGGAGAGAGCACAGCAGGGGGAGGGGCAGGCAGAAGGAGAAGCAGGCTCCCCGATGAGCAAGGAGCCCTACATTGGACTCGATCCCAGAACCCTGGGATCATGACCTGAGCTGAAGGCAGCTGCTTAACCAACTGAGCCACCAAGGCATCCCATGTATCACAGTTCTTTAGTGCCTGATATCCAGTGTCTTGAAAACCAATACCTCTCCCATGTATTCCTTTACCTATGCAACACTTTAATTGTCATGGTTTAACAGTATATTTTATTTTGGGAAAGAATTTTCTGCCTTTCTCAATATCAGTATCAGATATTGAGATTTATTTTGTATTCTATCATTCTAACTCTCTGCCTATCCCTGCCCCTCAAAAAGAAATCCTGTTGGAATTTTGAACAGTTGTTCTAATTTCATTAAAAAAAAAAAGAGAGAGAGACAAAACAAAACAAAAAAACATTTTGGGAGATTGGACCTCTTTACAATGCTAAATATTCCAATCCAAGAAAAAGAAAACCTTTGCATTTACATAAGTCTTTTTATCATGATAACATTTTATAGTTTTATTATAACAAGTATTACACATTGCTTACTAATTTTATTCTGAAAGTTTTATGGTTTTATCGCTATTATAAATAGTCCCTTTTCTTTTGTTTTCTGTTTTGTTTTCTCTCTGATATTTGGACATTTATTAACCCATCATCTTATTAAATTCTCTTATTATTTTCAAAAATTATTTCAGTTTATTCTCTCTGGTTTGGGAGGTAAAAATAAGAAACATGAATCTAAGCTCTATTCTCTGGTTCCTTATTCTTCCTAAGTCTCTAGAGTAATTGAGAAGCTAAGGCATGCAAGTGTACACACATTTCTACTGTATTTTGTGCAAAAAAATTCAAGATATTTTGGTTAACTGGGCATGCATACAGAATGTAGGATTTTTTCCATTTTGTATGTGAGGATTTTAACGTCATGTTCTTTCAGTTACTGAAAGACAAATTACACAAATACTGTAGAGGAGGTGTTAAGAGTCAAAGCTTCCTGTCTTTACTTGCCACTGCTCCATTTAATAGATGAAAATTACTAGACATAAGTATAGTCATTATCTAAACACCAACCAGGAATCATATCATTGAACTGATTATTTTAAATTACTGTTGACAGAATCCACTCCAACTAAACAAAACAATAGTGCTTGCTTCATTTCATACTGAAGTTTTCCAATTTATTGATTTTTCTCTAACAAAACATGTCTTTCATAAATTATTACATAGATATTTTTTCTGCAATTTCTCATTCAAAGTTTTTATTTTTAATTTTTTAAAGATTTTATTTATTTATTTGAGAGAGGAGAAAAACCAGCAGTGGGGAGGGGAAGAAGGAGAGAGAGAGAGAATCAGGCTCCCTGTTGAGCAGGAAGCCTGATGTGGGGCTTGATCCCAGGACCTGGAGATCATGACCTGAGCCAAAGGCAGACACTTAACCCACTGAGCCACCCTGGCGCCCCTCATTCAAAAGTTTTTAGAATTTTATGTAGGATAGACCAAGAAACATGCTCCAAAACAAGGACCCATGGTTAGAAGGCATTTATTAAGTTGCTTCATTAGTAAGCAAAAGATTACAAAAAAATGAAGACAGTATCTTTCTTTTGCTGGCAGCTACTATTGGCACTTAGCCACCCATATCCTAATTTTGTAATTTTTATGCCTCTGTGTTAGGCAGATGTTTATCTAAATCATTTAAATCTCTGTCTTCTACATTTTAGACACATTTAGTATTAAGAGATGCTCCCTGTATAACAGCATAGATTAAAAGTTAATTAAGAAGAAGTTAAAGAAGAAGAAAAGTAATTACTTTTCCATAGGCATTTGTTTCATTTTTGGCAGGTTAGAATTGAGTAAGTGGAATAAAGTCTTGAAAATCAGAAATATCTTAAAAAATCATTATTGTTTGCTTTTTTATATATTGATAAGTGCCAAGTTAATTAAGAAAAGTAATCCATTTAGTAATGCAGGATGGGCTAATGGATAAAGTAACTCTACTCATGCAGTAGGATTATTTTGTAGGATTGATATTTTTAAAGTACCATATGCAAATTATCCATGAAAAATAGAAATCACCGATATGTAATTGGAAATTCCATAGGAATTCAAACATAGTATGGCACAAGAAGAGGATTTGGGGAGTTTTTCCTAGAACTTTAAAAATACATAAACTCTAGTAAAAAAAATAAATGTAATGAAGAGATTTTACATGCCTAATTTTTTTTTTTAAAGATTTTATTTATTTATTTGACAGAGAGAGACACAGCGAGAGAGGGAACACAAGCAGGGGGAGTGGGAGAGGGAGAAGCAGGCTTCCCGCCGAGCAGGGAGCCCGATGTGGGACTCGATCCCAGGACCCTGGGACCATGACCTGAGCCGAAGGCAGTTGCTTAACAACTGAGCCACCCAGGCGCCCTATATGCCTAATTTTATGGGACTATGATTCAATGGGGAAAAATCCTGCTAAATGGCTGCAGAATTTAGGTTTCCCATACATGCTCTGTCACTCTCCTGCTGTGAACATCTCTTTAACCTTTAAAAATCCCCAGAGCTACTTTACACAGTGGTATTGTTAGGGCAAAGGAATTAGTATATGCATATTATGGATCTCAGAAAACCTCTAGATTAGGACAAATTATTTTCAGCCTTCCCCAACAGAGCACTGCTAATTGCCATATATTTATATTAATTCTTCATGATAATAAACACTGTAATTATAACTGCAAAATTACTGCCATTAAAAACCATTTTAATCACCTTAAATTTGCAACAACAAAAAAATCTCTTTGGACTGAAATAATATATGTAGCTATATAAGCAAAGAGGAACACAGATACATCCTGATTTAGACACATGGACTCTTTAGAGACATGGATTCTTTGTGAGGAGTCCAAGGACACTGCTCATCAAAACAGGCCATGTGCAGCAAAAAGTTGACAGAAATAGTAAGCCGAATGTTCTCATTTCCATGGGTTTATTTAGTAATTAATCAATAATAGGGTCCATTAGACCTCAAAAATATGTTACACTTTGCAAAGGAAACATTATTCGCACGTTTTCTCTTTTCTGTTCTTATATGCTCTATGAAACACTTGAACAGCCTCTGATAGGAGCAATTATATAAATAAATCCTTGAACCAAGAATTTACTATGGATTTTCTAATTATCAGTTTGTATTTAGCAATAAAGAGATAAAGGGTTTTAGAAAAATAAAAAAAAGAGAAGAAGCTATTTCATTGTTTCATTATTAACCTTTGAGTTCCACCTAATACCTCAGTCAAAACTAAAACTTTTATCTCTATCACTAGTTACATATATTAATACAACTCAAAGTTTGAAAAAGAGTTTTAAGCTTCATGTAGGTATATAGGGTGGGATGACGGAAAGAAAATAAGCTTAGGCATCAATAGACTGGAATTCTCATCTCTTCTTGCAATTTCCTGACTATGTGAGTCTGGTCATGTGACTTCTTTGGGCTTCTGTTTCAACACTTGTATTGTTGTGACAATGGCAGGAGCAAACCTGAGTCAGTCTGGACCTTGTCTCCTGGTCATCCGTGTACAATAGTGCATTCAGCATTGGGGGGTGTGGCTGGTGCCCTAAGTCAGTTTTCTAGGAATGAATTATCTGAAAATGGGCTGGTTGTCCCCAAAGGACAAGGTTTCTCTTAAGTCAAAGGCAGTGTGACCACAGAGAGGTCATACTTAATAGAGGGCCAACCTGCTCCTGCTTCAGAAGGTCTGACTTGCAGTAAGTACTAAACACATTCACACCCATCCTCATCCACAGCACATCTTTGCTTTCAGGCAGCATTAATCAAAGACATTTTTGGTCAGTTCTTAATTATAACTAAAGAATAACATAGTGTAAAGCCCTGACCATTGTTTGGTTGTTGTTGTTGTTGTTGTTGGTTTGGGTTGGTTTGGTTTAGTTTGGTTTTTTTGTAATGCAAGTGCCTGACTTGAGCTTTGATTGCTGAGGAATCCATTTCAAAGAGGCATTCACTTTAAATACAAATGAACACATTGCCAGCCGCACAACCAGATGAAAACCAGGCCACCTCCCCATACTGAGACTCCTTTGTTTTAGAGGTGCTGGTTGATTTCCATTACTGACCCTTTGGATCACTTCCCTTTTCTCTTTCTGTGCTTTAAATTCCTACTTTTATGTTTTAAATTCACCAATAAACAGTGAGCTGGAAAGAGCTGGAAAGCCCTGGATGCTACCCTTGACTCCAATAAAAGCAGAAGCCCCCAGCCAGTGGAGCTCTCTCTCTCTCTACCGGCCACCTGGTTATGTGGCCTCTCGTATGCTGGCTGTGCCATATCCAGGTCTTGTAAGTAGTAAACCTTTATTTTTTCAGAGCTTTCTGATGGTTGTTGCTAAAAGGAATCTCACAATCACAATAAGGACCACAACAGCTGGTTGAGACCAGCACAAAACAAATACCTAGTTTTCATCTTCTTTTGTTTTGGTCTGGTTAAGAAGATTTAATATGAATGGCAAATTCCTCCTGGTATAAATTAAAACTAAATTTAATTTTAGCTCAAATGGAACTAAATTTGAAACCCTGATTCAATTGGAATAGCTATCCTCCATATTTTATGCAGTGTCCCCACTCATGCTTGAATTACATCTCCCCTTAGTCTTTCTCCTTCAGGTAAAATGATCTTGTTTTCTTTCACTTTTCTTCAGAAGCTCAGGTTTTCATGTCTTAAATCATTTTTTTCCATTCATTGGAACTCTGGAACACTTGGGTTGCAGTCTCAAACAGGAAATGGAGTTAAAGCTTATGCAGTGTTGGCTGTGGGCAGATTTTCTTGTCATTTTCACAAAAGTGGCTTTCAGTTTTTGTCTATGTTTGCCTTTCTGCAGTACACCTTGACCTTACTGCTAGAGTATGAAATAAATTATATAGAAAATCAACTAAGTTATAAAGTTTTCCCCTTCTATTCCATTTTTAGTTCATCTTATTTATTGTTGTTGTTTTAAATGGAACTCTGCTGTATGGAGCAAGCAGAGGGGAAGTATGAGAAAAAAATCAGTTTTTCTTGGAGACAGAATATCAACAGACACAGGTGGAACCAATGTATAATTAAAATTGACTTTTTTTTGTTTACTATTAAAAAATAACACCTCTTTGGAATTGAATTCCTACTCTTGTTATTATAATATATGATGCAAAGAGGAAAAACTTCTCTAAAACTAAGGCTGAAAGAAATGGCCTAGACCTTGACTCCACATAATCTGAGCGCAACACTGCAGTCAACATTGGAGTCATGGCTGATACAGGCAAGTCAGAACTTACCAGATATGAATGATCTCGAAATGAATTAGTTGTGCCTCAGGGACAAGGTATTTCCTCCCTTCTCTGCCACATTATCAGTTAAACCAGAATAAGTCAAAAGCAGTATGACTACATCAAAGATCATGAGACTTCTAGAGGGTCAACTTCTGCTTCAAAGGAAGTCACCTGATGGCTGACTACTTAACACTAAAGCTCCTTGTCCAGTCTAGCACTTTGGAACAGTTAATTAAGTTTACTTTATCCAGCACTTACGAAGGACTAGAGGTATTAGAGGTGGAGAATGTCCATATTTTAAGGTGCTTTTTTAAATTGGCTGCCCTTCTCTAATCCATGTAAAAATAGTTCCATCAATAAAAATGATTTTGCAATAGTAAAAAAAAAAAAAGAAAATCATTGTTTTAATTGACATGAATAGAGCTTATATAGTATATTCACATTTGAAAGCAATATACAGATATGTTCCATCTAATATCAATATACCATATTACAAATCACATAGGAAAAAATCTATTTTTTTATTAAGTAAATAGGAATATGTTAAAAATTAAGTCAGCCTCTAGGGAAAAATTTATCAACTACATCTAACAACATAGGATAAAAACCCCATGATACGCAGCTGCTTGGAGCCTGACAACAGACTCCCAAGGAGAATGATAGTAATGTGCATCAGCCTTAAGGCTGATCATCCTCAGCAACGTCATCTGTCAGACTCTGGAAGGCAGATCCCCTGTGGGTATGTCAGTATTCTTGCTGACTCTATTAAATTACAACTATGTGAGCTTCCCCATCATGGGTCATCTACTCTTTAGGTGCAAGAAATGTTATATCTTGAGATTTTACACTATTCTAAGTATAACTGGAAAAGGCCTAATTAGAATGTTACAGCAGATACAGTACATTCTTTAGAAAAGCAAAATCAAAGTTAGAACCCACAAGGGAAGGGGAATACAAACTTTGAAGTGAACGAGATGGGGAAGGAAATAGCAAATAAAAAAGCAAATGAGTTTAATACAACTTGTCTCTCTGAAGGCTCTCTGAATCTGGCCATTTCATCACGCACAGAATGTGCTTCTCTAACTCTTCCTCATGCGGAGCATTAGTAAAAGCTTTTCTTGGCAATTCTTCTTGGTCTTTCTTTTTCTACCCTTAGTTTGATAAATGTCTTTTCCTTTTGAGCTATTATTCCTCTGCTATAAAATATTTTCAGAGAGAAAAAAACACAATGAGCTGAGTAAGAGACTGGCTTGTAAAACACTAGCATTAGCAAAATAGTATTGCTCGTCGTCCTTGGAAGGGTAAATTCTGGGTGGAGGCCACTGGAGAGGTAATGCCAAATTGCTAGAGATATTCTTGAAGCTAAATTAAAACATAACAAACTATTGTGTCATCAATATTAAAGGGTAAAACACTGCTGTGATTGTATGTTTCAGAAAGTACAGTCAAAACTAGTCCCCGGGGAAGCAAGCAACCTCACTTTTCTAGCATGGATCATCCTTCTATATTCTGAGCACTTACAATCATGTTTTAGAGTGAAAATGAGTAATAATATTCTGGCGACTGTCACAGTTTGGCTCACACCCTGTAATCTCTTTTGCGGAATTGAACTTTTTTTTTTTTTTCTCTTTTCTTTTTCCTAACACGCATAATGATTTTGGTGGAGAATGAATCTGGTTTTAGTAACTCTGGAGAGGAAATAATCTGGTGACAGAGGGGAAAACAGAGGAGAGAAAAGGGGAAAGATGTTTAGTAGTATAGATTACCAAACTTCAAGTGCCTCTTACCTTTTCAAGAAATGACTTTTACATTAATCCCTTTATTTATGGGAATAAATGTGTTTTTTTGTAGATTCATTGTGAATGTGAAACAGGGTTAAAATTAACCAATTAACTCATAAAATATTTACATGGGCTTTTAAGATTAGCATTAAACAAAGCTAGATAGTCAGAAGTAAAGCAGACAGTAATAATAGTCCAAAACCATATTCTCTTTGAAATTTTATATTCATTCATTCACTTATGTGTGCATGTGTTTATTCAAAAATATTTGTTAGGAGTGAAGTGCCCATCTATAAAGATAACAAATGTGAGTATACACATGCATGGACCCTCCCTTTGGAGCTTACAGTGTTGTGTGAAGAATTTGCAGTTTTATGAGTGACCATAACAGTGAAATTTTACATAGTCAAGCTTCCCTCAGGAAGTGGTTTCAGTGGTGAGATCTAAAGAATTGGTAGGTGTTAAGTAGGCAAAGAGGAGGTCCATTGTAAGTAGAGAGAATAAGACATGCAAAAGCCCTGCAGAGGATGTACATGGTGAGCGTGGGAACTATGGGAAAATCAGCTGGATTGGGCCAGACGGACCAAGAAAGAGGATAATATAAGATGAGGTTGGAGAGGCAAGTAAAGACTGGGTCATTTGAGGTCTCAGATTACATTGAGACATTTTAAAAATTTTTTTCTAAGAGCAAAGTGAAGTAATTTATGGTTCATAAATGGGAGTAGACAGGATTGGAAGGAGGTATGAATATACAAAATCAGAATGTACTTGGAAAATCACTAGGGCTACAAAATGAAACAAGATACAATATCTGGAACACCGTATCTGAATAGATTAAGACATTATTGCAGTAATAACTGTAGAGGTAGCCCCATTCTGGAACTGAGGAGGAAACCAGCCTGCCTTCAGGGTAATTCCTCCCTTTTCCTGGAGGATCACGTGTGTTTATCGCCAGACAGTGCTATTGTCCTGACCAATAAAATTCCCGAAGTTCAATGGCCTTTCTACATTTTGTCCAATCCCTGTCCCCTTTAGTCTAAGCTGGTGGTGCTTCTGCTGCTGTAATCCCATCTCTCTCCCTGGCAGAGAGGCTGATTAGATCCTTGAGTCACACCCACAGTCGCCTTATGGAATTACTGTCCAGGCCATCCTTGGTGTTTTCTCTAGAACACACTTTCTCATTTTTTTGCAATATGGATAGACTGAGAATTTTCCAGCTCTTCGAGTTCTCGTTTCTGTTGGCTTAACAACTTCTTCAATTAATCTCTCTCCTCTCAGGTTTTACTATAAGCAGCAAGGAGAAACCAGGCCACACTACCAGCGCTTTGCTTAGAAATCTTCACAGCTAAATATCCAAGTTTGGGGGCACCTGGGTGGCTCAGTTGGTTAAGCAACTGCCTTCAGCTAGGGTCATGATCCCGGAGTCCTGGGATCGAGTCCCACATCAGGCTCCCGGCTCAGCGGGGAGCCTGCTTCTCCCTCTGACCCTCTCCCCTCTCATGCTGTTTCTCTCTCTCTCTTAAAAAAGAAAAAAAAAAATAATAATAAATAAATAAATAAATAAATAAATAAATAAATAAATAACCAAGTTTGTCACTTACTGCTTTCCACAAAACATTAGAACATATTTTGGCCAAGTTCTGTGTTGCTATAGAACAATGATTGCCTTTCCTTCAATTTCCAGACACATGTTTCTCATTTTCGTTTGAGACCTCATCAGAAGCACCTTTAACATCCATATTTCTACCAACAGTCTCTCCAAGGCATCTAGGCTCCTTCTAGCATGCACCTCATAACTCTTCCGGTCTCTGCTCTTTACCTAGTTCCAAAGCCACTTCCATATTTTAGGTATTTATTGTAGCATCACCCCCTTCTTGGTACCAAAATCTGAATTAGTATGTTAGGGTTGCCCTAACAAAATGTCACAGATTGGGTGGCTTAAACTGTGGAAATTTATTTTCTCACAGTTCGGGAAGCTGTAAGTTTAAGATCAAGGTACCGCAGGATTGGTTTCTTCTGAGGCCTCTCTCCTTGGTTTGCAGATGTTCTCATTCTGTTCTCACATGGTCTTTCTTCTGTGGGTATGCATCCCTGGTGTCTCTGTCCAAAGTTCCTCTTTTATAAGAACACCAGTTACATTGGGTTAAGGGCCTACCCATAAGACCTTATTTAACCTTAATTACCTCTTTAAAGGCCCTGTCTCTAAACACAGTCACATTCTGAGGTACTGGGGATTAGGGCTTCAACATATGAAATTGGAGGAGTCACAATCCAGCCCATAATAGGCCCCTTCCCATGCTTCTGCTTAACTCCATAGTTCCTTACTACGATACTCACCTGTTAGGCTGGTACCCTTTTCATCTCCCCTGATCCCATTAGTCCTTTTATCTCACAGATGAACTCTACCTCTGACACTCCTGTTATCAATTGCTGTCAGGCTTTATATTCAGATATCCAATACATAAATCTAGAATTCTGATCTATTGTAATGAGAATGAGGTAAACTATGTGTATGTGTGTATGTGTATATAAAATGTTTATATATACACACACATAGAGAGAGTACCTATACTGTTTGGGGGATTTAATAAGAGTCCTTAAATTTTTTCTCTAATTTCATGGATATCAACTATTTAAACAATACAAATTATATCAAGTGTTGGATAAGAATGTGATAACTTGAAGCTTCACTGCTGTTTACCTAAGTTCCTTGAATCAGACCATTTAGACATTGCTGCTGACATAGAAAGAACCAGGACAGTGCTTCTCAAAGTGTGTTTAGAAAAATCGCATTAACCAGAACTACTTGGAATCCTTGCTAAAAAATACACATTCCTAGGATCTTCAAGGTAAATTTAATTAGAATTTCTTGATATGGGGCCCAGGAGTCTGCATCTAAACCCAACCTCATCAGATGACTCTTAAATACATGAAGCTAAAGAAAATTTGACTAGAATTTCCTTCACCCCTCTTCTTGGTGACAGAGACAGTCATATTGTTTATAAGGAAGACCCAGCCCTTTCTCTCTTACTAAAAGGAACAAAATACTGTAATGCAATTGGTACAAGTTTTGATAACATGGAATTGAAGTATGAAGAAAGGTCAGTTTGCTGATGCCCTTCAAGAATAAAAATTCTCTCTGAAATGTATATAAATAAAATCCAACTTTTATATATTCTTTTTCTATCAACTCTATTCTTTAATACAGAACATATCTTAAAGCTGTTTTATATATTTTTCAAATGATGTTTCTATAAAATGTATGTTGCCAAATATAAAAAAAAAAGATTATTTTTCCTTTTTCCTTATAATCTGAGGTATGTTATATAACTTCTCTCAAAAAATTAACTCTACAGGGGCACCTGGGTGGCTTAGTCAGTTAAGCGGCTGCCTTCAGCTCAGGTCATGGTCCCAGGGTCCTGGGATCGAGCCCCGCATCAGGCTCCCTGCTCGGCGGGAACCCTGCTTCTCCCTCTCCCACTCCCCCTGCTTGTGTTCCCTCTCTTGCTGTGTCTCTCTCTGTCAGATAAATAAATAAAATATTAAAAAAAAATTAACTCTATGTCGGTCCAGTCTTACCCTCATGGGATTTTGGCCCTCAGGACTCCCCATGGCTAACACCAGATTTCTTGCAGTAAACTCACAATGGCTGTGGGGCAGCCTGCCAGTCCCCAGCTACCTGGCATGGAGCCCATAGAATGTATAACTGCAAAATCTGGTTTTGAGACATCTTAGAAAAATGATACTATATGGATGGAAAATACTTATAATCATGTGTTTTAAAGGTCATAATTTACATCAGTATAAACATCATCAACTAGGAATAGGAATATATCTATAATGATTTATATTTATAACCAGATATAGGTATTTCTACCAGAATGACTAATTTATATATATGATTTTCTATAGAACGGCATTGTTACTTCTGAAACAAAACTAGAGGGAATGTCACAAATCACAGAGCATAAGACAGGTTAAAAAATAAAAAGCAGCTTAAATAAATCTGGGTAAGGAGGTGGGCTATCATTCATATAATCCATATCAAAAAAGCCGAATATTGAAGGAAAAGGAGAGATGTTTCCGCTCAAATGATCAAGATCAAGACTACCTTTAATATAACAAAGCTTCATTTGATTTCTTAACTGTTCCTTTCTAGTCCTTGAGACAAGCTTTTTCAGATTGCTGTGTTTCCACTTTAGAAAATGCCTAAACTACTAAATTCTCCTTAGATGTCACCATTGGGGAATAATGGATAAGTGGTTTGTTTCTTTCAAAGCCATCTCGGAGCCCTGAGCAGCCCCACCGCCAGCCTAGTTACCATCATACCCCGGGAGGAGCTGCTGCCGCCGGCCTGTCACCATCACCGCAACCGTGAGCAGGGAGGCCGAGACCCAGCAGCCAGTTGCGCCCTTAGAGCTGCCTACCCCAAGCCCATCGCCACCCACAGTCCCACAAGGAACAGAGGCCAGGGCAGCCTCACATAGGCAGCGCCTGCCGTAGTGGGGAAGAAGGTCCTCGTAACAAAGGTTTTGGTAACAGTAAAAGAGTTCAGTGTAGGACCTGGATATGGTTTCATCAATATGAATGACACCAAGGAAGATGTATTCATGCATCCGACCACCATAAGGAAGAATGACCCCAGGAAGTACCTTCACAGTGTAGGAGATGGAGAGACTGTGGAGTTTGATGTTGTTGAAGGTAGCAAATGCGACAGGGCCTGGTGGAGTTCCAGTCCAAGGCAGTAAGCATGCAGCAGACCATAACCATTACAGACACTCTCCGTAAGTCTCATGTGCTCCTGAGGTTTACCATCTGTATTATCATCTGCTTTAGTCATACAGTAAGAAGCAATGAAATTCCAGCAATAAGAAATGAACAAAAGATTTGAGCTGAAGACCTTAAGTGCTCATTGACCAGATAAATAGAACTATCTGCATTATCTATGCAGCATGGGGTTTTATTATTTTTACCTAGACATCTCCTTTTGGCAACTACAAACTTTTTTTTTTAAGCCTGGTTTTTCTCAATACACCTTTAAAGGTTTTTAAATTGTTTCATATATGCTCAAGTTGAGATTTTTAAGAACATCATTTTTAATTTGTAATAAAAATTTACAATTTGACTTTTTTAAAAAAAATCAACAAATGGCAAGCGCCTGTTAATAAGTCTTAAAAAAAAAAAAAAAAGCCATGTATCAAGTTGTCCAGGGCTGATAGTGACTCAGGGAATATCAGTAAGCAACTGGTACTGATTGGGAGAAACTATAGCTTGACAGTGGAAAGAAAAAGCAAACGGTGTCTTATGAACCACAGTGACTAAGGGGGTATTTATAGAATTTCTCCAAATCATGTTATTACTTAGAGAATTGTATTTAGAGCAGTTTCTAGAGTTTTTAGTGATGTATAAACTAAAACTTAAACAAATGTAAGGATTGTTATTATTTACTTGATGGTACTTTTTTTTTGAAAGAAATTAGAAAACATCAAAAAAAGAATGTTGACATGAAATAGAAGACACAGAGAAAACAAGACTCCAAGGGAGTAAGTCAATACATCTTCTGCTCAGGGCACCTGGGTGGCTCAGTCGTTAAGCGTCTGCCTTCGGCTCAGGTCATGATCCCAGGGTCCTGGGATGGAGCCCCTCATCGGGCTCCCTGCTCAGCGGAAAGCCTGCTTCTCCCTCTCCCACTCCCCCTGCTTGTGTTCCCTCTCTCGCTATCTCTCTCCCTGTCAAATAAATAAATAAAATCTTAAAAAAAAAAAATACAACTTCTGCTCCAAAAATAGGACAAGAATATGTCATAATTCTTATCCTACATGGAATTAGGGACTAAAAAACAGAGAAGTATAATGGTTGTTTATGTTCAGATAAGCAGTACATATATAATATCTAGAACTTTGATTTACTGTAATAAAAATAAGAGAACTTATATGGGTATATGTATATGTATATGTCTATCACATGGAGATATCTATTTCAGTATTATACATATATAAACTATCTCCATTGTTTTTTAATTTTCAAATGGACTTAATAAAAATCTCAATTCTGTCTCTGATACCCTAGATAATATCAATTATCTAAGCAACTAGGGCACTGCATTGTTTCTTCAGGTGAATGAATCTCCAGGTATGATGTCTGCAATTTATCTGAACACAGACCAGTGCTGCAACCAGCTAAATGAATGGTTCTAAGCCCATGGTCTAAATGACTGGGCTATTCCTCCCACTTCCATTACACTATTTTTTCCTCCAGTTGCACCTGGTCCACAGCACATTACCTCCTGTCTTAGTCTGTTTGGGCTGCTATAACAAAGCACCACGGACTGGGTAGCTTACAAATAACAGAAATTCATTTCTCACAGTTTTAGCGGCTGGGAGTCTGAGATCAGGGTGCCAGCACAGTTGGGGAGAGACCCTCTTTTGGCTTACAGACTTTTTGTTGTATGCTTACATGATGGAAGAGGCTAGGGAGTGCTGTGGACTTTTTATAAAGTCTTTTAAAAGATCACTAATCCCATGCATGAGGGCTCTACCCTCAAGACCTAATAATCTCCTAAAGGCCCCATCTAATAATACCATCACTTTGGGGGTTAGAATTTCAACATACAAATTTTGGGGAGAGATACATATATTCTGGCCATAGCATTCCCTTTCTGGAGTTGAGTGCTCCTAGGGAAAATAATGTTGGCAGGTGACCCAGTCCAAGTTCCTTGTTAACTAGACATTTGGGTATGTAAACTATTGATATTTTCTAGGAGGAAGAGAATTTATCTGTAAAATGTACTTCATAGGATGTTCTAGCTAAGAACCCAGGGTCCATGAGGCTTACTTAGCTCCCTGTCAGTGATACAGTGTTGGAGATATTAAACGGAGATGCTTCATAGTTTAAATGTTTCCAGGGCATGAGGTTATCCCAGGATCCTCATACAGAGACCTTGTCTACGATTCTTGGCCAGACGTACATGCCTAAGGTGTTTAGACAGGATCTGGGAAGCTGCCTTTGGTGTGCGACATTGCTCTCTCTACTAGGAACTTTGTTTGACATTATTGAGTAAAGCTGCATACCAGGTAAGATCTCTGGCTCTTGTTAAATCTGATTAGAAAATCCATTCTTTTATGTTAGCTGACTACCCTAAGAGATTTTTCTGTTAACAAGTATAGATTTAAGACTTTTTTTTAACTCATTATATTAACAAAGTAAAAACAGGCTGCATTTCTTCATAACTGCCTTCTAACAAAGTGGATATGAAGGCCCTTTTACTGCTGAGCGCTTTGATGGACTGGGATAGATCAATTTAGAGGAGAAACTTAGAAGTCCTGAATCTATATACTCACTGCATAACATGAACATTGATTTGTAATGATCAATTCAAAGTGATATGATGGTAAAAATAGTGTTTTATAATCTTACTAAATAAAAAAGATGACTGGCCTCCAGCCAATAATTAATAGATAGGTAGACAGATAGCAAAAGCAAGATTGGCATCAGACTTCTAAAAAAAACCACATACAAAATAATGTACCGGTAGAACAGCATTTTAAAATAATCCAAGGAAAGAAAATGTAAATCATGGATTTTATAGTCAGCTAAGTTTTCATTCAAGGATCAATAGTGAAAAACAGTTTTAAATACTCATGGAATCCAACTAAGAGATGAATTGGGACATTTCAGCAATAGGATTATTGGTGAGCTTTTAATATATTGTAGATTTAACACAAAAGATGAGGTGGATGGTGAAATAATAATGTTTTATGATGTGCTACCTAGTTTGTGTTGTATGTTCTGACAGAGTAGAAATAATGCAACTAAAAATGACAGGAGAAGGGAGAAGGTAGAGGGAAGTTATTGTTGTGTAGACAATAGTTTGGACTTAAAAGTATGTCATTAAAACTGCAAACAACATAGTAACATGGTAAAAAAAAAAAAAAAAGCAGGGAAATAAAAGAATTTTAAAAATAAGTAAAAAGCCAGCCCACAGAACAAAAATATAGTCCTTCCTAAACACTAAAAGAATTTTTTTTAAAAAGTCCCCAAACCATTTCATATAGAGTAATATAGCAAATATAACATAATATACATAGTAATTATTACATAAAATAATATGATAAGGGTTGCAATTAAACATTTCACATATCAATAAATGTGAACGAATGACTTCAATCATCTATTAAAAAGGAAACAATTTTCAATTTGGCTGACAAAGCAAAACCCAAATATATTCTGAATGAAAGACACACACTTAAAATACTTTGGAAAAGCTAAATATAAAAAGATGGGCAAAGACAAACCAGGCTTCTAGAAATAATAATAAAACAAACCAATACTGATATCAAACAAAATAAACTTCAAATTAGACTGTGTTAAATATGACAGAGAACTGTTTTTAATGCTAAAAGTCTCAGTTCACAGCAAATACCTAATAATTGTGAATATCTATGCACCAAAATAATACAGTAATGCCTTTGTAAGCAAAAACTATAAGAGATGTAAAAAGACATAGAAAGAAACATATTAACCTTAGGAAATGTTAATACATCAGAATTAGTGTGAGATAAATGAAGTAGACACAAGGACAGGATACAGAAGTCCTATAGAACCTAACCAATAAAGTAGATATTATGTATACATGGAAATTTACACCCTGGAAAATCATGATTATGCCTTCTCAGGCACTCATGGGACAATCATAAAATCTGATCATATATTAAGTCACAAAAAATAAATTTCATAATTAAAAAATGTTACAAGTAAAATTTTAATACATAAAAAACTAGAAATTATTTAAAATATTAAAGATTAAAAGATTATTTTAACTAGAAATAAAAAATTTTTATTAAACAATTCTTGAGTGAATGTGGAAATACAAAATAAACCTAAAGAACATTAAAAAGAATGAAAATGAAAACACTAAGACACATGTACATATGTGTGTGTGTATATACATATATAAAATATGAGACACAAAGAAGCAGTAAAATAAATTATATAGCCTTAAACACTATCAATCAAAGAATATGTCTAAATTAATAAGTTAAGTTCTGGGCGCCTGAGTGGCTCAGTTGTTGAGCGTCTGCCTTGGGCTCGGGTCGTGATCCCAGGGTCCTGGGATCGAGTCCCGCATCGGGCTCCCTGCTCGGCGGGGAGCCTGCTTCTCGCTCTCCCACTCCCCCTGCTTGTGTTCCTGCTCTCGCTATCTCTCTCTCTGTCAAATAAATAAATAAAATCTTTAAAAAAAAATAAAAAAAATAAGTTAAGTTCTCTGCTTAAAAATCTAGAAATATAAAAAAAGAAACTAAACCAACAGAAAACACAAAGAAGGTAAGTAGAATTTAATGCAGTTCTGACTTAAGAATGCTAATGTTTCACAGACTCAAAAAAAAAAGGAAATGAATAAAATAAGGAAGGGTAGAAAATCCTACTATTGAACACAAACAGAAAGAAATGACTCAGCATATTTCAAATAAATAACATTTGGATAAGTAACACCAACTAATGGGAGATGGGAAACATCTAACTCAAACAACTGTTAAACATGGTAGGGTAGTAGTTGGACTATACACCTTCAGGCCAAAGACAAAAAGAACTCTAAACAAATATTGAATGCTAATTAGTAGGCTTCCTTTCTTAGAGACCTGGGTTAGTAATAGTGAAACTATTTTCTGTACATTATAAGATTGAACATATAAGTAAATATATTATAGATACCTGGAGCTGTGTTTGTCATTGGCAGACAGGAGAATTTTAGATATGGAAAAGGAGGAAAATAGAATGAATTTTGTCATTGGATTGGAATTAGAGATATCAGTGTGAATCCATAATTTTTAATATAGTTAGTTTACTGTATAGATACGTGTGTGTGTGTGTGTGTGTGCACGCATGCATATAATCATCTTTATAGCTATTTCTAGCTCAGTTTACTGAGAAGGACTAGGAGCAATGATCCCCCCCTCCCACAAGTAGACAACAAGTAGAACCCAGATCTTGATCTCTAATAACATTCTCCATTAAAAGTAACCAGGGCTTCTAGAAGAAAAGGCTGATTCCAGTGTTACAGCAAGAAGAGTATAAGATGAGCCTGAAATTTCTTGTGCTAGAAGTGAGGGAGGTGCTCAGAGAATAATATTGGACATTCAAAAGGACACTGCCCACCACAGAGGAGCTTTCATTAGCCAAGAATGGAACAATTTGAGGATTAAAATCATGACATAAAAATATAACTCATTGAATAAAAGAGAAATACATGAATTCACTTTGATAAAAATTTTTTTAAAATGAGGGAAGAAGGGAAAAGTCTTCCTTTCAGTAGAAACCAAACTGATAAATGAAGAAATGATGGAGTTAGGAAATCACTATCAACAACCATCATAATAACAATCAAAGAAAGTGAGAATTATCAGTGGATGCTAAAATGAGTAAGTGAATTTTTTAGAAGACGCAGAATATTTACAGTCTCAAAGTAACAAGATAATTATTAATTACAAAGTAAAATAATAGTCCAAGACTTAGCAGAGTCGACTTAGCAGAGTCCAAATGATCAAAATTAACATCACCAGTAATGATACAGATCAACAACATGTGCCTCCTGATATAATTCTCTGAAAAGATCATTACTTCTGAGGTATTCCTGTTCAAGTTTCATAAGCTGAATTTAATCAAGAGGAAATATCAGACAAACCCAATTGAGGGACACTCTATGAATAGCTGGCTTGTACTGTTCCAAAATGTCAATATTATGAAATACAAAGACAGAATGAGAAACTATTCCAGATGAAAAGGAACTAAAAATACAACTGAATGAAAACACATGATCCTAAATTTTCTTTTGTTATATAGGCATTGGTGCAGTTGGACAAATTTGAATAAAGTCTGTAGATTAGATATTGTATCAATACCAACTTACTGATGTGGATAATTTCCCTATGGTTGTTTAAAAGAATATCCTTGTTTTTAGGTATTACACAATGAACTATTTATGGGTTAAGGGATATTATGCCTACTATTAATTCTCAAATGTTTTGGAAAAACATATATGCATGTATATATTCAGAAAGAGGGAAAGGGATAAAGCAGATACAGTACAATGTTAACACTTGGGGAACTTGGGTGAAGTGTATATTGTATTATTATTATAACTTTTCAGGAGGACTGAAACTATGTCTATATGAATGAATGAATAAATAAAACCTTTTATCACCTCCCCTGCTACCATCTTGTTCCAAGTCTACCAAATGCTTCTGCCTGGATCATTGTCTCTCTGCCTCCTTTCAGGCTATTCTCAACAGGATAGCCAGCGAAATCCTTTGAAAGTATAAATCATGTCACTGCTCTGCAGATAGCTATACTGAGGACCCTGGCCCTTTTGACACTGTACTGAAATAACTTGTTCACATATCTTTTCAACCACTAAACTGTAAACTCCATAAGAAAAGTATTACATTTTCTTATGCTTGCCTCATGTCCCCTTGCCCATACCTACACACCTACCAGAGTACTGACACTCCATAAATGTTTATCTATTTGAAACTCTTTTCATGGCACAGAAATGTGCTTCCTGTTGATATTTTCTCTGATCTCTAAATAAGTAGTATCTTTCTGATTCTTTGTATAAAAGAAAGGTGTCCTGTGTCATGGATATTTCTGTTCCTGAGGCTTAGATTATGCCAGAAGAAGGAAAGAAAAGAACCACTGAATATTTGTTCATCCATTGCCTTTATATCTCAAATTTGCCCAACCAGAAACTGTTGTTATACTTTCAAAGTACATTAACATAAAAAATTCATATAGACTTAAGGGTTTTATTTTATTTTTGTCTTTTCTAAATTCCTCATTTTCTTTTAACTTTAGGATTTGATTTTTAACAAGGGCTTACAACATGTGATATCCCTAGACTTCGTCAAACCGTGAATCTAATTGTGCTTCCAGATGATGGTGGCACTTTAAATTCTCTTTAGCTTTGCTCTAGATGGTAGAAACACATCATCCTCTGGCAAAGTCTCCTTTTTTTCTCTAAACTGGCCCAGGCTCCAAGCAGCTGTATTACTGCTTCTCTGTTACTGATACAAGTGATCATTATATCTCTTCAATATGCCCATAAATTTTCAGCTCCCTATTATTCATTCTGCATTTCATGGCTGTGTTCACTTGTAACTATTGACAAAAATGATTAATTATGGAAGTAGCAACAGATTCACCATTTGTAAAATATATGCTAACACTAACTGTATTTGGGAGGGGAACATAAAGAGCTAACTCTTGAAGATTCTGTTTCTATAATGCTGGACAAAGTGAGACACATATGGGCCAAGAGGGGTAGATTAAAGCCAAAAGGCCACTAATCACCCTTGCTTAATTTCCGTGGAATATTCCTGGACCTTTTGCTTTGTCCAGCAGACATGAGCAACTTGATTCAAGGGTTTCCACTTGGCTTGGTATGGGTCTCCCATTCAACACACTTTGAGACAAATACTGTGAAAGTCATTTACTTGGGATGTGAATTCAGAAAGCACACACAAGGGAATGGGAAAAGTGAAACAAAGAAGGGAGAAGCCAGTAAAGGATGTGTTATGGGTGTACTGTGAGCAGCTAGGACTAGGACCCTGAGGTCCCACTGAGGACCCTGTGAGGAACCATATAAAACATGCTTCACAATTGTCCCACTGGGGTACAGGTATGCTAAACTATTTATCCCCGACTTCCATTTGTCCCCAAGAGGCATGGACTTGAGCCTAGTGAGCTGTGGCATCTGACAAAAACCCTCAGAGAAGGAAACCTCAGAGAGATGAAGATGGAACCCTTGAGGTAAGAAGTTGATAACAGCCCTGGGAACTGTCCAGCAAGGCTGCAGGTGAATACGAGGTTATGGGGGAAGACATCAATGGCATCTGCTACAGTCTCCTAGCTTTATTTTACTGGCTGACCCAGTATAAATGCATCATCTCTGAACACAGAGCTGTTCAATGAATACTGGTAGAACCAAATTCACTTGAAAAGTGTAAGTCATTGATAGAAATCTTTGTATTTTTAGTATTGATTTCAAACTTCAAATTCATAACCATGGCACTAAGAAACCAGCTCTTCTTTATACAATACATGTAAAATAATACACAAATTGACAAAGGTTATTTGCAAGGTCAATCTATAATTCCAAAATAACAAATAAAAATAAACGTGTTGTTAATAAATTATATGTTTTTCTATTTTTCCTTTCTGAGTGACTACTTTGTTTCCTCTTTAAAGACTTGGATTAGAAGGGAAAGCTAGAGTGAAATGTGAGTGAGTCTTGTTTGTGGGACATTTCCACATTTTCCAAGTTTCTGTTCATTTTCTCTTCTCTTTCTTTTCCTTTTTGTGTGTATGTATGTATGCATGCGTTTCTTTCTTTCTTTTTTTTAAGCACGTCCTCCTCTCTGCTATCATTCTAGTCCAAGCTACTGCCATCTTTTGCATAGGTGGAGTACAATAGCCACAAATGATGTTTTTCATCCACCACTGCTTTTCCCTCTCCATAACCTTTAGACTAATAAGAGGTAAAATCATTTATTTTGCTCAAAATTTTCTAATAGCTTCCAATTTCACCCTGAGTAAAGACTAAAGTCATCAAAATGACTTACAAGATTATGTAACTTGCCCTCACTCCCTGCCTACCAACACTTCCCTGGTTTCATTTCATATTTTCAAATTGCTCTTCCCCTTACTCATCCACCCAAGTTACTCCTTGCTTGTTCCTCAAAGCCACACTGGACATGCTTCCACCCCAGGGTTTTTGTACTTGCATTTTTTCCTCTGGAATACTCTTCCTCCAGATATCTATAGTGCTTCCTCCCTATCTTCTTTAGGCCTTTGTTCAAATTGTATCTTATTTGCTATTGCAATAACTCTCTTCCCCACCAGCCAAATATTTCTATCTTATTTCTCTGATTTTTTTCCTCTACAACATGTATCATCATCTAACATACTAGTTTTCCTTCTCATTTATTTATTGCCTCTCCCCAAAAATCTCCCCCACAGCAGAGATTTTTGCCTGTTTTATCTTTATATTTTAATTTCTGCATTATAGAACTTAGAATAGTGCTTGCTACACAATAGGCATTTAATACTTACGTGTTGATTGAGCACATTACATTCAGTAGCAGAAATTTGGGTGTTTATATCTATACACATGATTGTTTTTTAAATAACAAAATTCCTTTTCACATGTAATATAGAAATAATAAAATTATCCAGGATACCAGAAAAAGCAATTGCAGTTTCACTGCATCAGAGATATAGAGAATTCTTATTGAAGAATACTCTTCCTATTTTTTATATTTTAACATTTTATCAAATGCTAATTAAATCAAAATCTTGGTTTGAGGCACTTAATATGAAATTATAATTGGATATCAAGATATATGTAGTATCCACAAAAATGCAGAAAGAGACTAAAGCATGCAAACACATTAAAAAATACTAATGGACACCCCCTCCGATTTCCCCACCTTCATTCTTCCCCTCCTGCTATCTTCTTCTTCTTCTTCTTCTTCTTTTTTTTTTAATATATAATGTATTATTTGTTTCAGAGGTACAGGTCTGTGATTCAACAGTCGGAGGGGGAGACCAACCATGAGAGACTATGGGCTCTGAGAAACAAACTGAGGGTTCTAGAGGGGAGGGGGGTGGAGGGATAGGTTAGCCTGGTGATGGGTATTAAAGAGGGCACGTTCTGCATGGAGCACTGGGTGTTATACGCAAACAATGAATCATGGAACACTACATCAAAAACTAATGATATAATGTATGGTGATTAACATAACATAATAAAAAAAAAGAAAAAAGTTACTAATGGACAACCTAATGCCTATTTGCTAAGCTGGGAATTCTATTCAGGCTTTAGCACATCAGGATGTAGCTTTGCATCATGGAATAGTGAGTGACTGAAAAGGCAAAGAAGATATTTCCTATATTCCTCACCATTTGCCCATTGACCCCTAGTCCTATGGTCTTTATAAACTAAGACATTTGATAGAGGTGTGATTCAAATCCCATAAGCCAGTACAAGATTTACAATATGTGACTTCTGCCTTGGCATTCTATGCCATATTCCACACAAAGTCACCATCATTTTCTACAGTCAGGTACTGTAAACTCCACAGAATAACTGCAGAAAATAAGGGGAAGACACGCCTGGTTCAGTGTAATCTGACAACTGAAGTACAATAGTGTGATAGTTCCCTTGATCTTACACCATCATCCAACCACAGGCAGATGCTACAAATCCCAGAAAACAGTTGGGAGGAAAGTAGGGAAACTGGAGGGTGATATTACAACTAGTTAGGTATAATATATACAACTAGTATATGTTTGTAATATACATTACACATATATTTATAACATAAAATATATAATTATATACAATATAATGTACAATTACATATGTTATATATAATAATACTTAGTTAACTAAAAGAACACACTTAATCATTAATTGTACCCTTAAGAGAATCATAATAAATTCCAAGAAGCACTAATTTCCCAAGACAAAGAAAGAAAAATTTAAATAACTGAAATTTAGCCAAAAAATTAACTACTTTGACTTTAAAACAAAGAAATCAGTTAACCAAACTAAATTTTAAAAATGTTGTCCAAAATTCTATGTCAGATAGTTTAAACATCAATTCCAGAATATGTAGAAATAAATGTCAATGGTAGCCTGCATATCAAACATGTTTAAAAATATATAAAGCATTTCGATGGTCCTAATAATTATATATTAAAACATTGACAAGAGAATTTTAGCCTATCTAATTGCTAAAATCAAAGTGACAAGAGTGTGGGAAAGTGGGCACACTCATGGAGTGTTGGAGGGAATACATAAGTAGCTATGTAAAAGTAGATTTTTTTTTTTAAAGATTTTATTTATTTATTTGAGAGAGAGAGAGCACATGAGAGGGGGGAGGATCAGAGGCAGAAGCAGGCACCCCGCCGAGCAGGGAGCCCGATGCGGGACTCGATCCAGGGACTCCAGGATCATGACCTGAGCCGAAGGCAGTCGCTTAACCAACTGAGCCACCCAGGCGCCCTAAAAGTAGATTTTTTATAGAGTCTTTGTCAATATGATTTAAATGCTTTCTTAAAATGTAGATTATAACACCTATAAATATGTATCAATGAAATGAGAATGATGACTGTGAAAAAAAGCACCTGTGAGGATGTTTTCTGAAGTCTTATTCAGAGTACCAAATACTTAAGAAGCAATCCAAGGGGCGCCTGGGTGGCTCAGTCAGTTAAGCGGCTGCCTTCGGCTCAGGTCATGATCCCGGGGTCCTGGGATCGAGCCCCACGTCAGGCTCCCTGCTCAGTGGAGAGTCTGTTTCTCCCTCTCTCTCTGCCTACTTGTGCTCTCTATCTCTCTGTCAAATAAATAAATAAAATCTTTAAAAAAAAAAAAAAAAGAAGCAATCCAAACATCTATTAGTAAGAGATTGTCCAAGCAAACAGTGATGCATCTATTTAATTGATTATAATGTATCTATGATACATCAATAATGAGAATAAGAATATATATGCATTTATATTTAAAATATTCAAGATCTATTACTGAGTGAAGACAAATTAACTTATGCATTATTAGGTATAGCACAATGCTACTATGATGACTATAGGAATTTTAATTTAAACAATATTTTAAGCATTTAAAAATCTGAAAGGTTATAATAATAAAATTTTATCATTAGTTATCTTTAGGGTTGTTTTTAGTATTTTTAAAAAACCCACATTTTCTATATTGAACAATATTTTACTTGTATAATAAAGAAAAAAGATTAAAAAGCAAGAACTGGGTGATGGGTATTAAGGAGGGCATATGTGGTGATGAGCCTTGGGTGTTATATGCAACTGATGAATCATTGAACACTACATCAAAAACTAATGATGTACTATATGTTGACCAACTGAACATAAAAATAAAAAATAAATTTAAGAAAAAAAGCAAGAACTGATTGAACAGTGTCATGACCCCTCCTTGAAGTAGATGGAACTTTAACCAGATATCCAAAGTCCAAAGATACCCAGACTTTAGACAGACAGGGATTTGGGAATTAGCAACAACAGACCAAAATGGGGAAAGGCTGAGAGGAAAAAAATGAGAATGAAGTTGATTCCTTTAACAAGACTCAAAGAGATTTCCCTTTTGGAATCAAGCATTTATGCTGTATACTACATAGTTAGGATTTGTTTCACAGCTCTATGTTCTCTTTCATTGATTGAGTTGTCAATCTTCAGTTTTATATTTCATAGTATTTTTTAATTTTATTTTAAGCTAGTTTTCCTTATCAATCTTTGTTGTTGTTTTCTCAGTTTTATCAATTGCTCTTCCAGATATAAAGGTTAGAATCACTTTGTCAATTTCCCAAAACACCCAAAGCAAAAATGTTATCAGCATCTTCCTTAGAATTTCATTAAACCTATATATTAGTTTATAAAGAAGTTAAGTGTATGTTTGTCTCTTTTGATCAAAGAACTTGGCATGTCCTTATATGTATGTCAACATTTATTTACCTCTTATTATTATGCAGTTTTATTCTTATACATTACACAAAATTTTTGTTTATAGGGTATATTTTTTATTTATGTGGTGAATTTGCATTTTTAACTTTGTTTTTGTTTTGCCAGCAGAGAGGACATCTACTGACTTTTTTATTTAATTGTGTTGGGCTACTTTATGACCTTTTAATTAGTTCTAAAACTCTGAGTTGGTTCTTGGTTCTTCAGGATTTTCTAAATAGGTTACTGGAAATAATTATCTTTTAATCTCTCTCTCTAGATTTTTTCTATGTTACTGAAAGAGTAAAATGATAAATAATAGTGAGGCAAAGGCAAAACAGGTCTTAGTATGGTTTGTTAATGACTTTCTAAAGAAGCAGGTTTTAGATCAACAAATTCTATTTTCTCTTCCCCCATTAAATTATTCTTTAGTCTTTATTATTTTTAACTGCTATTTTAGTTAATTTCATTGTATTATTCCTAATATTGTAAAGTGACTATTTATTTTTAGGCTTTCTTAAGCAGTAATAAAACCATTTAACACTATGACTTTCTCCTAAGTATATTTTTGGTTGTTGCTCATAAATTTTATCATAAAGTGAACTCCTTATTGTAATTTTAAGATGCTGTTACTCTTTGACCCATAAATAACTTAGGAGGGACATACACACATATACATGTTTAAGTATTAAATGTTCTTCTTTGGTTTATAGGCCTTCATAGGTACTATGGTTCGTGGGTTCCTTTTCATTTTTGAGTTATGCTTTCTTATTACATTCATTCAGTATCTAATAAGTCATCGTTAACCATTTGGTATTATTTGGGTTTTGATGTGTGTATCCTTTAGGATTCATGAACATAAGCAACAGAAATTTATTTTGCTAACTACTACCCTCTCACTCCCCCCAAAAGAGAAAAAAAATTAGTTTGTCAAAAAATAAAAAATAAAAGAACTAAAGGAAACTAAGTAACAGTAAACACTGTCAAATTCCTGAGAACATCTGGCTAAGACACTTCCTCTAAATATGGACTTTCAGCAATACTTCAACCACAAACAATTTCCTACTTGGTCCTCTGCTTCTGCATTATTCCCTCCAAATTCAAAGTTCTAGATGGGCACGCCCACTTGCTAACTTCCCAGAAACCACAAAACAAGCTAACAAAAATGAACAACAAACACAAACAACCAAACAAAATGGACTTTTTCAGTCCTACCTTATGACAAATTTCATATATTGCTAGTTTTCCCCAGACAAGAATATTTCTTGGCTGCTAGGCAGTCAAATAAATAACAAATGCCCATTTTATTATATCTTTTACAGAACCTTATAATTAAATTTTGTTGTATGACTAAATTTGAAATGGTTTTGCTTTTAAATAGAGAACACATAAATGCCACAAACTGAAGTATCCGAATTTGTATCAGTGTACTAAGAATCCAGGTAATCTGTGTATGTGAGAAAAAGGGAGGGCACACAAGGTAGGTTGTCTTCTTTTCCAGTATATTTTTCATTGAGTAGAAGGCTTGAGTATAATTAATGGTCAAAAAAATGATTATATGGAGTGTTCATGATTATCCATTAGAAATGCATTTTAATTAACTGTTAATTTTCTGGTGCTGTAGATCTACATAACAAGAGATGTAGTTTTGCCTTACACTGATCACAACCACAGTAGGATGCCAGAAACACTTGCCAAAAAATGCTGCATTTAATTTCTAGTTTCATCAATGGTACCTAAAAATGATAATTAACATGTAGTGCTATAATGAATTCAAAGTTAAGACTATCTTGAAGTACAGCCAAGTCATCATTATTGAAGCTTTAATGGGTTGAATGCATAAAAGAATAAATAACAAGTGACAAGCTTATTCCTAAGTAATTTCTATATGTTAAACTGAAATTAGGGGACTACAAGCAAGATAGGTCAAATAAACACCATAGGGATGGTGGAATTACAAATTGATGCAATGAATTACAGTCACTGAGTTCTTGAAAGTGACATCAACAGACAAAATACTGGGTAAAGCAATCTGCAATGGACTTGTTCAATTTCATTAAGCACCATTTAACTCATCAACCAAAGAGACAGAACTACAAATCATGAGAGGACTTGCCAGTAGCTACCAATCAAGGGGAAAATGACTTCATTTTTGACTTCGAAATACCTATCCCCAGTGCTAACACTGTGATTTAATTATTTCTATTTAAAAAGAAAATGCTGAACTTTACAGGTGTTAAACATCATGCCTTATTGCATACAACTAGAAACTGACAGAATCTGTATTCAAACTCCATTCTGTCTGACTTAGAATTCTATATTTTCTCTACAGTGTACTCAAGGCAGAAGGGGTGGAGGCAATGCACTGGGATTTCCTTTTGGTCAAACACACTCTGTGATTAAGCTACCCTCAATATTCTTGCAGGATAACCCCATATCTTATTCAATTCAAATCGGTCCAAAAATTTATTTTTTCCCAAGAGACCACACCTAGGTTCTATCACATCTAAAAAAGATGATATCCATGCCTCTCCTTTGGCTTTAACTTCCAAACAATCATCTATCCATATAATTTCACTGGCAATCTGAATAAAAGTAAGAAACAGTCATTTATGTTATCCAAAAGAGGAATGAAAAAAAAATCTCTATTTAACTTTGGAATGTATTATATGATTTTTACAAGGATATACAAGGATATATACAAGGATAACTAAATAATTATGTTTTATCATATATTTACTCTTCCCTAAGAACATATATTATGATAAAGGAGGCAAGGTGATGAAGCTAAATTAGATTTAGAGGGTTTTCATTTTATTTGGGACACTACCAAACTCAGTGTCATAGACAGATATTTACAAATACCTTTCAAAAATCAGGTTTTATTAATGTCATTAAATAACAGAGAGATAACAAGTAACAGTAAAGGGACATGGTCTTTTATGCCAGAAGGGAGAGGGTTGCAATCTTTTATTTTTTTTAAATATTTATTTATTTGAGAGAGCATGAGAGAGAGGGAGGGAGAGAGAGAACGAGCACAAGCAGGAGGGGGAGAGAGAGAGGGAGAAAGAATCTCAAGCAGACTGTGCTGGGTGTGAAGCCTGACGCAGGGCTCGATCTCACAACACTGAATTCACGACCAGAGCCAGAACCAAGAGTCTGACGCTTAACTAGCTGTGCCACACAGGTGACCCCAGGGTTGCAATCTTAAGACCAACACTTAGCTGTGGACCTTTGAAAAACTTACTTAACACCTCTGACCTTCATTGTCTTCATCTATAATATGGTGAACATATTCTCTAACATGCAATATTGTTTGTAATGGATTTTAATCATATGTCTAAACTACCTGACAGGATAAACACTAGTTATTTTTATTACAGCTATTGTTAAGGAACACAAGAGGAAATGAATTGTCTATATCTAAATTTCATAACTTCCTAGATGATAATATCTCTACTAATAATATACTTTTAAATTGATATAAATTACCCATTTCAGCAATGAGATAAAAATTGAGTAAGCATACGGGGAAAAGTTTTTGAGATTTAGCTCATGTTATTTTTATTCAAAGGGTAAGTTTTTAATACCTGGTATTTTTCTTTTGTATTGGTCTCTCCAATCCTAGAATGCAATCCAATCCAGACAATTCAATATAAAAGACAATGCAAAGGGTGCCCTAGCTATGACAAGAGTGAAGTGTTACTGAAAATATTTAACTTTTTCTAAACAATTGGCTAAAACAAAGATTTTACTTATTGTTATGCCCACTTACACAACTTTAAATCTTTATTGGATTAAATTTAAATGAACTATATGAAGTATGAAGGAGTTATTTCTAACTCTTACAGAACTAATTACATAAAACTATCTGTATGTGTCAGTTAAAAACACATAGTGATTAATCATTGTTTCCACTGAAATATGACATTTTTTTCAAAGCCTGGCACCCACAAACAAAAGTCTAGTTTTTCCACTGCTGGCCACTATAATGCTATTTTTGTTAACTAAAAAAGATAAAAGAGAAAGGAATGATGTATTTGTGATATATATGCGAAGATTTTATGTGCTGTATATGAGATATATAAAGAAATACAGCATTTTATGAGTTAAATCACAATCTTTTGAAATCTTATTACACTAAATTAACTTATTTAATATGTGATTGTTTTATTGTATATTAAAATACTTATTTTTAATTTTTAATCTTTAGAAAACAGTTGATTTTTCAGGTAAAATGTTTTTATGGCATAAAAAGAAAAACATTTGATTAATTGTTCTTACCCCTTCCCTCCCTTCCTTCCAACATCTACTGGGCACCTATTATGCCAACAATTGCAAAAGTAGAGAAGAAAGCTCAGAGTTACATGACAGACAAATATGAGTAGGCAAACAACTATAATATGATATATCAGCTATTATAAGAATCTCTGAAATATATTAAGTTCTTATATCAATCTTCTAAGTACTTTATATGATTCCTCATTTAATCCCCATCACACCTTAATGTGATAGGTACTATTACCCTCCACATTTCACAAATAAGGAAATTGAGACACAAAGATTTTAGACAATTATGGCCAAAGCCACACTGCTAATAAGCAGCAGAATTTGGGTTTTTTGAGTCCATTCAGAATGTCTGTGTGCCACTACTGTGCTATACTGTGTGATATAACCTCAAGATAATCTAGGATGTAAACCCAGGATTCTATAGAAACACAATGAAGTACGTTTATTTTCTCAAACATATCTGCTGGTACCACATTGCTTATATTTGACAACTTCTGATTAGTTTACAAGACCAATCAATCAACCTCAGGATGAGAAAAAATGCCTAGCAAAATTTTAACAAAAATGCCTTTGCATAATTGGTGGATGAATTTGAAAATCCAGTATACAAGTTGATAGCTACAGACCATAATGCACTTTTTCCCTTAGAGTTTTGTATCTGTGAGGCCTCATTTGCCGCTCTGATGGTTGCTAAGTCCAAGCAATAGTTCTGACTTGTGAATTACTGAATTACTGTGGTGGTAAGCCAATATTTTGGGAAACATAGGCATATTAAATCACCTTTTCTCACTGAAATGTCATTTGAACGCTACTCTAATTTTCAGTGAGACCCAACAAAAATTAGAGGCCACAAAATAACAATATGGAGTTGAGGTTGGAGAGTCAGCCTACTTCCTGATTCTGCCACTGGCCAGTTGGTTGATCTTGGGCAACACGTTTTACTCTTCTAAGCCTTTGTTTTTTCAATTTTTAATATAGACAATAATGGTAATTCCAGTAAGCATTAAGTAGGTGGTATGGGTACAGTGATAACACGTAGGAGGTATCCAATCAGCGTTAGTCATAAAATCACCTCTTGGAATAGTGAGCTTTGGTACAAAAAGCCAAAGCTATAGTTACATGTAGCAATTGCTACACTATTTTAAAATAACTTGCTTTATGTATATATGTCTTTATATCTTTATTACCACTGCATAGTAATTAATAGATCATGTGTTCACTGATGGCAGGGACTCTGTCACAGTCAACAATCCTGAACCCAGGATGTTGTCTGGCACAAAGATCTTCAATAATGACTGCTAAAGTGAATGTGCCTGAGGAATAAAGCCTAGAGAGCGAAGGTGCAAGCTTTGCATTTATTTCTACATTCTAGCTTCTCAATAATGCCAGGCTCCTCTGAGAGTTCACCAGATCCCATCTGGGGAAACCAAGACGTGTATGTAGGGTGCAGGTTGAACTATGGGGTCAACACTGGGCTAGGCACCAGACAGGACCTAACAGTGTAACTTTTTTGGTGAGTTCTTAGTTTCTCCACTTTACGGTAATTCACAGTGATCAGTTACCGGATATTCTGGCTAAAGCTAAGTCAAGACAACATTGTAGACTGGATAAGAACCTGCAGTTACTCTGGGGTCAAGGCACAGCCACCAAAGCAGTCCCAGCCATGAACTCTCGGTGTTCAGTTCTTCACAAGAGACAAAAGGTCAGCAACTCTGACTGTTGCCAGCCCAGTTCTGAACAACTCAGAGATGTATTACTCATTCCAGTCTATGTTTTACTATACAGGAAACACATTCTTTAAAAAAAATTAAAAAGCTTAATATTTTCATTGGACTTGTGAATGGCTAATCATCTCATAGCATTTATTTTAAATGGGCTTCCAAATCACTGATGTATGTTGGGATTTTTTTCATGTCACTTTTTGAGAGGGCATTGTAAGTTTTCATTATATGTTCTATATTATACATCATTTTCTGGCAATGTTACAATCTTTTTTTTCAATTTTAATAAAGTAATTCCATTGTTTCATAACTTTGAGGGAAAAATACTCTTTCCTCATGTAATTCTATAAAATAGAGCAAGTTCATGAGTTTTCAAACTGCAAGCTCTTTAATAGCCTCTATTTGATAATTATAGAGATTTACATCCCTTTCCTCATCTCCCACAAAATTCAGAGCTGATGTGTCCAGTTGACTTAGAAACTGACTTAGAGGTCTCTACATTCATTATCTTTGACAATAAGCTGTTAGATTAGGTTAATGATTTAAGACTAATATGTTTGGAAATGGGAGAAAGAGGTTTAAAATTAATTTATAGGAATATAATCCACTGGTCATTTTCATGTTTCATCAAAAAATATTTTAGAGGATGTCTCAATAATAATTGATCACACTGAGGTGACAAAATGGGCTGTCCTTGCTTTACTAAGAAGAGAAGGAAGTCATTCATCTCCTTTTAGGTTTAGATTTTCAGTGTAACCACACAGTTTATCATTAATCAAGGAATTAACACAATCTAAAAGTTATAAAAAAGAAGTACACTGGCATACAGGTACAGTTCGTATTGTAAGTCCAAACAATGCCATCCATATCGATAACGTTGTGTAGTTTTTACTCTCACATAGAAGATGCTATAGCTACCCTGGTTTTCTCTTTCAATAGCTCTTAATATTCAACTACAAAAATAAATTTCCTTTTTAACTCCTTCATGAACCACTGGGATGGTTCAGACAGTGAATAATTTCAAATGATATTCACAACATATAGCATGTACTTTAAAAAGCTATAATTTTTTTAAAAAAATCTAGTTTTTTCAAAGTTTTATATTTTAAATAATGAGGTGGATCTGAAACAAAATCACCAGAACTGCCTAATGCAACTTTAGTAAAACAATTCTGTTTAATTCTAAAGTTGTTCTCATAACTTGCATTTTCTAATTATTAATAAGTGAATTTCCCTTTGAAATAAATATTTTTTACCTTCTGTTTTGAAAATGTTTTCAGAAAATAAACTCATTAAATTAATTTTATTTCTTTTTTTAAATTTTTTCAAATTTTTATTTAAATTCTAGTTAGTTAACATACAGTGTAATCTTGGTTTCAGGAGTAGAATTTAGTAATTCCTCACTTACATACAACACCCAGTGCTCATCATAACAAGTGCCCTCCTGAATATCATCACTCATTTAGCCCATCCCCCACCCTCTTCCCTCCATCAACCCTCAGTTTGTTCTCTATTCTTAAGAGAATTATGGTTTGCTTTCCTCTCTCTAAAAGACTCCTTTAAAGTTCTCTTTTTAAATTTTTTTTATTAACATATAATGTATTATTTGTTTCAGGGGTTCAGGTCTGTGATTAATCAGTCTTACACAATTCACAGCGTTCACCATAGTACATACTCTCCCCCATGTCCATTACCCAGCCACCCCTTCCCTCCAACCCCCTTCCACTCCAGTAACCCTCAGTTTGTTTCCTGAGCTTAAGAGTCTCTTATGGTTTGTCTCCCTCTCTGGTTTCGTCTTGTTTCATTTTTCCCTCCCTTCCCCTATGATCCTCTGTCTTGTTGCTCAAAATCCTCATATCAGTGAGATCATATGATACTTATCTTTCTCTGATTGACTTATTTCGCTTAGCATAATACCCTCCAGTTCCATCCACGTCATTGCAAATGGCAAGATTTCATTTTTTGAAGGCTGCATAATATTCCATTGTATATATATACACCACATTTCTTTATCCATTCATCTGTTCATGGACATCTTGGCTCTTTCTTTAATTTGGCTATTATGGACATTGCTGCTGTAAACATTGGGGTGCAGGTGCCCCTTCGGACCACTACATTTGTACCTTTGGGGTAAATAGCCAGTAGTGCAATTGCTAGGCTGTAGGGTAGTTCTATTTTCAACATTTTGAGGAAACTCCGTACCGTTTTCCAGAGCGGCTGCACCAGCTTGCATTCCCACCAACAGTGTAGGAGGGTTCCCCTTTCTCTGCATCCTTGCCAGCATCTGTCATTTCCTGACTTGTTCATTTTAGCCATTCTGACTGGTGTGAGGTGGTATCTCATTAAGGTTTTGATTTGTATTTATTTCCCTGATGCTCAGTGATGTTGAGTACTTTTTCAGGTGTCTGGTGGCCATTTGGATGTCTTCTTTGCAGAAATGTCTGTTCATGTCTTCTGCCCATTTCTTGATTGGATTCTTTGTTCTTTGGGTGTTGAGTTTGATAAGTTCTTTATAGATTTTGGATACTAGCCCTTTATTTGATATGTCACTTGCAAATATCTTCTCCCATTCTGTCGGTTGTCGTTTGGTTTTGTTGACTGTTTTCTTTTGCTGTGCAAAAGCTTTTTATCTTGATGAAGTCCCAAGAGTTCATTTTTGCCCTTGCTTCCCTTGCCTTTGGCGATGTGTCTAGGAAGAAGCTGTTGTGGCTGAGGTTGAAGAGGTTGCTGCCTGTGTTCTACCCTAGGATCTTGATGGATTCCTATCTCATAATTAGGTCTTTCATCCATTTTGAGTCTATTTTTGTGTGTGGTGTAAGGAAATGGTCCAGTTTCATTCTTCTGCGTGTGGCTCTCCAATTTTCCCAACACCATTTGTTGAAGAGATTGTCTTTTTTCCATTGGACATTCTTTCCTGCTTTGTCAAAGATTAGTTGACTATAAAGTTAAGGGTCCATTTCTGGGTTCTCTGTTATATTCCATTGATCTATGTCTGTTTTTGTGCCAGGCCCACACTGTCTTGATGATGACAGCTTTGCAATAGAGCTTGAAGTCCGGAATTGTGATGCCACCAGCTTGGCTTTTCTTTTTCAACATTCCTCTGGCTATTTGGGGTCTTTTCTGGTTCCATACAAATTTTAGGATTATTTGTTCCATTTCTTTGAAAAAAGTGGATGGTATTTTCATAGATATTGCACTAAATGTGTAGATTACTCTAGGTAGCATAGACATTTTCACAATATTTGTTCTTTCAATCCATAAGCATGTAACGTATTTCCATTTCTTTGTCTTCCTCAATTTCTTTCATGAGTATTCTATATTTTTCTGAGTACAGATTCTTAGCCTCTTCAGTTAGATTTATTCTTAGGTATCTTATGGTTTTGGGTGCAATTGTAAATGGGATCGACTCCTTAATTTCTCTTTCTTCTGTCTTGTTGTTGGTGTATAGGAATGCCACTGATTTCTGTGCATTGATTTTATATTCTGCCACTTGACTGAATTCCTGTATGAGTTCTAGCAGTTTTGGGGTGGAGTCTTCAGGGATTTCCACATAAAGTATCATATCATCTGCAAAGAGTGAGAGTTTGACTTCTTCTTGGCCGATTTGGATGCCTTTTATTTATTTTTGTTGTCTGATTGCTGAGGCTAGGACTTCCAGTACTATGTTGAATAGCAGTGGTTATAGTGGACATCCCTGCTGTGTTCCTGACCTTAGGGGAAAAGTTCTCAGTTTTTCCCCACTGAGTGTGATATTCGCTGTGGGTTTTTCATAGATGGCTCTTATGATATTGAGGTATGTACATTCTATCCCTACACTGTGAAGAGTTTTAATCAAGAAAGGATGTTGTACTTTGTCAAATGCGTTTTCTGCATCTATTGAGAGGATCATATGGCTCTTGTTCTTTCTTTTATTAATGTATTGTATCACACTGATTGATTTGCAGATGTTCAACCAAACTTGCAGCCCAGGAATAAATCCCACTTGGTCGTGGTCCTTTTAATGTACTGTTGGATCCTCTTGGCCTGTATTTTGGTAGGAATTTTTGCATCCATGTTCATCAGGGATATTGGTCTGTAATTCTCCTTTTTGATGGGGTCTTTGTCTGGTTTTGGGATCAAGGTAATGCTGGCCTCATAAAACGAGTTTGGAAGTTTTCCTTCCATTTCTATTTTTTGGAACAGTTTCAGAAGAATAGGTAGTAATTCTTCTTTAAATGTCTGGTAGAATTACCCTGGGAAACCATCTGGCCCTGGGCTCTTGTTTATTGGGAGATTTTTTGATGACTGCTTCAATTTCCATAGTGGTTCTTGATCTGTTCAGGTTTTCTAGTTTTTCCTGGTTCAGTTTTGTTAGTTTATACATCTCTAGGAATTCATCCATTTCTTCCAGAGTATCTAATTTGTTGGCATATACTTGCTCATAATATGTTCTTAAAATTGTATTTTCTGGTGTTGGTTGTGATCTCTTTCATTCATGATTTTGTTGATTTGGGTCCTTTCTCTTTCTTTTTGATAAGTCTGGCCAGGGGTTTATCAATCTTATTAATTCTTTCAAAGAACCAGCTCCTAGTTTCGTTGATCTGTTCTACTGTTCTTTTGGTTTCTATTTCATTGATTTCTGTTCTGATCTTTATTATTTCTCTTCTCCTGCTGGGTTTAGGCTTTATTTGTTGTTCTTTCTCCAGCTCCTTTAGGTGTAGGGTTAGGTTGTGTATTTGAGACCTTTCTTGTTTCTTGAGAAAGGCTTGTATTGCTCTATACTTTCCTCTTAGGATCGCCTTTGCTGTATCCCAAAGATTTTGAACAGTTGTGTTTTCATTTTCATTTATTTCCATGAATTTTTAAAATCCTTCTTTAATTTCCTGGCTGACCCATTCATTCTTTAGGAGGATGCTCTTTAGCCTCCATGTATTTGAGTTCTTTCCGACTTTCCTCTTGTGACTGAGTTCTAGTTTCAAAGCATTGCGGTCTGAAAATAGGCAGGGAATGATCCTAATCTTTTGGTACTGGTTGAGACCTGATTTGTGACCCAGGATGTGGACTATTCTGGAGAACGTTCCATGCGCACTAGAGAAGAATGTGTATTCTGTTGCTTTGGGATGGAATGTTCTGAATATATTTGTGAAGTCCATCTGGTCCAGTGTTTCATTTAACACCTTTATTACCTTGTTGATCTTTTGCTTAGGTGACCTGTCCATTTCAGTGAGGCGGATGTTAAAGGCCCATACTATTACTGTGTTATTCTCGATGTGTTTCTTTGATTTTGTTATTAATTGGCTTATATAATTGGCTGCTCCCATGTTAAGGGCATAAATATTTACAATTTTTAGATCTTCTTGTTGGATTGACCCTTTAAGTATGATATAGTGTCCTTCCTCATCTCTTATTATAGTCTTTGGTTTAAAATCTAATTTGTTTGATATAAAGATTGCCACCCCAACTTTCTTTTAACGTTCACTAGCATGGTAAATGGTTTTCCACCCCCTCACTTTCAATCTGGAGGTGTCTTTGAGTCTAAAATGAGTCTCTTGTAGACAGTATATTGATGGGTCTTGTTTTTTTAATCCAATCTGATACCCTGTGTCTTTTGATTGGGGCATTTAGCCCATTTACATTCAGGGTAACTATTGAAAGATATGGATTTAGTGCCATTATATTGCCTGTAAGGTGACTGTTACTGTATATTGTCTCTGTTCTTTTCCGGTCTATGTTACTTTTAGGCTCTCTCTTTGCTTAGAGGACCCCTTTCAATATTTCTTGTAGGGCTGGTTTGGTGTTAGCAAATTCTTTTAGTTTTTGTTTGTCCTGGAAGTTTTTTCTCTCTCCTTCTATTTTCAATGACAGCTTAGCTGGATATAGTATTGTTGGCTGCATATTTTTCTCATTTAGTGCTCTGAATATATCCTGCCAGTCCTTTCTGGCCTGCCAGGTCCCTGTGCATAGGTCTGCTGCCAATCTAATGTTTCTACCATTGTAGGTTACAGACCTCTTGTCCCGAGCTGCTTTCAGGATTTTCTCTTTGTCTCTGAGACTTGTGAGTTTTAGTATTAGATGTAAAAGGGTGTTGACCTATTTTTATTGATTTTGAGGGGGGTTCTCTGTGCCTCCTATATTTTGATGCCTGTTTCCTTCCCCAAATTAGGGAAGTTCTCTGCTATAATTTGCTCCAATATACCTTCTGCCCCCCTCTCTCTTTCTTCTTCTTGTGGGATCTCAATTATTCTAATGTTGTTTCACTTTATGTTATCACTTATCTCTCAAATTCTCCCCTCATGATCCAGTAGTTGTTTATCTCTCTTTTTCTCAGCTTCTTTATTCTCCATCATTTGGTCTTCTATATCCCTAATTCTCTCTTCTGTCTCATTTTTCCTAGCAGTTAGAGCCTCTATTTTTTATTGCACCTCATTAATAGCCTTTTTGATTTCGACTTGGTTAGATTTTAGTTCTTTTATTTCTCAAGAAAGGGATTTTCTAGTATCTTCTATGCTTTTTTCAAGCCCAGCTAGTATCTTTATAACTGTCATTCTGAACTCTAGTTCTGACATCCTATTGATTAGGTCCCTGGCAGTTGATACAGCTTCTTGTTTGTTTTTTTTGTTTTGTTTTGTTTTGTTTTTTTGAGGTGAGTTTTTCTGTCTTGTTATTTTGTCCAGAGGAGAATAGATGAATAAGAGAACACAATGCTAACAATGACCCCAGAAAAATATGCACTTCCAGAAAGTGGTAACTTTTCTGTTCATAGAATTGCTGCTATTCTTTTTGTTGTTGTTCCTGATTTTTTAATTTTTTATTATGTTATGTTAATCACCATATATCACATCATTAGTTTTTGATGTAGTGTTCCATGACTCATTGTTTGCGTATAACACCCAGTGCTCCATGCAGAATGTGCTGCTATTCTTTTCTTTGATCTCCTGTTGAGTTTGTAGGTGTTCTGACTGGTTTGATAATTATCTAGCTAAATTCCTGGAACCAGATGAAATTTAGGTCTCCTACTCCTCCCCCATCTTGTTCCTCCTCAGTCAGGGAGATTCAAAATGTGACACAGAGACACAACGTGAGCAAAAGCTGTTCGAAAAATGGCACCAACAGACTTGCTCAATGCAGAGTTTCCACAAAACTTCAATTTTCAAAAAATGAAATATCTTGATTTTCCTCACTTCAGCTGAACTGCCTGCAGCCCTGGAAGGACAGGGCATGTTGGAGGCTGCGGGCCGGCCTGTTCCAACCACTGCCACCAGTGAGATGGGGAGGGGCAGCAGGACTACTAGGCGGGAGCGCTCAAATGAATTTTATTTCTAATCAATGATGCATTTACTATTATTTATGAACATTTCATTCACATCAAAATATTTTAGAGTCCTTTTCTTAGTATTAATTAACTTACTTTTATTTATTTATTTAACTATTTATCTATTTATTTAAGATTTATTTATTTATTTGAGAGAGAGTGCATGAGCACAGGAGCAGGGGTAGGGGCAGAGGGAGAAGGAGAGAGAGAATCTCCAGCGGACTCCCCACTGAGTGCAGAACCCAGTGCAGGGCTCAATCTCAGGACCCTGAGATCATGACCTGATCCAAAATCAAGAGTTTGATGCTTAAACGACTGAGCCACCCAGGAGTCCCCTAGAATTAATTAATTTAAAGCTAGTGTGCATAGTAATATAAATTTTAATGTGCCATTAAACCAACTTAATATATATATTTATATTATATATGAACTAAATAGATACTTTTGGGATTCACAACCTTTCAATGCACATACATTTAATCCAATGCTATGCTAATGTATACTAAAGGCCCTGTTCTGTGCTGAATTTCTTTTTTCTGCTCTCAGAGATACCATGGGGAATAAGAACAATACAAAAAGAGCTTGCAACATCGTGTAGAAAGGTTACCATCAGTACCCAACTCTGTGCATTTAAGGCAGATACGTAGAGGCAACTTCTCTTAATAAGAACAGTTTTACTTCCAATCATTAGTGCTTCAGTTTTTCATATGAGAGAAAATAAATAAGAGACATTTTTTCTGAGAACATTCAGTTATAGAACTTTCAGAGAAAGGGGGAAAAACATGAAATCAAGGGAAAATGAACATAAAATTTAGGTCACTGCAAAATCAATATTTTCTCTGTGGGTTTTTCTTTACCAGTTGCTTTTATATGCACTTCACATCTAAGTATTTAGACTAAATGCATTTGAAAATCTTGCTTTTCCACTGATGCTCCATTAGCATGAGTGAACTCTGCTGCATCAGAGTCCAAGCTTTTTTAAAGCAAGGAGGAGGCTGAGGGACCTATGCACTCAACAGCAAATCATTCTGATTTTATTAAGTCGTGTCTGACACTCTTTTGCCCCAGTGCCTTTTGACTTCTGCTTCATCAGAAGTCTAAATTTCTGCAACATGTGAAGTAGGTGTCTAAGACATTTGTAGCCTTTTTCTATAATATGTGAACCTGAGGACTTCTTGTTCTCTATTCATCCCAAATTAACTTGTCTCAGAAGACTAAATGGGGCCTCCTATATTGATTTGGATTGCTATTCCCACCATTTGTATGTTCATCATTATATTCCTTTATTGATGTTAGTCATGTGTCTTTTATGGGAAGATAAATGGGAGAAATTATAAGTTGTATTTCTTTAGTGACCCAAGGATCAGAAACTATGGATATTTCTTCTCTTTTGTATAGTCTCCTGGAGTTCTTGTTTTCTTTGTTTTCCTCAACAAATGTTGCTAATAAAGGATATGGAGACCTTGTTTTGCATGTCTCGGCATTTCTCAAATTACTAAAATCTGTGCTCAATAAGCCTCTGTGTTATATCTTCTCTTTCCTCCACCTACAAACCCTTTTTCTTCCCCTATTCTTTCCCTATGCAAATAAGCCTGTTGTTTGCTCTCTGAACAAAGGAGGACCCTTTGTTTTTATTTTGACCCTAGAGCTACAGCCTTTTCTCCTCTTCATCTTCACATCCAAAGTGTTTGAAAATGCAGTTTTCACCTTCTGTCTCCATTTTTAAATTTTTTTTTATTATGTTAAGTTAGCCAACATATAATACATCATTGGGTTTTTTTAATTTTTTTATTGTTATGTTAATCACCATACATTACATCATTAGTTTTAGATGTAGTGTTCCATGATTCATTGTTTGTGCATAACACCCAGTGCTCCATGCAGAACGTGCCCTCTTTAATACCCATCACCAGGCTAACCCATCCTGCCACCCCACCCCCCCAGAACCCTCAGTTTGTTTTTCAGAGCCCATCGTCTCTCATGGTTCATCTCCCCCTCCGATTTCCCCCTTCATTCTTCCCCTCCTGCTATCTTTTTTTTTTTTCTTAACATATATTGCATTATTTGTTTCAGAGGTACAGATCTGAGATTCAACAGTCTTGCACAATTCACAGCACTTACCAGAGCACATACCCTCCCCAGTGTCTATCACCCAGTCACCCCATCCCTCCTACCCCACTCCCTAACCAGCAACCCTCAGTTTGTTTCCTGAGATTAAGAATTCCTCACATCAGTGAGATCATATGATACATGTCTTTCTCTGTTTGACTTATTTCGCTCAGCATAACACCCTCCAGTTCCATCCACGTCATTGCAAATGGCAAGATCTCATTCCTTTTAATGGCTGCATAATATTCCATTGTATATATATACCACATCTTCTTTATCCATTCATCTGTCAATGGACATCTTGGCTCTTTCCACAGTTCGGCTATTGTGGACATTGCTGCTATAAACATCAGGATGCACGTACCCCTTCGGATCCCTACATTTGTATCTTTGGGGTAAATACCCAGTAGTGCAATTGCTGGATTGTATGGTATCTCTATTTTCAACTTTTTGAGGAACCTTCATACTGTTTTCCAGAGTGGCTGCACCAGCTTGCATTCCCACCAACAGTGTAGGAGGGTTCCCCTTTCTCTGCATCCTTGCCAACACCTGTCATTTCCTGACTTGTTAATTTTAGCCATTCTGACTGGTGTGAGGTGGTATCTCATTGAGGTTTTGATTTGGATTTCCCTGATGCCGAGCGATGTTGAGCACTTTTTCATGTGTCTGTTGGCCATTTGGATGTCTTCTTTGGAAAAATGTCTGTTCATGTCTTCTGCCCATTTCTTGATTGGATTCTTTGTTCTTTGGGTGTTGAGTTTGATAAGTTCTTTATAGATTTTGGATACTAGCCCATTATCTGATATGTCATTTGCAAATATGTTCTCCCATTCTGTAGGTTGTCTTTCGGTTTTGTTGACTGTTTCTTTTGCTGTGCAAAAGCTTTTTATCTTGATGAAGTCCCAATAGTTCATTTTTGCCCTTGCTTCCCTTGCCTTTGGCGAGTACATCATTAGTTTTTGATGTACTGTTCAGTGATTCATTAGTTGCATATAACACCCAGTGCTTATCACAACATGTGCCCTCTTTAATACTCATCATTTCTTTACATTTATTTCCTTGTTAAAGCAACAGTGAGCTAGGCGTGTCTAGTTTTAGCACTGAAAATCCCAAGACCCAAGAGATTCCCCAGTCTTGGACAAACTGACACAGCTGGTCACTTTACACACCTTCTCTTCCCATAATCTCTATCTCCAATCACTCTTCAAATTCTGAGAGCTGGGGCACCTGGGTGGCTCAGTCAGTTAAGCTTGTCTGTCTCTGGCTCAGGTCATGATCTCAGGGTTCTGGGATTGAGCCCTGTGTCCTGCTCCCTGCTCAGTGAGGAGTCTCCTTCTCCCTCTCTCTCTCTGTGCCCCCCCCCCAGCTTGTGTTCTCTCTCTCAAATAAATAAATAAAATATTAAAAAAAAAAAAAGAAATTCTGAGAGTTAAACCTCTTGTCTTTAATTCATTCTCCCCCATTTTTTGTTACAGTCCCCCAGTTCAAATTCCCATCCACTCATAGCCTGTTGTATTAGCTTCCTCAATATAACTGACTTCCTTATTCAACTACTGTATTATATTAGCCTTTCTAAAAGGCAAATTTGATTAAGCTACACTGCTTCCTTCACATTCTAACAGTTTCCCTCTGAAACACTATAAAACCTGAGTCAGATACTTCATGATCTTGTCCTTGTCTATCTGAATACTCTTGCCTGCCATTTCTTTCTTCTTCCGTAAGCTCTATTCATACATATCATTATTCCTAGAACATGCCATTGCAGCTTCATATTTCTAGTGCTTTGTACATGCACTACCCATTCCCATAATCCACCCTTCTCAAGACTACCTGGTATATCTTACTTATCGTCCACATCTCAGCTCAACCACAGACTCCTCTTGGAAGCCATCCATACTCTTTCAGGCAGATAACAGTTCTCCTTGATTTCCTCCTGTACCTTATATGTCCTTCCATTTAAAAGCCTATCTCACTGCATTAAGATAGTCTCTTGTTTCTCTTTGCTACAAGATCTTTAAGGAGAAGCGATATGTGTTCCCCTTTCATATTCCCTGTACCAGCAGAGTTTCTATCTTAATAAGTAATTGTTGAATTAATGTTTGATGAAGTAGTTGCCATTATTTTTATAAGCCTTACATTTAGGAGGCAGGGTAGATAGGAGTACATAAGCAAGATCTTATAAAAAGGAACCTACTACCATTCTTGCACAATTACTTTATAAGTTGTACTTAGCACCTAAAGAATGACCAAGAGTGATTAGACTTATCAAAACCTAGAAAAAGGGCTAATAATTTGCTTACTGTTCTTGCATCCCATACAGACAGGGTTTTATCTGCAGAACCTGTGAGAAGAGTGTTGGAGCAAGGAAAAAACTCAATGCTGTTCACAGAATCTGTATGTCCATACAAAGTGCATCTGCATCTTTCACTGTATAGAGAGAAATGAAGAGTTCACATTTTAGGAGTTAGCACCTAAATGTTTCTTATGCTGTCTACACAATGCTAATGAAGATAATTTAAGTATCTGAGGCAAAGGTAGTTTTATAAATGGCAAAAATGTGTAAGAACCACATTTTAAGGGAAAATTCTATAGTCACCTTATATCCTAAGCACTTTATAGAATTAGTAGCATAAAACTGACTAAATTTAAGTTACCTTCAATTTATAAAGTCACTTGGTAAAGCCGTCTTTATATTGTGGCATTTACTCCTTCTCATGAAATGACTACATAAAAATTGTCCCCATCTACTAAGGGAATATACTAAGAAAATAAAACAATGAAATGCAGTTTCATTTGTAGAAAATTTCCCTGCTATTTTCTAATGATTCCTGAAATATAAGTACAAAGCATTTCTTTAAAGGTTTATACTCCAAAGCCAATTATATTGAAATAATCATCTTTAATTATTAGGGTAATTGTTCCAGAAATGTAATTGTTCTCCATACCTTTATGGAGAGACAAGGAGAGATTTTACAGAAAAATAAGAAGTACATATTTATTTTATTAAAATAGTATATTATTGGGCATCTGGGTAGCTCACTTGGTTAAATGTGCGACTCTTGATTTCGGTTCAGGTCATGAACTCAGGGTCATGAGATGAGCCCTACATCGGGCTGCACACTGAGCATGGTGCCTGTTTAAGAGTCTCTCTTTGCCCCTTCCCCCACTCATGCACATACTCTCTCTTTCTCTCTCTCAAGAAAAAAATATAGTAAATTATTACATTAAAAAAAAAAGAATTTAACCATAAAACAAAACAGGCAGAATTAAAGGCATTGCTCAGTCAAGTAAATATTTTATTATTATGAGATATCATTCTCTAAAAGACATCCTAACATTAAGAAAAAATATTAAAATTGTTATTTTAAATTATTTTTTCATTTATAGAAAAGTATAATTAAAAAAGGAAATGAACAAATGTATAATTCCTCCCACTTTTCTTTTACCCACCTTCCAATTCTTTGAAATCATACTGTTAATATTACATCAAAAATCATAACACACATTCAATCAATAATCACAAATCTCATAGTTGCTTAGTGCCCCCCAACCCGTCCTCCCAGTTTTTATCAAATATATATTTAAATTGATCTTCTGCACCCATATCTTTTCCATTTTCTTGATCATTCAGTACTTCAAGAGCAATTCTGTCTGGCTATAATATCTGACATCATCAGTTTTCAAATTTTTGTGAAGAAATGTTCCACTCTTTGTACCACAGGCAAAGTCTGAGGACAACCTAATCTCTCCTCCTATTTCTGTCCAACTACCTTTGTGGATTATTTGCTTTTTATGTGCAATAGCTCTCATAGGTCTTTCACAAACACTGCAGTTCAGAAATTTTATCATGGCATGACTTGATGGTAATTTCCATCTATTATTCTTAGACTTTGGTTATTCTAGGACAGTCTCCTCCATTATATTTTTAGGTTTTTATCTTCCATTTATTTCACTTTTTATTTCTTTAGAAATACCAACTATGTTTTATTTCCAACTATGTTTTATTTTTATTTTTTCTCTTTCTGCCTCTACATTTAACATTTTGTCTATGATACTTATATCCTTATATATATATAGTTTTCATTTTTCACACCTTTATAATTGTCAGTTGTGCTTATTTTTATTTGTGTGTGTATGTATGTGAGCCACCAAAAGCTTTTATGTTTTTTATTTCACTTATTTCCTGATATTTCTTAGTCTACTTTTCACATGTATGTACTCTCTTGTACTTGTACTCCATCATAATGGAATATTTTAGCACTTTTGATGTTTTATTACATAAAATAAATTTAAAAATAGCATTTCTGTAATTTCTTTGAAAATAGAGTGTGCTGTCTATGAATTATTGATAACTGTGCTTAGGTAATTCTTTATGCACTATAAGTTCTTTAGTAGAATTTAGTTTATATTAACTTATTCTTCCATTTTTGCAATTCTTCATAAGTTTGAGGTTGGTTTCTTTTTATTATGACCTATATTTTAATGGGATAGCTACCTGCTAAATATAAATGGCAGAAGGAGAGAAATTGGACCCACCTCTAATTTCTAATCAGATTTGTTGTCTTCCACAAACACATCACCAAGTGTGTTAGTGGCTCCATCTTGGAAGTTCATCTCTCCTTCAGTTTTGTATTTTAAAGTATAGATGCAGTTTGTTGCAAAACCCCTTGAGTCACAAGCTCTGTATTAACTCTAAAGCTCCTGCCTCACTTACCCCCCTCCACTTGCCTCATCTATGGCAATCCCCCTTGTATATTTTATCTAACAATAAAAATGTCCTGTTAGGATTTGTGTTTGCAACTATGATAGAGTATCCAATACTGTACTTCCCACACAATAAACGACTATAAAGTTACACAAATTACATAAGGCAACTGTTTTCTGGCATTAAACTAAGCACAGCACAGACGGTAATCTTTGAGAGAAAGAAAAAGCAACATGAGCTCCATGACCCTCCTGACTTGCTGCTAGGAAGCACTTCCCTGCTATCAAATGTAGCAGTAGGACCCCAGTAGAACCAAAGTCTCAGGCAGACAAGGGGCAGTGAGAACAACTGGGGCTCCGGAGATGCCTGCAATTTGCAGCACAGGGTACGAGAAAAGGAACTCATTGGAATGGCAGTAGTTTTTATGGGGATTTTCTAGGAATTATTGGTCAAGTTATAGATGGCAATTCTACAGAGTAAGAGCAGAGATTTCCTGCTCTGTGTTTGAGAACTGAACAATGATACCAGAGTCCAGCTACTTGTGGAAGACACTGTATTTAAACCCCAACCAGAGTGAAGAGAACTCACTGGGCACCTCACAAGTTCAGCTGGGACTCCAGAAAGACCCCACAGTAAAAGTAAGTGTCATCTTCATGAACTAAGTTCAAAACCAAAGTAAACTTGTCTTGCCAAAGAATAAATCCAAGACAGAAAGGGCAAAAATAATCTGCTGATAATTTAACTTATCACTAGGATAGAACTCACTACCTTTTATAAAAAGACCACCTAATATAGACTCCCTATAATTTGCCATTAATAACAACCAGCATGTAATTTAAAAAAATTACTTCACATGTGAAGAGGTACTAGCTGTGACCCATAATCAAAACAAAATCTCAGTCATAGAAACAGATTCTGGGATGAATCAAATGTTTATAACAGAAGACAAAGATTCCAACCATCTGTTATAAATATGTTTAAGAATAAAAAAGTACAGATAGTTATAATGGGTGTGTGAATAAAGAATCTCAGAAGATAAATGGAGACTATAAAAAAGAAGAACATGGATGAATTAATAAGCATAATATGTGAAATAAAGAGATTGTTGAGTGAGCAAATAGCAGATTAGATACTGGAGAAAAAAAGGATTGATCTGGAAACAGCATGAACAAGAAATAAAAGTATGATTAATATTTTTAACCTCCTATGCACTATTACTGAAATAGAGTCCTATCTGTGACAAAATTAAGCATTTCTATTTGTAAGTAGTTCATTACTGGTAACTTTTTAGAAGACTATATTTATTAAATAGAAAACATCTGAATATGGTATTTATTTTTAATTGAAGCATTTTGACTTATAAAGGATTATGCTTTCAACTTAAAAGATTTTTCTTAAAATATATAATTTGTCATTATACTAAAAAGTCTCCTATTGCAAAGTTTGGTAGTATTTTTAAAGGCAAATACAACAGTATTACAAATATGATTATATGTGTTTCATTATAGTGAAGATCTAACAAACACACATATACACAGAAAATGTATTGTTCTAGTCATGTGTATCGCTGCATATATGTATTATTGGTAAAACACTGTGCACGTTCACAATTTATATTCAGGCTTTGTTGTTCATTAAAAACTCAATTCAGCTATTTGAGAATATATTCATTTATGGTGGTGGGATAGAGGGAGGAACTCCTCAGTGATACAGCTCACATAGTTTCCCAGATGAAAAGAAAAAGCTGGGTCTTCACATAGCTTAAAGGAAGAAAGAACTGCTCAAGGGGGAAAGAAATCTGCTCCGAGTCACTGGTTTAAGGTGGGGCATTCCAGGCAGACAGACTGCAAGAGCAGGCTTGTGAGAGATTAATTAGCTGCCAGAGCAGGGAGCCCCATTCAGAATTTCTTTGCAAGGTGAAAATGGACTAAAGTGATGGAGCATAACAGCACCACAAGGGATGGAAATGATTTGTACATTTCCATCAAAAACATAAACACTGAAACCTGATGCAATTTTCTCTTGGTTGCCCTCTCTGCTGTTTTCCTATCATTTTTGTAGGAAGAAGTTAGTTCACAAGCAATATCTCTTTATTAACTCACCTCCTGCTTTTCCTTTATTTCCTTTCTTCTCTTTCCTTGCCCCCTTGATTTAATTTACTATTCTGGTAACTGAATGATGGATAGTTTTCTGAACTTTCAGCTCATTGTAAAACAAAGTTATCTACTCTTCTAGAGCCCATACATTTCACTTAAAGTGTATTTCCCATACATATGCTAACTCATAAGAGGACAACATTTTAACACAGTTTCCGTTCGTGAGGCATTAAATTTTAGGGGTTTTATTTCCTTTGTTGTGTTTGTTTTAGTGCTATTAATATTGGATATGAAATTGCACCTTTAAAACTTCAAGCTTACATGAATTTACAGATCAACAAAATGTTAATGGAATTATAGAACATTTACAAAAAGGCAACAGCAATATATATCTAACTGAATATGAAGATACAAAGCAAAAAAATCTATCCTTGTTTTAAAAAGAGTACTGGAATTCATTATCTTATTAACCTTTAATAATGCCTAGATTTTAAGTAGCGTTTATGTAATTAGCCAACATGGAATAATAAAATTCATCACAGGGCTTAGCTGAGAAATTCTTTAGGAAATACCTAAATCTAAGAATCCAACATGAACATAAGTGATTAAATAGGTTTATTTAAATTCTCATACTGCAATTCATAACATCTAAGTTCACTGAGGGAATCCTCCCATCCCTTGGTTTATTTTTTAAAGTTTATATATAAGCTATTATAAAACCCACCAGAATTAGCATCTCAGCAAGGCAAAATCCTCAAGTGACATCCAAAATTTGACTTCAAAAGTTAACAGCATTTTAATAATGAGAGCTTTTTGTTTTATATTATTATAAATAGTATAAAATCCTTCATCATGCAATAGCTTCCTTGTGACCATGGAATTCAGCTGAACATTTAGTAGAGGGAGTGATATTTAAATAAAATCTACCAGGGAGTCTACCCATAAGCCCTATCTTAAAGTTCACCATAACCTATCATGACATAATAATCTATCATGTGGTCTGAGTGTTGCATCCACGAAGGATCGTAAATAGGCCATAGCTCCTAGACTAGGACATTTCTTGGTCAGAACCCTTGACTATAAACGTACAATCTAAGCCCTAGCCCCAAATGGTAATAAAACTCCACTCCATGTATGAAAACATAAGGCAGATTCCTGGCAAGCTCAAATACTTGGAATACAGGCAGGATTTAGGGAATAGAAGAAAAAGGTGAATAAATAAAAAAGGACCAGAGTAGAGCTGCGGATTCACTCAGAGTACTCTCAAGTCCTCACTCAGATTTTCTAAGTAGTCAATTCAACTGTTTTTGCAAAGAGCGAGGGTGCAGGGAGGTTAAGAGGCTGGAGTGCACACTGATAACTGAGAAAAAAGTGGAAGCTTGGCAGCACGTGGTAGTATACTGGATAATGGAAAAAATAAAATAAAAATGGCAACATGGGCAAATTCATAAAGGCAAAAGCAAATATTTTTTTTTCATATTTCAACAGTTCCTACATTTAAAATTGTAGTTTAAACTGACATCTGTTGAGCACTTACTGTTGTAAGCAATTTGTGTGTATTAACAACACTGTGAAGTACTCTTGGCCCTCTTTATTCGCAGATTCTGTATTTGTGAACTGTCTGCTTGCTAACATTTATTTATAACCCCAAAATCAATGTTTATGCAGACATTCACAGATGTGTGCACAGCGTGGCAAAAAGTTTGAAGTCACAGGATGTGCACATTCCCTGCTGAGGTGAAACTAGGTAAAGCTCTGCCTTCTTGTTTCAGCTCTCCTACTGTAAATGGTGTTCTTTTGCAGCCTAGTTAGTTCCATATTTTTCACATTTTTATGGGGTTTTTTGTGGTGATTTTGGTGATTTTGCTGTTTAAAATGGCTCCGAAGCATAGTGTTATCAAGTATTCCTAAGTGCAAGAAAGCTGTGGTCTGACTTATGGAGAGAATAGTCAGATAAACTTTGTGCATGCATCAGCTGTATAGGGCTCTTGACTGTTAGTTCAATGTTAATGAATCAAAAATACATATGAAATAATTTATCTTTAAACAGAAACACACAGAAAACTAGGTTACATATTGATTAATTGACAAATCAGCTTGCAGGAAACTAACCCTGCATTTCTCCTAGGTACAATGTTTCCGTATTCACTAATCCACTGTTTTTGGTGCTTTTATAAGATATAGCAATCTTGAATAACAAGAACCAACTGCACTTATAATTTACCCAGTTTGAAGGTAAGGAAACCAAAGTATACAAAGTCTAGGTAATTTGCTTAATATCACACAGGTATTTAGTGGTGGAGATGGGATTTTTTTTCCCAAACAGTTGGCGTAAGACTGTGTACTTTTAACCACTATCTACACAACCTTCCTCATTGCGCAGCATAATGTTAAGTGAGGGCCTTGGTTATCAGCCATTGATAAAATTACACTCTGTAGGCAGAAAAATGTACCATACGCTTTAAAGATATTTTCATTAAGAAATAGTTACTATTCAAAATGTTCTAATGCTTAAAGGTGATACATTCATTACCTAGAAAATTAATTTATATTAACTTATCCCCCACAGTGCCAAATAAATCAACTTTTATGGATTAGAAACATTTTAAACTTTAGATAAATGTTATCCGGTCTGATACAGTGGTCCATTGCAGTTGACTTGTACTGGTTTATAAGACAGTGGTATATATGTTTTCCTAATTCCATATTCAGGGGCTTCACTTTGTACCACTTGAAATGTCATTTGTCATGGTGGTAGTATTTACACCATGGAAACTGGCAAATGCTACAAGTCAGGACTTGCATTTTTCTGAGAATAGGTTTATAAGCACATCACTGCCTGATGTTAATATCCTCAGCTTAGCCAGAATTTATTTACTTTTCAAATTTATATTAATTAAAGATTTCTTTAAAAACCCAGTTATCACCTGAATGATGTGTTGAGTTTCCTCTGCATCTATTTTATTTTTGTCACATATATGTCATATATTATTATATATATGACATATATATATATATACTTAACCATATATATATATATTGGTTATATATATATATATATATATATATTACTTAACCATAAAAAAAGAATGAGATCTTATATATATATATATATTACTTAACCATAAAAAAAGAATGAGATCTTGCCATTTGCAACAACATGGATGGACCTAGAGGGTATTATGTTAAGTGAAATAATTCAGATAGAGAAAGACAAATACCATATGATGTTACTTATGTGGAGTCTAAAATACAAAACAAAAGGACAAGAAAATTAAAAATGGACTCATAAATACAGAGAACAAACAGGTTGCTGCTAGAGGGGAAGGGGTGAGGGATGGAGACAATAAGTGAAGAGGTACAGACTTTCAGTTATAAAATAAGTAAGTTGAAGAGATGAAAAGTACAGCACAGGGAATATAATCAATAATATTTTTAAAATGTTTTGTGATGACAGATGGTGACCACACTTATCGTGCTGAACACTGAGTAATGCACAGAATAGGTAAATCGCTATGTTGTACACCTGAAATAAATATAACATGGTATGTCAACTATACTTTGATAAAAATATATATATATATTTTGTAGAGAGAAGTTAAATAGATGATTTCAGAAGTGGTTTTTAGATTTAAAGCATTTATTTTGATCAGCTTGCATTTAATAGTGAGTCGCAATCATCTTTGAAGCTGATTTATTTCCTTTTTTGTTTAGTTTTTTTAAAGAAAGATATGCTTCAAAATGACCCTGTTGACCTTTTGTGTGTGTATATGTATATATATATATGTATACATATATACACACACACGTATATGACATTTGTGTATATATGTGTACATATATATATGATATTTGATAGTTTTAAGTCATAGAATTTTTAGAAGCAAAAATTCTTTTAAAAAACTGATCTAACTACAGAAAATACAGAAGCAGCACCATATGATTGAAGTGTATGAGCTTTCACTCCTTCTTATTCAGGTCTAATTCTCAGGCACATGAATTATTGGCTTTCCTCATTCCACATCATAAGACATAAGTTCTAAAGTATAAGTAACTATTTTCTTTAGTCTGTTAACTTTTCAGAATCCCAGACCATGAGAGTCAACTTAATAATGTGACATTTTATTTCTAGCTCTTTCTGTCTTTTATAATAATATTCAGAGGAAATAATATGTAAATTAGTTTAGACTGGGTAATAGGTACCAAATGACCTAGAAGGTATTGATGGCAGGCAACAAACTATATATATATATATATATATATATATATATATATATATATATATATATATATCATATATAACATATATAACATATATAACTATATATAACTATATAACTATATATAACTATATATAGATATAGATATATCTATATCTATATCTATCTATCTATCACACAGGCAGTAATTTCTAGGACATCAGCCTTAGCAACATAATTATGGATGAAACAAAAGCAAAAATAAACTATTGGGACAATGCCAAAATAAAAAGCTTTTGCACAGCAAAGGAAACTAACAATAAAAGAAAAAGCAACCTACTAAATGGGAAAAGATCATTTGCAAATGATATGTCTGATAAGGAGTTAATATCCAAAATATATAAAGAACTTAGACAAATCAACACCAAAAAACAAATAATTAGATTTAAAAAAATGGGCAGAGGACCTGAATAGACATTTTTCCAAAGAAGATATACAGATGGCCAACAGGCACATGAAAAAAATATTCAACATCACTAATCAGTAGGGAAATGAAAATCAAAACCACAATGAGATATATCACCTCACATCAATCAGAATGGCTAGTATGAAAAAGATAGTAAGTAAGAAGTGTTGGAGAGAATGTGGAGAAAAGAGAACCCCAGTGTACTGTTGGTGGGAATGTAAATTGGCAAAACCACTGTGGGAAGCAGTATAGAGGTTCCTCAGAATATTAAAAATAGAAGTACTATATGATCCTGTAATCCCACTACTTGGTATTTACCCTCGAAAAACAAAACAAAACAAAACACTAATTCAAAAAGATATATGCACCTCTATGTTTATTACGGCATTATCTGCAATCACCAAGATATGGAAGAAACCTAAATGTCCATGAATAGATGAATGGATACAAAATATTTTAACATAATATAATCACAAGTAACCACACTGATACATTTGAATCTTATACTTCTTTTCCTTCCCATATCAACTTCCTGGAAGAGATCTATGCCAGAAACCAGATATCAGGAATGGTTAAAGTTAATGGCCAAAGGCAAGACATCTAGACACAGAAGCTTGGCTCTCGGAGAATAGGGATGCCAGTGAGAAGAACAGAAAGTAGATAAAGAAGGGCTGAAATGAAAGGAAAAAACCCTTAGATTATCCAGGGATTGGATTGTTGGAGAAAAGAGATTTCAATCCAGCTGTTTCCTTATGCTCAGAGCTTTCATTCAAAGCTCAGTGTCTTCTGACCATAAATAGGTGAAAGCCAAATGGACACAGAACACCCACCTGTCATATCATCCTGTTTATTTCCTTCATTGCACCAATCACTAGGTGAAATTAGCTTGATTACTTATTTATGTTATTGTACCCTCTCCCTCCTATCAGCCCTGACTAGAGTTATACACCCCATAAAGACTCTGGCCTTATCTGTCCTGTTTAATGAGTACCAGAGTAGGTACTCAGTATTTATTGTTATTAATGAAACTGCAGATCTTTATGATCTGTGAAGAGATACCATTACTCCTCAATACTCAACCCTTAGTCTAATATCCTTCCCGTTCACCTAAAAATACTGATTATGTTGTTTAAAAATAAACTTACTGAGGTTTTGTGGATTTCAATTACCTTAAAAGAGAAAGAACTGTATGATCAACACAAATGATCTGAGAATTAATTCCCCCCTGAAAAAGCTATAGAAACTTCCAGTATTTTAGTTTTTATTTCGTCATGTAAAAGTAGAATTTAGTTAGGCTTAAACTTGTGATCTTAAATCACAAGCTTACCCTTAGGAATGAAAGCTTCTTAAAAGTGTTAAATTGATAAATCTTATGGTCACCATCCTTGATGGTATCAATCTGATGGCCCCATTTTTCCACTGCGTTAGTTTAAAATGTCAGTAAAAATAATCATTTTTAAATGTTTGAATGAGGATAGAACCATAGGTAAAGAAAATGTGGGGAAATATTGTAAGCCTATCAGGAGACCTTCAGCTGTGCTACAACATGTCTAGTACACAATGCTCCTCAAAACTTTATCCTGTTGTTGCTACCATCCTCTGTCCAGAGTGGCTTGATATGAAATGGTGAAATGAGTTTACTTTTGGAAATTCTGTTCCCCATTAGTCTCTCTTTTTCTGCTATGCCTACCTTTCTGAGTTAAAAAACAAAAACAAAACAAAAACAAAAACAAAAACAAAAACAAAAACAAAAACAAAAAACCTCTTATGGTGATACTTCTCATAGGTCGTTTTTATCACCTGAAGGTGAATGGCATGGAGCTATCTGTGCACTCTCATTCCTGTCCCTGGTGTGTCTTACTATTCTCTTCTTACTCTTCAGTAAATTCTATAACAAGTGAAAGCAAGAGTGAAAGATGGGGATTATTGGCAGAGGTTATGTGAAACTCTAGAAGGAATACAATTAAACCCAGCTTGAACTTCCTAAGTCAGGATACATTTCTTTATTAATATCCTCCCTAGAAATGAAAATCCTGGAAATGGTAAACACAATCTAAATAGAGATCATTTTTTTCTCAATCTGTCCAACTTTCTGTTTACCTAAAAGGCCTAATGGATGTTCTCCCTCTCTAGACCCCAGAGCTTTCTACCCACCAAACAAGAACATAAAATACATAAAAACTAAAAAAAAAAAAAAAAAAAAAAAAAAGACAGGCAAAACTAGAAAGGGCAAATAGCTTGGGAATAACTCATAAGAGAGCTTCCTCATTACTTTCTCTCATTTTAAGTACCTCTGATTCAATGGCTAAAATACAGCTGTCTTTATTCAATATCTCTTTATACTGAGTACAGTGACTATACATTCCAGATTTTGTATAATTTTATATTTTCAATAAATAAAATACATCAAATATGTCTTAAATGTGATTTACTTTCCGTGTCTATAAAATAGTTACATGAATGATGTACAAGTCAGACTAAATTTTTTTTGTCAGAATTTAGTAACTAGGTATTTGTTTAAAATTGTATTTTGGAATGAATTTCTTTATTACCAGTGTGTCTGGTGATATCAATGCATGAAGCTATTCCTCTATGACAGTATAATTTATTGAAATATCAATCCATACTTATATTACTGGTATTTTCCCCCTTATCCCTCAGTTTAAGCAGGGAGACTACTTTGGTAATTCCTTGCCTCTAGAATGTTGGAGGGACAGAGAGCAGAAACTACTTGGAATCAAAGGTAATTCTTCTTGTTTGTAAAACTTTAAATTTGAGCTAGTATCTCTGAAGGGAAGAAGAAGCTGTTGGAAAACTTCTAAGGAAAAGGAGAAAGAGTGAGAGGGATTCCCTTGACGTGGGAAGGAGATTTAGATGCTTGTGAGGCTCTGTGAGAAGGAAAGAATTTTGAATCACTCCATTGCAGTGCCTGGAAAAGGTGGCCAGATCTCAGACATGGTCACATGGCTCATGTGGCAGATTGGGTCCCAGGCTCAAGGCTCACTCTTTGTCCAAAAATATTCCATGCATGACACCAAAGTAACATACATCACCACCAAACTGGGGCTTTGAGCATCCCAGCAGTAGGCTGATAACCAATGACTAGGAAAGCGTCCTTATTACTACTGCTGAGTAAGGTCTTGGGACCTTAGTACAATTCAAGGGAAGGGATGCACTAAAAATGACTAAGGTAGAATTTCTAGGTAGACTTATGAGAAAGAGACTCAAGTCCAAATGTCTTGACTTCTAAAAAACAAGGAAATGAAATATTTCTTCCACACCCGATTTGTAGGCAGAGATACACATGCAGTATTTATAAATATATTTATCATATGGTTAAAAGTAATTTTGTATATGTTATTCATGGCAGAGACAGAGAGAGAAGTTGGAGGAGTGAACTGAGTCTTTTGTATACTATAACATGACTATTACTAAGGCCCTCTCAAACCCTGGATCTGTTTTCCCTGACACCTTTATGCTTCCTGGAGGCTTCCTTAGGCTCTGGCTCCATGGAAACCCACCTGACAAAGTCTATGCCCCTAAGGGTTTTGCCTTTGTTTCTAACACACTTGTAAATTCACATTTACATTTAATGGCTTTTCTACCTCATAATTCTTAGGTAAGGCTTTGGTGAGCAACTGGCTAGTTTAATAAATTAATCCATGCTAATGAAATGAGAAGGATGCATGAGAAGGTTATCTTTAAACAAGCATCCTTCCTCCCTTTTCTCTTAGGCTCATTCCACCAGAACTTAGTTTTAATAGTTATCTTCTAAATATCATGAAAATACTGTATAAAACCACAATAAAGCCCTTTCTTTATTCTACATCCAAAAGAAGTTATTCTAACTGCAGGAATTTTAGTCCATATAATAAATATATAAAATAGTAAATTGCTGGGAAAATAAATATTCAAGGTTTGCAGGACCTTGTAATATCCTTTAATTGTATGATTAAATAATTGTGTTTGGCGCTGTTCTTCATTGTGGAAATAATTTACTTCCACTGATATCTTTAAACAAAGTGCATCCATTTTCATTTCTTTTATATTGTAACTGTAATATGAAAAGCAAATTTATAAAGGGCACTTAATAAAAGTAGCCATGAGTGTGTAAGCAAATCAGTAAGGTCTGTCTCAAATTGGGTGAATGGAAGCAGATGTTTTAATAGTAGTAATAGTAAATATTTTCTATTTGTACCTTGTTTTCTAAACAACTTAAAGTAACTTATTGTCTTTCTCTGAAATATCTAAATAATAGCTGGATTAAAAGGACATAACTTGTAAAAGAATCTCTTGTTTGATCTGTAACTAACAGGTTAATGAAACTGTGATCATCCTGTTGAGCAGAAAGGATTAAATATCATGGGAATGATTTGATGTAGCAGATTTTAAAAAATATTTTAAGAATCTGTTTTCTTACCTCCACTTCATCTATTCAATGGCCTCTACTTTTAAGTTCTCTCTTTCTTTTTTAAAGATTTATTTATTTTAGAGAGAGAGAGCACAAGCGGCAGGGAGGAGCAGAGGGAAAGGGAAAATCAGGCTCCCCATTGATCAGGGAGCCCACTCGCAGCTAGATCCCAGGACCCTGGGATCATAACCTTAGCCAAAGGCAGATGCTTAACTGACTGAGCCACCCACATGACCCTAAATTCTCTCTTTTCTTGATCATTCACTTACTAGCACACTAAAATATGTCACCCAGTGTGTGTTCTTCACCATTATTACAATGAATTATATATTATATTCCATATTAGGGCTCACTGCATTTTACCACCACCACAATGGCTACTCACACCTCCTCCCATAACACTTCCCAAACACTGAACTATATTAATGCTTTTAAGTAAAACTATTGTCTCTAAAAAATATATTAAACCAAGTTTGAAAAAGGACACGCATGTTTTCTTTATTTTATAGCACCATATTGCACTAACTTTTCTTAACCTCCATCTGCTGATACTGCATCAAATATTAATTTGTTAGGATCTAAATGTTGTTGGAAAAGTTCAGCAGCACCCTACAGATTATTATAAAGATATATCATCACCTTAGTTGTATGATAGAATGTCACCAACTTAAAATGAGAATTATAAACAGAATGACCTTTGTGTCTGCCATCTACCTTGTGCTTTTTACCTCTCATATGTGATATGTTCAAATCAGGGACAGGACTTTTTAGTGAGGACCCATATATAAATACAGTAAAATGGCCAGCTTAAGATATTAAAAATGCCAGTTTGTTTTATGAGGTTATAAATAAGTCCTATCATGTCTTTACGTTTTATGACCTCTATTTTATTCCTTGGTAGATTCACATATGACATATCCAATTATTCACGTCAAAAATTTAAAACTACCAGCATTTCAATAAAGAAGCACATACTATTATTTATTTTTTTTACTATACTTTATCTTTGGATTCTTAAACAAAACCTGGATTTTATGTGAGAAATCATGTTTTTTCTATTAAACATATCTTTCTTAAATAGTGATATAGATATTTATGGGGTCAGTATTTCTTTCACTTAAAGTCGTATGTCCTCTGCTTTTTGGCTTGGTCCTGGGCCTGAACTCAATATGGGTACAATTTTCAGAATAAAAATTGGGATTGAATACAGTGTAGGCTCTGGAGAAATACCATTAAAATTATGCTTTAGGGTGTTTAGTTTTGAATGTCTATTTTTCTTTTTTTTAAATTTATTTGACAGAGAGAGAGAGTGAGTGAGCACAAGCGGGGGGGGCAGCAGGCAGAGGGAGAGGGAGAAGCAGGCTCCCCACTGAGCAGGGAGCCCGATGCGGGGCTCGATCCCAGGACCCTGGGATCATGACCTGAGCCAAAGGCAAACGCTTAACTGACTGAGTCATCCAGGCACCCCTGAATGTCTATTTTTCTTAAGAACAACCATAATCAGCCAATTATTTATATTTATGCAAATGGCACAGTCACAATAGTCTTGTTAAAATTACTTGCAGCTATTCCACTAAAGTATGTAAGTACGGCAGTATCTTCTGCACAGTGTGATTGGGCTATTGACCTTGGTGCCTCCTCTTCATAAGAGTGAGTCAGAAAAGTCTGATTCACGTCAGGCAATCACTTCCTCACAAATTGCAAAAATAAATAAACATGCCTTCTATATACTCTGTCCTTTGGGTGTTAGCAGCAGCTGTTAGCTGCAGGGTGTCATTCTCCGTAAGCTGTCTCTTAGTTTCATGCTGAGCACACTCTTCTGTTTAAATGAGGCAGTGAAGCAGCTCAAACTCTGCTTGCTTCAAGCCAACATGATCTGCTTGCGCTTGTGCCTGTCACTTCTTAGCTCATTATGTTGCTGTTAGTTTTGCTTGAAGGATTTTGTTCATCCTTTGGGTATGGCCACCCTCCTTCAGATAGCCACATAATTATTTTCTCATTCAGGTGCCATCCATTTTCATTACATGACTGGTCAGCATCGCCGAAAGTTGATAAGGAAGACTCATATGCCTATTAGACATCTGTATTATAAGGCCAACTTTAATGCAACTTTGTTTTACACATAGCATCATTTATACACAATATAAATATCAGTCTACGCATACATGTGTATCAATTATTCCCAACAAATCTTGATTTCAGGCTTATACAATTAATACTTCTCATGTTCAGCTAAATAACTTACTATGTAATTTTTGTACCTACTAATTGGTATTAGTCCACTTAATTACATCATACCATAATTCTTAATTCTATGAGATCTAGCAGTCCCTTTGAAAAACAAACCTACTATATTGAAATGAAATTAAATATAATAATAGTTTTTAAAAAATCAATATACTCGCTTAACAGTAGTGGAAAAAGAAATAGAAAGTAAGTAATTTGTAACAAAATAATGTGTTTTTCAAAAATAAATGCTCAGGCCCAACCACATTAGGAGACATAATGATGGAACCAAGAAGCTCACACCTAGGTATAGCATTATCATGGTTGTCACTGTTATGAATGCCAATTGTTAAAATGTACTATCTAGGAGATTCAAGTTCTAGTTGTCTTATTGCCACGAGGTAATTTTCTGCAATGGTAAACAAGTTTTGGTAAAGTTCTGATAAAAATTTAGTTAAATATTCCCTTGATTTACATAGTAGTTGCATTTCTGAAAAACAGTATGTACTAAAACTTTGTAAGTAATGCTTTGTGTTTATTTTCAATGTGGAGTTGGATTTCTAACCAAAAATAAAATGTAAAAAGGATATTAACAGGTTTTTTCTTTCAACTTCATCAATCTACATCGGGACATTTGGAAGTCATGTGGTACACAAAAGAATTTTTTTCATTGTGCAGGACTGTCCTACTCAGCAAGATGTATGGCTCCCTGTCCCCGCACACTGCATTTCAACTGTGCCCGTGAATAAATGAAACAGGAAAAAGCACTCTGAATTATCAAAATGTTCGTTTGGGAGTGGTACTACCCATCACCCTGGTGAACTGCTGACTTAATGACTACATTGACTTTACTGTTTATTTTTATTGCTCAATGCCTTGCCCAGAAAAGGAAACTTTAAAACCTATCCATTGAAGTTTCCAGGAAAGCCAATTTTATATTTATTATCGCTCTCCTTTAAATCACTCTAAAATATAAACTGGTTGCCACTGGGTGTGTGATTCATGACTGTTCCAGTTCCAGTAGTCGGAGTGTTGGGAGAAGAAATTGGCAGAGCAGCCTGAGACAAGGAAGGAGAAACAAGAGGACCAAGATGTGGGAAATATATGGAGTCAGATGAAGAAGTGCAATGGGAGGATGCCAAACACGAGGTGGGAGCAGGGGGATTTAGAGAAGGAAGAAGCTGAGCAAACCTTCCATCTGCTGCCATCCTTATTATGGTATTAGTTTTGTTTCCATCAATCACAAAAAAGTGCCTCACATAACAAACTATACAGCTGTTTTAGAAATTCCATGTAGGAGGGGCGCCTGGGTGGCTCAGTTGGTTAAGCGACTGCCTTCGGCTCAGGTCATGATCCTGGAGTCCCGGGATCGAGTCCCACATCGGGCTCCCTGCTCGGCAGAGGGTCTGCTTCTCCTTCTGACCCTCTTCCCTCTCGTGCTCTCTGTCTCTCATTCTCTCTCTCTCAAATAAATAAATAAAATCTTTAAAAAAAAAAGAAATTCCATGTAGGGTATCTTTTGGAGTAGCTTCTCAGAGAAATTATGAATGGATAAATTGCAAAAAAAAGCAATTAACTTCTCAGCTTTTAACATGGTGTTTCCCCCCAGTTAAATCTAGTATTCTGACTAAAGAAAATTTATCACCTATATTCAAATACAATAATATTCAAGTATAAATATAAATCACATTTCTAGGCATATTATTTTTATATAATCTGAAATTTGGGACCATATATATTTCTAATGACTCTTATGTCAAGGCAAGAGATGAGGATACAGAAATGTAAAAGGGAAAGTACTCAGTTTAGATCTGGCACGTTTCTAGTAAACAAAAAGAACATACCATGTCATATCCTTTTTCAAATAAGGCAAATTATTTAATAACTCACTAATCATGGGAACAAAAGAAAAAAAACTTCAAAATAAATGGTTCTTCTAACATCCTGGGTAATTTTTATTTTCTGACACTAGATATTGCTTACAGAACTGTTAATAACACTTTACTTCCTAAGGTTATATAGGAAGAGTGTTAGACTTGGGTTATGAACCAATTCTGCCATTTACATAACTATAAGCAAATCACATATACTCCATATTTATGTGTAATCAGGATAAAATGAAAAAAAATGTCTGGAAGCAATTTGAAAATTACAAAGGCTGGCTACATATTAATCAATATAATTAATACCGCTTATCTGTCTATCAGGGTGGTAGGAATTTGATTCCTCCCATCAATAATAATTTTTGCTATGGGGCATCTGGGTGGCACCGTTGGTTAAGCGTCCGACTCTTGGTTTCTGCTCAGGTCGTGATCTCAGGGTAGTGAGATAGAGCCCTGCAACTGGCTCTCTGCTCAGCATGGAATCTGCTTAAGGACTCTCTGCCCCTCCCCCCTGAGCTCTCTCTCCCTCAAATAAATAAATAAATAAATCTTTTTATTTTAAAAAAGAATAATTTTTGCTATCAGTTATATCTTACTTGGACGTACTAGTCCAGATATGATTCTTTCTGGTAGATCAACTATGAAGAGATGAGAATTAGTTGGGTCATGTGGAGTAGGTATTTCTATCAAGGGTATGCTTAAATGAATTTCTTAAATTGGAGCTTTAAAAACAAGAGATTAAACAAAAGTTGAAATCCTCATGCTAATACACCATGTGGTAAATGTAGATATAATGCAATTGGCATTTGTTTTTGCTTCCTGCAGACTGGACTCAATATAGGTCTTATATTCTGTAAGGTGGCCTGGAGGGGATAGAGAGAAAAGAATGAGGATAGCCAAGTATACATGCGGGGACTCTCTCTTGGGAAATGAGAAAACAAAAGGAGGGATACTGTGTCCTCAGTTTCTCCAGGCCCAATCTGCAGAGATTTGGCCCACAAAACAAGCACTGACAGGGGAATCATTCTCTTACTGTCCCAGTAGTATCAGCCCATAATAGAACCCAGAACCATCCTTGTACCCAGCATAAATTTGGAAACAGCATCCAAACCCTTGCAATTATTGGCATGTTAGCTGCACAGCCTTGCCCTGGATATTTCAGTAATTTATAATAAGACCCCCACCCCCACCACCATTTTACACAATTGAATTATTTGCCTACATTAACAAAAAAATATTTCTGGGGACTTGAAAGGAATTGGGTTAAAATTATATATTAATTGGTGAAGAATTAGCACTTCATTATATTGAATCTTCCAAACCATGAATATGGTTTGTTTCTCAATTACTGAAGTCTTCTTGGATTTTATTTATTTATTTTTTTAGTATTTTGTAGTTAAAGCATATAGATTCTGCACATTTATTTTTTGTTTTTTGTTTAATTTATACCTAAATATTTCTATTTTTTGGAGACATTACTGATAGATTTATTTTTATTTTTATTTTTTAAGATTTTATTTATTCATTTATTTGAGGGAGAGACAGAGAAAGAGCACGAGTGGGAGGAGGGGCAGAGGGAGAGGGAGAAGCAGTCTCCTTACTGAACAGGGAGTTCAATGCAGGGTGTGGGGCTTGATCCCAGGACCCTGAGATCATGACCTGAACTGACGGTAGATGTTTAACTGTTTGAGCCACCCAGGCACCCCGGATAGATTTTTTTTTAAACTTTGCTATAATTTTATACTGTTAGTATATAGAAATAAGACTGTTTTTGCATGCTGACCTTGTATTCTGCAACCTTTTTATACTTTACCCCACAAAGTTTGATATGCTGTTCCTTTATACAATTAGATTATTTCTAATTTTCTTGTGATTCTTTCTTTGACCTTTGAGTTATTTGAAATTTTTTTTTTCAATTTCAAAATATTTGGAGATATTCCAGATATTTTTCTGTTATTGATTTCTCTTTAATTCAGTTTTATACAGGAAACACACTCTGTATGATTTAAATCATTTAAAATTTATTGATTTTGTTTTATGGCCCAACGTACAATCTAACTTGGTGATGTTCCATGTACACTAAAAGAGTGTATTCTGCAGTTGTTGGGTGTAGTGTCTATAAATCTCAATTAGGGAATTTGCTTGGTAGTATTGTTCAAGTTTTCTAAATCTTTACTGATTTTATGTCTATTTGTTCTATCAAGTAATCATAGCAATTATTTGTATGGTTGACTTTATATTATATAAAGGGATTGGAACACCCCTTTGAAACAGCTTAGGCACTTATCCCACTAATTATCTATTTGTATATTATAGTACAATCATCTCAACTTCCTAGGTTTATGACCCCTTCCTTCTCCCATTTCAGTCAGCTAATTCTCAGCAGTGTGAAATGTATGTATTTAAAATAGAGTTTCCACTCACACTGGAATGTTTTTTACAATCTGCTCAAATTACATATAGTTCTTCTATTATGGCATTTAGCACAGTTTTCCTTACTTACATACTATTGTTAATACCATTTATTAGAATTTAAAGACTTCATGGTTAAAGAATGTGCATATCTTTTTTTTTTTTTAAGATTTTATTTATTTATTTGAGAGAGAGAGAATGAGAGAGAGCACATGAGAAGGTGGAGGGTCAGAGGGAGAAACAGACTCCCCGCCGAGCAGGGAGCCCGATGCGGGACTCGATCCAGGGACTCCAGGATCATGACCTGAGCCGAAGGCAGTCGCTTAACCGACTGAGCCACCCAGGCACCCGTGCATATCTTTTTTTTAAACATGTGCAGATCTCAAATTATCCCTACTTCACAGTGTCAAAAATATTGCTTAATTGAGACATAAATATAGGTCAAGTAGCAAAACCAGAATTGTCTAGGATTATGATCCTAGACTCAGGCAAAAGAGAGAGCTAAAGGTGGGAAAGTGAACTGTGGCATGTTAGAGTATTTAGCGAGCTCAATCCAGAAATATGAGGCAAAATTTAACTTGACTTATCAAACCTGTTTGTTTTAAAGTTAATTTTATTTATCAGAATATTAGTCTAAGACTGAAAGCATAGGTAGCATGGGCCACTAAACAAGGTATTGGATCCAAAATTCAGCCTGCCTATCTCCTGCAGGCTATCCAGTTCAGTTGAGGATGAGGTAGACAGGCAGTGAGTGTGGCAGAAAGTTTGGTAGTGTCAGTGCCTGAGTAGAAATAAGGACAGGGTTCAGGGCTAGGTGAAAAGGGGTTTGAATATCAAGCTACAATGTCTAACATATGGTGGCAGTTTAGACTATACTAAATGAATGAATGAATGAAAGAATGAATGGGTGATGAATGAGTAAATGAATATAATGCATGACCAATTAACAAGGCTATCATGACCTTGAACAGATGAACTTTAGATGTTCTATTTCCTCCCACTGGGATTCCCATGCAAAATAAGTATGCTCAGATGTCAGAATCAATTTTAAAAATGCTTTATAATTTTTTGTTTTGTTCCTCTTTGATCATAAAATAAACTTAAAAATTTTTTGATATATTCTTAGATTTGTATGTGTGTATGTATTATACCTAGGGGCAGAAAAAAATGACTAGAAACTATCCTCATTTAACTGGCATTATTAAGAAGACAAGTGCTTATACTATGTCTTATTAAATTGTTGTAGTTATATACACGTTCTAAATTCTTTTTTCCCAATTTCACAAGTCATAATATGGCATGGTTTAAAGCCTGTTATATCTCCTAAAGAAATATGAAAATTTCAGCATTTCTCAATTTAAGAAGATTTTGTAAACAGCTGTTTGGAGGCAAGGTTTTTCCCAAACAGTGTGACATGTTTCTCAAACAAAAAGACATTTCTGTCTTTGAAGTATTCTAACAAACTATTTTGTTTCTTTTGTAACCACTCTAGTATTTCATAGGTTTAAAATTAAGGCATTTTATGAGGTTTGATTTTACTATTTATCTAACATATACCATAGTTTTTTTCCACAGACTTCAGTGTACTTCTAAGCTAAGATATAAATACACACATTATAAAATATAGTCTTTTTAAATCATTATATTAAAATGTATGTTAAAAAGGGAGGAGGAGCTAAGATGTCAGAGTACTAGGAGGACACTAGGCTTGCTTCAGACCTCAAACACAGCTAGATAAATGTCAAATCATTCTGAATACCCAATAAATCAATCTGAGGACTGACAGAACAAACTGCACAATGAGGGAGAGAAGAGGCCAGCCACATCGTGGAAGGTAGGAGATGTGGAGATGTGGTTTTGGGGAGAAATGGACTGCAGGTGCTATAAAGGGGAGGGAGCCCTGGTTGAGGACAGAGGGGAGAGAGAGAGGAGCACACAGGGGATTGCATAAGGAAAACACTTTCCCAAGCCATTGACTGGGAAAATGAGAGGAGCTGATTTTTGTGAGTTTTTGTAACCAGCATGGCTCAAAGACTAGTTTTAGAGGTCTGTGGTGTGACTGGTATAGAGATCTAAAGGTCCTGCAGTGTTCCTGTGGAGAAGGCAGGCAGGTAGCCTGTGGACAGAGGATTACTTGGTACACCCTGGGAGAGCGGGGAGAGACAGTTCTCCCTTTTTGGAGCTCATCTGAGAGAGGTGGCATGTCTCTCCTGAGACAAAGGAGCTGGCTAGTGCCATTTCTCTCCCTCTCATCTCAGCATAAACTACAGTAAATACACAGCAACAACTCTGGCTGCTTAATCTGCTTACATCGAGCCCCACAACCCCATACCCCCCACACTTTGCTAGTACTGCTTTTCACTGGCAAGTGTGCCTGAGAACCAGCACAATGGGCCCCTCCCCCAGAAAACCAGCATGAAACCCTGCACCCACCATGTCTACTGACCATAGAGTTCTGCAAAGCTTCAATTCTAGTGGAAATGGTATCAGATCTCTTTTAGCAAGCAGACCAAAGTATGCCTTGTTAAAACTCACACACTCTGGCCAAGGTCCAAACACTCCCCACTGAGATGCAAGGAGGAACTCTGCAAAGGACTGACTTGAGGACTGAGCAGTCAAACACAGCAGTAGAGTGCGTGCAACATACACGAGAGATACTGCCTAAAGCACAAGGCCCTGGACAGTATATGATCTCTTCTCCATAAAGCCACTGCTCTCAGAAGCAGGAAACATAACAGACTTTCCTAACACACAGAAGAAGACAGAGACCTAGACAAAATGCTAAGACAGAGGAATTCACCCCAAAAGAAAAAACAAGAAAAGGTCATGGCCAGGGATCTAATCAAAACAGATATAAATAATATACCTTATCCAGAATTTAAAGCAATAATCATAAGGATACTAGCTGGGCTTAAGAAAAGCACAGAAGACACAAGGGAGATGCTTACCACATAGATAAGAGACTCAAAACTAGACAGGCTGAAATGAAAAATATAATAACCGAGATTCAAAACAAACTGGATGTAATGATCACAAGGATGGAAGAAGCAGAGGAATGAATAAGTAACTGATATAGAAGATAAAATTACGGAAAATAATGAAGATGAACAAAAGAGGGAAAGAAAAATCTTGGATCACAAAAGTAGACTTAGGGAACTCAGTGACTCCATAAAGCACAGTAACATCTGTATTATAGGAGTCCCAGAAGAAGAAAAGAGGGAAATTGGGGTACAAGGTTTACTTGAGGAAATTATAGCTAAAAAGCTTCTCTAATCTAGGGAAGGAAACAGATATCCAAATTCAGGAGGTACAGAGAACTCCCATCATAATCAACAAAAGCAGGCCAACACCAAGACATACTATATTCAAATTTGCAAAACATATAAATAAAGAAAAAAATCCTAAAAGCAGCAAGACAAAAGAAGTCCCTAACTTACAAGACAAATAAGGTTAGCAGCAGATCTCTCCATAGAAATTTGACAGGCCAGAAGTGTGGCATGATATATTCAACATGCTGAATGTGAAAAATATGCAGGCAAGAATATTCTATCCAGCAAGGCTATCATTTAGAATAGGAGAGATAAAGAGTTTCCCAGATAAACAGAAACTAAAGGAATACATGACCACTAAACCAGCCCTTCAAGAAATATTAAAAGGGACTCATGAATGGGAAAGAAAGACCAAAAGTGACAAAGACTAGAAAGGAATGGATAAAATCTCCAAAAACAATGACTTTACAGGTAAAACAATGACACTAAATACATATCTGTCAATAATCACTCTGAATGTAAATGGACTAAATGCTCCCATCAAAAGATAGGGTATCATGATGTAATGTATGGGGATTAACATAAGAATAAAATTAAAAAAAAAATCTATCAGAAGATACCATTTTAATGCAAAAAAAAAAAAAGATAGGGTATCAGAATGAATTAAAAAAACAAGAACTATCTATATGCTGCCTACAAGAGACTCATTTTAGGCCTAAAGACAACTGCATATTGAAAGCAAGAGGATGAAGAACCATCTATCATGCTAATAGATGTCAAAAGAAAGCCAGAATAGCCATACTTATATCAGACAAATTAAATTTTAAACCAAAGCGTGTAACAGGAGATGAGGAAGGGTACTATATCATAATAAAGGGATCTATCCAACAAGAAGATATAACAATTTTAAATATTTATGCCCCCAGTTTGGGAGCACCCAAATATATAAAACAATTAATAACAAACATAAAGAAACCCATTGGTAATAATACAATAATAGTAGGGGACTTTAATATCCTACTTACAACAGTGAACAGATCATCTAAGCAGAAAATCAGCAAGGAAACAATGGCTTTGAATGACACACTGACCAGATAGACTTAACAGGTATATTCAGAACATTTTCATTCTAAGGCAGCAGAATACACATTCTTTTCGAGTGCACATGGAACATTCTCCAGAATAGATCATATACTGTGTCACAAATCAGGCCTCAACAAATACAAAAAGGTTGCGAATATACCATGCATATTTTCTGACCACAACACTATGAAACTTGAAGTCAACCACAAGAAAAAATTTGGAAAGACCAAATATGGAGGTTAAAGAACATCCTACGAAAGATGAATGGGTTAACCAGAAATTAAAGAAAAAATAAATGAAAAATACATGGAAACAAATGAAAATGAAAATATGAGAGTCAAAAGCCTTTGGGGATGCAGCAAAGGCACAAAGGCAGTCATAACAGGGAAGTATATAGCAATACAGGCTTTCCTTAAGAAGCAAGAAAAGTCTCAAATATACAACCTAACCTTGCACCTAAAGAAGCTAGAAGAACAGCAAATGTAGCCTACAGCCAACAGAAGAAGGGAAATAAAGATTGGGGCAGAAATAAATGATATAGAAACAAATAAACAAAAACCAGTAAAACAGATCAATGAAACTAGGAGCTGGTTCTTTGGAAGAATTAATAAAATTGATAAACCCCTAGCCAGACTTAATGAAAAAAAAAAAAAAAAAAAAAAGGACCCAAATAGATAAAATCACAAAGGAAAGAGGAAAGATCACAACCAACGCTACAGAAATATTAACAATCATAGGTGAATATTGTGAAAAATTACATGCCAACAAACTGTGCAATCTGGGAGAAATGGATCAACCCCTAGAAACATAAAAACTACCATAATTGAAACAGGAAGAAATAGAAAACTTGAACAGACAGATAACCAGCAAAGAAATTGAATCAGTAATAAAAAATCTCCCAACAAACAAAAATCCAGGGCCAGATGGCTTCCCAGGGGAATGCTACCAAACAGTTAAAGAAATGTTAATACCTATTTTTTCTCAAACTTTCAAAAAAAAAAAATAGAAAAGGAAGGAAAACTTCCAAAATAATTCTACAAGGCCAGCATTACCTTGATTCCAAAACCAGACAAAGAATCCACTAAAAAAGAGATCTATAAGCCAATATCTCTGACAAACATGGATGCAAAAATTCTCAATAAAATGCTAGCAATTTGAATCTAATAGTACATTAAAAGTATCATTCACCATGATCAAGTGGGATTTCTTCCTGGGTTGCAACAGTGGTTCAGTATTTTAAAATCATTCATTGAGAGACACAACATTAATAAAAGAAAGGATAAGAACAATATGATTCTCTCAATAGATGCAGAAAAAGCATTTGAGTACAGCAGTCATTCTTGATAAAAACGCTCAAAAGAGAAGGGATAGAGGGACATTACCTCAACATCATAAAGGCCATATATGAAAAACCCACAGCTAATTTCATCTTCAATGGGGAAAAATGAGAGCTTTCCTCTATGGTCAGGAACAAAACAGTGATGTCCACCCTCACCACTGTTATTTAATATAGTACTGGAAGTCCTAGCCTCAGCAATCCAAAGACAAAAAGAAATAGGGCATCCACATTGGCAAGGAAGAAGTCAAACTTTCACACTTTGCAGATGACATGATACTCTATGTAGAAAACCTGAAAGACTACACCAAAAAACTGCTAGAGCTAATACACCAATTCAACAAAGCCACAATATATAAAACCAATGTGCAGATATCTGTTGCACTTCTATATGCCAATAATGAAGCAGCAGAAAAAGAAATCAAGGAATCAATCCCATTTGCAATTGCTCCAAAAACCGTAAGATACCTAGTAATAAATCTAACTAAAGATGTAAAAGATCTGTACTCTCAAAACTTTAAAACACTTATGAAAGAAACTGAAAGAAATGGAAAAAACATCCCATGCTCACTGGATTGGAAGATCAAACACTGTTAAAATGTCTATACTACCTAAAGCAATCTACACATTTAATGCAATTCCTATCAAAATATCACCAGCATTTTTCACAGAGCTAGAACAATCCTAAAATTTGTATGGAATCACGAAAGACCCTCAATAGTCAAAGCAATCTTGAAAAAGAAAAGCAAACCTGGAGGCATCATGATTCTTATCTTCAAGCTATATAACAAAGTTGTAGTGATCAAGACAGTATGGTGCTGGCACAAAAACAGACACATAGATCAATGGAACAGAACCCAGAAATGGACCCCCAACTATATGGTCAACTAATCTTCAACAAAGCAGGAAAGAATATTCAACGTAAAAAAGACAGTCTCTTCAACAACTGGTGTTGGGAAAACGGGACAGCCACATGCAGAAGAATGAAACTGGACCACTTTCTTATACCATATACAAAAACAAATTCAAAATGGATGAAAGACCTAAATGTGAGTCAGAAAACCATCAAAACCCTGGAGGAGAACACAGGCAGCAACCGCTTGGACCTTGGCTGTAGCAACTTCTTACTAAACATGTCTCTGAAGGCAAGGGAAACAAAAGAAACAAATGGACTACTGGGATTTCATCAAGATAAAAAGCTTCTGCACAGTGAAGGAAACAATCAACAAAACTAAAAGGCAACCTTTGGAATGGGAGAAGATATTTACAAATGACATATCTGATAAATGTTTAGTATCCAAAATCTATAAAGAACTTATCAAACTCATTACCCAAAAAACAAATAATCCAGTTAATGGGCAAAAGACATGAATAGACATTTTTCCAAAAAAGATAAACAGATGGCTAACAGGCATATGAAAAGATGCTCAACATCACTCATCATCAGGGAAATACAAATCAAAACCACAATGAGATATCACCTCACACTTGTCGGAAGGGCTAAAATTAACAACTAAGGAAATAACAGATGCTGGAAGGGAAGCAGAGAAAGGGGAACCCTCTTACACTGTTGGTGGGAATGCAAACTGGTACGGCCACTCTGGAAAACAGTATGGAGGTTCCTCAAAAAGATAAGAAAAAGAACTACACTGTGATCCAGCTATTGCTCTACTAGGTACTTACCCAAAGGATACAAAAGTACTGATTCAAAGGGATACATTAATCTAGGTGTTTATAGTGGTATTATCAATAATAGCCAAATTGGAAAGAGCCCAAATGTCCATTGACTGGTGAATGGATAAGGAAGCTGTGATTATATATATATATATATATATATATATATATATATATATATACACACAATGGAATATTTATCAGCCATAAAAAAGGAATGAAATCTTGCTATTTGCAAAAATGTGAATGGAGCAAGAGAGTATTGTGCTAAGTGAAGTAAGTCCATCAGAAAAAGACAAATACCATATGATTTCACTTATGTGGAATTTAAGAAACAAAACAAATGAACAGAGGGGGAATAAAAAAGAGAGAGCAGCAAAGCATAAAACAGACACTTATGTATAGAGAATGAGGGTTGTTGGAGGAAGTTGGGCAGGGGATGGGCTTAATAGGTGATGGCATTAAGGAGTACACTTGTGATGAGCACTAGGTGTTGTATGTAAGGGATGAATCACTAAATCCCTATACCTGAAACTAATATTACACTATATGTTAACTAACTGGAATTTATATAAAAACTTGAAACTTAAAAAAAAAATAAAAATAAATTAAAAATTAAAAATTAGGGGCGCCTGGGTGGCTCAGTCGTTAAGCGTCTGCCTTCGGCTCAGGTCATGATCCCAGGGTCCTGGGATCGAGTCCCACATCGGGCTCCCTGCTCCGCGGGAAGCCTGCTTCTCCCTCTCCCACTCCCCCTGCTTGTGTTCCTGCTCTCGCTATCTCTCTCTCTGTCAAATAAATAAATAAAATCTTAAAAAAAAAAATTAAAAATTAAAAAAAAGAAAAAGAAAAAGAAAAAGAAATAATAAGGACAAGATAATGCTGTCTGGCAACAGTTTTTGTAAAATTACCCTAGGATATGGAAATATATCTAGCCTATATATTTCTGTGTATGTTCATCATTGCTATAGAATCAACAGAGAATTATATGGCTATTTTTGGAAACTTTAATATAAAGCAATTCTGTGATATTTCCAGAAATATAACAACTGCATAGTTGGGGGAGAAGAAATGGGAAAAAACTTATCTTTCACTATTACCATTTTATTTCTTCTGAATTCTGTAATGTATATATATATATATATATATATATATAATTATTCAAAAAATTCTTAAAGTATGTTAAATATATATATATCTTTACAAATATATAAGATAGAATTGAATATTTTATTATTAACTAAATTAATATAAAACATGTCAGAGAAATAAAATAGTGAGAACAATATAGTTTAGCTAGTCTTATCTACTCATCGGTCCTTTGCATATTTCTGCTCCAGGGCTCATATTTGCTCATCTTAGAATGAATGCCTTCCAGGGCCCTGGGCAATCCAAATTCTACTCAACCTTAAAGGCCTATCTCTAACCCTGCCTTCTTTGTTATGTCTTCCCCTGTCACCCCAGAAAAAGTAAGGACCTTTTCTCTATATTCCCACAGGACTACAAAGCCTCACTATTTTCTCTTAGTGCCTACTACTTCCTGCTTTGTATTTATCATCATAGTTTATTGAATAACATGTCCACATTATCTTTTAATGCAGAAAGACAACTCCTTTTCTTCATTTCTCTTTACAGAAAGAGAAGTTGCTAATTTGATTTATCAGCATCCAGGACATTAAACACAGCAGATTCACTAGCATGTAGGCCAACACATGTTGGAGGGTCAAAGCCATGTGTAACTTCACTGTTTCCCTAAGTCCTGAGCTCATGAAAATATGAAGATATGGACTGCCCTCAGCAGCCTCTGCCATTTCCCTGTCTGGCTCTCTTTTCTCTTTTACTTGTTAAAATTGATTACTAGAATGATTTCCTAGTAATGAGAGTACCTTTTTGGTTTTGGTACCCTCTCTCTTTATTTCCTCTCTCTTTTCTCACACACCCTAGAGGGCTAATTATTGTTCCAGTTTGCATCCAGTCAGAACTTTGCATCATCCAGCTCCTAGATTCTGTCCACTTGATTTGGTGCTTTTATGCATAGCTCCGTGGGGTAATTTAATTGGGAGAAAGTGATTCACAATGCAAAATTCAGGTTTATATGAATCTTCTACCAAAATAAATAATATAAATTATTATCAAAGCCTACTGACACTACAAAAAATTGGGTTTATCCTTGCAAATAGATTAGGCAATCTTTGGATACAAGGATGGTTTTATAAACTGTTTTTATTTTATTTTTGTAAGATGATTTAATAATTTATGGAATTATTTTCAGTAGCATCAAAAACATACTGAGAACTTATACTACTTAGTATCACAGGTTTTAATAAATCAAAGTTGTTTTTTTTCCAAAAATTTTTCAGACACAGAGATTTAATTACAAAGATAGTATACTTAAAAGCCCTTTGTGTTAAACAGAAAAATAAAAAATAATAACTCGTTGACATGGCTATGAAGAACGCACTTCTTCATGTATTCATTCAACAAATGCTTTTTGAAGATCTCCTTCTTTCTACACAATATTCTAAGCAGTGGGACCTTCAGTATAATTCTGATAAACTCTTCTTCTCATAAAGCTCTCATTCTTGTGTTTGTGTGCATGAGACAATAAGAAAATATTTAAGATATCTTACTGTAGTAAGTACAATAAACAAAAATAAAAGTAGCACAATATGCTATCTAAGTAGGTAGTCAGGAAGTTCTTTCTGATAAGGTGATTCATAAGCAGAGATTTGAATGAAGTGAGGGAATAGGCCATGTGTATATCTGAGGAAGTGACTTCCAGATGCGACAGGGTTGCTGAGCCATAGGCTTATTTGGAGGTGAAGCAGAGAGGCCAGTGGCATCTGGACTGAAGAGAGGGTCTGGGAGAAGAGCAACAGATGGAGTCAGAGGCCTTAGAACCATGGGGAGGATGTGGGTTTCTTTCTCCCTCTACTTGCTTCACCAAAACTATATTGAAGTCACCTTAAAACATTTGTGATTCCATGGAGCATAGTTTTAAAATGACTGACAGTGATATAATTAAAATTTGATATAATTAAGTTTTAAAATTCTCTTAGATCTATTTTAGGAGTATGTAATTAAATAGTAATATGATTAAATATTTTAGTTAACATTTATTACTAGTTTCTTGTTTTGTAACAAACATTGGGGAGGATGTGGAGAAAGGGGAAAACTCTTACACTGTTGGTGGGAGTGCAAACTGGTACAGCCAGTCTGGAAAACGGTATGGAGGTTCCTCAAGAAGTTAAAAACAGAGCTACCCTATGACCCAGCAATTGCACTACTAGGTAGTGATCCAAAGGGGCACCTGTACCCCAATGTTCATAGCAACAATATCTACAATAGCCAGACTGTGGAAAGAGCCAAGATGTCCCTGGACAGATGAATTGATAAAGAAGATGCGGTATTTTTATACAATGGAATATTACTCACTATCAGAAAGGATGAATACTTACCATTTACACTGATGTGGACAGAACTGGGAGGGTATTATGCTGAGTGAAGTAAGTCAAATGGAGAAAGACAATTATCTATGTCTTCACTCATATGTGGAATATAAGAAACAGGGCAGAGGACCATTGGGGAGGGAGGGAAAACTGAATGGGAAGTCATCAGAGAGGGACAAAAACCATGAGAGACTCTTAATTATAGGAAACAAACTTTGGGTTGCTGGAGGGGAGGCGGGTGGGGGGATGGGGTAACTAGGTGATGGGCATTAAGGAGAGCACATGATCTGAGGAGCACTGGGTATTCTATGCAACTGATAAATTACTGAACACTACATCTGAAACTAATGGTGTACTATAAATTAGCTAATTGAATTTAGATAAAAATTTTTAAAAATAATAAAAAATAAAACCACTGTTCAAAAAAAAAAAAATTCTTGTTTTGTGTCAGTGTCCTGAGAGTGTGACATATATATTCCTAATGTTTGAAAATTTTCAATATTAATTTTTTGCCCTAGGACATTATCACTTTATCACACTTGTAACTGTTCTATAGATATTTGAAGATAATATATACAATTTGTTTTTTGGGTAGAAAGTTTGATATCTTGTCATTATGTATTATATTTAAAGTCTGAATTTTTATTTATCTTTTTGATCTGTTGAGGACTTAAAAGATAGAACATTATTATACGAACATCATTATTTTGATGATGGTAGTTTTCCCAATGTTACCTTATACAAATATTGCTTTTTTTTTTTAATGCTATCTTACTCTGGCATTTGATGCTTGCTGGCTTAGATGATGTCATGTAACTTCTAAGGTCAAAGTTTCTAGAGCCTGAGTCAATGGATTCAATTCATAGCTCTACCAATTGCTGGTTACATGGCAAAGCAAGTTCCTTAATTTATCTATCTCAGGTTCCTCATTCATAAAATGGGTATAATAGCAATAATCCCTAACTGATAGGCTACTGGTGAGAGTTACCTGAGCAGCCACTTACAAGTATTTAGAATAATGCCTGGCATATAGGAAGTCTGAGTAAGCACTGGCTTATAGTAAAAATTATCTTCTTGGAATTGAATATTCATATTAATAACATATATGAACTTAGTATTATCTTCTTTTGTTTCTATCATTCTCTGTTTCATTCACATGTTTACTGACTTCTTTTTTAAATTTCTTTTTTTAAAGTTTTTATTTAAATTCCAGTTAGTTAACATACAGTGTAATATTAGTTTTGGGTGTACAACAGGTATACAACACTTCCATAAATCACCCAGTGCTCATCACAAGTGTACTCCTTAATCCCCATTACCTATTTAATGCATCCTCCCACCCACCTTCCCTCTGGTAACTAGCAGTTTCTTCTCTATAGTTAAGAGTCTGTTTCTTGGTTAGCCTCTCTCTCTCTTTTTCCCTTTGCTCATTTGTTTTGTCTCTTAAGTTCCACATATAAGTGAAATCATATGGTATTTGTCTTTCTCTGACTGACTTATTTTGCTTAGCATAATACTCTCTGGCTCCATCCATGTCATTGCAAGTGGCAAGATTTCATTCTTTTTTATGGATGAGTAATATTCCATTGTACATATATACCACATCTTTACCAATTCAGTAAAGTCAAAGGATACAAACGATGTACAGAAATCTGTTGTATTTCTATGCACCAATAATGAAGCAGCAGAAAGAGCAATTAAGGAATCAATCCCATTTGCACCCAAAACAAGATACCTAGGAATAAACTTCACCAAAGAGATGAAAGACATATACTCTGAAAACTATAAGACATTGATGAAGGAAATTGAAGATGACACAAAGAAATAGAAAGACATTCCGTGCTCATAAGTTGGAAGAACAAACATTGTTAAAATTTCTATACCACCCAAAGCAATCCACACATTTAATGCAATCTCTATCAAAATATCACCAACATTTTTCACAGAGCTAGAACAAACAATCCTAAAATTTGTATGGAACCACAAAAGACCTCAAGTAGCCAAAGCAACCTTGAAAAGAAAGAGCAAAGCTGGAGGTATCACGATTCTGGACTTCAAGTTATATTACAAAGCTATAGTGATCAAGACACGATGGTACTGGCAGAAAAATAGACGCACAGATCAATGGAACAGAATAGAGAGCCCAGAAATGAACTCACAACTCTATGGTCAATTAATCTTCAACAAAGCAGGAAAGAATGTCCGATAGAAAAAAAGAGAGTCTCGAGGAGAGGGGAAAGATGGCGGAGGAGTAGGGGACCCTATTTCAACTGGGCCCAGAATTGAGCTGGATAACTACCAGACCACTCTGAGCACCCACGAAACCAGCCTGAGATGTAAGAAGATCTGGATCTCTACAAACAGAATATCGCAGGCAGTTGGTTTTGAGGTACGAAGCAGAGAGCCGTGATCCTGCGGGCAGATATCGGAGGATAAACGGCAGCGGGAGGCTGCCTGGACATGGGATCCTACACTGCCGGTGAGTGACAGCCTCGCGCACTGCGGAGGGGCACAGACTCACAGACTGGTAGCATCAGGAAAGAACTTTAGGGCAGCCCCCGGGGTGGAAAACCAGACCGGCAGGGTTGCGCACACGCGAACTGCAGCCCCCCCCCCGAAACCGGAGTGACGGTCGCGCGTATGCGAACTGCAGCCTCCGAGACGGAAACCCGGTGCACTGGGGTCGTGCCGGTGAACTGCAACCCCCGGGGTGGAAACCCCAAGCGGCGGAGTCGCGCGCACTCGTGAATTGGGAGGGGCTGGCGGTTTTAGAAGCACAAAGGGCAGAGACGTGCCCCGACCTGGAGGCAGGACTGGGAGCGCTGCGGAGGGGCGCACAACCCAGGACGCTGCAGTTTATAGCAGCACGGACAGAAACGGAGACGGTGTGGCCTGGAGAGCTCACTGAAGAACAGACTGCGGTCTCTGCTCTGAGGCAGAGGGTTGGAAACGGTCTCTTCTGCTCTGACTCAAGGAAGAGACGCGGAAAGCCGCCAGGGAAAGGTGCCAGAGAACAAAAGCCCCAAAGACGATTCCCACTGAACCCATCCCCTGCCACAGGGGCGCAGGGCAACTCCACCCAAACAGGGTTGCCTGGGTAACAGCGCGCAGGCCCCTCCTGCAGAAGACAGCCTGGGAAAACAAGAGGCCAGCAACCCTAAGGTCCCAAGAAAACAGGTGCATCTTGCTTGGGTTCTGGTCAATAATTTGGACTCTGTACATTCCCTCAAACACCCATCAACAGAATGACTAGGAGGAGGAGCCCCCAAAATAGAAAAGACTCAGAGACTATGACTTATGCTGCAGATTTACAAATGGATGCAGATATAACCAAGATGTTGGAGATGGAATTCAGGCTAGCAATTGTGAAGACAATGGCTAGAATGGAGAAATCAATTAATGGCAACATAGAGTCTCTAAGGGCAGAAATAAAAGGTGAATTGGCAGAACTTAAAAATGCTATCAATGAGATCCAATCCAGTCTAGATAATCTAACAGCTAGGGTAACTGAGACAGAAGAGAGAATAAGCGACCTAGAAGACAGTATAATAGATAAAAAGGGAAAAGAGGAGGCCAGGGAAAAACAACTCAGAATCCATTAAAATAGAATCAGAGAAATAAGTGACACCATGAAGCATTCCAATGTCAGAATAATTGGAATCCCGGAGGGAGTGGAGAGAGAGAGGACTAGAAGATGTATTTGAGCAAATCGTAGCTGAGAACTTCCCTAATCTGGGGAATGAAACAAACATTCGAGTCCTAGAGGCAGAGAATACACCTCCTAGGATCAAGGAAAACAGGCCAACACCCCGGCATGTAATAGTAAAACTTGCAAATCTTAGAACCAAGGAAACCATCTTAAGAGCAGTTGGGGGAAGAGATTCCTTATGTACAGAGGGAGGAACATCAGAATAACGTCAGACCTATCCACAGAGACCTGGCAAGCCAGAAAGGCCTGGCAAGACATATTCAGAGTACTAAATGAGAAGAACATGCAGCTGAGAATACTTTATCCGGCAAGGCTTTCATTTAGAATGGATGGAGAGATGCAGAGCTTCCATGACCGGCAGAAATTGAAAGAATATGTGACCACTAAGCCGGCCCTGCAAGAAATATTAAGGGGGGTTCTATAAAAGGAGAAAGACCCCAAGAGTGATCTACAACAGAAATTTACAGGGACAATCTATAAAAACAACGTCTTCACAGGCAACATGATGACAATTAATTCATATCTTTCAATAATCACTCTCAATGTGAATGGCCTAAATGCTCCCATAAAACGGCACAGGGTTGCAGGTTGGATAAAAAGACAATACCCATCCGTATGCTGTCTACGAGAGACTCATTTTGAACCTAAAGATACATCCAGACTGAAAGTGAAGGGATGGAGATCCATCTTCCATGCCAGTGGACCTCAAAAAAAAGCTGGGGTAGCAATTCTTATATCAGACAAATTAGATTTTAAACTAAAGTCTGTAATAAGAGACACAGAAGGATGCTATATCATTTTTAAAGGGTCTATCCAATAAGATCTAACAATTGTAAATATCTATGCCACCAACATGGGAGAAGCCATATACATAAGCCAACTGTTAACCAAAATAAAGAGTCATATTGATAACAATACGTTAATTGTAGGAGACCTCAATACTCCACTCTCAGCAATGGACAGATCATCTAAGCAGAAAATCAACAAGGAAACAAGAGCTTTGAATGATACATTGGACCAGATGGACCTCATAGATATTTACAGAACATTCCACCCTAAAACAACAGAATACTCCTTCTTCAGCACACATTGAACTTTCTCCAGAATAGACTATATACTGGGTCACAAATCAGGTCTCAACCGATACCAAAAGATTGAGATTATTCCCTGCATATTCTCAGACCACAATGCTCTAAAACTGGAACTCAATCACAAGAAAAAATTTGGCAGAAATTCAAACACTTGGAAGCTGAAGACCACTCTGCTCAAGAATGTTTGGGTCAACCAAGAAATCAAAGAAGAACTTAAACAATTCATGGAAATCAATGAGAACGAAAACACATCGGTCCAAAACCTATGGGATATTGCAAAGGCAGTCCTAAGGGGGAAATACATAGCCATCCAAGCCTCACTCAAAAAAATAGAAAAATCCCGAATTCACCAACTAACTCTACACCTTAAAGAACTAGAGAAAAAGCAACAAACAGCACCTAAGCCACGCATTAGAAGAGAAATAATTAAAATTAGAGCAGAAATCAATGAATTAGAAACCAGAAACACAGTAGATCAGATCAACGAAACTAGAAGTTGGTTCTTTGAAAGAATTAATAAGATTGATAAACCACTGGCCAGACTTATCCAAAAGAAGAGAGAAAGGACCCAAATTAATAAAATTATGAATGAAAGGGGAGAGATCACGACTAACACCAAGGAAATAGAAACAATTATTAGAAATTATGATCAACAACTATATGCCAATAAACTGAGCAATCTGGATGAAACGGAGGCCTTCCTGGAAACCTATAAGCTGCCAACACTGAAACAGGAAGAAATTGACAACCTGAATAGGCCAATAACCAGTAACGAGATTGAAGCAGTGATCAAAAACAAAAATCCAGGGCCTGATGGATTCCCTGGGGAATTCTACCAAACATTCAAAGAAGAAATAATACCTATTCTACTGAAGCTGTTTCAAAAAATAGAAACAGAAGGAAAACTTCCAAACTCATTCTATGAGGCCAGCATTACCTTAATTCCCAAACCAGGCAAAGACCCCATCAAAAAAGAGAATTTCAGACCGATATCCCTGATGAATATGGATTCCAAAATCCTCAACAAAATCCTAGCTAATAGGATCCAACAATACATTAAAAGGATCATCCACCATGACCAAGTGGGATTTATCCCTGGGATGCAAGGGTGGTTCAACATTTGCAAATCAATCAATGTGATAGAACACATTAATAAGAGGAGGGAGAAGAACCATATGGTCCTCTCAATTGGTGCAGAAAAAGCATTTGACAAAATACAACATCCTTTCCTGATTAAAACTCTTCAGAGTATAGGGATAGAGGGAACATTCCTCAAGCTCATAAAATCCATCTATGAAAAACCCACAGCAAATATCATCCTCAATGGGGAAAAGCTGAGAGCCTTTCCCTTAAGATCAGGAACATGTCAAGGGTGCTCACTCTCACCACTGTTGTTCAACATAGTACTAGAAGTCCTAGCAACAGCAATCAGACAACAAAAAGAAACAAAAGGTATTCAAATTGGCAAAGAAGAAGTCAAACTCTCTCTTTTCTCAGACGACATGATACTTTATGTGGAAAACCCAAAAGACCCCACCCCCAAATTACTAGAACTCATCCAGCAATTCACTAATGTGGCAGAATACAAAATCAATGCACAGAAATCAGTTGCTTTCTTATACACTAACAACGCAACTGTAGAAAGAGAAATTAAAGAAACGATTCCATTTACAATAGCACCAAAAACCATAAGATACCTCGGAATAAACCTAACCAAAAAGGTAAAGGATCTATACTCTAGGAACTACAAAACACTCATGAAAGAAATTGAAGAAGACACAAAAAGATGGAGAAATATTCCATGCTCATGGATCGGAAGAATAAACATTGTTAAAATGTCTATGCTCCCCAGAGCAATCTATACCTTCAATGCCATCCCAATCAAAATTCCAATGACATTTTTCAAAATGCTGGAACAAACAATCCTAAAATTTGTATGGAATCAGAAAAGACCCCAAATCGCCAAGGAGATGTTGAAAAAGAAAAACAAAGCTGGGGGCATCACGTTGCCCGATTTCAAGCTATATTACACAGCAGTGATCACCAAGACAGCATGGTACTGGCACAAAAACTGACATACAGACCAATGGAACAGAATAGAGAGCCCAGATAGGGACCCTCAACTCTATGGTCAAATAATCTTTGACAAAACACTACTTTTCAGCTGTGTTAACTATTGGTGATAAACAATAGCAGGCATGCGTTCTACTAATTTTGAATGGCTTCCCAGAATGGAGGGCCTGTCAGTCAATACTACTGAATACTAAAAGATGAATACAATGCAATGGAAAAAAGACAGTCTCTTCAATAAATGGTGCTGGGAAAATTGGACAGCCACATGCAGAAGAATGAAACTCGACCATTCTCTAACACCACTCACAAAGATAAACTCAAAGTGGATGAAAGATCTCAATGTGAGACAGGAATCCATCAAAATCCTAGAGAAGAACATAGGCAGTAACCTCTTTGACATCGGCCACAGCAACTTCTTTCAAGATACATCTCCAAAAGCTAGTGAAACAAAAGCAAAAATGAACTTTTGGGACTTCATCAAGATAAAAAGCTTCTGCACAGCAAAGGAAACAGTCAACAAAACAAAGAGGCAACCCACAGAATGGGAGAAGATATTTGCAAATGACACTACAGATAAAGGGCTAGTATCCAAAATCTATAAAGAACTTCTCAAACTCAACACCCAAAAAACAAATAATCAAGTCAAAAGTGGGTAGAAGAGATGAACAGACACTTCTCTGAAGAAGACATACAAATGGCTAACAGACACATGAAAAAATGTTCATCATCATTAGCCATCAGGGAAATCCAAATCAAAACCACACTGAGATACCACCTTATACCAGTTAGAATGGCCAAAATGGACAGGGAAAGAAACAACAAATATTGGAGAGGTTGTGGAGAAAGGGGAACCCTCTTACACTGTTGGTGGGAACGCAAGTTGGTACAGCCACTTTGGAAAATAGTGTGGAGGTTCCTCAAAAATTTAAAAATAGAGCTACCCTATGACCCAGCAACTACTGGGTATTTACCCCAAAGACACAGATGTAGTGAAAAGAAGGGCCATATGCACCCCAATGTTCATAGCAGCAATGTCCGCAATAGCCAACCTGTGGAAAGAGCCGAGATGCCCTTCAACAGATGAATGGATAAAGAAGATGTGGTCCATATATACAATGGAATATTACTCAGCCATCAGAAAAGATGAATACCCAACTTTTACATCAACATGGATGGGACTGGAGGAGATTATGCTAAGTGAAATAAGTCAAGCAGAGAAAGTCAATTATCATATGGTTTCACTTATTTGTGGAACATAAGGAATAACATGGAGGACATTAGGAGAAGGAAGGGAAAAATGGGCGGGGGGAATTGGAGGGAGAGATGAACCATGAGAGACTATGGACCTGAGAAACAAACAGGGTTCTAGAGGGGAGGGGGGAGGGGGGATTGGTTAGCCCGATGATGGGTATTAAGGAGGGCACGTACTGCATGGAGCACTGGGTGTTATACGAAAACAATGGATCGTGGATCACTACATCAAAAACTAATGATGTATTGTATGGTGCCTAACATAATATAATAAAATTAAAAACTACAAAAAAAAAAAGATAGTCTCTTCAACAAACAGTGTTGGGAAAGCTGGACAGTCACATGCAGAAGAATGAAAGTGGGCTACTTTCTTACACCACACACAAAAATAAAATCAAAATGGATGAAAGACCTGAATGTGAAACATGTTTATTGACTTACTAATTTTAATTACTAGACGGAATATTTTAGAGATGTTTGCAGGAAGGAAAGGTAACTTAGCCAGGGACAGACTGGGTATAGATTTCCTGACTCCCAAACTCTTTTGTTTTTATTGTATATATGTACATGCATACACTCATATGTATTTAATGTTGTATAAGCTCACCTTGTTGCTCCTCTTGCACTCTGGTAATAGATGAGCTATATTTTACAAAACTCAAGATTTCCAGCACTTGGATGATGCATTCTCCTAGTTTTTTGTGGAGATATCTATTTTCTCTTTTCCTTATCTTTTTCCGTCGTAAAGACAAATTTTATTCAGAGAGTAAAATTCACAGGCCTGATCAGTATCTTGAACTTGTAAGTAACTTACATGTGATTTCTGAGGTTCCACTAGACAAGGTCCTGATATGTGGTTTTTACACACTGATACATGTTATCGCTGGTCAGGTCTAAGTGTTATTCTGTGGAGGGTGTTTCAGCTGTGTTAACTATTGGTGATAAACAATAGCAGGCATGTGTTCTACTAATTTTGAATGGCTTCCCAGAATGGAGGGCCTGTCAGTCAATACGACTTAGAAAATATTTTTCTTCTAGTCTGTTCAGAGACAGATTAATCTCCTTAGGTATTGCAACAAACTGTTGGAGATGGGAAGCAGTCACAAAATACAGGCAAAAAAACCTTGATCACTGAATAGATACTTAGCATTTTTGTTGTAGTTGTACTATGTTGCTTAGCACTGTGAAGGGTTGGAATACGACTAGTTTGGAGAGTAGTTTGGATTAATTAAGATTTAAGGATCAAATTCAGAGAATTATTTTCACTACACATATGAGGAATTTTTTTAGTAAAAAGATTGCTTAATATTTGACTGTCAGAAAGCAACATTTATTAAACATCCAATATAGGTAAAATATGGCAGAGCATTAAAAAGGAATTAGAAGTCATGCCACAAACAAAGCACATTATTAGCTGACATAGATCTATGTAATAGAATTAATTATTTTGGAATTTTTTAAAATAGAAAATATTAGCTATTTCTAAATAGGGAACCAAAATACTATAATTAGAAGGTACTGAATTATCTACACATTTCAGTATTGGCCTTTAAAGTCAATGGAACAGACACTTATTAAAGGAAAAATACACCTTCCATTGTTATGAAAATCTTTATTCATTAAAAGACAATCTAAATTTTTATTGCAAAATATAATCTTTATTATATTGTGTTGGATGTGATATATGTAAAGTGTGTGATAGATTGATAACTGATAAACACTAGAGAATGGCTTTTATTTGTTTTACATTTTTAAAATATGCTAGATTGGGGCGCCTGGGTGGCTCAGTTGTTAAGGGTCTGCCTTCGGCTCAGGTCATGATCCCAGGGTCCTGGGATCAAGCCCCACATTGGACTCCCTGCTCCACTGGAAGCCTGCTTCTCCCTCTCCCACCCCCCCGCTTGTGTTCCCTCTCTCACTGTGTCTCTCTCTGTCAAATAAATAAATAAAATCTTAAAAAAATAATAAAATAAAATATGCTCTATTTTTAAGCTATTTATTTGAAAATTTCAAATTAGAAATAGTTCTTAAATACTCATACATAACAAACAAGGATTCAGCTACGAAGAAAAATACACCCATCTCAATTAAACATGTTCTCAAATCATTTACATATCATTGTCAAGCTAAACTTCTGAAGCAATAGTTTTAATCACAGCTTATATTTTCATTGCCTTCTGAATAAAATATAAAGGTAATTACCATCTGCCTCTATCCTCCACCAAACTCTACAAATAGGCTACATACCCATAAAACAGGATTCTTCTCTGTTCTACTTCTCATTCCTTGTATTATGCTATCACTTCCATCTGAATGTTTTCTCCTCATTATCACCAACTATAAAAATCCTACTTAACCCCAATGTCCACCTTAAAAGTTATCATTATTAATCCTTTCCTTACTCCCTTGGTTTAGTGTAGGTCATAAACTACCTTGTACAATAGGAATTTATATACATGTCATATCAGTCTCTAAATTCCCTGAGGGCCAGTTTTCCACCTCTATATCTCTTACAGTACTTAGTACATGTCTTCTAATTCAGGGTTACTTATTAATTCCAGCAACTCTAGTTAAATATAAAACTATATAGTACAGTGCTTGACATCAGCAAAATGGCAGAGCAGACAGCTCCAAACACCCATCTCTTCAAGAAAACATTAAACAACAAGCAGAAACTGTCAGATTCAACTTTGTAAGAATTCTAAAAATGTCAAAGGTATAAAGCAACCAAGAGAATGCTGAAGCAGGAAAACAGTAGGAAAAAGTTGTGGCATTCTTTCTTGCTTGGCTTGGCTGCAGTACTGAAGATGGGAGCCTGTGTTCCCAGTGTGAGACCCTGGTCCCTGGATCTGGAGAGACCAGAATACACCTTATTAACATATTATTGTGTTTGTTCTAATCAGTCTGAGGATTAACTAAAGGATTGACACAAAAGATTAATATCCAGAATATATAAAGAACTACTACTACTTAATAACAAAAAGACAACAAAATTTAAAAATGGGGAAAAGGTCTTAGATGGACACTTCTTCAAAGAAGATATACAAATAGCCAGTAAGCACGTGAGAAGAGGCTTAGCATCGTTAGTCATTAGGAAGGTGCAAATCAAAACCCCAAGGTTAACACTTCACATCTACTAGGACGGCTGTAATTAAGAAATAAGAAAATCGTATATTTTGGCAAGGATGTAGAGAAATTAGAAGAACCCTTGTACATTGCTGAAAGGAATGTAAAATAGTATACCATTTTGGAAAAGTTTTGTGGTTTCTCAAGAAGTTAAACATATGTATATGTACTAGTATCTGGATCCCTGCTTTAAAATCTTTTGGGTCCATATCTAAAAGTGGGATTGCTAGATCACTTGGTAATCCTAAATTTTGACCTTTTGCGGCATAGTTTCTGTTTGAGATGACTGAAAAATTTGAAATAGATTCTGGTGATAGTTGCACAACATTGTAATTATAATTAGTGCCACTGAAAATTGTATGGTTAAAAAGGGTTAACATAGCAAATTTTATGTTATATATATTTTACCATAAAAAACTCTAGTACATTAATTTTAATTCACATAGTATATGTAGTTCTATAAGCGGAAGATGGCAGACATAATTTCTAAGAATTTGTATAGTTCAGATTCAGATATATAAATACTCCATAAGTCATTAGTTTTTTAAAGGAGTTAACATATATCACTCAATGAAAGAAAAAAAAAGTGCTTAATCCACTTAGCTATATGCAATTTTGCACTAATGATGGAATAATTATGACTGTAAAGGTACTCAATATGCTTGGATTTAAACTATTAACCTGATTTTTCTTGAAAATTTCTTATTAATGTCTTTTAAAATTCATTAAAATCATGTTTTCAAATAATAACAGGGTAAAGTGTGCTTATCTTGATTGTTAGCTGACTAGGATCACTATCAGCTGACTACATCTAAATTGAAATAAAAAATGAAATGAAACATATACCAATTTGTTAATATACATATTATATTCACTATCATCAAAAACAACCTAATTACTTTCTTGGGTATCAAAACAAGTATGGCATTAATATCATTAGTGTAGGAAAACTGTAGTCATGCCTAATGAAAATTAGGCCAGTTCTGTCAGTTTTATGAGCAAAAGCAGTAATTATGTAAGCCTAATGGGTAAATATACTCTCTATCATATATTCATTCAGCATATTTTTAAAGCATTTACTCTGTATGATAAACATATGCATGTACATATTAAGTGAATTGTCTGGGTTCATGTATATAATGGGAAGGACATCTACCAATATTTCGATGAGGCCAGGATCTACATTTTCCTAAAGCACTGTGCCTGCAGATCCTATTAATTAAGAGGTTATTCAGCCATTTTCATCGGTAGTATCCTGTTATAAACTTTTAGCATTATTTGATTGTCAACATTTTACTACTGTGCAATTTTTTACTGTTAAATAATCATAATCAGATTGGTTAAAGTATGTTTTTTCATCCACACTTTACCCACACTCAGTTCATTAAACTGTAACCCTTGTGTTCAGGGTTTCAGGTCTTAGATATTAACTACTTGGCATCCTCTACTGCCACCAGATTTTAAGACAAAAAAAAAAAAAAAAAAAAAGGTGTATATGGTATGGGGCATAATCTGGAGGAAGAAACATTAAAAAGCTCCAGTGGCTCCTGACTCAACCAAGGAAAAAGTCCAAATTCCTAACTTGGCCTCCATGGCTCTTTACCTTCTGTTAAAATATTTTATAAACTTCAGTTCCCACCATGTTTCTTTGTATATCCTACACTGTAGCTAACATCAATTTTGCACCACTCCACAGCTGTGGTAGTCCTTGCTCCCATTCAAAGTTCATGATCTTACCTCTATCTGGAGCTCTTTTTCTTCTCTCTTAAACCCCACCACAAATGTCATGCCTCTGCCAAGTCTCTCATGGTTATTGAGAGATTTTATACTCTGCAAGCCTCCTATAATACTTCGTATGCCTGCATATAATCTGACTCTTTGAATGAACCTTACTTGTATTTGCCTCCTCAACTAAGATGTGGAACACTTCAAGGGAAAGGGAACTCAGCATAAAAATAGGCACTAAATACATATGTACAATGTACAAAATTTAAAGTGAAGCTCTGCAATTTACAAAATACTTTTATATTCATTATTTCACTTGTTTCTCTTAAGGCAATAGATATTATGATTCTAATTTCACAAAGTGGAACTGATATTTATAGAAATCAAGAAATAGTCCAATGTCAAAACATTTTGTAACAAATGGAGCCAAGATTTAAACCTAAATCTTTCAATTTTAAATTCATTGTTTTATATAACTTAGGTAGAGAAGAGAAATGAAGTAAAAAGTTTTTTAAATCATTGCCCAAAGGTATAGAATTTGAATTCAGTTCTGAATCTACCCAGTAAATTTACTGTTCTATCAACAGAAGCCTAATACTACAGGCTTAAATGAAAGTAGTTGATATTTTGAAATTGTACATAAATCAATGGACTGAAACAGCTTTGTAGACAGCTTCATATAACACACTGGACATTGAGATGTAGAGTATCTTTATACATTGAAATACATTAATAATTGGCTATTAAATAATTCAATCATTGAAATGCCATCAAAGGAAGCACAACAACTAGAAACCCCTGTTGTATTTAAAATAATGCTATTGGCCTTCAAGTTCCACAGTGATTATGCAAAGAGCCCCAGTGTATAATAAAATACTCATAAAGCCCATAAAACAGTATACTCCGACAATGTATATTTAACCTAAAATTAAGATGCTAGCTCTAATAAACATAAAAAATTATGACAACTTAATTTAAAATTATCTTACTTCACTTTTTTAATAATCAGAGCAGAGGCTAGGGTAGCATTTACATCTTAGTTCTTTTCACAAAAGTTTATATTTAAGTGTAAATTTTATTGTGTCTCTACATTTTTCTGTATTAAAGAAAACCATTTAAAATTAATATTAGAATCACAGATAAAGAGGGTATTTTTTTCCCCTCCAAATAGCTACGTAGTATCTGAATATTTTAAAATCTTATAAATTATTTCATCTATGAGTTTAACATGTTTTTCTTTTGGTCTATACTTTGATCTTTTTATTTACCTTGAGATTTGGCTTTGTTGGATTTGAGAGATTTTTCTGGGTAAAATTCAAAGTGATAGAAAACCAATTCTCTAATGGATACCTCAAGAGAAATAAATACCTTTGTTGATTGCCATATTTTATGAGTTAAACAGAAAGAAGGTGCTGATGGGAGATTTTGTCCGAGTACAGTTTGGTGTGAAATAGTGGGAGGATGTATTACAGTGTTTATGTTCCTACAGTGGAGTGTAAGTTAACAATAGCTGCATTAGATATGTTGAATAGGCTCTGATGTAAAAGTCACAAAAATAATGAAGACCACTTGAATTTCCAAGCAGAAAAAGTAGAACCAGATTGAACGAAGTTATTCAAAAGTTGAAACAGTCTGAGAACCTCCTGCTGCGTTTTGTTAAATTTCTTACTCAAAAGGTGAGCTTTGACAGATTCTCCCAGAGCTTAATGTGACCTGCACAAGCTGTAAGCAGGTTGGAGTCAGAAGGAAGCAGAAGAAAATAACTTCTCAGGTGTGAATTTCATCTTCCCTTCATGCTTCCCTTAGTGAATAGAGGAAGAGAGGAAGCCATAGTAAATCACATACTATATCAATCAAGATGAAATACCAAGACAGAGTAAGCTGAGGTAGAGTTAGTATTCAAGTTAGAAGATGGGAAAAACAAGCATTCAAGAAGCACTTAATTAAATTCATTCAAACATTGTACAGGGTTTTAAAAAGGCATTATTATTTTTAATAATGATTATTTCTCTAATTATTAAAGAAATAAATCTATATTGTAGAAGACTTGTAAAATAGGTAAAGGTATTCAAAGAAAATAAAAATCACCCTTAATTACCTAGTTCAGGAGTATGTTTTGATATGTACATTTTGTATGTAAAAATATCCTCTCTCTCTTACTCCCTCAGCTATGTTTGTATTAATATTTATTTTTCAAAAGGATTATATGATATATAAAGTTTTGTTTCTGTTTTATATCTAGTCTAATATTAGGGGCATTTTTCTTGTTATGAAACAAATTAATGTTTATTATACTTAAAATATACTTTTAATTATTTAATTCATTGACATTTTTGGTTTATACAGTAAAATAAGGATTTTTTAAAAAGATTTTATTTATTTATTTGTCAGAGAGAGAGAAAGCACAACCAGGGGGAACAGGAGGCAAAGGGAGAAGCAGTCTCCCAACTGAGCAAGGAGCCCGATGCAGGACTTGATCCCAGGACTCTGGGATCATGACCTGAGCCAAAGGCAGACGTTTAACTGAGTGAGCCACACAGACGTCCTTAAAATTAGGATTTAAATTTATTCTTTTCCAAACATTCACTAATTGTCTAAGCTCGCATTTTAATTATAACAGCTTTTTTTTTTTTTTTTTAAGATTTTATTTATATGTCAGAGAGAGAGAGAGAGCACAAGCAGGGGGAATGGGAGAGGAAGAAGCAGGCTTCCCACTGAGCAGGGAGCCCGATGCCGGACTCCATCCCAGGACCCTGGGATCATGACCTGAGCCAAAGGCAGACGCTTAACCAACTGAGCCAGGCATTCCTATAATAGCTTTAGATACATCTTTATTACTCATCACATTGTATGTTTGATAGATAATGGGTCAGTTTCTACTCTATTGTTTTCCACTATGGAATCCCTTTTGTCAATATTATGATGTTTTATTTGCCTGAAAAAATTAAAATCAATTTTGTTTTCTTAACTTACAAAAATAGTTCATGGGTTAAAACTTCCAGTAATAAGTGTTACAGTAGATTCTTTATATTATATCTAATTTTATGAGCTATATATTTAAATTTTTAGCATTAAGAAAGTTACTGAGTTTGAAAAAGATAATTTTATTTTAGTCAAGTAACATTTTTTCTATTACTTTTTTGTGAACAATTTTAAAATCAGAAAATTATGTTGTATTTTATCCATTCTTTCTGGCAGGTATGAAGATTAATACATGGTTCCTTTCATTTACTATTTTTTCCTTCAAAAACAAATTTTTTATTAAATTAACCTGAGTCTTGCCTAGCCAATAATTATGCATAAAAATGATGTATATTTTAACTGTGGTAAAATACATATAACACAAAATTTACCACCTTAGCCATTTTTAGATGTATAGTTCAATAATGTACATTCACACTGTTATGTAGTCATATCTCCAGAACTCTTCATCTTGAAAAACTGAAACTCTGTATCCATTAAACAACTCATTTCACCCTCCCCTCAGCCCCTGGAAAACACCATTCTACTTTCTGTCATTATGAATTTGACTACCCTAGGTACCTCACATAAGTAGAATCCTACAGCATTTATCCTTTTGTGACTGGCTTATTTCACTTAGCCTAATGCCCTCAAGGCTGAGCCACGTTGTAGCATGTGTCAGAATTTCCTTCATTTTTAAGACTGAATAATATTCTATTGTATGTATATACCACATATTGTTTATCCATTCATCTGTCAATGGACACTTGGGTGGCTTCTACTTTTTGGCTATTGTGAATAATTCTACAATGAACACAAGAGTACAAGTAACTCTTTAAAACTCTTCTTTCAAATCTTTTAGGTACCTACCAGTTACAGAATTGCTGTCTCACATGATAATTTTATTTTTAATTTTTGGAAGAACCATCACATTATTTTTCCATAGCGGCTGCACAATTTTATATTCCCATCAGCAATGTACAAGGGTTTCAATTTCTCTAGGCATCCTCACTGATACTTTTTTTCTTTTTCTCTTCATTTTTTTTTTAATAGTAGCCATGCCAATAGGTGAGAGGTAATATCTCATTGTGGTTCTGATTTTTTATTTTCCAAATGATTAGAGATGTTACCATCTTTTCATGTGTTTGAGGGTCATTTCTATAGATCTTTTTTTTTTTTTTAAGATTTTATTTATCTTTAAAAGGGTCAGGGGGAGAAGAGGGGAGGGTCAGAGGGAGAAGCAGACTCCCTGCCGAGCAGGGAGCCCAATGCAGGACTCGATCCCGGGACTCCAGGATCACGACCTGAGCTGAAAGCAGTCACTTAACCAACTGAGCCACCCAGGCGCCCACATTTCTATAGATCTTATTTAGAGAAATGCCTATACAAGTCTTCTGCCCATTTTCTGATTGGGTCATTTGGCTTTATTTGTTGTTGAGTTGTAGGAGTTCTTTATATAATTTGGATATAACCCCTTATCAGATATATTATTTCTAAATATCTTCTCCCATTTCATAGGCTGCCTTTTAACTCTGCTGTTTGTGTCCTTTGATGTATAGAAATTTTTTCATTTTAATGAGGTCTAATTTATCTATTTTTAGTTTTGTTGCCTATGCTGTTAAGAGTCATATCCAAGAAATCATTGCTAAATCTAATATCATGATACTTTTCTCCTATGTTTTCTTCTAAGATTTTTATAGTTTTACCTCTTATGTTTGCATCTTTGATCCATTTTTAATTCACTTTTGTAACCTAAGGGTCGAATTTCATTATTTTGCCTGTGGATATCCACTTTTCTCAACACCATTTGTTGAAAAGACTGGGCTTTTCCCATTGAATAATCTTGGCACCCTAGTAAAAAAATATTTGACCATATGTGCAAGAATTTGTGGGTTCTCTTTTCTATTCTGTTGGCCTATAGGTCTGTCTATGCCAGTAACAGAATGTTTTGATTACTATAGTTTTGTAATAATAAATGTATGTTTGTGCATATGTGTGTGTATGTGCTCTATTTGTAATATTCTATTGATGACACTTGGACACTTTTTTAGTGCATTTTTATAAGTGACATGAAAATCAGCTACTTAGGAAACAATGCAGCTAGTTCAGAAGATTTTTTACTATAAATAATTACCAATATCTATTATTGCTATTTTATTTATTGCTAATTAATATAATTATCACTGGTGGCATCTTTGCTAATAATAGTGAAAAAATTAAAATTAGTCCAATCATCTCTTACTAAAAAATTGTCTAAAGAATGGTTGAGAATAGGCTCTCAAGAAGTTTGCTAGATTCTATTGCAGCTCCCCTTAGATGCTGACAGATGTAGGAGTTTGCACAATACCTTCATGCTTTGCATCCCAGTTTCCTTGTAAGTAAAATGTGGATGCTGAAAGTACTACTTCATGTAGTTCTTGTGAGATTTTAATGAATTAATAAATGTAAAATATTTATGAGTAGCTAATATTTATGTTATGTTCTCCAACCACAATGAAATTAAATGAAAAATCAACAACAAAATAAAATTTGAGAAATTTAAAATATGTGGAAATTGAACAGTATACTCCTAAGTATTTAATTACTCAAATAATAAATCATGAAATATTAGAAAATATTTTGAGATTAACAAAAATGAAAATATAACATATTAATATTTATTGGATGTAGCTAAAGAAGATATACAATAACAAATAAAATTTATAAATATTTATATATGCAACATAGTAGCAACTAAATATATAAAGCAAATATGAACAGACCTAAAGGGTGAAATAGACAGCAACACACTAATAGTAGGATTTTTAAATATTCCATTACATCAATGGATAGATCATCCAGACAAAAAAATCAATAAGAAAATCAATAAAAAAATCAGTAAGAAAATATGGCCTTAAATGACATGTTAGAACAGCTGGATATATATACCCCTTACTAAGGAAATATCTAAATAAAGAATGGCAGGAATATATATATCCCATATATATGTTGGGTCTATTATAGGTCTATATATATCTTATCCAAAATCAACAGAATACACATTTTTCTCAAGTGCACATGAAACATTTACAGGATAGATCATATGATAGACCACAAAACAAGCCTTAATAAACTGAAAAGGATTAAAATCTTATCAAGCATCTTTTCTGACCATAATGGGTTGAAACTATAAATTAATTACACAAAGAAAACTGGAAAATTCACAACTATGTGGAGATTAAACAACATGCTACTGAATAACCAAAAAATAAAAAAGGAAGTCAAAAGATAAATTAAAAATACCTGTGACAAAATGAAAAGAATGGAAATATAACATACTAAAATTTGTGGGATGCAGCAAACGCAGTTTCAGGAGGAAAGTTCATAGTGATAAATGCATGCCTCAAGAAACAACAAAAGTCTCAAATAAACATTTTAACTTTACACTTGAAAGAACTAGAAAAAGAACAAATGAAGCCACAAGTTAGTATAAGGAAGGAGATATCAAAAATGAAAGCAGAAAAAATGAAATAAAGACTAAAAAGACAATAGAAAAGATCAACAAAACTAAGAGCCAGTTCTTTGAAAGGAAGAGCAAAATTTAAGATCAGGAGCCTTTATCTAGACTCATCAACAACAACCAAAAAAGAGGACTCAAATAAACTCAGAAATTAAAGAGGAGTTTTTACACTGATACCACAGAAATACAAAAGATCATAAGAGGCCACTAAGAACAATTATATGCCAAGGGTGCCTGGATGGCTCAGTTGGTTAAGCCTCTGGCTCTTGATTTCAGCTGAGGTCATGATCTCAGATCTGGGATTCAGCCCCACAACCGGCTCTCTGCTCAGTGAGGAGTCTGCTACTCCCTCTCCCACTCCCCCTGCTTGTGTTCCCTCTCTCTCTGTCTCTCTCTATGTCAAATAAATAAATAAAATCTTTAAAAAAAAATTTGCAAACATCCCTTGATGTGTACTTGGATGCTAATGAAGCAAGAGAAACTTTTGTTTCTAATATAAATGCTGGTTGCATCTAGAACTTTTATTCCACCTGAGCTAGAGAAAGACCACAAAAAATCTTAAATATAGACTTTGTTTGTTTTGTGTGTTTGGGTTTTTTTGTTCTTCTGTTTTGTTTAGTTTTGTTTTGTTTTGATGAGACTTAATACTGAATTTGACCTTTCCCTCTGCCTCTTCCCCTGCTCATGTGTTTTCTCTCTCTCTCTCTTTCTCTCTCTCCCTCAAATAAATAAATAAATCTTTTTTTTAAACAAAAATAAGTATATGACAACAAACTGGACAACCTAGAAGAAATGAATAAATTCCTAGAAACATACAACCTACCTAGACAGAATCATGATGAAAGAGAAAATCTGAACAGACTGGTTACTAGTAAAAAGACTGAATCAGTAATCAAAAACCTCCCAACAAACAGAAGTCCAAGAACAGACTACTTCACTGGTGAATTCTACCAAACATTCAGAGAAGTAATTCCAATCCTCAAACTCTTCCAAAAAATAGAATAAGAGGGAATCCTTCCAAACTCATTTTAAGAGGCCAGCATTACCCTCATACCAAAACCAGACAAGGATGCCACAAGAAAACAAAATTACATGTCAGTATCCCTGAAGAACATGTTGTGAAAATGTTCAACGGTCCTCAACAAGATATTAGCAAACTGAATTCAACATTAAAAAGATCATAAACCATGATCAAGTGGGATTTATTCCAGGGTTGCAAAGATGTCTCAATATTTACAAAACAATGTGATAAATCACATTAACAAAACAAAGAATAAAAAAATATGATCATTTCAATAGATGCAGAAAAAGCATTTCACAAAATTCAACATCCATTAATGATTAAAACTCTCAACAAAGGGAGTATAGAAGAAACATGATTCAACAAAATAAAGGCCATATAAGGCAAGCCCACAGCTAACATTATATACAGGTGAAAAGCTGAGAGCGTTTCCCTTTAAGATCAGGAGCAATACAAGGTTGCCCACTCTGGCCACTTTTATTCAACATAGTATTGGAAGTCCTAGCCTGAGCAATTAGGCAAGGAAAAGAAATAAAAAGCATTCAAACTGGAAAGAAAGAAGTAAAACTGTCACTATTTACATATAACATTATATAGAAAATCCTAAAAACTTCATCAAAACACAGAAGAAATAAATGAATTCAGTAAAGTTATAGGATACAAAATCAATACACAAAAAACTCTGCTGCATTTCTATACACTAGAAAGAGAAACAAAGAAAACAATCTCATTGGTAATTGCATCAAAAAGAATAAAATATCTAGGAATAAATTTAATTAAGGGTGTTAAAGACCTGTACATTGATAACTAAAACACGTAATGACAGAAATTGAAGAAGACACAAATAAATGGAAAGATAGTCCATATTCATGGATTGGAAGAACAATAGTTAAAATGTCCAAAATACCCAAAGCAATCTACAGATTCAATGTAATCCCTATCAAAATTTCAATGGCATTTTCTAAAGAAATAGAATAAATAATTCTAAATTCTTGAAACAAAAAACCTTGAAATAGCCAAAGCAATCTTGAGAAAGAATAAAGCTGGAATCATCATGGTCTCTGATTTCAAACTATATTACAAAGCTATAGTAAAAACTGTATGGTATTAGCATAAAAACGTACACATAAATCAGTGGAACAGAATAGAGAACCCAGAAATTAGCCCACATATTTATGGCCAATTAATTTATGATGAAGAATATACAATGAGGAAAGGATAGTCTCTTCAAGAGATGGTGCTGGGGAAACTAGGCGGTCACATGCAAAAGTATAAAACCTGACCACTATCTTACATGATATACAAAAAATTAACTCAAAATGGATTAAAGGCTTGAACATAAGACCTGAAAGTTTTTTGACAGGTCTTGGCAATGAGTTGTTTTTGTTTTTGTTTTTTTTTAATCTGACTACAAAAAAAAAAAAAAAAAGGCAATAACATAAAAATAAATAAGTGAGCCTACATTATATTAAAAATCTTCTGCACAGCCAAGGAAATCATCAACAAAATGAAAGGGCAATCTCCTGAATGAGAGAAAATACATGTAAATCACACATGACAAGGGTGTTATATCCAGAATGTATACAGAACTCATAAAACTCAATAGCAAAGAAACAAATCTGATTTAAAAATAGGCAGAATTACCATGTGACCCAGCAATACCACTCCTAGGTTTATATCCAAGAGAAATAAAAACATACGTCTACACAAAAACTTGGAGACAAGTGTCTCATAGCAGCATACTTTGTAATATCCATTAATTGGTGAATAGATAAACAAATGTGGTATATCCACATAATGGACTATGCACATAGGATTTTCCAGTGCCGATCTAATTTTATTTTTATATACTTTTAATAGAAATTTTAGAAATCATAAGAGTTCCATGAGTAGTTTATAATTATCTTTTGTTATCAGAAATCCCTATGATTAATCTATTAAATTTACCCTATTCCCCACCTTCAGACCTTCCTTGAAAATGTTTGTTTTTTGGAGTTTAGAGCTTCACATTTTCTTTTCTCTTTATTTATTATAATCCCTTGAAACATTTTATGTATTTTTTCATTGTATCATGCCCTTTAATCTGTGTCCTCCATATCACTATTTTGATTTTCTTCACTATCAGTTATACTCAATTCATCTTCAGTGTGTTTTTGTATTCTATTATCATGTTTGGGTTTTCTTGAATTTATCTATAGTTTAAAATTGATTCAAAACAATTTTCTGAAGAGAATTCTGGTATTTCCCTACCGGTAATCCCTTGGATTACCCCTTGGATTACTCTTGGATCCCTAAGTAATTGATCATAGGTGATGGTCTTAGAATATATTTATGCATTATGAGAAGCTACCCTTTTTAATTTATTGTTGTACTTATTATAAGGATATTGTTGAGAATACCATTTAATGTACCTGCCTATCTTCTCTGATGAGCTTCATCAGTTAAAATCCTCCCTTAGTACTAATAATTGTGTGGAGTTTTTTCCCTAAATACTTGGTTTGAGTGCCTCTTAAACATTCTCAGTTATACAAATGGAAAGAAAAATTCTTTCCTGGCTATTTGAAAGTTTAAAGCTAAAAGTGTGACTCAGCATTAGCAAATGAGTTGTTATAGCATGAATTTTGGTATATTCCTGGTTCCATTTTCTCTTCTCAATATTTATCCTTTCTTTCAACTTTAATTTATACCTTTTGTCATATTTTGTTTATCCTTGTAAGCTAGTTTAAATCTTTCCTGGAAAAAATAAGAATATAAATAAATCAAATTAAGAGTGGAAATTAAGCCTTGCTGAGACATTCTTTTGCTTATCATATTTTCTGTGTTTTATGTACTTCTGTATTTTGTATATTGTGTAACTATTTAAATCAGGAACTGGAGAAAGCATGGCAGGCTTGTTATGTTGCTATCTTGATTTTGAACACTTCTCTATCTTAAAGGACCCTGTTACTATTGTAACCTTTAATTCATATACACTCTATATTTCTGCTATACTTAGAATGATTTTAAAATTCAGTTTCTTATAATTCATATTTCTTCTCTGAATATTTATTTTATGTCATCATAGTAGCCAAATTTTAAATACTATAGGTTCTTGTAAATATAAAGGAAAATACATTTTATATTTTCCAAAATGTTCCTCAATTTTCTCACTTATTCAGAGTTTACATGAAATAATCTTGAATTTTAGATTAGAGGAAATAGAAGAATTTAGATTAGAGGAAATAGAAGAAATTGAGCCCCATTGCCTTGTATGTTTGAATATGGGGACTGCATTTTAAAAATCTTGGCCATTAACAAGGAGGAGTTCAGATGACACCAGATTAGGGGGACCCTAAGCTTGTTTCGTCCCTCAAACAGAGCTAGATAGTTATCAAAGCATTCTCAACACCTAAGAAATCAATGGGAAGTCTGAGAGAACTAATACGCAAGCCTACAAGTAGGAAAGCAACCACCGTTTGGAAGGTAGGAGGTGCAGAGAGTTGACTTGGGGGAGATATAATTGTGGGTACTGAGGCAGGAAGGGAGCCCTGCTTAGGGAGGCTACTGCAAATTATTATAAGTAGAGGAGCACAAAATCTGAACTTTTAGAAGTCTGCTACGGTGGGAGACATGCCTGGCTTAAAGGTGCTGAGGTAGCAAAGTGAGACAGAGTTCTAGGAGTGACAGCATTGTCTGAGGATCCCCTGGATCACAAGAAGAATGGGTGGCACCAACATGCTGCACTGTTCCCAAGCATAGGAGTGGGGACACCAGTTGGGAGCAATGAGTCTTGGTGCCAACTTTCTGTTGTTTTGCCATAAACTCTGAACCACTGTGCAACCGTGCCACCACTTTCCTGGGACAGCCAGCAAATGGCAAAAGCATGGCAGGACCCTCCCCCAGAGGATAAGCATGGGTCCTCGCCACGGGAGTCCCTAGAATTTGGAGTTTTGAAACTCTGTTGTGTGCCTGAGATAAAAAAGCTCAGACACAGGCTGGGTGAATACAGGGTTCTGACAGAAACGGGAGACACAAGAGGAGTGATTGACTGCTCTTCTGTGAGGGCACCCTGAAGAGTTGGGGGCGTGAACTTTCAGCTCCAGGGCTATTCATCACACCCATCAGCATTGAAAGATTTCAGGGAGCAAAACAGTGCCACCTAGTGGAGGCTGGAGCCCCTTACACCAAGCCCTGCCCCCCTCTGCCCTGGAGGTGCATTTTCCCTAAGGCAAGTCTACCTGAGAATCAGTGCAACAGGCCCCTCCCCCAGAAGATGAGCACAAACAACTCCTTTGTACCAAGTCTACTGATCAGAGTACTGCAAAGCTTCAACTCTAGGGGAAATAGGATCTAGCTTCCTTTTTACTTTTATTTTTTGTTTTATTATTATTTATTTTCATTTTTTTTCCTTTTTTCAATTCTTTTTTAAAAATTTATTATTATCATTTTAATTTTGATTTATATTATATATATTTTATTTTTTGTTTATTTTCATTTTATTTTAATTTTTTTTTTTAATTTTTTGATCTAGATTCTTTTAATAAGCAGAATAAAACACACCCAGGATCTAGTTTTCTTGGTTTTTGTTTTGTTGCTTTGTTTTTTTTCTTTCTGGAAAAAATGACCAGACAGAGAAATTCACCCCAAAAGAAAGAATGGGAAGTAGAATTCATAGCCAGGGATTTAATCAATACAGATATAAGATGCCTGAACTAGAGCTAAAACAATGATTATATAGATATATAGATATATATATTCAGAACATTTCATCCTAACACAGCAAAATACACATTCTTTTCGAGTGCACATGGAACATTCTCCAGAATAGATCATATACTGTGTCACAAATCAGGCCTCAACAAATACAAAAAGGTTGTGAATATACCATGCATATTTTCTGACCATAACACTATGAAACTTGAAGTCAACCACAAGAAAAAATTTGGAAAGACCACACATACATGGAGGTTAAAGAATCCTATGGAAGGTGAATGGGTTAACCAGAAATTAAAGAAAAAATAAATGAAAAATACATGGAAACAAATGAAAATGAAAATATGAGAGTCAAAAGCCTTTGGGATACAGCAAAGGCACAAAGGCAGTCATAACAGGGAAGTATATAGCAATACAGGCTTTCCTTAAGAAGCAAGAAAAGTCTCAAATATACAACCTAACCGTATACCTAAAGGAGCTAGAAAAAGAACATCAAATGAAGCTTGAGAGTCTTTCCCCTATGGTTAGGAACAAGACAAGGATGTCCACCCTCACCATTAGTATTTAACATAGTACTGGAAATCTTAGCCTCAGCAATGAGACAACAAAAAGAAATAAAAAGCATCCAAATCAGCAAGGAAGATGTGAAACTCACTCTTTGCAGATGACATGGTACTCTATGTAGAAAACCTGAAAGACTCCACCAAAAAATTGCTAGAACTGATACAAATTCAACAAAGCCACAGGATATAAAATCAATGTGGATAAATCTATTGCACTTCTATATGCCAGTAATGAAGCAGCAGAAAAAGAAATCAAGGAATCAATCCATTTGCAATTGCTCCAAAAACCATATACCTAGTAATAAATCTAACTAAAGAAGTAAAACATCTGTACTCTCAAAACTCTAAAACACTTACAAAAGAAACTGAAGAAGACACAAAGCAAAGGAAAAGCATTCCATGTTCATGGATTGGAAGATCAAACATTGTTAAAATGTCTGTACTACCCAAAGCAATCTACACATTTAATGCAATTCCTATCAAAATACCCTCAGCATTTTTCACAGAGCTAGAACAATCCTAAAATTTATATGGAATCACAAAAGACCCTGAATAGCCAAAGCAATCTTGAAAAAGAAAAGCAAACCTGGAGGCATCACAATTTTTATTTTCAAGCTATATAACAAAGCTGTAGTGATCAAGACAGTATGGTACTGGCACAAAAACAGGCACATAGATCAGTGGAACAGAATAGAAAGCCCAGACGTGGACCCTCAACTCTGTGGTCAACTAATCTTCAACAAAGCAGGAAAGAATATCCAATGGAAAAAAGACAGTCTCTCAATAATTGGTGTTAGGAAAACTAGACAGCCACATTTAGAAGAATGAAACTGGACCACTTTCTTATACCATATACAAAAACAAATTCAAAATGGATGAAAGACCTAAATGTGAGCCAGGAAACCATCAAAACCCTAGAGGAGAACACAGGCAGCAACCTCTTGGACCTTGGCCACAGCAACTTCTTGCTAGACATGTCTCCAAAGGCAAGGGAAACCAAAGCAAAAACGGACTATTGGGATTTCATCAATATAAAAAGCTTCTGCACAGTGAAGGAAACAATCAACAAAACTAAAAGGCAACCTTCAGAATTGAAGAAGATATTTGTAAATGATATTTCTGATTAAGGGTTAGTATCCAAAATCTATAAAGAATTTATCAAACTCAACACCCAAAAAACAAATAACCCAGTTGAGAAATGCACATAAGACATGAATAGACACTTTTCCAAAGAAGACATACAGATGGCTAACAGACAAATGAGAAGATGGTCAATATCTCTTATCATCAGGAAAATTAAAATCAAAACCACAATGAGACACCACCTCACACTTGTTGGAATGGCTAAAATTAACAACCCAAGAAACAACAGGTTTAGGCAAAGAAGCAGAGAAAGGGGAATCCCTTGTACTGTTGGCCAGAAGCCACTCTGGAGAACAGTTTGAAGTCGCCTCTAAAAGTTAAAAATAGAACTAGCCTACAAACCAGCAATTGTACTAGTAGTATTTATCCAAAGTATGCAAAAATACAGATTCGAAGGGGAACATGCAACAATAGCGAAACTATGGAGAGAGACCAAGTGTTCACTGACTAAGGAATGGATAAAGAAGATGTGGTATATACATATATATTACATATATTTAAAATATTATATATAATAATGGAATATTTTAAATATATGCATAATATATATAATGGAATATTACTCAGCCATCAAAAAGAATCCAATCTTGCCATTTGCAATAACATGAATGGAGCTAGAATGTATTATGCTAAATGAAATAAGTCAATCAGAGAAAGACAAATACTTATGATTTCACTCATATGTGGAATTTAAGATAAACAAATCAGATGAATAAATGGAAAGGGGGGGAAGGAGAGAGGAGAAACAAACCATAAGAGACTCTTAACTACAGAGGACAAACTGAGGGTTGATGGAGGGAGGTGGGTAGGGGATGGGTCAGATGGGGGATTAGGTATTAAAGAGGGTACCTGCTGTGATGAGCACTGGGTGTTTGTGTGTAAGTGATGAATCATTGGATTCCATTCCTGTAACCAATATTGCACTGTATGTTAACTAAAATTTAAATAAAAATTAAAAAAAATAAAAATTAAAAAAAACAAAAGTCTTGGCCACTAAAATAAAAGTGTTTCCAAGAACAGGTATTAATCAACTTATGCCAAAGGTATTATGAAGAAAACTGTCAAAGGGGAAATGAAAAACAACTCATTTCTAAAGCAAGCAAGATGCCATCCTACCTAGTGTTTTTTAACAGCCGAACGCGCTAACCGATTGCACCACAGAGACTCCAACTACCTAGTGTTTTTTAAACGCCTCGAGAAGGCACAAAGACACGTTAGAAGCCACTGACTTCAGTGCAGCACCCTGGAGACCTTCCGTATAGAAGACACTGTTACAGAGCTATATGTCCTGTGTTCTTCTTCCATCTGAAACAGACCAAAGATGAAGGGGAAGGAAGGGGAATTTAAATATGAGAGGAGTGTGTCTCTGTTTATAGATCCTTCCAACAGCATATACATGTTAGGACAAAAAAACAAAAAATCTATGACTATATGAAAAGAAAAAAGTAATTTGATAGTGTAAATTTTTTTTCAAAATCTCATTTTTTCTTAATTCTTAGAAGAGTAAGGGGAAATAAAGATCATTTGCAAAGATGGCTGCAGGCCACAGGAGCGGGAATCCAAATGAGACGGCTTGATGTGTGAAGCAGCCACTGTGTGAACTTTTTCTTTGATATAATATGATCAGCTTATCTAATTCCAAGCTAGAATACATTAATGATTTATAACAGTTTAAGATGCAGGTGAATCCTCCTTGTCATGCAGTAGAACTCATGAATAAGAAATATGTGCTGTTCATGTCACCTAACTACAGATATATGCATTGAAAGAAGATTCAGTTACTTCTGATCCAACATTATATATTTCTGTGTCATCTGAATAAAGGCTACATTTTGTTCACACCCGTTAGGCTTGTACTCAGTGAAGCAGAGTTATTCAGCAAAGATTTGCTAAAGGGGCAGAAAGAAAGAAGTCATCTTAATTAATGTTAGTTTTAGAAAATAACTTGGATCTGCTGATTAGAATGTTCTCACCTGCATATAGAAGTAGAGACATCTTTGTACACAGATGTACATAGACATGGGTCTTTAATTTTGTCAGACTCAAACCTGCTTTCATATACCTCACTATGCAATCAAAATGAGGTGCACATGTAGGCATGGTAAATAATATTCGGAGTTAAGTATTCAGTGAGAATATTCTTTCAATCCTACAGTGAAATTTATTTGCTTTATTGAGAAAGGTTGAGTACCAAAGACCTCACATACAAACAAATAATACATATTTGAAAGTGAAGAGTTGTGATCATCTTGGCAAAATGTTTTAATTGATTAGAGAATTTACTCATCTAGTGTGAATGAGTAAAAATTGCACATTAAAAAGGAGTATTATAGTTGAGTGGTGTTACCACCTACAGAAAAGACAATATTTGTAGGCAGTATTTTCATCTAATTTCAATTCTCTCATCACTCTATCTTATAGATGTTAATAAATTATCCGAAGAGAGAAAGTTTCAAAAGGTGCTCAGATTTCTTTAGTTCCCATTCAATATAGCTATGTGAGGACAAGGCCAAAGATATCTTATTGCAGAAGGTAATGAATGGAAAGAAATTGTATGGAACCATTTATTTAAATCCAGGCACTGCAGGATATATATCTTTCTAAGGAGAGAGAAGTCACAAAGGAGTAATTTAACTATTTGCAATCCATGGAACAATTGTAACAAATATATACGGGAGAATATAGAAAGTAACTGTCTATTTTGAAAAGGGGCAAAGATTTAAGAGTAGATTCTGAGGGATAAGGTGAGACAGATGAGGTGACATGGCATTAGCTAACTAGTAGGGGCTACGGAGGGTATCTGAAAAGGTACAGAAAATAGGAGATTATGATTTGGCAGAAGGACAACAAAGATAAAGACAACTAGAGCAGAAACATGAATGCCTTATGACATAGAACAAATTATTCATAAAAGCCAGTGTTGGACTACTCAATAGAAAGACAAAGCATGAGCCTGAGGCACCAGCAAAGCAGCTGCACAAAATGGGAAGGAGGATAAAGGGCAAAGAGAAAAAGGAAAAAAAAAAATGAGATAGAAAATTTTTAAAAGAGTTTTATATTTTGAAGTATAAGTAAATAGAGTAGCATTGAAGGGGCTTTTGTGGGGATAAATAAAATTTTGATGGACTTTTATATACATGTTTTATTGTTGTTTTCATTCTTAATTATATGTGAGAGGAGTGATTTTTGTGTGTGTGTGCTTAAGGCCTTAAAAACTCACAGTCTGACTCTAATAAGGAAAAGGAAATAGGAAAAAAAAAAAAGTGTGGCCATCAGAGCCTAGGCCAGGAGGCTTCTTAGAAGGGAGTAATCTTCAATCAAAATTTTAAGAAAAAAACATAGGATGGATTATTAGAGAAGAGTCTATAAGGAATTTAATTTAGGAGAAGCATGAAAAAACAACTAAGGATAAATAAGACACTAGTGAGGGTTAGAAAGGAAAAAAAAAAAAACTACAGATATTAATGAGACAGGGAATATGGCAACTTATTGACCAGAAAAACCATCTAAAGTGATTTTAGATGTGGGGAAAGAAAAATAGAGTTAGTAAGACAAAGGAACTCAAAGAGCCAGAAAAATTTTGGAAAAAAAAAAAAAGAAAAGAAAGAAAGAAAGGAAAAGAAAAAAAACCCTGAAGGAATCACACTGATTTTAAGACTTACTATGTGGCTATAGTAATCAAGACTGTATGGTATTAGTGGAGGAATAAATGGCACAGAATTTTTTGTGTGTTTTTGCTTCTGAATTTTCATCAAATGGTATTGGAATAATCAGTAATTTATAAGTAAAAATCAAAACAAACAGACAAAAAAACCTCAATCTAAACTTCACACAGAATTTCCAAGAAAGGATATGCACTCAGAATATTTAAAGAACTTTTAACAGAAACTCAACAGCAAGAAAATGAATAATCCAATTAGAAAATGAGCCAGAATATGAACAGATATTTCACCAAAAAAGATACATAGATGGAAAATAAGTGCATGAAAACATGTTCAACATAATTAGCTATTAGGGAAACACAAATTAAAACCAGATGAGCTACCTATTACGCACCTGTTAGAATGGTTAAGATAATAAAAAAAATACTGGTAGTACCAAATTCTGATGCAAATGTGGAGGCACTTTTTCATATATTGCCAGTAGGAATGTAAAATAGCATAGTTACACTGGAAAATAGTTGGGCAGTTTTTTATAAAGTTAAATATCTATTTACCATACAACTAACTCAGCAATTGCATTCTTAGTCATATATCCTAGAAAACTGAAGTCTTATGTTCACACAAAATCTGTACAAAATAGTGTTCACTTCAGCTTTATCTGTACTATCCCCAAATTGGAAATAAACAAAATGTCTTTCAAGGAACAAAGAGATAAACAAACTGTGATATATCCATAGAATGAACTATTATTTAGCAATAAAAAGGAATGTACTATTAATACACAAAATAGTTGAATAAATCTCAAGCAACACAAAATAGTTGCTTGTACTCTCTCTGTCAAATAAATAAATAAATAAATAAATAAATAAATAAATAAATAAAATCTAATTTTTTAAAAATTTACTGAACAGAGAAGGCTGAAATTATTCCAACGATGCATTTGTAAGAATTTCTCCAACAATTTATCTGTAAGAATTGGAACAAAAAGTCAGACTCCATTTTCTCCTAGACAGATCATAAAAGTCTATTTAAATAGGTAGGTCAACTGAAGAACTGAATTCTGTGATATAAAATATAGCTAAAATATAAGTATGATAGATACTACATTTATATTTGCAAGGAGATGATTCTGAGAAGAATAAAAGGTTAGAAAGAGGATGGATTATTTACAAAATAGTTGCTATTATTCCTATCCCTATATGCACACTTTAGGGTTGTCTCCTCTGACATTGACCCTGGTCTTGGCTATGTGATTTTGTTTGGTTTGGTCAATGGGACACTAGAAAGAGGGGATTTGAACAAGTTCTTGTTCACTAGGAATTGCTTTTTCTTGTTGTTGGACTCTTATTGCCACCATGTGGAGAAGCTCAGGCAAGCCTGCTGGAGGATGAAGGGCTGACCACATGGAGAGTGACTCCAGCTATCCCAGCTGAAGCTTTAAACATGTGAATAAGACCATCTTAAACCACACTGTCCAGGCAAGCCAGTCCAGAATACAACCACCCAGCCAACACCTGGAGAGAAAGAAAGAGGAAAAAAAATATCTATCATCCCTATCTATCTATCTATCTATCTATCTATCTATCTATCTATCTGTCATCTATCTATCATTTATCATCTATCTATCTAAATCACTGATGGAGTTGGTAGCAGGAAGATTAGAAACTTTTCTTCCAAGTGCTTTTATTTGCTTAGTGATATAAAAAATCCAGATTATCAGCTCGGAGGAAAAAGGAATAGGGAAGCTGTTAGGGATTTGCAGACAGAGAAGGAAAGTATGAAATATTCATCTCGTCTGGTAGAAAGTTAATCAACAGAATAGATGCAGAAGGATTCAGCTTGTGAGGTGATGTTATAAATATAAACCAGTCAGCATGGTTCATTTTGTTTTGTTTTTGTTTTTATTTTTGTTTTTTTCTAGTCATGCTTAGCTTACCGGGTGCGGGTGTAGAGTAGGCAGAGAATTTGGCTTAACTAGAATTGGGGTTTTGACAGGCAAGGAATATGGAGCAAGGGAGGACCAAAGGAACGGAAGCTACATGGGAAGGAGAGGTCACCATGATGGACATTGGGATCCACTCTGGGTAAAAAGGAAACAGAAGGCAATTATCAAGGGCAAGAAAAACAAAACAGTGGAGGCACTGAATTACCAATACCACTGGAAAGAATTGTTAGAGTGGTAATATTGGAGTATACAAGCTAGAGAGAGGGAAGATGGTGCTTACAGAGTAGAAAATTTCAAATCAAAATTTGAAAGTTGTTGGAAGTAAGGGGATGAAGAAACTGGGAGGCCAAGGCATTAGATGAATTTTCTGCTTGGATATTGATGTTGCACTCAATGAAGACAGTAAACCATGAACTAAATTATTCAAAATATAAAAGGGATGACCAGGAGGTTAAATATATGACCATAAAATGGAGAAGTGGCTAATGGTATAGTCTCAAAACATGTGCTTCTACAAAGCTGTGGTTTGGGGGAAGGTGAGAGTAAGGAAGAGTGATCTAGAATTGACTGTGAAGAGCTTGGTGGGAACATAAACCATTAGTTTATATATTAATTAAACAAATCTTTATTACTTACCCAGTATGATCCAAGCTCTGTTTGGGTACTGAGAACACATTAGTGAATAAACTGCAAGGTCCTGTGGTAGGTGGTATTTGTGCCAGTACTCCACACAGTTTTAACTTTTACTAATTTATATAGATGAATTAATATATGATGATGTGGGCAAAACTCTAAAATACATTTTATGTATGCACCTCAAAGACAGGATCTACATACTTTACATGCTTAATATTCAGGAGGAGATATAAATCTATGGGGAAGGATTAAGAGGAGGGAGGTGGAGGCTCCATTAAAAAGGGGGCTGGATCTCCTCAAGGGAGGTCAGTTCAAGCAAGAAGATGAAAGAATACATTGAAGATATTGAAGATATGGAATATTTTGCTGATAACAGGTATTGAATTCCAAAGCATACAGTGGGAGATCAGAGGTAGATGAGAGATCAAGTCTGACTAGTGTATATATGGATAATATCTAGAATATAATAGCTGGTTTATTGTGGTGATCCAAGTAAACAGGGCTGTTAGTCTAATGGAATTAATCCCAATAGCTTCTAAAGGAACACTGAACAATCCATTCCAGTTTGAGATTAGATCCTTAGGTAAATTGTAGTGGTAAAAATATGAATATAAACAATAAGAGCCATGATAATTCAGATAATAAAGAATTAATTTATTTTTGGAGAGATTGCTGAAAGCCTCAAGTCTAGGACTTTGTAGCTTGACTAGAAATGTGTAAGAGGAAAAGAGAGCAAGGAATAAAGATGACTGCATACATAATTAACATGTGTTTGTTAATGTTATGGTGTAAGAAATTTACAATTCATAATGAATATTGTGCATGCTGCAGGCAGCATCTTTGGTGCAGGGACATATAATTTATTGTAATTTTGCATATACCTATGGTACATTAGTTCATATATGTAAAATAATTAAGTTAAATTTATTCTGGAGATGCTGACATTAATATTCTCTAAAAAGCAAATTTAATTTGTCACATGACAGCTATAGGAATAGACAACAAAATAAGTTATACATCATTTCTAAAATGGGAAGCATCAGATGCTTTTATAAAATTGTCAGAAATCTGGGCAAAGATAATTAAGAAAAAAAATGTCAAATGCTCACTCTTTTACAGTAGTTAGGGCTTTCATATAAAGATATATTTTGTGTTTCCAGGCTAAAATGCTGTACCTTTTAAAATGCATATTTAGATAACCACCATGAATTTCCAACAGTAACTTTATTATTTTCTGAAGATTTATTTATTTATTTTGGAGAGACAGAGAAAGAGGGGCAGAGGGAGAGAGAGAATCTCAAGCAGACTCTGTGCTGAGTGCAGAGCCCAAAGTGGGGCTCTATCTCACAACCCTGAGACCATGACCTGAGCCGAAACCAAGAGTCAGACACACAGCTGACTGAGCCACCCAAGTGCCCCTCGAACAGTAACTTTAAATCTTAAATTTATGAATAAGAAATTTTACTGGGACATGCATTTAGAGAATAATACATAAAATAACTATATATAACTCATTCAACACTTTCAAGCTTAATTTTTAAGTGACTGCATTACTTAGCATGAGTAAGAAAACAGAATTTTGAATGCTTCAGAATCTGTCTATATACTCAAGAAATTATATAATTTAGGTGGTTTTACTAGCCAGAGGTAAAAATAAACAAATAAATAAATTACATCTTATAATTATTTCTAATTGCTATTGCTGAATGCATTTTAGGTTGTTTCTTGCTAATATTATTCTAAAATTCACCATATTCTTCCTTACTCATAACTCAGCCTCACGATACCAGTTATTAATATACCAATAATCCATGCCCTTGAGTCTTAATACTTCTTACCGTATGCTTTAAAACCATTAATATTGTATAATAGGTCCTTCATCTCTATTATATCCAACTTTGCAAATGAATCATAAAGAATATGAAATATATTAACAAAATATTGTATTTTATAAATACTAAACAATTTTTATAATTTATTTGGTGCTCTCTCAAAAACAAACTGACATAATAACCCCAAACCAAACTGAAATAGAATCGTCACAGAAAAGTTCATTCTTCAAGTGAAAACTGCTTTAAACTGTCTTAAATGGGATGTTTATGTGTTATGGGAACCTACAGGCTACAAATAAAACTCAAATGCAAATGAAAAAATCATCCTTATAAAGATGAGAAGACTCCACACCATTTTAAATGTCCACCTTATTGGTGACTATTACTCCTAAGACTACAGTTCTTTCCAATATTAGAGAAGTAGGACACACAATACCTCAGAAACCCAGTTACTCTCAATGATAGTCGTTTTGCATCTCTAGAGCTAAGGAATTAATCTTTAGATTAATGGTCAAGTAGAGAGCTTCTCTAATAATTTATAAGGTGTGGATAATCAGTGGCATCTTCCATAATGTAAGCTCTATTGGGATACAGCTTTGTTTGTCCAGTTCAGGGCTGTATCCCCAGACTTGGTACATAGTTGGTAAATACTGAATAAAAGAATAAATAATCAATTTTTAAGTAAGAAAGCAATTTTTACCGATTCTGTGGTCTAATCTAGTAAATGAATTAAGAAGTTGTAGGCCAAGTGAAAAGCAATGACTTTTTTACAAAGTGAAATTACTCCTAGAGGTATTGCTTCCTGCAGGACCCATTCTAGGTTGTGAGGTGACCAAAGGCCAGACAAGGGGATAATCATTCCATGTTCTTTGACTGAAGATGGTCTGGTCCATTTTCTATGCAGGAAACACATTAAATTATTTGAAATTTCTATGAAAATTTATTCTCTAGTATTTTATTTAAGAAAACAAATTCATTATTATCAAAAGAGGCAGTATTTCCCATCTAATAATATGGTTTTATATAAGAAAGTAGATTAATCCCACCTAAATTTTTATTGCTTGCTATTTTTACATCATCTGGTTTACTTCTTTTATTTTGATTTGATGCACTTGGACATTCATTTCATTTCAATAACAACTGAATCAAATCTTAGAGTTTACTTTAAATGAAAACCATTTCAGTAATTTCAAAACAATGTTTCAGGGTCATGATAATACTAGTTTTTGCTGTCTCAAATAAATGGGTTTCAAACAAGTTGGTTTTGTAATCATTGATAAAGCATAGGTAAATAAATAAATATCATTTTATGATTAGGTACATAAAATATTTAAGATAGTCAATTATTTATATAACTCAAATTAATTTTGAGCTAAATGTTTAAACTCACTGCATTAATACTAAAATGTATACGTACAAAACATGGGTAGACACACACATACACACATATATATGATCAAACTTTAAATATAAAAATACATGTGATTCTAGTTTTTTACCTCATGTATACTATGGCTATAGATCATTTTATTTTAATATATATTTTTATTTAATATGTATTAATGAAGAAATATACTACACTTTTTTAGTCATTAGCAATGAGAAGAACTAAGACTCATCTATTAACCAGATCTTTTTTGGTGGGGATGGAAACGTGTGTTGCATTTTTTATATGTCAAATTGTTTGCTTTGATTGGTGGTAATAAAGTATTAAAGTATGTTTTAACATACATATATTCATTTTTTTAGATTTTATTTATTTATTTGAGAGAGAGAATGAGAGAAAGAGAGCACATGAGAAGGGGGAGGGCCAGAGGGAGAAGCAGACTTCCCGCTGAGCAGGGAGCCCAATGCAGGACTTGATCCTGGGATTCCAGAATCATGACCTGAGCTGAAGGCAGTCGCTCAACCAAATGAGCCACCCAAGGGCCCCTATATATTTGTTCTTATTGGAATATCCTTAGTTTCACCTATACTCATCCAAATTACTTCATTTTTTTTTTTAAGATTTTGTTTATTTTAGAGAGAGAGAGCACAAGCAGGGGGAAGAACAGAGGGAGAGGAAGAGGGTGGGGAAAGAATCTCAGGCAGACTCTCTGCTAAGCATGGAGCCCAAGGAGCTGGATCTCATGACCCTGAGATCACGACCTCAGCTGAAACCAAGAGTTGTACCCTTAACTGACTGAGCCACTCAGGCACCCCCCAAATTATTTCTAATATACGGTTTATCTGGTTTGTAAGATAACAGAGAGTGCACCTTATTTAGCACAAGTTAAATACAAATTATAGAACTCATTTATATGAAACAGTATTTGTTTTACAAATGTATAGGGCCAAATTTTGAAATCTTAATGACATCTACCTCTTTTATTGGTTAATCCAGGTACATTGATGTGAAAGTACATTGACATCAAATTCACTGCATTGGACACTGTTGCTTGAATCATTCTTCACATGTACACACAAAGCCATATTAGTTGTGAGAGCTTCATGATTTTTTAATCATTCTATAATTTACTAAATGACATCTGAACTTCAGCTTTAACATATTTTTCTTCATAAAATAGATATTTCTTCAATAATGCTTATTAATTATGTACTGTTTTGAGGTGAAGATGAGAGTGAAAAAATATATACTATTTTATTTTTTTCATTTTTTATGCTTATCTATATATGTACAATAATATGTGGGTATAATTTAAAGCCTATATTTCAAGGGGAAACTATTCATTTAAATATAAACAAAAATCTAAGAACATGTAATAATTGATTTGTTATCCATGGAACAGGATAAATTGATCACAAGAGGTCAATTTAAGTATGTTACCATTCCTTTAAATGTAATGAAATTATGTTTCAAGGATTGCTTTAGCAGCCTAATAATATATACCTTGGGTGCCTTTTCAAGTAAAAGAGGGCAAACTGGGGGGCTTTACAATACTAGACAGGTATTAATATACCAATAATCCATGGCCTGTCTTAATACTCCTTATATTGTGTTTTAAAACCATTAATATTGTACAATATGTCCTTCATCTCTAATATATCCAACTTTGCCCTTGAGTCTTAATACTTCTTACATTATGTTTTTTATTTTATTTTATTATGTTATGTTAATCACCATACATTACACCATTAGTTTTTGATGTAGTGTTCCATGATTCATTGTTTGCATACATTATGTTTTAAAACCATTAATATTGTACAATATGTCCTTCATCTCTAATATATCCAACTTTGCAAATGAATCACAAAGAACATGAATATATTAATGAAATATTGTATATTATAAATACTACACTCCACTTTCATAATTTATTTGGTGCTATCTTATTATTACTAATTGTTATAATAAAAATAATTTTTCCCATTTTTTAGAGTCTACATGGGTGTTTTATTTGCCCAAAAGAAATTGATAGTACATATTATTAAAAGAAGATAACTCACCATAAGAGAATCTTAATATTTTACATTTCCCTTTTCTTAATTTTAGCTGTTCCCTTCATCCATAGCCTTCTGTTTCTCTCATCTCATCCAGCCCAGGGGTTTTGATTAGAAACGAATTATTAAATTAAGAAGGAAGCAATGCTAGTGGGCAGGAAGGAACATTCAAGTCTCTTCAATTGAAATCACCTGTTAGGGGCGCCTGGGTGGCTCAGTCGTTAAGCATCTGCCTTCGGCTCAGGTCATGATCCCAGAGTCCTGGGATCGAGCCCCGCGTCAGGCTCCCTGCTTAGCAGGGAGCCTGCTTTTCCCTCTCCCACTCCCCCTGCTTGTGTTCCCTCTCTCGCTGTGTCTCTCTGTCAAATAAATAAAATCTTAAAAAAAAAAAAATCACCTGTTAGATGAAAAATGAGAAGGCATTCCTTATTCTACAGCCTTTTCTGGAATGTCAGTTGATCAATCTGCTTGGAAACATATTTTATAAAGTTCATGATAGTGTTCCAGCATAAAGAGAATGAACTTTTTGATTTTCAGGTGTCTCAAAATTTAACAGGGTGATTTGTTTTCTCTTTCTCTTTCAATACACAATTCCTCAGCAATTCCGGTTGGTTTTGTCTTCCAAATCTATCCAGAATACAAAAATTCTTATTATCCTCACTACTCCCATTATGGTGCCAACCTTTACTGTCTTTGGCCTAGACTGTGGCAATAGCTTCCCAGCCAGTCTTCCTGCCTTATCTTTGTTCCCCCACCCCTCTCCTGCCACAGTACCATCTCAGCATAGTAACCAGAGTCATCTTGTTAAAGTGTAAAACAGATTATGTGACTGTTCTGTTCAAAATCCTCCAGTGCTTTCCTATCCCCTTGAGAATAAAGGTCAAGTCACCCAAATAAGCTACAAGATCCTGTGTCATATGTTCACCCCCACATAACTAACTGCCTTACCTCTGCCATTTACTCATTTGCTCACACTACTCCAGACACATTGGCCCCCTTCCTGTTCCTGAGTCACGTAAGTCTTGCTACCACCAGAGGGGAGCTCACTACTAAGGAAAGCTTGAAATGTTCTCCTAGATATCTTCTTGGCTTTACCTACTTCAGATTACCCAAATATCAACTTTATAGTGAGAATTTCCCTGACCATCCTGTTTAAAATTGCAATTCTTCCTAATGCCCACCATTCCTTTACAATTTTCATATTTTATTTTTTTCTCTACCAAACTTAAGACTTTAAATACATAATTATTTTTTTATTTGACTTATTTTCTGCCTCCCAGTAGAAATCCATCTACATGAAAACAGGAGCTTTTTGTCAATTTTGTTCACTGCTGTAGCTTGGTAACTAGAACAATGCACATAACAGAGAGCTCAATGTATATTTGCTTCAAAATAAATTTTGAAAAACAAACCCGTAAGGTCAACTACATGAAAGGCAATACTTGTATTCTATCAGCTTGACTGCAATCAGCAAAACTGGTTCTTGTCAGTAAATATAGTCCACGCTACCATAAAAGAGAGATTCTCAGTATTTCTTTATTGTTTAAATGAAATCATTATCATTGAATCAGTTTCCCACTAATGGAGACACTAACATTTAATAGTTGCATATTGTCTTATAATTTACTATTTTTACAGGCATTAACTTCCATGCAAACCAATTATTCTACTGACAAGTATTGCTATTGGCATGTAGAATTTTAGAGGCCCCAAAGGAATTGCAACAGAATTAAGGATGGGAAATAGAAAGAGCAAGGGAGAGAAAGCAGAGGGAGCTGAATAGGCATTTATTACCAGTACCAAATTTCTATTACTACTCCATCCAAATAATACTGAGAACAGTGGCAGGGCTTGTCTTAGTTGCCTTATTACTATGTCATGAGGGGAAAACATATCACTGGACAAATAGTCATGGGTAACTAATTTTGGACTGGGCAAGCTAAAGTGCTATAACAAATAGACTGGAAATATAGTGTCTCAAACAAAAGAGAAGTTTATTTTCTTATTGCTTAAGAATCCAGAGCATGTTGCAGGCCAGCTGGAGGTAGAGCATGGGGGTGGCTTTACTTCAAGCAGACTGATGACTGCTCTGTCATTTTCAGTAATTGGCTTCTGAGATTACTCTTGTCCTTCTCATTGATATCCCATCTTACCACAAGGGGAAAAGAACGTAGAAATGGCACATATCACTTCATCTAGTACTGTGTTATAGATAACTTAGTACCATAACCACACTTAACTAAAAGGAGGCCAAGAAAAAAAATTTAGATAGTCAGCCAGGCACCCAACTAATAAATGGAAGAAGGAGACAGTGGCTTCTGGAGAACAGCTAGTAGTCTCTGCCACAGTGTGGCCTTTTGCCCACCAAACATCTGTGCCATCCTTCCTTCCACGTTTTCACTGACCTCCCACCCCGTGCACCAAAGGAGACAATACGAAGTGCTACTCCTTTACTGCATGTATCTCACGATGTGTGCTCTCTGCATGATGCCCAGTCTGCTCCACTGGGGTCAGAGGCATCTCATGTTCTGGTGACCAACCAAATAACAGACACGTTTTCTGCCTTCTCCATCACCACAAAAAATGTACATTGAAGCAAGGACAGAATAACTGCAACACAAACTCCAATACAAAAGTAGAACAATGGGGAACATACAAGAGTCGCTAGTCTAAATAGTGATAGAATCCTGGGCAGGCATCATGAGGAACTTTGCCATGGCACTGAAGAAAATTCTTTGATTGAATCATGTCTCTTTCCCTAAAAGGAGCTTCTGTGCCCGTGGTTCTTTGTGGCCTCTGGCTTTGTTCATGGAAGGTTTTGTTCTTGTCCATCATCCTCTATGATCAGATCTAAAGTGGGTGCCATGGCCTGTGCCTTCACTGTACACTGTCAAATACTAGGAGTGAACTTCCTTTGGATGCAAGTTCGGGGCCCTGAGGACCATTTTGCAGTTTGAAGAGTCTGAAGAGTCAGGGTTATTAAGAATAGAATAAAATTCTCTCAAAAACTCCCAAAGTTTCCAACATATTTGCTTCCAGTCAATGTAATGCAGCCATAATCACAAATTACTTTCCTAAACATAGTTCTTAAACCTGCTTTATTTTTCTCACTCAACTTAATCTTAAGGGCATCTGAAACAATACTCCTGGATATAAGGACGACAGATTTATATCTCACTGTTTGGGGTCCAGAAGCTGCTGAGTGTTACAAATACCTCTGTGTCCTTCCATCCTTGTTTTAAAGCACTCAGTACTTGACAGTGTAATATCTTGTTATAGCAGTGGGGGCAGTTATAGTCAGTAACATTTTGGCTGTTTCCAACTCCTTCCCCTCAAGCTAGAAGCTAAGCAGGTACATGGTCTGCTTTCCAAATATCAGAGTGATAGTCTGGTAGAGCCACTCAGCCAAATACCCAGCTACCATTGAAGGAAAGCAACTAGGAGTCACCCAGAATACCCTACCTGATATTATAAATTGCAGATGCATTGCATATTCTTTAATTGCTTCAATATTGTTGCATTTTAAAATTACTCGTAATCTCATTGAAGGTAGTAATGGAGTCTTAAATTTTTCTAATATCTGTAACACAGTGTAACACTGTTCATTTTATGAATATTTATTGATAATCTTATGCTTTAAAGAAACATAAGCTATTTTTTTTATAGCTGCCTGTGATCTTTTCTGATTTTCCTATCCCATTTTAATCACCTTATAGACTTACGTAGGGTAAGACCGAACAATTAAATTTTAGTTTGAATGTAGATGGGAGCTTTTTCTTTATAATTCATGCAACCAAACTACTATGTGCCAAGCACTGCCTACCTAGGATACAATGGTATGTATGTGTGTGAGTGTGTGTGTGTGTGTGTGTAAGTATGCATGTGTGCTTTAAGATTGACTTTTAATAAATATATTTGAAAATTAAGGTAGAAATCAATGATCACTAATTGAAACACATATAAATTTCCACTTTATATAAATAATCATTCAGAAGATCATTGAAATACTTCTGTTAATTATTCATCGAAACTTTGTAGAGTGTCAATACATCCAAACTAATCGTACCACAGATACTGTTCAGAGATTCTTATTAGCACTTAGTAAATGTGACTCTTGATCTGGGATTTTTTATGTTAATTATGATTCTCAGTTATCTAACTTTCTGATAAGGAGCTAATTGGATGGTTCTAGCAAGTAATGTCCAATTGAGGAGCAGTTGCAAGGCTAGGGACCTGACATCAACTAAAGGATGCTCAAGACTAAGCCAGGAGCTCAAAGATAAAAGCAAATTGTAAAAGAGAAGAATATAGTTTAAACTCCTCCTTCTCTGGTGAACAATAGAATCTATCAATATGATTTTTTTTATTAAAAACTATATGGCATCAGGCAGGACGAGAATATATGACGCATAGCATGGCTTCTACCACCAACATGTTACCAAGGCAAATAACTTCTCTCCTTAAATCACTAACCAGTTCCAATAACCTAAGAAATTATAAAGATACTAGTTTTAGACATATCTACAAAGTATTTATCCATGAGTAATTTTAAATTACAACCCAGTGTTCTGAATATTATTTAAAGATATATCAATAGCCACTATAGAAACAATCAATTTCTCCCTTATTTGCCATTATTTGTCCACTACCTCAGCTTCTAAATTGGTATATATTTGTCTTTGGTGATGAAAGTAAGCCCTTGACATTAATGGGAAATTTGAAATATAAAGAATTTTTGACATCAATTAGAAGCAATTTTGATCTGTTATATCAATATCTACTGGATGTCAACTGGAAGACAGTATCTGGATATCAGGGTCCTGGAGAAAAGTCATTAAATCAAAATGTTTGAAATCATTCCAAGTAGGGCTGAGTCTACTGGGAATCAGTTTTTTAACTACATTTTTTTTAAACACTGAATGATTAAAACATTGGGAAATATATTATATTTTAGAATGCACTACAATCTTCTATTAGGATTCTCATCTAAGCCAAAAGCGATAAAAATTAAAATTCGACCCTAGTGTTAAAACTTCAATTATAGAAAATGAATAAGTCTTGCAGATCTACTGTGTAACACAGTACATATAGTTAACAACACTGTATTGTATAGTTAAAATTTTGCTAGATTTTATATTAAGAGCTCTTGTCAATAATAACAATAATAATAATAATTAATAGTTATAGTAACACAAGAAGACAGGAAAAAGCTTTTGGAGGTGATGATATGTTTATGTCATAGATTGGCAATGGTGTATACTTATTCATGGGTGTATACTTATTATGAAACTCATCAAATTGTGTATATATTAAATATGTACAGCATTTTATATGTCAATCATACCTCAATAAAGTGTTTTTTAATTCCAGTATACTACTATAATATTTATTAAATCTGATCACATAATATAGAAACATAATAAAATTAAGAATTGCATATGATTGATTACTCAAGATAAGCAAATGGTATACATTTGAGAATTAAAACATGTCTTTAATTGTCACTATTTTAGATAGAAATAGATCTAAGTTATATTATTAGGAGCCATCTTTTCCCATGCAGAATATGCCAAACATTATTTAACTGAATCTGTATAACTCAGGTGGGTTATGTTATTTATTAACTAACGTCCTGAATCTGTCAAGTCAGGAGACAAAACCTGTACCTATCATTTTAACAGTAAGAATTTAATATATGGGATTGTTAGGTATGTATAAAGTTGTTGGATGACTAAATAGAGAAAAAGAGAACTGCCACTGCAGGAAAGAGCTACCTTCCGTAGGACTTAGTGAATAAAGGAAATAGGGTGGATTGTTGAAACCTAGAAACTTGAAGAGGGGTGCCTGTAGAACTGAAACTTAGTCCTCTGAGGAGGGGGCACTTGTTTCCTGCCATTGGTGTTCCTCAGCTCAGAAAAGGGGCCATGCTGAGCTGGCAACACAGACCTCTGGGATATAAATAATCATACATAAATACATGGATGAGAGGTATTTGACACTGTAAAATAATAGGTTTTTTTGTCTTGAATTAAAATAAAAAAAACTTTTATATCTATACAGTATTGTACAGGACTTTGCATATATCAAATTACATCAATTCTTGTAATTTGTGAATTGACAAGAAGCATTTAATTTGGGAAATATTATATCAAAACTAAGTATAAAGCAAGTAATTATATCTGTCATATTCATGTCTATTAAATTGCTGGTTGATAATAAAGCAATCCTGTGGAAGGGAGAACTAAAATTCTAACTCTTTAAAGTAAGTATTTGTTTCTCTCCTGCTTAAAACAAACAGCTTTCCAATGAAACAATTCTAATCCTATTTATACTTACATTTAGAAAGAACTCATTATATTAACAATGATTAATAGAGTTAGAAATGGATTTCACAGAGATTATTTCAGTAGCTTTTTATAATTTTATCAACAAACAAGTTTTTTTTTTTTAGTATTTCCTGGTGGTAGCATGGAGAAAAAGAAACATTATCCATGTATTTTTATCAATGTAGAGGGTTAAAAATGTTTAAAGTACTTCTTACCTATTAACATCCCAGATTTTGCTAGTTGTATCCAGTGAGGAAGAAGCCACAAAATCACCACAGGAGTGCCACGTGCAGGACCATACTGCATGGTTGTGTCCTTCAAAGGTCAAAATGCAATCGCCTTTAGACAGGTCCCATAATTTAACTGTAGTGTCACCGCTTGAAGTAGCCAATTTGTTGCCACTATTTGCAAGAATATAAAAAGGTAATTTGTTAAAAAGTCAATTTATGATTATTTTTTATGAGTGATTATATGCTATCTGTAATTTGAGTGTGTGTATATCTGAGTTGTTTTTGCTTCTAATGACATACTAAATGCTTGAATATTATTTGACTCCATACAATTAGATATTTATTTGTATTGTTTAGTAATTCAAGTTGATGAGACAAACTGCTGTTGCACACTTTCTAAATTAATTCTTCTATATTCTTTTAGATTAATTCACTAAGTCAGTAATTTTGTTTTTAGCATGTATGAGTTTTGGGGCAAGTGTTAGGTTCTGTGGATAATGTAGCCTCAGAATGATGAAATTTTAGACATTGGCTAAGGTAATTTCAAAAACATAATACAATACAAAACAACAGATCAGCATTGTTTATGTTTGGATTAACTAAATGCTCCAAGAATGCAGTTTCAATGCTGAACGAAGTGAACCGGGAATGAGATTTTGATCTAGATCTTGAGAGAGGAAAGATTTTGAAAAGTTGAGTGGTTGAGGATGTCATTAGATTTTCTATTTAGGTCATTGGTAGATGTTTAAAAAAGCAATGACTTTCAAGTGGTGGACATGAATGCTAGTTTAAGAAATGAATGGGTGTTAATGACATGAGCAGAAACATCTAGGACTTTTTGATAAAATATTAATTCCAAGAAAATTTTAATTCCATCAGTTTCTTCACATCCTTCTGCATTGCATGTTCCTTCTATGTGTTCTCTTAGTAACTTTTCTTTCCCTGAATATAATGAATTGCTTATTTGTACTCTTTCCCTGTGATTTTGATTGAGAACTGTTTCTTCTCTCTGTTTCACTGGCATAAAGTACTAGGATTGACTAGTTGAAGTACTCAGCAAATGCTTCCAGAATGAATAAATATATGAATGAATGAATGAATGAAGTTGTGCCATAAAAGAATAAGGAAAGGTACTCAGTATTTCCAAGAGAGGGAATGGCAAGATCAAAATGAGTGTTTGCTTACTTGCTTTTTTTTTTTGCTTCTTTTTATGCTGAGAGAAATACATTTTTAAGTGCAGGGGAGAAACAACCACTGGACAGGGAGAGCTTAAAGGTGGTGAAGGAAAGGTGGATTATAGAGTGAAGAAGTTCTCATTAAAGTTATAAAAGGATATCCATTTTACTTTTCAGATTAGCAGAATTAAAAAGAAATTACTCTGACAGGTAGTCCTTCACTAATAGATAGATATTTAAAACTGTCTTTTACTTTGCAGCTGTTGTTTATTTGTACATATATTTGCCATCCAAAATTTTAATTTTTAATACTTAATACCTAAAAATACATTTGTCTAAAAATATCCAAGCAGGAGTGCCTAGCTGGCTCAGTCCATAGAGCATAAAATTCTTAATCTTGGGGTCGTGAGTTCAAGCCCCACGGTGGGCCTAAAGCTTACTTAAAAAAATATCCAAACAAACATAAAAATCAAAAATAATTTAATTTTGCCTATTTCCCAAATCCGTCCTTCTGGTGGGCTATCATGCTATTATGGATATAAGTCTTGCTCTAGGATAAGAACTACGGTAATGTATTTCTGTCTGGCTGAAAACTCTTTCAGATGAGTTTTACATTCTTCTCTCTTGCTTTAAACTGTGTGACAAAAGAAACAAAAATCACAATAGTAATAATTACAACTGGAATGAAGCATTTGCAATCATCTTTATGAGTACCATCAACTGATATTTAATCAACAATAAACAATATTCTCATAAGCTTTTAATAAATTGAGGTTGTTGCTTAGATGTATGAACTCAACCAAACCCAAAATATATAGAATATGAATTTCTGAATTTCTTTGAAATGTTTTGGCTTTTCAAAAGACATGGTTTGAAATATGTAAAACTGTATGTTTTTGGCTCACAAGAAAATAAAGTCACTTGAGGACTGTGAGGGAGCAAGAAAGAGAGAAAGAATGATGAACCAAAATTCAAAAGGTGCTCTAAGTCATGCAGAAGTCAGGGTTTCCCTCAGCTCCACACAAATAAGACAAGTCAAAATCCTCAAAAAAGAGAAAAAGTAGGTCCAGATTGTTAGCAAGTACACTAAATCATTCTAATTTACATTTGCTTAGTTTCTCATTCTGGCTCTTCTGGACAGCCTGCATGACCTTGGACAGGCCATTTAACGTTAACACTTAATATTTCTGAAATTCATTGTCTTTATTTAAAAATAAAGCTCAATATAGCTTAAAGTGTTGTTTTGAAAATCATAACAAGAGAATTCTTATGACAGCACATTTTTAATTTTGGGTAATATTCAAACTTGATACTGTTTTTAAAAAGATTCTCTTATGAGTGGGCGGAGCAAGATGGCAGAGGAGTAAGAGACCTGGATTTCATCTGGTCTCAGGAATTCAGCTGGATAGGGATCAAACCATTCTGAACACCTACAAACCCAACAGGAGATCGAAGAAAGGAATAGCAACAACTCTCTGAACAGAAAAGCGACCACTTTCTGGAAGGTAGGACGTGTGGAGAAGTGAATCCCAGGCGATATTCGGGAGGACAGATGGCGGGGGAGGGGGCCTCTGTAAGCTGCTTCTGGCAAGTGATAAGCAGAGCACAAAATTGGAACTTTTAGAAGTCTTCTCCGCTGAGGGACGTCGCTCCAGTGGCTAAGCGGGGGGTGGAACCCTCGTGGGACCCTCGGGGTCACAGAAAGACTGGGGTGCCTGAGTGCAGCAGAGCTCCCAGAGATCGGAATGGGGAAGCCGGCTGCAGAGACGGAGCCAGGGCACAGGCTCTCAGCTTGGGGTTGCCATAAACCATGATCCGCAGCACAGTCGGGCCACTGCTCCCCCAGCAGGGACCCAACAAGTGGCAGATCCGGGGAGACTCACCTTCCTCCCCTGGGAGGAGCGGTGTGGGAGCGCACTGCAGAGATCTGCTGGGTTTGGAGACTCCACACCAAGTCGGGTACCAGAGATAGAGATGCTCGGTCACAGGCCGGGTGAGCACGGAGTGCGGCCGGAGACCGGGGAGACAGGAGTGATTGACTGCTTTTCTCTGGGGGCTCACTGAGGAGCGGGGCCCCAAGTTCTCAGCTCCTCCAGGGCGGAGATTGGGAGGCCGCCATTTTCACTCTCGGCATCCAAAGCTGTATGGAAAGCTTGGAACAAAAACTCCTGAGAGCTAACCCGAGCAGATTACTTAGCCCAAACCGGCAAGGGCAAGGCAATCCGCCTCCAGCACAGACATTTGGGAACCATGGCAACAGGCCCCTCCCCCAGAAGATCAGCGAGAACAGCCGGCCAAGACCAAGTCTACTGATCAATGAAAATGGCAGAACTCCAGCGCTAGGGGAATAATGCACATAGAATCCATGGCTTTTTTACCATGATTCTTTAGTCTTTCAAAGTTAATTTTTTTAACTCTTTTTTTTTTTTAATTTTTCTTTTTCCCTTTTTCAACCAACATCTTATCAATCCCTTTTTTAACTGTTTTTTTTTTGTAGTTTTTAATTTTATTATGTTATGTTAGTCACCATACAATACATCATTAGTTTTTGATGTAGTGATCCATGATCCATTGTTTTCGTATAACACCCAGTGCTCCATGCAGTACGTGCCCTCCTTAATACCCATCACCCAGGTTAACCAATCCCCCCTCCCCCCTCCCCTCTAAAACCCTGTTTGTTTCTCAGGTCCATAGTCTCTCATGGTTCATCTCTCCCTCCAATTCCCCCCTCCCATTTTTCCTTTCCTTCTCCTAATGTCCTCCATGTTATTCCTTATGTTCCACAAATAAGTGAAACCATATGATAATTGACTTTCTCTGCTTGACTTATTTCGCTTAGCATAATCTCCTCCAGTCCCATCCATGTTGATGTAAAAGTTGGGTATTCATCTTTTATGATGGCTGAGTAATATTCCATTGTATATATGGACCACATCTTCTTTATCCATTCATCTGTTGAAGGGCATCTCGGCTCTTTCCACAGTTTGGCTATTGCAGACATTGCTGCTATGAACATTGGGGTGCATATGGCCCTTCTTTTCACTACATCTGAATGGTGCTGGGAAAATTGGACAGCCACATGCAGAAGAATGAAACTTGACCATTTTCTAACACCATTCACAAAGATAAAGTAGATTAAAGACCTCAATGTGAGACAGGAATCCATCAAAATCCTAGAGGAGAACATAGACAATAACCTCTTTGACATCGGCCACAGCAACTTCTTTCAAGATACATCTCCAAAAGCTAGTGAAACAAAAGCAAAAATGAACTTTTGGGACTTCGTCAAGATAAAAAACTTCTGCACAGCAAAGGAAACAGTCAACAAAACAAAGAGGCAACCCACAGAATAGGAGAAGATATTTGCAAATGACACTACAGATAAAGGGCTGGTATCCAAAATCTATAAAGAACTTCTCAAACTCAACACCCAAAAAACAAATAATCAAGTCAAAAAGTGGGCAGAAGAGATGAACAGACACTTCTCTGAAGAAGACATACAAATGGCTAACAGACACATGAAAAAATGTTCATCATCATTAGCCATCAGGGAAATCCAAATCAAAACCACACTGAGATACCACCTTATACCAGTTAGAATGGCCAAAATGGACAGGGAAAGAAACAACAAATGTTGGAGAGGTTGTGGAGAAACGGGAACCCTCTTACACTGTTGGTGGGAGTGCAAGTTGGTACAGCCACTTTGGAAAACAGTGTGGCGGTGCCTCAAAAATTTAAAAATAGAGCTACTCTATGACCCAGCAATTGCACTACTGGGTATTTACCCCAAAGACACAGATGTAGTGAAAAGAAGGGCCATATGCACCCCAATGTTCATAGCAGCAATCCCTTTTTTAAAAAACATTTTTATGTTTCATTTTTAGAGTCATATTCTATCCCTTCATAGTATATGAATTTTTGGCATATATATATATATAAGTTGTTCTTTCTTTAAAATTTTGAGATAGTTTCTTCTAACAGATCAAAATACACCCAAAATCTTTAGTGTATGGTTTTGTTCTACTCTCCTGCCTGATCACATTCTCTCTCTTTTTTTTTTCTTTTTTTTTTTAAATCCTCTTCTTTCTTTTTTCAAACAACTTCTTATAAATTCCTTTTATAAAATTTTTTATAATTTTCATCTTTACAGTCATATTCCATCCCTTCATCATATCAACCCTTATATTTGTACATATATAAGTTTTTCTTTCTTTAAAATTTTGGGAGGTACTTTCTTCTAACAGACCAAAATACACCCAAAATCTAGTGTGTGGCACTGATCTATGCACCAGCCTGATCATATTTGACCATATTCTGTTTTTTGTTTTGTTTTGTTCTGTTTTTGTTTGTTTTTATCTTTTTCTTTTTCTTTTTTCTTCCTTTCCCTTTCTTTTCCCCCGGCTTCAGGTCTTTTCTGATTTGTTTAGAGTATATTTTCTGGGGACATTGTTACCCTGTTAGCATTTTGTTCTCTCATTAATCTATTCTCCTCTGGACAAAATGACAAGATGGACAATATCACCTCAACAAAAAGAACAAGAGGTAGTACCAACTGCCACGGACCTACTCAATACAGACATTAGTACGATGTCGGATCAAGAGTTCAGAATCATCACTTTAAAGATACTAGCTGGGATTGAAAAAAACATGGAAGTTATTAGAGAAACCCTTTCTGGAGAAATAAAAGAACTAAAATCTAACCAAGTCGAAATCAAATGGCTATTAATGAGGTGCAATAAAAAAAGGGGCTGCTAACTTCTAGGATAAATGAGGCAAAAGAGAGAATCAGTGATATAGAAGACCAAATGATGGAAAATAAAGAAGCTGAGAAAAAGAGAGACAAACAACTCCTGGATCACGAGAGCAGAATTCAGGAGATAAGTGATACCATAAGACGAAACAACATTAGAATAATTGGGATCCCAGAAGAAGAAGAAAGAGAGAGAGAGTCAGAAGGTATACTGGAGCAAATTATAGCAGAGAACTTCCCTAATTTGGGGAAGGAAACAGGCATCAAAATCCAGGAAGCACAGAGAACCCCTCTCAAAATCAATAAAAATAGGTCAACACCCCGACATCTAATAGTAAAACTTACGAGTCTCAGAGACAAAGAGAAAATCCTGAAAGCAGCTCAGGAGAAGAGATCTGTAACCTACAATGGTAGAAACATTAGATTGGCAACAGATCTATCCGCAGAGACCTGGCAGGCCAGAAAGGACTGGCATGATATCTTCAGAGCACTAAATGAGAAAAATATGCAGCCAAGAATACTATATCCAGCTAGGCTGTCACTGAAAAAAGAAGGACAGATAAAAAGCTTCCAGGACAAACAAAAACTAAAGGAATTTGCAAACACAAAACCAGCCCTACAAGAAATATTAAAAGGGGTCCTCTAAGCAAAGAGAGAGCCTAAAAGCAACATAGACCAGAAAGGAACACAGACAATATACAGTAACAGTCACCTTACAGGCAATACAATGGCACTAATTCATATCTTTCAATAGTTACCCTGAACATAAATGGGCTAAATGCCCCAATCAAAAGACACAGGCTATCAGATTGAATTAAAAAACAAGACCCATTGATATGCTGTTTCCAAGAGACTCATTTTAGACCCAAAGACACCCCAGATTGAAAGTGAGGGGGTGGAAAACCATTTACCATGCTAATGGACACCAAAAGAAAGCTGGGGTGACAATCCTTATATCAGACAAATTAGATTTTAAACCGAAGACTATAATAAGAGATGAGGAAGGACACTATATCCTACTTAAAGGGTCTATCCAACAAGAAGATCTAACAATTGTAAATATCTATGCCCCTAACATGGAAGCAACCAATTATATAAGGCAATTAATAACAAAAGCAAAGAAACACATCGACAACAATACAATAATAGTGGGGGACTTTAACACCCCCCTCACTGAAATGGACAGATCATCTAAGCAAAAGATCAACAAGGAAATAAAGACTTTAAATGACACACTGGACCAAATGGACTTCACAGACATATTCAGAACATTACACCCCAAAGCAATGGAATATACATTCTTCTCTAGTGCCCATGGAACATTCTCCAGAATCGATCACATCCTAGGTCATAAATCAAGTCTCAACCAGTACCAAAAGATTGGGATCATTCCCTGCCTATTTTCAGACCACAATGCTTTGAAACTAGAACTCAGTCACAAGAGGAAAGTCAGAAAGAACTCAAATACATGGAGGCTAAAGAGCATCCTACTAAAGAATGAATGGGTCAACCAGGAAATTAAAGAAGAATTAAAAAAATTCATGGAAACCAATGAAAGTGAAAACACAACTGGTTCAAAATCTTTGGGATGCAGCAAAAGCAGTCCTAAGAGGCAAGTATATAGCAATACAAGCCTTTCTCAAGAAACAAGAAAGGTCTCAAGTATACAACCTAACCCTACACCTAAAGGAGCTGGAGAAAGAACAGCAAATAAAGCCTAAACCCAGCAGGAGAAGAGAAATAATAAAGATCAGAGCAGAAATCAATGAAATAGAAACCAAAAGAACAGTAGAGTAGATCAATGAAACTAGGAGATGGTTCTTTGAAAGAATTAACAAGATTAATAAACCCCTGGCCAGACTTACCAAAAAGAAAAGAGAAAGGACCCAAATCAATGTGAATGAAATCATGAATGAAAATCATGAATGAAAGAGGAGAGATCACAACCAACACCAAAGAAATACAAACAATTATAAGAACATATTATGAGCAACTCTATGCCAGCAAATTAGATAATCTGGAAGAAATAGAGGCATTCCTAGAGATGTATCAACTACCAAAACTGAACCAGGAAGAAATAAAAAACCTGAACAGACCTATAACCACTAAGGAATTGAAGCAGTCATCAAAAATCTCCCAACAAATAAGAGCCCAGGGCCAGATGGCTTCCCAGGGGAATTCTACCAAACATTTAAAGAAGAATTAATACCTACTCTTCTGAGGCTGTTTCAAAAAATAGAAATGGAAGGAAAACTTCCAAACTCGTTTTATGAGGCCACCATTACCTTGATCCCAAAACCAGACAAAGACCCCATCAAAAAGGAGAATTACAGACCAATATCCTTGATGAACATGGATGCAAAAATCCTCACCAAAATACTAGCCAAGAGGATCCAACAGTACATTAAAAGGATTATTCACTACGACCAAGTGGGATTTATCCCTGGACTGCAAGGTTGGTTCAACATCCACAAATCAACATGATACAATACATTAACAAAAGAAAGAACAAGAATCATATGGTTCTCTCAGTAGATGCAGAAAAAGCATTTGACAAAGTACAGCATTCTTTCTTGATCAAAACTCTTCAGAGTATAGGGATAGAGGGTACGTACCTCAATATCATAAAAGCCATCTACGAAAAACCTACAGCGAATATCATTCTCAATGGGGAAAAACAGAGAGCTTTCCCCCTAAGGTCAGGAACACGGCAGGGATGTCCACTATCACCACTGTTATTCAACATAGTATTGGAAGTCCTAGCCACAGCAATCAGACAACAAAAAGAAATCAAAGGCATCTGAATCGGCAAAGAAGAAGTCAAACTCTCACTCTTTGCAGATGATATGATACTTTAGGTGGAAAACCCAAAAGACTCCACCCCAAAACTGCTAGAACTCATACAGGAATTCAGTCAAGTGGCAGGATATAAAATCAATGCACAGAAATCAGTGGCATTCCTATACACCAACAACAAGACAGAAGAAAGAGAAATTAAGGAGTCGATCCCATTTACAATTGCACCCAAAACCATAAGATACCTAGGAATAAATCTAACCAAAGAGGTGAAGGATCTGTACTCAGAAAACTATAAAATACTCATGAAAGAAACTGAGGAAGACACAAAGAGATGGAAAAACGTTCCACGCTCATGGATTGGAAGAACAAATATTGTGAAGATGTCAATGCTACCTAGAGCAATCTACACATTCAATGCAATCCCCATCAAAATACCAACCACTTTTTTCAAAGAAATGGAACAAATAATCCTAAAATTTGTATGGAACCAGAAATGACCCTGAATAGCCAGAGGAATGTTGAAAAAGAAAAGCAAAGCTGGTGGCATCACAATTCCGGACTTCAAGCTCTATTACAAAGCTGTCATCATCAAGACAATATGGTACTGGCACAAAAACAGACACATACATCAATGGAACAGAATAGAGGGCCCAGAAATGGACCCTCAACTCTGTGGTCAACTAATCTTCGACAAAGCAGGAAAGAATGTCCAATGGAACAAAGACAGTCATTTCAACAAATGGTGTTGGGAAAATTGGACAGCCACATGCAGAAGAATGAAACTGGATCATTTCCTTACACCACACACAAAAATAGACTCAAAATGGCTGAAAGACCTAAATGTGAGACAGGAATCCATCAAAATCCTAGAGGAGAACACAGGCAGCAACCTCTTCGACCTCAGCCATAGCAACTTCTTCTTAGAAACATTGCCAAAGGCAAGGGAAGCAAGGGCAAAAATGAACTATTGGGACTTCAAGATAAAAAGCTTTTGCACAGCAAAAGAAACAGTCAACAAAACCAAAAGACAACCGACAGCATGGGAGAAGATATTTGCAAATGACATATCAAATAAAGGACTAGTATCCAAAATCTATAAAGAACTCATCAAACTCAACACCCAAAGAACAAAGAATCCAATCAAGAAATGGGCAGAAGACATGAACAGACATTTTTCCAAAGAAGACATCCAAATGGCCAACAGACACATGAAAAAGTGCTCAATATCGCTCAGCATCAGGGAAATCCAAATCAAAACCTCAATGAGATACCACCTCACACCAGTCAGAATGGCTAAAATTAACAAGTCAGGAAATGACAGATGTTGGCGAGGATGCGGAGAAAGGGGAACCCTCCTACACTGTTGGTGGGAATGCAAGCTGGTGCAGCCACTCTGGAAAACAGTATGAAGGTTCCTCAAAAAGTTGAAAATAGAGCTACCGTATGACCCAGCAATTGCACTACTGGGTATTTACCCCAAAGATACAAATGTAGCGATCTGAAGGGGTTCATGCACCCCAATGTTTATAGCAGCAATGTCCACAATAGCCAAACTGTGGAAAGAGCCAAGATGTCCATCGACAGATGAATGGATAAAGAAAATGTGGTATATATATATATATATATATATATATATATATATACACACAATGGAATATTATGCAGCCATCAAAAGGAATGAGATCTTGCCATTTGCAATGACGTGGATGGAACTGGAGGGTGTTTTGCTGAGCGAAATAAGTCAATCAGGGAAAGACGTGTATCATATGACCTCACTGATATAAGGAATTCTTAATCTCAGGAAACAAACTAAGGGTTGCTGGAGTGGGGGGTGGGGTGGGAGGGATGGGGTGGCTGGGTGATAGACACTGGGGAGGGTATGTGCTATGGTGAGTGCTGTGAATTGTGCAAAACTGTTGAATCACAGATCTGTACCTCTGAAACAAATAATGCAATATATGTTAAGAAAAAAAAAAAGAAGAAGATAGCAGGAGGGGAAGAATGAATGGGGGGAAGTTGGAGGGGGAGACGAACCATGAGAGATGATGGACTCTGAAAAACAAACTGAGGGTTCTAGAGGGGAGGGGGGTGGGAGGATGGGTTAGCCTGGTGATGGGTATTAAAGAGGGCATGTTCTGCATGAAGCACTGGGTGTTATGCACAAACAATGAATCATGGAGCACTACATCAAAAACTAATGATGTAATGTATGGTGATTAACATAACAATAAAAAATTTTAAAAAAAAGATTCTCTTGTGATCTCCAGTTCAGTTTTTATGTAGAATTGCTTATCCATATGTCCATAAATAGTAGAATGAAATTCAATTACTGCCATTATACTATAGTTTCATATAGCTGTGTCTATCTACTCAACAGGATTATCTGAATTTGTAAGAGGACTATTAGTCACGATATTCTCAGTTACTATAGAATAGGTACGTATTATTTTATAGCAGAATAACATATAACCAAATTATATTAAAATGTTTTCCCATACTTTTTATAGGTAAAAGATAAACATTTTGGTTCCACTGAGCTCATAAAATTATTATATCAGAAAAGTTCTAAACTTAGAATTTAGATTACTTGAAAAACATTAAGATACATTTGACTTATGCTTAATGTGCCCAGTTTGTGAGAGTCCCCCAAATTTTAAGTTAAAAGTTGAAACAAAAAGGGCTAAGACTGCTTTCGTCCAAGTTATTCTAAATTCTTAGCCTTTGATACAGAGCTGCTGGCTGCATCCGGCTGGTGAGTGAGGGCACTATAGCAAAGTAAAGCAAACACCAGTCCACACAGAGGATGGTCTTTTTTGAAGTAAACAGTGCCCACATTCAAGTGCCGTTCCCTTTGTTCTCAAATGATCTATCCTTCTTTGTGTAGAAATCTAGAATCAACCAAGAATCATAAGTAAAGTGAATTCAGAAGACAGCATTCTGTGCAGATATTACAGATTCTAGAAAAAGCAGAAAGGCAATATTGAGGTTCAGGAAAGAGCAGGCCTTCCCTGCCTGGCTGCAAAACCACTGCCCTTACTTGGTTGGGTGTATTCCTCGGAGCTGCAGGTGTACCTTTGTCAGTTGCTTGAGAAACTTCAGCTGGATTTTCCACTTTTACATAGGAATGGCAAGATGCTGGCAACTGGACTCTCCTATGCCTGGTATACAGTATTTATAAGACATACTGTGTGAATGCATGAATGATGTATGTAATAAGGAAAGAGAGATTTCAGTTGTACATAGATCTGTGTTACTAGAATGGAATAATCTACATAATTTAGGGTTATATATATGACCAAGTTTATGTATAGTAAGACATCTTGGTACAGAGAAGAGAAAAATGTTGGAATTCTAAAACTTCTAGCATGTTACTAATTCTTTTTATTTTGTTTTATCCTTTGCATTTATGTTATTGTTTAGGTTATAGATGCAAAAGGACAGAAATTGGTAGGTTAGTTTATGAAACTTTATGCAGAGATCATGAATAATGGTGTGATCCTGAAAATAAGACAGAGATACCCAGGAATGCCCTTAAACTTTTAAGTACCTATTTCAATCTTGGGAATTATTTTTTTTATTAATTTTATTATTAATTCTTTTATTGTATCCAACATGCTTCTGAGTATTCTCTAGTTGTCATTCATATGCATGCATGTGACACATTAAAATGGAGTATTCTTGAAAAACATAACCTAGGTAATTATAATATTTTGATATATATCCATAGGTACTAAAATATAGTTCTCATCCTTTTTCAAATTAAGATTCTGTGCATACCTTATGACTTTGTCTGGAAAAAGTTATTTTCAGAATATTAAATCTATTTTTTTCAGCTATCTCAAAATTTTTACATTTGACACTTTCTTTTCTTTTCTTTCTTTTGACCCAATTTCTACAAAACACAGGAGATTCATTTATTCATTTCACAGTTAGTCACATGCTCCAGACACTGTACTAGACAACCCCATCCATCATCCCTCTGTGTTTCTCCAATGCACCAAGCATTTTTCCCTCAGGATATCTGCACACACTTCCTCTGGCACTAAGAGGCTATCTCCCCTGGATATTCCCACGGCTTCCTCCATGACTTCCGTTAAGAGACCTTCTCTTCAACTTCACCTTATCATGGAGGGCATCTCTGACAATCTCACTTAAAACTACTGTATCATCCTAACTTTTTGCCTCTCTGTTACTCTTTACTGTATTACTCTTCTCTATAGCACTTATCATCATTTATTAAACTATACATAACTTATGTTTTGTCTCTCTCTCTGCCAATGGAATGTAGCATATTTGAGAGCAGGAACTTTTTTAATCCACTGCTATGTCTCTAATGCCAGCTTCAGACCTAGCACATAGGGAATCTCAATACATAGCTATTGAATCAATGAATTAATGCATGAAACACAATTTGGAATATGCCAAAGTCCCTAAAGTCCTATTTATTTATTTATTTATTTATTTTAAGATTTTATTATTTGTTTGACAGAGAGAGACAGAGGACACCAACAGGGAGGGAGAGGGAGAAGCAGACTTCCCATAAATCCTATCACCTTGCAGAGTTTCAGATTACCCTCTCTCTGGGTCTAAAATGTGAAGACCCAGCTATTGCCCCTTTTTGCACAAAGTTCCAGAAGATTCCTCCTTTTCATTCAGACCAGGACCCAGGCCTCTTTCTCATAACACCAGAGGCAAGAGCTCTCCATTTGCAGTCCCCTTGTGTATTTCTGGCCCTGGGTTCTCATGGTCCATGGGACAGGGAAGCCACTCTTTATTAAGAATGATATTTTTACCATGTGCAGCAGACCTTCTCTATATTCAAACTTCTCTATATTCAAACTGCTTACACACTGAAGGAATTTCCACAACCCAACGTCTTCTCTAGTGCTTGGGTCTCCCCAAAACAGTTCTATGCTATCATTCATTATTGAGTTTTTTTTAAGTTCATTAACTTATCTAATTCCTCCTGAGTGTCCACTGTTTACCAGAGATACAAAAGATATGAAGGATATGAAGTACACGTATGCCTCAAATTATTTACATTTCTTTGGCTTACATTATGAGAGTTGGAAGTCTATATATAAAAGGCTGATCACTTTTTTCACTTCCCCTTTGCCACCATAAAATTGTTTCTACTGAGCTGCTTGTGTTTTTGTGCCACTGCCCTGTAATAAAGTTAAGGCACAACACTGTGAAGACCTGCATTACTGAAAGGTTGTTGTTGAGGCTACTGTTCAGTAGATTATACATTACATAAGAATATCAGATACTTTCAATATGGACCCAGTGGTGAAATGCCATTCCGGTCTCAGCCGCAGGAGGCACTGCTACTGCTGAACAGCCTGAGGCGATTTCTCTCACTGACAATGAAAAGCACATAGCTAACTAGTCTACTTCTTCCTGTTGATTGTTAGAACACTTAGGTACAAAGTTGAAGCCCTCCTCTAGCAAAAATAATATTATGTTTTGGCTTTTATTAATTAATGAAGGCCCATAGAGCCAAACTTTAATACAAAAAAATTAAAGTAGATTACATGCATTTTATGTATTAACTTTACTCCTGGCGTCATCATAGTTTACCTATTCTAGGTTATCTTTCACGCCAATTATTTCTCAAAAAATTATCTTCTTATATTTGTTAGTTCTCTAAATTCCTTTAGAAAATGAATGATACGAAATACAACTTAAAACTCTCAAAATGCACAATGTGCTGGGCATATAAAGATAACTGAAATAAACTCTGCCCTTAAGTACCTCATATAACAATTATAGTATTTTCATGAGCATTTTAATAGATGACATACAGGATATAGTGATAGGACAGAGAAGGATATAATACATTTTCTAGGCCTGTGTGGTGGTTATGAAGGCTTTAAAAAGGCGAACACACCCAAACAAAATCTGTATGTATAATAAGCAGGTGCTCACAGTGTGAAAGCAGGAAAGGAAAAAGGATGATTGTTCAGCATGTGGAAATTGTGGCAAAAGAGATTTTTAAGTATTTTGCATTAAAGAAGAAAAGGGTAATGGAAAAATTAAGATAAATAAACAACAGCCAAATAATAAAAGACCTTTGCTTCAATCCTAAAATGTATTGATCTGTAGGCTATGAGGAGAGATTGAAGGGTTTTAAAAGGAGTTAGGAAAATAATCAGATACTAATTTTAGGATGTTAACACTGGGAACATAACAAGACCAGATTTTTTCTTAGGAAGAGCAGAAAATACATTTAAGAATTAATAGTGATTTCTATTATAGGCTAGCACTTAATTATTGAATTTAGTTATTTTGAGATTTATGCTTTGTATAATCACAGTCATTCCCAAGTTTTGGTAAATGATTTTCAAGGCAAATGTCAGCCTCACACCTATCTGTTCTACTTAGCTAATAGATTTTTCCAAGTCTAAGTGGTATTGCCAGGGCATGCCAATTTTCCAGTAGAAAGGTCCCCTCTAATGATACTACTTGTTTACCTTGTTTTGACTGCTGATCTAACTTAGTCCTGGATTACAGAAATTTTCATTGTACTCTTTTCTGATTTTCAGGAGTACATGGTAATGGTAACCAAAACACGTGGGTGTGATGCTGAGTTCAAGTCTTAGGAGGATTGATTTGACAAAATATTTAAGGTTAGCAGAGGCAGGATACATACTTCATCACCCAAAGCCAATGTACTGTCTGAAAGCCTTACAGTAAATAGAACAAGATATTTCTATGGTTCCAGAAGAAGCACTTCCTCTGTTTCTGGTATAAAATAAGAGGTTTTCCATAATTGGAAGTATCATATTGACAATTAATATACATTTAAAACTAGCTTGGTAAAAGTGAATTCATGTATCACAGAATTCCAAAATCTCACGGCTAGAAGAGACCTTAAATCCATATAATCTAATCACACATCCCTCATTTTAATTATTTCTACAGATATTCTATCATTTTAATGCCCAGTCTCTATTTAAAAGTTTGAATAACAGGAAACTCAGTTCATGGGTTTTAAGTAGCTCTGTTATAAAGTCTTCCTTTTATTGAGCTTATTTTCTTCTATATAAAAACCTTGCCCTCGTTAAAATCAGTTATAATGCTTGGCATCACTCCAAATTCAAATAATCCCTCTTTCACTCAATAGTTTTCAGAGTAGAGGAAGAAAGCAATCATATCCTGGAAATGATACTCCATTCATTTCCTTTCCTTGTCACCCAAATATTCTTTTCCATGCTACTTCCACTTTAGAGGTACACAGGGATCTTAGAAGCTGTACATCCACTCAAATTTGACTCATAACTGGTCTATTTCTATTGAATAGGGCATATATTTGCATTATTCAAATCCAATCTGGTATGCTATCGCATCAAATATTGGTAATAAATATAAGATTTCCGTATTTCCACACACTGAAATGTGAGACTACAGTGTGTAATTTCCATTCACTGAGGCATGAGATATTCTTTCTTATCCTTTCACTAATTACTTTTCATGTTTCATTTTCAAATTGTTATTTTCCTTTCCACAACAGATCTATTTTTTATAATGACCAGTCTCGCATTCAGAGTGAAGTTCTCTTGATAAGATCAGTTTGTTTCAGGACAAACCAAGCTGTTTCTAATATTCTGAGCTATATTGTATTTTCTGTTTGGGAGCCTAACTGAATGAACATTACAGTTTATGAATCCACTTTTCAGAAATCCAAACTTCATTAATTTAAATCATGTTTAAAGCCAGCTGTTTACCTTTCCTGTCCCTCTATCCCTGCAAATGTAGGTAAGAGAAAAAAGTAATGGTAACAACACATATATCCCCAAGTCCTCTAACTTCCTCTGGTTTCATAATCACTAAAATGTTTTACTGGTCTTTGTAGGAGTGTCATCTGTTCCGCCAAAAAATCAGTGGAGTGGATGGGGAAATGATAGATATGATTTTAGCAGATTCTCCATCACATTTCTAATAAACTCTGGAAAATAGCACAAATTTCACCTGAATTTGCCACATCTTCATAGATTAGATCTCCTTCACCAGGGCTGTACCATACATCAAGGAATTAATAAACATCACAGTATGTATTAATTTATTTTCTAACTGTGTGAATTCTACATCTTAAGCCTTACAAGTATAAGTAAATAAGATCCTTTAGATGTGCTAAATTTAGTACTCAATAATAGCTCTTAATTGTTCTGGAAATAAGGAAAACTATAGTATTGGCAGAAGTTAAAATTCTTATATTTCAGTCATGTCTTTGCCATTTAAAAGCTTTGTTGCTTATGAAACACTTAGTATTCTCAATCTTAGTATTCTCATTTGTAAAAGAAATACCTTTCTACTGTGACTCCCTAATGCAGATCAAACTAAGAATGTTTGTTAAAATATAATGCGCAAAGCAGTTATGAACACTAAGAAGTAAAATTTATGGATCTCCATATAATAGGCTCTGAGGAGTTGTCACTTTCATGGAGCACACAGCTTTAAAGAAATTAAAAAAAAAAAGTAACTCGGGTAAGAAATGCATTGTTTTCTAGAAGGATGATTGCTCTTGTTGCCATCTTTTAGGAAGTCAGCCCTTTCTTTAAGATGGAATTTTGTAAGCAGAATAAATGTGAACCCCTACTGTACAATCATTCCATGTAAGGACTAAATTACTGGCTATGGAATAGTTAGGTACAGCAGAACCTGGAATAAGAAATTAGATGTATATCATTTGAAGATATGGATTAGCCCTGTGTGTAATGAACTCAGTGTCTGGCAGTGACCCACTGGAGCAATGCACAGGGTTTAGCCTGAGACTAATGACAGACACCTTGAAACTTGGAGAGTGAAATCTCTAGAAAATAAAATAGTATGATGATGAATGCTTAAGGAAATGTATGTGGATGTAGGAACAAAAAGAAAAGGAATTCGTATCTTTAAAGATATTTAAAAAAACAACAACAGAGTCATAGGCATAAAATGATTGGGTATGGAGAAACTGATGAGGAGTTTGAAATACCACTGCAAGATTCTGAGTAAAGACTGCAGAAACACAGTGGGCATAAGAAGCAGCACGAGAACCAAATAGTACTTGTTTATTATTATTACGCATTTATTGAGAGAATAATGGTGTTAAGATTTGGCTGCAAAGTGTAGTCAAATATGTATCAGTGTTAATTTACTATTCATCTTATTAAATTATGCATAATTATCACTTTTTTTAAATACCAACTAGGGAATTCTAAACATGTTTCATCTAGAGTATAAGAATATGAATTTGAGTGACCTCTGCTGATCAACTGCAGGTTGGACTTGTGTGGATTTGGGTTGAATCATCTCAAATTTGTTTTACCTACAGATTTATCTACCTGGGTAATGTGATTGGTGTCTCCAAATGTAACAATGACAAAAGCACTTTGAAAACTGTAAAATATTACTTAAATATTATACTCATCTCTGGATAACAAGAGTATTGACACATTTGGGGACTTATAGTATACATACAAATGACAAGCTTCTTCATGTTAGTCTCTATTCAAAGCTCCCATAAATATATTCTAAAAATTTATGTTAGCACTATTTGAAACTTATAATGGTGGCCCATTAATATCGTAAATAGGCATAAGCGAAATTATGTTAGCATGCTTTTTAATTTATATTTTTGTATGTATAAAATTATATTTAAAAAGATAAACATTAAACTAGAAAGACAAATATCAACAATCTAAAAATTAAAGACAACATGTTAAAATTCAGAAATACTCTGAAGAAAACATAAAAACAACAAGGATAATCCCCAAAACAAAATACTAAGGTATAAATATAACAAAATATGTACAAGATCTATATGAGGAAAACCATAAAATTCTGATGAATGAACTCAAAGAACTAAATAAACGAAGAGATATTCTATGTTCATAGATAGGATGACTCAGTATTATCAAGATGTCAGTTCTTTCCAGCTTATCGACAGACTCAATGCAATCCCAATCAATATCCCAGCAAATTATTTTGTGCATATTAACAAACTTATTCTAAAGTTTATATGGAGAAGTAAAAGTCCCAGAAGTACCAACACTAATTCAAAGGGATAGATGCACCCCAATATTTATAGCTGCATTACCTACAATAGCCAAATTATGGAAACAGCCCAAGTGTCCATTGACTGATGAATAAAGAAGTGGTATGTGTATATACAGTGGAATATTACTCAGCCATAAAAAGAGCAAAATCTTGCCATTTGCAATGACATGGATTGAGCTAGAGAGTATTATGCTAAGCGAAATAAGTCAGAGAAAGAGAAATCCATATAATTTCATTTTTATGTGGAATTTAAGAAACAAAACAAATGAGCACGGGGCAAAAAGAGAGAGATAGGGAAACCAAGAAACACTCTTCACTATAGAGAACAAACTGATGGTTACCAGAGAGAGGTGGGTGGGGGGATGGGTGAAATAGGTGATGCGGATTAAGGGTGAGCACTGGGTGTTGTATAGAAGTGTTGAATCACTAAATTGTACACTTGAAACTAATATTACATTGTATGTTGACTACCTGGAATTTAAATAAAAATTTTAAAAAATAAGAAACAAAAAAATTAAGCATAAAAACCCCCACAGTACTGAAAGAGAAAAACACCATTGCGGGACTGATACCACCTGATTTCCAGACTTACACTAAAGCTACTGTAATCAAGACTTATGGTATTGGTGAAAGAACAGACAGGTCAATAGAATAAAATAGAGAGCCCAGAAATAGACTCCTAGAATTATAGCCAACTGATCTTTGACAAAGGAGCAAGGACAATACAATGGAGCAAAGATAGTTTCTTCAACAAATGATGTTGGAACATCATCCAAATACCAAAAGATGAATCTGGACACAGATCTTACACCTTTCACAAAATTAAGTCAAAATGGATTATAGCTCTAAATGTAAAATACAAAACTGTAAAATTCCTAGAAGACAACATAGGAGAAAACTTGGATGACTTTGGGTATGGTGACTTTTTAGATACAATGCCAAATTCATAATCCATAAAAGAAATAATAAATGAGCTAGATATCATTAAAATTAAAAACTTCTGCCCTGCAAAAGATAATGTCAAGGGAATCCACAGACTGGGGAAAAAATATTTGCAAAAGACACATGTGATGAAGGACTGCTAGTCAAAATATACAAAGAACTACTAAAACTCAACAATAAGAAAACAGTTTAACTAAAATATAGGCCAAAGACCTTAAGAGACACCTCACCAAAGATATACAGATATGCAATAAGCATATGAAAAGATGTTTTGCATCTTATGTCATCAGGGAAATACAAATTAAAACAACAGTGATATATCACTACACACCTAATTAATGGTTAATTTTAGAGGTTAAAATCTGGAGCAATAACAACACCAAATCCTGACAGGGATGACAGCAACAGGAACTCACATACATTGCTGGTAGAAAGCAAAATGGTAAAGTCACTTTGAAAGATAGTACTTCCTTGCAAAACTAAACATACTCTTACCATACAATCCAGCAATTGCCTTCTGTGGTATTTATCAGGAGTTGAAAATGTATATCCACACAAAAATCTTCATATGGATGCTTATAGCAGCTTTATTCATAACTGTAAAAACGTGGAAGCAACCAAGATGTCCTTTAGTAGTGACTGGACAAATAAACTTTGTACATCCAGACAATGGAATATTATTCAGTGCTGAGGAGAAATGACCTATCAAGCCATGAAAAAACATGGAGGAAACTTAATGCGTATTACTAAGTGGAAAAAAAAAAAAAAAACAGTCTGTAAAGGCCTCATACTGTATGATTCCAACCATATGACATTCTGTAAAACGCAAACTATTGAGACAATAAAAATATCAGTGGTTGCTAAGGAGTTCGGGGGTCAGGAAAGATGACTAGAAGCAGCACAGATGTTTAGGGCAGTGAAAATACTCTGTATGATAAATAATTGTGGATATATGCATTAAACCTTTGTCCAAACTTACAGAATGTACAAGAGTGAATCCTACGGTAAACCTTAGACTTCAGGTAATTATGATGGATCAGTGTAGTAATCCTTGGTTAAAGAAAAAATACCATTCTGGTAAGCAATGTTGCTAATGGGGCAAGAGGTATATTAAAAATCTCTGTACCTCCTTTTCATTTTGTTGTAAGCTTAAAACTGCTGTAAAAAGTAAAGTCTTAAAAATACACTAGAAAACTAGAAGAAATGTCATTGAATATCAGTCAAATTGTAGATATGAGGGATGACTTTTTAAGCTCTACATTCATGGAAAAAAATCACTCTATTTTTCCCAAAAATGTTGACAAAAACTACAAGCTCCAAAATTCAATATACCAATATTTAACTAAAACAAAAATACTAATACGTCATAAAAAAGAGACATATTTGAATTATAATGTCTTATTCAAATTGAAAATAATTCCATAAGATAAATTAATATATAGGCAATTAACAAGTAAGAAAAGGCAACTCATCTACACACAGAATAATGGTCAAGAAAATAACTGAAGAGATATAAATAGAAGTAAAGTCATCTGTTCTGTCTACCAAAATAACAAATGAAAGTCATCTTAAATTATTGTTATTCATGATTAAGTTGTTGATATTTTTGTGATGATACTGGAAATTGGAGAGAGAACAATGGAAATACATAAGGTTCTATTAACTTTTGAGACTTCTCAGTTGTGTAACAGACTATTTACTAATAACTAATTGTGTAGCTTATGCACATTTGCACACTTTTCAAATCCTTAACAATATTTCCTTGGTGCAAATAATTGAAAACCTTTGAGAAATACAGTAAGATTACTGAAAGTAAAGTATCATCTACTAAAACAACCTTTTGGATTTAACATGATAGCTTTTCTATTTGATTTCACATTTCTGTATTCAGGATTTTCCCTCACACAACCCATGTGTATTTAACACTGCCACTGAAGTCACTGGCTTAGAAATCTTCTGAAAAGTGTGCCTCTCACTAAACTTGCCAATATTTATAAGACTTACAATTGCTTAAGTGGCTTGAAGGATGCCAATTTTATGACTGATGTTGGTCTACTGAAATTAAACTCAAATTATACATTTTTCATGAAGATAATTATAAGGCAAATTATTTAATGTTATTGATGTATACATATTATAATTATGCTATCTGTATAGATAGAACACTATAAAATTATTCCTTGACAATTTGTTTTTCAAATAATGTAGGGAACTTTTAATATTCTTATATTCAGAAGATATGAAACACTTTACAAACAATAGTATTGTATTTGGGTATAAGGTCTAAATATTTCATAGATGTGAAGCTTCCCATGGAAAGGTTTCTATGTCATTATTTTTCTCAAATTTATCAGATTTCAGATAAGTAGGTGTTAAATGTTAAAAAAATTAAAAAGGGTATATTTCATGAGACAATGTTTTGTTCTTAGCACTGTTGTTTCCCCTATCTTGAAAGATACTTAGTTTGGAAAAAAAAATCTATTTTGCTGCTCAAGGAAATATAACTGTAAGCCCAAGTTTGCCTTGGTAGTTTAATATAATAACTATATGTCTGAATAAATCTTCTGAGGTTTTCTCAGGCAAATTATGCAGAGTAAATAGTTAACAGGGGAGTTTAGATTCTATACTGAGAAGGTAATTAAGTTGTTACTTTATACCTGAAGTTAAAATGTTTTGTTTATTTTTAGAGGTAATTTTAATTAATATTTTGGATGTAAATGGTTTATCTTTACACAGTGCAATTTACTGATATTGTAATCAAACTGCAAAATTGTTCAACAATTGCAAATATTGCTTGTGAAACTGATAGTGCAAAGACAATTAAGGTGTGGTCTCTTTAAAACCTGTAACCATTCTTTATAAGTATTTTATGGTGCTTTAAAATCAGTTAAGAATGTAAAGAACAAATGTTAAAAAATAAATATGGTATATCATCAGAGGTCATTCATATAAGCAGCATTTCAATACTATGAAGGGGATGTGCACATTCAAGAATATATTAGCATTTTCCCTTTGCAGAAGTGAGGGAAAAAGTGTTTTCCTCCAAATCTTATTTTATAATCTTGTCCAGTGAGCATCTGACTAGCATTGTTAGGAATGTGTTGCCCCTACCTTTAGAAACTCTCTCTCATGCCTGGCCCTCAATCATGGCTTTCCTTTAAGTTTAATTTATTTCATTTTAGGTCACATGACTTATATATTGTTTAAAGCTATATTAAAATGCCCACCTGAAATGAACTATTTCCCTAATACAGAATTCAGAGCAAACTTTCTGTCTTATAACATAGCAAAATACCAATAATAATTGGTCATATGTATATATGCATACTTATATATACATGCACTCATATATTTATTTAATTTATATTTCTATGCAAATATATATGAACTAGAGAGTAAAATAATTATAAAATATGTACTTGTATAATATATAATGTATAATATGCATTAAATATTTATTTGTCTAAAGAACTAAAAATAAGACAATTCTCTTGTACTGCTAGTCATCAAAAAATAGTTTCAATTGAGTACAGTTTTCAGACCTAGTTTGTAATGATTTTTTTATTATGACAATCACTTACATAACTTCTCTCAAAAGCATGCAGAAATGGCCAAGCTGAAGACAGTTCTAATTAAATATCTGAAAGCTCTAACATATAACTGAGGGACAAATTAATAATGTAGTAACAAATACAACTCCTAAAACAAAAGAATAAAATATTTCCATTATCTCACAAATAAATATATAGTAGCAATATTAAAATTTGAATAACTGCACTGAAGACATCTAAATACATAGAAGAGAATTAATTTTAAAACATCATTCTTAGTAGGAGGTTTTTTTTAAAAAGTATTTATTTATTTGTTTATTTATTTAATTTAGAGAGCGTGCACACGTGAGTGGGGGGTGGTGCAGAGGGGGAGGGAGAAAGAGAGAGAGGGAGAGAATCTCTAGCAGACTCCACACTGAGCATGGAGTCGGATGTAGGGCTCTATCTCATGACCTGAGATCATGACCTGAGCTGAAACCAAGAGTCAGACGTTTAAGGGACTGAGCCACCCAGGTGCCTCTCAGTAGGAGCTCTGACAGAAAATGAAATCATTGTTAAGTCCCATGGGAAAAATAAGGAATTTACAGAAGATCCTGTTTCCTTAGTGGAAAGGTTATAGACAGATACACAATATGGTGGGGCATTAAGAAGAACATGATCATCTTCTCAAGAAAGTTTGCATTTCACAGAACTTAAAATGACTAAAAAAACCCATGTCTCATTCGTGTTTTAGAGAAGCACACCTCAGGATAAGGCAAAGAGAGGTTCCTATCACATGCCATCTCTTCTAGAAGAAGCTTGATACACTGAAACACTCTAACTTCTGGCTCTACTATTTTCATGAAGAGCACTTTTCTTCTCTTATCATACACCCTATCTAGACAAGTTATAATGAACTTGATATGGCTCTTTTATTTACACTCTTTTACATTAGTCACTATCCAGCAATCACTTTCCCCAATGTCCATCAGCAGCATAAGAGAAGATGACTCAAACTAATTGATTTCTTTAAATTAAGAGCCCCAAATTTTAGTCCAAAATGACTTACAGAAGATTTCTTTTGGCTCAATTGGTGGTTGTTCTTTAACAGGATAATCCTGTTCATACATCAGGAGATTCCATGGAAATTCTCAAATATGGGACTAACTGTAGGAAGAGTTTTTTAAGCCTTGGATAATATACCCAAATATTAAATTTTTCCAAAAAAAAAATAGGGTATTTATATGATCCTTTAAATGAAGAGTGCCACTTCATGGTGGGTCCTTCAGAGTATGGGGTTTTTCAAAGGCTATCAATTAATTTCACAAATATTAAAGAATACTTTTAGAGTGCTAGCTAGCTTGCTAACCACCAAAGGTTTAATATAAATAAGATACCAGTTGTCCTTTCTCTCAAGAATGTCACCATATAGAGAAGAAACTAACACTCTACTTAGTAACTGAAGCCTGTCACTTGAGAATATTGGCTCCCATTCAGAAATGATCAGTTCTTAGTCCATGAGAATAGTAATATACGTAATTTATTGCCAAAGTAATACAAAATCCTTGTAGAAAATTTAGAGCTACAGATAAGAAAATAAACGTCTATCCAAAGCACCCACAATCCTTGTACCCTCAAGATAAGCACTTCATTTAGTTATATTTTTCCAGAATTATTTTTCTGAGACAACTAATGCAGACAACTAAAAAATACAAAATAAAAAAGCCTAAGCTCAAAAGCATGTAACTTCTTTAATCAAAGTGATATAATCTCATTATAAAAGGAAATTAAAAATAAAACAGAAAAATACAAAGAACATGTGAAAAAAGATAGAGCATCATTTAATAATACACACAAAAATTTCACTGTCCAGGAATACCTATAGTCAATATTTGCCAAAATTAATTTCAGACTTCTCTCTTTACATGTTTGCAGCTAGAATTAGAGATAAATAGAACAAACTTATAATTTATTAAAATTAGAGTCATACTCTACACATTAACGTAAGGTTTCGCTAAAATCACCATTAACTGAATTTACCCAAAGAAAAAAGGAATTGAACTGCAGGAATTTTTCAGCTTCAAGTACATTTTTCTTCCACCCCAGTTTACGAAAAAAAGATGAAAAATGTGAGTAGTTAATATTTTTAAAGTTACATGTTTCATCCCTTGTTGTGGTGTGTTGAGGACATACCACCTCTGTGCTATTCTTCACAGAAATCATCTGTCTTCACAGAAAGCATCCAAGAAGTACAATTTGAGGGTCATTCTACAAAATACATAACCAGTGCCCTACAAAAATGTCAAGATCATGAAAGACAAAGAAAAATGGAGGAACTGCCACAGATTGGAAATGAAAGGTAAACTAATTGCAACAGTGGATCCTGGATTGAATTCTAGAAGAGAAAAAGGGCGACAGTGGCAAAATTGAAAGAACTGATTAAAGTCTATAGCTAAGAGTGTCAATGTTAATTTCTTAGTTCTGTTCATTGTACAGTGGTTATGCAAAGCGTTAACCTTTGTTAGGGTAAATCAGGTGTAGGCCATCAGGGAACTCTACTGTGTTTACAATTCCTCTAGAGTTCTAAAATTGTATCAAATTTAAGTTTTTAAAAATAGAAAAAAAATATTCTATTTCATTTTTAGACCATTTCTGCCAACTCCCAGCGCTGAAGCTCATGAAAATTAGAATTGTTAAACTTCTAGTCCTGGTGGTCACTAGATTCTGATAGTTGTAATATTCTTTCCAAGTTTCAGAATATAAATATAAATAAGATCAACATATTGTCCACAGTTCTAATTTTAAATGGAGTCAATGATCACTAGTTTTTTAGTCACACCTTTTAGACAAAATTTATTTCTAGTTCTGTAATTATAAATTTTTGCTTTTATATGGTAGGAGTGAATTTTCCTTAACTCTCTAGCCTGTTTATCTGTGATCTTTTTGTCTTCCCTTACAATCTAGAGTCTAAGAGCCAATAGTTTTATATTTTTCAATTTTATGCCACTAATATCTGTGTGTGGGGGTAGGGTGGGTGAGTGTAGGGGGAGCAACTTATATGGATCATGTAAATTTTTGTTTGAAGGGGTAGAGAGCAGAGATGTCCTGGAAAATGCTCTTCTTTTCTGATCTTTAAAATATTTCTTGTAAGGGGCGCCTGGGTGGCTGAGTCAGTTAAGCGGCTGCCTTCGGCTCAGGTCATGATCCCAGGGTCCTGGGATCGAGTCCCGCATCGGGCTCCCTGCTCTGCGGGGAGCCTGCTTCTCCCTCTCCTTCTGCCTGCTTCTCTGCCTACTTGTGCTCTCTATCTCTCTGTCAAATAAATAAAAAAATCTTAAAAAAATATTTCTTGTAAGTATTCATTCTCTTTAATTTAGAGTATTGTTTTTCCCTATGGATAGCAGAACTCAGATACTTCCTACCAATTCATATGGGTCCTGTAAGATGAGATGTCTCTAGTTTGTTCCTTCAATTTTTCCTTTATTTTCCCCTAGATGCCTAGAGTCTCCTTTTATTTACATATCCCCAAATTGTGGATTATTGTTGAGAAATCTTAAAACATTCTATTTCCTAGTAGTGTGGTAGAATTGAGGCAAGTATTGTAGAGGTAAAATGTTGTAACAGAATATCTTTAGCTACTCTTTTTTTTTAAATTTGTGTCATAAAGTTATATGCATTTCATTTTTCAATAACTGCTAAGGGACTGTTTTTGTTTATTTTTAACCAGCAAAAGAAGAGAAATGTTATTTGATCTACTTTATCTACAATATCCCTGAGTGGTTCTGCAATGTCTTCTTTTTTTGTAAATCATATTAATTAACTGTTACAACATGTTGATGCCATGTTAGCACCATGTTGATCAAAAATATGCATTTAGGGTGCCTGGGTGGCTCAGTCAGTTAAGCATCTACCTTCTGCTCAAGTCATGATCCCGGAGTGCCAGGATCAAGCCTTGCATCGGGCTCCCTGCTGAGCAGGGAGTCTGCTTCTCCCTCTGCCCCTCACCCCGCTCATGCTTTCTCTCTCACTCTCTTGTTCTCTCTCTCTCAAATAAATAAATAAAATCTTAAAAAAAAAGAAAATATGCATTTACATTCATGAGTTATAAATTAATCGTATAAGGAAAATTATTTATTGATAATATATGCAGTTTCTGCAGTTGTTTATTGTTTGGTTTTTCAAAAATTTAAAATATGACAATGATAGAGAAAAAGTAAAATGTTCCTTTATGGTAAGTTGGTAGTATGTGATAGACCCATAACTAAAATAGTATTTAATGGAAATTGAACAGAAGGAAAAAAAAAATCACTGAAGACTCAACCCATCATAGAACACTTCATAGAAAGCATGACATATACCTCAACCTCAAAATGGGGAAGGCTCTGGATGGGCAAATAAGAAGGTGGAAAGCATCCAAAGTGAGTGAGGAAATAGTGGAAAGTCAAAATAAAGTCCAGGAGCAAGAATAAGTACTTTGAATTCAGTTTCACGGTTACTTTGGCTAGCACTAAGTGCTTGTGTTGGAGAAAAGGGGGTATGCCAAGATCAGACAATTGATCTAGATCAAATTACAGAGGGTTTCAAATGCTATTCTAAGGAGCATCTTTTTTTTTTTTTTTTTTTTTTTGGTCATAATTAACAGATTGTGACTGAGTGGTTGCACTAGAATGTAATATGATAAAAAAACAATGTTTTAAAATAACAAATCAAGGGTGCCTGGGCAGTCAGTCAAGTGCCTGACTCTTGGTTTTGGCTCAGGTTATGATCACATGGGTTGTGAGACTGAATCCCACATCGGGCTCCACGTTTCGAGGGCTCCACGTCTACTTGAAGATTCTCTCCCTCTGCCCCTCCCCCCTCAAATAAATGAATAAATCTTAAAAAAAAAATAAAAATCAGTCAGGGCTAGACAATATGCACTTGAGAGAGGCAGGCAGAAAAGTAAGGCAATTGTGCCATGATCCATAAATGAGATCATCAAGTCAAAAAGTAACAACTAGACCATTAGTATGATAACAAATTATTTTTCAGTGCCACAAGATGTTGGGAATACAGCAGTAAACATTGTGGTTCCCAGTCCTGCTATTCCATAAGAAAATGTTAGGTGAAAAGGTATATCTAGGATATTATCATCATCTGGGAGGATCAGAGAAAGATGACCTTAAAAGTGACTGAAAGCTCAGTGCTATGAATTGAATGTTTGTGTCCCCCCTACTCCCAATATTCATATGTTGAATCCTAATCACCAATGTGATAGCATTTGGAGATGTGGCTTTTGGGAAGTAAAAGTAAAAAGTATAAGATGGGGCTTTTGGGAAGGTCCTGAGGGTGGAGTGCTCATGATGAGATTAGAGCCTTTTTAAGAAGAAACACCAAAGAGCTTGTTTCCTCTCTTTGCTCCCCACCATATGAGAATACAATAAGAAGACAGCCATCAGCAAACCAGGAAGTGGGTTCTTACCAGACACCTGATCTACCAGCATCTTGATCTTGGACTTCCAAGCTTCCAGAGACTGTGAGAAATGTTGTTTAAGCCACCCAATTTGTAGTAATTTGCTATATAGCAGAACTGAAATGACTAAGACCCTTAGCCCTGAAAGTAGATTGAGAACAAGGGGAAGGAAGAGTCTGGAGAACAATCCAAGCAGAAAGAATAGACCATGTAAAGACCCTGATGTGCTAGATAAACATCAGTTTTCCGGAATTTTTTCATAATGTCCAAAAGCTTTTGATAAGCAAAATGATTGAAAAGACTAAACTATAGTCGAGCTGAGCAAACCTGGGCAGAATTATCTTGCTAAGCATGTTTTCTGTAAGAATTATAAAATGCATTATAAAGTTGTCAGAATAAAAATAATTTGTATAAATTGGGTGTCTAAAATCTCTTTGAAGTCTGTTAGTAAGTTAAATGACACATGGCATGACAACAGAGCATGAACCCCAATATTGAAATTATGGACAGGCAGAAAACTGTATCATTTACAAAAGAATTCTAAGGCCTGTGGCATTTTGACAACAAACAAAGCCAGCCAATAACCATAATAAAGATCAGATTAGTATGGGAAAGGACTATTTAGCTGGGGAAAAGGGGGGGAGAGGGAAAAAGTAAACATTTTAATCAAATCCAATACTTCGTTATTGATTTCTCTTTGCCAGACATACCTTGTAGAATACTTAAAATGCTTTTGACATTGAGATATCTGGCCAAAGCTATTGAATTTGTCAAGGTAAAAGCTCAGTTCCTGATGTAATCTCTTGTATTTCATTTATACGTGATTTATTCCTCTTTCACAAGAAGGCTTTATTATTGATAAAATAAGTAAACTTGAATCCCAAAGGGAATCTGATGTCCACTCACACAAAATAGGTTTGTAAAGTGTAAGTAGCAGCCAAGAAAAGGACTCAACAAGAAGATCATGGGTTTCTCCTTTTCTTTTCATTTTTCTTTCTCTCTTTCTCTTTTTCTCTTTTTCTTTCTTTCTTTTTCTTTTTCTTTCTTTCTCTCTCTCTCTTTCTTTCTTTGGTGCAAAGTTAATACTAGTCAGATTTTCTGTCCTTTTATGTGCTAGCCAATTCCATTATCCTTGAAGTTTCAAATTACAAAAAGCTATGTCCCTACATTTCAAATGAGAGTTTTGTTCTTCGAAAAAATTTAATGTCATTTACTGCCATTAAGTCTGCACCTGCTTGTAGTTGGATACTTTTACACAATGTCAAATCTGCAAAGTTTTTTAAAGTAAACTCTACTGTGGTATATTCTTTATCTCAAAGTTAGGACAATTGTCAAAAATATCTTGTTTAATATTCTCAGTAAGATTTCAGATCAGGCTCAGATATCACAGTTTCCCAAATGTTTCAAAATAATGTCCTGGTTAATATTTAATGTAACTACAGTAGGTCTTATGAATTTTGTGTCAATCTAAGGTATCAAATACATGGAGAAAAAGGAATTTATAGTTATAAAATTAGAATAATTCCTAATGAATACACATCAAATCATTTTTATTTAGTGTCAAAAATGATGGATAGAGAAGATGTTTAAGGTATAGATCTTGGTTCTTACACATTTGGTTTTAGTCTGGAGGTGGTATTTAGTATTCAGACCCCTGGAAATGTTAGCACTTGAAGGACCTCATTCCTGAGTCCAGTCCCTTTTGTTTTAAATCTAAGCTCCAGAAGTGTCAAATAAAAATTCCAATGTTAAATTGGTGTGAGAGGAAGAACTAAGGTTGACTCTAATTCATTGCAACCTCTTACTATGTTCAACAAAGACTTCTAGTTGTTAAATGCAAGAGACATATCCATTGCATATCTTATTTCATGAATTGGTGGTATTGACCTTGTAATTTAGCCCTCTTTCATGCATCTCTTCTTTCCTGGCTTTCACAGATCCATTCTGTCCTTGCTCATTTCCTGCTCCTTGGCACCTCCTTCATGGACTCTAATCTCTTGTACTCACTTCACACATTCTGATTAAATTAGTTCATCTAACCCCATTCAACCCCTACCCCTCCCAAATATGGGGCTGTCAAATAATTTATCACTCAAATTGGCACAATATTTACAGTAAGAAGGGGTGCCATTAATAATTCTATAAGGAAAATAGGAATAAACTGGAACTTTTCTGAACAAACCAGGATTCATGGTCATCTCATCCATATAAAATGATGGAATACAAAAATGGTTTCAATTCTCTACCTCTTCCTGTATCCAAGACTTGACCCTGTAACTCTGTTAGTGGCCACCTTCTCTCACTCTGGGCTTTGGTCAGTAGAATGAGAAGGAAATAATATTGTGCCAGTTCAAGCTTAATCTTCAAGAGAATGCAAACACATCTGTTGGTTTTCTGGCATAGCTAGGCTCGCTTATCCTTGCATTTGAGCCTCTGTGTGAGAACACACCCAGCCTAGCCTTTGGGAGTAATGTGCGAAGTATGTAGAGGGTGAGACAAGTGGGAGATTTTGAAGGCATTCCAGCTGACACCATCAGAAGCTGAGCCATCCAGCTGACTTGGCCTAAAAACAGATATATGAATAAGCCCAGATGAGAGAAAAGATCTTCCCAGATAAGAGCAATATTTACTGCTGACCTACAAAATTATGAATTGAATAGATAACTCTTATAGTAAGCTAAAATATTTGAGGTGGTTTATTATGCAACATTACCGTGGCAGTAGATAACTCATACACTAGCTCAAAATCTCTCTCCCAAGATTCCAGATTCAGACATTAAATATCTACCTGAATGTCCCACAGATGTTTCAAACTCAATAAACCCCAAATAAAATTATAAAAATTTTCACAAATGTATGCCTTTACCTATATTCTTTATCTCATAAATCTAGTTTTTCAAGTTAAATTCTCACTCTTTTCCAATTCCAATAAGAGGAGCTATTCTTATTGAATCTACCTTTTGTATATCTTTATAAGTCACTGTTTTCTTCTATCACCACTCACTGGGCCTTGGCTCTCAATCAGGGCTCTTGTAAGAGAATTAAGCCCAAATGGTATTTAAAAAAATGGACTCTCTCTAACAAGGATGCCAACCAAATTAAAATAGGAGTATATTTAATATATCACTAAGACTTTCATATTGCTTACATTACAATTTATCAGTAACAATACTTAAGTATGAAAACCTGCTACAGTCATGTCACTGCCTTTATAATGGCTATGGTTATTCTATGATTGTGCTGAGCATTTGATATAGTTTTTAAAGAGAGCTGAAAATAAATAGAATAGTCATGCCATGGGCCAGTTTGCCCATATGGACGCAGCCCCACTGCACATTTACATCAAAGCGCATTGTAGATGCAGAATGACAACTCTTGACCTGAGGGCTTATGTTGCCTTTCAAGGTGTTAGATCCTATCAATTAGAATGCTTTCATTTATATTATAATGCATTTCTGAGGTGACAACTATGAGCTCTACTGATATTTGTGAAGCAACAAAATTTTCTAAAGACTGCAGTAACCTGCCAAGGTTTCCTCTGTAATTTAATCAGGCCATCAATCAGCGAGGTTAGGTCATACAAGCTAATATTTCTTTACAGCTTAGATACAGTTGAATGATTTTTGGTTTAACTAGAGGCAAAATGTTAGTTTCTAATGACATTTAACAGTTCTTGGAGTCATTATTTTGACAGCATCTATTTGACCTGAGAAACTTCTTGCTTACAAAAATAGTCTCAGGGCAAAATTTGCTTATATAAAAACTCAGGAATAAAAATGACCTCAAAGGTCAATTTTAATCATCTATTAAAAATAAATATGGGCTTCTGAGTTAAGATGATGACATGGATCAGGCTTCTAACTTTCCCCACCCTGAGTTTATAAGAATGACCAGGAAATAATGAAAATTAAGAACAACACGCTCTAAGTTGGAAGACTTGGAAATGTCATCAAATGCCCAAGATTTAAAAAAATATTTGCTAAATATACTGCATGCCAAATTGTTTGGAAGAATGCATAATAGTCTGGTTTGCAGTTTCCCATCCATAAAAGAACAACAACATTAAGAAGTACTTAGAAAAAAAAAAAAAGCCTAGAAAACCCCACTAATACCTCTTCAGAGGAGAGAGGAATTTATAGACTAGTTGTCATAATACACAAAAGGTCATTGCAGCAAGGGATGTTTTTCTGGAACAAGTGTATAAATTATAAGCAGAATACCCAGTGGGAGCTCCCTCTAGATCTGAATGGGTCATAAAATCTCAGAAGTAGGCATTCCTTTTTAGCAAATGTTTAAGAGAAACAGAAAGCCTTAAGGCTTCTTTCTGGAAGGGGCATATAAAAATAAGTGGATAGTCAGCATACTTAGACTAGTTTCCTATTGAGTTATTTCTTCTTCATCTTTTTTTCTTTAAACCATAAGATCTTTGAAATGATCCTAAAAGTCAGAAGAATGGGATAATTGTAAAGAATCAAAGAAAGTAACACTCTCTAAAATCTATTCACTAACAAAAAAGGAAGAAAACAATTAGAAAACTACTGAATCCTGTTTTCCAAATGTTCAAGACCACTGAGCACCAAACAACTTAGCATCTATGAAGTTAGAGAAAGTAAGGTAGGAAAAATCCAAAATGAGGATCATGTAATGTATTAGGGGATGTTACATTTATAAAAATGAAATACAGGGGATGATAAACTCCACTGAAGGAAGAAATTAGAAACTAGAAATAATTCCTACATATGTTGAATATGTATTTTGTTAAGTTGAATGTATGGGTTCCATGTATTCAAATGTCTGTTAACTGGATAAGTACCATCTGTGGCTCATCTATCCGGAAGTGTTTCATAAGAGACTGTGGCAGCTTCTGAGATTGGTCAGAGAGGGCAAGTGTCAGTTTCCTGAATATGCATCAGCAACTAGTTGAAGACTCAAGGTGGAGCTCAGAGTGGCTGCACCAAGAACGTGCCTTTTGAGCTATCTCACTCTTATATCCCAAGTGAGGGGGGAAAAAGGTGGATGCAAATTCCTGTGTTCTGTCAAGCCTGTTGAGTATGAATCCATGACCCAAATATATTATATATGTGAAAGTGAATATTTGCCTGCCATGCAACAAGTCAGATTATAATCAAACCTTGATGTGTAGTAGAAACAGCAGGATTGCCTGCAATGACAGCTCTTTGGCAGTAAAATAAGGTATTTTCATACTGGCCCAATTTAAGCTCTTTGAGGGTGGACCCCAACACTGGCAGTGGCAGGTGACAGATATGGAGATAAATTAGAGACCTGGAGAAAGAAGAAGGTAGCAGAGGCCCCTGCTACCTTCAGCAGAATATGAAGATCAACCCTAAACTGAGTTACATGTACTGTACTTAATTGTTTACAGACAAGTAAAAGAACCATAATTACAGGTCTCTTCCATAGAGTAATGAAAATCATAATTATCAAATTAAAATCTACAAGGGAGCTACAAACAAAATAAGTTCAAGGTAAAAATATATATAAATATTTTTTAACTTCACCCCTGAGAGAACGGTGAAGGGATAAATTAGATGAAGTTGATAAAAACAGATGACAGACTTGAGAAATCAAATAGAATATAGGAGCAATGTCAGAAACAAAGAGCAAAAAGAGAATCATAAGAAATAACTATTAAAAATATGAATAAAAATGCCTTGAATTAGACACAAAGATTAGAGTCAACATTTTTCATTAAAAATGAAAGAGTCATTGAATTGGGGCACCTGGGTGGCTCAGTCAGTTAAGCATCCGGTTCTTGATCTCAGCTCAGGTCTTGATCTCAGGGTTGTGAGTTCAAGCCCCATGCTGGAGTGTCACAGGCATGGAGCCTACTTCAAAAACAACAAAAACAAAACAAAACAAAACAAAACAAAACAACAAAATGAGTCATTGAATTAAGAAGTACTATGGGTCAAAGCTTGAAGAAAATCCAATAATCACAAAGATGTGAAAAAAAAAAAAAAAAGAATATCTTGAAAATGTTGGCATAATGGTACCACCGGTAAACAATATCATCAATGGACCATAGAGTTGTTTAAGCATCTGATACCAAAAGAAGTCTCTGCCATAAAGATAAACAATAAAAAAGAAGTTTGATTCAAACCTACAGCTCATGTTGTTTCTTTTTTTTTTAGATTTTATTTATTTATTTGAGAGAGAGAATGAGATAGAGAGAGCATGAGAGGGGGGAGGGTCAGAGGGAGAAGCAGACTCCCTGCTGAGCAGGGAGCCCGATATGGGACTCGATCCTGGGACTCCAGGATCATGACCTGAGCCGAAGGCAGTCGCTTAACCAACTGAGCCACGCAGGCGCCTCTCATGTTGTTTCTTAATGGAAATAAAAATAGTTATGTCCCTTTGTTACATTAAGAATAAAATAAGTAGTTTAAACAGTGAAATTTAAGAAAGCAAGAATCATTAAACAGGAGAATAAATGGTAAGGTGAAGGCTTTTACATGCATTAGGGCAAAGACAGAGCCATAAGAATAACTGATTGGTAAATAATGCTACATCATAAACTTTTGGAAAGATTTAGTATCAAACAAGAACAACAACAAACCATAGAGAAAGATATTTATCAAACAAAAAACTGCATAAGCAAAAATTTATTTGAAGACTAAGTGTGGGGAGATCTTTATGTATTACATAATATAAAATGGTTATATTTAACAAGTAAAGGGTTCTTATAAAGGAACAGAATTTTTAAAAATAAAAAAAATGTTAAGGAAGTTATTCACAAAAGAAGAAATGCAAACAGCTAATCTACAAGAAAAGATTAGTTTCACTAATAATTTCAGTTTTTAGTGACAATATCATACTCACTAGACATCCAAGAGTTTGAAAAAAAATTAAAATTCAGACTTGGCAAGAATAGGTATTCATATACTACTGAAGGGAGTATGAATTGGTACAAATAGAATATTACATATACGTTCTAATTTAATATACCTGTAGTTCTATATCTAATGTAGTTTATACATAAGGTAGAACATGTGTGTGTGTCTGTGAGTGTGTGTGTGTGTATGTATTTATTGCAGAGATTAAACTGGACATCTGTTTGGGTGAGGATTGTACACAAAAATTATTTCATTTTTATTCTATGTCTAGAATGTTGTTCAAAATATTAAGTATCAATTTAAAATTACAAAATGTGTAGCATTACTTTTATTAAAATATTTTTTTAAATAGAAATGATTAACTTTTATAAGAAGGATATATGTTAAGCCCTTTAAAATTTAATAAAAGTGACTCTATATCTGCCTATCATACCACCAGGTCAGGGTTTTGATAAATGTCATTTGTACATATACCTATAATTGTTTTTTTTAATTAAAATAGAGCTTTATTGAGATATAATTCATATATCATAAAATTCACCAATTTATAGGGTAAATTCAATGGTTTGAATTATATTTACAGAGTTGTATAACCATCACCACTATTTCATCTGAGAATTTTTTTTAATGATTTTATTTATTTATTCAAGAGAGAGTGAGCGAGAGAGAGCACAAGCAGTGGAGAGGGGCAGAGGCAGAGGGAGAAGCAGACTCCCCACTGAGCAGGAAACCCCTTCGTGGGGCTTGATCCCAGGACTCTGGGGTCATGACCTGAGCCCCAGAGGCAGGCGCTTAGCCAACTGAGCCACCCAGGTGTCCTCATCTGAGAATATTTCTACCACACCCCAAAGAAAACCCATATCCATTAGTTTACTCCTCATTCTTTCCTCTTCCCAGTTCCTGCTAAGCACTCATAATGTTTTCAACATTCATTCATGTTGCAGCATGTATCAGTACGTCATAGCTTTTTATTGCTGAAAAAATATTCCACTTTCTGGATATAACACATTTTCTTTATCTGTTCATCAGTTGATGGGCATTTGGATTATTTCCATTTTTTGGTTATCATGAATAATGCTGCTATATAAGCATTTGCATAGAAGATTTTGTGTGGACATATGCTTTTAATTTTCTTGGGTATACACCTATGAGTGGAAGTGCTTGGTCATATGGTAATTGCATATTTAACATTTTAAAGAAGCGTCACACTGTTTTTCCAGTGTGGCTGCAGCATTTTCCAATCCAGGTAAGCCCAGTGAGACCCATTTCTGATTTCTGATCTCCAGAACTATATGATAAACTTGCGTTGTTTGTGTTACGTTTGTTGAATTTTTATGTTTGTGGTAATTTGTTGCAGCAACAATAAAAAAAACTAATACAAGACCCAAAATACATGAAGCAAAAGTGACAGAGTTAATGGAAGAAATAGACAATTCAACAATAACATTTGGGGACTTCAATTCCTTAATTTTAATGATAGAATAATTAGAAGAGCAACAGAGGAATATAAAACTTAACAGTGTAAGCCCATTAGACCTAACAGACATCTATCGAAGACTCTACACAGCAAAATCAGAATATACATTCTTCCCACATGCACATCAAACATTCTTCAGGATAACATGTTAGTGAATTTAAAAAGCCTCAGTAAATTTAAAGGAATTAAATCATACAAAGTATGTTCTTTAACTACAATGGAATTAAAATAGAAAACAATGACAGAAGGAAATTTAGGAAATTCACAAATAAGTGGAAATCAAATAGCATACTACTAATGGGCCAATGGCTCAAAGAGGAAATTTTATAAGAAAAATGAGAAAATACTTTTCTGTGAATGAAAACAAAAACATAACATACTAAAACTTATGAAATGGTCCCCATAGCATTGCTTAGAAGGTAATTCATAAATATAAATAGTACATTATAAAAGAATAAAGATCTCAAATGATACCTAAACTTCCACATTAAGAAACTGAAAAGGAACAAAAGAAATCCAAATAGAGCAGAAGGAAAGAATAAATCTTAGAGTGGAAACAGAGGAAATAGAGAAAAATATATAGGAAATCAACAATAAAAGTTGGTTCTTTGAGAAGAGCAATAAAATCGACAAATCTTTAGCTAGACTGATCAACAAAAAGGAGAGAAGAATCCAATTATTACAATCAAGAATGAAAGAAAGGGCATTACTACCAAAATTACAGAGCTAAAAAGATTATTTGGGAAACTATGAACAACATGGCAATAAATATGGCAACAAATATGGCAACAATGTGGCACAAATTCAATAACCTAGATGAAATGGACAAGTTCCTCAAATTGAATTAGTGTTCAAAACCCGTCCACAAAGAAAAGCTCAGGACAAGCTGGCTTCACTGACAAATTTTGCCAAATCTTTAAAGAATTAATACCGATCCTTCACAAACTCTTCCAAAAAATACAGGGAGAGGGAACGCTTCCCAACTTACTCTGTGAGGCCAATATTGTTCTGATTTCCAAACCAGACAAAGACATCATGAGAAAACTATAACCTCTATCTGTTATGAATGTAGATGCAAATATCTTCAACAAAATACTAGCAAACTGAATCCAGCAACGTGTGAAAGGGTTACATATCATGACCAAATAGCATTTTTTTAAGGAATGCAAAGTGGTTCAGCAAACAAAAATCAGTTAATAAAAAACAGTCAGATAAAGACTACATGATCATTTCAATAGTTGCAGAAAAGTTACTTAATAAAACCCAATACCCTCTCACAATAAACACACTCACAGAATTGAGAATAAAAGGGAATGCCCTAAACCTGATAAATGCATCCACAAAAGATCCACAGTTAACATCACATTTAATGGTAAAAAGACAGAACACTTTCCCCCTAAGATCAGCAATAAGAAAAGGACCTCTGCTCTTGCTATGTCCATTCAATATTGTTCTGGAGGTTTTAGCTGAACAATTAGATAAGAAAAATAAATAAATAAAAGGCATCTATATTGGAAAAGGAAAATTATCTTTGCAGATAATATGTGAAGATAACATGTATAGAAAACGCAAAGAATTCTACCAAAATTTTAAAACTAATAAATGAGGTTGCATATTGATACAAGATGAATACACTAAAATCAACTGCATTTTTAGACCTTAACACTTAACAATCTGAAAATTAAGAAAGCAATTTTATTTACAATAGCATCAAAATGAATAAAATACTTAGGAATCGATTTAACAATACTAGTGCAAGACCTGTGTATTAGTTTTTTTGTTATCTGTGCTATAACATATTACCTCAAAGTTAGTGGCAGAAAATAACACAAATGTATTATTTTCTAATTCTGGAATTCTGAAATAAGTTTCAGTGGACTGAAGTCAAAGTATCAAAAAGATGGGTTCCTTCCAGTGTCACATACACATACATACATGCACACATACCACTCATTATTAATGAGATCATCTTATCAAAAGAACCCCAAGCCTAATATTCTTCATTTGTCATGAACCCGTAAAATATCAAATTTTCTCTGAATAATATTACCATGAGAATAAATTTCACTCAAAGCCCAGTCATAAGGGGAAGCACTTCTAGAATGGCAGAATAAGAACCTTCAAAAATTTCCTCCTCCATAAAAGCAGAGAGAACACTGGCAAAAATTGCGACAATTTTTTTTTTTTTTTTTTTTTTTTTTTTTAGAGTTTAACCAAAGGTCTGCACCCATCCGAGGAACATTTATTGGAGAAAAACTGCCCCATTCCCATTCCTCTCTCCCCAGCTCTGCAGTAGCTTTGAAAATCAACTGCCTCACAATCACGGTGGCTATGAAACCAGCCATGGTTCCAGCAACTAGAGGTGCAGAACAAGTTTGGAGATCACAAAGCCCCATTCTCAGATAAATGTCACTATTTGTACTTTCTAGAAGCCCCCTGGAAATACCTATATGCAGAGCTTGTTTTTATTTGACCTGAATCAGAACCTACTCTGTATGAATAGATTATTTGCCAGGGCATTTATAGCAAACAATTAGCAGTATGTGTTTAATATTGCAGCTGCCAGAGGCAGCAGTAAATGTTAATCAAACAAGAGGTTGACCAAAATTCTTAAACAGAAAAGCAGAAGAATTAAATGTCCATAGGCACTTTGAAATACTGCCATATTCCTAGGAATATCAAAGGATACATGCATTTGGAGAGGTGCATCAGAACCTAGAAAAGACTTGAGGAGAATCTAATCTCTCACCTCTGGCTGACCTTGAGGGCTTGTGCAAGTGGGAAGCAAAGGCTAAGGCACTCTGTAAACTTCCACAGTGTTAAGGATGTGTCCCAACATGCATACAGAGCTCCTTGCCAAAGACTCAATGACTTACTGATTCAAGGCATTTAACCAGGACCTTTCCAATCATATCTAGATAAGCAGACTTCTGTGGCCACACACAACAAAGAACATATACTTTATTGAATTATTTCAGGAAAGACACTAAGAAACACAAATAACAACAACAAACAGCAACTATGACAAACCCTGGCGAGGAGGAAATCTGATTTTCAAACTTTCCATATTACTTTAAATGTCAGGTTTTCATCAAATACTTATTTTCTTAACATTTTTCTCTATGGTGATCACATATTACTTTAAAATTAAACAAAAAAAAATTAAGTAAGTGTGCTATTACTTCTAAAGCTTATCTCCTTCATACAAAGATGACTTACTATATTAAGAAGGAAAGAATAATATATACCTCTTCAAAGAATATAAAGTAGACCATTATCATTTAACAGGTATATCTCAAAATCATCTTGGTAAAAATCTACTGAGGTTTCCAGATGATCAAAGTATCTACCTCTAAAGCTCAGGAAGAAGGAGGACATTACAATCTTATGGAAATTGTACATTGACTTCTTCATTATGCTTTGAAATTTGAACTCTTGACTCCATGTTTCCAGCAGATAAAAAAGGTTATTCATGCTCCTGTTTGTTTTTTTTTATAACTAAATGATATACTTGTCAAGGAGCTTTCACACTATGGTTTTAGGCACCATATAAATACACAAATAGATAGCTTGTACAGGGAAGAGAGAGTATGAGGGATTTTGTAGAGGCCTATTTATTCACAATTCATAAATCAGCTTATAAGGGTAGAAGTTATGTTTAACAGGATGCTGTCAGGTCTATTTCTGCCTCAGGCAATGAACTCAGGAAAAAAATGCAGCACTCTGAAATTGTTTAAATCACTAATCCCAAATACTTTCATTTTATAGAGATATTTGGGAAGATACATGCTGTTTCACGTAATAAGCTTCATTTTACAAAAGAAAATGTAACCCTAAGCATTAGAGAACTGGACATTGTATTTGCCTCAAAAGTACCTCACTGTCATTGGTATAGTTCCTTGGTTTGGAAAAAGAGTGAATAGTATATTATTAAGGTAGCATAGTGTGTATTTTATTGATCTATTAATATTAACCTGGAGATTGATATGCAATTCTGTGTTTCAGTTGCCCAAAGCTAGTCTAAATAGACCAACAATAATAAAAAAATGCCTGTGGATATAGGTCAAACACTATATGCTTTACATTCCTCAAAAAAACAAACTAAAAAAAAAAACTATTTTAAAAAGCTTTTGTTTTTGGTGTTTCTAGTCAAAAGAAATTTTCATCCTAAAACATAATCTGAAACCTAAAAAACATATGAAATATGAAGAATTCTTTCTCTCTTCTTTAAAAACAAAATATGGTAAGTTTATTGGTATAAGTTTTAAAAAACATTTATGTTTTCTAAGAGCTAAGAGTAGATATACATACATCTTTTCACATTATGTTTATTTTTAAATTTATAACTATTTTGATGTTTAACTTGGTAAGAACTTCAGACAAAATGAAATATGGTTTGATAGTGTTTTTCTAATGGGGCTTGGTGAGACCCAGACATCACAGCACATACTCTTCCTTTCTCATCCCATTGTGTTTAAGGCTACCAGCTTTATAAAAAGTTTTGAGTTATCTCTAAGTTCTCAAAATACATGAAAGAAATGAATAACAAATAACAATTTATTGAGCATATATGCATCAGGCAATAGTATTTGTGTTTTTAATATACTATACCATTTAGCCTTCATCATCAACCTACAAAGTAAGTATTATTATTATGCCCATTTCACAGATGAGAAAACTGACAGGACTAGCAAAGGTGAAACTAGGATTCTAACATGGGCAACCTGAAGCTGATTGCATGTGTCAGTGATTTAGAGTCGGACGTCTACCCTGCACTAAAGTATGCTTAGTTTCTACTTTGTGGCATTGTACATTTCACTCTTTCAACAGTGCAAAGGCAATGCCAATGCACATCCTCTGCATTGCTCCACTCATTCACCATTTTCAGTAGCTGATGAATCTCTTTCACAGCTAGTTCCTTAGTCTACCCTGTAAATGCAAAGGGTGCTTTACCTTACCAATGTATGATTGCCATCTGGTGGTAAATATGTAATAATAGCCAGTTCTCCAGTGATTAGTTACCCATGTCATTCCTAAAAATTGTCTTGATACACAAATCCTGCTAAGGAACTAAGAAACTTAGATGCAAACAAAATCAATTCTACTGTAAACAACTGATGGTAATGATCAGTGTGTGTATAGTATTATTTTGAAACAATACAGCCTTTGGGAGACTGGCCCTTTGTGACAAAAGTTTTTAAATGCCATCAGTTATATAGTCTGTATAATATTGGTCCAATGCTTATAATTAAAAGTTTTCCATATACATTTTCTTTTGTGAGTTACAAATATGTTAGAAAATGCCAGTGTTCAAACTGTTTTAATAAAAAATAATCATTATCATTAAAGGAAAGAAAAATATGTGGCTAACATTTATTGAGAATAAACACCAACAAGTAACTAAGCTTGCACAGATACGTGAGAGCCTGGACAGGACTTGCTCCTATGTTGATTTTAGGTATTTTAGGTATTTTTGACTGTTTGGTTTTATGTTCCCCACTTTGCCCTATTACCTGTAAGCACCCATTCCTCTTTTGATCTAACACCATGGCATCCAGATTTTACATTCACCCACCAGATTTTCTTAGTTTCCCAGCTGTTCCAAAATCTATTCTCCTTGCCAATTCCAACACATGAGGCTTAACATTATTTGCAAACATGTGTGCCTTAAGTACAGATGCTAGATTTTTATCCAACCGTTTTAAAGTACTTTTCAATATTTATCTACTATTATGACTTGTACTAAAATGTCCCGAGTTGAATCACTTATGTTTTCCACACTTTTCAAATATAAATCTTATTTGGTCATTATATATTGCTTTTTTTAAACATATGACTGAATTCCATTTTCTACTTTTTCTTTAAAAGTTTTGCATCTATAATTGTGAAATGGGCCTATAGTTATGGGGGGACTGCATTTGTTCAGTTTAGAGTTATGTATTTGCTATATTTTAAAAACCAATAAAATTTCCTTATTTTCCTTGTCTACAAAGAATTTCTTGAACCTTAAAATTAATTGATTTTTTAAAAAATAAAGTTTTAAAAACTCAACAAATAGAACTCTCAACATGGGAATGCAAGGTAGAACTTCCAGAACTGTTCTTTTTTTTTTTTTCCATTGTTATTAATCTATTCTCGGTTTACATTCCATTGATTCAGTGTTGGTAATGTTTACTTTTATAGAAATTATTATTTTATCAAAAGTTCCAAACATGTATATATACACATATACAAAATGTACCTATATTTTATCTCTGTGGCTTTAACTCCTCCCAAATCACTAAGGTTTATATTTCTGTTTCCTCACTTTTATTTTTCCAGTAGTTTTTTTGAGGTATCTACTTATATTATTATAGTTTCTTATTTTACCATTTTTTCTCAAAAAATCTTTTAGATTAATACATATTCACACTTTTTATTCTAATTTAATTTCTATTTTCATTTATTCATTCTTTTGCTTTTCTACATTTTGTTGACCAGTAGTATTTTTTAATTTGAATATATAATTCATTTCTTTTCTTTTTTTTTTTTTTTTTTTGGTGTGTGTTCAATACTAAAGCATTGAAAGCTATGAATTTTACTCTGACTACAGCTTTGGTTACATCTCATACATTTGGTAAGTATTGTGGTAGTGACTGTTTACCAACTAGGTAGTAACAGTTCACAGTCCCTCTGTGACTCAATATTCATTTATTTACTTTTTAATAATGAAGGTTTTATTTTATTTTAGTTATTGATTTTCTTTTATTATTAAATCTTGTTTACAAATTACAGATTGTATAATTTCTATTCTGAAGGACTTATTTACACTAAATTTTTGGTGTAAGATTTATATGTTTAAAAAAAACCAACAATAAATGATTTCAAAGAATCTATATTTTCTCTTCATAAAGTAAAAAGTTCAATATATACTACTAAATACACTTACTGGTTTAGTACTTCCTCTAGTTTCATTGTAATTTTGTTTACTTGACAGATTAAAAACTGAGATAATATTTGACTCTGATGACTATAGTTTTGTCAGAATCTTCCTATATTTACCAGATCTTTTGTTTTATATATTTCCACCTTGTATTATCCAAATCCTCAAGTGAGAAGTCATCTTCTCATTTTATTTTTTCATCTGTCAATCCTTCTTTGCCTGATATTAATATTACTATGACTGTTGTTTTTATTGTTTATGCATTGAAGAGGTCTACTATGGCAAAAGAAATAGGACAACAAAGGCTAATTTGGGTAAGTCAGGGTATACCACTGTCATATCACATAGGATTGACCCCCAAAAGAAATTTGGGTTATGTCACTGTGGAAGAAGAGACACTGCACTGAATGTCTTAGTAATCAGGAAGACATCCAATTGGAAGTTACATAAGTTACAGTTCCTAGTTGCAGCTAGGAACTACAATTAAAAATTAAATAAAGAAAATGTACAAGTTTCTTATCCTATGTGAAGAGCACAGGGATCAGGTATGTGTCAGTATATAGTGTGTCCACTCTGAGCCTCTTCCAAGGGAGCAGAATCAAGCTGATCACACAGATGGGCTCTGAGAAAGACTATAATTGCATTCACTAGTCAAAGATCCAACTAAATATTGAAGTACCCTATTTGAATCAAATTTATTTTGTGCTTATTTTTTTTAATTATAGATGGGTATATAGAGAAATAGAAAAAATATTACCTTCAACAATAAACTATTTTTTTACTGATCAAATTACCCAAACCATAATAAAAATCAAATGTCACAAATCTGAATTTCAAAAGGTATAAATTTCAACAAATTTTAAAACATATACATTATATATGTATATATACTATATATACATATATTATACATATATTATGTGCATATGGCCTTCAGTGTTGATTCGCATTATAAAATTTTTTGAGCCTTCAAATACAAACTTTTTATGAATTGATTTCTATCCCAAATATAAAAGAGATTGTTTTCTTGTTGTTTCTAATAATCACTTATTATTTTTCATTAATTCTACAAAAAGAACATTTGCTATTCACTCTCTCTCACTTAAAAACATTTAAGGTTAAATGTATTTGTTTCTCATTATTTTTACCCTATGCACTAGGAAAAAAAAAAAAATAGTGTAGCTGCATTTTACTACAATTCTGCCAAAGAAAGTACTGAGTGTAAATTCATATTATGAGTGAATAATGATGTATTTCACCTCATTTTAATTTCAGTAATTGAGTGGGAAAACAGGAAGATCTATTAAAAGGACCTTGTGCTGGTCAAGCACTAATGAGAAAATCTCTGAATCACTGGCTGCCATGGTAACAGGGTATTATGGAAATCTGGTTAGCATGCCCAGCAGCTACAAAAGTGATAGACTATACTACTAATTGCGTTGTCTCTGCTAGCAAGACGGGCTTTATGTTCCTAAGGGGTGAGGAGTGGTGTGAATCTGTTTATCTATATACCAGATATGAAATGTTTAAAAATTAGGTTCACACACCTAGTACCAAAAATAAATTACACTTTGAGGAACATTTCAAAAATTAAAATAAATCAGCTCACTTTTCTCAGTAACTCACAAATTTCTGAACAATTTAGTTTATTTTTATTTCAATCTAATTTCACTGGCATTTGATAAGACAAAGATAGTTTAAAAAGAAAGGGAATTTTGGGAAAACATGAAAATAAATCAATAGAGTCCTCCTAAGAACAAAATTTCCCAATGGAATGATTTAGAAATTGTACCAAGAACTGAGTCTCCAAGAGTACCTACATCAGAGAGTGTTAGAGCCAGATGCAAGAGCATTTACAAATGTTAAATGTAACGATGAACAAGAGAATACAATCAGGATTGGGGGTAGGAGTTGCCCCCAGGAACAAGTGTGGGCAGAGCTTTCTGCCACTAGAAGTAACATTATCTATGTGTTTAACAATGTCTTTACTTCTGTGCCCTTGGCCTCTGGGTACCAAAATATAGTGAATTCTGCAATTACAGGGTTCGATGCTTTTACTTTTGCTTTGTTCTCTTTAATATCTTGAGTGTCATTAAATTTTTTAAAGAAATTGATCACGGCCTTCTGATTCTTTTTGGTAGATAACTTAATTCTAAGAGGAAAACCTGCAAGATTAACAGAAGCAAAGAAAACACTGGCATGTATTCTTGACTAGAAATCCATGGGCCTTGACAGAGTTTGTGTGTGCAAGGAACATTAATAGTGCTTGTCCTGGGATACTTACTACTTTTGTTAAATGTGTTCCAAATGTTCCAAATATCAAAAGCAGTCAATCTAAAGTCAATATAATGAAAGCCAAAAAAAGCATTTATATACATGTCTCCAAATTCAGTGGAGGGTTTGGGGTTCCAGAGAGAAAAGTGTCATCAAAGCCAGCAAAGTATTATACAAGATGACTAAGTCCTAGAGATCTATTATATAACATACAGTCAATAATATTGTATTGTATACTTAAAAATTTCTAAGAGGGTAGTTGTTATATTAAGTATTTTATAATAAATAATAATAATAATGTGGGTGGGAGGAAACTTTTGGGGATGATAGGTATGTTTATGGCATAGATTGTAGCGGTGGTTTAAGGATGTATACTTATCTTCAAACTTACCAAGTTTCATGCATTAACTTTGCACAATTTTTTGTATGTCATTCATACTTCAATAAAGTGGTTAAAAAAAAAAAAGCCAGTAGAGTGACAAAAAAGAGTAAATAAGTGTATTCCTAGAAAGAGTAGGTAGGTTCAGGGAGTTGTGCGTACTGACCTGGGATGGAAGCAGCAGTTGGAAAGCCAGTCGGTGTGGCCAAATCCTGTGAGAAGCACGTTGCCTTTGGGGAGGCCCACCAACTTCCAGAGGCGGTCCTCCCCACAGGTGACTAGGATGTCTTTGTGGGGGTGCATGATGATGCTGCAGAGGGAGAGACAAGAAAAGAGTGTTATGGGGAGATAAGAGCAAATGGTTCCACATTTTGAATAAATGAAATGATAGTGGTTATCTCGTCTCAGCAAGGCAGGACCGCTCGCAGTGTTGGCTCGGGAATCAGAAGAGCCAAGTTCTATGTCCTGGCTATAGCTCTAATGCTTACAGGTTTCTGATCACCATCAATCCAACAAACGTCACTGGATCTCAGATTCCTCATTTGCAAAATAAGATGATTGGTTTAGGTGAATATCTTAATCCTGACTTGAAAACAATAATTCTGATTTTCTTTTTACAGAGGAAAATTTATGTCAATGATAATTTGGTGTTAGGATATTTGGACCAGTAGCCATGCTTATTATAGAAAATCGAGATTCTTTCCAGACTACAGTGTATCTTAAATCAGGCATTATCCAGGAAAAGATCATGAATCATAACCACATTATCATAGCTCCATAACAAATACTATAAATGAAACATTAACTCCATGGCCCACTATCTACACAAAGTGAAGAAGCTCAAATTCTAAGCTAATACACCACTTAAATTGGCTTCAGTCAATGCACAGTACACAAATTACGGTAATGAATTCAGGATGCACAGGGCAATTCCCACTCTATAAAGGCATAGAGGGAAATGAGAAAGAAGTATGTAAAATTAATGATTAACACATTAAGCAGTGTTATTTGAACTGGGCTATGATCATTGTGGCTATTTCAATATTGGAGTTAAACCATTCTAAAATCAAGAGTCTACAAGGTTAATGCCTGATATTTTATCTATGGCAATGCTTTAATCTTATTTATATAGAGTTTCATCTATGTTTTACAATGTATTAGAAACAAATGTGCCCAATGTTAAGCACCTATTAAAATACCAACCTATATATTACCAACAAATTGTTCAATTTCAACATAGCCATCTCATATCAAAGACATAATGCATTTACTTGCCTATATAGTGAAGTAAAACAAATAATGACTTAAAAAATAAAAATTACACATTTTTCCTGCTGTCCATTCTATGAATGGCCTTGTTCCTTTCTTCTGCAATACAGAATTTAGGAAATCAATTTCCCAATGACATCATGGTCTCCTCAGTCCACACCTACATCGTTAACTCCAGGGCTTACATGAGAGCAAAACTTTCCTCATTATAGATCCCTTCCAGTAATACCATTAAATCCCAAAATTTAGGGCTGTAAAATTATGTCCTTGCATTAGACCTCTACAGTTTTGGAAATCTGCTGGGGTCAGTCACTGTTGGAAATACTCAATTTACAGGCATGTAATCACTACAAGCAGGACCTTCTTTCTAGTGAAATACTGCCTCATTTTTCCCTAGCATTCCGCTGCTCAAAATAAACACAAAAGGGAAATTAGTCATTTTGCAATTCATCACAATGTTGGTTTGTGACCTTCAGAAGGCCAATTCAGGAAAGGAATTTATTACAGCTCAAATGTGGTTCAGGATACATTTATAGAACTTAATTAGAAGAAAAATATGATGAGAGGTAAAAAATGTCAGATTGAAATGAATTCTATATTCAAACACACATAAGAAGGCAAACCAAATCCTTGAAGCTACTGAGTATGATATATGTTGACTCGAAGCTTTCCTGGCAGACACGTGCACACTTGACTATATGATAAATTACCCTCTTTAAGTAAGATAAGTAAAATCATTGATGTCTTTACGGACTTTGAAAGATAAGTTTCTAAAATGACTTTTGTGAGGGGAGTTATTTGTAGAAGTTAAGGAAAAAATATAAACACAACCTCATTGGTAGTTAATCAGTTTTGAGTGTTTTTCAGTTTCGAAAGTGTTTTTCCAGACTCCTTCTGATCCCTTCTATTTGGGGCCTCCTCCAAACCACCTGTAACGTTTACTTTCACTTTGTAAGGTCTGATCTTACTCATCACAGTCTCTGGTTTCTTTGCTCATATAAACCTTTTCTAACAATGATTCTTTTTTTTTTTTTTTTTAATCTCATATACAAATTAGTTTTCTTCTAATCATTCTGGACAAATTTTGATCAAGCACAGATATTCCATCTTTTAATGGAATTTTTTTACCTCATCCATGAAATGGTCTTTTTAAAAATATATATTTATGTATATGAGAGAGAGAGAGAGAGAGTACATAAGCGGAGGGAGGGGCAGATGGAGAGGGAAAGGGGAAGCAGACTCCATGCTGAACACAGAGCCTAACACAGGGCTAGATCCCAGGACCCTGAGATCATGACCTGAGCCAAAACCAAGAGTCAATCACGTAACCAACCAAGCCACCCAGGAATTCCCATCAATGAAATGGTCTTTAAGTGAACAGAAATATACCCAGCATATATAGATGAGAATGTTTTCATAACAATCAATCAATACTTGTTATTGAATTAGTCACTGAATAAGTATATCAGCAAAGAGTGGGTCCTAGTAATAAAGACCCCCAATCAAGACTGGCAAATCACAACTCAGATCACTCTGTGTGGAAGATCAAGATTGGGAACCCAAGTTAAGGGCCACAGACCAGAAATATTTCCAAGATACTTAAGTTCAGTGTTATTACCAACTCCACAGTGGGGCACTGGTGTCTGAAATCTTCCTCCTCTTCCTCTTCAGTTAACAGTAACGATATCTAGCACTGTTTGAAAACTGAATATGCACCAGAATTTGTACTAAGTGTTTACTTATCACATGTGGAATAAAAGCTCAGGAGGGCAGTGGGTTAAGCCTGTTTGTTTGTTGTGTACTTGCTGTATACTCAGGCCCAACAGTGGCTGGCACATGCGTAGCAGTTATTCCATAAATGCTTGTCAAGTATCTGACTGAGTGACGGACGTTGGTGCTGTAAGTTTCGTTATTTTATGACTAAGTAAACAGAGGTTGAGATATTATATAAGTTGTTCAAGTTCACATTTAGTAATGGATGGAGGCTGACTTTGAACTTAGGATAGTCTCATGATTTGGGGGTTCATGATTTTAGCGACTTCTACTTAGTATTAGTCTTTCATAGTTTATTATTTATATGTTTGTATTTTAAACATCAACAATTCTTATTACAGAAATTGGTGATATTATCATTTCCCATGAATGGTTAAGTCATTTAGTTACTATTAACACTGAGTTAAAGAACACATCTAGGAACTGTCAGTGTATATATCAGAACTGGGTACACTTGACATGTGAATGTCTTAAAGGCTTTAGTGGACCCTACCATTTAAAACTAAAATGCTCTGGTGCTGTAGGGGAAATCAGGTGAGTAGCATTCTCTAACAGTCCTGTCTGCATTAGGCTTCTGTGCTGACGTATTATATGTTGCACTTAATAAGATCTTTATTAAATATCTTATTCTCTTGTGCTACTATTATGAGACTTGTACTTCAAGCTGTCAGAGGGCACTGAGTTTTTATTCACCTATTTTCATATCGCACTTTGTAAAGAAAAACGTAGAAGGATATTTAGTAAGCATTGGTTCCATTGGCTTTTAATTCATTGAGAATTTCCCCAGTATATTCAATTTTTATCATTCTGCTTATCTCTCAATCAGTCTTTTGAAGAAGTTGAACAACAGGAGAAATAATGAACACTCTATAGGAGTCAGTTCCTGATAACAAAATTACAAACACTAACTCATTTAATGGTCACAATGCCCCTAGGAGTTAGGTCTACAATTAATTCCATCTTGCAGATCAGGAAATGGCACACATACAGGTTAAGTGATCTGCTCAAGATCATGAAGCCAGGAAGTGGCAGAGTGAGGACATGAATATGAGCAGACTGTCTACAGAAGCCATGTCTCTCAGAAGAGTGAGCTCAGAACCTCAACTGCCTTTTCTTTCTTTCTTTTTTTTTTTAACGACAACAGGGGCAGAAACCAACCCTAATGTTGTCTTATTTCTGTCTAAAGGATTTATTGAAATGCACCTTGAAGTTTCTGTGGAACTGATTTTTTTCTTTGGTCACTTTTCTAATGATGTTTGAAAGGCTTTAATTACTGTCACTTGTTATTTTCTGGAAATTGGGCACTGACTAGGTTCAGAGTGGTGGGGGATGAATGAAAGATGATTGAGAAAGATCTAAAGCAGAAGTTGGACAACTTTTTCTATAAAGGGCCAGACAGTAAATGTTTTAGGCTTATGAACCATATGGTCTCTGCCATAACTACTCGACTCTGCCATTGTAGAATGAAAGCAGCAATAAACAAAACATAAATGAAAAAGTAAGGCTGTGTTCCAATAAAACTTTATTTACAAAACCAGGTGGTGGGCCAGATTTGACTTTTGGGCCCTTGTTTGCCTACTCCTGATGTAAAGCCATTTGCATGGCATGAATGAAGTAGCCTAGTGTTTAAGAGTGTAGGCTCCAGAGTAAGATGTGAGTTTGAACTCTTGCTCCAGTGTTTATTTGCTAGGCATCCTCAGATAAGTCACTTCACTAGCCTTTTCCTCAGCTTCCTCATTTGAAGAATGGGAAGAATATAGTACTAACCTCATAGATTTTTCTGAGAATTAAATAAGTAAATACATGTACAGGACTTAGAACAGTGGTAGGCAAGTAATGAACACTCAGTGAACACTATCACAGCATAGACAGAGTCCCCGAGGCCAGCGTGCCTAGATTTGAATATTGACCTACAAAGTCCTCAGTAGCTAATTACATTGTATAAACTCTCAGTCCCAGTTTCCATATTTGTGAAAAGGAGGGAATCATAAACCTCATTCATAGAGGTGTTGTGAGGATAAAATAAGCTGATATATGTAAAGTGGCTGAAACAATATCTGAACATGGTCGGCTCGCCATGAAAGTTAGCAATTATTATTCAACACTATTGCACTTCATTGTAACCCAGCCCTTCATGTAGCTAATTTCTATAAACCATAATGCTTCTTTTAAAGAACATGGGTAGTTAATTTAGTACTTAAAATTGTAGATACTTAGAGAGAAATGATGTTTCCATGTGGCTTTGACAGACATTGGCCACTGCTGGGCTTTATTTGATGATAAATCATCCTGCGAAAATGCAGCCCCCACACATAATACTTTCACAAGTAAACATAATGATGTTTTTGTGGTTGTTTATTTCATGATATGACTTTTAGAAATTCATTGAGGGAAACAGTAGACAGTATTATACACTGACTCCTATCTCTGTCTTCATGTATACAACTGGCACAAAGTAGTTGTGGGCCATCTGGGAAAGCCTCTGCTAGGCCCTAGGCATCCTCAGATAAGAACAACACAGTTCCTCTACCCAAGCTCTGTCCACACATAGGTGTCCCTCTTGTAACCATAAAATGACTTTGTTTCTCAAAGTTGTCTTCCTGAAGTTCTAATTAATAAAAATAATGAGCTCTTACTTAGTATCTTCCTGGCACCTGCCCTAAGTGCCACAAAGTCATTTTACTTTAAACTTTGAATATAAGCTTTTTGCTTCCCTTTAACTTACTATTAATTATAATTACAAGACTCGAAGACAAAGGCCCTGTCACCTCATTCCCAAGTTAATAAGCTTGTGACTAGAGTGGAAATAGTACAGGAAAACAGCTTAGGGATTTAAAAAAAGAAAAATGTGGATGAATGCTAGTCCTGCTTCTTCATCAAGTCATGTTCTGATGAAGTATCTATAAAATGTTTTGTTAAACAATAGCCCAGGCAAGTTACATAAACTATTATGTTCTAGGGGAGATTTTTCTTTTATAATAGGACACATTCCTTATAATAGACCACATGATATATACTTCAAAAGCTCTCCTCTCTAACTGAAATTGTTCTTTCCAGCAGTGGCGTTACACAAGAATATTTTGGAAGGAATATGGGTAGGTGTATGGCGAACACTATTAATTATCAGTAGAGTCGGTGACATAAGCACCACTGTTAGACTTTTCAAAGAGAAGAATATTAATCCAAAAAAAGATTGTCACAAGAAAGACTAATTAGATACCCCTGTCTTCACTTTAGGTTATTCAGCATTGTAAATGTTTCCTTCACTTCAGTTCATAGACTCTAATTATCTCCATCGCAGAAGATGCACAGTAGTTTGAAAAGGAATCAGTATCAAAATGTGTGCCCCATAAACTTTGGGTGACTGCTCATCTACTTATCCTTTAGGACAGCACACACTCACACGTGTTTTTATCGAGCTTACCAGGACAAATATATATAAAAGACTTGTCTCATTGTTACTCAGCTAATAATTGCATCTTATAATTGGATATGCTTCAGGATTTACAAAGAACTCTAATGTGCAACTTTTTTTCATTATTTCAACAAATATGTATCAAAAGCCTATGATGCAGTATGCAAAACAGGGGCATCACCCACATCACTTCACTCATTTACATGTGAATGGAGGGAAACAAACAGTAACAATAAAATAACTGAACAAAATAATTCATCTATAAGAAAAACCTAACAAAGTGATATGGCAATGATTTGTGGGGGGAATGTTATTTTTGATGAGGTGGTTAGGGGAGTCCTCATTGAAGATGTGACATCAGAATGGCAAGAAGCTGAAGTCAGAATGGCAAGAAGGAAGAAGCATCTTTAGGATGATTTAGGGGCAGGTGGTGACTGAATGTGCAAAAGCACTATGGCTGAAAGGAGCTGATGTAGTCAATGGACTAGAAGGAAGGTCAGAGTGACTGCAGAGAGCAGGCAAGGAGGACTGTGTTGAGGATGGATGAGGAACAGTAGAAAGACAAGGACCAGATGATGTAGGGCCCCATAAACTGAGACAAGAAGACTAAAATTTATCCTAAGATCATCGAATGGTTTTAAGTAGGAGAATGGTATGTGGTTGATAAGTATCTAAAAGCTCTCTCTAGTAGCTATGTGGAAAATGAGAAAGGACAGAGCAAGAGAAGAAACCAGGACATTTAGCTAGAAGTATATACAGCTATAACCTAAGAATAATGGCTTTAGATCCATTTAACAGCTCCTCATTATTATGACAGATATCACTTTAGTATATTAATAGTTTCATCATTATCTTTAGGAAGAGTCAACTCATAGTTGTTCTCACCAATAAAGAATATTAAATAAGTGTACTTTAAAAAGTGCCAAAGTAAAATGGAATAAAAGTTATAAAACAAATATGTGCAAAAGCCAAAACAAATAGAAATCTGTCAAAATAAGATATCAAGTCATATTTATTTTCAGAAGTCAGCTAAGAGAATGTGAAAATATTAAATCTTAATACTTTCCTGTCACTTTAAGTTTAAAAACTGTGATACCATAGAGTTTATTCAAAGCTAAGTCTAATTGATATTGTTGAGGTCTGGAAAGTAGCAACTTCCTTTCATTTTTACTAAATAGGTGGGGCATTTTCATAGTTTATGGTTTTATTAGTAATGCCCTGGATGGTTAGCCAGAAAGGCTAAATTCTTTTTTTTTTTCTTGTTCAATGTTTTTTCAACTTTATAGGTACAGTAAATTTGGAGTACGGTGGCATATCAAATAGTCTTCCCTTTGTCCTGCTACCTGGCTGGTAGTGCTAATCCAACCATCCACAGGTAAGAGGCAGGGAGGGCTGGATGTGTGTTCTGGGTCATCAGTGGCGAAAGGCCTTCACCAGTGACTTAGATTACTCAATAGATATTTAAAAAGCCATGTATCAAAAGAACAAATTCACACACACGTTGTGTAACAACACGCATATAAGCAGTTCTTCGACTAAACCCAAATCCTTTTTAACGAGATGTAAATTGGCTTTTCTCATCCCATGTGAAGAAGCAGTCTCATAGAACTTTCCCAAAATCTTTGTTTTCTTTGAATTACATGGCACAAATGTATATTTTTAAACTGAAGTATTAGTTTAATTTCAAATATTATCAGTTTTCTAGGAAAAGTTTTCAGGTTAAAGTCCAATCTTAGCTAATCTTAATTAAATTAAATCAGCTACTTATAAATAAGCATAATACTATTTTTGTTATACTAATGTCTATAAACTAATACAAATGCTCCACTGAGCTTTGTCAATTTGTGTTTTTTTTTCTTTTTTTTATTATGTTATGTTAATCACCATACATTACATCATTAGCTTTTGATGTAGTGTTCCATGATTCATTGTGTTTTAACATGAAAAAATTCTCCAAATCACATGCAAAGGTAAAGATTTTCCACTAACACTCAATTCAAAGGTCATTTATGAAAAAGCCAACATACATGCAATTATGCAGCCTAATAATCTTTAAAAATGTCCTATGACCTCATTTGCACAGCTGGATGTCCGTGTTTCACAGGGTGGGGAATACTCCCACTCGGGTGAGTGCGTAAGCGGTGCCATTTCCCAAGTATCTTTCAAAAAGAAAATTCTTAAGTCCTGGGACCAGTGGCCTTGAACAAAAGTCATTTAAATTTATTATGTCTCTGCTTCCTCACATAAAAAGTGTGATGTCATTTATTCTGTCTCCTTCACTTTACTCTTGTTTTACTTACCAAATAAAACAAAACTTAGAAAAGGATACTTTTAATCTGAATAATACCATTCCATTTTCTCCAGAAGTTGTTGAACTTTCGAATATATGAAAGACCATTTCAAAATACAGATTCGACTAAACTACATTTATAAACTCCAAAGACAAAGGAAGCCAGGCCCTGCTATTCAGGGAAATGGAACGAGGGAGATCATCAAAACAGGTTAACTGTTTCCAGATTTATGAAAATACCTCCTGGAACCTTCCTGTTACTTTAGCAGCTGAACATTTTATGCTACATAGTTTTATACACACTGTGCTTCCTGTTATGAAATCGCTGTAGTTCTTTATGGTTTAACAGGTTTGAAAGTTACATTACACATTTATGTTCTTAAGAAACCCATTTCAATAATAAAGTTTATTTGGTTATTTCATGTTTCAGCAATTTACAAGAACTCTGTGTAGCTATGAATATAAAAATTTTCCATTTCACATCTTAGTCTATTAGTGACACAGAGTAGATGCTTTTTTAAGCTAAAGTCAAACATCCCCATGGAAAGAGCTCTATCACAAAATCTCTTTTCCAGGAGGATATTTAAAAATATAACCTAGATATATAATCAAGGGATAATTGGAAGCATTACTACTTAAGACATGGAATTAAGGTAAATTTACATGCTATAGTACGGAATTCTGTTCTGAACTTGACCAAATTTGTTAGAAACCACCAACCCAATGTGAGGATTATGATATTTAACTATTGACACCTTTTTTTGGTATCTTTTTGATAAATAAATTAGAAACTCAAAATTAATTATTTATGGTTATTTTATTATTGAAGAATACTGAGTAAAATTCAGCACTTTTTATAAATATATTTTGGAATTTAAGGAACATATTGAAATTATCATAGGTTAAATAGATCATTCTGACTTCCAATTTCTAGATTAAAACATGTGCTAAGACTGATTCAGTTTAAATCACCCTGCCTCATTTGTGTCAGAGACCATGTGGCAGGAGTGATGGGGACAAGAGAGGGCACTCAACTCTGAGTTTGGCACTCTCTGTATGTAGCTGAGGATGTTAGAGGGAAGGTGAGGAGCTGTAGTGAGTGAGCCCCTGATCAGTTCCCAGTGAATGGGTAAGGAGGAAGGAACAAGAGTAAAACTCGGTTATAAAAACATCTCAATAAAGCTATTTAGAAAGCACAAACAAGTTAAATTCAGGGTTGGCAACCAGATGTATACAGCCAGAATTGATGAATACAGTGAAAAATGTAAGTTCACAGGGTGGAATTAGGCGGCCAGTTGGGCCAAAGTGAGAACTGATAAACACATAAGATGGTGGGACTGAAACCCTAAAGAGGGAAAGAGGTAGACAGAAATAGGTCCAAACAATGACAGACTGAGAAAAACAAGGGACAGGAAATGGGTCCTGATAATTTGCCATGCAGTAGGGTGCTGTTTTATCTTTTATTCCCATGAATTTGTCTCTGCATCATAAATGCTGCTGACATCTTCCTTTCCATGTGAACGAAACAAAAATGAAGAGATATGTGTTGGCTACTTGTTCTATATCCAACTACCCACTTTGGGGAAGAAAAGGGGACAGGGAGAGCAATCCCAGCAGCAAGCTGCTACAATCCCAGGTAAGCGCTGGAGCTTGTTTTTACCCAGCCCAATACTGTAGTAAGAACAGGAGCAACTGCAGAGATACTCAGTTCCATGGTTTACTAGCTACCCTGACTTCTACCAATTCAGTGGGATAAATAAAAGGTATGTAGCATTCTCAGTTCTCTGAAGCACACAGTTTAATCAACTCTTCTTCTATAAAAAACTCATTACTGGGCGCCTGGGTGGCTCAGTTGGTTAAGCGACTGCCTTCGGCTCAGGTCATGACCCTGGAGTCCCGGGATCGAGTCTCGCATCAGGCTCCCTGCTCAGTGGGGAGTCTGCTTCTCCCTCTGACCCTCCCCCTTCTCATGCTCTGTCTCGCTATCTCATTCTCTCTCTCAAATAAATAAATAAAATCTTTAAAAAAAATAAAAAACTCGTTACTTTCTTTATGCAACATTCAATGTCTGCAGCAGAGACTCTTTTAAAATTATTCAAAGCCTCCCTATGCAATGTGGCTCTGCCTCCCCCACTTCTGGCATTGTGTGTGCGGGCGTGCATGTGTGCGGGCATGTGTGCGTCTGTGTAGAGTTTATGTTTTAACATGTAGTGTTTTATACTGTCCTTAGCAAAGAAGAGAAACTCACCATAAGAGCAACCAGTAGAGGTGGTAAGTGTTTGCTGCAATGTTTATCAAACCCTTAATCCTGCTAATTCAAGCTTCCCTTGTGTCTTGTTGTCCTTTCTTTACCTCACTCATGTAGGTAAAAGAATGCGGAAGAGTCTAAGGTTCTGTGTACTTGTGCACTCTGCTTTATCTCTTCTCAATAGAAGGTTTCAGTGACCTGTCGAACTACATCTGATTTAATAACTTCACTTATTTTATTATAATTCTATTTGATATCTTTTCATCCTCTTATACAACAGATCAGCTGCTTCCATGCCCCTCTCCCCACACCTATATCAATATTGTTAATGCATTAAAGCAAAATTTAAACTAAAGGGGAGAAAAGAATGATGTGGGCAGATAATCATGGGAAATACTTTATTTCCCTTTATTAGGCACTGAAAATTCTGAACATAAAGTTGCAAATGTATTAATAAAAAATCACTCTGATTCTAGAACATTTTGCCAAAAGGAAATTATTTTGTTATAGCCTATTATAAGTTGGACAGAAAGAGAAGGAATTTCATATGTCATGATAATTTTCTTTTTTGGTTAAGACAATCACAGCAATAGTTTAAGCAAAGGAGCTCTATATACAGTTACTCTAAAGGTTCTGTGGTCTGTGTAACTGGACTTAGTACTTGAAAGATACCTAAGCCTCGGTTTCCTCTTTAGTAAAATAGGAATTAGTGTCTTTAGCTCATATAGGAGATTAGATTAAATAATTCATAAATAGTGCTTAGTGTAATTCCTGGTGTTCAATAAAATTAACTATTCCAATTATTATTTTAAATAGCTTTGAGAGCTCTTTCTCATATAGTAGATATTTTGTGAGCTACTGTGGTAAACAGAATTGTCTGCCCAAAATGTCCATGTCTGGAGGGGGAGGTCATTCAAAAGATATGCGCATTGGTTGACTTGTGAGCTGGATCAGGCAATCACAGCCTCCTTGTCCTCTCTCCAGTCCTTGGAATGTGGGTTCTGTTTTCCTTTCCTATTCCCAGAGCTACTCCAAGGACATGGCCTTGAGACAGTGATGTGGTGTTGAGAACACCTGCATGGTATACTTGACTGAACCAGGTAAGTTCTCTATATAAACTTTTAAGATTTGGCAGGTGGTCTCAGGGATCCACTCATATCGCTGCCACTCAAGAACAAGCCTTGTATGTAAGTTCCCTTGCTTATCAAAACACCTACCACTCTGGAGTGGGCCACCTCTTTATTCAGGCTCTTCCTGCCCTCTGAGTGTGGGGACTGATTTCAGATTATACCCAGAAAGCTTCAGAGGAGGTTATGAACCAACAATGTCCAAATCCCCAGAATCTGGGAATATGCTTACAGTAGGAAAAGTATTCTGGAGGGTGGGTCTAATCTAATTACAGAAGCCATTAAAAACAGGAAAAAAAAAGACAGAAATATTAAGTCAGAGATATTCAAAGCGTGAGATTTGACCCACTTTACTTGCTTTGAACTTGAAGGAAGGGGAAAATGAGTCACGGAATGTGGACAACCTCTAGAAGATAAGAACTGTTCTCACTCTGGCAGCCAGTAAGGAAAAAGGAACCTTAGTTCTACAGGTACCTAGAACTGAATTTTGTCCGCTATCTGAATGAGCCTGGAAGAAGATTCCACCTCAGAGCCACCAGACAAGAGCGCAGTCCTGCTGATGTTTTAATTTTAGCCTAGTGAGATGCTAGGCAGAGGACCCAGTGAGTCTCCCCAGACTTCTGATCTATACAACCTTGAGATCAGAAATGTATACTGATTGAAGTCACTAAATTCTGTGGTAATAAGTGATAGCAGCAATAGAAGACTAACACAGTCTTACAGTGAGTAACAAAGGAAATTCAGTTTAATTCAAAACATTACTGGTCTATTTTATGGAATATGAAATTATAGTTTCTAATATTTTAAATTTAATATAAAGGGGTATCACTGATTTAGATCAGTTGTCTCCGACAAAAACAAATCTGTTAATATTTTATATTATATTGTGTCAAATTAATCAAAATTCTAGATGTGACACAGTTTTTTGCCAGGACTGATTGGTGAGTTTCTCTTCCTTGCTAAGGACAGTATAAAACACTACATGTTAAAACATAAACTCTACACAGACGCACACATGACATTCCTTCTCTTTCTGTCCAACTTATAATAGGCTATAACAAAATAATTTCCTTTTGGCAAAATGTTCTAGAATCAGAGTGATTTTTTATTAATACATTTGCAACTTTGTGTTCAGAATTTTCAGTGCCTAAGTTTACCCATTGTAATTAAGTCAGAAAAACTGTAGGCAAAGAAAGGTATGTAAAATAAGCTACTTTAATTTCCCTCCAAATGAAATGTTAAAGTCCATCTTCTTCTAAGAGAAGTTTCTTAGGCCCTTATGACAGGTAATTTTAGTGGGAATATATACAGATACATATCATATTATTTTATACTGTATCATATTATATATATGTTTGTATGTACTAAATCTTTTCTTCTCACAGCTTCAACTGGTTTTATTAGATTGGAAAAATACTTGATTGTCAACGGTAAGCTCTCTTTTCCTAAAAAATAGACATGATTTTTATTATCTTTCAAGCTTTTGAAGAGTCACATTTTTTTGTATTTATGATAGTTAATATATTTTAACTTGCAAAAAATAATTAAGACACATTAATTTACTGCACTTAAATCATCTAATGACTATGTTTTAAGATGCATAGCTTTTATCCCCCCCAAACAACCTTTGCTTATTCTCATTATGATGAAAATATATGGCTCTAAATAAAAAAACTATATATAGCTAGGAATTAGTCTTAAAACTATTTTTTCTTTTCTTTTTGTTTAGCAACATCGATAAAAGTAAAAATATAAGAATAAACTGGGTCTTTTCATATAGCTGCAACTTTACAGTAATAGTTTCATTCACTTTGTCTCTGAAAAGAAGATGTGGTGTGTGTGTGTGTGTGTATGTTTGTGTGTGCGATGGAATATTATACAGCCATCAAAAAATGAAATCTTGTCATCTGCAATGACATGGATGGAACTAGAGGGTATTATGTTAAGCGAAATAAGTCAATCACAGAAAGACTAATTATCATATGATTTCACTCATATGTGGAATTTAAGAAACAAAACAGAGGATCATAGGGGAAGGGAGAGAAAAATAAAACAAGATGAATTCAGAGAGGTAGACAAACCATAAGAGACTCTTAATCATAGGAAACAAACTAAGGGTTGCTGGAGGGAAAGGCAGTGGGGAGATGGGGTAACTGGGTGATGGACATTGGGAAGGGTATATGTTGTAATGAGCACTGGGTATTATATAAGACTGATGAATCACTGAATACCTCTGAATCTAATAATATGCTATATGTTAACTAATTGAATTTAAATAAAAATTAATTAATTAAAATAGTTTCATTTAAATTTTACATTTATTTCTCTTCTGAAATGTGTTCACTTCTGTGTACCATAAAGAAACATCAGCTCTTGAGATCATTGCTGTTTTCTCTGCCATTCATTCCTGTGTTCAATCCCTTGGCAATGTAACTTTGTAATATCTCTCCAAACTGTGATTCTGGGCCTGATGCTGTAATTCACATTAACCGATGATATATTAGTAAATGTGGCACACTCAAGAGGCTTGAAGAGTGTTTGCATCATTAGGCTTGCTCTCTCTCTCTTTTTTTTTTTTTTAGATTTTATTTATTCATTTGAGAGAGAATGAGATAGAGAGAGCATGAGAGGGGGGAGGGTCAGAGGGAGAAGCAGACTCCCTGCCGAGCAGGGAGCCCGATGCGGGACTCGATCCCGGGACTCCAGGATCATGACCTGAGCCGAAGGCAGTCGCTTAACCAACTGAGCCACCCACGCGCCCAGGCTTGCTCTCTCTTTTCCCCTCTTATCATCATCATGAGAAGGACGTACCTTTCCCAGCCTAGTGGGGGATGAGAGACACATGGAGCAGAACTACGATGTCCTGATTTTCATCCCATACCAGGATCAGCTGCCCCACGCTCATGAGAGTACAGTCAAGACCAGAAGAACCAACAACTAGCTACAAACAATAGAATTGCCTAGATGACTACCTCAGGTGCCTGAGCATTAAATACTTATTGTTGTATATCACCTAGGCTTTATGGTTTTCCTTCCACCCAAATTAAGATGAAAAAAACTACTGATACAGATGCATTATTTTATACTTTATACTGTTTGAGACATTCTTTTTATGAAATCAGAAAAAAAGCTTCTTTTTACATTTTCCCCATTTACTGCTATTGAAATAACAAAAACATTTCTTGCATAAATAACTGAAATTATTATTGAATTTTGTGTTCTTTATGACTAAGAATAAAATAAATATTAACAACTTAATAAAATAAAATATTAACAACTTAAACACTTCTTTCCCACATTATCAGATGTGTTTTCTGTGGCAGTTTGAACAAGAGAAAGTGTTTAAGCTATTGTATAAATCATAGCATTTAGAGTCATAGTCATTTCATTTAAAGCCAAGAAGACTTCTCATTTGGATGTATACCATGTTATACATGCATTGTGAAAAACACTGACTTCCAGCATCATTCTCCACGGCCACTTAGTAAATAGTTGGGGAACTTGTCCTATGTTTTCAATTTATCTGTGTTGCCATGTGTGCAAAATTAGTTTATTATTGTCCTATGACAACCTTTAATTTGGAAATCAAATCAATTTCAAGAAGAGTTACATAACATGTAGATGAATAAAAATTGTTTTTTAAAAATATTTCCTATTTATTGCACTGCTTCCCCTTCACTGGTAAAATAGCAAAAACTTGATTATGGCTTTGAATATTAAAACTAATTTTAAAAATAATCTATCCTTCTTAGAGCCTACAACTTACCCATAATCAATTAGCATTTATTGACTACTTAGTATGAGTTCAAGATTTCACTAATTAACAGAACAAGGAGAATATAAGATATCCTTCCTGTGTTACTGGATTTGTAATCTGAAGCATTTAATTTAGTTTTCTGAAAACTGGTAAATACTGTGAATATTGTATAAAATTATTTTCAAATTTCATGTGAATTAATTTTTTTGACCTAATAATCTTTTACCTGTTAGAAATTCCAAAACATTTTGCTGTAACTCCCTATAGTCTTGTTAGAAATCAGAGATAACTGAAATCACCATTTTCATTCCTTTCTATCAATTATAGCCTCTCTTCATCAATTACCACAATTTCCTTGTAATTTTTGTTCTTATTTGACTTCACCTTTTCCATCTGATTTTTGAATCTTAATTAGGCTAAGACAGAACTCTTGCATTGGATAGTCTTTCCACCTAGCTTTTCCCATCCGTTATTTCAGGTTTCATTTGGTCATGCTATTGAGTTGTTGGAAATGTCAAGAGAAGTAGAACATCTTTATGCAAAATGAGTGTTCCTTGTTCTAATCCTGTTCTCTGACAGTCTGCAGATACAAGGACAGCAATTAGAAAGCAACTAGATCCTTGACCTTTAGGTTTTAGCTTTCTCATTCCTAATGTGGCTGCTACCCAAACCTGTTGCTCTGAACTACGAAAAATCTACAACTTTTACAAATGGCTCTGAATAATTAAAATTATTATAATTATCAAATAATAAGTATTGCTATAATAATAAAATATTGTTAGAAGGAAGGCTGTCACCAGGCCTTGTGTTTTTAGTGAGGAATTTCCTTTAAGGCTTACACTCCTGGCCTCTCTCCGGGCCTCTCTCCACAGCATCATTCACTCCTGAGCTGCAGGAAAAACTTAATCTGTGTGGCCAAAGGGCAACTTTGGAGTAAAGAGGTAGCTTTACAGTGCTCAGTTCCTTCTAGCTTCTGTCTCTTCTCTTCTCTGCCTGTGCTGAACACACTTTTTCAGCTCTCATGTGCTGTACATTGTTAGGATAGGCCCTTGTGTGATAGGCCAATTATCATTCAGCATTACCTGTGCCCCAAAAGGTTAGCCTATATGCAAGAGTGGAGTGGTAGAAAGCTCAATGTGGCCACATATCAAAATATCCCTCTAATTTAACTTTATCAGTAAAAACTAGTATTTCATCTCCATCTTTCAGAGTCCTATGTTTAGGTCTCAATGAGTTCTTGGCTTGACCAAGGAAAAAAGGGTATGTATTTATGTTCTCTAAACTCCAGATCTTAAGAAAAAGGCACACATTAGCATTTGGAAGACTAAAATATCTTGTTTTTCATAATCTTGGGCACAGTTAATTTAATCCCAGTAGTAGTATCTACCTAGGTAGCTTCTAATGTGCCTTGTGCTTTTAGGTTTGCTGCTGATTTTACAGACTTATACATGGTTCTGATGTGGGTCAAGTACATGGATTAGTAACCACTGGAAAATGTGGTACTCCATGACTAGCTTCACAAAATAATTTCTCAAACAATATGAAACATCAAACTCTAAAAATAAGCTTTTTTTTTTAGAAATTACTTTTAAAAAATAAGTTTTCTTGAGATGTATAAGAAACAAGGCTTTTCCTTTCTAGAATTTTCTTAAGACTTCTAAAATAATGTTCTCCATACTTTAAATGCACAACCTGGGTTACCTGTCTGTACATTTATTCCCTCATTTAAAGAACATGAATGTTGAGGCATTAAATAAAATTTAAATTAAAATACATAGAAAGCACTAAAACATCTGTCACATATTAGGTGTTCAATTAAATGTTGGTTATTATTATTTTATTATTTCCACACTTATGAATCACTTTCAAATTTCTCAGCCAATTTATTTTTAAATTTTAAACCAAATAATAATTGAATTTTAAACATCTTTTCAATTTCTTTAAAAATATCTGAATTCTTCAAACTTATATATAGTACTTAATGTGGGACGGGGGAAATGTCAGATGGTTACCAGCTGATGTTTTCAGTCTTTTAATGCTCATTGGAAATGTAGACTCTAATGGAAAAAAGTGATTGATGGATTCTGACTTTATTCTAACCCACCCAAAGACCCATCACTTTGGATTTCCTTGTAAGTTAGTTTTTAGGTAAAGCCTGGATCAGCACTTTGCTGCCTGAACGCAATACAGAATTGTTGGTTTTCTATTCCCTTATGACAATAGGGATAATATATCTTTTCCCTATCTTTGGCATAGCTAATCATGAAAATTACTAGTTTTAACAGAGTACAATGGTCAAGAGTGGGGATGAGTGTTATTTTGTATAAACATCTCTAATACTCTTAAAGTCACTTAAGGATTTTTTTTTTCAGGTACATTAGTTTCTGGAAATACAGAAAGCTTACATGTTAACATCAGGGGAATGTTTACCTCCCCATTCAACAGTCATTCAAATGCAGAAAAAGATGAGCATACTACACTAATGACTCATTTTTCAATGTAAATGATGTTCCAAAATATCTAGTTTGGATATTAACAAAACTATACTTTGGCAAACGAGATGTTAAACCTAATATATCCATCTCCTATTTCTAACAATTCACTTCCTTAGTAAACTTATCTAAGTGCCAAGATATACTCAATGGAATCAGATGTCTAAATACTGATTGTATATATAATTTTTTTGGTAAAAAATATAGACATACAATTTCTTACCATTAAGAGAATCATAAAAACAAAAACTAAAGAAAACAAAAACAATACAAATAAAATGCCAAATAGTTCTGTGGAAACTGACAAGAGAATAAATCTACTTCCAAAATATACAAAAAAACAAATGTACAATATATGAACCACAATAATAATATATGCTATTCAGATTAAATTCTTAGTCCCTTACTTGTGTTACTAATCCAGTAGATACTTCTCCATATTAAAGAATTACATTTTGTAAGATTCTAAAGCTTTGTGACTTCAGGAAAGAAAATTATAATCTTTAGAACAAAATTATTCAAAATCCACAATTTTTAACTCATATGAAGTGTTATAATGCTTTCAAATTTTGTTAGCTTTAAAAATTTTATGCCAAACACCTATTTTATAAGACTATAGAGATTAACATAAATTTGGGGGGCGCCTGGGTGGCTCAGATGGTTAATCGTCTGCCTTCAGCTCAGGTCCTGATCACAGGGTCCTGGGATCAAGACCCACATCAGGCTCCCAGCTCAGAGGAGAGTCTGCTTCTCCATCTGTCTCTGCCTCTCTCCCCTACTCATGCACTCTCTCTCTCTCTCTCTCAAATGAATTTTTAAAAATCTAGAAATTAACATAAATTTATAATTGTAAATTTAAAAATTGTTTAGGAATTGAATTCCATCCCGTTTTGGTCATTAAAATATTCTGTTTCCTACCATTAAGACAAGTTAGATCCTAAAGAATGTAGAGATTTCAGAGAAGTTCTTTTTTTCTTATAAATACAACTTAGATTTTGGTTATATAAATATTTGTGATACTAAGCAAAAGCCCCCAAACAGTAACATACATAGTTTATTATGGGTTTGAAGGTCTAATAATGCATGAATAATTTGACACAATGAACGTAGCTACAATTACAGTCTACCCAAAAGAGCATTCCCTGTACCTAAAAAATAAGTCCTCAATTACCAAATAAGATGCATTATATTTCATTAACTTTATAATGTAACTCTACTTTAAATGTGAAAAGTAATGAAATCTTAAAAATACATCAACACTTAAGTAAAAAATGCAAGCATGAAAAGAGTAATGCTAAGCCCATGCAAATTATTGTTGCAGTTAAATGATTTTCAAATTTTAAGTCTATTTCCATTAAAGTGATTATTTCACTCACTTTATTAAGGAAAAGATTTCTCCTGGGGAAAAAAAAAAAAAAGATGCTAGAATCCCTTCCTTGCCTAGTACCACCATGTATAACACCAAACTGCTCTTGTGCCCAATCAGCTTCAAGCCAAGTGAAGAAACAATCTTGCCAACGTAAGTCTGTCTTTTTTTTTTAAAAGATTTTATTTATTTATTTGAGAGAGAGAATGAGATAGAGCATGAGAGGGGGAGGGTCAGAGGGAGAAGCAGACTCCCCACCGAGCAGGGAGCCCGATGCGGGACTCGATCCCGGGACTCCAGGATCATGACCTGAGCAGAAGGCAGTCGCTTAACCGACTGAGCCACCCAGGTGCCCCCTTTTTTATTTTTTTAAAGATTTTATTTAGGTAAGTCTGTCTTTACCTGTCAATTGCTCTTATCCACAACTGTCAAGCTTATGGGTATTTTTTTTAGGAGTGAGAGGGCATAACAAAAAGTCTTTTTCTCTCCCATCTAAGGACAATCTATTAAAAAAACAAAAACAAAGCACAATAATAATGACAAAACTGCAATAATTAATGAAAATGTTATATACCTAGGTAAATTAGTTGACAGCAAATGAACTTCATCACAACCATAAAGTCTATTTGAGACTTTAGCAAAGGTTATGTTTTCAGACTGAGAAACATTTCAGGATCTACTATGTACTAAGCCTCATCACATCTTTTTTTTTTTTTAAGATTTTATTTATTTATTTATTTGAGAGAGAGAGAGAAAGAGAGCAAGTGGGGGGAGGTACAGAGGAAGAGAGGAAGCAGACTCCCTGCTGTGCAGGGAGCCCTATCTGGGGCTCAGTCCCAGGACCCCAGGATCACGACATGAGCCAAAGACAGATGCTTAACTGACCGAGCCACCCAGGCATCCCTAAGCACATCTTTATTTATTTGTAATGATTAGTATTATAGTTTCTGGTCATAGTTTCCAGTATCTTTCTATCAAACTACACTACTCTCTGATCGAAAAACAAACACAGTAACACATACACTGTACTTTTCAAGCTTATTTTGTTTCTGTTCTCACTAGGGCTGCCTAGTGAGATCTTGCTTGTTCCTGCATAACCCACACACTACCCCTCTTCCCACTCACCAATCCTCGCCCTATTTAAGACTTAGAAATCCTGTTTTTAAGATTACTTCTTCCAAAAAGGCTTTCCTCGTTTCCTCTAACTGGTTGTCCTCTTCCACATTTGAGACTCCAGCATATTTATTATGTACATTTATGGAATTTACTCTGTCTTAAATGGAATCTTTTACCCTCCCAAATTAATGAAGAGTCATCAAGTTATCTAAAATTCCTAGATGATTTTCAAAAGTCAAGCAACAACTGTTTCATTTCTCATTCATCTTTTAAATAACTTCTTATCACGAGGGAAACCAAAGCAAGAGCTTGTCACAGATTGGAAAAAATAAAAGTTTCTGTTCCACTTTGGGTAGTTCAGTGCCCCCTGAACAAGCACTATCAATTTCAGGCATCTTATCCACTATCCAGCTAACTAAACAGGACAATATCCTCTAGATGGTTTTGTCTCAATTGTCAAGGTAATTGCCTCCATTCTTTTCTTCACTGGCTAAGAGAGACCTGGACTAAATGTGATTATTATTAAAGTCAGATGATTAAAAATATAAATTCTTTCTCTACTCAATTTCCTATCAACATTTTAATGTGCATTCCTAATTTCTGAGTGTGAAAAGATTATCTACGTTTGAAACAACAAAAAATACATCTTCTTTCAGAAATGGCCTGATTTAGAAGCCCTCAGGAACCTCAAGAGTAATTATAAAACTGAATATGGAAAGTTTGCTGAACATATGGCTTTCTCTTTAGAGATCTTGCCAATTTAAATGTTCTTTTCCTCCTTTTCTATGTTTCTCTCTTTTGATTATAGGAAGAGCCTTCCCCTTTCATTTCCCCCCTCCTCATCTCCCTTCTATAGCTGTTAGCAGGAAGTCGCAAATTTCATTTCAAAAGAGATGCTTTAAATGGTAGCTCCTGAGAAAGTGGGTAATTTTCTACTATAGGAATCAACCTCTGAAATTTCATTGATGGATGACACGGTTGGATGCACGCCACACACTGAACACATCAACTTCACTGCTGTGCAAAATTAATGTCACCTTCCAGGTTGTGAAATATGTTCTCTTTTAAGGAAATTTGCAATACATAAAAAAAAAAGAATTCATTTTAGAATTGTTGGTTTGGGCTAGATGCTATATGTGAGAGAGCCAAAATGCTTTAGAATTTTGCAGCTTGATTAATCTTCAGAGTGTAAGAATCATTTCTTTGAAATCACTGTTATGTCTAAGATCCTGATAGGAAAAGTCTACTGGGATAATGGATATTTTCTTAGGAATTATTTGTGGTTCCAAAACTTTTCTGAAGGGCGGGGAAAAGTGGGAAAGAGATCATGAAAAATGTTTCCTCATATATGCAGAGAGAAAATGAATACATTTTTAATAATGTCATTAAAATTCTACATTGCAAGTATTTTCCTTTTGAATCAAAGAAAAATATGAACAACAAAAGATTCAGGTACTAATAAATCTGGGGGCCATTCTCCATGTCTTTCTGCTGAAGCTCTATGCAGTTCAGTGTCTTTACATGGGATCAGCGGCTGAAAAATTGTGGAATCTATAGTAGTAAACCAATCCATCTTACAGAAATCACTCATTTAAATGTGTCCTTTGCAGTCTCTGAGGACCAGCTCCCCCAATTATTCACAATGTCATTTTTCTTTCTCTCTTTTTTTTGGTACTCAGAGCTTGGAAAGCTAATACACCTTCCTACACTATCTTAATAGTAACAGTAACCATGTGGCATGGTTCTTCTACTCCGTGAGACACAGGCCATTCTTTCCTACATATAAAGGCAGGGACAAGGACAAAGCTCTTTGACCACCCACCCCACACCAGTCACAGATGTGAGACCTAAAAGTACAGCAACATGTTTTGTAACCATGAGGACAAAAGCCACACACTAAGGATTACAGTCTCTGAAGGAAAAAGGCATCAGATGCCATAATAGTTTTGCTAAAGAAATCCCTGTGTTTAAATGGCTGTTAGTCATTGCTGCCTCTTGTCAGCAGGATGCATTCTAACTGATACTCAGTTTGGCACCTTAAAAATACATTGCTGAAGCGTTAGAACCTAAAATGCGGAACTGCTGCAGTAGAGAAGACACCTGTTAAGGGCCCAAGAATTTTAGAGTTAGTAATGTTGGTAATATGCTGGTGAAACATTTGCTCACGCCCATATATGCTATATGCAGACCATACGCTTATCAATAGGACACATCAGTGGGTACATACTTGTGTCCCTGTTATATTTTTAAAAATTACTTTCAAGCCTGGGATAGCTGGATATTCAATATCCACATTTCTAACACCTCCATATATAGAACTGAGCAACACCACTGAGTAAGGAAGATGGAAGATACTGCTCCCAGGGTTGCCATTATTCTCAAACTAGTGGCAGCCAATTAAATGGACTTGGCCTTCTGGCCACTGGTGGTCTGCCTTGTGCACAGAGCTGCTGCTTCTTCAGAACCCTTGGACAGAGCGCTTTTCAGAGAAGCATAAACCACTCAAAGTGAATCACTAATGGGGCCCAAGACTACCTAAATTGTTCAAGGGCTGTCAATCCTTGTAATATATTCTATTGCTATTGTAACAAATTGCCACAAACTCAGTGGCTTAAAATAATACAAGTTTATTATTTTACAGTTCTGAAGGTTAGAAGTTTGAAAAAGGTTTCACTGGGTTAAAATCAGAGTATCACCAGGGCTGGTTCCTTCTGGAGACTGTAGGAGAGATTCTATTCCCTTGCCTTTTCCAGCTTTTGGAGGCCATTGACATTTCTTGGCTCATAGACTCTTTCTCCATCTTCAAAGCCAGCAGTGTAGCATCTTCAAATTTCTCTCTGACTCTGACCCTTCCTTCTGTCACTACATTTCTTCTGATTCTCTCACTTCCTGCCTTTTTTTTTTTTTTTAAGATTTTATTTATTTATTTGACAGAGAGAGACAGTGAGAGAGGGAACACAGCAGGGGGAGTGGGAGAGGGAGAAGCAGGCTTCCCGCCGAGCAGAGAGCCCAATGTGGGGCTCGATCCCAGGACCCTGGGATCATGACCTGAGCCGAAGGCAGACGCCCAACGGCTGAGCCACCCAGGCGCCCCCTTGCTTTCTCTTATATGGACCCTTATAATTACGTTGGGTTCACTCAGATAATCCAGAATAATCTCCCCATCTAAAGATCCTTAATTTAATCACATCTGCAAAATCCCTTTTGCCATATAATGTAACATATTCCCAGGCTTGGGTTACTAGGACATGGACATCTTTGGAGGGGGCATTATTCTACCTACCACAATATTCTTTTTTACCTTCAGCAAAAATAAAGATTACAATGCTGGTAATTTAAACATTGCCATGAAAATAACCCAATGTCCTCAGCTGCAAAATCACAAGACTATGCTGGTGCTGTGAGGAAAAGTACATTTTAAAAATCTACAAAACATTCTGAAAAGTAGAAGTCACTTTTGCATGTTTAAAAGCGACCCTTGCATAGCACAGATACAATTTGCCATAATTGGGATCATTTATGATTTTTTCATTTAGGAAGAACATAGAAGTTGTCAGGCTCTAAATGATATTTATTTTAACATGTATTAGGAAATAACAAAAAAAACCTCTTTTTATACTTGATTTAAGGGCTATATAGTAAATAGATTAAAATTGTCTGTACTTTAGCTCCCTAGCACATCAATAAACTATTATCTACTACAGTGATCCTGCAGGTGGGTAGTAATATATTGTATGGACACATAAATAAATTTTGTGGTTCATTCCTATAATATGATACTCACAAAAGAGGGAAGCCATTAAAAATCTTCAGGATGATAAAAGAAAATAATTGATGGTGGCAATAAGAGCAAGGAGAATTCAAATGAGGAGTCTTTGGCAAAGTCAGCATTGGGGAGCTTCTGGAGGCTGATCCAGAGAAAGTAAGGAGGGTTAATATCAACTGCATTACACAGAGTGAAGGCATTGTTGGGGAAATAAAAATATTAATTTTGGACACAGTCCCCATTATAAAAACCAGAGTTGCTGGAAGGCATAGAGAAATTTTTAAAAGAACAGACTACTCTTTGCCTTCATGAGGTCTAATAAAAATAATTCTGAAGCAACATAACACCTAATGTAAATGCAAAACAATAACAGCAATATTTTATAGTCTCCAATATAACTGCTAAATCAGATAAAAATATATTTGTTAAAACTTTAGCAATACAAGTAACCATCGGTTAGTTCTTTAGTTGAGATTCTATTTCTTGGTTTGCTTCTCTATTTTTCCCCCCTTTGCTCATGTTTTGTTTCTTAAATTCCACATATGAGTGAAATCACATGGCAAGAACAGGTCTTGCAGTTTGCATCTGGTGGTCACCAACATGGCATGGATTTGAGAATGAATAAAGAAATGAAAACAGAAGAATTATTTAGAGGCCTGACAATTGTTCATTGGTTGGCTCTGTACTTGTCAGTCCTAAGAAAGAGTCCAGGACAGCAATTAAAGCCAGGCTCTTGTCCTGAGAGCATGAGTGTCAGTGTGATGCCAAACATGGAGTTTGGCCCACTTATTCATGGAATGGTCTGAGAAATTCCCTCTGCTGAAGCCCACGTTTTATGATGAATTGAATGACAACAGCAACAAGAAGGACAATGACTGCAGTTAAAACATCAATCACAACTTTTATTTAAGAATCTACCATGATCCAGGCACTATGTTAGAACCTTAGCGTGGATGATGTCTCTTACTGCTAAAGTCAACAACTGAGGCTGATGTTATTATTACCTCCATATTACAAAAGAGGAAAAAGGTTCAGTAACACGCATTGGCTAATATGTGGTCGATTTGAGCATGAAACTCCGGCAGTCTTTCATTCTTGTTTTTCCATCTGTTAATGTATAATCCCTCCCTAAATGAAAATCATGTAGACAGATTTAAAAAATTGAATCTTGTTTTTTTAATTGTGGGAGGGACTCTTTTTTTTTTAACTTAAGAGATTCCTAAAGTTAATCTGTTTATAAAATGACTATTATCTATTCATTTAAAAAGTATTTATTAAGTATCTCCTATGTGCATGGCACTATTGATGTTAAGAAGATAAAGGATAAGCTATGGATATTTTAGAAAATCCTCTGTATGTCTACTGGGTTAATTTAAACAAAGATACAACTATATTCCTATATCTATCTTTTAGGGATAAACATGGTCTTCATGGTCAATATAATGATAATGTCCAACATTTATATGGAACTTCATCATATAAATATAAAATGTTTTCAAATAAAAAAATTAGCAATACTTCTCTAATTTAGACAGGCCAAGAGTTTCCATTAAAGCATATTTCTCACATATTTAGTTAAAAAAATTTTGGAGAAATTACTGTTCCTTTTGGTTAATATATTCCTTGGTTGTGCACTAACAAGAAAAAAACACAAGGAGTAATTATATGTCTGATAGCTTCAGAGCTGTTTTTATTCTCTCAGAGAAAAAGGAAAAAAAATACTAAAAAAATACCTTAAGTATTTAATTTGAATTTGCTCTCAGAGATAAAATGAGTACTACTAATTCACTCAAGCTTTTAGATGCTGCTGGTCTCAGATAAGTAACAGATAATGTTATCCTTTGGTAATCTAATTACCACTGAATCTGTTCCTCATAAAGAAATCTATTTATTGGAATACACAAACATGAAGTTATTTTCAAAGCACGTAGTAAAAATGGCTATAGGTTCAACTTTGCTTTACTTAAACCACAGAATAAATGATGGCTTTTGACAGATTCCATTAATACTCCCACCCATCCATTCTTTGCTCTGCTTCATGTGAGAAATCATAAGCTTTTCATATTAAAATAAAGAACAAATGTATAAATTCATATGGTTTTGGTTTGTTGTTCTATAAACTTCAAATTGATATTTTTTCCAATGAGAATATAAATATTTACATGCCAAATTAGTACATTTTATAATATATGGAGATTAAAATTTTAGGGCATAAATCTCCCTTTGGGATGATTCTTATTATGCAATCACTTACAATTATGAAAAAGAAAGGGAAAAAATTGCAGTGTACAAGAAAATCTTTGGAAAAAAAATAAAAAGATAATAGGTCACTCAAACAGGAGAGACCATAATACAGATTCTAGAAAAACACATTTAAGAGGTAAAGTTCACGGTGAGCTTTGGGTTTACAATGAATAGTTCATGGGGTTCACTAAGATCTATTCCACTCAAAAACAACAATTACAAGGCAAGTGGTCTGTGCAGGACTGTGGCTTAATGTTATTGCATTGTAAAACAGAATTCTTTAATATACTCTAATTTTTGTTTTTCATAAAGAAAAAAATATTTTCAGGCTATAAATGTAAAAACAAGCACAGACACAAGAGTGGAAATAACATGGCAGTTTCAACTCTGGCTCAAGATTAGGACCTGTGGCAAGTTAATATCTCTAAGTTTTATTTCTGTGTATTGATAAAATATCTTCGAGTTTGGTTTTCTAAAGTTCCCACTAAAATTTGGCTTATAAAATCAGAGAAAAACAAACTCCCCAAAATATTCTATTGTAAATCTAGCAACAATGTATAACCAGAGACCAGGAAAATCTGGGGTGGGGGTGGGGGAGTTCAAAATATTCTGCAACTTGAAATAACATCTAATGAAATAACCTAGGAACAAAAGAAGCCAGAAAAATATTTCAATCTACCCAACCATCTGCCCCTTAAATCAGACTCAAGAATATCAACCAACCATAAAACCTATCAGTCCTCCTTCCCTTAAAAAAGCACTAAAGAGCACATAAATACTACTTTTTCTATATTAGTGCAGATTCTGTAATTAAGTCTGATTTACTACAAGGAGGGGAAAGGCAAAGTACCTGTGAAAGGTTCAGCATGGGAGACGTATACAGAAGTAAGGACCTTTAGATTCGAAGACAAGGGGAAAAGTCTGTAGGTTTTCACAAGGTCTTTTGGTTTAATTTCTCAGAAGAAAGCTGTGTGGGTAGATGATCCCATGTCAGTCCAGCAGAGGCACATTAAATGACATCTGAACAAACTAGGACCAGGAGCTGTCACTCACACACACATACTCACACACACATGCATATGTGTGCATACCTGCCCTCCAGAAATAGGTGAAAAAATTGAGTTATACAGGACAAAGGGAGGCAGAGATTTTGGTTAATACAATTCATATACTCTGTTAGAAAATCGTTTGGTTGATCTCCCCACATAAAAAATGGATAAAGGGAAAACACCAGATACAATAAAAACAATAAGCTTAAGACCTCAGAGAAATACAACACCATGGAAACAGCATTTGAGGTGAGGAAGAATATCCCTGGGGGACAGCGAGGGCAGCTTATATTAAAGGAATTAATGTTTAGGATACCTTAAGATATTAAAGATGTGGTTTCCAGGAAGAAGGATTAAAATGCCTTGAAGAGAGAATACATCAAGATGGAGGAGGGGGGAAAAGCAGCATAATAATTTAAGACTGAAATTCAAAGAGGACTTAGATTAAAAAAAGGATTATATAAACATACTTACAACTTTTATAGCAGAATTACAATTTGTATTATAAGTAGTTAAAAGGAAAATTTGTACTTCAGAAGCAATGTAGACCACTGGTCAAGAACATGTGGTTTGGAGCAAAATTGTTTTTACCTCTTACTAGTTCTGTGATTACTGGGAAAATTACAAACCTGTTTGTGTCTCTCTTTCCTCATCCATAAAATGGAGAAATAATAATAACATCTTCAATATAGAATTATTAAGAGGATTAAATGAATTAATACTTGTAAAGTTGTAAAACAATAAATGTTAGCTATTATTAATAATACCAAATCAGTGACATGGCATGTGGCATTCATACCCTCTACTAGAATATACAGAAAGTTCACAGAGGTGGTGGGTAGGGGTATCAGATTTAAAGGTTACAAGTTCCTTAAAAGGAAGGAACTTGTATAATTGAAGTGAAATGAAAATCAAAGACACAAATGAAGAAAAATCTCCTGAGTTGAAAACAGACAAGCAAACAAATATAAATCAAAACAAAAACTACTCACGACAACAAAGACAACCACAAAGAACAGTGAATGTCAGCTAACGGTATTTATCTAATTCAACACAAATGTAACAAAGGAATACTCTGAAAATATTTTTCAACAAAACAAAGCTAAACTAAACCAAAAACGTCAAAGCATTTGGCAGGGGAAAATATCAGCTGCAATCAAAGACAAGAAGTCATGCTTCACTTTTCAACAATAAATTAGAAAAAACTGAAGTAACACCTAAAGACTTTTGAGAAGAAACAATTGTAAATCAGACCCTTATTCCACCAAGTTATCAGTCATAGGTAAATGTGGGGCAAACAGTGGAAACTATTCAGCATTTCAGAAAATATGACACTTATAATAAATGTCTTGGAAAGAAATACTAAAAAATATTTGTAAATCAACAAAATATGAATCAAAATTAAGAACTCAGGTTTGGAGAATTCAAAGCAGTGAGCCTTGAAAGAAGTAAGACAGATTACAGTAAGTACTAAATAAAAGCAAATATAAGATAAAGTCAAATAATTATTGTAAATGTGGATCCAAATGAAACACAAAAATTAAATCATAATTTTTAAATGAATATGCACATTTTACAATAAGCAATAATTTACCAATAAAAGAATAATTTGGTAAAGACAATCTAAGTCCAATACCTTTATATAATGAAAAAATGAAATTCACAGGTTGTAATTATTTTTATTTGATGAAAAATATTGGTTAAATAATGTTTTGAAAATGTAAAGGTAACCCCTGGTAGAATTAGAAGGAGGCTACAAGCTTCCCAATTTACTGAAGAAAAAAGACAAGAAAATCTCTTAAGTCAGAGGTTAGAAAATAAAGCCAATACTTTTTATGAATGCATAAAAACAATGAAAACAATGTGAACTTCTTCTGTCAAAAGTATTTAAATAGTCTATTAAAAAACAAGAATTTGTAGACTGGATAAAAGAAAGCCGATACAGAAAAAAATTTATATATATTCTATTTATGAGACGCACAATACAGAAATGTTAAGAAAAAAATGGGTAAATATTTATCAGAATTCAGAAAGCAATTCCTTGTATCCATTTACGGCTCTATGCTCTGATCCTTGCAGAATAGGCAAACTTAGGACACATTTAATAGTTATTTACATATGAAATATACATAAAAGCATTATTCATATGAAAAGTAAACAGAATAAGGTGGATAGTGCTAATTTCATATGGTTAGTAATTACCTTAAGAAGATAGAATGGGTAACATGGGTTCATTTAATACTGATAGAAGATATAACCCACAATGGTTATATAATGTCATAAATCTACATATATCTGATAGGATAGCATCAAAGTATATATAGCAAAGCTAAAACAATTTAGGAGCCCTTATTATACCTCTTTTAGGCACTATTGTACCTCTTTTCAGGATTAAATAGACAAAAAATAAATATAGACATATAATAATCTGAATAATAAAATGTTCTCAGAGAGTTTCTCATACCTTATGCTTAGTAAACCAAGATTAGACTCTTTTCCAAGTGCCTATGGAAACTGAAATGAGGACTTTTCATGCATCCATTCTTAGGAAGGCTTCCAACAAATCACCCAGATGCTAATTCAGATTTCTGGGGCTTATCACCAAAGGAATTTGTAAACTTTGGTGAAATAAAGTTTCCTGCAAAATATATGCCACCAAAAATCAACAAAGAAGAAGTATAAACATAAATAGATCAGTTTCTATCTTCAAAATTATTCTAAAAAAGAGGTTTCTTATTCATCTCTCCACTAATCCATTTACAAATATTTTTTTTTAATTTTTTATTTATTTATTTGAGAGAGAGAGAGAGAAACAGCATGAGGGGGGATAGGGTCAGAGGGAGAAGCAGGCTCCCCACTGAGCCGGGAGCCCGATGTGGGACTCGATCCCAGGACTCTGGGATCATGACCTGAGCCGAAGGCAGTCGCCCAACCAAGTGAGCCACCCAGGCGCCCTCCATTTACAAATATTAATTGAACTTCTGTGTTAGTAATTGAGAATATAAGAGAGAACAAGAAATAGTCCCCCCATCCACCTTCTGAGAAAGAAACCAGACATTAAAAAGATTAGCACACAGATCTGTAATAAAATGTTGGCTAGTGATTAGTTCCACATTAGGACTTAGAGTCAACACAATTTAATCAGGGAGGCCTTTCAAACTTCCAAACATTTTCCATTTTATACACTGAATAGCCTTTTCCAGAAAATAGAAAGAAATGCAAAACGACCTGATTAGAAATGAATGTTCAGATACTGTACTATTGTAGAGTCTACTTTAATAAAGGACCATGCAAGTAAAAAAGCAATGCTAATCAATGTCCCCACACATCTTAGAGCTCAATTTTATAAAGAAATTCACCATGTTCATTTAAAAAAAAATTCACTGATACAAGACAAAATTAGTATTTTTTAAAAGTCATAAATACAAAAAGGGATGAATTCATATGTGCTCATTTGTGGATGCCTTCATATATCTTGAGCTTTCCTGGTTACTTGTATGTTACACCATCATATGTGCATGGTTATTATTTTTACTGCATATTCTGTTCCTTACATCTATCCTGTTGTTTTTTTTTTATAAAAAGAAACTTTATTTTTTTTTATTATGTTCAGTTAGCCAACATATAGTACGTCATTAGTTTTGATGTAGTGTTCAATGATTCATTCGTTGCATACAACACCCAATGCTCATCACAGCACGTGCCCTCCTTAATACCCATCACCCGGTTACCCCATCTCCCACCCCCTTCCCTTCTGTAACCCTCAGTTAGTTTCCTGGAGTCCACAGTCTCTCATGGTTTGTCTCCCTCTCTGATTTCTTCCCATTCAGTTTTCCCTCTCTTCCCCTGTGGTCCTCTGTGCTACCTTATGTTCCACATATGAATGAAACCAAATGATAATTGTCTTTCTCTGCTTGACTTATTTCATTTAGCATAATCTCCTCCAGTCCCATCCATGTCAATGCAAATGGTGGGTATTCATTCTTTCTGATGGAAAACAGTGGCTGTACCAGCTTGCATTCCCACCAACAGTGTAAGAGGGTTCTCCTTTCTCCACATCCTCACCAACATTTGTTGTTTCTGGTCTTGCTAATTTTTGCCATTCTAATTGGTGCAAGGTGGTATCTCATTACGGTTTTGATTTGTATTTCCCTGATGGCTAGTGATGTTGAACATTTTTTCATGTGTCTGTTAGCCATTTGTATGTCTTCTTCAGAGAAGTGTCTGTTCGTGTCTTCTGCCCATTTCTTGACTGGATTATTTGTTTTTGGGGTGTTAAGTTTGATAAATTCTTTATAGATCTTGGATACCAGCCTTTTATCTGAAATGTTATTTGCAAATATCTTCTCCCATTCCTTAGGTTGCCTCTTAGTTTTGCTGACTATTTCTTTTGCCGTGCAAAAGCTTTTTATCTTGATGAAGTCGCAAAAGTTCATTTTTGTTTTGGTTTCCCTTGCCTTTAAAGACATGTCTTGAAAGAAGTTGCTGTGGCCGATATCGAAGAGTTTACTGCCTATGTTCTCTAGGATTTTGATGGATTCCTGTCTCACAGTGAGTGAGGTCTATCATCCATTTTGAGTTTATCTTTGTGTATGGTGGAAGAGATTGGTTCAGTTTCATTCTTCTGTATGTAGCTGTCCAGTTTTCCCAGGCACCACTTATTGAAGGGACTGTCTTTTTTCCATTAGATGTTCTTTCCTGCTTTGTTGAAGATTAGTTGACCATAGAGTTGAGGGTCCATTTCTGGGGTCTCTATTCTGTTCCACTGATCTATGTGTCTGTTTTTGTGCCAATACCATACTGTCTTGATGATCACAGCTTTTTAATATAGCTTGAAGTCAGGCATTCTTTTTCAACATTCCCCTGGTAATTCCGGGTCTTTTCTGGTTCTTGTATTTTAGGATTGTTTGTTCCAGCTCTGTGAAAAATGTCAGTGGTATTTTGATAGGGATTGCATTGAAAGTGTAGATTGCTCTGGGCAGCATAGACATTTTAACAATGTTTATTCTTCCAATCCATGAGCATGGAATGTTTTTCCATCTCTTTGGTCTTCCTCAATTTCTTTCATAAGTGTTCTGTAGTTTCTAAAGTATAGATCTTTTACCTCTTTGGCTAGGTTAATCTCTAGATATCTTATGGTTTTTGGTACTATTGTAAATGGAATTGATTCCTTAATTTCCCTTTCTTCAGTTACATTGTTAGTGTATAGAAATGCAAGTGATTTCTGTGCATTGATTTTATATCCTGCCATGTTGCTGAATTGCTGTATGAGTTCTAGTAACTTGGGAGTGGAGTCTTTGGGTTTTCCACATAAAGTATCATGTTATCTGTGAAGAGAGAGAGTTTGACTTCTTTGCCAATTTGAATGCCTTTAATTTCTTGTAAAAAGAAACTTTAATTATAGGGATCAATTTCTAATATATGTGTGTAACATATATAACATATATGTTATAATATATGTGTGTATAAATATATAATATATATGTTATATACACACAAAGAAAGCTATTAAGTTGCATTATTGAGTGATGTATAAAAAGTATTAGAAATTCTTTCCTAAGTTATTTTTGGAAAATAATATAAATGTAATTAGAGTGTATTTACACATTATATAGACAAAAATTACTTCTTTTCTCTGTTCTTAAGTTTGCCTTTATAAATACCAGGTTTTGTGAGGAAATCCTTCACCCAAGACCTATGCAAATTTCCCTAAGGGAAGCCAGTCCTTGCATGCCATTGTTTGACTACCGATTCTTCTTGGCACTCAAGCCTCTCATCACATTTCTAGAATATTTATTACAGTAATATTGGAGTTTGCAAGTGAAATGCTGACTACTGCATTCACTATAAGGTCGGTGATAACATCTCCTAGAGTGATGAAATACAAAAATATGCATATTTTTAGTCTGTAAACATAGCACTGCTATCATGTATTGTCAAAGTAAAGTGCCACTGGAGGCCTAGAAAATAATATGTCTTACTAATTATGTACCTAAGAAATGTGTATGAAGGCTATCTTTCCATTACAAAAAGATGTAATGTGCTCCGGATATTGGCATAAGCGTCTCCTAGGATGCCAAGCAGAAGGTGGTAGTACTAATCATTCGTAATAATTTATAAATTTTTAACAAGAACAACTGAACACTTTAAAGTAATACAAATATCATACTTAGAAAAATAAATTCCATTTGAGAAAAATCTGTGGGGGAATACTGAATATATGTAAGTTTTATGATCTAGTCATTGCATTCCTAGGTGTATATCCCCCAAAATATGCCCATTATCTTTCATGTACTGTTCCTCTTTAACACTGTTAATGATTCTTTTTCTGGTATATACTTTTCTGATCCTAATTGTGATGATTAATTTTATATGTTGGCTTGGCTAGGCTATGGTGCTCAGCTGTCTGCTGAAACACCACTCTAGATGTTTCTGTGAAGCTGTATTTTTTTTTAGATATGATTAACATTTAAAACAGTAGATATTGATTAAAACAGATTACCCTTCACAACGAGGGTGGGCCTCTTCAGATCAATTGAAGGCCTTAAGAGCAAACACTGACGTTTTCAAAAGAGGAAGAAATTATGCCTCCAGGCTGCAACATAGAAACCCAGCCTGAGCTTCCAGTCTGCAGTTTAGACTCAAGACTGGAACATCAACTCTTCCCTGAATTTTCAGCCTCCCAACCTGGAAGGCAAATTTTGGACTTGAGTGCCCCCCAAATGATATCAGTCTATGCAAATACATATATACAGACAGACAGACAGACAGACAGACATCTGAATCCTGCTGTTATGCCCATTTCTTAGCTCTTGTTGACCTTGCCCTAACTCTGCAAGCATGATTGATTTATTACTTCTTTCCATACCCTCTGCCTGCCTGAACTTCTTCTAGTAGACTGCAGCTGAGGTACCCCATGTTGGAAAGCCACCCTAGTGTAGTTTCCAGGACTGGCCTCTCACTGCTTGACTTTCAACCCATGCCCTACCATGTTAAAACTAGCGCTTAGCCTCCTGATTGATAATTGCAGCTGGTTTTATATTAGGATAGTAAAGAAAATATACAAATTATCATTGTTAAATCATCTCAGGTCTCAACCACCTGCTTGACAAAATGCCACAGCTGGGGAGACTGCATTTCCTTTGCAGCAAACAGTTGGGACATCTGCCCCTTGTTCTTTTTCTGGTGGCTCTCTTACTTTTTATCTCAGCCCCTTGCCTGTTGGCAGTGAAGGGTGCAGGAGCACAGAAGGATGAGAAGGAATGGTGAAGAGAAATGAAAGAAGAGGAAAACTCCTAGCTTGTCATCAAATGAGACCATTGGCACTCCCCACTATCCTGAAAGCCCACCACTCTCTTGCTGCCATGACTATATTACATATAAAAAACACACATGCAAACACGTGCACACACACACATGATGTTTAAGATTTTAATAGAGAGCGTATTAGAAAATGTGTATCTTAATTATAGTCATTAGTAAATGGAAGAGATTATACATTTCCAAGAGGTATATTGAATGACAAGACTTAACGAGTACACTACTAAACCAGGAGAGAAGTCTTTGTTTAAAAATGAGCAGAAGTATAAAAATTGAATATTAATGCATGTTTAAATAATTTTAGAAGCATATGTATTAATTGTTGCTTACTTTTCATATCAAATAAAAGTCGGTATGAAAACAAGATTTCCAGAATGGTCTAGCTTCATCTCTACTTCTCTCTCATTCTCCACATTACACACAAACCAGGCCCAGAGGAAGGACCAAAATACTCACAGGAACCCTTGCTTTCCCAGGCCCTGGTCACTATTTCAGAGCAGAACTATCCTTTTGCAAAACAAGACTCTGGCCACAACTCTGAAATATTATCACCTCCACATTTCTAACACCAAGCCAGACATTGCCTGGGACCCTCAGCCAGTTCTGTAACCCAAACATCTAAGCCAACATCAGAATATTTGCCAATATCAGAATATTTGAAGCTAAATACGGTTAACTATGCCCCAGTCCCAGCAATCCTCTATTGACAAGCTAAAAGCAAGCATTTTTCTAAAACTATCATTCTTTTGATATACTTTGCCCTGTGTTCTTCCTGCTATATTTCTTCCTTCTCTCAAGTTCTTCTGATGTGACCTCTATATCTTCACACTCTCTCCTCATCTACTGGCTGAATGGAGATTTTCCCTTCTTTGAGGAGGTGGCATATGATCCCACATCTGCACCACTTTGAGTATAGTATGGGGGAGGTGACAATAATCTCTGAAAACTCTCACCTCTTATATCTTGTCTTCTCTGACAATTCATGTCATAATGTCATATGGACTCTACTTTTTCCTTATTACTTCCATCAACTAAATTTCCAATAAATTCTTTTAATTTGCCAAAAATTGGGAAATCTCATGCTCTTTCTTCCCATCAGAATTTCCATTATAAAATTAAAAGTCTTCAGAATTCATGAAAATTATGGAGTTTCTTTTTTATGACCTGGAGATCAAAAGTCACATGCTCTACTGACTGAGCCAGCCAGGTGCCCCTGGATTTTCTTCATTTCAATGCTATTCTCAGTCCACTTTGGCAACAAAATCCTAATGTTATATTCTAGCTCTTTTTAAATGGCTCTATCCAAAGGTATGGAAACACCGTCACTTCACAGTCTGATAAAAGCCTCTAACCATCTTGGTTCCTCATGTTCTCACTCATAATTCATGGGGCTTCTGAGATAGAATAATGACCCCTTGATGAATACTATTCCATTGACCTATAGGCTCCTCGATGGTTTCTAACCTTTTGTCACTACATGTGGATGCCATGGTATATGGTTTATCAAATGAACTAATCTATCACTAGCTTCTTCAGTGATAATGAATGCCACCCTTCTGGCACATACACCTAGAAAAATGCCAAATATGGATCAGTTCTACAGTCACTTACGTGATCTCTATAAACAGAGGCTGAATGTTATTCAAGGAAAGCATGAGCATGCACACATAAACATATTCATGTCAGTAACATTAAAATTTGCAATTCCTCTGCAATTAAAAATCTGTCATCTGGGCCCTTAGCATCGTTTATCAGTCTTTTCACTTTTCTTAGCTTCTCTTGTTTCCGTATTGATAATTTGAAACTTTTCACTATGTCCCTCAAGGTTCCTTACACTACTCCTTCTATTCTCAGCAAGAGACACTGCTGCCTATTCACTGAGAAAATTGGGAATATCAGCTGCTTAAATTACTGTTTCCCTGTTCTCTTCTACCTCAAATACCTTAACTTTTATATAATCATTCATTTTCTCTGGTCTTGGAGTATTTGTTCTCTTGTTCAAAGATGTTATATTATTGGCAGAAATATCCAAAAATAACCTAGGTGCTTACTCTGGGTTGCACAATGAGTTTGTTGAGACTTGGACGGGCTTTTCTCCTCACCCCAACCCCCCCCCCCCACCTCCTCTGCTCAAGGTACACACCCAAATCCAGCTTCCTATAGAACCAATCAATGGCTTTCTCCTCCAGCCAGGGTGGACTGAAGAATTGCTCAGACCACATCAATCTCTTCAATCCAGTTGTAGAGCATCTGGCTTTCCTAGCAAATTCCTCATTGGCTGGCACACCAAATCCATGTCAAAAACCAGTGTATTCCCCTACTGACAAGCCATTTATCATGCTTGCTCTCTTAATAGAGAGACAATGAATTAAGGGGTTCTTCCACTAAAATGAAAATTTGCCGTGTCCAGCACATGTTCTCCTCCTTCTATGCCTCTCTGCAGAATGATAATAAGAAAAGAGGCACTTCGACATCTCCATCTTGTTAAGTCCAGCCCTGTGAGATTTTCACTTTTCCAATAAAAGTTCTACCATTAACCCTTGATGCTGTGAAATGTTTCCCAATTTCTTGCATTACTTGAAGCAGTTCTGATGGAATCCATCTGACATGACAAGAGTCAACTATTTAACTTTAACTCCCAATACCTCAGCTAAGATCTTATACCACTGGTCAATTTTCTCTACCTATTTCTTTAACCTCTTCTTTTCTTCATTCTCCTTTATCAAGCCTACATACATGCTTAAGATTTCCCAATCCCGAAAAAAAAAAAAAAAAAAAAAAGCAAAAGGCCATGTCATCTCCTCTAGTTATTTCTAAACTATCCTATTTGCCCCATTTAGAAACTTAAAACAAAACAAAACAAAAAACAGAACAGAACAAAACAAAACAAAACAAAACCTATTAGTCTCTCTTGTTCCTCACTGGATTTTCCTCCTTATACCTATGGTCCATTCAGCAGCCAGAATAATCGTATATCACATCATGTTACCTCTTAAAAGTTTTTACTGGCTTTTCTTTAGAATTTAAACTGATCCCCAGTTCCACCGGTCTCTTCCCACATCTCTGAATACCTCTCACTCACAATCCTCTAACTTCACTGCCCTTCCCTTTCTGGTTTCTGCCTTAGGGCCTTTTCATTTGTTTTTCATGATGCCTAAAATGTTTTTCCCTGAAATCTTTGTCAGACTGACATCTTTTTGGCACACACAATCTCAGCTCAGTTGTTACCATCTCAAAGTGGCTTTCCAGGACCTCCCAATCCACCCCATCCCAGAACAACACCTGTTTCATTAACTCTACAGCTTTATAACACATACTCACTTGAAATTATCTTGCATGTTGTTTACTTATTTGTCTCTATGTCCCCATAAGTTTGTATATTCCATGACCACAAGGACTTTGTTTTGTTTACTGCTGTATTTTAAGTACTCAGAAACAATACTTGGCACATAGTAGGTGCTCATTTTAACACTGTTCTTCCTCAAAAGGATAGCCTCACTCATAACTGGCCACAGTCATGGCCCTTTCAACAAATTACTCCATGACTTTACAACTGCAGATCCCACTGCCTAATGTTTCATTCTTCCCATGTTTCTTGATTCAAATTCAAAGTGAGACTGTGCTATATAGCTTGTTTTCATCTGGGCAGAATATTTGGCACCAAGACATGTCACGGGCCAGCAGCTAGTCTTGCAGGGAGATGGCCATTGGGAAGTTTCCCACTCTAAGTCAGGTGAAACAATAAACATAAAATATGTGTTACAGACATATTCAAGTTGACAGGTATTTTAATATAAAACAGTATAAACCAAGAATCCTCATTTTAGACAAACTTAAAAATTAACACATTTATGCATTAATACACCCTGGCTCAAGTTTATATTTAGTCCTAAGAGGTCTCTTCTGTAAATTAAATCATACCTCACTTGCATAGCTATTACTGCCCTGAGCAGAAATAAATTTTCAAAACTCTTTATAAATATCATACTCCTATAGGAGAGTGATGATAGTTTGGCCCCTCTATTACACGGTTATTTTTTCTGACGTGTGATAAGTATGTGTCACATGTGGTTTTACTTGAGCATGTTTTTGACATTTTTACCAGAAGGTAGAACATTATGCAAGAGAACTAGCTCAGCCCCTCATGAAACCAATGCCATCAACGAGGGAATGTATTAGAATAAAAGAGACTTAATTCAAGGAGGCAGTTGGATCTAAGAGTCTGCAGGTCAATGAAGAGAAGTGGTGGGTGGGGCGTAGGCATTTGGGGGACTTCATCATATAGGTAACATTTGGAGGTGAGAGAATGAATGGCATCATGTAGGGAAATGTTGGTAAGAGAGAAATCAAATGATCCCACGATCTCTAACATCCGCAAGCAGGTTAGAGAACCAGAACCCCCTCCCCAAAAATAAACTTTAAAGGGGTGCAAACTGGAACATAGAGGAATGTAGTATCACAGAATCCGGGGAAAATCATGTTTTAAGAAGGAAAGCACAGTCAGCTTTGTGACATGCCACTGAGAGTTTAAGATCAAAGTAGTCTACTGGATTGACAAAGAAGAGTTTGTCCATACAAATGACTCTAACCTGACAAACTTACTAGATATGACTATTTCCTTTGTCATAAATCAAATGTACAGGGTTGAAGAAACAATGAGATACAAGAAGTGGAATTTTTAAAGGACTGAACAAAAACACCAGAACAAAAAATGTGAATTTGTAGGGAAAACAGCTAATTCATCCATGATCTTTAAAAGCATTTTTTGAATAGCCATAACATTTTCTATTGAGTAAAGAAACATGTATCCCTGGGATGCCTGGGTGGCTCAGTCGATTATATGTCTGCCTTCCGCTCAGGTCATGATCCCAGGATCCTGGGATAGAGCCCCACATTGGGCTCCCTGCTCGGTGAGGAGCCTGCTTCTCCCTCTGCCTGCTGCCTCCCCTGCTTGTGCTTTCTCTATCTCTCTCTGTGACAAATAAATAAAATCTTAAAAAAAAAATACTCTTAAAAAAGAAATGTGTGTCCTTCTGGAATGACTTTTTAAAAATGCCTAGGGTTTATATGAATGAATTTCATTACTTTTTAAAACTTATTAAGCCAGTCAGATAATTTTATATTAATGTACATGTGATTGTTTATATCCCATTTGTAACACTAGTAATTCTTTTTTAAATAATATAGGTCATAATCTAATAGCTACATTATACACTTCTGTGGTTTGTACTTTATATGTGTCTAACTTTTAAATTTACTGCTATTTATTTCATGCTTTAAGACATGTCAGTGAGAATTCCTTGTGAGACTATTTTTAATAAAGAAAAATACTATTCTAAGGGAATACTTTAAAATATATTGTAATGGATTTAATTACAAAATTTAATTTTAGCTAATATTTTCCATCTTTACCATTACCAAACTTGTTATAAGGGCTATTAAAAAATATTCAAGCTGCCTGTTTTGATTTAATCTAATTACGTAAAAATTATTAAATGCACTTTAACTGTAAACTCTCACTTAAGTAATGCCTACTTCTGCCATCTGGTGGCAGAACAAAAGGTATATTCAGTACCAAGGTTATAAAACAGACCTCCTTGAGCAATCACAAATTAATCTCCCAGATTGCAGGTATCATCCTTTCACTTGAAAAACTCCAACATTTACAGTTTTGTTTTGTTTTTTAATAGAACAATGCTTGCTGTGGTTGTTTGGAACACTGCTAGTTTCATGCTGAGCACATTAATAATGCCTCGTGCTAATAAAGAGACCATCGATTTTATACCAACAATCAAGTTAGACATAAAACTTGATAATAAGTCTCCATTTATATCACATATACAGCAATTTCTAGCATGTCTAAATTTTTCTTATTAATGATCAATATATTTCGAGAAAGCTTTTAAAGGAATTAATGTATTATATAATCTGGCATTTCTAACTTGCCACACTGCCTAGAACCTGAGTTTTAATTATGCCTTGGGCACTGTAATAACCATTGTTATATGAGGATATTTTTAAAATAAAAAAATACTTTGAACTATGAGCAAGTTCATTTGCATTTTACCATAGTTTTATACTTGGGTTCTTTTATTATTTAATAAATTGGAAGCATTACATGTAATTATATACCAGAGAATCACAGAATCGAGGAGTTGGAAAAATTCTCAGACATCATGAGTTTCCTATATCTGCCCAAAGGATAAATGTTTTCCACAATACCATTAACATGTAATCATCCAGCTCTGACTATATACTTTCCATACTAGGAAAACCCCACTACAGTTTTGGCAACGCCTGTCCCTAGAGAATTCTCCTAAGAATCTAAAATGTACTTTCTTGCATCTTACCCCCATTGGGCTTTGGTTAGATCTCTGGAGCCCTGTAGAATACATTCATATTCCTCCATATTTGAGGACAGTTGACATGCTCCAACCAATTATGTTTTCTCTTTTTTAGGATACACATATCTAGTTCCTTCAACTATTCCTCACATGCTGTAATATCAATTCCTCTGCCAACTTGGTATTTCTCTTTTTTCTTCCTATTTAAAAGTATAGGCAATCAAAATGAATGCAAATTGATAGGTGAATTTTATGACATGTGAATTATATTTTAATAAAGTGTTAATAAAAAATTATTTTCACCAAACACCAGTTAAGAAACAAATACTGTGACCAAAAGGAAGCTGATATAACATTATCAGACAAAGTGGACAAAAAGGACTGCTAAAGATAAAGCCTATCACTACATATTGAAAAGGGGTTCAATTGACCTGGAAGGTAGAACAGTTCTAATATATACACTGGTAACATAGCTTCAAAAACTGACACAACTAGGAGAACAAATGGTAGGAATTTTTAATATCTCTTAGGAATTGATATACTAGGCAGACAAAAATCATCTGGATTTGGAAGATTTAAATGATAAGAGTTTACATGCTTGATCAAATGGATACAAAACAGTATATCTGAAACAATACACACACTCTTCAAGCACATATGAAACAGTGGTGAAAACTGACCACCTATTAATCTATAAAGCCAGTCAATATATTTCAAAGAATGGGTGTCATATGTAATATATTATCATGGGGTGCCTGGATGGCTCAGTCGTTAAGCGTCTGCCTTCGGCTCAGGTTATGATCCCAGGGTCCTGGGATCGAGCCCCATATCGGGCTCCCTGCTTGGCGGGAAGCCTGCTTCTCCCTCTGCCACTTCCCCTGCTTGTGTTCCCTCTCTCGCTGTGTCTCTCTCTGTCAAATAAATAAATAAAATCTTTATTAAAAAAAAAAGAAACCTATTATCAAGCCATAGCACACTTCAGTTAAAAATTTAAGAGGTAATTGCTAAAATTTCATGTTTTGAAGTTTAAAAACACACTTCTAAATGATCTAGGAGTCAAAAAATTATTCCTTATGTTAGAGAATATTTAGGACTGAATGCTAATGAAAATGCTATGCACTGAAATTCGTAATATGCAGTTAGAGCAGTGCAAAAAAAAAAAAAAAATCCCAGGACTCACCTCTCCTCTCCAGGTGTCATCTGACAATGAAACTAAACCACCACCCAATGTTTACCTTTATGTCCTTTCTATTTGTGCTCTTCCTCTTACACATAAAGTAACTTGGATTAAAGAGAGGAGAACCAGGCCAGGAAATATCATTATGAATCTGAGTCCCAACTCCATCAATTATTAACTCTATGGTCATGAATATGTCTTATAATCTTTTTAAGTTTTAGACTCTTCAACAGTAAAATTGGTATTATAATATTTAATGAAACATAGGCCATTAGTCACATTGCAACCAGCTAACATTTCCAGTAAGCATTTCTCTTGCTTATTGTTATTCTCTTGCTTAAAATCTTTCAATGACCTCCCATTCCTCTGAGGATGAAGATCAAACTTCTCAGCTTGGCTTAAAGGCACTACATGAATTGGCCTTGAGCATCATTCAGGCACCTCAGTCTTCACTCCATCTAGTCTCACTATGCTGCATGGGGCTTTTGCACCTGTGTACCTTCCTCCAGGAATGCTCTTCACACTCCTCCTCCCTTTACCCATTATCCGTTCTTAATCAGAGATGAAGTATCATCTCCTGACCCCCCAGCAAAGTCAAATTCACCTAATATATGGTTTTGCAGCATGCTATACTTGTCTCAACCTCAGTTTTACTTGTGTTTATGTAATTACTTGATTATGTCCGAGCCCTGGAGTAGATATTAAATTGTAAAAGGGCAAAACCACATCTGTTTTTTGCTCTCAATTTTTCTCTAACACCTAACACAGTACTTGGCCCATAGAGGTCATCAATAAATATTTATACATAATAAATTCAAGTACAAGGGGGAGATTCTGGAAAGAAGAAAGGCACAGGGTTGTAAGGACAATATTTGGCAGTGGTTTCCCCTCACAAAATTTTCTGAGGGCAACAGAAGAACAGACTAGAATTTTTAGTAAGTCCTTGGTGTTGGGAGAAAGTGGAGGTAGGAACCTAGCAAGCACCTCAGGCTCTCAGTTGGGCCTCTGGAACTATTTAGGATTTTTTCCTCTCTTGAGGTTTTGCCCTTTGAGGCTATGTGCAGTTTCTTAGAGGGGACTGAAACAGTGAAAAGCCTGATTTATAATAAATTCAAAAGTAAACTGTCTCTCTGCTCCTCTGTCACCTTTGCACTTTCCCCCTTAGCACACAAGACTGTCAAATCATTGTCAGAGTTTGCCTCCCTTTTCTATTTGCCTCATATCATCTAATTACATGATGGTAGAATCATCTTAAATTATTGATCCTCAGGAGATGAAAGATCTACTCTGCCTGGGATCTGTAATTCCTGTCTCATCTTGCCCTATTCCAATGGACCTTATTTCTATATAATTATTACAGGCAATTATTAAAGGTAATATGTTCATTTTCTCACTTGTAGAGTACCTCCTTTTTCTGGAATTATCTGGCTTACTCAAATTTTCTGTTATTTAATTTTTTCTATTTATACAGATATTACAGGGATATACCTATTTTATAGATACAGGTTTAAAATAGTAAACAAAAGATTCCTATACATTAGTACACTGGAGTATAATCCATTTGAGGCAAAAGACTACCAAGTCACTTAAAATAGCAGCCCAGAACTCTCATCTTCTTATATGGTAACTTCAGTTCCTATTGTACTAGTTTTTTAGAACTTTCTATTCTAAAAATGATTATTCTGAATAGTAGAGAGAAAACAGGCATTGTTATCATTTGGAGGTTTCCTTCTGTTTCTGCAATTTTAGTCCACTTTTTTTCCCCCCTGGAAGTGATAACAAGTGGTGAAAGAAAAGCATTAAGATAAAAGAGAGAAACAAAGAGTCTGAATAATTCACAAAATGAAAAACGTACAAATTAAACTCTGAATAATCACAGACAGTCTATATATTTTATTCCTCTTAACACCTTTGCTTCTTTTGTAAAATCATGAGTATTCTTAATATTATTCCTCTTATGGAATCAAATGTTGGCTCTTTTATTTTAACATTAAAAGTATTCATTATTGTCTTTGTCTCTAAAATCAAGGTAGGTGCTTGTTTTCACTTTTCTCAAAAGAAACTGTTCTTTTCCACACTTTGCCTGGAAAAATATAATAGCTGGCTATCTCTGAAAATTACTGAGTTATACAATCATTATGGTAAGAAATTGAACTCCAAGGTCATGTATGTAAGAAGACATGAATCATTTAGGGGTATTTTTTAGTAGAAATTTTGACTTCTTAGAAACTTTTGTAACTGAGATGACAACTGATCATAGGCAAAATGGTTAAGAAAGTCAATGAAGCTCTAATACGCTTGCACCCTCCCCTTTTGTCAGACCTCTTCCTCTTCTCATCTCTATCTACTCACTACTGAGGAACCAAGATGGAAAACATTCCTCTCTTATCACCTCTCATCAACAAGTCCATTTCCTCAAAACCACCACAGGTAGGATAAAAGCAACTGTATGGGAAGAGGAGTGAAGAAATATCTCAAGCTTTTCCTTTCGACATAAAAATGCAAACCAAAAATGTGGCCTTTTCTCATGTTGTTTTTCGTCATTATTTGTGTATTGATAACCTGACAAGGTTAGAGGTAATTTGCTACAAATGACACAATATTTAAGTAAATGGCCATGTTTTACATGGAATATTTAACACTGTGACTTGGCATTTACAAAATGTTTCATTCTGATAAGTGAAATAGAAGAAATAGTTAAATGAATAAAGAAACTCAAATCTTATCAAGTAAGTTAATTATTCACATTAAATATTTGGTTCCTACAATATTGTTTGGAGCTCAATTATTCCCAAGCTTAGAATACTGTCATCGTCTCCCAAATTTGCTCCCAAATTCAGGGATGATGACTATAAGTAAATGAGTCTGAGATCAGCAACTCAGTGTTCTCAAGTTTCCAAGTCAAATCCTCTGTTCCCACCATCTAGCTCTATCTTTCAACTCCAATTTTCTCCCAGTATCTCAGAACCTGGCTTTCTTTTCTTTACCTTACTCTCTTTGGAATTTACCCTTAGTCCATCTGTCTTCTTGATTCTCAGGAAGGTTGTATGGACAGTGTGGAAAGATTTGTTCCTTATTTTGTAGTCTTAAAGATTGTATACATTGTGTTCTACAAAACATATATTTGACTGTGTAGCTAATATGGCAGATGCCTGGAGAATTGGTCAATCTTCTAAAAGATAGCTTTGTACTTCTTATCTTTTAATGAATGATGAAAACAATGGGAATAAATGACAGAATTTATTAACAGCTTTCAGATTTATATTGCCAAGGAATGCACTCTCATCTTGAAGACAGTGGATTCCTAGAATTATAAATTAGGAAATACAGATACTCTTTACTCCACATACACGCAAAAAAAGTACAGATTCTTCCTTACTCCTCTGTTTCAGAGTTCAATATTCTTTTATGGTTTCCTTGACAATAACTATTTTCTAAGTATGCCAGGCCAGATATGAAGACACATATATATAGACTTACTTCCAAGTGTCACCTATTTATTATAATCCATACACTTTCAATTTACCAGCTGGGGAGCTCTGACCCTTTAGCTCCTTGTTGGGATATTCTATACTTAGAAAGCTTTGCTCATAAACCACAGAATCTTGTGTGCCTAATTTAGTATTCACCACAGCAGTTGGCATTATTGCTTTTATGCTACAGGTGATAATAATGAGATATCAAAATTCCAAAAATATAGAGTCAGTGGGAGACAGGACTAGAAACTCTTGAGTTTCACTGTTTTCTGAACTGACTAAAATTTCTTTTTCTGTTGAAGACATATGATACACTTGGTAGAAAGCATAGACAAATATTGGCTGACTACTGTATTTGTGGAAGTGTAGAGTCAGTTCAAGCAGGACTGGGATGTTACATTTTTATAAAGCACCTTTGCAAATTTGGTGAGATTTGGAATTGGATGGATGGAGCATACTTGGAAGACTGGTTTGGTTAAAAAACAATCTTTTTAATTTAATTCCATTTCTAGAAAAAGTAAGGAAATCTTGTTTAAGACTACACTACTATGGGATGAAGTTAGCATGATGACACACAGAAAGATAAATGAAAAGTATAGAAGAAAAGTGGGAGGAACATGATTCAACAAAATTAAATGAAGGAAAAAGAATTGAGAGATTAGGTGATTACAAAATTAGTATAAGCCCAAACTGTAATATTGCTGCACAAAAACTAAGGTTGCATTAAAGTAATGGCTATCCAAAACAGGACTATCAATAGTTCCACTATACGTTGGACATGCCAAAGTGTTCTATCAAAATCATAGCTTAAGACTTGAGCCATAGATAACTAAAGAGCTTCTAAGAGAGGGTAACATGAAGAATATGGGATATGAAAAACATTTTTTTTAAATTCATTCAATAAAATTTTGTTAGGTAACTGTAGTTATTTATAAGACTGAGTCTAGTAAAGTGGACAGTACCCAGGAGTCATGGGCCAGCCTCCTGTTTTAGTAAATAAGGTTGTATTGGAACAGCCATGCTCATTCATTTATCTATTGTCAATGAATGCTTTTCTGATACATCATCAGAGTTGAGTGGCCTGAACTACTTTTTATCTGGCCCTTTGAGGAAAAGTTTTCTGACTCCTGGCCTCTGAGAAGAAATAAAAGCTATATAGAGAGTCCCCACTAAAATATTCAGAAGAGTATCACCACATGCATTATAAATAAAGTGCCATGATCTGTATACTTTGTCTGAAGGTAATATAATTGAGAACCCAGAAATAAATTCTTACATTTATGATCATGTGATTTCCGACAAAGGTGCCAAAAAATATATAATTTTTTTCAACAAGTGGTGCAAATAGACATCCATATGTAAAATATACGAATTTGGATCCCTACATCATACACAAAAATTAACTAATAATGGATCACAGACCTAATTTTAAGACTTAAAACTATAAAACGCTTAGAAGAAAACATAGGAGTAAACCCTTAGGACTTGGATTAGTTAGTGATTTCTTAGATTGTACCAAAAGTGCAAGTGATTTTTAAAAAAATGATAAGTTTCTCGGAGTCCTGGGGGGAATGGGGGCATAGGGTAGCCTGGTGATGGGTATTAAAGAGGGCACATACTGCATGGAGCACTGGGTGTTATACACAAACAATGAATCATGGAACACTACATCAAAAACTAATGATGTACTGTATGGTGACTAACATAACATAACAATAAAAAAAATATTCAGGAAAAAAAGATAAAATAGAAAAAAATAAATAAAAATGATAAATTGTACTTCATCAAAATTAAAAACATCATTAAAAATTTTAAATTAAATTTTAAAAAGAATTGATAAATTGTACTTCATCAAAAAAAAACCTTCATCAAAATTAAAAAATATATATATCTGCTTCAAAAGATACCACATAATGGAAGAAAGTATTTGTGAGTTATGTATCCGATAGGGATTGGTATTCAGAATATATAAAAACAACCCAATAATAAAAGTAACTAAAAAAATGGGCCAAGTAATTAAATAGACATTGTTCCAAAGAAGATATAAAAGTGGCCAATAAGTACATGAAAAATTTCTCAAGAGCATTAATCAGTAGGGAAATGCAAATAAGGACCACAATGATATGCCATTTTATACCCACTGGAATATAATCAACAGGCTGAAAATAACAAGAGATGGCAGCGGTGGAGGAAACTGGAAAACTCAAACACTGCTGGCAGGAATGCACTGTTGCCAACAGCTTGCCAGTTTCTCAAAAAGTGAAACAAAAATTATCATATCATCCTGCAACTCTTCTCCCTAGCACTCCACCCAGGAGAAATGAAGGTAAATGTACCCACAAAGACCTGTTCAATGAATGTACATAGAACCTTTATTCATCATAGTCAGAAAAGTCGAAGATGCCCATCCTCTAGTAAATGGATAAACAAGATGTGCTATGTGTATATGTGTATAGAATATTCAGCCACAATAATAAGCGATACATCTATATTTGTTACAATACTGGAAACAAAAACATGCTCCATGAAAGAAGCCAGACACAAAAGAACATACGTGACTGTATTCTATAAAAAATGTCTACGGTAGGCAAATATATAGAGATGGAAAGTAGATTAGAGGTGGGGTGAGAACAGGGATTGGTGATAATGATTACAGGCTTTTTTGGGGGGGAGATTGATGGTGATATTCTAAATTTAGACAGTATTGATGACTGTGTAACTCTGAATTTACTAAAAATCATTAGTTGTAGGATTAAAATGATCAAATTTCATGGAAAGAAAATTGCCACAAAATCTCAATAAATTGGTTAAAAATTGAGAATCTAAAGAAAGATTTCTAATAAAATTTTTAACCATATTTTGAGGGAGGTGAATAAAACACTAAATGGTTTTCTAACATGTATCATGTCCTACAAAATAGTCATGAGACAATTTTTCTTAAAAAACACGACATGCATTCTGGAATTTCAGTGTTAGAAATATGAACAAGAATGAGCAAATAAAAATTGTCAATAATTTCTAATAAAAGTAGTTTATTTTCTGAAGGCAGATATTAGGCCTTATATGAGAGATACATTGATGCTAAATAGAAAAAGCTTGAAATCACAAGGATTTATAGTTCTCTTCTATGCAAAAACATAAGTGTGTAAAAATCAACAGTATTAGTATCAATTTTATGTACTGATCAATCACAATAGAATTTTACATACTGAGTACTGTACAAATAGTTCATATCTAATATTAATCTAAGGGCACAAACATATCATGAAAATAATTTCTTGTCTAGAATTTGCCAATATGAATCCTTAATCATTGCTAAACATAAAATCTCACTACTTACAATATTTGCAGAGCTTATCACACAGCTACCACATTGGACAGAACCTCCTTAGACTTCGGAATTAATTCTCAATTATCTACCAAAAAATACTTAAATGGGGCTTACCAGCATTTTCAAAAAACATATACATTGATTTATTCCCATCAATTTACATTATTACAACAGCCTTTTACCATAACTTGCTGCATAGAAAGTGGTATATAGAAACTATGCATTCATTTTAATAGTGGCCAAAGAGAAAATTAACATTCTAAAGCCAAATTTAAATGAATTTTGGATAATCTAAAAAGCTTAAGTTCATGTCCTTTAGTAATTTCAGAGAAATCAAAGCATGAAATCTACTTCAGACAGATTTGTGTTCCAATTCTAAGTCCTTTATCAACTGTAAGCTTAGGAGATAGTTACCTTAGAAGTCTGAATCTGTTTCTTCCTTTATAAGATGCAAGGCATAATTTTATTGTCTGTTTCAAAGAGATGCTGTTAGGATTAAATGAGATAATGCTTTGAAAGGCACTAATAAAATTTACCTATTTAACTTGTGAGAGATCAGGTATATTTTCTAAAACACAGTTTCTTCTTCATGTTACCAGTTCAACAATTTTATTGCTCCCATCTTAATAACTGTCTTTGGAGATAAGTATCTTGGAAAGAAGAGTTTAAAAGAAAATGTTACAATCAACATAAGGAAATGGAAGGAGACAAAGCAAAATAGCATCAAGACTAGGAAAAGAAACATGCAGAAAAACCAAGAACCTTTTAGCCCTTTCTATTTGCAGAGAACCTAGATACTCTGTTTTAAAATACTGCTTTAAAACTGGGCTACCATTATAATTTCAACTACCATTTACATACTAAAACTACATAATGTGCACATAACTTATATCCAGTACAACTTTACTTCTTGAATGAACTCCTATGGAACAAACTGCCAAAAAGAAGTATCATAGTGACTTTTCTGTCACTGTAATTAAAATAATTTTCATTTCAAATTCAGCTAGTCCTTTTAGAATACAATAGGAAAATTATCAAAGTAATTTCCTGATATTAAGAATGTTCTGAATAGGAAGGAAATGAACAGCTAAGGACAAAGTTTGAACTTTAATTCAAAACACCTTGGCCCTTTAAACACACCTCATTGATGTAGTGAGAAGTCTTTATTATACATTGTAAAAGCTTGAAAAGAGTTTAAATTTTGATCTGATGTAAGGGTTAAGAATTTAATGGGTGATGTTAGTGAACAAAAGATCTGGTTAAATTCATAGGTATTAGTTATTTAAAAGAGAAATCAACCTAAGCCATTTGAGAAGCAGTGCATATTCATAATCCACTGAGAAATGTCTAATTTATGCATAGTCCATCAATAAATTATATAGGTATAGAAGACGTACAAAGAGGTGTTAACATGTGATACTTTACGACTTCTGGGACATCAAACGGGAACTAAAGGGGGAAGAAATGAGCATTTTAAAAAGGCAACATGAATATTATCTTGTCTATTTCTGATCTCAGAAATAAAATCTTGCTTTATCTATTTAACATATTTTAGAGAATTTCTTTTGGAATTGCTATTAGTGCTTATGGTATCATATGTAGGTAAAGTGTAAGTCTTACATAAATCACAGAAATAGGCATTTGAAATCAGCTCTCTTGAAGTGTTTCTCAAAGGATATTGAGGTTATTCCATACAAACAACTAGATGCTAGCAACTTGAAAGTAAAAATTTTTTTTTAAAGATTTTATTTATTCATTTGACAGAGATAGATACAGCGAGAGAGGGAACACAAGCAGGGGGAGTGGGAGAGGGAGAAGCAGGCTTCCCGCCGAGCAGGGAGCCCGATGTGGGACTCGATCCCAGGACCCTGGGACCATGACCTGAGCCGAAGTCAGACACCTAATGACTGAGCCACCCAGGTGCCCCAACTTGAAAGTAAATTTGAGAGTAAAGTACATGTGTAGGAGTCAGACTGACGATTTATTTATTCAGAATGACTAGATGGTGAAAAGAAGGGAGACCAAGTACAGACAATTCTTTAAAAAATGTTCGACTTCAAAATGAGAGGAAAGAGACATGATATCTGAAGCATGTATATATATATATATATATATACACACATATATACATATGTGTATATATACACACATACATATATATAAATAATATATACTGAAATACACAGATTATATATACACACACACACAAATAAAAGTTTGCATGTTTAGGTGTTTTGTTTTATATCATCAACAACCTGCTTTTAAATATTGATGGGAAGAATCTAAAGGACACAAACTCAATGAAAATTCAAAATAGAGAAAGAAAATTTGCTTAGAACACTGAGAATGTTGGAGAGGGTGGGATTCAGACCTCCTGTGATTGCAGGAACTACACCACCATTTTAATAGGAATGAAAGCGCCAGCAATATGCAGCTAAGTTTTAGAGATGTGGTAGCAGGATATTGAGGAGTTCCCATAAGTTTTATATTTTCCCTGAGAAGCAGGAAGCAATGTCAAAGCTAGAGGAGTACCCTCAGGGATGGGAGGTAAGTAGAACATGTTCAAAGCAGTAATTTTAGACTGGGGAAATCTACCTGATTTGAAAAATTGACAATGGTCAACAGTGTGGGGCAAAATTAAGTTGGAAAGCATGGGAATTTTCGTAGCACAAGTTTTTCATGTTTAGGATTAGGATGAAAACATTTCCTCTCCCATTCAAGTTCCAGATTTATGCAACTCATCCCATTACTGAGAGAACACTAGTCTAATCCCTTTACACAGTTTAATGCTCTTGTTTTTTGTATCCCTTAAGCTGTTGGCACATAGTCTTCCCTAAAAATTATGATTATCTACTCAGTAGTTGAACCTAATGTACCACTTTATTCCTCAAATCTGCTTTCTTTGTATAAACAAATAAGAGGTGTATTAAAGATCAGTGATAGTATTTGCTTGCCACTTTTACTGAACATATCTCATGGTTCAAAAATGAGAGGTATATAGAAAGGATTAAAATTGTTTTCAAACTTTGGTTTTCTCCAAAGAGAATTTTATTTTTCACCATAATCTTAAAAACAAACACACACAAACACACTCAATGAAGGTTTGGATTCATAAAGAAGCTTGAATATAAGGACTCCTATATTAGTTTTGTTTTAAAATAACTTGGCAATCAAAACTACCCCAAGCTCATGCAGGCTTAATATTTTAACACTTAATGCTATGTCCGCACAAATGAAAACTTATTGCTAAATTAACCACCATTGTAAACCATTTCAAATAGCTTCTAAGAAAAAATCAGTGATAATTAAACCACCAGGGATTTCTCAGTGGAAACTTATATGCTATTTTCATCTAAAATAGTATTTCTAAATTAGCTGAGTAGAGAATAGATTAGAGCAAAATACTCAGACAGCTGCTATATAATGAGTTAAAGTGAGACAACAAAGATCAGAACAGGCAAGAAGAGTTATGTAAGATATCTTGTGCAACTTCAGCTGATGAGGAGTATTCAGAGTTGGACCATGACAAAATCGTGAAATGAGCAAAGGTTACTTCTTCCTAGGCTATCTTCATTCTTCTACCTCTGTTTACACACACACACACACACACACACACACTTACATGCTCATGCATGCATGAGCACATATACTCACATTCCTAGTTATGTATATGTTTTTTATGATCAGGTGTTTTTTCACCCATTATACAAAACAGAATTATACAAATATTATGACATATATTAAAGTAGAGAACATCAATATTTTGAACAAATTAATAAAAACACAAGTGCAGAAGAGGTAGAAATTGACAAAAATTTCCGAAGTAACCCACCAAACCTTCATGGAAAAGATAATATTAAGATTAAGCCAAAAAAATTTACTTTTGGTTATAATGGCCTGAGTTGTAGAGAACGTTTAAGCTGATGAGAATAGTGCTTTAGGAAAAAATGTTCAGGAAATGGTAAATGATCCATTGCAATCAAACAAATATATAGAGGGGTGCCTGGCTGGCTCAGTCAGTAGATCATGCAACTCTTGATCTCAGGGTCCCGAGTTCAGGCCCTACATTGAGTGTAGAGCTTATTTAAAAAACAAAACAAAACAAACCCACTATAGAAATATTGAGAGCTGAGAGTTAGAGGGTGGGGAGTTAAAAAATATAGAAGTGAAATCTAGAGCTCAAAAAATAGTTTGGGGAATTATTGTTGAAAGTCTTGAATGCCAAAAGAAAAACAATGCATCTTAGTTTATAGGCAGTGATGAGTTACCAATGATGTTTAAAAATTAAAATACTGAAATCCAGGATTTGTGGGTCATTTTGGCCATAAGAAAAGGGTGTTGTGTTGGGAAAGGACAAGGGAGTGGATGTGGTCATGGGATTAGAAGGTTATTACAATAGCAATCACCAAGCTAAATGATATCGAGAGGCAATAACAAGTGGAAGGAAAGGGAAGAACAGATGAGAGAGGCAATGCTAAAGGTCATTTTTGGAGGGCAACTTTTAATATGAATGCTTAAGAAAGATCTAGACAAATAAAGAGTAAAAATCATATCAAGATTTTGGTGCAAAATGGACTGGATGATAAAAACGTCATTATCAAAAATTGGAAACATAAAGGCTTCACATGTCATTTTTAATCTCCAGGAAAAATAGGATATTTGGGGGTTAAAAGTGGATAGGTAGATAAGAGAAATTCAATTTTAGTTGGAAAATGAATCTATTTGGAACTGTAAGCATCATAGAATCCATGGATAAAGTACGGAGAAAAGCAGGGAGAATCTCTGAAACAACAGGAATCATTATGCCATGTGAATAAATAAGGCTACCACGGAGCAGAATGGTCAACGTTGAATGCAGTTTACTGAAATGGTGTTCTTTTTTAAACTGCTAGTGAACCAGAAAGATAGAATAACAAATTTAAGTTCTGCAAACAGCATCTCTAACAAAGTCTCAACCAATAATCTCTTGTGTTATTTATGAAGAGAGATGGCAGACATAGTCTCGGACACACCATAACAAAGAAGCAACGATGATTCTCAGAATTGTGGTTTTACTTATTAAACAAGCATAGTTACTGACTAATCACTCTTATTGATGAATGTTATTATGGGAAAATCTCAGTGAGAAACCATATAAATCACCCAGGTCAAATTTATTAAAATGTTTGCTAAAATACCAAAATTCACACTAAATGTCAAGAACTGAGTACATCTTATTCAGCAATTAACCCAAATGAAATACTATACCCTAAAGAAAGGATGGTTTTATTTCCAACTACAAAGTAATCAAATGAGTGAGTGGACTTATTGAAAAATTTTTAAATCTATTTTTAGATCCCATTACATGCATTTTAAGTGCTCCACTACAATCATAGTGATTAAAATGGCCCTTCCAAAGTATTAGCATTCAACTTCTTCTTTTTAATCGTACCAATATTTTTCTTTCAGTGACAGAGAAAACAGAAAAAATATTCAGACTTCTGTTTTTCATCAATCTTTATAAAGCAAAGATGATACTGAAGGAGGAGAGAGAAGAAATTTGATTACCTAGATTTAATATAAAAGGAAAGACCTTACCTATGGAAATTGAGAAATGATTTGAGAGCTGTCCTCTTAGTATTAATAGCAATTCATCTCCAAAATCAATTATGTTGATACCTGGCATGGTGATCAAGAATTTTATGTAACTTGTAAAAGAAAGGCAACTCTTATAACATTCTTTTGGAAGCTGACAGAGGCTGGTTACATACATGATAAACCAGACCAAAGTGAAAGTCAGGTAAGCAGCAAAAATGTTTGATGGCCTATGTGGCTGACATATGTGAACCTGTCACACCACAAATTAGAATAAAAATGATAAATTTCAATGTCTAATTCAATTTTTTAAAAAAATTAATGCAAAGTAAAGTTTGACAGTTACATCATGCAGGACAGATTCGTGCCACATGCTAGAGGTGGGTGAGAGAGGTGAAAAAGTTTCGTTTTTTACATTATACACTTCTATACTGCTTGGATTTTATACAAGGTGTGTGTACCTATCTAATAATAAACATATGGTAAACGAGCACATCTATTGAGCACTTACTGTATGCCAAGCACTGAGCTTGACCTTGTATGAATAGGATGAGTAGGTACTAATCTTCACACTCAACAAGTCCACACTCAACTAACCTTCACACTCAACATGATTAGAAATAATTATGAAATACAATCACAAATAATTACAACACATTTGGAAACTATGGATAGTGCTACACACAGAATTCTAGGGGACCAAATAAGTACAAAAATTAGCTCTGAAAGAATAAAGAGCTGTTTAAAAATTACAGGCCTAAGCTTCCAATAAGAAGGAAGCGTAGGAAATTTAGCATAATTGCCTCTCTTCCATTTCTGTTGGATTAGAATCACCTTGAGGGCAAGGACCACATAATTCTACCATGAAGTTCCTGTTCTTAGCACTCTGTCCTTTACAGCAGAGCCACCCCAGTGTTGAATGAGAAAATAAGTCTCCTTTAGAAAAAAAACCACAATCATGAAAGAATTTAGTTCTAACTTCGAGAGCATCCACTGACTTAAAAAAAAAAAGTTTGGTGTAGTGAGAATTTCACTAAACTTAGAATATTGGCATCAATGTGCCACTGCCAGCTTTCTTGTACTTATTTTTATCACTGAATCTCCCCCAAGCCTCAGTGTCCTCATCTGTAAAATAGGCTAAAATCTACTCAACCTATATTTTAGGGTTGTTGTGACACTTCAAAAATTTCTGTATTACAAGCAATATAGATATTCATAATTTCACTCTTTAATTCCACTCATCTTCAGTATCTTTTTATCAATTAATGGTTTTGGGTTTTCTTTTTGACAAGGATTGTGGACAACATAAGACAAAGTGTTCTATTATTTATGTTTTATTTTTTTATTATTTTTAAAAGATTTATTTATTTTAGAGGAGGGGAGGGGCAGAGGGAGAGGAAGAATTTCAAGCAGACTCCCTGCCTGACCCGGGGCTTGATCTCACAACCCTGAGATCATGACTTGAACCAAAATGAAGAGTTAAACACTTAACCAACTGAGCCACCCAGGCGCCCCTAAGGTGTTCTTTTAAAGATAGCGATGCATTCCTTTTGAGTTGTCAAATTCGGAATGTATAATTCCTCTTTGATGCATTCTGATTAAGTACCACACTGCATGGTATTAAATCCTCAGTTTCCTCTTGAGATTTCCCTATGTTCCCATAGGGACATAGATGACAGTCTCTCTTTTGAATAGGTCTCTCCACATTTCTATTTTGCCATCTCCAGGAAATCTTATTACTCCGATTTGTTTTACACTTCCAAAATTAAATCTCAGCATATATCAGATCATCTCACATAAATGAGATCGCATTGGAGGTGACATAGGAGAAGTCCCTTTATGATCGCTCATATTACTGTTTAGTATTAATGTTTTTGTCAAGATAACTTGCTGTGACATTGCAAACTGAGAGAAACTAAAAGAAACAGGCTAACTCAAACCAAATTAAGGGAAGGTAAAAAAAAATACTATTTTACTAGTCATGTAACATGTTGGGAGGAAGAACACTAATACTCTCAAGTTATTTTCCTTCTTTCTTTGATTTCTCGCTCCTTTCTTCTTTCTCTCCCTCTTGCTTCCTTTCCTCTTTCCCTCTTCCCTTTCTTTACTTTTTTTCTTAAAAAAAAAAAAAAACCTAAAGAGGAACTATTACAGCTTAGAGTACTAGGAAAATCAACTCTAAGTAATAAAATAAATTCACAGACTTTGAAATGATATAGTATTTCATTTTTGGCACATATTACACTAATGTAAATTGAGGTGCTATAATTTAGTAAGCAGAAAGCTTTCCATCAATTTGACAGTCTTATTAGCCTCTGAAGAGGTGAAAACACAGAGGAGGTAGTGATTGTTATAGGAAACATGCCTCTGTTAGCTCTTTTTCTCTAGTCATAAAATACACAATGGAATTATTTACTGAAGAGATTTTAGAGATTTTGAATTATAATCTAAATTTTTACTAAATTTTGTTATTCCTTTGTTTATTTTGACCTTGATACCAGACTTCACAATCATAGGAGGAAAAGCTCTTCAATAAACAAATTCAAGAATAGTTTTCCTCATGACCAAACTACAAATGAAAAGTTGAACATATGATATGATTTTAAAAGTTCCAAAAATTTTACCCTGCTCACAGAGGTGGGTTACAGGGTTGATGCCTAAAAGCCCAAAATTAAAGATTCTTTTCTTAAATATAAAATATTGCCTTCAGTTTGGATTTAAATACTGCTGTGAACATGAGTCATGTTATGATGTTTTAGTCATTTATGAGATATAAAGGAAGGTATCCATTTCCTCCATGGGAAGGTATGGCCAGAGAAGGAGTTGGGAGAATAAAAACTCTAGATAACAGGTGATAGAAGATTAGAGTCAGAAGGGGGACACTAAGTTTTTGCTTCTATTTTTTTTAATTATTAAATTAAGGCAATGTCTTACATCCATTAATGCCATTTATCAGAAGAGAATTATTTCTCAGTGAGTGATAAGGACAAAATATTATGTAAAAGTCCTCAATAGTTTTTTTCCCCTCCTCATAAGGGAAAAGTCTTAGACAAAGGCTAGCAGATTGCTTTGCATAAGAAAATGGGAGTCACCAAAGAAGGGAAATGTTCTGAACTCTGCGGCAAGAAGGCTTGGGTGATGGGGGAATCAAGGAGAAGCCAAACTAAAGAAGGATCCTTAAGTTTTGCTGAGTGTTACCCAATGCATATGATTTCATTCCTGTTGTCACCTCCTCAAGGGGCAATTCTGCAGAAGCCTACATTATTTTTCAGGGTTTTTTAGAATGACAATGACCTGAGATGGGTGTTCAGCCAGGAACAAAAAGGCCTAGCTTCATGTGGGTTACAATTAGTAGTACATGATATATGTTGGCTGATAATGACTCATTGATTATGAGCAAACCACCCTTTATTGTTACATGTATAATTGTTAACTTTTGTTTTAGAATACATGACTGCATAAACTATAAATGGTTCGGTATTATAAGAATACTTCTCTGAGAGAACAGAATATGGTGGTCATCCTTAAGGAAACTAAATACAATTATTAGGCTTCAGAACAGGAGTTAGAAAAGAAACAACATAACAGTATATAAATTATTCTCTATTGCAAATGCACAAAGAAGTAAATGCTTTCCCCCAGTTCTGAAATCAAATTCAATAGGCATTTCCCAAGATATCTGAAATATTCCAAAGAACAAGTAAATAGTTTGGATCTACCTCAGCAAAGGAGTAGATTTAGGAAGACTATTTGAACGCAACATCAGATACCACATGGCTGAATAAATATTAGGTCCAAAAAATAGTCAAGAATAACAGAAGAAAAAGGTAAAATTGCTTAAGAGGAGAGTACACACTAAATATCAAGGATATATATATGTGTGTGTGTATATATATATATATATATATATATATATAATGTATGTTAAACAGAGAAAAATGGGCAGAGGCCTGGAATCAGAAAAACTAGAAACCTCAAAGGATATTCTATGGGTAAGCTAACTTGGATTTGATGGAGACATCATGTGGTACATGTAAAAGAACCTCTCAGCAAAAGTTTAGGGTAGATGGGAGGCAGGGTCGGGAAAGGCCCTAGAGGGGGTTGAATAGCAGCTAATGCCAAGCCAAATATAGATAATACTCTCAAAGAGCACGAGGTTCACAAGTAGCTCCTAGGTTCAATAACCAAAAGCCACCTCAGGCAAAGTCCCTCAGACAGAGTGAGTAAACGAGCAGGAGCCAGCATGCCTAGAATGCTGTTTTAAGTAGTAAATTAGAAATTTGATTTGAGTATTCATAGGATCCTAGATCTGTACTTTTCTGTGCAATCTTTTTGTGCATTTGGATTCATTGTATTCTCTTTGTTTCTTTGTGTAAAGACCCCATTGTTGGCTTTTCCAACATCCCCCTTTCCTCTATGTTGGGGGGATGGGAAGACACACACACACACACAAAACATCTTTTTTTTTTAAAGTATCTATATTTCTGTTACATAGTCCTTAGGACTCAGGAGAATTTAACCCCACCCTGAACTCCAGACAAGAAATGTGAGTAGACTAAGCCAAACATGATAAATTTATCCTTCTTGGCAGTGATTAGTTCAATTATCCTGGTGTAAGGCAGATGATCTATCCAGGGAATAATTTTTATTTCCTAATTGGAGGAAATGTTCCAAATAACGTCATTACTATAATCCATGTATTGTATGTATTTCCCTCCCTGTGCATCTTAACAAGTTAGATGTTGCCTTAGTTGTGGATGACTGCCATCTTTTAACCATGAAGAACAAAGCCAACATATCAAAGAGGGCAGAACTGAACATATCACAAGAATAGAACCGGAACTGTGATTGACTGGAAATCTTATGTAAGCTAAAAGTTTCTTATTGTTTAGTCTATTTTAAGTCAGGTTTATTATAATTTGCAGCTAACACTATACTAAATGATATACACCTGAATACAAAATGTGGCTTTGAGGGAAAATTTGCTTTGAGTGTATTACTATTGCTCTTGTCTTCTAGTATAGAAGAAGTACACATATATTGTAGAAATTAATAAAGACTGCATGGAGAAAGAGGAATTTTAGATATAGCTTAAAAAGAGAGAAAAATGGTGGCATAAGTTCCTTGTAAATATTAAGTAGAAAAGATAGCATCTTTCTATTGTGGGGGAAAAAAAAAAAACTAGGAGAGTTGGGGGGGAATTTAAGTAGATGGAGACATTTATGCACTTGGAATGGTAAATTGATTACATTCACTTAAGATGATTTTTATGTTATTTGGAAAGAACAGACATGTTTTGAAATTTACTGGACAGAGAAGAGGGAAAATGACTATGACGACAGAGAAGGCTTGCTGAGAAACACTGGATATGACACTGGAGACCATTAATTAATATTAATTCTTGCCTTTCCAGTTACATAAGAAAAACTACTTGGTAGACAGCTAGATCAATGCAGTTGGATCAATGGGGCCAGAGAGTGAGGATAGTGGCAGAGGTTGGTTGAAGTGATGAGACATGAATTTAGGTAGGGACAAAAGAGAAGGTATGAAAAAAATAAGTATATTGAGGAAAAGAAAAATATGTGTAATAATCACTTAGCAAGCTCTTATGGTCAGAGGACTGGTTATTAAGAGTTAATGACAAAACCTAGGGCATAATTATTGGAGCAGATGGATGAAGATACAATTCAGATGTAAGCGCTAGGGTTGAGATGGTTAGTTGCAAAGCATGCTGCATACTGCCCTTGGGAAGTGAAGGGAATAAAGATGTTTGCCCCTATCATAAATAATCAAAGATCATCTGACTTTATTGGGTCTATTTCTTAAGTTTCACCCTCCCCCCATTATTCTCTCCTCACTGTCAAGAATTCAGGTACCACTTCTCAAAATAGTCAATGTCAAAAAAAAAAAAAGGTCTTAGCAGTGACTTTCTTATTTTAACTGTAGCTAATTATACACTGTAAGCTAAAAAATCAGCCTCTGATTGAAGACTTTAAGTACCTTCTGGAAATGACAGTAATCGTGTGAGCTGATAATACAGGTATCTATACAATTCTCATCCAGTATCAGGATATTTAAAAGTATAAAACTTTAATATCAGTGTAACAATCATCCTATTTAATTTTTTTTCTCACAACTCATCAATAACTGGATTATAAAGGTGATATTTAGAATGTTTTGGTATAGCCAGCACCTTTGCCAGGAAATTTATAATCTCAAGAGCAAAACTAAAAAGCTAGATTTTCAAGGATTCTTATGCTTTGCTCTTCAGGAAGATGACATTTTAGAGTGCAATTGGATTGGTTGTAGAAAACTTGGAGCGCAACTGAATTAGGTACAACTGGAGTACAATTAAATTATGCTTAAAAACTGGCCACTTGCTGGAGAACCACGGGTATATTCAGGCTTAGCACAGTGTTAGAAAAGTTTTCAGCAGGAAAAATCACACTGCCTTTAGGAAATACTTTTCAAGTGGTATAAATACAAAAGTAAAACATAGTATAATGTTCTCAATTGTGAAGCAGCAAACCTATGAAGTTTTATTAACTAAGTTTTATATTTTTCTAAAATTAAATCAGTTGCTTTTGTTTTGCTCCTTTTCTGAATCTTACACAATCCCAAATTTACCTCTTTTCCACTATTATAGATCCCATTTAAAGATGCCTCATTCTGTTTTTTTTTTTTTTAAGATTTTATTTATTTATTTGACAGAGAGAGACACAGCAAGAGAGGGAACACAAGCAGGGGGAGTGGGAGAGGGAGAAGCAGGCTTCCCGCTGAGCAGAGAGCCCGATGTGGGACTCGATCCCAGGTCCCTGAGATCATGACCTGAGCCGAAGGCAGTTGCTTAACCAACTGAGCCACCCAGGTGCCCCAAGATGCCTCATTCTGGAAAACTGATGTTTCATTAAGATTATAGTAACGACGTTATTTGGAACATTTATAAGTCACATATGAAGAATTACGTTGTGATTTTGAGGGCTTCTCAATGTTGGAAAGGGAAGGAATGTGTTATGAGATCTCCTTTCCTTGGGAGTCTTCAGATTTAAAATATATTTCTATACTCTAGTGTTTAAACTTAATGTTTACAAAAATGTTAACATTTCTACCAGTGTTCTAATTTCTTTCTTGTGTTAATCTCCTGGCAAATGAAAGGAGACTAAGCCAATAAAAGTTTTTTTTTTATCATTTACCTCCACAATTTTCAAAAAAAGATATGCAAAAAATATTATTTTGTTCTAAGCCTTGTATTAGTTTTCTATTGCTGCTACAGCAAATTGCCACAAATGTAGTGGCTTAAAACTACACAAGTTAGGGGCGCCTGGGTGGCTCAGATGGTTAAGCGTCTGCCTTCAGCTCGAGTCATGATCCCAGGGTCCTGGGATCAAGCCCCGCATCGGGCTTCTGGCTCAGCGAGGAGCCTGCTTCTCCCTCTGCCTCTGCCTCTCTCCCTGCTCATGCTTTCTCTCTCTCTCTCTGTATCTCTGTGTCTCAAATGAATAAATAAAATCTTTAAAAAAAAAAAAAACTACACAAGTTAATTATCTTACACTTGTGTAGGTTAGAAATCTGATGTGAAGCTCATGAACAAAAATCGAGGGATCACAGAGCTACATTCCTTTGTGGAGGCTCTAAGGAAGACTCCACTTCCTTGTTTCTTCTGGCTTCTAGTGGTCACCTACATTGGTTGGCTAGTGATCTCCACGTTTAAAGCCAGCCATGTTGTATTTCTCTGACCATTCTTCTTTAGTACCATCTTCCTTCATCAGCAGCAGGGAAAATTTCTCTACTTTTAAGGACTTATATGATTAGATTGGGCTCATCAGATCATACAAAATAATGTACCTAAATGAAGGCCCTTAAACTGAATCTCATCTGCAAAAATTCTTTTGCTATGTAAGGTAACATAGGCTCCAGGGATTAGGACGTAGACATCTTTGAGGTAGAGGAAGGGATTATTTTGGACCACAGTCCTTGCATTATACATAACTACACCCAAAATAATTTGTAATGCTTTATATTTATTATTTAACAATTTATAAACCTTACACTTATGCCAGTGTGGTAATGGGAAGAAAGCAGCTAACACAGCTATTTTAGGCTAATTTATAGGAGGTTTATTAATAATCCTCAGCTATGGAAATTTCACTAAAGGTTTGTAGTTGGTGTTTCTTAGCTGTGATGGTATACCCAGATATGAACAAAAAATGGCAGTTTCCTCTTAATAAATCTAAGGCAAAGGTGAACTTTTCAAAGGTCTTTAAAAAATGACTTCTGGGACGCCTGAGTGGCTCAGTCAGTTAAGCGTCTGCCTTCTGCTCAGGTTGTGATCCCAGGGTCCTGAGATTGAGTCCCACATTGGGCTCCTTGCTCAGCGGGGAGCCTGTTTCTCCCTCTGCCTGATGCTCCCCCTGCTTGTGCTCTCTCTCTCTCTCTCTCTCTCTCTCTCTATTGGACAAATAAATATAAAAAAACAAAATCTAAAAAATGACTTCTATAGCCAAAGACATAGAAAACTGTAAGAATATATCAATACAATTCCAATAATAGAAAAATACAAGATGACATAAAAAATCATGTTTTATAAAGCCCATCAGAGAACTGAAGATGCAAAGAAAATTAATATGCTAAGGTCTAAAATGTAAGGAGTCCAATCTAGAAGAAAAGAGACTTGTGCACTTTCACCCTTAGCAGAGTAGTGCAAAGAGGAGAAAGTTTAATATGTGGGCAAGAAGAAAACAGTTGAACAAAGAGAATCCAACTACACTCACAAACTCTTTTTCATAGGCCTTCATAAGAATATCTGGGGACAAGACAGGATTATGGAGAGAGATCTATTCCAAAGTATAGTTGTATTGAACCTACTGAACACTGGGGGCTGGACAGAAGACATGAGAAAAACCATCTAGCAATTTATACCTCATGCACATATTAAAGAAAAACTTGTAATTCTGCCCTCAAATGACTTGAAGTCAGAGGAGAAGTTAATCCAACTAAAGTTTCAACAAAGCCAGCTCCAGATCAAATACAGACTAGAGTGACTCAGACTATCACACTAATAGCCTCAAGTAAGATGGGCCATGTCCTTTTCTGGAGATAAGTATTATTTTTTTAAGTATCTACTGCTCTTTTACACAAAATATCTGGTATTTAATTTTAAAATGATGGCACAGAAGAAGCAAGAAAATGCAACTGTCATCATTAATATGAAATCACACTGGAGTAGCATGAACCCCTAGCCCAACATGACTGTCACTGTTGCCAACATGACAGAGAAACAGGGAAGATGCCATGTGAAGACAGAGGATTGGAGTTGATACATCAGCAAGTTAAGGAACTCCAAAGATTTTAGCAAACCAGAAGAAGGTAGAAAAGGCAAGAGAGGATTCCTTTCCAGGTTTCAAAGAGAGTATGGCCCTGCTACCACATTGATTTCAGCCTTCTAGGTTCCAGAATTGCAAGACAATAAATTTCTATTGTTTTAAGTCACCCTATTTGTCATATCTTGTTACAGCAGCATTAGGAAACTAAAGAGTAACCAATGATCAAAAGAGAAAATAAGAGGAAAAGACCAAAAGATATCCCAGATGTTAAAATTATCTGAAAAGGATATTAAAATAACTATGAAAAACAGAGTACACTATTTACAATATAAGACAGTTGAAAAAGTGAACAACAGGAACAAATGGGTAGAGGATTTCAATAGAGCAATGGAAGATATAAAGACAAGCTAAAAGAAAATATTTAAAACATAAAATATGATAATGGAGATGAAAATTCTTTTAGTTGGTATAAACCAGAAATGAAAGAGTAAAGAATCAGTAAATTGAAGCAAGTCAATAGAAATTATTCAAATTACACAAAAAGAAACACTATTTCCAGGCAAAGGTAGACTGCCACTAAGGGAGGAATATGAGCAAGTCATCTGCTTCTGGAAGAGAACAGAAACTCTCTCCCACAGAAGTTTTCCCACAGATTCAAGGAAGGTGACATACAGAAGAAATTAACATAACTGCAGTTTATATGTTAGAGGGCTAAATGAAAGAAATGAACATGCTTGAACAAATGTGAAATTTTAGCGTAATAAGGGAAAATATAAAAAGGAGTCAAAAATGCTAAAAATGAAAAATACATCAGAAGAGAATTTCTTTGAAAGACTTACAATAAGACTAGACCCATTAGAGAAAAGAATCAGTGATTTTAAAATTGAGTCATAGAAATCATCTGAACTAGGGGTGCCTGGGTGACTCAGTCGTTAAGCATCTGCTTTCAGCTCGGGTCATGATCCCAGCTCCTGGGATCAAGCCCCTTGTTGGGCTCTCTGCTCAGCTGGAAGCCTGCTTCTCCCTCTCCCACTCCCCCTGCTTGTGTTCCCTCTCTCACTAGGTCTCTCTCTGTCAAATAAATAAATAAAATCTTAAAAAAAAAACATCTGAACTGAAACACAAGGAGATATACCATAAAAACACTAATTGAAAAAAGGTCTCTGTGGTTATTGTAATATTATACAACATTGACTTGAGAACAAAGAATATTATCGGGTATAAAGAGAAACATTATATATGATAAAAAAGGGCAATTATTCAAGACATGATAATCTTATGTGTATGTACCTTTACCGTTATCTAGTACTACACAAAAATTACAGTAAAAAGGATCATAGATCTAAATATAAACCTACAGCTATAAAAGTTACTGCCATGTGAAGAAACCAAAGGAGAAGATCTTTGTGACTAAAGTTGGGAAAATTATTTTTATATAGGATTCCAAAAACACAAGCCATAAAAGAAAAATTTGATTTTGTCAAAATGAAAGACTTTTTAAAGAAAATATACTGTTGAGAAAGTATAAAGACAAAACACATATTAGAGAACTTGCTTTTAAAATATATAAATAATTTTACTTTAATAATAAAAGGCAAACAATCAACAAAAAATAGGCATAAATTTAGAAGAGACTTAAATAAAAAAAAGATATATACAAAAGAAAACAAAAACCACAGGAAAAGATCAACATCATTAGTCAAATAAAAACAAATACATACAAATAAAAACAAAAATAAGATACTGCTACACACACTCAAGAATGACTAAAAATTTTTTTAAAAAGCTTACAATATCATGTACTCACTGATAAGGATACTGAGCAAATGAAAATCTCATATATTGCTGGTGGGAATAAAAAACTATATAGTGATTCTAAAAGACAATTTGGCAGTTTATTATAGAGTCAAACACACTATATGACCCAGCAATCACACTCCAGCGTACATACACAAATAAAACTAAAATATATGTCCAAACAGAGATTTTAGACAAATGTTTGTATTGACTTTATTCATAATAGTCCCACACTGAAACAAACCAAATATCCATTAACTACTAAGATTATAAGTAATTTGTAATGAGCCTTTGCTCAACAATAACAAAGGATACACTGTTACACATGCAACAATCTGAATGAATCTAAAAATAATTATGCCAAGTGAAGGAAGCCAGACACAAAAGCTACATACTATGTAATCTCCCTTAAAACATTCAAGAAAATGAAAAATAAATGTATAGAAAGATATTAGGCCTGTAGTTTTTAGAAGCAGCGGTATATGGGGGGGATTGACTACCAACAGCTCCAAAATGTATTTGGAAATGTTGAAATGCTCTTTATCTTGATTGTAGTTGTCACAACTGGTTGAATTCATTGAAAAAGTGAATTTTACTGTATATAAATTATACTTCAGTGTACGCACACACACAAAAAAATCCCAAAAGAAAAGTCTAGGCCCAGGTCGCTTCAGTGATAAATTATATCAAACATGTCAAAATATTATTTTACCAATGTAATGCAAACTCTTTCAGGAAATACAGGAGGAAGAAACAATTCCCAACTCATTTTATGAAGTCATATAACCCTGATATCAAAACCAAAAATATTACAAGAGAAGAAAATTATAGACCAATATCCTTCATGAACATGGACACAAAAAACTTTACCAAAATATTAGTAAATTAAATCCAACAATATAAAAAGTACAATAAATACATCATGACCACATGAAGTTATCTACTAATGCAAGTTTAGCTTTTCACATGAAAATAAATGTAATTCATTTAACTAAAATAATAAGGGGATTTCATATGATCACTGCAGAAGATGAAGAAGAAGCATATGACGTAATTCAACATAATTTTTATTTTAAAAATAGTCCCGGAATTTCTAGCCAAAACAGGAAGTCAAGGAAAAGAAATAAAATCATAAATATTTGAAAGGAAGAGATAAAGCTGTCTGTATTTGCAGATGACAATATTATATATATATAGGAAATTCTGAGAAATCATCCTCAAGAGTTAGAATTAATGAAAAATTCATCACAACTCTAAACAAAGTCAATAACAAACGCCAGTGTAGTGTGGAAGGAGACTTGTACTGCCTACTGAGATGTAAAAGGAGAATGAGCTCCTCAAGATGGAACTGGCCATACAAAATTGACAAATATATCCCCAAAACCTTCACTGTTTAATTTCTTTAGAGCTGACATTACTCACTCTAATTCCTTGTTCGAGTCACTGATGTTTGGGTTTAGTCCCAGTATTTTACTGAAAGTTCTCTTGCCAAGGCTGGCAATGACCTTGATGCTGAGCAAATTGGTTCCTTTCCAATCCTTTTCCTACCTGACCTCTGACCTGTTTCTAATACCATTGACTACTTGCTTCTTGTAATCATCTTTGGACTTCATGACACAACTTTTCTGGTTTCCCTTCTTACCTCTCTGACACTTTCTTACATTTTCTCTATTTTATTGCCTCGTCTTCACTTTCTTCTGTTAAAGTTTCTATTCATCTGTTTGCTATTCCAGGCATTCCTCTCCGATATATATTTGTCCTGCATAACCATATCTACTGCCATACATTTCTTAACCGCTAACAGACTAAAGAGTCCCAAATCTACAGCCACAATGCAGATCTCTCCTGAGCCTCCCCCACTCCACCACCACACACACATAGGACGGATCGCTGGATATTTCCACTTGGATTTCTCATAGATATTAAGGTATTACAAATTCAACATATCTAAAATTTATTGTTTCCTAGGCCTATTCCTCTTTCTTTGTTCCCTCTTTGAGTAAATTACACCACTGTCCACCCATTTGTTCAAACTAGAAACTGAGACCCTTTCCCCATTCTTCCATATCTATCACTTGCCCCCATACATTTTAAATCCTAAAGGTTTTTTTTTGTATCCATATACCAATTTCTATTGAAATGGCCACTGTCCTAAATTAGAACATCATCATATTGCCTGAATTAATTCCAGTGCTTTCAAAATAACTTTTCTTTCTTTGCTCTTGCTCATTTCCAATCTATTCTTGGCATTGAAATCACAAAGTCTCTTTGTGAAATGTAAATCTGATTATGTCATCACCCTGTTTAATAACATTCAATTGTTCTCTAATCTACCTTAGAAAGTCCTTTTTTTTCAGTCTTCATCTCTTTTTCCAACTCCTGCTCTCACCAATCTCTTATCTAATACTCCATGTTCAAGCCACATTATACTCCATTCAGGTCCCAGATAACATCTCACTTCGTGGGTGTTGGCACATGTTCTTTCCTTTTAATTGCTTACTTTTCTATGATCATTATTTATTTGGGGGATAAAATCTTACTTTATCCAGGTAGCTATCCCTTAAAAGCCAGCCCAATTCCCTCACTCTTACAAAACTTAGTTAAGGGCTATTTCAGAGCATCCCTTTAGCAAACTGCATTTCCCTCAGCAGAGCATTTATTACAGTACACTGTAATTGCCTGTTTGTATACATCCCCTGCTAGTTTATAAGCCCAAAGAAGGTAGAGACAATAGTAACTTCTTTGCCATTTTATCAGTTAACAGCCATGTTACTGTCACGCTCATAATAGATTGCTAAAAAATTGTATTAATTTGATTTATATTAATTTTACTTATTCCAAAGGAGAAAGTAGGAAAATATCTATAATGTTTTAAGAGTTCTGCCTTTAATTATCTAAAAGATTCACAAATCGTTATCTTCTATCTACATTTTTGTGCAGTGTTGTTTTAATTTTCTTATTTATATCAAATTAATACTTTGATAATAGAACATATAAGTCATATTCAAACAACTTAAATTATTGAAGGTAAAAAGAAGCCCAACAATGTATACATTAATTTACCGCCTAGAAGATAATAAAGTTATTTGTTCTTTTCCCTCTGAAGAAGAATGAGATGATAACTTACTTGCAACCTAATGCAAATAATGTAAGGAATGATAAAAATATGCCTGGCTATGTTCACAAAATAACTGGTGATTCAGAGATTAAGGAGTCTGACTCCCCCGTTAAAAACTTACATGATTCTTTAGGGCTGACCATTGGCAATTACTAAGGCTTTAGCTGGTGGGCCTCACAGGAGAAAGCTGCACTCCCCACACCAGACTTGGTATGGAGTGCATTGCAGCCTCTGAACAGAGCTGTAGTCAGGAACTCAGGATGGGCTGGCCGGCTATGCTCTTTGCATATTTGCATTTGTAGCCACATATCTTCTTTCCTAGGTCTCTTTATCTGAGTCCTTAGGCTGAGGTCTTCCGGAGGCAGCTGTGCTGAGACCTCCTTATTGGGTAGGGAGGGGTGGGGCCACTTGGGACCATAAAGACACTTTTCCCCTCTCTAACTCAGTACCCTGTACTTTACTTCTCTACTCCTAGCCCTTCCCCCTCACTCTCCCTCACCCCATCCAGAGATCCATAAAATTGCTAAAGCCTTTTGTTTGGGGCTTCCTCAACAGTAAGGTGACCCCCAAGTCTGTACTGATCTACCTGACTCTCAACAGGAGGAAAATGGAAAAGGGGGAGTCAGCATTTTCTCTGGTTTTAGTCTCTTGCTTATTCCATGTCAGTACGTGACTAAAGGCTTAACTTTCATTTTGGCTTATTGCTTTAACTGCCTGAACCTGACAGCTCAATTCACTCTCCCCACCTTAGTTAAGATCCTGACAGAGATCACTGCAGAGAGTTCCCAACCTATGATTAGATTTCTTTTTTTTTTTTTTAAGATTTTATTTATTTATTCATGAGAGACAGAGAGAGAGAGAGAGAGAGAGGCAGAGGGAGAAGCAGGCTCCCAAGGAGCAGGGAGCCCGATGCGGGACTCGATCCCAGGACCCTGGGATCATGACCTGAGCCGAAGGCAGACGCTTAACCATCTGAGCCACCCAGGCGCCCTGATTAGATTTCTTTATATTGATATATAATTTACATAAATTTACCATTTAAACATGTACAATGCAGTGGTGTTTGGTATGTTCACACGGTTGTGAATATCACCACTATCTAACCCTAGAACATTTCCATCACCCAAAAAAGAAAAGCATAAGGGTTAGCAGGAACCCCCATTCTCTCATGCAATTCATGTTCCTCACCCCACCCTACCTACTCAACTCCACTCTGTCTCTATGGACTTGCCTATTACGGACATTTTGTGTACATGGAATTATACAATAAGTGGCCTTCTGTAAAAGTCCATGTGGAAGTCAGTTTGTTTTTCAGAGCCCCGAATACAGAAGACACACATGCCCCTAAGGCAGCTGAAATGTAGTGATAAGGCCACTAGACTGAGTGCCTAGCACCTGGAGCAGGAAGCAGAAGTTACCTTATGCTCTACGGTACAAAGTTAATTTCAGGCAAATGTTACAATCACTCACAGTTGACTTTAACTTGTTCCCATTTACTGAATAACACTTTCCCATTGCTTGGCATCTCTCTTTCCCTGACCCCACTGTCCTAAACCCATCTATATAGCTCTCTATTTCAAGTTTGCTCTATCTATAATAGCTCCAACTACTAAAGCATTAAATTCCAACACTATCAGACCTCTATCACCACCAAACCCAGAACTCCCCTAGCACTTCAACCTTAGGAACAAAGCAATTCTTGTGAATTAACTGGAAGTTACCACAACTCTGTTAAAATCTTAATTTCAAGGAGGCTTGTGTTTTTTAATTTTATTTTATTATGTTATGTTAGTCACCATACATTACATCATTAGTTTTTGATGTAGTGTCCCATGATTCCTTGTTTGCATATAACACCCAGTGCTCCATGCAATACATGCAGGAGGCTTGTATTTTTTCTTTTTTTTTTTTTAAATTTTATTTATTTATTTGAGAGAGAGAGTGAGAGAGAGAAAGAGCACAAGAGGGGTGAGCGGGAGAGGGAGAAGCAGACTCCCTGCCGAGCAGGGAGCCGGATGCGGGACTCCATCTAGGGACTCCAGGATCATGACCTGAGCCAAAGGCAGTCGCTTAACCAACTGAGCCACCCAGGCGCCCTATTTTTTTCTTTTTTAAAGATTTTATTTATTTATTTATTTGACAGAGAGACAGTGAGAGAGGGAACACAAGCAAGGGGAGTGTGAGAGGGAGAAGCAGGCTTCCCGCGGAGCGAGGAGCCCAATGCGGGGCTCGATCCCAGGACCCTGGGATCATGACCTGAGCCGAAGACAGGCGCTTAACGACTGAGCCACCCAGGCGCCCCAGGAGGCTTGTATTTTTAAGAGAAGATGTTTGGCAGAGGTGGGGGGATGACTATACATTGGAGATATGTGAGATAGCAGAGTCAGGTAAAGAATAATACATATATAATCTCAGAAGGGTATAAAGGGATTCCCTAACTGGTAATCTGCTTACTTTTTCCCCTCCATTCTTCTAAACTGATCAAATAATCAATGATGTTTTTGTTTTACTTTTTTATTTTTGTATTTTGTTGGCTTGTTTGTTGTTTGCTTTCCATCTGTTTTAATGACAGTAAAAGGAAAAAGCATGGAATAGTAAGAAAGGGGCATTTCAAACATAATGGGTGAACAATGACTTTTGCCCAAGTTGAGCAATTACAAGTGTCATTATGTTCTCCCAGGCTTTTATCTTAAAATATTTCTTCTTCTCAGAATCAGTATTCTTTGAGAAAAGAAATATTAAGATTTAAAAGTTATAAATCAGTGTTTTATATGGCAATGTATTTATTAAAATATTAAATGTTATGTAATATTTATTAGTAGTAAATATACTATCATTTATAATCTATATTCAGTATTTTACAACTTCTCTATACTCTTTTGGTAGATGTTCGATTTGGATGGAATAGTCCAATTTCCTCTCAGCAGTTTCAAATATTTTGCTTTTATTCAAAGTAATAACACCAGAACTGAACTCAGAGACAGGCCAACCCTAAAAATGAAACAATTTAGCTATCTAAATAAAAGAAGTTCCTAGGAGTTATTTCATCCCTAGGTTCTCTATTTTTCAGAGAGTTTAAAAACAATATTTGGAATTCACTATATCATCTACTAGGTTGCAAAATGTAAATCTAAAGTTACATTCTAGTTCACTGTTAATTTATTGTCTTCTGCAGGTTATTCTCATATCTAGTAACTGACAACTAAAGTTTATTTAGTTTGGCTTTTTCCCCCCGAATGTGCCCAGTGTCTCATATACCAGTATAAGCACTATAAAATGGGGCAACAAACAAAGTAAAAAAAAGAAACAATTCTAAGCAATCTCTTGTGTTCTGTCTCAAAAATTGTAAAAGAAAAAAGTACCCATAATAAACAAAGAAGTGGAAAAGTTAGGTAAAAGGGGAAAGTATATGACACTTAGGAACAACAATTCTGTTTTTAAGAGTCTCATAGAGATCTATTTGAGGATGTGAAGAGGGAAATGAATCCGCACCCTTAACATACGGATTTGTTTTCAGTTGGTTCATAGACCTGCTGCTGCCCAATGTGTGTATCTCTGAGGTCAGTGCTTCTCGGATTAAGATCTCCTACTGTAAAGTTTATTTCATCTGATTCTCACAATAACCCTAAGAGAGTCAGTGAGCTTAAGTAGTTTGTCCTAGGTAAAATAACTCCTAAGGAAAAAGCACATCTTAAATCCAGATCTTTGCATTGTAAGTACAGTGCTCTTTCCACAACATCATACTTCATCACAGTTGGAATTCTACTCCAAATTTCCAGTTTATTTCTTTATCCTCTCTTTCCTCTATAAAGGTAACCACATAAAGTTTCCTTATGTCCAAGCATTTAAGAATTCTCCTTAATAGAGGCTAGCTGCTACCAACCTACCTGATGTCATCATTGAGATGTGGACTTGAAATAAAAATCATTACAGCCCATGAGTGTCAAGACTTTATTTACTTTCTCTCTTTAAAAAAATATTGCAATGCCTTTTTTATGAATACACATGCATACATACCCGTAGCCTGACCATCAAATTTTAATTAATTTGATATAAATTAACTATTTGAGGCTCCCATTCTGAGAGATCCTATAATGAAAGGTCTGACATTCAATTAGTGTAGTGAGGTGGCAATAGAGTTGCAAAAGTTAGTCTGCAGGTGCCAATCCAAACTGACAGTATCCTGAAGGTCTTGCTCAGTTAGTCCAAAAATTTTCCTAGTTATACATTAGACTATGTACATCCATCATGTTGCTGAAATTACTTGTGTTTGAGTATTTGAACTCCTCCCTGGAAGTTCCCCAGCCTTTTGGTTTGTCATGTTCATGCTTACTGATACCTAATAAGACTGACATCAGGGGTCCCCAGATCTAGTATGTAGTCCAAACTTGGAGAGCTAGTTAGTCATGTGATCTGGGGCAGATTTTTAAGCTATTTCATTTGATATAGATATGGATATACAGAGATAGATAGATGTTAGATAGATAGATAGATAGATAGATAGATAGATAGATAGAGCCAAATGGACCATGAAGGTCCTTTTCTGTTCTTAGATTATGTTAGTTTATCTTATGTATCTGAATGATTTGGCCATAAAGTTCAATATCTCGGGCTCAAAATCTAGGAGTTAGTGTAGATTCTTCTCTGTTAGTTGCACACCACATGCAATATAATTGGACATATCTTTAAAATATCTATTAAAGCCCACTACCCATCGTCACTTCTGTGACAACTATTATCCAAGTCATCATTATGTCAGTATGGAATTGTTGTTCACTTGTTCACTTTCTGTCTCCCACATCAGAATATATGGTCTACAAGAGCAAACCCCTTGTCTTTGTCACAACTCTATGTGCCTAGGACAGTGCTTGGAACACATTAAAATGAAATGATTTTTTATAAAAGGTACTCTGCATGATATGTTTCATGTGCAGAATTGAACTTCATATTTGGAGTATTTACATGTTTAGTGGATCACTTATATTGTCTATATATTTCATAGGAGAAATGGTGATTCTACCAGGAGGATTTTTTCAGATTTTCACATTTCATTACATAGATGTTACAACTTCCATATTTTCCATACAAAGTACTATTAATAGGAAACGATTTTAAAATATTTACCTTGAATAACCAGGGACAAACATTTAAATTTAAAATATCACTATCTTTTACTTCTTTCTCTAAACTTTGAGGTACAGGGGCACCTGGGTGGCTCAGTCAGTTAAGCATCTGCCTTCAGCTCAGGTCATGATCCCGGAGTCCTGGGATCTAGCCCCGCATCTGGCTCCCTGCTCAGCGGGGAATCTGCTTCTCCCTCTCCCTCTGTTCTTCCCTCTCCTTCTGTTCCTCCCTCCACTCATGCTCGCTAGCTCTCTCTCTCTCAAATAAATAAAATCTTACAAAAAACTGTGATGTATAGATTCATGACACTGGAATAAAACATCTTTCTAGTTGAAAGACTAATAAATTTAGTAACTATAAAAACAATAATAACATCCCAAAACAAAACTTAACCTGCTGATGGCATGCCATTATTTCATAAGAAAAAACAAATATTATTATTGATGCAAAAATTGTTTTTATCATGTTATCACTATGTCTGTTTATGTATTACTTCTCAATACCTTTTAGACATATCCAGATTCAACAATGAAAACCTAGAATTATTAGGAAATAGTAATTATAGGCTTACAAAGACTAGATTACAACCTCCAGCAGAAAGCTCAAGTGCCAACAGCATGATATCACTATCAACCGTTTCTTATAATAAGTTGCCTTCAAAAAGTCAGCAGGTGAAATCAAAATCACATTTAACATCTCCTAAAGCCTCTGGAGTTTAATGCAGCTGAGCACACTTCAGATGATTTGACTCTAACTAACAGGTTTTTTGTATTCATCAGGGGAATGAAAAGAACCTAGTCATTGAATGTGAAAATTCATTTTCATTTTATTTCAACATTATATTTAGGACTTATTTTTTACTAATTTAAGACTAATCTAACTCTCATGTTTATTAAGGAAAAAGATTTTTTTTTGTATCCATGAAGGTTACAAACGGAAGTTTGATTTCATAAACTGCAATATGTTTAATATGTTCATACATTGTTTTACATTGATTATGAAGCTATACCCATTAGACATAATCTTCAAGTACTTGCCATAGAAAGCATACTAGAATATGATAAAGTCAAAATGAGAATTAACATGTTACAGCCATATTCAATTAGTATAGAAAAGACAGTAAATATGAACAATCCTTTCTCAGTCCTATTCTTTCCTAGCTCCCCTCCAAGGCAAGTACAAGTGCTTTCAAACTATAAGCACAGTCTTTGCACTCCTTTGCCCACAGTGACAAGGCTGAAAGTGGGTTAGGATCACTGGCCTGAACACTTAGGTGAAGGGAACAGACCAAGTGAAATAAAATGCCTAGGGTTTGTCTTCCTGTCCTAAGCCCAGTATCTGGTATGCTTACAGATGTGTTTATAAATTTGAAGATCTGTAAAAATCTCCCAGGGAGTTTAATACAGATTAGCATGGATCCTATCTCATGCCTAACAACTAGAACAAGACTAAGTATCTCAATTTTCAGCTAGAACTCCAGGGAATCATAATAGATCCCATTTTGATAAACACTGAGACACCTCTGCCCAGTGAGTTGCAGTCTATTCTTCTGACCTATGCCATGGCTTCCTAATTATGAAACTGGACTTACGTTTTTGTTTCTTGATTGTAGTGTATCTCCTTGGTAAAGATGGAACATTTTCCTGGTTCCTGACAACCTGGACATATTTTGCCATCCCCTTCTCCCAAAGACACACATGTCATCATGTTTCTAGTCAAATCCAAATCATTCACACCATCTATAATTACAAATGATGGCACTAATCCACCTACAAGTATCCTGACCTGCCCTGGAGGAAGCTACAGCCACACTGGACATTGTCATCCATATACTGACCCTCCCTACAGGACTAGGCCTAGAGCTATGTAAGGTACCTAACTCTGGATCCATCTGCCCCCAGTTTCCTGTCTCTTCCCTACCTATAATTACTGGGACTTCAGCATTCCTTTTTTTTTTTTTTTTTTTTAACATTTTATTTATTTGTTTGATGGAGAGAGAGAATACAAGCAGGGGGAGAGGGAGAAGCAGACTCCCTGCTGAACAGGGAACCCAATGTGGGCCTCGATCCTGGGACCTTGGGATCATGATCTGAGCCGAAGGCAGACGCTTAACTGACTGAGCCACTCAGGTGCCCCAGGGGACTTCAGCATTCTTGAAAGTTAATGTTACAGGAAACTAATATCCTTTATCTAAATAGATATTCTACTTTTATAATACTGATGTATATATATTATATACATCAGTATTAATTGTAAATAATATATACAATAACTAATATCTATATATATTAAAACCGCCTCATAAAAGGGTGGGAGTATCTTGTATAATCATAAATATCTGGAGGAATCATGAAAAAAAATCCAATGAAATGCCAAAAGTGTCAATTGACATAAACACTTATGAGAAGAATACTAAGCTAAATGATGTAAGATGAAAAAAAATCATAACTGTCAGTTAGCATGGAATTGGCTAATGAGCCTCAATATAAAAAAGTACATAGTAAAATATTTCAGGAAAATAATATGTAAATCTAGAATGATGGCTTGTAAATTTTCAACTATTGGCCAGGAAAGGGGGCAAGGAGTTTGTGTGTATCGTTCCCTGAAGTTATTCTGCTGCAAACTAAATAACGTTATCAAAGTTTGGGAAACTCAGAATAAAGCATTAGCCTACTCTTTTTGGACAAGTGTAATTAGTTATGTTTTAGTGTACTGTGTAGTTCCTGGCGCTTCACAAAATGCAAAGCAGAGGAAAAGATTAAGAGAAGAGCAAATGAAAAACCAAAGCAATAGAGGAATTTCAGGAAAAGGATAGGCTAGAGTGGAATTTCTGATTTGAAAGTTGAGGCATTAAATGACCAAGAGAAAATGTAATAAAGTCATGAACAACTGGACAGGAGAAACAAAACCTTCATTACCACATCTTAATATGTTTGTAGAAAGTTTAAAGCCCTTTGAGGTTCAACAGAAATTTTTAAGAGAAAGAAAATGTGCTATATACTCTAGTTAGAACTATAAAGGGAAGAAAAAGGATGAAGTTAGAAGTGGGAGAGGAGAGAGGTCAGGGAGCATAGGGATGATATATACATCTTACAAAGAGGGAAGTAAATATATTATTTCTAGAGTTGATGGAAAGGGGCTAAAAGTGTGGATATGTTATTTAAAGTTACAAATATAATCAATAAAGGGTTAAAAATGGTGATTAACTATATTGGGTGGTTGTGGGGAAAAGAGGTGGGAAGAAGTATAAGTATAATCTAGCAGAAAATCAACAGAACATGTCTGACACGAGCAAATCAAGACTGTTGTGATTACCCAGAGATATGAGGTAACCAAAGTACAAAACCCTGAAATATTTAAAAGTGATTGTTAGTTATAGGACTAGAAGTAGGAATGGTGGTTTAAGGAATTTCTATTTTTTACTATAGGATCATCTCTACTTTTTTTGGTTTACCATATGAATATGTTTTTCTGATAAAAAAATTACGGTTGAAATAAGTAAATAAAATTTAAAATATATTATTGTTAATTATATCAGTCAATTCAAATGCAGAGGACATACTTTGCTACTATAAAGAGAAAAAAAGATGCATTATGGAATCTTAAATGACTTTCAGTATTATAGTGAAGTCTGGCCCCAGACACTAAACTGCATTTAACAGAATGATCCTGAGGGCTTTGCCACAGAACCAGACCATCAAAAAGCTGGTCATGAGGGGCGCCTGGGTGGCTCAGATGGTTAAGCGTCTGCCTTCGGCTCAGGTCATGACCCAGGGTCCTGGGATCGAGTCCCACATCGGGCTCCCGGCTCAGCGGGAAGCCTGCTTCTCCCTCTGACCCTCTCCCCTCTCATGCTGTTTCTCTCTCGCTCGCTCTCTAAAAAATAAATAAAATCTTTAAAAAAAAAAAAAAAGCTGATCATGATAAGGAAGTTGTTAAGAGAATACAATTCTGATCAAGGAAACCATGATCTTGGAAAGGTACCCTAGACTATTAGCTAATTCCACCAGGTGCTTACCAGCAGAAAAATCGTATATGCATAGCCCAGATTCCTTTTTTTTTTTTTTTTTTAAGATTTTTTTTATTTATTTGCGAGAGAGAGAATGAAAGACAGAGAGCATGAGAGGGAGGAGGGTCAGAGGGAGAAGCAGACTCCCTGCTGAGCAGGGAGCCCGATGTGGGACTCGATCCCGGGACTCCAGGATCATGACCTGAGCCAAAGGCAGTCGCTTAACCAACTGAGCCACCCAGGCGCCCTTTACCTTCCATGTTTCACTCAAATAGATCTAATTGGCAAAACCCAAAGAACATACAGAACTCAAGTTTCACATGGTTCTGGAAAATGTAGCTTTTTAACTTTCCGGCCTCTACAGGTCAGAAAGGTTGGAAAAGATGAAGGTGAACAAGCATCAGTCCACTATAGCCACCACTTAGATAAAGGAACATGAATTTTTAGTTTCTTGGGATTTACAAACAAGAGAACATACCATAAAAGAGGATTAAAATCAGTGTAAAGACATTTGTAAAAACTTCACATTATAATATTATTTTAATTTTTTGCAAATAGCTCTCCATCATAGAAATTCAAATATTCCATTTTGTTCATTTATAACAGTCACAGCAGGTAACATGAAGGTATGCTTTAATTTCTTTATTTGTAATTGTGGTACATGTTTCAATTGATTTAACTATTGTTTTTTTTTAATTCAGCGTTTCATATAATATTGAAATTGAAATTAAATTCTTTTTTTTTAATTTAACTTTATTATATCATGTTAGTCAGCATACAATACATCATTAGTTTTTGATGAAGTGATCCAGGATTCATTGTTTGCATATAACACCCAGTGCTCTTTGAATTCAGGCAGCTGGTGTTACTAATCTTGTTAGGGGAAATATGTGCTTGTGTTAACTGTAGCGATGTTAACCTTTACAAAGTCTTTGTATAGTATCATTTGTGTTTACCACATTAACAGTTCAGGTTTGTTGAAATACTTGTCCTATCAGTACACATTAGAGCAAAAACTATTATTTTCGATCCCTACTAGTCAGTGTAGCTATTGTTTCTAGGATACAGTAGAGTATTCTACTTGGCGTGCTGTAACACAAAATATAGAGTAATGCCAGGTCTCAGGATGCAATCTAAGGGGGCAAGAAGAGTTGATGAGTGCAAAATAAGACTAAAAATATCTCAACCAAGATTTTTCTGATAATAAGTGTGGATTTTGCTACAGAATAAACACACTTACTGAATATCTACACTGGTGTAAATATGTTTCATATTTCTAAAAATTTGATGAAAGAAAATAAATATAAGGAAGAAAAATATAAACTCATAACAATGCAATTTTATTTAGATATTTTTACAAAAGCCTTTATATATTCCCAAGGAAAGTTAAATCCATTTATGTTTTATCTAAGCATCTAAACAGATGTTCACTCAAGTTCTATTCATTAAGCAGACTTGAATAAAAGTGCTTCTGAAACATGCACCAGAAAGTATTTTTTCATTTAGGGATATGTTTTTTTAAGCATCTTTATGAAATATTCTTGAATAAAACTTTTAGACTCCCATATCCATATTCTGTAACCTGACATATACAAACCATGCTGTAACTTTATGATAGGTACTGGAAGAATTTAAAATAAATGATTTGATAAATTATAAAATAATATAAAATAATAATATAATATAAAATAATAATATAAAAATAATATAAATGGGTAATTGCTAACAATCTGTCAACTTGGATAAGTTAGTTGCTATATATGGTATATAGTATGCTATATATCAGATAAGCTGAGTCAAATGCTAAAGATAAAGGATCCTTCATGCCAAATCAATAAAACAGCTTTCAGGTAGTATTATTCTCAATAATTTCAGAACTCCTCAATTTCAGATAGATGTATACATATGGTATTTACATAAAAGGTGTAATATTATAGAAGATTTCAGTGCTTGAATGGCTAAAGTGTAATAGAAATACATTTCAAGTAATGACTATATGTGTATGAAGGAAATTCTGAGGGCTCAGAATTTCAGTAGATGTTTCTCCAGGTCCAATGTTCACAAGTCAACCTGCATATACTATGAGCAACTGAGTCAATTAAATGTCGATTCGTTTATTTCAACCAGGCAAGATCTATAACCCTGGTCAGAGCATGAATCAATTGTTTGAGAACTCAAGACATAAAGAACTCAAATCTATTGACTCTACCTAAGTGGATACATAAACCAGAGAGTATGTATGATAAAACTTCACTTTCAAATTTAAGGTACATGGACTTGCTCAGTTTACCATTTCAGATAACTTCTTTTATCCCACTTTGATTCTTTAGGAAAAGAAATTTTCCCCCTGACTAAATGAATGTCTCCTTTTAAAGATAATTATTATAAGATATTCTTATACCTGCAGCATTTAAATAAATCACCACTGACTAAAGGAATATCCATAATTAAATAAAAATATAGGTGGAATTCAAAACTATTTGTAGGGGCTCCTGGGTCGCTCCGTTGGTTAAGCATCTGCCTTTGGTTCAGGTCATGAATCTGGGGTTCTGGGATCAAGCCCTGGGTCATGGGGGGCTCTCTGCTCAGCAGGGAGTCTGTCTACTTGTCCCTCTCCCTCTGCCCCTCCCCTGCATATGCTCTCTCTCTCAAATGAATAAATAAAATCATTAAAAAAATAAAAAATAAACCTATTTGTAAATATAATAATTATGGAAAAAAGATTTACCTTAAAAGTAATATGTCTATAATTTAAATGTGTAAAATTAAAATAGCATTTAATAATAGGTAGAAATAATTATATAATAGACGGACAGTCATAAATAGGCAACATTAATTTATGTTATTGGTAAAATTCTAAAATAGTGACATAATATTTGTATTTAATAAATTGCACTATACAACTGGTTAACTCCTTGGAATAAAAGAAAATGTTAATACATAAAAAGTAATCTCCTGATTAATTAAAAATAGAGATTAAGAAAGTGGAAACATAATAGTTAAAAAAATAAGTATAGGTGAATTTATGTTTGATCTTCGAGAGGGGAAAGATCTAATTATATCAATACACAATACACAAAATCGAGAAAGGATTATAACATTTTTTTTAAATGAGCAAAATGGTTTTAAAAGTAAGCATGAACTTGTGCCCGAAAGCCTATGAATGCTAGAATTTTATCCCAGATAGTACTGCTAGTAACCAAAAAAAAATATTAAGTGTTGGAAAAAATGTATCGAGTTGCAGTGTGAAAAGTAACTAGAGTCAAACACATAGGTGTCAGTTCTCTCCCACAGTTTTCCTTCACATCTCTGTTAACCACTTCTCCCAGATGTTATTCATTAAACAATCTCTAATATTCCAATTGATTAGAAATTATTTCTAGGAACAGTAGAATAGTGATACTGTGGATTAAATTGTCAGATGGACTCTTTAGCTGAAAACTATTCAACATGAGGTTGGTGATATATTACTTTGTGCTTGGGCATATAAATATCTCACCAAAGACCTAGCAAAAAAGTAAAGACAGAAATGCAAGGAAGTTAGCAAACACTGAAGCTTATTTTGTTGGCAATACTTGCCAAACTTGGGAAACTCAAGCTTACATTATCACAGCTACATAGGCAGAAGGGCAGCGAATGAGCTTGGGGTGGGAAGTAAGAATGAAAGAAAGCAACACTCAGTGTCCAACCAAAGTGGAAAAACAAATTCTCAATAATAGAGTTGTATTCTCAGAGGGCACGGGTGACCCAGAAATGAATGTACTCCACTTCACTTCAATCCCAAGGGGGCTGAGAAAAGATGCCTTGGTACAGTGTAAAGCAGATGGGAAAGAGATCCTTGAACCATCACTAGCATAGATGTGTAATCCAATTTCACATCAAGTAAGCAGAGGAAAAAAAAGACCTCCAGCCACCAATTTAGCATAAACCGCCCTCAGACAGGTGACGCCCTTTAGATAGCAAAAGCAAATCCTTTCTGAAGGAATATACATTCATTCTAGCCTCAAGAATTCCCACAAATAATTCTCCAAGGATAAAGGGCAGCTCAGAGGAAAAACGCACGCAAGAAGCAAGACATTGTCAAAGAGAGCCAGCAAGAATGAGTCAGCAGCAACAGAAAAAATACATGAAGGCCAGAGTGGGGTCTAACACATGTCTAATCAAAGTTTAAAAGAAGCATAGAAAAAAATGGGATAGAAATAGTATTTGAAGATACAACAACAGAAAATTATTCAGAACTGATGAAAGACAATCCATGGATTCAAGAAATCTAATAAACAACAAGATAAAAGATAAAGATAAATATAAAGAAATCCATACCAAACACAACACTGTGAAAAGGCAGAGTCTCAAATATGAAAAGAAGCTCTTAAAGTAGTCAGAGATAAGATATAGATTATCACAAAGGAGGGACAGGTAGGCTGAGAGCCTACTGCTTAATAGCAAAAATGGAAGTCAGATGTCAGAAAACGGGTATCTTCAAAGTTTTAACATAAAATAACAAAAACATTCTATATGCTGCTAAACATCTATTAAGAATAAAAGTAAATCAGGGAGCAAACCAGCAAATCTTTACAAAGGGAACTTCTAAAAGATGTACTTTGGTCAGAAGAATATAGATGTCAGGATGGAGCATAAGAGATGTTAAAATAAATTATTTTAGGGCGCCTGGGTGGCTCAGTCGGTTAAGCGACTGCCTTCGGCTCAGGTCATGATCCCGGAGTCCTGGGATCGAGTCCCGCATCGGGCTCCCTGCCCAGCAGGGAGCCTGCTTCTCCCTCTGACCCTCCCCCCTCTCATGTGCTCTCTGTCTCTCTCATTCTCTCTGTCTCAAATAAATAAATAAAATCTTAAATAAATAAATAAATAAATAAATAAATTATTTTACTCAATAAATATGTTATTTGTCTTGATTATATGGAGCAGGAACTGTTCTAGATGCTTGGGGAAAATCCATGAACATAAGTGATGAACATATGTGACAAAAGACACTGCATTCAGAATTTACATTTTAGTTGGGAGAAGAGATACAACAAACAAAATAATTTTCTAAGAAGACAATCATGTGGCATGTTAGAAATTGGTAGCTATTACAGAATTAAGAAATAGACCAAAATAAGAGGAGGAAGAGTGTATATGTAGACATATTTGCTATTTTATATGAGGTGACCAGTGGATACAGTAAATACATGAGAAAATCTAAACACTATTAATTTAATAAAGCACTAATAATAATGTCTCATCAGGTTATCATAATAATAGGATAAAATTAAAATACAGAACAATGATAACATATAAGTTAGAAGAAGTGCAAATATAGCTAAATTATTTTAACTTCCTTGTATTTTTGAGGAGGATAAAATTATTTATTAATATTCGATTTTAAGTGCTTTAAATATGAAACACATAATCTCTAAAGTAATCCTCCCAAAGGTAGTAAACATTTTTTCTAAGTCCCAAACTTCTTAGGGAAAAATGTAATTGAAAATATTTTTTATAATAAAAAGGAAGCCAAGAACGGAGAATAAAAGAAACTTGAACATACGAAACAAAGAGCAAGTACAAAACCAGATAGCAGATTATAACCAAACACATTAGTATTATACAAAATGTAAATTAATTTAATGTTTTAATTTTAAAAAAAGTTGAAAACTAGATTTAAAAACCAAAACTCTAAGAAATTTACACAAGATTCCTAAAACATAATTATATAGAAAGTTTGTAAAAAAGAATGGAAAAAGATCTATCATGCAAATACAAAGCCAAAGAAAGCTAGTATAACTATATTAATATCAGACAAAAGAGATTTTAAGGAAAGGAAATCCTAAAGAGAATAACTTCAAAATGAGAAAGGCTAATTCACCAGGTACATACAAATACAAATATGAGGAAAATTAATAACATAACTTCAAAATATATAAAGCAGAATTATAAAATACCTATTGAACTATTTGGCGCATTCTTATAATTACTATAATTGCATACTTACAGATTTTATACTGCCATAAAAATGGCCTATTGGAAATATTCAATTTTATTTTGCTTTTAATTCTTTTTTAAATCGGATATTAATATTATAATCTCTGCTTTCTTTTATTTGCATTTGATTAATACATCTTTGCCTAACTTTTAATTTATAATCTCCCTGCATAATTTTTAGTCAAGAGTTTACTTTTCTTTCCCCTAAATCTTTTAGTAGGTAAGGTTAACTCATTTAGAATTATGGTCCTCACAGATATGCTTGAACTTGTTTCTATTTTTAAAGGCAATAGAGTATACTCAGACTTCTGAAGGAAAAAAGAAAACAAAACTTTGGATTAAATCCAAGTTCTAACTTATAGTAGTGGGCATATCAGTCAAATTTATCAACTTATCACTTTACCTAAATTCCTTGATATTTTTCCTTCATAAAAATTTATTTTTTAGAGCAGTTTTACATTTACAACAAAATTGAAAGGGAGGTACAGAAATTTCTCATATATCCCCTGCCCTACACATGCATAAATTCTCCAGTTGTCAACATCACTCACTAAAATGGTACATTTTTTACAAAGTTGAACCTACATTGACTCATGATAATCACCTAAAGGGTTCACTCTTGGTGTTATACATTCTATGGGTTTGGACAAAAGTATATATGTTACTATTGCATTATATTACAACATTATTGCATATATCATTACATTACAATATCATACAGAGTATTTTCATTGCCTAAAATTCCTCTGTGCTCTGCCTACTCATTTCTCCCCATTCCCACTCCTATCAACCACTGATCTTTTTTGTCTTCAGAGTTTTGCCTTTGACAGAATGTCATATAATTGGAATCATACAGTATGTAGCCTTTTTCAGTTCAGCTTCTTTCACTTAGCAATATGCATTTAGGATTCCTCCATGTCTCTCTCTCTTTTTTAAAGATTTTATTTATTTATTTGACAGAGAGAGAAATAGCAAGAGCAGGAACACAAGCAGGGGGAGTGGGAGAGGGAGAAGCAGGCTTTCCACTGAGCAAGGAGCCCGATGTGGGGCTCAATCCCAGGACCCTGGGATCATGACCTGAGCCAAAGGCAGATGCTTAACGACTGAGCCACCCAGATGCCCTAGGATTCCTCCATGTCTCTTAATGGCTTGATAGCTCATGTCTTTTTGGTGTTGAATAATAGTATTCCATTGTCTGAATGCACCACAGCCTATTTATCTGTTCACCCACTGAAGAACATCTTGGTTGCTTCCACATTTTGACAATTATGAATAAGGCTACTATAAACAACCATTTGCAGGTTTTTCTATGTGTGGATATGTTTTCAACTCCTCTGGGTAAATACTAAGGAGTATAACTACTGGATAATTTGGTTCAGAGTATGTTTAGGTTTTTTGTTGTTGTTGTTTGTTTTTTTGTTTTTTAAAAAGAAAACCACCAAGCTATTTTCCAAAGTGGCTGTACAATCACTGGTTTCTGTTATAATTATTTTTTTTCTTCTGCTCACTTTGGAATTAATTTGCTTCCCACCTGCCCCCAATTTCCCAAGGTGGAAATGTAGGGTATTGATTTTAGATCTTTCTTCTTTTCTAATATATACATTCAGTACATCTATTTCCCTTTAAGTACTGCTATTGCTGCATCTCAGAATTTTTGATAAGTTGTGCTATCATTTTTATTTAGTCACAACTATTTTTTTTAATATATCTTGAGATTTCTTCTTGGCCAATGTATTATTTAGAAGTTGCTCAATATCTACATATTTGGGGATTGTTAAACTGTATTTCTGTTAGTAACTTCTAGTTTAAATTCATTGTGATCTAAGAGCAGACATTGTATGATTTCTATTCTTTTAAATTTTTTTAAAGATTTTATTTGTTTATTTGAGAGAGAGAGAGAGAAAGCATGAGCAGAGAGGAGAGGGAGAAGCAGACTCCTTGTGAGCAGGGAGTCTGACGTGGAGCTCAATCCCAGAACCCCGAGATCATGAACTGAGCCAAAGGCAGATGCTTAACCAACTAAGCCACACAGGTGCCCTATTCTTTTAAATTTTTAAAAACATCTTATGACCTAGAATGTGATGTCTTGATGAACGTTCCATGTGTGATTGAGAATTCAAAATGTGAATTCTGCTATTGTTGGATGAAATAGCCTATAGATGCTAATTATATTCAATCTATGGTGTTGAGGGGGAGTGGGAGAGGGAGAAGCAGGCTTTCCACTGAGCAAGGAGCCCGATGTGGGGCTCAATCCCAGGACCCTAGGATCATGACCTGAGCCAAAGGCAGATGCTTAACGACTGAGCCACCCAGATGCCCTAGGATTCCTCCATGTCTCTTAATGGCTTGATAGCTCATGTCTTTTTGGTGTTGAATAATAGTATTCCATTGTCTGAATGCACCACAGCCTATTTATCTGTTCACCCACTGAAGAACATCTTGGTTGCTTCCACATTTTGACAATTATGAATAAGGCTACTATAAACAACCATTTGCAGGTTTTTCTATGTGTGGATATGTTTTCAACTCCTCTGGGTAAATACTAAGGAGTATAACTACCCTCTATGGTGTTGTTGAGTTCAATTATGTCCTTACTGATTTTCTGCCTGCTGGATCTGTCCATTTTTGATATATGGGTGTTGACATCTCCAACTATCATAGTGGGTTCATCTAATTTCCCTTGCAGTTCTATCAGTCTTTGCCTCATGTAGTTTGATGCTTTGTTATTAGGTGCATACATGTTAAGAATTGTTATATCTTCTTAGAGAATTGACTCTTCTATCGTTATGTAATGTTCTTCTTTATCCCTTATAATTTTCCTTATTTTGAAGTCTTCTCTGTCCGAAATTAATAGAGCTACTTCTTTTTTCTTTTGAAAGTGCTAACATGTTATATTTTTTATCAATCCATTTATTTTTAATTTATATATGCTTTTATATTTAAAGTGCGTTTCTTGAAGACATGTTCCTTGACTTTTAAAATGGAAATAATAAGTAGAGTTGTGATGATTAAATGAGCTTATATAAAATATAAAAAACTTTTAAAAGTGTCTATAGCATGCACTTTTATTGACTTTGTTCAGATTTTTACTGTATTCTTATTCTTCTTTTATTTTTAATAAACAGTAATAAGCTTTTTCTTTAATAAACATTTATTATATTTTCACATCTTTAATTGTTATATTAATTAAAATTACAGGGTATTAAATTAATGTTTGAATGGCTTAACACTCAGTACCTGTTCTTCTACACCTAAACTTCTCCAACCTTATAAAATTCTTATTATGGTCTGGAATACTTTTGAGAAACTTTTTAGAATACTAAAAGAGTAGTTAATTTCTCTCTCAATTTCTTTTTTTAGAAAATGTTATCCATTGCCTCAGCAATCACTGATGACTACAATTAGAGTGTTGTGAAAACATAATGGTGAAATGTACTTCAAGTGGTTGACTCTTGTTTCATCCACAGTCCATCTTTACCTTCAGGTCCTATCTCTTACTCCACACTCAAGTATTCAGCCAACAAGAACTCTTTCTTTTGGCTTACTGACTTTTTTCATAGCTTTCTCATTAAAGTTATTAGTAAGTTACCCTCATTATTTTCATTTTGAATAGTCTATATGTCTTACATACAGAAGTCTATGGCATATTACTCCATGGTGATATGGGTTTTCCCCCATGCATACTCATTTTCATTTTATCATTTCAGTCAGTGTGATGAGACGGAGGAAAATATGGAAGGTCTGTGCTTATATTACCATCATTTCCAAAAGACATTACATTGACTCCTTGAAAAGAAACTATCCACAGTCACAACTTTGACTCACCCATTTTTGGTAAAGAGCTATTATACCTTTCAGGTTTTTACTCTTAATAGAGCCTGAAAACTTTCACTCAACTAATAGAGCCTTTACCTTAGATTTTATATTCCTGGAAAAAAATGTTTAAACTTCAAAATAGAGATTATGTTGATTACCAATCTAGTTCTTATTCAGGAGAAATTATCAGAAATAATTTCTAATTATAAATCATCTTACAGCTTTAACTCTGATTTAACAATATATTAAATTTAATTCTGACCTTAACTTTAATTTTAGGGTAAATATGATGCTGGTTTTTCACTCTAAGGAAAGTCATTTTATAAAATCTTAACAAAGATAAAATAAATCTTGGCTCTCTGAAAGAATTTATAGTAATGTTGTCCTAAAAAGCAAGATCTAAGTGCATTTGAAATTCAAATATACTAATATAAATTCCAATTATATTTAATGTTTTAAAGAATATGCAGATATATCAAATGAGTATACACTGTAACATGGTGTCAAAACAAATCTTCCTGTGAATAGTATGTTTCCTTGAATAATACATGTCTGGAATATTCTCATAGATGAATTGATAAAAGATTGGTTTATAAAGAATTCCTGATAAACCTGTGGATATCTATAAAATTAAACTACAAAGAAATGGAACTTAGAGAAAAAAATTAAATAAAGCAGAGAGGAGTTAATATGGTGGAATAGTAGGGGGACCCTGGGATTGCTGGGTTCCTTGAACACAGATTAAGGTCAAGTCATTTAGAACACCTAGTAAATCAATCTGAGGATTGGGAGAATGATCTGCAATCTCAGAGGAAGAGAATGTGGCAAGTATGAGCCATTTAAACATGAACTGGGGGACAGAAAAGTCATAGTGCCATCATGGGGAGAGAGTCCTTTCTGTGGAGAGAGAAAAAGAGATGGCGAGAGAGAGTAGCACCTTGGGTTCAGGCAAGAAAAACACCTCCCTAAAACCACCGACTGGGGAGTTGAGAGGAACTGAGTATCTTGAGCAGATTGTAGAGCTCAATTTCTGAGGTTTTGGAAGTGTGTGACTTTTGCCAGGGATGAACCATGGCATGTGCTCTAGGGGATAAGAAGGGTGCAGGCCTGGGAGTGGAGAGTATGGTGTAAGAGTACCCTGGGTCACACTGGAAGAGAATGCTCCCCTTCCTGGAGTACATTTGGAAGACGGTCCTCTCCAAAGACAAAAGACCCTGTAGGTGCCAGTGAGTTGTCATTTATCGGCAGGGGACAGAGGCACATGCAGAGGGCAGATAACCCTGGTTGCTGCTTTTTGCTGTGCTTTACCATAGACTGCATGCACCTGCACAGGCATGCAACTGGTTTTGGGGGGTGGACAAAATAACACCAGAAACAGTGTGGCAAGGCTCTCCTCCAGAGGAGGGGAGCAGGTCCTGAACAGCAGCAGGTGTGAGTTTCCTGTGCACAGAGGAGAGAGTGAGGTGGCACCATTTTCTCCCTTGCCACCAACACAGTTGTACTTCAGTGAACAACACAGCACCCCCAAGGAGGTGGGAGTCACTTACACCAAACCCCACCCACTTGTGCCCTCTAAGTGCATGGTTACTAGGACAGGTCTGACTATAAGCCAGAGCAGCAGGCCTCTCCCCCAGAACACTGACACAGGCACCCTGCAGGCACCAAGTCTACTGATCATAGAGTGCTCCAAACCATCAGCTTCAGTTCTAGTGGAAATAGGACCAGGCTTTCTTTCTTTCCTTTTTTTTTTTTCCCCTCTTCTTTTCTTTTCTTTTTCTCTTTGGAATCAGACTTAATAGTTTTTTGTTTGTCTGCATGTTTGGGTTTTTTGGTCATTTTTCTCTTTTTCTTTGGATCAGGGGTTTTTGGAGGTTTTTTTGGTATTCTTTACCAGGCTTATTTTAACACACAAATCAAAGCACACCTAGTAAATGTCCAAACACTTCCACTGCAAGCAAGGAAGAACTCTGAATAGGACTGACCTGTGGGAAAGAGCAGCCAAAATGCAACAGCAGAGTGCACACAGTATACACCAGAAACACTGTCTGAAGCGCCAGACAGTGGACAGTGTATGACCCATTTTTAATATAACATTACTCTCAGGAACAGGAAACATGAAATGATAAGATGGAGGAATTTTCCCCAAAAGCAAAATCAAGAAGAAATCACAGCCAGGGATTTTCTCAACACAGATATAAGCAATATATCTGAATAAGAATTTAGAACAACAGTCATAAGAATACCATCTGGGCTTGAAAGAAGCATAGAAGACACCAGAGAAAACCTGCTGCAGAGATAAAAGACCTAAAACCTAGTGAGGCCAAAATTTAAAAAATGCTAAAACTGAGATGCAAAACCGACTGAATGTAATCACAATGAGGATGGATGAAGCAGAAGAACGAATAGGTGATATAGAAGATTAAATAGTGGAAAATAAAAAGGCAAAAAGAAGAGAGAAAGAAAACTATTAGATCATGAAGGCGGACCTAGGAAAATCAACAATTCCATGAAGCTCAATAATATCCATATCATAGGAATCTCAGAAGAAGAAGAGTGGAGAAAAGGGAGCAGAAGTTTTGTTCAAACAGATTATAGCTGAGAACTTCCCTAATCTGGGGAAGGAAAAAGGCATTCAAGTCCAAGAAGCACAGAGAACTTCCCTCAAAATCAACAAAAACAGGTAAACACCTAGACATGCATAGTGAAATTTGCAAAATACACAAATAGAGAATTCTGAAAGCAGGTAGGTACAAAAGATCCTTAATGCACAAGGGTAGACACATACAGTTATCAGTAGATCTGTCCACAGAAACTTGGCCGGCCAGAAGACAATGGCATTATATATTCAACATGCTAAATGGGAAAAATATGCAGCCAACAATACTTTATCCATCAAGGCTGTCAGTCAGAATAGAAGGAGAGAAAAAGAGTTTCCAAGACAAGCAAAAACTAAAGGAGTTTGTGAACACTAAACCAGCTCTGCAAGAAATGTTAAAAGGGAACCTTTGAGCAGGAAAGAGAGACCAAAAGCAACAAAGACTAGAAAGGAACAGAGACAACATATAGGAAGAGTGACTTTACAGGTAACAATGGCACTAAATTCATATCTATCAATAATTACTCTGAAAGTAAATGGACTCAGTGCTCCATTTAAAACACATAAGGTATCAGAATAGATTAAAAAAACAAGATCCATTGATATACTGCTTATAAGAAACTCATTTTAGACCCAAAGACACCTCCAGATTGAAAGTGAGAGGGTAGAGAGCCATCTATCACACTAATGGACATGAAAAGAAAGTTGGAATAGCCATACTTATATCAGACAAACTAGATTTTAAACCCACAAGTGTAATAAGAGATAAAGAAGGGCATTATATCATAAAAAAGGGGTATATTCGACAAGAAGATCTAATAATTGTAAGTAATTATGCCTCCAACTTGGGAGCAACCAAGTACATAAATCAATTAATACCAAACTTAAAGAAACTCATTGATAATAATACAATAATAGTAGGGGACTTTAACACTCCACTCTCAGCAATGGACAGATCATCTAAGCAAAAGATCAACAAGGAAACAATGGCTTTGAATGAAACATTGGACCAGATGGACTTAACAGATAGAGTCAGAGCATTTAATCCTAAAGCAGCAGAATACACATTCTTTTCTACTGCACATGGAACATTCTCCAGAGTAGATCACATACTGGGTCATAAATCAGGCCTCAACTGGTACAAAAAGATCAAGATCATACCATGCATATTTTCCGACCACAATGCTATGAAAATTGAAGTCAAACACAAGAAAAAAATTGGAAAGATCACAAATATATGGAGGTTAAAGAGCATCCTACTAAATAATGAATGGGTTAACCAGGAAATTAAAGAACAAATAAAAAATAGATGGAAGCAAATGAAAATGAAAACATGACAGTCCAAAACCTTTGGGATGCAGCAAAGGCAGTCATAAGAGGGAAGTATATAGCAATACAGGCCTTCTTCAAGAAGCAAGAAAAGTCTCAAACACACCTTATACCTAAAGGAGCTGGAAAAAGAAGAGCAAATAAAGCCTAAAGCCAGCAGAAAGGAAATAATAAATATTAGAACAGAAATAAACAACATAGAAATAAAAAAGAAAACAGTAGAAGAGATTGACAAAAGTAGGAGCTGGTTCTTCAAAAGAATTAACAAAACTGATAAATCCCTTGCCAGGCTTATCAAAAAGAAAAGAGAAAGCACCCAAATAAATAAAATCACAAATGAAAGAGTAGAGATCACAACCAACACCACAGAAATACAAACAATCCTAAGAGAGTATAATGAAAAATTATATGCCAACAAATTGAATAGTCTGAAAGAAATGGATAAACTCCTAGAAACATATAAACTACCAAAACTGAAACAGGAAGAAATAGAAAATTTGAACAAACCCATAACCAGCAAAGAAATCGAATCAGTAATCAAAAATCTCCCAACATACAAGAGTCCAGGGCCAGATGGTTTCCCAGGGGATTTCTATGAAACATTTAAAGAAGAATTAATACCTATTCTTCAGAAATATTCCAGAAAATAGAAATGGAAGGAAAACTTTCAAACTCATTCTATGAAGCCAGCATTACCTTGGTTTCAAAACCAGACAGACTCCACTAAAATGGGGAATTATAGACGAATATCCCTGATGAACATGGATGCAAAAATTCTCAACAAGATACTAGCTAATTGAATCCAATAGTACATTAAAAGAATTATTCACCATGATCAAGTAGGATTTATTCCTGGGCTGCAGGGTAGTTCAATATCCACAAATCAACCAACATGATATACCACATTAATAAAAGAAAAGAAAAGCATTTGACAAAATATAGCATCCTTTCTTGATAAAAACCCTCAAGAAAGTAGGGATAGAGGGAACATACCTCAACATCATAAAAGCCTTATATGAAAGACCCACAGTGAATATCATCCTCAGGTCAGGAACATGACAGGGATGTCCACTCTTACCACTGTTGTACAACATAATACTGGAAGGCCTGGCCTCAGCAATCAGACAATAAAAAGAAATAAAAGGCATCCAAATTGGCAAGGAAAAAGTCAAACTTTCACTATTTGCAGATGACACGATATGTAGAAAACCCAAAAGACTCCACCAAAAAAAAATTGCTAGAACTGATACATGAATTCAGCAAAGTCTCAGGGTATAAAATCAACATGGATGAATCTGTTGCACTTCTACATGCCAATAATGAAGCAGGAGAAAAAGAAGTCAAGGAAACAATTACACTTGCAATTGCACTAAAAACCATAAGATACCTAGGAATCAATGTAACCAAAGAGGTGAAAGATCTGTATGCTGAAAACTACACAACACATGTGAAAGAAATTGAAGAAGACACAAAGAAATGGAAAAACATTCTATGCTCACGGATTGAAAGAACAAATATTGTTAAAATGTCTATACTACCCAAAGCAATCTACACATTCAATGCAGTCCCTATGAAAATAACACCAGAATTTTTCACAGAGCTAGAACAAACAATTCTAAAATTTGTATGGAACCACAAAAGACCCCAAATAGCAAATGTAAGGTTGAAAAAGAAAAGCAAAGTGGGAGGTGTCACAGTCCTAGACTTCAAGCTATATTACAAAACTATAGTCATGAAGATAGTATAGTACTGGCACAAAAACAGACACATACATCAATGGAACAGAATAGAGAACCCAGAAATGGACCCTCAGCTGTATGGTCAACTAATCTTTGACAAAGCAGGAAAGAATACCCAATGGAAAAAAGACAGTCTCTTCAACAAATGGTGTTGGGAAAACTGAACAGTGACATGCAGAAGAATGAAATTGGACCACTTTCTTACACCATACACAAAAATAAATTCAAAATGGCTGAAAGGCCTAAAGATAAGACAGGAAACCATCAAAACCCAAGAAGAGAAAACAGGCAGCAACCTCTTTGACTTTGACCACAGCAACTTCTTAGTAGATACCTCAACAGAGGCAAGGGAGGCAAAAACAAAACTGAAATATTGGGGCCTCATCAAGAGAAAAAGCTTTTGTACAGCAAAGGAAACAATCAATAAAACTAAAAGGCAACCTAAGGAATGGGAGATGATATTTGCAAATGACATATTGGATAAAGGGCTAGTATCCAGACTCTATAAGAATTCATCAAACTCAACACCAAAAATAAATAATCTAGTTAAGAAATGGGCATACAAACAGACATTTCTCCAGAGAAGACATAAAATGGCTACCAACACATGAAAAAATGCTCTACATCACTCAACATCAGAAAAATACAAATCAAAACCATAATGAGATACCACCTCACACTCTTCAGAATGGCCAAAATTAACAACCCAGGTAACAACAGATGTTGGCAAGGATGTGGAGAAAGGGGAACACTTTTGCACTGTTGGTGGGAAGGCAAACTGGTAGAGCCACTCTGGAAAACAGTATGAACGTTCCTCAAAAGGTTAAAAATAGAACTACCCTACAACCCAGCAATTGTACTACTAGGGATTTACCCAAAGGATACAAACACAGTGATTTGAAGGGGCACATGCCCCAGTGTTTATAGCAGCAATGTCCACAATAGCCAAACTATAGAAAGAGCCCAGATGTCCATGAAGAGATGAATGGGTAAAGAAGAAGTGGTATATATATATATATATAAATAGATGATGACATGGATGGAACTAGAGGGTATTAAGCTAAGCAAAATAAGCCAGTCACAGAAAGACAAATACCATATGATTTCACTCATATGTGGAATTTAAGAAGGAAAACAGATGAACACAGGGGAAGGGAACTAAAAATAAGAACAGAGGGAGGCAAACTATAAAAGACTCTTAACTATAGAGAACAAACTCAGGGTTGCTGCAGGTGGGTGGGGGTATGGGCTAGATGGGTGATGGGCCTTAAGGAAGGCACTTGTGATGAGCACTGGGTATTATATGTAAGTGATGAATCACTATATTTTATTCCTGAAACCAATACTACACTATATGTTAACTAACTTGAATTTAAATTTTTTTAAAAAGAAAGCAATAGGTGTACATTCATTAATTTATTGCATTCAGTATGCAAATGAAATATTGCTAGGTAGAAGACGCATTTTAATTCCAAAGTTTATAAAAACAATGAAATCTACATTATAAAATAAGCAGTTATAAAATTAACTTAGAGAATAAGTTATAGGAAGGCAAATTAACCAAACCATCTTTTCTCACTGAGATAACAGAGGAAAGAAATCAATAATTTGAAATCAGAACTCTACATTAATCATTTGGCATAAATTGCTACTAGGAATAATTAGATAAGCAAAATTCTATATATACATATTCAAAAACAACCAACAATTGACTTTTCTGTAATAAGCAGAAAATCATTAGTTATGTTGCAGTAACAGAAAATCCCAAAGTCACATGGTTTAAATCAACTAAGGTTTATTTCTCGCTTATCCTATAAATGCCTAAAGACCAATGATGACAGAGCAACCATTCTCTGTAACAAGGCTAGTTGTGGTGTCAAAGGCAAAAATAAAAATCTCACTTTGTCAATGAAATCTGACCAGAAATGGCACATACTTCTATTCAAATTCACTGGCCAAAACCTGTCTTATAGCCCTACCCCATAATAAAGGAGCCAAGAAGTATATTCCTACCATGTGCCCAGAAAATGGACAGTTGGCAATAATAGATGAGCAGCATTATAACTACCATATTTTTCACTGGGTAAACTTTTAAATGTGTCAAACTAATAATAATAAATAGTAAACTAATACCAGAAATTGGTGATAAAAATTTTAAAGCTCTGATATCAACATTTTATGGTATCTCTATATTAAGTATGAGGTCTGATATATATCCCATGCCTTCTACTTTTTAAAACCTTATAGTGACAATTCCCAACATTATATTTTTCATATGTCAAAAATATTGTTAACACCGTTATGAAATTACCCCCTAAAAATAAATTAATGTATGATCTTTATATATATTATAGTTTAAGGAAGGTGAAAAATCTTTTACAGGTAAATCACTTGTCAACCTTACATGTTTTATTTATCTTCTGAACAATTTCTGTCGGCAATTCAACATGTTATACTTAATTCTAATGGCTCTACAAAATGATAAACAGTGAGATTCTGGAATGTAATCAATTTACAGGCAACAAAATCATGACTAGTGCAACCCAGATGATACTGCACTATAAGGCAAAAAACAGGATACTGTTTGAAAGCTAAAGTTCATGGAGAGTGTTTGGAAAGAGAACAGAATGTAAATTACAATGGAGAGGATCACACAAGAAACTCCATGAATGACTAATTATAGTTAAGAAAAGAATCAGCAGTACAGGTCTGTGATTCATCAGTCTTACACAATTCACAGCACTCACCATGGCATATACCCTCCTTGTACCTCTGAAACAAATAATACATTATATGTTAAAAAAAAAAAAAGAAGATAGTAGGAAGGGAAAAATGAAGGGGGGGAAATCGGAGGGGGAGATGAACCATGAGAGACTATGGACTCTGAGAAACAAACTGAGGGTTCTAGAGGGGAGGGAGGTGGGGGGATGGGTTAGCCTGGTGATGGATATTAAAGAGGGCATGTATTGCATGGAGCACTGGGTGTTATACACAAACAATGAATCATGGAACACTACATCAAAAACTAATGATGTAATGTATGGTGATTAACATAAAATAAAATTTAAAAAAAGAAAAGAAACAGCAAAAAATTTATTAAAAAAAAAAAAAGGTAGGTAGCAATACCTAGGAAGAGTAAAGATGGAATTAAGCCAAAGTGTCATGCTGACACAAATTGAAAATAACTTCTCAAATTATGTTTATTAATGCTAAGAAAAGAATCTACACTTGAGAATAAGTGATGAAAAATTAAAAAGTTGGTATTGGTTAAATGTGCCCAATTATACAACAGCATAAGGGAATGTTTTAAAGCCATTAAAAATGGCCATTTTAAAGACCCTTATAGAAATACAGAACTACAGTTGAACCTTGAAAAACACAACTTTAAGTTCCATGGGTCCACCTTACACATGGATTTTTTTTTACAGTACTGTAAATATATTTTCTTTTTATGAGTTTCTTAATATTTTCTTTTCTCTAGCTTACTTTATTGTAAGAATGCAGTATATAATACATGTATCATATAAAATATGTTTTAATCAACAGTTTATGTTATTCGTAAGGCTTCCACTCAGTAGTGGGCTATTAGTGGTTAAATTTTGGGGGAGTTAAAAGTTATACATGGATTTTCAACTGCACAGGGGGTGGCACCTCTAACCCCTCCATTAATTATTCAAGGGTCAATTGTATACTAGAAAACAACAAAGAATACAAAGAGGTAAGTGCTATAAATGCACTATAAAGACATATGAAGCATGTATGCATGAAGAAAACTAGTAGAAGGTAAATAGATCACTGCTAAAGTGTAGTTTTTTCCCTATCTTCATGTATTCTTTAAGTTTTATTTCATCAGAATTTTTATGAAAAGTTAGCAGCTATAAAATTGTCATAATTAACAGAATATTTATATAAAATAATGAGTAAAATTAAATCTATAACAAAATATCATCTTGATGACACAGGGAGCCAACTGGAAACTGATAAAATGTTAGGTAACCTTATAGGGCTCCTTATATTGAGACTTTTAAAAAGATCCACAGAATTTTCAAAGACATGCTTACCTCAGATTAATTTCTATATCCTCAGAGGACTTTATTTCTCAATTTGGTACTAAGATTTTCATTTTTAAAAATGTGTCGTTTTTATGTATTACCTCTCTGGAACATACTCTCCACAATTGTTATCTTATTAAAAACTGTACCTATAATAAGTAGAAACTCAAGAATTAATGCTGTCTGCATTGTCTTTATTATGATAATCCAAAGCATTTTATAAAATGGTTTAATTATTTATGTCACATTATTAAGGAGCCCTTGATCTATTAGTGAAAATATGAGTGCCTTTTAGCAAATAAAAGTAATTAAATTATGAGTGGAGTAAGCACAGTATAATGAAAAAACAACAACAACAACACAAGTTTTAAAGTTTGATTAGCTAGGGTTCAAATTCTACCTTAGTAACACCAAATAAATTACCTAATTTTTATAAATCTCAACTCCATCTGTATCAGATGGTATTTAAACTTATTTTCTATACTCCATCCATAATTCTCAAAATATCCCTTTAAAGAACCTAGTTACAATGCTAGACTCTTCTAAACATTATATATCTTTTAAATAGCTCAATAATTCCCACAATGCTATAAAATAGCTGCCATCATAAAGACTGACTAGCTGTTAACCAAATTCATCTCTTCTCTTCCTTGCACATAGAAATGAAACATATTTCCCAGCCTACCTTACAGTTAGCTGTGATTATACGACTGAGTTCTGGGCAATAGAATGTGGACAGAAGTAACATGTACCACTTCCACACTGGCCCATAAGACTTCCTATGGGCAATTCTCAATTATCTTGTCTTGAGTGAGGGCTGGATATCAACTCCCAAGGCAATCTTGGAAGCTATGTCTAGGCTTAAAATTGGTGGAGCCCATGATGGCAGAAGCCAGTATCTGGCATAGTGCTAACATGACACTCAGGAAAAACTCTTTTTAGAATTCACAACAGTGAAAAATACACTTCTATCATATTTAGAACAGCAGACATTTAGAGGTTTTATTATAGCAGTCAATGTTATTTTAACAAATTTGGGTGCCATTATTTTTATTTTAAATTGGAAAAGCTGAGGAATATTGAGTTAATAAATCACTCATGATGGTACATTGATTAATTAGTTGAGTTAAAATGCTAAATAGCTTCACTCTAGAACCTGCACTTAAAATTTGTTAGATGCTTGATGAATGAATTATTATTACTAGTCAAATAGGGCATATACTCTCAGTAAGACAATAGCATGTCCAAGGCATGAAACTTGGTTCATAGAAAGGAGGCAAAACTCTTAGATATTACAATGGTTTCTGAGCCTCTCAGGGTCTACAGTACTACACAGATATATAGTATATCTGTAGTACTAATAGAATTTTATGGGAAATGGAGTGATCAGGAAAAACTATCTTGAGAGGTATCATGGAGGGAATAATGAAAAAAAAAGGCTGAGACATACTGAAAAGGAGGATGAAGAGTCAAATTTTAACATCATATGTAACACAAATCGATAATTTTATTTATCTGATTTAACTACTACAGAATTTATTGGATTAAATGCTACTTTTCCAGAGACTTAAAAATCACTTGAACAATCAGTAGCACACTGTCTGCTCATAATGATACTGAAACTGAAGAAATGCATGTTCCCATCAAAAAGGCACAATCAAATCCACATAAAAGAATGAGAAATAATGAGAAAGAAGAATAGGTAACATACTGATTTTTTTTTGCATATAGCCCATTTATTACAACTTGGATAAAACTAATGATATAAATTCATAAAAGAAACTGGCCTTTAAGATTCCTTATAACTCTGAAAATTTAAGATTCTATAAAATCTGCAAAGTTAAAGATTTATACTGTAAGCATATGATTTCTAGTATTTTTAAAAGAACATGTCCATATTTAGTAGCATATTTTATACTATTTTATTTTAGTTTCATTTTTTTTGAAGAAGGAAAAATGTTGGCTCTTTATATAATTTATCTCTAATTTGCCTGTGTTTTAGTAGCTCATTTAAAATAAGTGTCACTTAAAAGAGGGGGACAAACGTAATTTCTCACTTATAGGAATAGATAACCAACAGCTAAGAACTGAATTTAAAATGTTGAGGGTAAATGAAGGTTTTCACCTAGCCCTTCTTCCCTTTGCTTGCTGGGCCTTGTTTATGGCCAATTTCCTTTTATTATACTTAAAATCCTCACTCCCATTGCTCAATCAAGAATAAAAACTATCAGATAACCTGTTAGACAACCAGGTGCTTAAATGTCTAAGTCAAAAATGTAGGCCTACACTGAACTGTCCCCGGAATTTAGATGATGAAGAGACAGAAGTTATATCCACAGAGAATCATGCCAAGTCTAGTCTGATATTAACTTTTATCCCTAGTAAATCTCAGGATTAGTAAGGAACTTCTTTCTTTCACTAGAGACCCATTCCCAAAACAAGGAAGACAATAGTAGTTACAAAAAGGAATAAGAAACTTCTGGTTTTATCTCTGTTGTGTAAAGAGGTTATGGTAATAAGTCATCATTCCTCCTTACAACAAGAAAAAGTTGGACAAATTGAAACTAATAATTTTTCTTGGGCCTATCAGAAAATTGAAGTCACAGGACAAACTACCACCCTTAAATCCAGAGACACAGGCTCATCCAGAAGAAAACAACCACAGTCTCACCTGAAACAGAAGCCCCTGGAGCCATAATTTGATTTTTAAAAACACTTAAATGGTAATATTGGTCAATTGCTAGAGGCTAAGTATGGACTAGCTTGAGAGTGAGAAACTCCTGGGAGCCATAGTTCTATAGAGATATATTCACATTTTCTTTGGCTTCACTTCCGGGATCATCACCATGTTCTCACCGTGAAGATCTAAGAAAAATCCCTTCATGCCTCTGGCCTGCAGTGAAGTGTAATCATTGTGAAGTACACTCAGGTCTATTCTATAGGGAAAAACACTTTCTTAGACCTTTTTTTAAATCCTAAGTGGAGAAAGAAAAGTCCTCTTGTTCCAACCTCTTCCATTTTTCTGGTCCCACCAAAGAGTGGGGGACATAGTCATGATGAGTGTGGGATTCAAGGAAACATATTGGAATATGACAGCCAGGGAAGACAGTAACAGGCTGGGGAAGTGGGGAATAAAAAGACCTATATCACTAGAGACATACTTGTTTGTGAAGGTCACATCCCAAAACACAAAACTACATGAAAACAGATTTAATCTGAAGATTACAGAAGGCACTACCTCCTGCATATATTATGATCACACCAACAAGACTTCAGAATAATAATAATGGATTACAGCTGAAAAAGTTGCAAAACACAGGCTTACTGTGAAGAGAGTATTTAGAAAAGTCCAAAGTCAAAAAAAAAAAAAAAAAAAAAGAACTCTCTAGTGGAATTTGAAGTCTCTGGTACTCTAGTACCTATAATCTACATCAAACATTAAACACAGCCCAACATCTAGCCAGAATAATATAAATCCTCACACTAAATACCTATTTGTTTTAGTTCTTAGGCTTGTCAGTACATTCAGCATGGCAACAAAAAGAATTAGTGAGCTTGAAGATAGGTCAATAGAAACTTCTCAGCCTGAAATGCAAAAAAAGAGAAAAATGAAGAAAAAAAAAAAAAACAGAATAGAATATTGAAGAACTATGGGACACTCAAAAAGGTATAGCATATACATAATTGGAATACCGGGAAGAGAAGAAAGAGAGAACAGAGCAAATAAACATTTGAAATAATAATGACTTAGAACTTCCCAAAACTAATGAAAGACACCTAACTAAATATCCAGGAAGCTCAGAGAACATCAAATAGGATAAATATATCATATTTAAACTGTAGAAGACCAAAGACAAAGAGATCTTGAAAGAAACTACAGGGAAAAATGCTTTACTTATAGAGGAACAATGGTAAGAATTACAGTAGATTTCTTGTCATAAACCATGCAAGCAAGAAGAAAACAGAGTGAAATACTGAAAGTGTTGAAAGAAAAAGCCACCAATTAATGCTTCCATATTCAGTAAAATTATTTTCAAAAGTAAAGGGAAACAAATAAAATGGAAGTGATGGAATGAATGCAGCCAAGCCATTCAATTGTCTGACATTACACTGCACAGAGGGCAGGCAGTTGCTTTTATAGTCAAAGTATGCTAATCATTGTTCTATATTTGTATTTTGATTCCTGACTTCCCTTATATGCACTATAAAATTCTTTTTTTTTTAATTTTTTTTAAAGATTTTTATTTATTTGACAGAGAGAGACACAGCGAGAGAGGGAACACAAGCAAGGGGAGTGGGAGAAGGAGAAGCAGGCTTCCTGCTGAGCAGGGAGCCCGATGTGGGGCTCGATCCCAGGACCCTGGGATCATGACCTGAGCTGAAGGCAGACGCTTAACGACGGAGCCACCCAGGCACCCCTGCACTATAAAATTCTTATAATATATTTCATTAACTTTAGCATCAATCATGACCACTACCATTTCCTCCTTGGCTGGGTCTTTCCCTCATTGGTGTTACATCCCAGGTCTTTCATATCAGAAACAAGACTTCTCTAATGGTTAACTGTTTAAGCCTGGCATAATGGAGATTAATCAACTGTGAACGAGTGATTCAGGCCATTGGGCATTCCCAGATGACCCAATATAATTGCAAGAAACCACAAGTAGAAAGAGACTATGATTTACCAAATGAAAATCGTATCCTTGATTCTCCAATTTATAGCAAGACAGTCTAAGCTGAAAAACTTGCTCAGTTTGTGTGGCTTAGAAAAGAGGTATCCTCTCAGACCAATAATGGAAAGTTGATCTAGACATACCATGTAGGGGGTATGCTTACTCTAGAGCTAAGGGCTATCTAGTTCAGTTTTCAAGAAGGCCTGAAGACAATATCAACCATAGCAAACTTATTCTGTTTCTCTCTGATCCATTGTGTTCATTAAACAAGTGTCTAACTCTTTACTTGGCATTCTTAAATACTCTTATATTGGAAAGAGGGTGTCATGAATGGTAAACATAAGCATAGTGGTCCCAGACTATTTTAAATTAATAAGTTTTAATTCCTGTTTATATACAGCTTTATATTATGAGCTGGTAAGTAGTTTGGCTTTGGAAATCTAGTTTAATCAATTCCAGGTGTAAAAGGCTAAGGACCACCTGGCTATTGTCAAGATAATAATATCTTGTAAGACTCCCTGATGGTCAGGCATCCAGCCTGCTTGTGGTAAAAACTCCGTATCTCCATGTACTCTGCTCTTTCTTAGCTATAGCAAGAATTATAATAACAATCCTTTATGTTTACCTTGTTTGATTGTACAATGTTTTATTCAATTTGCATAACTCTGTAAAGAAAGCAGTCTGAGTGTTAATATAGCCATTTCAGAATCAAGAAGAGTAAATTCTTCCCTACAATCCAGTTATTTCACTACTGGGTATTTACCCAAAAAATACAAAAACACTAATTCAAAGGGATACATGCATCCCTATGTTTATTGCAGCATTATTTACAATAGCCAAACTAGGGAAGCAGCCCAAGTGTCCATCGATAGATGAATGGATAAAGAAGATGTGATGGAATATTATTTAGCCATAAAAAAGAATGAAATCTTGCCATTTGCAACAACATGGACAGAGCTAGAGAATATAACGCTAAGCAAGATAAATCAGTCAGAGAAAGACAAATACCATATGATCTCACTCACATGTGGAATTTAAGAAACAAAACAAATGAACAAAGATTAAAAAAACAAAAAGAGAGGTAAAGCAAGAAACAGACCCTTAACAATAGAGAACGAACTGATGGTTACCAGATGGGAGCTGGGTGGGGGGATGGGGAAAATAGGAGATGAGGATTAAGGAGTACACTTATCATGATGAAAGATAAAATAAAATTAAATGATAAAAAAAGAAAGAAAACAAAACAAAAAATAGTGCTAATAAAAAAGAAGAAGAAGAGTAACTTTTAAAAAGGGTAAGAGTCACTTAAAGTCACACAGGAAGACCAAATATATCAAGGACCAAACGCTTGTCTTCTAAACAATAATTCATTTCTCTTCCCAAAGAATATTCTATAGAATATTAGCTATGTGACACTGTCTATTAAAAAAAATTACTGGAGAATTCTTTTAAACAATTGCCTATTACATTTATCTTTAAGCAATAAAACAAACAAAAAACCCTTAAGCTTAATAAAAGTTGTAAGAAACCTTCTGTAGAAAAATCCAGGACTTCTCAATCATATTTGATCTCTGAAACAAGTTGTCATATAGCATCTACTAATATCCCCTGCTCACTATCAAAAACAGAGTAAGAAGAGCTTTGGAAATTCTTCCATGCATCACTCTCACTATAACCACTGCCACCACTGCAGTCCAGGCTGCCATCATCTCTCTCTCTTGAATAAATGCAACAAGCTCCTAACTGTGGTCCCTTTATCTGCTCTTGTTCCCTGTGGAATCTTCTCCTCCTGAACATAGATTTAGACAGCATTTCCTAGCCTACTTTGTTGTGAGGTACAGCCACGTGATGGAGTTCTAGCCAGTGAATTATTGATGGAATTACTGGTGAAAATACTATGCTTCTCAGGGGTTCTCCTCTCCTCCTCTGACTGCCAGAGAGGCAGCAGACATTCTGGGGCTGGGACTGAGATACCCAAACCTGAGTCCCTCATTGACTACCCTGAGTGCTTCTCTGCCTGAAGACTCACATTTATTTGTTCTTTGAACAAGAAAAAAAAAAAAAAAAACACACACACACACACAACCCCCCCCCCCCCAAAAAAAACCAACCAACTATTATGGTAAGCCACTGTGACTTGAAGATTATTTATTTATTTTTACAGCCATTTGCCTAATCTAATACACTCCATTTCTATTCTTAACATTTAGCCAGATTGGTGATTCTAAAATTTAAGTCAATTCATGTCATTCCTCTGCTCAGCATCCTCCACTGGCTTCCCACATAGCTCACATTAAGAACCAATGACGTGGGGCACCGAAGCGTCTGCCTTCGGCTCAGGTCGTGATCCCAGGGTCCTGGGATCGAGCCCCACATCGGGTACCCGGGTGCTCGGCGGGAAGCCTGCTTCTCCCTCTCCCACTCCCCCTGCTTGTGTTCCCTCTCTCGCTGTGTCTCTCTGTCAAACAAATAAATAAAATCTTAAAAAAAAAAAAATTTAAAAAAAAAAAAGAACCAATGACGTTAGAAAGGGATGATCAGGCCCATTGCAACCTCTCTGACCATATTTCCTACTACTCCTTTCCCCATTAATTTCTCTCCATGTGGCACTGGCTTAACTGCTCCGCAGAAATATTGCTGTGTTAGCGTCTTTGTATCACTTTCCCTCTGTTTGCCATGTGCTTACAAGCAGATGCTGGCATGGCTCACTCTCTCACCTCTTTCTGTTTTTGCTTAATCATCTTTTTGGTGTTTTACCCTGACCACCTTGTTTAAAATCACTATTTAAGCCCCCAAACCTACTTCACCATGTCCCGTCACACTCCCTTCATTTATATACTTTTCTCCACAGCACTTGTCACCATTTTTATTTTTTAACAGCCAGTTTCTCCTATAGAATTAATCTCCATGAAGGCAGGTGTTTTTATACTGTATATTTCAGTCATACAGAAATACTGCTGTATTTCTACTATGTGTCCCGTAAATGACTGGTTGAATGAATAAGTAAATGAAATAGGCTAGAAAACTAACATGTCTACATAATATGAAATCTAATGACATATTTCCTTTAGGCATGTCTGGCAAGCAAATTTATTTTAAATTTTAGTGTATGTTCATTATGTCCTGAGAAGTTTAGGATAGTGATTTGATAATATTAGATTCATATCAAAACAACCATAAAGACTGATTGATATCAAGATTAAATGCATAAAAATGTCCCTAAACTTTTCCAAAGATAAAATTCTGCCTCAATTATATGTTCAACGTTAAACTTGCAGAGCAGGATGCCTAGTGTATGTATGTATCATCAAATATCTTCTGAGAATCCTTAAAATGAAAGGAGTGAATTGGAACAAAACAATCTGACACTTGCCTCTGACATTCAGACTCCTAATTTCCCTATAAAGAGCTTTCCCTCTGTCAGATTCATCAGTTCCTCCAGCAGCGCTGGACATTTTAAAACAACATGCATGTGATCACACTAGTGAAACCAAATAGTTTCACAACTCATCTCGACATGAGTAGTGTGATGTCATGACTGCTTGGCAGCCTTGACATGGCTGCTTCTGCTATAACTCCTGAAATTTTCAAAGTGAATGCCAAATGCCAATTAGTGACCAGCATAATGTGATGTCTGTAGGGGCACATTTCTGACAGGAACTGCCAAGATCCCAACTAATTTTCATATTGCCCAATAATTAATTGCAATGGCTTTCAGCAGCTAAAATTCGTAGTTTTTTTTTTTTTTTTTTAAAGCAAAGATTAGCTTCTAATAATCTCTAAAGTATTCCCATAGCTAAATACATTCAGTAAATTATATTTTGGGTAGGAAAGGTTGTGTTCAGTTATCCTTGCCTATAGTAAATCTAAGATAAGAAAGCAAAGGTGGCTAATGAAGGGTACTTAAGCCAGCTACCACTGTGGGGGACTCTGCTAGAGAACCTCTGCAGTATAAGACACATTCCCTTCAGAGATATCTAACTTTAGGGATGAGGGAAGTGAAATATTTATGCACTGACTACTGCCAATCACTGATTGAGGGCTGTTCCTAGCAGGCTTAATGCCCCATCACTTCTTGACTGCCACAGGGGTGGTTTGTACTGATGAAGTAGGCAGAAGTTAGACATGAGCTAGAGGGAAGGATGGTGATAAATAGGTTATACATTAGAAGCCCAGGGACACAACATTTTGACCTTGTGGCTTATAAGACCCTGGGGCTACCAGACCAAGAGCCACAGGTGCAGAGCCTATGCTCTCCTCTTCCACCTCTGCCCCAGGGTAACCCCTAGATCCATTATAATGTATTTGCATAGCAGTGATAGCCTCACTCACCATGGAGAAAGGCTGCCATGACAGTTCTGGTACAAATCTTCTGGGTCAAAAACTTCCCCTCCCAACCCGTGGGAGGAGTCTCCCACAAGACTGGAGGCTATCCATTAGAGGGCATGCCCTCTGAGATGCAAGACTTCCCCCCCCCCCCCACATGAAAAGAAAGGGCCCCTGTAGCCTCAGAGCAGTTGCTACCTCTGGGCCTGCCAGCTCTCCCACCTTGAGAGTGCCCACTTTCCTTCTGGCTGTCTTTATTTGAGCACAGATCCCCATGTAACTCTTTGGTGGGGAACCCAAGAACCAAGACTTCCATCCACACAACACAGACTTTCCCATGGGTTAACAGTATCACTGAAGTCAGAGTCTGGGAGTAGTTAGAGATTAGGAAGGCACACAAAAACTGAATAATGAAGGCATGGATTTTTGTTTGTAGCCGTTTTGCTCACATCTATATTCCCTATGCCTAGAAATAACACAGAATATTATGTTCAGTGCACATTTGTTAACTGAATCAACTATTAGAATTTTCTAACTAATTCCTAAATTTCACATATTCTCCAATCCTGCTTTTTTCCCCCCAATATATCTGGCTTACTTCCTTTTAGATGACTATCATATCTTCTTACTCATCAATTATATTCAGAGTATTCCTTTTTTCATGACTTTGACCTACTCTGCAATATGCCATTTATTTTAATTTTACCACTTTCAGTGTCATCTCCCTTCACTAGAAGTTGAGGGAAACCTTTTGCTTTTACCTTTATTCTATTCTGAGTGTTAAAATTACCAGTTTCTGCCATTTTTCTTTAAAACAACTTTGGGTTTCACTCCTTCCTCCCCACTGTTGTTGTTATTATTATAATGTTCAGACTAGTTATCTGATGCCTATTCATTGCTCAAGCTATCCCCATTTGCCACTCCTAAGCTTTTTTATAATGTCTGATCAGGCTCTTCTTCCTGAGACAAAAGTTTCCTTATATTACTGCTGCTCATAATGAGTAATAATAGTTATTTGGCTTAGCCACAAACTGCACTATGTCTATTCTTACTCTTATACTTCTCTACCCCAGTCTGTGGACACTTTATGGATCTGAGAAGGAAGGTATTAAAGCAGTGGCTTCTGATTTATCTTTCTCTCCAATTACCAAGAGACACACTCAGGGAAAGAAAATAAGTGACCTGGGTTATCCTTCTTATAAACATGTTGATAAATCACTTCCTGGTAAATAAAAGAATGACATTTATTTAGAAAAGAATCCTTATCTATAGAATTCTCTCACCAGAATGTCCCTGGTTTGGTTTGTTTACAATAGACAAACCTAGAATTTGTGGGGTTTTGAAGCATAGCTCTCTGGAAAATGTCATATAAGCCCTATAATAATCTGGCTATAAAATATAGATATTTCATAACCTAAAAATCCCTGCTAGGTGAGGTGATTTTCAATCCTTTCTAGAAACTTCATCTATTATTCTAGACTGGAATGCATGTCTGAGCAACAAATAAAGACCTGGAAAGAAATGTAGTGTGTCCTAGACCTCTCTTTTTTTTCTTTTTTCTTTCTTTCCTTCCTTCTTTCTTTCTTTCCTTCTTTCTTTCTTCTTTCTTTCTTCTTTCTTTCTTTCTTTCTTTCTTTCTTTCTTTCTTTCTTTCTTTCTTTCTTTCTTTCTTTCTTTCTTTCTTTCTTTCTTTCTTTCTTTCTTTCTTTCTTTCTTTCTTTCTTTCTTTCTTTCTTTCTTTCTTTCTTTTGTCCATGTTCTTGATTGCTTATATCCTTGAAATTATTGGTAAAATTTGACATTAGGATAACTGTCTGATTTTATAAATCTGATTTGACAATCTGGCTTTTTGTGCAAGTTCAGGGCACAACAATAACACCCATCTTTCCCTCAGATTTCAGAAACATAGACAGAACATTGTGATAGAAAGAGTAGCCTAGATTATAGAGCATGACTTCCATACACAGACACAATGGCTTCCTCATCCCTTATCTGGAGTTCCTATTGAAATATCACTGAATGATTAATGAAATCTTGCCATTTGCAACAATGTGGATGGAACTAGAGGGTATTATGTTAAGTGAAATAAGTCAATCAGAGAAAGGCAATTATCATATGATCTCACTGATATGTGGAATTTGAGAAACAAGGCAGAGGATCACAGGGGAAGAGAGGAAAAAATGAAACAAGATGAAACCAGAGAGGGAGACAAACCATAAGAGACTCTTTTTTTTAATTTAATTTAATTTTATTATGTTATGTTAATCACCATACATTACATCATTAGTTTTTGATGTAGTGTTCCATGATTCATTGTTTGTGTATAACAGCCAGTGCTCTATTCAGTACGTGCCCTCTTTAATACCCATCACCAGGCTAACCCATCCCCCCACCCCCCTCCCCTCTAGAACCCTCAGTTTGTTTCTCAGAGTCCATAGTCTCTCATGGTTTGAAGAGACTCTTAATCATAGGAAACAAACTGGGGGTTGCTGCAGTGAAGGGGGTGGGAGGATGGGGTGGCTGGGTGATGGACATTGGGGAGGGTATGTGCTATGGTGAGCGCTGTGAATTGTGTAAGACTGATGAATCACAGACCTGAACCCCTGAAACAAATAATACCTTATATGTTAATTAAAAAAAAAAAAGAAATATCACTGAATGACTAAACTAGACAATCACAGGACAACTCTTCAGGGACAGGCTCCTAACTAAATGAGAGAGAGCAGTTCAGAAAGCTTACCTGAAAATAAAATTAAGAGCAAGAAAGGAATTCAAACGACCAATCAGATAATTCACTCTTCAGCCCTGGATAAAGAGAAAGTGAGGGGTGGAGGGAAAGATCAGGAATGTTCCTCTTTTTAAAATCCTTCCAAATGGATGACCACTTCCCCAAAGAGTCAGCTGTGCTAGTTAATTTAAATGTTCCCCACTCCCAGTTCAAGACCTGAGAAAAAGCATAAGGCGGACTAGTTCAGGGGAATTTAATCCAAAATTGAGGTTAGCTTTGTTGCTGATTCTGTCACCAACTTTTTAGTACATTAATACTGGATCAGTATTAATACCTTTGTCATTGATTCCATACGTGGATTTCAACATTTCTCAACCCTAGGCTTTTGCTTGAGTACTTAGTTTATGTTTCCTTGCCTCTTGGTAATGACCCTTACTGTATCGAGTTTCCTGAACTGAAGTCTAGACACCTAATTTCTCCTTTATAGCTCTGCAACTTCCACACAGAGCTCAGTTCTTCTGCTTGGATGACACAGGACACTGACCTGACAATCTCTGCATGTTACTCATATAGTTATTGCAATGTTGTCATTTATTTTTGACTTCTTTCTCAGTCTTTTGATGTCCATTGGCTCCCTTGTCCAGCCACATTCCAATTTTGATCTTTTAACCTGACCTTTTTATTGCCATTCTCAGCAGCAGGTAGTAATTCTGTTTCAAGTACTAGGTGCTAAAGGTTGCCACAGTTTTTTTGGCCCACTCTGTCCACAGTCCTATTTCCTATTAATGCCTAACACATGCAGTCTGTGCACACCCTTCCTGGATAGCTAGGCCTAAAATTTTAGAAGTGAAGAACTGTGGAGTAGTTAGGAAGACATCTTTTATAAATCTCACATTTCACAAATGAGATGATGTGGTCCAATAAATGTATACTCAGTTGCTCAAACTAGCACCAACTTTAAATGCAGGTTTTCTGATCCTTAATCCCATGCTCTTCCAAAAAAAGAAGGGATGTGATTTTCTAAGTTGTTGTTGTTCATTTCTGTCCTCTATCCACCTGTACCTTATCCTTCAAATCTGAGGTCAAGTCTCACTCGTCAGTTCTATAATTACTCCCCACTATCTCCCATTTTTAAAAATTGTTACTTTGAATGTAATTATTTTCACAGAATTTAAACTATAATTAGTTGCTAATCACTTTTGTGTGATTTTTTTTTTTCTCCTTGAAGGCAGAGGACATTTCCTATACTATGGTGATTTCCATCTTAGTTACTGAAAGAAATATCAGTTACATTTAGAAAGAAAAAAACCTATTTTTTAAAATAATGTGTTTTACATTTTATTATATCATTTCCTTTAAAATAAAAGATTGCAATATGATTGTAAGTCAGTCACATATTTAAATGCATAAATACTTTATTAAAAGCTTCTAGTGGTTCTTTCATTCTTTCTGCTTCCAAGGAAATTTGTGATTCTTGTATAAGATCAAATAAGGGGTCATTAACATAAATGAATACATTATACCATGATAATCTTACCACTTCAATATGACGCTAATTAGCAATCTTGAAATTACTAAGTGATTGGCATACTAGGGTTCACTACTTGATTTGTACTTTTCCATGATAAGAAAAAGTACACAGTTATAAGCCTCAGTGCTGACTAATGAAAACTATGAATAAGTCAGGACATTCATAATTTGCAGTGAATGGTTATTACCAAGACTCATTATTTATAGAGGGAGAATGATATTATATAATTAAGTATCTTAACCAATCAGGTCAATGGCAGTACAAACTTATCAATTACACCTATAATTCAAATTATATCACCTCTTAATGGTCAACACTAAATATGAAATATAAGCACTTCGGTTTTCTTCTTGGTTGATCGGCAAAATATACTGCTAAAATTGGAGTTATAACAATAACAATAGATAACTTATTAAGGACTTACTTGGGTCATGCACTGGGCTAGATACTTTACATATATCTTAGCCCCTTCCAACATCCCTGTGAGGTAAATATTTTATTCTCTTTTTACAAAATGGAAACTAAGACCTTCAGGAGTTATGTAATTCAACAATGCACATCTTGCTTATTGAATAGAGAGATCACTTTCGTACTCTGAATTGCTGTATCTGTGTCTGTTTATTTTCTCACTTTTTTTTAAAGATTTTATTTATTTATTTGACAGAGAGAGAGAGAGAGAGCACAAGCAGGGGGAGTGGCAGAGGCAGAGGGAGAAGCAGGCTCCCCACCGAGCAAGGAGCCCAATGTGGGGCTCCATCCCAGGACCCTGGGATCATGACCTGAGCCAAAAGCAGATGCTTAACCAACTGAGCCAGCCAGGTGCCCCTATCTTCTCACATTTTAGGGATAACATTACTTCCTAGAATTACTATGGAGGTCGTTAGCAGATAACAGATGTTAACATGTCTGATATTTGAAAGCGGTAAAGCAAAATATTTCGGATACTCCTGGCCTTCCCTTTGTCCTATTTATCTTAACAGCTCAAAGTATGATCCCCAGAGCACTACCTAGAAACTTAGAGAAACAAAATTCAAGGACTCCAGAGTATTGAGTCAGAATTTGCATGCACACTGAAGTTCAAAAAGTGTTGCTTTATACCATAGAAGTGTGTGGAGAGTTGGTCTAATGGAGTGGAACTCTCTTTGGCTTTTGTATTTGGCTTTACAAAAACAATTATCTTTATTAATCTATCTTTAGTAAACAACACCTCTGTCTTTTCAACTGTAAGAATATCAACCAACTCTACCGGCAAAAAAAAATAAAGCACAAAATATGAACCAAAGGATGTACAGCAAAGGAAAGGAAAACTTCAAAGGCTTAGAATGTGAAAACACTGGAGTTCAGGAATATATGACCGCATTTCTTGTTTTCCACTGAGATCAAAGAACTCATATTCACTTGTCAATACATTTTAATTCTGGCTGTGTTTACTACTCCAGGTCCTACAGATTGCGAATAAAATTTTCAGAATTATATGGATGACAATGTAGTGACAAGACAATCCCAGGATCTATAAAGTGTAGCAAAATGCGATTTAAGTTGTATAGAGTTAATCTCAAAGGTAATTAGGAATGATAAAGAAAAGAAGTTAAATTACCCTCACAAGAATTACTACCAAAAGATTAACTGATTTACCCTCAAAAGGCAGTTGGTAAATGATTATAAATGATGCCAAAACAATAGCAATTTAAGACACCAACTTCCTGGTTGGGGAAGATTCTTGTTCTCCATCTTGGTTAAAGAAAACATCTTTGTTCACCTCTTTCTCCCCTATAATTTTTCCTTGAATCCAAATTTGGGATTTTCTTCTAGAATCAAGCACTTTTTAACTTATAATTGTGGGATTTGTTTATAGCCTGCACTTCTGTATATTATTCACTGATGCCTACAAATTACCTTGTATATCAGATAATTAATGGTTCAAGTCATGATATGATGGAGTTGTGTATCAATCTATAAGTCACTTATCTCTGTCACCATTTTGATATGTGGAACAGTGTTTCTGCAACAAATTGAATATTTTATTGCATGTTAACTCATTACATAATTAGAAAAATCAAAGTTTTAACAATAAGTATGTCATACATTTGAAATAAAAATGAAATAAAATTAAAAGTGTTAATTTGACTTCAGCATACTTACTGTATGTTTAAATATGAAGGAAAGAACCAAATTAGAGAACATGCATGGAATACAGAAAATAAAATATCAAAAATGTCCCAGAATGTGACACCTTTGTCAGAGGCCTCAAATAGATAGATGTGGGAAATTTTAACTCTTGGTATATTTTTTTCACTTCCTACTTGACACAATATTGCACATTGTAGTTAGTTGTTGATTATCTTCCTACTTCCCTAATTATTTTCATCCATTACGTATGTGGAATGGGTGACATCCTTGTATCCTCTGCACTTGTATCATGCCAAAACAACAGTTTTCTCAGTAGACAACAAAATCTAAAGGATCTTTCCTATTTACGTAAGAGCAATGAACTATCTTGATGAGATACCAGCTTTCTCTTTTAGAATAGCCACGTGGTTTAGTGATTTGTCGAAATTACTTCAAAGGGCCATACTGGTAATGTTAGGTAGATGAAAAGAAAAGGGTCTAGTAAAAAATGTTAGCATTAACCGAGAGCTTTTGTATGCCAGGAACTGTGCTAATCTCTTTAATAGGAATCCTTTCTCGTAATCCCTCTATAGAGCATGAGGAAGGTACTGGTGCTTCATAGAAAAGGCAGAGAAGGTCCAGAGGGTTTATATCACTTTCCCTAGGACATGAGCAAGGTGATAGAACCCAGGCTATTCCCACTTCAGCAAGCTTTCTTAGCCATTTATAGTACATGGTGCTAAATGTCTGTCATGAATTATCTAATGTAATCCTTACTCTGACTTTGTGATGTATTCTTTCACCCAAAGAATCAATGACACACATAACTCTTTCTTACCCCACATCATTCAATCAATCCTTAGGTCCTATCTATTCTATCTCATACTTATATCTTGAATCTCTCCTCTTCTATCCATCTCCATTACCTAGTTCAGACACTTATCAGTCCACAGTAGTCCTTCTAACCTACCTATTTTCTTCCACTCTTGTACCCTTCCAAACCAAAATACACAGTAGTCAGAGTGAACACACAAAAAAGCATATTCCATCATAGGAAAAATTATGTTGGAACTCTTCAATAGCTTCTATCAGCTGAAGGACCAGTAAGCAATCTGTACATTGAATAAGGAATTAAAATTGTAGAAACCACTTTATTATTGTTTCTCTCTATATATTCAAACCTGCTTAGGGGAAAAGCAGGGTTCCCTATTTCAGGTACTTGATGAAAATTAGAGCAGATTCAGGACATTTATCTTTACTTCTAGCACATAAAATAATGGTTAGGATCACATACAGTACTCTGGAACTAGACTGCCTGGCTTTAACTCCCAAACTGTGTGTGTCACTTACAAATTATATAACCTTGGGCAAGTCATTTAACTATGCCTCTGTTTTATCCTCTATAAAATTCAGAATATTACAATTCATACATCCTGGGGCTATTGTGAGGATTAAAAGAGTTAGTAGAGGTAAAAGCTCTTAAAACCATGTTGGCATATAATAGGGGCCTCATGTGTTAGTTCCTACTCTAGGGAATGGAAAAATTTGGGTAACTTCAAAATCAAAGAAACTGATTTAGTAATTATAAATTCCCTATACCATACAATTAATTTAGGCTTCCAAGTTTGTTTTCAACTGTAAGATCTTTTACTGCCCACCCCTAGCACTTGTTAGCTACTTTTTCTATCTCCCCTCCAGGATCAAAGGGGAGTAAGAAAGGAAAAATGAGAAGACCATGAAAGTTCTTACCTGACTGGAATTATTGTAAGATGGTTTAGCAATTTTTTGGCCATCCTCCTTATGGATGTTTTTGTGAGTTCTTGGTAGACACCATGGGAGAAAGCTGAATACACTGAGAATATTCCACTGCACCCTCTGAGGAATAAGAAATAGATTTCCTTCTAGTTTTTTGACCCCAATCAACCCCTAGTTTTCTGTCTTTCCACCCAGTTCTTGGAGACACTACACCTCTATAGTCAGTATCTTATGCAGGATTTACTATGGACCCAAGGTCACTTTCTCTTCACACCTACCATCATGGTCTATTTGCTCATAGAATAGCTTAGGTACCTAGAAGCAAAGCTTCCTGTCCTCCTATAACATCTTATATTTCCTATATCACAGAGTTTGTGATATTTTGTTGTCATTGCTTTTTGTGACTAGTTACTAGAGTGAAATAGGCTGGAGAAAGTGCAAGAATAACACAACTCTATACTTTTTTCACAATGTCCCTGTGATAGATGGTTTATATTAAAAATACCATGTCTAGTTGAGTCTACTCTAATATAAAAACCATAATATGTTATCCACTTTAAATTTTCTCTTTCTCAGTTTGGCTTGAAATGGGCAAGGTAGGAAGTTTTGGTACAGTTGTCACGTCATTGACACCCTGTAGTGACTGGTCCAAAATCTGGTTTTGTTTTTTTCTTTTTGTCTTTTAGGTACTTGTAATTTCTTCAGACTCCCCCACTGGTAACCTCCATTTGTTATTTTTTAAGACTGTGATTCCTCTCCATATAGGCAACTTACAATGTCCCTTAGTATTCTGTTTCCAGCTTCTTTTTGCTGTGGTCACTATGTCCCTTTAGAAGGTCATCCAGGACAAAGCTCTTTTCAAGACTTCTCATGTTATCTCTCTTGTGTGGCATCCACAACCAAGCTACAAGAAATATGACCCTTCCCTTGCCATCACAAGAAGAGTCCCTTCACACCCAGGGCAGTATCTCCCTGCCTTGCCATCATATAAGTACAGCAGCCTCAAGACGCTTTTTTATTTTTTTAGTAAATCACAAACTAGCTTTGATATTCTTCCACATCTAGAGGACTCAGTCAAATTCTCAGAATGATTTTCTTGTAGATAACCTCATTTGGTATAGCAGGAAGGGAGAGAGAGACTTCCTCTTAACCAAGGGCAAATGTCACAGGACTCTCACTTATGTCAAAAATATCCTCTCTTCTAAATCTCAAATTTGAATGAATTCTCTGTCTTCTTTTAATTAAGTGTGGACAGTGGGTGATATTACCAGACCCATTTCTCTCATCACCTTTTACAATTCTGGCATAGATGATTCAACATCTCAGTTTGGAATGTATCAGTTTGGATAAGTATCCTGACTACTCTCTGAAGTCATAGAGCTGCTAAGCATTTTAAAGCTGCAATATCAATGGAAGTCTCCTTTTAAGACTCTTACACCATTTCCTACGATATTTTCAAGAGCATTGGAATAGTATTTGTCTCGCTACTACCTTGTTCTCCTAGGCCTTGGCTCAGTATGAGTGCACAAAAATATTTATTAAATAAATAATATATTATGTGAAATGGATTTGATTTTGAGGCTATTATCCATAGTTTTATAAATAAATTGACACACACCTACGGCTATTATATGTATGTGTGTATGCATGTATGTGATTTATGTATTATGTATGTCTGTCTATGTATTACACATCAATATGCATACATGGCTACAGTGTTACACTATTCTAGGAGACACCATTCACATTGTGGTCTTGAAAATGTTATTTACATAGATAATAGTGAGAACAGTATGTCCTAGAATCATAAAAACCCTTGGACCACCTACTACCTGTATGCATAAGTATGCATTCTTTTGGCATCTGGATATATTTCATATTTTTAATTTATCATACTTGTCAAATATCTACTATATATTAGGAGTAGTGTTAGATGATACAGATGGTGTTAGAAGTCTACAGAGATATGTAAAATAAACAAGTGATTACAAGTATATGAAAAATGTATATAAACATAGAAAAATAATTAGAATAAATTATACTTAAATGTTAATAATTATTTTGTTAGGATAACTGGAAATGAGTTTTTATTTTTCTGATTACTTCTAAATATTTCTTTATATATGCATGCATGAATTTTATAATGAAAAATAAACACATTCTAAATTATTTAGGATACTGATATTTTAAGTTTTCAGATCAAGCCAACACATATTTACCACCCAATATTTAAAGATAATTTTAGCCAAAACAATTTATCCAAAAGTCACATTCTAACACCTGAGAGAAAAATCCAACAACTTGAAAATTGGATGACAGGCAATAAGTTGGAAGACTGGGCTATGCTAATTTAGTTGTTTAGGATCCTGTGCCACCAAGGAAACATCAATAGCTAAAATTATTGACTGAAATTGAAGCTGAAGATTTATTTGGGCAGTCTTTTATAAGGAATATCTAGAATAATTAGCATATTACAAACACACTAAAACATTTCTGGTCACTTCCACAGCTTTTTTTTTTTTTTTTTAAGATTTTATTTATTTATTTGACAGAGAGATAGAGAGAGAGCACAAGTAGGCAGAGAGGCAGGCAGAGGGAGAGGGAGAAGCAGACTCTCCACTGAGCAGGAAGCCCGACGTGGGGCTCGATCCCAGGACCCTGGGATCATGACCTGAGCCGAAAGCAGCCGTTTAACCGACTGAGCCACGCAAGTTCCCCGCTTTTTTTTTTTTTTAATTCTTGTATCATTGTAATTTTAAAAATCACCAGAATAGATTGTTCCTGAAAATAAGCTATATATTTACCTTCTGTTTGTCTAGCATGTAATGAGGAAACGGTGTGATCATTAGTTAATGATTTAAAAAACTTACTAAATGGTAAATTTCAATCATATCCTATAAGGATGAGAGGAAAGAAAATTGACCACATTGTCAACATTTTGAGTCACTTCGATACTCGTCTCAGAACTTAATATGAACTCTTAACACAAACAGTATAGATTTCTTGAGTTTTGAGTTTATTGATCCCTGCAATTTTGCCATGAAACTAAGAGCACCTCAGAGAAAAACTATTGAATCTTAGACCTTAGGAGGACACCCATTTCACTGAAGTCTATTAAGAGAATTATGTCATATTTATTTACAACGATTTGCAGTAGCAATTTGTCAGTGTCCTGATAATAACACATGAACACAGCACATCCATACAGTGTGATTCACATCCCAAAGTACATTTTTGAATATTGAATTGTAATGCATATGACAAATGTTACATTATTACTCAATACATACATACATATTCACAATCTGGTGCTAAAGACATAAGAGATCTTAAGTTTAGATATAATAAATGAGGCTAAAATTATGAAATAACTGCTTATGAATTAAATATAATTCTGTAGTTGTCCTCAATATTTATGTCATCTCCCATAACTTTGAAAATTTTGCACAGTAACTTGCATACTGGTAGTTTCAATAACAATATACACAGAATATAGTAAATTTTATTTTCAAAATAAAATGCATTCTTTGAGTTAAATTTTGCATTAGGTTATGATTAAACTAATTAGTATTTCCAAGAAATGCACTTAAAAATGATAAAAGCAAATATACTTTATCAACTTTTAAAGGAAATGGACGTTAACACTCTGACTCTTTAGAAGGAGCTGGAGGATGAGGATTTGTGTGTATGTGTGTGTGTGCGTGTGTGTGTGTGTGTGTACATACCCCTATAGTCTCCGTATTTGTTTATAACTTTTCTTTATTGGTTAATAAAATTCTATCTTTTTAACTTCAAAAGCCAGAGAGTTAGGTCCATAATATTCGTTTTTGGTAGTATTATTTTTCCTCCTAGCATCTTGATTTCTTTGTAATATTCATTAAGTTGGTAAGAGTAAAATGAACCCCCGTTTAATCAGCTAAGACTTTTATCATGAGTATGTGACACATAGTCTAAAATTTGATGAGCTGAGGCATAACTCAAAATATTGGATTTTTTTCCTTTTTTTAAATTTCATAACTTATTTTTGAATTTGCAAGAATATGTACAAATACCTAAAATCTGGAACAAATGGTCCCTCCTATAAATAGAGCCTATATAAGTATCATAGATAGAAAGAAGCCTCACACTTTCCATTTCAGTTATACCTGCAATATCCATGTCTCAAAGCACAAATGATTAGAGGTTAATTTTTAAAAATTCAGGTTGTGTGATGTGTAAATGATGCCAATATATTAGAGGGTCACAGATTACCATGAATTGGTTATCAAATAAAGTACTAATTTTTGCTCTATATAATGCTACACTGGTAAAATTCAAGGTAATTGTTCTAGTTTGGGGAACTTTTATGAAAGTGTCTGTCACATAAGTCCATCTATATGGCAAAGGATAAATGTGACCTCCAGAGGCATTATTACTTGAAACATCAGTACAAGCAAGACAAGTAACCAGCCAGGTTCTGCTCAGTCAGCTGGTATTACAGATGTCACATCAATCTACATGAAGACCTTACTCAGAGACCGCAATCAGTAATATGGGACATGAACTATTCCCTTCCCTGTTTCCCCTCATTTATCTATCATTTAACATTTCAGGAGAAATAGATATCCCAATGCTGTTAAAATATTAAAAACATTCACTGAAACTTTACCACTTAAGTACTCTTCTTAAGTGCTACTATTTATGTAAGTGCTATGCTGAATAGGATATTTTACGGTGAATACTGATTTGGTTACCTTTAGTGACATGTTTAGTAACATTTAATGAAAACATTTCAGATTCATAGAAATGTCTTTAAGTGATCTTTGTTTTGTACAGTTAATTATTATATTTTGTTAAATGATGTTTTGTTCATCCTTAAAACTAGAATATAAAAATAATATACAGGTGGTGCTAAATTTACACAGATATGAAAAATTTGACTCAATCTATATTAACCACAACATTGCAATTTCACAACTTTGAAAGAAAAAAATATTTTAATTTGGTAGAAAATCTTAATTGGCTTTCATTGATTCTCATGTCAGAGTACCAATATGTAACTGAGAAAGGTAAAATCATTTTCATTAGTTTTCATGGATCATTGGAAGAAAAATATAGGACATGTATCTCTGGAATCAACAAATTACCAGTGTTATCAGACAACCAAAACCTAGTCTTGATATATATATTACATTAGATTTTTCTCTTCTGTCTTTAATGTTTATAAAGAGAGATAAGTTAAATGAAAATAATTATAAATGAGTTTACCCATTAGATTGTGTCCATTTTATTATAAAATTAGAAGAACGTCGGGCACCTGGGTGGCTCAGTTGGTTAAGCGACTGCCTTCGGCTCAGGTCATGATCCTGGAGTCCCTGGATAGAGTTCCGCATCGGGCTCCCTGCTTGGCGGGGAGTCTGCTTCTCCCTCTGACCCTCCCCACTCTCATGTGCTCTCTCTCATTCTCTGTCTCTCAAATAAATAAATAAAAATCTTTAAAAAAAAATTAGAAGAATGTCACTTACTGAGAGTCGATATTTATTTTCATTTGTATAATTGTTCATTCATTCAATAAATATTTCTATATTTCAGGCATAGGATGGGCAGTGAGGCAAAATGATGAACAAAATATGCAAAGCCCCTTCCCTCATAGATCTCAAAGGCTACTAGCATATATAGAGAGGAGGAAAAAAGTAATCATTAAAAATAATTGTGGTAGAGATTATAATTTAAGAAAGACAAGATATTATAGAGGTACAGAACCAAGCCACCCATCAATGAATAGGAAGTCAAGGAGAAATTTTCAGAAAAGAGTAATATCTAATAACTTAACATTAAGAATGAGTAGGAGTGAGTCTATCAATAGGATGGGAATATGAGACCTGAGATGAGAGTGGGAATAGTATGGTATATTAGAAGAACTGAATATGGATTTTTTTTTAATGGCTTGAGCATGATCCAGGGAGTAGCAGGATGAAGGTATAAGAAATGGTCATATCATGAAAGGTTTTGTAAGCAATGTCTTAGAGTTTGGACTTTATCTCAAACTGAAAACCAACTATGATAGCCAGCCTCCAAGATGATACCCAGTGATCTTTACCTCCTATTATTCACATTCTTTTGAAATCCCCACCCATAATTAGTCAATGTTGACCTATGTGAACAATAGAATGTGGTGGAAGTGATAAAGTAAGTTCTGAAATTGGGTCATAAAAATCAGTGAAGAGTTAGTTCTGCCTTGCTTTCTTAAATCACTTACTCTGGGGTAAAGTAGCCACCACACTGTGAAGGCACTCAAGCAGCCATATGGAGGGAAAGCAGCTTATAATCAGCAGCTTCACAGCCACATAAGTGAGCCTTCTTAGGAGTGGATACCCTAGCCTCAATCAAGCTTTCATCTACCTGCAGCTTCAGCCAAGTCACCACAACCTCAGAGACACCTCAGGCCAGAGCCATCCAGCCAAATGACTCCTGAATCCTGGACCCACAGAAATGGTGAAGAAAAGGAAGTGGTTTTTTGTTGTTTTAAGCAACAAAGTTTTGATGTGATTTCTTATATAGCATTAGTTAATGAATTAACCTACTAAAGTTTTTTTGTTTTGTTTTTTTGTTTTTTAAATAGGTGAGACAATGAGATATTTAAACATGGAATGCCATGATCAGATTTTAATTTCAGAAAAATCTCTTTGGCTACATTGTGTAGAAAGGCTACAGAAAAGCAAAATGTGAGGTAAGTAGACTATTTTAGTATTTCAGAGAAGAAGGGATGGTGTCCTAAACTAGGATAAATATTTAATATTATTGCATTTATCTTCACTGCTACATTTACATTTACTGATATTTTAAAAATAAAATATGGATTCTTTCTGGATAATTTTTAGAATAACAAATGAAAATTTAAAATCAATTTATTATTTAGACTTCTTATTTAATTCAACACTCAAGAAACATCATAAAAGTACAAGTGAGCAAAAGTTTTATTCACTCAACCATTATTTGTCGAAGCTTTGCCAAATGAAAATAGACTCTCCCTCATGAAGTTGATGTCACAGCTATTCAGCAGACTGACAAAGAGCCCCCAAAGTGCTAAGACCTACTGACCCTGTCACCTCAGCTCTGCAATGACTTTGGAAATCTCTGCTGTGGTAGTATGCAATAACCACACTCAGCAGCAATTTCCAAAATGATACACTTTACTTTGCCAGGTCTGTAGCAGATGCAACACAATTTGCCAAAGCACAAGAGAGTAAAGTGGAGCTTGCTTCTTTACTTTCCCTACAATTATCTGTATTATTTGAGAAATGGATTCAATTCACTATTCTCTATGGCAAATTATTTTCTTTGATTGCCAATGTTTTTGGGATTTGCATAAATCCTAGATCTTTTTTTAAAGGAAAGCTGGTTTTATTGGGAGCTTGCTTAATGCTTTTCAATAAAGTACCAGACATCCCTACTATGATTGACCTCTTTCCTCATATTTAAGTGACAGTTTTAAGATGTTATAAGTTCTCTTTTTTTTTTTGACTAAAAATATATTTATTATGTTAAGGGAGTTTAAAAGTACATTGGAAGACTAGAAGAACATAAAGTGGGATGTTAAATACCCTCTATTTAGATTTTTGCCTGAAAAAAAAGTGCTTTCTTAAGAACGCCATAAATGCACAAATCTTCTAAACCAGTTTAGATTTCTAAACCAGTTCCAAATTTCTCAAATCTTCTAAACCAGTTCCAAATTTTTTCCACTACATTCATGCCTACAATTACACCTACTCTGATCCCTCCCTCCCCTCCCCCTAAATTTCCCCTCATTCTCTCCAAATAGATAACACACAACTTAAAAAACTTTAGCATTTACCTCATCCAAATGACTCCTTTCTACAGATGAATAAACTAAAGTCCAGATGGATTAAATATCCAGACTAACATGATTCAACTTAGTGTCAAGGCTAAGTCTAAATTTGAGTTTCCTAAATTTTGTTTCAAATTTTTTTTTCCCAATTCCTATTGCTACTTCCATAGTTCAGATTGCCCTAATCTTTAGTCTGAATAAATTCCGCCATTTCCCTGCCTACATTTATGGCCAAGTTCAATTCACTGACCATACTACAAGGGAGTCCCCCTTTTAACATATAAATCTGAACGTCAGTCCCATCTTAGTACTCCTCAATGCCCTCAAGATAAAGTCCAAATTCACTGAATTGGCTTTTTTTTTTTAATGTCCTTTATTTCCTTCAAATTATATTTGAATTATTTTTTCTTCAACTTTGAAAATGAATAAATAATCATAGTGTTTAACATTTATCAAATGTCTACTCCAACAAATGGTGAGCTTAAATCCATGGCAGGCATGTTGCTAAGTTCTTTACAAAGTTCACTGAGAGAGAGTAGAGCTATGTGGTTAAGTGATGGGCTATGATGTCACTGTTTAGGCTCCAGTCCCAGCTCAAACTATTACTAGCTGTGTGTTACTAATCCTCTTTGCCCTGCTTCACCAGCTGAGGGAGTGAAACAAATTAGCACATGTAAAACCCGACAAAAAGTGAGCACTTAAGGAACAGTGGCTATTAATTCTTCCTGAAACTCTATGGGGAAGTTACTTTTATTATCTTCACTTTACACTTGAGAAAATTATCAAGGACAACATTTCATTTCAAAATCTTGACAGAACCAAGCATATACACTTCGATATATTATTGTATGACTTATATAAGTTACTGTTTTGTGTTAAGGCATAATTATCCTGCTGATGGTAAAACTGCCCAGTGAATAAACACAGACAGGAGACAGGCACTGAGAAGAATAGCCATAGAAGAAGAGAATGGGGCGGACATTCTTTTTGGGTTTTTTTTTGTTATTATTGTTTATTTGTTCAGTCCTGACTTTATATCTAGGAAGGCACTCTCATAAAGCAGGTAAATATTGTACAAGTTTGTTCCCCTGAGAAGCAGGTGCCAAGCCAAAGTGAGGAGTACAAATTATCTTGGAAAGTAGTATCTGTGAAGAAACAGGAGAAAGCAAGATTGGGCAGGAAGAACTGCCAGACAGCAATGCAGATCTGACAAAGTCTCTGCCAGCCCAATTGGGAGCCTCAGAGCAGAGATCACCCATTAAAGAAGTCCCCTGTTGAAAGGAAATGGCGAGGTGCTTGCAGGACATTTTGGCTTAGTCACTTACTGAGGCTACTCTGGGGAGAAGATGGCCCCAGCTCAAACTGGGGTGGACCTGAAAATCTTAACAGATGGTTCTCACAGCTGGGCAATGAGTCCTTTTTTGAAGGGGGAGCTGATCTATGCATGTCTGCAGTGTCTGCCACAGATGGTAAGACCACTCAATTGCTAGCCAAGAGTAGGAATGAAAGACTAGACTTATATCAAAATGTTTTTATCCTGGGGCTCCATATGGAGTATGTAAAACTGTGAGGAATCACACTAGATTCTGGGTTTGTTTCACAGTTTTCTGACACCTAGTTTTAGTAAAGTCTTTTAAATGTTGGTTTTCTCTTAGCAATGGAAGATCAAAAGGAGTGTCATCTGACCACAGTAGGTCAGAATATTACAAAGGAAGTAAGCCGTAGCACTAGAGAACAGGATAGTGCAGTCCCTAATAATCTGAACATACTTGCATCAGCAAAGCCAGTTTTGGTTGTGCTTCAGTAACAAATGACTCCAACGTATCAGTGACTTAGAACACAAAGGTTTATTTCTCCCTCATCATACATGTCCACTGCTGGTTGCCTGCAGCTTTGTCACGTCATCTTCTTTTGGGACACAATATGTCCCCTCATCATAGGAGAAGCAAAAAGAGAGAATGGCTAAGCATGTGCCAACTCTTAAAGAGTCTACCAGTAAGTAACATCTTTCACGTTTGTTCACATTTCATTGATCAAAACACAACATATGGGTACATCTGAGTTCAATTATATGGCCAGGTATAATCTTTCCACAGAGAAGGACAGAACATACAGGTGAACAATAACACAGTCCATGACAAAACCCAGGGAGGAGCCCACATCAGTGCATATGGGTGCCAGCATTTCTTACTGTCAGACTTCATCTCCCACGAGGGAATTATTTTATTTAGGGCCAATCTTAAATCTTCTTGACTTATATCAACTAAGGAAGTAGGTTTTTCCAAAGAAGAATCAAAAGAAAATCCACTTTGAAATTTTAATTCTGTAAAATTGCTCTCCCTTATAATTCAGTAAATTGTAACATGTGGAGACCTCAGCTTCTGTGTGCTGTAGATTATGATATATGATGAAGTATCATGATATGATGAAAAAATATTTTATATTTTAATTTAATTTAATTTATTTGACAGAGAGAGAAAGAGGTAGAGGTAGAGGGAAACAGCAGAGGTAGAGGGAGAGGGAGAAGCAGACTCTCCACTGAGCAGGGAGCCTGATATGGGACTCGATCCCAGGACCCAGAGATCATGATCTGAGCTGAAGGCAGATGTTTAACAGACTGAGCCACTGAGGTGCCCTGATGAAAAATATTTTAAAATTTAAAAGGACTATACAAAGGTGGACTATTATTGTTACTACATTGTAATTGGTATTGACTCCCCTCTCTTTTGAACCCAGATGGTTTCTTATATTCCCATGTCCCTACAGATGTAATCCTCTCTACATATAGATCATCTTGAAAAAGATGCAGAAAGAAAAGCAATTTTAAAGAAATATCTAAGAAATCCTCAATAAAAGGAAATGGAGAATTTAAACAATCTGTAAAAAGAGGAGAGAAAAGGGGCTTCATGCAGATATCGGAATTGTTATCAACAGACAACACTCAGTTTCATTTAAGACACTTTTTTCATTTGGTACATAATGCATTAAAAATGAAAAAGAATTAAAATTGTTTCCACAAAGTGAAAGAACCACAGAGACATAAATGTAATGTCTAAAATATAAAGCTTCATAGCATGATTATCCTTTCATTAAGATGTAAGCAACGTTCTAGGAAATGTTGTGGTCCTAATTACAATATGATGGAATACATATTTGTCTCGAAAATAACACACGAGAAATATGTAATATTCATTGTAACAGCCAAAACTTTAGAAAAAGACACAAATATATTGTATTATATTTCGACATCTCATAAGTAATACCTAAAGAGTTCAGGCTAGATATTTCAAAAGAAGATGGGATGCTTTGAAAATGAGCTAACCTTATTTTTAAATTTCATTCATATGTATTTTAGTGAAGAAATACATATATTTCTATAGAAATAATTTCTCTAATAGTTAGAGACTAGGGGCACCTGGGTGGCTCAGCGGTTAAGCGTCTGACTCTTGGTTTCAGCTCAGGTCATGATCTCACGGTAGTGGGATCAAGCCCTGTGTTGGGCTCCATGCTCACTGTTGAGTCTGCTTCAGATTCTTTCTCCCTCTCCCTCCCTTTCTACCCCTCCCTGCTCTTTCTCTATCTCTCAAATAAATAAATAAAATCTTCAAAAAAATAGACTAAATGAGTTAATTATTTCTAATTTTTAATAGTCAAAAACTCTACAAGTTTATAATAGCAGATCATTGGATAAATTGGTATTTGCTCTCTTATGGCGTTATGCAGACCCAGAGATATATTGATTATATATTGCACTATACACATGTCTACACATTTCTTTGCTGAATTACATGTGATAATGTATTGCCTGAAAGGGAACTGTAACTATTATAGATAGTTATGTTGGAATCATAGCCTAGTATTGACTCAGATATCTAGAGAGAAGTTTTCTAGCAACTTCAATCACCTCAAAACCCACCATATATATTGAGAAAACACAAAGGTTTGAGTTGTCAAATCAGATTCACACAAATCATAAATTTACCCAGTAACAAGCTTTACTAATGATTTCAGGGGTACATGTAATCAAACAGCACAGGCAAAGCAGGGAAATATCCAGAATGACTAACATAACTTCCCAGGCCTTTCTTATCACTCAGGACACACTGGCCCATATTATCAAATGAAGCCTCCAAGAGATATGTACGATCACGTGGCTGACCCAAAAAGGAGCTATTCTAGCATGGAACATCTCCATTTTAAATAAGGAGTGTGACGTAGTATACATGACATTTCGGGGGGGGGGGCATGCCACATAAATTCATAGATTTTAGGTTTGTTTTCCATAAGCACCCAAGTCATTTTGCTACGGCAGTCCACAGATAATGACTCTCCCACTGGCACATACCATTAATGTTTGCTGTTCGTCTGTCACTAACATGTTTTAAAGAAATTTCATTTCCAGGCTGTCCTCAGTAAAGGAAGGCCTGCAGGCCTATACTGATCATTCCCCTCCCATTTTTACTATAAATAATAATGATAAATATCATTTATCAGAATAAGAGTGTGGTAGAGACAAGGGAAGTGAAAGAAAACAGAAAAAAGAATGCAGGAGTGACAAGAAAAGTGATCAAGAGGCAGGAGGAGTGAGGGTGGCAATGGCAGGCCACGCACATCTGAAGTGGAAGAGATGAGAACTGCCACAGCAACTGTAATACACAACAGAAGGGCCATGGTGGTGGTTACCAGCAGCGGCATTACCGAGAGAGGAAAAGAGAAAGCTAGCAGTCATGATAACTGCTAACATTTATTAATCCCCTACTTTGTGCCAGGTATTCTGCCTTGTGCTTGGCGTGCCTTATTTTATTTAATCATCACAGTTTAGAGAAGTTCTACTATTTTATAGACTGATATGGCAAACCATTTGCCCAAGCAATTGCAGGTAAGAAAGGAGCAAAGTCAGACTCAAATTCAGTTCAGTGACACATTATCCAATATATTGAATTGCCACAGTCTAGTATGGATGTGCTGTGTAGCAGGACTACCAAGGCTGTCACTCCAACTCAGGGCACCTCAGTGTGACAGCAAGGAAAAGAGGAACAGCATATATTTGACCAGGTGAGTACTCTGTCAGATAGAAAAGTTGTAGTGATCAGTATACAGATGGTAATGAAAGTTTTGGAAATAGGTAAGATTACTCAAAGACAGTGTGTAGAACGAGAAGAAAACAGAGCTGTGTTAAGAACACTAGGGAAATAATTTTAAAAGGGTAGCCCATGAGAAAAGACTAAAGAATGGACAAAGAAGGGAAAATAGTAACTAGGAAAAAAATGGTATCATAGAACCCAAGAAGAGAGAATATCACCAGAATTGGGAAGTCAACTGATGAACCAAAATGTAAGAAAAATCGAAGTGAACAGAGTACACTGGAATTAGGAATAAAAGCCTGTTGCTGAATACTGAGAGTAGTTTATTAGAATAAAATGTTGAAGACGGTGGGCAGAAGATTAAGGAATGGATGAAAGGTGAGGAAGAGAAGGTAAAAATAAAAGCCTTTAGTTGTAAAAAGTACTCTATCAAATAGGCAGTGGGGGCGTGGGTAGAGACTTGTTCCTGGCCTATGCTCCATGTGAGAATAATTCATCTAAGGTTCCTAAAATTATCATGAAGTCTTGTCAATAACTAAGTAAACCTAGAAATCCCCCACCCAGTCATTTAGCAATATTTTTCTGGACCTGAATGCCCAGATATCCAAGGGGAGGGGGACATTCTAGTGGACCCAAGGGCAAGGCATGAAAATTTTAATACAAGCCATAGCAACTTGGATGTCTGTAGGGTTCACATGCTACCCTAAGCCTGACTGTTTAGTTTCTTCTTTGTTTCTATCCCTTGCCTCATCTCCACACTGAGAAGAGTTGCCTGAATTGGACATGAAGCACTCAAGGTGACAACAGGCAAAGAATCTTTCTCTCCATTCTGGACCCATTCCACATTCTTAGTCCTGGGCCATGAAAGGTTGTGTGGGCCTCAGGGGCTGCAGCGCCCCATATGCTTATCTGTGGTTTGCAGACCCCAAGAGTCCAGTCAAGGCAAGAGTCATTCAGTGCCTCATTAGAGTTCTAGGTTTTCAAAGGCTGTGCCACGACAGCCCAAACCAGAGAACAAACAACCCTAGACAGTGAATGGAGAGAGAAATAAGCACATGCAAAGAGGATGAAAAGGTCACATGTCAATTGGACAGAGCAGGTGGAGGGATTTGGGGGAAAGCAGGCACATTCAGGCTACATTTACTGGATACAATATTTAGAAAAATCAGCTTGAATTCTGACATCTTTTTAACTGCATCGGCAGAACCTTAAACAGAGCATGACTTCCTTCCTCGGTTACCCTTTTGGCCAGAATGTTTAGTCTAGGAGGAATTAACAAGCCGCTAAAAAAAAGAAAGGGGAATCATGAGGGGTGGGGGGAAGGGGTTGAGATGTATCACATCCAGCAATACAAGTCTCCTGGCTGCTTTTCCCAGCAGTCAGTTCATTCTGCTGCATACAATAGGTCACAGGAATGATGGTGCTATGACTTTTCCTAACAATTCTGGTGCAATCATTCAGAGCTGGGAAGCAAGAAGGCAGAGACCGCACTTCCCCTTTTGGCCTAACAGAAAAGTGTTCAAGTGACTTTAGTGCTCAGGTTTATCCAGCAACTTCAATTCTTCTTCTCTGGACATCTTCTAACACTTTCTTATTTTAACCAATTCATCCTCTTGGGCTCTATTTTCATATAAGGCAGCCATGGTCTCCAGATCAACCACAGAGTCATCCACATTGAAAATGGCCTGCTGGGGGTCGCCTGGGTGGCTCAGTTGGTTGGGCGGCTGCCTTCGGCTCAGGTCATGATCCTGGAGTCCCGGGATTGAGTCCCGCATCGGGCTCCCTGCTCAGCGAGGAGCCTGCTTCTCCCTCTGACCCTCCCCCCTCTCATGTACTCTCTCTCATTCTTGCTCTCTCAAATAAATAAATAAAATCTTTAAGAAAAAAAAAAAAAGAAAGAAAATGGCCTGCTGGATATCCTTCATTTCTAAAGGCAAATTAGATATAAAGAGTCCCACAGTTTGAGATTGTTTTCCATCCAATAACTTGATGATCTTTTCAACCTTGTTCTTTTTCTCATAGGTCTCTGACAGAGGTTTTTTTCTTCTGCTGAGTTGTGTCTTTGGAAAATAAATACTCAAATTCACTAGTACCCTGAATAGCAGGTTCTTCTAAGGAATCGCAAAAGGTTGGTGTAGCATTTTGGCTTTTTTTTTTTCTTTATCATTTATTTGTATTCTAGTCCAGTCAAAAGGCTTCATGGGACAACTTGGCTCAATGGCTGGCTTCCAAGGACATTGGCTAGAAGAAGGGCCAATTCTGAAAAAGAGTCCAGGAGGAGGTGGGGGTGCAAGTCCTGGGGGTGTTAGAGCAGGAGGAGGCCCCCCACTGTTGGGCACAGCAGCGGAGTTGGGACATGGTGGTGGAGGAGGTGGGGGAGGCCCAGCACTTCGCAGCAGAGGAGGTGGTGGAGGTGGTGGCAGTCTAGCACTTACAGGTGGTGGTGGAGGTACTGGTAGCAAAGGTCCAAGTCCCAGTAGGAGAGAAGGAGGGGGAGGGGAGGGCTGGCTGCTGGTAGGGGTGGTGCAGGAGGGGGAGGTGATGACTTCTGTTGACTTAGTGAGATGCCTTCCACAGACTGAAGTGGTGATATCTGGCGGCTCTGTTGTCATTTGGGGGACAGAGTTGGCTTAAAGAGGCGATATTGAGCTTTTTGGGTATTATCCGGTTACTTCTAGTTATCTTGCCCTCACCTTCATAGGTTTTGAGGAAAGTCTCTCTGTCTGGATGAACACATTTCTGTAGGTCTCTAGAGAACTGTTATTTTCAGTGGAGATACATGCATCTCTCATCTCTTCACATCCTCCTCGCCATCAGTGGTCTATCTTCTGTTGAGATTTCCATGAGTAACAACTGCAGGCTCACCCTGGGTATGAAATGCCTCAAGTTCAACTTTGTGCTCCTTCTTCAAGTGTAAAATTGCAGTTTGGGATTCTGCTTCAATGTACTTCAATCCCTCTTTTCCTTCCATGTCTTTTGTCTTTGGGGGTGGTCAGACAGCTAGGAATCTGCCTGGAGTCCTTCATCCTATTCAGTAGGGCTGTGGTCAGGCTTCTTCCTGAACAGCATCCTCCTTATGCTCATTTTCCACATCTTCAAAATGGAGTCATGAGACCGAAGAAAAGACAAAGCCAGAGACCTCCTTAGGCTTTTCTTTCCGTTTAAGTTTTGTATCATCTTCCCTGCCTTCATGGCATAGCAGTATATTCATTTATTATTGCTTCTATAACAAAGGACCACAAACCTTGTGGCATAAAATAAATTTATTCTCATCATATCACCTTCTCTTCTCTGACAAAATCTCCTTCTGCCTCCCTCTTGTAAGATTGCATTGTAATCTTTATGTGATTACATTTAGGACAGATTCAGAAAACCCAAAATAATCTCTCTCAGGATCCTTAATTTAATCATATTTACAAAATCCCTCTTGTCATATAAGGTAATATTCACGGGTTTCAAGGATTAGAACCTAGATATCTGGGAGGACCTACCCATTCTATTATTCTGCCTACCACATGGTATAAGTCTTATACAATAATGTCCTCTTGTCTCACTCTAAATATATGACCATAAATGACAAATGGCATTCTTTAATACTCCACAATTCCACTGTACTGTATACTTACTCTGACACTAACCAAAATGAGTATTTCAAATCTCCTTCTTTGCCCAGTGATGACCTTATCTCCAGCCTCACCTCCTTTCCACTTATTCTCTCCTCTCAAATGATGACCCTGATAAAATAGATTCCATGTAAAGCTTTCCTACTTTCATTACAAAATGTACCTGTCTACCTGCAGCTAGACTTCTATCCATCCCCCCTCTATTTTTTCGTGCAATAAATGAAATGTCCCTGTTCATATCAAACCTCTCTATTTGTACACTAGCTCCCACTGCTGCTCACTTCTCATGAACTTGGCTCCTGCAATTGTCTGCTCTTTTGCATCATCTTTAATGAATCAAATCCTAGCATCACACACATTCTAAAATCTTCTTACTTTAGAAAACCAGCTTTTCTAAGCACCCTTCCCTGCAGCTATTATTCCTCTTCTTGGTCCCCTTTCACAATCCACTTATTGGGAAACATTGTCTATTGTCTGTCTTTTCTCCCTCACAGAGAAAGAGAAAAATAATGAATGACAGATTAAGAATAACTTTGGAAGATAGAACCAAAAACACTTGTTGATCTATTTGACGCAGGAGGTAAGTAAAAGAAAGGAACAAGAGTAACTCCTAGGTTTTTTTTTTTTTTTTTCCCACTTGAATAATTTTGTGGTAGCATTCACTGAATTGAGGAGAATAAAAGGGGAGTACTTTTAAGATAAAGTTGCAATTAGAGTCAGTCTCTCCTCATATGACTCCATCATTCAACTGAAAGAGCTCTTGGAACAAATGACCCCCATGCTCAAATGCTAATTTCAACAGCTATTTACTGTTTTAATTTTACTTGATCTCCAGTTAACAGTTGACCATTTGTTTCTTCTTGAACTATTTTTTCTTGGCTTCTGTGGCATCACTCTTCCTTGGCTTTTCCCTTATCTCACTAGGTATTTCTCAATTCCTTTCATTGATTTTTCTATTATCTAAAATCCTCTTTCATCTAAATATTGGAGTGTCCCAGAGCTATGCCCTGGATGTTTTTGTTTTTATTTTTGTTTCCTCTTTTTTCTTAATGTCTCCTTAAATTGTTTCAGCTGGTCCCATGGCTTAACAACCCATATGCTATTGGGTCTCAAATATTAATGGCCAGTGCTGACCTCTCTTCTGAACTCTAAACTCATATTTCCTACTGCCAATTAGACACCCCCCCTTGCATGTCTAATAAGCATCTCAGATTTAACATGCCCAAAACTTAAATCTGATTGCATCTTAAAAAAAGAAAGAAATCTTGCCATTTGCAATGACATGGATGGAGCTAGAGAGTATTATGCTAAGCAAAATAAGTCAGTCAGAGAAAGACAAATACCATATGGTTTCACTCATATGTGGAGTTTAAGAAACAGAACAAACGAACAAAGGGAAAAAAAGCAAGAGAGAAGCAAACCAAGAAGGGACTCTTGACTGTAGAGAACAAACCAATGATTGCCAGAAGGGAGGTGAGTGAGGTGGGCGTTAAGTGGGTGATGGGGAATAAGGAGTACACTTGTGATGAGTACTGGGTGTTGTGTGGAAGTGTTCAATCACTGCGTTGTACACCTGAAACTAATATTACACTGTATGTTAACTAACTGGAATTTAAATAAAAATTAAAAAAAATAAAAGGACCCACCCAGGTACCCATTATTTAATAGATGACCAATCTATCGAATAGATTGTCTTAATATCTTAATATTTTTCAAAGCATTTATTACTAAATGAAACTAATCACATTTTCCTATCAACTCATCATCTCCTCCCTCCAACAGAATATAAGCTTTCTGAGAATAGGGTACTAAGATATGTGTTATTCATTCCTGTGAGCTAAGAAGCTAAACCAGTACCAGATACAAAGTAGACAATAAATAGGTATAAAATAAAAGAATGAAAAGTGGAGGCTTTGGCAGCTGGTACACTGAGCATGGTTGAAGGAATTAGCCTTAAGGTAGAAATAAAGCATGTTTTTTCTTTGCTACCTTATTAGTGTAGATAATTTGGTAGATGAGGAAAGTAAGGAAATTTTAGAGATGCTTCTATGTACCCCCAATAGTTATGCCTCATTGCTTTAAGTTGCATGTGCCCAATTACTAAATTCATTGAGCATGAGAATTGATAAATTGCCCAGTCAGACTTGTAAGGTGTTCAAGTTGAGAAGGAGTCAAAAAGGATTAATATAAAATTTACATACAGTCCAAGCTTACAGAAGGATATTTGGCATTTTTCTTCGTTATGGTTTGCTTAGGAATGCATGTTGACATGTGAAGTAGAAGTCAAATATTGATGATTCTTTTTTGGTGCTATTAAAGAGTCTAGTTATATATTTGAAATAAATCTACCTAATGTTTTAAAATTCAGACCCTGTAGTTTTAAAAGGTTTTCAATGAACATTCTTAAAAAGTATTTTTTCCTTAAAAACTCAGCCATTCTTCATATCACTTACTTAACTAAGAATTGAAATATACTTTTCAAGATAAATGTCTTTAAAGAAATAGTAAGACATCACTCTTTCACAAAAAGCAATTTGAGCTGTGTTTGGACACCAAACATAATAAATCAATGTCTATCCCTTTCTCATTTTTTTTAAAAAAGTATATATTTTATGTATTTTGAGCACAAATGCAGGTCAATCTCCAGCAAGCATTCCATTAAATAATGCCAAACTGATGTTAATAAACATGTATAACTCAAATTATGTTAACTCTTTAATCACTCAAAAAAGGCTCTGCAACAAAGCCTTCTATTAAAAAATTATGGCTACATGCTTTTCATTTTAAATTTTATTTTGTGGGTGCCTGGGTGGCTCAGTCATTAAGCGTCTGCCTTTGGCTCAGGTCATGATCCTAGGTTCCTGGGATCGAGTCCCACATCAGGCTCCCTGCTCAGCGGGAAGCCTGCTTCTCCCTCTCCCTCTCCCCCTGCTTGTGTTCCCTCTCTCGCTGTGTCTCTCTCTGTCAAATAAATAAAATCTTTAAAAAAAAATCATTTTGTTACTTTTGAATAAAAGGTACATCTTTTGTTCATGATGACTCTATAAAATTTTATATTAATATAAAATCACTACCAAGAGTCTTACAATGTTCTAATATTTGAAAATAATTTCAAGTAGTTTCTATTTTTCCTAACAATCACCTTCCAGGTTGCTATTTATAAGTCCCTAATTCAGAAGACTCTCTGTGATGTTTGTTGATGTCTTATTTTAGCATTTGTTTTTCAGAATGTGCCACATTTAAGTTGAATTTGTGATTGTCTCTAGAATGATTCTTGTTTAACTTTTTATGATAGAATACTGCCTTGTTCCTTCATGCTTTCTATAAATATTTATCAAATCCCAACTGTGTACCAGGCATATTGTTCTAGATAATTGACATATATTATGGAAGAAAGCAGACTGGCATCTTCTTAGAGTTTTAATCTGGTTGGGACAGCCAGACAAAAATGAATATGAAACATAATAAACTGGTAAATTATACAATCTGTTAAAGACTAATAATTGCTCAAAGGAAAAAGGAAAAATAGAGCAGGGGATTTGAAATTAAACAGGACAAAAGAGATTTTCAGTTATTCTTCACTATAAACTACTCCAAAACTTAGTGGTTTAAAAGAATTTATTATTACCTTCTACAGTACCGTGTTTTAACTGGGCTCAGTTAGTTGGTTCTTGCTTGGGTTTCTCATGTGCTTGCAGAAAGATATTAGCCAAGGATCTTGTCTGGGCTAGAGGTCCAAGATGGCTCAGTCACATGGCCAGCAGCTGAAGTAAGGTGAGATTACTAACCAAAAGAGCCTATAGGTGGCCTCTTCATGTGACTCTGGCATCATAACATGGAGGCTGGACTCTGAGAGAGTGCTATCAGTGACCATCTTGAGAGCTAGTATTTCAAGAAGCCAAGACAGAAGCTGCAAAGCTTCCTCTGATTTAACATCTGATACATTCTATTAGTTATAAACAAGTCACAGGCTGGCCCAGACTCAAGGTGGGGAGGCTACACAAAGGTCATTGAAGGTCATCTTTAGAGACTGGTTATCATAAGAAGTTGTTGCAATTTTAAGTAAGATGATCAGGTTTATTAAAAAGTTAAGTGTTTAAAAAGGGGAGTGATTTAGGCAGGCAGATATCTGAAGAAAGATCCCTTTAAGCAGAAGGAACAGCCAGTGTAAATGCTTTAAGGCAAAACCATACTTACCAGGTTTAAGGAGTTAAAGAGAGCTGTAGTGGAGTGAGTGAAGGGAAAACTAGTAAAAGATGAGGGCAAATATTATGGGGGCCAGATCACTCAAAGCAAAAATCAACCACCAGATTAAGCACAATGATGGTCATTGGTGACTTGATAAGAAGTTCAGAAGGAATGAAGTCAGATTGGAAGAGGTTTAAAGGAGAAAATAAGTTATGTAAATGAAAGCATAAACAATCTTTCCAGAAGACAGACCTCGGAGTCTGAAGAGGCTAGTCTCTGTAGGATAGCATAGTGAAGGAAAGAGAACAGCAGGGAGAAAACTCCAGAAATTTGCACACATTTCCCCTTGAATATTCAGCTGGGTACTGATCAGCACATGTTTGTAAGGAAACAACCCAAGCCTATGAGAATAACCACCTGAAGGATTAGAGGAAACAATATTTGGAGTTCACAGAGGTCTGGGAATAGTAGGTGTTTTTCAGGCAAGGAAACTCATAATTCATGGGGAAAGGTGAGCAGAATAGAAAGATACTGCCTATGGAACAATAAAAGCCCAAAACCAAATAATGTTCTGTTTCTATGTAAGTTTAAAAACAGGACCCAAAAGAATCAAACTGTCTAAATAACTATTTCCCAGAATAAAGCTAAAGAATATTTATAGGATAACAAAAATATCCATGACCCAAAGGTAAAAATCATAATGCCTGGCGTACAATAAAAAATTACCAGATATGCAAAGAAGTAAGAAAATTTGAACCATAATGAAGAGAAAAACTTATCAGCCAAAAACAATCCAGAACTTGGTATTTAAATATATTCCAAAGATGTGTGTTTTTTTACATGTGTAAAGTAATAAGCATAACAATAATAACAGAAAGGTCAGAAGAAAAGAAATATAAGAGTGACATATTCTTACAAGCTGCTTACACTGTCTGTGATGTGGTACATCACTTAATATTACTTGAAGACAGAAACAATCACTAACATAACTAAAGAATCATAGCTAATTATCCAGCAATACACATAAAATGGAAGAAAAATGTTCAGTCCAAAAGAAGGCAGAGAAAGAGAGAAAAATACAAAGAATAAATATTAAGACAAACATAAAACAAGTAGCAAATAGTTGACTAATACTTAACTATGCCAATAATCACATTAAATGTATATAAACTCAGTATTCCCAATTAAAAGGCAAAGATTATCTGATTGGATAAGAAAGCAAGACTCAATTAGTTGCTGTCTTCAAGGAACCCACTTTAATGCAAAGATACAAATAAGTGAAAAATAAAACAATGGAAAACGGTATGCATGTTAACAATAAGCAAAAGAAAACTGGAGTAGCTATATTAGTATTAGACAAAATAGATTTCAGAGAAATAAATATTGCCAGAGATAAAGGATGTCATTATACAGGGGTACTGGAAAACTTTTGGGCTTGGATATGTTCATTATCTTGATTGCGGTAATAGTTGCATGGTAAATCCATCAAAATTATTAAACATTACATGTTTAATTAATTAATTTACATTAATATGTACTTTATATGTCAACTACATCTCAATCAATCTGTTGCCAAAGATCAATAAAGAAATAGATGGAAGAAGCAGTATGCTTTGATGCTAAGGAAATGATCCAATATAGATAGAAAAATGAATGGTAAAAGAGAGGAGAAAATTTCTGGAGTATGTCCTTGAGTAAGCTTGCTTTTTTGTAGTTTATTTAAAATTTTAAATCCACTTCCTTGTTCCCACTGACATCTCTTTATAGCCATTATCACCACTCTGTCCAGGCTATTATCATCTCTTTTTGTACTGCTTAAATCCTTTGCTCTGAGAATAAAAACAAAACTCCTAAAAATGGCCTTTAGGACTCCATGATCTGGTCCTCTTTACCTGTTGCTCCATCTTTTCTTCAGATTTGCTCTTATTCTCCCCTTTCATCTATACTAACCTCCTTACAGCCCTTATATTAGCTTTCTAATGCTGCTGTAACAAAGTACCACACATTGGATGGCTTATAACAACAGAAATGTATTGTTTCACAGTTCTGGAGTCCAGAAGTCCAAAATCAAGATGTTAGCAGGGTCATGTTCCCCCTGAAATGCCTGAGAAGGATGTGCTCTAGGATTCTCTCCGAGCATCTAGGAGCCTCAGGCATTCCCTGACTTAAATGGTGTCTTCTACCTGTGTCTCTTCACATAGTCTTCCCTCTGCACATCTGTGTCACATTTCCCCCTTTTATAAGGGCATCAGTCATATTGGATTAGAGCCTACTATAATAACCTCATTTCAACTTTGTTAAATCTGCAAAGCCCCTATATCCAAATAAGATCACATTCTTAGATACTGGGGATGTGGACTTTAGCATATTTTTGGGGGGTAACACAATTTAACCTGTAATGGTTTCTATGTTTATTGAACTCTATTTTGTCAATGGGCCTTCATGCAGCTCTTCTGCCTAGGCAGATCCTTTTCCTATTCTTTCCACCAATAACTGCTACCAATCCTTCAGATCTAAACTCAAGGGTCACCTCTTCAAGACTTCCTTCAATATGTCAAATCCCCCGATCACAGACTCATATAGTCTTGGAAACCCCTCCCTCATAACACTTGTTAGAGCTACAAATTTGCATTGTAAGACTACTGAAATATGTACATCTCCCTTCAGTAAACTGTTAAATCCATGAGTATAGATAATGTGTCTGTTTGCTTACCATTTTATCTCTATCACTTTGCAGAATACAGAGAACATAGTACATTATCAATAAATATTTGTTATAGAGTGGCTGCACCAGCTTGCATTCCCACCAACAGTGTAGGAGGGTTCCCCTTTCTCTGCATCCCCACCAACATCTGTCGTTTCCTGACATGTTAATTTTAGCCATTCTGACTGGTGTGAGGTGGTATCTCATGAGGTTTGGATTTGGATTTCCCTGATGCCAAGCGATGTTGAGCACTTTTTCATGTGTCTGTTGGCCATTTGGATGTCTTCTTTGGAAAAATGTCTGTTCATGTCTTCTGCCCATTTCTTGATTGGATCATTTGTTCTTTGGGTGTTGAGTTTGATAAATTCTTTATAGATTTTGGATACTAGCCCTTTATCTGATATGTCATTTGCAAATATCTTCTCCCATTCTGTCGGTTGTCTTTTGGTTTTGTTGACTGTTATGTTAATCACCTTACATTACATCATTAGTTTTTGATGTAGTGTTCCATGATTCATTGTTTGCATATAACACCCAGTGTTCCATTCAATACATGCTCTCTTTAATACCTATCACCAGGCTAACCCATCCCCCCACACCCCCAGAACCCTCAGTTTCTTTATCAGAGTCCATAGTCTCTCGTGGTTCGTCTCCCCCTCCGATTTTCCCCCCTTCATTTTTCCCTCCCTACTATCTTCTTTTTTTAACACATAATGTATTATTTGTTTCAGAGGTACAGGTCTGTGATTGAACAGTCTTACACAATTCACAGCACTCACCATAGCACATACCCTCCCCAATGTCTAGAGAAAGGGGAAACTTCCTACACTGTTGGTGGGAATGCAAGCTGGTGCAGCCACTCTGGAAAACAGTATGGAGGTTCCTCAAAAAGTTGAAACTAGAGCTACCCTATGACCCAGCAACTGCACTACTGGGTATTTACCCCAAAGATACAAATGTAGGGATCCAAAGGGGTATGTGCACCCCAATGTTTATAGCAGCAATGTCCACAATAGCCAAACTATGGAAAGAGCCAAGATGTCCATCAACAGATGAATGGATAAAGAAGATGTGGTACATATATATATACAATGGACTATTATGCAGCCATCAAAAGGAATGAAATCTTGCCATTTGCAACGATGTGGATGGAACTGGAGGGTATTATGCTGAGCAAAATAAGTCAATCAGAGAAAGACATGTATCATATGATCTCACTGATATGAGGAATTCTTAATCTCAGGAAACAAACTGAGGGTTGCTGGAAACATAATAAAAAATAAATAAATAAATAAATAAATAAATAAATAAATAAATGTTATATAATGAATAAGCTTATTTTTAATTAACTAAGTTGCTAGTTAATGATTTCAAGTAACACAAAAGCTTTAAAAGATATTTCTATTACTGCTGTAAGAGAACAGAAATATCATGAGGGCCTGGCAAATTAATCAATTGGTTAATTAATTATATAATTTAGGTAGAACTTTAAACAAGTTTTTCATTATATGATACTGCAGTAAGTTGGACATACAAAGTGGTCTATTTTCACTTTTCAAATTAAATCAATTTTGTTCAAATATGTGAATCAATATGAACGTTAAGTATAAAATCGATTCTGGAATGGTTTTCAATTGTCCCCTATATTTTCTGGTTGTGGCACATATTGAAATTAGTCTTGGCCATGGGTATGCGCTGATCTAGTTTTAATTAAAGATCTTACACATTTCTTTGCATACTGTCTGCCTTTAGTATAAACTTTAAAAAAAAAAAGACCTATACTATCTTATGTCTTAACTATGAATATGCATATACACCATATAACATACAAGTTAGGACCACATTTTAGTGCTATACCTGATTGATATTCTGAGCTTTATTAACAAGCAAATTTGGCTTAATTAATCTTTAATGAAATGCCAGTATTGACAGGATAACTTGAAGCTTTAACAAGCTTTTTTGTACTCTGCTAGATCTCAATATGATAGGCAATGCTGACAACTTTTATCAGCTATGAATTCAGTGTTGTCAGTCTGGAGTCAGGATGAATTTTTTTTATGTACTTACAAAAACACAAAATTGAAGAAAGAAGTTATGGTTAGAACAACACAGAATCCTTTCCTAGATTTGAAATTAGAATATTCTAAAATTTTCTATAAACTATATGTTAATCCTTACATATTTAGAAATATTTAAGGATTTTTTTTTCAAATTTTAAGAAAAAAATCAAACGAAAACTTTTCATAGTATGTTGCCCTAGTTTCTCAAAATGTAATATTGCTAAATATCTACCAAATCATGTATACATGCGTACAGGATCAGTAATAGTACATAATGAAGCTAAAAGGCCCTAAATTCTATACCTGAGATATGATTTGCATATGTATGGTCTTCACCTTTGAATTGAAAATAAGGTGATACAAGAATAAAATACATTTCAATGCGAAAAAATAAATATATAGAAAATAATTCACTGATTTCAATAAATTTTATAGTTAATGGCATATATGTATCTTTCAATGCACACTTTGCATGTGAAGTAGTAATTAGTTATTTAATTCAAACTTATATTTTATATCATGTCGCCTTATTAGGTAGTTTTTCTCCCCAGGAATAACTTTATTGTTTTAATTCTATGAGTTAAACTTATTTTTTTAATCAAAAGCTGTTTCCACTATAATAAAAAGTTTTACCTACACTTTATTTTTTTAATTTTAATGGCAATAACTGCCTTTATTTTTTATTACTGTGAATATTCAATACATTTTTTTTATTAACATATAATGTATTATTTGTTTCAGGGGTACAGTTCCATGATTCATCAGTCTTACAATTCATAGTGCTCACCATAGTACATACCCTCCCCAGTGTCCATCACCCAGCCATCCCATCCCTCCCACCCCCCTCCATTCCAGCAACCCTTAGTTTGTTTCCTGAGATTTAAGAGTCTCCCTCTCTGGTTTCATCTTGTTTCATTTTGTCTCCCTCTCTGGTTTCATCTTGTTTCATTTTTCCCTCCCTTCCCCTATGATCCTCTGTCTTGTTTCTCAAATTCCTTGTATCAGTGAGATCATATGATACTTGTCTTTCTCTGATTGACTTATTTCGCTAAACATAATACCCTCTAGTTCCATCCACGTCATTGCCTACACTTTAAACAACAAGTGAGCTCTTTGTAATATCACTAAAAGGATTATGAATTCATTATCGGGACTCACCATTCAGTTTGTGGCTTTAAGATGTTGATGTCACATTTAAACCAGTCTGTTTTTCTACTCCGTAATTCCATTAGATAAAACATAATAGCTATACTCAATTTCTTGTAAGCAGTTGAATCAAATAACCAAATGTAAAGAAATCAACAATATCACCATCATCATATGATTGAATGGGTTATGGGGGATAAAAAGAGCCATGAAACTTAATTCCTATCCTCCAGGGGTTATAATCTGGTTTGGAAAACAGACAAATACAACAAAACATATATGAATCCTAAAGGTTATTATTATCTTTTAAAATCTTGATCTCTTACCCAGTAATTTCAGTCTTTTATGTAGATGTAGAACTTTCCAGACAGCCATTTTCCCTTTTGTCAAGAGGTAGGGCAGATACATAACATAAAAATGAATTCAAGGTATTGCTTTGAGGACAATTCAGGAGGGATAGAGATTTGTTGAAACTGGTGTTTCATTAGGATTAGTTGGGCTGGACATTGGAGGGGATGGCAGAAAGACAGTCTGGAGGGGTCAGAGGACAGCTGTAACAGACCCACACTACAAGGAAAGGGGATTGGACCAGGGTAATTGTTATATATTTCAAAAGGAGAGATAAATATTAAGAAAGAAAAAAACATTTAGAGAAGGAGAGGCAGGGGGCAGGAGAAAAAGCAAAAAGGCAGGTGATTCACTAATTTGACTTGATGGATGAGATATTACAGTTTTATTTTCTGAAAGAGAAAACTGCAGAGGGGACCTGATTTAATGCTGTGAGGTATTTTGCTATGTACATTCTGAAAGGTCCTGCTTCCCGTACCTTTACTCACTAAGGAAATCTTTGCTCTCAGTATCTGCTCAATTGTTTAGCCATGTTTTATCATATATCCCCACATATACATTAGCTAAGGTTAAGTATAATCAGAGTGGATGCCTGTTTTATGTTACTCATAAACTTGCCATAAGCATATGACTTAGTCTGGTGTTAATGCCTCTGCAAGAATGCAAAAGTTTAAGATACATACCCTCTTAAGAATTTGAACCTGGAAGCACAGAAAGAGGTTGCCTATTGTTAGCAGGCTTTAGAGCTAAACAGTCAAGTACATCCCATGTGGAGGAAAGTAGCTCCTCTAAGGAGCATCCAAGATTATTAGGAAGAGGTAGAGTCAACAGAGAGAGCAAACATCAGAAACACATAGCTGAGCAGATAGCTAATCCATGAAAAAGGGAAAGAGAGACCATCTTTCAAGAACACAGAATACAAATTTGGTTCCTGTTGTCTTGCTATAATTCTGGGCCTTGGATTTCCTGAGTCTCTGTTTTGCCTTTATAATAAAACACCATTTTTTAAACTACCAGAGAGGTATTTGTTCCTCATAAACAGAAGACGACGTGGTGCCACTTTGTATCATAGAGCCTAAAACTAAGGCCTGATACCATGTGCTGTCATGCCATCTGGTAAAACTGGGAAGGTCTTGAACGGCCTACTTGCAAACACCCCTCCCAACTCTGCTCCCCTGAATAAGGTATTCTAGCCAAACAAATCTTATCAAAGGGATAAGTACAGTTTCTGCTTAGCCCTGAGTCATGGGTTTCAGTTCCCTGTTAGCTATTCAAAGAAGCCAACCACATCCTCCCTTGGGAACCAGGGGTCACCTACCCTCTTAACATTATAAAACCTGCCTTCCACAGCCCCTGTTAGTTCACTCTGTTCCAGATTACAACCCCCATGTGGCCTGAAATGGTATGCTTTGCCCTCCTCCCTAGGCTATGAGTTTATGTGCTAATTTGCTATGGATCTCAGGTAGGTGTCATGTCTTTGGCCATCTTCATAATCCAAGTGAGAATCCCTTTCTCACCAAGGATTAAAACCTTTAGTGTATGTATCTAAACACTATAGGCTTGGTGTATTAGGGCCCTCCCATTTAGACTATTTAAAATTTTTTTATTTTTTAACAAGCACTTACTCGTTAAAAAAAAACAATTTTTAAATAGTCTATATTTCTCTAATACCCTTATCACATTCATTTACAGATGTTAGATCTAAGTAACATAAAGCCATAGAATTAATGGATAGTCTGTCTAGCCAAGGTAACTTTACATTTTCATCATAGATAAAATGGCTAACACATAAATCACTGGACAGTGACTTGTGAAATATAGTTGGGACAAAAGATTTAGAAAGTGAAAAAGGTTCTCCACTGATACTTTTTAAACTTATTTATAGCTTCAATGCCATCTGGTAAGTGTGAAAAAGGAAATTAAGGCAAAATTACAATTGTTCTTAGTATCAGGACTAATGATGAATTTTAAATCAAACTGTACTATTTATTTGGCTGATTTTACTTTCTGGAGTACTAGATTTGCAGGCGGTAGCAAGACTACAAAAGAATATAAATTTTCAATTACTACCTGGTTCTTGACAAAAGCAATTCAAATTCTGAGAGAAAGCAAACAAACAAACAAATTGTAAGTAAAGAATGTTTCTTGTAAAATTTCCAGTAAAAACAATTTTTGATGATTATAGTGTGTAGATAGTATTAAGGAAACCTATAAATCTGTTTTATGTCACAGAACTTCAGGCTAAGCTTAAATGGATATTTAGATCTACGTTAAAAATGGAGGCACCCCCAGGTATCCATTTTCAAAAGCTTATTTGCATCCAGGAAAAGTGTCCTTCATTCAGGAGGACTAAAGAGGATGTTTGATGCATGCCTGCAAGCAGGGAGCCAGGAAGTAAGAAAAGGAAATAGCAGTAGACAGAAAGGCGCACATTTCCCAGTGCAGCCTCTGCCTAAACCTCACCAGAGCCCTGCTAGAGGGTGGTTGTAGGGAAAAGAACTGCCTTATGCGCGTTGTCATAAACGGATCGGATTTGAAGAATTGATGAGTAGTGTGTCCCTGCCCATTTCTGTGTTACAAACAGTAGGGCTCTGGTGAGGTTAAACCAAAAGGCAATGCTGCCAGTGACAATCTTTCTGTTTTGCAGCTCTGGGAGCCAAAAGACAGAACCATAGGCAGAAAACAGTGTTCTCTCTGGGTGGCTCTGGAACAGTGACTGGGCACTGACCTCAAGTGACACTGAGGTTGTGTAAGGTCTGGACAATTTTAGATTATACTGACTAATAATTTTAGATTATAATGACTTATAAGAATGATTATCACATCTTATTTGCTCCAAAATCTAATCATAAAAGAATCAAGGCTGTTGTCTTAGAGAATTGGATGAAATTTCAAACTATAAAATACTATAACTACAAAGTTATAACATTTGGACTGATACAGAGTTTATTATTATTATTATTATTACGATTATTATTATTTGATTGAATTTCCCTGTTCTGAAATACACATAGTAAATTAAGTTTGTTTAAGTTTTATAATACTTCCTAGGTAAAAACAAATATTACATACTTTTAAAATAATGAATATGAATAACTTTAGAAATCTTAAGAAACAGGGACAATTTAATAAAATAATTTTTAAAATATCTCTATTCATTAATGACACTTGTAACTGTTAAATATGAAAGCTATGGGCATTTTATATAGAATGTACTATAACATTTGAGACTCTTTTTCACTTTTCCAATAATTCAACACCTTGGGGTAGAATGACTATTTCTTTTGAAGTCATACGTATTTTTCAACTCCCCTTTTCTTTCCTTGATTTGTTGTTTTGTAACAAATTAGTTTTAATATAATATTAATCCAGGCCTATCACAAAATTTCAAAATTTAATGAAATGTATAAAGTAGCCATTGCACTTCCTAGTAGGAACCACTGTTGACAATTTGGTGAATAATTTTCAAGACCTTCCCTGCATATATATATATAAAATAAATAGTGTCCTTATCTGTGTATGAGCATAGTTTTGTATACACTTGATATTAAACTGTGTACCCTCCTCTGCAATATGCTTTTTTTCCCCCACACTGAACAATATTGTGGATCATAAGCTGGTATGTGTACATCCTTCCTTTTCTCAACTAGGTGATATTTCACTACATGGAAGTATCATAATTTATTTTTTCCAATCTCTTATTAATGGAAACTTAGATTTCATCCATTCTAATATCTAGACCCAATAATTATATGTTAAAGTGAACCTGAAATTGAAAATGTATTGGCAGAACAAGTTTCTCTGTCTACAGTAACATTATAATGACCATACATTTAATTAGTCTGAAAAGTAACTTTTGTAAAATTTTTTTTCTAATTCTAGAAATATAACTTCCTATTTTTAAAATACCTCTTTAACAATTGCTAGTTTCTATGGTATTAGTAAAATACAATTACAGATGAAGATCATAAAAGACTGTACTAGTCAGATAATTTCATGAGTGTGTTGATATTTGCATCCTTACACAATGGATGAGTTTGAATATAAAAGAAAAGAGTGTTTGATTGTAAAAGAAAAGAAATTGAATATTTCACAAAACAAGTATGTATATGACCACTATTGGTAAAGGCAAAAAGTGGCAAAACTCTGAAATCTGAGAAAGAGGAAACAAAAGAGCAAGTTATAGACCTAATCATTGATGAGAATCAGTCATTTGGAAGAGTCTTATTGTGAGGTGGGCAGATGATGCTTTAATTCTTAAATATATTGAAGTGAGGCAATAGTTAGACAGCAATGTAAGTATTTTCCAAGGAATTGGAAATATGATTAGGATTAGGTATTATAGGGTGAGGAGATATAAAAATGCATGCTATGAGAATAGACAATAGGATAGAAAAGCAAAGAGAGCTCTAGTAGAATAGCTGCAGGCAATCAATAAGATGACACAGGGAATCTAAAAAATGGGAGCAAAAGAATAATACAAGAAAAACAAATGTAGTGTTAGAGATTCCAAGGAAGAAAGTCTTAACCTAAGAAGAGTTAATTGTCAAACGGTTAAAAAAAAAAAAAAGTTAAAAGAAAAAGGGAAAAAGAGAGAGAGAGAGATGAAAGAAGCATTTATTCTATCGGGAGCAAATATATTTAAATTATAATAAGGATTGAGTGAGAAAAAGAAGGGAATTCTAGACCAGGGCACAGCATGATAATAATAGGCTCCTGGAAGCAAAAGGAAAACCATAAAGGGAAATGAAAAATAGAGTGATTCAACAGATTCAGAAATTGATGTTGAATACCTCCTCACAACATCTAGGAAGCCATTCCTTCCTATAGTCCTTTAACTGTCCCTCCACATTACTGAGTTCCATTTCATACATTAGTTTCTCAAAGGGAAAAGCCCATATATGTCTAAATTGTTTTCAGTCACTTAATATTTTATGTGCTGCTCATCTATAATAAATGGTTTTGGATAAAAGGTGATAATATTTGATCCACAGTGATCTTAATCAAAACTGGGCTCAGGTGTTGGATCTGCACTCATTTGCTTATGACCCATCAGTGACATCAGTGATGTCCTAGGGATGACACTAAACAGTTCTCTTCAGCTCACAGCCTGTCTAAATGAATATGCCTTACTCACGGTTCTGCAGAGATCTGGCATCCTTGCAGCACCCCGGCCATAACTTAGTACTTCAAGAGTGGGGTGGCTAATTCAAGACCATCTAAATTTAGAGAGCGTGATGGTTAATTATATGTGTCAATTTGACTGGATCCTGAGGTGCCCAGATATCTGGCTAAACATTATTTCTGGCTGTGTCTGTGAGGGTGTTTCCAGACAAGATTAACACTGGAGTCCATAAACTCAGTAAAACAGATTGTACTCCCCAATGTGGGTGGGCATCATCTAATCCACTGAGGACATGAATAGCACAAAAGGCAGAGGAAAGGAGAATTTGCCTCTTCTGCTTGAGTGCCTGTGTTGGGAAATTGCTCTTCTCTCGCCATCAGCTCACCTGGTTTTCAGACCTTCAAACTTAGACTGAACTACACCTCTGATTTCCTGGATCTCCAGCTTGCAGACAACAGACTGGGACTTCTCAGCCTCCATAATCACATGAGTCAATCCTTCACTGTATAAATGAAAGAGTGGACAGAGAAAGAAATCTTATGGAGGAGATGACAGGGAATGGGAGGCAGCAGAAACCAGGGAGAGAAACCATGTTTCCAGGAAAGAGGTGGTAAAACCAGCAGCTCCAAAAAGTCTTGATTACTATTCTAATCTCCACCCCAATACTGTGTTTCTTCCCTAGAACAAGGTTTCTTGCTCCAAGAGTCCTTTGAGAAACCTTGGCTCCTTACAATCAACTAACATCTCTGGAGATGAAAGGGCTACATTGGACCACCACTTCCTGAACCTCCAAGACCTCCAAGAGTCATATACCACCTTCAGAATGGCTACCATAGCCCAGCTCCAACTGTCCTATATTTTCCTTAATGTCCTCTTTAAAATGACTTACTTTTGCATTTATATTATTTAGCTTTATCTTAAACAATGTCAATAAAGCTTTTCTTTTTAAATAAATAGTCATACTTTTCTAGTATGTTAAAATAAAGACACAATTATCAAAATGAAGACTATCCCATGTCCCCTACCCCTTAAAATTATTTTATGTAATTTGGGGCCTCTTTCAATTTGACAATAATCTAGGAATTGATCATGAATGATACCACTGAATCATTTTCATAGTTGTTTTCGTAATTCAAGACACTTTGTAGTGGTGGTTCCTAATTTGTAGGGCCACCTTCTGGAAATAATTGGAGAAACAACTCTGACATCCTTTGGTTTATCACATGAGAATTACCTATATTTTTGTCTTGAAATTCTAATTTTGCTTTTGTTTTTTAGTGGCTTACATTTTGCTTGCTGATTTGAGACATTCCAAAATGAACCCTAACATTTTAAAATATTGCAAACACATTAAAAACTAAAAGTAACACAGACAAGAGAGAAGTTTTATATTTGCATGCATAGGGTGAACAAATTAGTGCTCCGACGATCAATCTGCAGTAGAGTTAGCTTTGGAATATTAATGTATATATTATCAGTATGCGAAAAGTCTCTCTTATTTTTCCTAGGACACATAAAGCATACTAAATAGTTAAACTCAAGAAGAAAAACTTTGATTTCAACGAGCTAAATATCATTGGAAAAATATCCTTTTAGAAAAAAACCACAGTAATTAAAAACAAAAAAAATGACCCTCTCCTCAAATTCTAGAGTATATAAGTATGATATAACAATTTGTGAGAGATATTACTTTTGTGACATGAAGCAAATTATTAGTATTAATTTAAAAAATTACTTACCAATAATGAAATCACTCTATGCAACACATGATTACCTGTTCAACAATCATTTTCAGATAAATTTTAAGAATTAGAGAAAACACATCTGCCAAATGAAAAGTAAGGAATCTAATTTTCACAGATTCCTAAACCTAATCAACCAGGAGGAAGGCAGAACAAAATCAGATGTTGCTAAGTAAAGGCTGGTTTCCTCAAGTTGCACCCAGGAACATAAGAATCACTAAGTTTCTAATAATGCACAATTTCTTTTGTGGGAGGTGGGCATGAAAGATGGGAAGCAAGTGAGAGATTCATGGGGCAATGGTGTCTGCAGGGAGAAGCATTCTGCGCTAATAAGCTACTCCCTGGAGTTAAGAAATCCAGTTTCTTTTCATTCCAACAGAATACCTCTCATTAGACTCCGGGGCTTTTCACTCCTAATCTGAAAACCACTAGGACCAGTAGAGGATTTATGTTGTCCTATATTGAGAAATACAAAGTTTGGGGAGTTTTCAGCACCTTTTTCTTCTTCATTTATTTTGTTCATAAAAAAGGCTCAGCAGAACATTTATTTGGTGTTACCAAACATCACAGAATTTTGTGCTTAACTGTTAGTTTTCTATTTGTGGATATTTCTGAAAACTCATTTTTGTTAAAAATGAAAAAAGGATTTCTGCAGACTTCTCAATAGCTAAACTAAGATAAATGATGTTTTTCTTAGAGGCTGCCTTAGAGGGAATACCACAGCCAAAACAACGTCTTGTGACAAGAGCAGTAATAAGAATTTGAAATTTTTACTCTTCTATCCCAAAGCTCGAACTTTAATAGGCATGTAGCTTTGGTAATATGCTACTAATATGAATCACAGTTTTCTTAAAGAAAACAAGATCAGGTTAAGGCAAATAGAATATTCACGTCATATCTATGAGTTAAGAATGCCACTGGGAAAGATTCCCAACTCCAGTTTAAAAATGTGAAAACAAATCCCCATCCAAACACAATCAAACAGATTTTAACAATTTTTCTCAGCTAATACCTCCAAACAAGAAAATATGCAACTCGTAAGTGTTTTAAACTGTTAAGCAAGATGCAAAATTTGCATTTTAATATAATAACAAAAGTTATGGGCTATCTTCCAAAGAGACTTTTTTTAACATATATTTCTCACAAAATGTGCATTAATAATGCAATGTGCTATCCAAAGAGCTATTCTAAATATTAATTACACAAGAGTAAATGAAAATATACCACTCTAAAGATTTAGTAGAATCCAATCTGTAAATAAAATTGTGTTGCCTAGCTTTAATTAAGACATTACACACTAATTTTCCTTAGATGCTCATGATCATAATTATTGCATGCATGGATGAGTTCCTGAATTATTTTAATAGAATTTAGCATGTGTCCTTGTGTCTCTAAAGCCAATAGTGTGTGAATTAAAAAAAAAGGAAAGCACCCAAATCAATACTAAAACATAGAAAATTAAATATGGATAAGATGTGTTTTTCTAAAAATAGGATTTTTAATTAAATATGTTCAATTATACTTATATAAAATTAATTATATGTGCTACCCTATCTATGTAGCTCACCACACTTTGGAAAAAAATTAAAGAAATAATTTTGTAAAAATAGAAAAAATAATACCCACTGACCACATTTCTTTTCATCCCTAATATGTGAGGCATGATTTGCTAATATTTATTGCTTTATTCAGCATATAAAGATTTCTCCTTTACCCTTTCTACTTGTATTTCCTATAACTTAGTTTTAGTAAGATGACACTTAAGATGATAAAGAACTACTAAATTGTCAATGTCCTTGACTTTGTAGTTCTATCACTTTATTCTTTATTGTATCTAAGACAGGTACTTAGAATACAGTTTTCCTACCTTTCTATTAAAACTATGGCTTGCTGAATATTAGATGAGAGGGCTGTCTTAGAAATCACTTAGTTTACCCAAGTCACTTTACAAATGAAGAACCTGAAGAGCCAAGAATTGGACTTGCCCAATTTCCCAGAGCATCTGTGAGAACCTGGTTTGGATTTGGGTCTCTGAGACCTCATGACTCCCAGGGTAGTTCACCCTTTACAGCTCTGTTTCAAAACTTCTCCTGGATTCCCTCAGTACTATATTATATTATATTATATTATATTATATTATATTATATTATATTATATTATACCCAATATCTGGCTCACATCATGAATTCCCATGGTTCAACTCTGTTACTGACAAAAAAATATTATTAATCTATCCAGATTTATTTCTACATTTTATTCTTTTAAATCGCTTTTTCTTTTTTTTAAGATTTTATTTATTTATTTGAGAGGGTGAGAGAGAGAGAGAGAGGGAGAGGGAGAGGGAGAGCATGCACAAGTGGGGAGGAGGGCAGAGAAGAGGGAGAAATGGACTCCACACTGAGCTCAGAGCCCAATGCGGAGTTCGATTCCAGGACCCTGAGATCATGAGCTCAGCTGAAGGCAGCCGCTTAACTGGCTGAGCCACCCAGCTGCCCCTTAAATCACTTTTGCTATGAGAAATCTAAAACTAGATGCTCAAAAATGAAAAGAATATGACCATGAGAGAGCAATTAACCTTTTCTCCATTGCCTTCCTCATTCATTATCTTCATCCTAACAGGCAAGGGATCTTGGAGTACATTAATGCATTTCTGCAATTTTACAGAAATGTATTAGGCAACCAGACTAAGGTGCTTCATTGTATCCACCTTTCCACTCCATCATAACTGCCACTCTCCTAGAACATGGATATGTCTCTTTACAACCAGCCCCCCATGCTTTCCCTTCTGCTGGCTTGCTTTCCTGAGCTATTGAACCACATAGCCATGCCTCAGTGTGACTCTTAGTTTCTTCTTCTTCTATTAACCACTCCAAACCCTCTGTTATATTTATAAATAAAAGACACTTGAATTTCCATGAAATTAATATCAGTGGACCTTATTTTCTGCTCTCTGAACTATACAGGTATATAGTTCAGAGTGGGTGAGGGCAAAGTTCTATAAACATATTAAATGGACATTAGTAAGGACCAAAATAATATAAAAGTGAAAGCAGACTCCATATTGGGATATTGGTGTTAGGCAAAGTTTGAAGTACCTGTATAAACTTGAATCATGCATTTCTGTGAGTTCTCAGTTTTTGTAAGACTGAGCATGTAGGTGGCATAACTATTACCACTAGAGATGTTTTTTTTCAGTACCAGAGTTTTGCTCCCAGTTAAGAAACATGAGACTAAATAGCATGAATCCAAACGGTAAGTTGGTAACGGAGAGATAGCCAAATGATTAAACACAAATAAAAGGGAACAGGTCCCAAAATAAATTTATGGTATCAGGCTATACTTTACTGAAACAGACTTGAAAGAATGAAGCCACATTCCTCCATGATAAATGTTGTTTTTAACATATAGGTGGCTTTGTAGTGATAATTGCTATAACTGTTCAAATAAAACAAGTAGGAAAAGATAGAAGTTCTATCATAACAAAAATAAAGACTATAAAAATATAGTTTTGAAATCATTTTAGTTGTGGTAAACTAAATTTCCAACAGTGGATTTTTAGATCTGATCCCCAAATAGGAAGATGTCCAATAGCCTAGTACTTAAGGGACCTGGATAAAGGACACAGTTGTTATTAAATGTGATATGCTTATCACATATGCTTATGCCAGAGAGATCACCAAGAACAGAATAAAAATAAACAAGAAATGGGGTGTCTGTGTGGCTCAGTCGGTTAAGCATCTGCTTTTAGCTCAGGTTGTGATCGCAAGGTCCTGGGATCTCTGCATGAGCTCCCTGCTCAGTGGGGAATCTGCTTCTCCCTCTCCCTCTGGCCCCACAGCCGCTTGTGCTCTCTCTCTCTCTCTCAAATAAATAAATAAAATCTTTTAAAAAAATAAATAGGGGTGCCAGTTAGTTAAGCGTCTGCCTTTGGCTCAGGTCATGATCTCAGGGTCCTGGGATCAAGCTCCTCATCAGGGTTCCTGTTCAGTGGGGAGTCTGCTTCTCCCTCTCCTTCTCTCTCTCTACCCACCTCCGTGCATATGCGTGCTCCCTCTCTCTCTCTCAAATAAATAAATAAATAATAATAAATAAATAAACAAGAAACAAAAACACATAGACCTGTTGCTGAAACAAGTATGCTACATTCCATGAAGGAATGCATTTTTGAAATGTAAATTTCAATTTGAAAAGCAACACTAAATTCATCTGCAAAGCCAGTACAAGTCACTGGGAGATAAAAAGATGTATTCCTACTTTCAAAAGCTCTGTGTGCAATAAACTAAGTCATGTAATCAACTCCCTATAGTACAAAGCATAATGAAATAATTGCTCAACTGTGGTAAAAGAATGTACACGAGTGCTCAGGGAAAGGAAAAGTGCAGTATGTACTAGGCAGGGTGGGGGCCATCAGGAAAGCACCAAGGAGATTCTAACACTACTACTGAATTTTATAGGATGCAAAGGATGTAAAAAAACTAGAAGAGCAGAGCTAATAGGTAACTGTAAGGCAACAGTAATTTCAAACTGCACTTGCCCCAATCTAAACTCTTGATTACCTCGTATCCTTCCCTCAAAATGTTATTTGAATAGTCATCATGATTTCAATAAATGACATCTACCAAGTTGACCAAGTTAGAAGAACCTTTCAAAAATTCATCACTAAATCCTATTAATTCTACTTTCTAAAACAAATTTTATCCATCCACCTCTCACTATTCTTACTTTAGTCAAGTTTGGACTGCTACCCTAGCTTATAACTGGTCTGTCTACCTGCTTCCCATTTTGCCCCCTCTTATTCACTCACACAACAGCAAAAGTAATATCATAAAGTGAAAATCAAACAATGTGATGCTCATGCTTAAAACCTTTGGTGCCTTTCCACTTGACTTTGAATGAATCAAATTTCCATAATATGGACTAGCTGTCCTGACCCTTCTCTGCATTCCAACATGATTTCTCACCATTTTCCCCATTGATCATGATGGTCCAAATAAACTTCTTTCTATTTCTTGAACGAACTTGAGTTCTTCCCTATCTTAGGACTTTTAACACTTGATTTTTGTTTTTTTTTTTCACTAGGAATACTTTTTTCCCTAACTCTCCTTGACTGGAGCCTCCTCCCTCTTAATACTAAAACAGTATTTTCTCAGAGTCCTAGAACCAACCAAATTCTAGTGATTATCCTACTTTTTCATTATCTGCAACACTTTTTTTTTTTCTTTCATGGAAATGTGTAATTACAGTATACATTTTTTGGATATTGGATTCATTAATGTTCTTCAACATCACTGTATTACATGTCTTTTTTTCTATATTTGCTTCCCTGATGTTTACTACAATACATAAAAATATTTGAAGAATGAAAGAGTAAATAGATTAATAAACACTAACACATCTACCTCTGAGATATCTATGTATATCTTAATTATTAACAGATAAGTCTTGTTGGGGAATATTCACAGGACTCAGTCTTAGAGAAACAACTGGAAGGGTGGTGGAAATACATCAGTCTGAGGCAATAAGGACCACATCAGTAGCTTCCTCATTTTCCCCACTCAAAAATAACATCCTGTCCCATCAGATCATTGGTGGAAACTAGAAAACAGGATAGTTTACCAGCCCTGTGGTAGATGATTTTTAAGAAATGGGAGTAGAAAGAAACTTTGTGCACTAACTAAAGTACACTTCCTTAATCACTAAAGACTTCCTGCAGATAGGAATAAAAAAAAAAAAAATACCATCTATTACTCAGGGCTGGATTCACAAGCATACAACTAGCACACTCACACAGAGTCCCATATTCGGGAGAGAGCCCTGTTAATGCTCTATGTTTGTCATCTTCAAATTCTTTATAATGTTATCTTTGAATTTTTGTTTTGCAACTAAAGTCTGATAGGATGAAAATACATGCAAGAAGCTTGGAGCCTTGGTTCTCACGCAGTGCTGACTCCAGCTGCCAACCTTCCCGGCTCAGCCTGCTCACCCTCAGAGCTCCAGGCCCCACCCAACATCCCTCCCATTTCCTAATCAGCAACCAAGGTCACTTTCTGCACCATTAATAAAAATCTTTAAAATCACAATGATGATGTTTATGTTTTTTTCATTTTATGAAAAAGATCATTCTCCAGTTTGGTGTCCATTTGAGTAAACCCATTAGAAGTTTCTAATATTGAAAAACACAACTGATACAGTGCTTAGTGGAAGAATCTCAATCATCCAATTAGTTATAGCCTACTGTTATTGCCAACTATTTTTATTTGGTTACACAAAGTAATATTTACACATGTCCAGGTGAATTTAATTACATTAATAAATTCTTACCTTTAGTCTTGCAAATTTTTATTTTTTATGTATGATTTGAATATTTTAATTTTTATTACAATAAAAGTAAACTGTATGGAATAAATGACAGTTGCAGAGCAGTTATGCAGATAAAGAAAACGGTATTTTGAGCATGGCGAGTGTTGTTTTTGAAGCCTGAAAATAAATATCTTAATTCTCAGGGTACCATCTTTGTTCTGATCTTCATTTCAGTCTAACTGAATGATTTCCTATTCCATAAACTTGCCATGCAATTCTGTTTTTCTTCTATTCTTGATGTTGAGAAATTCTTCCTTCCCCATCACTTCATTCCCTATCACTGTTTGTCAATTAACATAATTGCCTTGAACTTCCCAATTGTCCCCTGGTAAGATTTAGAAAGTGTAGGGTGGGGAGAGGGGAGAAAGATATCCAAAAGTTCAAAATTAAAACAAGAACGAAAATCTGAGTAATAGTCATTTTGTATAACTTTTTTTCATGAATTATTCTCCTATATTAGGTTGGATTTTTAAGATTTTACTAATTACTCCAATTTTTATATATGACAGCAAAGTTTAGTAGAAAGAACAATGAAATGGTGAAGAAAGAAGTTTGAATTCCAGTCCTACCACACCTATGTTGTGTGAATTTGGATAAAACAGTTAACCTCTGTGGTCCTATTTATTCATCTGTAAAATGAAGTGAATCTGCTGATATCTAAAATCTCTTCCAGCTCAAAAATAATTTGGCTTTCAAACAGTTACTAAACAAATTAGCTTTTCCAGATCTTTCCATTTTACTGTATCGTGCAGAATCTCAATAGGCACTGCCAAGTAATGCTAAGTGTGGCGGTAGTGCATGGATTCTTCAAGCAGAGGGAGCTGCATGCAGATGGGAACCTGCACTTATCATCTGAGTGAAATAAGGTGTTCCACATTTCCCAAAACCTCAGTTTCCTATTTCATAAATGGAGAATCACAATATCAATCTCACGAATTTATCATGGGGATTAAACCAAAGAACTTCATGAAGCCCTTACCTTAGTTATCCATCACAAAATAAAATTTTAATAAATATCGCTCTCATACTCACTCTTCTTCCTTAACCCAGTAAACAGAAAAACCAAATAGACCTAGTGGGCATTTGAGACAAGTATTTAGTTTTTTCATGTATGACTTAAAATGTTCAGCAAGGAAACAAAAAACCTGGTCATCTTGAAAAGAAAGTTTTCCTCTGAAAAGGCAGAAAATAAAGACATTTCAAAAAGTAAAAATTCAATTGGCTCCACCAGGAAGAAAGAACAGTAATACTTTAAGAAGGGTACATTGTGGAATTAAACTACCTGAATAAGACTTCTGCTTCACTATTTACTGACTGGGTGAACTTGGATGAGTTATTTAGCATATCTATTCCTCAGCTTCTACATCTATAAAATGGAATTAGTTTTCTCTTCTTATATACATATGAGAAGATGTAGAAAGCACTCATCAATTAGTAACAATTTTTATTATTAAAAAAGAGGCAAAAAATCTTGTATGTAACTAATTATACTTTTGAGGAAGAAATTATTACATAGTAATTTTATTACAAATGGGGAGAATATAGTATTGTACTAACTTCACATTTTCTTATGACTGATCAAGAAAGAAAAATTTAATTATAGGTGACTATAGCAACAAGAAACTTGAGACCTCCCTGAAGCAAACAAAGTAGTCTACTTCCTGGGGAAAAAAAATTAGGTATTTGGGATTTATTTTTGTTTTGTCAAGTTAATTTGTCTTATGGAATATGTAGAAAGAAATCTTCATAATATTATTAGTGATTCTATATTTATAAATTTGCCTACTCACTAACAACTTTTTGTAGCCCTCAAATCAATACCCTTGGTGCTTTCATGGTAATTCATGGACCTTCTAAGAACAGCAAAAATTTTAAATCACCCAACCCACATACTCCCAGCTGAAGTTCAACAAGGTAACACTTTGCCTCCTTATTCAGTTCTAATACTGTAAACAAATGTTCTTTTCATAAACTTTATAATGCCACACTTATTACATAGTTTTGCTTTTTGTTGGTGATTTCCCTGTTTTAAATGGTTCAATTTCAGCTTCCAGGCATAGTGACGAAGCGCTGGCTAGTGGTTCCTATGTGCAAGAAGGCTATAACGTGCCTTACAGAGAAAATATGTGTATTAGATAAGCTTCAACTAGGCAAGAGTTATAGTGTTGCTGACAGTGAGTTAACAAATCAACCATCTATATTAAATAAGATGATTTCTTTAAATAGAAACACACATAAATAAGGTTACGTATTGATCAGTTGATGAAAATGTGACCAGAGGCTCTCAGGAACATAACCCAGTATTTCCCCTAGGAACAACAGCTCAGTATTCACTAATTCAGTATTCACAGCAACTCTATAGAACATAATTATGATGGATATGGAGAATTAACTGTATAGGCATTCTCACACCAAGTTAATAGAAATTTAAAATGTAAAACCTTTCTTGTGGAAAAGAAAGGCCTAAAGTCAACATATCTTTTCTTGTGGAAAAGAAAGGCTAAAGTCAACATATCTTTCACCCTTAATGTAAGGACATAATCTAGATGTGTTCCCAGTTTTATATATATATTCCCAGTTTTATATATATATATATATATATATATATCCATCATGGAATAGTTTATAACAGCTAAGAAAGTAGAACCAACTAATAATAAATTCATGGGTAAATTAGCCATACGGTGAAATAATATGCCACCATAACTTAGCTTCAAATTAGAAAGCTAATGGAAACATAACATATGTTCCTCAAACTCAATTTAAATTACAGTAAAAAGGTTTAAAAAATTAATCAATATCAGAACTAAGTGTAGAAAACAGCATCATCAGGGACCTGGAAATTTTTATAAGTTTTTAGAAGCTGAAACATGGAAAGGGAAATATTGTAATATTTAAAGAGAAGCCATAGCATAGGAAATATTGTGCAAAACATCTGAGATGCTTCAAAATCAGAGTCCACAGCCCCAGATGGCAGCCAAGATGACATATATAAATTTGTAAATAGGAAAATAAAATGGAATAAATATCAGAATTTTAAAGACATAGAAAAGATAAAAGAATTAAAGAGACTGGGAGAACCTACTCAAAAGGATCTATATATACATATAGAGACCCTTCGGCTCAGGTGATGATCCCAGGTTCCTGGGATGGAGCCCTGTGTTGGGCTCCCTGCTCAGCAGGGAGCCTACTTCTCCCTCTCCCTCTGCTGCTTCCCCTGCTTGTGTGTGCGTGCTTTCTCTAATAAATAAATAAAATCCTTTTTAAAAAAGAAGAATCTTGAGATGAGGAGATAATCCCGGAGTACCTGGATGAGCTCAGTATAATCACAAGACTCCTTAAAAAAGGAGGCTGAGGGGTTAGTGATGGAGGATGTGACAACAGAAGTAGAGGGAGAAAAGGCAATATGACGCGGGGCTATGACTCAAGGAATGAGGAGAACCTCTAAAAACTCTAAGGCAAGGAAACAAATTCTCCCTAGAGCCTCCAGAAGGAACCGGCCCTGCCAACACCACGATTTATTAGCCCACTGAGATTGATTTTAGACTTCTGACTTCCATAAATGTAAGGCCATAAATTTTTATTGTTCTAAGCTACTAAGATTGAAGTAATTTGTTGTGATGGCAATAAAAAACTGATACAATATGTATGCCATAAATAGAATTTAACTTCCTATTTTTTTCCATCACCATAACATCATGAACCTTTTTTTATGCCATTAAAATTTTTGCACACACTATTTTTATGGCTTGAATAGTAGCCCGTCAAATGTATGAACCATTATTCTCTTAAACAGCTCTGTAGCTTTAGACATTTTGGTTGTTGTTAGCTTTTATTTAAAAAATAAAAATAATTCACATTTTTATTAATAAATCCGTATCAAAATGTTTTAATGTTTCTTGTGTAAGGTCGTCAGAATGCAATTGTTGGGTCAACAAGATGTTTTTTATGATTCTTTGTACATATATTATAAATTGCTTTCCATAAAAGTTTACTAATCTCAACGTAAGAGTGTTTGAGAGCACCAATTTCACTAGGTTTAAAATAATAAAAGCCTTGATCTCATTTAAAAAAATATGACCTAATTTTATATATGAAATGCATCAGTTTAATTTACTTTGGTTACTATCTTTAAACATTACTTACTCTTTAACTTATTTGAAAAGCAAAGATTGTCAAATACTATCATATTAACACAATTTTTATATGTTCTTATATACCTAAATTGACTCTATCTATAAAAACTTAAGACCATACTTGATAAAAAAAAATTATGGGAGCTATAGTCATAGTATACAGGAGAAATTAAGAACTGACTATAAAATTTCCTTTTTTTATTATAAAAATTTTCATGCATAACTGTTGCCATGGGGCTGGACAGTGGAGGATGGGTAGCTACTACTATTCTAAGAGTTGAAATTGACCAAAATCAAGTGCAATTTATCTTCTGAGCCTTTCCCTGGAAGCTGCAAGCCTTCAATAGACTGTAGACTGTCAAAATAGTTACGTTAGATGGTTTCTGCCAGTGCAATTGTATACATGGGGAGATAGATTTGCAGTAATTCCTATTCCACCATCTTCCCACAATCATCCTGTCACTCATTCTTGAACTCACATATACTATAGGTTGTACAGCCTGTTGGAATATTCAATTCTGTTATTTTATTCTTCGTTTCCAAACTCTCCCTAGCACTTAGCAACTCATAATCTGTTATATTTATTTGATGCTAATTTGTAATATTTCTTATATTTGTTCACATTAAATTATTTGTACATAGTTTACCAAACTAAATTACAAGCTCCTTATGAAAAAGAATTGTTACTGAGTTCTATGAAAAGAACATATAAATTATTAATTAATTTTCCCTAAGTATTGTCTTCAAACTTCAAATGATATCTCCTTATTTAGTATTTGATATATGGGTAACCATATCTTCAATCATTATATTCCTATTTGCTCCCACAAAGATTTTAATTGTACTGTTAACTAACACTTATTGGCTTTCTTTTACTATTGAAATAGCAGCCAAAATCCCTAATCCAGTGTCTTTGAACCTGCATGGTGTGGCCTCTGCCAGCCACTCTTAGCTTAATGTTTTAGCCCTTTCCGAAACTTTTGGTCTTTTGGCTCTTTTCCATACTGGCTTTCTTTCAATTCCTGGAATATTCTGTGCTCATTCTCTACATAGCCTTTCAGGTCTTTCACAGGCTAACCCTTTTGTTTGGGGAGATCTTAAGCTCCCCCTCCTGCCTCCTACAAATTATGAAGTGCTATTCATACTTCAGATTTCAGTTCTATATTTAATCTTGTAATGATTGGTGTCTATCTTCAAACCCATCCCCCACCAATTCTGTAAGATTGATGAGTGAAGAGAGGATCTGATTTGTGCACCACTAAACCTAGCACAGATTATATATATATTATATATTATATATATAATATATATAATGTATAATATATTATATACACATATGAATTATAAATCCTGGAAAAATAACCCAGAGTAATACATAATAACCATAACCATTATGTTTATAGAAAAATAGTACCATCTTTAAGAAGAAGGAGGAAGGATGGTACATATCCTCATATGGAAATCAAGTTCTCTTGGGTAATTCAGGTATTTTTTTCTGTATTTTATTCACTGACAACTGAACATAAATAACATATTATTTCCCACAAGCTAGAATATTTTAAAGATTTTAATTAATTAGCATTATCCTTCAGGGAAAAATAATTACGTTGTCATTAAAATGTCATTGCTTTTAAAATGACCTTTCAAACAAAAGGCAAAATTGAGTGATGAAGGATATTTTGGGTAAAGTGGCATTAGAACTTTAAGCCTACATTTGACGTTAGATCTTCAAAATCCATTGTTTTTAAATCAAAAGAAACAAATCAAAATATCTTATTTTCACACATTGGGGCACATTAAATACTGATCAATTTATTTAGAAGTGAAAATAAATTGAGGTATGATAAAGAAATCCAACAAGTTTACTTCTACAGTAATGTTCATGCTAGAGAAAGACAAACATTTGGATACAACCCACCAAATTAAAAGTGGATCTTAATTAAAATATACACATTACAATAATTATTAGCATATATACTTGTTTTCAGTTTTTATCCAATCTGAAAAACATTCTATCAGTGAGAAAGCAATTCTACAGTATCATTGAGAACCCAGGTAAATATTTATTGACATCTGAAACACTGCCTAGAGAGCTAGCACCATCATGAACTAAGACCACTTAAATCCATACACACATTTGTAAATACATACATACAGACCCACATACATGTATACATTCAAAAATGTATATATAAATACATAAATAAATAGCAAGGAACAATTATTTTTGTTTAGCTTTGCATATTTATAGAGTTAAATATAATCAACAGTACATCAATAAAATAAGTGCAATAGACAATGGATAAAAAACTAACTAATATATTGTTATTGGAATAGAAAAATCCCATTTTGAAATGGTACGTTTAGTGTGCTTAACTATGTTTTAAAAGTTCAGCAGGTTGCTTGGTGAATCAAAAAATTACTTCCTAGGAGCCTTCATTAGTTCACCTTGGTTTTCAATACTCATAGTATCATTTTTAGTTGTATCATCCAAGGGGAATCTAAAAATAAATATAGCTGGCTTCTGATATATTTTAAAGATTGTTCTATATTTTAAAACTTTGATAGTAAGAATATCCTAGCTTTATAATCACAATTTTTTTAATTGACACAAAATGTTTTACCTTTATCATATCATTAATGCAGTATTTCTTATCTAAATGTTTATCAATCTTTTTTTTTGTTTTTTGTTTTTAATCAAGATTACTGGGTTCCAATCTTAATACTACTGAATCAGAATATATTGGAGGGAGGGAGGAGAATATATATACTTTCTAATGGGTTCTGTGGTGTTTCTCACAAACTTTAATACTTGAGCACAGCTGTTTTCAAACATAACACAAGAGATGTAGCAAAAGGAATTTGTAAAATCAATAAATATTTAGATATGTTATATTAAAGAATGAATAAAAATAGTACAGAAAAAGTTTTAAACATCATTTAAAACATGCTTTAATTACACAAGAGTGGCACTTAGTGCTGTTTTTCTTAAAAAATACCCCAACTCCCTCTCGTTCTTCACATTTCTAGAGCAGTAGTAGATAATGGTAGTTAAGCACAGAGGCTATCTGCATTGCATCCAGCTCTGCCACCTACTCGCCACTCCCTCAGTTGCTCCACCCGTAGAATAGGGTATTGTAATGAACACAGCATAAGTTAGCACATACTCAGTGGCTGCAACCGTGCCTGCCTTACGATGCCTGGCTCATTAAATACTGGCTCTTTATGGCACAGAAATAAACAAGATAGATGTTCCTGCTGCTTGTGGTTTGCAGCCAGATACTTCATCACATACATGAAAGTGTGATGAGGGCTACACAGGAATTCATGCGAGAAGGAGCCTGATCTAGTCTGGAGGAGTTGGGGGAGAAGGGGGGTTGCATCATGAAGAAGAAACTAGGAAACTGATACCAGAAGGTGGGGATTACTGAGGAGGGTATTCTGGGCACATGTTATATCTCCAGTTATATTTCCAAGAGAAAGTGGTAGCCTGTGGGTCAAAGAGAGGAGAAGAGGACTCAAGTTTAGATCAGGGAAGTGGTCTGGTAAGAGTCTAACTCAGGGAAAGGAGAGAGGGCAAAGGATATTTTTTTTTTCTCCTGGTGAACTGCGACCTTTTTAACTAGCAAATAAACTCCTTTTCATGACCAGAATTGTGTTGAATGAGTAACCCTAGATGTAAGGAATCTGGGGAAATCAATAATTTCAGCTTTCCACTCTGTAAAGTCATGAAAGACAAAGGAGAAAGGAACTGTGAATGCATTTTGAGTGGTAACTCACATGGTACCACACATTTTTCTTCTCTAAAAACATCGTAGAAGAAATTCCAGGTGAAAAGAGTCATTCTTGATCTTTATCAATACTGAAACCTCTACTAACTCTTCCTCTGTTTCTTTCCCTTCTGAAATATTTACAGAGAAACTAGGATGAATACAGGTCCATATCTTTTCTCTCTTTACAAAGATTAGAGTGACAGTAAATCATTAAAAAGGGGAACTTAGGTTTTAAGAGGAGTTTTAGGATCACAAATGTCTATGATCATTGTCTTCCCTTCTGTAAAGATTTTCCCAAGGAAAAGATTTCAAGACCCTGAAACTAATAACTCTGTAGGAACATGGTACTGAAAGGACTTGGAAAGTTATTAAAAGTACCCAAAGCTTGTACAAAGACAAAAAATTAAGAAGAGTAACCTGTGGGACACCTGGATGGCTCAGTCAGTTAAGCATCCAACTCTTGGTTTCAGTTCAGGTCATGATCTCAGGATCATGAGATGGAGCCCCCTGAGTGTTGGGCTCCCTGCTCAGCAGGAGTCTGTTTAAGACCCTCTCTCACCCTCTCTCCCTCCCCTACTCACATGCTTTCAAAAAAAAAAAAAAAAAAGCAACCTTTGTACCTCACTTCAAAGTCCTGTGATCTTCTATTCATTAAAAAAATATTTTTAAAGCTATCATATACATAGTCAAATATTCAGTATCACTGTCAAATAACAATATAGCTAATGTTCAGTGAGCACTCATTATCTGTCAAGCACCATGCTAAGATCTTAAATATATTGCCTCATCTCCTCTAAAATGGACATTATTACATCTCCATTTTATAGACAAGGGAACTGAAGGAGAGAGAAATTAAGTAATTTGATCAAGGCCACCACTCATAAGTCGTTAAACTGATATTTGAATCGCTGAAGTATGACTATGGAGTTTACACCTTTAAAAAAAAAAACTCAATGTTGTTAGGATTTTACAATGTTGTTCTAAAAATATATATATTTGTGTATGTATATATATAAAACATATATATATTTTGTATATGTATATATATATAAAATATATATATATATTTGTGTATGTTTACAAATTCAAACAGTTACATAATATATTCAATACTGCACTTGTACTTATCATTTTATAGAATCAACTAATACATTAATATGAAGAAAACATCATATAGAAACAGAAAACATAAACCTAACAAACTCCATTTTATAGCCTTGATAAAAATGAAAAGGTACTGCATAGGTCTCTAAAATATCTTTAAGACGGGGGCGCCTGGGTGGCTCAGTCGTTAAGCGTCTCCCTTCAGCTCAGGTCATGATCCCAGGGTCCTGGGATCGAGCCCCACATCGGGTTCCCTACTTGGCAGGAAGCCTGCTTCTCCCTCTCCCACTCCCCCTGCTTGTGTTCCCTCTCTCGCTGTGTCTCTATCAAATAAATAAATAAAATCTTTAAAAAATATATCTTTAAGACTTGAAAGAATTAATTGTGTCACGTGTTTGGGAATTTCAGTAAAATGATAAGGAGTTGGAGATTATGAATATTCCATTGATGTCAAGACCTAAAGAAACAAAAAGTCCGGATAGGCAAAGAAAAAAGTCTTATCTAAATCTAATTTTAAACAGTATCTGCCACTAGGATGCCTGAGTGGCTCAGTCGGTTAAGCATCTGCCTTCAGCTCAGGTCATGATCCCTGGGTCCTGGGATCAAGCCCCACACTGGGCTCCCTGCTCAGCGGGGAGTCTGCTTCTCCCTCTGCCGCTCCCCCTGCTTGTACGCGTGCTCTGACAAATAAATAAATAAAATATTTTTTAAAAAATAGTATCTGCCACTTGTTTTGTTTGATATGGAACAGATACTTTCTGAGATTTCAGAGACTCTCCAGGAACTATTCAAAGTTCTTTTTAACATGTACATTTAAATTACAAGCTCTTGAAAATACAGCTCCTGCTGTCGATTCTGAAGCATATAAGATGTAGCAATTCTTCAAATAATAGCATATTTTTGTTACAAATAGAATATGCTAAGTGGTATATGAACTGTAATCAAACCAGTTCCTAGACAATTCATGTAGGCTCTCCAGTGAGTGAGTGAAGCCACAGATCTGAAGGCCTAGTTTCTTTCCTTGCCTGCTGGGCAAAGAAAATGGAAATGGCATATACAAACATGTGTGAACACAAACACATCACAAAGTCAGGCTCCTCTGATGTATGTAAAGGCAAAACGCTGTGCAAACCTGTCGAATAAGTCATTCAAGTGATAATAAAAAAGGCACATACCCAATCAATAGATGCATTATAATAATAGCATGATGTGCTTTTGAATGAAGTATATTTTCTTAAATATATACACTTTAGTCTATGATAGCATATTAGGACTGGGAAGAAAGTTTACAATCTCTGAGCTATTTTATCTTGAAAGATGACTACTAGCTGTTAGGAAGAAAGAACTGCACGGCCAAAAATACTGCCTTGTAACCACATTTAATTTTAAAAATTACCACAAATAGTTCATATAAACTCCAAGGAAATTCTAAAGGAGCCTCCAAATAATTATTTGTGTATTTTTTAATATGAAGCTAACATCAACTAATGAAACATCATTTCATAACATCAACTTATAAAATTGGAACTTGGCTCAGATTCAATTAAGTCCTATTTACTTTTCTCTCATATGATTAAAGATAAGATGCATTTAACTTTTCATAATTAAATGATATTTTTATGAAGCAGCTGATGGGAATTGATCAACCAAGGTAAGCCAACAAAAAATGGATTCAAGTACAGATTTTGAGGGAAGGCTCATTCCGAATTTGAATACACCCATGTGACCAGCCCAAGGATTGAAAAACAGAGTATTACCATTGAGACTGACACCCCTTTATACCCGAAAGAGTGATCACTATCCTAACCTCCAATAGCATATCATACCATCCCCAATATGTCATTTATACCCACATATGGGGCAAATTCCCATCCAATGTTACTAGCTAAAATTGTGGAGTATTTGGAGGACAGATAATTCAGTCTGAGAAGCTAAAGTAGTTTTTTGTTGTTGTTTGTTTTTAGATCACTACATAATCTAGAGTTAGGGACCAAGGCTTCAGGACAAATCATTTCATTTTTCTTCTTGCCTTTGATATCCAGCCCAAATGGCCTCAAATAATAATTATTATTTCTGCCATCATTTTGTTTTCTGTGTGCCAACCAATTTCTGAGATAATATAATATATATATTTTGTATATTGTATATCATATTATATACAATATCCCATAAAAATAGTAAAATGTTCAGGATTAGAGTGTATAAATAAACTAAGAGAATATATCCAGGAAGTGCAGGAACTGTATTATGAACTCAGATCTGAATCTCACCCTCTCAACAACCATGCATTTTATATAGTTATAGATGACATCAGGAAAATGTGTTTAATTATGGTGACAACTATATATACATATATACACACATGTAATATACATTTTATATATACACATGTATGTACACATACACATGAATATATGTATGCATGTAATATAAAATACATTATATATTATTATATTCATGTTGTATGCTATATATAACCTTTATAGTTTATTATAGATCATTACTGAATTTATTATTTTTGTTATGTTAAATGTGTTTTGTCAGTTTGGAGCTATTTGGGGGATGGATTATCTTCAAATCTTGCTTTTGCCACATTTTTTATTTCTTCTCTTCTTGGGAATCCAGTATCAAATATGTTAGGTCTTCAAAATATCCCATAGATTTCTTAAACTCTTTTATAGTGTTAGAGGGTATTTTCCATCATTTTTAATCTGAATGTTTTTCTATTGACCTATGTTCCAGTTCACTGAGCTTTCATTTTGCTTTATCTAATTTGCTATCAAGCCTATCTATTGAAATTTTAATTTCAGTTATGTGTTTTTCAGTTATAAGATTTCCCTTGATGTTTTAAAGCTCTAGTGCTGTGGTGGAATTATGCACCTTTCCCACATTTAACATGTTAAAAATTGTCATTTTAAAGTCTGATAACTTCATTATCTGCATCATTCGAATCTCTTCTAATGTTTAGTTTTTTTCTTGGTTTGGATCACTTGACCCTATTTCCTATCATACTTGATAATTTTTTTTATTGAATGTTTTGTATTTGATTTTCTTTTGGGAGGCACGTAGAGCATGAGTCAGTCATCTTGATATTCATAATACTGACAACTGCCTCTTTGCCCTATTTTTGAGGCTGTGGCCCTTATAAACTAAAAAGCCCATAGCATTTTAAAAAAAGGCCCCCTTATTTCTCAAGCATTTATCTGGTATTTTTGTTTCCTCAGTGCTGTGAGACTGAAAAAAGTTCTGCTTAACTTTTAAGGCTAACTCATGGCCTCAGCAGCTTCTCTCTCTCGTTTTTACTCAGTGTCTACCTAACCCATGTGCAGTTTAGGAGTCAGCAAAATCCTTGGGGAAGAATTACATGTAAAATGTTAAGCTTTCTACTCTATGATTCCCTTTACTAAAGGTTCTTGGCCCTCTGTTTTTGTTCTCTTCATGGTCCTGTACTCTTATCTAGGGAGACTACCAGGTTAGTCGAATGCTTAATATTTGGTTTTCAATGGTCCTGGGGGAAAAGATGCCATGAATATGAAGAAAGTTCCCAGGCGCCTGGGTGGCTCAGTTGGTTAAGCGACTGTCTTCGGCTCAGGTCATGATCCTGGAGTCCCTGGATCGAGTCCCGCATCGGGCTCCCTGCTCGGCGAGGAGCCTGCTTCTCCCTCTGACCCTCCCCCCTCTCATGTGCTCTCTGTCTCTCTCATTCTCTCTGTCTCAGATAAATAAATAAAATCTTAAAAAAAAAAAAAAGAAAGTTCCCCTGAATGTACTTCCTTCCTCTCTGAGATCTTACTTTTCATATTGTGGATGCCTGGTTTGCTCTCTTATACCTTCAATACTAGTGATTTAAATGTGATTTATAGTAATATTTTAATGTCAACTATATGGGATTAGTATTATAAGGATTATGTATTAAACTTTATTGTAATTCTTTAATGATTCAATAAAATTTAGTTCTACTTAAATACTCATTTATGTAGCAATGTCAAGATAAATTTTCAGGAAAATAACATTTTAAATACTGTGTATATCTCTTTAAATGTACTTTGTTCTTATTTTGATCAGTTGAGGTTAAGAACAAAAACAAACATCCTAAACTGTATACTAAATTATCAGGGCTTTTTAAATCAGAATTTAATGTTTACTTTGTACTTTGTAATGATTCAACGTTTTCACTATGACTATTAAATATTTTGTTCTACTATGCTCCACACCTTCAATCCCTGTGTCAATGTTTATTTTCCCTTTAAACTAAGTTCTCTGTAACTGCTAAAGTTCTTAAATTATTTTCTTTTTTTTTAAGATTTTATTTATCTATTTGACAGAGAGATAGAGAGAGAGCACAAGTAGGCAGAGAGGCAGGCAGAGGGAGAGGGAGAAGCAGGCTCTCCGTTGAGCAGGGAGCCTGATGCGGGGCTCTATCCCAGGATCCTGGGATCATGACCTGAGCTGAAGGCAGCCGCTTAACTGACTGAGCCACCTAGGCGCCCTCTTAAATTATTTTCAATGATATCTGCATTATTCCCTTTCCCCCTCATCAAATATAATAAATATAGTGGTGCCACTTACAGTTGTAAGAGGGTTCCTGTTTTGTTTTTGTTTTTGTTTTTTTTTTAAGATTTTATTTATTTATTTGAGAGAGAGAATGAGAGAGAGAGAGCATGAGAGGGGGAAGGTCAGAGAGAGAAGCAGACTCCCTGCCGAGCAGGGAGCCCGATGTGGGACTCGATCCCAGGACTCCAGGATCATGACCTGAGCCGAAGGCAGTCACTTAACCAACTGAGCCACCCAGGCGCCCCGGGTTCCTGTTTTTAAAGCCTCTTCTGTTTTTATATTGTGACTTCTAATTTGTGAACATTAGAAAAACAGATGCTTAAGTGTCCATTACATTTTCAGGTTACCTGAGTGATTCTCTTGAGAATTATTCAGTGGGTTTTGAAATATGTTATTTAGATATTCAGAGCCCTTTATATTGACATACTGAGTTTTGGTTGTGTTCTCAGTAATTTAAGATTCAGGCTAGTGATGTTTGAATAAGTGAATATATGGATTAAAGCAATTTTGGAGGTTTATATTACTCAAGTTATTGATTTAATATTGATTGTCACAGATATGAATGGAAAATGCAGCAGAATTTCTAATTTAAATTACAAACCTACAATTATCAAATGGAGTATACCAATTAATTTTTATATTCACAAAATGACAAATTTTATTTTTCCCAAATTGTTTCAAATTATCATTAAGAAACTCTATTAAAATGAATATCATAAATATGTAAGGTTCTCTTAAGTCACACTTAACCATGTTTTTTTAATAGTTCAAATATACCTCCAATTATCAGTTGGAAAGGAAATAGTAACTACATTCAAACTTAGTTTTATTCACAGAATATATCAAGGAAATTAGTACAAAGCAAAGAATGTGATTCATATGACAAAAATTAGTCAGAAGCAGTGATTATTTACACCTCCAAAGAAAGAAAAAAAAATTCACTGGTAGCCAATTTGTAGGGTTGGCTGTATTTTGAAGTACAAAGTTACTATACTTTTTTGCACAATTTTGAGAGATGAATAAATATTAGGATTTGCCACTAGAGTCGTCATTTTTTTCTCAAAGTTAGGTTTTACTCAATAAATAGCAGCTCATATAACACCAAGGCTTTGTTTAAGGCTTAAAAATCAAGAGAAGGTATCAAACTGTGTAAATTAGAATAAAAATTTAAATATTGCCATAAATTACCTAAACTGAATTATATCTTCAAAGATAGCTACTATCTGTGTAGAGGAAGGAAGTAGTAAGAGAGGGAGGAGGTGGGGAACTCAATGTGAGTTCAAAATTTCAGAGCAATGAGGAAAAATGATTAAAGTTATAGTGCTTAATATTTCAAAGGGCCAATGAAGAGCATTTGTCCCAAAACTTACTAGTATTTCTAGATGTTTGAACTTATAAGAAATTGACCTTGACCAAAATTAGGTTAATTTTCAAAACCAAACTTAGAAATATTTATTAATTGTATACACACAGTATACAAACACTCTACACAGCCTAAAGATACCTCGTGGGCTTAATAATGTATGGACTTGCCTAGGCAAAACTACATTTCCTATAATCCCCTTCCCTGTATGTTTCATATTAGTGTGGGCCATAAGAAACATTTTTGGGTGTGATTTAGAGGGAAGCAGCAGCCAAAAGTTTCTTATGCTTGGAAGAAATTTGGGACAGAGTCAAGGGGTACTTCCAGAGCTCACACATGTCACTCATCTGCTGGCTCAACTGATTGGCATGGAGCAGTAGCTGAGCCTATGACCTCTCCACCTTTTCCTGGATATATCTTCAGTTTCTCACACCCTGGGGATAGGTATGTGCTCATCTTCAAGAAGGAAGCACCAGTTTCCCCTGTAGGACACCCATATCATTAGGGTTGAGGGAGTGAGAACTGACACTGGTGAAATCCAGTTCATACTTGTGGGTTTTACTTTGTCTTTGTTCTCCCTCACATTACATCTTTTTTCTTTTTCCTTCCTGACTGCCTACCCTACAGACCGCCAGGTCCAGCATCAGAGGCAAAATCAATAGGCTTACAGAGACTGTTGTAGCCAGCTTCCATTATTGCATATGGTCAAAGCCTTGCAAAATTGTGTGTGTGTATGTGTGCTCACATGCATGCAATGTTCCAGTGATTTTGCTTCTAACTAATACAGTATTTGGTAAGTATCAAAGGAAAATGGTTTCAGAGCTTTAAATTTCTAGCTGAAGTTCATATAAGGGACCTGAACTTCTAAGGCCTGCCCTAAAAGAAATACCTCTTCTCCTGTAATCTCAATTTTGATCGATTTGAAACCAAATCCAAAGTCTAGCCACAATGACTAATTACGATGCAGATTGAATTCACAGGATCATTTTTGTTAAAGTTAGGGTATTCAATGGAAAGAAGAGGACCCTGAAAATTAACATAGGACATACAGCAAACTTGGATGGAATGAGAACACGGAACTCAAATTCTGTCAAGCCTGCTTTGCCAGCAGAGACATCCCTTCTGCTCAAGCCTGGGAAAGCTAGTCTTGCCTTGCCTGCAGAACTTGTAATGGCCTCACCTGAGGCAGTGACCTTGCAAGGGACAGCTGAGAAAATGGAATAGGTGGCGAAAGGAGAATGGAAATATCTGTTACAACCACATGAGCAACTCAGAAATTACAACTGCAAAGTTATAATAGTTGAGTTTCTCTTATTTTAATATGAATGAATGCTGTGTGTGTATGAAATAAATACTGTTTCTTCCCATTCAACTATCATCTAACATATATTGTGTTAATCATAGTTAACAAAATATATCTTGCTATATGTTGTAGGATATCAAAGGGTGGACCACAAGAGGTATTTTTTTCCTCTAAGATTTTGAGGACAGAAGAAAAGCTGCAGTCATATCAATTCTTACCCTCTGAATTTAAGGTCAGGGTCACTAGAGACCTTTGCAGGTCATACACATTGTTGTCAATCTAGCTGCTCATCAATTTGGCATGGGTGGCAGCCAACCACACAACTGCTCCAACTTCCCCTGGATCCTTCTTTAATTTCTGAGCCAGGTACATGGTTAGCTCTGAGATAAAGGGTGCCAGATTCTCTTGCAGGACATCCACATCATTAAGGCTGGGGGCAATGAAAACTGACACATGTTCTGTCCATCCTCATGGGTTCCAGCTCCTGCCCATGTGTTCCATCTTGTCTTTGTTCTCCCTCAATTTATATCCATCTTTCCTTTTCAACTGACTGCCCTGAAAACTCCAACTTCCAACATCAGATGCTAAAACAACAGACTTATAGAGATTATTTAATTAACTGCACAAATTGCATCTGGTCAAATCCCTGTTACAAATCCTTTACTCCATTACATTTCAGGGACTATTTTTTGGTCTTTTACATTTATCCAAATATGATTTCAAGGTAAATAAAAGACTTTTTAAATTAACTTTTACTAGACATGAAATACATTAAACTAAAAACTGACTCTCTCCCCAGAAAGTAGAATATAATAAAACTCAGGAACTTCCTTTTCTTCTTCTTTATAGAAGGATGAGTATGGAATGATAATACTTAGGGTCATGACAGTCTCTGGGCCCTGTTAATAAGAATGCACTCTGATGTTGAGTCCTGAATAACTGAATGACTCTCTCTTCTCGTCCTGAATGACTAATTCTGCAGTGAGCTTCTTAATAAAATGAGCTGTGCAAGGTCAAATATATTTTTACTCTAGTTTATTTTGCTGTTCCTCTGTTTTCCATTTCCCAGTGTTCTCCTTGATATTTTTTTTATCATAAAGGAGCATGATTTTTCATGCTGAACTGAGAAAAATCCATCCACAACTATTGCAACCACTGAGGCAGAATGAATAGATTAGTCATCATTTACCTCCCCACTGGCTAGGAACCTTTCTCTAGTATCACAGACCTATCCTTCTACTCTAATTATTCCCCCATTATAACATTTCATCCAAATGATCTTATTTTTCCAGCTTTCCTCCTTCCAATCAATTCTGCAAGCTGCTACTAGGTAAGGTGTAATGAAACTCACTATTCAAAATGTCACTTTTCTGCTTAAAAATATTTTAACTGATATCTTAGTTTTCTCTAATGGACAGTCACTGTTTTTTCTTTTTTTTTTTTTTTTAAAGATTTTATTTATTTATTTGAGACAGAGAGCATGAGAGGGAGGAGGGTCAGAGGGAGAAGCAGACTCCCTGCCGAGCAGGGAGCCCGATGCGGGACTCGATCCAGGGACTCCAGGATCATGACCTGAGCTGAAGGCAGTCGCTTAACCAACTGAGCCACCCAGGTGCCCATGTTTTTTTGTAGTATGAAAAGAAAAATCTACTTTACAGTTTAAAACTGACAATGCAAATTTTATTAAGAAAAATGAAGACTGAGAATTTACTTTGTACATCTAACATGCATGCATCAATTATCATACATTGTTCATTTATGTTATTTTTTTTGAACCCAAAAATACTTTGGTCACCTGCTCCTCCCACATGATTATGGTGGGCTTCTGTTATTGTGGCCACAGGAGTAGGCAACTAATCTAAACTGGGTCAACCAGGGTACCCAATCCCATTCAGAATAGCATGTGACCTGAGCTAAGCAAATTGGGAATACTTCCCTGGGCTTTTTCAAATTTGAGTTGAGGGATAGGACGTGATGTTTTTTTCTGCCTGTAGTTTGTGAGTTTGTGTGAGCCAGAAAGGCCTTCCACCAAATATCTCATGTCTGATAGAATGAAGAAATGAAGAGATGCACAGATGAAACAACTAATGTGCATGACTTAGTAAATGTGTGTGTGCCCTTGTGAACATGCCAATGCTGAGTGTGAATTTTCCCCCTTTCTCTATGCTGTTTTAATCTAGGTATTACAGTGAGTTTATATAAAAGTAAATTCATTACATTGCTGAAGCTGCAGGTGGGCTATAGCTTAATCAAGGTGTTAATTGGCTGGCACTAAGTGTAGTTTGAGGTTCGTGTGACAGATGGAATCCAGTGAATATAGAGTTTTGTTATACAAACTATAGATGTACTTAAGCTTTCTACATCTGTGCTGCATTGTTTTTCAAATAGACATGGGTGATAAAACACCTGCTACTTAATTAACACCTTTTGTAGTCATTCACAAAGTTATTCTCAAACCTGCTCTGCCAGCTGTAAATGTTAAAACTGCTTGCTATTCCTGGAGCTTTTTCTTTCCTTTATTTTGCAAAATCTTAATGAAAAGTATTCAGGTCCAGCAAATGAAGGAGAATAAAAATGATTAATGAATGAGTGAGTGAATAAATAGGTAAAATAGAAAATTTTCTATAATTTTCAGCTGGTAATCCTATGGAAATGAAAACTGTAGTCAAACTAAAGGAATCTTTTCAGAGAGTAGACCTTTCTGGGCAAATAGCAATGGCTAAATCTCCTAGCTCCTCTTCTCTCTTAAGTATAAGACATCTTCCTATGAGCCAAGAAGCTGCTGTGGCCAAAGGGAGGGATAAATTAGAGGAGGCAACTGAGCCTTCAGGTCTCTTTTGGTTTTGCTAAAGATAGTTGGGGCATGACTTGTACCTTTCAGGACTGACAGAGCCTGGAACCTGGTGATGGAGAAATCCATGGTTTGGATTAGGCTGAGGCAGGTCCTGGCAAGTGCTTTGTCTATAGAGATCCTCAGAGTTGGGAGGGGTGCCATTATGTCTCATTAATATGTCTTGTCTGGCTGATCTTCAGAGCTTAAAAAGGAGCAGCAAGTTTCACTACCTGACAGAGGCTAGGAGACTACAAGGAGACTGGTGAGAAGAGATGCCTTTCTTCCGGGGCTTCAGTGAGGAACTCTCAGTTTGCCCATTGCTAAATCAAAGACTCAAAGGAGCAGAGCCAACGCATCACTCACCACTCTAGGGATCATTGCCACAGAAGGCACACCAGCAGCTGGACCTGAGTCCTAAATAAATGCATGGAAGTAGCAGCATACTCCTAACAAGGGCTCAAAACAAAGCAGAAAGAATGGTCTCTAGAAAAATAACACTCTGGAGTAAAGAAATAGCAACTTTTTGTCCCACACCATGGTATACAAAATTTGATGAATCATATGCCTTGTGAGAGACACTTTCATAACTGATCCATGCATGGCCCTCTGTTTTTATTTATTCATTCATCTTTTTGAGTAGTGTAATTAGCAACTGAGAAATCACCATACACAATGCAAAAAGTAGGCTCACACCAATTATTTGTATCTACTTATGTGGTCTTCCTTCATTCCATTCTCTCTCTTCCTTTTTCCAAGAAAATAACCCTTTTAAAGCCTGTATTTGTCATTCCCTTTCTTTCCTTTTCATTTAGCAATAAACATATGAAGAGATTTTTAGACTCAGTAGAAACCATCTATATTTCTTAATAAAATTTATTTTAATTTAAATTATATTATGTTTAAATCTATCAGGCTGTTATAACAAGGATTTATGCACACTGTTGTATACCATTTTTATTAGTCAAGGTTGCTCAGAACCAATAGGACATACATAGATATACATAAGAGGAGATTTATTATAGGAATTGGCTCATGTGATTATGGAGGCTGTGGAAATCCACAATCTATTGTCTGAAAACTGGGAATCTGGAAAGCCAGGGGTGTAATTCAGTCTGAGTAGGAAAGCCTGAGAATCAGGGGAGCCAATGGTATAAGTCCCAGTCCAAGTCCAAAGGCCTAATAATGGTGGGAAAAGGGGGATGATGGTGTAAATCCCTGTGCAATTCTGAAGGCCCAAATATCAGAAGCATTAATGTCTGAGGACAGGAGTATATTCATGTCTCAGCTAAAGCAGAGAGATCATATTTGCCCTTCTTCCACCTTTTCACTCTGTTCAGGCCCTCAGTGGTCTGGACGATGCCTACCTTCAGATACGAAGGCAATCTTCTTTACTCAGTCTATCAATTCAAATGTCAATCTGTTTCAGAAACATGGAAAAATCCAGAAATGATGTCTTACCACCTATCTGGGCATTCTTTAGCCCAGTCAAACTGACACATAATATTAATCATCAAACTATTACAGTTCATTTATTTTATTGCCTTAAAACAGTCTATTCCACTATATTCAGCCTCCCTCCTGCTATGGAAGCATTTGATTTGCTTCCACATATTTGCTTTTGTGAAGACAACTGCTCTGAACATCACTGTACATGTCTCCAGTGTACACAGAAAAGATTTTCCCTTGGATATCTAGCCAGAATTACTTCATCATAAGGTAAGGAACACTACACACAATATCAAACTGTTTTTCAAAGCATTTGAACCAATTTATGTTTAAAGAAACAATGTAGAAGAGACCCTGGGGACTCACGTCTTCTTAATCACTTGGTATGATTGAGCTTTCTATTCTTTTTTTCCCAATAAATGGATACAAAATAGAACTCATTATAGTATGATATGTAATTTCTGATCACTACTGAGCCTAAAAATCTCTTCATATGTTTATTGCTAAGATATATTACCTCTTCTGTAAAGAGCTATTCATGATTTATGCCCATTTTTGTTGAATTATTTGTGCTTTTTTATTGATTTATAGGATTTATTTTTATATGCTTGATATTTAATACTTGGTTTTATGTAATAAAAATGCCTTCTCTCAATCTATAATTTATCTTTTAATTTCTTTAAGGTGTTTTTTACAGATCAAAAGTTACTAATTCCAACATAATCAAATACTAACCTTCTATTTTAGAGTCAATTCTTTTTTGGTCCTGTTTAATAAATTCTTACCTCGCTCCCAAGTTTTTGTGTTTTCTTGTTTTGTTTTGTTTTTTAGAGAGAAAGAGGTGGGGGAGGGGGAGAGAGAGAATTTTAAGCAAGCTCCATGCCCAAGGCAGGAGCTCAACATGGGGCTTGATCTCATGGCCCTCAGATCATGACCTGAGCCAAAATCAAGAGTCAGACACTTAACCAACTGAGCCACCCAGGTGCCCCTCCTCCCCAAGTTTTAAAAGATAAATTTCCTTTAAAACTCAAATAAAATAAAAATGTAAAATAAAATTTAACTAAAATTTTTAAAAATTTTATTATTGACATTTAATTCCTAGGATTATCTGGAGTTGGTCTGTGTATATGGAATGAGCAGAAGTCAAATATAACTTTTGTTGTTGCCATTGTTCATATGGAAAACCATATTCTGAGTTTCTATTTTTTTTTAATTTATTTATTTGAGACAGAGAGAATGAGAGAGAGAGAGCACATGAGAGGGGGGAGGGTCAGAGGCAGAAGCAGGCTCCCTGCCGAGCAGGGAGCCCGATGCGGGACTCGATCCAGGGACTCCAGGATCATGACCTGAGCTGAAGGCAGTCGCTTAACCAACTGAGCCACCCAGGTGCCCCTGAGTTTCTATTAAAGAGACAGATGTCCCACACAAAAGAGAGTGTTTCTGGAACTAAAATAAAAATTAGAAGCGAAAAGTTTCAGCAAATGAATTGAATGATGGTCACAACTGAGAACCATATTAATGATCTGGAATACTAAATGGAAGAAATATCTGAAGGCATAAACCAAAGATCCTAAGAGATGGATATCATAAGGGAAAAAAATGCAAGACTCAAGGGTTAAACCCAAAAAAACTAAACTGTAAACCATTGGATTTCCAGAAACAAAACAAAACAAAAGACGAGTTGCAGGGGAGGTAATAATTAAACAACAAAGAAAATTCTGCTTGCTTAAAAAGAATGGAGTCTCTAGGTTGAAATGATTAGCAATGGAGGCATAAATAATGAGAAAAATTATCATGTTAGATATATGCTTGCCAAATTCCTGAACTCCAAGTGTCACCAAAAGCAAAAATAAAACTAAGAAAAAGTTTCCAGCAGAACAGATAAAACAGGGGGAAAAGTCAATCCAAACAAATAATTAACCACCCCCCAAAATAATAACACTCATGTTAATTAGATGGTCACATAAACTTTATAAAAATAGAAATAGGCAAAAATGATTTAAAAATGATAAAAATTTTTTCCATAATCAAAAGAAATTACTGTAAACAACAAAACCTTAAAATCATTTCTACTAAAATCTGGGAGTTTATAGTGATAACTATCAATATTATTGTTTAACATTAGGGTTTTGACCAAGTGCAATAAGAGAATTAAATAATCAATATAAAATGTTTTCATACTGATATGATTTATACATAGAAAATCTAAAATAGTCTCATAAACCACTTAAACAAAAGAATTTATGAGATTCTTCCACCGACAATACATGTACCCAAAGAAGCATAGCTATTCTCTGTTCTAGTAACAATAATCTAGAAACTAAAATACATACATCTGTATTTCCCTCCTTTCCCAATACAATGTTGCAAAGATCAAACAGATTAATTTATTTACTTACAAAATAATTCAGTATCATAATTGATATCACTGAACTAATTTTGAATCTTTTAAGCAAAAATGTAAATAAAGAGGCATTAAAAACTGTGTAGATCCTTGAATGTCAGTATAAGCTCTGTATTTTCTAAGGAAGGAAAGTTTGCTTGTTTAGTTCAATAGTTGAACTCAAAAATGTTCACAAATTTAAATTTAGACAATCTTGCTATAGAATTATTGTTATGTTAATCTATGTGCTTTGACAAGTATGATTCCATAATATACTTGGTATTACTTTGGGGCTCATATTTTTTCCTTTTAGATCAAAGTACAATACACAGGGACACACAACTATTATATTGATCTCTGTATTCCAACTCCTATCCTCTGTACTTCCTATGAAGTTACACCCAGACTATCTTACTCAGCAGACCACCACGTACCAGGTGCTGTCTGTGGGAGGGAAAGGTAACACAGGAACTTATAATTTAGTACAACACTAGTTCAGTACTAATTATGATACAAGATAGACTAGAAGAGAAATCCACACTAGTTAAGGGATCGCAAGTGATATAAGATCATGCTTGGTAGAGGTTCTTCTTCACATGGTTGTGGCGATGGTTGCAAAGGAGCCAAGAGGTAAATAAGTGAAAATTAGCCTACATGACTCAGTATCCTCAAAGTTAGTTCCTAAAGATCTGAACTCTGAAATAAATACCAATTATTGTTCTAAACTAAATACATGTCTTCTTGCCTACCAGGGCTTTCTTCTTTCAATAACTGGAGTAATGCTACTCATCATGTAAGCCTCTACTCAAATGGAGTCATCTCTAATGAAGTCCCTCTTTTTGACTTATCAAATTCCACATGCAAAATTAATCATTTCCTCTTTTCTCAAAGTTTTGTCTATCGTTTTAGTAATTTCAGTGTGTATCATTTTAGTTGTCCTCCTCCTTTATGATAACATGAACACTTGGAGCATCACATTGCTTTCTTTTTAGTGACGAAAAAGAAAAGGAAATCAGTAAATGACAGTTGAAAGAATAAGAAGGAATGAATAAATTGACTAACTAAATAATGAAACAGTCCTGAGATCTCAGACATACAAGCAAAAACAGTAGGTCAGTGCAACAGTCTGTATAATAAATTTACCCATAGTATGAACACCTTAAACCTCAAAAGTCACATAGCCTGTCTGTATGTTGAAGTCAAGCTATCAGATCACAAAACAGCATGAAAGCTTCTCAGCATCCCTGACACAATTTTTTCCTCCAGTCCTTCAATCACCAAAGTCCATTTCTCTTATCCTCCAATCCAGAAATGTCACCATTGACACTTACCAGCTTTTTTAAAAGTTTACTACATTGTTTACACAGTTCTATTGAAAGAGAAAGAATATAGGACTTAGCACTGCCTCCTCCAAATTGCCATGCACTGAATCGCTTAAAAAGCCAGTGAACAAGACTGCAAGACTGTGCTCTCTTAACACTAGTCTGAAATTACACTTCTCAGTGTTATCACAGCCAAGTTTACATAAATTTGTGAATATTCATTAATGGTTTAATTGTAAGATCAAATTTTCTCAGCAACCAGGTTTCCAGATTTTTTGTATGAGGTCAGGAAAATCCTGGATATTTTCCAGGATACAAATATTTCCAGTTTTACAAATAGCATCATGACCTAAATGGGGGCCCTGATTCCTCCCAGGAGTCTAGTAAAGTACAAAGCAAATTCACCTCTTTCTGAGTCTTCTGTGCACCTAAAATAGAGCTGGTCTTTTGCAATTTTTATGCACTGAAGGGGTTCAGTCTCTTTAGTAGCTTTATATTGAACTCTATGAAGCCCATCTATATGGTCATTATTCAAAGCAGTATACAGTTTCACCAAAGAAAAGGTATGTACCAGATTCAGGAAATTGGTTAAGGAAATATAAGTGCCTAACGCCTGATCATAGCATGTTGCACAGCAATTCATTTATTTTGCGTATCATTATGACTTACAGAACAGCACAATTTGTGTTTTACTTTTAATTTTTATCTTCTACATCTTGATGCGGTTGCTTTGCAAAGTTTACATCTCATAACTAGTCTTAATTGAATTCATTTTTTTTTTTTTGTGAGTGAGATTACACTTCTCCAAATGGTTTGAGTCACTTTGAGTGTTGGTATTACCTATTTTTAAATAAATGCTTCCTAAAGAAGTATTAAATATGCTGCTCACCTCATCAATAAGGAAACTGGATTGACCTAACCAAGGTATTTGTTTTATTTACTAATTCATTTCCTTATTCATTCATTTATTCAAAGTGTGTCTATTGAACATGTTGTATGTGTCATACACTAAGGTAGGTGCTGAAAATAAAGATATAACAAATAGAACACCTATCTAAGGGAAAGAGCAAGGTGAATGTACTATTACAGTACTCTACGTGCTATGATAGAGGTAAGGCAATAACTTTCTCACAGGAAGTAACACATAAGCTAAGGATTGGAGGAAAATTAGAAAGGAGTATTAAATGTTAGCACAATTGAAAGAGCATAGGTTTTGGAGTCAGAAATCCTGACTTCTAAGACAAACTTAGTTAGTATGTCACAGTTGCAGACCTTGTCCTTTCAATAGTATTGTCTCTAAGGGCAATGGCCTGATTGGTCAGACAACAGCACCACAAATCCCAGTAGTCACTTTCTCAGAGCCACTGCCACCAAGGACTGTCGGTGTTACTAACCCACAGTGGTGCTGCACCATCTAGCCAAAGGACTAACAATATTTAGGGAATAAATCTGGGAATAAGAGTGGAACTCAAAATATATTCCAGAAGAGTCCTGTGCAATATGCCAAAAAAAGAGTCATAAAAATTGACTATGTTCTTTAGAAACCAACACAAGGAGACAATCATGATTGGTGGCATAATTTAGTGCCTGTTATATGTATATATATTATATATAATAACATATATATATATATATATATATATATATATATATATATATATATATATATATAACTCAATTGTGGACTGAGTACAATTTGCACTTATGCCTCCTAATGGAGCAGTACACCAGTCCTGGGACAGTTTGCTTTCAGACCCATTCCTTACCCCTCTCCTACTTTGCACAAGGTTTCAGGGGGCTGATATGAAAGTTACTACACCCAGGGTCCCCTATCAGCTAACTCTCACCTGGCTTCAGTCAAGGAAAAATGCTTGCTAACTGGAGATTGGAGGGTGACAGGGAGCAACCAGGATATTTTTTCCCCAACCTCTCTAATATGAAGTCTCTAGAAGCTACTGTGTCTCTTGCATGGCTTTAGTGCTGGCTTTCATTGCTCAGGTAGAGCATCCCCCTTCCAGGTGTACAAAACCCTCTGGACTCAGGATTGTCACTTATTCACTTTGTTCCTCCAGCCTAGGGTGGCAGCTACTCTGTCACTGTTTTTTCATCTGCCTCATTGTCTCATTTGGCTTCTCAGTGTTTCCATCATCCATAAAACCACTGCCTTGCATGAAATTCTCTCCCCTCTGTTTTTAGTACTTTAAGTTGTTTCTGTTTTCATGGACTAACTGATATTGAGAGCATAAATCAAATCCTCAATTACACCATTTCTGAAATAATAATGGTAAATTTTACAGTCTGTTCTAAGACACCTCCATGTGGGCTAGGACGTAATATGAAAACACAGTTCAATAAAAGTAATTCTACAGTTTTACCAGTAGCAAAATGATCTCAGACACCCAGCTTGACAGCTAGTTAAAAAGTGACAATAAAATAAAGAAGATCTAGAAAAATGGATAGAACTACAAACTATTCAGAGACCTCCAAAAATGTATTTTCCTATACAACAAAGTTTTAAATAAGTAGTAAGGAGCAGAGTACATGTTTCTCCCTGGCACCTATAAGACCATTAGAAGCACTGCCTTACACAGGGCACCTGGTGGCTCAGTCGGTTAAGCGACTGCCTTTTGCTCAGCTCATGATCCCAGGGTCCTGGGGTCGAGTCTGCATCGGGCTCCCTGCTCAGCGGGAGTCTGCTTTTCCCCTCCCTCTGCCTCTGCCCCTGCTTGTTCGCTCACTCACTCTCTCTCTCTCTTTCTCTCTCTCAAATAAATAAATAAAATCTTAAAAAAAAAAAAAAGAAGCACGCTTTACACCTCAAGAAACAGCTGAACTGGACTACCTAGGACATGATCCCTGCCCTCAAGGAGCTTACATTCAAGCAGGGAAATGAGACAATTAAGAAGTAATAAAGAAACAAATAAATGAATAAGAACAGCATTTAGAGTAAATGGTAGAAGAAAATAAAACACAGCAGTGGAATAGAGTGATGACAAGATGAGGTTGCTATGGTGATCACAGAATATTAGATTGGATGCTCAGAAAAGGCTACTCTAAAGGGGGACATGAAGCTGAGAACTGAATGATGAGAGAGATGCCTTTATGAAAATCCAGGGTGAACACTACTGGTAAAGCAACAGCCTGTGCCAAGTCAAATTGGAACAATTTGGACTGTTTTGAGAACAAGAGAAAAAAACTTATTTCTGAACCAGAAACTTATACTTGCTAGTTTACGAAATGACAAAACATATAGAGAAAAAAATGCAAAAAACAAAAACAAAAATGAAGCCTCTTGAAATTGTACTCAAGTGGCAATAAATGCATTTTTTAATTTTTAAAAGATATTATTTATTTATTTACAGGGGGAGTGGCACAAGCAGGGGGAGCGGCAGGCAGAGGGAGAAGCAGGCTCCCCGCCGAGCAGGGAGCCCAACACAGGGCTTGATCCCAGGATCCTGAGATCATGACCTGAGCTGAAGGCAGCCGTTTAACTGACTGAGCCACCCAGGCGCCCCAGTAAATGCATTTTTAAAAATGAAGTATGTAACTATGAACAATATAAATTCCCAGGAAGCACTCTATGATTGATTGCAAACATACTCCTAGTTAACTATATTCATGGACTTGTTAAATTACTCGAGCACTTCTTATGATCCATTGACAACTGTGAGTGCTTTAAATGTACTAACTCATTTAACTGTCACAAAAACTTGTAAGGTAAGTACTATTATTATTATTATTATTATTATTATCATCATCATCATCATCGTTATCTCCCTTTAGAGCTGAAAACCTGAGACACAGGGTTTAATTAACTTGTCCATAATCATGCAGCTGGGAAGAATGGGATAGGGCTTTGGACCCAGGTTATCTGGCAAACAAAATACCTTCTTAAGCCATACAGTAGATCCCCCTTCTTCACAGTTTCACTTTCCAGAGTTTCAGTTACCCAAAGGCAATTGAAGCCCAGGAGATGATCCTCCTTCTGACATCCCCAGAAGGTCAGTAGTAGCCTAATGCTATGTCACAATACCTACATCCTTCACCCCATTTCATCTTGTCATGTAGGCATTTTAGCATCTCACATCATCACAAGAAGAAGGGTGAGTACAATATAATATTTTGAGAGAGAGAGACCACATTCACAAGACTTTCATTACAGTATATTGTTATAGTTCTATTTTATTGTTACTGTTATTAGTCTTGTACTGTCACTGATTTATAAATTAAACTTTATCAAAGGTATGTATTTTATAAGAAAAAAATATTGTATGTATAGAGTTCAGTACCATCTGCGGCTTTAGCCATCCAGTGGGGGTCTTGGCACAAACCCCCCTATAGATAAGAGGGGGACTACTGCATCAAGGTATTGTGGTCAAACATGTAGGGGACTTGATTCAGATAAACCTGGATTCAAATCCCAGCTCTGTCACTTGGCAATCTGTGTCCTAACATAATAGTGCAAAAGGAAGACATAATTTTTATCCTCACAATTAACTATACCCCTACTTATATTTTTTCAGATTTCCTTTCAAGGCTCCAGGAATGAAACTTCATCAAAACTTTTATTTTTTGTCACTTCCTGAAGCATCAGCATCTAGCACTGCCTTAGCCTAAATGTCTTTTTAGAAGAATGTTAGAGATATATTGTTAGAGAACAGAAGAGGTATATTCCATATAATTTTTGAAGATGCTTTTTAAAAATTCTGCTTGCTTCTAGAGTCACACAAGAGATTAATGTGTCTCCTAAATGGGCTTTCTTGTTATTTTACTTTTTCAAAGATGATGATAAATAGCCTGAATTATTCTTCAACCATTGATATTCTCCCTTTAAAGGAAAAAATTACCATAATACAATTTGTTCAAGTACGAGCATTTGTAATTTAGAATACTGATAATCAAAACCCAAAATGCAGATATATTTCCTCTAGTTTAAATTCTACAAGGTTTTCAGATATATTAAAAAAAGTTAAAGATACATAAAAAATTTTTTCTTAAATTGGTGTAAATGTTATACCATAGTTAATATAATTACTAATTCAGCCTCATGTAATTAATCTAATAAACTACTTTTTAATTTTATTAATTTGTTACACTGTTAAATATGTACAATAAAGGAATAACACCATATAATGTTCTAGTAGAGAAACTGACAAATGCCTAAGTTTCACCCTTGAGAGCATATTTACTGTTACAGAATTTGGATAATCAAGAGACAAGTTAAGATTGGAAGAGGGTAGATTTATTGATGTTTATTCTGGTATGTCTTGGATTTATGATTTTAATGTTTTTAAATATTATTCAGTTATGCATTATTATAGCTTTTAAAAGTGCCTAACCCACTACTAGTTAATATTTATTACTAGAACAATCTTCCTCTTCATCCATTTAAATTATTATTTATAAAAGTAGATCAAAAAAATGCACATTCTCCATAAAAGAAAAAGAGACTAGTTTAATTGCTAGGTAGAAAGCTACCATTTCTTTAGATTTAGGCAATGGAATAAAAAGCATGATATAAAATGGGTACATCATGTAAAAGTAGAATACTAATAAGAAACCCTGACTACTTCAGAGAAACTTAAAGGTAAAAGTTTCATGAATATTTTCCAGAGTCTTCTAATACATTACTTGTCTATTTTTATTTTATCTATTTCAAGGGAAGTATAAACATTCACAGTTCAGGCAAAACCATAAAATTTTACCTTCAATTTAGTGCACAGTGAAAAGGTTTCATACACATGAGAAACCAGTAAGTATTTCTTTTTTTTTTTTAAAGAAAAGTAAGTGGTGGGTTTGAAACAATAACAAATATCTATTTGATCTTTGTCCCAGCTTCCTGGCACACAGCCCCTAAAAGTCTTGGAATCTCCAGAGTGATGAGTGTCTTTTGTATGCTAATGCAATGACTGGTGTCTGGGGGTCCCTAGATAGATTCAGGATGGGTACTGGGCACCAGAAACACCAAGGCATGATTGGGGCTTAGAACGTTTAATCTCACTTAGATCTCTTGGGAGAGGCAAGGGGACTAGAGATTGAGTTAATTACTAATGGCTAATGATTTAATCAATTGTGCCTATATAATGAAAACTCCATAAAAATCCCTAAATGATTGGGTTCAGAGAGCTTCGGGGTGGATGAACACATCAAGGTGGTGGAAGGACGGCACACCTGTAGTGGATATGGAAGCTCCATGCCCCTCCCCAACATACTGTGCCCTATGCATCTCTTCCATTTAGCTGTTCCTGAGTTGTGTCCTTTATACTAAACCATAACAGTAAGTAATAACAGTAGTAAGTAAAGCACTTTTTTGAGTTCTGAGAGTTGTTCTAACAAATTATCAAATCTGAAGAGGGAATTACAGGAACCCCTTAAACTTATAGCCAATTGGTCAGAACTACAGGTGGCAACATGGGACTTGTAACTGGCATCTGAGTGAGTGCAGTCTTGTGAGACTGAGCCCTTATCCTGTGGGGTCAGAGCTAACTCTGGGTACCTAAGGTCAAGATAGAATTGAATTATAGGACAACCAGAGTGTCCAGAGAGTTGGAGGACTGGTTGTTGATGTGAAAAAAACTCACACGCTTGGTGTCAGAAATTGTTGTGAGTAAAAACAGTTCAGATGGGTTTATGCCTTAAATATTCATAGCAATAAAAATGATTTTACATGAGCAGTCAATTCATAGAGAAAACAAATTCAGCATTTAACTTTACATGGCATCTTCCACATCACTTAAACTCATCAGTCACAGGGTACAGAAACTTTGAGTACTGAATATTAACATCTAGCAAATACAAGAGATGAGAATAGTTTAATTTTTGTAAGATATATTTTTTAGAGCAATCTAAATTCACAATAAAATTAAGAGGAGGTACAGAGATTTTTATATACCCCCTTGCTCTCCAATGAACATAGCCTTCTCCGATCTCCCACCAGAGTGCTACATTTGTTACAACTGATAAACGTACAGTAAGACATCATAATTACCCAAGTCCACAGTTCACCTTACAGTTCACTTCTGGTGTTCTACATTCTATGCATTTGGACAAATATATAATGATATGTATCCACCTTTAGACACTGCCTTTAAAAATCGTCTATGCTCCATGTATTCGTCCCTTTCCCAACCCAAGGCAACCAATAATCTTTTTACTCTTCCCATAGTTCTGCCTTGTCTATATTGTTATATAGTTGGAATCATATATTATGTAGCCTTTTCAGATTGGCTTCTTTCACTTAACGATATGCATTTAAGGTTCCTCCAGGTCTTTTCATGGCTTCATAGCTCTTTTATTAATCCATTAATAATTAATCCATTAATCCATTCACCCTACCGAAGGATATCTGAGTTGCTTCCAAGCTTTGGTAATTATGAATAAAGCTGCTATAAATATCCATGTGTAAGTTTTTTGTGGACATATGTTTTTAACTCCTTTTGATTAATACCAAGGGGTACTGATTTGATTTTTCAAGGGGAAAAATAAAGGTGGATGATTTACAGATTCTTGAACAAAAAACTGAAGGCTTTATTATCCTTCACATTCATTCCACATGTGACTGACTAACACGGCATTATACAAATGATTCAAATGGATGCATCAAAAGTTAAAGGTATGGAGCTGCATTTCTTTTCTTAAATGTTGTTTTAAGCTTACACTTTTTAAAAATGCAAATATAAAAACCCTTAAAAACAAAATCCCCAGTGAAAATCCTAACTTATTCATAAGAAGTAATTTTTCCTCTACCATAGTAACAGAAATGGAATTGCTGAGTTGGCATATTCTATGAATTCTATTTCATGTCACCGAGAGAGTCCTGATTAATATGGTGACAATTTAATAAAGGTAACCACTGATATTCTCTGGGGGCCTTGGCTCTGAACACAGGTTGGATGAGAATCACAATTTCTGGTCATTTCAGATTTAGTATAGAAAAATCTTCTATTGTTCAGATATTTTGTTAAGTTAGAATGTTTGAGACATTTTGCATTTGAAGAAAAGCCCTGGAGAGGGGATGAGATACTGAGTCTCTAGCAACCCCAAAGTAGAACTCCACTGGCTATGGTCTCTCTTCCAGTGGTTCTGGGACTTCATTGTGAGATAAGAAATAGGAGATCTTACTAAAAATGCAGAATCCTGGATCTCTCTTACTGAATCAGAAGCCTGGGGTTTAGGACCTTGAATGTACATTTTTAGCAACCCCCAGATAATTTTATCAGGAGGTCCATCTGTAGACACACTTTGAAAACAAATATATCCAATATTTCTCTCCAAGCAGTCTTCCAAAGATTGAAAAACTATTAAATGACCCACCACTGGTATACAATTCCAGTATTTAAACTCTTCAGAATTCCCTACAAACTATCCTGAATTACCTTTTCAAATATATCTCACTGTTCTATACACAATTAATCCTATCTGGTCATATTCATAGCCCCTCAGTGTCCTGGATCATTTTTATTTCCTTTTCTATCTCCCTCTATCAACTCTTTCTTGAAAGTCACATCCATCAATATTCTGCCTCCTAATAACATTGAACGATTTTCTGTGCCCATTAAAAATCATCCATCATGAAGTTTTTCAAACTAGTCAAACAGTAGCCTCTTCTAATAACAAAACACGTCCTTTCTAAAAACAGTTTGACATTATATATTTTGCCTTACTTATGAAGAATATTATTTGCCTTGTTTTTTATCTTTTCAGAGGATGTTGCAGTTGCCCAAATAGTCAGCTCTAAGGGCTTATGATCCTATAGCATCTTTCTTTAACTTCAATGACTTAAATATAGAAATAAAGCTCTTCTTCAAATATAAGAATATTGCTAATTAATAAAAATATACTTATACCTTATAAATCAAATACAGCAATACACATACATACATTACACATGAAAATTTATATTTTAAATGTATGATAAGGTTAACTCATTTTATTATTTTTGACTCATAATTAGCCCTAAATGTCCTCAGTCTTATTTTTCCTGATTATAATATTTACTTTCATTTTAATATGTATGTTTCTTTATGATAGAAATTGTCAGTGTACTCAGTTTTCACTATAGGGTTCTAATTCCATAAATTGAAGTAAATACTTTCTATATTAATTTTCTCACTCCCAAGAACATTAATACATTTAGAAGATAAATGATAATCTACTTTATATTCTTCTTTGAGAAAAGTAATAATTATACTGAAAATGCAATAATTAAAATTCAATACAATTATCATTCCAAATTGATAATTAAATTTTAAATATTGGTTATGTCAGTAACTAGAAATCTAAGGATAATTTAGCACACTTAAACCATGTTCATTGATCTCTCACCCAAATTTTACAAATGCACAGGATCATAAAATATTTATAGCAAAAATTTAAAAAAATAACACATTATTATCATAATACTTCCACTGGAAATCCATGACCACTTATGGTCAGAACTCATTGACTCACAAATGAAGATAGATTTAATATTGATCATTAATTTTTTTAGAATAAGTAATGAAATCTAAGTTCTTTTTACTTTTGAAATTGCAACTTTATATCAAATTAATTTCAATAAAGTTAGTTAAACTAGCTTCCTAGCTTTCCTTTTAAGATTAGAGATAAATAATAAAACTAGCTTTCAATTTAAAAAAAAGACAAATCAAACTTGGTAGAAATCAACAGAGTGCCTTTTGTCCAAATAGCTAAGGAGGGGTTTACAGACTCCCTTGAAGGAGGACCAATGCATTTGAATGTAAAAACCCTGGTTGTCTGAATTTCATAGGCAGTGGAATTTATCTGCAGGGTTTAATGGTCCTACCATAAGCAAAAGTAAAATAAAATAAAATTATATTAAGTATATGAAAATATATATAAAATATTTAATTGAATATAATTGATATATATTATATCTAATATATTAAATATATTAAATATGTTATAATTATATGCTTATATATAATTATATATTAGCTATATACACTAGTTTTACATGTATTTAGTTATATAAAACATATATAATTATATTTGACAATTAAAGTGTAAATATTACTTTAATCAACATAGTATATGTTTCAGGTCTAACTTCTCTCATCTTCCCCAATCATTTCCTAAAATTTAAACACTTATGACTTGTGGTGAAATGGACTTACATTTTGCTTTACAGTTGTAATAATTTTTCCATTTATGGTTCAATATATTCAAAATTACTTGTTATTTTAAAATGATTACACTCAGAAAATAACGCTTGTTTTAAAATAACATGCTTAACTTTGTTGATACGAGCCAGCCAACCTCTTGCTAGAACTAGTTACTAAAAACAGTTGTATTTAAGTTACTGAATTGTACAATGCACAGCTAAACTTTTACAAAGGAAAAGACAAAGAAGTCTGGAAAGAAAATTTAGCAATAAAAAGAAGATAAACAAAAGAGACAAATCATGCAGTGTCATACGGTCTAGCAACCCAGTCCAGTTGGTGACCTCTCTCTCCCTGTCCCTCTCTGTGAACTCTTCGGGAAGGCAAAGAACACAGACATCCTCCTAGAAAATGGAAGAGCTCGAATACTCAGCAAACTCTACATCACAGTGTTGTGTTTAAGGTATGGGGTGGATGGTGAAATGTGGTTAAAGAAAGGAGAGAAAAGAAGAGCTTCCCATGCCCCCTGCTAAGGAGAGTAGCATTATGAAAACTTTGTATTCAAGTAAGAAATATTAATTCATTACATCCTACTCAAAATAAGAAATGGTCTCAGGCATGCCAAAATGAAAGCAAGTACTTTCCAGTTTATTTGGGTATGTGTGTGGCAAGGAAGGGGGTGGTTAATGTTCTAGTAATATTAGACAGGTAAACCAATTTGCCAATACATGATCTGAGATAATGATGAGTGCTATGAAAGAAACACCTGGTAATGAACTAGCGAATGATCAGGCCAGGGAGGGCATGGTGGAAGGTAAGAGCAGTATATGGATATTTGATGTCTGGAAAGGGCTCCTTGAAAAAATTTCCTTTGAGCTAAAATGTAAATGCTGATAAGGACCCCAAAATGTGATAATCTGGAGGAGGAGTATTCTAGGTAGAAGGAATGTTAAGGCAGCAGGCAGACAATGGAAACCTGACAGCACAGGGATTTTAGTTATATGAATAATTAAACTTCAATCAGTAAGTGAAGTGGGTACTACTCCATAAAAAAGTGATTCATTTCTTCTATCTTTTCACGACAAAACTTTATTGAATTAATCAAACTTGGGAGCTATCACCTAGAACTTGACAGGCTCCCTTGTAGTGAGGGTAAGGAAATGATTAGGTATCTATAAGGAAAGCTCTGAGGATATGAAGGACCACCAAAGGGCTGAGGTAGGCTGGAATGAGACCCTTTAAAGCTCCAGCACTCACCATCACCTGATGGCTTGAGAGTTCATAATTAGCAATTAAAATGATTTCTATAAATTGTTATATAAATTAAATTGTTTTCTATTAAATTGTTTTTTATGGTTTCTATAAGTGGAGGCCCCTTCCAGCTAGATCTTACTGGGGTTGCCTGCAGAATGCTGTATCAGGCTTTAGTCAATAATGAAACTAAACTCGTATGTACTATACAGAGGGCAGTTGTGTTTAGACTGTTCAGCATTAATTCCCCTTTCTAATAGCATCCAGATTCCTTACTGGAATGATCTTTTCCCCATTGAATCCAGCCTGGTCTGGGGGGCCAGCTACCATTAGATAAGGGACTGGTTCTGACCTGTTGTAATCCTGAAAGGCAAAAACCCTGAAAATGGTTGGTATCTATCCAGACTGAGCTACAGTGTTGTGAACAGATTTTTCATGTTGTGGTTTGCTCTTCCTAGACCCCAAGGATTAACTCAGTTCCTTCCTTTTCCTGGTACTGCTTCTTCTGCTTCAATTAACTTTTGAGATCTTTCAGTAAATTCATGTTTAAATTAGCCAGAGTACCCTAGTGCAGACAAAGGATCCTACCTGAAGTTTGTTGACTCAGAATGAACTAGATATCAGAGTCTTAATATTTAATGTGCCTGAATGAAAAAAAAAAATCACTTAGGGGGCTTTTAAAAACTGACACATTTGGGACCCAGCTGTTGAGATTCAGATTCAGTAGCTTAGGCTGGAGCCCAGGAATCTGCATGTTTAATAAACTCCCTCAGGATTCTGAAGCAGATCACATTTTGAGAAAAGAATAAGCAAGACTATCTTCTGGCTTCCCCCTACTGTCACCTTCCATCTATGATTTCCTGCTCTCTAATGTTTGAGGTGACATCTTTTCAAGGTGCCTATGGGTAGCTACTGTATCTGTATTAGTTGCTGTGCTTGTCTCCCCACCTCTGTGTTAAGAAAGTTAATGGGATGTTTCCATTTAAAAGGCCTCCTGCAGAGTAGCAGACTCCACAGGGAAAGAAAAGTAAATAAGAAATAGTTAACTATGCCAACACATTAATTTATCCTATAATCTGCTTAATTATGCAGTAAAATTAAACAGAACAATTTGCTGGAGGATATTTCTTTCCACACACACAGAATCGGGAAGTGAGTTTACATATTCTTTTGGTGTCTTAGAAAGAGCCCCAAAAATGGCACTAGAGGATGTGGGTTTGAATCCTCACTCTGCCACTTACTGCTTGTGTGGCTTTGAATATGCATTAACCAGGTTGATCTCAGATTTCCTCCATGGAAAAAGGAACTAATTTCACAGAATTATTGTAATAATTGCACAGAGTAACAATCATGTTGTAAACCATATAACAACACATATTCTATTATCTAGTTATATGCTAGCTACATTCTAGTTCTGTACTCTCTTCTTTAATGGGTAGCTATTTACCCAATTCAAACTAGTATTTTCTAATGTTAAGTAATAAGTCATTTAGCTAAATTTGATTCTTTTATTTAAGTTTTTAGAGTATCATGTCTATACTTGCAAAATAAAGTTTGTTTTAAAGATAGTTTCAATGAGCAAAATCTCAAAAATTCTAATACACCATTTACTCCTAATAACAATTTTGGTATTCTTATTGGTGGATTTTTCTCACCTAGCAAATCATGAGGATTGCAACTGTCTGTATTATCTTTCAAGAACAGCTATGCCCACCGGTGTTCAATAAATACTTGTAGATTGATAGTCTGACTATCAGCTTGATCTTGGGGAAACCATTTAACTACTCTGAGACTCTCAGGTTACTCGTCAGTAAAATGGTTCTAATACCAATGTTGAAGAATGATTTTAAAAATTAATGTAATATAAAAAACACTTAGCATAACCTTCAACAATGAGAATTTCAAAGGAAACACAGATTCTCTGCCCCACCCTCTACTCCATAATTGGGTAAAATGTTATGGTACTCACTGCAAAAATTCCTGTATTGGTGGGTTTTTTTCTTTTTTTTTTCTTTAAGATTTTATTTATTTATTTGAGAGAGAGAGAGAGAGCAGAGGGAGAGGGAGAAGCAGACTCCCTGCTAAGCTGGGAAGCCCAACATGGGGCTGGATCCCAGGACCTAGAGATCATGAGCTGAGCCTAAGGCAGAGCCACCCAGGCACCCCTGTATTGGTGTTTTCTAACATAATTTCAACTATAAGTTCTCTTTTCTATAAGCATAAATTATGCACTGACAGTGCAATATTAACCAATCTTCATATCTTAATGCCCCATAATGTCTTATGAAAGCATAGTAAGGAAATTACATAGCTGAACTAAAAGAAGAGTAAATCTTTTCAAAATACAATGTCAAATTTATGTAATGACCTACCTGGGACTCTTCCCAATGAATAGATTGCATACTGTGATTTCAAGATACAGTCATCCTGTTTTCAAGGAAAATAACAGGACTGTTGTGATGGGTATTCATTTTCTGATGCCTCCAGAGGACTGATGACAGAAAGGGCCAGACATCTGCAATAGGCCAGCCATGAAAGGTTGAACTGAGAAGAATTTTAAGTCAATTGCCTCCACTCTTTCTGCTTCAGATTGACAAAGCCTATTGATTCCCATCATTGATTGTCTTCTAGTTCAGGATAAGATGGGAAAAGGAAGAGATATTCCATGTATCTTATTATGATCTTTGCATCCCTCGCACTGAAATTTGTTATAAAAATCCAGATGTTATGAGAACCTAATGCTTTGCAGGGCATTAAAAATTCTAGTGAATAGTGACAATTTTACATTGGCAAACCAAACCTGGTTTTGTTAATTTCAGGTTTGTTAATTCCTCCATCCCATAGATCCCCTAGCCAACAAGATTTCAATGAGCAAGCTGTTTTGGAGGCACTATTTACCATACCTGCCATTCAAAATATTCTTCCAACAAAACATAATGGGATTTTAAAGTGGGTTGCTATCCTGTTTTCAAAACTAGAGGTTCTCTTGCTCCTTGATCCCACTGTGAAAAAGAGATTGAAAGGTAGGAATCACTGTAACTCACAGTATCTATTTAGAACCCTGAGCTGAGTACTTCCATTCTTAGTTTATACTAAGCAATCCTCTCCCACCCTATCCAAATGTTCCTCCCTATAAGGGGAGGAATAGGAAAAACTATTCATGCATCCACCAGATATTATTGAGCATCTATTATGTGTCAAACACTAGGGAACAGTAGTGAAAAGGGAAGAGAAAAAAGAAAAAAAAAATCCTGGCCTTTATAAAAAATGCATTCTAGAAGGGAGGCAGAGAATAAAAGCCTAAAGAGAAATATGTGCTAAGGAGAAAACAAAAGCAGAAAAAGTAGGTAAGAATTACCAGAGGATGTTTATAATATTTTGACAAGAAAGGCATCATTGAACAACTGTCATATAGATAAGACCTAAAGTAGGCAAAGGAAAAAACCATACAGATAATTGGGGGAAGATTATTCTAGGCAGCAGAATGGCAATTTGCAAAGGCTCTGATGAAGAAATTACCTGGCTAGTCAAAGCAAGTCAAGAAAACCAATATGTCTAGGGTAGAGTGAGCAAGAAATAAAATGTCAGGAGATGATGTCAGAGAGTAACAGGGCTCCACATCATGTAAGAGTTTGTTGGTTATTAAGGATTAACTTTTAAGTTAACTGAAGAGCCAATGGTTTTTGTGTGCAGAAGGATAATGATCTGACTATATTTCAATGGGATTGCTCTCGCTACTGTTTTGAGAATATACTTGGCTGAGGTTGAAGAGGAACAAAGGCATAAACAGAGAGACCAGTTTGGAGGCTATTATAATAATCTAGGTGATACGTAATGTTGGCTTGAACTATAAGTGAAGATGGTGAGGAATGGTCAGATACTGAATATAATCTGAAGGAAAACCAATAGGTTTCCCTAATAGATTATTTGATATGGAAGAAAGAGAGGATTCAAGCGTGACTGCAAGATTTTTGAATCAAATAACAGGGAGAATGGAGTTAGGAAACTAACTGAAATAGGAAAGAAGTGGGTTCAGAGGGTTATTTATATCTGCCATATTGAGCTTGAAATGTCTTTTAGATATCCAATTGATGATGTAAAGTGGAAGTTGGAATTGAGGGGAGGTGTCCTGGCTGAAGATAAACATCTGGAAATCAATAAGTTAAGAGTGGATATAATTCTAATTGGGGAAAAAAAAGAAAAATTCCAATCAGGCACTTAAAATTTTATATGTTTATAAATCTTATCTACAAAATGTATTAATCTTGATTTTCCCCCTCTGAACATTATTGAAACACCTGCTAGTTAATTAGTATGTTTGTTAGTTAACAAAAATAAAGGCAATTAGCATATCTAAACTAAAAATGAGACATAACAGTTCAGATGAAAAAACTTACCAATTGTTTCAAACCCTCACTGTATTTTTGCTGTAGGTATTTAATTTGTATGAATGTATAATCTACATATATGGACATAATTTTGAGATCAATAAACAAATGTCATTGTGTGTATATATAAAGTACTGCAACTTTTATTACTATTGTCATTATGAGTATATCATCAAGCCATTGCTTCATTGCTTTCAGTGTTCCACCTATACAAAATATTGGTTATGGGGAACATCCTAGAAAGCAGTATTAAAAATGGGTAGCTTTCTGTGAACCAAAGTAGGGAAGCTTGTTTTTAAATGAAAAAAAAAAAAAAAAAAAAGATAATTCCTGGTTTCAATGGTAAAATGTTAAGATATGAAACAAATATCTCTATATATTTCTAAAATAAAACCTAGTGCTTCATCATTTACATACTTGCATAGGTTACCACATATCATTACCTAACATAATAGTAGAATATATGTGAGTTACAAAAATATGTTTCATAGTGGAAAATTCTATTTCTTATGGGAATCTATTAGTGGTTTACATAGCAAATTTCCCTTTAAAAAATGGGGTGGTTAATGGTGTAGCTATCTGTGAAGTAAATAAAATAGAAGACATAATTCATAGTATTATTAACTAAACACTCCATTTAAGCCAAACAAAGCAAATAAAAATGGATTGAAATCCTTTACACTGTATCTAACATAGCTTATCAAGATATTTAAGCTTTTTTTTGTTCTTTAATGTGGTAACCATTACATTTATTTTTCCAGTAGTATAGTAGAACAGATTCCTGAATATAAAATCATATAATAAAAGACATGCTATTAATAAATACTCAGTGATTTTCATCTTAATGTCCTTGACTATTTTATCCCAACCAAAAATATACTTAATAGTAAAATATTTAAGAATGTTGTGATTAAAACAGGAAAAAAAAGGAAGCCAAAACAAACCAGACAATACACTTTGAAATAAAAGTGGCAGGAATATTTTAATAAAACTGGTCATTACAACACCAAGATATGACAGAGGAGCTAGTAGGAGCTCCAGCCAGGAGCCTCAGACAACCATGACCCAACCTGATGAGGCCTTGATTGGGAACTGGTTTTTTTGTGCCTTTGGTAGTTACATTAAATGGACTTTGAATGGGCAGAGTTTTGTTTAGAGGATTGGAACCTGAAAGGCTATGAATAAAAATACACATGCACACATACCTCCAGAATACAACCATCACCGCTATCATTAAAAGCCAAAGTAAAGAGCAACATTCAATTTTCCTAGGAAAGTCTGAGGGAAGATAAGGATTGATCTGCACTTTGAATAATGAAAATCATGTCAGTTTGGACTGAAAAGGAAATGATGGGGGTGGGGTTTGGCAGAAAAACGTCCTGAGAGGACAGGGCCCTAAGTGAAAAGACAGGTAACATAACCTGAGTTTGACTGGAGGACTTAGAGAGATGGTTGGTGAGATATGGAAGTCAAGAGATTGTCATTGAGAAGTCCAAGAGAGGGACTGGCCAATCACTCTGGTGTGTGAGAAAATTAAACGAGCAACTAGAAGATGTAGTATTCACAATGAATTTAAAAGGCCACACATAGGGAAACAGAGAAGGATATATTTAAAATATCCAGGGAAGAAAACAAAAGCCTTGAACACTAGTATGGCAACAGTGGCACAGAAGAATTGGTATATACAAAATATATGAATGTAGAGTCAAAGAGGTTACTATTTCTCTAAAATAAAGTGTAGATTTAGTCAAAAGCAAGGGAAAGTGTTAGAATGGTAAATATAAACCACTGTTCCAGTAATTTAGAACAAACGTAGAAAATCAAGCTGATAGCTACAAAAAGGCTCCTGGGAAGCTTCTAAGGGTCTGGGGTTTTTCAGGCTTTAATTTTCAGAATGGATGAATTCACTGGATAATGTTCATGTTCTTACTTGATTTTTTGCTGTAGCCAAGCCTCTGAGGTCAATGAATAACCAGTTTTATTATCACTTCTGCAAAATGGCAAAATACCAGGAGGGGAAGAATGAAGGGGGGGAAATCAGAGGGGGAGACAAACCATGAGAGATGATGGACTCTGAAAAACAAAGTGAGGGTTCTAGAGGGGAGGGGGGTGGGAGGATGGGTTAGCCTGGTAATGGGTATTAAAGAGGGCACATTCTGCATGGAGCACTGGGTGTTATGAACAAACAATGAATCATGGAACGCTACATCTAAAACTAATGATGTAATGTATGGTGATTAACATAACAATAAAAAAATTTAAAGAAAAAGTTGCCTGTCTTTATTTACTAGTGGATTTTATTTCCCCTTTAAAAGCACAGTATCTATCATGGTTGTGAACCCCACCTCCTTATTCCCCTCCTATCACACACACACACACACACACATACACACACATTTACAGAAAACAAAATTAGAAAGAGTTGATGGGCACAGATCTGAATCTGTGGTCTCAAGAATTAGTAGAGATAACTTCTCACTGAAAAAATTATAAAGGATCATAGTAAATTTAGTACCTGAGAAAATATTAAAAATGGATTGGGGTCTGGAAAGCACAAAATTAAACAACTATGAAAGGTGCTTATTAGCCTTAATGGAAGGGAAATTTAAATGACTTCCTGAAACTGGAGGCAGTTGCACTTGACCAATTACCAACTTTCTCCAGAGAAAAATGTAAGTATTCCTGGCAATCCATGAGCAAAAGAAAACAAACATCTCTTGTTCAGAACACCAACTCTATCTTAGATGGATTTTAAAATGCATGCAGGTGTAGATCATTTAGTAAATAGAGCAGACAACTCACAGTGGACAGAGGAATGGGCTTCAAATCAGTAGACTTAGGTGTGTGTTCAAGCTCTGCCCTTACTAGCTAAGTCAATTTGAATAATTTCTTTGTCAGGTATAAAATGACAATAATATTATCCATTAGCATTCTTTCTTTGTACAAAAAGTAGATGATTAAATTAGACCATGAATGAGAAAATTCTGATATGTTCTAACACAGATGCTGAATGGACTTAATCTTCCCAAATTTCACAGGTGCAGGTGCAGAGAATCTACCAATATTAATCTAGAAAGTTAACTCATACCTAATTCATTACTTAGGCACTGAGAAAAACATGGCTCAAGGATTTTTTGTTTTTTTAATAGGAAAGCTCAATAAAAAAGAAGTACACAAATATTTAACTAGTATATATACTTACAGTTATATTAAAATTTTAACAATCAAATATGTCTTCTAAAAATAAGAAAAAAAAACCTATAATGTAAAATATGCTCATGGTCATTTTTGTTCCCAGAGAATATTCTGTCCTTCTTTATCAATACCTTCTCTCACCTTTATTTTTATCTGATGATTCCTATGATATTCTGTGGATTAATTGGTTCATCATCATCTCTGTTCCAATGAAGACAGTAGCGCTACAAAGCAGATGAACCTTTGTTTCTCACTGAGGATATCGATGATTCCAAGATTAGGGAAGTGTTCATTGCTAAATATGGACTGAGAGACAGAGTAATCAGCTGAAATCAGTAGGCTAGATAAGCAAGGCTTAGAATCAGATGCAGATAATGAAATCCAGGGTTGAAAATGAGACTAGGGATCATGATCTGTAGTAGGTCCAGCTACAAGTTAGTAACCAGGTTCAGGTGGACATTCAATAATTGGCCAACTAAGAAGACACTTACAAGAATGTCCATGGCCACATTATCTGTAGTTAGTAAAAGCCTGGAAATATATCCAAAAAGCATATGAAAGAGTGCTCAAATCATTTGTTATCAGAAAAGTGTCAAAACACAATGAGATATCAACATACATCAATAAAATAGCTATAATGAAGAGGACTATTAATTTTTGGCAAAGGTGAGAAGCAACTAGAACTCTGATATATTATTTGTGAGATTATTGGAAAATGGTTTAGTAAAATCTACTAAACTTGAACATATACCTCCCCTATGATCCAGCATATTTTCACCAAAAGACACATAAATGAATGTTCACAGCATCTTTATTCATAATAACCAAAAACTAAAAACAAAAACAAAAACATGAATGGCTTTCAAGAGAATTGTGATACATTTATATAATGGAATGATACTCACAACTAAAAAAAGAATGAATTACCAAATACCCATTTAACAACATGGATAAACTCAGAAATACTATGTTATGTGAAAGAGACCAGGCACCACAGGGACACTAGTCAATTGCTTCATTTAAAGTTCATAAAGGCAAAACTATGTTCATTAAAGTCAGAATAGTATTTACTTCTGGAGGATATATGAAGAAAACTTCTGAGTGGTATCAATGTTCTATATTCCTGTTGAAAGTTTTGTTTATATGAATGTGTGCGTGTGTGTGTGTATACCAAGCTACATACTTAATATCTGTGTACTTTACTATATGTAAAATTTCTTTTAGAAATATATTCCAAAATATTTATAGATGAAATAATCTGTCTTCTATTTGCTTCAAAATTATCTAGTGTGTGGGGGTAGTTGAGTGAGCATACTTGAAGCAAAATTTGCCATTTTTTACTAACTCTTAGTAAGTACATGAAGTTCAGTGTATTATTCTTTCTGTTATCATTTATATTTGAAATATTTCACCAACCAATAAATAAAAAAACCTGGGTAGCTCAGTACATTAAGCATCTACCTTCAGTTCAGGTCATGATCCCAGGGTCCTAGGACTGAGTGCCCTGTTGGGCTCCCTGCTCATCGGGGAATCTACTTGTCCCTCCCCCACTCCCACACACATGCTCACTCACTTGCTCGCTCTCTCTCTAATAAATAAAATCTTAAAAAAATAAACTATATAACAACTACATAATAGAATCTAGATAGATTGATTGATAGATTTGAGAATGAGAAAGTAAATACAAGTACAGAAAATTCTTTGTGGAGTTTTACAGTGAAGTGAAAAATGAGATGGTAGCTGGAAGAAAATATAAGATTAAAGGAATATTGTGTGCATATCATAAATTTAGGGTTTTTCTCCTTAAAGTCAATGGACAGGAGTTGAACTCTCATCAGAGAAGCCATATGATTAAAATTTTAGGAAAATCCATTGTGTAGATAAAGAATTCTAGGAGGGAAAATGACAGAGAAAAAATAAAGAACAAAGTAATAAATGATACAAATCTATAATATGGCAGTAGAAATAAATTTGTAACAAAATGGACTGATGTGAAAATATGGAAGATATTGAATCTACACAATATAGTGATCAATTGGATTAAAGTAAAAAAAAGAAACAGGGCACATTATTCCATCATTCATTCATTCAACATCTATAAATGCCAGGAATTAAGATAGACTCCAAAGAGCAGTAGTAAATAAAGTAAATATAATCTCTCCCTTATGAAGCTTGAATAGATGGAAGAGAAATCAATAATAACCAAATAAAAAAATGAAATAATAAATAAGTTCTGTAAACAACAACAACAACAAAATGTTGTAGTGAATGTATGGAAAAGCCAATTTAAATAGATCGGGTAGAAAATGCCTCCCTAAACATAACATCTAAGCTGACATACAAAGAATGAAGAGAGACAGTTTTTGTGAGGTGAGATATGGACAATACAGAAAGAGAAAGGAAAGAGGTTAATATATGAAAAACAATTAAAGCCAGTACAATGAAATGAATGAGCAAGGGAAAGAATGGGAGGAAATGCAGTGAAAGAGGTAGGCCAGAGTGCAGAATCAAAGAAAATAGTTTGGATTTTATTGTAAGTAAAATGGGATACCAATGAATCATTTTAAGAATGGACCTCATATTACCCATTTATTTTTTAAAATAGTTTATTTGATGTCTGCCTCATTTCACACACAAACACACCAAAAACAAAATGGCTAAACAATAAGTGGTTCTAGGAGGATAGAATACTAAAGTGTGAAAAGGAAAGTTTTCTTAAACCTCTTATCAGAAAATATTGGAGAATATCGTTGTTGCTTTTGAGTTGAAGAATTCCTTCAACAAGATAAAAATTATAACCTACAAAGGAAACTACTAATAAATTCAGCCTCATTAAAAAACTAATGACTGTTCATCAAAACATAGTAAAATCAAAGTGACAAGATAAGCCAAGGTTGGGAGAAGATGTGGAAAATGCATTTGAAAACAAAAGATTAACATAAAAGCATATTTTTAAATGTCCTTCACATCAGTAACAAAATCATAAATAATAGAGTGGGAAAAAATGTAAAAGATATAAGCAAGAATTTCACAGGAAGGAGAAAATACAGACTCTATCCCTGACTTCAAGGAATTTAGACTAGGAGACAGATTTTCATGAAACCACCACCATTCCTCAGACAGAGGCTGCTCCTTCAGCCTGGGACCCAATGTCAAAAGATACTGGCCCACACTCTTCATATAAATGTACAAGAAACTGTTTTAAGTTTGCTGCTTTAAGTCCTGTTTACTTTTTGTGGAAAAAGTGTATTTATGGCACCATATACAAATATGAATTCTAAGTAATTTAAAGTCCTAAATTAATAATTTAAAGCCATAAATGCAAGAGAATATGTAGAAGAATATTATTTTAACCTAATAGAGGGGAAGGAATTTTTAAGCGAGTACCTGAAGGATACCATATATCAAACTAAGAAATGGGCAACCATTTGAGAGAAATATATGACATTTAAAACCACCAATAGATGAATAATATACAGGTAATTAGTACAAATTATTTTCTGCCTACTTTTGAATGGAAAATGTTACCTAATAGGAGTTTTTCTTTTTTTTTTTTTAAAGGATTTTATTTATTTATTTATTTAAGAGAGAAAGGGAGTGTGAGCATGGGAGGGACCAAGGGAGAGGGAGAAAGAATCTCAAGCAGACTCCATGCTGAAAAGATAGACCCACCAGGGGCTCCATCTCACGATCCTGAGATCATGACCTGAGCCCAAACCAAGAGTCCAATGTTTAACTGACTGTGCCACCCATGCACCCCAGTAATTTAATTTTCTATTGTTTTTTTAAAATTATTTGTTTCAGACTTAAGGTGCTCAGAATTGGGTTGATTATAATTTTTTTTTTTTAAAGATTATATTTATTTGACAGAGAGAGACACAGTGAGAGAGGGAACACAAGCAGGGGGAGTGGGAGAGGGAGAAGCAGGCTTCCCGCTGAGCAGGGAGCCTGATGTGGGGCTCGATCCCAGGACCCTGGGATCATGACCTGAGCCGAAGGCAGACGCTCAACGACTGAGCTACCCAGGCGCCCTGGGTTGATGATACTTTTTACTTAGAACTATGTTATTGAGGGGTGCCTGGGTGGCTCAGTTGGTTGGGTGTCAGACTCTTGTTATCTGCACAGGTCATGATCTCAAGGTTATGGGATCTAGCCCCATGTGGGGCTCCATGCTCAGGGAGGAATCTCGTTAGGGTTTTCTCTCTCTCTCTCCCTCTGTCCTTCCCTCCCCCTTCATGAATGCACATGAGTGTTCAATCTCTCTCTCTCTCTCTCAAATAAATAAATAAATAAATAAATAAATAAATAAATAAATAAATAAAATCTTAAAAAAAACCCTACATTATTGAGAAATATCTATGTTGCTTTACAAATACTTAGGTCTAACTGCTTCATAGTGGTTCATCATAAATCTTAGCATTGCACATTTAAAGTTGTATCTAGCTTCTAAATCTATGGTGAACACACACACATACACACAGAGAGAGACTGTGTGTTGTTGCGCTTGTTCAAAAATTTCTCTGGGGTGAAAATTCAACAGGTGGATTCCAAGGGATAGTCATGCTTAATTTCACTAAATACTGCCAAATTGTTCTTCAGGCAATTTATACTTCCACCAACAGTACATCATCATTCCTATTTACCAGATTGTGATCGACAATTAAATTATAGCAACAAGTAGATTACATAAAGTTGATTAATGAAAGATACTTAGCTTTGAAAGATAACTTATCTACACTTCCATTTAGTCAGATAAAGCAGATCCAGTGCCTGGAGAATGAAGAACTCAATAAATATTTGTTAAGCAAATAGATGAGGGATGCCTCCTCAGAGCTTACCCAGAAGTCCAAAGTCTTCATGGCAGTGAAGCAAAATTAATTCTAACCTTGATGGTTTTGAATCACTTAGGAAAAAGGAAGAGATAAAAGAAGATATAGAGAATATATTACTGAAACTTGGAAAATCCTCAAGATTCTGTAGCACTCTTCAGGGAAGAAGAATAAACTAGAATATTGGAAATTCAAACTCCATTGTGTGTGTGTGTGTGTGTGTGTGTGTGTAGTGCTTATGATGGTTAGTTTATGTGTCCACTTGACTGGATCACAAGATACCCAGGTATCAATTGGTAGATGGAATGCAGCAGATTGTCGACCTCAAAATGGGTGGGCCTCCATCCAGTCTATTGAATGCCCAAATAGAACAAAAGTCTGAGTAAGGGAGAATTCACTTTCTCTGGCTGTCTTTGAATTGGGACATGGGTCTTATTCTGCCTTGAGTCTTAGACTCACAATGGAACTTATACTATAGGCTCTCCTGCTTCTCAGATCTTCAGACTCACACTAGAATTTTATCTCTGGCTCTCCCCAGTCTCCAGCTTGCTGACTCCAGATCTTGATTCCTTATAATAAACTTTTTATGTTTATTTTATTTAGATATATATAATTATGTAATTATATATAATATATATTATATATAATTATATATGTAAATATATATTATATATTATATAATTATATATATACAAATATATATGTAAATATATGTATTTATATATATTATATATAATTATATATAATATATATTTTCATATATATAAATATATATATAATTACATAATCATATATCTCCTATGGCTTCTGTTTGTAGAATGCTACTACACATGCTTGAGATGGAAAGTTGGGGAAAAGGGATTGGCTAAGAAACTACAAGGATTATTCAGTTTCCTCAATGTTTTATATAAAATCAAATTAAAGTGAGTTAGAAGGAAAAAGGTAAAGAGAAAGAAAATTTAAGGGTGACCTTTTAGCCATTTATTTCAATGAGCCTTGGGGATAGTTTGGAATTATAAGTAATCAATAGTTGATATTTAAGAGAGAAGCAAGAAGTATAGATTCTCATACAGCCCTCCAGAAATATTTCCTTAATAATTGTTCCTCCTTTTCTTTACTCTGCAATCACCAGGATATTTACATTTTCATATTATTACAAGTAAACTGAGTTTTAAAATTATATTTGTCTACTGTCTTTAAATTCTGAAAAGAATATTTTACTTGTGACTATTTCTTCTTAAAGAACAAATAAACAGATCATAAGTATTTGATAATATAACAGAATGACACTGAAGAGACATAACCTTTCCTAAAACACACTTGCTCAACTTAGATGACATAAAGCTATGCTTTCTAAAGGTCAACTTTCTGAGTCAAATATTTCATATTCAAAGGCAATAAGTAACTAGGTTGTCCACAGAGTTTGTTTTCCCACCAAAGTTTATGTAATATCATGCCTTGTACCAAAATTCAGTTATGTTTCATTTTTAGCATCATTATCAAAACATGCCCATACCCACCCCTACAAACAAAAAGTATGTACAATTCTAATTTTATTTCATTTGAGATCTTAATTGACTTTAGCCTGACAAATTTTCTTTGAACAAAAACTGCCATATAGAATATAAAAAAAAAAGCAATTCATGAGAGTAGTTCCTATCATTCTTATAACACTACATTTAAGTATCAAATGTCAATTGGGGGGGCGCCTGGGTGGCTCAGTTGGTTAAGCGACTGCCTTCGGCTCAGGTCATGATCCTGGAGTCCTGGGATCGAGTCCCGCATCGGGCTCCCTGCTCAGCAGGGAGTCTGCTTCTCCCTCTGACGCTCCCCCCTCTCATGTGCTCTCTCTCAGTCTCTCCCTCTCAAATAAATAAATAAAATCTTTAAAAAAAAAAATGTCAATTGGGTTCATAGTCTTCAATCATCTGGAAATCTTTCTGGTGATCATCAGTGCTGAGTATTATAAATTTTACACTCTAGTGAAGCTGGCATCTGGCAGTCTTGGCTCTGTGACCAATACCATATAGCTTGACACATTATTAGTAAAGATTAATTTGATTACCTCAAAAGCCATATAAGACCACTCCATGTATACATAAAACATTGTTGTTAATCCTCGTCTTTGGGAACTATTTGATAAGAATCTCTTAAATAATATGTAATGATATCTTCCTGGTTATTAAATAAAATAGGGCCTTTGTCAAGATCTCAGAAAAACAAAGCTCATTTAATTACTATATATAATTAGCCAAAAGTGACACTGAAACAAATTAACTTCAGAAAAAATTCTAATAAATGAAAATAAAGTTTTTAATTAAAATACTAACTTTTAGCAAATTTCAAAAATTTAAAAATTACTCTCTGTGTGTTTTTAGTACCTCAGTATATCTTTGATAACTGTGAAACAAGTTCTTTAAAATTCTGGTATTTGTAGAACTGTACTTACCAAGTACAAAGACTTGAGGTAAATTAAGAATGAAGAGGAAGTCATAAAAATATATTTTAACTATATGTTACATATGTCACAGGTAGACTATAAGCTTCATGAGGACAGAGATCTGGAATGTATAGATAACACTGTATCTCCTGTGACCAACAAAGTGACTTGACAAAAAAATGCAGGCAGTAATTGTGTTGAGTTAATAAATGAATAAAGATATAAATAAATAAGTGAATAAATGACTCCCTTTCAAAATAAATCAGAGTTAAACACCTAAACCTTCTACAGCGATTAAGGCTCTACTGAATTGTTATCTTCAGTTTGGAAAACCAGGCAACATGGCTGACTGCTGAGGTAGATTCTCATACCAGTTTTATTTCAGTTTGTGCCTGTATAAAAAAGTCAGTATCTGGTATCTTGAAATGCAATGTCTTATATTTGCATTCTGGCAATTTTATTTTCACAAGTCTCAGCAAAATGCTTTTGTAACTTCCAGCCCTTTCATAAACAGGGAGGTGATTGGCTGGCCACTGCTTAGCTGACCAGACATTTTCTGCAAGGAATGAAAGTAAGTGGGATGAGGGTTGTCAAATAATCAGAAGTTTGTTTAGTGACTATGGAATCAGATTGATAGAACTGTATTTATTTTTAAAGGTCTAATAACATTTACTAGGATAGCCAACTGCATTGTCTCCATAATTGGTGCGTAACTATCTGAAAGCTCACTCTGTGCCTTTGACTTTCATAAATCTCCTTTTCCTTAGTTTCTAATACCAAACAACCCACTAGGAACATTGGGTACCTCCTAGAATCCTTAATCATAATTTACCATAATTTCCCCAGTGTCAAAAATAAGTAAATGAACATCCAAAATTACTAAAAATGTTGTACTCTGGTTGTTTCCATCTGAAAATTTGTTTAGTTATATTTTTACATGTCTGTCCTAAAAATATCATCCAAAATTTAGGTGAGACTTCAGACTTAGAGTGTTTCAATCACATATTTTCAGGTTTTATACTCAAAAAGTATGTTCTGACATGATGCTAGTGTGAACTGAGTTGAAGATTACAACCAACTCGAGTCTGTGTGAATGGAAATCTAAAATGCCACCTTAATAAAAGTTAACCCTTAAGTGTCCTAAAGAAAGCAAAATTTTAAAATAAATCATATTTTAAGAGAGAGACAAGATTACTATACAATTGTTCAGGGTTGGAATCAGCATATAAAAGCTCTACACCTTTACCCAAAAGCTTCTACATCCTTCTGCTTTCAGTCGAGAAGTTATTATTCCCCACAGAGAAATGTGCTCGGCCTTTTGCTTATTAAATTAAAATGTATTTTTCTATTTATCTGACATATTATCAGTTTGATCTTTAAATTTGCTATAATAAGAAATAAACTAAGGAATGTTGCTGGTAATGTATAATATTTTGTGATTTGACATCAAATAGCTAAACGATCTATCTTGAGGAGACTGACACGATAAACATTAACTTTCAGTCAGTTACTAATTAATGAAGCACAAAAGCACCTTGATGAAGTACACAATGGTGACCCGAGTACATTTTAGAATATAATTGAATAATAAATGCAATAACTTGCAGAATACATTTAAATTTAATAAAAATTGTCATCTATTCGAATAGTGATGTTTGCTATTTATATACAAGGATTACTTAATATTTGGAGGGAATATAGTAAAACAAACCTCAGACATTTTAAATTCTAAAATTTGTTAGCCTAGCTGGAATTGAAAGTTCTGTATGTCACTTAAAAGAGCAATATAATTTATTCAATGTCTAGAAATACATATTTCTACTCTAGCATTACATGACTTTATAGGTGGTACAAAGATCTTTGTGTGGTAAAACAAGAAAATTCTAAAACTATTAGTTCTGTAACTACTTTAAACTTAAATTATCTAAACTTCTGACAGTTACCACAGGAAACATTTTAAAGTAATCCTAGAAAGTACAAAATGTGTTAAGTTTGATATATGTTAAAAGAAAAGCAGCATTTTTTCTTAAACTAATTGACAATAAAGAGCTACCTGTCTATCTGTCTTTGTCTAACATTTTCCAGCTGGATAAATTCAATTATTATTAAACTTGACAAAAAACAATGATATTATTAATGAAATTAACCACATGATGTTAAATTTTTACCACAATATCCCAGTGAATTTTAATTAATTGTGTGACAGATAAGAGGAGTTCATAGGTGACAACGTGGATTATTCAAGTTTGTTATCCTTATTTTTGATAGGATAGCAACCTCTCATTTGCACACTTCAAAAGTTAAATTTTATCATGTTTCTAGATTATTACCTAAAATTTAAGTATACTTTTGCCCCCCTCAGGAAACCCATTTATTAAATTTACCAGTGCCATTACATTTATATGTGTCAAACACTGACTGTCAAAGGAGCCCTCTAAAACCTTGATATAATTTAGATAGATGGATAGGTAGGTAGGTTGGTAAACAGATAGACATGAATATGGATACTATAACATTAAGGGAATTACAAAAATTATTATAATCTTTATGCTATTCAGGCACACAAAAAAGGTATATTAAAACACTAGAAAATATATTTTAAAATAGCATATATTTTCAAGATGAAGGCTTTAAATGGAATGGACAAGTTCAGTTTGGTTCAGTTCAATAGATATCTGTCTATTGTATCCCATGTGTTTGGCCATATATCAGGTCCCAGATTTGCATACATGTCAAGTCCTTCTTCAAGGACTGAAACTGTCAAAAATGTAAAATGATTAATTGCTGTAATATTTATTGGGAACCCAGGAGAGGGATCATTTACTTAACCCAAAGGGATATGGAAACATTTTCAGGAAGAAACAACACTTGAGATTTACAAGATGAGTAGGGACTTGCCAGGTAAAAGAGGGGCAAGAGAGATGCAGGCAGAGGAAAGCATAAGAAAATGCAAAACAGCACGGTTATAGAGAAGGACACCAAGTAGTTGTCTTATAACCAAACATGAGGCTGGTAATGAAACACAAAGCATAGGGAAGAGTTATCTTATGTTAGCCCAACTCCAGGACACAGAGAGCTTTATATGGTATTCTGAGGAATTTGGACTTAAATATGTAGATGATGGGAGCTCTAAGAGATTTTATTTAAAAGAAGGATGTTTGAGAGAGATGCCACTGGGTGAGAAGCAGAGATTAGACTAAAGAAGAAGAAGAAAGGTTGAAGGTGGAGAGATAGAAGATCCCTGAAATAATGTGTGAGACATGATGAGGGTCTGACACACAGCAGTGCTGGTAGACATGGAAAGAGTGTGACACACTGAAAAATGTATATGATTCAAAGCTACAGGAATTGGTGTTTGAAAAAACCTAAAGGGAGTGATGAAGTAGGAGAAGTTTACTTTGATTCTCTGGTTTGGGAATGTAGAAGAAAAAGCTGATCTAGAAAAGAGAAGGAAATCATTCTTGAAGGCAACTATGCTCACCACTATACCACAAATGCTAGAAGGAAATCATTCTAAAGAGTTTCAGAGAAAATATTAGCAATTAAACTGGCAAACAAGATGACTTACAACACTGAAGCAAATATTCAGGAAGTATCCAAATATAAACAATATACACCTCACATTATTTGAATTTTGAAAGTAAAATGCCTAAAATTTTGCAAGTAAAAACATCTTTAAAAATAGTTTGTTAACTTAAGAGCAAAGTCATATTAAGAGCACTAGAGCAAAAGTGAGACAAGATGATTGGATGGAAAATAAAGAGAAAAGGGAAAAGGCATTTTCTAAATGATCAAAGCTGTGATCATCATTTCATAAATTCGACCAACATCAACACAGCAACTTAGTATGCAGAATCTGGTCAGGTGTCAGGAAAAGACATGACCTATAGGAAAATATTCAGGTGTTATATCTGAGAGGGATATTAGAAGTCACAGGCAACAATAGCAAGAAGCATGTATGCCATGAAATAGAGCTCCAAATGAGTTACACCCGTTTTTCTTACTTCTGAGGCAGCTTGCAGGAAGACACTAACTTTTGAATGGGAAATGGGTAAATTAGGTGCTTCTCTAAAGACAGAAAAATATCAAACTGAGGATGCTTTCCTGAATCTGATGAAAGCAGAAATACAGAAAAGTCAGACAAACGTGGTGGTGATGGGGGTGGGGTGGTATCTATTAGAGAGTGATGTAGTTTTAAGTAGCATTAGAATATTTTACAATACATTCTACCTGTCTGTTAGAAGAGCAGCCTTCAAATGGAAGAAAAAGGGCAAAGGGTCTCTATGAGTACTACCTGCTACAAGAACAGCACATTCAGCTTGACAAAGTGGTTACTCCATTTCAGAGATCCATTCACCTCCACAGACTCAAACTGCTTGCTCTGCTTTGCATAGCAGGGGGCTTCATTAGCACCATTCAAACACTGGAATTCCACTAGTCTTGAAGAACAGACATGAATAACAATTCTTACAAAGATCTTTCCTGTGAACATGGTCTACCTTCAGGTCTCCACAGAACTTTAAAACTGAAAGGGAAAAATAAAGTCATCTAGTCTATTACCTTCATTATCAAATTTTCCAGATGCTTCACAGAATATTGAACATCAGGGGATAGGTGAAAGAATACATACATTATATTTGTTAAGTGTATTTGCATTTTTCAACCAATAGTTTGACTTACTGGCCATGCAGCTTTTATAAAGTTTTTAATTTTAAGTGAATATTTCAAAACAAACATTAGTATATAGAATTATAAATCTTTTATTTGATTTTTCCTAATAGAAAGCTAAAATACCAGACTAATACAACAAAAAGCTAAAATACTAGATTGATTCAATCAAGGACTCTTTGTAAAAGGATTCCTTTTACATAAGTAAAGCAGGTAGACCCATTTTTTATGATTTTGTATATGTGTCTATGGATGCATGTGATTGTTTACTGATTTTATATAGTTACACTTCAGTATCCAGAGTAAAGCATAGCTTTCTTAATCATACTTCTAGAATTAGAGGTCTTTTCTTTAATTGTTTTCACATGCGTAAGCCCTAACCTTGTAGTGATGAAATCTTTTTCTTTGCATTACTTTCTTTAATATAAATAAAATTTCAACATAAATGAGAGAAATGGAGCAAGGAATTTTAAATGTAGTAATTTTTTAAATGGCCTAATGGACATAAAACTATTATAACTGATTAACTCTTAAATTTTATAATATACTGGAATTTTAATCTCTAATTTTGAGCTTCATGGCCTTCCTATCTTAAAGGTATTTTCTTCTTTGGAACATCACTAAAAAGTTGCATAAATCTTACTACTAATTGACAGTCGCAAAGAACATAGAAACTAGGATTTGTACAGAAATATTCCTAGAAGTATGAATGACTAAAAATATTCAAAACAGGGTCTTTTCAGAGTCAGCACTAAATGATCTTTCCTTAACATAAGTGAATAATGAATGGGTTTTCAAACTGTACTCCAGAACATAATACAGCTTAAATGATAGATTGTGGTGGCTTCCTATAGCCAAAAGATAAAGATGACCAGAATATGGAACAAAAATGTACACATTTATAAAACTGTTGAAATTCAGGTGTTTTAGCTTTTGTAGGAAACCAGCCATTTTCTAGTATGTTTTTCATAGCAAATGCTCCGACCTTTTATATGTTAATGTGTCTTTTTCTACTATCAGGTTGGTTAAGGATTAGGATAGGAGCACTAATACTTTCAAACATAACTGTGCAGGATCTGAAAAAAATGGGAGGGAATACTATTATTCTTGAGGTATAGATGACAAAATTTGTAAACTCAAAAGAACACCCAACATCTCCAGTGTTCAAGGGAAATTATTCTTAAGGAAAGGTGAAGCTGGCACAAGAAATGGTTAAAAAAACTAGGTTTGCCGCACTCAGAGCTACAATCATTGTCCCATCTGCTCCAATGCATGTTACAAAATCTGGAGCAATTTACAAGGTGTAATATTGGGAAGATTTAGAAGTTAACTTTGATAGTTAATCAAAATTCAGAAATCTTTTATTTGACTTGAAAAATGAGCACCTCCCCTTTGTTTATTAATAAAATACCTATAAATATTTAGCGAAGTAAATTGTAGACAAAATACTTCAAATATGAAGGTCTATTTATGCTTCTGGTTATATCAAGTCAAAATGGAGAGATAATTCTGTTTGCTCAACCACATTATAATCTAATTTTCTGCTTTTTGAAGAAGTTTGGGCAACCTACATGAAACCCAACAGAACTGAGGAAACTTGATATGAACATTATCAAGCAAGTACTTTGTATCATTCTTTCATTTTTGTCCACAGAAGAGTATTGTTGAATCTAATAAACAGTTTACTATACTTTTTATTTTTTCTAGAAAATTTAATAAATAATGTTAAAAAAATCATTAGCAACAAGGCTTTCCATTTCAAGAAACAATAAATCAGGATTATCATTTAATTCTGAGGTCATTTTCCTAAACCAGCAATTTTTTATCATATAAGAACCTGGATATAAGAACTGTTTGCACTTTCTGATACTGTGCCATTCAATTACAGGACCTCAAAATGGGTAGAAAGTTTTAGTGCAATGTCATCATGTTGTACTTTTGGGTTTTCTTGCAAAATAAATCACAAATATATGAGATGGTTAGTATTTTGCTTAAAAATAATTTTTAAGTTTTCCAACAGTCTAAGTCATCATTATATTAAATTACTATAGGCCTTCATTGTAATGGTCCATATTCAATTTCCTGTTAATAAATGCATATGAGGATGTGTCTTCTTAACTGATAAGTAATGGACAACATATAAATGTTCTATTTAAAAAGATAAAAAGAAGGAAATGAACTAACTGAAATCATTTTAAATTATTCATGTGCCTTTGATGTTTAATATATTGCTTAAACAAAGAAAAAAATCCCTTTTACACATTACTCGGGTGACAATTTTAAAACTGCACAGGAGAATAATTTTTCCTATCTAATAATAGAAATACACAGGAATAAACATAAGAACACTAGGTGAATCTCAAATTTACATCTTCAAAGCTCAAACATTTTTCCTGAGCCTTAGGTATATATATCTATTCAATTTTCTACTTGTAATCTTCACTTTTCATGCATTAAACTCATTATCTCTCTTCCCACCTCCACCATCCCATCTTCCTCTTGTGCTTCTAATTTTAAGGAATGATACCACCATCCACTCAATGAACCAAGCTAGATACCAAGGTTTCTCCCTCATATTCACTCTAAGTATTCAATTTGATTCTTCTCCCAAAATCCCTTTAAATTTGTCCAGGTTCCATGTGCCTGGGTGGCTCAGTTCGTTAAGCATCTGCCTTTGGCTTAGGTCATGATCTCAGGGTCATGGGATGGAGTCCCTCACAGAGCCCGCATCAAGCCCCCCCACAGAGTCCTGAGTGGAGCCTCACATCAAGCCCCATATGGGGCTCCCTGCTCAGCGGGGAGTCTGCTTCTCCCTCTGCGCCTCCCCCCACTCATGCATGCTCTCTCTCTCTCTCTCAAATAAATAAATACAACCTTAAAAAAAAAAATTGTGTAGGCTCTTGCATCCCCAAACCAGTTATCTTAGTGTAGGATCTCTGCTTCTCATTAGAATTTCTATTATATCTTGTCTTTTTACATCCAATATTAATAATTTCTAACCCATCCCCTTTTCTAAAATGTATGACATCATGTCATTCCCTTGTTTCTAATCCATCAATGAATGACTCCAAGTTCAAACTCCTTTTTATGAGTAGCATATAGCACCAATGTGATTTGGCCTCTGCCCACCATTTTAATCTCTCTCTCACATTTACATTTTGTTCTAATAATATTTAATGTCTTTTAGGTCTCTTTTACAATTAGTTTTCCTCCAACATATTCATTTTCTTGCAGTTTTCTCTATAAACATATGATTTTCAACATTTCTAGATCTTTCTGAAACTTCTCTTACTATAAACTCTTGAAGGTCAAGGACCAAACCCTTGATGTCTGAATACCTAGAAGCTAGCATGGAACTCAGCAGTACATAGTGTACATTAATAAATGCAAAATCTTAAAAATGTTTAAATTTCTTCAAGAAATTATTGAATTTGTTAAAAGTTAGGCAACATAAAATTATTCCAAACATTAATAATCATTCCATTTTTAAGTTTGTCTTTATTTCATATCTATAGATAGACATGTTCTCTACGCGGTGGTAGTACTATAAACAGAATAGCTATGAAGATTCTAACATAAAATAATGATAAATACTAGTTTGAATTACTGAAATAAAAGAACAGACTATTTTGTTCATTGCTTTAAGAGATGTTTACAGAACGGATATAGGATGTTCTGGTTAACTAAGTATTCATTGGAAACAACTAATGCTAATTGTGTCACTTAAAATTATCTACACAGTATTAGTGCAGTTCATATGATCACATACTATGTACTGATTTAGTACCAATAGCTTAAGTATTTGACAACTCTCATAAGTGGTCCCCATTTTAGGGTTCCAAAATGGATTTTTGTGGCTACCCCATTATGGGTAAGGAAAAACAGCTGGAATGAATGCGAGAGGGTGAAATGCCTCAAACAACTGGAGGCTATTGAAAGGGTTTAAGTTATAGGTGCCATTTTTTTTAATAAAGAGCAATATAAATAATTTATCCAGATGTGTTCTAAAGTTATAATTCTAGAGACTGAACAAATAGCTGAAAGATTGCCTATACCAATATGTTTTAGAATTTACCTGTTTCTAATCTTTTCCTTGTTTAAAACTCTTAAATTTTCTAGATGAAAAATACAAATATTTGCCCATTGTATATTTTAATTAGGATTTATGTTAGAACCATAAGACACAATCATTTGTCAAGATATATATAATTTTATTTTTTTCATCATGATAAGTATACTCTTTAATCCTCATCATCTATTTCACCCATCCCCCAAGGTATAATTTAAGTTGGAGAAATATTCTGAACTGACAGCATTATGGCCAGACTAACTTCTTTTAATTCTAATTGAAAAAACATGTACTTATGCACCCTCTGGTAGTTTTACATAAATAGATTGTACCCATGGAGGTTACCAATTCAAACATGATTTGCATTCCTACTAGCTGGGCAGGTTACCTGCAAGACTAATTTTCTTGAGCTATAAAAGAAAAGTATTCAGATGTTATACCCTGGAATGGGAGAGGACTTTTGAATCTTAAAAAAACCCACTAGGGGCACCTGGGTAACCCAGTCGAGGTTGAGTGTCTGACTCTTGGTTTCATCTGACTCTTGGTTTCTGCTCAGGTCCTGATCTCAGGGTCATGCGATTAGGCCCCAAGTCAGGCTCTACACTCAGCACGGCATCTGCTGAAGACTCTCTCTCCTTCTTCCTCTGCCCCTCCTTCTGTGCTCATGTGCTCTCTCTCCCTCTCTCTCAAATAAACAAATAAATCTTTAAAAAACCCTCTAAAATAACCGCTAATCTTAGGATATCTAAGAATCAAAGCGAATCTTACACTTCATTTTATATATCAATTTTATTAAATAGAAAATCTTTTCAAGATTAGGCAAAAAAAATTAATAAAATTAAATAAATTCTACAATATAGAGAAATAATATGAGTTTATCTTATTGTAATCTAGGATCTTCTTGATCAATCAGTCATTCTAATCTTTCCATCCTTGCATACCCCTTTAAAGTTTTTAAGGGACATATCAATAGAGAATTTTAGGTTTAATATTATGCTGGCTTTTTAATATGTAAATTTTTATTTCAATTATTAGCCAATTGTCTACTGAAAAACTGTCTTGGGATAAGATTTCAAATAACAGAGATTACTATACTAAGAAGGATTTGTGTTGTATGTACTATTTCTTTCTATGTAATCCCTAAAAATAGAAATGTGAATGTATGGTATACCTTAGTACATTCATCACTATAGACATAATATGTTATGGAGATGATTACATTAAATGCTTTCACTTGCAAAAAAACAGAAAGAGGCTGCTATTAATGTTTCAAAAGCAGTCCCTTTTAATCCTGTTTGATACTATTTCCGTGTCATTGACAAGAGTCGTAACTCAAACTAGTTCTGAAAATGTTGTCACTTCCAAAAATTATTTGTTAGGGTAAACTTATGCAAATGTAAATATTTACAAATATTTACTGATTTAACAGAGCCTGCATTTTACCTCTCTAGGCATAGAAACTTTGGTATATTTTAGAAAATGTGAATGCTATGAGTTGCATGGATGAAATTAATATAATATGTTTAGCAAGAAATATAGGATCATATTTGGTTGCCCGTGAACAGAGTCTTTACACTTCTGAAAAATCTTTCACATTCACAAATAAAAGTCAGGAAATTTTATTTTAAGAGCCCATTAAAGGCTATTATTAATCAGTTAGGAAATTTTAAAAAAGAGAGATGGGAGAAGAGCTCCCTTTAGCCATGTTTTCTCCAACACACCAAAACACATGCTAGCTGGACTCATTACTTTTAAAATATATTTCTTAGCTGCCAATAAATCCTTGAAGAGAAGACATCAATGAACAATGCTTATGGATGAGTTGTTGAAATGGCCAAATTCCTTCTTCCAAGAATATATCACCCAGCTAGCTATGCAATATCCTTTCCTAATCCCCCCTTCAAGGGCCTAACACCCATGCAGTTAATTTTCTTTTTTTCCCTTTTCTTTCTTCTTTCTTTTTTTTTCTTTCTTCTTTTCTTTTTTTCGTTTTCTTTCTTTCTTTCTTTCTTTCTTTCTTTCTTTCTTTCTTTCTTTCTTTCTTTCTTTCTTTCTTTCTTTCTTTTTCACTTATTTTTCTTTACTATCTACTTTCTGACACTTTCTCTTGGGTAGAAAATACTAATGAGCAAAAAAATTCTTGATTATTTTTTTTCTAAAACTCTCTGGCCTCTCCATTTTTGTTTTTGTTGTTTTTCATATAGTAGAAAAACAATTTCCTGGAAAACTCTGAACTTCAACCTCAATTTTCTTTTTAACCTCACCACTGTTTCCCCATTTTCTATTCTAGTCACAGTACATTCCCATCACAGCTGGAAGGCTCCAAGGTCAGTTACCCAACACATTTCCTAGAAGTTGACTTCAAATGCTAGTAAAACAAACAAACAAAAAACCTCAAACAAACAAACAAACAACTCTAATAAAGTATAAATTACTAACAGGATAAAAACAATTTGAAAGATTTAGCCAAGACTATGTTAAGGACCAGGCACTCTGCTGGGTGATTTAGGACATCAGAACAGGACTGTCACATAATCCCTAGCTTCAAGGATACTATAATCTTACTAAAATTTACAGTTCTACAAATAGATTAGTCCATGATTTTTCATGAAATGTTTGAATGTCAGGTGTATTCTTTTCTGGTTAGCCAAGTGATGTGTGGAAGAGTCTGCACTCATTTTGTTTGTAATCTATTGCTACTCTTTGAAACCTAAAATTATTTTTAACATCTTGCTAACAGTTTCTATAAAATATCTCAAGTTGTTTTTTAAAAAATCAGAAAAATTCAGATTTTCCAAGAAGCTTTTCTCTTTGTCTACTTGTATTCCTTTTTAAAAAATAAGCAAGAGATTATAATTAGGATCAAATTTAGAAGAAAATAAAACTTTAGGGAAAACCCATCTCTTTCCTTACAAAAGGCAAAACCTCAGACATGATTGTGTCTTTTTTTTTTTTACCTCAGTTACCTGAAAAAAATACCAACATCTCTTCTTCTTAATTGTCTTCAACAAAATCTCTTTATTTTCTGCCTTCCATAAAGATTTAGTAATGTATAAAGCATTACACAGCATTTGAGGAAAAATGCAACATGGTTTCCTACTTTTCATTATTTCTAAAGGGCAAAATGGTTAATAAGAATTTGGACAAATACTGCAATACAACTTATATTTCCAACACCATCTGTAATAAATACTTAAAGCAAAATTGCCAAGCAGTATCAAATATTTGAGAAAATATTAAATAGTATATCATTTATTTTTGTCTTGGATCCAGTGTAACTAATTATTTTCAAAACTAGATCTATACTATTTATGCCCTGGCAAGTTGGAATGTGTTTCATTGCATCTGGAAAGAAGCCTGTTTTTTGTTTTGTTTTGTTTTGTTTCAGGGAAAATGTATTATTAGCAAAAAAAAAAAAATAGAAATAGAGCAGTCAATTTAATTTATGTATCAATATAGTGTATTGAGTTTTTCTTTTAAAACATACGCTACTTTATGGTGCATATACCATACTAATATTTGAAAAAACAGAAATAAAATATAGAAACAACGACCTAATTTGCTAAAATGAATAGCTATTAATTTGCCATTAAATAAAATATGAAATAACATTTAATAAATATGAATATGCCTCCTTTGTGTTTTCATTGGAGTTACAGTTTCATATTATCTTTTTAAAAATTTAAGTGTATTGGGGTGCCTGGGTGGCTCAGTCATTAAGTGTCTACCTTCAACTCAGGTCATGATCCCAGGGCACTGGGATCTAGCCCCACATGGGGCTCCCTGCTCAGCGGGAAGCCTGCTTTTCCCTCTCTCACTCCCCTTGCTTGTGTTCCTTCTCTCGCTGTGTCTCTGTCAAGTAAATAAATAAAATCTTTAAAAAAATTTTAAGTGTTATTTATACGATTGCTCCCAGAAATTGAATTTCTGGCTATTTATGAAATTAGTCACTGGTGCCTAAACAAAGAACTTCTAAATAAAAATGAACATTGCACTCATTGCAGAACAGTGCCTCCTCCAACCAAAATGTAAGCAGACTGAACCAAAGAGAGTAACCTATGTTCCTTCTCTCCACACACAAAAAACTGATTTTCAATGGCTACTGGGAATCACCTATGACTTCCTGTCAGTGAATTTACTACAGTACATTGAACAACAGGCCATCCTATGCACACAGTGCCCTTTCTAAAACATATTTATCTAGCACAGAAAATAACTTAAAACTGAATATTAAAAACTCCTATTTTTAAAGTCCCCTATTTTCCACTTTTCTCTTGGTTCTTTCCTTAATCTCCAATGACTATAACTTAAGATTCAGCACAGTTTCAACTATCTTTTTGTTTTCCTGTCTTTTTCAGCCCATGACCTCAGAGCCTCATATTTCATCACTAAAGTTGTGTAAAGCACCTTCCAATTAGATAATGCTTTTGTATGAAGAATAATTCAGGCCAATTGTTGAAAACAACTATTTCTTTTTCCCACCACACCTGACCATTAAAAACTTAAAGCTATGCAAAAAAGTAAGATAAAATTATCTGATCTGTGGTGATGCTAAAAAAATAACTTATGAGGGATACACTATAGGAGGAAGAGTCATATTATCTAAACTATAAAGTGGAGAGACTATCCAGAACTTTCTCTAACTCTCTCTCTTCCATGCTTTTTTCAAGCATGCTTCCATGCTTTTTTCAAGCCAGCTTGAACTTAGAGAAAGTTCTGGATAGTATCACAAGTACCATTTATAGATTCTACATAGTAACTATTCTCTCTTTATAAGTATTTTAAGAGTGAAAGGCAAGTTTTTATATTGTAAATTAAATATAATGATACAATTCAGATTAAGGAAACTCAAAAGGCAGATGGTGTTAGAAATTTAAGTAGGAGATACTCCCTTCATTCCACAGTACACATTTCATAACTGGAAAGTGTCTTTGATGACCCTTTATGATGTAGGGGAGGGTAAAGGAGTCATTTGAAAATTGTTTAGTGGAATTATTTGGCTCTTTTAACTGAAAGTTCCATTAATAGAGCTAGCTTTAGGTGGGGTTTGATTCACACCTCACATATCATAACATCTATGTCTAAGCTATACTTTTTTTGGGTACTAGATCCATCTTCAGTGTCTTCCATCATCATAGCAAGATGGCTGCAGATGTTCTAAGTTTTACATCTGAGCAACATGAAAAGAGGAAAATTGAAAGGCTTCTTTCTTGCTACTCTCCAACTTCACCCCAACATTTAGAGATCTGGCTCTGGGCTAGAAATGAGATGTGATAAGTGGTTTATTCCAATCAAGATTAATTTAGCCATGGGAGAGAGATCAACAGTACATGGCTAAAAAGGGCGGTTTACTAAAGAACCCTTAGGGCCTTTAAATAGCAGGAGGGTAAAAGGTTGTCAGACATCTGATAACAGATGTTCAATAAAGCAGATGCCATACAATATTACAATAGTTATGATAAATACAGCAAATATGATTACTAATTGAAATGGGCTATAGAGTTACTCAACAAAATTAGTATTCATTTATAAAACTGGATGACACCCTCACATTTCAATGTAAAATATTTTTTAAAAAAGTTAAATTAGCAGAAATCTTATTAAGCAAAACAGAAAGAAATCCATAAAGGAAACAATAGGCTTACTTAATTAAGTGAAGTTTGTTTAAATGGGAAAAAAAAGAACAATGTTAGGCTGGGAGATATATTTGAAAAACCCTTGGTATATAAATAAATGTATGGCAAGAAGTACCTATAAATTTGTACGAAAACAATAAACTAACAAAAAAAATTTAAGCAAGAATATAAGTAGGACTCTCACAGAAGAGGAAATGTATGTCATCAATATACTTGTCAAATGATGATCTATTTTACTATTAGTAAGGGAAAAGCAGACTAAAAACAATGAATAACTTTCCATTCTGAGTATGAAAAAGTTATAAAGAACGATATAATGTATGCTGGCAATGATTAAAAAAAATAGCACTATATCCATTGTTGGTGGGGTTGTAAATCACCACAATCTTTTGGGAAATAACCTAGCAACTTCAATTGCAATAAAATCTTAGGTACACTTTCATGGGTATTATCTTGATATCTAAACTACTGCATCCAATCTGGAATATGGGTATTACTTCTCAGTCTCTTCTCCATGTTATTTTCACATATAAGCAGTTATAGCTCAAGGATTTGAGAAACTAGTAGCATTGTGCTGATGGATGATGATCTGTGGGGTTTTGGTTTATGAGATAAGCAAGAAAAGGGCTATACTGTTTAAGCCCTTTTTCAATGCAAAGGAATCTCAGGACTAATAAGAAGGAGGCCAAAGGAGAAATAAAAAGTAATAGCCATGGAAACAGTACATACATTGACCTCACCAATCAAATGGGAAGGTGTGCTGCAGAAACTGGTGTGAGCCATTATTATGGGTGTGTGCATAGTGTGTATTATATAAATACAACCATGTATCTGTGTGTGTGTGTGTGTGTGTGTAAAGAGCTATTGATTAGATGCTGACCTGTGCTGCACATCATAAGTTGTCCTTCGGTTCACAACTGTCCAAGGGGAAAATAGGGGTGATCTGACACAGCTTAAAATTCCTTGATAACTGGGGGGAGGAGCAATATGGGGGAGGAGTAGGAGACAAAAATTTAGTCTGGTCCCAGGAATTCAGCTAGATAGGGATCAAATCATTCTGAACACCTACGAACTCCACAGGAGATCAAAGAAAAGAATAGCAGCAGCTCTCTGAAGAGAAAAGCAACCACTTTCTGGAAGGTCTCACCTGATTTGTTTAGTGTATATTTTTCTGGGGTCGTTGTTACCCTGTTAGCATTTTGTTCTCTCATTCATCTATTCTCCTCTGGACAAAATGAAAAGACGGAAAAAATCACCTCAAAAAAAAAAAGACCAAGAGGCAGGACCGACTGCCAGGGACCTAATCAATACGGACATCAGTAAAATGTCGAACTAGAGTTCAGAATGATGATTTTAATGATACTAGCTGGGCTTGAAAAAAGCATGGAAGATATTAGAGAAACCCTTTCTGGAGAAATAAAAGAACTAAAATCTAACCAAGTTGAAACAAAAAAGGCTATTGATGAGGTGCAATCAAAAATGGAGGCTCTACTACCATATGATCCAGCAATTGCACTACTGGGTATTTACCCCAAAGATACAAATATAGAGATCCAAAGGGGTACATGCACCCTGATGTTTATAGCAGCAATGTCCACAATAGCCAAACTGTGCAAAGAGCCAAGATGTCCATCGACAGATGAATGGATAAAGAAGATGTGGTATATATATACTATGGAATATTATGCAGCCATCAAAAGGAATGAGATCTTGCCATTTGCAATGACGTGGATGGAACTGGAGGGTGTTATGCTGAGCGAAATAAGTCAATCAGAGAAAGACATGTATCATATGACCTCACTGATATGAGGAATTCTTAATTTCAGGAAACATACTGAGGGTTGCTGGAGTGGGGGGTGGGGTGGGAGGGATGGGGTGGCTGGGTGATAGACACTGGGGAGGGTATGTACTATGGTGAGCACTGTGAATTGTGCAAGACTGTTGAATCACAGATCTGTACCTCTGAAACAAATAATGCAATATATGTTAAGAAAAAAAATAAGAAGATAGCAGGAGGGGAAGAATGAAGGGGAGGAAATTGGAGGGGGAGATGAACCATGAGAGACGATGGACTCTAAAAAACAAACTGAGGGTTCTAGAGGGGAGGGGGTGGGAGGATGGGTTAGCCAGGTGATGGGTATTAAAGAGGGCATGTTCTGAATGGAGCACTGGGTGTTATGCACAAACAATGAACCATGGAACACTACATCAAAACCTAATGATGTAATGTATGGTGATTAACATAACAATAAAAAAATTTTAAAATGGAGGCTCTAACTGCTAGGATAAATGAGGCAGAAGAGAGAATCAGTGATATAGAAGACCAAATGATGGAAAATAAAGAAGCTGAGAAAAACAGAGATAAACAACTACTGGATCACGAGGGCAGAATTCGAGAGATAAGTGATACCATAAGATGAAACAACATTAGAATAATTGGGATCCCAGAAGAAGAAGAAAGAGAGAGAGGGGCAGAAGGTATATTGGAGCAAATTATAGCAGAGAACTTCCCTAATTTGGGGAAGGAAACAGGCATCAAAATCCAGGAGGCACAGAGAACCCCCCACAAAATCAATAAAAATAGGTCAACACTCTGACATCTAATACTAAAACTTACGAGTCTCAGAGACAAAGAGAAAATCCTGACAGCAGCTCGGGAGAAGAGATATGTAATCTACAATGGTAGAAACATTAGACTGGCAACAGACCGATCCACAGAGAGCTGGCAGGCCAGAAAGGACTGGCATGATATATTCAGAGCACTAAATGAGAAAAATATGCAGCCAAGAATACTATATCCAGCTAGGCTGTCAGTGAAAATAGAAGGAGATATAAAATCCTTCCAGGACAAACAAAAACTAAAGGAATTTACAAACACGAAACCAGCCCTACAAGAAATATTAAAAGGGGTCCTCTAAGCAAAGAGAGAGCCCTAAAGTAAAATAGATCAGAAAGGAACACAGACAATATACAGTAACAGTCATCTTACAGGCAATACAATGGCACTAAATTCATATCTTTCAATAGTTACCCTGTATGTAAATGGGCTAAATGCCCCAATCAAAAGACACAGTGTATCAAATTGGATAAAAAAACAAGACCCATCGATATGCTATCTGCAAGAGACTCATTTTAGACCCAAAGACACCCCCAGATTGAAAGTGAGGGGGTGGAAAACCATTTATCATGCTAATGGACACCAAAAGAAAGCTGGGGTGGAAATCCTTATATCAGACAAATTAGATTTTAAACAAAATACTATACTAAGAGATGAGGAAGGAAACTATATTATACTTAAAGGGTCTATCCAACAAGAAGATCTAACAACTGTAAATATCTATGCCTCTAACATGGGAACAGCCAATTATATAAGCCAATTAATAACAAAAGCAAAGAAACACATTGACAACAATACAATAATAGTGGCATACTTTAACACCCCCCTCACTGAAATGGACAGATCATCTAAGCAAAAGATCAACAAGGAAATAAAGACTTTAAATGACACACTGGACCAAATGGACTTCACAGATATATTCAGAACATTCCATCCCAAAGCAACAGAATACATATTCTTCTCTAGTGCCCATGGAACATTCTCCAGAATAGATTACATCCTAGGTCACAAATCAGGTCTCCACTGCTACCAAAAGATTGGGATCATTCCCTGCCTATTTTCAGACCACAATGCTTTGAAACTAGAACTCAATCACAAGAGAGAAGTCAGAAAGGACTCAAATACATGGAGGCTAAAGAGCATCCTACTAAAGAATGAATGGGTCAACCAGGAGATTAAAGAATATTTACAAAAATTCATGGAAACAAATAAAAATGAAAACACAACTGTCCAAAATCTTTGGGATGCAGCAAAGGCAGTCCTAAAAGGAAAGTATATAGCAATACAAGCCTCTCTCAAGAAACAAGAAAGGTCTCAAATACACAACCTAACCCTCCACCTAAAGGAGCTAGAGAAAGAACAGCAAATAAAGCCTAAACCCAGCAAGCGAAGAGAAATAATAAAGATCAGAGCAGATGGGTCATGATCCCGGAGTCCTGGGATCGAGTCCCACATCAGGCTCCCTGCTCAGCGAGGAGCCTGCTTCTCCCTCTGACCCTCCCTCCTCTCATGTACTCTCTCTCTCTCTCTTTCTCGATCTCTCAAATAAATAAATCTTTAAAAAAAAAAAAGATCAGAGCAGAAATCAATGAAATAGAAAACAAAAGAACAGTAGGACAGATCAACAAAACTAGGAGCTGGTTCTTTGAAAGAATTAATAAGATTGATAAACCCCTGGCCAGACTTACCAAAAAGAAAAGAGAAAGGACCCAAATAAACAAAATCATGAATGAAAGAGGAGAGAGCACAACCAACACCAAAGAAATACAAACAGTTATAAGAACATATTATGAGCAACTATATGCCAGCAAGTTAGATAATCTGGAAGAAATAGAGGCATTCCTAGAGATGTATCAGCTACCAAAACTGAACCAGGAAGAAACAGAAAACCTGAACAGACCTATAACCACTAAGGAAATTGAAGCAGTCATCAAAAATCTCCCAAAAAACAAAAGCCCAGGGCCAGATGGCCTCCCAGGGGAATTCTACCAAACATTTAAAGAAGAATTAATACCTATTCTTCTGAAACTGTTCCAAAAAATAGAAATGGAAGGAAAACTTCCAAACTCGTTTTATGAGTCCAACATTACCTTGATCACCAAACCAAAGACCCCATCAAAAAGGAGAACTACAGACCAATATCCTTGATGAACATGGATGCAAAAATTCTCATCAAAATACTAGCCAAGAGGATCCAACAGTACATTAAAAGGATTATTCACCATGACCAAGTGGGATTTATCCCTGGACTGCAAGGTTGGTTCAACATCCACAAATCAATCAATGTGATACAATACATTAATAAAAGAAAGAACAAGAACCATATGATCCTCTCAATAGATGCAGAAAAAGCTTTTGACAAAGTACAGCATCCTTTCTTGATCAAAACTCTTCAGAGTATAGGCATAGAGGGTACATACCTCAATATCATAAAAGCCATCTATGAAAAACCTATAGCAAATATCATTCTCAATGGGGAAAAACTGAGAGCTTTCCCCCTAAGGTCAGGAACACGGCAGGGATGTCCACTATCACTACTGCTATTCAACATAGTATTAGAAGTTCTAGCCAGAGCAATCAGACAACAAAAAGAAATAAAAGGCATCCAAATCGGCAAAGACGAAGTCAAACTCTCACTCTTTGCAGATGATATGATACTTTATGTGGAAAACCCCAAAGACTCCACCCCAAAACTGCTAGAACTCATATAGGAATTCAGTAAAGTGGCAGGATATAAAATCAATGCACAGAAATCATTGGCATTCCTATACACCAACAACAAGACAGAAGAAAGAGAAATTAAGGAGTCGATCCCATTTACAATTGCACCCAAAACCATAAGATATCTAGGAATAAATCTAACCAAAGAGGCAAAGAATCTGTTCTCAGAAAACTCTAAAATACTCATGAAAGAAATTGAGGACAACACAAAGAAATGGAAAAACGTTCCATGCTCATGGATTGGAAGAACAAATACTGTGAAGATGTCAATACTACCTAGAGCAATCTACACATTCAATGCAATCCCCATCAAAATACCATCCACTTTTTTCAAAGAAATGGAACAAATAATCCTAAAATTTGTATGGAACCAGAAAAGACCCCAGATAGCCAGAGGAATGTTGAAAAAGAAAAGCAAAGCTGGTGGCATCACAATTCCAGACTTCCAGCTCTACTACAAAGCTGTCATCATCAAGACAGTATGGTACTGGCACAAAAACAGACACATAGATCAATGGAACAGAATAGAGAGCCACAAATGGACCCTCAACTCTGTGGTCAACTAATCTTCGACAAAGCAGGAAAGAATGTCAATGGAAAAAAAGACAGTCTCTTCAACAAATGGTGTTGGGAAAATTGGACAGCCACATGCAGAAGAATGAAACTGGACCATTTCCTTACACCACACACAAAAATAGACTCAAAATGGTTGAAAGACCTAAATGTGAGACAGGAGTCCATCAAAATCCTAGAGGCGAACACAGGCAGCAACCTCTTTGACCTCAGCCGCAGCAACTTCTTCCTAGAAACATTGCCAAAGGCAAGGGAAGCAGGGGCAAAAATGAACTATTGGGACTTCATCGAGATAAAAAGCTTTTGCATAGCAAAAGATACAATCAACAAAACCAAAAGACAGCCGACAGAATGGGAGAAGATATTTGCAAATGACATATCAGATAAAGGGCTACTATCCAAAATCCACAAAGAATTTATTAAACTCAACACCCATAGAACAAATAATTCAATCAAGAAATGGGCAGAAGACATGAAGAGACATTTTTCCAAAGAAGACATCAAATGGCCAACAGACACATGAAAACGTGCTCAATATCGCTCGGCATCAGGGAAATCCAAATCAAAACCTCAATGAGATACCACCTCACACCAGTCAGAATGGCTAAAATTAACAAGTCAGGGACAATAGATGTTGGCAGGGATGCGGAGAAAGGGAACCCTCCTACACTGTTGGTGGGAATGCAAGCTGGTGCAGCCACTCTGGAAAACAGTATGGAGGTTCCTCAAAAAGTTGAAAATAGAGCTACCATATGATCCAGCAATTGCACTACTGGGTTTTTACCCCAAAGATACAAATATAGTGATCCGAAGGGGTATGTGCACCCCGATGTTTATAGCAGCAATGTCCACAATAGCCAAACTATGGAAAGAGCCAAGATGTCCATCAACAGAATGAATGGATAAAGAAGAAGTGGTATATATATACAATGGAATACTATGCAGCCATCAAAAGGAATGAAATCTTGTCATTTGCAGCGACATAGATGGAACTGGAGGGTATTACGCTGAGCGAAATAAGTCAAACAGAGAAAGACATGTATCATATGACCTCACTGATACGAGGAATTCTTAATCTCAGGAAACATACTGAGTGTTGCTGGAGTGGTGGGGTGTGAGAGGGATGGGGTGGCTTGGTGATAGACATTGGGGAGGGTATGTGCCATCGTGAGCACTGTGAATTGTGTAAGACTGCTGAGTCACAGACCTGTACCTCTGAAACAAATAATACATTATATGTTAAAAAAAAAAGAAGAAGAAGATAGGAGGAAGGGAAAAATGACAGGGGGTGGAAATCGGAGGGGGAGATGAACTATGAGAGACTATGGACTCTGAGAAACAAACTGAGGGTTCTAGAGGGGAGGGGGGTTGGGGGATATGTTAGTCTGGTGATGGGTATTTAAGAGGGCATGTACTGAATGGAGCACTGGGTGTTATACGCAAACAGTGAATCATGGAACACTACATCAAAAACTAATGATGCAATGTATGGTGATTAACATAACATAATAAAAAATATTCCTTGAAAACTATATGTTATGTACAATATGCACAACTGTAATATGTATATGGTAACCCTCCCAAGTAAGGGTGAGGTATTAATATGAACCCAACTCGTGTGGTTTAACATTATCTAGCAGCACAAGAACATATTCATGTGAAACTGACAGTGTTCATTCCACAATATCCATTTGGCACATGGGATTTCTTCCCACCATGTTTAGCTCCTTAAATACCAAGATCTCTAGCACTACAGATTCTCTTGTCACAATTACTCTGACATTGAACGTTCCTTGTCTCTTTGAAAGCTTAGTTTTGCCCTCTACCCCTAATTCACTATAAGCAATGAGCATAAATAACTTTGGTTTGGAGATAAGTGAGATGATCCAAAAACATTAATAGAACAGTCATGGAAAGTAATGTGGGTATAAATTTGATTGTAAGTGGTCCCAGCAGAGTAGATGAAAAACTGGATAAACAAGATTAGATTGTTTTCCTAAGAAGTTTTATAGTCAAAAGATATAAGCATAGTATATTATCCACAACAACAGAGAATTAATATACTTGCTAAAATTCAAAGTTTTACTTGATTAAAAAGTAATCAAGCATATCAAAACATAGTTATTTATATCTTTTATCTCAAATTATGGCTTGAGGACCAGTAGCATAGGTATCATGGAGAGCTTATTAGAAATGCATAATCTCAGACCTCACTTCAATCATACTAAATCTGAACCTGTTTTTTTAACAAGATCCCCAGGTGACAAGTATGCACATTAAGGTTTGATATACACTGGTTTAGATTAGCCTCAACTTTGGAGTTTTCATATATTTCATAAATATGTTCCTGTTATTATCAAGACTGGTCAAAGCCTCTAGAAATATTTAAGAAATCATCAAAAAAATTTTGTAATTGTTTTGTACCAGCAAAACAAAAATGCATAGAAATTTATGACAAAATTAAGAGAATTTAAAATAATGGAAAAAGTAGAATATATCACAGACCACAGACACGTTATCTACAAAATATACATAAAGAGGATATTCCCAAAGCAATCAGAGCAGCAGAAAACTGAAATATGTGAAGAGAATTTTATTTAAGAACAAAATTAATGGCTGAGCTTTTCACATTGAGAAATGGCTTCTACTAATCAAAATCAATTACATTTAGAATATGAGCAATAGAGGTCAATATCATGCACTAATCATCTACAGATTAATGTCAATTTTGGTGAAAGAGTTTTATTTACATTTTCTTTTTAAATAATAGCACCCTATTGAAAAAAAGAGATGTCAAAAATTATCACAGAGCAATAAAAATGATTGCTATATATTAATATAATTAATCTGGGATTAAAAAAATGACATCTGAGTTGATTAGAATCTGTGTTGATTAGAAAAGAGCTTCCAACTCTGCCTCCAGAGTTTTCAGTCACTCCGTTTTATTTCGGTTTGCATCTGACTCTCCTAATCAGAAGATTTCAACAACACTGGCAATGGCTCAAGATAAATCAGAAGGATGAAAATTACAACATCAGCAATTAATTGTATGGGGATTATTTGAAACTGTTCACAAACTCTAAAAACAGTTTGAAAAGAAAATCAAGTGCTAGAGTTAAAAAAAGTGTTCAAAATTTAAACAATGAATTCTGATCTTGGATTTCACAGTCTATTAAGATAAAGCAATGTGTACTATTAACCACATAAATTAAATCTGATAACAAAATCGTGAAAGATAAGCAAAATATTTTCAAATTGTACACTCTAGAAGAGGGCAGTTTCTTAAGCCATGAATGTATGTTTCTACACCATCACCAGAAAGACCATTTAATTTGGGTTTGAATCAGATTGTTATGCAGATGTTGCATAAAAATCATTAAAAATTCTAATTGATTTTTAGTCAACAGAAGGTATACCAGATGTTACACAGTGAGCTTAGGTCATTATTCCATTGTCAAAAATTACTGGGAAGAATAGCAATTTACTTATGATTATAATAAAATAATAGCTGTAAAATTTAAGGTTTTTCTCCTCTCAATACTTGTCTAAAATTTCAAAGTAATTGTAAAATTTTCTTCCTCAAATCACATTTTTTTAAAATTAAGGATTGAAGAATAAAAATATCGAAGAGAAGGGAAGAAAAAATGATCAGTAGCTAAAGGATAAGGTTTTTTGGGATTTTCCCCCCTTCTGAATGTTTCTCATGTTAAAGTTCAAATCTCCTTAGAGAAGATATGAATTACATAACTTTTTTAATACTTCTGATTCCAAGAGGCCTTGACTTCCTCTCAGTTTAATTCCTGCCAGCATTCCATGCAACTACATCATCCAAGTTGGATAATTCTGCCAACTACCTAACTGTATGGTTTCTTGTTCAATTATCTTCTCCTTCACCCCAGCAACAATTTGCCATATCTGAAGTTTGTTATCACTCAGCCCTTGAACTCTTCAGTTGGGAAAACTAGTTTATTGATCACAACTTCCTGCATCCAGTCACCATGACCTCCAATTTTAAAAGCCATTCCTAAATTCACAGTCTATGAATCCTCTCTTGTTTTCACTCCTCAATTCAATACAGATCTCATATAATCATGTAATTGAACAAACCTTCAACAGGACTAGAATTTTCCTTTCTACACTCTATTTCATCATAACATCTCTATCTTTGCTTAGAACCATCAATATGCTCTCCTTAGCTCTGGCATTCAGTTGGGCTAGGAATAGATTATCTTCAAGGTCCTGAGCTGATTCAGAACTGGTCTCAGTCCCTGAGAAGCCTGGGCTATTATTGGTTGATTCTTACTCCTAAACTATAATCCTTCAGGGTCTTGGCTGAAAGCCACTGAGTTTGCAAGGGAGCTTGTTGGTTTACAGGCCCTGATTATTTCCAATTTTCTTAAAAATATTTATTTATTTATTTGGGAGAGAGAGAGAGTGCATGTGCATGAGCATGTGAGCTGGGGGGAGGGGCCGAGGGAGAGAGAGTCCTCAAGCAGACTCCCAGCTGAGCCTTGAGCCCAATGCAGGGCTCAATCACAGGACCCTGAGATTATGATCTGAGCTGAAATCAAGAGCCAGCCACTTAAACCGACTGAGCCATCCAGGTTCCCCTATTTCTAATTTTTGATTGTTGAAAACCGTGGTCTATTTTTTAGTCTCTCAGCTTCCACTTCCTGCTCAGCTACTTAGCTTCTTAACAGCTTCTTTAGAAGTGAAATTAGCAAGAAGAAAAACAGCTTCAACTGTCAGCTTCCCCTATTTAGAGTTCCCGTCTCTCTGGGATTTTGACTCCTGCAAATCTTGCTACTTGGGTAGTTCCCCTATGCCTTCTAACAAGTGATGTTTTATATTTTGCCCAGGTTAGTATTTCTGAATGGAAGAATTGCTCAGAAACAAGCTAGTTTCATTGCTGAAAGCAGAAGTCTATATTGTTTGTATTGACTAATGGACTGTTTTTCCCTCTAGACTATAAATTCCCTGAAGAAAATAACTGTCCTCTGTTCATCGATATCTCCCATATTCCTAAAATAGAGCCCAGAAAGTAGCATTTAATACATATTTCATGAGGAATGAAATGACCATGTAACAAAGAAGAGAACTGAAGAGCAAAAAGGTAAATAAATAGACACTAGTTGCAAAACTAGCATGTGGTAGTACTAGGGGTAGATCTAGGTCTAATGTTCTTGCCACAGAAAGTAACACTGACATCTTACATTTGAACAACTCTTCCAAAAAAATTTTTTTATTATCAAATTTATTGAAAATAAATATTTTTATATTAGTGACCATAAAACAACCAGTAAATTTTGAATTTTCAACATAATTTTATTTTTGTGATTATACTATTTTCATCACAGTAGTGATGTAATTAAGTATGCAGGCTCAGAGACTAGACGACAGGATTGACTCTTGGTTCTGTCATTTAGTAGCTGTTTCATCTTGAATAGGTCTCTTAGAATTGTTTTAGGTTCAGTTTCTGTAAAATAGCGTTAATAGTGGTATAAAATTCACAGGAGTCTTGTCTATATGAATAAAGTTAATAAATGCAAAGTACTCAAAACACGCTTGACACAAGACATGTTCAATAAATGTTAGAATGCAATGGTTGCTGTTACATCACAAACTATTTCTCTAATTATCTCATGTGCTGCAAGACTTACGTAACAAATTATCACTGCAATAACTTACAAATAATTCCACTTATTTCACCCATATATTAAGTTAGCTCACAGATTTTTTATGATTTAAAAAGTTAATAACATTCTCAAATATGTTTTAAATTTCTGGTTCATAATGATGGACTGGGCACATGTTTTGCCCTCTGCTACCTCCTCCTATCTTCTAATCACTGAAATAACAGCAAGGACAAAATTCATTTGTTCAAGTGCAGAGAATGTGAATGGGATAGCACAGCAGATTAAGCCAAGCAAAGGGAGTCATAGATAAGGTCAGCACAAGAGAAGGCAAGGCTTAATGAAGGTGGATGCTGTTTCTTTTTTAGTGACAAAACTCCCCTTCCTCCTCTCTCTCCCTAATTGACAGGGAAGAAGAGCAGAAGGAGCAGGTTTGCCAATCTACATGTACTTCCACATATATGGGCCCTGTAATCAGCACAACCCCTCAGAGAACAGTACCATAATGACAGAGAAATCCAGAACAAGTCACCTGTAGTAATCCATTTAGTTCTTCATTCATAAATATGTGCAAACAATAAACACTAAGGAAAATGAATGGAACAAAAGCAGGAGAAAACAAAAAGACAAAGATAACATACTGGTAAGAAAGGAAACAAATAATTCAGTGTTCAGAAACATTATAATCAGCATTTTCAGAGAGATTCAAAAAGACATACTGCATATGTGAAAAAAATCTATCATTTTGAAGAAGCAATCCTAGAATAAGAAAGAGTTTGTAGAAATTAAACTATAACTGTGAATATAAAAACAAAATCAATATTAAGTACCAGAAGAATGAAAAATTCCCCTAAATGTAGAGGAAAAGAGTAAAATAACAGAACATATGAAAAGGAGAGACACAGAAGATCAATTCAGGAAGGTCAACATCAATAAACATACTTGTTTCCCAGAAAAAGGGAACAGAGGTAAGAGAGGAATAACTAAAGAAATTGTATGAATTGATCTAGCTAAATAAACATAGGAGTCTTCATAATAAAAGATGTCCCAAAGGGCAAAATAAAACTTCCTGTACTTAGACATATCTGGTTAAATTTCAGAACAAAGATCAAGAGAAGATCCTAAAAACATACAGAACCTTCCCCTCTCCATCCTCCCAAGAAAACGTCAGTTAGCATTTGATACCTCATTAGCAACTCAGAATTCTGAAAGACAAAGGAAAAATGTCTTCAATGAGAAATGATTTTGTGAGAAACGATTTTGAATATTGAAATCTCTGGCAATGAAATTATCAATGAAATACAAAAGCAAAAAAAGACATTTCAAACATGTAGAAATTCAGAAAATATATTTCCATGTTTTTTTTTTTCCTTTTACATTACTGGAAGACATTTTTACTCAAACACAATGAGGAACTCAAGGCAGGAACTGACAAGCATAAATTGAAATTTAAGAAACTTTGTATATAAGACAGGAATACAACAAAGAGAAATTCCAGAATGACAGCTGACCAAAGGATCTAGTAAGAAATTATTGGATTAGCACATCCAAGATATAATGTGATAAAAGAACCAGAGTATATTAGTAATATTACAGAAAAAAAAAAAATTTTTTCTGACAAAAAAATAAAAGTGTGGGTGGAAATTCTTGGAAAAACAGAACATTGTTTTTAGAAAGTCCTTGTTCAAATATAGCAACTGAAAGTATGACATAATTCTAAGCAAGAGATTAAATTTAAGAGAAGAGATTCCTATTGTTCTATATGCATGCATATACATACCCCTGCAGGCAGAAAATTTGGCATACTCTTTACCCACAAACACAACCACATTACCTAGTCTATAGTAGCTACAAAGCACCATCTATTGAAATCCATTTTCAGAATGAATCTACAGTAAAAAATTGAAGATAATTATAGCTGATATATATTTTAATACTTGAAATTATTAAAGTACTAGCATATCAGGCAGAATTTAAGATGTAGAGGGAGATTGGAAAAAAGTTAATAGATGCTAAATTCCTCATCATTCATTGTATGAAGTCAAAGATAACTGTTTTAAATAGATGGATACAGAAATAAAGGTTAACTTTTTTTTTTTTTAAGATTTTATTTATTTACTTGACAGAGAGAGAGACAGCGAGAGAGGGAATACAAGTGGAGGAGTGGGAGAGGGAGAAGCAGGCTTCCCGCGGAGCAGGGAGCCTGATGTGGGGCTCGATCCCAGAACCCTGGGATCATGACCTGAGCGGAAGGCAGACGCTTAACGACTGAGCCACCCAGGTGCCCCCTAAAGGTTAACTTTTATTAATTAAATTTATTATGAATTTATAAATTTATCTCAAACAAAAACAAAAAATAAACTCTTAAGGGATAGAAGGTGCAAAGAGTAAAGAGAATTAATTCTCACCTTCCATTTTGGAGACAGTGTATTTTGCTCAGAGGCGGTATATCATAAAACACACACACACACACACCTTATACAAGCAAAAGAACTAAAAATAGAGATGGTCCAAAGTAGCTACATGTAAGAAAAGGAACTGTTGTTGGGTGAACTGGGGAGACCTCTGGGCCCTGAAGCCTCCATTCAGCCCACCTCCAGGACATCACCCCGAGGTTACAGGAAAAGAATGCAAGGACAGATTAAATAGTGGTTGAGAGGCTCAAGTAGAGAGTTTATTAAAGAGAGAGTACACTCTCAAGGTGTGAGAGCAGGCAAACTCAAGGGAGAGTTGCACCTGGGGTTCGGGTCTCTTTTATTGACAATTGTAAACTAAGGGATGGGATACTTATTATTTGGGGAGGCGATTTCTTTTGAGAACAGGGTTTCACACCTTTTCTTCCTTACTTGATCAAGGTCTTAGGCCTTCTTTGTCTTGGGCCTGTCTGGTTTCGTCTGGCTTCTCTTGGCTTTGTTTATGGAATGCTGCCAGGACAGGTTGCTAACTTTCCTGATAATGGGCCTCAACAACCCATTTGCTGGCCTCCAGGCATCCTGTTAAAGCTTAACTAACTGCCTATTCTAACAGAACTGGTAATGTGGCTTAAGAGGGAGTCTTTTACTACTTTTTTTTCTTCTTTAATGCTGTTTAAATTTTTATTTGCATGTCATGTATTAAAATTATAAAATTGTTTTGAGGTTGGCTGAAATTTATTCCACTAATATTACTTGTATACCTAAGTAGATTATCTTTATCATGCCAGAATTGTTTGAGATATATGTGGATTTTTTTTCCTATTATGGGGGCCAAGCGCAGGCTGCCCTAAAACGGGCCACTTCGGCATGGATATTATTTTGAGTTAAAAGCAATCCAAACCTAGCAGATTCAGAAAAAGCTCTTTATCTCCCCCTCAAATGCCTGTTTGTATCAGGAAGTGATCTATTAACAGATTCCTCTTTACCTAAGAAACTTATCTGCAAATGTTTTCCAAACATTTCCTTTTAACTTCCTGCTAATGGTTTTTCTCCCCTTTGTATTCTCAGACCCCTACTCCGGTCCTTAGCTCATTTACATCACTGTCTTTGGAATTTCCATTTCTGTGTGGATTCTCTGTACATAGGCTATTAAATTTGATTTTCTCCTATTAATCTGTTTCATGTCAATTTAATTCTTAATCCAGCTGGAAGGACTCTGAAAGGTGGAGGAAATCCCCCCACACACAAACTATGAAGGAAAAAATGCTACATTATTCCTTTTGTTAGTTCAAGTTAATTAGAAATTTTGTAACATTGGTTTCTAGCTTTTTTTTTCAAATAAGAAACATTCCACTATTGTTTCTGACTCTCCATATCCTAATACTTCATTATGTTCTAGACTTTTTCTGGGATCCACAAACCTATTCAACATCCCTTTTCTCCTATAGAGATGCCATAATAAAAGAAAAATTACAAATAAAAGGGTAATTAGAATAGACATGATGATATGATTTCACACATTTGGCTTCCTCAGTGAATATTGTATACACAATTCAAAATTTATAACATATAAGCAATATGTGTCTATATCCAGATTGGGTAGGTTATAGAACAGTTTCCAATTTTACCTTTGAATCTCACTTAACTTTTATGGTTGATTTTTATATATGTACAATTTATGGCCTAATAAAAGAAAAAATACAAGAAAATACCTTTATGAATTATAAGCATCCTAGTAGAATACTATGTTTAAAATACTTATTATCACTCATAAAGTAATGTAAGACTAATTTTAGTGTTCCCTTGTGGGTCATTAGCCAGGTTTTAGTCTTTGAAGTAACTGAATATGTAGTTACATATTTATAATTAGAAAAAGATCATCTCTATAAATCCTTAATCTAATATCCCACTGGGAAATTATATCTTTAGAGGAAAGAAAACAATAAAAATTTACAAGGTTTTGGATGTTTTTTAGCATGTTCCACCTTTTTTCTTTAGCTATGGTTTTTATTTTTTTATTTTATTTTATTATTTTATGTTAATCACCGTACATTACATCATTAGTTTTTGATGTAGTGTTCCATGATTCATTGTTTGCATATAACACCCAGTGCTCCATTCAATACATGCCCTCTTTAATACCCATCACCAGGCTAACCCATCCCCCCACACCCCTCTAGAACCCTCAGGTTGTTTCTCAGAGTCCATAGTCTCTCATGGTTCGTCTCTCCCTCCGATTTCTCCCCCTTCATTTTTCCCTTCCTACTATCTTCTTTTTTTTTTAACATATAATGTATTATTTGTTTCAGAGGTACAGGTCTGTGATAATTCACAGTGCTCACCATAGCACATACCCTCCCCAATGTCTATCACCCAGCCACCCCATCCCTCCCACGCCCCCCACTCCATCAACCCTCAGTTTGTTTCCTGAGATTAAGAATTCCTCATATCAGTGAGATCATATGATACATGTCTTTCTCTGATTGACTTATTTTGCTTAGCATAATACCCTCTAGTTCCATCCACCTCGTTGTAAATGGCAAGATTTCGTTTTTTGTTGTTGTTGTTGTTTTGTTTTTGACGGCTGCATAATATTCCATTGTATATGTGTGTGTGTGTGTGTATATATATATATATATATATACACCACATCTTCTTTATCTATTCATCTGTTGATGTTTCCATAGTTTGGCTATTGTGGACATTGCTGCTATAAACATTGGGGTGCACATACCCCTTCAGATCACTACATTTGTATCTTTGAGGTAAATACCCAGTAGTGCAATTGTTGGGTCATAGGGTAGCTCTATTTTCAACTTCTTGAGGAACCTCCATACTGTTTTCCAGAATGGCTGTACCAGCTTGCATTCCCACCAACAGTGTACGAGGGTTCCCCTTTCTCCACATCTCCACATCGCCAACATCTGTCATTTCCTGACTTGTTAATTTTAGCCATTCTGACTGGTGTGAGGTGGTATGTCAGTGAGGTTTTGATTTGGATTTCCCTGATGCCGAGCGATGTTGAGCACTTTTTTATGTGTCTGTTGGCCATTTGGATGTCTTTTTTGGAAAAATGTCTGTTCATGTCTTCTGCCCATTTCTTGATTGAATCATTTGTTCTATGGGTGTTGAGTTTAATAAATTTTTTTTTAAAGATTTTATTTATTTATTCATGAGAGACAGAGAGAGAGAGGCAGAGGGAGAAGCAGGCTCCCAAGGAGCAGGGAGCCCGATGTGGGACTCGATCCCAGAACCCTGAGATCATGACCTGAGCCGAAGGCAGATGCTTAACCATCTGAGCCACCCAGGCGCCCAAGTTTAATAAATTCTTTATGGATTTTGGATAGTAGCCCTTTATCTGATATGTCATTTGCAAGTATCTTCTCCCATTCTGTCAGTTGTCTTTGGTTTTGTTGACTTGTTTCTTTTGTTGTGCAAAAGCTTTTTATCTCGATGAAGTCCCAATAGTTCATTTTTGTTCTTGCTTCCCTTGCCTTTGGCAATGTTTCTAGGAAGAAGTTGCTGTGACTGAGATCAAAGAGGTTGCTGCCTGTGTGCTCCTCTAGGATTTTAATGGACTCCTGTCTCACATTTAGGTCTTTCAACCATTTTGAGTCTATTTTTGTGTGTGGTGTAAGGAAATGGTTCCGTTTCATTCTTCTGCATGTGGCTGTCCAATTTTCCCAACACCACCGCCTTTCTTATTGTGAGAATAATTGAACTTAAAATGTGTGCTATAGGTTTACAAATATATTGAGGTAATCTTTTAAAATATGACCAACATTCAAAGTATAAAATGTAATTTGTGATTTAGATAAATATGTAAGAATTCAGACAAGCACATTTTTTTAATTAGAATATGAGTTTTAGATATGTAATACAATTTGAATTTGTTATAATTTTTCCTTCCACTGTAATTTGGTTGCTGAATAGCAAGGGCCCATGTAAGCTGCCATATAGCAGTTAACTTTTTTTTTTTTTAAGTCTATGAGACTTCTCTTTCCTCTTGCTTCTCCTTAAAAATGATTGCAATTACCTGCAATTACAAAAGTAAAGAAGCTGCCATATAGCAGTTAACTTTTTTTTAAGTCTATGAGACTTCTCTTTCCTCTTGCTTCTCCTTAAAAATGATTGCAATTACCTGCAGTGATTTGATGCACCTGACACTAATTGCATTCTTTCTCTGAAAACCTGCATGACATCACATTGCCATCACAAAGCAAGAAGTTTATGCATTTGCTGACCTTCTAAGTTGAAATGAGAATAAACACAGCCATTCCATTTAGAAATTGTGTAGATAATTAAGACGTGATCTCTGTAGGATGACAGTTGTTATTTTGCTTTAGAAGATAAAGGCATAGAAAACTGGATCCATGATTTTCTTCTTATTTTGACAAAAGGATAAAATTAATAGTCTTATTTCTTGAATATTTCACTCAGTTTGTATAGCTAAAATGAATTCTATACAGCTGAAGGAAATTGAATGAGGACTAGATCTTAGATGATATTAAGTAATTATTGTTCATGTAATAATACTATTATGGTTATTGTTTAAAGTTATTATCTACTAGATAAATATAATGAAGTATTTATAAGTGAAATGATATGATGTCAGGATTTGCTTTAAAACATTTCAGGAAAGAGGGAATACAGAGGAGGATAGAAGGGGAGAAGAGACAAAAAATTTAAATGACATAAAGCTAATAGTTTTGAAGCTGAATAACAGTACATGGAGGTTCATTGTGCTGTGGAAAACAAAAGTAAAGAAAAAATTAAATTTCCTTACTGCCTACAGCCCTTCGACAAGTCCTTGAAACAGGTAGACAGATCTTCCTCTAGGAACTTAGCTGCCTTGATGTTGACACTTTGCTAAGGGCAAAGGCAACCTTAGCTAAACATTATTCTAACCCCCCAGGACCCTTTAAGTCTTCTTTAACATATAAAAATTCCTTTGGAAACTTCCTTTATCTCTTCCCGCTAAGATATATGTTAGTACTCATCCTCCAAGCATATGGCCCCCTGATGTACACCTGAAGGGCCTCATGACTGAGTTTTTACTCAACAGTAACTAATGACCTTTTCCTAACAATAGCTAGCCCCTTCAGGAAATGCTTTATGGAAGGTAAAAGGGAATCGCTGTGGAGCTGATTCTCATTGTTACTTTATCAGTTACTAATATGTTATATATTATTCAAGTACTAATATGCTTATAAAAAATGATAAAATTTACAGACAATTTTACAATTGATAAAGTATTGTTACATAATCACTATTTAATCTGTTACACTGGATGCTGTTTTCAAAGGAAAATTTCTTACATTTCAAGTGGAAAACATTCTTTAGAAATAAAAACTCACAAAACACTTATAAATAGCACTTTATTCTTCTGACTTCTTCCTCATTAAGAAAGAAAAAAAAAACTTCTGCAAAGAGATAATAGGATTATGTTTGTGCATACAAACCAAAAGAACGCATTTCAAATGCATTTAAGCTTGAGAAGAAAATTAATTTAGTGGGATTAGACCAGTCAGTATGCAGATTTTATTGAATTTTCAAATGTATACTCATGAAAGATGTATAATCTGCTTTTTATTTTACCATTTATAACTTTCCTTGTCCTTACTTCCCATTCTGATTTTTCCATATATCATATCCTGAGAAGAATCAGCAATTTTTAAGTTTTCAAAATATTCCATTCTTTTTTTGAATTATATATATATATATAATTTTTGATATTATATATGTATATTTTATTAAGGTATAGTTACCACACAATATTACATTAATTTTAGGAGTACAATAGTGATTCAATAAGTGTATATGTTATAGTATGCACACCATAAGTGTAGCTACCATCTATCACCATACAATGCTATTATAATACCATTAACCGTATTCCTTATGAGGTATCTTTCATCTCCATGACTTAACTCATGCCATAACTGGAAGTCTGTACATCCCACTCCCCTTCATCCATTTTGCCGATCTATCCCCCCCCGCCCCCAGCAACCAACAGTTTGTTCTCTGTATTTATGGGTCTGTTTCTGCTTTTCCTGTTTATTTGTTCCTTTGTTTTGTTTTCTAGATTCCACTATAAGTGAAATCGTATGGTATTTGCTTTTCTCTGATTTATTTCACTTAGCAGAATACTCTCTACATTCATCCATGTTGTCACAAATGGCAGGATCTCATCCTTTTTTATACCTGAGTAGTATTCCATTGTGTATATATACTATATCTTTCCCATTCATCTATTGATAGACACTTAGGTTGCTTCCATGTCTTGTCTATTGTAAATAATACTGCAACAAATATAGGGCTACATATGACTTTTTGAATTACTGCTTTTGTTTTCTTTGGGTAAATACCCATAAATGGAATTACTGGATCATATGGTAATTCTATTTTTAATGTTTTGAGAAACTTCATACTGTTTTCCATTGTGCCTGCACCAATTTATATTCCTGCCACTAGTGCAGAAACATTCTTTTTTCTCTACATCCTTATTGTTGTTTCTTCTCTTTTTGATACTAGCCATTCTGATGGGGTGAGATAATATTTTATCATGATGCTGATTTGCATTTCCCTGATGATCAGCCATGTTGAGCATCTTTTCATATGTCTGTTGGCCATGGGTATATCTTCTTTGGAAAAATGTCTATTCAAGGCCTCTGCCCATTTATAAATCATATTATTTCTTTTTTAAGAACATTCCATTCTTAATGATTAATATTATCCCACAGACATATCATTATATTTCATAAAAATGTAGGAAATAAGACAAAATATTTGAAAGGTTTATAATTTTCCAACTATTCAAAACTGCCCCAAAATATATAAAATTGAAGGGAATGCAGGTTGGGTATGCATGTGTGCACACAGGCATTTAGAAAGAAACAACAACAAAAACAGACTGAAAAAAGCATAGAACAACTAAGAAATTAAAAAGGAAAATGGTTAGATCATTATTATGGAGATACCATCAGCTGGTATATTTCAAGAGTTCTAAAGGAGATATGTTCTCCTTTAGACAATGTTTTCCTTTTTAACAATGTTCATTACTCAGTTACCTGAGCAAGAGAATCCATTTGCTGAGGGAAAACCACCAATAATAGAAGTATGACTTTTTTAGATTAAGCTATACTAATTTTATATACACTGATCATGATTTTATTTTATCTCAGTGGAATATGTTTCTGATTTCCTGATATAATGTTATCAGGACTATTACTTTGTATCAGGCAGATAAATGAATTGAGAAATAAAGGGAGAAAGAAGAAATGAAACAAGTACAACCAGAGATCTAAAGTATAAATAGGTTTGTGTCTGTGCCACTTAGGGTATTGAGTAAAATACTTATATCACATGAAAACATGATCTTCTCACTAAAGAGAGGTATTACTCTAGGCAAGAGCAAACAACGAAGCAAGAAAGGAATCTTGAGGCAATAAAGAAATATAGGCAAGGCTTTCATTATTTCAGAGTTGAATGGGGCATCTGGCTGTGGATGGTAAAGGAAGGCATCTGATGTCCCATTGGATATAAATATAAATGAACCAATCCTCAAAAAACAGCCATATTCTTTGCTTAATGAAATATATTTATATAAGTTATAATAAAGAGATACTGGGAAAAAGGAAATTAGAGACTTGGATATTAAAAAAAATTATTTAAATAGCAAGACAGGGACAGAGTAAAGGATTTTGATACAAGTTGTTAAGTGTATTAAATTTTTATATGAAAATATCTACAAAATTATAGGAGATTACCTTCAATATTCCTGGCATAATTTTGAAATAAGCACATAAAATCAAAATATTTTTGAGAATTAAAAGTATCAATTGGAACATTTTTGTTTTAAATTTGTTTTAAAAAGGTATATCTATTTTTTTACTAGATTTTATTTAAATTCAAGTTAGTTCACATAAGTGTAGTATTAGTTTCAGGGGTAGAATTTAGTGATTCATCAGTTGCATTTAATACCCAGTGCTCATTACATCAAGTGCCCTCCTTAATGCCCATCACCCAATTACCCCATCCTCCCACTCACCTCCCCTCCAGAAACACTCAGTTTGTTCCCTATATTTAAGAGTCTCCTGTGGTTTGCCTCCTTCTCTGTCTTTATCTTATTTTTCCTTCTTCCCCTATGTTCATCTGTTTTGTTTCTTAAATTCCACATATGAGTGAAATCATATGGCATTTGTCTTTCTCTGACTGAGTTATTTTGCTTAGCATAATTACCCTCCAGTTCCATCCATGTCATTACAAATGGCAAGATTTCATTCTTTTTAATGGCTGAGTAATATTCTATTTTATATAGATACCACATCTTCTTTATCCATTCATCCATTAATGTACACTTAGGTTGTTTCCATATCTTAGATATTGTGAATAATGCTATAGTGAACATGGAAGTGCAGATATCTGTTTGAGATCCTGTTTTCCTGTCCAGTTGATGGACATTTGGGCTCTTTCCATGTTTTTACTATTGTGGATAGTGCTGCTATAAACACTGGGGTGCACGTGCCCCTTCAAATAAAAAAAATGGCATATTTAGCTTATATGTTTATTCTTTTCTTTCCAAATATCAGCCAGATATATTTGTTAAATTAATAAATTGTGGGGCGCCTGGGTTGCTCAGTCGTTGAGCGTCTGCCTTCGGCTCAGGTCATGATCCCAGAGTCCTGGGATCGAGCCCCGCATCGGGTTCCCTGCTCTGTGGGAAGCCTGCTTCTCCCTCTCCCACTCCCCCTGCTTGTGTTCCCTCTCTCACTGTCTCTCTCTGTCAAATAAAATTTTAAAAAAATTAATAAATTGTATATGCTTTGAAAAACAGAGCTAATCAATGGATGGTAACTTCTATAATACAAGATGGAAATATAACTGAATTGAGGAAAGAAAGAATTACATCTAACTAGAGTGTGTGACAAGGGGAATCCCACCAGGAAAGTAAGTGACTGAAACTCCCAGCAGTTTCTGAAGACAAGTACAGAGCATAAAGAAGCTTGAGAGGAGAGTAGATATTTGCAGTTGTTAGTTGGCGGGTGCTGAGCAAATCAAGCAATTTTAGAAACCTGTAGGATATGTAATCCAAAATGCAAACTTAATTCTCATCTCCATTAGGTATAGGGTGCAGAGTGTATGCATATTAAAGTCAGGCCAGACAAATAAGAGTGCCTAAGCTATGTTTGGCCTGAAACAATAAACAAAGAGTAGAGAGGAGAAATATGCTTCCCATAAAGCAGAGGATATCTCTGCACATCCTCCTTATTTTCCACAAAGAGTTGATATTAAAAAAAATTAAGAGGAGGGGGGAGTGCACCCAAACTTGGAGTATCAGGATGTGGAAGCCAATTTAAATACCAAAACTCATACAACTCAATTAAAGAAAAAGAAAAAGTTTGATTAAAAAATGGGCAGAGGAACTGAATAGACATTTTCCAAAGAAGTCATACAAAGGCCAATAGCAACATGAAAAGATGTTCAATGTTACACATCATCAGGAGAATGCAAATCAAAACCATAATGAGATATCACCTCACACTTGTTAGAATGGCTATCATCAAAAAGACAAGAAATAACAAGTTTTGGCAAGGATGTAGAAAAGGGAACTCTTGTATATTGTTGGTAGGAATGTAAATGGGTGCATCCATGACAGAAAACAGTATGGAGGTTCTTCAAAATATTAAAAATAGAATTACTGTATGATCCAGGAATCTCACTTTTGGGTTGAATGGAAAGGAAATATATTGAATGCAAAGGAAAAGAGGATCTCAAAGAGATATCTGCACTTCCGTGTTCACTACAGCATTATTCACAATATCCAAGATATGGAAACAACCTAAGTATCCATTAATGGATGAATGGCTAAAGAAGATGTTGTATGTGTATATACAATGGAATACTATTTGGCCATTAGAACAGGCTATTGTGCCACAACATGGATGGACCTTAAGGGCATTATGCTAAATGAAATAAATCAGGCAGAGAAAGACAAATACTGTATGATCTCATTTATATGTGGAATATAAAAAAGCTGAACTCATAGAAACAGAGACTAGAATTGTGGTTACAAGGGGCTCCCAGATGGAGGAAAAGGAAAGATGTTGGTCTGGTCAGAGGGTACAAACTTCCAGTTATAAAATGAGTAAGTTTTAGGGATCTAATATACAACATAGTGATTATAGTTACTAATACAGTATTAAATACTTGAAAGTTGCTAAGAAACTAGATCACAACAACAAAAAATGGTATATGTGACATGATGCAAGTGTTAGCTAATGCTATAATGGCAATCATTTTGCAATATTAGTGTATCAAATCAACATGTTGTATACCTTAAATTTACATAATGTTATATGTCAATAATATCTCAATAGAGCTGCAAAAAACACACATACACTCACCATCTAAGGAACATACTAGTAGATCTGAACAGATTAAAACACCTAAAAGCATCTACTATCACAAGAGTAAATATGAGAAACCATTCAGGGGCTTTAACTGGGTAGTGGTGGTGGGGAAACAAGATGACTTTTGCCTCCTTAGAAGACTTCTAGCTTCCATGTGAAGAATGAACTTACTTACACAGGGAGCCTCATGCAGGACTTGTTGACCACAGGTGAGTGACGATGGCAATTTCATCAAAGATGGAGAGAGGAAGACTGGTGTTAAAGAGAAGTTAGAGAAAAGAGACTGTTAGGATTCAGAATCTATAGGATTAGGGAGTGAGAAGCAGGAGACAAGCATAACTCCCAGATATGAGTCTTGACACTGGTATAATCTTAAGAGAGAATAATAAATTCAATTTTAGATGTGATTTGAGGTACCTGTCAAAATTAACTATTTTTAAACTGTTAAAATAACCCCTGAATTTGGGATTTCATTAATAATGCATCAATAAAATTTGTAACTTAATAATTTAGAGAAAAGGGTATAATAAAATTTAAAAATAAACTATAGAAAAATTACTTGAAATTTATTCTATCTGGAATTCCTACATAAATGTTATATTATGGGTCTTTTCTCAAATTATTTTTTAAAATAAAAAAAAAAGGATTATAAAGAAAACCAGTCACATTAAAACTGAATTATAGGTTCCATGGACCCTAGGTAGAAACCCAAAACATATAAGAAGATAGCTTATGATAAAGGTAGCATCTTAAATACATGAAGGAAAAAATAAATAGTGTTGTAAGAACTCAGGGGAATATGGAAAAAAATTAAGTGACATCCCCAGTTTATTTGAAAAAAAAAAGGATAAATCTTAAACATATAATATATTAAAATGTAAAATGTAGGAACATAAAAATATCAGAAGTCGTGGGAGTAACTTTTCAAAACTTTAAAGGACAAGGCTTTTAAATTTTTGACTCCAAATTTAAAAATTAAGACCATAATCAGACTTAAAAGACAAACAACAAACTGGGAAAAATATTTCTAATTTATAGCACAGAGAATATAAATAAATTCTCAGACATGAAGAGTTCCTAGAAACTGATAAAACCAGCACTAAAGAAAAATGGTGAAAATTTATGAATAAAGAGTCTGTAGAAAAAGAAACACAAATAGCAGCTTTTATTTTTTTAAAGATTATTTGGGAGAGAGCACGCGAGCATGCACAAGTGGGGGGAGGAGCAGAGGGAGAAGGAGATGGAGAGAAGCAGACTCCCTGCTGAGCTCGCCCCCTCCCTCCCCACAGTGCTCAATCTCAGGACCCTGAGATCATGACCTGAGCCGAAATCGAGTGGGATGCTTAACCAACCAAGCCACCCAGGTGCCCCCAAATAGTAGCTTTTAAAATGATTCCCAACCTTACTTATAATATAAAAAGTAAAACTTGCAAATATCCTGAAATATTATCCTTCACCTATCATATTGGTACAAACACAAAAATCTAAAAAAATATTGCTGGGAAATAACTTCTCTCAATTTTTGATGTGGAGAATACAAAATGAAACAATGGGGCAAATGTGGCAATATTAATATTCATCAAAATTACAAAAGCCTGGACCTTTATATTCAGTAATTCTAATGCTGGGGTTATTCCCTATGTATTTATATATGCAAAACATCATAAATTCCTGCCACTGATTGCAGTAGCAAAAGATTGTGGGAAAGTTAGAAAAGCATCAACTGGAGACAAATAAGTGAATATTGGTGTAATAGAAAATTTAATACTATGAAGATATTAAACAAATGAAGAAGTTCTTTATATTACCAATATAGAAAGACCACTATGACAGAGTGATAAAAAATGTGCAGAACAATTTTAAAATATGCTAAATTTTAGGTACATAAGGGCAAGCAAGAATATATATTCAAGCTTATTTGTATATGACTAAAACCTTTCAAGCTTGTTTGTATATGAACAAAACCTTTGGAAAGATACAAAGATACAGTAAGTGTTTACCTCCACAAGGGCCCTGCAGCAGGACTACAGAAGGAGATGGAATTTCACTGTGTGCCTAGTTTTATACATTCAATTATAGAACCATATGTCTAATTTAATTCCAAACTTAAAAATATTCTTCATTTTAAAAACACACTCTTTCTATATGTCAAATACACTGTTCTTTAAAAATAGATATAAATATAAGGTAAATTCTTTAAATCTTTGTTTCCTTATTTTAGTAGAAAAATACTGATATTGGAGAACTCTTTTAAATTAAACCACTATTGGGCGCCTGGGTGGCTCAGTTGGTTAAGCGACTGCCTTCAGCTCAGGTCATGATCCTGGAGTCCCTGGATCGAGTCCCTGGATCGAGTCCCGCATCGGGCTCCCTGCCGAGCAGGGAGCCTGCTCCTCCCTCTGACACCCCCCCATGTGCTCTCTCTCATTCTCTCTCAAATAAATAAATAAAATCTTTAAAAAAATAAAAAATAAATAAATAAATTAAACCACTATTATATAATAAATGCAAAATATTCAAAAGATAATAAAATATTAATTAATTTAATAGGCCAAATAAATATTCACTTTCATAGCAATGCACAGGAAAGTATTTGATATTGCTTCTAGTTCAATAAGACACAACAGGACAAGAGAATATACCAAGATTACTTTTATTGGAAAAAATGCACTTGGGGAAACTTTTTCTATTTTATCACTTCAAAGCTATAAAAGGTGATATTGCTAATATGATATTCTGTCAATAAAACTGTGATAAGAAACTCTATCAATGATATATTAGGTTATCTTCTGATAATGATTTTTTTTTAAAATCCCTGAGGCTATTACTTAAATAGAAAAAGTAAATGATATTCAGTTTGAATTCTGAAGGGAGATCCACAATAAAATACATTTTAAAACTATATTCCATAAGTGAGATGTAATCTATTTTTATTAGCCTCAGGTTTCTTTCCTTCTCTCCTCTAGCTCCATAAACAAAGGAATGTAACTGCATTATACATCTTTTTTCAATAGCAACTTAGATTTCCAATGGGTATTTAAACCACACATTCATTAAACAGCTTTATTTTTCCAGTTGTACAAAGGCAGGGAAAACTAGGAGAGATATGCTTCTTGTTAAGTAATTATCATCCCTATTAACCATTACAAGTATCTTTTTTTATCTCTAAGTGAATTTTTTAGTGATTCATTTGATCCTCGTGCTAAGATAATATTTTTAAAAAGAAATTTTAAATAAGGAAGAGGCTCTCTTGAACAACCTGTTTAAAATATCCTCCCTGGGAGCCTGGGTAGCTCGGGTGGTTAAGCATTTGCCTTCAGCTCAGGTCATGATCCGAGAGTCCCTGGATTGAGTCCCACATTGGGCTCCCTGCTTAGCGGGGAGTCTGCTTCTCCCTCTGACCCTCCCCTCTCTCATGCTTTCTCTCTCTCTCTCAAATAAAGTCTTTAAAAAAATTAAAAAAATAAATATCCTTCCAATCTGTTATTGTGACTTTATCTGCTATATTTTTCTCCATAGCACTTTATTTTTTACCTACAAGAATGTAGTTCCCTGTTCCCTAGCACACTCGGTAAAATATTTAAGTTAAATTATTATTACAACATGTTTGTTTATGTTATCATATATATACATTTATCTGAAACATTCATAGAATGCTTCCTATGTGTGGAAACAAAGATGACCACTATGAAGAAATGCATGATGGAAAATACATGTTTTTGACTTCTGGTTTTATCACAGCAAGGTAAAGATGATCAAAAAGCAAGGAGACTAAGTAATCAGCTCCAGTTTGCTCCATGGAATAGAATAGAGAACCGAAAAATGGACCCTCAACTCTATGGTCAACTAATATTCAAAAAAGCAGGAAAGAATATCCAATGGAAAAAATACAGTCGGTGTTGGAAAAATTGGACAGCCACATGCAGAAGAATGAAACTGGACCATTTCCTTACACCATACACAAAAATAGACTAAAAAATGGATGAAAGAGCTCAATGTGAGACAGGAAACCATCAAAATCCTTGAGGAAAACAGGCAGCAACCTCTTCAACCTCGGCCACAGCAACTTCTTGCTAGACATGTGTCCAAAAGCAAGGGAAACAAAGGCAAAATGAACTATTGGGACTTCATCAAGATAAAAAAAGCTTTTGCACAGCAAAGGAAATAGTCAACAAAACCAAAGACAACGGACAGAATGGGGGAAGATATTTGCAAATGACATATCAGATAAAGGGCTAGTATCTAAAATCTATAAAGAACATATCAAACTTAACACCCAAAGAACACATAATCTAATCAAGAAATGGGCAGAAGGGCCCCTGGGTGCTCAGTCATTAAGCGTCTGCCTTCGGCTCAGGTCATGATCCCAGGATCCTGGGATCGAGTCCCACATCGGGCTCCCTGCTCGGCGGGAAGCCTGCTTCTCCCTCCCCCACTCCCCCTGCTTACGTTTCCTCTCTCACTGTGTCTCTCTCGGTCAAATAAATAAATAAAATCTTAAAAAAAAAAGAAATGGGTAGAAGACATGAACAGACATTTCTCCAAAAAAGACATACAAATGGCCAACAGACACATGAAAAAGTGCTCAACGACATTCGGCATCAGGGGAATACAAATCAAAACCACAATGAGATACCACCTCACACCAGTCAGAATGGCTAAAATTAACAAGTCAGGAAAGGATAGATGTTGGCGGGGATGCGGAGAAAGGGGAGCCCTTCTACACTCTTGGTGGAAATGCAAGTTGGTGCAGCCACTCTGGAAAAAGGTATGGAGGTTCCTCAAAAAGTTGAAAATAGAGCTACCCTACAACCCAGCAATTTCACTACTGGGTTTTTACCCCAATGATATAAATGTAGTGATCAAAAGGGGCACCTGCATCCCAATGTTTATAGAAGCAATGTCCACAATAGTTAAACTATGGAACGAGCCCAGATATCTATCGACAGATGAATGGGTAAAGAAGTGGTGTGTATGTACACACACACACACACACACACACACTGAAATATTACACAGCCATCAAAAATGAAATCTTGCCATTTGCAACAACATGGATGGAATTAGAGGGTATTATGCTAAGCGAAATAAATCAATCAGAGAAAGACAATTATCATATGATCTCGGTGATATGTGGAATTTAAGAAACAAGGCATAGGATCATAGGGGAAGAGAGGAAAAAAAATGAAACAAGACAAAACCAGAGAGGGAGACAAACCATAAGTGACTCTTAATCTTAGGAAAAAAACTGAGGGTTGCTGGAGGGGAGGCGGGTGGGAGAATGGGGTAGCTGGGTGATGGACATTGGGGAGGCTATGTGTTGTAATGAGCACTGGGTATTATTTAAGACTGATGAATCACAGACCTGTACCCCTGAAACAAATAATACATTATATGTTAATTAATTGAATTTAAATTTAAAAAGCCAGATTAATTAAATTAAAAAAAGCAAGCAGAGCAATAACATATATGCTATGCTTGATGAAAACAGGAGGCATCTTTTTTTTTAAGATTTTATTTATTTATTTGAGAGAGAAAGAGAGTGAGAGAGAGAGCATGAGCGGGGGAGGGGCAAAGGGAGAGGAAGAGGGAGAAGCAGACTCCCCGTTGAACAGGGACCCGACATGGGCTTGATCCCAGGACCCTGAGATCATGACCTGAGCCAAAGGCAGATGCTTAACTGACTGAGCCACCCAGGTGCCCCAAAAGAGGAGGCATCTTAATTTCAACCTCCAATATAAGAAACAGGAAACAGATGAAGAAATGACAATGACTTAGCAGAGAGGATAGCAAACCTAAGTACTTACAGGGAAGGATAACAAAGAGGAGAAAGGTTTAAGTAAAAGATTCAAGGAAAGGCAGGGTCCAATATTCAGTGGAACTGACTCAGTGTGTTTAAGGAGCCATTAGATCTGAGAGTCCTTGGTCCCATCCATTCCTCAACACACACAAAGAGTTGTAAGATATATTGTTTATGAAAATTTAATAGTATAGCTCTAAGCTCAGAGACCCCATTACAGAATAGGGCAAAAGTGAAGTGCCAGATGACAAACATAATAACAGTCATTTATCCTCTTCATTTCTATTTTTTGTTACATCAAACCGGGTAAATAAAATTATTTTAATATAGCTGTATTTTCTTTAGGGTTTTACTATTCGTTAGCTACCTCTACTCTTTACTTTTAATTAACTCTATGAGTACACACAAAGAATGAGAATATAAAAAATTAGGGAGAGATATGGGAACAACTTGATGTATTCCAAACTCTATTTCAAATTAGAGCCCCAGGATCTATCCCTCCAGTTTGTTCTTCCATTTATTTTATTTTATTTTATTTTATTTTTATTTCACACATCCTTATTTAATTACCAAAATTACTCAGGTGCTACTATGTTCATTTATGTCCTTGTTGGGTCATCAAATGGTCTTTAGAAAAGTGGTGAAATATGGTTTCATTTTCATCTTAGGACTGCTATCTACCTCAGTCTCTGATTCCTGAGGAGACCTGGAAATCACGGTTTTCAAACACGAGACTCATGCCTTTTTTAGCATGCCAGGATACCTTTGTGTGTTGAAAACACAAAGACCTTAGCTAGAAGAAAGTTTAGCTAAAAGAAAGGTTGACTAGGAGAAATTAACATTTGGGATTTTAAACACTTCAATTACTTTGGTACCAAAAAGAACCAAAAGAAGACAATATAAGTGATTAAGTTCCTCACACTATAATTCTTACACCTTCTTGGTAATTTTTTATTCTAAACTATAAAACTGACTCCCCAAAATCAGGTATCACTATCTCTGTAAATATGACCATTACCCCAGGGTTCTGCTGTGCTAGAGATGTTTGGGGAAGTCCTGGAACATAACTTCCCAAAATTTATGCTACATCTATAAGGAGTAAAAAATAAATCAACAGATAATATTTACACTTCAGTTTGTTTGTTTGTTTTAAGCAAAACCTACCCACAATGTGAGGCTCAAACTCACGACCCCAAGGTTGAGTCGCATGCTCTACCAACTGAGACAAACAGGCGCCCCTCAACAGATAATATTTAATCTCCTGGGACTGAGCACTTAAAAGCAAGCACAAACATTTAAAATATTGGGATGCCTGGGTGGCTCAGTCAGTTAAGCATCTGCCTTCAGCTCAGGTCACAATCCCAGAGTCCTAGGATCGAGCCCCGCATCAGGGTCTCTGCTCAGCGAAGCACCTGCTTCTCCCTCTCCCTCTGCCTGCCGCTCTGCTTACTTGTGCTCTCTCTCTATATATCAAATAAATAAAATCTTTAAAAAAATAAAATATTAAATACTTTTCCACATAGACCATTATGAATATTAATTTGGGGAAATTAAAAATTTTATTTGGTCTTTATTTGGGCCAGCATGGTTTAAATTAACACAACTTTAGTCTTCAGCAATAAAAATAACAAATGAATATGTGTTATTATTAAACCTGATAATTTGCATAGTATTATGTGCATAACAATTTGGAGAAAAAAAGTAGTTCTAAGTTTAAATGATAAATATGTTTTTATTTTGAGTTTTGGGTAAGTAATATTGTAATACTGAAACAAAGGAGACATAATATTCCCCGTTTTAAATCACATCAACTATTTAAAACGCATAATTATATGCTAGTTTACTGAACATTTTTTCAAGTTCTCAAAATTGTGAAGAATCATAAAATTAAAAAATTTTAGAAATAGGTATTATATTTTCTAATATGAAAATATTCCTTTAAACATTAAAGTCCTCTAATGCCTCTGTTTGATTGAAAGATTATTAACAGAACAATTAACTCAAAGCTAAGAAACCTCTATGAATTAAAGATAAAAAAATTGACAACAAATGTAATGTAAGAAAATGTGAAATGGTTATTGATTTATAAAGAGTTAATCTAGACAGACCATTTCAGGGTACTGTTTATATTTATGAAAATAATAATGTCATAAATATAGATTCATGTAGAAACAAATATATATACATACACATATTCCCAAGTTTAAGAAATATAGTGTCATTTGGATCACTTCAGACTTTGTGCAATAAAAGGCTGCAGTCAGAAGAAAAATGATTTTTTAATGTAGCTTTTTTTTTTAAAGTAAAAACTGGAAAAAGGAATAGCCTTAAGTTGCTTGTGGGCTTATGATTTTTTTTTTAAAGATTTTATTTATTTATTTGACAGAGAGAGACACAGCGAGAGAGGGAACACAAGCAGGGGGAGTGGGAGAGGGAGAAGCAGGCTTCGAACTGAGCAGGGAGCCCGATGCCGGGCTCGATCCCAGGACCCTGGGATCATGACCTGAGCCGAAGGCAGACGCTCAACGACTGAGCCACCCAGGTGCCCCTGGGCTTATGATTTTAACTCTATTAACGACCTCGTTTCATTTGGCTCTCAACATTACAATATCATTGTGCTAATAGAAAAGCTCTATTTATTTCACTTCATTTATCTGAATTGTGCTAAGGTGATTTTGACATGCAAAATATGTCAGTGTATTAAAATAATGGTGTAAAAAGATGAAATTAAAAAAAACTCACTTAGTATTTTAACTTCTGTCCTTTGGCAAACTGTTTAAAATTATAATCTCTTTAATTCTTGAATATCAGTAACAATCTAAAAATAATTTCCATTATTGGTATACATTATTAATTGTTTAATCAAACTTTTAACAAAATTTCTATACTTAATAGTATGGTTTATTAACAAAGACCACTGTAGCACACACTTTTTGTTAGGTTACAACCCAGTGGAGCACTAAATTGCTCTTGTAGTGGGAAGTCATTCATTCATGCATTTTTTTTTTCTTCTAAGTTAAAAAATCACAATTCCCTGCTGTGTTTGCCAGTCATCAAAATAGGCTTGAGGGATACAAAGAAACAAATACTACTATAGTGAAAACTTGTTTGGACTTGTTTCATAAACATCTAGTAATAGCTATAAAGTGGAAGAAAAATTCAAGTAGTGTGTTTTAAGCCAGTTAAGTTTTACTTTGAACTTAGTGATGTTCAGTCAGTGTGCTTAATAAGCATTTAAACACTGTCATCACATGCTGTAATTTCAGATAAAATGCATACTGGAGATTTGGAAGGTGGCCATAAGGGTCAGTATCCCATTACCACAAGAAAAACTACTTACAAAAGAAAAAAGAGAAAAAGAAAAACTACTTACAGATTTTATCATCACTACTATTACTAAAACCAACAATTCTAAAGAGATGGTTTACCACCGTGTGTTGGGCTATGCATCTGTGAAATTTACAGTACTTAAGAGCACTTCTGCCTCTTCACTGCAAATTCAATCAGGTAACACTTATTGTTCAAACCCTGCCTAAAAGTACCAGACGACAGGTCTTAATCTAAAGAAGTGTATCACCTCTCTGAGAAGACAGCAGTATGTATGCATATTTTTAACTCTGAATGAAATAAAATGCGTTTTATATATGTCACATTTATATCGTATATTTCTGCTGATAAATGTTTAGAGGAATGATCTAACCAAAGACGGCTACAAAGAGAAGGTAGTTTGTCCTAAATATTAATGATGACTATGCACGTGTATCTGTGTGTGGACAGATAGATGAGAGATGATGATAGATGATAGATGATAAATGATAGATAGATGATTGATAGATGATAGATGATAGATAGATAGATAGATAGATAGATGATAGATAGATGATAGATAGATGATAGGTAGATAGATGATAGATGGGTAGATAGATAGACAGATAGATTTTAAAAGATGTTTGTTAACACAAAACATTTCTGACCCTGTGAAGGGTAAGTAGTAGGTTTTGTGAATGAACTAAAAATAAAAAAATGCAAAATACCTTATAGTAAATAAATCAATGGTAAAGCTATTTGTCAACAAGGAAAAGGCAAGATAAGAAGAAAAGACTTAAGTTGATTGTAGGATCCTTTGATGCAGAAGTCTTCTTTTTATTTATTTATTTTTTAAAGATTTTATTTATTTGACAGACAGAGAGAACGAGCACAGGCAGGAGGAGCAGCAGAGGGAGAAGAAGAAGCTGAGGGAGAGGGAGAAGCAGGCTCCCCACTGAGCAGGGAGCCCGATCTGGGGCTCAATCCCAGGACCCTGAGATCATGACCTGAGCCGAAGGCAGACGCTAAAGCCAGGCGCCCCTGAAGTCTCTTTTTTAAGAAGTGCTTATTAATATACTCCTTCAGGAACCATGTTCAATTGTTCAATAACTTTCTCTAAGTTTATTTTATTAGAAAAAGGGTTATAAAAAAAATTGAGTCTTCTTTTAAAACATGGAAGTTACTCATTGAAGTCATAAAATACACTCATTCTTATAGGACAGGAAGATTTTCATTAAAATATACTCTAATTTCTTAAGAATACATATAGTAAATTTGATGTAAGATGCTAATGTGAACATAAGTCTCTAACATTACATCCTCCTTAATCTTGACTGAAATAATCAAAGGAATTTGAAATAGGTAATACTCTGATTCACTCTGGTAACTAAAAATTTATTATTAACATATTTCAAGGAATTTTATGAGCTATGTAGGGTGGTTGGGACCACACTGAAGAATAACACTTAGAGTTACTGCGAGATATCCATGTCTGACAAAGTGGGTTTAAGTTTGTAAGATTTTTCACTCACCATAAGTTAGAATTAAATACTGCTTTATGAATTTATTTTGTGGTCATGAGCCTAATCTGAGAGTTAAAAACCTCATATACCTGAGACAGCATCTTTTTTTTTTATTACCTGTATCTAATTCAGTATTGAACTAACACAGGAGTGAATGAAAAAATGAAAGAATGAGTGAATAAACCCCACTGACATTTCCTGAACTAAAGAAGTGATAGTTGGATTTAAGCGTGAGCTGAGGAAAATCCATTGCCACATATGTGAACTACAAAATGGAGATCTGTCCTGAGATACTCAAGCAAATATAACCAAACCAAATACCAAGCCAGAGGACAACTGGATATTATGATATTAACATTCTCTTCTTTGATGGAACAGACTATAACATCAGATGCGGAACAAAGCACAACCACAATGAGTACCTAGATTGCAAACTAGCCAGACTAAAATAGAGATGCAGAAAAACGTCTTGGATAAAGATGGCTTTGCCAAATAGAGGTAGTGGAAGAAGAAAAAACTCTGACTGACACTTATTAACACATACCTGCACTCATAAATGTTAAAAACTGGGATTTTAAATCAATGATACGATGACAGGTAACATAATTAGTGTTCTGAATATTGTTTAATAATATAGAAAAATAAATTAGATCCTACTTCATACCACACAAAATACATTCCAGGTGACATTTCAATATGGAATTGAAACTGCAAAGAAATTAAAAGGAAGTTTGGGTGAATATCTTCTCTCAAAACGGGACATGATCTTAGCAAAAATGCAAAGGAAAACATATGTAATTGACATGGTTCATCTCAGACATTGCATTTTTCATCACTAGAAGTTGCATTTTTGTGTTTTTTTATAGCTTCCAGATCTCTATTTAACATGCTTAAATTTTCATTTTCTTGAACATAGGTAATTAAATTATAATAAACATTTTAATGTCATTGTTTACTAATTCTATCATCTGTGTCATTATCAGATCACTTTCTTTTTTATTTTATTTTATTATATTATGTTAATCACCATACATTACATCATTAGTTTTTGATGTAATGTTTCAAGATTCATTGTTTGCATATAATACCCAGTGCTCCATGCAGTACGTGCCCTCTTTAATACCCCTCACCAGGCTAACCCATCCTCCCACCCCCCTCCCCTCTAGAACCCTCAGTTTGTTTCTCAGAGTCCATAGTCTCTCATGGTTCATCTTCCCCACTGATTTCCCCCCCTTCATTTCTCCCTTCCTACTATCTTTTTTTTTTTTTACATATCACTTTCAAATGACTGTTTCTGTACTAATTTTGGGTCATGTGTTTCTGCTTATTTGCATAAATGCTAATTTTTTGTTTGGATGCCATTGTGATTTTATCTTGTTAGGCTCTGGATAGTTTTAAATTTTGATAAATATTTTTGATCATTATTCTGGAATATGGCTACATTCCTTTGGAACAGTTTTATCTTTGGGGAGTTTGCTTTCAGCCTGTGTTAGAGAGGCAGTGTTTATTATTAAAATAATTTGGCCCAACTCATGAAAGAAAACCTTTCTGATCACCACATGCCCTGTGAAAGATGAGGTTTTCCATTCTGGCTGGTGACAATAGGAGTATTCCCAGTCCTGTATGAACTCTAGGGATTTTTTTGTTCTAATCTATGGGTGGTTCTCTTCCCAGCCTTAGTAGTTCCTTCACACATAACACACTGATAAGTGCTCAGATGGATTCTCCAGAGATCTTATGTAGATACCTGAAGTGCTATGTATAGCTCTCTTAACCTCCAAGCTGCTTTTGGACTCTGAATTTCAAGCTCCATCTCTTCAACTCAGGAAGACTGCTAGGATCTGCATGGATTCCCTCAAACTGTGAAATTATCTGGAATTTTCTTCAAGCAGGAATCAGAAAATTACTGTAGGACTCACTTCATTTATTTCCTATCCTTCAATGATAACCATCTTCTTTGGCTCATGTTGAATATCTCGAAAACCACTGATTCATATGGTTTGTCTATTCTTTACTAATTATTTCAGTCAGGAGAGCAATTTATTCCCTGCTATTCCAAGTTGGCCATAAATAGAAGTCTAATAGTTAACATTTTTGTTTGTTTATTAATATAATAACCTGCAGTTGCTGGAGCGGTGGGGAGTGGGAGGGATGAGGTGGCTGGGTGATAGACATTGGGGAGGGTATGTGCTATGGTGAGTGCTGTGAATTGTGTAAGACTGTTGAATCACAGAGCTGTACCTCTGAAACAAATAATAATACATTATTTGTTTAAAAAAAAAAAAGAAGATAGTAGGAAGGGAGAAATGAAGGGGGGGAAATCGGTGGGGGAAACAAACCATGAGAGACTATGGACTCTTAGAAACAAACTGAGGGTTCTAGAAGGGAGGGGATGGGGGGGTGGATTAGCCTGGTGATGGGTATTAAAGAGGGCACGTACTGAATAGAGCACTGGGTGTTATACGCAAACAATGAATCATGGAACACTACATCAAAAACTAATGATGTAATGTATGGTGATTAACATAACATAAAAAAATAATTAAAAAAATAAATAACCTGCAGTAACATGCACAAATCTAGAAGGTAGATGTATTAGTTTGTTAGGGCTGCCATAACAAACACCACAGACTTGGTGGCTTAAATAATAGAAATTTATTTTCTCATAATTCTGGATGCTAAAAGTCTGAGATCAAGGTGTTAACACATTTGGTTTCTTCTTAGATCTCTCTCATTGGCTTGTTGATAGCTGTCTTCTGTTTATGTCTTCACATGGTCTTCCACTGGTATGTCTGTTCCTAATCTTCTCCTTTTACAAGGACACCAGTTATATTGGATTACAGCCCATCTATATGGCCTTGTTTTAACTTAATTGCCTCTTTAAAGGTTCTATCTCTAAATATAGTCATATTCTGAGGTACTAAGAGTTAGGTCCTCAACATACGAATTTGGAGGGAACACTTTGTCCATGACAGTGGAGCTTCTTAAGTTTTAACTAATATAAACCCATGTAATCAATGCCCTAAATGAGAAATAGACATTACCAAAACCTCTGAGAGTAACACTGTGTCCCTTTCCGTTCTTTCCTCCTTGCCCCTTCACAGACACAACCAACAATTCTTTTGATGTCTAATCCTATAGATTATTTATACCTGTTGTTGAACATCACAGAAATAGAATCACACAGTATATATATATTATTTTGTGTCTTGCTTATTTCAAAGAGAATGTCTTTGAGATTCTTCTATGTTTTTGTGTGAATCTGTAGTTCATTTATTTTAATGCTAAGTATTTTATGAATATACCACAATTTTTTTTTCCATTCTTTTTTGGTGTAAACTTAAGTTGCTTCCAATGGCTTGTTATTATGAAGAGTGTTACAATGAACATTTTTGTCCTAGTCTTTTGTGGATGTATGTTTTTAATTATTTGGGATAAATTCCTAGGAAAAAAGTTGCTGAATAATAAATAAAGTATGTTTGTGTTTAACTTTTTGAGAAACTGCCAACTTCTCCATAGAAACTGTACTAAAATGGACGTTTTAAACTAAAGCACGTATCAAAAATAATCACATTTATTATAAAGCAATTGAAGTAGGAGAAATCATTTGCAACATATAGGATAATCCAAAAATTAATACCATTATAGAAAAAAAATGACTTCTAGATCAATAAGAAGACATATATTTGAGATATAAAAAATGTGCTAAGGGCATGATCAGATTACACACAAAAAATAAATAAAATAGCCAAGACAATTGTAGACATAAAAATTTAGAAAATAAATTTTATCATAATGTAATTTCTAATAGCAAAAAATGAAAATAACATAAATACCGAACAATAGAGGGTGATTACATGGTAGAATGTACATAGGATGGAATATCATGAATCCATTAAAAACAAATGACATATAAAATGTCATTCAAAATTTAGCAAAAAGTCTGCAAATATAAATGGCATGATTCCAAATAAATCTATCAAATATATATAATGCATGTTAATGAATAAATATGATTAAAGGACCCATAAATTATCAATAGCTATTATTTTTGATAATAAGATTGAGTAGGATTTTAAGCACTACTATTTTTTCTGGTATTTTCTTATATTTTCATAGTTCTAATATGAACACATATTACATTTACATTCAGAGGAAAATCAATAATGTTTCTTCCTAAAAAAAAGTATACAAAATAATCCCCACATTAATCTAAATTTGAAAGATGGAAAATTTTGCATAAACTTTTTAACATATATTACAATCAACCACGGACACCATTTGGTTCATTACATGCAAATTCAGTAAGAAGATGCCAAATGTCGCAGGGCCTCATAATAGAATAGAATGAGAATTGTGTTAGATCAAGTTTCTTGCAACCCAAGGAAAGCACTTCCAAACTGTTTGTCAGTGAAGATAAATGTTTCTGCCTTTCAGCCTGAAAAGTGTCAGCCTAACCCTAACCACTCAATATAACTGAATGTGTGGTGGAGAATAATAAGGCATGGAGTGGGGGGTGGAGGATTTTAAGCATTCTGCTTAATCTGGCCTTGAAAATACTCATATACATATATACACAAAGAGAACATGTGTATACATTACCTACACCTACATATGAGTTATGTTTTGTGTATACTTGAAACATTAGTGACTACATTTGACTTACATGCATGTATATATTTAATATTATGTACACATTCATTAAAGCTAAACACACAATATACAGGTATTTATTCTATAATACAGACAACCAAAATTCTAAAAATAATTAGTTGCATTCATAGCAGTATACATAAAAATGAATGAGACAAATAATATTTATATTCTTGTCCAGTAGTATTAGTTCTATAATTCACTGGAAATTTTGAACACATATTTCTTACATAAACTATTTAATATTACTAAAATACAGAGTTAGTCTTTAAATAACTAATCAATGAAATAACTATGAATGGTTAGAATATAGCAGAGAAAGCATTGTATTACCTCGCTTAAAATACTTAAAAAATAAAATTATAAATTATCTTAAAATAACATTCAAATTTTGGAAATTCAGTTGTGCCAACATAAAGTGAAACTGTTAGTCAATGAATGGAATTCATCTTCATAATGTCAATTGCCTTGGGTTCCCAAACTCCTCCCATAATCAAAATTTTTTTGTAATAAGAGTATATAATAGAGAATTAAAGAAATAATCCTTATAGTTTGGGCTAAAATAATATGACTATAAATATATAAATATTTTCTAAGATTATTTGACCAAAGGGAGTATTAAGGAGTGCAAATTTATGTTTTCATTGTGATAAAAATTCAAAATCAGATCCAGCATCAGAAAATTATAACTTATAAGATTTTGTTTTGTTCTTCCAAATGAAGTATGTATTCCCAGCTTAATATATACTGCTCAAAACTTTACAAACCAAAATTTAAAATAAGAATTTTATAAATGGGTACACTTATAGAAGAAAATAATTTCCCAATACTGATATTTTCCTAAAAACAAAACAAACAAAACCTGATGGTATTGCTCAGTATTTAGCTAGTGCTTACATCAAATAAACAAACAAAAAAAACCCACTATGTATAGATACAAATACAATGTGGATAGCACCCAAAGACGGTATTGAGATAGTTTGTTGATGGTAAGATTCCAAATGGGTTCACTGTTCAATAGGTCCAATGATAATGAAGTTGCATTCCAAGTTCCAATTCATACTCATATTGTAACAAGAAAAAATGAAATAAATCCACAAAAATGAGAAAAAAAAAGAATGATCCTTCATGGATAAAAGATTTCAGACATTTCTGGGAAAATAAAGGCAGACTGAAGCCTTCATTGGATGAAACAAAAATGAAGTCACAACCCAGAATGCATGGAAACAGTCTGCACCAAAGAAAAATGCATATATCCTTAGCAGAACTCTACAAAGACACTGGATTTGGAATTTGCATGTACTGTGAAAAGCCTGGAAGACTGGGGTTGAAAGCAGGAAGAAGGGACTGGTGGCAGTCTCCTCCCATGAAACAACTGCACCAGTCTGCTCTCCCATATGTCTCCTCCCCATCCATTCTTCTCTCTCCCCAACTCATCGATTTTAGAATGCAGGCACCCTGGAATACACTGCCAAGGAGAATCATACCCATACTCCCCTCCTCTAAATGCACACAACTTCTCTAAATTAACTGAAAAATGGCCTGAGCAGAACCAGGACTTCCAAATTAAGATTCTGTGATGGGGTTTAAGCTCTCTCCTTTCTGGCATTTAGGGGTACCCCAGGATGATCCCAAATTGAAGCCTGAAGACTCTGCCCACCTCTGACAGGTGCTGAAAGACTTGCTGAAAGTCCTAGTGTGAAAACTTCATATTAGAAATGGAGAGAACACTCAAATCACCCAGTAGACAAATCAACCCAGTCACATGTTACTGAATATAAATAGACAATGGAAGGTCAATAGCTATATGAAAAACAACAGTACAAAAGATAAAGCTTGAGAAATAAAAACCTAAAAGAAAAAATAATTCAGGAAGTATGAAATATTATAAAAAAAACTTTAGTTAGAATCATAAGATTCAAGTATACTTTATCCATTAAACAAGAAGACAATGCTAAGAAAAAAAATAGAAAAAGCACAAGTATCAAATCACATGATTGCTAAAAAAAACTCAAAGGAAGAATTAAAACGGTAAAAAAGGATAAATAAAAATTATGAAAGAAAAGACAGAGTTATCATTCATGATGACTAGCTAATAGGAATTATAGAGAATAGTGAAAATGGAGGGAAGAAAGTTATTCAACAATAGAAAAATTTCCTAGTTGAAAGAGTTGCAAGTGTTTATATTGTTGCCAAATCAAGAAACAGCCATATTGGAGAGGATGTGGAGAAGGGGGAACCTTCTTACACTGTTGGTAGGAATGCAAACTGGTACAGCCACTTCGGAAAACAGTATGGAATTCTTCAAGACATTAAAAATAGAGCTACCCTACGACCCAGCAATTGCACTACTAGGTATTTACCCCAAAGATACAGATCTAGTGAAAAGAAGGGGCACATGCACCCCAATTTTCATACCAGCAATGTCCACAATAGCCAAACTGTGGAAGGAGCTGAGATGTCCTTCAACAGATGAATGGATAAAGCAGCTGTGGTACATATATAAAATGGAATATTACTCAGCCATCAGAAAGGATGAATACCCACCATTTGCATCGACATGGATGGAACTGGAGGGGATTATGTTAAGTGAAATGTCAAGCAGAGAAAGACCATTATCATATGGTTTCACTCATATGTGGGACATAAGGAATAGCACGGAGGACCATAGGGGAAGGGAAGGAAAACTGAAAGGGAAGAGATCAGGGAGGGAGACAAACCATGAGAGACTCTCGACTCCAGAAAACAAACTGAGGGTTTCAGAAGGGAGGAGGGTGGGAGGATGGGGTAGCCAGTGGTGGGTATTAAGGAGGGCACGTGTGGTGATGAGCACTGGGTGTCATACGCAACTAATGAATTGTTGAACACTACATCAAAAACTAATGATGTACTATATGGTAGCTAACTGAATATAATAAAAAAATAAGTAAAAATAAAAAGAAATAGCCATATTGGTAAGTAACTTAGATTTTGAGGGAAATAATAACCAGCAGTACTACAAACAGAAAGAGTTCAAAGGAGTAACTTCCAAGAAGCAAGATTAGGGTCAGGAGAGTGAGCTTTGAATCTTTTCTTTTTCTTTTTTCATTTTTTCGTTCATTTTCTGTTCTATTTGATTTTTTAAAAGCATTAATTTTGAGGTAAAAACAGAAATTTTATGAAATGAATATATTAATCCAGTGTTATTCTGGTGCTGGTTCATACAGCCAAAGAGCCACTGTGAACGTCTCTTCCCAATTCTGCCTTCAGTGACATCAGATGGAAGGATTTGTACCACAGAAATTGGCAAATGCTACCAATCAGGGCTTATTTTTTAATTTTTACAATTTTTAAATTTTTAAAAAATTTTTTTGCTGAGGGGAACCAGCAGACCACTATTTATTCTGAAGTGGTCAGAAAATAAAGAACAATATCTATGGTAACTGCACTTACCATGTTAAAAGCATTTTAAGCATCCCAAGGTTTAGAATAGCAGACTTACTACATTACTACTGCTCTGAAGTAGAGAATAGTTTTATTAAAGTGTCTATAAAAATGTTAAATTCCACACAGAAATATTATCAGCTTAAGCATCTGACGTTCAATTTAAATCTACTCTAAAACATACCCTCATTATTAGAACTTCATACAAAGTAACATGTTACATAAAGTTCTTGTCTGCTAAGAAAGGAAATTTTCCAAGTATCTATCATTTCAGAATAGTATTTCTAAAATTTATTTCATTTAGAGGCAAGAAAGAACTATAGGAAAGATGCCCAGCTTGCCCATGTTACAAAACAGGAAAGTGAGGCTAAATTTGCTTAGTCTCCAGCAGGGAAACAAGTGACTTTTGAATGTGTGTGTATGTATATGTGTGTCTATATATATATGTATATAGTTTTATATAGATAATATATAATTTTAATATATAAATATTTATTATCTCTGAATCTATATAAATCACATATATATGTGATTTTTAGTTGAATTTTTGTGTACTGAGAAAGCAATTAAATAATAAAAGAATTCACTCAAGGGTAGTTATGATGTTTACAAAACTGAATTATAATATAAAAATATATATACATATATATGTATATAAATGAGAAAGTTAATGTTTATTACTTTTGTAAACCAAAACAGGTTTCCCACTCCAAAAAATAAATGATACCTAAAAATATGTCACAGTTCCGTTTCAAGCATCAAATGTGACTCAGTTCTTACCTTTCCCTCCCAAACGATGAGTTTTTCTATCTTAATATCTTAGGAAACAAATTATTTTTCTCTAAATTTCCAATGTAATATTGGCGTTTTATTCCACTGAAAATTGCCCACTATGTAGAGTACCCTTTGACCACAGAAGAGATTAAAACCATGGTCATCCCGTTAAAAATTTGGGTTTGTTAAAAATTAGAATCCTACAAAGGCTACATATCTTCTATCACGTTTTGAAAGTCTACAGTCTATCAATATCCACTTTGTTTGGTATTTATAGCACGACTCTTCTTTCATTTGTCTAATCAGCTTCATTTACTTTTACATTTTTATTGATTTTTTCAAGCCTCTCACCTCATATCCCTGAATTTATTTCAACAGAACTTGATATATTTTGCTGCCTCTAGTTTAATTTTCATTTCCATAGTGAGTTTACCTTTGGAAAATTGTGCATACTGCAAGAAATTTTAAAATGTGTATGCTCTTAGCATCCTTACTTCCACAATTTTTGCATTTTTCCTGTATTATTTCTTATATTTTCTGAGCTTTTCTTTACAGTATTCTTTTCGAGTTGTGGCTGATTTCAATGTCATTAAAATTGGTGTCTTTTTTGGTTTGTATGGTTTTTTATGTGTCACTTTTGGTTTTTAGGACTGCTTTTAGAATAGAAAATGAAATAAAAATCTTAACTCTACCATATGTGATCAGAATTTTTGTACTATTTTGCCATTTCCAGAAGAGAAATATTTTAGCAGAGAGAAAACTGAAGGGGATGAAATGATGGAAATGTTACTGAAGTTGTTGATCAGAAGCTACGATTTAAATGACACATTGAATTTACACGCTTAACTCCTCTCCCTAAAACTGAACTAAAATGACAAGGAATAAATAAAATCCTACAAAATCATAAAAAATACGAAAAAACAAAAGCAGAAAAGATGAAATTTTGGAAACTACAAAGTATATGAATGTTAAGTGATCAAGCAATCCAAAGAAGGCTGAAAGCAAACAACTTGCAGGGGTAACAGGCCCAAAAGGAAAACTGTTTTTTTCTCCAGACACTGAAATATGGGGGAATCCGAGGCACTGAGTAAAACTGAAAATTGGCAGAGTCGTTGAAAGTTTACATCAGTAAGAGTTAGACTCCCTAGTTTCCTTGAGGTCCCTTCCCAGACTCTACAAACTCCTTAACAGAAGACAAAATGTTTACATTTAACAATGGTGGACATGAACTCAAGGATACCAGGTACTGCTGAGTATCTACACTGGCAACAGAAGGATTAATTGAAATTAAATTTTGAAGAATGAGATTCTTTAGTCATCTTTTCCCATTCAGCCAAAGCAGGGCCTTCTCTAGAAAACACAAATCAGCTTAAAGGAAACATCTGTAAACATTGATCTTTTGAGGTTTCCCACCTTTATGATGAGGTCTTCTTGGCAAGGCCATACACATTCTCAAGCTACAAGACATTGCAGGAATACTTCAACATGCTGGGAAAAGTTATTTTTGACCTAGGAATTTGCTCAAATAATCAAGTATAAGGAATAAAGATATTTTCAAAATTTCAAGTTCTCAAAATTTTCTTTGTCTTCTTTCTCATAAAGCCAACACTGGAGGGTTGCAGAATAGCTACCTAAATAATGCCTCTTTGTGGCATAAGTATTATTTTGAGCTGAAGGCACTGAAAACAGTAAATGCAGAATGAGGCTTTCTTTGAATTCCTCGTATCTGCCGAAAGACATATCTTCCAAAAGGAACTCAAGTGTCATAAATCCCCTCCCCAGGAATGTCAACAACCACACAGAAGATTGACTTACCACAGCAAAGAAGACTAGAACTCATTACCACGCCCAGACACACTTTGTCACAAACTATCATATTTCCTATTCACTTTTCCTAAAAATCATTTACAGTCTCCTCTAAGTGGCCTGTATCTCCATGACTCTTCCCACATGGAGACAATATTTAAGTTCTCAAATCTCACCCTTTCTTTTCTCCAGTGATGTCTCTACGCATGCAATATTAAAAGTGAATGCATTTCTATATATGGTGTCCGGAAAATGGGATTCAATAGAGACAGGCCAAACAATTTCCTAGCATGTTGCCAAAAGGAGGTTCTAAGATGAGAGCTCTGCAGCCACCCCAGAGAGCATGTGATCCAGATGGGAACAGAACACAGGATTGCAGGAACGATGTCTGTCTCCAAGAGGAAAGAAGATTGTACAAAGAAGGAAATATCATCACAACTTTATTCAGCTGAAAACAAAAATTCCATAGCCAGATGATGTCAGTATTGAATACTGAATTATTGAAAAGATAGGATACAGAATATATTGGTAAGCTGGAGGGAAAGAGTGTGTGGACAGGTGGAGGAGAAAGAAGCGTGTAATGATTTAAGCAAGGTAGGTCTTCTATATTAAGAATGAATAAACAAAGTTTAAAATAGAAAAATCTAATTTTAAAAGGAGGTTATTTAGAAATGTGGAAATAAGTAGGTAAAAATGCTTGGTTTCAGATAGTGAGAATTTGAGGTGGGGAGGGTTAGAGCACAAAAATATTATTTTATTATTTTTTAACTGAAGTGTTATTTATTTCTTTTATAACACATATGGTCTCCAGCTATCGGCTTCTTCAGGGGTTGCCTCTGCTGCACAGGGCCATCCTGCCCAAGGTCCTATCCTTCCTGGGGCCAGTGACTGAGGGACACAGGGGCTTAAAAGCAAGACTGTTTCAGGCAAATGAGGGGGCATAACCCGGCTGCATTGGCTATGGTTAAGTCAACTTTTCCCTGGACCCAATCCTGCTCCTCTAACCCCTCCCTGTCACTGCTACTGACAGGACCACCCTAGGGGATATGTGGTCCAGGGCAAATATTTTTTTGGAAGGCTCCTGTCTATATGAACAATTTTATTTACAATATATTGTCCTGTGAAGTACAATGATTTATCAATAGATTTAGAATGAAGAATAGAGAAGTATTTATATATTTATTATCCAATCAGTGAACTTAAAGATTTTTCAGAGTGTCCAGGCTCCATCTCTTCCTGTTCAGATTCTGGAATCACCTCTTTTTTCTTTACTCTCAAATGCCCCATTCATGACTAATTTCTTTTATCCAGTCACAGGAAAAAGATAGCTATGCTATTATTACTCACAATGTCATTGCTCTTCGGAACTTGTTTATATTAAGCAATATAGATATTCTTGGCTCTGCACTTCTCTAATTCTATTTATTATTTGATGCTCACATTATTGCTCCTGACGCTGCATCATCCATCATGAATATTGGTTTCCAGTGACACTCTCAAGGAATACACTATGCTTCATTGATATTGACCACAAATGCAAGTCTTACTCAGAGCATGCAGAAAACCATGAACATTACCTTATTTTGTGGTCATGCTAACTTTACCATTTGGAATAGTAACACAAAAATGTAAAGCATCACATTATACCATGGGAGTAGCATAAATGTAAAGCAACACATTTTTCAACATGACTACTGTTGAACTCTTTAGGCAATAATCATTGAATTTCTAGAATATCATGTCTTTGTATGTTGACCCTGGCCTTTCTCATACTACCAGCAGCAGGGAGGATAGACAAGGGGGTCCATGCACAGTTCCACTCATGCAAGAAATGTCTATCTCTTATTGGCACGGCTTAAGGCTAACTCAGAAGTGCATAATATAACCACATCAATTGGACAAAAAAGGGTCATCGACTGGAAGGTCCTATCAATTTTGTGTAGCACCAGTCTCAAAAGCAGTTTCAAAAGGAGAAAGGCCCTGCTATCCTGAAAGACTGCCTGAAACATGCTTCTAAACCTGAGAAGGTGAATGTCCTTGAATGCTAAAGAATGGAATTAGCACTGCAAGTCAGAAGATGGACAGGGAAGACCACACATATAGATAGATGAGAGCCTTCACTCAGATCCCTAAATTGTCTTATGTTTAATGTGAGAAGTCACCCTAAATCAGCATATCCAGACCATCATTCTGGCAGCCCAATCCTATGTGATCCTGTGGAAGAATTACCATACCAATAAGCGGGAACAATTTGTTGACCAGGCCACCATCCTGGAACAAGAATGCTGACACTGGGGTCCTAAATAGACCTCAGAGGTACAAGTTCCGGAGCTCCTCGGGGAATCTGGCTGAATCCACACACAGGAGAGAGGATCAGATAAGACCCCCAAAAGAGGAAATGGGGATGGACACTGCCACTTATTTTGTCCAGGAGATGGCACTGCCAGCCCCAGACATTCCCAGATATCAGAAGAGGACTTAAAACTCTCAAGGGAGTCACTCCAAATGGTAGGATCCTGTGAGGCATAGGGCAAGAGCAGGAGACCGAATTGCCCTTAGAAGGGTGATACCGGCTGCTGATAAACAGACCTGAAACTCCATCTGAGTGCTTGCTTCCAAACAACCCTGCTGTGACAATAATTTACATGGGGAGTTATATATAATAATCACAAGCTATTTAAATGAGCAATAAAAGCAAAATTTGTGGACCTTTTTTGGGGGGGGAGAATTTCATTTCCAAAAAAGGCTATGACCAAGGCAATGGGAATTAATACAGTATTAGTCTCCTAGAGCCACTATAACAAAGAATCACAAAGTGTGTGGCATAAAAGAACATAAATTTATTCTCTCACAGTTCTCTGGAGGCTAGAAGTATGAAAGCAAGGCCAGTTCCCACTGGAGGCTGTGCAGAAGAAACTGCCCCATAATTCTCTCCTAACTTCTGGTGGTTGCTCAGAACCCTTGTTATCCTTTGTCTTGTGGTAGCGTAACTTCAATCTCTTCCTCCATTGTCACATGGTATTCTGTGTGTGTGTGTGTGTGTGTGTGTTTATCTCTTCTCTTTTTATAAAACCACCAGTCATATTGGATTAGGCCCATCCTAATCCAGTATGACTTTAATTTAACTACATCTGCAAAGACCTTATTTCCAAATATGATCACATTCATAGGTACCCAAAGTTAGAACTTCAGCATATCATTTTGGGGAACATAATATAACCCAAAACAAACCCTATGCTATAGAAATATGTTTAATTTTATTTTCTTGTATGGGTTCTGCAGGAGAATTAAATATCAAGACATTCTACATTGGTAAAGAGAGATTGCTCCTTAAAATTCTTAAACCTTAAAGAGAGTAGTAAACCTTAAAATTCTTAGACATAGTTTTAATTATAGCTCAAGGACGAAATGTTAAGTCAATAAGAAAATGTAAGGGGATGAGTTGGCATAAATTTACAAGCTTTATATTCAATATTTTAAGAGTGTTTCTAGTGAAAAAAGTGATAGATCACAGTGCATTAAATAAATTCATTAATATGAAAATCAACTACATTGAATTTTTTTCCATTTTTTCCATTTAATTAAAAAGCAACCAAATTGTTTTCTTGAAAAAATTTCCCCCACCTAATGTACACATTTCTCAATGTTTATTATACTCAAAGGCCAATTTAAAAGGGAGCTTTTCTGATATTCCACAGTACCTCACAGTTTGCTATAAGGGGCTCCTTAATGTGATTATTATATTGTTTTTCTAAATACATTACCCTACTACACTTTGAGTTTTTTTGAGGATAAGGACTGCCTTTATTCCTATAATTGCATCATATATAATAATGCCTGACACATATTAATAACTAAATAGGTATTCTAGAATCAATGAATAAATGAATGTATAAAATAATGACTGAAAGACCTATGAGTAGTTATAGATTAACATTTAACCTGGGGACTTTCCTTACAAAGAAAGTAAGAAATGTATGTCATTTTCTTTAAAAGTTAAAAAAAAAAAGCATTAAAATACAAGGGAAAAAAAAGAAATTTTAGGCTTCATTTTGTTATCAAACATTAGTAAAATGTGTGGGCACCTATTAAAGGAAAATATGACTGGACCTCAATAGAGGATTCTTTTTATTATACAATTACTTAAATATACACAAAGAACTAGGTATAAATTTCCATAAGTGATGTGAATTTCAGAGTATAATTTCAAAGTGCACAAGAAATGCAGCCTTTTTATCTTGCTTTGTCATAACTAAATTTCTCCTTTGAGTATAATTTCTTAGGGTTTCCCATTTTGTATCAACACTGGGGATGAGACCATTAAGAACCTAAATACCTTCTGGCTTTATAGGCATCACTAAAACAATTTGTTAATAGTTTGCAAAAGTCTCAATGAAAACTTTTGGCTCTTGTCTTGTGGCCTATTTTTGGTTCAGTAGCTCTCTTTCTGCTACTTCTATTCCATTCTTGGGATTACAGGAATCATTTGGCAATTCATACTCCATACTGGAGGGTTGAAACTTGTGATGCTACCTGTCTAGACACATCTTGCAGCAGTTTCTTTGCTGAGGTCTTGTCCTATCCCGAGGGCTGTACTTAAGAAATGGAGGGCAGATCTCTTGTGTTCTTGGACCCTATAAAGCTATCCAGAGGTAAATGGAAAGGGAGTGGGCTCTGCTCTTAACTCATTATGTTTCTCTGATGTGTTTTAACTATGCCATGAGCCTTTTCTGCTCCCTTAAGAGCCCAATCTCTCCTAAGTAAGAAAGATTTTCTTTTTTCCTTTCTCTACTTTTTCTGTCATATTTTTCCCCCTTGGCATAAGTGAGGAACCAAACTACTTCAAGTGATGAAGGCTGGCACCTGTGTGGCTCAGTCGGTTAAGCGTCTGCCTTTGGTTCAGATCACTATTCCAGGGTCCTGGGATTGAGTCCTGCATCAGGCTCCCTGCTCAGTGGGGAGTCTGCTTCTCCCTCACCCTCTGACTCTCCCTGCTGCTCGTGCTCTCTCTCTCTCTCTCTCTCTCTCGCTCACTCTCTCAAATAAATAAAATCTTAAAAAAAAAAAAGATGGATAAAGGCAACAGAAAAAAGGAATTTCCATGGTAAAAAAAATCGGTTAATATTTCAAGAATATTTTTGACTCAGATATCTTATGCTTGTGTTAGGGGACACAGCAGATGCACAAGCACGGCTCAGGAAGCACTCTGCTTGACAGCAATGGGACATGAAGCTAGCTAGCAAAGGAAGTAGGAATCAAAGTAGAGAGGAATTTGGTTTTCATCCTTTGGTAAAAGGAAGTTATCAATATGATTTTAAAATTGGGATGTTACATGGTGGGTTTTCCTGCTTTGGAAGAAGAATTTAGTGACACAGAATGAATTGGAGATAGGATAAATTAGTAGGAGGCTATTGAGTCCAAGTAGGAAATCAGAATGACCTAATTTAAGTAATTTTACAATGACTCAGATAACATGGCTTTTATCAATATAAACTATTTAATTAATAGCCTGAATATTTATTTAGTTCATTTCATGATTACATATAAGTTATCTGTTTTGTAGAAAATAAGTCATCTTAGATATGTTACTTTGGATAAAAAAATCAATTTACTTCTAAGTGATAAACTTTGAATATGATTAAGAGCATTTAAAAACCCTTGATGCTGATCATAAGTAAACTATTACAATTCATTACATTAAAACAGCTTTAGAACAGCATCTGTGATTAATCTAGAAAAATGTGTGGATTACTTATATTATCAAAATGATTACATCCATCATGGTAAAATAACTTAATGGGATTCCATTTTAGGAATGCATAATAATTAATTATCTGGGTTATTAGAGCAATTAGCATAGGCATGAATATGCACTATTATAAATAATTTCAATTTTATAAATGATATTTCTCTTTGGATCTATGAGAATTGAAAAAGTTAAAAAGTACAAATAATACACTGGCATTATGCTGAATTTCAACAGAACTGACTTTTTAATGAAGTAAACTATAATTACCATAATATTTTTATATTATCTTTACAGTTCAGTGTTCATTGTATTTAGCTTAAATTTTCATTGAGAATGAAATATTCATTTAAGAAAGAAAGTCAACTGCATGGAGGGCAACATAATGAATGAATACCATGGGCCCATTTCCTCAGCAACTATGCGCTCCTCAATAAACCACAATGTGAAAAATAATCTCATGGTTTCTTTAGACTACTAATACTGAATTTATTAAGGATTAATTTCTAAGGTCAGCCTCTTTAAAATACTCATCTTATTGAACTCTTCGCAAAAGATTGGCCACACTATCTTTTCAAATCTCTCTTTTCTCTTGAGTTTTGAAAAACCATCCTGCCCTGGCTCTCTATCATATTCATAGTTGACTTGTCTTGTCTCTATTCACTGCTTCTCCTTCCTTTATAGAATCCTGATTTTCTCAGGTATTCAACTCTCCACCATAAAGTAATTTGCTTTGTGACCAAAGCTGTAAGGGAAGACCTGTCCATGGTTAGAAGAGAGTCTTTCTCTTTCCTACTAGACATTTGCTGCTGCTGTCACTCATAAACATGAAGGGAACCAGCCTAAAATAGAAAGATGACATGACAGAGATTCTGCTATGAGCTTACTAACCTCAGCACACACTACCCAGCCTCCCTGGCAGCCAAAAATCCCATGTGACTAAGTTCTGGTGGTGTGTGATACTCCTGGGGCTGGCCATGAAACTCCCAGGGGAATACTCCACTTTTTTTTTTTTCCACCTGTTTCAGAACCTTGAAGGCCATGTGTTAAAGATGTCAGTATTATACAAAAACAGAAAAAATATGCATCCCTGAGATAGTCCCTGAGTCACCACTTGGAAAACAGATGCTCAGAAAAGCTACCCAAAATGGGAAAACTTCCATTGACTAGGTTTAGGTGAGAAATAAACTTTTATTGTATAAGTTTCTGAAGCTCGGGGCACCTGGATAGCTCGGTCGGTTGGGCATCTGACTTTTGGGTTAGGCTGGGGTCATGGTCTCTGGGTTGTGGGATCAAGCCCCTTGTTGGGCTCTAGGGCTCTGTGCTCAGCAGGGAGTCTGCTTGGGATTTTCTCCCTCCCCCATGGTCCCTCCCCCTGATTGTGCATTCTCTCTCTCTCTCAAATAAACAAATAAAATCTAAAAAAAAAAAAAAAAAGTTTCTGAACCTCAAACTGCCAAGGACATGTACAGCAATTAAATATTTAGAGGCAGAAATAAAAAGAGACTTGTGGAGAGCTTGTAGGTCCATATCCTCAAAGTGGTGCATCCCTTGAAAGTAGAGAATGAATCTGCCGCAGTGCATGACCTTTTTAGCTTTGGAATGAGTCTGTACATGTGTAGAGCACAGAGAAGGACAGAGAATGTTATGTGCTAAGTTTTTTACAAAACAGTAAGTCAAGAATAAAAAGGCAGGGAGTTAGGTAATAAACTTTAAAAAGAGAAAGAGAGATGATAGTGCACACAAGGGTCAAGGAATAGACAGCATTAAACCTGGCATAGCTTTAAAAATAGTTAGCTGAAGGCATTATAACCAGAATCCGTTAACCAACTTAACAGGTTCCAGGAGCACTCTGAGGGCTCCAAAGAACTACCCCTGCTGATATAACTGAAGCAGATGGAAAGGGAAATGCTGAGGATATTGGGAATTACCAGTAGCAGCATGGGGCTATTTCGAGTCTTGATGGGCAATGAAGAGCTAGCCATAAAGACTAGGGATGCGTGTTGGTCATCCCTTTAAAGGCAATGGAGGTTAAAAACCTCCAGGTCCCACCAAATACAAGGAATCCCTGAAGAGGGTGCCCCATGTTCTGTTCAGCAGGAGGGATTGATGCTTACTTTTGGAAAATCCTGGTGGTATTTGGTAAAACAGCAAGGGACAATAGACTGGAGTCAACTTGGCCTGCATAATGCTAGACTGTCCCCCTTTGGTTTATGTAGCCAAAACCCATCCTTCCTGTACTCACAACCAACGGAAGCTCTCCCTTCCATCAGAATTTCTAGAACTACAGGTTAAAATGCCAATTCATACAGACAAACTTTATCCCAGGAGATGCTAAACAACAGCTCTCAATCCTTGATCCTTTTTTTCAGTAATCATATATGAAGCAGTTCTCTCATATGACCTGATAGGTTTAGGGCTCTGCAGCTTGAGTCCAAGAACAACCTGTTCTTGCAATATAATTTAAAAGTGAAGTTTACCTTATTTAGAGTCTCTCTACCTCTCTCTCTTACCCTCGCTCTCTGTTTAATTTCATTTGTCCTGCTACATATTTGGAGTAGAATCAGTAAATTTATATGAGACCTTATCCAAAAGTGTAATTTGTTATTTAAGTTACCATCTTTCCCCTTCATATGCATTTCTATATATCATTAACTTACAGTGCCACTGAAAAATTATTTCATCACTGCAATAACAGACTTTAAGTATAACTTTTATACATTAATAACCATCTTAACTAACCAAGCTAAAATACAATCTGCACTTCTGTAAAACAAGAATGTAATATTTTATTTCATTTTTCTCCTAAAGGGGAAAAATTACACACCTATAATTATGTTTTGTCAGGCTTCACAAAGAAGACAAAGCTTAGAATCAAGGTATTATGAATACAAATATTCTTTAAAAAATGAGTTTAGGGAAAAAACCCCATAATTTTATATTTTATTATTTATATGATAGTCTTCTATTTTATACATAGGTGTAAACTATTACTTTATATCTATCAAAGATGAGAAGAGAATGAATCTGAGACCCTAAAGGAAATATAATACTATACTTTTGAAAGGTAGGAAGTATCACCAGAATCACTTAGGCTTGATAGTAGAAAAATTGTAATTTAAAATATAATGTTAGAAAGGTATTGTTATATCAAGAATATGATATCTCTGAGAAAAACTCATTGTGATACAAAGGCCCTTCCTTTCTAAGCTGCAACAATCCTTTCCAACATGCTTCAGGGTTAAAGAGAAATAAAATAATAAAATAATAATTATGCAATATAAGAATCTAACATTTATTTTCTTAAATCAGATTTTGCTTTTAGAACCAATTTATTTCAAAACACTACAACCAAAAATGCAGAATTATAGTTCAAGAAGACACTAAGTGATTTATTTATCTATATATATTTTCCAAATCTGGAAACAATGGTATTTTCTCTCAAACTGCCTTTCAAATCATGTTAGTGTTTTCACTGATATTTCAAAAGTGGTGGCATTTGAAATTCATTCCTGCTCAAGAAATCCAGACCCCTACCTGAGATGTCTACCCTCATTTAGTTGACATAAAAAGTTAATAACATCATATGAAAATATTCTCTTCAAGTCAGTCTGAATATAAGTCAATGTGTAAACTTCTGAATATCAAATAGGAGACCTTTGTGTGAAGGAGACAAATTATTAAAAATAAGTTGAGCTTTGAGGTTTAAAAGAAAATAATGTGGATTATTTCCTTGTGGATCAGGGAAGCTCTGTTTGAGGTAGTGACACTTAAGATGAACCTTGAGTGATGGGTAAGAATGGGGGGAAAAAATAAGTTTTATTAGTCCTTATACTTACATGTACTTATACCCATATACCATTTATTAATTTTTACATTTTAATAATTAAAAGCAATTTTTTTCAAATGACTTTAAAAATTAAAATTGAAATGCTATTATTATGACTGAGACATTCTTATAAACCAAATTTATTTGCATGGCAATTTAAGCATTACTAAATAAGAGAGGAAATATTTTAAACTCTGGTTTCAATAAAATGAACTATACATGAGCTTCAGGATTAAAAATATATTCAATTATTAGGGATATAAGCAACATTACATATTCATTATAGCTAGATACTCATACGCATATTGTTTTAAGTGCTTATTATATGATACATAATATATTTCTCAATAATTCACACATAATTCTGTAAAGTTGGTGTTCTATGTTCAAGACCACTTGTTGGGTGAGAAAATCATGCCTGAGTGAAATTCAGCCTTTACCAGAGGCTGCACAGTGTTATGCACTGAATGTTTGTGAACTTTCAAAATTTGTATGTTGAAGCCCTAACCTCCAATGTAACTATATTTGAAGATAAGGCCTTTACAAAAGTAACTAAGGTTAAATGAGGTCATAAGGGTGGGGCCCTGAACCAGTATTATTAGTATCCTCATAATAAGAGACACTAGAGGGATGCCTGGGTGGCTCAGTTGGTTAAACGTCTGCCTTCGGCTCAGGTCATGGTCCCAGGGTCCTGGGATCGAGCCCCACCTCGGGCTCCCTGCTTGGCAGGAAGCCTGCTTCTCCCTCTGCCACTCCCCCTGCTTGTGTTCCCTCTCTCGCTGTGTCTGTCTCTGTCACATAAATAAAATCTTAAAAAAAAAAAAAAAAAAAAAGAAGAGACATCAGAGAGCTCTTTCTCTCTGTGTACATGCACTGAAGAAAGGTCATGTGAGGACTTAGCAAGAACGTGGCCATCTGCAACTCAGGAAGAGAATCCTACTGGAAACTGAACCCTGATCTTGCACTTTTAGTCTCCCCAACTGTGAGAAATAAATTTCTGTTGTTTAAGCCCTCAGTCTATGGTATTTTGTTGTGGCAGCCTGAGCAGCCTAATACATACCAAAAGCAAGTGATGAAGTCCAGGCAACGTAACAACAGAACCTATAATGCTAGTCCCTGAGCACCAACAAATAGTCAAGTATAAGTTATTTTCAGTTACACATATCCAGAGTCAAATATATTCCATATTGTGTTAAAGTTTAATATCAAATGTAATATAAATCTCTATCTTTCATAGACTTTAAAGAATCATAATCCAACTTTAAAGTGCATAGTATGCCTAAGAGGTGACAGCATATTACAGTAATATATGTGACCATCATGCCTAAAGAAAACAGGATAAAACCAAGCCAAACTGTACCTATGTCCTTTGGCTATGGTTGAGCATTAAATCACCATTAACTACACTAGAATCTTAGTGCTATTATAGAGAGACCAGAAATCTCTAGGAAGGGTACCACATGATATGAGAATAATTCGGATGTCAGGTTTCATAAAGTGCTATAGGAGGGATGTCCAAATTTTTCAGGGACCAATAAAAATCATTATCAAGTCAACAAAAATACTGCCTTTTAAAGTTCTTTAAAAAACTGTTCCTGAAAAAAAAAATGATGGTTATTTTTAAATTCATTTTATGGTCATGACACATAAAATTGAACAAAAAACAAATTGGCATTTTATTGGCTTCAAACTATAATAAAATTGGCATATCAGTGATAAATACATGTTCTACCATCAAGAGAGTCATTATTAATATGCTGGTGTTTATGCTTCTATGATAGATGGATAGAGAATGGAGGGATGCATATATGCATACATATATACATATATGTATACACATAAATACACATTGTCTATCTTTTACAAAATTGGTATCATAATGAATATACTGCTTATTAAATCAACTTTGTCATGTAGCAAGATACCATAGGTGTTTTCCCATTTGCTTAAAAATTTCTTTAAAACATCATTCAACCAATTCACTACTATTGGATGTATGAGTTGTTGTCTAATATTTTTCTATTAAACCTAATATCTTATGATCATCTTTTACCAATGTATGTGTGTGAATCTCTTGAACAAATTCTTATTCATTAAATCAGAGAGAAAAAGTAGGGAAATTTTTAAGACCTTTAAAACACCTGCTTTTTTAAAAAAAAAAAACACAGAATGAGCCAGACAGCATGCCTTTGGGTAAAATGAAAGTTAGCCACCTAGATAGATGCACAAAGGCTCACAACGTAGAGATGCTCTGACATCAGATTCCAGACTTTAGACTGCAGTTTTTTTAGCTTAGAAAAACAGTTGTCAATGTATCTACATTACCCAGCTCATAAACTCTGTAATATATACATATATTTATTAATTTACAGAAGCAACAAAGCTTTGAAGCAGAGTGAATACCAGAACTCAGTACATCCACTAAAATGGATACTTCCATTTAGCTTGTACACACTTTCAAGTTTCTTCTATCAAACAACTAAGAACTTCATCCAGTCCTATTCCCCTCCAACTACTTCACTATCTCCTATTTTTATAGTCTTCCAAGGCAATATTTTAGAAGTAATTGACTGTGCTCATTGTATCTGTTTTTTCATTTCCAATTAAATAATTAAACAAGCCCAATTTCATTTTGCTGTTATCTCCATGAAAATATGACTCAGTAATATTTTGAGTGACCTACAGTTATATTACGATATTTTTGAACCACACTGACATGACTTCTCAATGGCATTCCAGATTGTTAGCCATGCCTTCCAGTTAGTTTTCCATACATATTGCTTTCTGAATCCACTTCTATCTCTCACTTCTCTTTTACTTTCTTTTTTCAAACTCATTTGACTATCCTTCAACCCTTATTTCAAGGTCTTCTATTCTTTTGACTCTTTCCCTCAAACATTTCCTCCATCTCTATGAGTTACTGTCACATATATGAAGATGAATCACATTGTTAATCTTCAGCCTAGTCTTACCTCTGAGCTCCAGATTCATACCAGCTTAATATTTCCCAGGCACCTATAACTCATGTGCATCACATTGACCACCTCCACCCAAACTTTGCCCTCAAAGAAATATACCACACCAACCCATTTGATATTTTATAGATAATAGAACAAAAAGCATGTACCTTTTCTGAAAATAAGGGTATACTTGTATCATCCGTATCTAAAACATGGCTGTTGTTCCAATCCACTACACATGCAGATCTATTGAACATTATTTACGTTATAATCCAATAGAAAACTACAAACCATTAAAGGGAAAATGTGTCATTTCTATCTTTGATAAAATTGTTCATTTCTTTTTCTCCTATTTTTTTATCTTAATTCTAAGTGTACTGAAGATTTCAGGCAAAGGTTTAATAAGTCATAGTGAATCTCTCAGACTTATTTATGAAGCATATTTATAATATGGTAAGTTATTTTGATCTATTCCACTCAGAAATATTTATAAAAGAGATCAACATCAGTCAGTCAAAGGCTATAGAACACTTCTAATTACTACTTTTACTTATCATTTAAACTAAATGAGAAAAGTACACATTGTGATGAATACTGTTTCGACTTAATACGTTTAACGTGTAAATAATTTATTGTAGCTGAAGATCTTGTTCCAGCCAAATGAGTAATCTACTTCTCTATCTAGAATTGTCATCTCTGACAATGCACTATTGATTCATGGCTGTTTACTTAGTGGAAATGAAGGAATAGAGAATGGTCAGAGCTGAAAAAATATCTGCCTTCTAGAATCACACAGGTTAGAGCTTAAGCATATTGCAGTAGAGATTCATTTGGGAGAGCAAGTCATACTATCCACAAATTAACTCACTCTCCAAACAGCACCAGAAATCACAGATGAGTTTCAACAGGTACAGCAATACTCACAGGTCCAAATTAGTAGTTAGGGAACATTTTAAAGATGTATTCATAGGTAACAAAGGCACTATCTCAGGTCACTACACTGGTGAGAGGAGGACTGATAAGAGAAGAATAGGGAAACTGCAAGTGGGCAGAAATGAAAGACCAACATCTGCTGAGCACACACCATGCTCCAGGAATCATGTCATGTAGTACTATGTAAATCATTTCATTTAATCTTTACCATCTTGCAATCCTGAAAAGTGTTTTCTTTTGCTTGATCTGTCCAAGACATAGCACCATGTCCTCAGCACATAAATGGTGCCAAAAAAAGGGCTGAATGCCTGATACCTGTGCTTTTGTTTGTTACTACACAATCCTAAATATTACAAAACGGGACCTTCAAAACAAATAACAGAGCAAACATTCAGAGACACCAGTTGAAACACATGGGAATATACTACAACTTGGGGAAAAAGGGGCTAGCATTGTCTGATTATTAGTTAAGCCTAGCAGAAATAAAAACCTGTATGCTGCAGTGGATACTTGTTTAACATCCATTCCTAAAGTCTCTGGAAAAAAAAAACCAGGCTTGTTTGTTTGTTTGTTTGTTTGTTTTTAGGAACTGTCCTCCTTCTATTATCATGTCCAACTCTAGGTCTTAATTGTTTTATGTCAAGAGAGTGGTCATTCTCCCTGATCTTAGCTTTTAACTCTGGAATGGCACTTAATCTAATCTGTCAATTAAACACATATAAGTATTTGCCTAAATTTATAAGGAAAGAGAACTTTCATTCTCTTTTTCTGAGGGTATGGAAAGAGATACTCTCTGTATCTCTGGATGGTATTGTGAAAGAATATGAAATCTAGAACTGCTTCAGCCATTTTACTACCATGAAGGAAGAACTTGGAGCCTAAGGATAAAGCTGATACAAAAGACAGAATAGAAAAACAGTGAAATCAGGCACTTAGTGATATTTTTAAAACAGTGAATCAAGCTTGATCTGAAGCTACTCCTACTTCTGAGCTTTTCAGTTAATTGATCCAATATTTCCTTTCATCTTTTAACCAATTTATGGTTTTTTCAGTCACTCTCAACATAAAGTGTCCCAATTTATACTGGCAGCAGATGGTATCACAGCATGGCTCAGGTGATAAAAAGTCTCCAAAACGGCCATCAGGAAAGATTTTTAATAAGCCCCAGTGCAGGAAGAGCTGAGATGAGGGCAGGAGGTATTATGGGGGAAGGTTTCTAATTATCATGAGTTTGAGTGACCTTGCAGGGAGATCAGTTGGTCCATAAGTGAAAAAGTCATAGAAGAAAATTAGGGAAGTAACATATTTTCACTTTAAGATCAAGAAAACTTAATTTTCATAATTTGAGATAAAAATATTTATTATTTCATCCATAACTAACTAGTTTCTTGTCTAGTATCCTTAGTTCTTTTTTAAAAAGATTTTATTTATTTGAGAGAGAGAGAGTACAAGCAGCGGGGAGGGGCAGAAGGAGAGAGAGAGAAGCAGACTCCCCAGTGAGTGGGGAGCCCAACACGGGGCTCAATCCCAGGACCCTAAGATCATGACCTGAGCTGAAGGCAGACATTTAAGTGACTGAGCCACCCAGGCACCCCTAGTATCCTTAGTTCTTGAGTAGTAAAGAAAAAAATAAAACATGAGTAGGAAAGGAAAACTCACAGAAATAGGTTGTAGTTTAATTCTATAAAATAATTTAACCCCAAATATGTACTGCATTCATAAATATCTAATATAGATATAAAAAATGCAAAATATCAATAATAAAAATTCAAATTAAACAAGTAAGTATAGAAAGATCTATGTAGAATATAATCATAGTGGGGCTATTTATAAAATAATAAAATGATTAAATATTATATATTGAGGTATCAAAACTAATTGGATATATAAACAAGGATGGAATAGTTAATATACAAGGATATCCACACTGTCCTTACTGCATAAAGCAAGTTCTAGAACAGTTCTTATAATATGATTCTAAATGGGGATGGGGGATGAGAGAGGGAAGATAGAGCTTTCAAAGGATTTCTGAAAGAATAATAGTTACCTAAAGTGTTACTAGTGCTTATCTGTTTTGATATTTGAGGGGTGGATCAAGGGGGAACATGATTATTCTTGGAATAAGAAAACAAAAGAATAAAAAGCTATTTCCATTAAAAAATAAATATACCTAAACTTATAAAGTTGCCAAAAGTCATACCTAATTATGTAATACATAGTGATTTCTCCTGCAATTAGAAACTGTCATTATTATCACTAATTCCTTCACTATAACCAAACAACCACTACTTTATGTTTTACATAATACATAACACACTATTGTTAACAAATTCATATTGTCAATAACCAATATTCTAATTATACAACATTTCAAAATATAAGAAAAAGCAATAAAATACATTTATGAGATCAGGTCATGTAGAATGATATGATCGAGATATAGCATAGCAGAATTTTACTCAAATCTCCAAATAACCTAAAAGTAGAAAAAAGAAAATTATGTGTATGTATAACTATAGTAAGAAAATATGTTGTTCACACATAAATCTCATTTCAATTGCAGCTAGTAGTTTTGACATTGTGCATTTGAAATTGATACCTCCTTTTCATTTGTATAACATCTTTAATGCAAATCTCCAATATATAGAATCTATATTGTCCAGGTGACAAAGGTCACAGTTCTAAGTAGAAAGATACACTTATGTTTATACAAAACACTTGCTGCTATAAATAGTAAGGAATTTTGAAACGTTGATGATACAAATGATATATTTTTTTAAGATTTTATTTATTTATTTGACAGAGAGAGAGACAGCAAGAGCAGGAACACAAGCAGGGGGAGTGGGAGAGGGAGAAGCAGGCTTCCTGCCGAGCAGGGAGCCTGATGTGGGACTCGATCCCAGGACCCTTGGATCATGACCTGAGCCGAAGGCAGACGCTTAATGACTGAGCCACCCAGGTGCCCACAAATGATATTTTAAATGCACAGCAGTGTTTAATGCTCTTCTTTGAATGGAAATAAGTATTTATCTAGGCAGTGGAGCAAGTTTGAGGCCAAAAGATTGCAGGACAGTGAGCACATTGCTGTGGACATGTCCAAAGGGTCTGAATTTTTTGCCAACAAGGACAAGTCTGTGTCTCACTGATAGATGGTCGGGGTGAAGTAAAAGGGCAGTTCGTGCACAGGCTCTTACAGAGAGGTGCATCTTGAACATCTCCATAGGGACATTTATCTATGATTCAACTTCACTGGCCTATATCTTGGAATTTTTATACACTCTCCACTTTTCCCCATTTTTCAACCTTGTTTTCTTACATCATTATAGAATGTACAATTTTATCACCCAGTAGCAGCTTGCCTTTTTTTATTTTATTTTTTTTAGTATTTCCAATTGCTTTGATTTTCGCTGGTTGTTTTAAATTACTCTTTTCCCCAACTTCAACTGGCTCACTGTATCTTTTACCTTTAGTCTCCCTATTTCCACCTGATTTTCTTTATCTTTACCTAACATATATTGTTGTTTATAAGGAATAAAGAAAAACCTATAAAGAAAAAAACATAAAGAAAATACCTCTAATTGTCTTCAATTTCACACTGAAAACCATTTTTATCATTTTTATTTTTAACCTTCTAGTTTAACTTTTCTATTTTATGGCTTCTTCTTCTAGGTTTTTAATTTAATATCTCTCATCTTTATTTCTTAAAATTTTTCTTTGATTGAAATTTAAACATGTTTTATGTTTCTATCACCACATTTTATTTTTAAACTTTTAAACCTCTAAATTTTACTATTTCACTTTCATTTTAAAAATCCCCTTTATTCCTTGTTATAAAATTTATATTTTAGGATTTCTTTTTAATTTTTTTAAAGAATTTATTTATTTATTTGAGAGAGAGCATGCAAGAGAGAGAGCAGGAGGAGGGACAGAAGAAGAGAGAGAAACAGACTCCCCGGTGAGCAGGGAGCCTGATGCGGAGCTCGGTGTAGGACCCTGAGATCATGACCTGAGCCAAAGGCAAACGCTTAACCATCTGAGCCACGCAGACATCCCTAGAATTTATTTTTAAAAATAGCACTAAACTATGGGAAAATTTCCTCCAAATAAGGGACACTAGAGCTTTTGTCCCTCAGCTTTCCCTGCAACATTCGTATGGCATCCATAAATGGGTCCTCAGACTTTTCACAAAGGCTTCCCCAAAAAGAAAAAAGCCAATTTCACATCAGAATATTTAGGTGAAATTATGGCCTGAATAGATCTGTGGAAAATAAACAATGATAAGGAGCAATGAGAATGGTGGTTTCACCATCAAACATTCTTCCAAAGTAGTGCCTTTTCTTTTTTTAAGATTTTATTTATTTATTTGACAGAGAGATAGAAAGAGAGAGCACAAGTAGGCAGAGTGGCAGGCAGAGGGAGAGGGAGAAGCAGCTCCCTCGCTGAGCAGGGAGTCCAATGCGGGACTCATCCCAGGACCCTGGGATCATGACCTGAGCTGAAGGCAGACACTTAACTGACTGAGCCACCCAGGAGCTCCAAAGTGGTGCCTTTAAATACACTTTCAGGTAATATGGCAACACAACATTTCTTATGTGTTCAATGAAGAGACCTAAAAGGAACTGTCATGAAAATAAGATGGCGATATACATAGAGAAGGTAGTCAAAGAGTAAAACCCCAACCATCTTCTTTTTGAGAGAATCAACACTGAAACGTCTTCACCCATTGCCTAACTAGCATTCTCAACAAGGGCAATACTGTCCCCCAGCAAGAAGGCAAAAATTGGTTCATGGGGTAGAGTGAAAAAATTTTCACTAGATATTACAATGGTTTATGGACCTCTAAAGGGCCAGAGTGTATAAACAGATATACAGTGTGTCTGTATGATTAAAATTTCACAAGGCACAGGTTGCAATCAGGGAAAAAATATCTAAGGTGGAGAAATTGGCTAACTCATATCTCTATCAGAAGAGTCTTTAAAAATCCTCCATATCTAGTGCACATGACTTGGTCAGAAAACCTGTAATTTCTCCTTTTTTCTAGACATTCACTCATTTTTTCATTCATTCTTCTAACAACTAGGTTTTAAGTGACATCTATGTATCACGAACTATATACTATGCATTAGGATTTTATGGTGAAGAAGGTCTGGACCTTTTCCCAAGAAACTGACAACCAGAAGGAGAGTCAGACACTCAGACATGTAAGTGGGTAACTGTGATATACACTTTGATTTAAAAAAAAATGACTACCATTTGTGGGATCCCACGGGGAGGTGAAGGTAATCTAAATTTGTTAGGTAATGTAAGGTTTCTTGAAGGACATGGTAACTATGAATACAAGTGCTTTAGGCAGTTGAAGCAGATTATACGACACTTGAAATTAAGACAAAGAATGCTATGTTCAGGAAATGAATGTAATTAATTAAAATCAGCATGGTTGGTAGGGCAGATAACATTTTAAAAATGGTGCAAAAGTCCATCTCTCAGTGTGTGCACATGCCACTCCATCCATCAAAAGGTATCTATTTCCCACCCCTTGAATCTTGGCTAGCCTGTGATTCACCAATAGAATTTAACAAAAATCACTCTGGGACTTATAGGTCCAGGGCCCACATACTAAGAGGAGCACTAACTTCTGTTTCCTAAGTTTTAGAAACCAGCTACCATACTATAAGGCAATCCAGGAAACCTTGCTGAGGGATGGGGGTCACATAAAGAAATCCTATAGAATGAAACAGAAGAGAGGAGGAGGAGGGGGAATAGGAGACTGAGACACCAAACATGTCAGCTGGAAATTTACATCCACCTGCTGAATGTAGCTGAGTGAGTGACCTCAGCTGAGCCACAGAAAACAAAAGCAGATAGCTGAGCCCAATCAACATACAGAATCTAATGTTTTTGGTTTCGGCTGCTGAGATGTGAAGAGGTCCAGTTGCTGAAACATCTGGAGTATAGTGTGTAGGGACAAAGAGTTAAAGAGGTCTTAGGAGTTTCATTTAAGAGTTTAAACTTTTTTTGCTGTGGACAGTGGGTACTCTTTGAAAGTCCTTTAGAATGGAGTGATGTAACCAGAATCAAATTAGCTAGGCTACATGGGATCTTTCCCAGACTGGAGGAACCAGGTTTGTCAACTCTAAGGTAGGTGGCTCCTAATGGGAACTGATTCTTTAATAAGAGCTAACCTATAACTTAAGGACAAAGGCTGAATTTCCCACTCAATGTCTTCTTTTCCTTAGATTCTAAAGGTGAGAATATAAAGGTGGTGGACCTTTTCTTCTTTTTTTCAATGGGTGACTGCTAAAAATATCAAGTCAAAATTATGGTCTATCTACAGAAAATGGTTAGTGTCACTTGATATAGATTTTGTATAATTGAGAGATAATAGAAAATGTATATTGTTCTCTGTTCTTGGTTCCTGGCACAGAGCTCCTAAAACCCTTGGAAATTCCTACGTGATAAGAATACTAAGAGCATCTTTTGTACTAATATTTGGTCTTTGACCCCAGTTCCTGACACAAGGAACACATGTTCCTGGGTGATAGCAGTCTTTTATTCTAATGAGGTAACTCTGGGCTCCTGGATGGCTCCTGGGTGAGAGCTGGTCACCAGAAAGAACAAACCATATTTAGAAGCTTGGGATATTCAGCACCCTCCCCCCCACCATCCTCTTGAGAAGGGAGAGAGGCTCAAAATGGGATTAATGATGAGTCATGCCTACATGATGAAGCCCTCATAAAATCCTAAAAGGGTTCAGAGAGCTCCCAGATTGGTGAACACCTCCCCATGCTGGGAAGGTGATGCACTCCAAGTCCATGGAGACAGAATCTTTTCTCAGGACCCTCCCAGACCTGGCCCTGTGTATCTCTTCACCTGGATGTTTATTTGCATCCTTTATCATATCCTTTAATAAACTGGTAAATATAAGTATTTCCCTGAGTTCTGTAAGCCATCCTAGCAAATTAATCGAATGTGAGCTAGTCAAAGTACAGGCAAACGATCTGGGCTTGTCATTGGTGTCTGAAGTGGGGAGTGCGGTAGGTGTGGGGGCCTGAGGAAAATAGTCTTGTAGGACTGAAAACTTACCCTGTAGCATCTGATACTATCTCCGAGTAGACAGTGTCAGAATTGAGTTGAAATAGGATACTCTGGTGTCACAGAAAATTGCCTGGTGTGGGGAAAAACCTCCACACTATTTGTGGACAGAACTGCCAGAAATGAAGTGTTCTCTATAAAGGTAAAGGAGACACCTGGGGAAGAAAGACACAGTAGGGAAGAAATATATGGTAGAAAGAATCAGGATTTCTTCCTACATAGGACAGAAAAACTGAGTTTTTCCTAAAGAACAAAAAACTATCATTCCAACTTTTACTTCTTAAAATATTTTACTAATTACTGTATTAAATGTATATTTTAACTCCTTTAAATAATTTTTGACAACATTGAATATAAGTAAAGGTATACTTTTATTCCACTAGTTTGGGTAAGATCATAATATTTCTTAATTCCTTAAACTACTGAGGTAAAATAATCTAGAAAAAAATTCTTTTTAAGTCAAGCCTCATATGACTAAATTCTTCAATAAACCCAGAAAACTGCCATCTTGAAATGTAGAGTGTTCCTTACTGAAAATTGTAAAATTTGTTCTACCTTCATTAATTTACTAATAGAAGTGATATAATTTAGCCACTCTTCTTAGATCTTTAAACTATTCATTATTAAGTAACATTTACAATTTATAATGTCCTGAGTTATTTACAAATACTAATTCACTTAAATATCATAATAGCCCTGTGGCATAGGGCATAATAAAAATTCTTTATTTTTAGATTAGAAATAAATAGAGGTTAAATAATTTGTACAAGGTCATAGGGCTACTGCAAAGAAATAGAAATAAATAGGTTAAGTAACTTACTCAAGGTCACAGGGTTAGTATGGACTAGAACCACAATTTGAACACAGGCCAGCTAGCACTAGCCTTTGTAATCTTAACCACTAATGTGTACTGCTTGCCTAAGTTTATGCTTTTTAACAACAATAAAAGATTCACATAAATCATGAATACAGATGAAACAAACACACAGAAACAATGAAGAGTAAGGTACTAAACATTCTGATATCTCAGATTCCTCCACTACAAAATAGGTAAGTAACAAGTGCCATATTAAGGAATTTTAACGTGGATCAATTGAGACAATATGTGAGAAGCCTTGGGCACCTGGGTGGCTCAGTTGGTTAAGCGACTGCCTTCGGCTCAGGTCATGATCCTGGAGTCCCTGGATCGAGTCCCACATCGGGCTCCCTGCTCGGCGGGGAGCCTGCTTCTCCCTCTGACCCTCCCCCCTCTCATGTGCTCTCTCTCTCTCATTCTCTCTGTCTCAAATAAATAAATAAAATCTTAAAAAAATTATAAAAAAATATGTGAGAAGTCTTTAATACTATGATTGGCTCAACTTCTCAATAGATGTTCACTGTGAGTATTGTTGTATGGGCAGCATCCAAGATTTAAGAACAAATGTTAGCTGATTTACAGTAAAGAGAGACTAGTTCATAAACCATTATTTTATTTAGTCCATTATTTAGAAGTTTAGACTTTGAGCTAAATGACTTTGCAGTAAGGTAATCAATAAAAAATAAACTATTTACTGTGGCTCCTTGTATAAAAGGTAAAACTTTTGAAATTAAAAAAAAAAAAAACATTTTAGTTACTATGTACTACTCCAGGGTAAAAGTCATTATTTAAATGAATAGTCACTTTAGAAATATCCAGCTGAACAAAAATAAATTCATGTAATTCTTAAATCACTTACAGTGATTTAAGACCTCATTTCATTTGGACTAATCCAGTACCTAAATCTGTGAGTTAACAATTTTTATCACTTTTCTCTTGGTTTCTTTTTAAAAAGAAAAATAGCTAAATCTCAAGATAGCTAGCAATAAAAATTTACATCAATAATATTAGTTTCTTAGAATAACAAGAATTTAGTATAATCAATCCAATATCTATTTTTAATACCTACCAAAATAATAAAAATAAATGTATATTTTCTACCAAGAACAAAAGGAAAAAAATATTCTATATTATGTAACAGACAACTAGATTTAAATGTACTGCAGTATACTCTTCCCAAAAGAAAAAGCCCCAAAATTACCGCCAAGAAATTCTGATACAGTTATTTAGCAATCATTCTTCCCGTTTAAATACACAGAACATTTGGATTCCTCTTGAGGAACTGGCTCGCATTATCATGATAGTTCCTAACAATATTTTAAATAAAAGAATATTAGGAAGAAAAGATAGAAAATTTTAGAAATAGATATAGTTTTTTGTTTCACCAAGTGATATGTTGGTTGTTTGTATTTCCTTAAGCGTAAGTGTAAAGCAAATGCAGATAAGTTCTTTCTATTCCTAGAACACAATTTCTCATGCAGTTAATATCAGTTCAAGAAATGTTCAATATTATTAGTAAATCAAGGTATTACCCAACTTATCACCAATTTGTGAGGCCCCTTAAGAAATCTTTGATATGAATCTAGTTTAACGTAATAGAATAAAAATGATAAAACCTACACAATAGCAATGGCAGTTGCAAGAACTGTTTCAGACACCACAAGTTTGAAAAATTTAATCTAAAACTTCATACTGAGATCAGAAATTTAAAGTCACCTTTTCCCTATGGAAAAGGTCTCTCCCCCTCCTCCTCTAGAATTACCCATGTATTTATATAGTAAAAGCCTTCATTCTATATCATAAATCATATTTCTCATTACGCTCAACACACACTATTTAAACATACCTCCCCCCCACCCCTCCCCCACCCCACCACACTTTCCTGACATTGCTCTGATGTGATCAGGGACTAGTGCTGTTTTGAAACTAGAAGGCCCAAATCCTTACTCAGGCACACAGTACCTTCTTCTGGAGAAAATATTCAGAAAGAACACTCAGAGTAAATTCAAAGTATTTAATCTCTATTCCCACATGTGACAGCTGGACTCCTTTGGTCCTTCTCCCTGCAATTCTGCCCTAATGCCTAAAATAATACCAATCCTCTTCCATCCACTTCTTCCAGGCTCACAGTTAATAATTAGGTCTCTAGGTCTTACTGCTGTAATGATAAATAGAAACATGGAAATAAATCAATCTGTCTCTCTGTCTCTCACCGTTTCATTCCCAATGTTTAGAACAGAGTCTGATACATGATGGGAATTGAGTATATAATTATTGAAGGAATGAAGAAAATCAAGGGGGAAGGGTGTGTTGGTCCCAACTGAAAACAACTTATTCTCCTTTCATATATAGCTCCAAGTTTCAGCAATGTGACCCAATCATGTCCTCTGCCTTGACCAAATCAATTCCCCTCCTCAGTAATGATCTCATTGGAAAAGGAAGGAGACTTTGACTATATTTTTACTGTCCCCTACCCTGTATCTAAGACATTCATATGTTGGGGATACATAAAATGCCTAATGTTCCTTCTCACATACTCTTTATCAATTGAAAAGTCCTCAGTACATGGAATCATTTAAGAATAGGCAATATAGGGCACCTGTGTGGCTCAGTCCGTTAAGCCTCTGTCTTAGGCTCAGGTCATGAACCCGGTGTCCCTGGATTGAGCCCCGCGTTGGGCTCCCTGCTTAGCGGGAGTCTGCTTCTCCTTCTGACCCTCCCCACTCTCGTGCTTTCTCTCATGCTTTCTCTCTCTCTCTCTCTCTCTCTCCCCCCTCTCAAATAAATAAATAAAATCTTAAAAAACAAGAATAGGCAATATATTCTAAATTTATATTTGTGGTTCAATTTTTTCACAAAAGCATTCTTCAGATTTGTCAGGAATATCCTCACTCCTCAAATGGAGAAAAATTTGGAAACTCAGGTTGGACAGCTAAGGAATTGATCTGGGAGATGACTGAGTGAAAGCACAAGTTCTGGGTCACCAAGGTCAGGGTTAAAAGTTACTCAGCTGTCAGATTTCAGAAGCAAATCAAGGAGGCCAAGTATGTGAGGGAAAAGCAGAAGAGTCAAGAATCCAGTGAGTGTGTTAGGAATACTTCTAAAAAATCAGAAGTCTGGGAACTGGGAGAAGAAAGTACATATGAGGATGGGGGGCTGACTGTTGAGGAGACAGACATGCAAGAGCAAGGAACCCAGTGTCCGGCAAATAAAGCAGGCTGTATTAAAGTGGCCTCTTTTGTACCTCCCACCAAATGTGAGAGAACTGAGCTGTGAGTGCATGACTAGAGTCACTCTAAGAACTGTGAGAGTGGTGTTTATAGCCTCCCTGTTTGCATAGAGTATGACTGTAAATAGGAAACTTAGATCACAGGCATTCACAGAAATCACTGGACATCCAAGTGAAATTAAATTTAATTAAATTAAATTTAAAGGAAAAGGTGACATCAGGTGATACCTAGATTATAAGTGGATACTATATTTTTAAAAGTTGGCTAGAGAATTATGACTGCACATAATATTTTCACTCAAATCCATGCATTAATTCCTTCAACGGATATTATACACATCCTATGTGTCAGGTGCTATTCACAAGGAGACATGATCTATGTCCTCAAGAGTCCTTGGTGAGAGGTTGAGAGAAATAGACACATCATGTGATTCAACAGGACATATGTGTCCTTATATTATGTATCTAGGACCAAGAGAACAGAAAGGAGGTTTGGTTTATAGATAGGAATTTTTTTAGGTTGCTTGAGTATTTGCAAAGAGCGAAAAGGAGGTACATACATTCCAGCCAAAGGAATGTGAGCCAAGATATAAACATGTGAAAAGATTTCACTGAATGTAGAACATAGTGGTACAGAAGCAAGGGGTACAACAGAGCTAGAAAAATAGGCTAGAGCTAGATTGGGAAGAGCCAAATGTGTCTTGAGGTCTTAAAATACAATTAAAGATTTTAAAGCAGAAATAAAATATCAAGTCATTTTTAGAAAGAGTACTATAATGGCAGTAGAGGAGATAAGTTCTTTTTTTTTTTTTAAAGATTTTATTTATTTATTTGATAGAGATAGACAGAAGAGCACAAGCAGAGGGAGTGGCAGAGGGAAAGGGAGAAGCAGGCTCTGCACTGAGCAGGGAACCCGATGCGGGACTCGATCCCAGGACCCTGAGATCATGACCTGAGCCGAAGGCAGACGCTTAACCATCTGAGCCACCCAGGCGCCCGAGGAGATAAGTTCTAATTGGTAGAACAATTGGAGGCAGAGAGACTAGTAGGAAGCTATTAGGGGAGCTTAGTGACAAATGATGGACTTTGGCTGAAATAAATGGCTGCTCAACTCATTTTGGATATAGAATATACAGTCTTAAGTGATTGACTGAATGTAATAGTAAGTGGTAAAAATAACTTAAGATTCACAGATCATCTTAGGTGATTATATGGATGATAATGTCACTAACCAAAATGGAAGAAAGAAGAAGGTGAGGGTGGAGGGGAAGGGGATGGTGGAATAGGGAATTGGCTTTGAGACCAGCTAAATTTGAGGTGCTCACAAAACATGCAAGTTGGATGTCCTATTTAATGAGGTACTCTGAATTAACAGTTATCGCACTGAGATAATGTCAGTCATTTTAAATTAAAGTTGAATTCAGAGCATAAATATTGTTAAATACGTTGGGTGCATAAATCTAATAAAAAGTTCTATTATTTACTCTTAGACTGTGAAATGCCATTGATATGAAAAAATAATATAAAATGAATATGACCTAGTCATGGTCATATAAAAAATTGCTGAAGTTGTTTAAGATTTAAACCCATCAGCACAAGCACTAATGTTTACAATCCATTCACCATATAATTGTGAATAGCAAGAAAAAATAAATTATTAGATACCATTCCACATGCATCAACTTTTAAAGATAAGGTCTTGGCAAGTTTAAGTGAGGCAACCCATCAAGTAATGGCAGAAATCGCTGGAACCACTGATTACTTATACTTCATCAAGTCTTGCCACCTCTAATTAATTAAACTGAATTACAAGTATATGTGTGAATATAATATAGTTTGAAAATCTGAATAAAATACTAAATAAAACAAACATATATATTGGTACTTGTTCTAACCATCTTCCCTGACATTCTACATTACAAAGATTAACCTTTGTTTTTTTGTTTTTGTTTTTGTTTTTTACCTTTGTTTTTAACTTTCATTTCCCTTTCTATCACACAGTAGGTAATAGGCAATACCAGTATTTAGCTAAGCCAGAAAGTGGAGTGAGACATGGTTTCCATGTTTACTGGAATATTATTACTGCAATGTCATTTCATGGAAATTTGACTTGCCTTATCATAATATATTCCAGAAAAAGTTTTATGCAAAAACTGAATGACTTGCTTGTTCTAAAAACTGAAACATGGATGTCCTAAGGGAGACAAGCATTGTTTTGTTTTTACCAACCTTAGTTAATAGGTGGGATTTTTATACATTTTTGGCACTACAAAAAATTGCTATATATAATTATAATATGTCTAGCAATGCCTTCTTGTAAGTCACTGTGGTTATTACTATGGATCTAGATAATTAAAACAGAATGAAAAACTGTTATAGCCCCAGAAGGGCAACTGTCTTCTCTCTGAGTTTATGAAACACCAGAATTGAAAATGCTTTGTGCATCATCTGTGACCAGCGAAAAGACCTTTCCATAATTTTAGCTGTAAGCTGACCCAAAAAACAAGTCAGAACATCTTCCGGAAGATGACAGCTGCTCAACAAACCCAAAGTGTCTAGACAAAGTTAGTTTAAGGCTAAAGACAGATACATGCAAGGGCACTAAAGATAATCTGAAATAAATTGAAAATCTAATCTCCTAATTAGATGATATATTTATTCATGGAACACACCCAAAAAACATAAACAGATCATTAAAATGTATGTTTACATTTACTGTAAACTCATGTACCTCTTCCTTCTTAAAAGGTAATGGCATAAATATTATCATTATTTAATGGAAGTTAACGGAATACCTTATTATATTGTAAACCTCAAAACCAGCAGAATATATCCTCATAGTGTAAAAAGTGTTTTAAAGTATTCTGTACACTACTTATACACAGTGATTACACACATTTTTTAATCTGTATATAATTATTATCCTCCTAAAGAGAATTTTCTTGAAGCTTCAAGAAACTGCAAGTTCTTTGCCTGTTTGGAGAACATAAACATCATACCAGTTACAATACCATTTAAATTTATTTTAAATATACGTTATAAAATACCAGTTAAATTTATAGTCATAAAAGCAATTTAATATTTAATTTGAAAACTCACATTTTAAAATATAACTAGCAGTTTCTTATAAGCATATATAATTTATAGCCAAAACAATAAGAGAAATTAAGCTTTATATTGACCCATGTCTAAAAATTACACTTCTAAAATGCCCCCTTTTTTGCATTAGAAGTTATTTAGTTACTTTATCTTTATTTCTGGTGTCTGCTTCCATGGAAGGGCATGGAATAGAGCTGACATGAATCTAACCACTTGCCAGATGGTGTACACAGTTGTGATTGTGTTCACAGTACACTCTAAGAGGTCTCATCCAAATCTAAGCCTACTTGGAAGTTTAATAGGCATCCCAAACATAAAATGCCCAGTTCCAGATTCCAAAGCTTCCCCTCCCTTACCTTTTCCCTTAAAAATTAATGGCCACTGTATCTTCATTGGCTCTGACCAAAAACCTTGGACTGACTCATCTTTAAATCCTCTCTCTCACTCCACGTCCAGCCTATCAGAAAATCCTGTTGATTTTCTCATCAAAAAATAAAAATCTTACCATTTAGCCTCTATACCATTGTCATCCTAGCCCAGAAAATCTTCATAACTCTCTTGGATTATTGAAATAGTTTCTAACCAGTCTGCCAGCTTCTACCTACCCTTAACCCCTATGACAGTCTAATATCCACACAGCAGTCATAGTGATCCTGTTATGTAAATCAAATCAGGTAATTTTCAAAGTCCTCCGACAGCTTTCCAGCATTCTCAGAATAAAATTCAATGTTCTCTTTACTGCCATCCAGAAGGCCCTTAAGTCAAACCCTTTTTGGTCTCCAAGTACCTAACGTCATTTTCTCCTCCTCTTTTCTAAGCTCACCTACTCTGTTTATCCTAGTCTCCTTCTTGGAACATTTTGGACATGTTCCCATCTTAAGAGCTTTGCATTTGCTGTTCCCCCAACTCTGATTTCCATCCTTAGTTCTCTGCATGTCTCACTTCCTCACCTAACTTCAGGTTTCCATTATATGTCACCTTCTCAGAACAGCCCTGACTTCTCTCTTTAAACCTGAAGCCATCCTGCACTCCATTTCCTTGTGTCCTCCTTTACGTTTTTCTCCAGCACTTATGGCCATCAAACATACCATAGCATAGATGTGTTCATTATTGGTTTATTACCTGTTCCTTACAACAAATATAAGCTCCCTGGGAACAGATTTCTGTGTATTTAGTTAATTGCCCACAATAGTGCCTGATAAACGCTCAATAAATTTTTCTTGAATGAATGAGTAAATATGAAAGTACTATCAGCCTTTTTAAATCTTATTTCATTCATCTTACATAGCCTAACTCCTCTGTTTTCACAGAAATATAGTGCATTGGTCAGGGCAATTAAAGCAGTACCACAGACAAAGCTTGATGAAGGTCGGGAACTCACCAAGCAACAGATGACTCAAGAACACATGTTCCTTCTAGCATGTGATTCATCACTTTCAAAGTCCTTTGATTCCAGCTAGGAAAATGAGGATGGAGACAGCATAATACCAATGGAAGCTTTAGGGGATGGGTCTGGTAGTGGTGTACACTGGCTTTGGTCAGAATTGGTATCACACAGTTTAGCTTAGTTAAGAAGGCTGGGAGATATAATCTTCCAATGGGCCCAAGGAAGAGAAAACTGGGATGGTGAGCATCTAGCCAGTTTGCCACACATACACTAGAAAAGCACTAACATTTCATGTTCTTTTTTTTTTTACTTTTATAAAATACTTTATAGCAATACAAGCCTTTCTCAAGAAACAAGAAAGGTCTCAAGTATACAATCTAACCCTACACCTAAAGGAGCTGGAGAAAGAACAGCAAATAAAGCCTAAACCCAGCAGGAGAAGAGAAATAATAAAGATCAGAGCAGAAATCAATGAAATAGAAACTAAAAGAACAGTAGAACAGATCAACGAAACTAGGAGCTGGTTCTTTGAAAGAATTAACAAGATTGATAAAACCCTGGCCAGACTTATCAAAAAGAAAAGAGAAATGACCCAAATCAACAAAATCATGAATGAAAGAGGTGAGATCACAACCAACACCAAAGAAATACAAACAATTATAAGAACATATTATGACCAACTCTATGCCAGCAAATTAGATAACCTGGAAGAAATGGATGCATTCCTAGAGATGTATCAACTACCAAAGCTGAACCAGAAAGAAATAGAAAACCTGAACAGACCTATAACCACTAAGGAAATTGAAGCAGTCATCAAAAATCTCCCAAAAAACAAAAGCCCAGGGCCAGATGGCTTCCCAGGGGAATTCTACCAAACATTTCAAGAAGAATTAATACCTATTCTTCTGAAACTGTTCCAAAAAATAGAAATGGAAGGAAAACTTCCAAACTCATTTTATGAGGCCAGCATTACCTTGATCCCCAAACCAGACAAAGACCCCATCAAAAAGGAGAATTACAGACCAATATCCCTGATGAACATGGATGCAAAAATTCTCACCAAAATACTAGCCAATAGGATCCAACAGTACATTAAAAGGATTATTCACCACAACCAAGTGGGCTTTATTCCTGGGCTGCAAGGTTGGTTCAACATCCGCAAATCAATCAATGTGATACAATACATTAACAAAAGAAAGAACAAGAACCATAGGATCCTCTCAATAGATGCAGAAAAAGCTTTTGACAAAGTACAGCATTCTTTCTTGATCAAAACTCTTCAGAGTATAGGCATAGAGGGTACATACCTCAATATCATAAAAGCCATCTATGAAAAACCTACAGCAAATATCATTCTCAATGGGGAAAAACTGAGAGCTTTCCCCCTAAGGTCAGGAATGCAGCAGGGATGTCCACTATCACCACTGCTATTCAACATAATATTGGAAGTCCTAGCCACAGGAATCAGACAACAAAAAGAAATAAAAGGCATCCAAATTGGCAAAGAAGAAGTCAAACTCTCACTCTTTGCAGATGATATGATACTTTATGTGGAAAACCCCAAAGCCTCCACCCCAAAACTGCTAGAACTCGTATAGGAATTCAGTAAAGTGGCAGGATATAAAATCAATGCACAGAAGTCAGTGGCATTCCTATACACCAACAACAAGACAGAAGAAAGAGAAATTAAGGAGTCGATCCCATTTACAATTGCACCCAAAACCATAAGATACCTAGGAATAAATCTAACCAAAGAGACAAAGGATCTGTACTCAGAAAACTATGAAATACTCATGAAAGAAATTGAGGAAGACACATGGAGATGGAAAAACATTCCATGCTCATGGATTGGAAGAACAAATATTGTGAAGATGTCAATGCTACCTAGAGCAATCTACACATTTAATGCAATCCCCATCAAAATATCATCCACTTTTTTCAAAGAAATGGAACAAATAATCCTAAAATTTGTATGGAACCAGAAAAGACCCCGCATAGCCAGAGGAATGTTGAAAAAGAAAAGGAAAGCTGGTGGCATCACAATTCTGGACTTCCAGCTCTATTACAAAGCTGTCATCATCAAGACAGTATGGTACTGGCACAAAAACAGACACATAGATCAATGGAACAGAATAGAGAGCCCAGAAATGGACCCTCAACTCTATGGTCAACTCATCTTTGACAAAGCAGGAAAGAATGTCCAATGGAACAAAGACAGTCTCTTCAACAAATGGTGTTGGGAAAATTGGATAGCCACATGCAGAAGAATGAAACTGGACCATTTCCTTACAAAACACACAAAAGTAGACTCAAAATGGTTGAAAGACCTAAATGTGAGACAGGAGTCCATCAAAATCCTAAAGGAGAACACAGGCAGCAACCTCTTTGACCTCAGCCGAAGCAACTTCTTCCTAGAAACATCACCAAAGGCAAGGGAAGCAAGGGCAAAAATGAACTATTGGGACTTCATCAAGATAAAAAGCTTTTGCAAAGCAAAGGAAACAGTCAACAAAACCAAAAGACAACCGACAGAATGGGAGAAGATATTTGCAAATGACATATCAGATAAAGGACTACTATCCAAAATCTATAAAGAACTCATCAAACTCAACACCCAAAGAACAAAGAATCCAATCAAGAAATGGGCAGAAGACATGAACAGACATTTTTCCAAAGAAGACATCCAAATGGCCAACAGACACGTGAAAAAGCGCTCAATATCGCTCGGCATCAGGGAAATCCAAATCAAAACCTCAATGAGATACCACCTCACACCAGTCAGAATGGCTAAAATTAACAAGTCAGGAAACGACAGATGTTGGCGAGGATGCGGAGAAAGGGGAACCCTCCTACACTGCTGGTGGGAATGCAAGCTGGTGCAGCCACTCTGGAAAACAGTATGGAGGTTCCTCAAAAAGTTGAAAATAGAGCTACCATATGATCCAGCAACTGCACTACTGGGTATTTACCGCAAAGATACAAAAGTAGGGATCCAAAAGGGTACGTGCACCCCGATGTTTATAGCAGCAATGTCCACAATAGCCAAACTATGGAAAGAGCCAAGATGTCCATCGACAGATGAATGGATAAAGAAGAAGTGGTATATATATACAATGGAATATTATGCAGCCATCAAAAGGAATGAGATCTTGCCATTTGCAACGACATGGATGGAACTGGAGGGTATTACGCTGAGCGAAATAAGTCAAACAGAGAAAGACATGTATCATATGATCTCACTGATACGAGGAATTCTTAATCTCAGGAAACAAACTGAGGGTTGCTGGAGTGAGGGGTGGGGTGGGAGAGATGGGGTGACTGGGTGATAGACACTGGGGAGGGTATGTGCTCTGGTAAGTGCTGTGAATTGTGCAAGACTGTTGAATCTCAGATCTGTACCTCTGAAACAAATAATGCAATATATGTTAAGAAAAAAAAAAAAAAAGAAGAAGGTAGCAGGAGGGGAAGAATGAAGTGGGGGAAATCGGAGGGGTAGACAAACCATGAGAGACGATGGACTCTGAAAAACAAACTGAGGGTTCTAGAGGGGAGGGGGGTGGGAGGATGGGTTAGCCTGGTTGTGGGTATTGAGGAGGGCACATTCTGCATGGAGCACTGGGTGTTATACTCAAACAATGAATCATGGAACACTACATCTAAAACTAATGATGCAATGTATGGGGATTAACATAAGAATAAAAAATAAATAAATAAATAAAAAATACTTTAAAATTTATGATGCATGGCATGCCTATGGAGAACCATGATGGAAACAAAGTAGAATGATGGGATTGAGCATGACTAGAGGAATGAAGAGAGAAGTATTAGCTACATTTTTTAAGAACTGCCTCTCTGGGTAGGTAATATTTGAGCTGAGATATTAGAGATGAAAAAGTCACACATGCAAAAATGAGAGGTGAAACAACACAAGTAGAGGGAAGAAACTAGTACACAGACCTGGGGCAGAAGTAAATGCGGCATGTTTGCAGAATAGTGCGAAGACTGAGGTGGCAGAGGGTACTGGGCAGGGAATGTGAGGGAGCATCTGGCCAGAGGTAGGCAGGAGACGACTTGCAGAGCCTGGTATGCCACATGATGAAGTTTGGATTTTATTTTAAAATAAGGGGAAGACATTATTGTATTTAAAGCAGGGAATCTTATGGCCTGATTTATATTTTTAAAAGATCTATTTGGTTATTGTGAAGGGAGTGAATTATTATAGGGTAAGGTAGAGTGAATTAGTAGGCTTTTGAAATAGGAGAGATATAAAATATATAAATGTATTCTGGAGGAAGTGCCTATCAGACTTAATGGTAGATTTGATGGTGGGAAATGCAGGGTGAGAGAATGAGCAATCCCAGTGACTCCTAGGCCTTTAGCTTGAGTAAATTCACAGTTCACATTTTGCTTTTACAAAAATGAGGAAGATTAGAAGACCAGGTTTTCTGGCAGAAAAAGAAAAAGAATTCTTTCTGGGCATGACATTTTGGAGAAATTTATTAGATACCGAAGTTCAGGGGAGAAGTCAATGGTAGAGAGATCACCATGGGGATTATCACCATATGGAGAGTATTTATAGCCTGAGGATGGAAGAGGCCACCTGGGGAAGTGTAGCAGTGAGAAGAAGAAGCTGTAGGGCTGAGCCAGGAAGGAGTCGAGGGAGGCTGAATCAATCAACCAGAAGTCTGGCAGAAAGGAACCTCCCCCTGAAGATGCTGAGCAGGACAGCTTGGGAGTCAGCAGGAAAACCAGGACCATACAAATAATGGGAGTCAGGAGAGGAAAAGCAGGTGTGGTAGGTTGTATTGACTGAACCTGAGAGGTAAAGAAAACAAGAACAGTTAAGTGGGACTGGTGGTAGGCACTGAAAGAGCAAATGACTGATAAAACTAGCTTCAGGACAGAGGAAAGAAAGGAAACTCCACTGGAGGGGAGAACAGAAAGAACAAGTAGAGGATGTTAGTGCCATCTGCACTGCTGCCAACCTTTTTGGTAAAATGAGCAGAGCAGCTTCTAAGGAAACAGCATAGGTGTGGTGGGGGCTTGTCTGGCCAAGAAAAAAAAAAGTATTTTTAACTAACAGGAGTTACTGAAGGACATTTTCTATGCTGAAAGGAACCATCCTGTGAAAGTAGGAAAAAGACTTCTACCTAAATCAGAACTTAAAAATTCTCTTAACTAATCTGATTTAAAATCCTTCTGGTTCTTCGACCTATGAAATTGCACTCTATAAAAATGCAAATTAGTACAACATTAAGAATTTTTTAATTATCTGGAATTTAATATGCATTTATTTTATTTTGACCTTGTTAGAAAAACAGTAAAAGTACATTTTAATATAGCTGTTTTTCCAAGGAAAAAACATATAATTAACAAATTCTGTATATAAATACAATCTAATTAATTATTTTAATATCTAAGTTTAAAGCAATTATCAAGGGAAAAAAGGATATTGGCCAAACTCATACATTATATAGTTGTATGTTACTGGCAAACTTGTATGCCTGATTGTAAAAATAGACACTATTTCCTCAGTATTTTTCTTTAAAATAATTACATGGCTTATTCACTGTTTAGGGGTTTGCTTTTGAGTTAACCAGACCTGATACAAATTCTTTCTCCGTGACTCTCAAAATCTCTGAGCTTCATTTGTGTGTGTGTGTGTGTGTGTGCGTGTGTGAGAGAGAGAGAGAGAGAGAGAGAGAAGTGGGAAAATAATAAATGCCCTATAGAAATACAAAGGTTAAATATAGCATGTATAAACCAGCTGAATTCTAGCATTTATAGATGCTTATTGTTATTACTGATACTTTTATTATTATTATTATTATTATTATTATTTTGATTAAGAAATCTATACACCACAGAGGAAGAACTTAATTTCTGTTGATGGTAACTGACAAACAAAAATAGTTACTTATAAAACAAAAGCCTTTTCTTTATTCCTTAAAGAAACATATCAAGAAGTCAATAAACATTTTATTACAGAACCATAAAGTACCAAACCCTTCTGTGTGTGTATGTGGGGTCCGGGAGTGAGTGATTTGGTTTTAAAATTAATAGAGAATACAAAATTATTTGAGCAACACTGAAAATTTATAACTGAATTTTATATTATGGCTAGTTAATGGTTGGTAGCATAGAATGACAGTATAGAGAAAGAAGTAGAATAAAATAGTGGGGAGAGAAGCAAGCATGTGACAATGAAGAAACAGTGGTATAAGGAAGTAGCAACTGAGACAAACTGGAAATGAAGAAGACAGGCAAGAAAAGGCTCAGGTAAATGAGTTGTCCCAAAGTCATAGCTTATTCCTCCTTTGAGGTATGTTACTCTAAAAGATTAGTGATTATTCTTTCTACTAGTGATTGATTTTTTTTTTTTTTTACTGCCTAACTTATAATGTTAGTCTTCTCTCCTAATGGGCTAACTAGTGAAAATTGTGACAGAGAAATTATTCCCTGGTAGTAGTAGTAGTAGTAGTAGTAGTAGTAGTAGTAGTAGTAGTAGTTACACCAGGGCAGCTGTCTTTCCAAAGGCTGGAAATGAAGCTGAAATCCAGATTTTGTCTTTTACTAAAAGTTAAATATTTCCCTCCTTATCTTCTCTTCATTTTCATTTAATAGAAGTTTTTCCCTTAACCTCAACTTAATTGTTGGATTGACCAGCATTTGTTATTTTCTCTGTAAAACACACTAGTTGTGCTCATTGCACCTTGATTGCTCAGAGCTCTCAGACCATGCCCCCGTAGACCAGCACAGGCTACGCCCACCAGCTAAGGTCCATGATTACACAGAGTTCCAAGGAGTTTGTTACTAACCCTCCTTATAAGCCAGTTGGGCTTGTTATTGTAATGTAATTAAAGATTAATCAAGGTGATGAAATATGAGTGGGATAAGGAGAGCTGCTCTCAATGAAAATTAAATTAATGCTATGGAAAGGTGAGAGGATCTTCTTCCGGGTGTCTCAAGTTCTTGTTCCAGATTAAGGAAATCACAAAATTGAAACTGTAAGCGATACATTATTTGTATAGCTTATGCAAGAAATACGGTGTAGAATTCCAATCAATAGTCACTTAATCAAAGAAAAAGCCATGGCCTTACATCAAAAGACTGGCATGGGAATGTAAATGCATTGTTTTAAGTCCAAGTAGAATACTTAAGGTATGAATGTGTCATTTTTATGGCTTCCTTTACTAACAGACCCTTTCAATTCATTAACTTACTGGTTTTGATCAGGGCAGATAAGATCATATCTGCTGTACTTGTAAGATACCACAGACAATAAATATTCTTGCTACATGGAAATAATCAAACACATAGAATTTAGAAAATAAATAACACATCCAGTCATTGGGAGCAGAGAAAAGTTTGCAAAAGAAAAAAAAAAAAAATACTCACCACAGGTCACTGTATGTAAGTTATTAGAGTTGGTTAACATTTTATTCTGAGACATTTGTCCTCATTAAATACAATAGGAGCAATTACATTATGTTTGCCACATATTTTTTACAAATCTAAAATTTCTTGAAGATTGATGACATAAAATTGGGAATATATGAACAAATGTAAGAAAATAATATTACTTACCTAAACCATAATTAAAATGATATATCCATGATCATATATAAAAGCTACTCCTAAAATTTTAATATACCACAGAACCATATGATAGAATATATATATACAGATTATCCACATTAATATTTTTCTTGAAAACTGAATATGAGTAAAAATTTTATAAGACTCAAAATAAGTTTCCCATATATATATAAGTATGCAGATTCGTAAAATAATGCATTTTAATAAATGCCAAGTAATAAGATTTGTCTTTAAACTGATGTGATTATGGTTCACAAAACTATAGTCTTCAAAAACAAAATAAATGATTTGTTAATGAGGACAAACCAGTAATTGGTAAAACTGTAAGTAAAACAATCAAATGAAATGCATAGTTGCTGAGATCCCGTCTTTAAAAGAAATCCTACAAACCTCTCTAGAAACGATGATCTGTGCTTCAAGCCTACACACACAGCCTCTACAGTAAAGACACACAGCAGTGCACTCAGTCTGCACTGCCACCAAGTGCCTAAACCAGTTAGTTTTAAGATTCTTGCAGCAGCTATAAGCAGATTCTTTTGCTGTTATGAGTAGCAATTTGGAAACAGGCTAAGAGCAAACCACTTTGACCTTGAATGACTGTAAGAGCAACACAATTTAGACATGACAATAAAATCCCAAAGGCATTAGTAAAACATCAAGAATCCTACCAGCTCACTGGAAGCTCATGAAGTCTAAAAATGTTATTCAGCTTGTAGTCAAATTTTGCTGGACCAATATTTTCTTTACATAAATACAGGTTTGGATTTGGTTGCATATCTGTGGGAAATTCTGAATCCTAGAGGAAAAAGAAAAAGCAAGAGCTCTGTGTAAAATAGCCATATCACTGTACACTACACATTGATACCATCTTATTTAACATTAAATTACAACATAAATATTACTATTATATTCCCTCAGGAGTTACCTTAAGTCCTTCATTTCCTATTCTAGTTTTGAGAAAGCATGCAAAAAAGATAAAATGTTAAATAAGGCACATATCTTTTTGCATAAGTCTAAACTGCATGCAACATGGAAAAATTATCTAAAAACATCCCCTATTAAATTACAATGAAGTACAATATGGTATTGTCTTATATTATTGGTCAATTGTCCTTTTTCAATAAGTTTCCATCCCCAACAGTAATGTCAGCAAAATCTGTGATTATTCTTATACCCCTTTTGTCTTCTATAAATGGTGAACCAAAAACACTGTCACTGGGAAACAGAATAATAACATAAATTATTGGATTAATTATAGTTTTCTTCTTAAACCTGAAAACACAGAGCTAATTTAAAGGCACTTACTAAAGGTAAAATATTTGTCATAATTATTTTAAATCTCACATACAGTAGGATCCACATCTGCCAAGCAATTGTAACTGGTGATCAAAGATCATTTTTAGTCCATGAGAAAGTAGCAGTGGAAGGAAAATATGCTATAAACAGGCACTTAATTAACGCTTAATAATGGATGGATTAATTGCTCAACTCTACAAAAGAAGGAAGTAATCAATCAACTTATTCTTAATGCTTTGGAATTGCCTTTAGAGAGGGAGGTATATCATTTGTTTGTGTACTCATTCATTCAAAAATATTTATAAGTGCTACTTTATCCCAAACATTATTCTAGGCATGGGGAATCCACCAATGAACAAAGCAGATAAAAAGTCTTGCCCCTGTGGAGGTTATATTAGAGTCAGAAAATGATAAAACCAATTTTTATGAATGAAGTATTTTTCTGATTAACAAAGTAACACATATGCATATAGAAATATCATGCATTCCATATACTACAAAGAAAAAAATTTAAAAAATCTTATTTTCACCACAGAGATATTAATAATTACTATTAGCACTTTGATGTAATAATATGTCCCTCAAAAAATTGAGACCATATTCTATTATCCACCCTCCATTTTTCTTTTAACATTGTACCGCTGTGTTTTCACTCTATTTAGTCTATTTTGAAAGAATAAATGCCATATTTTATTTAACATTCAGTTATCTTTGTTTTCCTTATGATTATCAATGCTATGAACAGACTTTTCTGTCTATAAATCTGCCCTTCACTGATTATATTCTTAAAGCACAATTCTAAAAGTAAAAATAATTTGAATAAAATACTTAACAAAAAACATGATTCCTCTTCACAGATTGCTCTTCAGAAATGTTATAGGAATTTATATACTGCCTGTCATATAATACTGTGTGCAATTCACCACAACTTTGTTAATGCTATCCATACATACAGACACACACTTACATTTAAAATAATACATTCAGGGATGGGCTAAATGGGTAATGGGTATTAAGGAGGGCACGTGTTATAATAAGCACTGGGTGCTGTATGTAAGTGATGAATCACTAAATTCTGCTCCTGAAACCAATATTATACTATATGTTAACTAACTAGAATTTAAATAAAAACTTGAAACAAAAAAAAAATAACTGAAATAAAATAATACATTCAGTAAACTATTTCTTTGACTAATACTTATCATTGAGTGTCTACTTCATGACAGGCACTGGTTTTAGCTCTTACGTCTTTGAACAAAATAGACAAAATGCCCTTCCTTGTGGAGATTGCATTCTAGCATGAGGACACCATGGACGATAAAAATGATAAACATGTAAATTATATTATATCTATAAGGTAAAAAGTCTTAGGGAAAATTGTTGCTAATTCATATAAAAACTACAATATTGACATTTCTTAAATTGATTGAGTAGGTTTAGTTTTTGTGTTTCTTTTTTTCTTTTTTTACTTTATCTTTTCTGAAATGTATGTTTATGCCTTTTATCCATTTTACTATCATTGTGATGAAAATTCACTTTAATAATGTTTCTTGGGTTGGAAATGGAGGGAGGGTAAACTATTATGCCAGAAAATGTAGCAAGGTGAATCCGAATCCAGTCTTATATAATTTTTTGACTACATGGAAAAATCTAGAACCATAAACTTATTATCCACAGCAATTTTTACAAGCACTATTAAACCAATCATTATATAAAACTAAAACAATGAGACATTTAATAAAATCTAATCAACCAAGCTTAATAAAACCAAATCAGCTACAGCCTCTTTGGTATAGCTGAAAATACAGGAAAACATAATAATACCTGAACAACTATTTAAAGGAAGATTTTTAAGAGCAGTGAAGGCCTAGAAACAGCAATCCTATCTAAACATAAATGCACTTGCAGAAGCAAAATGTAAGACCCTTTGCATCGCCCAGTATGTATACTGAAATGTTCCAGGAAACAAAAGCAAATAAATGGGCAGGCAGGATCAGTGAGGCAAATGCAGGATACATAAATAAGGACTGTGCATAGAGAACAGAGAGAGTAAAATAAATTTTAAAACTATTCGTTCAAGCTACATACCATTATCATTTCTCTGTATTGACAAGGTACAACTGGAGGGTAAAGCTAAACTCTCAATAATACGCTTTGATAGGTCAGTAGTTCTTTACTCTGCCTACCCGTTGAAATCATCAGGCAGCTTTTTAGAAAATACCAGTATCACTGCATCCCACCCCAGACCAATTAAGTAATAATTTCCCAGGGTAAGGCTCTGATGTTGGTATTTATTTTAAAGTTCCCCATGTGAAATAAAAGTCAGGATTGAAAAAAAAAAAAAAATCCTGGCTTTCCCTAGGGATTGAGTTCCACCACATACTAGCATGTGAATTTAGACAAGCTATTTAACAAACTTTTTAGGATGTATTTTTCTATCTGTAAAATACAACCAAAATCACACCTGATTAATAGGCTGCTGTGGGGATTAAGTGAGATAATCTCTGTAAAGCAGTAATCACATTCTTGGCACCTAATAAATCTTTAATAATCATTAGCTATTTCTGCAGATATTTTTATTATTGCTGCAATTAGTGGCACATGTTAATTTCAGCCAATTAATAAATTCATTATGAATTATATTATTCTCTATTTATTTATTATAAAATATTTTATCCAACTCAACTTTCAGGTTTAATATTCTCCTGGGATATTGATTAAGGCAGATTTTAGTATGATCCCACCTGTCAGAATCCCGGTCCCATATCTAGTTAACTGTTGATTATCTCTGTTTGTTCCAGGATCGATAATAAAAGGAAATCTTGCTTCACTAGCCAGCCAGTAGGAATCAAATATAGTCTCCCTGCCTATATATTCAAAGGATGAAAAACCGGATGGGTAACTCTTGCTATTTCAGTGATGTATCAGTTAGGCATTCCCTGCATCTATCCTGATTAGGAAGCCAAACTATCTACTGGGCCTCCCTCCACAGGAGTCTCTTAGGTATCCAGGTGTCTTTCAGGCCCTGTATCTATGCCATTCTACTCATGTCTGCTTCTCTATCTTGTTCTTTGCTTTCCATTGATCTAACATTCAAGGGAATTACCCAGACCAGTTTTGAACCTGAAGTTCAAGATTACTGACTCAACATTTGAATGTTTATTCTGTATCAGGTACTATGTTAGTTACCAGACCAAAAACAAAAGTGGAATACACTCCTTCCATTGAAGGACTCAGAGTCTCACAAAGGAGCAGCATAAATGAAAAATTACATCATTGAGAAAAGCTAGAGTATAAATATGCAGAAGATATTAAGGTGAAAAAATAAGCAATAAATCTATTGGAATGAAGTAGATATGCAGTTAAGATCACTAAATGCAGATATTGTCATTATATTGATGGATTCCATGGACTGATACAACCCTAGTGCACCAGTATGGCTTTGCTGATACTTAAAATACTGAAAGATACTCATACTACTTGCAAACAATTGAAACTGAGCATATCCTCCATGTTCCTCTCCCTCCACCATCCCTAGCCCCTTCTTCGGGTACTAACCCTTGCCCCCAACTTATTCACCATCATGCCCTTATTAAAGTAATTGCTAGCACACCTGAGCCTCCAGGACCTTTCTCCCATTTCACATCCAGCATCCATTCTGATTGGTCAGTGCCCATGTTATAATGGTTGTTAAATATTTTGATTATCACTCTAAATTTATATGTATTTATAGAGAATTAGCTCTTTGATAGATTATTAACTTAAAAAGAAATGTACACAATAGCATATAAATAAAATCATCCCATTTTTAAAAAATAAAAAGGATCTACATAGATAAGCACTAATGTATGTATAAAACATTTTGAGAGAGAGAGAGAAACCTAACAGTGGTCACGAATGGATGTGGTAAATGGATATCAGAACAAAGGGAAGAGAATCATTTACTTTTAATATTATATCTTTCTTTACTGTTTGAATATTTTACCATAAGCATGTATTGCTTTTTTCTTCAATTTTCAAATAAAGTAATATATATAAGGAAACTAGACCTACACGTATGAAACACTCTTTAATTTGTACCTAATATTTTCCTTTTTTTAAAGATTTTATTCATTATTTGAGAGAGAGAGAAAAGGAGCAGCAGAGGCGGAGGAAGAGGGATATGCATACTCCCCACCGAGTGAGGAGCCCAAGCAGGGCTTGATCCCAGAACACTGAGATCATGACCTGAGCTGAAATCAAGAGCCTGATGCTCAACCGACTGGGACACCCAAGTGTCCCTGTACCAAGTATTTTCAAACCATCACTTACCTGGATATGATACCTAGATTCAAATGACTATTTAAATAAACCAATTTTGGTAGGTGTAGCAGAGACTACTGAAAGCTCGTCTGCATTTCCCTGCCTCCCTTGCAATTAAACTGAGGTAAAGCAACTGAGTTTTGAAACAGGATATGAGCAGGAATGATGTAAGCCACCTCCAGTCCTAGCCTTTAAACATCCTGACATAGTTCACCATTTTTCTTCTCCTGCCACAATGACTTTGGAGGGCCATGTAGATGACACACAGTGTAGATGACAGATGGCTGTCCACATCCCTGTGTCACTGAATGGAGGAAAGCCACACAGTCACACCATCCACAAGCTAAGAATGAACCTTTGCTGTGAAAAGGCTTTGGATTTGCATCTTATCTCTTGCAGCAGCTAATGCTGTTTACATTGACCAATATGGTTGGGAAATGATTATGATTAATCATCAGCCATTTACATTATCTAAAGGTAGCAAGATGGTGGAGGAGTAGGCGACCTAAATTTCCTCTGGTCCCAGGAATTCAGCCAGCTAGGAATCAAACCAGTCTGAACACCTAAGAACTCAACAGGAGATCGAAGAAAAGAATAGCAGCAACTCTCTGAACAGAAAAGCGACCACTTTCTGGAAGGTAGGACATGTGGAGAAGGGAATCCGAGGCGATATTCCGGAAGATAGACGGCGAGGGAGGGGGTCTCTGTCAGCCACTACCGGCAAGTGATAGAGCCGTTCACACCAAATTGGAACTTTTAGAAGTCAGCTCTGCTGAGGGACGTCACCCCAGTGGCTAAGCGGCGGGGAGGCAGGGGGAACCCTCGCTGGAACAGTGTGGTCTCAGGACCCTCGGGGTCACAGAAAGACCGGGGGTGCCTGAGTGCGGCAGAGCTCCCAGGGATCGGAGCAGGGAAGCCGGCTGCAGAGATGGAGCCCAGGCGTGGGCCCTCAGCTCGGGGTTGTCACAAACCCTGATCCGTGGCACAGTCAGGCCGCTGCTCCTCCAGCAGGGACCCAACAAGTGGCAGATCCGGGGAGACTCACCTTCCTCCCCTGGGAGGAGTGGCACGGGAGTGCACCACAGGGATCTGCTGGGTTTGGAGACTCCACACGGGGTCGGGTGCCAGAGATAGAAACTCGGTCACAGGCCAGATGAGCACGGAGTGCGGCCGGAGACCAGGTAGATGGGAGTGACTGACTGCTTTTCTCTGGGAGCTCACTGAGGAGCGGGGCCCCGAGTTCTCAGCTCCTCTGGGGCGGAGACTGGGAGGCCACCATTTTCACTCTCCTCCTCCAGAGCTGTATGGAAAGCTTGCAGGAAACAAAAGCTCCCTAGAGCAAACCCGAGCAGATTACTTAGCCCAACCGGCAAGGGCGGGGCAATTCCGCCTCCAGCAAAGACATTTGGGAACTATGGCAACAAGCCCGGCCCCCAGAAGATCAGCAAGAACAACCAGCCAAGACCAAGTTTACCAATCAATGAGAATGGCAGAATGCCAGTACTACGGGAATACAACATATAGAATTTATGGCTTTTTGCCCCCTGATTCTTTAGTCTTTCAAAGTTAATTTTTTTAATTTCCTTTTTTTTTCGAATTTTTCTTTTTCCCTTTTTCAACCAACATCTTATCAATCCTTTTTTTAAAAATCTTTTTTATTTTTCATTTTTAGAGTCATATTCTATCCCTTCATAGTAGTTAACCTTATTTTTGGTATATATATAAGTTGTTCTCTCTTTAAAATTTTGGGATACAGTGTCTTCTAACAGAAAAAAATATACCCTAAATCTCTAGTGTATGGCTTTGTTCTAGTCTCAAGCTTGATCACATTCTCCCCTTTTTTTTTGAAATTTCTCTTCTTTCTTTTTTCAGCCAACTTCTTATCAATTCCTTTTATAAAATTTTTTATAATTTTCATCTTCACAGTCATATTCCATCGCTTCATCGTATTTACCCTTATTTTTGTACATATATAAGCTTTTCTTTCTTTAAAATATTGGGAGGCAGTTTCTTCTAACAGATGAAAATATGCCCAAAATCTAGCATGTGGTATATCTATTCACCAGCCTGATCATATTTGATCATATTCTTTTTTTAAAAAAATCTTTTTATTTTCCTTTTCTTTTTCTTTCTTTCCCTTTCTTTTCCCCTGGTTTCAGGTCTCTTCTGATTTGTTTACTGTATATTGTTCTGGGGTCATTGTTACCCTGTTAGCATTTTGTTCTCTCATTCATCTGTTCTCCTCTGGACAAAAATGACAAGATGGAAAAAAATCACCTCAAAAAAAAGAACAAGAGGCAGTACTGACTGCCAGGGACCTAATCAATATGGACATTAGTAAGATGTCAGAATTAGAGTTCAGAATGATGATTATAAAGATACTAGCTGGTCTTGAAAAAAGCATAGAAAATATTAGAGAAACCCTTTCTGGAGAAATAAAAGAACTAAAATCTAACCAAGTCAGCATCAAAAAGGCTATTAATGAGATGCAATAAAAAATGGAGGCTCTAACTGCTAGAATAAATGAGGCAGAAGAGAGAATCAGTGATATAGAAGACCGAATGATGGAAAATAAAGAAGCTGAGAAAAACAGAGATAAGCAACTACTGGATCATTAGGGCAGAATTCGAGAGATAAGTGATACCATAAGATGAAACAATATTAGAATAATTGGGATCCCAGAAGAAGAAGAAAGAGAGAGAGGGGCAGAAGGTATATTGGAGCAAATTATAGCAGAGAACTTCCCTAATTTGGGGAAGGAAACAGGCATCAAAATCCAGGAAGCACAGAGAAGCCCCCTCAAAATCAATAAAAATAGGTCAACACCCCGACATCTAATAGTAAAACTTACGAGTCTCAGAGACAAAGAGAAAATCCTGACAGCAGCTCGGGAGAAGAGATATGTAATCTACAATGGTAGAAACATTAGACTGGCAACAGACCGATCCACAGAGAGCTGGCAGGCCAGAAAGGACTGGCAGGATATATTCAGAGCACTAAATGAGAAAAATATGCAGCCAAGAATACTATATCCAGCTAGGCTGTCAGTGAAAATAGAAGGAGATATAAAATGCTTCCAGGACAAACAAAAACTAAAGGAATTTGCAAACACGAAACCAGCCCTACAAGAAATATTAAAAGGGGTCCTCTAAGCAAAGAGAGAGCCTTTAAGTAAAATAGACCAGAAAGGAACACAGACAATATACAGTAACAGTCACCTTACAGGCAATACAATGGCACTAAATTCATATCTTTCAATAGTTACCCTGTATGTAAATGGGCTAAATGCCCCAATCAAAAGACACAGGATATCAGATTGGATAAAAAAACATGACCCATCGATATGCTATCCGCAAGAGACTCATTTTAGACCCAAGACACCTCCAGATTGAAAGTGAGGGGGTGGAAAACCATTTACCATGCTAATGGACACCAAAAAAAGCTGGGGTGGCAATCCTTATATCAGACAAATTACATTTTAAACCAAAGACTATACTAAGAGATGAGGAAGGACATCATATCATACTTAAAGGGTCTATCCAACAAGAAGATCTAACAACTGTAAATATCTATGCCCCTAACATGGGCGCAGCCAATTATATAAGCCAATTAATAACAAAAGCAAAGAAACACATCGATAACAATACAATAATAGTAAGGGACTTTAACACCCCCCTCCCCTCACTGAAATGGACAGATCATCTAAGCAAAAGATCAACAAGTAAATAAAGACTTTAAATGACACACTGGACCAAATGGACTTCACAGATATATTCAGAACATTCCATCCCAAAGCAACAGAATACACATTCTTCTCTAGTGCCCATGGAACATTCTCCAGAATAGATCACATCCTAGGTCACAAATCAGGTCTCCACTGCTACCAAAGGATTGGGATCATTCCCTGTATATTTTCAGACCACAATGCTTTGGAACTAGAACTCAATCACAAGAGGAAAGTCGGAAAGAACTCAAATACATGGAGGCTAAAGAGCATCCTACTGAAGAATGAATGGGTCAACCAGGAAATTAAAGAAGAATTTTAAAAATTCATGGAAACAAATGAAAATGAAAACACAACTGTCCAAAATCTTTGGGATGCAGCAAAGGCAGTCCTAAAAGGAAAGTATATAGCAATACAAGCCTCTCTCAAGAAACAAGAAAGGTCTCAAATACACAACCTAACCTTACACCTAAAGGAGCTGAAGAAAGAACAGCAAATAAAGCCTAAACCCAGCAGGAGAAGAGAAATAATAAAGATCAGAGCAGAAATCAATGAAATAGAAACCAAAAGAACAGTAGGACAGATCAACGAAACTAGGAGCTGGTTCTTTGAAAGAATTAACAAGATTGATAAAACCCTGGCCAGACTTACCAAAAAGAAAAGAGAAAGGACCCAAATAAACAAAATCATGAATGAAAGAGGAGAGAGCACAACCAACACCAAAGAAATACAAACAGTTATAAGAACATATTATGAGCAACTATATGCCAGCAAATTAGATAATCTGGAAGAAATGGAGGCATTCTTAAAGATGTATCAACTACCAAAACTGAACCAGGAAGAAACAGAAAACCTGAACAGACCTATAACCACTAAGGAAATTGAAGCAGTCATCAAAAGTCTCCAACAAACAAGAGCCCAGGGCCAGATGGCTTCCCAGGGGAATTCTACCAGACATTTAAAGAAGAATTAATTCTTCTGAAACTGTTCCAGAAAACAGAAATGGAAGGAAAACTTCCAAACTCATTTTATGAGGCCAGCATTACCTTGATCCCCAAACCAGACAAAGACCCCATCAAAAAGGAGAATTACAGACCAATATCCCTGATGAACATGGATGCAAAAATTCTCACCAAAATACTAGCCAATAGGATCCAACAGTACATTAAAAGGATTATTCACCACAACCAAGTGGGCTTTATTCCTGGGCTGCAAGTTTGGTTCAACATCCACAAATCAATCAACGTGATACAATACATTAATAAAAGAAAGAACAAGAACCATATGATCCTCTCAATAGATGGAGAAAAAGCATTTGACAAAGTACAGCATCCTTTCTTGATCAAAACTCTTCAGAGTATAGGCATAGAGGGTACATACCTCAATATCATAAAAGCCGTCTATGAAAAACCCACAGCGAATATCATTCTCAATGGGGAAAAACAGAGAGCTTTCCCCCTAAGGTCAGGAACACGGCAGGGATGTCCACTATCACCACTGCTATTCAACATAGTACTAGAAGTCCTAGCCACAGCAATCAGACAACAAAAAGAAATAAAAGGCATCCGAATTGGCAAAGAAGAAGTCAAACTCTCACTCTTTGCAGATGATATGATACTTTATGTAGAAAACCCAAAAGTCTCCACCCAAAACTGCTAGAACTCATATAGGAATTCAGTAAAGTGGCAGGATATAAAATTAATGCACAGAAATCAGTGGCATTGCTATACACCAACAACAAGACAGAAGAAAGAGAAATTAAGGAGTCGATCCCATTTACAATTGCACCCAAAACCAAAAGATACCTAGGAATAAATCTAACCAAAGAGGCAAAGAATCTGTACTCAGAAAACTATGAAATACTCATGAAAGAAATTGAGGAAGACACGAAGAAATGGAAAAACGTTCCATGCTCATGGATTGGAAGAACAAATATTGTGAAGATGTCAATGCTACCTAGAGCAATCTACACATTTAATGCAATCCCCATCAAAATACCAACCACTTTTTTCAAAGAAATGGAACAAACAATCCCAAAATTTGTATGGAACCAGAAAAGACCCCGAATAGCCAGAGGAATGGTGAAAAAGAAAAGGAAAGCTGGTGGCATCACAATTCTGGACTTCAAGCTCTATTACAAAGCTGTCATCATCAAGACAGTATGGTACTGGCACAAAAACAGACACAATGATGAATGGAACAGAATAGAGAGCCCAGAAGTGGACCCTCAACTCTGTGGTCAACTAATCTTTGACAAAACAGGAAAGAACGTCCAATGGAAAAAAGACAGTCTCTTCAACGAATGGTGTTGGGAAAATTGGATAGCCACATGCAGAGGAATGAAATGGAACCATTTCCTTACATCACACACAAAAGTAGACTCAAAATGGTTGAAAGACCTCAATGTGAGACAGGAGTCCATCAAAATCCTAAAGGAGAACACAGGCAGCAATCTCTTTGACCTCAGCAACTTCTTCCTAGAAACATTGCCAAAGGCAAGGGAAGCAAGGGCAAAAATGAACTATTAGGACTTCATCGAGATAAAAAGCTTTTGCACAGCAAAAGAAACAGTCAACAAAACCAAAAGACAACCGACAGAATGGGACAAGATATTTGCAAATGACATATCAGGGAAAGGGCTAGTATCCAAAATCTATAAAGAACTCATCAAACTCAACACCCAAAGAACAAAGAATCCAATCAAGAAATGGGCAGACATTTCTGCAAAGAATACATCCAAATGGCCAAAAGACACATGAAAAAATGCTCAACATCACTCAGCATCAGGGAAATCCAAATCAAAATCTCAATGAGATACCACCTCACACCAGTCAGAATGGCTAAAATTAACAAGTCAGGAAACGACAGATGTTGGCGAGGATGCAGAGAAAGGGGAACCCTCCTACACTGTTGGTGGGAATGCAAGCTGGTGCAGCCACTCTGGAAAACAGTATGGAGGTTCCTCAAAAACTTGAAAATAGAGCTACCCTACGATACAGCAATTGCACTACTGGGTATTTACCCCAAAGATACAAATGTAGTGATCTGAAGGGGTATGTGCACCCCGATGTTTATAGCAGCAATGTCCACAATAGCCAAACTATGGAAAGAGCCAAGATGTCCATCAACAGATAAATGGATAAAGAAGAAGTGGTATATATATACAATGGAATATTATGCAGCCATCAAAAGGAACAAAATCTTGCCATTTGCAATGACATGGATGGAACTGGAGGGTATTATGCTGAGCGAAATAAGTCAATCAGAGAAAGACATGTATCATATGATCTCACTGATATGAGGAATTCTTAATCTCAGGAAACAGCCTGAGGGTTGCTGGAGTGGTGGGGGGTGGGAGGGATGGGGTGGCTGGGTGAATGACACTGGGGATGGTATGTGCTATGGTGAGTGCTGTGAATTGTGTAAGACTGCTGAATCATAGACCTGTACCTTTGAAACAAATAATACATTATATGTTAAAAAAAAAAAGAAGATAGTAGGAAGGGAAAAATGAAGGGGGGAAAATCAGAGGGGGAGACGAACCATGAGAGACTATGGACTCTGAGAAATAAACTGAGGGTTCTAGAGGGGACGGTGGTGGAGGGATGGGTTAGCCTGGTGATGGGTATTAAAGAGGGCACTTACTGAATGGAGCACTGGGTGTTATACTCAAACAATGAATCATGGAACACCACATCAAAAACTAATGATGTAATGTATGGTGATTAACATAACATAATAAAAAAAATAAAAGTAAAAGATGAATATTTTAAGATAGACACTGCATTAAATAAACAGCAGATTAAAACAGATTTTATTGTATTTTTTTTTCTCTTCTTGTTTTAAATCCCCATGTGGAGAGGCATTTACTGGAAATGGAGAAGTTTTGTTCAGGCTTCTGTGCCCTCATTATTTCATTTATCACTCACGTAGTCCATGCCTGGTGACAAACTTCACACTTCATCATCTAGTAATGACTGACAGCTGACATTATCAGCAAGACTACATTGAGCTAATTGACATTCACAGTCTAAGTATGAAAATGGAAATGAGTCAGGGAAAACCCTCCTTACTCAGAGATTTGTTCAATTTCTTGACCTTTATATTTGTTTGTATTATGTGGTCTTAGATTGTAGGGAGAAGGCTAATGCTTGCAAAATGCTGTTTTCACATGTACTTAAGAATTTTTTATCTAATATCCTAAGTTTCTAATTATCCTTTAACGTTTCTTTTTCTTTTTTTTTAAATAATTCTTTTTTAAAATTCATTTGACAGAGAGAGAGAGCACAAGCGGGGCGGGGGGGCAGCAGAGGGAGAAGGAGAAGCAGACTCCCCCCTGAGCAGGGAGCCCAGTGCAAGGCTCGATCCCAGGACCCCAGGATCACGACCTGAGCCAAAGACAGATGCCTAACCAACTGAGCCACCCAGGCACCCCTGAAGTTTCTAGTCTACATGACTATATCAAGCAAAGTAGTTTTAATGTATGTTAAAGCTATCACTCAGTCCTTCTTTACTTTGGTCCATATCAAATTAGAACAGTGTAAAAATCATGACAACTTTTCTTCTTAATAACATGGTAATCATTATGAACACTACCACTGAGTAATACACCTTTGCCTACTTTTTAGTTTTTCTGTCTTCTAACTATAATAATTATGCTAATTCCTGCCCTTTTCTTAATCCCCTTTTTCTGATGTTTCTAATCTGCATATAGGCCCCAAAATACCACAACTAAATCTATTAAGAACACTATTAAGAACATTATCTTAACTATGCCAATAAAGCTCTGTATTAGGACCTTCTACCCAGGAGTGTAATAGTTTTCAATGCAGGTCATTGTCTCTGGTGAGATCCCCTGTTGTTGACTTCCTTTGAGTGTAAGTCTACATTTTTGATGACCAAGTCTCCAGAAAAGACTCAATATGAATTATGCAATAGAAGTTGTTGTGAAAACTAGTTTAACTATTTAAGAAGAAAATATAGAACACTGCATCTTATCCTGCTTCCAAATTAATTCCAGATGAACTAGATTTCAGTGTTAAAAAAAAAAAAGAAATCATAAAATCCACAGAAAGGACATACAACTAAATATTTATATGATTTGGGAATGTGGAAGCCCTTTCTAAGCATAACATTAAGGAAAAAATTGCAAAGTAGAACACAGTTATATTTGATTAAATAGTTTTTTAAACTTCTAAAACAAAAGAAAAAACCGCAAGAAAAATGTTGGTGTGTAAAAGCAATATAATTACATATAAAGAGATTTTAAAATCAATCATAAAAACTAAACTCTTTTGAAGAGAAATGTACAGAAATTATGGATATACAATTCACCCAAATAGTCATCAGTAAACATCTGAGAAGATTCAGTCTCACTAATAACTAAATACTAATTAAAATAACAAATGAGGTGTTATTCATTTGCAAATTGGCAAACTATATTTTTTAAATAAGATTATTGCATTGGTGCAGTTACTCTCATACACTGCAAGTAGTAATATAAATTGATATAAACTTTCAAGAAATTTAGCCACATATATCAAATATAATTAAAAAATGACCAAATACCTTTTATCAGTAAGTCTCTTTCTAAAAATATATTCTAAGAAAATATTCAAACCAATGTGCTAAGATAAATACATGAAGATACCTATGAATCATTATTTATTATTATGAAGCACTTAGAACACCTAACTTGTAATAAAAATGAACTACAGAATGCCATGCATCCAGGTGATAGGATACTATGTAGTTATTAATAACTGTATTCACAAAGTATTTATAAACATAGAAAAGTATCTGTAATTTAGAGAGTATATGCATGATATATCAATACAAATAAAGTGGGACTGGAAGAAAGGGTGTCAGAATATTAACAGTAACTAAGTCTTTATGCTTTTTATTTTATTTTGTATTCATTTCTGCACTTTCAAATGCCACTGGGTTCTTATCCTTCTATTTCTCTGGAAGCCATCCTGGTAACTCCCATAGTCCCCAAGAGGCTAAAAAATGATGCTAATCAAAATCCAAGCAGGATTCAAGGAGGTCATGGGGTCATTCATAATATCTAGTTATTGCTTGTGTGTAGCTATTAAAATATAGCTTTTTATTTTCCCAACAGTTTTAAAACAGGTCAGTTTACTATTGTAAGAAAATAGTTATAACATCTTTTTAAAATTTTTTGACACAAAAAAATAAGCAGTTAATTGAAAGATGACAAAAATTAATGAATTGGACATTTGCCAGTAAAGAACATAATCTATTTAGGTTTGTAAAGTAAGGCAATTCTCCACTAACAGTTTTATTTTAAAATGAATGAAGAATTTCTAAGCCCTTATTAATTCCCCTCACTTAGCCTCATGTAAACTAAAATTGATAGACATGGAAATTTCAATGACTTTTAGAGTATATCCCTTTCACTATAATTTTCATTTACAATAAGCAATTGTGTAATCTCTGTGAAGCAGAGACCAAGAATAAGTCTTATAAAGGTTAAATTTGCCTGAAGATATATCTGACCAGCTAGAAATTGCTGAATTGGATGACTTGTCTAGTTTCATTCACTGCCTAATATATTCTCTAGTTGGCAGGCTTCCAAAATGAAGAATAAGCATGCATTTTTGTAATTGAAATTGCAACACTTAGCTTAGCTATCTTATCCTGACTTTAATGTTGTTAAATTAATCATTATAATTTAATAAAAAAATATTGTCATCTAATTTTTCATTTTGATAAAGCTTGTTATGCAATAATGCAAATACCTAAAAAGCATCAATAATATATTACATGTAAAATATTCCTAGACAATAAATTATAAATTTTAACACTATATAATCACATAAAAGTGTTGCAAACTCAAAAACATTCAAGGGGAGGGTGAAGGAAATGGGGAGACAGGTAGCACAAAGCACATGAAGGTTAAGAAAGGTGCATCATAATGATGATACCAGTGACCATTTCTGACAGTGCCAGACACTGAAGCAGTGCTAGACGATGCTTTATGCAAATGTCAATAAGTGGAGCAACTTCTGAAAATGGTGGCTCTGTTTTCAATGGATGACTAAATCATACTTTCACCTATTGGACTGATGGCATTACTCTGGATAAATGTCAAGAGTTTTCCGATTCGTTTTGTGGATAGAAAGTATGGATAATTATTGACATCTCCGTCACTAGTTTTATCTGCTTCCATTCCTCAAAGGCAATGCAAAATTTGTTGTAGCAAGCTAAAGTTATTTGCGTTAGCAGCTAAGGAGGCATGTCTAATACTTCTGACTCAACTGATAGGCATCAGTTTGTTTTACATGTCCAGATACAAATGCAAGCCTGTGCCTAAAATGGTATTATGTTAGCTGTCTTTTTCACTGTCCCTGGATTTCTACAAGGATAATCTGCTTGTGCTTTGGTGACTTATAACATTACGAGGCTCCACAGTAAAATAACTAACTTCCACTCTAAGTTACTCAAGGTACTTACAATTAACATGATCTTCTATAATATTTACCTTCTTTTTGTTAATATATGTTTCAGTGATCCTTCTTATCATTGAATTTTAAATAAGGTTGCAGTTGTGATTATGTAGAGAATGATCAGACATTCAAAAGCCAGGCATCAAGAAGATAATCCAAATGAATTAATTAGGTGTACTCATTTGGTTTTCTTTAATCTTTATAAGACTCTTGATACATAACCCCACCTAACAAGTTATCTCCCCGACATACAATCCGGGTTTTATTTTGTATCCACCTTCTAAGAAAGGCCTAGAATGGGATGCCAATCAATTTCTAGGAATTGTGCTGAGGCTGTTTTATGGCTATGGGTGTCAATTATAAATGGCTGAATATAATCTGTCCAGCTGAAATTAATTCCACATACTAGCTGTACAGTTGGATGTATTGTTTGATGCAAAATTCTGCCTTTGACTGTAGGAATTCCATATGCCATCCCCAAAGTCTATCAATTCTTTAGAAGTGGCGTTGGATAGCATGGGGTAGGATAACAAGTCGATCTATTAAAATCTGCACCACAGAATGCCTTTGCCTCTTATTCATTTGTTATAGATCTCACTATCAACACTTTAAGCAACAAACAGAATCTAAAGTTTTGAATATTTTTTCAACATTTACCAAAGCCTCATTTATGACAGATGATCCAATGTCAGCCATCAGTTTCTCTGGCCTCTCCAGGCACTGTCACTGAATTTGGTTTAGTCAGAAGGCTACATATGTAGACCTGCCCTTTAGACACTGAGTTCCTCCAAAGTTCATACTGCCCTTCTCTTTTCTCATTCCACACCTAATGCTGAAGCATTTTTGTCCAGTCCTGAGGTTTACCATAACGTGTTTGCTAGCTTCAACTAACTCTACCTAGATGTTCCACAGATGCCTCACCGTCTAGTGCTAAACATTTTTTCTTCTTTCACTTAAATCAGTTTTACTTTTGAATTCATGATCATGATTAATGGCAATATTTTTCACTTGCAAGCCTGAAATTTGGCATCATTCTAACATTTGTTGAACCACATTTTAAAAAATTCATTCCTTCTTCTGTATTTTCTTGTTCCTTTCATAGTATAAGTCTCCATCACTGTCCATAAGAGACTGCTGCAGCCTCTCACATGTCTCTCAGCTTAAGGAAACCCCCCCCCCACAATATGGCATTACTAAAAGGCATATAAAATCATATATCATTCCTCTATGTATTACCATCAAATGACTCCCTACTGTCCACAGGGTAAAGTTTCAACTCCTTTGATACAAGGTCATCCATGGGGATAACCCCAGCCTGCCTCCCTAACTTCACCTCCCACTGCTTCCCTAAATATACAGCCACGTCACCTTACACGTTTCTTTGTGCTGTATCTGTTATCAATGTAGAAATGTACTTATTAGACAATATTGCTATTGTGTCATTGCACAGTCCCTCCATTCAACTATGTGGTTATTAGAAGACAAGTATGGCACATGATTCACTTTTGTCTCTCTCCCACAGAATCTTACACATAACAGGCACTCTATAAATGTCTATTTAGTGAACAAGTGGCCTTCACAAAAGTCGATGTGTTGTTCGTATCTCATTCATTGAACAGAGCCAATATATTTCTTGAAGGTAGAAATGATATTAAAATAACTTTATATTGTTATGCATGGACTTACCTAGGAATTTTATTTCCCTAATTCAGTCACCAGGTGGTAAATCCTGTATGAGACTAGCTGCAGACATCATTCATTTTTGCACCTGGCATGATAATGAGTGTTAAAGATTTAGTGACTCCAAAAAAGGCATCTGCTGATTTACAGTGACCAACAGTAACACCATGTTAATATGATTTTTAAAGCCATTATACATTTATATTTTAGTGATACCTTTCAGAGATTCTGATGTAACTTCTGTCTTTTGACTTCTAGCTATACAAACATATGCCAAATTTACTATTCATTCAGAACAAAGTCAAAGATTAGGTAGCAATAATTCAAGATAATTTGTGTTTTAATGATATCAAACATTTGTCTTCTGGTCAAAATGAGCTTAATCACTTTGCCAAAGGTTATTTCATTCCTGTTTGAGTATCCCTGCAACATGTGCAGGCACACACAGGGTGTGAAGCAAACTTATCTACAGCCAGATGATTTTCAGCATAGTGAGACAACTAGGAAGGAACAGGGTTCCTCACTGTCTAGTGAGGATCTATCCTGACATGATAACTAGGCTTGTTTTAGGGATACAGACTTATTAATTTCAAGCTCAAGGGAATTACAGTCTTGTAGCTAGAAAATGGTATTTGAATAAGTTGGTATGGTCAACTAATCTTTGACAAAGCAGGAAAGAATGTCCAACAGATAAAAGACAGTCTCTTCAACAAATGATGTTGGGAAAATTGGACAACCACAGGCAGAAGAATGAAACTGAACCATTTCCTTACAACCACACACAAAAATAGACTCAAAATGGATGAAAGACCTAAATGTGAGACAGGAATCCATCAAAATCCTTGAGGAGAACATAGACAGCAACCTCTTCGAGCTCAGCGGCAGCAACTTCTTCCTAGAAACATCACCAAAGGCAAGGGAAACAAGGGCAAAAATGAACTATTGGGACTTCATCAAGATAAAAAGCTTTTGCACAATAAAGGAAACAGTCAACAAAACCAAAAGACAACCGACAGAATGGGAGAAGATATTTGCAAATGACAGATCAGATAAAGGGCTAGTATCCAAAATCTATAAAGAACTTATCAAGCTCAACACCCAAAGGACAAATAATCCAATCAAGAAATGGGCAGAAGACATGAACAGACATTTCTGCAAAGAAGACATCAAATGGCCAACAGACACATGAAAAAATGCTCAACATCACTCAGCATCAGGGAAATCCAAATCAAAACCTCAATGAGGTATCACCTCACACCAGTCAGAATGGCTAAAATTAACAAGTCAGGAAACGACAGATGTTGGCGAGGATGCGGAGAAAGGGGAACCCTCCTACACTATTGGTGGGAATGCAAACTGGTAGAGCCACTCTGGAAAACAGTATGGAGATTCCCCAAAAACTTGAAAATAGAGCTACCCTATGACCCAGCAATTACACTACTAGGTATTTATCCCAAAGATACAAATGTAGTGATCCAAAGAGGCATATGCACCCCAATGTTTATAGCAGCAATGTCCACAATAGCCAAACTATGGAAAGAGCCTAGATGTCCATCAACAGATGAATGGATAAAGAAGATGTGATAAACACACACACACACACACACACACACACAACGGAATATTGTGCAGCCATCAAAAAAATGAAATCTTGCCATTTGCAATGACGTGGATAGAACTAGAGGGTATTATGCTAAATGAAATAAGTCAATCAGAGAAAGCCAATTATCATATGATCTCGCTGATATGAGAAATTTGAGAAATAAGACAGAGGATCATAGGGGAAGGGAGGGAAAAATGAAATAAGATGAAACCAGAGAGGGAGACAAACCATAAGAGACTCTTAATCTCAGGAAACAAACTGAGGGTTTCTGGAGCGGAGGGGGTGGGAGTGATGGGGTGGCTGGGTGATGCACACTGGGAAGGGTATGTACTATGGTGAGCGCTGTGAATTGTGTAAGGCTGATGAATCACAGACCTTCATCCCTGAGACAAATAATACATTATATGTTAATAAAAAAAAGAAAAGAAAAGAAAAGATGGTAGCAAACAACATGCATGAATCTAAACTAGAATTTGTGCTCCTAGAAAATCAAAACCTAGTTCTGCAGGTATTTTTAGAGACAGAGTACAGGAATGAGAACCCAAAGGTAGGGGAAAACATAAATGGAAGGTGTAAGTAGGTAAGAATGGAAAGGCTGGAAAGATAATGGCAGAAGACCATGAAGAAACAGGAAGAAAAGATAAAATAATTTAGCTTTTACAGACACTGGAGGCACTGAAATTTCTGGGCAAAAATATGATCTAATAAATTATATCACATTTTTCAACAAAATATTCCATTTTAAATTATTTGATAGGTGGTATATTCTGTATATAAACATAAAAGTTTAAGCTTATAAATATTTCTCCTCAAAGCAGAAGAGAGTTTCAGTAATGATGAACGAGGTTATGTGGAACAAGCCTCCTGTTGAAAACAACTTAATATGATAAAAATATGATTTTTAGAAAATGTATTTGAAAGCATCAGAGAATTAATCATGTAGTGAAGAATGATGGACTCAAGATCTAGGAGAAGAGAGACACACATGGAGGTTAGGCTGGCATTTGGAGATTGTTTCCTCCTGAAGTTTTGGCTTCAGATAATTTTGATATAGGAGGCTAAAAGACTGAGACAAAAAGGACCAATGTAGCTGAGAGCCCCAAGTATGGGTTCTGGTAAAAACTCTGAGGAATGAGAGGAAATTAAAAATAGACTTGACATTCCAAAGACTAAAGCTAAACTTAGAATCATTTCAATTACTAATTGGAATAAGGTAATAATGCAATTAATAGCGTTTTCAGTACAGCTGCCTATAAGATGTAAGCATAAATACTCTTTGGAAAAAGATAATATCACTCCTGTGCCTCAAATCAAACTTCTGTTTTTTAAAGAAATATTGTCTGATGCTCAAAAAACAAAAACAAGTCAAATAAACAAAAACAGGCATATGAAACTCAAGGCAATGTGACCAAAACCCCAAAGAAATGCTGGACATTAGGAACTCATCCACAGGGAATACAGATGATGGAGAAAATCAGTCGTAGGTGTTAATTTGTGAACTGGGAAACTGATCCAAAGGAAACCACGTAGCTAACATAGGAAGAGGTTAAATATACAGAAAAAAAAAAAAAAGGAAAAATATCTATAAAAATGTAAAATGGCATCCCATAGGAATAGAGAGAAAATGCTAAGGAAGCAATATTTGAAGAAATAATGGGTGAGAATTTTCCAAACTGATAAGCAATATCAAGAAAACCATATGTAGGTATATCATAATATAAGTGCTGAAAATCAAAGATAAAGAGAAAATCTTTAAAGAATCCAGAGGGAAATATAGATATATTGTACTGAAAAGAGATATAGGAAGAATCACCGTCAACTTCTTGACAGAACAAGGAGAGCCAGAAGATGATGGAACAATATCTGAAAAGTGCTAAAAGAAAACATTTACATTTGGTAAATACCTAGTAGTGCAATTGCTTGATCATAGGGTGGTTCTATTTTTAACTTTTTGAGGAACTCCATACTGTTTTCCAGAGTGGCTACTAGGTATTTACCCAAAGGATACAAAAATACTAATTCAAATGGTTACGTGTACCCAATGTTTATAGCAGCATTATCAGTAATAGCCAAATTATGGAAAGAGTCCAAATGTCCATCAACTGATGAATGGATAAAGAAGATGTGGTACATATATACAATGGAGTATTACTCAGCCATAAAAAAGAATGAAATCTTACCATTTGCAACAATGTGTATGGAGCTAGAGAGTATAATGCTAAAAGCAAAATAAGTCAGCCAGAATTTGAAGGGAAGCATTTAAAAAAAATCACAATTTTCTGAGAACAATCTTAATCCATTAATACTAAGATGTTTTGCTTTTTCTTCTCTGCTACTGGACCCACATGCTCTTTCAGACACTGTGGTTTATGAACAAAGGTTTATACACTTCTATAATAATCATTTGGCTTCAACCCATTCCTGATTTCAGTTCAGGAATCCCCATTCCCTTCCAGACTCATACAAATGCATATGCTCCTTCCTTCTACTAAGTCTACTTCCTGGCCATTGATATTCTTTCCCCAGCCACACACACTCAATAAGTCTCCCTTAGTAGAGCATGGGATTAAAGTGTATACCATTGATTATTTGAGTTCTTCCAGATTATAGATCACAGATGGAGTACAAGGTAAAGACTTTGGGGAACACTTGAAATGAAAGAAGAGCATGATTAAGAAAGTACATAATTAGAGAATTTAAATTCTTCTAATCATACTACTAGCAACAGGAGACATGAAAAATCTTTATAACAATATTATTATGAGTAATAATATAACATTTATAAAATATCTTATGCAAACAAAGTACATATGCATTTTTCTTTCTTTTTCCTCAGGTAAAACTTTGGATTACAATAAAAAGTTTTATCAAATTCTTTAAGAAATTTAATTAATGATAAGAGAATGTCAAGGATCTCTCTAGTTACTAGGATAAGAAAAATGGGTTCAAATTTTGGACAAATTTTATTATCTGGCATTTGCTAAATTGGTAGTTTTGAAATCTAGATTTCAAAAAATAAAACACTGAAGTGATTTTTTCCACTAAATTAGAATTACTTCTAGATGTTTTCAAGGTCTTTAGAATGACTTCGGAAGTTTACAACACAGAATCAGACAAAACCATTGGAAAAAGACAAAATAAAATTTGGACCTCTAAGAGAGGTGTGTATCTAACATACAGGAAGAATATGTTAGTTTCAGAACAGAATGAAACCATAACTGATTAATTGAATGTAATCTAATGAAGCAACTTGTATTTGGATTATAAAATTTCATCCATTCTAATCAGGCAATAAACAAACAAGGTAATAAGATGTATGATTTAAACCCCAGGGCATGCAGAAGCTGACCATTCCAGTTTTAGGTTTGGGTGTACATTATATAGTAATTATGAAAGAGATGCTCAGCCTGTAGTCAGCCTTATGAGAAAAACTGTCTTATATGATGGCAGCAACAGATCTTGGGGCCCAGCCAGAATGTGTCTAATAGGCAAGCTCAAGCTGCTCAGAAAGTCATTCCTAAGCAATATAATTATCCAGTTGACAACAAAATATTTTTAATTCTGAGAAAATTTTGACTAAGTATGAAGAAGTAAGTCAAGCCTAAGATATTAAGGTCATATTTCCAAAGAAATTCTGAAGATAACATATCTAGAATACAAATACAGGGTCAACTTCAATACTATTAATTATATTTAAGTGTATAGAAAGCAAAGTTATAACTTGCAAGACAAATATAGAGAAAATATAATCTTGATATTACTCTACAGACTAAAAGATAAGTATATATATTAAGAATCAAAGGAAATAAATAATATTTAAAATGTTTAAGTGTTAGAATTTTGGAATGAAATATATACTGTTATCTTAAAATAATAGATCAACATTTTGTTAACATCAAAAACAAAGCATTGAAATTATTACAACAAAACACTTCTGTATTTTCTATCACATAAAACTATTATAATCTACACAATGAACAGAGAAAATGCTGCAATTTTAATTTCACTGGAGGACTGTAGTTATGCATTTCCCACATGCCCTTAGGCAAAGGTACAGTGGGGATTCCCGGCTGTGTATATTACTTTTGTACTAAAGTATTAGTAGTCACAGTAGAGACAGAAAGGTAAGAGGGAGTAGGAATAGAGGGATAGGAATAGGAAAGAGGGAAAGAGGAATAGATGGAGAGAGAATGAGAACAGATTTCAAATTCTGTCAGAAATCAACTCTTATTAATATAGAATCATTTCTGCTTCCTTCTGAGATGTTTTTGGATACAAGTACAAACAACATAAAATCTGCCTATGTTTCCTCTGATATGCTTATACTCTTCCACTGGAACCACTTTGCCTACTCCACTTTGAAGCTGGGCCAAGAGAAGAACAAAGTGAGCCAGCAGGGCCATACTCACTGCCTGGTGCCTGAGTCCCTCAAGTAGCACAGCCGGGGGCCTTGTTCTGCCCTCTGGTCTCCCAAAGCCAGCCCCAACAGGCAGATGTCCACTGGGTCTACCTGTAAGATTCTCATCCTTCAAAATTCTGCACATGAACCTACCATCTCCCTCACCAAATTTCCTTTTCATTAGTATTACAAATTATAAAAACAATCTGATTAAACTAAAAAAGGTAAAAATTAACATATTGATATTGAGTATGTCCAGGACAAGTACTAGACATTCATTATGGTAATTTGTTATTATAATATACTAAAAATATACTGTCACTGCAGAATAGTGATTTTAGAGGCAGATCTGATTTTAAATCCCAGCTCTTTCACATAATAGCTCTTTATATTCACACATTCAAAAATCACTTATTGGGAGCCAGAAACTATAATAAGTTGAAGAGAAAGCAATGAACAAAAAGATAGAGACTCTCTACTCTCTCAGAGCTTAGAATGAGGGAAATAGACACTAATCAAGAACTGTACTAATAAATGGAGAATTATAAACTGAGAAAAAAAGCTCTAGGTTCTTTAAGGTAGAGAATAACAAAAGACTCTGGCCTAGGCGCCTGGGTGGCTCAGTCGTTAAGCGTCTGCCTTCGGCTCAGGTCATGATCCCAGGGTCCTGGGATCGAGCCCCGCATCAGGCTCCCTGCTCAGCAGGAAGCCTGCTTCTCCCTCTCCCACTCCCCCTGCTTGTGTTCCCTCTTTCACTGTCTCTCTATCTGTCAGATAAATAAATAAAATCTTAAAAAAAAAAAAAAAAAAAAAGACTCTGGCCTAGAGTGAATGGTCAGTGAAAAACTTCCTTGAGGAAATGATGCTTGTGTTGATATCCAAAGGAAACAGAAGGAATTAATTAGAGCCTTAAAAGTTAATTCAAAAAGCTCTCTCCAGAGGAAAACTCAAATTCTAATATTTTATATGGTATATGTATTTTTTGCTTACTAGATTGCTAGTTTATTAAAGAGGGTATTAAAGGACATGAATGAACTGGCAGATGAAGACATATAAAGCAAGATCCCGAAAGCAGGAGGTCCCTGTGGAATTTGAGGCCTGGCATGAAGATGCACTCTGGTTCACCAACCTGGAAGCTTCTGTGCTGTATTTTTTCATGTTATATAAATAATAATAGAAAAAAATAATTATTTGGTGAATAAATTCTACTGGTCTAGTTGATACAATATCCCATCTTTCAAAGGCAGGTGATTTTAAGTTGGGTAAGGATATATGCAAAGGCCTAGTCACAAGGAAGGAAATGATACTTAAGAGCACCTGAAGAAGGCCAGTGGGAATTTGGTGCAAGGTTTAGTAAGCAATGGTAGGGCCAGAACTTCTTACTAGCACATATCTGAAAAAAAAAAAAAAAAAACCTAATTGGGTCAAATAGCCAAAAGATTGAGGTAGCTTGAAAGGCAAACAGAGACAGAGAGACAGAGTTGAAGACAGAAAAAAAACATCATAGCACTGCTTGAATCTTTCAGATTCAACCTTCCCTAAATCTAGAACTGGCATATGGGCTTCTCAGTTACATTAATCAATCGTTTCCCATCTGTTAGGTAAAACTAAGCTACTTGAAATGACTTTTTACTCAAGCTAGTTTGAGATGGGTTTCTGTCACTAGCAACCAAAAGAATGTGAACTGACAGTGACTGAGAGGCCCAAACTTAATACTGTATGAACTAATGAAAGGTATATTAACATTCTGCATAGCCACAAAGTTAGCAAGAAAGACAGCACAAGGAATAAGATAAAAGAATAGGAGAGCCTGTTGATACCAAGGTACAATAAATCAAGATTTATCAAGCATTTGTCTAACTCAATCACTTAAATTTCTCTGAATATGTAAAAAAATATTAGGGAATGACTGTGGGATTGGGGTAAAAAAATAAAGCTCACTGAAATAGAACAAGTCAAGGACCTGTAAGATTGAAATATTCATGGAAGCATTGAAGTCACCCTTATTTTTTTCTTTTTTAAAGATTTTACTTATTTATTTGTCAGAGAGAGCGTGAGTAGGGGGAATGGCAGGCAGAGGAAGAAGCAGGCTCACAACTGAGCAAGGAGCCCAACACAGGATTTGATCCCAGGACCCTGGGATCATGACCTGAGCTGAAGGCAGACGCTTAACCAACTGAGCCACCCAGGCATCCCTGAAGTTACCCTTATTTTTGAAGGATGTGTGGTAGAATAAATTGGGTTTAAGAAAGAACACAAGACTTACAGGGGCGCCTAGGTGGCTCAGTCAGTTAAGCGTCTGCCTTCAGCTCAGGTCATGATCCCAGGGTCCGGGGATGAAGCCCCACATGGAGCTCCCCAGCTTCTCCCTCTCCCTCTGCCTCTGCCTATCCTGGCTTGTGCACTCTCCCTCTCTCTTCTCTCTCATATAAATAAATAACATCTTTGGGGAAAAAAAGAAAGAACACAAGACTTACAAAATGAAGGTATAAAATATTAAGAAACAATTTAAAAGTATAGATTCTTATTTATAATAACAATATATGTGCTGAGCACCTGACTAAATGCTATGCAGACACTTTACTCTTTAAATCTAATAAAAGTTATTTAAAAGGGTATTATAATCCTGATTTTGTAGATGATAAATTGAAGGTCAGAGAAATTAATTTGCTCAAACTCCCAAAATTAGTAAGAAACAAGGCATGGGCAATGTAACTCTAAACCTACTTTTCATCAAAATGCTTAAAGACTAAGAGTGTTTCCATTTTTGCATAGTATTACGTGCTCTACTGAGGATTTGAAAAGACTTCAAATCAAGAAATGTAAAAGATTTAGTCTAAGGGTACCACTAGTGATGATTAATGCAAATATTCCCATAAAAGAACAGGAATTTAATGGTATTTAAAAAGGAATTAAATGGTATTAGGAAAGGAATGTCATTTCAGATACAGATTTGCTGGTTGTGGGTAACATGAGAAAATTCAACATATAATACAATACAACTAGTACTTCTGACCCTCAAATAACTCATTGATTGAATAAGACATTAAGTTTAATAGCATGATAAGAGTAAAACAATCTAATAATACAATTTTATTTGTGTTAAATTATATAGATTTAACACAGTACCAGAAGTCTACAATACTACACATTTTTCTAAATGCCCAGTATGTTCATTGCTTGACATATGGGGCTCAAATAAATCTGTTTTCAGAAGAAAGCAACACCGATCTTCTGTGTCATTTCCCTTCCTACTCAATGCTTCCACTAGACACAGACGTTTCTTTTCACTAGCTCAAGTATGAAAACTCTTAACATTGTTATCAATTGCCCAATTTAGTCCTCCTCACATCCTAAACATCACTGATGAAAAGGTGCAGCAAAATGTGGATTAGGTAATTTAAACAGCTGATAAACAGTTTGGACTAAAACTCAGGGCTTATGACTGAAAGACAATGTACTTTCAGCTACATCTGACTGACCAGAAATTTGAGAATGACTTAGGTTAGTTCTCAGAAATCTAAGTTCATCAGCACATAGGAATTAAAAGACATAAAGGATATAGGGAATAAAAGGCATATCTGTCTTTCATAAAAGTGAAAGAGGATAACTAAGAGAAAGATGAACTGGTTCCAAAGACCAGTGTTAAATTACTTGTCCAAGATTCCAGAGCTTGCAAGTAGTACTAGAATTATAAAGAGAGCCTGGACACACATCTTAAAGACTGCCAACTCTGTCCCTAAATACATATTGTATTACCTTGTTATTTGGTGGAACACATTAAAATAATTCGATGTAGTCAAATGAGCTCAGATTTGTTTTCAGTCCTGAACAATTGGTACAATGTGATACCATTTTCAGCCTCTTTAGATTTAATAAATATTAAATTATATTGAGCTCCATATGGATGAACAATGCCCAAATAACTAAATTAATCAATCATTTATCACTAACTACATTTTAACTCATTGCTTTTCTATATCAGCTTTTAATTATTTGTTTGAATTAACTACATAATAAGAGACATGGGCTTTTATTTTCCATTCAGTACTATTTCCCTCAAAATCACTATCTAGAAAAAAAGATGCACTATTTCTTAGATCAATTTTATATTCAGCAAAGGCAATTAAATTTCCACTGGATATTTTAATGATAGCCATTTGCCAGAACAATCTTTCATAAAAAATCAATATAAAGCAGACAAGATACTCAGTTTTGAAACAAGAGTTGAGACACCCTGGAATGGATCCCTACAATTTAATATAGCAATTATCCCTGGAGAGTAGCATCATTGTCCTTACTTTCATTGCTTTGGGGAAACAAATCCAATATGAATTATTTGAAATTTAATCTAACTCCATTCACACTAGGAAAAAAAAAGAAATTTTGGCTATTCATTCAAGGAGCAAAGTATCAAAGAAAATATCTTAATGAGTGTGGCTTTTTAAAGTAGGAGATACATATATTCCCATATATACATACATATATGTATATATGTTAGAACACCAGTTCTAACCTTTTAAAAATTAGCTTACAGAGACAATTTATAGAGATAATGGTAGTACAAGAGAAGGTTATAATATCTGCCTTCTAGAAAGAGAAGTAAAAATATGGATACATCATATCCATCATCATTATAGAAACTAGTCAGCAGTGCTAATGCATAATACAAATTTAAGAGCATTTTTGTCTATATAGACTGTAGACTTCTAAATCTGTATAGACTGGAGAAAAATGAGCCAATTACTATCCATAAGAAAAAAGGGAGCTGGATTTTAACATCACACCAGATATGCCAAAATAAATTCCAGATAAACTAAAGATACAATTGTAAAATATAAAACTATAAAAGTGCTAGAAGAAAATTTTGGTGATTATTATAATATTTGGATAAAGAATAATTTTTATGAAAATGTCAAGAAAAAATCCAGCAAAATGATAGGTGAATTTAACAAAATATTAAAAGCTTCCTTCGTGAGTATTACATAAACCAATTTAAAAGAATAGTAGAAAACTGTCAACAAAATTATTTGCAATGTACATGGAAGACAGGAAGTTAGTGTCCTTATTGAATAACTAATATTTATAAGTTACATAGGTAGGAAAATAAAGGACACGTGCAGATATTTCATTAAATAAGATCTGAACATGGTCAATAAACATAATAAAATATTTAATTCACTAATAAAGAAATGTTAATTAAATAATAAGAGCAAATATTTTTCTTTTGTCCTACTGGCAAATATGATAAACATATATTGATGATAATATGGAAAAATGAGCACTTCCTTATTTTTAGAGGAAGTATAGCTGGTTTATCTTCTAAGGTAAATATTGCAGAATATGCATATTTTACCTGAATATACTGCTGGACACAGAAATTCCAATTAGGGGAGGTTATGCTATGATAATGTAGCAAAGGCTTTCATACTTGCCATTCAACTCCATTTCCCCTTCTAGTTTCAAGAGTCATGTTGTGCTTGAAAGAATTATTACTGTATTAGCAAGCAGTCTTGAAAGAAGTCATCCAAGACACTGCCTTTCAAGGACTGACCTAAGCTAAGCTGCCAAGATACCTTCTCTGTAGAAAGTTATCACTGAGCCATTTGACCTAAAAACTGAGAAACAACAGAACTTAGTCATCCCAAGAATAAAATACTGTGGCTTCCTCTTCTTTCCAATACCTAGTCCTTCAAACTTTTATTTGTATGATTTACTAATTTCCTTCCAATAGTTATTTTTTCACTAAGTTGACTGTTCATGCTGCTTACAACCACAAAGCCATGATACAGAATCAATAATTGACTAAAGATATATGTGCAAGGATTTGATTGGCAATTATTTACAATATTAAGGAACTAGAGAAGAAAGCTTAAATATCAAAGATGCATGTTCTAAATAAATTATACTACACCCGAATAGTGGCATGCTAGGCAATTATTAAGAAGAATTCTGTGAAATGACAGTGACTGACATAGAAAGATGTACTTACATTATTTTGGAATTCTATAATAAAGAGTTGCCCCTTCTCCCTTATTTATATGTTTATTTAGTTAGTCATCTGTTTAAGTTTATTGATATTAGTATTAACTCATGTTTATTTATTATTCTTGGAGTTATAGTACCATGTGATTTGTTCAAACTATTACAGCTTTGGTCATTGGTAACTCCTTCAGGTTAACTTCTACGTCCTATGTCCCCTTGATATGCCCACGTGTTTTTGTCCTTTGCTTTCTGACACTACAGTATACTACAGGCTCATTATATATGTTCCCTGCTCCAGCCCTAGCATCGTTTCTCCAGAGAGCCCTGTTCCTTTTCACTGATGAATGGATACCACCATTTTTAACACATTAAAGTACCATATCAGCATATAAAATAAGATTATAGATCTTTAAAATCTTATTAATGTACTGAGAAATTAATATATTGAGAAATCATATAAAATGTTAATAGAATAGTACACAGAATGTTGGTATTACAGTAAAAGTGGAGATAACAGAGCTTTTGCTGCAACAAGGTTATACATCAACCATACATTCTCCTCCTGCCTTGAGTGTATCCCTTATTTCTGACAAAAACACTAGACACATTCCTGACATTGAAGGCCACAATTCCTGCTTGTTTTCAAAGACTCTCCAAACTATAAATGTCCTCCCAAGTCCATGGGAAAGAAATCAGTAAAACTCAGAGGCCAGATTCTCAGCCTGCCAGAGGTTTCTTTCCTAAGCCCAGAGCCTAGGAGGAAGACAAACCCTAAACAAGACCCCTGAAATCCCAGATTCTCAAAGGTGAAATTCTGTAATGATATCTTCAAAAAACTGTGAGGAGTATGGCATCTCTAGAGTGGGTCCCCACCTGTATAAACAGAACATCAGCCAGCTCAGACTGGTACAAAAATGTACCATGCATTTTTCACGTCATTAAAGTCATTTAGGTGTCAGGAAATTAACATGTTCAAAGTTAAAGATGGGTTATTAAATAAAGAAGTATACTTTAAAATAAGCTCTAATATCTAAAAAAGGTAACTCCCTCAATAAATTAGCTATAAAGAAAAGACTGCTCATTTTATTAATTGAGAGTGTTTTAATAATGTATTTCAATATGATTGCTAATGCAAAGAACAACTGTGTCCATCTTGTCATATTAACTCATAAAGTCAGGTTTTAAAATGAATATGATTAAATGTAGATTGAAATTGTTGGGTCTCTAATGGGTAAAATGCTAATTCTTATACAAAAACCGTTTCATTTTTAAAAGTCATTTCATCTTCTCCTGTCCCTGCTGATAATAATGATTTGGCCTAAACCATCTTATGAAGCACCTAAAGTGTGTTTGAGAACTTTCTTTCCCATTTTCTTCCCACCTTTCATTTCTTTCTCCCAAACTCTTTTCTCATGCTGCTCCTTCAAGGCTCAAAGCACTCACTGTAGCATCCTGACTAGACTTACTTTCCCCTAAAATAATCCCTTGATCCATCTCCTTTTCTCACTGTCTCTAGAGTAGGTATATAGGGAAATTAAGTTTTCCATGGGACGTACCCTTCAAGTTCCTGCATCAGATCTTAAAGTTTAATAACCTTTAAGACCAATTCTAAATACAGAAAATGTACACAGCTCCAATGCTCTGTAAAAATGAGGTTCTTTGATAATACTAGCCTTCACTAAGGATTCTCATTATAATAAAGCAAATGAGAGAAAACCGTAATGGAGGAGAAAGTAAAGGTTTTGGCAGAGTCTTGGAATTTGAGCTTAGCTTTGCTAGGCTTTAGTATCCTTATCTACAAAATGGAAATAACATCTCTTCCGGGACTATTGAAAAAACCAAAATTAAATAACTTATTTAGTGTCTATATTTAATAGTGTCATATTGGCATTGCAATTCTATTGATAATAGCTAACAATGGAGACAGAAATTGTTCTAAACAGTTTAAACTTCACAACCACAATATGTGGTAGGTACAATTGGTAGGCCCTTTTTAGAGATGAAGACATGAAGGCACAAAGGATTTACTTAATTGAACCAGATCACACAACTACTAGCTGTGAGCAATCTAGTGTCTGAGTACAAGCATTATCTCTCTCTTCCAGAGTCTTTGATCTTCAAGACCCAGCTATACTATATCATTAATTTTAAGGTAACCTGGTCTTTTATTGAAATATTTTAATATTTATTTGTTTATGTCTAATATTGGGAGTTGAACATAAAGAAAGTAAAGCAATGTTTGGTCAGTGTATGGGAATTTCCTTCTATATATTCATTTCTATCCTTGGAGAAAAAAATAGAAGCCAAGAACAGAGAAATGTTCAAGTTTTAGGTAGCAAGAATGTATTAGCTCAAAATGTAGCAAAAAAGGACAATTTTGTTCTGGGCAACCAAACTCAGAGGTTATTTAATCTATCTCCCCAAATGAGGTAAAGACACTAAACCAATAGTAACCAAACCATGGCCCCTCTGCCTGAGTCTCATGAGGAAATAAGTCACTAAAAGACACACCTCTCATTTGAGGCAACAGCCTGGAGAGAGAAGTATTAGTAAGAAGATAGCCTTACTGTGATAGATTAGATCTGGGGCAGGGAGAAGTACTTAGAAAGTGTGAGCTGTCACGGTAGACTGAGACTGCTGTTGATGATGTTATCTCCACCTCTGCTGACTCTGAGATCAAATGCTAGCCCTCAGGCTTGTACCAAGATGAGAAAGATGGTACCCAGAGGGCTAATCTTTGATCTAGAGGAAATATTAACTCCATGTCAGCCAAGGAGTAAAATGCACAACCTACAGGAACCTTCTATGTTGGGTCAGAAATTAGAAATGGCATACTTGGGTGTATGGAGGCAGTCATAGAAGGAAGTGGCTCTGTGGTATCTGGCACAATTTTAGGTATTCCTATCCACGTTCCAAATAAATGGCCAGCTGGTTCTCTGTGTATATGAATGTGTATGCTTAGGGATATTGCTTCCTTTTTTTTTCCCTAAGTGCCTATGGAAAAGCATGATTAAATGTTCAAAAATTTATTTTATTTGATTTTATTGAGAGAGAGAGCATGCTTGCAAGAACCCACACAAGTGGGGTAAGGGCAGAGGAAAAGGGAGAGAGAAAATTTTTGCAGGTTATACATTCAGCATGGAGCCCAATGCAGGGCTTGATCTCATGACCATGAAATCATGACCTGAGCCAAAATCAAGAGTCAGATGCTTAACCAACTGAACCACCCAGGCGCCGCTCAAAAATAATTTTTAAAAATGAACCAAAAATCACTAAAATTAACCCAGGAGCCATTCTATAGCAAATATTTAATGCTTCCAGAAGCTCTAAAGGGTATTAGTTTATTAAAAGAACTATATGAGCCTTATGTAACATAGAATAATCCAATATATAGTTGCACAAAATAACTTTGGGAAACTTATTTAATTCTTTCAAGAGTATTAAAGCAACTCATATTATTCCTATATTCACATCCTTCATTGCTGTGTAAGTTCTAAAATCCCTTCTTGGCCTGTCTTTTAAAATAAAAGCGTGTATATATGTCTTCCAGTTTACAATAACACTCTTTGTGAGTAATAATCCACGTGTTTTTGTTTCACATAGCAAACCATTTTCTTCTGCTCTCTTTTTGTCATCTCAAAAATGGGTAATATCTGTCTCTGAAGAAAAATACAGCATATAAAATATGAGCACACTCTCTAAGGATTATCTGACAGTGTCTTGTGATAGATTATTCCAAAGAATACATATAACTGCTCTTATCCTTCATCATCAGATCAAATGCATCATTTATCTAAGGTTTATTTTTCCATGAAGAGTAAGTTCCAAAAGAAGGCAATAAACATCACTGCCATTTTGACATGCATTACAAATGTCAGTGGGAGATATGTCACATGCTAGGCAATAATGTAACTAAGACACAGTATAAGTGAAAATTTTAACTAATGTACATCGCTTTTACTATTGTTTAATGTTTGATAAAATAAAGTGTAATTTAACTTTATCCTGTATCAGCTGAGAAAGCAATATTATCCCTAGGAATTACTATAAATGCAGTTTGTCATTTGTTAAACTGGTTTAGGAGCAGGAAGAAAACTCTATATAATTAGTTGCCCTAATCCATCCTTTTGAATGTGAAAAGTCCCACATAGAGACCAAGTTACTGCAATAGTTGAAATAAAATGTGTCCTTAGCATGACTTGTTAAAGGGATCTCATATGTTATTAAATTATCTTCATTTTGATATTCAATATGTTCTTTTAAATCATGCTTTCAGTTCAAGACCTATAACCTAATATACCAAACCACAATGTAGTCCATATAACAATAAGCAACAGCAATTAGCATATTTGTAATGTAAATGGTTCTTTTAAAAAAATAGTAGTGAAGGTTTTTAATGCACAATTATTTTAAAGGGAAAAACAATACTCATTTTCAAAAAATATGTGCCTTTTAAATGTTATTGGACCTCATTATTTCTTGAAGGCCCATCATGTCACAAGGGCCATACAAATATTATGAAGTTCAGAATATAATCCTTTCTATAAATATCTTCCTTGTCACTCCTTATTTTTATTTGAGCTCGATTAGTGCTACTAAAATAATATTTTGTAAGAGCATATTAAGGAGAAAAATGGTGGTAGAATGAGGAGGCAAGTGGGAAGGGCAATAGTTAAAATACTTAATATAAAGGAAAATTAAGAGGTATAATTCCACAGAGATAAAGAAAACAAAATTAGAGATTGAGAAAAGAGAGAGTGATTGAAAAACATTGAGAAAGGAAGGAAAGGGAACTGCAGCATAGAATTTTCATGGAGGGGGTACAGTTCAGAGAACCTAACTTGATCTGTATATCCACAGAGAGACTGGGACTAGGAAAAAGCAAGCAAGCTTTAGACCAGCAGTGAGAAAAGGGGCTAAAAATATAGGACTCACTGATCTACACATAACAGTTAACTTCCCCTTATTCCCATTTCTCATCACTATCCCTCTCCCTACCATACTATTCCTGTAGCATAGGATAATCAGGAGCCAGATAATTAAGATCTTGAGGGGAAAAAATGTTCTTTTCTAAAGAACTAATCAAAATGCTGGGAAAGTAAGAACTAAGTCAACCAATAATTAGTATGATGAATATAGATGTTGGTACTCAAAGCAAAGCCCCCTAAATTCTGGCATTTAAAAGCCATACAGCAATGATCAGCTGTTCATCCACACATCCTATACCAAGCCTTGCCACAGTTCAAACCCAACTAATCCACCAAGAGATCCCACTCAGGTTTTATATTAAATCATTCTTAAAAGCAAACATACAATCAATAATCAGAAGCCATTTAAGAAGAGAATCTTGCACCTTTACAGAAAGCAAAACATATTTCAAAAAATAATAGCAATATTTCAGATAAAAGAGTAGTGCCAGGATCTGAAGATATTATTACTAAAATCTAATTACCCTGAAGAATATATTGCATTCATTAAGATCAACTAAGCAAGAATAAAAGGCCATGGAAAAAATTACAAAACAAGAAAGAACTAACTGAAATCAAATGTTTCATTCTCAAAATAAAAATTTTCAGTAGAAATGAAGTTATGGAGTGTAAGAGAAAGTATAAGTGAAACAGAGGATTAATATAGGAAGACTAACAAACAACTAAGAGTTCCAGCAAAAGAGAACAGATAAAAATGTAAAATATATTTCTCAGACACAAGACTACAAAATCAAATTACCTAGTGAGTGGTAACTTGACTTAAAAAGGAAAAAAAAAAAAACTAGCATCTAGTCTTATTATAGTGAAATTTCAGAAAACCAAGAATCATAAAAGGAAAGAGAATTAGATTGGTTTCAGACTCACTATTAGCATCATTGAATGCTAGAACACAGCAGATCAATTCTTTCAAAGTTCTCAGACAAAATTTTTTCAATTTGGAATTTCATCTTTGGTCAAAATTTAGATTAGTAAAAATTGCATATTTTCTTAAGAAGTTGTATAAGAGGGGCACCTGAGTGCTCAGCTGGTTAAGCGGCTACCTTTGGCTCAGGTCATGATCCTGGGGTCCTGGGATCAAGCCCCATGTCCGGCTCCCTGCTCAGTGGAGAGTCGGCTTCTCCCTCTCCCTCTGCCTGCCACTCTGCCTACTTGTGCTCTCTCTCTATCTCTCTGCCAAATAAGTAAATAAAATCTTAAAAAAAAAAAAAAAAGAAGTTATGTAAGAAAGTACATTAGCAAAATGAAAATGAACCCCAGTAAAAAGGAAACAAAATATCCACCCAAGAAAGTGGCAAATGGAAATATCAGGATGACATCTGGGCTGCAGACCTAGAGAGTAACCATGAGTAACCACTCCTGACAGGGCTGGAAGAAAGATCTCCAGGAAAATGCTGAAACCAGAGTGTGTGGAGAACAGATTTCACTAAATAAATAATATGACATGATTGAGAGTTAAGAAAAACTTTAGGACATAATAAAGGAACAGAACAAGAGGAAATACAAACGCAAAAAGCAACTTTAAAAAAAAATGAAAATTGCATTGGAAAGTCAGTGTCCAAATATAAAAAACCAATTGTCATTAGAACAGAAAATCAGGGGTCTTCAAAAGAAAAATGTAATGTACTCCAGGCAATAGACATAATAAATATTAGAAGTACAGAAAATAAGTATACATTTCTTCTTCCTACAGGAAACTAGAAAGGTAATTACAGATTTAAGTGGAAAATCTATGCCAAAAACAAACAAACAAACAGCATGCTAATGCTTCTTTTTTTCTAAAAAGAAAACTAATACCTGGCTCAATTTGGAGTATTCACTGGGGTGTGAAAACAGGACCCTATGTGTGGACATTCTATTTTGAGTAGCCCCAAAGCTTTGAAATAAAGAAAAAAAAATACGTATTCACAAAACACGGTATGGCTCTATTAAAAAAAATATATTTACATCATGATAGCAATGTAAGTGGAGTTCACTAATGTTCAATTTTTATAAACAACCTAGAGACAGAGCACAAAAGATTTAAAAACTGGTTGCAGATTAGAATGCAAATGTTACCAATCTTAAAAAAATATAAAATCACTGCTGACAGATTTTAGGAAATGGAAGGGAGAATGAGAGGTAAAAGAATGAAGAGGAGCTGTAATAGTGTGATCTTACAAAGGAAATACACGAGATACTCCATTTCATGAAGCTAAACATAAAGGTTAAAGTATTGAATCAGCTACTCTAAGTATTTTATTCCATTTACAAGGAAAACTAGATAGTGATATAACTATATCAAGAGAGGAACAAGAAGGTTAAAATAGTAAATGATCTAAATTTTCAACCAACATATCAGGAAGTCAATAGATAACATCCGAAGCTGGTAAATCAAAATATAAAATATGGGAATATTAGTAAGAAATGAGAGTTAACTACAAAAAGAAGCACAAATACAAATATTTAAAGATAAATGTCTCTCAAAGGCAAAATTTGAGGTAGCTAAAAGGAGTATAGGGTATTTATAAGCTCTTCTGTACAATTCATTTTTTTCTTTTTTTTTAACCCATGAGTAAGTAAAACACTCAAAAATATTTAATAGCTGGGCACCTGGGTGGCTCAGTTGGTTAAGCGACTGCCTTCGGTTCAGGTCATGATCCCAGGGTCCTAGGATCGAGTCCCGCATCGGGCTCCCTGCTCTGCGGGGAGCCTGCTTCTCCCTCTCCCACTCCCCCTGCTTGTGTTCCCTCTCTCGCTGTGTCTCTCTCTGTCAAATAAATAAATAAAATCTTAAAAAAAAAAAAATTTAACAGCAGAAAACCCAAACGCCCGGCATAACAGCAAACTTGAAAAACAGAAGCACAAAGGAAGTTGGAAAAATACATTGGACCTCTTCCTAAAAACCCCTCAGACCACATCCTGAAAATCTCCTAAAATGAGTTGGGATCATCCTTCAGGGGTGTCAGTTCTTGCAAAAGCAGAGGATGCTCTTGATACAATAGTGTGTGTGTGTGTGTGTGTGTGTGTGTGGCATACACATGTATATGCATGTTTAACAGTGTATGCATAATGTGCAAAACTATAATATATTTTATAATTTGTATGTTATGTTTATACATAAAATAATATGCCTCTGAAGCCAACTAAATGTACATACTTAATATACATATTATATAATATAGTTAGATAAAATAATCCCATACTTGTGGGGACTACTGGTATGTAAGGGTATATTTCCAACTAAGTTTTATATTCTTTACAGAGGAGCTTATTTCTAAAATAGAAATTATTTGAAAAATTAAAATGAGATCATATATGCTAAGCATGTAATTCAGTCCTGGGCACATACTACAAACTATTAAAATATTACTTATTCCTTCTTATCTATGCTCAGTAATAGTCCACAGGACAGCTCTGAATTACCAAATAATCTAATTTCAGAGAAACAAAACATAATGCACAATTTATAGATTACTGTGGCATTTCCCTCTGTGTCAATATAACCACAAAAAGTATTATTTGAACTTGTGTTTCATAATATAATGTAATAATTATAATTAACACTCAAATGAATAATTTCCTTCAAATTATTTTAATAATTTAAAATAGATACATGCACTATAAGAAATCCAAGAAATCAAATTTTAATTTGATATCATGTCTGATTTACCAATGCATTCTTCTAAAACAGATGAAGCACTGAAAATCAAAATTAAAATAATACTATCAAATTTATTTAAATAATAAGAAATTTTACTGCTCTACATCATGTCTTTTTACCAATTCCTAGCCATTTAACAATTGAACAATGAATTTCAAAGTTCACTCTTTGTTAAAAAGAAAAAAAAAAAACCACTACATTGGAAAGAAAGATCTTTGATTTAAATAAGAACCAAGTATACCTTTACTCACATGAAAACACATTAAGTGAAAAAGGTGTTTCCAAATTAGGCATGATATATATGGTCCCATTTTTGCAAAACCAAAATAAGCAATGCATATGCTTAACTGTGCAATAATTGTGTATCTTTTTAAAGATTTTATTTATTTGACAGAGAGAGAGAGACAGAGAGCACAAGCTGGGGGACATGGCAGAGGGAGAAGGAGAAGCAGACTCCCTGCTGAGCAGGGAGCCCGATGTGGGGCTCAATTCCAGGACCCTGAGAACATGACCTGAGCTGAAGGCAGTCACCTAACTGACTGAGCCACCCAGGTGCCCCAATAATTGTGTATTTTTAACACATATATTGCCACCTAAATAAAGAATTAACTATTTGCTCAAATGATAATAATAACTACTTCAGAGCCTCATCACACAAAGATCTGGCCCTTAATGTATTCTGAGAATCTGTCTAAACAGAAGTATATGGCTCACAGACAATTCATGGGTATGTGACAAAATTAGGCTATATTCCAAGTCTCCCCCTCTACTACAGACTAGTCCTTTGGAAATATAACTTATTCAGAATCCTGAAAGGACTTAAAGTCTCTCCCACTTCCTTTCCCCTCACTACCGCCCTGCTTCCCCATTAAGTAAGGGGCTTCTGGTACTGATGTTTTCGGACAACTTTAGGACAACAAACTCACTACGTATGATGTTCTGCTCATCCATGTGGCCACTTGAGATGTGTGCCCCTTCTGGCCTTCTATTCTCCTTCTCTTCACCTCATCATCCTCTTTCATGTTTGATCAACCTTCTCACTGCATCTTCTGGTCATTCCTATTTTGTGGTTAACAAACTCTATGTCCTCAACAACTTCACAAAGCACTGCCTTTAGTTTTCTGCCATAATTGGAACGAGTCCCCCAACCCATAGGCCCTCCTCTCTCATAGCAATGGAGGCCCTTTATTTCATCATACCACAAAGATTCTGAGGTTTCTCTATTACCCTGATCTCCAGTCCCATGTACATAACAGTCAACTAGGCAGCTTTACTCAGATGTTTCACAGACACCCAAATTTCATCATGTCACAAACCAACTAATATTCTTTCTTCCAAAATCCTCCCTGCCTCCTGCTCTTCTTTTCCAGTGAATGAGAACACTGTTAATTCTGCTACCTAAGCCAAAATATTTGGAATTTCCTCTCTTGTTCTCACACACCAACTACATAAGTAATCCAACCAAGAAGACCCACAGTTTGCCTCCTAAGTATCAAATCTGTCAACTCCTCTACCTACACTGTTACTTTTTTTAGCCAAACTGTACCCATCTCTTACCTAGAAACTGCATTTATCCCTGACCTAGCATCACTGCTTCCAGATTTGCTCCACTTTAACTTAATTTTTATGAGCTAAAAAATGATCTTTTCAGATACAAAGTTCCTAAGCACAGCCTCTTCAGTAGGAGTCTGAGGGGTTATCTTGGGATAAAGTGTTAACTGTTCAGCATGGCTTCAAAAGGCCTCCATGGCCTGGCCAAGGTCAGCTGTGGACATTGCATGCTCTTTGCATGCTTTCCTAGCTACACTGAAAAGTTTGGGGCTGACCTCTAGGTCTTAGCATATGCTACCAGAATTTCTCCTCTTCTTTACCTAGCTTGCTCTATTAATCCCCCAGGCCTCAGCCTAGTTGTCACTTAATGCAGAAAACCTTCCAGGATCCCTCAAATGTAGATGACTTGTATGCTTCTCTGTGCTCCTTTAACATTACTCTAATTTCTTCATCCAAGAAATTTCAATAATTGCCTTGTAATTATTTCCCTCTCAATTGCTAGATTCTAAGACTTAGAATATATGCCAAATACAGGCAGGAACTGTGTTTGATTTATTCACTGCTATGCCAAAGTCAACCAGCACACAGTATGTCTTCAAAACAAATTAGTAATCTGAAAAAATCCCAAAATATATGGAGGTTAAACAACACACTTCTACATAATGCATGAGTCAAAGAAGAAATATCAAGAGAATTTTTAAAATATTTTAAACTAAATGAAATTTGAAAATACCTTATCGAAGTTTGTAGGATGTAGTGAAAGGAATGCTTAGAAAGAAATAATAGCATTAAATGCATATATTAAAAAGAAAAAGAATTAAAATGAATCACCTAAACTTCCTTCGAAAACTAGAAAAAAAAAGAGCAAACTAAATCCCACATAAGCAGAAGAAGTAAGAATTAGAGCACTGAAATTAAAAAAAAAAAAAGGAAATCAATAGAGAAAACCAAAAATTGGTTCTTTTAAAAGATGAATAATGATGATAAGTCTTTAATAAGCTAAGAAAAAAACAAGAGAGGACACAATTACTAAATGAAATGAAACAGGACATCATTACAGATCCCATGGACATTAAAAAGGTAATACAAATTAATACAAACAACTCTGTGCTCAACAAATAGAAAACCTAGATGAAATAAAACAATTCCTTGAAAGACATAATCTGCCAAACTGACACAAAAACATCAATTTGAATAGGCCTATATGTATTAAATAAATCAAATCAATAATTAATAATATTCCAAAACAGAAAGCAGCACAATCAGATGGGTTCCACCGGTAAACTCTTCCAAACACTTAAGGAAGAAATTATAACATTTTTTTTTTTTTATAATTGATCTTTAGCTTTAATGCAACACCATTCAAAACTCAGGCAAGGTATTTTGTAGTTATTGAAAAACTAATTCCAAAATTAATACAGAGAAGCAAAAGACCCAGAATAGCAAACACAACATTGAAGAGAAACAACAAAGTTGGAAGACTGATACTACCTAACTTCAACACTTACTGTAAAGCTACAATAATCAAAATAGTATGGTATTCACAAAAGAAACAAATAGATCAATACACACACATAAATGCAGCCAACTCATCTTTGACAAAGGAGCAAAGGCAATACCATGGAGTAACGACAATCTTTTCAACAAATGGTGCTAAGACAACTGGACATCCACGTGCAAAAAACAAAACAAAACAAAAAAAGAATCTATACATAGACACTGTACCCTTCACACAAATTAATTCAAAATGGTTCATAGTAGACCTAAATGTAAAATGCAAGACTATAAAACTCCTGAAAGATAACAAAAGAAAAAACCTAGATGATCTTGGGTATGGCCATGCTTTTTCAGACACAAGAAAGGTATGATCCATGAAAAAAAGGCTTGATTTCATTAAAATTAAAAACTTCTGCTCTGCAAAAGACAATGTGAAGAGAATAAGAAGATAAGCCACAGACTGAGGAAAAATATTTGCAAAACACACATCTGATAAAAAAAAACTGTTCTCCAAAATATACAAAGAACTCTTAAAACTCAACAATAAGAAAACAAACAACCCAATTAAATAAACCTATGACATTAACAGATCCCTCACAAAATAACATATACAGATGGCAAATAAGCATATGAAAACATATGCCATATGTCATCGGGAAAAAGCAAATTAAAACAATGAGATACCACTATGCACTACTTAGAATGGCCAAAATCCAGAACACTGACATCACCAAATGCTGATGGAGCAACAGGAACTCTTATTCTATGCTGGTAGAAATGCAAAATGGTATAGCCATTTTGGAAAATATTTTAGCAGTTTCTTAGAAAAATAAATACACTCTTACCATGCAATCCAACAGTCATGACCTTGATATTTACCCAAAGGAAGTGAAAACTTATGTCACACAAAGCCTGCAAATGAATGTTTATAACAATTTTATTAATAATTGCCAAAATTTGGAAGTAACCAAGATGTCCCTCCATGGATGAATGGATAAATAAACTCTAATATATACAGAAAATGGAGTATTATTCAGCACTAGGAATAAATGAGCTATCAAGCTATGGAAAGACATGAAGGAACCTTAAATGGATATTATTAAGTGAAAGAAGCCAATTAAAAAAGGCTACATACTGTATGATTGCAACTACATGACATTCTGGAAAAGGAAAAACTATAGAGACTGTAAAAAGGCCAGTGGTGGCCAGGGGTTTGGGGAGGGAGGAATAAATAGGTGGAGCACAAAGATTTTTTTATGGCAGTAAAAATACTATGTATGATACTATGATGATAGATACATGTCATTATACATTTGTCAAACCTATATAATATACAAGACCAAGAGTAAACCATAACGTAACTACAGACTTGGCCAATTATGATATGTCAATGTAGGTTCACTGGTTTTAACAAACATACCACTCACATTGAGGATGATGGATAATGGGAGAGCGTACACATGTGTTGTGACAGGAAATACATGGCAAAGCTGTGTACCTTTCTTTCAATTTTTCTGTGAACCTAAAATTTTGCCAAAAAAAGTCTTAAAAGGTATTTAATATTAAAAAATTGTCTTATAGCCATTAAATAAATGCCAAATTTTCTTAGTGAAAATGCTAATTTATAACTTAATTTTCTATCTGATAAGTAGATGTTACCTAAATATTAAATTTGGTGTTTTATTTATCTAATATTTTATTATGATATAATTTATTAAATTATTAAGATAAATAATTAAATTAAGATAATTTATATGCTAAAAACTAAAATCCAATGCTTTGAATTATTTTAGTTCATAAAATTAACTCATAAGTTACCTAAATGTAAATGATAAACATTAATATATGCTTAAATAAAATATTTTGATACTCCATTACCTTTCACATAGTACATATGAACTTACATGCCAAAGCCGGCAGTTTAGAATCAAGAAAATAAAATTATTTTTCTTCCTGAGTATAAAAACCATTTGACCTAACATGTGAAATCCTCAAAACCAAGATTCTTCCATTCTTCCCCATTCCTACCCACTAACTCCCACATGCATGTATTGAATAAACCTCCAATGAGAGATGAAATAATAAAGTAACTGCATGCAGCTTATAAACCTATTCTTCTACTACTAAGCCTCCACTATCTGATTCATGAGAAAAAGTTTAAAAAAACTGGAAATAGAAAATTACTGAAAAATGTTGAGAAAATGGTATCTATAATCTACTATATGCTAATACACAAAATATACTAATACTATATACCCGATAGACTAATCCACTATTCTTTTGCCATTAGTTGAAAGAAGTTGAACATAAGGCAAGCTGCCTTTTGATTACCTATAATTTTATTTCACATTATGCCTCTTGTTAGCCAAATTTAAAGCTCCTTTTTGACATTACTTAAACACTTACAGACCCTAAACTAAATAGATGTACTTCCCAAAGTCATCTTTTTTTCTCCTCTCATCCTTTCTAGGACAACTCTAATGAAAAGATGAGATTATCCATGGAATACAAAATATAAAGCATTTAAATTTGTTATTATTTTACTTCACAGATCAAAAATAGATTACCATTTACTTATATTCTCTCAAAAGACCTATCAAAAAAAAGAATCATAATTACTAAAATTAAATACTGCACTTTTGATTGCAGCAATATACGATTACATACTTTGGGAAAATTTTTTCCACTAAAACACAACTAAAACCTAAGTAAAACATAATTTTATTACATTGTTGCACTCAACATGAGCTAAGGCAAAAATCAGGAAAAACAGCTTATATATATATATATATATATAAGCTATTAGCAGCAAACATGTAAAAGATGGGTTGCTATGACGACAAATGCCAAAACCAGAACTGCAATCCTGAGACTAAGCTTGAGGACCAACATAAGACAGAGAAGTAGAATCTTAGTAACATTTAAAGAAAAAAAAAGTATACACACAAGTGCAAGCAACAAGGAGCTAGCAATAATTATCAAGAATAGTCTTTAAAAAACCAAATGTAGCCTTCAGAAGTATAAAACTAAAACATATAAAAACACAAGGACAGATTTTTAAAGAAATTCAACATATATAGAGAGAAAGCTAGAAGAATGAAGAAATTTCTGAGAATGCAGCACAGGGAGATAAGGAAATAGAAAATTTGAAGAAGTTAAGAAATATGGAGGACAGAATGAGACAGCATAACCTATATCTAATTGCAGCACTGGATAGAACAAATTTTTTTATAAATGCAGGAAAGGCAATATTTAACTGCAATAATGAGTAGAATATTTAAGATATGACAAAAGACATGCTACCCAAATACAGGAATCATAACATATTCCATGGGAAAATCAAATAATAGTATACCTATTATGAACAAACTACTGGACAAAAAAGACAAAGTAGAAACCTTAACAGCAGTCAGAAAAATGAAATAAATTTGTAAATATATCTACATAAGCATTATCTTTAGAAATTGCCTTTATAAAATAACAAGAACATTGTCTATTTTGTTATGTTAAAAAAAAACAGAACTAAATGCCAGACCAAAAATATATGTAAATTGGGAATGTTTCATTCAGAGTTAAAGAGTTTGAAGATCTTAGCATTATTCAAGTAATTAATTTTAGATTGTATTACATATGCATGTTAAACTTTTAAGGGTCAACAGCAAAAAAAAAAAAAAAAGGAAAAATACATGGTAAAAAAATCAATGTATTTTAAAGCAAGGAATAAGAAATAAAAGTATGAAAAGATGAATGTAACACACAAAAAAAGATGGTAGGTGATATATCAATAATCACAAAAGGTATAAAACAAATAAATGTAAATGAGCAAAATTACCAGATAAATAAAAGAGATTATCATCTATATGTTATTTTTCACTAGAGACAACAACTAAACATAACACAAAAATGTTGAAAATAAAGGAATGAAAAGATGTACCTAGTAAATACTAATCAAAGAAAGAAGTAGCTATGTAATAGAAAACAGACCACAAGACAAAGTATTACTAGAAAAAGAAAAATTTGAGGTAAAGAAAAAATATGTACAATAAAATACATATACAAAGTACAGTAAAATAAGTTTTTATTTTTTTAAAGAGGCTTTTTAAAGAGAATTTCTTCATGTTTCACTTTCAAAACAAATTCTAGAACAAATACTTACTTATAATCTTTGACCCAATAATGTCAATTCTTTAAGCTTGTCCCAAGGAAATAATCAAAGATATGAACAGAGTTTTATTTACAAAGATGGCTTCATGGGATTATTTGAAATCAAAACAATGTTAAGAACCAAAATGAGTAGATACTAGGAGATAAATATGTTATGAAATATACAAATAATGAAGCATTATAAGACATCAAATCTAGTTTTCCGAAGAATATCTAGTCATGAGAAATGCTTATGCTATGTAAAAAATGAATGTACAAGACTGTATATAAAATGTGTCAAATATATTAGGATTTTTACTGGAAAAAACTATATAAAATGTTACTCCAATTTCATTTACTTAAATATATACTTTATATATGTGTATAAATATATGCATTAAAATACCAGGAGGAAATAAATATAGTATTGATTATTAAAGTTGATTTAAAATAAAAATACAGATTTCTATCTCCAAAAGATTGAGATCATATCATGTATATTTTCTGACCACAATGCCATAAAACATGAAGTCAACCACAAGAAAAAAATTGGAAAGACCACAAACACATGGAGGTTAAACAACATACTACTAAACAATGAATAGGTTAACTAAGAAATCAAAGAGGAAATTAAAAAATAGATGGAAAGAAATGAAAAATGAAAACACAATGGTCCAAAACCTTTGGATGCAGCAAAAGCAGTCCTAAGAGGGAACTACATAGCAATACCTTAAGCCTACCTTAAGAAGCAAGAAAGGGGCACCTGGGTGGCTCAGTCGTTAAGCGTCTGCCTTCCGCTCAGGTCATGATCCCAGGGTCCTGGGATCGAGCCCCGCATCGGGCTCCCTGCTTCGCGGGAAGCCTGCTTCTCTCTCTCCCACTCCCCCTGCTTGTGTTCCCTCTCTCACTGTGTCTCTCTCTGTCAAATAAATAAATAAAATCTTTAAAAAAAAAAAAAGAAGCAAGAAAAATCTTAAACAAACGACCTAACCTTACACCTAAAGAAGCTAGAAAAAGAACAACGAACAAAGCCTAATGGCAGTAGAAGAAGGGAAAAAACAAAGATTAGGGCAGAAATAAATGATATGGAAACAAACAAACAAAACCAATAGAACAGATCGATGAAACCAGGTGCTGGTTCTTTGAAAAAATTAATGAAATTGATCAACCCCTAGCCACATTTATCATAAATAAAAAAGACCCAGATAAATAAAATTACAAATAAGAGAGGAGAAATATCAACCAACACCATAGAAATACAAAAAATTATTAAGAGAAAATTAAGAAAAACTATATGCTAACAAATTGGATAACCTGGAAGAATGGATACATTCCTAGAAATATATAAAACTACGAAAACTGAAACAGGAAGAAATAGAAAATTTGAACAGACTGATAACCAACAAAGAAATTGAAACAGTAATCAAAAATCTCCGAACAAACAAAAGTTCAGAGCCAGATGGCTTCAAAGTAGAATTCTACCAAACACTTAAAAGAGTTAATACCTATTCTTCTCAAATTATTTAAAAAAACTAGAAAAGGATGGAAAACTTCCAAATTCATTCTATGAGGCCAGCATTACCTGATACCAAAACCAGATAAAGACTCCACTAAAAAAGAGAACTACAGGCCCATATTCCTGATGAACACGGATGCAAAAAATCTCAATAAAATAGGAGCAAACCTGGGTGGCTCAGTCATTAAGCATTTGCCTTCAGCTCTGGTCATGATCCTGGGGTCCTGGGATCTAGCCTCGCATTGGGCTCCCTGCTCAGCAGGAAACCTGCTTCTCCCTCTCCCACTTCCCCTGCTTGTGTTCCCTCTCTTGCTGTGTCTCTCTGTCAAATAAATAAATAAAATCTTAAAAAAAAAAAAAAAAAAACAGTAGCAAACCATATCCAACAATACATTAAAAGAATCATTCTTGGGGCGCCTGGGTGGCTCAGTCGTTAAGCGTCTGCCTTCGGCTCAGGTCATGATCCCAGGGTCCTGGGATCGAGCCCCGCATCGGGCTCCCTGCTCGGCGGGAAGCCTGCTTCTCCCTCTCCCACTCCCCCTGCTTGTGTTCTCTCTCTCGCTGTGTCTCTCTCTGTCAAATAAATAAAATCTTTAAAAAAAAAAAAAAAAAAGAATCATTCTCCACAAACGAGTGGAATTTATTCCAGGGATGCAAGGGTTGTTCAATATTTGCAAATCAATCCACGCAACAAACCACATTAATAAAAGAAAGGATAAGAGCCATATGTTCCTTTCAATAGATGCAGAGAAAGCGTTTGACCAAGTACAATATCCATTCATGATAAAAAAAAAAAACAAAACAAAAACACAACCTCAACAAAGTACGATTAGAGGGAGCATACCTCAACATAACGGAGGCCATATATGAAAAAACCACAGCTAATATCATCCTCAATGAGGAAAAACTGAGAACTTTTCCTCTATGGTCAGGAACGAGACAGGGATGTCCACTCTCACCATCATTATTTAACGTAGCACTGGAAGTCTTAGCCACAGAAATCAAACCAAAGAAAGAAATAAAAAGCATACAAATTGGCAAGGAAGAAGTCAAACTTTCACTATTTGCAGATGACATGATACTCTATATAGAAAACCCCAAAGACTCCACCAAAAAACTGATAGAACTGATAACCAAATTCAGGAAAGACACAGAACACAAAATCAACATAAGAAATCATTTGCAATTCTATACACCAATAATGAAGCATCAGAAAGAGAAATCAAGGAATCAATCCCATTTACAATTGCATTAAATCATAAGATACCTAGGAATAAACCTAACCAAAGAGGTGAAAGACCTGTACTCTAAAAACTATAAAACACTGATGAAAGAAATTAAAGAAGACACAAAGAAATGGGAAAACATTCTATGCTCATGGATTGGATGAACAAATATTGTTAAAATGTCTATACTACCCAAAGCAATCTATACATTTAATGAAATCCTTATCAAAATAGCAACAACATTTTTCACAAAGCTAGAACAAACAATCCTAAAATTTGTATGGAATCACAAAAGACCCCAAATAGCCAAAGCAACCTTGAAAAAGAAAAGCAAAGCTGGAGGCTTCACAATTCCTGGACTTCAAGTTCTATTATAAAGCTGTAGTGAACAGAACAGTATGGTACTGGCACAAAAACAGACACACAGATCTATAGAACAGAATAGAAAACCCAGAAAGGAACCCAAAACTATGGTCAACTGAACTTCAAAAAAGTAGGAAAGAATATCCAATGGAAAAAATACAGTCTCTTCAACAACTGGTGTTAAGATAATTGGACAGCAACATGCAAAAGAATGAAACTGGACCACATCCTACACCATACACAAAAATAAATCTGAGATGGATGAAAAACTACTGTGAGACCTGAAACCATAAAAATCCTAGAGGAGAACACAGGCAGTAACCTCTTTGATATCGGCCATAGCAACTTCCTTCTAGATATGTCTCCTGAGGCAAGGGAAACAAAAGCAAAAATACACTATTGGGACTTCATCAAAATAAAAAGCTTCTGCACAACAAAGGAAACAATCAGCAAAAGTAAAAGGAAACCTACAGAATGGGAGAAGATATTTGCAAATGACGTATCTAATAAATGATTAGTATCCAAAATATATAAAGAACTTATAAAAGGCAACATCCAAAAACTGAATAATCCAATTAAAAATGGGAAGAAGGGGCACCTGGGTGGCTCAATCAGTTAAGCATCTGCCTTCAGCTCAGGCATGATCCTGGGGTCTTGGGATTGAGCCCCTCATTGGGCTCCCTGCTCAGCAGGAAGCCTGCTTCCTCTTCTCCCTCTACCCCTCCCCCATTCATGTTCTCTCTCCCTCTCCCCCCCAAATAAATAAAATATTTTTAAAAAATAAATAAAAATGGGGAGAAGACATGAATAGACATTTTTCTAAAGACATACAGATGGCCAACAAACACATGAAGCTACGTTCAACATCCCTCATCAGGGAAATACAAATCAAAACTACAAGATAAAACCTCACACCAGTCAGAATGGCTAAAATTAATAACATAAGAAGTAACAGGTGTTGGCGAGGATTGTAGAAAGGGGAATGCTCTTATACTGTTGGTAGGAATGCAAACTGGTGTAGTCACTCTGGAAAACAGTATGGAGTTTCCTCAAAAAGTTAAAAATAGGACTACCCTACAATCTAGCAATCACACTACTAAGTATTTACCCAGTGAACACAAAAATACTAATTCAAAGAGATACATGCACTCTGATGTTTATAGCAGTGTTATCAACAACAGCCAAATTATGGAAAGAGCTCAAATACCCATCAACTGATGAATGGATAAAGAAAAATGTATATATATATGTGTGTGTGTATGTGTGTATATATATAGTATTACTCAGCCATAAAAAGAATAAAACCTTGCCAGTTGCAATGACATGGATGGAGGTAGAAAATATTATGCTAAGCAAAATAAGTCAGAGAAAGACAAATGATTTCACTCATATGTGGAATTTAGGAAACAAATGATCACACTGGGAAAAAGAGAGAGGAAAACCAAGAAACAGACTCTTAACTAATAAAGAACAAACAGATGGTTTTACCAGAGGGGAGGCTGGTGCGGAGATGAGTGAAATAAATGATGGGGCATAAGGAGTACACTTGTGATGAGCACCAGATGTTGTATGCAAGTGTTGGATCACTAAATTCTACACCTGAAACTAATGTTACACTGCATGTTAACTAGAATTTAAATTAAAATATATGAATAAATAAATAGGAAATAGTCCCCACCTCATTCAATTATACTAAAGTTATAAGTAGACAGTGACTAAAAGGAGAAATTAAAGGCCAATTTTATTCATAAAATAGAAGTAAGCATCCTTAAAAAAACAGTGAATTAGATCCAATGATATATGAATCAGATAACATATAATGAATAAGTTCAGTTTTATCCCAAGAGCGAAAGAGAATGCTTACATTAGAAATTCTGTTACTTATCACATTAAAATATTAATGGAGAAAATCATCTCAAAAGCAGAAAATTCAATATTCATTCATAATAAAATAAATTTTAACACATGAACATGATAAAAAAATTACCATTCATTTATTTTTACCAAAATTAACACTAACTCATGATAAAGCACAAATAAACAAACTTAGCAAACATGGAAGTAAAGGTTAACATTTTTAGCCTGATAAAGAATATCTACCAAAGGCTTATAATTAATATTATTTGCTCATGTTGAAACATCAGATTCATTCCTTTTAAAATCAAGAACAGAAAAAGAATGCCTACTCCAACTACTTTTATTCAACATCTTTCTAGAGGTCTTAGACCATGCACAAAGATAAATATACATAAAATTTTGCAGGTTTGGAAAAGGAAAATCACAACCATCATTATTCATAGATGATATCATTTTAAACAATAATAAAAAAAAAACAGAGACAAACTTTTGAAAGGGAAACTTTAGCAAGGTCACTGTATTTAAGTTCAACTTAGAGTAATCACTTTTATGTCTACAGCATGTCTAACAGCAAGTAACATTTTTTTTTCATTTATACATTCATTCAAATACAAATATTTATGGATACTTACTATTTGCCAGTCATGCTTTTGGCACTGGGAATGTATCAGTAAATAAAACATAAATATCCCTGCTTTTATGGAGCTTACATTCTAGATGAGAAGAGGTACAATAAGCAAGTTAATAATAAGTAAAACACAGATATGTAAGAGAAAGATACGTAAGACATGTATGGAGGGGGGGAAAAGCAGGAAAGAGAATGAGAAAGGAAAACACAGATACGTAAGAGAAAAATATGTAAGACATGTATGGAGGGGGAAAAAGGCAGGAAAGAGACTGAGAAAGGATTAGGGAATGGGGGGCAGCATTAAAATTTAGATGAGTGAAATGTAGATTGGGTGGCTATAGAACTCTCTTTATAAGGAGATATTTTATTAAAGAGTTAAAGGAAATGAGGGGATGAGCCATTTGGATGTCTGAGGGAAGAACGCAGGCAGAGGAAACCTCAAGTAAAAATCATAAAGGCAGGTGCATGTGTAGAGTGTTCTACAAACAGGTAAGTGGCTAGAGTGGCCACAGTTGAGTAAAAGATGGAAGAATAGCAGGAAATGAGGTCAGAGAGTTAAAACAAGGCCACATCATGTAAAGCATCAGAGGCCATAACAATTTCACTTATGATAGAATGCCACTAGAAAATATTAAGCAGAGAAATGTTATGGACAGACTTACGTTTTAAGAGAATCACTCTGGCTGCTATGTTCAAAGGAAAACAAAGACAAAGCAGAGAGCCAGTTAAAACACTATTACAATAATCCAAACTAGAGATGATGAAAACAAAAACTAAAGAACAGAGAGCATTATAGTGTTCGTAGCAAGGAAAGATGGAAGTGTGGATATTTTTCAAAGATAGACCCAAAACAGGGGCGCCTGGGTGACTCAGTCATTAAGCATCTGCCCTCAGCTCAGGTCATGATCCCAGGGTCCTGGGATCGAGCCCCACACTGAGCTCCTTGCTCAGCAGAAAGCCTGCTTCTCCCTCTCCAACTCCCCCTGCTTGTGTTCTTGCTCTCGCTATCTCTCTCTGTTAAATAAATAAATAACATCTTAAAAAATAGACTCAAAATAATTTCTTTTCATATCTGATGTCAAATGTGAGAGAGAAATGACTCAAGGATAACTCCAGAGTTTTCTGGCTAAGTAATTAGAGGAATGGAGTTTCCACTAATTAAGATGGAGAAAACTCCAGAAGACAGAACTTCAGTAGAGAATTGATACCTAACTGCACGTGTCAAATATGCAGTTGGATATACAAAACTAGAGTTCAGAAAGAGATATCAGTATAAGATGTGAATTAAGGAGCTGTTAACATATAGGTAATATAAAACCATGAGACTGGATGAGATCACCTACGGATGGTGACAGCAAACAGAAGAGACCCTAGAACTAAGCTCTGGAACACCTCAACATGCAGGAGTTAGGGAGATGAGGTTCAAACAGCAAAAGAAATGAAAAATTATGGCACCTATCTCCAATAGCAAGGCCTAGGAAATAACCAGAAAGTGAATGACTGAGAATGGAATAGGATCACTAAAGCAGAGACTGTCAAGGAACTGAAAGTCCAGAGTCATGAAGAATTATAAATCATGAAAAATTATAGCAGAAATCATTTTTAAGAAAGTGACAGTGTCATAGGGATTTTTTTTAATTTACCAAAAAAAAAAAAAAATGACCTGAGAAGTGCCTGTATTAAAAGTTATAGTGAGTAGGATAATCTGATGATACGAGAATCAAGGCAGATTGTATTGATGAAGGAAAGAGGAGATTTGAAAGCAGAAGTGAGAAGCACAGGCGACATTTATCTCAACTCCACATCCAATGTTATGGTTGAGTGGAGAGAAAACAGTTACCCTTAAGAATGCTACAGGACAGGGTAAGCTGGAATTGGCTCATACTGGCTTATTCTTTTTAAAGATTTATTTATTCATTTGAGATAGAGAGAGAGAGAGAGAGAGAGAGAGAGAACATGAGCGGGAGAGGCAGAGGGAGAGGGAGAAAGAGAATCCCAAGCAGACTCCTGCTGAGCGTGGAGCCTGTTGTGGGGCTCGATTCCAGGACCTGAGATCATGACCTGAGCCCAAACCAAGAGTCAGACACTTAACCAACTGCCCACCCAGGCGCCCCTAGCTCACACTGGCTTATAATTGCTGACTGTGGACATCAATTTCCAACTCCACATTTGGCAAATTATGATGGAAGATGAATGACTTTGATGTATTTATAACACAGAAACTGGAAAAAACAACAAATCAAGGGTTTTGTTTGTTTGTTTCTTCTTCCAAAGAGTTGACAAATATTTACTAGTACCTACCGGCTGCAGGAGAAACTGTTAACTAGGGAAACTCTAGATTTCCATTATCACAAAAGGGGAAGGTAACATTCACAGTAGAAGTTAAAAATACAGAGGATTTTGCTGACCAGTAATCTTGAGTTGCAAAGAGTACAGAGAAAAAGTTTCAGGAGTCAGGAGAAATAAGGAGAGATTGGGTCAGAAAAAGTGATATAAGGAAATGTAGGGAAAATTATAATTCTGGAGCAGATGAACTGGGAGTCCTGAACTCCTTATAAACACTAAAAAGAACACAGATACAAGGTATGAGTGTTGAAGAAAGACAGGATTAAGGATGAGCAGGCCAGGAACATGTGTTGTTCAGAATCTCCCATTTGGCTCCTGCTGACAGAAGCATGTCCTGTAGATGGGCAGTCTTATTCTGTGTACTTGGGCACTCTGTTGTCTCCTGCCAATGGTGTCCTGCAGAGGTGTGTTCTTACTCCAAGTATGAGAGTTCCCTCTCCACTCCTGCTGATAGAGGAGGCATGGAGTTGGACAGAGTGTTGATCTTGCACTGAGCTCAGAGGCTCCTTCTTGATTTCTGTTGAAGGAGGTCTCAAAGCCGACAAAGGGACAGGTTATTTATTTTAACTACTTGTAAATATCATTTATAATAGCAAAAAATTATAAGGCACTTGGAATTACATTTAACAAAAATATGTATAAGATCTGAAGAAAGTATAAAAATGTTATTGAAAGATATTAAAGAAAATCTAAATATATGGGGAGATAAACCATGTTCATTCATGCATCAAAACACTCAGTACCATAAAGATGCTAATTATCATTACATTGATCTATAAAACCTAAGTTATTTCAACAAAAGTCCCTCAAAATTTTTTTAGAAATTTGACAAATCTATTTTAAAATGTACAGAGAATAACTAAAATGCTTCTGAAGAACATAAATGAGGTTGAGAAAACTGCTCTAAGATATATTTAAACTTATTAAAAAGTACAATAATTAAAAAGTATGGTACTTCCACAGGAGTAAACAATGAAACATAATAGAAAACAAAGCCACATATATCTAGAAACCCACGGAAACTAGTTAAATGACAGAGTTGATACTGCAGACCACTGGGGGGAAACATAACATGATAAATTGTGCTAGGACAAACAATTATCTTAATGAAACCAAAAAAAATTAGATTCCTACTTCATTCCACATTTTGAAAAAACCGATTTCAAGGTAATTAAATATTTTAAATTAGGAAGCAAAATTTTATGAAGAGATGTCCAGTCCAAACTAGACAGTATAGATTCATCTCTCCTTCTATTTTTCCCTGCAAAGTACAACTATAAACCCTGAAATAATCCAAGACAACCAAAGTGGAACTCTGAAGAGTAGAAATAAGAAGATAAACTGGTTAGAGATGCCAGGATTGGAGAAATAGTATAGCAGCAGGATATTTTATTACCTCCCACCCAGAAAAAAGAAGATGATACAGGTCCAAATCCTAACCTAGCAAAAAAAAGGTAATGTGTTCTCTGATCATGATCAAATCAAACCAGAAATCAATAGCAAAAAGACAAAAGGAAAATCTCTTAAACGCATAGAAATTATACAACACACTTCTAAATAATCCATGGGTTTAAGAGGAAGTCTCAAATGAAATAAAAAAAAAAAAAAAACTGAGGATTCTAGAGGGGAGGGGGGTGCGGGGATGGGTTAGCCTGGTGATGGGTATTAAAGAGGGCATGTACTGAATGGAGCACTGGGTGTTATATGCAAACAATGAGTCATGGAACACTACATCAAAAACTAATGATGAAATGTATGGTGATTAACATAATAAAATAAAAAACAAAATATTTAACCTGTAAAAAAAATAACACAAGAAAAAAGTCTCATAAAAATATATATATATAGAATGGAATAAAAATGAAAGTGCAACATATCAAAATATGTGAGAGGCAGCTAAGGCAGGGTGAGAGGGAAATTTATAGCACTATATGCTTACATTACAGAAGAAGAAATGTCTTGAATCACTAATCTAAGTTTCTACCTCAAGAAAGCAGAAAAAGAAGAGCATTAAGAAACTCAAAGGTAGAAGAAGAATAAAGGAAATAATAAAGATGATAGCGGGATGATTGGGAAAAGAATACAAAATTGAATATAGGAAAATAATTCAGAAAATCATGAAATAAAAAGTTTTTTTAAGAAGTTAGTAAAATTGATAAAACTCTATCTACCAAGATTGACAAAAATAAAAAAGGAGAAGACAGAAATAACCAATATCAAGAATGGAACAGAGAATATCACTACAGATCCTGTAGTCATTAAAAGTATAATAAGGGAATACTATAAAGAACTTTATGCAGAGTATAAATTTAGCAATTTAGAAAGGATCAATTCCTCGAAAAACACAAACTACCAAAATTCAATTAAAATGAAATAATCTAAGATCCTAAAACTATTAAAGAAATTGAATTTATAATTAAAAGAAATCAAGACTAGGTGGTTTCTTTTTTTAAAGGTTTTTAAATATTTTATTTACTTGAGAGAGAGAGAGAGAGGGAGGGAGAGAGAGGACGAGCAGAGGGAGGAGAGAAGGAGAGGGACAAACAGGCTGTACACTGAGCTCAGAGCCCAATGCAGGGCTCCATCTCACCACCCTGAGATCCAGAACCTGAGCCAAAATCAAGAGTGGGAGGCTTAACCGGCTGAGCCACCCAGGCGCCCCCAGATGGTTTCATTAGAGAATTCTGCCAAATATTTTTAAAATAATTAGCAACTACTCAGCGATAAAGAAAGGAAAAATCATTGATCTATACAACAGCTTGGATGAATCTCAAGGGAATTATGCTGAGTGTAAAAGTCAACCCCCAAAAGTTAAATGCCGTATGATTACATTTAAATAACAACCTTGAAATGACAAAAGTATAAAGAAGGAGAACAGATTATCGGTTGTCTAGGGTTGGGAATTAGAGGGAGTAAGGTGGAGGGAAACAAGTATGATTATAAAAGGGCAACACCAGGAAACCTTGTGGTGGCAGAATTGTCCCATATTTTGACTGTATCAATGTCAATATCCAGATTGTGATATTGTATTTTGGTTTTTCAAGATGTTACCACTGGAGGAAAACAAAGAGTGCACAAGATCTCTTTATTATTTCTTACAAGTACACAAGATTCTACAATTATCTCAAAATAAAAAGGTTAGTCTAAAAAAGTTAGAGATATTAGTGAAACACAGTAAAATTTAAATAAATTCTGTAGATTAATAGTATTGTTTAAATTTTGATTTTTTATAGATTTATTTATTTTAGAGAGAGAACATGAGTGGGAGGGACAGAGGGACAGGGAAATAGAATCTCAAGCAGACTCCATGCTGAGTTTGGAGCCTGAACCTGAAGCAGGGCTCTATATCACAACCATGAGATCACAACCTGAGCCAAAACCAAGAGTCCAATGCTTAACCGACTGCATCACCCAGGCACCCCTAAATATTGATTTCTTTATTTAAATAATTATATTGTGTTAATGAAATAGAGGGTCTATGTGTTTAGGAATATGCACTGAAATATTTGGTAAAGGGAAAAATAAATAATATGCAAATAAAAGAAAACATACAAGCACAGCATTTTGACTTTGGGATAGGAAAGGATCTCTTAAGCACTGTCAATAAGTCTTCCATAAAAGAAAGTATTAATAAATTTGACTACATTAAAATAAAGAACTTTCTGTGTTTTCTTAAATAAAATTGTATATATATAAGATATAAAGCATGACAAAATGAAGAACTATTCATTAAAAGACACTATGAAGAAATAAATATAAGTCATCATCTGGGACAAGATACCTGCATTCGTATGATTGATCAAGGAATTATTATCTAAGAAATATTGCAAATATACTTAAAAAGACCAATAACCTAATTGAAAAAGTCAAAAGTTAGGAAATGACATTTCACAGAAGCTAACATATGAATAACCCATAAATAAAAGAGAACATGTTCAATTTAACTATTAATCAGAAAAATTAAGACCCAATAGGTAACATATTTTACTATTTAGATTGACAAAAATTAAGAACATTGGCAATACCAAGTGCTGCAAAGGAAAGAGTAATAGAAACTCTGTGTGTGGGTTTGTTAACTTGTTCAACTAATTGGGAAAAGAATATGATACTATACAGTAAAATCCTCATCCCCAATAACACAGCAATTCCACTCCTATATTAGTATCCTACAGAAAATTTTGCATGCGTGCATTTGGAGATATACAAGAATATTCATGCAAGCATTGTTTATTAGAGCAAGGCTTTGGAAACAAACTGAATATGTGTTAATAACAGGACAGAAAAGTAAATATTGTGGAATGAAATGCAGCTACATATGGCAACATGGAAGAATCTTAGAAACAAATGCCAAATGAAAAACCAAGTTGCAGAAGACTAATACATAGTGTGTAACTTACATTTATGTTACTTATATATTTTTAAATATATAGTTACATATATTATATATAAATATATAATAATACATATTTATAAGCAAATATACATATATTTAAATTAAATATTACTTAAAAATTGTGGTATACTTAATCCACAAATTCACAATTTTTCATAAAGTGTTACTTTTAAATATAGATAATACAGATATTGACTGAAGTTTTCAAAATGTAAAATCCTGAGCATATTTTCATTGTAATCTCATTTTTGTATTTTCTAAATGATCCATGTTTATGCATAATTCAAAATAAATAGTATAGTTTAAAACCTGAGAATAATTAGTATTTCTTAATTGTTTTTATTCTGATTCACATTTATTTCTTTTTATGTAAACAGAACATATTTAGTGTAATAATGTAAGTATTTCTATTTATTTGATTTTCTACTCAGAATTATAAACAAGTTGTCTTAATCCTTATGTATTTAACATGGCATGGTATTATGAATAAATATTTTGATTAATATATTTCCTCAGGGATTTTTAATGAATTATTTCAACTGTTGAAGACTTTCAACATTATCAAATTATAGGCATTAAAATTCCTATTTGCACATGGTTATAGACTTTTTTTTTATTTTGTTTGTTTGTTTGTTTGTTTTATTTATTCATGAGAGTCAGAGAGAGAGATAGAGAGAGGCAGCGGCAGAGGGAGAAGCAGGCTCCCCGCCTAGCAGGGAGCCCGATGCGGGACTCGATCCCGGGACCCTGGGATCGTGACCTGAGCCGAAGGCAGACGCCCAACCATCTGAGCCACCCAGGAGCCCCGGTTATAGACTTTTTAATACCTTCCACATTTTTAAACTCTAAAGAAAATGCAAAACTGATTTCCTTTTTTAGCAACTTTATGTCTGATAAATACACTGATTTAACATCCTAATGTAAGATTCACAATTACTAGCAAAATGTCAACCAGATCCTTGATTAATGCTGGAGTCAAAATGATGCTTACGCAAAAAATAATGACTACTGTACAGCAATATTCAAGAATACTATACAAAATGCAACTAGACTCACTCTAATTAATACAAAGTATCTGCACATAATTGCGTCTAACCGCTCTTGAAGTGCACCATTAGCATGCCCAGGGTGGCATAACACAAGATGACACGCACTGTCATATCAGAGCTAAAGGAACCCTTTCTCTCCTTTTCACATTTTATCATTATATTTAATAAACTATAATCTATTTTATATAATCATTGGTGGATGTCGTGAAAAAGGTATGAACTAAGATCATTTTTTATTTAAGTGAACCAAAATACAGAATAGCCCCTAAAGAAGTTGAGAGTTGTGTACAATCCTTATGGCTATACCAGCACTTTCAAATATGTAACAGGAAATAGGCAAACAATAGAACATCAGAATTAGCCATCATCATGCTCTAATTTCCATATCTCTGTGTATAATCAGAATTAGGGAAACCACACTGACAATCATAGAAAGCCACTGCAAAATTATTCAAGTCATTATATAACGAAGTGAAAAAAATGCTTAAAAGGAATGAATTTAGAAATCTTTGACAAACTTCTATTCAGTGCTACCAATATCATATTTAACATAAAAGAATAAAATAGTATTAACAATTACTTATTATTGGGGCGCCTGGGTGGCTCAGTCGTTAAGCGTCTGCCTTCGGCTCAGGTCATGATCCCAGGGTCCTGGGATCGAGTCCCACATCGGGCTCCCTGCTCAGCGGGAAGCCTGCTTCTCCCTCTCCCACTCCCCCTGCTTGTGTTCCCTCTCTCACTGTGTCTCTCTCTCTGTCAAATAAATAAAATCTTAAAAAAAAAAATTACTTATTATTTATCTTTGGTAAACTATCTTTTCTACTAAGACACTATATTTTTTAATAAGTATCAATTCTATAATAGGTACTATGCTAGGTATATTACACATATTATTTTATTGCATCATGACAAAAACCCTTTGATGCACATAGAATTCTTCCCAGTTTACAGAGATGGAAGCACAGAAGTTAAGTAATTTGCCCAGGTTTGTACAAGTAATATAGTGGTAGACCTAAATTTCAGATACAGATTAGGCTTCAAAATAATTCATAATCTAAAACATTTCTGCCAAAGTACATACTACACTATATTAATAGAGGCTATGCTGAAGGAAAAAGGCTTACAGTAGTTAACTTATGCAAGGATAGTTATGAAAGTACTAAATTAAGGCTAAAAAATATCTTTTTGCTCCCTTAACAAAAGATATATATATCTCATTTCTGAAGACACAAAAGAAGACAAATAGGAAAATATGAAAACTCATCCATATCTTATGAGAAAGCAGTTTAATAGCTATATTGGTAGTATAAGCTAAGTTGTGAAAAGCTATTTTTATATAACTTGTATTATTAATAAACTTATAAAATTAAATGATTAAAAAATAAGGTAACAAAATGTTAACTGCAATTAAAAGCTATTTTAATGGAAACAAATTTTATCTAAAGATTTTTCTTATAATAAGCTCTAAATAATTGTTGCTAAACCAGATGTTGCCAGGGTAAATAATCTAAATAATTTTAGCAAAGGTTTTTAAATTACTCCTTCAATAAAATTTTTAAATTTCTTTAAATATGAAGATAATATGACTATTTTGCAAAATACAATAAGAATTTCTCTTAACTTTGAACATATCCTCTGTTCCTATCCATCTGGAGAATATCTACTTTTTTCATATCTTTATAATACTTTGAAACAGGGTTTCCAGCAGAAACATATAAATCTGTTTCAAGAAGAAGCATAATAACCTAAATAGGATTTTTTCATTTAGAAAAGAATGTCTGTACTCCAATCCAAAAGAGAATAAGCATTAAATCAGGTAGTAAAAGATGGAAGGAGCAAGGTAGCAATCCCTTATCTTTCTCCCCACTTTCTTGAAATACTTTCAATGGTATTGTTTTTGTTTTGCTTTGTTTTTCATTTTTCCTGAATGATCACTGAATACATGGTTCAAGACACAAGGTAAGTAGTAAGTTTTTAATACATAAAAATTATAATATATAAAAATTGTATTTGTAAGCTTCAGGGAGTCATTAAAGCAACAGATTTGAACTTTAGTGGATGTCATATAACCGTTTTTCCCTCTACAATGAAAAATAAATTCTACACATAAATATTACCTTTCAGAACTATTAAAATCTACACAAAATTGTTCTATTCTACTTCTCTTTAATAAATATGTTGGCACATTGAAAGTTTCACATGTATAATAACCATTCAAAGTCTCAATAAAGTAGTAATTTTTCTCTTAACTGTGACATATGTGTTTGCAAAGTATCCAATTAATTGTATAATGGCTCTTAATTCCTTTAGAGTTAAATATATTTCACAGATAAAAGGAAATTATGTTATAATGTATAGTTATCTTTACAAAAACTAACCCATCGACTATCTTAGTAACCCACTGATTACCTTAAAGACAAGAGAAAATTACTTTCCCAGTATTGACTCGAATTGTTTCCTTAATTAAAAAAAAAAAATAGTTTAAACCATAAGAATTAGCTTTAAAATATAATCTCATTTTAAAAGGTTTTATTTTTAAGTAATCTTTACACCCAACGTGGGGCTCAAACTCACAACCCTGAGATTAAGAGTCACAGGCTCCACTGATTAAGCCAGCCAGGTGCCCCAACTATAATCTCAGATTAACTCAATTTTATAGAAGGAATTTTATAATGTTATAGAACTATATAATGTAATTAATATGGCATATCAGGAAGCCACATACTTAACTAGTTTGAGAAGTAAAAAAAATACAATTGTCTAAGGAAGACTAGTATATAGCGGCAAGTTTCAGAAAGAAATATTTAATGCCACACAGAGGGGGCTCCTGGAGGACAGCCTAGAAGGCTGCTAAGGTAGTCCATGATGACCAGTTTTAGAAGGGTGGGAAGGAAAATTAAAAGGAAAAAGAAGCAATGAAATTGATGGTTTTAAAAGGAAGTCCCTCATAATCTCCATCAGATCCCCCAAATCCAACCAAAATAAACATTTAGCTTAAGTAAATTTGTTCTGCAAGTGAAACTTCTAGATAAGTTCCTTAGGCCCCTTCCAATAAGATTTTAACTCCTAGTTCTCCGCTCCCCACCTCCATCCCCATATAGAAACTCAGAACTTGTCAAGTAATGTGAGATCAACACTAATGAGAGAGTGGGAGACACCAGAAGGACAGGATCAAAGATGATAACCATAATTTTGAACTGAATGAACTGGTAGAATGCAGACACTATTAAAAGCCATTTCAAAAATGAAGAAATTAGCCTATTTGGGAAACAAGATGAGATTTGTAAATTAAGTCATGTTAATTTTGAGGTAATGGTAATAGTTCAAAATGTAAATTCCTATAGATAGCTAAATTCTTGCTATAAAGCTACAATATAGTAATATGAACGTTTGAAAATCATCAGCAAGGAAGTTATACTGAAAATAGATTATGAGTTAGGAAATTCATTTTAGGAAAACCAACTCTAATTATAACACAGATTTTATGGAGAAAATTAATTTATTCTGAGTTCCAAGAAAGAGTTTCAGAATACAACCCAATTTAATTTGAGCCATCTACAGTACTTGTGAAATAATTTTCTTTTTTGAAGTTTTATTTTGATGGCAACAGCATAGTTTTGTTGAAAAGCATGAGGAAAAACAAATAGCAGATATTACTATGGAGAAATCTGAGACTAGAAAATCTTGAGTCTTCAGATTTTCCTGAGCTCTCTGGGCCTGCAAAAATAACCTGTTCCTCCCTGTTAAAGGCTAGTATGCCTTCCTTGATCAAAGGCAATTTTATCCTCTGCCTTGCAAGACAACTCATGCTCCTCTTACAATATATTCCCCACTTCCTCTCTCGTTAACGGATTGAAATCCATTTAAGTCACAATAAAATCTAGCCAGGGATGTATTCCCTCTGTTAAAAGAGAAAAAGAACTATACCCAAAGGAACTACAGGAACTAACCAATATGTACCTGTGGGTGTCAAGAGAATATGGCAGGTCTGGACCCTGAGGCTATGAAACAAGGGAGGTAGAACATAAAGTTGTACAAGGGAGGGTTTATTAACAGTAAAGCATTCTCCTATGGATTAGTATCCTGGCAAAGACCCCCATGTTAATACAATGCTAGGATAGCTCTTATAAACCTTGAAAAAAATGACGGCCTAACTAAATGAAGTAGACATGCCAAAACTACCATGCATGACAAATAATGCAAGAAGGATCAAAAGAGAGAAGTGAACGTGCGAGAGTGGATATACTATGCAAGGCTGAAAAGCCCACGAGATAGCCACAGAATGACCAGAAGATACACCAACTATAAGAGCATTAAGGATTGTAACTGTAAGAGGGGCAGTAACATCACTGAGAAGCTCAGTTGTGGCTCTCCTCTAGAATGATGCTAGATATTATTAGAGAATGAGGCGCCTTTAAAGCAACGGGGATGATAGGAGCCTGATGAAGAGAGGCCAGGTGGGAGCACTCATAGGTCAAAAGCACGGTAGGCACAATTATGAAAAAGTGCGGAGTAGCTGTCAGGAGAGCCTAATCCACAGAGAGCTAGGGAGATAGTTAACACAACGTAATACCTCAAAGGCCAGGAAGATGGGAAGCCAACAAGGGTAATTCCAATCTGTATAACCAGATGAAATCAACAATGAAATTATTAGGATGCTAAGGGCAGCCACTCCATAAAAAGTCACAATCTCTTGCCTGGTTTCCAGACCTTAGCCGGTTTTTCAGACACTGAACCCTATGACTGAAGAAGTGGGCAGGTCTCCAGGAAGAAGTATCCTACAACACAACACCATGGCAAGTATATATAATGATTTACTCAGGTAACTATACACTAGGGAAGAAGGAATACCCAAACATTTTGAGACCACTGACATAGGTTCTAGCATGGTATTGATACTCAGGGACTTGAGGTGTTATGATGCCCCTCATGAGAAGAGTTGAGGAATATGGCGACCAGATAATAAACAGAGTATTGGTCTAGGTCTGGCTCACAGACAGATGGGATTCATGAACCCATTTCCCTAGTCTCCAAATAAGTAATTGAAAAGGACATACTTGACAGTTTGATGAATTCTCACATTAGTTCTTGACCTGAGGAATAAGAGGTACTATAGTGGAAAACACCAAGTAAAATCCTCTGAAATTGCTTCTTTCTCTGGTCAAAATAACCAAAAATAATACTGCAAACTGGGAGGGGGTGTTATCAGAGATCAGCTGAAAGATGTAGATGTAGCAGTTATCATCATATTCCCATTTAATTCTCTAGTCTAGCCCCTATAAGAACAGAGATCATGGATATTAGGTACCTAGATTAGTCAAATTCATAGAAACAGAAAGTAGAAGGGTGGTATTTCCAGAGACTAGGAGGAAAAGACAATGAGGAATTAGTGTTCAATGGGTACGAAGTTTCAGTTTGTGAAGATGAAAAAGTTCGGGAGGTAAATGGTGTGATGGTTGCACAACAACATGAATGTACTTAATTCCACTAAACCATACAGTTAAAATGGTAAATTTTACATTTTGTATATCTTATCACAACAAAAACAATCAGATGCTGTTCCTAGTTAAACTCAAACAAAGAAACAGATATCCTAGAAGATGACATTGGACTACTACTGCAAACTCAACCAAACTGTAGCCTAAATCTCAATTGCAGCTGTTCTGCTTTATGTGGTATCTTTGCAAGAGCAGATTAATATGTCCTCAGGTACACAGCGTGTCCCCACTGATCTGAAGATGGATTCTTTTTTGTCCTATCAGAAAAGAAAGTAGGGTCAGAAAAGATCAAAAGATCAGTAAAGATAAAAAAAAAAAAAAAAAAAAAAAGTTGCCCTTACATGGCAGAAACAGCGATACAACTCAACTCTTCTGCCTCAGACTCACGTAAACTTTGCTTTCTATCAAAATATTAATCCTAATCATCTTTACATTCCACTATATTACTGAAATCACCCTAAATGGGTCTGGTAAGCAGAAAGTAAGTATCCCAGATGTCTTAAAAAGATACATTGTGCCAGAGAAGAAATAAACACTAAGAAAATCCTGATGTCTAGAGCATGTTGAGATAATAATTCTAAATAAAAAGTTGCTACATGTTGTATCCTCCATCATGAAGAAAGAACATAGTTTAAATGATATTTGGATCAAGAAAAGTTTTGCAATAGGTCCAGAGCATGTTATAAGACATCAGATTTGCCTCTTGGGTCTTACAGCCCAATAGATCCAACAGTGTTCAAACTATCTGTGGGAAATAAGGATTTATAGCTGATAATAATCTCCAGTAATAACCTCTAGAGTTCAGAGAATGGCCATGTCCATCTCCTTTGATAACTATTCCTATATATTCTCCTCTTAGGAGTCAGCTCCGAGTATGCTCCTGAGCTCTTGTAGAGAATGAGGACTTATAATACAAAGCGACTATATGACATGTATTATTTATGAACTAGGAATGCTATCTGTCCTTAAAGCCATGATTCTGGACATGCAAAAAGCAATTAATCTTAAAAAGGAATAATTATAATTGAAATTGTGCTTGAGCATATCAGAAAAGCACAAGTAAATTGCATGAGCAAGTAGCTTAGAATTCCAAACTTCTATTCCTATTTTAATGCCACATGTCCTACTATAGCTATGGCCTTGTGGAAAGTTCATCATGAACAGGTAACAAGAGAAAGAAAAAAAATGGCCTGGTTTCTAGATGGGCTTTCACAACATGCCATCCCAGGTACCAGTGGACAGTCACTGAATATAGTTCTGTAACGGGAGGCTCTGAAAGACAATGGTGAATGGAAAACCTTCCAATGAACAGAAATTTGGGCAGTATATCTGGTCATCTGGTCATTATCTGGAAGGAGAAATGGGGTATGGGGAATGGATCTATACTTACTTATAAATAGTGGCTATCAGTTTGGCTGACTGGTTAGGGATTTACAGAAAGAATAAGATTGGAAGACTTGCAATAAGATCTAGAGAAATGGTTAGTGGCTGGACCTCTTAAAATTGGAAAAGTTGGGGTGCCTGGGTGGCTCAGTTGGTTAAGCCTTCGGCTCAGGTCATGATCCTGGGGTCCCGGGATTGAGTCCCACATCCGGCTCCCTGCTCAGCGGAAAGCCTGCTTCTCCCTCTCCCTCTGCCTACTTGTGCTTTCTATCTCTCTGTCAAATAAATAAATAAAATCTTTTTTAAAAAAATTGGAATAGTAGGGGTGCCTGGATGGTTCAGTCATTAAGCATCTGCCTTCGGCTCAGGTCATGGTCCCAGGGTCCTGGGATCGAGCCCCGCATTTGGCTCCCTGCTCAGCAGGAAGCCTTCTTCTCCCTCTCCCACTCCCCCTGCTTGTGTTCCCTCTCTCACTCTCTCTCTCTCTCTGTCAAATAAATAAATAAAATCTTAAAAAAAAATTAGAAAAGTATGAGAGTATTTGTGTCCAATGGGTATACTCATTAAAAGACATCCCCTACAGATAAGATTTTCTATAATTATGTGGAAAATATGCCCTAACCTGTGAATATTGTCCTTTTTCCTTGGACCCTCAGCTGCTTTGGCCCAACAAGCTATCATATCAAGTACGGAAAACTATACATAGGCTTAGAAACTATACATAGGACTTCCCCTAAGCAAAGTTGATCCTGCTACCACTCAATGCTGAATGTCCAGCTTGCCAACAGCAGAAGTCAACATGGAACCTTGTTATGCCACCTTACCATGAGGAACCAGCCAGTTATCTGACAGTAGACTTATTACCTTGGACCTCTTCCAGTTTGATTTTTTTAAAGATTTATTTATTTATTTATTTGAGAGAGAGGGAGAGAGAGAATCCTTGAGCAGACTCCCTGCTAAGTGGGAAGCCTGATGTGGGGCTTGATCCCAGGACACTGAGATCACAACCGAAGTCTAAATCAAGAGTTGGATGTTGAACCCACTGAGTCCCCCAGGTGCCCCTCCATTTTGATTTTTAAAATTTTATATTTTTTAAATTTTTCAATTATTTTTATTTGAGTATATTTGACACACAACATAGTGAGTGATTCAACAACTGTGTTATTCTAGGCTCCCCACAAGTGTAACTAGTATCTATTACCATACAATACTATTACCATTGACTGTATTCCCTATGCTATACCTTTTATTCTCATGACTTACTCATTCTGTAACTGGAAGCCTTTATCTCCCACTCCTCTTCACCCATTTTGTCCTGCCCCCGGCCCTCTTCCATTTTAGAGTGGTTAGTGATTTGTTTACACTGAACAAAATATATATTCATTATATCGTGCAGGATTCATTCAAGAAAACCAAAATTTGACTATAAATCTTCTTTCAAGCCTTCCCCAAAGGGATAGCAGGCATTTATAAGGGAAACTCTTTTATTTTATTTCTATCTTTTAAAGATAATTAGACATTAGCTTTGAAAGGATACCCTTTCCTGGGAACACAAAAACACATCCAACAGTTAAACTAGGGGCTAATGATAGCCTCATAATAAATGACGTTTTGCCCCATGTCTGTTTCACAGTAAGACCAGTGGGTTTATAGACCCATCCCCTGGTTATTTCCCCAGTTTCTAATTGTATACCTGGACTAAACATATTAGTCAATTAGTAAAATCTACTTATTGGCTCCCTGATTTATAAAGTAAATATTACTATGGTAGGAAGGATCAAGTGGAAGCTCTAGACCTTCTGAACTCTACCAAGAGAGTAAACCAAAGGCAAAGCATAATCCTGTGGTAATTATAGAAATTAGTGCCACAAGAAACATTTTAAAGATATAGAGGATAGAGACTCATCACATCCCTTTTAAACTTGCCTGTTTGATCTTAGCTGAAAATTGATGGGTCTTAGAATATTGTAAAATTGAGAAAGTCTAATCCATAATTACAGATTGGATATTTATCTTCACTGTTTTGAATGCACTACAATCCATGAGCTTACAAATTTCCTTACTCGTTGTCATGGAATATCACACAATACATGCTTATGACCAAAGTATGCATTTTACAGTAAAGGATGTATATTTATAGGCTAACATCCATCGAATTGGTGGACCATGCCCCAGAAACAGCTGGCCAAATAGAAGAGTGGAATTATTAAGTTCCAGTTTACTAAAAACTCAGTTACAGTGTTAGTCTAAAAACAACAACATGCAAAGTTGTTCTTACATAGTCCGTGGAAATCAAGAGTTCACAGAAATGGAAATAGCCCCTCTCATTATTACATATAATAACCAACCAGCAAAGATGTTGCTTCCTGCCCAGAAACTTTGGATTCTGCTATTGGATGGCTTAATTCAAAAGGGAAGAATGCTTCTAGTGTGGCACATAAAGAAGGCACCATTAAATTAAAAGTTAAGTCTGCCATCTAGTGATTCAGGTATCTCTGTGATAGTCTGACACTCTTTGACAGGATTGCTGCTTAAATGGTGGATATGGAGAGGACCTTCTGGAACTCAGCAAACAATCTGAGGCACATATTATTACTTCCATGTTAACTAGTAGATGTCAATGGAAAACTACAACAATTCAAGACAGCAGGGTTACTAAATACTCAGACCCTTTGAGATTGAAGATATGGGTCAGTTCACCAGATAAAGAACTCTAATCAGGCAAAAATCAACAGACTTGAAGGGACAAGTAGACCACAATAAAATAAGCGACTTCAATATCTCATTTTCTGCAATGGATAGATCATCCAGATGGAAAATCAATAAGGAAACATCAGACTTGAATCATACTTTAGACCAAATATACCTAACATATACAAAGTGAATGTGTATTCTTCTCAAATGCACAAAGAACGTTCTCCGTGATAGATCATATGATAGGACACAAGACAAGCCAGCAAATTTAAAAAGACTGGAATCATACCAAGTATCTTTTCTGACCATAATGGTATGAAACTAGAAATCAACAAGAGGAAAGCTGGAAAATTTACAATCATGTGGAAACTAAACACACTCCTGAAAAACCAACAGGTTGAAAAAGAAATCAAAAGTAAAATAGGGGCGGGGCGCCTGGGTGGCTCAGTTGGTTAAGCGACTGCCTTCAGCTCAGGTCATGATCCTGGAGTCCCGGGATTGAGTCCCGCATCAGGCTCCTTGCTCGGCAGGGAGTCTGCTTCTCCCTCTGACCCTCCTCCCTCTCATGCTCTTTGTCTCTCATTCTCTCTGTCTCAAATAAATAAATAAAATCTTAAAAAAAAAAAAAAAAGTAAAATAGGGGCATCTGGGTGGCTCATTCAGTTAAGCGTCTGCCTTCAGCTCAGGTCATAATCTCAGGGTCCTGGGATCCAGCCCCATGTTGGGCTCTCTGCTCAATGGGGAGTCTGCTTCTCCCTCTCCCTCTGACCCTCCCCCCCATTCATGTGTGCTCTCTCTCTTTCTCAAATAAATAAAATCCTTTTTGAAAAGTGAAATAAAAAATTCTCGAAACAAATGAAAATGGAAACACAACACACCAAAATCTGTGGGATACTGTAAAAGCAGTTCTTAGTGAGAAGTTTATAGTGACAAATACATTTATTAAGAAAAAAGAATGATCTCAAATTATCAAGCTAACTTTATACCTCAAAGAACTAGAAAAAAAGGAAAAATTAAGCCCAAAATTAGCAGAAGGAAGAAAGTAACAGGATCAGTGAAGATATAAATGAAATAGAGATCATAAAAACAATGAAAAAGATCAAAATTAACACTGGCTTTTTTGAAAAGGTAAATAAAATTGGCAAGCCCTTAGCTAGACTAAGACAAAAAGAGTGAAAACTCAAAAAATCAGAAATGAAAGAGGAGACATTACACCTGAGCACAGAAATACATAGGATCATAAGAGACTGCAATGAATAATTACATGCAAACAAACTGGATAACCTAGAAGAAATAGATAAATTCCAAAAAACATACAACTTACCAAGACTGAATCATAAGGAAATGGAAAATCTGAATAGACTAATAATAAATGAGGATACTGAATTAGTAATCAAAACCTCCCAACACAGAAAAGGCCAGGACCAGATGGTTTTGATGAGGAATTCTACCAAATATTTAAAGAAAAGTTAATGCCAATCCTTCTCAAACTCTTCCAAAAAATTGAAGAGGATGGTACATTTCTAAACTCATTTTATGAGGCCAGCATTACCCTCCTACCAAAACTAGAATTGGATAATTCAAGAAAACTATACACCAATATCTCTTATGAATAAAGATGCAAATATTCTCAACAAAGTACTAGCAAACTGAATTCAACAATACACTAAAAGAATCACACACCATGATCAAGTGGGATTTATTCCTGGGATACAAAGATAGTTCAACAAATGTGATCAACAAATGTGATATCACATTAATAGAATGAAAGATAAAAAAAATCATATGATCATCTCAAAAGATGCAAGAAAAGCATTTGACTAAGCTCTACATCCTTTCATATGAAAAACCCCTCACTAATTGGGTAGAGAAGGGATATACCTCAACATAATAAAGGCCATATACAAGAAACCCACAGCTAACATCATACTAAATTGTGAAAGGTTGAAAGCTTTTCCTCTAAGATCAGGAACAAGGCAAAGGTGCCCATTTGCACCGCATAGTAATTGTAGTCCTAGCTAGAGCAATCAGGGAAGATAAAGAAATAGAAAGCATCCAAATAGATTCCTTCCTTCACGACCAGAGAAGGCTGGTCAAGAGTGGGAAGAGACTAGCCTCTAGAAAGGCCTTCCCCATCCTCAACTTTTCTTATCCCCCCCCCCAACAAAATATCAACCCTGCTGTATATATATATGTATATATATATATATATATATATGGAAAGGTGTGTACTGCCACCTAAATAATTGAATCATTTCCCAAAGGAAAGGGGACAGGAGAGCCTCTGTCTTTTGGCAACATCTCATCTCTTCCTTTTGCTTTTGCCTTTTCCTCCCTGCCCTTGGTTTCATCCTATTCTACACTTCAGATTTCTATTTTTGTGTTGAACTTGCTCCTTTTTTTCATATGGAAAAGATGACACTGCCCCAAGAGCCAGAAATAAATGGGATTGAAAACCATCCAAATAAGAAAGGAAAGCTAAATTACCTTCTTTTCAGATGACATGATCTTATATAGAGAAATCCTAAAGACAACCAAAAAACTGTTGGAACTAATCAACAAGTTCAGTGGAGTTTCAGAAAATAAATCAAAATACAAAAATTGTTTGTGTTTTTACACACAAACAATAAAATCACTGAAAAAGAAATAAAGAATGCAATCCCATTCACAATAGCATCACAAACAATCAAATACTTAGGAATAAATTTAATCAAGGAAGTGAAAGATCTGTACAATGAAAGCTATAAGATGCTAATGAAAGAAACTGAAGACACAAACAAATAGATATTCTGTGCCAATGTATTGAAAATAATTAATATTGTTAAAATGTCCATTCTGCTCAAAGCCATCTATAGATTCAATGTAATCTCTTTCAAAATTCCAAAAGCATTTTTCACCAAAAAAATTCCTAAAATCTGTATAAAACTGCAAAACACCCCAAATAGCCAATCCCAAGAAAAAAGAACAAAACTGGAGGTAATATCATATACACTTCGGATTTTCAAACTATACTACAAAGCTACAGTAATCAAAATAGTATGGTACTGACCTAAAAATTGACACATAGACCAAAGGAACAGAGAGTGCAGAAATAAACTCCCATATACACAGTCAACTAGCATTTGACAAGGGAGCCAAGAATATCCAATGGGGAAAGGACAGTCTCTTTAATAAATGGTTTTAAGAAAACTGGATAATCACATACAAGAAAACTAAATTGTATACCCATCTTACACCATTCACAAAAACTAACTCAAAACCAATTAAACATGAGACCTGAAACCATAAAACTCCTAGAGAAAATATAAGAAAAAAACTTCCTGACATTGGTCTTGTCAATGATTTTTTGGATATGACACCAAAAGCACAATAAACAAAAGCAAAAATCAAGTGAGACTACATCAAAAAAAGCCTCTGCACAGCAAAAGAAACAATCAACAAAATGAAAAGGTAACCTATGGAATGGAAGAAAATATTTACAAGCCACATGACTGATAAGGGGTAAATAATCTAAATATATAAATAACTCACACAGCTCAGTAACAAAAAAAATAATCCAATTAAAATATAGGCAAAGGAATGAAATACATATTTTTCCAAAGAACACATACAAATAGCCAACAGGTACATGAAAAGATTCTTAACATCATTAATCATCAGGAAAATGGAGATCAAAACCACAATGTGATATCACTTCACACCTGTTTCAATGGCTATTATCAAGAAGACAATAGATAACAATTGTGGGTAAGGATGTGAAGAAAAGGTAACCCGTGTGCACTGTTGATGGGGATGTAAATTGGTATAACCACTATGGAAAATAGTATGAGAGTTCCTCAAAAAAAATAAAAATAGCTCTACTATATGATCCAGCAATTCCACTTCTAAACATATATCAAAAGGAAATGAAAATAGGATCTCCAAAAGATATCTGCACTCCCTATATTCATAATAGCCAAGTTATAGAAACAACCTAACCCTCTGTCAATGGATGAATGAATAAACAAGATGCGATGTGTGTATACACACACACACAATGGATTAGCATTCCGCTATGAGAGAGAAGGACATTCTGCCATTTGTGACAACATAGATGGGCATTGAGAACATTATGCTAAATGAAACAAGTCAGCAAAAAATAAATATGGTATATCATTTATATGTGTGAATCTAAAAAAGCAAAAACTCATAGACGCAAAGAGTAGAATGGTGGTTACCAGGAGCTGGAGGGTGGGGACACTGGGGAGATGTTGGTCAAAGTGTATAAACTTGTAGGGAAAAAAATGAAAAGAGAAACAGTAAAAATGATTACTTGGTGAAGGGGGGAGGAATCCACTTTATGCTGCACTTCAGCACTTTTGTAAGGCCCAAATTTTTCTATCATGTTGTAGGTATTATGTGAAATATTTTAATGCACTGAAATAGAATATACTATGCATAAATATTTAATGTGTTTGTCCTATATTTTAGTAGCTTTTTGTCACACAAAAAGCCAACTTTGCATTACTAATGTGAAGTCTTACAAGCCATAACCACTTACTTAGTGAATGAATCAACAAATCATTCCTAAGTATGACTTAGTACCTTAAAGGGAACGCCTATGCCATTTGAAGATGAAAATGTTCCTGATGACAATCACCACTAACACACTGAAAACCCTTAACTCTGATTTTTTTTTATTTGGGGTGCTTTATGTGCTCCTCTGTTCCCAAATGAGGACAAGAATTACTTGTTGAGAGCAAGAGTCATCCACTACCACTGCTTGCATTCAGCAGAGACTCAAAGGCAGGTAGGTAGAGGAGTGGGAAAGCTTTATGGTGACAAAAAGGGAAGGTCCATCCTGATGGCAGGTTGTTGGAAGCTGGAGGCACTGATAAGAAAAGATCTACCCCAAACACCTTAAATCCTAAATTAATAGTGATAATAGAGGAACAGTAAAATACTAATCTGAATATTACAAAGTAATTACCAAAGCCTAAGTATAATCTAAAATTATTTAGTCTGTAGTTTATTCAATATTATATGATACTGGATTCCAAGGCATACCTTTGAAGAAAAAACTTTATTGATATTATTAGCTAAATAAAAGGCTTATTGCATTATTTTAATTCATAAAAATCTATTGTTCTTATAGAATTACTACTACGAAAAATATTATAATTGTAAGTATTTTAATTTGTAAATAAATATCAGATATTTTAGAACTCAAAACTATGTACTTTGTACGAAAACTCATTACCTCAGCTAGACTTTCATGCAATTATCATAACAAGAAACTAAACCCCTTACAGGTTTTACGTGCTTTTCTTTCTTCCTCATTTTTGATCTCTGACCACACATTTAAATACCATTTTTCTTTCATCATTACAGAAATGTTTAACTATCAGCCTGATTGCAAAGCAAAGGTACTCAGATATAAGGAGATTCTTAAATGGGCCATAATTCTTCCCATTCTACTTTTAAAGAAAAGTTTAAAGTTATACTATGAAAAAAGAAATAAGGGATGACATAGGAGTTACTTCTTTTGGATAGACTAAGCAGAAAACTGAGTAGGTGAGTACACATGCCTGTGATTAAGTTGAGGTAGGTGGCAGACTGATTCACTGAGTTGTCTCTGCCACCAATAAGCATATGTCCCTCACATATTAGTAACATTTGAGGACCTCCATTTTTATCTATAAACCAAGGGCCTTGGAATATATAACCTCTAAATTCCTCTTCCAGTAAAATAATGATACCATATGAGTTCACGGATCTGAAGATCTGAGAGTTAAGTATGAATTAATGGAAACAAGAACAAAAAGTCATACCTTTGTATTAGCTTTTATCTTTGTTTTACATTTGTTTTTTTCCCTGGCTTCACGAAGACCTTTCTGAGTAGGACCTTCTGGTGCATTTTCCTTTTCAGAATTAGGAACAACTACAAGATAACACAATTTATTCTTAGTATCTATTCTGTTTCTCCACAATAAATATAATTTTAACCAAATATACGAAAGCCAAAGTCATAATGATACATGTATTTTTTAAAGTATTAAACTAATAATATTAAAATACCACCAAAATGTTTAAAGTGAGCTGTCAAATTCATTTCCCCAAAATTCGGAGTGTCATGACTGCAAGGTCATGACAAGTGAAATGGCATGATGAGCCAGTTAGAGATCATAGGAGCCAATCTCCAATTACATTATATCCAATTCCTGTCATGAGGCTTAATGTGTATACAAGTAAAGTTGAAAAGGGTCAAGGAGAGAATGGTAAGCAATGACAAAATTTCCCAAGTGGAACTGGATAATAAATAACAGATTTTTAAAAGAATATTGTATTAATAAAATATTATTCTTTATGCTTCTCAATGTTGGAAAAAACAGAAAGGAAAACATTGGGTAATACTCCAATGTAGTTGTAACATTAGTCTCCAAACTCTCCTGGACATAAAGAACAGTCCTACTAAAACCACCTGAGGGAAAAACAAAAGTGACAGGGAAAGTCTCTTTCTTTTACACATCCTTCCATATACATATACCTACTTAAGTATACATAATTTCCCCCTTTATTTCTAAAGAGGAAACTAATTGCAAATAACTAATAAAGTTATAATCATTAACTCTTAAATAAAAGAAATAACTAAATGTTCTAAATATAACACTAGATTTATAACAGAGAAAAGATAAACACAAAAATATCTGGATGAGTCCAGGTTCTCAAAGAATTCTGAGGTAATAAAGGCAAGGAAGCACATAGCTGGCATTCTTTCTGATCTGACTTTTCCTATTCAGTACCAGTTTCAGAAAAAGGAGACAATCTCCAAAATAACATTGACAATAACATAAAAACAGAATATTGAATAACACAGTTCTAGATGAAAGTACTTAAAAGACTTCAAACACTTGGGTATCCAGACTGCCTATCCTCCCTGAATGGTGCTAAAAGTTAGAGCCCCACAGCATCTGGGAAGTCAAAGTGTGGGGGAAAGACAACAATTACAGCTCCCTGACATTAAGGAAAAATTTTCACTTCCAGTTCTCTTTTATTATATTCTCCTTTTCAACAACCAACAGTGACATCCTGATAATGATAATAATTTAAAATAATAATAATGAGCATTCATGCCTCATTGACTTTTTACTACATAACAGCCACTGGTCTAAACAATTTGCATTTATAATTTCACAAAATCCTGTCGATAACTCTGTCAAGGTAACTACCTTTTGTTCCCCTTTATATATGAGAAGGATATATATAGTAATATCTATAGGGAAGTAATAGAAAGCAGTAGAGAAACCCAGGATTCCAGCAGGTAATTCTAAGAACATGAGCATATCTCACGTAGCATGCAAAACATGACTAAGCATCACTTCATAAGAGAATAAAGTAAAAATGAAGAAGCAAACAAACAAAATGTTAAGGATAACAAATGAAAGTCAAAAACCAAAAAGGCTTTGGTTTATAAGTATATGTAGTTTTTCCACAACAAAATGAAATTACAAAAGTTCACACTTAATCATGTTTAGGAAAATATTCAACACTTGTAACCAAAACATGAGAAGAAACATTGCAGAATACATGTGGAATTAGCAGAGAAATAACACTTCTCAATTATTTCTCGGCGTACCAAGAACAAACATGATTTCCACTCTCCATCAGATAAACATCACTTTCACTTGCACAAAGATTTGCAGAATAAGAGGCTCAGACATAGGGGCGCCTGGGTGGCTCAGATGTTTAAGCGTCTGCCTTCAGCTCAGGTCATGATCCCAGGGTACTGAAATCGAGCCCCGCATTGGGCTCCTGGATCGGCGGGGAGCCTGCTTCTCCCTCTCCCTCTGCCTCTCCCCCTGCTCATGCTTCTCTCTCTCTGTATCTCTGTGTCTCAAATGAATAAATAAAATCTTTAAAAAAAAAAAAAAAGAGGCTCAGACATAAAAGTCTATCACATTCATGGTTAAGTGCATATAATTCTCAAATTCCACATAGTGCTTCTTAATGTTTAGTAATATCCTAGCAAATTCCATGTCTCTATCATAGTATCTTTATGTTTATCACACCCAATGCTTATTAATGACAGGCCTGTATTACTGATTAGTGCTGTGCAATTTCCCAGATTTTACTCGGGCACAATCAACATCTTAAGAAAAGTATAATTTCTTAAGATAAATGAAGTAAACATCAAACAAACACATCTTCACTTTAGAAATTTTGTTTATTGTACCCCCAGTGCTATATTTCATCCTTCAACAATTCCTTTATGTATGCACACATTCATTCAATCAATGTTAACTGAGTATGTTCAGGCCCCTCATTAAACATCAAAAGTGAACGAATACAGAATAGGGGAAGGGTGGGAAAACTGAGTGGGAAGAAATCAGAGAGGGAGACAAACCATGAGACTCTTGACTCTGGGGAAACAAACTGAGGGTTGCAGATAGGGAGGAGGGTGGGGCGATGGGGCAACTGAGTGATGGGCATTAGCACTGGGTGTTATGTGCAGCTGATGAATCGCTGAACACTACATCAAAAGCTAATGATGTACTATATGTTGGCTAACTGAACATAATAACAAAGAAAAAAAGAAAAGAAATAATTAATAAAATAAAAAATAAAAAAAATTTTAAAAATGCATCAAGAGGTGTGTGCACCTTATCTCAGCTGGTCCGCCCGAGACCCCCTGAGCGCCAACCCTATTCCCCCATGTGGTCCCATTTCCGCTCCAACAAGATGAAAGAAACTATCATGAACCAGGAGAAACTCGCCAAACTGCAAGCACAAGTGCGCATTGGTGGGAAAGGAACTGCTCACCTAAAGAAGAAGGTGGTTCATAGAATGGCTACAGCAGATGATAAAAAACTTCAGTTCTCCTTAAAGAAGTTAGGGGTAAACAATATCTCTGGTATTGAAGAAGTGAATATGTTCACAAACCAAGGAACAGTGATCCACTTTAACAACCCCAAAGTTCAGGCATCACTGGCAGTGAACACTTTCACCATTCCAGGCCATGCTGAGACAAAGCAGCTGACAGAAATGCTACCCAGTATCTTAAACCAACTTGGTGCAGACAGTCTGACTAGTTTAAGAAGACTGGCTGAAGCTCTGCCCAAATAATCTGTGGATGGAAAAGCACCACTTGCTACCGGAGAGGAGGATGATGATGAAGTTCCAGATTTTGTGGAGAATTTTGATGAAGCTTCCAAGAATGAAGCAAACTGAACTGAGTCAACTTCTGAAGAACATAAAACTTGAAGAAGTTACTGGGAGCTGCTACTTTATATTATGACTGCTTTTTAAAATTTTGTTCATGGATCTGATAAAATCTAGATCTCTAATATTTTTAAGCCCGAGCCCCTTGGACACTGCAGCTCTTTTCAGTTTTTGCTTATACACAATTCCTTCTTTGCAGCTAATTAAGCTGAAGAAGCCTGGGAATAAAGTTTGAAACAAGGTTAATAAAGTTCTTTGCCTAGGGAAAAAAAAATGCATCAAAAAAAAGACAACAATTTTCCCTTTCACCACTCTTATTCAACGGTGTATTGGAAGTTCTACCTAGTACAATAAGACAAGAAAAAGAAATAGACATACAGATTAGAAAAGAATAAATAATAACTGCCTTTATTCATAAGTGACATGATTGTATAGAAAACACAAAATAATCAGGAACTATCTCCTGAAACTTACAGTAAGTATTGTGAAATCACAGATATAAGATCAATAAACTGTAGTCAATTGTTTTCTTATATGCCAGTGATGAATATTAGATACTGAAATTTAAAAGACAATAAACTTATAATAACATCAAAATAAATTAAATATTTACATATACATCCAAGAAATATGTACAGGATCTGTAAGTGAAAAACTACAAAAAACTAATAAAGGAAGTCAAAGCAGATCCAAATAAATGGAGATATATTTTGTGCCCATGGATTTGAAGACTCAATATCATTAGTGTCAATTCTTCCAAACCTTATTTTCAGATCTCCAATAAATATCCCTATTTTGTATATATCAAATAAATAAATAAAAATGCATGAATATATTCATTTAACAAAATAAATACGTAAGGACCTACATTGTGCCAGTCACTAACTCACTTACAGATTAAACCCAACTGAAAAGAGAATTATTTAACTGAAAAAAAGGTTTTGAAGAAATTATCCACAATCTGGCTCAGAGAGCTAAACAGAAAACATCTAAGCGATTAGGACACACGTAAGCTAAAATAAGGAGATCAAGCACATATCTAATTGTAATTCAGAAAAAGGCAAATCGAGGTAAAGGGGAAGAGGCTTTACTTTAAATTTACTGTATTTTTACTTTAATTTTACTTTCTAATCTAGGCCATATATTCCATATAGTCATATGAAATTGGTACCATAATGCAATTCTGAGCGGCAACAAAATATCCAACTTAAAAAGCAGCAATTTATTAAGCTAAGAACCTTATGGAATATTTTGCTTTACTCCAAATGACACCTTTTTCCTCTATGAACCTCTGAAGTCAGCTTTTATAGTTGTTTTTCACTTCATCTAACATTTCCAATTTCTAGCTGTTCATCCTGAATTCATAATTTCTTATCATAAGTTATAAGATATATTAAAATACAATTATATGTATCTTTATAACCTACTTTGGAAATAGGCATTATTGCATTCAAATTGCAAACTTATAGGAAAGCAAAGTAATATAAGTTAACCAACACAAACATATCAAAATCAGCATATTCATAAACTTTTTTGAAATTAAGTAATTTGTACAAAAACTGCTTTTATCTCATAATATATAATATTAATGTGCTTTCTGTATAGTTTCTTATAAATATTTGATATATATTATGTTTCATAACAACAAAGAAAAATAGTACAGAATTGTCTCTTCAAATATCTAATCAATAATAATTCACTCTTTCATAGTTTCTCCTAGGAATTTTTCTATTATTCTACATATCATGTAAGAATAAATGTAGAATTAAAAACCATTTTCAGGTAAAAAAAGTTCAGTACTGTAGTATTAATAATATTCTCTCTGGGTAGTACAACTATGGATAATTTTAAAAATAAAGTTTGTCAGTTTTAAAATTTCTAAAATAGGCATATCACTTTTATAATCAAAAAATATGGTATATTTAAAATAACTAGATTACTCCAAATCAGTTCAATTTTTGTCTTATCCCTAAATTTGGATTGAATAACAATTAATTTGTCTTCTTCCCAAAGTTCAGAGTAAATGATGATCAATTCATTGTTCCCTAAGTACAGAGTGAATAATATTTAATTTTAAGAATCTCTACTGCCATACCAACCTTTGCCCAAAATAAATGGGTAGACTTTTATATGGATGACAGGTATAAAAAGTTTTTAAAAATTAAACTAAAATGAGCAAAAGGAGGGGGACTTAATTCATATTATGAAGGATGACAGTATTTATGAGAGACAGCCAGTTAACCAATAAATCAACTTCTCTTCAAATTAGAGTTCCTGGCTAAGTATGGTTCCAAGTTGATCAGGCAGTCAGAGAGATGAGAATCTGACATGACACAGCCAAATGCTAAAACCAGAAGCTTGGGAAAAGGTACTGCAAGTCCCATACCTAACACCAGAATGCATGTTTATAAAGATCATAAAATTATTCAGTACAGAATTTAAGGAATTAATTTTATTCAGGTAGTTGGGATTCTGCAATTAAAAGAATCTACTTCTTCATGTTGGGTTGAAATTTATTCCTTTTGACCAAAAGCCACTTCAAAACATCACAGATCTTTCCCTTTTTTCTTATCTCTTCTTCAGACTAGGTTTTAATTAATGTCTCTTAAATTCACTGACATGCCTGTCATCTCCAATCTGTTGTGAACTATAAAATTTTCATTTAAGCTACCATATTTCTCAGTACTAGAATTTCAATTTCCTTTTTTTTTGTTTCTATGTATCTGCTAAGATTCCCTATCTCCTCAATTAATGTCCTATTTTTCTTTAAGTCCTTGATCATATTCAAAATAGCTGCTTTAGCATTTTTATCTGCAAAATCCAACACCTGGGCCATCTCAGTGTAGGTTTCCATTTATTGAGTTTTGTCTTGATTGTGGATCACCTTTTCCTGTTTCTATAACGTATAGAAAATTTTAATTACATACTATGCAGTATAGATAATAGATTATAAAGACTCTGGCCAACTGCCTTCCTTTAAAGGGTAGTGATTTTTATTCTAGCAGGCAGTTTAATTTTTTGATGATCACCTTGAAATTCTAGGCTTAATTTTATGCTTTATTAAGGTGGATCCATGCAAAGCTCTAAATTTTTCCCAAGGCTCTCTAACTTGGCAAGATTCAAACTCCAAATTCTGTCTTCCCTAGAAATTCTATGTAAGCTTTGTTTTTTGGTTTTATAGGGCAGTACAAGTGTTATGTTAATATGATTATATTAAATGTTAGTAGGTGTTACCAAGATGTTAATGAGGTCTCTCCATTCCAGGCATGGCAATGTCTCCCATCTCTGTTTGACTTCTAGAATCCTTGTTCCTCTCTGAGCCCTATAAAGTCTTCTCTTTCTGGTAAGTCTCTGGTAGTCTATGTGTACAGCCTGGCTATCAACTAAGGACTCCTAGTAAACGCCCTCACAAACTGAACCACTGCTCATTGCAGCACCCTTTTATCTAGTGCAATTTCCTACAGATTCTAGTTGCTTTGACAGCTGTCAACTATGATCTTTGCCCTTTCACAGTTCATCAGGACTGGCAAGCTCTTCTTGACCTCCATTTCCATGGAATTTGGTTTGGAAATTTCCGCAGGCACAAAGCCATGGTGATGGTGGATCTCAACTTTAAAATTTTCCTTCTATCACTTACCTTCTGTGACTTGTGCTATTTTCCAATGCCTAAAAGTAGCTGCCTTACAGATAGTTTTAAGAGTTTTTTACTGAAAGAAGGTTAGTCTGGTACCAGATACTCCATCATGGCCAGAAACAGAAGTCCTCCCATCATAGTTTACTCATATTTTTCTCTAAAATTAATCTATACAGTACTGTATCTATACTCCCTCTTGATCTTTTCATTAGCATTTTAATTTATAAAATAGTCATCATATCATTTATTCACTTTTAAGTATCTCTAGCATTTGGAGCTCTGATAAAATTTAAAACTCGCCAGCTAATATTAAATTAGTTTAATCACATTTTACTTTTACCTCTAATTTCAGAAGCATGATAATTATGCCCTATTTCCATATGCTTCAGTGTTGCTTGAAGCCCAGAAATCTAAAAAATAAAATCAAAAGACATGGGATTATATACAAAATGACCCAAAAAGGATTGAATAAAATGCAATGTTTAAGTATCAACTGCAAGATATAAAAACATTAACCTCTTGAATTAATTCCTATATATTAAAAAAATTTTAAACATGAACTGTAACAAAAGAAAAACATAATTTTAAGTTTAAATTCAATTCCATGGGGAATTATTAGGTATCCATTATAAATAAGCATCTGAAACATTTATTCCACAGCATCATTTCCTGAAGCAAGAATACTTATTGTACACTTTGAATGATAATTATTCAGTATTCTACTTTGAGAGAAGTTTCTCCTCTGTTGAAATTACTTCACAACAACTTAATTCATCTTTCTGTTTATAAAAGATGAGGAAGTATTAGCTGGGAAGTAAAATATGAAGAGACTGTTGTTTTTCCTGAAACTCTTAGCTCATTTTCCGCCCATGGACACTCCTTGTTTTATTAAACATGTTTTATAATTAAGAACATTTGTTAGTTTGGTGGCATATCATTTACCTATATTTCCTGAACAATAGACTTGAATTAAAAACTCAACCTTAAAGAGTTCTCTCATCCCTCATTGTATGTGATTATACCAACACAAAAAAAAATCTGTTTAATTATATATGGATATACACATCTTTCCTTCTATCACTGAGTAGTAACATTCCTTTATTAATAGAAAATAGCAGATAATAAATTGTAACCTATAGATTAGTGCTCATGAAATGCCTGACTGGAAAAAAAAGTAAAAAATGTATATCTATTCTTAGATGCCAAAATGGATTATAAAAATTTTAAATGCACTTACTTAGAATAGTGTAAGGTCGACATAAAAGTTGCAATGTAATACAGAGTTCTTGTGTACCACCACCTTATTCCCACTGCTAACATCATGCATTACCATAGTGCATTTGACACGAGTAATGAGACAATATTGATACATTATTATTAACAAAGTCCATATTGCATTCTAATTTCATTAAGGTTTTTTTTTTTAAGATTTTATTTATTTATTTATTTATTCATTCATTCATTCATTCATTTGAGAGCGAGAATACAAGTGGGGGGGGAAGGAGGACAAGCAGAGTCGGTGCTGAGCATGGAGCCCGATGTGGGGCTCTATCTCATCACCCTGAGATCATGACCTGAGCCGAAATCAAGAGTTGGATGCTGGGGCGCCTGGGTGGCTCAGTTGGTTAAGCATCTGCCTTCGGCTCAGGTCCTGATCCCAGGGTCCTGGGATCAAGCTCCGCATCTGGCTCCCTGCTCTGTGGGAAGCCTGCTTCTCCCTCTCCCACTCCCCCTGCTTGTGTTCCCTCTCTCGCTGTGTCTCTCTCTGTCAAATAAATAAAATCTTAAAAAAAAAAAAAAATCAGATGCTTAACTGATTGAGCCACCCAGAGTCCCCAAGATTTTTCTAATATACTTTTTCTGTTCCAAGATCCCATCCAGGATACCTTATACATTTAGTCATCATGTCTTCTTTTTATTATTCTGATTATTTTATTTAAATTCAATTAATTAACATATAGTGTATTATTAGTTTCAGAGGTAGAGTTCAGTGATTCACCACTTGTATGTAACACCCAGTGCTCATTACATCATGTGCCCTCCTTAATGCCTATCACCCAGTTATCCCATCCCCACACCCCTCTCCCCTCCAGCAACCCTCAGTTTGTTTCCTAAGGTGATTAAGGGTCTCTTATGGTTTGTTTCCCTCTCTGATTTTTCTTGTTTTATTTTTCCCTCCCGTCCCCTATGCTCCTCTGTTTTGTTTCTTAAACTCTACATATGAATGAAATCATATGGTAAAGTCCCCCAATAGCCAAAGGAATGTTGAAAAAGAAAGCTAAAACTTGTGGCATCACAATTCCAGACTTGAGGCTCTATTACAAAGCTGTAATCATCAAGACAGTATGGTACTGGCACAAAAACAGACACTTATCAATGGAACAGAATAGAGAACCCAGAAATAGACCCTCAACTCTATGGTCAACTAATCTTCGACAAAGCAGGAAAGAATATCCAATGGAAAAAAAGACAGTCTCTTCAACAAACAATGTTGGGAAAATTGGACAGCCACATGCAGAAGAATGAAACTGGACCATTTTCTTACACCATACACAAAAATAGACTCAAAATGGATAAAAGACCTAAATATGAGAGTTACGGTTTTGAGGAGGAAGACCACAGAGTAGAAGTGTCATTAATAGCTCATCAAGGGTATTTATCAACATGATTAAAGATTGATGATAACCCTGATCACTTTCCTGAAGTAGTATTTGCCAGGTTTCTCTACTGTAAAATTACCCTTTCCCCCATTTCCACTGTACTTGTGGAAGCAAATCATTTAGTATAGCCAACAATGAACAACTGGAGTGTTAAGCTCCACCTTTTTGAGGGAAAGATTATCTACATATGTCATTTGAGATTCTTCTTTGAGAGAAATATTTTTATTTTCCTCCATTTACATACTCATTCACTTATTTATATCATTATGAACACATAGATATTTATTTTATACTTTGGGTTATAATCCCATACTATATTATTAATTTCTTGCTCAAATTTTTCAAAATTTGAGCACTCGGAGCTGTTTCAGGATGATTCCTGTAATCAGTATGACTCCATTTGTTGATGTTTGGCTGCTAACAGTTTTTAAGCCTTACTTCCTGCTTCCCTGAGCAAGAGGCTATGAAAGACTGGATGCTCCCTCCTTCGCCACTGGTGGGAGATTCAAACCATATAAGGCCCTCCTCCCACACAGGGACTCTCATCCTGCTCCCAAACCCTAAACACAACAAAAACCCCAAACCAGTCTCCTTCCTTAGCTCTCTCAAGACATTTCTGACCTGCATGTAAGGCATGGGCTGCTCTCCCCACAGAGCTCAATTATATAATGTAAGTGTTTGCATACCTTTTTGCTGTGTGTATAGCACCATCAGTCTCAACAGCCAAACCAAATTTGGTTGTTAGTCCATTTAGGAAGTGCCCTCGACAGTTCCTTTGTCCCTTGACATACCCTAATGTTTTGTTCAGTCCCCTCCCCCTTCCCTTTTCTCTCTCTCTCTCTCTCTTTCTTTTACTGAGTATCTCCTAACATTCTAGTGCAACAAGATGGGACAAATGTTCCAGGTTCATTTTGTATTTCCTGCCCAGCCTATAATCAGCCACTTCTCCAAGGAGCCCTAACTTCCTTTTATTGGAGAATGGTATTAGAAACAGGTATCTATGCACCGGATATACTCATTTGCTATTGGAGTGTCATTATTTCTAGATTCTCTCAGCAGGCAGATTAGAAAATATATACATTTATTTTTTAGAATACCTCCTGAATTAGAGACCATGATCCAAAAAAAGATAAAATGTAACTTATTTTATACATACACACACACACACACACACACACACACTAACAAATTATATATCTTTCCAATCATAGGGCTGTAATTCAGAATTTTGAACATTTTCAGTGATTTTGTAAAACAAAACAAATTATAGGTTTTTCTATAAGATTTAAATAAATTTGAAAGTTGCTATACAATTACCTACCAAAAGAATTTGAAAACACATACTTCTTTTAGATTTTTGTCATCTTACAGTATACTTTCCCTTTTATATACAAACTAAGTATCATAAAAAAATTCTAAATCCTAACCTTTCTTCTTGCAAGACATTAGAGAGATCTATATGTTTAAAGAGAAAGATAGTGAGCTAAATATTCAAGATAAGGTTTTTAAAGAAATGATTAGGAATACAGGTAAAAATTATAAGATACTTCCTACTGCCCCAAGATCATACTCCAAAAGTTTTGGTTAGAAGTGACTTCTCAGAGGGGTGCCTGGGTGGTTCAGCCGGTTGAGCCCCTGGCTCAGGTCGTGGTCTCAGGGTCATGAGACTGAGCCCCATGTAGAGCCCATGCTCAGTGGGGAGTGTGCTTGAGATTCTCTCTCTCCCTTTCCCTTTACCCTTCCCCCACTTCTCTAAAATAAATAAATTAAAAAAAAAAAGAAGTGACTTCTCAGAGCATCACTGAAATAAAGCAGACACTGAAATAAAGATATAGTCAAAAAATAAGCATAAAAGTTGATGTATCTTCCATGTTAGATCATAGAGGAACTCTGCATATATTTTAATATAGCTTCACTTTTAAAAATTTTTTTTATTTTTTTTTTACTTGGTAATGCCTTTTTTTTTTTTAATTTTATTATGTTATGTTAGTCACCATACAATACATCATTGGTTTTTGATGTGGTGATCCACGATCCATTGTTTTCATATAACACCCAGTGCTCCCTCCTTAATACCCATCACCGGGCTAACCAATCCCCCCTCCCCCCTCCCCTATAAAACCCTGTTTGTTTCTCAGAGTCCATAGTGTCTCATGGTTCATCTCTCCCTCCAGGTCCCCCCTCCCATTTTTTCCTTCCTTCTCCTAGTGTCCTCCATGCTATTCCTTATGTTCCACAAATAAGTGAAACCATATGATAATTGACTTTCTCTGCTTATTTCACTTAGCATAATCTCCTCCAGTCCCATCCATGTTGATGTAAAAGTTGGGTATTCATCCTTTCTGATGGCTGAGTAATATTCCATTGTAATATGGACCACATCTTCTTTATCTATTCATCTGTTTAAGGGCATCTCGGCTCTTTCCAGAGTTTGGCTATTGCGGACATTGCTGCTATGAACATTGGGGTGCATATGGCCCTTCTTTTCACTACATCTGTGTCTTTGGGGTAAATACCCAGGCGTGCAATTGCTGGGTCATAGGGTGCCTCTATTTTTAATTTTTTGAGGCACCTACACAGTGTTTTCCAAAGTGGCTGTACCAACTTGCATTCCCACCAACAGTGTAAGAGAGTTCCCCTTTCTCCACAACCTCTCCAACATTTGTTGTTTCTTTCCCTGTCCATTTTTGCCATTCTAACTGGTGTTAGGTGGTATCTCAGTGTGGTTTTGTTTTGGATTTCCCGGATGGCTAATGATGATGAACATTTTTTCATGTGTCTGTTAGCCATTTGTATGTCTTCTCCAGAGAAGTGTCTTTCATATCTTCTGCCCACTTTTTGACTTGATTGTTTTTTGGGTGTTGAGAGGTTCTTTAGAGATCTTGGATACCAGCTCTTTATCTGTAGTGTCATTTGCAAATATCTTCTCCCATTCTGTGGGTTGCCTCTTCGTTTTGTTGACTGTTTCCTTTGCTGTGCAGAAGCTTTTTATCTTGATGAAGTCCCAAAAGTTCATTTTTGCTTTTGTTTCACTAACTTTTGGAGATGTATCTTGAAAGAAGTTGCTGTGGGCGATGTCAAAGAGGTTACTGCCTACGTTCTCCTCTAGGATTTTGATGACTCCTGTCTCACATTGAGGTCTTTCATCCACTTTGAGTTTATCTTTGTGAATGGTGTTAGAGAATGGTCGAGTTCCATTCTTCTGCATGTGGCTGTCCAATTTTCCCAGCACCATTTATTGAAGAGACTGTCTCTTTTCCATTGCATATTTTTTCCTGCTTTGTCAAAGATTATTTGACCACAGAGTTGAGGGTCCCTATCTGGGCTCTCTATTCTGTTCCATTGGTCTATATGTCTGTTTTTGTGCCAGTACCATGCTGTCTTGGTGATCACAGCTTTGTAATATAGCTTGAAGTCGGGCAATGTGATGCCCCCAGCTTTGTTTTTCTTTTTCAACATTTCCTTGGCGATTCAGGGTCTTTTCTGATTCCATACAAATTTTAGGATTGTTTGTTCCAGCATTAAAAAATGTCATTGGAATTTTGATCGGGATGGCATTGAAGGTATAGATTGCTCTGGGGAGCATAGACATTTTAACAATTTATTCTTCCAAACCATGAGCATGGAATATTTTTCCATCTTTTTGTGTCTTCTTCAATTTCTTTCATGAGTGTTTTGTAGTCCCTAGAGTATAGATCCTTTACCTCTTTGGTTAGGTTTATTCCAAGGTATCTTAGGGTTTTTGGTGCTATTGTAAATGGAATCATTTCTCTAATTTCATTTTCTATAGTTGCGTTGTTAGTGTATAAGAAAGCAACTGATTTCTGTGCATTGATTTTGTATTCTGCCACATTAGTGAATTGCTGGATGAGTTCTAGTAATTTGGGGGTGGAGTCTTTTGGGTTTTCCACATAAAGTATCATGTCATCTGCAAAAAGAGAGAGTTTAACTTCTTCTTTGCCAATTTGAATACCTTTTGTTTCTTTTTGTTGTCTGATTGCTGTTGCTAGGACTTCTAGTACTATGTTGAACAACAGTGGTGAGAGTGAGCACCCTTGACGTGTTCCTGATCCTAAGGGAAAGGCTCTCAGCTTTTCCCCATTGAGGATGATATTCGCTGTGGGTTTTTCATAGATGGATTTTATGAGCTTGAGGAATGTTCCCTCTATCCCTATACTCTGAAGAGTTTTAATCAGGAAAGGATGTTGTATTTTGTCAAATGCTTTTTCTGCACCAATTGAGAGGACCATATGGTTCTTCTCCCTCCTCTTATTAATGTGTTCTATCACATTGATTGATTTGTGAATGTTGAACCACCCTTGCATCCCGGGGATAAATCCCACTTGGTCGTGGTGGATGACCTTTTAATGTATTGTTGGATCCTATTAGCTAGGATTTTGTTGAGGATTTTGGAATCCATATTCATCAGGGATATCGGTCTGAAATTCTCCTTTTTGATGGGGTCTTTGCCTGGTCTGGGGATTAAGGTAATGCTGGCCTCATAGAATGAGTTTGGAAGTTTTCCTTCTGTTTCTATTTTTTGAAACAGCTTCAGGAGAATAGGTATTATTTCATCTTTGAATGTTTGGTAGAATTCCCCAAAGAATCCATCAGGCCCTGGACTTTTGTTTTGTTTTTGATCACTGCATCAATCTCGTTACTGGTTATTGGCCTATTCAGGTTGTCAATTTCTTCCTGTTTCAGTCTTGGCAGCTTATAGGTTTCCAGGAAGGCCTCCATTTCATCCAGATTGCTCAGTTTATTGGCATATAGTTGTTGATAATTTCTAATAATTGTTTCTATTTCCTTGGTGTTAGTCGAGATCTCTCCCCTTTCATTCATAATTTTATTAATTTGGGTCCTTTCCCTTTTCTTTTGGATAAGTCTGGCCAGTGGTTTATCGATCTTATTAATTCTTTCAAAGAACCAACTTCTAGTTTCATTGATCTGATCTACTGTGTTTCTGGTTTCTAATTCATTGATTTCTGCTCTCATTATTTCTCTTCTAATGCGTGGCTTAGGCATTGTTTGTTGCTTTTTCTCTAGTTCTTTAAGGTATAGAGTTAGTTTGTGAATTCGGGCTTTTTCTTTTTTTTTTTTGAGTGAGGCTTAGATGGCTATGTATTTCCCCCTTAGGACCGCCTTGCAGTATCCCATAGATTTTGGACCGATGTGTTTTCGTTCTCATTGATTTCCATGAATTGTTTAAGTTCTTCTTTGATTTCCTGGTTGACCCAAACATTCTTGAGCAGAGTGGTCTTTAGCTTCCAAGTGTTTGAATTTCTGCCAAATTTTTTCTTGTGATTGAGTTCCAGTTTTAAAGCATTGTGGTCCTAGATTATGCAGGGAATAATCTCAATCTTTTGGCATCGGTTGAGACCTGATTTGTGACCCAGTATGTGGTCTATTCTGGAGAAAGTTCCATGTGTGTTCGAGAAGAATGAGTATTCTGTTTTAGGGTGGAATGTTCTGTAAATATCTATGAGGTCTATCTGGTCCAATGTATCATTCAAAGCTCTTGTTTCTTTGTTGATTTTCTGCTTCGATGATCTGTCCATTGCTGAGAGTGGAGTATTGAGGTCTCCTACAATTAACGTGTTATCAATATGACTCTTTTTTTTTTTAAGATTTTATTTATTTATTTGACAGAGAGAGACATAGCGAAGAGAGGGAACACAAGCAGGGGAGAAGGAGGGGAGAAGCAGGCTTCCCCGCGGAGCAGGGAGCCTGATGTGGGGCTCGATCCCAGGACCCTGGGATCACAACCTGAGCCGAAGGCAGACGCTTAATGACCGAGCCACCCAGGCGCCCCTCAATATGACTCTTTATTTTGGTTAACAGTTGGCTTATGTATATGGCTGCTTCCATGTTGGGGCACAGATATTTACAATTGTTAGATCTTCTTGTTGGATAGACCCTTTAAGAATGATAGCGTGTCCGCCTGTGTCTCTAATTACAGACTTTAGTTTAAAATCTAATTTGTCTGATATAAGAATTGCTACCCCAGCTTTCTTTTGAGGTCCACTGGCATGGAAAATGGATCTCCATCCCTTCACTTTCAGTCTGGATGTATCTTTAGGTTCAAAATGAGTCTCTTGTAGGCAGCATATGGATGGGTCCTGTCTTTTTATCCAATCTGCAACCCTGTGCCATTTTACGGGAGCGTTTAGGCCATTCACGTTGAGAGTGATTATTGAAAGATATGAATTAATTGTCATCATATTGCCTGTGAAGACGTTATTTCTATAGATTGTCCCTGTAAATTTCTGTTGTATATCACTCTTGGGGTCTTTCTCCTTTTATAGAACCTCCCTTAATATTTCTTGCAGGGCCGGCTTAGTGGTCACATATTCTTTCAGTTTCTGCCAGTCGTGGAAGCTCTGCATCTCTTCATCCATTCTAAATGAAAGCCTTGCCGGATAAAGTATTCTTGTCTGCATGTTCTTCTCATTTAGTACCCTGAATATGTCTTGCCAGTCCTTTCTGGCTTGCCAGGTCTCTGTGGATAGGTCTGACATTATTCTGATGTTCCTCCCTCTGTACGTAAGGAATCTCTTCCCCCAACTGCTCTTAAGATGGTTTCCTTGGTTCTAAGATTTGCAAGTTTTACTATTACATGCTGGGCTGTTGGCCTGTTTTCCTTGATCTTGGGAGGGGTCCTCTCTGCCTCTAGGACTCGAATGTTTGTTTCATTCCCCAGATTAGGGAAGTTCTCAGCTACAATTTGCTCAAATACATCTTCTAGTCCTCTCTCTCTCCACTCCCTCCGGGATTCCAATTATTCTGACATTGGAACGCCTCATGGTGTCACTTATTTCTCTGATTCTATTTTCATGGATTCTGAGTTGTTTTTCCCTGGCCTCCTCTTTTCCCTTTTTATCTGTTATATTGTCTTCCAGGTCGCTTATTCGCTCTTCTGCCTCAGTTACCCTAGCTGTTAGATTATCTAGACTGGATTGGATCTCATTGATAGCATTTTTAAGTTCTGCCAATTCACCTTTCATTTCTACCCTTAGAGACTCTATGTTGCCATTAATTGATTTCTCCATTCTAGCTATTGTCTTCACAACTGCTAGCCTGAATTCCATCTCCAACATCTTGGTTATATCTGCATCCATTTGTAAATCTGCAGCATAAGTCATAATCTCTGAGTCTTTTCTGTTTTGGGGGCTCCTCCTCCTAGTCATTCTGTTGATGGGTGTTTGAGGGAATGTACAGAGTCCAAATTATTGACCAGAACCCAAGCAAGATGCACCTGTTTTCTTGGGACTTTAGGGTTGCTGGCCTCTTGTTTTCCCAGCCTGTCTTCTGTGGGAGGGGCCTGCCGCGCTGTTACTCAGGCAACCCTATTTGGGCGGAGTTGCCCTGCCCCCCTGTGGTGGGGGATGGGCTCAGTGGGAATCAGTTTTGGGGGGTTTTGTTCTCTGGCAGCTTTCCCTGGCAGCTTTCTGTATCTCTTCCGCGAGTGAGAGCAGAAGAAACTGTTTCCAACCCTCTGCCTCAGAGCAGAGAGATCGCAGTCTGTTCTTCAGTGAGCTCTCCAGGCCACACCGTCTCTGTTTCTGTCCGTGCTCCTATAAATTGCAGCGTCCTGGGTTGTGAGCCCCTCCACAGCGCTCCCAGTCCTGCCTCCAGGTTGGGGCACGTCTCTGCCCTTTGTGCTTCTAAAACCGCCAGCCGCTGCCAGTTCACACATGTGCGCACGTGCGCGCCGGGTTCCCACCCCGGGGGCTGCCCTAAAGTCCTTTCCCCGCCACTACCGGTCTGCGAGTCTGTGCCCATTCCCAGCGAGCGAGGCTGTCGCTCACCAGCGGTGTATGATCCCCATGTCCAGGAAGCTTCCTGCTGCCGTTTATCCTCCGATATCTGCCCGCAGAATCACAGCTCTCCGCTTCGTACCTCAAAACCAACTGCCTGTGATATTCTTTTTTTTTTTTTTTAAAGATTTTATTTATTTATTTGACAGAGAGAGACACAGCGAGAGAGGGAACATAAGCAGGGGGAGTGGGGGAGGGAGAAGCAGGCTTCCCACCGAGCAGGGAGCCCGATGTGGGACTTGATCCCAGGATCCTGGGATCATGACCTGAGCCGAAGGCAGACGCTTAACGACTGAGCCACCCAGGCGCCCTGCCTGTGATATTCTGTTTGTAGAGATCCAGATCTTCTTATATCTCAGGCTGATTTCATGGGTCCTCAGAGTGGTCTGGTAGAAATCCAGCTCAATTCCGGAGACCAGTTGAAATAGGGTCCCCTACTCCTCCGCCATCTTTCCCCCCTCCCTCACTTTTAAAAATTTTTAATAAATTCATTCTACAGCTTCACAACACACTAATAGATTGATGTTAAAAGGTTAATCCAAGACTGTATACCCAAGTATACCTGACAGGAATGTTCCAACGGGAAGGGGAAAAAAAAAAAGACTTGGGTGGCAATAAATCATTTTTTGTATGAAACATTCCCAAAAAGTTCAGCTCATTAAATAGAACCTTGGCTTGTAGTCCAAGGAGAAAGATGATAAAACTGAGACTATATTGTCTGTCCTAATTTGAAGAATGTACTAATTGATCCTAGGATTATCCTGGAGTTAGAGATATATGACAGTCATTTTGGCCACTCAGCACCTTGGGTTCATGAATTGTGAGTCTTCCATCTTTCACTATAGATATCAAATACTTTTTTTTAATTTTATTCATCCTCTGTTATAACTAGGATACTAACTGTACCACATAGGCTCCATCAATCATGTGTGCCCACTGTGGATCCTAAACAAAATCTGATGACATGAGAAACCATGTACAATACAGAATGCATCCTGAGAATGGCAACTGCCACAACCAGTTTCCACTGACAGCCATAAAACAGATCTGGAAGGGCATACAAATACCCACTATATTGGCACTGTTCATAGTGAAACCTATGGTGGCAGAAATGGCATCTTCTACTCAAATCCTACTATGTCAAATCAATCTACTGTCTTGAACAGATAGATGTGATAGAGGAAAGCTATTTCTAAATCCAAACTTCTTTTTTAGATAACAGGAAATAAATTCTAGAAATTTTCAATTAGTATTTTCCAAATTGGATTTTTGTTTGATTGTTGCTGTTGTCATTGTTTAGGGTAATAATGAAGCTATTATGTTAAGGTATGTTCCCTCTAAACCCACTTTGTTCAGAGTTTTGATCATGAATGGATGTTGTACTTCGTCAAACTTGTTCTGATTCTACTGAGATGACTGTATGGTTTTTATCCTTTCTCTTCTTAATGTGATATATCACATTGATTGATTTCTTAATATTGAACCATCCGTGCATCTCTGGAACAAATCTCACTTGATCGTGGTTAGTGATTTCTTTTAATGTATTGCTGGACTCAGTTTGCTAGTATTTTGTTGAAAATTTTTGCATCTATGTTCATCAACTGACCTACAGTTTTCTTTTTTTGTAAGTGTCTTTGTTTGGTTTTGATATCAAGGTACTGTTGGCTTCATAGAATGGGATTTGGAAGCTTTCCTTCTTCTACTATTTTTTGAAATACTTTGAGAATAGGTATTATTTTTTTAAATGTTTGGTAGAATTCACCTGTGAAGCCATTTGGTCCTGGACTTTTATTTGTTGGGAGTTTTTATTAGTAATTCAATTTCATTGTTAGTAATCTATCTGTTCAAATTTCTATTTCTTCCTGATTGTTTTGAAAGGTTGTATGTTTCTAGGAATTTATCCATTTCTTCTAGGTTGTCCAATTTTTTGGCATATAAATTTTTACAACATTGGCTTATAATCCTTTGTATTTCTGTGATGTTGGGTCATTACTCTCATTCTTCATTTTCATTTTTTTTTTAATTTGGTCCTCTCTGTTTTTGTTGATGAGCCTGGCTAAAGGTGTATCAATTTTGCTTATCTTTCCAAAGAACCAGTTCCTGGTTTTATTGAACTTCTCTATTTTGTCTCTATTTCATTCATTTCTGCTCTAATCCTTATTATTTCTTTCCTTCTACTGCTTTTAGGCTTTGTTTGTTTTTCTTTTTCTAGTTCCTTTAGGTGTAAGGTTAGGTTGTATAGTTGAGATTTTTCTTATTTCATGAGGTAGGCCTGTATTGCTATAAACTCCCCTCTTAGAACTGCTTTTGCTGCATCCCAGAGATTTTGGACCCTTGTGTTTTCATTGTCATTTGTCTCCTTGTGTTTTTTATTTCATATATGATTTCTTGGTTGACCATTTCAATTGTATAGTAGCATGTTATTTAGCCTCTATATATTTTTGTTCTTTCCAGATTTTTTCTTGTGATTGATTTCTAGTTTCATACCACTGTGGTTGGGAAAGATGCATGATCTAATGTCAATCTTTTTTTAATTTATTGAGACTTGTTTTGTGGCCCAACATGTGATCTATTCTGGAGAATGTTCCACATGCACTTGAAAAGAATATGCATTCTGCTGCTAAGAATTTAATGAAACAAAACAGATGAATGTAGGGGAAAGAAGAAAAAAACAGAGAGGGAGGCAAACTATAAGAGACTCTTAACTATAGAGAACAAACTGAGGGTTGCTAAAGGGGAGGTAGGCAAGGGATGGGCTAAATGGTTGATGGGCATTAAGGAGGGAACTTGCTATAATGAGCACTGGATGTTCTACATAAGTGATGAATCACTAAATAACACTCCTGAAACCAATATCACACTATATGTTAACTAAAATTTAAAGAAAAACATGAAATTAAAAAAACACTTGCAGAAACTGATAAAAATAAAGTGTATCTATTAATAATACCCTGTGACAACAGATGTGGATTAGGACTGCCTGGAATAAATGAGGATGCAGAGTGACTGATAATGTAGAAGAGGACAGGAAGATATTCTATCTAACAAAGAAGTATGAAAGGCTCTATGCCTGAGAGAGAGAAGAAGTAAGAATTCATATAGGAGTGATCCATTTCACCTCTCAAGCTAAAAATCCAAGTGTGGCTAGTTAGAAACAAAAGACACCAGAAACCCAGATAATTCAAAGATACTCCAAGTATAGACTAAACTTGCTCCTAGCTTCTTAGGGAATAATCTAGGAAAATCGACAGTCCCTTAAAAAGACCTTAATATTTTGCACTGTGCTAGAAAAACATAATATCCTTCAGGTGGTGTCTGGACACTGATTGAAGACAATATGTCTGTGTAGATAGACCTTAAGTGGTTTCCAAATTGCCCACAGCTTGAATTAGCAGTATAGGAAAATCAGAAGTCTCAACTTTTCTCAGTGAAATACATGAAAACATTACCAATTGAAGCACTTAACCAGAAAAAAAGATGAATTAGGATGATGAGGCTACAGATGTTAAGGATCTCACAGATGCTGTGACAGAAGCCATGGATTTAGCAAGGTATATTAGGTGCACACTCAAAAGAACCACCTAGAACCATGCACCTCAACACCAGGAATATGACCAAATAGTCACACTGCACTAGCAAGTGAAGGCCAAGCAGAATATATAAGGATATATAGGCCATATGGATATATAAGTGCCCCTTGTTGTAGGAACCCTCCGGGAAAGAATGAGAAGATGTGATTCAAAGACAGAAAATTAACACTTGAAAATAACACTATTGAGTTTTAGCTCAATAGTTAATATAGCATTGAGATACCAAGGGTTAAGCTCAAAGAAACTATTTTAACCCAGGGAGATCTAGATAGTCTTTAACAGCAGGTTCTTTTTTCTTTGTCTTCAGCAGAAGTAGCGGTTCAAGGTAAAATAATTTGCAGGTAATACAATTCTTTGCTAATATGAACAATAGTGTGTAAAATTCAACCCTGCCTCATACAGTAATTTTATAAACAAGTTTCCACTTCAGATACATATCAAACATAAGGCAAGTAATTTGATCTCTGTTTAATAACAGAGATATTAAAGAAAATCTTTAATAAGATTTTTAAGAAATCTTGTAAGAAAACAGATATATAAGTAAAATGACCTGAATACTCATATGGCTACTGTGCAGCACAGCTGGGACTCATACGTACACTCCCAATCTTTAGTTCTTCTAACTAAAACAGTAAAAAACAATCTAAAACCCAGAGTATATGTGACCTAAATATGTTCCCAAAATGGCTTTTGATCTAACCTCAGAAATTCAACTTAAATTAAAGATAGGGGAATTGAGAAGTTCTTTATATATCTTGGATATCAGCCCTTTGTCTGTAGCGTCATTTGCAAATATCTTCTCCCATTCTGTGGGTTGCCTCTTTGTTTTGTTGATGGTTTCCTTTGCTGTGCAGAAGCTTTTATCTTAATGAAGTCCCAAAAGTTCATTTTCTCTTTTGTTTCACTTGCCTTTGGAGATGTATCTTGAAAGAAGTTGCTGTGGGCAATGTCAAAGAGGTTACTGCCTATGTTCTCCTCTAGGATTTTGATGACTCCTGTCTCACATTGAGGTCTTTCATCCATTTTGAGTTTATCTTTGTGTATGGTGTTAGAGAATGGTCGAGTTTCATTCTTCTGTATATAGCTGTCCAATTTTCCCAGCACCATTTATTGAAGACACTGTCTTTTTCCATTGTATATTTTTTCCTGCTTTGTCCAAGACTATTTGACCAAAGAGTTGAGGGTCCATATCTGGATTCTCTATTCTGTTCCATTGGTCTATATGTCTGTTTTTGTGCCAGTACCATGCTGTCTTGGTGATCACAGCTTTGTAATATAGCTTGAAATCAGGCAACATGATGCCCCCAGCTTTGTTTTTCTATTTCAACATTTCCTTGGCGATTCAGGGTCTTTTCTGATTCCATACAAATTTTAGGATTGTTTGTTCCGGCACTTTAAAAAATGTCATTGGAATTTTGATTAGGATTGCGTTGAAGGTATAGATTGCTCTGGGCAGCATAGACATTTTAACAATGTTTATTCTTCCGATCCATGAGCATGGAATATTTTTCCATCTTTTTGTGTCTCCTTCAATTTCTTTCATGAGTGATCTGTAGTTCCTAGATATATAAAGAACTTCTAAAACTCAACACCCCAAAATCAAATAAGTCAAAAAATGGGCAGAAGACATGAACAGACACTTCTCAAAAGAAGACATACAAATGGCGAACAGACACATGAAAAAATGTTCATCATCATTAGCCATCAGGGAATTCCAAATCAAAACCACATTGAGGGCGCCTGGGTGGCTCAGTCGTTAAGCGTCTGCCTTCGGCTCAGGTCATGATCCCAGGGTCCTGGGATCGAGTCCCACTTCGGGCTCCCTGCTCGGCAGGAAGCCTGCTTCTCACTCTCCCACTCCCCCTGCTTGTGTTCCTGCTCTCGCTATCTCTCTCTCTGTCAAATAAATAAATAAAATCTTTAAAAAAAAAAACACATTGAGATGCAACCTTACACCAGTTAGAATGGCAAAAATTAACAAGGCAAGAAACAACGAATGTTGGAGAGGTTGTGGAGAAAGGGGAACCCTCTTACACTGTTGGTGGGAATGCAAATTGGTACAGCCACTTTGGAAAACAGTGTGGAGGTGCCTCAAAAAATTAAAAATAGAGGCACCCTATGACCCAGCAATTGCACTCCTGGGTATTTACCCCAAAGACACAGATGTAGTGAAAAGAAGGGCCATATGCACCCCAATGTTCATAGCAGCAATGTCTGCAATAGCCAAACTCTGGAAAGAGCTGAGATACCCTTCAACAGATGAATGGATAAAGAAGATGTGGTCCATATTACATTGGAATACTACTCAGCCATCAGAAAGGATGAATACCCAACTTTTACATCAACATGGATGGGACTGGAGGAGATTATGCTAAGTGAAATAAGTCAAGCAGAGAAAGTCAATTATCATATGGTTTCACTTATTTGTGGAACATAAGAAATGCATGGAGGACATTAGGAGAAGGAAGGGAAAAATGAAGGGGGGTGGAATCGGAGAGGGAGATGAACCATGAGAGACTATGGACTCTGAGAAACAAACTGAGGGTTTTAGAGGGGAGGGGGGTGGGGGGATGGGTTAACCCAGTGATGGGTATTAATGAGGGCACGTATTGCACAGAGCACTGGGTGTTATATGAAAAAAATGAATCATGGAACCCTATATCAAAAACTAATGATGTACTGAATGGTGACTAACATAACATAATTAAATTAAATTAAATTTTTAAAAAAGATAGGGAATTGATGGCCTTTTCAGGAAGATAACTTAGCCCTAATTACACATAAGATAAGTGTAGGACAGGTTGCAGATATAGAACTCAACAATTGAGAGAGGAGTATAAGCCCTAGCCAGCATGGATTCCTGGAAGACTCTAGTATCCTTGAACAGTGAAACTTAGTCTGAGTGGTCTGTCAGAGGTGTCAAAGTATACGTGATCTTTTGGGAATATATGGTCATATCACAGATGGATTCCTCCCTGGAGAAGGATAATAGTTAGATAAGCATGAGACCAGGGAATAAAGAGAGTAAGTAAGTAAGCAAAAGTCTAAGCACGGCCTGTGGCAGGATAAGAAGTAGAAGCAAACTAAATATAGCTTGAAGTACTCCAAGAGTTGTGCCTTTTGTTGGGATGCTAGGGAGAGGGGTTAGATGAAAAGGAGCAAGATGAAATTCTGAAGGTTTGACATATAATGCCATAAAAATGTAAATTATTATTAAACTCATTTTATGCAGTATTACCAATAATACAATTCAGACATTCAAGAATACAAAATTAAAATTCAAACACAAAGAAGCATGGAGACACAAGTAATGTTTTGCATTTAAGAAGCTAAGAATTACACTCAAAAACAGACCAAAATACAACTTGATTAAAGCATGTCTTAACAATAAAATTATTCAAGGAAGAATATAACCATCATGCAAGCTATTGTAGTTTCTGAAAGTTTGGCCAAAAATGAAAATCTATAGAAAACAATAAAAGAATGTTAAGCATAGTTGCACTTTTATATTTTCTAATACACTTACATATTTTTTAAGTGGTCCATAAACATTTTGTTTTACCTTTCTTGAATTCTATACCAGAAGTTCCTATGCCTATGCAAAAACCCCCAGGAAGAATGGAAAAGGGTGTTAACAGTAGAATGAATGAAATTAAATCCAAAAGCAAGGGTGTCAAATATTCATTTGGAGGTAAATTCCAGGGAGTTTTTTTTCATTACCTCATATAAGTTTCACAACAATATTTTAAAAAGGCAGGTCATTGCGGCTATACTTTATATATGAGAAATCTGAGTTCAAAGTGTTTAAGGTCCATGTTTATAGGTGTCAAAGTTAGCATTTAAACCCAAGTTTGGGGACACCTGGGTGGCTCAGTCGGTTAAGCATCTGCCTTCGGATCAGGTCAGATCCCACAGTTCTCCCTCTGCCTGCTGCTCCCCCTGCTTGTGCTCTCTCTCTCTCTCTGACAAGTAAATAAATAAATAAAATCTTTAAAAATAAATAAATAAACCCACGTTTGACTACAATGGCTGAGTTTTTTCCTCTAACTATACTTTATATCTCCTATAAATTTATGTTTTAATTAAATGTTTAGTTTAATAATAATCTTTATAGGTTTAAAATGAACAAAATAATTTTTATGACTATTTCCAAATGAATCTTTTACAACATAATTGTCGAAAACCTTTTTAAATTTATCTCAGAAATAAAACCAATATTTCTACTTATATTATTAAAAAATAAATGGTTAAAAATCATTTTGAGGTGGCTTTGATGGCCTCTTTACCTGCCCAACTGCTCTATCTCTTTCCAGAGAGGTCAGCATTTTCTGCTTCAGTAAAGCCTGGTGCTTCTCATGTAACACCCTCATTGTCGGTTCATATGATGCATAATGTAACTTTAACCTATGAAAAATAAAGGGCATCTTAAAGGGTAATTGAGTTAAATCAGTGATTTCCATCTAACATCTAAACCTTTTTCTTCCTCTCATTTTTTGCAGTCAAATAAAAAATGAATAACCATATAAAGGCTAACATAACAAGCCAAGAATTGCCAGAAATATTACTTGGTATGCTACTTCTCTAAACATGGTAGGAACGAGGAAGTCAGATTTCTTTTGAGTTAACTAGTTTTCTATTTCCTACCAACAGTTTTGCTGTATTCAAACATGTATTCAGAAGATTGTTATTCACTGAGAGAAAAACTTGCAGTTTCTTTAATCATTTGAGAAACAATTGTCAAAAAGACAAGGACTGCAAACAATGGAAGATTAAACATCAAAATAAACTAAAGGATGGTCTTGAAAACAAGTCTAATTAACTTATATTAGGAAAATTAAGTATAAAAATATTTCATTATCTCATAGGAGGAATAATTCAACTCAACATATGATGTAAGCACCTTTAAGATACTGTTTTATTTGAAAATGCCCTCAAAATTCCTTTTTTTACCTTTTTTACTTAAGTGTAGTTTACCTGTTGTAAAATATACAGAGTTTAAATGTTACAGTTTAGAGTTTTAAGAAATATGCATGCCCAGGTAGTCCACATTGTTATCAAAATATAGAGCATTTCTAATGCCTTCAGGAGATTCTAGAACTTCATATATTTGGAATCATAGAATATGTTCTCTTATGTAACTAACAACCAACATCACAGGAATACAAACAATTATAAGAGATTATGAAAAAGTATATGCCAACAAATTGGATAACCTGGAAGAAACAGATAAATTCCTAAAAACATATCAACTATGAAAACTGAATCATGAACAAATAGAAAAAAAAAAATTTTTTTTAAGATTTTTATTTATTTATTTGACAGCGAGAGAGGGAACACAAGCAGGGGGAGTGGGAGAGGGAGAAGCAGGCTTCCCGCTAAGCAGGGAGCCTGTTGTGGGGCTCGATCCCAGGACCCTGGGATCATGACCTGAGCTGAAGGCAGACACTTAATGACTGAGCCACCCAGGCACCCCAGAAATAGAAAATTTGAATATACTGATAACCAGCAAAGAAACTGAATCAGTAATCAAAAAACTCCCAAAAAACAAAAGCCCAGGACCAGATGGCTTCATAGGTGAATTCTACCAAACATTTAAAGAAAAGTTAATACCTATTCTTCTCAAACTATTACAAAAAATAAAAAAGGAAGGAAAACTTCCAAATTCATTCCATGAGGCCAGAAACTGACTTCTTTCACTCAGCATAATTTTAGATTCTTCTAGGCTGCTGTGCATACCAGTAATTCATTTCTTTTTATTGTGAGTTGTATTCCTTTGTATGTATATTCTACCATGTGTTTATTCAATATTCTGCTGATGAAGAACTGATTTTAGCTTGAGGCCATTATAAATTAAGGTTGCTATGAACATTCTTATGCGAAGTCATATAAGATATTTTTTGGTTCTCTTTCTCTTAGAAAAAATACCTAGGAGTTGAATTGCTGGGTTTTAACTTCTACTTCCAACAGCAATATATGACAGCCTTGGTTACTCTACCTCTCTGACCAACATTTGGTGATTAGTCTATGTAGTCTTTTCAATTTTATTATCAACTTTATCAGTTTTATTATATTTTCAAACAACCAACATGATTTTGTTTATTTTTATGTATTTGTTTATTTTTGTTTATCCCTTTGCTAGTTTATTGGTTTCTGATCTTTTTATTATTTCATTTCTTTTTCTTTCTCTGCATTTTTTTTTAGCATCTAAGGTACAAGATTAGATTATTAGTATAAAATTTTCTTCTCTAAGCATTTAAAACTATCAATTTAAAAAAATTAAAAAAATAAAACTATCAGTTTTACCTCCTTAACCACTGCTTTAGCTGCATCCCACTCTTTTTAATATGCTTCATCTTCAGCCATTCAGATCAAAATACTTTCTCACTTCCTTTTCTGACTCATGGACTGTTTAGAACGATGTTACTTAATTTCCAAATATTTGGGAATTTTCCAGAGAGCTTTTTGTCATTGACTTAATTTAATTTGGTTGTGGTCAGAGACATATTTTGTATGACATCGATTCTCTGAATGGGTGAGCATATGATCTATTTTGTGCACATGAAAAGTCCAAAGTAGAATTCAAGAAATGTCAATTACACTCAATTAATTGATGCCTTATTCTATAGACTTAAGAGACTTCTTGCCTTTTTTTCTAATAATTGCTAAAAGAGGAATGTTAAAATCTCCGATTGTAACTGTGGAAATATCTATTTTTATGTTTTATCAGATTTTGCTTCATATACTTTTGAAGCTCTTACATTAGAGCCATGCATATTATGACTTCCTGATAAACTGACTCTTTTTTATCTTATTGAAATGGCCTCTTTTTCTCTAATTCTCAGGATGACACTGAGGATGTTGTTTCTGTATCCCTTCTCCTTAGGCCCAGTGGGCATGCAGAGGTGGCTCTCCTTCCCTAGAGAGAGCTAACACTTCAGCTGTGCTGCGAACTGCAGTAGAGGTATCTTCCCCAGAAGGTAAATGCCTTCCTGAAGTTGGCCCTACTTCCTCCTCTCCTAACTGCCAAGCTAATGGTTTGGTAAGGGAGAAAGGAGACTATATACATCCAAACTGCTGTAAGAATTAATCATATATTAACAGGAACCAAAAAAGCACCAGAGACTGGATTTTGATATGCTAAAAGGGCTATAACCTAAGACTGGATAAACAATAATTTGCTTAAGACACTGGATTTTGCAAGTACTGAAACAAGTACTCCAGTGGATGTAACAAAGTCACTGCTGAGGTGACTCTCAGAAATCTGGAAAAAGTGATAGCTAACACTCAGAAAAGTGAAAAAACCTTGAGCTGCCCTAGTGACAAAGAGTAGAAAAGGAACTCCATAACACCACAGCAATTATACACTGTGATGACAGTCCCCGTTCTTCCACAAAATTACCTATAGCTATTTACTTGTGTGACGATGTACTGGGAAAGGATATTTTAAGAAGTTATTATTAATATCCACAAACCCAGAGTGACATCACAGCCCCTATGTTAGAAAGGGGATTTACAGAGGCCAGAGAATAAGTAGCATCATGGCTAAGGTCTGGTTCAAAGTGGGCTTATTTGGTCCATGTACCCACCCAATGAACACTCCCAGATTCCTTGAATAAATAATTTTAACTGATATATGAAGCAGCTGGAGTAAGCTATCAAAGTTGAGAAAGTCACTCCAGTGTCTTCTTCTGACATAGGATAGACTACTTGAAATTGCCTCACAGGCACAATTCTGTTTATTTTTTTAGTCTTTTTTTCTCTGAAGCTCTGTTAACTCTTTTCAGCTTCCTTTCTTAGTGAATTTTTTTGTTGCAAATATGTTTTCCATTTTGAGAACTTCCATTTGGTTCTTTGTTTATAGTTTCCATTTCACTTCTGCTATTTCCCAACTGTCCACTCACTATATTCATTATTTTCTTTAAAATTCTGAACATTTCATAAGAGCTGTTTTAAAGACTTCATCTACTAGTTCTGTTATTTCGGTCATTTCTGGGTCTGTTTCTATTTTTTCCTGGATATGTATGGGACACATTTTCCTGCTTCTATATATGTTATATATTTTATCATATGTTGGACATATATTTATCTGAACTTTGTTCTCTTCCTTTAAAGAGTTTTGTTCTGGCAGACAGTTAATTTACTGATGGGAAATTTGAACTTTTCAAAGCTTACTTTTAATCTTTTATTAAGGCAAGTTTAAAGTAGTTCCTTCTCTAGGGCTAGAATAGCTCTGCTCCTATGAGATGGTTTATCAAGGGTCTTTTTTTAAAGATTTTATTTATTTATTTGAGAGAGAGAGTGAGAGAGAGAGCATGAACGGGGTGGGACAGAGGGAGAAGCAGACTTCCCACTGAGCAGGGAGCCTGACGTGGGAGGCTGGATCCCGGGACTCTGGAATCATGACCTGAGCTGAAGGCAGACCCTTAACAGACTGAGCCACCCAGGCTTATCAAGGGTCCTAACTGAATGCCCAGAGTTTTTAGTCAGGTTCCTCCACTGTAGCTGGTCAGAATTCCTACATCTGCAAACTCTGGAATCTCCATTTAACTCATAGTTTCCCAGCAGCTGTTCTTTGTAGGCATCATTCTCTCACTATTCCAAAACTTAGTCTTTGGTCAAAGATTAAAGGGAACTACTACAAATATTTCTTATATTTCTTTCATTCACCTCCCACCTTTTGTGTATCCAATCCTGCAAATTCCAGCTCCCTCGGCAGCCCTGCCTCATCAGTTAATCAAGATAACTGTGTTCTGACTGTGTTCTACTTTGCCACACTATTGTCAGAATAAGTACTTCTGGACCAAAATCTGAGGTGATCATGCCGCTCACTTTGAATGGTTCCCTTCTCTTAGGCATCACAGTCCTACTCTGCCAATTTTCCAACATCTAAAAAAAAACAGCTGCCAAAAATTTTATTCAGTTTTGTAGTTCATTACAGTTGAAGAGCTCATCTATTGCCAGTTGGAAAGCTAGTTCTATACCAGTTACTCTGACATGGATGCAAGCAGAAGAGCCCCAAAATAATGTTAAATGTTTTTCTATTAAAAAAATAAGAGAGCACGTGGGTGGTTCAGTCTGACTTCCACTCAGGTCATGATCTTGGCATCCTGGGATGGAGCTCCAAGTCAGGCTCTATGCTGAGCAGGGAGTCTGCTTGTCCTTTTCCTTCCCCCACCCCGACTTGTGTGCTCTCTCTCAAATAAATGAATAAAATCTTTAAAAAAATAAAAGGAGTCCTTGTTTTGCACAATACTTTCATGAAAGTATTTATAAAAGTCATTGATTTGTAAGTCATATTTATCTTAACATAATGTATTATTATACCTCATTGTTGAAAGCAATAAAACCTAAGCACTAAAGTTAAGTTACATATACATTTAATATATATATATAGTATGTATTAAAATTCAACCATATTCAGCAAAGCATGAGAGAGTAATAAAATAAAAATGTAAGTAGTATGTACAGTTCTATCCCCCATTCCACTTAATGTGCTATATATACACTTTGCTGTATACTACACACTTCCATGAATATTATATATTTATAAACACATATTCAGCTACAGAGTTATATACACAAAACAGTGTGTGCTGTAATTTGTAGACAAATGCAAGGATTGTTATTATTGATGGAACAATTTTTCCTGTATTACTAACTTTAGCATCTAACTCATTCATGGGATATGAGTTGATAATCCTTTATCCCAAGAATTAGCATCATGTAGAATACCCCTAGAATATAAAAAGGAAACAACATTCAAAAAACCCTTCTGTTGGTAAGGATGCAGAGAAACATGAATCCTCTTACCCTGTTGGTCGGAATGCAAACTGGTGCAGCCACTCTGGAAAACAGTATGGAGGTTCCTCAAAAAGTTAAAGATAGAACTACCCTATGACCTAGCAATTACACTACTAGTATTTACCTAAAGGATACAAAAATACTGATTCTAAGGGGCACATGCACCCTGATGTTTATAGCAGCACTATCAACAATAGCCAAATTATGGAAAGAGCCCAAATGACCATCGACTAATGAATGGATAAAGAAGATGTGTATACATACACACATAGGAATATTACTCACCCATCAAAAAGAATGAAATCTTGCCATTTGCAACAACATGGATGGAGCTGGAGTGTATTATGCTAAGCAAAATAAGTCAGAGAAGGACAAATGCCATAGGAGTTCACTCATATGTGGAATTTAAGAAACAAAACAGATGAACATAGGGGAAGGGGAAAAAAAAAGAGAGAGAGATGGAGGCAAACCATAAGAGACTCTTACCTATAGAGAACAAACTGACATTTGCTGGAGGGGAGGTGGGAGGGGGTTGGGCTAAATGGATGATGGGTATTAAGGAAGGTACTTGTGATGAGCGCTGGCTGTTATATGTAAGTGATGAATCACTAAATTCTACTCCTGAAACCAATATTACACTATATGTTAACTAACTAGAATTTAAATAAAAACTTGAAACAAACAAAAACCTTCTGTTTAGTCAGTCTGAAAGAGTGTGTCTGTTTTGTAAGTTCCATAGGTAGCTCATAATTCATCTGCTTATAAGTTCTAACTTTTGATATTGATAATTCTGAAAATAAGTAAATTCATAAGAAACTCATGTTAAGTGATAACTCCTATAAAGCTGATAGGTAAAATCAACTAATTATCTACTTAGTTAAACAATTTACAGAAAAAAATTAAGACTGACGTTTTGTGATTTACAGTGAAAGGAATATAGATATGTAACTGAAATATTTGGGTAAAATATTAACATAGAGAACTTAGACTCTAATTTAGCCTGGCATGGAAAACATTCTTCCTTACAGTTGATTTATTATGCAATAGTACAACAATCAGACAAGGTGTTCACTAGTGATTAACTTCATCTCTAGTTTTTTTGTGACTGAGGGTATCATTGAAATTTTGTCTTAGGTCCTTAGAAAACACACACTAGTGATTCATCCCAATGATTAAATGGAGACATTATTCTTAATGATTAAATGTGGAAATAAAGGCTAACTGAATACACAAATGTTAATTATATTACAGTGTAATATGGATTTCTTCATCAGGGCCCCTGAAGATTACAAAAAGTATAATCTGAAAATGCTGAATTTTTATATGAGATGAATTACAATAGTATTCTCTTTAAACATACTAGGAAATTTAACAAGTATGATATATTTTTAAACATGGGCTAGAGACTCAAGAAAAAACAATTTAAAAAACTCAAACAATTTACCAAAGAGTAGAATATCCAAGCAGCAACAGTGAACAATCATATTTCAGCTGCCACAACTAGATACAAAGGTGCTCTTAAACTGTTATGTACCCAAGTAACTGAAGTACTGAAACCTGTTTGAATTAGCACAGATAGTGGGAATAGAGTCAAACCTGTGAAAGAATGAGCTGTGATTCAAACTCACTTATTGTATGTGTGTGTGCATACACATACAAACTATTAAAATACCTTTGGGCTTTTCCTCTGGATAAATGGGTGGCTCACCCTAATGAAGACACAACAATTATTTATCTTTGGACAAGAAAAAGCTTAGCTACCTTTAAAGGACTTCTACATGACCAATAGGAGCCACAGGCTCCTATATTGTCCTGAGTGTAGAATAATTCCCAACTTAAAGAATGTACTTTTAAAACAAAATACAATATACAGTTCTGAAAAGACCTGTATAAAAATGCAAAAGGGAAATCTAGATAAAGTAGTATATATTCAACATATACTTTCAATGTTATGATATATGCAAAAAAATACCATTTATTATGTTCCATGTACAGTATCAAGTATTTATACATATTAATCCAAAATATATTATCAACACTGTTAAGGGTAAGAGACAAAACACAATGGACATCTTAAACGTAAGTGGTGAAGCCAGGCTTCCAATGTTTACTTGACACCAAAATCCAAGCTCCTTCCATTATACTGTTCTACTTCTCAGTTACTGTTTAAGTTAAAAAGGGAACAAATCATTTTGAACACTTTTTCTGAATTTCTCCAGACTAAGACCAATTTTATGAACCAAAAATTCAAACCAGAATATTAGACCAAAAGAGTTGGTTAAAGTCAAAGAACAAACATTCTCAAGGCCCTTTTTTTAAGTTAATGCAATCTTCCTCTTAAAATGGTGCTTTATTCCTACAGACGCTTAAGAAAAGTAAGGAAAACTCTAGTTTCTACAATTTATTAAGTTTAAGTACATTGATTCTGAAGCTTCATGGGACAGCCTATGATTTAGAAATCACAATAGCCACAATAACCATGACCACCTACAAAAAACAGAAACTGTCATTACCATCCCTAAACTGTGTTGTCCCATACAGTAGCTGTAGCTAAATGTGGCTATTTAAATTTAAACTTAATTAAAATTAAATAAAATTAGAAATGGGGCGCCTGGGTGGCACAGTCGGTTAAGTGTTTGCCTTCTGCTCAGGTCATGATCCCAGGGTCTTGGGATCGAGCCCCATGTTAGGCTCTCTGCTCAGCAGGGAGCCTGCTTCTCCCTCTCTGCCTGCCATTCCTCCTACTTGTGCTCTCTCTCTTTTCCTGTCAAATAAATAAAATTTTAAATAAATAAATAAACAAACAAAATTAGAAGTCAAATCCCTTAGTTGTGCTAGTCACATGGCCAGTGCTTAACAGCACATGTGACTTAGTAGCTATTGTATTAGACAGTACACATACAGAATATTTATAACATCACAGCAAGTTCTATTGGATAGCACTGCCCTAGAGCAAATAAAGGAAAATTTTCATTAAGGATTATAAATTATTTTCTTGATTTTTGTTTTACTTTGGGGGGGGAGTTTCTTTCTTTAATTTGGAAGTAGGAGAGGAAGGGAGGAGGGAAAATAAAACTGAATATTTTTAAAATAATTTCTAAAAACCTTTGCATAAATTTAAGGTCACTCAGCATATGCCCCCCCCCACCTTACCCTTGTCAAGCAGCTTTTGCACTTTATTCTCTATGCATACAATACGGTGAATATGCCATATTCCTTCATGATTTGGTGCCTTTGCACAGTATGTAATGTCTGTACAGAGCACCCTGCTCCCTCTCCCTCTGTTAACTTATACTTCAGAATTCCTAGAGATAGGTCCCTGAACCCTCTCATACCCCAGTCTAAAGATTAGGGTGACCACCCTTGGTTGGCATAGCATCATGCAGAATATTTCAGTTTAACTCCTCCCCTATCACACATCCTAGTAGTCCCTGGGAACCTTGACAGCAAGGGCCTAAACTTACTTATCTTTGTATTTCAAACACATAGCATAGTATAAAGACTCAGTAAATGTTGAATTATTATTTTACCTCAAACCTTATGCCATAGCCAAGTTACTTAATATTAATTAAATAACCCTTTAATAAATATATCAACAAATATTAGCAACTTACCCTTTGAGGTCATTAATTAATTTGTTTTTTTCCTGGACTATTCGTTTATGGTGCATTCGGTGAAAATCACGTTCTTTTTGCGTTTTCAGCAGATCTTCTCTAGCTTTGCTGAAAATAATAATTTAAAAAATCACTGCTAATTCCAAAAAAGCATTTGACAAAGTACAACATCCATTCATGATAAAAAAAAACCTTAACAAAGTAGGTTTAAAGGGAACATACTTCAACATAATAAAGGTCATATATGAAAAATCCACATCTAATATCAACCAAATTGGGGAAAAACTGAGAGCTTTTCTATATGGTCAGAAACAAGACAGGGTGTCCACTCTCACCACTTTTATTCAACATAGTATTGGAAGTCCTGGCCTCAGCAATCAGAAAACAAAAAGAAGTAAAATGCATCTAAATTGGCAGGAAAGAAGTCAAACTTTCACTATTTGCAGATGACATGATATTCTAGACAAAAAACCCCAAAGACTTCAACAAAAAACTGCTAGAACCAAAAGATGAATTCAGTAAGGTCACAGGATACAAAATCAACATACATTTCTATACACCAATAATGAAGCAGAAGAAAAAGAAATTAAGGAATCAATCTCATTTACAATTGCACTAAAACCTAAGATACCTAGGAATAAACCTAACCAAAGAGGTGAAAGATCTGTACTCTGAAAACCATGAAACACTGATGAAAGAAATTGAAGATGACACAAAGAAATGGGAAGACATTCCATGCATTCATGGATTGGAAGAACAAATATTGTTAAAATGTCTACCTAAAGCAATCTACACATCAAATGCAATCCCCATCAAAATACCAATAGCATTTGTCACAGAGCTAGAACAAGCAATCCTAAAACTTATATGGAACCACAAAAGACAACAAATAGCCAAAGCAATCTTGAAAAAGAAAAGCAAAGCTATAGGCATCACAATTCTGGACTTCTTATAATTACAAAGCTGTTGTAATCCAAACTATGGTACTAGCATGAAAATAGACACATAGATCAATGAAAGAGAGTAGAAAACTCAGAAATGAACCCATAACTATATGGTCAATTAATCTCCACAAAGCAGGAAAGAATATTTAATGGGAAAGAGACTGTCTCTTTAACAAACGGTGTTGGGAAAAGTGGACAGCAATGTGCTAAAGAATGAAATTGGACCACTTTCTTACACCATACACAAAAATAAACTCAAAATGGATGAAAGAGTTAAATGTGAGACCTGAAACCATAAAAATCCTAGAGGAGAACACAGGCAGTAACCTCTTTGACATCAGCCATAGCAACTTTTTTCTAGGTATGTCTCCTGAGGCAAGGGAAACAAAAGCAAAAATAAACTATTGGGACTTCATCAAAATAAAAAGCTTCTGCACAGTGAAGGAAACAATCAACAAAACTAAAAGGCAACCTACATACAGAATGGGAGAAGATATTTGCAAATGACATATCTGATAAATGGTTAGTATCCAAAATATATAGAGAACTTATACAACTCAACACCTAAGGAACAAATAATCCATTTAATATTTGGGCAGAAGACATGAATAGACATTTTTTCAAAGAAGACACACAGATGGCCAACAGACACATGAAAAGATTCTCAACATCACTGATCATCAGGGCAATGTGAATTAAAACTACAATGAGATATCACCTCACACCTGTCAGAATGGCTAAAATCAACAACATAAGAAACAACAGGTGTTGGCAAGGATATGAAGAAAGGGGAACCCTCTTGTACTGATGGTGGGAATGTAAAATGATGAAGCCACTCTGTAAAACAATATGGAGGTTCCTCAAAAAGTTAAAAACAGAACTATCCTACAATCCATCAATTGCGCTATTAGGTATCTACCCAAAGAATACAAAAACACGAATTTAAAGGGATACATGTGCCGTGATGTTTATAGAAGCATTATCTACAATAGTCAAATTATAGAAACAGCCCAAACATCCATTTATTGATGAATGGATATAGACGATGTGGTGTATATACATGTGATGGAGTATTACTCAGCCCTAAAAAAAAATGAAATCTTGCCATTTGCAACAACATGGATGGAGCTAGAGAATATTATGCTAGGTGAAATAGCCAAAGACAAAATACCATATGATTTCACTCATATGTTGATTCTAAGAAATAAAACAAAGAAGGAAAGGGGGGGAAAAAAAGAGAGACTCTTAACTATAGAAATCAAACAGATGGTTACCAGACAGGAGGTGGGTGAGGGAATGGGTTAAATAGGTGATGGGAATTAAGGAATGTGTTTGTCGTGATGAGCACTGGATGTTGTATGGAAGTGCTGAATCATTACATTGTATACTTGAAAACTAATATTACACTGTATGTTAGCTGACTGGAATTTAAATAAAATAAAATAAAAACATTTTAAAAATCATTCCTTATTCCTTTCTGAAAAAATGTAATCAGTTCAAATCCAGTATTGAACAATTCTAAAGATAATTTAAAAAAACAAAGATTCCATTATAATTCACATTGAAGGATTCTAAGCAATAGTGCATATGGCATTGGGAAATGAATGGGACACCACCTATAGCTCAAAAATATTCATTCACACTCCATTTAAGTAAAAGGAAATTAAATATATGTTGCCAAAATAATGTATAATCCATCTACTTTCAAAATGAATTTGTTTACAAAATTGAAATGCATATTTAAAACAGGATAATTCAAAATAATTACAAATAAAGGAGAAGACTTACAAAATTTAATTCTGAATCTGCTTGAATATATGGTTAAAAGACAATGTATTGGGTTACTTAGTTCTGATAATTGTGAAAAAGAAAGCATATATGTTCTGGGAAACCCAGATTTTATTCTGGTAATGCATATGAGAAATATGTACCACCTGTAGATCATATTAGTAGAATAATTGGTAACTTGATAAGAAAGTTTCTTTAGTATCAGTGTTGTAACACAGAAGCATTCTTTAACTGGATATACCTTCTGCAAACCCCTGATAGAAAGCAAACAAGGGTATTCTTTCTAAGCCCAGTCGGTAAAAAATTAATAGGAATTATGTTAGTTTCAATATAATAATGTAAAATATAATTATAATGAAAAAGTAGCTATGTAACAGTCTTAGTTAACTGACAAAGTGCTACTGCATTGAGATTCCCATGTTCTGAAAAATGGGTGCACTGAATTCAGGTGCTTACATCTCATAAGAGGTCACAATGGAATAAATCAGAGGTATCACAGGATTTCAAAATACAGATTCACATAAAATAAGTGCAAAAAATATATATTTCTGCATGAAGAGCTACGTCAAAGCAATCCCTGAGGAGCAGAGACTGGAATGCTGCCAAAGAAGCAGGATGAGGTTAGGTTTTCAGGCCCCTGACGGGGCATATTATGATCAGTGAGACTTCTGCAAGATCAAGTCCCATGTGGCATATGGTGAAAGTGTCTCATCCATTCTTCCAAGTTTCTTTCTTCCCTTCTCCTCATATCCTCAAACCTCTCCCATTTTTTAACATGACCTTTTTCTGAACATGTCCTTTATTTTACTGCCAATGTTGTAGTTTTTATCACAAGTAAATAAACAATGTGTCACAGGCGTCACAGGCTACTCCCACAATCTAACCCTCAACTTCATTTCCATGCCAACAACTTTGAAGGAACAAGAAATGGCTGACTGAGGAATATGTCAATTAGGAGATGAACAAACAACGTATTCTGTCCAGGTTTTAACCCTCACCGTGAATGAAGATGGATGAAAAGTGAGGGAATCCCTCTGCCACCATTTACCTAATGAATAGTGAGTGAAGAGGGAGGACAGGGTTTAAGTAGAGTGATTTAAAAAGATAAAAGGCTGAGTTGATATTTTGTTGTGAAAACACAAGAATACCACAGGAATTCTCATTCATTTGTAAAGTGGTTTACATATCTTCTTGTACATAAAAATACTCAATGTTACTGTTATCATCACATCACTATTACTAATTAGTATAGCAGAACAGATATATTCAATTTCTCTAACAGCTTGATTTATTTACCTAAAATAGAGGGCATGCCAGTAGATAAATATCCTCTAATGGATAAAAAGTATCAGGATACATGCTTATTAGTAACACTGTAAAACTTTATAAAAGATTTAAACTTTTATGAACATCTGGTTTTTTTTAAAGATTTTATTTATTTGAGAGAGAGAAAGAGAGAGAGAGAGCACATGAGAGGGGGTAGGGAAGAGGGAGAAGCAGACTCCCTGCTGAGCAGGGAGCATGATGTGGGACTCGATCCGGGGACTCCAGGATCATGACCTGAGCCGAAGGCAGTCGCTTAACCAACTGAGCCACCCAGGTGCTCCTATGAACATCTGTTTTGAGTCTACTAAAGCTGTCTTACTTTCAACAGCTTGATGAGTTATATAAATGAGCTAATGTTTTATTTCTCTTATCTGAAATGTAAACCCGTAATAGGTTAAAAAAAACTTAAAAAAATAAAAAGTTTCTTAAGCAGAACTACAAATGTGCAGCATTGCATCAGCTCCCTTTTTAAATATACATTTATAGGCCTATTTGTACTTATCCCAGGAAAGAAAGCATAGGAATTGATTGAAGTATTAGACCTTAAAGTTTTCTGACCATTAAATTGGTTTTCAGGGACTTGCTTTCTATTTGCACAAATGAAGTCTACTCAGTAAAACAATTTAGATTCATTTCATGGTGATGTTTCTGTTATGACCTTCCTGCTGTCCATCTGCTTAATAAAAAGAAAATAAAAATTGCACTAAAAAATAAAATTTATAATATTCTTATAAGCAATTAATATTTTAAACTATACAATATTTTCTGATTAATACAGCACTTTTGTGATTTAAAAATAAATCTTCTACTAAGACACCAGAAATTCTATTTAAGTACAATGAAGTAAAAGTTATTCAATGAAGCATTCTATTTAGATTTATCATAAAGAACATATTTCTTACTGCTTTTTCTTAATGAGATGGCAGAATGACTAATTTCCCCACTTCAGGAAACCAACATACCAAAATCTACAATTAAAGTATGAAATATTAGAATACTCATATTTTTATCATATTATAAAAGCACTGTCCCAAAAACTCCATGTTTCAAATTATGAATCTGATTTAATAGTGTGCTCTTAAAAATTATTTTTAAATGAATGCCCCCAGTAAAATAATTTTGTTAACTGTAAAGTTTTAACTATTTTAAGTGACCACTGAATTATAGATTTATTGGGTTATTTTGTTATAATTTGGTAAAAGGAAGCATACAAACATTTTCTTGTTTATTTGCACCAAAGTAGGCCATCTTTGTCATGTATTTTTCTCATGCACAAACAAAAATCAAAGTAACTTCTGGTAACAGTATTAATAATAACCAATTATGTCATTGTTTTCAACTGGTTATAAATGAATTCATTTAACGCACTAATATTAATACTGGAATAATTGTTGGATAGCCAAAATGGGTTCAATCATATTCAAGGAAAACTTTCATTATATACTTAACCAAAAAAGAAAGGGGTATACCCATGTCTAGAAAAAAATACCTTCTTAATTTAACAAGCAATTACCTAAACACTAAACCATAAAATTTTATAGGCCTCATTATTATCTTTATTTCCACAGTGTTTGTTTCTGAAAGTCATTAAATTAAATGGGTCTCTGGAAAAGCTGGATACTCTTTGACCTTCTATAGAAGCGAATTTTGTAAGTGAAGTTTAGGGCTGCTTAGTAAAGCACCTAATTTTTCTTAATATTAATTGCTTTTTAATTTTAGTTTCTTTAGGTTCATATTTTCTGGCAGAAGATTTAAAAAGAGTATTTCATTATTTTTAAAATAGTACATTTTAATCTTCTAATTAGCAATCCCAGTCAGTTTTTATTTTCTGTCAAACCTTCAGTACACTCAATAAAACTTTTCTGGTCTGCATTATATTTCTTTAATGTAGAAGCCCAGCTAAGGACAGCAATACTCTAAATGAGGCAAGACTTAACTTTATGGAAAGTTGTTAAAAATTCCATTATGAAGGGAAAATGATGCCTACTCCAAAGGAATGGTATAAAAGGGGCAAAATTATCAATTAATTACTCTAAAAAAATATTAAAAGCTTAACAAAAAGCCAAAATGTTAACAGCACACATTCACTTAAGCCCCTCCTACTTGTCAGAGGTAGGCCCTGGGGTTATGTTGAGCACAAGATACACCCATTATATGGAGCTCACAAAATAACAACAAAATATATATATTAGATAATTAGATGCAAAGGCATAAATTTCAAACTCCTTCATAAATATACAGTATTAAATTAAGGATAATCTAAATAAATGGAGGGATATACCAGAGAAGACTAAAATTTATGAATACATCAATCCTTAAAAATATATATGTATATGTAAACACAGCTGTACACACACACACACACACACACCACAAATATTCTTCCCAAATCATGTTATAAATTCAATTCAACCTCAATCCCCCCACCTTTCTATAGAAATTGACAAAGTGACTCTAAAATTTATATGGAAATACAAAGGACCCAGAATAGCCAAACTATCTTCAAAGAACAACAATGCTATAGGACTAATGCTACCTGACTTCAAGAAATTACCTAAAGCTACAGTAATCAAGAGTGTGGTACTAGAATAAAGACAAACAGATTAATGGAACAAAATAAGAGTCTAGAAACAGACCCACAATTATAGAGTCAAATGATTTTCAATAAAAATTCCAAAGAAATTCAATGATGGATGAAATTTTTTTTAAGAATGGTGCTAGAACAATTGGATATTCCTTTAGAGAAGAAAACTAATCTTTAGCTCCTACCTTACACTATATACAAAAATGAAAGATAGTTATAGGCTGAAATAAAAATTCTTAATCTTTAAAGGTTTTCGAAGAGAACACAGACTAATATCTCTGAGACCTGGGAGTAGGCAATAGTATCTCAGACAAAATATCAAAAGCAATACTATTAAAAAAAATAAATTAGACTTCATCAAAATTTAATACTTCTGCTCACCCAAAGACACCATAAAGAAACTTAAGAGTGAAGCCATAACTGGGAGAAAATATTCACAATGTTCTGACAAAAGATTTATATCCATAATACGTAAAGAACTCTTACAATTCAACAATCAGACAAACAGTCTAACCAAAAATGGGCAGGACTTACACAGAAAGTAAGAGAGATGAACAGTCAATAAGTACACACCCACACACACACACACGTTCAATATCATTAGGTATTAGAAAATACATATCAAAGCCACAACAAGCTGCTACTATACAATTACTAAAATGGCTAAAATGAAAACCACTAACAATACTCAATGTTGGTTACAATGTAGAACAACTAGAACTCTCATAGACTGATATTGAGCATGTAAAATGACCCAACAAAATGTTGGAAAATGGACTGTCAATTTCTTATAAATACACACTTACCCTTTGGTCCAATAATTCCACTCCTAAGTTTTTAACCAAAAGAAAGAAGGCACATTCCCACAAGAAGACTTGTACACAAATCTTCATAGCAGTATTATTGATTAGGTACCACAGTTGAAAATAATCCAATAGAAAAATAATAAACAAAATGTGACATACACTATACACTATTCAGTATAAACAGAATACTATATAGCAATAAAGAGGAACAAATTACTGATAAATTCAAAAATCGCAGATGTATTTTATAGAGTTTATGCTGAATGTAAAATGTCAAAACACAAAGAAACATACGTTCTGTGATTCCATTTATGAAGTTCTTAAACAGGTAAACTGATCAAATATCAGAACATTGATATATCAGAACACTGATTGCAGGGGCAGGGATACCTAAGAAGGGACATGGAAATCTCTGGATAGACAGAAATGTTCTACATTAAGAAGGGTATGGAAGTGACAAGACTTTATCTGTTTGTCAAAATTATGTAACTAAGACTCGAACATCTCAATTTATGTAAATTATAACTTAAAAAAAAGTATAAAAAATAATGCATTATACTAAGTGTATGTAGAGTAGGGTATGGGTGGGGTAGAGATGAATTAAGAATGGCAGAAATATGTTAAAACTGATAGGCCCCTGTGATCACCTCTAATCCTTGATATTTTTTCAGAATTAGGTTAATATATGTAAATAATAAATTGCTATGTACATGTCTTCTGGAAAAAATACTACTTTTGATGTTTATTCAGTGTTGCTGCTATTGCTAATAATAAGGTTGACAAAGATAATGATGATGATGCTATTCTACCTACTTACTATATTGTATACCAGGTATTATGTTCATTATCCTATGATAGGTAAGTCAAGCACAATTGTTGCCTTCATCAGGTTCATAGGAGTATAGAGAATATTAATAAGGAAACAAAATATAAACTTATATAACCATAAACTAGTGAATGTTACGAAAGGAAAACAGGGTGTTATAATACAGAATTCTGGTTTAATCTTTATTGAGCACTCACCATGTGACAGACATTGTGCTAAACACTTTAAAATGATTCCCCTCAAGGACAGATAATACCATCCCACTTACATATGAGGAAACTGAGTGATAATTATATTATTATATCTAGTAAAGGGTAGAGTATCATGTAATTGTGTTGCTTTCTCCATAATACCTGATATCAATATCTGTTCTAAATTAAAGTTTGACTGGGGTTAGTAATGCTGAGTTTGATAACAGTAGATATTGACCTTTCAAGAACCTAACTGTTCCATAAAAAGTTTGTTTGACTGCATTATTATGCTGTAACCAGATAAGTCAACCTACAAGAATGTTAAGCAGGATATAATGTATTCCATATTTCCATCATGTCCCTCCATCCAGTCTATTTTCCAACAAAAACAAGCTCACACTAGGCTTTTCTTCAAAATTATCCATTAGCCTCACATCCCACTCAGAGGGAAAAAAAAGCAAAGTTCTAACAAAGGACTCTACCATTTATCCCCTGGTTCCAGTCACTATGGTCTCCTTACTAGCCCCCTAACAAGCCAAGCTGTGCCCACCACTACTTCCTTTTACCTCTGCCTGGAATTTCCTTTTCCCACGTTTATACATGGCCTCCCTCAGTTTCTTCAGATAATCAGACAGGACTTCCCTCACCACCCTATATAAAACTGCACCCCATTTATCTCTGTCTCCTTTACCATGTTACTTTTCTTCCTAGAGTTTGCCATCACACGTTATATCTGTCAACATCCACATGTAGCTAGTGGCTATCTTATTGGACAGCACAGCCTTCTAACTCTCTAGAGTGTTAACAGTGCAGAGGTAAGAAAAAAAAAAAGCTGTCAATGAGTTAGAAGAAGAGGTAGAACAGCATGCTGTCACAGAAGCTGAAGGAAAAAAGGAATGAAATAAGATGCATAATTGAGTGGAATAGGATGCACAATTGAGTGGAATAGGTGGGGTGGACGCCAGACTGCAGGATGTTAACGTACAAGTACAATGAGGCTTTTAGGAGTAAGCCATCCAAATGAGAATATTTTCAATGTCTACATTACGGGAAGACATAAAGCACTAGGTCAAGATACAAAACAAGATCAAGCAAACAAGTTCTTTTTTTTTTTTAAGATTTTTTTTTTTTTTCATGAGAGACATAGAGAGAGAGAGAGGCAGAGGGAGAAGCAGGCTCCCAAGGAGCAGGAAGCCCGATGCAGGACTCGATCCCAGGACTCTGGGACCACGACCTGAGCCAAAGGCAGATGCTTAACCATCTGAGCCACCCAGGCACCCAAGCAAACAAGTTCTTAATTAATGAAACTCATAGTAGCCTTTGTGGACCTCAGACTGAGGTGAATATTGTGGCATGTCAACTACCCAATAAAACAAGGTTTATGAAATAATGTCTTAACTGTAAAAGATATGATAACCCCAAGTGATGCCTTCTAGTCTTCATTCAACCAACAATTCTGTAAATGTGTAGCAGCAGGTTGCTTAAATTCTAGATCTCTCCATTTAAAATGACAATTGGGACTATATCAAAATAAACTATTGAGGGGTGCCTGGGTGGTTCAGCCGGTTAAGCATCTGCCTTCAACTCAGGTCATGATCTCATGGTCCTGAGATGGAGCCCTGCATTGGGCTCCCTGCTCAGCAGGGAGTCTGCCTCTCCCTCTCCCTCTCTCTCTGCCCCTCTCCCCCTGCTCATGCTCACTCTCTCTCTCTCAAATAAATAAAATCTTAAAAAAAAACAACTATTAACACTACATCAAAATAAAAAGCTTTTGCACAGTGAAGGAAATCATCAACAAAACAAAAAGGCAATCTACAGAACTGGAGAAGATATTTGCAAATGATATATCCAATAGGGGGTTAATATCCAAAATATATGAAGAACTTATACAACTCAACACCAATTTAAAAATGAGCAGAGAACCTGAATAGACTTTTTCCCAAGAAGACATATGAATGGACATGTGAAAAGATGCTCTACATCACTATTCATCAGGTAAATACAAATCAAAATCACAATGAGATATCATCTTACACCTGTCAGAATGCTAGTATGAAAAACAAAAGAAATAACAAGTGTTGGCAAGGATGTAGGAAAAAAGCAACTCTCATACAGTATTGGGAGAAATGTAAATTGGTACAGCCACTGTGGAAAACAGTACGGAGGAATCTCAAAAAAATAAAAAATTGAAATACCACATGATCCACTAATTCCACTATTGAGTATTTACCCAAAGAAAATGAAAACACTAATTCAAAAAGATAAACACACCCCTAGTTTACTGCAGCATTATTTACAATAGCCAAGATATGGAAGCAACCTAAGTGTCCATCAACAGATGAATGGATAAGGAAGATCTCACACACACACACACACACACACACACACACAGGAATATTACACAGCCATAAGAGAGGATGAGCTGGAACAGCATGGATGGACCTAAAAGGTATTCTGCCAAGTGAAATTGCTCAGAGAAAGACAAACACCATAGGATGTCACTCATCTGTGGAATCTAAAACACAAAACAAAGTAATAAAGAAACAAGAATCAGAATTAGACCTATAAATACAGAGAACAAATTGATGGTTGCCAGAGGTAAGGGCGGTGGGGTGGATTGACAAAATGGGTGAAAGTGGGAGATACAGACTTCCAGTTATGGAATGAATAAGTCATAGGAATAAAAGGCACAACATAGGGAATACAGTCAATGATACTGTAATAGTGATGCATGGTGACAGATGATAGCCACATTTGTGGTGAGCACAGCATAAGAGAAGTTGAATCACTATGTTGCACACATGAAAATAATACAACAGTGTGTGTCAACTATACTCAAATAAAAAATTATTTAAAAAAGTAGTCAGGTAGCAATCTAGAGCCATGAATTAAAGCTCATTTTTGAGAAAATAAATACTTTTCCCTATGTTCTTATACCTAAAGACCCCTGCAGATTGAAAGTGAGGGGGTGGAGAAACATTTATCATGCAAATGGATGTCAAAAGAAAGCTGGAGTAGCAATATTTATATTGGACAAACTAGACTTTTTTGTTTTTATCTTGCTTTGGTATCAGGATAGTACTGGCCTCTATTGCATTATTATTAAGATTTTGATAAAGATTGTCATTTTTTTTTTAATGTTTGGTAGAATTCACCAATGAAACCATGGGGTCTTGGACTTCTCTGTGCTGGGAGTTTTTTTTTTTTTATTAAAGATTTTTATTTATTTATTTAACAGAGATAGAGAGAGAGCACAAGTAGGAAGAGCGGCAGACAGACGGAAAGGGAGAAGCAGGCTATCCGCCAAGCAGGGAGCCCGATGTAGGGCTTGATCCCAGGACCCTGGGATCATGACCTGAGCCGAAGGCAGCCGCCTAACTGACTGAGCCACCCAGGTGCCCCTGTGCTGGGAGATTTTTGATTCCTAATTTAATTTTCATTCTTGTTATTGGTCTAAGATTTCCTATTTCTTGGATCCAAGATTCATGATTCAGTCATGATAGTTCTTGCATTTTTAGAAATTATCTGGGTTTTTTCCTAAGTTATCTGATTTGTTAGCATATAATTGTTCATAGCAATCTGTTACCACACAATGTATTTCTGTGGTTATCTGTTGTATTGTTTTCTCTTCCATTTCTCATTTTGGTTTTTGAGTCTTCTCTTTTTTTTTTTTCTTAGTTAATGTTAAAGCATTGCCAATTTTGTTTATTTTTTTGGAAAAACTAGTCATTACTTTCAATGTTATGTTATTGTTTATTCTGGACTCTATTTTATTTATTTCTGATTTTTTCCTTGTTATTTCCTTCCTCTAGTAAATTTCAGCCAAGTATCATCTTTTTCTAGTTCTTTGTGGTGTAATGTTGTTAATTTGAACTTTTCCTCTTAATACAAGCATTTATAGCATAAATTTCACTCTAACATCTGCTTTTGTTGAATCCCACAGGTTTTGGAATATTGTGTTTTCTTTTTCTTTTGTTTTGAGACATATTTTGATGTGCCATTTGTTTTCTTATTTGGTCCATTGCTTGTGCAGTAGTGTGTTTAATATTTACATATTAAATATTTATTATTTACATTGTAGATTTTGTTTTATTGTTGATCTTTAGCTTTGTACCACTGTGGTTGGAAAGTATACTTGGCATTATTTCAGTCTTCTTAAATTTGTATTAGTCGTTATGTCTCTTTTCACATGTGTACTTGAAGAAAATGTGCATTCTATTTTTCTTGGAAGAATGTTTTATATATATACACACACACACACATATTCTTAGAACCATGTATTCTGAAGTATGCTTCAAGTAAAAATGTTCTTGTTCAAAAAAAATAATAATTACTTTAACTGAGGAAACTCATTTAAAATAAAGCATATCAGAAGGGAGGGGAGGATGGATGAGTAAAATAGGTGAAGAAGATTAAGAGCACACTTATCATGACAAACACTGAGTAATGGTTTATAGAACTGTCGAATCACAATATTATACACCCAAAACTAATATAACACTGTATGTTAACTATGCTGGAATTAAAATTAAAACTTAATAAAAAAATAACATTAGGAAACCATTGGGGAATATCAAAAACAGGAGTAATTCTAAATATAAGAATTATTGAAGCAGAGGTCAAGAAAATGAGAAAGTGAATTAAATTCAGGATGTTGAGTTTCAAAATACATTTAAGTATATAGTAGTAACTTTGTAAGTGCATTTGGATGTTTTGCCTATTCTTTAACGTGTCTGAAGTGGTCACAATAACAAATTACAAACAAATGTGTAATTCAGAAATAAATTTTTATGGGAACTTAATTGATTGCATAATTGGTCAAAAGTTTCCAAAAATGGATTTTCACATGTTTATCTACTATGACCTTAATTTTAAAATTGAGTATTAAAAAGATTAAAAAATAAGTAAAATTGAGTATTCCAATGTATGTACAATAAAAAATAGATAAATAAAATGACAAATGGTCTGCATTTTATTATAAAAGTACAGTTATGTTCTGTAACTGTATATCAAACTTGGAAACCATTCTGGAAAACAGTTGGCAGTTTTTATGGAACTACCCCATGACCCAAGGGAAATGAAATTATGTGTCTATAAAAAGTCTTACACACGAATGTCATAATTGAATCATATATTAAGCAGAAACTTGACACAACCCGAATTTCCATCAAAAGAAATATGAATAGGGCGCCTGGGTGGCTCAGTTGGTTAGGCGACTGCCTTCGGCTCAGGTCATGGTCCTGGAGTCCCGGGATCGAGTCCCGCATCGGGCTCCCTGCTCGGCGGGGAGCCTGCTTCTCCCTCTGACCCTCCCCCCTTCATGTGCTCTCTCTCTCTCATTCTCTCTGTCTCAAATAAATAAATAAAATCTTTAAAAAAAAAAAAAAAGAAATATGAATAGACAAATTGTGATATATTCACATAATACAATACTATTCAATAATAAAAAAATGAACTATGGATACACCAAAACTATGGATGAATCTCAAAAATCTTAGGTGAAAGAAGGCAGACAGAAAAGAGTACATATTGTATGATTCCTTTCAAAAGAACTTTAAGATGGAGTTAAACCAATATATGGTGATAGAAATCAGAACAATAATTGCCTAAGGGAACGGGTACAGGAAAACTTTCTGGGGTAATGGAAATGTTCTATATATTGTGATTTGGTTTAGTGACTACATGGGTATATATTACAGTTAATCAAAACAGATTGAACTGTACATTTAAAATCTGTATATTTAATAGTATATAAACATTTTTTAATTAACACACTTTATTCAGAGAAAAAAAGATTATCAAACTACTACCTATATTATTCTTCTCCAATATCTAGTATATACTTTTACATTCAAAGTGACTATAAACACTTCTTAATAGTACATTTTTTCCCTTAAAGACATCTATGTATAAGGAAATTTTCCAAACATTTATTTCTAAAACTTTTTTTTTATCAAGGTATAATTTACTTATAATATTGTACCAGTTTCAGGTACATAATGATTCAACATTCATATACAGTGTAAAATGAACACAATAAGTATAGTTAACATCCATCACCATACATGCATACATATATCATACATGAAACTATATTTTAGATAAGATAATCAACACTTGTAGCAAAATAAGGAAAACCTCTGTTCTAAAATAGGCATTGCTTACAAAAGAGAAAAGGACGATTTTTTTTTAATTATAGCAATTCAAATGAAATTTAGAGTGAAATATTTCCCTTTTCATGTCTTCCTTTATGCTTCATCACTGCTGAATTTCAAAAATATTAATGATGTGATGATTAAAAAAAATCCAAGGATGACAGCCTTTAGAGATATTGATAATAATAGCTGACATTTTCAAAGCACTTTGTGATTTACACAGCTCTTTAATATGGATTGTCTTATTTAATTATCACATCACTCCCTAGGAGTTAATAATAGTATGTATAATTACTCCCAGTTTAACAATAAGAAAACTGAGTTGATAAGTAGCAGAATATTGGAAGCTAGGTATTTGAACCTTAAGTTCAATACTCTTTCCATGGCAATTCTCTTCTCTAGATAAATATTAAGCTTACAGCTATATGATTTTTCTGATTTTTCTAGATACATCATTAAATGCTACCAGTATAATCAGGACAATATATAACATATCTGTAAACCTTACTCTTTTTACATACCAAATATTGGTTATTGTGAGAAAAGTATTTAACATCTACACTTATCTTGCTTTAAGAAACAGTCTTAATCCTGGAAAGGAAAACCTTATGGTAAATTCTATAAAAGGAATCCCATGTTTATTACTAATCCCTATTGGAAAAATATCTTCCAAAGTCAAATTGAAAAACCTGTGTGATAAAACATTACAATGTAGGGCAAACTTATAGCATGACAAAGGTAGTTTTGGTAATATTTTACAAAACTTCATTCTTCATTTTCGAAAATGTAACCAACAGACAGGCTCTAGAGACATGTTTCACCAAAAGGTGTCATAAGAGCCCAATGTGCTTAATATTCATTTAGGCACCTACTAAGGGTCAAGCATCTTTCCTTCAAATTTTCCATGTCAAGGAGATTAAAGCAAATATTTTCCTTTTCCAATCTGTTAAAGTTTAATTACATCAAATAAGATATATTTAGGAGATAATAATCATAACCTTTGAAACTAAAACTATATTTTAATAAATATAGCAAATTTTATATACATTTAGTAATCTGATAGTTTAGTAAACACAAATAAGAATCAGATTTCATTTGAGTGATATCTGTTTTAATTATGTGATAATAATTTGCATAGGTAATAGTTTATATGGTTTTGATTATAGTTATTAAATATAATATTCAATAAACAACCAGTAATCAACAATGATTATTTAATGTCACTATGGCAAAACTCATTGCAAAAAGAGGCTCTATCTATTCAAAAGAAAATTAGCAAACTCAAGCAATAATTCAAAGAAGATCAGCAACTGAAACAGTATGCCAGGCAGCACTCTGAAAAATTTGCTGTGTCAAATTCCCAGTGCATCCATTAGGTGTCTATACAATATCACAGTGAGCATCAGGGCCAACAGTGCAAACCACTTCTGAGAAATGAACTGAGAATAGAGAGAATGCTGGGTCTAGTAACTTACCATTCCATGGATCATCATACACTTTTTTCCAAAATGTAAAATGTCAAACAGTACACCCATAGATAATATGAAACTTATATAACTTGCAAAAACATTTCTATGAGTAATAAGTGAATAAATGATCATACAAATTATCTTTTACCACCACCTTTTAAAAATAGGAGTTTTTAAATTTTCCTTCACTTTGCAATACAAAGTCTTGTTTTTTTACATTAAACGTTTTTACAAAGACCTCAAAAATATTATGTTCTTGTATGGTAGTTCTGCTTATCTAATTTTTTGTTTTGATATGATTCTTTAACAGAGAAAACCGCTCTTTAAGTATGTTTAATAAAAAATAATGAACAAAGCATGAACTTTCTCTACTCCATATCTAAGCATTGATTTTCCATCTAACATTGTCTTAGATGAGTAGACTCATTCCTAGTCAACACATTCACATATTTGTCTATGCAAGAATAAAAGTGTTTATCTAAATTTGTTCGCCAAAAACTACGTCTTCCATTAATTTCAGAAAGAAAGATTAGGCTTCTGTTAAGTTTCTCTTCTATGCATGAATTCATTCTAGGAGATGATGAAATAAGTTTCCTATGGGGAATTTTCAAACACCAAAATTCCTCTAACTAGGAATACACTAGCTCCTTCCTTCCTCTCTGTCTTCTATAATTTTATTATTATTTCAGAAATTAGCTTATCCTCATAGGGGAAGATTTCCACAAACGATGAAAAGATTATCAAAACCATAAGAAAGTGAGTGTTACATAACAAATTAACCATCTCCTATACAACTCCCCGCATTCCACTTTTCCTGGTGGGTTGCAATTGTGAGAGTTCTGATCATCTGTTCAATTAATTTGCTACTGAAGCCTTTCACATTCTTTCCAACTAGAATTTAAATATAATTCAATTCAGAATTAAAGCTCCGGTACATTAACCACAGTTAGCTTCATTCAACTCTTCTATTTAGTCCAAAAGAAAAAAAAAAAGTCATTTAAAAAGTAACATACTCAGCTGCCTGTTTGTAGTGTTTCAAGTCTTTCTTCAAATTTTTGTTCTCATTTTCTAAAAGCATATTCTGCGTGTAGACATCTGGAACATTCCCAATATCTCTAAGTTCAGTTACTCCCTTCTGTATTAACTCATACCTAGGATAAAATCAAACAAAAGGCTTAATGTTGTTTCTTTCTACTAAATTGGTTTAATTTATGTACAATTCAAAAAGTTAAGTCCTAGGGGATATTTATAGAAATGAGTTGTGGTATTACTTTTGTAAATTAAAATGTCAAAATTCATAATATATATTTAAAATTAAAAAAAAAATAATTGCTAGGTACTAATATCATCATGGTACATAAACTATAACTGAACATCTCGTATGTTCCAGGCACTAATCTAGACACTAGTAAAATTAACAAAACAGTCCAAGTCCCCATCCATTCTAGTGTGGAGAGTGCTTATGTTCTGTGAAATAAAATAAAGCAGGATCAGAGGGGGAGACCGAAGTGGAGAGTGATGGGGGCATTTGTGCTATTTTATATAGGCTGAACACAGAAAGTATGACTGGCAAAGTGCTATCTGAGCAGAGAAATGAAAGAAATAAGGAACCAAGTCATGGGGATATGAAGGAGAGGAGCATTCTTGGTTGACAGAAAAGTAAATGTAAAGACCCTGAAAAAAGGAAGTGCATGACATGTACAATTAAAAGCAAAAAGCCTGTATATCTGGAGTATCTGGAGCTGGAGGAAGGGAGAGAGTGGTACGAAATGGGTCAGGAAGACAGCAGGAAGCAGGAGAGAGGAATGTGGTTTTACCTGAATCAGACTGAAGCCATTGGAAGGCTTTGAGAAACAAGTGATACTGGTCAGATTTGCTTTAAAAGGATTAGTCTGTTGGAGGAAGGTGGGAGGGATAGGTAGATGGGTGACAGGTATTAAGGAGGGCACTTATGATGAGCATTGGGTGTTGTAGGTAAGTGATGAATCACTAAATTCTACTCCAGAAACCAACATTACACTGTATGTTAATTACCTAAAATTTAAAAAAAGGGGGGGTGGCGCCTGGGTGGCTCAGTCGGTTAAGCGTCTGCCTTCGACTCGGGTCATAATCCCAGGGTCCCTGGATCGAGTCCCACATCAGGCTCCGTGCTCTGCAGGGAGCCTCCTTCTCCCTCTGACCCTCCCCCTCTCATGTGCTCTCTCTCATTCTCTCTCTCTCAAATAAATAAATAAAATCTTTAAAAAAAAAAAGAAAAGAAACTTCAAAAAAAGATTAGTCTGGCATCTACTTGAAGAAACTGACTCTAGAGGAGCAAGAGCAGAATCAAAGAGACTAGTTTGGAGGCTGTTGCAGCAGTCCAAAAGAGAGAGAATGGTGGCATGAACAAAGTTGGTAGCAGCAGAGATTACGAGAAATAGGTACCTTTTGGAATTGCTGTAAAGGTGGAGCCAATGAAGATTTTCGTACGAATCATCTGCCAAGAGTTGTTTAATAAAAGAAGTCAAAGATGACTCCAAGGTTTCTGGTAGAGCAGCCAGCCATTTACAAAGATGGGAATGAATGCAGTAGGAATTGGGTGGTTGGAGAAATTAAGAGATTTGTTCAGTGCAATATATCTACCAGGTAATCAAGTGAAGATGAATACTGGGTATACATGTCCAGAGTTCAGGGGGTCAGGACTTGGAATTCAAATTGGGGAAGACTGGACAAGGCCATCTAGGAAGTGAAGTAAAGAGAGAAGTGAAGTTCCTAGACTGTTTCAAGACTGGGAAGATAAGGAAATACTACCAAATAGAGACTAAGAATGAGAGGGGATAGTGAAGTTGTCAGTGAATATGAGAGCACTGTGGCTCAAGAACCAAGTAAATAAAGTGTTCCAAAAAGGAAGAAATGAACAACAGTGATAAATGCTGCACACAGGATGAACAGGAGGAGTACTAAGGATCAGTCGCTGAATTTGGCAATGTGCAGCACTGAAAAAACTTTTAGTAGAGTCATGGAGATGATAGTGCCATCAGAGTAGGTATAAGAGTAGGACATAACCTCTGAAACAAATAATGCAATATATGTTAAGAAAAAAAAAAAGAAGAAGAAGAAGGTAGCAGGAGGGGAAGAATGAAGAGGGGGAAATCAGAGGGGTGGACGAACCATGAGAGACGATGGACTCTGAAAAACAAACTGAGGGTTCTAGAGGGGAGGGGGGTGGGAGGATGGGTTAGCCTGGTGGTGGGTATTGAGGAGGGCACATTCTGCATGGAGCACTGGGTGTTATGCACAAACAATGAATCATGGAACACTTCATCTAGAACTAATGATATAATGTATGGGAATTAACATAAGAATAAAAAAATAAATAAATAAATAAAATTAAATAAAAAAAAAAAGAGTAGGACATAAAGAAGTGGCAACATACTCTTTCAAGGCGACATGATAAAGTGGAGCCTAGGAAATCTAAGATGAACTTAAAAGAGGATGTGGCATTCAGGGTGCTTTTTTTGTCTTCTGCCTTTTTTAAAATATATGAAATATTGTACATCTGTATGCTTATGGGAATGATCCAGCAGAGAGAGAAAAAGCTTAGAGTGCAGAAAAAGAGAGAGAGAGGGGACAATTGCCGAAGCAATGTCCTTGAGTAGGTAAGACAGCATGCATGGCTCAGGCTCTGTGACACGTGAGGAGGAGGAGGCCGGAGAACAGAGGTGGCAGGTTAGTAGAGAGGGAGGCAGGAGTCACAGAACTTCCATTTTCTCGGTGAATTAAGAAGGAACATCAGAAAATCATTTACAGATTTGTAAATAATTATAATTTTAATGCTATGTATATATTATATATAGCAATAAAACTACATAAAAAATAATACAAACATAGAAAAACATTTCAGTAAAGAAGTTATTAACAAAGAAATCCCTACAGAGTTTGCTATAGATGAGCTAAACATTTCTTTAAAAATGTTTAATTATCAGCATTTTCATACTATAAATCTTAATTTTATTAATATATTACACATTAATATTCATATGGTTGTGTGTTATATATCTTATCTGATATTAAAAAAAACACAGCAAGACAGGCTCTGTGAAATATCCAAAAAGTTAAGAAAACAGAATCAATATTAAGTAATATTTGCCACAATTTATAAAACAAACATTTAATCATAAATTCACTATTATATTCATATTTAGAATGTGATTTATACTTATCTCAGAAGAGAAGATGTAAGGATTGATTAAAGTATTAGACCATAAAGTTCTTCTGACCATAAAATTGGTTTTCAGCAACTTGCTTTATTTAAGAAAAAAATCACTAAAGAAATTATTTTGATAAGAAAAAAAGTGATATGTAGTCCCTCTCTAAATTAAATGCTATGTAAATAAACTAATATGTCGTAAAATAAATACAAATCAAGCATAATACAACATATCACATACTATATCACATATATCTGAGGATATTCAAAAATAATTTATCAAGAAAAATTTCTGTAATCTATGTAAAAATATCAAAGATGACTTCAAACTCACTAAAACTATTCTAATACTATTAGATAATTAGGAATCAATCTACAAACTCCAGAAATACATTAATACATTTCTCAGTAAAACCAGCATTTTCTGCATAAGATTTTTTGGTTTTGTTTCATGTGTGTGTGTGTTAAAGAAATATCCTGGCCTTTTTATTTCTTCCTCTTTATTCACTCACACTTAGAATAAGACTGAAAAGTGTTCAAATGGGAAAAAGATTGTTACATAACTATTAGGAACAGGAAATAAAATTTACTACCAACAGACCTGCCAATAAAATTATTGCCAATAAAATTACATTAATGGTATTCATATTTACCATAAGGTCCATAAACTACTTAGAATTATATAGGAACAGAAAATACACATATTTCAGGGAGAAAGTACAAAGGCTTTCATAATATTTGTTTATATACCAAAAGAGTTTAGGGCCCACTGTCACAAATGACAAATAGCATGAGAGAATTTCAGTAAACACATCAATAGCATCATAAGAGTAAGGGTTATTTTTCCTTCCTGATGGCACCCAAGGCATAGGATATAAAAGACAGAAAAACAATCTCCTAGATAATAACAAATATCAAATGAGAATTTTTCCTCCATGTTTTCAGGGACAGTTAGGGAAAATACAAAGACAAAATTCCATTAGCTACTGTTAACCCACAGTGCAGACTTTTTTATGGTTCATAGAAAAAATTCCTACTACATTCACACACACACACAAAATCTTTTTCTTTTTTTTTTTTTTTTTTGGAAATGGACAGAAAATAGTTTAGAATTTGAAAAAAAAAAGCTTTCTGGGCTATATGGTCTCCACTGTGACTGACTAATTTTGCTGTTATAGCATGAAAGCAGCACAGACAATACCTAAAAGAAAGATTATGGCTATGTGCCAACAAAATTTTATTTATAAAACAGAGGCAGACCAGACTTGTTTGCTGACCTTAGATTTAAAGAATTTACTGCAATTACTGTTTGAAGATTGAAAGACAAGTCCAATTTTACTGCCCAGGTGTTTTGGTTACTTTGAGGTTTTTGTTTTACAAATTAACAATGGGGAAAACTTATTTGTCAACTTCTGTAAGATTAAATGAATTCGTAGCAATGAATACTATAAATGTTTTTCTCCATAATAAAAAATGATAAAAAATATACTTGATATTCCTACTGTCCTACTATGCAGAATAAGCAAAGCTTTTGGATCAAAGTAAAAAATGTTTCATGTGAAATAAAAATATTCAATACTGCGTAATCTTATTAAAAACAGTTTGTAAGTTTATAACAAGCTGGCAGCTAGGGATAAGGATACAATTATTTGAACCACAGTATTACTAAACCCATGTAATAAAGAGATAGATGAATTTTACTTTAAAATTATTGTAATATACTAAGTAGCATGCTTATATAGGGGTTCCATAAGTCCTAATACCATTGTAGTTTCCTGAAATTTCATCTCAATTCAAACTGCTAAATCTAAAAGGATAACATGATACAACAAGCACTTAATTGTTAAGAGTATACTTGGTTCCAGATTTCTCAATGGGATGATCATTTCACACTTTGGGCTGGACAAAGATGTGAGTACTAGTCCTAACACACCTACTTAGAAGAAAAAAGAACTGAGCCACATTAATTTTTCATTTCATTAGTAATGTAAATTAATCATCTACCTACTTTTACAAAAATGTATTTTCTAATACATTTGTAATTATTTCTTAGGGACATTTTTATAAAAATCATTCACGCAATTTCCAAATTTAATAGGAACACTATTATTTTACTACCATCAAACTTGTTCTTTTTCCTAAACTGTATTAATGAAAAATGGTTCTCTTCATTAAATTTATTAACTTTAGATATGCAATTTAAAGTAATAAAACTGATTTCTTCTATGTACATGGTCTCGGTAGATGAGAACCAAAAAAAGCAGCAAATAAAAATTACATCACAGTCAGATTAGTAGAAATTACAAATTGCTCCTTATATTTAAAATTAGGATTTAGTCCCAAAACACTACAAACATCTTTCTGTATCATAGTATTCCCTTCCCATGATATAGAATGGTTTTAAAATGGCTCAAACATATTTTTATATCCAATTACTTAATATTATTTCATTAAAGAATGTTGGGCCTCTGAAAACATGCATGGTGACATTCCTACCATTGTAAAGGAATAAAAACAGCATGCCTGCTGATTTTCATAACCAATAAGTTATTAAAATTTTCAATTATAACAAGAAAATCTGTGTTTAGGCATCATTTGAAAATATAATTCTGCTTCTTTCTTTTTTTTTTTAAGATTTTATTTATTTATTTGACAGAGAGAGAGACAGCGAGAGAGGGAACATAAGCAGGGGGAGTGGAAGAGGGAGAAGCAGGCTTCCTGCTGAGCAGGGAGCCAGATGCGGGGCTTGATCCCAGAACCCTGGGACCATGACCTGAGCCGAAGGCAGACGCTTAACCACTGAGCCACCCAGGCACCCCAATTCTGCTTATTTCTAAATGAAGAAATATTTATAGAAAAAGAATCAATCAGTTGTATGAGTAGGGAAAGGCAGGCCATTACACTAGAAGTAAAACAAATGAAGTAGTAATCTTGGTAGGATGTCTTAATGCAGGAAATATTACCTTTAATAATTATGCAGAATATATTAGAAAAACATTTCATAAAAGAGCTTTGTATTATATAATCCTGGGAGATATTCCACTTTCTTGATTTTTGAAAATCCCTCAAATTTGAATATTTAGGAAGGATTTTTAATAAAAACTTCTTTTACATTGATATCTTAATTATGTGAGAGAGAGAGAGAGAGAGAGAGAGAGAGAGACTGTGTGCGTGTGTGGTAGTTCCAGTGATAGGGATGGGAAAGGCTTCCATCCTTTTCATCCATTTTGTATAAGCTGAGCAACTTCAAGTCCTTTAAGACAGTTAAAAGTGTACATGTTAGCATCCCTAGGTAACTATTTATCCAAATAATTGTTTACCATTCAGACTGAAAGCAATCGAGAGTTCTGGTCATTCCCATCTTGATTAGGAAATTGCAGAGAAAGTCTTCTATCACTTCAGGTGTTGGTTGCTTTGAAGGAAGGACTGTTTTCTGTTCCTGAAATTTAAATGTGCAATTATTTATTTTGAAAATATAAAATCATCACTAAGCTTTGATTACTGGTACAAATAAGCTGTTCGTTTATTCATTCACTTGTTCATTTTTTCATCTATTTTCGTTGAGTGTTATGTTCCAGGGACTATTTTAATCACTAGGGATAAAGCAGTAATGAATTTATACACTAGATAAGACTCGGTCTTCATATCTAATAGTCAAGTAGATGGAGAAAGAAAATGAATAACTAAATTAAAAATATACAATATGGCAGATGGTACTGAGTGCCTGGGAGAAAAAAAGCAGAGGATTGAAGGGAGAGAGAGCCAAATGTAGGGCAGATATGTGTGTGGAGCTGGGCTGCTATATATATAGGGTAATGAAGGAAGATTTCACTGATAAAGTGGAATCTGAGCATAAATCTACAGAAAGAATCATGTTTCAGTTATAGCATCAGCAAATTCAAAGACCCTGATGCAAAAGTGTGACTAGATTATCTAAAGAACAATAAGGTCAGCTTGTCCTTTCAATAGCATAGAACACATTAAAAAAAAAGAAAAAAAAGTATGGACCTTTAAATTCTTTCAATTATTATCATTATAAAAAGAAATATAATGAATTTTGGTACCTTGAGCTTTAGAAACACTATGATACAGAAGAATTATGTGCTTTCTTCTATGCTATGGAGTGGCTTATCTACCATTTCATAATGGAAGTAAGTCTATCAGCTATATCAGGGGTCAGCTAACTGTGTAAATAAAGTTTATTACAACACAGCCATGCCCATTTGCTTACATATTGTCTATGGCTGCTTTCATACTACATGAGAGAAGTGAGTTGAAACAGACAACTTATGGTCTTCAAAATCTAAAATATTTACTATATGACCCCAGAGAACAAGTTTGCAGACCCCTGAACTAGGAAAGTGGAGATATTTCAGCAAGTGAGATATGAAATTAGGACAGCCATAAAACTACCATAAGTCAATGTATAAAATAAGTCAAATAATGGGTAGACACTTAAAAATATCAAAGCATCATTGTTTCCAGAGTGCATCCATTTTCTTCTCATTGGCAAGAACTTACCAATCTAACTGCTGATCGTTTAGACAGACAGATCTATTTTCATATATGGAAACTCAACAGCAGACTTTCTTTCCTCCTTCCCCCTCTTAACATGGTAATGGTTACAGACCAGGTAAATGTTACACACCTGGTAACAGTTACATAGAAATGCAGTAAGGAAAGAATCTTTTGCCCTAAAAAGTTCTTTTCAAAAGTGCTATACATAATTTAATGCTGATCTTAATTACTAGTAGCTGCTACAACATTCAAAACAATGATCAGATGAAGCAAATTTGGGAGGCTACCGAAATTTCCTGACAAATGACTAGGGTTTTAAAATAAATTTTAACCCTCAAGCAGGATAATTTGGAATAGCTTCCCTGAGGTCATTTAATTTTAAAGATTTTTATTTATTTATTTGTCAGAGAGTGGGGTGGAGAGAGAGAGAGAGGCAGGCAAAGGGAGAAGCAGGCTCCCCACTGAGCAAGGAGCCCAATGTGGGACTCGATCCCAGGGCCCTGGGATCATGACCTGAGCTGAAGGCAGACGCTTAACTGACTGAGCCACCCAGGCGTCCCTCCTAAGGTCATCTTAAAAGATTATATAACAATGTTGATTATGTGCAGGACCCTATATCAAACATGGAAGATGCCAGGGTAGCAGAATACAGCATCCCCGCCTTCAAGTCTGAATTATGGTGGAAGATTATGTATAATTGCTTGATAAGGGTATAATATGGCTGAAAGTAAATATTCATTACACAATAATAAATGCTACCTTGGCATTTTTGGTCAATAAATTTGAATATGATATTTAGAATGAGATGGATGATAGTTGAAGGAATTGGGAACAGGGGAGGAAAAGGAGGACAGAGAGACTGTACTTTTTTTTTTCTTTTTATTTAATGTGTTACAAAACACATTTTAATATCTGTATCCAATAACAAATTCTGTACATTAGTGTTAAAAATCCTTGGTTTAATATCCAGTGAGATTAAATAGGCAGAGTTCTGAAGGAAGGTGTCATTTGTTGTGAAGTTATGTAAGAGTAACCATGATGTAGAAAATGACAATCCAAAAAAGAATAAATATGACTACTTACTTAAAGTGAAGGTGTACGTACCCCTTCGGATCACTACGTTTGTATCTTTGGGGTAACAAACTGAGGGTTCTAGAGGGGAGGGGGTGGGAGGATGGGTTAGCCTGGTGATGGGTATTAAAGAGGGCACGTATTGAATGGAGCACTGTGTGTTACACGCCAACAATGAATCATGGAACACTACATCAAAAACTAATGATGTATGGTGATTAACATAATAAAACAAAAAAAAAATTTTTAAATAAATAAAGTGAAGGTGTAATGATAAAGACACAGAAGAGAAAAAGGCATAACAAGTGATAGGACAGCATTTAGTATGTAAAACTTAAGTCTCACTGCTGAACTATAGATTGTGTTCAAACTACACAAACAACAGGTTGTGTTCAATTCTCACCAAAATCTGAATATCTGTAGCCTGTTCCTGGACCATCTGAATTGCTTTTGCTAGATCTTCTTCACCTTCTGGAATGCTAAAATTGTCATCTGATATCTAAATCAAAGAGAAAAAGACAGGAAGAGCAAGGAGGAATATAAAAACACCTTACTTCATTTCAGAAATAATTTTTCTCACAAAACAATGGACCAAAAATTACACCTTATGTAAGACACCATGTCATTCTGAAGTTCTGTGACAAATGAATCACTAACAAGCAGGAGGCTTTCTGACTTCCTTGTAAACATCACTCAATGTCACCTCTGATAAACTCGGGATCAGCTTATGGGTATTAACTTTTACGTATAAAGACAAAGGTAGTCTAACAACTCTGCTGAGAAAAAATGTAAGGCCACTTCTTTTTCATAAATACTAGCAACTGCCAATCTCTAGTTTATTAAAAAAAAAATAAAATAAAACTCACTGCCTAGATGTTAGGCTCTTGGAAGAATGCAATTGACTAATTATGACATTAATGATAGTTAACACTTAGCATGTGCTTCTTATGTGCTGATCAGTACTATGCCTTTTATCTGAACCCTTCCAGTAATTTCATGTGACACATATTCATATTATCTCTATTTTACTACTACTAATAAAAAGTTTATCTACTGTTTGTTCTGTCTTTTACTTGCCCAGGCCACAAACTTCCTGGCTTGCTTCCACAGTTGTACTTACTATGTCTGTCATCTAGGAGCGACTCTATGCACCAAGTCTCGGAAGTAATGATAGGTCCCATCTGAACAGTGAATTAAAGGGAAGATTTAAGACAGGAACTACACTGCACAGAATTATAGTTAAGCTGAAAGGAAGCATGGGATCTGAGTTGCAGCCAGTAGTGGGACTCTAGGAAACCCATCCAAGAGCAAAATGGCTATTAGGGAATGCCTGCTGGACAGAGATGACAGTCTATAGTAAGGATCTACAAAGCAAGGGAGAAGGAGCTAACTTCGAAGCACAACTAACAGGAAAACCAAAAGAGCCAGATGCCTTAACCAATCCAAACTTTCAAATAGAACTTTCACATTTCACTCTTAAATAGCTGATATTAGGTAATTCAGTTGAAAAACTAGCTCTCTTAAGGAAAACAAAAAATAAAATAAAAGGAATGTTTCATAAGAATGACTAGTGCATTTACAGACTAAATACCTAAAATGAAAAAATTACCTCTTCATATTCATAATCATCTTCAGATGCTTCAGTTATGGTGACCTCTGAAATCTTGTCAAGTGTCAATCTCAAGATATATGGAAAAAATGATTTATTTAAAATTGATTTGATGTTAAAATTCAGTATCAGATCCATTTATCTTACCAAGTTGGTAAATGTAATTTAAACTGTTTTTAAAATTTCTCTTCCCCATACAACCTACAAATACAGATACTTTAAAACAAAATATTTTTCATTATTATTTTAAATTATTGTTCTACATAACCCAAACCCATGAAAAACTACCTTCCCATATGTCTATTTACTATCTAATGATTTCCAATTCGATTCTAAGGCTTACAAAAATGTACATGGTATAATAAGATAACATAAATTAGAAAGAGATAAGAAAAATGATGGACAGGAAAACTAGGGGCAGTAAGTTTTTTAAATCTATCTCAAACTAAGTTAATTTCCCAGAGCTCCTGAGTCATGCACAGTGCACTCTGACTTCTTTATTTAAAGTACAATGAATTTTTCAAAAGCACACCAGTATTTAAATATAAGCAAAAAACATATTTCAATGTTTTCATAATAAAAGTTACTTTAATCTCTACTGTTTTATTATACACTTCAATTTTAAAATTAAATTTTATTCTCGGGAAAGGAAGCCTAATTTTTAAGCAAATGTAAACTATACAGTAATCATAATTCAGTAGTTCATAAATTACCAAGAAATAAGCATTAAAATACCAATGGAAATGACTCTAATAAAAAATTCTAACAGTACTGCTGTAAGACTTTCAAAAATTACAAGTTACTTTAATTACAAATGAAAACTTCAAGATAGCATTTAATTTTGAAAGAAATCACAACACACACCAGTAACATTATTTTGTTGGCTGGTAGGTTTACATTTTTTTCCTAATGTACACACGTGACTATGCCAAGTTCAAAATGTATGAAGTTAAATACTTTAACATACAGTAATGGTTATGAAAATCAAAGATGAGATTAGCCTAGCTTTCATCTTGCTGCTGGTTATGAGAAATCCTCTTCCAAGAGCTAACTAAAAGCTTATATAACAACTTATGCTATTTGTAGTATGAACTGATATTACTTACAAAGTATTTAATAAAAGCCAGGCACTGTCCTTAAGGGCTTTACATAATGAATCAACTCATTTCATCTTCATCCTACCTGCAAGCTATTATCATCTCCATTTTGTAAATCAGGACTCACAGGCACAAGGTCACACAGCTAGGACGTAACACAGTTGGGAATCAACCCTAGAAGTTAGGTTTCACGACGCTATACCTAAACCTCTCGTTATTCCATGTTCGTTTTCTATAACTATGTAAACACTTGAAGTGTTTGCCAATTATCTTGCACACAGTTCTAAACCTCTAAAAGATAGGTTAGGCAGTCTTGTTACTCAGCTCCATCATAAGCTGTAAGTCTTCACTGTTTGCTTTATCCACTTGAGGAGACATTTAAGCCTAGTTCAGTTATGACCAATCCTTAGGAACCTGACACCGTCAAACAAGAGTGTATCTCCCAAAAATATGGTGAAAACTAATTTAAGCTCAAAAAAATAACTAGTTAATTTAACTAATTAAACAGCTAATTAAAATAACTAATTAAATGACTAATTAAAAACTACTGTGGTAGATTAAACTACTCCAGACATAAAAAGTTGCATACCTGCAGCTGATCCTATAACTTTGAACTTACCCATACTGGGTACCAGGACTGAGTAACTACCTATATTACTTAATTACTGCTATGGAACACTTTCCAATAGCATTGGCCTCACCTCACTCTCCTTCAATTCCTTGCCAGCAGTCTTCTGAGAGACCATGAGGCTTCCACTAATAGTCTGTTCAAGATATTTTAGCTTTCACCACTTTTCAGGTACCAAAATCTGTACTTTTTATTACTGTTGCATAACCAACTCCCCAAAACTTAAGGCTTAACAATAAGCATCCATTATCTCATGGTATCCATGGTCAAGAATTCAGTAGCAACTTAGCTTGTGTATTTTGATCTGGGGTCTCTCTTGAGGCCTCAGTCAAGATGGCGGCCAAGGCTGCAGTCTTCTGAAGGCTCAACTGAGGGAAGAGGATCCATTTCAAAGATGGCTCTAACATTGTTGGCTGAAGGTTTCAATTCCTTCCCATGTGGGTTTCTCTATAAGCCTCTTAAGCATTCTCAAGATATAGTGGCTAGCTACCCCCAGAATAAGAAATACAAGAAAACAAAGTGGAAGCCACAATATCTTTTATGACCAAGTCACACATCATCATTTATTCACTATCCTATTGGTTACGTAAGTCAACCCTCTTCAATACATAAGGGAACTATACAGGAGCATGAGGACCAGGATGTGGAGATCACGGGGCATCATTTTGAAAGCTGGCTATCATAACACCTTAAGGGGTTTCAGGAGTATTAGAAGAGTTAACGTAAGTAAATCATTTAGAATGGTGCCTGGCTTATAGTTAATGCTATGCAAGTATTTGTTATTATTTTCCTTTTCTAGAAAGAGATGAGTACCTATGGAGAAGTCTCATTAAGTCTCTCATGGCCCAGTTCCCCCATGCATTAAGATGAATGGATTAATAAAATACATTCTAAATCTTCCTCCTTTCTAAATATATATTTTTCTGATACATTTCACTTAATTAGATAAAATTTCCTGAGGTTTAGCTACAGGAAATCGGTCTCTTCTTTTACGGAAAAGAATGCCCTCTTCTGCATGACAGTTACTAAAACTTGATTTTGTAAGAAATCACTTGTCTTTAAGTCTCCAGAAAAGCAATGCCATCCTTCATCACTGCTCATACCATAATAAATTTTACAAGAAGTAAATATACTAAAATCATTTGGATAGACTTTAAAATTGTAAATAAGCCAACTGATAAGATTAACATGAGGAAGAAACATCAAAGCATAGGTTGTTAAACATGGCAATATATAGAAGATAAAAGTGATTTGTCCTCAAAGCTTTGCAAATATCAAACTTGCCACACTGCTACCCAGAAAATACTTGAGGCAACAGCTTCAAACCCTAATAATATATTCTGTTTCCCCAAAATCAAAAAGAATGAAAAAATATCATTTTATAAAGCTTAAAAAGTATTGTCATATGGATCACTATCATATTTATTCTCACAACAATCTGTGAGACTGAATAACACAGATACAGTCATTTCTAAATCTAAAAAAAAAAGAAAGAAAATGAAAGAGGGAGATTAAGAAATTTGCCAAAAATCATATACCTATTAGTGACAAAGACAAGTTTCTGGAATAAAAAGATCAGGAATTTTCTACAATATCATATTTCTACAGTTTCTACACTGTTCTACAGTAACACAAAAAGAATGTGCAATTCTACCAAAATCCTAGGCAATGAACCCTCACTTACTTTCCAAACTCTCAAGTGTTATATTACCAACAGCTAAATCAAATCATTTCCATAGCTCAATTTGAAGACCCTAAAGGAGGGAGAGGTATAAAAGAGCTACAGGGCTACAGACCCAAAGATAAAATCAGCCAAGGGCAACAGATTAATGAGACAAAAGGTCAGGAAGAGGACAGACATCCAAAATAGGAACCACTATTTTCCTTGATTGGTATTTTCAGTATCCACAAAAATGATTTGTACAGAAAATCTTCCCAGGAGCAACTGAGTTGAAATGTGATGTTGCAGTGTTACTGAAGAAATAAATGTACTTTGGCAAGTATGTTTGTATGCATCTGTCTATCTGGCTTAGCTGGCTAACAACACATGGACAAATGCACAGGTGAATCCCCCAAACGACTGTATGGCAGTTTACAAATACACATATAGTACAAAATATAAAAGTAAGTAAATATGAAAATTAAAAGAGAAAGAAAAAGAAGAGAAATACGACAAAGGTAAAGCTGCAGTACATGCCATAAAGTCTCATGAACTTTGTCAAACATAAGCCACAGGTTTGACCCAAAGCTTCCCAGCAGTCAGGGTAAAGAGGGGAATGTAATCAGATACCAATTCAGTCTCCATCCAATGAAAACAGATGAGTTTCTCAGCAGATGTACACCAATTTCTGGTTCTGAAGCCTGAGAGAAATTACACTCTTCAGTTCTCATAAAGAGAACACTGTGGAGTATACAGATATTGATTCCCTTGGCCCTTGGGACAGCCAGAAAGACTGAGTGAAGCAAGATCTGATGAACACTATGTGTAAAAAAGGTTGGAAAGCACTGCTCTAAAGCAGTGTTGCCAGCACAGGCATAAGCAATTGACCAAGAATTGCTTGAATGATAAAAAACCCTTCACTCTCTTTTTTTTTTTCACTTTTTTTTAATTATGTTATGTTAATGACCATACATTACATCATTAGTTTTTGATGTAGTGTTCCATGATTCATTGTTTGCACTCTCATTCTACTTTTACTGGACAACTTTCTCATGTGTAATCGAATCTCTTAGGTGATCCTATTCTCCAGGAAATGTCCATACAATTAAGCTGGTCCCAGTTCTCAGGCAAAGTGATTTTTTTCCATTGCAGAATAAGCCAGAATTCTGGCTTAAAATCAGTTTGCTAATGCCAACCTGATTCTGAGCCCTTATAAAACTCCCTTCTTATTATCTGCCTACTATTCCTTCAGAGAACATTGTTGAACTCCATTTCCAAAATTCATTTTTTCCACCCTTTCTATTCCCTTCAGATATAGTTATTGCCTTTCAGCCTGTTTGAGGTTAACTTGACATTTAAAATTGTGCCTGGTTTTCTAGTTTGCCCTTGCCCAGGGTACAGTCTGTGATTCCCCTTTCTGCCTGACCTGCAGCCACAGCCCATAGCAGCACCCGCTTCTAGGCCAGCTTCCTTATCCTTGAGTCAGAGCCTACACTCAGACCAAGGGTCTCACTCCACATCTCCACTTGCTCTGGAAGAAAGCAGGATTGTGATTTTGCATACAATGAATCCGTTCCCTGGCACTTGGTCACCATGGGTGAACTAATTGGTAGTTTCTGCACTAGCAGAATTTGTACCATTTCCTGACCTTGTAGATCCTATCAGAAAATAGGCCAATATATATTCACACTGAAACTGCCAGGAAACTCTAGATCTATCACAGCACCACAGAAGACACAACTGCAAGAAGCCTCAGAGAAGCATTTCAGCTGGCGTAATGGAGCCGAGCTTGAGGTCACAGTTGATACATCAGGGTCACAAACAAGGTTCTGCAAATGGACCAGAGACAGGAAGCTATGAGCAATTTTCAGATGTGAGCACCATACAAAGTTCCTCACACACTGGTCTCTTCCACTGCTACACTGGAGGTAGTGATCACTGCCAGCAGCAGCATCTTTATAAAGAACTGGAGTGAAACATATAGCTAATTATATTTTACGTGATTTCCCAAAGCTACTATAGACAGAAATCGCTCTCTAATCTTGCCATCACTTCAGAGCCAATACACACAGAGGCGATCTAAAATCTAGCCTGGATCCTCCATAATCAACATTTTACAATTACTAAGTTGAAATAAAAGTACTGTAAATAGCAAACATCACAGTCAGGGTTCCCTTAGGAATGCCAGTTTCAATAATGGAAGTTAACTGAATAATATATACCAGAGATGGCAAATAACTGGCACACTTGCTTCCACTTCCCCCATCATCTGTTTTCTGCAGTCTTTCCCACTAAGTCTTCAGGAGGTTTCAGAACTTTTATTAACACCACATACCAGAGAGTCACTATCAATTCAACAGACTCCGCAAGAGTGGAAATTTATTGACGACTCCTGCCCCAGACACCACTGCCATCTTCGGCCTCAGAAGCTGGAAAATAACCTTTTTTCAAAGGTTTTTGCAAGTTTTTTCAAGTTTCAAGTTTCAAGTCTCATTGTTCTCATAGTGGGTGGTGGTTTTAAGTTCTTCCAACTTCTAAGCCAGGAGATCCAAAGATATGAGCTCTACATATTATACCTCTTATCTGAAAATATAAAGGCTGGTAGTTAAGAAACTCGCCTACAGTCTTGTTATTTCAATTATATTCCTTAGACCAGCAGCACCTGCAGCCCCTGGGAGCTTGTTAGCAATGCAGAGTCTCAGCCCTGACTGGGACTTACTGAATTAGAGTCTTCTTTTAAACATCCATATTCTTTGATCCATATGCACATTAAAGTTTGCCTAGACTAGAGGACACACAACAAAATACAATTTTTTCTTTCATGCAGGTAAAATTCAGCACTCCGGGTTTAGTAACATGTTTTTTGGTCTAGATTCTACATTCAGACTCTCTATCCTTTTATTTGAATATATGTAGGCTGCAACTAAGCACCAGGGGCAAATTCATTTTTCCAATGATAATAAGAAATAGATGACCTAAGTACATTATGATTATTAAGGCTTTTAAAAATATCTTCTCACGTGATACTATAAACATTCCAGAGAAGTAATATAACATGGGGAAAAAAAATCACTAAATGTTAAAAATAATAAATAGAATTTTAAATGACAAAAATTCAATTTTTTAAAGATTTTATTTATTTATTTGACAGAGAGAGAGATCACAAGCAGGCAGAGAGGCAGGCAGAGAGACAGGGGGAAGCAGGCTCCCCACTGAGCGGAGAGCCCGACAAGGGGCTCGATCCCAGGACCCCAAGATCATGACCCAAGCCAAAGGCAGACGCTAAACCGACTGAGCCACCCAGGTGCCTGACAAAAATTCAATTTTAATTAAACAAAGTGATTAGTGAACACTACTATTGCAATGAAAGATTGTCTAGGATGTCATTTTAAGAAAACAAGCATGCATCTTATTACATGGGCTATCTAAGTATGATCACCATATTTCAAGGGACTAGTGGAATCTTTAATTTTGCATTTTCATAAACAATTGACTTTGGGACTGCATCCAGAGTTGATTAGCTTCAAAGGACTGGCTTAAACTCACTCAACCCTCAGGAATTGCTGTTGGGGCCAAAGGAGGCCTTTTCAGTGGCCAGCAAACTTATGTCTATGATCTAATTAGCCAAATTCTTAATGTCGGAATGCCTTGAAAGATAAAATAATCAAAATCTAGTTAGGGGAACAGAGAATCAGTGTAAAACGAGGTATATAATAAAAACAATACTTTGCGGGGGGCCCTTGAGTCCTAGAGTCCATGTAGTCCATTATTCTTCCTTGAACAAGTCTTTTGACAAATAGCAACCAAATCAATTAAGAATTAGCTTTCTTAGTACAATTCATTCCAGCCTGCATCTCCCAGTTAGACTGAGCATTCCCAAATGTCCACAGCCACACATTAACTGCAGTTCCTACTGCAACTGAAAACCTTACCCAAGTAGTACTGATTTCTAATACAGAAATCATTCACAAAGGACAACCAACCTTTACAAACACTTGACCCTTTACAAACACATAGTTAAAACCTAGCCTTATATTTTACAATGTTGCAAATATCTTTCTAATGAAGAGTTCTCCAGAGAACTCATATACTCTGTAAATATATTTCTTTAGCTAGGAAAGGAACTACACACATGTGTGTTTGTATCTTGCCTCCTGGAAGTTTAAAACATAAAAGCAAAGGTATCCTGAACTGCTTCAGAAGAGAAACAGATAACTCCTACCTTTACAGATAGTAGGTTACAAAGAAGGGATGTTGCAGGGTTAAGAATTCTTTTTCCTGAACACATTTTCTAAATTCATAATGAGGCCTTTACTAATGAAACCATCCCCCTCATGGTGGATCCTGGCTGTTTCTGGTTTGGGTCCTATTAGTCTGTACATGTTCTTTATGTTCAAATGTTTAACAGCAAAGAAAAGGGTGACTTCCTGCGGAATTAAGAGTCAACCTCTTTCAAAGACTTAATATTGATATCTTGTTGTCTAGTGTTCTACAGAGCATCTGTTCAGTCATAAATAAGGGAAGCCCAAGACCAAACGCAGTAGATTAGAAGTGATTAAGTATATGTGCAAAGTAGAGAACATCAGATTTCTGATTCATGTGTGCATATTATAACTTTTATTTATCCACTGCGATAGCTCAATTAAATTACCTGAGAGCTAAAGACTTTAAACTCAAGAAAGTCTCACTTCAGCAACTATCATAATTGCCTTAAGAAACAATGTCAAATAACATTTACAGTCAACTCTTAATTATGCATGTTTAGAGAGCCCAGGGATACAGGGATAATTGGTATTCTAAAGTAATCCTCAAACTTCATTTTAACTAAGAGTTAAAGCCTCTCTCATGACTCATGACTAAACCTCTTACCTAAATACTGAATGCAGGAAAATTGGCAAAATATGTAGTTTTGCTATCCCTTGGTTACCCTTTGGTTGAAACTCAAAATATTAGCCAACTAAAGAAAGATGGAAGAAAGGCAGAGGGGTCAGATAATTCAGAAATTGGATAATAAAATTCTAAGAAGTTAGAGTTGCTTATATTTACAAATGTGATTATTTTGAAAATTCTTTGTAAGACAGGTTTTGTGCAAACTGCTATATATCGGCAGTTGTGACTCAGCAATCTCCCTGAAAATTAAGTAAACCTAAAAGCTGTGCTATATTGAAGTCCCACAACTTGCAAAAAAGTTAACTTAGTGTTTGTCTCATATTAACAATTAATCTATGTGTTACAGGAATCATCTTAATGTAGACAAAAATAAGATGCGTGGTTACTATTCACTACCAGGGACACTAGATAACTTTATACTTGATGTAAGTAAGTTCTGAAAGAATTGTTGACTCATATCTGAATTTAAAAAGGAATATTACTGGAAAAGGCAGCTATTTAGAGCTATGAAGAGTATAAAGCCTCATCTAAGACACTAAGGCAGCCAGAGAGTTCATTTAAATTGATTTTGAACTACTCAAACTTATATTCCTATAAAAATGTTTGCATTGAATAAAATACTACGTATTTTCTTTGATCTTTCCAACTAAGTTCTTCAAAGCTCCCTGAAGCACTGGTATGTACAGAGCCTGAGTCAGGACAGGTGAAAGTTTGCCAAAGCCCACAAAATGAATCACTGTTAGATCTCTGAAGTCTTGACTTAAAACTGGGGGATTCATAGTTGGACAAAAAATAAGGTAGATTTTAGAGTTTCCTTGATATCTTTAAGAATAAAACGTATAATCGTCTCTCTCCTACCAGCCTGAAAAAAGTAGGTATCTTTTTCTCACCAACTCTCCGATCTCTCCAGTACAATTAAGTGTAAATGCCTAGAGGGGGTGAGCTCAAAAGCCCTACCAAGAAGTAGTGAATCTAATTATTCACATATTGCTATTCCATTTTTCTCATATTTCCATGGATAATTGTTCATCACTGTCTGATTTCTTCCTAACATCTCTTGAGCCTTTTTCAGCTCACCAGGTCATCATTTAGTGGCTTTAAAATAAAAATGTAATAATTGTTAATTATTAAATAGCCAAAAATGAAACTACCTAGAAAGTTGATGCTTACAAAACAAATCATTTAAGCACTGGACAACTGAAGCATCTACAGAATCACAGGCTGAATACTCTGAGGTTCAGCTCGTTAAAGCCCAAAGGCAGAGAGGTCTTTCCCTGGCTCCTAACTTTCCTGAATTGATTCCCACGGTATTCTGAAGCCTGGGGGCTTACAAGCGAAAGGAGGGTTGAATCAATTTGTTGTACCACCTTAACATAAAACTTCCACCCAAAGTTTGCAGAGTGGTTACTAAGTACGAGATTCCCAAAGGTTCTTCCAACAGGAACACAGCAGCCTAACGCTCCTAAAAGGCCAAGTCTTTTCAGCGGGGAGCTATCAGGGGAACACGGCGGCGGAGACGCCACCTTGAGGTCCAACAGGGGTCTTGCCGGCTGGGAGGCCACAAACCGCGAAGGGCGCCCCAGATGGGAAGCCCGCGCCCTCGCCCCCAAACCCGTTACCAAGGGGAGCGCCTGGAGGCCGCGGCTACACGTAAGGATACGCTCCAGGTAGTAAGCGCCCTCGGCGGCCACCGCCTCTGCGGTGTCCCCAGCAGCCGTCAAATCCATTCCCAGCGCTTCTTCCAGCACCCGCAGAGCGGAGGCGGGGGTCCCTTGCTTAGCCGCCATCGGAGGCGCTCCCCGGCCCCGCCCCCGGACAGCCTAATCCCTCCCTGAGAGCAAACGCGAAGACGCTTGCCAGCGACTGTACGCAGCTCTCGCGAGAGTCTGACACTCCCTCCCTGCTCCCACCAGGCAAGCTCCGCGCTCGAAGGGCTGCCCCCGCCCTAGAAGCGTTGGTGCCCTCTGACCTTCACGAGTTACCACGGCAACGTCGTTGCCTAGTTATCCTGGGACGCAGTTCCTGGAGTGGATGAGAGGAGAAGCAAGAAACAGTTGGCTTGGATTACATACACGTTTTCTTGCCGAACCAGCTTGGGTTTTTTTTTTTTTTTTTCTTTTTTTGTCCGTTTCGACCCTAGCATTTCTTTCTCACTTCATTTTCTTCCCTAAGTTGTCTCTCTCCTGGTTCTTACATGCCCATCATCAGCCCCTTAATTTTAGATATGTGGAGACCCCCAGGTGACCCCAGGGAAGACTCCTGGAAAAGGGAAAGAACCTCAGAGCCAGGAGGAAAAAAAAAATTTATAGAAATCATTATTGAGAGACTGACTCAGGGGAACTAACCTCAGTCGCGTAGCAATAAAGACCTAGGGAAGTCACCTTAGTCGATTTCCTTCTTGGGCTCCTTTAAAATATTTATCTGGACATCTGTTTTGACTTCGATTTCATACACTGGGGCTTGGAAGAGTATTTGTAGTGTTGACTGGTGAAGAGAAAGACACTTCATAAGAACTATGAGCTACAAATGGTCCTAACACAATGTGTTATAAATGGTATTTGCCCAATCATGTGCACTCCTTTTGCAATGACAGACGCTTCCTCAGTTTTGTATTGTGTGTATATAGGACGCATCTGCTGGGCCTTTTTCTTTGCAGATTCTTTTCCATTCTGTGTTTCTTGATGGAAACTGGATGCCATATGTGGAATATAAGAAACAGCACAGAGGATCCTAGGGGAAGGGAGGGAAAACTGAATGGGAAGTCATCAGAGAGGGAGAAAAACCATGAGAGACTCTTAACTGTAGGACACAAACAGGGTTCCTGAGGGGAGATAACTGGGTGATGGACATTAAAGAGGGCCCGTGATGTGATGAGTACTGGGTGTTATAGGTAACTGATGAATTATTGAACTTTACATCTGAAACTAACGATGTACTATGTGTTGGCTAACTGAATTTAAACTAAAAAAAAAAAAAAAGAAAACTGGATGCCAAAGAGCAATTCATTATAAAAGCTCCCATTTGTTATCAAAAAAATAATACTGGTAATTTCCTAATGAGGTGATTGAGAGCCTGGGTGTTGGAATCAGAGAGGCTGCATTCAGAGCCTGGCTCCCACACTTACTAGTTAGGAAACCTTGGGCAAACCACTTACTGCCTCTAGCCTCAATTTCCTCATTTGTAAAATGAGTATAATAACATAATCTACCACAAAGCATTGTTGCAAGGGGCAAAATATAAAGAATTAAGAACTTACCAGGCACAAAGTGGACACCAAGAAATAGATGTTTTTTCTATTGAGTTAATTGCTTAGTTTTGTTATGTTTTTTAGAATAACCAAGGGTCACAATTAGTCATAATACTCCCTCATTTCATGTATCTATTATTTTGATAACTTACTCTTTGTCCTTGATGTCTCACATCAAACATATCCTCGATGTTCATTAAATGCAAGGAAAAGTTATAAGGGACTAAAAATACAGGAGAGGAGCTCTGAACTTAGGGAATCTGATGCTTTTGTAGAAAGCCTGCTCTTTGTTCCAAAGGAGACATTACCTCATACCCTCAAGTTTCTTCTGTAAACACTTGCCTGAGAAATGGCCTGGGTAAAGAGTGGTCAGGGCTTTGCACACCCAAGATATGAAGGAGCATAAGAGAGCCAGGAAGGAAGGTCTCACTGAACAATTAATGCTTACTTTGATTTTGTGTGTGTGTATTACATTGGCTGTTGGCTGTTCTTTTTCTTAGCTTTTAGATGTAATATGTGTCATGTTCTACAGAAGGTTTGAATCCTGGCTCTTCTGTATAATCTTAATTAACTTAAGCTCTTTGAGCTTTAGTTTCCTTTTCTTTAAAACAGATATTTTAATACCTACGTTAATAAAATACAAATAGTAAGTGAAATTTCTTCTTTGGTAAAATGTCTATTCACCTCTTCTGTCCATTTTTTAATTGGATTATTCATTTTTGGGGTGTTGAATTGTATAAGTTCTATATATATTTTGGACTAACCATTTATCAGCTATGTCATTTGCAAATATCTTCTCCCAACCTGTAGGTTGCCTTTTAGTTTTGTTGATTGTTTACTTCACTGTCCAGAAACTTTTCATTTTGATGAAGTCCCAATAGTTTATTTTTGCTTTTGTTTCCCTTGCCTCAGGAGACCTATCTAGAAGGAAGTTGCTACAGCCCATGTCAAAGAGGTTACTGCCTGGGTTCTCCTCTAGGATTTTTATGGTTTCAGGTCTCACAGTTAAGTTTTTCATCCATTTCAGATATATTTTTGTGTATGGTGTAAGAAAGTGGTCCAGTTTCATTCTTTTGCATGTTGCTGTCCAATTATCCCAATACCAATTGTTGAAGAGACTGTCTTTTTCCCATTGGATATTGTTCCCTGCTTTGTTGAAGATTAGTTGACCATAGAGTTTTGGGTTCCTTTCTCAGTTTTCTATTCTGTTCTATTGATCTATGTATCTGTTTTTGTGCCAGTACCATATTGTTTTGATCACTACAACTTTGTCATATAACTTGAAGTCAGAATTGTGATGCCTCCAGCTTGGTTTCCTTTTGCAAGGTTGCTTTGGCTATTTGGAATCTTTTGTGGTTCCATACAAATTTTAGGATTGTTTGTTCTAGTTCTGTGAAAAATAAAAAAATAACACAAGAAACAACAGGTGCTGATGAGGATGTGGAAAAAGGGGAGCCCTCTTGCACTGTTGGTGGGAATGCAAACCAATACAGTCCTGGAAAACAGGATAGATGTTCCTCAAAAAAGTTAAAAGTAGAACTACCCTATGATCCAGCAATCACACTACTAGGCATTTATCCAAAGAATACAAAAAAACTAATTCAAAGAGATACATGCACCCTAATGTTTATGGCAACATTATCTATAATGACCAAATTATGGAAACAGCCTCAACTGATGAATGGATAAAAAGATGTGGTATATATGCACAATGGAATATTACTTAGCCATAAAAGAGAATGAAATCTTTCTATTTGCAATGGCATGGATGGAGCTAGAAAGTATTATGCTAAGCAAAATAAGTCAGAGAAAGACAAATACCATATGATTTCACTCATATGTGGAATTTAAGAAAAAAACAAACATGAAAGGGGAAAAAAAAGAGAGGGAGGCAAACCAAGAAACAGACTCAGCTATAGAGAACAAACTGATGATTACCAGATGGTAGTAGGTGGAGGGATGTGTTAAATAGGTGATGCTCATCACAACAAGTGTATGGAAGTGTTGAATCACTATATTGTACACCTGAAACTAATATTGCACTGTATGTTAACTAACTGGAATTTAAAGGAAAAACTTTTAAAAGATACATAATAGTAAATGAAATGGCATATATAAAAAGCACTTATCACCATATCTAGTATATCAAATATTTTCAACAAATAATTGTTAATAAAATTGACTTAAAATGTTGAGTGATATGCTGATCCCAAATTGGATATTATATTTGTAAGAAACTTACATATATATATATAGGAACATTTTTAAGACAAAACTTAAATGTTTTTAGAAGCATGCAGCTCTCAGAGCATCTGGGTGGCTCAGAGGGTTAAGCGTCTGCCTCTGCTCAGGTTGTGATCTCGGGGTCCTGGGATCCAGGCCCACATCCCACATCAGGCTCCCTGCTCAGCTGGGAGCCTGCTTCTCCCTCTGCCTGCCCCTCCTCCTGCTTGTGCACACATGTACTCTCTCATTCTCTCTCTGTCAAATAAACAAATAAAATCTTAAAAAAAAAAAAAAAAAAAAACCTTTATAGAAACATACAGCACTCAAAAAAGGGGAAGGTTTTAATAGAGTCATAAGAAAATAAATAAATAATGGCCATTATCCACCACTTCAGGTAGAGGAAAATTGGGAAATATTCTTGTCAAAGAACTTTTTTTAATTTTTTTTAAGATAAAAGAGCTCTTTAAAAAAAATTGTAACTCAAAGAAGTATCATCACTGCCCTCCTCAAAAAAAATTTTTTTTTTAATCTGGAAGTCTCATTCTCTAAAAGTTCCAAATAACCAAAGTTTTACTTCAGAGTTCCCAATTTGATTATGTCAATTTCATGGATTTTAAGTTGAGAAGTAACCCAAGATATTTTTGGTTCAAATATAATTTGAACACATTTCCCAGGGACCTACGCTACAGTATATTTAAAGTTCAAATTAGAAACATTTTTAATATTTTTTAACCTTTAGATCTCTAAAATAAATGTGTAATTTGTTAAATCAATGAAATAAAAGCAAAAATAATCTTAACAAATGTAAACAGAACAAATAATTGCCTTCAGATAAAAAACAGGATACAAATTTTTGTACTGACTGCTAATATCTTAAAACTAGTATGTCTTTGCAAGGGATGACTTTTAAAATATTTTTATATTGGAATTATTCTGTTAATTGTTGGTTTAATTTAAAAAGGGTGTGAATGCCTTACTAAGAAAAAACAAAAACTTCAGATCATAGTAGTGGTTTCAGTTATAATGCTGTCATGTAGCCTTTCTATTCTATATTCCTTCCTTTCAAAAAATATTTTACAAGCTTCCTTGAAGTGGGGAAAAAGAAAGTAGCTTCACATTTTGTTGAATGAATGGCAAGCTCTCTAGTTTCCTCTTGAATATGTTCCTGAAAGAGGTAAATAAAGAAAACCAATGGAGACAGTCAATATAAAGCAACAAGTACAAAGGACAACAGATTTTATTTGATCCAGCCTAAATGCTCCATTTTTGTAAAAGTGAAGTTATTTTTAAAAGCAAAACCAGGAAGTAATTTGACAATGGATTTACTCTCCCTATTTGTAGTTTCAAAGGGGAAAATATTCATATTCAAAAATATAGTGAAGTACTATTCAATTTTCAAAAGTATGAGTGTTAATGTGCTTCCAATAGAACCCAAGCCATTTACTGATGCATCTCTTTATAAAAGTAACTATTTTACTTTCTTTCAAAACTTCATAGTAAGTAGTAGCCAGTTTTAGAATTTCAGAATTCATAAGAAGTAGTGGTCATTGACTGTGGTGAAATCATCATTTTTCAAGCATACAGCTATATTTCCCCTTTTTATACTATCAACCTTTTGAGAATCCATGTCTCCTGTACTCTTGATCCTGTCAAACAGGATCAATCCTCTGACTCTGAGGATCACATAACCCTGGCTTAACCTCATAAGAATATTTCATTCCATTCAACTACAGTGATCAGTTCCTGAGTTGGCATGCGACCTAAAAGTAGCCAATGATATGTGATGGGAATTTGTTGAGAATTCTGGTAAAGAGACTCTTACTCTGTTCCTTGGGACTCACATTCCAGAGTTACCACAGCTACCTTGCAACTATGAAGAAAATTTCTGTCCAAGAATTGAGTCAATGTGAAAAAAAGAGAAAACCCAAGTCCAGATAAAATCACCTGAACCTCTAGTACACACATATATATTTCCTTGTTCTGTCAGCTGAGAACCTAGAAACAACAATACCCCTATAAAATGAGCACATCTAGCACAAAATCTTGGTTTCTAATACCATTTTCCAATAAAAGGGATGGCCATTGGAGAGTGGCCAAATCTAGGGCTGAGCTGAGAATGTATGTAATGAACCTAGAGAATCTTACAGTGCCAGAAAGTAAAAAAGTACCCCCATCACTAAAAACTTAAAATAATGAGGACAGGAGCCAGTTTAAAGAGTTCCCCAAAATATACAAAGCTAGAACAATTTGAGCAACAAAATGAATAAAGTAGTATTGGAGCATAACCCATAGTATAAAACAAATATTTATGAGTCCATTTGATATAAATGATTACATACATAAATAAACAGAGGAGAATGGACACATCTCCTATCAAGAAGAATTCCAATTAATATATATAGATGTGCCACATTATGGGAGTGGAGTCTAATTCCCCACCCCTTAAGTGTGTAATGCACATGGTGACTTTCTTCCAAAGAATACAATATGGAAGAGGGGTGTGGAAAGAGTAACTTTACAATGGAGAAACTTGGCAAACTACCTCAAAAACCCATGACCCCAAGCTAATTATGAGAAAAACATGAGACAAATCTCAGTTAAGGGACATTCTGCAAAATACCGGTACTCCCTAAAACAGTCAATACCAACAAAAGCAAGGAGAATGTGAAAAATCATCACAGGCATGATGGTTAACTGTAATGTAAGATTTTGGAACAAAAAAATGGACCTTAGGTAAGTACTAAAGAAATCTGAATAAAGTATGGATGTCAGCTAATAATAACATATCAATATTGGTTCATTATACATGCTAATTGCACCATATTCATATAGGATGCTAATAACAGGGAAAACTAGGTGTGGGTATATGGGGACTTTCTATACTATCTTCACAACTTCTTGATAAATCTAAAACTATTCTAAAATTAAAAGTTCATTAAAAAAATTACTCAAATCATAATTCTAGTAATGCCCTTTCAAAACTCATCCCTTGACCTTTCTGTTATTTGAAACAATAAATTACTTTTGCTTAAGCAAATTTCTGTTGGGCTTTCTGTCACTTGCCATTCAACAAGACTCAGCTGATATATCTTTATTATTTTCACACTATTTAAAGATATACTTTACTACTGTGAGGTTTTTTTCTAAAAAAATGTCTGATATAACATACCTATGTGCATTTAACACACAGATGGAAGAAACACAGTTTCTTCTCAGACATAGTTGAAAACTGATGAGTTTTCCAGGGCACCCTCTTCTATCTTGTCTACTGGTCATGTACTTCTTCATCTATGGACTGAAAAGAGAAAGATAAAAAGAAGTGGCCACCCCCCACCACTCCACCAAGCCTCAGTTGTTTCCTGAGATTAAGAATTCCTCATATCAGTGAGATCATATGATAGTATGTGCTATGGTGAGCGCTATGAATTGTGTAAGACTGTTGAATCACAGACCTGTACCTCTGAAACAAATAATACATTATATGTTAAAAAAAAAAGAAGAAGAAGAAGAAGAAGATAGCAGAAGGGGAAGAATGAAGGGGGGTAAATCAGAGGGGGAGACGAACCATGAGAGACTATGGACTCTGAAAAACGACCTGAGGGTTCTAGAGGGGAGGGGGGTGGGGGGATGGGTTAGCCTGGTGATGGGTATTAAAGAGGGCACGCTCTGCATGGAGCACTGGGTGTTATATGAAAACAATGAATCATGGAACACTACATCTAAAACTAATGATGTAATGTATGGTGATTAACATAACATAATAAAAAAAAAGAAGAAGTGACCAAGTTAAAGGCAACAACAATGGCAGTGATTGGAAAGAGAAATTGTGAAGAGAAGAGTGCAAGTTGGAAGTAGTACTTGGAGAAGGGGTAGGTAGAAAAGGAAGTCCAACATGGAAGACCATCATGACAATTCCAGCAGTGAACATCAAATGCACATCTAATGCTCACATCAAGCAATGGAAGCTTGCTGTGGAAATTCCTCTGTCCAATGTTCAGTGGGGTGTACAGCAATTTCCAAGACAGCCTTGTTAGATGGAGCTTTCTTTTAGACATTGCCAGTTTAAATGCCACATTTCCATAACTAAAAGCAATGAAGCAGATTTATCTGAAGTGTTTTATAATCTCTGATTGATTATAATATTTCTTAGTATTCCACAGTTGTCCATGCCAGTAGAAATAATGAAGGAAGAAAAAGGCAAGGCAAGGCAAGGCAAGGCAAGGCAGGGCAGGGTGGAAGGAAGGAAGGAAGGAAGGAAGGAAGGAAGGAAGGAAGGAAGGAAGGAAGGAAGGAAGGAAGAAAGAAAGAAAGAAAGAAAGAAAGAAAGAAAGAAAGAAAGAAGGAAGAAAGGAAGAAAGAAAGAAAGGAAGGAAGGAGAGAAAGAAGGAAGGAAGGAAGGAAGGAAGGAAGGAAGGAAGGAAGGAAGGAAGAAAGAAAGAAGGAAGGAAGGAAGGAAGGAAGGAAGGAAGGAAGGAAGGAAGAAAGAAAGAAAGAAAGAAAGAAAGAAAGAAAGAAAGAAAGAAAGAGAAAAGGAAAGAAGGAAGGAAGAAAGAAAGAGAGAAAGAGAGAAAGAGAAAGAGAAAGAAAGAGAGAGAGAAAGAGAAAGAGAGAGAAAGAAAGAAAGGGAAAGAAAGAAAGAAAAGGAGGGAGAGAGGGAGAGGAAAGAATGAAAATAAAACAAAACCTTCCTCTTAGACATACACCTGCAATGCTCAGTTCTTTGGGGAAGATGGGAAACAGAGTATGAATTTTCTTTTTTAAAGGTAACCCTTTTATTGTTTGTTGTTCCTCCCCACTGAGAGAGTAGGGCTAGGGGTAGATAAGCCAGTTAGCATATTGTATTCAGAATGATCAGTTTGGGGGAATGTTGGGATAGAGAGTTGTGTCTCAAAGGATTTATCAAAGTCAGAGGGCTGAATGTAAGCTGAGGTCAGGGACAAGACACAGAGCCATGCAAATCACAGACTCAGGCAAAATGAGAATAATGGATTAAATGAAGGGTAATAGATAAAAATCCAAGATACATATGTCAATTCTAAAAAAGTCAGATTTGGGGGTACCTGGGTGGCTCAGTCGTTAAACATCTTCGGCTCAGGTCATGATCCCAGGGTCCTGGGATCGAGCCCGCATTGGGGTCCCTGCTCAGTGGGAAGCCTGCTCTTCCCTCTCCCACTCCCCCTGCTTGTGTTTCTGCTCTCGCTATCTCTCTCTGTCAAATAAATAAATAAAATCTTTAAAAAAAAGCACATAAAAGAGTCAGATTTTAATTACTGTAATGAAAAATGTTGTATATATTACGGTAAATGAATTATTCAGTTCAATATCCATGCTTGCTTTAAACCCTACATGCTCCCTGCCGCCCAGTTCTGTCATTTTTTGCTGTTTTGGTAAATATTGCAACTATCATGGTAAATAAGAATACTTATATCATGCCATTATTATAAGAATTTAGAGGAGCAAAAAAAAAAGAATTTAGAGGAGCTTGATATGTATGAAGCACAATGCTTGGCATACTATAAATAAACAATAAAAGATCGCAATTTCTAACTGATTAATTGCATTTTACTCATTGAACATACCTACATTAGAGAACTATTTTGTGCCAGGCACAACACTAAGCTTAAGAGAAGATATAAAAATATACATATTTATTCTATGCTACAGAAATATTAGCATTGAAATTATCTATTTTTTAATCTAGATTTTTTTTTTTGGTGTTAATAATAAATTGACCTAAGTTGCAGATGCCCCTTCCTCCAACCTCACACAGACACACCATGATTTTGAGCACTTACATATTTTGTTTTTCTAATCAATAATTTAAAAATTAATTGGGCACAAGGAGGTGCTTCTAAAGCTTTAGTAATATCTGCAGGAGAAAAATAATCTATGTTGTACAAAAATATCAGAGGGATTTCAATGACAACAGTTGCTTGATGACAAAATATAGCAGGAGAAACAGGATCTGAGCAAAGATAGCAACAACTAAGCTAACAATTATGAAGGCTCTAATTTTCCGTACTTTGAGTAGAAATTTGTGGAAACTGACATCCTGCCAATATCCCCTAACATTTCTCTTACATTTACAGAATATTATTTTTAAATTCTTTAACAACTCTAATATCCAGAAAATATTTTTCATATTTATATAAACAGCCAATGCCTTGCAATAATTTTTTGTTTTTACATAGAAACATTTGAAATATTAAAACAAATAGAATATAAAAATATTCATATGACTGAACTTAGCAGCAAGAGAACATTAAGTAGGGGCCATTGTTCTCAGATGAGAATTATTACTAGATGATCAAGAATTCTTAATAAACATATCAGAAAGTCCAATGGCTACTGGATTGTATACTTGAATTTAGAAGGAAATAAATATTTTATTTTCTAAGAAACTTCAGTCATGAAAAAAAATCTTTTCCATAAGATTATTCACAATTTTAGCTTCTGAGAGTAAAAAGTAATCTGGAAAATATTTCTGAAAATCCCTCTTCCTATATGGTTTTATGATTGTGAAGGCCATTGAGCCCACCACCACCCACAGCACTCTCAACCATTAATTTTCATTCCCTGACAAGTTGTGAACTATAGTGTCTTTTTATGTTTATTGTCATTTCAACTTATGTGAAGTCTCTTTTATTATTTTCTTCTTTTCTATATTTTTTGTCAATTTGTGAGAGCTGTTTGTAATTATTGATATTAGGTTTTAGTCTATAAATTCTATTATAAATATTTGTCCACATTTATCATCTTGTTATTGACTTTATATTTTGAAATGAAAAACTTTCAATTTTCCTGTAGTTAATTATGGTTATATTTTCTTTTATGTCTTCTGGGTGTACAGTCTTGGTTAAGAATATTTTGCCAAATCTTAGATATTGTAAACACTCTCCTAAATACTGAAAACTCTTAATGTTCTTATTTTTTATTTTCCATATTGGTCTTTAATTCATCTATGGTTTATTTTTGTGTAAGAGATAAAATAGATTCCTACCCAGTGGCTAGTCAACAATAACAGAACTTTTAAAAATAATTTCTCCTTTCCCATTGAATATATCATCATTTTATATATTAAATTCTCATTTATACTGAGATTTATTTATGAAATATTTATTCTTGTAACTTGTTTTTTTCTATACCAATGCCATACTGATACGTGTTTAGTGTTTTGTTGTTTCTTTTTTTTTTTCAGATACAGCATTTGGATAGCTAGAACATCAAAACCCCTTTCCTATACCTCTTTTTTCTTAGCAAATTTGAGGCAATAGACATTCATATTATTTATACATGCCTCCTCCCTCCCAAAAAAAACCACCTTGGAATTCTAACAAGAGCTGCATTGAATATGTATGTTAATTTTAGAAGTATTGACTTCCTAATAATGTCTTCCTGTCCAAAGACATAGTACACTTTTCCATTTGCTCAATTTTGTTTTATGTCCATCAGTAAGATTTTATATTTTTATATCATGAACTATTCCAAAGGTATATAAAGTATGATAAATTATTTACTATGTACATTTTACAGAGATTAAATGATCCTTCACTCAAGAAAATATTTTATATAAAACAACTGCCAGTTATGAGGAGTTCCTTGATTTAAACCACTTCATTTTGTCTTGTGAAGCATTATCTATGATTTCATTTTATTTGATTTATCTAATAGTTATTGAATTTAATCACTGTTCTCTACAAACTATTTTCAGATAAAATTCTATTTAATATTTTGTTCTGTTCTAACTCATTTTCGATCAATAAACTTGTATTGATTGCTTCGTATTGATATATTGCACCACAAAATATCAAAAAATAAGGAAACATGGTACATTCAAATAAAGAATTTAACATCCAAATTTATTCAGGTTTGATTATTGCATACTACCTTTTCTTCCTACAGGCTCCTATTTACCTTCAATTCTTTCCTTCTTCTTTTCTATGCCTTCCTAATATTCAAATTTCAGATGATTTAAAACTCTATATGTGACTTTTTTGGTCTTGGGAGGAAAGTAGAGTCAAAAACACAATATTCAATGCAACACATATTTATTGATTTCTTCCATGCACAATGTTCAGTACTAGGCATCAGTGATAAGAGTGGATTAGAGATTCAAAAATAAATAGTACATGGTTCCTTATTCCAAGGAGTTTACAATCTAACAGATAATTCTACTTTGAAAAATTATTTAAGAAAAGAATGACTGTTCCAGAAATATATAGCAGCATAAAATTAGAAAATGTTACTGAAATAATGAGAAGGGGGAGGAGACACAACTTAGGTTAAGAATAAAACAAAGACTAACAAAAAGAAAAAAAATCCAAATAATGAAAAGAAGAAAAGTGGATTCTATGGCACACGACTGTGTGACAACATAGAATACATTTTGAAAATAAGTTTTAAAAATTTATGGTGTCAGGGCACCTGGAAGGCTCAGTCAGTTAAACATCTGCCTTCAGCTCAGGTCATGATCCAGGGTCCTGGGCTGGAGCCCACATTGGGCTCCCTGCTCAGCAGGAAGCCTGCTTCTCCCTCTCCCACTCCCCCTGCTTGTGTTCCCTCTCTTTCTGTCAGATAAGTAAATAAAATCTTTAAAAAAAAATTTATGGTATCATAGTTGGCTTTCTATTTAAAATTGTAAATTGATCATATAATTTCAAGGTGTAAAACCATCTTCTTTCTTGCAAGTGATTCTCTAAGCTTAGTGCTCAAACCAGCAGCAGCACTTGGGAATTTATTAGAAATGCAAATTCTAGGACCCAACACAGACTTACTGAATCAGAATCTCTAAGGGGAGGTCAGTAATCTGTGTTTTAACAAGCTTCCCAAAATATTTTGGACACTGAAGTTTAAGAACCATTGCCTTACCACATTTTTCAACTAGTTTCCAATAGGTGTCTTCAATGCATCTGCATGTAAAGGATGCAAAACTTGGTGCTTGTAAACAGGTGTTTGGTACAGTGCTTTCCAGTTTTCTCTGGCCAGTCATTAAGTAGTTGATGAAGTGACCAGCATGTTCAGGATAGCTCCTCATCAAATTTTGATCTCTGGATAATCTACCCCAACTGCTACTTCTGATTCACAGAAATTTTTCCCAGTAGACAACTATGCCCATTCTTACTTTAATTACTCCCCAAAAAGGGTCCAGTGACATTGCCTTCAAAGTGAGACAATGACTTTAAGTCCACCTCCAAAATGGTTATGGTTACAGGGCCCTGGGGAGTATCTGTCCAAGAGATAAATGGCAATGGGTAGTCTATAAACACACACACCTACACACAGAGAATGTATTTCAACAGCCTTCGATGACACTTCCTCAAGAGCTGGGAACCTAAGCAACACAAATAAGAGAACCAATGAAACCCAAACAATGCTTTTGCTACTGAAAGGATACATATAAGTGCAGAGGGAATATTTGAATTGATTTCATCCATGCAAAATTTTCAGGACTGTTATGTAAAATAATACAAACTTTAAGGCTAAAAAACAATTTACATATTTTAAATAAATACACATTTTAAAATAAAAATATAGGCATACGTGTCTCTTAACCAAACCATGAACTTTATCATCTGTGTTAGAGCTTCATCATCATTTCTTGGCATATGAAGAGGGACAGAGGCAAATGAAGATGTAGAAACAACTTTTTGAACTGACATTTGATGCCTGTCGGTGTCATAATGCACAAGAAATTCAGGAAAAACCCAAGACCAAGAAGAGAATATTAGTGACTACAGCATAGTCATAAATAGTGCAACCTCTGAAGCAACCATTTACCAGCAGGGTGACACTGGAAAAGTTACTTAACCCTTGTGAGTCTCAATTACTCATCCATAAAACAGGGTTATAAAATAATTTATATGGAGCTATAGCAAAGTTTCTGAAACATTATAAGAGCTCAGGAAATCTTATATAGTACTAACTATTTTTATAGACTAACGTAAGACAGGTATGCCTCCTGGGATTTAGCAGATCTATCAAATTTCAGCTACCGGGTGCAATGATAAAGCAAAGCAAATTTCCTCTGAAGCACTCACAGATGTCTCCCGCTAGATTTCTGTAGCCCTAGAGTTTCTCTTTCAACTTCTTGGGGAATTGAGCAAGCAAGAACGGGAAGCCTGAGGGCATTGATTCTCAAAGTGTGTGCCAGCCAAAGTAAATTTCACTAACATGATTCCCTTATTTCTATTTATACCTATTCTAAAATAGAAGATAATTCTCCTCAATAGAGCTAAAACCTCCGTAAGGAAATACTCTAACAGGTGATCGAGGGAAGTGAGAGTCCCACAACTTCTCAAATAAACATCTCCAAATTTAGTGAAATTAAATGACAGTGAATGAGCAAATATACTGAGTTTAACATGGATTTCATCACACTGGAAATATGTGGAAACATTTGATTATCTAATCACAAATTAGAAATGTGAATTATAATGTTGCAGTTAATCAACTCATAGTCTTGAGTTCCTGAGACCACAGGAAGGATGCATTTTTCTTTCTGATAGTCATCTTCTAAAAACAGAATTATTTCTACATAATTTCATTTTGATATTTAAATAAATGTGTACGCACAAACAGCACTTGTTATAAGAAGGAGAAAATATACTTATTTAAAAAAAGGGTAGAGAAGGGGCTGCAGCGCCGAGCGGAGGAGGCGGGAAGCCGAGCGCGAGCAGCGGCTGGGTGGGCACCATGGTCCGGGTCACCACCATCGAGGAGGTGAAGCGCAGGATCCAGGTTCTGCAGCAGCAAGCAGATGGCGCAGAGGAGAGGGCCGAGGGCCCGCAGCGGGAAGTGGAAGGGGAAAGGCGGGCCCGGGAGCAGGCCGAGGCTGAGGTGGCCTCCTGGAACCGTAGGATCAAACTGGTGGAAGAGGGGCTGGACCGCGCGCAGGAGCGCCTGGCCACTGCCCTGCAAAAGCTGGAGGAAGCGGAGAAAGCCGCTGATGAGAGCGACAGAAGTATGAAGATTATTGAGAACTGAGCCTTAAAAGATGAAGAAAAGATGGAACTCCAGGAAATCCAACTCAAAGAGGCCAAGCACATAGCAGAAGAGGCAGATCGGAAGTATGAAGAGGTGGCTCAGAAGTTGATGATTATTGAGGGGGACTTGGAACGCCCAGAGGAACGAGCTGAGCTGGCAGAGTCCCGTCGCAGGGAGATGGAGGAGCAGGTCAGACGGATGGACCAGAACCTTAAGTGTCTGAGGGCTGCTGAAGACAAGTATTCTCAAAAGGAAGACAAATATGAGGAAGAGATAGATGCTCACGGATAAACTCAAGGAGGCAGAGACCCGTGCTGAGTTTGCTGAGAGATCGGTAGCCAAGCTGGAGAAGACAGTTGATTTGGAAGATAAGCTGAAATGCACAAAGGGGAGCACCTCTGTACACAAAGGATGCTGGACCAGACTCTGCTTGACCTGAATGACATGTTGAGCACCCCAGTCCGGCCCTGCCGCTGCTCGTCCCTCTGACCCCGACTCCGCCTGAGGCCAGCCTGCCCCTGCCCGAAGCTGGCCTTGAAACTGAGGGCTGATCTCTAACTGGAAGGCTGCTTTCTCATTTTGCCGCCTCTCCCACCCCAACCCCTGTGTCTTTTTCGCCAAACCCTCTCTGCCTCTCCCTAGAGATTCCAGCTGGGCTTGAGGCTGAGCACCTTTGGGAACAATGTTCAAGGGAATGTGAGCACAATGCAAAGTGTCTTGAAAAGCATGTTATGATGTACACATTTTGTAATTACCGTTTTTTGGTGTTGTTGATGTAGCGACCATTTGTAAAACATTCCAAATAATTCCACAGTCTGAAGCAGCAGTCTAACCCCTTCCTCACATTTGGAAAGTAACTTTTCAGTTTAGTGCATACTGTCCTCTCCACAGAGGAGGGAAAGCCACAGGGGCCCGCCTTACTGCGAGCCAGAGCCCAGTAAGAGACCCACTCCAGGAAGCTTCATTGCTTTGGCCAAAGTACCAGCCAAATTAGAAAGGTGATTCCAGGAGGAGTGGCCAAAAAAGTGTGGCTCAGGGTTTCAGCTTTAAGGTATCTTTGAGCAACTTATTTTTTTTTTCCATCAGAAGTGACCAAACAAAGTAAGATGGTGAGACTTCTGAGACCAACCCTTATCCTATCTTTTACCCTAACTGCCCACAGAACGGATCATGTTCCCCTTATGTTGAGGTGACCACTTATTTGCTCTCCTGCCTCCTTGAAGGAGAAAAAGAAAATTATGTGTTTGCCACTGATTTAGCCATCTGAAACAAACTCATCTCATCATCCTTTGCCAGGTCCAAAGCTGCTGTCTCTAAAAGTGTCATCTCGTGCTTTGTATCAGTGAGTGCTGGAGAAATCTTGAATAGCTTATGTACAAAACTGTTTTTAAATTTTATATTATTTTGAAACTTTGCTTTTTAGGGTTGGGGCACATTAGCCACCCCGTCTGGCTGAGAACTCTCTACAGCCTGTGGGCTGACTGTGTGCTGATCTTTTAAAGTTTCTTTCCCTCCCCAATTCCCCTTTCTGGTGAGGTTTCTGTGAGGCCTGTTAGGTGTGCATCCTGCAGCTTATTGGCCTAAAATGCACTTTCCTTGGTGTGCTCTCTTTGAGGGCACACAGTGTAAACAAACCGTTTTGATACTGAAAATTGACAAGTGTCTTTTTGAAATAAAGAACCAGTCCCTCTAAAAAAGAAAAGAAAAGAAAAGAAAAAGGTATAGTATGACACCATCCCAAAAATGGGGATTAGTGATTAATTTTGTACAAGTTAGTATGTTGTTTCATTTATTTTAAAGTATATTTCCTTTCTTTTTTTTTTAAGATTTTTTTTATTTATTTATTTGCGAGAGAGAGATGAGAGACAGAGAGCATGAGAGGGAGGAGGGTCAGAGGGAGAAGCAGACTCCCTGCCGAGCAGGGAGCCCGATGCGGGACTCGATCCCGGGACTCCAGGATCATGACCTGAGCCGAAGGCAGTCGCTTAACCAACTGAGCCACCCAGGCGCCCCATAAAGTATATTTACTTTCAAACTAATTCCACAGTATACCTATTGAGCTACTGAACTAGAGCTTATTAGGTTACTATTTGGGCTGTCAGAAAATATTTAATAATTGTAGAAAATTCAAAAAATAAATCAATTGCCCAAACCATTGTTAATTGAAACAGACAAGTCTATTTCATAATCAGCATTATGTCAAAATATACCAACACTGTTTTTGATTGATGAATTTTTCCTTTTGACATAGTCATCATTACTGTGTAGGAAATTTCCATTCGTGAATTCAAAAATATAACTTCTTCCCTTTCTCATTCATCTCATCTATCATCTGTTTGAAAGTATAAAGTTTCTACTTACCTATTCTTTCATCCATTTTCATATTCATCTTCATGGGCTAAGTTAAGCAGAAAAGAGTATGAGCACTCACTATTGAAAAGCTTCTAGTAAGTTGTATAAACACCCTAATTATTTCACATATAAAAGATATTGCAGTTAAGCTGCCAAAAATATTGAAAGCTGGCAACACCTGACTTGAAACTTAGCTTCTAATGTGACATCCACCCAAAGAGACTAGCCTATTTTCTGCTCAGGCTATGGAGTCATTACAACTGAAACATAAAGCATAAAATGTAATCAATCTATATCTTTTTTATAAGAAATGAAAGTTTTTGACTTGGAAGAAAAAAATCTCTCAATTGAATTTATTTCCACACCAAAAACAGATTAAATCAAAAGTGGAACATTTTCCTAGAGTTAACCTTTGCTCAGTGAATCACATATAAGATCTTCCTGATATATTTGAAATAACAAGTTTTGAAAGGAAAAGAGGAGGGTGTAGAAATAACACTGGTGATGGAACTAAAAGACAGAACTTAATTCATGCCAGTGTGAAAGTATTAATTGTTTACAAAATAGTCAAGGAATATATGTTATAAATCAAACCTTGGATTAATGAAATTTGGTGTTAAGCTAAGAGAAAGCAAACCAGAAAACATTAGAGAATATTTCAAGAAGCTAAGTGTTATAAAACCCCAGCTATCTGGAACTCTTTGAATGCTTTATTATTTTGGACCCTCAGATTTTATAGGCATATAATGTTTCACCTCTGAAAGTTAAAGAACAAAATTTTGGTACATAACTGTTTCAAAAAGGTATTGTGCATTTCTCTCAATCCTTAAATAAAGAATTTTGCTGAGAATTTAATTCAGCTTCCAGATGATGGAACATCATTTTTATGAACATCTGCTATTTCACTATCTGTAAATCAAAGGCGTGTAAGACTGGCCTATTTTAAATGTCTCTAGACTTTGTACTTTGTAGTCCTACAACAGCTTTCAGTAGTAATGTGGTTTCCTCCTTTGAGGATAAATTGCTCTCTCTTCTACATGCTATCAGCATGTCTACATAAAGTATCATTCTAGAGTTTATTTTGTTTAATCTGCAGAAGACCTGCCAGAATTGTGTGCAAAATAATAATAAACATCTTCTGAAAGACCAATGAAACAAGGTGGCATTAAGCTAGGTGCTATTTCTTTAGCAGGAGGCCGTCTTTATTTGCCACTTAGTGGGAGATAAAATTTCTATTTGGGTTAGGTAATATTGCGAACCAGTAAATTCCAAATAGGTATTGTCATTTTAGGAAAATACAATTAGCATCAGAAAAATAATATATGTAGATTCAGACTCTTAATGTAGACTAATTTATATAACAACAACAAAAAAAACCCTTTAATTTAAAGGATAAATTATACCAGTGTTTTAAAGGTACTTACAGACAAAAATAAAACAATAAACAAATCATATTTATGTCACAACTTATGCACTTATTAAGAGAGATCGAGAACAAACAAATTGTTCCAGTAATTTTTTTATGTATGTTTGATCTCAGAATCTTAAAATTATAGTTTTAGGCATGGAAACTTCAAAGATGATCCTCTTCCTTCCTTTCTTTCATAGATGTCAACCTGATGCATTGATCAAAGTATGAGTTAATGGGGGAGCAAAGAGAACTGGAAACCAATAAACTTACATCTAGGTTTTTACTTTTCTTATTAATATATGTATTAATTAATGCTCAACAGAACAATCCTAATTATGTCAACTGTCAATTCTCACATAAAGACCACCAAAAAATAAATAAATAAATAAAATAAAAACAAAAACAAAGCTGTTGACAAGCAAAGCTAAGTGCATTAAATCTACTTCAGCAAGGGATATTATTATCTTGATTGTCTTAGTAATATTTCAAAGAAAGAGGATAGGGAAGAATATTTATAGAGTTTTGGAGTCTTCTCTCAAGTTATTTAAGGTGAGTCTTTCAAGGCAGGGGGATCTAGTTAGAATTGGACAAAGTTAGTGCCTTAATAGTTTAGGATCTGAGGTGAAAGCCTTAAAGTAGTCTTAATAAACTAATTGATGTTGTAAGAGGTGAGTTCTTTATTCAGGTGAGCAAACTGGTATTCTGACGAGTTATTTGCCCAGATGAGAAAACTGGTCAAGAAAAAATGCTTTGCAAGTGTTTTAAAGCAAACAACTAAGATGTTTATTGGTTTGAAGTCTGATTTAAAATTTCCTGGCTCAAAGTAAAGTGATGTTGACACACGTATCTCACATTACTTTCTGAGATTTGGTCTGAGCTCAGGAAAATTACTTAAATCAGTTAGTGTCTCATTTTTCTCATTAGCAAAATGAAGCCCAAGCTCTTACTGGGATGTCAAAACATCTTAAATGTTTGACAGTTTTTATCTGTCAGCTATTGTCACAAAATTGAGGCCTTACAAGCCACTCCAAAACTCAGGAGCAAACAAGAGTAAGACTCTTTTTTGCTTATGCATTTGTGAGTCAACTGGGGTTCAGCTGATCTAGGCTCGGCTTACTCAAGCTTGACTCCAAAGTTTGGGTTGAATCCAAGTATTTTCCAAGTGTCTTTCATCCTCCTTGACAAGATGCTGCATGTTCTTCTCTTGGTAAAAAGAAAGAGCATAAGAGGGCAAATTCAAGCACTCAAGCTTATTTCAGGTCTTCGTGTGTGTTTGTAGTGTAAACCCTGATGATTGGGTTTTCTCTGTTTTGTAATGAAAGTGCCTGACTTAAGTTTCGATTGCCAAGGTACCCACTTCAAAGATGGCTGTCTCCAATAAACACCTTGCCAGCCACATGACCAGAAAAAGAACCAGGTGGTCCACTGCTCCCCTAAGTCTCCTTCGTTTTAGAGCTCTTGGTTGGTTTCAATAACTATTTGACCACTTGTTTTATCTCTTCCTGTGCTTTAAATGTTCATTGTTTTAAACTCACCAATACAGAGTGAGCCCAAAAACCCTAGGCCCCCACCCTCAACCCCAATAAAAGCAGAATTCCAGGCCTGCTCTCTTTTTCACTCTTTCTCTCTCCCCATGACCTCACTATATGGCACCAGGACTTGTAAACTTTTTTTTGCAAAGTTTCCTGATGGCAATTGCTGAGGGTGCTTCATAATAATAAGAACCACAAAGGCCAGCCCAGACACAGCCTTGGTTATCTATAGGGTAAGAGCAGCACATAACAATGTCACATCTCTTAAAATCCCCATTGGCCAAAGTAAAACTCAAAAATCCAACCCAAAAATCTATCCAAACTGAAGTCCAAAAATCAAGTCAAAAATCACCTGCCATGAGGCCATATAAAGGACTGAAGAATTGGGACTGGGTTTAGCCTTCAACCAGCCTCAGTTGGAGATGGTTTGGCATATTAGAAAGCCTCTGTGCAGGCCTAGAGAAGCACTCAAATGTGATTAACATGGATAGTTTCTCCCCCACATCATCCTATGTATCATTTCCACAAATCAGTTTCTAGCTTGTTAGAATTAGAAACTGATGAAATTTTTGGCAATGGGCCCATCAAGGAAAATAAAAAATACTGAAATACTGATTTCACATGAGATTGTTTTGATGTGAAATCACTTAAATGTACCCAATAAATCTATCACTTATAATGAATATGTAAGAGTCGTACAGAGTTTACATAAGTCTATGAGACAAAGCAGCTTCAGTGCCCCTTGATTATTCAAGTATCCCCCAAAGAGCTATCACTGCTCAAATTATATTCTTCCTTCTTTCTTTCCAAACTCTCAGTTGCTATTTCTGAAACTACAATGTCCTTTTGCTCCCATGAGCATACACTACGCTTTTGGTATAACCATAACAAAACTAATGATTACAGGGTGAATTATGAACTACAAAATAATTACTTAAAATTCACATGAAAGTGATTAATAATTCAAGTCAAAATTATCCAGGCAGTTATATGTTGTTATTTTTAAAGAAGACAATCCTGAATGGTTTTGGCCATAAGTCCAAATGTTAGTCCTAAAAGGATGAAGGTGTGAAATTATTGTGCCCACATTCCACCTGTGGCAAGATGCAGTACTAATATAACTCATGACCTGGTGATTAGAGTGTTCTTTTGATTTTTTAATAACAACAGCAATTTATTTACCCTAAATAATAAATGATAAGAATAGATAAGACAAGCAATATTGCTGAGATGAAATCTCATATTAAGAAGATATTCTCAAGTTAAATTTTAATTCTAGTGTTCAACAGAAGCCATTAACTCTAAAAAACAATAAAATCTTCTATACTTACAAAAATTACTCGTATGAAATGTGAAAACATAGAAGTATGCTGAATCACTACTACTTTTACCCTCTCCATATTAACTATAATTTTTAAACCTTCTACAATATTTCTATTAAATTATAATAATACTGATAACTGGTTTATTTATTTAAAATTATTCTGAGCACCTTCTGTATGCCTGGTGGTATGCTAAGCATCAGAGATACAAAGTTGAAGAAAACTCAGTTTAGGAATGACTGGAGTTTTACTGGAAAAGTGAACAGTTATGCTTCTTTTTTCAACCATGGCGTGAGCACACCCCGTGAAACAAAGACTCTCTACCAGGCACACAAACTCTCCATGCTAAGTGTCCAGGATTGCTGCCTTCTAGCAATCCACTGTGAGAATAACAATTAGAAAATGCAGAAAACAGATGCATAGAGTACAAACCAAATACTCTGGGGAATTCAGAGGATGAACTCATCAGGCTTCATGAAGGATCTACTTTTGAACTTGCCTTGAGGAGTGTAAACTTATGGGAAAGGAAAGAAACCATTGCTGGTAAAGAAAATCATTGGGTTGAAACATTGAATTAATAGAGAGTATCTTAGTTCAATCAGGCTGCTGTCATAAAATACCACAGGCTGGGTGGTTTCTAAACAACAGAAATTTATTTCTCACAGTTGTGGAAGCTGGGAAGTCCAAGATCAAGGTTCCAGCATGGCTGTGTTCTGATGAGGGTCTGGTCCATGCCTGGTGCCTCCTCACTGTGGCCTCACAAGGAGGAAGAGGCTAGGGATCTCTCTGGAGCCTCTTTCATAAAACACTAATCCCATTCATGAGGGTTCAACCCTCATGATTTAAGCACTTCTCAAACACCTACCTACTAATGTAATCACCTTTGAGTGGTAGGATTTCAACATATGATTGGGGGTGGAGGGGGACAAACATTCGGACAATAGCAGAAAGGAAGAATTAAAAAGTCATTATAATAATTGCATTAAACACACAAGACAGTTCTTGTTATACACTTTCCACTGTCACAAACTAACCCTTTTTCTACCTCACCCCTCACTGTTCCCCATATACTCCAAGTTCGAGTGTTGTTTCTTTGGTGGTTGAGGGTTGTGTTGGGGAAGATGTCCACCCATCCCATCATTTATTCAATCCAGCTACAATGAACTTCATCCTGTTCTGTGGACAAAGCCATATCATTCTTGGCTAAAGTCTTTGTACTGCTATGACCTCCTCCTGGAAGTCTATAGGCTTTAAGGAGGAAAAGTAAAATTTCTACATTGATTATTGCTGAAAAATATTCCTTCCGATTCTTTAGAAAACATGAACTCTTTGTTCTCTTCCTGTTTCCTATGACACAATATCAATCTGCCTCCATCTTCTCTCCTCCTTCACCCCCCATCATCTTCCCCTATGGCAGCAGCAATAGTTAAAATGCATTTGCTTTAAACTAAGGAAGCTGATGTTTCAGGGCCTCTCATTTGTATGTCACTTCCAAAGCCTTGAGAGAGACCAAAGGAATTATTGTCATTGGAGTAAATTTTTGTAAACTTGGCCAAAAAATAAGATGTTTTAACAGCATCAATGAACACATCTGTTTCCACTCTAACAGCCCACTTGTGATATTTCTGTCTTGTTGAAGATGTATTACAGGGGCCGCTGGTATTTGGGGGATCCTACTAAGGGCAAGGTGAGTTGAGAATATATTTAGTGTGGGTAAAGTGGGCTATGTTTATACAGTTCACAGTCATTTCTGTGTATAATTAAGTTCTTGCTAGCCTCTCTGGTGTACTGTGCTTGCTTGCCACATCCCCTTGTTTACTCACCAAGGATTCTAACAGTAAAGTGAAAAGGTAGAGGTTTTATTTCTATATGAACGTGTCCTATGGCACCAAGAATTGAAAGAACGTGCAAAGTGGAAGAAGAAAAAAGTTTGAAATGTGTGGATCTAGACGCAAGTCTGTGGAAAATCCTTCAATAATCAAACCTGTAAAACTGTGAGCAAAAGATTCAGTTCTTGTGGTTGACTAGACAAAACAGAAATGTCCTCCTCTCAAGAATCAATTCAATAGGGGCGCCCAGGTGGCTCAGTTGGTTAAGCGGCTACCTTCGGCTCAGGTCATGATCCCAGGGTCCTGGGATCGAGCCCCGCATCGAACCCCGCATCGGGCTCCCTGCTCGGTGGGGAGCCTGCTTCTCCCTCTCCCTCTGCCTGCCTCTCTGCCTACTTGTTCTCTCTCTCTCTGTCAAATAAATAAATAAATAAATAAATAAATAAATAAATAAATAAAACCTTTAAAAAAAAAAAGAGTCGATTCAATAATACAACATTTACTATTATTAATTACTATTAAACACTCTTTGTGTTTTACCTCTTTTTTATGGCAATCATGGGAAAGAGAATTCATCAGAATCCCTGTCCTGGACACCATTCTGTAGCAGTAACTGAAGGTAGAGAAACGCCTATTTGTAAAAGCGTATGTTTTGTGCATTACAATATGCATGAGCATGACAAGTTGCAAGACTGAAATAAACGTTTCTGAAATATCCATAAGAACAAACAAATGTCAATTTAACTGTGATAGAAAAAACCTAAATTATCTATCCCCTTTATAAAAAATAAGGTTAAAATTCATCATTGGAAGAGGTTATCAAAGAATCAGTGGCCAAAACTACAGGCCAAAAGGAGTGTTATAAACAGCCAATTAGTAAATATACTGTATTTTTTTTTCCTGGATTTTGTGATTTTTTTTCTATTTGCCAGCTTTTAAAAATTTGTGATTTATTATAATTTCTTTTTTCCCATTTAATAATTATGAACTTTTATGCTTAGCTTTATTCATAGTTCTGTTTTTCTTTTCTTTCTTTTTTATTTATTTATTTATTTATTTCAGAGAGAGAGAATGAGAGAGAGCGAGTACATGAGAGGGGGGAGGGTCAGAGGGAGAAGCAGACTCCCTGCCGAGCAGGGAGCCCGATGTGGGACTCGATCCCAGGACTCCAGGATCATGACCTGAGCCGAAGGCAGTCGCCCAACCAACTGAGCCACCCAGGCACCCTGTTTTTCTTTTCTTAAGGAAGGACTCCAAAATGATATAAGCTTCAAGCCCTACAAAACTGAAATCTGCCCCAAATATATATAAGCATTTACACAGAGTTTTGAGGTCTTGGGTAAAGAATAGAAATAATACTGGAACAGTATAGTACAGCAGATCACAAAATTGATGATAAAAAACCTATATAGTAGTTCTTAATGAGGTACAGGCAATTTTGCCTCCCGGGGGACATTTGGCAATGTCTGGAGACATGTTAGATTGTCATAACTAGAAGGAATGCTACTGGCGTCTAGTAGGTAAAGGTCAAGGATGCTGTTACAATACACAAGACAGTCCTCCACGGCTCTCCAAATTATCTGAATTTGTCCAAGAATTATCTGATTCAAAATGTCAACAATGACAAGGTTGAGAAACCCTGACCTATACTAAGAATGCTAAATAGAAGATGAACTTGCACTTATTAGATCAGTGCTGAGACAAGGAAATAGCCCCTCTGACATGGATCAGTATGAATCAAAATAAGCTTGTGGACCCTCCCAGCTTGTCGAAGCCGATGACGTAGATCCGGGGTGATGGCAGGAGACAACTAGGCAAGAATTAGGAAATCTATTTGCCTGACATTCGTGGCTAAAATTTTCACTGATATCATACTGCCATCATACCTCTCTATCTAATTGTTATGACATCTTTATCTTTCAAAGTCTCAAGCTTCTCACCTGTAACAAGGAAATCATAATCCTTTATAGAGTTATGATACATTATTTTTAAGTGCAGAGTGTCCCTTCCTCCTAGAGTTCACAATATTGTGTTAGGATGGGGCTGATATGTGAGGCATGAACAGACATCTCCTTTCTGTCTTACACTCCCACTCACTTTTAACCCTGAAGGCCAGCATAGCCAGATGACATCAGTGGGAAAACCAGAAAACCTAGAGCAAGGTCTTAACTTCTCAGTTTTAAAAAGTCAGGCTAGATGCAAAATATTTAGAAGAATACCTACGGAGGGAGATGTTTGTTTTGCTTTGCTTTTTGCTTACGTTGTAGATCAGAGAAGAGCTTCTAAGCTGGATGGAAAAAGAGAAACCAAAGGAGTCTAATTGAGAGACTGACATGCTGCTCTGGGAAGTCCTGGGTCGTCTTCTCCTTCAGGTCAAGTGGGTGATGATGGAGCAGGGAGATGTAAAGAGAAGAGTGGACCTCTAAATGAGGTTGACAATCCAAGAGGAAAGAAGAATGACTTACTGTCTCCCTGAAACTTCTAGAAGCTATAGCTTCTCACACATGCCACCATGCCACGGAGTAGGAGAGCAAAAATGTCTGCAGGGACAGCTGGACAACCTGAGGTAGTCCCAGTAACTTTTTCATAGCCCCAGAGGAGTACTTGAGAGTGGCTGTCCCTTTCCAGTGTCCATGAGGAAAGCACAACAGTTAACAGAGAGAGAGACAGAGAGAGAGAGCTGGTAGATGTCACCCAGATGTGAGGAAGAGATGCCAAACGGAGAGAGGCTTCAGTCCCCTCCCTCAGCAGCATATGAGGTCTAGGCTGTTTCAGCACGTGTCCTCGTGAAGGAACTTGCCACCTGAGAACTGCAGAGAGCTGTTGTACATTTCAGCGGAGGCCTGAAGAGAACTGATTAACACCCATCCTCCTGTAGCCTGTGTAATCTCCATGATTTAAAATCAAATTCAGACAGAAAGGAGAGAGGGAGGTAAAATCCTGAGTTTAACTGAGTTCAAACCTCGAATGCCTAAGAGAGATCTCAGAAATGATTAAATTAAAATTGCCTGGACATAACTAGATCACAGCTTCTAAGTTTAGTTTTATGACTGCACTTATGGGTGTATATGGCTTGTGAAAAATCACACACTGTATGTATATATATATGGTTCTGTACTTCTCAACGAATCTTTCGTATTGTCTTGATGAAGTTTCAATTCAAAAAATAAATGTAACCCAGCAACAAAAATTTCCAGGTATTTTTTTAAAGAAAGGTGTGTAAATCAAGTAGAACAGAATACTGTTTTTAGAGAACTTTTTGGTCCCTAGAGAGGAAGAGAGAATCAATAGCCTGCCTAGAAGACAGACTGACGTGGGAAGCCACTGATAGATTAAACCTTGAAGAGCAAAGTGTGAGGCTTTTCTGAGAGCCAGCTGTCCTGTTTAAAGCTTGAATAAATATTTGCTGAGCAACATACTAGCCTGTAAAGGCATCATACTAATCATGGAACACAAAGAAAAATAAGAACATTTCTTGACTCCAAGAAGTCTGTAAGGACTTTTCCTTGTTTACTTGCAGTATAGACCTAAAGAGATAAAAGTCATGTCTTACATGGATTCTGATGAACACAAAGAGGTCAAAGCCTTGAACCTGATTGACATAAGCCAAACTGAGATTGAAATTAGAGATGATTTTGTCTCAAATAGCTCTAGTTACTGATAAGCCTGAAGCATTCAACACCCAATTGCAGGCTATTTGGCATCTACTACCAATCCTAAATAAAAAGGACAGCAGTAATTTGGTCCTGACTCAGCAAGACCTACAGGAGAGTATAGCTGAAAGACGCTAGGCTTCTAAACAAAACACAATGTCCAAAATCTTTGCATATTCCTAGAAAACATGTTTCATTTTTATTTACACTATATCTGTTTAAATATGAGATTGACAATTCAGATATTTAAAAATTAGTTGTTTTTTTTTCTTCTCTCGTAATAGATGAGATGTAATGAATGTTAGGGGAATCATAGGGTGCACTCTTTGACCCAAATTGCTGGAATAAAATACGTCTTTTTGCAGATGAAAGACATCTCAAGCATGTTGAGGTAAACTATATATACATATACACAGGCTCAAACATAATTGTCATCATCAATTTTCTGAGTTAGCGAGAAGCTCAACAGCAAATGAAACAAATACAGATGATCTCCCTGTGGTTGTCTCCAAATTATTCTTTTATCAATGCATAATTTCACACCATCAACCAACCCTGAAAATCCTAGGAAAGCAAACTAGATCTCCAGAATTAAAGTAAAATGAAAATCCAAGAATGGCAAACCCTATCTCTTTGATTGGAGCAAAACCAAAACATTCCAAGAAGGAATTCACATGCTTAATGGCTCCTGTGAAAGGAACATTAGTGAGGAGTTTAAGAGCAATGCTTAGAAATCCATTTGTGCCTGTCAATAACATCCCCCCTTTCAAGCTATTAGTCCATTAGAGACTACCGGCTGACTTGGTACAAAGCCGGACAATAGAAAAAGCACAACCATTGCAGGGAAAATTAGCGAACTAAGTTTCTATTGTTGTTATTGCTATGGTTTTATCTGTTTTCAGATAAAAAGTAGCAGTAAATGCATTTGAGATTGACAAAAGAGCTGGTGGGAGGCAATTTCAGTGATCTGTAAAAAAAAAATGTTAATATGGAGCATCTTCTTAATGAAAACCGTGTTGACTAACTTTTATAATCATTGCTATGTTATGCATGTCATGTTATTGAAAAGAGATAATAAATATCAAAGAGGTATAAAGAGTATTATTATCCTTATCATAAAGAGATAGATTTTCCCTTAGCATCATTTCCATAAGACTTTGTTCTGTTGTGCTGGCAAAAGCCCTGAAATCATTAAAAAAAAAAAAAAAAATCATTACACATGAAAGAATTTTAGGCTTCCCCAATGGAACAGTTAATAGCAAAGGTATGAAGGATATTTTGGTCTTTCAAAACAGAGAGTAGCAAAAAATGAAACTTTGATGTCATTTCAAATTAATAATGACTTTCAAGATTGATTCTTGGATGGTAGTTGAAATAGAATGTGCCCCTAGAGTGAGCCTCTGCCTGCTTGGAAGCTGCACTTTATTAGAAAAGAACAATAGTGCCATCTACTGTCGAAGTGAGGTAGCACTCATATCAGAATGACCGGCAGATTTTTTCAAGTACTGTGATAAAAATCTTTAAACTATGTGATAATAAGGGTAAATTCTCTAAACTATGAAAGAATATAAGGACACTCCACATAAACAAGAACTACATTCAATGCTTTTTCCACCAGTTATTTTTGTGCGCATTTATACCTTATTTAAAACACTGTTTTACAAACCATATAAAAAGTAAATTGAAAATAGACCTTACAGGGTAGCAGTAAAGATTTCGTGGATAATTTTGGACTAATTACTCCTTCCTCCTAAATTTATTTTTTTTTATTAGTTTCCAGACTATTTTCTAAATCTAATTAGCAGTGAAATTTTCCTTGTTAAATTTGGAGGAACTTGCTTGGGAGACAACTACACAAAGCAAGATAGTAAAAGAAGCAAATAGATGTGTTTATAAGTTTACTGTGTTGCTCCTAAGCATTACCAATAATGAGTTTTAAATGGCAATTGTAAATCCCCTAATGTACTTTCTATATTAACTATCCTATAGAAGAGAGAAAGTTTGAAATCCCTGAAATAATAGATCACACGTATGGAATTTTAATTTAAAAGTATAGAGATTAATTGCTTTTGTTATTATACAAGTCACGAAGGGCTCAGATAGACCTAGAGGACCAGGCCTAGAAGAAAACAATCAGCTTTACTCAGCAAACACTATAAAAATACATACATATATATATAATCTGACCTGAAGTAGCATACTATACTTGCTAAACCTATTGATATCATTGTTGTTACAGTTGGGCAAGTAGTAAGAAAATTAGTTGGTTGCCTTTAAGTCTGTTTTAAAAACTTGGGATGAAGAATACTCTGCCATATTTTTTTTTAATGCAGGATATTTCCAAGGTGTATAGTAGGCTGTGATGAAGGAGGGATGGGAACATTCTCACATGTCCCTGCTGGAATGAATTTGACCATTGTCACAATCTTCTCTGCCAATTAAAGAGCACAGTTATGCTCCTTACTTATCCCAGTCCTATTTGTCAGTCATGGACCATCATAAACACCATAAGAAGTCACTATCATTAAAGTACAGAAACTTACTTACTATGGTATAGAAAATCCAGCAAAGAGTGGGAGGTGTAAGTTGTAACTACGTAGGAATATTGCTGATACACAGCAGAAAATCCTGCCTTTGCTACCTGAAGATACGTTTGACTTGGATATTCTAGGAGTTATAAACTCTCTCCGTCCATTTCCATAACTTTAGACCAGTTTTTACCTTGCTTGGGGGTCCCCAAAGTCTATTTTCTCCCTTTATTCAACTCTGACTTCACTGACCACAAGCCAAAGCTTTACTCAGAAATCCTGGGGTGTTGAAGACTAAAACTTATTCCCTGTGGATTCTCTTAAAATTCCCCTGGCTCACCAGTCACAGAGGTCAACTCGAGTTAGTGTGTGGGGTTAACAGCTTCATTTCTTTTTTCAATCTCATTTTTTTGGTTCACATTTTTGATCCTTCAAATCACCTTCTATGGTCACATGGATCTGTCCTGAACTATAATAGAAACTAACCAGAAACCCCTCCTATTTTTTTGTTTGTTTGTTTCCTATCTTGTCAGTTTTATCCACTATTGTCAGTTTTTATCCACTATAAACTTAAGTGTAGCTTAATCTTGGTGCACTCGCTGATTGTGAGTATCTGCAAGATTATTCACTAGTTGGGGTGCCCGGGTCGCTCAGTCGTTAAGTGTCTGCCTTTGGCTCAGGTCATGCATGATGCCAGGGTCCTGGGATCGAGCCCCACATCAGGCTCCCTGCTCAGCGGGAAGCCTGCTTCTCCCTCTCCCACTCCCCCTGCTTGTGTTCCCTCTCTCACTGTGTCTCTCTCTGTCAAATAAATAAATAAAATCTTTCTTAAAAAAAAGATTATTCACTAGTTTAAAACAAATCTCATTTCAATAAAATCAAATGCAGGCAGCAGGCTTACTTCTAATTGACTCCTGTTAAGTTAATAACTTGCTCCCAGGATTGACGCTAAGATAAGCCTATCAGCTCCAGAAAGCAATGAAGGAAAGCTGCCTCAAAACTGGGCAACAAAGAAACAGACAGATATGAAGGGAGGAATCCTCCAGATGTTGGGGCAGAAGAAAATTCTGTGTTTACATGCATAATAAGATCTTAGTGAAACAAAAGCTTTTGGAGTTGGAAATGATGTCTTAAGAGTTATATTCTCGACAGATGATGAAATAAGGGGAAATGTTGGCATCCGAGCACAGGTAGGAGAATGACCACATTGCATCTGTGGCAAAGGAGAGCCTAGTCTGAGAAAGGTGGAGAAGCCCCGCTGCAAGACAAGAAGCAACCGGTTAACCAGGTAGGTCTCAGGATCACGCAATCACTGGGGAAGTCATATCAATTCAAGATTGGGTCATCAAGTTAGAGGGAGCTTCTGCATCCAATGAATAACTCAAGTCAAAAAAGTTAAACAAGTGTCAGTATCCATAGGATCCAACCGGATGGAGAAACAGATTCATGAAGTCAAAACATCGACCAGAAGACTCAACAGTAAGCGGAAACATATCTAAGCAAGTCATCGTATAACATCATATAACAGGGTGCTTGTGAGTGAGACTCAGTGATAAGAATCCTGGAGCCCAAGAGTCCTAGACAAGAGTGACCAAAACTCATGTAACTATTTCTCAATTGTCATAGAATCTCAGCAGCAAGAAAATCTTGATTTAAATAGCAATGATTATAACTATATTCAGCCTCATCTCTGAAGACTTTTAACTGTTACTAACTTTCTGACGCATAGACTGACCTCAGAGTAAATTCAGCCTACATCCGCCTAAATAGAAATGCACATAAATGGGCACATGATGAAAAATGGGAAAGTACGCAGTGGAGATAAGGGATACCATAAAGGGAGCATGCTCTGGAGGGCTCTGATATCTCCAACAGAAGGGTCTTTGGAGGGTTTCAACAGGGAAGCAGTTGAACACACTGGTGAAAAACTCCGTCTGATCACTGGAGGACAGGGCTGCTAGGAAGTTGTTCCAGAGTAAGCAAACTATTTTCGGAATACTAAAAAATATGTTTTCATGGTTTAGCTCAAAGGCACTTCTCTGCTTTACTCAGAGCTGTATTTTGTAAAAGAGTCAAATATCTCCTTTTGGAAGACATAACTCATGCTTGCCTTACAAGCTCACCATGCTGCATGGAAATTCTATTCAAAAGGAGGAGGCTTTGAGTCTTCCCATATAGGAAGCTGTGTAATCCTGAGGCATAACAAGATGGTCCTGGGGGAAGGGACCAAAGGGAGAAGAAATCACAAATTTGTGAATCTCCACTATAGTAAGACTTTCACATTTACTAAACTGTACATTTCTCGAGAACGGGAACTTGCCTTCTTTATTCATGAAATCCTGACACTTTCTGCCTCAAAATAAAAGGTATGCATAACGTTTATTGGTGTAAATTCTATAGATGATTTCTGTTTATATTTTAGAATGTTCTTTCATTAAAACATTAACTTTTGGAAAGCAGTTAACTATCTAAAGTCCAAACCAAGTGAATTGTTTATCTCCTCAAATTCTTAAAACTACAAAAAAAAATTTGACTATTTGTCAACTTTGAGCACATTCCGAGTTTTACAAATTAGGAAACAAATGAAGAATTAAATCTATTCAGCTTCATTCATAGCCACAAGAAAAATAAATGTTACTTTTTATTCTGGTAAAACTATAATATTTTCATGGAAAATAAATTAGACATTAGAAATATTTTGAAAATTACATATTAGAAACATTTCTATATGTCCCTCCAAAATATATTTAACAAATCTGTACTATAACAAGAGCTAAGCATTAAAATTTGAAAACTTAAGTAACATCTCTACGGGGAAATATTTTCCACAGAAAGAATCTTTTACTTCATTGTGGGCAGGCAGAAATTATATAGACAGCATAGAAAGCAGTTTCTGTTAGTCACTATAAATTATAACATTTATTTCCAGGAAAAGAAAAATTCATGGGTAGCAAATGATTTCAAGTTGCATATGTAATTACCAATTTTACTTTAATTCTGAATTACACCATGCCCATTTGCAGATCATTAGCACCCCCTTGTGGTCATGAATAAATATTTCTCAATCAAGGTGCTTTCGTAACAGAGAGAATACTTTTAAGGTTTGAAGTGCCTTGCTTTGAACAGATGATATTAAGCTAAATTTAAATAAAATATTTATTTCTATGGGAATAAGGGTGTAACACATGCATTCCAGTATATATGGATATATGTACATATATGCATATATCCAAGCATATATGTGTGTATATATATATGTATATACAGTATAATATATACATGCAAATAAATCTCAAAAGATCATTTGGCTCACATAAATGTCCATAAATCTTGTGATAGCCTCAAAAACATCTTCTAAAACTTACAAAACTATATAGAGGCTTTTCATCTCCTAACAGCCATGATCTCAGAGTGGTTCTCACTTTGGATTGCCTATTAGAATTGCCAGGGGATAATAACAACAATAATAATGGTGGTAGTAATAACAGTAATAATTATAATTAATAATAATAATAATAATGCCATTTCTGGGCATCCCACAGAACATTAAGTCAAAATACCAGGGTAAGGTGCAAGAATCTACAGTTTTATAAGTAACTCCAGTACAGCCAGTGTTTCAAACCTTTGATCTAAAAGGCATCATAAGGATTCTTCAGTTGGAAAATAATATATAAAATAGAAACAAAAGGTGAGTGCACATTACCTGGAAGTGTGAGGATGGTAAAATACTGAGTCTGATCATTCAGCAAGACATGTTCTGCACAGGGGCTGTTACCGCGAAACTACAGAAACAGAGCCAGGCGCTTTCTCTCCTGGAGACTTTGAGACTATTTTACAAACGCAACAGATTCACTCAGGGAAAAAAATGTTATTGTGCAAAATAAATATCCTAGAAAAAGAGATGTGGAAGGACTACATTTTCTTGGGAAAATCACCACCTGATTTGTACAAAGTCTGCTACCGTATTTCATCTGCCTATGGACAAGTGGTTATTTTTAAGGTTCATAGGTAATTAGTCTGTAGTCTGAAACATTTAAAAATAATTAGCATTTGTACCTTGGATGTTTCAAGGCATTATGTGAACTTTGGGGCCATGTGTGAATGCCAAGCTTTTTTAATGAAAAGGCCGATTTTACTGCCTGTAGAAACCTAAAACACTCTGCGGTTCATATTAATAAGACTGAATGTAATTGAATGTCAGCAGATATGGTGATTTATAAGGTACTTTGTACCCTGTATATAATGAAAACCCTTGGCATTGAATCCTAATATTTGATGAAACATGATAGTGGCTTTATTTCCAACAGCCAAGTTGACCTAGAACCTTCTATCATTTTTATAGTGAACTGCTTTACCCTGTTTCTACCTTTGACTCAAATTTTCATGTATAATCAAGGAAAAGTGGTACAATTTGAATTTAGCATTTTCCCTTTCTTCGGTTATTTGACATATTTTCAGGGCAATGAAATGAATATTTTATCAAATATATCAAAACCATATATAGGTCTAAATGTAAACTCCTTGAAAGCAGATACCAGGGAAACTAACATTTATCCCATTGATTCTGACTTTGCTGAAAATATTTTTTGGGACTTGTCATTTTTGAATATCTGTTTCTATGGCAAAACTTTGCTTTAGGTGGCAGATTTGAATTTTTTAAACAACATTAAAAGGTATTTGCAGCCAAGACTAATGGGTAATTTGGTTAAGCTGGGTAATGAACAAATTTAAATGAAACAAAACAACATAAAATAAGATGTGTGGACTGTAATCCAGTAAGCATGATAGAGGCGGTGTGGGAGTTGCAAATTAACACTAAAAGGCTATTTTGAAACTCTCCTTACACCACAAGAGGCATTTCCCAAATAATTTGAGTAATTTCAGCACGTTGGGAATACGTATAAAGTCTCACAAGACTCCTGCTTTAAGGTAGTAGATGTGCTCTTCTGGTATAGATTTCTCTTATAATTGAAATTGAATTATACACACATACACACACACGTTCAGAATTGTATATATAACATGAGCATACAGCTCCATTGATTTTCACCAAACTGAACACACCCATGTAACCTATACCGAGATCAAGAAAGAGACTATTGCCATGTTAGTATAGTTTTTAAAGCAATCTCAATGCTTTATAGTCACACATTTATTAAAAATAATGCTGTAAAAGAAAAATGCAGCATCCAATTACAACAAAAACCGGGAAGGAGTGCCATTTTCAATTTAAACAGCAAGCCCATCATTCATTTCAATGCATTAAAAAATATTTTAATATTGTAATAAAACACTTAAGGGACTCTTTGCTTGCATACTTCATAAATACCTTGATACTTAAATATGCCACAAGAATAAAACTGAGACAGAACCAGGGTAAAAAACACATCTGGTAAGATTTCTAGTATTTTCCCATAGTTTAAAATGTGAAATTCAAATTTCAAAGAATAATTTCCTAAATAATTTTGATAGTGTTTGAATGTATATTTTATTCATTTTAATGTCAAAAAACAGGCTCCCCAAATTCTCATCACAAACATCAACATGCATACTGTCTACCTGGGCATATTGTTAAAAGGCCATCCTGGTTCAGGAGTCTGCATCTCTAACTGGTTCCCGTTCGGTGCGGACACCCCTAGTTCTTGAATCATGCGTTTCAGGAGCAAGAGTGTAGAACTTCCTCTTGTTACTCTTGTTATAGATACCACATGATATTTTCTCCTCTTTCCAAATATTTTCCCCAATCCCTGGACATGCCACTCTTTTTTTTTTTTTTTTTTTACTTTCTTTCTTCCTTGGTTGGTAAAAAAAAATAAAATAAAAATCTCATGTTACTCTGGATTGCTTGAATCTATAGTGTCAGTGCCAGGAATTTGCTCAAAAATCTCTCCTGCCTTGGCCCATTCTCCTCCCATCCCCCACACCTGCAGCTTCCCCAGGCCCCCTGACTTCAAAAGCCCTGTCAGAAGCTCCCTGATGTCAGGCTTACTGCTCACCTGAAGTTTTCAGTGTGATTCTGCGGAGTAAATGAAACTGTAATGTCAATGTCCTCGACCCACGAACGTCAGAAAGCTCAATGATACTGCTGTTTAAAAAAAAAATCAATTCTGCTTAAAACAAACAAAACCCCAGGATATCTAAAACAACTGGGCTGTAATACCGTCGCTCATCTCCGAGCAATATCAGCTGATACATTTTTGAAATATACTTGTTTTTATGTTTTGGTTAATATGAGTTCCTTTTTTCTTTTATATCAGTTCTGCAAGCCTGAGGGGAAACAATAATTTCAAATATGAAAAGTGGGGTCCTTGCTAACTTGGAAGGTTATAAGGCAAGAACAGAAAGCAAAAATATCAATGAAATTTTGACTGGATAGAGTGTTAATAGCTTCAAATTAATGGCTGAATTTTCAAATAATACAGAAATCTACCCTGTATAAACTTTTCTTCAAATTAGGTAATTAGGTCAATTCAAGGACAGGAATGTTCAAATCATGATAATATAAAATCTCAAGAAATGTCTTTATTTTTTTTAAGATTTGATTTATTTATTTGAGAGAGAGAGAGAGAGAGAAAGCATGAGTGTGGGGAGGGGCAGAGGGAGAAGGAGAAGCAGGCTCCTTGCTGAGTGGGGAGCCTGATGTGGGGCTCAATCCCGGGACCCCGGGATCATGACCTGAGCCTAAGGCAGACACTTAACTGACTGAGCCACCCAGGCGCCCCTCAAGAAATGTCTTTAATGCTAAGTTTGGAGAGTGAAAGAAAAGAAAATTTTATCAGTAAGATAGATACATGGAGTTATGTATTTTTCAGTAATTAGCTTATAATGGAATTTTCCAATCTGAACATCTTATGATTGTTGATAACCTAGAATGAACCCATCTATAATCAAGTCATAGAGATGTATAAATAATAATCAGAAGAAAAATCAGTCAATTCAGAGGCTTCCTGAAACTCCATGACAAATTTGTATATATTTTTACTAGATATGCCTGTGAATTGCTTCGTTTTCTCTCCAGTAACCTGTCCCTAATTATTAATTCTATTTGTAGTTACGAAACAACAATGACAAGTGAATATGTCAAAAACAATTAAATATTTCTTTATGCACTTCTGGAATGGTCTAGAATTGAAAACCTGGGATCTAATTTTGGCAGCAGCTAATTAGCTTATGATCTTGAACAGGTCAACTAAATTCTCTGACTTCTGGTATCTGATTCTGGGACAAATCTTTGATGCTAGGGAGGAAGATTTTTAAGAGTCCCAAGAGTCTTGGGATTTTTAAGAATCCCAAGAGCCAGTTCAGAATCAAATCTCATTCTGACCTTAAACCCAGCTTTTGAAAACTAGGTTCTTAGATAAAGAATCTAAGAACTTCTAAGACTAAACATCTTATTCCCACTGCTGGTAGAGGATTCTTGTCTCTCCCTTCTACTCATGCTTCTGCCTTGGATCCCATTCAGGACTGGAGTTGCTCCAGGACTGAAACGCAGACTTATCACCCCCAACACTCTGCTGATACTTAGGACTTTGTTCTGAATCCCCATGCCCATGACCACAGTACCTTCCTCACTGACTTCTGAACTGCCTGGGCTGTGGAATAATGCTTCTTGCCCAAATCCTCTTGATTCTGAGATTGCTCCATCTGCCTGGGCTCCACCCGCTGCAGAGAATTCACTGCTCATCACATGGCCAGTCTTAGTTTTGCAGGATCTCCAGGCCCCACCCAGGAATCAGCCTATGAAAACAACACAGGCGTTGAATTAACACTCACCTGGAATTGCCGGGGGGGACACTAGATGGTGGTCGGTCTGAGGGTGACCCCAGCAAGACAAACAGATCAGGTGAAAAAAGTTGAGTCGAAATGCTTTCTTTACTGAACGTAATCACTCTGAAAAGTAGGTTAGGAAAACAAATATAGTTTAGACAATTGCCTGCTGATATCAATCCTGAGATCACAGAAAAGAGTTTAGCTCCCCACAGTTCATTCCACTTCTGCTTCTCGGTTAGGTGTCAATATTTATAAGCATTGTATCTTCTAGGAAGCGCTTGTTTCAATAAGTGGGAATACACGGACAGGAAAAACAGAAACAAATTACAGCACACCATTGAGGACTTACTTGTATTAATCTATATACTCACATTATTTCCTTTCCTTGACCTCTACCGCACACTCTGCCTGTATTTTACAAAAGCAAAGCTCAAAGAGAACAAATGTAATAGATAGGAATGTGTAAGACAAGCCAATATTAAACACCAGGATTGCCTCTCATCTGGTACCTCTCATTTCAGCAAACACTACTTCTTCAGTCACTTGCTTTCATTTCTGATGACCAGATCATTTTTGAAATGTGCATCTGATATTTATGATCATTTGTGTATTTTTAGCAATACAGTCTTAGAAATATACACCAGTCTGTGCATGAAAGGATGGGCTCCTGGGTCTACGGAGTTAAAATTTCCAAGTGTGAACTAGAATTTGCCTTAACAAACTCATCCAGTCATTCCCATTCCTGTACCTCCTTTCCACAGAAGTCACTGGAGAATCACTGTTGTATATGCATTTTAATTTAGCCCCTCTGCCTCAAATGTTAGGGAGGCAAATGGTTTTGTTTGTTTTAAAAAAGTGAAGACAGAACTTAAATACCTTTAAGCAGAGTACACCAACGTCTCTTGCCAAGTCTCATCCCCACCCAGCAACTCCAGAAGGTACTTACAAGCTTGGTGCCTGAGGCATTTAACTTGCTACCCTTGACCTAAGCTCTCCCAGGAAAATGATCATTACCATTTGCAGAGAAGTATTAAACAAATAAGGTAGACAAGCAACTGTGCCAATTTATATTACTTAGTTCAACTAAGCTTTCTTTTCTTTTTGACCTGGAGAAAACCCAAAGCTGGACTGTCAGTGGCCATTGCTATCTAAATCTAAGAATAAGGATCACCTTTCAATTAAAATGTTTTCCTTTCAATTATGGATAGACTGAGCTACCTTAGCACAATGGTTTTAAAATAAAGGCAACACATTTTTAAAAATTAATTTGTGGTATCTGAAAATAAATGAAATCCCTCTTGAATACTGGGCATTGTTTTAAGTATATGAAACTTAAATAATTTTGGAAACTCAATAAATATTTATTGAATATCTACTATTATTCAATAAAATGTACTTCAGATACAAATAGAATGGCAACAGATTCCGTTGAAAAATGCATACTATTTCTCATCTCCCTTGGCTTAATGTGAGCTTATATATACATATGGATTATGTATATATGTGTGTACGTGTGTGCATAGATATGGACTGATATGCCCATTGATTTTCACCTAACAAGTTTCTCTAGGTATAACTCTTTTTCAGTGTCTTGAAGCATATCTCCACATTCTATGTGATATATATGAGCAGGACATTTACAAAAATAACCATGTTTTAAAGTAGAAATGTCAAAAAAAATAGGCAGTACTAAACAATGTTTTTTCAAAAGGAGAGAGCATTTTTAGCTACAAACATTCACTTATTTTGCAGGCTCAGTATCTTTAAAAGTTAGGTATTAAGTCATATGGAAATGGAGCCAACAACTAAATAATCATTTTTGTCTATTTTATTCCATGTTTTAATATACGCTTAGTTTTAAATCAAAACAAAATTCCTCAGCCACTAACATTGTTCTGACATAACAATAAGCTTTCATACATGTCCCTGATTTCTAAACACACAGTATGGGAAATCCACCTTGTTTTTTGCATCTTTATGAGGACTTGGTTTACAACTGTTTCTTTCTTTTTTTTTTCTTTTTTTTTCTTTTTTATAGATTTTATTTATTTATTTGACAGAGACACAGCGAGAGAGGGAACATCATCAGGGGGAGTGGGAGAGGGAGGAGCAGGCTTCCCGAGGAGCAGGGAGCCCGATGTGGGGCTCGATCCCAGGACCCTGGGATCATGACCTGAGCCGAAGGCAGACGCTTAACGACTGAGCCACCCAGGCGCCCCCAGTTTACAACTGTTTCTTTCATTTATCAGTCAATGTACACTAAAAACAAACTGTTGTATTTGTTATCTGGATAATTCATTATAATTCAGAGATAGAAATGATCCATTATGTTCTGTCTCATTCCAAAATATTCTGGAACAATCTCCACTTTTATAATGTGAGTTATTTCTAATTGTTCTCGTGACAATAGAGTATATTGACTTCAGAAAAACTGAACTTTCCAGTTTGGTAACCATACAGAAGTTTAAAATTGAGTAATCTCAGGAGAAGCAATTATTTGTGTATTTTGCAGCTTGTGGACATTGATTAAACGTGAATGAATCTAATATTCAGATCCTCTAATTTTGTGGCACTTACTCTTGAGCCCTCAAGATGGCTTTGGCACCCCACCCCAAGCCTCAGTGCAAAGGGTGTTAGACGTTTATCTGTTCAGATCCTAGGTTGAGCAACAAAACTGCTTTTGTTCAAAGAATAACTAACAGATGAGTAATGAAGTCACTTACCCAAAGCCAAATTCCATTGTCAATAAGAGGAGGTTTGGACTGTATAGTTTCATCTAACAACTATGTTGGAATTTAGATTTTCTAAGAGAAGTCAGAAAGCAACTGTTCTTTCAACTGGACTAATCTTTCTCAAGAATATACCAGCAACGTGTGAAGTATTTTCATCTCTTCAGTTTTTTCAGAGGGGTTCTTGAACTTGTGTTATATTGTAAACTTAACCTCTGTTAAGTTGAAAATTTGACAAACTACTTTTTTCCCTGTTTATTGTCAATAGTTTTATTTTTTTCAGTAGAGCTTTTGAAAGGTGTGGGGGCTTCTTAATGATTGTTTTTGTTTTATTTTGCTTTGCTTTCTTTTAAAATAGCTTTTAAATGTTCGTTTAGCAAGAGAGTCAAATTGGAACTAGGAACGCAATTCCTTAAGACTGTTTTCCAAACTTAAAATTCCTGTGGCTCTTACCCTATTGTGTGAATATTTTTGCCTTATGACAGGATACAAATGGAGTTAGGGTACATCCTCTAACAAAGTGCAGAAATTAAGCTAACTCTATTGAGTTTTGCTGCTAGGGTACTAAATAAATATACTTTTACATGGATATTTATATGTATATTATATATTTATATATGATTATCTAGGTATAGATTGATAAATTAATACATATATGTATATACAATGTATATGTATATAATACATATGTGTGTGTACATATATATGTGTGTGTGTGTATATATATACATAACATTGCATCCTTTGCATCTTTACTTATCATGAAAATGCCTAAAGTTTAGAGAGGGGAAATTGATACTAACTTCTGTGTAGCACTTTTTTTTTTTAATATAGAACAATTTTTTTTAAATGGTTGAAAAACAACATATGAGATCTTTAAGCCTAAAGCAGAATTAGAAAATGTAGTTTCATTAATGTCCCATTAACATGTAAGTGCTTTGCTGTCAAACAGGAGGGCTGGAATTCTGGCTCCACCATTCTCTAGCTTGACCTTGGATAAGTCAAAACTTTCTGAGCCTTGGCTTCTTCCTCTCTAAAATGGGAACCATAAAATCCACGGTATAGAGCTGTTGTGATCATTTCTGTAGAGTACTTAGTACCTGTCTAGCTGTGTAGCCTTGGGGAAGTTACTGATCCTCTTTCTAAGCTTCAGGTTCCTCATCTTGGATTTTGTAGTACCTCTCAGCGCTTAAGGAAACATGCTGTATCAGGCATAGGTTTGTAGAGCAAATGGCTTTCAGTAGTACGTCTGACAATAATCACCAAGACTATATATCTGTGTAACACTCTTGATGGATTCCTCCCAGTTCAGTAGATTTGGCACTTCTAGAAATAGGAATAAATTTTAAAATAAAATAGGAAAAAATATGTCCTTCCTTTTTTCGTAGAGACTTCTATAATGCCACCCATGGAAAAGTATCAGGCTGGTGGTTACAGACACATTTATAGTACATAATTGCACAGTTCTCAACTTTTTGTTATAGTGAATTAACCATGTCCCTGCCACAAAATTATTTCTTCTCAGTCATTTTTTTCAAAAATTTTAGCGGATTTCTTTACCTAATTTTAAATACCTTTTCTACTGCTGTTCTCATCACTTTTTCTCTTTCCCCAGCAAATGTTCTTTCTAATAAATTTTGGTTTTCACATGATTCTGCTACTTTGGGTGTTATGTCTCTACAAGGTACCTTTCTTGTGAACTCCAGCATCCTGGATAGCATGTTGTCTTCTATCGAGGGGATACTTAGCCAGCTACCAGTCTTGGTCTCTGATAAATAAACCGGAGGCTTACACTGCTTTTTATTTTATGTGTGCCCTTTCTGCCTGTTTCCTTTTAGTCCACATCCTATTATTATCATCATTATCTCTCAATTTTGAACCTTTTCTAAAAATCCCAGAGTCCATCAAAGGATCATTTCTAAGTATAAAGAGAACTCTAGTAGTTGATTTACACAGTACCCCCTCATCAGAAGGTGTTCAGAACTCGGAATTTTAGCCTATGCATTGAAAATGAGAAAATAATCTTGTCTTCAACCCATAAACTTTCCAAGGGCAGCACAACAGAATTGGTCACTAATAAAATGTATGTTGAGGGTCATAAATGGTGGATCAATGTATGAGTAAGAACCGATGCCTTTTCATTTTTTCCTATAACCATGGCATGGTTAATCTAATAGTTTTTCACTGTTATTTGAACCCTCAGGTAATGACTGCAGCTAAAGACAGGATATGAGGTCACACAGTTATCTGATTTATTGTTATAAGTTCTACACGTTTATACTTTCAGATTTTTCAATACGATGGCAAAAAAATCTAGACTTGGAGGAAGCTGTTATACAAAATTTCTCTAACATTCATTAGATTTTTCTAAGGACTCTGATGGATACTTTTGGTGTGGACTCTTTTAAGTTCATTGAAATTCAAAGTAATTAATGGAAATAAAGCCCTGTATTTGTGCATGCATTCTGAGTAATTAACTGAAGTGAAACACATGTATTGCTAATCTTGCATGCTGTGATTAAGATAGAAATAAAGACATCCATCAAACTAGGTTACTTCTTCATCAAGGAGGCGCAGAAATATCTCCACAGCTGTTTGGCTCATTTTAATTGTATCAGAGCCTCTTATATCACAGGTTTAAGTGAGACACTATCCCCCCCCCATTAAAAAAAAGATAATATTAGGATATAAAAGTATACTAATCAGCATGTGAAAGGAATTTCAGTTCATCAAGATCTCCTCACTAGTAACATTAGATTAATTAAAGAAACAAAAGCATATATGTGTTTATTGATCTATTTTCACTCTTAGTTGCATAAACACAGAGCTGGGAGGACCAGAAGGACCCTTAAAATTTACCATCAAATGTGTTCAAATGATCCCCTATGACCTCTCTAGCCCCTTTTAAAAGTGAGAATGGTGCGACCATCCCTGTTTGAAAAAGAAATCTAATTCATGACCAAAAAAAAAATGACACTATATTTTTTTAATAACTTTTTTTTTTAAAGATTTTATTTATTTATTTGACAGAGAGAGAGACAGCGAGAGAGGGAACACAAGCAGGGGGAGTGGGGGAGGGAGAAGCAGGCTTCCCGTGGAGCGGGGAGCCTGATGCGGGGCTCGATCCCAGGACCCTGGGACCATGACCTGAGCCAAAGGCAGACGCTTAACGACTGACCACCCAGGCACCCCGACACTATATTTTTCTTAAGCTAATATTCCTGCCTCCAATAGGAATATAGTTCCTAAAAGCACCTGCTTATTCCAAAAGAAAAGACCCATTTACTCTAACCAATTTCTTGGTTAGTTACTCAGAATTACCCCTAGTAAGGTGTTTGCGTCACTCAATAGGACTGTAGAAGAGCAGAAGGCGGCCAGAAGTTGTCTCAGAATAATGAATGATTTGACACAAAGTGATTCCTTGAAAGCCAAAGTTACCATTTCAGGAAATCCATTCTCTTGTGGTTCAGTGAGCCATGAGGGAGGTGAGCTGAACAGCATGAGAATAAATCAAGATCGGACATTTCATGGATATAGAGTCTTCTCTTTAGGTATCCCAAAATGCCGCAAGAAGCCCTGTTTTTCATAGCACTCATTGTGTGATAAAAATCTACTTATTTTCATCTTAAAGACTAAGTGAAAAACTTCAGTGATTTGGGACAGAAATATATACCCACATACATAATAACTTGAACCAGCAAGAAGCCTTCCTATCTAATTACTTATAATTACTTTAGCAATTGGCTGTGCAAAAGAAAAATTTGATTTTAATGAACACTTCTTTTTTTCCTCATTCTGTTGTATATGTAAGGATTTATATGATTTCTATCCATTTTGATTGGTCTTCAAGTTAAGCACAAAACAAACATGACTTTAGACTGACTTCAGGAATGTGTGGGTTGGAGAGGTTCACCCGCAAATGCATAGAGACATACACATGCAGATCCCTAATGACAAAATGGCTGACCCCCACACTTTGCTTAAATTGGACAGGCGAGTATTAATACCACTAAAAAAAAAGAAATTAAATAATGTATTAAATACTGATACTGAAAACGACATGCATTTATCGCAAGGAATCCAAGTATTAAGAAGAATTTCTATGTTTTAAAACTTTAATTATAATTGCCAAATCAAATGGCAGCATCATCAATAAATTGAAAAATATATGTCAAGGTTGAGAAAAACAAAAACAATAGGAAATAGAAATATAACAAAAATATTTCTATAAAAATGCATTTATTGACATAGAAAGAACTATATATTTTGCTAAATTTTTAAAGACCTATCAGAGTCTCTTATTCTATTTATGTCATGTAATATAGAATAAGTAATATAATATTACATGTAATAGTAATGGATATTAATGTAAATAAACTATCGGCCTATAAGCCACATATTCTAGAAGTATAATTCAACAAAATTTGAACAATAGTTGTATAAAATGGTAAAAATATATTTATGACTTTTAATCATCTGTGTCCTTTAATTTTTCTACAGTAAATATGTATTACTTGTGTCAAAAAATATTTTTAATTCAGGGCACCTGGCTGGCTCAGTTGGTAGAGCCTGTGACTCTTGATCTCAGGGTTGTAAGTTCGAGCCCCACGCTGGGTGTAGAGATTACTTAAAATCAAAATAAATCTTTAAAAATATATATTTTTAAATTCAATTCAAGATACTTCGGGTTCATTCTGGCAGTCGGTTTAACCATATGTTATTCAAACTCCCCTGCCTTTCCAGTGAAATATTTCCCAATGAAATATCCATGGAAACACAACAAACAATGTAATTTCTCAACAACACAGAAAATTAAGAAGCTCTGTCAGCTAACTGAACATCTCTTGAAGGAATTCCTCCTAGTACAGGGTGAGCTAAATAAACTGAGAAATGATGAGGAGCAGCCAGCTCATTTGGAGACCTCTTTCTCCCCACGTGCTATTCCCTGTTGCCAAGGAGTTGGGATATAAAAGTTAGGAGAGCTCTCTCTCTTTCAACCACAGAGATGCAAGGCCTCAGACCAGAAAAACCTAAATACTATTTTATACATGAATTGCCTGCTAAGATCGTCAGAGTTCCCTCCTATTCTCACATCAGATCTTGCATCTTTTACAACTATGTGAAGGCCGAGCTTTCAGGAATCCAACAGGGCCAGAGACAACAGAGGAAGAGCAGTGGTAAAAGGGGAAGAAACAGAAAGAGTACTTGGAGCATAAGAATCAGGAACATCAAGAATGACTGAAAGAAGGTCAGTCAGAGCACTGTCCCTCCTCCTCAGGGATAGAGGCCTCTGTCTCCACTTGGGAAGGGAAAGGAGTACAGAGGTTTCCTCTCTTGCTCAGAAGTCTTCCTTATTCTTTTTCTTTCTTTTAAAGATTTTATTTATTTGACAGAGAGAAAGACAGCGAGAAAGGGAACACAAGCAGGTGAGCAGGAGAGGGAGAAGCAGGCTCCCCACTGAGCAGGGAGCCCAATGCGGGACTTGATCCCAGGAACCTGGGATCATGACCCGAGCCGTAGGCAGACGCTTAACGACTGCACCACCCAGGTGCCCCTAGCCTTCCTTATTCTTAAAGCAAAGCCATGGGATAGAAATAATTGTATCTGTTTCAGTGGACACCAACAAAGCTCAGAAAGATAAATACTTGGCCTAAAATCACACAAAAGTGATAATGAAATTCTAAATCCTCATAATCAACCTTAGCACTCCAAATGATGTAGTACTTTTAATTGCAAATGCCAGAGATCAAATTAATCAAATATCAGCATCAATAACCAATACATTGAAAAAATATATGTTTTTTTTTTTTTAAAGATTTTATTTATTTATTTGAGAGAGAGAGCGAGCATGAGCTGGGGAGGGGGGAGGTGGCAGGCAGATGGAGAGGGAGAAGCAGGGAGCCCAACTCAGGGCCTGATTCCAGGACCCCGAGATCATGACCTGAGCCAAAGGCAGATGCTTAACCAACTAAGCCACTCAGGTGCCCCCAAAAATATCAAAAATATTTTTTGATAGTTTTGTTTTCAAACTAATCGTTTCTTTACTTAACTAATGATTCTAGTGTCCCTTGAGGCAGTGAAAGTGATAAAATTGTCACTACTATAAATTTTTCTATTCTCAATATTTTAAGGTTTATGATTTATTATGATTTAGTAACAGGACAAGAAATATTTAAACAAATAAATAAAGCCAATAGCCTGAGGGGAAGTACCTCATCACCACAACCTACAATTGTTTATTAGCCATATGCTGAAGGGATTTGTCTCTATCATTAGTTTAACTCCTCGAGAGGAGGAATGATATCTGTAATGACACAGACTTCTCAATACCATGTTTTGCATACAACGCAGACTTTAAAATATTTTTGATAGGAGATTAATTAGTCCTAGCTGGCTTAGGGGTAATAGCTGTGAGATCCTTTTTAATTAATATGACTTTTGAGTTCGTTCTAAAATTCCTACTATAAATGGTAATTCTACCTAAACTCCATTTGGTAGAAAAGTCAATGCTCGGGCGCCTGGGTGGCTCAGATGGTTAGGCGTCTGCCTTCGGCTCAGGTCAGGATCTCAGGGTCCTGGGATCGAGTCCCGCATCGGGCTCCCTGCGAGCCTGCTTCTCCCTCTGCCTTTCTCTCTCGCTCTGTCTCTCTTGAATTAAAAAAAAAAAAAAAAATCTTTAAATAAAAAAAAAAGAAAAGAAAAGTCAATGCTCTCCACGAAGGACAACATCATTTCAATTTGTACTGAATAGGAATTTAAGTGCTGCTAAGTTCACTGCCAACAAAGGACAAGCATAGATAAGGAATGTAGATTTACATCACTTTTCATTAACTACTGGAGGGCGTTTTTATTTAAATGGGATAATCGTTTGCTGATGATCTAATATGCAAACTTCACAGTATACAATTTATGCACCTATGTCATTATTTAGTAGAGTGTCCTGTATCTTCTACAGGTTACTAAATATGCCTCCTCATATAGACTTCAGTGACTCAGTCGTTAGGCGTCTGCCTTCGGCTCAGGTCATGATCCCAGGGTCCTGGGATTGAGCCCCGCATCAGGCTCCCTGCTTGGTGGGAAGCCTGCTTCTCCCTCTCCCCCTCCCCCTGCTTGTGTTCCCTCTCTCACTGTGTCTCTCTCTGTCAAATGAATAAATAAAATCTTTAAAAAAAAAAAAATTCTTTTCCTAAGACAGGTAGAAAGCCAACTCCATAGTCTAGGTTTTGTATCAAAGAGCGTTTGATTTGATACTTAGTATTAATTGTTTTGAAGTGTGCGAATGTTACGTTATTTAGGGTGCCTAAACCACAAATGGCTCCTGGCAAGACCTCATACCATTAACAGTGAGATTAGCAGAGGAAAATGCAAAAACACTCACGGGGATTGTTTGCACTTTTTTTTTTTTTAGTCGAGTGTGTTTTTGCTCTGTGGGATAGAAGACAGTTTAAAACAGCACTGCATGAGAAAAGCAGCAACTGACCGCAGGTTGCTAATGTGCTGCAATGAAGCAGAGGTTTCTACCGCTCCTCTCAGCAAAGGGGAGGTTTCTAACGGTCCCCTGCTGACTTCAGATGTGCTCACAGCATGCACGCAGCAGCCACAGTGGAAACTTACCGGTGTGATAATAATCACTTACAGTGAGGCTGTGGTGCAGACCCTTTTCCCCCAACCAGAAATCCCCTGAGTAAAAGCTTTGTCCCCTGGGGAGACACAGAGATGCAAAGACATAAAAACAGGTGTACATTTCCCTGACACTTAGAAAAACTGGGTGCGAACAGCTTTTCACTCTTGATGTCCTCGGAGTCAAAAAATTAGCACAAGCACAGCCTTACCTGAGCTTTAGGCATCTAACTCGGAAGTGCCTTAAAACATTAGTTGAGAACACCTCTCATATGTAAAAAGGGATAATCTTTGTTAAAAGAAAAATAAACTTCTGGTAGAGATAGAGACTGAGTGTGTGTGTGTGTGTGTGTGCATCCATATGTGTAAATAAGATACTGGCATAATACGCACCAATATATTAATAGTTATTGTCTCTAGAGCTTGGGGTGCAGGGTAGAGTAGGAACCACTCCTTTTACTTTTTCAATTTCTGCACTGCTTGCATGTTACAATCACCCTACAATAGCATGGTAATTATTTTTAAAGCCTTTTTTCACAGTTACTTTGAACAATCTCCTCTCATAAAGGTAAACTCTGTTCTCTCAGAAAACTGCCCTAGATTTTATGTAAAACATTTGCAGTTTGAAACAATTTTGTTTACCTCTGCTATAAGAGCATTTTGAAAATTTCAAAGTTCAATTAATTTTCAGTGCAGTTCATTGTTGCCAGAAACAAAAGCAAAGTTTCATGTGGTATCTGTGAATAAAAAGATTAGTAAGCTTGGGGCGCGTGAGTGGCTCAGTCGTTAAGCGTCTGCCTTCGGCTCAGGTCATGATCCCAGGGTCCTGGGATCAAACCCCACATCGAGCCCCGCATCTAGCCCCACGTCGGGTTCCCTGCTCAGCAGGAAGCCTGCTTCTCCCTCTCCCACTCCCCCTGCTTGTGTTCCCTCTCTCGCTGTGTCTCTTTCTGTCAAATAAATAAATAAAATCATAAAAAAAAGTAAAAAAATAAAACTGCCTTAACTTTTTAAAAAAGGTGGTGTTTAAGTAACTATACGTAATAAAATGTACTTCAAGGATCAGCATCCTTTGGATCATTAAATTCATTATAGTGATTTTTAATTAATTACATTCAACTTTTGTATGTCACTTTCCAGATTACAAAATGCTTTGCTCATTTATAACCACATTTTCTGCAACAACAGTCCTCTGAATTGGATGTTAAATTAATTTTAAGGAGTACTATAATAAAAGAAAATTGAAAAATATCAAAGTCCAAGAAAACACTACATACCATAAAAATACTTCTGCTACCTTACAATGAGCTACCACTGAATGCTGTCAAACTCTAAGAGGGATTCCTAAATGCTAGTGATTCAAGGACATCAATGATTCACCCCTTTTGGAAAATTTCATGAGGAATAAATGTAAGACAAAAGAACCCAAAAGAAGCTCTAGTTACACACAGGTGAACTTGGTGCTAGGGCCCACATAAATCAAGATGGCCTATTCTTTCTCTCCCACATCCTTATTTTTCACTCTATCTAAACATACGTAGAATTGGAAAACAACATTTCTGGGAAATCAGTAGCATATTCTCTCTACAGATGTAGCTGCCAGTGCTAGGGAAAAGCTAACCTTACTCTTACTCTTATATTAAAAAGGTCTGTGAAAGCCATCTGATAGCTTAATTAAGGACACGCTTTAGAATCACCTATGGATCATTTTGAATTTACAGATCCCAAGGCAGGCCAAACTGAATCAGAATTTCTGGGGGTGAAGTCCTAGTGCACATGGACATATTAAATATATGTCCATATTTAAATCTCCACAGGAGATTATCATGCCCTGATTATAAAATATTTGTAGAGAAATCTAGGATAATAAAAAGAAAAGTACCCGGTGGGGAAAAAAAGTAATTTTAAAAGTATACACTTCATTTTCCCAACTCCAAAATTGAGACTTAAGATTATTTACCTGAAATTAACAAACTGAATGCAACGATACACTGAATTGTGCCCTTAGATATCCAAATCCTCTTTGAGCTAACATCAGGTCACCATGGTAAAGTAGGTATTTGCTAAGTTTCTTTTGCCAGTGTGCAACCATTTTCAATTTTGTAAAAGGAAACTATCAGAAACTTTTCATGTGAGAACTTAAAAATTCTTCAAAAAAGTAAATTCCAATGAAGAAAACACAGATTCCTGTTAACATATAGAGAGAACCCCTTTTCTGTCACCAAAGCACTTTTCAAACTGAAGCCTATATGACTTAATAGCATAAGCCTTGTATATGCATATTGCTCCCTTTAAGAGAACTCACGGGTGTGAGGATGCTCAATCATCACTCCAGAATTCCTGGGAAGGGGAGGAGAAACAGTTAATTCTATATATATGTTTAAGAAATTGAGGCATACACATTAATAAGTTAAGGGGAGTCTGCAGCTAGGCCAGGAATAGAATCCAGGTTACATATTTTTAGACTCCTGCCTCTCTGATTTTCACACACAATATGATACTTACCCATATGCTTTAAAAGGACACAGCTTTCAGCAAGAAGAGTAGCAGAAAAGAGAGACTTTGTGTGACCCTAGAACGGAGTAGAAATCTTCATGGCACAAGCATGTGTGTGTCCGAAGTGTTCCCTTCAAACCACTGTGCGTTCCTTCACATCTCCTTTCTCCACTCCCCCAAGCCACCTTCCCTCCAAGGAAACATGGAACCCTCGAGGAGGACAATAACCACAGCTACTTATTATATTCCAAGCACACGATTAGGCACTTAACACAAATTAATTTTTTAAGTAGTCACAATGATCCCGCAAGAGAGGCGTTGTTCCCAGTTGATAGGTCAAAACAAAACAAAACAAAAACAAAAACCTGAGGTTTCATGACTTACCAAATGAAAACCCGAGGTTTTTGGGGGCACATTCCTGAAGGTAATGAAAAGTTAATACTTGAGCTGTTTCTGTTTAAATACGGATTGACTTCGAATTCTTCCAGGTGATCGAGCGGATCAAGAGAGGAAAGATATCTCAGTGGAGACCGGTGGTAACTCATGCTCTCATTCCTAAAACGTATCTTGGAGAAGAAAATGTTAAGGGATTCATCGAAGCAACACGGTATAGAATAAAAGTAGGAAGTCCAGGATTAGACCACCAGGTTTAAATACTAGCTCTGCAATTTGTTACCTTTTGACCTTGGGCAAATTACTTAAATCTTGGTTATCATTTCCTCCTCTTTAAAAAGAAATTACTCCTATCTCACAGGGTAGTTGTGAGGATTAAAAGAGACAAGGATGCAGGTTAATGTTCAGTTCTCTGCAGGGCACATAGCCAGTGTGCAGTAAATATGAGCCATTGCTATTCCAGAAAGCCTAACAGCTGTTTGAGACCTGGGTGAGGACCCCACACTCCGAGGGCTGCTTATCTTCTCTGTTATCAATAACGGCAGGCAGCCAATCGCAGAATAGCCTCTGGCTGATCGTCTTTCCTCAAATAGTAAATTAGATATAAGGTATATTTTAATGATATCAGAAATATTTTCTGTACATTTTATTTCAGCCTGCATTGGTTTGGAGTTGTTAAAATGCCCAATACATACTGAGCATTTATTGTTCTCCAGGCTATAAGTGTATTTAATTCTCAGAATGAGGCTATGAGGAAAGATGCTGTCACTACAGATAATGTCACCATTTAATAAATAACATAAGAAGAGGTGAAGGCAGGACCCAGATCCAGACGCTCTGGCCGTAGAGCACACACTCTGAAGCATCTTCCCCCAGTGCTTCTCACTCGGCTGTGCATTTGATCATTTCATTCACCCACCCTGCTTCACGGACGGCATCCATAAACTTGTTTTATTACTCTCGATTCCCAGCATTTTAAAGCCTTGACTTCTTTTGTCATATGGATAGGCATCATCTAGACTGAGTCATGGAAGAGGATAAAGGAAGATCTTGATTTCTTATTATCTGACAAGACCTTTGCTTTGGGATTATAGCATTCCAGAGTTCCACACCTGATCACACCATTTGCTGTGAGGAGTGCCTTATGTCAAGTCAGCATATTACCAATGTCCTTTGAGTCTTAAAAATTGAAAAACAGTGACTGTAAAATTTGATACTGCTCATTAAACTAAATGTAAAATTAAAATCTTGCATAAATAAAATTTAGTGTTACCTTTTTTTTTAACAGGAAGGGTAATATATTAAGAAGAGTGTATTTTAATACAGTGAAAGAATTTCAACATTAAAAATCGGTTCCTGGTTGTGCTAAGCATCCTACGCTTCCATAGTACAGATTCTTCATGAGAGAATTTTTCATATCTGCAAATTAATCCAAGTTTCTAGCCACTTATATTATGTAAAACAAGATGTGTTCAAGGCTTCCAATGTCATCTGCAATTAGTTGATCACAGAGAGTGAGACTGTGAATAAGGATTGTAATTAAGTGCTCTTTCTCATAACGTTCATGCACACACACACAGAAAGAGAGCGAAAGAAGCTTTCTTTCGGTATATTTTTTATGTGACCGCAAGAGCTTAGTCTCATTTTTTCCCCCAGGCTTAGAGGTGTTTCTCAGTCCTGGGACGGCCAGGAGGAGCCTAAGGTGGCCTAAATTGTCTCATATTCAACCTACCATATGTCCCGAGGGAGTGAGGCACGGGCTAAGACGTTGTTCACTGTTCTAGTTCAATGTGTAAGTGTAATAATCACCTCTACACACGAACATACCCTTTCAATGAGCAACCTAAAAGATTTGTAATTATTTTTCCCTATGTTGCATTTGTTCTGATTACGTTTATTGGATTCCAACTCAAAAAAATAGGGCTTTATGTATCTTTTTAAATTTCATTTTTCAAGTAATTCATTCTTACTATTTTATAAAGGTTGCTGTTTGAGAGGCACTGCTCCAAGCTATGTATACCTTGATTAATAGGAAGTTGAGCCTCTCTTCTCCTTCCCCTAATGGAATCTCCCCATGCTTATTCCTATTTAAAGGTTCAGTCTTGATTTTATTCTCTCAACACTCTAGCCAGAGCTCATACCTGCCCCCTTGAGGTTGGAGGAATCATGGTCACTTCTTGATGGGTAACCACACGAGTACACGAGGCCATGACACTGGTAGGGTCACCAGACACAAAGCCCAGGTGCTGTACATGAAATCTGGCTTGCAGAAGTCCTACTTCCATTGGCTTTCCTATGGCTAATGCTAGAGCATCTTCTCCCTGCCTGATGAAACCTCACCAGGGCTGTCAGGGTAAGTGTGATTTCTGCCCTCTATAGTTTTCTGAAAACTTCACTGCCAACACCCTTTGCCCATTGTTACCCTCGGCCTAGGTCATCAGTGTTCATGCTTGTTGGATTTCCTTACATAACCTTCCCCCAGGTTAATAGGGACAGTATATGTTTACCATTCCTGGTGGATTCCATTGCCTCATAGATTCAGAATCATCATTCACTCACCTGACCTGGTATTGGGGTCAGTCTAGCACCCCCATTTGTTCCTATCCTTAATTTAGGGAGCAATTGCCTTTATACACTATAAGCCTGAGGTCAAGGCTACCTCAACTCATCCTAACAAATTTCAATAACTTTGAATTTCAACCGGAAGGGGTATGGGTCTTGAATCTTTTTCTACCAAATAACAATTGGGCTTGATCACCTTCTTTACCAGCAGGCTTAAAGTTTTGCTCATTAGTAGTCTCTGCCAAAGGATATACATCACATATATTAATTCTGCTTCCCTGGAAATCCCCTTACATAGTTTAAAATTTTTGTTAACCTTAACATTTTTCAGACATCATAGTTCATTTTAGACTTTAGCACCTCTGACATTATCCTGACAGGTCAGCATCACCGTAATATTTAAGTATGTGGCCTTTCTTCTTGTGTTTCACCAATTTAAAATCTGATCCTGTCAGTAATTTCCTGGGAAGTTACACTGGTTTCTTTCAACATAACACTTTGTTGGTTTTTTGTTTTGTTTTGTTTTGTTTTGTTTTGTTTGCAGCCAGTATGCAAAATGCATAGTTCGCTAGCACCAATTTTCCTAATAACTTTCTTTACATTTTACTGGATGAAACTATCAGTGAGATAAGACAAGAATTTATCAAATGCTCTGCTTTTTAGAAATGAGATTTTCAATTGAATGTGTACTTGAAGTCTAGTTTGTCATTCCCACCAGGTGAATTTAATTTATTCACTTTCTTTAGTCAAGGCCCTGTAGTACACTCCTACAGTGATAATAATAGCTAATATTTATTGAGCGCCTCCTTTATGCCAGGAAATTTATGTTTAATCTCATGTAATTCTCACAGCAACCATAATCCACATTGTATAGACAAGGAATTCGAAGCACTGAGAGATTAAATAAATTGTCCGAGGTCCCCAACTATAAGTGCCATATTCAGGGTAGGATCTCAGACAATCCAGCTCCCAAGGTCAGCCTTGTAACCACTATGATATGGCACTACCTAATTTTGTTTCTAATCTTCTTTTATCTTCACACAAATACTGTCCTCAATTCTCCAGATTTTTATGAAGGAATATATCTTTTTGGCACACAGCTATACTCTGTTCTCTTAATAACAGTTCCATTTCTTTTGAACCAAGAATGATCATATCCTTTCATGGTGCATTTCCAGTAGTGAATTCCATCCTTTCTCACCTCTCAGATCATATTTACTTTCATATCACAGTCTGTTTCATTTTGTTTATTAATCATGTTTTTCAACTATTCTGGCCCCTAGATAATGCACAGGGGGAAAAAAAAGGTGGCCTGAGCAAGTTAATCTAAACTACCTCCCTCAAAAGTATACTGGGTTTTGACAAACACAGGGAGGAGTATACCCTTATATTCCTATTACTTATCTTAGATATTTTTAAAGTGAAAATACTGAAGAAGGGTCATTTGTAAGGTTAAAGGTGGAAGATATTTTGGAATTCATCTAATTTAACACTTTATATTACCTTTGAAGAGATGATGCTTGCATATGTTAAATGATCTGCCTGTAGTTAAACAACCAGTTCCTTAAATTGTTTTTCTAAAGTAATGCTTTCAGTAAGTGATCAATAGTTAAAATGATATTTGGTTTTAAATTTAATTATATTAACTACCATTCTCCCACATCTTTTTCCCAATTTAATAGGTAGTACATTTAAAATACACCCCTTTATTATTTTGCATTTTGAGTTTCTAAGGCTATAGTTGTTTCAATTATATCCATAGTGATAGCTTCAGAATGGGTGAAAGACTAGATCTTGTAACATAAAAACTTCTACTGTAATTAGACAGCACGTGCTCTGGAAAATACATGTGAAAACAGTGTACATAAAAATTCTAAAGCATTTCTAATGAAGAATCCCTTCTAAAAATTTCAAATGTAGGCAAAAGGAGAATAATAAAAATAGAACCCTGGTTCTCAAAGCAATCTCAACAACAAGAAAATATGTATTCAGTGGAAAGCATAAAGCCCTTTTTCTCTATTAGTTTTTCTTTTCCTGAACTGGAAATACAACAGATTTCTTCTCTCATTCTAGTAACACTGTATTTGATAAGGTAACACAGTTCCCCATGGTTGTTTAATTCATTACAAGCATACCTCACTTTTTTGGGCTTCAGAGATACTGTGGGTTTTTGGGTTTTGGGGTTGGTTTTTTTGTTTTTTGGGGGTTGTTTGGTTTTTGTTTGTTTGCTACAAATTAAAAGTTGGTGGTAACCCTGTGTGAAGGAAATGAAGTGTATTGGTGACATTTTTCCAACAGCATTTGCTCACTTTGTGTCTCTGTCACATTTTGATAATTCTTGCAATATTTCAAACTTCCGCATTATTATTACATTTGCTCTAGTGATCTGTGAACAGTGATCATGACTTGCTGAAAGTTCAGATGATGGTTAGCCTTTTTTTGGCAATATTTTTAAATGAAGATATGCACTTTTTTTAGGCATAGTGCCATTGCACACTTAATAAACTACAGTATAGTATAAACGTAACTTTAAATGCACTGGGAAACAAAAAAATTCATTTGACTTGCTTTATTACAATATTTGCTTTACTGCAGTGTTCTGGAACCAAACCCACAATATCTCCAAGATATGACTGTATTTGCTGTAAGTCACCCGGCCTTGACGCGGTGTTGCGGTCCGGTAGAGCGAGCTCCGGAGGTGTCCGGAGGAATTCCAGGGTTTGCTGCAGTAACCTTTCAGTCCACCAAGATGGCGATGCAAGCGGGAAGAGGGCGAACATTCGACTTCCACCCGAAGTAAATCGGATTTTGTATATAAGAAATTTGCCATACAAAATCACAGCTGAAGAAATGTATGATATATTTGGGAAATATGGACCTATTCGTCAAATCCGAGTGGGGAACACACCCGAAACTAGAGGAACAGCTTATGTGGTCTATGAAGATATCTTTGATGCCAAGAATGCATGTGATCACCTTTCAGGGTTCAATGTTTGTAACAGATACCTGGTGGTTTTGTACTATAATGCCAACAGGGCATTTCAGAAGATGGACACAAGAAAGAAGGAAGAGCAGTTGAAGCTTCTCAAGGAGAAATATGGCATCAACACAGATCCACCAAAATAAATGTTCTCTGCATTTTCATTTTAGACTAAAACCCATAAATGATTACCATCACCCTTTTCTTATTTTTAATTAATGCTGCATGTTGTAATTTCTTATTCGAGATTCAAAAGGACCTGCTTGAAACTTTGATATGTGTTAGAATATGTTATGTGAATAAATTTGTAACTTTTTGTAAAAAAAAAAAAAAAATTCATAAAATGAAATACATTTCATAAAAAGTATGTTGGTTTTAAATGTAAGCATTGACTTAAAAAAAAAAAACAAACAAACAAACCCAGAGCATTATGAAGAAACATTTTCAAAATCTGTAATTTAATGACAAAAATTTGCACAAGCCGGTCAAAATGGGTATCAGGGAAGCCTGAGAAAATTAAAAATTGTGGAAAACCTGAAGTTTCACATATGATATAGTTTTAATTGTAACCCAATGCATATCCTTTCCTGCATCTGATATCATATTGAAAATAAAATTCAAAGGTAAAAAGTAAACTCAAAGGAAACTAAATTTCATTGCATATTATATACATGATTTCCGAGAATAAAAATTTGCAAACTGGGGCTTGTGGGGTGACTTGACAATGACATAATAGAAAAATAGGGGCGCCTGGGTGGCTCAGTCAATTAAGCCTCAGACTCTTGATTTCAGCTTAGGTCATGATCTCAGGGTCATGAGATCTAGCCCAGTCAGGCTCCATGCTGGGCGTGGAGCCTGCTTAAAATTCTCTCTCTCCCTCTACCTCTCCCCATCCTCGTGAACGCACATACTCTCTCTCTCTCAAAAAAAAAAAAAAAAAAAAAAAAAGTAATGATCTCAACATAAAGAAAACCATTTCTTTTCAGCATTTCTCCCCTGGGTTTTTGTAATGGTGGTCAACTACTTTAACTGAAGTGTCTCCTCCTTGTCAGCCACCTAATGTGATGGTATTCACCTTTGTTCTGTTCCGCAAGGGACTTACCCTCAGGGCAGAGTAAAAGTACCTTCTTTTAAGACCTATGATTTCAAACTTGGAAAAGGATGTTTCAGAAAGTGAATAGTTTACTTTTTAAAACAAGAAATGAAGACCCTTGCTATTATGATCATTATGAACAAACTGGCTTCACAAATGTCCTCAGAAAAGCCAGGGGTTCCAGGGAAGGGAATATTGGGTCCAGAATCAGAAGTGCTTGAGTTCTAGGTCCTAATGTGCAGCTATAAAAACTGCTAATACATTGAGGCAAGTCACTTACCTCTCTGTTCTAATAATTTCCTCATTTATAAAACTAAGACGATGCTAATCGTTGCATAGTCTTCATTTTTCATTCATTTTAGTTTTATTTATGTATTCATAACTCAATTTCATGTCAAAATAAGTTTGAGGCAGCTTCCAAAATAAATAGAAAAAATAAGTAGGAGAGTCAGAAGAAGAGGAAAAATATGGAGAGTAAAAATAAAACGAAGTCAGGGGAAGGGTTGGTGGACAGTTTGCATGGTGTTGTATTTGGGTATAAGCTCCTCCACAGTCAATAATTCTCATCTTAGTGTGAATTGACGTATTCATCTCTGCTGTCAGAAATAAGGTTTTCAGGAGCTCCTGGGTGGCTCAGTCGGTTAAGCCGCTGCCTTCGGCTCAGGTCATGATCCCGGGGTCCTGGGATCAAGCCCCGCATCGGGCTCCCTGCTCAGCGGGGAGCCTGCTTCTCCCTCTCCCTCTGCCTGCCTCTCTGCCTACTTGTTCTCTCTCTCTCTGTCAAATAAATGAATAAAATCTTAAAAAAAAAAAATAAGGTTTTCATAGCAGGAAAGAGTAGAGAAAACATAAAAAAATCCCTAAATAACTAAGGGAGGTAAAATTCTTTATTTTCCAGTTTTGTTTCCACTGGTACATACCTAAAAAAAAAAAAGGAGCAAATTTCTAAAACTTAATATAGGCCAGTATTTTTAGGCTCTGACTATATATCCAAATCATCATATAATTTCTACGATAAAAATCTCATAATTCCAGAACTTAAAATATCTGTTCATTGATGCCGGTGTAGGAAATAATCCTGTATAACACTTGCTTTTCTGACACTCCTGCCATTAAACCATAGACTCTTCATGTAACTGATACTTACAAATACTTTCTTTCATTTTCGGCCACTCTCCATTTTTTTTTTCCTTCCTTGGCCCCAAATTATGGAAGCAGTTTTCAATATCTCACAGATGTATTCCCTTCCAATCCAAAATGAGCCTTAATAAGATAAGTGTCAGAAACTAGTTCCTTAGCAACTGCAAAAGGAGCTTTTACATGGACACACGTTTCTAGAGAAATTACGTTTGGAACTCACAATAGTGCAAAGAAACTTACACTAAAATTATCTCTTGCATCTGGTAGGAGAGATAGGAGTAGTTCAAATATCTCGAGGATTTTTTTTTTTTTTTTTAAAGATTTTATTTATTTGACAGAGAGACACAGCGAGAGCGGGAACACAAGCAGGGGGAGTGGGAGAGGGAGAAGCAGGCTTCCCACAGAGCAGGGAGCCCGATGCGGGGCTTGATCCCAGGACCCTGGGATCATGACCTGGGCCGAAGGCAGACGCTTAGCGACTGAGCCACCCAGGCGCCCCTCTTGAGGATGTTTCTTAAGCGCTCTCCCTAGGTCAGTTACGTTGTATTATTTTGCTACCAAGCTTGTGTCACTTTAAAGCAAGATTCAGAGTCTGAAAGTAATACTAACCTCTTCTGCTAAGTGATTTAAATGATCATGGTTTTCAAAAGATAAAAAAACAATAATTTTGCCACGATATTTTGTAATTTCCTTTCTCACGTATAAAATAATTTTATTCCTCTAAGAAAACCTGCTGAGTTAATATGGAAGACATTTCCACTATGGGGTACTAAAAATTCACAGTAACCCTTACAGTTCATACAAAGAAAATCAAATTCTATTTTAGTGAAGTTTTCATAACAGCCTTTTGGCTAATAATGTTGAAGAATCATGATATATTTAAGAGATATTAATTCTAGTAATAGTCATTTATCTTTGATGTCAAAGAGAGACAAAGGCTTGGGAAATAGAAGATTTATGATGACATATTATAGACTCACTTGGTAGATGTTAGATTTTTTAGTCTTCCTCTGAAACGACAGATAATGAAGCTTTATCACCTTCCTCTTATTAAGGCTAAAAATATACCCTATAATAGGATCATAAACATTTAATGAAACTCACAGCTGTACTGAATTTTAAAATTAGATGAGGATGGACAAAGTAGTTCATAGAAAAGTAAATCAGCATAACTCATACATTATGATTTGACAACCCAGCTTGTTTAAATTTAATATATCTCCGGGTTTGACCTCTGTCCTGGAGTCCAGACATGTATTTCCAACTTCCTTAATGAACCTGGGTATCCAAAATGAGTTGATTTTCTTCCCAAGCACATCTGGATATCTGAGACATGTCAGTGGAGAAAGCTCAAATGCAAGAAGATAGAACAGGATGATTGACCTTCCTTTTATTCTTCTACTGCTTTCTGAGAAGATTGAAATTCTTCTGTCTTAAGTTGGGTTCCCCAGAAACACGCTGAAATAAGGACTCATGTGAAGGTGATTAATAGGAAGCTTTCCCAGGAAAAATCATGAGGGTTGTAACAGGACTAGCTAGGTGACTAAGGAGGGTTATGTTATCAAGCAAAGTTTCATGAAGAGTAAGTTTGACTCTATCCCACAAAGAATGTCTAAAGACAGTGTAGGCCACACCTCAGATTTATCTTGACCAAGACAAAGTAGCTGGAATATTTATTCTCCTGCACCTGTCAATCATTGGTTAAGAATTGTCCCTGGGGTGATATAAACTCCCAGGTACTTCTTTTTTTTTTATGTTATGTTAATCACCACACATTACATCATTAGTTTTTGATGTAGTGTTCCATGATTCATTGTTTGCATATAACACCCAGTGCTCCATGCAGTACGTGCCCTCTTTAATACCCATCACCAGGCTAACCCATCCCCCTACTCTCCTCCCCTCTAGAACCCTCAGTTTGTTTCTCAGAGTCCATGGTCTCTCACGGTTCATCTCCCCCTCCGATTTCCCCCCCTTCATTTTTCCCTTCCTACTATCTTCAACTCCCAGGTACTTCTAACAAAGTGAAGCAAAATGAGTTCTAGCAGCCTGAGGCCAACCCCCTAACAAAGAGACACAGTGCTGGCTGCTTAAGAGTGAAACATACCTGGAGCCAGTGTGCTCGGGAATGAAAAAGGATCCAAGCAAGCTACGGTGGTGCACCCACCGCCACGACCATGTCTGCTCCAATCTCCATGCTGATTACTGTTTCAACTTATTTTCCTAATACCTATCTTTATTCTTCTTTAAATGTTATTTACACAAGGGCGCCTGGGTGGCTCAGTCGTTAAGCGTCTGTCTTCAGCTCAGGTCATGATCCCGGGGTCCTGGGATCGAGCCCCACATCAGGCTCCCTGCTCAGCGGGAAGCCTGCTTCTCCCTCTCCCACTCCCCTGCTTATGCTCTCTCTGTCTCTCTCTCTGTAAAATGGATGAATAAACTCTTTAAAAAAAAAAAATGTTATTTACACATATGTGGTCTTCTCTGTGCATCCTGGAGTGGCGGGATATCAATTCTTGACAGTAGAGTGCTACAGATAGGCCAAAGCTGAAGTTCCTTCTCTGTTCCACAACTTCCTGAGGTCAGTTTATCAACTGTATTATTGGTCAGCTCAGTGTTTTAAAAAACTGAATAGGAATGCCTTCAGATGAGGCATGTTTTCTAATTCACCAGATTTTCCTGAGTATAAATTATAATTTGATTCAGCTGCATGTAACAAAAAAAAAGAGGGGTGCTTGGGTGGCTCAGTTGGTTAAAGTGGCTGCCTTCGGCTCAGGTCATGATCCCAGGGTCCTGGGATTGAGCCCCGCATCACACTCCCTGCTCTGGGGGAAGCCTGCTTCTCCCTCTCTCACTCCCCCTGCTTGTGTTCCCTCCCTCTCTCGCTGTGTCTCTCTGTGTCAAATAAATAAAAATAAAAAATCTTTAAAAAAATCCAAAGCAATAGTGGTTCTCAAAGTATGGTTTCCAGACCAACTGCATTAGCCAACAAATAATATGGTTCTCTGAAGTCATCAGGACCCAGTGTCCTCCTACCTTCGTGGAATTAAAAAAAAAAAAAAAAAAAGGCTGCTTTAGCAGCACCATCACATCCCCATATCAAAATGGAGGATGATGCAAGAAAGAATTTGAGGGGCTTAGGCAAGGTGTTTTTAAAGGCTAGTAATGCATTTTATAGGTCATTGTCCTGAACCAGTATTGTGCTGGTAAACATTTGATAAACAGCCCTCCAATTTTCATTGTGTAAATACTCCTGCCATAGCCAATTTCAAGCTACCAACTTGACATCATTGAACAGAGATGAGGAGAGACATGCACAGTTAAGTAAAACAAAGAACATGATATTTGGTGCATAATTGTTCACAAATATGCAAAAATCCCTTACATGAAGGAGCAACATTAAAAAGGAAGGCTAGATACAGTTGCATAGCAACCTTCCACAGTGAAGGGTATTCCTGTTCTGTGTATTCATGGGGTCAGTATGTTAAAGAGCCTTGCTGGCTCACTCTTTAGTTCAAGAATTTCCTTCTAGAAAATAAAGCCATTAAAACTATCCTGCCTCCTCTTTTACACAAAATTTCTGCTAGTCAACGCTTGGTACATTTTGTCGTCCCTTTTCCCAACACACATCACAGTGATGGTGGTTGATGATGGTTCTCAGTCTCAGAATATATCTGAATCAAGTCTCATTTCTATTCTGTGCCTAACAGATTTTTGCTGTGGTTAGGTTACAGGGCTCTAATTTCGGTCCAGCTGACTTTGAACTCAACTCTGCCATTTGCTATTTAAATAACTTGAGAGATCTCATTTTATCTTTGTGTGTGTATGTGTGCATTCCAATAAAACTTCATTAGTGAACATTGAAATTTCAATTTCACATAATTTGCACATGTGTTATGAAATACTATTTTTCTTTTGACTTTTTTCGACTATTAAAAAGAATTAAAATATTTTTAACTTGACATTATATACAAAAAAAGGCAAAGGGACAGAACTGGAGGGTGGGCTGAAGCTTACCAACCCCTGCTCCCCCTGTATCTTCTTTAAAACAACAGCATTATTGATATTTAAATCGCCTACTAAACAATTCACTCATTTAAAGTATACATTCCAAGGTTTTTAAATACATTCACAGAGTCATGCAGGTCTCTTAATCTAATTTTAGGGCATCTTCCTCACTCTCGAATGAAATCCAGTGGCGATCACTTCCATTACTCCCCTGAACCCTCCCAACCCCTGCAGCCCTAAGCAACAAGTATCTACTTTCAAGTAGAAAAGTTTGCCTATTCTCTTATATACATGGCGTCCTATAACATGTAACCTTTTGTGCCTGACTTCTTTCACTTACATAACATTTTCATGTTTTACCCAAGTAATAGCATGATCAGTACGTCATTTATTTTTATTGCTAAATAATTCTCTTATTGATTTTCTGTCTAGTTGTTCTACCCATTATTGAAAATGGAATATGGAAGCTTTTAACTATTATTGTTGAATTTTCTATTTCCTCCTTTTAATTCTGTCAGTTTTTGCTGCATGTGTTTTAGAGCTCTGCTGTTGGATGCATATATGTTTACAATTGTATCTTCTTAGGAGACTGACCCTTTTGTCATTATTAAATAACCCATTTTTATGTCTAGCAATATATTTTGTTTTAAAGTCTATTCTGTCTGATGTTACTCCAACCATTCCAGCTCTTTTATATGGTTGCTGTTTGCATTACATGTATCTGTTCCATTCTTTTACCTTCAACATACTTTTTGATTTTTAAATCCAAATAGTACCTCCCGTAGACAGCATATAGTTAGATTTTGCTTTAGTTTTTCTGTTGAATATAATTTTCCTATTTCTTATTTTTACTGGATTGTTTAATACATTCACATTTAGTGTTGTTATTGATATGGTTAGATTTACATCTGCCATTTTGTTTTTTTTATTTTCTATATATCTCATGTCTTTTTTGCACCTATATTCCTCCTTTATTACCTTATTTTACAGTGAGTGGACATTCTCCACTGGAACATTTTAATTCCTTTAATGATATGTTTAATTATGGTATGTTATTTTCTTAGCAGTTACATCAGAGCCTACAAAGTGTATCTTATCAGAATCTACTTCAGATTTACACTGACTCAATTTCAATAAAATCTAGACATCCCACTCCTATGTAGCTTAGTTCTCTCTCCACTTTTTCTCGTGCTATTACTGTTACACATATTAAATCTATACATGTTGTAAATCCAACAATATATTGTTCTAATTATTATTTTATTTATTTTATTTTTATTATTTTTTAAAGATTTTATTTATTTATTTGACAGAGAGAGAGGGAACACCAGCAGGGGGAGTGGAAGAAGGAGAAGCAGGCTCCCCGTGGAGCAGGGAGTCTGACGTGGGGCTCGATCCCAGGACCCTGGGATCATGACCTGAGCCGAAGGCAGACGCTTAAGGACTGAGCCACCCAGGCGCCCCTAATTATTATTTTATATACCCTTATGTATTTTAAAGAAACTTGGAGAAGAAATAAACCTAGTATATAATTACAGAGCTTGTAATTTTTTTTTTTAAAGATTTTATTTATTTATTTGACAGAGAAAGAGACAGCTAGAGAGGGAACACAAGCAGGGGGAGTGGGAGAGGAAGAAGCAGGCTTCCTGCCGAGCAGGGAGCCCGATGTGGGACTCGATCCCAGGACCCTGGAATCATGACCTGAGCCGAAGGTAGGCGCTTAACGACTGAGCCACCCAGGCGCCCCCAGAGCTTGTACTTTTAACTTTCGTATTTATCTTTGGGGGTTCTCTTCATTTTTTTTCTACCAGATGTACATTATCATCTATTGTCATTTCCTCACTCCGATATAGCTTTGTTCACACCCTTCTCCTTTATGCCATTATTATCAAATACATTTCTCTGTTATAGACCCCCAAATATAATTATATTCCTATTGTATTATGCAATTCCTTTTAAAATCATGCAAGAGGTGAAAGGAGAAGAAATATGCAATTACATTCTCTTTTATAATTACCTACATACCTACATACTTCCCGTATGAGATCCCTAGAGGTGCTGTAACAAATTACGATGAACTTCATGGCCAAAAGCAATGCAAATCCATTCTCTAATCAGTTTTAATGGACTAACATCAAGATGACAGCAGGGCTGGTTACTTTTGGAAGCTCCAGGGGAGAATTAGTTTCTTGTTTGTTCCGGCTTCTAGAGGCTGCTCGTATTCCTTGAGCTGTGGCTCCATCACTCGTCTCTACTTCTATTATACATCCTCTTGCCTATCACCCTGTCTGATCTTCTTGTATCCTTCTTATGAAGACAATTGTGACTGCATATGGTTCCATTTGGACAATCCAGGAAAACCTTGTCATTGCAAGACCTTTAATTTAATCACACCTGCAATGTCCTTTTGCCATATAAGGTAACATTATTAGGTTCCAGGGATTAAGGTGTGGACATCTTTGTGGGGACCATTATTCAGCTTACCACAATCTACCATCTGGTCCCCAAAGATTCAAGTACATTTCACATGCAAAATACATCCAAAATCCCCCAAAGTCTCAACCCATTACAGCATTAACTCAAAGTACAAAATATCATCTAAATATTACTAGTTCAAAAGCCCCAAGTCTAATCATCTAAATCACCTGAATCAGGTATGATTAAGATGTTCAGTATGATCCATTCTGGGGCAAAATTCTTCTCTATGTCTGGACCTATGTATCTAGAAAACAAGTTATCTGTTCCCAAAATGCTATGGTGGGACAGGCATAGGATAATAGTTATTGTCATTTCCATTCAAAAAAAGGTGAAAGTTGAAGAAAGAAAGGAGTAACCAAATGGAAGAAAGAAATGAGTCACCTGTCCCAAGCAATTGAGATTGATTTTTCCTGATTATGTGAAGCCTCCATATGTGCACAACCTTTCTGACTCCCACAGTTGACTGTGATCCCAGGAAGGCTTTTTTTGGCTCTTTCACTGGTTCTGTCTAGTGAACTTCTGACTACTCTGCAATTTTGTTTACATCAGAACTACCAGCCTCCTCTTAATTGCTCTCCGCCAGGATCGCCATTCTGCATGACAACACCCTTAGGGATGGAATTCTCTTTCTGTTCCAAATAAGAATTGTCCCCTCAGGTAAAACTGTCAAGCTCTTCCTCTTTATGGCCTGCCTTACCCCTTGGACAGAATCCCTATGCCATTGTACAGAGCTGGGGTTGGGGGTCTGCTTTTCCAGGAGTGATACTTCTACTCTACAAGTGGTCACAGGGGCAAGTGGTGACTGCCCCAGCTCTTCTCGGCTTGACTCTCTCAACATGGAACTTCAACTCTATGAGTGAGCTGGGAGAAGCTGGGGGAGGAAGGAGGAGGTTTATAATCAGGACCTCAATATTCTCAATCTCTTGTCCCTGGAGCAGAGCTTCTGCTTTAAAAATGGGGATTGGGTAGGGAGGAACATCCTCTCAGCCATGCCTACTTATACAATATGGTTCTGGGAGAAATAAGAACTTCTGGCAGTCAGCTCCTCATGGTAAGATTTATGGCTCAGAACAGGGAGCTGGAGGAATAGGGAGCTCCCATCTTAGATACACACACTGGGGTAGAGCTTCTACAACACCAAGCCAAGTAACGGAATGGGTCATGGTTCAAATGTTACAGAATCTCATTGTTCTTAATGAGAATTAGCAGACTCTCTTGAATAAATGCTTTCCCATTTGCTGCATGCTCTTAGGACAATTTCCAGACGCTTAAATAAATGTTTTTCTTAACATACACCAGTTATTTTTATTTGCTTGGGAGAGAGTTCTTGTTATTCTGGAAGTCCTGCTCCCTATCCTCTTTAAGCCTCATGTCCCCCATCTGTAACATGAAGATGATGTTGATGGTTGTTATGAGGATTACACATGATGCATTTTCAATAGCTAGGAGATACTAAATACCAAAAATAAGGCTACCTATAACTAGAAAAATATGCAGTTATATTCTTCCATTTTAAGCAATTATATTTTACTAAGATCCCTTAGTTAACACAAGAGTAGCAGCAATGCATTATAGAGCAGAAAAAAAATTAAGGGATATGATCCTCTCAAGCTAAGGAATACTCCATATATGTAGATACTCAAGTTTTAATTTCAGTTCTGTCACGGACCTCTAATGAAATTTTTGAGAGTCTATTCAACTGCACAAACATCGCTTCATTATTTAGTCTTGTTCTTTATTTTCACAGTTTACAAAATGATTGTATATGGAACCTGCCCTAATGAAGAAATAGCTTTCTCAAGGAACAGTACTCTTTTATTCATGTGAAATGTAAATAGAAAAGGTAGTCTTGAAACACTGTCTTGTCGGGAAATAGCAGTTGGTTGAATATATGCATGAATATTTGTGACATGAAGACAAAGTGTTCTACAACAAGGAGGTAGTTCCATCCCTCTTTTTGGAATGCTGAAACTCTGCTTGACCCTGGAACAAACCTGAATGAAAAACAATCAGTTATTTAAAAAAAAAAGAGATTAGCACTGTAGCTTCTGGTGACTCACTTAACACTTGGACTTGCCCAAACTGGTTCTGGCGGTTCCTTTTTCTGCATTAGCCAGCCCGGAGATTATCTAAAGTAAACTGGTCTTGGGGCGCCTGGGTAGCTCAGTTGGTTAAGCGACTGCCTTCGGCTCAGGTCATGATCCTGGAGTCCCGGGATTGAGTCCCACATCAGGCTCCCTGCTCGGCAGGGAGTCTGCTTCTCCCTCTGACCCTCCTCCCTCTCATGCTCTCTGTCTCTCATTCTCTCTGTCTCAAATAAATAAAAATATAAATCTTAAAAAAAAAAAAAAGTAAAGTAAACTGGTCTTGATTTCTAATGTGGACTATACCCGTTACTTTTTTAGTTATGTAGGTGGATTTGTACTCATTCGTCTATAATTTCTTCCAAGAATAAATTCTATGTATTTGTAAGTCATAAAACCTGGAGTGGGGTGAGTTAGAAACACTGCATTAGAACCTCCATTACATCAGTTTTACAAGGCCTATCTCAAATTAAAACAATTTTCATAATGTTTCTGAGCACTTACAGCTTCCATACATTGAAAAATATATATCCATTTTACTATGTTTGATGCCTGTAATTCCCTTAAAGCAAAGTTTATCTCATTTTAAACCACTGGCTCTTATTTATATGCAAATAATTTTAGAGGAGTTATTATAGTAAACTATGACGAGTTATGAACCACTTTATTTGTTTTATTTTCAACTGTGCAATTCTTTGAGATAAGTCTTTGGTAAATGGAAGAAGAGACTGAAAGCAAAATAAATTATCTGAGAATGGTTGTCAATGGACTAATCTTTCAACCCTGGAAAAATGGCATCATGAAAGATTATATAGACCCCAAAACGAAAAGTAGAATCTCCTGCACACACACAAAATTCAATCACTTCTCGGTTGTCCCTAGGCCAATATAGAATCCCAACTACACTACCTTAAAGTTGTATTTGAAGACATACCAAAAGACAGCACTAATGTGTGTGTCCAAAAAGCCTCTCTGATAGTTTATCAGGGGCAATGAGGCAGTGCCATATAAAGAGAACCCGACAGTTCTTCATAGCTTCAAAACAAGCATATATCAAATGAACAACAAAGAAGAATCTAGTATAAGATGTAGGGTTATTTTTCAACTGTACCTTCATATAGATGACAAATATACATCATTAATTTATTCTAGTTAGATCCCCATTTCCATTCCTAATACTGGTTATTTGTTTTCTTTTAGTTCTTAATTTTGCCACTCAATTAGTTTTTATGTTATAGATCTTCCTTATTGTGTATATATTATTTCATCAATCTGTGCATTTGCTTATTATTCTTTACTGTTTGCTTTTATTCTGTTGTTCTAACTCCCTAAATTCAATGATTACCTCACTATTTTTTCCATCTTTTGTGTTTTCCCTTAGGTATTTATAGAAAGAGCTAAAAATGTCTCTCTAGGAACTTCTATTACTGGGTCCAACAAATATCTAATACAGTGCATTCACTGAAATCTAGTTCTAAACGTCATAATTTACATTTTAATTATTTTTTGGACCCACAACTGCTTAGAATTTTAGGTTTTTAGTTTGCCAAGATAGGACTATGAGCTTTCTTTCCTTATTTCATTTATAAATTAATTGCATTTTGATCTGAAAGTGCAATCTACATGATATTAATTTCTTGTTATTTATAGGGATTTCCTCTGGCCTAATAGAGGATTATTTTTATAATCAATATGTGATTGAAAAGACTGTATTCTCAGGGCGCCTGGGTGGCTCAGTTGGTTGAGCAACTGCCTTCGGCTCAGGTCATAATCCTGGAGTCCAGGGATCGAGTCCCGCATCGGGCTCCCTGCTCAGCGGGGAGCCTGCTTCTCCCTCTGACCCTCCCCCATCTCGTGCTCTCTCTCTGTCTCATTCTCTCTCTCAAATAAATAAATAAAATCTTAAAAAAAAAAAAAAAGACTGTATTCTCTATTTGTTTTGAGAGTCTAAAACTGACCAATAGTTCAGGTTTCTAAATTTGTTATTCAAATTTTCTTTATTATTACCATTTTTTGCTTAGCTTGAATTTATGACTTTTGAGCAAGGTGTTAAAATTATCCAGTTATGGGGGCACCTGAGTGGCTCAGTTGGTTAAGCATGGGGCTCTTGATTTCTGCTTAGGCCATGATCCCAGCTCGTGAGATCAAGCCCTATGTGGTTCCATGGAGCCTGCTAAGAGTCTCTCTCCTTCTCCCTCTGCCCCTACGCACCCCCAACACCACTGCTTGTGTGCTTGCTCTCTCCCCTAAAAAAAGAAAAACAGATTATTCAATTTTGTGGTAGATCTGCCAATTTCTTCTTATAATTCTGTCCGTTTTTACTTTATATATTTGAGGCAATGTTGTTACACTATATGCCTACACCTAGAGACTCAGAAATGTTTTATCTTTCTGGTGAATTGAAACTTTATAATTAAATACATATCCTGTCAATAATAATTTTTCTTGGGCGCCTGGGTGGCTCAGTTGGTTAAGCGACTGCCTTCGGCTCAGGTCATGATCCTGGAGTCCCGGGATCGAGTCCCGCATCGGGCTCCCTGCTCGGCAGGGAGCCTGCTTCTGCCTCTGACCCTCCCCCCTCTCATGTGCTCTCTCTCAAATAAATAAATAAAATCTTTAAAATAATAATAATAATAATTTTTCTTTAAGGTCTATTTTCTCTGGTATTAATATACCTATGCCAGATTAATTTTGGTAATTATCTTGTGATTTTTTTTCTATCTCTATACATCAGTCATGTTTTAAGTGAATGTTTTGTGCAATCGCATTTTATTTATATTTTTAAAGATTTTATTTATTTATTTGACACGGAGAGAGAGAGGATAAGCATAGGGAGAAGCAGGCAGAGGGAGAGGAAGAAGCAGGCTCACTGCTGAACAGAGAGCCGACCTGGGGGACCTGGGGCTCTTGGGGCTCCATCCCAATCTCTGGGATCATGACCTGAACTGAAGGCAGATGCTTTACTGACTGAGCCACCCAGGTGCCCCTTGTGCAATCACATTTTAAATGAATCTCTTATAAACAACATTTAGTTGGGTTTTCAAAAAAATCTAACTTTAAAATCTTTGTTTTTTAAATTGCTAGTTTTACTAGTATACATCAAGATGATTATATCCAGTGTATTTTGATTTGTTTCTACTATATTATTATACTACATATATTACTGTATGTACTATGTTTCCATTTATCGTACATTTTCTTTCTTACTTTTTCCATTCTTACTGCCTTCTAATAAGTGGATGATTTTTCTTTCTCCCTATTTTCCCTTAACTTGTTTAGAAGTTTATATATTCTATTTCTGTATGTTTAATGATTATCCTTATTACATAAAATACTTACTTGATTAACAAAATTTAAAAGTAATCATTAGGGCGCCTGGGTGGCTCAGATGGTTAAGCGTCTGCCTTCGGCTCAGGTCATGATCCCGGGGTCCTGGGATCGAGTCCCACATCGGGCTCCCTGCTCCTTGGGAGCCTGCTTCTCCCTCTGCCTCTCTCTCTCTCTCTCTCTCTGTCTCTCATGAATAAATAAATAAAATCTTTAAAAAAAAAAAAAATAAATAAAAATAAAAGTAATCATTATACAGAGGGGACCAATTAAATAATTTATTTTACTTCAAATGAAAGGTTATAATAAATGTTTTTTTTTAAAAAAACATCCCAGTATGTACTGATACAGAACAATCTCCAATTACGCAGTTTAATAAGAAAAAGAAAGGAACAATTACGTAGTAATGTGTTACTATTTTTGCATACACAGACACATATGCAAATGAATGAATGTACAAAATATCTCTGGGAGTATACCTAAGAAGTTGGTAACAGTGGTTGCCTCCGGGGAAAGGAAATAGGCACCACATGTGGAGTAAATGTGGGAATGGAAAATAATTTTCACTGAATACCTTTGTACATTTGAATTTTGTACAACATATATATGATTTTCAAAAAGAGCAATAATAATTTAAAATAGATTAACCAGTACCTCTTCTCCCAAACAATTCAAGAGACTTAGAATGTTTTAATCCCAATCTTCCTTGTGTCTCCATCTTTATTAGTAGCTTATATATCAGTCAGTGAGAAGTACCATCACTGAAATGCACTTTCTGATTTCCGAGGGTATGATGGGATCTTGAAGTCCCAAAGCTAAGTAGACACAATTACCTAGTAGATAGCAGAGGTACAGATTGGCTATATCTCTTATTTGCAATGTGTATTCTATTTGGAGACATCCGAGAGTTTTCTTAAACAAGAAAGTGTTCTCCATGACCCCCCATCATACGCATTCACACACTCACACACACACACACACACACACACACACACGTGCACAAAAAAATCTGATGCTAGTTCTTAAGATAACATTCTTGTCACTATCATGAATGTGAAAAATACTTTGGGGGAAATAATCAGGACAATTTGGTGACTTGTAATAAGATCCTAAGAAGGACCCTTTCTGTTGCCCCAGAACTGGTTACTAAGACCCAAAGTTCAGGTAAAAGTAGCCTCAAGTAAGCTCACTCTAAATAAAGTAACAAATAGTTGAGTAAATAGTAGGAGCTACATACCTATTTTGGATATAAGAGGCATCTGAATCAGCAACCTCCCCCTCCTCCCGCTATAATCTCAGCTGCAATCTTCCCTATTGTCTATATAGAAAGAAAATACAGGAAGAGTGAGTGCTAAGATTTTTATTTACCCTTCCCACCCCCACCTCCATCCCTTAGGTGGAAGAAGACAATGTGACTGGAGGGGTGCTTCCCTTCCCAAAGACTAATGAGAGGAACTCCAAGAAAATCACTCATAAACAATTGAAAGTGCCCATCAAATCGGAGAGTGACACCCCATCCAGTTCAGCTGATGTATTTGTTGTTTTGTTGAGCCTACCACAGCCAAGAAAAATATGATTGGAAAATGACAACTGGACAAAAACAAGAAGGGAATGTGGCAGCCAACTCTTCTATCATTTATCATTGCAGGGCTCCCTAGGTTTCCTATGATCCAAGAAACACAGATGTAACGTTTGCTCCATCTTGCTGGTACCTAAGAAGGGAAAGCCTGACAAGAAAGGGGAAGATCAGCAGAGAGTAGCCATGGAGGATAATCACAAGGGCTGAAGGGCTCTGGAAAAGGAAAAACTTATTGGTGTAGGGAGGTCCAGAAAACAGAATCTTCTCCAAATGTCATTAAGGATGGCAAAGTTTTTACTCTTGATAGAAGGCAGTAATTTTAAAAAAATAAGAGAAAACCTTTTTGTGTGGTTGTGTACTATTGAGCTCAAAAGATGCAAGAAATAGATTATAAATCCATAGAATGCTGAAAGAGGACGAACCAAAGAAGAAATAATGAAGACTCTGAGGTTTCAACTTCAGGCAACTTGGAAGATGATGATTCTCCTAACCAAGGGAAAGGGGAAGGGAGGATCAGTAGGAGGGGCTGGGATAACCGATGGGTTGGACATTGCAGTTCCACAGAGTGCTGGGATTTCCAAACGGAAATATCCAGAAGGTAACAGGAAGTGCATGAAAGGAGGTAAAAAGGAGGTCAAGGAGTACAGATATGGCAGTGGTTCAGAAAGAGATGATCACCAAACATATGAAACGGAATAAATTCTCCACGGTAGATGTTCATTAATGATACATGTGCATTTCTCTAAATCATAATGCAGTCCTTTTGTCTACCTCAGGTCACAAAAAGAAAATTTAAATATTTAAATATTGCATTAAAGTAATGATGGAAAAATCAAAACAGAGTGGCCTGTGCCTTTTAATTATTCTTATTCCTTCATTGATGAAACCCTAAGCTCTTACATTTGATGATAGCCATTATAATAAAGTCCCTTCTATTTTTCATGAAAAGGACATTTCTTTTCAAGAAAGCCAAACTTCGTTGAAAGATCCTGTCACTTAATAACTGCAGCTTTGCTATTTAAACAGCCTGGGTTTGTCCTTAATGACCAGACAAGTGTCTGTCACTGTAAAATTAGGCAAGTCTAACTTTTAACTTTTGGAAAGTTACAGTTAACTTTCTGAGAACCATTCTTCACAAGAATGGGAGAACAAAAGTATAAGGGCCTAATTTCCTAGATACATAATCTCTCTCAACCAAAAACATAGGCTATATTTATTTTTTTCTATAAATTTGTCTATTATCACTTGAACCTCATTCATAAAAACTAAAAATTAGACTGTTCATTTGAAACAGTAGAGGTGTGTAATGTTCTGGATGTTTGCGGTGTTTAATATAGCATACCCTAATAGGAATAAAGAAAAAAAAAAAAACCACCTTTCTTCCGAAAGCAAGGGTGTTTCCCCCCTCCATGGCACTTTATGACACTTGGCAGCTCATTATCACACTTCACAGAGTCTCGTGTCAGCATGTCAGATTTCTCTAAATTTTGACAGAATTAAAGTAGTGCCGTTTGATATAATTGATATTGTACAGTTAATCAGGCAGTGGCTCCATAACAGACTAACATTCTCAAAAGGCTTAATTACTGAACTGTGAAGATTTACTGCCATCTGGAAGTTCCTTTCCAAAGTTCTGTTCCTGCATTTTATGTAGGGTTCACAAAAATAACTTGGTCCATTTAGAAATCATGCCCTCGATTTGAAGATTAAAATTGTTATTTTTGGAATCTCATTTGGCCTAGAGATCATAGAAACCTTATGAAAAATAAAGGAGCAATGGCAAATGAGAATGGAGGAAATAAAAGTGGGAGCTCTGGAAATTATTTTCTTGATGTCATGTTTAAAAGTACAGACTCTGGAGCCAGATGGCTGGAGTTCAAACCCCAATTCCACCACTTACTCAGCATGTGACCTTGGGCAAGTTATTTAAATTCTTTGTGCCTCAGTTTCTTTGTCTGTAAAATGAGGATACTAATAGCACTTACATTATAGGGTTAGAGTAAGGATGAAATGTAATAACATTTGAAAAGTGCTTGGAACTATTCCTGGCATGTTGTAAGAGCAATGAAAGTGCCTGCTGTTATTGTTATTATTAAGATTTTAAAATTACTTTGTCCTCAGGATTGTGCTCATCCTAAGAGACAAATATACCATTTGAAAAGATTCTTCTGGCTAGTAAACTCCCTGCGCCTAAAAAGTCATTAAGATAAATACAAAGTAGCAGCATCACTGCTCAGGAATCCTATAGCCAGGACCTCTCCTTTTGAGTAAAAGGTTGAACTGGATTTTCTCAATTTCATCCTGGCCTAAGAATCTATGATTCTATAAAATTAATTATAACAACTGCTATGGACTGAATTGTGTCCCACCAAAATTTCTATGTTGAAGTTATAACCCCCAATGTGATAGTATTTGGAGATGAGGCCTTTGAGAGGCACTTAGGTTTGGATGAGGTCATGAGGGTGGGGAGGAGATCAGTGCCATTATAAGAAGACACCAGATAGCTTGCTTCCTTTCTCTCTTCACTGTTTGAGGACACAAGAAAGAAGCCACCTGCAAGCCAGGAAGAGAGACCCTTCACTAAGGGACTAATTGAATGGCACCTTGATCTTGGACTTCTGTGAGAAATAAATTCTTATTGTTTAAACTAATACAACCAGTACGGTAACTGATAAATTTCAGAAAAGGAGGCTTTTATCCAGAAGAAACAATAATTTATAATTCTCTATCTTGCTGATGCAGAAGAAGGTGCTATGAAGAATAAGAACAAGAATGAAAAGAAGCAGAAAAAGAAAAGGAGAAGAATTATTGCTGTTGTGGAAATTCTTTCTTACTAGGAAGTTAGAAATAATTTCTGGAGAGAAAGTGAGGTCTTCTGTAGCCTGAGTAGAACCCCAGGAGGATATAGCAAAACAAAAATAATAGGAAAAAAAAATAATAAAGAAGTACATTAGTCATTCTGAAGAATGAGAAAATTATTGATTTAGACAAAACAGAATTGATTTTATAAAATCAGGTCATACATTACTGATATAACCAGAAATTTCAATTTCATATTTTTGTGAATATTTTGGGGCACCTGGGTGGCTCAGTCGGTTAAGCATCTGCCTTCAGCTCAGATCATGATCTCAGGGTCCTGGGATCGAGCCCCACGTTGGGCTCCCTGCTCAGTGGGGAGTCTGCTTCTCCCTCTCCCTCTGCCCCTCCCTCCTGCTCATTCTTTCTCTGGTTCTCTCTCTCTCAAATGAATAAATTTAAAAAAATTGTGAATATTTTAATATCATCATTTATCCTTCTATTATTGTAATTTTTGTTAGGGATCCACAGTGTTTCACTGAACGGACATACCACAATTTATTGAATAAATCCTGAATTGATAGTAATTTATCAATTATTTTCCCTTGTTTAATGATATGATAAATATGATAAATATTCTTATGATCATAGTATTGGACACCTCTTAAGCACTTCTTCAGATCCTTTAATTCTTACCTGTTTTATCACAGACTCTTCTGTGACAACCATTTCTGTACAAGGTCTGACCAGCTTTACATAGATGCTACCAGATAGCATCTTTCCTCGGGCACCTGTGATGAGTCTCTTGACTCCTGTCCCAAGAATTCTCCATTGACTAGAAGGCATGGGATTCCAAGAAATCTCCTGGTGCCCATGCCTCATGGGATGAAATTTTGATCAATAGGAATGAACCTGGTGGATATAGGCTTATCATCTTTCTATCCCAGGATGGACAGACATGATAAGAATTTTATCAAATTTCTCAGATGGTCTACAGGATTTAGCAACCAGCCGTCCACAGTGATTTTCCTCTTTCTCTTCTTTGCTTCCCTGTGTAAACCTCTCCAAATAAAGCATGTATACATAAGACTTTGTTTTATGCTTTCTGGGTGAAAAAAATCAAGAAAGATGGTATTAGGAATGACCCTAGAATCAGATCATCACAATAGGATTTTGGAGCTGGATTACTCAATGGTCAGACACTAATGAGGACCCCCCCCCCCCACACACACACACATACACACTGATGGCATCCTACTTACTAAGACTTTCTCCTTTGGTTGATTGAGATGAGGTATAGTTAGAAGGTGAGATATCCGAATGAAGATATGAAGGCAATTATAATTACAGTTATAATTGTAAGGATTGTGGTATAGGCTAGTTTTTGTTCACTGTATTAGAAATCTTAAAAAAAGAAAATGAAGTCTCATAATAGCCAACTGTCAACTCCAGCAAACTGTGAAACTCAGAGATCCTCTATGGCAGCTCTGAAGGAAAATCTCATCTCCTCCAGTTACAGTGCCCACTTGGTTGAAAATCAGGCTTAAGATACAATTGTAAAGGTGGCAGAGTTTAAATGAGATTATGAGGCAGCATCTGTAGAGAACTTCTGTATCAGAGTTGGGGCCCGGATAGGGAAAGGCTTGGAGCTCGGAACTGAAATGAGAACATTTGGATGGAAAAGCCTAAGAATCACACGCTCTCACATTCTCAACTTGATATTTTGCTGAGGCAGCACCTTTGTCAGAGAGAGGACTCTTCCCTTGCATGGAGAATCTGCAATGACCTCATCTGAGTCTGGTGCCTTGCAAGATGATGCAAGACCTGCCACTGAAATGCTTCTTAGCCTCCAAGTCGGTAACCAGGATCAAGTAACCAGGGTCAAATTGCTGAGTGACCACCATGTATAGTTCCTGCTCTTGGGAGAAATAGCTTAAACACCAAGAAATTGCAGAACCTGGATAATATGTATAAGCAGGAATCAGGAGAACATGTAAGAATGGCTCTTTGGCATAAATAGTGAAGGCGTTGGAATGAATATAGAGATTGCAGAAAATTTTTTGACATACCTGCCATAACCTGTAATTCAGGATTCAGTGTCTTATCAGGAATATCTGAAACTGGTCCTAATACTTTCCTGGGATGGATTCTTGAAGCTTGCACTAAAGCAAATGAGATGATTATAAATGTTAGAATTTTCTTGGAATGGTATTAAGAAAGTGGTTAAAAAGTTCATGGAGATGGGAAGGCAAAAATGGATTTATGATGTGAATCCAGAGAATGCATGTGACAGATTATATTTCCCCCAAATGGCCACACCATTATCTCCTATCCCACATTTTTTTTTTAATTTTTTTTTTTAAGATTTTATTTATTTGCGAGAGAGAGAATGAGAGACAGAGAGCATGAGAGGGAGGAGGGTCAGAGGGAGAAGCAGACTCCCTGCTGAGCAGGGAGCCCGATGTGGGACTCGATCCCGGTACTCCAGGATCATGACCTGAGCCGAAGGCAGTTGCTTAACCAACTGAGCCACCCAGGTGCCCCCCTATCCCACATTTAATCCTAGGAACTTCGCACCCTCCCATCAAGAGGTGGTCGTTTGAATCTGGGCAGGTTTGTGACTGCTTCCATGAATAGAATGCAGTAGAATTGACATTACAAGATTTCTGAGGTTACATCATTAGTTGCTGTATTATAAATGACACCACACTAGTTGGACCCGGTGGGTGAAGAGCTGATTCCCTAGAGAGACCCATGGTTGTCAAAGGTTGAACAATAAAACCCACAAAAATTCAGGATCTTGTCACATCTATAAAGTTTGTAGGGCCCATTGATTTGGGGGCATGTTAGGGTATCCTTTTTAAGTAAAGACATGAGCATGTGAACCAGACATCCTATGTGAACCACTCTGTTTCACCGATACCTCTTTATCATCGCCAACCTGTGACTTCAAGGGGGTAGAAGGTCTTATAGAGCAACTGATGCAGGAGGAAAGTAATTGGGCCTGGTTCACAGATGGGTCAACACAATACTTTGATGTTAACTAAAAATGGACTGGTGCCATATTATAGCACCACTCAGGATGACCTAAATGACACTGGTGAAGGGAAACTCTCCCAGTGGGAAGATAGTGAGCAGTATACTTAGTTGTTTAATTCAAAGAGAAAAAAAAAGGTGACCCAGGGTAAGGATATAGAGAGAGCCCTAGGCAGTGGCAAATGGCTAGGCTGGGTTTTCAGTGATCTAAAAACAAGTTTAGAAAATTGATGACAAGTAGATCTGTGAAAAAGGCCTATGCACTGGGCACAAAGAATGAAGATTTGTATCTGACATCAGTGCCCCAGAGCACATCCACCACAAAGAATATATGGCTTATCCTGTGAGTATCAACTTTACTCTGTCCTTCACTACACTAGTGCTAGGAATGCAGAAGCTATCATGCAGGGGTACAGACTCTACGTGGCCTCTCTTTAATCAATACTGTGCTGCTGAATGACCAACCTTTCAGCAGCAGAGATCAACACATGATATAGCATCATTCCTTGAGATAAGCTTGGTGGCTTATTACAGGTTGATTACATTGGATCCATTTCCACTCGAGGGCCAAGGGTTGGCTATGGGTCAGGGAAATCTTGAGCTGGTGATGAAGAAGGGAAGTGATAAATAGCTATTACAATCCCTAGACTAGTGGCATTAGTGGAGATTGTGAAGTGTTTTGCTTTGGTTTTGTGTGGTTTGTTTGTTTGTTTTTCACTCATCTTCTATTAAGTCTTTGTAGAAACTGTAGCTGTCCTTCACCTTGAAAAAGCCTATGGCAAATTTGACTTGTACATTTCCTCTTTCAGGGAACAAGTGAAGACAACCTAGTCTCACAAAAAAAAGAAGGCCCATGTCACAGTAGGGGAGATGTATGTAATGGAGGACATGAGCAGATCTATATTGCAAGAAATGGGTCTGGTTAAACATCTCCTATGCACCACATCAGATCCTCTCAGCCTCACGTTCCAGGCAATTCAAGGGCATTGATAAGCTTCAGACAAGTGCAACCTGACAGCACCTCACCTCAGAGGTGCTGTCAGGTGGAGTGATCCTCAAGCTGGACTTGAGACACTAGGATGGGGATGGATGGACATGTGCAACCTGGAAATGTGGTAGAGCTAAGTCCCTGTGAGATGAACATTTGCCCAATGAGAGATGGGAGCAGATACATACATGCTGCCTCTTTTCCCCTAAGATAGAAAGCCTGAGACACATTTCATATGGCTTCTCAGATGACCTTGCACCATCAAGCAACCTCTTGCCCATAAAGGTGACTGAATTAATATGGCATCCTTAAGCTGGCTTTCCTTCCTTCCTTCTTTTGCTCCCCAGCCCTCACTCCTGCTCCCTGGGGTAACACTGCCGTAAAGGACTTGCCCATAAAACTTTGTTTCAGGGTCTGTTTTGGGGGGACAGAGGCAAAGACACTAAGTTTCTTCATATATTTATGTTTCCTTAAGATAAATTCCTAGATCTGAAATTGCTGAGTCAAAGCACATTTTTATTTATTTATTTTTTTAAAGATTTTATTTATTTATTTGACAGAGAGAGAGAAAGCGAGAGAGGGAACACAAGCAGGGGGAGTGGGAGAGGGAGAAGCGGGCTTCCTGCTGAGCAGGGAGCCAGATGCAGAACTCGATCCCAGAACCCTGGTATCATGACCTGAGCCGAAGGCAGACGCTTAACCAACTGAGCCACCCAGGCGCCCCTCAAAGCACATTTTTAAGACTTAAATTCATATTGCCAAAGCTGCTCTTCAGAAAGATTTTGCAGTTCACTCTCTTGCATTCTCATTTTAATGAGGTATATATGAAAGCGGCCATTTCCCCACATACTCATTAATGATTGGCATTATTTTTTATTATTCTGTAATTATATGTAAAAAATGATATATTTTTATTTTTCTATTGAAGAATAAATTTGGACTTTATTCAAAAGTACATACTTATTGTCCACTTGTTTATATTTAGAAAAGTTTATATGCTTTGACAGTGTTATATCATTTTTTAATGTAATTCCAAGAGATCTTTATTCATTAAAGTTATGAATAAATCCATTCTCTTTCTTATTTGGTGAATGCGTTTTTCCAGTTTTTTGTCTTTTGATTTTCCTTATGATGCTCTTGGACCTACAAACATTTATTGTTATTGTTTTAGAGGTCTGTCCCATTCATCTGGTTCTTCCTGTATCAAAATTATATTGTTTTATTATGATAGTTTTATAGTGCTCTAATTAATATCTTCTAATGCTAGATTCCTATTTTCTTTATTCATTTTTAAAACTTTCTTGACTATTCTTACACAATCATTCTTTCTAAAATCCCAGTTATATGTTAAATTTAACAAATGATTCCAGATATCTGAACTAGATGTTCATGTACCTTTCACTTCGACTTATTTCCACTGTGAATTATATTCCCAAATTAAACAAGTATTTAATGTCTTGAATATACCCTACATGGTCTCTTTCTATTCCCACTACTGCTATGTTAGTTTGGATTTTTGTTATCTGCTTTATTACAATGGCTTCCCCAAAAGAATCAATACCCTACAATCTTGCCTTCTCTCCAAAGCTGTAGGGTTTTCTTCAAAGAATCAAATCTGATGAGTTGCCTGGTTCTCCACACCCTTCAGTATGAACTCCATTTAACAGTGGGCAAGACTCTTCACAGTCTAGCCTTTGGATTTGTCTCCTACACCATCCCTCACTATTTTCTTTCCCCTGTCCCATCCCAACCTAAAGTGGGCCTCTATAGTTCTTCAGTTGTTCCCAGAACGGACAATACATTCTGTCATGGGTGCTTCTGCCCAGGCTGCTGCCTCCACAAAAATTGTCTCCTCCTTCTACTTGGTTGTCTGCCTGTCTAATGTTTATTCATGATACTTGGCTCAGCTTTCATCTTCCCTAAGATGCCTTTCTTGATCCAACTTTGAATTTGTTTTCTTTCCTATATATTCCCAGTACATCTCAAACATACTGCTATCTTTATATATCCATATTCCATGACCATGGTTGTTAAATCTTTGGAGTCAAGGACCTAGAGCAGCATCTGGCATATTTAAAAAACTCAGTTAATATATGATGGTTGAGAAGATGAATAACTCTCAGTTTTCACATCTTAAAGATGAGGATGATACTTCAACCAAACAATGTGATATAATAGTAAAATTATATAAACATATGAGAGGGGTTTGAACACTGTTAATTGGTATAGAATTATAAGATGAAAATCAAAGATATAAAGTCATACACCCAAATGGTCAGAGTGAGAGAGTTGTTATTTCCTAGAAAAAAGAAAATAATGTAATCATTTACACACTTTGTTTAAAATCCATTGATTCTCAGGAATAATTTTGAGTTTATAGATATTTTATTTGGAATTTTTTTCAATACTATTTAAAAATGTCCTTAGGGTACATAATTATTATTATTTCCACCTCTTATATTTTCTAACATTCTCAAGCTTAGAAACTTTCCTTTGTTAAAAGGTTATCTTTTACCTTTTTTAAATCAGTTTTATCATTTACCTCAAAAGAAGAAACCATATATATAAACATATATTATAATCTGAAAACTGGATATTTATATTCATTTGGGAGTGCTTTTAAAGGGCAAGTACACATTCTGAATAACAAGTTACATACATTAAATGAGTATAGCAAAAGTTGGAAAGACTGATCATAAATGTCTAAAGTTGCTGACATTCTTACTACATAAAAAAAAAAGGAGTATGGAGTGGAACATTTTTTAAGTTACCTGTTAAAAAGAAGTGTATAAATGGACTGAGAAACTGTGATCTCCTAAAACCTTTTAAAAAATTAAAGACAAATTTTTACACTAACAAGTGTACCAAGCTGATTTATAGAGGCTATCCAATTTTGCTGAAGGTTTAAAATATTTTCCTTTAGTAATATATGTACATATGCTCGCCTTTATATAAATTTTATTTTGTAATTCCTTAACAGTTATTTTAATGCAAGATGGTTATGATAAGTTTATTGGGAGCAAGATTTATTTAAGAACTGATATATAACTTAAGAAACAAGAGAGTGATATGAATCCTGTGACCGTTTAATTCATATTTATTGAACAAATATCTATCTGAAATATTCAGAAAATTTTCACAGGAGCTCATGTCTGATTTCCTTCTATTATGATCTTCTAAACATGTATACCTCTTCCCATATTAAATCCTACTTTTGGATTGCTTTAACTACTTTTGCATTTTTTCCTTCTTTTTAAATGTCTTAATATCTTAAGCAACCGACATTTCTTTGGTCTCTCTTTTGACTCTCTTTTCTAATGTTAGATCTATGTATAATATATTTGAAGGAACAATTTTTTTATCTTTCTAAAAAGTAAGACATATATAATGGAACTTTTCAGTACAGTGCTTGACTCAAAATGTCATGAATTAAAATGATACATTCTTCAGGAAAAAGCAAAGCACTTCTGTTGGATATGTGTTAGAGGAAACGTTAGGCAGTAGTTGTGGTTAAGAAGTTTCCAGATATTAAACTTCCCTTGCACTTATCAATTCCCATCTGCCAACCTTTTTGTTTGTTTTTGTTTTTCTTTCTGGCTTCCAGGATATGTATTTCACCTTCCACCGGGTCTATAGCCCCTTATGCACTTCATTCTCTATCTTAGAAATTTCCCTGCCTTTTCTTGCTGAATCCTTATTCCCCAAACACTTCATCCAACAGATATGAAAGCAAAACGTGAAGATGGGGCTGCACATCTGCACAAGCCACTTTTACAGGAAAACAAAAACAATGGTGTAGGAGAGTATGATGTGTAATCAAAACCTAATAATCATTTTATTCCTATCTATTTCCTCTTCACTACTAAGTGCAAAAACATGTTGGTGCTTAAATGGACTCATGATAAATAAAAAAAATTTTTTTTCATTATTTGGCACTAGGCTTGCTGAAAGTAGTTTAGTATGCTGTTTCACTCCCATCCGAAATGCCAGCATGGAATTTTTAGCATCATGGGTATGTTGTGGGATCAACACAACAGACTGAGTATTAAGTCCGTAAAAAGTGAACTTTGCATATTTTTAAATATACTTGTTAGGAAGCAAAAAAAAAAAAGAAGATTTTTAAAAAATTTTACAAAAGTCACATAATATAGGGTGCAATAAAGATTACCAACAAAGAACTTTCTATACTGTATATAATATGGACATGTCTGATCTTTTAAAATCAAGTATGTCCCTTAAAAAAAAGGAGCTCAAAATATTGCTTAGTGAGCAATACTTCATGTAGCAAGCAAGCAATACTTCATGTAATGGGAAAGAGAGAAATTACTCAACTTTCTTTAATCTTAATAGCTGGTGTTATCACCTTTGAAAATCTGATGCACACTTCTCCACATTAGGGATAGACATCAACTTCAAGAGAAACACTGTGGGGTAAACTCTTCGTTGGTGGCAAAGTGCCTCTCCTCTGCCACCCAGCTGTATTTCTCAAAATCTTTCTCATAAATGTCAAGGGGGGCCCTTCTCTGTTACCACATTTCATCTACAGACAGCATAAAACTTTCACAGGAAAGCTTTAAGTCTTTGGTCCCCAAATGTTTAAAACTATGGTCTTTATATATATATATGTATTTTTTAAAGAGGAAGGGGGTAGGGGTAGAGTGAGAGAGAGAATCTTAAGCAGGCTCCATGACCAGCACGGAGCCCAACACCAGGCTCGATCTCACGACCCTGAGTTCATGATCTGAGCCAAAATCAAGAGTCAGACACTTAACTGACTGAGCCACCCAGGTGTCCCTAAACCTCTAGTCTTTAAAAGGCCTTGTCTCTATTTGCTGTGCCCCCTCAAATAAGAGTCTTTTACCTACTTTTATTGTTTTGTCATTTAAAAAATGTGTTTTCTGTATATTTTTAAGTACATATTTTAATAGACTTTTAATTTCTACAAATAGTTGATTTTTTAAAAAATAAAGATAACTTTCTTTTCTGATTAGCAAAATATTATATGTTCAATGTAAACAGTTCAGGCTATAAATAATCACCTTTCAACATATGTACTTCTATTTATATTTTTTACAAAAATGGGAACATACTCTAACCTGTTTTTTTTTTTTTTTCACTTAACATTACCTCTTAGAAATTCTTGTCCATAACCCAGAGAACTGGTTATTTCTTTTTTTTTTTTTTTTAAGATTTTATTTATTTATTTGAGAGAGAGAGAATGAGAAAGAGAGCACATGAGAGGGGGGACGGTCTGAGGGAGAAGCAGACTCCCTGCCGAGCAGGGAGCCCAATGCGGGACTTGATCCCGGGACTCCAGGATCATGACCTGAGCCGAAGGCAGTCGCTTAACCAACTGAGCCACCCAGGTGCCCGAGAACTGGTTATTTCTTAATGAAGAGTATTCCAGGGTGCCTGGGTGGCTCAGTTGGTTAAGGGACTGCCTTTGGCTCAGGTTATGGTCCCAAAGTCCTGGAATCGAGTCCCACATTGGGCTCCCGGCTTAGCGGGGAGCCTGCTTCTCCCTCTGACCCTCTCCCCTCTCATGCTGTTTCTTGCTCTCTCTCAAATAAATAAATAAATAAATAAAATCTTAAAAAAAAGAATTATAAAAAAAATGAAGAGTATTCCACTGTATAACTGATACCTTAATTAGTCCATCCAGTCTCATATTTCCTAACATCAAATTTGTTCCCTGAAACAATCTCCCATTCTTGTTCATACCTTTGTGTTCACCCACAAGACTGTATCTACAGGATGAAGTCCAAGATGGGGAAAGGCATACACATTCTTTTACTATGTTACGAATTGCCAATTTACCCTGCACAGTATTTATATCAGCCTACTCCCAGACCAACACTGTGGGAGAGTACTTGTATATAATTGTATCTCCAGAGTCTCACCAATGCTGGGTTGTAGCCTTTTTTTTTTTAAATCAAATTGATGAAAAATAAGACTTTTATTATTTTCTTTGAATTCCTTTTATTTCTTGTGAAATCAGTGACTGTTTTCTGCCTTCGAGGTAATACTTAGAAAACATTTCCTGTTATTTCCTCACATGGCCTTTTCTCTGCACACATACATCTCTCGTGTGTCTTCCTCTTCTTATAAGGACACCAATCATATGGGATTAGGGCCCTAGCCTTATGATTTCACTATCTTAAATTCACCTTTAAAAGTCCTATTTCCAAATAAGTCACATTGGGGGTTAGGCTTCCACATACAGATTTTGAGGACACAGTGAAAAGTCAGCCATCTGCAAGCCAAGGAGAGAGGCCTCAGGAGAAAACAGCCCTGCCTGCACCTTGATCTTGGACTTCCCCTCCAGAACTTTGAGAAACAAATTTCTGTGATTTAAGCCACCCAGTCTGTGGCATTTTGTTATGGCAGCTTGAGCTGACTAGTACGTTTCCCCACCTCAAGATTAGAATATTATTAATCTAAATTTTCATCTCATGCTTTATGATCTCATTTTTTCAGTTTAAATCTCTAACTTTAAATGTCAAATAAAATTGGGATGTATTTTGGTGTAAATGGGAGAAGGGTTTCAACTTTATATTTTTACAAATGCTAAGCCATTTGTTCTAAAAGACTTTTGGAGAATGCATTCAATGCACTGATTTGAAATGTCACCTGTAGTATTTGCTAAATTCCCACTTGTGTCTGCTTCTGGACTCCTTAATCTCTTCCATTGATTTGCCTGTTTCTTCTTATGCTGCTATCACACTGTTTCAATTGTCACATCTTGTCTTTGGCAAGATGTGACAATTGAAACAGCTCACAATATGTCTTTGGCAAATTCCTAATCATTACTCTTCTTTCTCAGAATGTTTCTAAATAATCCTACATATTTCCTCTTCCAAAGGAATGAGGATTATATTGTCATGTAAAAACAAAACACAAGACAAACAAACAAAAAACAGAAGGCACCTCTGTGGTATATTCACAAATAAATTCATAGAAAATTCATGTCTTTACAATATTTGTGCTCCCAAAAATGACATGCAATGTCTTTGCATCCATTCTAATGCCCTTTGAGGTCCTTCATTTAGTTGGTCAGTTTTTGTTTTTTCTTCATACAGGTTGTATGTATTTTTTGCTAAATTTATTCTTGGTTTCCTTTGTATGGGGCCTGGACTTTGCATGGGAAGATGAGATGCCCTGTGGAGTTGATGTGAGTCTGAAATCTATCCCTCCTTCTTAGGTCTGGCTTATTTCTAAAAACATCATTCTTGGAGAACTTCGATAAGCTTCCGACCGATTTTGTTCTTGAGAGCGCCATCGTTTAAAATACAGAACCAGAAATGTTGAAATGAGAGGCTTCTCCCTGTATTGCTACATCCACCTTGTCACTGATTCTCAGTAGCTGCAAACGTGACCTGAGAACAGGCCTGCAAAGCTTTGGTTGCTTAGCAACAAATGGGACTAGCTCCTCCTTTCCCCATTCTTCTAGAAATAAAGGCTTAAACCTCAGGGCCCTGAAGGGAAGCATCAGTAGTAAAGGGCCTTTCTTCCTTAATCTGCCTTTGCTTACTTCCAAAGCTTTGGTCACAGGATGGATTTATAAAGGGAAGTCTCATCACACTTGGGAGGGGACCTGCTCTGGAAAGTACCTCGTAGAGGTTCGGGTGCCAAGAATTCGCAGCTCTGCCTATTTTCCAGGATCACATTATTCCCTGTCAGGATCCCAATTTTAACCAAAAAAAAAACAAAAAAACAAAACAAAAAACCCCACATCTTTCACAGAGGACTCTGCTGCTGTCACAAAGTGGGCTCGGAGCAGGAAGCAGGGGTAGAAACCACTTCCTGCAACAGAAATGTACTATATCCATGCATTTTCTTGTCTGTTCCCCACAGGGTAGCCCAAGCCCAAGGCAAGCTTCCTTCTATGTATCCCTTCTTCTGCTGTACTTCATTTAAGGCTACAAGGAGTTACCAGGGCACTCCGACAATGCTCTTCCACTCAGCTCATTTAATCCCCCAACTTAAGAAATGAACCTATCCTCTCCCAAACCTCTTTCAGCCATGACACTGTGCAGGCCACTAGCCACCAGCCAGACCACGGCTTGGTTGTTCTTGGTTAGGTGTCCATCTCTGATCCAACCTGCTGTAGCCAGAGGCAACGGATAGTATTGTACAGAGTGAATGTCACTGGGTAATAGCAATTAGCTTTTCTATCCTACTGTCCTTTATCAACTTTTGAGTCACTTTGTTTCAGTTTTCTCTCTTTTATACACTTTAGAGACTGTTTTCAACCTAATTTGAGGGTGCACTTTTTAAAGAAACGAGTTGTTTAAGCCCATTTTTATTTAGATTTAATAATTCAAAGGAAATGTGTTCAATCATTTAATACAAGCAATTGGCATTTATGGGACACTTAGTATGTGCTAGGTACTATCACATTCCCTTTTAATAAAAGTGATATATTATCATTTAATCCTCACATGTGGGATGTTTATCATCTCACATGATAGATGAGAACTCTGAGGCACAAACAGGATAAGAAACTTGTTAAGTAGCACACATCCAGTAGTGAGTGACCCAGGACGGCAACCCAGGATACCTGATGCAGAGCAAGATTTTTCTGTCATATTAGTTCCAGTTTTCCATGCAGTGTCCTCTATTTTTTTTTGTTTTGCCTTGTGGTCCATATGTTTTGCCTTGTGGTCCATATGTTTTCTCCAGCTCCATTGGTCTCCTTATTCCTGTTGCTATTTCAGACTTACCCCTTCCTAGGAATGGGATGCCCTCCTTCCTCTGAGGGAACTCAGGCGACTATCAAAAGGCCCAATCCCAGAGAAACAGTGAGGAGGGCCCTGGTGCTCACTTTACATTCCAGGGATGCCAGTGGGGCCTTGGAATGTTGTTGAACTCTGGTATGAGAAAGGCGCTGAGGCCCCATCCTTTCTCAGAGCCAGCCTGCAGCCAGGGGGATCTTTGATATTCACAAGGCTTGCCAGAATTTCCTCTACTTCCCACAGGACTCTCTCAAGAAATGGCATCTTCTTTTAATTTGCTTCTAAACTCTATTTGGAAGAAAATCTTTGACATTTGTGGTGTGTGCTTGATATCCTTTCCAGAGCAAGCAACCTCCCCCCTCATCCCACTCCACCTTACCCCTGTGGTTGCTTTATTTTGATCAAAAGGTACTTTTTTGGTTGGGGGTAGGATGTGTGTCCTTATGCCACCATCATTCTGGAATTGTGAGTTTCTTTTTGCTTCATCCGAGTCTAGGTAATCTTTAATTTATTGGTATCTACAGGAGGAGCATTTTTCAACTACCGAATATCACCATTAAAATATGCCTAAATATTTTAGAAATGAGCAATCAGCAAAAATTTATTGTTTCTGTACACAGACCCCATTTAACTGAGGTGCCTAGAACCTAACCTTAAAGAAAAATAACAATAATGATAATAATAAATGGTAACTTAATATTTCATATAATAAAACCAGTAAGTATATGTATATGATTATAAATTAATACTTATCCACCAGGAATCTAAATGTCATTATAAATGCTACATATTTATCAAAAAAATCCCATTGAGATCAGGAAAAACATTAAAAGAACATTAACCTGCTATATGGCACAAAGTTCACCAGTTTTTCGTTTGCAGTTTTGTATTCTGGGATATAGCAATGAATTAGACTCTGGATGTCTGACAAAATTTCACCGACTCCAGTAAAAGTCAATGGAAGTTTTGCATGAGTCAGATCATGTTCCTTAAGTTATTTAAACACTAAGTATGAATTTGGACTAATAGAAGAGAAATTGATTAAGGTCAAGCAGTTTATAATTAATGTGTAGACCAATAAGCGCTACAGAACATTTAATTCCAAAAGCTATTGTAAAGTAGGACAAAATACTTTAAACATTAACTGGAAGAGCTTTCACTGAATTGTGTATTTTATGGAAAAAAGGTAAACAGAATGATGCAATGATTTCTTTTAAAGGGATTATACTAGCTGAAAAATGCTCATATTCTATGTGGAATTGTCTGCTACAAAAATGAATTCCTGGAATTTTACTACTACTAATATATAAATATATATATTTATGTTCCATTAGTGTTTCACAAACTAGTATAAGAAAAAACTTAAGTCTTTCTGCTACAGAAATATAGCAGTAAAAAAGTCTAAATATAATACTACTAAGCCTCATAAAACACAGAATCCTTTCTCACCACTAAAGTCCTAAAAGGAGGATGCAACATGGTCAGAATTATTTCTGGTTTTGAAAACATCAATTATGAAAACCATTAGGATTGTGTTTTTACCAGCAACTGCTTACCACATATCTGGGAATTTGGTATAATTTTCACAAATGAGGTAGCTAATGCAGTTTTATGCTATAACTTACCTCAAAATAGTACCATGCCTCTCAAGGAGCATCCTAGGTCTTGGAGATATTGAGTGCCACACAGGAAATTATATCTATGCTCTGCAGGAAAAAGAAAAATATCACAAGACAAGTAAACCCATGAAAAGAAAGGCAGGTTGAGCAAAAACAGAACAAAAAGGACAGAAAAAAGAATAAAAATTTAAAAAGAGAGAAAATTATGACTTCTATTTCATAGAAGTAATGGTTCTGGTTTTAATGTGAAATATTTTTCACTGCTATTTAGTTTTACTTCATACATCTTCCAGGGGAAAAAAAATCACTTAAAAAATGATGGCATATGGCTGAAAGCTAACCTCATGCCCTCAATGAGAGGGTAATTAATTCAGACAGTGTTTAGCATCCAGTTGTAACCCTGTGATCCTTACATTCACCTACTGACAAATCTGGTTCATGACTATTTGGAATATAATTTTTCTACACTGAATCATTTCCATAATAAATTACTTTTGTGGCTCTTTTTATTACATCTGAAATTATTGCTATACTTTAAAAAAAAACTAAGGTAAAATAAGTCTTCCTTACCATATTTTGAAAAAGATTTTTAGAAACCTCCTTTCACCTGTCAGTCTTGACTTTGAGGACTGATCAAAACTAACGTATTGATATTTCTTATATACCAATATTGTCCTTCCCAAGAAGGTACCAAAGCATGTATATAATTATTCAAGGCAACCTGGTAATCTCTCTTGAAAAAACAACTCCTGAGCCACCACACCCCAGCAGCTACATACAGTGTGCCAACTTCTCAGTCCAACAAGAAGAAATTAAAGAATTTCAAGGTAATAAAGATAATCTTTACATGCATTGGAAAACATATTTAGAAAGTGGAATTTCTAGCTTGTCCTTTTACTATCATAACTGACACTGGTCTGGATCTAAAAAAGTTGGGACTAATGACGTATGATTTTCCCAGCAAATGTAACATTTGAGACAAATAGCATGTAATATAGCATAGAATATATTTTTTAAAAATGAAGAGGATCCAGAAAGAAGGACTCCTGCTGTTTCTCAAACTCCAATGTCAAAAGAGCCAGATGAATGAATAGATGGAAGACTAGGGCCTGTGTAAGTGTATATGTGTAGTCAAGTGGGTAGTGGGAACAGTGACAAATTAAAAAAAGCAAGTTCTGTCTAAAGGAGTAGACTAATGTGCTGGTGTAAACACACACACACACACACACACACAGTTTTTTATGCAGAGCCATTCATTAAATATTTATTAGCACATTCCTCCTGATCAACACTCATTCCCCCAATATCCTCATTCAGACCTATGGCTTTAGAACCATTATATAGAACAACAGCCAATGTTATATCCAATTCCAAACTATTCATCTGAACTCCATATTGTCATATCCAGCTGCTTATTTAACATCTCCACTTGGGCATGTATGAGGAATCTCAAACATAACAAATTCCTGATCTTTGATTCTGCCTTCTGAAATCCAAATAGGATCTCCCCTCATTCTTTCCCATCTCAGTGAATGGCTCCACCATGTATGGTTGCTCAAGTCAAAACCTTCAAGCAGTCCTTGAAACTTCTCCCTTTTTCCTATCCTTAAATCCAACCCATGAGTAAGTCCTGTGGGCTTTACTTTTGAAATATGCTTAGGATCAGACCACTTCTCCCCATGTCCATCATTACTACTCTTATTTTATCCTGTGTCCTGAATGATTGAAATAGCCTTAACTGTCTCCCTGCTTTCATTCTTGTTTCTTCATAGTCTCTTCTTCATGCAGCAACTAGAGATTCTTTTAGGTACTAAAATAAATAAAATGTAAAGTGCCCCAGATACTTTAGCCCCAGGATGATCTTAGCTGGGGGGAAAAAAGACTATTCAGTGCTCCTCCACCATGGAGATTTGCCCTCTTTTTTCCATCTGTCTCGATGCTACTATATGTGCACATCTATCTCATCACAACCACTACTCTGGAGCAGTCTATCATTATCTGACACACTCTATTTGCTCTCTTGTTAATTGCTCATCTTGTGCCTGTAGCATGAAAGCTCCAGAAGGATGGGCTTTGTCTGTGTTCTTCACTACTCTGTCCAGAGAGGTAAGAGGTTCCAGGCACACAGTGATTGCTCAATAATGGATGAATGGATGGATGGATCAATCCATCGATTGATGGATCAATGACTAGATGGAAGAAAGGAAGGATAGATAAATGAACAGTTAAAATCTAAATCCAGGCATGTAATCTCAAAGTGTATGCTCTCACCATTAAACAATTTCACTCATAGATGGCATCAGGTCATGAAGGGCCTTAGGAGTCAAAACAAAGAACTTCAATTCTATTCTGAGAAAAGAGGTTATTGAAGGGTTTTAAATATAAGAGTGACACAATTGGATTCACACTTAAGAAAGACTGCTTTGACAGAATCCTTGAGAATATTTTGGATGGAGGGAAACCACTTAGAAAGATTTACAATAATCTACGCAAAGAGACCGGTGGCCTGGAATAGGGTTGTGGCCATAGAAAAGGAGAGAAAAGGACTAATTAAAAAGTTGTTTTAAAGATGGATTTCTAGGGATTGATCACTGATTAGCTGTGGGAGGTAAGCAGAGTGAGGAGTTAAGGATAATTTACATGGTTATGGGTGTCATTCTCTATAATAGATTGGCTTCGGAAAGATTTAGTTCCATGTGGTCATGCTGAGTTTAAGTTTGTAGGACATCCACATGAAGTTATCATAAGGCAGTAATACAGAGGTCTAGCCTAGGGATGTAGACTTTGGAGCCATTTACTCTACAGATTATAACTAGAGCTGTTGAAGAAGAGATCATCCAAGCAAACCATGAAGATTAAGAGTTGAAAAGAATCTAGGATAAAAACATGAAGAAAACACGTACGAAACAGGCAGAGGAAGAAAATCTTGCAAAGGAGAATAAGAAGGGGTCAGCAGTAAAAGCAAAACCTACTGTTGTTTGCCCAGAAAGAACTAAAACCATTGACTGAGGTGCCTAATACATTCTCGAGAATCGTATGTACCAGGAGACTGTGAATCAAATTACACCATCATTCAAAAAAGCTAATGTGTAAAACCATCAGAACAGAGTAGATGGACAAGCTGGAAAGACATAATGGGTTGATCAATACAATGTCATGCTTGGTATTAAATATGGTATATTATAAATAAGCAATAACGGATAGCAAGGTGCTGGGAAATGTCGAGTAGAGAAATGATGACAGAGGAAATAAAAGAAAGGGGAATGAAATATCATATCAAGGGTAACAGCCCATGTAATCATTCTACCTCAATCTTCCCACTACACTCACCGTTTGTTTGTAAAGTTTTGCAACACTTTGAAATCTCTGATAGTTACTTATTACCAACATCAACAGGAGGGGGGTTAGTTAACAAATTTATACATGTGTCTCACTGTAACTGTATTGTACACAATGAATCGTGTTGTTTATTGTTAATTCTCATGAGAAAGAAGTAGTCATTCTAATAGCAAAATCAGCTAATTTTCGATGGTTGTTTCAGAGTATTATTGCAAGATCTCTGACATTCCCTTTCTAACAATTGTAAATGCATTTTTTCAGCATAATTGTACATAATGAAGATACTCAGAATAAAAGTTGAGATTACATTTTAAAAATATGTCTTGCTTAGCAACAGCTCACATTTATTGAGCAATTATGTAGTTCTGAATCTTTTAAGTGCTATACACATGTCAACTAATTTAGCTTGCACAACAACTCTGTATGGTGGATTTTATTATGTTGCCATTTTACAAAGGAAGAAGCTGAGGCACAGGGCTTTTGAGTAAGTGTTTTGCTTGTTCTTTTCAGTTATTTTGCCTACAATATTTTATCATGTTGGCCATTCATTTATCAACATTTTTTTTTTTGGTGAGAGCTAAATCTTTCATCAGATACATTACACCTCACAAAATGACAAAAAATATTATCTCCATCATTTTATATGAGAAGTATTAATTTTGTATAGCAATAGAAACAGATTATATTGTGTTGCTTTTTGAACTGAACAATCATACAGAGACTGAACTCAATAATGAAGCACTCATACATATAGATTTTAATATGAAATAAGTATAAAAATGTGATCAATATTTAATCTCACAAATATTTCCATTTGTAAATGGAATTCCATTTCCATCCAAATGGGCTTATTTCCATTTCCTGGTCAGAGAACCTCCAGAGATCTCAGCTGACGGAACCTAGGACTGGGAGGGAACACAGCTAGGCAAGTATTCCCCAAAGCAGCTCCTGAATGTCTAGTTTCTTTGTACTGAAATTATTTAAAGGGTACACAGCTTCTCATTTCACCTTCTTATTTTTCCCTTTTGCTGCCACCATAAATTTCAAATTTTCTGTAATTTCTCACTCCTTGACTAATGTATTTACTGACTAATAAGTACTTTTGGCTACAAGTTTACTTTTAGAGAATATTGATAATCTATATATACATTGTATTTTATATTTTATATTTAAAATACATGTAATACCTTGTCTATTTAAAATAAAAGACAGTATGTATTTATATTTTAATAGTTTCCATAAATGGTCTTCAATGTTATGTACATCTGATAAACATGGGTGAAATACTCTATGTAAAAGGTGAAATAAGAGCTTGGAGTGATTAAGTCAGATAGCAAAGTCACTGGTTTGATTTAATAATATTGAATAGATCTCTGCAATTCAAATAAATGACAATTGAGTATGGAGTAAATAAATGAATGAGTCCTTGTAGTCCCAATTTTGTTCTAAAGACAGAAAACATGTGTAGATATGCTAAAGAAATGTATGTACATCCACAGAAATACATAGTCAGATGTGCCTATTAATGAATGTTTCTCAGGGAAATTTATATCAGAAATGCATGACTATTTGTGAATGAATTTGTAGTAGAAGGACTAGCATGTATTGGGATGCTTGATTCACAAGATTGGTTTGTTCTTTTTCTTTTTTCCATTAACTAATTTTTAGTTCCAAAAATAAGTACCTAAAGGAATGGAGAGAGATGGATGTGGTATTGCCAAAGTGGAAACAGGAATGAAGAGAGGTGGGAAAACTGTAAAGAACTTCACATGGGCATGGGCATGTCCACACACTCACAAATGAGGACACATAACACCGGGAATCTGAATAAGATTTCTAAAAATGTAAAAATGTCAATATCCTGTTGCAAAATGTTACCATTGGGAGAAACCTAACAAAGTGTATAGGGGATCTCTCTGTATTATATCTTATAAGTAAGTGCAGACTAGTATATAATTATCTCAATGGAAATTTCCATAAAAGGTAATTAATTTTAAATTAGCTTTATTAAACAGTAAAGTAAAATAAAAATCAAATTAGTTTTTACAATCTACATTTTATGAATTTAAAAAAAATTCATGTATTAAATTCATTTTAAAGGCCACACTGTGTTTACTTTATTGAAAAAGTAACTTATATAATTATCTTATTTTCTATAACTTTGTTACTCTATTTAAGGGCACATCTATTTGTTAATTTCCTCATAAGTAGACTTATTTGTTGCATGGACATGTGACTGAAAAAGAGTCCAGCCAGGTTTTATCTATAGCAGGGCGCATGGGAAAATTATGAAGCAGCAAATACAATGTTTTATTGCACCTGAAAGTAGAATAAGTGATTTTTTTACGTGGAAAAAACTGCAATTGCTTCCCAGTGTGGATGGTAACAACAATAATTTTAGAACAATATTGTAGAACAATAAGAAGAAGAAGGAGGAGAAAAAGAAGAAGATGAAAAACCCAGTTATCACTTGTGAAGTATTTTTTATATCTAACATCAATCTAAATGCTTTGCTTTATTAATTTATTTGATTTCTATAACAATCTCATAAGATTAATAGTATAATTATCTTCATTTTATAGGTAAGAAAACTGAGACCAACAGAAATTAATTCTGCCAAGGCAAAATATCTACTAAGAGTCAAGGTTTATTAAAAGCAAGGCAGAATTCTTTTGGCCTTCAGCTACCTTCAGGGTATCCAAATCCTCATGTAAATCTCTCCTTTACCCAAGATCAATCTGCATTAGCTAACTAAAATTTCAAGATACTTAGCTTTTGGGTAGAATTATATCAACAGAACTGATAACACTGATTATTTTTTGCTAATCTTTAGAACTTTATATGAACTGTCCTGACATTTTAGAAATTTTTGTGGTCCGTGGGGAAGAAAAAAAAAAAAAAAAAAAAAAACAGAAATAATGTTATAGCATTTCCAAAAGCAAAGAAGAGAAACAAGCAAACAAAAAACTCAAATGACAAAATAATGATGGATTCATACTTAGTTTAGTCAACAGTTTTAGAATTATTAATATGTGTTAATTACAGCATGGTTATAATGAGATTAAATGCACAAGTTCATAAACTTGATTTATTCATTTTACAAGTATTTATTAACATTATTATATGCAAAGCAGTATTCTGAGAGCTAGGAAAAACATGGAAATATGTAAATTGCTGTCCTTGCCCTCAAGGAGCTCAAAATCTGTGCAGAAAGATAAGAAATGTAGGCAAATAAATTCAGTGCAAGTCAAATGTGCTGAGATTCAAATAAATGGGAAAAATAAAATATTTTAGTAGGTGAGTATAAATGTAATTCATAAAGGTGTCTCAGTTATGATACTTAACTAGCCTTGACAATAAAGGTAATCTATTGATTTACAAACTCAAAATATCACTAGTAGTGGAAGTCACAGGTAAGGCTTGATCCAGCAGCTCCATGGCATTCACCAAGGAGCTTTTTTATTTCTCTCTCCAGTTTTTTTCTAGTGTGGCAAATTTATTCCAAGTCAAGTTAACTTTGTCATTACAAAATGGTTACCAACAATGACAATAGGCAGGTGGGAGGGAGAAAGAGAGTGAGAAAATAATTGACTGATTTTCTTTCCTCAAATACCAGCTAAAGTCTAGGACTTCCTTCTAACTGAAACACTGAAGTCCTCTACTGACCCTTGGCCAATCTTTCTGACCAGGGCAATCCCATATATGAAGTAGCCTAAGGCCTTGATTCACATGACCCATCATCCATGAGCCAATCTCTACTATACCAGGTCTTATGGTTGCATCACTCAAATGGGCATCAGCTAATCAGAGTTTAATCTTAGAGGAGCTGAACTGGTTTAATTTTACTCAAGCCATGTGGCTTCTAGACAAAGAGGGTAGTGTAGAAAAAATACGAGGGGGCAGCCCAGTATGTTCACTGCAGTCTGTTCCGTGCGTCCATACACGCCCTCCTTCCCATACAAAAGCCCTCTTGGAAGAGGTGGCATTTGAGGTGAAGCCATTGAAGAATAGAAAAATAAATACAAAGCATTCTTTTCTTAATGATTTCATGAGGCACTTCAAGACCTTTATGAGTTAAGGACAACATTACATTCAATTTCCTGGAGTGAAGAAATGATGAAACGTCAGTTTTTCAAGTCTCCTAGGTTTCAGAGAGGGAAAGCTGTTCCTAGAGGTAGAGTTGTTTTGGCTTCTATCTTACCAAGAATCCCCCTTTTTGCTCCCCACTTCTCCATGTAACCACTCAAAGTCAAGTTTTCCAAAACTGAAACCCGACTAGTTTTATGGGTGAGGGTGGCTGCTTAATGCACTATGAGACATTCTTTTATTAGATTTTAAAACTGGCCCTTGTGTGCCCATGTTTGTGGGCAGGCTTGCCTCTTCTGATATTCGGTGCCTGCTCTCAAAAGGCCTCTGAATCAACTTCTTCCCCTAATTCCTGTCATTTACGTTAGCTGTCCAAGGTCCAAAACTCCCGTGCCACAACTTCCCAACTTTCAAATTTGTTTGAAAAACAAATTTTATCCTTCCGTTTCCATTTCCCACAATGAGTCCATTCTTTCTACCATGTCTTATACATTTCTATTTCACTTATTTAAACTCCCCTTTTGCAGTTCCTTATTTATAGTTGTCACCAAAACATGTCAAAGTGAAGCCATCATTTCCTGACCTTACTTCATTTCCCACTCACCTTAAGCAAGACTGGATTTCTTCAGAAAATACTGCAACTTTTAGCCTCTAATGATGATTATACCTTGTTTGCCCTTCTCATATCACTCAATGGGGAAAAGAGAAATTAACTGGTTTGGGGGTCTCCAGATCCTTAACTTATCATTATTATTCCATTTTCCTTCCTTTGATGTTTAAAATATCCAAATTAACCACTTTTTAACATTTTTGCATTTCCTTCTTTTTCTCTGCCTCCACCTCCCAAAAGATGCTGATCTTTGATTGTTATTTTCAGAATTTCAGAATTGGGCTCATATTTTTCTCCTGGTATTTAAAACTCGGTGCCATTCTCAACAATTTCCAACTCTTTGTTGAAAGCTCACCTTATATAATTAATTTCAAATTCTTTGCTTTCTTCAAATTCACTAAGCTCTATATCTTCTCCATAATGGCTTTCCACCAACATAACCAATTCTCTAGAGATGGCATTCTCACAGGGTTCAGACTCCTCAGGATTTCAGACTAGATCCTCTCTTGTTGACCCATAAATTTACTTGCCATCTATCCCTCTCCCAAGTATCTACTCTTCCCCTTCATCCAGAGCTTCACCATTTGATCCCTTCCATTTTTCCTGGTCCAGTTGACGCTTCTTGCTACAACCTTCTAAATGGCAGGTCTCTCCTGATGCCCCACCCTCTGGTGAAGATTTGGCTGGCTTTCCTTACATGTTTCTCATTTTCACATGCTCTCTCCCTGTTCCCCAACACAAACTACACATTCTATCTAAACTGGTTTAATTACTACCCCCTGAACATATCAGTGATTATTTTTACCTTGTAATCTTTGTCCACCCTCTTTCCTGTAGGAAGAAGTAGGTGTAGGAGTAGGTTATTGCTACTTCTATGTCTATGCAAATTTACTCACTCTCTGAGGAATCATTCAATTTCTACCTCCACATGACTTTCCCAGCCCCCTCATGCAGAGTGGCCCCTCTCTTCTGAACTCCTATGGCACTTGTCTGTACTACTCACTTGGAAATTTATCATATAGATTTTATGATTATTGAATTTGTCATTGGTATATATGGGCTATTATTCTCAACAATATAAGATTCCTGAGGGTAGGGTTTATGTCTCATATTTCTTTGTATCCTCTACCCAGTGCTAAGTGCAAAAGAAGGGCATAGTGCAGTACTGTTGAATGAAATAAATGAAGAAAAACTTGGTTCTAATGCAGCAAACCCTAATTCAGGTTTTCTATCAGATGGCTATACTACATTTTGTGTAAACTATATGGTTTAGTGACAGAATAATAGAACAATATAACAAGAAACCACTCAAGTCAATTATATTAAGCTTTCCATGAATGTGATGTAGTAATCAAGCTTACAGGTTCTAGAATCAACAAAACCTGGGTTTGAATCCAAGCTTATTAAATGTGTGAGGATGGGCAAATATCTTAACTTTTCTCTAAGACTCAGTTCCTCATCTTTAAAATGGAGATTGTAATACTACCAGCCATATGGGGTTGTTTTAAAGATTAGAGCAAAATGTTAAGTACTCTGCTGAGCACTTAGTAAGTGCTCAAGAAATATTAAATATTATTATTATCGGATATCCATAATATAAAGAAGACCTATTGCATTAACGAATTACTATATGATTAGTTGGCTGCCTAGAAACTGAAAAATACTCTTTACTGGTACACACTGACCCCAAGGCATGCCAATTACTATTACATGAAATATTAATATGTATATTTTACAGCAGGTAGTTTGCAAAGACGTCAAGTCTCATGATGTAAAACAATGAGAATTCTCCAGCATTTTTTGAGAAGCATTTTTTTACATTAAGTTCCACCTCTACTACAAGTAGCTGCTCTAGATTTCAGTAAGAAATGGTTTACCATGTTCTATGCAAGAGCTACTGACTTCTGTTGACGTTTTGGACCCTTAGTGTATTTTACCTACATAATCCATGGGTTTAAAAATAGGGAGCTAATCATGAATTTCTACCTCCTCAAGTTTCTCTCTTCTGCTGACAATTCAGTGGCCTCTTCTTACTCTTTTACACAGAGCAGAAGTTACCAAATTTTTCCATTGACTGCCCACTATGTGGCAGGCACAATTTCTACATGGAGAATTAGGGACCTCTGCCCCCAAGGAGCCTATGTTCCAAAGGCATGAGGTTTGAGTGGCAAAGGGGCAGCCACACTCCCTTATTTTGTGTTTATTTATTCTCTTTGGACGATTGTGCAGCAAGCTTCTAAGCTACTACAAACTCACCCAAAGACTGGTGACCTTTCTAGCCTTTCAAAGAGTGGTCTACTCCTCAAGATGTGTCTTCTTTTCTTGTCCCGTGCTGACAAGACATTCCAGTAGACTCCAGGGTCTCTCTCAAGAAGCAATAAATAGAAATTGTCAGTCTCTTGGGTATATTGATGACAAGTGGTATCTTAAACAAAGCTGAGTGCTCATCAGCTCCTAAAGTATTTGCCCAGAGGGGCAGTTTTCAACTCCCTAAATCTACTTACAGAGGCCAGAGGTCAGAGCTCTGAATTCTTATTCTAACTAAATCCCTGGAATATGGCAGTGGCATCTTCTTACACAAATCTTAGAATTATTGTCCTAAGCTGTTAAAATTACATTAAATGCACATAATTTCAAAAAATAAAAATCAAACTAAATCCCACCAAATAAACAAACAAAAGAATTTTTAAATCAGTTTGAGACATATTGAGAATTAAACAGTCCACTCTTTGTACTATCTTTGCAACTATTTTTCCATAAATCTAAAACTATTCTAAAATAAAACTTAAAAAAAATGTTTCTGGCCAAAAATGCTAGAAGAGAGTAGAGGTGTCATTTGTTTCCCATTTTAGTCTTTCTGTTGCTTCAGACTCCATTCTACTATGAAGCCGTTGGGTAGGAACCTAATATCCTATTCACTGTATAAACTGCCTTTTAAGATGTTTCTTCTTTTTAAAACTTCTTAATTGATTTGCTGAGAGTCAAGCAGAGAAAAAAAATAAAAGTCATTCTAACCTTCATAGCAGATAAAAAAAAAAAAAAAGACTTAAGTGCATTGGCATAATGTGTTGTCCCTCATATATAATCATAAGGCTGACATACTGTCAATAGCACTCAGCTTAGAGCTGAGCCCTAGTGACAGGTGGATTCTGGGCTATCTACAAAGGGCCAGAGAACACATTCCCTGGAAGATGGGCATGAGGCTTGGCTAGAAGGGGGACTGGGGCTAAACCTGATGCCTGTACACCTGGATGAGAATCAAAATAGTGTTAAAGGCAAACTAAACACAAGGTATGAAATTCTTGCCGCTTTGGGGCAGGATGCTTACCAAGAACTGAGCTAGGACTGAACTCGCCAACGGTGGTCCAACAGTGTATTCTTTGGCCCAATGGTTTTGAAGTGATGTAGGTGCACCCTAAGGGGTCTGCAGAAAAGTCTCTTTGGGTTAAAGGAAGAAAACAGTAGAACTTGTACTTATATGTATTTTTATCTAAAAAGAAGTACATTGAAATGTACTGATACTGAATATAAGGGGTTGAGAGTGACACCTTCACTAGCTCTATTTGAGTGAACTTTGGTAGAAGAGAACATTGTTTTCTCACATCTTCCTTCCATTAGAAGGGACTTTCTTAGGCAAACTTATAGTCTTTCCACCACTCTGACCCAGTTTGAGCAGTCTTACCTGAGCAGTCTTCTCTCTTGGGGAGGCCAGCCCTAATCTGGCAATGCCTAGACTGAATGGATAAGTCTGCTAATTCTGGGGCCCTGTTGGTCCACTCGGCTCTCATATGAAGCTACATTCCCTAATCTAGATTTTTAGTAATTAAATGATAATTTTTCTTCCTATGCCCATATCATTTTATTTCACAATTTGTTTAAGGAAGAGGCCCCAGTAGAGATCCCAATAGTCTTTTATCACATGATAATACCAAGTTTTTCTGAGGGAGATATAGGAGTCCCACAGTTAGATGCTTTGACCATGGTACTCTCATTCATTCATTCACTTTCAGGCTCTTGCAGTTCACAGGGTATGAGTATGATTTTATGGCTATGCCAGGTGTCTTCCACTCCTCTAGCTATACCTTCATCCGTTTCACTCTCCTCGCTGCCCAGAAAGACTGACCTTAGTGGGCTACACTGTCAACTTCTGGTTGATGACATTATCTGTGATAACCAGTGGCAAAAGTGCCTAATAGACACTTGCAAAAATATAATCAATCTTTTCATGGTTGAGGGAATATTTAAACAATGACTGAAATAGTAATTACTTTAAAAAAAAATCTCATGCTGTGGAGGGCACATTTGGAAAAGGAACTTTTGGGATGATTTCTACTATAATTTTTTTTCTTTTTGTAGCTGAAACAGTGTGAGTAATTCTGCCATGTTTAAAAATATCTCTCAGATCCTGATACCTAGAAAATTTAAAAACAGAATTTTCTGACTTGCTTAAAAATATTTCAGTGACTTTGAAGTGTATTTGTCAAAAACAAAATAGTCAATCTTTTGATTGCTTTGTAAGAATTACTAATTGACATCAGGGAAGATGGAAACTTAAATTTACAAGCAAAATTTCCACAAAATCTTTGTGGAAACTCTTGAGCTGGACTGAAAACTAAGGATCATAATTTTTTTTTAGTGCAAACCAATATTTCTTCCATTTGGTTCTACCTCTAATTGTGAGAGGTCTTTTTCAATTGTTAAAGGAAAGCAGTAGGAGATTTTTGATTACTACTTCAATTTCCTTGCTGGCTTCAAGTTTTCTGTTTCTTTCTCTTTTCAGTTTTGGTAGTTTATACATTTCTAGGGATGCATCCATTTCTTTTAAGGAGGGCACGTATTGCATGGAGCACTGGGTGTTATAGGCAAACAATGAATCATGAAACACTACGTCAGGAGCGCCTGGGTGGCTCAGTCATTAAGCGTCTGCCTTCAGCTCAGGTCATGATCCCAGGGTCCTGGGATCGAGCCCCGCATTGAGCCCTGCATCAGGCTCCCTGCTCAGCCAGGAGCCTGCTTCTCCCTCTCCCACTCCCCCGCTTGTGTTACCTCTCTAGCTGTCTCTCTCTCTCTGTCAAATAAATAAATAAAATCTTAAAAAAAAAAAAAGAAAAAAAACACTACATCAAAAACTAATGATTACTGTATGGTGACATAACATAATAAAAAAATTAAAAAAAATAAAAATAAAAAACAGAAAAAAAAGATTTTTTATTTATTCATTTGAGAGAGAGGGAGACAGAGAGAGCACAAACAGGGGGAGAGGCAGAGGGAAAGGGAGAAGCAGACTCCCCACTGATTTGGAAGCCTGACATGGGGATCGATCCCAGGACCTGGAGATCATGACCTGAACAGAAGGCAAATGCTTAACCACCCAGGAACTCCAGAATGCAACTATTTCTTCCAGATTGCCTAATTTGTTGGCATATAGTTGCTCATAATATGTTCTTATTAGAGGAAAGCATTAAAATAAACTGAACTTCTAAATAGACATTTTGATTATTGCAGCAGAGTTTTAAACAAAGATTTTCAAAAATATAAGCTTTGATAATACAAAATAAAATAATTTAAGATAGAAAGAGCTTAGTTCTCTTAATCATTTAGTGGTACATCACTGATCATGAACCCACAGTGATGTGTAATGTGAACAAAAATAAGCTTTCATGTGTTAAGGCACTGAGAGTTTAGTGTCTAGTTATAGGAGCTATCCTCCCTTGGTAAGTACAGAAATTGGTACTTTGACATGGACTTCTGTTGTAACAAACCCAAGATAAGTGTCATTGGTTTAGAGACCAGCCAGTAGAAGGTAAGGATATGATACAGCAGGCTAGATGTCTAGAGAGTTCTGCTGTGCTTTAGGAAATTTTCAGTAAAGTTGTCATGGGAGAACATGGAAGGCAAACCACAAATCTCCTGAGCCTGTAGCTCAGGGGAGGTAGCTGGACCTGTCAGCTTGATGGTGTGTTGGTCACCACTTACGCAAGAGAAGCATGTAGCTCAGGTGAGTTTGGGCCAATTTTCAAGCCAGGAATCATGAGAGTAGAAATTTCAAGGATCAAGGGCCTTCCTTGGTAGAAAAGTTGATAGCTTTGGGACCTGAAATAAAAAAATGGCCTCAAATGACACAGGACCAGTGAGATTTCTCAAACAACTCAGCCCTTCAGTAAACATCAGAGAGGTTAGCATATTGTTTCATAGCGTAAGGTTTCAGATTGCCACTAAGTAAGAAAAAAATATGGGGACCAGAAAACAAGGAATAAACCAAGTTTAATAACTATTAAAAAAACCTTGGCACATGGAACTGAACGTAAATAGATCGGAAACTTACCAAAAAAATTTTTAAAGAAATTGTAGTGCTAACGAAACCATGAGCCAGGGCTAAAAAAAGACCTTAAAATCACCCTTGGAGAGGAAGAGAGATATGAAAGCTGCACAGTCCACAAGGAGAGGATATTCTTCAACAACCATTTCAGATATTTCTGTGGAAGATAATGGTTAATGAAGAAACTCAGAGAGGAGCCAAGGGCCACAGAAAGAAGAATCAGGGACAGAACAAGAAATTATTCACATCTTGGCTAATCGCCCTTCACAGAGCCTTTCCAGAAGGATTTAATAATTTCTGCAGGTCATTGACTGCTATGTGTATCCTCTTCTTCCCTTTTTTGACTGGTAGCTTTTATTGCAGTTATAGTGGGAAAAGGATGCAGAGCACCAGACCCAGGGAAGGCTACATGATTTGCATGCCCCTGTGCAAAATGAAAATTTGGGATCCTTGTTCAAAAAGCAGGAGAAAGTTGCCATTGAAAGTACCTTATCCTTTCTTTTGCAGTATGTTTTGACTTATCATGGTATTTTAAATTTGTTAATTAATGTCATTCTAAATAAAGAAATGTTTAATTTTACTATTAATGTTTTTATTGTGCAATGCCAGTTTTAAATGCAAATATAAGAGCATTTAATTCAAATGTGGAATTAATGAAATTATACAATTCGTACTTTGTGGTATGCATATGCATTTTGTTCTTACCAGAGAGGTGGAAATGCTGCACACAATAATGTAACTGTTTTTATTTTGTTTCTCCATGTGCGCACATTCTCTCAATACTCTCTACCTTTGGCTTACTGATGAGTAAGAAAGGAATGAAAGAAGGAGCTATGGTTGTTCCATCTTTCTCTTTCCTTCTAAGACATCATATTAGTGTAAGTGTTTGACTAATACAGGGAAAGATAGCATAAGGTAAAGGATATAATAGAGTTCCTGGATCTTCTGTGTTTCTTAGAATGCCATTGCCTTCTGTGTTCAAAGCAAGTTTTTAGTTCAAATGGAAAGCATGGTCTCTCAGGGCTATCAATGCCCTGCTTACACAGCCACAGATACAGCATGCTTACCTTGTACTCAACATTGAGTCTTGCTAAACTCCCAAGCATCATAGGTCCACCAGTGTTCTGCACTCATGAGCAACACAAACTGCATACAAATGGGGCAGCAAGGAACAAAGGACACACATATTGCAGATACCTGCCATGTTCATGTGCATGCTCCATTATCCCGCTGGACTTCATTTGTAAAACACAAGTTCAACAGTAATATTATTAGTAATTTCATGAAGTGAGAGCAGAACATTAAACCAACTGCAGGGACCCGTCTGAGTGTGGGGACTCATATAGCCACACACACCACATACTCATGAGACCATTCCTTCCTGGATTTGAGAGAGCCACAATACACATGAGCCCGGAGATTCTGGACTTTGAACAGATTCAGTGACTGGATGGGGCCTTGGATGATCTCATTTGGGAGATGAGGACTAAGTTCTTTGTGTGGGAAAAAGAGTGGAAGAAGAGTGGAATGGTTTTCTTTTTCTCTCTCCCTCTCCCCTTCCTTCCTTCCTTCCTTCCTCCCCTTCCTTTCTCTCTTTCTTTCTTTTTTTTGGTGAATAAAAAGATATACTGTTGTACTCACCAAACCTATTTCCTTTTTCCTTCAGGGCACACAGTTAGGCTATATTCCCAGCCTTCTTTGTTGTTAGGTATGCCATATGACTGAGTTCTGTCGAATGGAATGTGGGCAGAAAGGATGCACAATAGTTCTGTGGTTGACCCACAGAAACTTCCCTCATGATCCTCTGTTTCCTCCCTTTCCTTGTCTGCCAGGCAGATCCAGAGGAGCCAGCAGAGAACTCCAATCTCCCAAAGGGGTGATTGAGCAAGTTTGGAAATGTCCTGAATCTCACCAAACACTTTGAGCAACAGATAAACTTCTAATGTGTTACATCACTGAGATATTTGGGCTTATTTATTCTGAATGTTAGGCTCTTCTGAATAAAACAAACTTCCACCCTCATAATATCATCCTGAGGGCTTAAGTGGCAATAAGATAAATCAGGCTAAGGAGGTCAGCTGACCTGGAGACTAGACAGACATATGGGATAAATCAGGAATGGAAAAGAGATTTTAGTGGTGGAAGTCATTGGGTGTGGGGAGACCACTTGTTGATTATAAAAGCTGGGAATAAGGCTAACCAGGGATATGAATCTTAAATAGCTGTAAAGTTGGTAGACCATGGAAGCTGGAGGTGAGAGCTGGGTTTAAGAAGATTCTCTAAAAATCAGTGTTGTAGTCTCTGAGAGGCCTTCCATGATACCTAAGTAGCACCCCCTACCCTGACTCCTTTATTCCTTACCATGACACTTTGACATATAATACACGTTTTAATAATACATTTATTTGCTGAATTAATTATTTATTGTTTTGCCCAGTATAATGTTTCATAAGATCAACTTTGTTAGTTTTATTAACCCTTGGGCCTAATATATTGCTCAGTTCTTGGCACAGAACAAGTGAATACATATATAAAAATATGCATAAATTATGCTCAATCATGGGACATTTAACATTTTAGACCATCTTTAATTGGTTCCTGACTTGGCCCCTGGTACTACGTGAATGGCTATCCTATTTCTGAGCTCAGTCTCGCTTGACTGTGTCCCTGCTTCCTGCAGTTGGGCCTCTAGAATATTGCCCACCCTACTGCTCAGACCTCTTGCATTTGCCTGCCATTTTGACTTTTGCCCCCCACCTGCCCTGCCTTTGTTTAGATATACCCCCAAGGCTTTCTTCCCTTGATTTGGATGCTTTGCCTTAGGACTTTTACCCATTTTCCCATTCCTGATCTATCTTCAGATTCACAATTCTGAGTATGTCCTACCAGCTTAGCTGACGCTTGCTTTATACCAAGGTCCAGAATCTTGTATCCTATTCCTGCCATTCTGAGTCCAAGTATGCTCCAGATCTCCTTAGCATTCAACATAGAACGGCGTATTCAGGCTCAAACCACCAATTATCCTGAACTAACGTATTTCAGATGAAATGTATACCTTTAAAAATAAAATGGGACTGTTTAAGTGAAAGGGAAAAGGATTTAATATAAAAATATTTTAGCAGTGCTGAAAAAAATATGATACAACAAGTAGACATTCATCTCAAAGAAGGGCTGGGAGGTCAGGGATTGCATGTGGACTACCTTATATCACACACAGTCCCCAATACAGTGCTATGCACACTGCAAATACTCAATAAATATTTCTTTACTGATTGCTTGGCTATTGTGACTAAAACTTCATAATTTTGACAAATATTGATGTAGCAGAACATGCCACAAAGTCTGATCCTGGTTCCAGTCCTTTAGCAGCCTTGGCTCGCTATCCAAATGATTATGTTCTGAGGCCTCTCATAACCACATTTCATCACAGTAGTGACAGCGTTGAAATGGCTGAGTGAATGTAGTGCCTGTTCATAAAATCATTTCAAGTAAAAGGCTTCAAGATCCTTCCAGCTGTTATTCAAATCTATATCATTATTTACTGTACAACATAAAACACCAAGGTCTCATACATTTCCTCCCTCATTGAACTAGCACCAGCCAAGCCATGTGACAGGGCATTGAGGTACAATAAAGGCGGTTACCTCAGAATCTGTTTCCTTAAGTATTCTATTCTTCCTCTAAATTGTGAGTAATGGAATTGACAGTCTCCTGGACCTTAAGGTAATTACATTCAATAGACTAAAGCTTTGGTGTTTTTAAATGAACAGGCCACATGCAGTGGGTACAGAAAACTGGGAAGTTATTATGTATCTGTTTTGAGATAAACACTTTGCTGCTGCTGACATTCTGTAACTTTTTATCATATTTAAAAAAAAAACCAAACAAACAAGTGAGCCAAACTGGTTGCCTTGGAAATGATCATGATGTCACAGAGTATGATGACTTCTCGTAATCTATAAACAGCTAGAGCAGATGTGCTTGTAAGAAACAAAGATCTTGTTTTCATACAAATGTTCTCAAAATAAAACACAAAGGAAGAAAAATACCCAGAGCACATAATGCAAAGAAAAAGAATTGGTTCTAAATAGAATGTTTTACAAAGTTTTCCATAAAGCTTCAGCTGCTCCTCAAAGCACGACCAGCTTGAACATGGATAACAGACGTGAAATTACAGTACTCATGAAATTAGTATTCAGGTTGCACAATCTCCCTTTTCAAAGGCTTCAAGCATACTTTATGCATGCACAATTATAGAAGCAGGTAATGAGAGAGATTCTGATTTTCCCCCTATTGTTGCTATTGTACTTAGCTAGATAAGTCTTGATAAAAATTGCTTTGTTAAAAATAAATCTAAGCAATAATTTATTAATTCTATTGAAAAGATTTTTTTTTGCCTTTTATTATAAGATACATTGGATAATTTTTCTAAAACACACATTATTCTGTCCATGGAGATGGGTAGCAACATAATCAACTTTTGGTAAAGAATCAAAGCTCAGTAACAATTAATAATCTGCAAGCTACGGTAATTCTTTGCAATTTTATTATTTCACATCACAATTAATTTCACTTCAATTATTAGAGATTTTAAAAAAGGATATTCAAAGTTTATGACTATGACCCCCTGAAATACATAGATAGGATAAACAATATATCAAATGAATGGGTTGTGTCAAAATATATTACAATGTTTTCACTACTTCATTTTGAATTTTATTCTCTACCTTGATGGTCATTGATAACATCCTAAATTAATTCTTCGGATTCTCAAATATCTCCCACAGTAACTTCAAATATTTCTTAGAATTAACCAAAGTTCAAATAATAAAAATGAATTAATTATGATAAAGTTTTCACTCCCTGCAATAAAAAAACCTCTCCATCCAACATCCAACTTACAATATGAATTTGCCAATAACAATTTTTAAAATTCTTCTATAGCTAAGTGAGAAATATGAACTGAGTAGAAAGGAGATAAACTCACAATTCTGACAATTCCTAAAATATATTGCTCCTAAGGAAATCTATTATAGAATAATCTTTTAAATGAAAATGTAAAAGATAAGATGCATTAGGCCAGAATTCTGCATTACTATTAAGTAGTAGCATACACATTTTATTTTACTTCCAATCTAATGTCCAAATTAACTTTTCATTTCATTCAAATGAAAAGTTAATTTGTTAATGTCATTGAGAAATGCACAATACTAGAATTACATAAAAGAAAAACATACAAATAAAAGAGTAAAAATTAAAGGTTCACTATGTTCCCTAGCCTGAGTTAAAAGAAATTGAGATTAGTAACAGGTGTTTCTGAAAGCTAGCCTTTAATCCTAGTTTTAGTTCTGTGATCATATTGAAGTCATATACTATTTTAAGACATAAGCTCGCTTTTTTAAAGTACATAATATGAATACAGTATTCTAAATGGACACAAATGTTTGAGACGTATGGTGAGAACTGACATACTATGATAATATAACTTCTAAAGAAGAGGAATAAAAACACTCTAGAGACAGGCTGCAAAGAATTAGAAGAAAAGAAAGTGACTTTTACTAACTGCAATAATTTGGTTGATTTAGCCAAAGTGCAAAGACCTAAATAAAAAAATAGCATAGATATTTGAAAATAGAAAAGAGAAAGGAAATTGCATTAAAAGGGCTTTTTAATGAATGAATGACTAGACAGCATTGGAATATTTTATACTACTTTATTGACAAAGGATTCAATCTCAATGATAATTTTAACAAAGATGGTACCAAGTCTGTGTAAATTGTTGTATTAAGAAATAAGACCATTATAAAAAATGATGACCCAGTCTTTCTCTAAAATTGCTCTAATAGAGGGCACCTGGGTGGCTCAGTTGGTTAAGCGACTGCCTTCGCCTCAGGTCATGATCCTGGAGTCCCAGGATCGAGTCCCGCATCGGGCTCCCTGCTCGGCAGGGAGCTTGCTTCTCCCTCTGCCCCTCCCCCCTCTCATGTGCTCTCTCTCATTCTCTCTCTCTGAAATAAATAAATAAAATCTTTAAAAAAATAAAATAAAATAAAATTGGTCTAATATAGTAAGGGAGATAAGATACATATGCATGAAAAACATATATTTTATTGTGAGCTAAATGAAAACATTATTAATGCAGATAGTAGATGCTAAGTTAACCTAAATGGAAATATAAACCACATATTTATAACATATGGTAGCAAAGTAGTTCAGGGGCACAGACAAAATGTGGTTTAATAATTCAACAGAACTAAAGCTGCGTATAAGATATGACTTACGTTGTTTTCTCATATACAAAAGTTTTTGTCTATAATTAGGTTTTTTAAATCTTTGATTTCATTAAACAATGCTTATGTCAAAATTTTCCATTTTAAAGACTCCCAACAGGGATGAACAAACAAAAACTGGATAGTTTCTTGTCTCTGGGGGAGATATCTTAGTTTGCAAATTGTCATAAACCTTACACCCCCTACATGAGCGTGGGTTAATTTAGCTGTTTGTTGCTATGTGAGGTTTTTCTAGGCAATGATACATATGCTCTAATTTATAGTTGGCTGAGATCTGTATAAAAAAAACCCTGAATCTGACATATTTTATTAGGAGGACTACATTTTGAAAGCAAGCATGAGAAGTGTGTATTCTGATCCACGTGGCAGAGAATATGTTTATTTTTCTGATTTTTCTTTTTTAAAAAAATGGAAAAAAAAGACTTTAAAACTTGGGAAGGAAATCAATAGAAAAATAAGGGACAGAACAATTGTCAGCTTGTATGTCACTACAATAATCAACTACTAACTGCAATCACACTATTTAAGAATGTCCTTTGAAAAACTGCGATTCAGATTATTTGCTTGCTTAATTTATTAAAGAATAAACCTTACTGGGGTGCAGGGCTGTTCTTGGCCTTGATCAGTTACAAATATTAACTCACCTAATCCTATTTAAAAAAACTTATGAGGTAAATTCTATTATTATTATCCACTTTTAATAGATGAGGAAACAGAGATTAAGACATTTGCCCAACTATTAAGTAACACAGTAAGTTGTAAAGCTGGGATTTGACCCTAGGCTTTCTAGATTGAAGATTTTTGATTCCTGTATCACAATGACACTTTTGTCAGTATCAGCTGGGTCAAATTCCTCTTGGAGCACTGAGCTGGGAAATTTTGTGTGTATTTGGGATGATGAGTTCACAGGCTTCCTAGATAATTAGAACAATTAGTGGGCTTCCTCTTTTGCTTGGTTGCTATGAGTTCAGAAGTAAGCTTTGTGTTCAACTGTGGCTTTTTCATCACCAGAATTTCTTGATACTTTTCCTTTCCCCTTTGCTTCATAGTTTCTTTCACGTTATATGTAGTCTTTCATCTTATTGTTCTTTGAATTTACAATGAGTTCAAATTCTTTTAGGAAGTATGAGGTGGATCAATCACTAATCAACTTCTACAATAACAATTGTAGCTTCTACAATAACTACAAATCAGTCTTGAACAGAACGCCTTCATATTCTCCAATTTATAAATCAAATAACTACAGGACACTAGACATGTCTACCATCAATCATTTAAAATAAGGTGTGGGTAAACTAAACTGAAAGGTCACCTGAAACCAGTGATCATAACTTCTTTTAATATTTAACAATAAATAGACACATTTTAATTAAATTTAGCCTTTTCAAAGAATTCACTCTTTCCTTCAGTAGAGCTAGAAGAACCATTGGTTACTAGGTTGTGACCAATTTTATATGCTGAAGGTGAGGATAATGGTGATCTCTTGACTTTATCCTAGATAAAATGATGCCATGCCCTTTCATCTTTCATCAAGGGCAGTTACATGGTAGAAAATGAAAGAGTATGATTTTAGATGACTTGCCTCTATTTAGCCTGAGTTTACCACTAACTAGCTGGTAACATTGAGAAGTCATTTAAATTCTATGGGTTGAATATTACATGATTAAAACACATCTTCATTATACAATTCCAACTCTCCGTCCAGCTGGACATTTTGATCGCTCTCTTGTATTCTTTCATTTCATATATGGAGAAACAAATATCAGAGAAATGAAGTGAATCAATCAGAGGAAAACAGTACAAAGGTCTCCTGACTTCTGGAATTTTATTAAGAAATCAAACATTGTAGGTACATACCATCTTTCTCCCTCTCAACCCAGAGGTAACTGCTGTTCTGAAAGTGGTATCTTTCTTCTCCAGTTTATTGTACTCTTACTACATCTATATCTATATCTATATCTATATATGTAAATAAGCAATACATAATCCAATTTTCAATGTTTAATGTAAGAAAATTCTTTTACTATTGACTTATTTCACCCAACATAATATTTTGGATTTTATCCATGTTGATATAAGTAGAGGTATATATAACTGCTATATAGTATTTTGATAAAGTGATAGACCTCAATTTGTTCATCTGTTTTCTTAACAGGGGCTTTCAACCTTTTTTGACCATGCAATCCATAAGGGGTGTATCCACATACATTTTATGTGGTGACCCAGTAGATAGATCTGTGTATCTGTGAAATCAAAGTTTACCTTTTTATTTACCCCTGTTGTATGTGATGTACTCTATTCTATTTCATTTTTTAAAAATACTGGTTATGACATGCTAAATAATAGCCCTCTATTGGGTTACAACCTGACATTTGAAAAACATTGTTCTAGAGGAATATTTTTCAAACTGCTACAATACTTCCAATACTCTGATATTTCTCTAGGATGGGGTGGGAAGCTAGGGGTAGTGGAGTAAGTGCTGCTTAGAATTTGTTCAAGCAAGGAATGAAATAACTAAGTAGGAATATATTAAGCTGATGCAACTAAATAGGAATATATTAAACCTGTAGATCGCTTAGGTACAGAAAACAAGTTTGTGAACCATGGTTTTAAGAAGTTAAGCTGAAGAGGCACCTGGGTGGCTCATTCATTAAGCACCTGGGAGGCTTAGTCGATAAGTGTCTGCCTTCAGTTCAGGTCATCCCAGAGTCCTGAGATTGAGCCCCGCATGGGGCTCCCTGCTCCGCGGGAAGCCTGCTTCTCCCTCTCCCACTCCCCCTGCTTGTGTTCCCTCTCTCGCTGTGTCTCTCTCTGTCAAATAAATGAATAAAATCTTAAAAAAAAAAAAGGCTGAATTATTATCATGAGGTAATTCTGAAAAACTACATAGATTTTTAAATAAATGATTCATATTTTAAATTGATGCTGCAAACTTACTACTTTAAGGATTCCTATGAACAGTCTATTCGTAAATTTGAATGAATATTTTTAGAAAGTGAATAAAAACCACTCATTTTAACTTAATTTAACTTTATTTGTCATGGTGAATGAAGAATGTCCATAACTCAGGGAAATGGCTTTATCTATATTTCCATAAGCTACATCAATAAGCTTTATGCCTCAGTTGCACTGCAGTATATTATTTGCAGACTTAAACACAAATGACTTCCTTGAATTACAGGTCTCCTATGAAGATATTGTAATGTGGATTTCTATGTTGAGTGGAAGTAGGACCATTTCTTTTACAAAAAAATCTTGAATTCCAATATGGTTACATGATATATTGGTCTTTTAAGGTGCATTTTAGCCTATGGCTGTGACTAGAGACATAAGAATATTTTGTTTTCAGCAAGATTGGCCATTACTATTTGGTTTTTGGCATTATTATCTGACTTAAGTACTCTACTCCTTTCATCATCAGCTCTCAGTATATAACGCTTAGCAAAATCTAATGACTTTGGTGAGTATACCAGTCTTCATAAGATCCAGAGGTCAGAAACTGTCTTGTTTTCTTACCCTGATTTTTGAGTAAGTAATGAAGTTGACCTGACAGAGAAAGCCAAATCTGCCAAAACTCCAAGGAAGGAGAACTGAAAATGTAAAAGCAAAGGGGAAGCAAGTGTTAGGAGGCTATCATCCCAATTAGGAGCCATTATATGGCCATGATCTGTAGCAATTTAGGCCTTGTGAGTCTTTCACCTTGGAATACAGTGCTACAATTTCTGGCCACAGTGTAAAGATATAAATGATGATAGGCATATTTAACCTCTGAAAGCATGGCTGTCAATCTGATTCCAGATCAAAGGAATCAGAAGGTTGATAAGGAAATTGAAATGGAAGATGGGAGCTCCAGGTGAGGCCAACTCATCTATTCCACACTCCAAGTCAACCAATAACTGCAGTCTCCTCTGATTCGTAGGTAGAACACTGTTCCTCCCCCTCCCAAACCTTTCTTACCATGGTGCCTGGAACTCCTTTCTCAAGCAAAACAAGCAAGAAATTCCATCCTATGTCCTCTCACTGATTTAAAAAAGATTTGTTTCATAAATGAAAGAGCTCTCCGTTGAAGCCATGACTCCCCTTTAAGGGAGGGTGAACACGTAATTTAACATAGAAACCAGAACACTTTTAAGAGTAAAAGAGGACACCACTAATAGTTATGTCAGGACCACGGGTATAAATTGGGACTGTTACTGACAAAACAGATGTTAAGGTCACCCTACCTACAGTCCTCTCAAAAGAAGGCCACCCATTTTCCTATAATTCACCTAACTCGGGGTTAGCAAAGAGGGTCAACATTCCCTATACAACCCAAACCATTTTTTCAGAATATTTACATTTCTGTATAAAACTGCAGTTACTCTGATGTCCCTTCTTCACTGCTACCTCTTCACTACTCTTCCTCTTTGCTGTTATTTATCAACCTTTTAGGGACTAGCTCTTCAAAGACTTCAGCACCTAGTTCTATATCTTCCTCTACCTCCAAGACCTAAGGTAATCTCCTGATTATCCTATCACTTTTCTGATAATCCAACCCCTAGAAGTCATGACTTCTCAATCTCCATTCTGGATCCTGGCATTTTTTTATTCAACAGAAATATCAAATTTCTGTTCAAAGTCCCATATACTTTCATATCTCTCACTCAGCATTCCCTTTTAGACAAGTTCTTCAGCCTCACTGGGACTCAAGGCCCCTATATCCCTCTACTTTTGATATTGGTCAGCACCTTATTAGTTGGTATCCTTTTCTATAAAGCTTACTCAATAGACCATTACTCTATTTCTTTTAATTAAACTCAACTTTTGGGATCCAGGGTCTTACAGCTCCCTACATGTTGAAATTTCTACACTGGGTCAATCCTGTGGTTCATATTTTCAAGATTATTATACCTGGTCTGTGAGCTCACCTATAAGTTATTACATCAATCATATCATGATTTGTTTGTGGTCACCAGCCTCAACTGGTTCCTCTATTCTGCCCATCAATCTCTCCATATACTTTTTCTAAGTTACCCTCTCTCATATTCTTCATAGCAAGTATTGCAAGCTTACTCACTTTTGTTAAACTTTCAATCCAGCCATTTTTCCCTTCAATCTCAGTAAATAACACTGACACCTTCTTCAAACCCTCCCCAACTTCCTATCACATCAACTAATAAACTTTGCAAGTACTCATCCTTTCTTGCTTCTCTTCCGTACAAGAGGTATAATTATTTCACTTGTGCTCTAGATCTTTTTTTTCTGTCCCTTTCAGGGACCTCCCTTCACCAATTTTCTTCTATCTCCAAGCTCTAACTTGCTATTGACACCTTCTGATCAGCATGCTGAAATCTTAAAAAACAAAACCTCCCTCGACCCCACATCCTACTCCAGCTCCTAGCCACTGTCTTTCTTTTTATAGCCAAACTCATCAAGATTATTGTTCTATACTCACAGCCTCTCTGTTTCCTCACACTCTCCTCAATGACTCCAATCTGTTTTCTGCTGTCATTCCTACAGGCAGCATTTTTTGCTGTTGGTCTCTTTCTTTCTTCTTCTTAGATCTACTGGTTTTCCTCTCAGATCTCTGAATGGTTCCTTTTAGGTAGCTTATCTCAAAAATGCTATTGTGCCTCATGAATCTCCTTAAGTAGCCTGGCTTGATTGAGGCTAAAGGATTCATTGAAGTTCTAAAACAGGCAGAAGGAGACCATAACATGAGATATTCTTGAGGATCAGGAGAGAAGTTTGGCCAGATGACAAGGGTCATGTGCATATGCAAAATGGAATAAACTTAGTGAGCTTCACTATCCAGGGTCTGGCCTTTAGCTTGTGGGGTTACAGAAATTCAAGTTTATAGGTGCACATAGGACAACTAAAATGTTTAAACTTATAAAACATGGCTGTATGAAACCTAGAAACATCATTTATACATAAAGGAAAACAATTGTTAAGTACACTTTCTCCACATAGGAAATGACATGGAAAGTGAAAATATCACGAAGTGGCTAATGTTGGATTTGGAATTGACCAAAGCATTCTGTGTATGAAAGACTGTCTAATGATATCAGGCCTGAGAGCCTGCAGTATCCACCTCTACATCAGGAATGAACTCTGAAAGCAATATTCCCAAAGACTTGGGAGAAGGGTACCCTCTCTCAGATATATTAGATTGTGAAGAAAGAGGATTCTTGTTTACCATTTAACAAGTCTTCTGTTTGGCATTTATTCTCGAACGTAAGTATCAGGAGATGTCCAATTATTTTTAAAAGAATATATTATGAATGGGGCACCTGGGTAGCTCAGTTGGTTAGGCATCTGCCTTCAGTTCAGGTCATGATCTCAGGGCCCTGGGATGGAGCCCCCATCTGGCTCTGTGCCCAGCGGGGAGTCTGCTTGTCCCTCTGTCCCTCCCCTCCACCCCCCCAACCCCCCCCCCCGCTCAGCTCTCTCTCTCGCTCAAATAAATAAATAAAATTGTAAAAAAAAAAAAGGAATACGTTATGAACATACCAGACCCCTTGTTCATTTCATATTTTGGCTATTTCAAGATGTTTTGGGAAGCTCTTCTGCCTTAGGACATGTTATTCAAAATGTCCTAAAACAAATTTCCCCCAAAGCCACCAACTAGCTTCCTTAATAAATAGTATCTCTGTATCAAATAAAAGTATGATTTCTTTTCTTTTTTGAAAAAAAAAAAAAAACCTGCTATGAAAGAACAAATATATAACTCCTATTACCTATGCAAAGTGGGGGAGAAAAAACTAATTAAAACAGTATAGTTTTATGTCTCTATTCCAGTATTCAATTTGTAAATTAAAACAGAGAAAAACCCTAATCTCACAGGCTTTGTTTAATGGATCCTAGCAAAATGTTCAAATTGACCTTTACTATAAACTGAGAGTTGCTCTCCACTAGAAAAAAAAAATCTGTTTCTTGAGATCAAAATGTCACTTAAGAATACCATAACCATTTAAAATCACAAAGTTCACTACACAAATTTAATCATTCATTCTTTGCACACATAGGTGAAGGAAGTCTACAAAAGGAAGGAATGTGAGGCTTATGTTTCTGGGAACAATGAATCAGAAGCAAACCCTTTTGAAACAAAAGTGCAAATATGCTTGATGACCCAGAATTTAAAGTTAAGATCTTGTCTATATCTCTTTGTCACCATTAATTGATACTCAATTCTTTATGGGGTGGTTATCTTTTAATTTACTCTCAGTTGTTCTCTCATGTCTTTGACTTGTTCAGAGGAGCTTGAGGAAGAAGGTGGATGGATACCTGCTGTTAAAGTATTAGACGTCAAATAGGTCATGTTTCACACAGATTGGCACTGGATTTGGTAGAGTTCTATGTTGATACCACATTTGAGTAAACTTCTAAGAATATCGTGGACATTTGGATTTTCTTCCAAGTAGTTCAATATTGGACAGTAGTTACCCAAAGGGTTGGAGTTAACTGCAGCAACAATTCTGTATGACTGATAAATATATCATGGTGGTTATTACTATGGGTTTTTAGAATTTAAGACATGCCTTTGAGTCCAGCTCTGACATTATGCTATCCTGAAAAAATAATGTATCCACACTTCAATTTTTTCATGTGAAAAATGGGGTTAATATTATCTCTTAAAGATGACTATAGGGGTTAAATGAGAATGCATGTAACATGCTTATAATGATGCTTAACATAAAGTAAATGCCTATAATGGTAATGAAGGTAACTAGCTAGTCCCACTGATACCACTACATTGAAATCAGTTGCATCATCAATCTCAAGTGCTGTAGATTCTGCGTAAGGATTTCTCAAAAATGATATATTTCAAAAACATAGTCTTCCAATGAGGCAGTTTCTGGAATATAGTTTATAGGACTTTTGATGTTATCCTTAGTCTATTAAGCGGGACTTTCCCAGGTGTCTAGTACCTCACCATGACGTCAAGTTTTAAATACCTTTTTGAAGCCTGAACATAGATGTTAGGGGGAGGGATACTGATAGGTGTTATTCTCATCTTCATATATCATGTCTTGAGACAGTTCAGAATGCCACACTAACCTCTATATTAAGCTAACCTTTCTCTAAACCACAAGTCATGAAAATTGGGGGAGGTGACATTTGACTTTACTACCTGTAAATGACCTTTCTTTGATTAATTTCCCTCCTCCAAACCACAGCCATTGTTATCAGGCAGGAAATGGCTCCCCATTTCTATCCGCGTGTGGCTTTGAATTCCCTAAATTGTCACCATCTGGCCATAAAAAGGGGGAAGGTTGAATCCCAGAACTCTTTCCTTCACTTTCTGTTGGTAATGTGTTCTTCTATTTTCTTCAGTCTATATAGGATTGTTTAAACATTTGATTAGACTCGGCTGTACTGCGAAATAATTTTGGTTTACAAAGAGTTGAGACTTCTCACAAAAACTGGACATGTAATTCCATGAGCTTTTCACAGGATTAAAAAACAAAACAAAACGGGATCACACTCCTATTGGCACTGGTTTAACTACCAAGTCTTTCCCTTGAGATGCAACCTGTCATCTGCTTTAGACTATGGATATCTCTAGCAGAATCTGACTGTTGGTATTATAGATCTTTAGACTAATATGCCCTAGTTTCACTTACCAATTCCAAAGTCAAATGATCATTTTTTGTTTTCTTTATCCCCAGAGGGTATTTATTATTTTGTATCTAAATTAACGCTCAGTAGACAATGTGTTCTCCTTATTATTATCCTTTTCATTTGTAAGTTGTGTCTTCAGAAAGTTGAATAGTCTTTTTCTTCTCTTGTGCTAACACTTTGTTGGAGAGTTCAATAACCTCATTATATTTTTTACGTTCATAAATTTTAGGGTGTTTTAGAAGAATGTTCTCCTCAATGCCTTTTAGAGTTGTTTTTGAGCAACAGCTATCTACACTTGGCCCAGCTCAAAGTTCCTTCACTTTTGCATTAATAGAATTCATTTCCTCAAATGCTGAACACATCTGCTTTTTAAAGCAACTATGATATATTCTGATGGCATCTTCAAAAATGTGTACTTTCATTTTTATTCAGAAACTTCTCCAGTTCTTACCCCCTTGGTCTAAGTTTAACTCCCACAATTTATAATTCTCATTTGGGATAGAGATAGCTTATCTTCTGCTCTACATCAAAATGTACTCTCTAGAAGAGATCTGATATTATTCTATCAAAGTGTGAATTTAAGTCACAATGTTACCTTTCTAGGGACATGGGTATTTGCACAAGAGCCTTATCTAATTGCAAAGTGACACTCTTTTAAGAATTGTTAAAAGAAACTACTGTTCAGGGTGGATGGAATGAGAAGTCCCTAACCATGTGGGACTTACATGCCACCCAAACAGACCCCAGATTATCAATGTACTCAGGGACTATGCCTTACTTATGAGCTGGATTTGGTATCTTAGAATGTTTTCTTTGAAATTATGGTTATATATCTGGCTTGCTTGCTTTTTCATAGTGCCAATCTAGGTCGACAGGAGAATATGAGACCATTGTTCCATATCCCGCTTAAAAGAGAACACCACTTCAAAGAGAACAACACCTGACAAAAATAAAACAAGCAGTTTTAAAACATTGTGCCTGTGTGCTTGTTAATTTTAACTTTTTCAGGGATCCAAGCTACTTTAGGGAACCTACTTTGGGTGATTATGTTCTATATCTGCACAACAAAGCTGTCTAAATAAAAATAATTACTATATAATTAATTTCCAAAAATTTCTCCTTTAATATTAGGGAAGTATTGCAATGTTTAGAATTGTCCCCTCTTGCCCTCTGCTAAAAACAAAAGTTAAAATCATGGAATGAATTCCTTGAACAAATTTTTGTTAAATTCACTTTTATTAAAATTTCTTTAAAGGGTACTAGGGCTTTTAAATCTAACACACATAAAATAAGCCATCCAAAGAAAACAAAATACTTCATAATGTACCTTTTAGCTACACTGCCTTTTAAAAATGTTCTTTTGCTAATTGCATTTAGTGACTACAGAAACAAATCTGTTGCATTCTTTGTTAGTCAACTTAGTTTATGAATGATCAGGCATTAACACGAAATAATTTATGAAACAGTGGTCACATAAATGCATTTTATTCGAAATTATATTTGATGTACAATTTTAACCACTCTTCCTCTTTACAAGTTATATTATTTAGCAAGGTATTCACATTCTTCATGTGGACATAGCCAGAGAGTTGACCTGTTAATGATGTTTGTTAACATTACTTACAAGCCAAGACTTCACCAAAATCTTTATGGAATTAGAATATATCTTTGTTATCCTACCCTTTTTGTCCCTTAAAAACAGTTTAACACACGAAGCTAGGTGAGTATGTGATTAGCTATTCATCCATTTAGTAAAAGTTTATTGAGTACCGACATGCCAAACACTGTGCTAGTTCTGAGAAAACAATTGTTAGCAGGACAGACATAAGACAAAGATGACATTCTAGTGGGGGAGACAGATTTTCTTTTAGAACTCAACCAATAAAAAAAATTTACAAATCGTATATTGAAAGAAATGTGCAAAGAGCTAAGATAAGGGTTGGTGCTGGGTTGGCACAGTTTCCGGTAGGATGGGACAGAAAGGATGAAAAAGAAGCAGCTGTTTGAAAAATGGTGGGTGTGGGTATGTTTTCTCCCCACCTCCTCACTAACTCCCCAAAGTGAATATTTATATGGTACTGCACTTCCCTAGTGATCCATTTTTATCCATAGTATAACCATATATGTACTTTTAAAATGTGTGTAGCGTAGTTACAGCAAAGGATGGAAATAAATACACCCTCTAACCACTATAAAAATACTGTAGAGAAAAATTGTGAACTCAGTGAATTACTACAGTTTATACAAAGGTTCCTTTCTACAAGAAAAATTGTGAGTCTCAGAGCCGGGATGATTCAACTGCAGAGGATGAAATAGAACCCCTGGTTTTAGTATGTAAACATAACCTTGACTTCTTTGGGGTGAGTTGGACATACCATGATCTGCAAATGAGAAAGAAACGTAAGATGTTAAAAACAGGAAAAATTTCCCAAAATGGTCTAATTCTCACAAGTGGTTATACGATCTTTGCCATTCTAAAATTTGGGAGCCATTGCCCTCTGCCTAAATCCCCCATTTTTGGCCACCAAATGTAGTGTCTGAATGCTTAGCCACTAGAGGGAGAGAGTGTGCCTCTGGTGATTCTGGAGCCAATGAAAGTAACTCATGAAAAGGATAGGCTTTCAAGGGAGCTAAATTAAGCTTCAACCAGCTACGGGTAAGGACTATTCCAACTCTGGTAGCTTTGGGAAATTTGAGGATGGTTCCTTAAGACTTCACAATGGATCCTCTTCTACTAATAATTAGACTGCTTAAACTATCCAGATATTTCATCTTAATTTTGAATATGTTTTAAATTCATCTTTTCCAAGGACCTCCATAACTTTTCAGATACTTAAACACAGGCTTAAATTTTAGGAAGGGCTTGTGGCAATTCAGGGAAGTTATGTTTCTCTTTATATATTGGGAATTTATACATAATGAACAACATTCCAATTTTCTAAGATAATTTAGGATTAAAATCTTTGCTATCTACTGGGATGATTAGAATGACTTGTGGAGTTCTAATTTCAGTCTTTTCCAAATATGACTTCAGGAAAATTAATTTTATTTAGATAATAGGCTTAAAAAAACACACAAAAATCTGCCTAATATATACCTCACAGGGGAGGAAAAAAATATATATATATAACTCACAGTAACTGCAATTTTTCTTAAAATTGTCATAAAGTTGTTGCTGACCTAAGCCCAAATGATTTGTTCTCCAATGAAAACTGATTAATCTTGTTCGCATTATGGCACCAACTTTCATTTTCCATAATTTAAAAACGAGCCTATTTGCACAATTGTTTAAAAAATACAATGCATGAAATAAACTCTTAAGAAGGAATTCATTATACAACTTAAATATAGTTACTATACAAGTCCCATGGTATCCATTATTCAGTTTATTAATGGGAATGAATTCCCTCCCCACCCCGAAATCTAATGAAAAGACATGGTCCAAAATTGTATAGACCTACAGACTAGTGTTTAAGATATAGTTGATGATTTTATTTTCAGTGTAGCATTTCTCTTTCCACAGCAGGAAAACACACACACACACACACACACACAAAACCAACCCAGAACTCAGCAACTATTTTTGGGATTCTTGAAAGGAGTAGGAGTACTATGCCTCCTCCTAACTCCTTCAGCATTGATTTTCTTCACAATCTGTGATACGGTTTCTCAAAAATGCTGTTTGGCAGTCCTGATAATTTCATGTGTTTTCAAACTTAAGCCACCCAGACTACACAGTTCAGTATTTTCAGCTCCTTTCATTTTCCCTTTCCCTTTAATTATAGAAGCCTCTATTCCCTCTTTTTGCAAATGTGGTTAAGTTAGATGCTAAATGATACTATTTTTTGGAGAAATATGCATTTGTTTTTTTTCATGACGATCCGCAGACGTTCTTCCCAAATAAAAAAAGCTGTGCGGTACCTGATGATACTGACGGCAACACTTCCCTCGTACCAACTTTTTGGACCCTCACCCGTTCCTCTGACTTTGGGGAATGCGGCACAAGCCCCGGGGAGCAAAAGCAAGTAAACACTCTGATTTTAAACCTGCACGGTAAAGCACTTCCAAAATAGTTGAGCTTCATCTCAGACCTGAATTTCCGTCTCAATTCATCGCGACTCGTGTCCCGGTCTCCCCGGTGCCGTTTTCTGAAACTGTACCGCACAGTTAATTGCGAAGCCCGAGGGGGTGGGTCCACGCGCACACCCCGGCTCCGGCCAGGACGCCGATGCCCGAGCTCCGCGGCGGGCGCTGAATCCTCGTCCCGCTCCCTTCGCCCGGCCTCGTCACAAACCCCAGTTTGAAAGAAAACTTCAAGCGGCCGAAATGAACCTCCCCTCACCGCTCCAATCCTTCCTTCCCAGCCGGCAGAAAACGTGAGGTTTACTACGACTGGGGGGCGAGCGGTTGGGGTCGCCGCGGCACTCTCGGAAGCAGGTTACCTGGTGCCCCGTTTGGGGGCGGGGTCCGCTGTCTGCGGGGCCGCAGGGCCGGGGGCGACGCGGCCGGGCGCGCGGGTGGGCGCGAGGGAGTGCGCGCGTCGCGGAGCCGCGGGGCCGCACTTGTCCTGTAATCGATTGCCGAGCGCGCCGAGCGGCCCAGAGCGCAGACACGCGCACACGCGCCCTCGCCAACCCGCGCGCACACGCGCGCGCGCGCACACACACACGCACAGGCATCCAGGCCCCGCACACACACACGCGCGCGCGCACGCACGTCCGCCTGCCCGCGCCCCGGGCCCCGCCGCCCGCCGCCGCCGCCAGCCCGCCCTCCGCCCGCGGGCGTCTGCGCGAGCCCGGCCGGCGGGGGAGATGTGCTCGGGCTCCGGCGGATCGGTTTCTCGGGGTTTGACCAGCTGTCCCGGGCTAACCCTGCTCCTCGCTGAAGATGGAGGAAGTAAAAACAGGATTACCCTTAGCTACAGATCCACTGCCTTAGTTTCCACCACCAACCGCAGTGCACAAACACACGTTAGGCACAGGAAAGAAAGAAAGAGAGAGGATACACTAACAGTAAACACAAACAAAAGGGTGATGGGATTATTTTACTGCATGCACTGCTGAGGTAAATCTCCGCTTGGCTTTTGCGTGGTGAAGAACAGCTCTTGTTTTATTTGTCTTCCGATTCATAGATTATATATAAATATGTGTATCTGATTTGCAAAGGGGGGAGTGTTTTCAAAGTTAAGTGTAATTATATAGCATCTCGTTTTGCACTGTGATGTGATCAAATGACTTGTTGCTGTTAACCAGTAATAATAATAATATAGATATTTTTCTCTGGGCGGGATGGATTGTGGTTATGATTAGGATAATGATTTCTGTAAAGGACGCTCAGGGAATCGGGTTGAAGATGATGTCCTCTGCCTTAATTTATCGTCCCCTCCTTGTAACGTGTTTCGGGATGTTAATCGATTAATCAGTTCTCATCTCTGTAGCTGTCACGGATTTTGACTTGTTTTGCTTTGTTTTAACTTGAATTCCAAGAAAGATTGGGTAGCTTGGAATAAATTGTAGCTGTCCTGGTAGAAGGTAATATCCAGATCCTGTTGGAATTTTTTAAAAAAGCAAAAAGCCTGGTATGACACATGTAAAAAGGTAGCAGTTAAATCACTTTGACAGGTTCTAGTATGGGCAAAAGAGATGGAATTAAGATTTAATTTTTTCCTTTCTTCTTTCTTTTTTTTTCTTTTCCTTTCTCTCTCTCTCTCTCTCTCTCTCTCTTTTTTTTTTTTTTTTGCCAAGGGCGAAAAACAGTCCTGTGAAGTTGGCCTAGGTTCCTCGCTGGTTTCTGCCTGACTGTCCCTCCCCTCTTACCCCGCCCCCCCCTTTTCTTTCAGTTTTCTTGTCTTAGCTTTTGGTCGATTCTTAAGGAACCGGTGGATCAAGTTTTTTCTCTTCTTGTTAATCGCATTGCTGTAGCACTGACTGACCTCTCTCTCTCTCCCTCTTTTTTTTTCCTCTTTCCTGAAAGTACGTGGTGCCATTCCTGAGTGACTTTTCCTACTAGACCATCCCAAAGGGACGAGGGGGAGGGGTGGGAGGAGGAGGAGGAGGAGGAGAGGGGGGTGTTCCTTCTCTCTCATTTCTTGGTTTTGTTTATCAGCCGATCTGTTTGCAGGATTTGGGCTCGGAATGACCCACCTGTAAAGTGGTTTTCCTTCCTCCTCGCCTTGAACTCTGCAGGGGGCTTGGCTTGGAGGGGGCAAGGGAGGGAAAGAGAGAAGGGGGAAACACAAAAAACTTCTTTCTTTCTCTCTCCGTTTATCTTCAGCCCGACATTGTCACCTCCTCTTTGAGGGGTTAGAAGAAGCTGAGATCTCCCGACAGAGCTGGAAATGGTGATGAATCTTTTTTAATCAAAGGACAATTTCTTTTGTATGTACATTTCGTTTCTCTTTCTCCTTTTCTTTTTCTTTCCTTCTCTGAGGGTTAATAACCATTTCATTGATGGGGCAGACTTCTTTCGCTTCTCCCTGACGTTTCTTTCTTTTTAATATGTGTGTGTTAAATGTGTACATTTTTAAAGAGATAAACTCATTTGTAAAATATCCGAAGAAACTGCTCCCCTTTTAAACTTTACGGATGCCTTTCTTGAAAGCCTTATGTAATCATAATTTGAAAGAATTTGATAACAGTACAGCAGGTTGAAATTTAAGTGCTATGTAGTGACTGAGTTGGGAATTTGATCTGATTATTCCATAAAGAAAGAAAGAAAAGTTTTTTTGGGGGGGGGGGTGGGGAGGGTGGTGGTGAAGAAGGGGAGGGGAGGGAGAAGGGAAGTGGTTTTGGAGTCAAGAAGTGAAGCTGCCTGTTTTCCAGTAAGTAATGGAGAAATTCCAGGAGCCAGGGCTAAATATACTTGGCGATCAATACAGAAATGGCTCATTGTGAATAATTTAGCTGCTGGTGCAGTGAGAGTTTTGAAACTAAAGGCAAAAAGGACCAGGGCCAAAGGAAAAAAAAAAAAAGTAAAAATCTCCTCAGGACATGTCAATTCTTTAAACTTTTTCCTTCAAAGAATATAGTCAGCTTATCGATCTTTTCATTATATGAAATCAAAGCTAGGGGGTGTCATCTCATACAATTTACTTTTGTTTCTGAGAATTAAGTTCTTGTTTTGTGTCATTGGTGCATGAAAATAATTCCCCAAACTTTAAAAAAGTGATCCCCTTCCTAGGAGCAAAAAGTTTATGAAATTTTCAAAATCAGAATGTATTAAGTTGGCTTGGCATTTGTATCCAGCCTTGGTCTGGCAGGAAATTAAGGTTACATTGAACAGGTGCTTACACAGAACTTAGTGTAGGCTAAAATGTCAATACAAGTCTGGGAGTAGGGTGACTGCTGCAGAGACCTTCGAGACACACTTGGGCACTAAATTTTTGTTTTGTTTTGTCTTCTTATGTTTGTTTGTCCTCCCCCCCCCCCCCCCCCCCCGCCCCATTAGAACATGATGAACCAACTTGCAACAATTGTGAATAGAGCTATCTGTATACCAGGGAAGTCCTCAAACTGCAGTGTGATTGTGGGAAGTAGTGAATGGTAAAATACTTAAATCCCAGTGAAAGCTGGCACATTTGAGGTGTACCCTCCCTATTTTTTTCTTGAAGTAAATTCTGATTAAGAGAGTTATTCCTTTCTCGCTATAGCCCATCTCACAGCACACTTATCTTTCCTATCCTATCTCCAGCAGGAATCAGATCATTTGCCGAAAGAGTTCAGTGACTTGCAAATGAGCACATACAGTACACTGTAGTATGTTTCTTGGGCCCAGGTTGCAGGAGCAGCAACATGGGCTAACCGCTTGGAGCTTCAAATAAGTTAAGCATTTAATGGAAGATACTGAAAGGAATCATTGTGTTAAGGGTATCATCTTTTGTATTGCAGCACTGCACTTTGACTATGGAAACAGAGGCTATTGATGGCTATATAACGTGTAAGTATTCATTTCCATTAATTTGTTATTGGTAATAAAATTACGTTTGTGTTACCTGTATTGTATTTTCTGAATTATGTTCTCATCAAGAATTCTATACTCTAATTTTGTTTGTTCACAATTTCACCTTTAAATGAGTTTGAGAAAATACTAGCACAGAAGCAAAACGAAGGAAATATAGGAATATACCTACTCTATTAATGATAGTATGTTCGTCAGTAGTAAGTGGCTTAGCAGATCAACACTTTTGCACTGGAGTTTTTTCGTTTACTTTACTCTAAGTTTAGAATAAGTCAGGTTACATATGTCTACCGATATGGCATGTACCAAATATTTACTACTCTGTAACCTAATTTTTCTGACACATAATGTGAAAGCTCCTTAAGTTGACCTTTTTTTTAGCCAACTTTCCTTTTAAACATCCAACTCTCTTGATAGTCAGCATTTTGGAAAATGCTCATTATAAATACTCTATGCTTGATGGTTAAATTAGATGTTAAAAGAAAACTTATTTTTTCAACAGAAAAACACTTTAGAAATAACTATTCCAATTGCCCTTATTTTACAGTTAAGATTATTGTGATAATCAAATTTTGTAATTTTTTTTTTGTGGGCTGGTCGTGGCTTATCATTTCATTCATTTGCTATATATTTCTAAATCATAGTTCCTTATAGTTTCTTTTACGGTAAAAAATGTATTACATTAAAATTTCAAGGCTATGCATGCCTCTGCACGTATGAAGCAAAGTTGGTAATTAGATTTTATGTGACAATGAACAGAGACCAAAAGATTTTATTTTGTGAAAGCAGGTGACAATGAGCTTTCACCTGAAAGGGAGCACTCCAGTATGGCAATTGACCTCACCTCAAGCACACCCAATGGACAGCACGCCTCACCAGGTCACATGACAAGCAGTAAGTCTTCATTTTATGACTTTTTTTTTCCTATTTCTCTAGCGACACACTTGAATTTGTTAGGTCTTTGGGGTCCTCTCACATTGTGGTGTAGCTGCTGCTATAGATTTTGCTAAAGAAAGAACAACACAGATTTATTCCCGTTCATTCTAGTATCATAAAACATGAGCCTGCTTACTAGTCTGACCTATCCCAAGGTGGCATTTGGGAGCTGGTGCTTACCTGTATCAGGTAAGAAATGTTAGACTTTGCTGGTTATTGTTTTGATTTGCCAGGTTTATGACTAGATTTGTTGTTGTTAGATAAAAGAGTATGGAAACAAGTCACTTCCAAAGGACTCGTCACAGGAAAAAAAATGAAATAATTTTATATTGCCTTGGTACAAAACTAATCCATCAGTGGTAGAATTGCAGTGTTACTTTTTTTTTTTTTTTTTTAACTATGTGCAAGTTTCTCCTCCAAAGTGTTGCAAGTGAAGTGTAATTGAAAATTTATGGACCCGATTTAAATCCATTTCTCTAACAAAGTGAAAGCGTTTTGTTTTAGACTGTCCAGAGAAGAACTGTGGAAATTAGGAAGGATGTTTTGAACTTGCAGGAATAGACAGGTTTTGGCTACTATTTTTGATAAAGAGTCATTCATTGATGTAGTAAACATTGTTTCTATGTAATAAAAGAGCAACTTACATGCTGTCCGTGACAGAAGACCAAGTACTTCATTAAGAATATGGTTTGTTTTCTCTTAATTATAATGTTTAGTTAGTAAGTGCAAATGCTGTGTTACTCTTCCTCAATGTAATTTGAAATCTTGTGTTTCCCTTATACTTTTGTATGTGTTATATTCTTGCGTAGAAAGGACATCTGACTTATATGGAAATATAACTTAATTTAAATGTCTTCTCTTTGGGTGATATGTGAAGGAAAGGCAATTTCTTTCCTTTTTTTAAACAAAGATTTAATAAGTAAAGGAAACTGAATCAGCTTCTAAACTATGAACATATTCTCAAGTTAATTCTGATTATCCAGAGAGAACAAATCTTCTTTCCAGTTCCCTCTTACAGTTCTCAAAACTTGAGCTTATTATAAAGCTACTAGCTTTGTAAATAGTAAAGACTTCTGAAGTATGAGCAAAAGTATATAAAGTATTATTGAATATATTTTGTAGTTCATTAACTTTAAGTGATTCTAGCTTTGACTTGAAATTTTGATTGAACTATATGAATTTTCTTATGTAAAAGTTTTCTTTTTATTAATGGGAAGTATTTCCCAGGAGATTTCATTCTGGAAGCAGTCGTTGAAATTCCTTTATCACATAGAAAGAAAAATTAATAGTGAGTGACTGAATGTGTATTAAATTTTAGTGTTAATCTTTTATGATGGATCTTGTAACATTAATTAATTTTTTGGCTAGTTGGCTGTAATTTGACAAAAGTTATACTACTTCTGCAGTGTAGGCAGTATAATTTTTATATTTTAACATTTAATGTTACTAGTTCCTTGATAGAATAGATTTTTATTTCTCTGATAATTTTTGTTTCATTTCCTAAAGGGTAAAGATAGATTGATAGGAAAATTTCTCTTAGCTTAATATTTAGTTATCGGCTTTGGAAACTTCAGAAACTTTGAATAATCATAGACTTTTAGCTATCATTCCCTAGCCATCACTAGGATATCAGCAGGAAAATGCTTGTTAAATGGCTCCTTTACTTGTGAATTTGATTCTGGTTTGCAAGTAGTCTTCAAAAAAGCAGTTCACCCATTTATTTTAAGTAAACATCGCAGAGTGTGGGCATGATCAATTTGAACAAATAAGAGCTGTGCTTTTCACATTTGAGCTTTTCTCACCCAACCAACAACAGTAAAATTATGTTTGGTAGAGTTTTGTTTTGTTTTGTTTTTCCCCCAAACTTACTAGCCTGTGGCAATTCCATGTTAATACGGTTTTTGGCTAAGCTGCATGTGTTTTCGTGTTCTTTTCCGAAGAGTTGCAGGTGAAATATTTGGCTCTCACTTCAGAGCTGTCTGTTGCATCCTTTATGTAGCCTCTCTTTACAGTATCTAGGTTACCCACTTCGGTGTTAGATGGAGAAGATACCCATTTTTCCTTTCTGTTAGATCTAGGAGAATATCAGCATTTTAGATTGCCCAAGCAAATAGTGCTAAAGAGGAACCCTTGTCTCTTAGAACAAGAGACCTAAAATTGGTCACTCAGATATTTCTCTGTAACTTGGAATTATTTGCTGGGGGGGGGGGGGCTGTCATATCACTTGTGTCTGAGATGATTGGTTTTCCTAAATCCATTTAAATGCATTGTTGAACTTGATCAAATGACAATAGCTTATTTATTTTCTGCGATTTTTTTTATATCTCCAAATACACTTCCTGAAGGGCTGTTGCGTCCAAAAACAGAATTGCAATTTTGATTGAAAGTATTCAAGCCAAAAGTAAATGGGAACACCTTTATGATAGAGTAAGATAGCCTCCAGGAGCAGCAAGGAGAGGACAGGACTGTATGTCTAAGAGGGAGAAAGTTATTTTAAAACAGTTTAGGAAAAAAATAAAGGAATTAAAACCTTTGATTTTTTTTTTTAATAAAAAAATAAATAAACATTTAAAAATGTTTTTTAAAATAAAAAACATCCTGGCAGTAAAGTATCAATAACCTGTGATAGCCCCCTTATTTTGGTTTTAGGAAAGGAGTCAGTTTTACCACAAGGTCCTAGTCATTTTTTTAGGTTATTTGATGACTATTCTCAGATGAAGGGTGTCTGTACAACTTGCTGCCAGCTATTGTATAAAAAATAATGACAGCAGCTATCATTATTTGACAGTGCTAGAAAAGAGCATCGGCGACTTGGGGGAGAAACTAAAAAGTGTTATAATGTCTGACAGCTTTTGGTTTTAAAATTTAGCATGTAAGGTAAAAATCTTAAAAAGTAAAGGGTAATGCCGATCTTAACATTTTACAGTAACTATTTCCTATGTTTTAGCATGAATTTTCGTAGAGAACTTTAGACTTTTTCTTATGGAATAAGATCTCTTTGATAAGAAGATGGGCATTGTTGCCTGAGATCATTACTCTACATCTTGAGTCTGCTGACAGTCTTCGGTGTCAGGGATGACAGCATATGCCTTGATGGCTACTGGAAATACACAGTGTTAAGTGATTTTAAAAATAGACTCTGGAAGTTAAGAATCTGAGACAGACAACTCAGACAGAACAATATAAAAATAATCCATATTGTATTTTGGCCCATCAGATGAGACTTACTTTAGGATGGTTCCTTCTGTTTCTAGGTTAGCTCAATTCCAGTTCTTGTGTGGTGGCTTCAGTATCAGTTTCAAACTGTTCTATCTATACATGCTGCTTACTATTTTAAGAAATTAAGGTTCAAAAATTCAAAATTAATCTTTATCTTCTTTTCTAATGCCAATGAGTAAATTTTCCTTGGAGATAGTTAATGGGATGAAGATACATTGTGACACAGATTTTGTTTCTATTACTTTAAAACTTTTTACATGGATCAACTTTGCAGTCAATACTATTTACCAGCCAGTTTGATGGCCAGGTGGCATGTATGGAATTGGAAGAAGTAGTAATTCTAGTTTTACAGGACTCTGACCAATAATCAGGTCAGGGAATCTAGTTTATTCTTTTCAGAGTGCTTCACATTCATTTTTTTTCCTTAGCGAGTTTCCATTTTTAGAGCATAGTGAAGCAGAAGTATATTATGATTTCCATTTTTCTTATGTAGAAATGGAGGTCTAAAGAAATCGGTTGGCATTTTAGGTCCCTTAACAGAAGGATGGAGTTGTCAGGATTGGGGCATAAAACTGTGATATTACTTTGTGGTTTAGTTAGATCACTTTAACTGATATGTCTCTATAATATCATTGTCTCAGGGTGCCTTTCATGTCCAATACTGACCCATGTGGTAGTGCAAAACTGTATTACAGAGGTAGAGGAGGGTTATTATGAGGGTGGAGTGATAGCAGATAATCTTGTTAAGCAGATGCTCTCATGCACTTTTAAAAATATCGTTTATATTATGGGACTCACCAGCCTTCTGAATTGTCTTCTGTAGCTTAGTTTGGCAGTCACCCTTGGTTGGATTTCCATGGGATACACCCTAATATAACACCAGATGGACTGATATAAAAACTCACTATGTTTTGAATTGTACTTAGGCTTATGTGTATACCCAACATACATTTAGTTTTTACTTATTGGAAAATTAAGAGAAAAGCTTGATTTGACTTCTTTACATCTATCAAAGATAAGTGTCATGGTTATGAACCAAAAGGAAAAAAAAAAAAGAAACTACAAAGGAAGTATGTATGTGCAGGAATTAACAGCAGAATTGCTCTATAGTTTTCTTTGCCCCTCATTTCCCCCTCCTGGCATTTTTAGAGTAAGAATAAAGGCCTGTCTTCAACAAACAAGGCAACTTACTGTTGTAGAGTGTTATCCTTATTGCCTCTGTCTTTATCCAAATCTGTCTTTCCCACTGGAAGTACATTGTTTTTTAATGTAACGTGATTGGTTAGGTTCTTTTGGGAGTCTTCCTTCAAGCTGTAATGAATTGAGATCTCTGGGTCCCATGCTTTTTTCTCCTAACTTTAAATATTGATATATTTTGATCTTGTGATGTTCTGAAAGATCAATAGCAGGGCCACAGTCATAAAATTGGTAGAATGTGTTGTTTTTCTTTGATTTTTTTTTCCCTTTATATCTGTTTAGGTCAAATATATTTATTGATCTGATAATATTTTCCTTTTGGAATTAATCAAGACTCAGAATATCTATGCTTTGAAAGAAGTAAGGAGTAGGAGTATTTAGGAACTATATATTCCTTATTATAAATGTTTAATCAGCCCTGGAGTGAGAAAAGGATGGGGGACATGATTTATTGAGCATGTATAGGAAATCCAGCACTATGCTAGTTGCATCCGTATTATTTCTTTTTTTTTTTTTTTACTACTTCTATTTTTGTTTTTAAAGATTTTATTTATTTATTTGAGAGAGAGAGAATGAGAGACAGAGAGCATGAGAGGGAGGAGGGTCAGAGGGAGAAGCGGACTCCCTGCCGAGCAGGGAGCCCGATGCAGGACTTGATCCTGGGACTCCAGGATCATGGCCTGAGCTGAAGGCAGTCGCCTAACCAACTGAGCCACCCAGGCGCCCCGCATCCATATTATTTCACTTAGTCTCCATAATAGCTCTGTGAGGGAAGTAGTTATTCCATTTTTTTTAAAGATTTTATTTATTTATTGACTTATTCATTCATTCATTCATTTATTTTATTTTAGAGAGAGAAGGGGAGCGCAAGAGAGTGGGGAGAGGAACAGAGGGAGAGGGAGATAGAGAACCCCAAGCGGACTCCAAGCTGAGCATGGAGTCCATACTCCATTTTATAATACAGAAAACTGAGGCACAGAAGCAACAGAGAGTAAGTGGTTAAAAGGATCGGCTTTGGAGTTATACATGCCTGTGTTAGAATTCCTGCTTTGCCATCAACTTGCTGTGTGACCTTAGGCATGTTACTTCATGTCTCTGAGCTCCAGTTTCCTTATCTGTAGAATAGGGATAAGCTATACCTACTTCAGTGGACTGCTGTGAGGTTTAAATGAAGTAATGTACACAAAATACTTAGCACAGTTCCTGGTGCTTGCTTAGATCCAATAAAGAATCACTGCTGCTGACCCTCAGAGCAGCCAAGTCACTTTATCATCGATCAGTGACTCATAATAAAAAGAGTTTGTTTTCAAATCCATTTCTGTTTGAAATTCAGGTCTTTTGCTCTTTCCTTTTTACTATGTGGAACAGAGATAGGGATTTCTAATAATTTAAAGTAAAAATTAAAGAAAAGCCTTTCTGTTATTTAACACCTATGAAGATTTTGGTTAACAAAGAAGTAGAATTTGTCTATATGTTAGAAATTCTTTTATTGGGTTTCAGTGTTCCTGAGTGTACTTTTGTGTTTTTGGTTGTATGTAAAGAAAATCATTGCTTACCTTTGGTGCTCCGAAGATACCACTCGTTAAGAATGGTAAAAGAAAAAGTTCCCTTTATAGATAAACCTATTCATATCTATAATCAATTCTTTCTTAGAAGGTCTGCATCTAAAATTTCATCTCACTTGATGCTTCTGGTAGTACCATAAATTCTTACTTGATGATAGCTAATCACATTGTAGGCCTGATTGTTGCTAATTGTACATTTTGGGGTAATTTATTTGTTTTAAATTTGAAGTAAGCATAACATATATAATTATCACTTCTAGCTGTTTGCCATGTTGCTGTATCATTTTAATTGATTAATTCAGCAAATTTATGGGCTACCTTTAATGTGTCAGGCACTGCAAGGCAAATCCAAAGGTGAATAGTACACCATCCTCCAGGAGCTCATGCTCTAGTTTGAAAGACATTTAAGCAGGGCATTATACTATGGTATGTTTAGTGTTCTGATTATTATGGGGAGTGAACAGTGGTACTAGTTCAGGAAATCTTCCTAGAGGGAGAGGCTGCTTGAGCTGAAACTTACTGAAGGAATAGGATTTAGGAGAGAAGTGGAAGGCTTTTTCAGTATAAAGGATGCATCCATAATGGGAGCTGGGACATAACATATGTTCTGTGGAATAAAAGCAGGTTGGTATTTCTAGAGTGTGAGGTTGGTGCCTAGGATTTGAGTCCAGAGATGACTCTGGACCGTTTAGTCAGGGCAAGATAATGGAATATCTCGTATAGGAGAAAACTTGGATTTCATTTTCAAGGAAGCCAAGGGATTTAACAAAGCAGATGACTTCTGTCTTTTGATGGTCATGGGATCACACTGGCTGTACTGTGGGGGAAAAGGATTGTGGATGGGAACCTGTCTAGAGGCAGGAGTATTTTTAACAGCTACTACAATGGTTGAGTGAGAAGTTGTGAGAGCTAGTGGTAGTGGGGACAAAAAAGGAAGAGAAGGATTTGGGAAATATTTCATAGCTCAAAGTGGATAGGACTTGGATAGTAGGGTTAAGGAGAAAAGGAAGTTCATGATGATGATCCCTAGATTATTGGATAAAATGGCAGTAGGTTCCATCAGGGAGGATAGGAAATATTGGAGAGGTTTCTAGGAAAAGATTTACTTTGGCTTGATTCTGGATCCAGAGAGTTTGGATCACCTGTAGGATATGGGAGAAGATAGCAATCAGGCTTATGGACAGATTAGACTAGAGTGTGAATTTTCCTAATTAGTGAAATCTTATTTTTTTTTTAAAGATTTTTTATTTATTTATTTGAGAGAGAGAATGAGACAGAGAGAGAGAGCATGGGAGGGGGGAGGGTCAGAGGGAGAAGCAGACTCCCTGCTGAGCAGGGAGCCCGATGTGGGACTCGATCCAGGGACTCCAGGATCATGACCTGAGCCGAAGGCAGTCGCTTAACCAACTGAACCACCCAGGCGCCCTAGTGAAATCTTATTAGGTAGGTTGTGATTTGGTTACTTTGCTACTGTCTTTAACAATAGTTTAGTATTTCTAAAAAATTCTTCCATAAGTAAGTCCCAGCATTTGATCAGTGACTTTATTTTCCTTGTTACCTGATTAAATCAAAATTCTGTATTGAAATGCATGAGTACAGGTTTTAGTGACCTCCCTCTGCTTAATGGAGTCCTTTTATGCTAGTCTCAGAAGTTGGATTAGTTGATATGATTGACTTACCGAATTTTGAACAAAATATACCAGCCCTTCTCTTTAACTTTTTGTGGCATATTTAATATCTTAACTTTTATGGTTATTTATTTTAAAAAAACATAAAGCTAATGTCTACCGTATGCTCCAGTGATTCTACTATAATGATTTGTCTTTACACCTATTTCTTTATAAATACATAATTTAAAATATATGAGGAATGATTTGTTTATTTGAGAGAGAGAGAAGGAGAGACAGTGAGAGAGCGGGAGGAGAAGTAGGAGCCAGCTCCCTGCAGAGCAGGGAGCCCGATGCGGCTCGATCCCAGGACCCTGGGATCATGACCTGAGCTGAAGGCAGGCACTTAACGACTGAGCCACCCGGGTGCCCCAAGGAATGATTTGTTATTTACATGCTGGCCAGTTCTGCCACATTAATAGCCAAGATACTTAATACTTTTGTCCAGAGCTTTTTTGAAAACTTTAGGATAAATATACATACATGATATATATTATTTGAAAATGATTTAGTCCCCACTTAATTTTTTTTAAAGTTAATAATATTGTACCTGTTGGGGTAAAATTACCTAGAGTGTGATATAGTATGATTTAAAAAACATCCTAATTAATATATTTATTAATTTCAAAATACCTCTTTCAGAGCTCCATCTTAAAAACGTATAAGTGCTGATTACCCAAGACACCATAGAATTCCAAATGAATGTTAATGATAGAAATACTTCCTCTGAGATTTCCTGTATATGGAGATTCAGAACTCTCTAGAGAGGTATTTTTCATCTTTCAATCATTGATCCAGTAAACATTTATTAAGGAGTTACTTTGTGTGATGCATTGCTGATGCTGGGGCACAAAAAATATGTTCGGGTTTTTGTAGAGAGAGATGTTGTCTTTCAGGGTCCAAATGAATCCATATATTATTTGAGATATTAATCTATTACATTTAGAAGCAAAAAGGTGTGGAACACTTACCATGAAATGAATAATTGCTTCTCACCTTTTACCACCAAGAGGTGTTCAAAAGTGTATAAATTTGAAGATGTACAATGAAACAGAGAGAAAAATGCAACAAGCTTCTAAGATAGCTTCCCAAAGGATAACATTTCCCCAAGAAAATTTTTTATAGGGGCGCCTGGTTGGCTCAGTCAGTTAATCAGTTAAGTGTCTGCCTTCGGCCCAGGTCATGTCCTGGGATGGAGCCCCACGTCCCGTTCCCTGCTCAGCGAGGAGTCTCCTTCTCCCTCTCCCTCTGCTGCTCCCCCTGCTTGTGCTCTCTCTCTTTCAGATAATTAAATAAAATCTTTTTAAAAATTAAAAAAAAATTTTTATAACGTAGGATTTGGCCATAAGCCTTGCAAGTTCTGAAACTTGATTAGCAACACACTTAGAGCGGATCCATATCTCATATCTCAGGATTGACTTACATTAAACAAGTTTACAAATTGGTATTTAAAATCAGAAGGCCAATTTATGTCTATACCTTGATTAAAAATAAAACAGGGTCGCCTGGGTGGCTCAGTCGTTAAGCATCTGCCTTCGGCTCAGGTCATGATCCCGGGGTCCTGGGATCGAGCCCCGCATCGGGCTCCCTGCTCCGCGGGAAGCCTGCTTCTCCCTCTCCCACTCCCCCTGCTTGTGTTCCCTCTCTCGCTGTCTCTCTGTCTCTGTCAAATAAATAAATCTTAATAAGTAAGTAAGTAAGTAAGTAAGTAAATAAATAAATAAATAAATAAAAACAAAAAACCCCAACCAACTAATAGAGAATCTGGATCACTCCAGTTGGCTTGAGATCATTTTGGGTGATCAGCAAAGGTCACTTGGTGAGCAAAGGATCTGAACAAAAGGAGTTCGTTATATAATTCAAATGTTTAGTGGCATCACACTAAGAAAGCTTAATATATTCAGCATCACAATAGAGATAGCATTGCCATTTGTATCATTATGGTTAAGTCCTTTGTCTAATTCCTTCTCCCCTGAATGGACATGGATTTAGATTCCTTAGATATATGTGCAGCCAAAATACTTCTGGGAGTCATTTTTTTTTCCCTTGGAGGTTAAATCCTACAGATTCAGTCTTTAACTTATATTAATACATACAATCAGGTTACAGCCAATTTTCCTGGCCTAGGATCGACTCATTTTCTTTAGTGTTATTTTACATTCCTGCTTTAGATTTGTTAATTGTTGATTTTATAACCTAACCCTATCAACCTTGTAATGCCTATAAGGATACGCCAACTACTGTTACCATAAGAAATGGTATTCAAAGAAATGTTGGTAGGTGATAGGGTTAGCAATTTAAGAGGTCTTAAAATCAGTTTGAAATGAAGATGGGAAATAGCACTGGTGCCCAAGAAAATACCTTAAGTTAGCTGGGAATCTAGAAGTGCTCCTCGTTATAGACCAAGAGGAACAAACACTACATCAGTTTCATGAAATCATTGAAGTAGTCTGACGATAGCAAATGAGATTTTATAGAAGATTATAGTATTTTAGTTTAGTTTTTTTTTTTTTTTAAGATTTTTATTTATTTGTCAGAGAGAGAGAGCACAAGCAGGAGGAGCAGCAGAGGGAGAGGGAGAAGCAGGCTCCTCACTGAGCAAGGAGCCCGATGTGGGACTCGATCCCAGGACCCTGAGATCATGACCTGAGCCAAAGGCAGACGCTTAACGACTGAGCCACCCAGGCGTCCCAGTATTTTAGTTTAGTTAATAAAGAAGGTCATTTTAATTACTGAATGTGAATTTAAGAATATTTGTGGGGGCACCTGGGTGGCTCAGTTGGTTAAGCATCCAACTCTTGATTTTGGCTCAGGTCATGATCTCAGGGTCATGAGATTGAGCCCTACCTTGGGCTCGGACTCTGCACTGGCTTAAGATTCTCTCTTTCCCTCTCCCTGCCCCCATCCCATACAGCTTTATTTTGGGGCCACACATTGATTACAAAGAGGCTAATCAGGAGATTTTCCAGATGTGAATCTTTGAGGAAAAAGACTATGCCCTATCTATCTCTTCAGCGCCTAGTAATTATTTGTTGAATTAAGGAAATATGATTGTATTGCATGTATGTATTTAAATAAGGTGTTTCCGACCTATTTGAGGAAATTTGAAAACTTAAGTTTTTAGATATTGAAATAATTCTGAAATCCTAACTTACTTGTGATTTTCTCTGTTTGGGTATGTGTTGTTTTTAACCATGCCTCACTCTAAAAAAGATTTTGTAATTTTCAAATCACCCCCAAAAGATGATTTCTGAGATCCTAAACAGGTTTTAAGTTTTCTGATTTTCTATACAGTCATGTTCAGTGGAATCAAGTGAATGTCAGTGTTTCCATGAATATTTTGTGGTCACTATCATCATCTTCGTTACTATTATCTTTAGGTAGCACATTTAGAATTTACAGATTGAATTCCACATACTTATAATTTTGAAATCAGTTCTCTATCACCTATTTAAAACTAATTTTAGTAGCATGTACAAAATGAAATGCTTCAATTAACTTTTCTTATGCACTCCAGATATTTTGAGGAGCATATAATTAATCAGTGTAAAGTCACATTCTAATAAATTAACATTCTGGGTGTCTACACCTTTGACATTTTTGTCATTGCTCTCTTATTATCATGGAAGTTATAGTTCTTATTACACCTGCCTGTGTCAACTCTACTTTCTTCTTACTAAGATATCAGTATGCAGGGCTTGGTCATATTTTGAAGTGCTAAGGTGCTACATTGCTCTACTTCCATTGAATTAACTTTAAGAATTTCTGGTTGAGTTCTAAAGAGGTGTCATTTCTTCTACAACTATATGAAATATTTTCTGTCATGGTCATTTTCTTTTTTTTTTAAAGATTTTATTTATTTATTTGAGAGAGAGAGAATGAGAGACAGAGAGCACATGAGAGGGGGGAGGGTCAGAGGGAGAAGCAGACCCCCTGCTGAGCAAGGAGCCCGATGCAGGACTCGATCCCAGGACTCCATCCCAGGACTCGATCCCAGGACTCCAGGATCATGACCTGAGCCAAAGGCAGTCGCTTAACCAACTGAGCCACCCAGGCGCCCTGTCATGGTCATTTTCATAAAGATCCTTGTTGTTTAAAAAATAAACATTGTAACAAGTAATATGTAGTCATTTTTAGGTATTGCTTTAAAAGTCAAACACTTGAAAAACACGGATTCTAATATAGTGTTTTGAAATATGAAATGAATTCTATTGTAGTGCTGAATGTTCACAAAATATTTGAAAGCAGTAATAGATTTTGTTTGGACATAACTGAAAACTAGAAAAAGAAAGATATTTTCTGTGAGTCTGCTGTTTTTAAATTCTCAAAATATGAATTACACACCACCATCTGTCTGAACTATGACACATTAATGACCTAATGACAGTTTTTGGATTCAGTTTTTTGGAAACAAAAACAAAAAAGAAACACCCTTCTGTCCCCCCCAAGGAAAAAAACCCCACAATTTGAAGTGAATTCGTTTTACAAAATTATTATTCTAGTAAGGCTATTTGCATAAAATTTTTGATGAATTTGTGTAGCTTTAGTTGGTCTCACAGTTTGAGTACAATAGCTGGAAACAAATTTGAAGAGAGTATTTTTTCAGCAAATCAGAGAAGCTTCAGTTAACTAAACAATTGCTTTCATACAACTGTATGTACAAGAAAGTGCCATATGTCTTTTAAAAACATATGTGCCCTGTGTGCGCACTTGTGTATGTGCATATGTGTGAATGCAAAGAATAAGGAATACGAAAGAAATATCACACTGTTGATAGAGTTCATGTTGGAGTATGGGAGGATAAACAGAACATTTTATCATTTATCCCAAATAGTTCTGTACTGTTTGGATCTTTCCCAAAAGGTCTTTTACTTGTGTAATTCAAAACAAAACAAAACAAAACAAAACACCCTAATTCAGTCAGATGTCTTCTCAAAAAAATAAAGTCTGAAGCTTTTCTGTAAAAGAGCTAGTCATAGCTCTGATCTCATGGGTTTATCCTTGAAATTTCAGTGATATTATAGAGTCATGAAAATGGATTACTGCCATTAATGATAAATACTGAAGCCAGGGGTATTCTGGTATACAAATGGTGTCTATAGACTCTTTAAATATTATTTTAGATTTAGTCTGGATAGAGGGTATTAACTGCTATAATACAGTGGAATTAATTGCTCTAATAAAGTGCATTTTTTTTATGAGTGATATTCATTCATAGCAGGAGATGCTGTAAATAGTGTTCATATCAGTGTACTTCTGGCAGTGGTAAGGAGACATAGCATTATGATACCAAAATAAATCTGAGGAGAGTGAGTTAAAGCTTGTACCCTGTATATGATAATCAAGATTACTTTAAAAAGTGCTTTAGTCTCTTTTTCATGTTCATCAATTTAAAACTCCACTGAGTGTTGCTAATGTTTACATTAAATCTTTTAAGGATATACTGTTTTTAGCAAGACAACTGTGGTTTGTTGCTAATGGGAGTAGGACCTGTGAAAATAACTTGAGGCATATGAATGGGAAGAGCAGAGGTGTGAAGTGTAAGGGAACACAAAAGAGAGCTAGTTCAAGAAGAAAGAAAATAAAAATGGTGAATGCAGGAGTGAGGGGCAAGGCACAGAACCCACTAGAGTTCCTAGATCCACCAGAGAGGAATAGGGCAAATGAAAAAAAGGATCTTTCCCTCCTTTTTGCTTCTTTCAGAAAGTATAAAGATCTGAATTTATAAGCTAATTAAAGAAGCCACATGTTTGAATGATGAGGGATGTGGCAATAAGATTAGAATGGTTTCTGGTGATAAATACTGAGATTCAGTAGAAAGAAGTTTACTTCTTCACATATCTGAAAGCCAGAGAGTAGACGATGGGGGTGGACTAGTTAGAAGAACTGGAGTACTACGGGTTTCATCTAGAAAGATGGGCCGATGGGAGCAGTATAGAGGTTGGTAGAACCTAGAATAGATTGCTTGCTGTCATAAACAGGGGCATTACTGATGGCCCCACTTTGTACTAATCTATTCCTTTTCTCTTTTGCAAAAGTGACTGTGTAATATACTGTGTGTGAGAGATACCTTAACTGGTTGTATTTCTGAATTATCACCAATGCAGTAAACTTTGGTCTTGTCCCTCAGCTGCCTTTTTACTTCACTTCAGTGGGAAAGGGATTAGGGAGTTAGGGAAAGCTATAGTCCTGACAGAAACAGTAAGAACTTTCTCTGCTCTTTCTTCCTTCCTTTCTTTCTTTCTCTTTCTTCCTTCCTTCTTTCCTTCCTTCCTTCCTTCCTTCCTTCCTTCCTTCCTTCCTTCCTTCCTTCCTTCCTTCCTTCCTTCCTTCCTTTCTTTCTTTCTTTCTTTCTTTCTTTCTTTCTTTCTTTCTTTTTCCTCTTGGGAGGTGGCAATGAAGAAGGAACTTGATACTGAGCAGATGAGATGGGGTTTTGCATCCAGTTTTTGTTCTCTGATCTGTTGTTTTTCCATTTTCCCCCTGAAGTAACTAAGACACAAGCACTGAGTGTTTTAAAAGACTTTCTTAAGATCATACTCTGTCAGAGATTTAGAATTCCCAGGTTGGCTTTTACCCACTGGAACACTCTTCTAAAATTAACCTTGTGATAATACTGCAGTAAAAATTTATCAGACATGAGATGAAGTTTACATGTGTATTATGGTTGAATGAAAGGTTTGCTAAGCCCATAAATAATAAAAACAAGATCAGGGTATATGTTTAAATTGCTTAAGAAAACAAACTGTTTTTAAGCCTATTATTTAAGCCTAAGTAACATTTTATTTTTAAGACACTTTACGCTATTTGAAATACTTTCACATCTAACATACAAAGTGCTCATTAAAAGTTGAGCTTAAATATTTATTTAAGCAGTCCCTGAGGACTTTATTCTTCCTGGCAGTACTTAAGCATTTTATTTGTCGCTAGAAAATAATAAGCATATATTTTTTTAAAAATTACAGGATTGAATAAATTTTCCCCTTCCCCTTCCTCCATAGTATAAAAAAGTGAGCTCTGGTATTATATGTCAAATCTGTGACCCCCTAGCCGGATAGTTCATCTCTTAGCATCTCAGTTTGTAAAACAGGGACATTAATATCTGCCTTGTCAGAGGAGTGGTGAGCTTTGGAAAGAATATACATAAAGTCTCCAGAATGGTGACTGGCACGTGGTAAGTAAACCAGAATGGTAGCTATTATTTTATTGTTAGATAAAAAGAGTATAAGACAAAACTTGAATCAAGTAACTGAGAAATAGATCCCACAAACATGTTATATAAATAGTCTTCTAGGAAGGACATGCTGTGAGACTGCTTTTAATCAACAATTGTAGTAATAGTAAAAAAAAAAAAAAGGAGTGAAAAGCATTGCCAATAAAACACAAGATATCTGCATCATTGACTAGATATTTTTGTTCTTCATCTGTCTGAGTGCTGTCAGATAGTCCTTGTTTGAAAAGAAATGTGTGTGCAGATATGAGGCAATTATTAATTCTGTTGTATTCAAATCAATTACTAAAGAAATGAAACTAAAATTACCTAATTAAAGCGAATCACAAATAAACCTGCTCTGTTTGTGAGGGATATAATTGAAATGGTAATTATCCAGTAGTAATGCATTTCATTTGAGGATGGCAGTTCGGAAGGTGTGTTCATGGCAGGACTTGACTGGAGGGTGTGTCTCCCTCTTGACCTGGCCCAGAGTGATCTTTTAGCAGGGACTTGTTCACTTGTTTACTAGATGTGTTGGTGAATTCCCAATATGGTTCTGCAATTTCGTGAATTCCATACTCATGGTGCCGTATGTCCTACGTCAGAATACATTGCTCTGTTGTATATCTGGAATTCTAAACTATGTATCAGACCCTGGTAATGTCCATTTTTTTCCCCTTTTATCCTGTGAGCAATCAAGGAGAAAAGTAGATATTCTTTTTAAAAGATTTTATAGCGGAATATGTATAAACAGACTACTCATAGGTCATTTGGTTAAAAGGTGCAAAAATCTTTGTAAATCCCAATGAGATCATTTAAAGATACACAATTTGCTTTTCATGTCCAAGTTTAACTTTTCTTGGGTCAGGGTTACTATTAGCATGGTGACAGTGCAATCACTCTTTCAAACCAAATGACCCTTTTTATCCAGGAGTAATTTCTTCTTTAAAAACAAGGAAGGCTTTATCACTTCCTATCTTGTTTTACCACGACTCCCTTACTTGTGTTCATCTTATCTCCCCTGTGTGACTGGAATCTCCTTGAGGGTAGGGGAAATGACATAATTTCTGCAGCCCGAGGATAGCAGACAGAGATGAACAGGCTTGGATTTATATTGGCTATGTTGTGTATTAGCCTTCACTTCCTCATTTGTAAATAAGGGAAAGTTGGGGGGTGCCTGGGTGGCTCAGTCATTAAGCCCAGGTCATGATTCCAGGTCCTGGGATCGAGCCCCGCATCGGGCTCCCTGCTCGGCAGGAAGCCTGCTTCTCCCTCTCCCACTCCCCCTGCTTGTATTCCCTCTCTCGCTGTGTCTCTCTCTGTCAAATAAATAAATAAAATCTTAAAATAAATAAATAAATAAGGGAAAGTTGGTGCTTGTCTCTTGGGGTTGTTGTGAGGATTTAATAAAATAACTTTAGCTAAAGCTCCTGTCATACTGCCTAACACATTTCAAGAAGTAATTCAAGAAATATTAGTTACTCTTTTCTATAGAAGTTAGCACAGTGCCTTATACATAGTAGTCTCTCAACTAAGAAAGTTGCCTGTTAATTTTTAAATACATTATGAGGTTAATATGTGTTGCTTATCTGACTGGATACATCAGAGACATATCTCAGTTGTTCCTGTAAGTTATTATTCAGATTGACCCTTACAGGATTGGTCACTTCAGCAATGTGTGTGCTGTGGATACAAGAGGCGAAATCACCCAGCTAGTCTTTTTACTCACAAAGCAGTTTCAGGGCGCCTGGGTGGCTCAGTCGGTTAAGCGGCTGCCTTCAGCTCAGGTCATGATCCTGGAGTCCCGGGATCGAGTCCCACATCGGGCTCCCTGCTCAGCGGGGGGTCTGCTTCTCCCTCTGACCCTCCCCTCTCTCATGCTCTCTGTCTCATTCTCTCTCTCAAATAAATAAATAAAATCTTTAAAAAACAAAAAACAAAGCAGTTTTAAAATAAATGGTCTAAAGTTAGCACTAGCTTAGACTCTTTTTTTCTTAACACACATTCAGGTAGATACTGCAGTATACAATACTGCAGAATACTACATCGGACTAAAAGTTTCAAGTACTTAGAAGTTTCACATGGCTTCATAAAAATACATCTTTTCAGGCCAATGTCACTCTCTCTAGAATATAGAGAGGTTTTATAAAAGACTTTAAAAGATATATATAATTGAAATTCAGTCCGAGACACTTTGGTTATTTGTTGGCATTATTTAGAAAGTCTATAGTTTTAAAGTTATTATTGCTGTTATTATTTTGAAGATTTCTAATCTTCGTGATCTAAGTAAGATATTCCAAATCATAAGCATGCCCATTTATTAGACACATGTGAAAATGGGATATCATATTGCTGTTGTTTCAATGAACTCTTATCCAGTAGCTCAGTCCCAAAGATCATTTAAAAACTTACAAATCAAATGACTCTTCCTTAAAACTGTACACAGTTCTGCTTATGCTAGATTGTGAGGCCAGACTTCAATTTTCTTAGTGCAACTGTGTTAATTATCACCTTTGTTGATGATGATCAGAACAGTACCTAGGATCAGTTACACAACCTTTACAAAAGCTTTTTTTTTTTTTTTTTTTTCCAGTTTTTATCTGAATCCTTTCATGAAATCCTGTTTAAATGTGTCCAGGTAATTTTAGATGAGCCGAGGTTATCTAGTTTCGCCAACATTTGTTAGTAATCATTCCTATAGCTACAAGAATTAAGGCAGTATATTTAATAGCTTGGAGAATACTAAGTCTTCTCCTTATTTACATTGTAAAATATCTTATCTTTTTATTACTTCTCTACCTTTGAGTTTTCTTTTTTTTTAAAGTTACAACAAAATTGTGTATTATTTGGAAGCTTGTGAAATGTAGTTCTCTTTACATAAGGTTCTGTAAATTAAGCCCATTATATTTAACTGGCACGTATAGGAAAACAATGTACTTAATCCTAGCTAAAATGAAAAGTGCTTGTATTCATACAGTAGCAATTTAATGATAACAGGTTATCTGCATTTTTATGCTGAAAAGGAACCCTTGGTGGTAATCAATCTGTGATTTTCTATTTGCCATTTTTTTTCTCTTTGTTTTGTGAGTGGTTGGATTTGAATTGCTGTAAAACATTTTTAGCTGCTAGCAAGTTTGTTTTTAATCAGTTAATGAGCATTGTTACCTACTTGGGTGGCTCTTCAGGATGGTGGCAAACTTCACTCCTCCAAATGCTTCCTTTTCAAGTGTGGAGTTCATGGATATTTTGGATGTTTATATATTTTCAGTATCATGTATCTGGATGGGTACAACGCTGATAATTGATGCCTGTTAATTGTGTTTATCACTTTATAATAAACGTTTTATTGTTTTAAAATGCTCTCATACTTTGAATTTTGTGTTTTTTTTTTTTTAAAGATTTTATTTATTTATTTTAGAGAGAGAGAATGAGAGACAGAGAGCATGAGAGGGAGGAGGGTCAGAGGCAGAAGCAGACTCCCTGCCGAGCAGGGAGCCCGATGCGGGACTCGATCCCGGGACTCCAGGATCATGACCTGAGCCGAAGGCAGTCGCTTAACCAACTGAGCCACCCAAGGCGCCCTGAATTTTGTGTTTTTACTTCTCTGCTGCCTATGAGACCTTGGGCTTAGAAATTAGTATTTATTTCCAAGTTTCTACTTTTATCATGTGTTTTGATTTTCTAGGTTACTGGCTATTGAATTAAAGGAAATGATCCAGTTAGTTGAAATAAAAAAGCTAGAAGTTTTTGGTAGAAATGTGAGAAGTCTATACTGCCTCTAAGAGAAAGATAGAGAAGGAATGGCTTCATTAGAAGGGTCATAATCAGTGGCTGCCAATTACTTAGTGAACAGGAGACATCTGGTGCTCACCTTCATCTATTAGCAGCCCTTATGTCTCCATCTGCAGGTCCTCCTCTCTCAGTTTATTTCTTTGGATACTGATGATGCTTTGACTTTCAAGTCTGTATTTGGTATTGTTCCTTTTCTAAAACTCAAAGTCCAGTGCCTCAGAAAACATTGGCTCCACATCTAAGATACATCCTGAATGTGCATAATTCTCACCATGTTCACTTCGACGACTTTGCTCTGAGCTACCATCATTTCCCAATTCCCTAAGCCTGAAATACTGCAGAAACTTTTATCTGGCCTTCCTGCTTCCATTCTTTCTCCTCTGTTCCCCTTAATCTACCAAATAGGCAGAACTGGACTTTCTAAAACCTAAATCAGATTATAACAATCCATTGCTTCAAATACAGAAGTTTTCTATTGAAAGCAGAATAAAATTAAAATTCCTTCCCAGAAGTCTACAAGATTCTAAAGGTTGTGGCCCCTGCCTCCATCTCTGAGCCCCTCTTCTTCATTCACTAAACCTTCAAAATACCTTCTGTTTTTCTTCTTGGACATGGCAAATTCGTTCCTTTGAGGGTCTTTGTACTTACTCTTCTTTTTGTTTGGAATACTCTTCCTTCATAACTTTGCATGAAAGCCTCCTTCTTTTCTTCTCTCAGTTCAACTGTTGCCTCCTTGGAAAGGCTTTTCCTGAGCACCCCAGGTAAATAAGCCCCTCACAGGCATTCTATGACATTATTGTCTTTGCTATATTTACTAGTCTCTGAAATTATCTAATTTATTTATTTGTCTATTCTCCCAACACATACTTGAGGAGCATTTGTATAGGTTATTCACATAGCCAGAGTAGAGTCAGGAACAGAGTAGATGACATATGTGGGCTCAAAGGCCAACTGAATTCCTATCTGTTGCCTTCCATAAATAGAATTCTGTGTGTGTGTGTGGGTGTGCACACACACACCTGTATAGTAAACACAGTATTTTATATTGCGATATCCATTCTAAAGCCTGTATTTTAGAAATCTGTATATTTAGGCCCATGGTCACCTGGGGAGAGAATAGTAGAACAATGATTTAAAACCTTGTCTTCTGGCTTTTGGCTTGGTGTTCCTTGCCTTACATAAGACATTCATTTCTTCTTTTTATTCATTTGTTTATTTACTCCATTTAAAGCAAATATTGAGTAACTGTCTGCCTTGGAACATAGCAGTCCCTGTGGGTGTAGCTGTTCTTGTATTTTGAGGTGAGATCCAGTGGAAGTGGTTAAGAGTACTGACTTTCAAGTTACATAGACTTGGGTTTGACTCCTGGCTCTGCTTCTTACTTTAAAGTTAAGCCTTAGGAATTGCTGATATTTGATTGTTTTTCAACTGTGTGATCTTGGGAATATTCCTTGGATTTTTACATTCACTTCCCTCAGCTACAAATAATAGGTTTTAAGATTTTACCTTAAGAAGTTAAACCTTTCATAAGGTTTTAAGAAATAAATGCAATACCTTACATAAAGCATTTAGCTAATTTTCTGGCACAATTAACTGTTACTGTTTGTAGATTGTAAATATTTCATTATGGTTTTTATACTTATCAGACATGGTTCCTAAGATACTAGTTGAGGAATGTCAACTCAGACTCAAGTTATTTCTTGCCTTGTAGAGAATATGTTTATTTTTCTGACCTGATTGTTACAATATTTATTATTTATTTATTTTAGACAGAGAGAGCATGAGCACACATGAGTGGGGAGAGGGACAGAGGGAGAAGGAGAGAGAGAATCTTAAGCAGACTCCCCACTAAGCCCAGAGCCCAATACGGGGCTCCATCTCACAACCCCAAGATCATGACCTGAGCTGAAATCAACAGTCAGGTCCTTAACCCACTGAGCCACCCAGGTACCCCTTGATTGTTATAGCATTTAGAATACTTTCCATTAAACAACCAAAAAGTTTGACATGTAAATTTCACTGTTTCACAAATCAATTGTGGTGTTTCATAAATGTATTTTATAATGGCAACTTTATTTAGCTTTTCTATTTGATTTTATATTATACTTAATAGTATTTTAATTATTATGGTTGATTATCATGGTGATTTAATAGTCTCTGAGTACTTAAGAAAGGGAATGCTTTAAAAAAACAATCAAATCTCATTTCTTTAGTTCCTAGGATGCTTTGGAAATACATTTTTGTTGTTGTTGTTAATTGAATGAAAGAATCACGTTATAATTTTTTAGAAAATAAAATTGATATATCTACCCAAAAGTTCTGATGATAGATTAGAATCTAAAGAGAAAATGGAAACAAGTATATTATTGAGTCCAAATTACCTTTATTTGGATTGGATTAACTGCCTTCGTTCTATGGCTGTATGTGCATAATATAGATCAATAAGGTGTTCAGAATGGGATTAACTATCTGGAAGGAAATGGTGTTATCTAAACCCTACAGCTGGAAAATATGAGAATTAGAAACTTGATTAATAATGGATCACATCATTATCCAATGATTAAAGACTGCTGGGTGGAACTGACATATTGGGGTTTTCTTTTTGGAAAATAATATCTTAATTGTAGTGGTGTTCCACTTGGCATTTAGTAAAAATGCAATTCACTGAGAACACATTTAGGGTTTAGAAAGAGACCTAACCTCTGTAGCTTAGTGGTTTAGTGCCTCTGATGCAGAGTTGGGGAGAGGTTTAAAATTAGGATATAAAATCAGAACAGCATGACTTTAGCTAATGTACTGTTTGTCCTTGACCCCTTCTCTGCAACTTGCTAGTAATGGTAGGTCTTTGACAAGTGTAACTGCCTTATGCCCATTTTATTTACAGTTTTCATAGCTAATGAATAATAAGAAAAAAAAAAAGTCCACCAGGACCTGATTGTTTACCTCTCTAATAGCAATTTACAGATGGTACATACTGTGACTGTTACAAACTATGTCCTATAATAGCATTTGATGTAAGTAGCTGCTCACCATTCTGTATTGTGGTTAGAGCAGGAGAAATAGAAAATTGGTCATTTCCCGGCAGATAGCAATGAGTTTCAATTCAGTCAGAATGCTGTATGCACTGTGATAGGTTTATAATTATTACCCAAAGATTGATGGTTTTTTGGTGAGTGTAAATTTGTGCAGCCGTAATCCATTAAGAAATCAATAATCATTCCATTCTGATGTGTAGTTCCTACTCACTGTTATAAATGTATACCCAGAGCTGAAACCACTCCCCGCCTTTTTTTGAAATTATAGTTGACACTATTGGAAATGAGGGCATTATTATAATATTTTTTTCTTCAATCAGATTCCTTTTTCTTTGCTTGTGTTCTCTTGCCCCATATGGCATCCTAATGAAAGGCTGTATATTTTCTTAACATTAAAAAAAATTATTTAGACCTCTTTACTGTTTCTGTCTTCATCTTTTACTTAGTTGTTTAATGGCAAATTATTTATATGTTTAAAGTACCTCAGTGTTTCTTTCTGTAATGTGAAGGTCATTTATTACCAAATCTATGTGATCAGGAAAGTGGTAGGTTCTTCCTTTTAAAATAAATTTTAACCTTGAAGCTATGATATTCTCATAAAAACCAAGTTTAACATTTATTAACTTGCACCTGCTAAGCAGTGTGCTAGATGCTATTGGGGGAAGGAAGGATTGGGACAACATTGACCCTGCTATCCGAAGAGCATATATTTAGAGAAAGAGAGACTCAAATCAGCATAAATAACATAAGGATGTGAAGAAAGAAGAAAAGTGGTGGAGGAAATGTCAGCTCTGAAACCATCCATTATGTAAGTTCCGAACTGGAACTTTGGTGTTAGGGTATGATAGTGCTGGGGATGATAGGGTGTGGGTAGTGAGCTTCATCCCACAGGGGATGTGGCCAGTATTACAAAATTCTGCCATGGTCTGGGGCTGAAGAGTAGTCTACATAAAGATTCTAAAGAAAAGTGATATAGGAACAGAGTGTAAAATTAAAACAGTGGAGAAAGATATAAAATGAAAAGTAAAGGCCCTACTGCCTCGGTAATCCCAGTCCTCAACTTCTGAATTGTCTCTCCATAATTTTTTTGTGTATTCATTTTAGCATGTCCAGTATAGTGGTAGTTCGGCTGTAATATAGATCACCATGTCTCTATGTATTTTTTCATTTAGTACAAGTAGGATTACACTGTGCCTACTGATTTATGGCTTGACTTTTCATTTAGGGGTTTCTTTCTTTATATCAACACTTTGTTCTTGAGTGCATGTAATTCTATTAGACACTGAGGATACACTGTGATTTATTTAGCTAGTCCTTCACTGATGAACATTTAGTTTGTTTCTAGGTTTTTGCTCTTACATACACAGTGTTACTATGAATATCCTTGTCCATGCATTTACCTTTACATACATCTTTAGGATAATTTGGCTGTAGATTTGCTAATGTCAAAAAATCTGTGCAGTGATCATCTTTGTGGACAAAGTATGGTCAAATTGCCTTTTGAAAAGGTTACCAGTTCACACTACAAGTAACTTGTGAGTCTCTGTTTTGTCATCTTTGACAACATGGAATTTTATCGATTTTGGTTAATCTGATGGGGGAAAATAGTATGTACGGATATTTGACATTTCTTAGTTATGCTTACATAAGCATTATTTCATATGTTTGTTGGTGGGGATATCTGTGTCTAATTTTTGTCCCCGAGGCTCATTTCTGTTTTAGCATGCAGGAGAAATTATAATTAAAAGCTCTATTAAGAACTTTGAGAAAGGAAGAGAAAAGGTTTTATTTTGGGGTCCATGTTTTGAGGCAGATTTGATGGAAGAATGCCTATCATTTGATGTTAAGTAAAAACTTCAGAATGTTGAATACTCTATAGCAGAAGATGTAGCTTTTGTTTCACTGGTTGGTTCATCTTGGCAAATCACATAAGTAATCCGTCCAAGGTATTTGTTATAGCACTTCAGTAAAGTTCAGAGGTTAAGGAAATTTTGTTATATGATGAAACCTGGCTATCCATGTAACAGCAATTATTTTGGGAGGAAAGAGTGTGTATCTAACAAGTAGAAGTAGGAAACAGTCAACAAAACTAAAAGGCAATCTATGGAATGGGAGAAGTTACTTGCAAATGACATATCTGATAAAGGGTTAGTATCCGAAATATATAAAGAAATTATAAAATTGAACACCCAAAAAACAAATAATCCAGTTAAAAAATGGGCAGAAGACATGGATAGACATTTTTCCAAAGAAGACATACAGATGGCCAACAGACATGTGAAAAGATGCTCAACATCTTTTGTCATCAGGGAAATACAAATCAAAAGTACAATGAGATATTACCTCACACCAGTCAGAATGGCTAAAATTAACAACACAGGAAACAACAGGTGTTGGTGAGGATGTAGAGAAAGGGGAACCCTCTTAACACTGTTGGTGGGAATGCAAACTGGTGCAGTCACTCTGAAAAACAGTGTGGATGTTCCTCAAAAAGTTAAAAATAGAATTACCCTGGGACGCTTGTGTGGCTCAGTTGTTAGGCATCTGCCTTCGACTTGGGTCATGATCCCATAGTCCTGGGATCGAGCCCCACATCGGGCTCCCTGCTCAGCCGGAAGCCTCCTTCTCCCTCTCCCATTCCCCTGCTTGTGTTCCCTCTCTCACTGTGTCTCTCTCTGTCAAATAAATAAATAAAATCTTTAAAAAAAATAGAATTACCCTATGATCCAGCAGTTGCACTACTAGGTATTTACCCAGAGGATACAAAAATACTAATTCAAAGGAATACTTGCACCTTGATGGTTATAGCAGCATTATTAACAATAGCCAAATTATGGAAAGAACCCAAATGTCCATCAACTGAAGAATGGATAAAGAAGTGGCACTCACACACATACACAATGGAATATTACTCAGCCATCAAAAAGAATGAAATCTTGTCATTTGCAATGGCGTAGATGGAATTAGAGAGTATGATGCTAAGCAAAATAAGTTAGAGAAACACAAATACCATATGATTTCACTCATGTGGAATTTAAGAAACAAAACAAATGAACATGGATAGGGGTGTGGGGGGAGAAGAGAGGCAAACCAAGAAACAGATTCTTTTTTTTTTTTTTTAAGATTTTATTTATTTATTTGACAGACACAGCGAGAGAGGGAACACAAGCAGGGGAAGTGGGAGAGGGAGAAGCAGACTTCCCGCAGAGCAGGGAGCCCGATGCGGGGCTCAATCCCAGGACCCTGGGATCACAACCCAAGCCAAAGGCAGACGCCTAACGACTGAGCCACCCAGGCGCCCCCAAGAAACAGATTCTTAACTACAGAGAACAAACTGATGGTTACCAGAGGGGAGGTGGACGGGGGCGTGGGTTAAATAGGTGTTGGATTTAAGGAATACACTTGTGATGAGCACCGGATGTTGTATGTAAGTGATTAACACTAAATTCTAAACCTTAAACTAATATTGCACTGTAAAAACTTAGAGAAAAAAATAAAAAGTAGAAGTAGCAAGCAAAGAATACAGAAATAAAAAGGTATTACTTAAAAATTGTTTGATTAATTACATTTAAGGTGCTAGGTAAGTAGGTATAAGCATATAAGAAGCTACCTGTGTAGGACCCAATTTCTCCTTCTTTCCTGTTTCAAGACTGGTGGAGATCTCTGAGCCTTTCAGTCAATAAGCAGTTTGAATTGCCTGGAAACTCTCAGGCCAAGTCTAATCTTGAAAAATACTGGAGTCTAGTCCTCTTTTTGTTTTCTTGTACACTTTTCTGGAAACTACTGGGTTTAGACTTGCCCTGTGTTTTACTCACATGGGAAACTGAAATATACTGAGAGCTGAGAAGATTTATTGCATGACAAATATGTTTTTCATGAGCAATTTTATATCCAACTGTGTTTTCTAGTTTTGTAGCTCCTACTCTGTCCTAAGAACTAGATTGTTGTGGCCTGCTAAAGAATATGCTAGACGTCACCAGGACCTGGGTTTGTTCTTTAACTCAAAGAGAATATTAAGGGAGAGCAAACTTGTACCTCTTTCCCTTTCTCTCTTCCCTAGAGTGGTGGTGTGAGGACATAGCTGATTGAACCTCTGCCTTTTGCCTACAAATCACATTTAAAAATAGCAGGCTTCCAAGTTTTCTTCTGGGGCTACTTTGTGTGTGTGTGTGTGTTTGTGTATGTCTGTGTGTGTGTGTGTGTGTGTGTGTAGTGTGTACCCATGTCATTCATCTCACCGCTGAAAATAACCCTGATGAATCAAACACTTACTTGGAAGTGACCCCAGAGGTCATTTAGAACAACTTCCTAAACAAAGCAAGAATATCCTTGACAGCGTGCATGACAGGTGGTCTCTGGGATTTTGTTTAACTCCTTCCAGTGCTAAAGGAAGGAAGCTCACTGTTGCATTGTTGATCGGCTCTAATTCTTAGAAAGTTCTTCCTTACATTGAGTTCTCATCTGCCTCTCTGGAATGTCACTGCTTTTTACTAAGACACAAACTAAAGATCTAAAGAGAATTTTAGATGCTTTGTTCTATATTAGTGCTTATAGGCTAGCTTTTCATATAGGTTTTTAGAGGTTTGCATTGGCCCTTATATTTAAAAGACTATCATGATTTCTTCTGAGGAATAATGCCACAGGGGTAATACTTAACATATATGCCCTGTCTTTCCATCTTCGCCCAAACAGCCACAAGTAAACCGTCTAAGTATGGTTAAATAAACAAAAAAACAAAACAAAAATCCCTGGTGTTATTTTCAGTAATTTCCATCTTAATGTTACTTTTAGTTATTTACCCTTAAATGACTTTTTTTTCTTTAAAGATTTTATTTATTTATTTGGCTATATTTGGCAGAGAGAGACAGTGAGAGTAGGAACACAAGCAGGAGGAGTGGGAAAGGGAGAAGCAGGCTTCCCGCAGAGAAGGGAGCCCGATGCGGGGCTCCATCCCAGGACCCTGGGATCATGACCTGAGCCAAAGGCAGATGCTTAACGACTGAGCCACCCAGGCACCCCCACCCCCTTAAATGACTTTTAAGTCTTTTATTTGACAGTTCAAATTAAATTATAGTTGATAGTTTGCCAGAAAACTACGTGTTTTCAAGACAGACATCCACTGATTAGGTTTCCATTTCAGATGGAATGCAAAATTTTGGCTTTGTGCATAGATGTTTTAGTAGTTACTATGTTATTCTAAATCTTAATGCTTTGAGATTTAAAAATGGGACTTAGAAGTGAAAAGGCATATAGGGAAATGTTACAAAATTCATATAAAGGAAATAGGCTCATCTTTCAGGGATTCATTTAGCTTAGGATGTGGAAACTTAACAAAATTTTTCAGCTGAAATTTGTTAGGAAAGATTCCTAGGTGAAAAAGATAATATGAAGTCCCCTGACAGGGGTTTTAGGCATCCCCATTTGTTCCTTTGAGGACATTAGCAATATTTGAATTGGCTTATGACTTTGTATTTCTCCCTTGCCTGAGTGACAGTTCTGCTGTGCCTTTATTGGATTTACTGTTGTAATTGGATATGGAATTACAAAATATTACAGTTGGATATGGAATTACAATATATGCTTCCGTGCCGGGAAGCATATATTTTGATATGTGTACCTTAACAATCTAAATTGTTAGGATGGTGACTCACTCTGATTTAACAGGGAAATTAGCTGGCCTTGTCTTTGTGTGAATATTTGGGTAGGAGTTGACCCTAACTCCAGAGATGTACCAGTGTTCCAGATCACTTGTGGCAAAATATAGCCATGTGGAGGGTGGGAATTTCTCTTGCTGAAACAGGCTAGGTTTTGTCAGACCTGTCTTTGCTTTATTTTGGAGAATTATCTAATTAGGGCATTCACTGGCTGAGAAATGATTGGCTGTGCATTTAGGATATGTGTTGGCCCATTTAATCATGTCACTGTACTACCATTGGAGTGTCATGGCAAGGGACATTATGAAATCCTTGGGGAAGAATAATCCTTATAACCAAATTATTTTAAAAATAAAAAATAAATAAATAAAACAGTTATGTTATAGAGCCCTGTTTCTCAAACTTGCTTGATCCTAATAATCATCTGGTTTGCCTGTAAAAATGGAGTCCCACACCTCACCATAGGCATACTGAGTCCAAATCTTCAAGGAAGGAACCTGTGATACTGATGATGAGGCAAGTTTAGGAAACTATCCAATAGCACAAATGTAGGGAATTGGAAAGGACTGCACTGGGAAAGAAGGTAGTGATTGCTCCAAGGAGCCAAGGAATTACAGCTTGTTATCACCAGACTCTACAACATTCCTTACTTTGCAATGCTAGTATAGGGCTATGACTGAGCTGTATTTTTAGGGTTTGCAGGAGGTGAGAGAAAGAGGTTGCTCTTTTCAAGAAAAAACTAATAATGTAAAGATATGTTGTTTTATTGTAATAGGCAAAAGATCTTTATTCTTTTTCTCTGCCTGCCTTCGGTCATTTTCCTTTTTCTTGGCCTTCCGGTGAATTTTGTTTGGGACATTTTATAAAACTATATGCAACATTTTCACACTGGGTTTGATGAGATTGAGGATTTTTTTCCTCTTCATTTCTTTCTCAGTTGTATTCCTTCAGCCTGTTTACGAAACATAGATACACGTTCCTGTTTCAGGCAGGGAGTTTGTGCATCTGTTAACACTTCAGATATAATCAGTTTAGATTTCAACAGCTGATGAGTACTCAGTTCTAACCAAACTGAGAAGGAACTCTGAAGAACGGTAACAAATATTATTCTTAGTTGTCTGTACAAAATGTAATAATGACCATTTTAAAGCCATCCTGTGGTTACACAAGGTTTGTGCTATTGCACTTGGGTGCACCTCATTGAAGCTGTCACAACACTTGGTGACCAGTCCGCTAAGAGCAATTATTGCAAAAGTAATCACAAAGATGTCTTAGTGTCGTTTTACTTATCTACTCTGGCTGTTAGAAAAAATACTAGTGAAATTCCAGAAACATCCTGTGTGATCTGCTAAACGGTTTCATGGGAGTTCCAGCTTCCACACTGAGTTACTACTGAAAGCAAGAAATACAGCTAATGGTATCAGTGTGGCACCCAAGTATGGTTTGTCTAAGATGGGAAGCCATATCCCTACAAGCTGGAGCCAAAAGGAGAGAAGAGACGCATGTTCTAAATGCACTTGTGCAAACACTTACCTGGCTGACCTTATATTTCTTTAGTAGTCTGGAGAAACAGACTAGAAATAGAATTGGAGGACGTAATAGAATTGATAAAAATAACAGAATGGGTAGAAATAAAATCAGAAAGCATAAAACTGATTTACAGAAGAGATCCTGTAGTGTTTTTATGCATATGAATCAATTAGTATTTACTGGATACTTGATTTATGAAAATATTGTGTATAGGACAGAGAAGAAAAATGCATTCTTCCTTTATTTTTTTTTTAAAGATTTTATTTATTTATTTGAGAGAGAGAATGAGATAGAGAGAGAGAGCATGAGGGGGGAGGGTCAGAGGGAGAAGCAGACTCCCTGCTGACAGCAGGGAGCCCGATGCGGGACTTGATCCTGGGACTCCAGGATCATGACCTGAGCCGAAGGCAGTCGCTTAACCAACTGAGCCACCCAGGCGCCCCATGCATTCTTCCTTTAAAGAGAATGAAATTTAGTAGAAATTGTAAATAAATAAAAAGTTAAATACCAGTTGAACATTTCAGACATGAGTTCGAGATATTCAGGCAAGCATAACAGAGTTTCCCAATTATATCCATATAATTAAGGCGGAGGATGTACCGATTTCTTAGGAAGAATTGGAGGTTGTCTCTCTTCTGGTTATATTTGTAGAATTAATCATCTTCTTTCTGCAGTCTTGTCACCTATTTGTATAATACAGATCATTCCTCTTCCTAAAAACCTTCATGACTGCCCATCCCTTTGGGGAGCTACAAAGAGCTAATAAGCTATATCTAGTATTTTATACTACTTCCTTCATTAAACCACACAATCTTTTTATCTTCATCTCCTGAAATTCCCTTTCACATACCCCATGCTTCAACCACAGACCCTTCCAGGTCTTGAACATAGCAAGTTCTTTCATATTACCATTTTTTGCATAAACCCTTCCCTTTTCCTTGAATTTCTGTCTCCTTTTCTCCACCAGGCAAACTCCTAATCCTTAAAGAGCAAATGTTACTGCTTCTTTAAAACTTTAGCTACTTCCCCATATTCCTGTAGTATATATACATATATCTCCACGATAGCATTTACCACATTCTATGGTTGCTTGTCTTCTGTTTCTCCCATTTCAGACTGAGCTCTTCCAGGGCAGAGACTGTGCCTTATTTACCTCTATACCTGTAATATTGCCCATATACGTGGCATAGAGTAGGTACACCCTTCCCCAGTATTTTGTGAACAAACCAACGGAGAGTGAATGGGCTTTCATGAAGTGGATGGGAATGGGGCTGTCTTTGACGAAAGGCAGGTGGAGGTGGCTCCCTTAGCTGAGGGGAAAAAAGGTCAAACAGTAAAGGCCAGTTTTCATCTGCCCATATATGAACAGGTTGCAGTAAGGATTCATACAGGACGGTCACCTCTGAACCCAGAGCTCTAGAGATAGTCATGCACTCGGCACTCAAGGCTATTCAGGTCTTGCTTCACGCTTCTTCTTGTCATATGGAGCTAGCCAAGATGGGTCCATCTGTAGCTGGGCTGCATGGTAGGCTGGAGTATTAATTAGCAAAATTCGAATGGACTTCCTTTTATGTGTCATTTGTAACATGTACACTCTTTCTTCTTTGTCCTTCTCATATTTCTTTTCTCCCACACTTGCATCTATCCTGTTTGTGCTGGCTCATAATTTTAGACTTCTGTTGAAACTTCCTCTGGCTAAGCCTAGGGAAATTTGTTTCAGCCCACTTATTTGCCCTTTGTCAAGCTGACCTATTTCATTAAAAAAAAAAAAATGAGGTTGTGGTGGGATGAGTACTGAGAAGGCAGGAAGGGGCATGCCGTTGGTGCCCCAGCAAAGGTTATGTAGATAAGACTAGCTGTAGTAAAGTACCTGAATTGTCTTTGGGCCCCTTTTGCTATTCTTTCTTCTCCGTTAGCACTCCTCTTTAGAAAACCCACTTCCCTTGTGGTGCTTTCTTGCTGCTTCACTGTCCCGCTCTGTCCTGCCTTTCTTTCAGGGTTGCATGATTCTGATAGGTGTCTCCACCACCCCTCTTCATCCACATCAAAACCTGTCTATGGCACTAGGAACACTTTTCTCAGCTTTCTGTCCTGTTGTAGAACAATTCAAGTAAACTCATTCAAGCTGAGATTTTAAGAAGTGACTTTGTTTAATGGATTATTACTGTTTTACAGTAACATATATGCTTTAAGAGAGCTTTTTCTAGAAACTTGGTCTCAAGTTGTGATCAATTTCTAGTAAGGGAAATTTCAGGCACTGGGTCACACTGGAGTGTATGGAGGAGAGGTTTGGGGCCATGAAAATTATTCTATTGTTTTCTGCCAAATTGATACCATCAATGTAACTGTTTTCCCAGCTCAAAGACAGTACCAGTCCTAACTTGAGACTTTTTTTCCATGAGTACTAAATATCAGCAGTGAAGACTAATTTTCTAGTTGAAAAGTGTTAGAGCGTGTTAGGATCTGGAAGTGACTCCTTGGCCATTCTTTGACCCTTTGTCAATTAATTTTGGAGGTGGGGGAAAGTCTCAGGTGAATGTATCTGTGAAGCCATACTAGCTTGAGCTAATAATAAGATTTGAAACTACCTTTTTTAGTTTTTTGGAGTTGATTACTTTTGTTTTAATATAAGAAACTTCTGGTTAATAGTTATATAAATACAGAACGCATTTACAAATGTCTTTGAATACTGCATAAATATGCACTTGATAATCTCAGACCAGAGACCTCCACCCAGCCCTTGTCTGTGGGTAAGCAGTGCTCAGTCATGTGTAGTGTGGAAAAGTTGTGCTCATTTAATACTTTCCACAGTTGTCCAAACTCTGCCATGGAAAAGCATTGCAGCTGTTTTGATTAAAGCCCCCATAAAACCACAGCTTTAAATATCTGTAAAGATGAAAATGCCCAGGTGTAAAAATATATTTTGCAAAAATATACCAAGCTTTTCTATTTTGGTATCCAATGCATTTGTCCTAGGAAGGAGGGAATACCTGATCAGTTGGAAGACACAGAGCAAGAAATCTTTAATATAACAGGGATTGCCTTTAAATCCATTTATAAGCCACTTTTCTTTTTTTATTAGGAATGTAGTTTTGGGCGCCTGGGTGGCTCAGTTGGTTAAGCGACTGCCTTCGGCTCAGGTCATGATCCCAGGGTCCTGGGATCGAGTCCCACATCGGGCTCCCGGCTCAGCGGGAAGCCTGCTTCTCCCTCTCCCACTCCCCCTGCTTGTGTTCCTGCTCTCGCTGTCTCTGTCTCTGTCAAATAAATAAATAAAATCTTTAAAAAAAAAGAATGTAGTTTTGTTCTGTATCCTGATTATGGTGGTGGTTACATGAATCTCTGCATGTAGTAGAACTGGATGCTAAAAGGGAAAGAAAGCTCAATTTTTTTTGGTAAGATAATTTAAAAAACAAAATTATGGATCAAAAGAATGCATTTTTTTTTCATATGAAACCATGGTAAAATCATGGTTAAATTTCCAGAATAATCAATGAAAAAGCTTGGCTAATGTGACATTTATCTGGTTGGTAGTTTTAATAGTATTATGCAAACTAATCATTTATGAGGAAATACATTTCAAATCACAAATCAGAACTTGAGGAATGCATTTTTCCCTATGTAGTCAGGAATGGGCAACAGAGTTACGGCAGTCCCAGTTCTGGTGCTAATGGTGATGAATGCAGTTACAGTAGCTATGGTACAAAAGGCGGGGGCTCAGACTGAGAGTTGGAAGAGGACTGGCTGAGAATAATCATTAGAGACCCTGGCAACTGGGCAATTGGGCAGTCATCAGTTCCTTGATGTACCTAACATTTTGCACATAGTAGTTGCTCAATAAGTAGTTGCTGCTGACTAGAAGCTGGGGCCTTGGTTCTGCCTCGGTTCAAATCCTGGCTCTGCTCGTCCTGCTGTGTGACCTTGGATAAGTTGCTTAGCTCTGTGCTTCATCTCCCTCAACCTAAAGGCCATGAAGCACACCTCTCTCATAGGGCTATTGGGAGGATTAAATGAGATGGAGCAGGAAGTTGTAGCAGTTTGGTGCCCCTAGTAAGTGATCCCGTGAATGTGAAATGCTGTTAAAGAACTGTGGGATGAATGGCACTTTCTGTGTTAGGGAGACAGTGTTGAATAATGATGACTCGTCGAATGTTGGTTTGTTTATTGGGGTCAGGAGCTTTTGTGAAATTAATTTCTTTAATAGTTCAGCACAGAACACTCTGATGTCTAAACGTCTAGTGTTTGTTTCTTTCCCTTTCTAGATCCTTTATTTCTGAGCTTATTTCCTACTGAATTTTACCTTCAATGCCATTGAATAAAAATTATTGGATACTCCAGTTATGTGAAGGATTTGTAATACGGGTTAATTTTCCTGCATTGTGATTATTGGATATGAAAATGATGATTTTAATAAAGTATATTTTAATGATATATATACTTCACTGTAAATTGTTTAAATAGAATGAATGCAGGTAAATTAGGGGGAAAAAGAAAATATGCATAAGTAAAAATGGGAAAATCACTCAATCTCACAATCAGAACCAATTCCTATGCAAAATAATACTAGCAGAAATGCTTATATAGCATTTACTATATACCAGGCATTATTCTGAGTGCTTTGCATCTAATTTAACAGCTCAAAGTCTATCTATCCAGGTCATTTTCTATGGCCCTATAAACACAGGAATGGCTGGGATCATATAATAAAAATAGTATATGATATGATTATTTTTCCCTTAACAGTATACATTCTGAACACTTTCTCATGTTACTGAGCACATATATTCATTATGATTTTTAACAGCCACAGAATATTTTATTCTGTGGTAATGAACCTACTGGTGCATCTCTGTGTTCCTGTAACTGAGGGAGAGTTTACCACTTAAGATGTTAATAAATGACCTTGTTTTTCCTACAAATAGTGTTATTAACCAAAAAGTCAATAAAGTATCATCTATTATTCTTTCATATTAAAAGAGATTCATGAAGTGCTTTGGTATGTGTAAGAATTTTACCCTGTTTTTGTGTACCGGCTCTACAAAATATTCAGTGTTACATGGCTACTTTTTTTCCACCATACACTCAAATGATGATTCTGAAATAGCTATTTCTGTTCTAAAATGTCTTAAAGTAAAATAAGATCTAAGTATTAAGTTTGCTGTGTAAGTAGATTTTCTTGGTTTAATGACATTTGGCATGTGGCATTTCTATTATCTTTTGGTTTTGGTGGGAAAAACTTGGTCTAATGCCAATTATGACCATTCCATGAGAGTTAATGGGACATATTTGTTGAGATCCAAATGGTTTGAGTCATGCAGTGCCTTCACCTATCCCTTTAATGTATTTTTAAGGCAAGAGATGAGAGTGATGGATTGGTTTCAGGGTGTGAACACCAGTCTTTGATTGTAATTTGGGAGATATGTGGATCTGAAGTTGATGGGCAGGCTGCCTGCTTAGCCAGGCGAGCTTCCATTATCTCAAGAACCTGTACTTTTTAGTCTGCTATCATATTGAGAGACCTCACTACGAAAACAGACGTTTTCCCCGGGTGGGAGAGAAATAAAAGGAAATATTCCATTTGAGATTTAATTCTTCCATTGTTTCAAGCCTATAGAATTTCATCTAACTGATAGGATAGCATGTTTATTCAGGAGGAGACTAGAAGTCTTATTTTCTCTCCAGTTTCCCCCCCTCCTCCCTTACATCAGGACCTCTTCATATCTAAGGCATAAAAATGTATAATTTTATTTTTGTAGGCCTGTGCTTTGCATAAACTAAAAGTTCAATACATTTATTGAATATCGAGTGAATGACATTAGTTTAAGACCTACATAGCAACATGAAATATGATATAATGTATGAGATTATACACATTATTACCCAGCTTTTCCACAGCTACTTTGTCCCAGCATTACCTAATTTAGGTGTGATTTTGTCTTCTTAGAACTTGGTTGAAATGCCTCTTTTGCAGCTTTTAAGAGTTAATGTGCATTTACTTTAATTCTAGAAGGCTTTCCCTGCGTAGGTTTGTGCTTTTGTTTCTTAAGAGGTTTATGCTTTAAACAAGGTCATATTAGATTAGATACTGCAGAGAATCAGGTCTTCATGCATTTGGGGGGGTTGTCTCTTTTTGAGGGATCTCTTACCTGATTTTCACATTTTTTTTCATAAACTTTATTTCGTGACTGTGTTTATACAGTGTTGTACATCACACATCGAATTACTATGATCACTAACAATTATATTTCTCAAGTCCATCCAATAGTAAATCAGTGGGTGAAACATAAAAGGCAAAAAATAATAACAAACAAAAACAACAAAATCCAAGCTTTCTTACTTAGTATTGTATTTAACAAAATACTCTCTTAGATTTTTCTGTAATGATTTACATTTAGGATCTATCAAAGTAAAACTATCAGAGTACTTGTCAGATTAAAAATATAAATAAAAACACCTTTGTCTTTACAATACACACAGGTTCACAAATATGAACACCGAAAATATATTGAAAATTTTCAGCCAGCTTTTACTTGAACTTAAACTTTGGAGTGGGTATCAATATTGAAGGAATTCAGGAACTCATTTAAGGGCAGAGAACAAGGCTCAAGCAGATGTATTCGTTAGGACTGTTTGCTATAGGTATCTCAGGAGGAGGGTGGTGTCACGGTTTCAGTGGGAGATGGGTGTCCTGCCAGCCTGCTAGCACTTGCTGTCCCTGTGATAAGTATAAAAATATTCATTTACCTTTATTTGTGTTAAACTCATGTACCTTGCCCCTCTTTGATGAATAGATGCCAAATGTAAGAATACAATCCTAGTCAGATTTAGGAACATGTTAAAACTAAACAAATACCTCTCTTTATCCCTCCACCACAATTAGGAAAAAAATGTGCCAAATGTCAATAGGTACAATTGGAAAAAGAGAGGACGAGGGAGGGAGAGAAGGAAAGGGAAGGAAGGAGGGAATAGAGAAAACAAAATTTCTTACTTCAAAAGTAAATTAACTTTCAGAGTGCCTGGCTGACTCAGTCAGTAGAGCATGCAACTCTTGCTCTTGGGATTGTGAGTTCGAGCCCCACTTTGGGATAGAGGGTACTTAAAAATAAAATCTTAAAAAAAAAAGTAAATTAACTTTGAAACATGACTCTCTTTCATTTTTGGAGAAACAAACACTTGCATAATTAGGGGATTTCTTGAGATTGAACTTAAACTAATGTAGCGTATTTACCAGAGGTAGCCTAAATACTAATATTTGATATGTATAGAGGATAGATTCTAGCAAGGTGACAACAGTGACATTATGGCTGATAAATATCTATTCTCCATTGGTTCCAAAGTTCATTTTGGAGAGGCCCTGGAATACTGAGAGTTAAGGAGGGAGTAAAGGGATTCTTTCCTGCAGGCTGTATTTAAGATGTTTCTATACCTTAAGTACTCTAGTGATTAGAGTACTCTCTACCATTTCAAAGTGAGTTAGAGTTGTACCATGTTATATCGATCACCTGGATTGTCCCTTGCTACAGCTGTGCTAAGAGCCAGCATGGGTGTGCATTAGTCTTGGTGGATAAAATAGGCTCATTTTTGTTATTGTGGGAATGATCATAGGATACCTATGCCCTTTTATATAGAATTTGCCACATGCCTCTGTCCATTTCATCTTGAATCCCCTAAGAATTAGCACATAAATTTGGGGAGGGAAGCTCTCTCTATTCCCTAGGAGAATATTTGTTCACACCACCTCTCTTAGTGCTACCACCTTTGGTAGGAGTTATGGGTAAGAGACGTTGAACTTGTGTATTCCAGGAACTTAGTTACTGAGTTCCTTTTGACATACTTGTCGTTATGTTGAAGGTACCATTACCTCTTTCACTGCTCAGTCAGAAGCAGTAAGGAGTACGGGATAGGCAATAAGCCAGAAGGTTTTCATAAGTTCTTAAGAAACATAGCTTAAAAGTATTTATCTAGTTTACAGATTTGAAAATTGGGAGCATAAGACTGTATCTATCAGAGATATTTATGTGTTTCTGTAGAATAGTTAAAAAGTATGTAATTAAGAGTTGTAATGTCTGGTGACTTCTTTATAATGTCCTGGTAAATTATAATTTTTAGCATGCATATTGGTTCCATATAGTTCCTAAAAGGACTTATGTGCACCTGTATGTAAAGAGAGAATAAAATGGAGACCATAATGCTTATTTAATTCAACAATTATTCGTTAATTATTTCCAAGTCCTCAGAAGAGAAGAAGACATGGTCCAGATCAGACTTTGAGATCATATTGGAATGCTCATAATTATTTGTAGTAGATGATAGGAAGTCCATGTTTTTACTGATTTTTCCTCAGTTTCTATATTTTAGGAGTGTATTCTCCTCAGATGCTGTTTTTCTTTTGGCGGGTAAGCTCGAGAAAATATTTATCCAACCATTCAACTTTATTATCGAAATACGTGTTTACAAGTATTAACTAATTTAATATGACCTCTGTGAGGTATGTACTGTTGCCCTTGTCTTGTAGATGAGACATAGAAGTACAATTAAAAGTCATTAAGAGGTAAAACTGTGATTCAAGCTTAGGTTGTCTCGCTCTAGAATCCTTGTTCTGGTGGCCAGTGGCTAGTTCTAGTAGTATGACATTTTTCCCCAAACTACAGATTGCAATTTATTATGGGTTAGAAAATCAGTGTAGTGTGTTGCAACTAGCACTTTAATAAAAATGATATGGACTAATAAAAGAATAGAATAGAAGGTAACATTGTGTGTATTAATTGTACCTTATGTGTAGTAAGTGTAAATATTGTTTTATGAAACCATTTTTCATAAACATATGAATATATATTTAGACACACATAGACATACATGTATATTGAATTATAATAAAAATGTATTTCTTGGGCGCCTGGGTGGCTCAGTTGGTTAAGCGACTGCCTTCGGCTCAGGTCATGATCCCAGGGTCCTGGGATCGAGCCCCACATTGGGCTCCCTGCTCGGCGGGAAGCCTGCTTCTACCTCTCCCACTCCCCCTGCTTGTGTTCCCTCTCTCGCTGTATCTCTCTCTGTCAAATAAATAAAATCTTTAAAAAAAAATGTATTTCTTATTGTGTATCTAGGTCAAAAAACATTTGCAAGTCACTGAACTATACTATAGGGCCACTCAATGCTTAGAAAATAATAGATATTCAGTAATTACTTATGAGATCAAATTAATGTATTTTTAAGTTAAAAAAAACCCACACAGTATTGGAATAAAAGCTTTCTTTGCTGAACATATAATTTCCTGTGGAGTAGGACTGAAAATGTTAGTCCCACAGTTTCTAACCAATGGAATTGTAACAGCCCAATATAATCAATTAATTTATATCCAGTCTCCAACCTAAACTCACGTTCTCCTCCTTTTTGGTTGGTTATTTTTTATTGCTTTAAGATTTGACCTTTTGTAGTTTAATTATATATATTAACTAATATTTAATTTATCATAGTCCTAAATAAGTGGCAATTCCTAAAAATAATTTTACAGTCTAGATTCCATTAAAGTAAAAATACATTACCAACAAGTGAGGTTTATTTCAGCAATGTAAGGATGGTTCAATAGTAGGAAAGTTGCTAGAATTTATCATATTAGGAGAAAAATCATATTATCTTTATAGACACTGAAAAGACATACGATAAAAAGTTAACAACCATTCTGTACACTCACTATGATAGAATTAAAAAGAGACATCCTTAATGTGATAAAATCTACTTATTTTATCCCCAAAGCTAATACGATTGGTGAGAAAACACATGAGGCATATTACTAGCATCAGAAAAACATTTGGTTCACTTTATTCACTATTATTTACATGCTGAAGGAAATTTCCAGTACAGTTAGATAAAAGAAAATAGGGTATAAAAATTAGAAAGAAAGACATACAAAATAATTGCTATTTACAGATGATAAGATTTTATACCCATAAATTTTGGAGAATCAGTTGAAAAATGACAACAAAATAATGGAGTGATAGGGAAGTTCAAAATTAATATGCAAATTTCATTGAATTGACTATTATTTATATTAAATAATATGCAAAAGATTATTTTTTTTAAAGATTTTTTATTTATTTGACAGAGAGAGACAGCAAGAGAGGGAACACAATCAGGGGGAGTGGGAGAGGGAGAAGCAAGCTCCCCACAGAGCAGGGAGCCCAATGCGGGGCTCGATCCCAGGACCTGAGCCAAAGGCAGACGCCTAAGGACTGAGCCACCCAGGCACCTTGCAAAAGAATCTTTTAAAATGGGAGGAAATACTATTTTCTTTGACAAGTATACTCAACATCTTTCCTATCTTATGCTGAACATCAGGGTAAGCACTGAATTAGAACAAATACTTAAATGTGAAAGATGAAAACATAAAAGTAGTAGAAGAAAATATGGATTTCTTGTGATCTTAGTATAAGGAAAACCTTTTTAATAAAATAATAAAATTCAAAATCTAAAAGTCAGTTTAAAGATGAATATATTTGAAATTTTACAAATTTAAAAATTCTTTATAGCAAAAAAATACCATAAGCAACACCAAAAGATAAATGACAAATTGAAGGTAGAAATTACAACTCATTATGAATAAAGATCTAATCTCCCTGATAGTGAGCGCTTGTAATAATTGACAAAGAAGACCTAATGGAAGTCTGGTCAAAGTAGCCTTACCTATAGTTGAAAGAAAAATACCATTGGCTTTTACACATGTAAAGAATTTTCAACTTCATTCAAATAGGAGAAGTCTTAAGCTACACTGACAACATTTTTAATCTAGTACATTAGCAAGAATCCAAATGTGTAATAGCCTGCTGTGTTGGCAAGGCTCCAAGGGAATAAGGGCTTTCCACTGTTAATGGGAATGTAAGTTGTTATAAATGTAAAATGGAGCAAATGCATATAAGCTTTGATTTAATATTCTCATTTCTATAAATTTATTTATAAAATGTTAAATGTACAAGTTGATTCATTGCAGCTTTGTCTTGAATAGCAAAAGATGGGAATTACTTTGCAGATAGTGTCTATCTGTAGAGGAATGGTTAAATAAGTTAGGTACATCCATAATGGAATACTATGCAGGTGTACAAAAAATGAGGAATCTTATGAATATTGAAAGATTTCCAAAATGTATTGCTAAGATCTGAAAATATATACAAGAAAGCAATAAGCCGGTTAATTGTTTGGAGGGTATGTTGGTAGAGCGATGGGAGCTGAGTAGGTAGGGAACTGGGATGGAAGCAAGATTCTGCACTATATACTTTTTTTTTAAACCAAGACATTTCTCTATTTACATGTTTTCAGATTTTGAACCATGAAAATATAGATCTATTCAACCTCCCCCCAAAAAGAAAGAAAAGATAAACACAAAATAACAAACAAACCATACCACTTTATATGAGTTCATAGAGAACATAATTTTCCTATGGAATGGGACTAAAAATGTCAACCCCGAAGTTCCTTGCAAGTGAACTGTAAAAGACTAGCATAATCCATCAGTTTGTTTTCCCCACATACAATTTTGATGCAAATCCTCACACTTGTATCATTTGTTGATAGTTTTATTTCTTGTAGACATTTAATGATTTCAGTTGCATTTTATATCTTGATTTCTTAACACTTTAATATCAAGCAATTATTACCCCAAAAATGTGTGTAAGTGGCAGTGAAAAAAATAAAACTGAACAAAAATCAGGACTGAAATTTATCTTAAAAGTTACCAGACATTGTTATATATAACATGCAACTCTGGAAATTATAATATGGTTTAAAAAAATGCTTGTATATATTTTACCTTGCTTATGTGCTTATCTCTTTGAAGTAAAACATTGTCAAATTGCCATGCTAAACAGCATAGTAATAGTGGTAGTCTTAGGATTTATTTTCATTAGCATTAAAATACAGTTAACAAATATAAATATACAGGACATAAATATAAATGAGAACTTTGAACATGTATGTGTTCGATATGGGATTCAAGAGCTACATCTTAATTTTTATTAGCTGTATGTATTATTTAACCTTTCAGAAAGCTGGTTTCTCAGTTTGTAAAAAAGGATACCAGTACTTACCTCAGAAGGTTGTGGTCAAGATCAGAGTGAATGTCTTTAAGAAACACTTAGCATAGTAGATACTAGATACAAGCAGTTGTTATTCCTGTGGTTATGTGAATCATGATATGTAGACCTAAAATTTCAGGGTGAATGTTAAGACAATATGCACATTTGCCACTGCCTATAATATTTGATTTATTTGAATAAAATGGAGGGTTTGATTACAATATATCCACTGCTGTAAGTTTGTGTCTACTTGCATTTTTCCTTTACTCAGAGTTTGATGGGACCAATTGTTAAAATCATTTTTAAAATAATCTTCTCAAATTGAATGTTTAATATAGAGAATTAACTATTAGATTTAAATTCTTTGAAACATTTTAAATAATGGTAGATTGTTTAAAATGGCATTTTCACTGGATAGAATAAAATGCAGCTATAAAAAATCATGTGCTATAAAGGTAATTATGGCATAGAAATTTTGCAAAATACAGAAATTTAAAAGGCTGCCCAAGTGTACATAGTAGGACCTCAGATTTGTAAACAAAAGCCCACTATATATAAATAAATGTGTGTGTGTGTCTATTTCATAGAAGATGGGAAGAATATATGTCAAATGTTAAAAGTGGTCATCTTTGAGTATTGGAATTGTGATATTTGTTCATTCTATATTTTCTAGATTTCCAACAATGAATATGTATTGCTTTTATATATTTTTGTATGTGTTTTTACAGATACTTTAAGAATAGATTAAGGATGGGTAGAATCTAAATATATGTACCTCCTTCTAAAAAAAAAATAGTTCAAACTATACTAACTTTGTTAGTGGAATCTTATTCCAGAAGAATAGTAGTTGGCACCTGGAAGGACTCTTGGCACTTTTTGTATTGGGGAGGGGTTTATTTTGGTAAAGTAACACTACCACTATAGCCTGGTGCTACTGCAGTAGGATCAGATCTCAGGTCACATCAGTTCAGTAGTTCAGCATGTAGCTCAGCTCTCTGAAATTGTGGGCCACAACTCAGGGTTTTTTAGAGGGTGATCTTTGTGTCTTCTCACACAAGTAAAACTGCTTATTGAGACCAAATACAGATCAGAGGACACTGGGGAGAGTAAAAGTAGCATATTAAGTTAATTTAAGCAAGGTTATTTTGTGCTATATAAATGTAGGAGAAATTGAAAAGAAATGTATAAAGTTCTGTCATACCTCTGCTTAATTTGAAAAAATAACCCTTACTTTCCAATGAAATCTGTATCTTATATAGTCTTCATTATTTCATTTCTTTAGTAGCTGGTGTTAATCTAGTTGACATCATACATTAACACCCATCGTGAATACTTTGGAGAATATTTAGGGAGCTAAATACTGAAAAGGATGTTTTGTGGGTTTCTATTGAGTCATTTCAATCATCTTTCCTCAATTTATATTCACTTCATCCTCCTAGCAATTCAATTTGGTGTCCCTGTTGCCTTTATATTACCTTTTGCCTAATTTAAGATCCTGCCTCTGATTCTTTTCATTTCATTTAATCGTAGCTTTTAAGAAATATTTCAGTACCCTTCATTTTAGAGGTGTGAGAACTGAGACACAGAAAAGTTAGTGAACTGTTCAAGGCTGTACAGTTAGTAAATAGACAGACTTCATCTTGGGCGCCTGGGTGGCTCAGTCGTTAAAGCATCTGCCTTCGGGTCAGGTCATGATCCTGGAGTCCCAGGTTTGAGTCCCGTTTTGGGCTCCCTGCTCAGTGGGGAGCCTGCTTCTCCCTTTGCCTCTGCCTGCCGCTCCCCCTGCTTGTGCTCGCTTTCTGTGGAATAAATAAATTAAAAAAAAAAAATCTTAAAAAAAAAAGACTTCGTCTTTTAACTTCCAATTCAGCATGTATTATTCCATGTTCCAGTTATTCTTGAATATTCTCTAAAATATTGTCAAGAAAGGTCTGGGATTTTTGTGATATCTCTCCAAGGAGTATAGAAATATATATGTGTAATGTGTATTTAATTCTTTTTTCCTCCATTGAGTATTCATAAGAAAGATACGTGTATTTATATCAGGACAAATTATCCAAATTATCAAAGAAAACTCTGGTACATGAAAGCTCTGTCAATAACTGAACTTGAACTACAGTTCACATACCTTACCTATTAAGTTCAGGTTTTCACTATAGATGACCAAATCTTTTCTTTATGTAGGGAAAGAAACATTTAAAGACAGTTCTACAGTTCTAGAATTTGAAATTTTAATGGAAACTGGAAAAATGAATGTCTGCACCCACACTTAAAATGAGGCATACAGTTTGTCTAGAGTTCAGATTCCTCTCCTTCAGAAGCTACAACTTTGAAGCCATGAGACCTTATAATTATCATCTCTTTCTTGAGATAAATCTAATACATCTCATTCAAATAAGAAATAATTTTTTTTGTTTTTGTTTTTCTGCCGTGTTAAGCCTTAAAAGTTCTGAATGGCAAGGGATTACAGTCTTCAAAGGACTATTATTTTGATTGTCCTTTATGAACAGTCCAAGTGCTTTGTGATGGTCCTCTTTTATTGTGTATCTGAGGGAACCTTAAGTGTTGTTTCTGAATCTGGGCAGGCTAATTTGCTCCCCCTCCATGTGACATAATTAATTTCTACATATATGATTGTTTCCCATTAATAGCATGATATATTTGTTCTTTACCCTATGATGACTTGATTGGTGAAATGATAAAGATATTTTGAATGAAAATTACATTAAATTTTTCATAATCTTTCAGTGCTAAAGTATCTAAGAATTAGATACTTTTTAGTACATTTGTCTAAGTATTACATATTAACTATATCTTAAACACATGCATCATTTAGTGCGTTCATCATAGTACTATGAACTAGATATAGGAGAGTGAGATTTGGGGACCCTTTACTTTTATATTTTCCATGTGGCAAAGGGCTTTTAGAAATTTGTTATCAGAATGGAAAACCTAAAAACAAGTATTTTTTTTCTTAAAAGTAGTTAGACATTCTTTTCATTTAGAAAAAGCAAGGATGTCCTAAATTAAACAGGAAGAGTTTGATCTCCTTTTTCCATAAATTACCTTTTTAGAAACCACAGGAAAAAAAAAATATAGCATCTGTGTTAAAATATTTGAATACTAATTATTTGATTCATTATTTTTAGTCATTATAGTAATGCTTTTTGCATTTTGTTTTTAAAGTAGCCAACTTTGAAGTTTAACAATTTAAATAAAGAATGTTTAAGTAAATTTATTATCTTAAAAGGAAAAATGGAATCATTTAATTCTTATCACTGTGGTTTTGGTTATAAAAATATATAAACTGAAAAAAAAAGTTGTCAAATTATACATTTTTTTTTGTCCAGAGGTGTTTTATTATCTGAAGTAGGTAAAAATTAAATACTGTAAAAGAAATTGTTTCAAAACTCTTAAATCTTAGTGCAAACCTTATAATGAAATAAAGAATTTCTGACAGTTCAGTTAAACTGTGAGCTAGAGCATAGCATTCTCCAACAGGGAGTTTTGAGCATGATGCCAGTGTATCAGTAGTTTTGGCTAAAGAAGGTTGTTTTCAAAATTCTGATTTCCAGTGTTTGATAAGAGGTAACCTGAATCTTTTGCACTTCAGTCTTTGCATTCCAGTCTTGAGTTTTGTCACAATTTTATAAGTTAGTAAGCTTTCTGTAAGTTGTGTTGTTTTTATTAGGAAAAAATATATATATACACACACACATACATATATTACACTTCTTTCAGTGTTTTAGATAAAATCATTTCATCAAGCGATTTGGGAAAGTTTGACTGTGTCAGAGATGATATGATGTATTGTGTATAAACAAAACTTTCAGATAAGAGAAAAACCAGTTCAGGAATTAGAATGCCGTTTCTTCATTTTGTTTCTTTGCTACAATGGTATTCTTTCTCCTCCTTCCCAAACCTCTTGTGTATTTTCACTAATAGTGATGTCAGGTTCTTTTGGGAGCAGTTGGAAAGGAAAACAGTAGGGGAGAAGTGGATTGGATCTTTGGGGAATGATTGGGAGGGAAGGCAGTCAGGGGAATTGGTTTCTATGGGTAGCTCATGGGAGAGAGCTCCACAGTAGAAGAGTCAAATCTTTTGGGAGGTTCAGGGGAATTAAGGGTCAGGAATTGGACATTTTAGGGAATCATTGGAATTGAAAGAAACAGAGCAATGAAGGAATTTTTTTGGATACTCCTCAAAGGAGACTAGTGAGGAAAAGCAATGAGCTCCTCTGAGAAAGTTCTGGAATTAGAAGCAGGGCTGGGAGGAGGGGTGGAATCTCTATACTACTCTTGTTGGCCCCACTTAGTCCCTGGTGTGAGGACGGATCTAGATAGCTGTAGTTACAAATGGGTTGGCTATGTAAATCTATTTGTGTATGTGAATGTTGTTCTGATTTCCTCTTTTTACTGTCTTATCTGAGTATGGGAATGGCTGAAGGCTTTATTGCTATCTGTGTGTTGCATGCTATGTGGATCTTTTAAGGTGTGACCTTATCAAAGTTGGCATCTAAATGCAAAGGAAAATGCAGGGCAAGCTTGTTCTAGTTGGGGTTCCTGTCACCAGACCATAGCAATGTGGAACAATGGATACATTACCTGAATTCACTGGGTGCAAGCAGAGTCCCTGCTTCCATGCTTGCCCTTATCAGTGTTTAAAATACTGCCCAGTACTATGAGTACTATCTATAAAGAGAACACCCCCTTCCCATTCTTTTTTTTTCCTATCCTGTATGAATATTTTAGGGGTAAGGCTTTTGTGTGAGTGGTTAGAAAATGTGGAAAAACAAGATTACAAGGTCAGGGTGAAAGTAGTACAAGATTGGAAGAATGAAACTCTTTTCTCTTCACTCAGAGTAAAATGATACTCTTGGCCCAAGGCCAGAGAAACATAGGCGTTAGGATGGTGCAGACAGGACCATCAACAAGTTTGTTAAGGAATGGGCTGAGAAAGCCTTGTCTCTGTCCTGTGGTTTACTGTTGTATTTGAGTTTTCACTCTTTGTTTTTTGCCCCTTGGAAGCAGTGGTAGAGAGTTTACATTAAGCTTTAGAACCACAGCAAAACAAAACTTTTAAAACACTTGTGAGGTAGCTTAAGAGACTTAACAGGTTTTGTTTTAACTGTTACTAGTAACGCATTTCTGTAAGTTTGCAGTGCCTCTGGGTATGGAATAGTTAATTCTTTTTGTCTCCTTCCATTTTATCTCTATTACAAATAGAATCTGAAGTGTGTGAGCATTAAAATAAAGGAAACAATTTTTTATGCAGAAAATAATATGCGTCATTTATATGACATAATTAGCATTTCTTTTATTCAGTACATTTCAAAATATACTCTTCTTTTTAGAAAATTCAAAGTAGTTTTAACTTTTTCCATATAAATCTGATCACTACGTTTGTGATTAATTATTTTACAATGTGTATTTCTGTAATAGTTGTTCTAAGTTATAACAATTAGCAATTAGCATCTTTAGCAAATCTATATATACTTTAAAATAGCTCATTCTTAAGCTCCCTTCAAATACTGTATTATGCTCTTATTTTCCCTAATTATCCAAACTTTACAAAACAAACACTTATTGAAGATTAAGATGTAATTTTATTTTAAGAAGACACTTCCTTTCAGGGAATGGAAGTAGCAATAAGAGAGGTTAAAGAGAGTTCCTATTTTTTCCTTAAAAAAAAAAAAAAGCCTATCCTGTGTCATCTTGTGTTCATTCCTTCATTTTTTTCATTCAATGTACATATTAAGTGCCCACTAAGCTTATATTAAGCCTTTCCTTTTTAGTTGTTGATTTGACAAATCAGAGGATTAACTTCTGTAATCATTAATAAAATATTTTTGGATTAGCCTTTTATGATTTTTTTATTAAGTCGTCAGTCCAGGCTTTGGAGACAGTCAGTCATAGGTTAAAATCCAAGAGTTTCCATTAGCTCTGATAAACATGTATACATGTCTGTCTGTCATTAGTTATCACAGTCTATCATTATTTACCCGAAAAAATAATTAGCTACTGAGTGGCCTTGTGTGAATAAATTTTCTCTGAGCCTCACTTGCCTTGCCTATATAAAGAGAAGTGATAACACTTATTTGTTAAGATGATTAGAATTAGATTAAATGTATATTTAAGCCTCCCATATAGTATTTGGAACATGATGGGAGCTCAGTAACTTTTCATTGCTATTGTTTATATTACCATTACTGTGACCACTTTATGGATTTGAGCCTCAGATTACTTCCTTGCCTCCATGCCATGTCACCTCTCTTAATTTTTCCACAATATTCTTGAGTAAAAAAGAACTCCTCACTGGGGTGCCTGGGTGGCTCAGTCGTTAGGCGTCTGCCTTCGGCTCGGGTCGTGATCCTGTGGTCCTGGGATCGAGCTCCACATCGGGCTCCCTGCTCCACGGGGAAGCCTGCTTCTCCCTCTCCCACTCCCCCTGCTTGTGTTCCCTCTCTTGCTGTCTCTCTCTCTGTCAAATAAATAAATAAAATCTTTAAAAAAAAAAAAAGAACTCCTCATTTACCCCACTTGTCACACTTGCTTCCATCTTGTTACCTTCATATATTCTGTTGTACATCAGCGGGGATATGCTGAGGAAGCCCTGCTTTCCTCTCCAAACCACCCCCCCCCCCCCGCTATAGTGGGAATATGACAAAAAGAGTAAAATATTACATTATTAGTTAAATAAAGAGTATATTTTTCTATCTCCAAATAACTGAGACCCTTTCCCTTAAATACTGTATATAGTCTTATTGAAGCTCATTTTGCTGTATGCTGTGGGTTTTTATGTATTCTTTTTGTTATTTCTGGTAATGAGTTATTGAAATCTTAAGAGACTGACATCTTCTCCTTAAAATTTCATATTACTTCTATGTCAGAAACAAAGGAGAGGTGCAAAAATAACCTCCAAACTTGCTTTGGTGAATTATGAACTGCTCTGGGTTGTTTTTGTTTGTATTGCACTTAATCGTCAAGTATTGTACAGCACTGTGCATTTTAATTCAGTATTGGAAATCCAATCTGCAAATTTTCTTTTTCCACTTATACTTTATGCTTCGAGAGCTTACTTATTACCTTTGCTCCAGCATAAAAGTTGGGCAAACAGGTACCTTGGCAACTACTAACAGTACCACACCTTGACTTTCCTGGGTACAGAAAGTAGTCAATTATTTCTGGGAGTATTCATCTGTCCCATCTGAAAGATGCCACTCACAAATTCCAGTGAAAATAGATTATAACTGAAAAAATAAAAATTGCTATAATTTTAAAAATATGTGTCCTATGTGTTTCTTTCCTGGTTTTACCAACAGAGTGAAAAATCCATATAGCAGATTCAAGTCTCCAGCCTGGAAATCACTTCCTATTGGCTTGCATGGTGACACTGTTCCAAGTGTCAGTTTTGAATACTAGTAACCCGTCATGGATCAGTTATCTGAAATGACAGGTTTATTTGTTAAGGGAGGAATGACATTATTTCCTGTCCTTTAGACTGAGCTAAAGTGAGAATAAAGTGGTAAGAATGTTCCTTTGCACTTTAGGTGTGAATGTGCTATCATTTGTGCTACTGATTTGATTGCCACAGCTACTATCATTAGCATCTTGGATCAAACGTGGAACAAGCTGTACTGTATTTCATGTGTGATGGAATACAGACACTGATTAGAAGTGCTCAGAAAGGCACTGGCTTATTCATTCGATAGCTGATCGTGGCCTTCTATGTTTGCGTCGTGAAGTTATTTTCATTTTTGGGTGTTAAACATTTTTTTAAACATTGTTTTTTGAAATGAAATATGAATTTAATTCAGGCCCATCTCTTTTTGAAATTAATTTGCTCTTGTAATCTCAGAATCATCTTCATAGTAGGTAGTGTCAGTCACCAGAAAAACCGTAATGTGGAGAGAGCTTGTAGATCAGAAGTCCTTTTCCTAGTGCTTTCAAAGCCGACTGGAGTGAAGCTGTCTGTTCCATTTCATCTCTCATACCTCTGTTGGACTTCCTTATGTAAGGAAACTTTTCCTTTGACATATGAAAGAAGAAAAAGTCTTTCAGATTGGAGAAATCACTTGTAATGTTGGTTTAGAGCCTGCCTCTCACTTTCATCTCTAATCCTAATCACTATATGATAGTGTTTTAAATAACCAATGAAAACATTTCATGGTTTCTGAGTTTTTTGGTTTTTTTTTTTGAAAACAGGCTTGAAAGGTATGAAGTGATATTGCTGATAAACCAAACTTTGTCATTATAGACACAAGAAAGTTTTCTGTCCATCTCACTTTGTTTTATTGGATTATTAACTTGTTAGGGATAGGAATATAGGATATTTTCTTTCATCAATAAGGGGATAGAGGTATATAAAAGGTCAAACCTAGTAAAGTTCAACTGTGTAGGTAGGGTCTGTATTGTTATTTGCATTAATGCCAAAACAGATAAGAGGTTGTGTTGAAACCATAAAAGAAGAGAAAATAAGTTATATATATAATATATCCCTAAGTAAGAATAATAAGTGTTATATATCCCTAAGTAAGAAAAACTAAATATTTTGCTGTATTATTGACTTTGTTGGCTTTATATTATTAGGACTTCTCTTTAACTCTATACAGTACATAACACTTTTTTTTTTAATACTACCTGAAGTAGCAACAGGTTCTGTTAAAGTTGCCAAATGTCCAAAATATATTGTATTTAGATTAGTGTGAGGAACTTCTTTTAATTATTTAAATGTAAACCTGTGAGGTTACCCTTATTGTTTGTTTTTCATAGTTTATTTAGTGACTATTCTACAGTTTAGAAGTTATTCTGTACTACACTGCTTTATTCTAAATCAGTATTCACTTAAAATCCAGTTTCTTCATTCAATGACATTTTAAGATCATAAATTAAATATGTGATTCTTATGAAGTGGTGAATAAAGTATACTGGCTATTTTTTTAAAATTGGTACCTAGTTTTTAACTGAGATCCATGTAGGTGAAACATCATTAATGAGAAGGATTTTTAATTTCTAATTTTTATTATATTTATTATATATATTTATTACAAAGCAGTCCACTGTCCATCATTTCTAAAATCAAGAGTGTATTCTCTTTAACAAAGATACGCAGCCTACTTGATACGTGGTCTGTGGACTGGGAAATGTTTGTTACCCGTCTGTCTGGAAATGAATATAGGACTTAAGTTAAGTGTTGTTTAAAACTTTTGTAAAAATTTGACACAGTAATAAAAATTGCAAGTTTGTACTTTGTATTTTTCAAATTTCACTTCTTTGCATTATATGAAGGTATTTGAGACAAATTGGAAATTAAAACAAAACAAAACAAAAACAAAAATGTCCTTCGCAGATTGTTTGACAAGCTTTGCTTTAGAAGACATGAGGAGAGTTATCTATGTGCCCAGTGTCAATTACCTTAAACGCTATACATTAAAATGTGAAACATATCCCAAACCAACTTATATAACTAACCTATTTGTTAAATAACCATATAATTTTTATAAAGGAAACTGAAGTAAAAATGAAAGCTAACTTTTTATTGCATCTGAAGTAGAACTTTTATTCATATGCCTACGTATCATTTATTAAGTGCTTCCAAAGTGCCAGGTATGAGTTTGCTTTCTCTCAGTGCTCTAAAAGCACATTAGAGTGGGTTCCATATTATCCTCATTCTCATCTTTAGAATGGGGGGAGGGGTTGTTAAACATATAAATTTTGTGTGTTCTGATAGGAGATGGTGTTTTCTAATTTATCTCTCAGATTTTTAGGACTTTCTTTTTTTAGTAATAGAAGGAGAAAAAGAGAATATGTTATGTTTTAGTAGATTTTAATATTTTTATGTGTGTCATCCTCTAAAATGAGGAGCTAGTTAGAGGTAGAAGAAGAAAGCTCAAGTATTTGCAGATCTTCAGTGGTGAATGGGCACAGGAGATTAAGATGAGGCTTCATCACACATGTTGATTTTGACCTATCAATTATTGTTAATGAGGAGTTTTAGGGATAATGCATTCAAGTTATAGTTGATACTGTTGTCAAGTGGAATCCTTCCCAAAAAGGAGATGAAAAGTGATTTTTCTTTTTTAAAGATATATTTATTTTAGAAAGAGAGAGCAGGGGGAGTGGCAAAGGGACAGGGAGAGAGAGAGAATCTCAAGCAGACTCTGCCCCAAGCTCAGAGCCTGAGGTGGGGCTTGATCTCAGAATCCTGAGATCATGACCTGAGCTCAAATCAAGAGTCAGACACTTAACCAGCTGAGCCACCTAGGTGCCCTGAGAAGTGATTTTTCAATAACATCCCTACTCTTCATGTGGACATAGATACTAAACTCTTAAATGCAAACAATGAATCATGGAACACTACCTCAAAAACTAATGATGTAATGTATGGTGATTAACATAACATAATAAAAAAAAGGTAAAAACATGCTGAATGTCTAGCAACTAAGAAATGAAAAAAAAATAAATTCTAATTGCTTTAAAAAAAAGCATGTATATCATATTTGCATCAAATAAAGTAATACTTAAGATAATTTTCCCTTTCCCTGCCTCTTCAGTAACCCATTTTCTCTTTATCTTTGCAAATGAAAAACAGGAAGGAAGGGAGAGAAGGAGTCAGGTGGGAAGAGAAGGACGGAGGGTAACTTATCCTCATGTAGAGTCCTCAATGAAGTAAGCCTTTTGGATCTGCATCAGTAGATGGCTAAACTCAGTTGGTTTGCTAGATGCTTTCCTTCTCTAAAATTCTGTTATTCAACTAGTTAATATTTAGTTGGATTTATATTTTGTCTTCATTTGGTTAATTCTACCACTGATCATTGACGTGTCCATCTGCCTGATAGCCTTTGGGCAGTGTTTAAAGATTGAGGATAAAAACTATCAAGGGCAGAACTAGAAGAGGTGACTGACTCCTGATTCTCTGGGCCCTTGAAGGCACTGGATAATGGAGAAACAAGTGCCTGCATGTGTTGGATTTTGTTAGTTGGATCCAGCTCCAGCGAAGAGATAACTGAGGTCACGTCAGCATCTTGGAAGGCTGGGAAGCTGGAACTGGAGCATCTGAGCCAATCCCTAGACAAACAGGTTTTAACCAGGACAAAGTAAGAGAGAGCTCTGCTTTGGAGACTCTTTGCCCATCACCTAAGGCAGTGATTCTATTCACCTCTTTTCCTTCTGTCTGTTCATTTTTGTATAGAATAGATTGTTTATAAAGACTTATTTCTCAGGGGGCCTGCCTTCAGCTTAGGTCATGATCTCAGGGTCCTGGGATCAAGCCCTGCATGGGGCTCTCTGCTCAGCAGAGTCTGATTCTCCCTCTCCCTCTGTGCTTTCTCTCTCTCTCTCTCTTAAATAAATAAAATCTTTTTTTAAAAAAGACTTAATTTCTCTTTATATAGCAAAAAGTACTCACTAGTCTTTATGTTAGACTTTGTTTTTTAAAAAAAAATTCTTCAGAGTAAAAAGCAAAAGAAATATTAGTTCTGTAATTAAGGTAGCATAATGAAAAGGCCATTCATGGCAACAGTAAGGGTGAGCTTTTGTTGACTATAAGCATTTTATGTAAGGTTAAATGCAGATTAAATGTGGTGCCTGTCTCAATAAAGTGTTTAAATATTTCCAGGTTATGTAATATCAGATGCTCAAACCTCTTTTGACTGTAGAATGAGATTTTCTTATAATTCCTATAAATGGAGGCTTGGATTTTAGTCTCAGCTTCTTTACTGACTTCCTTTATAAATTTTTGCAAGTCACTTTACTCCTCTTAAGTAATGTGTAGTTCGGGGGTTCTCAGTTCTGGCTACACATTAGAATCATCTGGGGATGTTTAAAAAATACTGATGCTTTGGCCCATTCCAGACCAATTTAATCAAAATCTTCAGGGGTGGGGCTCAGGCATCGAAGATTCATCAATTTCCCTAAATAAATTGATGCACAGTGAAAGTCTAGAACCATTGGTATAGAATGATATAGCTGACCTAACTTCTGGGATATTTTGAGGTTAATTAATACATATTAACCATTTTAATCACCCTTGCAAAAAGTATTCTTTTGCAAAGTGTCTTTTTTTTTTTTAATATTGAGTTGGAAAAGGGTCCTTTCATATGATCCTATACTTTAGCAGATCATGTTCAACTGTTAATAGAGTGTAAAAATGTTTGGTGATGGATATTCTATTAATTATATTCTATTTTATTGCACATCTAATTACAAATAAATAATTTATTTGTCAACAAGTATATACTGATAGAAGGGTGGGAGAGGGAGGAGTGAAAAGTAAGGGGATAATATTTATTGAACACCTCTGTGGGCTATTGCCAGGTTCTATAACACAATAACCTCCAATATAGGAATCATTCTTCCCCCTGTCCATGAAGAAATTGGGACTTAAATAGTGTTTTAATTAAAATTATTATATTTTATTAAGTCATATAATCTCACAGATATGATTGATTTTAAAAGTCATCCAAGTAACTTATCTACTGGACATAAAGGTTAAATGTGGAGACTTCTGGGCAGTTAAGAAATACTAAATCAGGAATGAACCTTGGGATTTAAATTATTGTCAGCAAAAGTAAATATAGTTAAAAAAAACAACAACAAACAAAAGCCCAGAGAAAGAGAATTGGTATTACATTTTATTTTACAGGTTATATAGTATAACTATTTGCTTAACTGTGCAGAATTTTATTTTTATTTTCTTTATTTGGTAATTATAGCAGAGATGGAATTTTACTTTGATTATTTAGATATGGTTATTTACTAATAAAATGTTTTAAAATACTATGTCATTTTACATTATAGGTCTGATTATTTCCAATTGTTGCATAGTTTTAGAACCATAGTAGTTCACTTTAACATCTAGAATGAGTCCACAGTTGTATTAATTAGCACAGTAAACCATTTTATTGCATAAATTATACCATTAGCCTTGATTTTACTACCTATTCAATGCTTATCTCTTAAAGTATAAAGACAGTAATAGCTTAGTCTTTCAGTGACTGATATTAAATTGGTGCTTTTTGAAATTTTTATCACAGGAGTTAACAGCTTACACAACAAACTCATCTTAAAATGTTTTAAAAATAAGAAAAAGAAGTGTCCATCCCTCTTTGCAATCATGAAATACACATTATGACAAGAAACATGTTTCACCCATGATCTTAAAAAAGGATTAAAACTACTGAGATTATTTTACATTGCTAACATTGTATTGGTTTGATTGATAACACTATTGGTAACATTGGGTTTTTTTGCCTAGTACTCATACTCATAGAAATATAAATTGGTGCCCCATTTTGGAAGGAAATTTTGTAGTATTTATCCGGACCCTTATATCCATACGGGTTTTTGACCTCCTAATACTAGTGCCTCTTTTAACACTCTAATCTTAAGAAACTAGTCATAAATACAGACAGAACTTTATGCATAAATACTGTCTCTAAGATTTATAATTGGAAATTAGTTTTGGAAACAGTGCTTAAGTAAATTAAGGTTATTTTATAGATGAAATATTATGTAACATTAGAAAATTACATTGATGAAGATTTTCTTAATGAAGTTGGAAATGCTTACACCAATTTAGAGTAAATGGTATATAGTATATATTATATATGTCTACAATTTGTTTATTAATATACATATGGTCTCAACTCTCCTTGAAAAGATATGACAGGGGAAGACATGCTAAAATGTTAAAAGTAGGAGTAGATTTGCGGGTGTTTATATATCTCTATGTTTACCGATTTTATATAGTGAATGCTTGTTGCTTTGATAATCAGAGAGAAAAAATATCAAACAAATTTTACATATAATTATTAGCAGCTTTATTTTTAGGGCCAGGCTTGAGTTGCTATTTTTGGATATTTTTCGATATTCTTAGACATTTTTCAAGTGGATCTTTTAACTTAATATCAAGTTTGTGAAATTTGTATCAAGTTTAGAGTATGATGTTCTCATGATCAAACAAGTTATCCTCAGAGAATGGGGGGTTGTTTTTAGAGATTTCAGCTATACCTTCTTCTCTAGGTCCTCTCTTAAGTTTATGTGGGCATATTTTCTTCTCAAAGGCATGATGTTAAGTAGTCATTGTAACCTAGACATGGATTCCTTACAAATATCAACTGATATTAAGGAAACTGCACATGGAATTCTTTTACTCCAAGTCATAATATTTATATGTTATTTTAAATATCTGTAATTCTGTTCTTAGTAAATGGAAACAATATCCTTAGATAAGCTAAAAATACTAAATTAGGAATTTCTCCTGAGTTTTGCTTCTGCTGAAATATATGCAGAAACTTATTTTTCTTTAGATTTAGTGGAATAGCAAAGTATACAACTTAGCATAAATTGAAATGTCCACTTTTTCTTCAGTGTTTCATTAATAGACATCTAGCATAACAAACTTAAGTAAAACTAAATAAAAAGGCAATCTCAAAGTTGTATTAATTTTCTTAAAAATATTTTTAGAGTTGATTTTTGAAATGTTTATTATATACCATTGAACAATTAAAGGGGTCATTGTATAATTAAAATAAGTAATATATGCATGGTTTTAGATTTTTGACTCTTCAATGTTTAAACTATTTTTATCACTAGATAAGTCTTTATTGTGTACCTCTTCAGTGAAGATTAAATTTTTATATTTTCTCAGCTTGTGATATTTGACTTTTCTCTCACAAGATCATTTTATTCAGTCAGTCACACATGCATTTCTTATTCATTCATACATTTTGTTCATGTAACAAACATTTATAGAGTGCTCACTATGTGTGGAACATGTTTCTCGTAGGTCACAGATCTTCCTATCAGAATATTTCAATTAAATTAGTCAGGTGACTAATTTGGATATAGTTATTTTTGCAGTCTTAGAATATTTTTTAATTCAGTGATTCTCATTTAATTATCCAACATCAGTATGTGAGCATGGTTGGGTCTGGTGAGGACTCTTCCCAGCTTGTACACACCTTCTCACTGTATTCTCACAAGGCAGAGAAAGGATGAGGAGGTGAGTGGGAGACAGAGGGAGAGGGGAAGCTCTCTGGTATCTCTTATAAAAAGGTTACTAACTTCATTATGAAGACCCTACTCTCATGACCTCATCTAAACCTAATGATCTCCCAAAAAGGCCCCATCTCCAAATACCATCATACTGTGGGTCAGGGCTTCAACATACAAATTTTACAGGGATGCAGTTCACTCCATAGCAATCAGTGCCTTTTTTTTTTTTTTTTTTTACGATTTTTAAAAAATTTTATTTTAGAGAGAGATTGAGAATGAGGGCAGAGGGGAGGGGCAGGGAGAGGGAGAGAGAATCTGAAAGATTCCCTCCCCCACCACCTCCTGAACATGGAGCCTAATGCAGGGCTTGATCTCACAATCTTGAGCCAAACTTGAGCCAAAACCAAGAGTCAGACACTTAACTAGCTGAGCCACCCAGGTACCCACACAATCAGTATATGTTTAAAAATTACCCAAATGATTGTAGGATGCATCCTGGATTGAGGGTCGCTGTTTTATTTACTTATTTTTTAAGATTTTATTTATTTATTTGAGAGAGAGAGAGAGAACGTGCAAGCAGGAGGAGGAGCAGAGGGAGAGGGACAAGTAGACTCCATGCTGAACATGGAGCCTGATGCAGGGCTCGATCCCAGGACCCTGAGATCATGACCTGAGCCAAAATCAAAAGTCGGACACTTAACTGCCTGAGCTACCCAGGTGCCCTGAGGGTCACTTTTAAATGAATTTTGGATTTATTGAATGATTTGTTCAGTTTGCAATATTACATAACACCCTAATTTTTAATTTAATGGTGTATTTGGGTCAATTTTAATTTACTTTATTGTAAAATCTCTATCAATTATTATAATGTTCACTTGAAGAGCTTATCTGCAGTTATTACATTTATACTGATTTTTCCTTAGTTTTTCTCAAAGTCTACAGCTTTGAGTTGAGTTCTGAATTTAAGATTTATGTTTCTAGTTGCCTTTAGGATGTTTAAAAATAACTATAAATAATATTTTGAGCTCAACAGATTAAAAACTCAGAATTCTTCTATGCCATCTCACTCAAATTTATTCTCTTTCCAAAATATTTTATCCCTGTCATTAATATGACCCTCCACTCTGTAGGGTTCTTCAGACTTGAAATCTTGAACTCACTAATTACTTAATGTTCTTTGTTTCTGATACTTAGTATTCTAGTTTCTTTTTTTTTCTTTAAGATTTCTCTTGGTTTGATCCTATCCTCTCTTATCCTACTGTTCCTTGTCTCATCTAGGCTTTCTTTACTTGGGGCTGATAATTTACCCAGCACTCACAGGTACATTATACTGGTTGCTAAAATATTAAAATGCTTCTCTACAGGTCTGAGAAATAGCCTTTTCTCCAGTTCCCTTGAGTCACCCCCGCCCCCCACCCTGGCTTCTGCAAATGCTGAGTATCCCCCTGGGCTCCTGCAGCTATCTATGGTCATCCCTCTCTCCTGCTGTCGCTTACGGAAACTGGTCTCTTTGCAGTGCGCTGGTTTATGTAAGTGATATGTAGAATATCACCCCCATCTTTACTTTGAGCTTCATAATTATTATGGTGGATTAGTAGCCTCTTACTGGCCCATTATCACTGGCTACTTTTCCAGTAGACAGATGACTCTCCCTAATTTCTTTACTTTTCTGATCAAGAGATAGAATTCAGTTCAGACCCTTTATCAACTGACCTTACCATTTCTGCCTAACCTGTTATTCCATGCCTCTCTCAATGAGTCAGATTGATCTTCTAATATAAAATGTTCTCATTTCCTTTTTTATGTTTGCCTTTGCTCACTTTCACACCTCTGAAATTCTCTATCTTGTGCTATTCCAAGTGAAAGATTTCTCTTAAGTTCTATGTCACTTCTATCTTAGGTAATTCCTCCTTGAACTGACTTCCCTGATTATAATGACCTCCTCTTTTTCGAATCCATATAGCAGACTATATCTTATAAAGTCTTAGTTTCAGAATTAGAAAGTTAGGGTTACTTTCTAATTCAGGAATTCCTTCTGCAAAACCTTTGATGTACACTGAAGATTTTTTCCAAGCCTTGAACATTGGTGGTTCTGTTGTCGGGCACTCCTAGTTATTATTCAGTTTTGAAATATTTCCTGATGTTTTATGTGCCAAGCACTGAACTTGCCCTATAGTAATGAACAAAACAGACATGACTCTGTTCTTATAGAGCTTATAGTCCAATTTGGGAGAAGACAGTAATAATTAAGCATGTACAGAAATGTATAATAATGATTTATGATAGGTGCTGCAAAGTATAAGAACAGGGGGACAATGAAAAAGAGCATTAGGACCTTAGTTTACATTGAATATTTAGAACAGGTGAAATTTAAGCTGAAGAGTCAGTAAAAAGGGGATACACACAGAGCTGTGGGGTATGAGAGATTAGTGTATATATTGTGCACAACAGCCCTAAGGTAGGCAAAAGTTGTTTTTGTTCATCGAAGAATTGAAAGAAGACAAGAGGGCCTGGTAATTCCGAGCAAGATGAAAGATGGGACTGGTGGCTGGGGAGGTAGGAAGGGAGCCTTATGACATTATACTTTCTTGTAGATCATAGAAGAAGTTTGTATTTTTATCCTAATGCAAATGAGCAGCTCTTGAAAGATTTTGAACACTGACTGGCAGGATTTGATTTATGGGGTTTTTTTGGGGGGGGAGATTTTTAAATTTAGAAAGGCTGATTTTCTGTATTACTTAAATGACGTTCTTAGTTATGGAAATGAAGAGCAAGTACACAGCCATTGTCTCAGAGTAGAAAGTTTTCTGACTTCATTAATATGAGATTGCTGCCTCCAGGGAATGCAGGTATGTTCTGCTCCGTAAAGCTGGTTTCTGGGGAAGAGGAGGTCAATTTATGTAAGATGCTCAGGGCCTTCTGGGAGAGAAAGAACCAATACCTGCTCTCTGATGGGATGGAGCTATGTGGCCCTGCCCCCAGAAAACTTAGTCTCAAGAAAGGGCAATAAGACTTCTGAAATAAAAATATCTTGAGGAAAAATATACTTGAGGACACAAAAGTGGAACCCAGGCTGGGGACCAACTCTCAGAAGAGCTTTTGTGCTCCTGGGGCTGATGCTGGAAAGTAGTACAGATGTCCTGAGGGTGGTTTGTACACTGAGGAAGAGCAGTTGATAATGGTAAGTGTAAAGCACTGTGGCTTGAATAGGGAGCCGGTACTGGACCAACACCGAGGGGTGATAAAAGACCAGTAGCGTTGGAGGGAGCAAAATAATCAGTACTTTCTACTCTTCCTTGAAGTATGGTATACAGACTGCACTTCTAGGGCAAGCAAGAACGCTGATCAGTTGTATTTAAAGTAAACATTTAATATAACCATAATTTTACCTTGAAATGTTATAGAGCAGGCTACCATGGTTACAATTTATAAAAGATGGCTTAACTTGTTTCTTAGAGCATGGATTAGAAAATTGTAAGAGAAGAAATGGGTAAATTAGTGGACATGAGGAAACCAGTTAATAGTTAAGTAAAAATATCATATTAGTTAGAACTAGGGTGATAATAGCAGAGAGAAGTGAAGTACTATTTCTTTTATTAAGATCCAGATCTTTCCTGCAAGAACTTTGTTGATCCTACATCTTCCATACATCTAGCCTTGAGCTTTCATATCTACCTTTCTGTTCTTTTTCTCCTATTTAAACATCTCTAATTCCTTCAATGTTTCCTCAGTTACATAATTTCTGGAATCCAGACTTAGCCATTCAGAGGATCAGGTATCCTTATCAGCTTGTGTCATCCACAGGTTTGATAAATATGCCTTGCATGTGTTTTTTCATTCCTGTTCAAGTAGCCCTGTGGCATAGGACTTGAGACTTCTCTTCAAGTTAACATCTTTCCTTGATCAACTCTTTTTTGGGTGTGGTTGTTCAGCCTGTTATGAATGTACCTAACTCATATTATTTCCTGCATGTTTCTCTCTTTTGACCTCAAGAATACATGAGAGGTTTCTTCAAAAGTGTACTTAAGTTCAGGATAGACAAAGTTCACATTTTCTTTATCTACCAGCCTAATAATTGAATCAATGATAAAAATACTAATTTTAGTGAACCCACATTGGAACCCTTTTTAAAGTTGTTACATAAACATTTGCCTACTAATTTTAATGGGTTCATTGCAAGTTTATTTATCTGAGATTTGTAGAATTCACATCCTTTGTTTTTAAAAATTATAAAAAATAGCCCATCTCTGGTGTTCTGGCACCTTTCCTTGTCTCTTAAGTATTTCAAAAGGTTCTTACAGAAGTTTCTTGATCACTTATGCATTTCCTTTGAAGTCCATGGAATGTATCTCATCTGAGCTTGTATTACTTTTATGGGGCTGCTGTATTAAAGTACCACAAACTGGATGGCTTAAACCATATAAATTTATTGTTTCAGAGTTCTGGAGGCTAGACATCCAAGATCGAGGTGTGAGCAGTATTGGCTCCTTCTGGATATAGGAGGGAGAATCTGTTCCAGGCCTCTCTTCTAGGTGTTGGTAGATTGGCATTCCTTGGCCTCTGGAATTAGGCATTACCCTAATCTTTGCCTTCATGTTCACATGGCTTTCTTCCTGTGTGCATGTCTATGTCCAAATTTCCCTTTTTTTGTAAGGTTACCAGTCATACCTCATCTTAACTAATTATACATCCAGTTTAAAAAAAAAACAACAAAAACTTCAATTTTTAAATTGGTTTATTTCTTGGTGAAAATGAAGTATGATATAAAATAATTTCATTGTATTATATAATTCTATCTATGTGTGGCCAGAGCATCAAATAAAAGTGTAAGTGTCAAAGTAAATGAGTCTAGAGCTGATGATACAAAAGATCATGTTTGTTTAGTTTCCATTAGAAAGGAAAAAAATATAAGAATAGAATAAAAGAAAAAATTGGGCTCCACCTATAGGCAGAACCTAGATGCCTATAGGTGAACCTGGATATTACAGATCTCACCAGCCTGTGACTTTCATATAAAGACACATATACTTCAATGAGCAGATTAAGCTAGTTCAGGCTCCCTAGTAGCAACCCCACTGGCCTGATTCGTGGAAATTAGCCTTCTTCACAGTGTCACAAGTTACCCCTGGGACCCACTGTCACTTCATATATGTCTGAAAACCATTCTCTTAGTTGTCACTACCACACACTGCCTTGCCATTCCTCCCCTGGCTCCTGAATGTTCACATCTATAACTCAAGAAGTTCTTGACAAAGATCTTTTGTTGTCACTGCCTGTAAGGAGGAAACCAGTTCTCATCAAGGATGCCATATGTGGCTTCTGAGATTTTTTTTGTAGGGAGCCCTTTCCCCAACTCTGCCATACCATATCATCTGGGCTTTAAACAAACTCTGCTAAGGGCGCCCAGGTGGCTCATTCAGTTATGCATCTGCCTTCGGCTCAGGTCATGATCTCAGGGTCCTGGGATTGAGCCCCACATGGGACTCCCTGTTCAGCAGGGAGTCTGCTTCTCCCTCTCCCTCTGTCCCTCCTCCCTCTCTTGTTCTCTCTCAAATAAATAAAATCTTTTAAAAAAATTAAAAAAAAAAAAAAAAAACCTCTGCTAGTGCCCAGAATATCAGGAAGTGCCTCTTGATCAGTTTGTAGCTGTAATCTCTTTTCCAGATTTTCATTTCTCATGAAACAAAGCTCCATCATTTTTTTGGCCTTCATTCCTCTACTATAAACATTTAATCTCATGCAAGAAGTTCCACAGGTAACAGATACTAGGCTGTACTTTCACCTCTATACTTATCTGTTACCCTTAGTTCAATTTCTTCCCTCTTCTTCCCTTTACAAAATAAAGGTTGTCATGCATATGACTGATTACAAACAGAATTGGGGCTAGAGAGTGATTACTTTTTGGGCCCCAGATCTGGCAGCCAAATAATATTCTGTTACATAAAGCATTAGATTTACCAAATGAAGATGTATCAGGATCATTCTTGAGAATTGTAAAACATGGCTTATTTGGTATATGTGAGGAACAAAAGACCAGTGTGGTTATAGTGCTGTGAATAAGAAGAATAGTAGGGCCACTCTGGATACTCTGTGGAGTGTAGACAAAGGGAGCTGTAGTGCAAGCCAGGTGATGTTAAGGGAGCCTGTGTGAAAGTGATCTACATGAAAGGCGGTGGCAAATCCAACTGGAGCAAGAACAGTGGAGTTAGAAGAGGTCAGATGTATTGAGTAAGTAGAACCTATCCGACTTGTTGATGGATTGGAAGTAGCATGTGAGGGAAAAGAGGTGTTAGGAATTACTGCTAGTTTTTGGCCCAAGCAACCCTGTGAATAGTGATGTCATTCACTGATATGGGGAGGCCTGGAGGGAGGAGTGGATTTAGAGATTGGAGTGAAAAATCCTGTTTTGAGCAGGTCAAGTTTGAGGTTCGTTTCTGTAAGACATGCAGATAGAGATCTTAACTCTCCAAAAGGTCTTAACCAAAGGATGGGAGAGCCAGAATGCTTTTGGCTCAGAGCTGCCAGGTATGTGAATATCATGCATGATTTTCTTTACTCTTGACATGTATGGCAGATCTTTTATGTGGGATACACTCTTATTTTTTCCCTATCTTTATATGTTTTTCTTCTTTACGAATCTTTACTCGCCAAGATTTTGCTACTTACTAATTATAAGATTTGGCTAAGCTACTTATTTTTTTAAAAATTGGTGTTCTCAATATAAATGGGGATAATATCACTTATTTCATTGAGTTGTTTTGCTGATTACATTAGACAATGTTTGTGAAACTCATAGCATAGTGCCTAGCATGCAGTTAGTATCTATTAAGTATCTTCAGTTTTGATTATTATTTTTGGAAAAGGAATATTATTTTTAAAGCTGATTTTAAATATTTTGGAATGAGATAGGGTATAAATGAGCAAATAATGGATTGTCATTTTTCCATAGACCTGTATAAAGCGATTTTTTTCTCATTTAAATGAGTTGCATTTTTATACCTTTTAGAATTACAAAATATTAAAATCAGTATTTTGAATTTTATAAGCATATGTGGGGGTTTTTTTGAATTGTAAATATGGTTAATGATGTGAGTTAATCTTTGATGCTTCATAAAGTCTGCCATACCTTTATGCAAATCAAAATTCCCACAGAAATAATGAGTCAAAATGAAGCAACAGGCATTGTTTGGATCACATTTTTTCTCTGCTCTACCAAGATTAATCTCACCATACGTTGTGTATCAAGACCTTTGATTTGCTCAGGTTGTCTGTTGATTTGACTTCCCTTAACCTTTGTTTTAAAACCTATGATTACTACTTTTAAGTGTACCAGTATTATGAAAGGTGTTTTGTTTTGTTTTGTTTTTTAGAACAGAGTAAATGTATAACAGAATTTAATGTTGAGATGCTCCCTATTGCATTAACACAGAGATCTTCAAGGAGCGAAGGCTAGATCACTTAATAAAACCACAGTCTCTTCTTTGGCAATCGTGTTGAACCTGGAAGAAAGCCAGACATGGCCAGTGTAAGGTTAGATTCCATTCCATCAGCATAATAGTTAATAATAGTTGACTGACAGGGATGTTAAGGGTGCCCTTTTTTCCTCCCCCCTTCTAGCCCTGTTCCAGGCTAGCCTCTCTAGGGAATACGCCATTCCTTTCTCCATTCCTAAAATTCCTTGCTTGAGCACAGCCAGGGGCTGCGGTGCTTGTGTCTGATTGTAAAAGGGGTGGGGGTATCTCCTTGAAAGTGGTGTTCGTCTCTGTGCTTCCTGCTGAGGGAATCCAGAAATCTCCAGACAATTGTAGGGGTATAGGAAAAAGGTGAGCTGCCTCACTGTGGCTAGTGTTTATGTGTGGAAAAATAAGTGGACTCTTGTTATTCACTTGAATGAACTTAATACAACGTCAGAATCACTTCTGCTTCCCCACAGCCACAGGGGACAATCTTGTCTACAGAAATTTAGTGCTATTTTAGTCTGATTTTTGTGAATCATACCTCATGTCATACACTGTTTTGCGTTGTTAAAACTATATTTTTAGGGAGTTTAGTACTGATAAATTAGTAACATTTGCAACTTTCTTCTCTTCTGCCTTTCTTTCTTTCTTTCTTTCTTTCTTTCTTTCTTTCTTTCTTTCTTTCTTTCTTTCTTTCTTTCTTTCTTTCTTTCCCCTTCCTTCCTTCCTTCCTTCCTTCCTTCCTTCCTTCCTTCCTTCCTTCCTTCCTTCCTTCCTCTCTCTCTCTCTCTCTCTCTCTTTCTTCTTCCTTTTTGGATGCAGGTATTTGCAGGATAGGAACCATTCAAACAGTCACAACATTCCAGAGATTCTTTCCCTGGATTCTACAGTATCTACATTCAGAGTTATATTTAAATAGTAAGAAGTATTGCTGAATATTGAGGAACATAAGATTCATTAGTGTAGTGGTTAGGTGAAAATTCAAAAGTTTTCCTAAGTCCAAGTAATTCCTCTTCTTTAGTGGGGTGGTGAATCCTATATTAAGCACTCGAGTTCTGTAATTCAGTAAAGTTAGTATTTGGTGTTGCCTGCAGTTTGGGTTAGCAATTATTCTTTACCCCACATCTCACCACAACAGAGCCACTTGCTAACTTTTAATCACCACCTTCTCAAGTTTAAGAACTTGGCCAGAGTGATCCCGGAAAGTCTCAACATTTTCCAGTGAGTAAAGTCCATCTCTTTGGGAGATCTTGACACCTATCATTAACAAGGGTGCAACCTCCTTAAGGATAATTGAGAATAGAGACCTCCTCTTCTGTATACATGGCAAACATAAAGAGGTTATACATCAGAATAAGGTAATTTGTAAATAGAGTGCATTGTATTGACTGGCAGTGTCGCCTCCTTCATTCTACAGATTATGTTGTGGGTTTCAGATGTTTTTCTCAGGTCAGTTTCCCTATCATTAATGCTGCAACACCTTTGCTGAGTAGATAGCTACTCTCTCATTCTTTTATTACACTACAGTGAAACCAGCACTCTGACTCTTGTGGGCTGATGAATAAACTCCAGTTTTACTGGCTTTTGTAAATAAGCTTTAAAAATAGTTTCTGGAATCAGAATACAGTGAATAAAGACATAAACCAGATTTTTAAAAAATGAAGCCTCATTTAAATGAAATCACATTTAAATATGTTAATATGATGTTAATATGTTATTATACATGCCATTCAACCTGTAAGATGTCTGTGATATCACTTACCTTCCTGGTGAATTTGGCTGGTAAGATGGGCATGTGTTCAAAAGCCTTTCTGTTTGATAACATACATAATCTGAGAAATACTTAGTTGTTCTTCAACACCTTTCAATAAAAGAATGTTTAAAAACATGCTTACTAAAAAAAAATGCTTACTAAAAATTGCTTTTAACAAGCACCTGTTTCTAAGTGTTTTTATAACAAATTAGAAAGGTAACTTGGGAAAGGATTCAATTTGTTTCCGTAAAGATTTTCTGAATATTACTATGTGCCAGCCACTGTGTTAAGTACTTGGAATGCAGAGATGAATAAGATTGTTCTCAGGTCACAGTGCACAGTTTAACAGAAGAGACAGTTAAATCATATCACTCCCCTTAGAATTGGGGTTCACTGCTCTGATAGAAGACATTAATTTTGCTAAAATCGGTCAGAAAGGGATATCCTTTGAGGAAATAACATTGGGGGTCTAGCTGGAATGATGAAAGTAGGAAAATGAGGACAAAAAAAAGGACATCCAGTGAAAAGGAATACTGCATGAACAAAGAGCATTATATCAGTACGGTGGGGAAACAGGAAAGCGCTGCAAAGTTTGCAAAATATGACTTCAACAAAGGTTACTGTTATTGCTGTTTTTCAAATTAGAAAAGTCATGCTAATATTTTTTCATGTATGAAAGGCTTTTAAATTATGCACATCCCAACAAGCTTGGGACTTCATAGCAACTTAGAAAATACTTAAAGAAGAGACAGTTGAGGGAATCTGTGTTTTGTTGTTTTTTAAATTATATAGACTGCAGTTATGGAATGAGTAAGTCATAGGAATAAAAAGCAAAGCATAAGAAATATAGTCAATGATATTGTAATAGGGATGTAGTGGGACAGATGGTAGCTGTGATGGTGAACATAGCATAATGTATAATCTTGTCAAATCATTAAGTTGTACACCTGAAACTATTGTAACATTGGGTATCAACTATACTCAAATTAATACATTTTAAAAAATTAAAAATAAATTATATAGGCTGCAGAGGTTTTCAAATGAGTAACAAAGAGAATTTCCTGAGACTGAAATCCCTTAATATTTGATGGGAAAGTGAATTATGTCCTTTGCACATTCATTCACTCATTTATATGTACGACAATATTAATGGACTACCTACTGCATATCTAGTACTGTCTTTGGTGTTGGGAAGACATCGGATGACTAAGGTAGATATACCTGCCATCACAGAACATTAAGATTAGGGGAAAGCCATGGTTTTTCTCTTCTCAAGTATATTCTTGTTTCAAAGTGACATAGATGATTTTTTATTCATATATTTTATCATTTTATGATTGTTTCAAAAATACTTTCTGTATACTTTACTTCTACAAGATTTCAGATATTCATTTCTTTGTCCCAAGCTATAATAAAAATAATTACCAAGCACTTTTCTAATACTGACTGTAGGAATTAAACTAATACTTTCTGCGCAAACTGTAGTTTAGGAGAATTCTTTGGAGAGGAGCAAGGAATGGAACTAACATTTATTGAGTTACTATGTGCTGGGCCTTATGTAAGATGATTTCATGTATTTTATACCATTTAATCTTTAAAGTATCTCTGGGAAGTAGCTGTTGTTATCTTATTTTTTTTTTAATCAGGGAAACATTATAGGAGAGGGAAACTGAGGCCAACTAACTTGCCCTGTGATATGATACACAACTGATAAATGACAGCTTTGGAATTTGAAATCAGGATGAGCATGTGCTCACTTTACTATGGCTTAGACAGGGGTACTTGAATAATTGGTAAATGACAAGTGTTGTTCTGGGTATTTGAACCAAGGTCTAACTTACTTCAAAATCTGTTCTTTCTGTGAGAGCTTATGCAGGTTACTTAAACTTCAAACATTGTAAAAGTGGAATGTTTTCATTATTTAATTTTAATATTTCTTGCTTTCTATGCCATAGTTTTGTTTTGTTTTTTATTTAAATTCAATTAATTAACATATGATGTATTGTTGTTTTCAGAGGTAGGGGCAGTGATTCATCTGTCTTATATAATACTCAGTGCTCATTACATCACATGCCCTCCTCAATGCCCATCACCCAGTTACCCCATCCCCCCACCCATTTCCCCTCCAGCGACCCTCAGTTTGTTTCCTATGATTAAGAGTCTCTTATGGTTTGTCTCCCTCTCTGATTTTATCTTGTTTTATTTTTTCCTCTCTTCCCCTATGATCCTCTGTTTTGTTTCTTATATTACATATATGAAATAATATGTTAATTGTCTTTCTCTGATTGACTTATTTTGCTTAGCATAATACCCTCTAGTTCCATCCACGTCGTTGCAAATGGCAAGATTTCATTTTTTTGATGGCTGAGTAATACTCCATTGTGTGTGTGTGTGTATTCCTAAATCTTCTTTATCCATTCATCTGTTGATGGACATCTGGACTCTTCCATAGTTTGGCTATTCTGGACATTGCTGCTATAAACATTGGAGTGCAGGTGTCCCTTCAGATCACTACATTTGTATCTTTGGGGTAAATACCCAGTAGTGCAATTGCTGGGTGCAATTTTTGATAGTTTTTCACCCATGTGGTTCATTTTAACTGAAGGTTTGAAAATTTATTATCCTGTATTAAAGGTATAAAATTACCATCATATAAGCAGACACATTAAAGAAAATAAATATAAAATGCTTTTTGGGGACTTAAATGAATTGCTAATAACCCTGTAAAGCAAAGCGAAATCTCTCCTTTGAAATTGTTTTTCAAACATATTACAGCATGAAAAAGGAAAATTTGAACTGTCAAAGCTAGTGAAAATGTCCCTATGGATATAATAACTTCATTTTCTGAAAAACCCCTTCAAAACAATTGTCAGTAAGATTTACAAGCCTTTTGGTATTTGTGTAGAGTTAACAGCAGGTATTTCTTATTCACATACTCACCAAACTTTGAAGAAGGATTTTTTTTAAGACTTTATTTATTTGACACTGAGAGAGCACAAGCAGGAGGAGCGGCAGGCAGAGGGAGAGGCAGGCTCCCCTCTGAGCAGGGAGCCTGATGTGGGACTCCGAGCAGGGAGCCTGATGTGGGATCATGACCTGAGCTGAAAGCAGACATTCAACTGACTGAGCCACCCAGTCGACCCTGAAGAAGAACGTTTTTAACTCTTGCTTCATAATAGTTCAATTCAGGTGGTCTAAATACTCTTTCACATTTTATATACTGAGGGCTTTGAGTAATTTGAATGATGTGGGATACTGACTTTATGTATAAGATCTAAACCCTATAAACTTTGAGTTTTAGAATTGACTTGTTCAAAAGATTTGCTCACTGCCACTATTAACACTGATTCCATAATGGCCTTTTGCTCCTTTTATCAGTTATTTTTTATTATAAATTTCATCACCTATGGCATGAATGTAACATCACAGGATAAGCTAGTGAAAAAGTGCATTGGTAAATAAAGGAAAGCACTTACCTGACACATGTCCTACTTTGTATATTTGTTCATATATTTAGGTAGCTGTTTTACTCCCTTAATTTGACTGTAAGATTTTTTTTGGGGGGGGATTTTATTTTTAAACAATCTCTACACCCACTGTGGGGGTCAAACTTACAACCCCCAGATCAAGAGTTGTGTGTTCTACTTACTATGGCTGTAAGATTCTTGAGTTTAAAGATCATTCCTTATTATTTCTTTATTTCCTAAAGTTAGCACAATAATTTTCATATAGCAAGTCTTCATTATATATTTATTGCTGTGGAGTTCATGATAAATTGTTTTAATGTATAGTAGACAGTACTACTGAGTAGAACAAAACAGAAAAGTGAATTCCCATTTGACATGTTACCAGAAATCTTAGATTTCTAATTATCATAACTTGTAGTCAACCTCACTTACCTTTAACTTGATCTTGTGTTTCACTCCTTCCTTACAGACCTTTTTTGGGTCTATAGTTTAGTTCTAGTTTATTTCTTACTAAAATATATTTAATGATCTGCCTGACTTTGTAGCCTGACCACTGACCTTAAAAGCTAGGTATCTTTTTTTTTTAAAGATTTTATTTATTTATTTGACAGAGAGAGAGAGAGAGAGGGAGGGAACACAAGCAGTGGGAGAGGGAGAAGCAGGATGCGGGGCTCGATCCCAGGACCCTGGGGATCATGACCTGAACCGAAGGCAGATGCTTAACGACTGAGCCACCCAGGCGCCCCAAAAGCTAGATATCTTTAATGAACTCAGATTCTAGGCCCTAAAGAAGGAGAAAATTAGGAGCTGTGTGGTGGCTTACTAGTTGGGTACAGAGTTACATTAGATGTTAGTCCTGGCTTGACCTTGGTACCACAGTTCCTCAGGGCCTGAGTTTGTGGTTTGCTTCCAGGGTTTTGAACTTCTTGCCCTTAAGTCCTACTTTCTCTATGACTAGTTTCTGACCACAAAGCGTGTGTGCTCCATGCTTTCATATTCCACTGCATTCGTACCTGTCATTCCCTCTGCCTGGATGTCCTTCTGCTCAGTTTGCCTGGCAAACCCATGTTTCAAGATGGAGTTCAATCAGGAGGGTTTTGAGAAGCCTTCCTTAACCCAGTCAAACTACTTTTGACATACTCTCCTGTATCTAAGTACACACATCTAAAAGTGTACTCATCACACAATATTCTCATTATTTGTTGACTTTCTGTCTCTACTAGACTGAACTCCTTGTAGTTCAATAAATATTTAAAAGAATGAATGCTTTCTCCTGCTTCATTTTGGATCATTGCTGGTCACCTGTCTTTCATCTGTTTTGAGGATATTGTGAGTTTTGGAGTTAAATTGAATATAATTATGGCATAATTGTATACCTGGTCATTTTTCCTTCTGTTCCAGCTAATATCTTGATTGCATTGTACCTCTGGGCCATGTTCCAGTTGGTTGATTGCAAGGATAACAACTGGCCAGCTCTTTAGGATATGAGTCTTCCTGAACTACCTCTTGTGCTCTCCCCTAGCCTGTTATGTCTCCCCTTGAGTTTCAGGGACAATGGTTCTACCTTATTCATCTTTCTAGCCTCTAGGCTTATGATTCCACCTAACTTAGTAAAAGTTGGACAAATGAAAAGAAACTTGAATTGGCTTTTTATCAGTTTTAATAGATTTATGCTAAAAAAAATCCCAGCCTAACACTTAAAAAAAAACTTTACTAAAGGGATTTTTAATGATTTGGACTAATTTAAGAATAGATCAGGACTTTGCCAAACATTCCATCTCCTATTAAATAGGTTCTGGAGAGAACTTAGTAAGTGGCCTTTCCCCCCACCATGTTTGTTGCAGTTATCAAGCCTATTAGAGTTAGTTAGGATTTTGAGTCAGTGATGTGTTTGGTATCATATAGTTTGTTTCATTACCATCAAACCATTTCTTGCTAGGGCTAACTCATATACTTCATCTTAAATTTGTCATTGTTTTGAAAACTAATACTGTTCCTTTAGAAATCATTAATCAAATCTCTGAAATTTTATGAGATTTAAGAAATTCTTTGAAGTATTTTCCAAACATTTAGTTTTCACTTATTTTACACAGTCTTAATCATTTGCATTTTACCCTTATTTCTTACTGCCATGCATTGTTAAATTTTTTTTCTTTTTGATTACTTATTTTCTATTTCAGCCATTTTCAAAGTTCTCAAATATACTTGCTGCATTTTCATAACTGTTGGCACTAGATTGATTGATTGATTCTTCTCTTCCTTTTTTCTCTTTACTTTTAGTATGGAAAATGTGAATATATAGAGAAGTAGATTTTTAATGAACCTTCATGAATCCATCGTCTAGCTTTTGGTAGTTATCAGTTCATAATTAGTGTTTTCTTAGCTATACCCAAGCTACTTTCCCTTACAGGTTATTTTAAGGCAGGTTTCCAACTTCTTTAAAAGTTAATGTTTATGAATTACTGGGTGAGCAAAAGACTCTTTCTTTCCTGGTTATCACATGAGAACTGAACATACCATATATATTTTTTTTCCAGGGTATATAGTAGTTCAAGCTTGGTGCTTCTTACTTTTCCTCTTAAAAGTATTCTTATTCCTTTTGTTCCTTTGAACTTTCTAGTTCTAAGTTATCAGAAATGGAATTGGGGTACATATGGTTTTTAAATGTTAATCAAGTTTTTTGCTAGAAATGGCTTATCAGTTTATCAGATTAGGTAACTGGTTTCTTAAAAGCTTTTATCACAGTTCCAAGGAATGGGTGAAATGATTGGTGAATTTTGATTGGGGCAAGTGATAGGAAAGCATATACAGAGTGTTGTTCATTTAGGATATGCTGTGGAAAGGACAAATTGGATGTTCAAAATGGAGGGCAGAAGAACATAGGCACCAATTAAGTGAGCACTTCGGAAAAAATAGAAGTAGCTGAAAAAAAATAAGATGACAGACTTTGTATATTGTATTCAAAAATACAGTTTTTTGTTTTTTGTTTTGTTTTTCTGTTTGTTTTTTTTACACAGTTTTACTTGGACTGACAAACATACTCTGCCCAATTGTGGTGGGACAGTATGAGCTTCCTCTCTTAGTAATATGCAAGATGTCTATGATGGTGGTTTATGTAAGGAACTTGTTGCTGATAAATACTCCTTCACCTCACCCTTCAAAATAAAAAAGAAAAACTAAAGAAATCAAAAACAATAAATGCAGGGTGTGCAGTTTATTTGTTATTTTCATTCATTTTGTTGTTTGCCAGCATTCACTATAGGTAAGATGTAATTAATGGCAGTTTAATATAAATTCTTACAAAAATTTTAACTTTGGAAAATTCTAGTAATTGACTTTCTGTGATGAGAAAAAAAACCAGTATTATTTTACTTTAGCTGTGGAATACTTCAACTTAACATATGAAACATTTGTGCTTTTCAGGAGTACATTTTGAGAAATACTAATGTAAACAAATGACAATTAGTATACATATTTGTCCTCCATTCTGATATTCTTTTGATGTTGGAATTCTTGAAATGGAGACTAAAGTCACTGGGAAATCATTAAAATAAGGCTTTTTTATACCAAATTTGGTGAATCTCACAAATACAAGATGGAAATTTCTGTCATTTTTAAGGAGTCTGCCTAAAGATTTTTCACAGTCCTTTTGGTAAATTTGTGCTAATGTGTAACAACAGTCTTTTATTCTATGATAACCAGAATTTTTCTTGAAATGATTTGTATGTTAGTTATATGCCTCCTGATTTTCTAAGTTCATATACTTTGTTTTTTTAGTGAATTAAAGAGTTTAGATACAGAAGTGGGGTATCTCTCAAGCTTCTTCTAATTTAAAATAACATATAGAAATTTTCCTGAATAACTGAAAATGAATAACCATTCTGTAGTGTTGAATATAAGGAAGTGACAGAATCCAATTGATATATCAAATATTTAATTCTGATATATCATAATAACCATAGTTAATACATGCATTTGGCTTTTAGAGTTAAAAAGCACTTCACATACATTATCTCATTTACTTTGAATAGAGGAAAATACAAGTGCTATGTCAATATAACTACACTGAAAGCCATCATATGTAATTTTCATATAAACATTATATGCCTGATATACATTATTTGCCTCCAAATAATTCTGTCTTGGAGTTCCAGTAGCACAATTGGTTAGTGCTCAATACTTATACAAATACTTCTCTTATTCATATCTTGTTTATGTCTTGTATTTAGGAATCTTATTATCGTTGTTAATTTATTTTTTAGAAATGACATTATATATTAGGAACCCTTTCCTATTTTAGTGTTTTGGAACAAATGGAATAGCTATAAGTAGGTTTTCCTATGTAAGTGAAAAACTATGTGGTAATCCATGTGACAACTTCATCCTTGCAAAAATTTTAAGTTTGTAATTGGGGTTTTATGAGGCTTAATTCATTTTTTTCCTGCTTGTTTACAAAAGTCTAATTTTAGTTTACGTGATTTGATGTGTAGAAAAGGGTTGGGAAAACCTGTTATTTCAACAAACAGTTATTTTTTAAAAAACCATAGTTATTAGTGTGTCTGTGTGTTTTAATATCTGTATATGAGTTACTATGATGCCACATCCACTCTGCTCTTTGCTGTGTGCCATTAACCTAAATTTGATCAAGTCCAGTATCTGGGTGGTGGCATATTCTTAGTGCTTGCTTGTGATTATTTTATGCCCATGGGTCCTTTGACAGTTTTCATGCCAGGTGAAGAAAGATCATAAATCTTCTTTCCGTATACTTGAGGTTGCATATCAGTACTTGAATTATACAAAGATAGAAAAGTCACATGAAAATGTTTTATGTGCAATTTTTTCACCCGAACAAGGATGAGTAATACATATACTTAGTGTGTTTAATATAAATTAGTTAATGGTTATTATGTCAACATATAATATCAGTTAATGAAAATTAATGAAATGTTTCCTTTGAGGATAACTAGTTGTTATTGATTTATTGATTTTTGAGAGAATCGTGGGGCTCAATCCTACAACCCTGAGATCATGACCTGAGCCAAAATCAAGAGTTGGAAGCTTGACTGATCACTGAGCCACCCAGGCGCCCCCTAACTAGTTGTATTTTTTAAAGAAGATTATTTTTATACTACCTCAGAAAAGCAATATTTGTACTGGAATTATCAAATGAGTGTTGATAAATATGTATTTAGATAACATTCACAGCAAATTGTGTGTCACTTAAAAAATAAATTTATACTAATGATATTATAATAACATCTACATTTGAATTTACATATGGCATAATTTATATGTATTTTCTACTGAGTGCAACCCAAACATACTTGGCCTTTTAACCTATTTCTTGGTTAATCTTAAATATTTCTGCTAATTTGCTTAAGTGCTTAAATGACCATTTTGCTAATAAATACAAACACATACAGCATGTTCCATTACTGATTGTTTCAGTAATACATGGCCCAACTTTTAGGAGACTTTTCCCAGTGGGATTTACTATTTTATATTTAATCCTAATGAGTGGGAATGAAAATATGTTAAAATACCGAGAAGGCTATATGAAGCCAGCAGACACAGTAAGACTTTAACTGAACAAAATTAAGGCAGTATGGACTTAAGCATTCCTCTTTAGGTGAGACTAAGTCATATTAATAATAGGATATCAGTATGGTAGATGGCTGAGGAACAATTAATTTGTATGCCATTTTTTAATTGTTTACTAGAAAACCACACTCATAATTCAAATCACTAAAAGTCAGTTTTAAGAAAACAACTGCTGTTTCACTATATCTTTGTAATAGAAATAAGGTTTGTACTTGGAGTTCAAAAAAGGGGGAGGCACCTGGGTGGCTCAGTCAGTTAAGTGTCCAACTCTTGATTTTGGCTCAGGTCATGATCTCAGGGTCCAGACATCAAGCCCTGTATCCGGCTCCATGCTAGGCAGGGAGCCTGCCTAAGATTCTCTCTTTCCCTGGCCCTCTGCCCCTCCACACATCCCCATCACTCTCTCTCTCTCTCTAAAAAAAAAAAAAAAAAAAAAAGCCAAGTAAATTGGCTTATATTTAGTGATAATAATTTGTAATACTTGTAATAATTAATAATTATAATAACAATTTTCTATATCACCATATTAATAGTGAGATTTTTGCAGACTATATACGGGGAGGGTTTGGGGTTTTTTTTTTTTTTCGGTAATTGTAACAACTTCAGAAAATTTAGGATACTCCTACTAAGGCAAAACTTGGTAAATATTGAAGTCTAGCACAGAATCTAAATTCCAAGTGAAATTTAAACCACAGCTTCTCTGCATTCATTAATGCTATGGCAGTCTTGCGCGCGCGTGTGCGCGCGCACACACACACACACACACACGTACACACAAAGCATGAACGCATAATTGGTCTATTAGACTTAAGAGTTTTGTTTTGCTTTTGTGAATTCTAACTAATGTTCAGTCTGGATTTTAATCTTTGACATAAATATTTGTATGTAATATTTATATCAGAATAATTTTATTCCTTTGGATTTACCTTAATATTGGGTTACCAGTGAAGAGAAAGTATGAGAAACAAATACTAATATTGTGTTCATGTTTTTAGTTTGAGATGGTTCTGTCTCATCAAAGTTCTTTTCTTACTTTTTGCTAATTTGCTATGCTGTTGATTGGTCTAATATTTGGATCAATGCTCTGGACATTTGCAACAAAACAATGAAAAATATTGTTACATTTTTAAGTTTGAGAGGACATAAAAATACATACATTTAAGGAACTGGGGAAATATGATTGCAGAAACTGGGTCAAATGGGTACATGTTTCTGAACCCTAGGGATTAATAAGTGAAACTGAAATTTACTTTTTCTCAGCGTCCAGATTTTGTGTTAGAAATGGTTCTTCACATGTTTTTTTTAATTTCTTTAATTTATATTATTTATAAGTTTGTACAGACCTCTCTTTAAGAAGTTAATGTGGTTTTAACTTCTCTGATTTGAGCTTTATATATTTAATATGAAGTTTGCATTTTGGAAAGGTATATGCATATGTTGATTTTTCTGCTACTTTTCTTGTGGTATAAGAGGTATACACTTCAAGGGTGTAACATGCTATCAATTGCCCATCAAGTGTTGAATAATTCTCTGTTATAACTCCAAATGTTTTTATGATTATGAGAAAATATTTGTATAATATTTCCCTGGAAATGTTTTCTGTTTGACTTTCATAGAGTTATTCTGTGATAAATATGGAGTTAGCTTATTTCCATTTACTCATTGGGAAACTGATACATAATGTTTACCTTTATTTTTACTCACTGAAGTCCATTATTAACCAGCAGTAAGATCTAGGCATCTTCTAGTTCTGTGGTTGGTTTATTGTGTATCATTTCCTAGTACCACATTAACTACATTAATTTTCTTTATTAATCTTTATTTGTGATGTTTCTCAAGGAATGGAAAAATAGTCTTTATTTCACTCTTCTCCCTAAATCATGAAGTGAATGGACTTATGATAAATTGCTTAAGTAGGTTTTAAGGTTTTTAAGGAAAATATTTATATCCATTCCTTTAAAACTTCTGCTGCCTTATAGCCAGGACAATTCTGTACTTGCACTGGGTGGTAGTATTCTAATATTTGTTAAATATCTGCATTATTAAATGAATTAATAAGTTAAAAATTGGACATTGAGAGTGTAGAACAACATTAAGCAGCATAAATTTAAAGAATAGAACATAAATTCAGGGTCCAGGTGGATGGGTTTCTTTGCGTAGACTTCATCAGGTTCATGTGTCATTTGAGTTGAATTTTCATTTCATCTTCTAGGCTATACTTAATTTTTATGGGATTGCCATGTTTAACACTTTTCAGCAAAAGCTTAAAATAAGAACACTAGACATACAAAGTCTAATGTGCCTAATATATTAGGCTTGATATTTCACCCTGCAAATGAGAATAAAAAGATAAATAAACATGACCTCTTCTCTTAGTAGGCTTACTTTCAAGAGTGTTGAGATTCACTAAAGCTTATAGGAGTTCAAAATTAAAGTTAAGCTATGTAGACATGTATCTTTGCTTTCTTTATTTTATAATGAACTGCTCACTGGCATATTCCACAACAGTATGTGTTCAATACCCAGTGAATGATAATAATAATAAAACCTGCAGCTGGGGTAGAAATAAATTCTTGACTACTGCATTATTCCTTACCATTGTATTTTATCTTACCTACATATTTTTGGCTCATTTTACTCAATATACTTGCTGGAGACAGCTTAAAGGAAACAGCTGCCTAGTAATATTTAAAGAGATCACCAGTGGAAACAACAACAAGAAAAAAGGAAGGAATCTGAAAACTAATCTTTTTTGACCAATTAGTGACAGAAATTTCTGGGTTACTTCTTTTTTCTTATTTTTCATCATTAGCTGATTTGATTAGGAAAAGAAAAGAGATTTTAATCTTATCCTTGTCATGCAGTGCAAGCATTCACTGTTCCAAAATGGAACTGACAGGTGAATTTCATTAAGACTGATAATATGGCAGCATAGTGAAAGCTTGCAACTATTATCAGCACATAGAAATTTTAACCAAGCTATTACTTTTTGACCAAATGTTCTATTACTTGTCAGAGCAATCTTGTATCTAATGACAGTGAATATAATGGGTTGAAGAGGTTGCATTTTAGATTTTCATTCAAATTTTGTGTGTGTATATGTTTTATTTTTTCAGGGTTCACTCACATTGTGAAGCTACGTTCATGGTAAAAAAAAAAAAACAGCAATTAGCTACTTTTATTTATATTTGTGATGGAGACAATCTAGGAATTATTAGTGAAAATGCCAGCTGATACTTACATGTATATTTTCAACAGTAAATATTTTGCTTTGTTAGTTATTTACGTACTAAGAACAAAAATTCAGATCAATAAAACATTAATGAAATGAAGTTATTTCTGATAAAGGGTTATCTGGTAGGGCTTCAGGTCCTTAATTGTAGGAATTTTAGTGAGTTGCTCTGAGCCTTTCTTGTTCCACATTCTTTGCCTTTATACTACCTCCTCCTTTCACACAAATAGACTCTTGCAAGGTTGTCATCTCCCTTTGTCTCCACCAGATATGAGGAGAATATGAAAGTAAAGACTATGTCTGATTTGACTGTCACTATATCTTTATTGCTTAGTAGAGTATCTGGTACAAAGTTGTACCCCAGACATTTTTGTGGAGGAATGAACACTCACACTTTTGCCACCTTAAAATCAGGCATAAAAGTCTAGTGCTTAGACCCATTTATTGTATTCAGTTCCTTTTCTCTGCTAATTCTTTGCACTTTTGTATTTATTATGTTGCTTTTCACTCATTTGCATGCTACTTAGTGAATGAGTGTGAATTTTGCTTAATATTGTATATCTTTATTCTGTTTTACTCTGAGGTCAGTTACCAATAAATATTTGTTTGTATAGTACCTAGTAAAATATGAATGCCTTAAGAGGACACCATCAGTAGAAAATGCACTTTGAATTCCTGTATTTGTAGAAGTTGGGTTTTTTCCCCATTTGGTTCCCTTTGTAGTCAATACATTATGAGGGTATTTGGCTGGTTCAGAGTCATGGTATTATTCAGCATTATCATGTGGTCCAGATCCTCAGCTTCCTTTTGTATAAAACAAAACTAATACCTACCAGAAAAATTGGGGAATCAAATGGCTAATGTTGAAGGACATGCAATAAAATGGAACCTCGCTAAATGTGAGTACTTCTCCCTATCTTCATCTACTCTTTCCATTGCTAGCCATTTTAAACTGGTCCACATCATGAATAAATTCCCATGGCCAGATTGGCACTGGATTTTACCTCTAAGATCCTTGATTCTTTTTTTGTTAGTGGTATTATTTTGAGAGACCTGGATACTAGCATTGGTTTTCCTGTCTTTTTCTTTTTCCTCCTCTCAAACTCTGTATTCTGTCACTGAGACATGTGTACCCCTGGCACTCCCTGTCAGAGAACTTCCTGCATTGTTGGGATCATGTTCATCTCCAGCCAGACAGTAACCCATGCTTGTCTTGTTCACCTATGTATCTCCAACACTTAGCAGTATATCCAGTGTATAGATTGCACCTTATACATGTGTACTGAATGAAGGAATGGATTTGCTTATTTATCTACTTTTATGGGAAAGCGATGATGTGAAAGCAGCATTATTAAAGCCAGCGAATTCTCTGATCTTGGAGTACGACCCAGTGCCTTCCCAAGCATGCACTAAATATTTGGTGGAAGCAGTAACAAGAATTTTAATATCTGAAGAGAGAAGTTAAGTTGGTAAAAGTGATTTTTCAGGATCCTATGCCTTAATTTGTTTTTCCTTTCTATGCTCAAAGATAGGCCATTTAAACCTTGATCTCTGCATGGCTCTTTCTTAAATAATGTACCTTTCTTTGCCAAAATTGAGCATAGTTGAAATTATAAGTCAATGCTTTCTATATTATCTGAAAAACTATATCAAGATTTTATTATATTCCCATTAACTTTATAAATCTGTAATTCTGGTGTCAGCTGGGAATGTAAAGCTTCATTAGTTTAATGAAGTTGATTTAAATTTTGGAGAGAGATTTTTTTTCTGAGTATAAAAGTTGAACCAGATATTTGAAAATAAACTTAATCCTAAAATGCATGAAAATAGTAGAGTGTACAGGGTATATATTTTTAAAAATATTATTGCACAATTAGAGGAAAGCTATCTTGCCATTAGGTAAATTAGTTATGTAATAGGTTTAAACTATTTAGAAATAGCACTGTGAGGAAGAAAGTAAAATTAATTCAAAAGATAGTGTCAGATTAAAAAAAAAATTATGTAGCTTACTCTTGCCAGGCACATATTGTTAATTTTGTTAAGGTGGCAGCTTTTGTGGTTTGTTTTAGTTTCAGCTTGTCCCAGAAGGTGTTGCTACCCTGTGGAGGTGTTAGGCACCATAGTAATGGAAAAGGAGATAAAATGGAAGACTTATAAAATGTCTTATCATTTGGGCCTTCCTGGAGAAACCTAGCTCACATTTCTGAGTGGTCAGCTTGACATTTTAAAGCAGGGAGAAGTTGTGTCATTATTTCTAGAATACTACAGTGGTTAAGGAAAAAGATTTAAAGTTCATTGCAGTAATTGCTGACAGCTCCCACGGAATGAAGTGCTTTTAGTGAGCATGTGCTGCTTTGAAAAAAGGCAGTGTACTAGGGGTGTGGAAGGGGACAGTGAGCTTTGAGATGAATGTGGCAAAAATGTGGATTTGGGTATTCTGGTGCCCCTAATAAAATTTCATTCATTTTGAAGGTGGAAAAAAGTAAAATGACTCTTAGTGGTTCTTGTACTTATGGTCTTCAAGCAAAGAAAGACTCCAGGCTTCTGAAACTAACAACTTGTGTATTTTCAGTAACTTCAAGTACAAAACCTGGTGGCTGGTTGTCCCAGGGAGCAAGGTAGCTATAGCTAGTATCATTGGGCTTGGCGCAGTCCATGTGAAGTGCTCAAGCAATCCCTACTGTAAATGCATTCCCCTTCCCTGGAAACCTGCAATTTGCCTCTTAGTCCCAGATGGGGAGGAAACTTGCAAACAGCCGCAAGCCATACATAATGGCGGGGTTCACATCCTGACAGGGGCAAAGTAGAAAAAAGGAAAAATTCAAAAGAGTCTTCATAACATTATTTGAGTCAAGGACTTTATGCTTTTTGTGAAGGTTGTAGCACTCCTTTTTTTTTTTCAAGTTTTGAGAATGTTGTGTTTGTTTTGCCTTCCCCCCGCCCCTGGATGCCAGCCAATATTCAACTGAAGGAAGCTCATGGGGATGGCACATTAATCACGTTGCACTATCTTTTGCTTAAGCAGCTAACATTTATTGCTTAATAAAGACCATCCTCGACACTAGGTTTCCAGTATATATACTGTATATATGTATAAATGTACATTAACATTTAAACATGCTCTTACCTATGACCTTTAGAAATACATTAGTACATAGATTTAGGAATGCTGTTTTTAAGCCAGAGTTTTTAAAAAATGATCTAAAATAGATCTTTATCTGAACTCCAAACTCGGAAGAGATTTGGTATAAAGAAGTGTAGTCATTTTTAAATGCATCCTGTAATTTTTTCAGCTTTATTGAAGTATAATTGACAAATGAAATTGTAAGATATTTAAAGTGTACATTGTGATGATTTGATGTATGTATACATTGTGAAAGGAATCCTCCCACCTAGTTAATTAACACATCTATCACCTCACATATTTATCTTTTGTGTGTGAGAGAGAACATTTAAGTTCTACACTCTTATTAAATTTCAGTTACAGAGTACAGAGTTAACAATAGTCACCATGTTATGCATTAGGTCCTCAAACCTTATAAATCTCATGGCTGGAAGTTTGTACCCTTTTACCAACCTCTCCTTTTTTCCCTCATCCTCCTGCCCCTGGAAGCATACTTTTCTACTCCCTGTTTCTATGAGTTCGACTTGTTTTTAGATTCCACATATATACATATAAGTGATAACATCAGTATTTGTCTTTCTCTTGCTGGCTCATTTCATTTAGCATAATGCCCTCAGTGTCTATCCACGTTCTAAACAACAGGATTTCCTTCTTTCTCATGGCTGAATAATATTCCTCTGTGTGTTTGTGTGTGTGTGTGTGTGTGTGTGTTTGTATAACGTGGCCTTATCCATTCATTTATTCCTGGACACCTTAGGTTGTTTCCGTATCTTGGCTGTTGTGTGAAAAGGGGGGGAATAAAAGGCATCTAATTCAGAAAGGAAGTAAAACTGACTTAACTGCAGATGACATGTTATATATAGAAAATCCTAAAGACACACATCAAAAAACTGTTAGAAATAACCAACAAATTCAGTAAAGTGGGGTACAGAATCAATATTTAAAATCAGTTGTGTTTCTGTATACTAAACAACAAACTATTGGACACATTAAGAAAACAATCTCACTTGCAGTTGCATCAAAAAGAAAAAAAATACCTAGGGATAAATTTAACCAAGGAGATAAAAGATCTGTATGCTGAAAACTGTAAGAGATTGAAGAAGACCTAAATAAATGAAAAGATATTCCATGCTGATAGGTTGGAACAATTAGTATTGTTAAAATGTTCATACTACCCAAAGCAGTATATAGATGCAATGCAATTTCTGTCAAAATTCCAATGACATTTTCACAGAAATAGAAAAAACAAGCCTAAAATTTGTATGGAACCACAACAGACCCTAAATAGCCAAACCAGTCTTTGAGAAAAAAGAACAAAGCTGGAAGCATCACACTTCTTGATTTCAAACTGTGTTACAAAGCTATAGTAATCAAAACAGTATGGTGTTGGCATAAAAAATAGGTACATAGATGAATATAACAGATTAGAGAACCCAGAAATCAACCCATGCATCTATGGTCTACTAATTTACATCAAAGGAGCCAAGAATACACATAGGAAAAGTATAATCTCTTCAGTAAATAGTACTGAGAAAACTGGGACAGCCACATACAAAAGAATGAAACTGAAATGAAACCCATATCTTACACCATCCACAAAAAAATCAATTCAAAATGGATTAAAGACTTAAATTTAAACCTGAAACTGTAAAACTCCCAGAAGAAAATGTAGTGGGTAAGCTTCTTGCCATCAATCTTGGCTGATCAGCCAAGAAATCAGTCAGATTTTTTTGTATAAGGAAATTTATATTGAGATACTCAGTAGCTAACAATTATTACCAATTACACAATTTTTTACATAAAATTTCAAGCATAGTTTGGCTGCATCCTAGAATTGTAGGTACCACACACTGAAGGGACCTCAAGAGCCTTGGCCTCAGGCAGGTAGGCTTTTGATTATATTACCTGCACCAATAAGTAGCCTTATCTCCATTTCATAGTTAAGGCAGCTAAGTCTCTAGAAGGTAACATGCCCAATTATAGGTGACAGAGATATGATGTCAGCACTAAATTTTAAGTCAATAGAAGGAGAAATAAAACCCAGTTATTACATATTTTACTTTTTTTTAAAAGATTTTGTCAGAGAGAGAGAGAGAGAGAGAACACAAGCAGGGGGAGTGGCAGACAGAGGGAGAAGCAGGCTCCCTGCTGAGCAAGGAGCCCGATGAGGGACTTGATCCCAGGACCCCAGGATCATGACCTGAGCCAAAGGTGGCAGATGCTTAACCAACTGAGCCACCCAGGTGTCCCTGCATTTTACTTTACTTTTGATCTGACCAGAAAATATCAAGTATTTTAAAAGTATATTTAAATGAATAAAGAATTCTCTTACATTTGACAAATGTAATAACTTAACTTTGCAAGTTTTTAAAAAAAGCTATTGGTGTGCCCTTTATATGGCATGTCTTTTTTTTTTTTTAAGTGATTTTTTTTTTAATTCTTATGTTAATCCCCATACATTACATCATTAGTTTTAGATGAAGTGTTCCATGATTCATTGTTTGTGCACAACACCCAGTGCTCCATGCAGAACGTGCCCTCCTCAATACCCATCACCAGGCTAACCCATCCTCCCACCCCCCTCCCCTCTAGAACCCCGTTTGTTTTTCAGAGTCCACCGTCTCTCATGGTTCGTTTACCCCTCCGATTTCCCCCGCTTCACCCTTCCCCTCCTGCTACCCTCTTCTTCTTCTTCTTTTTTTTTTTTTTCTTAACATATATTGCATTATTTGTTTCAGAGGTACAGATCTGAGATTCAACAGTCTTGCACAATTCACAGCGCTTACCAGAGCACATACCCTCCCCAGTGTCTATCACCCAGTCACCCCATCCCTCCCACCCCACCCCCCAACTCCAACAACACTCAGTTTGATTCCTGCGATTAAGAATTCCTCATATCAGTGAGATCATATGATACATGTCTTTCTCTTTTTGACTTATTTCACTCAACATAGTACCCTCCAGTTCCATCCACGTCGTTGCAAATGGCAAGTTCTCATTCCTTTTGATGGCTGCATGATATTCCATTGTATATATATACCACATCTTCTTTATCCATTCATCTGTCGGTGGACATCTTGGCTCTTTCCACAGTTTGGCTATTGTGGACATTGCTGCTATAAACATCGGGGTGCATGTACCCCTTCGGATCCCTACTTTTGTATCTTTGGGGTAAATACCCAGTAGTGCAATTGCTGGATCATAGGGTAGCTCTATTTTCAACTTTTTGAGGAACCTCCATACAGTTTTCCAGAGTGGCTGCACCAGCTTGCATTCCCACCAACAGTGCAGGAGGGTTCCCCTTTCTCCGCATCCCCGCCAACATCTGTCGTTTCCTGACTTGTTAATTTTAGCCATTCTGACTGGTGTGAGGTGGTATCTCATTGAGGTTTTGATTTGGATTTCCCTGATGCTGAGCGATATTGAGCACTTTTTCATGTGTCTGTTGGCCATTTGGATGTCTTCTTTGGAAAAATGTCTGTTCATGTCTTCTGCCCTATATGGCATGTCTTATTTGCTCTCTATGATACATAGAACTATGTCATCACTTTAAGAATGTTTTATATACTTTAGTTACGAGGTTTAGAAAGCTGGCTAACGGATGTTCTGGATATGGAGACAGACAACTCATTGAATAATCAAAACTTCAGTTCACAGATAGATGACATGCTTAAAGTAACTACTTACAATTCAGAAGAAGCTATCCTTTTGAAATAGTGCTCTTATGAGAGTGTTTGAGTGTTTATGCTCTATATTTTGCACTGAGATTTTATAGTAGTAGTATATTCTGGGGGGAGGGCTTACCAGTCATTGTCATTCTCACCACAATATTTTACTGTGCATAGTTGCTCATATATAAAAAAAAGATATGTGTGTGTATATATATATATATATATACACATACATATGTATGTATACACATATATATATACACATATATACGTAAATCACAACTGCCATGAAAGCAGGGACTGTATCTGTCTTGTTTCCTGCAGCATTGCAGTACCTGGTAGAGAGCAGATGCTCAGTAATTTTGAATGGCTGAATGAATTCTAAGGAGTTTCTTCTTTCATATAGTGATTGTTGAAACACAGTCTGTTAATAAGCTGACAGTACTTGTCTTTAAAATTACTGCCTTACAAACATTAATTCTTTTATGTCTTACTCCATTTTAAACTCTCTTAGATTTTAGGATGTTTCCATACTCATTGAATGTATGCATTTCAGAAGAAAAAATGGTGTCACTCAGACCAACATGTATCGTGACTTTTCTTCTCTTTATGATTGCCCCCAATGTTGAGTACCATCTATCTTCTCTATTATGAACGCATATTCAACCTGTAAATACTATCTTCAATGCCACTTCCCTCATGAAGCCTTCCGAATCGTCCTTGTGCTTCCCTATAGTACACATACCTCTACGTTTATATTTGTTTGATGTCCTACACTTCATGATATGCTTTCATATTTTGATAAATCTATTAATAGGTAAAATAGCTCTAAGGGTATTTATATACAATTGTATTTAATACCCAGAAGAGCCCTCGAAGGCAGGTATTATCATAATCTTGATTTTATAGAAGAGAAAAATGGGACCGAGAGGTTTCTTACGGTCATGTGGCTAATAAATGAAAGAACCTGGCCTTAAACCCAAGGGCACTGAATCTAGATCCCATACTCTAACCACAGGCTATACGGCCTGCTCTAAATGATTGTGTGCTTTCCCAGTCTCAGGATTTTTACATAGAGGGTATTATCCTCACTTTACACAGTAGGAAACAGGGAGACATTAAGTGACTTAACGTTCACACGTGTAAAGAACTTAAACACAGGTATTTGAATCCAGCATTTCCATTATTCACCTCAGACCTCCTAGTTGCAATATAATTATTTTTTTTTACCTTTTAATATATGTACTCTATATGACTATCTAAAATATCTATTCATTAGGACATTGTAAAAAAAAACCAATTGCTGCTGCTACATTATGGAAAATAAGTATCTGTCACTGATCTTTTAAAATTTACTGGGTGGTTATCCAGATTCATTTTCCTAATCACCACTATGAGTTTTCTCCTCTTTGTTACTACTTGACATATATTATTGGTTATACATTTTTAACTGACCACTGACCAGGCCTGCCTCTTGGGGCCAAATGTTAACTCTGCTTGTTTCACACAAATAGTGAAGTATTTGTGGAAGAACACCAGGGAAAGAATTTCTGTAGCCTTGATGGGAGTACGTAGGCTCCAGATTTTGGAAACCAAGGATATGTGAACCCAGAGCGTGAAGAGCTATTGAGTTCCTCTGTCACTTCAGTTCAGAGACCAGTAAAGCCGCTGAAGTGCGTTGCATGGCTTTGGTTCTTTCCTCTGTTAATGTTGCCCTGTAATAGAAACCCTGCTCCATTTCTTATCTGTTTCTCTTCAGCGTGGTGGCAGCACTGCCTTCTGACCTGGTTTAAGCGTCCTTAGTGACCTCTGGCAACCCAATGCGTTGGGTCCCTTCAGGAATATGCCCACTCAGCTGGATTTTATAGTAATGATTTTACTTCTTACAGAAGTTTGGTTAAAAATTTGTACTCCCCTTATTTGAAGAGATCATTTCACAATGTAATTTGCTTCACAAACCTCCCACAGCTATGTTAAGCAGATGGTTGCCAAACACCAGTTCAAAGTAGATTGCTCTTATATGAAATAAAATCCAGGCTCAGAAAATCTGGCAGTATAAGCTGGTCTTCTTCCAAAACCGGCTCTCAGACAAATTTCTCTTTACTCAAAGCTGGCACACTACTTACACCTGTATTAGGCATGCACAAGAAACGTGTCGGATGGCACACACTGATCGGAGCTGTTCTTCGCTAACATCCCTTTTCTTTACTGGTAACTAGTAACCAGTTTGCTTTTGGTGACATAGGGAAACAGCAGTTCTGGGTTCTAGTCTCCAATCTGGCGCTGAGTAGAGGTGTGACTTGGACATGTTACTTCGCCCCATCTGAGCATCCTCATCTGTAAAATGAGGATATTAGGTACTTCACAGGGTGGCGATCATGATTAAATCAGGAGACACATATTATGCACCTATAGTCTTCGCTGTCATACAGTGGTCCTTTAATCAATATTATGATGATGTTTTGTGTTTAAAACCCAACTCTGCATTGATAGATTTGCCACCTGTGGTTAATTTATGCATGGTCTCTATAACTTAAAAAGAGAAGTGTAATACGTAAATTAGCAACAGTTCAACAATTACTGAATGCCTGGTGTATGTAAGGGTATGATGGTTTCTACAACTTATAATAAAAATAGCACTTTTTTTCAAGGATCTTATACTATAGGGAATGTAGAGTTAAGGCAGAAGCACTCATGGAATACTAGAGTGTGTCTTTGTGCTCAGGAAATACTTCATGAAAAAAGGTAGGAGATAAGTGGCCTTGAATGGTATGCTAATATTGATAGAAATAGGGAAAGGATTCCAAAAAATAATAATAGGAGCCAGGAAGAAAAATGAGTAGTAGAGATGTATAGGATGTGTTCCAGGAAGAATGGCTGGAAAATGACTGGAAAAAGTATAAACAACTAAGGGACTCGTAGAACATATGGCTGAAAGCTATTATGGAGCTGTGCTGAGGTTGTCCTTAAATTCTGCAACAATACCTTTGTATTTAATTTGTATACAGTGGGCGGTCATTGAAGACATTTAGAAGAGTAATAGGAGCTCTGCTTTAGGAAGATTAATCAAACAACTAAATATAATGGGGGATGAATTGGAGGAGTGGAAAGTAGTAAAAGACAGAAGAGAGACCAGTTAGAAAGCTGTTCTGGGTGAGATGGAACAGGTGATTTTAAAGTTGTTCTGGGTTGCATGAAAATGCGAAAAAAGGCTATGCAAGAAGTGGCAGATACTGAATCTTTAGGACTCTGCAAATCTTTTAAAGGATGAATAAAGGGGTAGACTGTTGTTTGCTTGTGGAATTTCTATATAAAGTAGGCTTATTTCTTCCACATTGTACATTTCTTATGAACAAGTTGTCTGGCAGAATATTCAAACTTCATCCTTGGGCTACAATGATGCCACTGTGCTGGGCTATGAGAGTGTCTGGTTTGATGATGGGCATCCTATATAAGATTTCAGGCATTGTGGGAGACCATCAAGGTCATCCCTTTTCTTTCTTTCTTTTTTTTTTTTTTTAACATAGAGAGGACACTTATTTTGTATTTATTTTGTCATGAAGACCTCTTTAAATGTAAGTGAGAGACTACATGAGCTGCTCATAGGTATGATTTATCTTTATAACAATTGACACAAAACTGTCAAAATTTGACCACAAAGGAAGTCCTAAGATGACATCCACCATAAACTGTTGGTTTAGAGATTAAAACTGATAATATTGACTTATTCCTCAAATGGCTGTCTTTACCTACCACTGATAAGTCATAACATGTCAAGGAATATAGTCAAAAAGTGGGGGTGGGGGTGGGTAGAGGATTATGTATTGACAAATTCTTCAGGAACATAGACCCTACCCCGGCCTTAAGACCAAAACTAATGTAAAAATTAGGAGGTGGTTGTTTTGAGTGGACATATACATTCCAGACTTGATAGAAAATATTAATTCAACAGTTAATTTTATGGAAACAATATTTTATTTGACCATCATAGACTTGAATTCCTAGTATTTTTTTAGCCAACTGACCTAGTTTTATAGCATATGAAAGACCTGTTTGTCCTAAATACAATATTTGTCCTAAATATACTTAGTTACTTGTTTAATTGGAGAACCAGTATCATGTCATAGAAAGATGGCTAGGCTAAGAGGCAGAAGATCTTGAGTTGATATCACGTTAACATTTACTAACTTTGTGTTCTTGGGAAAATCACTTGATGCCTCCATTTGTTTATCTGTAACTGCCCTATCTATCATTCATTGTTGAGTATCAATTGAGACAGAGTATATATTTTATAAATCATGGAGAATTATAAGTTGCTATTTTCCTGTTATTATAGTGTGCAGTTTTCATGAAATCAAGTGTTATTTTCCCCATATTACAGATGATGCAGGTGGCTGAATCAAAGTGAAGAAACATCTCAAGGTCCCACAATTAGTTAGGTGGCAGAGGGGGAGGTAAAGACGTGATTTCCTGCCTCAGGTACAGGGAAACTTTCTACTACACCATTCTTAGAATAAGAGTATTTCAGAAATCAGCACTGTCTTGATCTAGTTACTCTAGTAGGTCTAAGAAATATATAATGTCACTTTATTAGAGAAGAGAGGGTGGGGAGGAAAGGAAATGCGGTGATGTGATGTACACACTGAGAAGGCTACCCACAAATGGCTCAGCTACAGTTTAGCTACACAGTGTCTGGACTTGTCCAAAACCATTTATAAAATGAATACTTTAAGGATGTTGTGAGCTGTTTTGCAAGACTTACACATTTATTTATTCATAGTTGCAACAAACAAAGGGTTCATATTGTGTGAAATTTTGTTGAAGTTTTACAAAATGCATATACCTTAAAATAATTTTTGTTGTGATTTTACTTTAGTTGTTTAGACTGTTGGTAAGTTCCTAGTAAATAATTGTGCTTTACATCAGAGTTTTGAAGGCAGTTTGTTTTTCTAACACATTATTTAAACAGCTGCTGGGCTGTTAACATGGATTTAATCATGTTTGGTGTTTCTGTTTCGATAGTTTAAATGAGAGAGGGTTATATTAGCTCAGAAGCAACTTCAACAGATTATTAGATAGACATATTGATTCAATTAGTGTGTATAACACCATTTCAAGTAGCTGGCATAGACCAGGAGAAATTGATGCTTATAAGTAATAACACCCCTTAAGTGTCCTCTTGAATTCTCACACAACAGAAATCAAGCATATAAAAAGTCCACTTATATATCACACCTGGAACACTTTCCCCCCACCCAATTTAGTAATTAAAGAACGGTTTTAGCTATCTTTTATTATTCATCACTGTGAAACAAATATTTAAGTCTCATAGTATTTACTTCCTTTAAAAATTAAAAATTGAAAAATATAATTGGATATTTATAAATCACTAATTTGAAGGGGTAATTAATTGAGAAATCCTATTTATACTCCATATAATAAATATATCCTTTCAAATACAGCAAATAAATCATAATCCCTTTGCATTATTTTCCTAGCTAGGAAATTTTATTTTATTTTTTATTTTTTAAAATATTTTATTTATTTATTTGACAGAGAGAGAGACAGTGAGAGAGGGAACACAAGCAGGGGGAGTGGGAGAGGGAGAAGCAGGCTCCCTGCTGAGCGGGAGCCCAATGCGGGGCTCGATCCCAGGACCCTGGAATCATGACCTGAGCCGAAGGCAGACGCTTAACGACTGAGCCACCCAGGCGCCCCGCTAGCTAGGAACTTTTAATAATCTATTAGTGGATTAGTAGAATCAAGTCATACTAATAATACATTTTAAGTTTAGAAAGTTTAATTGAAATATTAAAAATATTTTAATAATGATATTTAAGGTTCTGGTTACTGTTGTATTTCCCAAAGTTGACATTTTAAAATGATAGAATTATCTGTGACAACCACATTCTAAGGATTAGCATAGAATTTGTTCCTTCCACTTGATAATTCAGAATTAACTTGAATATATTTTACCATACATATTAGAAATGATCTTTTCCCAAAAAATTTTAAAAATTGAGAATTTTATTATTTGAAGACATCAGTTGCCAGACATCACAAAATCATATGCTATCTTGCCTTGATGGGTGATTTGAGGGAGGCACGGAATAAAAAATAGTAAATGTCCAATTTCTAAGGAAAAGCCTCTTTCCATTTATGTACTGTTCAGGTCAATAATGTAACAATTATGTAACAAAATTATATGTGTTAGTAAAATATTTCCCTCCTCTCAGTCATGAACTCTTTCATGACCTGTTTCTGAGTGTATATTATCCTGTTGATATGAATTTCTTATTTAAGTTAATACTCTTCAGCTTTTAGTCTTAAACCTTCATACTCACTTTTAGCAAATTATTAGGCAAGCAGCAAATACTTAATAAATATTTGCTAGTTTATTTTTAAAGAGAATTCAGTTTTGGTCTTTGTTTCTTACTGGCTGACGTGGATGAGTTCTAGGAGTATGATATCTCTGAGCATGAAGAAGGGGGGGTGAATTTTAAATTTATAAACCTGTTTGCATTTTGAAGCAACTTTTTGCTTAAAGATAAATGTTGTAGTTTTTGTCCTGAAATATATTCAAAGCTTCTTCTACGTAAAATTGATCATAAAAGTCTTTTTTTATTAACTATTATTTTACCTGTGTTCATGAATCTCTGAGTCAACTTAATATATATATATATAATAATTAACTTTTCTTCATCACGAATACTTTAAATTTTGACTTGTCCTTTTTTTTAAACTGTAAAATCATATTATCTCCTTTAACTTAAAAATATGTAATTTAAACATCTTATTTCGTTCATTAAAATATTCAAGTATCTATATAAGTTATTTGTGACTACAATATTGAATAACAGAACAAACTGATCAATTAATTAAAATCTTTCACATCTCCTTTTCATTGCTAATAATTTGTTCTTACAAAATACTGTTCTTGCTAAATAGTTTGTCATTATATAGTAATGTGTGTAAATTCCTATAGATATGAAAAGAAGAATGTAAAATTCAGGCATATCAAGGAAACAGCCTGAAAAATAATTCTTGGTGTTGAGATTATAATAACAAGAATTCATCCCACTCACACTAACAAATTCTCTTCTTCAGAGAAATGAACCCGTTTATGAGAATGTTTTCCTGTTACCAAACTGTAAAAGAAATACCATATAATGAAGAGTAAAAATTTGATAACAAATATACTATGAATATTATACAATGATTAATAGTTATAGTAGTTTTACATATTATAGCTACAAATAATAATACAATTCTTCCATTGATATATAAATTATAATTTAGAGTATACGTAAATTTACTGAACACTTAAGTTTAATTAATGAGTTAATTTATAGTGTTCTGCATTATTTAGAAACATCTTAAATAGTGAAAATAAATTGTGAGAGAATTTCTTTTATGTTTGAGTAAGGAAGTTTTTTCTATATAAGAATTGAAATTCAAAGACTAATTGCTTTTTATCCTAAATTTCAACCTAATTTTAGTAAAGCAGACTAAAAATTCATTATGATGGGATTTTATTTGTACATAGACACCATATTAATGGAAAATTTCATCAATGATATGTATATACTAAAAATGTGTTGCATTTATTGATTTACTATATCAGTGAATATAAATTACTATATTTACTATAGCAATAGTATGTACATTCATATGTGATAAACAATTATTTAGAGTATAATATTGTTAGAGAAAAGATTGCTGAAGTTTACCATTTCTTCTGTATTTTAGTTCTAACAAATGTATACTTTTTTGGATATTCATTTCAATTATATTCCTCTGTGGATACAAAGTTCTAACTATAATTTTAATATCCAATAATTTTTAAATGACATTTTACCCATGTTAGTTATTAAATTTTGATGTCCATATTATAATATTCTCACTAGGGAAAAGGTGATCATTTAATATAACATCAAGTCATATTTTTCATAATTTTGTGCTGTTTTGAAATTTGAGAGGCCCATAAGTTTCAGACTCAGACCTACTCTTTTAAGATACATTTCTTCAATTCCTGAAATGGAATGCTGGTAGACTTTACACTCATTAAATGCAGCTTATCAGATGTCGGCCAGTTCAGGAATATAAATGATGACATTGCTGTGCAGTTTATAATTTCTAGTACATCACTTAAATATGTGGGACAATTTGCTCACAGATTAATGTATGAAGTTATGTTATATAAAGTTATTCTTTTCATTTGTTTTCTTAATTTTTTCTTTAAATGAGAATTATGAATGAAATATGGGACTACATAGGATAAAAATTAGTGTTTTACTTTGATTAGAATAATTTCATTCCCAGAAAAAAAAACATGGAAAATTTCTTGGAGTATGGAAAAACTTATTGAAGCGAAATACAGAATCTAGAAACCACAATTGAAAACTTTAAAATTCAAATACCCTTGAGTAATAAGATAATCCAACATTTGCAAAACATAATAAATATGGGGCTCAGTTCCTTAGTATATAATGCATTTAAATTCAGTGAGAAAAAACCAACAACCTAGTAGAAAATGGGCAAATAACTTTCATAGACAGCTCCCAAAAATCCCCCATTTAAATATAGACATAGATGCTCAATTTCACCCATAAAAAATGCAGATTAAAATCTATAGTAAAATACCAGTTTTTATCTAATAGATTGACAGTTCAATGTGATATTATATAATATCTATAATAGCAATAATCTTACATTTTATTGATAAAGCCTAGGAATAAATTATATTGATAAAATAGATTTTATGTGGCTGTTAGAAAGAATAGTGTGGGTTTCTGTGTACTAATATGGAAAAATTAAACAGATATTATTAAATGAAGAGAGCAAAGTTAAGGTCAGGTAAATTATACATTCCAATTTGTGTAAAGAGAGGCCATCTACACACACACACACACACACACACACACACACACACTTCTGAATTAGAAAATGAGGATAGTTGCTTTTGAGACCAGAATTTAGGGGTGAACTTTGAGTAGAAAAGACTTAATTTTCATTTTTTATCCTTTAATTTTTCTCTGCTGTGTTCATGGATTTTTTAAATATATAAAACAATTCTAAAGAAAGAAAATTCTTAATTTACTAAAACACACAGTGAATACTGTCTGAACACTTCCTAGATGCCACACATTTTTTGAGCATGTTGGTGAAATTAAGATAGATAAAGTATGGTGTCTATCTTCTCAAAAACTGGTAAAGTGGTACTTATTTGTAACTAGGATAAAACTCAGTGTAGTAGATTTTCTATTAGAAATGGGGCCAAGAAGCCTATATACTCTTTTGTAGATCTCAGAGTAGTTTACATACTATAATTGATCTTCACAAAACATTATGGAAAAAATAGAGCACTGTCACCAGAAAAATAATAGGTAAGCCCATTTTCTGTATTTGCTCACTTAATGCTCACATCAGCCTGAGAAAGTGGTACCATTGTCGTCCTCATTTTATAAAGTACACGAGGGACTTAAGTACCTTTTAAAACGTGACACTGCTTCTAATGAGTGCCAGAGCTGGTATTCAAATCCAAACACTCTGGTTACAGGATCCTCACTCCTAATAGCTGAACTATTCTACTTAAACTTCATTTTGTAGTTTGAATTTATATCTACTTTGCAAACAAAAGACAAAAAAATTCAGACATTAAATAACTAGTTCAAGTTTCTACTGCTAATAAATGTCAGAGCCATGGTCTGTGGGCTAAATACAGTGATCTCATTTTGTACCACGTTGCCTCTATTCTTAGGGGAGTTCCAAGGGAGGGGAGCAGGGGAAGAGCCATTTTGATAGCACTACCTGTTTAAATACTAATGACAAATCACAGAATGTGTGGTTTCTCTAAGAAAATTACAGTAAAAAGAACTTACTTCCTTTTTATGAATGTTTCCTCCATCCAAGTAGTACCAAATAATTTGTTTTGCTCAGGAACTTTGATATGATTTCTTAAGAAATTTTCAAGATCAGGGGATAAAAAACTGGTATTCATTTAAAGCCTGTTTCTGCTTTGTGAAAAGACTTTGTCAGCAATCCAGAATGAGGGCTGTGCTAACAAAATTCCAACTTTTCTGTGGGATGATCCAAAAACAGCAAACAGAAGGCATTAAATTTCTTAACAGTCACAAGTACATGCATGCATGTTATGCCATTCCTGTCATTCACTGCTTTTTGGTGTGCATAGATTAAAGTTGGAATACTTTGATTTGCAGACTAATATGTTCCATAGAGAATTTACTTCGTATAAAAAAATAAAGAGTAGGTTAAGAGCATGTGAAGTCTGTGCATTCTGCCCTACATTTATAGAGCTCTTCATTGAATATATGTTTTTAATCTGATTTTAGGATATTTGCCTTGACAGTATGCCTTCATACATCTAAGACACTTGCTAGATTAAGATCCCAAGTTGTTTCTCTTGCTCAGTTTTGAAGCAGTTTTATACAAGTATTCTGATGTGAAACAGAATGTGTGTGTATATATACATATAAATATGATTGTGTATTTTGTATATGTATAAATATATATATATATGATTGTTAAGAAGCATGGCTCAGTGGGTTAAGCAATATCTAATCTTGTCTCATACATAATGCTGAGTCTCAGTAGTGACAAAATCAAAAGCCAATACCAGAATTAAGGACTTGCTTTAAAAATATTTAACGAAGGGGATGGGTATTCAGGAGGGCACATATTGAATGGAGCACTGGGTGTTATATGCAAACAAGGAATCATGGAACACTACATCAGACACTAATGATGTAATGTATGGTGACTAACTTAACATAATAAAATAAAATTTTTAAAAAATTAAAAAAATATATAAGTTGAAGAAAGAAATGTGTGTACAAATGAAGTGTCATTCTGTTCACCTCGAGGTTTTTTGAGCCATCTTCACTTTGATGGCAAAGTCACTAAAATATTTTCGAGCACAGTATGTATTAACATTGCATTGGTGATTTCCATCCATGTTCATAGAATGGCACTGGGTGGAGAAGAGATGTAGATGACAACACATAACCTGCATTTAAAATGCCTTCATTTCTTCTTTTTTAAATTACAGCAAATTCAGTAAAGCTAGAAATGCAGAGTGATGAAGAGTGTGACAGGAAACCCCTGAGCCGTGAAGATGAGATCAGGGGCCATGATGAAGGTAGCGGCCTAGAAGAACCCCTAATTGAGAGCAGCGAGGTGGCTGACAACAGGAAAGTCCAGGAGCTTCAAGGCGAGGGAGGAATCCGGCTTCCGAATGGTAAACTGAAATGTGACGTCTGTGGCATGGTTTGCATTGGGCCCAATGTGCTTATGGTACATAAAAGGAGTCACACTGGTAAGCAGCTGAAAGAATAACCTGATGACTGCCTGTGACATCTGATGTTGATATTACCTGACATCTATTCTCTTTCCTTTTTATTCAGGGGTGGCAGTGGTGAAACTACCTTTTCAGAATTCTGCTAGTATTGGATTGCTGAAAAGCAGAGAGTAGCCTGGGTCTTGACTTCCAGCCTTCAAATCTGAATAGCATATCAGAAAAGAAGTTTGGGATTCAGTTTCCACAGTTCTTAATATAGCAATAATATGATAAGGGTTCAAAAGGTATAGGAGAATCTCATTGTGTAACTTAATCTTTTTGTATTTCTATACGTATTTTACCATACCCATAGGCAGGTAATATAGTTTGCTAGCTAAGAGTTTATACTATAAAATGGTACTCATGCATTTATATAGAGGTGGATCATTTTCACCTTATCTGGTTAACTTCTTGGAATACAATTTCCAATCAGTCTCTGCCTACCATGGGTCTCTGTATTAGGCAGATACTTTCCCTAGTTGAGGATGTTACCATCTTCCTGTAATTTTTTTTAATTATAACTCCTGCAAAGAGATATGTAGGGTACAGTATAGCCAAGAGTAGTGGGTATGCTGGTAGGAATGTGTAATGATGGAACAGGGTGAGGAAAAGAGGATTCCGATTAATATAGTATATACTTTTAGACATTTGAGTAATGTAAAAAAATAGCTAAATGAGGAGAAGGCCTTATTTAAATCTCTCCAAATCCTTTGGCAAAATGAAAAAAAAAAAGTTTAAATAAAAAAAAAAAAACAGAAATGAGATTATGTGTAAGAAAGGCAGATGGTTGACTCTTAAAGTTTTAAGTCCATATGAAAATTGATTTAAAGATGGTACCTTTAACTATAATGCAAAGTAGTATTATATAGCAAAATATTAATCACTAATACTCTCAGAGTTTTAAAATATGTTTCTCTTTGGAAGAGAGAGAAATCAATTTAATTAGTAGGTGCTTAAAACATGAGAGATATGGGATACACTGAAGTCTTTTTAGCCCAAATCTCTCATTTACACATGAAGAAACTGAAGCCCCAAACAGTCAAATGATTTGTCCATTATCCCTTATGTAGTTAGGTCATTATGAGGCTAAAACCAAGGTTTCCTGATGCCCAGACTAGTTTTGTGCAAATATACTGTACTTGGTATCTCACTGCACCAACATTTAATGATGAGATATGATTATAAGGCTTAAAAATTATAGTAAGAAGTTACACATTAAAATCAATGTTATCTTAATCAAAATCATCAGGTTTAGAACCTGTACCCTTATTCCAGCTCTACAGTTACATGTTAACTTTTGGTTTTATTTTTAATTTCCTCTTTAAACAGCATATTTTAAAAATATTTATATTGCTAGTGTAGATTTTTTTACCTTAATTAAGAAAAATTCTTCAAGAAAAGTTAAAAGATCGAGTTTGGTATTTTATAAGAAAAATAGGAAAAGACTATAAAATAATGAGTCTACTTTTCATCTATGCTCATGAAGTAACGTTAACTGCAGTTCTAAAAGAAGAGTTCTACCAAGTTATAATGTATTCATTATCTCACAGTGATTATATTGAGGTAGATAACACCCATTCAAATGTGTAACTAGCAACATATAGACTAAACAAAAGTAGTCTAATGACTTTTCAGTTGAATTGCATATAATGTACATTTTAAGGCTAAAAAGTATACTAACTACAATTTTTTGTAAGATTTCTAATAAACCTTTTATGGTCTGAGTCAAGAAAATTTAAAGAACCTGAGTGTGCTCTCTTGAATATTTAGGTTAATCAATGTTTCACTGCATTTGCAGTGATTTTCATGAGGATTGTTGGTTTGTAAACACAAGAGTGATTACATACTGTACTGCTTATTTAATATTTACTACTATAGTAGAGTTGAATTATTCTGATTCTGAAAATCATCAAATTGACATGGAAGATGTTTCTAAATAGTTATACGGATTTCCACAAGTTCTGTGAATATGGGATTCACTCAACTAGTAAAGGCAAGAATGGACAAATTAACTAAAGTCCTCTTGTAACTTCATGAACTTTTATTGTTAATGAATGTTTATTGGAGTATTATAAAAATTACACTTTCCTCAGATCTGGAAAGTTTCTGTTAAATAGCCATTCATAGAGGAGCTTGGGATACCTGCCACACATTATTGACCTTGAAATTGTGATATATCTTTAAAGTAGTTATTTTTATATGTATTTCTGATGACCCAGTTTATATATCTAAATGGGTCATGACCTTTCAACTCCATTTTAGTACTCTTTGAGAACAGAAAGTCTATTTGTATGTTTTGTTTTGTTTTTTTAATTTAAACTAGATTGAAAAAAATGTGGTCAGGATCTAGTATTAACCAAATGTTTTCTCATTAATGCCATGAACTACTGTCTTCATTTCAGAATTCCCCCCTCTCACCAATTATTTATAGCTAGTTTAAAAGGCACTGTCTTAAATCCTTATAAAGCCTTCGGGAAACATGTTTGTGTGTCATAGAATATCCAATATAAAATTGATAGTATAAAAATATACACAACCACCACCCAGTTTACTAAGATGACGTGTGGAGTATCATATCTAATTCACTTCTTCTTTCTCTTTCAAACTCTACTAAAGTGCCAATTCTAGTGTCTTAGAAATGGGTTGGTGTTATTTATTTCTTGGTGTTGCTACTCTAGTAGGTAATCAGGTAATATTGTCATCGGATACTCCAGGCACTCTTCACTGTGATACAGGCAGAATAAAAGAAGTAGGGGTAGTAAATCAATTCTTGCTTAAACACGAATTGATGTGGACCATTATAAATATAGACTATCCTTAACTTTGCCCTTCTTTGGAGTAGAGTACTCCCATCTTTGTAACTCTGTGTATATTGTAGCTTTATGGAACCATTCTTTTGCTCCAAGGTCTTCTCAACAAATACTTGGAATTTTTCTTATTTGTAGGTGGTTGCTCCATCCAACACAGGAACACCCTCTGTCTTTGATTCATCAAAGCAAACTGATGCATGTATACTTGTATTTCAGTTGAATATTTAAACAGATCTAGAAATATGTGTTTATGAAAGTACATAAAATAATGAAATATAATTTATTTCAAAATAAGAATAGATAACTTCATTCTGGGAATAACTAAAAAAGGTCCTTGAGCAGATTTTTTTATAAAAAATCTAACCAAAACAAAACAAGAAGCAGATTAAGAATGGAAATGAATGATAGCATGGCCACATATTAATTGTTCTCCTGGATTCAGAGTTGTTAATCCAGACTTTTGTACCCACCCATGGGTATTGTTATCACAGATACAATAACCTATTTGATTTTTTCAATTGGATTATACTGTATAGTGTATTTAGTACATTTGTGGTGTTTTCTTGAAGTTTGCTTTTCTTTATTTCTGAATAAGAACATGATTAATATATTTTTTTAGGCAAAGTCTAAACTTACTCGAAAAGGACTAGTTGATTGAGCCTATTTGTTAAAGAAAAAGCAAATTATTTAAAAAATAATTGAGATGCATTGTTTCAAGGCACAACACAATATATGAACCTTTTACTTAAATATCAGCTCATTTTACATGTATCTCATAATCCCAATTCAAGATTTAATTCATGTAAAGCAGATCAATATTTCTCAAAGCTTCATCAGCTGAAATCAAAGTACATTATTATCATTGCCCCTTTCCTCTTATCAAAAACAGGAACATGGTTTGTTAACCTTCATCATGCCTTTCTTTATTTCCCATGGCCATGGGAATATAGTTAGCAAATGTCTCCACACTAAGACACACTCAGTGACAGACAGTATTTCCTGATATACCTAGACCCCTTTTCATTTCTCCTGCCTCTTTAAGGATGATCATATAAATTCAGAAGTAATTCTATTAAAAAATATTTGAAGATATCTGGAATATTTTGTAAATGTAAAAACAAAATTACCCTGTCATTAGTCTCATGAACTCAATTAGATGAATTTTAAAATTCTTTTTAAAGAGAGTTATCCTTATTATTTTTTCTTTTTTGATTAGCATTACTTGGTATGACAAATTCAGTACTCTAAATTAGGAATTTTTAAATATTTCAATTTTAGGAGGCTTAATGAAAATCTAAGCGTGTTACAGGAGTATTTTCTAAAGGCAAACATGATTTCAAATGTTTTTATTCACCAAACTAATTTAATTCATTTTAAAGTTATTGCATACTGATTTGTTACTTGCCTGGAAGACCCTACATAGATTTCAAAAGTAAAATCAAGTATTTGGAGTGAAAAGTATAATTTGCATTTGCTGTTTTCCTACGGTATAAAAATTCTCATGAAGAAAGTGCATCCTTCTTTTTTATTAATAATTCCATGGCAGGGGTGAGGAGTAGAAATTCCTGATTTTAAAGAGCTATAGACTGCTATTTCATTGAAAAAAAAAAAAAGTCAACAAATTAAGTTGTGTGTGTGTGTGTGTGTGTAAAGATTTACCAAATTTAGATTTATTTTAAAACTTTAGTTTGTAAGACTTCATATAAGGGGTTTTTCGGTAAAGTATTTCTCTCTTAAGCTGTATTTAGTGTTGATTTAATTTGTCAGTTTCATCAAATGAATCAAACAAGTGAAATAAGATCAAATTTTTTTTTTGAAATAAGATCAAATTTAGGGTAACTTTAACATAATTTTTTTTTCAACTTAATACACTAGTACAAGGACTTTTTGTAAATGTAGTTCAGATCTCCAGATCTTGTAACAAAAACCTTTAGCCTTGCTACACGAACACACAAATTACATTTTTTGGGGTATGTATCTCATAAAGTTCCAAAATGATCAAGTAGTACAGAATTTGAGACACACCTGATGTATCAATTTTTAATTTCTTTAGGTTTTATAACAAATCTATATGATAGAATGTGCAGTGGCAACTGCAAGAAAATGGCCAGTTTATCTTCTTTATGACTCCTGGCTTCCTTTAATAGAAAGAATCATTGAGTTTGCATTAATTAAAAGCCTCCCCAAAATATTTGAGGTTTCATTATTCACTATTTTCAAATGTTTCAGTTAAAGATACAAAACATGAGAATTCAGTATAAATGTTTAAGTATTAAAATTATAATCTTCATCTAACCTCAAGTACAGAAATAGTCCCGTTAAACCAAAAGTGAATTTTTAAAATATTTTATTTCCGTCCTAAACTTTGAGCTTTACTATTTTGTACTATTTATATATTAATTTATAGTTTAGTTCATGAATATCTTTAGAGATCAGCAAACTTAAAATGATAGTATTTTCTTCATGGTTTGACCCTACTTGCTAATTTTACTGCTTCCCCAACTACACATTTTTATGTTCAGTGACCTTGGTGACAGCCAGTTGATGACAATAGACTGATAATTCTGGCTTAAACAGTTTTATAGCCGTATCCAATAATAGGAAAAAAGAGAGAAAATGTTTCAAATTATTTTCACAACAAAAAGAATATACAGGAAATATCTGGATGAATAATTTTCTTTGGATTTTCCCTGTTTATATCAGGAAATTTTGCCAAAGCTTTCACTGTTAGTGACTAGGAATGAGACCTGGGCCTGGGCTAATTTTGGGAGATTTTGTGATGATGAACTTTGTAACCTGGCACCCGGAAAGAGAATTATCAGCTAAATCAGAGAATTAGACTAAAGATCCCTTCCAAGTCAAATTCAAAATTTCTGTAATTTTAAAAGAGATAGCATGGTACAATAGAGCAAGATTTTGTAGTCCAACTGAGCAAGATTCATATCAGTTTAAGTACTTATTAGCTCTGTAACTATCAGATACCTTGATACTTGAACTTCAAGTTCTTCATTTGCAAACTGAAATTATAGATGCCTAATTAGTAATATCATTATAAGGTTTGAAATATTCTATGTAAAGCTACCAGTAAAGTGAGTAAAGTGATGGCACTTAGTTGTTCAAACAGTGGTCAATGCTATTGCTGATTCTTTTGAGTCAGTGACAGGAATCCTGTAAAATTTATCTGAAGAGAGGAAACTGCACTTGACCTAAAGTTGAAGGCTTCAGTATTAGCAAATTTTAGGAAGATAAAGGTTTAGAAGTCTAAAGGGGGAGAAGAATATTCTCAGCACAGAGAACTGGAACCAGTTAATAGTGTAGAGATCAGTCCCTTCCACATAACCTACTTGATCTTTCCTACCTCTTTTCCTTTCGGCAGGTGAACGTCCCTTCCACTGTAACCAGTGTGGAGCTTCTTTCACTCAGAAGGGCAACCTTTTGAGACACATAAAGTTACACTCTGGAGAGAAGCCGTTCAAATGTCCTTTTTGTAGCTATGCCTGTAGAAGAAGGGACGCCCTCACAGGACACCTCAGGACCCACTCTGGTAAGTGTCACTGACTCTTTGAGAAAAAAGCTAAAATATAAGAATTCAGGAAAGCGTTACAGAATAATACAGAATAACTTATAGCTTTGGTACATAGCTAGGAATGAGCTAGACAATATTTTTGTGTACATTGAATAACTGATAAATTTTGCAAGATGCATGTGGCCCTTCCTTTTTTTAGACTTACAGACTTGGCAAAAAGTAGCACCATCAATGGAAGTGTCTCTTATTTCAAGCTCTTGAAGTAAGGAGACAACTGCTCTGTAGATTCTCTATGATTTTTAATTTTATAATTATTAATTCAGTAATTATGGTTAATCCAGGATAATGGAAAATCTAGTAAAATATCATAGTTACATGCTAATATTATCATAGAGGAGATGAAAGCTGTGATATTTTTCAACTGATACAGTGCCCAGGCTGGGACCTCAGTGGGAAATCAAATGTCGCTATTTTTAAACTTGAAAATATTATGCTCATTAGAAAATTGGCTGTTAGAGTATTTTATATTTCATTTAAACGCACCTTGTTTCTTTAACTCTCAAAATATAGTCATTGGATTTTCTCTGAACTTTTCTCTCTTCATAAATCATCATTAAAAAATCTAGAATAAGTGCGATATTTTTAAAATGCTAGAATATAGTACATAAAAGAGCAAGAATGATTAGAAATCTGAATGAATCTCATTTGACTTTTAGCATGAATTGCCATAACCAAGAAGTGAAAGGTGGATAATTAATATAGAATACTCTCAAGCCAGTTTTATATCCTCCTTCTGTCCATAATGACATATTAAAATTTAATTTTAATATGAAGATATGATGGAAGTGATATTTTCATCTACATTGACAAATTGTATTAGAGAGTGCTGTGGATTGTGAGGTAATGCTTGTATTATCTTTTTTTTACATTTTCCCTATTAATCCTTAAGGCTTTACTTGGTTTTTAACATGAATGTGAAATGTGTAAACTATTTTAGACATTAACTTGTAAATTTGGAGCAGTTATAGAAAAATGAAATGAATGCAAATATAAATAAAAAATATTTTAAGTATATAGAGTTACTTTCCTCCTTGATTCAAAGCAATTCCCTTATTTCCAATTATGACATATTTTATTTTAAATCATGCTATGAAAATTACATCTTTATTATAAAAATTATTCTTTATTGAAGGATGTTTTTAACATGTGACAGTTAATTCCTTTAGCTAGCCATGTACTCTGGCTTATTAAAGCATTATTGAATTGACCATGGATTGTATAAAGCATAAATTTTCATGAACATTATCTATTACATGAAGTTGAGGAAAAAATATAACTTTAAACATTTATTTCATTCTTTACAAAGTTGTGTTACTTTTAATATCATAGTTTAATGTACAATTGTTACTTTACCTGGGATTGCTATATTGCCCTTAGAAGGTTCAATGCCTTCAAAGCTCAACCTCTCTGGAAGGCTTTTGATAACTCAGTTTGTGTTGCCTTGATTTCCTTTTTGTTCTTTTAACACATCCATCCATGTGGGTGGTGTCTAAGAAGACATCTTGGTTTTTGTTTCTATTGAACTGGGCAGTTGCAATCATCATCTTTTTTGCAAATTAGTTATGACTCATTAGAGGTTCCTGGTTGGTGGCTAATGAAGTGAGGAATGAGAAATACGCTACTCCAAAAGTAGGCCATTCCCATTGGCTTTCACCAGGCCAGACACTTGACAACACTTACATGGTTCTGTGTAATAATTATCAAGTTTGTGTGTATAGTGAAGCTGTTTCTGTGAAATTGCATATTTTGTAAATAAATATACTGCTACTTTGAGGTTCAAAAAAATAAAGATATGGACCCTGTAATTGCAATCATGCTATTATTTTGCAATTTGCTGGCTAATTAAAGAGAGTTTAATGGAGCAATGCGAGTGAGGAGGGTGTCATCCAGCTACTGCAGCATCAACAGGTGATATGAATTCAGTTATAGTTCTAACTATAACCTAGAATATTTGCCATTGCCAATGCTTTTTGTAATAGATACAGCATAAAACATAGCTGCTAAAGTCCGTGCCTCTCCAATTTGTTCAGAAAGCCCAAATTGATCATTATAGCTTTCTTCTTCTGCTACCAAATCCATCTTTCCCTTACTCTCACCCTCTTTTTTAGCACCTGGGCTGAACAGGATTCTTTATCTGATGAGTGACCCAGACCTTAATTTCTATAAATTCTGAGGGTTTGATGGTCCTGTTTTCCTTGGATTACTGCAATTTTTCAGTAACCAGGATTATTGGGCACATTTTTTAAAAGAGGTACCCCAGTGAATCTCCTGAGTTCCAAACATAGCAACAATCCAAAACCATCTTGGTAGTCTGGAAAAGTTACCAACCAATAGCCCACTTCTGTCCCTCTTAGTTTAGCAGCTTGAGATGCCCCAGATAGCAGGGAGTAGTCCAGTATGACAGTTCCAGAACTCTGATCCCTGGTGGAAAGAGTCTTCCCTTGGGCACCTAGGACATACATCACAGCAGCATACAAATTTTGCCTCCTTCTTCATGGTGAAATGTGCAAAGCGCAGCCATTTTCATTTATTATAGAGGACCTAATTCAACATGTCTCGACCACCAAACCCATAACATTTCACTAATGCTGTGCTTCTCTGAACTTTCTGGGGCAATTATCTCCTGTCCTCTAGCATATATCTTACTGAGGCATCTCAGGTATTTACTACTTCCTGCTCACCATGTCCAGTCAGTACCGTGAATATAATGTTCCAACTTGATGTTCTGTGGGATGTCAAGATGAACAAGATTTCTTTGGACTGTATTATAACAGAACAGTTGACCTAGCCTTAAGCTAAGATAATAAAAGTATGCTGTCCCTGCAATGTGAAGGCAAAGTGCTTCAGATTATCTGTTGATAAGGAATTATTTTCCAAAGAAATTGTTAAGTCAGTATCACCATACCTGGTATCAGGGCCTATGTTATAGTTTAATATGTGCCAGTAAAGATACTACAGCTAGAACTGCATCTGTAGTTGGCATTTTGATGTGATTAAGACTGCATGCATCCACAGAACCATCTAGCTTGCATTAGCCTAATAAACAGTATAAATGGGTGTGTGGTAGGAATCCCCATGACATCTTTCAGTTTTAGTTTGCTATCTTTAAGTCTAGGGCTGTGATCTCCACTGTGGTAGCAACTAGCCTCCTGTGGCTAGTGCCACATATTGAAATGATATGTTCTTATTAAATAAAATCTATTAAAATTAATTCCTAACCTTTTTAAAGTGTGGCCACTAGAAAATTTAAAATTACGTGTGTGATTCATATTTGCATTGGACAGCTCTGTTCTTGGCTTTTCATGATAGCCATGGGTCAGGGAACCAACATAAGGATTCTTCCCATTACCGAGTTTATTTGTTCCCACAATACTGTAAGATGGACTTGGGTAAAGTCTACATATATATCTTGACCTCCATATGCCCCTACTTTGAACTGGTGGACTACAGTGGCATTTTGGGTTCCAGAGATTAATGTCAACTCAGAGCTAATCTAATAGACTAATAATCTGTGGTAGGACTTGGTATCTCCTTTTCCTACCATAGAGCCTCTGTCACTCTGAGATCACATATACATTTAAATCAGGGAGGCCAGATCTATTTGCAACATCTCTCATTGTTCTCTCCAGCCTACAGAAGACAATTACCATAAAGCTTTTCAAGCATGCGCCTTCTTTCCTTACCAGTGTAATTCTTTGGTGATAGGAGTGTCCCACAGGCCCTTCCTGAAGTATGTAAGTGGCAGGCTGAACGGGGTGATTCATAATACATCCTTTCCATTATTCTTACTTATTTGAGCTTTTGTTCTTCTTCCTCTTTGCTATGTTCAACTTTTTACTAATAAGCCATCATTGAATCAAGGATTCAATTAACCAGTCACTCCCACTTGCTCAAGGCAATATATTAAATCTCAAATCCAGGTGAATGCATATATATTGATAAATTTGGCCCAATCTAGCATTTTGGTTCATCTTCTTGGTATAAAACCCTTAAAATCGATTCATTCCCTTACATGCTAACTGGACTCCTGCTGATACAAATTGGCAGTTTTGCAATTCTTTCAGTGTATAGGCTGTCACCTCCTCGATCAGGCCTTGATTTTGGTTATATTAGGATCTAACTTATTATGAGCCTAGGGGCAATGAGAGTTAATAGGAATGAGTCCTGAAAAGAACTGCCATTTTCTGATTGGGTTCTTGCCTCAGCTGAAGCAATCGAAAGTCTTCTGACTTTATGGGAATGCTGATTTATGGAGCATTAGTTTCCTTAGATGGAAAGGTAGGGAGTGAGGACTGTGTCTTCCAGCAAGAGTGGTTTGGAAGTGTTTGGGAGCTCAACATTCTGAGCCTTAGTATTTGATCTGATAGTACCATTCCATGTTTCACTAGTCCATTGCCAAGACCTGTTGTATTGGTATTGCCCATTTTATTTAGTATGGCAATTCAGTAACCCTTCAAATCAGATTCTAGAGTTGGTTTTCAGCCTTATTTGCCCTGAGGCTTAAGTAAATAAGGACTCTTTTAAAGCTGACAGAGGACTTTGATATTCCAACTTCTGTTCTGACATAAAGTGAGCATTCAAGACCTTCAAACTGTCCTTTCTCCTTTGTGTAATCCTTCGGACCATCAGAATTAGCCATATCACAGTACACAGTCTTCACTCTACACACCACCATTGTCACTTAAGCAAGTAAAGGCCACATGCTACCAGCAGTAATAATTTGGGTAATCATATTGCCAGCAAATACCTAGAATTAGTTTTCCATTAACTCCCCAGTAAGAAAGCTATTCTGTTCTCTTCAAATTGAGCAACTCAGTGCTGGAATGCCATTTTGATTCTCTGAGGCCTTGGGGCCACTCCTGCTACCAGTAATTGTCAATCAAGGCCCTGACAGGAGTAATGAGACACTCAAATGGGAAAAATGTGGAGACATTCATCGTAGTATTTACAAGAGAATAGTGAGGCATAAAGGAAACCAACAAAGGATGGTTGAAGCACTCACTACAAGGCTAGCCATAGCAAGAAGCCATTAGCAACCCTTATGTCTGGAGGGACAAAGGGATCAAGAGATCACTAGAATTAAGAGAAGTAGGAGATGGGTCTTAAACACTGACCTTCGGTAGAGGAATGTACCCCTGCTAACCTGTGACTAAGGAATAAGCACCTTGACCGCAGTTTTTCCACCCTCTAGTCTCTTGCTGATGCCTCACATTAACTGAAGCTAACAAGAAGCCAGAGGACAAAAGAGCCTACTGATAAAGCCAATAGAAATTAGCTTTCTAAGGGAGAAAATGGCTATAAAGGTGACGCAGAATATGCCACAGATTGAGTAAAATTTAGGAACTAGTGCTTAAAATTACTAGCATAGGGTATTAAGCATAATGTAATGATTTTATTTGTTTTTTATGAATATTATCAGTACAAAATATTTTGCTTCCTCCTCCTCTCCCCCCACTTTGGGTCATGACTACCCAATGTTTTAGTTAGTTATTGTGTTCTATAGTATTAATATTGCATCTTTGCTTCCTATATTTTAGATTTGAAAATTTTCCATCTACTAGGTTGGTAACAAAGAGCCTGGCATTGATGTACACTTAATGTGTTAAATGAAAAAAAAAACACTTAAAAAATATATTCAGTAAATGCTAGCCCTTTCTTTTTTCCGTGTATGATCCCATACAAGCTGAAATTCCCTATTTGGAACTCTACTTGCATACTTCAGAGGATACCAGGTAGTGTCTTGGTTTTGATTGTATAGTCCTAATAGTTAGGTTATTTACAGATGATAGCTGGCATTTCCTGAGCCCTCCCTAGACACTGGGCACTGCACTAAGCACTTCCCAAGGATTATTTCTTTAATTAAAGCCCTTTTATCTGACATGAGCAAAGCTAGATATTTTATTGATTAACAGCAGTAAGTCTAGCAACATGAGAAATTTTTTTGGTAGAAGTCCTTACGTTTATATTTTTAAAATGTAAAAACATAATGCATCATCTCTAATTCCATTTTCAGTGTCTTTAAGAACTTAGACCCTTGTGATGCCATCAGACTTCTATTAAATTTTTAAGATTTCTCACTAATTTTTATGAGTATCTTTGCCCACCTCTAATTCTTTAGCATTTTTTTAAAAGATTTTATTTATTTATTTGAGAGAGAGAGAGTGAGAGAGAGCATGAGAGGGGAGAGGGTCAGAGGGAGAAGCAGACTCCCCACTGAGTGGGGAGCCCAATGTGGGACTCGATCCTGGGACTCCAGGATCACGACCTGAGCTAAAGGCAGTTGCTTAACCAACTGAGCCACCCAGGTGCCCTCTTTAGCATTTTTTAAATCAACTCACCTTTACTGAATCTTTCCAAAGTGACAAAATTAGTTTTTAGAAACAATTTTTTTTGTACTTATTTCCTTGAAATATGGATATTTAAGTAATTTACATAAGTATAATAGCAGGTAGAGCCAGCATAAATAGGTTTGGCTAGAACTAAACTGACTCTTAGTGACTCTCTAATTCAACCACTGGAAGTGTTTATGTGGGGGCATGCAAAGAGGGGCCTACAAGTGCCAGGAATTCAGTGTTTCAGGAGGAAGCAGTCAGTCAAGAGAGCTTTTTGCTGTTATTATTTTTATTTTACAGGTGAAGAGACTGAGGCTCAGAGAGGTCTCACTGCCAGAGCCTAGAGTCACACCAAGACCGTCAAACTCCAAAATCTATATGTTATGGGATAAATGATACATCCCCATATGTTTATTCTATAAAACTTTATTAACTCAAAATAACAAAAAAAAGTACATTTAGAAGAGGTCAAAACATCTGAGTTTGGAATGGGCTCAGTGCAAATTATTTATATGACTTTGTCAAGTCACTTAATTTGGTCTTTAAATCTCCCCATGCTCCCAGTATTATGTGATGCTAAATACAATGTATTATCTTTTCTCCCTGAACTTGGCTGCTGATTATTCACTACAACCAAATCTTGAAGAGTAAAAGAGTGGTCCCCACCCCCACTTTTTTTTCTTATAGTTTGCTGTGGTTTAACTTTCAGATAGATTTGCAAAAAATGGAATAGGTTTTAAGTTTTTCCAGTGATCTTCAGAGCACCACTATTACTTCTCTGCAACTATCTGCTAACCTATATTTAAGAGATAGCCTTGATATAGACAGTTTCTGATTTTGTACTTTTAGCTCCAGGTATGCAGAAGTTTACTTAAAACACATTCCCATTTAAAAGTACTTTTTACAAAGCCCCATCTGTTGTGCTGAACACCAGCAAAAGTGTAAAACAATGTTGAATTTTCCCCCCCTCACCGTTGCTAATTAGTACCTGAATAATATTTTTTACACTGGCATAGAAAATGGGTTTTAGTTTACAAAACCCCGGTTACTTGATTTGATTGAATGCTTTCAATTTTTATTACAATCATTGATAACATTTTTTTAAAATTGGAAGGATGTCCAGTTTTACAGATAATAAATCAGAACCCCTTAAAGAATAATAATACTTCAGTAGTGTTTAGCAGTATTTGCCATGGAAATGTTTATTTTCTAACAATTTTTGAATAATATAATTTTATTACTTATGGAAACATATCAGATTAATATGATAAGGTTTTTTTCGGTAGCAGATAATTTTTGTCAGTAACTCCCATATTTTATTCCCCACTTCTTAAGATAATAACAGAAGAAATCATAACCTTTCTTGCTTCGGTTATAGCAGTGATGTATCCTATTTCTGAAATAGTGTCCATTCACGAGAAAAGAAAAAGGTGAAATGACAGAATCTAAGTTTAGTTTGTATAGCAATCATCAGTGTGTGATGTTTTGTTTTCTAAAACCATTTTCATTTATTATGTGTTATTTAGAGCTATCCTACTTGTCTTAATGCTGGATATTTCATTAGAATTGCTTTATTTTATTGCAATATGTTGGCTAAATTTAAACATATCTAGCAAATGAAACCCTCTTTCTACTTTTGCTTTTTGTAACACTCAAAACAAAATGACTGGCTGAGAAAGGAAAAAAAAAACATCTTTTTACATGTGAAATTTAAATGACATTCTAAGAGGGAGTGGGAGGGAATGGGAAGGAGAGAGAAATAAAGAATTGGAATGTATCATCAGCGATATATCAGCTGAAGATCACAGTCAAATTTTTTGGCCCAGTGAGAAAATAATCTGCACTCTTGTATACATTATAAGGGTATAGGAAAATAAAAGCTACTGGTTTATACTTAAAACACTATCAATTAATCTTAAGATTTACCAAATTATCTGATTTGCTTAATGTAAATTTATAACATATGACATTTAAAATATTATGTGAGTTTTTAATGATGAATCAGTAAATCAGTACTCCTGCTACAAAAAAAATGATTTTTTTTTAGTTTTGTCTCTTAGATTTTTAGTTTAACAAGTAATTATAGTCCTTTCATTCCTAGAAATTTGATTAGTGTGCTTCATACGTTATATATTGCTCCTTTTAATTGTCTTTATTATACCCAATACACTGGGGAAATAGTGTTTCAATTAAGTCTTGGACCCCTACTAATCAAAATAATACTTAGCATACTTGTTATTTTTTTTTTTAATCTAGGAGGAACTAGAATTGCATATTTTTTTCTAATTAGTATTTCAGGAATATGTGTCACATACTGTAATGCTGTGTCCAAATTAAATATTTAAAACAGGATAGAAGATTATTTTTAATATATGGAAATTTGTATAGTATATATACATTATAAATTGTTATGTATAAACTGCAAGGAAGAAAAAGTAAGAATATCTCTCTCACAGTCTCAAATGTTTTTATGCCGTATTTAAAATTCAGGTGTCCATAGAATTGTACTGGATTCAGATTATTACAAAAATTATTTATCGCTTAAAAATGGAATCTTTTAAAAACTATGAAAATGAAAAAAAAAACTATGAAAATGAAAAATTCTAATGTCCCAAGGAAATTTATTCTCTCTTATATTCTAAAAAAAACAAATATTCCTTAACATTCAGATATTTTCAAAGATGCTTGCTTGTTGTAACACTAAAGTATTATTCAGAGATAGTTAAATAAAATATCTTTGAGTAAGCAGAGAAGTGTAAGAATTTATTTTTTTTAAAGATTTATTTATGAGAGAGTGAGCGGGCCAGAGGGGAAGGGCAAAGTGAGGGGAGAGAGAGAAAATCCTCAAGCACTCCGTGCTGAGCACAAAGCCCAATGCAGGGCTCTGATCCCAGGATCCTGAGATCATGACCTGAGCCCAAATCCAGAGTCGGCCACTTAACCTACTGAACCACCCAGGTGCCCCCAAATTGCTTTTTTTTGTTGTTCTTCTCATTTTTAAAAAAATAATTCCTTTGGTTTTCAATAAGACTTACGTATAATATTCTAAGGAAAACCTTAGCTTTCACTTAAACCAGTACTTATTATATAATTCTTTATTTGGATATATCATCTAAAAATAAATACTTGATAAAATTAGGTTACATGATATGTTTGTATCATCCATATCTGTACATATATCTGTATATATGCAGATATATCACATAACCCTGGAGTTAGAGCTGTTTGAAGAAACTTCCAGTGTCATGAAGTCTTCATCTTTTTACGTAGGGTCAATAAGCCTATGTTATTCTAAACAGATATCTAGCTTATTTACGAACACCTTAGGGATGTTGATTTTTACAATATTACTTTGTAACCTATTCAGTGTTGGACAATTTTTAGCCTAAGAAATTTGTGCTTTGTGTCTAATTGTCAGTTTAAAACTATTTTGTCCTATAAAAAGCAACTGGACCAGATGTACCATATAAATATCCATCTGTTAAAACAACAATAACTTCCCCCTCACTGTACATTTTTTAATTCTATTATACAAGGACTGCCTTTTTATTTTTCAAGACCCTGTAATCCCAAGGACTATATTTTTCCCATAAAAATAGCTCAGAAGTATTGAATACTTGTATTAGTTCCCAGTATTGATTTTTTGAAAACATTATCAGTTAAATACTGCACTGCCACAAATTCATTTACACATTTTCCCTTATTTTTAACTCTTTTATTCAGTTATGCTTTTAACTATTATGAGAAAATACCTATAATATATGACTCTGCCTGTTTTTTAATATATTTGAACATTCACCTTTAGTAGAATGTTAACCAACCAACAGGCATTTTTAAAGTTTAAACTACATCCTCTGAGAGAAACTGCCAAGAGGAGATAACTCCTCATCTTCAAATTCTTAAAAATAAAGCTCAAAAGTAGTATCTGGCTTGGAGTGAGACAGAGCTAACCTTTGACCATATTATTAAAGAAACAACTTAATGTCAAATGCTCTAGTTTTAAGTCTTCTCACATGGGACAGTCTGTTAATTCACCATAAGAATGAAATGCTTTCAAATATATTGTCATGTCTTGCTACGGGATTCACTACCACAGCCACATCATTTCCTTTAATTGTGGACTGATCAGGAATTCCATAAACTAGAAGGGATTCTAAAGTGCATATAGCCTTTGTAATTGCTCTCCATCTTGTTTTATTAAATTATCTTTCCCTCTTATGTCTCCTTTTGCCTTCTACTGTCTTTTTCATAGATTTTCCCCCAGTCCTTAAATGTTCGCTTCAGTATTGCTTCATTTTTTGAGGTGACTGCCAGAAAAAAGTATGTAAATAAGTACCATTAGTTTGTATACATACAAAATTATTTGTATAACATGAAATTGCTGCAGGTTATAGACCTTTGAATGTTAACAATTTGATTGTGAAATGAGTGAAGAGTAAAACATGTCTGAAAATTAGGTACTTGGCTAAAAGATTATCATTATCAGTTATTTTCATACTGACATTATTTTGAAACAAGATCATCATGACTTTTCTATCAGATTTGTCAGAGGCCCATTTTAAAAATACTACTCCATGGCCCGATATAATGATAGACAAATTGGATTAAATTAAGCTGGTTCAGAAATTGAATCTAGTGTAGCTCATTCATAACAGTGATGATGCATTAAGTGTAGTATAATTTGTCCTGCAGACTTCCCATGAGAAGGAACTGTTTTCACCTGATTGTAGACCTGGCACCTGGCCCACTTTCTGGGTGATCTCCCAAGTGTGAACTTTCCCCACCCTCCACCCCTCCTTTCCTTCCTGGAGGTGCTCGATAGAGGTGGATTACACTGATAATACACAAGCAGTCAGTTGCACACATGATTTGCATAACTGTGCTGTGCTGATTTCACCCAAGTCCTGATAATGATGCCCGTGGTGCCTCTCTATATGCTTTGCAATAAACACTGGAGAGAGGGGATGGGATTAGTATTTTCATTCCTGACTCTTCAAACACACCCTTAAGGCCCTGCCCATTGAAATATGATCAGGAGGGAAAAACCACCCTCAGTCAAGCTAGCTGGTAAGGTTATCCGTGTGATTTCTATCCAATAAGTAGAACGCTTTTCTTTTCCAGACCAATAGTCATTATATACTCTACCTTATATATCCCTCAGAAATTAATTTTTCTAAATAGCATACACAATCTCTTTTTTCAAATATCAGTCATCATGCTTCTTTAAATTTCAAACACATTTCCAGAAGGAATTATTAAAGAGAAGTCTTTCTTCTTACAGTACATACTCATGTGATGTAGTACTTGACTTTGGTGCATTCTTAGATCAGTTTACTGCTGGAACCTTTCCTTCTTACCTTTCTCTGTTAGGAATTCTGAAGAAATAGGCAAGGATCGTGGAGCTATTTCTCATTCTTCCCAGTTTTCTACAGACATTGTCCTCATTACAAATTGACTAGCACAGTTTTGTACCCTGCGTGGATGTTGATGTGAACAGTCTGAATTTGTGGCCATTTCATATTTTCTCTTCCACGTCCCTGAGTCTATGGGCCTGGCACTCTTGAACTCATGGCAGAAGTGGAAGGGCAACATGCCAGCTTCATTACTCAGTGTCCAAAAGGGCACATCACACTGTTTTTTTGTTTTGTTTTGTTTTTTTGAGGGTTTTTTTTTTTTGGTAAGCTAACCTCCACCCTCTCCTTTTATTTTTCCTACTTGATCCGTGTATGTGAGTCAAAAAACCTGTTCATCCACAACCTGTGCTGTCTTGCCAAATCTTGTAAGAAACCTCCCAAATGGTAAAACAAAAAACAAAAAAAAAAAACTTACAAATGAAGTATATAAAAACCAGTATCATTCATTATAATCCTAATACATATTTAGAAGATAATTAAATCTTTATTTAGAGTATCATAAATCATCTATCAGAGTGGTAATCCCTTTAGTTTGTTCAGAAACATGATGATAAGTATATAAATAAGAATGAAAAATCCTAAGTTCAGCATCTCAAAGAAGAGGTCTTATTCTGTTTTGCATCTGCATCCCTTAAACTGTATCAAATGAAGGAATGTTCAGTTGGACATTCTTGGATTAACTAGAAAGTTAGTTTAAGATTTGTAGAGGTCAATGGTGGTTATATGTATTTCCTAGTAAATGATAAATGTCAGTCCATTACAAAAATAAAAGTTAATAGACAAGCACTATTTTGAGGGCCTTATTTTACAGATAAGGAAAGTCAAATTTAAAGAGGGTGAGCATAGCATAATGTAGAGAGAAATTGAATCATTATGTTGTACACTTGAGACTAATTTTAACATTGTGTGTCAACTATACTCAAAAAAATTTTTTAAACAGATAAATAAGAGAGATGCTACCTGACATCCCCACAATCTGTAGTTTTAAATATTATATGTATGGTTCTTTATGTAAAGCTTTATCTTATTGAGGTTACTATACTTTTACCTAATGTCTTTATTCATATTTTGCTCACAATGTATACTATTTGGATTTTTATTTTAAACATACCGCACACATACACACATCCATACACCAAAATGCTCACTATAATAAAACTAAAGGATCATATTATGCTGAAATAAACAAAGATTTCCATAATGCTTGAAGACATGTAGAAATTTAAGAGCAGTATAAATTATCTTTGTGAGAGTACTTTTTAAAAAATTATGCTCTGATATAGTAAAAACCTTACCATTAAAACCACATCTGCATATTTTATGCAACTTTTACTCAGGAAAAGTTGGGATATAAACTCTGGCTTGCCTGACCCCAAGAGCCTATGATCCCCACTACCATACTCCTGCTTTCTGATCTATTCTTGATATAGCAGCCAGAATTCTCTTTAGAAACTCTGCTTAAATCATGTGATTTCTCTGCTTAAAATCTTTTAATGGGCTTCCATTGCTCTTCTAATAAACTCAAACTGCCTATCATAGGGGAACTGCTTCCCACCTCCTGTCTGATCATATACCACTCTATCCCTCGCTCTGTGTTTTTTGCCACCCTAGGTTCCTTTATTCCTTTCTACTCTTGGGATTTTGTACTGATGATCCTAGAAGTCTCTCCCTTCAGCTCTTTCCCAGTTCTTGGCATGGATGCCTCATTATCCTTCAGATATTTGCTTTAAATGGCTTCTCCTTGGAGTGGCCTTCCATAAGCACCCTACCTAGAACATCCCCCTACTCACTCTCGATTTTGCTGTCTCTGTCTTAAAGTCTTGTAAAGCTTGAATCAGAATCTGCAGTTATCTTGGATTTTTTTGTTCATGCACATGTTGCCTGTCTCTCCCCACTGTCATCTGAATGTAAGCTCTGTGAGATCATGGACATCCTCTGTCTTACTTATTAATGTATCCCCAACTCTTTGAATGGTGCTTGGCGCATAATAGATAACAAAAAGGTTTTGTCAATTAATTGAAAAAATAATCTGAAAATATATATAAATTGAAAGACAAAATAATGTTTTTATTTCATTCTTGAATAGCCACAATTTTTTACTAATGGGAGTGTGCACTTGTTGGACACTACACAACTTCCCATATCTTGGAAGTAGACTGGATACCTCCACTCTCATTTCCTGTTCCACATTTATTTTTTACATAGTACCTGCTTTGTGTTGCTGCAACTCCTGAAACCTAGCTTCACAGAGATGTGACATCATTGAAAAGACTATAATGTGCTATGTTGAAATTGTGAGCAAGTAGTTAGTGTGGTGTCTGAGGGATGTTGAATATTATTATTTCCCTCAAAAATTTAAAATATCCTGTGCTTATCTTGCTTTACAATATCCTTCCCCAGAGTGTGCTTCAGTGTCCCATTAAAATTTAAGGATCACAGGCTTAGCACATTAGAGAATTATTATTTTAATCAGAGTTCTGTTTGAGAGTATGGTCAAAAGGCTCTCTCATACACTAGTAGCGTGAATACGAATTGGAAAAATCCTTTTTGAGAACAACAGGGATTGAGAACATTAAAATTGTTTATATAGAGGGTTCATACAATAAAGCAGAAAACCAATTCAGATATTATAACTTATGGGTACTAAAACCAAAAAAAATATCAATTGTGCCATATTTCAGTGCTCATCTTTCTTCAGATTAAATTCTAATTCTGTAAGCAATTGTCAAGTAAAATCAGATACCAAGTTCCCTTTTTTGCATTATAAATATAGGACAGTCATTTATTTGCATTATAAATATAGGACAGTCATTTAATTTTATTAAAGGAAAATGAATGTGCTATATGCATGATGCTGTTGCTGATTTTATATGTATCATGACAAATGGTAAATATGTTTTCTGTATATAGATGTGTTTTTTGCATGTTTATGTGTAAACATACATACATCTATATAAAGAATAAAACATTTACCACATATATTAGTGCTATTGTAATTTGTTTTATAGGTTTCACTAGGATAACTCTTGAAGTGACATATTTCAAGAAAACATAAGTGAACGAGACTTGATTGTGCTATATACCTTCATAACACCCTATGAATTTATGGTAAACATTCCTACTTCAAAATTATTTATGGTTATTTGCTTTGCTCTTCCTTTTGGGTAGGTATATGGGGGTTTTAGTACAGGGGCAGGTATTTATCTCTAATTCCTAATAATAACAGATGGAGAAAATTCTAGCAAATGCTAGCAAATTTTTTTCTAATTGAATTGTCAGGACTGTCAAATTTTATTTACTGCATCTTCAATTTATAATTTATTGCTCAGGTCAGTTCAGTAATCTCTACCTATATTTCTGACAGGTTATATACTGATACTTCTCTTTTTGTTAGTGTAGGATTTTTGTGAGGGATAGTAGATCAAAGGAGACTATATATTAACTTTTGAGATAGTTGGGAACACTAATCCTGCTATCTTGTGTCTTAGAATATTTATTATACTATATATTATTATTTACTATAATACATATTATAGAACTTTATATATAATAAACTTCATTTCAGTTACCTGAATTGTATTGGTAACAAAATTTACAAGGTTAGCATGACTTTTTTGGTATTTAACCCAATTACATATATAACTTCTGCTTTCAAACATGATGAAGTATTAGGAACCAGATTTACCCCCTGCTCTGAACAATTAGAACACCAGACAAAATATATTAAATGACTTTCAGACATTGAACAATCGGTACTGCAGGACTAGGATTCCAGAAAGTAGAAAAACAAATGTGGTGAGTCCTATGATTATCCGAGCTTACTTCCTAGAAGCAGTTTCCAAGCCATGCTTAGGAACAGGAAACCCAAACAGAGCCAGTCAGTCTTGCTGATTTGGAGACAGATCAGAATCCATGGAGACCAATGCTCTTGGAGTATAGAATATAGAGGAGTATCAGGAGGAAACTGCACGGAAAAACTCTGGAGTTTTGCAGAAGCCCCTTTGACTCTTTGGCTAAATAGTAATCTACGTATGTGTATGAAGAAGCTACCTGCAGCTGGGAAAAGGAAGAAAGCAGAAGGCCAAACAATTCCTGGAGTTCATACAGCAGTGAGAATAGTCAATTCTCTCCAGCCAATGTGGAAAGACTTTGTAATCATCAGGTCATTGAGTAAAATCCTCAGAAAGTTTATTGCTTTCATACTGGGACTAAATTAGTCTTTAGATTAAAGCATGCTCTGGAACTGCCTTGAAGCATTAAAGCAAACATCAAAAAGGTTGAACTGACTCCAAGTAATGTAATGGCATACAAGAATAAATGAACCACAGTTTAAAGAAATGCAACAAAATCTAGAACCTACTAATGTAAAATTCACAAAATCCAGAATGCCACTAAAAAATTAACAGATATACATAGAAGGCAGAAAATATTACCCATAATCAGTAGAAAAATCAATCAATAGAAATAGACCCAGAAATGCCCAAATGGTGAAATTAGCAGACAAGGTTGATAAAACAGTTGTTATAAATATACTCCATATGTTCAAGAATATAAAAGAAAATGTGAATATGATGAGAACAGAAGTGATACTAGAGGAAAATGCATAGCATTAAGTGTTTATATTAAAAAAAAAAAAAGAAGGTCTCAAACCAATTAACTAAGCTTCCTTAAGATATTACAAAAGAGCAAATTAAATCTAGAGAATGTAAAGGAAGGAAATAATAATTTTAAAGGCAGAGATCAATTAAAGGGAAAATAGGAAAATGATACAGAAAAATCAATGAAATCAAAGGCCAATTCTGTGAAAAGATCAATAAAATAGATAAACCTCTAGCCAAGATCAATCAGTACAAAAACACAACACTCAATTTACCAATATCAGAAATGAAAATTGGATGTCACTAAAACTCCTATAGCCATTGAAAGTATAATACAGGTATATTATGAATAAGTTTATGTCAATAAATTCAAGTGGATGAAATAAATTCTTTGAAACACAGAAATTATCCAAGCTCACTCAGAAAGAAATACTATGATAGCCTTATATTTATTCTAGAAATTGAAATTATAGTTAAAAACCTTTCCACAAAGAAAACTGCACATTACTTCACTTGTAAATTCTGTCAAACATTCAAGGAAGAAGTAATTTAAGGAAACATTAGGGAAAAAATGAAGGGGGAAAAATGCTTCCAAACAGATTGAGTTCAGCATTACCCTGATACCAAAACCAAAGGAACTGTAATAAAAGAAAACTATATAGCCATATCCCTCATGAACACAGAAACAGAAATCCTTAACAAAATTTTAGCAAATAGAATCCAGAAATACATAAAAAAGGATAGCATATCATGACCAACTGGGGTTTATCCCAGGGATTCAAAGTTGATTTGACATTAGAAGAGTATCAGTGTAATTCCCCATATTAAGAGACCAAAAAGAAAAAATAAGAGAGAGAGAAAGAAAGGGAAATATATATATATATATATATCTTCAAAGATGCAGAAAAAGCATTTGACATAATTCAGCATTTATTCATGATAAAAAAAATTCTCGGAAATAGAACAGAAAGAACTTCCCCAATATGGTAAAAGCCATTTTTGGAAAACTTTGAGCTAACGTTATACTATTAATAAATGAATGAAAGTTTACCTGTTAGAATAGGAACAAGGCAAGAATAGATCTCTCCACTTCTATTCAGCATTGTACTAGGTGTTTTGTCAATGCAGTATGGCAACAGAAAGAAATAAAAGACATATGAATTGCATTGGAATAAGTATGACTATATTTGGTTTTAGATGATATAATCACCTATACAGAAAAAGCAAGGAATTGACCCCCCCAAAATTAAAACTAATGAGTGATTTCATTAAGATTACAAGAAGCAACATCAATATAAAGAAATCAAACTTATTTCTATGTGCTCACAGTGGACAACTGGAAACTGAAATTTAGAAAGCAACATCATTTATTATAGCATCCAAAATACATGAGTTACATAGAGATAGATTTATGTAATTTTGTACAAGAAAAATAAAAAAAATAATATTGCTGAGAGAAATTAAAGACCTAAATAAATGGTAAGATTGGTTTAAATGATTCAATACTGTTAAAATGTTAATTTTCCAGAAATTAAAACTATCGGTTTAATACAATCCCAATCAATATCCCAGCAGGCTTTTTTGTAGAAATTAACAAACTGGTTACAAAATTTGTTTGGAATACAGAAGATCTAAAACAGCCAAAATAATTTTGAAAAAGCATGGGGCATCTGGGTGGTTGAGTCAGTTAAGCATCTGACTCTTGATTTCAGCTCAGGTCATGACCTCAGGCTGATGAGATCGAGTTCCATGTCAGGCTCCACGCTGGGTGTGGAGCCACCTAAGATTCTCCCTCTCCCTCTGCTTGTCCTGCCCCCTCTCCTTCTCTTAAAAAAAAAAAAAGAAAGAAAGAAAGAAGAAAAAAAGAGAGAGAGAGAGAAAGAAAGAAAGAAAGAAAAAGAAAAAGAAAAGAAAATGCAAAGGTATGTGACTCACACTACCTAATTTGAAGACTAACTCTGTTAGTCGTATCTATTCTTTTAGTTTGTGGATAGATAAACACAGAGATCAATGGAATAGAACAGAGAATCCAAAAATATACTCACAATATATGATCAATTGATTTTGAACAAAGGTACTAAGATAATTTAAGGAGGAAAGATAATATTTTCTATAAATGGAGCTAGAACAATTGGATATCCATATTTTAAAAAAGACTTGCCTGCAAGTGTTGGTAGAAGCTTATTCCTAAGAGCCATAAACTAGAAACAACCTAAACTAATGAGTGGATTAACAAACTGTGGTACATTTGTACGATGAAATACTGCTCAGCCATAAAAATTAATAAACTACCAATACATGAATCTCAGAATCATCATGCTGAATGAAAGACAGACACAAAGGACTACATACTGCATGATTCACTTTATATGAAATCCTAAAAAAACAAGGCAAACAGTAGTGACAGAAGCAGATCAGTGGTTGCAAAGGGATTTGGTACAAAGAAGCAAGATGACATTTTTAGAGCAACAGACATGTTCTGTATTTTAATTGTGGCAGTGGTTACACAACTATATATACTTCCAAACTCCTTGAATTATATAAAGTGGGTGGATTTTATTTTATGTAAATTATACCTCAATAAAGCTGATTTTTAAAACTAAAAATTGACATGTATCGTAACTCAGAATTCAGGAGTAACAAACATTTGTAAGGAAGATGGTTGCTTAGAAGAGCCAATGTAAAGCTGTTACCATGTGATTGAGCCCTACTTTATCAAGTAAGGAAAGTGGGAACTTGAATACAACTGTTTTCTCTCCATCTCTCTGTCTTTTCTCCAAGACTTCTCAAAGTTTTATTTGGGGAGGGGGGGAAAGATGACTTAATAGGTTTTAGCTGTATTCCAACAACACATTCTTTTGGCACTTATTGTGGTGCTGTGGAAATCGGGAAAGATAGACTCCCAAAATCAGTGCCCTGGCAAACTATTTATCTTTTATTAGTGGATATGATTAATTTCTATGCTGTTTTTTCTAGGATGAAATAACATCATATAGCCCTCTAAAAAGATAGCTGCACAATTTGCAATTTAAGAAAAATGGGTCAGTATAACTTTCCCCTTGAATTTTAGAATTCAGACACACAGGTCAGTTTGAAGGAGAATTGATGCAAAGTTTAGTTTAAACTCTATCATTACCCTTAAAATATGTAATCAACATACAGGAGTAAACTTCCATATCAAAATATTTCTTTTTTGTATTATTACCAGTAATAAAATGAAGCTTCATCCAAGGGTTTTTCAGATCTTAATCCCGAAATTTCTTATAAAGTTAATTTCAACTCCTTTGATAATACGATTAAGATTATAACAAGGTGAAGAAAAATATTCTTCACCTTAAAAATAAATTTTAACTCAACTCCAGACTTAGAGAACATGATGATTTATGATTTTCTATAGAACCACTATTTCCAACTTCAGTATGTAAGAAGCCATTTGGGAAGTTTGTTAAAAATGCAGACCTCCGCGGGGTGCCTGGGTGGCTCAGTTGGTTAAGCGACTGCCTTCGGCTCAGGTCATGATCCTGGAGTCCCTGGATCGAGTCCCGCATCGGGCTCCCTGCTCGGCAGGGAGTCTGCTTCTCCCTCTGACCCTCCCCCCTCTCATGTGCTCTCTCTCATTCTCTCTGTCTCAAATAAATAAAATATTAAAAAAAAAAAATGCAGACCTCCAGGTAACACTCCCAGAAGTTCTAGGTCCAGCATGGTACCCAAGAATCTCCATTTTAACAAACATGCCAGGGAATTCTAACATAGGTAGCCTGCAGTTCACATTTTGAGATCCATTGCAAATGGTTAAGCTACAATGTTTTTGAATATAGGTAGGGAATTTTGTGTTAGAATAGTTAAATAAATAACAGAACAGAAAAGAGGATATATACAACTTTACATTTCCACAAATTCCTCGTCTTACTAATGTGTGATTACTCTTTCAGTGGCTAAGCTTTCCTAATATATCATGTCCCTTTTTTATTAAAATGAAGAGTTATGATACATCCTTACAGAACTATACCATACCAACAAAAGTGATATTATATACTGCTGTTTAAACATGATGAAATTAAAAGCTACATCTGTCTCTACTCCTTCTTAAAACTCCACTAAAATCACAGTAGACGTTTATAGAAGCTTATATTCATAAGAGCAAGGACAATGGGAAAGGAGAGAATAGCAGCCAAGAGGAGGATGGAAAGCAGACAGAGAGAGGGGTGGTAACAGACAGTAAGACAAGACTGAAACCTTTAGTGGATCCTGAAAATTGGAAGAAACAGGACCGTTGAAGTCAGGGATGGAGCTTTGGACTAAATATAAAGGTATTTCAAAGTCCGCATACAAAATTGTTAGAGCACAGAGCTACTCTCACACATACAGCCCGCCAACGAAATCCTCCTCCTCCCCCTCCCCCTTACAGGAAAATAAATGCTTGGAGGCATTGGAGAAATTGAATTGGAAACGTTCAGGCTTAGGGACTCCAGGGAAAGGAGAGTGGGGGGTGGGGGGGCAACAAAGGATTTCAAGCAAGGAGATTATGTAAAAGACCACAATTGAACATTTAAATTTGTGGCCCCATTCCTTGCCTTCTAAAATACAGACATTACAGCTTCTATCACCCTTGGGATTGGAAATTAGAGGCATCTTCTCCAGGGAAATTGAAAGAGAAGACATGGGGGTCTAACAATAAAGAGATCACTCTGCAGTAGTTCACAAACTTCACCTATGTTTCTTGAACTTCCAGTTAGCTTTTTAGTACCTCACTGTTCAATATGAATGAACAATAAATATTCAGGGACCAGACATTTAAGAAAGTCTTCCAGTACAGGGAACAATATAAAAAGAAAAAATCTCAGAGAAAAGAGACAATATAAAGAGGGAAGAAAATTTAAAAAGAAAAAAGGCTCAGAGAGGTAAGTTTTGGGCACAAATAAAAACAGAATTCTATTAAAAAAAAAGAACAAAAAAACAGGAAAGAGCTCTTAGAAATTAAAATGCGTGATAACCAGAAAACATTTAGCAGAAAGATTCAAAGAAAAAGATGAAGTTTTTTAAAGTCAAAAGAGTAAAAGGACAATCAGTATGAGGGGAAAAAGATAAGAAATTTAAAGAATCAGTCCAGAAGTTCTAACATCAAACTAATAGAAATTCCAAAAAGAGGACAGAAAACTAGATTATGATTAGATTGGGGGTGAGAGGAGCAGGGGAGACTGTGTATTTCATTAAATGCCCTCTAGGACTACTTGATTTTCTCAGGTTTGGGCATATATAACTATAGTAAAAAGAGAAATAATTATTAAATAAGAAAAGGACTAGGAATGCTAAGCAAACTAAATAATTCAACATTATCATAATTCTATATTATCCAGGAAAAATTTGTCCTCTAACTTCAGCAACAAAAATATTATAACATAGGGAAATGTTCAAGACATATTCAGTAAAATAAGCAGAGTATAAATACAGTGTATAAAGTGACAATTTCATAACAAAATATGTCTTTGCATGTACATAAAAAATACAAGAGGATAAAAATGTTAAAGATAGTTATCTCTAAATTGTGTAATTACGAATAATTTTGGTGAATTTTCATATTTTTACACAGATGTATTGCTTTGAAAATTGGAAATTTAGTGAAATTTAAGGAAAACCAGTGAGAGAAAAATATTTAAAGAGATAGGAAATGATGTTATTAATGAAAACCCGACCTATTCTTTCTGTGAACAAATCACCATACTAAACTTATTGCAGGTTACAAAGATATATAAGACATTGCTCCAGTTTCTCAAGAAGGTCACAGTCTAACATGGGAGATCAAAATGAATGTATACATAGCCACAAATACAAGATAGAATGTTATGTTTCCTAGGTATGGAGCCAATATGGTTATGATTCTTTCATGGGAAAGATCACTTTTAGATGGAAGGCTAGGGAATTTGGGAATGGAAGAATGAATGGATTTCAAGAAACCCAAGTTGTATGAAGCCATTCCAGAAAGAACTAAGACTCAAGTGTGAAAGCTCATGGTGATTTTGGCCGGATCCTGGGGTAGAAGATGGGATGTATGCTTTGGGACCAGTTAGTGTAGGGTACTGGATGCCAGGTAAAGGGATTTGGACTTTGTTCGATAGAAATTAAGAGTCAGTAAAGGTTTTTAAGGAGGGGACTAAATAATTATATGAGAGAACACCTGATTTGAAGTCTATTATGCTAGCCCAGGCTAGTGATAATGAAGAACTGAACATGCATATTGGTTGTGGGATTGAAAGGGAAGGATAAACTTGAGAAACATTGAAGGAGTTGAGTCTATAGTATTTAGCAATTACTTGGATGTGGAAAAAGAGGTAAGGGGGCAACAAAAGGAGCTGCCTGTTGGGAGTCTGGATTATTAAAACAGTGGTAACAATGGCACAAAAGAATAGTCAGAATAAAGAAGTAGTCTTGTGGAGGAAGATAATTTTGGATATGTTGAATTTTAGATTTCAGAGGAATATGCATAAGGCAGTACTCAAAAGGCATTTGAAAGTATGAGTTTGAAGTGCAGTCACTCAGCAAATACGTATTGAGTATCTCCTATGTTTAATAACTACCATAGCACAATCCATTCAAAATTGAGTAAAACATGACCTCTGTTCTTAGGACAAGCTCATTTTTTTGGAATTAGGGAGATGAATAGATATCATACGGATTATCACAGTGAAATTATCATAAGTAATGCATCAACAGACTATGGACAGAGTACTATGAGAGCACAGAGGAGAAAACTCCATCTTTGGGTTCACCAAGATCATTCTAAAAAGGTTTAAATGACCAGTAGCAGCTTACAAACATGGGAACCTATTCCAGGCCTGATCTGGACATTTCACAGCCCAGATCTGGGACAGCCCAGATATGAGGGCTTAATCTAGAGGGAACAGGGGGAGACTATTATAGTGAGAAGAAAATCAGAAGTTACGTATCTATTTGCCAGGTAGGAAGAGGTTGAGAAGCCAGTGAGGGGGATCATAGGATTTGATTCCAGAAGCTAAAACAAGTGATTCAAGGCAAATGAAAGTTTGAAAGTGGCCAAGAAATTAGGAAGATTTAGAATCAAATCCGCTGGATTTAGTGATTCAGAGGCTATTGATGACTTTATAAAAATGTCTCAGTAATATCAGAATGAAGACGTTTCAGACGGTGAGAATGTAATAAAATTTATAAAAATAAATGCAAAATAATGTGTTACACATATTAACGGATGGTTTATAAATATCACACAAATAAACTTATCGTATATAGGGAGTAAATGTAAACAATATTTTCGTGAACTTGATTTTTAAGAAATATCAAAGAACTGACAGGAAGTGGTCTTGTGGGGCTAATAGAGCCTTGGATCTGGCAGGGATTGTTGTTGATGTTTGAAAATCATTTTCAAAAGAGTAGTAAGGGCATGATCTAGACTTTGAAGGAGCTAAGTACATGAAAACAAATAAAAGGATGACGGCAGTTCCCGGAAATCCTGAAACACTGCCTCTCCTCCACTCTACCCGCGCCCCCCCATTATCTGATTAACTTAACTTTTCCTTCAATTATCAGAAGTGTTCCTACCTCGGGCAGACCTTCCTGTCCAACCTTCTCAAACTAAATTAGGTTCTCCGTGTTAGGCTAACACAACATTCTTTTGCTCTATAGAATCTACCACAATTTGTAATATATTGCTTGTATATTTGTTAAATGCCTGTCTGCCTCACCAGTCAGTTGCTTGAGGATAGGCACCGTGAGAATTTGTTCTCTACTTTATATTCCAGCCTCATCACTGTGTTGTTGGTACACAGTAGGTTTTTAACAAATATGTATTAGATGAGAGGCAGAAGGATAAAATGGAGCATTTCCAAAGTAAATGTCTTGGAGATAAAACAGTTACAGGATATCAAAGTCCAACATATGTTGCCCAGCATGTGGATTGCTGTAGTGGAACACAGATCAAGATTTTGGGGAAATTGAGGTTATACTTCTAGAACAATTTGCTCAAATTGGGATGAAGAGGAAAGAGTGATGTTTTAAAACAGATGTCAAATGGGAGAAGCTGAAGTAAAACAGAAAGGATAGACTACAAAAATGAGGTTAGTAAAAAAAAAAAAATGAGTTTCAAAAACAGTAAAAAGTATACTGTCTTTTCTTCTTTGGTGGGTGAGTTAGAAATTTATTGAGGGCTGTGAGCCAAGGGGAGTGGAAGGGAACTATGTTTAAATGACGTTCAGAAGGTATAAGGTTTATATTAATAAGGGGAAGAAAGTATAGGATGATATGTTCATAGTATAACAGGTATCCTAGGACACAGTGCAACAGGACCGATAAAGGGGGAAGACAGACGATGAAACTAGTTGACGGTGGGCTCTTAAGCACAGTGTATGTGCTTAATCAGTACTAGTTAGTAGACTTGTTTAGTGCAAATTCATTTATTTCTAAAGAAACACACTAAAAAACCCCAAAATTAAGTAACAGTGATAGCAAACAAAAGCTTTTTGTAATATGTAACCCCATATCTTAAAATGCAATTATATGTAAATATATTTACACTATTTACGTGAAAAGTTTTTGACTAAAAGTATGTTCTTGTCATTTTTTTTTAATATTTTATTTATTTATTCATGAGAGTCAGAGAGAGAGAGAGAGAGACGCAGAGGCAGAGGGAGAAGCAGGCTCCCCGCCTAGCAGGGAGCCCGATGCGGGACTCGATCCCAGGACCCTGGGATCATGACCTGAGCCGAAGGCAGACGCTTAACCATCTGAGCCACCCAGGCGCCCTATGTTCTTGTCATTTTTAATGTTCTCAGTGATAAAGATTCTTTGCAATATACAGAGATACCTTGGTTCAATATATAAAAATTCTTGGTTCTGAAAAATAGAACTTCATTTGCTTTGTGTTTTTAGAAATGACTAATCCTGCTTTAGATAGCTTTTATTTAAAACTATTTACAAAAATTATGATCATGAAATAATGGAGTTTATGTGCACCTCAAATACAATTTAAAAATTTGGTGGGTTTTTAATCAGTATAGTGAAATTTCTATGCAGCTCTGAATACCTTGCCTTGTTACAGTATTTTAATTGCACTTGTGACCAGTGTCAGAGCATGGTCTTGTAAGGTGACTGGAGTTAGGGATACTATCTTTGACTATAAAAAAGAGTGGTCTGTTTGTCCTCTGGGCAAAACAAAGTGATTCCTACATCCGATGAGGGCCACTGACCTGATTCACACTGCACTTCACTACCGAGGGCTTTGGCACAGACCAGCTGGTGTTTTATGTTTTTTCGGTATTCATTCAAAACCAAGAATCAAAGTGCTCTGTGATATCCTTGTGAATTGTCATACAGTAAAGCATGTCTCTTTCCAGAAGTGTGTTTTGCTTCTTTGGAAGTGTTTTTTTTTTTTTTTTTTTTTTTAATGTGAGCATCAAAGTATTTTACCTGGTATACTGAGATACAGTTCTCTGGCTACTAGGAAATAATTCATTTCCTGAATGTGAAATGCATTAGAAAAAAAAAAAGAAGAAGAAGAAGAAGAAAATGTTACTATCATCGTATAACTAAATAGGTTAGGACTTCAGTGGTTATTGTTAATAATCCTGACTCAAAGCACCTAGTAGGTTAATTCTTGGTAATATAAGAACAGTGCTTATGTGGGAGAATACACTTATCTGCTGCAAAGTTTTGCATGTGTGAATAGCTATTACCAAGGTGGAAAGAAAAGAGAAACTCTGCTTTTATCTGTACTTTTTCTCATCACTTGAGTTCTTTTTAGTGTCCTTGGTACCGACCGTACCGTGAATAATGTTTTCATTAAATAATGACATTCCATTTGTTGCATTTTAGTTTTCTTCAGTAAAAATTCTCTGTCCTTATCCCCCCAAAAAATAAATTAAAAAAATTCTCACCATGTATCTAGGACACTCCCGATTTGTCTTTTGAATGAGTCAAAGCTGAGAGAATTATGTAAGAGCAAATGTTAGTGTTACGAGTCACATAATTTGAAGACTGATCATCAGCCCCTCATGATCTAGGATACAGTCAGACCATGAATTTGATTCAGTATTTCCCCTAACACCAAAGGTACGATCTTGCCTTATCTTCTAGCTGTCTTTTAGTCTTGGTATAAATTTATTAGCTTTTCTTGCCTAAAGCAGAGTGTGGAGGAGGAAGAGATTTGAGTCTGAAAAACATATAAATGCTTCCCTCCACACTATCACAAGTCAGATGTTAATTTTGCTTTGGAGGAGACTGACGGCACACTGATCTTGAGTTCTCTTCGCAGTGGGTAAACCTCACAAGTGCAACTACTGTGGACGAAGCTACAAGCAGCGCAGTTCATTGGAGGAGCACAAGGAGCGCTGCCACAACTATCTCCAGAATGTCAGCATGGAGGCTGCCGGGCAGGCCATGAGTCACCATGGTGGGTAGAATCGGCATTCACCATTTGCATCCCCCCTCACTGCCTTTGTAGTTCCTTAGGGGTTGAATGGTTCTCTCTCTCTACCCTGGAGCATGAAGATAAAATCTTACTCTTTTTAAAACAATTTTAGATCACCTTAACTTTGCATGGGGTTATCTTCTGGCACTTGAAGTGAGTTGAGCTTCGGGGCCCTTGGCAGACAAGCTGTACCGAGTTTTTGTGAAACTCCCAGATTTATTTCTGATGACATACGTTTGAATTAAGATAATAATGACAGCCAGCTTTGAATACACCAAAGGAAGAGAGTATTTGCTCTTCTCTTTCATTGGCCGCACTAAGTAGTTAGAAATGGTTCTAGGAAAGTCTACAGAGTTCCTAAAAGAGCTGGCTGTGTATTTTCATTTCTCTTAGGTAAGTGATAAGTGATAGAATTGATATAATTGGAAATTTCTCTAATCTGTTTTGTGATTTATCTTGGAAATTACTCATTTTGCTTTCTACAAGCATAGGGGACAATCTAGACTAAAATTAGGCACCACTTCCCTCCACAAAAATCAAAACCCAAGCAAAACATCCTCATCTCTGCAATATACAATAGCAGGTAGGAAGGTAGTTTCTAAGGCTTATCAACTAATAACATTACTGGAAAATTAATGTTGACAATCAGCCTTGCGAAGGGAAGTTATGAATTTTAGTTCTTGAGATTTGGAGCATCTGTCTTGTCCTATTAGTTATATTTTTATACCGATTAATTTTATCATTCATATAAGTACATACAAAAACCTTAACTTACTGTTTCATTTATATCTTTTATTTTAAAAAGATTTAGCCAGTATCAGATAATATAACTGGAGAATGCTGTAGTCATTTTCAAAATATGAATATCTATTTAACAACTTATGGACAGCTCAAGGATTATTTGTGGGTTTTGTTTTGTTTTATGTAGTACATACTGTAGAACTGTGTTTATAGGACAGCAAGTGATTATTTGTTGTTGTTGAGTTGGGAATTTAATTTAAAATATTTATTTTGTTACCCTGAATAATTAAAGCATTGCTTCTTGAGGGTAGTTTATATAATCTAAAGAATTATTTAGTTCTACTTGTTATTGTGAATGAGTCCTTTGTTTTTATATTATTATTAACTAACATTTTTGAAAACCTGTGTTTTATGTCATAGTAAATTTGATATTGCAAGCTTGCATTACCTGGGCTTATGAAGGTAGCGTAGGATCCAGAGCAGGGAATGTAAAATGGTGGGTCTAGGAGTCCAGCTAACCTGGCCTGGCTGTGTGGAGTCTGTGTCACAGACTCGGGACGAGAACTAAATGTGACTGGATGTGCAATAAATACCCAATAAATAGTTCTTTTCACTGTTACATTTCAGGGCATTAAATATTAAGAAATGTTAAATGTTCCATGCCCTATAGAGTTATGTTACTTACCAGCATTAACTTAGGCATTTGAGGTTTCATTTGCCGTTTCTGTTTAAATTGTTGTTTTTAGAGGTGGCTTGAGGCAGGGTAACTGGTGGAGGCTTGAGGGCATGCCAAAATTTTCTAAAGACATTTTGTGGTACTACTACTGTTTTTTCCATATAATGTTCTCTCCTTGCTGTTTTGACATTTGACTGGATTATTAATTAATTCCTTTTCAATTGAGTTTCATAAACTCAATGGAAAGTGTGTTGCACACACATCTGAATAAGAAATAGAGCCTCTTCTAAAAGACTTTATGTAAAGTGTATATAAATAGTCAACATTTAACTATGTGTTGGCAAATTAATCAGTTATAGAATAAGTGCTGACGAAAAATTAAGCAGGTGTATTCTGGGGGGAAAAGACTTCTAAACAACCACAGCATCAACCCTCATTTCCCAGACTGCTTAGCCCTTAATAATCAAAAGCCCTTTATAGGTTGCTCTAAAACTGGAACAGAATGGGGAAAGTGAGGAAGATACTCAGGTACTGGGTAGAGCAGGGGACAAAGCCAAAAACAAGTGTATGGGGAGTGTGAGAGGAGGAGATAGGTTTTGGTATCCTTTATAGACCCAAATATTTGTTCTTCAATATTGGATATAGTTTTAACCACATAAGTTTATATTAATATCATTTCGTGCTGTACTTTTTCTGGGGATTTATAATAATAATTTGAGAGTATCCTTAATCTCCTTTTTCTTCTGTTAACATTCTTAATGAAGAATTGGGTATATGGGGTAAGAATTGATAAATGCCATAAGAGGAAAAACATACTGGCAAAATGCTCCTAGAGTTCATCATTAACCTTGTCTTACATACATAGCTTGGCACGTGTCTCCTTTTAAAGACAGCCACAGTGAAATTCATATTTATATCCTTCTCTCTCTTACTATCCTGCTATATCTTGTCTTTTCTTTTTTATATTTTCTTTTAGTGGTAGGCGTGGGGGTTTCCATCATTGTGGTTGCCATTAGCCCTTTGAAATTAATTTTTCTTTTTTTGTTTTGTTTTGTTCCTGACATAGTTATGTCTCCTAGCCTCTCTTTCCTAAAACATGTTCTTCCCCATGTTGACTCTTCTAGGGAGGGGAATGTCTGAGGTCAAAGAGGCATTCTTTCACTTCATTCAGGAAACATTTATTGAGGGCTTGCTATGTGCCAATTTCCCACACAACATTCTGGGAATATAAAGATAAATGGACACAATTTCTTTCTTACATTTATAGTATGGTAGGAAATAGGTACTTTATAGAAAGATGAATATAATGAAGCAAATGCTGTAATAAAGATGTATGCACACTTCTCCAGGAGCAAAAATGCAGAGCTGACCTAACTCTGTCTCCAGAAATCAAGAAAACCTTCTTACATGCAGTGCTTGATTCGTACATGAGGTTGAGAAATATCGTACAAATTAGATTCACAGAGAATGTACGTTCCAGGCAGAGCAGTTGCCAAAGGCTGACACTTGGAGGTATAAAATAACATTAGCAGGTTCCTGGACATTGAACATAGTTGGAATTAAAGAAGTGGTAGGAAATGAGACTGACATAATTGGTTGTAATGCAAAAATGGAGCCTTGTATGCTAATCCAGTGTTTGAATTCCACTGGGGTAATCCGATTTGTGTCTTACAAAGAAAAATGTCACCAATGAAGAACATAGGAGAGATGCCTGACTGAGGTGGGAGAGACTGGAAGTGAGAATGCCAAGGAAAAGATGAGAAGGCAGTAACAGGAGAGGAGAACAGGATGAAGCATTTAAGACATATTTTAGGAGGTAGACTAAAAAGTTTTGGGTTTGAGGGAAAAGGAGAAAATTCATGACTTGTAGTTTTGGAAGTAAAGATAATAATAATGGATTTTATGGCAGATTATCTTATTTGAAAATTATCTTTATGCTCATTTTTCAAGTCTGTTTAGCTTGAAGAAAAAACTTTAAACGCTAAAGTATGTAATTAGCTTTTTCCCCCTTGCCAGAAGACAAAAATGAAAGCATGAACCAAAAGATAGCTATTTTTAAAGCAAGAACATAGGGGCGCCTGGGTGGCTCAGTCGTTAAGCGCCTGCCTTTGGCTCAGGTCATGATCCCAGGGTCCTGGGATCGAGCCCCGCATCGAGCCCCGCATCGGGCTCCCTGCTCCACGGGAAGCCTGCTTCTCTCTCTCCCACTCCCCCTGCTTGTGTTCCCTCTCTCGCTGTGTCTCTCTCTGTCAAATAAATAAATAAAATCTTTAAAAAAATAAAAATAAAAAAAATAAAGCAAGAACATATATTCTTAAGTTTATGCTTTGAATTATTTGAGAAAGGGAAGTTCTTTATTGCAAATTAGGGAACAGAGTTAAGAATCTGTAAATTCTAGTAAACTTCTTCAGCTTATTTCCCTTGGGTAACATTATTTCCTTCATGAAGTCATTCAGTAAAAATACATTGAATATTATATTTGTTTCACATCATAAAAGGTATGAGAGACACAAATAAAATGCAATTCCTACCCTAAGGTTACTTACCAACTACTGGAAGATATAGACCAGTAAACTAACAGAACACTGTCTGACATGCTTTGTAGGGGCATAGAGGATAGATTTCCAAATCAGATTCTGGGTGTCCAAGAGGAATTTCTGGGGAAAGTTACATTTGAGTGGAATTTTGAAAGACAAGATGGCCAGCTAAATAAATGGAAGTCTTTTATGCAGAGAGAACAGCATGTATGAAGATATAGAAGCCTAAAGAGCATGGTGAGTTAAGGACCTACAAGTAACTGGTATAATTAGAGCACAGTTTGTAAGGGCAAAAGAAATTAGAAGGTAATAAGGTCAGAGAAATAGTCTGTGAACAGAGTATCAAGGGTCAATTGTGCTAAGCAAAGAATTTTATACTTTATCCTAAAAAATAATTGTGGATTAACATTTAATTGCTAGACATATAGGACATCAATCAGAAGAGTCAAGACAGAAGCAAGTAGACCATTGCAACAATCTGATTGGTCAAGTTGGGTTTAGTAGTCTGAAACATACAGTTAAAAACTGAGAGCAACTGCAGATGTAGAACCTAAAATACATAGTACCTCCACGTGTGTATATGAGGAGGAGGTGGTAGAGAGAAGGGAAAAGAGACTGGGTCAAATGAAGAAACCTAGCATTTGCCACAGGTATTTAGCATAGATGACCAGGTAGATAGTGGTGCCATTCAAGAATATGGTAATTAGGGGGCACCTGGGTGGCTCAGTTGGTTAAGCGATTGCCTTCGGCTCAGGTCATGATCCTGGAGTCCCTGGATCGAGTCCCACATCGGGCTCTCTGCTCGGCAGGGAACCTGCTTCTCCCTCTGACCCTCCCCCCCTCTCATGTGCTCTCTCTCTCTCATTCTCTCTGTCTCAAATAAAAAAAAAAAAAAAACTTAAAAAAAAGAATATGGTAATTAGGAAAATAGGATAAAGTTTGGGGTGGGAAATGGAGATTTCAGGTTTTGAACACATTATCTTTTAGGCACCGGTGAGAGACTGAACCACCAAGTGAAACTGAGAAGAAGTTGAATATATAGATCTCAAGTTTTCAAGAGAGGTTTGAGTAGGAAGTACCTATTTGGGAGCCATCATTATATAGGCAGTAGCCTGAAGTAATACGTTTTCTAAACTTATATGGGTAACTATAGAGTGAGACATTTAGGAGGCCAAAAACATACCAGGAAGAAAAAGAGGAAAAAAAAAAAAAAGCCATGAAGATGAGTAAGAGCAGAGAATGGGAGAATGAGAGAATGGGAAGAGTGATTTCACAGCAGCCAAAGCAAGCAAGTATTGGCACCATCGGATGTTGACAAGAAAATAAGAGAATTGAATTTTTTTTTTTATATTTGGCAACATGGAGAAAATGTATGACAGTGTAGAAGACATCCATTATTTTTGCCAGTCCTACATACCCTCCTTCTTCTGATAACAAAATTTCCATTTTCCTTTAGAGAACTGTTTCCCATTGCATGAAGCCATGTCAGGACTGTCAGCCTAGGTTGCCTGCCCTCTCTTGGCCAGAGGGTGGACATGTGACCTAATCCAGGTCCCTCAGACTCTGTCTTCTTGGATTTTGAATTTTGAGTGGACTGTTTGGTAAAAAGAGCTATGTTGGGAACACTCTTAGATGCTTCTGTCTTTAAGATTTAGCAGTGTGATGAGATAATGAAATAGTACAAGTATAAATATTTTTATCTTGGTTATAACATCAGAAATAAGGTCAAGGAAGATATTTGGTTATGAAGTTTGCTCTAACAAGTAAGATTAGTTTATTGGTGTTTTCTTAGCCTAGGTAAATCTCTATGTGATTGTTAGATTATTGAAGTAACTTAACTTTTGTGTTTCAAGCCCATCACTCTACCCAGATCCTTGAAAGCAAAAAAAAAAAAAAAATCGGATTAGTTATGTAATTGAGAAAATGTATCAGATCTTTACCCCAATGGCAGACCTTAAAAATATGTCAAACTTGTTTATGAAAAGTCAACACTCAAATTATGTCTACAAAAGAATAGTGTAGCATAATGACTAAGGGCCCAGACTCTAGAGCCAGACCACCTAGGTTCAACTCATACATTCCCTACTAACTAGATGTAAACCCCAAGGAATCTCTGGGGTTTTGTTGCCCCATCAGTAAAATGCAGATGGTACTTATCTCGAGGGGGTTATTGAAAAGATTAAATGAATTATTAAATCCAGTCTTAGAATAGTACTTAGCACATAGTATATATCAATTATTGTTATTATTGCTGATATGGTAAAAACAGCATCAATATTTGATATGTGAAGGGCTGATGTAAAATAGAAGTAAGACCAGAGCTCTGACAAAGTCATTGTTTTCAGTTCACATGAGCTTCATTGAACTTGGGACAAATCATCTGAATTGAGGTGGATGTGGTATGGGACAGTTCGCACACCCAGGTTTCGTTTTGAGTGTTAAATGTGTGCAAATATGAAAATTCAAGGTTAGACTTAGAGCAAAACTGCCAAGTTTTAGACTACTCATTTCAAAACTAATTAATATATTCAATTTGGGGGCAAACCCTGTTAACCAGTTTTGCTGTTTTTTTAGCAAAATTTACAACAACAAACCTTTTTTTCTTCCCTTCTTTCATTTTGGATCCTGGTTTGTGACTTCATTTCATCTTCAGTCCATACATGGCCTGTTTTTTAGCTTTATAGTTAAGTTTAATAATGTAGTAAGTGCCTATAAATCCACCACCCAAAACAAAAGTTAAGATTTTGACAATAATCTGTATCTAATTAATGGTTCCTAACCCCATCCATTCTCCACTGCCCTTCCATCCTCCTGACCACCTTTGTTTGAATTTTTTGGTCAGCCTTTCTTTGCTTTTCTTTTTAAGTACGTGTTTTTACTTTAGTTGTTGCTGAAAGAGGACATAATGTTTTATGTAACATCTTAGGATATATATTTTTCCACTTGATGATATCATGGAATATATTGCTATAGAAAATGACCTGTTTCCTTGTTTCTGAAACTCCTAACTTCCTTCCAAATTAAAATCCAGTGATTACGGCATCTCTTGTCAATCGTAGCCATATCTTATAGACATTGAAAAGTAAATTTTTCTGGCCCATCCACTGGACTGTACAGGACGAGGTTAACTCAAAACTTAGATTGAATATCAATTTCTTTAAACATGTCCAAATTAGGAAAACATTTTTCTGTTGCCATTTTTCATTTCTTCAAAATCAGCAACCTGTATTGGTTATTAAGTAGGTCACCTGAATTGTGCACTGGATGTTCTTAACTTTCATCTCCTGCTTTCTCATTTTATTTTAGTGTCCGCCCTTATAAATGAGAATGTATTGTGTTTCACACAGTGGAACTATCCTTTACAAATGAAAGGAGCAGAATACATCATTTTACAGTGTATGCGGAACAAGATAGCCTAAGATATGAAACCTTTAGGTTCCCAAACAGGACTGGCACAGGTACAATTTAGAGAAAGCAGTGATAATCACGAACAAGTTATGGTCTTTCCTGTGAACATTGGCTTCAGTCATTGATCTCATCTGCCTCAGATGTTACCGTATCCATAAACATCCTTGGACATTATTTTTACTCAAAAACAACTTTGATAAGTTCTTTGTCTGTACTGTGAATGTCCATATCTAATGTCAATATCTCTGAGCTAATCTGTTAGCCCACAGCAATTTAGACAAATGGGATGAAGAGGGAGCAGCTTTGGAGAGTTTATGTCAAGTGAATTAGAGTAGTAGTTTAGTGAGCAAATATGCCAGTTATGAAATGGAACTTTTTATCCTGCTGAAGAACTCTTTTTAAAATAAATTGCAATCATAAAGCGGCCACAGTTTATTATGTGTAGACATGTTCAGAATTGGAACTCCTTCATGAAGGCTGCCAATAGGGTTAACAGCTCACTCCGCTCATCAGTAGAAAATCTGCTACAGGAAAATACACGGGTGAAAAAAAAACTGGTTAAATATCATGCTGTTATTCCGTGTGTCTGTTTAAGCTTTCCTGCAAAACAAGTTGACTTAAATTGTTTTAGAAAAAGAAAGTCCAAAAGCCTTGAAAATAGTGCAGTCTAAAAGTGATATTGATTCTAATCAATGTTAAAAACACTTTCAGAGGAGTAAGATGAGAAACAAGATCAACATGTTTGCCACCAATAGTGACCAACAGTTTATGTCATTGATCTGAGAGTGACTTGGATAAAAACAAATCGTGTGTGTGTGTTTGTGTGTGTAAAATTAGAGTACTTTAACACTAAAGATTATTCTTTCTACTTTTATTCAAGCATACTAATGTTTAACACATATCAAGGTGGCACATCCAGCTTTGTATCTTTTAAAATGTTGAAGAAATTATCAGATTGCATTTTTTGTATGGTTTTGCATAGTACCTCCTATGGAAGATTGTAAGGAACAAGAGCCTATCATGGACAACAATATTTCTCTGGTGCCTTTTGAGAGACCTGCTGTCATAGAGAAGCTCACAGGGAATATGGGAAAACGTAAAAGCTCCACTCCACAAAAGTTTGTGGGTAAGCATTACAAATTATTTTACTTCTTAAAAGGTGGTTTTAACGAGCAGAAGTAGGTTCCCATGTATTAGAGACATAGATGGTATATTTCAATTCAAGAGATAAATACCCATCTCTTTTGTCCATTATTCATTCCTACTTTATGCTCTTCCATGGGTACCACACTTAAACACACACACCCTTAGATATATGGGCCTAGGAAATAAAAAAAGACTGATAAAATTTGCTATCTCAAAATGAAATTATATAGAAAGTATAGTATATAAAATAAAATGTTCATTTATGTACAAAATGAAAATACTTAAGGAAAATGGTGTCATCTATAAGCTAGTTTTGTAATCTGTTTTCCAGTTTCCATTAGTGCCAGGTCTTTAAACTCTTTTCTTTACATGGTATTAATGCTTTTGCTATTTGATCTGGAATTAAGAGATATCTTTTCCCCCAAATTCTTCATTAGAAAAATAATGCAGCAACCTACATTCAAGAGCCTTCATATTTGGATCTATCTTTCATATGTGGATCTTTGTTTTCATCTGGCCTATGGTTTTGAAACAAAAAGATTAAATATGATGTATTTAGAGTTTTCTTTTTCATTTCCAAGCCCTTAGATATTCTTTTTTTTTTTTTTTTTTTTTTTTTTTTTAAAGATTTTATTTATTTATTTGACAGAGAGAGAAACAGTGAGAGAGGGAACACAAGCAGGGGAGTGGGAGAGGGAGAAGCAGGCTTCCCACCGAGCAGGGAGCCCGATGTGGGACTCGATCCCAGGACCCTGAGATCATGACCTGAGCCGAAGGCAGATGCTTAACGACTGAGCCACCCAGGCGCCCCTAGATATTCTTTAATACAGAGTTGGCACCATTCTGTACACTGTAAGTCATAAAGTGTCTCTAAGGATGCAAAAAGCATCCAAGTTTTTTAAGAATGTCTAAAAATAGTGATTCTGTATAAGGAATTGCCATTAATTATATATGTAATATATCTATTCTTACAGACTTTATATAGGGTAAAAATTAGAAGAGAAAGATTTTCAAATAGATTCACACATTCTAGTGTCAAAGAGGATTGCAGAACATCCCGCTATGTGTTGAGTGGTGAATGGGAGAATATATTCTCTTTGGTTATTTCAGGGAGGAAAGGCTAATAAAGTTCTTTTACTCCAGTAATCACTTAGAGAAGATTTCCTTCCAATCTAAAATTGAAGAACTAACTAATGACCAAAATATCATTTTAAGACAAGCTGGAGAGAGTTACTGACAGAGCTCATTGGAAAAAAGGCTAGAGAACAGCCCTAAGAGATCACAGTTGATCCTAGGTCAACTTAAAGCCCCTGCAAGAATACTCAAAGGCCTGCCTTGGGCCCTAAGTAACTTTTCTCTCTGCTTTCTCTCTTTCTTTTTATAAATATTTTTTAAATGCCATCTCATCTATTTTTTAAATTGATCAATTTGATGGATGTCCATTAAAATGCCTATATCCCAACTAGACACTAGTATTGTTGGGAAAATATGTCTTTATGTCTTCTGAATCTATTTAGTTCTGTTCTTTGAAATATTTTTGTTTCCTATGACTTAGAGATACTAGTCTCAATTTGATTTGATCACATTCCTTAGAAAAGAGGGACAGATTTTTTTAAATTACATTTTGATTTTTAAAAATTTCTAAAAAAAAATAAAATGACATTAGATTTTTATTAGGAATTTAATGGTATTTTTTATTTGGATTATCCTTTCTAGTAAAATATAAAAAATAATCACACACTGTCTCTATGATTTTTTTTTTATAAATTCCTTTTTACCATGTTCCTCAGTTAAATACTATTCTTTGACCTTATCAAGTCTTCCAGACCAATGATCCCTGAACTTTCTGCGTATCTTTTTGTGTCCTCCTTTCTTTTTCTTATCCAGCTTAGATTCCATGGTTAATCACTTTTACCACTCTCTTGACAATATTCTTGACTCTCTTACTTTGTTGCCTTTCTATCACCTCCTCCTGGTGAAACTCCACTCTCTAGTGAAAAGAGGAGCATCTTTCTCATATCGACAGGACTGATAGTACTTGTGGAGAAAACCCCACAGCCTTACAAATTGTTGTCACTATAAATTAATGAATAAGTGATCTCCAATATCAGTTGTTCCATCAATGTATGTAGCAGTCCTCCTTTAATCCATTCTTCAACAGTCCTCTCTCCTACTCAGCCCTGTAGCCATTTCAACATTTCTTCATTCTCCACAAACATTGTATCTCACTCCTTGATGGTATTATATCTCAGTTTACAGGGAATAAAATCAGTCAAAATAATTTCAATATAATAGCACTAATCTTATAAAGATTATGTTTATTTATATGAATACTTTCTTTTTTTCCTCTTTGTTTGAATGAAAGAAGTATCCCTCTTTCTAATTAAGGTTAATTCCTCTTCTTGTGCTCTGGAATTCTCCTATCCCAGTCCCCCAAATACCTTACATTGTTATTCCTTTTTCTCACTTACATTTTCAACCTCTCCCCTCTCTTGGCATTTTCCTTTTCATATGTAATATGATAAATTCTCATCATTAAAAAAAAAAAAATCTTCCCTTAAACCCAAGTCTCCTTCTAGCTACTACCTACTTTTTCCTTCTCTTAAAAAAATGGAGTTGTTGAAAGAGTTCCCTATGCTTGCTTTCCATAATTTCTTTCTTTCTACTCATTCCCCAGTCTATGCAACCTGGCTTTCTTCCTCATTGAGGTCACCACTAGCTTCCATAGTGCCAGGTGCAGTGGACCCTTTTTAGACTATCTTACACAACTCCTAGAGAGCATTTGCCACTCTTGAATAATTAATTCCTTTTGAAACACTTCTTTCCTTGGTGTCCATGACATTGATCTCTCTTGCATTTCTTCTAGCTTCTTTGCTCCTTCTCAATCTTCATTATGAATTTACCCTTAACAGCTATGCAAATGGAGCAAAAGTACTAATGGAGGCCTCCATTCGTGTGCCTAAATATTTTAATATTTTAAATCAAGCTGAAAACTATTGTGTTCTACCTTCCTAACTTGGAAGATTGAGTTCAAATAAATATAGAATCCTCAGATTCCTTAGAGTTCCACACCAGACCTTGATAGCATGAGCAGAACTGCCTGACCTGCAGCCAGGCCTCTCTTAGACCTACCTCTGGTTCTGTCCAGTACCAAAGGGGCCTCATGCCCATGTATGTAGACACTTCAGCCTACACATTTTAGACCCCACACATAGCACATAAAGAGTAGTGTGTTGGCCACTCCTCAGGCCTAAGTGTGTGAATACCAGCATCACAAATTGGTACTCAGGAGGATAGACCCTTTGATGAGGACTGTGCTAACCCTTGATGCAAGCTCAGTGCCATTTGGGCAAGGAATTCTGGGGTCCTGGGTATCCAGAGTATGGTCTAGGGAGTAATCTCCAGATAGGCACATTCCCTTGGCTATATACATTCCTTATTCCATGAGGAGCAAAAAACTCTGTAAACATGGGGCCCAGTGCAAGAATCCAACTTGCCTTGATCCATGGGCAGGCATTAAAAATCTTGGTGTTCTTCCAGGTTCTATTTTTGACCTTCTCTTCTTCACACTTTACCTGTGCCTGGGTTATATCTTCTATTCTTGCGGCTTCAGAAGTCAGTTTCTATCAACCACGACTTAGATATCTACATCTCAAGTAGAGGTCTCTCTCCAAAATTTGAGACTATATTTTGGTAGTTACTGGACCATGACTATTACTCAGTCTTTCCCAACATGAACTCATCATCTTTTCTATCTCATTGCTATCCACTAAGTCTCCTAGGCCAGAAACTTGGGCTCCATGTTTAACTTCTTTCTCTTACTCATGTTCTATGTCACCATGTCTATAATCACCATGTCTATAATCACCAAGCCCTGGAAACTATATTTTCTAAATTTCTCTCCATTCCATCCAGTTTTCTCCATTTCCACTGCCACTGTACTAATTCAGGCCACCATGATCTTTATGGCAATAACTTCCTAAACCATCTCAATAAATACCTAATCAAGTCACATCCCTGTTTAACCCTTTTAATCCTTATTGCCCTTGGGATAAAATTCCAATTCCTTAGCTGTTGAATGAGCCCTTTTATTATCTTTTCTATCTTTCTCATCTATTTCCACTTTCAGCTATATAGTGAAATGTAAGTAGTCCCTTGAACAAGTCATGCCCTCTTGCCTCTGAGCCTTCCTACCTGCTGCTCCACTCCCACATTCCTTTACTTAGCTAGTATTTATCATCAAATATCTCTGATGCCACTTCTTCAAGAAGTCTTCTTTACTCCCCTAATTATATATTCCTTTTATTTGACCTCATAGCATATATCACACTGTATTAATAATGATCCCTAAATTGCTGTCACTCCCTGTAAACTGTAAGCTTAGAGAATGTAGATTAGGTTTGTCTAGCTCAACTTTTAAATTCTTAACATTGTGATATCTTAAATTGAATGCCATGAGATAAGGTCTCATCATTTTTTTCTTCATTACTCTGATCATTACCCTGATCTCACTTTGGGGACCTCTCTTCAAACCTGAAGTGCTTTTCCAGAATGCAGTTCTGTGGATCAACGTTTTTTCATCAACATTACAAATTAGGCATCCATCTATAACAACATACTAAACATTTATAAGAAGTCCACATATATTTTTAAGAAGTCTTTATCTGTGAGATTTACCTGTCAAAGTAACCAGGCAATTAGTAGGAGACCGCATTTAGTGACAGAATTTTAAAAAGATAAAATATGCTGTCCAAAGCTGGCAATATTTAAAGGAGAAAAATTAAAATTACTTCTCCTGCTTTATGCACAGAACTCTTTCATGGCTAATCCTGAAGTAAAATATAAATTTGTTGAAGTAAATATTAAAGGGAAAACTACAGAAATCCTTCAATCAAGATAAAGTATAGAAAATTAACAATGGATGTACATACCAGCACCATTGCCCATATGTCTGAATAAGGAAGGGGTGGTATAAAAATGATTAATTCTCCATTTCAAGAAGCAAAACAACAAAATATAGTATTTTCCAAGTTTATGAATAAACTACTTTTGGAAATGACTCCTATATTTAAACAGTCCTAAATTTCATTCAATTTATCAAACAATACAGCCTTTTTTTTTTTTTTTGAGAGAGAGAGAGAGAGACAGAGAACTCAAACACAAGTGGGTGGGGAGGGGGCAGAGGGAGAGGGAGAGAGAGAATCTTAAGCAGGCTCCATGCCCAGCACAGAGCCCTACCTGGGGCTCCATCTCATGACCCTGAGATCATGACTTGAGCCGAAATCAGGAGTCAGACTCTTAACCAACTGAGCCACCCAGACACCCCCAAACAATACATCTTTTAACAATATTTTAATGGTGATGTTTTTTTAATTCTCCAGGGTGACATATACTGGCTTTATAATTTTTTTTCTAATATAGCCATTAAAGCAACCAAATTAACCCTATATAACAGTGAGGTGACAGAGGTTATAAGCAGATCACTCTCGCTTTTGTGATCTTTGTGGCTTGGTCACTGATGTCGAAAATATGCAAAACAGGCATAGTCTCTGACTTATTTTCACCTGGTATTTCTTCTTTTGCCTATAGTCACTGAGCTGTAGACAAGTGGAAATTTTAATTGAGAATGAAAATAATACAGTCAATCATACCTTTCAGCCTAGATGCATTTTCATGATGGCATTAAAACAAGTGCAAATGGCTTGTGAAATTCTTATTACTAATCCTCTTTGCAGGTTGAGAGTATTTGTGAGTCTCAGCAGAATTAAAGAGCCCCAATGCTTGATCTAAAGAATAAGATTATCATATTATAGGAAATGGAGACGATTAACTTTGTACATTTATATTTTAATCCAATCACTAATTTTGTTGTATTTTGTTTTACTTTTCTCGCCCGCCTCCTTTCAGGGGAAAAGCTCATGCGATTCAGCTACCCAGACATTCACTTTGATATGAACTTAACATATGAGAAGGAGGCTGAGCTAATGCAGTCTCATATGATGGACCAAGCCATCAACAATGCAATCACCTACCTTGGAGCTGAGGCCCTTCACCCACTGATGCAGCACCCGCCAAGCACAATCGCTGAGGTGGCCCCAGTTATAAGCTCAGCTTATTCTCAGGTCTATCATCCAAATAGGATAGAAAGACCCATTAGCAGGGAAACCTCCGATAGTCACGAAAACAACATGGATGGTCCTCTCTCTCTCATCAGACCAAAGAGTCGACCCCAGGAAAGAGAGGCCTCGCCCAGCAATAGCTGCCTGGATTCTACTGACTCAGAAAGCAGCCATGATGACCACCAGTCCTACCAAGGAAACCCTGCCTTAAATCCCAAGAGGAAACAAAGCCCAGCTTACATGAAGGAGGATGTCAAGGCTTTGGATACCACCAAGGCTCCTAAGGGCTCTCTGAAGGACATCTACAAGGTCTTCAATGGAGAAGGAGAACAGATTAGGGCCTTCAAGTGTGAGCACTGCCGAGTCCTTTTCCTAGACCATGTCATGTACACCATTCACATGGGTTGCCATGGCTACCGGGACCCACTGGAATGCAACATCTGTGGCTACAGAAGCCAGGACCGTTACGAGTTTTCATCACACATTGTTCGAGGGGAGCACACATTCCATTAGGCTTTTTCATTCCAAAGGGGACCCCTATGAAGTAACGAACTGCACATGAAGAAATACTGCACTTACAATCCCACCTTCCCTCAGATGTTGACATACCTTTTTTAGTTGTTTAATATTATTACTGTCATTAATTCTTATTTTGTGGACGCAGTGTCATTTGCTCTGCCTAATTACAATAAGGAAGAAACAGAAGAGAGAAGGGACAAGGGATATTGTTTCTTGATAACTTGGCTTGTTTATTTTGTGGGAATTTAAGAGCAGTTCCATTTCTGCCACGCATAAATATAAGGTATATCATGCTTTGAAAAAAATCACTTGATTCATATAGATTCACCTGACAGATTCTAATTTGCCACTGATGTTCAGGATTATGATTGAAGCCAGGAAAGTTTAGAGTTTTCTGGGTAGAACTTTCTCAGTTTAAAGTGGTATAAGTAATTTTACTCTTCAAGGAAGAATTTTGTTTCAAAATGTAAATTGTTTTTTTTTCCCCCTCTAGAGATCATGGAACACAAACACATTGTTACTTTCAGTGATAAACTCCTTGGATGAGTTGTTGTGGGTTCTATGTTTACTTCCCCAATGGAATTTATAATACGGTATGTTATACACTGTACCATATAGCAAAAATTTTGAACTACAGGTAGTTAAGGACACCTACAATACATCTGAGGTCCTATGATCTTATTTTTCTAAACTTAAGCACTGTTTTCCATAGTTTTGATGACTGGCATTTTATAGACACCCTGGCAGCCTTACTTTTAACACCTTTAATGAATAGTATTTTTATCTAGTTTTAAGAATAACATATGGTCTAAGAGTGGCTAAGAGGCAGTCAGTAGTTTCCAGAAAGGACCTCTACTTTTCATAAATTTGTTTGGGAAGTTTTCTTTTAAAGTTATAATGTGATGGCAGCATAGTATGCGTATTTGTTTCTAAAAGTATGCTTACGATTGTCACTTTATCAGCATTTAATCAGTGTTAACCAGTCAGCAGAAAAATATAATTAGGCTAACGGGGGGGGGGGGACCCACTCAGAAATCCCTTTTCTGGTATGTCTCTCTTCACTGGTTTTTTCAAGCTGTGACCACCCAGTGTTCTATCTATAGTCCATCATCTTTTACTATTTGAGTGGGAGATCACAAAAATCTTGCTATAGGTTTTTGCTTTCCAAATCTCAAAGCAATTACTAATTCCACCTGAATGTGGTAACTTGAACCCCATAAGGTTATGGAACTAGGGCTATTTATTCTATTTATACTAGGGTATTCCTTCAATAATAATATTTACCACTTTTGGTGCATGGAAAAGGGAACTTCTTTGTAACTTGTACAATAGACTACAGATAAACAAAAAACAAAGCTTATTTTTACCCTACTTGGAGTCTAGAATGTAACCTAACCTCCAAGTGAAAGTCACCATGTCCTGCACATTTTTCTGTCTTAAAAACATTCAACTATTTATAAGTCCTTGTCAGAAATGAATCTCAATCCCTTAGTAAAAATTTTCTCTTCTTTTAATCCATGCATATGTTTCCATTTTTCATGTGCAAATTTTTTATTTCATTTATAAGGGTGCTATTTTTTCTCTGCAGTCCAACAGCATTAGAGGGGAGGAACCAGATGAGATCAAGTCATTTTGGGGGGGAGGGGAGAGACACACTTGGATGCAGAACATGCTGCTTGTGTTGAGGGAGGACAGTCCTGTCCATGACTGGAATATCTAATAGCCATTTCTGAATACTGATTCAGTTAAGCAGTAACTGATAACTGCTCTAAAAAAAAATCATTAAATAGGATGCCAAAACTATGTTTCTTCATACAGATGCTGTGAGAACTAGCAAGATTAGAGATGTATGGACAGAGAAGCAAACCTGGCCCCAATACTGCTCTTTACTCATTTTCTCATTTATCATCTGCTGATTTAAGCGACTTCTACGCACTAACACAGCTTAGCGCTAGGCAAAAATGATTATAACTCAGCTCTCCTTTACTGGCCCCTCTTGTAATTATTTTTGGAGAAATGTCCAAACTGTTCCTTTAAATCAAAGAGAGTGCACCAAAACAGAGACATGAAATGTTTTAAATAGAATGTCAACTTTTTTCCCCCCTGCATGCTTTGGTACATTGTGAACATACAATATGTCCAAAAGTAAAGCATGTTTTTGAGACTCCCTTACTGCCCCTACCCTAACCACTCAAGAAAATTGGAATTTCATATATTTTTTTCCTTTTTGGAGGAAGGTAAATAATTTAAGGTTACTGATTTTGTGTCTTACTGCGATTTAAGGAAGCATTTGGATGGCAGATAATATGTTCATCACTTTGGCTGTGTGTGGATCTCTGCTGGCATCATCTAGGAATTTTCTTCAGTATATGAACAATCATGTACCTAACTGCCCTGGGATGAAGCTGAATTTTAGGTGGACCTAAAGAGTTGTATAGTACCCCCCTGAAGACAGTACTAATGTACACTCTGTTTCTCATTCCATCTCTTTGGAAATCTATTTTATGGAAGGCACTGAATATTTGTGAGAGTGTATTTGCTACAAGGGTATACTTGTACTTTCTTAGCTTCACGATATGAGGAACAGAAAGAGGTAAAGATGGCTCAGGGTGTGGCAGGAACAAATGAGGACGAGGTCCGTTCAAATGTGCAGGTTAGAAAGAAATTTTGTGGGCACAGTGCTTTCTGGGAAACTCTGAATGGCTATATTTGCATGCCTCCTTCTTCACAAAAGGAAATATGCGAGTCGTTAGGGCCTAAAAATAATGAGAGTCAGACACCAAATAAATCAAGTTTTACGTAACAGTTATATGCCCAGTTTATTTAGGTGAGATTTCACATTACAGAGTACTTGAGGGGCATGAAAATGGGTTAGCCTCTCTTTCCTAGTTTGGCAAAAACTCAGAAATTCATCACATGGCTTTGCCCTGATTTTGCCCAGAAATTTATGTCCAGTTCCTGTTGGAGGTGTGTGCTGCCTCTCGCTAACTGTGGTCAATCACTTTTCAAAAGCCATTCTCGTCTGGCTTTTCAGAACAGTGAAAATGACCAGTAAGCAGACTGGAAGAGATTTCAAGTTGTTAAAACATTCCGTTGAGAATTTTCTGGTGGGGCAAAGTGGGAAAATGAGAGACCGGGATTTAGATTTGGCTACAAAGTAGGGAATGTCTTTCCTACAAACGTACAAGCAATTGTAGGTGTGCAACAGTGTATGTTTGTACACACGTACACACTCTTAAAGAAAAGTCATGAGAAGGAGCAATTAGTGACCACGTGTGGCAATAGCACACAAAGAATTAAAATTATAATTAACACCTGAGCAATTTAGGAAATTTACCTGATTGTAGTAACAAATATTAAAGAAGTTATTAGTGTGTCTTTAGGACTAGTTCAACTATTAAACCTTGGGTCTTTACAATCTATTTCCAGAAAAAATCAAAACAAACAAAAAGATCTGTAAGCTGATTTGGTATAACTTCCAAAGTGAAAGAAACACAAATAACTTTTAAATAGGAAGATACAGAAAAGAAAAATGATTAACTTTTACTTGTTGGCAAATGGAGAAAGACCAGAATATTTTAGTGAGCTTGATGTTGTTTTTATTTATAGTTATTGTGTATCGGTTCTACACCTCACAAAACTATGAAGTCTTTATGTTATAAAGGTTTGACAAAATATACATTAGTGAAAGCATCTAGATGAAAATCATGTTTTATTCTCCAAATGTTATTTCATCCTATCTCCAAAATGATTCCGTAAAGTAGAAAAAGAACAGAAAAGACTGCAAAAATATAAACAAAAATCTGCATGCCCCTAGTTTCAAGACAGAACTTAGATTATAAGAGATACTGGCTACATTATTGTCTTTTTTTTACTTTGAAATGTTCATTTTACAAAAAAGGGATATGTTACATATGTGGTCAACTTTAGTTATATTTTATATATTGTTTTAGTAAGTACTATCTGTATGCGATTATCACAAAAAAAAAAAAAAATCCCCAAACGCAAAAGAAAAAAAGAGTAGGGGTGAAATTGAAGTTTGTATATATGAGAGTTATCTTAGAAATGTTTTTAAACCTCCAGTTTCTGCAAAATAATTAAAATATACAGTAACTGGTATCTTAAGATCCTGAATTTAACGTATTAAATACTTATAAAATTTCTTTATATTGGTGCCTTTTTAAAATGCATTGAGAGAGTGTTGGTTAGCTGCTGTAGCTCTACAAACACTTTTATTATGTATTTTTAAAAACCACTTAAATTTGAGTACTATATAATACATCTTCGTGTTCTTAACGGCAAAACTGTTAGAGGAATTTCCAATACAGAGAATTTCAGCTCATCTGTTTAAAGTAAAAGGAAACTTTGAAACCAGATTTTAATCTTATTAGTTTGATAGTATTTCTGAATACCATTACAAGATCACGTAGGTAAAATATGGCATAGAGGGAAATTTCAGCTGTGAATTGCATTATGGCATGTGTTTTTTGTTTTGTTTTTAAGGAAGAATAAGTTCTAGTATCACACAGGCTTTATTAGTGGAATTTTTGGTCAATAAAATACAGTATTATTTTGGAATTTATAGACTAGTGTTGTACTAGTCTGAGAACCACTGTCTCCTAATCTGTTAATGTTTTATGGAATAATGTAAAGAAGCAGGTAATTCTCCTTGAACAAAACAAAACTGAACAGTCATATCACATTGCTATTCTCCAAAGCATAATCTCAAATGGTTTCCTACCATGATTGTGTATTACTTGCAATGGATGTGTTAGGATATGACAGCTTTTAAAAAAAAAACAAAACAAAAACAAATACAAAAAAAACAAGCTGCTTGTTATACAAAGCAAATGTCATATGACCAAGAAGCTGTGATACGCTAGTGTTTCTTTTTATCATAGTATATTGCTAGGCCAAATAATGACACCTTGAATATTTTTACATTTATTGCAGAAACCTAAAATTTTGGGATTTCCATAAGGTTTTTATGTAACATTATATTTCTAGCTTTTTAGTTTTCTCTTGCTGTACTGTAAGTTTGTGGATATTTTTCACATGCACTCTTAGAAATAAGTTCCTAATTCTGTTTATGGGGTTTTCTCCCATAACATTGCATTTGTATATTTTCTGTATAAATTTGTTGTGAATTAACCTTTACCCCATACAAAGAGTGGTACGTGAATGACTAGTTTTCTAAGATGTCCTTTTTATTGTGAATAAAATATAAAATTTAGAGGCCCTCTGCTAAGCCGCATAAAATACAACATATAACTTCATAAAGGTACAGATAAGCCAGTTTGCAGTTAATTGGGCCCTTCAAATTACCTCAAGTGACACACAGTAAGAAAAGCTTCTCAGACGGGTGCAGGTCACTGAATCCCCTACTATGCACTTATCAGGATTCTACTTAATTTACTGGAAATGGATTTTTAAAAAATGAATACACTGTAACAAGGGAAGGACTCTGGGTTTGGGTTCTTGTTGTTTTATTATTTTGTGTATGTTTTTTTTAAGTAGTTCAATTTCTGAAACTGTGATAAAACATTTTGACTGTCAAGCACTCTCAGATTTTGAACATAAATCACTTCCCCTTCTGTGTAACGAAGTTCTTTGTTAGCTCTTAAGTTTTGTCTCTTCCCCCACCCCCTCTTTGCTCCCCTGTCTGCGTCGTCGTCCGGCCTCTGGAGAGCTCTGCCTCTCCTTCCCCTACTAGTGTGACGATTAGGTCAACTCTTCGGATTCATCAGTCTCTTAAGTCTTAACATTTTTTGTGTGATTTTTGTTGGCTGTATAATTTGCTGACATATTTTTATACTCAAGTGTAGTTTTATATTAAAAAGAGAAGTAGTTGGATTAAACATAGTAAGGTATATAACCCTTGTGCTACTTTCACTTTCAAATATTGGGTACCTAAAGTAGGACTTCAGAGATTATGTTGTCATAATATGGTATGTTTGCCTTCCTTTTTAGTTGGGTTTTGTGTTCTGATTTGTTTTTCCTTCTAAAATGTATGAGAGATTAAACAATTCTTTGCAAGAATTTAGAAAGATGTTAAAAGTCTAAAGCAAAAAGTCTTAACTGTCTCCCAGTTGGGAGAAAATGCTTTAACATTACTATAATAATATTCCAGGTTTGGAGGGGGCTCTCCAGGCTTCATATCTGCTCTTAATAGTTGGATCTTTTAGACCATGTGTTATTTGCAATCCCAGAATGATTGCTTCTGCTATTTAGTTCAAAAGATATTTTTCTTTTCTTTCTGTACAAGTGCAATACTTTCCTTGAAGTCTTAAAAACTATGGTTATTTTTTTTTTTTAACTGACCTATTCTTTCTTTAGTTAATGACAAAAAGAAACCCTTGAAAATCATGGTATGTTAGTTAAAGGACACAACAGGCAAAGAAAAACACTCCATCGTCAAAAGATTAGAGAATGTTGAAAACACTAGTCTAATCTTACGGTATCTATATTTAGGCTAAATTTTCACTGGAACTGGTAATCTTTTGCCAGAGAAATGTGTCCTGAAGTTGAAAAAGTTGCAGTTCTTAAAGACTGAATTTTCTTCTTACCCTTGCCCAGTGTTTTAAATATTTTTTATTTCATTTTCCTTCTTTTGGAAATGAACTTTAAAATAAAAGCAAAGCACTTAGCTCAATTTTAAACACCGATCACCTACTGAAGACAATTTTTAAGAAATACTTGGAGCACTGTTTTCATACAAATTTAAGTAAGAAGTATTTTTCTCGTATCATACATATTTATATGTAGAATGCTGGTTTTCTTTTTTTATACCCGTGTCCCTGTAGTAAAACTGCTGTAATGTAAATACATGTTTTGTTAAAAGATAACATTTCTTTGGCATTTCTTTTAAAGGCAGTTACTGCATTTGTATAGTATGTGTCTTGGCCATTTTAGATTTTTTTCTTTAACAATACCAAAGGTAATTAGACTACTTTAAAAACTAATTGCTTGACAGTTTCTAGGATATTTTGAGTTTTAGAAGCAAAAGAAAAAAAAATAGGTCAAACCAGTAAACCTCATTTTTTTTTCAAACTAATAATTTGGGAAAATAAAAATTGTTTAAAAAAGAAATATATATAAATATATATGTAAAATTAAAATTCCAGACCTTGTATGTCAGGTTTGCTCAGTGTAATGTAGTTTTTTTAAGGCTCAAATACAATACCTCAGAAAATGAGGTTTACTATGGAAATACTGAAACAGTCTTTGTAGCTGTGTGACGAGTCACTCTGCTATATTACCAATTTGGAGACCTCTGCTAAACAGTTTTATCACTGCAGACTAAAATGTGGGACTTGTATTTTCTTTGTTTTTAATGCACACACATACATGTTCTGTGCATGTATGTGGGTACCATGTATACGTGTGTGAGTGTTGTATATGCATGTGTGAGTGTGTGTCTGTATGTGTGTACAACTAAAGAAGCTGCAGAAACTTTGTAATACTTTGTGAAAAGGATTATATTATAAAGGTTTGTACTGTCTGAGTGCACAGCTACTGGAATAAATTTAGGGAATCTCAGGAACAAGCATATAATTTGTCCAAGATTTATTTCTTCTCAGAAGTGTAAGTGCAGTTTTTAATTCTGTATATTATTTAATATTTTACCAATAAAATAAACTTCTGACATTAAAAGTTTGCTATAAAAACTTTCTGGTGAGAATTCTGTACACAAACACATCTTCCAAATACAGAAGATTAAACTTGAATAATATCAGGCTTAAGTTACTGTCCTTGTGTATACATGTCACACTGCTTGACCCAGAGATGCAGGTGCACTGGAGATCAGGAATCTCCATCTTTACTATGTAGGCCCCCAGAGCAGAGTACAAAGTAGTCCATGACTTGTTAAGGATGGCATCTCTTTACTCTTCCAACAGGTTTCATATATATCTTATTTTACCCTTAAATCTAAGAGGTATGTATGTCAGAGCCTATCCTCTGTATATTTATAGAAGAAACAGTAAATTATGCAAGGAATTCCAACAAATGGTTCAATACCCATATTGGAAAACAGCATTTCTTAAGAGTCAGACCAAGATTAAAGAAGGATTAAGTCAGAGACATGGTTCAATCACACTGGCAAAAATGTAGATGTCTGTTCTGCTTTATGTTAAACTCTCACTATATGAATCATATACTTCGCAGATTTTTATAAATGCAGCTTATGTTTTTCCATGAGAAGTTTGTTCTGTTACCAGTGTCTTCATAACCAGAAATGTAAAAGAACATATATGACTGCTCATTTACCTTTAGCTATGTGCTTATCCTCCATGCCAATTTCAAGGCCACCATCACATTTGAGAGTTATTAGAATTTTTCATCAGTAAGCATTTATAAACTTTTGTGGATACTTATCACATTTCCCAATAATTTCACATAGAATGAAAAGAACTACACATTCAATGGCATTTTACTTCCTTGACTGTCTTTTAATTCAAAATACCTGACTCATAGGGGAAAAGACAAACAAAAGAAGTAGCAAGGCAAAAAGAAAAAGAAAATGAGCCTAACAAATTACTGTCTAGCATTACATTATGAAGAATTCCTTGAAGATCAACAATATTTATCAAATTCATGTGTTTATAATGTTGACAAGAGCAAAATGAAAAAGACTTTTTAAAAAGATGCCGTATGTTTTTGATTTTTCTATTGCAGTAGGGTCAGAGAAATGATAAATATTTTAATTCTTGATATGATTTTAAGATTTTATCAATATGCTCAAGACAAAGGGCTGTCTTTAGGGTATGAGCCACCTGATAAAGGAAGTTCCTTTTAGCATTTTGGCAACTCTACATCTTGCTCTTAGGGGCTCAAAGAAGCACCCATTAAACTTCTAGGAATACCTCATGTTTTATTAATAGCCCCACTAAAAGTTCCCATTATGATTTGAACCTCTCACTAGAGGTACCAATGAGGATAATAACTGCTGAAATTGAGTTTTGCTGCTTTTCTTCCATTTGGCACAAAATTTGAGGGAAGTGCTTCCCTAAACTAGCCTAACAGGCAGATGGGAGAAATTGACAAAGTGATAAAGTATCCATAATCCCACAGAAAAATGGATAAAATTAAGGGGGGTGGGTGGGGAGGAGATCCTGGAAAATAAAAACATAATCGTCTGAGATTATTATTATTTTTTTGTCCCTACTGTTGCTCTATAATCCTAGAATGTCTTAGATCAAACCAGCTGCTTCTAACTTGGAATTTTGTCAGGCACAGGAAAAGTGCCTCAAAACAGTAAAAGCGGAAACTGCCCATATTGTTGTTGAGTTGTTTGTTCTAGAAACCTTTAAAAGAGGTGTATGAACCTGATCATCTGACCAACTGGAACATATGCAAAGAAGCAAGATTTTTGCAAGAAACAAAGGTATTAAGGAAATACGGTAAGGGTACTGAATTGGGTAAGCCTATGAATGAAGTGGCAGGAATCACTTGTCATTTTACCTCAACTGATGGAGAGTGCAAGCAGAGTTAGCAGTCTCCATGGGGAGCACTTCATGAACTCCATTGATGAGGAAGTAGAAGACTATAACTAAGAGGGAATGGGAATAAAGTCCATATATTCATGCGCTGGGCCTACCACATATTGGTTTGGGTTTGGTGGATATAAAATCTTAAAAGACTATGGCCAATACAACTTTTATAAATGATGAAGTTTCCAACTCTAACATCCCCCATTCAAGGAAGGGATGGGGGACCTAGGGTGTTTGGCTTTTAGAGCAGTATAATTGGATATACATCTTGGAAGTGGAGTATCCTAGGCCAGGGAGTGAGTGTCCTTTTCTTCCTCCCCCCACCCCACTTATTTTCCTGTTTTGTTTTTTTTCATGTAATTCATCTACATTTCTTTCTATCTCCTTTTTCATGCTCATCATCTGTGTCTACAATCTTTTCTGTTGTTCCCCTCTTTTCTGCATAACATGTGGTACCATTTGCTATCTGTTCTTCATCCTGTCATAATTCTGATTAATCTGAAATACAGCTTCTTTCAATACAAGTAATTTAATGCAACCAGAATATATATGAGTTTAAACTATGACCTTCTCCACAAGTACTTTGCAAATTAGTGCAATTGTTACTGACTTTATCGAATTCACTCTCAAAATTCTTATGGAAAATGTCGGGTATCTGATACTTCATGTTACTGATAGGAAACAAGTTCAGGGTGTTTGTGATTTTTCTCATAAAAACCCTAAGCAAGCAAAAAAGCTAAAACTAGATTCTAATTCCAGATATACTTAGCCCAGTATTTTATTTTCTAAACAAATTTATTCAGCATCTGATTGGCAAGCCCCATTAACAAAGGGGGTGAGCAAGTCTATAGTATGAAAGTTTGTGTCCCCCTCAAAATGTATTATGTTGAAATCTTAATGCCAATTTGATCATATTAGGAGGTGGGAGGTCTTTGGCAGGTGATTACGTTATGAGGGTGAAACCCCCATGAATCAGATTAATGCTTTTTTAAAAGAGACCCCACAGAGCTCCCTAGTTCCTTCCATCATATGGAGATGCAGTGAGAAGTCACCATTTATGACCTGGGAAGAGGGCCTTCACCAGAATGTGTCCATGCTGGCACCTTGATCTTGGACTTCCAGCCTCCAGAACTGTGAGAAATAAATTTCTTATTTTTAAGCTATCACCTCTGTGGTCTTTTGTTCTAGCAGCCCAATAGGACCAAGGCAGCAAATATTACAAAGTAGCAGATAAAAAAAATATTTTCAGCAGACATACCTTATAAGTGACATTTCATTTACTCTAATTTTATTTTATTTATTTTTTATTTTTTTATTTTTTTAAAGATTTTTATTTATTTATTTGACAGAGAGAGACACAGCGAGAGGGGGAACACAAGCAGGGGGAGTGGGAGAGGGAGAAGCAGGCTCCCCGCAGAGCAGGGAGCCCGATGCGGGACTCGATCCCAGGACCCTGGGATCATGACCTGAGCTGAAGGCAGTCGCTTAACCAACCGAGCCACCCAGGCGCCCCATTTACTCTAATTTTAAACAGAATGATCCCAAATGAACTCAGAGCATCAGAAAGGCTGAGAAATACAGCATTAAGTAGAAGGGCAACAATAACCTGGAATTAAGTTTTTTCTGCAGAAATTTTTAAAATGGATAAATTATCCCTAACTTGGTCTCCTAAAGACTACTTTCATACTTAAGTGTGGGCTTGTGATTATTTACCAAATTTCCTTCATCATTGATGTAATTCTTTGCCCATTTTTTTTCTTTAAGATTTTATTTATTTATTTGAGAGAGAGAGAGAGAATGAGAGAGAGAACATGAGAGGGGGCAGGGTCAGAGGGAGAAGCAGACTCCCTGCCGAGCAGGGAGCCCAATGTGGGGCTCGATCCTGGGACTCCAGGATCGTGACCTGAGCCGAAGGCAGTCGTTTAACCAACTGAGCCACCCAGGCACCCCTCTTTGCCCATTTCTAAAACACTATCTATATCCCCATATTCATTTTCTTTCCTTATTGTAGAATGTAATTTCTGGTATTTACACTTTGTTTTCCAATGACTTCCTATGTAAAAACCTTAAGTCATCATGAACGATATGAAGTTATCAATACTGTAAGCTCTGGCCATGATATCCAAGTGTTCGCAACGATGAGCTATCATTTTATTATATCTTCCAAATTCAGCGAGCTACCTAGACATTATACTTATTCTGCTTAGGTGCTAAAACCTACCTACCAACTCACCTCTTTACTGTTAATTCTGTAGCATAGAGCATTTCCAAGATTCCCTCCTAATCTCAACTCTATCCATAGTGAAGTGAGTGATACATTTATAATAAAACCCAACCTCATGTTGTCTACCCTCAGGAATAAGACATGTACAACCCCTTGGAATTTCTTGACCTGACAAGTTTTTCCAGTCTTCAGGGATGGTTGCTGTAGTTACCCCCACCGTCATGTTCTCCTTGTTTGACTTCCACAATTTAAGTAAGTAACCTGATATTTTGACCTTAAACAGTCTATTTTGTCTCCTCACCCCCCATTCACTATTTCCATCAGATTGTAACATGCATATATATTATTATCATTTGATAACATTCAAGGGAGGAAAACTGGGACAGCAAATGACTCATGTTTTTCCAAACTCTTAGCCAAACTACCTTGTAGACATACTAACAAATGGCACTTTGGCTATACCATAACATTGATATATTTTCCAACCTAAGTGTGTAAACCCGGAGTCTTCTGCTTTCTTATTTAATGTTTTGAAAAACTGATTATAGCTAAGAATGTGATCACTTGATCACATAATGACTATGAGAAAAACTGTTTCATACATGGGTAAAGGGAGAAATGGCATTTTATTTGCAAGATCTCAAGTACCTTTCTTGGGTCTCTGAGATATGAAGTGGGATATTGCCTAATTCTTGTGAGATAAAGATGTGCTCTATGGTGTTATATCTCTTCTTTGTTTTCAATAGAAACTCTCAAAGGGGACACATATTTAAACTATAATATGCTGAAAAACAGTCTCTGCCTTAATTATAAAAATATGTTTGGCTTTAAAAATTTTTTTTATTAAACATCATCTTGAGAGACATATTCAATATGGTGTCTCTCAGCTTTAATAAAATGTTCATTTGTGCTAATGTACTTTGAATTCTTCTTAGAACAATTTATCTTGGTTCATAGTTTCTGACCTATAAAAAATTTAACACTAAAGAGTTTGGGTTAGTAACTACAGTATATTTGAGTTAGTTATGTTATACTCCTGTTTCTGACTCAGAAAACATGTCCCAATTAGCCCAATTCAGGAAGGGAAGAGAAGGGAAGGGAAGGGAAGGGAAGCAGAGGGGAGGGGGGGGAGGGGAGAGGAGAGGAGGGGAAGGAAAGGAAAAGAAAGAAGGAAAGGAAAAGAAGGAAGGAAGAGAAAAGAAAAAAGAAAAAAAAAGAAGGAAGGAAAGAAAGAAAAAAGGAAAAAAAAAGGAAAAAAACCTCCAGAAATGATCAAGATAATGAAGGATATGTGTTTTATGATCATGTGGCTCATATTAATATCAGTAAGCCTTGCCAGCTACATTTTTAATGTGTATATAACTCAACTACAATTATTAGTCACCACGTAGACATTTATAAGTAGCTTTGGGCAATTGCTAGTGTCCCATGGTAACCCAGCCCATCCAAGCATCACATATCAGTAATGGCAATCTATCAGTCTGCTGTTGGACAAGTGTCACCTATAATAATATACCAGCACAGAGTGAACGTACAACCAATATAATTTATTCACTTATTACATTTTAAAGATTTTATTTGAGAGAAGGAGAACATTGTGGGGAGTGGCGGGGGAGAGGGAGAGAGAAACTCAAGCAGACTTTGTGCTGAGGAGCCAAATGTGGGGGCTCAATCTCATGACCCTGAGATCACAACCCTGAGATCATGACCTGAGCCTAAACAAAGAGTCAGCCGCTCTACTGCCAGCACCACCCAGGCACCCCTCACTTGTTATATTTTAAATGTGTAGATACTCTGGTTTCTGTTTATCTGCTATTTGTTCTTTAGTTCTCTGGAGGCTGAATTATAAATAACCCTTGTATTTCTCAGAAGAAGACTTTTTCCCACTTCTCTTATTTTTAAGTAAGACTTATTTTTGCTCTTTTGAGACTGTGTAAATTACAAATGCAATAGTCTGGGAAGGGAAAAAAGCTTTAGCTTCTTAATTTGTTTTGGTCTCTGAAATCTGAATTTATCCCATTTGTCCAGCTATTATGACCAAACTCCATAATAAAACTAATTTGGAGAAACAAGGACAGCTACAGCATTGACCATCTGAATGACAGTAAGAGTGAATGGCTTATCCCACCCCATTTATCAGCATGTACAAAAGCAGGCCTCATTTATATGGAGTAACACGTAATTCATGACACAGCAAGGCCTTTTAATATTTTACTTCAAGTAAAGGAAGCTTATATTTGGGTCTAAGTGTGAAAAATATCCTTGATTATTTTATTGAGTAACATTAAGAGTATTTAGAAGACACAGTTAAAGAATGTACACATTTTTAAAGATTTTTTTTTATTTATTATTTGACAGAGAGAGAATGAGAGAGAGAGAGCACATGAGAGGGGGGAGGGTCAGAGGGAGAAGCAGGCTCCCCGCCGAGCAGGGAGCCCGATGCAGGACTCGATCCCGGGACTCCAGGATCATAACCTGAGCCGAAGGCAGTCGCTTAACCGACTGAGCCACCCAGGCGCCCAGAATGTACACATTTTAAAACTTAAATTTAAACCTGATTCTGTCAAGGTGAAGGGAAAAAATTGTTATCATTTGAAAATGGAATATTTTTTTTGAGGACCCTGAAGAAATTAATTAGTAAGTGATACTAAAAGAACATGTTTGGAGCAACATAGTCACATTTTCATTCAAGGGTTCTGGCCCAGTGAACATTATTTATTCTGGGATTCTTGACAAGGTCATTTTATGTCCTTGGAGTTCAAGGAAGTGTCTACAGAATTAGCCTATAGGATGAAACCGTAAGAGGATAGAATGTGCAGGTGACTTAGTTTTCAGCATTAGAGTCTACGTGGGAAGTTTGAGGCCATAAGCTCTCTCCCTTTCCTTTCTGTGCTCTTTCTGCATGATTGCTCCCTGTTAACAGTATTCACTAGTAAAGTCATCCAACATTTAAGGGATTAGAATGTCTACTGCATGCTGCCATTTTGCTAAGTACTATAGGGAGTTCATTTTCAGTACTTCAGATGTGCCAGACTGGGTGTTTAGGACATAATATTAAATAAGACATAGTCCTGTACTCAAGGAAATTATCTTACAGTGAGAAAGAAAACAATTAGGAATAAAATATGGTAGTTATTACTATAAATGTGGAAGTAAAATTCTATGGAAATAAATGGAAGGAGAACCTGATTTACCCTTGGAATGAGAAAATGCATCCTGATAGAAGTGACATCTAAGCTGAGTCCAAAAGGATAAATGGAAGTAAATTTGAAGAAGACAAAGGTAGAGAGGGGAAGATGGAGCGTGTGTTCTACACATTAGGAAGACGTCTACAAAGTCCTAGAAGGGAAGGTGAAGAGAGAGAGAGAGAAAGACAGGATAGACACATAGGGGAGAGGTTAAAGGAGGGTCAGAGACAATGAAAGAAAGAGAATAAATACGAATGATTACCTTTAGGGGATTGCATAGCCAATATGGCTAGAGCATAGGATAAGAACAGGGATACAGCAGGTGATAAAATGAGATAAGTAGAGTCAGATGTTAGGGCTTTTTCTAACGCAAGGAATTTGAATTTATACCAAGGGAAATAAGGACCAATAAACTCTATTGAAGAGTGACATGATTAGATCTACAAAATTGCTTGGGTTTTAATAGATTAGATTGGAGGGATGCCAGACTGGAAGTAGAAGCTGTTGCAGTAAATCCTGGAAAAAGATAACAGTGGCTTGTGTTATGGGAGTGGTCTGGAAATGAAGAGATGTGGTTAGATTCCAAAGATGCTTGGGAGGTAGAATTTGCTAAACTGGTGATTGATTGTATGCACATAGTGAGGAAGAGGGACAAATTAAGGATGATACCCTAGTTTCTGAGTAGGAAAAGCAGGTGTTTGGTGGTGCCATTTACTGATATCGAAATCACAGAGGGACAAACAGATCTGAGGGGTAGAAAAAGGAGAAACATTGAACAGGTTAACTGTGAAATGCTAGTATGACATCCAAATGGAGAGATCTGATAGGTATTAAAGGTACAGGGTTAATATCAGGAGAGAGATCTGAGCTTAAGTTCTTTTTTTTTTTTTTTGTAAGATATATTTATTTATTTGAGAAAGAGAGAGAGAGGGCAGGGGGAGGGGCAGAGGGAGAGGGAGAGAATCCCCAAAGAGACTCCCTGCTGAGTGCGGAGCCCCAGTGTAGGGCTCAATATCAGGACCCCTGAGATCACGACCTGACCTGAAACCAAGAGTCGGGTGCCCAACCAACTGAGCCACCCAAGCGCCCCTGAGCCCAAGTTTTTATAAACACCACTTGGATATAATATAGTGTGTATTTATATATCATATGCTTATTGAAGCCAGAGTTGATGAGATCATCTAGGAACAGTATACAGTAAGAAAGCAAACAATAAAGTCAAACTCAAGGGGTTAAATGTAAAGTATAAAAGATTTCTATAAAAGAATGTGCACAACAGTAGAAGGAATGAGACTTATATAAAAATGACCATAGAGGAAAGATGTCACCGAGGGTCAAGACAAATCACCTGGGGGCTCATAGTGGAAGAAGGCTTGGGGGCCAAGAATAGACTCATAGAAAAAGTGGTGTTCAAAAGAGATTTTGAAAATTTTATTGAAAAGTTTTCAGGAAGACAATAAAATGTTAGGTCAAAATGATATTACAGAGGAATTTTAAGGGACATGTATCTCAATTTTTCACTTCCTCTGGATTTGAATGTGTCTAAGAAAGAGAAACAAAGAGCAGAACCAGAGAGCCTAAACCTGCACAAACATAGCCACTGCTTGAACAGAAAGGTGTCCCCGTTAACCTCAGCTATGGGGGGCAGAGCTGAGGGAAGTCTAGTCATGTGTCTCTTCTTTCATGAATATTTGAGCAGTTTGCTTTTCTTTGTGATCTATATAATGGACTGATATCTAAGATTATTAAGATTTGTGGCATAATAAATATAAGAAAGTAGGGATGTGTTTATATGTATTTCAATGTGCCATGTACTATTACCTTATTTTGATGTCACTGGAGATCATACCAATTTGGAGAGACAGAAACTGAGGCCCTCATGCTGAAGTGACTGCATTTATACAAGCCTCTTTTCTTCACACTGAGTGGGGACTGGGGTTTCATCATAGTCAAGTGATGTTCAAGGTCACAGTGAAGAGGCAGGATGTATAGGTGTGGAACAACCCTGTGTCCAGACTCAGCTTTTAGACATTTCTCTTACTTACATAGGCTTCCCTGGGACCACGTCTTAACAACAATCTTATGGATCTGGTAACTTCCATGTCTTATAGTAAAATTAAGTTTTCTCATTTATTATCACACAGATTGTCAGTTGCCTACACAGATATAATTTAACTGGGTACATAAATATATTATGCCCAAGTAAATCTTTATTATTATTTTCACAGGCTATGTAAGGAGAATATTTAATAAATATAGGACATAGAAAGAATTTCAAATTATAGTAAGTTGATCATTTAAAATCTATAATCCTAAGAGCATCTTCTATAGATCTTACAATAAAAGGTTTCAAAATATTTTAAATATGTACATATTGTAAGAATTAGTAAAAAGTTTATTATGAGTGACATTTCGCCTGAAATAGAAAGATTATGACAGGACTTCTAAGTAAAATTAAACCCACTCATGAGTTTGTGATTATCATGATCTGTCGCAGGGACATGCAATAGATACGTAGTATGTGCCACAAACAAAAGCGACACATGTAAAGTTTTTCTGGTAGGCACATTTAAAAAATTAAAGTGAAATTAATTTTAATATATTTTATTTAATCCAGTACCTCTGAAATATAGTCATTTCGACATGTAAACATATGAAAACCTAATGAGATATCTTACCTTGTTTTTCATAAAGTCTTTGAAATCCAGTTTATATTTTACATTTACAGTGCATCTCAGTTTGGACTAGCCACATATTCAAGGGCTCGATAGCAGCAGATCCATGATCTATCCTGACAAGTAAACCCAACTCTATAAATGTCCCTGTGCAATACCACAGCTACCAATACCACAGCTACCTTCTAGTAAGTTCTTATGTGGCCGTCACTCTAGTGATTTCCGTGTTCGATTCAAACATGAAGATAAAGCATACTGAAGTGATATTTATGTTTTGTTTTTAGATCACTTTGAATTTTTTTTAAAGATTTTATTTATTTATTTGAGAGAGAGAATGAGAGAGAGAGAGCATGAGAGTGGGGAGGGTCAGGGGAGGAAGCAGACTCCCCGCCGAGCAGGGAGCCCGATGCGGGACTCGATCCCGGGACTCCAGGATCGTGACCTGAGCCGAAGGCAGTCGCTTAACCAACTGAGCCACCCAGGTGCCCCAGATCACTTTGTATTTTTAATTTTCAGTGAAGATCACCAATTTGATTTCAGGGGAAGCAAATTCATGGTAAAGTGGTTGAAGTAAATTGGTAGTTGGGTCAGTGGTCTCTCACTTTTCCATCTTGCTGTGGGTTAAGAGAATTTATAAGTAGTAAGGAAAAATAAGAGATGATAATACAGAAAGAATGATATTGAAGAAAGTGACCACAGGGATGTATATCTTTTCTGAAAACACTGAAAATGAGGAGAGGTAGGAAAGAGAGTATATCCTCGACAAGTTTTAATCAGATGCTATGGAAGATAATTTGTGGTAAAATACACTTTTATTAAGTATAATGAAAGAAAATACGTTATAGAAGTGTTAAAAAAAACTGGAGAATTGATTTTAGATCTGAATGTTCTAAAATAGGAAGTTACTAGTTTGAGAGCAAAGAGATTTGGCCTAAGATATTTTGTCTGAAGAACTAAGATGTGTACTAGGCAAGTTTGATTTGGACAAAATCGAAGATGAACTCAAAGGTCAGTGCTACAGAGTCGGAGGTCCAGAAAAATCATTAATAAAAAGATTCTACAGATTCTCTACCTCTCACTATAACCTTGAAATAGCTCTTCATACTACCCACCATCGGGATTTGCCTATTTTTTATTTTTGTCCATTCCTTTATTATCACTGGCCTTTCAACCTACAGATTGAATCTTTTTTTTCCAAACACTAAGTTATATTTTTCTCTACCATTCAAGATGCTAGTTCACATTAATGTATTCCAGGAAGCCTTCCCAAACCACACATGGGAAATACAGTATCCTCCATGGAGGGAAACAATAGCATGGATAATTTATACAAATGTTCTCATTCCATGGGTTAAGTAATGCCATAGGGCAAATCTATATCCTTGGGTCTAGTTGCTTTATACAATCTCTTTCCCACTTCAACCTCCATATTCCTCTAATTCAAACCACATACTCTTCCTTATTGCTCAGGTTTGTACCCTTTTTCCTAAGTATTCATCTGCCTTCCCTCCTTGATGTTTACCTATGAGTCCATTAAAAAAATTGAGCAAAGAGAATATTAATATTCACAAATAGCTGGCAGGTGAAAATTGATTGGGGCCAGGAAATGCTTTACTTCCATTCCTAGAAGAGGTTTTATTGTACTAGGTGATTGAAGGAGACAAAATAGTGTTGAAAGAGAACATAAGCTTTGGGATCCACAGATCAAGGAGACCTCAAGATTCATTTGCTTTGTAGTATTACTTAAACTGTTTAATTTTTCTGGCCTCAATTTCCTTATCTAAAGTGATGACAAGAATACCCACATGGCAGAACTATTTTATTATTCATTTAATTAATTTTCTTGAACAAATAGCATGCCATTCATATATTAAACATAAGATATAAAAATAAAAACAATCTTCTGCCTTCAGGAGATATGTAATGGATTAAAGAGAAATAGAAACAAAATCAAATGTCAGTAAGAGTATTTTTAAGTGGTATATTGGGATTAAGTGTAGAATATGGTGGGGCAGGAAAAGGGAAGTTACACATTTTACTTTGGAGAATGGAGAGGGCAGGAAAGTCTGCCTGTATTAAACAATTGACACTTGAGCTTAGTGGATGAAGGACTATAAGGGGTATGTATTCTACATATTTATTAATATATTCATTCCTTCAGCAAATATTTGTGTCTAGCACATGGTGGTGAGTATGATAATGAATAAAAAGAGAGATGGTCCCTTTTTAAGACATGTATGCTTCTCCTGTCCTCACAGTGCCTACAGTCAATGTGAAAGAGACACACTAGGATAACAAAGCACTCTTACCAGGCTTCCACTTAACTGACTTGGCAAATTAACTAATATTATCAATTGCCTTTGCAAAGCAAACTGATTAATATACAGGGCTTAGTGAAAGCTCACAGGCAGTAGGCCACGCTCCAGTAACCCTACACACTTCTCTCATTGGTTGAGCTGCATGCCTGCCAAGAATTAGTTGTATTTGTGCCCAAACTATTTATGACAGTTGACTTATTATTGTAACCATGTAATACAATTAAACATTGCTTACATAATTCAGTGAAATAGAGTGTAAAATGAAAGAGTTGTTTCTTTGAAAATTAAGTTGAATATTTTGGAAAGACTCAGTAAAGAAGAATCTGTAAAAACTTTTCTATCAAAACTAGGTATAGGAGAGACAACCAGAAAAGTCTCAGGAAAAAGTCTTTATAATCCCGAGAATTCTACATTCAGGTTTGCTGCCAGATGTCTAAGTTTTCATTCCACTTGAAGTTATCACTCTACTTTAAATAATGTAAAACTAGAACTTATACATGGTGTACTATGATAAAGACAATGAATTTCCAGTCAATGGATCCATCTCCAAATTAAAAGCCATAGCCCTACATCAAAACAAACAAACGAACAAAAAGCTGGTGAGTAATGGTGCATTTAAGTGTATTAGGCTAAAATGTCTAATATATGTAGATAACACTTTTATAACTCTCCAATTTGAATCTAATTATTGGCAGTCATACAGGATGAGAGCCTCTAGTAAAGAAATGTGATGCAGTGATATGGAAAGTACTTGGACCTTAGAAATCTATGGTGGGAAGACAAAATCAACCCTAGACAATAGGAACTCTAAAGTAGGAATAAGCCAGACAAAAGAAGGGAGTAGGGAGAGGAGAACATCTCATGCAGGCAAAACAGAGACAAAAAGAGATAGGAGGGACTGAAAAAGTTCAGTGTAGCTGGACCCTACAGCATGAAAATGGAGTTGGCAAGTAGTCTGGGCTAGTAGGCAGGGCCAGATCCAAGTCTTGGAAAGCCTTATCAATCATATTAAATCTTTGAACTGTATCTTGAATTAAATTAGGGGGTAATATCATCAGATTTGGATTGAGGTAAAATAACTAGTTGAGTGTGGAGAATAGGTTGGTGAGGAACTAAGTTGCGGGGGGAGATAAATAAAAGACAATGACAGCCTGCATTAAGGTGGTAGCAATGGATTTGGAGATATTTGTGAAGCATAATCAACAAAATATGATAACTGGTTGAAATGTAGAGGTCAAAAAAGATTGGGTGAGGTGAAATATATATTCTCATAGATTTCTGGCTTAAGAAGTTGGGTGAATGAGTACTACCATTTATAAAGGTATGCAACTTTAATGAGGAAAAGGTACTGGTTGGGGAGGGTGGGAGGATGATGAAGTCCATTCTGGAAACAATGTGCTTATTATGTCACTTATAAGACCATCAGTGGGCATCTGCATACAAATGGTATTTGGAACTGGAACAGAGATGATCTCCCAAAGATGATTAATAGAAGATAAAGAACAGAAAGACAGAGAAGAGAAAACTGCATAGGAAAGAGTCCTGGAGGCAGAATATTGAAGTATGGGCAGGAAAAAAAAAAAAAGCCAAAAATGTGATTAATAAAGGAATAGCCAAAGAATTAGGAGGAAGGGAAGTGTTCAAAGTGCCCATTTCTGCTGAATGGAAAAATACCCAGTACCTTTAGCAGTATATAGGTTGTGGGTGCCCAGGATGAAAGGCACATCTGAGGGAGCATCTGGAGCCTAAAGCAGACTACAGTGGGATGAGGAGTAAGGTGGGGGAGGAAAGAGATGACAAATGCCGTTATTTTGCTGTTTTAAGAGTCCACATGCAAGGTGAAGTACAGAAAGAAAAAAAGCCCGGAGAAGCTAAAAAGGGCCAGGTCTGGAGGCCTCTGTGTGCCAAACTAAAAGGGGTTGAGTTTCGCCCCCTAGAAAATGCAGGGCACCTAGTAAAGTATACTAATAGAAACTAGCTCACTTTGGCAATAGCGTGGAGGATGGGATTAGTGTGGGTCAAGAGTCTTGGTAAAGGAAGCTGGTTAACACAAAGCTTGCGACCATGATATGGCTGCGTATAGAAGTGCCACAAGAAGTTTGCTACTAAAAATCTAGTACTCAGATTTGGACAAGACTTAAAAAATAAATTGAAACAGATTCAAGTTAACCTCTTTAATGATGTCACTGTTTCTTTTATTCCAATGTGTTTTCTCGTGGCATGAGAAAGAAAATGTTGGAGTTATAGCCTCCAATTCTAGAATTGCACTTAACATTGACTCTGCCTGAGGGAGTGAATCCCACATGTGAACATCACCCATCCTGTTTGTTGATGCCAGGAAGAAAGGTTGAGAACCACCAAGTTAGAGAAAACTGCAACATTGAAGCAGAGATGACCAGATCCTAATTAGGCATTATTAGCAGGGATGGTAAAGAGAAAGGACTGTTGGGAGTGAAGTTACAGAGTTAGAAACCACAGGATTCAGAAATGGATTGGATGTGAGAGGTGAGACATTATCCCCAAAGGAGCAATATTCTTTATTAAGTGCTTTTAGTATATTAGGAACTCCACAAAGAACACATGTAACATACATCATCCCATTTCATCTTCTCAACAGCCTTGCAAAGTACACACTTTTATCCTCCTTTTATAGATAATAAAACTGGAGTTTAGAGAGTTTAGGCAAATTTCCCAAGGTCATCCAGATTTTAACTCTCATGGGTAAGGTTCAAACCCAGCTTTACCTAATTCAAAGTCATTGCTATTTGTCATTACTCTGTACAGCATCCAAAATCTAGAATGAGTCTCACATTAGGTGTTTGGTTGTATGATGGTAAATATGAGATGAGAAGCAGGTTTAAGGGGAAAAATGGTAAGTTTAATTTTAAACATATTCTGTTTTAAAAGCCTGGAGAATATCCCTGGTGAAGATGTCTAATGGATAAGTACATATGCAAGTCTAGAATTTATGGGAGATGTCTAGGAAGAGATAAAGATTTGTGAGGCATTAGCATTTAAATTGTTAAAGTCATGGGAATGGATGAAATTTCCCAGGGAGACTGCAACATGAGAAGAGAATCAAGTGGAGAGCTAAGAAACACTAAAATTAAAAAGGAGGTCAGAGAGAAGTATCAGTGGAGGGACAGAGAAGAAATGTTAATACAAGTTAGAAGGGAGTAGTAGAGGTGATATCACACCGAAGCAGGAGAGTTGCATGAGAAGGGAGTGATCAAATACTATTAAATGCAATGGAGGAAGAGGACTGAAAAAAGTCTACTAGATTAAGAGGATTATGAATGAGAAATACAAGTTAAAACAGCATGCAATTTAACTTTAAATTTTAACACCCAGTATGGTCCATAGTCTGCAAATATACAGCTATGGGAAAGAAAAGTATCAACTTTTTGAAGGTTAACTACCAATGCATTTGAAAAGCCAGCATTCTCATTTTAGGGATTTTTCTATGGAAAAATAAGAAACGAGGACATTGAATGCAGCACTGTTTTTGAGAGTAACAATACCATAGTAGTTAAGAACACAACTCTTGAGCCAGACAACCTGAGTTGAAATCTGCCACTCCCTAGCTCTGTGACCATGGGGAAGTTACTTAACTATTCTGTACCTCAGTTTCTTCATCTGTAAAATAGTAAAAGGATTACTATTATCAATAAGAATGTTGTAGCCTAATTGGATATTACAAGAATTAGATGAGTAAATACTATAATGTATTTATATTGTTTGTTAAACCATACAGATAAAAATAACCAAAATATTCAATGGTAAGATTGATTTTTTAAAAAACTTATATATCCATATCTTCTGATAACTACATAACTTTTTATGGTTGCAAGTTAACTATCTAACATTATGGAAAGATATCAATGGATTATTAGGAAAAAATTATAAACCAAATGATTAAAATGATTTCATTTGTGAATAAACAGTGTAAACATGTATTGATATGAAAGACAGTTTCATATCATATATCAAAGTGCTTATGTGTGGGTAGTTGGATTATGAATTTATTTTACTTTTTAATTTTTACACATTTATAAATACTATATATATAAACATTATTGTTTAAAGATTTTTATTTATTTATTCGAGAGACAGAGAGAGGGAGCAGGAAAGGAGAGGGAGAGGGAATCTAAAGCCGACTCCACACTGAGCTCAGAGCCAGAGGCAGGGCTCGATCCCACAACTGCAAGATCAGGACAAGAGCCAAAATCAAGACTTGGACGCTTAACGGACTGAGCCACCCAGGCGCCCCAGTATGGAACATTTTAGAAAGAGAACTCTCTTGGTAGAGCCTTTTGGATGCTGTATCTATAGGGATTGCCTCAGGATGAGAGAAGATAAGACTCAAGGTATTAGACAATCTGGGAAGTAGCCAAGATAATTAAGAATACCTTGTTTTAGGATCCTTCCTCTGACCTGTCATTTATACAGACTTGTTTTAGTATCTAGCCACTGGGACTACAAATGTTCTGCTTTATCTCTCACACAGTATAGATTATAAACCCCAACAAATTTATGGATTAGATCTATTCTGTAATGCTTTCTCCTGTGTTAATCATCTTACATATTTAATAAATTCTACACGAGCAATTAATGGCATGAGCAGCATAAACCCAGCAACATTAAAATCATTTCACTTAGCCACGAAAATAATTGTGAAGGCCTATTGAAAAAAAAAATACAAACAACTCATTTCATTTTGAATTTCTGATTTCCTGGTTCTGGGATAGACTGAGATACTAAAAGTAATAGCAAATAAAAGCCCAGGAATACTGGCCATTCTGGCTCTTATCCAAGAACACCCAGAACAAAACATGGTGACCTTAGAACTTGTCCGTTTGAATAATTGTAAAAACTGCTTTTGAACCAGTATGTCATCAGATTACAGCACTATGAAAGTAGAAGCCCCTCTAATTATAATCTGTCTTTAAAAAGGACTTGAAGTGAAATGAAAACACTTAAAAAAAAAAATTCAGAGTATATTGTGCATATGCTTCAGAATAAAGAGAAACCTACTATTTAAAGAGAAATTTAATTCAGAGGTCATTTCCTTCAAATTTTGAGTCAGTGGCCTAACCAGGTGGCCGTTGTATTAAAATTTCAGACTACGATAATAAACCTGTTCAGTTCACCTACACTTTCTCGATATTTTAAGTCTTCACATTTGAAAGAAACACAGCCATGTTATCTAAACAGACAAGTCTAACAATTTCAAAGTTCAGGTAGACAGAGAACACAAAAGAGGGACTTATCACTACATTAGTGGTTTGCCACAACTCCATAACTAAGCCCCCGACTTCCCTGTCCCCCTTCTTCAGCCCCACCACCCCATCCTAGTCTATGGACAAACAACCTCTCCCATCTACTTCTTATCAAGATGGAAACAAGGCCAGACCTGCTCTTCTAGATAAAATGCTTTGGCTTCTAACTGCCTGGCTGCTTATCTTTCATCTTGCAGTGTTAACCATAACCCCTTTCCTGACCTGCTCTACTTCTTGTTTTTAGATGAGCAGTAAGGACTAGGGGAAAAACATGCTTAAATGGACAAGTTCACGTTCTCACATCCCTCTCCTTTCCTTTTCAAGTCTCTTCAAAACCTTTTCATGTTCAAATTCTCTTTTAAAATCATCAGAAATCATGTTGCATGCACAACATCTATTCCTAAGTCTCTCTTTTGCGATTTTTACTCCTCCTACTCTATAAAATGACATATATTTTTTAAAGTTAAACTTTACTGTGGATTTTTGAGGGGAAAGGGATTTGGTTTTCTGAGGAATAGTAGAGTTCCCACCACCACCACCCCCAGCCCCCCACCCACCTTCCTCTCTTTATTCCTCCCCATTTGCCTGCCCAAGTCCTAATAAGCTGAATCATCTTCTTGGCTAAGCTGTTTAATTTGGCTTACCTGAATTCCTGTATTTTCATCCAAACAAAGCATTGCACTTTCCTGCTCTTTCCCGAACAGGTAAAAAGTTAATGTAATATAGACCTCGAGTAGTCGGGCAATGTTTGGGCAAGCTTGTAATGTGAACTTAACTGTGGCACTACCCCTTCTTGGACCCTTATTCCTTATATATGAAGAAAATGAAACATAAGCTAGTTTCCTTCAATTCATGAGAGTTCTAGGAAACTCAATATTCTCCTATACTTTGAAGCAACTATGAAGTTGCAGTATGTGAGATTATACAGGGCCCTGGTGTTGGAAATACCATATTCTGGTTATGACACCTTTACCCCCCTCCCCCACAGACCTATGTACCTGAACCTGCATGTCCTTAAAAATATGGAGTCTTTCCAAGAAGAACTTGCCAGAATGATCAACTGTGATTTTTTTTTCCCTAACCATGGTACTTTCACAACATTAATAATTCCATTCAAGATACCACATTCTTGAAAACCAGCAGAAGATACATTTCCTAGTTCATGTCCCTCCGTATCCATAAACAAGGCTCTAATGTTTCTTTTATTTTTAAAGCAATTGATCTTCAAATATTACTTTCCTTTAAAGGAGAATCAATTATTAGAAAATGTTTTATTTCTTATCTCTTCTACAAAATATCATAAGGAAGCAAACTTTTAAAGTTGTTTCAGTTATGATAACTGTTACTTTCCCATGACTTTCGATTAGGGCTGGGAAATTTAAAGAGTAATTGGGCATTTACCTAAATTGAATTTAACTACATGTACTGAATTTTACATTGAAGAATGGGGATCTTTTGTAATCTGTCACTCTGAAAATTCTCATTTGGTTACCTATAGTCACAGGAATTTGTCCCCTTCCTATAGAATGCTAGTCCAGCTGGTCTACTTTTCGTCCTAGAGACTTGAGAGAATTTTCACTAGACCTCATTTTTGTTTTTTTATTGTTGTTTAACCTATAGTAGGTTCTTGTATATCTATAGGACAAGGGACAAGTTTAAATAAAATTATTCACAGTCAGATGATTGGGTGTCTTCCAGTTCACTGAAAGCTCTACAAGTACAGTTAAATAGAGTAGCAGGGGGATGCCTGGGTGATGTAGTCAGTTAAGCATCTGACTCTTGGTTTCAACTCACGTGCTGATCTCAGGGTCACGGGATTGAGCCCCACCTCGGGCTTAAAATTCATGCGCATCTGCTCTCTCTCTCTCCTCTCCTTAGATAGATCGATAGATCGATAGATCGATAGATCGATAGATAGATAGATAGATGATAGAGTAGTAGGACTGGGAACAAAATTTTAGTTCCTGGATATCAAGCCTTCTACAAAGTCCTTAAATAAATGTTACTTAAAATCCCCTTCTATTTAGAAAATACCTTTTAGAAAACTAGCCAGTTTCATGAGTAAAATGAGAGTTAAAAAAAAACCAAAACAGCTATACTGGAGCAAGTTAGAAGAAGAGAGTTCAAAGGAAACAAAGCTACAAAAGAAAACTTCTGGATGGGGTCTGATTGGGGATATATTTGCTTTAGAAATATAAATCTGAGAAAATAGTTTGGGCAAGGAGATTCTGGAAGTGGAATTGTCAGTAGGGCATTCAGTCAGCCATTTGGGAATGAGAAAATGATCATATGAATTAACAGTGAGAATAGGGAAGAGAAACATGCATAAGGTATTTTGAGTGAAAAAAAAAAATGGCCAGGGTATGGTGATTTATTGGATAAAGGGAAGTAAGACGGAGCTAAGTCAAAGAAGAAGTTCAAGTCTGAGCAACAGTGAGAAGAATGGTGGGAGTGACATAACGAAGCTGGGAATGGAAAGGTAACAGGGAATGTCAGAGAAGTACAGAAAGTTCAAAGCTTAAAGAAATGGGATTTCCAACTATAGTTGTCTGTCTATTGGCAGAGCTAGAGGCTTGGAACTCAAAGGAGAAGCTGGGGCTAGTGGTTCTGCTTTTTCCTTAAGAGCCTTTAGCAAAAAATTATTTATGGAAATCATGAGAATGTTTCTAGAACTCACTAAGGCCAGTCATGTTTAGAGAGAAAAGCTCATATAAAAAGCAGTACCTAAAGGAATAGGCACAATTGGGGAATTAAAAATCAAGGGGAAGAACAACAAAGCTGGAGGGCTAACACTACCTGATTTTAAGATTTATTATAAAGCTACAGTAATGAAGACATAGAGATGTTGGTATAATAATAGACAACGCAATGGAATGAAATAAAAGAAACACAAACACATATGAACAACTGACTTTTGACACAACTTCAAGGGCAATTCAATGATGGAAGCCTAGTCTTTTTGACAACCGATGCTAGAACTACTGGATATCCAAATACCATAAAATGAAAATGGATTCACATTTCATATTATATATAAAAATTAACTTAAAATGGATCACAAGCCTACATGTAAGAGTTAAGACTAAAATTTCTAAAGTGAAATGTAAAATTTTTGTGATCTTGGGTAAGGCAAAGATTTCTTGGATATGACCACAAAAAGAAAGAAAAAATTGATCAATTGGATTTTGTCAAAATTTAAAACTTTTTGAAAGATACTGTTAAAAAGAAAGTCACAGACTGTGTGAAATAAATATTTGAAAATCCTATCTGCTAAAGTACCTGTATCCAGAATAAATGAAGAATTCTCAAAGTCAACATAAAAAAACAGTCCAATTAAAAAAAAAAAAGTTGGCAAAAAGATGGAAGACACTTCACCAAAGAAAATATACAGATGGCCAACACATAAAAAAATGTTCAATATTGGGGGCGCCTGGGTGGCTCAGTTGTTAAGTGTCTGCCTTCGGCTCATTTCACGATCCCAGGGTCCTGGGATCAAGCCCCGCATCGGGCTCCTTGCTCAGCGGGAAGCCTGCTTCTCCTTCTCCCTCTGCTGCTCCCCCTGCTTGTGTTCCCTCTCTCGCTGTGTCTCTCCCTGTCAAATAAATAAAATCTTTTAAAAAAAATGTTCAATATCATTAGGTATTAGATAAATACAAATTAAAGCCGTGATAAGATACTATTACACATCTGTTAGAATAACTAAAATTAAAATATTGAGCATACCAAGTGTTAGGAAGGATTTGGAGGAACTGAAATTCTCATACACTGTTGGTGGGCATGTAAAGTGTACAGCACCTCGGAGATCAGTTTACCAGTTTTTTAAAAAGCTAAATATACTACCATGTGATTTATTCATTCTGCTCTTAGATTAATCCCATAGAAATGAAAGCCTTTGTTCACAAGAAAAGCTGCATACAGATGTTCATAGAAACTTTATATGTAATAACCAAAAACTGGAAATAATTAAAATGTCTATCAAAGATTAGGTAGAATTGAAATGAGCAGACAAATTCTAGTGTATTTATACAATGAACTCAAACTTGACAATAAAAAGGAAGTACTATCAGTATGGCAATAGCAATTCAAAGTCATGATGAGCCGTGAAAAGAGCCAGACCAAAGAAGAATGAATAGCGTGTCATTCCATTTATAAAAATTCTAGAAAATGAAAACTAATCTATAGTGGTAGAAACCAGACTAGTGGTTGCTTGGGGATGAAGTGGGAGGCAGTTGGAGAGGGAGGAGAGAGTGATTACAAAGTGTCATGAGGAAGTGTTTGGGGTGATGGTTTCATGGGTGTATAAGAATATTGAAACATCAGGCTGTGTACTTTAAATATGTTCTGTTTATTATATGTCAATTACATCTCAAGAAAGCTGCTAAGAAAGATGAATAAACTAATTAAGTCACCATTACATAGAAGCCCTAAAACAGAAGAAAATAAATAAAAATACAAAAGGAAAAATAGGAAAGGAAGCTACCGAAAGTTATAGGAAGAGACTAAGAATGAAGCCAGTGTTTCAAGGAGTGGAGCAGTTAAAATAACATGGCGCAGAGATACCCTGAAGGAAGGCTGTCCGATGTATTTGGCAAACAGAAAACCATTGAAGCTCCATGAAAGGGTAGTGGGGTGGGAGCCAGAATGTCAGAGGCTGTAGGAGACTGTCTGAAACAAAGGTGAGGCGGCACATGGAATCCACTTGTTTCAAGAGCTTGGCGGGGCGCCTGGGTGGCTCAGTCGTTAAGCGTCTGCCTTCGGCTCAGGTCATGATCCCAGCATCCTGGGATCGAGCCCCGCATAGGGCTCCCTGCTCTGCGGGAAGCCTGCTTCTCCCTCTCCCACTCCCCCTGCTTGTGTTCCCTCTCTCACTGTGTCTCTCTCTGTCAAATAAATAATAAAATATTAAAAAAAAAAAAAAAAAGAGCTTGGCAATGAGAACAAGAGAAGTAAGATGGTAGCTAGAGTGGACAGCAGGACAAGCTAAAGGATTTGGGGTGAAGTTTGAAGGCAGAAAAAAATAAAAGGAATGAAGAAGAAACTGAACATTCTAGAGACGAAGATAGAACATGTAGAAACGAGTTTCTTGAGGCATTGAGAAGTGATGGCATCTAAGGCCCAGGTGCCAGAATGAGCCCCAGGAAGGAGAAATCTGTAATTGTTCATTCCTGACCGTCTCCCAAAACCATGGGTTACAGAGCACCCAAGTAGATTACTTCAAACTTTGAGAAAAAGCGTTCTTTTGTCAGAAGGTTTGTTTTTTTTTTTTTTTTTTAGAAAACTTGGATGACTAGACATTCTGACATTTCTTATAACGGATCTTGATAAAAGATGACATCATATTAATCATCACCTCTGACCCCCAAACTGTGACCTTTCCAGGCTGTAATCTGTGGACCACAGCCCATAGGTCATTGTCCCAAATGACATAAGAGCACTTCTGCTTCATTCATCACAGTCTTGCTGCTTCAGCAAGATTACTCTGAGTCAGATGTTTAAGATGGAACAAAGGGCAGGAGAAGAGTCAGGGGTAAGCTGTGGGTCTGTGTGTACAAGATAATAGGGAAATCTCTGTGGAGAAAAACACAACCATAACTGGAAGGCTGAAAGGCATTGCCAAGGTTTACACAACAGTAGAAAAGATATGAGCTTTAGAACTAGACAGACTTGGTCTTAGTCCCGGGCTCTTCCTCCTGTCTATGCTGTGAGACTTGACGTACATGTTTCTGCTTCCATTAGTGTCTGTTGCTTCATGTATGGAGTGGGTATATTGTTGACCTCACATGCTTGTTCCAAGAATTAAATAACCTGATGTTTTAATTTCTATTAGAAAATAGGCAAACAATACAGGGTAGCTATCTTTCCTATATTATTATACAGTAAGTGTTCTTAACCCATAAAAAATACTCCAAGCTATCTTATTTTCATCATTTGTTTACCATGGATGGTTAGTTAATGCCTCTTGGCACTTAAGTGATTATGTAGCAGTCCTCTCTGTACAACAGTGGCAAACTATCTGAAGGTCAAATAACACATCAGCATGCACAGATGAAGTGAAAATTCAAACAACTGCTCTCTCTCCACGCCACCATGTTGCTTTCTCTCTTGGTACATATTAGAACTTAATACAATCGTTCTCTCCCTCTTATCACAAGTGAAGGCCTGCAATGAGGAGACAGTGACTTTGAGAGATCTCATGACCCTCGAAAACTAATCCCCACAGAGGAGTAGAATCCTTGAAGATCTTGATGTTTTGTAAGTCCATGAAATATGGCCCATATTCCAGCAGATGCTCAAACTTTTGAATTCCTGAGTACAGATCCTTATCCAGAAGTGAAGCAAAGTAACTCAACTATTCACTGGGATGAAAGGAACATCTCTTTAAAGCAAATTAATTCTTTAAATGCATACCACATAGTACCTTGGACCTATTCTAGTTATAGTATCAGGCCCACTGCTGAATTATGGCTTTTTGTTAGAATTAAACTGTGCCTTTTTAGAACAACCTGTAGTGTATTTCAGGCATTCTCTTTTGGCAATTTAATTTTTTTTTAATGTTTTATTTATTTACTCATGAAAGTCAGAGAGAGAGAGAGAGGCAGAGGCAGAGGGAGAAGCAGGCTCCCGCCTAGCAGGGAGCCCGATGCGGGACTCGATCCCAGGACCCCGGGATCATGACCTGAGCCGAAGGCAGACGCTTAACCATCTGAGCCACCCAGGCGCCCCCTCTTTTGGCAATTTAAAAGATCCAGAATTTGTGGACTAAATGTATTCTCCATTTATCAAGGCAAAAGAAACTTTTTTTATGATAAATGCTTAGAATGAATGTATACCCTCAGTAATGAATCTTTACTGGAAGTGCAAATATATATACAACTAACACATCATGATAACCTTCATCACTGGTGTTTGAGGGCAGGTCAGCTTGTCTCCATCTTTAAGGTACAATCAAGAATTAGTTCAAGTACAAAAATGGAATGTGGTCTTAGTGATCAGGATACATTTGCTAAAATTAGCACACCCCTTTCCCATCTGATCCTGCTGGTGGCAGTTCCCTGCATACTGAGTCCTATGACTTAAGAGCTATAAAGGGTCTGGCATGAGCTTTTCCCTGCTCTATATCGTGGCTGGAATTAGTTGATAACTCAATCCTGGGCTTTGGTTTGGCTCTAAGCACTATTAAATTAAGTCATATTACCGCTAGAAGATCTGCCATAATTTTCTTTTTCAATTTGCTGGTCTTTGGAAATCACATGATTGGGCAGACTATCATTGAAGCAAATATTTTATTGGAGTTAAAAGAACATCCTACATGAGTCAAAACCTACAAAAACTGTCCAGACTTGTGAGTAATTGTGTCAAGTTAACATTGCAAAGTTAGTTTTGTGAAGTTAATCTGACACATGTTTAATGATACACATATACTGTGCTACATGGTAATTAGGCATAAATGGTGAGCAATTAATATATATGGCTGAAATTAGTAGATGTTTTACACAGCCAAGTCAAGTTCAAATCGGTCTTTTTCTTCTTGCTTCGTTAATTTCCTATTTTCTATAAACATCATTGACAGCTTCTCTCACACCTCGCCTTAGGAACCTTAGAATATTATTGTGCTCTTTTCAAAATACAATGTAAATCATTCATTCATCAAGGGTTTGCACTGTTCAACCAACATAGGCAGATTGCATAGATGCCTATGGTAAAGTTTTAAAGAGGCACTGAATAGCTTCACCTCTGGATCTATGCTCCATCCCCTGCGCTCCTTGGCCTGGGTGGCTGAAGTGAGTGGTCGCCATCAGTGAGCTTCCTCACTCTGACTTTTGAGCAGGCGTCGAGGGAGTGCTGGAGAGTGGGGGCGGGGGCCCAGCCCCATGGGGCTCAAAGGTTTCAGCTCTGTCCAGCTGCTTCTTCACAAGCATCTTTTCTGTCTCCAGATTCCCCAGTCACCCCTCTTTCTCCACTGCCTCTGCAGGGCCTAAGGCTTGTGCAGACCCTGCTCAGAGACTGGTGCCCCGCACTGGCCCCACTGTTCCCTCCCACCCAGATCATAAAAGGGACATTGTACTGTTCTCCAATTTTCCTAATTTGAATGTGCCATCTGTTTCCAGCCTGGACCCTGCCTGATTCAAAAGGTAGGATTTTATCTGTAAGCATACATTTTGTCATAGGTAACACAAATCAAGGTTCGCATAACAGCCTAATATTTGATTCACTTCTGTTGTATTTTATCAGTCTTGGCATGTGGAATGCAGTAGGTACTGAATATCTACTTGCTGATTGATTAAATGAATCTATGTAATGTAGAATATTTCCTGAGTTATAGTTTCTAACCTCAGTATTATTCCAGTAAGACAATTAACGGTCAAACTGTACGTTGTATATAGTGTAGATAAAAAATTATTTTGCGGGGTGCCTGGGTGGCTCAGTTTTTAAGCTCAGGTCATGATCCCAGGGTCCTGGGATCGAGCCCCACATCGGGCTCCCTGCTCGGCAGGAAGCCTGCTTCTCGCTCTCCCACTCCCCCTGCTTGTGTTCCTGCTATCGCTATCTCTGTCAAAACAAAACAAAAGAAAAAAAATTATTTTGCCACATTTCCTGAGAAAACAATGAACAACAAGCTCTAGTTTGCAGTCATCCTTATAAATTTAGAAAAAGTGCATACATTGTACTAAAACTTCATTTTCTTTCTTTGTCTTTTCTTTCTTTTTCTTTCTCTTTCTTCCTTTCTTTCTCTTTCATTCTTTCTGTCTCTCTTTCTTTCTTTTTTTTAAGTAGGCTCCATGCCCAGCGTGGAGCCCAATGCAGGGCTTAAACTCACAACTGTAAGATCAAGACCTGAGCTGAGATCAAGAGTCACAATGTTTAACCAACTGAGTCACCCAGATGCCCCTAAAACCTTGTTTTCTAAGTTGAGTTTCTTATGCTTTGAATTGCCAAAGTTTTACCTTTTCACTTACAGCATAACATTGATATAATTGTTTGGATCACCAAGGTAACTTTTTACTTGCACAAAATATATGCTTAATGAATTCAATTAACTGATTATTGAGTGCCTAACATAAGATCATTTGAGCAGTTTTGTGGAGAATAGATTGGGCAGGAGAGACTGGAGGCAAGCAGATTAGTTAGGAATCTATTGCAATAGTCCAAGACAAGCTAAATATTTACTGAGCTTTGTTATGGCTTTGCTTTGGACATTTCAGTCCTGCTTAGTTTTGGGGTGGGGCTTATGGAGCAAAGCTGGTATTTGAGTTGTTCTGGCAAATTCCTCTGAGCTACAATGTTTACTTTTCTTTTCCTTTTCTTTCTTTGGTCACCTAATTAAAAAAGAAAAAGATATATCTTCCAGAAACTTCAAGTTCCTCACAATCTAGATGGGAAGCAAAATATTAACACAGGAAAAATAATAATACTAAAACAGCAGAGTGCTCAGAATTAATATCTAAATGAATGGAATGACAATAAATGCCAGAACTTTATGAGACTAAGAGGTGACTGTGGGCTAGGTAACTTGGGAAATTTTCATGAAGAGTTTGGCCTTGAATGATAGGCCAAGAGCTAGAAAGAGAAAGGAAGACATTCGTGGAAAGTGAAATTCTAAGAAAGGCAGAGTTGCAAGAAAAGTCTTATTTTTCTTATCTTTCCTTTTATCCCTCTCCTCTTCAAAGTACAGATCTGTCTGAGTTAGGAGCAGGGTGGGGAAGTATTATCTCTGAATGGGGAAGGCTTTTCCACTTCCTTTTTTTTTCTGTTCCTCAAGGCTTAGCCAGGCCTGAAAGGCTTGTCCAGCATGTTGCGTTACTACAGCTTTTCAAGTCTGGCCTAAGTTCAGGTTAAAGACCCAAACTTCAAACAAGAACGAAAATATATTTTTAATTCTAAAACTCATAAGGATGCTATCTCTATATTCTTTAGTCTAAAAGTCATGAGGAAAAATTAAAATGCCTCACACTGAAGGAGAGTTGAAGAAGTTGTCATTTGTTGAGGGCAGATCAGTTATCAGTAAGCGTTTGAGAGGTTTCTATATCTGAGTAGATTCATTTATTCCTTGCAACAGTTTTATGAGGTAGTCCTACAAAATCATCCCAATTCTGTAGACACAAAAACTATGGCAAAGAGAGGTAAAGTAACATGCTTAATGCCCCACAACTGGAAAATACTGGAGCCAGTTATCAAACTGAAGTAGTCTGACTCCCAAGCTTTTGCCACTAACTGTCTTGAAAAGTTATGTAATTGAGCTGGTTCTTTGTCTGTGAGATCTGGGAGGTTGAATAAGATAATCTTGACATTTGCCCTCATGTTAAAAATTAAGTATTGGGTTCACGTCCTCAATTCCTACTCTTCTCACATGACTCAAGTTTGAAACTCTCTGTCCTCACTTCCAAAGGAATTAATTCTCCCTTCAGAGAAATTCTGACATTAATTGTTCTGAATGACTTAAAGAGGATCAGATTCCAGGTCAATGATGAACAACTCCTAACTCAGTTTTGTAATCTTCCTGACTTTTCCATGTGATAGAGGGCCTGTTTTCAGGATGCAATTAGAAAATTGCCCTGCATTACGACGAATCTCAACATGTTAGTAATTTAGAAGCAGCTCCAGTTTTTTCCACTGACATTACATGGGTAATCTAAGTTGAGTGAGTATACTTACTCTCACAAAAGACCAAATGAAGCTATACTCAATGTTGAATTTTTTTTTTAAGTGGCCTATACATTTTTCCTAAATTGGTCTAAATAAAAAAGAGAATCGCTCTCCCTTGCACTAGCTCATGACCTATGCATGGCTAGCCTTGTGGGACCAATGCATATTCCACATGTTCCCCGCTGCTTCCGTATCTGAAGGACAACAGGCACCATGACTGGGAGAGAAAAGAGGTGAGCCCTGGTTTAATGCAGAATAAAACCCTTCTTGTTCACCAGGAGTTCTAGGTCTCAGTTTTGACTAGAAGAATACTGAAGCACCTCTACGTCCCATTCTTATCTATACCTCCTGGAAATGGGTGTGCAGTCATGCTGCTACACCAATCTCTTGCACTCTCTCTAGTGTGAAAAAGAGCACGGTGATGAGCACAAAAACCTACCACTTCCTCCATCATAAACTTAGCGAACGACGTTGACTCTCAGAGCCTGTCTCTTCAGTAAAACCAAGTATAAAAACTGAAATGTCATAGGGACAAAGCTTGACATTCCAGAGTTGGATGCATGTGTTGAAATGCAAAACCCCTGAAGAAAGTGGCCCACTGACCTTAGCCCAGCTCGCAGAAAAGTGTAAAGGAGATAAAGGACAGGGCGTTTTGTAGTTGAGATCCCAGAAGGAAAAAGGGATGGAACTGGGGATGAGATCTAAAGACAAATTTTGTGTACTTAATGATTTTTGTTTACTGAACTAAAAAGATTCCATGCATTTAGTATTTTAGCTTTTAAGTAACAAGAGGAGTCATTGGTTGAATCCCTAAGAAGCCTAGGGATTATTCTTCACTCCATTGTCCAAGTTCCCCCACAATAAATATGAAGCATCTCAATTTAGAAAAAGGTCCCAATATGTTCTCCCTTTTATGACACACAACAAATCATAGGAAAACAGTCTACCGGAAAGAAAACTTGAGATGGGGGGTATCTGGGGGATGGGAGGGCCTATTTTCAGAATTTAGCCCCTCATTTTGTTCAAGCAACAGTGCTGACAACACAACCTAGAAACCTACAAGAATTCTAAACCATTTCTATCACCTTTATACTTCCATGTGTATGATTAGCCTTTAGTATTTAAAGGCATTTAAAGGCAGTTCTTTTCCACTATATTAGCTCTAAAAAAAAATTTTTTTTTGCCCTCCCCACCTCCAGTTTAGTTCAGTATCAGTCTGGATGTGAACTCTTTACCACCGGATGGTGCCTGTCGCTCTGTTGGGAGACATGCTCCTTGCAGCTGTGCTTTGGAAAATGGCAGGGTACTTCAGCCAGTTTGAAAAACTGACAGTTGTTCAATAGTTTGTCTGGAGACTTCTAGGCAATGGATGAACATTTGGTAGCAATTTTTGACTTTGCCAAAAGGCCAAGAAGCAAAGTACGAATAGACTGGTAAAATGTAAATTAGTGCTAGATGCTCTTGGAGGATAGGATAGTGGTCACATCTTTGATAAAGAAAGGGGAAATGAACAAAGCAATATTTCAATGGATTTTATTAAAGGTAGCCGCTGGAAGAGAATGCAAGTCCCAACACAATTCGTTAACGAGGACTGGATTTAGTTCTCATACCCGTATATACTGTTCTAAGTATTTTAAATCGCAGCCAGACCACTAGCGACCTTTAAGGAGTTAAATCCAAAATAAAAAATACTTCTGGGCCCACCATGCAGATTTGGTCTTTCAGCTAATGTTACATGGTGAGTAGCTTTCTGTTCATCCATTAGCATACACTAAAATTCCACTGTGGTCTTTTCTCCAGAAGCTGTCTTTCTAGGGATAAAATATAAATAGATGTCATATTTGCTTAATTAGCTTTTTGTTGTTGTCTCTTCAAAGAGAGGACGTGTATTTCTAGTTTTCTAAATTGCTAATAGTTCCATCTTGGCTAAAATTCTGCATCCTAGTCCCCAGACAGACCCGAATGGATAACTGGAGAAGAATTTCCAATTCAGTGGTAACACTTTGTTTAAGGAGTGAATAAATCACTGGAGAGTCCATCCTGTTCCCTCAGCTGAGATTGGAAAAATTCAGAGTCTAGCATACCACTTTTCTCAGTAGTAACGCAAAGCATGAAGAAATTCAGTTAACCTAGGCATCACACAGATTAGGACAAATACACGTGTAAGGAGTCTACGAGCAATTCCAGATTCTTCTACTGAGAAGACATGTTTACCCTCATGTTGAAGTTAGTTCTAGTCAGTCTACATGGTGTGGTACTGACATGAATCAACTTTTTCTGAATCTTGAATGAGGAGGAAAATGAACGAATTGCGTGGAACTCTGAAGTGAACAGAGAACACACAGCAGGAACAAGCATGATTCAGACTGGTATCAGTTAATGTGAGTTTTAAGGGAGAAGGGGACATATTTGTGAACAGTTTGCAAACTGACTGTTGCAAACACTGTGCAAACAAAGCAGAACAAAAGGCGTATTAAAAGTGTACAAATAAGCTGCATAGAATGAACATTTTTGTGTTGAGAGAAAGAGAAAGCAGAATTGCTTAATTTCCTGAGACTTTTCAGTTGTTTCTCATCTCTAGAGTAGTTATCTGTCCACCCCAGAATTCTGCACCCTAAGGGTGGAGTGTGGGCTTTCTGCTTTGCAGAGTCCTGTACTGGGCTTTCTTCTTGACATGATATTTTGACTCACTATGTGAGTTCTGACTAATTGCTAGTAGCACAAGGCCACTGGTTTCCCCTAGCAGCACGGTAAAAGCTTACCTGCAAAAATGTTCATGTATGAAAATTTGCGTGGGAGACCCACTGGAAGGTAGTTCTAAAATATATTTATGAATTATCAGAATTCTCTACATTAAGAAATGCTTTTAGAAGTTTCAGTTTTCACATGGACTTGAAGTGTCTTCATGCCCCTCCTCCGCCCTTTGTTTCTTCCCCTTCTTCCTGGGGGTTAAATTCATGATAATTACAGGGAGCTGTGCCTTCAGAATTTGAATAGATTTCTGCAAACTCTCCACTGGTTCCTACAGGATAAGCTCATGCTCACATTAACGCTATGATGTTCTCACTGATCTGTTTGGTGATTCCAGATTTATTACCCTAATTATGAGCTAATGAGCACCGAGTTTTGCAAGGAAATTTGCATGACTTGCTTAAGTAGGACAAATTATCAGCTTATTCAAGATAAAACATCTCTTGTATTTTGAGACCCTTTAACTCACTAAAAGAGATGCTTATCCTCTAGCCAAGTTAAACCGGTTTCCGAGAAAGACAGACCGCTACCTTGAAAACAATGGACTCGACTGCAGTTTTAAGGAGTTTGCTTGGCAGAGTCCAAACGTCTTTGGAATCCCTTTCAAGTAGTGTTCTCTTAGTCATTTCTGCACACATTTCATAATTTCTAAGTCAGAAGAACGTGAAGGAAGCTACTGACAAGTCTCCTTCCAACCGAAACAGGAGTTTGGGAATAATTTAATGTAAAGAAAATATAGCACAAATGCAGACCTTTCACATTAGATATTAAGCTTCCTTTCTCTTAACAAAGTGCAAATTACCACCTTTTAATTTGATCTTCTTTTGGAGCCAGAAAAAAATGCACATTTTACTTTCATTTCTCTTTCCTTTGTATTTTCTCATACAGAAAAACAACTTGGGGATTTGTTTTGGAGTTAGATAGTTATCACTTTAATAAATAAGTTGAAGGCCTTATTTTTAACACATACTTTTTTCTGAGGGCATCTTTATAATATTAACGGTCATCTTGAGGATTCTCTGAGAAATGATACAAAGTGTAAGAGAACGGGACCACCACAGTGTTCCTAAGAGATTCAGGAGAAAAGGTGAGTAAGCATATTAGTCAGCTAAACTAACTAGTTGTTTTAGAAGACATGAGATCTTTAGTGCCATCGCGTTATGCCTCATTAGATCCATTAGTTGCTTGACATTGTCATTATTCTACCCACTTCTTTCTGTGCAGTTTCACTGTGTCAGCTTTGATTTCCCCTGTACTTATTTTTTTCCAGCTTAAAGCTATTATGTCACCTTCCAGGAGCATTGATTTTTAGTCAGGTGTCACAAAATTCCCACTCATCATTTCCTTGCAAGCCTAACACTGAATGTTGCTGCCCCTGCTGTGAGAATTAATCACTTATTCTTATCGGCCAGTTCTAGAATCTTCCTTCCCATTAAACTCAATGTTTAATTTTTAAATGTTTTAATTGATACTGAAATAACTCCCCGTCAGCGGGCTTTGGCAAAAATAAATCATTAAGAGGGCAAGGAAGAGGTAAATGATACAAGCTTCTGTTTTTTGTTTTTATTTTTAAACAATCGGACATTTGTAGACCATCTATTATTGGTCTGGAATTGTAATAGAGGATTATTGGAGGGGTGACAAAATGTAAGCTGTCACCACCCCTACTACTTCAAGTACTTAAAATCTTGCTATGGAAAATAATTTTGAAAGGAGATTTAGAACCTCAACTATAAAGTTCACTGTCTTTATGTTTAGCTTAGTTTTAACTCACCTGGGTTACTTTAAAAATTTAGAAAAATTTAGTGACTCAGTAACCAGTGAAGGAAGGTTTTTTTTGTTTGTTTTAACAACTTAAGTAGCAATAATTTTTCAGACTTAAAACAATGAATTTGACATTTTTAAAAGTATTATTTATTTGCCAGAGAGCAAGCGAGAGAGCCTGAGAGCACAAGCAGGGGGAGCGGCCGGCAGAGGGAGAAGCAGACTTCCCGCTGAGCAAGGAGCCCAATGTGGGACTCGATCCCAGGACCCTGGGATCATGACCTGAGCTGAAGGCAGATGCTTAACCATCTGAGCCACCCTGGCGCCCCATAATAACCACTGCTTTTTAAGAAAAGGTAGTATAAATTCACATGACACAGCCACACAGAAGTCATGGCATAAACTGACAATATTTCTAAGGAGGACATAGGAGATATAACAAATACAGCCACCTCATTTTTGTCAAATGTTATATACCTCCAGGTTGGAAGTGATAAAAATGGTGATTTTAGGGGAAAAAAGCAGGGGTAGGTGTCAGGAGGAATTTGTATCATAATTCATCTCAACTCAAATATTTTAAAGCTTCTTTTGACATATGTGTTAAAGAATACTTTTGAAAGCATATAATATGTATAAAAAAATAGCATAAGAGAAAATGTGATGATTTCTCTAAAGCATGAGTGAGGGGTTAGATTACAAATGCTGACCTAACCAACCCAAAGGATTATGAAACTTCATGATCTTCACTTGTCAAGCTACCTCTCTTTTTAAAATAATTTCTTCTTTTGGAGTCTTTGCCACATTTTGGTTGTAGTCCATCCTGCTTCTACTTCTCAAAGGCAGCAAGCCTTACTGGAAAGAATGTCAAGGTGATAGAGTTGTAGTCCGAATACAAATTCTCTATTACTCTTCTTGGGCAGGTGGCAAGCTCATTTTCTACAGTAAAATGTGAATAATTCTAAAGGCCAAATTACCCATATCCTAGGAATGCTGTTAAAATAAAAGAAGGTAATGGATTTGAAAGTACACTGAGGGAAAACATTTCATCTAAATGCCAAGTGATATTCTATTCTCTCCACAATTTGTGAACTTCTGCTTCTCTGAATTTCCAAATCATGAATTATATGCTTACATATGATATATTTAAGCTCAATTAAACTTGAAGGCCCTGTGGGAAATAGCACTGAAAAGGTAATAAGATGCATTATAGTAAAGAAAAACTTAAAGGACTTTTCATCCAACTGCTAAGCATTAATAATGCTCAATCAGATTTTTCAGAAGTTTTCTAGAAAGCCATTTTCCTGTTTCAGATGCCATTTGTAGTTTTGAGTATTCTCAGTTTAGGGTTTTATTTTTGACTGCATTATATTGGTTGCAAAAATATGCCTTGAAATTCTCAACACAATAGATCATTTGATGTGACCCAGAAATAACTACAAAGTTTCCAGAGATTTTTTCCCCCCTGATTCTAACACATAACGTAGGCTTCCTTTCAGGGAACTTCCTGCTTACACACTTATGACCATATTATTTATTGTTATTTAAAAGATGGGCACTGTATAAAACCTGCTCTACAAATAGTAAAACAATACCAGAATACCACATACCTAGAGCAGATTAATTTTTTCTCTCTTTTTTTAAATAATCTCACTTAGCAATCTTAGAAATTCTAATTCAGCTTGCTCTACTGAAGACCAAATAGAATGTAGTATTGGGCAGAAATTGATTTTTTTTTTTTCCAGCTGCAATACCTGACAATGTTTGGCAACTGTGGCTCAAATTTAATTTGAAAAACAGGAAACATTTCTTACTCGCTTAACACAACGTGGAATTGCTGTCTTATCTAATCCTAGGTACTACATAAACAGACCCCACGTAAAGGGCTAGAAAAGAGAGTAATTAATATACTGGCATTTCTCTTCTGGGGTAACAATCTTCAATCCTAACTCAAAGCATATTAGAGAAAATGCATTTTTGGGTTTTCAATTTGATGTACCTTTGGGAATGTGCATAGTGACCTACAAACCTATGCACTTAATATGTGTTTGTGGACTTAAAATTCCTTTATAACTAGTGAATCTTCCAATCAAGATATCTTAAGATAAAGACCTAGTTTTTCCAGTTAGGTACAGAAATAAGAGTCTTGCTTAAGATTATCTTGCATCTATGCTAATATTGCTCAAGATTCCTAATCGCCCACAAAATTTTCTCATCACCTCCATGGAAATATTTGCAGTAATGTCTCAGAACTGCAGCAAATGATTCAAAATCCTAGCTTTTCTGTCCTAATATTTCTTCTAAAATCCAACCAGTTATGTTTCTAGAACTTTCTAGTTACAACAGTATGAGGCTCTTCCTTTGCTAGATCCTTTCTTTTTGTTGCTGTGGTTTAATAAAATCACTATCCAGATATCCACCTATATAGCTTAATGTTAAACTTGTCCAAAAAATCCCTAAATTTCTCAATTTTTCTCAAGACCTCCATTCTCATGTGCCTGCCATTTCACACTGGGTTTTGTCCTAAATCATTCCTTCAATAAGTGGATGAATATTATATATAATATGTGGTATTTATTTAAAACAGAAAAAGATCACCTGGAATATGTATATAGGAACAATAACAACTAAATATATAGGAAGGCATATGTAAAGCCTCAATACTGAGGATGCCTAATAATTTTTAATCATTATGCTGCACTCTCCCTGCTCATCTCTGTTAACATTTTTAATAATACAAGACATTGCAAGAAATTGAAGTTCCTCTTGAATCAGAAAAAAAAAATAGGATATATGCCATATCATTATTTTGTATGTCATACTTTACTTATTTAACATCAGAATAAAATCCATTTCCAAATATGTAGGGGAGAAGAGGAAAAAGGGGAAGAATGCTCCATTTAGTTAACACTAGACAGAGCTAGCCTTTGACCCCTAGCGGTGGTCTTTCCTGGTCCCAGAATATTCAGAGATGTCAAGTCCCAGTAAACTCCATTCCCTAATAATGTCAGACTTACTGTATGTATTATATTTTGTTATTTTATACTGATTTGGGGCTTAGCTACTGTTTCTTGGTTCACCATTTATATACAAGATCCTCTTCTCTGTAGATACATTCATCTAAATGCTACTAACTGGTTTCCATCCTGGAATCCTGTAATTCTCTGAAAATCCCTCAAGTGCCTGAATTGGGTTTTGAGGTCATCTATCAACATTCCCATTGTCATACCTAGCTACTGCTCTATTTCTCCCTGTTTCTCCTTCAGCCACATTCTCATCCACATGCATTTCAAAACTTTCTTAAATACTCAGCTCAAAATCCACTTTATTCATAGAGCCTTTCTCATTTTGGTAAAGACACATGGAGCCCCTGGGCCATTTTCAGAGATAACATTGCACATTTGGTTCCAATTTAACCAATGCACTCTTTTCCCTACCTGAAATTGAGATAGTTACATACAAACATGTGAATATGATATGTATTTAATTTGACTTTTATCAGATTATCTCAGATACACAGACTTCCCCATAACACATACTTTAGGCTTCTCCCCATAGCTCAAATGCATGCATATAAGCAACAAACAGTCAAACATATTGTATGTGAGTCATAAATATAACCTATCTTAAACTATGACCAGGTGCAGAGATCCATAGTTGAGATGGCAAACACTGACCTTCTATTTGTCTACAACCCTCTTGCCACCACCATAACTCCCATTAATTTGGTCTCCTATCTTTCTAACAGACTGATATGGATTACCAAATATATAGGAACATGATACTCTACATTATCATGTGTACTATATTTTGTTATCCCATGTTGTGGTAGGGGCATTTCTCATCTAGGTTCTGATTATCTTTGGCAAGTGGGGCAGTGAAAATGCAATCTTTGGGAGAATTGGGGTTTTTTTAATGGTTATTTTGGGGGGCATCCTTTTAGTTGTTATTTCTGTCCTAGGTGGTAGTATTATAGCTTGTAATGTTTGGTTTACTTTTTCCATAGCTCTCTTAATCTTTGGTAACAATGTCAGATCTGCTTGATCACCACCGGCTTATTAGTTTAGTCAAAGGCATCTTAGCATTACAGCCCAGCTTAGGATAAAATCACACATCTAAAGTCTTATTAGAAGATACCACTTGATTCACAGAGAGGCATGCTAGTCACAAGCTACTAACGGAGATGACATCTTGTTACCAGTTTGTCTTTGCACCCAAGGCAGTCTCTCTATCCTTTGCACACCACAAGATGAGTGCTTTGAATTCCCAGATAACTTGTCTAGGTGAGAAGTAATTTGAAATAAGGCGACCTCAAGTGTTCAAATAACCAACCAACCAAGATGACCGTAGAATTGGGAAAGAGAATGCCAAAATGGAGTAATTTTAATGGCATGAAGTCCCTGGATAAGATCAAAGAAAGTTCCCTTTTTGGTTGATACCACTTCTGGGGTGGGAAATGGCACCCTGCTGTGGCCAGTAGTTGTTGTCTGTGCAAGCTTAAGACAATTCTTATCTCTGGTTCCGCGGTGTGAAAGCCTTTGAAACAGACTTGGGTGACCCAAGAGAGTGCTGGGACAGAGCAGATGGCAGAGAACTGCCACAGCCTGGCAGTTGGAGAGCCCTACGTGGGGGTTTTCAAGATTATGTATAGAGGGCATTAATCTATATTAGGAAAGGTGGTTGCAGTTCATGCTTCAGAATTGCACAATTGGTTCTAATATTCTCTAATGATAAATCCAGAGAATGGTTTATTATTCTTTGATATAAAACCCAGGTCCGATGATTTAGCAGAAGTCAGATGTCTCCCTCTCAGCAAATATAGTTCAGAGCTTCATGTATACAAACTCTTTTTCATTCATTCAGCCACCATAGTTCCTAAACATGTAATTCTCTTACTTTGGAGATTTTACATGCAGTGTCCTAACTAAAAAAAAAAAAAAAAAAAAATCCATTCCCCCTCCTTGTCTCCATCATAGGTCCATTTTGGACGTTACAAATTTTCCATATAACACACTCCATAATTTTCTTTCCTATTCTCATGTCTTTATTCCTTAAAAATAGATACTGAGCAAACAAATACACACTGAAGGCAACTAAGCACCTCTCACCTGTAAAGAACTATGTGCAAGAAATAAGAGACAGAGCTTTAATATTCATGAAAAAAGGAGATAATGCCCTCCTTAAAAATAAAAAAGACATTCAATGTGATGTTCATCAAAAATCCACAGAACTGGGGCACCTGGGTGCCTCAGTCAGTTAAGAGTCTGCCTTTGGCTTAGGTCATGATCCCAGGGCCCTGGGATCGAGTCCCGCATCGGGCTCCCTGCTCAGCAGGGAGTCTGCTTCTCCCTCTGCATGCCGCTCCCTCTGTGCTCTCACGCTCTCTGGCTCTCTGTCAAATAAATAAATATATATTTTTTAAAAATCCACAAAACAATATCAATAACTGATATGGGTGATGTCCATGTCATGGACTTAGATTTCATAAAAACCCAATGTGTCTTACTTAGATTTCAGAGCTAGAAGGGACCTTGGATATCGAGGAGACCCATTTCTTCACTTGGAGAGAGAGAACTGAGGCTCCGAAATGCCAAGGGATTATCCTCAGGCTACCCAGCTAGTGAGATCTGCCTCCTCATCCTGCTCTCACTTTAGTTTTCTTTCTAAACAACCACAGTGTCTTCCATAGAATAGTGAAAGAAGGCAAAGAAATAGTTGTGCTGCAAAAGTATACATATAAGCTGGTCATTTAGGAATGAGAAAGATAAGAATAAAAACAGTAAAATAAAAATTTAGAGGATGTAGATCAATTTAATAATTTGGCCTACATTCTTTTTATCCCAATCATATCACTTTTTAAAAGTTTTTTTTTAAGATTTATTTGTTTGTCAGAGAGAGAGAGAGAGAGAGAGAGAGACAAGGAGGGGGAGGGGCAGAGGGAGAAGCAGGCTCAGGTGTCCCTAAAAAGATTATTACTGAATGTTTTAAAATAAGTAAAGCAGACCCATTGTTCTGATTGACCACAATCATATACAATCAGTTAAAACACCCTAAGATGGGGTGCCTGGGTGGCTCAGTTGGTTAATTGTCTGCTTTCGGCTCAGGTCATGATCCCAGGGTCCTGGGATCGAGTCCCGCATCGGGCTCCCTGCTCTGCAGGGCGCCTGCTTCTCCCTCTCCCTCTGCCTGCTGCTCCCCCTGCTTGTGCTTTCTGTCAAACAAATAAATAAAATCTTAAAAAAAAACCAAAACCCTAAGAATGCATTAAAGAAATTTTGTAGCCAGTTTTCCAATATATTTTTTTTTCCACATAGAATTGTCCCCAAAATATTTTTCACTACTTATATACTACTTTAATGTTAGGCCATTAGAAAAGTAGGACTTCATTCTTTTCTTTGTAAAGATAATTCCAATGTAATCTGTTTTGGGAATCAAGATAGGATACTTAGGAAACGGATGTGCCTCACAGAAAACTTTTTCACGGCATCTGATAAGGAGGCCACCAAGTGCTATCTTAAGATGTGAAATCGCTTGGAATCTCTCAACATCACTTAACCATTGACATATAACCATGTCGCCTTCCTTATTAGCCAACCAGAGCCATTTGGTAATTGGGATATCATCTGGAAGGGATAGGCATCCAGGATGCCTGAAATGTATAGTCAGGCTTGCTAGCTTGAACAAATCCCCAGTAGAAGAAAATGTGTAGTACAGTTCTTGGATGCCATGTAAGAAGTTATTAGCCAGCTGAGCAGAGTGACTGACATTTGTTTGCGGCAGGGTATGGGCACAGTACCCCAGGCAATCTGGCTTTTCATCTCTTCTAGTATTTGATAAATTCAGCCATCATTCCTCACTACTCCCTTTCACATCTGAAGCTGTCATCTTGGGGTAAGATGATTTATTATAAATTTCATATAGTACTACTTAAAGAGCTTTCCAAGGGAAACAGATCCTCCTGGAAAACTTGGCCAGGTCAAAGACAAATGGAGGATTGCACCACCAGCTCTGCCCTGGCCTGATTGACCTCAACCAGGTGTGGCTTACTTGTGTTTCTGAGACCCTCTGTGCTTTTAGATAAGCCCGAATCAAGCTGCAATCTCTTTAGATAAGAGAGAGAGGACTCCCCGGGAGTCAGAGCTCCATTTTCTATGAGGGCAAGAAGGAAGAAAGTCATTCAGGGACGCCTGGGTGGCTCAGTCCATTAAGCATCTGCCTTCGACTCAGGTCATGATCTCAGGGTTCTGGGATTGAGCCCCGCATGGGGCTCCCTGCTCAGAGGAGAGTCTGCCTCCCCCTCTCCCTCTGACTCTCCCAGCTCATGTGCTCTCTAGCTCTCTCAAATAAATAAAATCTTAAGAAAGAAAGAAAGAAAGAGAAAGAAAGAAAAAGAAAGAAAGAGAGAAAGAAAGAAAGAAAAAGAAAGAAAGAAAGAGAAAAGAAAAGAAAAGAAAAGAAATCAGAAAAGTCAGTCACCTTCTTTGTTCATGGCTTCTACTTAGGAGAAGGTCAGGGTTTCCTCATCCCTGAGAAAGGGGGGTAAGGAGAGCGTCCGTTCCCAAATGAGTCTGGTTTTTAAATTGCTTTGTTTCTCCCACATCTGACTGCTTATTCAGGTCAAAGTTAGGGAATCAACTGTAAGGAATTCTCTAGTGCAACAGAGTTCAGAGGAGGAAAGATGCACATATGCACACAAATGTACACACACAAACAAGTGGGGGCTGTTTTGGTCCCCAGGGTCAGTCAGCCTTTTGATTTCCTTTGTTCTTTACTCAGGACCATAAGTAGGGCATGTGACTAGGACAAGGAGGTTACCGTTTGAAGTTGGTAATGGAATGGGTTACATTTGTTCCATTTCCTATGCTCTTTACATTCATGAGATGATTATCATGCAAACGGATTTGTGCTGTGCCATTTCCTGTTCTTGTTACAATCTTTATCATGACAAGAAGGTACCAGGTTTTAACGCCTGGTGTTATATTTAACTGTTTTCAACAACTGCTGTGTACCTTGCCTTTTCTTCCCATATCATATTGCGTGCACAGAAAGTAAAGGTAATGCTGTCTGGGTATTTTAAGGATGTATTCCAGGTTGTCTTGAGGCTCTAAAATTTCAGGGTAGGGACACACATCATCTTCATTCTGTATCACCAACCTCATCAATGGGGGAACTTTCACAGGAGGCTCTGACTTACAGTACCCTCCACATAGACTTCAGATGCCCACTTTTCCTATCCCTCGCTCTTTAGAGCCCAAATGACACTCCTAGTGACAGTTTGTCTAACTTAAGGGGCAAGGCAGTGGAGTTTCCAATTAGCATCAAAGAATTTCCCCAGCATTACCATGCTGAGACTTCAGGCTGTTGGTAAGGATTAGATCAAAAATAGAACATGGTATAATAAGAACCTTTGCTTCCTGGCATGGACTAGAATCAGAATAGCTAATGGTACAACACTTTCAAGCTCTTTTCTCTCTTTTTTTTTCTTAAGCAGGTTTAGTTCTTGTGAAAGCTGCTGAATTGACAGCCCAGGATACTCTGGATAGAAAAATGATAAGCTTTCCCTTTCTGCTTTTCCCAGTATACCTTTGTCCTGCCCTGGAGGGAAGGTCTCACGAAGGGAGAAGTTAGTTCATTCTCCAGATACTTTTAATCTTTTAATTCAGGAGTAGGAGTATTATCCAAGCTGATTATGAAGAATGTGTCAAGACGTGGCTATGTTTTCCCTAAGATCAAAGTTAAAATTGACAGATCATTTCATTGAGGCAACTGCAAAACCACCCAGCTAGAGAGAGTTTTGAAATCATGTGTGTCTTCTCATAAGTGAACTCCTGAGTGCTCCAAGTGAGTTTTGCAATGCATTATTTGTGGCTGAAGGTTTAAGAACTCAACCTTTAGAGAAGGATAGGATAGAGCATTTGTTTTATAACCAGCACGTATGAAGAACATAGTCATTACTACTGATGACCCAGCTGTTATGTCTTGATGGCAGAGCTCAGAGCAGTGGAGCTAAGCAGGAACTCCCAAAGACTTCAGCCATAGGTTGAGGTACGGTGGGGGATTCAAAGTTGTCCAAAACTTGAAAGAGTAGAGGTAAGACTCTCCACCCCTTCATTATACAGGACTTATATTCATATCCTTTGTGGGTCAAGTGATGCAATGTCAAGGGGGTCCTGAAATTCCCAAGACTCTATATAATTTTTTATGAGCATAATTTTTTTTCTACCAAGAGTGTATCTTCCTAGTTTCTATCTAATTTCACAGAGATCTGTGACATCCCACATGTTAAGAGCCACTACTTTAGATGGTCAAGTTTAATTCCTCACTTTTCTCCAGTTCTGGGACCAACTGTCACGAGTCCCACTCAGAAAACACTTAGAAAAGGCAATAGATCACTAACACAACAAGGTCTTCTTAAAAGTAAGCTTTTAGGGTACAGTTATAACTACTATTATAGCCCACTATAAGGAAAGAAAGGATTTCCTTAAGGGACACTATCATTTTTTTTTTAAAGGGAAACTAAGAAAGATATTGTGTCCAACTTATAAAGAATGAAAGTCTATTATCAAATATAATGATTCCCTCTGAGAAATAATCTGTGAGTGCCAATACAAACATAACCACATTGCCTGCTCTAATTAAGAGAGAGAGAGAAGCTAAAGAGAACAGCTCCTCCTTTTCTACCTAATATTGTTCTGAGGAGATCATAAGGTCAGGAACTTGACACTGGTTTCGAGTGGAAGCCAGTCAAGCAGGATTTCTTTGCCCTCTGGACAAATGGTTGGCCTACTTCAGGAATTTTGAATAATTATTGCTGTTCTCTTCAGCCAGGAGAAGTTTACCTTTCACAAAAAGCGCTTGTGGCATTAACTTAATCCTGTTGCCTGAATGCACAAAATCAGTTTGCTCTGCAGAAATATTGTTCCTAATTTACCGGTCTGAGACCTATTTTATCTCGCTCCTTGGGTCTTCATGTAAATGAGGTGCTCATAGTGTTGCTGAGAGCTTGACAGAATGCCTAGCACCTTGCACCTTCTGAAGGGAAATCCCCTCACGAATATAAAGTAATCAAAGGAGCATATTGCTGTCCCAAGTGTGTGCAATGTCAGTTTTCTCTAAGGGGCACAGAGGTAGCAATTTTGTGCCTGCAACCATGACACCTAAGAGTTTTTCGGCCTTGTTTCTCCCCGCTAAAACTAGTCCTAGTAATTCCCATACAGATAACCTGGTAGTAGCTGCACTAGCTATAGCAACACAGAGAGTTAGGAGTCAGTCATCTGTATTGAAATCATTATTGTGTTAAAAAAAAACAAGCCATCGGGGTGCCTGGGTGGCTCAGTTGTTAAGAGTCTGCCTTCGGCTCAGGTCATGATCCTGGGATCAAGCCCCGCATCGGGCTCCCGGCTCGGCGGGAAGCCTGCTTCTCCCTCTCCCACTCCCCCTGCTTGTGTTGCTGCTCTTGCTATCTCTCTCTGTCGGATAAATAAAATCTTAAAACAAAAAACAAAAAACAAGCTGTTGAATAAACTAAAATCTTCCATTGTCAGGTTTTTCAACAAAATTAGCATGTCAGTTGCTTTGAAGAGGACATGGTACTGGCAACCATTGGCCAAGATTGCCAACAACTCTATTTCCATCAGAAAATCAAGGTTCCCTTCATTTTTAACTCCCTCTTATTATTCCTTGGTGACTTCTATTGTTTTGGAATCATTCTCTACATTACATAACAAGTACTACTAATCTTATGGGAATAGCCATCTAAATTCCCAGGGAACAAAGAGCGACTGTGAATATTTTTTTTATACCTGCTATATTATTGCCTTTATGCTTCCTCAGATTACTAATTTTCACCAAGAATCCCCAAGCAATTGATAACCTCAAGAGTTACTTCTAATGCCCATTAACTCAAGGAGAATAGATTGTTTCACAAACTCCGTATGGACTTAAAAATGTATATATACTTTGATCTAATACAGAAAAATCTTGTCTGTTTTTGGTAATCCGTGAAGGTTTTTCCATTTTGATGTGTGTGTGTGTGTGTGTGTGTGTTTCCTAACATCAATCCTAGACACTTAGTTTTTCAGCCCAGTAAAAAACACACAGTACATATCCCTAACTTTTTTTGCAGCCTATGTAATTGACCTTGTATCCAATTAGGCAAACAACAAGATCAGTGCTTTGCACAGAATTAAAGTCTCAATTATTTTTTACTTGTATTTGTTGAACACTTTATCATCATTTCAGTACCAAGAAGGGTTTTCTAGATTTTTTTAAGAATAATTTAGTTGAGTGACCTCTTGCACAATTTGCCTTGGTGTCTGGTCATTAAAACTTTCAGTACCTTTATATCACTATTTCATGGACACAGAAAAAGCTTTGGATGACCTTTACTTATTTACCAATTGTTTTGCACTCCTTAGATAAAATTAAATACTCACAAGGAACATCAAGTTAGTATTTGATTATGTGATTTGTTCAGATGTTTGAGATGTGTGAATTAAGTTGGTAGGCATGTTCAACTCAGAATTTTGTTTCTCGTAGCCTGTGTGATAGGCCATGTGGATTCAGGTGAGGAATGCTGATTTATAAACCTTCACTCTGCTTGTGAAAGAGCATCCAGAGTTTTTTTTAATACTTTTAAGTTGTAGTAAAAACACTTAACATGAGATCTACCCTCTTAAATTTTTAAGTACCATATAATTTTGTTAACTATAGGTCCTATACTGCACAAATCTCCAGAAATTTGTTTTATATAGTGGACACTTTATACCCACTGAAAAGCAACTCCTTATTTCCCCCCCTCTCTCCTGCCCCTAGCGGCCACCGTTCTACTCTGTTTCTATTAAGGTTTTCTCATATAAATGGAATCATAAAGTATTTGTCCTTCTGTTGACTGGTTATTTTATTTAGGGTAATGTCCTCATAGTTTACCTGTGTTTATTGTCTCATGTGGTAGGATTTCCTTCTTTAAGGCTGAGTAATATTTTAATGTATATACTACATTTTATCCACTCTATCTGTTGATGGTCGTTTAGGTTGTTTTGACAGCTCGACTATAATGAATAATGCTGCAATGCATATAGGAGTACAGATAGCTCTTGGAGATTTTCATTCCATTATTTTGGAGAACTGAGTTTTAATTTTTTGAGGAAACTCTATACTGTTTTCCATAGTAGCTGCACCATTTTTTACATTCCTACCAATAGTATACAAGGGTTCCAATTTCTCCACATCTTTGCCAACACTTTTAGTTTTGATAATAGCCATTCTAACAGGTATCAGGTGATATCTCATCCTGGCTTTGATTTGCATATCCCTGATTAGTGATAATGAACATATTTTACATACCTATTGGCCATTTATGTCCTTTTTGGAGGGCTATATTCAGGTCCTTTGTCTTCCCCCACCCCTTTTTTTTTGCTATTGAGTTGTAGGAGTTTAGTGACCAGATTTGATATTCAATGAGATTGCTCCTAGGATAAAAATCATTAAAAATACTTGTATTGGTATTGTTTAAATACTGGGATAAACTTTTCTTTTGCCCAAAATGTTGGTGTTAGAGGCATCAATAAGACAAAGTTCAGTCCCATTCTACTTTTTATAAATTTTAAGTAGTGTTCTCTTTTATACTTGGATTCCCATCAGCATACAAATATTATAAAGCCCGTATACAAAACAAATAACCCTAATGTGATGGCATGGAGGTTTGTCACTAAGGTTGGTCTTTAAAAAAGGTCTTCCTGATCTGCTTGCTATAAGAAGGTCAGTTAGCTGACAGCCTCCAGCCACGGCACCTTTTGGGATGCACTACAACATTTAAGCCAAGGCAAGGCTCTTCCCAGATAATCCTAGCCAATGACTAAGCATAACAAGCCTCCTAAACACTTGTCATTCTGCCTCATGAAGGACTCTACAGGCAACTTTCTGACCTAGCTCCCCAACTAGGTTAGCTGAGGCTTCCTCAGAGCTGCACCATAGTCTCTTCCCCACTTTTCTTTCCCCTCTCCTTTCACAGGAGTGAGACCTGTATCATCTAGAGGCTTTCCCCACATACCTGCTCCCTCCTCATTATCCTTTAGAGGCCTTATCCCAATAAATCTCTAGTACTTCTATCTTCACCTTGTGGTCTGCTTCCCAGACCACCTTTCTTCCGTCCCAGATCCCTTTCTACATACAGCTCCAATTCTTTGTTCTGCTTTGCAACAGAACTTTGCATGAGAAAACTCTGACACTGTGGTTTCCACTTCCTATTTCCTGCTTTCTGGTTAAGCCCCATTTATCCATCTTCCATTACCAATGTTCCACTGAAAAAGCTATCTCCACTGAAACAACTTATCTCCATGTTACAAATCCAATGTATACTTTCCTGTCGTCTTGTTTCTCAGTGACATTTGACACATACGTATTTTTAAAGAGGGTAGGAAAGCTACTTTTCATTTGTAAGTCAGAGAGTCCATATCAGATCCTAGTTAAGTATATGGCCTTCAGAATTAGATAGCTTTGAGTCTTAGATCTATGATTTATAAGCTGTGTAAATTTGGGTAAAATGATAACTCACTGTGCCTTGGTTTCCCTGCCTATAAGTAGGTAATAACATCACCTACCTCTTAAAATTGAAGATTAAATTAGGTTAAGGCAATTAAAACCATATTTGGCACAGGAATTGCTCATAATCATTTCTATTATTCAAAGACATTCTTTTGGTTTTTCTCCTACTTCTGAGTGCTCCATCTCCATTCCTTGCCAGTTCCCTTTTATGAATGAGACCTCTAAATATTGGAGTGCTCCAGAGCTTGATCAGATACCCACTTTTCTAGTTACACTTTCTCCTCGCCCAGTAAATTTACATTCCACCTAGATGCCAATAGCTCCTAAATAGGTCTTTATCCTTGGCCCACTTTCAACAATATATTTTACATTTCTACTTGTATATTCTAAACAGACATATCGAAAACTGAACTCCTGATACCTTCCCATCTTGTCAAAACCTGTGCTTACCTTCACACATCCACCAATTTCCCATTTGCCCAAGTTGGAAATCTAGGATTTCCTATGCCTCCTCCCTTTATCTCTGCTATTACCACCATGGTGAAACTACCATTACCTCTAGCCTGGATTCTGGAAATAGTCACCAATGTGGGCTCCTAGCTTTTACTTTTATTCTCCTCTGCAGCACATTAAGCACACAATTGCCAAATTTATCATTTTAATATGTAGTAAAAGTATATCACTCCTCTCCTTAAAACCCATCTTTGGCTTCTGATTGAACAAAATCTAAATATTCTCTTTTGGATTACATAATACTCTATGATCTGGTTCCTGCACATTCACCACAATTTCCTCCCAGATTATTCATTATGCTCCCAACTCTACAGGTCCACTCTTTGGCCTTTGAACATGCTAAACTCTTCTTATCTGCCATCAAGTGCCTTAGGTTTGCTCCTCCCCTCAATGTGGTGCCTTTCCTGGGCTTTTTACCTAGTTGGTTACTTCAGTTCAAACTTCAGCTCAGGTGACACCACCTCTAGGAAGCTTCCCCTGACCAGTTATCTAAAGGAATATATACTACACTTGTTTATTATTCTTTAGCCTATTCTAACACTCTTGAAAATCTGAAACAGTCTTGGTTGTTTGTATGCTTGTGATCTGCCATTCCATGCTAGAGTTTAAATTGTTTGAGGGGAGAGACCTTATCTGTCTTCCTCCATTTCTATATACCCGCCACCTAGAGCAGTGCCTGGTACACAGGACGCACTTAATAAATATCGCCCAATTAACACATGACTGAATCTTCGCAGACAGTGAACGTTTATTTTAGCAAAAGAGTGATAGAACAGTGATTAACAAAGGGACCACTGTGGATAACAGAATGTAGGTAACCATAGCTCTTACTGTCTGCAGAAGAAATTGTAGAAATCAGGCAAATGAATGAGGTGATAATGTTAAAAACAGAAACGAATATTTAGGGGCACCTGGGTGGCTCAGTCGTTAAGCGTCCGCCTTCGGCTCAGGTCATGATCCCAGGGTCCCGGGATTGAACCCCTATCCGGCTCCCTGTTCCTCAGGAAGCCTGCTTCTTCCTCTCCCACTCCCCCTGCTTGTGTTCCCTCTCTCCACTGTGTCTCTCTCTGTCAAATAAATAAAATCTTAAAAAAAAAAACAACTAATATTTAAAAAGTTAAATGATAACATTTTTGTCATGGACTTCATTTTATGTTAAAGTTTATATAGATATTGGGATGAGGTAAAGGTAACATTTCTTAAATATCAATATGCCTAAAACTTAGCTAGGCTCTTCACTTAAGAGAAAAAAAAATATATTTGTCAGAACATGTTCACTTTCTATTTTCATGTTAGACTGATAAAAATAAACTATAGTATTTAAGTGTAAAGTAGAATTTTTACACTCTAATATTTCCTTTTACATTTATAAACTAATACTTGCTAACTTTCCTATGTAATATGAAAATTGGTACTTTAAAATAAGAGCTTAGAAACCTATAAAACCCTTTTCCATTTGGGAGATAGTATATTTTACATTTTAATACATTGTAAGTCAGAAATAAAAATTATGGCATATTTCATAAGTAGAATACTTTCCTGAATATTTTTAGTGATTCCATTAAGGTAAATGGAGGTATTTAAAAGACAAAAATGAACATTTGCTCCTATAGAGACAATTCGCTAAGTACTGTACCAAGAGGACTTCAGCAAGGTAGCTGACGATCTATTTTACAGATTTAGAAAACTGAGGCTTAGAAAAGTTGAGTAGCTTGCCTAAATGCAGTTGGCTAGTAATTATCTCAATAATTATGAGCTAAATGTTAGTAACCACCTCCCCCTCATTCATGTATTGAAGCCCTAATTCCCTATGTGATGGTATTTGGAGGTAGGGCCTTTGGGAGGTAATTAGGTTTAGATGTGGTCAGGAATGTGGGACTCTCATGATGAGATTAGTACTTTTATAAGAAGACAGATCTCTCTATCACTCTCTCCAGGGGTATGCAGTGAGGAAGGGCCATCTGAACACACAGCCAGAAGGTGACTATCTGTAAGTCAGGAAAGCAGGCTCTCAATAGGAACTAAATCTGTGGGCACCTTGATCTTGGACTACCTCGGCTCTAGAAGAGTGAGAAATAAATTTCTCTGTTTAAGCCACCCAATCTACGGTATGTGTAATAATAGCCTGAGCAGACTAAAACCACCACGATGCTAGGCATTGTCATAAAGTCACATTAATGAGAAAAAGCTTATTTTTCTTAACTGCTCCAGCTCTAACAGTAAAATTCACAAGGGATTTTTCCTCTTGGTTCAAATAATATTTTATTAGAAATTAAGTTGTAAAGGTATACGATGAGCTTTGTCACCAGAGAGACCTAGTTCCCTCTCTGCAGAGTTGTGGCTGAAGCTCTGTGGGAATCCTTCAGTGTATCTGAAGCAAATCGTCTGGGGTGCCTTGCTTTCATGAGCACTAAAAAGTCCATGTGAGTATTGAAGGGAAGACTTGAAAGGCCCTATGAGCTGACCTGGAGTCGGAATGTTCCTTGCCTATGCTCCCTCCTAGGGATTCTGGCTTGATCAATCTCAGATTCTCACTCATAGCCAGCAGCAATAGCACATGCTGTATAAACAGTATCTTGTGCTCCCAGAGGGATGAAATGCCTCATCACTCAGCAACCACTTTGGCAGACTAAAGGATGACATTGATTGGCTTTGATTAAGAGAAACAGCGTCAAAATCTCCAGAGGACGCTGGGGAAGGGGGGAAAAAAAAAGCAAGCCCCCTTATAACCCAATCTTAAAATCTTCCAGACCCATCAAGTAAACGTAAATCCATCTGCAGTGGGAAATCTAGCCACTCAAATGAGGTCTCAATAAAGTCATCCTTAGAAAGTGACACATTATTTTATTCATTTATTCAATGTTTACTGACCCCATATTATGTGCCAAATACTTCTGTAGACCCTGGGGATACAGCCTGTACAAAATGTCCTAGATCTTAAGGAGAAATACAAATAGATAATATATTAGGTGTTGATAAGTGCAGGGGAGAAAAAGAAAGTGAAGTAAGCAACTGGGGTCAGGGAAGGGAGGCCTATTAGATAAGAGACCTGAAGGGAATGAAGGGACCAGCCATTCTGATATTTGTCAGAAGAGAGACTAGCAAGAGTAGGACGGTACATGAGCCACTTGAAGAAATCAAAGTGGCTGGAGCAGAGTGAAAAGGGAAAGAGGAGATGCAAGGGGTAGCATGGGGACAGATCAGGTACCAGCCAACAGGCTGTGCTAGGGCTTATGTATAACTAGGAGCAAAGGGAAAATGATTGGAAGGTCTTCCGCAAAGGAGAAACATGATAGTGGGCCACAACTTAAAGGGATCACCCTGGATAAAGAGTCTAGGAAGTAAGGAGGAAGGAAGCTGAGAAATCAGTAGGAAGCTAATCCAGTTGTTCAAGAAAGATAGTTTGAGCCAGAGTAAATGCAATGGAGGCCATGAGAAATGGTCAAATTTGAGTATATTCTGAAGGTAGAACTAACAGGTTTTACCAACAGCTTGAATATGGAGTGTGATAGACCAAGAGGGTGGTTTAAAGGATGATCTAGAACTATTTATGGAGGCTAGGAAAATTGGAAGAGGAACAGTCTGATTAAGGTTAAAAAATACTGAGAATTCATTTGTAGATCTGTTAGTTTTGAGATACCTTTAGATGTCCAACGGAGTAAACATCTGGAGTTCAGAGGAAAGGCCCATGCTGAACATATAATTTTGAAAGTTCCCCCCAAAAAGGGACATAGTTAAACACATGGACCTAGAGAGAAGGAAGACCCAAGATAGTAAGGAAGTAAAACACAATGGTAACAGCTAAGAGTTGAGAGGGGTTAGTATGTGCCAGGCATTATTCTGAGTGTTTTACTTATATTAAATTCACTTAACCCTCACAACACTATGAGGTAGATATCATTATTCACCACTTGAGGAAACTGAGTCACAGAGAAGTTAAAGTAATCTGTCCCAGATGACACAGCTAGATAGCGGTGAGATGCAAGGTTCAAACACAGGTAGCTAAGTTTCAGAGTCTTCCACAGAGAAGGCTCAGGTACAGACCTTGTTTCTGCTTCAGAGACTGCACTCTCCAGTGATGGTCAGAACAAAGAATAAAAATAAAGGTCAGAGTTTTGCACCATTTAAATTCTAGGCTCATACAATCATTAAACACTAGCAAATGGAAGACTCATAAACAAGTTCTTAAAAACAGCCCCAAGAAACCAAACAAAAAACATCAAACAAACCTTCCCTTAAAAGGAAGGCAAACAACCCCAGGAAAGAAACAAAAATAATTTACTTTATTCTATTCACCCAATTTCATCTATAGATTATAAGATACCCTTGGATTGTAGAGATCTAAGTGGAGAAAGAAGCACGTGTCTTGGAATTGACGAAATATTTTAACTTTTTACAGCAGCCTGGTTTGTTTTGTTGACTGAGTTCTAAGCATTGTTTCTCCAGAAATACATTGTTCTGAATACACTCTCCATTATATTAAGCCACAATGATGCCTTTTTTTTTTAAAGATTTTATTTATTTGACAGAGAGAGACACAGCGAGAGAGGGAACACAAGCAGGGGAAGCGGGAGAGGGAGAAGCAGACACCCCGCTGAGCAAGGAGCTCGATGAGGGGCTCGATCCCAGGACCCTGGGATCACGACCTGAGCCGAAGGCAGACGCTTAACTACTGAACCACCCAGGCGCCCCTCACAATGATTCCTTTTTAACAAAAAGGACTTTCTTCTCTAGGAATAATGTTCATTGAGAGCACCAGTAAAACCTTTATTTTTAACCCTTCAGATATCTTTTTGCATATATCACCTCCGAGTGAGGTTCATAAGGATGGCCGATGATAGGTATAAGAACATGAATTTTCACATTCTTATTGATGATGGGGTCTATTTCATTCTCTTGATATCTCTAATGTAGTAGGGGCTTGGTAAATCTTTGCTAAACTAATCAATACAAATCTAAGTTTAATACTTGTTCCTAGTGTCAAAATATTGCCATGTACATTGCAGAATGCACCCGCAAAACTCTTTGTCCTTCTGGATTCTGCTGATCTGCTCAAGTGCCAATGTTTATGGAAACAAATATGTTATTCTTGCTGGGTTAATCTACATATTTATCAGGTTTCTCCATCCCTGGTATCCCTGGACAGGACCAAGCTGCAAGCATTTCACCCTGGAGAAGTTGCTGCCATTACCACTGGAGGTAAAAAGGAGCTTAGCAGTAGCGCAGATCTTGAGGACATTGTGCAAAGTAAAACAAGCCCAACACAAATGGACAAAGATTTCATTTTATGAGACAGAAAGTGGAAAAGGGGTGACCGTGGGCTGGAAGCTGAGGGGTGGGTTGGAGAGTTATTTTTTAATCAGAATGAAATTTCAGTCTGGGAGGATGAAAAAGTCCTAGATAGCTGGTGGTGTTGGTCGTACAACAATGTGAATGTACATAATGCCACTGAATTGTACATTCAAAAATGGTTAAAGAGTGAATTTTATGTTATGTATATTTTACCACAAAAATGGGTGGCAGGATGGATGGATTTGTCTGTATCTCCTTAAAGATGCATGTGTGCACACATTTACCACCAGACCCTGCCCCTTGTCTCCAAAGAAACTATATTTTCACCTCCTCCCAAACTATCAATCCAAAAATTTAGTTTTCAGTTTATTTCAAATATGCAATTTTCTGGAGACAAACCATAAGAGACTCTTAACTATAGGAAACAAACTGAGGGTTGCTGGAGAGGAGGTGGGTGGGGGGATGGGGTAACTGGGTGATGGACATTAAGGAGGGCATGTGATGTAATGAGCACTGGGTGTTATATGCAACTGATAAATCACTAAATTCTACCTCTGAAACTAATAAGGCACTGTATGTTAACTGAATTAAAATAAAATAATATTTTAAAAAATATGCAATTTTCGAATTGACTTTAAGATCTTTCTTAACTCAGTACTAACTGCCAGATTCCTGAAATGGATACCTGAATTCGCCCCAGGTTGGGACAGGAAAGGGTTCTTTAAGACTCAGGCTATTTGCCCGTGGGCAATTTACAATGAGCTCTTATCACCTGCTGGGAGAATCTGAGAGTCTGAGAAAGACTGGAAACAAAGTTCCCCAGAGCTGAGGGGTCAAATACTTTGGAAATTACAGTTTAACATCTTTTTTTCTCCTAGTACTGGGATATTATGGGATGGCACACATCTTTGTTGGCCACATGTCTTTGTTGGCCACAAGGTCTGGATCCAGTCCCTGGCCATGTGATTTTATACAAGTGATTTCTCTGATCTCAGCCTCCTTATCTATAAAATTAGAAACACCAGTACCTATTTTGCTCAGTTTTCATGAATCTATCATGCTGGGCATAGAGCAGATACTTAAGAAATTCTGTTTCCTTCCCTTTCCTAATTAGAGTATCTTGGCATGACCAGTAAGAGTTTGGATCTTGAGATTATAATTATGGGCAACCCTTAACTGGTCCACAAGCCAATGTATATGAAAAGGGTTTTGTCTGTGATCCTGTGACAGAAAAAAAAGAAATCTCCAAAGCTGAGGACCATCTAATAGAATGGAGAAAGAAACAAATGGTTATTTAAAACCCAAACTGTAACAACTACTTGGGCTCCAATGGGGAATGACAAAATTTGTCTCAGTAGAAATTAATCAGTGCTGTTCCCTTCCCTGAAGAGTATATTGGGGGTAGGAAGGGAGGGCAGAATAAAGCCAAGACTAGAACTTCAATGAATTTCTGTGGTACCACTCCAAGGAAAGAGCAAGGGTAGGCAGCCCATTGCACAGGGTGGCATATTGATGTAGTTTCGGTGATGCAAGGGTGGAGAGTGTAACAGCTCTACATAATCACATGAGAGTAATAGAAATCTGGGGAAAGTTCAGAAAAAGAGACATGACAAGGCTAACTACATCAATCTCCTAGTTATCCCCAAACCTTTAGTGGAAAGTTCTACATACTCACATGACTAGCGAGAATGCTATTTTCGGGGAGAAATCAAGGAGAAAGTTCTGTATTTTCTTTCAGGAGTTATAGGCGACAGTACAGCTACTACTTGGGGAAAGGATCACAATCCATAACAAACTTATAATAAGCAGTTCAGAGCCAGAGTTGACCAGGAAAAGCACACATACCATCCTTACCCCCTCTTCCCTTCTCCTGCCAGAATTTCTGGATAAACTGTGAGGAACATGAGGTTCTTGCCCTATGTGGGATAAGATTCAAGTACATTCCATTTGAATTGAAAGCAACATACCTTAACTCTGCCTGGGATACTCCAGCAGTAATAGGCTGGAATAGAAGTAGGTGCCCATGCAAGCTCAGATATGGTCACGTTTCTGGAGAAAAACTCTGGGATGGCAAAGCAGAGATCACACTCTGCAGTCCACTTCTCACAAAGGAAATAAGTCATTTCTGGAGAAAAGATATTCTATAGAATTTGTTATGTACTTACACATAAAACATAATTCTAGTTTCTTAAAGGGAACTGACTTTACTAGGGAAAATTCATCAACACTTCCTTTCAAAGTATTTGTCAACTGCCAAGATATGTATTTCAGACTCCGAGTTTCCAAACTGGATTAAGAGTGATTCATCATTTACATACAAAACCCAGTGCTCAACACAACAAGTGCCCTCCTTAATGTCCATCACCCATCTAGCCCATCCCCCATGCACCTCCCTCCATCAATCCTCGGTTTGTTCACTATCTTTAAGAGTCTCTTATGGTTGTTTCCCTCACCCTTCCCCCCCCCATATGTTCATCTGTTTTGTTTCTTAAATTCCACATGAATGAAGTCATGTGGTATTTGTCTTTCTCTGACTCATTTAGCTTCACATAATATACTCTAGTGGCATCCATATCATTGCAAATGGCAAGATTCCATTCTTTTTGATGGCTGAGTAATATTCCGTTGTGTGTATATACCACTTCTTCTTTATTCATTCTTCAGTCTCCAGTATTTAAAAAAGAAAACAAAACAGGGTACTATTTTGATATTAGTGAAACAAACTCAAGTATATTTGAGTTATTTCCCCATAGAATTATAGGAACTAATTTTCTGGCTTGCTAGTTAGTATTTAAAAGGAGACTAGCTGTGCTAAAGGCAATACTTAGAACATAGTAGGTTCTCAGTAAAGGATTTAAATAAAGAGTTAATGAAATCAAATGAACCAATGAATGAATGAACTAATGAACATATCAAGAGTTGGGCCATATTTCAAAGGAACTGGCCAAATACTCTCAACTTATACAGGTGACAATTCCACTCTCTGCCTACCTATGTACCGCCTCCCCATCAACATCACTGACATCTGGATGTATTCACACACACAAAGGCACCAGTGTGTTTGTGTGTTTGTATGTTTGTCTAGGTAAGTGGGTACCTAAAAAAATTTTTTTTAGGCACCTCGTCTTAGATTTACAGGTTGAAGTCCAAGAAAGAAAAAGGAAATGCTTTCATCCTTCAAGTGCCTTCCTCTTTACTGAGTATTGATTAATTAAATGAAAGAATACGTAGATACTCAACTCAGGCTAGTACTCTCTTCCATCTCAGCTCTCTTGACTTTTGTAAATGAGTATAAAATAGAGATTTTGATTTTTAATAAGACCTGTGCTTTTAACAATTTTTTTTTTTTGCACAAAAGTATGTTAAACATTATATGAAACTTTATTAGAGACCAAATGGAAGTTTTCTGTCCTCCCTCCCCTTTTTCAACAATTTTCTTCATGGGTCTGTGTTTGTGATTAGATCATTATGGTACTCCATCCAAATCTTGAATTTACATTGCACTGTGAATGTGTAATATTTCTTCATTCTTGTGATTAGAAAAAGATGCTATGCATAACACTAATGGAATTATAATAGTTAATATTCATTGTATTACCTGAATAAAATGTTAAGGTTTTTAATACCTGGACATTATGGAGATTTCTGTCAAAGTTTATACTTGCAACTCTGAGTGGTTTTACCCTTTTTCTTTCAATCTATTGGTACAATGGAAACATATGCAATTAGACTGTTTGCCATCAAGGTACATAACAGCAGAGGCATGTAGAAGCTGCTGCTGGCATGGGGACCTGAGAAGACTCCAAGAAGCCTAGAATTTATAGCACCACAGCGAATATAAAATAGAAGCCAGAAATTGATAATTTCAAGAGCCAAACAAAAATCTTAAATATTTGTGTTAACTTAAAAAGATTCTACCTATTCATGATCAAATGACTAGTACAGATTAACAAAAAGGAGAACAAAGAAAAGGTGTTGGCATTTATAGGTTGGCTCCAGTAAGTTCCAAGGGCCAGCAACTAATTGTGAACTCTGATTCTTTCCTGGCTGCTCTGCATTGTTTGGAATTAGAATTGTCTAAATACCATGAGTAATATGGAAGTTCTCTGAAGGGTAAGTTAGTGCTCTGATTAGCACTTTCAATTCAACTGGAAACATAATTGAGAAGCTTTGTCCTAACAGTTTCTCAGTGATGGGAGTGATATGCAGAGTCACTCTGCTTGGAACTTTATCAGTTTATTCCTAAATCCTGGCAGAACAAATTCGACACTTGCTTGGTCATTGCTGTTGCCTTTTTCATGCTTAAGAAAAAAGGCCTGGTCCTTAAATAGCCACAGTCATCGTCCTTAACACCACAATACACTTTCTTCTTTCTCTGCTTCTCATTTCAAACTCTATCCACCATATTTCTAAAACCTAAGTGATATAGTATGCTGTGCTTTTCTCTGAAAATGCTCTTGCAGTATTGAGTTTATAGCTTATAAAATTTCCATTAATATTTCTGTACATTCTACCTATTATGAAGTTAGTGTTTGGATTAGGTTTTATCCTTTGGTAATTAACAGTCAAATTACACTGATGTAACACTTGCTATTTATCATATTCCTCTTCAGAGGAGTCTAAAATGCTTTAGACATTTCATGTCAAAATGCTTTCATGTACTGCACTAGCGTCTTTTCAATTAGTTTATTTGATTGTTCAAATACCTAGACAGTTATGTAAAGTTAATTTCTCATATAAAAAGAAAATTATGAAAATGAAAAGAACAGGGTCCATGTCTTTCATACATTCTCTTGGGGGTCATTTAATAGAGTGCTTCACTTTTGGGCTCCAGGTAATTCTACTGTGGCCATGTATCACCCCACTGGATGGCCAAGTGGATATTGTGTTTTAATCTAAGGCCAAAATAAACCAAATGTAGATAAACAACAAATGAAGAAACTATAGTTAAAAAGGGCACCAAATTATAACCATGTATTAACATGATCTAGAACTAATTTTATGGTTCTTTAGTTTCTTGAGTTAGGATCCACATTTTTTAAAAGTACATCTTAATCATTCTTGCTGTATCCAAAGCACCGAAAATAGTAGTTATAGTGAAAGGGTTTTACTACTACAAATTTCAAGAAAATAACATCTGGGATAATGAATTAAAGTGAATTTTGAATGCAAAGAACAGAGACCTTTTGGCTACTCCAGAAAGTTCAATTTTTCATACTTGTATAATAAATTCCAATAAATGAAGTTCCTTAATAAACTGTAGAAAGATTCCTGGAAGTCTCTTACTTGCTTTTGTAGAATAGGATATTTTAAAAAACTTGGAAAATGTTCCACCTGAGTTTTAAAAAAAATATTAACAATCAAATCAAGGTGTCCTTTCTTTTTTACTGCAGGTTTTTAGACCTTCAGTTCATTAAAGTTCATGTGGATATTAGAATCTAATAATCTGCCTAGCTTAAAATTTGTTCTCAATTTATAGCTAGAAATAATTAGAAGTCATCATTTTAAAATCAGTCAAATTACGGACAAATTGTTGAATGACATTTCTAAGAACTTTCTATTAAACAAGAGGAACAGTATAGATCATTTTCTTGATATCTGTAGTATTAAAACCTCTGCACTATATGGTTTTTGGTTTCCTATAGCCATGGTTACAGAAAGGAGGACTAGAATGTGCTTTTTAAGAATGAGGATTCTAACCCAAGAAAGTTAAAAAGAACCCTAAAAAGGCACCAAAATTCATTCTAAATCTAATACCTGGCTACAATATGACGACTTCTCACTAATTTGTAACTTCTTCAGGTGTTGTTAATCTATAATTGGCTTTACATTGCAACACCTCTTACATCCATTTCTCCATTTCCAGGGTCCCCAACCTAGTCCTGGGGGATTCTGGAGCCTATTAGGTTTGCCACTGGCCATAGGATCATAGGTAATTCATATTGTGACTCAGAAACTCTGTGAAGCCCCTCATCTATAAGATATGAGAGTAGGGGGAGATTAAATTATATCGAACATATAAATTTATGTTCTCAAAAACTTCATTATACAATTACCATTCTGGCTCCTTTTACCTTATACCAGAATCGATTCTAGATGATGTGTCTACCTCCAATCTGAGCTCTGGCATTTAAGATTGCTTCCAGCAATATAATCACTTTTGACTTTGGGAAATATTTTTCTATCTTTATTTGCTGTTTAAAGTTAAAACTGTCACCTGGCTTTTTCCCCCCAGACATTCCCACCTGTTTCCAAACTTGAGTAAAACCACCATGAAAGCTGGAACTATTCTTATACTTCTTGGCAGAATATGATGCAGGCAACTGGTCCTGTTGGCCGTGGGTTTTTTAGTCACAGCCACAGGTAATCCGTTTCCTTCTTGGCTGTTAGGGAAGGGCCTGATTAGCCAATCCAACAGATTCCAAGCCCCACCCCCTGCTTCTTTCGTTAGTTCTCTGCCCTAGCCTTGGGCTACTTGCCAGGTTGTGCGGAGAGTGATCAGGTTACCTTGGCTGTGGAGCCAGCAACCAGCAAGGGCACAAAGCTATTTCTCTGCCCTCCCCTCCACAATTGTCTTTTCTACATCAAAAGTTCTGCTTCCTTTAAGTGTTAGTCATTCTTTTTCTTTCTAAGGAAACCGACCACTTCTCCCATTTGTTTATAACAAATCAATGATTTTGTCACCATTTTACCTCCTTGCTCCACGTTACACATCACTGAATTTCACTTAACTTGGTGAGAGACTTCACTTCTGCAGCAAAGGAAGTGGGCAAAACAAAATATTTTCACCTGTCCAAAATGTAATGTGCTAAACCTATTCGAGCAATATAAACTGGAATGATTCCGAAACTTTAGATATTTACAATTTTCGCCGATATGAAAAACTTTCATTTTAGTCAGTTTCACTTAAAGCTGACGCCTTCTTGTAATCGTCCTTGCCAAGATTAGTCCATGAAAAGATCTCGTGAAGTAGTAAAGTCTTTAACATATCAAGGTACGTTTGGCGGAGAGAATGACTCATTTTCATGAATTCTGTGTGCATTAAAGGTTCAGCTGGGCAGCCAGGTGATCAGTAGGAGCGGGTTATTTACCTGGGAGGACCTGGAAAGCTTTTTACACAGTGTCAACAGGATTGTTGTCAAGCGGCAAGTCGGCAAACATGGGAAGGTTGTCATTAAACAATGTTGGGATTCAGAACTGTTGACGTTTATTTGCTTTTCGACTCCTCAACCGCTCATGGAGAGATCCAAGCTATCTCAAAAGAAAAGCCACATGCATCATTGCACTCCTTCTCTCCGTTTTTAAAGCTCTTGGCAACCGTGAAACAGGATGAAACAATCCTTTACGGCCAGGCCTTTTTCACGTGGGCTTCCATAAACGGGCTTTGGAGGGGTCATGAACTCCTGCAAATACATGTGGCATTTGGGGTATAATTATGTGCGTATGGAGAGTCTCCTGTTTGGGTCTGGTGAGAGGGTTGCACATTTTTTATTAGATTTTTAAAGGGACCCGTGAAACAATATAGTTTTCAAACTACTACTCTGGGGTCTAAATTGAGTGGTTTTAATAATGTGGATGGGGAAGTGGAAAAAGGACCTGGGCATGATGCATACTGTTTCCATACACAATTTTTAAAAGCTTGGCCATCTAGGTAGATGTGGAAGGAAGAGACAGAGAATCCTGGTTACTGCTGCAAAGTAAGAATTGTATGTCAGAAGCAATAGAATGATAAGAGAGAAAATTAATGTAGCCCCTCCAGGAAAGGGCATCAGGACACTGTCATCTTATTCAATCAGATGGGAGTTCTAGCTTTTGGTATTTATTGGAAAACTGACAGCAGGTACTGCTTTTCTAAGGGTCTCACACACCAATTCCACCCCAGGTGCAAATGGGTTCAGGACCTACTCGCTATTGCACTTGGCTCATCATATAGTTCTGAGACATATCCAGGGATCTCTACACAGCTATTTGCTAAATAAAGAGAACCTGACAAATCAGGGTTAATGCTGCTCCATTCCCAAATCTGGATAGCTTTCCCAGATCTCATCAAGGTAGATTTCAAACATAGCAATCTAACATCTAAGATTCTGTTAGCTTATTTCTGCTTTTTTCCACAGTCGGTCAACATCAGAGACGCTTTTTTCCCCCAGATAGGATCGCCACCTTTGACTATTCCTTCCTCATTCACCCAAGGGATACATATCCATCCACCGTATGAAAACAACAACAACAAGCTTTGCTCCAGCTGGCTCGATCCTGCTTCCCTCCAAGGTACGCCTCTTCCCTATAGAAGTTCTGTTTTGTTTTGTCTTATAGTTTTTCAGGTCAGGGAAAAGTCAGTTAAAAACCTATATTCTTCTCTGGGTTTATGGTTCATTTGAAGTTTTTTTTTTTTAAGACTTTATTTATTTATTATTTTATTTATTTGAGAGAGAGAGAGAGAGAGCATAAGTAGGGAGAGCAGCAGAGGGAGAGGGAGAAGCAAGGTCCCCGCTGAGCAGGGAGTCCAACATGGGGCTCGATCCTAGGACCCTGGGATCATGACCTGAGCCGAAGGCAGATGCCTAACCGACTGAGCCACCCAGCCACCACTCATTTGAAATACTGTGCCTTATTTGCCCCGTCTCTTCAAGAGATTGCTCTGCTGGCGCCTTATCAGCTTCCCTCCCCACAGTGTGTAAACCAGTGACTTGGGCGAAATATCCTCCAGCCAGCCACCCCAGCTTTTTTTTCTTTGGCGGGGGGGTGGAAATCACACTTAGACTCCCCTTGAAGTTTTAGATAACATTCTTAAAATGGGTTTCTTTTGCTTCCTACAATCCTTCCAGCTAACTGCACACACACAAACACAATCTCCATTTCCACAGAATGTGAGATTTTACTCATCGAAAAGTCATCATAATAATCAACTGACAACCTATCTGCTTCAACAGTGAAATCTCTGTTAGTGTTTTAAATATGTCTGTGTCTACTGAGGCTATCATATGTTTTTCCTTAAGTCTAAAAATTATCCCTTGGCATTAAAATCAAAACAGCATTGTTGAAACATAAGTACCTTGGGTATAAAATCTGAATAGTGATTTGCATATAACTGTGACAAGTAACAGTGTGGGGTGAAATGTAAATATATATGGTCTCTAATCTGTGGACTTCAGATACAATTTACCCCCAAAAACTGAAGAGATTTTTAACTTTTAAATATAGGAGTTTCCTACAATTGCTCTAACAAGTTAGTGGTTTAAAACACAAATTTATTCTCTTACAGTTCTGGAGAGCCGAAGTTTGAGATGGCTTCCACCAGGCGAAAACCAAGATGTCAGTAGGGCTGCCTTCCTCCTGGAGGCTGGAGGGAAGAATCGATTTCCTTGCCTTTTCCTTGGCTCTAGACCCCCTGCTCCATCTTAAAAGACAGCAGCACAATACTTAAATCTCTCAGACCTTTCTCTCTCCCTCTCATGCCTGTGATTACATTGGGCCCATCTGGATAATCCAGAATACTCTTCCCAATTTAAGAGCCTTAACTTAGTCACACCTGCAAAGTCCTTTTAACCTCGGACCATCGTACATTCACAGGTTCTGAACGTCAGGATGTGGACATCTCCGGTGGGGGGCGATTATTAAACCTACCACAGTGAATTGTCTACAATATAATGCCTACCCCAAAGGAGATAGTTATTCTTTAAAATTTCATTAGAAATTAAGATGTTTACTTTGCATTAGACACGTTAAACCATGCCATGTCAGAACTGTTAGAGTAAATTCAAATCAGAAACTTCCCAATTCCAATCCACAAATGTGTTTTTTGAGCAAGTATAGACTAGAACATTGGGAAACTACTACACAGCTCTTTGGGTGAAAGAAGTTGTCAAGGTAATTTCTTTCTAGTCTGTGGTTTTTCTCCACAGATATGGCGAAATCAGAACGGGGATGGAGTCATGGGCATATGTGTTCAGTATCCTCCAAAGGGTCGAAAGCTGACAAACGGTCAAAACAGTTTTCAGTCCTTATTCCCGGGAAAGGAATTATGTAGCTAGTTTTCCCTGTACTTCCAACTTTCCCAAATTTTGTAACTTTGTGCATTCAGACATAGAACAATCAAGGCCCTGCCCAGTTCTTCAGGTGGTTGATGCTCACGAGGATCATTCTTCACCGTTCCCTCTCCTTGCCTTCCTCCTGCAGATGATGAGTGACGTGCTGTGAAGGTGGTGCAGGTGTTCAGCATCTGCCTTTGGCGTGTTGAAGCATGACTTGAAGGAGGAAACTTGAATTTTTTAAAATTTCTTTCAGGAGAGGGGAACCAAAGGAATGACAGGCTCCCATAGGAAATGCACACACACCTGGGGTTTTTTTTGGATGTGGTGCTCTAGGCAGTTTCAGAAAACAAACCCTAGAGTGAAGCCATCAATATGAGAATGCCTTTGTACCGTTCAAAATTATTCTCAAAGCTAAGGAGCACGTTCTGACCAGGCTCGGGATATTTTCTCCTAAACACAGAATTCATTTTTATTCCCTTTCTGGGAAACAAGCCATTCTTTTAAAATCACATTTGGATAAAGTAATCTGGGAGATAGCACTAACGATGTTTAATTACTGATATTTCTAATTTTTTTTTAAAGATTTTATTTATTTATTTGACAGAGAGATAGAGAGCACAAGTAGGCAGAAAGGCAGGCAGAGGGAGAGGGAGAAGCAGGCTCTCCACCGAGCAAGGAGCCTGACACGGGGCTCGATCCCAGGATCCTGGGATCATGACCCGAGCCGAAGGCAGCCGTTTAACCGACTGAGCCACCCAGGCGCCCCTGATATTTCTAATTTTTAACCTTTGAAAACAAAATCTGAAGTATTTTTGGACAAATATACATTAGAACCAGATTTAGATACAAGTATATAAGTTATGCTTGCGTGTGTAATAGATATGTACCCTACTCAGAAATTAACATCATTAAGTAAGATAGCTAGTTATCTGATATTTTTGCCCACTTTGGGCTGGGCGCAGTTGTATGCTAGTAAATCTATAACACAAAGTCCTCCAGGGAAAGACAAACCCTGATTTGTAGTGTTTGCCAATTTCCATGGTGTTTAAATGTACTACCACCAATGCCAATTTCAAGTAGCCATGCTGAAATCACTGAAAACAGGGACTGGTGGAGATGGGCATAATTGGTTCTCCTGAGCCGGTGTAGGAGAGGTTTTCCTGGGCTGGTGTAACCTGACTGGTGTTTCCTGACTTAGTGGATTCAGGTTGATAACAGGATCTATTCAGGATGACTGAACCCTGATTCTGAAAGGAGAACCATATGCATTTTGCTATTGGTAAACCATAAGAATATGGAAGAGGATCTGTAACCAAGAACATAATTTCTGACTTCAGATGGTCTGGATTCTTCCTTTTCTGAATTCTGGAAATCATTTTCTCTGTGTCCTGTCCTGTTTGTTCTGGAAACCTGCATCTTGCTTCAGGGGCTCTAGTCAAAATCATAGGCAAGTCTGACTTCTTACGTATACATTTGACACCGAACACACTTTTTATATATGGAGTTTTTCCCAATGTTTTTCCCCTGGGTGAAGGACTTGAGTTCTTCCTGATATGAGCTGAAAATCATGCCTGAGCCAAAGGCAGACACATAACCCACTGACCCACCCAGGCACCCCTGAACCTGACTTTCTAGGTCAAGGACATAGATAGGAATGTATTTTATTCAAGTGTTTGTTGGCCTAAACTTTTAAATATTTAGACATATATGGACCCCCAATTGTACTCTAGTGTCCTCTTTTCTCCTTTAAGTATGACAATCTAGGTAAGTAAGGATAAGTTTGTTTTTTTTTTTTAAGATTTTATTTATTTATTTGACAGAGAGAGACACAGCGAGAGAGGGAACACAAGCAGGGGGAGTGGGAGAGGGAGAAGCAGGCTTCCCACCGAGCAGGGAGCCCAATGTGGGGCTCGATCCCAGGACCCTAGGATCATGACCTGAGCCAAAGGCAGACGCTTAACGACTGAGCCACCCAGGCACCCCAGGATAAGTTTTTTTAAGAGGGCAAAGTTCCAGGGAAAGAGGCATGGGCATGGGGAATCAGTTTATCAAAGTATAGAAAGCTAATGCCCAGGTGTCACTGCCAGAGAGAATGTAAATAACCGAGCCCTGGGAGCGGCTATGAGGTCCTATGTCAATGCCTAGGCCAGCAGCGAGACTCGTCAACAGCAACAGTCTGATACTGACAGAGACCCATTTGTCCCTCCTCACCTACCTCCTGACTCTCCCTCTACATGTCATCACTCTCCTCCAGGTGTGCTGAGGAGAACTAATGACTGTCCTGGGGTAAAAGGACACAGGCATTATAGACTCAGAGTTGTGGACTCTCATGGCACCCTTGTCTCATTTCTTCTACCATGGTCAGACTGTGACTTACTGAAGCGACCCAACCAGTGGACATTTTAAACTCCTTTGGGAGGGAAGAGTCCATGTCTGCATGCACTCTGGGCTGAACAAATGAACTTTCTCATTATGCAGCGCATAGTCCTTTCTGTGCCATGCTATTAACCTCCTTTCCCACTGCCCAGCTGCAGCGACTCTAGGACATTACAATAAAATTGCTACCTACTCAGTATTATGTAGGCTACATGAATGAACACACTATTTCTCAAGGCTCTTTGAGCAAAACCTGTCAGTGTAGGAATCCAAGTGAAGACAAAATCTAAACTGCTGTCATTTTATGGACGTAAATATGATACACTACAAATTCAACATCATGACTATCTCTAAGAAGGTCCCCGTCAGTTCACATGTAATAACAATGCTCATTTCAGTGGTAAGTACTTCTTGTAGAAAAGATATTCAAGTATCTTCTAATTAGTAAAAGTACTAAGATAAGCATTTTTATGAACTGAAGTGGGAAAAATAAATAAAATATCAATTACCCAGGATTTGGGGATAATCTAAGTACTGTGAAGTTTGCAGTAGAAGTATGACAAGATTCCTCCCTTTATTGTTTAGGTACAGGCAAATCTAACACACCAAAAACAAGAGTAGAAAATGAAAGATAGTAAATTGCCCTGGCCTGGCACATGGTATTGACTCTTTAAGTGCTATAGGCAATGGAGATCAGGAGGAAATTCACAAAAAAAAGTTAGAGAAAGCTTCTCAGGAATCACAGCCCTTGAGCTATGTCTCAAAAGATGTGTAGTAGAAGGAGGAGAATCCCAGGGTACGGAAACATGATAAGTATGATGTTTAATTTTATGTGTCAGCTTGGCTGAGCCATGGTGTGCCCAGATATTTGGTCAAACATTATTCTGTGTGTTTCTATGAGGCTGTTTTTGGATGAGATTAACATTTAAATCAGCAGACTCAGTAGAGAAGTTGCCCTCTCTAATCCGGATGGGTCTCATCCAATCCAGTGAAAGCCTAAATAAAACAAAAACACTGACCCTCCCCTTGAAGTGAAGAAAGAATTCTTCCTGCCCGACTGCTTTCAAACTGAGACACAGGCTTTTTTCCTGATCTTGAACTCAGATTGAAACACTGGCTCTTTCTGGGTCTTGAGTCATTTGGACTGGAACTTACACCATCAGCTCTCCTGATTCTCAGGCCTTTTGACTCAGACGGGAACCAAACCATCAGCTCTCCAGGGTCTCCAGCATGTTAACTCACCCTGCAAATGTTGGGAGATTTGCCAGCCTCCATAATTTCCAAGAGCCACTTCCTTATAATCTATCTATCTATCTATCTATCTATCTATCTATCTATCTATCTATCTATCTATCTATCATCTATCATCTATCTATTTATCTCCATCCTTTTGGTTCTGTTTCCCTAGAGAACCCTAATACAATAAGTAAAGACACACAACATTTGCAAGATAATGTTAATGCAAAGTTTGACCTGACCAAATTAGAGAGTATGTGTCTTGAAGAAATTGAAGATAAAGTTGTTTGATAGAGTAGAAGATGATGGAAAGCTAAGAAGGGTGCAGGCTGGCAATGTGATCAAGGTATCCCACTCCTAAAGCCATCACACTATCACTTGTTACTTCTGTTACTCTTTTCCACCCAGTCCAAATTTGACTGAGGATTTCATCTCAATGCTCAATCCCTGAGTGCTCACCACCAGTCATTTAGCCTCAGGGTGCTAGATTAAACCTTTTAAAAATCACCTGGCAATCTGAATAAAATGTAGATCAGATTCTGGTTCATTAGGTTTAGGTAGAACCTGAGTTCTGCATTCCCAAGTGATGCAGATGCTATTTTGAGGACCCCACTTTGAGCAGGGAACATCCTTTGTTTAGTTAACGCTGCTTGAATCAAGGAGCCACTGAAGAAATATTACCTACCTTCTGAACAAATAAGGCATGGCCTGGGAGCAAGAGAGTACCTCCTGGAATTGTTTTTGAGTAGTGTCCTTCATTTGACCTCCTAAATATTGTCATGGGAATGGATTGTCAAAAATTTACAAAATCATAGAACAAAATTTAAGAGGAAACCAAAATTCATCCAGAATATGTCATTTGAGGTAAGCATCATGAGTTTGTCAGGAACAATATGAACATCCATTTTACTCATATTAAAAGAAATGGCATTCTAAAATTTGAATTCTGAGAAGCATTTGATGTAATTATTTATAAAATGCTAATATTAGTTGTAATTGGCCTCAGTAAAAGCTTCATAGGAAGAAGTCAAGAATTTAGGCAGTTCAACCGGAAGCTTACAACTGGGTTTTCTCCAGGGAGAGGTAGCATAGAGGTAGGAATTCCAAGGAAACCAAGTGGTAAGCCTTTTGAAATCAAGAGCTGCAGTTTTCCTCTTCAGACCCTAGGTAGAAAAGAATAAAGCATAATTGAGTGATAGCTTTAGGGGGATAGTCTTTTTGGACACAGATAAAAGGTACAAACAATTTGTCATCTGCCTATATCATTTGTGGAGAGAGAATATTGTAAGATACAAAGTAAAAAGTAAATATAAAGAAATAAAAATGAGACTAAAATCCAACATATGCTCACATTAAAATATTCAGATCAACATCATAACAGCAACAACAAAATAAATAGAGGTACTGTGGTGATTAAAAGAAATTGAAGACAAGAAGAAATTAAATGATTAATAGGAGTTTCTGGTAATCACACACACACACACACACACACACAGAAGCATGTGAGTCTCTCACCCCCTCTAGGTATTTATGTATTTTGTTGTTGTTGTTCATTGTTGAGCTATGCTGAAGAAGGGATGATGAAGTGCAGTTGTGTCTCTGTCCTGTTAGTTGTTTGGAGTGATGGGATTTAATGAAAAGAATGAACAGGAAGTCAACTTGAGTTTCAGTGTTACCACTTAATAAATCAGAGCCATTCTGTCATGACTTAGTTAAAATACACTCAACTACAAACTTCTGAACATCTAAAATATACCAAACACTGTGCTAGCTGCTGCAGAACAACATGAAGAAAAAGATTGAGTCCTGGTCCTCATGGAGGTTAATTATTTAAGACTCTTTGTTGCGTTCACTTACAGGATCTGTCACCTACTTGCTGTATGACCTTGAGGGACTTATGTAATTTTCCTAAATTTGGGTAAGATGAGATTTAAATAACAGTATCTATCTTATAAAATCATAGAGAAGATTAAATGAGAAATTTGGCAAATGCTAGACTTAGCACAGTGCCCAGAATTTACTAAATGCTCTCTACTTGCTAGTTCATCTATTACTCTTAATCTTGAAAGGGGAGTTTATAAGCCTTTTCCGAGAAGCATCACCAACTCTATGTGTGTTAATATCACTCTACTCCAATACGTTACTTTTGATGTTTGTGGCCAGTTGTACTGATATACAGTCTTATACTCTTTCACAGACATACAGTTTGACTCCATATAGAGAATACAATGAGCTTTGAAGTTAGAAATTATGCCTTTTATTCCCTGTATCCTTCCATTGTTGAACATAATATATAGAGTACAAAGCAGACATTCAGCACTTGTTAAGTCAACCAACCCTAATAATCTCTGTGTCACATTTTCCTTTTCTTGTTCTCCTGTATATATATTCTATTTCAAGAACTTGTTTATGAAAACAAACATAGCAGATGTAAAACTTAGTTGAAAAGAAGTCATGTAGGGCACCTGGGTGGCTCAGTTGGTTAAGCGACTGCCTTCAGCTCAGGTCATGATCCTGGAGTCCTGGGATCGAGTCCCGCATCGGGCTCCCTGCTCGGCGGGGGGTCTGCTTCTCCCTCTGGCCCTCCCCCCTCTCACACTCTCTCTCTCTCTCATTCTCTCTCAAATAAATAAAATCTTTTTCAAAAAAAGCAAAGAGGTCGTGTATAATTTCAATAGTTTCTTATTGATGATATGTTTTTCTTTTCATAAATTTACTTTTAAATATATATGTATCATCTCCTAATACTCAATATTTGGCCTTTCACTGTAATTTGTACAAAAGTAACTTGGTTCAAAGATCTTAAACTGTATCCTGGTATAATGAAATCACTAGTTAGCAAGTTTGTGCCTTGATTGTCTAGATAAAGTTAAGTGCAAATAATGCCTCCATGGTGGGTGAGGCCCATGCAAGGGACAAAGGGACAGAGGGAAAATAATGACAGGCAGGACTGAGTGGATTATTCTGGTGACAGGACTGGCTCCAAGGTTCCCATTTATCCTTCCCTCTAAAAACTCCATTCTCGGACTCCCACCATGAAAGGTTCTTTACCTTTTTGTTGTCTTGGACCTCTTTGCCAATATGGAGAATTTGATAGATCCCTTCTCAGAACAATATTTTTAAACATTTAAATGCATAAAATAAAATACATATAATTAGAAAGGAAATGAATTATAGAGAAATAGGCATCTAAACATCAAAAAACAACTTTGTAAATATGTACATCTATTAATGTGTATTCATTAAAACATTAAAGATCTCTTATTGCCGTATCAAGTTAAAAATGAGTGTAGACTATATTTCAAGATATCTGCAAACATCTCTACTATGATATGAAATTTTGTTGTCTCCATGACAAAGTCACAGGTTATCACTACTACTATATTTGTTTGTCACCTACATCATAATCAAAAGAAATACTAAATTTCATTTAGAAGTTAGTGAAAACAGAGATCTATTTCTTTTCTCATCCAAGTTCATGAACCTTGTATATTCTATTCAGGGACCTTTTAGGATCTGCAGAGTCTGGATTAAGAACCCCTGATTAGACTGTGTCTTAGTCTTTTAACAGCGTTTCAAGTTACTAGGTCTCTTGCTCCTCCTGCACTTTACTCCTTCTCTGTTGCCTTCTCAACTGCTGACACCTGCTCTTCCACTACAGCTCAGCACACCAATTCCAGGAAGCTGTGGTTGACATGGGTGCCAATTTCCTGACTCTCACCCCCTTCTTATCAAAACACTTAGCAAATTGTATTTAATTACTGTTTTACTAGTTGCTCTCCTCCAATTGCCCCTGGAGTTGTTTGAAGACAGTGATGGGTCATTTATTTATTTTCATTCATTTATTATCAGTGATTTACTAAGTGACCAACTCCATGCTTGGCTGTGAGGATACAGTGGTAACAATGTATGACCCATGTCCTTAAGGAGCTTTATGTGTAAACACTGGTAGGGGTGAGGTCTGGAAGAGATGAAAAAGCAGGATAAGTGCTTTGATAGGGGTAAAGACAAGGACCAAGGGTTATCACATGAGGGGCATGGAACCTTGGCCTTGGGAGTCTTGGGAAGCTTTCAGTATGCAGATATAAAATACTGAATATAATGAATGTAAAAATAGTTCTGAATGTATTCCCTTTATATTTGTTCTTAAAATGTACTTACAAGTTTTATACACTTCTCTGTGTGTACATTTTATGATTTTTAAAAAATCTCAGATATGATGGGTGCTGGTTTTGAATATAATGAGAGATCTAGGGTGATCTCAGCCTGGTTAGTGTATTTGCCATGCCCAGCCTGGTAACTGTCACTCCTCAATGAGTGGCTGGGTCTATGTTCAACTGAAATCATCAATTTAAACCTTAAGCTGCTAACTCTTTCAACTCCAAGTGGCCAGGTAATTGAGATCTAAGTGAATTTTACCCAGATTGTCTAAAAAAATGCTTTCCTTCTTTATAGTATATTTTAGGACACACAGCCTAACACAGAAAGATGGTTTCTTACCTGTTTCAATATCTGAAAAGAGGGCCTTCAACAACTTCTTGTTTGCTTTAACAACACTCTAGAAGAAAGAATTAGAAAAGCTCACATACAAAAGCATTAAACCTTCTGTTTTTTTCCAGTGAAGAGAGCTCAAAATAATGAGGGTTAGAAGAAATGAAGAATGAGAGAGAATTCTTGTTTTTACTATATATAGTTACTTGTTATGACACAGTTTAGACTCTGGTATGATTCTTTTAATCAAAAAGAGTTCATCATAACAGAAAATGTTATATTTGTTAAGACCAAAACACTTTCAGGAAAGGTTTAATCTCATTTAGGAAGTTAAAAAGAGTAAAGGTGTTTAAGATTTTCAGTAAAAGAAGAAAGGACATTGTACTATACCAGTTAATGCAAGCAACAGAAACAGACTAAATAAAGAAGAGTGGAATTTAGTGCCAGAATGCAGACTAGCTCCCAATACCTGAGAAATGGAAGTACAACCAGACCTCAGAGAGACAGAAGCAGAGCAATGGGTGGGATGTGGGTGAAGAAATAGCAACAGTCTCTTTGGGGAGTTGTAATCAAAAGACTCAGCTCCAACTATATTCTATCCATGGGCCAAATTCCTAGGACTTCTATCTCACTGGTCTTGGCAAGTGAGAGTAGGGATGGGGAGAAGTGTCAACCTACCCTTGCACATAGTTTGACGGTCCCACCACAATAGTACATGAATGGAATGGACAGATCCCACAGAAAATCAGACAACATCAAGGCATTATCAAGCCAAAGGAAAGGGATGCTGAACTTGTAAAAAACAACAAATATTCACCACAGGCACCTTTGTCTTATCAAGGGGGAGAAAAGGTTTCTCTCTAAATTAGTCTATCTGAACAAACAATCCAATTTAAAAAAATGGGCAGAGGACACGAATAGACATTTCTACGAAGAAGACATATAGGTGGCCAACAGAACAGACACATGAAAGGATGCTCAACATCACTAATCATCAGGGAAATACAGATCAAAACCACAAGATATCACCCTACACCTGTCAAAATGGCTAAAATCAAGAAGACGAGGAACAACAAATGTTGGTGAGGATATAGAGAAAAAGGAACCCTCATGCACTGTTGGTGGGGGTAGAAAACAGTATAGAGGTTCCTCAAAAAAAAAATTCAAAATAGAAATATCATATGACCCAGTAAGTCCACAATTGGGTATTTACCCAGGGAAAATGAAAACACTAACTCAAAAAGATAAATGCACTCCTATGTTTATTGTAGTATTATTTACAATAGCCAAGGCATGGAAGCAACCCAAGTGTCCATCCATAGATGAATGGATAAGGAACATGTGGTGTGTATACACACACACACACACACACACACACATTGGAATATCACACAGCCATAAAAAAGGATGAGATCATGCCATTTGAGAAACATGGATAAACCTAGAGGGTATTATGCTAAGTGAAATAAGTCAGGCTGAGAAAGACAAATACCATATGATTACACTCATAAATGGAATCTAAAACAATGAATAAACAAAAAGCAGAATCAGAACTATAAATACAGAGAACAAACTGATGGCTGCCAGAGAGGAGGTGGATGGAGGGTTGGGCAAAATAGGTGAAGGGGAGAGGGAGATACAGGCCTCCAGTTATGGAATGAGTTAAGTCATGGGAATAAAGAGCAGGGCATAAGAAATACAGTCAGTGATATTGTAATAGGGATGTAATGGGACAGATGGTAGCTACACTTGTGATGAATGTAGCATAATATATAAAATTGTCAAATCACTAAGTTGTACACCTGAAACTAATGTAACACGGTGTGTCAATTATAGTAAAAACAGATCAGTTTGGAAAAAAAAAAAATTAGTCTATCTGATCCAGTGTTGCTGACATCTTGCTGTACACCTACATCAGGAGTTCAAATACTAACCACTTTTAATTAAAGGCCAGAACACTTTATTATACAAACGTTAGTGACAATTTTAGAATTCTCAGCTGTTCATGGTAAGTCATTTGTTAGTTTCACAAGGATTTAGAAAGACAGCTAATTTTAAGTAGATGCTTCCTTACTGATCATTTCACTTCTTAGAATGATCACATTAAAATCTTTTTTTTTTTTAATGTAAAAGCACATAATTTGTACCATGCAATTTGTGGACAACATTAACATTAAACATTAAGAAAAAGTACTTAATGTTCTTTTTAATCTTATGAAATGTAAGACATTTTTTACTTTATGAAATGTTGAAGTTATTCCATTTTTACTTTAAATCACTAATAATTATTATTTTAACCATAATCTGAGTTTGGCTGGTCTTTTCTCTCTAGTATTCAGTGATGTAAAGAAAGGGTAAAGAATATGTCAGATGTTACCTATAATTAATGTTAAAAACAGATCTGATGAATCAGGTTGTTATTTCTGAAGAGAATGACTCAACAAAGCCTTGCCGGTCACAATTACTAAAAATTAGTCATCCTGTGAGATCCTTTTGCTGATACTAATAGATGAAACACCCTTGAGGGAAACCCTTTTGAAAGTGCTGCAACGTGACCTCAGAGAAACATGCCTTTCCAGACACAAAACTAGTTATCAATTCATCCAAAAGGATGTAAGCAAAGTTTTCTTAGAATTTAGGTATTGCTGAAAAATACATTCATAAACAATTTCTTTCCCTAGCTAGGTTCTGAGTATGTGATTTTTGCTCTAGATTATTCCATAAAGTCATGTAAGACTGAGGACTTAACCTCTGCAATCATTAGTTTCCCAATCAGTACAGTGAGGACAATATTGGTGTGTACCTCTTAGGGATACAGTATTAACTAAAGGAAAGCATGTACTTGGCATAGTACTGGATACATACCAGATGCTTAATAAATATTAGTTAATATAATTATTATGAAACAGTTTTGTAATAATTTGAAGATTCCACTAATTTTCCCAGTACATTTGGGAAGTCTTTTTAAAATCTTATCACTTCCCAGTTTTATCTGAGTTTTATCTGCCTCCCAATTTATGTTGCAACTCCTCTTCCCTAAGACTGTCACGTTCCTTTTCCAAGCCATCTTTAGTGAGCAATCAGAGGAATCTTCCTCTCTGCTTTTCATGAGGCAATAACCTGGCACATCCCCCTTACCTTCAGGCCTCAGGATACCAAGAAGATAGATAAATTCCCTTGACGTTTTTCCTTGTTCCTCAGGGGCATCTGCTTTCCCTTTCTGCTTCATCACCTTTAGAAAAATCTTCTTTTGTTCTCACAATTGCCAACAAATGCTGTTCACACAGTTTGCCAGAAGATGTACTGGCATGCCCAGTGATGATGGGTTCCTAAGAAAGGACTGGAAGTCCTTGAAAATAAAATTCATAATGATTTAGACAGAGTAATGATAGGAAAGATGGCCTATTTTGGAAATATTAAAGAAACTGCAGAGAATCATGAATTCTTAGCATATGATACAAATCACATGAAAGAATGCTGAGAGATATCCCTGTGGATGGTTTTTCCACATTGCTTGAACTATGTCATCTTTTTATTAGTATTTACTTCCTTAAGATCTTAGAACTACACCTAGGTTTGCAGGGAACACTCATGTCTGGGAGGGAATATTCTTAAATTAGCATATTACTTTGTTAGATATGTCAGTTGTCATAACTTAACCCCCACCCTCAATAGAGCCTAAGAGGTCATGGTGAATGGTTTAATAGATATAAAGGCAGTTTTTATACCCAGAAAGACAGAAAAGAAAAATATTCAAACATTCTTCAAAATATTTTTAACTGGTATTTGTTGAGTTCCTACACCTTATTAAGTACAGTTGAACGTTCGTTCATTTAAATCTTTAAACACACACACACACACACATACACCCAGAAAACATGAGTTAGGTAGTATTTTTACCTCTTTTTTTACAGACTAGGAAACTAAGATCTGAAGAGTGTAAATCACTTGCCTAAGGTATCAGACTTAGTGGCAAGGACAGGGATTGAGTCAAACTCTTTTTTTTTTTTTTTAAAGATTTTATTTATTTATTTGACAGAGAGAGAGAGAGAGCGAGAGAGGGAACACAAGCAAGGGGAATGGGAGAGGGAGAAGCAGGCTTCCTGCCTAGCAGGGAGCCCAATGCGGGGCTCGATCCCAGGACCCTGAGATCATGACCTGAGCCGAAGGCAGTCGCTTAACCAACTGAGCCACCGTGGTGCCCCAAGTCAAACTCTTTTTAATTAAAATTCACTGTATTTAATTCCCAAGCCATGCTGTAATACCTTTTTTTCCATGTAAGCTAATGTCTCATAGGTCCTACAGGTGGTTCTACTCATTTTGTTTGTAAAGTTTTGTTTTGTTTTATTTTCCCTTCATGACTTGCCATGAATCAGCATTCTCATACTGTGAGTGGTTTAGCTTCAGATTACTCTTCTCCAAAGGGAAGGGGTGGCCAAATCTCAAGCTAAAGGCAGGGTTGGAATGTCAAAGTCTCAGCTCCTTAAGGGTCCAGAGAAACTTCCCTCCCAAGACTGCCATTGCTTCTGGGCTTCTTTCCAGGCTCAGTCTGCTTGCGGGACTTGATTACTCCATCTTGCTGGTTCTCAATGGAGAACTCTTTGTTTTGGACCCTGTTCTTGTATTCTGCTCAGTGGACTTGAAAATTGGAGATTTCCTTGCTTCCTGGTCCTTCCTGTGCCTGGGAAACAAACTTGGAATTCTTCTTTTCTTCTCTTCATTCGGCGAAATGACAGCCCAAGTAGTTACCGTTCCTTGTCTCCGCTCTTGGAACCCAGCCTGGGCCAATAGTTAGGCCTTTTGAGAAAAGAAGTTTAACTTTCTTGGCCTATTTCCTTCCTCAATGGACTGAAGAACTGAGGAAAGAAAAGCTTCTCAACATATATTATATAATACTTAAGTTTATTTAGAAAAAAACACTGAACTACCATCATTTGAGACAATTCATATGAGCAAATACGTGAGATAATTAAAAGAAAATAAACCATTTCTTTCCTTTTCCCCTTCCCTACTGAGATAAAGCATAGAGTTGCATGAGTAGAATAAATCCTTACAGTTCACAGGTGTGAATGCTTGTAATAACCCTAAAGGCCCATGATTACTACTTACAAGGCTGTCTTTAATTTTGTCAAGGCAGAAATTTGTAGAGTGATGTGGCAAAGACTGTAAGCTGTTCACCAAAATTCCTTCTCCTCTTCTTCTTGAGCATGCACCTAAACTCCATTTCCCAGTCTCCCTTGCAGTTTGGCGTGCCCAGGTGCTAGAGTTCTTGTACTGATGGGCTTTTGCACTTCTACCTCTGGCTTCCTGGGAGGGAGGTGACCACAGCCACCTTGAAAGGATGATGGAGGCTTTGTCATCCTGGTCTATTGCATGACTGCATAGAGCTGAGCTGCCCCTGACCTGGAACTCCCACCCTGTTCTGCTACCTGAAAGAGAGATAAATGTCTTGTTCCCTAATACATTAAATTTGGAGGTATATATGTTATACAGCATAGCCTGTCCTCACTGAAACAGTGCACTTATGGTCTTGAGAATAAGTTTCTAAGCTAGTGAGAGCTACTAAGAGCACTGTAGAAGTAGAAGCTATATGCCTGCCTTTCACCATGACTTGCTGTCTCCTGCTCATCTTTGCAAGCAATAACCCTTTTTTTTTAAGATTTTATTTATTTTTTTGATAGAGACAGCGAGAAAGGGAACACAAGCAGGGAGAGTGAGAAAGGGAGAAGCAGGCCTCCTGCGGAGCGGGGAGCCCAAAGGGGCTCGATCCCAGAACCCTGGGATCGTGATCTGAGCTGAAGGCAGGCGCTAAACGACTGAGCCACCCAGGCGCCCCATGTAAGCAATAACTCTTGTCAAGTGGCAAATCTTTTGAATATTGGTGGAACATGACAACACAAAGTCAACTACCTAAAAAAGAGAAAGTAGAAAGAGTAAAATGAAGTTTAGTATATCTAAGAAGCCAATGGTTCTTAGCTGAAAGGTGAATTTTTAAAAATAATTTAATAGTAAAATTCCAAATTCCTATCAGAGTTATGAATAATTCCATCATATGCTCTATATAAAGAACAAAAGACTTAATTCTTAAAATTTATAAATGTACTTTAGATAGAAAAATGACCTTTATGGGGACACCTGGGTGGCTCAGTTGGTTAAGCCAGCTGCCTTTGGCTTGGGTCATGATCCCGGGGTCCTGGGATTGAGCCCCACTTTGGGCTCCCTGCTCAGTGGGGAGCCTGCTTTTCCCTCTCCCTCTGCCCCTCCCCCCCCCGCTCATGTTCTCTCTTGCTTGCTCTGCTCTGTCTCAAATAAATAAAATAAAATAATCTTTAAAAAAAAGGAAAAATGACCTTTTGTAAGTGATTAAATCAGGATTTTGAGATGAAGAGATCTTCCCAGATGATCAGAGTGGGCCCTAAATGCAGTCACATATATCTTTATAAAAGAGAGACAGAAGGAGATGTGGCACACAAAGAAGAGGAAGAGATCATGTGATCATGGAGAGATGAAGCCAGGAATGAGGAGAGCCAGCAATCACTAGAAGCTGAAAGAGGCAAGGACCAGATTCTCCCCTGGAGTCTTGAGAGGGAGGAGCATGGCCCTTCCGACTCCCTGCTGTAGGCCCAGTGAAACTGATTCTGAGCTTCTGTCCTCTAGAACAGTGAGAGGATAAATTTCCGTTGCTTCAAGTCACTGAGTTTGTGGTACTTTGTTACAGTAGCCACAAGAAACACAAGATGAGACATTTCTGGTGATTCAATCCTATCATTAATAGCTCTCTGAGAGCAGGAAAGGCATCAGTCTAGCCTTTAGAAGCTGATTGGAAGGCAATCTAAAGGCAGATGTTATAAAATCATAGCTGTTCTCAGTTCAAATTCATATATATATATAAATATATATTATTATCATTTTTATTATAAGACTTTATTTTTTATTTTATTTTTTTATTATTAATATATAATGTATTATTTGTTTCAGGGGTACAGGTCTGTGATTCATCAGTCTTACACAACACACAGCACTCATTATTATAAATATAATAAAAAATATATTAACACATTTCATGTTAATATAGGATATATATCATATTAATTCATATATCATTAATATTATATAATTACATTGATATATGATACATTAACATATTAATATAATCTATATTAAATAAATTTAAACATATTATTTACTTACTTACTTATTTATTTACTTATTTATCAAAGAGAGCGAGTGAGGACATGCACAAGCAGGGGGCGGCAGGCAGAGGGAGAGGGAGAAGTAGGCTCCTCACTGAGCAGGGAGCCATTTGAGAGACTCCAGCCTACGGCAGACATTTAACCAGCTGAGCCACCCAGGCGTCCCTATTTTCCTTTTCCTTAGGTTATTTTAGCAACATGTTATTTGTAATAGAAGTTGCTTTTGTTTCCACATTGGGCCAAAACAGATTGAGTAATAACATTAACAAATACCTTGAACCCACATAGCACCTTTCACCTTAAATCCTTTGTAAATGCTAACTTATTGTCTACTCAATATTCTGATGGCTCAGCAACAAGAGGTATTATTCCTATTTTTTAGAGAGAAAAGGAAAGGTGACAAAAGGGCACATCTCTATCCAGAAATCAGAACCTTGGACATTGCTATCATGCCTTTTTTCTTTTCCTTTTAAGACGGCATATTGTTAACTAGCTCTCCTGGTTATTCTGAGTGGGTTTGCTGAATGTGGCCTCAGGCTGCAGTGAGGCAAACATTAGCTAGGTTCTCGTGGTGCTTTTCAATTATTAAAGTATGACGTCAAAAAACATTGAAGTGCCTACTGTGTGTGCAGGGCACAATGCATTTATACTCTGAATCTTCATGAATCCCCCAAACCTTGAGACTTAAATGAGGGTCAGAGTGATGGCATTAACTTCTCCTATCCTTGCCAGTTTGCTCAGGTACAGGAGCATATAAGACTCAGAAAATATGATCATGTCATTTTCAGGTCTGCATCTGGGAAGGCTGGTCATTTGTAAAATGTTATGGAGATATCTGGTTGATCATTTTCAGATTTCCATGAAAATTCTTTCTATTCTCTCCAAGAGCTTCCTTAAACTGACATCTTCTCTTCCTGGTAATAATAAAAACTAAGAGGTTTTTTTGTTATTTTCCAGAACTATTGGTATGAGCTAGATGAACTGTCAGTAAGCAATACTCATCAGCAAAACATCGATTTGATGATGCACAATACTTGACGCACAAAATCTTAATATACTAAATCTTAAGTAGTGTTAAAAACAGTATTATTCTCTCTTAACTTCGTATTTCTAACACACTGGAGTGTCTTAAAAGAAAAAATCTTTATTGACCTTCCCATTTAAAAAAAAAGTTTTCTCATCATATATTGAGCAGGAAATTTGCTGTGATTAGTTCAAAGTTATATAAGCATTCTTTTAAAAATTACATTAGTGGACTAGAACCCACTGATGATCTAGTAACAGAACATTATTATTTGATTGTATTTTTTCTTTGTCTTTAAAGGCAACACACTTTACAGAAACAACTTGTCATAAGGATTTTCAAACGTAATTTTGTTTTTTCAGAAGATAGGAGAACTTTGTTTTCCTATTTAAAATTTGTCATTCATTGTAGTTGGTAAAATAACATACTTGAATTCAAATCCTATAATGGTGTAAAAAGTCAGGAACTAAATACCTACATCTTGGGAGTGGGCAGACCTGCACTCTTTCTTATTTCTTGTAGAAAGTATCTTCTTATGCAAAATTCATTAATTCAATAGTATTTTGGAAGAATGTTCAATGACATCCTAGAAACCATGAAATCTTTGAAAAACAAGCTTCTACTTTTAGGGAGCAATTAATACAATTAGGCAATTCGGAAGCAGAAAACCCCAAGATAATAGTAAAGGAACAGAGAAAATAAATCTCAGACTGTATAAGTGTTGAGGCTTCACTGGAAGTGAAAGACGGACCTTTCTCATTGGCTAAGCATCTTATCTGGGAAGATTGTAAAGAAATTGAGTCCTGAAAACACAGTAAAAATCAGAGAAAGACAAATACCCTATGATTTCACTCAGATGTGGAATTTAAGAAACAAAACAAAGGAACAAAGGAAAAAAGAGACAAACGATAAAACAGACTCTTAACTATGGAGAACAAACCAGTGGTTGCCAGAGGGGAGATGGGTGGAGGATGGGTGAAATAGGTGCTGGGGATTAAGAATACACTTATGATGAGCAGTGAGTAATATGTAGAATTGTTTAATCACTATATTACACACCTGAAACTAATATAACATTGTATATTAATTATACCTGAATAAAAAAATTATGTCATTAATACATGAGCATTGTAGTACCTTTGACTAGACAGAAAAGCATGAGGAATAAAATAAAAAAAGAAAACCCTAGAGATGTCAAATTCAAATTTTCTTTCCAGTATTTTCCCTCTGTATAAGTATGCATACATGTATTTATTAGTTGAAATCATTCCATACATATACTATATATTTTTAATAATAAAATTGATAAAAATGGCCTCTTTCTATTGAGTAAGCCTCTTTCTTCAAGATTGACTACTTGGAAAAGAATATCTTAACTAGTTTTCTGCCAATTTGCAGACTTTCTCTTAATAATTAAGCATTCTGCTTAATCCATATGCTCCTTTCCTATTCAAAACGGTAGTGGTAAGAAAGAAATCAGAAGCTCATATCTTTCTCATTGCTGCCTGAAGTCATGTAACTGGCCACATGAAGAAATGGAGTCTACGCATTCGTCTACTGACTTATTTAGTGATTGCATAGTATGTGCCAGGCATGTTACTAGGCTACGGTGAAGTAACAGGATAGACACAGTTCAGCTCTCGATGAACTCACAGTGTAAGAGGGATATAGACACCTGACTAGGAAATCCTAGAACAGTGTGGTAAGCACTATGACAGAAGAAATGCAGATTGTTGTGGTAACTCATAATCTAGGCTGGTTCAGGAAGTCTACTGACTAAATGAAGCTGAGAGGTGACCAGGAATTAGCTATAAGACAAGGAGGAAAAGCACTATTTCAGGCAGAGGGAATAGCATGAATGCATTTTCTCTCAGCATAATAAAACAACCATAACCAAGCCCTCAGTATGGTTGGAGAATAGAGCACAATGGAAGGTGTGGGATGGATAACATGACTGGAGAGGTCAATAATCAGAGCAGGAAGGACATTGTAAGCTACATGAAGAAGATTAGAATTTTCAGAATGGAGGGGGTGCTCCTTAAAATTTTAAAGTAGGAAGTGACATGATCAGATTATATGTTCATTCAAAATCCTATCAAAGATACTTTCTTAACTCTAGCTATAATTAATTGATGTATTGAATGCCATTATGATGCTAAATATTCCATTTACCTTAGATTAGTTATTATTCACAGTAACATTGCAAAGTAGATGCTAGTATGCCCATTATGTAGGGGGGAAACTGAACTCAAGGAGGGTAATTTGCCTAAAGCTGCATACCTGGTAAGTGGCAGAGAACTCAAAGGAAGATCTATTTTACTAAAAAGCCCATGTGCTTTCCAGTGAACCGGACTGCCTTCCAAATACACTCAGTACTAGCTGTTGGATGAGGATAACAATATTTATTTGAAGCCTAACTGGAACAGGAGGAGCTTCAAAAAAAAGGTGAAAAGGTGTGGCAAGCGTAGGAGGTGAACTGGGTGAGAGTGAAAGAGTTGGGTGAATTAATTCCTTTTAGCAACAGACTCCACTCTACTTAGGTCTGCATAAGTGCATTCCTATGCTCAAGAACTTGTCAGCCAACAGACACAACAATCCTTTCAGAATATGCAAGTTTTCTTGCACAAATGGCATTCGATTACACTGGCAACTCCAAGTAGTCCCCATTTCTTAGATTGTTTGAGTTTCTGAACTCATTTTAATAGGGAAAATAAAAGTGTTCTACTGGAAATAAATGGTTATTGTGAACTTTTTACAGGGAATCCATAATTTTTTTTTTTAAAGATTTTATTTATTTATTTGACAGAGAGATAGAGAGCACAGATAGGCAGAATGGCAGGCAGAGGGAAAAGCAGGCTCTCTGTTCGATGCGGGGCTCGATGCGGGGCTCGATGCGGGGCTCGATCCCAGGGCCCTGGGATCATGACCTGAGCTGAAAGCAGATGCTTAACCGACTGAGCCACTCAGGCGCCCAGGGAATCCATAATTTATATGAGAACTTATAAAGGATAAATAGCCATTAGGAAAGTTCTAGCAAGGTAGATAGGCAATATAGGTGTCTATCTTTCATTGCCCATTTGAAATCCCTTATTCCTCTATTCTGTCTACAAGCCAAAAATAGGTTCTCAAAACAGTTTTAGTAAAATATAAATAATACTGCTCAACTGCTTTTGTTCAGTGACTAGGTTTATGAATTAAGGGATATCCAGATACAGTCAGAGATTTCGGGGCAAGAATTGTTCTTAGAGAAAATTTGGTCCAGTCCCCTCTTTCATAGATTAGGGAACTGAGACCCAGATTGGCTTAGAATCTATTCAACATCATCACCTGGTTTCCTCAACTAAATATGTGACAGCTGTCTCTATACCACTAATAGTTACTATAACCACCAGATTTTTAAACATTAAAAGCTCATCCAAGTTATTTCTTTATGAAATCAAATTGCAAATCTCTAACTCATTCAAGTCCAGATAGTGTAGTATGAATTATCTCTTTTATAGAAAACAGAAGCTATCATTCTATTCCTTTGCCATTTTCTTTTTTTAAAGGTGTTTTGACCAGCTTCATACTCCTATAATTGGCAGCAGCAAAGAATGCTCAAGTCAGGGAATATGAATTGTTGGGGAAGTGTTTGATAAAAACACTAGCTCCATGGAGAAACATATCCAGTTATTTCAGCTCACCTGGTTTGACTGGAGAGTGTTACTTCACAGTGAGGAAATGGAGCATTTAACGTCTTGCTCACCTTCTACCTGACCCCTTCCTACCACACCTCTGTTGGGAGACAAAAACAAACACCACAGAGTTAAGAATTCCCAAGGGTTGAGGGCCAGGTAATCCTTTCAGAACTACTCTAACCCGATACTCCCAGACTTAAGGTGGGACTTTGTTAGTTTTTGAGAAAACTAAAATCTCCCTTTCTTTTCTGCTTTGTTTTTCCTATGCCTTTTGCTTAAAAATAACCATCACACAATCCCAAATATTTTATATGCTTTTATAATAACTCCTTCACCTACTTTCTTTTGGAAATTACTCTTTTCAAAGAAAAACAAGTGACAAAGATTTGGTAATGGAACAGAGTTGCTGATCTGGGAATAATCAAATGGCTTTAAAGTAAAATGACTGTCTGACATTCACAAGGAAGCATCCAACTGAGAATTTCAAAGCACCCAACAACCATGGTGAGTTTTTCTAATTGCCCCACAAATGGGACATGGGAAATGAGACATGGAGTATGATGCCTTAAAATCCAGGGTGTCAATGAGGCCTCCTGATGGAGTCTGAAATCATCTGGGCCTTCCTACCTGAAGAAGACCATATAGACTTTGGCTCACTTTTTTGCGTTGGAGACAAGAGGCACTCCAGTCTTCAAGAGAACCCCCAACTCTCAGCACTTAAATAGAAAGACCTTATGGCTCCTGATTGAATATCATGGAGAGCTAAGCTTTTTGTCTCTGGTTTTCCAGTTAGATATTAAGAAGATTTAACATACAGTTTTTCTGAATTTGTTCAATGAGTGGCTTTTTAGAGGTCTCTGTAATGATCAGACATCTCCATGGTCCTTGGGGAGAGAGGACTCCCTTGCATTACTCTCTCTAAAATTCTAACCAAAAAGCTCATGTTCAGTCTACCCAACCAGGAAATGTTGCCTCAGTGACAATGGCCATGAATACCATGGTGCCCTGGCATGCACTAGGGCCTCATAAATCAGATAATATTGTAGTATCTCTTACCCTAGAACCTGGCCACTTGCATTTGAACCCTAGCTCCATTACTTACTACCTGCATAGTAAGTTTTTGGCTTGAGTTTCCTCATCTGTAAAATGGGCATAAGAATAGTTATCTAATGGGAGTTTTTGTAAAAATAAAGTGAGTTAATATGTGTGAACTGCTTAGACTGTGCTGGACACATAATAAGTACTAAAAAATGTTGGTTCTTATCATTTTCAATGTGATCACCCCAGGCAAACAATGAGACATAGAAAAATGAATGGTCTGTGACATTCATTTTCATAGAAAAATGAATGGTCACAGACCATTAAGCAAATCACTTAAAATTTTAGACACCAAAGGTATTCTTCAAGGCCACCTTTTGAACAATATCAGGGGATATTTCACATGTTTTGTACAAATGGTGCTCCTGGTATGCTTTCACTATCTGTGGTTCCCCAGAGCTGTGGGGTTTTGTTTTTTTGCCTCTTTCTCCTTCACAAATAATGACTATTTTTACTGTTATGATCTGTATTGATTTTTTTCTGGCATCAGTGAATAGAATACAATTTATCCTAGGACACTTGACAATGAGAACAAGTATATTCTTTTCTCACTGACTACTCCCTGATCTAAGGCTCCTGCGTGGCTAGAAGTGCAGCAAATTAACATACGAACCCAAGGTTGTAAGTCTCCCCAGAATTGGATGGAAAGGTTATCTAAATTGCCATTGTTGCTACTGCTGCTAAGCCTGTGTGGAACTTGCCAGTCTTTTAAAACAGATCTTTCAGGTTTGTTTGTTTGTTTGTTTTTTAAGATGAACATCAAACCAACTGGTAATTACTGAGCATGTACTGTACGCAAGGCACCATAGATGGGAGATTATAAGACAGGCATTCTTCAGAGAGATAGTGAGCAAGCTTTATGCTAAGCATATGCATTCATGCTTTTTTATTTTTTCCTCAAAGTGAACAAAGTTCACTTTGTTCAGAAAATAAAAGATTACTACATGAGAGGAATAGAAACCCATTTCAATTGAAATTGGGGTCTAGTTTTATGAAAATACTGAAATTCACTCATAAAATAAAGCCTTGTTTATTAAAAAAATAATAATAAATAAATTTAAAAAGCCCAGCTGTGAAATACTGGGGCTGGAGAGACCCCTAGCTTTTCATTAGGATTTCAACCTACAAAAGTTTATAGCCAAAGAGCCTGCCAAAAAGACTAATTCCTGAGTGGAGTTTTCCAAACTCTTATAATAGTAACATCAGCCTTCTCTTTTACCTCCCATGGGGAAAACTTCTGCCAAAGGAGCTCTCTTGCTGTTTGTGTTTTGCCCAGGCCTTCTCTAGCCTTTTGTCATTTGTCCAAGTTAAAACAAAACCAGTTCACACTTACAGGTGCCCAGTATCTTTCAAAATGCTCCATACATATTAACTCATTTAGTCTGTACAACAAGGTGGATTCTACTATTTTACAGATGGGGAAACTGAGGTACTTAGAGATGAAGGAATTGTCCCAGGAAGCACAGCAAGAGGAGAGCCAGAATTCACACTTGGACCATGTAGCTACAGAGTTTCTGGTCTCTTGTAACACTCTTCCACCCCCAGCTTGCAACACTGTTCCAGGGTAGTGAATGTGCTCAGTGGCGATTGATTCACTTGTGGGGTGAATTTTCTTATCCCAATTTTCTCATCTAATTCAACAAAATTGCAAAATTTTGAGAGAATAAAGAAAGTCTCACTCTAACTGAGCACCTGAATTTGATGAATAACTTTTTCACAAAATTAGTCTTTAAGTGACATTGCCTCTGAGAAGAAACAGGGAGTGGCCCTAGGCAAAATTGTGACATGGGTGAAACTCCATCTGTAAAGAGGTGGCCCCAGAACCCCACTGTTTAGGGAAAACCCAGTATCGGCTTCTTGGAATAGAAAGTGAGATCCTGAGGGGGTGGGTGGGCATCCAAGACAAGGTTTTACCCCTCAGCTTGAGGAAGTGAAAAGTAGTCTTTATTGCTTATGAGAAGGGGTTTGGCAGTGGGGTGAGATTGGTGCAAAAAAGGGAAAGAGTGACATAGTATCTGGGAACTACAAGGCTGAAAGGGCAAGCGAAAATGCCCTCCTGATTACCGGGGCAGGGTGGGGCACAGGGGAGGAGATGGTCTGTGTACAATAAAAGATATTTGAGTAGTTAAGAATGGGGCTTCTTAAAGTTTGATTTAGAAGTATTTGTATTGCTTCAATGTAAACTCTACTAAAAACGCCTTCCCAGCCCCACCCATATGTTGGGTTCCTTCTCTCCTCTGGGAAGGGCTGAATATCACCTCTGTGCTTAGCAGGGGCCACAGTAGGGTCCCAGGAGCCCGGAAGCAGAGACCTCTTGGCAGCTTTTGCTCCATGGAAATTACAGGAGCAGTCCTGGAAGTATATAAGCCTTGAAATTGTGGGTGTTTGCACAAGCATCATCTATATTACAAGGGGCAGGGTGGCCATAGCTTTCATGGAGATGATATGTCTCGTACTCCCTCTCTCTAAGCACCCAGAATTCTCATAAAGCCACTTATTCAATGCACCCCAAATTTAGCTTTACAACTCTTTTGACTTTATGGAGAATTAACTCATTGTCTATTTTTGATGTTCCATAATCCCATATTCTCTTGACCGTTTATCATAGTTGCTTTGTTTCTTCAGTACTGAGAGAGAGAGAAAGAGGCGGGGGAGGGGGAGTGCTCATTTTTATTGGTGAGGCTGTCCTCAGAATTTCATTTTTTCTGGAAATGACCTGGGGCTTCTTGTGCGCAAACACTGAAACCATGTAGTCATATTATCACAGTGTTCCTAACCTGGAGTCTCTTAGTATGGGTGTGGGTTTGCATGACAGGGAAACTAGCATTGACCTGGTACAAATGCTCATTGAATGTTTATAAAAATTCAAGGATAATGCTGCAATGTTGCAAAGGGATGTGTGTGTGTGTGTGTGTGTTTCTCTAGCTCTTCTAAACATATTTGACAATGGATACAAAGTTCATGGCAAAAAGAGAAGAGAAAAAAAAGTTCATGTGAATGGATAGAGAAAATATCTCCTTCTTCCAGGGAAGGTGGTAACTCACTATATGACAATGCATAAGTCACCTAGTCTCCATATTCTGTCCTCCACCTTTAAAATAGGGACTGAGGGGCGCCTGGGTGGCTGTTGGTTAAGCGTCTGCCTTCGGCTGAGGTCATGACCCCAGGGTCCTGGGATGGAGCCCTGGGTCGTGCTCCCTGCTCAGCAGGGAGCCTACTTCTCCCTCTCCCTCTGCTGCTCCCTCTGTTTGTGCCCTCTCTGAGTAAAATAAATAAATAAATAAAATCTTAATAAAATAAAATAAAATAAAATAAAATAGGGACTAAAACACTCGAGAATGTCACTACTCTACTGAAGATACCTCCCAAATACGTGAGACTCGTGTAATAAAGTGCATGCATCCTTGGAAGGAAGGATTTGCATTTGGGAGAGGAAAATTTATGTGAAAATGGACATTTGAAACTCTATAATTCTATGATCCTGTCTGAAAAAGTAAAAGCAAAATCATGCTTAACAACAAAACTAAAAGAGAAACCCCAGTTATTCTGAAAAGGGAGAGACGGGAATAGGGGAAGGGGTGGGGAGAAGAAAACAAAACATGCTAATATTCGCGAAGGAAAGTATGTATGAACTTTATGTACTTTTCTTTTTCTTTTTTTAAGAGAATTGCTAGACCACATTCCAGCTTCTGCAGCCTAAATTCACTGTTAATTCACATCTCCAGAGACACCTGAGTGGTTGGGACAGTTCAGTGTGCGAAGCATAGGGATTGGCAGATAAACGTGATAAGCAGATAAGAAGCCTCAATGTCTTTGTCTTTTTGTCTTTGGCAGATACTCTTTAAACAGAACTTGTAAAAATGAAGGGAAAAATAATTTAACCAGCTCTTTCTTTTTGCCGTTTGGAATAATCTTTATTGTAGGAAATAGAAGTTTCTGATATTGGTATACTCTGATTCAATTAAACAAATACTTTCTGCTTGCTCACCATCAAAATGAGGAAGCTGCTTGCCCACAAATTCTCTAAAGGAAGATTCAGAAGAAAAAGGAATTGTAGTTAATCCTTTCCCAGGTCACGCCTAAAATAGGTCTCTGCTAATAGGGAAGTTAGTTGTATTTAAAATTTAAATATACAGTTTAGAATGTGTTGAAGGAATCACTGATGAAAGAGTCAGAAGTTCAACCCAAATTAAGGGGATTGAAAGAAGATAGAATATATTTTCCAAACTGTGTCAGAGGGTCTGAGGGCTTCTATTAGATATTCCCAGAAAAATAAAAAATATAAAAGATGGTCCTTGGTCAAGTAATTCTGGGGAAGGCTGAGTTAAAGAAAGTTACTGCCTTCTACATAATTTTGGATTATTTAATAGACTAATGTATATTATAAATTTCCAAGAGAGGGGTGTATGTAGTAAGCAGCAATTCTCAAAACATAAAACTTTTTGGCAGTGCAAAATAATATCTCACATGTTTCAAGGAAAACAGGTTGGAAAATACTGGCATGGAACAACATGCCCTTGAAGCTTTGTCTAAGTGTTCTGGGTACGTTATGTCATGTTAACAAAATCTAAACACCTTGACAGTGTGTGTGCCCACTATACAATGACCATCCATTTTATTTACTTCTAATCACACGTGGGTCTAATTTTTATGCTCAGATATCCATATTTCTGGACACATACATGTGAACACTAATGACTCTGCTCTGATGTGCAGTGATGGGCTGTGAACCCAAATTTTCAAAATCCAAATCTAGTTTTACAGACGAGGCTAGTCACTGTGCGTAGGAAAGCAATGGCGTGAAATTACAACTCAACACAAAATTAGAAAACGTTCTTCTGTGCAATGGGCACATGGTATTTGAGAAAGTCACTTTATTTTTTTCCCTCTCGAAGTGTTTACATTTGGAAAAGTCTGCTTTGTTTTTATAATGTAAAATTTTAATTATTTTCTAAACAGCCTTATTTCTCTCTACTACTTTTCAGTTCGGAGCCCTGATACTGTCCAGATGCGTTTGACAGCCCCACGGGCTGTGTGTGTGAATCCTATGTGTGAATCCTATACTTATTCCATACACCTACTTTTGGTGTCAATTCCACACTCCATACAGGAGGACTTTAGCCAAAGTAGAGAGTCACGAGCTTTGCTACTGCCTTTTTGTTGTCTGTTGGTGGTAATAACATTCTGTCTCAATCTAGTTAAGGTATATTGGAATTTGTCACCTAAAACTAAAACTCCATATAAGCAATAGATGATTAAGAAGAAAAGTTGAAGGGACACAGGGACTTTAATGAAATCCAATAATTGCCAACTGGGAGAAAAAAATGGGCAAAAATATCAATGTGTCCAGCAACAGATACGAGAAGATCCTGAGCTAAGTATCATAAATAACTGTTCTTTGGAAACAAAAGAAAACCAAATTTATAAGGAGGGCAAGGAGAAAATCAGCACAAGAGAGGACATGTTCATCTTATTCCTAAATTACGGTATCCAGAATATGAGGGAAACAGAACAGTTGTATATTATGGCAGGAAGACTGCAAATGAAGTTGGCTCATTCATAATTTTCATCGTATTTTCCAGAATCAAAATTCAAGGAGAAAGTTTATTCCCACTGTATGGATCTTTCTCCTTCTGTTGAGTTTCGTCTTCCTTGACAACCATGCGGAAAGCTCCCGGGCAGAGGCGGATGATACAGGCTGCATGATGCGCCTCATCAGTCATGTTGAACACACCCCACGGCAATTACCATTCTGATTCAGGGCAGGATAAAAAGAGTTCAGTGCACAATGTGGTGTTTAGGGAGGTGATCTGGAAGCATTAACCATACAACTTTGGCAGAAACTGTTCTGTGAATGTGTCAGTGATACCTCAAGTACATGAAAAACCAGGTTTACTGTCCCTTGATATGAGATTAATTTTTTTTTTTTATTTTTAGAACATTTACCATTGTAAGGTGGACAAATATTATCCCTGTTTTTCATCTGTAGAAACTGGAATGCTCAAAGGTTAAGCAACATTCACGTAGTTACATAGTGAGTCATTTTCTGAATCGGGAAATAAATTGGTGGCTAAGATTCTCTTTTCCCTGATTCTGCCAGCCAGTAGGAGTCATTTACCACTATTTACAGAAGTATTTTTCTTTATTGTCTTGCAATGAGCACAAACAGATTTCTCTGAGATTAAAAATTATGAAATGTGACATATTTGAGGGAGCAGTAGAATTCAACCAACGACATTAATTCACGCAACAAGTTTCATTTAGCACTGATTGTGTATTAACTGAAAGTTTATAGTCCTAATTTAAACTCTCCCCATGATTTGGAAATATGCACATGTCTCTTTGCCTCAGGTAAAATATGGATAATTATACCTACCATGGACTTCATTAAAAAGTTATATGATTATATTACATTCTAGGTTTTGAACTCGATGGCTAGAATTAGTGAGTATAACTTTTTAAGTGATCTTATCACTCTCCTTTTTCTAGTAGAATTTGGTTTCTTATGAGAAAGTTTTTAAAATATCTAACTTTAGCGTATATTTAAACCTGTCAAAACATTTCAGAAGGATGTGCCATATTACTGTGCTGAACACTTTTATATCTATTGTTATATCCAGTCCCTGTGACAACCACTTTGGTACTCTTCCTAGTATGAAATTATGCCTAATGAAAAAATTCAACTTTGTCCTCTAATGTTTCTTGAGCATTGCCCCATTAACATTGCCACCCTCAATACTATGTCTACCCTCCATTTCCAGCTCTATTCTTTACCTGGACAGAAAGCCCAAATGAGATTCATTAACACAACTGGAACTTTGTTTTTTCTAGGCTGCTGATTTTAATGGGACTTTACTAAATAATAAGGAAAAAAATAAAAAGGACACCAAGGTAGAACAGACAAAAGCATAAGGGAAGCCTCATTTTCACACTGTAGATTTCTGATTCAACTACTGCAAACTAGAACTCAGGCCTGAGAAGATACCAAATGCTATCAGTGGTAGTAAAAGCGAGACAAGCTCACAGAAAGATAGAAGTGGGGCAAATGCTGAGCAGCTTAGTTCCCTAACCATCTCACCCTCAAGCTTCTTCCATGGCTATGGGTTTCTAGATAATCGTTTTAGTAAAGAAAAATGTTTCCTTTGTAAATTGGTATTATAATCTTCATTTTACAGAGGAGGAGAGAAAGAGAAACTCAGAAAGGTAAATAACTCATTCTAGATTGTATAAGCATGAATGGGTAAAGCTTGAATTTAGACCCATTTATGTTCTTTCTGCTGCAGATAGCAGTGCTCTTGTCAAATTAGTGATGTGGCCAATTTGGAAGACTGAAGGGCACCCCTGGGCAGTCAAGTGCCATGACCACCAGCTAACTTCCAGTGGATTCTGAACAAGTCACTCTTTTCTGAGTTTTAGATTAGGAAATACCTTCAGATGACACCCTATCAACAGTAAGGTAAAACAATAACTAAGAAATTTTTTTTAAAAACAATTAAAAGTCATAATCTTTTTAAAAAGGGAGGATATGATGAGCATTGAGACATGGTGAAACATAGCATCTTATTAAAAAAAACTTACATATAGTAGTATCTTCCTCTAAACTCTCATCTGTCCCTTTCTGAAGATGATGAAATGTCCTATATACGGTAAATTCTCCTTATTTGTGGCAGTTCCGTCCAATAAAATCTCCAAGAATACTAACCCATTGTTCCTAGGGAGAATACAGGGTTAGGTTCCTACAAGCCTCATCGCATTTTCATCAACCAATTATTATATACCTTTGTTTTTTGTATGTTTCTGTTTAAAGACACTTTGTTTAATTTTATTGTTGATTCATTAACATTGAACTCACAGCCAACAGCACTATACTCTTGTTCGAATGAAGCTTATCTAACACGTATTTTCTCCAGAAGGCACATCACAGCCATCTTGCATTTAGGAATGGTAGATGGCCCTTCATCACTATGCTTGGAGGTCATTTTAAACATGAAACCACAACAAAACACAAAAATGCAGAAAATGTGACACTAAATAGATCACGAAAAGGATGCTTGTTAACAATAAGACAGCTGATATAAGAAGGCAGAATATCACTTTGTTCCACCCCAGCTGGGGATATGCTTTTTGGGTGACTCACATTTGTCCCTGCTCTGCGCACTTCCATGAGTGATCACAAAGCACTGTGAATACTGATTTTTGGATTACAAATAAATTTTAGTGGGCAGGCAAATTCACAAATAGGGAATTTGAAAAATAAGAATCAACTGTAAATGCAAACAAACAATACAAAATGAGCTTTAATCCTGTGGCCACTTATATTCCTATCCACATTGAGAAATCAATGGACTTAATCTTTATACTGGGAAGTTTGGTGACCAGTGATTAACATAATGGTCAACCTTGCTTTGTTCTGCACCATTTCAAATCTGATGATGCATTTTCTACTAAAGTTCCACAGATAAATCAATTGAAATATAATGATTTTTAAAATTATTGTGTTGCAAAATTAAATCACTCAGGGTGATAACAAAATCAGTGTTAGCAATAATATATGACAGTAGGGCCAAAATGGAAATGGGAGAGAATTGGAAGATGGTTTTGCATGTATGCCAGACTTTCATTTCAACATAACTGTTGCTGTCCTCCCACTAGCTTTTTCATACCAAGAGCAATAATCCCACGCAGTCCACATGATGCTCAGTACTATTAAGTGAAATGACAGAAAAATAAGTGGGAAAACAGCAGGGTTGTAGCTCCCAATGACTTGGAATTTATTCTTAGAAAACAAGTAGTGAAATCATGTAATGGAGAAATATGGAGCACAGTAAATACTGGTGAATTAATAAACGGTGGCCATCACAATTCGGCTTTATTATTAAATGAACTGTTTTCTTTTTCATTAAAAGTCCATGCAAAATGAACATCACCACAAGTCACGTATTTTAGCTCTCTTTGATATTCCATGGATTGTAGCATGTATGATTTATCTTGTAGAGTTTTGGCATCAGTTTCAAGAATGATATGAGTGTGTGTTAGGGGATAAGGGAAGGGCAGTGATAAAGTTAAATATATTGTATAGATACAAACTGATCACCATGTAAGCTAATAGTACTAGAAACAGTTCATATTAGCACTGGGATTATGGTCAACTCTATTTGAATTGCTTAAGGTCTCATGGGAATCTGCCTGCCTTCAAGCCTGTGAAATTTGAAACTCAAGAAAATTAAATTCGTTTACAGCAAAACCATTTTTCTCACAATTTTTTAACCAATGAATATTGTGTGGGAAATTGATTCCATATGTTTTCAAGTCATTTATGCAACTTGAATAATTAAAATGTTCATTGGAAAGAACTGCCTGACGTCAGGAAATTATTTTATGCCAAAAGTAGACAAACTCAAACACCAAAAGGTCAAGCTAAGTTAGAAATTTTGCAACATCCCAAAGTGTAATTATTAAAAAATTTAAATGTTTGCTAACCCTTCCTTATTGTCACATGGTAGAAAAACAAGGAATTCCTTTATTCTCTCAGTGTTGTTTCTTTTTATTTTTGAAAAATCTTTGCCTATGGGTCTTTCTAAACATACCTCCAAGTTATTTGTACAAGAGCCTAGACTATTATTTTTTTAAGATTTATTTATTTATTTGAGAGAAAGAGAGCAGGTGCACAAGTGGGGGGGAGGGGCCGAAGGAGAGGGAGAGAATCTCAAGCAGATTCCCTACTGAGAGCAGAGCCTGAGGCGGCTGGATCCAACATGGAGATCACAACCTGAGCCAAAATCAAGAGTCGAACGTTCAACTGACTGAGCCACCTGGATGCCCTGAGCCTAGACTATAAATGACATTTGCAATGTAATCTTGTCAGCTCTTTAAAAAATAATAACTTAAATTAGTAAATGCTTGTGATTCATTTCTAATGAAAAATAAAGCATAAGAATGAAGATATATTTTGTTTCAATCATATCTAAATAATTCTAAGAGTTATAATTATCATTCCTATTTTGTTTAGAAATCAAGGTCTGGATAGAGTAAATAGCCTGTGAAAACACATCCTAATTGACTAAGTTAAATTTTGCCTGAAACACTTTAGAGATATTTGATGAGAAGTATATATAAAGGAGATAGATAATAAATGTAGCCTTAATGAAATATTAACCCAAGATTCATCTATTTACTTTTTGTGTATGGTAGCAAGAGGATGGGACTTGGAGAGAAATATGAAAACGAAGAATACTGAGAATGTTACAATGTTTGTAGCATAAAGATGACCAAATTTGGAGCTGGAAGTCCTACATTCAAATTCTGACTCTTCCACTTATTATTAACTCTCTGACCTTGGGCAAGTCACTTGATCTCTAAGTCTCTTATTCCTTTATCAAGTGGGAATAATGAGAACTTCTACGTTTACAAAGATAAGATATTAATATGAGTATTTTATAAATTAAAATTAATATACACATGTAAAGCAATAATAATAGTAATAATAATAATAATTACAATAATATAGAAAAGGGGGGAAGTCCTTATCTATAATGAAATAAAAAATCATGGAATTTGAGCCCATGTTATTTGCTTATTGTAGTTGTTTAATATCACAGTTTAGTTTTTCCTCATCCTTATGAAATACAAATTTATCAAAACATAAGATGTAAATTATTTCAAAAATTGTTTTTTGAAAAAAAGTATAAAAATCATTACTTATTTCTCCATCTTCGTGTCATTTTTACAAAAAGAGATAACACTTGCCTTATCTTGCTTGTTCTAAATTTAAAACTTCTTTCACACCTTAGAAAAGTAATTAATTTAATAAGATGGACAATGGCCTTTCAAATAAAGTGTTCCTTCAGGGGGAAAAAGAAAAAAAAGGGGGGTAGAAGGAAGAAAGGAAGAAAATAAGTCATTCAATTGGAAACCAGCTGATACCTGCCAGAACAATCCATGGAAATCACTCCATTGGTGTGTGTATTGTGTTTATGCTATAATTAAAAACAGATTAAAAAGAACTAGAGCATAGCACCTCTGATTGCTGTTCGCCTTCATACTCAAGAACAAGAAAGCCAGGGTATTAAATTTAGCCAGTGGCACTCAACTAAGCACAATCTGTCTAGCCTGGACTGTGGGCTAGGAATGCTTTGACAAATAGGTAGATGGTCCCAATAAAATGGGGGGAGGGGGCATTGATTTTTTTAAGCCAGAAATGTTACATGCAACTAGGAAACTTGAGACATTCCCTCCTCTCTCCGTCTTCTCTTAATGTGATGGCTTGAGCTTTAGAATTGGTAATTCTGACTATACTGGGTCTTTTCACGTACCTTATTGAGGTTTCAGATACTATATTCTCATTCTCTCAAAGAACATATGACACTGTACAGGGGCCCTGCGAACCCTTAAGTCCCAGGGAAGGTAAAACCTTTTCCCAGGCTATGAAGTGCTAGCTGCCTACCATTTTCCCTGAACGGGAAGTCTGCTTCTCTGTTCTTTGTCTTTTCCCTCTCCTCCTTTCAAAATGAGTTCCATTGTGTTTAACCAGAAATGGGGCTTTGTGGCAATTAAAAGATTCCAAAGTGGCAGAGGCTAACACACCAGTAGAGCAGGATTCCAGCTTTCCATGGTAACACCCAACTTCCCTTCTCTAACCGCCTCCTCCTCTAGTCCACCCAGACAATTCTAATCCTACTTCTGTGGTTACTCTGAAAAGGCATCCAGTTCGCTTATCAGAAAGGATCTTTCTTAAACAAATATTTACCAATGTCTGTTTTACTCTTTTGGGGAGTGAGCAAAGGAATGGCCTGAGTCCCTTAATCCCTTTGGATCATGAATTACGTAGATGATGATAGAATGTAGTCAGGGCTACAAGCACTTGGAGCCCAAACTGTGCAGAGACTGACACTTCATTGCCTTCATGATTGTAAACCTTAAGTGGCTTGGTTAGCTACTCATCACATGAGTGACTCTTATTCCTTATTGCCATCCACTGCAAGTTCCTTCCTCTGTATGGCAGAAATCCAGGAACATTCCATGAGAGTTATGGCATTTTCCTTTTACAATAGTGGGCCTTACCTTTCTCTTGGTTTCATGAACTCTGTAAATGTCAAAGTGATTCAGACGGGAGGAAATGATCCTATAGTCCTCATTGAAAAGTTCAAAGATAACAAGATATTTTCTCTCAAGTAATGGTGCAATGCTTATCTTTATGGTAATAATGCACTGTATGCTTATTAACAACACCTTATCAATCTACATGTAGTCAAGCAGTCTGTTGGATAAAAAGGCATAAGGAATGTATAATATTGGGAGAAAATTATTTTCACACGTTTCCTACCTGTTTCAGGATCCCCTGAACTGTTGTGAAGAACATCCCAAAAAAGAGTTAATTCTCTGTGTCCTTATGTTGTTGGATATATCATTAACCATGTCTTAATTTGAGGATAGTTTGCAGCAGTATCAGACCAAAAGCAATTTGCCTTTCACACAGTCTAAGTACATTTCCCATAAACATTAATGAAAGTTGAAAAGGTGAAAGTTCATTCCTTTGAGATGCTCACACTAATTCTGAACTATATTTTGAATTGCCCCTTTTACAAAGGAACAAGTTGGAATATATAGACACATACAAGAGAATAGTGAGACATTAAAATCTCAAGAAAGAATTGGGGTGCCTGCCTGGCTCAGTTGGTAGAGCATGTGACTCTTGATCTCAAAGTTGTGAGTTCAAGCCCCACGTTTGGTGTAGAGATTACTTAAAAATGAAATATTTTATTTGAGAGATAGAGAGAATGAGTGGTGGGGAGGGGCTGAGGGGGGAGAGAAAGAGAGAGAGAAGCGACTTCCTGCTGAGCAGGAAGCCTGATGTGGGGCTCAATCCCTGAGATCATGACCTAAGCTAAAGGCAGACACTTAACCGACTGAGCCACCCAGGTACCCCAAAATAAAATCTTAAAAAAAAAAAAAATCCTGAGAAAAGAACGTACTAAACATTTTAAAATTTATTCACAACTATTTATTGAGAGTCTTCTCTGCTATTACTGTCTGGTCTCCAAACAGGGGCCAACTCTCCCACCTAGGACCTACAGCCTATCGCCTGTTACCTCCTCAGGGATATCATCCCAGTGGTTGTTCTCTCTCTTGCCTGTATCACCAATTTTTCCCTCTGTTCTGGATCTTTTTTATCTGCATACAAACAGGCTGTTATTCTCTCACCTTAAGAAGCTCTTTTTGGACCTGATGTACCCCATCTAATGTCCCATTTCTCTCCTTCCTTTTTTAGACAAAGTCCTTGGAAGTGTTGAATACACGTGCAGCCTCTAACTTCTCCCCCTCTCGAACTTACTCTAACCAGTCTTTTGCCCCCACCACTAGAAGGAAATGACTACTCTTGTCAAAGTTACTAACAATCTTCATGTTGCTAAATCCAAAGATCTATTCTCAATCCTCACTTTAACTTTTACTTTTTAAATATTTACTTTTACCTTAACATTATTGGTTTTAAAATTTATCTGAGTTGAAACTGTGGTGCACTTTTTCTAGGATCCACAGCTTCAGCTGGCTAATGACCCCAAATCTATTTCTCCAATCCAGACCTCCTATTTGATGGAGGTATGGCTGGATGAATAAATTATTTTTCTACATTTCATCTTAGGTGTTCTACTAATAGTATCATTAAATATAAGGGAAAAATAGAGCATACAGTTATGCCTTTGCTTAACTACTTTCAGAAATATTTCCTTGCTAAAGCTTATTGATAAGATTCTGAAATGTGGTCTTCTTATGAGTGAAGTTCCTTTATTGGTTATAACAATACACTACAACTTATCCTTATATTTCAGGAAGAATGAAAGTTATATCTGTATAGTTTGTCATACCAAGTCTATAATTTTTTAATCTATGAAAAGAATGAACTCTGAGGCCAATCATCACAAATACATTTTCAGTTTATGCCACAAGATGTTTAATTAATGTAAATTATTAATCTAGGCTATTTCATACATAGTGATAAAAATTTATCGTGTTTAAAACTTGTATCTGTGGCTTCATGAAAGAGTCACGAATAAAATATTTTTCTCATGCATTTGCTTTCCAACTTGGCCCTGACCTCTCCCACTCATTCATCCTGCTGTGGGCCCAGCGCTGAGCTCCTACGATTGGCTTGTATTCTTACAACCAGGAAGCATGATGCCCAGAGATTCTTAGCCTGTCTGATCCTGCCCCAATGCTTTGTAACCAAGTCCTGCTTTACTGATTGTGGTCTATTTTACCATGCTTCCTGGTTCCTGATCCTGGCTACAAACTGGTTTTTAAAATATTCCTAATAAATTTTTGATTTAAGAAGTGAACTTACTGTAATAAGAGGATCCTGACTGTAAGATTTTTATTTCCTTATTAATGTAGAAGTTAAACTTCTGTCCAGAGTTGCAGTATGGATTCTTCCTCTGGCTATAAATGTATATATCAGTAACACAGTATCCTATGTCTTTTATCATAATAAACCCCTCTTTACTCTATGGAATTTATAATGGCCTAGAGTGACTTAGATTGACATTGATAGTCGCTGCATTATAGGAGAATTATTATCTGTGTCATAATGTACTTGTTTCTTGGTTAAGAATGAGACAGCAGGGAGAGTATGAGTAGGGATGTGACGGAAGGAATCTATATTACTATATACAGAGTAATTTATAATAATGTGGTAGTTTGATATGACAACCACTTTTATAAAGGTAATGAGATCCTCTGTCTTAATAAGCAATAAGACCAAAAAGGAAGAAGAGATGAGGAGGAGAAACAGAAGGAGGAGAAAGAAAAGGAAGAAAGGAAGGAAGGAAAAAAAGAAGGAAGGGAGGGGGAGATGGAGAGAGAGAAAAAGACAAAAATTATTCTCTTTCCATAGGACCCATTAATCAAATATTTCAGATAATTTAAAAATTTATTTAGAGACTTTAGTATTCTCCCTGTAGAGATTGTTTAATTCTAGAGGGTCCTAATGCAGTGTCAAATAAAAATTAACTTGTATTGCATAGAATATAGAGAGGCTTAAATGGGAGAAATTGATTAAGCTCCTAAGAACTCTTAATATGATAAAGAAATATCAGGCCTGGAGTTGAAGTCCTATTCATGACTCTTTTCAAAAGGGTATGATTTACTGTGGTCAGTTTAAAATAATAGGGTAGGCATTTTTTTCTACTGGTTCTGCCTCTGGTAAACCATATGACCTTAAGTCATCTATCTGTGTTCTTATTTCCACTTATGAAAAACAGAAATCCTGTATTTTATCAAAATTTGGGGTACTTTATAAATTATAAATGCTAATTTATAAATATCAATGCCAATAATACCAGAAAAGTTGCTCATTTAAAGAAAAGTAATAGTTCTACTAGTGTCTACTAACCAGACCTGCACATTAAAAAAACTATCATTGTATATAGCATTTGTTTATGCCCATATATCAGAATTCTCAGAAGACAAGCCAACATTTGACTCAGCAGAAAGGTTGATCCCTATTGCTGGATCCTCCCCTTTGGAAAAATGTTCCAGACAGTTTGTACTACCACTCCCTGTGCTGAATCAATATATGAACTCTGTTTTAATCACACATCAATCTTTCCTTATGTGAAATTCCCAGATATGTAGGATAGAAAGTCTTTGAGAGTTATTTTAGAAGAATCAAGGATTAGTCCTTATAGCTTAAATTTTGGAAAGCTGTCCTTTTGCCTAGCGTTTCACATTGACAGCTTAACATGAACGGACAGCTGATGGTATAAAAGAAACTTAAAGCAAAGAAATATTTGTCAAAAATAGGCCTAAACTATACTTGTTGCAGGTTTTGAGCTTCCACTTGCTAGGATTGATTTAAGCATGAAGATGGGGAGAAATATTAGCAGGTAGGGGTTAATTAAAGTTGACATTTCCAGTGCTATAAAAATATAGAAAAATCAAAGGGTCAAACATTTTTGCTACTGAATTCTCGAGTATGCACATGTGTGTGTTCATGCACGTGTGTGAGTTGATGACATTGGAATCTGAATCAGCGGACTTTTTGTGTAAATTATTTCTGTGAGTTACATTCATATTGATTCTCCCTCATCAATCTTGGAATAATTCCCCATAGTATTTAAGAAAAGTATACCTAGATTCTTAATACTTGATTGCTCTAGCATGTGGTGACCCTTGTTTTAATAGACTCAAATATGCACTACATGATTTTTATGTCTCTATTGTCTTTCACGGTATTTTTGGATTCCCTACTAAAACCGAGTGCTTCTAAAATAGATCATCAGGAATCACGGGCCTGGTTTAATCTGTCATCACAGCATCAACACTCTTTATAGCAAAAAGTTTAGGAACTCAGTTTTCCTTGCTTTTGAGCAACCCATTGGCTCCAGGAAAGAAAGGCAGGCAAGCTTAAGCCCCGAGGTCACATATTTCTGAGAAAGAAATGCAGGTTTATCAGATAAACTAAAATCAGAGAAAGTTAAAATTATTTATAAAGAAATACATCTTGGAAAGTTTCTGTAAGAATAACACAGAGCTCTGTCATCAACAAGGTGTAAGTCATTCATAATTAGGATTCTGTGAGAGATGACTCATGTCTCTTGGATAAATGAACATAAAAGCAATTAGCAGGATGTGAGTTATTTGGTTTCTAAATGGTCTGACAGTTATGACAATCAAATTTAGATTTTTATCTACCCGATGCTGGTTCAATGTATTCAGCATTAAATTAACTCTTTTTTTTCTCTTAGACTCAGTGAAAAACTTTTTAAAACAAACAAAAGTACATAGGATTTCACTTCCTGTTTTAGGAAAAAGAACATGACAAAATGATGTGATTCCGAGAAGAAGCCACCAAATTGGATGTGTCATTCCAGTCAGCATGCCCAGTCCAATATAATGTGAAACCTCAAGTCTCATGATGGACAGCCAAGCACCTGCTGTGTGCATACCATGCACATAAAAAATCGAGAGAGCGGGCAAACTTAATTGTTCTGAATTCTGCAAAGGACACTTCACATACTCAAGGTTGTCTCATTTCCTTGCTCAAGTGAAATTTATAACCTAAGATGAACACATTGACACAGGAATACAGATCTGAGGACCATGAAGAGATTAAGAAATTAATCATATCCTGGTGATTTATTTCTTGGGTTTATCTGAGTGTTTACATAACAGCATAGGAGGCGGATAGACTACTGCTTAAAAATAGTCTTGGAAATATGACTGAGAAAGGTCCAAATACTGGCCTTATAAATTTCTAGCTGGATAACCTCAGTTAAGGTTAACCTAATTAAGTTGGGTTAACTTAATACTTCCCTCCCATGCCTCACTTTCCTACCAGTTAGGGTTATTGTGAGGATTAAAAGCAGCAATGCGTACTAGATTACAAACTTCTTGAAAAGAACATCTATGTTCAACAGTATTATTCACTGTTGAATCTGTACATAGCATAGTATCTAGAGCATAGCAGATGCTCAATAAATGTTAGGTGAATAATTATATAAAATGTTTACCATAGTCCCTGGTACAAAGTAAGTAAATATGATGATAGTGATAATGGTCACATTTAAGAATCCCTTTAATGGTTTCCCATTATTAGAATACTTTCAATAACTTCCAATTTTTTTAGGCCATATATGATTTGACTCATTTCTATCTTTCCAATCTCATCTTGAATTAATCTTTTACTCTTTTTTCTATTTCCAACTCCACTGCTCTTCTTCACTGTCTTAAATAAGCCAAAAACTGTTTTCCTACCTTGGGAATTTTACACACACTTTTTTCATTGTGTTCTTGCCTTTTCCCCTTCTGTGTCAAGTTCTTCCCAACTCTTGCCACTACTGATCAAGAGCTATGCCAGGCCCACCACCAGATGCTTTGTTGTGAAAGTACAAAAGCAATGGCCATAAAGGACCACAAACCTCCCACGGATGTTTGCACCAGCCTACTTTGTGGTCCACAGCAGCAGGTGGGCATGCCTCCTAAAAACTCAATTGGTTCACTCATGCCAGGGGTATTCAGTGACATTTTTTCTGGTCTTTTGCAGACCTTTATTCCTCAGCTTCTTCCACAACGTATAAGGTGTAATTACTATAATAAATTTTTATCTGTAATATCAAAGTTGTTCTGCTTCCCTAATTACACATTAAATGCTGAAGTCATTGGTTATGAAAACTTTAAGGTTCCAGGGCAACAGAACTCTAAAGATGAGTATCTAGAATTGGTTCTCTGATCTTACTGGATTTAAAGGCATCAGTGTTCGCGAAGGCCCGCGGCAGGTGTTGATGCGATGTGATTTCTGTCCAGTGTTCTAAATGTCAAAGTGAAGAAATTCAATGAAACGTGGGTAAACAGTGGGAGTAACTGACTCTCTTAAGAGAGCCAAATGCCTCATCGTCTAATTAGTGACGTGTATGAATGGATGAACAAGATTCCCACTATCCCTACCTACTATCCAGTGAAACCACAGCCAAGGGAATGGGTTTGGCAGAATCAGTGGGAAAGACGACCCTGTTGAGCTTGACTCTAGTCTGGCACAGTGAAGAGACATGAGAGGTGTAGAATAAGTGGGAGGACCCCGGCGCCCCTCCATCCCCATGAGGGGGTGGGGTGGGGTCCGTGGGCCTTGCCATTTAGAATGGATGGAGAGATGCAGAGCTTCCAGGACCAGCAGAAACTGAAAGAATATGTGACCACTAAGCCGGCCCTGCAAGAAATATTAAGGGGGTTCTATAAAAAGAGAAAGATGCCAAGAGTGATATAGAACAGAAATTTACAGAGACAATCTATAGAAACAAGGACTTCACAGGCAACATGATGACAATAAATTCATATCTTTCAATAATCACTCTCAACGTGAATGGCCTAAATGCTCCCATAAAATGGCACAGGGTTGCAGACTGGATAAAAAGACAGGACCCATCCATATGCTGTCTACAAGAGACTCATTTTGAACCTAAAGATACATCCAAACTGAAGGTGAAGGAATGGAGATCCATCTTCCATGCCAACGGACCTCAAAAGAAAGCTGGGGTAGCAATTCTCATATCAGAAAAATTAGATTTTAAACTAAAGACTGTAGTTAGAGACACAGAAGGACACTATATCATTCTTAAAGGGTCTATCCAACAAGAAGATCTAACAATTGTAAATATCTATGCTCCCAACATGGGAGCACCCAACTACACAAGCCAACTGTTAACCAAAATAAAGAGTCATATTGATAATATGTTAATTGTAGGAGACCTCAATACTTCACTCTCAGCAATAGACAGATCATCTAAGCAGAAAATCAACAAAGAAACAAGAGCTTTGAATGACACACTGGACCAGATGGACCTCATAGATATATAGAGAACATTCCACCCTAAAAAAACAGAAAACTCATTCTTCTTGAGCGCACATGGAACTTTCTCCAGAATAGACCACATACTGGGTCACAAATCAGGTTTCAACCAACACCAAAAGATTGAGATTATTCCCTGCATTTTCTCAGACCATAATGTTTTAAAACTGGAACTCAATCACAAGAAAAAATTTGGAAGAAATTCAAACACTTGGAAGCCAAAGACCACTCTGCTTAAGAATGTTTGGGTCAACCAGAAAATCAAAGAAGAACTTAAACAATTCATGGAAACCAATGAGAATGAAAACACATTGATCCAAAACCTATGGGATACTGCAAAGGCGGTCCTACGGGGGAAATACATAGCCATCCAAGCCTCACTCAAAAAAATAGAAAAATGCCAAATTTATCAACTATCTTTACAACTTAAAGAACTGGAGAAAAAACAACAAATGATGCCTAAGTCACGCATTAGAAGAGAAATAATTAAGATTAGAGCAGAGATCAATGAATTAGAAACCAGAAATACAGTAGAGCAGATCAATGAAACTAGAAACTGGTTCTTTGAAAGAATTAATAAGATCAATAAACCACGGGCCAGACTTATCCAAAAGAAAAGAGAAAGGACCCAAATTAATAAAATTATGAATGAAAGGGGAGAGATCACGACTAACACCAAGGAAATAGAAAAAATTATTAGAAATTATTATCAACAACTATATGCCAATAAATTAAGCAACCTGGAAGAAATGGATGCCTTCCTGGAAACCTATAAACTACCAAGACTGAAACAGGAAGAAATAGACAACCTGAATAGACCAATAACCAGTAATGAGATTGAAGCAGTGATCAAAAACCTCCCCAAAAATAGGAGTCCAGAGCCTGATGGATTCCATGAGGAATTCCACCAAACATTCAAAGAAGAAATAATACCTATTCTCCTGAAGCTGTTTCAAAAAACAGAAACAGAAGGAAAGCTTCCAGACTCATTCTATGAGGCCAGCATTACCTTAATCCCCAAACCAGGCAAAGAGCCCATCAAAAAGGAGAATTTCAGACCAATATCCCTGATTAATATGGATTACAAAATCCTCAACAAAATCCTAGCTAATAGGATCCAACAATACATTAAAAGGATCATCCACCATGACCAAGTGGGATCTATCCCTGGGATGCAAGGGTGGTTCAACATACGCAAATCAATCAGTGTGATAGAACACATTAATAAGAGGAGAGAGAAGAATCATATGGTCCTCTCAATTGATGCAGAAAAAGCATTTGACAAAATACAGCATCCTTTCCTGATTAAAACTCTTCAGAGTATAGGAATAGAAGGAACAGTCCTCAAGTTCATAAAATCCATCTATGAAAAACCCACAGCGAATATCATCATTAATGGGGAAAAGCTGAGAGCCTTTCCCTTAAGATCAGGAACACATCAAGGATGCCCACTCTCGCCACTATTGTTCAACATAGTACTAGAAGTCCTAACAACAGCAATCAGACAACAAAAAGAAATAAAAGGTATTCAAATTGGCAAAGAAGAAGTCAAACTCTCTCTTCACAGATGACATAATACTTTATGTGGAAAACCCAAAAGACTCCACCCCCAAACTACTAGAACTCATGCAGCAATTCAGTAATATGGCAGGATACAAAATCAATGCACAGAAATCAGTTGCTTTCTTATACACTAACAATGTAACTGTAGAAAGAGAAATTAGAGAATCTATTCCACTTACAATAGCACCAAAAACCATAAGATACCTTGGAACAAACCTAACCAAAAAGGTAAAGGATCTATACTTTAGGAACTACAGAAAACTCATGAAAGAAATTGAAGAAGACACAAAAAGATGGAAAAGCATTCCATATTCATGGATCGGAAGAATAAGCATTGTTAAAATGTCTATGCTCCCCAGAGCAATCTATACCTTCAATGCCATCCCGATCAAAATTCCAATGACATTTTTCAAAATGCTGGAACAAACAATCCTAAAATTTGTATGGAATCAGAAAAGACCCCAAATTGCCAAAGAAATGTTGAAAAAGAAAAACAAAGCTGGGGGCATCACGTTGCCTCATTTCAAGCTATATTACAAAGCCGTGATCACCAAGACAGCATGGTACTGGCACAAAAACAGACATATAGACCAATGGAACAGAATAGAGAGCTCAGATAGGGACCCTCAACTCTATGGTCAAATAATCTTTGACAAAGCAGGAAAAAATATGCAATGGAAAAAAGACAGTCTCTTCAATAAATGGTGCTGGGAAAATTGGACAGCCACATGCAGAAGAATGAAACTCGACTATTCTCTAACACCATACACAAAGATAAACTCAAAATGGATGATAGACCTCAATGTGAGACAGGAATCCATCAAAATCCTAGAAGAGAACATAGGCAGTAACCTCTTCGACATCAGCCACAGCAACTTCTTTCAAGACACGTCCCCAAAGGCAAGGGAAACAAAAGGGAAAATGAACTTTTGGGACTTCATCAAGATAAAAAGCTTCTGCACAGCAAAGGAAACAGTCAACAAAACAAAGAGGCAACCAAAGAATGGGAGAAGAGTTTTGCAAATGACACTACAGATAAAGGGCTGGTATCCAAGATCTATAAAGAACTTCTCAAACTCAACACCCAAAAAACAAATAATCAAGTCAAAGAACGGGCAGAAGACATGAACAGACACTTCTCCAAAGAAGACATACAAATGGCTAACAGACACATGAAAAAATGTTCATCATCATTAGCCATCAGGGAAATTCAAATCAAAACCACACTGAGATGCTACCTTATACCAGTTAGAATGACAAAAATTGACAAGGCAAGAAACAACAAATGTTGGAGAGGTTGTGGAGAAAGGGGGACCCTCTTACACTGTTGGTGGGAATGCAAGTAGGTACAGCCACTTTGGAAAACAGTGTGGAGGTGCCTCAAAAAATTAAAAATAGAGCTACCCTATGACCCGGCAATTGCACTACTGGGTATTTACCCCAAAGACACAGATGTAGTGAAAAGAAGGGCCATATGCATCCCAGTGTTCATAGCAGCAATGTCCGCAATAGCCAAACTGTGGAAAGAGCTGAGATGCCCTTCAACAGATGAATGGATAAAGAAGATGTGGTCTATATATACAGTGGAATATTACTCAACCATCAGAAAGGATGAATACCCAACTTTTGCATCAACATGGATGGGACTGGAGGAGATTATGCTAAGTGAAGTAAGTCAAGCAGAGAAAGTCAATTACCGTATGGTTTCACTTATTTGTGGAACATAAGGAATAGCATGGAGGATATTAGGAGAAGGAAGGGGAAAATGAAGGGGGGGAAATTGGAGGGGGAGATGAACCATGAGAGCCTATGGACTCCGAGAAACAAACTGACGGTTTTAGAGGGGAGGGGAGTGGGGAGATGGGTTAGCCTGGTGATGGGTATTAAGGAGGGCATGTACTGCATGGAGCACTGGGTGTTATACACAAACAATGAATCATGGAACACTACATCAAAAACTAATGATGTGCTGTATGGTAACTAACATAGCATAATAAAATAAAATTAAAACAAATAAATAAAGGCATCAGTGTTACTGTGGGCTTTTACTAAAAGGAATGACAGTAATCCATTGACAAACAGTTATTTAAATGTTCACTTTTGACATCTATAGTCAAGTGGCTATAGGAGGCAAGGCTTTATGGTGATCAAGTTTCTGCTATGGAATATGTTAGTGAAAATGAGGTACATAATGGGATAGAGTGCTTGCTCTTAAGTGCAGTGCAAAACTTGGAAAAAGAAAATGATGTGGTTGAAATTTTAAGTTCCCAGCTAAGCAAATTGGATTAGGGTAGAAGGAAATACTATTGAATCAAGCTGAATTTGTTGCTAAGAGCGTACTGTGTAAGAAATTCTGGGTTCATGGTTATACCTTGAACAGTGAAGATGGAGTCTAACAATTGGGTTAATTGGTTGACTGAAAACTAGACCCAAAGTTAACTTACACTAAATAAAATTGTAATACTAGAGCTTTCTTTGTGAACTGTAGAGAAAGATACTAAACGCTTAGGAAGATTGGAAAGCTAAAATGAATTTATTATATAAGACCTCCTCATACACCCCTTAACTTGGGAAGGTACAGAGGACACTCCCTCTATCAAGGTTGTCCAAGGCTGCAATTATACTCATGAGAAGAGCTCTGGAATCCATGAAGAGCTCTGTGTTGGATATTCTCTATAGGCCAGGAATGATAAGGGAATTCTCGCAATAAAACTGAACTTCTGGAATTCGGTGGAGATAATGGGAGTTCCTAGATGGCAACAGGTAAGTGGCAACATAATCATCAAAGACAGTGTGGATATGATGATCATAATGGGTAGCAGAGCTAGGGTAGTAATTACGATGACTTAACCAACAGAGGTCTTTGGCATTGACTAGATGATGATAATGTTCCTAGGACTGAAATCAATTGGAAGTTTACTAAAGTCTTACTTAATAAAGTGGAAAAGCTCTAAATATTGTGACCAAAAGTCTGACTTGAGTCACCACAAGAGGGAAGAATGATTAACCCTTCAGCCAATTCCCAGATTTGAGCTGATTAAGACTCATTATCTTGAACAAAGGGAGGATTAGATCCCCTAAAGGAAGAACCACTGCTATACAGCCAAAATTTATAGGATGTTCAGCCTCCTAGCCTTCCCTAAAGGGAACTAAGGATACTTACTTGTATGAATATTCACTGGAGAAGGGTAAATAATCAGATTGTTTGGGGATTACTAGACACTGTCTCTGAAATGACATTAATTCCAGGAAACCCAATGTTCTATCACTCAGAATAGGGATTTAGGGAAGTCAGGTAATTGATAGAGTATTGGCTTGGGCTCACAGTGTCCCTAGTGCAATGAGCCCAGCATTTTAACCCATTTACTGAGAAACCTAAAAAGCTTCTCTCAAATGCTCCCTGTGAGGTTTCCTCCCAGGTTCAGAATATATAGTCAGAATGGATATACTCAGCAACCTTTGGAATCCTTATATTGGCTATGAAGGCAAGAAAGGCCATGTGGAAGCCATTGCAACTGGCTCTGTATAAAAAGATAGTAAACCAAAAGCAATATTGCATTCTTGGAGAGATTGCAGAGATTAGTGACACCACCAGGTACTTGAAAGATGCAGAGGTGGTGATTCCTACCATATCCCCATTCAACTTGTCTTATGCAGAAGACAGATATATCTGGAGGAATCAGTGGATTATAACAAATTTAATTAGCTGGTGACCCCAATGGTAGCTGCTGTTGGAGCAAGCATTCACATCCCCTGGCACCTATATATAGATATCAATCAGGCAAATGCTATATTCTCTGAAGATACATTTTGCTACCATCAGAATGAAGCAGTTTGCATTCAATGGGCATAGCCAACAATACACTGTTACCGTCCTATCTTAGGGCTGTATCAACTCTATAATTCTTGTTCATAACTTCACCGTCAGACTTTGATTAGCTTTCAATTCTAGGAGATATAATACTATTCATTACATTGAGAATATCACACTGTTAGGACCTGGAAAGTATGAAGTACTTAAGATGCTTTGCATGAGCTATTTATGACCCCTTGGTAAGACACATGTGTGCCAGAACATGGGAAATCCTACAAAAATTCAAAACCCTGCCATCTTGGAGAAATTTCTAGGGATCCGTTGGTCTGGAGCATATCCATATATCCATCTCAAGGTGAAGGACAGTTGCTATATTTAGCATCTCCTACCAATAAGAAAGAGGTACAATATCTGGTAGGCCTATTTGGGTATGTTACTTTAACCCATTTAGTAAGAAACCTGAAAGGTTGCCAGTTTTGAATGGGGTGCAGAACAAAAGAAGTATTTGCCATGTGTCCAGGATACTGTGTGAGCTGTTCTGTGACTTGGTCTATCTGACCAGCAGATCCAGTGGTGTCTGAAATGTCTGTGGCAGGTATGGTCTTTAGTAAGCCTGTATAGATGTATCATAGTGCAGACCTTTAGGATTTTGGAAGAAAGGTGTACCACCCTCTGTAGATAGATATTCTTTTGAGAAACAACTTCTAGTTTGATTTGAGCCTTAGTAGAGACTGGACATTTGAGCCACTTAGAGGACCAAGAGCCACTAAGTCACCATATAAACTAAACTGTGTGTTTTGTGACTCAGCCAGCAAGCACTCACTTGAGTGTGTACAGTAGCACACATCATGATATAGAGGTGATATATACAATATAAGCCTCAAGTAGGTCCTGACTGAATAAATTGCATGAGTAAGTGGTAGATGCCCATGGCCCCTACACTGGCTACATTGCCTTTCCTCTCAATTTACACCTATGATCTCATGTGGAGTTCCCTATGACCAGTTGACAAAGAAAGAAAAGTGAAGACCAGTTTACAGATGGTTCTATACAATATACTAGAATTCTCTGAAAATGGATAGCTGGAGCACTACTGCCTTGTCTGGGATGAACTGTGAAGGACAGTAGAGAAGAGAAATCCTCCCAGTGGGCTGAGCACTGACCAGTGTTCCTGGTTGTTAATTTTGCCTAGAAGGAGAGATAGCCAGAGATGTGGATCAACATTGCTTCATGAATAGAGGCCAATATTTTAGTTGAATGGTCATGGATTTGGAAGGAATACAATGCAAGAACTTTGAAAACTGGAGATTAGGAGGACTGGGAAAAGTATATGTGGATAGACTTCTCTGAATGGGCACAAGGTGTGAAGATATTTATGTCAAATGAGAATGCTCACCAATGAGCAGCGTTCCAGAGGACGGTGGACAAAATGACTTGTTCTGTAAATATCAGTCAGCCTCTTTCCAGCCATCTCTATCCTTGCCCAGTGGGCTCATGAACAAAGTGACCACAGCAGCAGGATGAATGCTATGCATGGACTCAGCAACATGAACTTCCATTCACCAAGGCTAATCTGGCTGTTGTCACTGCTAAATGTCCAGCCAGCCAAGAGCAGAAACCAATATTGAGCTTTGACATGGCATCATTCCTCAGAGAAATCATCCAGTCACATGGTAGCAGGTAGATTACACTGGATTACTTCCATTATGGAATGGAATATCCACTTCTCTAGATATGGATTTACCTTTCCTGTCTCCAGTACTTCAGCTAAAACCACCATCCATGTACTTACAGGATGCATAAATTATAACCATGACATTTCACACAGCATTGCTTCTTACCAAAAACCTCGTTTTATACTAAATGAAGTGCAGCAATGGGTTCATGCCTTACCATGTTCCCAATCACCCTGAAGCAGCTGACTTGATAGAATGGTAGAGAGGTCTTTTGATGGCTCAGCTATACCACCAGCTAATGGCACACCGTGAGGCTATGGAAATGTCTTTCAAGGTGTAGTATATATTCTAAATCACTGAAAAATATTGCTACTTCTCCCATAGCCAGGATTCTTGGCTTTGGGAACTAAGGGGTAGAAAGGGAAATAGCTCCTCTCACTCTTACTCTAATGATTCACTAGCAGAATTTTTGCTCCATCTCCACAACCTTGGGGTTTGTTGGTCTAGAGATCTTTGTTCCCAAGGGAGAAATGCTTTCACTAGGGAATGGAGAAATGTTTTCATTACATTAGAAGTTGAACATGTCATTTTTCTATCTTGGAATTTTCATGTCAGTGAACAAAAAAGCAAAAAAATCTGGTTTTTCTCTCCTGGCTGGAGGGACTGATCATGACTATCAAGGGAAAGTGGGCTGTGGCTACACAAGGTGGGTAAGGAGAATGTCTGGAATTCAGGAGATCCCTTGTGGAGTCCTTTAGCACTTCCATTCTATGATAAAAAATTAATGAAAAAATATAGCAACCCATAATACAAACAAGACTGCTCATAGCCCAGACCCACCTCCCCTCTCATTTCCCTACCAAATAAGATATGTTAATATGATTTAACACTATATATCAGTTTATCAATTTAAAGCACAAGATATCAAAACCAAAAGACAGCTGACAGAATGGGAGAAGATATTTATAAATGACATATCAGATAAAGGGCTAGTATCCAAAATCTATAAAGAACTTATCAAACTCAACACCCAAAGAACGAATAATCCAGTCAAGAAATGGGCAGAAGACATGAACAGACACTTCTGCAAAGAAGACATCCAAATGGCCAACAGACACATGAAAAAGTGCTCAATATCACTTGGCATCAGGGAAATACAAATCAAAACCACAATGAGATACCACCTCACACCAGTCAGAATGGCTAAAATTAACGTCAGGAAACGATAGATGTTGGCGAGGATGCAGAGAAAGGGGAACCCTCCTACACTGTTGGTGGGAATGCAAGCTGGGGCAGCCACTCTGGAAAACAGTATAGAGGTTCCTCAGAAAGTTGAAAATAGAGCTAACCTATGCCTAGCAATTGCACTACTGGGTATTTACCCCAAAGATACAAATGTAGTGATCTGAAGGGGCACCTGCACCCCAATGTTTATAGCAGCAATGTCCACAATAGCCAACTATGGAAAGAGCCCAGATTTCCATCGACCAATGAATGGATAAAAATGTGGAGTACTACGCAGCCATCAAAAATGAAATCTTGACATTGGCAACAATGTGGATAGAACTAGAGGGTATTATGCTAAGCAAAAAAAGTTATCATATGATCTCACTGATATGTGGAATTTAAGAAACAAGGCAGAGGATCATAGGGGAAGAGAGGAAAAAATGAAACAAGACAAAACCAGAGAAGGAGACAAACCATAAGAGACTCTTAACTATAGGACACAAACTGAGGGATGCTGGAGGGGAGGGGGTTGGGGGGATGGGGTGGTTGGATGATGGACATTGGGGAGGGTGTGTGTTGTGGTGAGTGATGTGTACTGTGTAAGACTGATGAATTACAGACCTGTACCCTTGAAACAAATAATACATTATATGTTAATAATAAAAAATAAATAAAATTTAAAAAAATTAAAAAAGTATCTTTTCTATATTTCTCAGATTAAGATTGGTTACTAGATAGACATTTTGTGTGAAATTTGGTTGGCAGCAGTGAAGCAGCTATTATACTCCTTAGGTCATTGCTTAAATGCAAAAAAGAACAGATGCAGAGATGCTAGGAGGTTCCAGGTTGTCCTTACCTTGCCCCACTCAGATTCTCTTTCTTCTTCCCAAATGCCTATTTTATTCCTAGGCACAGATTTAAGAATAGGGTAAACTCCTCTAGGACAAGATCTAGGTGTTATTCATTGTTAGATCACAGGGCTAGGCAGTTAGTAAATGTTTGTTGATTTTTTTTTAATTATTTTTGTATTTTTCCTTTCTATTGTCTACTAATGTGCTAAAAGTGCAATTAATTTGGGGCTGGAAAGAATCAGAGATTTTAATTCTCTTATTTTACAGATAAGCAGAGATTTAGTACTTACTCATATTTAAACAATTAGTTTATGGAAGAAAAAAATAATAGAATTCAAGCCTCTTGGCTCCTAGCCCCCTGCCTTGTCTTCTTTAGTATATATGGCTTCATTGCAATGAAAATAACTTGCCTTTGTAAAGTAATTTATACACTGAAACATGTCACATATGTTATCTTAAGTAATCTTTTCAATAACTCTCTGAGGTAATCAGGGTGATTATTTCATTTTTTAAATAAAGTAGAGAAAAAATAAATCAGGTTACTTGTCCAAAGTATATATTTTTATATATGAATAAAACAATTTTTCCATTTATGCTTTTTAAAAGATATTATAAAAACTAATTTTGATTTGTCTTGCACATGGCTGAATTTGTAAAATGTATGAATTAATGCATCTGTGAAGAATAGATTAAGAATCACTTATTTCACTATTTTCATGATGAATATGTATTTTCACAGAATCCATCTAACTCTAGTGGCCAGTGTAGATGGTGAAAGGATTATTACTGTGAAAGACTTGATATGGGCAAGAAAAAGATTACCGAGTGTCCTTTCAGTAGAATACTGAGAGTTATCTTGCAGGCTCTCTGGAAATTGTCTGATTCTAAGGAAGTGTGAACATTTGATGGTCTTTTGTCGGTCTATGCAACAGTTTTGTAGAGATGGGCATTAGCTTGTGGAAGGCTGATGATGATGCAGATGTTTCATGGCCATGTTGAAGCAAAAGAGTCCTGTTCATTGCTACAAAGCAAATGGATTTTGTCTAGTAGAGAATTTAAGTCTCATATCAGCACATAGGTTATATGAGGGCAGGGAATCTTGATCAATGGTGCCATCAGATGATCAAATGGGGAAGAGAAAACCCAAGCTGTTTTCCTAAAATATGTGGAATGAATGTTAGACAGCCAAAAGCAACCACACAAAACCAAGAAATATCCAACACAGCTGCCTAAAAACGTACAGCATAGCTATGGTTCAAAAACAATATAATGAAATTAAAATACAATTGACAGGAAGAAAATATTTTCAACATACACCTTATACACACACAGATATATACAATCCATAATTTATAAAGAGGCCCTTCAAATAAGAAACAAAAATCATCCACAACAACCAAAAAGTAGAAAAGGTAGCAAAGGATACAAAGAAGAAAAAATATAGAAATAAGAATCCTGTGATGGAAGACTTAATGTCACTACCAATCAGGTGGATGCAAATTAAATGACAATTTTTTTTGCCATTAGATTACAAACATTAAAAAGGATGACATCCTCACTTTCATTGCAGCATTATTCACAATAGCCAAGGTATGAAAGCAACCTAAATGTCCATCAACAAATAAATGCATAAAGAAAATGTAACATAATATGTATATGTTACACACACATATATACACACACAATGTAAATACATATATATATATATATATACACACACACAAAATGGAATATTAAATAAGACAAGACAAATACTGCATGGTATTACTGATATGTGGAATTTAAAAAAAAAAAAAGTTGAACCCAAAAACAGAGAGTTAAAAAGTGGTTGCCAGGACTGGAAAACGGGGAAAATAGGGAGAGGCTGAATAAAAGGGTACAAACCTTCAGTTATAAGATTAATAAGGTCTGAGGATCTCATTATAACATGGAGACTATATTTTTCTGTATCATATATTTGAAATTTGCTTAAATGTTCTCACCAAAAAAAAAAAAAGAGGTAAATATGTGATGTGATGGATGTGTTATTTAACTAGATGGGGGGATCCTTTCATAGTGCATATGTATATCAAATCATCACATCATACACTTTAAATATCTTACACATTTATTTGTCCCTTATACCTCAATAAAGCTGGGGAAAAAAAGGATGATAGTCACATGCAAGAGGCAGTATAAAGTGGTACATACTTTTGGGAGGGCAATTTTAGTATTCAATATGTACAAAAATATTGATGTGCAGTTTTAAACTTAGACATCTATTGTGCAGTAATTCTTATGTATGTGCACAAAAAATATGAACAAAAAGATATTTGTTATGGGACTGTTTATAATATCAAGAAATTGTAAAATAAAATTAACACATAAAATGAACTTTTGGAGTAATCTGCACCAAAGAGTGTTTACCTGTTCATGAAGCTTACCAGTGTTTACCTGTGGTGAAGAAAGTAGTCCAGGTAAGACAACTATGTTTTTCTCACATTCTTTTCCATTGTTTGAATTTATTACCAAAAAATCAGGTATATATTTATGACTTCTATAATATATAAATTTAAAAAGGGGAAAATAAAACTGACTGTTCCAAGCCCAAATCTTACACAAAGAAAATTTTCAATTCTACTCATAATACTTAACCGATATGATTATTTCCATGTTTTTCCGTTTGGGGGAAAGAAAAGAGCAGAAAAACTCAGAAGGAGTTATTTCTTACTAAAGTGTTAGTTCTGGAGCTTTTTAAAAATTTTGAAGTAGGGACACTCTTATACCCAAATTGCCATTATTTTTTAGGTTGAAAAGAGCTGGGTAACTCTGGGCAAGTGGCTTAAATACAAAAACCTATGTTAAGAGGTGCTGTTTCTCTACTGGAGACTCTTGTATGGGACAGCTAACAAAACCAACAGCTTCCTCAAATGTTTCATTTTTAAAAATGGCTACATGAAAATGATAGGCAGTGTGATATAAGGAAAGGAGTTTTGAGAGACCTGAGCCCTGCTCCTGCCCCCATGTTCCCCTAGCTACATGACCTTGTGAAATACACTTAGCCTTAGAGTCTCTGGTCCTTCATCTAGGCAGTGATGTTAATAACCACTCTCCCTTCTTCACAGGGTTGTCCTTTGTACTTAATGAGATTTCACATGGGAAGGCATTTCATAAACTGCATAAAAATGAAAGATGATACCATATCGGGTCCTTAAAGATCTTATTTATTTATTTTTGAGAGAGAGAGCAAAAGAGCACACCAGCAGGGTGGGAGGAGAGGCAGAGGGAGAAGCAGACTCCCCGCTGAGCAGGGAGCCCTACGTGGGACTCGATCCCAGAACTCTGGTATCATGACCTGGGCCAAAGGCAGACACGTAACCGACTGAGCCACCCAGGCACCCTGGGTCCTGTTTTATATATTTTCTTCTCACCCAGTACTTTCCTCTCTTAGACCTTAATCCAACTCAAAAATAATGAACTGAGGTATATTTGTACAATGTTTGGTGTCTGCCTCAATCTCTGGGTTATAGACTTTAGGATAGCAGAGAACACATCTTCCTTTCTTCCTTCCTTCATTCCTTCCTTCTTTCCCTCCTTCCATTCCTCCCTCCCAAATCTCTTTCCTTCCTCCCACCCTTCCTCCCTCCTTTCCTTTCCCTCCCTTCCTTTCCTTCCTCCCTCCCTCCCTTCCTTCCTCCCTCCCTCCCTCCCTCCCTCCCTCCCTCCCTTCCTTCCTTCCTTCCTTCCTCCCTTCCATGTGTTGTCTATTATCTAGCAAAGTACCTGACACTTAGTATTGGTTCAAAAAATAGTTGACTAAGTGAATGAATGAATGAATGAATAAAATCAGGTTACTTTTACCTCTGTGTACCCTCATGCTTTTCTAGTAATGTACGAGTTAACTGAAATAGGTGAAAGAGTTTGTTTAGGAAAACAAAAATCATCATATTCCCTAGATTTCAGAGCAATAATTTCTTAGGGAGAGGGCGCAGAGAACACTTCCCTCACCCCCACTCAGCTCAGAGAAATTTCACTAGGGCGTTAAGACCATAATCCACCAAAGCCACCATACTTCTGCTGTGCAGTAAAACACTTACAGGATTAGCTCAGTCCTGTAGCCTAATGGATTTCTGAAGAGTTAGGAGCACCTACTTCAGAATTTTTTATTTAGGTTTGGCCAGAGAATTTAGAAAAGCTCTTGACTTTAAAGGGACAGAACACCAAGCAAAAAGCCTCTTTTGAAGCACAGACATCATTGTTCTTTTACTGTAACAACAAATACTTAAGTACCAATAGGAGAATGAGACAAGTTGCACTAACAACCAAATCAAACCAAACCAAAACCGAAAAGGTTTTTCTTACCCTTGCTTCATGTTGATAGAATAGAATTTGTGGTGAACTTACCTATGCTGTACTCATGACTGTACTTGGCATGTTTGAAAAGTAGTTTGATCCTCAGTTAATTATTTCTCCAACAGCCTTTCATTACCTTTCTTTGACTTTATAAGCATCTTTCTTTATACTTCGTTAAGGATATATAGGCAATCTAAAATTAAATAATAAAGAGGCTATGAACCAAGTTCTAGCTCCAGGTGGTAAAATCTTAAAACACTTAATTTTTTTCTTTTTTTAACAAAGGGGAAATAATGACTTCTTGAGTTCTAAGAGATAGTGAAGGCATCTTGAGATGTATTCCAAGCTTAAAGGCTCACTCAAAATGTATTTACTTCTCTTGCAAAAAAGTAAACAAATCTGATTTTTCTTCACTTGGATATTCCATAAGTCTGGTGATAGGAAGAAAGTTAATTTGGAAGACAGTTAGAATTAAATGTGAGAGTGCCAGAGAGAGAAAACAGGAGGGAGTGTAACTGCCTTTACCTTGATTCCCTGCTTCCTCCTCCCTCATCTTTGGGTATGGAATTCATGCAGATTTAATCAGCCCTATCTGCGGTTTTTATTCATTCTGTCAACAGATGGTGCCTCACTATATGATGGGTCTGTGTGTAGCTCTTCTCTCTGGCAATCAGGGAGCTGTGGTCTTAACTAGAACTCAGTTAAGAGCATGACAGAGCTACTAAGTAGAAGGTGGGCTTTCATTTCCCGTCAGCCTGTCTATATTTATGCCTCTGCTTGCAATGTAGTGTTGTATTTTTCTCAGTCCTCTAAGGCAGTTAGTTACCTTTTATTTTGTCTCAGTCATCATTACATATTACGCTGTGATAAAAAATAGTTTAACAATTTTGGTTTCTTTTTTCAAATTGTAATGTGTCTTCTCTGATTTTTTGCACCCTGCTAATTTATGGTTTAATAGGAAATGCAAAAGTGAAACTTATGCCATATTAGATGTGTTATGGGAATTCTGATAATCTCTACCTCTGTAGATATTAAGGATAAATATGGGAAAATGAAACTTGCATAAAATAATGACATATCAGAGTTTATTAGAACTGGCAATACTTTCTTTAAGAAGTCACTATACCAGTAATTTTTGTTGCTCTCATAGAATATAGGGTACACTCCTTAGGGGAAATATAAGTACAATATATTAAAATTAAACAAAACAAACCAATATTTATTTTGTAAAGTAAATTGCAAAGGGAATATTCCAAACCAAATAAATTGTGGGATTTTGATGTAAGATCTCTCTTAACACACATAAGAAAAAAAATACTACATAAAGGGACACTTTGGCCTCTGAACTATGGTAGTCTAATATTCTGATGATTTTGTCAAAGCTATATGAGTATTCTTATTTCAGATATTATGCTCCATAGTCTCTTAAGCATATACACTTGTAATAAGTAAGCCATCTGTCCCCATCTTATTTTTCATCCAAAAGCCTCCTGATGAACCCTTTTCCTTTACTGCTTTACATCTTCTCTTGTTCTCTTCCTTTTTTAAGCAAAGATCCTGTATACCTGCTAAAGCACAGTTCTTGAATTTCTACTTATCATAACTGATTTATCTGACTACACAGTTTTTTTTTCCCTTTGCCTTTCATAATCATAAAATATTCTTTTAAAAGTTTATGACAATAGCTTAGGTTGTGTTAGAACTTCCCTGTCTTAACACAGATTAATGTACATTAAGAGCTAGTAGAGGAATCATTAAATCTTCAGAGTATTTTGATAATCCATAGCTATTGTCTGTCTTTCTTCTTACATTCCAGCAGCTGGACCCTGAGTCCTCAATCTAATCCCCTTGTGAACACCTTGGTCTAGTGGCTACATTTTGATATAATTTCTGTTTATAGTAATCCAAATTTCAATAAAATCTGAATTTGCAAAAGATAGGAAATATCAGTTTGGTAGCTCTTTTTGTGAAAACTTATAACACTGGGTCCATGTAGAGAAAAATAGATATGATGCAAGAAATAGTAATTACCTCCTTTGGGAGGAGGGTGGTTCCTATGAGGAAGCATTATCTTTGAAGGTCACAATATTCTAAGATAACCTGTATAGTAGTGGTTTAGGTAGTTAAGAATGTCTCTTTAATACAGATTAAACTTTGAATATTTACTAGGTGATGATTATATTGCCAAGGTTTCATTTAACTGTGAGGTAAAAATGAATTAAAAAACTCTTTCAGGATACATTATTTTTAATCTTTCTCAATTAAATAAAAGGGAAAGAGAAAACTTGATGAAGTTGCCTATGAATTAACTTAAAAGTACCAAGAGTAAATGTGTTTGATAGTATTAAATAATGTACAAAAATCACTCATGTAGGAAAATAATTATAACAAATAATTTAACTGGGCTTAAAGGATTAAACAGTTTTATAAGCATTAATGGCATAAGTAACCTGTTGGTGATAGAGACAAAACGAAAAGATATAGAGGCCATATGTTCCATTATGAGTTACTTTCATTTTGACATATTTCTAGGATATGTGTGTATATGGTGCTCTTCCAACAGAGGAAAGAATTTTGAGAACCTTAGTGTCATTAAATAGTAGCTTTTCTTATGAGTTCATCAATGAAGGCCCACTTAGACCAAAGGAGGTCATATGAGGCGGTACCATGGGGAGAGGCACCGAAGGATTAGATATCCAAATAACTTATTACCAAATTGTCACTTGCAACTTGGCTTATCAGTGAATAAGGCAATAGTCCTATAATAAGTATAAATAAATCATCATTTTCGAACAGATAGCAGATTCCAACCCCAGTTAAATTTCACCAAACTGGATTACTGAGGAAACAAGGGATGAGTTGAGATTGCTGCTAGTATAGTTCAAGAACTAGTTTCAAGATTTCCTAGTGACTCAGACTTTATCTGGTGAATAGTTAAAAAAAAAAAAAAGGCTAGATGCTTGCTGATCTAACTTCTATTTGATCACTCCATTTTCAAAAATATGTTTCTTTTCTTGCTTTGAAGATATATCATAAGAATGAGGGTTTTTTTGCATCCAAAGATCACGTTTTTCTGGCACATTTTTAGAGGTGCTATTGCTTACATGGATATATGAATATTTCTTAAGTAAAATATGCACGCTAGAAGGTATCTTATATGTGTGCATATAAGGTTTCAAAAGTCATATTATAAACTACTGAGTTCATAATAAAAAGAGCAGAACCCTGACACATCCATTCCTATTCTATTTCCCTGTACTCTAAGGCAACTATCAGCAACATTTTTAGCTATATATTCTGGTATTTAATTCTATATTTCCAAGTAACATGCTTTATTACTATTCTTGATTTTTAAATTTTAGACACTATCTATGAACTTCCTGTTACAAAAGACAAGAATTTAGCTCTGTACACCCCTATTCTGTCACACTTGCCACCCTTCCTCCAATTCATATTTACACCTTCTTCACTTTTTCCTGTTCTTCAATTGAGATATTTCACCATTTGGAGTTAAATAAATATTCAGAGCTCATATTATCAAAATTATTATTATATAAATATAATTTAGAGATGATCAATATAGTGATAATTGCATTTTTATAGAACTTTTTATTTTTCCTGAAGTTTATATTTGCCTTTGTGTTTACTTTTCTATATACCGACCATTAATTTATCTCCTAACTTTCTAACAAAGCTAAATTCTCCACTTAACATATTGTAAAAATGAAATATCATTTTATTCTTTAATTTATACCTTTTGGACACTTGTTTTATCCAGTTACAATCTGGACTTTACATCTCTAGGCCTTCAATGACAGTAGCATCCCAAGGCTTCCCTTAAAGAACATCCTCATACATTCCTTCACCTTTTTCTTGGTTGTCACTCTCATTTTGGTGGAAAATACCATCCAATAACTTCCTGAGAATTATTCATGAGATAAATGTCTTGAGTTCATGTCTAAAAAATGCTTTTATTCTACTCTCATCCTTGATTAATAGTTGGTGTGAGTATAGATTTACAGATAGGAGATAATTTTTCCTCAAAACATTGAAGAGATTGTGCTATTACCTTCCAATTTTCAATGTTGCTGTTACTAAGTTTTATGTTCATATGTTCTGATTTTTTTTTCTGTCTCCAAAAGTTTTTAAGATTTTCTCTTTATCCATGATTTTCTGACATTACACAGGAATCCCTTAGTATAAATCTTTTCTAAATCATTTTGTGGAATCTTGAAAGTGATTTCAATCTGGGAATTGGCATTATTTAGCTCTGGGAAATTTTGTACAGTTTTAATTTATTCTCTCTCATCAAAATTCCCAGTTTTGAAACTTATGTCTCCTAGACTTCCTATACAATTGTCTCACTTTTCCCCCAACTTTATTTTCATGAAATTTGAATTTCTGCTTTTATATATATATTTCTCTCTTTTTGTTAATTAACATATAATGTGTTATTTGTTTCAGGGGTACAGGTCTGTGATTCATCAGTCTTACACAATTCACAGCACTCACCATAGCACATACCCTCCCCAATGTCCATCACCCAGCCATCCCATCCCTCCCACCCCCCTCCACTCCAGCAACCCTCAGTTTGTTTCCTGAGACTGAGTCTCTTATGGTTTGTCTCCCTGTTTTTTTCATTTTCAATATTTATTTTATGATCTCTGGTTTTGCTTTTAAAAAATTATAGGTCTTATTCTCATTTCCTGAATGTAATAGCTAATAATTTTTTCTATATGTTTTGTTTTGATTCTGTTTTATCTGTTTTTTTTTTTTTTTTTCTTTTTGTTTTGGACTTTTTTGAGACTTTTCTCAAAGGTCTAATGATCCTTTGGTATTTGTTTGTGTTAAGTTGATTCATATGAAATTGCTATTTTTGTAGGTTAGAAATGGTTGAATATTGGTAATTTCATAAGGTTTATTAAAAGTAAGCTCTGGGTGCCTGGGTGGCTCAGTCAGTTAAGTATCTTCCTTCAGCTCAGGTCATGATCCTGGGGTCCTAGGATTGAGCCCCACGTTAGGATCCCTGCTCAGTGGGGAGTCTGCTTCTTGCTCTCCCTCTGCCCTTTCCCCTGCATGTTCTCTCTCTCTCTTGCTTTCTCTCTCAAATAAATGAAATCTTTAAAAAAAAGTAAGCTCTTAAAAAGCTGAAAGCCCTACATTTAGAGTGGAGGGGGTGTTGAGAGTTTGATCATTTAGTATGTAGCTTTTATTTAATATTTTTTGTCACCTTACTTCCACCCTTAGTGTCTGATTCATTGAATACAGATCCTGTCTTGTGCAACTTTTCCAGAAAGCAAATCTCAAGTCTACTGTTGGACTAAAACTGGGTTAGTAGCCTGAGAATATAAACAAAGGAAGGAAGGAAGAGGACCAGAGATGTAACTATTTAAAAATGTCAACCAATCCTATTTTCCAGTATACCCTGTAGTTTTAGAAGGACCTGAAGTGGGAAATTCCTAAGCCTTTCCAACATTCTGCAAGGGGTATCAGCTTACTTCTTGTTCACCTTGACTGTCCCCTCCTTGTATTTTGCTAAGTCAATTACCATTCATCCATTCACTTCCCAAAATTTTGACTTCTGATGTTTTCTATACTTTCTTCTCCTGTATTATATGAGGGCATATGCCTACTTCATATCATTCATTTTGGGGAAAAAGCAGAAATAAATGAATGTACTCAATCCCCAAGGTTTAACCCAAAGTTTTAGATTAAAAATTGAGAATATTTGGTTTCACCATTTATTTTGTAAGAACACAAAATCCCAGAAAAATAGTTTGGCCACGTCATTGTAAGTTCAGTTACAGAATTAGGACTAGACTCCAAATCACTAATTCTCAGTGTTATTTCTGCTACACAATTATCTCTCATTACAGACCATTATTCTTTTCTCTTCGTTACACAAATGACCATATTTTTACTCAAGGGACTTAACTGTACTTCTTTAAATAATTCAGTAGCCACAAGACTATAGCAAATTCATTCCCTAGTTCACTATTTGTATAAAGTGTTTTACAATTATTGTCCCAATATCTGTATGCCCCACTAGTGAATGATGAAGTATTTAAATTTTCACAAGTAGTGAAAATAAAAGTAGACCGTTATTATTTTTACATATGGAATTAATATGTATAACCTAGAAAAAAAGATTTGTTCTGGGTTGGAGATGACAAGTCTTCTTTTCTTTTAAACAATTTTAAGAACAGAACAAATGAATCAAATGAATGATATGATCTTCTCATTCCCATCCCCACTTCACCATTTTATCTTTTATTATAATAATGAATTTATAGTTTATTGAAATGATACAAATGCCATAATTTGAAATCAATCAATACAGAAAAGTATAAAGAAAAAGAGCAACAAGTCATTATACACGCCAAAACACAAATGTACTACTGTTACCATTTTGTAAACGAAATTCCAGGTATACCTCATGTATATATAGAGAAAGGAGATATATTGAGAGAAAGGAGATTTGTCAAAATAACTTTATAACAATGGAATATTTAAGTAAAATGTATTTGATTTAACTGTAATTGAAAGGAATTCAATTAAAAAAAGGAAATCAGATTAAAACTGTAGTAGTTATTGAACTTCAGATAAACATGGCTTTGTAAAGAAAGCATTAAGAAGGTCTTTTAAGATCATGCTTCAATTTCACTCAGTATAAATTGAATCCTTGTTTTAAAAGATTTTCATCCTTTTCAGAGACTAGCCCTTTGCATAATTAAAAGTTGTGAACTCTGAAATGCAATGCGAAATTAAAATTCTACCTTTATCACTCAAAGGTGTAAAAATTTGGGCACATTTCTTAAGCTCTCCATGCTTCAGTTTCCCCAACTGTATTATAAAGCAAGGATAATAACAGATACCTCAAAAGTGCTTTGTGAGGATTGAGTCCCTAGAAAGCTAAAGAAAAACTAGTGAGCAAGTGTTACATACTATAACTCACTTTTGCCCTTCAAAATCCTTTGATTTGACTCTTGCTGGTCATATTTTTTTTCATTTATCATATTTGTATCATTTTCATATTCTGTTTTGTAAACTTAATTTTACCAGTTTTTTAGCTTTGAGATCTACGTATAAATTAATTCAATATGCATAGCAAATTATTTTGCTATAGATTCTTTATTTCTAATTTTGATTTATTTTATAGAAGGCTAGTTGCTTTAAACCCCTTCATGGCTCATAATCCCTCTCCAACCTAAAGGATCAAATCCAATCTCAGGAAACTAATTCTTGGCAACATCTTTAGCCCCATGTCAACCTATGCTATCCTATCCAGTACTATCCATGTCTTCCATTTCTCCAATAATATAACCAACATGTTTTCTTTCCATGGATCTGCCAGGCTTTTTATAACCTTTACGCCTTGGCACGTGATGTTGTTTTTGTTTGGAATACCATTTTTCTCCAGACTGCTTAGCAAATATCTACTTAACTTGCAATACAAAGTTTTCCAATTTTAATAAGTGACATCATAGTTCTTCTAATCATTCAACCCCTAAACCTAGGAGTTATCCTCTACTTCTCTCTCTATGTCATACTCCATATCTAATCCTTCAGTAAGTCACCTCACCTCCAAACTGTATCTTAAATCCAACCACTTTTCATACTCTCCACTGTTAGGATCCTGGTCCAAGCCATCATCATGTCTTGCATGGGTGACCCCATGAAATTCCTAAATTGTCTCCCTTCCTCTAATTTGGCCCTTTATAGTGTCTGCTCTTTATACAACCAGAACAATTCTCACCTCCCTTCTGTTGCAAACTTGTGTTGGTTTTATGAGAATCCTGAGGCTTTTCTAATGTTATTTTTGTTGGATGATGCCATAAAATATTTTTTAAAGTTATAATACCCAGTAAGTGTGCAATGAAAGTTAGAGATAATCTTAGAGATTGAATTTCTTCATTATCTAGCAAAAAGTCTTTGTTTTCTAATCAGGAAATATTATTGTCTTTTTTTTTTTTTTACACTAGAAGGCAACTTCACTACCTTTATTTCCAAAATTCAAGGTGCATTCTAAAAATGAATATGCATTTTCTTAGTAAATTTTGAAGATTTTGTAGCTTATGCATCAATGACTATGAGTTGGGAAATTCACTTTAGATTCTTAGATGTGTGAGTCATTTTACATAATTATATTTCTGAAGAATCCTTTGGTATTTAAAATTTGTCTTGTCTTTATTCTCTGTGAAACAGGTGCCATCTTTTTCTATCAGACCTAAGATTATTATATTATGAACTATAGCAGTTTTATTTCTGGTGTTTCAACTGATAAGAAAGGAATAAAGGAAGAAAAATAAAGAAGAAAGGAAGGAAAAAAGGTTGGAAGGAAGGAAGGAAGAAAGGAAGGAAGGGTGGGAGGGAAGGAGGGATAGGTGGATGGAGAGAGGAAAGAAATGAATGTATGTAAAAACTCCCCATCACTGAAACCAAAGTGAAAGATTAATACTTTACTGGTAATAATACTACCTTTCCCAGCATTAGTACCAATAATAATAACAGCAACAACAGCCATTTATTGAATACTCTATGTGCCAGGCTCACACCAAAACATTTTACAAGTATCTTCTCATTTAATATCCAAGGTCCAATTTAATACTAGTCCTACAAGATGTTAAGTAAATTGCTCTAGGTCACTCAGCTAGTAGATAGCATTGCCAAAACTTAAACCCAGGTCTCCTAACCTGATGCTCTGACACTATCTGATACTCTTTTACAGTATCCCTCATCATTAAATAATGAATAAAAATGCAAAAATATCCTTCAAGGTTGAGTTAAGAAACTGGAAATATTTGTGGTCATGGTTTTTGTTTCCTCCATTGAAAAATAGATTGTGTTTCACAGTTTTAAATCACAACAATTCCATTAGCATTCAGCTTTTGCTGTGAAAGAGCTTGGATCTTTGCCATAAAATGCCCTTTAAAGTGAAATTTGGCCAAACTGTAGCCTAGGAACAATAGTGGGGCAGAATTGATCTATTAAAATGAAATTGCCAGACTTGAGTGGTCTAGCAATCATAATGCATTATGCTGACTACATGGATTCCAAAGTGTTTTTTTAATGCCTTATAAAGCACTAATTTTTCATGTTCAGAGATGTTCACAAATAATTTACCTAATTTATTTCACTTATTTTGGAAGCATGCAATAATACCAGTTATAAACCACAGCTAGAAGATGCACTTCCCCCAATTCCCTACCCAACCCAAAGGCATAGGAATTTAGGGTAGGGAATAGGTAGCCTGAAATGTAGCTTACAGAATTATTGCCATATTTGTCATTTTAGTACTCCTGGTTGTAAGTGACAGAAATTCAAAAGAGTTTAAACACAAAATGAATTTATTAATTCCTGTAAATATAAATTTTGGGGAGTATTTGCCACTAGGTATGCCTGGATCCAGATGATCAATGCTGTTGTCAGGAACTTGCCTCATTTCAGCTCCCAGATTTGCTTTTTCTATGTTTTCTAAATTCTCAGGCAGACAACATTTAAATAGTGGCAATGACTGTAAATATTCTGTGTTTAATTTAGAAACATCATAAGAATAAAAGTGCCTCTGTCCTTGTCACTTCAGTTAAAGTTTCTGGAATGGCTACCATTGGCTCCTTTTATGCCATGTACCCATCCCTGAGTAATTACCAAGGCCAAGGCTATGGAGTGCTCTGAAAGACCACTTGAGTTTGGGCAAGTTCATTTCAATAGGTCAACTGTACTCCGCTATTGCCCCTAGGGTACAACTTGGCCAAATTTCATTTTAAAGGGCATCCATCCACTCCTGAGGCTGAGGACTTGAGTCATTTCCACTCTAAACTCATGGTGGGGAAGTAGAAGAGGTATTGTTCCTGTTACTAGAAGAAAGGGAGATAGAGGTTAGCCACACAGAAGAAAAGGAATATAGGTATCTGGACTTTTTTTTAAGTAACAGAGAAATACAGTAATCGCTCACCAACATCTCACTTTATTGGCATGAAATTCTATTTTATGCTAGTTTACTTCAGTTTAACTTTACCATATTTGGGCTTATTTAGGTCCTAACATAAGCCTGGATTTCCAGTCATTTCTCTTGGCAAGAATCAGAAAGAGAACTAAATATCAGCATAGAAAATGGAGACAAAGTGAGCTATAGAACAGGAATAGAACTGTTTAGGATAAACTCAGGAAACATAAGAAATGATAAATTCTGCATTAGAGATCTTCCAACTTCAGTTACACGTGGTGTGTCAAGAGGACGGATGATATCTGCCTTGGGGTGACTTTATCTTGGATAAAATCAACATCTTATGCCTCCCTATGTATTAAGAGAGAGTTGATAAATTTAGCAGCTCAACTAAGGTTCTTCCATCACAAGCATCAAAGTTACTCTGTCTCTGGGATTGTGGTGAAATGTAGGAGGTAAGAATAAATAATTATAAATCATAAAATCAGAAAAATATTAAACATTTAGTTGAAGGATTAGGTATAGAGAGTAAATTTTAGCTTTCATATTACAATAAGACAAAAAAGTTAATCAATGAGTGTCTGGTTGAAATTGCAGGGAAGAAAAAGTAAATTCTTAAATGTTTATCATGAAGAATAAAATGCAAATGAAAATTAACTGTACAGTGCTTATTATTATTATTAATAACCAGGAATAATAATAGCATCTCACTTGTAGGACTGCTGTGAAGATATAATGAGATGATGATGTGCAGTGCTAGGCTCAGAGGAAGTCCTCAATAATTGTTAGATAGTATATGGAACTTAAATAGCCGTTCATACTGTTTTATTTTAATTACAGTAAAAAAAAAAAAACACTAACAGTTTTCATAACTTCATTTATGACCTTGTGGCCTGGCTTTAATTTTTCCTGAAGGTCTTTAGTTTCTCAGTCATGAATTTTCCAATGCAAGTAGTTTTCATGAACCAAGTCACTAAAGCCAATGGGGACAGTACATTGGACGTATTCCACAGACTTTAAAGGAAAATTGTAGCGAAGTCTGGGCTAAGAAGGCCTCAAAAGAAACTCCCTTCTCTGTATAGCCATGGACACCCAGGCGAAGGGGGAATAAGAGAGAGGGAGAGTTTTAGGCTCTCTGATGCTGCAATGAAGCTCAGATTCCAGTCTATAGCCTAGAAGACTTAGTCTGCCAGCCCCTGGGAAGCTTAAACTCACCCACAGAGTTGCAGTGCATGTATAGGGAAGCCTCTACATTCACAGAAAACACCCTGTTAGCAGTCTTCTAGTCTCTCAGCAGTCTTTTCGTCTCTCAGCCTCTAGTCTCCACTCCAATCCATTCTTAGGTCTGTAACCCCCTCTCTTTAAGATGCATTTTCTGTTAGTCTTGATTCATGTACTGCCTAAACATTGGCATTTAAGGCGAGTCTAGGTTTTTCTTTCTCCCTATTTATCACTCTCCATACCCATTAGACCTGTTAATTTTTTCTCATGACTATTCTAAGCATCTGTCATCCTGGTTTCCACAACCCAGGTGTAGACTCTGTCTTCCCCTGAGACTATGATGTGGGCATTTATAATTTTGTTTCTTTTCTCTTCCTTTTCAAAGTCTTCCTGCATAGAGCAATAGGAAGTACTCTTCATCAAAGGTAAATTTGGCATTTTACTTCCCAGTTCAACATTCTTCAACAACCTTTCACCTACAGGACAAAATCTATAATCCTTCATAAGATTCTCAAGGATCTTGATGATGTCTTCTGCCAACTACCCAACCTAAATTCCTTAGCTCCAGGCCCTCCCAGTAGTTTGGATCTTTAACCTCCAGCCATCTAAATGATGTGTGGTTTCCTGAACTTGCCATGCTCTCTACCCTCTGAATCTGTACCTGTTTTCCCTTCTTCTTAGGATCCTCTCCTTCTACATTCCCATAAAACTCTTGCTTTTCTCAAGTTTCAGTTCAAATGTTATTTTTTTCTGTGAAAACTTCCCTGACATCGAAGGTCTTTAATTCATTTACTTACTCAATCATTTATGCTTTTTTTTAAAGATGTTATTTATTCATTTGACAGAGACACAGCAAGAGAGGGAACACAAGCAGGGGGAGAGGGTTCAATATTTATTGGGTCCCTAATATGCACTGGCCCTTAAATACTCCTTCTGTTATGTTTCCACTGAACTTCTCTAAGAAGAGTTCTTATTGTGTCATATGTGTGTGTACATATATATATATATAATTTTTTATTTTTAGTTTTTTTAGAGAGAGTGCAAGCTGGGAGGGGTAGAAGGAGAGGGAGAGAGAGAATCTTAAGCAGGCTCCACACCCAGTGTAGAGCCCGATGCAGGGCTCCATCTCACGACCCTGAGATCATGACCTGAGCCTAAATCAAGAGGTGGACGCTTAACTGACCAAGCCACCCAGGCGCCCCTGTGCCATATTATTTGCTGTTGTTTTCTGACTCTTTCTAAGAACACTTGAAGACTCAAAAGAACAAGAGTTATGCATTTTAATCCAATCCCTACAGCATAGAATGGTATATAGCACATAACAGGTGCACACTCAAATAACTGCTGAATGAAAACTTACTTGGAAGAGTAGGCAAATTAAAGAGGAAGATGTGTTGGGACAGTAAAATGGGAATCACCCTACTGGGAGTTATCTAAACTGTGATCCTTGCCTATCCCTCTTCAGAGGAGCACAGGGCAATCATCCTGGGTAGCTGTTGTTTTTGTGCTGCTCCCTTCCTCCTGTTTTCTCTCCTGCTTCTGCATGAGATAGCTGTTCACTCCAATGCACTGGGCCCACCCACTTAATGCTCTGAATAGTGAATGGGCTAATTTTGTAGAACCCCTACTAATGAAGATAAAATTGAGATAAAATAATGTCAGGACATAATGAGTAATAGTGCACAGACCCAAAGAAACTCTGAGAGCAATTTATTCTCTTCTCATTCCAGGGAAAATAAAACTTAAGCTACATTTTGTATTATTACTTTGTCCCTCCACAGCCCATAAGGAGGCAACTTGTTGCCATGAGGAGTAACTATTTTCCTGATTAATTGGACCCTCTAGGAGATGGGCATGCTAATGCACAATGAAAAACTTGAAATGTATTACAGACTCCTGTTTCCAAAATATTCTGTTGGTTTGCTTTCTTTATTTTTAAGGAATCTCATGGAATACTGAAGCACACATGGAATTTTACATGGTGGTTTCATTCATTTTACAGCTACAATTTTGCACTTTTGTATTTGTGGTAATATTGAGATGGTTCCAACATGATTCCTATACTACATTTTAAAGTTTTGACTCCAGAACGAATTTGAAAAATACCGGTATCTGATGCCATTTGTGTAACTTCTAATATGCTATTATTATGGCATTATGGATAATAAAAAACATTGAATTCATGAATGTAGGCAAAAGAATAAAATTATTTTTTTACTATCATACTATTTTAAAGATCACCTTTGTTCAAGTTTTACTTTGGGTTTAATAGTAACAATCCCTCAGTCCATGACTATTTTGGAGTGCTCACTGTGTACCAGGCATTGTATCAGGCACTCAAAGTAGGAAGGACATAAATTTTTACTGATTGACCACCATGGGCCAAGCACCATGCCAGGGACATAATATATACTAACTCGTTTACCCCTTAAAACAAGTGCCATTCTCTGTAATTTACACAATAGGTAGTATTATCTCTATTCCAAAAATGAAGAAACTGAGCTCAAAGAGGATTGAAAAGATAAATATGACCTATTTCTTCCTCTCAAATGCTTCCTAATTCTTATGACCAGAAATTACAACTTTGGGAGATTCTTGGAAAATGGCATGCTTTTCTTGAAACATGGCATATCTCACCATTCCCATTCTCCCCTTCTGAGCCAAACTAATGGTGAGGCTTATAGGTCTGCAGAGGTGGTCTTCACAGTGCAATTGAGGCTGCAGTCCATCAGTGTTCTGACAGAACTAATGGTGTACTTTCACTGCTAGAGGCTGGATGGGGGCCTGGAGATTGGCCTGCAAGAATATATTGGATTCTGAGGAGGAGCTGGGCTGCAGGGTTCTGAGAACTCCTGAGATGAAATTTGATATCAACTTGTTTGAGTGAGTGTGGTCTCCTGAAATGTCATGGAATTGGGGACCAGCTAAACAAGTGACTGAGTTCACATTCTCCCTTGGGTCAGGAGGGCATGAAGATACTGGGAAGCTGTGCATCTTCTTCCTAGTGTCTCAGTGGGGGATCAGCAACCTTTTTGGCTACACTGTGGGCCCATGAGGGCAGCAACAATTGTGTTTTAGACAATACACGGGATTGGAGCATCTGAAAGTTCTCCAAAGCTTGCTTGAGCCCCCATGAGCAGACACACGGACATAAAAAAATGCCTATGGGAACCCAGATTCCAGGGATGAGAAGAATGAGAGAAACTTAGGATAGGTGTCTTGATGAAAACTCTTGGGGAAAAAAAATGATAGAAAGGACGAATAGCAATGTGAACAATTATAAAGCACACAACAGCATTTAAGGAGATTAATACAGTATAATGAAGGCTTTCCACTTAAAAAAAAAGATAGGCAACCTAAAAAAAAATATATATATATATATATATCTCAGTGCAGGATCTGAAGAACATTGAAATCTAAATTTGTGACCTTGAAGATCAAAGGTGAGAAATATCATAAAGCACAGAGCAAAAAATTCTGATTAAAATCATGAGGAAAAAGATTGCTGGGATAAAAAGCAAAATCATTATAGAACTGCTACTAGTGATTCCCTCATTAAATAATGGTCATTATAGAAAGAGAAGTAGAAAAGGAAGGAAAGATGCAGTTTAGAGGAGGATGGAGCAGTGCACAGGTAGAGATGAGAGAGTGGGAGAGTGGGTGAAGGACAAAGAAAAAGACTGCCTTGGAAAGTGGTATGATAAATCCTACTCAAAGATCATTTAATATGTGACTGCATGTGAGTGTATACTATTTTGTGTATATGTATTATTTAATAGAAAAAGTTAATTTCTATAGCGTTTGGGGGTGGCCATAAGTGGAAAAAAAAGAACACCTAGGGTAACATGTAGAATATGATGCTATTTTGATTTAAAAAGAGAAAAATCTGAACTTTTGGGACTTCATCAAGATAAAAAGCTTCTGCACAGCAAAGGAAACAATCAACAAAACAAAGAGGCAACCCACAGAATGGGAGAAGATATTTGCAAATGACACTACAGATAAAGGGTTGGTATCCAAGATCTATAAAGAACTTCTCAAACTCAACACCCAAAAAACAAATAATCAAGTCAAAAAGTGGGCAGAAGATATGAAAAGACACTTCTCTGAAGGAGACATATAAATGGCTAACAGACACATGAAAAAATGTTCATCATCATTAGCCGTCAGGGAAATTCAAATCAAAACCACATTGAGATACCACCTTACACCAGTTAGAATGGCAAAAATGGACAGGGAAAGAAACAACAAATGTTGGAGGGGTTGTGGAGAAAGGGGAACCCTCTTACACCGTTGGTGGGAATGCAAGTTGGTACAGCCACTTTGGAAAACAGTGTGGAGATTCCTCAAAAAATTAAAAATAGAGCTACCCTATGACCCAGCAATTGCACTACTGGGTATTTACCCCAAAGACAGAGATGTAGTGAAAAGAAGGGCCATATGCACCCCAATGTTCATAGCAGCAATGTCCGCAATAGCCAAACTCTGGAAAGAGCTGAGATGCCCTTCAACAGATGAATGGATAAAGAAGATGTGGTCCCTATATACAATGGAATATTACTCAACCATCAGAAAGGATGAATACCCAACTTTTGCATCAACATGGATGGGACTGGAGGAGATTATGCTAAGTGAAATAAGTCAAGCAGAGAAAGTCAATTATCATATGGTTTCACTTATTTGTGGAACATAAGGAATACCTAGGAGATGGAAGGGAAAAATGAAGGGGAGGGGGAATTGGAGGGAGAGATGAACCATGAGAGACTATGGACTCTGAGAAACAAACAGGGTTTTAGAGGGGACCGGGAAGGGGGGATTGGTTAGCCTGGTGATGGGTATTAAGGAGGGCAGGTACTGCCTGAAGCACTGGGTGTTATACGAAAACAATGGATAGTGGATCACCACATCAAAAACTAATGAGGTATTGTATGGTGACTAACATAACATAATAAAATTAAAAAAACAAAACAAAACAAAAAACAACCTGCCACTTAACCTAGGGGTTGCTATTTGTCAAAAAAATAAAATAAAATAAAAAATAAAAAGAGAAAAATCAAAGCCCTGTGTGTACGTGTGATATACGTGTGTGTATGGGAGTGTGTGCATTTATGTAAGTGGGTGCGTGTGTCTATATATAGGACAGGAAATTAAATAAGAGAACAGAGAAATTATCTTTATATTGTTTAACTTGTTACCAGAGTTGTGTATTGCTTCTGCAATTTGGAAAACATCAAGTTAATAAATTACAATAAGAAGGTTTAAGGTGCTAATATCTGGGGAATTTAACAATTGGAATGAGGTTCAATGTATAATAAGGATGACCTTTTGGTGATATCAAATCAATGATTTTAATCCTCAGAAATCTCTGCCTGCAATTATCCAGTGGGTTTCCATATCAAGAGCCATACCTGGAAATTATCGGTGGTTCTTTTTATGGTGAGAGAGAAGCAGATACCCCTCCACAATGACCACTGCACCATAAGCCTTGCTTCTTAAGTGAGGAAGGAGGATATGATGCAGAGAAGTAATTCTTATGAGGTAGAACATCACCCCTGAGGGGGCATTTTGGAAAACTGTGGGGCTCTTTCGTTACTGTTGTCACACAATGCTTGGAGGCAGCATCTTATATATATAATGAGTAGAGTCCAGGGATTCTAGACAGCTAGAGTGAGTGGCCCAATCCTTTGAAATAAAGTAGTACCCTAAGCCACAGACAGACATTCGTGTGGGTAGAACACTTGTTTAAAGTCATCTTGAGCCTGGAACCTAATTCCATCTGACATTAAAGACAAAGTATTTTTTGTGCTATTTTAATACATACTGAACTTTCTTTTTTTTTTTTTAAAGATTTTATTTATTTATTTGAGAGAGAGAATGAGAGAGAGCATGAGAGGGGGGAGGGTCAGAGGGAGAAGCAGACTCCCTGCCGAGCAGGGAGCCCGATGCGGGACTCGATCCCGGGACCCCAGGATCATGACCTGAGCCGAAGGCAGTCGCTTAACCAACTGAGCCACCCAGGCGCCCCATACTGAACTTTCTAAAAGTGTTACAACCTAAAGAAAAAGTAGGAAAAATCATACTTTGTTTCACTTGCAACTTTACTGTGACTTGGTCAGTGTTTCAGAATATCATCAACAAAGTTCTCATGGAATTTGAGTCTCCAGTACAGAATTTATAATAATCACATGCAGGTGATTCTGCATATAGACTGAACCAATGGACTGATTCAGTAGGTCTTTCCTTGTAATTATGACTAAGCACTTGTTCACATTTTGAAATACATAGAGGATAAACTACTTTTGCTTTATTTCTCTTTTTATTATAGTTAGGATATAATATTGATTTCTTTGAAGTTATGTGAAGAGAGTTACATTATCTATGATTTTCATTTCAGAAGAGCAAAGGCAGTGGCACAAATTATTTATTATTGAAAGGGTATATTGCATCTGATTGGATGAGAATGACTGCAGCCCTTGGAGCCTGGGTATGAGAAAGCAGCACAGAGTAAGGAAGCAGATGCCAGATAGAGTCCTTGGTTTCCCTCCACTTTGGGGCTCACGTTTTCAGCCCAGTGTGTCATAGAAACATCCAGATGGGTGGGGGAGCTTCACATCACTGTGTCAGTGGCATGCTTCCCTGAGTTGCCAATATCTAGGAGAATCCTCACACCCAGCATGGCCCAGTAGCTAGGGAGCTGAAACGGTGGTAGGAGATAGAGAAGCCCGAGGCAGCATTTAGGCTTCTTCATTTTCTACGTTCAGAAGTTTCTACATTCTCAACTGAGAAACCACAGAGCTTCCAAGAGGGCTGATGAATCTGCAGAGGGCTAATCTTAGAGCAAAGAGAAGCAACAGGCTGGAAAGTTGAGACAGAGAGGCGAGCAGTGGGTACCGCCTGTCACCCCCACCAAGAAGAGGCAGACAGGTCTTTGAAACTGAACAATCACCAATCCAAGAAACAGAATAAATTAATTACTCTGAAGTCAGAACTTGTGAAAATGCAGAAGAAAATGCAGAAGAGATCGGGCATCTCTTCCCCTCTTCTGGCATGGGGTCATACACATCTACACACCAAAAGGGAGGAAAATATGACACTGGGCATTTTACCTAGAGATGCTAAGTATTTATGTGCAAATACTTATTGAAGATACTGGGTTCACTTGAGCTTCCTGAACTGGATTAAGTCTAATATTTTTCCTTGCTATCCAGTGGAAGAGCAGATCAGTTACTAGGAAAATTCAAAATTTGTATAGTTTTTACTACTTAAATGCAGTAAAAGTGAAATGACAACCTGCTGCAAATGTACATATCGTAAGACATGTTTTTATTTTTTGATAGAGGGAAGATTTCAGAAGTAAGAGTTTACTGGGCACTTGAGGTCAAAGGGGGATATCTCCAAGTTGGGAGATAGCAGAGAAAGGGGAATTTCCAGACACAGGCCAAGTGTTTTCACTTGACAGTTTTGCCTTGGGCCTATCCCATTTGCCTTTATCTAGGCTCAGATAACTAGAAGCTGAGGCCAAAGGCTTGTCCTTTGTTCTGCATGACAGGGCACAGTCCAGTCTAAGCAAGAGTTATATTAGAATCTATTACAGAGAAAGGGGAGGAAGAGAGAGGACACAGCTTTTAGAAGTGTTTTTCTTCTAAAATTCTTCTGCATGATTTTGTTTCCCAAACACAATTCTAAGATGTGTATGAGTTCCTTTAATTTTTTTCTTCTTTTATTATCTGTTTTTTCTTCTTTCCTGCTCTAAGCATTCTTATTTTTATTGATTTTGGACTTCAACCACGGTGCATTTTGTGGGAAATGGAAAGAGTTTTAAGAGTGAGTCAATAAATTTAGTGCTAGGACAGAGGAAACACATTCAATAGAGGGTTATGGCCAACCTATTTGCCGAAATTCTCAATTTACTGTGCTAGGGATTTGGTTTAAGTTGTGGATAAAGATGTTTAATGATTTTAGGAAAGCATATGCAGATGATGATCACAGGAATTCAGACATCAAAAGAAGGGTTTTATTTAGTCATTCAACAAATATTTATTGCACAATAAATACTGCTAGCGGCTGGTGATACAGCGGTGAAAAGAAAAAAACAGATACTGTTCCTGTTCTCATGTGGCTTTAATTTTATGTGGGGAAGAGAAACAATAAGCAAATAAGCAAACAAACAAATAATATGTGCCTCTCCAGTGGCACTAAGCTCTATAAAGAAAAATACAGGAGGTTAGTGGATTAATAGTGATTGCCAAGAAGGGGAAGAGCATGTAGCCATTTTTAAGATGTCCTCTTCTAAGAATATGACATTTGGGAAGAGACCTAAATGAAATAGGGAGCCAGTCACTCTGATGTTTAGAGAGTATCTTTTCAGAGAGAGAGACCAGCAAGTACAAAGGTCCTGAGGCAAGAGTGTGCCTGGCATATTCAACGACAGTAAGGAGTCTATGTGGCTGGAGCAGAGTGACCAAAGAAGGGAGTGGTGACTAATTTGGCAATAAACAAATCAGGGTAGTGCCTTAGAAATCACTGAAAGGATGGTCCCTGCCCCCCCCCCCCCCCCGCCGAGTAATTATAGGATGCCATGGAGTTTTGTTGAGCAAAGCAGTGAAATAATCTGATTGATGATTTAACCAAATCAATTTGGCTGCTGTATTGAGAATATCAGGAAAAACACAGAAGTTAGGAGGACATTGATATGGGAGCAGGATGGAAATAGCTATCTTAGATGCTGACAATATAAAATGTGTAGAGAAGGAAGCAGTGGTCAACTATGTTAAATGCTGCTACGAAGGCAAGTAAGTTTGTCCACTGGATTTGGCAACATGGAAAAACATGGTGTTGACAAGGACTGTTTCCACAGAGCTGGGGTAGAAAGACTGCTTGGAGTGCTTTCAGGACAGACTGGGAGGGGAGGAAGTGGAGACATTAATATAGACAAATTTTTTTTTATCAGTTTTGTGTAAAAGAGCAGAAATGAAAAAGTGAATGGAGAAATAGAAATGGGATCTAAAATAGAAATAAAATCAAGGAAAGTTTGCTTTGATTTGTTTGTTTTAAGATGGGAGTTAGAGCATGTTCGTGTATTGATTACCCCATTAGATAAGGGGTAAGTGATGATTCAAGAGAGGCTGGGGACATTTATAAAACAAAGCCCTTGAGTAAGGCAAGTGGGAATGGGGTCTAGTGCATACACCCTGGCAAGGTTGTATGGAGGAGTTGACTTTATCTTTTTTTTCAGCTTTATTGGGGTATAATTGACAAATAAAAATTGTATATATTTCAGGTGTACAACTTAATGTTTTGATATATTTAGACACTGTGAAATGATCACCACAATCAAGCTGGTTAACATATCTATCACCTCACATAGTTATTGTTGTTCTGTGTGTAATAAGAACACTTAAGATCTACTCTCTTGGCAAATTTCAAGCATACAATATAGTATTAACAATATAGTATTATTAACTATAGTCACCATACTGTATATAAGGTCTGTAAAACTTATTCATCTTTCACCATCAAAACTTTGTACCCTTTGACCAACATCTCCCATTTCCCCCAACTCCTGGAAACCACCATCTACTCTGTTTGTATGAGTTCAATTATTTTAGATTCTATGTGTAAGTGAGATCCTGCAGTATTTGTCTTTTGTGTCTGGCTTATTTCACTTAGCATAATGTCCTCCAGGTTCATCCAGGCTATCACAAATGTCAAGATTTCTTTCCTTTTTTAATGGCTGATGATGTGTGTGTGTGTGTGTGTGTGTGTAACTTTTTTTTATCCATTCATCTGTAGACAGACACTTAAATGGTTTCCATATCTTGGCTATTGGGAATAATGTTGCAATGAACAAAGGGTACATACAGCTCTTTGAATTAACTACTTTTATTTCTTTTGGATACACACCCAGAGTGGAATTGCTGGATCATATGGTAGTTCTATTTTTAACATTTTGAGTAATTTACATACTGTTTGCCATAATGGCTGTCCCAATTTACATTCTCATCAACAGTACACAAGTGTTCCCTTTTCTCCACATGCTCTCCAACACTGTTAATCACTTGTCTTTTTGATAACAGCCATTCTAACAGGTATGAGATGATTGGTTGACATTAGATAGGAGTACATTCATTTCAACAGAAAGGAAGGCAAAGTACCTGGTAGAAAAAGTGAAGTATACATTGGGTGGTGGAAACATGCAGATATTCTTTTCTGATTGCTGCTATTTTAGCAAGGAAATATGTAGTAAGGGCAACATCTGAAGTAAAGAAGAGCAGAGAGGGTGTTATAGATACCAAGGAGAAAGGATAAATGATGAAATAATCATTTTGTTAAGTGGGAAGGTAAACTGAATTGGGACAGGTAATCCTATTATAAAGGATTGCTAGGAGCAGCATGGGTGCACTGTGGGTGGTAGTCATACATTTTAAGTGAGACAGGTTATGTTTTGTCAAATCATGTCCAGTTTCTCAGAGTGAAACACAGAATAGGCAAAAGTTGGATTTAGCCAGGGTAGAGTTTTGTCAGAGTTTTACTGTATAGTTATACAGTAAAGGAAGAGAGGAAACAATGTTGTCAAGGGATTATGTGAGGAGTGATTATAATCATGGCCCATATCTTTTATTCTGGGTAAGGAGGGAAGAGAGGATGTGAAGAAGATGAAAGATGGGCAAAAGTTGATAGGATCATCAGCAAAACTAAAAGGCAACCTACCAAATGGGAGAAGATATTTGCAAGTGACATAACAGATAAAGGGCTAGTGTCCAAGATCTATAAAGAACTTCTCGGGGTGCCTGGGTGGCTCAGTTGTTAAGCATCTGCCTTCGGCTCAGGTCATGATCCCAGGGTCCTGGGATCGAGCCCCATATTGGGCTCCCTGCTCGGCAGGAAGCCTGCTTCTCCCTCTTCCACTCCCCCTGCTTGTGTTCCCTCTCTCTCTGTGTCTCTCTCTGTCAAATAAATAAATAAAATCTTTAGGAAAAAAAAAAAAGAACTTCTCAAACTCAACACCCAAAGAACAAATAATCCAGTCAAGAAATGGGCAGAAGACATGAACAGACACTTCTCTAAAGAAGACATTCAAATGGTCAACAGACACATGGAAAAGTGCTCAACATCACTCGGCACCAGGGAAATACAAATCAAAACCACAATGAGATACCACCTCACACCAGTCAGAATGGCTAAAATTAACAAGTCAGGAAATGACAGACGGTGAGGATGTGGAGAAAGGGAACCCTCCTACACTGTTGGTGGGAATGCAAGCTGGTGCAGTCACTCTGGAAAACAGTATGGAGGTTCCTCAAAAAGTTGAAAATAGAGCTACCCTGTGACCCAGGAATTGCACTACTGGGCATTTACCCCAAAGATACAGATGTAGTGATCCAAAGGGGCACCTGCACCCCAATGTTCATGGCAGCAATGTCCACAATAGCCAAACTGTGGAAGGAGCCAAGATGTCCTTCAACAGATGAATGGATAAAGAGAATGTGGTTCATATATACAATGGAATATTACTCAGCCATCAGAAAGGATGAATACCTACCATTTACATCAACATGGATGGAACTGGAAGGTATTATGCTAAGTGAAATAAGTCAATCAGAGAAAGACAATTATCGTATGATTTCACTCACATGTGGAATATAAGAAATAGTGCAGAGGATGGTAGGGTAAGGGAAGTAACACTGAATGGGAAGAAATCAGAGAGGGAGATAAACCATGAGAGAGTCTTGACTCCAGGAAACAAACTGAGGGTTGTGGAAAGGGAGATGGGTGGGGGATGGGGTAACTGGGTAATGGGCATTAAGGAGGGCATGTGATGTGATGAGCACTGGATGTTACACGCAACTAATGAATCATTGAACACTACATTAAAAGCTAATGATGTACTATATCTTGGCTAATTGAATTTAAATTTTTAAAAAAGTTGATAAGATCAACCCACCCCCACCCCCACCCCATGGAACTGAAGAATCTCTGTATGGTATATGAAAGGAATTAACTGAAAATGTGATCACAAAGTGGGGTATTTCAAATGGAAGTTTTTGAGATCTGTGGTTGATGGCCACAACAGGACCTGGGATATGAGCTGGTTGTGGGTGGCTGAGGGAGGTGAGAACAAGATCACTGGGCATGAGGAGATCAAGGTACAGAGAGCCAAGATATTGAGAGGATTTTCCACAGTATGAGTTAGATGGATATTAAAATCACCAAGGATGATTGAAGAGTAGTGGTGGACACTCAGTGAGCTATTTACTAAATTTTCACTGAATGAGGAGGAATGACCTTGGTGTCTGCACAAGACTGGAACAGGAAGGGGGCTATGACAGGAGGTTGTCATATGGCATGAACTTCAAAGAAGCTGGAATTTTTGTTTTGTTTTGATTTGTTTTGAAGGAAAGAGGTAGTGCTGGCTTGAAAGTACCAGCAGGAAACAAAGGAGAACATCTACCCCACCCTCTAGATTCATGGAATGTAGGAGGAAAAAAAAATTGGCTTTTTGGAGGCTACAGGGACTATAGTATCTGCAAGGGCAATCACATTTTAGTTAGAGCAGCAAAGTGAAAGAAACATTTAAAGAATTTGAGAATCCTGAAGATTAAGTTGATGAGTTATCAGGAATTCCAGAGGGCACACTGGAAGGACTTGAGAGAAAAGAGAGGAGTAGAAGATTGCTCTGGATTAGAGTACGTCAAAATCCATGAGGATGAGAGTTCAAGTATAATGAGAAATGACTTGTGGTCCAGAAACAAGATTTTGTTATCTGCAGAAAGGATTATTCAGCCCCCTCAATATTTTGGGAAGTAGTCAAAAAAGGTGAAAAGAGGGATTTAAGAGTTTGTGATAGAAATGCCAAACAAGAAAAATTTAGATTTACTCAACATGCCTGATGACTTAGAGAGCTGCATTTTCAGTACTACTATTTACTAGTAGAATCTTGTAGTGAGTGGCAAACAAACAACCCTAAAAAACAAAATCAAAAATAAACAAAACAAGACTATACCAGAATTATGATGACCACTGCATTATCAGCAATTACTGAGTACTACTATTTAATTTTATAAACAACACTGTAAGTAGGTCTAAATTTTATAAACAACACTGTAAGTAAGTCTAATAATCTCCATTTCACAGTTAAACAAAACAAAACAAAAACAAGGGTCAAGAAAGATTTGAACTTAGAGTTCTCTGACTCCAAAGTTAATGTTGAAGTTAATGGTGAGGGTATGATTTTTGGTGCTATTGTAAATGGAATCATTTCTCTAATTTCTCTTTCTACAGTTGCATTGTTAGTGTATAAGAAAGCAACTGATTTCTGTGCATTGATTTTGTATCCTGCCACATTACTGAATTGCTGCATGAGTTCTAGTAATTTGGGGGTGGAATCTTTTGGGTTTTCCACATGAAGTATCATGTCGTCTGCAAAAAGAGAGAGTGTGACTTCTTCTTTGCCAATTTGAATACCTTTTATATCTTTTTGTTGTCTGATTGCTGTTGTTAGGACTTCTAGTACTATGTTGAACAATAGTGGCGAGAGTGGGCATCCTTGATGTGTTCCTGATCTTAAGGGAAAGGCTCTCAGCTTTTCCCCATTGACGATGATATTCGCTGTGGGTTTTTCACAGATGGATTTTATGAACTTGAGGAATGTTCCCTCTATCCCTATATTCTGAAGAGTTTTAATCAGGAAAGGATGCTGTATTTTGTCAAATGCTTTTTCTGCATCAATTGAGAGGACCATATGGTTCTTCTCCCTCCTCTTATTAATGTGTTCTATCACACTGATTGATTTGCGTATATTGAACCACCCTTGCATCCCAGGGATAAATTCCACTTGGTCGTGGTGGATTTTAATGTATTGTTGGATCCTATTAGCTAGGATTTTGTTGAGGATTTTGTAATCCATATTAATCAGGGATATTGGTCTGAAATTCTCCTTTTTGATGGGCTCTTTGCCTGGTTTGGGGATTAAGGTAATGCTGGCCTCAGAGAATGAGTCTGGAAGCTTTCCTTCTGTTTCTATTTTTTGAAACAGCTTCAGGAGAGGTATTATTTCTTCTTTGAATGTTTGGTAGAATTCCCCAGGGAATCCATCAGGCCCTGGACTCTTGTCTTTTGGGGAGGTTTTTGATCACTGCTTCAATCTCGTTACTGGTTATTGGTCTGTTCAGGTTGTCAATTTCTACCAAAAACCATGAGATACCTCGGAATAAACCTAACCAAAGAGGTAAAGGATCTATACTCTAGGAACTACAGAATGCTCATGAAAGAAATTGAAGAAAACACAAAAAGATGGAAAAACATTCCATGCTCATGGATCGGAAGAATAAACATTGTTAAAATGTCTATGCTCCCCAGAGCAATCTATATCTTCAATGCCATCCTGATCAAAATTCCAATGACATTTTTCAAAATGCTGGAACAAACAATCCTAAAATTTGTATGGAATCAGAAAAGACCCCAAATCGCCAAAGAAATGTTGAAAAAGAAAAACAAAGCTGGGGGCATCACATTGTCTCATTTCAAGCTATATTACAAAGCTGTGATCACCAAGACAGCATGGTACTGGCACAAAAACAGACATATAGACCAATGGAACAGAATAGAGAGCCCAGATAGGGACCTTCAACTCTATGGTCAAATAATCTTCGACAAAGCAGGAAAAAATATGCAATGGAAAAAAGACAGTCTCTTCAATAAATGGTGCTGGGAAAATTGGACAGCCACATGCAGAAGAATGAAACTCGACCATTCTCTAACACCATACACAAAGATAAACTCAAAATGGATGATAGACCTCAATGTGAGACAGGAATCCATCAAAATCCTAGAGGAGAACATAGGCAGTAACCTCTTCGACATCGGCCATGGCAACTTCTTTCAAGATACATCTACAAAGGCAAGTGAGACAAAAGGGAAAATGAACTTTTGGGACTTCATCAAGATAAAAAGCTTCTGCACAGCAAAGGAAACAGCCAACAAAACAAAGAGGCAACCCACAGAATGGGAGAAGATATTTGCAAATGACACTACAGATAAAGGGCTGGTATCCAAGATCTATAAAGAACTTTTCAAACTCAACACCCAAAAAACAAATAATCAAGTCAAAGAATGGGCAGAAGGCATGAACAGACACTTCTCCAAAGAAGACATACAAATGGCTAACAGACACATGAAAAAATGTTCATCATCATTAGCCATCAGGGAAATTCAAATCAAAACCACATTGAGATACCACCTTATACCAGTTAGAATGACAAAAATTGACAAGGCAAGAAACAACAAATGTTGGAGAGGTTATGGAGAAAGGGGAACCCTCTTACACCGTTGGTGGGAATGCAAGTTGGTACAGCCACTTTGGAAAACAGTGTGGAGGTGCCTCAAAATTTAAAAATAGAGCTACCCTATGACCCAGCAATTGTACTACTGGGTATTTACCCCAAAGACACAGATGTAGTGAAAAGAAGGGCCATATGCACCCCAATGTTCATAGCAGCAATGTCCGTAATAGCCAAACTGTGGAAAGAGCTGAGATGCCCTTCAACAGATGAATGGATAAAGAAGATGTGGTCCATATCACAATGGAATATTACTCAACCATCAGAAAGGATGAATACCCAACTTTTGCATCCACATGAACGGGACTGGAGGAGATTATGCTAAGTGAAATAAGTCAAGCAGAGAAAGTCAATTATCATATGGTTTCACTTATTTGTGGAACATAAGGAATAGCATGGAGGATATTAGGAGAAGGAAGGGAAAAATGAAGGGGAGGGAATCGGAGGGAGAGATGAACCATGAGAGACTATGGACTCTGAGAAACAAACTTGGGGTTTTAGAGGGGAGAGGGGTGGGCGGATGGGTTAGCCCAGTGATGGGTATTAAGGAGGGCACATACTGCATGGAGCACTGGGTGTTGTATGAAAACAATGAATCATGGATCACTGCATGGAAAACTGGTGATGTATTGTATGGTGACTGACATAACATATTAAAATTTTTTAAAAAGGTGATGGTATGGGGCGCCTGGGTGGCTCAGTTGTTAAGCATCTGCCTTCAGCTCAGGTCATAATCCCAGGGTCCTGGGATTGAGCCCCGCATCAGGCTCCCCGCTCCGCGGAAGCCTGCTTCTCCCTCTCCCACTCCCCCTGCTTGTGTTCCCTCTCTCGCTGTATCTCTCTCTGTCAAATAAATAAAACCTTTAAAAAAAAAAAAAGGTGATGGTATGAAAATTTGGAAGATTCGAGAGTAAAGGTGGACTGAATGAAAGTTTGTTTCCACAAACTCAACTTCACAAATATCAAGTATCCATACTTTAGCATGTACCCAGTCCTGGGGCATTAATAAAACTTGATCTTTGTCCTAGATGAGCTCAAAACCTACTGGGCAAAACTTGTAAACCAAAATTACAGTCTATTATGACAAGTGCAAAGATAAAAAAGCCTGTATCTAGATATGGTAGTACAAAAAAGGAAATTACTAATCCTGTATCAAAAGGATTCTAAGGGACAAATCAGAATTTTCCAGACAAAGGATGTAGCACATTCTAGAAGGGGCCAATGTGACTAAAGACACAGATTAGTCACGCCTGAATTGGAAGAGAGATCCAACATTTTCTGAGATTGTGAGGAAAAAATATAAGGATTAGTGAACATATAGTCACATGTAAGATGGGGTAGGGCCAATGAGAAAGTTAGCTAAAGAAAGACTACACCCTGGAATTATATAAGTTGTACACTTTTTCTCAGAAGAACAAACACTCTGAAAGAAAAAATAAATAAAATTTCTGGCCAGAGCTTCTCTTATCTTTAATAATCACAAGTATGTTTTATCACCATTATACAGATGAGGAGAAATGAGACAGAAGTCCAAATCTATTTGACTCCAAAGTCCATGTGCTCTACACCTCCAACAAAGGGGAATCCCCAAATATATCATAACATTTATAAGTCATTTGACCAAGTTGGAACCAGTGCCAAAAAGGAAGAAACTGGGAAAGAAAAAAACAAAAGAAACAAATTACATAGTAATATAGGATTTTACAGGTTAAAAATACAGATTACAGACAAATTTCATTCATCATTATAAACATCAGCCTAATTTCTGTAAGTGCCAAGAATAAAAAAAGGCTAGAACATCATCTATATTTTGTGTTAGGATCGGCATATATACATGAAAATAGTTTGTTTATGCATTCATTATTTCACCCAAAATTTATTTGTTTGTTTGTTTATGAATGAATTATATGTCTAGGACAATTTGCTGGTTCATAAAAATTTCATACAAAAATGAATAAGACAGTCTCTGCCTTGCAGAAACTCATAGTCAAGTAAAGAAGACACAAACAAGGAATTGATGTGTGGAAAATGAGCTAAAAGAACATGAGAGAAACCCTTAGCTTGAGGGTTACTCTGTACTAGAAAATAAATGGGAGTTATCCAGCATAAAATAGATACTCTAAAAGACTGTAAGTGTTGCCCTATAGTTATGTGAGTGGAAGGGTGAGTGGAAGGGAGAGTCTTTTTTGTTTCTGAGCTTTGGCCTATTCGGCTAGAATGTCAAGGAGACAGGATCTGGGTATATTTGTGTTTAACAATTGCCAGGTGATTCCTCAGAAGAGACAAATTTGGGAACCTGAGTTTAGGCAGTGGTTTTTAACTACAGGTTAGAATCATCTGGGGAGCTTGAAAAAGATTGTTGCCTGGGCTCCATTCCAGTCCCACTGAACTAGAATCACTGGAGGTGGGTCTCATGCATTAGTATTTTTAAAACAATGCCCAGGTGATTCTACTGGTCATCCAGGATTGAAAACCATCGAGTTTAGGGATTGGCACAGATGGGACAGCCTAAAAAGGAGGCTGAGAGAGCAGAAGTGAAAGAACAATGCTAGAGATAGAAAGTGCAAGAAAAAGTCACATTGCAGGATTATAGGGGCCTCTCGAACAGGAGCCAAGATGTGGTCAACTGTTACACGTCACACAGACATTAACATGACCACCAAATTTGATTACGATGAGGTGCTACTGACACTGGTGAGGGGTCTCAGAGAACTGAGGCACAGAAACCAGATTATAGTGGATTGAGAACTGAATGCAGGAGAGAAACTGAAGAGAGAGACAGGGAGAGAAAACAGATTATTCTTTCAAGAAACTTATTTGAAAGGAAGTGGGGAGGGTAAAGGTGTGAGGGGGATTGAGAGTTGGTCCAGGAAAGGATAACTGGTGAAGACGAGACCTAGAGCATAGGATAAGTTATTAGGAGAAAATAAAGGTCTTAAAGATTGGTGTGAATATAGATGTTGGGGGCAGGAGGGAAAGTTGAAGGAATTCCTACCAAAGGAACTCATTCATGCTGATTAAGTAAAAAAGCTGAGGCGGGGGGCGGGGAGAGTGATATAGAACAAGTGGATAATTTAAAGAAGTTGGGGAGGATGGGACTGACTTAAGGGAGAGGTACAAAGGCCTGCTCAGCACATTAAGAACATTGCCTTGGTAGGAGATGTTAAAATGAACCAATTATGCAACTTTATTCAGCAAAGTTCTGAAGTCTGGGTATAGAAACCAATATTGGATAAAAGAATGAATTCAGGATAGGTACATTATTTAACCAGCAGAGCAGGCCGATATTAATACTATCAGCATTTCTTCCCTCATAATGATACCAGAAGTGGCCTTCCCAGAGTCAATGCAAGAAGGGATGGCTTCCTAGAAAAACATTATATAGAGGAAGGGGGAGTTATTAAATATTAGACCTAAGAAAGAGAATGAAGAGTGTCAAGAGAAGGGTTGAATTGCGATGGTGCTGAGACCACAAACATGGCGGTTAAGGTGGCAACAGTGCCCAGTTTGACTGGAGTAGATTTATGAGTGTAGAAGAGAAATAGGCAAGGCACAGTAGTGAGGGTCTTGAATGCTGAGATAAGGAGATACAGACTGAATCCTGTCAGTGGTGAAAAGCCACTGTTTGCTTCTGATCTTTGAAAATGGCATGCAAAGCTGCACTTAAGGGGGTCAACTTGGCAGCCACCTGTATAGTGCACTTGGATTTTAGATGTTGATCTCCTAAGTTTCTTTCAGTTTTCACTATTGAGCTTCTTTAGTAATTTACTCTCCCATTCCTTGCAACCATTATCATTTAGCTCCTTGTGCTCTTGCTTTCACCACTATCATCATAGATTTTTGTCAAACCTCATTCTCTTTGCCCTCTCTGCTTCATTCCACAACTATTTAAATTTCCTCCTCCCTTGGCGTCTGTCCTGCTTCCGTTCCTATTTATCAGGCTGTTCTTTTTCTTTCCTTTTTAAACTCTCTTTCTTCCTCTGTCCTCCTAATGCAGGTATCAATCTGGACCCTCTGCTCCTGTTTGTCTTCTTCTGAGGACACTTCCCCTTTATGGCTCAACCATTTCTGTGTAGATGACACAAATCTATACCTCCAGCCATCACTGCTATCCTGAGTTCCAGACCTGAAATTTCAATTTCTTGTTATAAATCTTCACGTGGGGTCCCTCCTATACCTCCAACTCAGTGTTTCTAAAACAGAATTATATTTCCCACAAAAGAAAAGTTTCTTTCCATGTCCACAGAACTTCTGAGTTTGTTGTTGACGTTATTTTTATAATTTTGTACCCCCTAATAACATCATACTGGGTTGTCATAGCAGTTTCTTAATTGGTTTGTTGGATTCTGGTTTTTTGTTCCTTTGATTTGAGCTTTGCACATTGACAGATAAAGCTTTCTGAAAAGGAGTTTTATTCATATTCTCCAAATGGCCACATTCCTTAGCCTTCCTGGCCCTGCAAGGAAGGTTAATGAACCCTCCATTGTCCATGGATTGAAGTCCAAAAGCTTAAACTTTTTTGCTTCTGCTATCTATCAATGTTTATCGTGCAAATCATTTGCTCTGTAGCGGCAATAATATTTCTGTTGATCTTTATGGTTTTCTGTACTATTTCTGTTTCCTAAATTGAATTCTATTCAACCCTCGTCTTTGTTTTATTTCCCCTTTTATTTAATAAGAAAGCATTTTCCAATATTTTCTGACAGGAGGTAAGTGTATCACACTTGATAATTACCTGCTCTACATTTTTCCCTTCTACCCCAAACACAAGGTGTTCTGTACTTAACTCCCAAATGTGATTGTTTCCTGAAGGTGAATGTGACCTTGCTAATAAAAGTGCACTACTTCTCACTTATAAAAATATTTTCATAAGAAAATATTATCTACTAGTACCTTCTGGTCTGCTGTTTTTTTTTTTTTTTTTTCCTATTTAAAATAGGCTTTCTAGATGAGTAATCTTTGAGGCAGACATCCATCCATGTTACTACCTTATTATACAAATTTTTGCACACATAGTGAATGGTGTACTCTGGGGACTCTCCTGGTCCCTTAGCCTTTATGGTGGCACAATAGTTCAGTTTCTACTTACTTAAGTGAGAAAAGGACCTCTTTATGTGTACCTCCATTTGATACCTAAGGTCCTATTCTTTAGTTAGTATTTCAAAGCTGCTTGTGCTTCTGTGTTATGTGAAGAAATGATTAAAGATGCACCCATGGGGTTTTTGTACTCTGCAGGGTCCATAGAGAAAGGAGGCTCTGATCGAAGCCCTCCTGGTTCCGGACACTTCTCTTTGTACCAAGGCTGTGTTCCTCCACAAGTATTACACTGAACTTTCTTTTATTTAGCACCCTTGGTTGTTTTTCTAATCATCTGAGTTTTAATACATACGATTTCCATTGTTTCTTCTGCCTGTAAAATATATTTTTAACAACTGCTTGTTGTATAACTTAAATATTTATTTAGGCCTATTTTTTTTTTCTGCCAGACTTTAAACATTGTTTTCGGTATCACCTTTTCTAGAAGTCACACGTTGCTTCTTGAAGGTTTTAAAAAAAGAATCAGAACATGGGAAATATGGATTGATTTGCAGAATACTAAGTTAATATTGTAACTTTTTCACCACTAAATAATTTTTTTCCATCCTAAGATGATTATAAGTTTCATGTAACTAATATTCAATCATAATGCATAGTTCTTTGTAGCCATCACCAGCACCTAACAGCGCCATGTGGATAGTAAACACTTAGGAAATATTTGTTGGCTTTTTTTGGTTCAAGAACACAATCTACCAGTGTTGAAAAGTGACTTTTCATAACCAGCAACTTCAAATCAATCATGCTAATTTACTGAATTTAGAATTTAACCAAACCTCAATTAAAAAAACACAACTTTTTTTTGTAGAACAAACTCTTGTTGGTTTCTCTCCACCTCTCCCAATATGTGAGGAATTCTGGTTTGATCTTGGCTGTTATCTAGATCTCTGTGTGTTAATAGGGAAGGAGTGTTGACTTGTCCTGCTTATTATTAAAAATGATTTCATCTAGGACCATACAGCAAGGAAATCAAGAATAGTCTTGTTCCTTGAATTTATACTAAATAGATTAAAACAATTCCAATCTGCATATCTATAATTTTGGGAGATTATACTGAAGCTGTAGGCTCTTTAGGGTGTGTGTGTGTATACTTTTAAACTTTTTAATTACGGAGCTTACTCAAAACAACTTATCCTTTTGTTAATAAATAAAAGTGTAATAATGGATCCTAGAAGAAAGTAGTAGAAACTTCTTTGGAATGCTGTATTCGAGTATGCACTTGAATTTTAAGTTAATAATTTAGGTAGTATTATGATAAAGTACTTGAAAAGTGATTAAAATCACATGAAATCTATGTAAAATAATTGTTACAAAATAGAAAAATATATAAATACACATGATTCTTCAGAATCTGAAGACAGTTTTTAAAAAGCAAAAAAAGCTTCTAGTTATGGATTTAGAAATTTAGAAAATATTTTATACTAAAATTTTACTTTAAATTTGAAATCAGTATGGGAAGGTACTGGTTGCAAATAAATCATCAAATCATAAATATTTTAAAGCCTCTGCTAACCCTGTGCTTGCTGCCATGAAGTACACATGAAAAATAAAAGAAAAAGAAAAAGAAAAAGCTTTGTTCTCATAGTTTATTCCCAGTAGAGAAAAAAAATTAAAAGGATAAAATGTTAAAAAATAAAAATCTTATTTAAAAATTACTTTGAGATTAAAAACAGAAAAGACAACACGGCGTTATTTATTCAGCAACATATTCTTTGGTCTAGTTCTGTGTTTAAACATGCATCCTTCCCTTTCCACTCCCGCCCTTCTCTCCCAAAGCATGGCTGAGCATCTTCTGCGTGTCAGGCCCTGTGCTGGGTATAAGGTTACAAAGAAGAATAAAGCACAGTTTCTGTCCTTGAATGAGAAGCATAGTTGGAATCTTCAGGAATCATCATTTGACAGCTCAAACATCAGAGAGCTGAAGGGGAGGAGTGTCTCTGTCATACCCACAGTCTTTGGGTTCTCAGAAGGCTTTCAGCCCCACCCATGGTGTCTCCTAGTCATAAGAGCTGTTGAGTAGGGATTGTAGCCTGCCCTATACAACTATACTGGGGCATCTTATGGAATCTAGTCAATTTTTCTAATCCAGTCTGAGCTTCAGAACGGGGATAGTATCTACTTTAACTATATGGGAGGCAACAGGGAACCTATAACATTATTAAATATGACTAGGAGGTGAAATTAGGACTCTAACTCCAGGCTATGTTGACTTCAAGTCCTTTTCATTAGGTTCTAATGTATTCTGAACTTCACCAATCACCAATTGTTGTTACTCCTGAACATTTGAAGAACAATGTGGATAAGCAGAGGTTTAGAATTGGGTGAAGGAAAGCCTACTGCAGATAAGGAATGTGCAGCTTAAGGGAAACAAGGGCACTCCCTAAATTACCATGACCTATAAGTAAAGAAATCATAAAGTCCCTGGAATATAATAAATGAATCAAAGAAGTTATTGTTAAGGGAAAATCTATCAAAATGATGTATAGCTTTTAGAGGACAGCTCTGGAGAACACTATCAAAAATATTCCTATCCCAGTGTATGTGGCTCAGTCAGAGGAGGATGTTAGGTGTCCCCTTATTCCCACAAATAGGTCAGAGTTTGTATATGTGAAGGGGAAGGGTAGCAAGAGATTACTGTTAAATTTTCTGACTTTTATTTTAGGTATGGCTATGTCTGGTTTCCTTGCTTATCTTGGCCCTTCTGGTTCTGGTATTAATTCCAAACACCAGATGTGGGGACTCTGCTTCTCCTCACTACCTTTTTCTTTTTTTTAAGACTTTATTTATTTATTTGAGAGAGAGAGCAGAGGGAGAGGGGAAGAGGCAGAGTGGGGGGGAGGGAGAAGCAGGCTCCCCATTGATCAGGGACCTGGACGCTGGGCTTGATCCCAGGATTCTGAGATCAAGACCTGAGCCAAAGGCAAATGCTTAATCCACCGAGTCACCCAGGTTTCCCCTCACTACCTTAATAGAAAGATTTACTAGGTTTTCTCACTAAGAGTATGGTGATATACCAAGCAGGCTAAAAGACTTAGCTTGTTTCCCTCATTCAAAATGTTTTCAACTCTCTCATCAGATCCAGAGTTTTAGACCACATGCATGAGAATTTGGGCATGGGTACTGGAACCTTGGGTATTTCCATCCTTCTAATTTTAGTTTCGGAAATCTTATAGGATTGATGAAATTATAGTGTTTTCTGAGCCTCTCCTAGGAGAAACTCTTAAGGCTCCATCAAATCCTATGCTAAAATAATTAAAGACTCAAGACAAAGGATGTCAGCCTGGTTCAATGCTCAAATAGGAAGCTCATATTTGAGCCTGTCTCAAAAGGGGAGTAAACTTAGTGCTTGTGACTTTAAATTCTGAGGATGCTTAGGAGGAGTGTGGAAATCTCCTTGAAACTGTTAGTTTGTTTATTCCTTATAAAAACATTAGGTGTCAGGGCAAGGGCTCAAAGGAAATGACTCTCACACATTCCTTTAAGTAGGGAGAATAGATATGCTGGTTCCTTCTACACCATATTAGGAATATGCTAAGGGTCCCCGGGAAGGAGAAAGGAGTCATACAAAATGCAAAGGACTCTCATCTCAGCTCAGAAAGTGCATTAATTTGAGTGAGAAAGGGTTGGGAGAAAAAACTTAAATCTGTCAATCAGGAAAGGCTTGGGGAAAAAAGGGAGGGGCACTTTACCTAAGAATCTGAGACTCAGCAGCTGAGTGGTAAAGGGAATTGGCAGGAGAAAGGCCAACTTTGAGGGTGGGGAAGTGGATAATTAAGAATTCTTTAAGGATCCAAATCTGGAAAATGACTTTTTTCTCTACTCTGGAGCATTTGCCCTGATGTGTCTTTGGGCAGGTGCTGGATTTCTTCAGCAAATTGTGTTAATTCTGGATTTGTGAGGTGGGGCTTAAAAACTATTAAAGTTTGGGTGGAGCATCTAAAGAAACATATTTCTTTAAGTTATGTAATTCAAGTAATTTTGCTTGTTCTTTCAGTGAGAGACAAAAATAGAGACTACTTCCCAGGTGTTTATGTCTGCCAGTCCTATTCATGTTTTTATTTCCATTCCAACGATTTGGATTTATTTAGGTTTTAATATTATAAATGACCCCAACACATTTGAGGAAGTGGCAGGTAAATACAATTCGGTAAGCATGATTTTTATTTTGTGTGTGTGCTGATAAGTTGTGTGGTGCCATAACTACCCTGAAAGTTAAACAGACTTACTGTGAGGAAACAAAACTAAGATTATATGGTAATCACTTAGTCAATGTTCTGGTTGCTCACGCAAAAAACTTAGTCATTCCTGCCTCCTTCCTTTTCCTTACAGCATTCAATCCAGCAGCCAAGCCTGAGGCTTTCTTTAACCCCCCCAAATCTCTCAAATCAATCTCTTCGCCTCACCTCCATCAAAACTATCTTTGCCCAAATCTGGAAAGGCAGCTTGGATTTGCAACCATCTCCTAACTTGTTTCCCCTGTTCTATCCTGCCTCCTTCCTGTTTTCAACCCAGCAGCAGAATGGTCCTTTTATTTTATTTTTATTTCATTTTTAAAAGATTTTATTTATTTATTTTGACAGAATGGTCCTTTTAAAACCTAAATGATACCATATCATTTCCCCAGGTATTTAATTTCATTTGCAATAAAAACCAAAGACCTTACTATGGACCACAAGGCAAGGGCTATCACTCCAGGTTACTTTGAGCTATCTAGCAACCACTCCCCAACTCAATTCTTGCTCCTTGCTACTCATTGAATATGACAGCATGCTTTTACCTTGGAACTTTAGTATTTCACACTTTCTCCCCGAATGCTTACAGGGCTTGGTCCTTCCCCTCCTTTAGTTCTGTGCTAAATATAATTTCCATTATGCCTTCCATGATCATCTCTTATAACCATACTCTTCTCCCCGCCTTCCCCCAAACCACTTAGCCTACTTTAAATTTCTCCATAGCCCTTATCAGAGCTTCACTATATTTATTTGTTAGTCTCTCCACTAACAATGTTTATAGAGGACTTTTTCACTGATTTATCCCCAGAGCCTAGATCAGCACCTGACACACTGTATGTTTCAACAAACATTTGCTGACTAAACACTGAGTAAAATAGTAATCGTGGTTGGTCTTTTACATAGGTGAAGTAGACGGCACTAGCCATTACCACTGGAGGCTCAAAAGTCATGCTTCTCTTCTCTTTTTACTTATACAACTGTTTTCCCCAAATCTTATTAATAGGGGTTTGTATCCCACATTAAAAAGGAAGAATTAAAATATACTAGTTAGCCATGTTTACTCTTCAGGAAGGAGATACGTTAGGACAGCCATGGACATCTATGCAGGTCGTGACCTGCATACAAGGGTTGGCTGAGGGGGCATAAGTGAAATCCTGCCAGGGTTAGCTAGATAAGTTCTAACTTGGGGTTGCATTGTCCTGGAGCTCATCCCAAAGGGTTTTTCTACTTTTCACAAAGGAACTAAAGTGATCAAATCAGAAGTGTGGGAGAGAGGAGGACAGGCTGGGCATTTGGGGTTAGGTGTGGGAGGAAGACTGAATTTTTACTAAAAAGGCTTTTATTCTCTTTGACATTGTTGGCTTCTTTTATTTTTTATGTATATCCATTAGATATTTTTAAGAAAGGAAAAAGATATATGAGACATCTTCAACCTATTGACATAATTTACCCTAAAATATAATAGATGGATCAATAGCAGAGCCTTCCTTAACAATGAGTCTGTTGGATATCTCCCATTTGTCCTCCAGATCTATTTTTTACACTCTGCACCCTGTTCTGTGCCCTGTGAGGTTCATTTATATGAACCACATCAACAAGCCTCCTTTTTTCTGGTGTCCAGTTGGATTCGTCCAAGGTAGAGCCCCAGCAGGATACCAGAAGGCAGATGTATGAGTTTTGGTTATCTATTTCCTTGATTCCAAAGTCAAGCTTTTCTTAAAGTGGCCATCTCTACACATCTTTCTCCTTTTGGATCCTGATAACTACTCTTTCATCCAAGAAACTGTAGCACGTCACCTGTATACCTTCCTTACACCTTTGTTCCTAGTCCCTTTACTAAATCTTTTTGGGTTATCTTTGAAAAAAAAAAAGAAAGTGCCATATGTTTCCTGCTAGAACTCTGACTGATACACATTTCATGAGAAGAGAACTGTAAGGAGACTGTAAAGAAGGAGCAGAAGCATGGGGTCAGAGATAGGTCAGAAATCAGATCCCAGTGGACACCAAGATAAACCAACCATCCCAAATATGGACTTCTAGAGTTAGAGACTTTGCATTTGTTTAGCCCATGTCCTTCATTTTATTATCTGAGGGAAACTGAGACTGAGAGAGATTTAGTGACCTCGTTCAAGGTCATGTGACCAGTTGGTAACAGAACCACAATTTGTATTCAGATCTGTAACATAAACTTATTAGTCTGTCACAGTCAACAGTTTTGCCTAGGGCCAGCCATGGAAAAAATATGCCCTTTTGTATACCTAAGTGCTGGCCTCTTTCTTTTTCTAATGCATCGAAAGGTGTGAATATATACATACCCTGTTCCTGGGATTGTACTCGCTGAGATCATACCCAATAGGACAGATAAAATCTTTCTCCAATTGTGGCTATGGTAATTGCTCCTTTTCCTAGCCACATCATTTTTGACTTCTGGTTTGCTGACTCATTTCCTGTGTTTCATATTGTTCTTTTCTATGATGCTTTCTCACATCATGGAGTTTTACTTTAAAGAATATTCTTATTTGCATATGGTTGACCACTAGAAGTTCAGATTGTAAATGCAGAGCTATCTCTAATGACTATTGCTATAGATTCAGTGATGTGTCTTCTAAATTGCCCAAACTTTGAAGTTTTTCAAAAACATCAGTGCTTTGTCTTTCCTTATCTATGAAGCGGTAATAATAATGTCTACCTAATAGGTCTGGAGTGAGATTTAAATTAGATAATACATACAGAGCTCTTAGAACAGTAGCTGGCCTACAGCACATCATCAATTAAGGTTAATTACTATTGCTTACTTCGGTAGTAAGGTGACACTTTATGCTACAAATTTCAGATCGGTGTTCTCAGTTTCTCTCTTCTGTATTTTGGGACGTGTGTGTATGGGAGGATGGGTGAGACTTTACTCTGCCTTTTGGCTGGAAAAGCAGTGTCTGGATTAAATTCAATCACCAAAATGATTCATTCTTTGGACAATTATCATTTTCATGATGTTTCTCTTGTAACACTATTGAATAGAGGGCTCACAATGAGTGCTATCTTGAGTCTTTTGGGATTTTCCATTTTAAACATTTTACATTTCTGTCTGGTAGGCTGCATCTGCTTAAGGGATTCAGTTTAGCTCCACAAATGTTTACTGAGCAAATACTATTGACTACATGCTGTAGAAACAATGGTGATTTTAAACAACACCCTCACCCCAGAAAGCTTACAGTCTTCTGGGGATGTTTTGCTCTTGGCCACATCTTTGCTCAAACCTGTGACCCAGGAGACCACATCAGTCTAATGTGGATAACTAAGTGCCAGCTCATTGCTGGGTTTGGCCCCAAATCAGCAATCTGTCTTTATCTAATCCCGTATAGTTCCCAGTCACATTAGTGGGAATTTTGAGAGTATATCTGAGAAGAATTTTATTTACTCTTTGCATTCTTTCTAAGTTTAAGCACATGTCCCAGGAAGTTTGATGCTTATTTGCTCTTCCTCAGGCTTTGACATACCAGTCACCTACTGTTGTGGAACTGGTAAGCACATTTGAGACACATGGTTCCTCAGAATGTGGTAAGGGTCTAGAAAAAAGTTCTCAGTTATCAGATCTAAAAGGAACCCATGGGGATTATCCAGCAGCCAAATTCTAGAATCTAACCTAAACCATGCATTTCAATGATGAGGTTACATTGACAAAGTTATGATAGATTACTGAAAGAGGCTCTGTGATGTCCCAAGGGTCACCCAGCTGGTTGTTTTAGACAATACTAAGAATTGAATCTTCTTTTAATGTTGTTTCCTGAAATTGCGGGGTGTCTGGTTATTTTAGTTTTCAACTTTTGTGATGCCATGAGCCATTATTATATCTGTCTGGAAGGTCTCAGCATTGGCGATTTGATTTTCTTAAATGCCAGACAGAGTTTATAAAGAACTGAGAAAATGATTTAATTAGCCATGAAGATATGTGACTGTTACCACTTCTTAGGTAATTCCTTTCCCTTATTAGCTTTCACAAATGCAAAAAGCATCCATTGCTCAGATGCACTGTGTGTAGGTATTTGGAAATTAGTTCTTTTGAGTTCTATGTCATTGTCCCAGGTCTCTCCATATAGTCCTGTTCTTGGTGGGAGAGGGAGGTGGTGGGAGTTAAGAACAGTCAGCAGGTGAAGAACTACTTCTTTTGAAATGAACATTCAAAACGGTAAGATGGAGTTTTTCTTGTTTTATATTTTGCCCAGTAAACTACATATATGCCCAAATGAAATAGCCCAATAGAACCTATAGAATTTTTTCTAGCAAGAAAAGAACCTTCAAGATCATTAAGTCAAAAGCTGGGAGAAAGGAGGCTAACTGAAAAGCATCCCCTTAGGAAGATAAGATGCTAATTTTTAGAGGCACTCAGCAGTTAGAAAATCAATTTTTCTTAACATTGAGAATTATTGAGTGGCTGGAAAAGCATCTTACTCTATGAAATATAGTCACTGTTTAGTGCCTTTCCATTTTATTTACTATTTAAAGCACACAACAGCTAGTTAACCACCTACTTATAAAATATATTTAATGTTTAGAGGCACTCAGTGTGGTTACAAAATGATTTTAAGGGTATACAAATATGGTACGTTAACCGCATTTCATGAACTATGGTTCCCTCTGGAAAAACAAAAACATTTTCCCTGGCATCCTGCGGCATTTCATCCTGAAGTTTGTAAATGACCCATACTGCTCAAACCGGCTGCCTCACTGGCTTTTGATGCCAACCACTTTAGAGCACACACGAGAAAGATCAATATAACCCCTACATAAGTGATAGAGCACCGAGCACTCAAAGGCTGTTAGACTCTCCGATAAAGAATGGCTTGACAGACGCAGTGAAATTAAGCAGCATGCACAAAACCCCAGTAAAGAGGTTGTAGGGCTGCAGTCTTCTCTCTGTGCATGGCGGATTGATGGGTGCACTATGACACAGATTCACTGAGATGAGACTTGGTCCTTGCCACTTATATGCATTAGTGAGTTTATGGCCTATGGAAGCACAGGGAGAGTCTAACAAAGTATGGGAAAAGAATGGAGCCCTTTTCAAAGGAACCTGCTACAGAGAATTATGACAAGTGAGACATAAGGGGGCCTAGCATAAACTTAACAGTGAGAAAATATTCAACCACATTTATTTTCAAGCAATATCCCTGAAAACACTCTATATATCACAGTGTGTTAATCTCCCTCTTTCATTATTGAAACTCCATGACATCGATTATTGAGGAAATGTGATGGAAATGTTGCTCTTAATTTCCCATACATGTAATAAAGCTGAATGCGTGACGTTGTTCACTTTGTCTTGTTTACTTTGCCATCCTGCAGCATGTATCCTGACAGAAGGGTTTCTAACCCAAGATGATAATCACACTTAAGCTGGGGGAAGGGTGCAAAGACAGAGATTGAGAGCAGGCTGGGATAAATCCCTACTTTGTCTCATCATACAGGGGGTAGTATTTCTAGCAAGGGTAATCACTAGTAAAATTCTAACCAAGGATAGTTGATATGGAAGTATACCAATTTTTTAACCAAATGATGAAAGAATTTATTAATGATGAAAGGAGATAGTGTTAGAGAATAAAACATTACACAAGAAAATTGTGAGAGACTCTTTAGTGAGGACTCTAGCTTACACTGCAATATGATTCAGTTCTCTGAGACATTTTAAAGTGTGCTAGACCAGACTTCTGGTTCTTGGTCCAGCATATAAGGAGGGAGTTTGGAAGTCATCACTCCATTCTAACAAGGAAGAAACTAAACAACCTGAAAATCAACAAATCGTCTTAGATTTGTTAGAGAATTGAGGCCATAGGACAAACCACTATTCCCAGAATTGGAAAGACAGGCAGAACAAAGAATCATCACTTACTGGAGCAGAAACCCACAGCAGGAAACTCTGTAGAAACCAGTGCTAGGTTAGGAAAACCTAAACTATAATTGACAAATTGCTAGAAGCTCATTATGGACAACTCTAAAAGCTAAAAACTCTAGGAGAGTCCCCACACTTTATTGAGTTTTTACCTCCTGGAGCCCTACTAGGGTGTCACAGTGAAGATGAGAGAAAAATCCTCTCATGGTTCTGGCAAGGAGAAGGGGAAAGTAGTAATATTGAAAGATGCCCAGATCATTCTGTCCTTAATGAGGCCTGCCTTCAAGAGAAACTGCCTTACCAGATTCTGATCTACTGGGTGTTTTCCAGAGCCCAACCAATGTGGCAGAGGGAAATATTCAATTCCAGCTCCCTCTAGTCATTTTATCCCATCTAAGGGGGGAAAACTGAAAAGCATTTATGAAGATCACAGTCCAGGGCCTCAGGCTCAATAAAAGATTAGTCATAAAACCATAGAATAGCTTCCTCCCCAACACTCCAGCCTCCCAATGTATCCCAGGCTATTTTATCACAGTTCCTTTTAAACAATATCTTATGTCCAGCTTTCAACAAAAAATTACAATGTATACTAAAAGGGAAAAAAACGCAAGGACAGAGCCAGCATTAGAACTAGACTCAGATATTTGGCAGGGATGTTGGAATTCTTAGACCAGGAATTTAAAATAACTATGATTAATATGCTAAGGGCGCTAAAGGAAAAAAACAGACAACATGTAAGAACAGATGGGTAATATAAGCAGAGAGATGAAAATTTCAAGAAAGAATAAAAAAGAATTGTAGGAATAAAAAATACTGTAACCAAAATGAAGAATGCCTTTGATGGGCTCATTAGTAGACTGACATGGCTGAGGGAAGAATCAGTGAGCTTGAGGATATGTCAACAGAAATTCCAGAACTAAAACAAAAGAGAGAAAAGGCTGAAAAAAAAAAAAAAACTAGCAGAATATCCAAGAACTGTGGACAACTGCAGAAAGTTTGATATGGGCATAATGGGAATACTAGAGGAGCAGAAAGAAACAAGAGAAATATTTGGAGCGATAAAGACTGAGAATTTTCTCAAATTAATGTTAGACTCTAAACCACAGATTGAGGCAGCACAGAGAATATCAAGCAAGATAAATTACAAAAACAAAACAAACAAAAAGCTATAGCTAGGCATGCATATCATACTCAAGCTGCAGAAAATAAAAGATAAGGAAAAAAGTCTCGAAAGAAGCCCGAGACAACACCTTACCTAGAGACGAGTGAGGATAAGAATTACATCAAATTTCTCTTCAGAAATCATGCAAACAAGAAGAGAGTGAAGTGAAATACATAAAGTGTTGGGAGGAAAACAAATAAAAATCAAAAACTAACCTAAAATTCTGTATCCTATAAAATTATCTTTTAAAGTGAAGGAGACATACTTTCTCAAACAAACAATAGTTGAGGGAATTTATTGCCAGTAGACTTACTTTGCAGATATGTTGAGGAAGTTTTCCAGAGAAAAGGAAAATGATACATCAGAAACTCAATCTATATAAAGAAGAGCATAAGAGAAGGAATAAGTGAAAGTAAAATAAAAACTTTTTATTGTTTTATTCATAGTTGACTGAACATATAACAATTCGTTCAAAATAATAATAGTAACAATGTGTTTGACATGTACAGTTAACCTTGCACTACCCAAGAAGCAGTACAGCATTATCTGAAAGTAAATTTGGATCAATTGTGATGTATCCTGAAAACACTAGAGCAGCCACTTAAAAAAGTATAAAACAAAAAAAGAGAAGTAATATTAATGTTAAGAAAGGTAAAAAAAAATAGAGTCCACAAAATATGCAATTAAAGCCACAGAGAAACAGGAAAAGAGTGGAAGACAAAAACAGGAACAAAGAACAGGGCAATAAATACAAAAAAGTTACAAATATGGTAGGTATTAATCAGATTATATAAATAATCACATTAGATGTCAATGGTCTAAATACACAAATTAAAAGACAGATCATCAGAATGGATCAAAACACACAACTATATATTATGTACAAGAAATCCATTTTATATATAAAGACACATGGGTGGCTCAGTTGGTTAAGCGACTGCCTTCGGCTCAGGTCATGATCCTGGAGTCCAGGGATCGAGTCCCACATTGGGTTCCCTGCTCAGCGGGGAGTCTGCTTCTCCCTCTGACCCTCCCCCCTCTCATGCTCTCTCTCTCTCTCATTCTCTCTTTCAAATAAATAAAATCTTTTTTAAAAAAAGTAAAGGGGTGGAGAAATATATATCATGCCAACTCTAAAGAAAGCTGATATCAAAGCAAGGAAAATTATCAGGAATAAAGATAGATATTACATAACGATAAAGGGCCAATTCTCTAAGAAGATCTACCAACCCTTAATATGTATGCACCTAACAAGGGAGCATCAAAATACAGGAGGCAAAATCTGATAGAACTGCAAGGAGAGACAGATGAATTTACCATTATAGTTGGAGACTTCAACACCTTCTTTCAGTAATGGACAGATCCAGCAATTAAAAATCAGTAAGGACATAGTTCAATTCCACAGCACCATCAAATAACTGCATATAAATGACATCTATAGGTCACCTGGGTGGCTCATTCAGTTAAGCATCTGCCTTTGGCTCAGGTCATGATCCCAGGGTCCTGGGATTGAGCCCCACATCCAGCTCCCTGCTCAGTAGGGTGTCTGCTTCTCCCTCTCCTCTGCCTCTCCCCCTGGCTTGTGCTCTCTCTCTCTCACTCACTTACTCTCTCTCTCAATTAAATAAATAAAATCTTAAAAAAAAATTTAAAATAAATGACATCTATAGGATACTTCATCCAAGAACAGAACAAAATCTTTTCAAGCTCACATGGAACATATACCAAGACAGACCACATTCTGGGCCATAAAATATACCTTAACAAATTTGAAAGAATACAAATCATACAATGTCTGCTCTCACACTACAACAGAACTACTCTAGACATCAATAACAGAAAGATACTAGCAAAATCCCCAAATACTTGGAGATTAAACATCACATTTCTAAATAACATGTGTGTCCAAGAAGAAATCTCAAGAAAAATTTTAAAAATATTTTAACTAAATGAAAATAAAAATACAAATTATCAAAATTTGTGGGATGCAGTGAAAATAGTGCTTAAAGGGAGATTCATAGCATTGATTATAAATATTAGGAAAGAAAGAACATCTAAAAATCAATAATCTAAGCTTCCAGCTTAGAGAATGAGAAAAAAAAAAGGAAATTAAATCTATAGTAAGCAGAAGAAAAGAAATAATAAAAATTAGAGCGTAAATCAAAGAAATTGAAAACAGGAAAATCCATTGAGCACATCAATGAAACCAAAGAACCAAAAGCTGGTTCTTTGAAAGATCAGTAACAGCCAGGAAGACTAAGAGAAGAAGAGAGATGATGCAAATTACTAATATCAAAAATGAAAGAGAGGATATTACTACAGATTTCATGGACATTAAAAGAATAATAATTAAGGAACATTATGAGCCACTCTATGCCCACACATTTGTTACTCTAGGTAAAATGGGCAAATCCTTGAAAGACACTATTTGCCAAAGCTCATAAAGAAGAAATAGAGAACTTGGGGCCCCGCTCCTCAGTGAGCCCCCAAAGAGGAGCAGCCAGTCACTCCCGTCTCCCCGGTCTCCGGCCGCACTCCGTGCTCACCGGCCTGTGGCCGCGCGTTTCTATCTCTGGCGCCCGACCCAGCGTGGAGTCTCCAAACGCAGCAGATCCGTGCGGTGCACTCCCGCGCCGCTCCTCCCGGGGGAGGAAGAGTTGAAGGTCCACAGCAGCATCCTCCCCGGCAGGAAACACCAACTCCTTCAGAACGTGGAGGAAAGAGGGCGTGCTCGAGAACTGCCATCCGAGTCTGGATTGGGGCTTCACTGCTTTCTTTGCCCTGTGCTTTTTGGCAAGCTTGGTGAACGCCTAACATTAAGGAAACGGGAGAGAGGAACAAATGGAAGGAGCCAGATATCTTCTACCCCCACATCATTTCTTTTAACTCTGTAAGACCTGGAGAACCAGAAGCAAGCTTCAAACCTTCCCACTAAGATCCACAACAAATTGTGAATCCTGAGCCAAAAGGATTCTAATGATGGCTAGAAACCAAGAAGGCCAGATGCATTTTTTCTGGTCTTGTAATGAAGAGACAAATGATACATCCGTCCAGCGTATGATTTCATGAACTAGCGGAATACTTGGCCTTCAGTAAGAGGTCACAAAAGCCAGAAGCAGAGAAACCAGCAGAGGAAAGCAATTTTATTTTTTACATCCACTGATGAATTTGAAGTTGAAAGGAAAACCTGTCATAATAATTATGTTCAGTAAAGTTGTGATAATTAACTAGGCTACTTTCCTAACAAGCTGAGGAAGGGGACTGATTTAATATGCTGTTCTTTTAAAGGTAGGAGACTGATAAGCAAAGGAGTTAGCTTTCCCAAAGTTACCTTTACAAGCTCCAGCCTAGAACAATGCATATTCATTCAGCTCCAGCAGTCTTCCCCTCACTGCTTAGAAAGCTGCAGTACCTCCTTCTCTCCTGGGCTGCATTGGCCTGACCACACCTGGCTCTAACCCATGTCTCTAATTGGATGTCCCACTTTTAACTCTTTGTTTTCTCTCCAAGTTCTATATACCTAAGCCACATCGGTTTGCTCACTCTTCTCCCAGGATACTAGGAATTCTCCAGACACTGGACTCTGCTCATGTTTTTCCTCTAGAATTGGAATGTCCCATCTCCATCTCAAACGTTATGTGGAAGTTTACCTTCCCTTGAGGAAGCAGATTAAATGCCATGACCTGCATAGAGCTTTCTCTAGTTGGCCCGTTTAGTCTAAAATCTAGCAGAGTGAGTAAGGAAACAGGCTCCAGCTAGCCAGGCCCAGGGTCAAGTTCTTTTTCCTTTACTGACTGGGTGACCCTGGCAAGGTACTTAACCTCTCTCTCAGCATCTCAGCCCCTCATCTGTAAAAAGGATAATAAATTTAGAACCAAAAAATGGCCTTAATAAAATTGAGATGAACTCAACAACTATCATTTCATGAGTTTAAATTCCAGCAATAAAAAGGAACATAAAATCATCCATGAAGTTAGATATTTATCTTTTTAGTTTATTCCAAAGAAAAATTTTAGGCCTCTGAGAATAATTTCATAGCAGTTCCATTTAGTTCTATTTGTTTGTACATTGATTTAACAACCATTTATTTAGCAGCTAGTATATACCATAAATAGGACTAGGCACCAGGGATATAGCAATAGATAACATACAATTTATTCTTTCGTGTGGTTTATAGTTTAGTGAGTAGCACATACACTGAATAAAATGCCAGATATTATGCAAGAGAAGTGCAAAGTATTTGAGAATAACAGAAGGGGGAGCTGACTATCTTGGGTTTGGGTTATGAAAATAACCTCCACGCTGGCCTTTCTTCTTCTAGTTTTTATTATTTTATTTTTATTTTTTTTAAGATTTTATTTATTTGAGAGAGAGAAGACATGGCAAGAGGGGAAACACAGGCAGGGGGAGTGGGAGAGGGAGAAGCAGGCTTCCCGCCAAGCAGGGAGCCCGATGCAGGACTCGATCCCAGGACCCCAAGATCATGTCCGGAGCCGAAGGCAGACGCTTAACGACTGAGCCACCCAGGCGCCCCCTAGTTTTTATTATTATTAATTATTATTATTTTAGAGCTACACTGAAGCCAGGGTGATCCTTCTCAAGGTAAATCTACTTTATAACACCTCCCCCTCCAAATCCGCCTATGGTTCCCTAATACTTTTGCAAAGCTGTTTTTGAACAAGACATACCACAGAAGTTTCTTCTGCTTTCCTCAGACAAGCCATCTTTCCTGTTTTTCTGCTGATCGACCTGACTGGCAGAGGAGAAAAACTGCCTGTTCTTGGGGGCTGGAGGCACAGCCAGCCCTAAGCATTCCACTATAAATTCTACATTTCATTGAAATCCTTGAAAAGTTATGCAAATATTATAGTCCATTCCACAATATCTGAGTTTATTGTAATAGGAAAATAATGGTGTACGTTGCCACACCTGTTGTTGAGTAAACTATGCTTTTTTAAAAAGAAAAAAAAAAAAGAAGAAATAGACAATCTGAATAGGTATATATATTTATTAAAGGAATTGAATCAATAACTAATAACCTTCCAAAACAGATTCACTGGTTAATTCTACCAAACATTTAAGGGAAAAATTATACCAATTATCTATAATTTCTTCTGGAAGACAGAAACAAAGGGAATAATTCCTAACTCATTCAATGAGTCCAGCATTACTCTTATACCAAAAGCAGGTAAAGACATTACAAGAAAAGAAAGTTACAGACCAGTATCTTTCAAGAACATAGATGCAATAATCCTCAAGAAAAAAAATAAGCAAATCAAATCCAACAATGTATAAAAAGAATTATATACTATGACCAAGTGACATTTATTCCAGATATACAAAGCTGGTTCAACATTCAAAAATCAAATTAATATAATCCATCACATTAACAAACTACAGAAGAAAAATCACATATTTATATCAATAGATGAAGAAAATGCCTTTGACAAAATCCAACCCCAATTCATGATAAAAACTTAGGAACCAGAAATCAAGGGGAATGTTGATTAAAAAAACATACAAAAACCTACAGCTAACATCTTACTTCATGATGAGAAACTATAAGCTTTCTTACTAGATCAAGAAGAAGTCAAGAGTGTCCTCTCTCTACTTCTTTTCAACATTATACTGGAAGACCTAGCTAATGTAATAAAACAAGAAAAGGAAATAGAAGGTATACAGTTGGGAAGGAAGAAATAAAACTGTACTTGTTAGCAGATGACATGACTGTCCATGTAGAAAATCTACATAGAATCAACAAAAATACTCCTGGAAGCAGTAGTGATTATAATGAGGTTTTATATGTTTACAAGGTAAACATATAAAAGTCAACTGCTTTTCTATATACCAGCAATGAATAACTGGGATGTGAAATAAAAAATGCAATGCCATTTAATTAGCATCCACCAAAATGAAATAGGTATAAATCTAACAAAATATATACAAGAGGATATTATGTATATAAGGAAAATTACAAAATCCTGATGAAAGAAATCAAAGAACTAAATAAAGGGAGAGATATGACATGTTCATGGATAAAAAGACCCAATATTGTCAAGATGTCAATTTTCCCAACTTGATCTATAGATTCAGTGCAATCCCAATGAAAATCCCAGAAAGCTATTTGTAGATATTGACAAAATGATCCTAAAGTTTATATGGAGAGGCAAAAGTCCCAGAATCACCAATACAATGTTGAAGGATAAGAATAAAGTTAGAGGACTGACACTATCCAACTTCAGGTAACAAATGGTCCTAGAACAACTGGACATACACATGAGAAAAAAATGAATCCAGATACAGCCTTTACACCTTTCACAAATAATAACTCAAATATTAACTCACAGACCTAAATGTAAAATGCAAAACTAAACCAACCAACAAAAAACAACAAAAAACAAATTTAAAAAACCCCAAAAGACTAAAACCAAACCCCCCCCCCCCAAAAAAAAATCCCCTAGAAGATAACACAGGAGAGAATCTTGGGTTTGGTGGAAACTTTTTGGATACAACACAAAAGGCATGATTATTGGGGTGCCTAGGTGGCTCAGTCGTCCTTCGGCTCAGGTCACGATCCCAGAGTCCTGGGATCGAGCCCCACATCGGGCTCCCTGCTCTGCGGGAAGCCAGCTTCTCCCTCTCCCACTCTCCCTGCTTGTGTTCCCTCTCTCGCTCTCTCTCTCTCTGTCAAATAAATAAATAAATAAATCTTAAAAAAAAAGGCCTGATTATTGAAACAACTGGTAAGTTGGACTTCATTAAAGTTAAACTACATGAAAACTTCTGCTGTGCAAAAGACACTCTCAGAATAAGACAAGCCATAGACTGGGAGAAAATATCTCCAAAATACATATCTCATAAAATACTGTCATCCAAAATATATAAGGAACCATTAAGAATCAACAATAAGAAAACAAACAATTGATTAATAATGAACAAAAGATCAGAACAGATACCTCACCAAAGAAGATCTACAGATGGCAAATAAACATATGAAAAGATGCTTAATATCATATGTCATTAGGGAACTGCAGATTGAAAAAACAAAATACTACTACATACCTATTAGAATGATGAATATCCAAAACACTTACACACCAAATGATGGCAAGGATGAGGAGTGACAGGAACTCTCATTCATTACTGTTGGGAAGGCAAAATGGTAAAACCACTTTGGAATATAGTTTCGCAGTTTCTTATAAACCTAAATGTACTCTTAACCATTTGATCTAGCAACCACATTCTTTGGAATTTACCCACTTGTATCCACACAAAAACCTGCACATGTATATTTAAAGCAGCTTTATTTGTAATTGCCCAAACTTGGAAGCAATTAAGATGTCTTTCAGTAGGTGAATGGATAAAAAGTGATACACCAAACAATGAAATAGTATTCGACACTAAAAAGAAATAAGGTATCAAGCCATGAAGACATGAAAGAATCTTAAGTGCATATTACTAAGTGAAAAAGCCAATCTGCAAATGCCACTTACTATATGATTCTAACTTACACTGTTCTAGAAGAGCCAAACTATGAAGATATAGGTGGTTGCCAGGGCTTGGGCAGGGAAGGGATGAAGATAAGGAGCAGAGAGGAATTTTAGGGCAGTGAAACTATTCTGTATGATACTATAATGGTGAATATATGTCATTATGCATCTGTCAAAAACCCATAGAGTATACAACACCAAGAGTGAACCCAAATGTTAAAAATGGACTTCGGGTGATAATGATGTGTCAATGTAGTTTCATAAAAGGTAAGAAATGTACCATCTTGGTGTGGGATGCTGATAGTGTGGGAGGCTGTGTATGGGAATTCTTTACTTTCCTCTCAGTTTTGCTGTGAATCTAAAGTTTCTCTAAAAAGGAAGTCTATTTTTAAAATTTGTGCTAGGCATTTGATGAGTTTGAGAGCAGAGATTATGTTTCAAACAGAAAAAAGAATAATCTTGTGTTAGTGAATGGAATGATTTTTTTAAAGAATAAATGTTATGTTGACGCACAGATGAATTTAATTAAAGAATATGCAAGACAACTTATGGTAAAAGCTTTGGAGATTAAGTTCTATAAATATATGTAAAAACTAACAGTGATAATTAAGTCTTGATAGAAATGTTTTGGTAAGTTTTAAGGATCAAAATTTTTACTTTTTTGGGGGGAAGAATGTCTATGGAGAATACTGTTGGAAGACATTCAGATAAGGCTTAATCTTGTGCGTGTGTATACTTTCTCATTTAGAGCTCATCTCTGCACAAATGCTAAGAGGAGAATGGGGTGGTGATGTGGCTTGGTCCTCTCACCAAGAAATGAGGTAGAGGCTCTGGCAAAGGAGAATGTGTGAGGCTATTCACTGGTGAGATTCAGAAGCCTAAGAAACCTCACCGTGGCAGGGTTGCTGAGGGAAGGTCTGAGGGAGGGCAGCTGGGCAGTCCATCCAGCAACCGACTATGCTGGGGCGGAGCCTAGGTCTAGGCCTGGCTATCCAGGCCTTGCCTCTAGGCGTGCTCCAGCTGTCTGTCTGTACGCCCTTGCTGGCGTCTGCATGGTTTGCAGGGACGCCGCGGGGGGGCGGGGGGGCGGGGGTGGGAGGGAGACCCTCAGCTCTGCTGCTGGGTAAAGGCTCTGTAAGACACAGCTCAGGATCAATCATCAAGCTTGCTCCTCCAGTATATCTGACTTCACACATGGAAGGGCCACTGGAGAATTGCCCACGCTGTCAAGATGGCTGGGAGGTCACCCAGGGCACTGGCATAATGCAAACTGAGGTCGCACCTGGGAAAAGGGCACGGAAGGTTGCCCCGGGGCACAGAGGCACAAGGACGTGCGTGAGAGCCAGGTCAAGGACCGTTTGCCTGAATCACCTCTGCTGTCCTGGGGCCGCCTCCTGCCCGCGGGGCCTGCACGTCTGTGGACGGGGCCATTCCTGATGCATCAGCCCAAGGGGGCTCCGCAGGCGAGGTCCACGCACCAGGCGTCAGCCAGATGGGCGAGCGGCAGCTGGGAGAGGCGGTGGTGCGTTTGCGTCCCAGTGCGCACCTGCTCCCTGCCGGTGCCGCCCCACAGGCCGGAAGCGGAAACGTGGGTCCAGCACGTCGAAGCCGTGCCCACTGGCTTCAGCCGAGGTGAAGAGATTGGCCTCGATCACAGCCTCTCCAGACCCTCCTGGTAGCTCCTCCGGAGTCCCGGCCGTCCCTGGAAAGGGCCCAGAGGCAGGAGTGCGTGACGCCCACGTCCCCGCGTGCTCGCCGCACTGCCGCTGGACCGGACGTCCTCTCTGCGTACTGGGTACCGACGCGAGAGGGAGCAGAAAAGCGCCAGGTGATGGGCGGAGCAGCACTGGAGGACCTGGCTGTAGTGCGTGTAATTGCGGCCCCCCCTGCCGCCTCCCGCCGCACCTCCTGCTCGAATCTCAGATCACCCTTGGCCTTCAGCCGTTTGGATGAGGGCAGATAGTGCGTCTGCTGCCCGGGCAACAGGTCCTTGTGTACAGCCCGCCGGACGGAGTTGCCCATGACGACCACAGGCTGGTGGTGCAGCAGCCGCAGGACTTCGCAGGCCCGCAGATAGGCCCCGGTGAATGAGGGCATGGCGGATGGCCTCGTTCCTGCTTTTCCTCAGGGCAGGTAGGAAGAGGCGTCAGGGGAAGAGAAGTGCCCCAGAGAGAGAGGCAGGGGGTGGGCAAGTGTGCATGGTGGGTTTGTGCATGGCACTGGGGCCTGAGCAGCAAGAAGGGAGGTGGTGTGGGGTCGGGGCCCCAAAACCGCCTCAGCCAAAGCTGACCTTGGCCCAGAACATGATCTTTGGACCGCGGAGACTCCTGTGGCGGCACACGCTCCACCTGGCGGAGGGGAGGTGCAAAACCCCAGAGGGCCCCTGCTCCGCTGAAGTGTAGAGTGGGTGCTCTCGGTGTTCTCATTCAACGGATCCCAGACTGTGCGTGCTTTCCACACACCTCGGGTTTGGCCTGCTGTCAGTCTGCACTGTTGGGCGCATCCAGTCCACTTCATGCTCTTTGTTTTATCAGTATCTCACTAATGGGCCCACCGTTGCATTTGGGATTCCTCTTTGCGTCTGGCAGTTGCTTTCTGTATGCATTTCCACCTCTGCTTGAGAATTTCTTCATTGCTGTCTTGGTTCTCCTGAGCCATCTCCTGTAACTCGCAGCATTTGCAGAATGTCTCCACTGGGGGAGAGATGACATTCCTAAGGGAGAATCGTGGTGGGGACCGATCTACCACCAAGATTTCCAAGCAGTGACTAGACGAATACTCAGGTCCTATTCAGATACTAGAAGGTTCAACTCTTTTTTTTTTTTTTTTTCTTTTAATTAAACCACGTTTGTGAGCACATTGTGGATTCTCATGCATTTATAAGAAGTTATATAGAAATATTCCCGTATCCCATTTACTCACTTTCCCCCATGGATAACATCCTGGAAAATTGTAATACAGTGTCACAGCTAGGATCTGGACCTCCATACATACAGCTCATTTCCTCACTGCAAGGATCCCTCTGATTGCCTTTTCATCACTCTGTCACCTCCCTCCTGCCCCTTTCCCCTAATGCCTGGCATCTACTAAGCTATTCCCCATTTCCAGAATTCTGCCATTTCAAGAATTCTCTATAAATAGAAATTAGAGAGTATATATCTTTGGGGAATTAATTTTTTCCTTCAACATCGTTCTCTGGAAATTCATTCAGCGTGCCCGCTTTATAAACTCTGACCACCTGTGTTCTGCATTGGGAAGTGAGTTTCCCAGTGGTACCAATGTGTCAATACTCTGTCTCCTTTTTATTTGCTAAATAGTATTTATGGTATGGGTTGCCCCAGTCAGTTTAACCATCCCCCCTTTAAAAGGATGGGGTTGCCTCCTGTTTTTGGCTATTATAAAACATGCTGCTGTGAACATTGCTGTACTGGTTTTGGCAAGAACCTAGGTTTTTATTTCTCTGGGAAGTGTAGAATTGTGATTGCTGGGTTTTTGGCGGTTGCAAATTTAGTGCTTTATGGAATGCCTAGAATGTTTTCCAGAGTTACTACCATTTTACATTCCCACCAGCAGTGTATGAATGGTCACTTTCCTTCTCTAGGGTCTTGAAAGTCTCTTCCCTTCACTACGAACAAAAGTGTGGTTTATATTGGTTTAGCAATTCACCTAAAATTTTTACAACAATTGATTGTTCTTACTGCCAAGAAATCAAATGGAAGTTATTCAGTAGTGCGTACCTGAAATTTTTACCTTATGAAAACAAAGTGGTTTATTTGTATATTGCGTTTTATTTTATTTTTTTTAAAGATTTTATTTATTTATTAGAGCAAGTGCGAGAGAGCACGAGGCGGGGAGGGCCAGAAGCAGAGAGAAAAGCAGACTCTCCGCTGATCAGGCAGCCTCACGCGGGGCTCGATCCCAGGACCCTGAGATTATGACCTGAGCCAAAGGCAGATGCTTAACTGACTGAGCCACCCAGGTGCCCGATTGTATATTGCATTTTAAAGGTAATAACTAAATAATAGAATAAAGTCAGTTTAGAATAACTTATTTAAGTACCTTCTATTAATACTCTGTTATTTTATGGACATGCTACCCTTTCTCTGTGGGAGATTTTCCCACTTTCAACTTAAAATGAAGAAAAATATTTTCAAACCAACTTATGATGGTATCTTAAAGAGGACCCTATAGTGCATCTTAAAAACACATATGTATGGGGACGCCTGGGTGGCTCAGTCAGTTAAGCGTCTGCCTTTGGCTCAGGTCATGATCCCAGGGTCCTGGGATCAAGTCCCACATCGGGCTCCTTGCTCAGCAGGGAGCCTGCTTCTCTCTGCCTGCTGCTCCCCCTGCTTGTGCGCGCGCTCTCTCTCTCTTATAAATAAATAAATAAATTCTAAAAACAAAAACAAAAAAACATATGTATGGACAGCTAAAGAAGTATGATATTCATTAAGCTATCACTGTAGTTTTTATATGCCTAAATTTTAATTACAGGAAATTAAGATTTTAATTAATAAAATTAGAGGAAAGAGATCAATTTCATTTTTTTCTTAAGGAGCTTAGTTTTTTTGCAAAGATAAAGAGCTTGGCTTTGTCTTCAGAGCACAAGTGATATACTGTTATTCAGAGCACAACTGAAATAAATACTGTCTCAGTTAAGTTTTTAAGAAGAGTTTTCATCTACTTGTTTGTTTATTCATATTGATTTTAAAAAAATCCGTTAACTGACAGATTTGCATTTCCTTTTGTATTGTATAAATACAACTTTTAAAGACTTTGCTTTGTATTATAGTCCCTATTATAAGTACAGAAACGTATCAATTTAGGACCAGTGAATGTTAAGCAGATAGAAAAAGATGTGAACATTTATTTTATTTAACTCATTTTCCAATAATAACCATTTTTCAACTATTTTGTTTCTGATCCCTAAAATTCTTTATCAGTAATATAAAAATCTGCACCATGTTCAATTGAAAATAGTATACCATCATATGAACTTATTTTGTAATATTTTTCTTTTTTAGTATTCTTTAAAATCACAAATATAATAGGTGACCTTAAGAACTTTTAAATAGAGAAGTATAATCAAAATCTTTACTCCTACTTATTCTTAAGAATTGGATGTGTATCCACTGAGACCTCTCTTTATACCTTTATAAACAATATTTTTCAATATGTATGTACTCATACATTTTGTTACATTTAATTTGTCATTCCTCATATTATCTTGTAACTAACCTTTTCATGTAACCTTATGTGACAGACACTACCTTGGATCAAGTTCCTTAGAAAACAAAGTAGTCTGCAAGGCAGATGTGCTTCCTTGTTCAATTACGACATTTTTATACAGGAGGTAAAGAGAAACTCAGACTGAAGTCCATCCCAAGGAGTGAGGAAAAGAGGACTTTTTTCTTGCCTTGTACCCTCCTGCATTCTGTCTGTCACTGGTTAGAATTTGTCCCGTAGAGCTTTAACTTCTCTGTAACTGGGTTGGGTTATCTAGACCCTTTAGCTACTGCTTGGGGAACCCAAGTGTGGTATTTCATCCACGTCAGGAAGCAGTGGTAGGAGACTGAGACTTCAGGCATGTGCCTGGATGGGTATGTGAAAAGCTCTCAAGTTTTATCTTCAGGTATCATCACTATTTGCTCTGTATTCCTAAGGAAGAGGAGTAAGAGTTAGTTGTCTTGCCTTTTCCAGTGTGATTCTATAATTAATTACTCTGGTATTTGTGTACAGTCTAGTCGTGCTTTTTGTAATTTTAACTCTGAGCATGGAGAACCTTTGAGAATCCCTTGGAAAATCAGACCCCTTTTCCCTTCTACTTAGGATATTTGAGATAAATTATTGAACATTACATCTGAAACTAATGATGTGCTATAAGTTGGCTAATTGAATTTGAATTTTAAAAAAGAAAAAGAAAAGGATATTTGAGGCCATAGTTTCCCTGCTGTTATTTCCCCAATGAACAGATCCTATCTGCTTTGTCTCTTCTAGTCTTCTCAAACTGTCATCAGAACCTCTTTTTTTTTTTCCCAGTACTGCTAATTTTTATTTAATTTTTTTTCTCTGCAACTTTAGCATGACTGGGAACAAGAGGAAAACAGGGAATTGTGCTGTTCTATCTTGAACTGAATACCATTCACTTAATTGTTTGATTATAGAAATGAGTATATGATCTTGCACAATTAACTTTACCTTGCTAAGACTGTTTCTGCAAGGTAATGTTGGTGGCATGGGTATCAGGAAAATTAATGGTCTTTAACGTGATTTTTACCTCATTACAATGTATGACTATGGTTAGAAAGTTACCACAAGTTGTTAGCACATTATGTTAACAGAAACTTGTTTTTGTTTTTTTTTTTATCCTAATGGTCTTTTCAACCCTCTGACCCTCCAAATACATCCCTATATTTCAGCTATATAAAAATAGTAGTTAAGGAAGGAAGGAAGGGAAGAAGGAAGATAGGAAGGTAGGAAAGGAGGAAAGGAAAGGAAGGAAAGCAGAAAGAAAAATTATTTAAAAAACATTAAGGCCACAGGCTGTTTTTATGTGTGTGTCTAATTTGGGTCTATAATCTGATTGATTTGTCTTTCTCTTAGCTTTGAAGTTTAGTTTATAACACTGCTTCATTTTCTTATCTTTGTCCAATAGTAGATTTGATTAAATGTTGGCATCAAAGTATCTTAATTCCTTCTATGTCGTGAAATAAAAATTTCCAATTAAATATCAGGATTTTTATTTATTCATAAGATAAAGAGAATGAAATAGATGAAGAGGAGATAAAACTTTGAGATGGGCAAGAGACATAGATAAATGTTTATGCCCCCTCCTCAAAGAAATAACGATTTGAGGTTACTAAGACAGGCCTGAGCCCAGATATTACAAAGTATTACTTGGTGGGGAAAGAGAAGTATACTGTGTACAGGATGTATGAAGATCCTCACATTGTAAGTATTAGGCACATCCTGCCTGTAAATTATAATAGATTTACTAAGTTTTTCTGTGTTTAAAAGTTAAAGTTAGGGGCACCTGGGTGGCTCAGTCATTAAGCATCTGCCGGCTCAGGTCGTGAGGCTCAGCGGGGAGCCTGCTTCTCCCTTTCCCTCTGCTGCTCTCCCTCTCTCTCTCTCTCTCATTACTTTCTCTCAAATAAATAAATAAAATCTTTAAAAAAAAGTTAAAGTTATTCTCCATTTAGGAGTTAAGGACTCAACCAGTTGGAGGGTAATTAACATAAGGAAGAAAAATGATAAGAACCTTGAGAAGAGACCGGGATTGAAGATTTAGAGAAGTTTAGTAGATAAAGCAATGAGCTCATTGGCTAGAGAGGCCTTTCCTGATCTCCCATCCATAGTTCCGTCTCTTATTCCATCGCTTGAGCTCCTTACCCTGCTTTATTTATTTTCACAACATTTGCCACTCTATGACATTTCAGTAGTTAATTTATTATCTACCTATCCCATCAGAATTTAATCTCCACGAGGAAATGGCTTCTGTTTGTTGTTGTATCCTCAGTCCTTAGGACCATGTTACTCATGGGGCTAGTTCTCCATAAAGAGTTATTGAATGCAAGAAAGAATAAACTACAGAAGTGATTTTAAAAATACTTTAAACACCCATCTAATGCTGGAACTGCCTAACTAACACATCTGCTAAAATAACACGTCTACACAATGTTGCTGTGTTGTTCACTTTTAGTTGGGGAGCTCCTTCTTTCCATGGGCAGTCCATTTTGTCCTCAGAAAATTTGACCAGTAAAAACATGTTTCTGTGATGAAAAGAAAAAAGATCTTGTTTTATTCTTTGAGCCAATAAACTGTAATGGTAATTATTCTACCATATGGCAGTCTTTAATATATTTGGATATAATTGGATACCATTATTCTCCTGAGTGGTCTCTTATTATTGGCTCTCAATCTCTGTAATTATTACTACTAAGGATTGATTCCTGGTCTGTGTTAGTGCATGGCTTTTTCTTCATATAGGCATAGTGACACAATAAAAAAGAGAATTCAGAAGTATGTAACTATGGCCTAATGAGAATTTCTTTATATGGTAATAAAGTAAATGCCTGTGGGAAAATACTCTCCTTCTCTTCCAAAAAGCAGTGAGCCCTTGGTTCTAAGGTCCCCTCTTCAGGTAGAGTCTTAACTCTGCAAATTCAGAAGGAGGAACTAAGGAGGCAAGAGTTGCTTCATCCACTCATACATATCTTTGATGTCATCTATGTTTTTTGCTCTTCTTTAATTTGCTGATTGAGCAATTTCAATATTGTCACATTCAAGTTATCATTTATGTCAATTATTAAAGCCAGATAAGTTTTTGTGGTTGATCTTAGTTTATAAGTCTTGACTCCGATCCTAGTTACTCTCCTTAGAGTACATCACAAGTCAAATTATGATATTCAGAGTAAACCAAAATTTCCAGGTGTGGCTTGATAAACACAATTCCAGTCTTGGATAATCACTTCTTTAGTTCAATTAATGTGGCCCGAAACCTAATCTGCTTTTGGGGGAATCCATCGCACTCCTGATTCACCTTGACTTTACCTTTGATGTGTATTGTCTCTTGTGTCCCAAACCCATGTCACTGGCTTTTTGAGCTTGAGAACAAAACCCAAGATTTACTCCAGCTGGCCAAGTATTTTTTTTATCCCATTGCTATAGCCTGTCAAGATCTTTTTGGATTCTAATCCTTTCATCCTGGTTAGTCACTGTCCCACTCAGGAATCTGTAAATCAGGCTTTGATAAGCAGTTCTTCTATATTTGCAAGTCAGTAGTAAAATTGCTGAACTGGATAGGATGGAGGAAAGAAACTGTGTTGCACATACAGCTCCCTTCAGGTTTTCATTTATCTAATTTTCAGTAGACTTTAGTTATATCTGCTTAACCTGTATCTTTAGCTAAGGAGAGCTGAAGATACAGCTACAACTCTCTTCAGGTTCTCCTACATGTTTCCTTCCTTTCTGCTTGAAACCTAAGGGTCAGAGATGGTTGCAGTGGGTTTGCAGCCTGTGTGGTCAACAGGGCCCTATGCTTGGTTTAATGCTCTTTTGAAAAGTCTTGAAATTCTTAATAAATTATGAATAAAGGGATCTGCATTTTCATTTTGCTCTTGGCCCTGCAAATTGTGTAACCAGTCCTGCATTGGGTGGTACTAGTCCTCCACAGTTGCTTCACTATCCCTGTAAACTTCCCTTAACTGTAGCCCATGCTCTTGAAGCTCTTTATAAATTCTCCTGAGTTTCCCTCTGGTTGCATGTGTTCCATGCCAGGACCTTGACTGCACAGAAAGAAATTAGAGGACTTTGATTTATTGGCTCCTACTGATGATTGCTCCTTTAGGTTTCCTGAACATAAACTTGTATATTAAAGATTCTAAAATCTTAGCTGAAATCAGTGTAACTCTTTTCTCTAATTTTTCAAATCTGCTTTCATCCCAGTTTGCAAAATTGGTTGGTATTTGCCTATCTCCAGTTTTATTCCCTTTTATTGTTCTTGACAGCCCTCAAAGTTCACTGGCAATGTTTGGTTTAATGATCTAGTTTACAGGTTCCTTAGAGACCTTTAGAGATAATTCAAGACCAGAAGCTTACCTATCCTTCCTGCATTAAAACTCCAATGAATTCACTCTTAATGGTATGGATATGTTTTGTGTTTTCTCAGTACAAAGGAAAGTCTGCTTTCTCTTTTCTCATCAGTCTTTAATGGCCTCCAACAGAGCACATTTTCTTCCTTACCTTCTGCTTGCTCCGATCAAAGCATAAAAGCTTGATTGATTAATTGATTGATTGGTAAACCACAGTTTATTTGGTGCCATAGACTTCCAGAATCTATCAATTCTCTGCCACTCTCTAATAGGAATTCTTAGCTACGCTTCTTTCATCTCATCTTTTGAACATGTTCAGAAGACAAAGATTAAGAGACAAATTTAGAGACTTTGGTCAGCCCTCACTTCCCTGTAGCTCTAAGAAGGAAGAATTCTTTATTATTCTTGCATCTTTAGGGCTAGGCTTTTGACATTTTGATTTGGGTCCTTAGAACAAAGAAAGACCAAGTTGATTTTTAACAGAAAAAGCCCTAGAAAAAGAAGTGGTTATAAGCATTCAGTTGGACTAAAAAGTAGAAGGGTTTTAGGGAATAAAAGGAAGAATCCAGAAAGATGGCTAGTGTTACAGAAGCACCTGCCATAAAAATGGATGAAGAGTAAAGAGAAGGTATATGTAATTTTCATATAACATGTCTAAGAGACTTCGATAAAGATCTGAAGTACTTTTCCAGGATTTGTTGCATTGCGGGGTTGCATACATCACCACGCTCAGGCCAGCCATGAGATAGGCCAGTGATGTTTGGATTATATATATATATCCCTTCAGAATCTGAGCTCAGCAACCACATTGGCTTCTGTAGAATATCTGGACTTTTTCTTCCTCTGTGGCTTCCTTTGCAGTTGCACAGTTAGAATTATATTTATGTGAACTCCTGGAATCCTCTTACTATCTCCTGGAATTGACTCCGTATTTCCTGGCATAAAAAATCAGGCCTATCTTTTTTTTTTCCCTAAGTTAATATTTAATCAATTTAATTTTTTTTAGCCAATATTTTAAATTTGCTTTACTCCCTCTACTGTTTCTCCAAAGGCCCACACTTCATTGTTTATTTCAAATAATGGAAATGCTCATGTTAAAACAGAGTGACTGACTCCTTTCACTATCAGATAAAGAATGTCATCTTGTAGTGGTACTTCCCAATCTCAGACTAAGTAGATGTTCTGTTATTGGTAGTAGCTAGACTTTTCTGTGGATTAATAGAAAATACCAAAGCTCTGTGTGACCATTTAAATTATGTGTGCATGAAGATAAAATGCCCTTTAACTGTTGTTTACTTTTAGTAAGCAGTGTTTCTTTCTTCCTAGAAAAGTAGCATCTAATAAGAGTGTTATCTCTACGTAACCATTCTATATTGACACTGGAGGGTAAATTGAAGACACAAAAAAGATCCATGACTCATTTTATTAGCTAAGCAATATATCTCCACTGGAAGGATTCCCCCTTATTTTTTTGTATCATCTGCTTCACTTTCTTCTTCAAGCCACTGGGTATTGAAGCCTTCATTTCAATCACTGATGCATTCTGGTTGGGCTTAACTCAGGAACCGGATTTCAGCTCTGGGTGCCTTCATGTTGGTTGATTAAGACATTCATGCCTGTGTGGGGGGGCATGCCAAATTGAGATTATAGTTACTCCTCTATTTGGGTTTTATATTTATATTTTTTTAATGACTACCCTAAAGTCTTGGTCACTATTTCTGCAACTGTATTTCATGAGATATTCATCCGGGCAGATTTTATTTTCAGAATGAATAAAAATGTTTATCATATACTCCTTCCTTGAAAATTACATGTGCATTCACATAATAAAGAACCTGAAAAGTACCGCTATAAATGTATTTGCTTAACGCTGTTTAACCCAGGGATTCCCAAATTTGGGTTGAGAACCAAAACCACTTATACCTATAAGTTTATTACCTATACTCTAACAGGACTGTACTATGACCGTTTTCATATATGGTTTTACTGTTTAGGAAACTTGCTCAGTAAGTTAAAGTTGCAAATAACTTTGTTGTTCATTTTAGGAACTCCCAGAAAATCCATTTGTCGAAATACTCCGTTTATCCTCATCAGAGTAAATACCCTTTCTCAGGATAATATAGCATCAAAGGAGAGCTTACTCTTCAAGATTCTCTTTGAAACCAAATCCATGCTGTGTTAACCAATCCTGTTGTATCATGAACCTTCTACAATCCTAGTCAGACCCCCACTTTAACCAGATCCCCCAAATCTCATAAATATCCCCACTTTGTCCTCCCCACTTTGAGATGCTACTAAGACTGTCAAAGTAGCTGTTTTTCTTACCACAGTAGGCAAGAAACTCAACCTTGCTTTGTCAACAGAGTGTTTCAGGGAATCAGCATCTGACACTGTAGTCGCAACATACTCTTTTCATGTAAACCTAGTTTACATCTAGAGGAACCATTGTTTCAAGGAATATATTTGAGGACATGTAGACTCACAGGATTGTAAAGAAATATTCAGTGCCCAAGAAACCCTGGATCTAAACTGTCAAAAATCACCTTTCTTCAAATTACATGATACTTCTTCAGGAATTTTCCCTGTCACTTGTGTATAGATACTAAGAGAGGGTAGTTCTTCATGTATTTCCTGTTTGGATAATTTAACACCAGGATACAATTTTTGTTTCAATCATCGCTGAGACAAAATTCAATTTTTCTTCCTTCTGTGTGCTCCCATGTGTTGGGCGGGTCTCAAAAGTTTATGTCCCAAATTTATTTGGAAGAGAACAAGGGAGATAAAGATCTTGGAAAGGTCCTCCGATTAACAAGTGTGATATGATAAATCTATTAACAAATGTGACATACCAAGCCTTGTATCAGTGAGGGCAACTCTTGGTCCCGTAGCTGCCTGGGACTTCCAGGAGAGCCCTGGCAATTCTAGCCCCTCCCAGTTAATCTCCCAGTAATCTGTTCTGCAGGCTTTACACAGGGAGACAGATCTGGGAGAATTTAAGTAGATGCAGGACATTCCCTCTGTCTCATATCCTGAGTCCCCCAAACAGGATTACCCGTCATTTGCTGTCTTGTCACCTGCTCACATCCTCCACTCTCACCTCCCACCTCTGCAGAAAACCGGGGTTAAGTGTCACACTGTTGTGCAATTTTACTGTATCTCAAGATTAAAATTTCAAAAATTAAGACAAAAATTATACATACCTACTTACCTGAATCTCAGTTTTCTCATTAGAACAATGGAGATTTTTTTTTTAGAACTGCTCAGTACTTCAGAGGTTGTTTTGGTGATTGGGATCACCTAACAATATAAAGTTTTAAATAAATGCAAACCCCTATTGATAGGTAAATGTGGTGATAAGCAAAGGTGCTAGTTCTCATTCAGGTAGAAGTAATAGGAAAAAATGGTTTCCTATCCTTCCATTCTAAATATTTTCATTACATTAATATGGCTTTCGGTAAAATCTTAGTTTAAGAAAACCACTGTCATTTTTGTCGAGCAGCTCAGCTTTACTTTTGAATTTAATTCATTCAGAGTAGAAAACTACAGCAGTGATCAAAGGCATAATTATAACATATTTATAGCCTATTATTATTGTAACGTTCTGAAGTAAAGGGCAAAAATTCCACCCAGTGAACTTGTTCTTCCTGTTACTGACACAAGATTGAGACATTTAAATGCTAAGACATGGATCCCTGAGGCAGAACATAAAATATTTATAATGAAGGGAGTATGGACCAATAAATTTCAGTTATGAATGTTTTTAGCTGGAAGAAATAATAAATAACCTTCCACAGGCAATATTTCAGTATGCATTATTGTTCCTCATCACATCAGATTTTCAGGAAACAATAATGATTGCATAGTAGGACACTAAATTACTCTCATGTTTAATGAACGATTAAACTCTTAAGCTTTGATTAAGATATAAGAGCCTCCCTAATTTGACTGTGAGATGTGGTTTACTTGGAAAAATATAGTTTGTGATAGTACCAATAAAGATTGTAATTTATGTAATTTCTGTCGAAAAAAAATAATTTCAGAGATAGGCTTTGAAAAAGAAATACCAAGCTCTGGGTTTGGGGAAAGAGGTAAAGAATAGCATTTAACCAATAGGGAGATGGATTATATACTCTTATCTCTAGTCCATTTAAACAGTTTTAAAAAAATTGGTAGGGAAAATAGCTTAAATTTTGTCTGATTATGCATAGATATTGCTAGGAGATATTACGGCACCTGAGCACTAATGCAGGATTGGGTAGCAAAAGATTTAAATCAAAGTTCTGACTTTGTAGTTTACTGTCTGTGTGACCCTTGGTAAGTCTTTTATATTCTCTGACTCTCCTGTTTTCTTTATTTGTACAGCAATAATAGGAAGGAATAATTGGCATGGTTGTTGTTATGTGTCTTAGCCTAGGCTCTCCAGGAAGCAGAGCCTGAGTCCAAATGTTTTGGAATTTGTGATCCTGGGAACTGGAAAGACTGAGGGACAGGGAAACCCAGGCCAAAGAGGAGGTAGAGTCAACACAAAGATGAGTTGCTAGTGGGCTATTGCTAGAAGGCCTGCTTGCTTGATCACCAAGTACTCTTTGAGAGCCTTCACATGAAATGTGAATCAGGACCATCTGTCTAAGGGAAGAATGAGAGAAGAATTAATTCATCATTGGTCTCCTAGGGGGTATATTATAGGCTGAATTGTGTCCCTCCAAATTAATTATGTTGAAGCCCTAAACCCCAGGACCTGTGACAATGACTGTATTTGGAGATAGGGCCTTTAAAAAGGTGACTAAGTTACAGTGAGGCCCTTAGAGTGGGCTCTAATCCACTCTGACTTGTGTGGTTAGGAGAAGAGGAAATTTGGACAGAGATACACCAGGGGTGAGTGTGCACAGAGGAAAGACCATGTGAGGACACAGCAAGAAGGCAGCTTTCTGCAAGCCAAGGAAAGAGGCCTCAGAAGAAACCAGATCTGCCCACAGCTTGATCTCAGACCTCCAGCCTCCAGAACTGTGAGAAAATACATTCCCATAGTTTCAGCACCCAGTCTCTGGTATTTTGTTATGGCAGCGCAAGGAAGCTACTGCAGGGTGTTACTTCCCCCCTACTCCAGGGGGTACATGTGTGAGTAAACAGTACTTCCCTTCGCTGTCCCCAACTTGAGGTTTCAACAGAAAAGCCCTGAGTGGGAAGCAAGAGATGGGGTTCTGAGGCAAAGTGCTGTCTAGATATATCTGTGGAACTCTGACCAGATCCTTCCCAGACCAAGTGGCCAGTTTGGCGTCTGGAGTAGGACAGTTGAGACCAAGGAGGTGCACAGGAGGTATTAATACAGTGTGCAAAGTACTTTAAAGCTGCCAGGTTGTTGTTAATAATCATCAAGGATAAAGCTGCTTATTGCTACTCCCTGTATTTATGTAGGATTCATTAAGAATATATATGGTTTATGAACTCATAATTACATTACTAAATTTTGTTTTAAATCATGTTGATGCAGAACTCTTCTGAGACCAAAGGGAAATAGCCACATGTTCCCTCCAGAGAGCAAGCAAAATTTAGAGTCTTTAAAAGTGAGTAAACAAGCTATGTACTTGAAAAGATAAAGCACTAAATAAAATCTGGCATTGCTTTCATTGCTTTTGTGAATGTGCCTGCTTCCCCTGAAATCCTTAGCACCAGCATTTAGTCTTCAAATCCCATGTCCCGTGGTCTATTGCAAAGAATCCTGAACTGGACACTCTAGAGAGATGAGTGATTTTCTTGGTCACATGAGGCGTGCATATGGTTATAAGTTTGGTTATGTGAGACCACAAAAGCTTTCTGTTATATTTGTGGAGATGTCGGGAAATATCTCCATATTTCAGGGATAGTTAAAGGGTTTGTGGATTGGTGAAGTGAGAAGGAGTGAGAGGAAATGTGATTTCTGTGGGTGAAGAAATGGAGTCAGGAGTCCTGAGTGCTCTGACATGGACATGTGTGCAGGGGCCTAGGAACATGCTCATGAGCAAACCAGCAATTGGAGACTCATCAGTTTTGAATTTTCCATTTTAACAAATGTGACATCTGACATGCTTCATGTATACCTTTTGGTCTGAGGAGAAAATGGGTTGAAATTCATCTTCAGAGATAGTATTGAGTAGGAAGTCAAACTGTTTTTCATAACAGGTATTACCGAAATGTTGCCTGCTGAGGAGCTTATAAATGTTGGTAAGATGAAATGTGAAAACTAAAATTGTAGGCTTTGCCTAAGTCATCATTTAATAACTACCTTATTTATCTAATAACTACCTTATTTACCTAATAGCTGAGAAGGGGAAAATAAGAGGAGACAGATGCACTTGCTCACCCACTGTTTAGCTTTGTGCTCCTCTCTGGCTGAATGCCATTTCCAGGTGTTTGGTGTTGAGCCAAATACTAAAATTAGACATTTGGTACAGCCCTGTTGAGACACAGGGGTGATGTAGGAAAGTTTGTTCAGTTCTTGGCCCTTGACACTGCTATTAGAGCCTCTCTTTCCAGGCCTGTCAAATTCACCTACTAATTTAAGGGAAAATGAAATAAATAAGATAGAAATGTGACCAGAAAAAAACTATGAGATCCCAGATGTTAAAGCAAGGTCTCCTTTAAACTGCACTTGTTTACTTAAAAATTTTAATTTCTTTTGATTTCTTTGGAAACACATGGATTTTGGTGCTTTTATCCTTTTTGGGGTTTGGTCTAAATCTTATGCTAAAGTGCCCATAGATAGATAACATTTAAAAGTAAAATCTGAACAAGCATACCTGGAATTTCAGACATCAAAAGTAAAAAAAAAAAAAAAAAAAAAAGGGAGTATGCCTATATGTGAATTCATCAGATTATAGACTCTAATCATCAGTTTTGCAGATTCAGCACCTGGTTTGTTAGCACCCTCAGAAAGTATTGCAGAGTGATGCCATTAACCAAATCCACAACAGAATGGTGTCTGATATCTGTTATAATGAATTGAAATTAATTGGTCACTTACATTGATAGGTCTGCTTGATTTGTTCTCCACATATTATAGGATAAAATGATTTTAGCAAGTGCTTATCATCTGGGTAGGTACACCTTATTGCTTTGAATATTTATGCCATGTATTGGGGGAAAATAAATGTCAAGGGATTTGTTGGATTAATGTGAAGAAAGTAATAATAGTTCAAAAGTAAAGGGTCAGAGGATATCTCCTTATGGCTGACCAGTCCTTCATTTTTGCTATCAGGAAGTAGAGATTATAGACCGCTGTCAAGCAGGTGAAACCTTTCTGGCTGGTATCTCTCCACCATTACAGAGACCTCAGGGTCAGAACTGCCATGGGTTTTATATGCTAATTCTCCACTGAAAATCTGTAAGGGCTCATCAACAGCTGGTGACTAGGAAGGGTCAGAGAGCCCTTTGGCTTGGTGTAGCTTAATTTCCTTATATCCAGGACTAAGTGTGGGCATTTCTGGCTCATTTTCTCCTAGTCCCAAAGTTTAAGAAGTGCCTGATGTGTATGGTTGAGGGGAAGAAAGGGAGAGGAGGATTTACATGTTTAATGTTTTGATCTCTACACTGCAATTAATGGGGCTCTACTTTAAAATTCCAAATATCAACTGTGCTTACTTTGCTCTCACACATCTTAGGAATGAAAGTTGAAACCAGAACAAGGGCTGAGAGACTTAAATCCTTTTTGTGCCTCAACCCAAATTGGAACCAAAGTACTCCCTTTCCCAGGCTGGAGATACCTGGAAAGCAGGAATCAGCAATCCGAAGGTCTCCCCAAGAGCAAGAATTTAAAGCAAAGGGAGGTGGTTAGCCTTAAGGGATGTTTGTCTCAGACCTGGTGAGACCTGATAAAATGCCCTGGCCCAATATACCCATAGAATGAACAGAATCCCTATCTCGAGATTTATCTCTCGGGCTCCATACAGTAACTTTTTTTTTTTTTTTTTTTTTAAGATTTTGTTTTTAAGTAATCTCTACGCCCAACGGAGGGCTCCAACTCACCCCTGCGATCAAGAGTCACGTGCTCTACCGACTAAGCCAGCCAGGCGTCCCTCCATAATAACTTCCAACTGTCTTGTTTCCCCTTTATCTCTTACAGTCTCACCTGCTCATCTCTCTACACACTCAGCTTTCTCCAGCTTTCTTAAATTAATCAATTGATTCTAGTTAAGCCTTTTCTTTTGTTTTTTTTGGCATGAGCAACCCTGGATCTTTTATCATTATACAGGGAATCTGAAAAAGTTCATTGTTACACAGTATGTTGGTCACATTTTCAAAAATAGATTCAATATCTTTTTCTTCAACCTTCAGACACATTTTCAAGTGAAGCGTTTTGATATTTAATGCAGTGAGTTCAAGTGTTAATCTAAAAGAAAAACAAAAAGAAAGAAGCAAACAAAAACAAACCAGTAAGTACAGCACTTTTCCTATATTTTAGACATTTTGGACATTCGGGTATATATTCATTGTAGTTTTCCAGATTAAAAATTAAACTATTGCTTGAAATTTAGAGGTATTGCACCCTTAAATATTTTGAGCATTTTTTTTAATGTAACTAACATACAATTTAAAAATTAGTTTACCTGTTTCTCAGTTTTTCAGATACCTTGTGATTCTTTTAGACAAACGCTCAGGATCATACTGCTCACAGCTTCAAACAGAACAAGTCCTTATGGTATTTACTGTCACTTAATGCTGGCTACTGACTGATATATTACTAAGGCTCTGTCTTTTTTATTTTTTTCATGTCACTTAATCTGATTTTTTGGAAAGGAATTTTGGAGTTCCATTTCCAGCATAAATAATGAATGCTCGCAAAGAATCCCAAATGTTTTGCCCTTGACTTTGTATAGTCTGTGCCAGAACAATTATTGCAACACCTAAAGCAACAGGAACTGTTCAATCGAGGTTTGAACCCTAGAAACAAATCCACTGTGCCCCACTTAGCAAAGCTGTTGTCAGCCTCTGTGCAGCTCCTGTTTACAGTAAGTGAAGAATGGTAATACCGTAAATTAAGAATTTAAACAGAGTAAGAATATAGCCAGTGTTACTCAAAATATCTTCTGGGTATGTAGAAAGCCTTATGACAGGAGAAATAATAAGAGTGGGGGAACAGATAGTGTGCAGAGTTGGGAACCTCCGTGGAATTCATGCTTTCAGCTTCTCTCAAGTGTGATATTAACTCTTGGCCAGTGTCAGCCTAAGGTCTGTAGGCCTCTAGGGCAAGCCCCGGAGCTTCGGTGACCTGTCCAAGGCCAAGTGTGGTTGAAAGTAATGGCAGTCCCTGCCTGGGAATCATGGGCAGGCAGTCTCCGGAAGCTGGTGAGCTGCTTCTGTTTGAAATCTCTTTCTCAGTGTTCTTGGACCAGTGATGCTTACCTCCTGAAACCTGAATCCAGGGTCTGACAAGTCCCAACATACTGTAGCTCCTGATACCTACAAAGTCTGTACTCAGTCTAACCTATTGATTCCCTGAACTTGTTGCCTGAGGCAGAGAGGGAGCTAATTAAAAGAAAATGGGGCTTTGAAAATCTGAGAATCTCTCTGAGATTCTGCCACTAACCTCGAGAATTTGAATCACTGCCCAGCACAGGAGCTAACAACAAATGAAAGATTCTCCATGCTGCTGAACTGGGAGTGAGGTGCTATAAAATGGGAAAAGAAAAATCATAAACCTCACTGCTCCCACCTTAATTTTTCCCTAAAATATTTAACAAAATTAAAGAAATGGTGTCAAACAATGTATGTGTGCATGTTTGTGTGTGTGTGTGTGTTGAGGATCATCACAGTATGTATTTCCAGGGTGTTTATAAATATCAATTACTTTTTTAAAAATTCTTTCTGTGCAATAAGGACAATTTCTTCCATTTTATACGTAGGAAAAATGAGACAGAGAAATTAGGTAATTTTTCTTAAGTAATCGGAGTCAGCCAGAAAGACAGTTGGATGAGATTACAACTCAGAGTTGCTGACATTCAAATACATGTGGAAACCACTAGACCATATTGTTATCTTTCTTTTTCGAGTCAACTGTAACAAAACAGTGCTGAAATGCTTGAAGAATCCTTGCCTTTTTTGTTCTGAGGCAGTTTCTAGGTAGATAGAATAAACAAATCACAAAATTGGCACTAAATACTAGTCATGATGGTTTACCCCTTCCTCTTTGAACACACCGCGACCTTTGGAAGGTGGGGGAAAAGATGCCTTGGGTCATTCAGGTGGCGCATTCTGCTAAAGGTTCAGCTGGAACTCTGTTTCTTCAGTAGACTAGATTGGCTTCCTTACCTGGAAGTTTTAGGGCAATATTCCAAGAGGGCAAAGGCAGAAGCTGAGGCCTCTTGAGATCTAGACACCCAAATTCACATATCACTTCTGGTATCCTCCATGAAAGTGAGTCATAGGCCAGCCCATATTCAAAGGAGTAGACAGAGAAACTCGCATGGGAGAGGCAGTAAAGGCATATAACAAAGAGGCATGCTTACTTGGATAGGAGAGATTTGAGACCATTAACCATCTATCACATAAGACATACAAGGGAAATGAGATGAAGGAAAGAGTTCTGTTTTCTATATGAAGACAGATTGTGGAGAAAGGAATCACAATTTAGCCCAGTATAATAGACACATCAGATAACTAACTCAGAAATAGGGCAAATTCTTGATTTTTGAGGTTTGGGGGAGATAGAATTAGTGTAAATACTGTCCTCATAATGTAGACACTGCCCCCAAACTCTTGGGATTCTTTGAATTCTTATTCGGATATCAAAATTTCTTGCAGACGCTACATTTTCTGTTTAAAAACACACACGCACAACACCGAACTGTGGATTGCCATCTGAGCAGGCCAATCCTTCCATACTTTCAATGCCTGTTTCTCTGGAATATTTAAAGGAATATAAGAGATAATGGATAATTAGGACAATGAGCTGGAGAGAAGCTGACATACATGCCCCAGATGGTGGGGCTCACCAGGACAAATGTTCCTGGTACAAAGGCTAAAGTTTGAGAACTTACCTACTAGTGGATTAATTTGGAATTCTCAGAACAGTCTATAAGCTGAGACTTCCATTGCCCTTTTATTTTTATATGGCACAGGAAGTGAAAGATTTGAAAAAGGGTTGAGGTGAAAATATTTACTCAAGTTTATAAAATAAACTTAAAAGATTAGAACTAGAAAAACGATACTTGTACACTCACTGAACTAATGTTCATCAAAAGGTTTTTATACAGTATTCAATAACTTAATATGAAGGACATTTCCATCAACTATGATTATTTTATCCTTTGTTTACTTAGCTACAAAGAGTATCCCTCCTTCCTTCCTTCCTTCCTTCCTTCCTTCCTTCCTTCCTTCCCTCCCTCCCTCCCTCCCTCCCTCCCTCCCTCCCTCCCTCCTTCCTTCCTTCCTTCCTTCCTTCCTTCCTTCCTTCCTTCCTTCCCTCCTTCCTTCTATCTTTCTTTCTTGATAGAAAAGAAAGAGAAAGCACTTGAAAAGTCTACCTGGCAAAGAGAGTTTTAGAGTTTTCATGTGTAATTGCTCTGGGAAGTTAAACTAGTTGGTTTACCTTTTTTAGAAGGGCAAGTCCCACATATTCAGCCTTTAATACACACACAAATGACAAGAACGCTGCAATGGACAGACTGTAAGACCAGAAATGGGCTACTATATGGATTTGGTGTATGGTAAAGACACCTTATAAGTAATACCACTTAAGAATTCCAAAAGAAAACTCCAAATAGTGTTTTCTAAGGAGCAGATTTTAATTAGTACACGTCAGAAGGGAGAGGAATATGGTGACAATTTTTAAAAATGTACAATTAAAGTTGTCCTTTTAGAGCTACAACTTGCCTCTATGCTTTTAGGAGAGAACAGTTCTGTGCTAATTGAGGTTTTAGTTTTCTATATGGTTTGCATTTCAAGAATTGTCAAGAAAAATACAGTAAGAACTACAAATTTTTTTAGAGACGTCATTGTTGAGTTCCAGTTCTTGCACTAATGTCATTAGAAAACTTTCAGTGTGACCTTTCTGCTTGAGTAATTCAATTCAATCTTAAAACTAGAAAGTATCAATTTCTTTTTTTAAATCTTGGGTTTATACAACCCAAAACACTGCTAGAAGGAACAAAAATGAAACAAGGAATACAATCTCCTGTAATGGCTTTGTCAAGAAAAAAAATAGAAGTCTGTTTCTATATACAGTTCCTATGAATACTTCATATTCATCTTCAGCCAGAAAATATTTGTTGAACACTTACTTTTTTCCCAGGTACTGTGCTTGGCACTCTATAAAAATAAAATACTCAAAGATTAATTTCTTGGGCAATTTATGGTTTTGTGGGGGAGAAAAATAAGTTTAAAATGATAACAGTATATTGAAGAATTATAATAGAATTATGCTTAAGTTTCTTTAGGAATAGAGAGAGACCTGTAAATATTAGTGGGGGATTAGTCTGTGGTTAGATACATATTTTGGGGAGTGGGCCAGGGAGTGCTAGATAATATCGAGAATTGGGGGAAAAATAGTGCTTGTTTCCAAACCAAACCTCAGAGGCAGGCCTTCGTGAATTGTTTAACTTTTCTTTTTGGGGCATGCAGCTTCTTGCAAAGTAAATGAGAATTTAGAACTTTTCTTATGGTTTTTCATGTTTTTCAAGCTTCCTTTTCTCCAGGATCTCCCTACATATGCATGTGGTAGACCGAGTAGCAATATTATGATCCTCTCATATGTGTTATCTAGACCATGAAACCCAAGAAGGGTGTCAGCTAAAGAACAATGTTGGCAGACAGAAAGTTGGTGCTTATATTCTAATTTTTATGGTTCTAACCAGATTTTAATAGTATCATTTTCAGCTGATTAGTTATGGCTATTATGTAGCTAGAAGAGATACTTAAGAAAGAGTTAGTGATAATGTACTCTTTTGCCTCCTTGGATCAATATTTAGTTTTCTGCCTCTGAAAGGGGGAAGAAAGTTTTAAGAATAGAAGGGATATGAGGTTCCTAATAAAGATGTTATATACAAATTGGCATTTGGTATCATAATGTGGTGATGGAGAATCCATGGAATCAGAATATTTTAGAATTAAAAAATAATCTCTACTGCATTTCAGAATAGGTTGCTGGATAGTTTAATTTCTAGTGGTGTGATGTTTACTATTGCAAGACAGCTAATTTACTGTTGGAAAACTTTTTTTGGGTTGAATCAAAATTTGCTTTCTAACACTTGTACTCATTGGCCTGCTTTGGGCTAGTAGATTTAATAAAAATAATTTCTTTTTACTATAGCAAACATCTACATAGCACATATTATTCTAAGTGTTTTACATAGGACCATTCACATTTAACCCTCACAACCACCCTGGGAAGTAGATACTTTTATTATCCCCATTTTACAGATATGGAAACTGAGGCACTGAATTGCCCAAGGTCATACCACTATTAAGAGGCTGAGTTGGTATTTAAACCCAGGCAGATTCCAAGCCTTTTGCTATTAACAAGTACAGATACACATCAAACTGTTAACAACCACCAACAGCAGTATTTAGTAATTGATATAAGGAACTATACACATTAGCAGTTGTTGCAACCAAGAAACTTTTTTTTTTTTAACATTCCTAGTATCTAATTCTGCAAACTCAGAAAGAGTTTGAGAAAACTGAGAAAAGCCCATCATTGTGATGCTAACTTCTTTCTTTAGATAGCCCTTAGACACTTGAGAACAGAGGTCCTGCTTTCCTTAAGAGTTCTTTCTAGGCTAAATATCCCTAGTTCTTAATGATACTTCATATTCATCTTCAGCCAGAAAATATTTGTTGAACAGTTATTTTTTTCCCAGGTACGGTGCTTGGCGCTATATAAAAATAAAATACGCAAAGATTAATTTCTTGGGCAATTTATGGTTTTGTGGGGGAGAAAAATAAGTTTAAAATGATAACAGTATATTGAAGAATTATAATAGAATTATGCTTAAGTTTCTTTAGGAATAGAGAGAGACCTGCAAATATTAGTGGGGTATTAGTGGGAGATTTTCTTAGATGGTTATACTTTACCTAAGACTTGCAGGATGGGTAGAAATAAGCTAGGTATAGATGGAGGGCATAATGTAATAGCAGATGAAACAAATGGGCACAGGTTGGCAGTATGACTAAGTATGTGTAGGGAACTGCAAGTAGTTTAATTCCCTGGAGTGAAGGGTGCATCTAGGGAAATAGCTGGAGATGAGATCAGAGAGGACAAGACCTTCTGTCCTATACTGAGATTGAGGGAGGCCATTGTAATAAATTTAGTTTTATAAATATTTATTGAGTGCCTGCATTTATACTAGCTCTGCCCTAGACATTTGGGATTTGTTAAGAACAAAAACATCATCCCTGTCTTCTTAACACTTACAGTTAATTGGAAAATAAAGACAAAAACATTAAGTCTGGTAACTATGGTAAGGTACATATAGAAAGCTATGTGAGCATATATTTCTGGAATCTAATTTGTCCTGGGATTAGACTCACCCTTCCTAAAGGAATACTCTTTATGCTAAAACTAGAAAGACAAATAAGACTTAGCTAGGAGAACCTGGGAGGCAGAGGTTCATGGGCTGGGGACAATGTACCAGAAGAGGAAACAGAGCAGGAAATATCTTAGTTTCTGAAATAAAGTTCACATTGTCTTTGGTAGGATTCCTCAGTAGTAGATCCTGAGGCATAAGTTTGAGTGAAAGTAGCTTGTTTGGATGATCAGAAAAGAGTGGACAAGAAAGATTGGGAAGGTAAGAAACTCAGTACAGAATGCATTAATGACCAGGTTACCTCTTTAAACACTGGAGCTCGATCTTACTATGGAACTCTGGAAGACTGCATAGAACATGCCTCAGAATTGTGATATCTGAGGGGTGAGGAAGCCAGGGTATTTATTCATCAAATTCTTTTTTTTTTTTTTTTAAGATTTTATTTATTTATTTGAGAGAGAGAGAGAGGAAGGGAGAGCATGGGTATGGGGATGGGGCAGAGGAAGAGGGAGAAGCAGACTCCCCATGAGCAGGGAGACCTATTAGGGGCTCGATCCCAGGATGCGGAGATCATGACCTGAGCCTAAGCCAGACACTTAACCCACTGAGCCACCCAGGCACCCCAATTCATCAAATTCTATCTGTAATCGATTGAAGGCTGTTCTTAGGAATGTTAACTCCCCAGCATTTCTATGTTAGCTAGAATGTAGGTTGAACAAGCTCCTATAGCCAGAGGGAGCTCTCATGCAGAGTCACAGGTGTTGAAATAAAATGTGTTCATGTACAGTGTCCCATACTGAGTCCCCTCTGCTCTCTCAGTGGACCTTTAAGGTTGTTGGTCACAGTTAAAAAAAAACAAAAAAACAAACTTATAATGGAAGAGATACTGGGGCAACTATAGTCTTTGCTGCTGCAGTTAATCCCAAGGCCAAATTTGAAATATATCATTTGTGTCCTCTACCGGTTATTCTAGATTCCCCTCACATTGGTCAACACTTGCTGTTCCTAATTTGCTTTTCTGGTGGGATTACCCAGAACTTCTTCCCTTCATCCCTAAGCTGAGCATTTTGTTCTCTTTCCACATGAAGCTGATGATCAGGTACCATGATCTTTCAAGGCCATCCCTGACTTGGGCTGTTGTGTGTTAGCAGTAAATTTGTGGCCCACCTCAACATACCGAGCTGGCCTATCAGATTTAAGAATTGCCTTATTGGGTCATATATGTGAGCTGAAGGAGCAAGGTAGGTATGAGCTACTTTTTTATGTTAACTTGTATCATCTGGGCCTTTTAAAACCCAATTCCCACTTCCTTATTACCATATAAATGTGTAGGAGCAGTAGTTCCAAATACAGCATTTGCTATATCTAAAATACAGTAGTAGAAGGGGCAACATGTGTGAACTTATCCTTTAACTTTGAGTAGATATCCAAAGTTAGCTCCTGGTAATGTACCTGAAAACCTCACCAATATGGCAGGATCTTGAATCATTTTAGGGTTTATCTGTCACCCTCTGGTGCACATGTATCTTATCAGTGGTACGTATTTATGTCATTTCTTCTTACGCTCTTCAGATCCATCAAAATAATAGGTTAGTGTGATGTTTGTGAAAATGTCAAGATTATAAGGCTCTTTTGGACTATATTACAGAACAAGAGGGTAACTTAGGGTTAAAGCAAGACTATAAATATGTATTATTGTCTGCTCCAGATGAAAACAAATTTCCCCTGATCCTTCTTTTTTGATGGAGATTAAAAATAATGCAATCTCTAGATGAATAGCCCCCTATCAAGTTCCAAAGCCTATTTTGATCTGTTCTAGTTAAGATACTGTATCTGGCAAAGCACCTGCAATTGGGTCTCTGTGTAGAAAACCCACCCTATTTCCGAGTTTCTCCTTTATTCTCACTACTATATTTGCAATACTTCTGACATCAGATGTGTGGGGTTTTGTCTTTGTTTTTTTTTTTTTCCCATACCAAGCAATTCTGGGACACCAGCTGGGTGTTGTACATTTTAACTCAATTCTGATACTGTCTACCTGGAGATAGTATCAGATCCCATATTTTAAGGGGTCAGTCCCACAAGACTCCCCCCCCCCACTTCAGATGTCAATTGCAAGTCCAGGTTATCATCTGTGCTTCAGTTATAAATCAGAGGTTCCCATGACCCCCCTCCTTAGGTTCAATTAATTTGCTAGAGCACCTCACAGAACTCAAGAAAACTTTACTTCTCTTTACCAGCTTATTATGAAAGGATACAATAAAAGATAAAGATGGGGGTGCCTGGGTGGTGCAGTTAGTTAAGGATCCAGCTCTTGGTTTTGGCTCAGGTTGTGATCTCAGGGTCATGAGGTCAAGCCCTGTGTCAGGTCAACATTAAGTCTGCTTGAGATTTTTTTTTCCCTCTCCCCCTGCACGTCCTGCTCATGCTCTCTCTCTTTCTCTCAAATAAATAAATAAATCCTAGAAAAGAAAAGATAGAGATGAACATCCAAATGGAAAAGATGTATAGATGCAAAGTATATTGGAAGAGGTGAGGAGCTTCCATGTTCTCTCTGAGTGCACCACTCTCCCGGCATCTCCACATATTTACCAACCTGAAAGCTCTTTGAATCCCATACTTTTGGGATTTTTATGGAGGCTTCATAATGTAGGCATGGTGGATTATTAACTTCATTTCTTGCCCCTCTCCCCCCTCTTGAGAATGGGGAGTGAGACTGAAAATTCCAAGATTTTAATCATGTCTTTGTCTTTCTGGTAACCACCTCCCATCCAGGAGCCCACCAAACACTGCCTCATAAAAACAAAAGACACTGCTATCATCCAGGAAATTCCAAGGGATTTAGGAGTCCTGTGTCAGGACTCATGGTCAAATACCAAATTTTAGAACAAAAGGTGCTCCTAGTGCTCTTATCACTTAGGAAAATATAAGGGTTTTAGGAGCTTTATGCCAGGAACTGAGACCAATATATATATATTCTATGATTTTGCAGTCTTTCACCTTTAGACCTGCCTTGATCCATCTGGTTTTACAGGATCATACCAGGGAGTTAAATGGGAATGAGTAAGAATGCTGCATTATTTAATCTTTGATGGTGGAACAATTCTTTGCCATTCTACTTAGAATGTAACAATACTTTTAATTTACTCTCTAGACCTGGGGAGGTAGATAGTTTCAGGGATTTCCACTCAGTCTTTATTATAATAATGGCTCTAACCCCATGAACTGTTGTTCTTTCAGCATCCAAATATATCCAACAAATTTATACACATAAGATTCAAATAAATGACCAAATGCTTAATGGACTCACAGTAAGATGGACTTTGATTAGGACTCCATTTATCACCTGACCTCTGTCTGCTTCTACTTTAATAGGGGGCCATGATGGCATGTTGGATCCCCTCATACTAGTGTTATCTCAGATCTTGTATTCAGTTGCCCTCAGAATATTTGACTATTCTGTCTTTCCCAGTATATAGTCATTTTGGTAAATGGCCTTAGGTCACTATGAGAAAGTGGGAAAAATCCTTGTGTATATATATACTGTGACATTCTGGGGACTCTCCTTGAGGCAACCATCCTGTGTTTTACTTAAGGGGCTCTGAATCTGAAAACTGACTCAAGTATGGAAATTTGGTGTGGGATTATGGTTTTCTATTGCAGTCATTGATATTAGCTTTTTTCTCATCTGTTCTTCATCTTTTTGTTGTGGTGGTGGCCAAATTATGCAACCATGGGCTGATCATCTTTATCTTCACTAGGAACACCAATAATATATCAGGCATCACCTCAAATACCTATAGGTCAAGCCCCGTAGTTACTATTTTGGTCTTGTTGCTATTTGTTCTGTCACTATGTGGCTTCTGCTATTACAGAATCCTAGCATCCCCACTGACAGTCAGTAGCCAAGTCCCATTGCGGCATCTCCTTCCATCAACGCTGGCTGTAGGGAAAGCCACCACTGTGTTTTTCAGTGATGCTGGTAGCCTGTCCACTAGCACATTTCTTATTCACTATTGTTTTAATGAAGAGAGTTTCTTCTTCCCTATTCCACCATCAAAGAGGAACATAGATAACTACTGGGTTTTTCTCATCTTTTTTTTTTTTTAAGTAATCTCTACCCCCAGAGTAGGGCTTTTTCTCATTCTGTGTAATAAATTCATCTTAGCATTTGAACATCTCTATGACCTTTGACCCCTTCTTAGTACTTTATCAAGGCTATTTCTGAAAGACTATGTACAACATTCTTCAAAATCGTTCTACTCAAAGGGTAAGGAAACCAATTCCCATTCATAGTTGGTTGAGGGCTGCTCCTGAGTATACTAATGCCCCAGCACTTCTGGCCTGTCCTGAACACTAGCCAAGCATGCTCTTGTGACTGGAGAAAGTGATCAGCGAGTCATAGGTACCTTATGATATGATGTTAGTACATACAGAAATGGTGAATACTGACTAGACATGGAAGGTGAACCAATGTCTGCTACAAGCATCACGTATCAGTAGGAGGATGGGGAAAGATGAGACAGAATAGACATTATTAATTATACTAAAGGCAATGATAAACTATAAAAATATGGCTATATTTTTAAAGATATTTCTTTTATGTTCCTCTCTCAGGAGTCAGGCATATTCTAAAACAATGGAAAGAGACAGATACAAGTTATATTGTTTTAATATAATAAAAGATGATAAAACTCTACCGCAATGTAAAATTTCTGATTATCTTGCAGGTACCACTCAAGGAGACCTTACTACTGAGGAGAGCTGACCACTGCGAGGTTTTCTTTCCCTGAATCTCATCTCCATCCCCATCTAGGAGGAAAGTCAGCAGAAGTGACTGGTGGCTGACAACTGGCACAAAAAGAGGTATGACACTGAGAACGATGAGAAAATGGCATATAAAATACTTGGCAAGGGGAAAGAGGACATAAAGTTCAAAAGGGCTAAAATTTTTGAGGCTGGCCAGGAGGATGCTGGGGAGGGTGGTAGAATAGGGTGGAAGAGTTGCTCCTGGATTCCTACACCTGCCTTAGAGACCCTGTAACTCTTTTAAGTAACTACAACTTTAGCCTAAAGTAAAGGATAGTTTTATACAGATATCCAAATCCCTTTTATGTGTTTGATCCAGAAAAATGAAAGCATTGGGAACTCATACTCCTCCCACCCCCACTTTATTTGACATCAGGGAAGAAGTGCTAAGGTTAATCAAGGGATTTTAATAGGGGACATGAACAGATTTGCATTTTTGGAAAATGTCTCTTGCCGTCACATCATGTGAAACTATGTTAAAACAAAGAATGGAGAAAGGCAAAGATGTACAATGGTTTGATTTAGGATGGTGGCATTAGAATGAAAGGAAGAGAAGAGATTTGAGGTATATTTAGGAGGTAGTGACTCAGTGATTGATTTAATTTAATTTTAATTTAATTTTTCTGAGATATGGTTTAATGGAGGAAGAGAAGGAGGTTTTAAAATAGACACATATAGAGAATTCAGTTTTGAATTCAGGGCGTTTAGAAGACATTCAAATGGAGATGTCCAGTAGGAGTTACTTATGCACATCTGGAGCTCAAAGCATGAATCTGGCTGAAGATAGTTTTGGCAGGAATTGTAAAAAAAGAACTTAGAACTATGTGGGAGGAAAAGGTTGCCCAGACGGAGGATATATAGAGTGAGATATGTAGTAGAGTTGAATAAGAGGTTACTAGGGATTACGTCAAGAAATGAGGAGCCAAGGTTTGGTTGTGTCATCTATGTAAATATCGATGATACCCATAATAATGAAAGGGATTGTCGTGGGTAGAAGACATAAAAATTGTCAGTGAATGGGGAGAACATCAGAAAATCTGTAGATAAAGCCACAGTGAGGAGTAAGGTTCGTATATCAGGATGACACAGACATCAAAGGAATAGGTATTGTATATGAAGATGCAACATTCACAGCCTGGAAGTGGTAGTGAGGAACAGGGATGACCTGAACCTTCTACAGACCCTATAGTAGGAGTTGGGTAAGAAAAGGACCAGCATGATTTCATTCAGTTGATGGTAACTGCAGGGGGGTTGATGGCCATCTCTACGTGGAGTGATGTGCCTGGAAGTGTGGGCTGGAGCAGTGTGAGGGTTGAGGAATGTAGGTATATATATATATGGGGATAAGGCTTTTTCTTTCTGCATCATGATCAGATTTACATTTTATAAAATCACTCTGACAGGTGAAGATCATGGATTCTGGAGGACCAGCCTGGCTCCAGAAAGACTATTTGAAAGACTATTGTAAAAATCTAAGTGAAAAAGGATGGGTCCTTGAACTAAGGCAGCAGCAGAGGGATCTGCACCCATGAGAGATATGTAGGTGAAAGAATCCATAGACCTGGATGATTGATTAGATGCAGAGGATGAAGGAGAGTGATGGCAAGGCAAGAGTGTAGGATGGCTTTCTATTTCTGATTTGTTAACCAGGTGGAGGGTGGCATCAATTTCTAGGTTAGAGAATGAAGCAAGAGGAACAGATTTTGCAAGGTAGGGGGATGGAAGAAAAGTTTTCTTTTAAAAATGATTATTTTGAGATGCCTTTGGGATAGCCCCAACAGCAGTGTCCAGTAAGCAATCGAGTCAGGAGACCTAGCAGATACGGATAGAGGCCTGAGCTGGATTTAATGGATATGCGAGTCATTAGAATATATGTGTCTAATTAAACAAGGGTATGGGGAGAATACTGAGAATAACTAAATGGATGAGAAAAGTGATTGAAGATGGAGCCCTGGGTCATACCACATTTTATGATGCAAATGGAGAAAGCTATCAAGGCCAAAAAAGATCATATCAAGGGGTAGAAGGAAAGTTGGGGAAGACTAATGTCATGAAGTGAAACGTGAAGTAAAAGACAGAGATTCAAGAAGAAAGGGTCCTGGAGATTCTTAAATGCTGCAAAAACAAACAAAAAAACACAAAGCAGAGGAAATTACCCATTGGATTTGATAACGAGAAGGCCAATTATGACCTGAACCAGAGTAATTTTGGTTTGGGGATGACTGCAGCACAATTAAAGATATTAAAGAGGGCACGTATTGAATGGAGCACTGGGTGTTATACGCAAACAATGAATCATGGAACACTACATCAGAAACTAATGATGTAATGTATGGTGATTAACATACATAATAAAATAAAATTATAAAATGCATGGATTGGAAAGTTACTAGGGGGAACACACCCTCAGAAATCAATTCTGGGTAGAAAAAGGGTTTAAATGTGAAATATTTAAAACTTTAAAAAATATATTTAGGAGACTATCTTATGCCTTCTGAGTAAGGACAGACTTCTAAAACAAGCAATAAAAAGTGCTAACATAGGAGAAAAGACTGATGAATTAACTACATTGGATTTAAGAATTGCTGTTCATCAAAAGGTACATAAATAAAGTAAAAAGACAAGCAGTAAACTGGAGACAAAGTTCACAACACAACTAACAAGGGATTAGTTTCTAAAATAGGTACATATTTTTTTCTTTAAAAATCCTTATAAGTCAGTAAGAAAAGTAAGCAACCTAATTGAAAAATAGACAAATAACATAAACAGACTTGAAACAAAATGAGGAATAAATGAAAAGAAAGGTGCTTAATCTCTTTAACAGCCAGGAAAATGCAAGTTAAGAGCATAATCAGATATAATTTTATACCCATTGGACTGACAAAAATCAAGAAATCTCACTATATCAAGTATTGGAAAGGATAGAAAACATTGTGAAAATTTATATGCCGCCAGTGGGATAATAAATTGTTTAGATAACTTCAAAAAGCAGTTTGACATTTCCTTGGAATACTGGGCATTTACATATCCTAAAACTGAATGATTGTGGTCCTAGATGTATACTCTAGTGTATAATATCTCCAAACTGGTTATCTCCTTTTGTATTATCAAACAGTATATAATACATTTTCAATGACTAGCTGCTTAGTCAATGAATGTAGAATATTCCATTTGGACGCTTGGCTATGAAGGGAAAGAGAGAGGTAACTTGTGGTTTCTATAGGATTCACTGGTCTTTTCTGGACAGATTCCTCCTCCAGCGTGGCCCCCAGGAGTGGTGTGTGACTTTCTTGCTCCTGGTTTGTTCTGTCTCTTGTATAATGTCCACTGTCAATGCTGTCAGCGATACCTTTGCTTTCTGAGCAGCCCTATCCCGTCTTGTGTCACATTGAGTTTGCTGTCAAGTTTTGGGCCAGTCTGAGTCTAACTAGCACAGAAAGCCTATTTTCTGTGGGGAGAAAGGATTCTGAACTTTCATACTAACTGAAAATTGCAATAATGGATTAATGAGTGGTGGTGCCTAATTTATTAATTTCTAGAGCTTTTTGACATTCCTGAAAAATAGCTCATTTTATGCAAGGCCTTTTAGAATGAGAAAAATAATCAGAGACAAGAATGATGCTATTATTTATAGAATTTTTATATGCAGTGTTCCAAGTGTTCCTTAGATGTCACAGCTGTCTGGAAGAGACTCCACAAAGAGTGTTGCCAATGTTATTTTTTATTTTTAGTAAATATTCAGTAGAGGCTGAATCAATGCCCCATTAAAAACACTTTCAGAATTGGGTCTGAGTCATCTTGTTTTTTTTTTTTTTTTCTCTAATCCATTTGTTTTCTAGACAGAGTGACTGAGTGGTTTCTTGATTTAGTGATTTCCAACTTTGACTCAAACCAACTATCACATGCTAAGCCTGCAGCTTGATTCTATCAACTATAGTGAGCAAAGTAGAGTACCTCTATACACGGGAAACCTTCAAAGATCATCATCATCAAAAGGCTCTGGTTGAATCTACAGCCATCCGTGGCACCATGCTGTGTTAATACTGTGAGGTTTCAGAAAGGCTGCTGACGCTTCAGAATAAGTAATAAGTAAATATCCCAAGGAAAAAAGAAACCTTGAAGAATGTGTTACAGAAGGCAGAGTCTGTAGTTTCCACCATTTGTGTTCACTGAAATTTTTATTTTTCTTACATTTATACTGCACATTTCAATGTACAAATGTCTTCTGCATATACTTTGATTTTTAGAATCATATTGTGAGATCAGCAAAGGGCTAAATCATCATCCCCATTTTGGAGTTAAAGAAGGTGAGATTTAGAGATGGTAAGTTACAGACCTAATAAATAATAGAAGAGGGGCTTGCTCCCAGCGACCTCTTTGGATTCCAAGTTCAGTGTTCTTTGAACTATACAACACTACAGAGTTGTCAGCCAAGTATGGTAAAATGCAGTGGAGATGATCATGTTCTTAAATTTTAACTAGATGTGCTCTTCTTCCCTCCTTCATGTAGCTATATTACAATGTTTAGTTAACTGGCCATTGATTCTAAATGATTATTTCATAATGGTGATTAAATTCATTCTATTCAGCTCTTTAAAAATTCATAAAAAGATCACTTATACATATTTTGCCGTGAGCTATTTTTTGAATTAAGCTTGCCTCTCGATGGTGGAGATATCACAAAATTTCATCTCTGCAGTCTCTCACAGTCCTAAAATTCTATGATGTGATTTTTGAAAATTGACTCTGCATTTTGTGGTAGTAGTATTAATATGAATAAAGGCACACTTATTATGTGACTAAATTGGTATTTGTATTGGCTCAAAGTTATACAGGCCTTCTGTAATTTAATACTTATCACAACTTTTGAGGGGGTAAGGAGTATTATTGTCTTATATAAATAATAATACAGAATCTCGACCCTGAGTAATGTGTCTTAGTTTGCACAGCTAATAACTGTGCTAAGGTTTCAACAGTCTGTTTTATTTCTCAAACTATACTCAGCCCCGTGCTCTACTGCAGAAGTTTGATATTCATAAGAGAAAAGTTTGAAGTCTAGCAAACTGGTATCAGGGAAGTTGAGAAACAACACTAAAAGATGCATACTAGAATTTTGTGTCAGGACTTCCAACTTCATGGGGAAAATGTAGGCTTTTGAGTCAGACCCACTTTAAATAGGGATCAAAATGGACCCCTCAGGGTTGTTGTAAAGATTAAATCAAATATTCATATAAAATAACTGACATGTAGTATGACCTCCGTGAGATCACTTTTTTATAGCCTTTACTTACACAATATGTCACTTATATACTTTTTGTTTAAAGAAAGAGAAAAATCCAATAAAATGTATGTAGGAAAACAGATAAACTCATATAACAAGACTGAAGGTAGGCAATTCTGTGACAAATTCAGAGGCTCAATGATATACTCGGGTTCTCTTTCTCTTCTTATTCAGCAGTCCTGTGTGTTTTATGGTTCACTGGATATGTCCACATGCTAGGTATTCTGTGTAGATGCAGTCATATCAAATAAAAAAAAAAGTTGAGGGTGCCTGGGTGGCTCAGTTGGTTAAGCGACTGCCTTCGGCTCAGGTCATGATCCTGGAGTCCCTGGATCGAGTCCCGCATCGGGCTCCCTGCTCGTCAGGGAGTCTGCTTTGTCCTCTGACCCTATCCCCTCTCATGTGTTCTCTCTCTCTCATTCTCTCTCTCTCAAATAAACAAAATCTTTAAAAAAAAAAAAAAAAAGTTGAAGTCTTTCTTCCAAGACTTTTCTTTTCCTAGACCATAAGCAGATGAGAATTTTTGACATACGCTTTTTGAAAACAGATCACTGTCTAGGGGAATAGAATTTACATAACTAACTTTGACTAAGTAAAGTTCTCCTTCCTGGGATAGGAAGGGGCTCACCACCCTTAACACATATGGTCACTTGAGACTTGAGCAAAATTGGGATTATCTTAACCAGGAAGAAGGAGGTGGGGAGTAGCTGTGGGATAAGCAGTTCAGAATGTGTATACCACACCTGAGAAGAAAGTAGAGCATGTGGCAAAAATCTCAATTCTAGAGGGAGGAACAAGAATTATTGGAAATTAATCAGGGTGGAAACTTGTAATAGGAGAATTTGTGTAAATTATGGCTCAAGTTAAGGACTTGATCACAGGGCATAAAGCCTGAGCCTAGGAACTAGGACCTGTGACCCAGCCCGAAAGTAGCAGAAATTGGCAAGGGGGACTTGAGACTCAAATGCTAGCCTAAAGCTTGTGATATTCTCTTTGGACAAAGAATTAGCCCCAGAGTCTAGATGATACCTAAACTCTGGTAGGATAGGTAGGATTGAAAATGGACCTAGCACTCCTGTCTCTGAACTAAGTCTTCAATCTGTTTTCTTCTATTGGCTCCTTCCATTTAGACAACGAATATACTCCTTTCTCTAAGGCTTAAAAATGTCTTTCTTGACCCTGCTTCACAAGAATTCTTCTTTTTGGCCCCCCCTGTCATTTTCCTGACTGTTATTCACTCCCATTTCCATCTGAAGTCCAGACCCTCTCTATTCATACATTCACACAATGTACCCTATCTGCCTTTATGATGAAATTAACATCAATGCCTGTGATCACTTTCAGGCCTTTTCATATTCAGTTTCTTTGTTGAGCATGTTCCCTCTACCATACTTAATATACTCTTTTAGTGAAATATCTATAATCCTTTGGCTTCCATAACAAAGCTGTCTATGCTATCTCTGAGCTTCTTTGACCATACTTTCTCTGTGCCTTTGTGGGTGATTCTTCCTCAGCTCACTCCATACATTTTAGTGTTTCTAAGGCTTGCAATCCTGAATCCACTCTTTAAAAACATTTGTTACTTAATATTGATAGAGAAAACAACCTATTAATATGCATTTTAAATTGTTTAGGGTACACAGTGGCACAATGTGATGATTTAATACACACACACACACACACATTATGAAATGTTTACCATAATCAAGTTAATTAACACACCCATCACCTTACATATTACCTTTGTGTGTGTGGTAAGAACATTTGTGATCTACTCTCTTAGCAAATTTCAAGTATAACATACAGTATTATTAACTATAGTCACAATGCTGTACATCAGATTCCCAGATTTTATTCATTTTTGTAACTGAAATTTTGTACTCTTTGGCCAACATCTCCCCATCTCCCGCTTCCCTCAACCCCTGGCAACCACCCTTCTATTCTTTGGTTCTGTGAGGTGAATTTTTTAAGATTCCACATATACATGGAATCATACAGAATTTGTCTTTCTCTGTCTGGCTTATTTCACTTAGCACAGTGTACTCCAGGATCATTAGTGCTGTCACAAATGGCAGGATTTCCTTCCTTTTTATGGTTGAATAATATTCCATTGTATATATACCACATTTTTTTCTTTATCCATCCATCCATTAACAGACACTTTGTTTCCATATCTTGGCTATTGTAAATAATGCTGCAGTAAACGTAGGAGTGGAAGATATCTTTTTGAGTTACTGATTTCATTTCCTTTGGATAGATCCCTAGAAGTGGGATTACTGGATCATATGATAGTTCTATTTTTAATATTTTGAAGAACCTCCATACTATTTTCCATAATGACTATACCAATTTATACTCCCATCAACAGTACACAAGGGCTCCCTTTTCTCCACACCCTCACCAACCCTTTTCATCTCCTATCTCTTTGATAGTTTAGCCATCTTAACATGTGAGGTGATATTTCACTGTGGCCATGATTCACATTTCCTTGATGATTTGTGATACTGAACATCTTTTCATGCAAGTATTCTTGCCATTTGTATGTCTTCTTTGGGTATATTTATAATTTCAGATCTTCATGATATTCTTGTTTTTAAATATTGTTTAATGGAAAAAAGTTAATAGAAACAAAATAAGGAGATAGCTAGCACTCAGTTGTTGAAAGAGGAGAAGCTAGCGTTGCCCCTTTTATTTTGCCAAGGTAAAAATTACTGTCCTGTGCTCATGTGTCAGTTCAGCATCTATTATTTTATATTGAGTGCTGGCTCAAATCAATGGAAAGTCATCAAACTCCTGTGGTACTGTGGCAATGTAACATGCAGGATTAAGTGTGCCAGGAGGCTTGTAACATGCAGGACTAAGTGTGCCAGGAGGCTTCTCGAAAGAAAGAAAGAGAGAGAGAAAGAAAGAGAGAAAAAGAAAGAGAGAAAGGAATAAGGGAGGGAGGGAGGGAGGAGCAATGATTGTTGGCTGTCAACCTGATATATTCTGGCACCAAACCAAACTAATCCTGGGGCCTTTTGAGGATTTCAAGGCTGTGGAAATTGTCTTAATTATAACATGCTGTGCTTCCATAGATACATTTTCAGGGCATCTCATATAGCTTTACCTACAAGTTCACAGTTAGCCCTTGTGTATTTAGTTGGTACACAAAAAGTCAACATTAGGATAGAACGAGGAAACAAGGTAATCTAGCACACTTAGCAACAGCAGTGCTGGCAAAGATGAAGACAAAATCTGCATTCTTCCCTGTAAGTGTGGTAGAGAACTGGAGTCAGTGATTTCATTTCCTTTAACCCCCTAACCTACCCATTCTTGACCCCACCAATAGGTTATAAAACATGCATACCATTTCTGAGATGATAGCATTTAACATTTTGTTTTGTGAGAAATTACTTGAAAAGATTAGTTAGACAAACTTCTTCAATATAGAGTAAATTATTACTATTCAGTTTACATTCAATTATGGATCATTTCTGAATGAGCAGACATTATATACAGAAAATGCTTACAGGCTTTGGGTTAAGAAACTATCAATAGGGAAATAAGGCAAATAGATAATGTATTTGGATACATAATGATTATGAAAGTTAATGATGAGTGTTAAATAAAAGTCTGTAGCTCTCTTCCTGTTAAAATTTTCAACAAAATATATCTTTGCAATGCCAACTCACTCTGCAAAGCAGTCAAGATTATGTGTACCAAGAAGGACATTTATCACTAGAGTAGGAGGCACCCTGTGCTTGCCCTAGGATCATTCACATCTCCTGTTCATTCCTGTTTGGGCTGCTTGTTTATACCACAACAAAGTGATTTTCAGGTTTTCTGATCCAGATTCTACCCAGCACCCCATCCTGCCTATGGCTATTTTAATCTGGTCTCTGACCATCTTTAGCTTGTTTCACCATGACTAACTTGCATTTATGTCCATAGTCAACTTCAGCTGGCTGACTTAAAATCTGTATCTTCTGAGTCTCTTTTGGTTGGGTCTAGAATCTTGGATACTCTCCAAGATTCTTCCTGAATGAATTCATGAATCCCAAGGCTCCTATCAGTATGAACTTCTCAAGACATGAGCTCCTGTATGCCACACTTGCCTCACATTTTGCTGGGTTAGTGTTCATGTTCTGGCCTGGGCTTCCTCAGTTCCCTGGTGACTTAGCAGTGAAATAACAGAAGAACTGAGGGTGGGGTTGGTTTGGAGAATGGAGTATAAGAAAGAGAGTAAGGCCAGCGTTGTTCTTTAGTGTCAAAGAAGGGAGGCATAACTGGCCAAGAGATGGATGAACAAAAATAGGCAAGTGTCAGGACAAAGGTAAAGATAGTATTCACAATTGAGAGTAAAAAGAGGGTAAGTTATTCAAGGAATTAAACAGGAATCCAAATCTAAAAATGGGTCTGATGCTTGGAGATCAATCCATAGGAGAAAGTCAAGCAGGATATAATGTTTAATAATCTTTGTCAGAGTTGTTTGTTGTTGTTGTTTTTTTTTTTTTCCTCACATGCCTTTTTTCAAACCTTTGTCAGAGTTTAGGTTCCAATTTAAGAATGTGAATCCATTGGTGATGGTAATTTTGGGAGAACACGAGTAGAGAAGAGAAAGCTGGTTTCAGAGAAAATGGGATTTAAAGCAAAGCAAAACAAAACCAAACTCCAAAACTAGTTCCTGCAATTTGAAGGTAGAGGAGGATGAGAAGTAATTTTAGATTTTTCCCTAGTGAGCTATGGATCTAATGTTTCTTATATGCTCTCTAAATATGGACACAGTACTAGAATTTGGGGGCGGGTTGAGTGTAGGATTACATAATTTGGAGACAGGTAGGTGGTCATTACTTGTCAGTGGGAGCTTTTTCTACGGTTGCCATTCTCAATCCCTGATTTCCCACTCCCACTCTGGGTTCCCCACTCCTTTCCACCATAAGCAGATTATTTTAATCATTTAAACTTCATTATGGTAGATGATTGTAATTGCTATTGTGTATTCCATATAGGTTAGATCTGACTGCCTTCCTGCTAGTTATGCCTCCATCTCATTCAAAAAAGATAAAAGATTTCAGAAATTAAATGAATGACAATATTGTTATAGGGATATCCTTGAATCTAGTCTAATTGACAAGAAAAAAGAATTTATTCTTAATCTTTGGTACTTTAAAGATTATTAGATTATATGGGATCATATCTCAGAACAGACATGATATATACTTCAGCATATTTATAAAAAGTTGAGGCTGCTTTCTCTAAGTATGGTTTGGTTAGCATGGTGATGCATCCATAGTTAACAAAAATCCAATCCTCCAAAGTCTTGAAATGTAGTATGTGTCTTCCCTAAAAGTTTCTTGAGAACATTAATGAAGGGATTGCACAGTACACCATTGGACAAAATTTTCTAAAACATTTCATTTGAACATCTCCTTTTCCCCCAAATACCATAAATCACTTAATCTCTCCTCTTTTCCTGCAAAGCCTTGCTTAGCATGTACCAACTTCAATCTTAGTCCTTACTTACTTCTCCATACCAGCTCTTTTTTCTTCTTCAGTGGGCAGTCCCGTGTTGCTTCAAAGGTGGAATAAATTTGCCTCTTAGCTCTCTCCAGTGCTTCTCCATGCTGCTTATCCCCTGTCAAAAAATTCTCTGAATGTTTATATTTTTATGTCTTTATCCTCACCATGTAAGAATTTGGTACCTAAGAATCCAGCATCTAAGCATCTAAAACAGAGATTGGTACCCAGTGGATGCTCAGTAGGTAGATATTTATCATATTTGGGTGAAAGACTTCAATATTTCATTTTGATAAGTAAGTAGGACAAAATCTGTAACTTCATTGGTCCTCAGAGTGAAGTAATGATTATTCTTTCACATGTAAATTTGGCTAATGCTGCAGGGTCTGGCAGAGCTGAATTCAAATTCTGACTTAATATTGCTTCAGTTCTCTAATTTTCAATTTTCTCACTTGTAAAAAGGGGATGATAACTGAACCTCCCTGTAGGTTTGTTGTGGTTTTAACTAGATAATGAATGTAATATGTAACATCTTTAATGTGCCATCTGGTACATTTTAACATGCTATCTGGTAAGTGCTTGATAAATGTTTACTATTAAAATAACTATTAAATATTTATAAATATATTTAGCATATTATCTAACATTTCATCATTAATAAATATTAACATTTTCTATGGAGATAGTTATCTTAGATGAGGAAACCTTAAAAACCATTGTATTGATTTGTCATTATCAGAAACTTTAATAAGACAAATTCTAAAAAACTTGCCTTATTTTGTGAGCAGATTCCTCTTGGCCCAGATCCAATCTGTTCCCCAGTGCTGTTGATTCTCTTTCTGCAGCACCTTTCCTTACCTCTGCATTCTTATGTCCACGCTTCTAGTTCAGGCCTTCACTGGGTTTGACATTTATGCCTCCCATTAGCTTCTCTTTCTCCTCTGTCCCCTCTCCCAATTCATTCTCTACCTTGTTATCAGATTAATCTCTTCAGAGCCCAGTTCTGGTCATCTTCCTGTCCTGCACAAGAACTGTCAACTCCTTGCCTTGCCAAGTACAACTCTCAACACCTCTACCATATTGCATTTTCAACATTATCTCACACTGTTTTTCACTACCATTATGTTCAAACCAAGTGGGCTTAATTGTTGTCCTGAGCACACAGACCCCCTGCCTCATTTCATATGGTTTCTTCCGCATGGAGTGCCAGAACTTTTGGTTCAAAAATTAACCCATTTCTCTGTCTTTCATCCGAAACACACTTAAAACAGGACCAAAAGATAAGAACAATTTCTTTTTTGAAAGACTCCACAGAAATAAATTCAAAATATACCTCAGTAACTTAGTAAAATGTGAAGCAACCTGTGTATTTATAATTTTTGTGCTCAACTATTGGACTAGATAATATATTTACACGATATTTATATTTTAAATGGTACCATAGTTAATGGAGAGAGTTGATGTAACCCTTACAGTACTGTATCATTTCCTCAACCACAGGACATGGCCCTGTATGTATTATCTGCCAACAAGTTGTTAACTATTAATTTAATTTTATAATTATAATGGCATTCAAAGATGCCTCTGCACATTGTTTTTCACTCTTTGTGTCTGTTTTTCCCCCACAGTATTCCCAGTGCAAGCACAGAGCCTGTTATAATAAATAGATTCTCTATGCATATTTATTGAGTAAATAAATAAATATGTGACTAAAGGAAAGGTACTTCAAAATGATGAGTTTTATGAACAGAAATATATAAATTATCTAATAACAAAAGAAAAAATAAGAAAACTTTAAAAATAAAGGTTCTGAGGCAAGGACTATTAATATGGTACACACAGTTACTGCTTATATAACAACACTTTATCTTGCCAAAGGCCATACAAATACTTAGTAATAGACTAAAGACCCTTTTTAACCCATGCAGATTAATACTGCCTGTAAGCATAGTGTAAGAGTAAATTATACAGGAGCTGAAGAATATTGGGCAATGAGTCTAAAAAAACAAGTTAAGGTGTTTGACCTGACACCATATGAAAATATGTTAACAGGATTCCATATAAGGAATAGCTCACAGTCTAATTTTTATCTTCTTTCAAACCTAAATACATCTCAGTATTAAATACCTATTGATTTTGAAAGGTGATATGGAGTTACAAAATACATGTGATGAGTTGGAATGAATTAGACTTCAGCTATATATCACTTGTTCTCTATGGGAGAGAAATTCATAAATCATAGAAGTGCCTTGAAATGCAGGTTTTATGAAAAGATAGCAACATTTTTTTCCTCTAATATAGGCTTAGGAGACTCTAATGAAATTTAAATTTTGCCACCCCAAGGACAACATTAACCTTTGTTAGCCCCCATTTTGGGGAGGGGACACATACTTATTATTAAGTATGTTTTAAGAGTTTGGTATCCAAACCTTACTGAAGCTTTGCAGTGTTTAAGTTCTTAAGTTAGTGATACTAACTTAATTGTTAGAAGAGAGAAATAGGAAGTGGGTATTCATTACAAAAGGAATTGGAGAAAATAATATTTGAAACATCAGAAGATCAGTCTGAGAGTAGATTTCGACGGACTCCCAGGGACAGCTGTTAATATGACTAGGATTCAAATCCTAGCATTTATTAGCTGTGTGATTCTGGGCAAGATGCTTAACAATTTTTCACCTCAATTTCTCCACCTGTAAGTTAGGAATGATAATAATGGGACCCTGCCAGCAGTATATTGAGAGTTCTACAAGATAAAATCAGTGTCTGGTACTTTTTATTAATGGCTGAGACAGAGAAATATTTGTTACTGGACCAGTTTTAATATCACAGCAGTATTATCTTGGCATTTTTAATTATTTTTGGAAATACACTATGATTCTCAATTTTAAAAACACTTGAGTAGCTTTAATATTTCATCTTTTTGTTCATTTTTGAAATTTGTGTTTGCTAGGCAAGTATTTTCTCAGGTGCCACATTGTGCCAGACATTATAGTCAAAATTCAATTTAAGATCTAGGCTCTACCGTATTTAAGGAGCTGACAGACTAATGGTGGCCCTAGAATGTGGAAATTCACAGTCACTCTACAATATGAAGCTAGAATGAACAAAATGTGGTAGAAACACACATTCAGCTACTGGCCTCCTTTCCCACTATTTCTTCAACAAATATATGTACCAAGTGACTGCTGTGTGCTAAGGACCTTTCCAGGCAGTGGGGATAGACCAGTGAATAAAATAAATTCCTGGCATCACTGAGTTAACATGGGATGAGAGACAGTAAACACATAAGCAAAGAAATAATGTAAACTGAGGTCCCGGTAAGTGATACGAAGAAGAAGAAGAAAGCACAATAAAAGAGAATGACTGGAGGTGGTCAGCTAGGGGCTTTGTAAGGAGGTGACGTTTGAATAGAGTCCTGGGGAAGTGGAATGAGGAAGCACACCTTGCAAAAGCCTGAGGGGAAGAGACACACAGTGGAAGGTAAAAATATCCCATGCTGTTAAAAAAAAAAATAATGACCATGAGGCCAGTATCGTCTCAGTGGAGCAATTTGAAATAAAAATGGTTTGAAACAAACTGGAATATGTAGATCATAGGATTTGCAGGAAGATTTGGAGTAGGGGAGCTGTATAACCCAATTTTTATTTCACCTGATGTTTGGCAAACAAGCTTTATGGGGAATCAAGTGGAAGTCAAAGGTAGGGACTTCCTGGTACTTCTTTCCCTGGACCTTTTTTTTTTTTTTTAAAGGTTTTATTTATTTATTTGACAGAGAGAGACACAGCGAGAGAGGGAACAGAAGCAGGAGGAGTGGAGAGGGAGAAGCAGGCTCCCCATGGAGCAGGGAGCCCCATGGGGGGCTCCATCCCAGGACCCTGGGGTCATGACCGGAGCCAAAGGCAGCCACTTAACGACTTTCCCCGACTTTGAACTTGCTGTTGAAGAACAGAGACTTCTCTGCCATGAGACTTTGGGAGGTGGTGGTTGGTTCACTCTGAAGTCTATCTCCTGGCTGCATCCCTGGCTCTGGAGTTTTTCCACCCCATCTCCTTGGGCGTTTTGCACCTCAGGTGTAATCCAACTGTGTTTCCTCATCACTTTGGTGCAGTAATAGGCACTTCCACAGACTTTACTATAAATCAGAACCTTCCTTTATCTTTGCCTCACCTTCAAGACTATTTTCATTATTCTCTGACTTTGACTCTTCTGGCACTGTTGTCATTCCACTATGTCAAATGATGAGGCATGTGACATCAAAGGTATAACCTACATCTGAGCTGTTAGACACAGAACTTACTATCCTTTGATGTAGAAGTTTAATTTGCTGAAAATATTGAACAGCAAAACACATCACTTTAAAGTATTGTCAATACTGTTGACTAATTTTATATATGCTGCAGTGTTTTTTCTTCCCTCAATCAGTTATGCTTATTTTATTCAACAAATATTATTGAGCACACAAAGCTCAGTGTTTGCTATGGGGCCTGCATCTTATGTGGTTATTGCTATGGTCAGTGGATAGTCGTTTTAAGGAAAAGACTTGGAATGATACATGAGTGATCCTGAAGTTTTGGTGAATTAACTTTTTTGAGAGTTGTATAAGTATAATGGGTTATATATGTGTGTGTATGTGTATATGTATGCGTGTCTCTTATGCATGTATATTTGTATACATACATGTGTGTGTATATCATGTAATAAAATAGCTACCATTTATTTAGCTATCTTTTTTGCTTGGCATTTCCTTGACATCTGATTTAGATCCCTCAATAACCATGCAGTATGTAGGTATTATTCACAATTTAATGACTGGGAAACTGTGGGGTTAACTTGCCCAAGACCAGGAGACAAAAAAAAAAAGAATCGAGGAACCAGGATTCAAGTCCAGGTCATTGTTACTGTAAAGCCCACACTGACTCCCCCCAAATAGCACCAGCGTTAGCAAAATGCAGAATGTATTTGGGGCAAATAAATTTACTTATAAGAAAAGCAAAACTGGGCTTATAAATCTTTGCCATCAAAATCATGTTTCTGTTAAGTTGTTGAGCATTTCCCCAGAGATTCCCAGTAAAGAGAGGGTATTTCATTTTAAATGAGCATGTACAGAGATTTATATCATTGACTTCATTTTTTTTGGTATTGCGCAATACTAATCTGCATTTTCTTTTCTTTGTTGCTTCCCTATAAATAAAAGATTGCTAAAAGCTGTTATACCACATTCAAGGAAATACTCAATCCTCCGGCTTTTACAAGCTTTTGTAAAACTGTAGTGATCTTGGTGAAAAATGTCCTGGCTGGAAATATAGTGAACAGATGAGCTCACCCCTGGTATGCAAAGCTGCCGAATTAGCTGGTTAAACAGGCTGCTGAGATAATTACATTGTCTGTTTTGTGACACATTACACCGGTGCACTTGGGATTAACCTGTTCTCTTGTGTCTACTTCTGATCAATTTTTTTAGACAGCCTTTTATCTGATGAAGGAGCACAGACATCAAAAGAGAAAGGGGCGTGGGTGAAAAGAAAAGGCTCATATAAAGCTGAAGAGTTAAATTTTCTATGTAAATTACTGAACATATAGCCCTTATTTCCATAACTTTAGTTGCTCTCTAGAGACCTCTGCTGGAAAAGATAGGTACAGATTTTCCTTTCCAGTTCATTGTTTGCGATTTACTGTGGCTGTTATATCATAAACTCAGTAACTAATTAAAGAATGAAATATCAATGTCTATCACACACATAACACGTTAATTATAAAAATGCACTCAAGACAGAAAGAATTTGCATTTTAAAAAAGTTTAGAAGGGCATCCTAATACTAGAAATATACTGGTGATAGTCAATCAGCACTCATTTATACCTTTAAGAGCCTGCTATGGGCTTAGCAGTTATAACTTTCAGTTTGTTTATTATTTCCAAACTGTTGTAATGTTATTGAAGTTCAAGCAGAATTATTTATTTTGAAATTAAATGTAACACATTATAAAAACAACAACAACAACAAAACTGTCCCTGAAGATTTTTATGGGCCTTTAGTTCCGTATCATTATCCTGAAGAGGAAAAATTACTCAGACTTTCTGATTATGTGGGAATGTAGTCACATAAGATTTCATCATCAGTGATAATTTAGATAGAGAACGATTAAGAGAACAAATAGAAAAACCTACCCATTAACAGCCCCTGGCAACTCAAATTGAATTTAACTAACTATTGAGCCTCTGGCTACAGGGAGATGCAATTTAAAGCAGGTATAATAGATTTTAACAGCTAAAATTTGTTTGTCACACTGTACCAACTAAGATATTAGCTAAATGGGGCAAGAAATTTCCTTCATGTTAATGAACATCAAATTTAACTCCTGCTGTCCATTTTTTTTTCTTTCTAAAATAGCTGTGCTTGACTTGATAGGCCAACATTCAAGTGAGGTTCTTGCAAACAAGTATACAAGCTTTTGAGTGAAGTTTGACTCAGTTGCATCTACATCTTTTAAATACTTCCAATTTGTTTAAGAGAATTTTAAAAATATTGGTGTATTTCCTCATTATAAATGTGTCCACAACATAATGTCACATGCAAAGAGCTCATTTGAAAGTAATGTATTTTCTTGAAGATTTTTTTAAACATTCTCATCAAGAGAAATAAAGTCTATGTTCACCATTTTTACCCAAGTTAGTTCTAGTGGTTCTAGATCTGTCTAGCTTTTTTTTCTTTTAAAGATTTATTTATTTTAGAGAGTGAGAGCAAGAGTGGGAGGAGCAGGGGGAAAGGGTGCGAGAAACTCAAGCAGACTGCACATGAGCACAGAGCCCAATGTGGGGCTCGATCTCATGACCCTGAGATCACGACCTGGGCCGAAACCAAGAGCTGGCCGCTCAAGTGACTGTGCCACCCAGGAGCCCCTAGATCTGTCTAGCTTTATTTTCATCAGGCAAAGGTGAGAAAATAAGATAATTTTTGTTTTCATTGTTTTAGCTAATATACAGGATTCTTAAAATGTATGTGTGTGTGAACCTGAGTCCTAATGTTTGTTATTACTCATAATTTAAAAGAATTCTGTGATAAAACAAAAACAAATGCCTGAGATAACTTTATATGATAAACTTATTTTCTAGTCAATACAGGAAAAAGGTGATTTTTCTTTATAAAGTTTTAAAAATATTTTTGACTGCACTATCATAACTATAGTCTAATTAGTACTCTAACATTGGACTTCCTAAGTATTAGACACCAAGGTAAAGGAAGTTAATTTTTTTCTCTTTCTAAACTTCTTTGCTTTGATTTAATCTCTTTCTGTGCTAATGCATAATTATCAGTGTACTTGGAGCATAGATACCTATTTTCTGCTAATCCGGTGAGCACAGGCACAAATGACAGTTCTATGAAGCACTTACTATGGGCCAGCAATATGCTAAAGAATTTGTATATAATATCATTAAATCCTTCTAATGATCCAGTGAGATGGTGATTATTAAAGCTATTTTACCGGTGTGATATGTGGCTTAGAGAAATTAAATAGTTTGCTGAAATTAGGATGATTTAAGAATGGCAGATCCTGGATTCAAACCCAGAATCTTTTTACTCTAACGTTTAGTTTGAGCACTATGTTATACTAGTCCTGAAAAAATGCACAGATCTAAATGTAGTACTTGTAGACCGATTGCAGCTTTTGGAAGTTGGATAGATTTTGTATGTATATGCTCCAAAAAAAAGCATACAGAGCATCTTTGGGAAGATACTGTGGTAAGTGACTTGGAAATAATTTTAGCTTGAGTTTGAATCCAACAGTGGCACTTAGGTAGGTGTGTCCCCAGGCAAGGCATATGATATCTCTGGAATTCTATTTTCTCATCTGAAAAGTGGCGATATTATTAATACAGACCTTAAGGAGTAACTTCAAAGGTTTACATATGACGCTAGAGCTCCTGGCACAGTAAAAGTGCAAGGTAGGTCCCCAGCTCACATTTCTCTCGTAGTAAATTTTGGGAAGCTTGGTGGTTATGTGTGATGCAATTCGACATGAAACAGTGAAAGAACACTACAAAGCTCCCCTTGATAAGTGCAATTCTGACTTGTAAGAAAAATTCTGTCAATATGGAATGGAGTTTCAGGGAGAAAATGGGGCTTGAGATGAACTTTGAAAGATGGGAGGAGAATTTGTATAATTTGAGAGAAAGGAGTCATTTCTTTTTTTTCCAAGGAAGACAGCACTAGCTGAATTGCGTGGGTGTAATAAAAGTCCAATCCAGTTACAAAAATACTGTTCCAATGAAAAGCTTTAATGAGATTTCTGTATCCCAGCAGATGACCCACTTATTTAAATACCACACAATATTCAGTACTACAGAATTCCTTGATGACATGACAATTTACTCAATCTCTTGCAATTAGGTGTAATTTAATCAGCATAGAAATCGAGGACACTTTACTTCTAGTCAGCATATTGCCTCTTGAGTTAGCCTTCTTCACTCAACCCAAGACTGGATACTGGCCCTGTGGCCCTCTTTTCAGAGAGGGTGTTTCTGTGCTTTCATAATGCATGCCCTAAGACCAGCTCTGTACACAGGTCATGGAGTGGCTCACCCTGTTTGTTCTGTCAGCCCTTACTTTAATCTCTGCAGAAGTTCGTTCTAACTCATCGTGGTCAGTGTAATTAAATTTGTTCACAAAGTCCTGTGAGTCATGAACAGTAGAAGTGGGAAAATGTGGAACATCTGTCACTTATGTCACAATCTGGGCACTTTCATAAACTCTTGGTAAGAGCATACATAGCAGTGACCTTTTTGGAGGGAAATGTCAGTAACTTTAAATTCATAGACTCTGATCCAGCATTCTGTTTCGAGAATGTTTTATTACAGATATACTTACAAAAGCATCCACAGAAGAAAAATGGAAACAAGTTAAATATCAATCAAGGGGGGAATGGATGAATTTGTTGAGATATATTCATACAATGGACTATTATGCAGCTATTAAAATACGTTAAATTTGTAAGTGTTGCTATGGAAAGATTGCTAAAATATGTTGTTCAGTAGAAACAAGGGAAAGTTCAGAAGACCATGTATTCATTTATTTTTTTTTAAAGATTTTATTTATTTATTTGACAGAAAGAGAGAGACAGCGAGAGAGGGAACACAAGCAGGGCAAGTGGCTTTGTATAATATGCTTTGTAGTGTTCTTTCACTGTTTCATGTCAAATTGCATCACACATAACCATCGAGCTTCCCAAAATTTACTATGAGAGAAATGTGAGCTGGGGACCTACCTTGCACTTTTACTGTGCCAGGCGCTCTAGTGTCATATGTAAACCTTTAAGTGCTTAACCACTGAGCCACCCAGGCGCCCGGACCATGTATTCATTTAGATAGCCAGTTGGCCCAGCATCATTTATTGAAAACACATTCCTTTCTCCACTGTTCTGCAGTGCCACCTTTGTTTTGAATCAAGGGTGAATATAAATGTGGCTCTTTCTGGACTCACTATTCTTTTCTATTAGTCTATCCTTAGCCAATACTACATTGTCTTAAATGCTTTGGCTTTATAGTAAGTCTTGGTATACAGTGTCAACTTCTTCTTTTTTTTTTTTTTTTAAGGTTTATTTATTTTAGAGAGCGAGTGTGTGAGTGGAGGGAGGGGGAGCAGGAGAGGGAGATGAGCAGACTCCCTGCTGAGAGGGAAGCCTAATGCAGGGCTCCATCTCAGGACCCTGAGATCAGGTCAGGACCTGAGCTGAAATCAAGAGTCAGACACTTAACTGACTGAGCCACCCACGAGCCCCAAGTGTCAACTTCTCTCTACTTCTTTAAGATTACCGTGGATATTCTTTGCTCTTTGTATTTCCGTAGAAATTTTGTAATTGGTTAATTACAACCTCACATAAAAAATAGTTACTCATTTTAAAATTTTGATTACATTGACAAATAGACAATAGACAAAATTTTTTAAATGGACAAAGCATGTGAAGGGGTATTGCCCAAGAGAATATACAAGGGCCAATAAACAGATAAAAATTAATCACTAGGGAAAGAAACATTAAAATCACAATGAGATACCTTTGCATAGCCACCAAAATGGGCTAATTTTTTTAAAAAAATCTACATTAATACCATTGGAGATAATGTAGAAAAACTGGAACTCTCACATTCACAGTTGGTGGGAGACTACATATAAAACTTTGAAAAACTGGCACTGTCTCCTAAATTTAGGAGCATAACAAATGATATGACCCAGCAGTTATAGCTCTATGTAAATACCCAACAGTAATTCAAACATATGTGCATCAAAAGACTTAAGCAAAGTGTTTATAGCAGCATTATACTTAATAAACCAAACCTGCAAACATTCCAAATGTCCATCAGCAGTAGGATGGATACATAAATTGTGATATGTTTATATATATTAAGATACAGTATATTTTATTTACATCTTCTATATTTCTCTGTATTAGAAGTTTCATTGTAATAAAGTAAGTAAATAAACCACTGCTACAAGCAATAACAGGCATAAATTTTACAAACATAATGTTGAGAGTAAATAGCCTGACACAGAACACATTTTGTTTGATCTCATTTATCCAGGCAAACTCATTTATGGTTTGGGATTCAGGATAAGCATTATCTCTGTGGAGGAAGGAGAGAGTTGTCTTTGGGAGATGGTGTAAAGGGGGCTTCTGGAATACCTGTAATATTTCATTTCTGAATCTGGGGGATGATTACCTGGGTGTGTTCACATTATCATAATTCATCAGCTCTCTATTTACTAATTGTGCACTGTTCTCTATATATGTTATAATTTAATAAAAACTTTTTGAACATATCATAGAAAATGGATTTTCTGGATACATACAAAGGAAAGTTTGCTGTTTTCTTAATTACTAGGACTAGGGATTTGGAGAGAAGAAATTTTAATTTTAGACTTTTATTATTTATATTTACCAGTAGCCTATATGGTTTATGTAATTTTTAAAGATTATAAAAGTTAAAATCTGGGCAAAAATATCTAGGAAATCATGTGTCTGTCATAGAATTTTAGCATTTGGATAGACTGAACTAGATTGTTTGTAATAAGGTTTCTTCTCAAGTTAATTGCCTGGTTGAAATTCACACAAGTAATAATAAGTATAATTATATTACCTAAAAATTTTTAGATTAGAACCAGTTCTTGGACTCAGAGTCTATTTATAATTTCTCTACAACATAGAATTTTCTAATATGCAACAAATATACTTAATTCAATTATGATTTTGATTTTATGGCCATTGTATAAGATCTTTTTTACCAAAACACTGAAAAATTATGTCTGCTCTTAATCTTGGAGATAGAAAAATCTTGGAGAATTAGAAAAACCTAAATTAGATCTGATTTTTTCAGCTCCTAACTGTGAGATCTTGAGAACTCAAATTTCTTAATCCTTGAGCTTCAGTTGATGTATAAAATAAAGCTAATCATTCCCATCTTGTAGCTTTATTGTACAAACTAAATAAAATATTTTCTGAGCATCTTCCGTAATGATAGAAGGGATATAAAAAATGCTCATTATTTGGAGTGGATTAATATCTTAGACTATTGATAATTTTTCATGATCTCCAATGCTTATCCAAATATTTATTTTTAGTTTGTGATAAAAAAGAACACATTCATAAAAATTATTATGCTTCTCATGTCCTTTTAAACTCTTAATTTCTTATCTTCTATAAAATTATCATAAAGTTTATAGATGTCAGTAATTTGGGGGGGCTCATTTTTATATTAAAATCACCCTATAGATAGGAGAGATCTAAGTTGGGTCTAAATGAACATATAAATTACTATGAAAAACAAATCAGAAGTTTGTGACCTCTGACAAAGTCACAAATCCTTGCCAAGACTTTTTGAGTAGACTGATATACTGATATCCTTTGGTAGTATACATAGTGTATCCTCTACAGATTTTTAACTAATAAACTTTTGGTGGATATCAGTAAAGCTGTAGCCCCAAGCAACTCTAAGACCAACAGAAGGCAGTAGTAGTTACTTGGCAAATGTCATTTTGAAGTTTCAGAACCCAGTCAAACCAATGTGAATATATAAAGGAGTTTCTATAAAAGTAAATGGAAGTATATTTTATAATTATAGCTCAGTGAAAATATGTGAGGAAAATAAAATGACTCTGTTGTTTTCATCCTGAAATTTGTCCTTAGAAAACTTATCATTCTTCATATGCTGAATAATTTTAAAAAAATGAAACAATATTCAAATATTCACTAAAATTTTAAGTGCTCTTTCAGTTTATCAGTGTTTCCTAATAAGTAGATGTTAATTTGGACATCGATGTAAGATAATATTTTATGAAAGAATAAGATTTTTAAATCAAGAATCGAGATTAATTCAATTATGGAGGGAATTAAGTATGTTTATAATGTGGTCCTTACTGACATGTTAATTTCCCCATTTTAGTAGTGGATTTTAATGTCACTAATGGAATTCAACATAACACTTCAGGAAAAAGGAGAGGAAAGGGCATTAATGCTTATTGCTCAAAATTGTGTAGGTACTTTATATAATTTACTGTCTACTCTCAAAGAAAAACTGCAGATTAGAGATTATTTCCTTTGTGTCATAAATTAAGAAACTAAAGTTCAAGAAGATCAGGCAACTTTTGCAAAATCACGTAGCTAGGTGGGACAGGGATTCAAAGCCAGTTCTCTCTGAATCCATAGCCAGTGTTTTATTAAAATGATTTGGCTATGTAAGGTTGTTTATGTTTATTTTTTATCATTACATTGTAGGCTAGAAGGAACTTGTTAACATTTTAAAATTACAATTCACTTAATTTTATGTTTTTACTATTTTTATAGTTATAATATAGGTTTTAAGTATTATAATAATATGGCAAAAATTTAAGGGAATTTTCTTTTTCTAATAATGATAGTCTACTTCCTTGGACAAAAAAGATCAGAATCACATTTGCTAATGTAGGTTAGATTTTAAAATGCTTTTTAATTATTTTGATGGTCTAGAATCAGCAGGAAGATTCCACTAGTATAGTAACCGGATTCATGTAATAGCACCTGAAATCATACCCAAATTTTAGTATCTTGTTGCTGTTTACTTTTGTTAGTATTTGGATGTATCTATCAATTCTTTCCAGATTTTTAGAATAAAATTTTCAAGCTGGGGCTTGTAAATCTTAGGAGTCCTTGTAAACATCTTCTGTAGGGGAAGATGGTAGTTTTATCATCCTTTTTTCTTGTCCCTTGGGAATGGTTTTAGTCTTGAGAAATGTGACCAAGTGTAGAAAATGAAATTCTTCAGTTGATTGTTGCCACTTCAAATGGCCCAAGATAGGTGTTTTTATTTGTTCTTTTATGATTTTCCCCAATGTTTGGAGTGGTAATTGTACCCGTATACATCTCACACATTAAAATCACTTGAAGATTTTTAATTTCATGTTATTTTATTTAATAGAACCATGCATTTTCATACTTGTGATTTTACTTTTCAAGGGGCTCACATAAAGTTCTGAAAGGCTATAGATATGGCTTTATTACATTTTTCTTAAGGATGGGAAGTTGTGGGAATAAGATCTGTTGCCTGCTCCTAGATCCTCTTCCTTCTTCCTCTTCTTTTGGATGACTCATCGCTCAGGACTCAGTTGAAAAGTTACTTTCTGGGGGGCTTCCCTGATGCCCTAGACAAGGCTAAACTTTCCTTTTGTGTAGTTCCTTGGCATTCTGTACTTCGATTATAAAACTAACTCATTCAACAATGACTGAATGACCTTAATTGTGCAGTCTTCCTAACTAGCATCTAAATTATCTGGAGTTTTATTTATTTTTGTTTGCATTCATATTGTTTTGTTTTGCTTCTTTTGAAGTAGACCATGGTCAATGACATTCTGGTTTACTGATGGTCCTGTTGAGCTAGGTTCTTAAAAAGTTATTATGTTAAATATTAAAATGTACATGGAAATACACATTAAACATAGAAATGTAATTTAAATTGCCCTACGCAACCTCACAGAAATATGTAGACATCATTTGTCTTCAGCAAAAATAGAGCATTTTACCCTTCTCACTTCTTTTTTAAAATGCTGTTTCTCAGGTTCAACATCAAAAGCAACCATCAGTTGACAGAGTTTATACTACATACTCTCAATTGCTTTTGTAGTACTTGTTAAACCTGAAAGACACTCTTAACTGCCTGAGATGCATGTAAACAACTGTACATTAATGGGTTATGTTAGTACAGTTTAACTGGGCTATGGTCCAAAATATACAAACTTTGCATGTACATTTCCAGAGTATAAAAGTACTTTTCTGTTCGCCAGGGTAATTAGGAGACTGTATAAAGCAGTAGACAAATTATGAGAATTCACTGGAGTACACAATACCATAATGCTATATGAATAGAAAGTTTGATTTACAGTGAAAGCTTGGAGTAGAGGTCTAGTGAAAATTGGCAAAACATTGACTGGGGGATGGTGAGGAGGACATAATTATAGGCTGAAAATATCTGAAGGTGCTGGTGCCCACGAAAAGGAAAAATGCTGTTTATATTTTGGCATTTTCATTCATTCTTACACATTTTTAGAGATGCTTTCCAAGTCTTTTGCCTCTAGTCCAGCTGCCAGCTGGATATTTTCAGTTGAATATGTTAACCGTTATTGTTTTAAAAACAGTATTATTGAATCCCCTAAAAAATTTCCTTTCATGCATGATTTGCCTGTTTGCATCAGTAATACTTTAATGCCCTAAACTTTGGCTGCTTCTAATGCCAGCACAGTGTACACAGTAGGAACCCACACAACTCAAGGGTTATAGCTGACTTTTTTTTCTCTTTCCAAGATTTTATTTTTTATTTATTTATTTTTTTTATTAACATATAATGTATTATTTGTTTCAGGGGTACAGGTCTGTGATTCATCAGTCTTACACAATTTACAGCACTCACCATAGGACATACCAAAGGCAAGGGAAGCAAGGGCAAAAATGAACTATTGGGACTTCATCAAGATAAAAAGCTTTTGCACAGCAAAGGAAACAGTCAACAAAACCAAAAGACAACCGACAGAATGGGAGAAGATATTTATAAATGACATATCAGATAAAGGGCTAGTATCCAAAATCTATAAAGAACTTATCAAACTCAACACCCAAAGAACGAATAATCCAATCAAGAAATGGGCAGAAGACATGAACAGACATTTCTTTTTTTTTTTTTTTTTTAAAGATTTTATTTATTTATTTGAGAGAGAGAATGAGAGACAGCACGAGAGGGAAGCGGGTCAGAGGGAGAAGCAGACTCCCTGCCGAGCAGGGAGCCCGATGCGGGACTCGATCCAGGGACTCCAGGATCATGACCTGAGCCGAAGGCAGTCGCTTAACCAACTGAGCCACCCAGGCGCCCCTGAACAGACATTTCTGCAAAGAAGACATCCAAATGGCCAACAGACACATGAAAAAGTGCTCCACATCACTCGGCATCAGGGAAATCCAAATCAAGACCTCAATGAGATACCACCTCACACCAGTCAGAATGGCTAAAATTAACAAGTCAGGAAAGGACAGATGTTGGCAAGGATGCGGAGAAAGGGGAACCCTCCTACACTGTTGGTGGGAGTGCAAGCTGGTGCAGCCACTCTGGAAAACAGTATGGAGGTTCTTCAAAAAGTTGAAAATAGAGTTACCCTATGACCCAGCAATTGCATTACTGGGTATTTACCCAAAGATAAAAATGTAGTCATCCGAAGGGGCACATGCACCCCAGTGTTTACAGCTGAATTTTTTCCCTCCATGTAATCCACGTCCAATCAGTCCTTATGTCTTGTTGACTTTTTTTTTTTTTTTTTTAAGATTTTATCTATTTATTTGAGAGGGAGAGAGCACAGAAGAAGAGGAGAGGGATAACCAGACTCTCTGCTGAGGACCCTGAGGATCATGAGATCCCAAGACCCTGAGATCATGACCTGAGCCAAAGGCACATGCTTAACCGACTGAGCCACCCAGGCACCCTGTCTTGTTGACTTTATTTTTCTTTAATATCTGTGAAGGTTCTTTGTTTCTTTTCCTAAGCCACCATTTTAGTTTAGGTCACTGGATATAGTATAACAGGCTTCAGCATCTCCATATGTTCCCTTCCCTAAGCCATCTAGCACCTTTAATTGTTCCTTATATACTCTTAATCTCTTTAGGGACAAGCATGGGGTTCTTAACATAGGATACATTCAATAAATATTTGCAGGTTCAGTGAACTAAAATTTTATAGGATTTACAGAGGCAAAGGCTGAACTGAAAACATTTTTTTTCCTCTTAGGAAAAAATTGCGTGGGTGTGTGTTTCTATGTATGCATACATACACTGTTATGGAAGTGGGTCCCTTGAAAGATTATGATAGCTCCAGAAATAAAACACTAAAATACCTGAATCAGAGACTTTTTGACATTTTACAAATGGTGGGTGAGGAAAAGATCTAAGCCAACTATAAGCTTGAGGTGTGATAAAAGCAAATGTTAATCTATAGCAGTGCTGTTCAATAAAAGGTTCTGCCATGTTGAAAATGTCCATACTGTAAGCCCTAGTTGCCTGTGGTTATAGAGCACTCGAAATGCTGAGTGCAGCTGAGAAACTGAATTTTTAATTTTATTTAATTTTAATTAATTTAAATTTTTATTTTATTTATTTAATTATTTTATTATTATGTTATGTTAATCACCATACATTACATCATTAGTTTTTGATGTAGTGTTCCATGATTCATTGTTTGCGGATAACACCCAGTGCTCCATGCAGAACGTGCCCTCTTTAATACCCATCACCAGACTAACCCATCCCCCCACCCCCCTCCCCTCTAGAACCTCAGTTTGTTTTTCAGATCCATAGTCTCTCATGGTTCATCTCCCCCTCCGATTTCCCCCCTTCATTCTTCCCCTCCTGCTATCTTCTTCTTCTTTTTTTTTTTAACATATAATGTATTATTTGTTTCACAGGTACAGGTCTGTGATTCATCAGTCTTGCACAATTCACAGCGCTCACCATAGCACATACCCTCCCCAATGTCTATCACCCAGCCACCCCATCCCTCCCACCCTGCACCACTCCAGCAACCCTCAGTTTGTTTCCTGAGATTAAGAATTCCTCATATCAGTGAGGTCATATGCATGTCTTTTTCTGATTGACTTATTTCGCTCAGCATAATACCCTCCAGTTCTGTCCACGTCATTGCAAATGGCAAGATTTCATATTTAAATAGCGCTACATGCTACCATCTTGGAAGCAAGGATCTACAACCAGAAGCTTTCCTAAGGATTGTGGGAATTTATTGAGATTTATGTATAGTGTTTATTCTAGTCATCCTCAAGTTCCATGTGGTTTTGCTTTCAGATAGCACAGGAACCATTTTGATCTCAGTAAAAAACCGAGCCCAGCTCTGTACACATTGTATATCTGCTTATATGATATCATTTCTCTTGTTCATTCATTCTAAAAATTTGCACTGACTGTCTAAATGACAGGAACTGTTGTTGGTCATAGAGATACACAAAAATCCCTGCTCTCGTGGAGCTTCTTTGCTAATAGGATCTTACTTTTAGGGGGGTCATTAGAAAAGAGCTCTTTGAGGAGGCAACATTTGAGCAGAGACCTGAGGGAAAGGGATGAGCTATGTAGATGGAGGGAGAGAAGGAAGTTCTAAGCAGAGGGATCAGTATATGCCAAGTCCCTGAGAAGGGGATTTTCTTAATATGCTTCAAGAGTATCAGGGATGATGCTATGGTTTTTAGACTTGGCAATTAGGTAAATGAAATTGTAATTTACTATGATGGAAGAGTCTAGAGGGGGCCAGATGTGTATGAGAAAAATCAAGAATCTGGTTTTGGACACATTAACTTTGAGATGTTTATTAGACTTCCAAGTGGAAATGTTGAATAGTAGGCCAAGTTCAGAGGTAGAGATTGGAATCTGTCAGCAATCATCATTGAGATGATATTTAAAACCATGAGTCTGGATACAATTTATTCAGGGGTGACTAAAGATATAGAGGACTGGATTACTATAACACTTCAAGGCTGAGAAGATACGGAAGAATCAACAAAGGAGACTAGGAAATGGGGCCAGCGAGCCTGTCTGGAGGGCAACAGAGAATGCATGATGACTCAAAAGCCAAGTGAGTAAAGTTATTGAATGGGAAGGAATGGTCACATAAATGCTACTGAGAAGTCAAATAAGGTGAAGACTGAGAATTGACCATTGGTTGTGATAACCTGGAGGTCATTAGTGGCCTTGATAAGTAAGGTAGGAAAAGATGACATTCTTTTACAGAAAAATCTTAGTAATACGCAATCAAGAAGACTGGTGGAGTCTAGGGAATGTTGCAAAAAAATGTCTGTGCTTTCTCCTTCGATTTACTACCCATCAGATGATTCTGAGTTCATCTTGGATGGCGTAGAGGAATTCTTCCTCCAAGGTCTTCCTCCCTCACCTCTGCCTCCTCTACAGTCCCCTCAGCCTCCTTAGCCCTCAGTTCCATTTCCTCTTGATGGACCTGGTGATAAAGACTTGAGGACAAAACAAACTTTTCTATTATTAAAATTGACCCTGATGTATTATTACAATTTTTTTTCCTGACAAAGTAAAACTCCCTTCTGTTATTAGTTTGGTTTTTATGGAAATTTTTTTTTTAAGATTTTATTTATTTATTTGAGAGAGAGAGAATGAGAGACAGAGAGCACGAGAGGGAAGAGGGTCAGAGGGAGAAGCAGACCCCCCGCCGAGCAGGGAGCCCGATGCGGGACTCGATCCCGGGACTCCAGGATCATGACCTGAGCCGAAGGCAGTCGCTCAACCAACTGACCCACCCAGGCGCCCTAGTTTGGTTTTTAAGATTGCTATTTGCATATTCCAAACCCCATAATTCTAGTCTCTCTTATTCTGCTCTACATTTTTCCTGTGACATTTATTACCTTCTAGTATATGCCGTAATTTACTTATTAATTGTGTTCTTTCTTTATTTTTTTTCCTGCTAAATATAAACCCCAAATGAACAGTGCTTTGTGTCTATTTCACTCACTGATATATCCTAAATGCTTAGTATAATGCCTGGATTGTAGTAGATGCTCAGGAAATTATTGCTGAATAAATGAATGTTGTGGTCTCCAGGATTGGGTGTGTGTTGTGCTATGTTGCAGGGTTGTGCTATGTTAGATGGCATGTAAGGGAGGAGGTGTTATCGTGCCACAATTAATATGTGGTATTAATTGATGCACAGAAAATTCCTTTGCCCCGATCAATTCCATTTTTATCCAAAAAAAAAAAAAAAAAGACCTAGAGTAAAACAAGCCAAAGATAGGTGTGTATTAAAGATCAAAGCCTAGGGAGAAATCAGGTCTTCTTAGTTATGCTTGGGAATCAGGAAAAATCAGCCTGCTGGCAAATCTTTTTTCCAGTTCTTTTATGTTCCAACTGAGGAGTCATAGTGGGAAAATTGGTAGGAAAGCAATAGAATATAGTCACAGGCAGTCAACAACCCCTAAAATATGGGGCTGGGATAGTCAAAGAGAGCTTGGCTCTACCCTCATAAAAAGGGAAGAATCTCATGGAGACAGGGAAGTGGTGAAGTCATATCTGTGTTCCTTGACCTTGAAGTCTACAGCTGCTGCCTATTCTTTGTCCCTTACTTTGTGCCTGCTCTTGGGTGGCATTGAAGTGGTTTACCCTAGCACAGACTACTAACTGCTGAGGTATTTAGCCAGGGCAGCCTGAATCTTGGTTAGCATTTTTGCTTGGCTGAGATTTACCCCAGCTATACTCTCTTAACTTGTTTTCCTGTCATTCTATCCTGGCAATTGAAGAACCTATAGTCATGCTGTGAAACCAGTGTGATAATGTGTCTGAAACGGTTGTAGTTGGTAAGAAAAAATTCAAGATTGAACATAAAAGTTCTAAGAATGTTTTCTGAATTTAAAATATACTGATTTAATATTTCTTTACTATTTTGTGTTATATTTTTATATGTAATTTTTGAAAGATTTTATTTATTTAAGCGAGACAGAGAAAGAGAGAGCACGGTGCACGTGGAGGGGCAGAGGGGAGGGAGATGGAAAGGGAGAGAATCCCAAGCAGATTTCCTGCTAAGCATGGAGCCCCCGCACCCCCCGCACCCCCCCCCAACTTAAGGCTTGGTCCCAGGACCCCGAGACCATGACCTGAGCCAAAACTAAGAGTCAGATGCTCAACTGACTGAACCACCTAGATGCCCCATATTTTTATATATATTTACTTTAAAAAAAATTAAATTTGTAGAAAAGTTGTAAGTACAATTCAAAACCTACTCCTCCTGAACAATTTGATCGCCTAGAAACAAGGGCATTCTCCTACATAACCACAATAAACCATCAAAATCAGAGACTGATGCATTGCTACTATAATTCTCACACCCCATTCAGATGTCACCAATTGTGCCAGGAACATTCTTTATAGCAAAAGGATTCACGTCACACATTGCATTTAGTTGTCAGGTCTCTAGTTTTCTTCAATCTGGGATAGTTTCTAAGTCTTTTGACTTTCATGATTTTGATACTTTTGAAGATTGCAATTTATTAATTTTTTTGAATGCCCCTCAATTTGAGTTTGTCTGAAATCTCTGTATTAACTCTCTTGCTTTTTTTTGTATGTTTTTGATACTTGACATCTGGTCTTGTTGGCTGGGGAAAAACTGCCCCTTCCCAGGGTAGGCTGGTTCTTAGAGATAGCAAGCAACTTTCTCTGAGCATGTCTTTCATATGCAAACCAACCTATTCAGAGCCCTTACTTCTAGGGTCCACCTCTTATGGAGAAGCACCTCCTCTCATCTGGCTAGGAAGCAATATTCATTCATTCATCACTCTAGGAAGCAATATTCCTCTTTTCTAATCATTCCAGGGCCAGCCAGGTACAAGACAATAGAGATAGCCCCTACACCCTAAAGCTTATTGAAATTTTTCCAACTAGCCAATCCTAAACCTGCTTATCTTTCCTTGCCTTCCCTTCCTGGAAAAGACTATAGTAAAGGCACCTGCCCATGCTTTCTCCTTGCTTCTTCTGCCTCCTGCCCAACCCTGGTGCTTCCCTGTGTAGCCTTGCATGATTTGGCATGCCCCCTCCTCTTAGGAACTGTGAGTAACTGAGTAACTGAGTAACTGTCTTTTTTTTTTTTTTAAATAGAGAGCACGAGCAAGGAGTAGAGGGAGAAGCAGGCTCCCCAATGAGCAGGGAGCTGGACGTGGGGCTTGATCCCAGGACCCTGGGATCATGACCTGAGCTGAAGGCAGATGCTTAACAGACTGAGCCATGCAGGCACCCCAAAAGACTGTCTTTTAATGGCAATCATCTTTTGCTGTGTTGGCCTCACCATCCCTGAATAATGATAAAACCTGTATTTAAAACAATCTCCTCATGATATTAGATTCTGATTATGCATTTTTCATAGGGATGTCACAGGAGTAATAATGTGCATTCTATCAGTCGGTGCACAATTTTGATTTGTCCCATTACTGATGATGTTCACTTTGATTTCCTGATTAAGGTGGTGCATGCCAGTCTTCTCCATTGTAAAGTTACTTTTTTTCCCCCCTCTTTGTAATTGTTAAGTGTTTTTTTGAGGTGGTATTTTGTAGCTATGTAATATTCTGTTCTTCATCAAACTTTCAATCTTGTTCATTTATTAATGGAAATGATGATTTCCAAATCAAGACAATGGATCAGGAACAGAGGGGCATTTCCTTAATTCGGCATGGTCAGGTTACCATAGGTGGAGAGTAGCCATAGCAAATGTGATGGCCATTGATTTAAAAGGAGATTGGCTACTGGGGCGCCTGGGTGGCTCAAGTTGGTCAAGCATCTGACTTCAGCTCAGGTCATGATCTCAGGGTCCTGGGATCAGCCCCGTATCTAGCTCCATGCTCAGTGGGGAGTCTGCTTGTCCCTCTGCCCCTTCCCCCACTTATGCTCGCATGCTCTCTCTCTTTCTCTCTCTCAAATAAATAAAATCTTTAAAAAGTAAAAATAACAAAAGTAGATTGGCTACTAAAAATACTGGATATAACTAGTTGTCTGACATCTGGCAGATCTCTTTAATTCATAGGGTCTGTGTTACTTCATGTATACATTAAGAGGATGCATATTGGTTAGGATGCATTTGACAGCAATAATCAGAAAACTCTGATCCATATGGTTTAAACAACATGGACAATTTACATCTACCATCACAAGAAGTTAGTGGCTAGAAGACATCATTGGGAGCTGGTGTGTGTGTGTGTGTGTGTGTGTGTATTTTCCTTTCCCTACAGTTCTCAGTAGGTTTATTAGTATGTAGGCTGGAAGCCTTCATGGCTATAAAATGGAAGAAAAAGAATGAGATATCCTGTCACAATGTAACAACATCCAGTGGAACGGGGGACTTTGTCTTCCTATGTAATTCTCATTATTATTGAGGAAGCATTTTCCAAAAGGCCCTGGCAGAATTCCTCTATCTCATTGGATGAGATTGTATCACATGCCCATGTTGAAACCAATCACTGGCCCGAGGAATCAATACAGGATGATTGCCTTCTACCGTTAGGATTCACTGTTTGGAACTGGGTCTGAGGCTTTCCTGTCTTGAAGTCTTGGTGGGAGATAGGAGGGCAGATATCTGGGAAAAAGGGGAGAGAGGGTTGAAAGGTGATGACTGTTGAGTAGGCAGCCAACAGTGTCTCCTGACATGCTGTATTATGCTAAGCTACTTTCCAGCATTCTTCCTTGTGATTCAGTTCTCCCACTTGGCGTTCTAGTAAAGCCCTCAAGGGTAAGATCATGACTTTTTCACAAATGTATCCTTAGTGCTAAGCACTAAGGATAGACACTTAGCAAATATACATTGAAATAATGAACAATTAATAATTTCTTAAATCATTGTATCTTACTGTTTTCATTGTAATGGTGGTTGTAGTTTTAAGAATTATCCTAAGGGGCGCCTGGGTGGCTCAGGCGTTAAGCGTCTGCCTTCGGCTCAGGTCATGATCCCAGCATCCTGGGATCGAGCCCCACATCGGGCTTCCTGCTAAGCGGGAAGCCTGCTTCTCCCTCTCCCACTCCCCCTGTTTGTGTTCCCTCTCTCACTGTGTCTCTCTCTGTCAGATAAATAAATAAAAAATCTTAAAAAAAAAAAAGAATTATCCTAAGGTATGGCCTTATCTGGTGCATCCACCTCTTCTTCTCTTACACTAATGTTAGAATGATGAATTTATTTCACTTATGTATTTCATTTGAATAAAACATGTTGGACTTTTAAGCAGTGAAAACTACCTTCCCTCTTTTACCTATCTCTTCTAGTTGTTCAGACCTAAATGTGGCATATGAGTGCATTTTGTTGACCATGCCTGGATTTATTTTCCGCAGGATGTGGTGAATGAGTCTTGACAAATATATAGCAGGTATCCGCAGCAGTTGTGAGTCAGTTTGGTTTGCACATCTACCATTCCTATCCACCTGCTGAAATAGTAAATAGATCAGTGTGGTTAAAAACAGACATAGTATAGTGCAGAAGGGATTAACAAATTCTCTGTTTTGCACTTAGAAAGTATTGAATGTAGTCAGGAAGAGCAAAAACTGGTTTATTATTCTGGAAGTTGGGGAAAGTCAATTCTTTAAGGCATTTACTTTTATTTATGTAAGAAGCCTTTTTATTAGAAACATCAGCTTCCAGGCATAACTAGAATAAATGAGCTTTTTAGTTTGTTTGTTAATTGACAAACTGATGAGGGCTTTAAAGAATCACACACAAAATGTAAAACTTTTAATTATGTGAGACTCTGAAGTTGTTTACATCTATTTAAAAATGATAAAGGCTGAATAATGTGATATTATAAAAATGTTCTACAGGAAATTAACAAGATATTTGCTTTGCCTGTGTTCTTTAGAGCCAGGTTCTCAGGACTCTGCATCAGAATATATGAGTCCCTGTTTAAAGATCATTTCCTATACTTTAAAAAAAACTTAGATGATGCCTAAATGTTCCTGCCTTAGTTTACCTATATTCAAAGTAGAAAGTTGTAGCAAATTCATAGCTATTAGATTAACTTTATTATGACAATAACTACAGAGCAATTTTAGGGAAAAAGTTTCTACCATAATTTTTCTATACAGTATATTTTGAATGCTATAATAATAATAATACTCACTTATCCTAAATGTCCCTGCATATATGATTGCTGTAATTCTCCTTGTGAAATTAGTAGAAACCTAAAGATGTTGATGAAGCAACTATATCGAAAATTCGGGACTTTCAGTGGAACTTTTCCAGTGTTCATTTTGCTTATTTATCTGTAGCATATGAACTACTGACAAATCCTTCCTTAATAAACAGTTCTACTTTCTTTACTTCTGTGATTCCACTCCCTTTTGGACATCCTCTTATCTTTATGATTCTTCCTCTTATTCACCTTCTAATTGTTCCCCTTTTTCTACCTTACCCATAAATAACATTGGTTTTCACATACTTGATCCTGTACACATACTCTCTGAAGTTGATCTCACTCGGTCATTATGTTTCAAGTGCCATCTGTAAACCATTAGTCTCCCAATAACTAGCTATAGAATGAATTGTTCCCCTGAGCTCCAGATCCAAGAACATCCTTAATATATCTACCTAGATGTTCCGTATATATCTCAAAGTCAACATATCTAAAAATTTGTGCCTTTCCTTAACCCCACCCAAACCAAATATTCTGCCTGTGTTTTTTGTTTCAGAGATAGTGACTACCATATTGTCAGTTGTTCAGGCCAGATACCCTGGTACATTCTCAAATTCTGATCTCTTCCTCAACCTTGCAACCAATAAATCAACAAATATCATTGGTGTTTCTACCTTAACATCACTTCTTTTAATCCACTTTTTAAATCCATTTCTCTGCATTTCCATTGTCCCTATTTTATTTGAGGTCACTAATGTCCTTTCCCTAGATCAATGCAAATCATTATCTATTTGATCTTTCTGATCTTGATAGAAATCAGTTTGACCATGACACTTTCTTAACTAAAACACTTCACAGTCATAGCATAAAGCCTAAACACAGAATGATGTGTAGGCCACATCATGTCCTGGCCCTGCTTTCCTATTCAGTCTCAAGTGCTGTCACTCCCTTCCTAATAATAGTCTAAGATCCAGACAAACCGAATCACTAGAGTTTCCTCCAAATACCATACATTTCTTCTCCTCTGAGCTTTTATATAGGCTGTAATTCTATTTATTTTACACTTGTCTCTTTATCCAGTACAGTCTTATTTACTGCAGGTATCAGCTTAAACATGATCTCTTGGGAAACCAATATAGACCTTTTCCTTGTATTCCCAACCTAAGACTTTGTTAGATATTTTTAAACACCCTATACTTAGGTTATACTTTATATTAAATGTGTATCCCACTGTATGAATGAATGATTTAATGAACTTTTAGCTTATGACTCTATTACAGCAAAGATGTACTTAATTAGTCTCATCTCCTGACATTTATGTGTATGATGGGACAACAATTACCCAAAAGAACAAGTAACTTACACTCAGATTGTATCACAAAGTGTCAAATGACACCTTCATAGCAAAAGAGGACCCTTTGTTCTATATTAACTGGATAGATACTAGATTTTTATATATAGTAATTTCTCACTATGATAGTGCCAGAAAATGTTGCATTTTATTCACCTTGTAACTCAGGAAGTATAGCTTTAAATTATATCCAAAAGTTCTTTGTTTTTCTTTTTTTAAATTGATTTCATCCTCAAGAACTCATGTTTCATTCTATTGCAGCAATTTTTTTAAAATTTTATTTTATTATGTTATCTTAATCATACATTCCATGATTCATTGTTTGCGTATAACACCCAGTGAGTGCTCCATTCAGTATGTGCCCTCTTTAATACCCATCACCAGGCCAAACCATCCCCCCAACCCCCTCCTCTCTAGAAGCCTCAGTTTGTTTCTCAGAGTCCATATTCTCTCATGGTTACAGCAATTTCTTACGTACTACCATACGTATTCTCAAAGTGAAATGTAGCATTTTTCTCTTCTCATATTTTGGTAGTCTTTGTTATGGATAATTGAGGCTGAAATCAAGGTCTTCAACATTTAAAGTGACATTTGGTGACTTTTACAGTAAGGAATTACTAAGTACTCAAAATCTTTTCTTAAAAATACAGTTTTGATTCTAAGCATTTAAAGCAAGGTGGTTTTACTATTCTTTTAAACATGTCACTTTTATTTTTATTAACTCATAATGATGCTTGCGAACTTTTTATTTGCTCTCTTGGGTATTTGAGAATTGAAAGCCTTATTGATTTATTTCTTCTCTGTTAGTGGAAAACGACTATTTCTCTTTGGAGGAGGCATATGTTCCATATATTTATTGATGCGAAACAACTCTCCTGATCTTAGTGGTGCAAAAACAATAACCATTTTATTGCTCACAGATTACGTGTTTCACGATTTCAGAAAGGGCACAGAGAGGATGATTTGTTTGGTGCCTCAACTGGGAAAATTCAAACAAAGATGATTTGATAGCTGGGGGATGGATTCATCTCTAGGCATGTCTGATGGTTGAAGTTGGCTATTTTGGGGGAACCTTAGCTGGACTTGTTATCCAGAACACCTATATGAGGGATCAGTATGTGGTATTTCCACAGGGGTTAGATTGGATTTCCTAACAGCATGGTGGCGGCAGAAAGAAAGAACATTCTACAAACAAACAAATACACAACCAAAGCAGACATGAATGACATATTTATGATCTAACCTTGGAAATCGGAAAGATTCCAATGTACTATGGTTTAATGTACTCTGTTGGTAGAGATGCTCATAAAAGTCAGGCAAGATTCATAGAAAGGGGACTTAGACCTCACCACTGGATGTTGTGTAATAAGGGCATGAGGATGAAATAGAGTGCTCTATCCCTCTTTGGAGTCTGTCTGTCTCAGTATATGTTTATAACATAGCTTTTGGCAATGGCACATATACTATTGTAGTCTACTGAACACTTTAATTTTAGGGTTTTTTTTTTAAGTTTTTTTTTTTTTTTTTTTAAGATTTTATTTATTCATTTGACAGAGAGAGATAGTGAGAGCAGGAACACAAGCAGGGGAGTGGGAGAGAGAGAAGCAGGCCTCCCGCGGAGCGGGGAGCCCGATGCGGGGCTCGATCCCAGGACCCTGGGATCATGACCTGAGTCGAAGGCAGACGCTTAACGACTGAGCTACCCAGGCACCCCTAATTTTAGTATTTTTAAAAAAGATTTTATTTATTTATTTGACAGAGAGAGACAGCAAGAGAGGGAACACAAGCAGGGGGAGTGGGAGAGGGAGAAGCAGGCTTCCCGCTGAGGAGGGAGCCCAATGCGGGACTCAATCCCAGGACCCTGGGATCATGACCTGAGCCGAAGGCAGACGCTTAATGACTGAGCCACCCAGGCACCCAATTTTAGATTGTTAAAGGACGTTTAAAAATATTTCTGAAGCCTTTATTTAGGATGATAAAAGTAATAGATATTTATTAAGAGAAGCTTGAAAAATAAGGTAGAACTATGTGCCATGATTTACTTGATAACAGTTTTCTAACTTCTAAGGATTTATTTCATTGTTGCTTAATTAAGATAATGCCACCATATTTTTTTCATAAATGTTTTGACTACATCATGATTTCCATAACATACATTTCTAGAAATGTAATTATGTCAACAGTGGGGCTTATAATCATTGTACAGAAAAATAACTCTCAACCATAGTCAGTGTGTATTTTCATAAATTAATTGGTTAATATTTTGTTGGCAGTAATGCAGGCACCTTACCATGGATGTTTAAGAAAAACAGTTTTAAGGTTTGTTACCATTTATTAAATCTCAGTGTTGTCATCAAAGGACAATGCTGAGAGTAGGAATGTGTAAAGGCACTGTTTACTATGTAATGAATCATTCCTGTAGACACCAGTGACTGCTACATGGGAAAAATACCATTGGTTCAAAGGAATAATTAAACACTTATTCTGAAGCATAGCATCCCTTAACTCAATTCTGAACTAACTGCAACTGAAGGACTGTTTTTAAAAATACTATTTAAACTTCATTATTTGAGCACTGTGGAAAAAATAATGTAGTATTAAAAGCACCGTAACTGTAAAAGTTGCAGTCTTTTTAAAATAGTTCTCTTCTCAGTATTTTATGACTGCTATTTAAATGATGCCTTTCTTTTTTTTCATAGATATCTTCAGCTATTTCTTATGGAAGCCATTGCATTTAAGAAAAAAAGAAATATTTATACATAGCATTTGTAGCTTAATTTCAGTTAATTTTAGGATTTGATAAATCATATAAGAAAAACATAGGGTAAAAATGACCTAAAATTGCAGGTTGTTAGAACAATTTTAATAATGTTGAAATTTCATGAGAAATCTATTGGTTTACTCTTGAGGTCTATAGAAAAAAATGGAGAAATATTCTGAAACCTCATATGGGATAAAAATGTCACCATATAGGAAAAGTATTTTATACTGTTACAGTATAATCTAATGTGGACCAAAGAAAAATCAGTATAAATTCAGGATATACTGTATGTATGTAAGAATATGCTTTAGTCTACCAAGTTCTATTCCTAGAAATAACTGTTAGAACATAGTGCCCAAAGGCTTTTTGGAAGGTAAATGCCAGTAATGTAGTGATAGACCCCTCAGATGAGGCATCAGAAGTCAGAAGATCTGGGTTCTCACTATGTGACTTTGAGTAAGATTTAACCTCTTTAGATTTTAGTTTCTCAATTGTAATATAAGGAAGTGGGCTAGAGTGATTTTAACCTTCTAATAGATTGTCTGATTTTTAGTTTAGTGGGAAAGCTGAAAACTGCCAATCTGGAGTTCACTAAGAAATATTAACTTTATATGCACAGAAAAGGGTGATTAAACATTCGACCCACATTTCTCTGTAGCTTGTCTCAGAGGTTCCTACCTGAGAAGTGGTTTATGTAATCTTCTTATCATTCCACCCAATTAGCTATTTATGTGGCACTTAATACTAGTGCCTAGCTTCCTGACAAGGAAAGAAAAAAATCATATCACTTACATTTAAAAAAAATATATGCAAGCAAATTCTAAAGAGATGCTTACTTGCAAATAACTTTTGAATTCTTTACTACTGTGTGCATTTTTACTGCAAACTCACGTCTATAGCAGTAGAACTAGAGCTCATCTTTAGTGGGGAAATCAAGTATCTTATAACTTCTATCATCTGAACCAAGGAAAGTTCTCCGGTTCCCTTGGAAGAACCGATGTTGTTACAAATGACAAGTTCTGTGCCTGCTTTTAGACTTTGATAATGATTCTTTAGGGGAAGGGAAGGGAAGTGGAAAATTTGAATCTCAGAAGAAATGCAAATAGAAATTATTTTAAAATTTTTTGTGTGTGAGGGGGTAAAACTTATTTATATTTTTTCTTTTTTATTAAGGATATTTTATCCATTCATTCTTCTTCATGGAGCAGGTTGTTAGTCTTTGGGTTTTAACTTGTAGAACAAACCTGGAGGAGGGATATTTTCAAATGGGTAACATTTTTAGATATATAAAATAGCTATAAGGTTTTTTTTTTTAAGATTTTATTTATTTATTTGAGAGAGAGAGAGCATGAGTGGGGTGGGGGGGGGCGGGGAGAGGCAGAGGGAAAAGGAGAAGCAGACTCTCTGCTGAGCAGGGAGGCCTACACAGGGCTCACTGAGTCACCCAGTTGCCCCTAAAGTAGCCTTAAGTTCTAAAATTACTTGTGTGTATTAAGTATTAAGAACTGCTTCACATTCATCTTGCAATTCTTTAATTAAAATGATTATACTTAAGTTTTGATGTCTTAAGATGTTCAGCGAAGGGGAGAAAGCAGGGAAACATTTTAAAGGAAGTTTTTAGTGACTTAAATTTAATGAAAATTTTCCAAAATTACACTATCAGCTTTCTGACATTAAACTTTGCCTAAATCCAAAAGAAACCCAGCAATCATAAAAGGAGACATCTTTGATTTATTGCCTTCTATCCTCTGACTGCTTGTGCAATCAGCATCGCTAAGACAAATATAAAATTATCCCTGTAATTGTATTGCTCTAAAGAGACTTTGTTTTTAGCATTTTCCATAGCCTACAGTGAGTGTATCAAATACTGTACTAAAGAAGTATTGCAAGGTACTGAGTCATGACTAATTTATTACCTGTAGAAGTGCCTTAACACTTAATAAGGTGTTAATTGCATTCAGGTGACACAACTGTAGTTGGAAAGATAATTTGGTGAACCTTATCTGAGCTGATGGAAGTACAGAACACATTCAGGTTACACTGCTCCTGGAAGGGCAATTTCTTGCAGCTTATCAGCTTGATAATGGACACTTAGCAGTCTAACTAGTAAATGCATTTATTCTATCACCATTAATGAAAAGCATTTCAATTAATAATAAGAGGAAATGAAGTTTGTTTTTTAATGTTTTGACTTGCTCTCTTTTAAAGAGGTATTAGTGTGACTATCAGGAATATAAATTGTTTATTTAAATGCTTATTATCCCCATCAGTAAGTCATTTAAGAGCTTTATGTTATGCCTACCCTAAATGACACCAACATATTCAGACAGAAAATGAAAAAATTCAGTGAATCATCCATACATCTGTGAATTTGTAAAAATGAGGATATAAGGACTAAATAAGGTTAGTGTTTGTAGCAGAAACAACCAAGCATGAGATCATAAGATTTTGAGTTGTTGTTTTTAAAATGTGCTGTCCCACATTAGCTTGATTTGTCCTAGATATATAACAGGGATAGCATGCTAAAAGTTTATTCCCTCTGCAAATTTCAAATATTATTTTATTGTTGAAACTCAAGATTACGTGGCATGCTTATACACTGATCTTTTTCAAGATCACAAATGATTCGTGTTTACAATAGATTCATATGTTCTAAACCAAAATAAATAAATAGGAAATTCAAAACATTTGAGTCCTGGAAAGCAGCTTTTTATTTATTTTTAATTTTTTTTAAGGTTTTTATTTATTTATTTGAGAGAGAGTGAAAGTGAGAGAGAGAGCATAAGTGGATGAAGGACAGAGGTAGAAGCAGGCTCCCCGCCGAGCAGGGAGCCCGACGCGGGACTCGATCCCCGGGCTCGATCCCTGGACTCCGGGATCATGACCTGAGCCGAAGGCAGATGCTTAACCAACTGAGACACCCAGGCACCCCACATTGCAGCTTTTTAAATCCATGCTTGTTTATCCTTTTGTTCTTCACGGTTTAGTCTCTAGAATAAAATGCATAGTTGATATTTTTATTTTCATTGGGTTTTTTTTTTTGATATTGCATAAACATAGTAAGGACATAGATGTAATAGTTATCACATAGTAATAATATATGACATTTATCAAGCATGAAGTCTGGCCTAGACAGTTTTAGCTTTATGTGGATTATTTCAATTTTCATAATAACTTTGTGAAGCGGGTAGTAATTTTAATGTCCATTTTTCAGATGAGGAAAATATAGTCCAGCCAATGTCACATACTAAGTAAGTGGAGCTTACCAGAAACTGGAGTGATGCCAGCTTAGATTTATTTTGAAGGCCTAGGATCGAATATCTTATAACTTGAATGAGTGAAACTTGAATGAAAATTGTTTCATTCCAGAGCCATTGCCTGTGAGATGTATTTTCCTTTTGTGAGCTCAATTTCACTATTTGATTTTTTTTATCTACTTATAGAATTGAATTTGGCAAGACTGGAGAGGTCTTACAGAATTCTGACATGCACAAATACTGATGGAATGTCTTGTTGCACATTTGCACCTGTCTATTGAAAGACCATGAAGATTCGTCCTCCTTAAAGTATAGCTTTAAATGATGGTTCATTTCACTTAACTAATTGGTACTGAAAGGAATTTTTAGGCATAGTATAATTTGCAGCATTGAAATGAAAGCATGACTCATTTAGTTTTGACTTTGTTTGGTTGGTGATGAATTATCTGCTTGTGAGTCATCAACATGATGTTCATTAAATATTATTCAAGTAATAGAAACTCTAGGTAAGAAGGAGAATCACGTGGGAATCATTTATCACTATTTTATGCTTTCTCCAGGCTTTTCTGCTTACGGATAATACGGGGGAGCATTTGAAAAGAATTGAAAAAGTTATTAAAATTTAAGGACTTTGAAGGGTCAAATACATTCCTGATTGAGGGAGTATACAATTTGGTAAAAATCGAACAGATTTTTTTCGAATCTTGCCCCCTCTCAAAACTCCCATACTTTTATATATATATATGACATTAGTTTACACAGGCATTAAGAATCACCCTGATAGAAAAAAAAGTAAAGAAAAAAAAGTAAAAATACAGCAGGCAGCCTGAAATGGGTGACAAACAGGGTGAGAAGGAAGGTTTAACATGAGCAGAGAACACTGTACAAGGATATAAAGATGTGGTACTTGTTAGGAACTTTCCGAATCATTAGTGAGTGTTGTAAGATAATACACACACCCACACCCATCCCTCCCTCCCCCAAACTGTCAAACAAGGGGCTAAAGAAGCCCTATTTATGTAACATAAATATACTGTCCTAAGGCTTCCTGGAAGGGATAGTTAATATCTGGGTGGATGATGTGGAAAATCTTCATGAAGTAACAGTTGAGCTGGACCTTGAAATATGGCAAGATTTAGAGGCATTTCAGCTAGAAATAATGGAGTTAGAAAAGGCATAATGGAAGCAGTGTTTAAAATTCACTGGATAGAGAAATGAGTTAATTAGGACCTGGATTATGATTATGACAGTAAGGAATGGAGAAAATGAATTAAAGGAAAATTGTGAAAGAAGACTCACTAGGTATCTCATGCCCCCACGTGAATGTTCCTTGGTATACAATGCCTCTGGTTTTGGAGTCTCAGCTTGCAGCTTCCAAAAACTAGTAATTTTGCCAGTTGAGCTAGAAGTAATCTAGCTCAGGGGAACTGACAACAACACACACACACACACACACACACACTAAATGAGAAAGCTAATTTATTACTTGACAATTTGTAAGGAAAAGTGTCACAGGGAAAGTAAATAAATGAAAGTTTGCTTAAACTCTACTGTGTTAGAGATATTTAAATACGTAAATATTACCTCACTAGGCTTCACCTGCTTGTGGGTTCAAATACAATTACTTTGTTATTTGATCTGAGGATGGCTGTCTCCTTAACCTTAACTCCCACTTATATGGTGCCCAGACCTTTACTGTTTCCCTTCTTTTCTAGCCTCTAGGAGTTCCTGTAACATACTGTCTCATGACTTATTTAGCAGGTGCCTCCATCTTGGCTTTCAGTTGTCTCACTTTGGAAAGACTCTTGGATTCTGCTGAGCAGGTGAATTTGTTCAAGCTACTACCTCCAGTTTGCATGTATTATTGGCTTTGCTAAGCCATCATTTGGAGCTCCCTTAGAAATTGCTCCACTAGTCACCAGCATGCTCCCTTTGGTTTCACTCTGCCCCTCTTGCCCCGCTACTACTAGCTGTATATGGCTGAACCTTCACGGACGTCGTGGAGCTCCACAGCTTAGCCTCAGTTCTCCCGTAGGACAATGCTATCCCTCTCTCCCCATTTTATTCCTCTTTCAGAGTTGTTTAGGCCTGATGGGTGAAATCTTCTTTCAGATTCGTTTGCTTTGTTCTGAACACACACACACACACACACACACACACACACACACACACACCCTTTTTACTTCCCTAGGGTGCAAAGCCAATAGGTTGGCCCGGATCACTCCAAACTATACCCCAAACTACCACTCTCCTGACTTCAGCCTTGTTTTTGAGTCCAGATCTTCAGCCAACTTCTTTATCCATGGTGAATTATCTCCAAATGCCTATCCTTTATCCACGCAATTTAACTTCTGTTACTGCCTCAGATTTGCCACACACCTTTTATCTCAATAGCAGTGTGACCCATTTAGAAATTAACGTTAGACATTCTCACATCTCTGTAGCAGGATGACCCATTTAGGAGTTAACTTGTGTGTATATTGTTTTGTTTATTTGTTTTGTTTTTTTCTCTCTGCTGCAAGAAGACCTCCAGTCTGTTCTTGAGATGCGTATTAGGGAAGAATGAAAATTATCCAACGTGGAATGGTAAACGTAAATTTGTATATCTAAGATCTACATCCTTTTTTGTCCCTAAGGAAGACATACAGGTTCTTCTGAATTTTTGAAGACTGAAATCTTGAGACTCTGATCAGTAGTTAAAACTTTGACCATAGAAAGAGGAAGAGGTGGACAAAAAGGAAAGTAGTCTGCACCTGGAATAGAAACACAGACTTGGGAAGAGAGATAATGGTTTCAGATTGCATCAGGGCTAGGTCTGTAGCTAGGCTGGATGAGTGGTGGGACCGAGCTGAGAAAGGCTGTGTAAGGACTGAAGGAACAGGACCCCTTGGGCGGTAGCCTTGGGATCTTGAGCATGTGGCACCTGGGCTAAGCTTGGCCCAGATTTCAGTAGAGATGCCGGATGATAGTCTCTCTTGAAGATCTAGGTTTGCTTGGACAGGGATTCGCATGGACCCAGAATTGCAGCTGTGGGCAGATAAGACCTGGGAGCACTAGCATCCCTTCCCTGCCTCATGAGGCAGCAAAGTACATGGCACAATAGCAGCTGCAGCCTGAGAGATGCTAGGACACCGACCTTCTTGAAAATAGCAGTTCCAGACCACATGTTAGCACGGGCCTGCTCCCAGATTCAGTGGTACAGGTAGGAATTTAAGATTACTTGACTTCTCAAACTGGCGGGTAAGGTCTCAAGCTGGTATCACTTTCATGTGAACCATGAAATTGTGTGGTACAGCTTGTCTCCTGACAGTATCAAGCTCCCCAAGCCCCACAAAGACAGTAGGGTTGGCAAGCAGATGGGAAAATGTTGGTTGTGATGAGCGTGCATGTGCATTGCTTATGCCCACACACCAGACATTCGGCCCCTGGTCTGAACTCAGCCAGGAACCCTGATTAAATTCTCATAATACCCGCAATAGACGACATTGTCTTCATCTGTTCTGTTGCCTGCCTATTATGTTAATTTAGGTGGAAGTAATTAACAGAGAGACAACTAATTGGAAAGAAGTTTTGATGGTCTAAATGGCTAATATAATAAAGTAATGACAGATCAATGCATCCCTCTCTACTGTCAGGGCAATTCTGGCAAGATATTTAAATAAACATTCCCACGCAGGGCACCTTCTTTCATCAATAAGTATTAGAAAATTTGGGCAAATTCTTACCTTTTGAAGCTCATGTTTCTTTATTCTACCAACTTTCTGTTATACAGACACTGAGAATAACTCAGATATTTGGGAGAAATTAAAGTTTTTGAGAATTATTTTGAACTTCATAACTAAATTTGGGTCATGGTCTGGCGTGAGCAACATCTTTACAAGCTATTTATGAGGCAGAGTAAAATGTGGAGAGGCTCCTGAGTTTTGTATTGACTTCCGCTACCTCAAATTTCACTTTGGGGGCTTTCGTGACTCCTTTTCCAAATTAGGTCCCTTTAAACTGTCAAAAGTTATTTTGAAGCCTCTTGTCCGAGTGGCTGTGTATAAGATCTGGCAATTCACAGGGACGTAGAGGTCAGGAAAGGGGGCTGATTTCTCAGGGAAGGTAACCGGTATAATTTTAGTTACTTTGAGATTGAGATTCTGGTGGTCCTTCCTGGTGGAATTCCCTGGCAGGTATCAGGAAGTGTAAAGGTAAGTACCTGCGCATTTTGGAATATTCGAGGAGGACTTTGAATTGAAGATGATAAAGTCCAAGAAAGCCAACGGAGGGAGTTAAAGAGAGTAACAAAAAGCCAGGGGGCAGAGCATTTTAAGAGGAGTCTTGGGGGATCTGAGGTGGCTGTCAAGCAGTGTTGATTTCTCTCCCCGTTGGCTTTTTCTCTAACTCACGAGCCAACTTTCTGCAAGCGCAGCAGCACCAGGAAAATGAAACTTGACAACCTTCACATTAAACAATTACTGCTTCTGGTAAATCAGTTGAGCCACATGTCATGGTTTCCTGCCCAGGAGGAGCAATAATCCCAGTCAGAGAACAATTCAGGAGCCTGTTAGAGCAACACTGTTGCCTCATTTTCAAATGGTTCTGGTTCCATATGACAAAATCCATGACCGAAAATGGTTCTCAATATATAAAGGCATCTTATCTCTTCCGAACTACCAGAGCAGGTCCTGTCAAGGATCAAGGAGAAAATAAAGGGTAGGTCCTATGCAGGGAGAACCCATCAATGCAGCTTTTATTTTTTGAAATGTGATACACTTTTGATAGAACTAAGTTAAAATTCATAATCAAGTTATTAAATTTTACACACACACACACAGTGTCAACCAGTCTCTGAAATAAATCTCACCGAAGGACCTATCTGTCAATTAGGTAGTACTTTCAAAAGATTTCCCTAGTGAAGAGCTCCCTTCCTGCATCACAGACACTAAGGAGAAGTTGCTGGTGTTGTAATTTTCCTCAACTAGTTTTTAATGAATCCCTCTTTGTGTTACCCTTTGGGGCTGATAGATCCCCTAACTATTTCATTACTTAAATTGAAACCTCAGAGCATATATCAGAATTACTGTGTCACCAACCATTATAGATTGAATATTTGTGTCTGCCAAAATTAATATATTGAACTCATAACTCCGTTGTGATGGTATTAGGAGATGGTGCCTTTAGGAGATGATTAGGTTATGAAAATGGCACCCTCATGAATGGGATTAGTGCATTTATAAAAGAGATCCCAGAGAGCTCTCTCTCAGTTTTCTGCCTTGTGAGGACACAGCCATCTATGAACCAGGAAACAGGCCAATAGCAGACACCGAATCTGCCAGTGTCTCGATCTTAGACTTTCCAGCCTTTAGAACTGCGAGAAATAAATGTTTGTTGTTTAATCCATCAGCCTATGGTAATTGGTTATAGCAATCCAAACAGATTAAGACACCAACCTTGCTAACATTTTTATTTAGGTTTTCATTTTATCTTTAGAAATTATATTCTAAGTCCCAGGAATAAGTTAAGGAGATGCTCCTGAACTTCATGAATACCTTCCTAAGCTATAATTAAAGACTTGTTTTCCTGCTGCCTTTACACTGGTAAGTTTTTTGTTTGCCTTCTATCAGGCACATCACTTATTCTACATTATCTTAAATATATCCATCTCCTGTACTTGTCATGGGTATCCCTGTGGTTCTCTCAGTCAGATTGTAACTTCTTGAAGTAACAGATTGAAGAATCTCATTTTTAAAATAGTCTTTATAGTTTCCAGCTAAGTACCAAGTGTCAGTAAAAGTTCAGTAAAGGTTAGATTTAAATGAATCAAAATAAGTTCATAAAGCATAAGTTCATTAGCTTATTTGCATTGAAATGATTATATTTCATGCCAACAGTTGCCCTAAAATGTGTTTTAAAAAGTGAGCTCATTAAATATAAGTGTAAAATTGTATAGGAATAGTTACTATATGATTGGAAAGAGTCACATAGAGTTATTAACACATTAGATTCTTCCTGTTTGGGGTGTGTGTGTATGTGTGTGTGTATGTGTCTGAAACAATGGTGACACTAACAAAAACTCAAGATTGCTGTGACTGTTATTCACTCAACTTGTAGGAATAAAAACGACTACAAAAAGGAAAAATAATTATGAATCACTGACGGAGGAACTACAACAAGTTTTAAAAAGGAAATGAAAGGGGCACCTGGGTGGCTCAAGGGGTAAAGCGTCTGCCCTCAGCTCAGGTCATGATCTCAGGGTCCTGGGATCAAGCCCTCGATGGAGCCCCGGGATCAAGCCCCGCGTCGAGCCTGGCGTCTCCTGTGTCTGCTTATCCCTCTCTATCTGCCCCTCTCCCTACTCAGTGTGCTCTCTCTCTCTCTCAAATAAGTAAATAAAATCTTAAAAAAAATAGTTTCTTTAAAAAAAAAAAAGCAAATGAAAGGTAAATTAATTTCTGTAAGTGTAGTACTTAATTTGCATATATGCCAATTAGGAAGTTTTGTAATTAAGGGCCTACCCATGCTTTTGTAACCATTTAGAATTCAAGATTTCTTGACACCTGCTGAATTTTATTCTAACTTAAAACGAAATAATTGGTAACTAGGCTTGAATACAAGTCCAAAGTTTTTGCCTGTTAAGAAGAGTATAATTAAAAACTAGTATTTTCAAACTTGTCCACTGAATGCTAAGATTCATCTCAAGATGCTTCCTCAAAATGAAACTCTGGCAGATGTGTTAAATATGTGTCTATCTCGACACTTTAAAAAAATTAATTTGTTTTTGCATTTTAATTCCAGTAGAGTTAACGTACAGTGTTATCTTAGTGTCAGGTGTACAATATAGTGATTCGACAATTCCATGCATCACCCCGCGTATATCAACACTTCTTAATCTATATGACTCTAAGACATGACAAGAGTAGACAAGGTTAAAACCCCCACTGTTAGTGTAAACGTCTAGGATAGACTTTTGTTATTAGACATCAAAACTCTAATGAAGGCAAAAGAGCACTTACATTGTTAACTAAAATGTGAACCTGCTTTGAGAATTTGGTCAGAATAAATTTTTTTTGGTAATCTTCCCATCATCTTTAAAACAGTCCTTGATTTTCCTTATTCACTTCTGTGGAAGCCAGGAGCAGGGCAACTAAGACTAAGGAAGGAATTGTTTTTAACTCACAGTTGAGTAGTGAAAGCCTGATATGATTCAACAGAGCCTTTTCTGCAGCTCTTTTATAGGAATATGAGTTTTCACATGCCCTGAAATTTGACAGTCTATTTTCAGCCTGTCAGTTTCAGATTTCTTGGTATGTGGCATAGTTGACTTGAGTAGAAGAGCCAGGCCACTTAATACATGGGTACTATTCTGAAAGAGGTGGAATGATAGTCACCTTTGCAGATGGAAGGATAAGCTGCTAAGGATTTTAAAGGATTTCTTGTAATCTGTGCTTATTATAAGAATTATAATATTGTATTATAACAAATACATCTATATGTTTCCTTGTGGTGATAATATTATTACCTGCGTTTATAATAGGCCTTTACATTTGAGGTTTTATAGGATCCTGGATAACTGTACAGTTCACGTAGATGGTCATGTTTATTATATCACTTTAAAAGGCCTATAGAAGCCCTTCTCTCAAATATGTTTCAGTAATCAAATGACTTTCTCTTTCATACAATTTTTTTGAGCTAGTGTTCTAGAAGTCATTTCTATCTTTTCCTTTTACTTCATTCTCCTCTCCTTTCCCACTCAATGACCTTATTCCTATCCATTCCCATTACCACCACCCCCATTCGACACCAGTCCTTATCATATCTTGTACAAACTTTTCTTGTAGGTATTTTTTTCTTATATCATATTTCCATGTAGCTTTCCTTCTTAATAGCATGATGTTTGGACTATACAAGATCTAACATGCACCAAAATCTGAAGCATCATCCGACAATGAACATCATCCAACCCAAGACTAGGACAATGACTTGCATCATCTACCTATGTGTCCCTCTCTTAGCTTATATCCTCCTCCTCTCTAGAGGTAACAACTATCTTGAATGTTGTATTATTCCTTTGTTCTTTTTTTAATACTTTGAATATCTGATAGTATTTGAACTCATCTTCCTCCTGCTAGAGCTAATTATAGCATTTCCACACTCCAATTCTTAACTGTCTTATACGATAAACTCAAACTCATTTGCATACAAGATATTCACAGTGTTGCCCCTCTTGCCTATCTCGTCTCAACTTCTTCCACTCTTCCTGACCACAACAAGCATTCTGTATGCTTTTATAACTCAGCATACTGATTTTCAGCTTCAACAGCATTGTTGCATACATCAGTAGTTCATTCCTTTTATTGTTGTGTAGTATTCCATTGTGTACGTATATCGTATTTTGTTTATCCATGTATCTGTTGATGGATTTTGTGTTGGTTTCAGGTCTTGCTAATTATGAATAAAGCTGCTATGTACATTCATATTCAAGCCTTTTGTGGACATATGCTTTCATTTCACTTGAATAAATAACTGGGACCCATTTGGCTGGGTCATATGGGAGGTTTAACTTAAAAACAAATGAAAAATAGTTTTTGCAAAGTATTTGCACCATTGTATATTCCCACCTTCGGTGTATGAGAGTTCCATTTTCTCCATGCTCCACATCCTTGAAAACACTTGGTTTTATCTAAGAGAATAGCAACAACAAAAAAACTAATCTATACCTAAGATCCTAGCTTATAATGAAGTATATCTTACAATCTTTTCCCCCTCTATTCTAAAGAAAAACCACAGAGGATATCTTTTTACACAAAATGTCTATGCTTGTTTTAAAAACTACCTTTTGAATGTGCAAACAGCCCAGCATTTAGAACTACAGGTTAAAGTATTGGGGAAGTACCTTCCACTTGGAACCTCATCCTTTCTGCATACTCAAGCACCTACTGATAAGCAGAAAAAGGAAGTGTTTTCTTGATGTAGACAGTAACACATCAGAGGAGTTAAAACCACTTTCAAAACTGCCTCACTTGGAAAGGTATTTTGCCCCTAAAGTTTTCAGAAAGCCTCAGAGGGCAAATGCACAGAACTCTAGCTACTTGAATTTTTCTTTGACCTTTTAAAATGCTCATATTTTCCTTTATCTGTTTTTGTTTGTTAGTCATCTGGTTATTTCTGTTACTTTTTTTGATGTTTGGCATGTTCACATGGGTACTGTTTTTATTTAGCACACAATTTTGTAACACTTTCAGCATATATTACAAGTAGAACTGTGCTACTCAACACCCTTATTAACAACAATCTAGAATCCATTTTGTCATGGAATTGACATAGTTACTGAATGAAAAAAGAAATTTCCCTATTAGTTAAAAATATGATGTTATATTCTATACCTAGACACATGGGATCAATTTTAAGATTTACTCATTTTACAGTTTGTAAACATTCTATTTGCCTTAGCAAGGGTACTTGGTACTTATTGCCAAAAGAAAGATGTTACTTGTAAAGATTACAGCTCTCATTGGAAGACAGGAGTTATGCAAATAGTCTCTCAGGATGGTTTATACCCCTACTCACAATGCAGCTTTTTCTTCCAATAATTATTGTCATAATATTTTCTGTTTTAACTATAGTAGCAGTGGTAATTCATCATTTCAAGAAAATATTTTTTAGACTGTAGAAGGTAATTCAGATGCTAAGAAAACTTTAATTTGTTTGATTCTAGTGCAATTTTCATCTGTGAAATTCCAGAAAAACTAAGAAAATCTAAAATCAACCCTCGCTTCTCAGTTATCACCAAATTTGTTAACTCAGAACTCAAAATAAAACAACTCTATTTTTGTCACAATTTCTAGAGTTTCACAAATTCATGTGGTTTTTTTTCCCTTTATTCCAGGTAGACATGTTATACATATATGTATGTATATTACTGATATGTATTACATTTATGATACACATACATGTATATACTATATAAACGCATATATGTATATATTATATAAACAACACACAAAGTGAGAGAACGATAGTTGATTTATTATGTTTTCAGGCATTTTTTTAAATTTGTTTTTTACAGTTTTATTGAGATACAATTGATATATAGCACTGTATAAGTTTAAGGTGTACAGCATAAGGATTTGACTGATTTACATATACTGTGACATGATTACCAGTTAAGTTTAGTTAACATCCATCATTTCATATAGATGCAAAAAAAAAAAAAGAAAAGAAAAAGAAAAGTGCTTTTTTCCCTTGTGATGAAAACGCTTAGGATCTATTCTTTCAACAACTTTCAAATGTACCATAGAGCTGTGTTAACCCCAGTCATTATATTATACATTACATCCCTAGTCTTCATTTATCTTGTAGCTGGAAGTTTGCTCTTCTGTAAGTGTTTTGTAAAAAATCAGTTTTTCACTTTTGGGAGATGCTAAGTCATGCTTTTTCGTTAATATACCTGTGCCAAATTACCCAGTATCCGATGCACATCTGTTTTTGAAACTAGCATGTGAGTCTGTGAGGACATGAAAGGATCAGTGACCACAGCTGTTTCTCCCTCTGTGTCCTGATTTCCCACAATGTTTGTCCCCCTCCTGCCCCCCAACTCTCTGTAGACTTTGGAACTGTTAGGACCACGGTTAGCATTTCACATGCACTCCGGGAATAGAAGAAAACTCTCATGGTTGGTTCTTTCCATGTGCCAGGTGCTCTGTTGGGCACATCACATATGTGACCCCGTGTTTCTCAGTATTAAGTACACTCCTGGGGGTACACAGAAAATTTTAGGTGGAGTAACCTCATCATTTATTGTCTAGACTGAAATATTTTTGTGAGTAAAAGGAACGCTATTAATAATTACACCAGGACAACAGAAATGAACTGTCCAGGCAACTAAAAAAAATGTGGTTCCCCTAATTTTAGGAGAACGTATTAATCTTTCTGATGCTTTTTATTTATGATAAGTGATAGTTTATGATAGTGATACAAAGTTTTCTTTTTAAATGCCTTTAAATTTAAGGGAAAAAAGAATAGTTAAATAATACTAGTGCTGGGGCACCTGGGTGGCTCAGTCAGTAAAGCATCTGCCTTTGGCTCAGGTCATGATCCCAGGGTCCTGGGATCAAGCCCCGCATCGGGCTCCCTGCTCGGCGGGAAGCCTGTTTCTCCCTCTCCCTCTGCCTGCCACTCCCCCTGCCTGTGCTCGCTCTCTGTCAAATAAATAAATAAAATCTATTAAAAAAAATACTAGTGGTGTTAGAATGAATAAAATTTTCAAGAATTATAAGAAAGGCTGAGATTTGAGAAATGCTCCATTAATTTATTTAATCACAACAACAAACCTGTGAAGGGTATTCATGACTTTTCTTTTTTTAATTCATAATAAAAGTGAGGCTGGAGAAATCAAGAAGTTTGCTCAAAGGTAATAAATAGGTGACTTGGTATTTAAACCCAACACTATATGACTCACAAATCCATATTTCTTTCTTAGTGGGAGCTCTGATTTATTTTTATTTTAGCCAGGGGCTAAGACATACCCTTTTCCTCTCAAATTGAGAAAATGTGGGAAATTTTCCAGCCTGGTTTAAGGTGGACTTCATGTAGTTTTTAATGTATTTATGGTGCAGGTGGTTGGGATTTCTGTGGGTCTTGGGTTTCTTAGGATCCAGACTCCTCCAGGTCCTCTCCATTACCACAGCCTCTCCTGGTCTTCTTTAGTGGCCAACTCCAGGTAATGAAGATGCTTCCCTCTCTGGCTCACAGGGAGGCTTGTTATGGGCCTCAAGTTTTATGCTTCATCCTTTCCTTATCCAAATGAGTTAGACCCACTGGTGAGGATCTTCCTGGTATACACGATTTGGCAAAGGCATAAACACTACGAGGTGCTTGATTTGATTTAATTATTTGAAAAACCTCGCCTTTATCACACTTAAAGTCAGTATCTCCAGACTTTGTAATCAGATGTTTTCCAATTCACTCAAAAACAATGTTTTGAATGCTCCTGTATACCAGTTCTCTTCTAAAACGCAGGAAGGGGGTGCCTGGATGACTCAGTCGGTTAAGCGTCTAACTCTTGATTTTGGCTCAGATCATGATCTCAGGGTTGTGAGATCGAGCCCCACGTCAGGCTCCATCTCAGCACGGGGTCTGTTTGGGAGTCTCTCTCTCCCTCTCCCCCTCCCCCTACTTGTGTGCTCTCTTACTCTCTAAATAAATAAAACATAGGAAACATCAAAAAGATATAAAAAGCCAATGAATAATGCAAGCCAGTCAGAGAAAGGTATTTGAACACAAAGCCCACCAATATGTATATATTTAATATATATGTTATTTTGAATCTATATATTAAATATTAGTAAAGTTTTATTTCTTTTCTTAGATGAAAGTACATATAAAGATGTAAGTTCTAATTTTGTTCTCCCTCATTGAAGTGGGTGATTTTGCACATCCTTTGGGTCAGCGCATCCCACTCTAGAGACCATGTTTGCGCGACTGCAAAAACCCGGTGGCCTCCGTGGTTGATAACATCTTTCTTGAAGTGGGTATGCATGCTTTACATCCATCTCTCCACCCCTACATGACTTCTGCTGTCCTGAGCTCCTAAAATAGGAGAAACTTTTCCAGCTCAGGTTATTAGTTGGTCACTCCAGTTACCTGATTAACAGGTGACTTTTTGAGGGAGGGGATTCATTATTCAGTTGCCGCTTCCAGATCTTCTTTACCCAAGATAGTAGTTGCCCTGAGCCCAACTATTTCCTTTTATAAAAGTAACTTTAATATGCACTAAATATAAAATGAGTACTTAGTGAAAAGGGATATTCTGATGCACCAGGCATACTTCAAACCGAAACAGGAAATAGATACACGAAACAAATGAGAACCATCTTGTTCATTGACAGTCTAGTGACTCCACAACAAATTTTACTGATTGTCTTTGAAGTGCATGCCACTGTATGAAGAAGTGGGAGACGATACAGAAGACGCAGTCAGAATCCCTGTCTTTTGAATAACTCTGTTATCCTGGGTTGATCCTTTCAAGCCAGCCTGCTCTCTCATAACAATGGTACATCTGATTTTCAGACATTCCTTTGGCTATTCTCTTTGCTTATTCTGAGACTCTCAAGAGGCAGTAACTGCTTTTATTTATTTATTTTTAATACTTGTTCTATAAATACACCTGATAACATGACTCACCAACCACTAGCCATCCCACACAAAGAGACAGGATTGTTTGGGGCCACAACAATCTGGTTTTGAGGGGGTGCTGTCTAGTTTCACCGCTTCGGCTCCCTCTCCTCACTGGAGTCTTTCAAGGACGCCTCTGAGTGGCTTTGCACAATGCAGTGAGGCGTGGTTTTGTCAGAACTTAGGGCAAGGGGAAAAAAAGAAAAAGAAAACTTCCCTCTAGTAAATTGGCAGAAAAACGTTTTCTAAAGGTTATACACCACCCACACATTCCTTTCAAATGATCAAAGCCTTACAAGAGGTCATGGCAGGAGAGAAGAGGAAAGGGGGAGCCTGGAAGAATTTGAAGTTCTCTATATTGCAAGTCTTGCTGAATAAGGGACGGATTAGGACTCTTATTACTCGTTCTGGAAGATTTCTAGATTGAAGGGGGCAAAAATTACCTTGAATCAGTGAACTTATACCTCAAAAATGAACAATACGCTTATCTTTTTCCGAGGTCTCATTGCAAGTTCTACGCTATTTTTGTCCATTAACTTTTTTAAGTGTTCTTTTCATTATTTTTTCAGGGTTAGTTTTCATGGTCCTCTTTACTTCCTGGTTTCAGCAGAATATACTTAACTTGTTATCTTGATATTTCTAGCCCATCCCAAAGCAGGAAGTACTGAGCATTTACGAGAAATCTGTTTGGACATGATTTCCTTACCCATTGGTAGTTTCTAAACTCAAGTTTAGTCTTTTGATTTGGCCTTAGTTTTACACTATATCTTGTGTCATTCGCTATAGCTAGATTCTAGACTTCCACTCATTTCATCAGTTAGCGTGAAATGCTCCCTCATCTAGGTTTTCGTAGAATTTACACATTGGTTAGACCTTTGCTCATAATGTAAATTTTACTTACTGTCCTTACTCTGACATTGTAACCTCCTTAAGGAAAGAGACTATGTCTTCTACATCTTTGCATCTCTACCTCCTAGCAAACTGTCTGACAGGTAATGGATACTTAATAAATATTTGTTGAAAGAATTAATAGGTTTTTTTTTTTTTAAAAAAACTTGCAAAGCCCCAGGCATAAATCTGTGGTTTTTCTTGACACTCTCTACCAGGTGCAAGTGGCTAGAGGCCAGAACTTTTGTTGTTGTTGTTTAATCCCTATTTGCCATTTGGTGCCCTGCCCTCCTTCCCAATTTCCCTGTTGCCTTGGTCCATACACAAACACAAGACTTCTATCACAATACAGAAAACAGGTATGAGAAAACACCTAGAAGGTACTTTAGCTTCCCAACTAAAGGAAATCTTACATCAGGTTTGTACTTGTTTCAAATAAATAAATACTCTTTAATTGCGTAATGCTTATGGTGACTTGCTCATCTCAGCTATTGCATGAGTGGCGTTCCAAGCAGATACTCGGTGTTCCTGCTCCCAGGAGCAGGGTCTCCTCTGCTTTTCTGCTGCTGCTTTGTGCATTGATCTTTAGTGTCTGAGCTGTTCCTAAATCCACCACCTTATTTGACTTCTACTTCAGGACACTTCCTCAACCTCTGGCTTCAAGCTATACCCTTGGCTTAGAAAGGTTTTTTACTGATGCTTACTTCTGACCTGAAGTTTAGAATACACTTGCTGTTGAAGCCAGAAACTTGCTTTCGGGAGCATGACTTGGTCAGAATCCGTGTGGCTGCTGTAAGCAATCTGACCCACCTGGAAGATTATGACAGCCTATACATGAGCGTGTAATTTGACATCTTTCAACACAGCCTAAGTTGGATTTACTGAGTCCTCCACTTCACTTTTTTTTTTTTTTTTTTACTATCTCAGCTTAGAATTCAGTTTGGAATGTTACAGAATATCATCCTTTCCAAAATATTTTAAAGCATGTTTTGAAGATACGTTCTTATTTGCCAAAAATACACCTTTTTTGTAGTGCTTTCAAAGACAGTTGTTATAGCCTCTCTTCTGTGTCCCAAATTCACATTCTCCTTCTTTGAATGAAATCCTAAATTTTAATGTCTGATGATTCTGGACCCAAAGGAAATGCTGCTTATGTAAAAGTGTTTCTATTGTGTCTTGAGAAATGGCCAGCACAATGTTTCACAACTTATTTTGTAGTAAATGTGTACAGTTTTAAAAATTATTTTAAAAAGTACAGAAATACAAAGTGTACTTTTTAGGACAAAACAAGTGTGTGTGTGTGTGTGTGTGTGTGCAATGTAGACATACATAAATAGAAAGGATACATATGGGATAATTGCAATGTTAATTGTGAATATTTTGGGGAGTGAATATTTATTGTTTTGCCTGCTCAGAAGCACTTCTTCTCACCTCTGATCATGTGGTTCTGATGGTGGCTGCTAATTAGAATTAGCTCTTCCCTGGCCACAGGGAGACCTATGATTCTGGCTGTCCCATAAAGCATATACCATGGCATTTGATCCAGGCATGAGTATGGGACCCAAATTGAATTGCCCAGGGTCCTTCCCTGACATTTGTCTTAACGAAAGCTTCTTATCTTCTCTGGCTATATAAGCTCTTAAGCTATAAGCTCTGAGCTGCCTACAGATGTGTCCTAAACGGAGCCAGGCTGAGGGACGAAAGCTGACACAGGGAGCAAGGTACATATGTGGAAAGAGAATCCAGAAGCTACTATGTTGTCCCCAAGTTATGGGCTCCCCAGTTGTGTCTGTGCTTTCATAACATAAGCCTATTTCCTCTTTCTCCTACTTTTTTTTTTTTTGGCTTTATTATTTTTATCTTTTTTGCTTTTTCTGAAATGTCTACCCTTGACATATCTTAATTTAGAATAACGAAGAAGAGGGTTTTGAACTTGTATTTTCCTAAGCAAAACTCTTGTTCAAGAAAGGAATACATGTTGGGGCGCCTGGGTGGCTCAGTGGGTTAAGCATCTGACTCTTGATTTGGGCTCAGGTCATGATCTCAGGGTCCTGGGATCCAAGCTTCCCATTGGGCTCTGTACTCAGCACAGAACCTGCTTATTCCTCTCCTTCCCCCTGCTTGAGATCTCTCTCTCTCTCTCGTTCTCTCTAAAATAAATCTTTAAATTAAAAAAAAAAAGAAAGGGATACATGTTTACTGAAATCAAAATTCAGAAATAAAAAAATAATTTATTTCATACTTAACCTATACCAAATAACAACCTCTATCTTTAAAGGAATTGTTTGTGTTTCATTTTTAAGACCAATCCCTTGTATTAGACTGAGATATAATTTGGTTTTTAAAACACCAAGGCTTTCTTTGGTTTGGGTTTTTTTTTTTTTTTCTTTTTTTCTTTAAGATTTTATTTATTTATATGAGAGAGAGAGTTTGAGAGAGCACAAGCAGGGGGAGCAACAGAGGGAGAGGGAGAAGCAGGCTCGATCCCAGCAGCCTGGGATCATGACCTGAGCTGAAGGCAGATGCTTAGCTGACTGAGGCACCCAGGTGCCCCAAAACACCAAGGCTTTAAATACTAAAGTTTATTTCAATCAGATGGATCCTATTTCTGCTTTGAAGAGTCCTGGTTCATGAAAAAAATAAAAATAAAAAACAAAACGTCCTGCTTTGTCTCCTAAAAGATCCTTTTGGATAACACCCACTTTACATAAGTCTTACACATGGAGCCCTTTCCCTACAAGGCTAGTTTCCAAAATGTTATCTTAGCCTTTGTAGACATTAGAACGACTAATCCTTATAGATGCTGATGAAATCTCTTTAACACATGTGTAATTAGACTGTAGTGTTTGGGTCAGATGAATCTTGCCAAACTTTTTATGGCATTTCAGGTTTAAGTCCGACTTAGCCAATGCACTCTTTGGACATCTTTTCAGGGTGACTCAGTTTTTATAGGCAACAGCTACTATTCAACAATCGCTAAGTCCAAATTCCTATACTGTAGTTCTTTGGCATTTAAGACTGGTTTGTTCAGCTTTATCAACAGGCTAGCAGAACTGTTCCTGACCTCATGACTCAGCTAAACAAGTGTAGAGGCTGAATACCTCTGGCATTGTCCATTACGCAGCTGTGTTCCCGTAGCACAGAACTCCCAATGACGGCCTACGAAATTCTGCGTGTTTCACAACTGCCAATGAAGATGTCCTTTGTATTGTACATGGCCCGATTTCAGAATATGATGCAAGTGCCATTGTAATCTGGTGGAAAACATTCTATTTTCTCCTTCTGAAGAGTTGATAACTGCCTGATAACTAAGGCATCAAGCAGGGTTCCTGGGTAAATTTTTGTGACCAAGCATGTATGTTGGTTTGAGGTGACTTCTGACTGGTCTCCATGTCTGGTTATTCCTCCAGATTTTTTTAAATGCTACATTAAGTTGCGTATGTGGTATCATTCTTAGTAAAGATGGATGAAGATAGCAAAGGTAAAAGGTACATTAAAAATTCCAATGTTAAAGTAACTTCACAAACTATTATATGTAAAGCTCTTACCTTGTAGTTTGAATCATGTGGTTAAAAAATAGTGTGCCTGAATAAATGCATACTAAATTGTTGATTATTTCTGTCCCCCTACTTTCCAAAAGATTTTAGCAATGATATGCAGAAAGCTACAAAAACAGTTTAGCTAATAAATTAAGATTAAACAGGGGTGCCTGGGAGGCTCAGTCGGTTAAGCATCTAACTCTTGATCTCGGCTCAGGTCCTTGATCTCAGGGGTGCGAGTTTAAGTCCTGCATTGGGTTCCACACTGGGCATGGAGCCTACTTAAAACAAAATTAAAGTAAGATTAAACAATATTAGAACCCAAGAACTATGGCATTTGAGCAAAGAATATCTTAGAAGACATAGAAAAAGGGAAATACAGTAGGCTCCCATCATTTTCAAAATCTATAAAGGAGAAATTAAACTTTCATCAAGAGAGGCAATGGGAGAATAGAATGAACTGTGAGGGCAGACCAAAGTGGGTTCTGATCTATGGTCTGCCCTTCACTCACAGTTCACTTTGGACAGAGTGTAACTTACCTGAACTGTTCTCTGCTTATCTGTAAAATGAATATAACAATACTTATCTCCTCCTCATGAACAAAGAATAAAATAAAACCAAAAAAGATGTGACACGTAGGTGTTTTCAGTAAATTTACTTATCTTCTGCCATTGTTCTACACTCTGAGATGAATTTATTGCAAAGTTTTTCTACGAGGGTCAGTGATCAACATTTTTGTAGACATGTTGTCATTGTCTACATTAGCACTTGACAAGGAAAACTGAGGTTAAGAAATCAAAGTAGCTCTCGATGAAGTCATCTTGTGGCGGGGAGTTAGCATGAGTTAGTCCATGTTGGCACTCTGGTTACCTCAAAAGGCAAAACTTTGAGATGGGATGGGAATAGGTGTTCAGTGTGCACCTTAGATTATTCCTACCATTATCAATGGCTTCAGGCCAAATTTTGATAAAAGCTGAAACATTGAGACTGCTGAGATTGAGAAACTTTTTCTTGAAGTGAGATGAGTTTTTCACAGAGTCCTTACTAGTTTTATTTTCATTGCACAGCTCTCATGATTGATGAAAATATGCAGATGAGACCATTAACATTCACACAGTCTGTTAGCAGCTTGGTGTTTATGTCACTAGCTTGGTGCTCCCATTGCTATCAGAGGATGTTGGTCTCCAATATGCTCATGGACGTGTCTCTTCACATACTTTGTGTCTGGTGGCTTTGTTAATGTCCATCACCAACAAAGTCACTTGGAATATTTGGTGTCCACCACTGCCATGCAGGGAGCATCACCATCTAGTGTCTTCTTGTGCTTCCAAAGCTGAAAATTCTTGGGGTACTAATAACTTCCTGTATTCTCTGCAGATTTCATAGCCTCAGAGTGGTAGTGTGGTCTGACAGAAACAGGAAGAATGCTCCAGAGCTGAGATCTGGAGCTGATATGATAGACTGTCTAATTCCACTATTGCATTCCTTCCCGAGTACCTTGGACCACCGTCTCCATCTTGTGACCTTCCCTGTTTCCACTCCCAGCCCGGAAAATGAGCTCATGCAACAAGGCCAGCATTGCAGTATTGGCAATGGTCGGGGAGCCACCGTCTTGTAGTTCATTAGAGGACTCAGCCTGCTGTCCAGTCAAATCACTTTGCTATATTGCTCCTAAACCAGAAAAATTGTTACCATGTAGCAATCTTCTAAAATATTTGTTAAAAATAATTATGTTCTTATGGCATTTAACCTGGAGAGGAGTCCATGAAGAACTATCTTGAGGGAAACAGTAGCTTTAGCAAACTGAGCCCAGACCAGAGCAGAACACATTGTGGTTCTTTCTAGCCTGCTGCTTTTCCTGCCACACCTTATTTAGAGACTATCTGGTAGAAGAAGAACTACAAGAGGATTGGTGAACAGTGAAGTCAGAGGAGTCATAAGAGTGTACCATAAAATCTGGAGTAGCTGGGTGGAAGAGTAAGGGCAGCAATGTAGTTTTGTGTTGGAGCCTGAGAAGGAGAATTAGGAGAGTTGAGGTAGTCTGTGACTTGCCTGCCACATTCATCTGGAAAGCTTGCTTAAACTGTGTTACTGGCCTTGTACCCAGTCCTCCATACCCATCATTTATCGAATCAGGATCTTTGGAATTTGGTCCAGTGTTTTATTTGGGCACCTAGAGTCTTCTGCTAGACACTGCACAGCCCCCAGCTCAAGAATTTATGGATTCTAGGATGAAGTACATATAGCACCAATGGATATGAAATAAAGTATATTATTCGCATAGTAAACAGCAGAAGGATTCTCCAAGGAGAGGGCCTCAGGTTAGGGCTAGAGGAGAACCAGAACCAAGCAGAGAGAGTGGATTTGGCCCTTCTAGTGGCTGTGGAGTGCACTGGGGAGAGTTTTAAGCATGAGTTAGCTAGGAGTTTGAACGATTTGAACTTCCCTCTGGTGCCAAAGAACGCATGGCATATGTGGTATCTAAACTTGGTTGCCCAAATGTGAAGCAGGCAGGGAAGGAATGGGGATCTGAAAGTTGTCAAGGGGAAAACATAAAAAAAACATAGTCACTTTCTTTTTACAGCTGGTATTATGCATAAACTTTAACAAACTTCTTTTTTTTTTTTTTTAAAGATTTATTTATTTATTTGAGAGTCAGCGTGCGTGCAAGTGGGGTGGGGGGGTGGGTAGAGGGATAGAGAATCTAAAGCAGACTCCCTGCCCTGTGTGGAGCCCATCACAGGACTCCATCTCACGACCCTGAGATCACGACCTGGGCAGAAACCGAGAGTCAGTCACTTTAACCAACGGTGCCACCCAGGTGCCCCAACTTCTACGGACTTTTAAGACAAGTTCTTTGCATTTTGAAATTTGAGAAACATTGGTTTGTGGGCCTCTCTGACTGGTGTGAGCCTCTGGCTGTCTTAATTCTTGCAGGAAGAGAGACTTCCATGTTCTGATTTTAAGCTTGGTCCACAGTTGCTTGGTTACGACAAAGGTATCCAAAATAGGCAACCTGCTCCAGTTTCCCACACTCCCAGGACTGTGCTGAGCCTCTACAGTGAGTCCAGGCATCAGAGGCAGGAAGGACTGTACATCAATTCTGCAAAAGCATTTTACAACCCAGCTGACTATCAAACAGAGTTTCTGAAATGTGTGACCACCACCTGATAGCTTCCCTTTATTTTATTATCCAGGTTTGCACTTTGCTTTTCCAATCCAGTGACGTTATTAAATAGGGGGCTCTGAGACAACCCTTATTTGTCCTCACAATGACAACATCAGCAGGATGTTTTATTTTCAGACTATTTGGAATAGGTTTCTCTTTTTCCCATTTCAGGTTCTTCTCTGAAATTCCTACTTTTCTCTGACAGACATTTGCTCCACTCAGTTCTAGGAACTGCTTTTGGAGTGCTGAAAGTCAGCACAGATATTGCTGTGGAAACTGCAGGATGGCTTTACCTGAAGATGAGTGATATTTCCTCACAGAAATCCAGATGGCTAGTGAACAGAAGCCTTCAGTAAACATTTGGATAACTGCATTATTACTTAGTAGAACTTATCAGTTGGAAACATTATAAATGTGTACCTACATGCATTGGTATTTTGTATTATTGGATATTTTACTGGAGAGGAAAAGAGGATAGCTAAATCAGTTGGCAAAGTCCTTTGATTAACAAAATGGACAATGCAGACTTTTAGCAGCATGCACATACTTACAATCTCAGTGGGCGCATGATTTTTCATTTGTAAAACACTGAATCCAGCCAGTGACAACCTTGATACTCTTTATTTGCCTTTCGCATCACGGATCTTAACAAACTCCAGTGTACCAACTGGACATTTACTATATATAATATGTTTACATATAGTAAATATTTATATATGTATGTAAATATATATAAATATATATTACATATAGTAAATATTTACTTGTATTACTTCACTGAATACTTACCAAAACCCTGTGAAATAGGTACTGTTTTTTTCTGCATTTTATAAATGAGGCGATCCTAAGAAGAGAGCTTGAGTAACTTGTCATACAGCTAGTAAGTGGTGTATCTGGAAGTGAACCCGACTCTAGAGCTGGGCACAAAAACACTGCAGCGCATTGCCTTTAAGCAGACCACTTTCTAGAATAATTTTAAAAATAGGAATATTAAGGGCTGGCTGTTACTAGACACCATCTAACCTTTCCTGAAATACTGTATGAGAGTTCTTCTTGTCTAACAATTCATATCACTTGACAATATATAGTATGAAATGTCTGCTTTAGATAAAACTTAGAAATAGTTATAAGGTCTGGCTATTAGAATTTTGGGTGAATATCTTCTTCTGTTTTTTTTTTTTTTTTTTTTTTTTTTTTTAACTTGTGAAGTGAATTTTAAGCTGTGTTCTTCAGACTCCCTTTAATGGCTGGGGATGGGAGTAGGAAGCATGTGGATAGGCTCCCTCAAGTTTTAACATGAATGGAGTTTATCTGTTCTACATCTTAGGCTTTAAATAAAATCCTTGTTGAAAACAGGATTGGCCTACTAAAAAACAAAACAGACAACAGAAAAAGCTTAAAAATGCCTAGACTGGACAGTGTTCAAAAACTGTTCATTGAGAACCTCCTGTGACTATGAATCAGCTTGACTTTGGCCATCCTGCTAATGCAGATGTTTGTATATCAATACATTCCAAAAGCTCTTGAGTGCTTAACCTTTTTCAAGTATTGGGGTTGACACAGGAATGATGAATTAAATCTCAAGGATCAGAAAGCTTCCCTGGGGAACAAATGGTAGATAGAGCAATATAAAAACCCGACATAATGCACCTTAAGTGAGGTTGCAGAAGATGCTTTGAGGCTTCTGGTTATATGGCATGCCAAGAATAAAGGTCTACCTGGCACGTCCCCCAACAGCTACAAAATCCCATTAAAGACAAAGTATACAAAAGAGAATGACATTTTTAAAGGTTTTGAGGATGTGAGAGGTGGTTCAGAGATTCTGTTCCTGGAGTAGGGTTTTGACAGGTACAGGTGAGGAGAAGAGGGTTACAGGCAGAGGGAAGGCAAGAGCAAAGAAAGGTATGAGCATTTGGAGGTGAATGCAGTGTTTAAGAGGGTTGAGTGGCAAGAGACAAGAAATGGTAATGGAAGGGTGAGGCAGGTTGGGGTAGAGTTGCAGTAGGAATATTATGCTGAGGGGTTGGATTTTATGCTCTAGTATAAATAGGGAGGAACAAAATTCTTAAATTTGTTTTTTAGGAAGATCGATATCCTGACACTGGAGGATGGATTAAGGAAAGAGAGGTTAAAGGAGAAGAGATCAATTGAGAGATTGGTTTAGATTGTCTGAATCAGAGAGAATAAAGCTGGAACTGGGGAATGGTCATGAGCCTTTTGATGAGAGAAGGTAGGTTTTGATGAGAGAGCCAGGATTATATTTCATCATTCGTAAGTTACTACTAAATTAAAAAAAAAAAAAAACAAAAAACCTTTGTCTTAGTTATGATACTAAGTTGAATAAGCAATTCAAAGATTGTGGGAAATTGTCACACAATTGCTTTCTGTGCTCTAAATATTTCTAATCAATAAGTAGATACCTTTAGCAAAGTTGCATGCCCATTACAGGTTTTGTATAAGGGCACCATTTATATGTGTTTGTAAGTGATTTTTCTTCTGTCCACAACCCGTGGCAACCTAGAACTAGCCTTTGAAATTGCTTATATGCCTGACAGTGATTTCTCAAGTCTATTAGCTGATGGGATAAAAATGAGTCTTTAAATATGAAGCAGTTTGTCCTTTTACATTTTGCTACTTTTACAAATGGACCTTCCCCCCCCCCCAACAATTGGCTTTTCTAATTAGATAAATATTTAATGTGTGTCCAAAGGAGACTGACAATGTCAGTTCCCTTCTAGTGGCAAGGACTTGGGTCTTTCACATTTATTTAATCTCATTTTAACACTGACTTGGTAAATTTTATTGAAAGCATTTTTGGCACGAATGGTGGTTGTGGTTGTTTTCAGGGAACATTTAATCTAATTTTTTAAACTTGGAAGAGTCAAAATTATAATTTGGAACAGAGAGTGCAAGGACTGTAGTAGAGCTCTGTAGGGGCTCTCAGCACTATTTACGGTGGCTGTATAACCAAAAAAGAGAGTAAGTGATCATTGATATGTCAAAAACAGTAAAGCAAGGGAGAAATCAGAAAAAGTTATTTCTTTTAGATTTCCTATTGTATTTTTCCTACCGCATTCGAGAAAGGAGCTCTGTATTTTAACAGTTGGTGTTTATTTGTAATAGTCTTCTTTAAAATTTTCTATGATATATTAGCTCTTCTAAACCTCTATGCTTCTTGTTAGTTTCTAGACAGTTCAATTAAAAGTCAGATGAACCATCTACAGCTAAACATACCCAAGTGATTTCATGTTTATCCTCAATTTCCCTCAACCACATTAATGGTAATTCCTTTCTACTTCATTCTGTATCCTTTCTTAATGTGGAACTTTGCAGAAACAATCCTTTTGTTCTGTTTCTCCTTGCAGCAATTGCCTGATATCTTATGCATCACTGTCAGCTCGGTTTTCCCAAGGTATTCAGTATATGGGAGACAGAAGACAAAACGGTCTGGAGACAGCACTTACTGAAGTAGGCACAAGCTTTATTGATGACTTTGGTTTAAGAATCTCTTCCAAGCAAAGCTGTCTCCTGATACACTCTTCAGAGAAGGGAAGTGAGCTCACATTCAAGTACACTGTCCACATACATTGCCATCCATATACCCTGTGTGCACATCAGTCTCCACCCCTCCCTTGCCCCACACTAGGGTCCTGTTGCTCCCCTCCAGCTTCTCCTCCTTCCCACTCTCCACCCCACCCCCCTTTCCATTTTTGACCCTTGGCTTTTAAGTCTTCATGTTGTCCAGAGTCCCTTGTCCAGGAAGCTGGAATCTATATCATCCTTCTGAATTAACAATACATTTAGATAAAGGAAAAAAGGTCATAATTTAAATAGGAATCTGCCCCCAGGTCCTTAATCTGTCTGGACAATTTTGAAACCAAATCACTGTGATAAAAATCAATATCTGGAATCCTCATACTTAATATCACAGAGATTGATAGATAATAAATACTGGCTGATGGAATAAATGAATGAATGAATGGGTTTGTTGGAAATGAGCCCCACCATTCTTCCTCCCACATTCCATTATTTAAATTCCATTGGACAATCCATGCAGAAATAGAGACAGTTGGTAGAGGGAATGTCCAGCTCTTCTCCATTTGTTTTTTTTGTTTTGTTTTGTTTTGTTTTGTTTTGTTTTTGTATGGTATTATGTAAGGCAAATGGATATATAAAGGAATCCTGGCTTTTTAAGTTCCTCTGCTTTCTGTTGCCTCGACATAAAAGGGCTTCTGTAATTTCATCTTCTGGCTTTAAAGAAGCCCAGTTGGGTACATGAAGAAAAAGATAATTAGGTCTTATATTAAGACTTACAATAGCAATGAAAATTGAAAATCTTACACTTTGGTTGATGGCCAAGATGAGAGAAATAGTCAATTTAGGAAAGGTGGAAGAAGAAGGAAAACTGGTATTCAAGTGTTTTTTTTGTTTTTGTTTTTGTTTTTTTTGCCCGCTGCTTCTGGTGCTGAGGGCAGGACTCCTGAAACACTAATGACTGTGTTCATTCTCACAGTGGTACAGGGCTTTATACTCTGCAAAGCATGTTCGCACACGTTTCTCTTTGATTCTTGTAACAACACTATGAGCCTTATCTCCTGCCACTCTCTCCCTCGGTATAGCCACGTGAGTCTTTTGCTATTCTTGGACCCAGTCAAACTCCTCCCTGCCTTGGGGCCTTTGCACATGTTTTCCCTTTGTCTTGGAATGTTCTCTCCAACCCCTACCTTCCCACCCTTTTTTCTTAAATATCATTCCCTAAGGAGATGTTCTTTGACCTCCCAGATTAAGCTATATCTCCCTGCTATTGTTGTTGTTGTTATTTGTACTCCTTAGTTTTTCTTTATGGCAATTTAAGAAAAATGTAGTTACATATTATTTGTATGTTTGGATGTTTATCTTCCTTTCTAAATAAATGACAGGCTGCCTGGAAATAGTGACAATACCTAACATACCATCCACTGCTCTCCCTAGTGCATAGTAACTACTCAGCAAATGTTGGGTAAGTTGTAACAAAGCAAGCATGTGAGTCCCTGTCTTACCAGTCATGAAAATGAGACTCCAATTGTTACTTGATTTACCCACCCTTCATGGGCATGTTAAGTGGTAGAAATGGAAGTAGAAGCCAGGACTTCTGATTATAATTTAATGGCAGGGTGCTTTCCTGGATTTTTTCTTTAATATTAGTTCCAGTTATCTCCATGAAATAGTCAGTTATTCGGGCCAATATCTAAGGTGACTTAAGTGGGTGGAAGTGGTCAGACATATTGGGAAAGATACCAGCTTGTTGCTGGTTTCTAATTTTTCCTATGTATCTCTCTCAGAGGTGGAGATCTTTCCACAGACAAATTTCAGTTGGTACGCCATAGGTTTCAATATACCAACCCAAAGAAATTCCCACTACTGAATGCTGTTCACATGGTGTGAAGAAGACACTCCGGAAATTTTTTTTTAAATTTTATTTCATTATGTTATGTTAGTCACCATACAGTACATCATTAGACACTCCAGGAATTTAAAAAAATAAGATTCATGCTTCCAGAGCTTATTTGGGCAAAACTCCCTAGAATCACAAAGGAAGGGTACCTTGGGTAACACCTGTTGAATCCAACCTGTATTACTAGATTTGGGTTTTTTTTTGGTATACCTGGAGTTACTACAAAATACCTGATCATATTGTTTTTTGCAAGTTCCAAATCCTGATCAGTAGGTTTGTATTTTATTCATTAGTGGTTGCTAAGGGTGTGCATTTTTTCTAAGTGTGGGCATTCTCCACGGCAGCTCTCAACAAATACCCTCCAGCTGAAAGTGGATGTGTCTGGCATTAAAATCACTAGCATTCAGGCTGAATCAGAGCCCTGTGTTTATGGGTAGATCACCTCATCTCTCATGCTGCCATTCGACTTGCATTCCTGAGAGATGGAATAAGCCATCTGAGTCAACAGAGCCTCAGCTATTTCTGAATGTTGGTGTGGCCTTTTTGATGGGTTTTTATAAGCTTTTATTAAGCTTAATAACATCATTCTAATATTTGCTTAATTATCGTCCATAAAATCTAAACACATACCCACTTTTTAACTTTAGGTGCTTTCAGTCTTCTGAATTCTATTTCATTTTTTAAAACTCAGTCTGAGACTATTTATCCAGACTATTTACTGCAGCTTTAAATTTTCAAGGGATTGTGTATTTTAATTATGTATGACAGGTTTATTATTTTGGGGGAGGGGGTGGCAGTTTGTCTTTTAAATGCAGGACCATCAGTTTAAAATTTAATTATTAAAAGAGATATTAAACAATTTCAGATATTCTAGGATTCTCAGATAATCTAGAATTGTTTAGAATCTCAAAAATATAGGGCTTGAGATGAAATCTAACTAAAAATTAGGTTTTGCAAATAAGAGGAAGGAAGAGATAATTTCAGGCTGATGTCGTATGGTCTCAGTCATAGGAATGGTTTGGCTTCTTCGGGAGTCTGGGAGATGTTAACCTTCACTGCAGCAAAGCTGAGATTGGTTGAACAGGTGAAGTGGTGCCCATATTACAGAAAGACGTATCAGTATTACTTATTTAAAAAAAAATCATATTGAAGTATAATATATGTAATTATATTTTACTTTTATGAATTGAGTATTGCTTTTTTTTTTTAAGATTTTTATTTATTTATTTGACAGAGAGAGAGATAGCGAGAGCAGGAACACAAGCAGGGGGAGTGGGAGAGGGAGAAGCAGACTTCCCGCTGAGCAGGGAGCCCGATGTGGGGCTCGATCCCAGGACTCTGGGATCATGACCTGAGCCGAAAGCAGACGCTTAACGACTGAGCCACCCAGGCGCCCTGAATTGAGTATTGCTAACCTAAGTTTTTCCTCTTCTTTGGATGACGTGTATCTAATGACCCTGTGTCTCATGGAAATGGTGGGAGAAGTAGGTCTATAAAGGAGGAATGGGGATATTTTACAAAATCTTCAAGTATCACAAGCTCATACAATGAAAGATTTGTGAATTCCATACAGTAGGTCCTGGCATGATACCTTTATGAAATATAAGAGCTCACCCTGAGCAAGGGGAGGTCAGTGACTTGTGCTTCATTCCAGACCAGAGCCAGGGGGAACAAAGTGAGGCAGCTGGGTGTTTGGACACTGTGGATGCTACACGGTTGGCATCCTCTAATTCAGATCCAGGGGATTTTACACAAGTTGGTGCCTATTTGTCTTCATGATGTTAGAAACAAGTGTAGTACTTGGTATTGAGTTGGAACTCAATACATATTTATTGAATGGATAACTAAATGAAGAATTGATATGATGGTACTACAAATCCATTTTGAATGTCCCTGATCAGCTTTCTTTCCCATTTGCTTCAGCAGCTCTTTTTGACCTTCTTCATCCTTCTGAAGCTGAATTCTTTGCTGTTTTGATGCTCATTCTTATTTCCTCCTTCACTGAAGAGATAGAGGTTATCAGCTGAGAATCCTCTATAATATTCTCTTCCATTTCCCCAACACCCTCACTGAAAGGCATATTTACATCTAATTATTTTTCCTTTTCCTTTTCCTTTACTCATGTTGAAGAACTGTCCCACCTCTTTCTCAGAGACCTCTCAACATCAGTCAATCCATCTGACTCTTTTTCCTGTGCTTTCAAATTCTCAACAATCTTAAATTTAATATATAATATTAAATATTAAGGATGAGAAATAAATGCTGAGGAAGTAAATATATATTCTAATATTCAA